>NW_026991715.1:37666251-47666251 GCF_029215605.1 Mirounga angustirostris | reverse complement strand
GTCCAAATTTCAGTATTTTAACAAGTCCCCCAGGGACTCACATGATAGAAAACACTTCTTTTGAAAATTTTGTTTTCTTCAATTTCAATTTAGAAGCTCTGTGCTCATTTGCTTTTTGTTGTTGTTGTTCTTATAGAGATAGTATGAACCTGTGTATATGTTTCCTTATCAAAGAATTTCCCTTCAGGATGTCAGCAGTAGAACCTACCAAAATTACAGGGAATATACTGAGGGCTGACGTGTCCACTTCTCATTAGGGGAGAGATCTAGGGCAGCCTCGGTTGGCACAGCTTGGTGAAGGCAACACTGATGCTGTGGTGTTAAGACACGAGTATATGGGTCCTGGGAAATGTGACACAGGGGATGATGATGGTTCTGATGTCTTTTGGAGGCTATGGCATAAGAACAGTGCCCTCTTGAAGAGAATGGATCATCCAGGGAAGACAGTCCCAAGTTAGAAAATGAGGGCTTGGGAGGTGAGCCTTGGGCTGGGACAGAAGGAAATCTCTGTCTTTTGAACTTGACATGTTGCCCAGGAATCCAAGTTGTGGAAATACTTGGATCATTCTTGGATGTAGAAGTCAGCTGGCCCCCACACAGGAACTAGGTGACATCCTCTTAGGGTTGCACCCCCACAGTCTCTAATTGCCACTTCAAATGACAGGTAGAAGAATTTACTAGGTTGTTTTTCCCTGTCATTCTACCTAAACTTAGGGTATTAAGTAAGGAGGAAATTGGTGTCCTCTTCTGAGACTAGAGCAGTGGTAGAGAAGACTCATCAGTGCCCAGGGGAGTGACCAGTCTCAAAAGGCCACTATCATTGAGGTGGCAGCATGGCAAAATACAAAGACGTCAAATACAAGGATGGAATCCTGCACATATTTAAGACAGTATTTGGGAAATTCAGAGGTAGCTGGGGGACACTTTGAAAAGAGCTAATTTCTAACAATTAAGCTCAAGTGTCTTGTACTTTTGTAAATTGGTCTGACCTTATTTGGTAATCACAGGCTGGGGCCAAGGACTTTTGGGTCACATTCAGAGTCTTTTTGAATGTTTCTTGGCATTTTTATGCTCTGACCATATTATGATGGGGAAAATATGCTGGTTCCATGTGGAACTCTGAAATGGAACTTCCTTGAGGGACAGCCGAACGCTACAGTAAGACTTCTATCATGAAAAAGAAGTGTTCCAATGACACACTTTGCTGTTGGAAATAGTATGGTTAGAAACTCATTCCCAGAGGTAGAGATGCTTCAGAAAGCAGAGGAAGATTTTTAGGTTTGTTTATAACCATAAAATGGTGATTGATGAAAAAGATAAAAAGGCAAAGCAGGGTGGAAATTGAAGTCTGGGTAACACGTTCAAAGTTTCACTAATGGAACAGTCTGCAGTTTTTGAAAAGGGAATTAAAACCTGAAGGTCTGAAAAGCTCCCAATATTTTAAGGGATGGGGGAATTTTGTTTGTTTGTTTTGTTTTGTTTTTTAAAGATTTTATTTATTTATTTGACAGAGAGAAACATAACAAGAGAGGGAACCCAAGCAGGGGGAGTGGGAGAGGGAGAAGCAGACTTCCCACTGAGCGGGGAGCCCAATGCGGGGCTCCATCCCAGGATCCTGGGATCATGACCTGAGCCGAAGACAGATGCTTAACGACTGAGCCACCCAGGCGCCCCGGGATGGGGGAATTTTGGAAAGTCATAAGATCACAAAGAATTGAAACTTATCTGATTATCTTAGGAAGCCCAGGGGCAGAGAAGGTAAAATCTGGCCATAAACTGAGGTTCACCCCTACATTCACTGGCTTAGTCTTAGAAGAGGCTCTATGCCCCTATGACAAGTAGTCTCAAAGAAGTAATTCTGTCCTCTCTGCTTGGGTAAAAATTTATTAATTTTTAAACCCAGGAAGATAAAGAAATAATGAAATGATAACCAAAAACCTGTACTTTAATATTGAAATTTAAGAACAAGTTTAGTAACTAGGCTTGCAATCAAGTCACTTTTGTATATTGTTTGTATTTTAGGATTAAGAGGATGTGAGCTTCTAAATTTAAAGATCTGGTTTATTAGATGTATATAATTGCTTATAAGAAAGATTTTTTTTATACTGACTTGTCAGGTGGTTTAAGTGTTTGTCAGTGTAATTTAGGATGTCTGAGAAAATCTGATTAATTAAATATATAAATAGCTAAATATTTACAAGAGTTTGAGTTGTCAAATGTAAGAGATATTTGAGCATTAAGCAAAGAAGTACAAGGGATTGTTCCTGGATGATATAAAAAAAGTATAAAGAAAAATAGATTTAAAAGTTATATTTTAATGAGTTGAATATTAATCAAAATATAATTGAAAATATGCTTTTCTGTACACAAAATCCCCCTGAGATAATAAAAGCTTACTTGGACCTTGGGTAGTGCAAACCTGGCTCCATTACTCCTTTGCATGTGACTTGGAGCCAGTTACCCAACGTCTCTGTTCCTCTTTCCTCACTGTAATATGAAGCTGCGACTCATGTTCTCTCATGGGGCTGAATGAGATTTCATGAGAAGCTACAAGTAAAGCCCTTAGTGTTTGGCATATACTAGGGGCTCAGTAATTGAATATTATTCTATTACGATTAATTTTAAGACTTAAAAATCTCAGCGTACAATACATAAATATAGCCACACATTGCTGTCGGGGCCCTGGAGGGAGTTCCGATTAAAGGCCCTGGGAAGGGCACAGAAGACTCTGGTTTCCAGCACTTGAGGCTTCACCTGATTCTTCTCCTCAGCAGTTACCTGGCTTTTGGAAATCAACTATTATAATTTTTTTTTTACTTGAATAGTTTAAAATCATCTGTACTAAAATAACAAACTTCCTAAAAGAAAGTCACAGAAATATGGCTCTCCATGGGCATTGATCCATGATGGCGATGGGGTTACCATAAGCAAACCTGTAAAACGTAAGAACAAAAAAATACCGTTGTGCCTGGGTGGCTCAGTCGTTAAGTGTCTGCCTTAGGCTCAGGTCATGATCCCAGGGTCCTGGGATTGAGCCCTGCATTGGGCTCCCTGCTCGGCGGGAAGCCTGCTTCTCCCTCTCCCACTCCCCCTGCTGTGTTCCCTCTCTCGCTGTGTCTCTCTCTGTCAAATAAATAAATAAAATCTTAAAAAAAAAAAAAAGAATAAAAAAAATGCCTGCCTTCACAGGCAAAGATAAGGATTGTTGCTATGTTCAGCTGTGTTCCCGTGATGGCAACAATTTGGTTAAAACACGTGATTGCTATAGTAAATTAGACAGGCATGGAAAGTATGTTTGTGTCAAAGATGACTGTTTTGATTTAATAAGAGGTGTGGGCAAGCTGTGCTCATCCTCATCCTCTCCTATACAAGAGGGATGGAGATTGAACAGAAGGGAACTTGAGTAATAAAAAGCCACATCCTACATTCTACCCCCATCAAAAATCCTGGCACTACACAGGAGAGGAAGATCAGTCACAATCAGATATGAAATTGCAAGTTCAGCTTCCACTATTTTTAATGGTGTATACTGCACCAAAACTCAGGAAGAAATTGTATTAAGCTCGAAGAAGGTGAGAATACAGTTAGCATAAATCTGTGCTTAAAACGTCCATGGAATGTGAAATCACTAACTCTTGTCAATTGCTGCTTCTTATTTTAAATTAGCAGTCTGTCTGTTACTACACAATCATAGAATCAGATGACACCTCACCTGCTTCAAGTTTCTTACCTCCTTCTCCTACTGCTTCTCAATGAGACCTGTTTGATTTTGCTTTTCATAAAGACTCCCAGGAAGAGATTTTTATGACTTTCCTTGTTAGTGCTTCTATAGCTGTCAGCCCACATAACCAGGAACTCGGTGTCTCTTAGGAAATCCCCTTAAAATTAACGAGTAACCAAATCTTGCTTCTGAGTGGGAGGGAGAATTGAATACGAGTCTGCTGAACCAAAGGGGAATGGGGCCTCAGTTCATTAGTTGATGTCTGAGCTTCCAGAACTGATGAGGCAACTTCTGCAGGTGAGTCACTGACTAGGGGAGAGATGATTGGTTCCTTGCCCACCCCTTTGTTTTAGGGAGAGTCTAGGAGAACTGTTCCAGAGAGCACCACTATAAAAAAACAACAGAACCTGGGTTTGCTTCAGAAACCCTTGGGAATTTGGAGGGAGCCATGTATGTAGTATTTACCACTTAAAAAATTTCATTGTACAGTAAAAGATCTTAAGGGATACACACACACATTTATTTATTCAATTTTCAATGAATACTTTAAAATTATAACATGTGGTTCAAGATAAAATGGCTTATTAAAAAGTCAGGTTGTTGAGTCAGTGTTGGGGGGCAGATGGGACCGTTGTTGTAGAAATGGCTGAGGTGACCTAGTTACGTCATATGTCATGGCCATTAAGGCAAGAAAAATAAGAAAACATTCTAATGTATTTCTAAATGAAAGCTACTCAAAGGAAAAAAAAGGTTAGATATGAATGGAGATTAAAATCAAGTTAAATTCAGATTAGATGGCTCTTGGTAACAGGGTTAGTGGCAAAGAAGCTATATAAACACTGAAGAGAAGGTCCAAGAGAATGATTAGAGTTTCTAAGCCGGGGCTCAGGGAACGATGCAATGGGCAAGATCAGAAAAACTGGGGCGGGGGGCAGACAACTGTTCTAGTAAAGAACAAGGCCAAGAGATTGGGGATTTGAGCAGCATTGGTTGAAGCAGGGTTTCGGGATGGGGTGAGGAAAGAGGATAGGCAAGATCCAAGTGTCACCAGCGTAGCCCTACTTCAAGCTCCAAATTCAGGTTTTAGGACTAGTAGAAGCAGTGAAGGCAACAGCCAAAAGCTCCGAGGGGCAGTCAATCAGCACAGATCCAGACAAGCAGGAGAGGGCTGCCCCTGGTCTTAAGGCACTCTGGTGTATGTCGGTAAAAAGCCACCCCATCCTCCAGGAGCTGGGGCTCAGTGTCAGGTTTCAAGTGCTGCTGAGCAGATCCTGGGCTGGATCATCAAGGGGGGCTCACGTGTGGGACAAGTACACAAATGTATAATGTGGCTCTGCAAGAATGGTTACACCAATGCATTACGTGTTCTCATCCCGGGACCCCACTCTATAGCCATTGACTCAGAGTTCCTGTGGGGAAGGTCCTGGAATCTGTATTTGTTCCATAACATTAAAAAAAAAATTATAGGGGCGCCTGGGTGGCTCAGTTGGTTAAGCGACTGCCTTCAGCTCGGGTCATGATCCCGGGGCTCTGGGATTGAGCCCCGCATCGGGCTCCCTGCTCAGCCGGAAGCCTGCTTCTTCCTCTTCCACTCCCCCTGCTTGTGTTCCCTCTCATGCTGTCTCTCTCTCTCTCTCTCCCTGTCAATTAAATAAATGAATAAAATCTTTAAAAAATTATAAATATAAAAATTATATGTAAATTATATCTTATATGTATTTAAAATATTTTAATATATTTCATATTAATATATAATAAATATACATAAGATATAATTTACATATATAAATATACATTTTTTGGAGGCAGAAGTAGTACCTGCCTATAGAAATAAAAATCAGGGGGGGCGCCTGGGTGGCTCAGTTGGTTAAGCGGCTGCCTTCGGCTCAGGTCATGATCCTGGAGTCCCTGGATCGAGTCCCGCATCGGGCTCCCTGCTCGGCAGGGAGTCTGCTTCTCCCTCTGACCCTCCCCCCTCTCATGTGCTCTCCCTCATTCTCAAATAAATAAATAAATTAAAAAAAAAAAGAAATAAAAATCAGGGGCTCCTGGGTGGCTTAGTCAGTTAAGTGTCTAATTCTTGATATTGGCTCAGGTCATGATCTCAGTGTCATGACATCAAGACTGTGTCCATCTCTGACTAGCTCCACCCAGCTCCATGCTGGACAGGGAGCCTGCTTGAGATTCTCTCTCTCCCTGCTGCTGTGTTCTCTTTCTCTCTTAAAAATAATCATACAAGAGGGGTGATGGAGTGGCTCAGTCAGTTAAGTGTCCCACTCTTGGTTTCAGCTCAGGTCATGATCTCAGGGTTGTGAGTTCAAGCCCTGAGCCCAGCTCCGTGCTCAGTGTTGAGTCTGCTTGAAGATTCTTTCCCTTTGTACCTCCCCCCATTTGCACTCTCTCCCCTCCTTCTCTCTCTCAGATAAATCTTTAAAAAAATAAAGAAAAATACTCTCCAATTAAAAAACCATACAAGAGTGTGCATGACGAAGAAAGCGAAAGCCTACCTTCCCCTTTTCCCCTTTTGACCCCACCCCTGACTCCCCAGGATTAAGCACTCCTTATAGATTTTCTTGGTGCACATAAAAATGTATCCATATTATCTCTATTAATGTCTCATATGGGACAAAAAATTATGAGACAATATTCACAAAATTCCCTATACATTCCCCACTGCCCCCCTTCGTGAAAATAAGTCTTCGCCCACTTGGAACTCGAGCACTTGGTGGAGGAGGTGAAGAAAATGAGTTAGAAGAGATGGAACTTGAAGGAGCCTGAGATGTTTGTATCAGTCAGGATCCTGTCAGGAAAGAGATGGCACACTCAAGCTGGGTCGCTGAGAAGAGCTTAATTAAGGGACTGTAGACAAAGGGGTGAACAGGGCTTCAAGAAGCGAACAAGAGATGCGGGAGGAAGGACCACAGGGTTAATGACGACTGGGAGCTGGTACCTCCCCTAGGCTTCATGGGGCAAGGAGTAAGGGCTGCTGGAACCCACGCAGGCAGCTCGGCAAGGAGGGATCCAAGGGGAAGAATAAGCTGACCCCGCTCTCCTCCCTTCCTTTCTGCTTCCTGCCAAGGCTCCCCGCTGGCCCGACCCAATGCGAAGCCAGAAGGCAAAGGTGCTTGGTATTACCATCCATTTAGGTCAGCCTTCCAGGACACTGAGCAGGATGGCATCGGGGGTTGGAGGGGCAACTGGAGGATAGCCAGCACAGGTTTCTGAAAATATACATCTTCGGAGGCAGGAGGAGGAGCGGGGAAAAAATGCCAGGGCCCTGTATACAAAGAACAAAAGCAGCCGGGGTGTTCTGAGAAAGCAGAACAGCCTTGAGCTCTGTTCCTGTGCCGCTGGTTTGTATGTCGTGTGCAGGCACGTGTGTCAGAGCTACGACTTTAAACCTAAGGGACTGTTTTCACACTTTGGAGAATGGGCTCTCTTCACACTTTTGTGTTGTCAGTAAATGAATATTTGAAAGCCCCTGCAGTTACTATTTCTTCAAGAGGGCACTACATGAAAGCATGAAGACAGCAACACTCAGTGCACGGAGACTAAACCCGGGGCTCACAGAGTCCCCTCCCTACATTATCCGCGCTATTCTTCCAGACAACTCTATGAGGCAGGTACTATCACCATTCTCACTTTACCAAAAGACATTATGGCTGAGAGAATTTAAATAACTTGCCCCAAGTCACAGGGAAGTGGGAGACACTGAGGTGTGGACTCCAGGTCTGTGTGAGTCCACCACCACCCGCCCCCCCCCACCTCCCGAGACCTTATGCCAGACACAGGACCTGCCCACCCCTTTCCAGTCTTTCCTCGATCATTTTCCTTCACGGTTCCGGCGGCACAGTCTGGAGTTTCCCTAGTTAGTTATGCAAACAGCAAAGCTGGTTACACAATAAAGGAAAGAAGGGCAATTCTGGCACTAATTTTAGGGCAAACCACAGATGTCTTTGATGTTTTCATTGTACATGAGAACAGAGCCAGTGATCCGACAGCTGTTGGCAGCCCCCATCAAATATGCAGAATATTAAGGCGGCTTTATCTCAGCCCCTAATTACAGCTGGTACAGAGGAAATTTATTTTGCAAAGGAGGAGATGTCAAATGGTATCAATGCCATATATAACCAAATATGATTGCTTCATTCTACTTTCTCAGGGCTGTCCAATTACAAAGCATTTTCTACAAAGCATTTATTAAATGACATTCCTCTCAACCTCTGTAATCCAAACTTTGTTTTGAACGTTACTGGAACAGCTCGATTGCCTCTTTGTCTTATACTTCCATTTATTTTCTTCTTTTCCTTTGGACATAAACTATAGCCAGCACTTAATTCCAAAAGCACACATAATTATAACATTCTTGTCTAGCCCAGGTTTTTATACCCACATAACCTATGTCATAGGAGTATAGTTTAATGTCTTTTTATCATCAAAAATTATTTCATATTTGTAATGACAGAGAAATGGCTTTATAATGCTGACATGGAGCAAAGAACAAATAGTTGGCTACTTCAACCACCCATCATCATAGCTGGATGAAGCTCTGGCTTCACATGTTTGGACAAAGACACTGTAAGCCATGCGAGGTTTGAACAAATGGGCACTGCCCAGATCCCCTCGTGGCCCACCATGGCCGGGGACTCCCACTGTCCGAGCCCTCAGGGCCTGCCTCAGCGCTGGAGACCGCCTCCTGGTGCCAGGCCTTTCCAGGGGTAGTGCACATCCAGTGACTGAGTGAGGCGGGATGCAAAGGCACAGGCATTTTAGCCTGCTCTGGGACGTCCTCTTGAAGGCTCCCTCTGCCCCACCTTCCTTCCTCTCCTTCCTCTCAGTGTCGATCTCTCATAAACACCTCACACTCAACTCTATCTCTACATTCATCGGAATCTGCTTCCGGAGAACCTAAACTGTGATACCGTGGAAAGTCAATCCCATGAAAGCCGTTCTACTTTTTGAGGGGAATGATCTTTGATCCAGTATTTGAGAGTAGAATACCCATAGAGTTAAAGTCCAGTGGTGACTTCCAGTATTAAATTGCCACATTAGAGTTTATCAATTCAATTTATACCAGAAACTTAATTTTTTCCCTGCACACGGAAATGCATTGCTAAAGCAATAAGCACTTCCCCCTTTTTAAAAATCTTTCTTGATTTCAATGTGCCTGACACTCTCAAAGTCCCTTTCTCCTTGAGCCCTTTTCCCTATTCCATTTCAAAGAAAAAAATATACTCTGTTTTTCTTTCTATCTTTTTGGCTACTCCTTTATAATCCATGCTATTTCCCTTGGCGGTGGACCCCAAGATTCTATCCTTGGCCTTTGTTATTCCATCTCTCCTCCCTTTTCCCAAGTGACCTCATCACATGCATCCACGCCTGCTCATACGCTGACCAGGTCCCGTTTTTGAGCTTACAGTTCAGACCTTGCTCTGAGCTCCAGAGCCACAGAGTTTCTCAAACAAGTACACCCCAGATGGAATGTTTTATCTCCACATCCTTACCCCCAAAACACCCCCAAAATGAAAATAACCAACAAGAGCAGTCTGTTTATCCTCTAGTAGTTCTGTATTCACAAAGAGTACCACTACTCACCCCATAAACTTATCCTGAAATTGGAGAGACAACCTAGACTTCTTCCTCTCACTAATTCTCCACATCCAAGCAGCTCTAAGACATGAGATTCTCGCTCCTAAACAGCTTGATTAATCTCACCTCTTTCTTTCTACTGTCTCTTATTCCTTCTTCCAGGGGTGGCTTAAAGTCTCCAGTATCATCCTATAACCCTTCTCCTTAAACTCATCTGTTTTTTTTCCCTCTACCATCTGATCATGCTATGTCACTGTTTAAAGTCTTCCATGGCTCCCAGGTTAGCATGCAAGGCCCTTAATGATATGGACCTTGTCTATCTAGTCTTGCTGTCAATCATTCTTCAGGGTCTATCCTGAGTCTTGGGCATAAAGGCATCCGACAGAGCCATGAGGCTTAGCAAGATGTGGTTCCCTCTACTCTCTGCATGAATACACTTTCTGCTCCCCCTCATCCTCTCTTCGATGAGCTCTTCATCATCCTTCAAAACTCAGCTCCTGCTGACACCATCTTTGCAAAATTCTTCCCAGAATCCCCTCCTCTGGCACCTGAACACACACTTATCAAGGCATTTATCGTGCTGTGAAGGAACTGGTTCTCTCAAATGGGTCTACAAAACTCCTGAGAAGAGGGGTTCTAACTTACATGAGTTTCTGTCAGGATATACGGCATGGTGCCTATTGCAAAGTAGGCTTCATAACGTGTTTGTGAGATGAATGGAAATGAACTTGTACAAAAATGTAATTATTTATCCATTATAAATAATTGTAATGGTAGATTTCTAAAATGCACATGCCCATATTGACATTGTTCCATGTGGATCCTTGTCACATTTTAGAAAAGGTTTTCAGTCAGTGTTATATACTGAACACACACACACACAGATTAGCAACATTTACATTGGTCTTTCCTTTAAAAATTATAAAAAACTATTTATATAATTTTACAACATATAGTATTTATTATATATACATATTGTATGTAAGATTATTTCTATATAATACAGTGTTTATAATATAAATTATTTTATGTATTTATTTGTATTTTAATATACATTTCTGTAGCTATAGAGCATGTTATCAAAATACAAATTACAGATAATTTTATATGTAATACATGAAATTGCATTAATATAATTTTAAAAGGAAAAGCCAATGTAAGTGTTGCTAATGAAGACTTTTGAGTAGGTGTAGTGTTTTTCATGGAGTAGCTGATACACAGTTTCTGCCTCTTCAAACTGACTGTCAACATATGGGTAAATAACAATCTGCTGAGTTTGAAAAATTAGTTATAATCCATTTCACATAATACATGCAAAGCACAGCAGGCAATGGCCCATAATCGAAGGATTAGTTTTGGGCCTTAGGGTGGTTTATAAAATTCACAGGCTGACAGAATGTTACACCCCATATGGACCCAGAATATTCTCATCAGGGAGTTTCCAGTGCTCTCTTTCCTCCTACAGAATACTACGTGCACTGTGTTCCAGGAGAGAGAGAAGAACCATCACATCAGCAAGAGATCTTCCCTGGTGATACGGCGAGCAGGAGGCTGAAAGTGCCTTGGAGGAATCTGAATCGGGCCTGGAAAGGATTAGATCTGAGAAGCCACTTAGGTCAGTCCTAATTTTTCCGCAATCAAAGGCACACTGCAGCTTTTGCCTGTCTCATGCCTGCACCTTGCATCCTGCTGAAATCGCTCTGCGCGCCCTGCTCTTTCAGATCCTAATGGCTTGCCAGCGTGGAATAAGAAGCCGCCCATGCGACTGGCATCTCTGACATCTCTTCCCCGACTTGGCTTCTCTCTTTTCTCCCACCTGTCTGCATTGATCTATGCCATTTCCCTTAAACTTCTGTGCCTGCTTTTTATCTCCACTTACTGCTTTCCTCCCTGTGGGTCTTGGTGCCGGAGGATACTTTCTGAATCTGCCCCAGCTCTCACCGGTCTAATCCTCACCTGCACAGGCTGGCTGGCAAGTAGGAGAAGAGCAACTCTTGGTACCAATCTATCTGGTACTTCCTGCCCCCAGGTAGGGGTACTGGTGTTTTTATGAACTATCGCATTTGCATGATATGCCCGAACAAAGGGGTGATTTGGCAAGCCTGAAGTCACACACTGGGGCTCATCGCAACTTGCTTCTACTGGCAACATGAGGAGTAGAAACACTGCCTTGCCAAGTGGTTTTGAATCAGCTACAAGTGGGGGAGCAATGAGGCTGGATTCCCACTGCTGAGGGTGACAAGGCTTTTGATATTTGTTAGGTGTCAAATCCTTTATTTAGGGAGGCAAAGGATACACACATACCTGACAAAAAGGATTTCTTGATTACTTATTAGGCTTCATGCTATTATTAGTAAGAATATTTGAGTTTCCAAGTAAAGCTTATTAGTCACCGCTCAGATATCTTTGCAAAATGAAGCTAATCCATGGTTTAAAAAATTAAAAATAGCACATATCTACAGTGATTTACAGCTGAATCAGGAATGCATTTGGTCTTTTTTAAAAGGAAGAATTGACTAAAATTTAAATTAATCTGTTTTCCCTACAAACCCAGAATAGTAGAAAGACACAGGGAGAATTATGCTGGGTGTGTGTAAGGGTGGAGGTGGGTCTAAACTGGGAATGAGATTTCTTGCAGAAAATCTACAAAATGGGCCAAGCACACATGGATTGCGTGACTTCATTTAGTTGGAGAAGGAGCACTGAGCATCATGCTGATCTCAGCTGTCTTCCCCTAGGAGAAATGATCTCTCTTTTCTTGGCACAGCTCTAGCACTGAAAGTCTCTTCCTCCCTTTGGCACTTATCTTACGCTATCCTGAAATATTATCTCTTTTAGAAATGTTTTATCTTTTCATTATAACAGTTATCTGACTTTCCTAGGACGTTCATCCATGCCAGGTGGCCTGAGGCAGTTCAGCTTTATGCCTATGGTCATGGTATAATTATTCGCATTGCCCCCTTTTCCTCTCAAAAGTGTCCTGGTTGGGATGACAACTTATAAGTTACCCTAGTCTCACCCCCAACTAAACCAAAAGCTCCTGTGTCAGTCAAGTTCCTGGCAAAGAAACGACACACTCTCCTGGGATTTTGGAGAGATCTTAATGAAGGGACTATTTGCCATAGCGTGGGCAGGGCAGGAGAATCAACAAAGGATGCTGAGGCCCCAGGCCTGGAAAGGCAGAGGGAGAATATGATGTGATGGGAGCCCAGTTGAGAAGTAGAGCCTTAGAAGAGGGGTGACTCTAGAGAAGTCCAGTCTCGAAAGAACTCCAACAATGCAGACTGGTCAAGCACAGGAAGCAATTCCCTACTTCTCTGTCCTGCCACCATTGGTCTCCTGCATGTGGAACCCAAATGGAAGCCAGAAGTGAGAAAGTTGGAAGGTGCTGGCTTCCCTCGGAGAAAGGGCAGAGAAAGGCCAGAAAAAGGATGGAGGTTGTTGGGGAGCCGGGGGTTGGTGGGGGTGGTAAACAGAGAATATAGCTCCTTAAATGGCATCTCTTTGTCCTCAAGACAGTTAAAAAACATCTGTGGGTACATGCATGCAAAACATTGCAGGCAAGGCCATGATGAGCAAGACTTGGCAGTGACTTCATGGAATGTACTCTGTGAGCTGGGGGAACAAGAAATAAACATGAGTTGAACTACAAGACTGCAGGTTGATAACAATTGAATACAGCAATATCAAAATTGTGCTTAGCAGTGCATGGTGATTGTCAGATTAATGGCATAGTCCCTAGATGTTTAAGAAGTTCAAAGGATCGGGACGCCTGGGTGGCTCAGTCGGTTAAGCGGCTGCCTTCGGCTCAGGTCATGATCCCAGGGTCCTGGGATCGAGTCCCACATCGGGCTCCTTGCTCGGCAGGGAGCCTGCTTCTCCCTCTGCCTGCCTCTCCCCCTGCTTGTGTTCTGTCTCTCTGACAAATAAATAAATAAAATCTTTAAAAAAAAAAAAAAAAAAAAAGAAGTTCAAAGGATCGCAATGAGCTGGAAAACATCGAACAAGGATTTATGGAAGAGGAAAGGTTTTCAGTGGCACTGAAATCAAAGCCAACTTGACAATGGCAAAAACGAGAGGTAGGCCTTCTGTGGGTGAATGGCATGAATAAGAGCACAGGTGTCAATGTGAAACACATTGTCCTCTGTCTGGCAGGAAGAGCTGGAGACCCTTCTGAGATTTTCAAAAATTCCAAAATTGTCCCAGGCAATTGCCTATGGAAGTATCTAAAGGGAGTTCATTTGTAAGAGGCGTAAGGTGCAAGTGGTCATTTATTCACTCCTTCAGTGAAGGAGGACTTGGTAAGTGTCAGGCATTCCTGTGGATCTACTGGTGGTAAGACATGGTCCCTTCTCTTGAGGCAAGGAAATGAAAAAAGGAAGCAAGTCATTGTTTTGACCTGTGATTGTACAGGTGAGCAGATGATAGGTGAGTACGCGGAAGATCATCTAAATGAGACTCAGGCAGAGGGAGGGGCTGGTTGAGGAAAACTTCCTACGGGCAGTAAGAGAATCTGAACTCGGTAAGGTGAGCAGAAGTGTAACAATTGTATGTCCATTTACTTATGTCCATCCTGCTGCAAAAAAGAAATATGATGGTTAGCTTAAGAAACACACAGAGCAGAGCCCAGAAATAAACCCACGCTTACGTGGTCAATTAATCTACAAAAAGGCAAGAATATACAATGGGGAAAAAAATAGTCTCCTCGATAAATGGTGCTGGGGAAAACTGGACAGCTACATGCCAAAGAACGTAACTGGACCACTTACTTACACCATACACAAAAATAAACTCAAAATGAATTAAAGATCTAAATGTGAGACTCGAAACCACAAAACTCTTAGAAGAAAACATAGGCAGTAACCTCTTTGACATAGGCTGTAGCAGCATTTTTCTAGATATGTCCCCTCAAGCAAGGGAAACAAAAGCAAAAATAAACTACTGGGATTACACCAAAATAAAAAGCTTTTGCACAGTAAGGGAACCCATCAATAAAACAAAAAGGCAACCTACTGAATGGCAGAAGATATTTGCAAATGATATATCTGATGAGAGGTGAATATCCAAAATACTGAAAGAATTTACACAACTCAACACCAAAAAAAAAAAAACCCAAATAATCTGATCAAAAATGGGCAGAGGACGTGAATAGACATTTCTCCAAAGATGACATACAGATGACCAACAGATACATGCAAAGGTGCTCGACATCACTAATCATCAGGGAAATGCAAATTTACACCAGAGTGAGATATCACCTCACACAGGTCAGATTGGCTAGAATCAAAATGGTCAGAAGTAACAAGCGTTGGCGAGGATGTGGTGAAAAAAGGAACTCTTGCGCCCTGTTGGTGGGAATGTAAAGTGGCCACTGCAGAAAACAGTAGAGAGGTTCCCCAAAAAATTAAAAATAGAAGTATCATATGATCCAGTAATCCCACTACTGGGTACTTGCCCAAGGAAAACAAAAACACTAATTCGAAAAGTTATTTGCACCCCTATGTTTGTAACAGCATTATTTACAATAGACAAGATACGGAGGCAGCCCAAGTGTCCCTCCATAGATGAATGGATAAAGAAGACGTGGGGGCGCCTGGGTGGCTCAGTTGGTTAAGCGACTGCCTTCGGCTCAGGTCATGATCCTGGAGTCCCAGGATCGAGTCCTGCATCGGGCTCCCTGCTGTCAGCAGGGAGTCTGCTTCTCCCTCTGACCCTCCCCCCTCATGCTCTCTCTCTCTATCTCATTCTCTCTCTCAAATAAATAAATAAAATCTTAAAAAAAAAAAAAGAAGACATGGTATATATATTCAATGGATTATTGCTGAGTCATAAAAAATTAGATCTTGCCATTTGGGATATCATGGATGGATCGATGTAGAGGGTATTAAGCTAAGTGAAATAAGTCAGACAAAGACAAATACTATATGATTTCACTCATCTGTGGAATCTAAAAAACAAAACAAACAAACAAACAAAGAAAAATTCCAAAAAAACAGACTCCTAAATACAGAGGACAAACTGGTTGGTGGTTGCCAGAGGGGAGGTGGGTGTGAGGGATGGGGTGAGCTGAGGGAAAGGGGCTTAAGAGGTACAAACTTCCAGTTATAAAATAGATAAATCCCTGAGATGAAAAGTACAGCACAGGGACCAAGTCAGTAATATTGTAGTAAAGTATGGTGACGGGTGAGTACCACACTCAGTGATGAGCACTGAGTCAAGCACAGAAGCGTTGAATCACTATGTTGTACAGCTGAAACTAAGATAACACTGTAGGTAAATTATACTTCAATGAAAAAAAATTGAAATTAAAAAAGAAAGCAACTTCCTTAATCCTAAGATTGTCTAAATGAACCTATATCAAACACTATAATTAATATTCATTTATTGAAAGCTTTCCTCCAGGAAGCGGGACCCAGGTTTTTACCATTTCCATTCAACACTGTAGTTGAGGTAGCATACAGGAAATAAAGGAACAAAAAGAAAGAGAAGGCACGAAGATTAACTTTGAAGCAATAAAACTGTCATTATATGTGGAAGACATTATTATATACATAGAAAATCCACCATCATCCGAAAGCAATTACAATTAAAAAGTGCATTAAGGCACAGTTCCTGGATAGAGAATTAATATGTAAAGCCGGCTGGATATTCTGTAGGAGCAAGGAACAAATAGAAAATAAAAGTAAACGACAAATGCCAGACTGGGAAACAAGTATTCACAACAGAAAATATCCAACAACGGATTAGCTTATAGAATTAAAAAAAAAAAAAACTTCATCCTGAATGAAGCCTGGCAAACTCACTCTGCCACCTGGGGAGCCCAGGGCTGAGCCACAGGGCCTCCCTCACCAGGGCCCAGGGCAGTGGGGCCCAGTGGTTACTTGGTGGCAGGCCCGCCAGCTGGGCGTGGGGGGGCCACTGATGGCTGATGTGCGCTGTGCCAGGGCTGATGTGCGCCCAGCCCCAGCCTCACTGTGCAGCTGGAGCTTGGCCCCATGCTGGCCCAGGTCAGCGTGTGGGGGGGCCAGCCCAGGTCAGCGTGTGGGGGACCAGCCCAGGTCAGCGTGTGGGGGGCCAGCCCAGGTCAACGTGTGGGGGCCAGTGCAGGTCAGGTGTGGGGGGCCAGCCCAGGTCAGCGTGTGGGGGGCCAGCCCAGGTCAGCATGTGGGGGGCCAGCGCAGGTCAGGTGTGGGGGGCCAGCCCAGGTCAGCGTGTGGTGGGCCAGCCCAGGTCAACGTGTGGGGGGCCAGCCCAGGTCAGCGTGTGGGGGGCCAGCCCAGGTCAACGTGTGGGGGGCCAGCCCAGGTCAGCGTGTGGGGGGCCAGCCCAGGTCAACGTGTGGGGGGCCAGCCCCGGTCAATGTGTGGGGGCCAGTGCAGGTCAGGTGTGGGGGGCCAGCCCAGGTCAGCGTGTGGGGGGCCAGCCCAGGTCAGCATGTGGGGGGCCAGCGCAGGTCAGGTGTGGGGGGCCAGCCCAGGTCAGCGTGTGGGGGGCCAGCCCAGGTCAGCATGTGGGGGGCCAGCCCAGGTCAACGTGTGGGGGGCCAGCCCAGGTCAGCGTGTGGGGGGCCAGCCCAGGTCAATGTGTGGGGGGCCAGCCCAGGGGTCGCGTGGCTCTGGTAACAGAAGTTTGTTTGTTTGTTTGTTTTTAAATCTTCAGATCAATATAAGAAAAACACAAAGATCCAACAGAAAAGTGAGCAGAGAATATCAAGGGGAAAAAGGCGAGGTGGTTGATCAACATTCCCTACAGAGTAACTCACCTTCATCAGGTAAGTGCAAGCTCAGGTGACAGGACCTCTTCAGGGGGGCAGGAGGGATGGATTGCAGGAGGTGGGACCACAAGGGCCACCGTACCACTGTCCCTGGCTGTGAGGAAGATCCATGGGCCAGGATTGCCGAGCAGCTCTGGAGTCCCTGCCCTCACTCCCAAACCAGTACAGCGTCCCTGTGACTGACGGCACGCCAGGCAGGACCCTGCATGCGCAGAAAAACAAAAGAAAAAAGCCACACACAGAGCAGAATATTAAAAAAAAATTAGATAAAACATGGAGTGAACTTAATTACCTTTTATGTCCATGGTCCTACTTGATCTCAGAACAGCCTTACAAGGTAGTTCTTTTATCCTCATCCATTGATGAGGAAGCTGAGCCTTCGTGGTTAAAATACCTTGCTGAAAGCACAGTTTTGACAGGCAGGGACCACAGAACGGAACCAGGCTACTTCAACTCCAGAGCCTGTGATTTCTGGCACGAGAGGTGTGCTTGTGGCTTACCTCCCCTGCAAAGAGCTTGCGGCCTGCAGGTGCTTCCCAGGGTAGGAAAGGATAGCTGTGCATTTCAGAGGATTAAAGCTTGACCTACTGAAGGGAACTGGGAAAGGTGGGCCAAGCGAGAACTCAGGTATGTTCTAAGGAGGAGAGGTGGGAGAGGGCATGGCATGTTGGAAGGACAGTGATTAGCTCATTATGGTAGGGAATACTAAGGGGAGCCATGAGAAATGGGGCTGGAGAAGTAAGCAAGGGCCAAATCAGAAGGGCTTCAATCCCCCTTCACCTGAAGGAGGTGGGAGCTATGGAAGGCACTTAAGCAGGGAGTAACATGAGATGAGAATTTCAAAAAGGACAGCAGAGTAGCAAGTCTGGGTCAGGACTCGCCTGGAGGCAGGGAGGCTGCTGTTGTTACAGGGCAAGTCGGTGGGAGGAATGGGAAAGGAAGGGGTTAGAACTAGGAGCAGTTATGGAGAAACCATTAATCAGAGAGGGCACCAGGATTTGGGAGGAAAGGACACCAAGTCTCACTTGAGCAGCTAGCTGGGTGATGGCACTCGGGAGAGAGGGATCCTGGAGGAGAGCCAGTTTGGAGTTTGAGGGGTGATGAGCTCAGATAATGATTGCCAAGGGTAACTAATAAAGAAAAAGATCTTAGGTCTTCCGTCTTCCTGTTCTGTCTGGTTGCTGGGTGTATCGTAGCTATGTGAAAAATACGGCAGCCTCAGAGAAAATACTGGCTGTGAATAAAAGTTAAATGTATTTATTTAGATAGGGCTTACCATTCTTATTGCAAAAGTAATATAGGTAAAGAAAATTGAGAAAATACAGGTAAGCAAAAATAAAAATGGTTGTTACCCAAATACAATCTTCAGATGACTTGTAACATTTTGCCTTATATACCTCCAGTTTTCCCCCATATATGTGTATATATGTATATATATGAGCACCTTTTTTTTTTTTTTTAAGATTTTATTTATTTATTTGACAGAGAGAGACACAGCGAGAGAGGGAACAGAAGCAGGGGGAGTGGGAGAGGGAGAAGCAGGCTTCCCACCGAGCAGGGAGCCCGATGCGGGGCTTGATCCCAGGACCCTGGGATCATGACCTGAGCCGAAGGCAGACGCTTAACGACTGAGCCACCCAGGCGCCCCAACATGAGCACCTTTTTTACTAAAAACTTTAATATTCTCGTGACTATGTCTTGCACATTTTTCAATAACAGTAATAATTCTACAAGATCATTTTGGAGACTGCATGGTATTACATTTATGAATGGGCTGTATTTTACTAAACTATGTTCCTGCTGTGGACATTTGGGTCGTTTCTAATTTTTTACCATTTTAAACAACATAGAGATAAAGTAATTAGAATTTAAATCTACTAATTAACCTTTGGCTTTTTCATTGCCCGGTTTAAATTATGAAATCAAGTTTGGGTAAGCTATGTTTTTATAAAGTGGTTGTGCAAAAAACGGTTGTTTTAAAAGTGCTCTGAAAGAAATACACAATGTTCTCTGGTTCTCAGGTATGAGAACAAATGGATGTAAATGTGTATTGGAGGAAAACAATTATACAGGAAATTGGTGTGGCTATTAGAAAGGAAGTGGAATAAAAATTATTTTTGAGTTAAGTCACCCTCTATTTTCAGGGAGGGCAGAGACCACATTTCCTAATGGGATTCCTTTGCTTTAATGACTTTATCAGTGTCTCCCCAAGGAGCATAAAAATGTGACCAACTCTCCAAAATGATCTAGGAATTGATCAGCTTTGTGAATAACCACAACCCTAGTTAAGTTCAACTTCCTTTTGATTGTATACAGCGAGTCGTGTACATACATATTTAGACATTTTTGCTTAATTTAGAAACAATGCTTGGGGCTAGAACACGTATTATAGACTACCACCCCTCCACCCCCCGCCTTTTTTGAAGTAGGCTCCCAACGAGCATGGAGCCCAACACAGGGCTTGAACTCACAACCCTGAGATCAAGACCTGAGCTGGTATCAAGAGCCAGTTGCTTAACTGACCACCTAGACTCCCCTTTTTTGACTGATCACTGCCTCTTCCTCAAAATTCTTACCACCTACACTCTTTGATAGGTACCCTTATCAGGCCTCCAGTACTCAAACAGCTGAAATTCTTCCTCCCCAGTGAAGATGCTGCAGAGTATTTGGAAGAGATATTTCTGGCTTGTCTGGACAAGGCTAGATTCTTGACACCAGCACAAAAGGGATATAGCAGGCCAGTGATAAAGGTGTGGCCTCTGTCCAGACAAAAGAATGCATGGGTTCCCCCAAAGTGTTTGGAAAATCACCCAGAGTTGTGAACTCCAAGAAATCTTGGCTGGATGTAGGTATGTCCGAACAGTTTCAACCCCTTTCCTATTGCAAATATTTTCTATTCTAAAATAAAAAGAATAGATAACATAACCTAACCCCACACATAATTTTAAGAGACGGTGACCTTAATATAACATAAGGGAGAACTTAAGAAAGTTATTTATAATAAAGAAACAAGCACTGTAGCCAGATTCTTGCACTTACATGAAGACTCATTGTGACTGTGGCAGCTAGAAATGCAGACTGATACTGGAATGTGTTAATGACTCAGATACCACATGTGGTATCACCATTGGTGAGGTGATCTTCCAAAATGGTACAAAGTCCTGGGTGAAGTTCTAAGTGAGACAACATCTGATCTTCCCTGCATTTATATGGGAATGGCATTCCTAGAAAATGCAGTGCATTTAAAACTATTCAAAAATACTCTGTGTCTTATGTAGTAAAAAAGAAAGTGGGGCTCAGATCATTATAAACGTAGTTCTCACCTGGGAATGACATTCAAAGCGTCTCTGATAGGAGAAAGCTCTTTGTTTGCATGACTGACCCACATATTTTGGACTTCTCTAATCCCAGGATCCTGGCCAGTTGCATCCCACTCACTGAGCAAACTGAAATATCCACAAAGTTACCACATGTTCCCTTAGGGCAGTATATTTCTCCCATCTTTACTCCAACCACGGCTTTAACATATTCTGAGTCTTTCTGACCTAGAAGGATTTGCCTGTGAGGTGAAGAGAATGAGGTCAACCTGAATTACATTATGATTTTTTTTTAATAGTGGCAAAATATACATCTAATAAAACTTATAATTTTAACCAATTTTAAGTGTGTAGTTCAGTGGTATTAAGTACATTCACATTGCTGTGCAGCCATTACCAGCATTTATCTCCGTAACATTTTCATCTTTTCCTCCAGATATTTTTTTAAAATAAATCATGCACTGTATTTTATTTCTGGTTTTTTAGGTTTTTCCATTGGCACCTACCTTGGGCACTTGTCTGTTTCTTGATTCCAATCTGGCCAGATTTATGACTCAGCTTTCTATCAAGTTGGCCAACCACTGGCGCTTGCTTATGCCGACCACCCTCCTACCCCCAGTCATGTGGTATCTACACATCTCCCCACTCCCTTGGCCCTCTGGAGCTTGGCTGTTGTGATAGAGATGGAGTAAACCTGTAACTCCTCATCACTCCGCATTCCAGAAAATTCACCTCTCCCTTGGTACATCATTTCACATTTCACTGACTCTTGATTTCAGCTCGGGTCTTGATCTCAAGGTCGTAAGTTCAAGCCTGCATGGGCTCCATACTGGGCTTGGAGCCTACTTAAAATAAAATAAAATACAATTTTATAAATTAATTTCTTATAGAAGATGGTATCTTCTACTTCATAGGATGTTCATGTCAGGTATAAGTGAAAATCATAAAAGCATAAAGTATTATTAAGTAGCCCTGGTTGTAATAAAAGATGCTTCACACATGCTTTTTAAATTATAAAATATACAATGAAACCTACAATCAACTGGGATTCTAAAAACATTAGGTTGGATAACACCACCTGCAAATCCAGGCATGATTTGCTTTATTTTGTAGGGATCTGGATCTCAACAAATGTTTGCGCTCCAGAAAAGTTATACAAAACTTCAATTTTCAGGTATTTAGGAGACAATGAATTCACTTTTTTAGCAGGGAGCTAAGTATGGAAAGCCCCGGAGCATGCGCAGACGTATGACATTGATTTGCCCCTGGCCGTGTGAGAACACAGCTTATCTTTATCGGCCTTTACGATATATATATGTATTTTTAAAGATTTATTTATTTATTTGAGAGAGTGAGAATGAGAGAGAGAGAGAGAACACATGAGAGGGGATAGGGTCAGAGGACGAAGCAGACTCCCCGCCGAGCAGGGAGCCCGATGCGGGACTCGATCCCGGGACTCCAGGATCACGACCTGAGCCGAAGGCAGTCGCTCAACCAACTGAGCCACCCAGGCGCCCTGGCTTTTATGATTTTATCTGAAAAGTTGGCCTGACAGTGATATTTTCCCATGAAAAGAGAGGCTATCCCTCAGAGGAGCTGTGATAGGAGAGCTGAAGTGTAAAATATTATTGGACGTCCTATTCCCATTTATGGAGCCCTTACGCTGCTTGAGGCTGCTGGTGGAGCTCGTGGACCAGCCAGAAGTGTGTGGAGCCACATCAAAGCCAGAGGCGAAAGGAATAGATGCTATACGCTGTATATAACCATATACAGAGTTTTATGTATTTTTAAAACTGGTTAACGTCTTTCATGAAAATATTGCCAATGAATTTGCTTCCATTAAAGCCAGGAAAGTAAAATGATAATAAAGTCTGTTTTTGGTATAAATAAAATATAAACTTAAAATGCTAGAAATTTTTAATGCACCTACTTTTCAACTTTTCAGTATTTCTTAATGTTCTGAAAAAAATCATGTGTATAAGGTATTACACAGTTCATACTGTAATTTAAAATGTTAAAACATACACAAAAACACGTATAAGGGGGTACACATTTTTCCTTTTGCCTTAGGCTCCAATATGGCTTGGCATAGCACAATCAGATTTGGTTTCATTTAAAATTTTGTTATTCTTGGGGCGCCTGAGGGGTTCAGTTGGTTAAGCGACTGCCTTCAGCTCAGGTCATGATCCCGGGGTCTTGGGATCGAGTCCCACATCGGCTCCCCCTGCTCAGCAGGGAGCCTGCTTCTCCCTCTCCCTCTGCCTGCCACCCCCCCTGCTTGTGCTCTCTCTCTCTGTCAAATAAATAAATCTTTAAAAAAAATAAGTAAAATTTTGTTATTCTGTTCATCATAGATTTTTATATTAATTTAGATTCTTTAAAATATTGTATTACATTATTATTTATTTTCGTTACTGAGTTTCTGTGTTCCCTTAAATTTTGTGCCTGAGATGAGTTCTTCAGTTGCTTCCCCCAGTCCTGGCTTTGGTCCCAATCCTCAATCCCAACCAAGTGCAGTAGATATAATACAAGAACTGCTATGGGAAAGCACTAGGTGTGGTCATGATCCTAGAAGAGACATTCAAAACCAATATCCCCCCCTCCCCCAGTCCAAGTGAGTCCAGGAAGCAACATGTCATAGATGGGGAAAGACATGAGCTTTAGGGTTAGATTTGGAATCAAATCCTGGCTTGCTTCCTTACCAGTCCGAGCAATGAACCAATCTGAGCCTGTTTTCTTATCTCTAAGAGGGATAAACAATTTTTTAGCAGGAGTTATATGAAAAAACTTACACAAAGCATCTGGACTTGACAACCGTTAACTTGCCCCGTTCTCCATCTGAGCGATAGTAAATTGACCAACCCTTTTTGAGTTCCCCACAGACATGCTCCTAGAAATGTTAGCGTCTGGATTTGCAACCAGGTGTAATGAGTGTAACTCCTCCACTGTTCTCACTAAATCACACTCATTAATTCTAGCTGCGGCAAGGCTGCATCTTTCTAGGGGTGTATTTCCTACTTAAACTCCGCACGAGTGTTTGCTTCCGCAGCATGTATGCTAAACTGCCCATGAGAATTTGGATTAGTAGCTCAGGAACAAAGGTGGAATGCTGAGCCCTTCAGCCCCATCGAAACAACAAACAACACCACATACGAGTTACATCTCCTCTTTCTAATTCTTCAAATATTTTTTTAGCAAGAGGTAGGATTTCCAAAACATTGAAGGGATGCAAGGAACTTGAACGGTTTTTTGATATAGGAGACAGTTTGAAAACAGGAATTGGATATGTTTATTAATTGTACACATTTTGATACATTCCTTCTGATGATTTAGATTTTATTTCATTTTACAGGCTGATTCTGGGGGTGCCTGGGTGGCTCAATTGGCTAGTGACCGACTCTTGATTTTGGCTCTGGTCATGAGTTTGCTTGAGGATTCTCCTTCCCTCTCCCTCTACCTCCCTGCCCCCCGATCTCTCTCTCTGTCTCTCTCTAAAATAATAAATACATAAATCTAAAAAAAAAAAATAAGGACTGATTCTCTAGAAAAAATAAAAATTTTCTTAGTGATGATGGAGAGCCTGTGCATCTCTCCCAGGGGTGATTAGGTGTGTTGACTATAAAACCGTGCATATACCTATTTGCAACATATTTATAATTAAAAATACTTTATAATAAGCAATCTACATGCCCAACAATAAAAGAAAGGTAAAATGAATAATGGTATACCACAGACTAATACGCTATCATTAAAAATGGTATTTTCAGTTATTATGGGCAACAAGTTCACGATAAAATATAAAATGAAAAAAACCTGGGACATAAAACTGTATAATATGAATATCACTTTGTAAAAATAACAAATACACACAGATTCACACACACAGAGAAAACAAGATACCAAAATGTTGGTGACTAGTGATGGGATTATAGGTGATTTTTAATTTTTAAAAATTCTTACATGGATTTTCTATAGATAAAAAATATTTTAAAACATGGTTTTTATGGTGGACTTTAAGTGGCATCCAAAATAGACCAGCCCAAGTTTCCCACCATGTGGAGAGAGCTGGCAGGAGAGAATAGAGCTGCGGAAGAGTCATAGGGAGTCCTAGCCGCTCTTGAGTCTTGGTTTTGAGTCCTTTCTGAGACTTAATAGGCTGGCTATCCTTTCTATGTGTTGGTCATTCAATCCTTTCTTGGATTCCATGAGTGAATCATCTGCTTTGTGATTTTTTTTCTCCCTAAGTTAATTGAGTTGGGTTTCTGGCACTTGGGATGAGACAGTAACTAATAAGGAAGTAACTAATATAGAAGAATCTCCTATGCACAAATAGCCCAGGAATGTGATGGCTTTTATGCCATAAGAGATGGTATCAGACTTCTTTAGGTGTTGTCTACCTGAAAGTCAAGGTTGTCCGTTTCTAAGACTATGAAATGTTGATATATTGAATTTCCTCACATCAAATAGGAAAAAGTTACTTGCAGAAAATATGACTTTTGGGGTGCCTGGGTGGCTCAGTCAGTTAAATGTCTGCCTTTGGCTCAGGTCATGATCTCAGGGTCCTGGGATCGAGCCCTGTGTTGGGCTCCCTGCTCAGTGGGGAGTCTGCTTCTCCCTCTCCCTCTGCCCCTCTCTCTCCCTCTGCCCCTCTCTCTCCCTGCTTGTGCTCACACACACTCTCTTTCTCTCTCAAATAAATAAAATCTTAAAAAAAAAAAAGAAAATATGACTGTTAGATGGATGGTCTCATACACTGGAAGTTTTAATTTATTTGCTATTTGTTCATTTATGTTATCTTCCAACTTTTTGAAAAGATTTTATTTATTTTTAGAGAAATATAGAGAGAGCACGAGCTGGGGGAGGGGCGGGGGAGAGGGAGAGAAAGAATCCCAAGCAGGCTCCACACCCAGACATGGAGCCTGACGTGGGGCTTGATCTCAGGACCCTGAGATCATGACTTGAGCTGAAATCAAGAGTCGGACAGTTCACCGATTGAGGCACCCAGGTGCCCCTTCTAACTTTCCATCATAGCTGCAAATCTAAAAAAAGTTAAGGGAGAAATAAATTTTTCTTCAGTGACCAAACACCCACCAGGTGTCAGGCACTGAGCTAGTTGCTAGGTTACAAGTGTGAACAAGACTAAATCCTAGTCTTCAAGGAGTTTATCATCTAGTGGGAGAAGAAAGAAGTTAACAGGCAATTGAAATACAGTGGCTTAGATATTATGACTTGAAGGCCATGTAAAACTGTGGGTCACCCAATTAGTGCAGAGGGAAAAGAGGTTCCCCCCAAAGAGGTGACATGTAATCTGAGCCCTGAAGATCCACGGATTTAGTCAACTCTAGGGATGTAGGCCTAGGGAGTGGAGAGGGCAGGCCTTCTAGAATGAGGCAAAAACATGTCAGAAAGGCCTGGAAGCAAAAGACAACCTGGGGTTTCATGTAACCCAGAGTGTCCAGATTACAGAGTACAAGTGCTGAAATTATAACAGTAAATAGGGGCCGGATCACACAAAAGAAGTTTGGCTTTAGACTAAGGGTGATGGGGAGCAGGTTTTGAGCAAGAGGGTAAGAAAAATCAGATTTGAGATTTAAAGAATGCTTAGAGGTCCACTCAGGAAGTCTGTGATGTAATCCAGGTTTGAAATGATGGTGGCCTCCTTGACCAAGGAGGTGGCCATAGCAATGGAGAGGAATGGACTAGGTCAAGAGAAATTAAGAGGTGAAATTGGGAGAGCTGGGTCATGAATTGGAAGGGAGGAAGAGAAAGTCAAAGTTCAGGGGTCTGGTTTAGGTGCTTTGCTGGATGGAGGTGCTGCTCCTTGGGAGATGGTAGGGTCCTTGCTGGTGTGAGGGGCTTGGAGGAGATGTGGGGCAGATGCCCAGCAAGGGGTTGGATAGATGGCACTGGTGCTCAGTGGGGAGAGCATGATTTGAGTGTTGACTGAATATGCTTAATAATTGGAACTGTGGATAAGATTACTCGGTGTGTGTGTGGGGGGGCATGGATGAGAATACCAAAGGAGAACATGTTGTAGAAGAAAATGACAGGAGGACAAATCTCTGGGCAATCTCAACATTGAAAAGACACCATTTTTGGTAGCCGTTCCAGGCCAGCAGCCTGGTCTCTAGATCTCCACACTAAGACACAGGTCCCTGTGGACGGTGGCATGGTGTTAACGATCCTGTGAATGAAGAACGTATTACAACAAAAATGGAACATCTACAAAGGAGAAAGAAAAAACAGTTTCTTAGCATCCCATCCGCCTAAATTCTGACCAGCACCTGTTTGTTTTCCCGTGTTCGTCTGGGTTTCTCCATGGAGCTCATAATCAGAGTCATTCCCTGAGTGTTGAGGGTCCCCAGGATTCACCTTTGACTTTTGTTTCTGTGACAAGGTGAGAGTTAGTCTCATGCTTGAGGCAAACACATGCTGAGAGTGAGGGGCCACCGACATTTTAGCTTGAGGAAGAGCTGCCTGATCAAGAGCTCAAAGTATATGAGATCAATTTCAGAAAGATTATTAATATTGGACATTTCCTGCTAACAGTCTGAAAAGTTTTCCTAATTCAGGCCCCTTCAATCTGTTATTTCTTGGGTTTGTTTTGAAAAGCAGAGCTCAGACTTCTTTTTGAGAAAGGGCGGAATTAAAATTCAGCAGATTGTTCATGCTGTGTAAATAAACTCCTCCCCAGAAAGTGAAGTAATCCTTTTCCTTGGGGAGTATAGAACTACTTGGAAATACTTACTGTTGTCCTCACATGCACAGCTCAGTCTTTGTGGCACCTCTGCTTTCTTGCAGGAGGAAGTCAGTAGCTGTTACCTTAATGTATGTATTTTTACTACTCCAACGGAATGTTTTGGGATTTACAAGTAAATGCTTCTTGATGTGTGATCTCCCTACAGCAAATGCAAAAATGCTATGATGGATCACATGGATCCATCAGGAAATAGAATATGTGGTTAAACTAGCAAAGAGGGCAAGCCCTGTAGCAAATACTGTCATTCAATAATCAACTGACACCAAATGAGGTTTCTTGTTATTTTGTGCCCCTCCCCTCTCATTTCTCAAAGTTGGAAGATTGCATATTCTGCTCTATGTTATCATGTGAGGGGCCCAAGTTGGTCAAGAATAGCATTTTTTCATATGCTTTTCCTCTGAACAACATGGTAGCCCCCTATTTTGTCTTGATCTGTTAATCTGCCACTACTTTATACAGGAAACATAGGCAAACACTCTGCCTTCTATTTTTTGGCATTTATCAGACTTCAGTGGGACTTTCAGCAAGAGCTGATATAACTCAGTTAGTTTTGATCCTCCTGAACATGTGGGAATGTCATCTTCAAGGCCAGCAGACTCGGGCCACAATGTACTCTTTTGTAAACTGAATCACCACACACTCTCGGTGACAGTAATTATTTTCATGGGAATCATGTAATAACTAAAGATTACATTGCTTGGTCAGAGATATTTGGCCAAATACCCAACAGTATTATTAAAGAAAAGACATGACAGCATACTTTTTCTAAACAAATTAAAAAAAATAGTAATATTGTTCTCTAGCTTCTATAAAATGGACCTATTGTATTGTTACTTTGATTACACCAGGGACCCAAATGATGCACAAAATGTACTCATGGAACATGAAAATGTAACTCCAACGTGGTGTAAATTTGCTCTAAAACTAATATACTGGTGATAATAAACATTAAGCATTTAACTAACAACAATTTTGCTTTTTTTCTCAGAATAGAAAAGTTTTTTGGTGGCACTTTGGAAGACTCAGATTTCTTTAAAACATCTGTCTAGGGAAATTTGAACTAATTTCTTTTATTTCCCTTTCGTAAAAATTCCCATTAGTAAGCAAATGCATTCAAAACCATTCCCTTGATCTTATAAGTGTATTTTATAAAAATCTGCTCAGCTTTTCCTTTTTGTCCTACAGACTGGAAGTGCTGGAGTGGGTGTCTGAATGGTGCACAGGAATGAAGGCAACTGGGAGGTTAGGGCCTGCAGAGTTTGGCGAGGGGCTGCCTGTCTGCCCTTCTCCTGGGCACATGGGGTGGGAGGCTGGGCTTCATCCTTTCTGTTTCCAGCCCTGTTTCCAAGGACATATTATAAAAAGTGAAGCCTTCCTGAATTTAAAACTGTAATGCAAAGAAAGAATGATGTTAAAATGCTAGTTTTATGATAAATCACAGCACAGCACTCTTCCTCTTCCAAAACCAAACAATTTCTGCCAAGCAAACCACCTACCCCAAATTCAGTCATACTGCATCCTTACATTTCCTGCAGCACCTTATGGTCATATCAGTTCAAAGTCACGCTGAGAAGATAAACATCCCTTCGCCCGGTATGGGCAGGGACCCATTCAGTTTGTCTGATAGAACTTTGCTGAGACTATTTTCTTCCACATACATTTAATCGAGTCATTGGAGAATTTAACTTTCTCTCTTTCCTCATCTCTTCTCTGACCCACTTATCTATTTCCTTCATTACTCTTAAACCAATTTTGGAGAGAAATTTGACACATGTAATGACTACAACATCATCAGCACTTACTATGTGGCAGGCATGGTGCTAAGTGTTTTATATGTGGAACTGCATTTAATCCCCACATAAGTTAGGGATTTTTAGTTTTACTGTACAGTAAGGAAACTGAGGCTCACCAAAGTTCATTAACTTGCCTAAGATCAGTCAGTGAATAAGTGATGAGGCTGAGATTTGAACTCAAGTTCATTTCACTGAGAGCCCATGCTCATCATAACCACCGTGCAGGGTGATCTTCCTCCTTGGCCATTGTTCTTGCCTGGGTACCTTAATATTCTCATTAAGCACCTCTGGCTGCTGAGATGTCTCTCTTTCCTGTGGCAACTCATGCTTGAGACCTTGCCTCATATTCTTCTCCACATTCAAACTGACCCTCACTTATTCAGCACATTTGATTGACTACTTCTTTGTGCAGGAAAGACCTCTGAAACCCGAGATCTCCCAGGGGAAAACAAAGCCCCCTTAGAAACAATGTTCTAATCTGGATTGCTCTGGAAGAAACTTAAAAAGCCCTTGTCCTCCGAACTTCTATTCTTGGATGGGTTTGGGTCTCTAGTCAGTTCAGAAATTCTTTATCCTCATTTAGACACTCGGAGGGAGTGGCTCATTCCAGCATAGCCCATCCTCATTCTACCCATAGCAGGTCCCCCTCTGGGCTCCACCCCCAGGCCTTGTAGCAGGACAGGACAGCTGTGGGGCCCACGCTGCATAGGGCCATGCCTGTGTGTCCCCAGACAGGATGTGTTCTCATCCTCGGAAAAACCTAATAGCTGCTTCCTTGCTTTGGCCACATTCTTTAGCTAAATAAACCTCTTGGGTACAACTAAGACATTCTGTGCCCTGAAACTGTGAGTGGTTTTGAAAAGTGATCTCAACTGTTAGATTCCAAAGATCGATGCTTCCATGCCCACTTACAGTTATAGGTAGCAAAGAAGTCTTTCCCTTTGTCCATTTTCCCCTCCAGCTACGTGCAAACACACTGTATTTTATTTGTATTCAAGGTGGCTCAAATTTCAGGTACTATTTCTTAGGGATATTGATCTCTAAATATATGTAGATGCTTCCGTCTACATATTCAGATGGTGAGTGCACAGTTTCTTCTATTATTAACACCTTGCATTAGCATAGTATTTTTGTTATCATTGGTGAACCAATATTGATACATTATTATTAAACAGAGACCTTAGTTTACATAGGGTTCAGTCTTGGTGTTGTTCTGTTCTGTGGGTTCTGACAGGTGTATGATGTCATATGTTTTCCATTACAGTATCGTACAGCAAACATACTTTTACCTTTTCTACAACATCATAGAATTGGCCAAATGGATTTTGATCTCCACGACAACTCTGTAGCTAGGTAACATTTATTACCCTCAGGATAGAGGAGATACATTCAGAAGGTGGAGTGACGTATTTGAGGTCCCACAAATTGAGGGTGCCAAAGCCAGGACCAGAACGAGCCAACAGCATGGACTGCGGCCAATCTCAGAAAGGGGTTAATTGCTGAGGACACAGACTGTGAGCCCTCAGGGGCTCTCTCAGCTCAGGCACTTTATTTTCTAATGGCAAGTAGAAGGAGGAAGAATGCACATCTTCAAAGGAAACTGGCTGTCTGTTATTTGTTAGGCGAGACTCTGAGGTGACTTCAGAGACAATGGGTCCAGCGCCCCGTAATTAGGAGGGAAGGCCAGCCCCTGCCAGTCTGACTCAGAAGGCTTACTGAGTCATCCTGTTTGTCCTCTCTGCTGCTATTTATGGGCTTCCCAGTTGCTGATATTTGTTGGTTAAAGGCTCACACAACCCGTCTTGCCTAAAGCAGTGTTGCTTAAGGGGTGTTGAGAATAAATAGGGTGACAGGTGTTGTGGGAGAGTCATTTTTTAAAGAATCTTTCATAGCTGAGTCTTTTTTAAAGCTCTCTATGCTTAAAATACAACTATCCTGAAAGAAAATGAAGGCAGAGTCCGTTTCTGGACAGAGCTGCTGAATGCTAAGACTTTCTGGGGGGTGCTGGCTTTGGCAGAGGGGCAGGTCGGCATCGGCGAAGCTGTTGATGAGGATAGCTCAGGAAATCAGGGGAACGAGACAGTGAGAGGAAAAGACTGGAATGCTGTCACTGAGGCAACTTAGGCATGTTTATCACCAGGAAGAGACAACGGTGACAACAGAACCCTCGTAGGCCATGATAGTCTGAGTCTGGTGGGGGACAGATGGCTCATGCAGATGGAGTGACCAGAGAAAGATGAATGCAGGGACTCTACCAAGGTGTGGGCAGGCTTAAGGGAAGCACGCTGGTGCTAGCAACTGCAGGGACCTATAAGCACCCCCAGAGGTAAGGGGTGGGGGCAGCCACGGGATCCCAGAGGGAGCTACCCCTTTGGGTCTTTGGGTAGATGAAAACAGCCACAGGGAGAGAGCTGGGCAATGAATAACCCACCCTGTTTTCTCTCAGTCTCTTATCTCCTGCCAAATTCCCAAATAAGACACAGACCCATGGAACCCGTATGATGCAACCCATGAAGGTCTGTGTCCTGGGCCACCAGGCAGGCTGGACAGCGGTGGAGAGAGGACCTGGAGGACTCAACACCAAACATCTTCATACAGGGAAGAGGGTTAGGACCACATTTTGTTGAAGTCTGATTTCTTTAGTTTATATTAATAGTCAAGATATTCAGTGCAGAGGAAAGCAGAGCCAAATGATGGAGAAGACCTGAGTCTTGATGACAATGTTCGTGTCCTTGGATCCAACCCTGCCTGAAGCTATATCTCCCTGGACTTTTCAGTTATGTGAACCGATAAATAACCTCTTTTACTTTAGGTTAAAAAATAGTAAAAATATTAATTCAATAATTAAAATATTAACTTGAAATGTATTAAACATGTAGTTTAAACTTCATTGATCCCTTGGTCCTTGAAAATTCTAAAGTGCCTTTTTAGAAGGATGCATCTCTCCCCAAACCCCTACTGAAAACCACACTTAAGAAACAAGGCAAGGGAAGGTTGTGTTAAAGTTGAGATGTACAGAAAGCTTCATTAAAAAGCCACCAAATAGTTGAAGAGAGGGCCCCAATTTGCAACTAGATTTAATATTTTCATATTTTCTCAGTTTGCACAGAGATTTAGCTTAAAGCTTTCCATTACTTCATTCAACAAACATGTACTGTACTCCAGCCTTGTGACTGCAAAATGGTCTATCCTGATCTGTCTCCTTCTGACAGCCCAGTGCCTCCTGGGACCCCAGCCACCATGAGTAAGACTGATGACAGGTGGTGAGAAAAAGCCTCTGAGGAGGTGACATCTGAGCAGACATGTAAAAGAAATGAGGAAGGAGCCAGCCATGAAGCTCTGAGGCAAGAGCAGTGGGAAGAGCAAGCTCACAGATCCGAAGGTTTACTTGAAGAACAGCAAGGGGGGAGGGCCAAGGATGCGTGTGGGAGAGCTACCAGAAGGGCTGGTTGGGCACCCGTTCATATAGGGCCTTGTAGGCCATGATAACAAGTTTGTATTTTATTCTGATGGTGATAGGTAATAAATTAGAAGGTTCTGAGCAGGTGAGTGAGATGATAGAATTTATTTTCTAAAAGATCGCTCTAGTTGCTATGTGGAGAGTTGATTCTGGGGGAAATGAAGGAAGGAAACTGGTTAGAAAACTATTGCGATCGTGTTGCTCAGGGATGCTGGTGGCCTGGAGAGGGGGACAGAGGGCAGCTCAGTGTTTGAGAGTTCCAGCCAAGTGCTTGACATGGATACACCTTATATGGATACTCATACGTGTGGAGTTTTTTGCTTTTGTTTGCTTTTAAGATTTACTTATTTATTTGAGACAAAGAGAGAGGAGCAGAACCGGAGGAAGCAGAGAGGGAAGGAGCAGGGGGGAAGAGCAGAGGGGGAGGGAGAGGGACAAGCAGGGGCCATGCAGAGTGCGGAGCCCTTCCTGGGACTCGATCTCACGACCCTGAGATCATGACCTGAGCCGAAATCAAGAGTCTGATGCTTAATGGATGGAGCCCCCCAGGAGCCCCCACACTTGTGTTTTTAATCAAGGATGACTTAATTTTCTAAATAATGGTTTTCTTTTGTGGAAGGAGTTCAGGGAACTTGCACCATTTAAGAAGCACTTATTACTGCTGTGGAACTTTTCTTGTCTCAAATTCACTCAGGAAACTTATTAAAAAGACAGATTTCCCAATCTCCTACTCTTCTGATTCTACCAAGCCTACAAATTTGCATTTTGTGACCCAGACTTTGAGAATTACCAGTTAAGAATTTAGCAGCATCCCCTAGTGGTGGCTATTGGAAATTGCAGAGGTAACAAATTTAAAGTACGGCACTTTGAACTCTTCATATATATATTTGTTACAGGCAAAGTAACAATCTTTTATGCTCATCCTAGAGATAATTTCATGGGAGTAACCAAATGGGGTGGAGACTCCTTCAATGATTACCTGGGGAGAACTCTCAGGCGTATTAAGATAAAAAATAATTGAAACTTTGTAAGTAGTAGTAATTAATTGGCTATTATGAAGTCAGACAGTGGTAATGGCTCTGAACCCACAGCCCAGCTGATTATTAGAGTTCTGTAAGATTAGAGTAATTGGAACTGTGGAGGTAAAATAAAAAGGGTGGCACTTTCCAAAAGTTATAAAAAGCCAGCACTCACTGAGGCAACAGAGCTTACACCAGCCATGGAAGGGTAGCAGTACCATCCATCCATCCCCAGGGGAACGTATTTTTTTTAACCACTGCTCCAACTAGGCATGAGTCACTTCTTGTTGGGAATTGTGCTAGTTTGTCATTTTGGATTGGAAATTGCTCCTCCCTTGCCCAGCCAACACTAGCCTACCTGGTCACTGCTGCATCTTTGCTTGTCGGCTCAGAGACCTACCTGTCTTCCCTGGACAGTCCAGAGAGTGGGACAGAAGGCAGCCCCGTGGCTGAGAGTTCCAGCCACCTGAGGAAATATTTCAAAGGGAAGTCTGCATGGGAGTGCTGTCTCGACAGTCATGTTGGCTGGAAGAAACTTCCAGCTTCAGAGTTTCTTTGTTGGTTTGTTCCGTTGTTTCTTTGTAATGGTTATTCTCAGAATTCTCCATGCCTATTCACCCCGCATTTCCAACCCTCCTCCCATGTTTTCTCTACTTCAACACAGGCTCATATTTAAATTAGAAGATCTTTTAGTATACATTTCTCACATTCTAGACAAGGCAACTGAGATGCGAGCAGAATGACTTCTCCAAGGCTAAAGGGGAGCTAGAGTCCAGGACCACTCCTGGTGGCCCCATAGAGCTCACAGGCCAGTGGGACCTGGGACCAAACAACCCCTCAACATCTGCTTGGCTTGTCCTCCCTCCACCCCTACACACGCTCCCTCACATCTGCGCACACACACACACACAGAATCTCTCTTAGTTTTCTTCTTTCTGCCAACCCCTTTCCTCCTTTCCCATCTGGCCAGCCAGAAAAATACGAACATCTAGGGAAATCAAACCTCTTCTTTAAAAAAAAATTCTTTATTTGAAAAATGACAAACCCAAATGAAGCCTCAGGTTTTTAACCTTCACCAACTAAATTATGCGGTGTTTACTTGTGTTACATCATCTTGATTTATTTTTGTGGGTCAAATCTCTAAAAATAAATAAATGAATAAAAGGTTTATTTGTTACAATCCAAAGGAGAAGAACCTGAACAAGGAAATAGGAAACAAAAGGAAAGGTGAGTTGAAAGATTGCATAACTAATTAAGGGAACACAATATAAATCGGGGCATGCCCACATGTATTTTTCCATTTAGAAACAAACCTAATGACAGTGGCATGTTCTTTTATTTTTTTCCTCAAGACTTGCGTGCCCAGCTCAGAGTGCATCTGGAGGAAGGGCCTGCCCCCTAGTGGTGCCTACGGAAATGTTCAGGTACATGTGCTCAACGCAGGGCTGAGGTAGCCCAAGGATACGTGCTTGACAAAATTATATTAGAAGGAATGCTTCTGCTGCTTTCCAGTAAATACAGCAGGTGGAGACACACACTGGAAAACTGGAACACGGACAGCCTTGTTTCCATTTGGTTGTTAGAAGATTGCTAGGCGCCCAGAGTTAGTGAAACTTAAGTTTGACCATAATTTATTTGTGATGCTTCCTATGTCCTGCTTGTTTTTAACTCTTGAAAACTGTTAAGATCTGGAGATTTTAAGCAAATGCCATCTTCACATCCATTGCCCTCCACCAAACACACACCATTCATTCCTATTAAATACTTACTTGGTGCAGAAATATGGGGTGACATGGTGGTGCAAAAGTTAATGAGACACAGATTCCCTCCTTCAAATTCACCCTCTGATTGGGAGAGAAGGTATATTTGGACATAATTACAATACATGGCAGTGATACAAACAGAGAAAAAAAATTATATATTGATTATATAATTATTATGCATCAATTTTATTGTATAATTAGGTATTACATAATAATACCAGCAGACATCAATAATTAGGTAATTATATATTTTAATATCATTATAATATTGTATTATATGAATATGATTAACTTAAATATAACATGTAATATGTTATATACATAAACACAGAGCAACTGTGGGCTGAGCCCTGTGCTAGGTATGTCCACATTTCATTTAATATTTAATCACAACAGTATCTTTTAACAGAAGAGGAAAGGGAAGTTTGGAAAGATTACATAATTGGCCCCAGTTCACATAGCTATGAAATTGGAATTCCAAAATTGGAACCAGAATTCAGGTTTTCTGATTCCATCTGTATTTCACTTACCCTCACCAGACTTTTACTGAGAGTCTACTATGTACCCAGTGCTGTGCTAGGGGTTCAAGGTGCAAAGATAGGAGACCGCTGTCACTGGCCTCGGGGTTCTCATTTTGTAGGGGACTGGGTATGTGGAAAAACAATTCGATTACAGTACGATACATGCAATAATGGAAGCGTGCACAGATCTCCTTCTGAGCAAAGCAGCAAAGACTGTTCATTGCTCAGGAGCCCTGCTTCCTGTCATGCAACCCTGTTACTTGGCCATGACTGAACTGCCCAGAAGCCTGCAGCTTGGCCAAACACAACCAGCTTCAGGCCTACCAGGGCCTCTGGGGAGGCCTAGTATCGTCATTCTGCCCAACAGCGGACTCGACTTACTCACCCAACCGACCACCTGTCATTGACGGTTTCCACGGTGAGAAACCCAGAAAACTAAAGCACCAGAGTAAAATTAGGGAGAAACAGAAGCGGAGGTGAAAGGTGAACTGGTCAGAAGCAGAAGCAGGGAGTCCAGAGAGAGAGAGGAGCTGAACTGTGAGTCTGGCATCATCATTGGAAGAAGGAGCCAAAGGTCTCTTCTCTCAGGGCAAGTCTGTTTTTACCATTAGTTCCTTCCCAGGGTTCCAGGGCTCCCCGCGGCTAGACTGTGGAACTGCCTGGCCGATGCCCGTGCTTCCTGCTGCCTTACGTGTCCTTATGTCACCAGAAGCGTCTGAGCTCAGCCAGGACTGGGATCCTGCAACATTGAGCCTAAGTCCTGCGGTTCTGACTTGGCGCCGAGAGCGCGGGAGGCGGGGCGGCTGGACGGGGGGGACTCAGCAGAGGCTTCACCAGGAGGTGACGCCCAAGCAGAGTGTTGAAATCCACGTAGGAGTTTGCCAGAAAGACAGAGGTGTGCAGGGTGCTCCAAAAGTTCAGTGTTCCTTCCATCACTGAGCACGACTGGTGGCAAAACTGTAATGTCTTGGTTCTCCCTCCAGGGAAGTGACCAGAAATTCTCTCTTCAGGAACACCAGCTTAGAGAGAGGGCGGTGGGAGAGGGGAATTTTCTTGCTCATGGAGGCTCTACATCCTGAAGCCTGGTGGTTCTGCCCAGACGCTGTGGCTTCCAACACTGGCATATTCTTCTCACCTGGAGTATCTGTACCTTTAGGAGTGTGAGGTCCTGAGCCAAGCGACAGTGTGAAACTACAGGATATATACAATGACTCTCCTTGGGGTGTCATTATCACAGACGATTCAGGAGGAGAAAAGTTTGCAGTTTTTACAATCTTGACGTTTTTGTCATATACAAATCAGTGTAAGCCTCCTTTTCCATGTTGGCTTAAATTTCTTTATTTTTGCACTAACTTGCCTCAAAGCCTATTATCCAGCATAGAACTGTACTCAAAGAAACACAGACTCGCCCTTGCACTGGTAATTACAATGTTATTTCTATATAAAAATAAACTCTGATCTAGTATGAAGTGGTAGGCAAAATTTGTACCTATTTTAGAGACAAAACACAAGACTTTTGTGAAGTTTCTGCTCCAAGCTACGGCCTTCAGACCAACTGGATTTATTTTGCTCTGACCCGAAAAGAGCATCATGGAAAAGTTGGAGAAATGCTTTTTTAGGCTGTTGCCTCAACTTCCTAAATTGTCCACCCTATTTAAGTTCTACCCATTAAAAATTCACGTAGCTTGATTTTTTTAAATTGTGGTGAAAAACACACAAAATTTACCACCTTCATCATTTTCAGTGTACAGTTCATTAGTTTTAAGTAGTCTTTGCTGTACAACAGAGCTCTAGAACTTTTCCTCTCACAAGACTGAAACTCCATGCCCATTGAACAAGTCCCTACTTCTCGCTCCGCCCAGTGCCTGAAAAACACCAGTCTACTTTCTTTTTCTATGAGTTTGGCTACTTTCCATTCCTCATACGGTGGAATCATACAGTATTTGTCCTTTTGCGGCTGGCTTATTTTACTTAGTGTAACATCCTCCAGGTTCACCCATGCTGTATAGCAAGTGATGGGACTTCCTTTTTAAGGCTGAATAATCTAACACTATAGATAGATAGATAGATAGATAGATAGATAGATAGATAGATAGATAGATAGATAGATCACGGTTTGTTTATCCATTCATCCATCGATGGACACTTGGGTTGCTTCTCCTTCTTGGCTCTTGTAAATAATGTTGCTATGTGGGGCGCCTGGGTGGCTCAGATGGTTAAGCGTCTGCCTTCGGCTCAGGTCATGATCCCAGGGTCCTGGGACGAGCCCCGCATTGGGCTCCTGGCTCAGCGGGGAGCCTGCTTCTCCCTCTCCCTCTGCCTCTCTCCCTGCTCATGCTCTCTCTCTCTCTGTATCTCTGTGTCTCAAATGAATAAATAAAATCTTTAAAAAAAAATAATGCTGCTATAACGTGAGTGTGCAAGTATCTCTTTGAGCCCCTGCTTTCAATTCTTTTAGATATATATTCTGAACTGGGATTACTGGATCCCATGCTAATTCTATTTTTAATTTTTGAAAGCAACTGCCATACTGTCTTCAAAGTGGCTGCACAGTGTACAGGCTTTCAACTTCTTCTTCTTTTTTTTTTTTTTTAAAGATTTTTATTTATTTATTTGACAGAGAGAGAGATAGCGAGAGCAGGAACACAAGCAGGGGGAGTGGGAGAGGGAGAAGCAGACTTCCCGCTGAGCAGGGAGCCCGATGCGGGGCTGGATCCCAGGACCCTGGGACCATGACCTGAGCCGAAGGCAGACGCTTAACGACTGAGCCACCCAGGTGCCCTTAGGCTTTCAATTTCTTCACACCCACGCAACATGTGCTGTTTTCTGGTTGGTTGGTGAGTTGGTGGTGGTTGTTGTTATTTGATAGTGGCCATCCTAATGGGTGTGAGGTGACATGTAGGTTGCTTTTAAAGTCTGAATTCCCTTGGAAGTGGTAAGGGTATCTGTGAATCTTCATGCCTTGTAGTAAACTTTGACCTTAGCAACCAGCTAAGGTCATTCACTGAGTACATGGTATTTAGATGTAAGAGAAGGTGTTAGAACCCTAGAAGGAGATCCTAGATCTCCTCAAAAATGATAAAGCATTAGGGGGTGCCTGGGTAGCTCAGTCAGTTGAACATCCCACTCTTGGTTTTGGCTCAGGTCATGATCTCAGAGTCATGAGATGGAGCCCCACATCGGGCTCCGAGCTCAGTGGGGAGTCTGCTTGAGATTCTTCTTCTTCTTCTGCCCCTCCTCATGCTCTCTCTCTCTCTCTCTCAAATAAATAAATAAATAAATAAATAAATAAATAAATAAATAAATCTTTAAAAAAATGATAAAATGTTAAAACTGGAAGCCTGGGGAATGGAGGCTACCTGAGAAATCCCACAGAGGATATTTTCCTCTCACAGTTTTTTGACCCTCAGGACTTTTTTCTTAAATGAATACAAACACTTTCATCAGAATTATTCCAACATTTCTGAGAATATCATCAAGAACTTATTTTCTAGAAACAACTCTTTTGAGTTAATTTAATTCTTTGATCAATTTTCTTTTTACTGTGGAGTCACATAATTTTCAGTATTTGTATTTCACTGAAATAATTTGGATTTAATTCAATGATCACATTTTGTACTCGTATTAAATTTTCCCAACTTTGGCTTCAGCAATTTTGAGTTTTCTTTTGTGGTCATTTTCTACCAAGTCTAATTTTCCTGGGTCAGGTTTTATAGGTACAGTTTTTGACAAGATGATTTGATTTTTTAGTCAATTTTAAAAGTCAATAAACCCGGTTTTGAGCAGGTTTTGCCTTTGTCAGTTTTATTTTGTGTTATTTCTACAAAATGTGATTTTAACTGGGTCAATTTTTGTAGTTTTGAGAATTACCAAAACAATGAGATTCTTCAGTTCACTTTTTGTCATTAATAAATTTAACATATATAGCTTTGGCTCTCCTGATTTAAATCTGTGTTGGTTATTTCTACGATGTCTAATTTTTTTTCTGGTGCCCAGGTTAAAGTGTACTTGAAGTCAAAATACCAAGGTTGCAACATCTTGTTTTCCTCTAAAATTGTTCTGATTAAAAAATCAAAAGTGGAGTGTCACTCCCGAAAGCCCCCACTGTACGGTCTCCTCACAGTCTTCCCAGGGAGCAGAGGGCAAAGGAGTCCTTTGATGAGAGCCCTACTGGTCAGTGTTCCCAGGCAGAGACTAGAGTGAGAAGGGTGGAGAGTGACAGTGGCATGGACTGCTCCCTCAACCTGTTCATGTATGTTCCAGTGAAATCTGTAACTAGAAAAGGAGCATCCAGAGAAGACTTAAAGGGCCGGCGGTCAGCAAACCTGCTTCACCCCGGATGCAGAATGAATCAAACGCATGTAAGCTTTGTTAATTCCAGATGATGTCACTGGTGACAGCACCTCTCTCCCTGACACCCACTTTCTGAGCCATGGCTCAGGTCCTGCAGTGGCTCTGGGTCAACGGAAGCCTGGCTGGATGGATGAGCTCACTTTGCTGGTCCCTGGGAAGACTGTGAGGAGATGGTACAGTGGGGGCTTTCGGGAGGGCAGAATGGAAGCCCTTGGACATGGAGGGAGTTTCTAAGAACAGAGCATAGCAGGGAGGAGAGAGAGTGGAAGGGGGTGCCAATGGCTGGCCGGGCCAAGAGGCAGACTTGGGCTTACACAGAAGGAGTGACAGTGGGATCAGGGTTTATAAGGCACTCTGATGTGCTTTACATAAGAGAATGCCGCCTGTATTGCCTGAGATACGGGGTACAGATAGAGATACTGCTGGGCCTGTGGTGGGGGTACTGGGCACACTCCCCCTTCAGAATCCCGTAGCACAGTTTTGTCACTGAACACATTTCTACTGTAAACACCATTGTAAATGGTGGGTTTTCACCTTAGCTCAACTTGTAGAGAGGGAGGGAAAGAGGAGAGCAGAGAAGAGGGCAGAGAGAGGCTGATGAGACGAGTTGGCTCTGGTCCTCACCTCTGGTTCAGCCGGTGATTGCTGTTGGCGGGTGGCTGGGTGGAGAGGGGTCCCCCACACGCAGCAGGAGCAGAGAAGGCTGGGGACCAGGCGGGAACTTAGAAACACGTCTAGTACAATCATGCTTTGCTTCTTGTCAGCGACACGATATGTATTTAATATAAGCCAGTGGCAAGTAGTCTTCCTTTCATTATGTACCCGGGGCAGCCCCTGGAGAGAGAGGAGTGGGTTGGTCAGCAGAGGGAAGGGAGATCAGAAAGTCCTTTGAAGGCCATGATCTCTCCTCACTTACTTCTAGATGTGGCAGCCACCTCGATCAGCATCACGGGTTCCAAGCATCCACCAGAAGGGAGAAAAAGGGAGGTGGAAAGAAAAAGAGAGACTGGATAGGAGAGAAATACAACTGATAAAAGTAAGCTCCTTCTAGGAAGAATTCTATTGTCAAGCTGTTCCCTGAAGGAACACGTCCTCGGAGAGGTATGAAGTGCATTCCCCTTTCCTACTGTGGTGTGTGTGTGTGTGTTTTCTTTTCCTTATCCCTGTGAAAAAAAAATCTGTTAATTTCGTATGACAAACAAAATGTATCTCTTTTTCCTGAGTACTCCATAATTGTATAGAAATGTGTATCATTTCCTCTCCATAATTTTGAGAATATTTTTGAAGACAGTGACATATTCTGACTCTTTAAGAACAAAACAATTCAATTTAAAAATCACTGAATGACAGCAATCAAAGTGCTCAAGTGAGGCAGTTCGCTTCAGCACTTGTTCGAAATGTCATTAGAAAACCGACATATAGCGGGTTGTTATGGCAACTAGAATAGCCGAGTTTATAACATCACTGTAATTAACGTGATCCAAACGTTATTAATCTTTCAACATCACTCACATCCTCTGAAGGAACAGCAGCTCTGGTCCTCTTAGGATTTTTCAATGGTGTTATCTTTGCAGCTTTCTTCCCATTTTATTTTATTTTCAAATAGATCTTCCTCTGACGTGGCTTTAGTGAAATTAGCTATTGTTTCTCTGCCTTTACTCATTCTATTTTGACTGCTATTTTTTGATAAATCTTGCAATAAAATGGAAGAAAAGGAATCACAGTTAAAAACCAGAACAAAGTCTAGAGATGAAAAGATATACACATTTTATGTGGAGAACCTGAGAAAAATATTAAAATACTTTGCATATAGATATTTAGTATTAACTCACATTTACATAGCACTTTATAATTTTTAAAGCAGCTTTACATACATTATTTAATATAACAACCCTGAGAGGACAAGTAATATTTTTGGGGTGCCTCCTATGTGACATTAAATGTGATCTGTATACATGAATGTTTTAGATCTCACAACAAACTTGCAAGGTAAGTGTGGGTTAGAAATATGCCTTCACAACTTGACAACAAGAACCCAAAAACCCGATTAAAAAATGGACAGTCTTCAAAAAAAACATTTTTCCAGGGATGATGTATAGAAGTCATCAACAAATATAGGAAAAGATGCTCAACATCACTAATTATTACAGATATGCAAACCAAAACTACAAGATATCCCCCTCACATCCATTAGGATGTTTATTATAAAATGAAACAAAAAAATAACAAGTGTTAGGGAGGATGTGGAGAAACTGGAACCCTCGTGCGCTTAGGCAAAACTATAAAATGGTGTAGCCACTGTGGAAAACAGTATGGTGTTTGCTCAAAACACTATCCCAGCAAATGATCCAGCAATCCCACTTTGAAAAAGCAGAGTTTTGAAGAGATATTTGCACACTCATGTTCACAGCTGCATTCTTCACAAGGGCCAAGAGGTGGAAGCAACTCAAGTGTCCATGGACAGATGAGTAGATGAACAAACTGGTATATCTGTTTGATGGAAGATGATTCAGCTTTAGAAAGGAAATCCCATCACATGCTAAAACATGGATGAACCTAGAGGACATTGTACTGAGGGAAATAAGCCAGACACAAAAAGACAAATACTATATGATTCCAGGACGTGAGGAATCTAAAGTGTCAAATTCATGGGAACAGAGAGTAGAATGGTAGTAAAAAGGGGCCGGGAGGAGGGGGAAATAGGGAACTGTTTCATGGCATAGAGTCCAGTTTTCCAAGATGAAGAAGTTCTGGAGGTCTGCACAACAATGTGAATATTCTCAGCATTACTGAATTGTACATTTAAAAATGATTAAGATGGCAAATTCTACATTATGTGGTTCCCCACCAAATTAAAAAAAAAAATTGCCTCCAAGTTGACACTCCTTCCTTGAAAAGGTGAAGCTAAGTCCTCTCCCCTTGGATGTAGACTGGATTTAGTAATTTGCTTCTAGTGACTTGATGTGGAAGAAGGGACAAGGTATGACTTCTAAGATTAGGTCAAAAGAGACATTGCTGCTTTTGCCTTATTCTCTCTCTTTTCTTTTTTTGCGGGGGGGAAGTGGGTCCTCCAGCCCAAGTCAACCTTTACACGACTGTCACCCTGGTTGATACCTTGAGTGCAAGCTCACAAGAGACCCCAAGCCTGAAACCACCTGGCTCAGTGGACTCACAGAAACTGACCACACAGAAACTGACATAATAAATGTGTATGCTGTTGTTAAGCCACTAAATTTGGGGGAATCCATCACACAGCAGTAAATAACTACTACAATAAATGTTTTCCATTAATCTGAAGCATTGAAGATCTCTGATGTGTTAGGAGGGCTCCTCACCCTTTCTGTGTTGATCTGTGATTTTGCCGATGCGGCTGAAGTCTATTCTGAAAGAGGCTCTGGGTCAGAATCAGAGGAGTGCCTTATGTGAATTATCGGCAAGCCCAGCCTTACGACCAATATTGGGGAACTGGCTGTCCTGTAACCTAAGGGCTGCTAGATTTCTTTGAGCTCCTTTATTTTCTCTCTCTCTGTGGCATCAAGAAATAGGAATGCCCATGAGGTATTCTCATTGAAAGTTCAATCACAAGTGAACTGGCGAGTTTAGATATCGGAGGTCATACACCTATCTCACACTATATTCAAAGAAAGTTTTTATTCTTTGTGGAAAAAAAGTGAAAGGGCAAAATAGCAATACGTCTGAGAAACATCCAAAAGGCCAACAAGAAAGGAAAACTCAACATCGTCTTGAGGTGAACAAATGGGGTTTCATCTAGCAGTGTTATTTGGGAAGAGTTTCTCCCCTGTTGGACTGCATACATTCTATCCCTTCCTTTTCAGTGTAGGAATCAAACTATAAATTTGTGGAGAGTGAGACAAGGAGGCAAATTCACTAATCCTGCTACTCTGGTTACCTGAAGATTGTATTGCTACCTATGGGTATCAACCTTCTATTGTTTTAAAACAAATTCTCTTTAAGTGAATGAACTTGCTTTACTGCTCATATTTATGAACTCTTTGGGTAGGGAAAAGGAGCCTTTCCAGATTTTGAATTTTAATGCAGGGTCCTGTATTATAAAATAAAATGAATAAAGATAAGCTAATACAAAATAAAGACTTACACTGCTTTAAAAAAAAAAAAGCAATTGAAGCTCTCAGAATTTTAGTTTTATTTACCCAGGTTTCATAGCAAGAATGAGTGAGACGAAGGTTACGAACATAGATTGTTCTGCTTCTGAGATCTACCCTCACTTTCTACAACATGAAGGAATTATTACCTTCATTCTAGGGATGAGGAAGCTGATTTCGGGAGAGGTTAAGTAACTTACCTGTGGTTTTCCTGCTGGTTTGTACCAGAGCTCAGATCCTAAGTCTTAGTCCAATACTCTTACACGACTTCTTATCACTTTTCTGTTTAGATAATGTATTTGGTAAAGCTCTTGAGATATAAATATGAATAAAGTAATCAAGTAGAAAAAATCCCTGTAGTGAGGAAACATGGTAGGTACATAAATTAGAATTGGTTTCTTAGGTTTCTAGTTGAGGATTTCAAATTTTAAATGAGATGGCGGTTTAAAAACTTCTTCTACTAAGCCATTAAACTGTTGAGGAAATCACTACTTGTAAGAGCCAAAACATACAATAATGTCTCATTTTTGTTTACCATGTTAGGTTTTCAGAGCACCTTTAAACATACCAGTCCGTGTGGTTAAGCATGATGTTAAATTTGTCAGTAGAGGAAGGCCATTGCAGGAGAAAGAGGGCTCCTCTTCCTGGTTTCAGAATGCTTACCAATCGGTAAGTAGTGGATGCGTGGGGACCTCCGGTGGTACCCTGCCTCGGCTGTGTGCCCACACCACACAGTCTCTTGGTGACCTTGCACGGCAGTCCAGACCTGTGACCATCTTGATGTGACTTTTCCAACAAGGACACCGTGTCCTCCAGACCTCATACCTGCAGAGGCATCCAGCTTTCAATGCACACCTGCTCTCCAGCTTGGGCTCTTGGAGCCCTGAGGGTGGTTTCAGGCTTGCCTGGCAATGAGGGACCAGCTCTGGCCTGGGAAATCCAAAAGACTTTTCTTCATCCTTTGGCTGTGACCACACCTTCACCAGTGCGGTCTGAGCACCGCCATGTTTAAAACTCTTTTCCAAGTTGGTCCTTTCACCCAGTCAAGAGATGGTTAATGTGTACTGCGACTAAAAACTCCGATGGACATACTTGCTTCCTCTTTTTGGTGTCACTTCCTTCAAAATGTCATCATTTGAGGTCACTCCCTTTCATACTTCACCAGTTGCTGGAGGGGGGTTTTGTCCTTGCTACATGGAGACTGCTGCCCTGGTCCCTCCATGATTTCATAGCAGCAGCATCTGCTTAAGCTCATGACTGCTCTTGGTTGGCTTCTGTATCCAGCCCCCTGCTTTTATTCCCTAAAACTTCTATATCCTCATTGGTGACCCACCATGCTTTTCTCAGCTTTGGTGGCCTTTGTTAAGAAATGGTTTTGACAAATAATACATTATATGTTAAAAAAAGAGAAGATAGTAGGAAGGGAAAGATGAAGGGGGGGTAATCAGAGGGGGAGACGAACCATGAGAGACTATGGACTCTGAGAAACAAACTGAAGGTTCTGGAGGGGAGGGGGTGGGGGGATGGGTTAGCCCGGTGGTGGGTATTAAGGAGGGCATGTACTGAATGGAGCACTGGGTGTTATACACAAACAATGAATCACGGAACACTACATCAAAAACTAATGATATAATGTATGGTAACTACCATAACATAATAAAATAAAATTAAAAAAAAAAAGAAATGGTTTTGAGCACATCAAGAAGGCACTGAGGTGGGAGGGACAGGTCTGGAGCTTGCTCTGAAATGTCAGATGTTTAGCTACAAGCTCATACTCCTCATTCACATTGGTGTTAAAATTCAACCAACAGAGCTAAAGCAAGAGAAAAGATGGTGGAGTGCGAGGGAAAGGGAATGTGGAAACCTGACCAGTAATAAAAAGATGGATGGGTCAGCACTTAGCCGTGGCACTCATCATCGAGGTCTAAGAGAGATGGGAGAGGAAGTGCAACACCACCACCATAAATAGGCTCATTCTATTGACTTAACCATAAAGATCAGTAACATTTGTTATTTTGTTAGCCTCTGAAATTTTTAGCAATAAAGTCCCTTAGAAACCCTCAAATGAAACTATAAGCTTGTTCAAGGGCAGAGGCCAGGAAAGAAATTTTAAGAACGTACTATCTTGCAGTGAAGGAGAGGAAGTCAGGTAGAAAAGCTGATGGGAATGGGACAGACACCAGCGGAGTACAGTGTAACTCCCCTCATGTTTGGAAGCCTGGTCTGTGGTGCACAATGGAGCGGGGCTTTGCCATCATAATTTCATCTGTCCCTCCAGCCAACCCCAGGCATGTTCCCTTCAAGGGCTTGCTCCTTGTTCAGATCTGTTCCAGCTCCGGGGACTCAAACTCAGAGCTGCCTCTCTTCTCCCCAACACGAAGTCCCTATCCTCCACATCTTTCACAGATACTTTCCTTATCCTCTGTAGATTCATGTTACATTTCCCGAGCCTTTTCTTTACCTTGATAATGACCTTGAGTCTCCTGATTCCTCTCCTTTTTTCCCCTTTATGATGCTTCTTTGGCATTTACATGCTTCCCCTACCAAATCTTGTCTGGAAGGTTCATCATGTCGGAGCTACTTTAACTCTGCAGATTTCTTAGCTGCTTGTCATCCATGCTGAACTTCATCCTTGAGTTATTCCTGTTGTCTGCTTTCAGTTAATATTGCTGCACCAATGGGACTTGGTAGAAAAGACATGGAAACATAATAACTGGGTCCATTTAATCTGTTTGACCCTTCTCTTTCAGACCTTTCCTATGTGTATACTCACATACACATGTGGCATTTCAAACTTACGTTTAAAGATTTTTTTTTTAATAAAAATAGGATATTATATGCATTGCTTTTTTTTTCCCCCTTAAGAATATCTCCTGGGCATCTTTCCATGTCATTACAAGTATACTACTTCGTTCTTTCTTGAACAGCTGCATAGTATTTCACTGTATGAATGGCTGTACTTTATTTTCCCAATTTCATATTTAGGTTGCTCTAGTTTTTTTGCTATTTCAAATAATGCTGCAATAAATAATCTTGTACATATATCTTTTGTGCACTTGTGTTTTTCTGCAGGATAATTTCCCAGTAGTAGAATTGCTAGTTTAATTGATCCGTGCATTTTAAATGCTGATAGATACTGCTATATTGCTCTCCCCCCAAAAAGTTATCTCATTTTATGCTGTTACCAAATACAAATGAGAACAGGGTTCTTCTCTAAATTAATCCTAGCCTTACCTGGGCTCTCAACGCACCTGGGGGTTCCTACTATTCATTTTTTACTGGTTCTGTATTTTATTGCCTAAATAACACTGCCAGGCCCCTTACATTTCTGAGACCCTTAATTTAATCCTGCCTTTCTGATCTCAGGAACCGACCTAACCTTCTCTTCTGCTGTCTTCAGTGTGACTACCATTCATTCTCTTACTTATTGCCTCATGATCTTGAGGTTGCTGCTGGAGCTCTGTAATCACATCTGCATTAGGAAAAAGGTGGACAGGGTGGGGGTGGGGGATGGTGCCAGTGGCATCCATCTCTTTTATCAGGAAGGAAAGCCTTCTTAGAGGGCTCCAGAAAACCTTCCCTTACATCTTTTTAGCCGTAACTGGCTCCCATGGCCATTTCTACTGCAAAAGGAAATTGGGATATTTAGTATCTGGCTAAATAGAACAAAACTGTCACAAATATGTGCACCAATATTGATTTATTGCTTGCGCCTAGACATGCTCCTGCCCAGAATAAAATGAAGGTTCTGTTAGTGTGGAAGAAGGGGAGAATGGATATTGAGTAGTAATCCACAGTATTTGCCAACAATATATATTTGCTCAATACATATTTGTTGAATGCATAGTATAAGAATAGGTCAGCAACCTGTCACCACACTGAACTGAATATAAATCCCTGATTTATCACTTAGTTATTCAAAGTCACAGTTTGGTTCTAAGTTACAAATGTTGGATATCTGCATGCAGAACTGTATTCATGTCCTGATGGGGGCTACAGAGTACACATCCCAGGGCTGAGTGACATTTTGTTCTCATTTGAATTCAAATCAATTTTGTCATCTCTGAGGGGCAGATGTTATACGTCAAACAAGTGACAGATTGCAGCTTTAATTTAAACAGCAAGATTTGGTTTATAACATACTTATATTTATTGGAGAAAAAAAATCCAGTGATGTCACTCAAGTGTTTTCTGGATTAAATAAGAAGGTTTTTGGAGCGCCTGGGTGGCTCAGTTGGTTAAGCATCTGCTTTCGGCTCAGGTCATGGTCCCAGGGTCCTGGAATCGAGCCCCACATCGGGCTCCCTGCTCAGCGGGAGGCCTGTTTCTCCCTCTCCCACTCCGCCTGCTTATGCTCTTTCTCTCTCTCTGACAAATAAATAAGTAAAATCTTAAAAAAAAAATAAAGTAAAAGGTTTTTTAATGATAAGGGAAGGAGAGGACAGCTAGATACTCACAGGTCCCTTGACAGAATGGAGGAGATGGGGGTGGTCGGCACGGCTTGTCGGAACAGCACTAGTGACAGGGACAGGACTAAGGTAGAGGTGGCAGCTACAAGAGGGGTATCATGGTGGTAAGAGGGTGAGGACATGGACAGAGGAAGAGGAGAGGCCACAGTGGAGGGGGGTGGTATGGGTAGAAAGTGGCTCTCGAGTTCTCCTGGTCCTTTGCCACAGTGAGAATCTATGTGGTGAGTCTGTCCTCGTCACCGGGTTGATTCCCACGTCCGCTGAACAAGTGGTTAATGTCTGAGACTGAGTTAAATCATGAAGGAGAATCAGAACACCCAGAGCTGCACAGTCTCTGACTTTGAGCAGCGTGTCCTTTGATTTCTCTCTTCCTTCTTTATTGAGGCCAAAACACAGCCAGTGAAGTGCATGCAGCGCTTTAATCCTAAGTGCACAGTTTGGTGAGTTTTCACATACGCCTTCAACCCTGGAAGCCGCCTCCCAGACCAAGATGCAGAATATCCCTTTGCGTCCTAGAGTCACAAAGGAGTTCAGCAGGATAAAGTTCTGCTAACCTTAAAAAAGGTATTTTACCTTTTTTAAATCACTATAAGTGAACTCACAAACTCAAAACAGGCTCAGGCAGCCCAAGTAAGCGAGTGGAATTGATGAGGTGGACGCCGCCACAGTTAACTGAAAGTGACGTCGGGCTTCGAATATTTTGCTGTCAGAAATACTTCCTATGAACAGTTTTGTAACTCAAGTTATTTTTCCCATTTTAGGAAAGTCCCTTAGGATAGATCTCAAGGAGTATACTTAAAAGATTAAAAAGAAAAGTAAAATCATTTAAAAAACTTTTAATATACACTGCCAAATATGTGGCAGCCACGGGAATGTGCCCACAGTCCTCCAAACACAGGGGGCAGAGGTAACCACGGGTCTGTCCATGGCCACACCTCCATGGGCTTCTTCTAGCCCATGAGCCGGCGCCACAGAGATGCCAGAGCAGGCCTGTTTCTGGGAGACACGGGACTCCTCTGGTGGCTGCTACTGGAGGGAGGACGTCCCATTGCCTTGCTGAACCTTGCCTTAGGCCACCAGGCAGGCGAGGTGCTCACACCAGCCTTCCCTCCCTCCGCTGGGGGGTCAGATGGCCATGGGCTCTGACAGCTCCCAGCCTTCCTTGCTGTCTCTCTGCTTTCCCTCACAGGGGCATTTCCCCGGATAAAATTCTTGTACGCCTCACCCAGGCCTGCTATGTGCTTTGCTTCTCTAAAGACCCAGATACACACAGTTATATTTGTTTCCATTTGTTTCCCCAAGCGATCTACATGAGTGAGTTTTTGCTTCTTCTTCTTTTTTTTTTTTTTTTTAAAGATTTTATTTATTTATTTGACAGAGAGAGACACAGTGAGAGAGGGAACACAAGCAGGGGGAGTGAGAGAGGGAGAAGCAGGCTTCCCACGGAGCAGGGAGCCCGATGCAGGGCTCGATCCCAGGACCCTGGGATCATGACCTGAGCTGAAGGCAGTCGCTTAACCAACTGAGCCACCCAGGCGCCCCAAGTTTTTGCTTCTTCTTTCTCAGCATTGGATATTTTCTAAATCTTTGCTACTTTGAAAAATGAAAAGAAGCGTTTTCCTTTAATTTGCATTTTTAAAAGATTTTTTTAAAAAGATTTATTTATTTATTTTAGAGATCGAGCGAGAGAGAGAGAGCAGGGGGAAGGGCAGAGGGAGAAGGAGAGAGAGAATCTCCAGCAGACTTCCCACTGAGAGCGGAGCCTGACTTGGGGCTCAATCCCATGACTCTGAGATCATGACCTGAGGTGAAACCAAGAGTTGGGTGCTTAATCAACAGCCACCCAGGCAACCCTAAAGATTTACTTATTTTAGAGAGAGAGAGAGAGAAAGAGAGAGAGAGACAGCACGCGTGGGGGGGTAGAGGCATAGGGTGAGGGACAGAGAGAGAATCTCAAGCAGACGCTCCCTGAGCAAGGAGCCCCACACAGGGCTCGATCTCATGACCTGAGATCATAACCTGAGCGGAAATCAAGAGTGGATGCTTAACGGACTGAGCGACCAGAGCACTCCTAATTTGCATTCTGAAATATCGAAGTTTGACATTTTTGGCACGTGGTTTCCAGTCATCTGGACCATCTTACCTGGAAAGTTTCCTTGAGGAGTCCATGGAAACACAGCACTCACTTTGAAACTGCCGCCTTCTGGGAGGTGCGGTCTCCGGCGCCTTTCCTGCCAGGCAGCTGCCAGCGTGCCTCAGATTTCATCGGGAAGGCGCTGTCCAATGCTGGCTCCCACAGGACTGACGCATGACCCAGGGTGAGCGCCGGGCTGGGGGACAGGAGCACAGCCCGGTCAGTTCCTCTTGCAAAATATGAAGAGCTAATCCTGTGTTGCAAAACAGGGTCCCACACGGCCTCCCCTATGGGAAGGAGAAGAGACCAACATTTATAGAGCATCTACTGTGTGCTAGGAACTGCCTTTCTCCCATTTTACCTGACCCAGCAGGTGTCATTTTCAAAATTCTACAGATGAAGAAAATGATGTTCAGAGAGTTGCCCAAGTCACGCTGGAGTGCAAAAAAGGGACAGATCTAAGTTTGCCCGTATTCTTTCACTCCATCAAACTTCTGAGGCTTCTTGGACCGCAAGCATTTTGCATCACTCAAGTGGTTTTTCTACACTCTGTGTTATGTGGCACCGCTATCTGCTTACCTAGATTGTAAGTTCATATCCTCCGTGAATAGTAATGAATGATGCTTTAGATGACTTAGGCTGATTTTCTGGAATTTGAGTCAGCTGAAGAATCACCCATGGCTTCCTCTTACAAGTGGACACCAGCAGTTAAAAGTGGAGATGTCTAGCACTCATTTATCAATCCTTACAAGGGATATCTTCTGAAATGAGATTAAAAAACCAACCAACCAACCAACCAACAAACAAAAACTCTGCTTCCAAAAACTCACCAACCAGTGAAAACAAAAGCAGAAACACAACCCAAATCCTTAGATAAACAGGACCATTTTTAAAAATAAAATATTATACGATTCAACTCTCAAACCAAAGGATTTCAAGGATAAAGGAATCAAGTTTTATGTGGAACCTCAATTATGTTTAGGGTCATGAAAAGACACACTTGGCCTTGTCTCTTCCCAATTTGAATATCTGAGTGCTCTAAGTTCCCATTTTCCCACCCATGCCCCCTTGGTGTCATGTGATGAGCTAATAAGGAGAAAATATTACTGTATTCTCAGCTTTCACATCCCTAACAAAGCCTATATTTTAAAGCTGTTATGGAATTTTGCACAGAATCCAGGTTTAAAGACAAATTAAATACATAAAAAAACTAAGCATGACAGCCAAGTTTAGTCACCTGAGAAACAGCTACTAAATGCATCTCTTCAGTTAGGAACATAAGATAAAAACTTGAAAAAACTCACTACACTTTTGCTTTCAATTTTACTCTAGGCCTTATTAAAAACACTTTTGGCAAGAAATGTACTTGTATAATTTAAAGCCATCCTGATCAGAATGTGTTATAATAACTTGACTATGTAAAAAATTTGTCTTTTTGCTACTGTCATGGAGCTGATCTTTCTGACAGTTTCAGTAGAGGGGTTTAGGGTACAGGGCAGTGCTATTTTACTCTATCTTGAGTACAGGTAATCAGAGTTGGGGATGGTGGGGACTACAGGTTACAAGCACCCTCAAGACTTACGCTGCCTGACTATGCCCCTCGAGTACATGGGAGTCTTCAAGGAGCAATGGCTGCTCTTAGCTAGGTGACAGGCGGCCACTAGAATGCTTCACTTAATTACCCCTCCTTGAGCTTTTTCTTCTCCTTCTTTCCCCCTCTGCTGATGTGTTGTTCTGAGGACAACTGTCATCTTCTGCTTTGCTGTTACCCTGTCCGCTAAGCGACCTAACTAACTCATTACCTTGAGTTCCACCTCCTGTGCTATCTTCAGCTTCTATCCCTTCTCCTTGGGAATTCCATACCTTGTTGGTTCTCATTGTCACAGCTTCTTAATGGAATAGGATAAGATAAAAGATACCTGGTTTCCTTTAGAAACTGGGTGAATTTTAATTTCTCCCCTGCATAACAAGATGGTGTGTTCTTTATTACATTAGTGTGGCTTTGTGACGGTTGAAGTTAGCAAAGGAAGACAGGGGGTACAAAAAACTGTGAATCGTAGAGGCTCTTACCTCTGCTGCTAGACCAGGTCCTGTTCTTAGTATATGACCAAGTTCCTTTTCTCCAAATCACAGGGATGGCATTTTCCTCTTTGGGGATTTTCTGAAAGTGAAAGCAATCATCTCAATCACTGTCATTCAAACACGATGAGATCTGAGGATGGTTGTTACAAGAGTTACACCAGCTGGGCCAAGCAAATGTAGCTGGCATGCTGCACAAACATGATATGTGGATTGTGATCAGAATACAACTTATTTTTTTCCTTTCCTACTGCTTCTCTAAACTCTGTTCCGTGGGGAATAATCTTCCCCTAATCATGGTTGAAAACTACCAACCCAGTGATTTTTCTGCTCCCTCATAAGTAACAGATATCCTACGGTTACTTTAAATCACAACCAGAGATGTGTTTTACAATTGCAATGTCCAGGTCAGTGAGATCAAAACTCCACACCTGTTGATGGCTTTTCCCTTCTTTCCTCCAACAGACCTGTTTCTTCCTGGAAGTCCTCAGTGGGGAAGGGTGTGGTCCTTCAGCTCTCTAGCTTCTGGCACCAGCCAGAAGCTCAGGAAGCAAGGCGCACACCGGGTAGCAATGTTCTTATTTGGCTGGGGGCTCCCAAGCCCTCGAGGTCCAGTACGTAGTCAGTGCAGGCATCCCCGTGGAGGCCTGGCCCATGATTACTGCAGATTCTTGTTTCTCTTTGTGGGATTTTGAGAGGGCACCCTGTTGGATGTCTCTCTCCTCCAGATCTCTTTACCTAGAAAGGGGTACCTTTCTTTCGGGTGATTTCCTGTGACTCTTTTTCTTAATTATTATATATTAGGTGCTAAGTCTCTGGCCTCTTCTTGAGATCTCTTAACCCCTCCAGGTGGCCCTATTGGACAAAAAGCCTAAGACCTGCTCTTCTCCCCCTGGGTATTGTTGACCTTAAAAGCCAAACTGCCGGTTACTTTACCAGCAAAAGATGGATTTATTTGGGAATGGCAGAGAATTGCAGTCTGGGACAAGCAAGCTACAGCAAAACCATAGGCAAGTCCAGAGAACACAGGAGAGGAGCGTTGTTTTATAGAGGAAAAGGGGACGTTGGGAAGGCTGTCACAAACAAAAAGTCCATTGGAGTAAACTGGGAGTTGGAAGTAGAGTGGCTTCTCATTGACTGAGTTGTGAGTCTCTCATGGGAGGGGCTGTTGGGGGAGGGGGAGAGATGGGAGGGAGGGGAGGAGGTAAGCCTCCCTTCCTCCTGTGAGGTAGTAAAGCAGTATCCATGTACATGGTCCATCTCTTCCTGTTTGGGTCTGCAATTGAGGATGAGTGGTAGGGCGACAGCTCCCCCTTATGAATCTTTTGACTCCATTGTAGTGAGGTTTCCCATTATTAATTTTCACATTTTCCCCATTTTGATTAAGATCTTTCTTTGAAAGCATCACTGATCAATAGTCAGACTCTTTATATTTAGTAGTTTTGTTCCTCAGTGCCAGGAAGGACCTTTACTAGTTGTCATGTCCCATGGTGGAGAGAAAGTGCAAAGTGCTTGGAAACCACTTAAAGCCACATTTGAGTAACAAGGAAGGTTAGGAGGGAGAAAATCTCAGGCACTTCCCATCTAACGTCTATATTTTCTCAAGGTCAGACATGTTGGAGATCATCTAAAACCGTTGAGCCAGCATCACCTTACTGGGTACACTGTTTCTAAAAAGTTCAGCAGTAAATAAAATACAAAACTTAAAATAATTATACAAAACAGAAGTAACGTACTGATTCCAAGTTATGTGAGGGAACTAAACCAGGACTCTGGGTCTCAAAGTAGGCAACTGACATATTTCTTGGCACTTACTTTGACTTAGGGGAGAAAAGTCCTCCCTATGAAGGTATACCTGGAGTTACGTATGCCTCCCAGAAGTCTGATCTTACAGCAGCCATGAAAGCAGAATCGTGGATCCTGCAAGAGTGCACTGAAAGAATTAATTGTGTGCATTTGGGAAGATACAGTCCAGATACAAACATGAAGCAATAGCTAATGAACTTTTTTGCAAAATGGTAAAACCTCCAAGATGGTTTCAAACAGTATTGCTCTGTCAAAAGAACTCTTTTGAACCAAATGTGTTATTGGTAAAATAGCCTCTAGGGTTGCACATTCAGAGACCATGAATTGGGTAAGAATCCAAAGTTAGTTAATAGTTCAGATGAAAGAAAACTCTTGTGAATGCTGAACCTTCTAATCCTTCAGAAAAAGCAAGTGAAAAATTAATTTGTCCCAGGATCATGAGGCTGTTTCCAAAAGGCCATAATCAAAAGAAGAGTTTTCCCCATTTTGCAAGGGTTTGAGAGATGCAGACAAGAGTCTTGTCTTTCCATGAAAGAGAGAGAAAAAGCAGCAGTGAGAAAAAGGTATACAGATCTGGTCCGCATATCTTGGAAAAGTGGTCTCGTCAGATGTCATCTGCTTCAGTTCCTGGAAATCCTTACTTTCAGGTCACCAGATGGTGTACAGATCTAATCAGGATTTGGTGCTTTCTTTAGATGTATTGCGTGAATACAAGACTCTATTCCCTGGAGCTTGGCAGCACAAGTGTTGGTTTGCAGTTCCTGATAAGGGTCTTTCCAGCAAGCTGAGGAGTCTTTCCGGAGGACTCTCTTCCAACAGATGAAAAATCCAGGTTGTAAGATTTGATACATAAGGTCGTTGTCTCCTGGGAGTGCACTGTGAAAAGCCTGCTCTACCAAAGCATGATTATTTTTAATGGAAACAATTAGGCCTTTACACTATTGAAGTATATCTCTTTTTATTAACGGTGGGTCAGACAAGGCAGGAGCCAAGTGTGTTGGACATCCTGTGAATATCTCAAAGGATGAGAGTGCATGAGTTCCCAACAGGGTGGATGATGGACCAATGGTAATGCTTTAGGCCAAGATTTTGGAAAGTTTCTACAAATGTTGCCAGTTGAGTCTTAATAGTGCTGTTAGTGTGTGTGACTGAGGACCAGAGATAATATTCACAATGACAATGTGGTAAAACTGGTCAAATAGGTAAGACTTGTTGAAGCACCTGACCAGTAAAATGGGTTCCCTGATCACTATGAAGTTCAAGAGCAGTTCCCCAGGTAGGGATAATCTTTTCTAACAGAAGCAGCATGATACTTTATTTCCCAGCTAGGGAAATGCTGGATTACAGAGAAAGGCCTAAGCAGCCCTATAGGATCATTTATTCCTGGGACACCTCTCCAGACTACAGCTACTATGGAGAGAGATTCAAAATAGCCCTAGATTCCAACTGAAATGATCCTCAACACAGGTATGTATTATAATTCAAAGACTCTGAAAGTCAAATATTAAATTTGTTTAGTGGTGCCATGATTTTCGCACCATGCTTCTTTGGGAGATGAGTATTCTACTGCTAAAGATAAGAAAAAATGATGTTTCTCCCCCTTTCCAATTCTCAGGGGGAATATTCCTAAGGCAATGGATGGTTTTCTCAGTTTTAAGATTTTCTTTCATAAATATTTCTTAGTTTTTTGGTATCAGTGGAGGCTAAACCCATAGCAGACAAGTCTAGGGGAGTTGGAATTTTCTCAAGACATTTCCCCTAATAAAATTCTTATATGTTTAATCCAGTCTTGGCATCTGCTTCTCTAAAGACCCAGATAAACACAGTTATATTTGTTTCTACTTATTCCCCCAAGTAATCTATGAGAGTATTTTGCTTCATCTTTGTCAGCATTTGGTAGTTTCAAACTCTACTACTTTGAAAAATGCAGAGAGTGTGAAAAGAGAAGCATCGGATCCTACTGCAGGAGGATGAGATGGATTTCCTGCATTTCTGATGGGAAACTGGAATACATTTTTCCTTTGGAATTCTATTTATAAATATCGCTCATATTCTAATTTATTTATTGTTAGCACAGAACCCTATTTCAGGCACATTATGGTTAAGTGGTATCATGTGGGCTGGTTTGACGTTCTAAATACCTGGATGATATTATTTTGGGAAAAAACATTTGAAATTCCAAACAGTTGGCTCATAACTACATATGTACACACACTCTGAGCTGGGGGTGGCCTGTATTTATATTTAGTCTATAAATGTGGTAGAGTATAAAACATAGGCAAGAAATCAATATCATAACAAACTAAAGGAAAAAAATGAAGTGTGATCATTGAGATACTTCTTAGCAGCAAGTTGATATGCCAGTGAATTTCTATCTGCTTAAGTGGAGAGGCATCTTGTTCAAACAAAATCTCATAGAGACCCAGTATGTAAAACAGATAAAAAGCAACATTGCTTTGGCTTCAACAGAGACAGAAAGTTGGCGCTGGTGTGCTCAGTCCACTCTACCTGTGTGTTAGCTGCAGGAGAGCTCCAGGGAACCTCTGGGTCTACAGAACACAGTATGAAACCGTGTTACTGAACACTGTGTCTTGGGATGCTAAATAAATCCAACAGTCATGCTCAAACATATCCTGGATATTAGGGAGGCAGAGTGGGCACTAGCCAGAAATGATAATACATTTAAAAAAATTTTAATTCTAGTTTAATTAACATACAGTGTTATGTTAGTTTCAGGTGTACAATAGAGTGATTCAACAATTCTATATAACATTACTCGGTGCTTATCACGATAAGTGTACTTTTATTCCCCATCACCTATTTCACCCATCCTCCCACCCACCTCCCCTCTGGTAACAATCAGTTTGTTCCTTATAGTTAAGAGTCTGTTTCTTGTTGTTTATGTTTTTCTTTGTTTCGTTTCTTAAATTCCACAGAAGAGTGCAATCATATGGTATTTGTCTTTCTCTGACTGACTTATTTCACTTAGCCTTATAATCTCCAACGCAGGAGATTGTAGACAGAGAGGGAAGGAGAAGGCAGGGTATTTATCCTTCCTTCTCCCCAGCCCCAGCCCTCCCACTCCTCCTCTCCCCACCTTGGGTGAGATCTCTACCAGGGATCATGCCTCCTCTGGGATTCCAACTCCCCTAGACTTGTCTGCTATGGGTTTAGCCTCCACTGATACCAAAAAACTAAGAAATATTTATGAAAGAAAATCTTAAAACTGAGAAAACCATCCATTGCCTTAGGAATATTCCCCCTGAGAATTGGAAAGGGGGAGAAACATCATTTTTTCTTATCTTTAGCAGTAGAATACTCATCTCCCAAAGAAGCATGGTGCGAAAATCATGGCACCACTAAAACAAATTTAATATTTGACTTTCAGAGTCTTTGAATTATAATACATACCTGTGTTGAGGATCATTTCAGTTGGAATCTAGGGCTATTTTGAATCTCTCTCCATAGTAGCTGTAGTCTGGAGAGGTGTCCCAGGAATAAATGATCCTATAGGGCTGCTTAGGCCTTTCTCTGTAATCCAGCATTTCCCTAGCTGGGAAATAAAGTACATGATGATTCTTTGAAGTGCTTATGATATTAGAGTATTCTATCTTTGTTTTTCCCCTCATTTATATATGGGACCTATATTAACTTGATCTCTTGATTCTGGAAAGGTCAGGGACTAAAACACATTTAGCTTAATGTCTTAAGATACTGAGAGCTTTTAAAGAGAAAGTAGGAAGGGATTGGCCTTCTGAGCAAACAGGTGCAAACAAAAGGGAAAAATTGTAGCCACTAGATGAGGAAGGACTTTTTCCTCTTCTTTCCTTATTCTGAATGTCATTTGTGATGTTGACTAGAAAGACCATATGCTAGCTCCCTTGGCATCAATAAAATCTCCTAAATTCTGTGAAATGAACTTCTTTTTATCTACTTGTTATTTAAGTCAAGACTTCAAAGGCTCACATCTGTTCAGCAGGTAGTCCTGGCCTTCATAATAAGGGATTTTGTATATTTTTGAAAAAACAAAAACAAAAACTACTCCTGAGACCAGACACCAACTTGTCTATATTTAACTGATGAAAATTAGAGGAAAAATTCTCTTAATTTTGTTAAGAAAGAGCAAGTCTAAACTTCTGGTATCTCTCTTGCCTGCCTAGTGTTGCCATAATCTGGGTACTTATCCCTCTGGTTCTGTGGCCCAGTCCCTGAACCAAGGAGAATGAAGCTTCAGACTAAGCACGGCACCTTCTCTCCACCAGTACCAACACGTGGAATCAGAAGTGACCCTGTGGACCTGGGTGTGCGGTGTGCTGTGGGCTCTTTGCTTACCTCTACTGTCTGTCCTAGGCCTGGCTAGGATTCTGCTCTGGTTCCCGATTCTCTGCTGAAACCAGAGCCCTGCCCTGAGTTCAGCTGTTTGTGCAAGGCTGGACTTAAGGTCTTGTCTGCTCTCTCTCCTTGGCCAAGGTCCTGCTTCAACCAGATGAACACCTTTCCTGCTTGTTCCCAAAGCAAGATGCTGCCCTACACTTAGAGACAAGGGTGCACCACTGACCTGAGATTGCCTACTTGCCAGATTCCAATCTATAACTCTGTTCTCCCTGGGACATTGCAGTGTGGACTGCTGGCCCTCCCTCTGGGGACACTTCCTATAACCTAGTCAGTTCTCTCATCAGCCGGCCTCAGTCATTGTCTCTCTTCTTGACTGAGATTAGCTTCTCAGCATGGATTCCCAGGCTAATGCCACTCTACGCCTGACAACTGAGTGGTCGGTGATATCCAGCTAGTCAAGAAGAGATATACTATCCAGATTGATAGGCACTGGTATCCATTTATATATGTATATAGAGTTTAAATGTGTGTGTATACATTTTAAAGTGGAAATACCATTTTTTCCCTGATAGAATGAGTTTATTGTAAAAAATTCACACAGTGAATGTGTAAGTTCCCTTACCCCAAGTCATCCCTCTGATTAATCATGTTAACAGTGTATATTGATATAATTCTCCCAGACCATTTTTATGGAAATATAAAAATAAATATGTATTATTTATATTTAAATATATAGGCTATATATTTAAAACAGAACCTGGATTATAATTTTCTATAATCTGTTTTTCATTTTAACTTTATCATTTGTTGTTGGACATCAGCCTGCCTTCATTTTAAATCTGGACTCACTTTGGCTCAACTTCAGAGTACTCTGTGGTTTAAGTACAAAGGAATAATTCTTCCACTCTTTTTATAGTCTTTTGGGGGGGCATGTTTGTTAAATTATTTATAGTGATAAGTTTTACAGAAATAGATGTTTTTTATTGAGACCATCAAAACCTTCAGTGCCTTAATGATTCTGCTGATTAAGTGGAAAACACATGAAGACATGTCAACCTGTCAAGCAAAAGAAAATGCTCTCTCTCCCTAATGTAAATGGATTATATAAAGGCCTGATCTCCTGCTGCATCAAGTTATGATGTTTCATGCTCTAAAGACCAGGTAGGTATTACTTTGCAGAGTTCTTATAGAACGTTGGACTTTTAAGACGAAGAACCAAATTTTAAAACTGTCATAAATCTGAGTCTGGCTTTCAGAAGGCAAGAATGCTATTTTTAGTGTGTCTGGATTGCGGTCTTTCCCTTTGGTACTTGATGATGACTGCACAGTAAGAATGAAAAATGAAACTTCTGGAGATTGGATAGCTAAGGAGATTGAAAATAACACCCAGACAGTGGAGGCTTTGGGTCACTAATTTGAATTCAGCTCAGATCAGTGATGACTACAAATTGTTCTGTCTGCTTGCAGTGAGGCTTGCAGAAAATACATTTCTCATCCTTATTTGTGTTAATTATGTCTCTGTGCTTGTTGGAGCCAGGTATGCGGGTTTTAGATTGTAATCCCCCAGAGGGCAAGGACCATCTCTGCATAATGCACTTTTTACACCTTCACTTAGTGAGTGTTGATTAGATGATTTTGATTAGGCAGACGAAGAAGTGCTCTTTCTGAGGGGAGCTGGCTAGTGTGAAATTGTGACTATCAAGCGTTTCTGTGAAATATGAGAGTGACATCCCTTCCAGTTTGTTCTGGGTGGCCTTGGAAACAGTTTAGTCCCACTCCATGACAAATCGTCTCCTTTTATAGCCCTGTCAGCAAACATTGCAGCTCAAACCCTGAAATTTAAAGACACACCTCTTTTCCTTTTTTCTGATTTGCACACATCTATTGGGGTCTAGCGCAACCCCCACCTTTCCCATGGTCTTCCTTCAGCACGCCTTGATCGTCATATATTATGAATTGTTATCCTCCGCCGATAGTAATCTTTTTGTGAATGTGTCCTATCTCCCTATTAGAGGCAAAATTTTGAGGGTCAAGACCATATCTTACATCTTTTTCTAACCTCCCCAGCTACTAGTACAATGTTTGCCATTTCTGGATTTTACTAATAATATTGTTGAAAAACTGAATAAAAGTCTTCCTTAAAAGTTTACATGTTTTTTTATCTTCGTTTTTTTATGTTAGTTTTTGTTATATGAGCAATGCTTCTTTTCTAGCTCTTCTAATATCATATTACCAGTGCTGTGGATGTGATGCCCATACAGTCATGCAGGTTGTACACTGCACAACTCTAGAGGGACCTATTCACATAGACAATAGCTCTGGTGATTGCTTCAGATAGTTCTGAAAAAAATGGAGGTCAAAGAACGACAGTACTAGTGCTTCAGAATAAAACATATGTTACTAACCAAAATAGGCTAGACAGATGAGAGTAAGTCACTAAGGTGTGAATCTTAACACACCTGTTTTGGACCAAAAATAAATATGACGGGGACAACAGTTTTCAACAAGCGAGAGTTCCCACTGCTTTTCCCTCCCTTTGCCCACCCCAGAAGGAACTCGTTTCCCTGAAGGTGCAGTTTATTCCCATTCTCAGCCTTCTGAGTAGAGTTTGACTTTCGTCAACCCAGCTCCGGGGCTTTTCTGAGGCGGAATCAGGAGACTACTGAGACAAACAGGGCTAGAGAGCAGGCAGGACAAAGGAAGGAAAACCAGCCCAGGGGCCTGACTGCGGGGCGGTAGGAGCTTGAGAGAGTAAGAGGCTCTGGCCCAGGGCAGGATGGGAGAGGGAGGAGTGGACAGAGCATTTCAGGAAGTGCTGTGGAGTGTAAACGAGTGGATTCCCTTTAATGCTTGTGGGCTGGGATGGGCTAGGTTTTGGTGTAGTCGCAAGTCACAAACAACTAAATCTCTTTGGCTTAATACAGCAAAATTTCATTTCTTGCTCAAAGGCTGGTGCAGGTGCCAGGGACTCTCCCGGGCAGGAGTTCTCCATATGGTGACTCAGTGGCCGCAGCCGCCTTGATCTTATGGCTCCGCTGTCGTAATGGCCGAGGACAGAGGGCACGGAGCCCCCACAGTCATTCTCCCAAGCTTTGGCCAGGCAGGGAGGCTGGACATGGCCTGAACTTGGCCCTGTGGCCTGTGACTGCAAGGCGGCTTGGAAGCTGTCTTCCGTGAGCCTGGAAGGTGAGAACTCTATGTAGCTGAGCTCTGTTTCTATCTGCCACAGGCTCTTGAGAGGTGTGCAGAGATGCTGGGATTGCTTTTACTTTTGGTGGCTGGGCAGGATCTCTGTGATAGGTGATACCTCTCTGAGACTGGGCCACCAAAGGCCACGGAATTTAGTTGGTTTATACAGAAAGAGGCAACTATATGTAATAAAGCATTCTTAGGACTTTCTGAAAAACATGATAACGTCCTGCTAAGTATTGTAAGAACTTTTAAAAATTTTTGCCTGCTTGCTCTCTCTCTCTCTTTTTCTTCCTTTAGTGAGAAAATACCCACAAATACAATTACTCCCATGATTTATTCAGAGGAAGTTTTAAATTTGGTTTTATTTCCTTTGCTTCCTTGATACCCACTTTATTAGGCATCTTAAGATGGAGAAAAGGTTATAAATTCCCTTCAGCATCATTAAAAAGAAGACTGTCAAGAATGACATAAATGTGATGGTCATTCATGATTCCTTTGAGCTTTATGACTCTACCTCGAAAATAAAAAGTCTGTATCGCAAATCCAAGGAGAAACAGAGCTGGCAGGCTGTGCCTAACGTGATTTCTTAGCAAGTGTATTTCAGGAGAAGACAAAAGAATATAGAAATAGATACAAGTTTTTTTTGAAAAATAGGAAGATAAGTTAGGAAACAATTTTAGACCTTTCTGCAATTTTCTCAACAGGAGCAACTATATTTTAGGAGAGATCATCTGATTATTTGTGTCTTCACAACATTTCAACAATTGCAACAGGTGGTCCATACCATTAAGAGTGGCAACAGCAAACCTGGTTGGTGTACATGGAGTGAGAGAAAGCACGACTGAATACTTCAGCATGCAATTATATTTGCTGCATAATTAGTCATAAATTGAGCATCCAAACATAGATGCATGCGTAATTAATTATGACTTATTTAAAAGCACTCAGGTTGTGACACTTTGTTCTTCATTTCCTGCAAATCAAATTACCGAAGTTTTCATTTCATTTCAAAATAATTTTGCCTGCATTATTTTTTTAAATTTCAACTGAGATATAGCGTTGATTACACATAAAGAACAGATTCAGTAAGGGATCAGTGAGGGAAGGGTAGGGAGGAATGCTATCGGAAGGCACAAGATTGCAGAGCTTTCGCAGAACTCAGTTGGAAGGCGGAGGGGGCAGGTCGAGGCTGGGGCTGGCAGGCCTAAAGGATGGAAGCTTTTCTCGGTGTTTTTGCTTGTGCTATCTTGGTCACATCAGGAGAAATAATACAGATGAAGAAAGTCTAACGACTGAGTGATCTGGAGATGAAGCTAACACTGCCATCTTTTAAAACATGTCCTGTCAACTAATGAATATCGTATTTTATCTTATTTATTTTTTAGAGAGAGAGAGAGAGAGAGAGTGCAAGCAGGGAGGGGGGAGGGGCAGAGAGAGAATCTTAAGCAGGCCCCATGCCCAGCATAGAGCTCAGTCTCACGACCCTGAGATCCTGACCTGAGCTGAAACCAAGAGTCCGACATTTACCTGACTGAGCCACCCAGGAGCCCCATGAATATTTTATCTTTAACATATTTAGATCATGTGGATTCCAGACTGTTTCTTTCTTCTAAAAGAGTCCATTGATTATTTGAGGAAAATTGAGATATACCGCCTGGACACGTAAGGTGTACACATAACCGCCTTTCCTCACATGCCATCTGGTAACACCGCGAGAACTCTCGTCTATTGCAAGAGATTTTATCTGCTGGCAAGGGCCTCTTCTGGCACCATCGTCCTGAAAGCTGAGCAGTTGATACCTGCCAGGCTTCTCTGTAAACAGCCATTAGGATGGGGCTTCTTAACCTTTCCCATTAGGTCTCCCTAATAGGGTGGACATTGAATTGCTACCTTTGGAAGTCTGGGGCCATAGTGCAACCACACCCCCTGAGAAAATGGGAAAATTCCTTGTTAGAAATTCATGTGACTTTTCAAAATCTGTATCTATGTCTGTTTTAACATAAAAATACCATTTTAAGTAATGAACTGTGGGAAAACATAACAATGTTTCCCATCTAACTCAGTGATTAATGAGTGAGATTCTTTGCTAATGAGTCTCTCCACTGGGAAGAACCAAGATGAGCATTGAAGATGGAGCCCTGCACGGCAGTTCTGGTGTCCAGTTAATTTCTTTTCTCTTACTATTTCAATAACTCAAACTCATAAATATCAGGGTATAAATATCTGCCGACTTTTCAGAGTTTTAGAAGCTATGTTGAGACTGCCCCAGAGGAGGTTCAGGGCATTTTCATGCAACTGTTGGTAAAATCTCACTCATTATAACTTCTCCCTGAGGGCTGCTCAGGTCACTCCGGCAATGTGGCCGGCTGCAAACGTCTGCCCCATTTTCACCACCTTGTTGGACACAGCGAGAAAATCGAGAGGCAGAGCATGGGGGTGAGGCATTCTGGTGAGCAGTGTCTACAGTGTTAGTCAGATTGTGTAACAGCTTTGATGCATTCCACCATTCCCACAGTATTTTGTCACAGATTTGATGTTATTTGTATGAGGCTGGTATATCCCTGCCCTCTCACCCCTGCTCCCCTCCGCTAGTCAAATAGCAGGTTTAGTTTTTAAAAATCACATTATCTAGTTGGAAGTTTCTTCACCAGGGAGAATGGCAGGAACAACATTAAGCATGCTGAAAATCAGCACAGGCCTTCTTCATTATAAATAGAAGGAGGGCAAAACAACTGTGGGGCAAAATCTCTTTATCTTCAGGCTTTCTTTGAACTACAAGGTAAAAAGAACTGGGTTCACCCCAGTTTGTCAGTCAGTCATTTAAATGTGTTTGGGTCAATTAAAGTGTGTAAAACAATGGGGGTCTTTGATGGCGGTATTTTTTCTAAATGTCCCCTTCCTATCCCAGGCTGATTCAGCCTTTTCTCAAGTACAGGATTCTCTGATGCCTTCTCCTGTTAGCAGGCTTTACAGGAACAGGGGCGATGTGTCCACCTCTACTTTGTCCCAGGGGAAGCTTCCCAAATGAGTCTTTCCTGTTCTGTTGCCCCCTCGTCTGGGCAAGTTCCTCCTTTCTTCCTCACCCACACTCTTGGTGTCCACGTCTCCCTCCTTTGGTTCTGGAGGGTTCCAGATGCCCAGGACGCTCGCCTGATTATCCTTAATTACTGGGTCAGCTCACCTTGATGACCCTTCCTCTCTTCTTTCTAGCCCTCAAGGCAGAATGCTCTTTTATCTTACCCACTTGGAAAACTTCAGGGAGCCCTCTTTTTTTACAATTTAAATCTCCCCTCTGCCCACTGCCCTCCCTGCCTACCCCTTCCTCCAGCTAGTGTTTAACTGGAAAGGATTTATGCACAGGCTTTGTGTGGTCCCAGTCTCAGGCTAACACTTTCTTTGAGTTTTGTTCTTTCTTCCGTTCTGGCCAGAAGGAAAAAAATGGCCTTAAGTATTGGCTGAGAAAGCAGAAGGGAATAGAACCTACACAGATTAAGATTTCAAGATGTAATCCTGCCGCCGTACAGATTTTCTTCCTATTTCTCCTGTCAATGTTAAGGTGACTTTGAAACTGACTTTGAAGGAAGCTGCTAGCAAATCTTGGTTTGAAAATGCTTTTGTGATCTCACCATGAGCCCATGCTTTTCTTTATCTGTAGCCTCTCTCAATATCCTGGGACTTGCCTGAACAGTTTGGAAATCCCTGGAGAAGGTTTTTAGGGCTCCTTCAAGCTCTGAAAAAATGGTCCTTGATTTTTTTTTTTTTTTTTTGTCTTTGGAATAGGAAGAATGCTGCTCTTTTTTGGCCCTTGGTAATTTTCTAGAAGGAATAGTTCTGTGGCAGCTCCTTGTGCTACAGTGTATCAGTTTCCCAATACAGAGGGTGACATTATAAGCTACCTGTCTTCACTGCATTAGAGGTCCTGTATTGGCAAGGGACTTATTCTAAGACTGCTAAGGAGGAGGAAAATTTTTCAGAAGAATGACAGGGAAGAAGTCTTCTGCGTTAGAGTCAAGAGTCAAGAGTACTGGTTTCAGGACTCTCTCTAGCCTCATGTCCAGTTGGGCCTCCACACTGAGTTTGTGTGTCTCCAAAGCCAGGACCTTGGATGTCTGGATCTGGACAAGGGTGAGGTGGCATCAAGGTTTGCCTTTAATAATAAAAGCCCTTCACACCCTGTTGATTCAAATCAAAGGGATCCACATTCATTTTCACATCTCACTGATTATTCTGTATATGGCGCTGCATGTTCATTTAGGCTCAAAATTGCATCCATATATTTCCAGCTTTCCATGATCTCTTTTGCTTCATTTGCTCTTCTGAAATATTTCCAATTATTTGGGTGCCCAATTGTTCGTGAAGTGGTCGCTCAGTTTGTGCCAAAAAGGCATTTTTAGAAAAAAAGATTTATCATCATCGTCGTGTTATATGCTGATTTCAAAAAGACCCGACCATTTAAGCTCATTGAGATATTAAATGATTTCCCTTTTTCCAAACTTTGAAATAATCTCTCCTTCAAATCTTTTAGTAATTCTTCTTTTGTGGTCGATGAGGAAGACCTCAACTGATGAGTTGCAATGAGAGAATATTCTATCAGATCAGCCAGTAGCCAGGGAACTTGAATGGAGGAACTAGCTTCGGGAACAACTAAACCTTTCGTTCTTACACCAAGAGATTCAAGTGGCATAAGTATTCTTTGGTAATGGTGGCATCAATCAGAATTTAAAATGCCATTCTGAGCTGAGGGTCTGGAGATATCTTTCTCAGCCTCTAGTTACAGACTCCGGACCCTCGGTGTTACCTCATACAGTAAACAGAGGTACCTGAAAAGAACTTGCAGTGCCTCATGGTCTCAGAGCAAACTACGGTCAGAATCACTTTAGGTGAGATGTGGGATCCATGGTATTTTGTATTTGTCAGATCAACTGATGCTGGACATAGGGGGAGGCCCTGAGTGATAGCACTGACCTCAAAATATCTAGCAAAGCTCGGACCCTGCGGTGCTCAGGGCCACTACTAGGACAGAGAGTGCCTTGGTGCAAATGGTGAAAAACCCACTTCTTGGGGCAAATGAATTACAAAACAAACCCCCTTTCTTCAGGGTGGATGCGGCCCCTCCGGGAGGCCAGGCTGGATTTCATCCCCAGGTACCCTTGTGTAGGGGTCTAGTGCATGCCCTGGAGGGTCCCGGTTGATGATCCTGGCAAGAGTGTTGCAGGAAGGACAAGATGCCACAAGCAGAAAGGAGGCCAGAGCCCGACGATGGGCTGGAAGGAGGGAGGAAGGAGAAATAATGGATTCTTCCTGGGAATAGTCCCAGATACTGACAAAGTGGGAGGAAGGTGAAACTGGGAGGGTGTTGTGAGCCATGGGAATGGGCAAAGGGCTTTTCCTCCTGTGAGACTTGCTTAGAATGCCAATCTTGGAACCTGAAAGGAGACATCTGTTTCTTGGCACCCACACTGTCCCTGTCTGTCCTCCTAGCTTTCCTGGGGCATAAAGGGTCATGGCTACCAAATGCAATCACATTTTTTTTTAGATTAGACCTTATTTATGCTTAAAATGATAGATTCAGGCAAGTAAAAATCTAAGTGATGTTTGAGATGTCTTCTCTATGTTCTTTCGCCTGTAGTACTCTATTTTTTTTTTCTTGTAAATTCTCCCTTCCCCTCATACCCAGCTCAGGGCCCACCATCCCGCTAAACCTTCGTGATTACTCCAGTTCCATGCATACTTCTCTGAACGTCCATTATACTCTGATCGGCACCACAGATTTATTGTTCTCAAGCTATTTTATGTCTTTAAATGTTTTTCTTCCACAAGACTGTCAGTTTTCTGAGGGCAGGGACTGCACCTGCATAACTGCACTCACTTCTCCGATGTGTCTTGCAAATAGGAAGCACTCACTAAAGCTTTAGGCTCCCGGTTTGGCTAATGCTGGGATTGAACACCTCAATACACAATTTTCAATTACTTGTGATAGTTGAAAGAGTGATATGTTATGAAACATAAAACCAACACACAGCCCTAAAAATCTTGCAGTCCATTGTTTTCACTTGCAACCTCATGAAGCCTTCGACCAGAGCTCACACTGCTGGTGTATCACAGCATTCTCCTTTGCCAGCCGTCTCCCTGGACCGTATGTGAGACCTACTTCTCCTGGCAAGACAGGAAGTGACATCAAAGTGGGCGGGAAGTGGGATCCATGACCAGATCCCTGCCTGGAGAGGGCACTATGGGGCTGAGGAACAGTTCCTCCATCCTGGTCCTCACTAGAATCAACTGTATATACACCTCCTGTTCACGAGGTATTTCTGACCCACTACCTGAGTGATTCTGCTCTGTAGGGGGAAGACAGAGGGCAGCCACAATGAAAAGTACCTGCTCTGTCTGGTCTCCTTCAGCCTCTATCCCTCATCACACCAGGCTGTGTGTCTCAGAGAATAAAAGGTGCCTACATGGTAAGTATACCCTGGGGAAGGGGGATGCCCAAGAGCCCTGCTTCATTTACCATAACCCAGTTTCTGGACAAACTCCTGGCTACGGAACCAAGGTCACATGGGTCACTGGGAAAGGCAGGGTCGGAACCCAGAACCTCCAAATCCGAGACCTTGTGGGACTCCAGTTCATTCCTTTCTAAATATAAAATTGAAGTAATTACTGATCAAATGTACCACTGAGATGAATAATGAAGAGCTAATAATTGTTTTCCTTGCCTTTTAAAGAAACACACCACACTTAGACACCCATTTACAGATATTTTCAGTTAAAATGTCACACAATATTTGTTATATCAGCAGGAGAATGGAAATTGAGTTGGCAGTGAAGCATTGCAGTGACAACTGTTACCTTGGAAACTGTAGTAAGCAATCATAATTACAATTAGCAAGACTTGCACAAAGTATACATAAATATTCACGGGCCAGGGATGAGGGTCACATACACCAGACAGCAGAGGAAATGGTGGGACTGTCGTTTCTTTCTCTTTGACATGTCCTTGCACAGATTTGGGTTCTGTTACCACATATTGCAACTTCTTCGAATTTAGGTAAATTTATTTCCTTTTGTGCTTGTTTTGGGGCTTGTAACATAATGACATCTGACACACAGCAGATTACTTGGAAGCTTCAACTGACCCTTAGTTGAAGTATGACCAGTCCTAAATGGACTTTTAAATAAAACCTGATCTCACAAGAAAAAAGGCAATTGTAAATAATAAATGGTGCCATAGCCCCATTACAAGGGAGCTCTAGGGAAAAGTGCTGCAACCCAGAAGGAATGGTTAAAACCTGTGATTTAATCAGCCACCGCAACTGGACTCTTGGCTTCTTCTTTATTGCCATGGAAGTGTCCCCTTTGATTCAGACTTCCCTGTCAAATCACGAAAGGAGTTGGAAAAAGAGTGAGTGATAGAATTGTGTTCACTCAGACACACCAGGAGTGTTGTAGCCTCTCTGAAATTTTTCACAACCAAGGGAGAAAAGGCAGTTCAGTCCACAGTATGTGTGAGTCAGTATTTCCTGTACACTTGTGGGAACAAAGCTTTGAAGGTAAATAAATCTTCATAGCAAAACCAGTGTTATTTTCAGGGCCAGAGGGCACACCAAAAACTCTTCTGCTGTACACAGTGGAGTTTTCTGTTCAGCTTGTCTGAGCATGTTGGCTGCCTGGGGCTTTCCAGATAAACACACGTTGCAAGTGGTTGCCATGATGTAAGGGGCAATGAGGGGGAGAAATGTTGACGTGCTTCCTTTGAGAGCAGAGGTCTTGACCTGAGCTTGAAAGAAGTCTGCTAACATGAATACAAGAAAGCAACCTTGGCATAGATGCCAAAATAATTGGAAGAACTCACATTTCAGGCAGCAGCATGTGAATGGAGTAGTGGGGAAGGATGGCGGAAGTGAGGATGGCGGATGCCCGGCAAACTGTCTTCCTTCTCTAGCTCACAACGAGTCCTATGTGTGCTTCCTATGGGAGCCCTGTGCTCTTGGCAACAAAGGTTAAGTCATATGCCATGCCTCCCTCTGACCCATGAGTTAGGAACTGATGACTCTGCTCTTTAGGAGGGGCAGTATGTGCTGGACCAAAAGTCAGCCATGGTGCTGTACCTCTTCTTCCTAATGTCCCCAGCCCTTAACACCTTAGGCTGCCTGTCTCAGAGAATAGAATAAGAGGTGACTGGCATTGTGTGGGGTCCCAGCAGTCATAACCATGTTACAAACAGGACAAGTGACATGTATTAGGTTCCCCCATCATAATTCAGTGCAAGGTAGGGAAAGAAACTTGTTTCAGTTAAAATGAAAACTTCATCTATTACCTTCTGCTTTAACTAGAGTTGTAATTACTTATTTGAAGCCCAACACTGGGCTAGGTTCTGTAGATGAGGCAAAAGAAGGATGTCAGGGTTTCTTCCTTTAGAAGAACTTATGATCTAGTTGGGATGAAGAGCTTAGAAAACCCAAACAATTAGTAAAGCATATGATACCTACCAACTATCATCAAGTATGAAAGTGTTCAGCAAGTGAGAGATTGTTAAGGTCTGAGATCATTGGGAAAGATGTCAAGAAGTTGGCACTTGGAAAAGGCCTTGTACATTGTGGAACTGGTAGAGATAAACAGTGCTCTCGCACGTGTGTGTGTGTGTGTGTGTGTGTGTGTGTACGGGAAGGGGGCAGGGCTGGAGAGTGCCAGGAGGAGGCCTGTTGAGCACAAAGCCAGGAGGACTACTACAGCAGAGCTCAGGACAGCCACCATTTTAAGACATTGCTGGTCTATGGGAATGATGTCCCAAATGGCATCTGGGTTTTTGCTCTCTGAAGCTCTTTCCTGTTGGAAATCTCTACGCTCAGCACTCACTTCTTCTGCTCTGAATCTGACTTCAGCAATTTGACCCTCGACCTCTCTTCTACCTTGACTTTCCTATCATTTCTTTCCCCTCCCTTTTCCCTTTCTTTCCTATACCCCTTTTATTAACATAAGAATACAGTGATTAACTGTAGAGTCTATGACTACAGACTATTAGTCTAACCATGATCAGTCCTTAAATAATGGCCCCAATGCAACATAAGGTAGTCATACGGTAAATAACACTAGGCTGCCAGTACTTGAGAATCTACCATGTCCTTAGTAACTTATTTTAAAACTCATGTTATTAGAGAAATACATCCATGTGGAAAAAGAAAAATCACATAGAACAGAAGAATTTATGATGAAAAGCAACAATCTTTCAACCTTTCTTTCTCCATCCCAGTCCAGTCTCCAGAAGCAACCTCTTATATTCATGCCTTTGAGGTCAAGCCTTCTAATAATTACCTACCTACCTCTAAATAATATACTTCCATTTCTTGACTTTTTTTAGCTTTAGGCAATATATGTTGACTCTCAGCCATGAAAGACCAAGACTTAGTTCATTTGTATTACACCCCACCTGTCTATTCCTGCATGTTTGATCTTTATATTGTTTACTTTTGAGTTATTTTATTAGATAACTTTGTGATATTAGGTATTATATTTATATCTCTCTGATTCCCACTTTATCCTCTTTATTACATTTCTCTATTTTACCCCTCCCTTGCCAACTCCCACCTCATCTCAGCCATGTCTTCACTTTTACATTTTTAAGATGGTTAACATTTACATCTGCTCTGAAACAATAATTAACTTTTATGAGCTTTTGCTATAGATTGAAAATCAAAGAGCAGCACTGACATTATTATAACTATGTGAATATTGCTCACTGCAAAGCCAAGTTGTATGTTAGGATTTCATTTCCTCCTTTATGAGCTCAATGAAATATCCTCTGGGCTACTCAAGATACAATGGTTGTAGCTTCAAGGTCAAAAGATTTCTCTTGGCTTACATTGCTACGATTGCTTGAAGTTGTAGAATGCTTCACAGCTGAACGACGTTTCTCACATATCTTTTGATTGTTGCTTCTGTTGCTCTTTTTTCCCTGGAGTTTCTAATGGACTCATTGCCCATTCATATTTACAAGAAAAGGACTAAGGAGGTGACACAGATTTCCTCTGCCCTATACAGGAAGGTCTTCTGCTTGATCACAGTGTACAGGATGGGGCCCATCAATGGCAGGTTTTGCTCTGGGGTAAGCGGGCCAGGACCCTCACCTCAGGTCAAAATGAGGAGAACATATCTCTGGGCAAAAACATCCAACACAGATTCTTAGCTTCTCGAATCAATGTTTATTCAGTTTCCTTAAAAAGGAGCCCACCAGAATTTTTATCAGGGATAAATGCTGGGCTGTGTGTAGCAAGAGGGGAGAAGGAGTGGGAGATGGCACTCCCTAATACAGCTGTTTTGTGTATGGATGTTCAAAGAATCCTCTTTGTTAGCCCAATGTTTTACCATGCCCTGCTGTCTTAAATGCCAGCTGTAGGCATTTAAGAGGCTTATAAGGGATGCTCTGGGCAGATCTCTGCAATCTCCTACCTCAAATGTTTGGGAATGTGGTTCCATGTCTCTGTTTCATCTATCAGCATGTCCCCTTCTGCTTTTCATCTACCAGAAATCTGTTCGAAATGTCTCATCCACTGATTATCCACTTTCCCATTCTTTTCAGGGGTTCAGAAAATGAATGGGTATAAAATTCACTCACCCTCTTGAACAGGTCATACTTCTGTTCATGGCACCACGTTTGTCCCTTTATCTCTAAAACAATGAAGTCTTCATATTAGTTTTCCATTGCTCCTGTGACAAATTACCCAAACACAGGGGCATAACACAAGTTGATTTCTCTGATACTTTGGGAGGCCAAAAGTCTGAAATGAGTTTTGTAGGGTTAAAATTAAGGTGTAAAATCAAGGACTGGTTCCTAATAGAGGATTCAGGAGAGAATCTGTTCCTTGGCTCTTCCAGTTTCTCGTGGCTGCAAGCATTCCTTGATTCATGGCTACCTCATGCAAACCTCTTGTTTCCATTGTCACATCCACATCTATCTCTCCTTCTGTAGTCAAATCTCCCTCTGCCTTCCTCTTACAAGGACCACTGTGATTACATTTAGGGCCTGCCTAGATAATCTAGGATAATCTCCCCGTCTCAAGACTCTTATATTAATCACGTCTGCAAAGTCCCTTCTGCCAAATAGGTAAGGTTCTGGGGATAAGGACCTAGATATCTTTGGGGGCCATTTCTCTGCCTACCATAGTCTTCCTTCATTTCTCCCTTTTTGTTACCACATACATCCAGTTAAGTAATTAGGGACCATGGACTCTCAATTCTGAATGCATATTAGAATAAGCTGCTTTTAGAAAATACCATGGGGCCCCTGGGTGGCTCAGTTGTTGAGCGTCTGCCTTCGGCTCAGGTCATGATCCCAGGGTTCTGGAGTCGAGCCCCATGTTGGGCTCCCTGCTCACCGGGAAGCCTGCTTCTCCCTCTCCCACTCCCCCTGCTTGTGTTCCCTCTCTCGCTGTGTCTCTCTCTGTCAAATAAATAAATAAAATCTTAAAAAAAAGAAAAAAAGAAAATACCATAGTCTTGGCTCGATTTTGCAGCTAAGAGAATTAGAAGTTCTGGGGGGTTAGGTCTAGGTATTATGATTATTTTTAAAAACTCTTTGTTTTGGTAAAATTTCCAACTTATAGAAAAGTTGCAAGAAGCTGCAAAGAACTCACATATACTCTTGATTTACCAACTATTTACATTTTACACCATTTTATCATTCCCTTAATTTTTTTTATGAGACTGAGTCCTTCTCCCTAAAAGTCCTTCAGTATGACTTCCTAAAAAGAAGAATATTCTCTTTCATAACCACCATGCCATTACCCAAATCAGAAATTTAACAGAGATGCAAAGCAGTTGGCACCGCCCCCCTGGAATATATGCCATGATATCAGGAGTGTAACCCTGCTTTTCACTGTTTCCTTTTGCCTAGAAAATCTTTGCCTGTTCCCTATTTTTAGCCTTTGTGAATTACTTGTACTGTGTTTCCTGAATAGAGCATGTAGTTGGGTCTTGCTTTGTGAGTCAGATAGAGAATTTTTGAGCAAGTGAATTAAACCTTATACATATTTACTGACAATGTTGATGGTCTCAAGTCTGCTGTATTATTTTATGTTATTATTATGTTTATGTTATATTTGCTATGTTTCTCTATACAATTTGTTTTCATTCCTTTCAAAGTTTATTTTGGTATTTATAATGATACATATTTTTGTTTTGGAAATTATATTTGTATTTATACCTTTAAAAATGGCCCCTAGTCACACCCTTTTGGTGTAAGTGTTGGCGGGGACATGGAGAAGCTGTAGCCCTTGTGTATTGTTGGTGGGATTGTAAAATGGTGCAATTGCTATGGAAATAGTATGGAAGTTACTCAAAAAATCAAAAATTGAACTACATATGATCCAGAAATTCCACTCCTGGGTATATATATATCCACAAGAGTCGAAAGCAGGGTTCTTGAAGAGATATTTACATGGCAGCACAATTCACAGTAGCTGAGAGGTGAAAGCAACCCAAATATCTGACTAGTGAATGGATGAACAAAATGTGGTGTATGTGGCATACAACAGAATACTGCTATGCAGCCTTAAAGACATGAAATTCTGTGACATGCTGTAACATGGGTGAACTCTGAGGCATTATGCCAGGTGAAATCAGCCAGTCACAAAAGGACAAGTACTATGTGATTCCACTTACCTGAGGGATGTAAAGCAGTCAAATTCGTACATGTAGCAGGTAGAATGGCAGTTCCCAGGGGCTCGCCAGTTGTTGGTTAGTGGCCATGGGATTTCAGTTCTGCAAGATGGAAAGGTTCTAAAGATCTGTCTCACAACCAGGTAAATATACTTAACACTAGTGAACTGCACACTTAAACATACTTAAGATAGTAAATTTTATGATGTCTATTTTTATCATAATAAAAAACAAATGCCCTGAGCTCCTTGTTTTTAATGAACTCTTTCTATCTGCTTTCTTTTCAGTGTAAGCTTTACACGGTATCCTTGGATTCCCACCTACTGCGTCTACAAGAGTCAGCGAGTTTACGCATTAGTAGTTTTAACACTATCTCCAGGTGGTTCTTTTATGCAGCTAGAACTGAGTCACTGGGCAGCCCTCCCTTCCAGTCTGACATCACCATTCTATTCCAGCTTTCATCCCTCTCCCCATACTATTAATCTCCCTCTCTGGCTTTTCCCAGACTCCCTGTTGAATCCTTTCTAAATACTATGCCCACAGTAATCTCAGAAAAGGTCCACTTTGTGTCATGCTTTCCACTCTTAATGTCATCGATGGTTCTTTTGCAGTGCCTCACACTTGGAATAGGTGAATTGATTTGGGTCACTTACCAGTCATGCGACCTTTGTTAAGTAATGTAAGGTGCCAACATAGTTGCTGAATCATAACAGGTGTTCAATAACCATCCTTCCATTCTTCCTTTGTTAAGGTCTGGTATCCCATTGTTCATGTCTGCCCACTCGCTCCCTAGACCCACCCTCCTGACCTTCCCCACCAACTGGCACAGCCGTCTTTGGGTTTTGAAACCAGACTTAACTTTTAAGACCAAATTCCAATCCCACCTCTTGCCTACACACTTCAGCCAGAAAAGATCCTGCTACTTTGAGCACCCACAGCACACTCTAACATGTGAAGCATTTCAGCCAGAGTTTACTTGTGTTCTGCCTTTTTACAAAAGTGTAAATAAACTTAACTAAATGAAAACAGAAACCCAAGGATAGGTAAGGAATGGAGCAGAAGGGGCACTCCCTATAAGAGAATTGAGGAATTACATCATTTGCTTTGAAACATGTTGCCTTGCTTGAACAATTAATGGTCCAATATCAGAAAGATGTCTCCTTATGTTTTTTGGCAAGTTACACACTGTAGAAACCTATTGTACTGAAAGCTCAATGAGGGCAGGGTCTGTATCTTAAGCATCTCTGTTCTCGATACAACATTGTTGGAAAGCAAAAGTATTTCTTGTGTAATAGGGTCTATATATCTACTACAGCTGACAATGATTGAATGCTTATTATCTACTTGGCTCTGTTCTAAGAGCTCTACATTAAATCCTCACAGTAACCATGTGAAGTAGATCCCATTATTAGCTTCATTTTACTACTATAAGGCCCTGAAACTGAGGTTCAGAGCAGTCAAGTAGCGTGACCCAAGTTTGCGCAGCAAGTATGTGGCAGAGGCTGAGCTCGGGTATGAATTTGAAAGGTCTTTAGAATTCATGCTGCCCTGCCTGTTACTGCCTGTCATTGATGGGTGAACAAAATATAGTTATTTAATTATATGCCTGCAAACTATAATTGTTCCTATTTTGTTCCAAGATAGAGACCATATTGATATTTTCTGTTTCACTGAATTGCTAAGCAAATGGACGTCAATGATCCCCTCAGGGCTAACCAGGTGGACTCGAGTGGGCTGTGGGGTCAGCACCTCTGCATTTTAAAGCTGACCCTGCCACCTACTTGATGTGTGGTCTTGAACAAGTCACTTAACCTTTCTTGTTTCTCAGCTCCAACTTCTATCACCGGGCGTTTACATAGGATTTGTTGCCATAGTAATAGAAAATAATACTGACCTATCTCTCAGGAGTGAGTGTCGTGGGGATTAACTAATTTACAGCTGTGAAGAGCTCTCAACATATGAACTGCTAAACAACAGTGAGATCGTAAAGAGAATTTAAAACACCATCAGCTTGTGGAGCGTGCCCATTTGATGCCCATCATATGTTTAACTATTAGCATTACTACTCATAATAAACTTTTATGAGGTACTTTAGGTGGTTGAAGTGTTTTTATGAGAGCTAATTAGTTGTTCCAACCAGCTCTATGAGGTAGGTCAGTATTTTTATCATCCCTGTTTTGGAAATTACATTAAATCAGTGCATGCATCATTAAAAAATCTTAAACTTCTAGGTATTTGGAAGCATTCTGTGATTGGAGAAAATTCTCATATAGCTATCACACCTAACATAAAGCTCCAATGGCAGGGCTTTGGGAGAGCAGTGTGTGGTTCCCAACATATAACATTGGCAAGTCTTTTCATTTTTAATTGTTTGATGTTTACACATTAATGATGTGGCAGTTCTTGTGCTAGGCTCTTCTGTGTATCAGTCAGGATGGATTTAAGAAAATATAGCCCCTTTTAGATATTTCAAAGAAGTTTCATACAAGAAATTGGTTATATATATTTTAGATGGGTTATAAAAGCCAACGGGAGAATTAGGTGCTGGGGGAATAATTAAAAAGAAGAGGTCATTCCCAGAAACTAGTAGCTTCGTGAACCAGTCCTACTTCCACAGCTGGGGGCAAAAAAAGAGAGGAGATGGAGTTGGCAGGGTCCTGGAGCCCACTTGCTATTGGAAGAGAACCACGGAGAGAAGTCCCACTGTAGGAGCTAGAATCACAAAGGGAAGCAGCCACTTCCAGAGATGCTGGCAAACCAAGACAGAAGAACAGTTTCTCCTCTGCTCCCACCTTCTGATGCTGGATCTGTTTCTACCAGCGCTTCCTACTGGTAGAAAGTAATAGGAAGTCATAGGCGAGGGAGCCTGAGAACTGTGGGCTGTAGGTTTCTAGCTCTAGCTTCACACAGCTAAATGTAGAAAGGTGGATACAGGACTGAGAAAGAGCATGTAAGTAACTGGCCTATCTTATAAGTTCACCAAGTTTTTCCTGGAGCTCAGGGAGATTCAGAAGCTTGCTCCAAGGCCTTTATACTAGCAAGTGGTGGACCTGCCGTTCAAGCTCAGGTTTGCTAACTTCACGTGTGATGCATGTTTCCAGGGTGACCCTTGATTTGTCAGTCTTAGTGTGCTCACCTTCCCAATGGGCCTCCAGTGGCAGGTGGTTAAGAATGTTTATCTTGACCTGTCTTCAAGGGTGGAGTGAAGCTTCAATTAAATCGTGTACATAAAAATACTTGGTTGTCGCTACTGCAACCCCAAAATGTAAGCAAGTATTGCTATTTGTCAATAATGTTTGCAAAAATATTTGTAAAATAATTCCAAGATTAAGATGAGATTTCTTTTCCCTTAGAACGTAGTTGGAGCACCTTACATTTAGACCATGGCGGAAAACTGAGTGTGTGGGAGGACCACCTTTCACACGGTTGTTGCTGTTCTTGTTGGATTCAAGCGGCGCTTACACAACAGTTTAAAAAATTATTTGCAGCTCCTCATTTATTCTGATTGGCTTCTAAAAATGTTGCCAGATTTCAGTCATACACTTATTTTAAAACCAGTATTGTTCCATGATTGCTAATAATCCTATAGTATAGAAAGGCAACTGAGATATAATACATGTTCATTAAATAGTTGGTGAGAAACAAATAATGGATGTCCAGTCTCCTGACTCCCACTCTATGAGTGGGCATGCTGGTGGATGAGATGGAACATTTTGGCTGGGTAAAATGAGACCAGTCATTTATCTCTCTGACCCTCAGTTTCTTCATTGGTAAAACAGGAGTGCTTGCCCTCCCACTTAGGGTGTGAGTTTGAGGATCAATTGCTGTAATGTGTATTAAAGTGTTTGGTAAAATTTAAAGTGCTGTACTGATGTCAAAGACAACCACCAAGGGTGCCTGGGTGGCTCAGTCGGTTAAGCGACTGCCTTCGGCTCAGGTCATGATCCCAGGAGCCTGCTTCTCCCTCTCCCACTCCCCTTGCTTGTGTTCCCTCTCTCGCTGTGTCCCTCCGTCAAATAAATAAATAAAATCTTTAAAAAAAAAAAAAAAAGACAACCACCAAGTTATCTTGTTGTCTCCTGGACCGTACAAAAATATGGCTTTTGCAAACATTGAGGAATCCTTATGAGGAAACAAGACTGTGTAGCATCCTATCATCCGTCATTCCCCAATGTCATGAACTGTACTTAATGTTCATGCCCACCCTTCCCCATCAGAGACAATGAAATCACTCTTACGGACTGTTGTTTTCCCAAGTAACAGACTTATCATTTGTATTGCTCTGAGAAATGCTGTGTTGGAATCACTCGCCCCAAACCCCTGCTTTTCATCAATCTCTTTTTGGCTGCAGAGCCCCGTAGAGGGAGACAATATCCAAATTGCTTTCAATCCAATAACTCACCCCAGACAACAATAAAAACAATGACAGCAAATCTCAACCCTAAACACTGGATGTTTAGTGACTCGTGTGTTGGAAGGTGAGCAACCATTTGCAGGAATTCTTGTACCACCTCTGATCTGTTTGTGTAAGATGCCGGGCTATGGTTGTCATCTCTGGGAGCCGTCTCTTTGCGTGGAAGTCATCCAACTATTTTCCTCTCCATAGGCTCGAGACCATGATCCTCCCTTTGATTGAACTGGATTGGCAGGGACTCCAGCTCTGTTCCTTCTCCCTTCCCATGTGTCCCCAGAGGCCACTCAGGGTCAAAGGCATATCTTTAAGTGAGGTCGAGGGCTGGGTCAGGCTCGCTTGGACAGATCCCATAGTCCGGAGTCCATTCTTCTCCCCAGACTGATATCCTGGGCAGCATTTAATCTTGATGTATTGCCTTCTGTCTAGTGGTACTGATGTGACTGGAAGAGGGACCCACAGAACCATGTGATTCCCGATTTCTTGGGCATCCCCTTTTATGTCCGTGAACCTTACACAGGAATGTTTTATCATGCAACAATGAGAGAGTATGCATTTGTATCGACTAGAGCACGGTGATGAACAATAATGGCCCCATTAAATTCCACCCTCAATAATTCATGGGCTGGGAAGGAGCTGCAGGAGAGACCAGTTTGATTTCAACTCCTCAATGCCACAGATACTTCAAAAACAATTTGTGGGTAAATACTACAAGTCTCCAAAATTACTGTGCTTGCTAAAACGCAACTATACCCAAAGGAAGCCTTTCTGTTTGAATTTAATTGATTTAAAATTAGCATTCCCTTTCTTTTGATGGCTCCGCTCTTGTTTACTGGGAAAACATTTGTAGCAAAACACATACTGCCTGTGTACCTGGGCATCGAATAGTCTCACTGGCAAATACTCCCCTCCCCGCCACAGCGCTTACATACATATTTGGCTCAGAGACCTGAACCACTCTCAAGGAACTATTCAAGTCTCCCAAGGAAATGCTATCTCGACTTGACAAGAATGATGCCGATGTCTAAAATCACCTTAGGGTATAGTCCTATGGATATTCTTGACCTCTCAGGCTACTGACCATGTGGAAAACAGCAGAAAATAATTTGTTAAGGAAGTGTTACTGTTAGGCTGGATTGTTGGTTCCCTTTTTCTTTCTTGATTTTTGAAAGGATGGAAAATACGGGAAGATGGGGTGATTGGTTGTCTAATAGAGACTATTTGTCTAGAAACAGACTTTTGTGATTATTGTAACGCCTTTGTTGTTTTGTTAGTTGAAAGAAGGAGAAGATTCTCCAGGGAATTCATAGCATGCAGAAGATTCTAAGAAATGGGTGAGGGATGCACATGATCATTTGAAATAAAAGTTCTCATTTACCTTACGGTTCCTACTCCTCTAACAGTTTAAACACAGATGTGTGTGTGCGCATGCATGTGTGTGTATGTGTGTGTGTGTGTGCGCATACATACACGTATATGTATCTATATGTAAATATTTCATTGTGGACAATAAGAGAAAACAGAAAAAATAAAATATCAGCTTTAGTCTTAGCACCCAGAGGTACTGTTTTAACATTTCTTCTAAGTATACCTAAAACCTACACTGTAATATTTTAGTAAAAAAGGAATCATATGGGATATCCATTACATAATTTTAAATCCACTTCTATTCACTTACTGTATTAAGTGTGTATATCCATGTTCCATGCTCTACATTATTATAATTATAGCTTTACAGAATTTCATCAAGTGATAAATCAGTCCCCTATTGTTAAACATTTAGAGTACCTACAAATTTTCCAAATTCCAACGCTCTGGTAAATATCCTTGAAGCTACAGGCTGGTGTTTCTTGAGGATAAATGACTAGAAATGGAATGTCTGAGTTAAGGGATATGCAGAATTTTTAGGCTTTTGATATGCATTGTTAAATTTTCATCCAAAAAGGTTGTGCAATTTTATTTTATCACCAGAAATATGAGGGAGTAGCCATTTCTCCATATTTTTTTATTATTATGTTCAATTAGCCAATGTATCATTAGTTTTGATGTAGTGTTCAACGATTCATTAGTTGTGTGTAACACCCAGGGATCATCACCACACGTGCCCTCCTTAATGCCCATCACCCATCTCCCTACCCCTCTCCACTCCAGCAACCCTCAGTTTGTTTCCTGGAGTCCAGAGTCTCTCATGGTTTGTCTCCCTCTCTGATTTCTTCCCTTTCAGTTTTCCCTCCCTTCCCCTGTGGTCCTCCACACTATTCCTTATGTTCCACGCATGAGTGAAACCGACATTGGGCATTGAAAAATATCTTTTCAATCCTATGGGAAATATAAAGTGAGGGATAGACCAATGAAATGATGTAACACTAATAAGAATGCTAACAAAAACATAATTGGTACCTGTTATGGACTGAGTTGTCCCCACCCCCCATTCATATGTTGAAGCCCTACACTCCAATGTGAGGGTTTGGAAATATGGCCTTTAAGGAGGTAATTAAGGTTAAATGAGGTTATAAGGGTGGGGCCTTAATGCTACAGGACTGGAGTCCTTACAAAAAGAGGAAGAGACACCAGAGAGCTTGCATTCTTTCTCTCCATGAGAACACAGTAAGAAGATGGCCATCTGCAAGCCAGGACTCGCCAGACACCAACTCTCCAGCACCTTGATCTTGGACTTCTAGCCTTCAGAGCTGTGAAAAAAATGAATTTCTGTTGTTTAAGATATCTAGCCTGAGTTATTTTGTTATGGCAGCCTGAGCTGACTAACACAGATCCTTTGTAAATGGTTGGCAAAGCCCAGGCATTCAGCACGGCCAGAGGCGACACTGGGGAATATTAATAAAGCACAAAACAGCCGAGTGGAAATGCTGGTGCGGGGGCACTGGGATAATATAGACGGAAGGGGAACCCTGGGCTTGTGGGGCTGCTGCTCTTAAGGTGGGCACAAGCAGGCGTAGACCGCCACCAGCGGAGAGCCATGCACCTACATCGTTTTATTTACTTATTTTTAATAGATCTAAAAGGGCTCCCGCCTGTAAAAAAGCTGGATTGAGGGCTTTTCCTTTTATTTTCTCCTGATATTCTGCCCCCCCTTGCCTAAGAAAAAACATATATGAACTAACATAACATCCATATTTTACTGACATCCTTCCCCTATAAGCTAATTGGTGTTTTAGAAACATAGTTTATAGCAGAAGGGACTGTAACCCACTCTGTAACCTCAGTTTCCTCAACTATAATTTAAGGAGGTTGGAAGAGATCAGGGAGTTTAAAATTTGTGCACTGAGTCATAGCTAAGGCCACTCCCTCCCCTCTCCAGTGTAGAGGTGGGGCTCTGGGGCTGGGGCCCAGTGTGATATAAATCTACCTGGGATATGGTACCTCCTCTTCCTTACTTTATTAGAACAGCTCTTGCTTTTATTTGTTATGTGTGGTTTTATTTGAAGAAAATGTCTGTTATGGACTGAATATTTGTGCTCCCCCCAAATTCCTATGTCGAAATCCTCACCCCCGACGTGACGGTATTAGCAGGTGGGGCCTTGGGAGGTGACTAGATCATGAGGGTAGAGCCCTTACGAATGGGATTAGTGCCCTTGTAAAAAGACCCCAGAGAGCTCTCTTGCTCTCTTTCTACCTTATAAGGATACAACGAGAAGGGGGCAATCTGCAACCAGGAAGAGGGCCCTCCCCAGAACCTGACCGTGCTGGCACCCTGACCTTGAACTTCCAGACCCAGAACTGAGAAACCAAGGCCTGTTGTTTATAAGCCACCAAGTCTGTGGTATTTCGTTATAACAGCCTGAAATGACTAAGACAAGGTCCTTCATCTTAAAAGATTTGAAAGGCCTAGGATAGGATGGTATTAAGTTCCCTTCGGATTATAATTGTGTGATCTCAAAAACTGGTTTATTACCTGTGTAGGACTTTGCATACTTTATAACACTCCTTAACATATATATATTCTCATCCACTGCACACCTTCACTCCTTTATGTAGTAAGGACATGTATCATCACTCTCATTTCATATACTTGGAAACATTAAGGGACCTCCCGAGGTCATCATCTAAGGTCTTCTGGCACCAAGCTCCATTATTTCCCTGATACTCCTATGAGAAGGAGCTAAGAGCTACATTCCTAGAAGCCATGAGGAAAATAAGGAAAGGAGTAGTAACCTTTATATTTAAAAGTGTAACTAAAAAGTATAATCAGTTACATGAGTTTTTATTTTTTAAGATAATTCTGTAAGACTGTTTTTCTATTTATTTATCACTCCTGTTCATCTTAATATGAGTTATGTTTTTGGGGGGACATAAGGTCTAGAATGGCCATTACTATGAATCAGGTGAGTTTAAATAGAAGGCCATCACTTTAGGACCTGCAGAAAAACAGAACTACCAGCCAGCCTACCCTACTTACAAACAAGGAGGAGTCTAACGGAAAAGGTTTCCTCTGCTTTGAATTTACAAACCTGCGGTTAGGAGCTGGCAAACACTGTCTCTTCCCCAAATGCTCATCACCTCCCCTTTTCCAGGTTGTATATCCTCTACACTTCGTAACAAATTGTGACTTCTTTTCTTTGGTTCCATCACCTTTTTCTTTTGTTCATGGGCCCTGACCCTTCAGCTTTATGATGGTTAAACAGCCATGCCCAGAGGCCTATAAAAGGTTATTCCGGCACCATTTTGGACAGCCTCCCAGGATCCTCCTTGATTGGTCCAAACTGGCTTCTTTTCTACCCTGTACTCTATCAGGCTCCTGACCCATGGCTTCTTTTCCCGTTCACCAGAAGCGTTTGGATTTGGCTTTTGGCCCTAATTCCCTTGGCTCTGACTCTTGGCACTTCTTTAGGCCTTAGCTTGGTCTCCCCATTCTGACTCTTCATGCTCCAGACAGCTCAGAGACAGATGCCTCTTCCCTCTCCTTCCGCCCCTGGAGATCCCCCTAAGGTACCAGCTGGTCAGTCCTCCCAGCTCCTTACAAGGGGTAGGAGGAAGGTGATGGTGGCCATGTAACCAGTGGGGATGTGTTTCTTAACATCATTCTTATGCTTCTGAGAGTAACCTTATAACAACAATAACTGCCATGATAATACAGCAAATTCTCTTGGAAGCCATATGCTGTGCCAGGCATATGGATGCTGAATACTTATGTGGGCAATTTCCTGTTGTGTTTTTCTTATTTCCTCAACTACTGTGTGTCACCTGGGCCCAGGGTCATGTGGTACACAGGTAACCACTGTAATCTAGTGGAGCTAATGGGCTTGTGTGGCTACCAGCCCCTGACTTTATAACATGCAGTACCTCACTGATGGATGTGAGAAGTTTAAAAGAGAGAGGAAAAATATTGAGCATAAGCTTGACATAGGTCTTGGAATTTCCATCATCTTTTATTTCACGAAATATAAATTTTATATACAGTCAAAAGATCCACCTTACTATACTCATTTAAAAAGACTCTTTTCCAATCTCTCCTTACACCCCACATGAACTGACTGGAAAAGCTTCCATAGTCCTCCACGACAGTCTTCTAGTTTGGCGTCCAGTCTGTTCACTGCTCAAAAATGGCTATCTTTGACCTAAAGTCTCCAGTTGTAGAGGCGCCTGGCTGGCTCAGTTGGTGGAGCATATGACTCTTGATCTCGGGGTTGCAAGTTTAGGCTCTACGTTGGGTGTAGGGATTACTTAAAAAAATCTGTAAAAAAAATCGCAGGTTGTATTGGTTGTTATCTGAAAGTGGATTTTATGTGCTGCTTACCTGTTTTTGGATATAACATAATTGTACTTCAGTGTCCCTAGCATCATTTGGCTGCAAGAATGACTGTTTTTTTTTTTTTTAAGACTTATTTATTTATTTTAGAGAGAGGTCACAAGTCAGGGGTAGGGAGAGGAACAAGCAGACTCTATGCTGAACACAGAGCTGGATACTAGGGCTTGACCTCACAACCCTGAGATCATGACCCAAGCCGAGATTGAGAGTCAGACGCTCAGCTGACTGAGCCACCCAGGTGCCCCTTCTGTGCTTGTATTTAATCTCTGTTGATCCTCATGAGGACCCACTGAAAACAGTCATCCCTGTCTCTATGTCCCTCTCTGCCCTTAACCTCTGCCTTCCATCTCTCTTCCTCTTTCTTTCACCTCTTCAACACTTATATCCCTCAACCTGGCTGCAAGGAACTGAAAGAAGAAACCAGAATCCCAGATCTCATTTGACACTTCTCTGGAACACTTGGTAGGTAGCATGGAATGTCTCAGAGATGGACATACATTTTCCCTTTCACGACAGATTTGGAATATGAATAATCAAAGAAGGCATTCCTCCATTCAGCTGAGAAAGTACTAGCCTGAAGCCAAATATATCTTCTGATTTTATAGATGCACAAACCCACAGAAGTTGAATGAAAAGGAACTTATAAGGCGAGGAAGATGATCCAATTGCTTTACGTTCTCTGATAACTTTGAGGTACTGAGTACGTATTCCCATCCATGTGACTGATTTAATGGCTTACCCTTATGACATTGTTTTTTTTTTTTTTAAGATTTTATTTATTTATTTGAGAGAGAGAGAATGAGAGACAGAGAGCATGAGAGGGAGGAAGGTCAGAGGGAGAAGCAGACTCCCCGCCGAGCAGGGAGCCTGATGCGGGACTTGATCCCGGGACTCCAGGATCATGACCTGAGCCGAAGGCAGTCGCTTAACCAACTGAGCCACCCAGGCGCCCCCCTTATGACATTGTTAATCATCATAATTATAATAACTTACATATGTGTAGTGCTTTATATTGTTTAAAGCATTTTTATATCCGTTATCTTATCAGGTCTTCACAACAAACTTGGGAAGATACACTTGCCAGAAGATTGGACTTTTCCTGTCCCTGCCCCTCCACGCCCCAGGGGAGAGTAACCATCCTTTTAACTCAACTCAGTAAAACACCACTTTAGTCTCACTGAACTGCTTTGCTAGACAAAGGGTTACACCCCACAAACCAGTCTTGGATTTGCCACATCTCTGACCCAGTGGGCATCAGTGGGAGCTCCCTTATTTTGCCATGAACATCATTCTCAACCTAGCTTTGATGATTAATTCTAAGTACTTCCTTAGCAATTGTAAGCACTGCTCTAGCTCGGGAAGACTAAAAATTTACATTTCCATTCCTCCAGAGCACTACAGGTCAGTTTGATGGTGGGTAGAGCAATTCCAGTGGTTTTCTTTCTTATACCTGACTGTACTGTAATCCCAAGTCTCTATGTGACCAGTAATTATTAGCCATAGAACCCCAAACTCTTCTTAATTCCTACTTCTCCCATAGGTACAGTAGTATATTCCCCTCCCCTCTAGCCCTATGACACAAATACAGTACCTACTACTAGTTCTTAGTTACAGATGAGAAAACGGTGTTAGGGATTATGTCATTTGAGAGCCAGGAGCAATTCTCAGATCCTCTAACTTCTAAATCCATTATCTTTTCTGGTGTGGAATATACTTCAGTGCCCCTTTTAAAAAGTTTTCAGAAACAGGCCCAATTCCAATAATTTTTTTTCCCTAAAACACTGCTCGTTATTTTGGCATTTCATAGAATCACTTCAGCTGTATTTTATGGCCCTTCAGAGTCAATGTGAAAATGTGTTTATCATTAGACCTTCTTCCCAGCCCATCACCCTCCTCTCTGAGAAATATCTCCCTACTTGTGGGGGTGAATCCTGATGGCCATGTTTCTAGGGCATGCCCTTTCCTTCCTTTTGTGGCTGCTTAGGAAACAGGTGAACCCACGCAGGATGGAGCAAACCGTCTCTGCTGGAAATGTGGAATATTGGAAATACTGGATACCACTTATTCAGTGTTAGGGGTCCTGTGAACCGAGGACAAATGTACTCCGGGCCCACAGCCCCTGGGCTTGGACATGTAAACAGGAGGCAGAGACTAGAGAGAGAAGGGAAAAGCGGGGACAAAGCCAGCAGAGAGACGAGACACCACGTGGCGCTGGGGGAACAGAGCGAGGCAGGCAGCAAGAGCGCGGCTTCTTCGTTCACAGCTCCAGAGACACAAACAGCTCAGCCCACATTGTCGTTGCTGCCCTTGGATCATAGGAGACGCTCCAGGATTCTTTCCAGTAACTTCTGCCTTTCGTGAAATTAAAGAGGATTTCTAGTATTTGCCATCCAAAGAGCTTTAACGGAGATGAAGAGAAAACTGTTTTCTGGAATCCTTGGCTCCAAGCATGTCCGTCACTGGCTAGGTATAGAAAATCATCTTCTGCAGCCACTGCTAGAGGTGGCCCCACACTCGGCGGCACACGTCCCCGGGTCTGCCCGTCCCCACCCGTGTGGCTGGGAGACAGCCTTCCTCGGCTCCGCTAACCTCACCTTGTTCTTCACCCTAAAGCTCCCAGGGAAGAGAGTAGCATCCAGCCTGATACTCGAATAATTTCTCCTCATTGACACCCTTCTCCTAACTCCCTTGCCCTGTGGCATGCCCACTTCCTTCTTCCTATGCAGTCGTCCTGTCACTCATTGTTGGCTAATGACTAGTTGGCTGGCGAAGAAAAGAGATGTGGCAGCCAGCCTGGCCTTCACACTGGAAAGAAGCATGTTTTCTAGAGAATAAAAACATTATTTGGTAAGAAGCATGTCCCAGCACTGAATATTTCTTTTTCAAAGTCCTGCTGGGCTCCTTCTGTCTCTGAGAGTCTGTGCTTTCCTTTGTTACTTCCTCCCACCTCCTTCCCAGATGGAGACTGGCAGGGCCACCTGATTGGGGCACGGGGCTCCTCAAAGGTGGTGTGGGCTCTCAGAGATTCTAATATGATCTCGAGGTAGCAAAATATTGGAGTAGTTATACTCATCAGAAAAAAACAGGCTGCTATTTGGAAACCTCTGAAGAAGCCCTTTCAGATTTTTCTAGAGAAGGCTGGTAATTAGCAAGAAATGCTGGCTTCTCTCAGCTATCTGCTCAGAAAGACGTCTCCCGAACCTGTAGAATGAACTTACCCTTGTCTTGGATTTAATGTTTATTCAGAGAAGGATAGGACTCTTGGCAGCATCTCTCTCCTTACCTTCTTGCTCACCTGGGTAATGGTCCACCCACCTAACTTACTCTAGTGCTCTTAAAAGCCAGGCAGCTGGGACCAACTGTCTGAGGCCAGGCCTGACTCCGTCCTTAGACAGAAGAATGTTGCAAACATTGACGATAACGCTGATGATTCATTTATTATGCACCACATGTGGAGCAGTCTTCAGAGGGTCGGTGAAAACCCTGCTAGGTTTGCAGGATCCTTCTGCTAAATGCTTCTCAGCCAGAAGAGGGCGTGCGTCTCTGACTTTTTTTCCCCCCTTTTAAACTAAGTGAAAGCCCTAGGAGAACCAATGACTTTTAGATCTACACTGTTCTCTACACGTAAATAACAACACAACAACAAAAAGTTCATCTGTTGAAGACAAACAGTCAAGAGAAATATTAGTAAATGCAAACCAGGCAGCTAGCAAAGAACACTGCCCTGGGTAGTCGGGTCACCCCAGCTTCTGGTAAGCATATTTCTTATGCTGCTTGCTCAGGTTTAGAAATGAAGTGACAAAAAAATGCAGCAAAGGCCTCTTGCTAGTAAGGAGCAATGGGTAATATATTTGTTTGTATTATGGGATTGCAGTTCTACTAGAAGGAACACTTGACATTTGATGAGTGTCTCCAGGGAGAAAAGGTACTAACTTCAGAACTTAGTCTTAATTATACTAAGGAGATTACATTATTCAAAAGCATCCCACTGGTAAGGTGCAACATTTCCTGAAACAGTTTCGTGGAAAATGCCACATTAATCAGTTCAATATTTCACTCCGAAGGCTTAATGATGGGAGAAGTTTAAAGTACCGTAGCACGATAATGCAGAAGGGAAGTAAAGAAAGAATATTCACTTAGAGGAAAAGGCTGAAATAGTTGCTAGTCCCTCTTGTGTCTTTCCCCATTAAAAGCTGGCTGGCTGTGTTAGAAACGCGAGGTAGGGACCAACGTGTGGGACCCACCGTTGCTGAAACAGAAGGAACTGGAAAAGGCGACAAACACAAGGAGAGAGCAGGTTCTCAGCCCAGGCATTTTACCTCTGCTCCTCAGGTCACTGGTCCCGGTGGTCGGGCATGAGTAGCCTCTCTCTTCCTCCCCACCCAGCACCCAGACAGACAACAGAGCTTTGTAAACGCCTGGGGGGCGGGGGTTGAAACTAAAGGGAGGGGGGAACAGTGAGATTCTGAAGGGCTTTGTCCTCTTGGTCCCATTCTTTCCACCAACTTGTACGCTAATTACCTTCAAAATTCGCCTATGAAATTTGAATGAGAACCTAGCCTGAAAGTCAGAAACGGTTGCACTTACCAGGTGGGCTCTTACCTGAAAGGTGGCCCACGCTCACGCTCACCGGTTGAGAGACTAAGGGAAGATGAAGATTGGAAAGTCAGTTTGCATCTGAATGTTTGTAAATGTAAAAACCAGCCTTCTGGTTAGTCAAATTAGAGAGAATCAAAGAATCTAGGTTCTCTGTTCTCATGGGGCAGTAGTCCAGCAAACAAGTGTGGGAGCTTTAGCGGCCTCTTGGCTCAACCAGTGAGGGGCAACGGTTAGGGGACAGACACACAATCACTATCGGTGTGCACTTGTTAACATTTTTTTGTCCAACTGTTACTTTAATTTCTGAGTAGCAACAAAGAAGTCTCAGTGTCTTGGAATAAAAACTAAAAATCAATACTAAAATAGCAAAGCTAAGTTGTCTTAGAATGTACACCACGTGACATTTCCCTGCCCTGTTTTCTTTTCTCTATTCCTTAGTAAATTCTATCGTGGATTTTTACTGCAAGTGTGCTGTGGGCTCCTTCCTGGTACGTATCAGAGTCAGCACTGTTTTTACCTTCAAGGCTCCCCACTTCCACCATGATGCTTTTCTTTCTTCTACTAGTCCCCTTCGTTCCTTTCAGAGCAGGTCCCTGTGTAGCTCTGCTCTCTGTATTTCCTTCTCTCTGTATTATTCTACATGCATCCTCTGTTGAGGGAATCGAACTTCAGTGTTTTCTGAAATAGTACCTTACTTTTCCTAATTCAGGAATTCCCAAGCTTTTGTACTAGCATTATCCCATTCTTGCCCTATTCTTATTTTGCTTCTGTGATCCTTCTTTTTTTAAAGATTTTTTTTATTTATTGGAGAGAGAGAGAAATAGCGAGAGAGAGCACGAGGAGGGGGGAGGGAGAGGGAGAAGCAGGCTCCCTGCTGAGCAGGGAGCCCAATGTGGCTGGATCCCAGGACTCCGGGATCACAACCCTAGCAGAAGGCAGATGCTTAACCGACTGAGCCACCCAGGTGCCCCTTCTGTGATTCTTTGAACGTGCTGTATATTTATTGAAAAAAATGAAGTGAACCTGAATATTGTTTTAGGATGTGTACAATAGCCCATGAGATTTTTTAACAACCTTCCAGGGAAAAAATAAATATGATTTCATCATTAAAATTTCAATTGGTGTCATGATAGCAAGGCTGATATGTAACACATGTGCTTGATGGAGAAACAAGCGGGAGTATTCTGTCTCCTAACGAGGGGCTCCCATCACTGCCTTTGTTTCTTTTTTAATTTTATTTATTTATTTATTTTTTAATTATTATTATTATTTTTATTTATTCATGAGAGTCAGAGAGAGAGAGAGAGAGAGAGGCAGAGGCAGAGGGAGAAGCAGGCTCCCCGCCTAGCAGGGAGCCCGATGCGGGACTCGATCCCAGGACCCTGGGATCATGACCCGAGCCGAAGGCAGATGCTTAACCATCTGAGCCACCCAGGCGCCCCTGTTTCTTTTTTTTAAAGATTTATTTATTTATTTGAGTGAGAGAGAGCGAGAAAGTGCAGGGTGGGAGGGGCAGAGGGAGAGGGAGAGAGAGAGTCCCAAGCAAGCTCCACCCTCAGTCCAGGGCCTGACACGGAGCTCCATCTCACAACCCTGAGATCATGACCTGAGCTGAAACCAAGAGTCAGATGCTTAACCAACTGAGCCACTCAGGCGCCCCCTTCCAACACTGTCTTGAAGGTATTGGAAAGTCATGGTTGGATGTTTCTATTTTTGTTTTGCTTTATTTACTCTCACACACGGTTCTTTGGTTTGGGGCTCATTCTTCAGATTAGATTGAATGCAGTCTTTGATTAGCTTGTTGGGACTCATCTGTTTCTTCTTGGAAGTCCCGGGGTCTGGCTCTGCCCAGGAGCAGGGATGCGGAAACCCATGGGATTGTCGTATATTTTCTGGTGCTGACTGCTGTTTTCTAGCCGTAGGGTTCCAGATGCTGTACCACCCTTCTAAACGGGCTTGACTCCATCTGCGGGTTTTTACCCAATCCATTTTCTAAGCCTCGAACCATACTCTCATCTTAACAAAAGATTGTGAGGGGCACCTGGGTGGCTCGGTCAGTTAAGCCTCTGCCTTCAGCTCAGGTCATGATCTCGGAGTTCTGGGATCGAGCCCTGCATCGGGCTCCCTGATCAGCGGGGAGTCGGCTTCTCTGTCTGCCCTTCCCCCTGCTTGTGATCTCTCTCAAATAATAAAATCTTAAAAAAAAAAAAAGTTTGGGAGGGCATGGGAGATGGTTTTTGTAACAAAATCAGAGAGCAGACTCCTAAATACTAAATCACTTAGGGATCAGTGGCTATGGCGTATCAGGCTAGATAGTCAATGTGATCTGAAATATGAAGCATTCACTAAGGATGAGAAAAAGAGGCAACTAAACCACACATAGTGGCAAAAAAATCTTCCTTGCAGGTTTAGAATAGCTGACTTTTAATTTGGCACAGAGATTCCAGGGGGAGAGGAAGAAAAAGGACGCGTCACTCTACTCCATGCCAAAGAGGGACTGGGTTTCAATCCTGCAACTGTCTCACCAGCCCCTGTTCCGCAATCACCTTGCTGGCTTTTGACAAGAACTGGAGCTGGCTGCTGGCCTGAACTCCTCCTGTGCTGATATCTCTTCTCTTATGATTTTTCCATTCCTTGTGACATGATTTCACTACTGTCATAATAATAATCATTTACCAAGACTTGCTATCTGCCTCTTATTGGGCAGTGCCTGTCCATTCTTAAAAATTGAAGCTCGGCGAGCCCTGGCCTTCCAAAGCATTTCTCCATGGTTTTGAGCCTCCGAAACTTCTATTTGATTCACACTCTACGCATTAACCCTGCCTGGCTCCATCTGTTCTTCTTCCTTTTTTCAACATTCTAACTTATTCTATTGTTTGGTTTCTGTAGAATCGTACATCTGCCTGTTACAAATACTCTTATCCTAGTTGTGAACAACTGTCTTTTACATGATGAATAATTCACAAAAGTAAAAAGTATTTGAAGCTGCATATCTTTTTAATAAAGTCTGTCCATTTAAGTGCTACAAAATCTACATTTACAACTGCCCTTTAGTGTTCTTTTATAATTGCAATGCCACTGATTTGAATTACTTTTTTGCTAAAATTTCAGAAATTACATAATTAGCAAGGATTGTACCTGTGGTTTTCAATCTCACCATATTTCAGGATCACCTGGTAACATTTGAAAACTCAAGCTATGCCCCCGAAGATTCTGATTCAAACTGGTCTGGGGCTCACACAGACTTTTTAGAATAATTGGGAACCACTGCAGGGAAGTATCAGGCTGGAAGATGTTCCAATACATATCACTACCTACCACTAGTGAGCAAAGTATTTTAGAACTGATTCACTTTGCCTTTTTTTTTTTTTAAGATTTTTTATTTATTCATTTGAGGAGAGAGAGACAGACAGACAGACACAGAGAGAGAGGTGCACAAGCAGTGGGGAGGGGCTGAGGTAGAGGAAGTGGCAGACTCCCCACTGAGCAGGGTGCTCAGACTGGGGGCTGGATCCCATCCCAGGACACTGGGATCAGAACCTGAGCCGAAGGCAGACACTTAACCAGCTGAGCCACCCAGGCGCCCCTTGTCTTTCTTTGATCTATCTTCTAAGCTTTAATTACAGAATGTGGTTTGCTTAATGTTGTATCTTAATATTGTATTCTCCAAATCATGAGCTTTTAAAAAAATTGTTTTAATCATAACAATCATAGCAATATAGCATGGTAATCATTATAAGAATTTGCATTTTATCTAGAAAATGGTTCTACCTCAATTTGGAGCATATATTAAAATTTTAGAAATACATACATGTTAGGACCCAGCAGTTGCATTTCTAAGAATCTTTCTGGCAGAAATACTTGTACATGTATTAAGGATTTTCACAGGCACAGTGAGAGACGTGGCAAAAAACCAAACCAATCAACAACAAACACCAAAAACCAAAATGACTATCATTGGAGCAACGTTTTAAATAAAATTTGGAACTTTATACAATGAAAGAATATGTAGCTGGTAAAAATGAGTTATGTGTTCTGTTTTGGAAAGGTGTATGTTTCATATTTTGAAGACTGTAAACAATATAGTCCTCCCCACCTCCCCGCCCCCCCTTTTTTTTGGTAAAAGGAGAGCACTGTGTGTGTGTGGTGGGGTGTGTGCATGCACATAAGTATATAAAAGTCTGGAATGATAAGGAAGTCTCCATATTGTTAACTGGGTTCCCCTCTCCCCCCCCCACCCTGGCAGTGTGATAAAGCAATGGGGTAAAGAAAGGTTTTCACCGTATTACTTTATCATTTCACAATATCCCTTCCACAAGCACACACTGGGTATGTAATTATAAACAAAAGAAAAGGATTAACAACGAAAAGTAGAAACAGCAATCCTCAGAGCTTCAGTCTCAGGCCGGACTCTCCAGACCCCTCCCCAGAAGGGCAGAATACATAGTGGGTACCATGAGCCCCCACGACCATGTACGCGTCACTCTTCCCAGACACCGTCCCACTGGCTGATTTTTGCCCAGGCCCCATTCCCTTCCCCTTGTCCGGACCAAGCCAATGGGCCCTCAAAATTGCCTGCCTAGCTGCCACGCAGCAGCTCTGCCTCTCTGGCCGGTGCTCATGTGGCCCTGAGCTGGGTCCACAGGGTGCACGGGGTGGGGTGAGGGTGCAGGGGCTGGCCTGGCGGAAGTGGGCCCTCACAGGGGAGAGGCAGGGATTTCAGAAACCGAACTGCAGGCCTTAGGGCCGCCCTCCGGGATGCAGGCCCCACCCTCAAGTTCCCCCAGACAACTCACAGAAAGGGGAGACAAGCTCTGTTGGTTTCAGGTCTTCTATTTAGTTCTCATTACATCCCACTACCCAGTTTCCCAATTTCTGTGGGCGCTCACTATGTGCCAGGCGCTATCCGCACTTTATGTGTATTATTTCAATTCTCACAACCACCTATGTGGTTATCACCCTCATCTTACAGATCACGAAACAGAGGCACAGAAAGATTAAGTACTTTGCTTGAAGTTACATGATAGTTAAGTGGCAAAGCCAGGATTTAAACACTTGGACTGATCCCTCTGCTCAGTCCTCCTGTGTATGTCAAACCCTTCCTACCTCCACCAACTCTCTCTTCTTTGAAGTTATAAAGCAGTTAGAGAAGACAAAATGAAGTACTACTAATGAATGCTTGGCTCCTTCCTTGAGGAGAAAAAGGTCTTAGAATTTAAGGTTAATAATATCATGATTTTAAAAATAAGAATTTCGGGGAGCCTGGGTGGCTCAGTCCTTAAGCGTCTGCCTCCAGCTCAGCGGGAAGCCTGCTTCTCCCTCTCCCACTCCCCCTGGTTGTGTTCCCTCTCTCACTGTCTCTCTCTGTCAAATAAATAAATAAAATCTTTAAAAATAAAAATAAAAATAAGACTTCCACGGGAGAAACCTATAATAATATATCCAGGCACATCCATTTTCCTAAATTCTAAGTTTTCATTGTCCTTTGCTTTGATATTTTTGCAGGTGCTTCACTGAAAACTGTCCTTCCGAATTTGCACACATAATTTAGCCCATATAATTTAGCACACATAATTTCCCACACATGAGGCAAGCAGCAGAGCACAGGGGTAAAAACGGATTTGAGCAAGACTTCCAAAGTTTGATTCTTGGCTTATCCACTCATATGCTGTGTGACCTCAGGCAAGTTATTTAAGCTCTCTGTGCCTCCATTTCCTCATCTGTAAATTTCTTCTTCTGTAAAGTAGTAGTACCTGTCTCTTAGGGTTGTGATGACAACTGAATGAGTGATACTGTTCAGTATTTAAAACAGTGTCTGGCACACAGTAAGAGCCATAAATGTACTTGTTAAATAGTTAAAATCATTAAGAATAAAGTACAGTACAACCAAACATATGTAGAATCTAACCCATTGTTTTTTTTTTAAGGGAGAAGAATGGATAAAGAAACCCCTATTTTTGGACTTCTCCTCTGGCAGCTAGCAATAGCTTGTTCCAAATACAGCCTTTCAAATTTCCAGGTAAGTAAAAATCTCCTAATTCAAGCAGATGATCACGATTCTCAAGCAATGGATTCTGGGTCCGCAGAGAGCTGAGCTTAATAACAAGTGGGAAACAGGCCCCAAAGACAGCATGGTCTCAGCAAGGTACTTGGGCTTCTGGGGCTGGGGGCTTGGGGACTTTGGAATTTGATGCTCACTCAGAGTTACTAATGCAGCTATTAGCCTTGACACTTTTCTGCTTTCACACCACATACGTCCGCGGTTTTCTATTTCACCTTTCTACTCATTTCCTTGAATCTCACATTTGAGGACCTTAGCCTGTGGTTCTTTTGTTTTGCATTCTTAGAGCATTATGCTTGCATTCTTTTGTTTGGCATTATGGTTTTAGTGTCTTTAGCGCATTAAAATCTATGTTTCACCATAACACAAAGGAGCAAATCTTAAGATTTCTAGCTGGAATTCTTTGCAGCCTTTCGCCTGTTGATGTTTGCAGTTTCATTTTGCTCTAACTGTCCCTGGTGGTGCAAAGGGGCAGGGACTCCATCCTCACCCATGCATGCTGCTGGGGAAAATGTAATGTATCACGGGGGCGAAGACCAGCCCCTTTTTAACACGGAGCAGAGTTCACTGGGGAGGGGGGGACTATAATCCCTAGATTTTTGGCTTTCTCTGTTGATGATTGCTACTGTCATTGCCTCTGCTGTTAGAAAGAGGCTCCTTGAGAAGGGAGGAAGGGCAGTGGCCCATGAAAGCAGCAAAGCCACACACATAGAGTTTGTAAAAACCCTTCTGGATCTCTTGAGCGGCAAAGGAGCTATAAATTGTAAAATAGCATCATTAATAATAACACTTTTATGATGGTAAATAGATAGCAACAAATAAAATCAAGCCACTGGTTTTCTGAGCTTTTACCGACTCCCCTAAAGAGTTAGGTGGTGGTGCCCTTCCTCTCCTTTCTCTTTAGCGCTCATCTTGTATTCTCTAGCATCTATCTTGGCAATTGCCATAAGCAAATCATTTAACCTGTAGGAATCATCCTGGGAAGGTGCTGTCAGTGCAAACAGAGCTGTGGCCATGAAGACCAGCCAAGCACAAACACCCGAAGAAAAGGATCTGCAAACGCAAAGCATGGTATCAATAGCAGATACTGCCACTAAGTGATAATAGCGAGAGGCATGCAGAGCCGAAAGCTCGGAGGGAGCTGTATGCCAGAATTCCAGGCAAGACGAGCCAGGCCCATGGAAACCACAGAGCTGCAGTTCTGAGCTCTGCTGCGCAGCAGGACCACACGCCTCAAGCGCCCATTTCACCTCCCTTGCGGTGTCCTGACAAGCTCTAGGGAGGGTGTTTGCCGGCGGTTTATGGTCTTACGTTTGGTTAGGTGCTAAAATCAGGTTTGCCTTCACTTGGTAAGATTACTGAGTATACTAATTAAATTACAACGGAAGCTACAGAGAAAGCACGTCCCCAAGATAATTGGTGCAGCCCGTTTCTCCCACCTGCAGGTGCACAGAAGGCTTCCCGCGGGACCTGCCCTCCAACACTGTGGGCGGCAAAGCAGCAAGGCAGTGAGTGGGGCTTCGTAGCTCAGTGCACCTCTGGGTCTGAATTCCGATTCACCACTTACTGGCTCTATAACCTGGAGGTTATGTTACTTTCTTGTGCCCCAGCTCCCCCTGTGAAATACCCACCTCATAATGATATGTGAGAATTCAATGAGTAATAGATATAAAAATCTAGAATAGTGCCTGGCACATGGAAGCATTCGTTAAAGATCATGAGCCTCTTCTACCCATTTTGGATACTCTGAGAGGTGTTTTGAAGTGCCCCATGGACACAGCTTACTTGACCAGCTTAGAAGTAGGGTATAAAACCCTATCTCTTTTTAGGATTCCAGTGACATGGCTTGAGCCACCTCATGCATTCGAATGTCTGGCCTCCTGAGTTCTGTGCTCCTGGGATCATCTCGAGGAGCTGAGGTGTCCTGAGGGTCTCTCTTGCTGCTGGATCTGGGGGTCAGGCATGACTCGTAAGACTGAGAGCATGTTGTAACTGCCACGGGAAACTCGTTTCTGCGTGGCTCAGAGCAGGTGACAGGGCAAAACCTGGGCAGTCAGAAGGCCTCCCCAGTCCTGGGACAATAGCACGGCAGTGTCTGAGGAAAGTGGCTGGTACATCAAGCACCAGCGCAGTCCCACTGCCAGGCAGGTTCTTTAAGGTCTGAGGAAAGATCATCTGCCACCCCTTATTAATGACCCGCCAGAGGAATTGCGCATCAAAATGGAGCAGCTGGTCTGACTTGAAGGATTTTTAAAAATTCTCCCACCCAGCTGCTTCCCCAGAGCACAAGAGTTCAGAATCACTCTTCCTTTGACTTGTCCACTTCCTAAAGGGCAGGGCCCCCTTCCTCAGTCTCTTGTGACTCCCCATGCTGTCTTTATTTCAGTGGTCTCCTTGTCTTGTCACTGAGCCTGGATCGGGGGCACCCCTGGCAGGTTTCTGTCATTGTGAATCTCTGGAGGAAGGTGGGTGGTCTCATCCCTTTACTTTAAGAAAACGTACGGCCTCGTACAAATCTGCCCACTTCTCCCTGGCTCTGAATGCCAACAGTTTCTTCATAAGGAAAAAGTGGAGTTGTGCCCTACCACACACCCTGCCAGAGTCTTATTTTAAAGTCTCTGCTTTGCTTGATAATTGTTTTTACAGATTATCAGTAGTGAGGGAATGTTCTGAGAGCTGTCAACAAGGTGTCAAGTAGAATGACTGAACGGCACGTATCATTTCCTTGTGACCTTTATGTGATTGTGCATTTGAACAACTCTACTTTCTCAAGAGAAGGTAAAGAGGAAAAATATTTTTTGGGAAGAGGAAACATCTTGATCTACTGTAAGTATCTACTGAATACTACTACAGTATTTCCAGTCTATTTTAAGATAATTGGAATATTGTGAATGTTTCCCCATATAGGAAAATTCACATGAAGGAAAAGAGACATTATTCACTCTCCTTTGGATGGTTTTAACAAGAGCCCAAAGCCATTTAAGTCATGCCTTGGAGGTTCATTTAGCTCTTGCTGTATAATTCTACTCCAAAATTTGGTGTCTTAAAAAAACAACAATTGTTTTATTATCTTTCATGATTCTATGGGTTGACTGAGCTCATTTGGGAGGTTTTCTGCTCCATATGATGTCAGCTGGGGCTGCTGTCATCTGGGGGCTCAGTTGGGCTGTAACGTCCAAGATGTTTACTCTCACGACTAGCACTTGGTGGCTGGTGGTTGGCTGGGAGCTCAGCCTGGGTGGTCTACCATAATGTCTCGGTTCTCCTCCAGGTGGCCTCTCCATGGGTCTTGGGATCATCACAGTATGGTACCTGGGTTCCAAGAGGGAGTGTTCCAAGGGAACAAGCCCCAGTGTTCAAGGACTTATTAAGCCTCTGCTTTTATCTTGCTTGCTAAAATCCCAGTGACGAAAGCCATGCACATGACCAATCCCAGAACGTGGGTGGGAGCCACTCAAGGGGATGGATACTTGTAGTTTCATACTGAGGTTCATCAAAGTAATAGTTGACCCCCCCCCCCAGAAACTCTTGTGAATTCTAAGAAAATGGCAGTCCTAGAATTCTGGAGGTCACAGGGAACTTAGAGACGTTAAAGTTCAGCATCTTTGTTTTATAGATGAAGAGACAAGAACCCAGAGAAAGTGATTTACTTACTCCAAGCCATAACCCAAACCTGGACCATTCATTGTAAAAATGATTTTGAGTCAGGCTTTGTGAAGCTTCTCCCTACCTACATGAGCAGGTCCAGCCCCTCACCTCGCAGAACTCACAGTCTAGAGGGCAAGTCTGCAGATGAGATCCCCTCACGCACAATGCCACATTCTCACCACAGTACTTCACAGCCTTCCCATTGTTAATTAAGTGTGTAATGACTATATTAAAGTTAGTTTCAGGTTCTAATTTATGACACAGTCGTTATATTTTAATGTACACTTTATGGTACGTTGGAGTCCCCGAATAATCAATGTGTACTCCCTCTAATCCTGCCTGGTTTATAATACTTGGAAAAAATTTTATTATTTTAAACCATTATAAGGATTTATAGTTCTTGAATCTTTGCTTTTGTGAAATATTTTTGTTCCTGTCTACTATTTACATGAAGCCAAGTCCTTTGTCAGGAATACAGCCTCTAATTATAACATTGTTCCTGTGGGAAAATGTAATTTGCTTTTCAATGATCCACTTTATGACATGGTCTCCAGGAATGTGCTGTTCTGCAATAAAAAGCAAGTAGAGACTGCATACTCTTGTAACTTCTTGCCAATTGCCTGGCACGGTAGGACCAGTGTTTATAAAGCAGTTCTAATTTTTTTGTTGACATGTGAAATCTGAGCCGGGAAATAATGACAGATTTCACTGAGATGGAGTAGGGAGGGTGGATAAGGAAGCAAAATAGGAAATAAGAAGGTTCTATGGTTTTCTCTACAGTCATCCTGTCAGCAACCAGATCCTGTCATTCAGCATCTCTCATTTTGGTTCTTTCTTCCCAGAAATAAAATGGCGGTTACAAGAACAAGTGACCCATGCAGTCAGAGGGGACACACTGGGGTGCGCTGGGTGGTCCTGAAGGGCTTCCTTTTGGCATGGGAACACCCTATCTTAAGGGGTAGTCCTGCCTTTTCTTAGAGAAATTTCCTCATTTCTTTGCTCAGGGATAATGTACTCTGACTTACATTTAAGACATGCTTGCAGAGGACAGGTATTAACTGAAGTAAAATCTTTTTTGATGAAGAGCTTCCTAACCATTAGGTACAGCAACCCAGGCCAAACCCGGCTGTTCTGTTCCTCATGGATGCTCTAATCTTTTTTTTTTTTTTAAAGATTTATTTATTTATTTGAGAGAGGGGGGAGGAGGGGCAGAGGGAGAGAATCTTTAAGCAGACTCCCCACTGAGCATGGAGGCTGACATGGGGCTCAATCTCACGAACCATGAGATCATGACCCTGAGATCATGACCTGAGCCGAAACCAAGAGTTGGATGCTTAACTGACTGAGACACACAGGCACTCCACTCTTATCTTTTTGACTTTGGCTTTCCAAGGCTACTGTCCATCCCCTTTTCGTAACCTTTTGCCACTTGGCCCGAAGCAAAGCTTAGACCGTGGCTCATGATTAAAAACAAATACTGCACTGAAAAGTAAGGGATAACAGAAGAAATTATAATACAGACTCCCCAACTCTTTAACTTTGAATCCTAGCTATGAATTACTTTGGAGTCCAGAGGCCAAGGCCTCCCACAGCATCCACCTTCAGTCTCTCTCCTCATCTCCTAGTCTGTAATCTTTTTTGCTAGGGCCTGATGACCACCCTTCATGAAGATGGATTTTAGCTGTGTTCCTTATCTGAAGTTCAAGCCACAGCATATGAGCCCCCGTAAGAGAAGGTCAAAGAAGGCCCATATTCCTTCTCATAAACATAATTCTCCATAAACATAATCTGCTGGGATAAATTCTGCCCACAATAAAATAATCTTTTGTACAGTGGAGCTGGGTCTTTCCTGGAGGTTGGGTTCTAAAGTCAGTGTGAAGGCAAAACCTGTGTTAGAAATTAACTTGGAAAAAAAAAAAAAAAAAAAGAAATTAACTTGGGAAACCACTTGGCAGATAGCCACATTGCCAATAGCAGCACCTTCCTCAGGAAGCCTAGCCTAGCCTGGCTGGTCCTTTAAGTCTGGAATAGGTTACCATCCCCTCAGCAGAACACCATAGCTGTTCTGGGTTTAAGGTTGATTTTAACTTCACAATTCCATTTACCATTATGAGATCCTTATAGCGTTTAAGGCACAGGGACTGAGAACCAGGTAGAGAGGCTCAGTTCCTACCCTCTCCTGGGGTAGAAGTGTCCACACTTTTTAACGAGTTTCTCATTCTCTCCCTGTGTCCCTTTATCCCTCCTTCCATGTCTAGGTGTCAGGCAGAGTCCTGTGAATTTCATGCAAGCCTGATGGGATGGCCTCAATATTACTTTGCAAAGCAGTTTAACATCTCTGTGAAGAACTCTGTAGTTACAGAAATAGTATATTTAGGTTTATCCTTGCAGAACCAAAAAGCCCACTAAAGTGCATTGTTTTTCCTTCAAAATATAGAAGACATATACTTTCAAAGATAAATTCAAACCATAGTCTGTAGAGAAAGGGAAAGTCTGTTGGCAGCTTTGAAATATGGCCCCTTTGCACACTCCAGCTTTTGGCCATGGAGATGTAAGCAGAGATTAGCTTCTACCCATCCTGAGGACCTCGTACAGCCCTCCTGACAATGTTACTACTTGGAAACCCTGACCTTTCTCTTCACACTGGCCTAAATGTGCCTCACACAAACCAGGCTCTGAACCTTCAAGTGACCTGTCTGGAATGCTTCTCCTGTCTAGTCCCTCATCCCTTTCCCTCCTCCTCCACTGAGCCTTCCAACCTCCAACTCCTAGATCAGGACCCTCGAGCCACTCTCTTTTTTTTTTTTTTAAAGATTTTATTTATTTATTTGAGAGAGAGAGAATGAGAGACAGAGAGCATGAGAGGGAGGAGGGTCAGAGGGAGAAGCAGACTCCCTGCCGAGCAGGGAGCCCGATGCAGGACTCGATCCCGGGACTCCAGGATCATGACCTGAGCTGAAGGCAGTCGCTTAACCAACTGAGCCACCCAAGCGCCCCCCCTTGAGCCACTCTTGATCACAGTCTTTAGTGCTCTCTCCCCATCTCAATTATTATACCATAAAATGTCTTTATGTTCAGGAATATTAAGTGTGTCCTATGTATGTGCCAGATGCTGTTCTAAGAATTATGGATATATTAACGCCTCACAACAAGCTTCTAAGATAGGTACTATTATTATCTCCATTTTATAGATGAGGAAACTGAGCACAGACAGGTCATGTCAATTGCCCAAGGTCACATGGCTAGTTAATGATAGAGCCAGGATTCAGACCCAGAGGTATGATGCCAAAGTCTGTACTTTCAAAAATTTTATTATTTTTTTTAAGTAATCTCTACACCCAATATGGGGCTGGAACTTACAACCCTGAGATCAAGAGTCACAAGCTCTAGCGACTGAGCCAGCCAGGTGCCCCGAAAGTCTGTACTTTCAATCACTGTGTTCTACTGTCTCCCATTTGGTACTTAGGTATGGACTCTATTTCTACCTGTCTTTTCATTTTTATTTTTTTAAAAGATTTCATTTATTTATTTGAGAGAGAGAGAGAGAGAACAAGCAGGGAGGAGGATCAGAGGGAGAGGAAGCAGACTCCCTGCGGAGCAGGGAGCCCAACACAGGGCTCGATCCCAGGACCCTGAGATCATGACCTGAGCCGAATGCAGATGCTTAACCGACTGAGCCACCCAGGCATCCCTCTACCTGTCTTTTTATATGATACTCCTTTTCTCTCACTTTCTTTATAACCTCCTTCAGGGCAGGAACCATGATATATATATATAGATATATACCTATATCTCTCTATATACATCTATATATATATCCATAGCACTAAGAATTGTGTCTTGCATGAAATAGGAACCCGATAAATATTTGTTGGGTGATAAAATGACAAAAATCAAAATATAGATCTTTATAAATTATATGATTCTCTAGGTGTGTTTTAGGCTTACTAAAAATTTCCATTGTTTCTCATGAACCTAGTAATAACAGCTTACAAAATACTTGAATAGGATTTGATTCTTAAGACAATCCTTTTTTTTTAAAAAATATTTTATTTATTTGACAGAGAGAGACACAGCGAGAGAGGGAACACAAGCAGGGGGAGTGGGAGAGGGAGAAGCAGGCTCTCCGTGGAGCAGGGAGCCCGATGTGGGGCTCGATCCCAGGACCCTGGGATCATGACCTGAACCGAAGGCAGATGCTTAACCACTGAGCCACCCAGGCGCCCCTCTTAAGACAATCCTATGATGTGAATGGAGCAGATGCAGTATAAGGCCTATTTTACAGCTGGGAAAACTGAGACAGACACAAAGAAGATGACTTGCCTCCAATGATGAGCTGGACCCAAGGTTCCTGATTTCTAGTCCTATAATATTCCACTTTAGATTTTGCTCAAGTCTGGCTCAGTCAAACGCAGGCCATGTATCGGCTCTGGGGTGTGTCCATTAATAAAACTAGATGTTCTATTGTAAAGGGATATCAGTGGTAGCCCTGGAAAGCCCTGAAAAGATGTGGTGGGGCAAGGGAGAGGAAAGACACACTCCATTCACACATTGAACTCAGTCTAGGAGGAGGACAATGCCCTCAGAATAATCAGGAAAACAGGTTTCAATTAATGCTATGTTATCCAATGGTATTTTCATCCATTGTTGAAAATCAAGAGGTGGGCAACAGGTAAATATAAAAAAATGTAGGAAATAATTTTTGAGAAAGAAAACAAAAAGGAGGAATCAGTTATAGTGAGGTTTCCAGAATGTAAATCAGAGATTTTTTTTTTTTTCCTTTGGAGGGATAAGGTAAAAAGAGAAAATATTTGTTCTAACAAGTGAAAATTCAAATCAAAGCCAGAATTTGAGCTGGCAGCCCTTGTTTGGAAACTCCTTTTGTTTATAATGTAGGTTTTTCCCCTTTATGAAGCAGATGCTTATGTGCGCATTATCAGTGTTGTCAATAATACTGTAACATTTGCCTTCCATCCCTTTGCTGCTCAGGGAACATGTTGGGTTTCCGCACATTTAGCTTTGCCATTTACTTCACAAATCGCAGCTGTGTAGTGCTACAACTAAGTCGATTTTACTGAGAATAAAAATTGAAAAAAATTTCTCCTAACAACCTTTCCAGTAATCATAGGCCTGAAATACTTTGGAGTGGTGTTCTGTTTTTTTTGTTTTGTTTTTGTTTTTTTTTAACAACTTGGTTTCAGTACAATGATGCTTCAATAAGAATCTTCCTGCAAATTTAATTCAAAAGGGAAAGCTTTGTTGTTATTAAACACAATGGCAGTTTGTACATCTCCACATCATTATGTTGCTTCTCATTATGGTAATTCATTTGCTTCTGTTTTGTATGGATATCAAATAAAAATCACTTTCGCTCCTGGCAAGTGATTGACATTACAGAGACACTCTGGGAACCCAGCTAAGCGGTGCTTGGTGTCATAGCAAACACAATTAGCAAAATGGCATCCAGAGTGGCTTTATGGAGTTGTCCTGTGGTGAGTCTCTGCATTTTCTATTTAGCAGGGCTGTAGGTTACTAGGCTTTGCCGTGTACCTCCTCTGTTTTCATCTTTGTGCCATTTTCTATGCAAGTGGAACAGCGTGAAGACTGTGTGTGAATTTTACTTTCTCTTTTTTTCTGAATGGCTCTTCCTCAGCATTTGCCAGGCGTGGAGGGTATTCTGCCTTCTTAGGAGCCCAAATTTCTCTAAAGAAGGGTCCGTGACAGCCCCACCAAATGCCGGCTCTGATATCCCTGTGGATTTCTTTTTCTCATTTTTTCTGTTGCTCTTTCTTGCCACTTGTGAGTTAGTTGAGAGGTACCAAGTTTTGTACGAAGTTAAAAAAAAGAAAAAAACCTTATAGGTCTTTATTAGTGAGCTTTGTATTGAAAAAGAAAACAACTTACACTCTTCTGTGGACAAATTTGAGGTGGGGCCTCAACTATGGCTCTAGGTTACCTCCGTCAATGATTATCCTCGCCGGCATTGACTGCCTCTTGGAGCTGGAAGACAGGCGTGGCTTTTGGCTGAGCCATGAAGCAAAAGAGGGTCTGGACTGAGTTAGAGTGCCCTCCAGCCCTGTCTCCTCCAAAGCCTCTGCCAGGGCAGAGCAACATAACTCATGCTACGATGGAGGCATAAAATCTGCTTTTTGGAAGGGCCATAAAGGGCTCCAAAACCCAGCACACTGTGGGAGGAGGACAGGTGGTAACAATCTGTCCTTCTGTCCCATGTAATGGAAGGCCTGACAGCCTTATGCCTCTGGATGCTCGTTTTCCCCAACTCTCTCTCCCTTCCATTCCCTCTCTTTGGAATTTCCTAAGTCCAGTGCCTCCAGCCCCTTCTTGGAGCAATTTTTACCCTCTTTGCACATAAGAAGAGACTGTTCAGTCCACTCAGCATCTTTTATACCTCACACACTTGAGAGCCTCAGGCTTTGGTTGGATGACCATGCATATCTTCTTCATTTGGTCACTGCCAAAGCTGCACAGAGGTGGGTGGTCGGTCCCTGTCCCACGAATTGAGGTTACTGGGCTTCTAGTTTAGTTTTCCCATGAGCAAGAGACTCCTCACTAGTTTTCCTAGGAATCCAGCCCAACCTGCCAAGTCTAGCATCAATGTTTCTGACGTTCATACTGTTTAGACTTATATGAAGAAAGCATATTTTTCTTGTTAGCATGACTTTGACCTTTTTCACTTTAAAATCATAACCCCTGGCGTTTCTATGCTAAGAAAGCTTTGGCATTTTCATGGTTTATTTAAGAAGGGTCACCGTACTATTCCTAAATGGTTTTCTCTTTCTCATTCAATGGTACCAGTACTGATTATATTATTTATGATCTCAAATCTTCCTTTATCTCCAATAGCAAGTCAACATGGGTTCCAGTTTATCAAATCATACTGGCATCAACTCTTAAACTTCAATATAAAAATGAAAATGAAATGTTGGACTGGCTTTAGAGGGCAACCATTTATCCCTGACATTCCCCTATCTCCATTGGTAGGGAAATCTTTGAAATACATTCTGTATTTCCAAGGGAGAGGAGCCTAAGAATTGGAGATAATTTTTTTTCTCTCTCTTACTTTAAGATAATACAAGTCTTGATAGCCCTGCATGCAGTTCTTCCCTCCATTTTGAGTCTTGAAGCTCTTCTGTACCAGAGGCAGGGATTTCTCTAAGCTGCAAAGAAGGAAGTGACTTCCAGATGATTCTGGACAGAGACAGCAGTCCTCACCCGAAGCCTCATGCTCCTGAAGGTGCTGCGGCGCCGATGTGGAGCTTAGGCTGTTTCTTTTTCAGTTATTTTGAAACATTATTTGTACATTGGAAAAATAAGTATGAATTTCTATAAAGCAGTCTTCTGAAAAAATATTTAATAGGAATTGCAATTTTCACGTGCATGCCGATTGCACCTCTCACACGTCACCATTTCTCTCTGTGCCCAGAGCACCTCTAATCACCACTTATTTTTGCAGCCACCACACTAGGTTATGCCATCCTATTCTTCCCTGGATGATTGCCTCTAGTCTTTCCCCTCAAATACTCTTCTCACCTATCTTTTACAGAGATCACTCTAAGAAGAGCACTGGATGATGGTAGAGGCTTGCTTAAAATCCTTTAAACTCTATGGTCGCTCGTCAGATGAATTCCTAACCTTTTTAGCATGAAATAATTCTTAAGGTCATGAGGGCAGAAGACACGTCTATTTTCTCACCGTGTGTTTTTGAGCCCAGCACGTGGACTAGGAAATAGTAGGACTTAGTAAGTTTTTAGCCACGTCTCCAAGGTAACTTTAGCCCTCTTGGGTGGCTCCCTTATAGGAAGTGACTCAAGCATCCAGACCATTTATATTTGGAAAATTTTATTTCTAGAGCCACGGTGGTAGAGGAAAAGAGAGATGGAGGATTGTACAAGCACTTTGCATTATCTCAGTCAAGAAGACCACACGTAGAGCCCACTGGCCAGACTAGAGGGATGGTCCTAGACCAACTGCAAGGGGGTCTGGGAAATGTTATCGTCTTGCTTGCTCAGAAAGAGGAAAATGAAGTAGAACCTGGGGACTATGTAGCATTGTGTCTGTCACAGAGTTAATTAGGAACGAACAACCCAGACTTTTGGGAAATGTGCTATCTGTATTGCTATAGTCTGATCTGAGTCATGGAGGTTGGATTTCAACCCGTGAGTGGGTGTGAATGATTACCCTAAAGGCCTTGGCTGTTTCCACTATCAGTCATGCTGGTAAAGGAAGAATGGGCCTTGACTTTGGGGTAGGAAAGGGCCCTTTTCACTATCTGAGTCAGAGGATTAGTCACCTATGACTATGGGGTAAAGTGGTCTGGAGATTCCCATCAAGGGTGGTAGAAAGAAGGGTACAAGAGGGGTTGATCCCACCATTACACTGCAGTCACCTGAGAGCAGGCAGGTCTGCTCTGAAGTTGGCTTTAGGGCTTGTGAGCTTTAGGAGTGACAACAGCAATGGAAGAATAGATCTTTCTAGCACTCACTTCTATATATGTCAAACTTTTACTCTATCTTTGGTCAACAGCACTGGCTGATCTTAGTTGTGCCTTTAAAGCAACTGGAGCAAACAGTGCCCGTGCTTGGATCAAAGATGTCCAGAGTGTGCAGTGTGGGGTTGTATATTCTGTGATGACACAGGAGACACGAAAGGTCTGGTATTGCAGAGTCTGCCAGGCAGAGTGGGAAAAGATGCAAGCTAGCACTGATTTGTAAAACAAGCAAGAATGGTCTAAAGAATCCCAGTGGTTACTGTTACTTGGATTGGGGGATAACCTACAGAAAGTTCTGCCTTCCTGTCATGTGGCATTTGAGAGCCTGGAGTCACGATGGTTAAGGCAAAGAAGTATGACCTTATTTTGTACCTTAGTTGGTAAAGCAGGACATTTAAGGGACAATTACAGGACCCATGAGAAGAGTGCTTCACAGCCTGTGCTTAGATACATTAGCCCTAACTTTCCTCCTCTGATAATTAGACTTAGCAAAACAGATAGAAGAGCACTTTGCAAGAAAAGTTAAATAATGTTATTCATCATTGTTAATGATAAGTAGTAACCACCACAAGAATGACAGCAAACTTGCCATGCCAATAACAAATACTGCAAACTTATTTGTTTTTGATATTTTCTGGATGCCCACTTCTCTTATTTTAATCTTTGTTTTGCTTTTAAAATTATCCCACTCCCTTTAGTGTCAACTTTAGTTGCTGCATTCATCAACTTGGAAAGCCCACAGCCTTGGACAAAAGTGTCATTTGATGTGTTTGATATATTCAGCTCTGCATCAGTAATCTATTTGCAAAATTGTCCACTTTGAAAGTGACACATTTGATTCACTTGACTTTCCTTTTTCTAGCACAGTAAAATTTGAAGGAATTCAAGAGGTGCTGGGCACTAGTCACCAAGGAGAAAGGACAATAAAGGGATGTGTAAAGTACTCCAGAGAAAATTGTTGTGTGTCATTAGTAGTTGAACAAAATAAAGAGCCCTGTGAAGTTAAACTCCAAATAAAAGACAATGACATCTGGAGGGGAATGGGATCTTTTTAAGTTTTTTTTTTTTTTTAAAGTAGGCTCCACACCAAGTGTGGAGTCCAAAATGGGGCTGGCTCGAACTCACGACCATGAGATCAAGATCTGAGTCAAGATCAAGAGTGGCATGCTCAACCGACTGAACCACTCAGGTGCCCCTCTTTTTAAGTTTTTGATGTAAAATGGCTAACTCAAAATTTTCAACTTTTTAACATAATTTATTCTAATTATTTAAGTATGCCTCTTCATTGAGGAAATTTAAAAGTATTCTTAACATAAAAACATAGAAAAACAAAAATAATTACTCATAATCCTGCCACCAAAGGGAACTATTATTCTTATTTTGGTATAATTCTTTCCATTCATTTGCAATGTGTATATACATTGTTATTGCTACTGATATCAAAAGGAAATAATTTTTTACCTAAAATGGAAATCCTTATCATAAGAAGCCTGATTGTAGGTTGAACTCCCACTGTAAATTCATGATCTAATTTGGTTCAATACCCACTGAATCTCTCTAGTGTAAGGCATTACCAAACATAAAGGAGACCAAGTCTTAGTCTCAAAAAGCTTATTAGGAACTGAGGAAGGAGTTAAGGCAAATAAATGTTCAGTTAGGTCAAGGAGTACTTACTGAGAAATTGTGATATGACCCACACTGCATCAGGTAACAAGCTGTGGGTACAAATGAGTAAATACATGGATCCTGCCTTCAAAGTCCTTATACGCTCACGGAAGACAAAGGACGTGACTTACGCATGATACAGTAAGTAAAGATCCCAACCATCCTTACAAACTTAAGTACCTCAGGAGTTCAGAGGAGGGAGCAATTATCAGTGGCTGAGGCCATAAGGAGCACTTTATTGGAGAGGTGATTTGTGAGTTGAATCCTTTTAGGATGGAGGGGATTTGGAAAGAAAACAGTCAATGAGGTGACAGAGCACCTCAGCCAATGTCCCCGAGCAGCCTCACTGGAGCTCTGGACCAGGATGCTGAGGGGAAGATGGGCTAGTGGGCTAGCCAGGATGGTGAGAGCCCAGGGCGGAAGGTAGGTTCAGTCAAGGTGGTCCAGTGTTTCTTCCCTATTGTCCACCCCCAGGTTCCAAAGGAATGGGTTTCTTTCTTGAACCTGGATCCCAGCAATCTTCACTAGTGAACCTTTCTAACACAGTCTTATTGCTTAAAAGGAACAGAATGATTTTCTTTCAGGATATTTCATGGACTCACTGAGGCCCACAAGAAACCACAAGGATCACTGAAGCCTAGTCCCATAATTTACTGTTGAATTTGCAACATTTTTTCTCTTTTCTTATATGAGTTAATTCCAGTAAAAGAACACCTATTAATACTCAATGTTCAGAAACTTTTTTTAGCTTATTCGGAAGACAGACTCACATCAGTGTAAATAAGACCGGAACTCTTCTAGAATGAATAGTAAGTATAAGCACAGATGTCAGATTCTGTCACTGTTCAGCTGTGTGACCTTGGATCAATTACTTAATGTCCTTGAGCTTCAGCTTTCTTATCAGCACCACAGAGAAAAAGATTCCCTCTGGCCTGGGGTTAGTATGAGAATTAAATGAGATACATACGTAACAAGATTTCCAGCAGGAGAAATGTGCTTAGTCACTGCTAGCAACTACTATTACAGAGAATACAGGAACTGACCTCCTCACAGCCTTCTCTGGGGTTACTTAGGATTAGAACTGTCTGGAACATGTAGCAATTTGAATGTGCTGCAAACTCCACTACAGCACTATTTTAAAATGGTGATTGGGCTGGAATTGATACAACCTCTTAATGACTAAGCATTAAGCTCTTGAACATAAACACCCGGAATTCAGAACCCCTATTAGATGGTCAAGGCAAGTCAACCACTTTCAAAGCACTTATTTTATTTTATTTTTTTTAATCTTTTAGTATGGAGAAGAGTTTATTTTTCATCTTCAGGATTACAATAAGGAGACATTTTGAGGTTACACCCTAATGAGAATTTATAGCATTTGTTTATGTTGCAGATTAAGGGAAGATAAAAGAAGTATCTATTAGATAGTAGATTAATTTTTTGGAAATTTAGAAACTTACCATGTGTTATTGTTCAGATGAAAGACCAGTCCACCAAGGCAGAGGTGAACTGCAGGATTATATTTTCTGGACTCTGTGCCTTTGGATATGCTCTTCCATTTGCCTGGATACAATCTGTGTCACTACCAATTCCTGCAAAAATATGGCTACTTCCTGTCTGTCTTTCAGGCGGCTTCTCTGCTCCCCCCAAAACCTTGGTTTAGGGGCCTATCCTACCTGTCTTTACAGCATTTAATCTCTTAGTTAGTGTTCCCCTTTTCACATTTATGGAAGCTAAATAGTGGGAATGTGGCTGAACAGTATAAACTGTTTATACATTTATACTCTAAATATTTAGCATAAAAGGCTTTTAGCTAAAAGAAGGATTCTCCTCTCCCCAAAGCCCCAGGTGTCTCTCAGCTTTTAGTAAAATGTAACTTCTGCAGCTCAAAAATAGGTAAGATCAAAATGTTCCAGGCAGTTTCATCAAGCCTTCTTCCTATTCCTTCAGAAGTCGGCTTTTTTGAGTCCAACAGCATACAGGTTCCAGATGGTCTGTATGATTCGAGTAAATCATGCGCATCATATAACAAAACCTAAAAAGTGGATGTGAAAATGTGTTTTATGGACCCAGAAACCCTTTGGTCAGACCAAGTCTGATGATTTGGATTTCTCTTTCTCTGCTGCCAAGTAAATGATGCTCACTTACCAACTACTGCAGCAGGAGGAGGAGAGGTGTCTCCGTGGGCTCCGGAGTGTCTCTGCCTTCCCTGAAGGCAGGGGCCATACCTTGCCTGGATCATCTGGGCTCAGTACAATGCCTATCACATAGGAGGTGCTCACAACTATTTGCTGAATGGAAGAATGGAGGACTCATCAGTCAGGGGCTGGGGTGGTCCATTAAACTGGAGCCCATATTATTAGAAGCTGAGAGCTGGCTTCCTCTTCTTCAAGGTTAGGAAAGGCTCAGGCTCAGGATATTATCATCACTCAATTGCTTCTCCAGGGAGGCGAGGACATCTGTCTGCCCTGCCCAGAAGAGAGGTGGCCAAGAAACTTTTTAATGCTACCGAGGAAAAAACAAACCCAAATGGTTCCTCTGTATCAGAATGATACTTTAGGTTTAAGACCTTCTGAGATTGTACATAAAATGTCCCCTTTTCCCTAGAGAAAAGGTGCTTAATTTTTATCAGATTCTCAGATTCTGTGACCCACAAAAGGATAAGAATAATTGCTCCAGAGCCTTCCTTAAAATAGGCTCAGAGGGATCCCTTTTGATATTGTCACCAGGTAAAAAACAGTGAAGATGCCCCTGCTGGGATATTTTCTCTTCCTCCGTGGAGCAGTGCCATCTCTTTGCCTGTTTTCCTTGCCAAAGAGAAGTCTGGTGGATGTAAATCAGCTTTCTTCTTAATTTTATAGGAGAGGCCAATGGCCTGCTTACCTGTCCTGCCCTACCTCCCCGCTTCTTGTAAGGGACTTATGGGTAGGGACTCAAAATTGAGAATCAGGATTCTTATTTTAGCACATTGAATACTGACGCTTCAGCAACTTGCCTCCCCCTCCAAAGGCTTGGTTTCTTCATATCTGAATATAATGTTTCTCTCAGTATAATGTTCTTAGCTCACAGGGTTGTTCATTCATTCATTTACTCACTCTGGGGGGCCTACTATGTACCAGGTAGTGTTCTAGAGATCAACGGAACTGACGAGGAGCAAACATTCCAGGGGAAAGAGTCAGAGGACGAACAAATAGGACAACAGGATATTAGTCAGTGATGAGTGTGACGCAAAGAATTCAAATTGAAGGATAGAGAGTGATCGGGTGGCTAGTTTAGACTGAGCCACGTGGAATTCCCCTCTGAGGGGGTGACATTTAGGGTCTGAAGATCAAAGCAGAGGGAGTAGCAAGTGCCACAGTCCCCAGGCAGGAATGGGCTTAATGTGTCTGCAGAATGCCAGTGTGTGTGGCTGATGGGATCCCAGAGGTCAGCAGGCTTGGCTTTGAAAGTCACTGTAAGGAGCTTGGAGTGGGTTTTAAGTACAGTGGGAGCCTTTTGGAAGCATTTTAAGCAGGGGAGTGCTGTGCTCTAAAATATTTTGTAGAAGATCACTCCAGCTGCCACGTGGAGAATAAACTGTAAAGACTGAAGGATGAAAGCAAGGAAGCTAATTAGGAGGCCACTCTAGAAGGCCCAGCTCTGGACGATGGTGGCTTGGACCAGGGAGGAGGTGTAAAGATAGGGAGCAGTGAAGGACTGGAGGGCTGTGTGCAAAGCACCAGGGCCCATGTCTGATGCATGGTGAGCACTCAATGAACTCTAGATATTATCCTCCTCATCATTATTACTATCGGCTTGGTAAAATGAAATGGGACCACGCAATGGGTCAACATAACAGTAGTTTTAAGAATATTACTGAATTTAGAGCAAATTAGGTAGGATGGACCATATCTTATTTGTATGCAGAGATTCCATTAATGTTATTTTCCTGACCCTGTCTTAGATGCAGTGTTTTCAATATTTTTCTTTCTGTATTTTAAGAAGAAATCCATCATTTACTTCTTTCAGGACACACTGTTTAGTCATTCTGTAGTGAAAGAATCCTGATTATCTCCAAATGACAGATGTGAAACAGTGAATTCTAAGTTGTGTGGAAGAGGTAATATATTGCATTGCTCTGTTATTTATTATGAGCAAGGAGTTGGAAAAAATTAGGGAGTTAACATCCAGGAAGAAAGCAAAACTTTAAAAATGACACAGATAGATTAATATATTTATGCATACATGTCATGCAGTCTGATGCCAGAAAAGCCAAATGAAGAAGTAATGTTCTGAAAACAACTCACAATTACCAAGACTACTAAGCTTGGAGTCAGAGAAATATGAAGACTAGTGACATTCATACATCTACAGTTGCTATGGGTTACTTAAAGTTATAAGACAAAGAGAGAGAGAGAGAATGAATTTTTCTTTTTCTTTTTTCCCTTTTTTCAGAGGTGAGTCTTTGGATCCATGATTTAACCAATGCACATACCTTTTCAACCTACTCTTATCAGGCAAACTTGTATTTACAAGAATAATAATTCTGAGACACAGAAGTATTCAATGAAAGACAGATTATCGCAATCCCTTAAGGTCATGCTGATCTCTTCAAATGTTAGAATTCACTAGAGTCAGGTTGGCTTTTCAGCTAAGTGACCCCATCACTTTAGAGTAATCCCTGTAATGAGTATAAATGTAGCAACATATTCCAAGAAAAACACGAGGCTCTAAGTGATATTCTACTAGGCAAGAGAGAGTTTGCTTTCAAAATGTGGACACCAGTATTCTCCAAGCAGTGTGGTTTCTAGATATATTAAAGCAGTTATTCAGGTGTCCTGCATACCCAGAGTGGGACAACAATTTTGTCAGTAAATTTTTGCTACCTTCAAAATTCTTCTATTTGCTCTTTTTGTGGTGGGGGCTTTCACAGGATAAAAGTAAAAGTGTCTGTCTATCATTCATATAACAAAGAGATAGTTTAATCATTAGAGATACCCCTTGTAAATCAACAAGAAAAAACCATCTAAAATACAAACAAAAAACAGCACTGCCAAAGGTATGTTCTGTGGATCACCAGTTCTTCAAGACATCACTTGAAAAGGAAGCTTAGACACATTGACTGCTGTATTTCCCTCTCCGATCTACTTGAGCCCCACATTAAGCCCGTTCTGCCACTATGTGGCATGACCTCTTCAAGGTCATGGCCAGCCACAGTCTCATTAAAACAGTATAAGAAGGTCAGCAGAACAAGTACAGAACTATAGCTGCAGCTGGCCCCCAGGCTGTAATTGATATTTATTATCTCCCTCCTCCAACACCTCCACCTTCCACCTCCAACACTTATCCTAGATTTCCTCCAACCTTAGCCATCACTTTTTTGCCACTTTAGATTGCTCACCTGATGGAATAATCCAGACCTTTATCTCTGGGAGTCTGACTCCCTGGTTATGATGCCTTTGTAAGGCCATGATTGCTATTATTTCCCATTCACCATTACCATCAGGAGTGCAAGCACCAAGAGTTTCCTCAGTGAATCTCCTGAGTTTCAGGCATATTCCTCCCTGCCCCATTATGTAACAGCAACCCTAGTATCTCATAATTAGGAAAGATTTCTCCCAACAGTGCAGTAAACCCTTCCTTGACTGCTGGCCCACAGGCATGAAGAGCCCTGCATGACTAGGGTGCAGGTTCTGTGGATCCCTTACCTTACCATGTTCCTTGGTGGAAGGGTAGTCCCACGGAACCAGGACCTCTAATCCAGCAGAACCTAAGTTGTAGAAATGGGAAGCACAAATATGAAGTGAGTTATTGGGAGCAATGAGGACAAGTACCAATTCTACTACCATCCCTTCATCCCTTAGACCCATATATTTTAGCTATTGGGGTGCAGTACCATAGATCAGCTGTTGGCTCAGTACATCTGAAAGAGCTCCCCGACCTGGAGGGTTTTGTATCTGAACTTCTGTCTCATCTGACTCTCTAATAGGACACTCCAACATTCTATCAGATCTGCTGCTTCTGTATGAGTTGGCTTATGGTAGGACAAATGGACCCTTTCCACTGACACACATCCTTCACTGCAAACTCTGTTCCTTCATCAAAGGCAATGTTATGCAAGTAACATGTTATGAAGATAAATTGTGAATTCTATAGGTCCTCAGATAGTGGGCAGGAAAAGCAAACACATATAGAGGAGATTTCATTTCTTTTCTCTCCAGGATGGAATGTCTCAAGACATGGAGAATGGCACTAATCTTTGTAATTTTGCCTAACGCATGGGATTGCTTCTATGTTAAGCTTTCTGTTTAATTGATTAACTTGTTTATTGTTTTATAACTATCAAATGTCCACAATGTGTTAAACTTTTACATTTTATGGGAAAATATTTACATTACACAATAGATTTCTGTCCCTAATGCTCAGGCTCTGATGATGAGACAAGCGCATTCATGTAATTTGTTCATTTTATATTTTTGAGGGTCCCGTGTTTACATCAAGTCACCCGAGGACATAGAAGATCTGATGAGCATACAACAAAGAATTTGTTTTGTTGTTGTCTGGTGGAACTAATTAAATACATGGATGGACAAACAAGTCAAATCTGTATGCTCTTGTAATTCATCCAAGAAATCCCAAGAGAATGAGAATACTGATGTCTTAATTGCTACCAATCACCCTGGCTCTCCCAGATCTAGGTAAATAATAAGCATAATGTAAACTTTTTTTTTTGGCATGTTGTTCATAGATTGATGACCCAGAATTTGTTTTTGTATTGGGGAAAGAATTCATATTCCTATGTCTAAAAATACCCCACATACTTAGTACTAAGCAGATCCATTCTACAATCATAAAAATAAGATAGAAATGCTGACGATAAATGGCATTCAGGATTCAACCTGAGGAAATCAAGACACTGGCTGTACTGTCCCCAGAGAGACCCAGGTGGGTGGGCACATGCACATCCTTTTCACATGGGAGGAGAAATGGGGGCTGATTTAAAGATATACAACACCATGTAGGTAGTTCCTTCCTGAATTCACTTTTGGGGGACTGGGTGTACGAAAGGTGTTCTCTAAATCAGGCAGCTCCAAGTTTTATTGATCACACTTATGGAGATACAGTGGTATTTCTGCTGGCTGCCTTGCTCCAAACCAACTAAATTAACCTCTCTGTGCCTCAGTTTCCTCATCTGTAAAATGGGAACAATAACAAGAACCCTCCTCATGAGGTGATTATAAGAACTTAATAATTTAATACACGTACAGTACTTAGAATACCACCTTGCTCATAATAAGCATTCAGTAAGTGCTAGCTGCCACCACCACCATCATCATCATCACGATCACTATCTCCATCTCATGTGTATCCTCCCTGGTATAAAGGTAAATTGAACTTTAAGAAATATGACTCCATGACTTGTACTCCAACAAACCGAAGGAGTTTAGATGGCCTAAAGGGATCAAAATTTCCCATAACTGATTTTTGTAATTATTAACTAATTTTCTTGTATACTTTTCTTGATACTATTTCTGGGGAAAGGTGTTACGTGTTAAATTGTGTCCTCAGAAAGAAATGCTGAAGTCTTGACTATCGTATCTCAGAAAATAACCTTATTTGGAAATAGGGTCATTGCAGATGTAATTAGTTAAGGTGAAGTCTTGCTGGAGCAGGGTGGGCCCCTACTCCAGGGTGATTGCATCCTTATGAGAGGGAAATGTGGACATAGGAATGCACGGAGGGAAGATGGTATGAAGACACACTAGACAAGATGGCCGCGTGATGATGGAGGCACAGATTGAAACGATGCACCTCCAAGCCAGGGTATGCCAATGATTGCTGGCAAGTATAGAAGCTAGAAGAGGCCCAGAAGGATTCTCTCCTACAAGTTTCAGAGGGAGCATGAACTTCCTGATATCTTTTTTTTGGACTTGAAGCCTCCAGAACTGTGAAACAATAAATTTCTGTGTGTTAAGCTACACAGTTTGTAGTACTTTGTTACAGTAGCCCTAGGAAATAAATACAGAAGGGGATGAGAAAAAATACCACTGAGGGGATAACACATCATTCAGACTTAACCAAACAGGTCACTGGAAGTTTAAGGTGATGTTCAAATGCAGAAGTTGTCACTTTATGCATTCTCTGAGTGTTTTGACAAAATCCTACCAATCTAATCTCCCCCCCCCATTCTAATCTATTACCAAGATCTGCTTTCGGCAGGGAGACTTTCCTTCTCATTGTATAACTGGTGGGCTTATGGACATACATTTTTCCTATGAAAGAATTCCTGTTCAAATACATTTGAACAAACCTCAAATTCTGTGCTACACCAGTTCATTTGCTCATTCATTCATTCCTGTTTGTTTTGTTGTTGTTGTTGTTTGCAACAGAGCTAAGTGCCAAAGCAACAAGTAGCTTTGTTTAGATGGCCCAGAGTCACAACCATTCCTGCTCCTGTGGGTCTTTAGAAAAGAGGGGCATTCCCGGTCCTTTGTGCTCTTCCCTCACTATGATTCTTCCCTCCCCTCTCCCACCCAACTCTAATGCCATTTGATTATTTTCAGAGGAAAGGCAGTCTCTCTTTGCTGTAGGCATCAGCTAGATTCTGCCCCCCCATATATATACTATTTTCCTAGTTCTAAAAACAGCTGTTGGACATGTATCATTTGTCAGAGCGTGTCTAATCTTTCCACAGTTATCATTTCACATCCAGGGTAGCCAGGCCGAGATTTGTTTTCAAATACTTTTTTTCCTGATGCCCTGGAAAATCCTTCCAGAACTACTGATAAGTCCTATTTTTACTTTGTACAAATAGCCACAGAGTGAAATTCAAAATTGCACAGATGCCTAACCTGAAAGTAATAGAAGAGTCAAAATTTATATAAGTATCTATAACTCATTAGCTAATTTTCTTCCGTTGAGTCATGATTACTACTCCTCAGTTCTATAGGATGGTAAAGTTTTGTTTAAGTCAGCAGGTGCGCGCGTGCGCGCGCGCATGTGGTTTTCATGACTATTTCCAAGAATACATTCTTCAGAAACTTGAGGTAAGCATTACATTGTTTTCATCAGTCAAAATGAATGACCACTTGTCCTCCTGATTTCACTGGGCTATTTTGTAATGTATATTAAATATAAAAGTAGCTTCACAAATATGCAGTGTGCTTTTTCAGGGGTCTGGAGCAAGGGCATGAACAAGCACACCTGCCTATGTATCAAGCAGGATCCTGCTTTGGATATTTTTAAGAGAGCTATTAAGAGTAGCTTTAGTTTCTTCTGGTCCTTGATTAAATCTTGATTAAAATCAGTGCTGCAGTTGTAGAATGGGAAGCAGTCTTCTCTTTCCTTTCACTGGCTGTAGGTAACATCGCTTGATTGCTTGAGACAGTTAAAGGTGCTTTGGTAGTAGAAGGACAACAAGATTAATGGGCAGGCATTTCCATAGTAACAGCAAAGCACTCTGGGAGACAGAGCCACTTGGAGGCGGAGCTACATAGGCCAGGATTTCGGTTCCCATGGCAACAGCAGGTGTGGGGTGGGGATGAACAGGCTACAAAACTTAGCAAAGGTCCATTTAGTGTAGACAATGTATAATCAGAGTTGTCATCTATTTTAAAACCCGAAGTTAAATAAATCAAATTTGAAACCACAAGCTGATGCAAAACATTTAAAATACACTGTATATCCACTGAAAATTTCTGAAGCATAAGCACAAATAGTTCAAGAACTATCCAATTGTGACGACTTGTTAGTTTAAAAAAATCCAATTACCAAGATTTTTGTCCCGGAGTAGTTGCAGAAAATTACACAATTAGAACAATTTTTCTCAGCTGCTCCACTACAGGAAACTCAAGTAATTATACAAAAATAGTGTAAAATAGTTTTCACAACTGTAAGTTAGATTTCTGCTTTCTTTAGAAGAATTTTTTTTTTTTTCCCTCTGTGGATAACCATCTCAACCCAAAGTGGAAGACAGACCGCAGTGAAAAGAGAAAGCAAAAGCTCGGGGCGCCTGGGTGGCTCAGTTGGTTAAGCGACTGCGTCCGGCTCAGGTCATGATCCTGGAGTCCTGGGATCGAGTCCCACGTCGGGCTCCCTGCTCAGCAGGGAGTCTGCTTCTCCCTCTGACCCTCCCCTCTCTCATGCTCTCTCTCTCTCAAATAAATAAATAAATAAAATCTTTAAGAGAGAGAGAGAAAGCAACAGCTAAAAGACAAGTAAAGAACAGAGCAAAAGGTGAGTGAACGACTAAATGACTAGCTGACAAAATTCAGATAGACCTAAGACCCGACATTCCAACAAAACAAGTAAAAGAAGTCTGACACAAAATTGTATTACTCCTGCTTTTATTAACCTCAGAGTTAAAGCGTTTGAAGGTCTCCTTTGCCTACACAAAATTATAATGTATTCAGGGAGCTCACCATCCACTGAGGAATAAACATTATTTTCTATCCAGGCCTTTTGAGTCAGGTCTACAACAGTGAGAGGGAAGATTGGAAATTATCTGGTGAATTGGGATAAGTTTATTACTAATCAAGTCTATTAAGGTAAATCTTTATGTTTGTATCTGCTCTTTATTAGGAACACTTGTTACCTGGAAATATTTACCCAGATTTTACTGAGTGGGAACTATGCTTTTGGAAAACAGATATTAATGATTCAACCCAGTTCCTTTCCTGGGCTATTCTCTAATTGAACTCTGAGCCCAGTGGGGTTTGGATGTCAAATATCATTTAAGTGTTTGAAAGATCTGGCCCCAGTGTTTCAGGAAGAGTGGTGCCTATTGCTAAGCATCCTACATCTGGAAAAGAAGGTTTGCTATCAGGAACATCTCAGGGATAGTCTCCCTGGCATCAGCACCCATAATCTGGAGTGGTCCTCCTTCCCTATCATCCACACAGTTAGTGTTATTGTTCTGTGATCCTGATTGCCTGTTGAGACTTGACTGATCTAAGAATGGACACCTAAGTCCAGTTTGGTTAGTCACGTTCATTACCCAGGATTTTGATATTTTGGATTCAGAGTCAATCTCTCACCAGTGACTAAAGCTGCAAGATGTGGAATTCCAGAACTGTTAGTGACTGTGTTTTTTGTCATATGGAGGAAACCTCAAGGGAAAAGAATCAAAGCACCAGAGAAGAGCAGGGACAAGAAATGGAGACTTGATTTACATGATGTTCAAGCCCCAGTCTAGTTGTTCCTCAAGTCCAGTAGAATCTTCATTTCCTGGTAACTTGAATGTATATGCCAAATAAATCTTCCATCCCCACTCTTTTTGCTCAAGCTAGCTCAGACTGGGTTTCTATCTCCTGCAACTCAGACTCCTAACTAATGTAATAGCCTGTCCCTAAATGCTCTAAAAAACATGATAAAAGGGAAAAAAGTGACACAATTACTTAGAAAACACATTCTGGGAATAAAGCAGGAACACAAAAAGCAATTGCAGAGTTTTACTTTACATGCAATGCAGTGGCTTGTGAGAAAGCATAGGGGTCTCAGAAGCCACTATGACCAGAAAATCATCAGAAGGAACAAGACCAGATGGAGTACAAATGCAATGAAAATCAAAAGGTGGCATCTTTTCTACCTGTAGAGGATGATAGGAATTTGAGCTGATATCCTAACTGAAGCTTTTTGCTTTATGTTGTCCACTGTAAGATGCACTGTGTAGGCTCTTTAAAATTTCAAGGAACATTTATACAGGAGACTAGTCCAACATCTAGATAATAGGACCTCTCAAAAGAGAGAACAGAGAACATAAAGAGGAAGATATGATTCAAGATAATTGTTCCGGATGGAAAGATTTGCGTTTCTAGGTTGAATGGGCTCATTGACAGCCCAGCACAATAGGCGAATGTAGATCTCCACCAAAACATATTACTGGGAAATTCAGAACACTGGGGGCAAAGAGAGAATCTTAAATATTTCTAGAGAAAAGGAACAGAAACAGATGTTATGCAAAGTATCAGGAATCAGAACTTCTGCTAACTCAAGAGCAACTGTGTGGGAACAATGCCTTCAAAACAATTTCCAACCTAGAATTCTATATTGAGCCCAACTACCAATCATAGATATGCAAGATCTTAAAAATGTAATTCCCACACATACTTTCTAAGGAAACTATTGAGGGAGGTATTCCACTCAGAGAGGGAATTAAGCTAATTGAAAGAAATACACGGAAAAAGGGAAGGAGATGGCAGAGGTGGGACTATGGGGGATCCCAGGATGACAGCGTGCACCAGGTTGAGAAGGTCATGTGTCCACATCAAAGCATTTCCAAAATTGGTTACCCTTGTTCTGAGTCCATAGCCATCCTGCCCTCCAAGAGTAAAAAGATAGGTATAGTGACAGTTGGTAGAACTGTAGTAGTTATCTACTGCTGTGTAATGAATTAACACAAACATGGTGTTCTAAAACAGAATACATTTATCATCTTCCAGTTTCTGAGGGTCTGGGGTCCAGATACAGCTTTGCTGGGTGCTTGCTGGGTGCTCTGCTCAGGGTCGCACAAAGGTATAATCAAGACATCAGCTACAATTGGTTCTTTTCTAGAACTAGGGGTTCTTTGTGGTTGTTGGCAGATTTTAGGTCCTTGGGGTTCTAGGACTGAAGTTTAGTTTTTTTGCTGGTTGTCCTCTGGGGCCACTCTTAGCTCCTAGAGGCCACCTGCAGTCCCTTACCACATGCCCTCTCATGACATGGCAGCTTACTTCTTAAAAACCTATAGGAGACTCTCTCTCAGAGGAAAATGAAGTCTTTTATAATGTTATCTACTCAAGGGAGTTATAGCTATCCTATCCCCTTTGCCATATTCTATTGGCTAGAAGGAAGTCACAGTTTCTGTCTACCCTCAAGGAAAGGGGGTTATACAAGGACATGACTCATGAGGGGACACCTGAGGGTGTGTCTGCCACAGGAACTATTATTTTAACCGATTAGACATACAGTGATGATGGTACATGACTGTGATTGAGTGATAAACTCTTTTCTAAAATGAATGGTTGCATTGAAATCTGGTGTTCTTCTAATTAACATACTGACAACCTTCAAATGGCTGCAATGCAGGAAAAAAAATCTACTCAAATATGAGGAATTATCTTATATATACATATGTCCTTTCACTGAACATTTTGTCTGTGAGAATCACCATGTTGTTTAGTATAGGAGTAAGCCATCATTTTATATTGCTATATAGTATTCCATTGCACAGAATAAGTATGGATATGCCACACTTACCTATCCATTCTATGGTTGATGAATGTTTAGTTTGTTTCTAGTTTTTGGCTTTTATGAATACTGCTGTTTATGAACACCTTTGTGTGTGTGTTTTGGTACACCTATATAATTTCTTAATCTGATAGTAACATACCAAAAAATCAACAAAAACATAATATTTAATGGTAAAATATTGAAAGCTTCTCCTCTGAGATCAGAAGTGAGATAAAGATGTATGATTTTTTCTTTAAAGATTTTATTTATTTACTTGACAGAGAGAGACACAGCGAGAGAGGGAACACAAGCAGGGGGAGTGGGAGAGGGAGAAGCAGGCTTTCTGGCGACCAGGGAGCCCGATGCGGGGCTCGATCCCAGGACCCTGGGATCATGACCTGAGCTGAAGGCAGATGCTTAATGACGGAGCCACCCAGGCGCCCCAAGATATATGATATTGCATCAACATTTTACTAGTGATTCTGGGGAATACAAATGCCTAGAGAAATATTTAAAAGGTAAAAGGATGAGAGAAGAAAAAATTAAACTGTCATTATTTTCAGAATGCATAATTTGTATATGGAAATGTAAAAAGTACAGATAAACTATTATAACTAATAAGTGAATTTACCAAGGTTAATATATAAGGTCAGTTGTATTTATGCTGGCAACTAACAACATGTTTAATGTTTAGAAATGAGTCAAACAAAGGATGTATAAGACTTCTACACAAAACCTACTAAATAAACTGAGATAAATAAGACCCATTATCAATTCAGAGATGTATTTGTGGGCTTAAAGATTCAATATTGTTAAGATGTCAGTTTGACCATTTGACCCATAGATTCCGTACAACCCCTACCAAAGTCTTGAGAGGTGGGGTTTGAGGAGCTTGCAAGCTGATTCTAAAGCTTATATGAAAATTCAAATGGTCAAGAATAGCAATGACCTACTCAACAAAGAGCAAAGGTGAAAGACATATACTACCAGATTTCAAAACATGTCAGGAAACTACAGTAATTAAGTTAATAGGTGGTAAAGGCCTGAGGATGAACAAACAGACCAATAAAAGAGAACACAGAGCCCAGAAATAGACCCACATATTTACAGGCACTTAATTTAAGACAAAGGTGCCACTACAATTCAGTGGGAGAAAAGAATGTTTTTGCAATAAAAGATATTGAGAAACTAGATGTTCATGGGGGGAAAAGATGAAAATTGACCCCGTTCTCATACAGTGCACAAAAATTAATTTGAGGTGGATCATAGATTGGTAAGTGAAAGCTAAAACAAGCTTTCAGAAGAAAACACAGGAGAACATGGCAAGGGGGGGCAGATGTCTTAGAACAAAATGCATTAAACATGAAAAAATGGATAAATTGGACTTCATTAAATTAAGAACTTCTGTTCATCAAAAGCCATCATAAAAAACATGAAAAAGCAAGCCAAAGGACAGGAGAAGATAACTGTAATCCATAAATGCAACAAAGGACTCCTTTCTCCAATATAAAAAGTGCTCCTACAAATAAGTGACCAGTAATCCAATCGGAAAATGAGAAAGACTTGTATAGGTACTTCTCAAAAAGATGTCTTAATCCTGAGCATGTGAAAAGGTGCTTATCATTACAACTAAAAAGGTGTTTAACATAATTACAAATTAAAACTGCAAAACTACAACACAGTCACCAGAAGCACTAAAACAAAGCAAAACAAAACAAACTAACAAGCCAACAAAATATCACTGAAAGTTCCAAGTACTGGTGGGGCTTAGAGCCATTGGAACTATTTTTATGCATTGCTAGTGGGAGTGCAAAATTGTCCACGCTTGGAAACTGACTGGATAGTATCTAATAAAATATATGTATACCCAACAACCCAGAAATTTCCCTCATAGGAATAAACCCAATCAAAATGCGTACATATGTACACCAAAACATTCTGAATTTTATCAAACTAATAGAGGGTTTGTTTTTAGCCACTAAATGGATAATCCATAGATCAGTAAAATCAGGGCTCGCCAGGGGTGACGTGAGTACAGGGCCTTGGACAGCCTTGTGTGTATTCAGAGAAAACCTCTCCTCTGGGAAGCTGGAATCCAGCAAAGGCCTTTCCTTCTAACACTCCCCTGCTGGTTAAAACCGGTGGGGAGTCATCATACCATCCTATTCTGGTTGTGTACGCACCTGTTTCCTTTTCTACCTTATTTGCAGTTCCCTAGATTCAGTTCCCTCTCTAGGGTCTAAGCTCTTCATTCTCATGCCCCCTTCCTAATGGTCAAGCACTCAGTCTTAAGTGCGGCTTTGATGCTGGGAGGTGCCATCTTTCCCTCAAAATATTTTCTCCCTCTGTGACTCTAAGGAGAAAACTTGCCACAGAGAAGTGAGCTCCATAGTGGAGGATGTAGTAAAGTGGATTAGCAAAACCCTGCAGGGGCCCTAAGTAACTGCACTCCACTTCAAAGACCGTTGGCCCACCGAGTCCTCCTTTTACTCATGGCCTTGCATCTAAAGATTAGGCTCCCCTAGAATATTCTGAAGTGGCTACTGAAGAATCTTGTGAAGTCAAGACACAAAGAGCCATTCTGTTCTCAGAAATGCCTACATTTATACGACTGTGAGTCTCGCACTTGCAGATTCTATCTCCTGCTCTCTACCCTGCTGATTTCAATCCGGCGGGACGGCCACATGGCTTTGTGCTCCATACCGCACATGTGCATATGGCGCATGCTAAATATAAATGCTGTTTGGCAGGATCCTCTTTTCTCTTCCTTTGTTTCTGAAAATGTAGGGAAGAAAATGGGTAATGTGTGCCCTCTCCCAAAGGAGAGAGACTTTGAGGAAGCGGCATTATCTTGACAACAAGCTACAATTTAACATACCATTCTGGCTGTGGCAGTAGGGGCAATGGTGACTGCCCAGAGCTTTGTCAAACTGGGGCGGCTGAGCCGGTTGGCACAATGGTCCTCACCGGAGTTCAGGCAACTTCCTGAAATGCCAAGCCATCTGACTGAGGTTTCAGGGCCTGGTTTTCAAATCTTCCCAGCCTCCTTCTACTCACGTCCTCATGTTAAGTCAGTTTGTGCCGCGATAACAAACAGCTGAGAGCTCTCAGGGGCACGACAGATTCACTCTTATATTCTGTTCATGCCACACATCTAGTGTCGGTTGGCTTTTGGTGTCTGCTTGTCACAGGCACCCGGGTCGAGGACAGTGGAGGTTTTCTCTTGCAATGTGTCTCCGCCGTCACTGTGGCCATTGGGCAAGAATGTGGCAAATCATACTCCAGCTGTGAGAACTTCTGCTGGAAGTGACACACATCGCTAGGACTCTCTACTGAACAAAGCAAGTGCCAGGCTGTGCCTCACTTCAGAGAAGAGCGGGAGGTATATCCCACAGGTGCCCAGAGGCAGAGGCTGGAAGTACTTTGCTACCAGCACTAATGACTACCACGTCTCCTGCCAGAAATATGAAAAGAGTAGACAACTGTTGTGCTATACTGTTAAGGTGCCCAGGTACTTTCTAGCTGCACCAGTGGTGCCGCTGAGGGAAGAGAGTACGATCCACAGTGTTGAAGCTATTCCATAAAACAGTGCTTAGATTTTTGAAGCAGTGTCATAACGTAAAGAGGCTCGCATTAGGGATAGTAAGGTGAGGGACACGGAGCACACAGATGCTTGCTCCCCATTTAGTCTCAGGAGCTGGGCCAAGGTCAGATACACACTGTCACCTCCAGAGTAGAACAAATGTGAAAACCAGGTAAAATGCTGCTGGAGCCTTCAGGAGCTGCCCTGCTTCCTGCTCCCTCTGCCAGGCTGCCTAGCATCCCCGTGGGCTCCTCTCCTGCCGGCTGAGCCTGGTCTGACTTCTTTTGCTGGTCGCGGGGCCCTTACCAAAGCTGTGATTGCAGGGAGTGTGGCTGGTTAGATCTTAAGGACTGTGGAAAGTCCCAGAGCCACTTAGCAGGTGAAGAATCATGATTGTGTCTGTGCCAGTTTCGAGGGCCTAACATCGCTGGACTGATTGCAGTGAGCCTAGGAAAGACCCGAAGGAGGATCTCAGATTCGGAGGGCAGTTAAGAGGGTTTTGCCTAGTGACACTGATCATAGCTGGTAGGGGGCCACTGGAGGGGAGGCAGCCGGCTTGTGGCTTCTCATGGCCTGCCCCAGACCGATCACTCTGTGTATGAGCAGAGGAGAGCGAGAGTGAAGAGCAGTTGGGCTCTCTGGAGAAACCGAGTGTCCACGACATGACTGTCCACGATGGCTTGGCATAACGTGCATCTCAGCACTTTTTAGCAGGATTCTGCTAATGAATGTGGAACTGAGGGACTGGCAGCTCCATTTCTTCTGGTTATTAACATTTTTTACTTTATTTTAATGAGGAAAATGAGATTCTACTCCGTTTCCTATCACTGAACCCGGTTTGGGAGGGTATGACATTTAACAACAGTGCTTTGAAAAATATTAAGCATTATACAAATATGAGGAATTGTTGCCATCATTATTCTGATGAAGCGCACCCGCAGCTTTGAATCGGCCTTAATATTGAGGGGATATTGAAGGGATTAGGAGGGGCTCTGTAACTACTGGGTAGCGATCAGGATGGCCTACATAAAAAGGGCCAACTAATCTGGCCATATTAAATCCATTTTGAGAAGCTAAATACCCAAACTCTGAGTCAATAAATGGCAAATGCAGACGTAGATCATAAAACTTGATCATTTCACATCAGATGCAACACTCTCATAAATTATAAAATATGTCCGGTGATTAATTCTAATTCCAGACCGTAACTTGATTATCTTGTGGGTGAAAGGAGGAAATGGCTTTGGGCAGGAGAAGTGGTCCCGAATTTCTCCATACGTATGCACAGCCAGTCAAGTGGAAGGGGACCTGCCGCTCTATGGTGGATTTGGGGATGGGTCCAGATAATTCAGGAGCAGAAGATGCGGGTGTCCTTCAATCAGCCCCTAAAAGCTTTGAGAAAGTGCACTTCAGCCTTACTGGTTTGGATGAATTGGGAGTTTCAGGTCAGCATGAACTAGTGAAAATTCGAATTACAAACTGTTTTGAAAGACATCCACTTGCATCATTTTCCAAGTATAAAGAAATGCAAAACTAATGCATAGGAGACTGGGGACAAATCCCAGTCCATCCAAGCTTGCCTAATTACCCTAATTATTGTTTGCATGCAAATGATACTACTCTAAAACAGTTGATTCTTATAATAAGTCTACTGTTGGCCTTTTATTTTTTAAAAGATGAACTCATTTAGGAAGTCCTTTTTTTATTGTTCAGAAAAATGTCAGCCCTGTTGAGGAGGATACGCCCCGCAATTTGGGACGGGCTTGTACAGGATGGGAGCCTTCAGGAGGCTTCCCTACTTGTCTCACGGTCCCCTGTGCAGTGGGCAGAGGCCACACAGCTTTGAGGAATGCAAAACTACCCACTCTTCTGGATAATAAAGCCAGATATTGATTCGTTAAAGACAATGCCTTATAATTAACTAAATTGTTTATAGACATTGTTTCCTCCCTTGCAAATTGAACCAGGGCGGTTCTAGGCACAAGGTAGAGTAGATAGAGCTCTTACTGAGATGCTTTATCCTTCCAGCTTTTAGTTGCCTTGCTTGGCCCTTTGTTTCCCTCCGTATTCTCTCTACTTTCTCTCAAGCAAGTACACAGCAAGACTTCAAGTCCCCTGAGGACAAAGCTCAAGAGCATTTTACTCATCTCTGTAATCCTGTTGTCCTTTTGCATGTCTGTGACAGAGTAATGCCTCAGTACATGATCACTACATGAGTGAATCAGTGCATCCATTGTTTAGCTATTAGGGCTGATAAACAAATGCACATGAAGCAAAAATATTGATAGTGGATTAATGTCTTGGGCATTATAAAGGGAATCATCCTTAAATCCAGGGAAATGAATTCTGCTTTGGATTTCAGACAGTAGAAGGTGCAGATGAATACCTTCACCCTTGGTGGGTGATGGTTGATTCCGCTCATGCAGGTACAAGCTTTCTCTAAAAATAACAGCAATAGCCACTACTACTACCAGTTATCAAGAACCTACTAGGTGTCAAATGTGTGATATACCAACACTTCATGTGATCATCACAGTAACAACTTGAAGTAATTATTATCTTTCTTTTACAGACTGGGAAATTGATGTCAAGGAAAGTTAACTACTTGCCAAACGTCACAGCGAGTCAGGAGGAGTTTAAAGTTCCAAGTTCTGACTGATCCCAAATCAGTGTTCTTTCCATGTTACTACTCCATCCATTCTTTCTATAGTTGGAACTTAATAAATGCTTGCTCAAATGAGTACACCTTTAGCCTGCTCCATTTGAGATCCCAATGGAATCCCAAATATTCTAATTCCATGATAACCATTATCATCAACTCGCATCTACTGAACACGTATTACAAGCAAGGCACTAAGTTCTAATACAAACAGGTGTTTGTATGGACTTCATAACCCACTCCTGTTCCCAGAATCGGGATTCCATGTCAATTTCTTTCCTATCTATGAATACTACTCTTTAAATGTATGATACTTTTCATATGAATAAACTTGGAAGTCAGAAACAAACTCTTTTTTAGACCATATCCAGATGTTATGGTTATTGTAGCCACATCCCATGGTTCTCGCTATCAAAGGATTTGCAATTCACTTAGAAACACAGCTTTTATGTTTATAAATAAACAACAATGTAAATGCATTTATGACATATCCAAATCAGGGTACAAATGATAAATACCAGCAGAGTTCAGAGAAGGGAGAGTTTAATGGACTAGAGCAATTAGAGAGGGTTTCACAGCGGCAAAGATCATAGGAATGCAGAGTAGTGAAGACAGAAGACAATGAGCAGTCTTGTTCCCCACATCTGCATTCAATGGACAGTTTTTACCTAATTTTGGCTGCAGACCTGGCCACAAAAAGCCCTTACATGGCAATTCTTTGCATCTCAAATTTTCTTTGATATTAAATATATAAATCATTGTACATTTGCTTTATAAAAAGCAAAGAGTATTTTCTCAGCCAGTGGAATTAATAATTTCAGGATACTGGAGAATTAAATGCTGTCGCTAGCTGGACTAGAGGCCTGGACAGAATTTTCACTAGTAATAAATTAGCAATCACACATCAATATAGAGAGAATCAAAGGTCAATCTTTCAGTTGAAACTGTTATGAGAACGGGCATTCCTAGGTGGCTCAGTAGTTTAAGCATCTGCCTTCCGCTCAGGTCATGATCCCAGGGTCCTGGGATCAAGCTCCACATTGGGCTCCCTGCTCAGCGGGGAGCCTGCTTCTCCCTCTCTCTTTGTGATCTCTCTCCCTCTCCCTCTCCAACTCGCTCGTGCTCTCTCTCTCTCACTCAAAAAAGTAAATAAAAAATTTAAAAAATCTTTAAAAAGAAACTTATGAGAATGGACTTTATGAATAATTTTCTAGTCATCTAAATATCTGGAATATTCATCAAAATGTTTGTGTTTTCTTTTTTTCCCCCATATTTCCATTATGTATCTTTTTTTTTTTTTTTGGTGTTTTCTTTTTAAAAGAATTATCTCTACTCCCCACTTTGCTTTGTCTGTGGGGGCCTGGCCTGAAATGAATGTATTATAGATTTTTAATTTGTTTTAAATGAAGTAGCTTCTATAGGGCAAGATAATGCAGGATGTCATATATTTTACTACTGATAATAGAGAAGTTTTTCTGGGAGTTGCAGGACCTATTATTTGAGTCCAGCATTTCTGAATGTGTGCTCTATGGAGCATTAATCTCATGACATACTTCACACTTGAATGGGTTCCATGCTCAATTAAGTTTGGGAAATGTCCTTCACTTTACAAGTTTGCAATCAATGCACAGTAGCATATGCATAGGCTCTGGTAAGTCCCATTGTAGAGAAACCTTTTAAACTTTGCTTAGCTCTGTATTTCTTAACGTTATTTGACTACAAATGATCCCTGTTCCCTCCTCCACTCCCCCCTCCCCCAGCCCAAAGACACCTGTTACACTCAAGGATCAGTCAGGACTCTGAAAGATGGGAACCATGCTAGCTATTTTATTGGAGATAATGTAATATAAGAAACTGGTAACAGGTGTTGCAGTACTGAAAAAAACATGAAGGAGAATATTGACAGATCCCAGAGATAATCCTGAAAGAAAGGAAGAGGTTAGCTTATCAAAACTTGGAAACTCAGAAGAGGTCTGGCAGAGCTGGGATGACACCTCTCAATAGGGGGCATTGCCCAACAGCTGCTTTACTTCAGGACCTTAAAGGCAGCGCTCCTGACACCCAGGAGCTTAGGAAGCTAAGGTTCAGCTGCTGGTCTTGCTGAGTGCAGTGTGATGAGGCTGGTTCTGGAAGTGTAGAAAGAAGCCAGCCATGGAAAACACCCACTGCTAGAACCAACTTCCTGTGCCTGGGATGAAGGGTCACAGATGGAGTACTACTACTGCCAGGAACAGCCAGCAGGCAAACAGGAAGAAGGCCATGCCTTCTCCCTCCTCCTGCCTTCCAGTTTCTCTCTAGCACCCTCTATTGGAAGGATCTAACATGGGGCCAGCCGACAAAGGAGAAATGTGGCTTGCGAATGCCTACCTCAGTATAGCAGTGGGGGTATGGAACTCAAATAATAATAACCATACATATTATACAATAATATGATGGCTTAATACTTGTCACAGCCCTTTTCTTTAGCTACTCAGTGGACTTGTGCACCTTTCTACACATATTTGAACTCCAGTAGAGGAACAATAACAATGTTATGCTTTGGCCTAATGAGATGCAAATATCCATTTTATGAATAAAGATGTTCTCACACTCCTAAAGAGGGTTCCAGAAAATCCTGACAGTCACTGTTTCCACCTCTGGGAAATGTTAATTCTTGCTCAAATTCAGTTATGAACTCATTAGGATATCTCCTCACTCAAGACTAAATTATAAAGTTATCTACCACCAATAATCCTTATGGAAAATCATGAAGACAACGAAACAGAAAGGAAAATATATTGCTTAGAAACATCCAAAAATATGTTGGAAAGTTTGTTAGAAAATAATATAGTTTTAACTACAACTGTTTAATTTTTGTTTGGGTTAATTAAGACATCAAGTTTCTAGGTCTTTTTTGAGCATAGTTATTCATAGGATAAATCGGAGTGCTGCCAATTCATTGGTGAGTTTAAGCTGTGTAGATGACTGGTAACAAAATTTATTTTGGCCACATTTTTTTTTTTTTTTTTTTTGCCTCATTCTAATCCCAACTTTGTGGGTAGAAATTATCTACAATTGATTAAGTGCATTTAAAATCTAGTATCTTGGGCTTCCGGTTATGGAAAGAATATGTCATGGGAACAACAGGCACAGCACAGGGAATATGGTCAGTGACACTGTAATAGCATTGTACAATGACAGATGGTAGCTACGCTCATAGTGAGCATAGCCTACCATATAGAGAGTTGAATCACTATGTTGTACATGGGAAGCTAATGCAACATTAGGTGTCAACTACACTGAAATTAAAAAAAATATATATGTAGTATGTGCCTAAATACCTCACAGTTACCTCATTAATAATTAGTCCTGAGTCCCAGGGTAGAGGTTTCCAATGGTGGCACTATTGACATGAAGAACCCTGGCAACAGACTTTGCAAAATGGAGGCTATTGCACTATCTGGGTGCCATAATGTAGTTTCTAACATTGGCAAACAGCAGCAGCTTGTAAAAATGTGAAGTGTGACCTTTCGAGCACACCCTATGCTTCCACAGTGTTCTACCTTTCTTGTAGGACACCTAGGGGATTACGTGGAACTCAGAGACCCATTAGCCTCTTATCACAGTTCCTGACTATTGGCCAGGGGGCTTTGGTTTGGTTGTCTGAGCATCTAGAGTTGGAAAGAACTTCTGTATCTATTTTCTACCACATTGTCCATCATGAGTTCTTATCCTCATTGAGCCACTTTCTCAGGCACCATAGCCAAGTGGTTTATTTCCTTCATTATTTTTTGTGTTCTTAGAGATTTCAGAATGGCTGAACAAATTGGAGAGAGAAAGAGTAAGTTGCTTTTTTGAAACCGTGATCTCTCATTTTGAGAATTATTTCAGACTTCATCCTCTAACCATAAGTTCCTTTGGAGGTACCCAGTACTTTGGCCATGTTCATGAAACTTACCAAAGAAATGGCATGTCTACGTATTCATTAATTCAGCTCATGAGTCTGTTTTTCTCTTTTTTTCTTTTCAGAGCTGTTGAATTAACACTGTACTGAGCACCCACTGCATGTCTGGCCCTGTGCTGGGCACTGGAAATAGAGTGATGAACAGGGCAACATCCCTTCCTAGGTGGGTGAGACAGACATTAGCCAGGTGTGCACAGGGGCAAAGGATATGGACTAAATCAACAGGGTGAGGTAACAGAGAGTGATTTTTGGGGACGAATGCAACTTCTCATATGGTGATAGGAAAGACTCCCCCAAGGAGGCAAAGCCTGAGGTGAGATGTGGAGCATGGGGAGGAACCAGCCACATGAGGATCTGGGATGAACGCTCCCACCAGAGGGAAACAAACGGAAAGGCTCAAGGAAGGAGTGTGCTCCTCCCACCCAACAGGCTCCATGCTCCGAGATGACAGTCCTAAGAAGCTCCTCTGTAAGCCCATGTGAGAAGGATGAATGGGGGAAGGCTGGGAAATAATCCTCCGGTCACCTGCGCATGCCTGCAGATGTAATTGGTGCTTCTTACTGACAGATGTGCTTTAAGTGCTCTATATACATGCTGGGGTCTGGGAGATTTTCTGGAAATCTCCTCCCATAGTCAAATTTTTCAAGAACTAAAAATAACAAATTGGCTATCTACCCACACGTGTTCTTTTGTAGCATCCAAGGACACTACCATAGCATGATGGATAATATTATGAGCTGTCTCAGTTACTTGATGAGTTGTGTTATAAAAGTGAAGCAGGTTTCATCGTGGTGAAATGCTTAGTGGAAGGAAGTATTTCCAGGTCACTATCTAGTGACATTTTTTTCCTGTTTTTCAATTCTGTTTCTTTCTTCATGAACAAGTAAGTACAAACAACATACTCTCTTACAAAGAACAAGAATCTCTGCCTTTTGCTGCCATCTAAGAGGGAGGGTTGGAGGCAAAGGGGTTCTGACAGCCACTTTCTCAATCCTGGTACACAGGCTAATATGAAGAATGGATATTGATGGGACATATGTGGCTGATGGAAAGACATCCTGCAACGGCCACCTTCCCCTCGGCTCCACCCCTCACCCCATGAGGTCTCAAAAGCATAAACCAAAAGGCCAGTTGGACACGTGATCTTTACTACTCCTCAGGTATTCAACTGAACACTGATATGGCCCCCTGGAGACCTAGACTCGACCCAATGGTAGCCTCCTTCTTGCTTCTCATTGCACTTTATTTCTAGTCAGCTGTCACAAGGCTACACTTCTAGTCCATTGGCTAACGCTGGAGGCAGACTTTGTGGCCTAGAACACGTGAGTTATAGTGAGTGGTCTCCTGGGAGCTTCTTCCTTAGGCCCCCAATCAAATCTTTGTAGTTTTTACTCTGTTGGTGAGAAAGGTCCAAGCAATGGGGAAAGAGAAAGACCATTTCTACCTCAGGGCCCAGTGTGGAGCTGGTCTGATCTGCTCAGTCCATGCCTCTTCTAGGTGGACAACATCCAGGTGGCGAGGTTGGTCTGTCTCACCATGCAGGCAGAAGCAGACTGACTTTGACATGAACGCAGTTCGAGCTTTAGTGGCTGTCAGTTGTTTGTGTCCTTTCTAAATAAATATTCACTTTCATATCTATTTTACATTTTTTTTTCTTTAGGAATGCTCCTCAAATTGTGTAAGATTTAGGTCCCACAAAGCTGGGGCCTGTTCCTTCATACCAGTGTGGCTGCCACAGGAAACCACTGAAGGCCACTCCTCTGAAGACATGTGGGCACTGAGAGGAAAGAGTGGGCTGTGGGTAGAGAATTCAAGTTCTGCAATATCAGGGACCTGGGGCTAGGCGATTCTATTTTAGCATTTTTACAAAGCATAACACAGAGAAGGATGAATAGTTGTAAAAAGAATATAGAGAACTATTGGGTATCTTTCACCCAGATTGCCCCATTGTTAATATTCTACAGTATTTGCCTTATCAATCTCCCTCTCTCCTTACACACACAGACACACACACACACGTCTTCTTTTTCCTCATCCACTTGAGAGTGGGTGCCAGACAAATGACCCATTACCCTAAACACTTCAGTGTATATTTATTAAACAAAACACATCCTCTACTAAAACTACAATGTTCCCATCAAAGTCAGGAAATCAATACTGATTTTATGCAAATATATAATTCGGAGATCCCATTACGATTTCACCATTTTCACAACAATGTTCTTTATACCATGAGAGTCCAAACCAGAATCACATATTGTGTTGAGCTGCCATTTCTTTTTAGTTTCTTCCATCTGGGGACAGTTCTTCAGTGTCTCCTCACTCTTCAAGCCCTTCATCACTTTGAAGTGTCCAAGCCAGTGACTTTGTAGAATATCCCTAAATTTGGATTTGTCTGATTCTTCCTCAGAATGAGATTAACATAATGAAGCTTTTCCAGGAATACCACAGAAGTGAGAGTATGCACATGATGCTGATTTGTTTCATTATTGGTGATGTGAACTCTTTTCATTTGGTTAAGATATTATCTGCCAGATCTCTCTGCTGTAAAATTAATAAGTGCTTCGTGGGGTGCTACTTTGAGACTGTGTAAATGTCTTATTCCTTGTCAATTTTTCACTCACTAGCTTAAGCATTCATCCACAATTCCTGCCTAAATCAATTATTACCACCAAATAACAATTTTTCTAATTCCATCATTCCTTCTACATTTATTAGTTGACAATATGCTATAGACTCTTTTCTTTACCCTATTTACTTATGTATTTATTTATATATGTATGGATCCATGGATTCCTATTTTATTCAATGGGTCATAATCCAGTACTATAATTATTTATTATAATGCTCAATTTGCCCCATATTTGGCTAGTGGAAGCCCCCTTAGCCTGGCTCCTATATCCTTTTAACATGTCCCTATCATTCTTTGAGCACTTCCCTACCTTCTGGTCCAAGATGTCCTAGGCTTATCTATACTGCCTTTGTTCCAGCCCTGGAAGCAGCCATTTCTCCAAGGATGCTTGGTTCCTTTTAGTGGAAAATTATATTTAAAAACCAAGTCATGGGGACTAGGTGTGCTCATTGCTATGGGGGTGTTGCTTCTAGGCCCTCTCAACAGACAGCTAGAAAATAGATGTGTGTGTGTGTGTGTGTGTGTGTATTCTCTAACTCAGTCTCTCTCTCTCTCTCTCACACAGAGACATACAAGCACCTATATTCATTTCTATATTTTTCTATCCATATATACTAAAAACATTAGTTTATACAGATACCTCCAGTTGTAATCTGACATCTACTGGTTTATTTTGGCCTTCTCCTTTTCCATATGTGAAGACAGTAAGAGTCCTGCTCTTTATTCTCAATCCCGTATTTTCTCAGTCCCTGTATGTAATTAATCTCCAGATCACGGGTACCACCTCCTTAGCCCTGTACTACTAACTCATGCCAGCTGAGAATTACCATCCCCACTATGCACCTGTTGAGAGTTTCCCTGTTCCAGCCCTAGTGGTTCTTAGACCAAGAGCTACCCTTCTCCTGGCCCTGGTTGATCACTGGTTTAGAGTTCTCCACTGGCTCAGCATGTGGCTGACACCAGCCCCCACTGGCTCAAAGTCCTTCCCCAGTGTGGTTGCATGTGGGCCAGGAGTTCCCTTTAGCTCCACTGATGTATCTGACAAGAATTGAGATTTCTCCTACCTATTTACCCCGTTGTGTGCTGGCTGAGAATTCCCCATGGTGCTGTTAGCTTACTGGTCAAGAGTAACCCCTCAGACTCAGAAGTGTGCCAACACATGCTGCTTGGGCACTGGACAGAGGTTCAGTAACTGAAAGTGATTGGTAAACTAGGGGAATCTAACCAAGATGTTGTTAAGGTTACCCATCCTTTATGGATCAGGGAAGGGAGATTCAACAGATTATGGTTGAAGGTAATTATGATAGAGAAATAAAATCATTTTAGGCTTAAGTTCTGTGCTGGTCACTTGTCTGCTTGCTTGTAGATGTATTCTCCCACTCTTTCCCTGCTCTGTATCATAGGCAAGTATATATCCCAGGCTGCCTTTCCAACTGGCTTCCAGCTAGGTTTTTCCAGTGAGGGGGGCACTGACAAGAGCATCTAGAGTTGGAAAGAGATGGGAGAGCAGGTGGAAGAAACCAGGGTAATTTCCCCTTTCCCTTCTACTGTTGGCAATATTTCCATCGGTGGTTATTTCTCTTCAATGACTATTTTTTGCTTGTCAGACTTGTCGTGGTTCTAGATTCTTCTAGTTGACCGAAGCATTTGGGTTCCAATAACACCACCTTCTCCCTTTGTCCTACCAGTCGCAGGAGTGGTAGTGGCTTCCGGCTATTTCTAATTTCTTGATCACCTCCTTTTTGGTTCTCAGTTATTCTGTCACCCATGTGACCAATTCCCTGAGTTAAGTTCCTTCTGCTTTAAATATCTAGTGTTTTATGTTTTCCTAATGACCCAGAAAATTGCCCAACAAGTTGACTCTCCTTAATCACCTAGTTACATAAGCCTAGAGCTGTTGGAGTCAACTTTCCCCCATTTTGGAGAAAGTTTGAGAATGAAACTAACACAAAAGAAATGGAGCCAAAAGACATCAGGAAATAGACTTTGGATAAGTCCTTACTCAACCACTACCTGAAACCAAAATGACCTCCGGACTTTAAACCACCTTTTGTTTTGGTCACAATTGTTACATCTCTGCTTAGGTATCTTGGCTGTCAAATAAATTACAAATTATAGGCCATGTTCTCTTTGATCCATGCAGGTGACTCAGGCTCCAATTCAAAGCTGCATTTCCTAAAGGAACACACCTCATTGTGTGACTTACTTATTTGTATTCTTAAAAGAAGAGATTTTTCTTAGAGCCTCTCCCTTTTATTGGTCTTTCTGTCTTTTAGTGTGTGATTCCCCTTTTCTTTTCTGAGCTGCCACATTCTGACAGGGTCTCATATATCGCTACATCAGTGGAGGGGACAAAATAAAAAATTTATGTCATCCACATGACAGACCTGAAAAACTAGCCTCTCATTTAAATATTGCAAAAAATTGAGTTATAGGCTACATAAGTGACAGGAGAATGGGGCTCTTAATCTATGTGAAAGGAAATTGGATTCAAGTTGTTTTATCTCTTGCAGATGTTCAACATTATTTTTGTCAGCTAGTAGTTAAGTTGAAGAGAGACATCTTTCTCAGAATAGAAACATAAAATAATAATGTCCTCCAGCATCATCTCATCATGTTAAGCCATGAGATGGATGATATCCTGATGTGAAAAGATGCAAATGATACTGAGTTTTGAAGTATTTGTTGGGAGTGCAAGGGAGGCTGAAGTTTTGTTCCACGGTATACTGCTTCTGCATGAAAAAGATAAGGAATCCCAGAGAATCTTTGTTTAAAAAAGCAGGGGGGCAGGTAGTCTAAGGCGCAGTTTCTTAAGAGATTTATTTTGGACAAGAATTCAGTAAAGATTTGGTTTTAAAATGGCCCTGCAGAAAGTTGGGCCTCGCATGGGTGAGGACCCAAGGACCTTGGAGGCCAAGCTCAGAGTGTGTGCTTAGATCTGCTCTCATCTTGCTCATGACACAGGGTACACAAGGCTTCCTAGGGTGAGTTGGTCATGGGTGTGCTGTAGCCTCTGGCCTTCTTCACACTTTTCAGAAGCTGCTCTGCCTTCTCTCTCCTGACATAGGTCTATCCATCACCCTCTGTGGCTCTCAGTTCTCAGACTTGAATCATTACATGCCTTTCATCTCTAAGTTCAGCCCTACCCTGAGTTAATCCAGGCAAGTCAGGAAGATATCTTAGCAGCCCAGACTACTAAGATCTGTGATGAGATGTGCTGCTTGAGACATGCGGACTGATAGGTAGGCTAGAGAGGCATGATCAAGCACCCCTGAGCTCTGGAATGGTGGCATCTCCTAAAGAGTGGGTTGCTGTCTCCATTTCCCTATCTGACATTACACTGCAAAAACTAGAACTGGGACCCCAATTGACTCGTCTGGGTCCCTGAGATCTCAGGAGAGAGTGATGGATTCTGCTCTATCAGCCTCCACAGCTGTTTTCAGAGGACCAGGCATAGTTCTGGGTTGAAGTCTTCAGGCCCCAGGCTGCCTTGTCTAGCCTCTCCTTGCCACCCTGCTTCTTACCACGATCAGCAAGCCACACCTCTGATTAATGACAGTTCTGACATGTGCCTTAGGACTTTGGATCCTCCCTGGATTATATACAGCATTAGAACATAGTTAACACATGACTACATTACTTTCCACTTTCATACTGACTCCTACTCTTCATTAACACATTTTTAAATGTTACTATCACTTGATTTGGAATATATATTATAAATGGCATTTTTACAATCATCATAATAAAACAATAATAATAACTTATGTACAGATTCTATGCTAAAAACTTTATAGTCATTATTTAATCCCAAACTGCAGGAAGATATTTAGTTCATTAGTTTTCAGATGAGGAGAGAGTCTTCAGATCATATAGAATTAGGATTCCGATCCAAGTCTGTTTTATGTTAAAGTATGTTCTTTTAGCCATGATATTCTCCTGACTCCCGTATACACTGGGCATGTAATTTGTATTTTTCAATAATAATTCATAGTATGAAGGCAATCTCATTGTTGGCTAAAACGAGTATGTTGGGTTTCTACTTTGTTTATAGGAAGGAATGGGACAGGAGGTGGGAATGAGAACAAAAAATATTTTATGGCACAGTGGCATTTTAAAGACCTAAAAAATACAACAAAAATATTCTGATGTATTATCTAGTGCATATGTGCTCATGCACACACACCCAACCACACTCCTCATATGTTTATACATACACAGTGTATTTTTGAGGACTTGTTATATGCTGAGTGCCTTATTTAAATTATCTGCTGTCTTAGATTCAGGTTTCCCAGAAAGCAGAACAGAGTCCGAGGAGGGAATAAAGTACTGATAATTTATTTTGAGGTACAAACCTAGAGCTGCAAAAGTGAAGACAAAGGCAAGACAAGATGGGAAGCAATGCAAAGTTATGCACTGACTAGTGCTGTGTAAGGAGATCAGGAAGATCGGGCAAGCCACTTAGCAGGTGTATTTGCAAAACTATTGGGGCTTTTCTGGAAACCATGCCTCAAGCAGTTGATTGGAGAGCAGAAGGTGGGGTGATGAATTTTCCCAGATCCCTCCTACCTCTTTTTCCACTAGTTAATGTTTGTTCAATGGAGAGTTAAATTTCTGCACACCTCAGCAGCTGCTAGAATGTAAGATCCCAGGCCTTGTGTTTTGTTTCATTCAGATCTGGAAATAGCAGGAAGATTGAGCAACTTTGGGCATGTGGCTGGTTGGCCCAACTGTTGTAGAGGTAGTCAAGGAGGAGGCTCTCCCAGAGCCAGTGATTGGTTGGCCCACCACAGGAGGGCTAGTAGGCAGAAGGTGTCTAAGGAGGTGCATAATATTGCAGATGATATATCTACTTATAATTCACAACAATCCTGAGGGTGAGTGTTATGCTTCTCACTTTACAGCCAAAGAGACAGGCAGATTTGCCCAAGATCTCATAACGGCGAGCAGTCAAGCCTGAGTTGGAATCCAAATCAGTTTACTTTCAAATTCTATGCTCTGTCCAGTGTGCTACTTGCATTCTCCCATGCTTCAATTTAAAGTAGAAAAAAAAATAGTTGATGAAAGTAGTACAAAATTCTTGTAGAAAACACTGAAAATATAAATGACAAAATAATCATCCATAATCTGTGGGCCCAGAAATAATCATTACACTAAAATCTTTTTAGTTTTTGGATAGTAATTGTATCTTATAGCAGTTCTATAAGATTTCTGCATAGTTGATGTGATGATGGAAATACTGAGCTTATGCTCTGTGATCCACTGTCTCCATTTACTGGGGGAGAGGAGGTGTGCTTTCCTAAATAAGAAAGATGGCAAGTAAACTAGCCTAATCTTGTAAACACACTAATGACAGTTCTCCCGACAAATGAAATTATTTTTGTTGGGAGGAGAGTCCTTACCATGGAATCCTTTTAGCCAAATGTACTTTGCTGTCTAGAATTTCTTAGGTAAACAAATCTGGAATCTATGGATTTATAGGGCAGAGGTCTCTGGAAAATGTCATGTAAATTATGTAAATAGCTGAGTATAAAATAGAGATGTTGCAGATGTTTCCAGACCTAAGCAGCTCCTTCTGGATAAATAAGGTGGCTGCATATCTTTCTCAGTGACCTCATCTATTATCTTGGGCCAGAGCACCTCTGACTGAGGAAGATAAAAACCCAAGGAGCATGACTGGGAGTTCTGGACCCCTCCCACTTGTACCTGTACCTCTTCATCACTTGTACCTTTGAAACTGTTATAAAGCTTGAAACTTGGTAAGATCTCTGATGTGTGTCAGTCTTATTTGGCAATGTGATCTTTGTTGTGTCTTGTGCTATCTCCCTTCATCATCATTGCCTCATTGATGACATTTCAATCATATGGTAGTATTTTGTAACTTTAAATTTTACAATACAAAACTCTGATCAAATGATTGTCGGCGTTTCATGCCATTTCTTTTGAATGATTCCAAAAGGACTTTGCTATTCCCTACTTTTTAATACAAGGGAAAAAGAGAAAAAAAGGGGAGGAAGTAGGAGCAGAAGGAATCTTATCACCAGGACTTTCTGTAAGCCCAGGATCTTTCTTCACTCCTTGGGCCACTGCTGCCGCCACAATCTTTCAATTCCTAGTTCTTGCCCTAGAAACTCCACTTCTAGAAAGCCCGCCCCTGGCCTCCTGGGAAGTCCAATCAAGCTCTCCTTGCTTCTTCCGAGAGTGATGAACTCTTGCCCCAGCTACCTGAGAAATCTCTAACAGCATGTTTCTTCCAGAAGATACATTCCTAGCATTCCGAATTGAAACTGGTGGTTTTAAAGGTTAACTAGGACTCTTAACTCAGAGGTCATGGAGAGAATTTGGGGGAAAGGGTCAGTGAATTTGGACAAGACAAATTTACCCTTTATATTCACTCATCTTTAACCAAAATGTATCATCGATTTCAATTTTAAATGTAAGCAAAACCCAAAACAACAAAACAAAACAACTCTTATAGAAGATACCTGATGGAAGCAAGTTGCACTGGAATGAGCTTTCCCTTAGTAAGAACTGTGTGGGACTCCTCTGCCAATGTGTTTTCCTATTATTTAAAAATGATGGTCTCTCTTTCCCTTTCTCCATTCATATTTTCTGTGGGGAGGAGTAGCATCTCAAGTAGTGGAAGAATACTTGCCTGCGGATCAGTGGGTCTAGGTTCTTACTTTTGCTCTGCTTATTGGTAAATCAAAGGGCTGCACTCAATGGTCTTCATCCCTATCTACTTAGCCTTCTAGGAAATTTTTTATGTTAGACGGGAAATGCCATTCAATAAGTCAAATGTTTTATTTCTAGTGAGAAAGTTATAATATTCCCTTCACCCCCTACAATTCCAGTGCATTGATGAAGTGGAAAACTAACCATGAGAAGCGTGGCATATAATCCTTTTACTCCCGTGTCACCCAAACTTTCTGGAGTGTAACTGTAGGCAGTACAAGCTGGCCATGGAATTCCACCCAGTCAATAGCTTTCAAGTGAATGAAAGTCAGGGGTATAGGTAGAGAGGGACATCTGGGGAATGCTTTAAACTGTGATAGACACTGTTAGGCAACAATGTGCCCATAATGTAGTATGCAGAGGGGTCTAGTGTGGTTATCTTTTTTTTTTTTTTAGATTTTATTTATTTATTTATAGAGTGTGTGCACATGAGTGGGGGAGGGACAGAGGGAGAGGGAGAGAGAGCATCTCAAACAGACTCCACACCTAGAGCAGAACCCAACACAGGGCTCGATCCCACAACTCTGAGATCATGATGTGAGCCGAAATCAAGAGCCAGTCCCCTAACTGAGCCACCCAGGCATCCCCTAGTGTGGTTATCTTAGAGACCTGGTACAGGGATACTGCTCTTACTCCTCCAAGCTCAGACACTAGCTGATGTGGACAGAGAGTATTGTCTGCACATATAAATTTCTCAATGTAACTCTGATTTCACACTTTTTTACTCCTAAAAAAGAGGAGCTAAAACTGAGTAAAGATAGCTTTATGTGTTGTTGAGATGTGTTAGGAGTGGGGAGGGAATACTAAAACTCATGGGCCATAATAATTGTTTCCACTGCCTTCATTCTTCTCCTATCTTATGTGCTTTGAGTTTTAGGTTAGTCACCCACAAATACAGTCTTCTCTTTAAAGACCTTCTACGAATGCTCTAAAGTCCAGGTTGAGGGAAGATCTCAAAGGTAAGGTAAAGAAGAGAGCAATGTGCAATGGAAGTTCCTGTCCACCTAAAGCCGAGGGGAGAAGTGCCCCAAAGCACTGGAAATGAGGATTTGGTGTGAATGTGCGATTCATACCACATTTTCTCAGCAAAATTACATGTGATGTTTTCAGACAGAACCAGCAAGCCATTTAAAGATTCAAAGACGAGTAATAATCAGAATGGGGCCCTATGGATAGACCCTGCAATAATAATAATAATAATAATAATAATAATAATAATAATAATAATAATAATAATAATAATGAGAGTGGATTGGAAAATAGAGAAATAATTTTTAGAAAGTTGATATAAAATATACTGCAAGAAGAGCTGCCTATAGAACTGGAGAAAGGGTCCTGAGAAACTGTTCCCAGAGTCTCAAAGACATTTCCTATGACAAAAATTAAAGTCAGAGAAAAAGATTTCAAAGAAGCAATAGAAAGGTTCAGAGAAAAATGAAAAGGCAACAGAAAATAATGAAAAAGGGATGCCTGGGTGGCTCAGTCAGTTAACTGTCTGCCTTCAGCTCAGGTCATGATCCCGGGGTCCTGGGATCAAGTCCCACACTGGGCTCCTTGCTCAGCAGGGAGCCTGCTTCTCACTGTGCCTCTGCTGTCCCCCCTGCTTGTGCTCTCTCTCTGACAAATAAATAAAATCTTAAAAAAAAAATAAAATCACCTTAACCATTTAAAAAAAAAAGAAAGAAAATGATGAGAAATGAACTAAGGGAAGTGTGAGAGAAAAACAACACAGAAAGAACAAACGTGACTGAAAACACAGTCATATATTTAGTGGCAGGTTTGACAACATCACCCAGAATGAAATAGAAAAAAACAATGGCATAAAAAAAGATTATAGACAAGGTACTGGATATGGAAGAAAAACAAAGGAGATCCAATATATACTAATTGACATTTCTGAGAAAGAGAACAGAACAGATAGAACAGAAATGATTTCAGTAATATAAAAGAAAACAGTTTCCGTCAATTAGAGCTTGAATCAGCACACTGAAGGGTAACAGCATGATCCAGTAAAGTTTGGCACAACACAGTCAACACCAAGCCATATCCTTAAAAAGTCACTGAATATGAGGTAAAGAAAGATTTATATGGACATGAAGAAAAGAAATGAAGTCACAAATAAGGTGAATGTCTGCCTGACTCTAGACTTCTTCATAGTAATGCTCAATGCCAAAAGATGGTGAAAGAATGCCAACAAAGTTCTGAATAAAACAGTGTCAGTAAATAGTTTATTAACTGCAAGTTCAAGTCTAAAGGCCATAGATATTCTCAATAATGTAAGTATTTAAGCAATATAGTAAATAGGAGTCCTTGCAAAAAATAAATCCAATGGACCAAGAGATGATTCAAAACAAATGTAGTCAGTTTAATGAATAGGGTTGATCTTGAAACACCCAAATTGAAAGTCTTTATTCACATTCTCTAGTCTTCAAACCGTCCCAGTCAAATCTTCCTTTCTTGTTCTTATAACAATATCTTAGCTTGATCTCATCACTTTTCCAGTAATTTCAAGTATTCAGACTCCAACGAAGCTTCTTCTATATCTCATATTCAATTTAACTCTTATTTTCTTTTCACTCCAAGGTTGGGTACCTACAGCAAATGAGGGGTACCAGAATACACCACCCCCAAATATGCCTCTTTGGCATAAGAATTATTTCGAGTGAAATACAAATGACCACCAGTAGACTAGGAAAAGCTCTTCACTTCCCCTTAACTGTCTAAAAACAGAGCACAAATTTTCCCTTTGGTAAAATACATTTATACTTAGAAAGGAAATTTCCATTTGTAAAGATGTCTCCATACCAGGAAGAGAGCTACTCCCAGAGACAGCTCTTATCACCGGTCTTATCTGCATAACAAGACAAGCCTTATTAATCATACATTTCCTTCTGAAAGAGGACTCAACTCCCTCCATTTTGACCTCAGTCTGTACATTCTAATTGATTAAGTTCTTCTTTACAACTTATCTCTTAACTCAGGCGAAAGACCCTGCTGGCAAGGAGGTCAAAGTGTCCCGTGATGGGAAGCGAGACTACTTCCTCAAGCAATGGGGACTGCCCTGACGACAGCAAGACCCCATGTGATTGACCCCAAGACAATGATCAACCTGACCTTTACTGCCTACCTGTAGTATGAACCTACAGGTATTTTCACTTGAGAAACAGCCTTAGTCTGCTGTCTTCCTGGTGAGAGCTTCACTGAAATAAATTCCTTTCTTATTTCACCACTCACTCTGCTTCTGGATTTTATCAGCAGCCAGTGGCCGAACCTGGTCTGTTTGGGACCCCTGGAGCCGGCTGCTCTCGCACTCCTGCACCTCGGTTCACTCCTGTAACTCCTCCCCACCACAGATGCTCAAAACCCCTTATCTTTTTTTTTTTTGATCTAGCCATTTCTTTTTTATTATTTTTAAATTTATTTTTATTCTTATGTTAATCCCCATACATTACATCATTAGTTTTAGATGAAGTGTTCCATGATTCATTGTTTGTGCATAACACCCAGTGCTCCATGCAGAATGTGCCCTCCTCAATACCCACCACCAGGCTAACCCATCCTCCCACCCCCCTCCCCTCCAGAACCCTGTTTGTTTTTCAGAGTCCATCGTCTCTCATGGTTCGTCTACCCCTCCGATTTCCCCTGCTTCATTCTTCCCCTCCCGCTACCTTCTTCTTTTTTTTTTTCTTAACATATATTGCATTATTTGTTTCAGAGGCACAGATCTGAGATTCAACAGTCTTGCGCAATTCACAGCGCTTACCAGAGCACATACCCTCCCCAGTGTCTATCACCCAGTCACCCCATCCCTCCCACCCCACCCCCCACTCTAGCAACCCTCAGTCTGTTTCCTGCAATTAAGAATTCCTCATATCAGTGAGATCATATGATACATGTCTTTCTCTGTTTGACTTATTTCACTCAATATAATACCCTCCAGTTCCATCCACGTCATTGCAAATGGCAAGATCTCATTCCTTTTGATGGCTGCATAATATTCCATTGTATATATATACCACCTCTTCTTTATCCATTCATCTGTCGATGGACATCTTGGCTCTTTCCACAGTTTGGCTATTGTGGACATTGCTGATATAAACATCAGGGTGCACGTAGCCCTTCGGATCCCTACTTTTGTATCTTTGGGGTAAATACCCAGTAGTGCAATTGCGGGATCATATGGTAGCTCTATTTTCAACTTTTTGAGGAACCTCCATACTGTTTTCCAGAGTGGCTGCACCAGCTTGCATTCCCACCAACAGTGTAGGAGCGTTCCCCTTTCTCCGCATCCCCGCCAACATCTGTCCTTTCCTGACTTGTTAATTTTAGCCATTCTCACTGGTGTGAGGTGGTATCTCATTGAGGTTTTGATTTGGATTTCCCTGATGCTGAGCGATATTGAGCACTTTTTCATGTGTCTGTTGGCCATTTGGATGTCTTCTTTGGAAAAATGTCTGTTCATGTCTTCTGCCCATTTCTTGATTGGATTCTTTGTTCTTTGGGTGTTGAGTTTGATAAGTTCTTTATAGATTTTGGATACTAGCCCTTTATCTGATATGTCATTTGCAAATATCTTCTCCCATTCTGTCGGTTGTCTTTTGGTTTTGTTGACTGTTTCCTTTGCTTCGCAAAAGCTTTTTATCTTGATGAAGTTCCAATAGTTCATTTTTGCCCTTGCTTCCCTTGCCTTTGGCGATGTTTCTAGGAAGAAGTTGCTTCGGCTGAGGTCAAAGAGGTTGCTGTCTGTGTTCTCCTTTATGATTTTGATGGACTCCTGTCTCACATTGAGGTCTTTCAACCATTTGGAGTCTATTTTTGTGTGTGGTGTAAGGAAATGGTCCAGTTTCATTCTTCTGCATGTGGCTGTCCAATTTTCCCAACACCATTTGTTGAAGAGACTGTCTTTGTTCCATTGGACATTCTTTCCTGCTTTGTCAAAGATGAGTTAACCATAGAGTTGAGGGTCCATTTCTGGGCTCTCTATTCTGTTCCATTGATCTATGTGTCTGTTTTTGTGCCAGTACCATGCTGTCTTGATGATGACAGCTTTGTAATAGAGCTGGAAGTCCGGAATTGGGATGCCACCAGCTTTGCTTTTCTTTTTCAACATTCCTCTGGCTATGCGGGGTCTTTTCTGGTTCCATACAAATTTTAGGATTATTTGTTCCATTTCTTTGAAAAAAGTGAATGGTATTTTGATGGGGATTGCATTGAATGTGTAGATTGCTCTAGGTAGCATTGACATCTTCACAATATTTGTTCTTCCAATCCATGAGCATGGAATGTTTTTCCATTTCTTTGTGTCTTCCTCAATTTCTTTCATGAGTATTTTATAGTTTTCGGAGTACAGATCCTTTGTCTCTTTGGTTAGATTTATTCCTAGGTATCTTATGGTTTTGGGTGCAATTGTAAATGGGATCGACTCCTTAATTTCTCTTTCTTCTGTCTTGTTGTTGGTGTATAGGAATGCCACTGACTTCTGTGCATTGATTTTATATCCTGCCACTTTACTGAATTCCTGTATGAGTTCTAGCAGTTTTGGGGTGGAGTCTTTTGGGTTTTCCACATAAAGTATCATATCATCTGCAAAGAGTGAGAGTTTGACTTCTTCTTTGCCGATTTGGATGCCTTTGATTTCTTTTTGTTGTCTGATTGCTGTGGCTAGGACTTCCAATACTATGTTGAATAGCAGTGGTGATAGTGGACATCCCTGCTGCGTTCCTGACCTTAGGGGGAAAGCTCTCAGTTTTTCCCCATTGAGAATGATATTCGCTGTAGGTTTTTCATAGATGGCTTTTATGATATTGAGGTATGTACCCTGTATCCATATACTCTGAAGAGTTTTGATCAAGAAAGGATGCTGTACTTTGTCAAAAGCTTTTTCTGCATCTATTGAGAGGATCATATGATTCTTGTTCTTTCTTTTGTTAATGTATTGTATCACATTGATTGATTTGCGGATGTTGAACCAACCTTGCAGCCCAGGGATAAATCCCACTTGGTCGTGGTGAATAATCCTTTTAAGGTACTGTTGGATCCTATTGGCTAGTATTTTGGTGAGAATTTTTGCATCCATGTTCATCAGGGATATTGGTCTGTAATTCTCCTTTTTGATGGGGTCTTTGTCTGGTTTTGGGATCAAGGTAATGCTGGCCTCATAAAATGAGTTTGGAAGTTTTCCTTCCATTTCTATTTTTTGGAACAGTTTCAGAAGAATAGGTATTAATTCTTCTTGAAATGTTTGGTAGAATTCCCCTGGGAAGCCATCTGGCCCTGGGCGTTTGTTTTTTGGGAGATTTTTGATGACTGCTTCAATTTCCTTAGTGGTTATAGGTCTGTTCAGGTTTTCTATTTCATCCTGGTTCAGTTTTGGTAGTTGATACATCTCTAGGAATGCATCCATTTCTTCCAGGTTATCTAATTTGCTGACATAGAGTTGCTCATAATATGTTCTTATAATTGTTTGTAGTTCTTTGGTGTTGGTTGTGATCTCTCCTCTTTCATTCATGATTTTGTTGATTTGGGTCATTTCTCTTCTCTTTTTGATAAGTCTGGCCAGGGGTTTATCAATCTTGTTAATTCTTTCAAAGAACCAGCTCCTAGTTTCATTGATCTGTTCTACTGTTCTTTTAGTTTCTATTTCATTGATTTCTGCTCTGATCTTTATTATTTCTCTTCTCCTGCTGGGTTTAGGCTTTATTTGCTGTTCTTTCTCCAGCTCCTTTAGGTGTAGGGTTAGGTTGTGTACTTGAGACCTTTCTTGTTTCTTGAGGAAGGCTTGTATTGCTATATACTTTCCTCTTAGGACTGCCTTTGCTGCATCCCAAAGATTTTGAATAGTTGTGTTTTCATTTTCATTGAAAACCCCTTATCTTTTGTTTAGCCTAAGATGGTATGTAAGCCTCAACCTTCTGGCTGCCTCCTTGAGCCACATTTTGCTTTGTGGATTTCTATGTGTAGTACATAATTAAAAGTGTTTTTTCTCTTATTAATCTGTCTTTGATCAATTTTATTTGTGGGTTCCAGCCACTAAACCCAAGACAGTGGAGGAACAAAGATTTTTTTCCTCCCCTACACAGATGTCCTTCCTTCTTCTCTCTGCCTTCCCCTGTCTCCCTTCCACCCAGCCTCCTTTTCTCCTCTGGTGCACTGTGGGGAGAGGAGAAATGGGTAAAAAGGGGTGAAGAGCACTTGATGATGTCTTTGGGTGTTTTTCACAGTGTTACTGCTTCTCATTCACTCTGCCTGACAAGAAGTCCACATGCTCGTGTTCTCAAGAGGTGCACGTTTGAATTCTTTGAGGTCCTTCCAGGACCTCTTTCTTCCCAGACAAGCAACTGGTGCTTTGGTAAGACCTCTTTGACTCCAACTCAGCTCCTACCTGCCATGGTCTACACAGTCTGTCTCCCTGCTGAGATTCTCTTGCCTGGCAGGCTGTCTCCTTAGATGGCATACTAACAAGTTGGCTCAACCCAGCTAGCTTGTGGGCACCCAACCCTCAGGAAACTCATGCATCTGGTCATGAAATATGTGGAGTATAAGCTGCTCCACCAACACCGCACTCTTTCCTTCCTTTCTTTCTCCAGGTTTTGTTTTGTTTTGTCTGTCTCAGCTATGCACAGAGTAGAAAATCAGCAAGTGTGCAATTGCCCAAAGAGAATGAGTGGCCTTTCTCAGATTTTTTTTCAGGCACACAAATCTCTACCAGTGATTCTTACATTGTCCTTCATTTTGGCTTGCTGTGTGTGTTTGTGGGGGAGTGCGGAGGAGGAAGAGCACAGCACAACCCTTCTTACCCCCACAATCTTCCCTGAGTTATTATCTTCTGCATATGTAGGCTGGAGTGGGAGGTGATAGCAGGGTTGGTACTGCCATGCATCCTGAAAGTTCTGGAGAGTATGTCTGGGATTCCTTGGTACTTGTCTCTAGAATGTGGGGGTACTTTCTATCTATGTACAATTCAGAGGCTTTATCTCCAGTTCTGGAGGATTCCTATTGTACATCTGCTTCATGCACTCAGGAAAGAATGGAGAAGCTGTGGTACAGGACATGGAGTAAATGTGGATTTATTTTAATAGCTTACTAATTGTCAGAATTATAGTTACAGAATAAAATGTGTTTTGAATTTTGAAAACATAAAAATCAAGGCTAACTGATATTGGGAGATGGAAGGAGGAAATGTGGAAGAAACTGCCAATTTTTAAAAATCTTTCATGGCAAGGAGTAACAAAATTGAATTGTATGGTTAAAAATTATGCTTTCAATCTAACAGTGTTTTTTCCCCTTAATTCTATTTTTTTTTAAACCTTAGAGTAAATGTTCTCACCTAGAGGTGATTTTCACCCACTTTCCCAGGGGCATTTGGCCCTGCCTGGAGACATTTTTGGTTTCCCACTGGGGAAGGAGGATGTTTCTACTGCTGTCTAGTGGGTAAAGGTCAGGGATGCAGCTAAAATCCAGGAAGGGATTAATAGCTCACCAAAGTCATTTCAAAATTACTTTAAGTTGAAAGCATCTGAATAATCAACAGCCACAAAAACAAACACCACCTACCCTTAAAGCAGAGTCTCCTGAAAACAGAGCTGCCATAGATCCTCCTCCAAAGGAGTTTCCCATTTGGGAGAAGACTGATACTTAGCAGCAGGAAGTTTAAACTCAGCTGTCCATGAGCATCAAAAAAAGCCTAAGAGATTCTTCTATACTTTTCCATTGATGCCCAACCCCCTCTGCCTTTTTGTTAAGTTCATTTATAAACTCTTACCTCTGGCCCTTCAGTGAGTTACTCATTATTAGTGCTCCCAAGTGTTTTTGTAAATAAACCCAAACTCTTCTCCTGTCAATCTATCTATTTTCAGTTAATTTGTAGGCTCCCAAACATTTGAACCTAAGTGAATAGAGGAAAAGTTTCCTCCCAACACCTACAATGCATAGGCCAGCCCTGCAACAACAAAAAGATATATTTTAAAAGTTAAAGTGAGTGTTGAAGAGAAAATTTTCCTAAAATTCAATAATTTATCCAGTATTACCACAGTTTTGTTGTGGTTGTTAAAGTGAAGTGAAATAAAACTGAATACTTAAAAATATATAGCTCTTATACCACGATTTTGGTTTTATTGAATTATCTCTATTTCTTCTATCTGTATATGTACATACAGAGATGTTTGGAATGGTGTTCACAGTATGATTGATGATGGGTATTTCTAGGTAGTGGGATTTGGAGTCATTTTTTTCTCTTCTCTTTTCCCCTTAATCTGAAGTTTATTTTTCAATAATGATGAATATAATTACAAAAACAATGGATTTTCTCTTCTTCCCCACAAGAAAAGCAACAGCAAACAATAACAAAACCTCTTCAGTGGTTCTCCACGTGGCTCTGGAGAAAAGTCCCTTGTCAGTACTAAAATAAAATGACACAAATATCAGTAACCAAGGCCAACAACGCATGTGTCTGCATAGTAGAAGAATGTCTTGGGGGCTGCTTGAAATGACCTTTCTGGGCTGAAAAGGGCAGACCAGTCCTCTCTTAACCTCCTTATTCTTGCTCGCCTCCATTTTCAAGAGCAAAACACATCAAAAAAGAAGGCCCCTGAAAATTCTTTAATAAAACTTCTCTTCCTTCCATTCCATGCCATTCAGGTGATGGTCTGTTTGTGTCCAGGGGATTATCTCATTGTATGTCTCACTTTGCCCATTCTTATCTGTCCTCTGCACACGCAATGGAGACCCATCATGGAGTGGAGGGAGAGCAGAGGCCTCGCTTGCACAGTTAATTCCTGCCCTCTTTCATGGAGGAACAAAGCTCTTTCATCCCTGCATCTTCTATTTGCACAAAAGTTGCAAGAATTATTTTATCCCTAAAAAATTTCCTTGAATAATTTCTACCTACTGCATGAAACAATGGTCCCTTTTCACTTTTAAAAGGACTAAAAAGTAAATCTCCTTTTTTTTTTTTTTATGGGCACCAAAGTAAAGCATATGTGCTCTATTTGGAGAATGCAGATGCCTCAAGCTGTGGCATTTCTTTCTCCAGCTCTCAGCAAGTAGCCATTTAGGCTTAATTGCTCCTCACAGCACAGTCCAATTAAGAACGGGCATCAGCAGGGTAAGGGCTATTTGTTAATCCATAAAAGGTATGAGAGACAGTACTTGTTTTGCCTGCGGTTTTTATTCACATGTTTGGGTGAAAATCTAAACAGCTGGAACTCTCAGCAAGTGATATGTGTGTGTATTTAATCTGTTGGTTATGGGCAAGACGAGGGTATGAATGTATTTTACAAAAACCAAACTTTCCCTTCTCATACAAAGGAGAATTTTGTCAAGATATTACTGAAGCCTACCAAAGTCTGAGATTTGAAATTGTATTGGGGAGGGGGATGCAGAGCTACCTTAGAGGAGAAGCCTCTGAACCAAGGGGGTTTCTCTGCATCACAAGGATGGCTTTCATCCCTGGGAGAGTGATTTCCCTATTAAAGCACAAAATTCTAGCAGAACATATTGTGGGTTGTTGTTTTTAGCATTTGTTTTTAATTTTTTGAGAAATTGCTTTCTGTACATCAGTTTGATGTGATACAGGGAGAAATGCCATTCTACACTGGGGACAGGATAAACTGACAAGAAATGGGAAGTGTGAGAGTGACAATGTGCCTCTTGCAATAGGATGCAAATAGACAAACATGGGAAGAAGCATATACATTATGTCACTGTTAAATATTCTCCGCTAGCTGAAAGGTGTCCACACTTCCTTCTGCATGAAAAAGAATCTGATGGGCAATAGCCAGGTTGAGGGGCATCTACTGGTCTCTCACAAGTCTAGAGGCTTCCATTTTCAGAGTAGGGGAAAATCAAAAACACCCCGGAGTGACCTGCCCGTCAGGTGGCTCATGAAATCCTGGGGTCATATGATGAGGTATGTTGTCTAGAAAAGTCAGATGTAAGTAGCCTTGGGAATCTGGGAAGGTAGGAAGAAAGGATATTTGATAGTTTTGCCTTCCCAGAGCAGAGTGAGATTGGATGCCAAAGACCTTTCTTGATTTACAAGTTGGTTAGGCTTTGAAGACAGGCAGAACTCTCAGTCCATTTCCTTGTTTCTTCCTCCCCAGTTTCTTCCTTTCCTAACCCCAACCCCCTGGGAGATTCTGCTCCATTCATAGCATGTGTGACCTCCTTGACCTTCCCTCTCCAAGCACAGAGAGAAAAGGAAGACCTGAGCAATTATTCATGCATCCAGATGTTCAGTGGTCCATCAACCTGCATAACAAGGGCTAGGGATTTTGTTGTTGTTGTTGTTCTTCAACTAAATGAAAGCCTTCCCCCCACCCCTTGGTTTTGTTTTTACCTTACTGCCAATTTTTAACCAACATAGCTTTGATGAGTGAAACCTTTGCTGATTTCAGGACCATATCTACCATCATATTAATGATTTGTCTCTGGAAAATGCCCTCACCACCTGCCTCTCAGTCTGTATTCTGGTGGGCTGCTGGCTTCAGGTAATGATATTTACCAGGCTCATTGAAATGTCACACTTAGGACTGAGCCCTATAAATTATTATTGTGCTCGTGTTATATTGTAAAGGTAAAGGTCAGATCCGAGCTCAGATTTATTCACACCCATGATGCATTTCTGAGAGAAGAAAAATAAGCTATTGGGTTTTTCAGTTGAAAGTACATGCAAATGAAGGTAGGGTGTTTTTTCGTTTGTTTGTTTTGTTTTTGTTTTTCAACAAAGGAAAAGAAATGACCATAAAATGAGTAGGTTTTAGAATTAATAAAAGAAGAAATTAGCTCATCTAAGGTATATAAAAACTACCTTCAATTTTCTGCACATTTTCTGACCGTCCTGACAGGAAGACTAAGGGAAACTACTGAGAATTGATCACTGTGTAGTGACTGAGTAGGTCACCCTCACTCTCCCAGGACTTAGATGGCCCTCTAGTTCCACAAGGAAAGTTGTTTTCTGGCTGGAAAACCAACATTGGAGTCAAGCACCTTTGTGCACAGTTAGTCATGAAGTACATGGCTTTTACTTTCAAATGAAAATTCAAAGCGCAGGATTAATAACAGTACTAGACCCCACTAGTCCTAAACCCAAGGAGGCAGCTCAGTGAGAGGTTGTTTTTTTAAAGTAGGATCAAAGAAAAATTGATAGTGGAGGCTTAAAGTCAGATAGACGTTTTTCTCCAATTTCTTTTTGTAAATGTTGAGAAGGATAAGCAAGAAATACTAAAAAATGTGAAAGTGAATCGGGTAATATTCTTTTATGGGCTGAGTGTTGTTAGCTGTCAGCACTTAATAAAAAGTCTCAGACCATCTACATCAAATGATTTTTTTTCCCATAAAATTTGGCTTTTGAGCTTTGAGAGAATCTACTGGACTCACCCCTATTTGCCTAGCTCACTCAACCGTTTAAGGATTATTTCCACGTGGAGAATGAATGTTGGAAGGGTGTGGTCTTCCACACTCTTTTACTTGCCTCTTTCATTTCTGTGGTTTCTCCTTCTCCCTCTTTTCTCCTCCTCCTCCTTACATTTCTCTGTTGAATCTCAGTGTCTTTATTTTAATACGCTTCTCTTCTGATGTTCTCTTAGAGATTTTTTGTTCTTTATTCACTCATGCATAGTAATTACCACAACAAACTCTTACATGCTTACTTTGTGGTTGGCACTGTACTGGACATAGCAAGGAAAGGATACTTTGTGTTGGATCCTATTTGAGGCATTTGCTAATCTTTGCAATTTTCATAGGAAGAAGAAAAATATGATCATGCTTTTAAAACCTTATAAATAATATACAAATTAGGAACTAGTAAATGCATACTCAGGTCTACCCCCTGTTATTCCACCCACAAAAGAATATTACTTGATTCACTTTCAATTTTCTTTTTTTTTTTTTTTTTAGTATTTCTTGCTTATCCTTCCCAACATTTACAAAAAGAAATTGGAGAAAAACGTCTAACTGACTCAGCCTCCACTATCAATTTTTCTTTGGTCCTACTTTAAAAAAAAACACAATTATTTGTGAAAACAGTAATTGCTGCTGCAAATAGCTTTCTCTGAATGAAACAGCTTGTCTTAAGGGAAACAGAGTCAGGTAATAGGAAGTGCAGACAGCTCACCCCAGAGAAGAGAGGAATAGGGGAGGTCCACCTGATATTCCTCTCTCTCTCTCAGCCCGGCCATTTCCTTCCTCACTGTTTTCCTGTGTTTTTCTATTCTTCCCTAGATGGAGTGTTTTTGATGCATCAAAGAGTTCACAGTCCTTTTCCAGAGACATGAGCAGTGAGTTGGAATCACAGCAACATTGTGACTTCCTTACTCAGGACTATGAGGCTTACTTTCAAACCAGAGGCTAACAGATAAGCACTGCTAAATGTAAGTCATTTGCAAATCATCTTTCCTTCAACAAGCATTTATTGGGTGACAACTTTTCCAGGCACTGTTTTAGGCACTGGAATATATGACTGAACAAAACAAACCAAGATCCTTGTCCTTGTGGGTCTTAGATTTAGTTGGAAAGAGAAACAATACATAATAAATCTAATATATAAGTTCATTATCCAGCTATAGGAAATAAAAAATTTCTTTATCCTTCTATCCATCTTAGGTTCATTGGGTGGGGTTTTATAAATTAGACTGACAGAAGACAGATTAAGAAGAGGATAAAATAAACAGAAGTTTATGAACATGTGCATCACATGTATACATGGGAGTATTTGGTGATGAGTAACTCAAAGGGATAGTTAGAACTCAGGCTTGTATAGCATCTTAACAAAGAACAAAACATTTTTGGGGAAGTGACAAGACAAAGGAAAAGAACTTTGAGTTTTAGGGCAGCAAATTGTCAGAAGATAAATATAATGGGTAACTAATGGAAGGTAAAGACTAGTTAGTGAAGTTTGCTGGGTAAGTTCCTCTGGTGCTGTCTATGGGCTGATACGAGTGTAGAGTTATCTCTGGTGATTAACTTCTGTCTTTCTTGGTAGAGAGGGGAGAGGGGACATCTTTACAAATTTATGCCCTGCTGAGGCAAATAGTGGGAGGAGAGAGAGCTTTTCTTACATTTGCTTCTTCTAAAAATTGCCTTCAGCTCAAAATAATCCTTATGCCAAAATTGCACACTTTGGAGTGGCATATTCTACCACGCTTCATGGTTTATTAGAAGGCTATGAGTACTATGGAAAGAAAGAAAATGAAGAGCAAAATAAAGGGATCAGAAGTACAACAGTGTTGCAGTTTTAGGATAAGTGTTGCAAAGTTGGCCTCAATGAGATGACATCAGAGAGAACTCCCTTCTTATCCAGGCCCCATTTGTGCTCCCAGCAATATTAGGAGAGCTGGCTCACAATCAGCTTTGCTATAGATTACTTTACATGGTGTGGGAAGAGCTGCTGTCTCACAAAAGGAGCTACTAAGAGAAGAGTGGGAACAGGGCTACAGTTTTTATCTATTTCCTCCTGGTGTAGAAAAGAGTGAGGTAGGTAAAGAGAGATTGCAGGCTTTACAACCATACTGGGGATGTGGTGCTCTCTATTTCTTAGTGCAACTTTGATACCTTTTTTTTTTTTTTTTTTTTTTTTTTGGTTGATGCCGCATTTCTGAGCCACTAGGTGGTATCCACAGAAAACCATAGTTTCAATTTAGATATGCCAGTGTAAAAGTATGTTGCAGAGCTTCTATGGAGAGTTTTTGTTCAATCCACTTGAGGTCTGTGAGTGTTTAGGTCTATGTGCATGTACATTTGTGTGTATGTGAACAGAATTAGTCTTTTCTTGTTGGTAAAAGATGCTATCTCTGTGCAAGTTTGTGTAGATTTATTTTGCTTTATACAGATAATGATTTGTAATCATTGCCTTATTCATATATTCAGTTATGTTAATAATTAGAGTTTGTGATATTTCTAAACTGTGGAACTGATTCTATAGCATGTCTCTTTTTGTACCGTCTAGAGTAAGGTTCTTAAAATTGTTTGGTCGCTCAGAGCATTTCTAATGGAGACTGACTATTTAATTCCCTTCTTTGAGGGAACTTGGAGTCTGATAAGTAATATGTCAGAAATGATTATGGAAAAGCAATCCATGAATGTGTCCCAAAAGAATAAGTATGTCTTTGGGAAATGAAAAGAATCTCCTGAATTTCCATCCTGTTACACGTTAAATTGAGAGCCATTTAGATGAGATCACACCCTCTGCAGTGCCCAAGTTGTATGTTTGAAAACAGACTGTGCCCCCATTTCTTCTGAATGTGCAGGCAAGAGTGCCTACTGTTTTCTAATACACTTTTTGTTTGGTTTGGCTGGGGGTGGGGTGGGTTGCTATAGGATTTGCAATAGGCTGATGGTAACTGGTTCGTTCTTTTTCTTTCTTTTCTTTTCTTTCTTTCTTTCTTTCTTTCTTTCTTCCTTCCTTCCTTCCTTCCTTCCTTCCTTCCTTTTTTTCTTCTTTCTTTCTTTTAGAGTGATAATAGATCTTCTGGGGATCAGGCTATGGGACAAAATGCAGAGCCATAGTTTTGCTGAGAGGGAGCCAAGTGTGCGATCGGGGGTGTGGAAGGGTGAGCAAGACACTCTTCCTGTCTGAGGAAAAAGGAGGGCCTGGTATGGAAAGGTCTGAGCTCATTTCAAGTTCTACAGGCATTAAATATGAAGGAGAAGTCATCAGAAGCTGCAAAAGGAGAAGCAGGAATTGTGTAGGTCCAGTTTTTTCCTCCTACACACTTCTTGCTGTCAGAAGCAAACACCAGCTTTGCTGGGTGCTACTCTGTGCTGTTTAGGTTAGCCAGCCAGCCTCCATGCCCAGGCCTTAGACCCCGAACTCTGAGTTGGAATTCCTGCTCCCTCCCTCACCGTGTGGCTCTGGTCCAGGCCCTTCACTCACTAGGTCAGTTTCCATCTAGAAAGTAAAGATAATATGATACGTCCACAGCAAGAAAGTGGGTGAGAGTTCCGTGCTTTGTAGGGGAAAGGAATTAGTACTCTAATTCCTCTTGTTATAACTCATGTACAGAAAAATAAGGACTTTTGAGAAGATTATGTAATTTACAAGAAGTTTTAAAAAAATTAAGTGGCTTGGAATACAAATATAACAGATTCTCGATTTTTGCTGCCTCCATCTGAAGAACACATTTGATTAAAACCATTAAAGGGCCAGGAATGATTTCAAGCATTGTCCTGTTTCTGATGGGTATGTTACTTGAACAATAAAAGCTTAGAGAAAGTTCTGGATTATAACATATTATTTGGGGCTAGAATGAACACTGATATAAAGTTTTCATTCCACCCTTCTAATTTAACAGTGTGTGTCATTTGCAACCAGGCATATAATAAAAGACTTAGTGATGATGAAAATAGCAAATTTATTATTTCTATATTTTCTTACGATGTTATTTCTTTGAGCAGGGCTGAGGTGGTCTGCTTGGCTCTCACTTTTTAAAAAAGAATCACATTTTAGTCAATGTAAATTATCCAAGGGCTAATGATCAAGGAAATAGATTATGCAGCTCCTTTGCTCCTCTATTTTCCTTTGACTCCTTAATTTTAGAGAGATTGTGCTACACTTTAGCACCTCTATTAGAGAAAGGACAGAGATAACAGAAGAAAAGGAAGGAGAGTTGCCCATATCACTACCCGTTAGTTAATGAGGCATAGGGCTCCAAGAAGGAAGAGTAGAGATTGCATCAAATAAAGGGAGGACAGTGAATTTTTACTAAAACAGGTTTCCTGACACATCACTAACAATTCCTCACACCCGCCATCTCTGCACCTCCAGCTTGTTAAGGTGTGTAGGTAAGTACCAAGTAAATCTGTACTGCCACTGTGTGGGGCTAATTTCCAAGATGGCCCCCATTGACTCCCACCTCCAAACATTCTGTGTAATCCCCTCCCCTGGAATGACTTGCTTCAAACCAGTGAAATGCTGTAAAAGTGATGGGTATCACTTTCATGATTAGGTTTCAAAGACTGACTTCCAAATAAGCAGAATCTCTTCATTGCCTACTCATCTTGCATGCTTTCATGAAACAAGCTGCCATGCTGAAGAGGACTAATGTGGCAAGAAATTGAGTGTGGTCTCTGGCCAACAGCCAGAGAGGAACTGAGGTCCTCAGTCCAACAACCTGTGAGAAAAACTCCAGCCAACAACTATGTGAACTTGGAAATGGATCCTTCCCTAGTCAAATCTTCAACTAGTCATAGGAAGACCCACAGGTAAATAAGAAGAGTCTGATTTCTCCTGCTCTGGCAGGTGCAGGAAATGTGGGTTCTGGGAGGCAGAGCAAAAGCAACCCAAACTCTTTTCTAGGATAAGCAGGGAACAGACCTAGACATGAGACATTTAGGAGCTATGAAGGAAGCTGCAGGAATTTAAAATTCCAAAATAAAACTATGTGGGCTATGAATAAGCTTGAAGTTTTCCATATCAATATGAAGAAAGGAAGAGTCAGGAAGTAGAAGGAATGAGAGGCAAATGGAAAAAACCATACAGAGGTCTCCCATCCAGATGGCAAAGAATCTGCTCCAAAAACTAGTTCAAAATAAGCCCAGAAGGGTTAGGATGAAATACAAGAATGCACTTTCTCATGCCCAGAGACAGTCCCTGATGAGATGAAACCATGATTAAAAACTGGCAAATTCATGAGAAAGAGTCCCGATTCAATTTAACTTACATATGTACCTAAACTGTACTCTAACTTGGGGATCTTATATAACTATGATTCCTTTTCTTGAAAGGATTGATGCTTAAAACATTTTTAAGAATAGGAAATGTTTTTAAAATTCAAAAGTTATAAATTCTAACTTCTACTCTTGTCTCCAGGCACCCAGGTCACTTCCCCAGAGACAACCAAAATTAATAGTTTCTTGTATCCTTCTAGAGATACCATAAATAGACCCAACTAAATATATGGATTAATCTTTTTAAATGCCCTTTAAAAGCGGAAATGTTAGCTTGCCATATACACTATTGTGTACCTTGTTCCCTCTCTTACCAATATATTTTTGTATTTCATATCAGTACATAAGAAGATTCTTTATTCTTGTTTATGGTTGTACAATATTCCAATACATTAGCATTCCATATTTTACTTAATTATTTACCTACTGATAGATACTTAGGTAATTCCCAATCTTTTCGCTATTATAAGCAATTCTGTAACTAATACAGTTTTGTATACATCATTTTGTGCATGTATAAGTATATCTGTGGGATAAATTGATGGAGGTGATATGCTGGACCAAAGAGTATGTTTATGAATTGTTTTGACAGATTCTGCCAAATTATTCTGTGGAGATTATACCAAGTTCCACTCCAATGAGCAATGTATGGGAAGGCCTATTTTTCCCACTCACACTAATACCTTATGCCAGTAAGCTATTTGATCTTTATCTCACTGGTAAGTGAAAAAATGATCTCAGTGTAGTTTAAATTTTTTAAAAAGATTTATTCATTTGAGACACAGAGATACAGAGCATGAGCAGGGGGAGAGGCAGAGGGAGAAGCAGAGGGAGACGCAGATAAAAGTTAATAATTAAATAGATAAAAGGGGAAAGAATATAGTCAAGTCACAGAAAAAAAAAACACATATGGCTTTGAAACATATAAAAACATCCTTGCAATAGGAGAAATAAAAATTTAAACTACAGGGGCGCCTGGGTGGCTCAGATGGTTGGGCATCTGCCTTCGGCTCAGGTCATGATCCCGGGGTCCTGGGATCGAGCCCCACGTCCAGCTCCTGGCTCAGCGTCTATTCGTTTCATTGATTTTTCTATTCAAGTCCTTTTGTTATTGTATCTTTATAATCTGTTCAAAGGAGCTCATTAAAAAAACTTCCCTGAATACTTTTGTTTGTTTACTTCTCCATTTGAACTTTACCACCACCTTATCTAACTTGCAAAAACCACTGTCAGTAATTTCACAGAGACCGCATTGTATTCCTACGATACCTTAGGGACAAGTGACATTATTATGATGTGATAGCTTTCTTTCCAGGAACATGGTATTCTTTTGTGCTTCTCAGAAGGACATGAATGTTTTTATATAGATCTTACATGTTTCTTGTGTGTTGCTATTTTATTGGTGGTGTTTTCTTCCTTTATTTCTTCTAATTGATATTATTTGTGCATATAGAGACTATTTCTCTACCTTAGTTTTATATCTCCTGACATTTCCCATTTCTTCAAATAATTTTTCAGTTGCTTCTCTTGGATTTTCCAGATGGAGAATCATATACTTGTAATAATAGTTCCCCCCCCTTTTCCAATTTTTACACATTTACCCTTTTGTCTGTGTTCACCAGTCCCCTCCAACAAAATAAATAGTTATGATCACAGAAAACACTCCGTTTGTGACATTTGGGACTGGGAATGTCCTTGGGTTTCTCATTAAGGGGGATGCTGCCCCTTGGATTAACAGTGATAAAACATAACAAATTATCTATCCCATTTTATTAATCACTTTAAAAAAATCCAGAATAAATGTTGACATTTGTGCTTTTTTAAAGAGTTTATGTAATTATTTTTTCCTTATGTTTATTAATGTGGTAAATTACATTGGTAATATAATTAATATTTAAGATAAACAGAATAATGTCTCCCAATGGTATCTACATCCTAATCCCTGGAACCCGTGAAGTTTACTTTATGTGGAACTGCAGATGTGATTCAACTTCTTGAGATGGAGAGATTATCCTGGGTTATCTGAGTGGCCCTAGATGTAATTACAAGTGTCTTTATAAAAGGGAGGCTGAGGGAGATTTGACGCAGAACAAGGCCATGTGACACTGAAGCAAGATGTTATGCTTTGCAGATGGAGGTAGGGGCCATAAGCCAAGGAATGCAAGGAATGCAGCTCTAGAAGCTGGAGAAGGTTAGGAGATGATTCTCCACTGGAGGCTTCAGAGGGAGTTTGGACCTGCTGACAAATTGATTTTGCCCCAGGAAAACTAATTTCAGACTTGTGGCCTACCAGACTGTAGGAGAATACGTGTGTGTTGTTTAAGCCACCATGTCTGTGGGGGATTTGTTACAGCAGCCACAGGGAACTAATACATTGTTCTATATCATTCAGTTACTGAGCCTGTCTTACACTTCTGGAGGAAAGCCTATTTATTTATGATGTTTTATTCTTTTAAGGTACAGCTGGATTCTGTATTAAAAATTGAAAAATGGGGTTGCCTGGGTGGCTCAGTCGTTAAGCGTCTGCCTTCGGCTCGGGTCATGATCCCAGGGTCCTGGGATCGAGCCCCGCATTGGGCTCCCTGCTCAGTGGGGAGTCTGCTTCTCCCTCTCCCACCCCTGCTGCTTGTGTTCCTTCTCTCGCTGTGTCTCTCTCTGTCAAATAAATAAAATCTTTAAAAAAAAATTGGAAAATGTTATCCTATGATGTTTTAAAAAATCAACCACGCTGTTGAACACTTAGGTCCTTACGAGAAGCAGCATTGTTTTGTGGTTGTGAGCACAGCTTTTTGAGTTAGGAAGTCTACCTTAGATGTACTGGCTATGTCTTCTAATCTCTCAAGATCACAAACTTTAAATCTCTCTGTGCCTTAGTTTTCTAATCTGTAAAATGGAATGGTGAGAGAACCTTCCTTAACAGACACTGTAGAGGATTAAGTGGAAAAAATACATGTAAAGCACTGAGAGCAGTGCCTGGAATGGAAGAGATGCTACTGAAGTGTTTGCTTTCATTGCTGTTCTGCTGTGACTTCAATGTAATGCTCAGGTGTTGTTGAGATCCTGATGATGGAACATGTCCCTCTTCGGAAACAGACATTCTCATGAGTATCAGCCACACAGTGTGTTCTACAGGGTCTTCCCCTTGCATAGTCCCCTCCAAGGAGAGATCTGGCATGGGCTCTCTCCTCTCCTCCAGCCTGCTGCTCCCCTTGATTGTTTCAGTGATTGACTGCTGTGAAACAAAGCACCCCAAAACTTAGCAGAGTAGAGCAATAAAAATGTATTATTTCCTAGAATTCTGAAGGTTGTTGGGGCTCAGGTGGTGGTCTCCTGCTGGTGTAGGCTGAGGTCACTCAGGCAGCTGCACTCTGTTGGGAGGTTGGTGGAGGCTGAATGTCCAAGGTAGCCTCTCGTCCTCCAGAACCTCTCTCTATGTGGCCTCTCACCCTGCAGCCAACTGACTTGAGCTTTTTCAAGCCATTTTAAGACATCAAAAGCAGGAGCTCCTAGGATTCTTGAGGATAGTATTCCAACACAATCTCTTGGTCAGAGCAAGTCATAGGCCAGCTGAGATTCAAGGGGAAAGGAAATAAATTATGCCTCTTGACAGGAGGTGCTGATGGAGAGGGGAGGAATTATGGATGGCAGGGTTGGAGACTGCATACACCTGGCGCATCCCACTGTCTTGTGTATAGGATCATTGGTGGGATCCCAAGCAAAAGGCTTGAGCCCAGGCATCTTGCGAAGTGTCCATACCTCCCAGGGGAAACACATGCATTCTTGCCAAGTGAGTCCTGGGAATGCTGCCATTTATCCTCTCAAGTACTGTATACTCCAGCAGCTTCAGGGGGCTCTGCAGCCCCAGTGCTTTCAGAAGGAGATGCTCAACAGTCCCCAGTGTAGTGGAAGGGGTTACTGTGTGGTCAACCCCCCATGTTTGAGTAGTTTGAGTGATTTCTCTTAGGGTTTCTCTCCTTCCCTTGACTTAAAGGAGGAAATCACCACTTCTCTCCCCTCCCCCACTGGAGACCAAGCGAGTGGTGATGGACAATCACCATCTAAAGACAGACTGACTATCTAAAGGTTGGGGAAAGCATGTGACACTATGTAAGTCTCCAGATATTTCTTGCCTTCTTCCTATTTACCCAAAGTCCCTTAACAGAGTCATGCAGAATTATAAAATGTGAGGGCTGGGTTCACCCTACAGAGAGTCCAGTTCAGTGACTTCCAACTAGGCTTCAGACTATTTAAGATTTTATTACCCTCCTCCCACAATATAAGAGCAACAACAGGGAGGGAGCAAGAGGACTTCCGGCAACTCCCTCTCTCCTTCTCCAGCTTTTATGTGTTTCACAGGTTTGGTGTCCATGTAGATTTTGTTTAATCAAGAGTTTCACCGTTAATACCAGTATGAAATCTCTGAGAACAAGACTCAATGAGGTTAAGTCCCCTGTTCAGGCAGACCTGGAATGCCTGGGCATTTCCTGGGGTGGCAGCATACAGAGAGTGCTAACTACCTCCCAGGAGGTGTAAGATGATGCAGGGACCTAGTTTCCCAGACCTCTGCAGGATTTATGGAAGCTGAAGGCATATGAAGATGAGCTGCATGGGTCTGGGGTATTGACAACCTCAAGGAACACTTGTGATGTCAAACAGGGTCATAAAACTGCCTTTAAGGAAGATGGAGCCAAGAAACTGCACAAATTGCGCTACATGTTTGGATGACTAGGGTGTATACATTTTTCTTCTCCCTCTTCCCACACCTAGTTTTCAGCCTTCCCCCTAACTTTTGCATAAGTATTTAAAGAGTCTAAGTTTGAAGGAGCATCAAAATTTTCACCTTCCTGTACCACTCACAGGAGGGGCCTTGGTGGCCCCAGGAACTTGGATGGTTAGTGGCAAAGCCAAAGTGGGGAGCCAAGTCTCCAGAATCCTATTTCAGCACCTTCTCTCACTATGAAACTTCCCCTTTATAAAGAAGTCAGCACCATGATGCTTATCTATAAACAAAGGACATACATAAGGAACTTGTCCTCCCACTGCCTCATTTTCTTTATTCAAATAAATCCAGAATATAGTTTCTCTTTCTTCCAGCTATAACAAGGCTTGCTGATATACTGTGCATGACCCTTTGGATAAAGGAATAATGTAAAACAAAATTGTATTAATAAGATATTGCTAATAGTAATCAATATGAAATGCAATAGTGTTCTCGGGTGAGAAAGTCAGGAAAGAATTCTGTAAACTCTTCTGGGATCTGCAAGACCAGATACGTTCCAATGCTTATTGGTAAATACTCAGCCTAGAAATGGTCCCCCAAAGTGCAGTAAAGCATGAAACTCTAATGTTTGTGTTACGTGGAAATTACAGCTTGGAAAACTCTAGCAAATCTCTTCCATCATGAAAACAGTGAGAGATGTTAAATTTCATGTAATTATCCGGTTAGAATGGAAGCTACATCACATTCTGTGCTCCATGTGATAACTGCTTAAACAGGTCAGGGCCCTTATATTCCTAGTCAATAGGCCATGTTCTAATTGAACTTCTTAATGTGTCTGACAGATGGGAAATAGCTCATTTTGACCCTCGGTGTCCAGTCTTTGGTTCACATAACCTAACAACATGATTATTACTTGTGTATTTTATACAAGTCTGCAATAAAGACCCCAGTTCCAAGGAAAGCAATCAAAAAAATTTTTAAAGGTTTTATTTACTTATTTATTTGAGAGAGACACAGAGAGAGAGAGAGTGCATGCGAGTGAGCGGGAGAGGAGAGAGGGGCAGAAGGAGAGAACCTTAAGCAGACTTGGGGCTGGATCTCATGACTCTGAGATCATGACCTGAGCCAAAACCAAGAATGGATGCTTAACTGACGGAGCCACCCAGGTACCCCTCAAAATTTTGTTTTTTTGTATTTTTCCATTTGGCTACAGAAACTTACATTGCTAGACATTCACTCACTAAACCAAGAGAACATGATTATATTTTTTTCATTTTGCAAAGTGAGCTGCTGAGTTACATGGGGGTTGAACAACTTCTCTGAGTTTACATAAGCTATGGATAGAAATGGGAATCAAACCAATCATCCTGATTTGCTAGGCTTTCCAAAAAGTATAGAACATTTTATTTATTTATTATTAATTAATTAATATAAATGAGAGAGGCAGAGAGAGACAGAGACAGAGAGAACGCAAGAAGGAGGGAGGGAGAGGAACAGGCAGACTCCACACTGAGCATGGAGCATGATGTGGGGCTTGACCTCACAACCCCAAGATCATGACCTAAACAGAAACGAAGAGTCAGACTCTTAACCGACTGAGCCACCAGGCACCCCTAGAACATTTTAAAGTTTAACTCGGACCCCATCCTAGAGCCACATATATTCTACATATCTCTCTTTTTTTCTTGTCTATCTGAAGCTATTCATTGGACATTCATTTTTCTGGGGCTGGGAGCACATTTTTCTGGGGCTTAGAAAACCAGTAAGCTAATTGAAACTGAAATGAAAGCCCAACAAATGACTACACAGCTACTGAGCCCACATGTCAGCATTAGATTCATAAATATAGCTCTAAAGACGTAGTGAGAACATCCAGCCCCCACCTCACAAGCATTCACACTTAAGAGGAAGAATACCAACATCTCAGGGAAAGGGGATAGAGTTGTGTTCTTTGTGGGCTCCTTTCCTCCTTGATTTCTACCTCCCCCAGGGTCACTCTCCTGTTGTCTCCTTACACGTGTTGTTGTCTTCCACCAGTCCTTCATATCCTGCTAGTTCTTGGGGTTAGGCCCCATCCCTCCTCTCATCTCCACCTACACCCTCTTCCTAGGTGGTTTCATCCATGTCCCGGGTTCAGTTACCATAAACATGCCAACAAAACCAAAAGCTGCGTCTCCATGCCTTAACAGCTCCATAAAGCTGTACCCTGGGCCCCTCAAATTGGACATATCTTAAAGTGGGCACATCATATGCTCCATTCCTCACCTCTTCTGCCTACTCTTCACTCCCACACCAGACTCTGACCTATTATAGTAAAGAACATCATCCCTTGGTTTAATCAGCCAAAAACTGGGGGGCTACCCTTAACTCCTTCTTCTCCACCACTTGCCACATCTAATCCATTGTGAAGCCCTGCCAGTTTTACCACCTACCCATCTCTACCACCCACCCGTTTTGATTCCTAACCTAAGCTACTGGTCTTGTACTTGCTGCCTCCACACATGACATACATCCACTACCCCTCACCCGAGGGTGCCAAACCACTTGATAGAAGGATGTGAACACCCAGAAGATAAGAATTCTGGTCTTGGGTGCCTGGGTGGCTCAGTCAGTTAAGCGTCTGCCTTTGGCTCAGGTCATGATCCCAGAGTCCTGAGATCAAGTCCCACAGTGCTCTCTCTGCTCGGTGAGGAGCCTGCTTCTCCCTCTGCCCCTCCCCCACCTCTTGTGCGTATGCACTCTCTCTTTCTGTCAAAAAAAAAAAAATCTTAAAAAAAAAAGGAATTCTGGTCTTAGTTCTGCCTCTTACTGGCTGTGTGAGCTAAGGCAGGGCACATGACCTCCCAAGGACCTACCTGCCTCCTCTGTTACATTGGGAATAAATAAAATTTGCTTTCGAAGAGATGGGGGCTCAGCCAGGTGATCTCTAGAGAGCACTGTTAGTTTTTTTTTTTTTTTTAAAGATTTTATTTATTTATTTGACAGAGAGAGATAGCTAGAGCAGGAACACAAGCAGGGGGAGTGGGAGAGGGAGAGGCAGGCTTCCTGCCGAGCAGGGAGCCCGATGTGGGACTCGATCCCAGGACCCCAGGATCATGACCTGAGCCGAAGGCAGACCTTAATGACTGAGCCACCCAGGCGCCCAAAGCGCTGTTAGTATTAAGAACAGTGATTCTATGCAAAACCTCAAATAGACTCCCACAATGAAGTAGCAGCCATATACTGATCAAATCCAAACAGTATCACTAGAAATCCAGTGACAATGGCATTTTGGGAGAGACATTTTTCATACTTTATGGCCACTAAGTACCCTTTAAAGATTCTATGTTTTAGAGTTTCCCATCTTCTGATTCCCACAACTCAAAATAGATGGGACAAACTCAACTTCTCAGCCTTTTCAGGCTGGAGCTAGGCCACACTCATGTTACTCAACCCTGGTAAAACACACCTCTTCTGAGATTAGAAGTTTAGAAAAAGGTGACTGAAGAGAGAATGCCCATTCTGGCAAGGAGGGCAGAGAGACACTCCTCTTTTAGAGAAAGCAGTGGTAAGAGTAGAGTGTCCTCATGGCCACATCTCAGCTCAGCTGTTCCAGCACAGAGCTTCGGCCTGTGCCAGGGGCAGGAGTGTCCTTGCAAGAGGAGGCTGATGGTTTAATCTGGGCATGATTTATGGCTTCATAGCTTCCGAGCCTGATTCTCTGACCTTCCTGGAGATTGTGTAGGCTACCTAATGTTCTTTAATAAATTACATCTTTGTTTAAACAAGCCATGAGATTGCTGTTATTTGCAGCCAAAAAGGAATGCTGCTCCTCTCCCTTCATGTCTCAGTCAGAGCATCCCTTTCTCTGGGAGGTCTTCCCCAAATCCCAGATTACACGACATGTATCATGTGCTCTTAGGGTAGACAGTAGTTTTTCTTTTCTAATGGACACCATGTTTGTAGAGGTGTTTTAAATTACTTGATTGTCTTTCCTGCTCTACTGTAAGCTCTGCAAGGGCCGGGCTAGGTCTGCCTTGTTCCTTCCTGTCTCCTCAGCACCTAGCATACTGGGTAGCACATAGTAATCACTCAATCCATGTTAACTTGAATCAAATTACTGACATCTAAATGATTCATGCTGTAGTTAAAGACCAATTTTCTTCATTTTTCTCTCATTAGAGGTGAAAAATAGCTGCTATCATCCTCTTTTTTTATTTTATTTTTTGCTTAAGATTAAAAGGTAACCTGGACCAATGTGGAGGTTACTAGAACTTTTGGGTATTGGGCCTGATTCATTACCAAGCCTTCTTGAGTTCTTGAAGCTGCTGATTTCTTAAAGTTTCTACTTTTAAAGACAAAGATAGGGCTTTTTAGACAAAGATGATTCCATTAGTGATAGACACTCCAGTCAAATAGTAATAAGTCCACAAGGACAAAGAGAAGGATGTCCCCACAAAGAGAAGAATGTAGGAAGGTGCCAGATATGGCAGGGGAAGGGAAATCAGAGTCCAGGGTGTTTATGGGGATAGGGACCAGAAAGAGGCATCCTCCCTCCCTACGTCATGGCACATCGTCAGGCACAATAGAAGGTGAGGCTACGGTGCAAGGGGCAGTGTGCTCAATGTTTTACAAACATCTCTCTGAAAAAGAATAAAAGCATGAAAGAAAGAAAAGGAAAGAGAATGGAAGAAAGAAAAAGAAAACAAATCTGAATTTCTAGCATTTACTGATTTTTGTAATGGAAGTACACCACTATGGCTAATTCCAAGCTACCAACAGCCATCACTGAATGTGGGATGGATTGCAAAGAAATGTGCATGACTAGCTCTGGCACATCATTGGGTAGGGGGCCAAAAATAGAAAGATTGGTTCAACTTTAGTGTGAAGAGAGGTCAATGCTCAAAATCTATCCCCCACTCCATACAAAGAATGCTGCAACTGGGTGTCCATCATTTTCCCACTACACACTTAAGACTTTGAAAGCAGAATGGGCTCAGAGATGCAACTCCACATCTTTAGAAATGAATGAAGAGGGGAGCCTGAGTGGCTCAGTCATTAAGCGTCTGCCTTCGGCTCAGGTCATGATCCCAGGATCCTGGGATCGAGCCCCGCATCGGGCTCCCTGCTCAGCGGGAAGCCTGCTTCTCCCTCGCCCACTCTCCCTGCTTGTGTTCCCTCTCTCGCTGTGTCTTTCTGTCAAATAAATAAAATCTTAAAAAAAAAAAAAAAAAGAAATGAATGAAGAGCACCAGAAAGAAATTATTTAGGAATATTTATAAAGGCTTTTATTTTTTAGGATCTTTAAATGTATATATGTATCTGTATGTGTGTGTGTGTGTTGTTTTTATAAACTTTTAAGTTGCTTTAAAAGACTATTGATAGTTAAAGCAAAATAATTAAAATGCTTTCTGGGGGGTTAAAATAAAGGATAAAGTTAAAATAAAGGATAAGAACAGCATTAGCACAAAAGTCACAAGGGGAGAAATAAACCCATGCTCTTGTTAGGGTTCCCATACTGTTCACGAAGAAATAAAATACTGTTTGAAGGGAGACTTTGAAGACTTAGTGATATATATATTGTAATTTCTAGATCAACCACTAAACAAATAAAATCAGGAAGAGTTACATAAGTCAATACTAAAACATAACCAATTCACCTAAAAGAAGCTAGGAAAGGAGAAATAGAGCAGCAAAAAACAAGCGGGATAAAACAAATATCAAGATGAAAGATTTTAATCCAAACATTTTAATAATTAAATTAAATGCAAATGAATTCAACACACAATTAAAATTTTTTAAAGTGAAAACTCTAGTGTTTCTGTTGCACTAGCTACATTTCAAGTGCTCAATAGCTAAAATTCTATTGAACAGCCCTGGTCTAAAGAGTGACTAATTCTGAATGAACCAGGAGGATGGAGCGGTCCAGGAGCAGGATTCAGTCACGATAATATGTAGATTCCAGACGGTGCTAGTAAACTAGTTAGACAACTGGAATTTTCAAGGAAAATAAAAAGTTGATCAGGAAAGTAAATGCAGTCATAGTGTACTTGACTGTGTAGTGAACAGTATTGATGTGGGCAGAATTGCATCAACACTGGAAGTGATTTATTCCAAACTGGCAGATAACTATATTGGGAGGATGGGAGAGAGGAGAGGTGGTTATTGATGAAAGACAGCTAATCCTCATCTACTATAAGAAGAGACTGCTAGATGACAACTAACATTGATAAAAGAAGTATACACATATTTCTGGGAACACGGAGGTGACCAACATGGGGAGAAATTGAAGGAGTTGTTCGATGGGGAGTAGAACAGGAGGTGGGATGAGGCAGGATAGAAAATTGCTGTGTGTCATAAGACTCGGGGGGTATTTGATTTTTTAAAAATATATCCATATGTTAGCTGGATAAAATAAAATTCTGGTACAAAAAAATCCAGACAGAATCTCACTGTTGCCTGTCCTTTCAATATTTGGTTATGACATTCAAGCAGCTAATGGGACCACTGCCATGCATGGAGCCCCTGTGTTATAATGGAATCCGCTTAATGTTTATGATAAATAAACTTAAATATATAAAAAGATAAATAGATAAAATATGCTATAAAGAAGGAAGAGACACATTCTGAAGGTGCAAAGGAGGATTTATCTGTAGACGAGACTGACACCAGGTCCCAAGAATTTAAGAGAAAAGAAAGCAGAAAGAGACTCTATGTGGCCCGGCGTCTAAGGTGGGAAAGTGAGCAGATGGCAGAGTTTTATCTAGAGCCTGCTTCTCTCCGCCATGACAAGGTACAACTCAAGAAAGACATGTTTGCTCCCCGAACAGAATGAACCCCGAGTCTAGGGAATCTGCACTCCAGGCACCACGCAGCTGGGAAAGGTCTATCCCACTTTACATACGGGACTGCTGAGAAAACTGGCTCAGAATTAGAGTGGCCTGCTGGGGCGACAGCTCTGCCACGTCAGGCTGTGTGATCAGAGGTGAGCACTTACTACCCTGAGTCCCAATCTCTTTGTTCAGGTGACTCTTCCAAATCCTACAATTTGAGGCAGCACCACTGAAGAGATTTAAGACCGAAAATAAAACTGAGTAAGTTGGTAATGATTACACTTTGGTCATTACTACTATATGACAATGTTTCCCAAAGGATATAGAGGTACCCAAAGTTTTATACTTTCAATATGAAAAGTTTACCCTGAGCAGAATGTCCCTCCAAGTAGAAGTGGCCTGGTGATTATATATATGCCTCCAAGCACAGAGCCAAGACTTCACATATTTCAGGACACGATCTTCTCTTTGGTGCTGACTGCCCTGTTTGCTTTGCCTCCTATCTAGTCTACTGTATGGCGAAATTGTTCCCAGTTCCACATCTTGCCACACAATCCACTCAGCAGAATGCTCCATCAGGCAGTTAACTGTCTGAATTGTCTGCTCAGATGGTGTGTTGTAGCAAAAGGCAATTTTCTACCCGGATCAAGATTTGGCAGACCACCAGGAAGTTTTAAAGTTCACAGATAGGACACAGCCAATGGCTGGAAACCATTGGCTCCACCTCTCTGGTGAACGTCATCTCTGACCCCAGAACAGAATGAAGCACCGAGAGGACTGGCCCGCACTACACTGCTCTCTCTCATGTCTCCGTGGGGTGTGTGTGAAGAGAAGTGTTCTACTGAAGAGGAAACTGCTCTTTAGAGAGGTTAAGCCACTGGTTACATTTGAAGAGAACACAAAAAAGAAGAGTTTTTCTATTCCCACATCCCTGTTTCTGCCTGCCTCCCTCCATAACCCGTGTGGTACACCTCCAGGGGTCATGTACAGTGTCTGAGGCGGTCGGGATTCCTACAAGGGAGGGAGAGCTGCCTTACTGCAGTCATCTGAAGTCTACGTCCTAACAGCTGAGAAGGGAAAATGATTATTATTGGGAAACAATGTAACACAAAATATACTGGAGGTTGTGAAAGGTCACCCCATTTGTCAATAGTCATAGGAAGTGAGTCAGCAGTAGAGACGCAAATTTCAAGAGGCAAGTCATGGTGGCACCCTGAAAGTTGTCTTTCCTGCATGTGGTTTCCTTTATTGGGAGACTTGAAAGCCTTTGGAAATTAGGAACTGTATTCCCTTTCCTGCCTCATGACGCTACCATCCACACTGTGGTCCACATCATGAGTCTTAGAACCACTGCAGATTCTTACTCCATAATCACCTCTTTTTCTTCACCACCCTCATTTGGTCCATCACACAGTCCTATTGATTAGAATTCCATCTTTCTGTCTTTCCATCTTCATATAGTCATTGGGTGGCTCTCCGGTCGACTGCAACTGTGGCGCTGTCTGAGTCCCTATGAGCAGTGTTTGGGAGCACTCCTGTTCCCCAGCCCACACCAGCATCACACACGGTCATGTTGCAACTGCCCCTGCACAGACACACTCTACACCTTACAAGTAGCCTCTTGCTTTTAGTTTTCAGGTGTTCTAGAAAGTAAGGTAAAACATTTTCATGTTGTTCAGCTACCCTATTTACTTCTTCCTCTTTGTTCATGTCCTTTGCCCATTTTCAAAACTTGCACTATTTTTTTAATGTTTTACTTAGTAATATCTATTCATATTTCAACTTTCTCTTTAGAAGCAAGTTATTTAATATTTCTTTTCTTATTTCTAGTTACTTTTAGAAGCAAAAAAATGTGAGTTAAAATAATGAAATAACTCTGCCAAAGCATTAAATCTTACCCCAAGGTTGAGTTTCCCTAGAAATTACCTACATAGAGTAAACTTTGTCTTTAGGATGTTAGCGTTGAACCATATTATCATCAATGTGAATTATTATTGTTTATAAATAACACTGAAAATGGTCAAAGCACAGGAATTTAGAAAGGAAAGTAGGAAAAAACAGCTGGCCTCACACTTCATACCCTTTTCCTTCATTCAGATCCTGGTGTTAAACTTTCCAGAGAATACCAGGTTCTCTGAAACATTTCTTTTATACTTCCTTAATTATTGGTATTAGAATAAAACTGATACGTCACTACGATTATCACTCAAAATAGATCACCGAGGATATGAAAACCCTAATACTTATATTTTTATATGAGAGGGGAGAATAAATTTCTAGGGCTTCTATTTGTATTTTTAAAAATTTCATTAGGGAATCATTAAGGGACAAAGAATATGCTTTGGTTTATTGCAAAAAAAAATTTTTTTTAACTGTTTGTAGGCTCTCCAATCTGTTTTATATAGAAACCTACAAAAGTTGCACTGCCTTTTGAATTCAAGCCCATTTCCTCAGGACAGATAAAAATAATGGTGAATTAAATATACACCACCTGGAAATACTCCAGATTCTTGATGCTCTGACTTTCCCCCTATTGCCTGTCAATTGCTTGTCAGGATCAGAGACCAACAGCTCTAGAAGGTGGGTCTGTGTGTTTTATTCGAGTTTCTGCCTGTCCTGTTAGGTTAATGCTAATCTGCATCACTTTCCATTTTCAGCCACCAACTCTATCTGTAGCTGCAGTGACATTTTTACACAAGGAAAGATGTATGCTGCCCATCTGTCATGTAAGGACATAATGTAGCTAAACCATCTACCCTGTCTCGTACCAAATGGGGAGTGATGAAGACACAAAAAGCTGGGTTCAGCTTCTCTTCAGAGAATGGGCGGCTAGAGATTCTTATTATACTTATGCTGTGCTCTCAAGAAAATGACCATCAGGTGAGCCACCATTGACAGACGGCAGAAGCATCTTGGCAAGAAGTGGATCTGCGCTTGCGGTGCCTTCAGCCTGTGTTTGCAAAGTCTGAGCTCATAAATGGTCACTGTTTGATGCCTAACTTAGTGGGTCAGGCACACCTTCCTAGGACAGAGGTCTGGGCAAGAGTCGTGGCCCAGTCACTGCCTGACTAGGGAATAGAGGGGAAATGTCTTCACTTTATCAAAGTTGGCTTACTCATCTCTAAAAACAAAAACAAAGTATTCTAAAAGTAGGGTCTCACACACCACATTTTTCCCCCAGAAAGCATGTTGCTGTACGTGGTACAGGCCTGTCTTCAGAAATTCAGCTGTGGCCAAGGAAACCGGCCCGGAAGATCAGAGCTCAGAGTTCCTATCAACCATGCTAACCCATGCAAAGAACTCTTTTCAGCATGCTCTTGTGTATGCCGACTACAGCAAACTGCCAACCTGCCCAGGGAAGTGAGTATTTGAATAGTTTTTTTTTGTTTTCTAGTGGCTTCTCTTTCCAATTACAGCCTGGGCATGGAAATATTCATACAGTGGGATGTGTGCTGCAGGGGGATGACGATGATGATGATGATGATGGTGATGATTTTCAGGACCGGGTTTTTACATTAAGTAATAGTTGAAGCAGTTTGTGTCATGACTTTCTTTTAGAGGTGAAAATGCCACATAATTCAAGTTAAGGCTACGTGAACCAATATATTTCATCGCCCAGCACCATAATCTAGTAAGCCGGAGATATTTTCAGGGAATTGCCTTAAATCCTTTGGTGGTTTAAAGTAGCTTCAGAGGGATTAGTGGCTTCGAGGTAATTGTTATTGCTAATATTTTATTTGAAATGTCCTGTTCAGCAAAGGTAATGTGACATTTTGCTCACTGGAAATGCTGTCTTTCTAGGGAAAGGGATGAGTCAAAAGGTCAGTGTCTGGGAGAGGGAGGGAGGGAGGGAGGGAGCCCATGAAACAAAGGACAAGGGCCCAAGCTGGGGGATTAGCCCAAGTTATGTGCGTCAGCACTGACTTTCTTTTGTCCTGCTCCTTGGGGAGCAGGAGTGTTAATTTTATGTGAATTGTGAGATTAATCTAGATAGACAATCAGCTCTAAAGGGAAACCTGAGCTGTATTTTTAATTTTTTTTAGTAAGTAAGGAGAATAAAACTCAAGGAGGTACCTCTTTGCGGGCCCACCCTCTTCCACTGAGGCAGTAAATGTTGGAGCTCCTCAGGGCCATCTCAGTCTCTAGGCCAGTGGAGCCCAAATATAGAGTGCTTAAGAAATCAGTTGGGGCACTTGTTGAAAAATAAAAATTCTTTGGGATCTACTACTACCAACTCTGATTCTACAGTCTGAGATGGCTCTAAAAACGTGCATTTTAACCAGACAGCTCCAAGGGATTCTGATGCAGGAATTCCTTATGTCTAGAGAAACACTGCATCAACCAGTCCTTTGCATGCCCATGATACCGTGTTTCTCAAATTTCTATCTATGGCCCACATGAAACCGTTGAGTTCTCCACACTCACATCAAAATGGCAATAAAATCCCCACTTGAATGCTCCAGAAATGGTGCTATCGCCCAGCCAATTCTACAACACAAAACGTAGATGGCACCTCCCTTTCTCACAGTACGCCCACTGCTCACGGCTCTGGCACTGGTTTCGGCTCCCATCATCACTCATCATCTCCTGTCGGGACCACAACACTGTCACTGACCAGTCTCCCTCCATCCACTCTTCAATCTGCTACCCTCAGTGAGCCAGAGGGGCCTTCGCAAGGTATGTTTTAATGTGGCACCGCTTCCTGTGAAAACGCTTCAGTGACTTTTTATCGTCTCTTGGATGAGAACCAAAGTCCTTTCTTTGGCTTGCAAAGCCCTACTTGGTGGTGAACACCTGAAACACCTCCATAGTCTGGACTCACACAATTCTCTCTCGGGCTGTGTGATCTAGCCATACTGCACTTTCTTCTTTTCCTCAAAAGTGCCACACTCATCCCAGCACAGCGTGTTCCTTCACCTGGAACCAGCTTTTTCCTGAGGTCCTCTCCCCTTCCCTTGGCCTAGGGACCACCTACAATTCCTGTCGATGACATCCCATATTTTGCTTTGTGAACTTCTCCTAACCTAGCTCAGTTTCCCTTATGATATATCTTCAAACAATGATACACTTTGTGTAATGACAGCTTTAGTTTTGGTTTAGTTAATGCCTGCCATTCCCTAGACTGTGAGGTCCACAGAAGTAGCAGTTAGGGCCTTTGTGGCTCACTCTTGTATCCATAGGATCTGCCACAGTGCTAGGTGTATGGAGACACTCAATAAATATTTGGTGAATGACTGAACTGTGTGAGACAACTTGCTGAAAAAACAATTTCATTTGAACTTCTTTAGATAGAGAAACCTGAGTAGACCTAGCAGAGAGAGACACTAGGGACTTCAGGCAAAGTCCTTACCAGTGGACTGGTAAGGTCATTAACTATACAATTAAGGCAAGCAGGACAATATAATTAATGTTTAAGCACATCCATTTAGTGTATACAAACTTTGTACCCAGGCATATGATTTTAAGCTCAATTTTCCAGTGATAAAGGGATATGACATTTTAAAAATAATGGTGATCCTGATTAAGAAATCCTTAGATTTTACTCAGCATTAAAAGTATTTAGAATAATGAATGCTCTTTGGTTTATTAGACAGAGTCAGAAGTTGGGTGTCATCTTCCTGGGCCATTTCCCTCAAAACAGTATTAATCCAATTTATGGTAAGGGCTCTCAGGGGCTTGCTGGCTCACTCAGCAAATCCTTTATCCCAATTTTCACACTGATTCTGAAAAGTAAGAACAGCTCCAGAAGTCTTGAAGCTGTTGGAAACTGCTGGACGTAGAGCTGAATGCACCTGTTAAATGGATCAGCATTTTAGGTCAGCCAGGTTCCGTGTGTCATTGGGGCCTCTCATTTGCTAGTTACAACTCTTTCTTTATGGTGTTTTCTTCAAAGAAGGCCAGAGAGGTTTTCAAATAGAAATTACAAACTCAAGAGATGGAAGAAGCAGACAAATACAAAAAGACCACTGTGGAACACAATATGGAGGTGTCTCAAAAAATTAAAATTAGAAATACCATATGATGCATAATTGCACTGTTGGATATTTACCCAAAGAAAATGAAACACTAATTCGAAAAGGTACATGCACTCCTATGTTTACTGCAGCATTACTTACAATAGCCAAGATATGGAAGCAACCCAAGTGTCCACTGATAGATAGATGGATAAAGTAGATGTGGGGTGTGTGTGTGTGTGTGTGTGTGTAATGGAATATTACTCATCCATAAAAAAGAATGGAATCTTGCCATTTGTAACAACATGAATGCATCCAGATGGTATAATGCTAAATGAAATGTTAGGGAAAGACAAATACCATATGATTTCACTCATATGTGGAATTTAAGAAACAACAAATGAACAAAGAAAAAAATAGATAAAAAAAGACTTTTTTTTTTTTTAAAAGTAGGCTCCACATCCAGTATGGGGCTTGAACTCATGACCCTGAGATTAAGAGTTGCATGCTCAACTGACAGCCAGCCAAGCACTCCAAAAAACAGACTCTTAAACAAAGAGAACGAACTGGTGGTTACCAGAGGGGAGGTGAGTGGGAGGAGATGGGAGGAGGGATGAAAAAAGTCATGAGATTGGCATCAGAATTCTCAATAGTTACACTAGAAGCTAGTAGAAAATAAAAAAATACCTTCAAATTCTAAGGGAAATGATTTCAAACCTAAAATTATCTACCCAGATGAATCACTGATCAAGAATGAAGTTAGTGGGGTGCCTGGGTGGCTTAGTAGGTTAAACATCTGCCTTCAGCTCAGGTCATGATCCCAAGGTCCTGGGATCGAGTTCTGCATGGGGCTCCCTCCTCAGCAGGGAGTCTGCTTCTCCCTCTGCCCCTCCCTGCTCTAGTGCTCACTCTCTCTCTCAAATAACTCAAAAAAATCTTTTTAAAAAAAGAATGAGGGTAGAATAAAGACATTTTTGTATGGCCTCAATTTTCCTCTCATGTATCAAATTTCTAGGAAGTCATTCAACATGGTTTTGCACTAAAATGAGCAAGGAACCAAGACAGAAGAGATGAAATCTGAAAACTAGAAGACCAACGTAAGATGGAACAAAGGAAATCTCCACAGTTGCCATGGAAGGAAATTCCAGGGGAAAACTAGGCACTGGGTATAGAGGAAAACAACTGGGGGCTGGAGCAGGTCAGGAGGTGCCAGAAGCAATGTCGGCAAGATGGTGAAATTGAGAGATGGCCTGCTACCTGCTGTGTTTGAACGTTCTGGGAGAGATTTAGACTCCTGGGGAGAGTTTGGAACTGATTTAGTGGTAAATGCATAAAAAAATGAACACACACACACAGAGTTATTAATTCCCTTAAGGTTAGGGAGTTATGCAAGAAATGAAATCAAGTCCAGAAGTTTTATAGTTACGATAATGTCAATATTAAAGCTGTTCCAACTGAAACTGTGGTATAGCTCTATAGCTGGGATGGGTGAATTGGGAGATGGAAAGGGCACCTGGTTGGTGGTGAGGAGGGGAGGAGTGCGAGAGTGGTAAGTGTGTAGATAATGTCTACAAAGGAAGAGTCCAGAAGAAATACCGTAAACCTGTGTCTTCATGACGGAGGTGTAAATACAGGTAGAGCTTTCACAATGACTGCCTTACAGGACATGTCATGCATGTCTTTACCCTCTGTGTGTGTGCCCATATCTTTCATGAAAAGGGAAAACTAAGTTAAAAATATAAGGAAAGCATTTTGGAAAGCAAATTGATAAGAAAGTGAAAGCATTTACTTGTTGAGCAAGTGATCTTTATTCCAAAGAGGTCAAGGCTGGGTACGTGTGTACATGGCTGGATAGCTCCTCCTCTGTGAAGTACCTGATTAGACAACTCTCCATAGACACATTTCTAAATAATCTTTGAGACTTAGGTGGTTTAATAATTCTGTAGTCTTAATCATGGCAGAGGTACTTCATCACCAGGGAATGATGCCTAGAGCTTTAATGATAAGAAAGTAATGGATATGTTCATTGCTCAGGGCCTCCTTCTTCCATCCACCAAGAAACCGTACTGAAAGCCAGATACATGTTAAATTCTGTGCAGATTAAAAAAAAAAGTAATAGTAGGCCTCTGTGTTGTGCTGCAGAGTTACCTTTGGCTTAAAATCATCTCCTTGGCCATTTATCACTTTGCTCCCTAAGCCCTGGACTCAGGTGGGAAGCAGATTGAGTCATTTGTAAACCCCATTAATTACAGATACACAAGACATACCTTCTTTTATCCTTTCTCCAAAAGGCAAACGGTGATTTGTTCCCTTTTCTATGACCTACACAAAGTAATCTTCCCAAGTAATATTAACATTTAGAATACACAGTCCCTCAAATGATCACTGGACCCAATGCTTACTCATCCTAAGCACCAGATATTAATGACATTTTAAAAACATCCATGCCTGGCTTCCTGAGGTCCCTCTAGAGACTCTAGGAGAACACACTGAAAGTACAGAAAACTTACTTTGTTCTTGAGGAGACTTTGTAAGAGCAATTTTTTTCAATGAGAGGATTCTTGAGTATTTGTGCCATATAGATTTGTGGGTGTACTGAACTACAGTCATTTTCATTCACTATATGCTTTATTTGACAATTCCTGTAGAAGACATTCCCCAAATACCAATGGACATAAGAGAAAAATAAACTGAAATGAACAAGATATGCCCACAGACTGGCAGAGGGGAATATTTTGAGCCTCTTACTCTACTCTTTCTCTTTAGTCTGGGTTCCCATCCTACTCCATATTCCATGTACTCAGGCCATTGGTTATCACTGTAAAGAAACAAAATCAACGAGCAGAATTGACCATAGATAAATGGTCAAGTGTGGCTCCTGGCTCTTCAACTTCCATTACTTGTATCTTTCCTGGTTCTTTAAAGATCATTTTGGCTCCCCAGAGGGTTGATATCTGGAGACAGGCTTCCCAAACTCAATGTCAGACCTCTGGTTTTAGCTGCAGATACATAGAATTGACTGGGAGCAAAAAGACAGATGCCTACTAAGTGTTTAGAGGGCTCTATTGCTCAAGAAATCCCAAACCTGACTACCAACAGCTGGTGACGGCTTTTAGGTTTTCCCCAGGGCCCAGAAATGGAACCAATAAGAAACATGTTTTTTATTTGTTTGTTTTTGATGGTGTGGGTTCAACACTTCTTCCTGGGATATATGGGAGACCCATAGTTTTAGTTGCAGCAGGAGGAATTCTGCTACCATGAGAAATAGGTAAGTTTACCCATCTCTTTCACCCACACTCAAAATTCAAGTTCTCCGGGAGAATATCTGCTTGGCTATGATAAAAGTCACCAGCGCAGCCTCTGGCTGCCTAGGCCAGGGAGAGGCAGGATCTGGCCTCTTTAGATTATATGTGGAAGATGGGCACCTGGATTTACCAACCCACCAACACCCCACACAATATCACAGGAACAATTCTACAAAAAGCAATCCAAGGGGAGAAATCACTCAAGGACCACATATACACAAGTATACCCCTTTCCACCCAACCTCAGACCTCTATATAACCAACATTAAAAGCCTTGATAAAGGCTTAAAGAGCCTTAAATGTTTGCAACAAACATTTATTAAGTATGAATAATTCACTTCATCTTTCCAATAACCCAATAAAGTAGAAATTACACCGCCATTTAAGATGACAAAACTGAGGCTCATACAAATTATTTTCCCCCAGTCATCCAAGTAATAAACGAAGAAGATGGAATTCAATCTCAGTGTTGTTTGACCTCACACTGACGCTGGCGCTACAATGCTGGGGAAGTCCCAGATGCAAGCAGGGCAAATTAACGGGCCTGATGTTGTAGGGGTAAAATTATCACATTAATTAGCACACAGTAACTGTGAGGGCCTATAGGAAACATTTTAAAAATTGACACTAAACTTGGAAAAATGAGATCCACTTGCCACAGATCATGGGAAAAACACTGTATCAGTTTAGTGGAGACTAAAGAGAAGGTAGGTTTCTTTCCCATCTTCCATGAGGACAATCAGTAGAGCGTGGTCAGAGAACTTCTGAGCTTGCTGCATGACATGAACAAAGAGGTGACCAAACTATCAAGATGCTTCAGGTTCTGGATGCTTACCACTGACAGTTTAGGTCATGAGCAGGGAGCCCTCATGAGCAGGATGAGTGCCCCTCCAGAAGACACCCCTTCTACCGTTGGAGGATACAATTAGAAGTGGGCCCTCCACAGAACCTGGCCATGTTGGCACCACGATCTCAGACTTCAGGCCCCTGGAAGTTATTTATAAGCCACCCGATCTGTGGTATTCTGTTATAGAGCTTGACCCAAGACATACAGTATCCCTGATTCAAGTAGATTCATCATTAATTATACTGCTAAGATGAGATCTGCTGAACAGGGAGACAGGCTTCTCACCAACCCTCACTGGACTCTGTCCTCACTGATAAAACAAAAAGGTTAAACCCCATGATCTGTAAGTTTCCTTGTATCGCTAACATTTTGTGAGTTGGTGAGTACACAACTGCACTTTGCAGTGTTAGATTTGACAACAGGTAATTGTGTAGACTTAGTGGGCAGCGTGTGAAGACTCAGAAGCTCTCCTGCTGGTCACTGGGCTGCAGAGTAACTTGCCCAGCTGTAAAGGGGGACATCTTTCCAGGGGATGTTCTTTTGTCCTGATGTAATTTTCTGGTTCTCATGCCCTTTCCTCCACCTTGTTTAGTTTTTATTTTAATGACTTTTCATCAGCCAAGGATAAACCAGCAGTTATCCTTGGGCACAGTACTCACCCCAGGGAGCGCTCTGGAAATTTGTGGGCTTTTTCGTCTTTTAGTATAGTAAATTCTGAACATTTAAATGTTAAAACACATGAAAAAAAAAATAAATGACATAACACATGGGTTTTATTTTCACATACTTAAAATTTTTTCTTTGTACAACAAGGCATTTTATATATATGTGTGTGTGTATACATATATATTTTTAATTATGTAGACAGGTAGGTTACGTATCTGTCACTTACACTTTAGGATAGTATGGTGGACATAATAAAATATTATAAGAAGGATATGGTATGGCTGAGGATCACCACTATTAACATACCATGAGACTAACCTGGATTGCAATGGGGAGAAATTAAAGAAAATGTTTTACATTTGCTTACTACTAGGCAGGTACTGTGCTTTGCTCTGTACGCTATCTCATTTATGTATGCTAGCTCATCCTTCTAAGGTAGGTGGTCTCATTACTCCCCTTTCACAGATGAAGATATTGAGGCTTAAGGAAATTTATTAACTTCTTTATTCCTTCATCAAATATTTTAGTGACTACTACATGCATTATAGGTGTTTGGGAGAGAGTTGGGGACAGAAAAGATACAATTTCTGCCCTCAAGGAACTCACACTCCAGTCGAGAGAGATAATTAAGCAAAGCAATAAGAAGGCAAGTCACAGCATGTTGGGTGTCATGACAACACATGAATGAAATGCCTTGAGAAAACTTGCCCGTAGCTAATCAGTGGTGGGGGTCCACCTGAACACAGACATGGCTTTTTGATTGTAGTAACCACTGCACTACCATTACTAGTATCAAATTACAAGGTTATTGCCTCTGCTAAGGTTGTCTAGAAAGGTCCCTGAATGTGTGGATGAAAAACCAAGGAGAAAGAGCTGCTCAAAACAACTATTACTAGAGATTTCTTTTTTTCTTACGGCATTTCGGTGAGATGCAGGTTTTTTTCTCTCTGCCCACCTAACACTGGTACTCGTAACAGTTTCTCTTCTGTGCTACATAGTAACTTCGTTTGTAGTATTACTAATACTTACTAAAATGCTTTTCTAAAATGTTAAATGTATTTCTGATTTCTTAAGTGTGATTTTCAGAAACATCCTCAGTTTTATTCTCCTGTGGGAATCTATCTGTCATACCCAAATTCTGATAAGTGCATCCACTCTATGAGGTGAGCAAAATGTGTGCTGAAAATCTGGACGTAGACCCCCTAAAGATGGAATGGAAGGGACTTTGGGCCAGACATCTGGAAAGGTGATCAGACCCATTCCATGGATAACAGAGAGGTAGGTAAAACCTTCTGTTAAAGAAAGGAAAAAAATAACCAACAGGTAAAAAGAGCTGACCTACAAGCCTAAAGGATAGTCTGTGGGATTGTGTGGGAAAAATTTAGGAAACTAAAAATATTGGAAATTTATGTTCTATCCAGCGTTAGAAAATCTAGTGACTTCTACAGTTAGATAAAGATTAAAGAGAAAGACACGTAGGTCTTTTTAGGTCTTAAAACTTTGTTCAAGTTGTATATTCCCTTAATAAACATGATAATCACCAAATCTCATGTTTGGTTGTTTTAATCATGATTTCAACCCTCTAGAAAAAAAAAAAGAATTAACTAGAAGAGACAGCTCTTCTCTAGGGTCCTGGTGACAGCTGCCGATGAAGTCATCCTCCTTCCTGGTCCTCTTAGCTACAGATCCAGCAGGACTTTTGATACTGTGGCTATTTTCTTTAAAGAAAACAGCCTCCCCAGAGAAATAAAAGCTTTAGGAGGACATACCCTGTAAACGCCAACTTCTAACATGATGACATCTCCACCTAGGCACCATGCAGAGCTCTTGTAAATTCTTAAATTAATTGTGCTTATTGAAAACACGTCAAACATCTAGCTATCTTTTTCATTCATTCTTTTGCTTTTATGGGATGTTATTTAAGATTCTCAGAAATAAATAATATTCTAACCCCATGTTTACTATTCAAAATGGCTAAGGCAAATAAAAGGTAATTTTACATATATTTCAGAGAAATCATTCTGTTATTCTTGATTATTCCCTTTATCATTCTCTAGAACGATAAATATCTCAATATTTTGACAGAAGCCAATCTGCCATTCTTGCTTTAAGTATATCTCTTTAAAGGCACACTTCTCCCTAACTTTAATTAGCAATCTTACAAAGAACAGCATGGTTAATTTCTCAAGCTGCATAACTTGAACTGATTTCCTAAATTTGAGGGTTAACTTTAAATTATTTCTGTAATAATTTTTTAGTATTCACCACCAAGTCAGCACTGGTCAGCTCAGACCCTGGGGAATTCAGTATCTATCTTGTAGAGTCAGTTCATCTTCTGCAACTATATTGGTGAACTTGCAAATTTATCTGTAGCATGCCTGGATGGTTATGTAGAGAAAACAGCTACTCTCTGGGGGCTAATGTCTCTTCTCCACCAATCAGAATGCAGTGTGTGATTCATTAGGTTTGTTGGCTGGATTATTTAACTTAATTCAATATAAATTATTTAATTCCTGAGGCCTTCCTGGTATTCAATATGAATGAAACAATTATTCCTGGACACAATCGTCCAAATACTACCACACAGTTTTACCAAACCCCAAGACAGTCATTAAATCCCATCTATCCACTGCTTTACATAAACTACTCATGCTGAGTTTTTGAAGGTTATAACATTACTGAAATTGTTTGGATTCAATAAGGGATTATATGTTATTCTATATTTAATGAGAGAATATCCCAATTACATAGCAATGTGAGAAATCATAAGCTATTTCTAGGTAACAGTGGTGCCCCTATTTTGATAGCTTCCTTCCTTTTGTCATCTCTCTCACAGGGAAAGGAACAACTCTATTTTTTCCAAATGTAATTCTGCCGCTTCGAAGCATTCCTTTAGGCTAACCATCTCTTGACATCATGACTATCTGGTCAATGGGTAGTCAAAGTGGCACATATGGCTGGTCCATTTTCTCTCCTATTGGAATTTATGTGACATGTGTCCCTAAACATGGTATGCCTTGTCTTAGATTGGGCTCTCAGGAAACAGACTCTGAGGCAGACGATTACGTGCTTCCTGCAGGAAAGTGAGGAAGTCAGGAGTGGTGGAGGATTTGCATTGCACTTGCAGCTCAGCTTGTCCTAGGGGGGCACTCTGAGGCTGAGATGACCTCTGTATCTCCATATCATCCAGTCATTGGCTCTGGGTTGCTCTCTGGGAGGGGGCATGGTCCTGTGGCCAAAAGTAATTTCGATCAAGCGATCAGCCACTAATACTCCCTGCAGCTGGAGAAATGAGGGGCTAGTCCTAAGGAGAGATCTAGGAGCACCATCTATCCCCTAGCCCCATTCTTAGGAAATCTTAGGTGAGGAATATTGACAAAGACTGAGATAGGTAGGAACAGCACTATTTCTTTTATACAGTCTTGGTTTTTTTTTTCTCTCCATAAGGCTTAACTTAAATCTGTAAAAAATCACTACCCTTTTTCCTCCTTTCCCTTCTCTCCCTCCTTTGTCCTAAACAAGGCCAGGAATGGAATGGAATAAGGTAGACCCCAGAGAATTTCACCCCTGGAGAATAACAAACAGTGTAGCAATGTCGTGCAGATCCCATGAGACCTAGCTGGAACCATGGGAGCTGGAGTTACGAAGGTCTGCTTAGAGACCTGTGAATAAAAGGGCACTTGGAAAAAGAAAGGAAAAGGAAAGAAGCTCTTTAGGTGTAGGAGATGGAGCTTGTAAGTGACAATTTGTTTTTTTCCCTCATTACTCCTACTGAAGCAAGCTCGATGCACTCACACTGGCACTTGCCTAGCTAGCCACACTTAATCACCCTTCCGATCTTAAAGGAGGCTCCCGGCCACTCTCAGGGAGAGGCAAGAGTGTTATCAAGGGCCCCCCACCATCCCCCACACAGCTTATACCTGTCCTCCTGCTTGCTTTTCCATGAGCCTTTCTTTCATTCATTTCTTCATAGTCATCAATTTGTTCATTCATTTGTTGACTTCCTACTATGGTTGGTTCAATGTAAGTTCCTTTTCAAAGGGAATAAGTCAAGAGACTGAGTGTGCTTGCTCTGCAGCTTAATACCTATTTAGACTTTTCAGTGTATCAATCTGCCTTGATGCCAACATGAAGGTTGCCAGGGTAACATCAGTTGTCCTAAGGGTGGCATGTGCATTAGCTCCTTTAACCCCACGACAGCCCTATGATGTGGGCACTGTTATTTCCAATTTACAGATAAGGAAACAGAGGGACGGAGAGTAACTTGCCCTCTATCACCAGGAAATCCAAGTCCAAAGTCTATGCTCTCCTCTGTTAAGATATACCACCTGGCTGGAAAGGCACTCAAAGATAATTGCAAAATCCAATTATAATGCCCATTTTGTTTTGAATGCTTTCCTGCTACTTCCTCATGCAGACTTCTCCCATGATCCCTGTGCTGTTTATTCAAGCCAGTAGGCCATAGCTGGTGAAAATTCACTTGCTATGCAGCTTAAACATAGGAGCCTGCTTTTCTGTCTCACTTCTTTATTGACTTTCCATATATTTTCTATTTTCTCTCAAAGATGTATCTGGAGTCCCCTGACTACCTCTGTTAATTTTTTCTCCTTGCCATGTTTCGTTTTTCATTTAAATTTCTAACAGTACTATCTGAGTTAGTCAAGATAGAACTTTTATGAGAGACTCAATATCAAAATTAAGTTTCACTGCAAGGTATTATGGGTAAAACTGGAAGGAAGGGCATTAAAAAATCTCCATTGCGGTTCTCTGACTGAGTCTATTTGAGGCTAATGCAATAATCTCAGCTTGATTTATAATTATATATTCTGATGTATAAAAAGCTATTTGTAAATAGTTTAATAAAAGGCTATTGCTCCAAATTCCAAATTAGTAGTGAAAGTGATTTCTATTAGAGAAGACATTTGTGGAGGATTTTGTTCTTGATGCTTAATAAAGTGAGTTCTTTTTCTCAATGCAATACACACTGTTGACTTGTAGCACAGCTCTAGGGACCCGATGTTGTATTCAAAGAGTAAAAACATACCTCTGCTCATTGTTTATTTACTATATTTTGGGGTACATATGGCAAAATTATTTTCCTTACAGTTCCCAGTTCAGTTCTTTCTCTTGATTATGTATTAAAAATGTGTGCATAAGGTTCCTCAGTATCTCAGTTTAACAATGTGAATCTCCAAGCTTCTTTTATTAAATGACATTTCCAGTATTTTAATGAGGGTTTGACATTTTCACATGTTACAATTTTGTTTTATTTTTTATATTCATTGAAGTGACTTTCATGCTGCCTTTGTCTGTCGATTTACAATTTCTAAAGGCACTTGGAGACAACTTTTCAGAAAGAAGTACATCAGAAAATCATTCAGGATTCTCAGTGTTAGTATTCAGAGGAGTGCAGTTTTAAAAAATGACTTGCAAGCTTTAAGTTGTTGGATTTTTGTTCTGAGCAACATCCAAGGCTAGGTGCTTTGGGAATGGCAAAAGCCACACATGATTTAAACCGGGGCTTGCAAATTCGAACAAGCAGAGGACCTGATGGGTGACACATCCCAGGGCAGGCCAAGGGGGCTGTGGAGAACTGGAGCAGTCGTGCCCCCCTCAAAGAGGACACCTGCACATTTGCCTTTGCTGATGGTCGCTGTGAGGGAAAGTCGAGGGTTGTCAGATTTTTCAGTATTCTAACGGAACCTGGGACTCTGGATGTTCAAGTGAAAGATTCTGACTATCCACTTTGGCTATTTCTGGTCCAGCTTGTCTAGTACCCAATTAGACACATGCATTATGTATACAGTGAATGACCAGTGCTCCACACAGTCAAGAAGGAAAGGTGTGGTTGGAGATTGCTTTCAAATGATTCAGAAAACCATAACCTCATTCTGGGACTCTTTAACTGCCTACTCACAGCCGAGCACTGGGTGCCAATGAGGTGCCATTCCGAGGAGGCAAAAGTGACCAAGCTGCACCCTCATTTCTTAAAGAACCCACAGTCTAGCAGGAGGTCTAAGACACTACAGACATAACTAAATGGAAGGTGAAGTCAGATAAATTCCCAAAGGGGCGTTCAAATGAAGTTCAAAGAATGGAGAAGTCACATGTGTTTGGTGAGACCAGGGCCAGGTTCATGGCTTTTCAGATGAGCCTTGATAGTGAAGAAAGGATTGTGGTGAATACAGGCAGGAGGACATTCCGGGGGGGGGGGGGCGGGGAACAAGAGAGTAGAGGTATGGGGGCAGAGAAACAGGAGCATGATGATGCTCAGAAAGCAGCAAGTCTCCACTGGAAAGGCAGGGGGCGGGCCCTCCACAAGAAGGCAAGCAAGGCAGGTATGAGAGTATGTTACAGAGGACGGGCCAGGGGAGTCCATACAAGGATTTTAGTAAACAAAGACTAGCTGTCAAGGCTTTTTGATGTAGAGAGTACTGTATCTCATATTTTTTAGGGATGAAAAGTTAAAAAAAAACAAGATGGCAAAACAGGAGAGAGAAGACTGGAAGTCAGGACTTCAATGTATAAATTTGGAGGGGACAACAGACATTTAGTCCATAACAAATGAGCATGTGAAGAAGTTTGTTCCTTTTTTGTAAAGCTACTGCAGTAATACTGGAGTAATATTCTAATGCCTTAGTGTACCAATGATGAAAGTGAATTTAACTGCAGAATGAGAGCAGTGTGATAGAATGTTAATGCAGCCTGTGGCATGCATTATATATTATAGAGAAAACCAGGCACTTTGTGCTTCCTTCTATAATAAGACTGACCAGGTCGCCAATGAAGTCACAACTCTCTACCCAGTTTCTAGCCAAGAATCTAGCTAATAAGTAGGTGCTCAAAAAATGCTGGTAGAATGAATGAAGAATGTTACTAGATAGTGTTCCATTAAAAAAAAAGCCAGGTATTCCGAGCCCTAGCCAACCCTTTCATCAACCCTGAGTTTCTTACCACCACACACACCTTTCGGCTTTGGACTTAAAGAGCCAACAGTGGAGAGATTAAAGAAGCAGAAGGGAGTTCTCCATAATAGTTGGAACAGAGAGTGGACTTACATCTTACTGGAGCTTAGGTTTTAAAGGCAGGATGCAAAGAAAAAATGTCACACAGTGCAAATCATCCTTGAAAATTCTTCAGGAAGGAACTGCATTGGAGATGTATAAAACATGCCTCTTCTTCTCCCAGCATTGAGCAAGCCCACTGCTTTTCTTCTGTTCAGCATGGGTTGAAGGTGGTTTGAATTGAAGTGTTATATTGCATGAAAAAGATATTTTTGATTGCCAGAATGAACTCCATCTGGTGATACGCTTTCACTATGAAAAGCACCCCAGGACTGAGATGACCCAAGGATGGCAATTTTCTATCTCCTCTCTCAGTCCCATGTTAGGATATATGCCCATTGAGTAGAGTGGTGGAAGGAAATCTGACCCTGTCTGTCATGCCCACCCCTCTCAAATCTCATTTGACCCAGCACATGGGGCATTGATTTCCATCAAGTTACAATACATGTATGATTTCTCTCCACCCAGAAGTGGGGGAGGTGAATTGTATCTGGCCAAAGCACAGGAGCTTGCTGCTTGTGCTCATCCAAGAAAGGATCACCTATTGCCAGGGTGACGCTCACACAGACTCATAAGGAGGTGAGCCAGGCAGCTGTGGATCAAGACCCTGCCATGGCCACTCTGGTCAGAGCAATGTCAGGATAGGGACGATTGGTATTCAGTCATGGGGAAAGTAGAATTATGTCCACCTATTTTGATTTCAGAGGTTTTCAAGGGACCCTGGGCATCACCCTGTGATGAAGGCATAGTGGAGGGAATTTTGTCTTTGAAGAAAAGTAAACAACGGTTTCCTTTCACCAATATCATCTATCTATCTATCTATCTATCTATCTATCTATCTATCTATCTATCATCTATCATCTTTTCTAGCTTTATTGAAATATAATCAACAAATAAAAGTTGTATGTATCATACTTAAGGGATACAACATGGTCTATGTATATACATTGTAAAATGATTACTACAATCAAGCTAATTATCCATGACCACAGAGTTACCTTTTGTGGTAAAATCAGTTAAGATCTACTCTCCTAGCAAATTTCAAGTATACAGTACAGTATTACTAACTATAGTCACCATGCTGTGCATTAGGTCTCTAGGATTTACTCATCCTGCATAACTGGAATGTTCTGCTTTTTGACTAATATCTTTCCATAGCCCCCATCCCCCAACCTGGCAATGACCATTCTACCCTCTACCTCTATGAGTTGTTGGACTTCTTTAGATTCTATATGTGAGATCATGCAGTATCTGTCTGTCTGTGTCTGGCTTATTTCACTTAGCATAATGTGCTCCAGTTTTATCTAGGTTGTTACAAACAGCAGAATATCCTTTTTTAAGGCTGAATAGTATTCCCTTATATGTATGTGTTTATATATATATACACATTTTCTTTGTTGATTCATCCATCAACAAATATTTAGGATACTTCCATATCTTGTTGACATCATCTCTTTGTGGTTGTGAGATCTCCGGCAAAGTACTTGACCAATTACTATGTGGATAATAAGACATAACAGAGATATGGTGAGGCTTAAATAAGAAAATGTATATAAGGCATTTAGCTCTCGGGACAATTTTCCTAGTTGCTTCTTAACCATGTGAGCACACCCCAACACAATTGTCTCTTCCTTGTTTCTTCCCTGCATTTATGAGATGGGGATGGGAGTATGATAAACAAACAACAACAAATAGAAAGCCACCATGGCTAACACTACTTAGGTGCCATACAATCAGAATTAATTAAGGGACTGGCCAAGAGTGGGTAATCGGAGTATAGAGCTCTGGACTGTGGGTCAAGAGACGTGGCCTCTAGTTCTGGGTGTGCCTTGGCCAAGTCCTCTCTCTTCTCTGTTCCCTTAACAGAGATCCTTTCCTGTTCTAAGATAATAACACTCTATAGCATATCTTTCCTCAAAAACTTTCAATGATGCTCTCATGTCTTCCAGATTAAACTCACTTCTTTGGCTGGCGTCAAAGGTTCACCACAAAGTAGCTCCAGTCTTCCTCTGCAGTATTTTTCCTTCTCTCACCTGAGAAAACCCAACATGATCGTCTCTTCCTTGTTTGTTCCCTGCATTTTCACCTCTTTTCCTTTGTTCTTTTCTCTGACTACAACCTCTGCCCCTCTTCACCTGTGAATGTTCTTCTCACCTTTCACTGCATGCCATGCAATATCATTCCTGTGAAGCAACTCTGTATTTCCTCCAGATGACTAGGCTGTATTCTTCTGTGGGGTCCCCATCACTGCTCTTTAGGTAGCAGCTGGCAATGGGGTAATGGGGGACAGGAAGCTCCCTGTCACCTTTAACAACATATCTGAACTTTGCTGACAGTTCTACCATTACAGGGGTGTCAAATTTGCAGAGAAATGTACAGACTTGGCTGGTAATTGATGGAAAGACCCTTTAAATGATGCTTTCGCAGAGCTCTGAAAGTGCTGCTATTCACAGTGAGGTTCTGGAAACAGTGAGGCGTAGATGACATTTCTTTTAAGCAATATGCAAAGTTTCCCCCAGAGGAAAGAGATTAGAAGACAACATTAATTATTCTCAAGACGGTGAGTCCTGATTTTCACTAATTACTTAAATTTGCCACTGCCTATTCTGACTGGTGACATTCCACTGGTAGGAATCTGGACCTGCAGAAAAATCTTCCTTCTGAACAGGCCTGCTGGGTCTCTCCGACATGTCGAACGTGCAAGAAGCAGAGCAACAACTCAACCACCCTAGGGAGGAAGTCTGGGTCTAGGACCCTCAGCCACCATTTCTCACCAATGGAAGAATTCAGGAAATTCATCTTACCATGAAGCGTACTGGTTAAAAGCATGGACCCTGGAGCCACACTTCCTAGGATCTAATCCCAGACCCTACCCTCCCAGCTGGCTGGCTTCATGGCCTTGGGCAAATCACCTAGCCTCGCAGTGTTCAGGGCTTTGGCTAGATTTGAAGACTGTTGGATAAAAAGCCTACCTCTGTCCCTCTTCCCTGAGTTCCCTGGGGATATTGTTGGCTTGCCCTGGCAGGACCAGAGCTGGACTGGTTCTAGAAATACCTGTTCCAGAGGCTCCCTAGAGTTCTACCTTTTCCTCAAGGTTTTCAACCCTCTTCTCAGCAGGTTCTTTTCCTAGATGACCTCCAGGAATCCTCCCACCCTGTGCTCTGTGGTCTTACAATTTCTTTGGGTGGGGATGGGTAAAATGGGTCAGATGAAGAAATTACTGGTGAAGCATAGGCAGCTACAATATACAGCCTCCCTCCTGTGTTCTGATAGCACATATTGTATGAACTTTTTCACTCATTCAGCTAGTATTTATTAAGCGTCTACATGGAACAATGGGCTAGTCAGATTAACAAATGTCTGTGAAATCCAAAGCAGCGCAAATGATACCCCTCTAAAACATACATAATTCACCCACCTTATATTTATTAGGCATGAGACCATCCTGGTATTTGCTCTTATCCAGTTTATGGCCCATTGGAGTCTCAAATACAATATAATACAATGAACACTAAAATGGGAGAAATACAAGGAGAATTTAGGGAAAAAAAGAAACCCAGCTAATCCAGAATCAGGGCTCTTGGAAGAAGTGATCTCTAAAGAAGACCTATGGTCTTCAAAAATGAACAAGAGCTTACTATCCAAGGAGCAGGGGGTGAGGGCAGGTGGAGAATACAAATACAGTCCCATGCTGAGGTCCTGGTTGTTAGGGCTTCAACATATGATTTTGGGGAGGGGGCACAATCAGCCCATAATTCTCTCTCTTCAGAGCTGCTTTGGAACTAAATTTGTTGCAACCAGAAACACCTAGGCTGGTATGGGGAGGCACAACCTTCCCTAAGCTGGGATTCTCTTTCCTATGTCCTTTCAACCTGTGTTTGATCCTCATCTCACCTATTGATGGTGATGACATAGACCATCCATCTGTGGGAAAAGCTAGAGCAGCTTTTATTCTTTTATACACTAGCCAAGATATTTTTTTATATAGAAAAAGAACTTCTGAATTCCAACCTCTGCAGTATTAGCCTGCATCCTTCCTTCATTTGGTTCTAGTCTTTATGCCCCAGTGAGATTCTTACTTTTGGGCTAGGCCTTGTTTTCTTTCCTTTTGCTTTAGCCGCTCACAATAACTTCCAAATGCATCTATATCCTGTCCTTCCTACTTTCTTTCAAAATCGGTGCAAAACCCACCAGGATCTGCAAAAGCTTATTGCATTAATGTTCTTTCTGTGCTTCTCATCAGCCAAACTGAACTTGCTTACACATTTCAATTGCAATCTCTTTAAGGCCAGGATTTCATTTCATTTTCTGGCTTTTGTCCACTGTGTTTTAGCAGCTCAAAAGGGCCACGCATCCCTGGCACCCCATGAATAAATGAAATCTCACACTGTAATAATGACAACAGGGCATGCACTCCTCTACCTGCTTACCGAGCAAGCTGCTCTTTTGACTATTTTGCAAAATCATAACGACTCACAGGAGGTTTCTTCCCACCTACCTGATTCTGAGCCCAGTGAATTATAAACATATTTTATTTAACAAATTTGCTTTTATTACTACAGTCAGCTCCTATCACAATAGTTAAGGTTCTGTTTGCAGGTTCATAACTTGCCCATAAAATTTTGCTTCAGGCAGATACTTTGGTCTAATGACTCTTGGTACAAAATATCATTATTAGAATCTTTTTCTTTTTACACCAAAGGAAGTAAAAAAGAAAAAAAAAAACATGACTTAAAAAAAAAACCTTTCAAACTATTGTTCTGTATTAAAGAAATGCTCCTCTCCTCCTCCAACAAAAAAGAAATGACAAAGCTCGGCCAATCCATGGCACTGGATTTCCTTCTCAATGTTTCTCAATACTTCTTAAATGCTTTTGGCATTTTGGATGGGACAATTTTCCTGGTGCACACCTGCCTGTGCAAAGCAGGGCATACATTTGGCATTCCTGGTACCCGTGCACCTGCTACCTGCCATACTCCCTCTCCCCACAAACCAGAGGGGGTGTGCTGACCAACAAAGATTCCACACTCTGTGCCTACTCTGTTTCACGCACATCCTGCAGGAGGACTGTGATCTTCTGGCTTGATACAACTTTAATTGACCCAGAACGAAGTGTCAGAGTAGGCAGCATCTAAAGTTGACCCAGTTATCTGGAGGGCCTTTGGTAAAATTACATAATTGGAGAGGGGTAGTCTGTGGAATCCTCAATATTCCATTTCCCCCCTCTTTTTCTTTTCATGCAGGCTTCCTCTACAGATCAGGAACTACCTCCTTTCCCTTTGCATGCCTGCATCACTCTTAGCAGCCCTCTTGCTGAGACCTGCTGTTTTACTCTGCATCCATCAAAGCGTATCTGACTTCTCACCTCTGCTTACAGGGCCCTATTTTCTGTCCAACGTGGCAGTTACTGCATCAACCAAACCTTAATAATGACCCATTTGTCACACCTCTTAGCAGGGGAGAATATTTTAAAAATATAACAAATGACTTGGCATAGGCACTCGTGGATCAGAAGGGGACACAGGTGGAGGTTCTGTAGCCTGACAGCCCTCTCAGGCCAAACATGGCTCCTCTAGTTGCTAGCTCTTGGGGTGGTCAGGATGAATCCTGTGGAAGGGTCGGGGTGGCCAAGGTGGTGAAGAGAAGGCACTGGAGGGGTCTCAGGGAAGTTGCTATTTACAAGTGAGAATAGAAGTGCTTCAATATATTCACGGCTGAAACAGCCATGTGGTATGTGCTGGTCTCCATTTCATCCCTGACTCCTGAGGTTTTTATATTTTGACAGAATGCCTGGCTTCTCAATGCCTCACTCTACAACACAGAATGGAATTTTAGGCAGCATGTCACAGTAATGAGGAGTGACTTTGACCTCCAAAATTTTAAAATTGATATATAGTCAAAATTACCATTCTTCTTGATTTCATACCTTTTTTGGTATTCAAAATCTCTCCTTTGGGGCGCCTGGGTGGCTCAGTCAGTTGAGTGTCTGACTCTTGGTTTCGGCTCAGGTCATGATCTCGCAGTTGTGGGATCGAGCCCCACGTCGGACTCTGTGCTCAGTGTGGCATCTGCTTCAGATTCTCTCTCCCTCTCCCTCGTTCTCTTTCTCTCAAATAAAAAAAAATTTTCTTAAAAATCTCTCCTTTATCAGTTAAATGGTATCATAAGAGAGATTCTGGTGTATGAGAGAGATGAGGATAGAACTTGATTTTTGTTTTGAGTAGTCAACTCTTACAAAACCATTGGTTGAAAAATGTACTTAGATTGGCCTCAGTTTTAGGGTTGTCTACACAGTGCCATTTTCTGTACGCTGTTTCTTGCATCCACCCTTCTGATTCTTGTGACTTCATTAACAGTTTGGTACTCACTTTCAAATTTTCACAGCTATTTTTATGAGTCAACTTTTGTGTAGCTTTATCAAGCTCCTTTCTCCCCTAAACCCTGCTGTAATGATTAATTTAAGTGTCAACTTGACTGGGCTCAGGGATACCCAGAGAACTGAGAAGACATGATTTCTGGGCGTGTCTGTTAGAATGCTTCTGAAAGAGGCTGGTACAATTGGTAGACAGATAAAGAAGTTTGCCCTCGCCAGTGTGGGTGGGCATCATCCAATCCACTGAGGGCCCAAGTAGAACCAAAAAGGGGAGGAAGGGCAAATTTGCTCCTTTTGCATAAGCTGGGACATCCATCTTGTCCTGCCCTTAGATATTGGTGTTTCTGGTTCTTGGGCCCTCAGTCTTGGACTGGGACTATACCATCAGCTCTCTTGGCTCTCAGGCCTTCAAATTCACTCTGAAATACACAACTTTCTTGGTTTTCCAGCTTGCAGAAGGCCAATCATGGGACTTCTTGGCCTCCATGATCACGTAAGCCAATTCCTCTAATACATATCCTCATGTGTGTGTGTGTGTGTGTATCTGTATTTATCCTATTGATTCTCTCTGAAGGGTGGTAAAACACCAATCTCATTGAATTTTTTATTAGAATTTCATTAATTGTATATATTTGTTTTGTAATAACACTCGTGGGCAATTCTCCTCTATTCTCAATACTTTTGTCTTAAAAGGTCACCCCTGTGGGGTTCCCCCTCCGCCCAAGCAATTCTGTGACATCAGGTAGATATCCCACTATTTACCCCAATTCTAATGCTTGGTACCTGGAGATCATGTCAGATCTCTCAACTTGAGGGCTCAGCTCAAAAGATTGTCCCTTTTTCCCAATTCAGATGCCAATCACTAGTCCAGATTGTCATCTGTGCTTCTGATTGGCTATGTATCAGAGGTTCCCATGACTCCCTGCTCAGATTCCATTAATTTGCTAAAGCGGCTCACACAACTCAGGAAAAGAGTTTACTTACTAGATTACCACTTTATTATAAAAGGATACAATTCAGGGACAGCCAGATAGAAGAGATGCATAGGGCAAAGTATGTGGGAGCAGGGGTAGAACTTCCATACCCTCCACGGATGTGCCATCCTTCCAATACCACATGTTCACCAACACAGAAGCTCTCTGCCTCCCATCCTTTGGGTTTTTATGGAGGCTTCATGATATAACAATGGTTGATTAAATCATTGACCATTGGTGACGGAGCCCCTTTCCTCTCCCTGGGGGCTGAGGGGCGGGGCTGAAAGTTTCAACCCTCCAATCACGTGGTTGGTTCCCTTGGCAACCAGCCTCCAACCTCAGTGGCTTTGCAAAAGTTTCCCCATTAGTATAAACTCAGGAGTGGCTGAAAGAAGCTTGTAATGAATAACAAAAGATACTTTTATTGTTCTTACCAGTTAGGAAATTCAAAGGGTTTTAGGAGCTCTGCACCAATAACTGGAGGAAGACCACGTTTTTATTTCTCATTATAAATCACAATGTTAAAGAGGAAAGAATTGGTATTTTTACTCTATTTAGTCTTCTCACTTAGAAATATTATATATTTAGCCTTATATAAAACCTTCATTTACATTTCTCAGTAAAACCTTATAGTTTTCTTAATGTAGGTCCTATATATTTCGTTTTGGGTTCCTCATTAGTTTTTAGTTTTTGGTCACTTTTGTTAATGATGTAACTCTTCCCTTGATACCAATGAACTGGTTATGGTGGATGTAGGTGTTGGCATTCTTCAAACTTCTTTACCCACTCTAGCGCGCAGCTGCCTGCTGGTCCCTTCAGGATGCTCTCTGGACCACCTTCCCTCACACACGGATCCCAACAGGAGTTCTCAAAGCCTGAAACGGACTATGGGCTTACAAATGTATTTTGGTATTATTTTCAGCTTGCTTCTGGTGAAATAAAAATAATTGCCTATTTTGACTAAATATGACTTGTTCTTAAATACTCACAATGGGACCTATCTCCTGGAAAGACAGGAGCTCTTGTCTCTTAGGAGACGTGCTTGTTAACACTTAGAAAAGGGCTCAGAAGGCATGCTTGGTAATGGTTTCTTTTAAATGCCAGTTACTTAGTAAAAGGGAGAATAGCTGTAGAAGGATTAAAAGATTTATTTTCTTTTGAAATCTGTGGCTTCTTTAAAGTTCAGGGATAAAGGTGCAATTGCCTGTGCCTTACCTGCATCCTTCAAAACAACCAACAAACCTGCTCTGGAAGAAATTCAATCCTCTTCACCGCCAACCCCCCAACCCCCAAAGAGCGTAAGTGAAGAGAGGCTTACTCAAATTTAAAGTTGGATTGCCTTGACAAGCTCTCCAACAGGGAATGAAGCCAGATGGGGATTGAAATAGTTTACAGGCCACCAATCCGTGCCCAGTTAATTGTGTTAGCTGTGCTCAGGATATAAGGAGGAAAGAAATTGTGGTTAAGGGAGAGGTACCTTCAAAAGACTCAGGATCCTATAGCATTGTAAGGATCTCACTGCCTGAATAATCCCACAACTAAAATAAGAGGATTTAATATTCGGTATTCTCTTTTCAGCTGAATGAAGGGAAAATGGAGATGAGGTCCGTTACTTTTTTGGGGGCAATTAACACTGTATTTCTAAGCTTTGGGTTAAAAAACTATGGGAACTAGAAGAACACTGGATTATTGGCAAAAACATCAAAAGTTAAGCACACCAGTGGCTGCAAGTGTTTATCAGTGTGTGTTTCCTTCCATCACCCTGAACTAGGAGGCGGCCTAAGTGCCTGGGATGCTGGTTGGCAGGAGATAGCAAGTTGCCTGACACAAGGCATTAGATGAAGTCGCTCTAATGACTTCTGACCTAACTCAAGTACACTGTAAGGGCAGTGTAAGTGGCTGGAGACAAAGAATTGGAGACCTCTGTCCTTTCATTTGTTCCCTTTCTGCCCCTGACAAGAATCCAGCCCTCCATATAAAGCAGCCACATTTACTTTTTGCTAAGGCAAATGGTCCTTGACCAGTGGCATCAGCATCTCCACGGAACTTGTTAGAAATACAAATTAGCAGCCATGCCTTGGATCTGCTGGAACTGAAATTCTGTGTGGGGGGCAATCTGTGTTTGAATAAATTGTCCATACGATTCTGAAGCTTTAAAGATTAAGAATCTCTGGCTCAGGGAATTATCTCAGTCATCACCTTTCCCTGGTGCTTTGATTTGCCTTTGATTCTTGTCTCTGGTGCCCTTCTGGGGTGACCTGTCACCTGTAGCTGTCCTTAGTGCCTAGCTTCTTTGGATGGATGACACCTTTAGATGGTCAACCTGCCTTTCTCTTCAGACTTCTTCAGAGGACTGATGAAGGACTTCTTTGTAGCACTGATCTTTGCAGATCCCTATGTGAAGATACATAGGGATATCTCTTGCATGCCTGAGTCGTGTACCAGCCTGGACCCCAGAACCCAGGTCCTCCTGTATGTGAGCTAGACCACCATCCCCATCTCCAAGGCTGATAAAGTCAGCATCAGCAGCTATAAAAGCAGCTTGATTTGTGATAGGAAAAAAAATAGCCTGAGATCAAACAGACCAGATTCAAGCCCTGGATTTACCATTTACTAAGTATGTGAATGTGTGAAGCAACTAACGGGTAATAATATTTACCTCCAAGGATTATTTTGAAGAATAAATGAAAGATTCTATCAGAGCCATGACCTACTTTTGTACCATAAAAGGGAGAAAGGTGGGATGAGATATTGTCCCCTTAACCATCAGGATCCCCACCTAGAACAGCTAGAGCTCTAAGCCAGGGGCCTCTGGATCCAGACAGCCTCACCAATTTACATCAATGTGCTCTTAAAGTATTACTAATCTCTATGTAGGCCATGACGTGAAAACAATGAGAACCACAATTCTATAGAAGCACTTGTACAGCTCATGGCACCCAATAGGACCTCAATAAATGATAGTAGTTGTTCTATCTTGGTTGTTGAGGACCACCAAGAGGAACAGTGATAAGTAGTACGATGGCTTCATCATGAGAAATCTAAGTTCTAAGAAGAAAAGAGGGAAGAACGAAAAGAAGACAAGCTTGCATATTTGGTAAAACATAAGAGTTTATCCTCATGTCACTTACAAATCCGGTATTATAAACCGGATTTTGTCTCCATGATGGAGACAAAGGTAAATGTGGAGATCAAGCCAAAGCTTCCTGCATAAGGAATTATCATTTGTGAGTCTGTGTGCATGTGTGTGTGTCTGTGTGTGTGTGTGTGCACGTGCACATGTGTGATCAACAGTGATATCCATCAGAACTCTGAAGAAAACCCAGCCTCTTCTGAAGCAATGTTCATCATTTATAGCAGAGCAAACATACACTTTACAAAGACAAAGATAGGGCATGTAAGGGGCTTGTGGAATTTTTAAGGACTTGGCTAGGGTTTTGCAATGTGCAGACCACCTGCTTGGAGCTCCAGGTGGCCCAAGTCTAAGGTCAAATCCAAGTCACTGGCAGCATCATGAGAGGCACCCACATGCCATCAGCTGGCAGATGTTTGAGGTAAGGCGCATGAACGGGTGAGTGTGCGAGAGGGGGAAGAAGTTACAGGTAACCCCAATGGCAGCCCAACAAATCCAGGTGAAACTTTGTCTACAATGGATTTGATGAACAACAATTTCCTTAAAATGACATCTAATACTCTGGCACACATTTCCTGTTCTACAGATGCTATCAAAGTATAAGCATAACACAAGAATAATACTGAAGGAGGGGCGCCTGGGTGGCTCAGTTGGTTAAGCGACTGCCTTCGGCTCAGGTCATGATCCTGGAGTCCCGGGATCGAGTCCCGCATCGGGCTCCCTGCTCGGCAGGGAGTCTGCTTCTCCCTCTGACCTTCCTCCCTCTCATGCTCTCTGTCTCTCATTCTCTCTCAAATAAATAAATAAAATCTTTAAAAAAAAAAAAGAATAATACTGAAGGAATTCAAAACATCACACAAATTGTTTGATGAAAAGTGGCAAAATAGCGTGCTATTATTGTCTGTGTCTTGGCAGAGTTTTCCTATTGTTGAACATTAGAATAAAATGACATCAGTTGTCACTTAGCAAATGGTCCTCTGCTTTCTAAGCCATCCAGCAGATGGTTGAGGTGATAAAGTGCAGCACCAGCTTGATCTTGTTTTTGCTAGCAGCCTCTACTTGCCACTAAGGCAATCATTTAGGGCTCCTCTGCCAGCCAACGGCGCGACGTGTCACTGTGCGGTGTCTCACACCCCAGGTCCCATGCATCACAGTCAAGCCACATAGCTCGGAAGGTAAATTACCCACCTTCTTAATGTCAGCTCCTTCAGTGGCTTTTCCTCCCTGGTGGTTCCCTGCAACCTTGGCCCCTCAGTGTTCTAGCACTACATTAGAAGCTCCAGGTCCTGGGGTTTTTCTCTGCAGAGCACACCTCCTATCTTTCTCTCTACTCTCAGATTAAAAGAACACAAAATCTGAGGAGCAGGGAGAGTCACGAAGCCCTTGGTTGGCCCAAACCTTAAAAGAAAAGGAATATGACCCCATGCGAACATCCAACTGGTTGGGTCTTATGCCCCTTCCCTCCCTGTGTGTATGGAAGAAAAGGGGTGGGGGGCGGTTTCAGCATATGGGAGTGTTTACAACTGGCTGGGTGACACTGGCCTTGCATCTTTGGTATATACTTTCAAGCAGTTTTCCTCTAAAATGTAGATATTTTTGTTAAATTACATCAAATTACATTTTGTTTTCATTCATCTACTAACTGTAACTTTTCCCCCATGGTTCATCCACGGGCTAGTTAATGTTGAATAAGAACCAAGAGTTGACTACACTCTAGAGGCCAGGAAAAGTAGCAATCGCCCAAGGAAGGGGAAGAGGCCAGTGCCTCTGAAAGTGGCCACCACCCAGAGCTGTGGAGGTTCCAGTCCCCTCCACGTAGAGGGAAGCAGCACCCATGCACTCATGCGCAGAAACCTAACCCCCGAACATGTACCTTTCAGTGCTGATGCCTGTAAGTGACTTCTGAATAAGCCTGTGTAGTTTGCTATTGTTAAATATACACTTAAATTCTACTGATCCGTAAAAGATGCGATTCCATTGCAGTTTATTTCAGAATTATTACAAGGTCAGGAGTGGAGTGCTAATATAAATGTAACCAACACAGTACACTCATTAAAAGGACCTGTAAGCAGAACCTACTCACTTAGCTCCTTACATCACATCCTGAGGGCCAAATACACATGGATCAAGAACAGGAAATATAGGAAGAAGAGATCTTAACTTTGGTATATGTGTGAATCTTCTATCATTTCTAAAACTTTATGATATAGAATTTTTTAAATTTTTTAAAGATTTTATTTATTTGAGAGAGAGAGAGTGCGCAAGCACAAGTTGGAGGAGGGGCAGAGGGAGAAGCAGACTCCCTACCGAACAGAGCCCGATTTGGGGCTCGATCCCAGGCCTCTGAGATCACGACCTGAGCCAAAGGCAGACGCTTAACTGACTGAGCCACCCACGTGCCCCTAGAATTTTTTAATTTTTAATTTTACATTGGATGGGGAGTAAGCGAAGCAAGTTGTGATGATCTATTTTATGTGTCAGTTTAACCGGGCTAAGGGATCTCTAGATAACTAGTACAACACGATTTCTGGGTGTGTCTGTGATGGTGTTTCTGAAAGAGATTAGCATGTGAATCTGTAGACCAGACAGAGTAAAGATGACCCTCATCAGTGTAGGTGGGCATTATTCAATGCACTCAAGGCCTGAATAGAACAAAAAGGGAGGGGAAGGGTGAATCTGTCTTTTTTAAGACACTGGCACTCCTGGCCATCAGGCCTTCAGACTTGGACTGAATGATACCCCAGCTTTCCTGGGTCTCCAGCTTACAAACAGCAAACTGCCAGATTTTGGCCTCCATAACCACATGAGCCAATTCCTATGATAAATTATATTTATCTCCTATTGCTTCTGTTTCTCTGGAGACTCCTATGACAGAAAAAGAGATTATTTAATATTTAGGATGTTTAAAATCCTAAAATTTCTATAAAAATTCCTAAGTTTGTTCCTGATGATTGGTTATCAAGAAAAACCCAGACCATAAGGATCAAGACAGGGCCTGGTTTCCAGAGTGGGGGTAGGAGGAGAACCTTGGTCTCAGGAATAGGGCAGGAGCCAAGCCACAAACAGAGCCCAGATTTAAAGTCCAGGGATTAACAGCAAGATGGGCTTGTGTGTCACCAAGCTGTGTGTGGGGGGGGGGGGGGGTGGTGTGCTGATCAGGAGTTCCCACATCTGCCCAGAGGAAGCAGCCTGAGATGGGCAGGTGCTTCTTAGTGGAGCAGTCAGGGACTCCAGGAGAGAGTAGGAGGTCTGAGCCAGGAGCCGGGCAGGGGTCCAGGACCAAGCAGCATCCTTTTCACCGCTGAAAGATGAGGAGCTCATGTCAAGGGTCAAGGAGGGAAGTGTGTTAAATACCTGGCGAGGGCCATTGTGGTTGTCAGTTATTAGAGCTTTTGGCCATTAATTTTAGATAGTCACTTTACTTTTATAGAGCAGAATCAGCCCAGAATTATTAATGGCAATGAAGAAATGTTTTCTTTGCTGAAGGTCAACTTCTCTTCGCCTGCTGGCTCCTGACGTCCAATGTTATAACTAACGGAGAAATGGCCAGTGCAGTAGGAATGAGGAAGAAAGATGTGAGTAAAAGAGGAAGAAGGAAAAGGAATTTCTTCCAGAGTAAAAACATTCTAAGCACTTCTAAGCCAGAGGGCAAGGCACAGGGTCCCAGTGTCTAATGTGGCAGGCGGTTACCCTCACCTTCGCACTGAGCGGAAGGAGTGGCTTCTGGCTGGTCAGCAGCATGGACACAGCCCCCAGAGTGGCCTGAGATGTCCAGTTATCTCTGATTTTTTCTTTTTTGGGTCTTTTAGGATGGCCAGAAGTTGTATTCCCTAAAGATAGCTGCAAAATCCCTAAGGATGTGCAATATCTTTCCTCAGGTTTTCCTGTAGGCTGCACTCCAGTGTGCAGTGGGAATGTGAAGGGGTGGGGGGAGACAGCTGGCTCTGTAGTCTAAATTCTGCCACTCAGGAAAATGCAGACACAACTCAAGGACAGATGTCCACAGACACAAATGCACTCTATCATACCACGTACACGTGGCATCGCTCAGAATCATTGACTTAATTCCAAACTTCACAGTTGTGCCGCGGCCAATAAAATATTTCCTGAATATGTACTATTTACTTTACAGTCTATAAAATATTTACATGGAAACCTTTTTCTGAAGATACTGTGTTTCAAGTATTATATCTATACCACTGCAGACTGGGAATCAGGAGGCCTGGGTCCTGGTTCTGGTTTTTGACAATAAGGCTGTGTGACCTTGGGCAAGTCAATTCACTTCTCTGATTATCTCATGTATAAAATGAGGGGAAAGGGACTGTGGAGTATCTAAGATCTTTTTCAAATGTAACACTGGTTCATCTCCTCCGGGCAGGTAGGCACCAGACAAGCAGCCCTCAGCCTGCAGCCATCTTTGCTCACTCTGCCAGAGATACCCTTGTAATGGCTTCATCGCAGCACAGAAAGGAGCACTTGGCCAAATGGAAGAAGAGCATCTCAGTGGGGACTGGAGTAGAGTCTGCTGTCTAAGTAGTAACAAGAAAAGTAAGTTAGGTAAACAAGGGAGGCAAATAAGAGTGAGAATACAGGCTTTGGAGAAGGGCCCGTTGGGGGTTAGCCTGGCTTTGCTGCTCACTTTTTCGCGCTCTCCGGCAATGTGTTTAGACCTATGAACCGGTTTCCTTACATGTAATATAAGGACATTAATACTAAGTATTCCCTGGTGCTGTTCTGAGGATCCCTTTTGTTAGAAATGTAAAGTGCATTTTACGTTTGATAAGGCAGGTAAGGGCTCAGTAAACATTAACTATTATTTTTATTATCGATTTATCAAAAAGTCATCTATCAGGAGACTGTGATTCTCCTTTGAGTATCTTCTCAGAGATGCCTATCAAATTCTCCCAAAAGAAACCCTCTGGATTCCCACCTATTTATAACTGTGTTCCCTTACATGCTAATCTGTTGTCATACAAGATAGGTCACAACTGGGGAGAAAACGGTAAAACTTTTTGTGGAGTAGGCTATTCCCTACTCCATAGTACATATCATTGAAATATATTTTATGATTAACCAGTAGGTTAACTTAGTTAATTGCAAGCTCTGGGAATGATGTGAGCCACATAGTAAATGACGATTTTTTTTTAAAGATTTTATTTATTTATTTGAGAGAAAGAGAGGCAGAGTGGGGAGGGAGAGGGAGAAGCAGGCTCCCCACTGAGCAGGGAGCCCGACAACATGGGACTTGATCCCAGGACCCCAAGATCATGACCAGAGCTGAAGGCAGACGCTTAATCAACTGAGCCACCCAGGCACCCCAACAATGCCTTTTAACATTAGGGCATCTTGTCCTGGTTTGCCTGGAATAGTCCTAATTTATGCTTCTTATCCTTGAGTTATTTTGAGTGTACCGTTTTGCTCTCAGAAGCACCCTGGTTTAGACAATAAATTATATAGTTGTCCTATTTAAGTTAATTGAGTGCTGGGTTGATGGTTGTCTCCATAAAAACCTATTTGGGGGCAGTGTTTTCATTAAGAAGTCAAATTAGGCATACATGATTTCAACTTCAGACATTTTCTCTGGTGCCAAATTCTCATATGTATGAATGTGGCCAACGAGCATCTTGAAGCTACCAAAGATGGCCATTGAGAGGTTGCCACAGGTATAGATGTCTCAAGTCTGTCCAAAGTCTTAAAATCAAACTGCAACTCTGAGGAAAAGGATTACAGAAACTCTTGCCAGAGGATACAAAATCAATGCACAGAAATCAGTTGCTTTCTTATACACTAACAACGCAACTGTTGAAAGAGAAATTAAAGAAACGATTCCATTTACAATAGCACCAAAAACCATAAGATACCTCGGAATAAACCTAACCAAAGAGGGAAAGGATCTATACTCTAGGAACTACAAAACACTCATGAAAGAAATTGAAGAAGACACAAAAAGATGGAAAAATATTCCATGCTCATGGATCGGAAGAATAAACATTGTTAAAATGTCTATGCTACCCAGAGCAATCTATACCTTCAATGCCATCCCGATCAAAATTCCAATGACATTTTTCAAAGTGCTGGAACAAACAATCCTAAAATTTGTACGGCATCAGAAAAGACCCCGAATCGCCAAGGAGATGTTGAAAAAGAAAAACAAAGCTGGGGGCATCACACTGCCCGATTTCAAGCTATATTACAAAGCAGTGATCACCAAGACAGCATGGTACTGGCACAAAAACAGACATACAGACCAATGGAACAGAATAGAGAACCCAGATATGGACCCTCAACTCTATGGTCAAATAATCTTTGACAAAGCAGGAAAAAAACATGCAATGGAAAAAAGACAGTCTCTTCAATAAATGGTGCTGGGAAAATTGGACAGCCACATGCAGAAGAATGAAACTCGACCATTCTCTAACACCATTCACAAAGATAAACTCAAAGTGGATGAAAGACCTCAATGTGAGACAGGAATCCATCAAAATCCTAGAGAAGAACATAGGCAGTAACCTCTTTGACATCGGCCACAGCAACTTCTTTCAAGATACATCTCCAAAAGCTAGTGAAACAAAAGCAAAAATGAACTTTTGGGACTTCACCAAGATAAAAATCTTCTGCAGAGCAAAGGAAACAGTCAACAAAACAAAGAGGCAACCCACAGAATGGGAGAAGATATTTGCAAATGACACTACAGATAAAGGGCTGGTATCCAAAATCTATAAAGAACTTCTCAAACTCAACACCCAAAAAATCTTTCAAGTCAAAAAGTGGGCAGAAGAGATGAACAGACACTTCTCTGAAGAAGACATACAAATGGCTAATAGACACATGAAAAAATGTTCATAATCATTAGCCATCAGGGTAATCCAAATCAAAACCACACTGAGATACCACCTTACACCAGTTAGAATGGCAAAAATGGACAGGGAAAGAAACAACAAATGTTGGAGAGGTTGTGGAGAAAGGGGAACCCTCTTACACTGTTGGTGGGAATGCAAGTTGGTACAGCCACTTTGGAAAACAGTGTGGAGGTTCCTCAAAAATTTAAAAATAGAGTTACCCTATGACCCAGCAATTGCACTACTGGGTATTTACACCAAAGACACAGATGTAGTGAAAAGAGGGCCACATGCACCCCAATGTTCATAGCAGCAATGTCCGCAATAGCCAAACTATGGAAAGAGCCGAGATGCCCTTCAACAGATGAATGGATAAAGAAGATGTGGTCCATATATATGATGGAATATTACTCAGCCATCAGAAAAGATGAATACCCAACTTTTACATCAACATGGATGGGACTGGAAGAGATTATGCTAAGTGAAATAAGTCAAGCAGAGAAAGTCAATTATCATATGGTTTCACTTATTTGTGGAACATAAGGAATAACATGGAGGACATTAAGAGAAGGAAGGGAAAAATGGGCGGGGGGAATTAGAGGGAGAGATGAACCATGAGAGACTATGGACCTGAGAAACAAACAGGGTTTTAGAGGGGGGGGGGGGGGGATTGGTTAGCCCGGTGATGGGTATTAAGGAGGGCACGTACTGCATGGAGCACTGGGTGTTATACGAAAACAATGGATCATGGATCACTACATCAAAAACTAATGATGTATTGTATGGTGACTAACATAACATAATAAAATTAAAAAAAAAAAAAGAAAGAAACTCTTGCCAGTATTACTGAGATTCGAATTCTTCATTTATTCATTCCCATTGTGCTAAGCAGTGAGGATACAGTGGGAACAAGTTAGACAGGATCCATTCTTGCCTTCATGGGGCTCACGATTTACTGAAGGACACAGGGGAAACTAAAGTTTCATTAGAAACTTTTTCAACAGAAAAAAAAATTACCTATGAGGACAAATGTAATAAAGGAACAAGGAAATAAAGAGCTAAGGTAGAAAGTAACAGAAGCGTTGTGAGGAAAACTGTATTTCAAGAGGTTTGCTGGAGAAGCCCTCTAGAGGATATGGCATTTAAAGTGAAGTGACACGAGTCAAAGAGACCAGTGCTCAAGTGTGTGGGAAAACTGCATTCGGAGATCATGAATCAGGCAAGAGCTGGGGGTCTCTTAGGCACTGAGAGAAGGTCAGTATGGCCAGAAATCACTGAGCAAGGGGGGAGCCCAGGACAGCTGAGGTGGGATAGATGGACAGGGCCCCACAGTGTGTAGTGAAGAAGCGAGATTTTTGTTCCAGGTGAAATAGAAAGCCACTCAGGAGTTTTGAGTAGGGAAATGGCATGATCCAATGTATGCTTCGTGTTGATCTGATTTACATTATAATTTACTTCCCTGCTGTGTGGAAGAGGAATTGAGTTGGTGGGGGAGGGGACAAAAGTGCAAGTAGAGAGACCAGTCTGGGGGGGGGATGATGAACTGGATCAGGTGAGAGATGAAGGTGGTCTGGCCCAGAATGGTGGTGGTGGAGATGGTCAGATTTGGGACACATTTTTCAAGTTCATTCTACAGAATTTGCTGGTAGGTTGGGCAGTGAGAGTTTAGGGAAGTGGAAAATCAAGACTGACTCCATGGTTTTGTCTCCAGAGGCTGGGTGAATATGTGGGGAAGCAGAAAGTCACTGGGGGACCAGAAATGAAGATTTCTGTTTTGAAAATGTTAAAAATGTGACGTTTGAGATGTTTCTGATCCATTTGGGTGAAGAACATCAAATACGCAGTTGGATGTGTAAATACGGTCTCTGAGAGGTAGGAGATGTAGTTGTAAATTTAGTTCTCATTATTATATCCATGGAATTCAAGTCTGGAAATGATGAAAGCCGCTAGGGCGAGAGTACACACAGAAAAAGCAAGCAAGATAAGGAAAGAAAGGAGGGAGGGCGGTGGGTAGGACTGAGCTCTGAGGAATATATCAACATGTGACACAGAGAGGAAGTGGACACAACAGAAGAAGGAAAAGAGCCAGCGAGGTAAACCAGGAAGGAGGCAGGAGTCTGGCAAAAGCCGAGAGAAGGAAGTGTTCCAGCAAAGAGGAAGTAGTCAAATTAGTTGAACAGTCAAAACAGACCAAGAACTAAGAAGTGTCCACTGGAGTTGGTCACAGGGAAGGAGATGGTCCAAGACCTGACAGGAGAAGCTGCATCATTGGCTTCGTACGTGAATATGGTATTTGGGGAATTGGGCAGGACCACATAGTCCTTGTGGCCAAGCCAGGAGTCCTGTCCCACCTTGCACCCTCCCGGCTCCTCCCCTTTGGCCGAGTCCCAGGTGATGGTCTGCCTACCCCTCCACAGGAAAGAAATCCGTGATAACAGCTCCCAGAGCAATGGCCCCGAGGGAGGTCATTTTCTTTATGTTCTTCCCTTCTCAGTTCTTTCTCCCTTTCCTTGGGTAAACTTTCCTTTGCTACATTTCCTGTTTTGGCTATTCCTGGCACAGTGGCTGGAGAACCAGTGAGGTATCGGGTCCCCTCCCCCATCCCTTTCTGGTGCCTCTTACTTCTGTGAATGGTTCATTGTTAAAGGGCAAAAGGAACGTGGCAAAGGTAAATGGATGGCTTATTCAGTTGGAGAGAGGGAGGCAGGGACGGCACACAGGGCAGGCCATTATGTAGGAGACTGTGAGGGCTGTACACGTATGATTTAATTTTCAACAAGAGTCTTAATATCATGTTCATGTATGGGGCTGATAACCTTTCTCTTAAATCTTTGGAATGATTAAGGTCAGGTGGTCATCCATACACAGTGTAGTCATTATTCCCAAACCAGAGCCTGAACAGCACTGACACAGTTCACACGGGTGTGCAGACCTCACTAATGGGCCAGCAAGCCCTGAGCCCAGCCTGGCGGGCTGGGGTCCCCAGCAATGTGACAGCAGCGCCCGGGGACTTGTGGTGTGCACATGACCAGGCCAGCAGCATTTCAGAGGCTAAGAGGACAGAAATCCTGAGAAGATTTCTAGTCGTCATTCCAGATGGGTCATTTAAAAATATCCCTCCCAGAGCAGGACATTCTGAAGCTGCCTTGTGCACTCCCCTGCTTCCTAGCTGCTCAGTGACCAGTCAGAAAGGGATGGCTTTACAAAAATTCCTCACAAAAACAAAATCCTTCTATATTCTGTAGCATTTAAAAGCTTCATTGTGACAAATACTTGCGGAAATGAAGCATTCCTTTGTGTTCCTTTACAACATGGGGCAAGCTCCAGAGAAGTGTGGGATGCTCATGAGAGAGGGCCCCTTGAATGCACTATGCAAATTTATGAAAACAACATGCAAATCAGTATAGTTCTAGTGAGTCAATACAAACAAACAAACAAATGATGGGAAAGACTTTGATTACTGTGGGATTCAAGGAGAATCCCTGACTTTATTTGTAGGGTTGCCCAGGTGTGTGTGTGTGTGTGTGTACGTCTCAGTGCATTCATGTGTGTGCACATGTTTGTCCATGTGCGGGTGCACATACTTGTAGGGTGACAGAGGACAAGCAATGAAATCTGAATGCTCCAAGGAAATGAGCACTTCAGCTTTTTGTTGTTGTTATTTCCTAAGACCCAAGAACTTCTTCCCAGCCAGGAATTCGTTATTATCGCGTCATGACAGGGTTATATGTCCATTAAATTGTGCAGACGGAAGCATGGCGGCATGGAAATAACATGCAGGACTGGGAGTCAGGCTGGAGGAACTCCCACCAAGTGCTGGCGGGGCTGCGTTGCCAGGCTGTGCTTCCGGGGACCCAGCTCTGGCACTCCTCCGGGCTCTGACTCTGCCATGGGAGAGCAGTCCTCAGGGCCAAGGGCACATGCCCTTCCAGAGCGCACATCTCCCTTCCGGGTCCCATTCTGGGTACTCGGAGAAAACCCACAGTTGCAGTATGGAGCCTGACCTGCGGGGCTGTTAGGAAGGCGTGTCTGACAGATTTGTTTGCTGGCTTGACTCGTGACATTTCCATGTTCAGCCCCAGAGTACGTGAGGCTCCCCTAGGCCTCGAGGCCCTAGTACCACCCCTGGGAGGAGGGGGCCTGGCCGGGGGCATCTGAGTCCCGGCTCAGCCGCCAGTGGTTCTGTTATCTTGGACAAAACCATTTCCTCTCTGGGTCTTACATCCCTCATTGCTCAATCTGGGTCAGGGTAAGATTGGAGCAGGTGAGCACTAAGTGCTTTGAAAGATAAACATCTCTAAGAAAGGTGGGACATTTAAAAATAGTCCCCTGTACCTGGTGACCCACAGGGGCTGTCATGTCAGAAGGAGAGGCATATTACCAGTTCCATGTAGTTTGCATATTCATGGTTTCTGATTTTAAATGACATTTAATGGTTTACAACTCTGTTATATTGGTCAAATGCATTAATCTTCGAATATCAGATTTGCATACCATTGTAGGGTGTTGCAACTAATTAACTTAATCTAATTTAATTGTGCACAGAGTTACAGCCTTCTGATGTTAGTACCTAAGCTTATGCAAATAACATGCAAATAAGAATCCAAGTGCTTTCACTAACCCAGCCCTGACTATAGCACCATAGCCCAGAGTTCACAACTATCAACATTCATCCAACAATGAAACACTGTACCAGGAGATATAGTTTATGAATGAATTCTTGCAAGTCTTCTTCAAGACAAAATCAGGACAAATAGGTGCCTTGCAAGCCCAGTATATGGTGAATTCTGAGGCAAATGATTGCAGAAGTTACATCTAGCGGGTACTTCCTTTTCCCACTCCAAGGTCAGCCCCCCTCAGGTCTGCTCCCACCCTCTTTCCTCCCTCAGGAATAATTAGCTGGCAGGTCCGGCAGTAAGACAGGTGCCTACCAAAATGCTGAAGGAGAATCCCATGGTTTGCTTCCTCTTCCTTTTGCAGATAAGCAGCCTAAATATCGAACCACTAAGTGTCTGGTGCCCACACCCTGGGTCGTCATCCCAGGGTGCTGAGGGTTGCCTACCCCTTGGCTCACCACCATCCTTCCCAACATGGAGAAGTAACCTCAGTTTATACTCCCTTCTGTTTCACAGGCAGGAGAGTTATAGCAGCAGGACGCGGCCCAGGGGACCTGGTGGCACCCTCCTCTCCCTGCCGTGCCAACAGGTTCAACAGTCCAGAGCAGCAACATCCAATAAAAATGTACTTCAACTCCCTTACAGGGAAATTGGCAATACATCACAATTCCGAGGAAGAGGATTTCCATTTCATGTAACCTAAAAATGACCTTGTTTAATACTGACGTTTGCTAAAACGGGAGTACTTTGTATTTTTAGGAGGAATTGTACATTTTCTTACTGGTTTAGTTTGGTACTGGCAACCAGAACTATTTTGTGGGGGTGTTTCTCAAACTCCAAGTCAGTTTCCTGGGATCCCCTAAGCAAACCTATCCTGTGCCCACTGGTTCATGTTAGGGTCTGATCACTTTAGAAGAGTGCATCCTTCTCCACAGGAAGGGGTGCCCAGGATCCCCGGGAGCTCTGCCCCAGCCTGACATGAACCAAGGTGGCATCAGGGGCCCTCTGCCCAGGGTAGGTGCCGCTGGCCCCTGGGGCACCTGGTGAGGGACCCCAAGCCTGGCTGCCTGCATGACACTACTGGGGATGCTGACCCTACATGACCAGGGTGGTCTGGCTCTCAGCTGGGATTGTCACCAGGAGGCAGCTATTCCAGCGCTCAGCATGTCCTGAGTGCGTTGCCATCCCTCCTTGGGCAGGGCCCACTCGGGTGGGGAAGCAAAGGTGTGGTCTTTCCACAAAGCCCCGTGAGTGCTCACCTGCTCCTGTGCCCAACCAGTGGCCCTTCTCCGAGCCCAACCCTTCTCTCTGCCTGCGAGTGAGCTTTCTCTGGGTGTGGCCGAGGCCATGAGTTTTATAAAATGTTATTAAATAAAATGACCTAGATTAAAAAAGAACGTACTTTAAGCCCCAAGCGTGAGCCACAAACATCATTTTTAATTTTCTAGTGGCCATGTTAAACAAGGAAAAAGAAACAGGTAAAATAAATCTTAATAATATATTTTGCTGAACTCAAGTTATCTAAAATATCATTATTTCCATTTGTAATTGATATAAAAATTATTAAGGAGATACTCTACATTGTCTCGGTCCCTTCCCCCGCCCCCTCTCCTCAAACTAAGTCTTCCAAATCTGCTGTCTGTTTTACACTTACAGCACATCTCATCTGGGACTAGCAACATTTGAAGTGCTCATCAGCCACATGGGGCTAGTGGTTGTCAGGGTGGACAGTGGAAGCACAGAGTCTCCACCTTCCATGAGCATGGCTAACCACTGCAGGAGGCTGGAGAAGGGAGGCAGGGAGAAGCCTGGTTCTCAAATGAATGCACTGCCTGCTTATCTTTGCAGTGATATGAATAACCATCCCATCCGGTATGCCTGCTTATGTAATTAATTAGCATTTATATAGTAATTTATGTTTGCAAGTGTTTTCTTGATATAGTTGCCAGTATATTTATCTACGTGCATGTTACACTTTGTGTGCCTACCTGTGCTAATTACTGCTATAATTATTGAAGATATTTAAGAACACAACTCACAGTTACCTTCAAGAACCCCAGCAACCATTTTAATAGCAACTATAAATTCTATCTTCTCCTTCCAAGTTCTGTCTATTTCACTGAGAAGCTTTATACCTCCACCCCAAACTCTCCAAGTTCGTGGTCGGCCTCAGAGTGAAAAATGCATTTAAAAGCAATCTAGTCTTTTCCCCTTTGTCAGCTTAAATTTCACATGAATGGGATAGAAATTTAATGACATATCTTGCAGCAGCAACAGCGCCATCCATACACAGCATTTCAACATAAAAGGCTAATCACAAATAATGACTACTACCATCAAACAGTGCCATCTCTAATACCTAAAGGCCTTTCCTATTCCCCATCCAAAACTTCTTTCTGACCAACAGGCAAGCTCAGGAGCAGGAAGGGGCAGGAGCATAGGCCGGCAGAGCCTGGGGCCCTGCATCCTGGCACCCCCTGGTCTCAGAAGACCCTGGCTTTCGGCGAGGAGAAGCAGCCTGGGCCAGCTAAGGAGACTGACAGAAGGCAGGCAAATGGAGTAGAAAGAACTGGAATAGGCAGTTCTGAGGTACAAGAAACATAAGCTCGTGCTGCGGTTGGGTTGGGAGATTCAAAAGACCATTCCACCTTACCCATTCCCCTCCCCACCCCCTCGCTCCCTCCCCCCAGATCAATGAGGGGGAAAACTACAGTGCTCCAACTCATTCCGTGGTTCTGCTGCTCTCGGTGATTGGAAATGCCAGCGAGGGGAATGATATACATCATGTGATGAAAGGAGAGTACAAAAATATTCACCAACAGCTATGAAATGCAGCTGCCTCCACAGCAGAACCAGGCGGCTCTTGAACAGAACACAGCAACACCACCCAAGAGACTGAAGACCAACTCTGCTCCAAAGCAATTTTGTGAGCCCAATATTGGGGATTAGAGACAAACAGGGAGAGATCTTACGCCACAAATCACTGCATACCCAATGCTGTTGCTCCCTCCTCTGGCTCTCCCCTGGGGAAAATCATTAAGCCTCTTTCTGTCTCTCCTTAAAATGGGAGCTAAATTAGCAACTTACCACAAAGGAGTGTTTTCTTAATTACTTGCGTACAAATTGTTTGATATTACTGAACGAAAGGTATCAAGGAGAAGGCAAGCTATTACCATGATTATTTTTGTTCTAATATAAAGCAGTAGGCCAAAGCCTTTTCTATCTTTTGGATTATGTTTCAGTTCAGTGATACTTCAGGGAATGGCCTCCTAAGGCTCTGATCGCCATTAGTACAAGCCGAATTTCCAAGACTCATCCAGAAAGCCCTGCGTCCCCAGGCCAGGCTTGATAGATATGGGAGAGCAGGGGAAGCAAAGAGCAGATTTGGGAGAAGGAGCCTGGGCATGAGTGGTGGCCTCATCCTGGGCAGCCTCAACAGGAAAATATTCATCTCTGTAACCCACGGCCTCCTCTCCCCATGCAGGTCTGACTCCCAGACTTGGTGGCGAGAGCTGGCCTGGTGGGGGTGGGGCCCAGACTGCTGACTGGCAGAAGCAGACTCTACCACCCACTCGCTCTGAGGCATCAGACCTGATCACAGGCTTCATAAATAAACATGGGTTGACACGGCATTTCCTTGCTGGAAGAGAGGAGAGACATTTTTTCCATGTATTCTCTCTCAGGGCACGAAGAAGGAGAGATGTGGGAGGGAACTTTCCAGACAAATGCAAGAACTGCAGTTTCCTCAAAATCTTACCAGAGCCAGGGGCTTGTCCCTTTACCTGCAGTCTTGCCCCAGGGCCACTACCAGAGTAAGCACCACTGATTCAAAAGGTGACTGTCCAGGATGGGTCTAACCGGCCTGCCTAGGGATTTTGTAGAGATAGTGATTGCCCTGATTTACTATTGCATCTTTGAATCATGCTGTGATTGGGTCTTCAGGAGGAATGTGGGTAAACAGAAAGTGACACATATAGTAATGATGCTAAGAAATTGGGTGGCATTATAGTAAGGGCTTGGAATGGCTTGTATGAAATTCTTTTCATGAAAACATTTGCTCTTTTGGAGAGCATACCATAGGTTGCTTCTGAATAATGAGACAAGTTCTATAGCCCAACCAGGTGGGAGAAGTCTATCACTTGCTAGATCTGTTATAGAGTTGTTTATCCATTTGCCTAAAAAACTTTCTTAGGAATTTCAGTGTATTATTTTTGCTATTACTGTCTTAACAATAGTGACAGAACGTTTAAACCCCATTTAGCTCCTGACTCTCTATGTGGAAAAACTATTTCTCCCCCCATATGTAACTTTCTGTCCATTCATTAATTGTCCTGCTGCTTGCCTAAGTTTATTTACTGCCTTCTAAATACGTATTGTAATTTATCCTCCTAGTCCCAGGGGGAGCCGATAAAATGTAAAACTTTATATAATAGGAGCAGCCACAAATATTTTAATATCCAGGGCTGCTTCTGAATCCTAATTTTGCAGATGGCGTGAAGTTCATTTATAGCAGCTATTGAAAACTGATAAATGCCATCCACATCACTCAGCGTTGTCAATAATCCACCAGATTGTGTGCCCAGGGAGGCAGGGGAGCCAGGAGCAGCTCCCTGTCCTTCCCTAACCAGCCTCCAGCAGCAGACCCCATTGCTGCCTTGCCTTATCAGAGGCCACAATTCTATTCAGGTCAGCAGTGAGCAGCATCTTTTGGAACTTCTAATCTGCCAGCGGAGAGATGCTCTCAAGAAGGCTGTCGCTGCATGGAGCACGCAGGCACCCCTCCCTGGGGATTTGTGCTCCTCCAACACAAGAGATGAGCAAAGGCGGAGCAGCAGCGAGGCTACCGCCAAATTGGGCGGAGGCTGAGAAGTTGTTAAGAACAAGAGTACCTCTGTCTCCCCCAGATTCATATATTGAAGTCCTAACAGCTGATGTGATGGTATTTGGAGATGGGGCCTTTAGGAGGTGATTTGGTGGAATAGTCATGAGGGTGGGGGCCCCGGTGATAGGATTAGCACACCTTCTAAGAAGAGATTCAAGCTCTCCCTCTTTCTCTAAAGGCACGAGCAAAGGGCCTGGGAGCACACAGCAAGGTGGCCCTCTTTAAGTCAGGAAGAGAGGCCTCACCACCACCCAACTGAGCCAGCACCCTGATCTTAGACTGCCAGGCCCTAGAACTGGTGAGAAAACCACTGTCTGTGCCGAAGCCACCCAGCCTAGGGTACTTTGTTACGGGAGCCTGAACTGACAAGACACACGTCACACGCCCTTTGTTTTAGGATTCTTTTTTCCTTTTCAGTTAATTATCCCTTTAAGGAAAAAAAAAAAAAGCACAGAGGATGAGAGAACAGCAAGGAGGTCAGAAACTAAGTGCATGTCTCACTTACACCTCCGTTCTTTGTTTTACCAAATAGTGATCAAGTCCTTACTGTGTTACAGGCATGAGGCAAGATACACATATATATGCATTATATTATTATGTAGATACATTTTTTTAAATTACATATATCTATATTAACTGATATTTAGTTAGAAGTTACCCAGGGATTCCCAAGTGATCCCTGCTCTCCAGGAACAGTCCAGAGGGAATGTTCTAACAGCTGCAAGTCTACCAGCAGGCAGCGCCCTGAGAGAATGGAAGCAGGGAGAAAGAGAAAGGATTTCCAGCCTCTGCAAGTCTGGGGAAGGAGGGAGACATCCAGAGAGACCCCGGGGGAGCTGCCAGGGCGACTGGCTGCTGTGTGCAGCAGGTGGCCGGCTGGCCTCTTGGTCCTGAGGAGTCCCTTCATGTCAGCCAAAGCAGTGGCCAATTCCCTCCTCTTCTCCTCCTCTGTGCCTCATGGAGCTGGTTGCCCTCTGGTAAAATCTCTTTGCTTTCCACTTTTAAGGCTGCCCTGCTGTTTGCTTGAACTGGATTTCATCTGGATGCAAATTCAAAAAGAACATGAGGGTAATCTGCTTTTAGGCAGTCCCGGGAGATGGTCTGCTAACGGCTGGGCAGAGCAGCATATCAAGTCAGTTTGATGAAACGTGTTAGTTCAGAGAAGTCAGAAAACATCTGGTCCCAGAGCAGCTTGGATGCAGAGAGCAAGTAAATGGTCCTATTGAGTTTTGTCTTCAGACTCACCCACGTTACCCGGGTGTGTGAGCTACAGAAGAGGAAGCCCAGACGCAAGAGCTTTCTGGGTGGGGCGCCTGGCCTTAAATAGTCTTGAGGTTTTTTTTACAGAAGAAATGTTTGACACATCTATCATAATCTTTCCATTGTGAAGCTCGCTTATACCCAGAAGCAAACTCAAACTGACCTTCTATAACATTTAATCTTTTTGTGGTCTGCCTTCCTCCCTCCCTCTTTCTTGCTTTTGGATTTATGCAAAGAGATGTGAAATAAATGAATCAAAATATACTAAGACACATGCTGCTGCCCCTTGACAGGAAAGAGGTCATTTTCTTCAGTGACACGCATCACATCTTTCATGCCAGACAGGGTCCCCACAGTGCGGAAGACCCCTGATGTCACCAGGAGCACAGCAGGTAACGACCTCAGGATGTGGTGTGGAAGAACCACCGAGGCTGGCTGGAAGTCTTCCCATCAAGTCATACACTAAAGCTCTCTAGAAAGCTTTGGGCCTGACTCAGGGCAATGATGGGAGCTGGATGCCTAGTGGAAAAGATCTTTTTTTGTAGAAAGAACTACAAGGTGCTAGCCCTGGAAGGGACAAGAAAGATCATCTGGTTCAGCCACCTTGTACACAGGAATGGAAATGAGTCCCAGAAGGGTTAGGGCATTTGCTCAAACTCATGGCAACTAGTTGTAGGTACAGCTAGGATGAGAATCCAGAACAGAATGGAAGATGAGAGTCATTAATATTCTGGATATCCCAGTAAAGCAGTTAAATGTGCCTCTTTATAGTTAGCTGCAAAATGCTGACAATTTCCCTCTGTTCAGAGATACTTTAAAAAGTGGTGTCTCAACTAAGTGATATAAATATGTTTCTCTCACCACTTTACTCAGTGGATCAAATAAGATGATGCTCTTGCTAGCATATGGTCATCTGGTGCCTCGGGGATTATACATCCATCATGCTATGGATTTGGTAGGAAAATGTCTGAGCAAGAACCTGGGAACATTCACCTGGTGGACCAGGCTAAGTGGGACGGGATCTTGACATAGCTGAGTAGACAGTCCAAAAAGGCTGTCTAGAAATTCGGGAGTTGTTTAGCAATAGTTGGCCCTAGGGCTATGGTTTTTAATATAACCAAATATGTGTTTATAAATATATAATACAAAGAGTACATAAAAATACATAGACTAAAGTATATAAGAATTGTATGGATACTGTCTTACCTATTTTAGTTTTTGAGAGAGCCTGCATACTTGAATTAGCCTAAATTAAATGCACAGGTGATACCACTTGACTGCAATATTATTTATGTTTAAGGTAAGTGAAGATTAAAACCAATACATGTGGGACCCAGTGTCACCAACAGAACAAATCCTAGCATAGGGCCTCGTACGTACATTCAGCAAACATCAACTATTGTCCTGCTTATGGCAATTGAAGTTCAGTACCCCAAAGAATGGGCCACGGGTCTCCGGGCATCTGTGTTTGAATGGGAGGACTCCAGCCCTGGAAGACTGGCAGGAAGACCACAGCATCCTGGTTTTCTAACAAGGGAAGGTTTCAGTGTGGTCCTATCTTACAAGGGGCCAGGGACTAAATAGAAAAACTGTCAAAACTAAGGAGAAAGCCCAAAGCTAGAGGCCCGTCCCTAGGGTTGGGCCACTATGGTAAGTTGAACTATAAGATGGGGAACCAGAAGTCCAGAGAGAGTCAGAAACCCCAAGATCCTTGACAATAACCCATCACCTTGTGTCGTTCTATAAGAAAAGGCCACAACAGAGGCCAGTAGCCATGGGGAAACTTGGGTCCCAAGCCTGGGAAGAGGGGGCCTTAACTCCCAGGCCACCCGATCTGGAATGCATGTAATCCGATGATCTGGGAAACATGATCTTCAAGCATATAATCTCTATAGTTCTATGAAGAGGCTTTCTTGCTAGCATCATTATTCATGGACAAAGATGGAGCAATGGGCTTTCTAGTACATGTGAAACTCAGGAGACATGAAGTTCTAAAGCATTCCAGAGCTACAACAATGAGCAAGGGTGGTTCACTGGTGGCAACACACTAGAAACAAATGATAGCTATACTTTGGAATAAGAAAGGGCTGGTGAAAAACATTTATTTCTGTCTGAACACTGAGCTGTATACTCAGATATAACCTTATTCAAGCCAAATGAATTCAGTGGAGGAATTTTTTTTTTTTTTTTTTTTTTTTTAGGTAGCAAATTTTACTGTATTTAAAATAATCATCTTAGGTAAGTGAAGAGTTGATAAATGATCTCAATCTGCATACCGCCTTGTAAGAGCAGAGCTGTGTATAATTGCAAGATTGCCCTGGGGGGCTGTTGCTTTACTCTGCTGAGTGAGAAAGGCAAGGCTTTGTGAAATGGCAGGCCAGGGCTCTTGGTGGTGAAGCAGGAGGAATTTCTTCTCCCCCACGCCTCCATTCTTTGTCACTGGGGCTGCCTGAGAAACTCCCCCCAAAAGGAACAGTATTCTCAGCTCTGAATGAATCTAGAGGACATGCCGGAAGATTTTTTTTTTTATATGTGCACACACACAAAGTTGCCACAAAAGGGGTACCAGCATAGAACTATTTAAAAGATGCAAGGTCAGATTATTCAAAATCCACTGAAAAGACAACAATTGCAATGAGAGGGAGAGTGAGTTTAAGTGGAACTGAGAGAAACAAAAAAATGCTGCAGAAAGGTGAAAGCAGCCCGGGGAAAATATTTGGTCACCCACCATCGTGAGCTGTGCACTTCCCCTCCTTGTGCTCAGTTCTTCCATGAAATAGATTTTTTCCTTGGCTTCCACCTCCCTTGGCCCTTCAGCATTCATTAGGCTTTCTCTTTTGGCCTACTGGATTTCTCTTTCAACACTGCCCTACCAACGGAAGAATCCTGAAGGTCCTATGATGTCCCTTCGTTTCCCAGTGACAGCCAAGAGCTAGAGCTTCAAATTCCAATGTTTTCAGGGAATAGGAGATTAGAGGTACAAAAAAAAAATTAGAGAACTAAAGCTCTTGATTTTGTTCTGAAATGGATGTGCGCACAACGTCCACTTCTTCACATGGCCCTGCCCCTCCCGTTGTAATGCGAGCCTGTTCAGTCTATATTAAAATCAGATCACGCACTTCACTTAAATGTTTATGGAATGTTTGGGATATAATTCTGTAAATTCCGAACTGCTATACAATTGTGTATACTAAAATTCTTTGGAAACTGAGTGGTTCAGGAAAGCAATCACCTGGTGACTTTCTGGGAGTCATATAGAAGACCCCAGATCAACCCCAGAAAATATTACTCTTAAAATTCTATCACACCAGATGAGACTCACCATGGGGCCATTTTTGCTTGGCATTCTCTCTGGATACTATGGAGCAGACTCTTTAATTTTTTTCCTCAAGGGCGCCTGGGTGGCTCAGTTGGTTAAGCGACTGCCTTCAGCTCAGGTCATGATCCTGGAGTCCCTGGATCGAGTCCCGCATCGGGCTCCCTGCTCGGCAGGGAGTCTGCTTCGTCCTCTGACCCTATCCCCTCTCATGTGTTCTCTCTCTCTCATTCTCTCTCTCTCAAATAAATAAATAAATAAATCTTTACTTTTTTCCCTCAAATTTATTCATTTCTTCTTCTAATAGACTCCCCCTGAATTTTAGCAGGGCATATGGTTGTCCATACAAAAAAAAAGGTACATTTTATGGGTTACCTAACTGCTGTATGTGGCCAAGTGGCTAAATTTTAACCTATGGACATAAGCAGATCTATCTTGCTTTTATGGCTGAGAAGCAAATGAGAAGGCAGGAGCTGGAGCAGCCATTTTGGATCAAAGGAACTATTAGAGGAGATTTGCTCAATGTTAAAGGAAAGAAAATGCAATACTGTGTTGAAGTATTGGATGAGGAGTCAGAACCCCTGGAAGGAGTTCTAATCACTTTGCTTACTAATAAGGCATAGGACTTTGAGAAAGTCATTTAATTTCTTAAGCATTTCAGGATCTTCATATACTCAATCACGGCAATAAGAAGGGCTCTAACTATCTCACAGGGTTACTGTGGAGACTCAATGAGGTCATTCACGTAGGAGCTATTTGTAAAGATCCTTTTAAACAGCAGTCCGTTATGGCTGATAAAATTATAAGCAAAATAAGTTCTATCCTTTTGAGTAAAGGCAGGTATTTGGAAGCACATATTTTATAGGAAAAGTTTCTCAATTCAGTCCTCTGGAAAATTGCCTGTTCAATAATAAAAATACCAGCAGGACAAATAATTTGTTTCCAATGTCCTAAACTTGCCCAAATTATTAGTGGTCTTCTGGTGACCCTATATTTTTCCATGCAAAGGCAGGTTCTGCTGTCACCAGCAACAGATGATTTCCCATTCCGACAAATCTGATGAAGAAAATGATTCTGCCAGGAATCAGACAGATGTCTAACGGCTGTATCAATGTGACAAGTTGATTGTCATGGTGGATGTCTGTGCGACTGTATTTGTGAATTTGAAATAGAAGATCCCTAATATTGAAGAGCTTGATGGCAGCTGTCTGTGATTCTACTTCCTAAATGTGGTCTACTTTCATTTCAGAATGGCCTAGTTCAGCCTTCATATAGCCAACAAGATGTGCATCCTACTGACTGATGCTTACAGAGGCTTGTCCTGAGTATAGCATCTAAAGGCTGACACATTACCGGACCTTCTGCTTAGTTCTCAATGCAAAATTGATGCTTACTCAATTTTAACCTAAAAAAACATTTTCCATGGAATAAGAGGAAGGAGAAACCAAAGTGATATCTTGATTGCCATATACCACTGACATAACCTCAAAACTAGGCACAGACTCCTAAAATCTCAGACTACAATATAGATGATATTTTCCTCTAATTGGCCACATGCTGAAGATGGCTCAAATCCTTCTTACTCTAGCTGGACAGACGCTAGGAGTGTCATTCTACTAAAAGCAGAGGACCTACCTCATCAATGGTTCCCTTGTCTTGTACATAATTTCATAGTTTAGAAGTTAGAGAAGGCAACAAGGAAAATTTTTACTTAACTCCCGATTTTGACCAATAAAGACTGGGCTAGTGACATGAAAATGATAGAAATTTTGGCAGAAATTGATCCTATCATCTTGAAATTGGTCATACCAAAGGAATATTTAATCAGGGACAGATTCTAAAGTTTAGCAAAGCAAATTTATATAAATACAGAGAAATAAAGTAAGTCATCTACTCATAGATATATTTTGGGGCTTCCCCCCTCAACAACGGTTCATTTTTCTAAGAACTTTGTCCGTTAATGATCCCATTAATAACTGCATCCATTAATGACTTTGGACCAAGAGATCACCCTGGGCTACCACATTTGCACCCCATAACCTGAATCAAGGATGACCGCCAACCCAAAGCCAACTAATCCATGAAATGGCTAATTGTAAGGTTTTAGTTGGTACACTCTACAAACTGGAAAGGTCATAAACAATCAGAAGCACATTCTGTAACACAGCAAGCCGAAGTCCATTCCTGCTGACGTTAGAGGGGAGTTGAGATTAAGACTAAACCAGGGAAGTTCATTTGTTTAGAACTGAACAGACGGCAGATGGCAATAAGGTGTAGAGAGGTGGGATAAAGAGACAAGCTAGAACACCAGATTCTACAGGACTGGAACTCTTCTGTTTGATTCACGGATAGATTTCCATAAATACGTACTGATTGGGAAAGATAGGGAGAGAGATCTCAGGACCTCAGTTCCCGACTCTTGGATCCCAAGCTTCAGACCCCATGAAGACCAGCTGGGCTTCGCTTTATGCCCATGGGTGTCTGTGATTGCCAGATGACAGCTATCAACCATGAATGATCTTTCTGGTTTCTGTTTTTGTTTAGTTTGAGCTGGTTAGAGTGGTATTTGTCATTTGTAATCAAGGGATCTTTATGTGTCTAGGTATGTCCAAAGACTGTAAAGTAGAAAACAAAGTCTCGATTGTCACTTTAAGGGCCCTCTCCTTAAATTCTGCTAACCAGAATCATTCTCTCTTATGGCTGATGCTTCAGGAAACCTTCTTCCAATATGGAATCATTTGCAACCTGCCACCCAATGTATTCTTGGCAGCCAGTAGCCTAATTACGGTTCCTTTAAAACATTTTCCCATGTCTCTTCCCAACTGAGGCTCTGCACCTCAGAAAACATTCATATATTATCATTCTCCCAAGTCTTTGATCAGAAACTGTACTCAACTTTTTAAAAAAAGGCTTTCTCTAGCTCAGATGCAACAATCCAGAAAACCACAATTTTCCCACTACAAGGATTCAAAGTCCAAATGAGTCAGTCTAACTATGTCACCATCAGTACCAGAGACACCAGAGCTAGGCAACCTGGAATCTCACATTTCCACAACACAAATGGGAAAGTCCTTTCATTTATCACTGAAGATTCCATACCCATCCCTGCAATGTAGCAAGAGGGGAAACCCATGTAATTACACTATTCTTACTTTTTTCACCAAACTCAGATTATATTATTTGGTGATACCAAGTTTTGGGATATTTCTTTATTGTCAAAAATGTCAAAGTAACTGACCCTTTTTCTATTAGGTCTTCTTACTCTAGGCCAAAAACTTGTACTCGTTTAGATGATGCCAACTGGGAAATGGGCCTCAATTTTAAATTGGGGCTATCAGCCTTGTTGATGATTTCTAAGAATCCTTCATTTCTGACTATTTTATACAATGTATTAAAACCTAGTAAGATTAAATAGCAAGTGAAAAATCGAGGGCATAGCCTCCAGTGGCTATGGCTTACCTAGGTCTATTGTGATTGGAACCATATGGATTAAATTTATTTGGGACTGAAACTGCCTGCTCATTAGAGCAGCTCAAGTTTTCTTCATAGGATCTTTTCAAAAGCTAAAGAAGGGACAAACTGAAACATCTAAATCTGGCCTGACCGGTTTAGAGATTTTAAAGCTGAACCATATTACCAGTCTCTGTCAATTGTGGGCAGATGCCAGGAAAGCCAATGGGAAGAGAATCAACCTATTTGTACTGATCAACAATTCCTGCCAGATTCTTGTTTCTTCAGTGAGAGCTCTATCTCTTTATGGTAACATACAGCTGCTATTGTCACCATGTGATCTACTGCTCTTCAAAATCCCTGTTTGCTCTCCAGTTTCTGGAAACTGATGTTAGAAGAGGTAGTTATCAGTGTGACACTTGAGTTGTCTGAACAGAAGATAATCAAGTCTGTCTCCTCTCTCCCTTTGCTCTTCCTCCCTTCTTCACTTGCTACCTTCCTTCCCCTTCATCTACTTTTCATCAGCTTCTATGGTCCAGAACTCCTTGTTTTCTTTTTAAAGAGAAATTCAACTTTAAAAAAAAGGCATTTTAAAAGAAAAATTGGGCAGATAATTAAAAGCTTAACTTAAGACTGTTTGCCAAATCGAACTATACTGGAGTAGGTTGCCATACTCTAGCTGGCCCAGTCCTCTTAAGGTTAGCAAGGCTACGGACTAAACACAAAGATCTGGGGTTGTTAAGTAGGTTTCTCTTGATGTTGATTCAATGGAAGAAGGTACATCGGCATTTGCTGCTTGGAAAATCCTATAGGCAACTCCCAATCAGGACACCATAGACATGCTAACCAAACCTGACAGCAACTCTCCTCCAACCCAGCTCATTTTGAATGCATCCATTGCCCCTTACCAAGCCCCAAAGTCTCTGGGTATCAAAGGAACCAATGCCAAGGCAAGGGTGGTCAGCTTGGATAGAAACCCTAGAAGACAATTGGAACCCTGCACACTTGTGACCGACATAATGAGCCACTGGATGGCACTGTGGATCCATGCAAATGTGTATGGAAGGACATTTATCTTTCTTTTAAAAAGGCTGTTTAGCCTTGACAGGTAATTTGGCACATTTTGAGTTGATATGTGCCAAATGATTTGGCAAATATTTCACTTACCTCTGAAAATAGGCACACCTGCTGTTCTGGCCTTCAGGGAATAGGAGGAGGGTAGCTTTCTCTCCTTCTTCCTGTTGTTGCTAATTTCAGAACCTACAACAAGATTTTGGTCAAGGATACAACCCCATTTTAGGCGTAATGCCATGTTTCAAATGAATAAGACAAGTTCAGTGTTACTTATACAACTAATCTCTTCAGTCTAAAGAAAGCATCTCTTCATCTTACCAGTGTGGTCCAATCTGCCAGTAGCTGGCTCATCTGGCTCATGGCCAGATGCATGGGATTTTGTTGAAAAGCTATGCCCCTTATTGGTCCTCCAACCAAGAGCTTCTAGGAAAATTTGTTTCCAAACTTTCCTGTTGTATGAGAATTCTTTGCCAATGTTTAATGTGCTTACTATTAAGAAAACCTAAGCAGTGTGAGAATGTCTCTTAAGAAACATCTAAGCTGCCTCTTGTCCATCAATAAACCACTGCTTTGTGGAACATTATGATGACAATGACAAGTGCACATTCCATTTCCACTGGAGAAGATAAATGGCAGGCCAGGCATCACTGTAACATGCTACATGTTAGGCCAACTTCCTGGTACACTAGCTTTAACTCCACCTCCCATTTATTTGCTAGCTACTCATGAGACCGATCAGGATGCAAGTGAATAAAAGTGGTTATTAATGGTATAACCTTGAGTAAATCTAATTTTTAAAAATGGTAAAACATTTGCAAACCCAATTATTGTAGCTAGCCTATCTAAAAAATGACTTGGGACCACTTCCCAAGTAGCCAAAACATACACTGGTTTGGGAATAGGTGAGTTAGAGAGGAGAGATTCTCATTTCTCCTTTTATTATCTTGTTATCAATTACTGACTTATAAAAGGCATATCTCATTGTCAAATCTACACCTGTTTTGAAATATATCAAAGGACCATGGTATTACTGAGACTCTGGCTCTCCACTCTGAAACTTGGCTTCTAGTCCCAGGTCTACCAAGACCAGCTGTGTAACGGCAGGTGAATCATTAACCCTCTAACCTGTTTCCCTACCTGAGTATGAGGAAAGAAGGCAATTTAGATGAGTCCCATGACTACAAAATGTTGGAATCTTATTTAGCTTAGGCAGCCTTGATAAATTTAATCTAACTTCAGTAAATGTTAGAATAATACGTAGCAATAGTGAAATTGGAGGGGGGCATTTGTTTAAATAAAATCTAAGCCACCCATTTTCTTTAACATAGTAAGTGTAGTAAGGCAAAGAAACTTCTGTGGTATTAAGAGTTTATGGAAAATAATTATATCTGTTTAAAGGATGTGTGTGTTTAATGATGTGTATTTGTCTTTTGCACTTAGCTTAAGAGTTTCAGTAAAAATGGTTCACAAATTGTTGTTTTGATAGGCAGATTCTGGTTTTTCTTACCTGTTCTTCTGTCTCATGGTGCTACAGCTTGTTTTCAGGGCTGGCCAGATGAAGAACATCAAGGAGGTTGTGGGTGATCTTGACAACAGAGATTTCTGTGGATGGATGGGGTCAAAGTCCAATGAGAGTAGGCTGAGGAATAAATGCGAGACAAGTGTGGAAGCAAGCTGAGAACACTCATATGAGGAGTTTCCTGTTAGAAGGGGCAAAGAAAGACAAGGCTTATAGCTGACATATGGAATCTAGAGAGGGGTTCTTTTCTTGAGATAGCAAGGCAGACATTCTAAGATTTACCAGATACATGAGGAATTCATGGATATACTTATTCAAATACATCTGGAGTTCTAACCACAAGATTGAGAGCTGGTTGTAGATCTTGAACTCCCACTTAATGAGATGAGAGCTGTCTGCTGCTCTCCCACATCTTGGAATTGTCAGGGTTTTCAATAAGCTGATGGGAAAGGGCTCAGGAGCATTCCTTTTTCCTGCTAAGTTAGCAGGGCTTTATTTATCAGATCATTTCAGAACTGGGAGATAGTATCATCCAATCTCCTCATTAAACTGAAAAATCTGATGTTCAGATAAAGTAGGTCTTCAGATGTGCTCCAAAACAGTGTTAGGTAAAGATTAAGAAAATGGTCTTGGAACTAGAAATCTTAGGATTGAGTCCCCATTATGCCACCACTTACTGGCTAACATGTGACACTGAGCAAGTCATCCTAAGTTTTCTTATCAGTTAAACGAGGGGATTGTATGTGTCACAAATAAGCATCCTAAGAGGACATTCTCTTATAGTATCACTGTGAAAATAAATTGAGATAAGGCAAGTAAAATGCTTAGTCCAATACCAGGTATGTAGGCACAGTAAGCATGGATACCATTCTTGCCATTATCTGAGCATTTGCATGTAAACGCATCCAGATTCCAATTCTAATTTGTGAGCGGGAAGGGCTTCTCCACCACCACCACCACCAAGCAAGGCTCCAGACTTAGCTGGGTGCGCTAATTCAACTCCATCCTGATACTATCTGCCAAGAGATAGGTCAGGGCCCACCCACACCAACCACAAGCCCAGGTTGTAACCTGTGGTTCTGACCAAACTGCTACAAAGTTGGAGGTTCCAAAACCCCTTCTTACTCAGGATATACCAGTCACAATTCCAGGTCATTGCTTAGTACTTCTGACGGACCAACTATAGCTCAGAGCTTCCCATGACCTCCTCCTAGGATTTGATTAATTTGCTAGAGTAGCTCAAACAACTAAGAAAACGTTTTACTCACTAGGCCATGGGTTTATTGTTGAAGACATAACTCAGCCAGATGGAAGAGACGCACAGAGCAAGCTGGGGGGAAAGGGCTCTCCGTACTTGCCCTTCTCCTGGAAGAGCCACAAACTCTCTAACCGGGAAGCTCTCCAAACCTGCTCCTTTTGTGTTTTTACAGAGGCTTTGTTACATAGCCAGATTCATGAAATCATTGGCCAATGATGCTTGAACTCCAGCTCTGAAGGTCAGAGTGTGGGACTGAAATCCCGTAATTGGCTCCACTAGCAACCAGCCCCATCCTCAGGTGCTTTCCAAAAGTCACCTCATTAACATAGCAAGAGACACCTTTATGGCTCTCAAGACTTATGAAATTTCAAGGGTTTGGGGAACTGTGAGCCAGGAACTATGAATGAAGACCAAATATCCATGAGAAATCTATCTTGGTCATCTGAATCATCAAATATTTATATTTCTTATAAATCATAACACCAGAGCATGTATGGAAAAGATCATAAACTTGCATGCTTATAAAATAATTTTTTAATGTAATGGGGATTTCTATAAAAGAAATGTAATAAACACTATAGAAGGCACACAGGCCACACTGTTTAAGCCTTGCTAAAATACCTGCCCAGGTATACTTGTTCCATTCAAAGATTATTACTCATGATTCACTCAAGTCTAGGTCCCCTTTACAGTACCTGTTCGACTTGCTACTGGGAAGTCAGCATCTCCCCTTGTAAAAACTTCCAAATTGCCTACCTACTGTCTGCATGCTGTTTAACACCTTTTTCCCCCTTTTTCTTTCTCCCTCCCCCCTGCGGCTTTCCCTTTTGAAGCCAGCCATGGGTTTAAGTAAAGCTGATTGTGGTTAAGGACCACCAGGTGCCTGACGGGAGCAACCGACAATCCTCTGTGAACAGCTTTGGAGTTGACTCCATGGGACAGAAATGAGAAAAAATGTGAATACAGGGCAGAAGAAAGGGAGGGGGTGGCAGTAAAGAAAACCAGCCCTCCCAAGTCCCTCTCTAGTACCTGGATGTGTGCTATAAAAATCTGTTTGCATCTAGCAGGCCTGACAAGCGGGATCCCTGATTCTGTCAAACGCATTGGGTGGGTGTCTACCTTTATCATTACCCCTGAGCCAGACACTGTGAGGTTACCAGAGATTCTGCTTCTAAGAGTCAAAGAAGCTTAGCATGTTTTAACTTTCTCATGGAGACCTTTCTGTTTGTTTGCTTGTTTGGTTGGTTGGTTGGTTGTGTGTGTGTGTGGTTTTGTTTTTTTTTTAACAAATTCCCAGCCACCACTTTCTTTAGCCTCACTTCCTCTGTTGGTTTTCTTCTCGCTGGAGATGAGCAACACAGGCTTGAATAAAAACCAATATAACAATGCAAGTTAATTGGAGTCTGAATGGATCAGGACACTTGAAACCCAGCTTGATAAACCCCCACAGGGTTTGGAAATGAGTCTGATGGGAACCAAAAAAAAATCTGGTTTCCATGGCCCCAGGGACCCATTTACCAACTTTCTATAGTGATCCCTGGATCACTAAATGCTTAGTTTTAAATAAACAATATATGTTTATGCCCTTATTTTACATAATACTGTAGTAAGGGTATTACATAAAGAAATGCAAAAAAAAAATGTTAGTCTTTCTTGCTACTGATGTAAGCTATAATATAGTGGGAAAAAGTAAGGCTGTTTTGTTTTTTATTGTTGGAGCGGACATACACTTTTTTTTCTTTTCCTCATTTAAATATGTCAAAAATGTTACCTTTTAGCCTCACTCTGGTGGACCCTCCCTAACTGGTTTAACCCTTTCTAAAACTTATTTTCCTGGGGGGAGAAAAAATGCTGTTTCCCACTAAAGAGAAAGTCTTCTAAGCTTGAGCAGTAAGAAATTTGACACAACGTATTTGAGACTACTACAACATGAATAGGAACAAGCCTGGGCTGCTGGGTAATGGGAAATAGAACTGTTAACCTTTAGTCTATCTGCTGAATTTTGGCTCTGGATATAATGACACAAAGTCATTACCCCCTAAAGGTCCATGGTCTTTGGGGAAATGAGTGTATAGTGGTTTCAGCTCCATCCCTAACAGCCCAGAGTCTCCATCAGACCGGCTGCCATTACAATTAGAGTTAATTGTCACCAGTGCCACAGAGAACAGAGATTGAATGAGATGGGAGAGTGAACTACTTCACCTGCATTGCTAACGGTGGTCCCTGAGCAGCGAAGGACTGTTCTTCTCCTAGGCAGTGGAAAATCTGTTTTTGGAAATTTAGGGAAAATGAACGAAGATGTCTGTTCCTATGCTCAGTCACAAAGTCTTGCGTTCACACGGAATAACATTTTAATAGCTGGTGTCATTTAAAATTATATTTGGTTAAATATAATTTGATCAGTCCACAGAAGAAGGAATGGTGAATCAGCTACTCCACTTCCAATGAGAGGGTACCGTGTGATGTAGTTTGGAATACTTCTTTGGAGGGTACCGTGTGATGTAGTTTTGGAACACAGGTGAGGTTTGGTGGGGTGAGGTCCGGAGCTGACGGCCAAGAAAGAATTCTTGAGACGTCTTTCGTGCAAAACAGTGGTTTTATTAAAGCACGAGGGCAGGATCGGCAGGCAGAAAGGGCTGCTGCAGCTTGCTGCCCTGGGATTATGAGGGGCACCTGATTAGATACTTTGGAGTTGGGGGAAGAAAGGTAAGGGGAGTTCCCAAAGGACTTTAATATGTTGAAGGAGACTCACCGGATACAGGAGGCCTTGCTAGCCTCAAACTAAGGTTGTTTTTCCCTCTAGCAAGGCACTAACATTAAGACATTTGGGAGCTTCCCGGAGGAACTCTATACTCTGCCTGCCTCAAGTATTTGTCCACGGGCTGCAGATTGTAAGGACATTTATTCATCTACATTTCCTTCTGCCTTTGTTTCCCATATCACCACTGAGTCTGCGTTCTTTCAGATGGTAGGCTTATTTTAAAAATTGCTTATCCAGACAACAAAAAGTCAATGTTCCCTCTTTGGAAGAACCTCATTGGAGGGTTTTTAAAATCGACTTCAGTTGGACATTTTAGAGGCAGGGTTTGTTCATTTCCTTGTAGGTTGCTTTTAAGCCTCAAATAGCAACAATGGTGTAGTTTTAGAATACAAGAGGCAATTAAATATAAACAGTGGATAGAAATAACCCTAGCCTCTTTTCTTCACATATTTATAAAAGATGTTTCCTTCTCTTTAACCTTATCCTAAACACCATGAGGGAGCTTGGACAACTTCTCTTCCAATTGATGTTTCTAAATTGGTGACATACAATTACCTTCTCCATATTCACGCTGCTGAATAAGCTGAATTTTTAAATTATACACTTGTAGCTGGTTGAAATCTTCCCTGAGTATAAAATGGATGTTAAGTGTCTCGAGAGTTGATTTTTAAGATGTTTTATTCTTTGGTTTCCTGACAGGAAAACTAGTCTTACTTCAAAACCCTTAAAAAAGATTACTGCCATGCTATTTTCTGATCTTTGGAATGATTCTCTGATTCTCTCTCCTGCTCCTGTCCCAGTGTCACCAGGTAAACTCTGACCCAAAAATTCTAGCTAAGTTCACATTCTGAGAACAAGAGACTTAGAGTTTCCAAGTTACCAGGTTTTAAAGGGGGTGGAATGGGTAGGCATCGATATGAAAGTGATAACATGCTTGGTGAGTTCATTAATTTTTTAGCTTATTTGTAAGACAGCCTGATTTAATTGGGGGAATTCTAATATGTTCTCATCCAAGGGCTTGACAAATAGCAGAAATTGAGTCATTCAGGTTGTTTTTGTCTTCTGTTTCTTATCTGCCCAGTTGTGAAAAATGATACCATCACTCGGAGAGCTGTTTACAAGTGACATGAGCTCCCATATCTTACCTCCACACGTCAGCCGGGGCAGACCCAGCTGGGACTTAAGAAGGGGTGGTGATGTCAATGAGAGTAGCTGAGCTGATCCCGAGATACACAAACATGGACACAGAAGGCAGTGAGTCAGGGGCTTGGCAGACAGGCTGTAACAAAGCCTTGGATTTGGAAGTTATAAAGATACAAGAAGTAGAGAAGCCATAGATTTGGGCGAGTTCATTCACAAAGCATACAGAAAGAAAGAGAACCAGATGGCTGACAACGGAACCCTGGGGCACAGCAGCATTTTAGGGGAGAGCAAAAGGACCAACAAAGGAAACTGAGAAGAACAGCCAGACAGACGAAGGCAGAGAATTAAGAGAGGATACTATCCCTGAAGCAAAAGAAACACTTCAAGCAGGAGGAAGCAGTACGCAGGGTCATGGCTGGGGAGAAATAAGATAATGATGGAAGCTTGGAGCACGTCCATTAGATGTTGTCAACACTGAGGCCATTTGTGACTCTAGCGAAAGGAAAGCAGTTTCTGTGGTATAGTGGGGCAGAAACCACACTGTAGACAAAAGGTCAGAAATTAGTGAGAGGAGAGGAAGTTAGGCTGTAAAGGGTAATAAGAAAGACAGAGATAATCTGAATGATATTTGGGATTGAAACCATTTAGACATTGGTTTGGTATTATGTTTTAAGGAACTGAGAAGCCTGAGATCTTGGGTATACTCAGGGGTCCGGCTTGCATAGCAGAAGGGAGGTGGAATGTTCAGGAACGAGAGTCAGGGACTTGATGAAGTGAGCCTTGGAGGTGGTGCAGTAGGTGAGACTGACCACACGGACTGAGGAGCCCCAGATGCAAGAAGGTGCCCCAACCCCTTGCCTGGACTGGTGCGCAGGGAGCGGGGCAGAGAAGAAAGGAATGGATTTAGACCCATTTGTGGGACACTGTAGCACAGGGGAATCCTGTGATGACTTTTTTTTTCTTTCTACAAAGAGAAGTTATGGTTTTCTGAAGAGAACAGGGAGACACTGGAAAGAAAGGTTTTAAAGAGGGTTAAGATCTGCAGTAGCCGCTGAGGGCCATGGGAGAGGGGAATTAACTAGCTGGGTGGAGGGAAGGGCCTTCACCGGAGTTATGTGTCTGTGGCTAAATCAGCTAATTTGATTGCAGGAGCTGGAGTCAGTTTGCTTTTTTGTCTCCCAGACATAGAATGCACCCCCAACTAATGTCACAAATGTGTGTGGTTGAGCATTAGAGAGAAGCAAGTGGGAGACTATGGAAGGGACTAGAGCACTTGGGAGGGAGGGCTAGCAGGTAAAGGACGAGAAATAGCTTAACGATGATAGTTTTCGTCCTACTGCAGTCAGCATGCGTATCTTCCCCTGGCCAATCATCAGTCTCCCCTCATATTTGAAGAGCAGGCTATGGTCCTCACTACACTTGGACTTTTCAGTCAGAACAAGGACTGGTCCTTTAATTTAACAAAGCAAAAATGTCATATTACCCCAAACTGGATGGTTTTCTATTATTCTGAGGACCCCCTTCCAATCCCACATTAAAAAAAAAAATCACTTTTACCAGTTTGATTTTGGTGGCCAAGTGAACTTGATTATTATATAATCTTCCAAATGGCTTAGCCACTTCGGTGATTATAGTGCTCAGAGGATATTTTTACATTTTGGTCTAATTTTGAATCTTTCTTAGAATTTTTGTGTACTTTCTTGTGTGTGTATGTGTGTACTTTAAACTGTTAGGGCTTTTTAAAAAAATTTTTAATGTAATTGTGATGGAGGGATTTTTATTTGCTTTACTTAGGAAAAAGAGTGACTCATGATGAGAAGTTCTCTTTCTTTCTAAAGGCCTTGTCCCCCGACTAATATGACCTCAGTTATTAATTAGTTTTTGCAAGTTGTTTTTAAAATTTCTGGGAGGTCAACATACCTTTAAAAACAAAAGCAAAAGCAAAGACCAATAAAACAATTTCCCTACTTTCTTTTTTTTATACAATCTTTGTGCTAGAAACACATTCCCACCGACACCGGATGAAGTTTCCTGACTGTTTAAGTTCTTAATCTCAAGATAAAGTAGGGAGAGTGGCATTGAACTAATCCATTCTTGAAAACATCTTAACATTATAAGCAGAACAAAGTGGTACAAAATGTATTCAGCCTCACGGATTTCTCTAGATTGTAACCAGAATAGAAAATGGCAGAATGTATTAATTCCTAAGATAAAATTATAATGAGAACAGAAAATGGTGCGAGATGAATTAATGTAGCGGCAGGCTTCTGTCTGCAGAGCTCGGCGTTCTCTAAATACCACACTGCAGCGCTTTGTAGTCAGCCTCTGTCTTGTAATCTATATTTTAAAGATGCTCTCAAGATAAAGCCAGACCATATTCTTGTCTCAGGAAGAACCGCTGCAGCACTCTGGACACTCAAGGGCCCCAGGGAAGCGGCGGGCAGACTTACCTTGAGGGGACAAAGCAGATTTAAGTTAGATAGCGAGAAGATTTTTATTACTGCAAACATACAGTGACGTGCTTCCTTCAACCACAGATCATCTTAAATCTGGAACTCCAAGGAAAACTTAGCTTGAAGTGGTTGTGGTTATAAAAGAAACATTGGCTCTTTGTAAAAAAAAAAAAAAAAAAAAAAAAGGTTCACAGTGTTTAAAAACTTGGTGATTTCTGTCATTGCTGTTTGGGGGTGCAGGAATGACCACCTTCTGTGTAATATGATTTTCAAACAGATCCTGCCCCAAGTGTGTGTCTGAAGCTAGACTGTCTTTTACAGTAGCTTTCATCCTTATTAGAAATATACTTATTAATAGGCCCAGTGTGAATTTGGGGACAGAGTTGGTAAATGCAGATGAATACTATAGTAATGCACCTGCAGTATCCTTCAGATGCGTATTTTTACAAGCTTTGTACTGTTCAGTGAAGTCAAATGTGCCCCCACAATAAGCAACTGAGACGCACAGCTTCAAACATTTCAACGATGACTGTGGTTCCAGAAGCCACAGTGGAAAACCTCGAGTGGCGATGCTAGAACTTTGAAATGTTTAATAATGCTTGTTCCACATAACTTTGCATCCTCTAAGACCTGATCTGATTGCAAATTTTTAATCTGGAAATCTGGTCTTTGAATCAGAACAGGTTTGCTGATCTGACTGGCAGCAATACTGCTCTTGTTTTGAATGTTCACGATGCAGGAAATTTGAATCCAGATTTTTCCCTCTCTACGTTAATACTGTGACGCGGGGCATGGCCAGGTTACCCAAACTATGAATTAGTTTTTAATAACGTCAGAGCAAGGCATCAGCAGTACTATCTTATCATGACTGGTTGTGATTTCAGAAGAAATCTGCTAACTCGATGATAATAAGCAAGAGTGAATTGTGAATTACCAGAATGTGCTAACTCCAGATGATATTGTGACCCAGACTTACGCACTTCTAATGGTCTCTGTTCACATATCACTGGCCAAGACAGTTCTGAGACATCACCTCCTTAAGCAAACTTGGGGACTTGTGACTGTACCTTTCCTAGGACAAGTTCTTATCTCCCTGCCCCCCTCCATCTGCCCCTTTGGTCCTGCCCTTACACAGTCAGGCATTATCCCCTTGGAAATAAAGCTGTTTATTTCTTCTCAGCCCTCTGACCTGCCTCTAAAGATGCAACCAATGGCCCCTCTCGTTTTATTAAAAGAGAGAGAGACTCAGGATGAAAACCCAAAATCGCCTTCTGCTTTAAATTTTAAGAAATCAAAACCTTTAAGAAAACAGTACTTTTGAGCTTATATTTTGGAAACTGGAGTTAATGAAGCAGCCTTTTTTCCTGGAGAAACTTAACCTAACATATATTCTCCCCACTGTTTGTACACCCAGTACATGTAACATTTGCATTTTCTTTTAAAACCATAATAAGGAGAATTAAAACCCTATGATTAAGCATTTAACATAAAATTAAAGGGCCATGGCTATTCATTAGGAAAGTACTACATACCTAGAATTCAATCAGATCTCAAATAGATTTTTCTTTCTATATAAATTACATTTCATAGATTTGATATTTCTGCTTTTCAGGTATGGCTCATAATATATATTTTTTTCATATCTATAGCATTTTTGGAGTGGGATGACACATTTTCCTGAGTTTACCTGGCTGGACTTTTAAATCCCTGTAGAAATTCCAATTCTCCTGTTTCCCTGAACTTCATTAGGCTGAATAGAGAGGGGCACAGAGTAGGCATGAGGTGAGTACAATAAATTTGCCTGCCTGCATGAACCTTACAGTTTAGAAGGGAAGGCATAATTCTGAAATACACTTTTGTACATAGAAGAACTTTATATATGCTAAAAAAACTATAGTAACGTGACAGGAAAGGTTGAATATTTGGAAACAGAATTCAATGTAGCTCCTAATCTTCTGCTGTATTCCATGATAAATCCCAGGTATATTAAAATAAAAATTATGAAGAGGAAACAAAAGTTCAATATTTACCTGTTCTCTGTATGTGGAGGGATTGTCTGCATTTGAAAACAAGAGAAAAGTACTACATGGAAAGAAAATGAATTTACATCAGTTTTAAGAACACAATTAAAAAAATAAATAAAATTAAGAGACAAGAAACAAGGAAAAGCATTTGCCATAATAGTGAAAAAGATCCAAACTACTTATCATATCTAGAGCTCATACAAATCGATATGCACATAAGACTGCAAGAGTAAATGGACAAAGTGGTAACAAATGACAAAAGAGGGAACTCAAGGGTCCAAAGGGAAGAAGACATTAAACTTCACACATGTGCACATAAATACAAAGGAAAGCTATTGTAAGTTACCATTCAGTAGCAAAGACTGCGGCAGAGGCTGTATTTGGTGATGGTGCTGGTAGAATGAGCTGGTCACTTCTGCCCACGGATGAGAGTGGCACTGAGGGAACCTTTCTGGACATCAGTTTTACATACGTCAACAGCCTTAAAAATATTATGTTCTTTGTGTCCACAGTATATTGTTAGGCGAGAAAAGCAAATTATGAAACTTTTTAAGAATATAATTCCATTGCTTTCCCATGGAAAGAGGGGAGGGAAGGAGGGAGGGAAAGAAGGAAGGAAGGAAGGAAGGAAGGAAGGAAGGAAGGAAGGAAGGAAGGAAGGAAGGAAGGAAGGAAGGAATTGGTGCGGAGATAGTGGTAATTTTGTTTTTTTCTTTAAGTGTCATGGTTTTTGTTTGTTTCTTTGTTTTTGCAATGAGTCTCAGTTGCGATCAGAAAAGAGAAAAAATTCTCTTTAAAAAGAGCAAGAAACTTGCAAAAAATGCTTACCATCCTTTGCCCCAGTAACTCCCCATTTAGAAAATCATCCAAAGGAAATGGCACAAGTGTAGACAAAGATTTATGTGTAAATATGTGGTTTAAAATGAAGGAGACTGTTTAAATTCTGGAACATCCAGAAGATAGACTATTATGCAGTTGTTATAAATTATATGTCAGGATTTTCAATGACATGGTAAAATACACTTCACAAATTTTAAGCAAACAGAATAAAACAAAACAGGGTATAAACTGTATAAAAAAAATAATCCCAACCTCAAAAAATGCAAAAAAGACTAGGAAAAAAACCCACCCCAAAATGTTAATAGTGGCTATCCCTGGGTAGATTAATTATTAAGAACTTTTTTCTTGTCTTTTGCCACCCTTTAAAAAATTATTATGTACTTCTGTATTATATACTGTTATATTATGTACTTTTTTGTACATTTTCTTTTTGTATTATGTACTTTTATAAGCAGGAAAAAAAAAAACCTAGATCTTCTGACTCTCCAAATTAAGTTCTTTCCATTATAACAGGGTATAACAGTTTTCTTCAATAAATAGCTTTGCCTCAGACCAGAAATGATAAAGTATTCAAAAGGGGCCATAAACTCTGCACACCATTGGGAAAATAAAATTTCTCCCAGTAAGCAGCAGGCATCACTGTCCTCTACCTACTTTGCCCAATGATACACCAGCTAGCTAATGTCCATTATTTAGAATGACATACTATGCTGCTAAACACAAGCAGCCAATAATCCATACTCGGGGGGACATCATTTCTAGAAACACAACCTCCAGAAGGTCTGCTTTCCATTAATGATGTACTAACTCTCAGAAGCAAGGATCAGTGGCATGGCTACATGCAGTACCTTGGATGGTTGCATCGCTGGGTGCATTGAATAATCACTAGATAAACATCTGAGTGCCAACTGCAAAAAGATACTCCTGTGGGTAGTAAAAAATGTTCTCTGTTTGCAAGTCAAGGCTTACCCCTGTGTTTTGGAGATACCTGAATTGGTTTGGCTCTTTTCCAACTACAATCTGTTCGTAATCACCCAGGGTCTGTAACATCAAGAAGTGTTATGAGGGAATTAATTCTTTCTATGTGACAGTTGTTAGTGTAATTCATGTCCTTGTTTTTAATTGCTGGATCAAATTACTTTGTAGATTATTTCATATTTCATCCCAAGAGAAAGGAATAGAAAAAATGTACAGCGCCTGTGGTGACTTATTTGTTTAGTCTACCCAGAAAAAAAAAAAAAAAGAATTAAAAAGATCGACTTTCTAAACAAAATGGCTCTTCTCTAACCTTAGAGTATATTTTGGATGATTTTAGATGGAAAGTTAGCCTGAGTATATTCTTTCTGTTTAAACACTCTAGGAACTAAGTTTATTTTCATAACGGTTCTGCCAAAATAATGTCCATAAAGGTCACAAAGTAATATCTCCTAGTAAATACTTGGAAAAGGATTTACAATTCAATGCTCTTTCGTTAAAAGCAGCACCTTGCAGATAAGAAATTAATGAGATTTAGAATAATTTATTAAGGAACACCTAATAGACTCTCGTGAGATTCAAATGTCAAGATGTTAAAAAAAAAACACAAAAGAAACTTAGCAAATGCAAATTATATTTGGGGAAAAAGACAAAGAGTATTTGAAAAATCTTGTGTTTGTTTTTGCAGCGCTGAAATTTAATTCTTGTATTTGAATACATACTCAGTAGACATTTCTTCCATTTTTGAGTCAAACACATCAAATGTTTCGAATCTCAGAAAGCAATCACCTATTTCTTAGGTGTCTTATGAGTTGAGAGTTTACTTGTAGGCTGACAGGGAGGTGAAAGCCCAGATGAGACAAGCTCACATAATTGAAAAGCTATAGAGAAAAATTCATTGTTCTATTTATTTCCACTTTGTGATGAGTCAAGTGGAGAGCAAAATGTTATTTACAACAATGGGACACTTGAAATGAACTGTTGCTGTAACTATCCAAGGCCAGCCAACATTCATATTGCCTTGTAAAGAGTCATCTTATAAAGCAGACCAGAGTGATAAACTAAGAGGAATTATAGATCAGCGATCACTTAAAAGCAAGCAGCAGGAAAATTGATAAATACCGCCTGGCTGCTGGCAAATAAAAAACCCAGTCATCATTAGAGAGGGAGCGGCAACTTGCTGATTGCTGGGAAATTACGCCAATAGACAAATGAACAGACCAACTCACTTAGGGGAAAGGTATCTTGTAGTTCAGGTAACAAAGTACTGTCAGCGCGGAAAGTCCTTAAAATAGGAGCTGACCCTGCTACCCTGAAAACAGAAGACATATATACAGATGCAGTGTTGAAATGTTGGCAGCCCTGAATCCGTTTTCTCGGCCAAAGTGCTGCATGTATTATCGTCACTGTCATCTTTGAAAAGGGAAAAGAGCTATCTGTAAAAATAGTTGTCTTTTCCACCCCTGGCACTATCTAATGATTACAAAGAATTCCTGCGGGCACTTACGTCTCTCCAGTCCATTCTAGTCTATTAGAGGAAACCAACGTGGTTATATTGGTTTAAACGCTGGTTGTAGAGTTCTCTATTTTAAATGTTGTTTGTTTGTGTATGTGTTGATCAAAAGAAGCAAGTTACCTGTTACAGGCTAAGTTGATTGATGGCATAGGTTTTCTCGCTACACTTGAGCCACTACAAAGCAAGTCTCTGATGTCGAACGGGCTCAAATCCATCTAAATAAGTCTCCTTAGGAAGACAAGAGGAAGGCATGGGGCTACCAGGACTCCACTGGGGACAAAGCCACATCGCCCCTGTGCTTAATACCGATTTCATCTTGACTGGGAACAGCAAACCATCTGAGGACTTTAGGGCTACTCATTTGTTATCATAATTTACCTGTGTGCAGGGCATTAACATTTACAAGGCCAACTGACATACTCGGAACAGCTCTGTGAAGTGACTGAGGCCCAGAGAGATCTGGTACTCATCCATGGAACGAAAGACAGAGTCTCATTTCCACCACCTACACACTTAGATGCTCTGATTCTAGCTTCCAAAGCCCTGTCCTCAATTTAGCTGTAGTTCAAACATGATTTCCCCCTAGTCTGATTCAAATAAAGACCTGTACAAGAAAGTCAAGCGCAGACATGCTATTCTTTCTATGGCTGTTTTTATCACACATATTCATGGTTCAAATAAATAAGAGAATTAAATTAAGAATGATCAAATCGCAACAACAGAAAGAGAAAACTTGCCTACTTGACAAAGCAACTGTGAAGCCAGAACCAGAAGAGTTGCAAGTATCTAAGAGGATGGTAAGTTAATACCTCCTAGAGCATTATCACATTATAAAAATTTTTCATTATATAAAATATTTCATCAGGAAATGTAACAGGTGGCTAACACATACTGATTTCAGTTTATTTTTGTATACTTGCTCCAAAAGAAGACTTTGTATTTTAAAGTACAATTAATATGATGAGTAGTTCAAGGTATTTACTGTAAGATTTCACATAAAGATTGTTGTATTGATTATCTTTTGCTGTGTGACCAACCATCTAAAACTTGTTAGTTTGTAACAACATTTATTTATTTTTAAAGATTTTATTTATTTATTTATTTGAGAGAGAGAGAAAGAGAGAGAGAGAGAGAGAAACAGCATGAGAGGGGAGAGGGTCAGAGGGAGAAGCAGGCTCCCCGCTGAGCCGGGAGCCCCATGTGGGACTCAATCCCAGGACTCCGGGATCATGACCTGAGCCGAAGGCAGTTGCTTAACCAACTGAGCCACCCAGGCGCCCAACATTTATTTAATTTAGCTCACAATTTTATGGGTTGGCTAGGATAACTGGAATATCTGAAGTGGCTTTTTTGCTGAGGGTCAGCTTGGCTGGAGCTGGATGGTCTAGGATGACCTTATGTGTCTCATTTTTGGCAGATTGGTCTATGAGGGTCTCAGTTGGATAGCTTGTCTTGGCTCCAGGTGGTCTCTGATCCTTTGTTTGATCAGCATAGATTTCTTCTCATGTTGGTTACAAAGTTCCAAAATGTAAGGAAGAGAGATGACAAACCCTAATACGGACGTGCCTTCTAAGACTCCATTTGTCTTGTGCTTGCTAGGGGACAGGGAGATGGGTTTGGTAATAGACATCATACCAAAACCTGAAAGATGAGTAGGAGTTAGACAGACTAAAGAAGAGTTGGGGTCCAGGGTGGATGAAGGGGTGCTAGGTATGAAGCCCAGAGGAAGGAGAGCATCTTCAGAGAGAGTCTGGTCTGTTTTAGGAACTGAAAGACTTTGGCTCTGGCTGAAGCCCAAGGGAAGTGATAAGTTTCAAGAGGTCAACCTGGAAAGGAAGACAAGGGAAAGATGACAGAACTGAGGCTATTTTTAGGTACAATGAGAAATCATTAAGGGGATTTGAATAGGGATAAAATAAAACCAGGCTAATATTCTGGAAGAACCACTTTGTAGCTGAAGATTTGATTAGAGGGAGCACAGCTGTAGTAAAAGAGACTTGTTAGAAGGCTATTGTGACTTCTTGCCTTAAAATCCATTTTTGTCAGATGCTAGTTTAGCTATTCTAGCCCTTTTTCCCCCTTTTGGTTATTGTATTCATGGTCTATCTTTTTTGCATCCTTTTCCTTCCAACCTATCTATCTGTATCTTTATATTTATGATGTATCCCAGATATATAGCATATAATTGAGTTTTGTTTTTTTTATCAAGTGTGATAATATTTATTTTCTAATTAAAATATTTAATCCATTTACATTTAACTTAATGATATGTTGGGTTTAAATTTACCATCTTAGTATTTTTTTCCCTATCTGTTCTTTGGTTCTAGTATTCTTCTTTCTTGCCATATTTTGGATTAATCAAATAATTTTCATTCTATTGCCCAAATATCTTGTTAACTATATATATTATATTTTATTATTCTTTTAATGGTTACCTCTACAGTATGCATCCTTGACTTATTAAAGTCACTTTTAAATAGGTATTTTTCCAACAAACTAAGAAATTCCAACAAACCAGATTTTACAAAACTTTAGTTGTACATGTATTTTTATATCACACTAGATTTTAAAATTATTGTTCATTTCGTGTTCATCTAGATTTACCCCTATTTTTACCTGTTCTGTTGCTCTTTATTCCTTCCTGTATTTCTATGATTCCATCTGGGATCATGAAGAATCTCTTGAGTATTTGTTTTAGTATGGATTTGGTGATGAATAATTCTGTCCGTTTTGGTGTTCCTGAATATGCCTTTTTTTTGGCCTTCATTTTTCAAGAAGACTTTTGTTGGGTATAGAATTTTAGGTTGCTTTTTATTTTCTTTTAACAATCTAAAGACGCACTTTCTGCTAGAGATGCCATCCAAGGCAGAAAGAGGGGGAGAAACATCCAGACTTCTCATACTCTTCTGCTCTTCTGTTTCTTTCAGTGCCTCCTGTTATCTGAACCTAGCCAGAAACCAGCAGGCATAGGAGCCCTGGAAACACAGCCTGCTGCCTTCTGTTCTCTTGTGATGGACCTCAGAACATAGGGAGGCAAAGAATGGGTCTGAAGGCAAGCAGGACACAGGCTTGCATAATAGCTAGCATTTATGAAACATTTACTTTGTACCTTGCACCATGCCAATCATATTACATGGTGTACCCATGAGAATAGACTAGGTTATGCTACAGTGTAAACAAACAAAAATCCCACAGCTTAATGAACACAAAAGTTTTTATCTCAGCTACGTCGTATGCTTCAAAGAGACTGGAGGCAGGCTCTGCTCTACACGTAGGGACCCACATTGATGGCAGCTCTTTAATCTTGTAGCTATCCTAACTGGAATATGTCACCTTTGGTTGCCACCTAGGAGGAAAAGTCCTGGAAAATCGTGCCTGGCCTCTTCACTTCTCACAGCTCACTCAACAATACTAGCCACATGGCCCCAGCTAATGATATGGATGCTAGGAAGTGTTGAGAAGCACATGGAGTATTTGGTGAGTGTTACTGTCTTTCTTACTCATTTTCTCATTTAATACCCAGCTAAGAAAGTCTGAGGCCTCACTGCACAGGTCATTGGAATTTCATTTTTCTAGTAGGTTCTCCCTGCCAAGTACCTTCTGGGAATTCCTTAGTCATGCTCACATGTCACACCCATTCCTCCTGGAGGTCAGTTGTCACCTCCACTGGCCATCTTTCCTCTAGACGCTACAGGAGACCCAGGAGGTAAATCAGCTCTTGCAACTTATACTTGACTTCCCTGAACTACATCAGCTTTCTGCATTCTACTGTTTTATCCCAGGATGGACACATATAGCTCTCTTAACCATACTGAGCACACACAGAACAGACAGCAGTATTTAACAAAATTCTACAGACGGCTTGGGGATCCTAAAAGGTAGTTAGAACACAGAAGAGGAAAACTAAGATATTAGCTAACTTCTACTTCTAGATCTTGTGCTTTAATAAGTGGTTATCTTCTGGCTCTGACCCTTTTCTTAGACTCCTCGGCCTGCTGTAACATTTACAGTGGTCAGACCACAATGGCAGTTCTGTTTCATGTGCCTCCTACTCAAGGGGACAGATTTGCTCCTGGCATTCAAGAGAAGAGAAATACTCTCAGCTTTACAGCTATTTTCTTCAGGGGAAAAGTCAACTCTTAGACCACAGTGTGTGGTCTGGTCCTAAGTGCTCAGACAGGGCAATCACAAAATTTGATGTTCAATTTCCCAAAATCTAGATTATACCACCTGAAATAACATCACAAGTGGGTTTTCACTCCAGAGTAGACCTTGGCACTTCCTATCTGGTTCCTTTTAGTTTTCTGCCCCCCAGTTTAAGGTAAAGATATGCTTCTCCATCTATCCTGTCATTATCTGGTTTCTGCTCCTGATCTCCAATGAGTAATTTTAAGATGGAGCCCATGTGTGTGTGAGCATATGCATATACATACATCCAAGAACAAAGAATAATGTGCTGACAATTAAGTTTTTAAAAATTGCATTTAGGAAAAAATGTTTTCAAGTGCACAATCCTACTAAAAATATATTAATTTGCATTTCTAAACAAAATGAGCATCATGCCAACTTGAGGCATTTATATCCAGGTTAATGGGTGACAATCTTCTTCAAAAATGACACGTACACATTTGCTTTACCTTTGGGTCAGAAAAGTGTCCTTTCCATTTATTTTCTTAAAATGAAGAAAGTCTTTTCCAAAGATAAATTGATGTCTTTACTGGTAGAGACAGAAAATTGCTAGAAACATTTAAAGGACAGCTTACTAGTTTTAAAATAAAAGTCTGTCCCACTGGAAATTTTGCTGCATTTGGGACTAATGCCTAGGAGAAGGAGCTGGGATTGAGATATATTTGGTGGTTGCATTACAGGTAATTTTATGGTTGCAAACAGTTGTTTGTGTTTATGGTTTTGGGTATAAACAACAACAACAACAAAAAAGTAAATTTTCGGTCATGCAACTGAAAAGTCTAGAGCATCATAGTCCAATAGAAATATAATGTGAGTTACACATGTAATTTTAAATTTTCTAGTACCCACACTAGGTGAAATAAGTAAAAACGAATAAAGTAAAAATGAAACAAAATAAGTAAATAAATAATAAGTAAAAAGAAACAAAACAAACAACCCCCCCCCACAAAACCAGGCTAAATTAATTTTAATAATATAATTTATCAGCCCAATATATAAAAAATGTATTAGAATATATTTAATATATTTATATTCTACAAAAATATAAAATATACCAAAATATATAAAGCATTTAGTAGCTACAGGAGGCTAGTGGCTACCAGGTAGAAGTGTGTAGATCTAGAGGCGTGGCTGAATACAGAGATTCAAATGAGGGGAAAGGATCCATTTTTCTCCCCAGTTTCTCTATTCTGCTTCTCTTTGGCCTCATTCTCAAAGATGCTCCCTCCTCATGGTGGCAAAATGGCGGTCACACCTCCAACCTACATCTTTTCAGGTTCAGGACGCATATCAAAGGAAGTTTCTCTTTCCTCAACAGTGGGAACAAAAGTTCTGAGCCAGGTGGCCATGTTTCCATACCTGAAGCAATTCCTGGAGTGAGGAGAGTAGAACCAAGGTCCTAATCACATGACCACCCCCAATTCAGCCCCATCAAACCACGTATGCTAAGAATAAGGGAAGGTCCTGAGAGCAAAAACAGGTGCTGTCACCAAAGCAGCTGTGGCTGGACAGCAAATACGAAAACAGAAGCAAAAGGAAAAACCAGAGGTTCTCTTCTAGAAATCAGCAGAGGGCAGACGGCAACTGAAGCCCAGGGGCTGAGAAAACATTTCAGGACTACACGGAGCCCTGATGGGCTTCCATACTCGAGGGCTGAGCCAAGGAAGGAGACTGAGAAGGTGAAGAGGAGGGGCTGTGACACTGACAGAGGGAAGCGGGGGAGGCAGCTAACCCACAGAAGCCAAAAGTGAGAACTGTTCTGGTGTTTAAGGTTGCCAAGACTCAAGCAAGAGAAGCACCAGCAAGCGTTCAACTGCTTGAATGAAGCATGGGTCTTACTGACCTCAGCAAGAGCAGTTTTGGTGGAGCAAGGGGGCAGGAGGTCGATCCCAACAGGCGGAGGGTAGGTTCAGTGGGAGGTGAGGTAATGCCGACAAAGCATGAGAACTCAAGAAGTTTCGGTGCAAATGGGAAGAGAAATTGAAGGTGGTAGCTGGAGGAGGTCATCACGTTGAGAAAGGGTTTCTTAAATATACCGGATATGATTTATTACGCACAAAATATTTACAGTGGGCTGAAATAATACGCAGTCCAGGGTAGAACTGGGCTTGAATTCTAGCTCAATGACTGGCTACTAGACCACCTTTAGCAAGTCACTTGGCTTCCCTGCCTTAGGGTTCTCATTTGTGAAACGGAAGTAATTATGCTGTTTTCATAGGTACGTTAGAAGTACTGAATGAAATAGTGAATGTGAAAAGTACTCTACAACTGCAATTATTATTATTTTTCCTCTTTACTAGCCATTGGTGAATGAGCTGTCCTGTTTATTATTCCTGTGCTTTTGTATTTTGTTTTGGATGTTTCTTCCCTTCTACCATGAACCCAGTATACTCCTGCTCACCCAGCAGGATCCACACAAGAGTGACTCTCTCTCTGTTGGCCGTCTGTCCTGCTTCCCACAGATGCCCTTCACACAGCTGAAGCAGGGGTCCCCGTGCTCCTGCATGTATGCTGCCCTACACTGCCCCTCTCCGAGGTCCATCCACACTGGGCCCCACCTGGAGGGCCACTCTCTGAAGGGGCCACTGAAGTGGATGTCCTATCCCAGGTGTCCCAGACAGGTATCAAGTCTTCCTGTCAGTAATTGCAGAAATTCAGTCTTCACAAAACAAGGACCTTCCCTTTTGAACTGTTCAGACTTTATTGTTTGCATCTCTCCATCTAGCTTTTTGCATTCCTGTTGGTGACAGCATAATTCTGTGCAACACAGAAAAACTGGAGGTACAGTTCTCCACGTGTTGCCTTCAGATGACAAATGTATTCTGCTGATGCCTTGGGCAAAATGCCTCCTCCAAAATGCCATTGTCTGAGAATGCTTCCTCCCGCAAAACTAGCTGTGGTTACAGGGTGAGGGATTTTATGGACAGAAAGCAAAGGTATGTTTCTCTCTTCCAGATCACTCAGAAGTTCAGTCCTCTATGGCTGCCTTCTGCCATCCACTCTGTCATGTGGCTCTGGGGTGTGTGTGCACCTTCCACCCTCCCTTGGCTTCTGCGGCTGGAGTTCGATCTGCCTCCTGCCTCCTGAGCAGCTTTTGTTGCTTATCGCTTTCCTGCCATCTTGTATGTGATGACAGCGAGTGGCCTGAGCACAGAGGAGGAGATTCTAACTTTGTACTTTGTGTAAGTCTTTGTGTCGGCCTTCTTTGAACACCTTCTGACTTTTTAGTTCCTTTAGGCTACAAGAATATACAGCTTTCTCTGTACATCCCTCCCACTTGGGGCAAAACTAAGTGTAAATGGTTTTTCTGCATGCTCGTCCCCCAGAAACTGGAGGGCAGCTGTGTGGATGGGACAGAGGGTTAAATCCTGGGGCTCAGCAATCCTCACCTTTCAAATGACTGTAGCTTGAGTGACTTGCTTGATAGCTATAGGTTACAGAGAAGAGGTTCAACAGAGAATGGGTTTTAGATATTACCATTTCGTTGATTATTTCAAAGTACTGCCATTGAGATATAATTGCTTAGAAACGGTTAAGAGATACGGATCAATGGACACAAAGATAGAACAATTTTGGACACATCAAATTGGCTCTGTTTCTGAGACTAAATATTTTGCTGTTTAGATGCATTTATTTCCTGATGGGGATTTCTTTATGTTCTGGAAACCCGGAAGATTAAGAAAGACTCCTTGCTGCTGATGAGGCAGAGTCCAGAATGCATGGCACAGTATCTGGAACATAGAAGAGGCCCAGTGAATGTTTCTTAGGGGACCTGATGCTCCATTTGGCCTGCTGGAGATAGTGCCAGCTCCTCAGTGCTCCGTCCTTGTCAACAGACTCTCCCAGCCATGGAGGTACACCAGAGCAGACTGATGGATTTCACCCAAAGTTGTTAATCCGTTCACAATTGGCTGTAAAAGTATGCTTATGAAAACAAAACGGGAAAGCTAAAAACCGTATTTGCAGTTGCAGTGTAAAAATATAATTGCCATGCGTTAGCAGAAAGAAGGGCTCTTTGCAGATTGCAAATGTTATTTTAATACATAAGGAAAATGTACTGGATCTAATGAATTTGCTTTAGCCATCAGCAAAATGGAATTTTGGATTTAGAGCCCCAGACCTGATTTTTCGGGTTCCTGCTGCTATTCATGTTTTTCTCATTCAATCATTTGGAAAAAAAAAAAAAAGGGCTCCTGACCAGGCCGTGCTACCGCTTAGCAGGTACATGACCGTGGGTGATTCCTTTAGCTCTCTGAGTCTTGATTTCCTCATTTATAAAATGGGTGTAAAAATACGTATTTGTTGGATGACTGGAGGAGATGATGTGTACAAAACATCAAGCAGAGTGCCTGGAATACAGGACAGTACTCAGAAACAGCAGAATGTGCTGTCATGGCTGCCACTACTGCTCAATAGCAGGGTGGGCTTACACCCCCCATTAGTCCTGAATCCAGAGAAAGAACCAATACGGGATGTGTGTGTGTGTGTGTGTGTGTATACATACATACATACATACATATATATATATACATACACAGAGAGAGAGAGAGAGAGATTTATTTTAAGGAATTGGCTCACACAATCATGGAAGCTAATGAGTCCAAAATCGGCAGGGTGGGCTGGCAGGCTAGAGGCCCAGCAGAGAGAGCCCACATTGCAGCTCAAGTCCAAAGGCTATCTGCTGCAGAATTCGCTCTGGCTAAGGGATGTCAGGCTTTCAGCAGATAGGATGAGGCCTACACACATTATGGAGGGAAATCTGCTTTACTCAAAGTCCACTGATTTAAATGTTCATCTCATCCAAAACACCCTCACATAAACATACAGACTGATGTTTGAGTACACATCTAGGCACCATGGCCAGCCAAGCTGACACAGAAAATTAGCCATGACATCCCCGTCTCTTTTTCAGCCAATGCAGTGTAAGACGACAACAGCTTCCTGATGCGTCTCTCTGCTTCTACTACTCTTGTTTCCTTCCTCCCAGGACATTTATAAACAGTGGCAAGAAACAAAACTTGGATTCCTTTTCTCTCATGCTTAAATCCAATGACCTCCTACTGCACTGAGAATAAAAACCAGTTTCTTACCATGCATAGAAGGCACTGCATGACCTGGCCCACTCTGACCTCTTTACTAGAACCTTCTGCTTTGCTCCTGCCCTGTGTTACTGAAGGTAATGCTAGCTGCTATACCGAGAACATCTGGAATCACAGTGGCTTCGCATAACGGAGGTTTACAGCTTACTCACAGTGGTAGACAGCTTCTGACGCAGCTCAGAAGATCCCTGCCTCCCAACGTTCGTGCCCAGTGCCTCTTAGGGAAACCCTGACCAACTCAGAGGTTGGAGGTATGGGCCCACGTGAACCAATGTGCTCTCTGTGAGGCAAGCAGAGGAATTTGGAATTTTACTCCTGGGTTGGGGAAAGAAGAGGAGTAAAGCAAGTGAAAGGAAAGAGAAAGACCAGTCAGCTAGTGAGAAATCGGGAAGTTGAGTGTTTCTAGGAATGACACAGAGCATGAGAAGTTCTCTTGAAGGCACAACTCACAGAGATGGGAAATTGTTGGCTATGGGAATTGCACTGTGTTCCATAAATCCCTATGACCTAAAAAGTTTTAGCATGACCCACCTTATTCACATGTACTTTATGTAAGTGGAGGGTGTGCATGTGTGTGTGTGTGTGTGAGCGTGCGTGTGCGCATATGGGGTCATTCAAAATGAAAAAGGGGCTGCCTTTTGCCTTTGCACTGACCCACTGCAGAATGCAGACCGCAGGTACAGAAGTGGGACTCCAAAGGCAGAAGTCATCTTGAGAATTTAAGTCCCTGAGAATTCCCCAAGATCTTTGTAAGAATTTCAGACATCCCATGGGATGGGGAAAAGTTTGTTTTCCACATTGAGTTTGAACTGGTCTCAGGGCTGCCAGCTGGCATGTTTCTCACCAACCTTCTGACTTCCTGTCATTGTAGTCTTTACCATCATCATGCTGATGCCCAACTGGGGAGGACATTGCCAGCCCCACTTGAATATAGGTAAGATCACGTATCTAGTTTTGGCCAGCAGAACACGCATGGAAGTGATATATTCCCCAGCAGGCTTGGCATGTGGAAATCCTCCCTGCATTTCCCACTTTGCTCTTCTTCATTTACCAGCCAGGTATTAAGAGTGTGGTGACCTCACAAACCATACACTGAAGATGGTAGTCTCTGTGATCTCAGGCTCCCGGATGTCTACATGTTTCAGAGAATCTCAGGTGTAGGTGGGAAAATGTCTCCATGAAAAATAAGAAAAGCAAATGCTAAATCAGGACCACGATCCTTGCCTACACATACATGCCTTATGGACTTGTAGGAGATTGACAAGGACATAGATGTAAAAACAAAAAACAAAACAAAACAAAAAACAAAAAAACATACAGACAGGTCAAGCTCTTAGCAATTGGTGCCAAAAGAGCCTTTGGAACAAGAAGGGCTCACTCATTCACTCTCTTATCCCCAAATAGAGTGGCTTGTTGAAGCCAACCATTTCCAGTGGTCTGTGAAAAACTACTTAGTAGGTGCGAACTTCTCTGTGCATGGATTTAAACTCCCAGGTCTGGGAGGATGTTTGAGTCTCCCCCAGCAACCCTTACAGGGAGCAATGAGATAAGGAAATGAAGGGCTTCTCTCCACGTGTCCTCAAAGTAGAGTTCTTGCATAATTTTGTAGTGGGGAGAAGATGGGGGAGTTGTTAGGGACTGTCTTTCCCCCTTATACAGCGGTATTGGGAGCCTTCATGGGAGCAGTGAAGCGAGCAAGGTTTACTGGGAGAGGAAAGTGCCACCCCATTTCAAGATGGAGTAAGAGCGGAGGCCATGGAACCTTCTTCAGGACAGAAGCAGTGGCTTCTCACGACTTGCTGGTGCCATACGAGGTAAGTGACACAAGAGTGCCTTCCTGAGGGTGGACGTATCCAACGGGCTTTGTCCTGTCCACAGAAAGTCTCCATGCCTCTGGAGAAGGGATCCTATTTAATTTTTCTCTTGAACTATACATCTTGTGGAAAGCTCTATGCCATACCCTCTCCTTGTTAAGTAAGACACCTTGGAGGAAGCTTGGCAGAATCCTAGTTCGAGAACATCTTTTTGGAAGCTGGCATTGTGACTTAAAGTCAAAGAAAAGAAACAGTGCTTCCCTAACTTCAGTTCTAGGAAAGCATCTGTCTTCATCACCTTCATCCAGACTAACAGTTTGAGCTTAGGAAAGACAGATGTGTCCTGCAGGTCCTTCCACCCTCACATGACGAAGGCAGCAGTGCACCATACCTGGCTTGCGAACAGACAGACAATATCAGCTTCCATTTCACAAATACATCCATTCACTGGGAGGATTTTTTTTCCCTCTGGCTGAGGGAGCAAAACGCCCATTACAGTGTATTCTCCCTGTCCCCAGGCTTTAATATATCTCGGAGCAGCTCTCCTCAGCATTCCACATTATAAAATCAATCTCTATTTAAGTAAGAGGGGGATATTTATTTCTTAATTTTTTAATAATGTATTTTGTGATTTGTTATAGCTTCAGTGTTGTATTATTTATTTATTGTGCCTATAGGGTGCACTGCCACTTGGTAATAGAGGAGCTATCGAAACTTGAGACCTAAGCAGAAATGAGTTCAATAATATTGCTACACTCTAGGACTTTACCCAAAATTAACAAAAGAACAAAAGTGCAAGGCAATGATAACCCATCTGACAGCACTGGGGGAGCGACTGTGAACGCAGTCATAATGGGGATTTTAAAAGAATGGCAGGCAAGGGGGAAGTGACAAATGGGTGGACTGTTTTACAATTCGGAAGCATTTCATAAACCTCCTAAAACTGGATTTGCTATGTTCTTGTGTGTGTGTGTGTGTTTATTTAATGTTTTACTAAGAAAAAAAAAACAAAACCTAAGGACTCGATTGAACTTGAATGTTGCCCCCCATCATCTGGCAAGCCAAACAGACTGGAATAGTGATGGCTGTAGCTTCGGACAGAGACGCCTTCACTTTGATTCCAAGGCCTGCTGACAATTTGCTGAAAAGAAGGGAGACCTTCACATGGAAAGCAGGGAATGGTTTTGTTTGTTTGCTCTTATCATTTGCTACACACTATAAATGTGCTTCTTACACTTGATTTTTGTTTCCCGAAGTGAAAGTAGTAGGAAGGGACCTATAACAGTTGAACATTCTCAAATAGGCATGCAAACATTGGGGACATTCAGATAAGAAAGCCGGCGTTAAATTGGCATGTTCAACTCAAAAGATTTCTACCCCTATAAGACATTACTGAAGTCCTGCTGCTAATGATACGATATGAAGTGGGACCAATACCCCCAAACAGTTTGGAATTCTTTACCTCTCTTATTAATTCTGATGTGCATTTCAGAAAAATTATACCATGCTGATGACACCATCTGACATGAAGCAATAAATAAAGGCAGCGAAGGACACTTGCCCTTGGTGGAGAGATGCCATTTTTAGTCAGGCAGTCAGCCAGTCTGTCAACAACATTTATTGAGCGCCTAATGAGAGAAGGTGCCATGAGATGGAGAGGAGACGTGGGCTGTGGCCCTGAGGGGCAGCCAGGACAACGAGAGAGTCAGAGGAAAGAGACAAGGCCAAGAATGCCGTAGAAGCAGCATCTCGGCAAGGGCAACCAGGAGGATGGGCGAGTCACATTGGCTGAGCACCGCCCGCCCCGACGGCCACGCTCACGGCCTTTTTATCAGTGAGCGCCCTGGGCCCTGACGCGACGCCGCGAGGAACGCGGTCTTACCTTCCTCGAGCCTCAGTTTCCCCAACCGCGAAACGAACTCCACCCAGGAGGCCGCGAGGCGCCAAGCCGCTGTCGGCTCACCTCACCGCCCCGCGCCCGCAGGCGTCACAGGGCGCCGGAAGCGCCGAGCAGGGCACGTGGGAAGGGCGGAGCTTCAGCCGCGGGAGACGCCTCCCCGCCTTTCACTTCCGGTCGGGCAACGTAGCTCCGGAATTCCCGTTTTAAGGTCTGGCTGAGGCGAGGACGAAAGAATCACAGTCTGCACATTTGGCTCTAGCACGTGTTCCGTCCTGTCATGTTTGTGTGACTTATGCTGGTGGAAGCAAGTTTATGGCTGGATGCCTGTGTAATCTAGTGATCCTCAGGAGCAGAGCAGGGCGGAGCCTGCTGACTCTCCCTTCTGTCTCCTTGAAGGGGCGACGTAGGGGTGGTTCTCCTTAACGGGCTGCAGATCGTCACCCGCTTCCTGGTATCCTGAAGACAGAACCCAAAATGTCTGGTGGAGCGGGCTGTTCAGTTCTCTCACTAAACCCGTATTTGTGCCCCTTGGAGATCACAGCACAGAGGGAGGGGAATTGGCCTTTGGGAATACGTGAGAGCCCTGAGGACTTCCGTGGTAGCCATATGAAGCTGTAGAGACTGGGTGGAATAAAGACATCATCAGTAAGTTGGTTGCTCAATCTTGACAAAAGCACAAAGGGGAAGTCTGAATTTTCTTTCTCTCCCTTTTTCATTCAAGTGACTGAATTTATTTGGAGGAGGTAAAGTTGGGGCAGAACGACCGTATTCTCATCAGACAGATGCAGCCTTAGGAAGCCAGGTCCTAGCTCCCACGTATGGGAAGCGAGGCCATCAAAAGATGGTTATAACATATTTGTGTGCTGGAAGATTTGAATGTGGATATACTTATTTATTTCTAAATACAGTATTTCCAAATAAATTCCTTCCAAATCAGATAGGCTTAAATTTCATGAAAATTAAATGATTAAAATTAAATAAATTAAATGATTAGGCCATTCATTTGTTTAACAATTGTGGATTACCTACCACGGGCCAAATAGGAAACACCAGGTATTGGGAGTTTAGAAAAGACGGCTCCACCCTTGTGCTCAGAGCTCATCTTTGGGGAGGAGCAGGTATAAGGAAGAGCACGGAACATGATGGGATACTGCATATGGTTGATGTAAGTACGAGGTACCCTGGCTGTCCAGAGGAGGCCATGTTTCATGGTAAACATGTATACTGTGACTTTGAGGGTGCTGTAAAACCAAGTGAATGGCCCCAGGCTTGGAGACCTGTGGAAAGTCTCATTCTAGTTTACAAGGGTAAGTTCTCATGCCCTGGAAGGTAGAGACTTAGTTGCTCTGGAGTTGCTGCAGGTTAATGAGTAGAAATGGAATGAGATTGGCTTGGACGTGCAGGGGTTGAAATTGCTCAAAAGCTGAAAGTCCATATTCCCCCAATCCCGTTGCAAGAAATAGTCCCAGTTTCACAGGGTGTTGGCCTGACTGAATCTCCGAATGCTCAAAGTTGCCATAGCCACAGCGAGAAGGGAAGCAGGGCCATCTACCAGAATTACGAGGGGACAGATAGGAAGGGGATGGATGGGTATATTATATAACGCACTCCTAAACTTTGGGGGGTGGTAAAGTGAATTTTGATCAACTGAATCATGATTTTTAACATATTATGAAATCTGGCTCATTAAAATAGCCCTGTGAATAAAATAAAGGCATATATTTTGAAGTAAAAAATAGAACCCAAATCAAATCAAACCAGGGTTTAAAAAAAAAAAACAAAACAGAGCTTCACTAGAGGCAATGAGGAGCAAAATGAAAGAAGACAAGAAGCAGCAGAGGATCTCAAGTTTGTTTTTGTTTTTCTCCCTTTACAAAGGAAAATTTCAAATATCAACAGAAAGAGAGGGGCTGGTGTAATAAGGACTCGTGTACCGAGTCACTCGGCTTCAATAATGTTGTGAGCTCGTGACCACACTTGTTCCATTTACATCACCCACTCCCCTCTCCCCCCACCCCCCCACCAGCCCAGGGACTGAGATGGCAATGTTGACTGCGAGTTCAGGACAAGGCATACCAAGTAAAGAGAGTGGTGAGCAGGGAGGAATCTATGCCAATTGGGAGGTTGTGCCTGGTGGCCCCAAGTGAAGCGGTGACATCTGTGTCCCCATGCTTGTTGGTTCCTTTGCCTGCCTCTAACCTTTCTGTTTCTTTCCAATGCTCAGGGTTTGAGATTCCAGGAAGTAGCATACAAGTGGTTTAGGTATTTTCCGTTCTAATAAAGGACCGTATCTGACAAGAAGAGGGGAGGAAGGGAGAAAGAAGGGAAATGTGGAAGGAGGAAGGACTGAAGAGTGGAGTACCGTGATTAAGCTTGCAAGTGGTGAGCCGCAGCCTTGGAAGATTGGAAGAACCGACCACGTTCCTCTGCCCCCGTCCAGCCCTCCCACACTCCAGGCTGTGCGTGGACAGGCTGAACCACTGCCAATTCTCCAGTAATCCTCGGTCTCTCTTCATTTTGGATTTCTTCGAGTGCTACAGCTCAGCCTTGAATGTCACTCCCCCGATATGTGGTCCCCGGAGCCCCAGGTCTGGGTGGAGTTCAGCTTCCTGTGTCCTCCCCAGCTCCCTACACTCATGCCCATAGTGTCATGTAACTCACTGTTCAATCACTTGTCTTCCCCCCTGCAGATCATGCACTCTGTAAGGACAGGAGCTGTGATTGTTTTGTATCCCCATCTATATCAAGTGCCCAGCATGCAGTAGATGCTAAATATAATTTCTAATGAATGCATTTAAAATAAGCTGAAAATAGAATATGTTGGATATGCAGCAGTGCACATCCAGGAAGAGGGGAATGACCCAGGGCCTCCTTTGTGGAAATTAGACAAAAGGTAACCCAATTTTGAAAACAAATGCCACCTCCAAATTAGGGCACACTGTATGTGGGCTGAATTTCAGTCCTCACTGGCCCCTCAGTCAGACGTCCTTGTGCAGTGAACAACCTGCCCAACCACGGATAGCAGACCTTTTAGGATCTTCATACCAGTGGTTCTCAAGTCAGGCCACATGTTAGAAAAACCTGGGTCACTCTTTGAAAATATCCTTGTCTAAGTTCCAATCTTGGAGATTCACATGCAATTGATCCTGAGGCACTGGTTTATTTTTAAAGCATCTCAGGTATTGCAGCGTGGGTTGAGAACTCTAGCTTTAGACAGAATGGTCGGGAACATCTCGGACTAGGTCTGTCGCAGATGTGTGTGTGCATCATATAGGCACGTGTGGCCATGCTGATGGGTTTGTGTTCCAGCTGCAAAGCTAACACGTTGGCATTGGTCAACCACTGGCACTTCTTCATTCACTGCTAGGAGCCTTTGTCTTCACTACCCACCTCCACACCTCTGCCCCCTGACCTGCCTGCCTCAAGGAGGGAGCCAAAAGGGAGCTGAACCGCTACCCAGCAACTGTAACTCAAGACTGTGGGAACAGGAGTTCTGAAGTCCTTGGGCATCTGCACCTGGCTGCCCAACCTTGAGAAAGTTCCTTTATAATAAATTCCCTGCTTTAGTGACCTTGGCTAGGAAATTATGCTAACGGTATAGACCCACTTGCCAGAAATGTGATAAGATTTAATGAGCAAATAATTGTAAAGTACTCCATAAAAACGAATTGTTGTGCAATTGTTAAAATATTTCACTGTATAAAATTCCATAGAAATCTATGCTGTTCCTTTGGGTTTTTAAAATCACTATTTATTTGATTTATGCATATAAGACAGCATTTGCCTAAAAACCCTTTCCTACATTGGTTTTCTCTTTGATTTATTCTCTTTCCTTCTGCCAGCACACAGCCTGACATATTTATAAAGGATTTGTAAGAAAAATCACTTAATGCATAGCGTTTCCTTTGTTGTGACTGTCTTATCATGGACTGTAATAGTTGTCACTTATTCTCAGAATTGTTTGTCTAGTTTCTGCTCAGGCTTATAAATACTCACCTTGGACATGGTTTATAGACACTGTAGGGAAAACAAATACATATGCTGGAATAGTCAAGTTAGATTTATTCTTACTTAAGGGAAAAAATGCTTAAAGGTGTAATGTGTGCTTGATAAGCTATAATTCAGCCTGAAAGATGCAAGTGGCTTATATTTACTCTCTTGAGTAAGCTCGACATTTATGGTTTCAACTCTTCTCAGTACCTCTTCAGTAGGTTAGGTCTTTCCCAGAAGAACGGATCTCAAAGCACAACTTCCAAGAATGCTCTTACAGAGGAATGGGGACTTTTAACCAACGATGTCCTGTAGAGAAGTAGAACATGAGAAACTCAAGGATTTTGAGTGTTTGTGACGTACCATGAACAGGCTTGGCTACTGATGTACCCAAGGCCACTCAGAGTGCCAAGCCTTTGAAAATGTGTGAGGTAGACAGTCTGCTCTTCAAGCCCCCAAATCTCTAAACAGCACCCCCAACTCCTAGAACATTACCTCTCCTGTTCCAGGAAGCCATCCCAATGTGACCAGGCAGGACTCTGCTCTCTGGAGAAGACCGCAGGGGCTGGTGTTAAAGCAGCGGGCACTACTCATCACCCTTCACCAGAGATACAGCGTGCTGTGGTTTAGGGTCTCATGACTCAGCTTTTCCTCACACTCTGGGTCTTTGGGCAAGTCATTTCATTTTCTGAGCCTCAGTTTCCCAACCTGTAAGATGAAAGTACAAATGCCTAACGGGATTATTGTGGGGACCCATGGTAAGTCTACACAGTGTCAAGCTCACGAAAGGAATTCTTTGAAGGTTTGTATATTAATCCATGAAGAAAAGCAATGTTGAAAATGAGAGTGTGACAGCACATGGTAAAGGAAAACAGGCTTTGGTTTCAGGAGAACTCTATACCTCTCCCTGCCACCGACTGGCTGTATAACCTTGGATATGTCACTTCACGTCTCCCACCCCCATCCCGAGCCGGAAAATGGAAATGACGGTGTCTACCTCACAGGGTACTTGCATTACTAGTCAATCAAATAATACCACTGAATCCCTGGAAAAATGGAAGGATTTCACAGAGTCGATGACCATGGTTTTCATGGTCTCACTTTCAGGAGATAACTCTTCAATAGTCCTTCAATCAGTGTTGAATTGGAGATTAAAAAAACAGTATGATTTTCATAGATCTCAGAAACTCTCTATTGACTTTACACTGAAAAGTCTCTTACTAGTTATTTTCTGCAGAGCGAAATCCAAATCAAATACTTTGTGCAAGGCTGGTGTTTCTCTGAGCTAAGATATTGCACGGCAGCGCTGATTAATGCCCTCCGAGCCACTTGTAAGCCTTTCCTCTCGTAGCATGTTAATAGGTTAAATTTCCTTCATGATTACTAATTTCATATGACTTCACGGGATGATTACATATTTATGTATTATTTATTATGCAAATCTAGCATTATACATTATTTAAAGCCATATTAACAGTATGTATTATTTATGATAGAACTGTATTAATATATATTATTTCAAGTAACTTTGGCTAGGGCTTTTTTTTTTTTTCTGTGGATCATGGGCACGGGAAGTTAATATTCCACTCAAGAATCCATGCAGCTCTCCTTCTGGGGACATTGCCATCAAGTTCCCTATCAGTGCAACTTCTGCAGAGCCATTGTCTGTGAAATGACTGTAACATGGAGGCGCAAAGCCTGCAGGGTTCGGTGACTGCCTACAGGCCTGCTCAGATAGCGCCACGAAGTAGGTGGTTTGTCAGTGGGATTCCACCTCCTCTGACAGCAACCCCTCATCTTTCCTCTTCTGGAAAAAAGTAATCAGGTAAATCTGAGAAACTGAGCCATGGTAAAGGTACCCATCAGTTAAGAGGTATTTATTTGTCTGCAAGCACACAGCCTGACATATGTATAAAGGATTTTATAATCCTTCAGAGCCTGAAAAAACATGGCTTAAATATTAGGAATGGACAGGGCGCCTGGGTGGCTCAGCCATTAAGCGTCTGCCTTCAGCTCAGGTCATGATCCCAGTGTTCTGGGTTCAAGCCCCGTGTCAGGGCTCCCTGCTCGGTGGGAAGCCTGCTTCTCCCTCTCCCACTCCCCCTGCTTGTGTTCCCTCTCTCACTGTCTCTCTCTCTGTCAAATAAATAAATAAAATCTTAAAAAAATATTAGAAATGCATCTCACTGAACAGGAGGTCCAAAGGTAGGTGAGTCCAGGGCTTTTTTTTTTTTTTTACATATTTCATATTTTTTTCATATTTCAATTTCTTAAAAACAAAATTGATTGCTTAAACAAAAATAATAACAAAGTATTGTGCAATTTGTAACATCCATACAAGTTAAATGTATAACAACAATAGTATAATGGCCTGGAGGGGAGAAATGCAAGCATACTGCTGAAAGATTTTTAAATTATGCTATAAAAATACTATACAGGGAGTGGTATAGCGTGACTTGAAGGGAGACTGATAATTGAAAGATATGTACTATAAGCCCCTGTACCATGCTGTGAGGAGACCAGTCACTTGGTCACAGTTGATTAAATTAGACCCTTTCCACCCTAGAAGGGGCAACTATTTATCTTGATTGAAACTAGCATATATTCTGAAAATGGATTTGCCTTCTAGAGTGTTTGGTTCACTAACACAAGATTGCACATAACATCACATTAGGCTGGGGACTGACATTCCTACAGAGGAGGTGCAGTGGTATGCACATGACCATAGGATTTACTACTTTTATCATATTCCTCACCTTCCAGAAGCTGCTGGGCTTCTGGAACAATCTTTTTTTTTTTTTAAAGATTTTATTTTATTTATTTGACAGAGAGAGATAGCAAGAGCAGGAACACAAGTAGGGAGAGAGGGAGAGGGAGAAGCAGGCTTCCAGCTGAGTAGGGAGCCCAGTTTGGGGCTCGATCCCAGGACCCTGGGATCACAATGCGAGCCGAAGGCGGACACTTAATGACTGAGCCACCCAGGCGCCCCTGGAACAATCTTTTGACAGGGCACCTAGGGGCCAGCTTAGAGAAGACACCCTAACAGAATGGGATGTCATCCTCCAGGATGCAATATATACCCTGAGACAACAACATAATATACTCCCCAGGAACATGCCCAAGAAACTAGAGACAAAAGTAGCATCACTGCCAGTGACCCGGGGAATTTCTGCTTTCTGTTCCTGCAGCTCTAGGATCTGTAGGTCTAAAGGTCCTGGTTGTGAAAGGGGTGATTGTTTCTACCTGAGGACACAGTGAGAATCCTATTAAACTGTAAGCTACCACTGCTGCCCAGACACCATGGGCTTCTTAGGCCAAGAAACGAGCAGGCAAAGAAAGAAGTCACTATCCTGTCCCTGGTAATGGATCTAGATCTTGCAGAGGTTATATAATCAGGGTGGGGATTCTTGAGCCAGTCAGTGATCCACTAGACCATCCCCTCTTCCTTTGGCCCACCTTCACAACACATGGACTCAAGCAGTGGCCACGACCTGAGATGGTCCTCGTGACCAGCGTCTCGGAACATTCAGGGATGAGAAGTGTGGGACCTCACCAGTTTAGCCACAATGGCCGCCAGAGGTACAACTGAGTGGGAGGAATCTAGAATGGGCAGCAAAGGAAGGAGATGAAAAGAATCATTAAAGGCTTTGAGACCAGCTACAGGGCTAGGGGCTGTTGTTCATCCCACTACCTTGGTAGTGTAAGTTTCCTTGTGAAGACAAAACAACCCAAATCCTGAAAGGCGGTTTCCAGATGGACTGAACTCCATTTGGAGGAAGATGCAGGCAGTGCAATGGAGGGCTGTATTGATATGCCTCTGAGATCCCCTTTCAGGGTGAAAGTACTTATTTTTCTAACTGCCTGGAATGTTGGTTAGTGACAACTGATACCCAAGTCCCATGCCAGGAATTTCCCTCTGCTAATTGGAGCTGCCTTACCCAAGTTTACAGCCTATACCCAACAACTAGTTATGGGGGTGGAAGCTACTCTCCTTCCTCAACTTGTTCAAATATAAAGGGCCATTTCAGCTCCAGCATTACCTGAAGATTCTCGAAGATCTCTGTTGCAACTGCGTGACAGTTCACCACGTCCCTCTACTGAATCCTGCTTCATGATTTCATCCTCCCCAGATATCAATCCCAAGAGCACTCCCCAGTAAACCTCCTGCATGCAAATCTAAGAGACTCAAAGTCTCTTTTCTAGAGAATCCAGTATATGACACCCACCAGGCTCATACTGTCCCATACAGAGGACCAGACACAGAGGCTGGCAAGTGGCATGCTTGACACAAAAAGAACTGCTAATACAGACTGTGAGGTACTAAACCAGCCTGGAGTAAAGAGAACCTGAATTATCTGTGAGGCTACCACCTCCACATCTTGAAAGGCTAGCCCTGGTCCCAACAGAAATATGTAAGTATCGTTAAGTATCGTATTTTGAAAACGGATGGGAAAGTTCTTAAAATTTCCTATAACTGGCACAATCTCAGCAAAATGCCTTCACCAAATGAGAACCCAAGTCTCTTTGATAACAAATCCCCAAGACACTGGAGGCAGAAAAAATGGCAATGTGAGATGGAAGGTTTATATTTACATAAAATATAAAATGGCAGATGGAAGGGCTACATCATTAATTCACTAAAAATGTCATCTAGATTAGTCTTCTAAGACATTCCCAAAAAGCCAGTTATAAACTCAGTTCCCCAGTATCAAGCCTTTGGGTGCAATCTCTGAAGGACCCCCTCCTTGTCCCCTGCAGACCACTATTCCTCCTTGCTCGCCTTTACTGCAACAAAGCGTCCAAAATCCAAATGACCTAAGATGATCTGGACGACTGTCTGGATTAGGTAAAACCTTTGTGAAATGCCACTTCTTGCGTCCAACTTTCCGTTATTTCCTGCTTATTTATTATGCATGTGTATTGTCCAGTTCTCTTTGTACCCTGGCGTCCTAGTCATTAAATTTTTTTTTAACTTTTAATTTAGATTTACAGAAAAGTTGCAAAGATAGAACAGAGTGTTCCTGTCTGCCCTTCACTCCACTTTCCCTAATGGTAACATCTTACATAACCACGGTACACTGTTAAAACAAAGAAATTAACATTGGGATAATACTATAAACTAAACTACAGACTTGACTTGGACTCCACCAGTTTTTCCACTAATGTCCTCTTTCTGTTCCAGGATCCCATCCAAGATACCACATTACATTTAGTAGTCCTGTTTTCTGTCTCCTCCAATCTGTAGCACTTTCTGAGTCTTTTCTAGTTTTTCATGACCTTACAATTTCAAACTCCTCTTCAATGATCCTGTAGCAAGTCCTTCAATTCCTCTTTATTGACATTTTCCCATGATTAGACTAACTATAAGTTTTGGGAAAATACCATGAGGGTGATGTGTCCTCATCATATCATCCCAGAGGGCACATGCTATCAACAGAATTCACATGGCTGATGTTAACTCCTTGTCTGTGTCCTTGCGATACTTTAGTTTTTGGAAGCAAGCCACTAAGGCCGGCCCCCGTTCATAGGGAGAGGAGCTAAGCTCCACCTCCTGGAGAGGAATACCTGCATGTTATACGCAGTTCTTCTCTAAGATTTGTTTCTTCTCCCTGTTTATTCACTCAATTATTCATTTACACCAGTATGGGCTTATGAATATTTTATTCTCTGTTGAAATCTTTTTGAGGAAATATTTTGTTGCTCAGGTTGTCCCAGCTTTGGCCACTGGGAACTTCTGTGTGTTTCTGACATGCAGGTCCTTTTTTTTTTTTTTTTTTTTTTTTTTTAGCACTTTCTTACTTTCCTAATTTCTGCCATTGCAAGATGCTCTGGCCCCATCTGGTATTTTCCTTTCCCCAGCCCAAGATCAACCACTTTTCCATGGAGCCCTGGTTCGTTTCATTACAGAATGGTTGTTAAAAACCAAAATCTGGGTGCTGCGTGTGTTTGTTGGTACTGGGCTGACACTGCATTCAGATTCTCTCAGTGGTCAGAGCTATGAAATGTATGTACATACACCAGCCCATAGATATACACATAGCTCTCCTTCTGTATATACCTATCTGTATCTGTATGAAAATAAACATGAGTTCGTACTGATATCTCTGACTCTAATCCTGGACCCCAGGGTCATTCTAGCTAATACCCCTTGTTTATTTGTAATGTTGTTTTTCCTAGCCATGAGAACCTGACTCCCCTGATCTAGAATTTATTTACTTCTTTGTTCAACCCTGGTGTACATGTAAAGTAGTTTCAGAATTGCTAATTTACATTCTTGCAAGAAACAAATTTTCCAGCTATGATACAGTATCATGTGCAGTTCTTTTTGTTTTTGGCTTTGCAGTAATTGCTAAAAATACCATTTTCCAAAGTTAGTTAGGTCAGCTCCTTTTCCCCTCCTCGCTTCAGTAAGGTTATGCCATACATCTATAATACACCTAGACTCATTTGTCACAGGCTGTATTCTATCTTGAGATTCTCTGAACATTCTGGTTGATTTGTTTGTTTGGTTTTTTAAAAAGATTTTATTTATTTATTTGACAGAGAGAGAGAGACAGCGAGAGAGGGAACACAAGCAGGGGGAGTGGGAGAGGGAGAAGCAGGCTTCCTGACGAGCAGGGAGTCCGATGCGGGACTCAATCCCAGGACCCTAGGATCATGACCTGAGTCGAAGGCAGACGCTTAACAACTGAGCCACCCAAGCGCCCCCTGGCTGATTTGTTTTTAAATGTGCTAGAGTTCATTCTTTGTGGTGTGCAAATCTATGGGTTTTAGCAAATGCACAGTTAGGGATCCATCCCCCTAGTACTACGCAGAACAGTTCTATTACTCTAAAAAGATTCCCTGTGTGGCACCTTGTAGTCAACTGCTCCTTCCGCTTTCAACGTCTGGCCACCAGTGGTCTGTTTTACTCCCTATAGTTAGCCTTTTCCACAATATCATATAAATGGAATTTTAGACTACATAAGCTTTAGGTCTAGCTTTTTCCCTTAGTGAAAAGTATTTAAGATTTCTCCAGCGTGTTGCATAAATCAATAGCTCATTCCTTTTCACCACTGACTAGCATTCTACCATATGATTATAGCACAGATTTTCTATCCATTCATTTATGGAAAGACATCTTGCTTGTTTCCAGATTTTTATCAATTATGAATAAACTTCCATAAACATGATGTATAGGTTTTTGTGGTGTAAACTTAAGTTTTCAAATCACTTAGGTACATAACTTAGGAGTGGGGTCACTGGGTTATATCAATGTGTTTAACTTTATAAGAAACTGCCAAACTGTTTTCCAAAGTAGCTGGACCATTGTGCATTCCCACCAGCAACCTATGAGCTTCTGGTTGCTCTGCAATCTCATCAGCACTTGGTTTTCTCAGTTTTTGAAAACAATTCTAAAAGATGTGCCATGATACCTCATAGTAGTCATAATTTGCATTTCCCTAGTGACTTGGTAATTTTTAACACTGTTCTTTGCTTGGTTCCTAAAACTCTATTGACATCAGCCTTGAGGGAAATAAACTTAGGTGGAAAGAAAGGGTGTGGGCAAGGGTGAGGTTGTGGGACAGGGAGCAAAGGAGAGGCTTGTAGGAAGTGATGCAAGAGTAGAAAGGAGGCCTTGACTGTAATTTGAAGACTGAGATCTGAATTCTGGACCCACCACCCACGGTCTTGCAAAGGTCACCGAACTTGAGGAGCTCAGTTTTCTCATAAATCAAGTGGAGGTAAGCTGTGGGAATTGTACACATCTGCAAACACAATTTGTAAGTTGCACAATGAAGGGAGACAGGGTTTGCCATTCTAGTCTCTCTCCTTCCTTAGCCAGCCAATCTTTGCAAGTGCATTCTGTATCCCTCTACCTTTATTCTTATCCAGCACCCTCTGGCTGGCCCTGGTTCTTCAAGATGTCACCATCCTGCACAAAGTGCCTCATCACTTCCCTTTCCCTAATCTTCACCTCATTTGTCATAATTTACCTTTTCTTTGGGAAGACAGGGTTTGGGAGAAGGAAGAGCCGTGACCAGTAAAGGCAAAGGCAGATCTGCACTGTGAAAGTGCACCGTATTCCATGAACAAATAGGCTGAATGCCCCACCCCCTTCACATTTCTGTACCATGGAAAGTAATTTGGATCACAAAGAGCTTGGCTTGGGCTCCCAGTCTTAGCCCCTCAGAAAAGTAGCTCTTGTCGGACTTCCTAAAGACTATCTCCTCCATCAGAAGCTCAAAGGTCATTGTGGGGCTGGGCTGGAGATAGGTCATGACTTCTCTAACATCCCAACCTATGTCCCATGCTCTGCCTCCCAGAAAATACTTTCTCCTGACAGACTCCTTCTAACCATGCAAACCACTCAGGGAAATAGCTGCAAGAGGAGGACAATGAGGGTGAGGTTTTTCTAGAACCATCCACACAATTTCAGCTGCAGTTGGCTCACCACAGACCATCCCACAAAAACGCAATAACATAAAAGCATTCTATAAACCTTAAGGTGCTATTAGATTTTTATTATCATTATTTGATATATAGTCTCCATGCTACTGTGCGAGCTGCTTTTAGGAAGCTAGAATGCCATCACCATGGAGTTCAGGTAATGGGAATTTTGGGGCCCATGCCGGGGCCTAGAATCACACCCCACAGATGCCCCTTTCCCAGCACACTTTCCTGATAATTGTGGCCTGGCCATTCCCTCACTCTTTAAGCAAGAGCTCTACTCTGTGTTTCTGAGCACAGACCTCGGTTCCTGCTAGAGGTAAGGTTGACCTGGTGGATCAGAGGCAAACAGCCTAACATAGGGCACAGCAGCTGCCAGATCCTTTACAAACTGCTTGAAAATACATTTTAAATAATGAAGGTAAGCAAGATAGAAGAACTGGCCTCCCATCCTTACTTCAGCTTTGGGGAACCCTCTGTTGGCTCAGTCCCTGGGAGAACAGCTCAGATGATAGCATGCCTGCAATGGATGAGGTGTGGAGGAAGAAGTGCCTAATATTGGTTTCTGAAACACAGACAGGGACTAATGACAATTTGCTTGGGTGTGGGTGTCCTTTGGCTGCCTCCAGAAAGGTAAGACAAAGGCAAAGCATTTGCCAAAATATTCTCCTTCTACTGTCTCCCCAACCTCAGTCTCTGGCGTCAGCTTTGCTGGTAAACATTTTAGCCCAACATAGAGGCTTACTGTGTAGGAATCTCAACCAAGGTCCAGGTCCAGGACTCAGTCAAGGCAGGAATCACACAAAGGCCACGGTGTAGGGTCCCAGTCCGCTGTTCCAAGCTCTCCTTTGTTGCTTCTTTCTTTATAGACAGGACCCATGTGGGCACATCTGATGGATGGGAGAACAGGAAGAGCAGATAGTGTGGTTCGTCTATGAAAAGCAAAGCCAACAAGCAGCAAACAACTCTCTCAGCTATTCTGTGCTCAAAACCAAAGACCTGTAAGAGGCCATCTCTGGTCTCTGCAGGCGGCTATGCCTCGAACAATTTCCCCGATTAGGAAACAGAACTCCTCTCCTCTCCTGCTCCCCCACTCATGGAAAGGAGGTGAATGTGTAACCAGCTCTACCCCAGGCCCAGCCAGTGGGGATCCCCAGCAGGGAGGCTGGGCTCACAGGAAGTCTCCGAGATGTTAATCCACTCGCTATCCACTGCACAGCATGTCCTTCATGGCAGCCTACTAATCCTCACCTTACAGTGGTTCTGACAGTTTTCTGGTGATGTCTGACAGTAGGCCAGGCCCAGAAGCCACCACCAGAGCTTCTCCTCTGGGGACAGGACAACAAGTGGATGAGTCCAGCTTTTGGGGTTGGGACCTACCTTGCCTCCCTGCTGTCAGCAGAAGCCACTGAGAAAGCTCTTGCCCTGGAGGAGTGAACAGATGCCCCTTATGGACAAGATGGGACCAATCTGTCATAGTTGTCCATCATTCCTCCACGGGGGATACTCAGGACAAGACATTCAGTGGCTTACATACAACTGCCCCACAAGCTGAGACTCCCACTTTCCCTCCCACTCAGGAAAGCAAATCGTCGAGTGAGAGAATGAGAGCTACTTATTTTGGGCTTAACTCTGAATCCACACTCACATATTAAAATTCACTTATTTTCCAACTTTGGTATTTATCTGCTACAGATAACTTGCAAAACAACTTCTGAAAGTGGGTTCTGAGAGCATGATTAAGAATACTATTCTAGGGAATGAACGATTTGTTGGGGGTGGGGATGAAGGGAGAGTCCCTTGTGTAAAAAGACTGTAGAAAAGAAATTTTCTATGTTTCCTTCCTTTCTACCATCACCCGTAGTCTTTGATCTAGATTTGCCACCCCAGAAACATAGAAAGGCCAGCAGAAGGGCTGAGGGGGATATTTGCCCACAACTGGGAAAAAACAAATGCAAGATGCCTTAAAAACTAGAAATAAGGTGCTGAAGAAAAGAGTCTTAAGTGTGCCACTTAATTATGTCACATCACCTAAGTGCACATATTTTTGGAATCTTTGGAGAGAATGGAGAAAAGAGCTGTCAGCATCCTTTTTAAAAAGTTCACAAGGAATTATCTGGTATATCTCCCTACACTAATCATGGCAATGGTTTTACTGGGGTCTACCTAGAGAAGACGTTTCCTTAAACTAAGCAGGCAGTACCCCTTTGGGAGGTATTAATGTACACGAGATAGATTTTGAAACTGCAAACATTAGATAAATAATGCAAATTATTTAAATGGTCTCGCTATTTGGTGGCAGAATGACTCAGGCCAAATCAGATAATAGTCAAGTTGAAAAATCCAGATGAGGGGCGCCTGGGTGGCTCAGTCGTTAAGCGTCTGCCTTTGGCTCAGGTCATGATCCCAGGGTCCTGGAATCGAGCCCCGCATGGGGCTCCCTGCTCAGCGGGAAGCCTGCTTCTCCCTCTCCCACTCCCTCTGCTTGTGTTCCCTCTCTCACTGTGTCTTTCTCTGTCAAATAAATAAAATCTTTAAAAACAAAAAACAAAAAACAACAAAAAAAAGAAAAATCCAGATGAGTCTGAACGTAGTGGTGGAAAAAAAAAATCTGGCTGCAAATCACCCCCTAATTCACCTATTCCTTTTTTCTGGAGCAAAAAAAGGGCCTAAAGCTCTAAGAGGACTGTGAATGAAAAACAATTCTGGAAACAAAATTAGCACGACTCAGAGCAGGGCAGTTGGAAGCCTGGGCTGGTCTGGCACACTCCCGGGCTGACCCTGTTAACAACAGGAGAGAGCAAAACCTGCCCTCGCAGCTCCCGATGCTGGAGGTGTGAGCGGCAGAAGAACAATGGCCCGGAGGCCCCACAGTCTCGACAGACACAGGCGGGGCCGGACCCGCAGACGGACCCAGAGGCCAAGAATTTGAAGGAGGGGATGGTCTAAAGCCAAGCGGGGAGCCCAATGCTATGGCACAGGTATGGGAGGTTGAAAGACAGGGTCGGGGAGTAAGCAGAGTCAGAGACCACGCTGGATTTTGGCACATACACACACCTACACACCCACATGCACATGCACGCATGCACGCACTGTGAGCTCCTTGAGAACAGGAACGTCTCTCACTCCCTCTGTATCTCCAGCACCTCACCAGAGTGCCAGGCAATAGCAGGTGCTCAATAAGTGCTTTGGGAGGTAAAAATGTGGAAGTGGGTCAGATCAGATGAGCAGCAGGTCCTGGGAAGGTACAGATGAAGGTGTCACGTCAGACACAATGGTTGGTCTGTCTGAGCTGGCTTTGGGGGATCAGCTAGGAATCAGAGGGACCAGAAGTGTTGCAAGCAGCAGCCTACCTAGGCAGCCGAGATGCAGCTCGAGCAACAAGGAGCTGCCAGTTGTGAAGCCATCTTGTAGCAAGAGGCACTACAGTGCAGTGCTGAAGAGTGCAGGGCTGTAGTTAGGGTCCCTGTGCTCACGTCTGGGCCTGCTGCTTAGCAACTATGAGAGCGTGGACCACTTACTGGTTCTTCGACTGCTCGATTTCCTCATCTGTAAAATGAGACTAACAACAGTGCTTAGCATAGAGTGGACAAGCTAAATGAGCTATGCAATTAAGTGTTCGGAGCAGTGCCCGGAATACAGGAAGTGCCCAATAAATATTAGTGATTACTATTATCAGTTATCCTTCTCCTCCATCCAAAAAGTTTATGTGAACTTGGTGCCAGCATAGAATGAGACCCAGGACTTAGACTACCCAGGAGGGCTCTGTTAAGAATGTAAGCTGACCTACCTCTCAAGTGTCTGGCTCTCACGGCACTTGCATTGGTTAAGATACCACCTCCCCCTCCCCCACCCCTGCATGGACCATTGCAGTAGTCTCTCTAACTCTGCCTTTAGTTTTGGTCTTATCCAGCCAGAAGTGATATTTCTAAAATGGGAATCTAATCAGACAATCTCATTGGCTTGCCTAATATCATGATTTCCATTTGTCCTCAAGACCCTTTGGGTTTCCTTTCATAAAGAGGATGAGAGCGCTCCTCGGAAAAATAGCTGACTCCAGGACCAGAGCAGGAAATATATAAAAAGAACCTGGAACATCTTGTGGTGCCAGAAAGTAAGGAAGTGCTCACATAAACAGAAAACCCCACAATGAGGGGGGCATGTGGAAGGGATGCAGGAACTGACTTAAAAGAGCTTCCAAGGGCCAAATCTGGAACAATTTGAACACAAAATAAATCAAATAGTATTAGATTATAACCCGAAGTAGAAAATAAATATCCCTGAGTTTATATTAATGTAAGTAAATGATTGAATAAATAAATAAATGGTAGAGAAGGGACACATTTTCCCCTGCAGAAAAATTCCAATACCTCCAAAACAGGTAGCTGTTTCATTTACCCTCAAGGAGGGAGCCTAACTCTGCATTCCCGAAGACTTCCTTCCAAAGCTGTAAAGTGTGGTGAGGGGGGGAAAGAGTGATTTTATCGTGGAAAAACTTGGCAAACACTAACTCAGCCGGGTGATCAAGGTCAGCCTCAGCAGTGTGACTCCTAAGCGATAGAGTTCTTACATGAATAGCATGTGCCTTTGCTACAGTGTGATGAGCTTGGCACTTCCTCTGGAGTCTTCCTCCCAAAACTCGTAACTCCGGTCAACTCACGACAAAAACATCAGACAAATCCACTACCTGACCATACTCCTCAAAACTGTCAAGGTCATCAAAAACAAGTAAGTCCAAGAAATTGTCACAGCCAAAAGGAGCCCAAGGAGACAGAACAATTAAATGCTATGTGGTATCCTAGATGGGGTCCTGGAACAGAAAACAAACACTATATAAAAACTAAGGAAATCTGAATAAAGTATTGGCCGCAGTTAATAAAAATGTTTCAGTATGGGTTCCTCAATTGCCATACACGTACCCTACTAATGTCTGGTTCCAACTCTGTATAATTTTCACAATTCTTCTCTAAATCTGAAACTGTACTAAAAATTGAAGGTCATTAAAATGAAAGAAAACAGGAGAGAATCAAAAGACAAACGTCACCTGCTTTGGAATTCTGGGAGGCTCAATTACCATTAGACCAAGCACATACTCAATTCAGCAGCCACAAACCCCCTACCTACAGGCCCACTCGAACTCTGAGTTCTTCCAAGAGGCGACAACAGGGTTACCCCACTTCCTTCCACTGGGACACAGAAGGCTCCCAGGTCTACCACCTCGTCAGATAGAGGCAGCCGGGCACAGGGTCGACGGGCACCTCAAGCCCTGGAAGGAGGCCGGTGGGCTCTGTCATGAGCCCGGGTGAACTCTGAACCAGTTTCCTTGTCTATAAAGTGATAAAATAATAATACTTAGCACAGAGAGTTGTGGAGATAATATATAAAAATGCTTAACATGGTGCCTGGCACATAATGATTGTGGAGGGTTATTATCTCATTTTTTCCCAGAACTTGCCAGGAGAGTCCAGGGTGTAGGTTCTACAGGCAGGAGAAACCGAAATGCTTCCTGCTCTCTAGAAGTTTCTCGTCAAAACCAAAGTAGATGGATATAGTAGAGGTGAGCGTCTCCATCAGGCAGTGAGTTGTCTAAGTGACTTGGCCAGAGCTTGAGAGGCCCATGCTATAGTTTATTATGGAACTGCTTTCAGAGGCTGAGCGTTTGGAAGGGAGGCCACATTGAGGCCTAACATTTACCCTGAGGCGACTCACTTGGCCATTTGCTGACTGGATTGATTTCCACAGGATCAGGAAGCTCTGTTTTAATATGTTCCAGCCAGTTTTCAGCCTACACAATGATTACAATCAGATCTAAACCAGTTTGAGCAGAATTTGCCAGTAAAATGTCATAAGACTGCAGAGCCAATTCTTTATTACTTCAATAAATCTAAACATACAACAACTACAGTTTTAACAACAACCCGTTGTGTGGTGGTAATTTTAATACAAATAGCAAATGAGTGTGTCTGGTATGATGTGTTCCCACAATTTCGAGGTCACCCTGCTGGCTGAGCATAATTCCATTCTTCCCCACTGCCGCCCCCTCTCCCCCCCGCCCCCGGATAGTTACTGAGGTTCTCCTTTATAATCGCTTGGCTACTTGACCAGGTAGAGAGGCCAGTTGGTGCTGGCATCACTGTCCTTCCTTTCTGAGGACCCCCAGAGCAATTCTCTATCCCCGTCCAGCTGGGCAATTTCCCGGCAGAGTGGAAAAGCTCCTGGATGCCAGATCTGGAGGCCGAGCTTCTGGCCACCGGAAGCCCCTGCTTGCACTCTGGCTCCCATAAGCCAGACTCTCAGAAAGGCACAGAATGGAGGACTTTCCACGATCATCGGGCCTAGGCCAAGCTATCTTGTAGGGTCTCTTCTAGAATTTTGACACATTCTTATTTCTGTGTGGTTAAAAATTACATATTCAGGAGGTACACTAGTCAGTTCCTTTTAATAGAGTATCGGTCAATCTCCATGTATTTATTATGAATCCACCGTGTTTAGCATCACAGGACGAGCTTTAGGTCATCCTCGCAAGCAGGTCATTGACAATACATGTTCTGTGTTTTCTTTTAGCATTATCTTTCCCAGTCTAGGTGCCTCGCCAATTCCACAATACTTCCAACATTTCCTATTTTAAAGTTTCCTTTGTTTCTCTTTCATTTTATGTCTTTCATAGTCTATAGTTTTAGTTCTCTGTTATGCAGGGGAAATAAAGTAGTAAGTTAAACTTTATATGATAAAGTCAAATAAAGCGCAATAACAATTTGGGTCCTTCTGGCTAAGTGAAAGTTTCTAGTAAGAATTTCCCAACTACTCTATTCCAGGATAAATAGTTGATTAATTCTATTCTCAGCCATTAGGGGAAAGGTAAGTGATGTTCAGTGAGCACCTACTATGTGCCAGTCACTCTGTTAAGTGCTTTACAGACATAATTTCATTGGGACTAGAGAGATTAGTTATAGTCATCACAAATTTGCTTTTTTTTGGTTTTCAGGCAGCTGAATTTCCCATTTCCCTGAACACACCCCCAACAGCACACATGAACAAACGCCCTGATCGGTGCATTAATACCTGACCTTCATCAGGGAAGGATTGTCCTATTGAATCTAGCATTTTTATATATTAGCAATTCAGTAAGAGTTGTTGAATTGAATAGATCATCTGGTTTGAATCTTTATATCTACTCATCTCTATGTACGAAATCTTATGGAAAAAAGCTAAGCTAACATTAAATCTTATGTAAAAAAACCTTTAAAAAAAATCTAAGCCAACATTAAAACTTATTCAAAATGGGGGCACCTAGGTGGCTCAGTCATTAAGCATCTGCCTTTGGCTCGGGTTGTCATCTCGGGGTCCTGGGATCGAGTCCCGCGTGGGACTCCCTGCTCGGCAGGGAGCCTGCTTCTCCTGCTCCCACTCCCCCTGCTTGTGTTCCCTCTCTTGCTGTCTCTCTCTCTGTCAAATAAATAAATAAAATCTTAAAAAAAAATAAAAATAAAAATAATTCAAAATGTATATAAATATTTTGGAGTGATTTCTGACATTTAGATCTGTCTTTGTCTAATATTTGGATGTCTTGATAAGAAAACAAGAACTAAACCAATATTTGAGTTACTCAAAAGATCAAGTGCCAGGTTAACTCATTCTGAATACTATTTTGGCTTCAGAAAACTCCAACAGCAGAAGTAAAATTAAATAGCAGCACAGGCTCTGCATACATAAGTAAGCACAGTCAACTCAAGTTTCCCCTCCTTGCCGAGTCAGTCCTACTTGCTGACTACACACGATGGGCCCAGGTCACATTACATCACACATATGGGAGAAAATGAAGTATTCGGTCATTCAACCAAAATGGATTTCCTGAGAATGCATTGTAGGAGTACCTGTAGAATACAGTCTGGGGAACACAAAGGATTAATAAGAGAGGACCCCTCTCTTCTTGGAGAGAAAAGAGTAGCACAGTTAAAATAGATATGAAAGAACGCAAAAGTAGGATCCAGTGAAATTTAATTGTATCTATATCTATCTATATATAGATATATATATCTGATTGAAACCATTCGAAACTGAATTCTGAATTCAACAAATCCTTTTTGTGTGCTAAGTAAGTGCAGGGCTTAGGAAGGCCTGCCCTGTTCATCCTTGAACCTCTCTGTTCCTACAAAATGCCTGGCAATTAGTAGGTAAAAACAGCACACTGTGAATGAATGAATACATGAATCTTACTGTATGGAAAAAGCTTACAAGGGAGTAAAGCGGTAAGACAAATATATAAATAACTATAATATTCACTAGCAAATGATCCCAGTGCACAGTGTTATGAAAGTTTACAAGTGGAGAAGACACTAAGTTGAAAATTAGGAATACGGGTTCAGCGACAGATAATATAATTTGAGTGAATCCTAGGGCAGTGGCAGAGGGTGAGGCTGTAAAGGTAAGTTGTGGCATGTTGTAACACCTTCTTAGGCAATGGGAGCCACAATGGGATTAAAAAATTTTTTTTAATTAATTAATTTATTTGACAGAGAGAGAGTGCGATAGAGCACAAGCAGGGGCAGGGACAGAGGGAGAGGGAGAAGCAGACTCCCCACTGAGCAGGGAGCTGGATGTGCGGCTTCATCCCAGGACCCTGGGATCATGACCTGAGCCAAAGGCAGACGTTTAATGGACTGAGCCACCCAGGCGCCCCCACAATGGGATTTTAAAAAACATAACAATCTAATTGAGCTATGCAATGTTAAGAATAAGCCAGAGATAGGAGTGCCCAGGTGGCTCAGTCAGTTGGGTGGCCGACTCTTGGTTTCAGCTTAGGTCATGGTCTTGGGGTTGTGGGATCGAGCCCTGTATTGAGCCCTGTGTCAGGCTTTGAGCTCAGTGGGGAGTCTGCTTGAAGATTCTCTCCCTCTGCCCTGCTCATGCTCTCTCTCTCAAATAAATAAATAAATCCTTTTTTAAAAAATTAAAAAAAAAATAAGCCAGAGAGTTGGGTCAAACAGATTAGGATGGGAAGAAAACAGAGATAGGAACATGGTTAAGGAAGGTCTATAACAGTTGTATAGATAATAAGAAATAAGAGGTTGAACAAAATGGACAGTATGATAGGGAAAAGAAGCAGTTTTTCGAACACATAACAAAAGTGAGTTCTTTGCTCGCTAGAAGTTTCTGGTTGAAACTAGGTTATAGTTTACATGCCTACTGGGTGTATATGAAGTATTGGTATGAGGGATAGAGGATAAATCTAAATTTGAGGCTGAGAAGATGGTTTCTACAAAAGTACTCTGTGCAAAACTGGGGAGAGGTAGAGGAGGAGATGCGGCCTCCACAAATTCTATTAAAGGTTAGAACTTTATAGTAATTTAGTGAAAGGAGATTTCACTCTGAGCTGGAGGCCAGGGATGGTGAGGATTTGGGGCATAAACTGAGCTGGATAGAAAGACAAGAACGTTCTTGTTCAGAACAATGAGGAGCATCAGGTAAGCCAATGAAGCTCTGTTGACATAGCTGTTATTAACAGCAGTTCTTTAATCCGAGACCACTCCAGTTTATTGAAGCAATTATGTAGATGTGAGCTCTATTCAAATGCCAAATACTGGGATATTTTGTAATAATCCAATAAATTACAAGCATTTAGTTTGTTTCATTTTGGTTTTAATCTATGAGATCATGGAGTAACAGCTTCAGCATTTAGCTGGTTTTTCATATTAAGGTTTTCAATCTCTTGGAAGATCCACCCAAGCTAGAGGCTATATTAAATGCCATCAATTTAGCCAGAATCTCATATGGAGATCATAAATTACACAAGGATATGATATGTATTTTGGAAAATGTTAATTTCCAAGTGAAATTTTTGTTGGTCTATCAGGAAAATTCATATCTACCAAAGAAAAGAAGACAAGAAATCCTTTTGTTCATTTTTGGAAGTGACTTATGAAAACTCATAATTATTTCTAATAGGGAGAGGCATCTTTATAAAGTGAGAGAAATAAATAAAGGAATAATAAAATAAGAAAGTGATGAATCCTCTTTGTTTCATTCTCAACTGATAAACAATTCTGGGAAAAATTAAAATTATGTTGTATCAACAAGATCAGTTTTGGCAACATATCTTCTTTGAGATTAGTAGTAACATGGCAATCCTGATCTTTACATTGTATTTTGCTTAATGTTAGAGCTCAAATTTTACTGTTTTGGTCACAGATCACTTTGGGGAGCTGATGAAAACTTCACACACTGTCCTCAGGAGACCATACAACTTCAAATAAACAAAGAAGCTTGCATAAACAGACTCCAAGTTTAACACCCTTGGCTACCCATCTCATTCTTGAAAGTAGTGACTCAAACAAAGCTCCTATTTGCAATTGCTAGATGAATATCAATATGGCTCTTCAGGATTTATCACTCCAATGTTATTTCGTCCTTGGTTATGTTTGAAATTATGACAGTAATAATTCTCCTAATCCTACACATTCTTTAAAGAAGTTTGCATTCTTTATATAAGCTATTTGGGCCTGAGATGTGAGGTAGATCTCTAATGATCTCTACATGTAACTGGTCCCAATCCAATCCGCTGGGGTTCCATGTGTAGCCAGCATGGTGCCAGCCCTGGGCCTGCAACTCCCTCATCTGTTCTCAGTGGCCTGTTGGTGCTGGAGCAAACTCTTGAGAGCACCACAAGATACCTAGTATTTTTTTTAAAAGATTTTATTTATTTGAGAGAGACAGAGATAGCAGCAGAGAGCAGGAGCAGGGAGGAGAGGGAGAAGCAGACTCCCTGCTGAGCAAGGAGTCCGACATGAGGCTCGATCCCAGGATCCTGAGATCATGACCTGAGCCCAAGGCAGACGCTTAACTGACTGAGTCACCCAGGTGCCCCCATACCTAATATTTTTGAGAACACCACCATGACATGTGTCAGACCGCATGAGAACTACTGGCCCAAGGTAGTTCACAGTTTCAGTGTTAGATCAGACTACTTCCTTAGCAGTGACATCACATCCTTGGGAGGCTGGGTTTGGGCAGTCACTCTATAGAAATCAAGCACCCCATGAAAATCATTGTGGAGCAGAGAGTGATGGTGGTGACTTCCAATTGGGTTCTAAGGTTTAAGAAGTTATGCAATGCCCAATAAGCACATAAATCTCATTAGCAAGTGACTGTCATCATATAAAAATGGAATAAAAATATTATATTTCCCTTCAGTTTACATGTATTATTTTTTCTCAAAAAGCTACTGAGTTGTTAGGACATAAATATTTATTGTTTTTTGGACCTATTTAATAGATGAAACTATTAGGTATTTCTTTAGTTCTATGGGCATCATGAAAAATTGCTGACACATCAAGGGCATTCTGAACCACAAGTTTGGGAATGACTGTCCTAGAGGGCAACTAACTTGAATAAGACTCAGTCCCTGCTTTGTAGCTGCTCAGAGAGACATCTATAAACCACAGTTAGAAGTCAATCAGGATATTTGCCATAACAAGAATATAGACGAAATTCAAAGAGCTAGGAAATCTCAGGTGCCACTCTGTTGATGCAGAAGAGAGACCTGAGGTGGTGTGTGTGTTTAGCCTTAAAAGACAGTGAGATTTTAACAGGTGGGAAGGAGACAAAGAGCATTCTTCTATAAGGGAATAGCATGAACAATGCCACAGAGGCATAAAATAAGCACCCTGTTTGGCCAGAAAGAACAAGGGCAAGGAGTGGCAAGAGGTAACCTGTAGGAAGAGCTGTGATGTTTTACCATGGACAAAGGCAAGACAAAGGAAGCTTCCAGGCGAGGGATGAGAACTGTGCCTTAGAAAGATAAGTATTACAGTGATATGAAAGGTGGGTTGGAGACAGGCCGTAAGGGGGAAAAGATATTGAAGAAAACCATCATTTCTATCTTGGACTAAACCTCTTGTTCGCACAAACTGTGCTTTATTAATCTATGTATGGATATTACCTAAGACAAGCCTGGTAATTTGAGGCACTGAATAAACTTCAGAATTTGAGGTACCCGGGGAGACAGAGAAATAGCTCATGGTAACTACGGGGAAATATCCTACAGCAGGGCGGAGAGGTCAAACTTGCTGTGTCAATTTGGGAATCATCCACCTAGAAATGAGAAAAGAAACAAAATAAAATTTCACAGGGAGCAAATAGAGATTAAAGAGAGAAACCCAGTGACAGATCCCTGGGGAACAGCCACCCCTGGGAGCTGAGGACAAGCTGCCAGCAGAAGAGACAGGGAAGGATGCAGGGGCATTGATGGGGTGAGAACCAGAGGGGGCGTTGGCCCGGGAAACAAAGCAGAGCACACTTTCAAGATGGAGATGATAGTCTATAATATCCAATGGGAGGAGGTGGATCCTGTAAGGGAGCTACTGGATGTGGTTAATCAGCAGGTGCTTGATGCCTTCCAGGAAGACAGGTTCAGGAGGCTCTAGAGGCAGAAGCAGACTGCAGTGGAAATGACCAGAGAGGCCCTTCTGGAGAAACTCGGGGGTGAAAAGGATCCGAAATGGGAGCTTTAGGTGGAAAGAAGTTTGTGGGAAGATACTTTGAGGACAGAAGTTGCCTGCAGGAAGATTGCTGTGGAGAATAGAACACAGTCAGGTCTGTGTACAAGAGAAGGAAGACATCATTCCAGTTTCCAGCAAGAGAGGAATGGGATTAAAAATATACTTGGTTCCTGTTCTCATCCTCCCTTTCTTCATTCCCTTCCCTCATCCTTTCCTCTCTATCCCCCTCACCCAGAGCCCAAGCAGGGTGAGGCGGGTCACCAGACAGGGGTGGGTGAGGGCAGCCCATGCAGGGCTAGGAGGAGTGGAGGGGAGGGCACTGGAGACTGGTGAGGCAGGTGTCCATGCAGGGCAAAAGCTGGGTAGGGGGTCCAGCAGAGCTGAGTGGGGTGCAGAGGGCATATTCCATGAGGTGGAACACTGAGGCCATTGGGTATTTCTTACACAGGAGGACTGATCCAGTCAGTACACATGAGAAGAATAAGGGGCTGAATTGCTCACTGCTAAAGAGGAAGTCACAAATATGAAAGGAGAGAGACTTAGAATGAACTCTGGTTTTGTAGTGGAAATGACACAGGTGTAAGCACACGGATTTCAATGTATGTCATTAAACATTGGAACAAACACAGATACAAGTGCAGGTGTATATAATATAACAACACACATGTTTCCCTAGCTTTGTCTACTGAGGGGGCTGAAAAGGCCTGGTAACAGCAAACTTGCAATAACAATGAACACATCTAGTACTAAAACGTGACTTTGAAATAGCATTCTTAGCTAAAAGCAACCAGGAGAGATGGCTGATTCCAGGGCTGGGTAAAGGGAAGTACAAGATGAAACTGTGCCAGAAAACAAGGAAGTGCTCTTGGGAGGCAGGTCAAAGGAGGCAGAAGCCAGCCTGAAGTGGCTTCCACTGCTCAAAATGGTGATGAGCTGAGACCAATATAATGCCAATAAAAGGTTATGCCCACTGAGTGAAATAGGAAATGATGAGTCTGTACAAATAAATAGATTAATTGGGTGATATAAAGTTTGCCAAGGAACAGGTATTGACTTAGTTTGATGGTACCTCCTACTAGGCGCTTATTAACTACGAAGAAACAAAGAGTAACTTCACAGAGAGAGGACTGGGTGACACCACTTGACTCCAGTCCACGTGAACATCCTCAGCAACAGGTCACACTGAAATCGTGGGCCACCTGAAAGAAAGCTGTCAGTGAGGACACAAGATCGCTTCGGTGATATTCCTGTTAGAGATGCTGACCTTGAATCTAATCATCAGGAAACATCAGATAAACTCAAATTGAGGGACAGTCTGCAAAATAAGCTGCCTTTAATTTTCAAACATGTTGTGAAAGTTCAGGAAAAACTATGGAACATTCCAGACTGAAAGAGTGAAGAGACATGACAACTGTATCTAACGAACAAATTTAATCCAAACATATTTGGTGCTTTTGATCTTTTTCCATCGCCACGCAGAGCTTCTCCCTCGGTAGCAACCCCCTCAGCCTGGGCTCTTGAATGAACACGCGTGGACCAGACGCGCACCAAACCTGCCATCCATGCAGCTCAGAGCAGAGCTGTGCAGCCAAGCCTAGCTCAAAGCAGGGGGCTCCAGCGACCCACAGCAACAACTTCTTTCTCGTAGTGTGAAACAGACTAAAAACTGTTGGAGGAACTTTGAGTTGAGGTTGAATGACCCACAATGGAACTGGGTCACCAAGGAAACTGTGGTCTCTCTTAGGATCCGCAAATCCCTGGTTCCAGTTCTCTAATTGGAAGACAACAGGTTCAGGAAGCCATGCCCAGGATCCGGCTGTCGCACCAGCAGAAAAGAGGTGTCGTGCCCTGCTTCTCAGTACCTACGAGCCAGAGCCTGGACCCTGGAGTCTCTACCACAGAAAACAAGACCCTTCCACAGCTCAGTTCCACTGGGTCAACAGTGGAAACTGCAAAACCCCTGCCCTCTGTCCCACCTGCCAGACCCCACTAAGTACAGCTGATTGGACGGCTTAAATCACAGGCTCACCCCTCTCCTCAAGGAAACCTTGGACATGAAGTTTTAGACTCTGAAATCTTTATTACAGAAGGGTGTGCTAGAAGGAGGATGGAGCAGATGTGGAATGTCAAACCACCATATTTATCAAAGAGGGGAGGGGAGCAAGGAAGGAAGGAAGGAAGGAAATAATATAGTTCATTTAGACAACGGAATATTATACAGTAATGAAATTGAATAATCTATAGGTAAGGAAATCAATCTGTAAATCTCAATATATTTTGTGCAGAAAAGGAAGTCATAAAACAATAGAATTTAATACTATTTATATATATTTAAAAACACTGCAAAACAATACTATGTATTTTTTAAGGAAGCAAAAATATGTAGCAACATTCTAAAAGCATGCATTGGAATGATGGATAGTGGGTTTACCTCTTGGGAGGGAGGAGTACAGAGAATGACTTTGGGGAGGGTGTCCATAGGGTTGTTTCAGTTACCTGTTGCTGCAATTAACAGGCCATCCCCAAACAGAGTGGCTTTAAAGCCACAGCTACGTATTTGCTTATGATTCTGTGGGTTGGTCGTTGAGCAAGGCTCAGTTGGGGTGGGGGGAGCTCATCTCAGCTCCACGTAGTGTCAACAGTGCTCACTGCTAGGTCTTTCTCCAGCTGGTTTGTCAACTGGAGGTGCCTGGTCCCAGATGTCCTCACTTACAGCTCTGGGTCCTCAGCTTTGATGCCTGAACCTCTCTCTGAGAGAGCTCTCCCCATGCACTCCCTCACCCTCCAGGAGGTCAGCCTGGGCTTGTTCCCAAAGTAGCAGCATTCCAGGAGGCTGACAGAGGAAGCTGTGAAGTCTCTCTCTTAAGTCCAAGGCCCAGAAGCCATATAATGTCATTCCACCATATCCTATCGTCCCAAAAAGCCATAGGGCCAGCCCAGGGTCAAGGGTTGCAGAAATAGACTCTTGATGGGAGGAGATGCAAAGAACTTACCGTCACATTTAAGGTGTCACAAAGGAGCTCCCATTGGTATATAATATTTTATATATGCAATCTAGCAATATCTATATGATTTGATAATACTGAGTACCGGATATAGTTGTTGATGACATCATTCCCTATACTTGGTCTTTACGTATGAAATATTTCACAGTTTAGAAAATGAAATTAAAATGGTTGCACCGGATTGATCCCCACACAGGCATCCTATACGTGGTAGAGACTATACACTCCTTCATGATCCTTGGAGCCCCAGAGCTGTTCGAGTTCCTGCCCTTTCAGAGCCTGACTGTTCAGCTGCCTTTTCACTTCTAGAATGTAATCCACAGACTAAAAAAATACATGGTATGATAAAAAGCAAATTATACTTGGAGAACAATTTTTTGTGTGTCATAGGAGTGCATGGCTGAGTAGGAGTTGGAATTTCTGGAACATGCACTTTAGGCATCTATTTATTGCCACTGATTTTCACTGAGGTTGACAGACTCTTGGGCTAAACTCTGTCCATACATATTCAGAGATACACAGGTAGAGGGTGAACTGGGGTATCCCTGATGGGATCTAGATGACACAGTGAAGCGTGATGGGGGTTCCTTGTGAATAAGGACCATAAGGGAGATGGGGAGAGGGGTGCTGGTCACGCACACGAGAGGCAACAGCAGGACCTAACTGTGACCTGAGTTCATGGTTCCTGGCACATGTGGCTTCTAGTATTGAAAGGGATCCCAGGTCAGCCTGGGCATCAGGAAGAAAAGAGACTTTGAGAATTGAAAGGGCTACTTTGATAAAAGCTCTAATGTTTTCAGACCCAAGCAGTCCTGCTCGAGAATCCCAAAAGTCCTAAGGAAGAAGGAGGAACGCTTTCCTTCTGAATTTGTATGAGGGGTAATGAAATCCTGACCTCAAAGCATTTTGATGTTTGCCTAGTATCATCACGATGGAGTGGGGCAAATCCCCCTTATAAATGGCTTTGGGGGCAATGGCTGTGGGAGGAGAGCTCACAGCCTCAGAGTGGCTTTTCTGTGGAAATACAGGCCTGGCACAGACAGGGCAGACTTGGGGACTGGCCAGCTAATAGGCCACTTTGTGCAGACACATAGGCATAGCCTTGGGGTTTCCAGAAATATTTTAGGAGGACTTTACAAAAAGCATCTTCTCCCAGTCAAAGGGATGGGGCCTTGGGTCCATCAAGATTGGAGTTTTACTCTTAATGGGACTTAAGAGGTAACTGACTCTCAATGGCTTTTAGACTATGTATTTGTATTTTCCCAGCATTAATGCAAGCAACATTTAGCATGTCTTTAATTACAAGAAGTTTATGGCATCCATATAGAACTCATTTCAGACTCTAAAGCCTCAGGACACTGTAAACATGTTTATAATGTGTTTTCTTTAAGTACTGAATTTAGTCAGACGATTCCAGAGAACAAACTACCCTACCAGCACTGGGTATGTGCAGGCTCTTTCTTTTATTATCTGACGATTATGATGATGACAATAATGACCACTATCTGCTGTGGGGGCTCTGACACCCTTTCCTCTGCTTACTTATATCAACCTATAATGAATCCCCAAGTCTTCTATTCTGGGTTAGCTTTTGTATCAGTCAAGGTTTTCCAAAGAAGCAGAACCAAAAGAATGTGTGTATGTACATTTATTTATTGTCAGGCCTTGACTCACTTGGTTATGGAGGCTGAGAAGCCCCAAGGCCTATAGCTGGTGAGCTGGAGACCCAGGAGAACTGATCATATAAGTTTCGGTCTCAGTCCAAAGACCCAAGAATGAGGAGAGCCAATGGTGCAGTTAGTTCTGTCCTTAAAGCCAGCAGGCTCGAGACCCAAAAAGAGCCAATATTTCAATTCAAGTCTGAAGGCCAGAAAACACTGATGTCCCAGCAGCTCAAGGTGGTGGGTCAAGGGGGACCCTCACAAGAGGGTCAAGCCTTTTAGTGCTATTCAGGACTTCAACTGATTGGATGAGGCCCAGCCATGTTAGGGAAGGCAATCTGCTTTATTCAGTCTACTAATTCAAACGTTAACCTCATCCGGACACACCCTCACAGAAGCACCTTGAGGCCAAGATAAGTCAACACATACAATTAACCACCACAGTTTTATTATGTGTGATAAGATTTGCAAATTTTAAATGTGCAATTCAGTGGGTTTTGACACATGCATGGCAATGTAACCAATACCACGATCATGATTCAGACATTTTTATCAGCTCCTTCTGCCCTTGACTGTCAATCCCCTGCCACCATCCCCTGACCCCTGGCAACCACAGAAATGCTTTCTACCACTATAGTTTTGCCTCTTCTAGAAATTCATATAAATGGAATCATAAAAGATGTGGTTTCTTATGTCTGGGCTTTTCACTTAGCATAATGCTTTTAAGATTCATCCATATTGTTTAGTGTCTCAGTAGTTCATTCCTTTTTATTGCTGAATAGTATTCTGCTGTACGGATGAACCACAATTTATTTTATTCACTCAGTGAAGGAAATTTAGGTTGTTTCTAGTTTGGGGCAATTATTAAAAGAGCTGCTATAAACATTTATGTGTAAGTCTTTGTGACAGCATAAGTTTTTACTTTTCTAAGTTAAGCACCCAGGAGGGGGATTGCTAGGTCTTATGGGAAAGTAGAGGGATAAGTTGATAAGAAGGTGCCAGCCAACCTGTTTTCTAGAAGGACTGAATCATGGTGCATTCCCACCTGCGATGTATGAGAGGTCTGGTTGTTGAATATGTTCCTAATAAATCATATTTCAGGACGATCACAAAAGGAAGTGTGAGGAGGAGCAGAGGGAGAGAACTCCAGCAGAAACCGGGTGCTCTAGAAACAAACTAAGCTACTTGAACTGGGAGAACTTCAGAGCTGAGATATTTGAGGCAAGAGTGAGAAGGAAAAAAGTGTCATAAAGATGCTATTATCACTTCAAAATGTAGGGGATATCTGCCAGAACAAAAACAATTATAGGCTATGAAAATGGCCTATGGCAGAGAGAGTTGCAAGAAAAATAAACAAGACTTATTTAGTAAACAAGCCAATGGTTAGGTAAAAAAACAGACCCGATGACTAAAGACAGAGAAAAGCATTCAATTCAGGACATTTCTTCCTTCCTTCTTTCCTTCCTTCCTTCCTTTTTTTTTTTTTGGTATTACTCTAACTGCAGCATATCCTTGTTATCAAGGAGAGATTTATGTTCTTAAATATTTATTAACTATTAATATACATAGAAGACATCTATCCATATGAGGGTGCATAGCGTAGGACAGTGTTTCTTAAACCTTACCATGCATAGGAATCACCTGGGGATCTTGCTAAAGTGCAGCTTCTAAGTCAGCAGCTCTGGGCAGGACCTGCACTTTGGTATTCCAGGGAGGCCATGAGTGAGAACATTCCTGCCGGGCTGCAGGCTGGTGGCTCTGACTGCAGACTCTGGAGTCAGGCTGCACACGTTCAAGTCCTACCTGTGTGATTTAGAGCTGGGTAAATCAGAGCACAGTGCTTAACCGGTCTGCCTTTGTTTTCTCATCTGTAAAGTGGGGGTGCTAGCCGTGCACAGGAATCTCACAGGGGTGTTGTGAGGATTCCATGAATGACTATGCGTCTAGCACTTAGATGAGCGTTGGGCAACCCGTAGGTGCTATGTCACACTCTTCTAGCTTCAGTACGTTCCAATGGCCAAGGCAGCAGCATGCCGAACAGCTTTAAGCCTCGCTGATTGAGTGCACAGTGCTTTACTTCCTCCTAGGTCCTGAGCCATACTTCTGGCAGCCAGCAGTTCTACTCGGGGTAATTAAGGGAGCCCCTTCAGAGCCACTAGGCTGAGAGAGCCTTGGAAAAAGAAAACCCAGTGAAAGAATTTCAAAGAGAGAGACTGACCATTCAGTGTGCTTTACCTGTTGGAAGTGTCAGCAGGTTCATCCCCTTGGGGAGACTGGGGCCTCCACACAATAGCTATTCCTACAAGCAGGACTAGTACTGGATGGTGCTCAGACGGTGTGTTTGAAAGAATTTCCAGCCTAACCCGAGGCCCGGCGGGTCGCTGAGAGAGCTGCACCCGCCCGCGTGCACTTCTCTCTAGGAGAGCCAGGCAGTCACTTGGCCACACCAGCCAATGAATAGACACTCTATTGTTGTTTGCCTCCTGCCCCTTTAATCTGCCTCCAGCACCCCTGTAGACATCCTAATTGGTCCTATGGATCCAGCCTTCTCTGGCCTGTCAGCTCTGCTCTGTGTTCATGGCCCGCTTTTATCTCCCTGCTCACTTGGCATATTGCTCTATTCTCATAGTTTCTGATGTTAAAATGCAGCTTGTAGAGCTTGGATGATCTTCATACCATTTCTACCTGTTAGTAACTGTACTAAAAAAACAGCTGTTAATCTCAATTAGGTTTTGATTGCTAATTAGCAGCTACCTGTCAGGATCAAGCAGCCTTCATCCAGGTCCCTTCAGCTATTTCTCATGCAACCGGTACACTCAGTTTCCATGAGAACCATTTAGCTAGATGCCTCCTCACCCAAAACTGCCACCTCTTCTGTGGCTTTTCTAATCTATCTCCAGGAAACTCTGAGGTTCCTGGTCTACTTACCTGTTTCCTGGTTTTCTTAATTTCATTGGCCAGCCAGAGTTTCCAATGAACGCCACTTTCTCCTGCCGGTGTGTCTTGGAAGGGAAATCAGGGGATTAATAAGTCCACTAATTGAACTCAGGTTAAGAACCCACGCTTTTGAATTTCATCTTTAGACTTCTGATTTCCAAGCTTGGAAGTTGCCACTCCACCCGAACAAGTAAAAAGCTGAACGAGCTGAGAAGTCAACAACTTTTCTTCAATCCATGAGAGAAGGATGGTCTTGGGGCAAACGGCAGCACCCCCAAAGTGGAGAGACTGTCAGGCAAATACAGAGGATCACAATCCGCTGGAGTGCAATGTCTGCGGAGGCAGCGCACACTAGGAAAACTTGAACTCTAACTGACAAGTTGCTGGAGGCTCAATGAGGACAACTCTGAGAGGGAAAAATTCCAGCAGGATCCAGGCACTGGGGATCCCCACACTTGTGAGAGTTCTCCCTCCAGGAGCTTTACCAGGTCCTCAAGGTGCATATCAGAGCCAAACCCCCACATGCCTCCTGCAGCGAGAGGGGAAAAGGAACGATTTTGAATAATGTCAGGGCCTTCTGTTCTTCACAAGATCTGCTCACCTGCGTGGGTTTTTTTTTTTCAGAACCATAACCTGGAGTCAGGGAAACAGCCAAGGCTGGTCCCCTCTTGCCGTTCTGTCCTACCAAACGGGCAGGGGGCTGGGGTTCACCCATGTGAGGCTCACAGTACAGATGCAGGCTGACTCAAACACTGAGATCTGCTAGTAGGAGTATAGAGCACCATCCTATCCCCAGGCGTTCACACTGTGTTACTAAACACTCGCTCACAGCAGTTTCTTTCACACAGTACATCGTGTCTGGCTATCAGGAAAAAATTACAAGGCATACTGAAAGGTGAAAAGCACAGATTGAAGAGACAGAGCAAGCACTGGAACCACTCAGATATAGCAGGGATGTTGGAATTATCAGACGAGGAATTTAAAACGACGACGATTAACATACTCAGGGCTCTGATGGGTAAAGTAGACAGCATGCAAGAACAGACGGGCACTGTGAGCAGAGAGGTGGAAATTCCAAGAAAGAACCAAAAAGAAATGTCAGAGATCAAAAACACTAATAGAAATGAAGAACGCCTTTGATGGGAGACTGGACACAGCTGAGGAAAGAATCTCTGAGCTTCAGGATACCTCAACAGAAATGGCCCAAACTGAAAACCAAAGAGAAAAAAGACTGGGAGGAAAACAAACAAACAAACAAACAAACAGAACAGAGTGTCCAGGAACTGTGGGACAACTACAAAGGGTGTAACATGAGTAATGGGAATAGCAGAAGAAGATGGGAAGGAATAGAAGAAACATTTGAAATCATAATGACTGAGAACCTCCCAAATTACTGACAGAAAGTAAGGCACATATCCAGGAAGCTGAGGGAACACTAAGTGGGATAATGCCAGAAAGCCGAGTCCTACTGTACGCTGTATGTATACTCAGTGGCAGCTGTTGTGCCACAGTGGCAGAACCGACTAGCTGCCGCAGAGAACTGATTCACAAAGCCAAAAGTATTTACTATCTGACTCTTTGCAGAAAACAATGGCTACTCTAAACTGCATGTCAATTTTCCAAAGCCAAACGGCATGCTTCTTTTCCTATTGGTGAATAAGAGCTCTGAATATAGGTGAGTGCAGGGGGCAAGATGGGGACAGATGGCAAGAGGGATATTTTGACTTCCAGATGAGGAGGTTCAGTTTCTACCTGGTGGCAGTAACTTGTCTGGGGTGCATGCCTGTTTCCTCAGCTCCCAGGCAACTCTTAGAGTCCCCCTTCTCAGAGCTACCACTCCAGAAAGCCATGTTGTATAGAAATCATTCTAGAGAGAAAAATCTCTTCCTCCACTCCTTGCTAGCATGGAGGGGGTATGAAATCTCTTCCTCCACTCCTGCTAGCATGGAGGGGGTATGAGATTCTCAGTCTCTGCTCCCCTTTCCCTCCAGCCCCAGCACTGACATTAGGCACCTTCCCTACAGAGAAGGTTGTGCTAAGTGTTATGGGCAGTAGAGAGGGGGGTTCTATCAACCCAGCTGCTAGGAATGTAGACCTTTATTTAATTATCCTGCTGATTGTCTCTTTAGCATCTGTTTTTGACCATGAGCATGGAGTTTTCCTAGAATACAAGTTTTTGAATTCTACATGTGTCAGAATTACCTGGTGGGCTTGTTAAAATCCAGATGGTTGGGACCCACTCCCCAAACTTCTAACTCTTTAGGTCTACACTGAGATTTTAAAATTTGCATTTTTAATAAGTTCCCAGGAGATGCTATGGCTGCTGGTCCAGGGACCACCCTTTAAGAATGCCTGGTTTAAGGCTTTATTGAGAAGAACAGTTCTCACCTGTGGAGGACCTTTGTCTACTGCTTTGGAGTATAGTTTCTCTACTTTCTATCTTCTAGAGCTTCATCAATTTCTGATAATGGTCCTTAAGTTATTTGTTTATTTTATGTAGAATTTGATTGTTCCAAACTATTCTTTCTTTTTTTTTTTTTCATTTTTTTTTATTCTTATGTTAATCCCCATACATTACATCATTAGTTTTAGATGAAGTGTTCCATGATTCATTGTTTGTGCACAACACCCAGTGCTCCATGCAGAATGTGCCCTCCTCAATACCCACCACCAGGCTAACCCATCCTCCCACCCCCCTCCCCTCTAGAACCCTGTTTGTTTTTCAGAGTCCATCGTCTCTCATGGTTCGTCTACCCCTCCGATTTCCCCCGCTACATTCTTCCCCTCCCGCTACCTTCTTCTTCTTCTTTTTTTTTTTTCTTAACATATATTGCATTATTTGTTTCAGAGGTACAGATCTGAGATTCAACAGTCTTGCACAATTCACAGCGCTTACCAGAGCACATACCCTCCCCAGTGTCTATCACCCAGTCACCCCATCCCTCCCACCCCACCCCCCACTCCAACAACACTCAGTTTGATTCCTGCGATTAAGAATTCCTCATATCAGTGAGATCATATGATACATGTCTTTCTCTTTTTGACTTATTTCGCTCAACATAATACCCTCCAGTTCCATCCACATCGTTGCATATGGCAAGATCTCATTCCTTTTGATGGCTGCATAATATTCCATTGTATATATATACCACCTCTTCTTTATCCATTCATCTGTCGATGGACATCTTGGCTCTTTCCACAGTTTGGCTATTGTGGACATTGCTGCTATAAACATCGGGGTGCACGTAGCCCTTCGGATCCCTACTTTTGTATCTTTGGGGTAAATACCCAGTAGTGCAATTGCTGGATCATATGGTAGCTCTATTTTCAACTTTTTGAGGAACCTCCATACAGTTTTCCAGAGTGGCTGCACCAGCTTGCATTCCCACCAACAGTGTAGGAGGGTTCCCCTTTCTCCGCATCCCCGCCAACATCTGTCCTTTCCTGACTTGTTAATTTTAGCCATTCTCACTGGTGTGAGGTGGTATCTCATTGAGGTTTTGATTTGGATTTCCCTGATGCTGAGCGATATTGAGCACTTTTTCATGTGTCTGTTGGCCATTTGGATGTCTTCTTTGGAAAAATGTCTGTTCATGTCTTCTGCCCATTTCTTGATTGGATTCTTTGTTCTTTGGATGTTGAGTTTGATGAGTTCTTTATAGATTTTGGATACTAGCCCTTTATCTGATATGTCATTTGCAAATATCTTCTCCCATTCTGTCGGTTGTCTTTTGGTTTTGTTAACTGTTTCCTTTGCTTTGCAAAAGCTTTTTATCTTGATGAAGTCCCAATAGTTCATTTTTGCCCTTGCTTCCCTTGCCTTTGGCGATGTTTCTAGGAAGAAGTTGCTTCGGCTGAGGTCAAAGAGGTTGCTGCCTGTGTTCTCCTTTAGGATTTTGATGGACTCCTGTCTCACATTGAGGTCTTTCAACCATTTGGAGTCTATTTTTGTGTGTGGTGTAAGGAAATGGTCCAGTTTCATTCTTCTGCATGTGGCTGTCCAATTTTCCCAACACCATTTGTTGAAGAGACTGTCTTTTTTCCATTGGACATTCCTTCCTGCTTTGTCAAAGATGAGTTGACCATAGAGTTGAGGGTCCATTTCTGGGCTCTCTATTCTGTTCCATTGATCTATGTGTCTGTTTTTGTGCCAGTACCATGCTGTCTTGATGATGACAGCTTTGTAATAGAGCTTGAAGTCCGGAATTGTGATGCCGCCGGCTTTGCTTTTCTTTTTCAATATTCCTCTGGCTATGCGGGGTCTTTTCTGGTTCCATACAAATTTTAGGATTATTTGTTCCATTTCTTTGAAAAAAGTGGATGGTATTTTGATGGGGATTGCATTAAATGTGTAGATTGCTCTAGGTAGCATTGACATCTTCACAATATTTGTTCTTCCAATCCATGAGCATGGAACGTTTTTCCATTTCTTTGTGTCTTCCTCAATTTCTTTCATGAGTATTTTATAGTTTTCTGAGTACAGATCCTTTGTCTCTTTGGTTAGATTTATTCCTAGGTATCTTATGGTTTTGGGTGCAATTGTAAATGGGATCGACTCCTTAAGTTCTCTTTCTTCTGTCTTGTTGTTGGTGTATAGGAATGCCACTGACTTCTGTGCATTGATTTTATATCCTGCCACTTTACTGAATTCCTGTATGAGTTCTAGCAGTTTTGGGGTGGAGTCTTTTGGGTTTTCCACATAAAGTATCATATCATCTGCAAAGAGTGAGAGTTTGACTTCTTCTTTGCCAATTTGGATGCCTTTGGTTTCTTTTTGTTGTCTGATTGCTGTGGCTAGGACTTCCAATACTATGTTGAATAGCATTGGTGATAGTGGACATCCCTGCCGCATTCCTGACCTTAGGGGGAAAGCTCTCAGTTTTTCCCCATTGAGAATGATATTTGCTGTAGGTTTTTCATAGATGGCTTTTATGATATTGAGGTATGTACCCTCTATGCCTATACTCTGAAGAGTTTTGATCAAGAAAGGATGCTGTACTTTGTCAAATGCTTTTTCTGCATCTATTGAGAGGATCATATGATTCTTGTTCTTTCTTTTGTTAATGTATTGTATCACGTTGATTGATTTATGGATGTTGAACCAACCTTGCAGCCCAGGGATAAATCCCACTTGGTCGTGGTGAGTAATCCTTTTAAGGTACTGTTGGATCCTATTGGCTAGTGTTTTGGTGAGAATTTTTGCATCCATGTTCATCAGGGATATTGGTCTGTAATTCTCCTTTTTGATGGGGTCTTTGTCTGGTTTTGGGATCAAGGTAATGCTGGCCTCATAAAATGAGTTTGGAAGTTTTCCTTCCGTTTCTATTTTTTGGAACAGTTTCAGAAGAATAGGTATTAATTCTTCTTGAAATGTTTGGTAGAATTCCCCTGGGAAGCCATCTGGCCCTGGGCTTTTGTTTTTTGGGAGATTTTTGATGACTGCTTCAATTTCCTTAGTGGTTATAGGTCTGTTCAGGTTTTCTATTTCATCCTGGTTCAGTTTTGGTAGTTGATACATCTCTAGGAATGCCTCCATCTCTTCCAGGTTATCTAATTTGCTGGCATAGAGTTGCTCATAATATGTTCTTATAATTGTTTGTATTTCTTTGGTGTTGGTTGTGATCTCTCCTCTTTCATTCATGATTTTGTTGATTTGGGTCATTTCTCTTCTCTTTTTGATAAGTCTGGCCAGGGGTTTATCAATCTTGTTAATTCTTTCAAAGAACCAGCTCCTAGTTTCGTTGATCTGTTCTACTGTTCTTTTAGTTTCTATTTCATTGATTTCTGCTCTGATCTTTATGATTTCTCTTCTCCTGCTGGGTTTAGGCTTTATTTGCTGTTCTTTCTCCAGCTCCTTTAGGTGTAGGGTTAGGTTGTGTACTTGAGACCTTTCTTGTTTCTTGAGAAAGGCTTGTATTGCTATATACTCTCCTCTTAGGACTGCCTTTGCTGCATCCCAAAGATTTTGAACAGTTGTGTTTTCATTTTCATTGGTTTCCATGTATTTTTTTAATTCTTCTTTAATTTCCTGGTTGACCCATTCATTCTTCAGTAGGATGCTCTTTAGCCTCCATGTATTTGAGTTCTTTCCGACTTTCCTCTTGTGATTGAGTTCTAGTTTCAAAGCATTGTGGTCTGAAAATAGGCAGGGAATGATCCCAATCTTTTGGTACCGGTTGAGACCTGATTTATGACCTAGGATGTGATCTATTCTGGAGAATGTTCCATGGGCACTAGAGAAGAATGTGTATTCCGTTGCTTTGGGGTGGAATGTTCTGAATATGTCTGTGAAGTCCATTTGGTCCAGTGTGTCATTTAAAGTCTTTATTTCCTTGTTGATCTTTTGCTTAGATGATCTGTCCATTTCAGTGAGGGGGATGTTAAAGTCCCCCACTATTATTGTATTGTTGTCGATGTGTTTCTTTGCTTTTGTTATTAATTGCCTTATATAATTGGCTGCTCCCATGTTAGGGGCATAGATATTTACAATTGTTAGATCTTCTTGTTGGATAGATCCTTTAAGTATGATATAGTGTCCTTCCTCATCTCTTATTACAGTCTTTGGTTTAAAATCTAATTTGTCTGATAGAAGGATTGCCACCCCAGCTTTCTTTTGGTGTCCATTAGCATGGTAAATGGTTTTCCACCCCCTCACTTTCAATCTGAGGGTGTTTTTGGTTCTAAAATGAGTCTCTTACAGACAGCATATCAATGGGTCTTGTTTTTTAATCCAGTCTGTTAGCCTGTGTCTTTTGATTGGGGCATTGAGCCCATTTACATTCAGGGTAATATTGAAAGATAGGAATTTAGTGCCATTGTATTGCCTGTAAGGTGACTGTTACCGTATATTGTCTGTGTTCCTTTCTGGTCTATGTTACTTTTAGGGTCTCTCTTTGCTTAGAGGACCCCTTTCAAGATTTCCTGTAGGGCTGGTTTTGTGTTTGCAAATTCCTTTAGTTTTTGTTTGTCCTGGAAGCTTTTTATCTCTCCTTCAATTTTCAATGACAGCCTAGCTGGATAGAGTATTCTTGGCTGCATATTTTTCTCCTTTAGTGCTCTGAATATATCCTGCCAGTCCTTTCTGGCCTGCCAGGTCTCTGTGGATAGGTCTGTTGCCAATCTAATGTTTCTACCCTTGTAGGTTACAGATCTCTTCTCCCGAGCTGCTTTCAGGATTTTCTCTTTGTCTATGAGACTCGTAAGTTTTACTATTAGATGTCGGGGAGTTGACCTATTTTTATTGATTTTGAGAGGGGTTCTCTGTGCTTCCTGGATTTTCATGCCTGTTTCTTTCCCCAAATTAGGGAAGTTCTCTGCTATAATTTGCTCCATTATACCTTCTGCCCCTCTCTCTCTTTCTTCTTCTTCTGGGATCCCAATTATTCTAATGTTGTTTCGTCTTGTGGTATCGCTTATCTCTCGAATTCTGCCCTCGTGATCCAGTAGTTGTTTATCTCTCTTTTTCTCAGCTTCTTTATTTTCCATCATTTCATCTTCTATATTACTGATTCTCTCTTCTGCCTCATTTATTCTAGCAGTTAGCGCCCCCATTTTTGATTGCACCTCATTAATAGCCTTTTTGATTTCTACTTGGTTGGATTTTAGCTCTTTTACTTCTCCAGAAAGGGTTTCTCTAATAACTTCCATATTTTTTTCAAGCCCAGCTAGTATCTTTAAAGTGATGATTCTGAACTCTAGATCTGACATCGTACTAATGTCCGTATTGAGTAGGTCCCTGGCAGTCGGTACTACCTCTTGTTCTTTTTGTTGAGGTGATTTTTTCCGTCTCGTCATTTTGTGCAGAGGAGAATAGATTAATGAGAGAACAAAATGCTAGCAGAGTAACCACGTCCCCAGAAAATATACTCTAAACAAATCAGAAAAGACCTGAAGCAGTGGGATAAGAAAGGGAAAGAGAGAAAAAAGAAAAAGAAAAAAAAGAAAAAGATAAAGATAAAAACAAAAACAAACAAAACAAAACAACAACAACAAAAGAAAAACCAGAATGTGATCAAATATGATCTATATGGTATATAGATCAGTGCCACACACTAGATTTGGGGTGTATTTTGGTCTTTTAGAAGAAAGTGCCTCCCAAAATTTTAAAGAAAGAAAAACTTATATATGTACAAAAATAAGGGTTGCTATGATGAAGGGATGGAATATGACTGTAAAAATGGGAATTAGAAAAAATGTTATAAAAGGAATTAATAAGAAGTTGTTTGAAAAAAGAAAGAAGAGGATTTAAAAAAAGAAAAAAGAAAAAGAGAAAAAAAAAAGGGAGAGAATGTGATCAGGCAGGGGAATAGAAAACACCATATACTAGAGATTTAGGGTATATTTTAATCTGTTAGAAGAAACTATCTCAAAATTTTAAAGAGAGAAGAACTTATATATATAAGCCAAAAATATGGGTAACTACTATGGAGGGATAGAATATGACTCTAAAAATGAAAAATAAAAATGTTTTTTTTTTTTTTAAAAAAGGGGATTGATAAGATGTTGGTTGAAAAAGGGAAAAAGAAAAATTCAAAAAGAAATAAAAAGACAAAAAGACAGTTAAAAAAATTAACTTTAAAAGACTAAAGAATCATGGTAAAAAAGCCGTGAATTCTATGTGCATTATTCCCCTAGCGCTGGAGTTCTGCCGTTCTCATTGATCGGTAAACTTGGTCTTGGCTGGCTGTTCTCGCTGATCTTCTGGGGAGGGGCCTGTTGCCGTGGTTTCCAAATGTCTCTGCCGGAGGCGGAATTGCCCCGCCCTTGCCCCCTCCCGGCTAAGTAATCTGCTCGGGTTTGCTCTCCGGGGCTTTTGTTCCCTGCGAGCTTTCCGTCCAGCTTTGGAGGCGGAGAGTGAAGATGGCGGCCTCCCAATCTCCGCCCCAGAGGAGCCGAGAACTCGGGCCCCGCTCCTCAGTGAGCCCCCAGAGAAAAGCCGTCAGTCACTCCCGTCTCCCCGGTCTCCGGCCGCACTCCGTGCTCACCCGGCCTGCGACCGCGCACCTCTATCTCTGGCACCCGACCCCACGTGGAGTCTCCAAACCCAGCAGATCCCTGTGGTGCACTCCCGCGCGGCTCCTCCCGGGGGAGGAAGGTGAGTCTCCCCGGATCTGCCGCTTGTTGGGTCCCTGCTGGAGGAGCAGGGGCCCGACTGTGCCGCGGATCACAGTTTATGGCCACCCCGAGCTGAGAGCCCGCGCCTGGGCTCCGCCTCTGCAGCCGGCTTCCCTGCTCCGTTACCTGGGAGCTCTGCCACACTTAGGCACCCCCAGTCTTTCTGTGACCCCGAGGGTCCTGAGACCACACTGTCCCGGAGGGTTCCACCCCCCGCTTAGCCACCAGAGTGTCGTCCCTCAGCGGAGCAGACTTTTAAAAGTTCCGATTTTGTGCTCCGTGGTTCTATCACTTGCCAGAAGCGGCTGACGGAGGCCCCTCCCCTGCCGTCTATCCTCCCGAATATCACCTCGGATTCGCTTCTCCGCACGTCCTACCTTCCAGAAAGTGGTCGCTTTTCTGATGAGAGAGTTGTTGCTCTTCTTTTCTTCGATCTCCTGTTGAGTTTGTAGGTGTTCAGAATGGTTTGATCCCTATCCAGCTGAATTCCTGAGAGGAGATGAAATCCAGGTCTCCTACTCCTCCGCCATCTTGCTCCGCCCCCCCAAACTATTCTTTCTTATCGATTCCATGGGCACTGGGTACAAGAGAGCAGATAGACACATATGCTTTATCTTCTGTTGTGATTTACTCTTTCCTTGTGATTTCTTCGGATTCATTTATGCTTAAAGAGTACTTCTCATTCTACATTTACCTCTAGCATTTGATAAGTCAAAGGTCACCCACTGCTATGTATTTTAGGGTGGTAATTTAACTTTGTTTTTCCAAATAGTTAACCATCTGTCCCAGCACAATTATTCAAAAATGATTCCTTTTCTCACTAATTTGTGATGTCACCTTTAATATACACTAAGTTTGCATCTATACTGGGGTCGATTTCTGGGCTATCAAATCCATTACATTGATCTGTCTGCCAATTCTTTTGTCAGTAGCCCACTGCTTTAATTATCTAAGTTGCATTATCTGATAAGGCAAATTCTCTTTCATTAATCTTTACTTTCAATATATTCTGGGTTATTTTTGCCCTTCATCTTCAAAACTACTTTATCACACTCCCTCTTCCCCATTTATCTTGGGTATTAATGAGGATTTCATAAATCTATTAAGTATTTTGTGTAAGATTGACATTACTTTTCCAATGCACAACCATTAATCTATTTATTCAAGACTACTTTTATATATCTCAAACTTTTGTAGTGCTCTGCAAATAGGTCACATACTTTTTGAGGTATTTTTATCTTTTCTGTTGAAATTATGAACTAGGACTTTATTTTTCATTACAGCTTCTTATTCCCATTTTGAGAGAGTTTTGGGGGTGGAGTAGAGGGAATACTTGTAAGAAGTACCTTTTCATAATAAAAGAATCCAATGTGATTGGGGGTTTTGGCTCTCGAAAGTGGGTGTTTATTTTGGATTTCAGTATTATTTGAATTAATGGCAATGCTTAGTAGTTTCTAGACTTAAAACCCCTAATAATATGCTTGCATTATGCTGAATTTTTGTAATAAAACAAAAAGAATGTTAAAAATCGAATAATAGCAGAAACATAATTCATAGTTAAGTTTGCCCACCAGTAGGCAGGGACAATGGAGTGCATCAAGCATGCAGTTAAGCAGACACCCTCTTTTCCATTTTATCCAAGGCCAGTTCATTCAGCGCCTGAATAGCGCTAGAGTATGTCAGCCCCTTAACAATATTTTTTAATTTAGTCAATATTCCCAAATGATCTTTCCACGTCGGGATGATGTTTTGCATATTGCCTTCCATTGACAAAAGAGAATGTATTCTTCAGGTAATAAAATCTTACTCTGGTACAAAAGTTCAACTAGGCATGCTCTGAAGATGTGCTAACCTGAAAAATGCAGCTTTATAATACTGAGGGGGCATATGCAACTTAAAGAAAAGATTATCTTAGAACAAAAGCTTACATAAAACATTAAACAACTGGAAGTAGAAAGAAAGAAAGAAATCCCAAAGCCTAAAGTGGTCATCAAATCTATGGTAGCTTGTCAGATCTAAGACCCCACCGTTTTAAGTCACAACATTATTTTATGTATTGCAAAGAAGAAAAAAGATTCTTCCAATAAACTACATTGTGCTGTAGACTGTAAGACTGATTCTAGTTTTAGAGATTTTAAAATTGGGTTGGGGGAGTGTGCTTCTTAGAATCAATTATATATGTTAGACTGTTTCAGAATGACATCTGATTCAGAAATCACATCCCTGGAAACTGAGAGGAAGTGGCACCTTCAGGAAGGGGCTGATCCAGCAGTTCAATATTGTCATTAAAGACCACTATCCCATCACAGGATCAATTTCATTCTCTAAGGCTGGTTCCCCTTGTTGGTAAAACACAGATGCCAGCAGCAAATGGGTTACAGAATTCCATGTTCACATTGAGTCAAAGACAGAGGATTGTTTCCAAAAAATTAAAATTTCCCAGACACCCTTAGCTATCTTCTCATTGTTTTCTCAGCAGTCCAATTCCAGACAGTGTCACCTACCCATCCCTGAACAAACTAGCATTCTATGAGCTGTGTTGTCCCGTATGATAATGACTCACTGTGATGGACCCCTAGAGAGGCAAATGAACCCTCGTCCCAATTTGGTTTGGATGTCAAAGCCGATGAAGCCGTATACACACCAGGAGGATATGAGACGTTTGATAATTTACATAATTCAGGTCTCTCAGGAGAGCAGGGCAGGCCTCTCAAGCAGGTTTAAAATGGCTCAAGAGAGCAGGGAAAGGGGGCTGTCCTGATTTTTTATTGTAGTCAGGGTGGGGCCTATGACAGAGTTCCTGGGTGCAGGCTGGGGCTTGCATGGTTTGAATCTCTCATTGGTTCCAAAGGAGGGAGAACCCAGGCTTTCTTATCTGCTTACACAGATGCAAGCACAAGGGGAAGAGAGAGGGGTGAGGCCTAAAATCAGACGTCAAAAAGTGCAGATTCCTTATTACACTGGCCAAAGGTGATTGTGTACATTTAAATTAATTAAAATTAAATCGAACTAAAAGTTCAAGTCCTCCATCACACCAGGCACATTTCGAGTACTTAAAGTCACATGTGGTCAACTTATAGACATTTCCACTATCCCCCCGCAAAAATGCGGTTGGATGATGCTGGTCTCCAGAGCAAGTGTCAACAGACTGTATGTAGCCCATGGGCCAGATTCAACCCCGTGTCTGTTCTTGTACAGTATGCTAGCAAAAAAATGGTTTTTCTATTTTTAAGGGGTTAAAAAAATCGAAAGGAGAATGATATTTCATGATGTGAGGATGTCCACAAACACAGTTTTCTTGCAGCTGGGCCACACTCATGCATTTGTGTGTTGTTTGTGCTTTCACACACAATGGCTTGAGTGGTTGCCACAGGGACTGTCTGACCACCATGCCTGAAGTGTTTGCTACCTGGCCCTTCACAGGAAAGGCCAGGAACAGGATGGCTCTTATTCAGTCAGGCTCACTCCTGGGAACTGTGGTGGGGGTCAGCTTCTCTTGAGTTTCCTGGAGTGTGTGGAGGCCTGGGGGATACCTGTTGGGAGGGAGAAAGCAGAGCTAGATGCTGGGTAGCTTCACCACCACCAGCATGTATAACAGCCGATAGGAAACAGAGACTAACATTTAACTTGTGTGTGGAATGGAACTGGTGGTCTCTGAAGCACATCTCTCTACTCACTAAACAAATGGCATTTCTTACTAGAGCACAGCAACCTTTCCAGAGAAGACACAACACTTGGATTCTACTTTATGTTCATGGTGCCACTCAAGTTCCATGCTTTCTTAGTCCTGGCATATGCACTTTATATTCATCCATGTTATTTCATTGTTACTTCTGGAGTGCATAAGGTACAAAATTTCAAACCAATTCGTTGTGTCAAAATTGTCATCCCCACTTTGTCCCTCTCTCTCTCTCTCCACCTGCCCCAACTTGCCTCCAGTTTTTCTGTCAATCCCTTAGATTTCTTACTTTAAAACATCCCTGTTTTTTAAAATAGACTATTTTATTTTTTTTCAAGTTTTAATTTAAATTCCAGTTAGTTAACATATGATATTAGTTTCAGGAGGGGTGCCTGGGTGGCTCAGTCGTTAAGTGTCTGCCTTCGGCTCAGGTCATGATCCCAGGGTCCTGGGTTCGAGCCCCACATTGGGCTCCCTGCTCGGCGGGAAGCCTGCTTCTCCCTCTCCCACTCCCCCTGCTTGTGTTCCCTCTCTCGCTGTCTCTCTCTGTCAAATAAATAAATAAAAATCTTAAAAAAAAATTAGTTTCAGGAGTAGAATTTGGTGATTCATCACTTACATATAACACCCAGTGCTCATCACAAGTGCCCTCCTTAATCCCCATCACCCATTTAGCCCATCCCCCACCCAACTCTCCTCCAGCAACCTTCAGTTTTCTCTCTATAGTGAAGAGTCTCTTATGGGTTGCCTCTTTCTTTTTTTCTCCCCCTATGTTCATCTGTTATGTTTCTTAAATTCCACACATGAGTGAGATCATATGGTATTTGTCTTTCTCTGACTGACTTATTTCACTTAGAATACTCTCTAGCTCCATCCACGTCCTTGCAAATGGCAAGATTTCATTCTTTTTTATGGCTGAATAATAGCCCATTGTGTGTGTGTGTGTATATATATATATATATATATATATATATACCACATCTTCTTTATCCATTCATCGGTCAGTGGACATTTGGGCTCTTTCCATAATTTGGCTATTGTTGATAATGCTGCTAAAAACATTGGCGTGCATGTGTCCCTTCAGATCAATATTTTTGCATCCTTTGGGTAAATACCTAATAGTGTAACTGCTGGATTGTAGGGTAGTTCTATTTTTAACTTTTGGAGGAGCCTCCAAATGTTTTCCAGAGTGGCTGCACCAGTTTGCATTCCCACCAACAGTGAAGAGGGTTCCCTTTCTCCATGTGAGACAATTTTAAAAAGTAATACTCACATTAAAAATGTTTTAACATTAAAAATTATTGATCTTTTAATTTGTAGAAGTTTCATTCCTACCCATTCATAGATTAACTGGGTTTTTTTTCCCTCAGAATAGGATGCAAATTCTAGAATATGTACTGGAGCAGATTTGATTGATGTTATAGGAACAAATTATTAAAACATCTTTTCATCTGGTTAAAATATCAGTGTTGTGAGTGCCTAGGATGGACTAGAATTGGAGAAGCTCTTTTTAAAAAGGATCTCTTATGTAGAGAATTTGAAGGACGTTTGACTCTAACATGTCTTACTTTTTTTTTAAGGATTTATTTATTTATTTGAGAGAGAGAGAGAGAGAGCACACGTGCTGTGAGGAGGGGCACAGGGAGAGGGAGGGAGAGAGAGAAGGAAACACAAGCAGACTCTGCGCTGAGTATGGGGCCCAGTGCAGGGCTTGATCTCACAATACTGAGATCATGACCTGAGCTGAAACCAAGAGTTAGACACTTACTTGACTGAGCTACCCAGGCGCTCCTAAAGTGTCTTACTTTTTTTTTTTAATTTCTTCCAATGTTCTGGGACTATATAGAGGTGGTGGTTGCACAACACTGTGAATGTAATAAATGCCATTGAACTGCTTGTTTTAAAATGGCTAATTTGATGTTATGTAAGTTTCATTTCAATAAACAAAGAAAAGAGAGGGAAAAAAATGTCTTCCAGTGGGTTTATCAAAGTGGAATTTCACTGCAAGTCAAATAGAGGAGTGTTTCCATGAATGGTCAATGAGCTTTAAATGAGAAGCTTTGGCCCTGACTTTGTAAATGTTATAAGTCACGCTTCTTTCCGTTGCTTGCCGATGAATAAAGTTTGTGGATTTTAAGAAAAGTGAACGAAGAAAGGGGAGGGGTTGGGTTAACAAAAAAACAAAAGAGGGATGTCAGGTGAGAATATTTCAACTTGACTTGTTTTGGAAGAGCTATTGTGGTATTGATGTTGTGGAAGCCCAGAAAAAGCCCATTGTTGCTCTGATCGCTAATTGGTTTTGAATGGAACAAATTGTGGATTTTAAAATTTATGTTGTCCCCCCACAAAGCTTTTCTCTCCTTAAAAACAAAAGAAAAAAGTGCCTTTATTGAAACCATTTATGGCTTTTGGCAGAGATGGAGGGGTTTTTTGTGTTTTTGTTTTTTTTTTAAAGGCACACAGCCCTATTGAAAGAGCTCCCCACCTCACCCTCTGCCAAACAGGGTGGGAGGACCAGCAGGCGCTTCTATCAGAAATGCTGATGTATATTACTGGAGGGAGGGAGGCTGCCAAGTCCAAGAAATGGGCTGTAGGGGCCCAAAGGGATTGAATTTCAGGAGAGAGACTGGAGAGGAAAAGCTTAAGGAGCAAGCTTATGTCTGTTCACGTTTCCTTCCTGCTTCTCAGAGAGCATAAGTTTTAATATTCAGGTGGGAAATATGACAGTAAAAGGCATGACAAATGAGTTGTTTGGAAAATGCATTCTAGACATGTAGAGGACCCATGGCTACATCTGCCCACTGCAAGGTCCTCTGAGGTCAGGCAGGGAAAATTGTCCCCAACAGCTGCCCCCACTATTAAGGTCCACCTCTGCATCCTCCATCACCAGCCCACATGAAGTCTTCAGCCTGCCCAGCTATTCCAAAGTCTTCAGCCTGCCCAGCACGATAGCAATGTGAGGGAATCGGGTGGGGTTTTGTTCTACCCCTTTCTATCTGAACACATTTTATTTGGGGGAAGAAGCCAAGGAGTAGGGGCCTGAGAGATGTGGCATCAGCTGAGCATAAAATGTTAATATTTTCCTTACCTCACACATCTGATTCTCCAGTTTGCACATGCTTTTTCCCACATATCCTTTGAAGCTCTTTGAAGACAAAGAAGCTCTCTATCCTTTGCCCAGAAAAGTTCCACATGCAAAGAGGTCCTTTCAAGTGAGCTTTTAATCACACCAGAGACAAGTTTGCCCTGTAGTTTCCTGTATGTGGCTGGCATACTGCAGACCATGTTATTCTCAAATTGAAGATGTTATCTCCCAATCCCTGCAGATTATGTGTCTAGATATCTTAGAATAGAAGGGATGTGCTGATAACCATATTAAAATCATAAAAATATCATTATGTTTTTCAAGGTAGAGTCAGGTTTAGTTAATCAGAATTGGTTTGCAAGATTCCATTTGTTTCTGTGTTTAAAATAGTGTCAGGTTGACAAGTCTTTTGTTCTCACACTATCACATTGGCTTCTGTTCTAATCTGTGTGATACCAGGACAATACAGATAAGCTAAACGTGGTTTAATCAATTCTGACTCTTCTGATCTGACTGATATTTTTGCATGGATTTTGATTAATCAGAAATGTATAGAATATTCATGCCTCATCCCATAGTTATGACAGGTGCAGACTTTGGTTTTCATATGTTCAGAATGATGCCACAATTCAAAGTGTCCCTTTCATCTGACATACTACTAATTGAATGATTTCTTTTATTATTTGAAATAATGGAATAGCCTGTTGGCTTTATACTTTTGAAATAGGTAATGGGAAATGTGGTTTAGAAAAGCTTCTGTGAAGTGTTATGAAGGGTAAATAAATTTGTAATAACATAATTCACATGCTTTCTCAACACAAGAGAATTTCTGAAGATTTTTTTGACTTGAGAAGAATAATGAAGAAAATATCCAATATGGACTCTATGGCAAATATCAAATGATTCAAATAGATATAGGAGGTGGAAAAAATATACGGGAGGCGCATATTCTTTTACCTACAGAGGGAGTGTATTTTTCCGTTCTCCATTGGGACCTTTAATTCCAAATCCCTAAAAACACTGCCACAAGGAAGGGTAGAGGCATGGGTGGACAGAATAGGATCTGGTCTTAAACACAGGGCAGATTTCTAGTTGTCTCATCAAAAGCAAACAGACATTTTCTGCTCCATCTGGGGATGCAGAAAGCTGGAAAGAGTATCACACCCATCCTTACAAAAACAGTAATAGCATAATAGCAGCAAACACAGCAACAACAGACACACACAAAAACAGACAAATAGCAAATCCACATCTCTATTTCCCCTATCAGAGAGGTAAGGAATGACAGGTGCTTATAAAGACAGAGGAGGTGAGAATATTTTCTTACCTGGGATACACGCACCTGGACACTAGTAAGAAGAACTTAGCTAAAATTGTTAAGTCGGTGAAGACTGAGTGCAGGTCAGAAAAACCTAAGTAAAGGTGAGTAATGTACAGAGAACAGGATTGCCAGGGGCTTTAGATTTTTACCCTCTTGTGCACTCTTTTCTCTTAGCTTCCCCGTGGCTCACAAAAAAATAATGGTGAGGGTCTTGAGAAAGCATCCTTTGAAGGGCATGCTTGCAGAAGGTGAATGGCAGCGCTGTGGGAAAGGGAGGACTCCCTTCTCCCTGATCCTTCCCCTACCTCCCCTATGGAACATAAGCCTTAAACTTTAGGAAGAAGGACCACAAACATGGTCACTCTTAAGTACGGTGAAAACCCAGCAGGGAAGAGGCAGAAATACTGAGAAAGCAGTGAAAGCCCATGAGACTCAAGGGCACAGTGACTGTGTAAGTCTGTCATATTATCTGAACATTAGAAGCCCCTGCCAATATCACCAGGCTAACACATGTCAAGTAGTGGGGGCTTCTGCAGGGAGAATTGCAATAGTGTGGAAAGAGACTGTCTCTGAAGTGCAGCAAAAATGGATGACCTAATGCTAAGGGGAAGGCAGTCACTGAGAAAAAGCCCATGATGAACCAGCCCCGATTTTCCACATAAGTCATCACTAGAGGCATTTGAAGCATGTGGTGCATTGTGGGTAGCCATAGCAACAATTAACCCTAAACACAGCTCACATCCTTATTGGATTCATTTAAAACGGTAGAGTAAAGGACTAGCGTAAGAAAATTATGCCCATTTTCAGCATAAAATTACTTGTCTTGGTCTCTACTGTTCTACACAAGATGTCCAGCTCTCAACAAAAAGTTATAAAGCAGGTAAAACAAAATAAGGGAAAACAACACACTGCAAAGAGACAAAGCAAACAACAGAACTAAACTCAGATAGGACACAGATGTTGGAACTTTCAGACAAAGAATTCAATATAACTATGATTAATATGTTAAAGATTCTAAAAGGAAAGGAGGACAATATACAAGATAAGATGGGTAATTTCAGCAAAGAAATGAAAACTATAAGCACAAGTCACATAAAAATCCTTAAGTGAAAAAAGTATAGTAACAGATCCTTCAGTATTGCCTTCAAGAGCCTCATCAGTAGACTCAACACAGCTGGAGGAAGAATCAGTGAACTTGAAGATATGTCAACATAAATTACAAAAACTAAAACACAAAGAGTAAAACTAATGCTAAGTAAACAAATAGAACAGAGCATCTAAGAGCTGTGGGACAATAAACGGTTTAGCATAGGTATACTTAGAATCCCAGAAAGAGAAGAGAGAAGAAATAGTGGCTGAAAATTTCCCCAAATTAGTGACAAATATCAAATCGCAAATTTAAGAAACTCTGAGAAGACCAAGCAAGATAAACACTAACCACGTACACACATACACACGCTCTCTACCAGCATCAGATCCAAAGTGCTCAAAACCAAGGGAAGGGAGAAGAAATCTTAAAGGCAGCTAGAGAAAAAAAAATACAATACAGATAGACAAACAAAGATCAGAATTACAATAGACTTCTTGTCAGAAGCTATACAATCCAAAAGACAATGAAGTGACAATGGCACCAAAAGGAAAAAAAAAGAAACTGTCAAATTCAGAATTCTACCCTGGAAAAAATATCTTCTAAAAATGAAGGAGGAATAAAGAATTTATCAGACAAATAAAAACGTAATATTTATTGCCATCATATGTGTCCTGCAGGAAATGTTTTTAAAAGGTCTTTAGGCAGAAGGAATATGATATCAGACAAAAACTTAGATTGATACAAAATTAAGAACTGTGGTATGGTATAAATTCCCATTTTCACTTTTAGCTTCTCAAAAAGATAACAGAGTATCTAAAGCAAAAAAATCATAATTTGATTCTCAGTATGAATGCAAAATTTTCTTGGCAAAATCCAACATCAGTCCATGATTAAAACCTCCCAGGAATCTAGGAATAGAGGGGAACTCTCTAAAGATAAAAGGCATTTACTGGGAGCCTACAGCTAATATCATATATGGAGACTGACTGCTCTCCTCCTATGATGGGGAACAGGCAGGAATTTCTTCTCTTACCACTTTTATTCAACATTGACTAGAAGTCCTAGTTAGGGCAATAAGGTAATAAAAAGAAATAAAAGACATACAGATTAAAAAAGAAGAGATAAAATTCTCTGTCACAGATGATATGATTACCTATTATGAAATTCCAAAGAAACTACAAAGAGGTCCTAGAACCAACAGGTAGTTCAGCAAGGCCACGAGATACATGGTCAATAGGTAAAAATCAATTGTATTTTTATATATAAATAATAAAAATGAGAATTTGAAATTAAAAAACAACAGTATCATTTACAATTAGCACCAAATGTAGGATCCATATCTTTAAAAAACTACTGATGAGAGAAACCAAAGAAACCTAAAGAAATGGAGAGATATACTGTGTTCATGGGTTGACTCAATATTGCTGATATGTCAGTTCTCCCCACACTGACCAAGGGAATCAAAGAAATTTCAGTGAAAATACCAGGAGGATATTTTATTGATATTGTTAAGTTGTTTATAATATTTATATGAAAGAAGAAAGCAACGAGAATAGCCAAAACAATTTTGAAAAAGAAGAACAAGGTTGCAGGACTCACACTAGGTGATTGCAAGAATTACTATAAAGCTATGGTAATCAAGACAGTGAGTTATTGGCAAAAGGATGGACACTTAGATCAGTGGAACAGAAGAAAGATTCTAGAGACTCACACATCCGTGAGAACTGATTTTTGACAAAGGTACAAAGACAATTCAAGAGAAATGATAATCTTTTTGAGAAATGGTGCTCGATCCCTATACAAAAAATTTTACTTTGACCCATACTTCCGTACCTACTATAAAACTTAACTCAAAGTGGACCACTGACCTACAGATAAAATGTAAATCTATAGAATTCCTAGAAGTCAAAGGAATAAAATCTATGTCAAATTATACTTGGTGAGTAATGGTTAGATTATGCAAAATGTTAAGTTCCTCTCCTATCATGGGATTCTTCATATCCCTGAGCCTCCTCTGAGTACCTGCTCACAGAGTACCAAGTCCACATGCAGAAGTGGCACTCATTGGCCCCCCAACAGATGCAGGTCATCATGACTGTGTGGTGAACAGATTCCTTTCTATTGCCCATCTTTTCCTCCACATCTGTCTAGTTCCACTTGGCTATGAGGTTCTCATTCCACGCGCTACAAGAAAAGTAAATCACAACAGACCTAAAAACGTGGATTTTCTCAGTTGGCTCTTGCTTCTGTCCAATTTTCCTTCCTTTGGGACCCCTCTGTGCCAGTCACTGGCTGATCAGTCTTCGCACCAGGTCCTGATTTAGTATAACCTGCAATTTTGATGAACACACAGGATTCACTCCCTCTTCCAAATTAATGATGAAAGCGTTAAATAAGGCCATTCCCGACAGCCATCTCTGTACCTTCCTACAACAAGATACTTTGCAATTTATCAATAACCTTTCCTTGTGATCTTGTAGCTAATTTTGCAAAAAAAATTTCCTGAGACATATCAAATCTTTACCAACATTATATGACATCTCTTGCATTTCCCCTTCATCTATTCATAACTGTCAAAAAAAGCTATTGTGCTGGCATGATTTGTTTCTTTGAAGCCCAAGCCACTTATTGTTCCTGATATCATCACTTTCCTTCTACTTAACCACACACGTGCATGCGCGCACACACACACTCGCGCACACACGCAATTATTACAGCTGGAACTGATGTTTACAGGATGATAATTGCCTCTATCTTTCTTTTCTTCCTTCTCACTTTGAGGAGCAGGCTATGTTTCATATTCACAACGGTCCATTCATCTCATAATTTCCCTGATTCTACACCAAGTGCTCAGCCTGCTTTTCTATGATTACTAAGTGAATCTTATCAGGAGGCCCATTCTCTGGATCTTGAGCTACACCCTGAGTAATACGGTCCAACGTCAAGAAGGTCCCTACACCCTCACAATGTGTGTGGAGGGGAGCACTTTGCAGGCTCCAAAAGGAAAGCACAGGGATACAAGGTTCTGCCGTTGGTGGAAATATTTTTGTCTCAGGGAGTTCCTATGGAGATATGGGGTTTTAGGAAATGACACTCATTATAGAAATCACAGAAATCAATTAAGTATAGAAGTCCTACCTTGTTTACATGTGACCTAAAATAAATTTGAGGAATCTGGCCATCTTAAACCCCTAAATATTTGACTTCTTTTGGTGTCTTGTCTTTTTAAGAAAAGAAATTGACATTTATGGAAAGTCTATCCTGGGGCAGACATTCTTTTAGCCCTCATTTAGTCCACATAACAACCCTTAATATATACGTTATTACCCCCATCTTATCGATGACGTAGAGTCTGTGGTTCCGTGGTTATGCCTCAGGCCACAGGGCAAAAGATGGATTTGCAGTCTGTGTATCCTCAGAGGCCTGTCACTCTACACAATCCATACCATTCTCTATTTTGCAGAAAATCATTCTGTGACTGTAGATAAGTCTCTGAACTACTCTGACCTCAGTTTCCTCACCTGTGAAAAGGAGAGATTGGACTAGCTCAGGGCTGGGATCTCTGCCTGTTCTAACACTCTAAAGCCTTGAAGAATTTGACCTTAGGCAAGAGAAGACCTCACTGTATTTCCTACAGGGAAATACTAATTTTAAAAATAGAAAAAAAATACCGAGAGAGAGCAACAGGAGGTGGACAGTATTGGCCTAAGTAAATGTGCATGAGGTTAATGGACATTCAGAGAGCTAAACAGCGAGAGGCAATTTTAGAGTTTTAGGATGCACGAGGAACTGAGGTTCCCATTAAAGTTGCTTCAGACGTCTGAACAGAAAAGATGGGAAATGCTGAGATTGAAAAGTCTTTGACTTCTGAACCCCTGACTCCAACTCTTGAGTTGTAGTGTCTCCCCAGGTAATCCAAGAGACTTCCAGAGATGGGGTTTTACTGAGCAAGGTCCAAGCTTCCGAAGAGCATAATTCCATTTACTGATATTTTCAGGAACCTCCATTACTTACAGAATTTAAATTACTAGCATGTCCTTCTCTTCTGTTTTATATCCCTCTCCCCTACCTTTACACAGAGTAGAAAAGATGCCTTTTCACATAATTTAGTACTTTCTATAGACAGAGAAGTGACCTAAAGGTATAAGAGGTGCTATTACTCATGTGATTGACTATGTTCTCCCTCCTCCCTCCTCTTTCTTTTTCTTTTTCTTTGTTTTTTGAGCAGAGTTTTGCTTTCAGGAGTTACCATGTCCCATCTGTAGTTACTACAAACAGGATCATACTTTAAAGAATTCAATGGTGGTGGGTATTGAGGAGGGCACATTCTGCATGGAGCACTGGGTGTTATGCACAAACAATGAATCATGGAACACTACATCTGAAACTAATGATGTAATGTAGGGGATTAACATAAGAATAAAAAAAAAGAATTCAATGGGCACAACTTAAAAATGCTCTATATTTCCATGGGGTGAAGTCCACCTAACTCTTTTGAAACCCTCTGATGGACCAAATACTTTAAGCAAGTGCTCATTTCTTGACAGCTTGGGTACAACGAAATCTTCTAGGACAGAACCCTGTGCATTTTTGGATGCTAGGTGAGGAATGGAGAAGTATGGGTTAGCTGGTAAAAAAACAAAACAAAAAAAACAACAAAAAACTCAAGGCCGAAGGACCCCTTCAATCATATTATAAAACTGTATGTATTAAAAAAATTGAGATTCAAGTTATTTTCTGACTTGATTGAACCAGAAACTCTCAGCAAGAGCTTGATTTCTAGCCCATTATCCAGACCAAAGAGGTTTGGATGAGCTTCTGTTAAGTATGCAGTTCTGAAGCCCTCTGAATTCTGCTCATCAACGGGAAAGGCATGTTGCAGATGGCAAGCAGAGCTGCTTCTGTGTCCTCTCATTTCCACTGTCTGGGCCATCAGCTAGCAGTGCACGGCATTCTAACACACAGCGCCAGCCCAGCGCCCCTTCCCGGAAAGGCTACTCTGCTACTCCCCGTGGTTACTTCTCGGGGCTGGGAGCACAGAGGGATGGCAAATCGAGCCTCACAAAGGCCACTGCATTCGTATTACGTCAAGTGTCTCACAAAATGCTGAGCTCCAGAGCACAGTAAAATGCCTGAGGCTCCTGTGGTGGCTGACCTTGCTTAATGAGTGCAACACACACATATTGGGGGACCCCCTCACCTCTGTTTCTTACCAGGCTCTGGGCTGACAGATGTGAGGGCTCCGGTCCATGAAAAGCCTGCAGGGACCCCTGCCATAGCCTGTGCTCTGCTCAGGCAAACGTGCCCAGAGCCCTCGCCAGGCCTCAGTCTCGAGTGGCCTCCTCATGTGTACCCACTTCAGGAAGCTCGCTGGGCCTGTTAACTCATGCAAGTGTGGGCCCTAAGGACACCTTTGCCGGCAAAATGTAAGAGGAGTTCTAATTTCCCTCCCCTCCAGTTCCTGAATCTAGAGGGTCAGGAGAACTCAGACAGTTGCTTTTTACCCCCAGGGCTTCAAAATGCACGTAGTTCCTAGCTCAGGCCTAAGGGTGATTTGCTCTTTATGAATAGTCAAGGTGTCAGTGCTCAGTATAAACATATCTTAAATTGTAGATAGGATGCCTTTTTTATGAAAAGGTTTGGGAAACACAACTCTGTAGAATGTGCAGATAGTTTCAGTAAGTGTGTGTGTGTGTGTGTGTGTAGCATAAGTTTTGCACGCTCTTTTAGAAAAATTATAAAATTATAAGATACCAGTAGATACCAACAGAAATAACGAATGGGGAGACTGAGTGGCTCAGTTGGTTAAGCGTCTGCCTTCAGCTCAGCTCATGATCCCAGGGTCCTGGGATTGAGCCCCGCATCAGGCTCCCTGCTCAGTGGGAAGCCTGCTTCTCCCTCTCCCTCTGCCTGCCGCTCTGCCTACTTGTGCTCTCTCTCTATCTGTCAAATAAATAAAAAATCTTTAAAAAAAAAAGAAATAAAGAACGTAAGTGACCCCAAATCCCACTATTCAGAGTCCATTTAATGGTTAATCTTCTAGACTCTTTTGGTTGCCCATACATGTGCATCTAAATTAAGAATGTAGACATCTTATATTAATGTAGAGCCATATTTTGATAGAAAATTGGACAGCCACTTGCAGAAGAATGAAACTTGACCATTCTCTAACACCATACACAAAGATAAACTCAAAATGGATGAAAAACCTCAATATGAGACAGAAATCCATCAAAATCCTAGAGGAGAACATAGGCAGTAACCTCTTTGACATCACCCACAGCAACTTCTTTCAAGACACATCTCCAAAGGCTAGTGAAACAAAAGCAAAAATGAACTTTTGGGACTTCATCAAGATAAAAAGCTTCTGCACAGCAAAGGAAACAGTCAACAAAACAAAGAGGCAACTCACAGAATGGGAGAAGATATTTGCAAATGACACTACAGATAAAGGGCTGGTATCCAAGATCTATAAAGAACTTCTCAAACTCAACACCCAAAAAACAAATAATCAAGTCAAAAAATGGGCAGAAGGCATGAACACACACTTCTCCAAAGAAGACATACAAATGGCTAACAGACACATGAAAAAATGTTCATAATCATTAGCCATCAGGGAAATTCAAATCAAGACCACACTGAGATCCCACCTTACACCAGTTAGAATGGCAAAAATTGACAAGGCAAGAAACAAATGTTGGAGAGGTTGTGGAGAAAGGGAACCCACTTACACTGTTTGGTGGGAATGCAAGTTGGTACAGCCACTTTGGAAAACAGTGTGGAGGTTCCTCAAAAATTTAAAAATAGAGCTACCCTATGACCCAGCAATTGTACTACTGGGTATTTACCACAAAGACACAGATGTAGTGAAAAGAAGGGCCACATGCACCCCAATGTTCATAGCAGCAATGTCCGCAATAGCCAAACTGTGGAAAGAGCCGAGATGCCCTTCAACAGATGAATGGATAAAGAAGATGTGGTCCATATATACGATGGAATATTACTCAGCCATCAGAAAGGATGAAGCCCCAACTTTTACATCAACATAGGTGGGACTGGAGGAGATTATGCTAAGTGAAATAAGTCAATTATTATATGGTTTCAATTATTTGTGGAACATAAGGAATAGCACGGAGGACATTAGGAGAAGGAAGGGAAAAATGAAGGGGGGGAATCGGAGGGAGAGATGAACCATGAGAGACTATGGACTCTGAGAAACAAACTGAGGGTTTTAAAGGGGAGGGGGTAGGGGGATGGGTTAGCCTGGTGATGGGTATTAAGGAGGGCACGTACTGATGGAGCACTGGGTGTTATATGAAAACAATGAATCGTGGATCACTACATCAAAAACTAATGATATATTGTATGGTGACTAACATAACATAATAAAATAAAATTTAAAAAATAAAAAAAATAAATAAAGTAGGGCCATATTTTATATACTGATTTTATTCCACTCAATAATATTATAACTCTCCTTACATGTCTCTCTAACATATATATATATATATTCCAAATGACTATGAATAGTATAATTTATTTAATCAATTTCCTATTATCAGATAGTATATTTTAATTTTTTATTCATGAATGGGACCTGAGTGTCTCAGGCTTTGCTTGCCGATGAGCACAAATGTAGTCCCCGTAACATAAATTCCAATTTAATAACTCTAAGGCCCCAACTCCCATCATTTTTAGAGTCTTCCTCCCTAAATATTTCCAAGAGCCCCCAGGGATACTTACATGTGTCAGTGGCTCATTCCTGGCATTGCTTGCTTCCACGCCCAGCCAGGCCAACATGACACCTCCCACACAAGACAGTCCCACAGGAGTGCACTTTAGGCTGGAACTTGGTGTCTCTTGTTGCACCAACTCCTCACCACGTTCTGAAGATCTGCTATTCCAAATGTCGGCCCAACCAAAATACCATCACTTCATACCATGTACTTCAAAACTGATGATCTTTATCGCTGGTGCTACCCCTGTGAAGTGAGAAGGAAAACACATCTTTGCCATGTTCAGCGAGGATCCTGCAGCGAGGTCGCTCCAAGCCCAGTGTGTTCGGTGTTGTATTACATCATCATTCTTACAGAACTTCTTCCTCCTAGTGCCAACCGCATCTCCCTAGTAGAGGTAGGATGGCCAACTATTCTACTTTGCTGGGACTTTTCTGATGTCAGCACTCGAAGTCCCAGGCCCCAGGAAACTCCTCAATCCCAGGCAAACCAGAATGATCAGTCACCAGCAGAGGGACTGGTTCAAGTGCTGCTATCAGCTAACATGCTGTGCTCCGAATTCCTGGTTCCTTCTCATGATGAGGTCCTGCTGCCAAGCCTAGCTTGCTTCCTCCTTTATGATGAAGTTCATCTTAGCACTACCCCCACCCGGTTTCCAGTGGGGCCACATTCACCAGACCTGCCTGCACATGCCTTAATCTCAAAAGGAAAAAAGGACAAAAAGACAGAGTTTCAATTATTTTATCATCAAGAGCCCTTCGGCTCCTCACTTAGCCTATGTTCAGCCTCTTAAACCAGTGGATGCAAATGCATATGGTGGGAGAGATGTTGCCTGACCCCACTCAGCAGAAATTCCAGAATCCCATTACTTTCACCTAAATAATACTCTAATGGACATCTTGTACTGAGAGCTCAAAGTATGAGTCTGACTGTTTCTTCAGGACAAATCCCCCAAAATGTAACTGCCTTTTGGCTTTTGATATGTGTTGCCAGAGTGTCCCCCAGAAAGTCTAATCCAATGTACTTTGGGGGGGGTCTATTTTTTTAACCGTGAACATTTATGTCCAGAATGGAGAGAAGCTCTGACCTGTTTATAGGCTAACAGAGTACATTCCAAGCCAGAAAGTACTTGCCAGAGGGGAAAGGGAGAGAATATGAACAGACAGCTGGGAAAGAGCAGTTCCAGAGTGGCCTGAAAGGATCTGAAGCTTTAATAAGCCCCTTATACTCAGAGCTTTGTGGTTCGTGTACAGCACCTTCTCCTAGAATATCTATGCAGTCCATCTAGCACAGTGTCTCCTCTTTCACTCAGGTCCAAATTCCTGCAGGCTGGCCAGGCAGACCCCAGCCAGAGAATCCACACTTGGAGGGAAAAGTGGGGCTGGGAAAATTCCACTCTGACTTGCCCTCTTTTCTTGTTTGATTCCCACAGAATCTATGGCTATTGGCCCCCCAGGAAATAAAAATGAGAAACCCATGTTCGGGTCACCATCAACAAAATGACATAGTTGTCTAGTTAGTTGCAGAACAGTCCAAGGTGGGGGTGGGGATTCTGACTTGGACGAAGTTCCAGAAACAATGTGGGAGACTGGTCGGGGTAAATGATAGGGCTTTGTGCATTATGCAACCCCTGGTTACCAGGCTGCCAAGCTGCCAGGGCTCAGCTCCCAGGGTTGGCTTGAAGGGTTGGCCTGGCAGCTCCTAGAATCAGGCAGGGAAGGTGAAAGCTGGGAGCTCGGAGCATGTCAAGTGTATTTACCCCATAAGAGAGACTCAGTATATACTCTGGGATGAAAAACACAGGCGCTGTGTACCAAGAGCCTGTTTTAAATAAAAAAAAAAAAATTTTTTAAGCCAAGTATTCAAAATAAAGAGGGTGCCATGTTTGCATGAACAATTTGTAATTCTCCTCGTGCAAAAGTTACTGGCAATGATCTGCTCCTCACTGGGCAGTACGGGAAGCAAACCAATATGACCATTTGATCTGATTTAAATGTTTAGTGCACTAAATAGACACATATCTACATAATTAACCATCCAAATGAACACAAATAAAAGACCCAATTCCCTCAGCTCTCCAGCAGAGTCCAGAGCAGGCAGATGGTTCTGATCTTGGTCCTAAGTGACCAAGGGTTTCCAACCAGGAACAGGCTTCCAAGAGACTCCCACTTTGCTCATTCAAGACAGTTCCCTGACCTGCCTGGACTTGAAAGAAAAACAAGGAACAAAAACATCCCTGCATTGAAGATCATGGCCGAGACAGTGTTTCTATCCGGGTGCTTAAGTCTTCTATGTCTCTGAAGGGGAAATATTCCAGCAGAAAAGACAGGAAGCTTGCTTTCTAGCCCCAGGACATCAATTGTCCAGTTGTGGAACCATCAGCAAGTTGCTACCCCTTTGTGCGCATCAGCTATCCGGACCTCAAACTTAGGAGCTTGAACTAAGTTGTCTCCCAAGATCTTTCCTCTTCTCACACTATCAGCAAAAAACTATCACCAAATATATAAGCTGGGAGCAAGCGCACCTGTCTCATGCACTTGTTGTGACTATTAATGATATAACAGGCATAAAACCAATGTGTGGCACATAGTAAAAGTGGAATAAAAGGCAGTTATCGAGAAAGTTTAATCAATATGGTTGATGTGGATTGGTGGCATAGCGTGTGGTGGGAAAGGTTCGTTTTTATGTCTTTCTCAGGTTTCACATTTCATTGTAACACAAACGTAATTTCAGCGAAAGCAACTGGAGAGCACACACAGCCTTTCCAACGACCTCCACCAACCCCGGGATTTAACAACATTAAGAGGGCTATTTAGACAGTTCAAGGCCATGTATTTGCAGATGGGATTTTAAGGGTGAAGGTCCATTTGTAACCCTAAGGTGTTTAAACAACCCTGCAATTTGATCTCCAATTCCCCCAGCACTGTCCCCACTCCTTGGGTTTTTCGTCTGCCGGCGCAAGCCCCACTTCCAGGACCACCTGTCAGCTGCTGGAAAGGCTGGGGCTCTGTGAGACTCCCAGCTGTAACCTGATCTCCACAACTGCCACACAATTTATAAGTTTTATGGTGTTGTACGGTGGCTGGGGTTCAATGGCATGCCTCTGGAAAGTTTCCATTCATTCATTCATCTGCTCATTCACCACAACGTGTTGAGTACTTACTAAGGGCCAGGCCCTGTGCTAACTCAGCCCTGGGGATAGAAAGGCAGCAAAATAGAGCCTCTGTCTTTGGGGGTTCACAGATTAGCAGCAGGCCTAGACAAAGACATATTACAACTCAGCATCACGGGGCAAGCAGAGAGAGGGGCACACACCTGAGAGAACGTAATTTACCATCCAAGGTGGGGGATGGAGGGAGGGACGATTTCCCACAGGAGTGACATTTGAGTGGTCTATTAGACATTTCCCTTGGCTGTCCTACCAAATCCTTTTCTAGTTCCCATGTCATTGTCAAGCAAGTTTCCAGCTTCTGATTCACCTCGTCTCTGTGGCCACTCCTCCCACCCTCAACACACACAGAGGCCCCAAATTTCGACACAAAATCCTGCTATTTCTTCCTCTGTCTGCCTTCTCCGTCCCATGGCTTTGATCCAAACTATAATCGCTGCACACATGGACTCCTGCCTCCCAATCAGCTCCCCTTCGTCCAGCCTGTGGGGGTCCCCTCTCTTCTATTGGACACACATCATCTAGAATCATCTTCTTCCAGTGTTGGTTAGATCACATTGCTCTCCTCTTCACATGCCCATAAAGACTCCCAGCTGCCTCCCAAATCATATTAAAACACCTCCTGTCTTGGGCTTCAAAGCCCACTGCCAATTAGCCCTATTTTACCTAACTGCCATCCTTCCTACTTAGCTCAGGTTGGTGCGCTCTGCTCTAGCCAGGCAAAACTCTTCCACCTGCTTCTTTCTGCCTGCCCTGCCACCCCTGAGCACAGAGCCATCTGAGATCACTGTGTGTGTGCATACACTTGCGGTGTTGGTGTGTGAGTGTGTGAGGGGGCAGTTTGCAGGGGAGGGAAGAGGACACAGGGGAAGCCAACTCTCCCTCGATATTCTGTTACGGGGGAAGCTTTAAAACATGAGCACCAAGGGTAGAGATGAAAGAAACACCAAGGAGAGAGTGGTGTGGACGGCAGTCAAGGGGGCAGAGCTGCCGCCCAGGGTACTGATGCTGGTTGTGGGCAGCTGAAAGAGTAAGCAGGCCAACACCAAGTGCGTCTGTGAATCCTGCCTTCCTTCCACGTCGCCCTGCCTTATCTTTCCTACTTTCCTCTCTTAAGTTCCTTCGATCTGTAAATTGAGTCAGGACATTCCTATGGTTAAAACCCCTCCACAGCTTCTTCTCAGGGTAGAATATAGCTCTCATACTTTACTCTGATGGCCAGGGTCTGACTATGCTTCATTCTCTAACATCATCTCATACCACTTGCCTCACTATGCTCTAGATGCTCTGGTTGTCCTTACAGTCTCAGGAATATTCCCCTTCTCCCACTGCAGGGCCTTTGCCCATGCTGTTCCCTCTGCCTGACACCTTCTTGATCACATTCCTGACCCTTTTCATCATTCAGGTCTCAGCTTCCATGTGCCCTTCCCTGCCCACCTTCGCTAAAATCCCCTAGGACAATACTCTGTCCATTCCTTTCATGGTACTAGTTATGTTGTGTAAATCTACACATAAGAGTTCTTTTTCATGTTAATTGGCCACCTCCACTAGCAGGTTGTAAGCTCCCTGAAACCATTTGTCTCATTCACTGATGTGCCCCTACAAAACGCCTGGCACAGGATAGGAGCTAAGACCTTGCTTACCCAGCATTATCTGGATTTCTCCAAAGCAGAGGCACCCTGTGATTGGTCCAATTTTCAGTCAGAAAGAAACACTCTGGCCTTCTAGAAAGCTTCCCTCTAAAATGCCTCACACCTGATCCACCAGGCCACTCTACCTTGCCTTTCAGAATCTGTTCAAGAATCTTCTCTTTCCAAAACACATTTCCTAACTAACCCTTCCTGCATCTGGTTCAGGACTTGCAACCTGAAATACCTACAGATACCAGGAAGTCATTGAGAGGAAAGGGCCAGGTGTAGTGGGAGAGGGAGAGCTGGGGACCATGGTTAACGGCCATGCTTATGTGCATAAGCATGCATATAAAGGGAGACAGTCCCTGCTCAACTCTAGTCAGTGCTAATATGCAGGAAAAGCAGGCCGTGCATTGTTAGATTTTCCAATTTTTCCAAAAAAGCTTTAAAAAATCTGAATTTCCATATGACACATCCAGATTTTTAAAACATGTAGAGGCATATTTCTGCAATTCCTATCAGCCTGACGGTCAACTTCTGCTCTATTCTTTCAAGGAAGTTGCTTGGCACTTGCGTTCTTATGTGGAGGGCACGTTTACCATTCCTGAGTCCTTGGCTGGGTCCTGTAGCCAGTGCCAGGCTTCTCCTAGGGCAGAAGTCATGCCTCTGCCTTCTTTACACTCCCTCCAAAGCACCTCGTGAACACTGAGCGCTGTTCTCCCTGTCAGTACTGGGGCCTAACAAAGCGTTTCTTATAAAGGCAGCAACCTGCTTTGCTGTTTTGTGCACGGAAGCCTTGCCTATTATGCTCTGAAGCCTGGCACCCCACACAAGTCTCATCTATTCTGTTTATCAGACCTTTATTCCTCAATCAGTGAGAGAGTTACAGACTCTCTCCTCTTCATCCTCCTTCTGCCTTCATGTCTCGTGGAGGAGTATCCCCATCCTTTGTTCTAAATCCCCATCTCTTTTGTGCTATGATGATAATGTTAACTTTGTAATTGTGCATAAGTCAGCAAACCAGAGTAATGCCTTATTCATCCAGAATCGTCAGGAAATGAGGTGTTCCACATAATTAAATTGTCCAGATAACTAGAGCTAACCAACATTTTAAAGATCAACGTTTAAAAAGAGTAAATGGAAACATCCCAAAATCTATTATAGACTCTCTTGCCTTATTTATTTTTAAATGATTTTGGATCATTTTTTTTTTCCAGAAGAGGAACAAAAGAGGAGGGAGTGATGATCCAGTCTTCCTCCTGCAGTGCCCCAGCCTTGGGCTTCCCAACCCTGACAGACCCTGTTACTGCCATCGCCAGGGTAGGGGTAGATCTGTCTCCTCACTTTTTGCAAAAGGTGACATGCTCTGACCTGGGACTGCACCCTGCTTTTTAAGATCTTATATCTTGGTCATCTCTTTTCATCAATATGTAAAGAGATGCGTCATTCTCTAGGACGCACTGTGTGGGAGCAGCATAATTTATTTAAGTGTCCCCTACTGAGAGGCATCTCGTTGGAGCCAATCTGGTGCTATTATCCAAAATGCCGCAGCAATGCCACAATTAGGAATCTCTGAATTTACTCCATTTTGTACCTGTTTGAGCATATCTGCAGGTTCAATTCCTAGAAGAGAAGCACTGGGTCTAAGAAAGGACGGGTGCATTTGTAATTTGGGGAAGTATGGTCATCACACTGCCCTTCCCCAGGTAGGTGTCCATTGCTTTCTTGCTGGCTCTGAATGAGTGGACCGCTTTCCCCGCGCTTTCAGCAGCCCCATCTGCACCAAAACCTTCTTTTGAAGTTTTGTCAATCCGTGAGTTAAAGAATATTAACTTGTTTATTTTAAGATTTTACTTATTTATTTCAGAGAGTGCGCGCGCGCAAGCACAACCATAAGCAGGGGGAGGAGCAGAGGGAGAAGCAGACACGCTGCTGAGCAGGAAGCCTGATGCGGGGCTCCATCCCAGAGCCCTGGGATCATGACCTGAGCCAAAGGTAGACGCCCAACCAACTGAGCCACCCAGGCGCCCCTAACTCGTTTATTTTTTTAAAAATATTTATGCTGTGGAATGTGGCTTTTATAAAGTGCCCATCTATGTCTCTTCTCATATGGTTTGGCTTGAATTTGACTTTGTCTGAGGTTAGGATTGCATACCTGCTTTCTTATTGCTTCCACTTTTCTTAGAAATCTTTGTCCATCCCTTGCTTTCAAATTAAGAGATTTTATTTATTTATTTATTTATTTATTTGGCCAGTGTCAGGTTTACAGAAAAACTGAACCAGAAGTACAGATTTCCTGTCTATCTCATCTCTGCCCCGCCCCACCCCACCACACAGTTTTCCCTATTATTAACAGCTCACATTAGTATGGCACATTTGCTAGAATGATTGAAGCAATATGGATACATTATTATTAACTAAGTCACAGTTCACTCTTTGTGTGTGGGGTTTGATCTATGCATAATGTCATGTATCCACCATTACAGCATCATACAGAATAGTTCCACTAAAAATTCCCTGTGCTCTGCCTGTTCATCCCGCCTCACCATTCCCAAGCCCCGCTAACCACTGATCCTTTTTCTGTCTCCACAGTTTTGTTTTTTCCAAAATATCATCTCGTTGGGAATCAAACAATATGTAGGCTTTTCAGATTGGTTTCCTTCTTGTCCTCCGTGCCTTTTAAGGTCGTCTGTGTCTTTTCATGGCTTCATAGCTCATTTCATTTTAGCCCTGAGTAATATTCTGTGGTCTGGATGTACCACAGTTTCTTAATCTGTTGCTACTGAAGGACATCTTGGTTGCTTCCAATTTTGGGTAACTATGAATAAAGCTGCTGTAAACATTCATGGGGAGGTTTTTGAAGAGACATAAGTTTTTTGATTCATGTGGATAAATACCTAGAAGCATGTTTCCTGGGTTTTATGGTAACTGTATGCGTAACTCTTGTTCTCCAAAGTGGCCAAACCATTGTGCATTCCCATCAGCACTGAAGGGGAGTTCCTGTTGCCATCCATCCTTGACAGCATTTCGTGTTGTCACTTTTTGGGATTTTAGCCATTCTCATAGGTGGATACTATCTCATTGTTATTTTATTTTGTAATTCCCCAATGACATGATATTGAACATCTTCTCAAATACTTATTTGCTATCTATATATCTTCCTTGGTGACATATCTGTTCAGATCCCTTGCCTTCTTTTTAATTGGGTCATTTATTCTTTCATTGTCAAGTTTTAAGAGTTTTTGGTATATTGTGGATATAACTTTACCTGATATTTGGTTTGCAAATATTTTCTCCCAGTCAGTGGCTTGTCTTTAACTTGTTTACTTTTAATTTGCAGCTTCTTCTTTCTGGAGGAGGTTGAGCACCTTGTCATATTTTAAGGACTATTTATATTTTTCTTTCTGTGTGTTATACAGTCATATTCTTTGCTCTTTTCATGTTCATGACTTAACAGATCTAACAAAATCTAACCATTACTTGATAATTGAGACATTAATATGAACACTGATTGCTATATTATACTATCACTGTCCAAGTTGTTTTGCTCTCTTGGGCCTTTGTATCTGTTTTTTATCCCCCTAAGCTTCCTCTTTTCTCCCTAGGTTTTAGGATAAGCACCATAATTTTTTGCTTTCCTTAAATGTCTGTCTTTCAAAATCCCCACTCCATCTTGTAATTGGATTTCTGATACTTAACCAGTAAAATTTGTTACAATAGCCTGAGAAGCCTGATTTGTGAGTCAAGTTCATAGGCCACACAGCACATACACTTTAGACATCTATTTTGGCCACTCAGGAGTCTTTATTGTGTCCTGCTTCTTGGCCTTCTTCAGAAGATTCAGAACCATCCAGCAAGTGAATTTCTAATTCTAGCATTCTCTGCTAGGACATCGGAGGGTGTTCACAGGTTAGAGCCCTGAGTTATGAGGGGGGCCCATGTGCCCCTATGTTACTATACATATAAATATGACTGCCTTGATTTGGGGAGTTTGTTCTCTCACTCTCTAATACAGCAATAGGAACTTGTATTTCTGGAAAACTTTAAACAAATGGCTTTGCAAGGTCTTTTGCCGTGGAGGGTCCTGCAATGCTTGTGCTACATTTCCACGTGGCTTTGTGCCTCCAGCTCCTGGGAGTTACACGGAAAGGGGACCCACTGTTGTGGCAGCCCCACTCCATCCCATAGATGGCAGCACACACACTTTTTAGTACTCATCATCTTCCTTGGAATTGGGCTCCTTCAGGGAAAGAAAATGCAGGAACTGTGGAGTAATATTTAGCCAACAGAATCTAGTCATTTGAAAAATTGGCAAGAAGCCTTATTAAAGGAGGTAATAATAGTCATATTTTGCACTTCTAATGGGGCTTTTTATCTCTAGGTCTCCAAGAGCCTGTCTGAGTCATGTAAAGGAAAACAAAACAAAACAAAACAAAAAACAAACCAAAAACCAAAAAACCGGAGCTAGGTCAGAAGTCAGGAAACAAGGGCTCTGTTTGACATTCTGGAAGCTTCTCTCCTATCACAGTGAAGGTAGAGTGTCTTTGATGCATTGAAACACCAGGAATTGATGCCGGTTAGAAAAGGAAAGGCCACAGTGTACTGTAAGATAAACTCCACATTCCTGGGGAATACGGAAAACATGCCTCTCTCTCTCTCTCTCTCTCTCTCTCAGAGTTGTTTTTTTGTGAAAATAACAATAGCGCTTTAAATACTTTACCTCCCATAAATACACGGACAGCATTATTATTCACAGTGAGCTAGACAAATTGAGAACGAGTTTTTCTATCCTCTTTCACGTATCAGGGCGTAATTATCAGCACATCCTTGTATTTATTCCTATGAGACTGGAAATAAATACTGCTGCTGATGGATATCAGTCCTGTGAACTTGGTATCATTCATTCTTTATCTCTGGCAGTGGTGGTAGCAGAAGTAAATGACTCCAAACATGTGTACACAGCAAACGCCTTAAATCTACAAGATACGGCCGTCCTCCTTGTCCCGCATTAAACCTGCATCTTCAATTTCCCACACAAACTCCAGATCTATTGAAATCTTGGAACATTAAAATTCTCCTTCATTGTTGTCAAGGTTTAGTAACTTGACAACCATAAGACAGACTCCCTGACTATTTGAGAGAACGTAGGTTTGGAAATAAAGAACAGCTTTTCCTGCATTAAAATTTGCTTGGGGCTGGGCAGGAAGAATGCGTTTTATAATAACCATTCTTTGGCTGTGTGACTTTGATTTTGGGCAAGCGAATTAACCTCTCTGAGCATTAATGTCTTCACTGTAGTAATTCCTACCTCACAAAAGTTGGTTTAAGGATTAAATGAAATTATGAATATAAAAGCGCTTAGCACAACTCCTGCCACTCAACAGGTATTCAAAAACTCCTGGTCATTAAAAAACAGATATACACACATATAAACATACATATCTATGAGAGAGAGAGAGACCCAGATTTCTACTGGGCTTTCCTGAGCCTCAGATATTTAGGTAAATTGCATCAAACCCCCAAATTCTGAACCCATCAGTCATCCTTACAATTCCTACAAGTTCATGACCTTACCTCCTCTTGATTTCTTCCAATTCTTCTAAATCCGAAAGTCTCAGGTTAATTTAGTACCCGGCTAGCTATTGCATGAAAACAATCTTGCCCTCTTTCACAATCTGGTAAACTGATCAGAAATTCACATTTGAGAAGAGATGGGATCTTGTACCTCTCAGCTTTCTGTCCTTTTGCTGGCCTCCCCTCATGCCTTCTATCTTCCTAAAAGTGCAGGCTTGCAACACAGAACTCACACACCTATGCAGCCCCATCCCCGGAAGGCACAGCCCAGTCCTTCCTCACCCTCTCCAACCACTTTTCAGGTGGAGAACAATTCCATCTGACCAAGTGAATTTTCCCAGCCTCCTTGAAATTCTGGAAAATATGATTGCTTCCTTCTTCTTACCTTATGGTTATTAATTCACTGTGAAACTCAGTGGTTAACAATCTCATAGATAATGCCATTTCCTTTAGACCATGGAACAATCTATTCTTATGCATTTACATGTAAGAACATACGTTTAAAGTAAACACAGTAACATTACTTATTTCATACCCCAAGAGACATAAAACAAGCTATTCTTTTAACGATTACTTAGGGTTTTTTTCCCTTTTAGAAATTTAAATGTGTGTATACAATTTTTTCTGTTCACTGTATTCACCCTTTTCTGATTTTTTCTCTACTCAGAACATATCATTTTTTCCTGGTGGTCCAGAATCATCAGTATGCATAATTGTGATGATGCTCTGCACTCTGGGAGTATTGATTGGGCTGTGCAGGGCTACGTGCCCCTGCACTAGCTAACCTCAGTGTCATGTGTGTTTGGAGTTGCTATGTCAGGTTGTTGGGGCTTCCCCCCACTCTTCAGCCTCTTTGCCTCTTTTGCTGTTACTAATGTACATTGTCTCCGGAACCAATTCTTTCCTCGGAGTTTCCATGGGCAGATTCCAGTCTACAGATAGACGAAAACAGGACAGACATTAAGGTAGCTTCAAAGCCAAACCCACTGGCATAGGATCCCTTGTATGAACTCTCCTATGAGCGGAGCTTGTGAACCTTGCTATGTAGACCACCTTCTAGATATGCTAAGTGGCTCAGTCATCTTTTTGCTGAGCTATTCCGGTTTCTGGCTGGACTTTCGATTATTTAAATTCTATGGAAAATGAGCTGAGAGGAGTGATAGGTTGCTGTATTATTTTCCCATTGATCTCATTTTAAAATTCTAGATCAGTGACATCTGAGGGCTGAGATCCAGTGGAGTCCCATGGTCACCGTGTATCAGGGGACACCTGCTCTGACTGGTTGGGGCCCTGGCCTGGTTTGTAAAATTTTAATGTCACCCTGGGGGCCATACCACTCTAAGACTTAAGGAAGACTCAATATAATGAAAATCTTAAGTCAAAATATTTCCTATGAAGGCAAAAATAATCACCAAACAGAAGGGCATCCGTAAGGCCAGACTATTTTAGGTGATCAGATTATATTCTCATTACCATGCTGCGTAGTTCAATCTAAGAAAGAAGTTTTCCTGTCTTCATGCCTTCCCTCCTTCTGTCTATCCTTCTTACCTCTCTCCCTTTTTCCCTTTCTTTATATACAAATTAGTGATTCTCTTTTTTTCTTTACAGATGGCAAGAAAAAAATTTTACCAAAATGCTTTCATTGGGCCGAGATAAACTACTAAAACATGCCAGTAGCAAGGAACTTTTTCCTTTCTAACTCTAAGAGTAAGTATGCTAATTAAAAAAAACCCTTAATATCCTGCAGGACTTTCACAGTATGAACAGGTTTCTCCTGATTTTCACATTGTTAACACTCGAAAATTAAGCTCTCCCTACGTTCAGGAAACACTTACGACTCCTCTCTCTCGGTGTGCTCTGGGGACAAGCAAAGGGATACTACATGATGGTCACCCAGACATTCTCTGGCTGTTGAGCACGGTACAGGGTCAGTGTCCACATGAGGTGCTCCGAGTCCACGCTCTGTGGGCATCGTTCCTGAAAAGATCCCCCCCCAGCAAGTCATACATGTATAATCTACGTGTTTTTCTCTTCGGCACGGTGCCATAGCCATATAGTTACGAGGCGGACTGCCTGGGCTACAATTCTGACCTTAGGCAAGTCACTGAACCTCTCTGTGCCTCCATTTGTTTATCTCTAAAAAAGCAGATCATAATGGTGTTTACTTCACAGGGTTGTTTTGAAGTTCCTGGAACTGAGACATATAAAATCCTTAGAAGAAACCCCCAAACACAATAGCAGTATGTCAGTGTTTCTCATTACTGTGTTTGGAATGTGGACAGGGGCCCTCTAGAATGAGACAGTGTAGCTGTCACGTGGATTTTTAAGAGCTTGGGTTTTGGAGTCAACCTCATGTGGTTCTGGCATCTGCTCTCTCTCATCTTGGTAGCATGACCTTGAGCAAATTACTCAAGCACTCTAAGCTTTAGTTTCCTTATCTGTAGATGTGGTTAATTATAACACCGTCCTCATAGGGCTGCTATGGAAATGAAATGCATGTAAAAAACCCACAAGATGCCTGGCACATAGAAAGTGCTTCATAAATGTTAGCCAAGGAGATGTTAAGGAGGAGGAGGGTGTCAGTGACACGATGACTTGTCTGCTGAGAATTTTAAAAGGCAATTTCCATATTTCCCTTGGGGGAGTGAAGGAACACGCCAGAGCTGTTTTTTGGGGAGCTGAGGGGCATAGCTTACATAGTTCTTGCCGGGCTTAGTTGGAGGACAGGGGGAGAGCAACTGAAAGCAAACTAAGGCTTGGGGCCCCCAATCTTGCAGGTACTGGAGTTGAAACATCTCCAGAATAGAAGGTCAGGGCTTCACCCTGCAGCCTCTGACCAACAGCAAAGCCCCCAAATAGTCCTGGTACGAGACTCAGGTCAAAGAAGACAAGAGCCTGGAGGAAACTAGGATTCTACTTTCTGAGTTTTCCTTTAGTCAAGCCCATTTTCCTGAAAGAGGCCAGGGAAGGATGACTGGGATGGTTTAGCTTCCATTCTGCTCTGTCATTCACCTTGGAATGTCTTCCTTTCTTTTCCCTGGAACATTCCTACCTTCCTTTCAAGGCCAAGTTCAAATGTCCCTCCAGAAGGCCAGTCCTCTTGAGCTGTACTGTCTGTTGTGGAGGTAGGAGAGGTTGGAGAGGGATCATGAAATTTTCGGAATAGCTACTTACCTCGCTCGTATTCCTTGGATTTCTATTTGCCACAGATACACCATATGAATTTTTGCATCTGTGGTGACCTGTAGCCCTCCTAAGTGCCTGGAGGGAATGGGAAGACAATGAACAGATAATTAAAAGTTTTATAAGAATTTGAAGGTCTGGGGTGTCTGGGTGGCTCAGCCGGTTAAGCCATCTGCCTTCAGCTCAGGTCATGATCCCAGGGTCCTGGGGTGGAGCCCCGGGACGGCCTCCCTGCTCAGCAGGGGAGTCTGCTTCTCCCTCTCCCTGCTTGTGTTCTCTCTCTCTCAAGTAAGTAAGATCTTAAAAAAAAAAAAAAAAGATTTTGAAGGTCTAAATCAAGCAATGAAACGGTTTTCTGCCTGGTATTGATTGTGAAGGTCCCACGGCAAAATGGGAGCTCCTGGAGAATAGAGACCCGGCCTTGCTGGCTTGTGACTCTTGCCCAGCACTGCACGGCGAGCAGAGAGTCTGACGCAGAAGCCGCCCAACAGTGCAACGGGGAGGGACCTCCCTGTCTACCCGGAGCCCAAAACCATCTCTGTAACTATCTCCCATCTTCCAAATGCAGCCCTCTTGGGCCATGTAAATCCAGGGCACAACATGTCCTAATATTTTTCCTATCTGCAGACAACTGCCAAACTTATCACCCACCCTCCTCTCTTCCCAAATAGTTGCCTGTCCCCGGCCCACCCCGTTTCTCTTATACCATTGTTTTGATTCCCCTTGCTTCTGGTGGCTCTCCCTAACTCATTCAAGTTCATCAACACTCAATTTAAAATGCTGCCCACGGAACTGAACTCATTCTCCCCTTCTCCGGCCTGCTGCCCTTCTCTGCCTTCCCGTCTCTTTGTTAATTGAACCAGCCGTCATTCATGCTGGCTACCCCGCGCTCCTCCATCTTCTCCCCTACCCGCCTCCCGTCAGGCACTAAGTCCTATTGATTGTTCCAACTAAATATTGAACAACTCTAGTAGGTATTCAGACAGTGTGTGGTGAAGGAATATAAATGAATAAAATTCATCACTTTATATTCATTCCTGCTACTTCTGCCTTGAGTGAGAGTTTTGCTTTGCTTTGCTTTTATTTTTAAAAATTTCAAATGTACAGAAAAGTTGAAAGAAATTGTGATGAAGATCCACATACTGTTCCCCTAGATTCATCAGCTGTTTACATCCTGCCTCAATTTCTTCATTTCTCTCTCTCCCTCCCCAACACACACACACACATGCACACGCACACACACTTTTAAAAATGTGTTGACAAACAATTTGAAAGTCAGCTGCAGGCACTGTGACATACCATCTTTAAATACGACAGCACACATCTCCAAAGAAGTACGAAATTCTCCTTAGGAAATAAGTTATTTCCCACAAAGAGTTTTAGGTCCGTGACATCCATGAGATCCCATGCAAAATGTTGAACACATGAGCAGTTTTCTGGGAAGGAAATTCACAGCATTCACCAGAGGCTCAAACCTCTAAACCCCCCACCTCCAGTCTCTCCCTCTTGAACCCAAGTAGATCAGCAATCTGGTCAGTTGTGGGTATTCAGCCCGCCTCTGGACTAGTGATAATTCAGAAGCTACCTAAAATGCATTTAATGGCTTCCTTCTATTGGCTGCATGAGAAAGTTAATGTTTCTTAGCATAACACAGCTTTTGTGATCATGATTCTGAAGGCATTTCTAGTCTCGTCTTCCACAGCTCTCTGCTCCCTGAAGGAAACTGGCCACCATCTCCACCCCAGTCATGCTCTGAGCTTCACCTCACCCCACCCCCACTTCCTACCTGGTTCTCCTCTTGGCAAATTTCTACTTCCCGTTCAAGACCCATCTCAGCTGCCACTGCCTCTGGAAAGTCCTCCCCCAAACTCTCCCCAGTTGTTTCTGCCTATAATTTGTACAGTTCTATTATTTATGTTATTTACTACACTGATTTGTTTCCACAGCTTCACACTCAGCGATGTTGTGAAACACTTGATGTACAAGTGAGGAGATGCACGATGAAAGGATTACACAGCCCATGCTAACTGCCGGAACTCCCCATCCTCCTGCCACCCTGTCCTCTGAGACCTGTTTGCACCCTGACTCCAGGGGACTCTCCTGGTCTTGGACCCTAGATTTGCTTTCACCAAAGGCATTGACATCTCTCCTCTTGTGACACGCTCAGCTCCTCTGATTTTGGCAGATTACCTCATATCCACATCCCTACAGTCCCTTGGCTGTCCAGATTCAACTGGTTAAAAAGCCTGCATCCAGACACGGTAAAGATGCCACAAGATTTAGAGGGGCACAGACACCAGGAAATGAGTGTCTGCCCAGGCACTGAAATACCGGGAGCAGAATCAGTGCCAAGGTTTGGAAAAAGCACTAAGCCAAACTGCAGGGCTATAGCTACTCGGAATAGACTATGATGCCATGGAGGGCTGAGCTATAAAAGCTGGTATCAGGAGGGGTCATAGGTACGCCGGCTGCACCCCTGCATTGGGAGGGGAGGAAAGAGCACTAGCTTGAGGCTGCGTTCTTTGATTTTTCTAGGGTAACTCCTTTATGCCTTTCCAACATTCATACTAATGCTTCTAAGCTAGAAATCATATCCTGACTTGCAAGATGGCAAGCAGCTGGCCTTTTGGCTGGAGCCCAGGTCTGAGGCCCAGGTAAGACACCTGCATTGTATTACTCCAAAGCAGAGTATGGTCAAGTGAAACAGAGTAACGGGTTGGAGTTGGGGGGAGGGGTGCGGGTGGCAGGGACCGTTTTGCTGTGGGTCTATTTGCATTCAGGAGGGGTTGCCAAAGAGGATTCGCAGGAGGGGATGAGGATTCAGAAGAGAGGGGTTGGGACATCCCTCCAAGCCTCCAGCTTCCCCAGGGAGTAGTACCCCAGCGGCCATGGGCCTGTGCTGGGAAGCTCAAAGACTGCTAAGCTATCTGCTAATGCCAAGGCTGACCTCAGCCAGCAGTGCCCTCTTCCTCCTGCTTCCCTGGTGGGTCGGCCCCTGTGGGACGTCAGCCCATCGCATCTGCTTTCAGAAATGGGCCTGCCCCCAGCCCGTTTCCCACTATGGCTGCCTTCTTCTTGCCCAGCAGGAGCGCCTGGGCCCCGGTGAGCAATATTTCTGAACGGACTCAATCCCCTGTGCTCCAGTCGGAATGCATTACCAGGCAGGGTGCGTCAGCTTGGCGATTTGGCTTCAACAATAAATCTCCTTGCTTTCATGAGTTTAAATCAGACTTTAAAACATCACCCTTAACGTTCTTTTAATGCAGTTTTCTTCTGAATGAGTTCCCTTTAGGTCCAGTCCTTGTCATTAATACACTCTCTTGGCAAATGAAGGAAGGCTTCTTTGAGGAAAACCCTGACAGTTTAGGAAACCAGTGGAATTGCCTTGGTGATGCCAGGAGCCTCTTTTGCATTTTACAAGGACACTTGAGAAAACAAAACTCTCTGACCGTAAATTTAATTTTCTCTTGACAGCCTCAGTGTCTCTGCAGCCCCATAAGTTATCCATTACTTCTTTCTTCTGTAATTAAAAATCAAGGGGGGAAATGTACAGGATTAACAAGTTCTAATTTTCATTGATGAGCTCTAAGAGCTTATCAATAATGGGATCAGAAAAGCCGCTTCGCCTAAGCTCTATTTTTCTAGGGCATCTGAGTTTGATAGAGAATCTCCCTTAGGGTGGAAAAGGCTGGCTTTCCAAGGAGTCCCATTGCCAAAGTCAGGAGGAAGGGGCAGGGCAGGCCGAGCGAGTCTTCAGCAGGAGTGAGCCGAAGAACGACCTGGGCTTGCAACTTTTACAGACTCAGCATTTGGGCTCAGGGGAGCTGATTACAGGGAAAGATTAAACGGGCTGTCTTTCACACACATGTTCCTTTTCTATGGATGGCTTCTGCGGAAAAGGAGCTTGCACATATCTGCTTAGGAGGAAGAAAGATATTTCTAATTAAAAGAATATTGGTGGTAATTCCTTTTGAGTTATACATTTGTAGATACAAATGCTTTATCAGGGGACAGGGACATCCATCCTGTTTATCACCCACAGGGATGTAGCTGAGCATGGGTTTCTCCAAGAGATACTGAGCTGATCCGTGGCATCTGGGCTGCGTCATTTCGAAAGCTGTGACACACAGGCTCCCAGTGAGTGTGACAAGCATGTGACAGGAATGAGCTGTTTAATTGACATGCACAGGTTCCACAAAACTCCCAAACAATCAGGTTTAAATCATAAATGATTCAAGCTAGGATTTTTTTTTTCTTTTTTCGAAGAGAGGGCAAGTGAAGTGTAGATACTGTGACCGGGAGCCCAGCCCCCAGCTTTGAGGTTCTTCTGTAGGACAACCTGCTTTGCAGAAGCACAAAGGTCTCCAATATGTTCTACAGGGGTTGGGCTTATGAGTTTCAGGCAGAAATTGGATGGTTTCGTTCCCAAGCTTTCTTGCTTAGAGCTGCAAAGTTCAAGCTATCTCTGGAGACCACAGAATGCACAGGATAGCAGAAAAGGCCAGCAGCTGGGGATTCTGTCAAAGTGATATCAACTTGGCGCCTGCCACAAAGAACTTCTTAAACCAAGACTGGAGAAGCAGGGACTACTGAGTTGCCCATTTCCAAGAGGTCACCTTTTCTGGGTATCCTGCCAGCCTTCTGGCAAAGTATCCCTCCCTCCCCCAGCAAGAACAGACCTCACTGCAGCAAAGTTTAGGTGCCAAGAACAGTCTCATCTAGAGAATATTGGTGGCATTAAAACCTATTAGAAGTGATATTATATGGATAAGGTAAGAGCGTAGCAAGATGGTTGAGTTTAAAGAGAATGGTCAACTCTTATCAGCTGTTTGATCTTGGGCAAATTACTTAACCACTCTGTGCCTCTATGTTCTTTTCTGTAAGATGATTTTAGTCCCATTTCACAGAGTTATTATGAGGACTAAATGATTAAATATAAGCAAGCCATGTCCATCATGTAGGAGGCACTCAACAATATTAACAACTTAAATATTATGCCATCTAAGCATACTATTTAAATCTTACTAAAGGCAGTATGATTGGCTTCTCACAGGCCTCTCCAACTCCATGATTTTAAATAGCATGATGGCCCAGTTCACTGTTTTGAAAAAGTGGGGTAATTATGGTGGTACACAAGATGATCTTTGGGGATCGTGTGGATGGGCATTTAATAACTATGCATTTACTACACATCAGAAAAAAATCAAGTCCATTATTATTCCCTGAACATTACTGATCCAATTGAAGATAGGCCTTTTAAAAAATGAATGTGTGTGGGGCACCTGGGTAGCTCAGTCGATTAAGTGGCTGACTCTTGATTTCAGCTCAGGTGGCGATCTCAGGGTTGTGAGATTGAGCCTCGTGTCCAGCTCTGCACTCAGTGAGGAGTCTGCTGGAGATTTTCTCTCTCTCTCTCCTTCTGCCCCTCCCCCTGCTTGCGCAGTCTCTCTCTCTCTAAAATAAATCTTAAAAAAAAAAAAGTGAACATGTGGTATGCAATATGGGCAAAATCTTAATGACACTTGAGCTGAATCTTAAAGGGTAAGAAGGAGTAGCAGAGGGAACTCCTAGCAGAGGGACTATCTGTGCATAGGCCCAGAGAAGATCCAGCATAATAGCAGGGAAGAGAGATGCAGCTGGAGAGGGGACAGTTAGAACATGGAGGGCCTCATACGCCATGCTAACAAGTTTGGACTTTGTCCCCCAGGTGATGGGAAACATTAGTGGATGAGGTTCAAGGGGACTTGAAGAAGAAAGGTGTTTAGGACAGTATTGCCAATTAAAAGATGAGGAGGATGGGAGCAGAAGCAGTGGTCATGGAAGGGGTGAGAGAAGTAGGTGAAGTCAGTAAGTCTTTGGAAGGTAAGAGAAGATACTCAGGATTCATCTGGATATCCAAATAGATATTGTGTCAACAACCAAACCTGGCATGAAGGGGGTTGGTGAGGAAGATGATCTCTGATTGAGGGCAGGGTAAATATCAGATTAGTTTGGGACTGTCATTTGAGGTCCCTGTGGGGAGTCCTTTAGCAGACAGATCTGGGCCAAAGTCTAATTCAGACTCAATTGGGAGGTAAGCAAGTGGACATGCAGGGTGCTGGCTGGCTAGTTTTTCAAGAGGCGTGGATGAGATGGGGAGAAGAGAGGCCAAGGACAGCTCTGGGTCAAGGAGTGGAGACCCTTGATAATGCCTTATTGGCTGACAGTGAGGAGCCAGCAGAGTCAGGGAGGCTGAAGCCCAGAAATGCCTTCGAGCCCCTGGGCTGACCTCATTGGTGTCCTCAGTGTGATCTGTGTGTCTTCATGCACTTACACATTTTTATCTTTGCATCCAGCCCAATGTTTGTGTGTCTCCTTCCTTTATTCCTTCATTCAGTAAATATTTATTTAACATTGATACTATGTTCTAGGGGCAAACAGGCAAATCATGGAGCATCTATTCTAGTGAAGAGATGCAATCAACAAACAGTAAAATGTAAGCTGCGGAGGATAGTGATAAGTGCTCTTAATGAAAATAAAGCAGAAAAGGAAGTGTCTGGTTGGGTGAGGGGTAGGAGTAGCAATAGCAAGTAGAGAGGTCAGGAAAGATGTCATGGAGAAGGTGGTATCTGTGTACAGATCTGGAAGAGATGAGAGAAGGAGGGATGAAAATATCAGGGGAAATGTGTTCTTTATAGAGGGAAGAGTGAGAGCAATGCCCTGAATTAGGAACAGCACAGCAGCCCCCACCCTGGAAGGTGTCCAGGGTGATATTGATGAGTCAACACACATGTCATTAAGACTCCATCCAGGTGGAGTTTGTAGCTCATTGTCTTTGTAGCCATGCCATTCAGGACTTAACCTTGATTATGACACAATTTTAATGATCTATCACTTCACTGCATATTTCTATCCTCTTTGGCTCCTCATTCTTCCTGACTTCAAGCTAACTGCTCCAGGTTGTACCCATTCATGAGGCCCACTTTCCTCCAAACTCATGGAGAGAACCTAGGGAATGTAACATTCTTTCAACTTTTGGTACCGACTACAACATATTGCTAGCTGGGTTTTCAATCTGGAGCCAGGATTTAGGAGTAGTGAGGGAGACCAGGTGGGGGAAGGCCAGGATCAGAGGTATAGGCGAACCCTAGGACATGGAAACGCCAAATTCCAGGAGCAAAGGAAAGAGTAGGTGTTCCCAGTCTTGAATCTGGAAATAATTCTGGAGCTCCAGCTCTGTCCTGTGGGAGACGCCAGGCAAGGAATGATGACTGATGATTTTAAGATCAAATATTCATAAAGTCAATTCAGAAAAGGGTGGTGAGCAGGGCAACTTAAGTAACCAAGAAGGTGACTTAGGAATGTGCTGGTAGGCCAGTGTGTTAGGGTGGGTTCAGCAGCAAACATGTGGGAAACCCAAGTTCAGGGTCAGGAAATGCAGTCCCCACTTCACCTGGAACTCAGACAGGACTTGGTCCTGGCTTCATGGACTTGGATCAGGCCTAACTCAGTGATGAGCCAGAAAGTCATTGGCTTGAGATCCGTCAATCCCCTATCTAGAGACAAGACTGGTTCCAGAGTCTTGGCTGAGGCAAACCTTAATTGTGGGATTAAATGGCTCCAGCTTTGAAAACTGGGATGGCCACATCCCAGAATGCAGCCAACCCTTAAAAACATACGAACAATTTAATTGTTGGCTCCAATTATTCGCCAGTTCCTATAACTCTCCTTTTGCCATGGCCAACTCTCAAAGGAGAATCCTTCCCAGCCTCTTGTCTTTACACTTGACCATGTGACTTGCTGTGACCAATAAGAATGGGTAAAAGTATCGTGTGTCAATTCCAAGCCTCCGCCTGAAGGGGCCTCACACATTCTCACCTGCCTCTTGAACTTCCAGGATCAGCATAAGAAGAACAGACACTGACTAGTCTACCGGTCCCAGAAGGAAAATGGAGAGAGAGGAACATGGCCACCCTGACCATTGCGGCCTGAAGCAGAGCTACCAGTCAAGCCCAGTCTAGACCAGGCAGAGCCCAGATGGCCCACAGACGCTGGAACCACAAAGAATGAGTGTTGTTTTAAACTGTGAAGACAAAGACCACACAACTTTTTGTCCTGCCTCAAGGTGCCTAGCACAGTGTTTTCCTCCCAAAACCTCCAAATGGACTTGTTAGTTTCATTTGAGATGCTCAGTGGAAACCAGCTGGATATCTGGGTTCTTCATGATGAGGGGAAATCAAGACACGCCCATGCAAGTGACAGGAAGTAAAAAGTCGCCAGGCTATTTCCTTAGACACCAGGGGCAACAACCAAAGTTGCTGTCCTGTGTCTGCCCCTTGCATAGTCACGGTATCTGAAGGAGAACACCGAAGGTCTATAGTAGTTTGGGACTCACAAAAAATAATTCATTATGCATAATGGTGATGTTGGCAGTGCATGCCAAATGGTTAAATCTAATGTAGCATACAGTTTCATTAAGGCACAACAAAATTAATCTATCCCTTCCCACCAGGAGGTTTAAACAAAAGCAATGGGGAAGGAGCTGCATGTAAAAAGCAGCAATTCATTAATGAAATGAAGACATGTAAAATAATTAGGCTTATAACAAGAGATTAGAGAACTAAATTAACCCTTCTGTTTACTTTGCACAGGATGCAATGGAGAAATTTGGCAAACATTAAATTATTATGGAAATGTCACCTCGAAAGATTAACCTGGTGGAGTCCCACGAAAGGAGTGACCTGTGTCAGTCTCCAGTCTAGTAACTTTGTTTGTGAGAGTTAAAACCCTATCTGCGAGGTAGTTCTGTTTTGATCCCAGAGGCATGAAAGAAAGCAGGTAGAGCCATGGAGTTGCAAATGAAACAGTTAATTCAAAAAAAGTAGGGGCCTGATGTTGACATGCTGTATGCTAACTTGGGTAATTAATAATATTGAAACGAAGGGGCTAATCTAAATCAATGGTGGGCTGAAGCTTTCCTCTGCCTGGTTAGTAATGATAAGCCAAGGGGGACAATTGAGCTTCTTTTCTTAATAACTCCCAAGTCCTCATCTGCATTGGGGGAAATGGTGGGAACAAGAACCTGTCCATGTGATGGAGTAAAACGCAGCCCAGGACAAAACAGACTGCGAAATGGGACGTGCACATCATGGCAGGCACCCTCTCGTGGTCCAGAAGCCCGAGGCTGAGCCTTTGGAACTTGACCCTGGTTTCTTGTACCTTAGCTCCCTAATTTAAGGGCTGCAGTGCAGACTTGTGGGCTTGTGTTTCCCCCACTGGTTCAAACTCCTCCATGTGTTGTTGGAAGAAATCTAGACTCTTAATACCTTTACACTCTAAATCTGGACTCTGTGTATCCTGTCACTGAGGTTGGGGACATGCCGAGAGCTGGTAAAGAGTGAGCATGTGAGAGCACACACATCCCCTTCTATGAGGAGAGACAGCTGGAAGCACTGTGCCCCAGGGACAGTGGTTGTGAGGAGTCAGAGGGCAGCAGGAAATGGCCCAACCTGATGACTCCAGCAAGATCTTCTGGATGGAGATGGGAGCAAGGTCCCCAGTAGGACTCTACCCACAGTGGCAGCCCCACAAAGGACCGCCTGGCCCAGGCCAGGGTCTACAGTCCCCCTGCTACCCCTCCATGCTACGTCCAGGGCCACAGATGCTTTCATGTCTCACACATGGTGACCCCATCTCTTCCAGCTTGCCTTACGCTGATGAAAAACACTGGCCGTGAATTCATTCCGCATGATGAACTGAGGATCACAAGGTTGTGTGAGATACTGAGAACCAAAATTAACTTTTCCTTGGCACCTAGTTTGTGACTGGTGATCTTCCTACATTATCTTGTTTCACCACCCAGTGTCAAAGGGACTGTGTTCCATTTTACAGATCAGTAAACTAGAGCTGAGTCACATTAAGAAATTAGGCTGAAATCATTTCATTTATTTATTTTTAATTTTAAAAAATCATTATTATTTTATGTATTTATTTATTTGAGAGAGAGAGAGAATGTGCCCGCACTCACCAGGAGTGGGAAGGTAAGTAAGGCACAGGGAGGAGTAAGAGGGAGGGGCAGAGGGAGAGGGAGAGAAGGAATCTTAAGCAGGTTCTACACCCAGCATGGTGCCCAACTTGGGGCTCCATCTCACAACCCTGAGATCATGACCTGAGCCGAAATCAAGACTCGGGCACTTAACCGACTGAGCCACCCAGGCACCCCTAGGCGGAAATCACTTCAAAGAGTACTGTGACTTTTTTTTTTTTTTGACTTTTTAAGTTTTTACAGAGACACAATCGTCCTCTACGGCACCTCCCCAAACTATCTGGAGAGCAGAGCAGGTAAAATCGTGGTGGGCCCAGGACAGGTGGGTGGGGAGACCAGAGATCAAGTACCTCAAAGATAGGTGCAGTTATGTCTGAAAACTCTCTGTGCAGGTGAGTCTGGAGCATGTGACTTTGGGGCACTCCCCTTTCCCACCCCAGCCTCACCAGGAGTGGGAAGGTAAGTAAGGCACAGGGAGGAGTAAGAGGAGAACATGGTTGGACAAACTCATAGGGCTACTAGAAGAAATCTTAGTGGCTTGTTTTTCTGAAGAAGTCCAAATGAACAGCAAGTATCATTTCCAAACTAAAAGTAGGGCAATTGCTTCAATACAAGTATCTTTAATAAAGGATATTTGAAATTCTCTAGAAATGGGGCTATCTTATTTGAGCAATTTCAGAGAGCACTACACCCTCATCTTCTCATGTGTCCCCATGAATCCAGAAAAGCCATCTTTTTAGCACTAGGGTCTTTCTACACATGGTTCTCCTGATCTTTCTTGGCCCAAGCGAGAGAGAAAAGAAAGCAAGTATAAGGAAATTAAAAAAAAAAAAAAAAAAAAAGACACCCTGTTTTTGCCTCCTTGGAGTTCTTGATGCACATTCCTATTCTCCAGCTTCCACAGGAGCTACTTTTCTCTTCATTCATTGGTGCGTTCCTTCAACGCAGCAATTGGTCTGCCACAATGTGCTAGACATAGCGCTGAGCACTCCTCTCTCGGAGAAGCAGAATGACTTCCCCATATACCCCAGCTCCCAGATGTGGGACCCAGCCTGTAAACTCAAGCCTCTCCAGCCCCCGCCCCACACATACTGTCTTCCCTGCCCCATCATTTTCGCCAGGAGAGAAGGCATTTTCCCCCATTATTCATACATTCTAATTGAGGTCCTAGGGTCATTCTGGAATAAATGAGAACTTAGAACCCCCTTAGACTGTTGATATCTTTGCTAATCTTCAGTGATTTACTTTGCCTGCAGGGCCACACTCCAATTTCCAATGCTAAGTAGAAAGTCTCTCCAGAGAGGTGTTGTGTCCTTGATGGTACTTTAAACAAAGAAAACAGACTGTGAAATTTTGCCGACCTGTGAAGAGATGGTGTCCAGGGCCTAGCATGGTGTCTTGTACGTGTTAAATGTTTAATAGAGCTTTGATTTGAATGAACGAGTGAATGAACAAATGAACTAGTGACTTTGAAAGGTCCCTGAGGCTTCTCCGGTCTCCTCAGGTCATTGCCATTGATACAGATGTGTGAGAGAGGAGTGGGTCGACCACACGCCAGGCATGTCAGCACCGTGCTTCTCCACAGGTAGGCTACAGGTGGGTGCCAAGTGCACAGTTCATCTGTGGAAAAGCCTCTGTATAGCCGGTCTGAAATTCCCCACAAAGGTCGGTGGAATTTGTTTTTAGGATTACCTGACAGGCATTAAAAGCAATTGACTTCAGAACAAATACTAAAAAGTCACTTTGTTCATCGTCATTGATTTAATAGGGATCAAAAAGAAAATTGGATGTGAATCTATCCTTTTTTAAAGAAATTTTGTTTTATTTATTAAGATGGAGAAATCTCTTTTCTTTGACCCAATTCTTAACTAATTAAATTAGATAAGGGTGGGAGGAATGACATAGCTAGTGATTTGCAAGTGTTTAGACCCTTGAAACATAATGTGTATGAGGTTTCACATTTCAAAAAATATATATAAATAAGAGTGGATCCTTAGTACCTAAATTATGTGGAGGTGGTAAAGACCCTAAGTCACATTGAAGGATTTCTCTTTTCAAATTTTTTTTCTCCTCATCTGCCTCCTCTCCCCATTCCCCATATCTCCCTCGAATCTTCTGGGTCTTAGGCTACTCGAACTGAAAGGAACTGTATAGTCAACCACACTCAGAAGGTAATTTTCGTTGACCTCCAAGTGGACTTGGTGCTCTGAGTCATGATGGCTTTGGGACCATTTTGTTACTGTCTCTGTCTTTCCCTGGTCTGCAGTCCTACCTGCTTTGGATTCTTGCAGTGGCATTGAACAATGCTCCAGGGGAGTGTCATGAACACTTGAGAAATCCCCAAACTTAGAAACTTAGACACCTCGTCCCTTCTGTTAGTGGCCCTGGACCACATCCCTCCAATCCAGAACCTTTGGTAATTTTTAGCTTCATTTGAAGTCCTAATTTGTGCTTGGGTTGAGTTCCAGTTAGAAAAGCTTTCTCTTTACTATTTAGGAAGAGAGGGAAATCAACTGCCTAAGAGGTGTGAGTAGAAAGGTGTCAGGAAGTACCTGGGGAGAAGAAATACTCTTCCATCACACCTGGAGTTCTTGCTTCTGGGGTACCTGTATTAAATCGCAGATACCTTGGATTACTGGCATACTAAGTTTGGTGTTAGACCATTTTGTCATCCAATTTTCAATGCTGAATACGTTTTAAAAAGGGAAAAAGAATCCAAACTAGCTCTGGAAATAATCTCAAAAGTGAGTTTGAAAAGAGTTTTGAGGGATAAAAGTATCACTTAGGTGGGTCTTCCAAGGTGACTATTTGAAAGAATGATCATCACTGGATGTGAAAGTTTTGATATGGTAAAAAAGATCGACATCAGTTTTAATGTCTTTGATGCAAATTTTTATGCCCAGAAAAGACTACTTAGAGTGTTACTTTTGTTTTCAAAACCAATACTTAATTTATTAAGGTTATACTTTCAAACACATTCGTTTTTGTTTTTTTTTTTAAGATTTTATTTATTTATTTGAGAGAGAGAGAATGAGAGAGAACACATGAGAGGGGATAGGATCAGAGGGCAAAGCAGACTCCCTGCCGAGCAGGGAGCCCGAAGCGGGACTCGATCCCGGGACTCCAGGATCATGACCTGAGCCGAAGGCAGTCGCTTAACCAACTGAGCCACCCAGGCACCCCACATTCGGTTTTTAAGTTCAACTTCCAAATATTATTTTATTTCAAAATCAAGGAAATTTTAACACTTGCTTTTAAGAGGGCCCTTGATTAGTTTTTGATCTGATTTACAAACTAGTTATTAAAATGCTTTAGAAATTTTAAACTGAGTGTATCAATTTCATATATTCAATTTTCTTTTTAGGTATACCCTTTGTCGAGCTAGCAAACACATTTTTCTAAAAAGGTTTGGCTTAAAATCACAAATCTACTCATGTTAAATTGGAATTACAGCACTATCCTAGTATTCTAATAAGCTAAATTCAGTTAATCATTACAAGTTTTCTAAAATACTAAAATGCACATATTACAAACATCCAAATATTAATATTATAGATTGATTTTCTTTAAAAACATACTTAATTCAAAATGTTCCTGGGGTCAAGAGATGCATATTCACCAAGGAAAGAATTATGTTGTTCCAAACAATTTTGCAGTAACCTTCACAAGCTGTTTTTAGGACTACATTTTTAGTTGAATTAGGTTACTTAGTGATTAAAGAGGCCATAGGCCAGGATGCCAACTGGATTTGTGCCTATGACATTGATGGGACACACAAAGTCCCTCTCAAATTTATAGTTGTGTTGTCCATGCTTGCCAAGAGTTAACATCATATCATTATCTTATATTTGAGTCTGAGTTTTAGAGTCTCCAATCCCTACATTTTGCTTTACCACTTGCTTTGATTCAATCTCTCTCCTAACTATGTCATTATAAATTTGTATACATATATTTCAAATTCTTCATGTCAGAGCCAGAAGTCAAAGAGAAATTTTTTTAAGGATTTTACTTATTTGAAAGAGAGATTGACAGGGGTTGGGGGTGGGGGCGGGCAGGGAAGGAGGGAAGGGCAGAGGGAGAGAGAAACTTAGGCAGACTCCATGCTGAGTGTGGAGCCCAACTTAGGACTCGATTTCATGGCCCTGAAATCACGACCTGAATTAAAACCAAGAGTTGGATACTTAACTGACTGTGCCACCCAAGCATCCCTGAAGAAATATTTACATAACATGTAATTGAATCTCTAATTCTGTCATCATTGTCTTAAAATTAGGTCATGCCAATGACAAAAATCAGTCACAAAATTTTATTGTAATGCCTCATCAATACAGATGAGTGTTGACCTTTCTGGTTTCACCCTAGGAGACTCTGTGTAAGTTACTGAACTGTCCCCACTCCCAATGCCTCCCCACAACACACACATACTCGCATGGCTCCCATGGGACCTTTGCTTTCTTATGTCATTGCCTAAAGAGATAGGACAGTGTTTAGGATATCCTCAAATGGAGTTCAGAAGTATTTCCCATGTTAACATTGCTAGGCAAATTGCTTAGCTCCCATATGAAGGTTGCTCGGTGTCCCACGAAGCTGGACACATGGTTATGTCGTGGGTATGGGGGGGCGGGCAACAGGCCTCTTCACACCCTGCATTTCTTCATGTGCTGTTGGAGCAGACAGGGCAGTTCTAGGCAAAATCAGGAGGCAAGTGAAATGTTCTGTTTTCTAGAATCCTCTCTTTATTCCCGGGTTTTCCTCTGTCTTCCAGAGAAAGCCTCTGTCTGTGGCTACTGCTAACCTATTAGGAAAGAAGAACAATTTGGCCACCTGCACTGGAATTCTGGTTAACAGTGGTCAGGAGGTTGGGGCGCCTAGGTGGCTCAGTTGGTTAAGCGACTGCCTTCGACTCAGGTCATGATCCTGGAGTCCCAGGATCGAGTCCCACATCAGGCTCCCTGCTCAGCAGGGAGTCTGCTTCTCCCTCTGACCCTCCTCCCTCTCATGTTCTCTCTATCATTCTCTCTCTCTCTCAATAAATAAATAAAAATCTTAAAAAAAAAAAAAAAACAGTGGTCAGGAGGCAAGTGAGGGGACATGAGAAACCCTAAGAGGGTAATAAGATTAGAGAGTGAATGAGAACTCTTCTTGGAGCAGAAGAAAGCTGCTCAGTAGAGGGCTGCCATGCTGGTAGTGATGAACTAAAGGAAAGACACAGGAAGGACTCAGTATTGTTCTGACAAATCAGGAGATACCAAAGTCCACCTGAGCAGTACTCAGTGAGATTCAAAATCACCTTCTCCTTCTCCCCAGGACTTAGTCTTTGGATCAGTTTGGTGTCCTTGACTTTCTCTCCCCTTAAGTGATTTCCTTCCAGGGAGTTCTTTTGTCTTTCACGTGCATCATCCTGGACAAGCCCTCTCCAGCAGAGTCACCAGACTTGCTCCAACAGGGATGAATATGCTGCTTGTAAACAGTCCATCACTGTAAGCCCCCCACTGCTCCATCTCACTCCCTACCCAAAGATAAGCCAAGATGAAGCGAGCTGTCTGGAGAGCTGGTGATTTCCCTTCATCGTTCCTGAGGTATTCAAGCAAATATCTGAGGATACTCAGTGAGTATCAGAGAAAATTCAATTGTGGAAATAAGAATTTAGGACTTGGGTAGGCCATTCTTAGGCTTGGAGGCCCCAAAATGTTTGGTGTTTGAATATGCCCACATTGTACACTAAAGATATTATTTCTGCTGTAAAATAGTTGGAAAGATATTTTATAATTTGGTTTTGCAATGATTGGATTTAAAATATTTCCAATGATTTCCAATCTATGAACACTCATTTCATATCCACTTATCCCAAAGCCCAGTTGGCTCCTTTGCGCACAGATTCATAAGGATACCTTTGAAAATACCAGGTTCACATACATACAAGAGTCATTTCTTGTCTGCAACATTTGTCTGTTTATGCATACTTGTGACACTTACCACTGCCCACCTGCCACCCATAACCCTTCTACTCCTGTAAAACTGTCTTAGTTATGCTGGGTTATTTATTCCATATCACCTAGAGGATCAGCTTAGTAACCACCACCAAAAACTCTGTATGTGTTTTACTCAAAATTACATTTAATCTATAGATTAATTTGGAGAGGATTGACATCTTTTCTATCCTTCAATGAAGTTTTATAATCATCCCTACAAAGATCTTACATATCTTCTGTTGGATTTGTTCCAATGGCTTTTGTTGCATTTTAAGTTGGTATCTATTTAAATTTCCACTTTGTAACGGTTCGTTACAGATGTATCAGAAGGCTATTGATTTGGGTATATTGATCTTACTGAGCTCTTACTATTTAATAGTTTACATGGTAGACATTTTGAGTCTTCCTGAGCATTCAAACAACACGACACAAAATAAAACAAACCCCTACACTTCCCAGGTACCTTGCAGTTAGGGGACATATGACAAGCTGTCGCCAATGAAATGGGAGTGGAAGTCCCATTTCGGTCTTCCCAAATGGGTCACTTCCAGGCTGAGGCAGTACAAAGCTCCTGCATGATTCTCTCTTCTGCTGCTGAAACAGGTATGGACGCCTAGCACTGAGGTGGCAAAGTCTGGGTTGATGAATCACACTACATGGTGGAGAGTCACTCAGAACTTCAACAGACCGCATGAGAAGGAAATAAATTGCTGCTGTGTTCAGCCACTGATGTTTCAGGATTAATTGTTACCACAGCATAACCAGCCTCCATTGACTAATACAGTCTGTCTATAGATTCCCTCAGATTTTTTATATGGACCATTATAGCAGCTATGAATAATGAGTTTTTGTTTCTTCCTTTCTAATTCTTAGGTAATTAAATTTTCATGAATACCAACCTCAACAATTAATGAAGTTGACACAATGTTGCATTTTGTAGATCTTTAATTAAACATTTATTAATTTTGATTTGCAGTTTTCCTTTGTATTCCTTCAGTTCTCAGACATTTTGCTGGACCCTTAAAAAGCTGATAGGCCTCAGTCCCCATGATAAGAGGGCTTAAGGGTTAACAAGGCCGTGGGTAAGCTGGTTGTCACTTTGGGAACTTACCAGCCTAGGAGCCTGCGGGTCCAGAATGAACTAATGTAACAGGAGCATACAGAGCCCTGGCTTAGGAGAGTCAGCTGGGCTTAGACCAAAACACTAACAATAGCTCCGTGGGTATCCTAGCAAATCAAAACTGGAAAGTGTCTTTTTTTCAGTTCATCTTTTCTTTTAGCAAGAGAATCAGAGTTAGTCTTCTCTTGCTTCCAGAATTTGGCGACAGCTCTGAATATCTCATTATTACCGTTTTAACACTGTAGGTATGATCTAGTTCAAAAAGGTCCAAAACAATAAAACCTGACCTTATCAGAGAATATATGAATTGGAGGATGGTAATTTGCTTTACAAAGGGATCCCTACTCCACAAAATGAATTCAACTTTGGTGTCCCTAAAATAGCCAGTTCCCTTGGTGCATGTTAAATATAATTCAATTTACAAAAATTCAATTTGCATATAACCTTTTCAGTAGCACATCCATTGTGCAAAGCAATGTACACTTGTAATTGGCTGCAAATTGCCAAGGGACCACCCTTGCACATATTGTTCCTAGATGTGCAATTTTTTTTTCATCTTCATGGGGTAGAGGAGTAGAGTGGCTAAAGTTTTAGTTGTTTATCTGATCCCAGTGACCACACTGAGAAAGAACATCTGTCAGTGATTTGGGGGCAACAAGAGCTCTGTATGGACTAACGTTGTATACTTAGAAGCAGGAAATGAGGAAGGTTACGAAAACTGGCTGGGTTCATGATAACTGTTTGGCTGTGTTGTAGGAGCTCCCTTTATCTTGGTGGCTTGATAGACATCAGGACAAAATGAAATGAAACAGGCACAATTTACAATCATGGTTTGGATATCATTTTTCTTTCTTTTCTCCATGAGGTGGTGGACCTGCAGGAACATCTTCTAAGGGAAACAGAACTAAGTATAGGGACCTGAGCCATGTGGTCAAGGACAGTCCCAGCTGACTGAGCCAGCTGTGGCAGCCTGATCCCTGAGGTCCCCTGTGCCAAAATACTAAGCAAAGCGAGTGTGGCATTTTCTCATGTGTTATGTAAAAACCAAAAGTGGCATCTTTTTAGGCAAATTGAATTAAAGTAGATTATTGCTCGCGATGCCAAGTCACATCTAAAACCCTTTTCGACCTGAATAGTAAAAACCCCGCCTGGCACATCACACTGTCTTTCCAGAAATGATACTTCGGTCACACATTCCCACTGTCCCCCTTCCCCACGTCGGATACCAGAGCCCTGCTCTTCTGATTAGGAAGTTCCCTCTGGGATTTCATGGGGGTGGGGGGTGGCGGGGAGGGGGGAGGTGCTAAAGGCCCTTATTCCCTAGGGTGGCCTTACCGCTGTGTCAGACACGTGGCAAGAGTCAGATTCCTCTCTTCTGGAGACTGGACTCCTCTGCCAGGTTCGGGGAGGATGCGCCAAAAGAAGCGGAGCCAGTCCTATTTAGATCGAGTTGGTTGATGTTTTCTTTTCTTTTCTTTTGCTGGAGGGAACAGCCCTGAACCCCAGTTCAGCAGAGCACTCTCTCCACAGCAAGTTCAACTCCCGGAGGGCAAGGCCTGGCTGGTTCCGGTTCCAGTTCCGAGGCAGGGGTTCCGGTTGAGCCCCGCAAACTCCTGGCTGCAGAGCCGTTAACAACCTGAAAACAGGAATTTCTCCTAAACCAAATAAAAATACTGCGATATTTCTTAGAAGCCCATATTTGGGGTGGCTCCTTGAGTCCTTTATCTCAGCCCCCCTCCAACAGAGAATCTGTTATTTAACCAAAACGTACTGCAGCTGCCGCGGGAGGCAGGCTGCCACCTCAGGCGTGCAGAGGGCGCCCCGCGCCACTCCAGGGGCGCCGCTGGCAAAGCCGCACAGCAGGGGGAGCCCCCCTTCCCCCCAGTCAGGCGGTTTCCAACTTGCGCCCCGCGGCGCTGGCCCCGGGAGGAACGGGGCCCGATGTATTTCTATCCAGGTGGCCCGAATTCGGGGAAAGAGGACAGCCAGGCTGCAGAGCGACCTGGGCTCACATACTTTGCGAGCCGCTTAGAGCCTGTGCGGTCCAGGACGGCGCGCAAAGCCTCTCCGCCACGCGCCAGGCACGGCACTGACAGACCACAGCCAAGATGACATCAAGACGATGAGGTGGAAGCGCCCGGCGTGTTGTCCAGCGTCAGTGTGAGTTTCTCCTCCTGCAGCGCTCCGGGCTGGACCGGTCACCGTTTGTCCCTGCCTCGCCGGCTTTGATCCTGGAGGCTGAGGGGAGAGTGAGAAAGGAACACACGAGCGGGACCCTGGCTCTGTGGCCTCCGCGAGGTCTGTGAATGCGGCGGCTGGGTGTGCGAAGTTCCAGGCCTGTCCAGGCCACCCGAGCGCCTCAGGAAAGTTCCCCTAAATTCCTGCTATGTATGTGAAAGCCAAGTCACTTGCCCCGTGAGGGCTGGGGTGGGAAATGCGGTGGAGGAGAGAAATATTTCCTATGCTGCCTTCCCTTTTATTTGTAGCACTGGGTCCAGTGGAGTCTGCCAGAGCTGAGCCAAGTCCTGCCCTTGGAGGGGGCACTGTGGCACAGGACAGCAGTGACCAGGTGACCAGCCCTCCTCAAAGGCTGCAGACCCCGGGAGGTCAGAGTCTGGCCCCTGGGTGGCCTCCTTGTTCCATTAGGGATGTGGAATCTAGAGTCTTCTGGGTTACTTCTTGGGCATTTTGTTTGAATAAAGAAGCCTCTTCTCTCCCATTGGTCCAGACATGTTGGCTCTAATAGACGGATGGATTTCGGAGGGCTCCTCCAGCCCGCTTTGCCCTGGCTGGAGATGGAGTTTGTCCGGGAAGGGAACGGCTTCAGATGCTGCTTTCCTTCCTCTCTCCGGGTTCTCCAGAGAACTGCGAAGCTGAGCTCACAGCTGCTCAGATTCGATGACCACACACAGCAAGCAGGGGCATCTGCCAGGACCCCGCCCTCAGCCACGATTGGTGACACCAGCATTCATCTCACTTCCCTGCAGAAAGTCAGGGCTGTCCGTCTTGACCATTGAAGGTAAGACTCAAGGCTCCAGAAGGCTCCAAAGCAGCTTCTCACCTTGTTCAGCTCTCCTCCTCTCTACCTCTTAGCTTTCCAGCACTGATTTTACTATGCTAGGTTTAATCCATTTTCAGGATTCAACTCCCCCTGCCCCTCTGTCCAGAGAGAACAGAAATGGGGTGAGCCGTGGACCCAGGAGCAGGAGGCCAGCCCCTGCAAGAGCAGTGTTGATTCAGGCAATGCACAAAACCTCCTGGGGCCGGTTTTCTTTAAAAAAAAAAAAAAAAAAAGCCTTCTGCTGGCCTACCCATGCCCCTGTCAAGTAAGATAGGGGTGTGAAAGCATTTTGTAAACCATCATACACTGCATAGATGGAGGATATGATTATTCTCAGGAGGGCATGGGTGCTTACGTGAGGTGGGCCTGGGTTTCATCCTATCATCTATGGTAGGGACCTCAAACTAGCAGCCGTTGGAGTCCTGGGTATGTTGTGTTTACACAGCATTTACAAATATTTAAAATCCACTGCCAATGTTAAAAAAAAAAAAAACCCTCAGGAAATTTGTACATTAAAGAAAGATTTCTAGCTTCATTTCAAAAATTAGAAGACCTGGCAGCAGTGGCTAGAGGGGCCACCTTGGGCTGTAACACCTGCCCCCATAACAGTCATCCCATTAACAGTCATGCGCTGGCTGGTTCAACACTGTCTCCACCAGCCCCAAGTGTCTTATACCCTTGCCATTTGACCACCTTGCCTGCTTAGCACTTGTGGGCAACTGAATTTGCAATCCTTGCTTCACAGGAATTTACTTGAGAAAATTGCTTCTCATTGCCCACTTTACTTTCACTGGCACCACCACTGCCACACTCCCTTCCCATGGACAGGAGTTTCACTCTTTGTCAAGCAAGTGAAGAGGGAAATCCAAAGCTCAGAGGAATGGCATGGAGGACCTCTCCATAAAACAGCAACAAAAGCTTGGTTAGGGATGCCTGGCAGTCTTCAGTAGCTGTTCCCAGAGGGACTAGCTTAAGTTTTCACCAACCAGTATATAATCAAACATTAAGAGCAATGTTCTGGTTAGCTATGTCTACATAACTATCCCAAAGCTTAGTGGTTTAATATTAATTTGTCTGACAGTTCTGTAGGTTAACAAGGCTCAGTGGGTGGTATGCACTTAGACTATCTCATCCTGTTGCAGTTAGGTGGTAGCTGGGATTGGAGTTGTCTAGAAGGCTCAGTTGGGCTGAAGTCCAAGAGGCCTCATTCACAAGGCTGGCAGTTGATGCTGCCTGGGAGCTCAGCTGGGGTTGTCCACTGGAGCACCTGTGTGGGTCCTTTCCATGCAGCTGGGGCTTCTCACTATACGGCAGCTGGGTTCTAAGGCAGAGTGTTCCAAGAGACCCAGGAAGAAGATGCAAGGCTTCTTATGCGCCAGCTTTGGAAGTCACGGTGTCATTTCTGCCAAATTTCATTGGTTAAAAGCAAGTCATGGTAGGCGCCTGGGTGGCTCAGTCATTAAGCGTCTGCCTTTGGCTCAGGTTATGATCCCAGGGTCCTGGGATCGAGCCCCACATCGGGCTCCCTGCTCAGCGGGAAGCCAGCTTCTCCCTCTCCCACTCCCCCTGCTTGTGTTCCCTCTCTCGTTGTCTCTCTCTCTGTCAAATAAATAAATAAAATCTTAAAAAAAAAAAAAAAGTGAGTCACAGAGCATGCCAGATTCAAGAAAACAGGAGTACACCAAGCATGAATAATGGGAGGTGTGATTCATTGAAAGAGCCATCTTTGGAAACTAACCACCACAAGTAGCCCTGGGGAGGCTGGTCCTTATTTCATGGCTGCTTTTACATGTGTTTTTATTTTAGAACAACTCATCTCCTCTCCCTTCAGCTTTCCCCAAGGTAAGATATTAAGGAGATCACATTTGAACTCCTTGACAAAGTAATGCCTCCTGATAAAGCGTCCTATTATTATTGGCCTGCCTGATGGCTTCCACCCGGAGCCCACAGAAGACAGGATGAGGGGTGATACTGCATGTATCTCAACAACAAACAAAACTTCATTAAATCCATTGAAATAACACAGACATTCATATTTAGTACAGATCAAATCCTATTACCAACAAATTGCATCGAATCACCTCCAAAAATCTGTAGAACCAGATGTTTCCAAGCCCTACTTCCTTTAGGCAAATACCCAATGTAAGCAACGTGAAGGACTACCAAAGAATTAGAATATCCCCTGAGATTTGTTAGTTTGGGATTTGACCCATTTTCTTTTAGTCCCAGGTTCAAGCATCTTAAAATCAGAAAGAACAAAATCGCAGGATTCATGAGTATGAGCTGGTGGAGAAATGGGTCTCATTTAAATTGTAGAAAATGTGTTTTTATGCTGCTACCAGGCTTCCCTTCTAGGCCCTGGGGGATTCCCACTTGATTCCCTGGTCAGCATTTGGGGAGCTTACAATGCAAGAGCATGCCTGGCAACCAAGCACCCCACCTGAAATCCAGAGTCTTTCCTAGGAAAGACAGTAAATGACGGTAAGAGTAAGGGCTTCAGACCATGTAAATTTCCGGCATAACACTGGAGATATTGGCACTGCACAACATTTAGACATTTCCCCAAGTTAAGCCTCTGCTTTTGCTTTTCTGAATACACACATTTCTTAATATTTTCCTCCTTATTTCTGCTTAAAGACCCTAAAGGGATGTGTTAGGGTTAGGCCAGGTGTTCAGCCACAGGAATGCTCCTGAGCCTACAGATGGCAGCCCCTCCCCAGTGCAAATGTTCTGGAAGACCTTACAGGGCCCGCATGCCACCCACCGAGTCCTCTTCTAACGACTCTTGCTTTTCATTTCAGGCAACATCTTTCCTTTCTCGTTAACGGTCGCTATATCCCAGGCATCGTTTCTCCCCCCACAAAGACCTCTACCTACCTACCTACTTGCCCTCCTTCCTTCCTTCCCTCCCTTTGGCCAATATACAAATGTGCAAAGGGAGCAACACAGGCAAAGGACGCACACTGCCAGTCAGGAACTTGCTGGGAGGCGATTTGCTTTCTCACGGGGTGTCCAGAAATATGACATACCTAAAATGGGAGACCTCTGCACTCTTAACCAAGGGCCATTTGCTAAAGCCATCTTTGTGTTTTCTTCCCTTCCAAATTCATCCATTTGTGCCTCTTTGCCTTTTTTCCACTAAAGAATGCCTTCCCCTATGTTCCTTAGTCCATTGCCAAATTAACCGCACTCAAGCTACCAGCGGCCACATAACTGACTCTTTTGTCTCATAGTTAAACACCAGATGCACTGCTTTGCTAATGTTCAGTTTTCCTCTGGTTTTGTCTTAAATGCAACGATATTGAAGTGCTGGAGATTCTGCTAACCTCTGGGACACAGAAGTAAACAATACCACACGAGATGAGGCAGCGTTGAGGACAGTCCTTACACTAACTGGGAACGGTCTTTTGTGTGTATTTGTCTTGCCCATCCGGAGAGATTAATCAGCACTTCAAAACAAAAATTAGGCTTCCTGTTTGCATTTGTACCTCTCTCTCCACACCAACCAGCACAAGGCTCTGCCCACAGCGGATACTCAGTATTTATGGCCAGAGGGCTGATGGTCCTGGGCTGTACCCTCAGGCCAGAGGCTCCTTCTACTTCCAGGATGACTCAAAGCACTGGGTGTGGGCTAAGGAGCCCTAAAGAGCTACCTTGGAAAAGTGGTCCTTAACCTCTACTGTATGTCATAGAGGGAGCTTTCGATCAGTTTTGATGTCTGTGGCAAGGGACTTTTTTCTAGTAGCTTAAGTATACTTTCTTAAAGGATAAACTTTATTTTTTCAAGTTTCAGATTTGAGTATGTCCTATAACTACCCTCTCTCTGGCTTGCACTGGAATATTCTTTCTTCAGGGATGTGGTGTCAGCATTCTTGAGTGGTGCTGGGTAGCCTTCAGTCTGTCTTCTGTGGCTTGAGCCAGTAGGAAAGCAACCATGAGCGATGAACCATTCACCTGTGGCAGCTACTCATTATCCTAGAGATTAACTTTTCCAAATTCTTAATTTTTAAAAATAGAAATCTGCGTATTTATGTGTTTGGGAAAGAGAAGGTCGGGAATTGTCTCTTTAAGAGGAGCTCTTGTCCAAGGTGCACACACAATTGTGGAGAAGAACGGTGGTACCTTGCTGAAAGCGCCCGCACCACTTTGGCAAGGAGGGGGCAGTCTGGTGGGCCTTTGTGCACTTGCCTAAGCAATTTTTTTGTCTCTCGTAAATGTGACTGAGACTCAGAATGCTAGCCTTAGGGTGTGGAGAAGCTTGCCTTTTTAAACTGTTGTTCTATTGATCATGATGCATGCTAGTAATTGCCTCTTCTGCTTTATGTATTTTCATTCCTTGCCTTTTCTTCCCTGTCTTGGAGTCTCTGGGTGATTGGATCACCAAGAGGACCACTGCAAATAATTCTAATAAAGAAGTCAGTCTAGTATGATGTTGGCAAGTTGACCCTCTTTATTAGACCAACTCCAAAACGAACATCACTCCTCAGACATGCCGCTTGTGGAAACAGAGCTCACATCCTTGCTGGCCTTCAGAAGTGTGATCGGGAAGTGCTCCAGGATGCACACGCTGGGCAAAGTAAGGCAGGCAGGCTGCGGCACCTGTGGGCTGTGCTGTGTGCGCGTGCGTGCTTGCGCGTGTGCACACATCTGGGCACGCCTCTCCCAGGGACAGGAACAGCAAGGCTGCCTGCCTTTATCCGGGGCAATGGGGGCACATTCCAGGATAGGAAAGACAATTCAAAATAAAGATTATGGGCTCTCTGTGTTCCAAAAGAGCTGCTGTGTTTTCAGAAAACATCCTCCCTCCCCTGTCATCTTCCTTCACTACTCCCTGTGGGATGCCGATTCTTACTGTAGTTTACAGGAGGGGCCAGTGGTGGAAAGCAGGCTGGGCCCTCTCCTCGCTCCAGGGGCTGCCCCTTGAACTGACCGTCTCTCCACCTCCTGCCCATCGTCCACCTCTCTGGGGCTGGTCGCGGGCATGAGGCAACCACAAGGCAGATGGTACAGACGGGCATGCGTGAAGCAACACACCGCTCAAGGCGGGATCGCATTAGAAGAAACTAAGCTAACGTCAGGTCTCAGACCCAGAAGTCCTTTTCTTTTTAATTCCTACCTTGTTCTGTCAGGGGGGAAAAAAAAAGTCAATTCTGAAATCTGATCAAATTCAAAAAACTGTTTATATCGTCGTTACATGATTAAAATGAATAAATGCACACATTTTATTTCTTTAAAAGAGTTCCTTACACGTTATCTCTGTAACGCTATGAGGCATTTAATTTTATTTTCACTTAACAGTTGAGGATACTGAGACAGAGGAGTTAAGGGACTTTCCAGAAGTCCCACAGCCATTAGGGCAAAGTCAAGAATTTAATCTCCCTCTTGTGACTTCAAGGTCAGTTCTTTCTAAAACATTTTTTCCTGTTAATTCTTTTCCCATTCAAACCTACTTCTCTCTTATTTCACCAGCCATCCATACACCACTGTAATGTTGTAAAACCATTTTTTCCTCCTTTAGATGCCACTTCAGAGACTGATTTTCTTGGATGCTTTTTGGGAAATCACCTCATTACAAAATAATTCCAGTACATATATCCATACACAAGCTCCCTTGATCTTAGTATTGTAATTGTCTGGGCTGTACTAGCAGTTGAAGGGACCTTGATGTGACAGGACTTCGTTCCATGCCACGAATTCTCCAGGCTTCTGTCCCACTGACCCAGCTTCTCAGGCTCAGGGCCTGCTTTGAGATTTTAGAGGACACTTTTTTCCTGCTAAACTAGCTATCATGAGGTATTTACTATGCGCCAGTTTCTCTGCTGGATGCTCTCCATGTATTATCGCTCATGTCCACAAGAGGCCTAGGAGACATGATGAGGAGGAGGATTCCCAGTCTACTGATTGAGAAATTGAGGTTCTAGGAGTGTAAGCCATTGTCTATGCAGAATTGCAATTTCTTTTCACTCTAAAGCCCCATTTTTTCATTTATACTCCTTCTTCCTTTGCGTTTTGATATTAACTGCTTGGTATAAGAGAGCAAAAAGGTTCTTGATACCTTAATCGCTTAAAATACGGGAACATCAGTATCAGCACCCCTGGGGTCACCCTTAAAGCCACTGGGTGAAGACTGAAGTGCACAAGTGGCGCCTTGGTCTAAAGGATAGGAGCATCAGGAGTTCCAGATTCAAATTCTAAGGCTCTATCTAAGCGCTAACCACCTATGTGATCTTGCGCAAGTTGCTTTGCCTCTCTGGACCTCCATTTCCTCATGTATGTAACTGAGAGTTTAGAGGAGGGACTCTCTGAAGTCCCATCCCATCCTCAGATTCCTATCACACACCTACTGGGACACGTTCTTTCTCAGAACAATTGTGCAACCCGGAATCTTATGAAGCAATAAGACTCAATTCCCATTACCACAAGCATTCAACATTCAGCATTCCCACTTCCCCAAAGCATATGGCGCCATGGATGCCTGCCAGGAAGCACTGTGAACAGAAGTGAGGAATGAATGAACATCAGCAGCCAACACATTGGGTTTGTCCTTCTTGTTGTCCTTACCACTGAGCATCTACATTGGGTATGGGAGACAGTCCTTTTATTTCAAGGACCGGTGTTAGTGGAGTTACTCACTTCAGGGCCTCTACTTTACCTCACTGTCCCATCAACAGCACTGTCGTGCCCCAAATTTCTTTCTAGCATTTTTTATCTCTAGATGTCTCTCCATATTTATTATACTAATTAAAAACAAAAAACAAAAAAGAACCAACTAAGCTTCAAGTAGAGGGAAAAGAAACACAGGATCTCATGGTGGCCCTGCTAGTAAGGGAAGGACTGAATGAAGACCTCTTTCATATGGACAAAGAGGAAAACATGGGAAAACATTTTGATTTTTATTTTTGACTGGCTTCTCTGTCCTTTCCCAGACTTCTTCAACTCCATCCCAATTTTACTTTTTATTGCAAAGGCTCAAGACCCTGATGGAAAAGGGGTGGAGAGGAAGACTATAAGGATATAGAGAGGGTGAAAAAAAAGAGCAAATTAAATATAGTTCATGGGCCATCACTTGGTTCAGAATTCTGATAGTCAAGACTAAAGTCAGACTTTCACTGTTAAAAACCCAGGTTTTGTTTGTTTATTTTGTTTGTTGTTTGTTTGGTTTTGCCATTTGCAAGATTGGATTTTTGAAAATGTTGTCTGTTGACCACACAAACCCTGCCCCTCCAAGGTTGCTCATAGAGGAACTCTGTTGCCAGGCTGTGGGTACCCCAGGCCTGAAGGAAGCACAGCTAGGATCAGCCCAGTGGCAGGAGGTCAGGAATGCAGTTTGCTGCCAGTTCTTTCTGCCTTAGGGAGGGAAGGGGCTGGGGAGAGGAAGGGCAGGGCTACTGCAGGGTTTGCCAAAGATTCACAAGCACTCAGAGTAGGAGTACGTCCAGCAGAAATTCCTTTCCAAGGCTTCACTGGGCATCAGGAGGATGGGGAGGGGAGTAATGTGGTAGACAAAAATTTGATCTGTGATGACAACCTGGAGAGGCGTGAAAAGGTTTTTATTAATGATGCAAGTTGCAGACAGTCCTGCCAGCTACAAACAGGGGTCATCATGCATTGGAAGTGCTGTCGGGGGCTGGCATTGTGGGGAAGGAGTGCACATCTGGCGCAGTCACAGCAGACTCCTGCGCCAACAGTTGTTACAGAGGAGGTGGGTGGTGAGCTGATCCCAATCTGTGTAACGACAAGCTGCTTTATGATGGCGGGGGAGGGACTCAAGTGCCACATCTCCATTTCTGTAATAATGAACAGCCAAGAAGGTACGCACCCACTCACAAAGCAATAAAACAAGCCATGTGAGATGCAAGGAGAGACCCTCAGAGCTGTGTGTCCATGATCCCCAAAAACAGTGAAGTGAAAAGAGATTGAATCAGCTGGTTACTTTGAATTGATGACTTAAAAACTGGTCTGCCTCCTTTTTATTTCCCTCATTGATGTTTGATCACCGAATTAATGAATCTGGCCTCTTTTTCCTTTTGGTTTGACTTGGATGTAAACGTTGGGAGGAGAATTCTAGGATGCGTATCTATTCTATCTAGATAGTCCGTATTTGGGCAGCTAAACACTACGGAGACAGACAAAATGAAAAAGAAACAGGGGTGACAAGAAGTGGGACAAGGTGGGAATCATTGAGGGGTGGTGGCATAAGGGACCAGGACGAAATCAAAATTGTGGCAAAGACCACTTTTGAGATTCATGACTTCTGGAAAAACAATTTATACCAGAGTCCCAGAGATCTCACAGAAATATTTTGAAGTACCAGTGACTTACACAGAATATTTAATAAATGCATACTTAGAATATCACTAGGCACCATTTTAAGTTGAAATGGATCTATGGAGGTTTAATAGGATACTCGCTATGAGTGGGTGGGGGAGAAGAACATGATAAAGACAACGATTTACCTGAGATTTGAGAAAGACCCCTGGGGAAGGTATTTGATTCTGTGTTGGACTAATCATGCTCTAAAATCTCAAGTTCATTTACACATATTTCTGAGACACTGAACCATGTTCTTTCCCTCAGAAGCTCTATTTGTTCAGTTTGCTGACACCAGACGCTGTAAGGCTATTGTTGGGATGATACTTGCAGCCTGTTCTGGGTGGGTAGAACAGCCTTTGAAATTTTCTCATACCTACTTTTCTCAGAATGTGTACAATGAGGAAAATTCATTTCCTTCCTGTCGAGAAAAGTTAATGATCATTTTCCATTATATTAAAATATTACCCATTGTTATGACTTCAGTTTAATGTTCCTGCAGAAATCACCATGTGTTACAGAGTTTAACTATGCCAAGGCCAAGGCACCCATGTCTTATTTAAGAGTTTTTCTTAAAAAATGGATTGTTTAGGATGAGTTATGATAAAAAAGAAAGAAAGAAAGAAAGAAAGAAAGAAAGAAAGAAAGAAAGAAAGAAAGAAAGAAAGAAAGAAAGAAAGAAAGAAAGAAAGAAAGAAAGAAAGAAAGAAAGAAAGAAAGAAAGAAAGAAAGAAAAAAGAAAAAGACCAATCACACCACTTTGGGAGAATTAATAGGTAATTACATATTTTTTAAAAATCACTTTTAGCATGAAAACCCAAATTTTTAACAATGTTATCTCCAGAATATAATTATAAATGCCACATTAAGTCTCTGAACCAGAAATAAGAGCTTGCTTTTAAGATATAATAAATTCTTTAAGTATTAGGACTGTTTATCTTTTAGGAGAGATGAAAAGTAGAATTACAAGTTACTACGGTATTGTAATTCCTTGAGTAGGTTTGTCATTATTATATTTAAAAAAGTATCCATTCCCTCCTCAGAGGTTCATCATTTGTGTCCACAGAGGACAAAGGCAGGCCGGGAAGTGGACAGATGGAAGATCCAGAGTGGCCTCAGAGGATGCCCAACCTCCACAAGTTAGGAGGTACTTCTCCCCATATTGGGGCTGATGTACAATCACCAGGACCAGAATCTCACCATGTGAAGCCAGGAGCAATGAAAGCAAGGGGAGAAAGAAGGTGGGGTCCCCAAGCAGAGCGAGATACTTGTTGGGAGAGGGGAGAAGAGCCTGGGATTCATGCCAGCAGGTAAATGCAGTATTGGTTCATTCCCTTCTGTGATTAGTCTGCTTGGGCTGCCAAAACAAAATACCACAGAGTGGGTACCATAAACCGCAGACACGTATTTTCCCACAGTTCTGGAGGCTGGAAGTTCAAGATCAAGATGCCAGCAGGGTGGTTTCCTGTGAGGACTCTCTCCTAGTCTTGCAGACGGCCCCCCTCTTGCTCTCTCTTCACATCGTCTTTCCTCTGTGCGTGGCCGCCTGACCCTGATCTCTCTCCGTCTTATAAGGACACCAGTGATACAGGATCAAGGAGCCACCCTAATGGCCTTAGATGAACTGAATTACCCCTTTTAAAGCCCTACTTCCCAAGTAACTTATATGGACTAGGGTCTACCCATATGACCTCATTTTACCTTAATTTCTTCTATAAAGGTCCTAGCTCCAAATTCATTAGATTCCATAGTATTTCCTTTTATTTTAGACGTCTCAGACAAAATAAACTAAAAATAATAGGCATCTTCAGCTATTCCTGTTGCTTTATGGTTGTACACATATAACCTGGATTTCAGCTGCCCCCGCCCCACCTACCCCGCCTTTGGACAAATAAGATAAACTTGATTCAAAACCGGTTCTACCACCCATTAAAATCCAAAGTCTGTGCTGGGATCCTGGGATTGTCCAGGACTAACACCCCTGTGGGCTCCTCCCCACTGAGGTTCACACTTATGGGTGCAGCCTCTATTTCCCCCACCTTAACCAGACCTGAACCTGGGCTCCTTCAGGGAGCTTCACAAAACCTCATCAGGGGCTTCCTCACGTTATTTAAGAGTTAGGGCTGGAGCCAGAGCCACGGAGAGGGGTGCTCCTTACATAGGGCACCACCTCTCACCGCCACCTCCCACTTCCCCTCTCTTTTCTTTTCTCTCCTCTTCCCTCTGATGATTATGACAAATTCCTCTCTTTATCACATGCAGAACAGTTTAATAATAACTTCTCTAGCTTGACTATAGTCTTGGGTCTCACCCTCTACCCCAAGTGGCTTATTAAAATATTTCTTCATCCAAATATATTCAGAGCTCTCTCTAAGAGGAATTCTGGTGAATACAATTTTCTCTCCCTCATTATAAGCACAGAAGGCAGCTCCTTTTCTAATCCAGCCCCCAGGTTCATCCTACACCTCCATAAACCCGTGTGTTGGGGCATCTCCCCGAATGCCTTCCTGTAATGGAGCAAGACACCAGGAAGGCTGCTTGCCTGGTACAGCAGCCACAGCTGGGCAGAAATCAGCCACACGGTCGTGCAAAGTGATACCACCCACACCACAAGTCTTTATTTCGCCGAAATGCAACACTCCCCCGTGCAAAAGCTCAGCAGTTTCCCCACGTGCAACTCTCATTACCCACCAGGCAAACCTGTGGATGCAGGCTGACTACTTAAACCTGCCTCTTCCAGACTTCTGAGTTTTCTCAACTCACAGTCAGGGTTCCCGCAGCCAAGAAATTCTCTCTTGCCACAGAGAAAAAAATTCCCTGAATATCTGTGTCTCACACAATTCAGCAGATCACAAAGGATAAATGGGCACACTCTCTTTGAACTTGGCTTCAGGAGTGTGTCCATCAATCCAACGGATCCCGGCTGCCAGAGACCTCAGAATTCATCAGTCTAGGACCCAATTCGTCTGGTCAAGGTTCTTTATGTTTTCCTTCTTTCATGTCTCTTCTGTCACCTTCCTTAGTCCCCAGTCCCCTTCAACTGCACACACTCCCTACAACTCACATACCAGATGGTATCCTGTTATTTGACAGAAACTCTCCGAATGAGACTGAGGATGCTGACTCTGAATGTGAGGGCACTCGACCTATGCAATATTTTCAGCTCCTGCAAGCTGCCTGCAGTGTAGGCACATGCCTCACGGAACGACTGTGTGTGCACAGTGGTGCTGGAAGATGTCACCATCCTTGTCAGAAGCCACCGAGTCCCAAGTTTCTGTTACTCCAGTCTTTGAAATAGAAGAATTGTAACACCTTAGTTGTTCCCCTTTCTGAGCCCCTGAGCCAGCCACCCCTGGTAGTTCTCAGAACTTCTTGTCAAGAAAACACGTCGACTCCCTGGCCAAGCATTCCCCTGGGTCTATTTGCAAAAGGATATTCTAATGGGCACAATATTTGAGCACCACTGCATCTCCGTTACATCTGCCTTATTATCTTACAGGAATCTATCTGTCCTTTGTTTGGAAACGTGCTTATTGTGGAGCCTGGTAAGTCTCAGGCTGAACACGGGAGATTTATGAGCTGTCCTCCAGTTCCTGTCTGCTCTCTCCTAAGGCCACAACCCCAAAAGATCAGTCACTGAAACATGTTTTGGTGTCAAGTCTGAAATTCTGCTTTTTAAGAACATATCATAATGAAACCATGGAAATAGCATGCGAGGGTTTCACTCCTGCCATACCCCAGAAGGTCACATGTTCTAATTCAGCTTAAAGGGACACTAATCATATTCAGCGTTCGAGGAGAGAGGCTTACAGTTGGAGATGACACCGTCATTTGCATAGGATGTAAAAATGAAGGACCATTAATTTCATAGCATTAATTGAAGAGCAGAAGTGTTAGACCTCTGTAATTATCTTCAGTGAATACATTTCAGAGACATCTTCGCAAATGAGGCTTGTGTGTGTGTGTGTGTGTGTGTGTGTGTGTGTGTGACTGTGCCAGGGTGCAGATACAAGAGCAAAGGCAAGGCTCCACATTGTCCCCTTCAAGATGCACGGATTAGCGCATCGTTAAGTTAAAAGCTTAACTTAAGTCTCAACTGCTTCCTCTGTGTGGAAACATGACATGTGTGGATTCCAGGCTCCTGGGAGGACAGTCAGCCTGGAAGAGGATTTCTAGAGCCTTATGCCATGTTTCCAAATGCCTGAGACAGAGAACAGGGAGGAAGCCCTGCAGCCCTGGGATGGAGACAGCATCTCCATATGGCCTCCAACACCCTGTGCTCCAGTCTGTAGTACCCCCACCAGGACCTGGCACCCTCTTGCTCCTGATTTCATCCCCGTGTCCTCCCTACATTCTACATTTACCAGTCCTATAGATTATTCCTACACACTAAACTAGGCACAATGGCTGTGGACCCACAGAGGTAAATCTCACTCAATCAATCACTTTGCAAGCTTAGCCACCTGACTGGTCGGCAACCCCAGGTCAGCATGGAAAGGAGCACCTCTAAGGATTTACACAGCAGATCATAAAGAACCATCTGAGTGACTTAGTAGCCAAAAAAACCAGGAGAATAAAGGGTATGGAGGGGGGGTTGGCTGGCATGAAAGAAGTGGAAAGCAAATCCAGCCCTGTTATCACAAGTGACATGGTGCCAGGGTCAAAGGCAGCAGTCACAGCCACAGTGGTCCATCTTTGCCTCCGTGTGAATGGGGGAGGGGCTGGAGTAGGGCATTAGGGAAAGAAGGACTGGGCAAGGGCTAAGTGCTGCCCAAGGTTTAAGAGCTGTTTAGGAGTTCTGCTAATTAGCCCAACATGCAAACTCATCACTTGAAAAATTATGAGCTACTTTTGAACCTTAGAGTCACAGAATCTCCCTGGTGGGTAATTTAGGGTTCCTCAGGGGAAAGGTTAGGAGCCACTAGTGTAAATAAAGCAAGGCATTAGCAAATGAGGTAGCACGACACACACACTCAGTTGAAATGGCCCTGTCTCCAGTGGCTGGGAAGGAGTGACAATACAGGGAGGAATTTCAGGTACCAATGTGCACAGGTCGGGGAGAACCTGGGGCGGATGAGCTTATTACGATTGGTTATGGTTGGGAACCTCGTCTGACTTTGTGATAAGCTTCTCTAGGTATAAGGGGCTCACTCAGGATGGTGGAGGCTTCCACTAAATTCCTATATGCCTCACAGCTCAATTTGCTCTTCATTTCATGCTTCATTAACTTAGTTTGGTATATTCGCTTTTCTTTTCACCACTTTCTTGAGGTTGATTTTGCATACAACAAACTATACATATTTGAAGTATACAATTTGATGTGTTTGGAAAAGATTGCAGTATATATATACTAGTGAAATTGAGATAACAAACATTCCTATCATTTCCGAAGTTTCCCTGTGAGCCATTGTAATCCCCACCCTTCCATTCTTGTCCCCAGCAACCACTGCTCTGTTTTCTGTCACTTGTAGGTTAGTGAGCATTTTCTGGAGTTTTATGTAAATGCAATCATTCAGTATGTACTCTGTTTTGCCAGCCTTCTTTCATTCAGCCACACTGTATTCCCTGGCACCGCACTAGAGAAATTCCCCTCCCACACCAGAAATAGCCTCGTGTACGAAGATGGTGGTGATAGGACATGATACGTACATTACAGACAACATAAACAGTGGTTTTGTATACAACTTTTTTTTTGAGATGCTCAAGGAACTATATAGTCATCCCACTTCACTGGTAAATAGGAATATGATCTTCTTTTTGGAGGATGCACTAATCCTTATAGTTTAGTCTTGTCCTATGATAGAAATTCCAAGTCCTTAAGGGAACCTTCTTCAAAACAGTCTATGCACCTGGGTGTGGAACCTCCTGGCTTCATTTTCTTAATTCCATAAAGTGGCACATGGACTTTCTGTGTGGAATATAAACTGAGTACGTGTACCTGGAAGTGAGAATGGCTGACTTGGTGCTTGTTGTTCTAACAGCCATTGGAGGAACTGGAATTGCCATGTAGAGGGCCCTGGACTAAGTGGCCTTGAAGGCCTCCATTGTCCTTGACTCCAAGAGGCTAAAAGACTCACCCAGAGGTCACCACAGAATCAACACCAATGTAGAAGCTTGCTTAGGTGTGATCAGTAAGACTCCCTCGAGTAGAAGTTTCAAAAACTTGACTAAAAGTGATGTAACCCAAAACCAAAACAGAAGACATTTAGTGGCTTTAACAGTTAAAATTCTGGGGGTGGGCTGAATTGGATCCAGGGGCTAACAAAGGTCATCAGTATCCAGACTCTTTCTGCCCCTCAGTTCTGGCTTCTCAGCTTTGATTTTATTCTCAAGCAGCTGGGGACCCCAGCAACTCCAGGCATATACCTGCCACCTGTAAGCCTAAGAGAAAGGGAGTTCCTCACCCAGTATGCCCGAAGCCTCAGTTTTAGCACACTGACTTGGGTGGCGTGTCTATCCCCAAGGCAGGGGGATGGAATATTCTGATTGTTCAGAGCTGTGCTATATATTCACCCGAGGCTGGGGGACGGAAGGACAGAAGGTCAGCCAACCAGAAGGGCTAAAATGTGGAGGAGGAAAATTCCCCCAGTAAATACTACTACTCAGAGAAAGAGGACTAAATGCTGAGCATGTAACAAAAGATGTCCACTAGTTGTTTTTTTTTTTTTTTTTTGACTTTGTATAAAATTCCCATGACTCTCTTCAAAAACACATAGGGGATTTCTATATACTTGTTCAGCCTTGTTCTATATATGGACTTATGCCTAGCATTAAAATAAAATTATAAGCAAGATTATTCTTTTTTTAAAAATTTTCTTGTCTTTTCTTTTTGTATGTTTTTTTTTAAAGATTTATTTATTCATTTGAGAAAGCGAGAATGAGAGAGAGTACATGAGAGGGGGGAGGGTCAGAGGGAGAAGCAGGCTCCTTGCCGAGCAGGGAGCCCGATGCGGGACTTGATCCCGGGACTCCAGGATCATGACCTGAGCCAAAGGCAGTTGCTTAACCAACTGAGCCACCCAGGCGCCCTAAGCAAGATTATTCTTTATTTCCAAGATTAAAAAACTATGATCTCTCACTTAAGGACATCAAACATCCTCTAAAAATGAGATAACATTGGGGCACCTGGCTGGCTCAGTCAGTTGAGTGTCCAACTCTTGATTTTGGCTCAGGTCATGATCTTAGGTTCGTGAGATCGAGCCCTGTGTCAGGCTCTGCGCTGGGCATGAGCCTGCTTAGGAGATTCTCTCCCCTGCCCCATTCTCACCCCCTGCTCATTCCCTCTTTCTCTTTCTCTTTCTCTCTCTCTCTCCCCCTACCTCCCCCCCCAAAAAAATGAGGTAACATCTCAGTGGGAATTTGAATAGCAGTGTACAGAGCATTTGACTTCCTTAGGACTCACTTGCCTCACATGTGCAATGGGAATAAACAATTCTGTACCCTCCATTTTTAGAAGGTAAAGTTTTGAGACTCAATCAGATCACCTCCGGAAGTCCCTTCCTTGATTCTGCATGATTCCATATGTACCAGCAGGTTGATGTAATATATTACTCAAAATCCAAACAATCTCACTTTAATTAATGTGAACTAGCCTCATATGGTAATGGACATTATTCATGCTTTTTTTTTTTAAAGATTTTATTTATTTGACACAGAGATAGACAGAAGAGCACAAGCAGAGGGAGTGGCAGAGGGAGAGGGAGAAGCAGGCTCTGCACTGAGCAGGGAACCCGATGCGGGACTTGATCCCAGGACCCTGAGATCATGACCTGAGCCGAAGGCAGACACTTAACCATCTGAGCCACCCAGGCGCCCAACATTATTCATGCTTTGAATCTCTTTCATCTATCAAGGAAATTTCCCACCTTGGGAATCCTGCCATCCCCTACGTTTCCCAGTTTCTTCTACAAGCTAGGGCACAGTTGCATGACCAGGACCTAGGATCAAACACCCCTTTGTGAGATTTAAGTTTAGAAGTGACACGAAGAAAGACATGCAGAATAGACTGTGTTGGAGAGAGTTGACGAGATGGCCATATTTCAGAAGAAGTCTTGTGCCAAGTCCTAGTGGAAGTATCCTATGCCCACCATTGGCCAAGTGAGTCATAGGGCTATGCTGGCAGCAGTAGGAGAGGGCTTCCATTGCAGAAGACCTGGAGTCATTTGGACATTGTTCATGGTTTCATACCTCTAATCTCATCTTCTGTTCCCTATGAACTGCTTAATGTGGTTTAATACATCATACCTGCGCACATGTTAGCTTCAGTGGATTCTGTTGTTTGCAGCTAAGAATGGCTTGGCCAATATACAAACTGATTTGAAGAGTGTTTTCAGGTCACAAACTCATGAAGAAAGGGGCACCCAGTAAGGCTAAAGCAGTGAAAAACCTAGCTAGTGTTAGCAGATGGGACACTGCTAGAATATTTTAAATATTCACCTGTGGTTACCTGGAATTCATATCTTGTGAAAACAAGGGCTGGGGGATACAGTGGCATGAGGAATTCCAACAATGTGAACGGCATGAGTAATTCAGAGGTTACTTCTAACTGCACTAGGGTGCTTAAATTCCCTGCTCAGGGCATGGTCAGAGCAACAGGGACCTCCTAGGACTGTGCTCTATTGTCCTTTTCAGGTACAGGGCCAAAGTCTGAGTTGAAGTCAAATTACAAGGTCAGTTGAAATCATAGCTTATCCAAGTGTCTTCTATCAGAGTTAGGACCTTAGTAAGCAAGAATGGGACCTTGAGAATTTAAATTGGGAATATATAAGAAGCCTTCAACAATTCAGAAAATTCTGAATTCCCATGGCCTGTTGCCAAAAAGCAATTGGACTTGCAGAATGGTAGAAAAAAATCTACTGAATTCTCAGGTATGATGCCAGCTGGAGCCAACTGAGCAACACCACCTTATGAGTTTGAGGTGGTGTGTATAGGATGTGGTACACTCTCTGAACCATGATAAATTTATGATACTATTTTCCCTTCTATAACCAAAGTACACGGAATTTAGAACCAAAAGGTAAAAACAACAGGGCAGTGCTCAGTATTAGATCTAATGATCCTATTGAAAAAGTTTTATTTTCAATCCCTGTACTTCTGGGCACTGCCAATGTTAAAGTCTTCGTGCCCAAGGGAAGGAGAGTTCCACCAGGAACATGGAATGTCTCATTGAAGTAGAAAATAAAACTCCTTCTTCTCAAGAGGATATCATAGACTTTCATGCCACTGGAAAAACAGGCAATAAAGGGGTTTTCAGTGCTGACTAGGGAGATTGATTCTGATTAACAAGGTAAAACAGGCTAGTTTTTACCATTTTGTAGAAAGAGTATTTTGGAAACCCAGGAAATCCCCTTGGGTCCCTCTGTGTATTGCCATGGCCACTAGTAAAATTCAATGGCAACCAAACATAAGAAGGACCATAAGGAGAGGTCTGATTGTGAAGTGCCTGGGTGGTTCGGTCAGTTAAGTGTCCAACTCTTGATCTCAGCTCAGGTCTTGATCTCAGGGTTGTGAGTTCAAACCCTGCATTGGGCTCCACACTGGGCATGGAGCCTACTTTAAAAAAAAAAAAAGAAGAAGAAGAAAAGAAGAAGTCTGAATGTTTAGAAATAAAAGTTGTAGTCCCCTTGTCAGGTAAAGAACTCTAACCTGCTGACGTGCTGGTTCTGAAGGCAAAAATAACATGGCATGGTGGTGGAAGACGACGTCACTAAAACCATCCACATCCACAAGACCACGTGCACAGACAAGAACAATATCAGCCATTTATTTCTCTCCCTTGCCATGTATATGTATTGACTATTCTTCCTTCTTTCCTTTTTCTGTCTCCCTTCCATTTTTATAGGGTGTGGGGGTAACATCAAGTGGTAATTAACTTTACATTTTACTCTGAGCCGCAGAGTATCAAGATGGGATTGTGACAGAATTGAAGAAGGTGAACATCCCCTGATGACTTGAGCTAAGAGCTTAATGCGTAAACTGACAAGACTTTACGCTATCCCCCTTTTGAGGAGAGGGTGGGCATGCTTTTCAGTTGTACAAAGAATACTTGCATGATGTTAGGCAGAAGCATTTTGTTCTTGTGATTGGAGGAGTTGAGAATTTTAGTATGGAACAAAATTTATAGGGTTGTTGGACAGTCAAACAGTAGACATATTTTATGTTGTGGGTCGCCATCTATATTTTGAACACTCTGTCAGTGTTTGGGAATCTTCTGCCTACCCAAGGTGAAAGTGAGACACTTGCTTTCCCAGCCTCCTTTGCAGCTAGAGATAGGTTTCTAAAAATGTGACCTAGTGTCCACTAATCTACTAATCACTAATGATAGTTCAGATTGAAAGGATAAAGAAGACGATGCCATGAGAAGTTCATTCTGGTAAGGAAGACAGTGACGCATCCAGTGTGGCCTGGGCACTATTCCTATTGGCACACCCTCCTAGCTTGCTTATGTGGCCTCATGGAAACTCCTTGAACCACCACAGCTTCTTTGCCAAACTCCCCTTCCTGCTTCCACTAGCTACAGCAGGTTTGTTGTTTGCAACTCACTGCTATCCAGAGAAGCTTTTGCTGCTTGCCACAGTCAATCCTAAAGAGCACAAAATAAGGGAATCTTCCTTGTCTGCAGATGTTGGCATATCCCAGTTGTCCCTGGCTCAAAACGCTGAATACACAACAGGTAAAGGGAAATGGTTCAACTTAAACACTCCTTTACACAAAGGGACATTAGCGCAGCTGCAGTTTGCCTAGAAAACTTAAGAGTGGCCCATAAAGGGAAAGCCCATCTGTTTGGGGACACTAAATCTGCATGTAGTCCACAGGATATCACACCCAAAGCAGGGACTCTAACTGCGAAGCCTAATTCTATAGACAAATCGTATTTGCCCTTATGGCAGCCTACTGGGATGCATCACTGTGTCCAGGGAGCTGTACAGTGGATTAGTTGGTGGCTGTTACAGGTTAACAGGTTTGCAATGCAGTTTAACTAAATCTACATTTCCTACTGGCATTGAAGAAAATTCTGAAACAGCTGATCAGAAAAGAACACAACGAAATGTATTTTCATTGCAAAACTCAAGGCAAGTTCTTGAAAGGGACCTCAAGATTTCCCACCAAGAATATTTAATGAGCCACAGTTCCAAGCATGCTTAATTAAGTTGTTACCTATTGAGTATTCCTAACAATTGTGACTTAGTAGAATTTGTGTGAAAAATAAGGACTGGATAGGTATTAGTCAAGTTGTCTAGTCTGTCAAAACTTATGTCATCCTGGCTTACTGAACTAAAAATGATGAGAATTATCAAAAGGATGGTTTGTTCCCTGACTATTCACACATACAAACTATCTTTCCTTTATAGCACATTTTAATACAAGTGCCCAACATCCCCCTGCTTTGCTGATACCATATGGTGTTGATGTAGGTTTATTTAGGTTCTTTGTTATCTGGGGAACTGAAAATTGACTGGGGAGTTAGACAAGCTCTTATCTCCTGCTGGCTTCTTTGCTTGCTTATGCTGCACTTTAAATAAATCACTCAACCTCTGAGCCTCTGTTTTCCCATTTAGAGAATGGGATCAGTGATGTCTGCTTTGCAGGCTCTTGGGAAGCCAGGGGAAAGGCAGGGCTCTGTTGTTTCCTGGGAGGCTAGAAGCTATTAGAAGCAAATGCACCAGTGGTATTCATGAGAAGGTAGCAACAGCCTGCAAAAGAAAGATACTGCCTTTCCCTAGACTCATTATTCAGACAGCTCAAAAGCAAGTGCCTCCCTTTTTCACATTTCCCTCCAGAGAATTTCCTGTTATTTCCCTGGTATTAATTGATGGTGGGCACCCATATTCTGAATTCTCAAAGGGAGGAAGTGCTTCCTACTCTTAACATTGGCTTCTTTTCTTTTTATATTTGCTTTGTTTGTTTCCTCAGGGGAGTAAGAAAGAGGGAACGTGGCTTGTGGGGTTAATTGTGTGGATTACTAGGTGCGTGCACAGAACGGCCCAGCTGAGCTCTACCTGCTTGCTTTCTCCATGGTACTTTCCTTGCAGCAAACTTTTTGAGCAAGAAATGAGGAACTCATTTCCGAGCCAGGTTCTTCATGCTGACAAAGTTGCCAAGAAGGCATGAGGCCATCCATATTCTTTAAGAGGAAGGCTACATTTCTGCAACAAAGAGACCCAATCATATGGTGACTTGCTGAGAATATGCTTTCATGGGTAGCAGTCCTGATGGGAGCAGGTCAAGATGGTGTGGCTCTTCTCCTGTCATGCTGAGACCTGGGTTCCTTTGACCTTGGTGTTTTATCATCTCAAATGCAATTCTGCTTAAATCGTACAGTGAGATCTAACATGGGTTCCATGAGAATGTTGGGTATTTTCCTACACTGGGACGTTTGGGTGGGGCCTCTGAATTAAAAGTACCTGGGTTGTAATGGTCTTGAAACACTCCAGCATGCATGTCAACAGTACTAGGCCAGTCCTTGTTCTCTTCTCCAATTCTTATTGACTGCAACGTTGAGATGAGGTTGCAAAAATACTCAACAGTGATAGGTCTATACCAGCAGGAATATTTTATTACTTCTCCTTGAGACTGTCTATTTTGATGGGAGGAGAAGCAGTTCCCAAGTCATTCAGGTGGTGTTTGGTGACCTTTCTAGGGCTGAGACCTGGAACAGCTGCTCCTCAGGCTCACTTCTGCCCACCACTGTTCTCTGTCCCCTACTAAAATTTCTGGGGACCTGAAGACAAACACATAATCCCTCCCACAAAAGCCTCAGCTCTGGTGAGAGACAAAGACTGGTGAAGGGTGCACACCACACACCAGGGCAAGTGCTCTCCACAGCGGGGCAGGCAGGGAGCTGTGAGCACAGAGGAGGGGCACACAAGATTTCCCAAAGAGAAGGGAGGTCTGATCTGCCTACAGGTCATCCAGGTAAAGACCGGGCAGGGGGCGAAGAAAGACTGTTCCAGGTAGAGAGGAACATTCACAAAGCAGTGAAAGGCAATACAAGCAGATCCTGAAAATGACCAAAATGAAGAGGACAAGGAGCACAGGTGGTAAGAGATGAAGTGAGAGAAATAAGTAAGGGCCACTTCCTAAGGAGTCCTCACTTGCCATCTGAGGAGTCTAGGCCAGATACTGACTGCAACTGGAAGACACACAAAAAAATGCTTTTAGCTGTATTATGAACCTATTTGTGTTGTTAAAAGATCACAGGGGGCACTTGGGTGGCTCATTCCTTTGAGCGTCTGACTCTTGATCTTGGCTCAGGTCATGATCTCGCAGTGGTGATATCAAGCCCCACACTGGGCTCCACGCTCAGTGTAGAGTCTGCTTCAGATTCTCTCTCCCTCTCCCCCCACTCACCACTGTGTGCTCTCTAAAATAAATAAAATCTTTAAAAAAAAGATCACTCAACAGCAAAGAGGAAGGGATATTCCTAAATGTGTGATCTCAGATCCACCAGCATCAAATTCACCTGCGATGCCAATTAAAACCGCAGAACCTTAGACCCCACCTTATACATACTGAACCAGAATCCCAGGGAGTAAACGCTCCAAGCCTTGACTCACTTAGAAGACACCCTCCAAGTGATTCTGATGCCTATTTAAATGTCTGTGGTACCAATTCTTTTAGGGTCCTGGTCCAGATAATGGAGCATCCAGTCCTAGGGACATGAAAGGAGTCTATTATGGCAACAGATTCCAATGAGGAGGGTGAAGAAAGTGCTCATCACCCACATGAGGAATTAGGGATAGAACTTTGGCCCTGAGAAACCATTGCTGTAATTTCTTCCCCACATAAGCAAACACAGAAAAATCTGGTAGAAGATAAGAAATAACTATCCTTCCTCTGGGTGGTCAATGGACACTCAAGGAGCCTGTTCCCAGGATGTGGATATGCTGGGGACAAGCTCTGTAAAAACAGATTATACTTCAGGCCAGCAAAATTTGCAGCTCAGAAACACTGATTGGTGGCTTGCAGCAACAGTGCTGCTCCTTGTGGCATTTTGTTTGTTTGTTTGTTTGTCTTTCAACTAAGTGAAGTCAATATTCATCCCATGGCTTAGAAAGTTGACATTGACAAGGACAGAGACATTTTGATTGGTGCATCTGCAGTCTGGCTGCACCAGAGAAAGGTCAGATGCTCCTCTGAACTGGCCAGACCTGGCATCAGTAAGCAGAGTCTGTAGGGTTGGAAGGCGTCACACATTAAGACTAGTGAAGCCTAGAAGAGAGGAGGCATAAGAACTTCATTCTCCCCTGCAGCAGAAATCACCATCACCTGTGTTTCTGCTGCGGCAATTGTTTTTGCTTTTATGGGTTTTCCCCTTGGGTGGCTGTTTTAGCATCCGTGCTGTCATTTTCCTTGGCTGGGAACCCAAAGCCAGTGGGGGGCTGACCCAGTAATAGAACCTAACCTGCTCACCCTAAGCCTACTGCTCTAAAACTGTGCCCTGCTGCCTCATACCACAAGTGATCTTTTTCTAAAAAAGAAAAAGCCAGAGACCACAGAGAGGCTCTCCAGAATACAGGTCTGCTCTGTCCTGTATATAATATTCACCATATTCAGAATCTGGTTTGAACTGAGAAAATTCTATGGAGTCCTATATTAGAGCAATGCTGGCTTTGGAAACAAACGGACCCCAAAAGTGCAGTAGCTTGACACAGTGAAGTTTCTTTCTGTGTGGCAGTTCAGTGCAGGTGTTCTGGATTGGCAAAAAAAAGGGGTGGGGTGGGGGGGTGGGGGAAGGGTTCTGTTTCATGCAATCAATTAAGGATTCAGGATGACAGAGCCTAGGCTGCTTTCAATCTTTGTCTTCCAAGGTCACTCTGGGCATTCCCCAGGCAGTGAGATGGGAAAATTTACATGGAGCATGGAAATTGTGAAGCCTGGAAGTGGGACACATCCCTTCTACTACACTCACTGAAATAAAATCAATTCATGGCCACACGTAACCGAAAGGAGGCTGGAAAACGCAGGAGAAACAAGTTATGATAAGTAAGAAATGCCTAGCAATCCACAGTCAAAGATGGAAGAGCTTCCAGGAATAGTTGTGACATAAGCCAGGGGACTCCAGCAAGCACTCTTCATTTGTTACCTTCCACTTCTCATTAATGTACTCACTACCTAGTCCACAAGCATCTATTAGGCTCTTACTGTGTAGGAGATGCTAAGTATTGTGCTAAATGCTTTGAAGGGATTTTTAGGTGTTTTAAGACTTTGTTCCTTGAAGAAGTTCACAGAATCATGGGAGATTCAGACCAAAATGGTGCCAAACAAGGAGATAAATGCTACAATACGGAAGTATAGGAAGAATTACACAATTCTTTTGGAGGGGGGATTCTGTGGGGGGAAAATTCACCTAGGTGGGCCATCAGGGAGGATTAAAGAGCTTCCAAATCAAAAAGAAAGGGCAATTTGAGAGAGAGAACAACATCAGCAAAGGCATGGAATTCAAAAAGTGAGGAACGTTCAGAGAATGGAATGTGGTGCACACAACAGGTGTAGTTTAGGGTGAGGAGGGAGATACACAGAAGGCAAAGGTGGAAAGCTGGGTTAGCACGACATCACAGAAGGCCTTGGAAGCCTGCACAGTGTTTTTGGTGTTTATCCCTAAGCCAGTGGTTCACCTTTTCTTTAATTATATACTGTTTTTACCTCACTCTTCTCAGATACCTGGTTCAAATGTTCATTCTGTATGTGTGTGGTGACTTGCCTCGGAGTATTGTGAAATAAGGCTGTGCTGTGTCCTCGGGACTCAGTCCCTCTCCATCTCTAGGCTGTGCTCTGTCTGCTAAGCTGAAGCCTCAGGCTTTGCGTGGTAGCAACACGGCATGAACACACTTGGCCCCAGTGTTAAGTTCACATTCAACACCAAGTTCTCTTGGTGTGTCATTGGCTTAGAGTGGCTCATATGCCCACTCCTCAGCTCTTGTCTTCAGTGTGTAGTTATTTATTGTTGTGTTGTTTTTTTTTTTCCTGTGAGGTGGGGTAGGGGGGAAGGTGGGGAGGAGATGAGCTTCACAACCTCCTAGTCTTCCATCTTGCTGACGCCTTGAATCAGTATTTTATCCCCCAGAATGTACTCCTCTGGTCAGCCTTGAACCCAGGCTTCCCTACTGGGCTTGGAGTAGTCAGAGGATGGTTGCCCAAAAGGAAACATAGGTACAGTTACCAGAGGATGGGTGAATGGACACACAGGCAAGGAAAAATTCCTTCCCAGAATTTCACTGGACAGACTGCACCCAACTAGCCAACTGCTAGGACCCAAAATATGCCTTGGGCTTTTCTGACATGTCTACCTTTTTATAAGCCGCCTCTCTTTTTGGATGGTTCCAACTCCCTCAGCTGGTCCAAATACTCTCTCTCTTTAAAAATTAAGGAAAAACAGCTCAAATCCACTTCCTTTATGATGCCCGAAGTGTTCATTGCTTCCTGCAAAAAATTATAGCACTGAATACACCACTCTTTAGGAAACAAATGTTCTCTACTTTCTACTACTGCTTGCCAACTTTTAATGACTACAGTTTTCCCATCCAGTGTGACTCTAAACTCCTTTAGGGAAACAACTTCACACATCTTTATCTTCCCTTGATACCTAATTTATATTTCCCTTGATTTACATATTTATATCCCCCCTTGTTCTAAAATGAATCGAAGGTATCTTATAAAAATGCACTTGTACCACAAAGTAGAATAATATTAAGAATAAGTAGGTGAGCTTCTTTGGGGAATCCAGTTACTATATAAGAAGTCTGACTACTCTGAGATTCTGCCATGCTGTGAGGAAGCACAAACTAATCATATGGAGAACAAGCTGCCAGCCATCCCCTTGCTGTTGTAGCCATCCTAGTTTAGGCACCAGACCCATGAGTGAAGAAGCAATTTCAGACACTATAGCCCAGGCAGAAGGCACATGGAGCAGGGGAATCTAGCCGACAGCCAGTACTGAGGACCCAGATACAGGACCACAGCCAAACTGCCCCAAACATACCCGGCCACAGAAGCCATTCCTGCTGAGGCTCCACATTGTGTAGCAGACATAACTGCCCCTGTGAGCTCTGATCGAATGAAAACTTGACTCCCCAAATCTCATTCAAGGCACCATGCCAGACTCAGAGGACAATGCAGATGTAAGTCTTGCTTGGAGTACAGAAACCAGACATCTGAAGGAATAAGAACAAGATTTACAACTAATAGTTCCAGTTTTCTGGATAAAATGGAATAAGCACCCTCCACTCTGCCTCTCCTGGTAATAAGGCCTGGGCAGAATGCACTGAGGAATCTGAAAAGTACATACTAGTGAGCATGTTGGGCAAGTATGCCAAGATATGAAGCACCATTTTTTTTATGTCTGGTATCTCATGAATTTATGCATGTATAATTCAGAATCTGTATGCATTCCTGTATCCAGAATACACTGATAATTCCCAAAATTTAATAGTAGGAAAACAACACAATTAAAAAGTGGGCAAAGACTTCAACCAACATTTCACCTTTGAGGGAAACAAATTAAAGCCATGAATTGCCATTACTTATCTATGATAATGGGTTTTTTTTTTAAATATTTTATTTATTTTTTTGACAGAGAGAGACACAGCGAGAGCAGGAACACAAGCAGGGGGAGTGGGAGAGGGAGAAGCAGGCTTCCCGCCGAGCAGGGAGCCCGATGTGGGGCTCGATCCCAGGATCCTGGGATCATGACCTGAGCCGAAGGCAGACGCTTAACGACTGAGCCACCCAGGTGCCCTATGATAATGGTTTTTTTAAAAATACAATACCAAGGGCTGGTGAGGACAAGGAACAAATGAGTCTCTCATATATTGCTGGTGGGAATATGAAATGGTACAGCCACTCTGGAAAACAGTTTCGTAGCTACAGAGAAAGCTAAATGTCCATTTCCCAGGTGAGCCAATGATCCCATTCCAAAAGCACTTGAACAGGTGAATGGATAACCATCAAAATACATCCTTACAAAGGAATATTACCCAGTAATAAAAAGGAACAAACTTTAATGAATCTCAAAGACACGTCAAGTAAGAAGAACCAATCCCTACTGGTTACATCCCATATGATGCCATTTATAGGGTATTCTCACAGAGACAAAACTGTAGTAATGTAGAACAGAACAGTGGTCGCCCTCAGTTTGGGTGGGGGAAGGGTTGCAAGTACAAAGAGAAAGCACGAGGGAATCTGCTGGGATGATAGAGCTGCTCTGTATCCCGATTGTGGTGGTCCTGGCTACGTAACTCTACACACATATGAAAACGCGTAACTATACACCAAAAAGAGAGATGAATTTACTTTAATTTTTAGAATAATACTTTTTAAAGGGTGGGGTGGAAAATATTGCACCTAGACAATTGTCTATAATAGAAAAATTGAAAAACCATACTACATGAAGGAAGAGGACACCTGAGAATTCTACTAGAGAAACAAAACCTACCTTTGAGCTTTGACATTTCTAGAGTGTAACTGTGATGGTGCTCAGCCCTGGTCCAGCAGCTCTCTTTGCTGAGGGCCACCCCAGCCATGAACTATGCTGACAGCAGCTCCTGGAATGAAGGGCATTTAAATGCTGAGAGCTTGATGTAGGCTTTGATCTGAGTGTTGAAAGTGGGAGAGAATTTTGAAAAACTGAGATTGAGGCAGGGCCATCTTCCAAATGCAAAGTGTGTGTGGTGGCCAGTCTCCCAAACAGCCCCCAGTGATTTTTGCCTCCTGATACCCACACCCTTGTGTGGTTTCTTCTCACACTGAATCCAGGCTGCTCTGGGTAAACAACAGAGTAAGGCAGAGGTGATAGTGCAGGACTTCTGAGGCCAGCTCATACAGGGCATTGTGGCTTATGCCTCATCTCTTAAATGCTCATTCTGGGAGAAGCCAACCACCATGTCAGGAGGTTGCTCAAGCAGCCCTGGGTAGAGCCCACATGGAGGGGAAGTGAGACGACTTGTCAACAGCCAGCACCAATTCAACCTCCATGTGAGTGAGCCACCATGGGACCCTCAAGCTCCAATCAGGTTTTCAGATGACTGAGAACCCCAGTAGATATCTCAGTGCAAGCTCATGAGAAACCCCAAGCCAAAACCAGCCAGCTAAGCTGCTCCCCAAATTTCTGACCCACAGAAACCATAAGAGATATAAATAATTATTGCTATTTTAAGCCACTGAACTTTGGGGTGACTTCTTTTTTTTCTAACCCAGCTTAGGTACTAATAAAATGTTAGCCAGCCTGCAGAAGAAAGAAAACCACAAGACATGTTCAGAAGATAGTCCTCTCCCAGAGGCCAGAGAGGCTCCAGCTGGGCACCAGGTAGAAATGAGCTGAACAATGGCCACAGCAGGAAGAATGGAAAAGAAGGGACACAAAGGCAAGGTGTCACAAAGAGAAAATTTCCCAGTCACCCTGGGGTTCCTTGCTGAACAATTAATGGCTATTTCTGGTGACATCAACAATGCTAATGCTCTTAGCAGAAATACCTTAGGGAACACAAGCAAGCCGTTTCCTTTCCACCTTACTTCATCATGCCATATGACAAATACCAGCGAGTCATTCACCATAGTCATTTTCCTTTCTTCCCAGACACGGTATTATACCACATTTCTCAGCTTCCCTTACTATCCAGTGTGGCCGTGTGACCACATTCTGGAACATAAGCAGCAGTAAGGTACAGACCTTCCAGGACAAGACCAAGAAACCTCCTGCGTGCTCCTTTGTTCTCTCTTCACACATGTGCTCACTCCATGCAGAGGATGGGAGGCCCCAGAGGATGGTAGGTCAGTAACCATCATGGGCCCCACATTCCCTCACAGAAGGCCAGCTGCCAAATACCTGTATTTGACAACTGTATGAGCAAGAAATAAATTTCACGTTGTGTGAAAAAAGTAAATAAGTGAAGCTATCAGGAGAGTGTAAAGTGAGCATAGGAAAAAATGTAGAGAATGAATGAGCCCAGTACACACACACACACACACACACACACACACACACACACCTGGCTGGATGCTTGTTAGAAATGAGCCACGACATTATGATCTTGAACTTTCTAGCAGCCAAAGCAAAAAGGAAAACATGATCAGTGACATGATTGACCGAGACCAAGAGATTTATTTAAAAAAATAATAAAAAAGAAAGAAAGAAAGAAAGAAAGAAAGAAAGAAGTCTCTCAGCAAAAGTGCAGCTACTTCCAATAATAAAAATAAATAGAACTTTTCCCAGTGAGTCTCCCTAAAGAAGACACTGCATGATAAACAATGTCCTCAACCATATCCTAGCAGCGAGTAGAACCACAAGATTCGTAACTTCATTTCTTCTAACATCCTTCAATGAAGGATAAAAGAAGGGATAAAATGCCATAGTAAAATCTAGTAAAATCAGTTCTATGGGGTCTGGGGTGGGGGAAACACAAAATTTCATGGTTGAATTAGTTCTCTGCTGGTCTGGTGGTGCTCAATACCAAATGTGAGGGCATCTAGAGGTATGAATAAACTGTGACTTTCTTACAGAGCCCCTCCTCAACCAGCAGTAGATACTTGAGATATTTTGGTTACCTGATTCACTGGCACTTACGTGTATAGTTTTAGGGCAGGAAAGGGAAAGTAGTGGAAGGAGGCCCAAATGTCCATGTGCTACTGCCCTATGACCCCACATGACCTACCAAACCCTAGCAAGCTGCTCGTGGGCACCAGAGTGTTTGACCATCTCACGTGTCTTACTGTATTTTCTCCCTGTGTATTTTCCTGGGGCGATGTAATTAGAACACTGACTAGAGAATGAAAAAAGGAAGAATAATCGAGTATAAGTACAACTGCAAAAAGTCATTATGAAATGCTTTCAAAACCAGTAATTACTACTCTGACTTAACATGTAAATCACTATGAGTATTTTATTTGAACTAAAACTGGATGCTTGTTATTTGACACAAAATGCTTTTGAGAAAGACCTAATGGCTTCTCATAATTGGGGTCCTTTCCAAGCCCTCCTTAGAGGAGGAAGAAAGGGATAGTCAGGAGGGTAATTTAATGCTTGTAGTTAAAACCTTGACAGAGACCCACTGTAAGGGGGAAAAGCAGAATGGGATGAATTAATAAATATGCAAACTAACTTCTGATAGGCCCTGTACAAACAAATTCAGAGAGTGGTTTTTAAAGTGAGAAGTTTCAAGACTGGCCATTGGTAAAATAAAAAGGTTATAAACCATACCATGAAATCAAGACTTCTGAAGAACTGGCCTGATCTGAGAGGAGTTGATTGGAGCAGTGAGGACGGAGCGAGTGTGAAGCCCAGGAGAGCTCTGGGCCCCGAGACCCCTGCGACTGACTTCTTAACAGTGCTCAGTGAACAGTGCCAGTCACGTCAGTGAGCATTTAAAGGAAACTACAGAAAACTGATCTTTGGTGGGCTGCGGAGGTTCCCACAACAGGGGAGTATGGTATTGCAACAGTAGCTTGGTAAGTCTTTGGATCTGGGGTGTGGCAAGGGGAGGATATTTGGAATTAAATGCATTTAAAATCTGAGTTGCACACCATGCGTAGTGATAGTCATTTAGATTCCCCTAGAGTCAGGCAAACTAGCTGTGAATCTGACAACAAGGTGGATAAATTATTATCCTGACAACCCAAAATCTGGCGAGAACTGGAGAACGACTCCAGTAGTAATGACAGAAACAGGTCAGGCTCGGACTGAGCCAGAGCTAAGTAACAAATATTTCTAGTATTTTATGCAAAATATTATTCAACCATTCTTCCTTCAGTTCAGTGAAGCTTAGAAACAATAAAAAACAGTATTTATATGACTTTGGAGGAATTTAGGAAAGCCGCCAGGACGCCAGAAATCGGGAGGATCAATGGGTGAAGATGGATTTATGTTGTATCCTTTTAAGTGGTGCTGTAATCTCAGACCTCAGGTTCTGCCTTCAGAGTGACATAAACCTAATAACCTTCCCCAGCCTTGGAAACATTTCTTCTCCTCCTATCTCCAAGGCGATTTCTTCTGCTTCAATCTCTGGAACTACAGCGAACCACTCCTAAGACAATAATACTGCCTTGCTCTGTAGACAGGACAGGCACCCTCAGTTGCCTACTCAATAGTCATTTCACTCTTTCCCCTTGTAAACAAAATCCCACATTTGCTTGGCAGGGCATCCTCATCTACTTGGCTGTGTGCCTCACTGGACAAGTCAGGTAAGACTTACCAATCCTGTTTCTCTTGCCAGTCCTGGCTTAGGAATAAGCAGGGAGACCATTCCGTGTACTAAGATGTGAGGAGGAATCTATTGGGTGGATTCTAGAAAAGGTTTCTCAGCTTTAAAAAGTGGTGCAGGGGCAAAATCGTCATTCTGCAGCAGATTCACCTTGTCATGGCTGTGTGTGCTTGGAACTGGGATAGCAGTTCTGCAGCCATAAAGGGTCCTAGTCAAGGAAAAGCCAACTAATGATAGCAGAGTAGGAAGACAGAAGGAACTAACATCCTTGATGTCATTAAGGTCCCTGAATCAGTGAACCTGGAGCTCCCCATTTTAGAACTTAAAAATGTTCTCATTGTTTAAGTGATTTTGACTTGCATTTTCTAGTTTTCTATTACTTGCAGCTGAAAGTATAACAACTGGCAAAACAGATATGTGTATATTTATACTCCTCGCATTAGGTTTCATAATAAACACCTTTGTTATTACCCACTGCATCTGCCATACACCAGTGTCAATGAATGCTGGTTTCTTGAAGAGGCAAAGGCATGGATGGATAGATATGCCATTCTTAATACTAGCTGCATTCCCTAGCCTAGTAAATCATAGGTGAATAAGCCAGAAATCTATTCTAGATGCTTCCCTATTCCCTTCTCTCCATAGCCAGTTCACCTCCAAGTTTTGTTCATTTTGCCTTCTGGATTCATCTCAAACCCATTTAATTCTTTTCATCTCTACCACCATTCTATTTCAAGCTACTACTGAGTCTTAACTGGACTAGTGCAGTAGCCTCCCAAGTAGCCTCCTGAAATTTCTCACATCTATTCTCCACACTGCAGCCAAAGGGAATCTTTCCAAATGCTAAATCTCCAACTTCCCCCACTTCTGTCCTTGATTAAAGGATAAAGAACAAAATTCCAGAATTCATAAGATTCCACAAGCCTACATGGCCTGATGTCATCTATCCTTCTAGGCTACCTCTTGCCCTTGATACTCTAGCCAGAGAGACCATCTGTTGATTCCTTGATGTACCCTGCTTTGCACATACTATTCTGTCTGCCTGGCCGGCTCTCCCCCCGGCTCCCCTACACAATCACATACCTGTGTGTTCCATCTACCATTTTTCAGGTCAGTCTTGCCTTCCTTCTACTCTCTGAGTAGACGGTTCTCTGTTGTACACTTTGCTAATACCACATACCTTTCAGTCATAGTCAGGATGGCCATACAAACTGAGGACACTTCTGATAGTGAATGGTGGTACTATTAATGGTTACACTGAGACAACATGCATGAAGAGAGATTTTCCTGGACTAACAGAACATTTGGTCACCCTAGTCTTTAAACTTACTTTTTTGTTTTTAGTGTTTTCATTTAAAGTCCGCCTCCCCCAGATCTCTACATGGGCAGAGACCATGTCTTTCTTTTCTCACCATCACATTCTCTATGCCTAGCACAGACCAGATTTAGTAATAGACACTCAATAAATATTTGTTGGAGAAACATTGGAAAGAAGGAGTATAACTCAGCTCACATTTTCCTTTCCTGTTATTTTTTACATTCTTCTTAGATCAGTGGTGATGTAATGTTATGCTTTATTCTCATGTATTTTAAAATATCTGATCATTTTTGCACAGCACTACTTTATTGCTGACTCATGCATTTAGTCAACAAGTATCTACTGAACATCTAGAAAGTGCCAAGCATGAACTAGATGCTAGGGATATAATAGCAAACAAGACATAGTTCCCATCCTCAAGGAACTCACAGTCCCATTAGGGAGTACTTGAAGCCCACTACGATTCTAGACCGGCTTTTACCATGTTAATGCCTAGGCAATCTGGAACTGACCCGGGCATGAAAAAGATAATCTGACTTTTTTCATTTCCTTCTCAGTTGTATCATTTCCTCCATGTCAGTTTCAAGATCAGTACTTTCATGATTGCCATTTCTTACTAACACCTGTCTCCAGGAAACATTTAGCTACTTTGCAATAGTTTCAGATTCTGGCAATATATTAAAAATCATATTCATGCATATCAGCTTCCAAAAAATAAATGGAAATCTCAAGGTGCCTGAAATTAAGAGCAATAAGCTAAGGATCTGATCCTGAAGCTTCCCCATGGGTGGTTATCAAACTCAGTAATAGCTGGGTTTTAACACACAGTCAGGCCAGAATATGAGGTTATGGGTTCAGTGGAGGCCCTGAATGGGAGCTAATACCCCTACATCAAAGGGATGTAGCCTTGGTAATGAGGTGCCTAGAAAAAAGATGGGCCCACCTTAACAGAGAAATGATAAAGTCTGCTATTCTGGGCTATGGAAAAGGAAAAACTTTGTTCCCAGAAAAATAAAATCTCAGGGCTCTGCCTCATGTTGTATCAAAGTTAGAATGTACACTCTGTCATAGTTTGGGAATTGTCAAGATTGGAAATTTACATAAAAATTAGTCCTGGGACAGTGATTCTCTAGAGTACCTGGCAGATGTGAACAGGAAACCTCTATGGAATGACACTTCTACAGCTTAGGCCACACAGGATTTTCACAGGAAGGTTTTTAGAACTATTATCTGAAAAAGATGTCTTAGGTAGAATCTCCCGGAAGCAGATTTTGAGATAGAGATTTGCATACAGGAGGTTTATTGGAGAGTAACCTAAGGAACACATTTGAGGATGTGAAAGGATCAGGCAGAAGGAAATACAGTGATACAGATGCAACAGAGCAGCCAGCTGATCTCATAAGGATTTTTGGAATTGGGGTATGATCTTCAAGAATATCCCAAATTGAGAAAACAAAACTGCAGCCTTTATATCCTAACACCAGCCAGCCACTGGATGCAACTTGCCCCTGAGAAGAGGTCATAAACCTGGGAAAGATGGCTCCCTTTGGCCAAAGACAATCCCCAGAGAGACCCAGAAGTGAGCCAGCAGCAGCCAGTGCACCAAGCAAGAAGATATGACTGTCTCATTCCTGAAATTGGAGATGGAAGGTGGGGATTCTGAGCAGCACACATCAGCACCCACTCTACTCCACTCTTGAGCTGCCCAGATCCATTTACATTTGCATTTTGTGGTAAGTGTGTCCCATCTGGGAAGAGCATCCTCAGGATTCTGGTTGGTCTCAATGCCTAAGGAATCGTACAGGGGAAGTTAGTGAAGAAACTTGGCAGTCCTTGCTGCTGCAACTAGTTTTAAAAGCACAACCAGTTTTCACTATCTCCTTTCTTTACTACCCATTCTGAAGTCTCCTCAACCTTTGCTAGTACCCCTCATGGTCTTAAGTAACTTAACTGGTGGAAGCTATGAAGGCCTAAGTTTTTAACCACAATGTGTCCTTCTGAGGTTGTGTCTACTGCACTTATTCATTAAGCACCCTAATTTGGCAGCACAGTATTAAGAGATACCCCAATTGCTCACTGAATGTGAAACATATTCTTCTTCTTTTCCATTAGGTAACAGCAATTGTATTTACTCCTGATCAGTGTGAATTACCCTTGCAAGGTTGGTGTGTCCTTACCTTGTCTACTGGTCTCTTGGCATGAAGAACCTTAAGTGTCCCAGTGGCAGCCTAGTTTAAAGTAAAATGGGACTACTACTGTGTTCCCTGGTGGAAGCAGTCACCCTCTAGGAATAAGGACTTCTACCACAGAAGCTAAAGTTGCAAACACAGGAAAGACAAATTCCAAAAGTGGGTCATTGTGAGTGATAGTAAGATACAGGGACATAAAATAGAAAAGATAATTAAGAAATGTGGTGGATAAAATGGGAAGCTCCAATATTTATATCATATGAATAAATATAATGTGAGCTCTTCAAAGAAAAAGGTGTAGAATGTGAAACAAGCAAAGTAAAAGTATGACTGGTTGAAAGCAGAAAATAACATGGTGGAAATAAAATAAAATGTCTATAATCACAATAAATATAAATGGATTGAACTCAACCACTAAAAGGCAGAGACGCTCAGATTGAAATTAAAATTCAATTGTATAAAAGAGACAGCTAAATATAATGGCATAGAAAGACAAAAAGGTAAGGGATGAGAAAAGATTTATGAAACAAATTCTTATATAAAAAAGCCACTATGGCTATATTTTATCAAACAAATTAATCTTTAAGGCAAAACAAATTTTTATGGATAAAGAGTGTCATTATTTTAAAAATTACCAGGAATGTAGGTGGTTCTGAGTCTATATACACGCACTTAGCAGCACAGATTCCAAATATGTAAAGGAATTCAGGAGTTGGTGGCAGTCTGTTAAAGTGCTACATCTCCTGGGAGTTTTGCATTTTCACAAGGCTTAGTACCTCAAGAAGAAAAAATCATATTTAAGAGAATGGTTTTTCGGCCAATTTAACCCTAACTATTCAGAAGCAAGGTTAATTTATAAACGATCTGAAAAGTGATTAAACAGGTCCTTTTAATCTCCTTATGTTTGTTTGCAAGTACAGCTGTGTTTATGAAGTTGAATTTTTGCTTACTAATTCTAGGCAGTGAATTGAGTAAATGAATTGTGGGGTTGAGCTGAACTTTCATAAAGAAATCTAAAACCTGAGCCAATTGTCAAAATGCATGCATCAGGGTAGATTTTTCCAGGTGAGTTTGTTATGAAACTGAAACAATTTTTGAGAACTTTGGACTGGCTGACAGCTTTATAACAGAGTCAAATTCTGGAAATAGAGAGGAATATATATACTGTTATTTATATATATATATATATATATATATGTACTGTTATATATATATTTATATATATTGTTCTGTCTTTTTGTTTTATTTGGTTGGCTGGGAAATTTTTCCTTTCTTTAATTAAAATAAATCTCAGCGGTATGGCTTATACAATCATAGTCTCAATCAAAAAGGTCCTCCCCATGGACTAAAATTCTAAGAGAACCACATACCTCTCATTTACAATATCTATTTATAAAGTCAGACAATCTCTTCTCTCTACATGTAGGTTCTTCCCCTTCTTTATGTCTCCATGATTTTCTCACCCATTCTTGCTTGTCCTTTCTCAAATGAAAGTGAAAAGGAACAAAGGAATCAGGGCTTAAATCAGGCAGGATTTTTTTAACTGGTAATACTGTGACAGGATGAGGAGGTGGAGAGAGGGAGGAGAGGGAGAGGAGAGAGATGTGGGTATAGAAGCTTTTTGCAGGGGATGCAGATCTTGGGAAGGGAGGTGATAGATATATTCTTGATGGCCTCACCAAAGGGGAGATTTGGCTGCTAAATTTGACCTTGCTCCCAAGTAATTGATGAGACGTAACATTATCATCAGGATAATGGTATTGAGCTATAGAGGCAGACTCTCTGCCTGTGGAGACTGCAGACAAAATAGACTTTAAGGCAAAACACATTATTCAGGCTAAGACGACTCATTTCATAACTTCCTGTTAGGAAAACTTTGGTGGGGTTATTTGATTGCGGTGAGCTCAGTTCTTCCACATCTGAAGAGCAGGAAAATTCAATGGGAAAAAATATCTTCTGAACTAGACTTGGTCTCCATGTCTGAGCCTCCAGTCTCCTTGTTCCTGTCATCCTAAGAGGGAAATCTCACTAATGCCTCAAAATCAGGTTCAACATCAAGTTCATTATTAGGTTCTGTCTTAGTTAGACTTTGGTACTTCTTCTCTGACACTTGAAAAGGCCAAATATTTTCCTAGTTGTGGTTTTAGAATAAATTAACTTCTTCATTTCTGCTTTCTTTGTATTCTTTCTTGAGAATTTTCCTTTGAAGAAGGGTTTTGTGTTTCTATCTGCAGTAATCTGGACATTTTACAGTTAAAGCATCTCATTTCTGATCTGTAGTTTACCTTGTTAAATGGGATTTCAGTCATGCATCTTGAAAAGCTCTGCCTCTGGAATTTTGGTTTACCCTTGTGAATGTTCTCACTGACTTTGGAAGCAATTCCTCAGTGTTGTTGAATTTTTTTTTCTGTGTGGCAGCAGCCTTTCTACTGGTGTCTACCTTTATTGATTTATGGTAATAGATGACCAGCCCCTTCTCTTCTGTCACTTACAGGTTGACCTCCTTAGGTGAGGTTTTTCTAAAACTGGCACAAGGTATAAGAACAGATAACCTTGTAAATTCAAAGGTTGGTTCCACTGAGTTAAAAATCCTGTAATTTCAAGGTGCAGGAACTTGATGCTAGTGAAAATTTAAACCTGCAGTTTGTTTGGTTCTTGGTGCCTCATGCTGAGCGATGTTGCCATAAATCTAGGTTTGTAAACCTGGGTTTGTGATATCTCTCTTTTAGACCAGTGGGCTTTAGATTCAGGTGTGCATCAGAATGATGCAGGATGCTGATTAGAAATACAGACTTCCAAGCCCTACCCCTAGATATTAATTCAATAGATCTGGGGGCAGGGCCCTGGGATCTACATTTTAATAAGCTGTATGGGTGATTCAATGCAGATCATACTTCAGTCTTCATGAAACAAGATGAGAAAGAGAAAAGTATTTCCTAACTCCCATATAGATGTTGCTAGAAGCTGTCCTGGCACGGATTGCTAGGCCCTAGTGTTCTCCTGATGAACAAAAACAATTTCACAGTAAATCAGCATCAGGCAAGGCCACTCTGTGACCAAGATGGATAAGACAAAAACAAGCTCATTCTGTGATCATATCCGAACACAGACAAAACCAAGAACAATGTTCAAACCACAAAATACCAAGGAGCCCCTGCCCCCCCTACTCCCAGCTAATATGAGTGACTGATGCTACTTTACCAGTTATAGGTTTATCCTCGGTATATTCTGGTCTCCTTATAGATAAAATTTACTGAGATACACAGTCAGAGAATTACCCCTGCTTTGTCACAGTATCCAAGCCCGAGCAAAGCCCTGCTTCCTTAAACCCTCTCCAAAATCACCCAACACAATCATACATCCTGTAAGTCCCTTCTAACGTCTCCTTGCTGAGATGCCACCATAGGCCCCATAGTGTGCCTTCTCCTTCACTGCAACAGGTACTAAAACCAACTTGCCCTGCTACAGGTATGTTCCTGATGGTCCTTGGCTGGAGGCTATTGACAAGGGCCACTAGCTAGACCAATGCTTTCCATTCTTCCTGTGTGCCCATGGTGTGCTGACTACTTATGGCTACTTAGCCACTCAAGGACCTTCCTTACAACATTACTGGGCATTTGTGCTCTCTGCTATGGAAATGTATGGGTATGTACTGTGTCAGTCATGACCCACACAGTATGTACAGTATGGTACACAAGAAGCGGGTCATTGAGGAGAGTTCAGTGAATTTGCAGGGCACTGTCAAAAAAGGAAGATGAAGTACCAGAGACTAGCAACAGCTGGAAGCTGTTACCACCCCTAAACCTGGAGGAGCAAGAGCAAGGAGAAACTCTCAGAGACCAAGACAGTTACAGAGGGAGCCACCCAACAGGAGCTATGGCCTTTGGAAGAGGAAGGCAGCCACTGCTGACCAACGGGCCAGCAGGGCAGGAGCTGGGGAGACAAACACCCTGACTTGGCTCTTCTCTCTCCCCTCAATCTTCTGCCCACTGTCTCTGCAGATGCCAATGGGAGCCAAAGGCAAGAAGGTCCATGATACAGTCTATATGGTCAGCCTCCAGAGACCAGAGCAGCATGACTGGAGGGGCAAATGGAGACCAGGCAGCAGACTTACAAGGAGTCCATTCTCTTTATTCGGTAAGCTCTTTATACCACCTGTGTTGCAGAAGTGTGATGTTATCAAATATTATATAAACCAATAAACATAAGCACAAAAAAACAGAGTTCTTAATCCTATGAAAACTAAATCAAATGCTTTGAAAAGATGGAATGACAACAACAAATGAAACAAACGATTGTGCTGATGATGTGCCAGGTCCTGTTCTAAGCACTTCATACATATTGTGTTCGTTCCCTATCGCTGCTATAACAAATGATTACAAATCAGTGGCTTAAAACAAATTTATTTTCTTACTGTTGGGTAACTCCAAAATGGTCTTAATGGACTAAAATCCAGATGTCAGCAGGGCCGCATTCCTTCTGGAGGCCCTAGAGGAGAATCCGTTCCTTGTTTTGTCCAGCTTCTGGAGGATGCCCACAGTCTTTGGTTTACATCCCCCTTCCGGAAGTCATATCACTCCAACCTCTGCTTCAATCAGCCCATCTCCCTCTCTGATTCTGACTCTCCTGCTCTCTTCTTTCCCTGATAAGGATCCTCCTGAATGATTCCTTATGATCTCCCATCTCAAAATACTAACTTAATTACGTCTGCAAAATCTTGTTTGTTAGGTAACATACTCCCAAGTTCAGGAATTAGGACATGGTTTGTCCTAATGGTTTGTCATATGGTTTGTATTTCCTACAAACAAGGACATTCTCCCATATAACTGCAATATAATCATCAAAATCAGAAAATTCACATGGGTACATTACCACCATCTAATCCTCAGACCCCATTCAAATTTTGACAGTTGTTCCAATAATGTCCTTTATAGTAGAAGAATCTAGTTATAAACCATATATTGCAATTAACTGCCATGTCTTTTCAGTCATCTTTAATCTGGAATAAGTCCACGACCTTTACTTGACTTTCATGACGTTCACAATTTTGAAGATTACAGGCCAGTTATTTTGTAGAATGTTCCTCATTATGCATTTATCCAATGTTTCCTCATTCTTTTATTCAGGAGTATCCAAGTGATGAGTGATGCATTTGATCCGATAATGCAGTTTTTATTTGTCCCACTACTGATGTCATTCACTTGAATCACTTGACTGAGGTGGAATCTGAAAGATTTTTACACTGTGAAGCTGTTCTTTTTTTCCTTTGTAGTTCATAAGTATTTTTGTAAGGAGGTATTTTGAAACTAGGTAAACACCCTGTCATTCATCCAACACTCAATCCATTCATTCTTTATCTCCATAAGGACTCATAGTTTTATTCATGGGTTATAATCTACTGATATAATTACTTTAATGCCACAATTCTGTCAGTAGCATCTACCTCAAAATGGCTTGATATACTTTAAGTACTTCCTTGCTTCTGAAGCACAAGATGTTTGGGCTCCTCTTGTACTTTCCCTGGACCAACCCTGGAATCAGCCATTTCTCCAAGGAGTCCTAGAGTCCTTTCAGTGGAGCATGGGATTGGAAACCAAGATCTGGGCACTAGGTACTATGCTCATCACTTGTGGATTCCTATAGTGCACAGAGCTAGGGAATATATGTTACATGCATATTTCTATATCTAAAATATGGAAAACCACCAGCCACACTGATATCTCCAATTCCAAACCAACCCCCACAAGTTCCTTCTAGTTTTCTACCTTTCCATACTGGGTCAAAGGATGAAGCATTATTTTGCCTACATGTATTAACTCACTTAATCTTTACAACAATCATATGGTTTAGAAGATAACATTGCCAGCCTGATCATCCACAAACACTATACCGTGTATTTCAAACAGTTCAAGAAAAAAGGCCTATATACTCCACTTGCAACTTTTCTGTAAGTCTGTAATTGTTTCAAAATTTTTAAAAGTTTATGCTAAAAATATTCTCTGTTGGATCAACAGACTATGAGATACAATAGTGTTCATAGTATTCCCAGTAATCTGAATGTGATAAAAGCATTCATATATTTTCCAAACTGGGGGAGGAGAGGAGAGAAAGAGAGAAAGGAAGGGACAGGATTTTAATCTAAGAAGGGTGGGAGGTGGGAAATGTGACCCACATGGCCTTATCTTTAACAACCTAGGCTGGTGGGTCAGAGCTGCAATCTTCAGTGTGACACTTCATTCATCATTTACATATGGCCATTTGACAACCATCCAGACCTGAGGTCCACTCAAGAGCTGGAGGATCCTGATTAGCTAATCTGCCATCTTGGCTGGGACACAGCCCATCAATGTGACAGAACATATTAGCTTAAAACTAACCACTAGATGAATTTCTTAAGGCTTATCCAGCCCCCTCAGTGTGAGAAAAACAGAAACATGTGACGACTCACCGGGATCTATCTCTGGTCCTCATCTCTTTACAGGCAGACAAACCCAAAAACAAGAGTGGTTAAGGAATTTGACAAGATCTCACAGCTATGGAGTGGCAGGACTCAAAAAACCCTCAGGTTCCCATCCACATCATCAACAGCCTGCCAAAATTGCCTTGTGTGCTCACTGACTTTGTCGTATGTAGCAACAGACTTCACCAAGGGACAATGAAAGCCCTCTTGATTCTAGGGGATTAGGGCTGGGAGTTGTTTGGTTAGTTACTAAAGTTCGTCAAAAAGGGGAAGTCCTAAAAACTGTTATGTAAATACCTAAAACATTTTATTTGATAGTTTCTCTTTGCAACTTGTTCTCCTGATTAGAGTTCCACAGTGTTTTTCTTGTGTAAGTCAGAATCCATCATCTCTGATCTCCACTTTGTGTTTCCTTAAAGAGGAGTTACAACATAAAGACATTTGTCAAATAATATGAGTGCAGAACCATTCTAGATGTTAATAATTTTTCCTCTTTTTTTAAAATTGTCTCATCCAGGGGCGCCTGGGTGACTCTGTCAGTTAAACGTCTGCCTTCAGCTCAGGTCATGATCCTGTGGTCCTGGGATCGAGCCCCACATCAGGCTTCCTGCTCAGTGGGGAGCCTGCTTCTCCCTCTCCCTCTGCTCCTCCTCCCTGCTTGTGCTCTTTCTCTCTCTCAGATAAATGAATAAAATCTTAAAAATAAAATAAAATAAAATAAAATTGCCTCATCCATATATAATTCAATAGCAATTTTATTAGATGTGTGACTTGGGCAAGTTCCTTAACCTCTTTGTGTCTCAGCTGCCCTTCCTGCAAAAGGAGACACTCCAGGCTCATCTTGCATTTTCTCAACCCCAACCCTGGAATTAGCCATTTCTCCAAGGAATCCTGTCTCCTTTCAATGAAGAATAGTATTAGAAACCATGATCTGAGTGCTAGGTGTACTCATCACTATTGGATTGCTGCTGTTCCCAGGTCCTCACAGGAGACAGCTAAGGAGTGAATATTATATACATATATATATACATTTCTATATCTCTTTGCATATATTGAAAACCATGAGTCACATTGATATCTCCAATTCCAAACCAAGACCACAAAGTTTGTTCTAGTTTTCTGTCTTTCCGTATTTGTAACTCCCTTCTCCAACCGTGGATAAGTTGGCTCTCATTATCCTTACTATATTTACTTATCTGATCAACACTCCTGCATGTAACCAATCAGTATTATTTTCACTACCTTCCTCGCCCCATGTGGACTCTGTCACCTCATGCTTAGTCACTTCTCTGCCACAGACAACTTCCACCCCTAAGTGGGCTCTGACACCCCCCACAGGGCCAATTCCCTACATGGACACACTTGTTACCTTGCTCATGTTCTGATATCCTATGTCAAGCTACTCTTCTTCAGCCTTGGTCCCCTCAGGCTCTGCCACCAACTCTGGGCTACTGTGGCTTCCCTCCTTCTTTTGGAGTAGATGCCAACTTTGCTTTGTATCACCAATGAGTTTAGGATTGAACTGTTCAGAAATAAAAGGGGAAGAGGGAGGGGAAGAGCCCCTTCTTTGTTTTTAATCCCTTTTCTGACACAGTGGAGACTTGTCAGTAGGGTCAAGAAACAGAAGGCACTGTTGGCATTCAACAAGGCAGTTTGGAGCTTCACATCTTGACCTGTAGTATACAGGAGAGATCACTTCCAGATTTATTTATCCCCCAAACTGTGTTGTCACCAAAGGACACCGATAACTTCTTCACTGAGAGGTCTCTCAGCATTCAAATATTCAATTGCTATTATTGTCAAGATCACTTATTGGTAGCTGTTGTTTCCTTTTTCACTTCATTCCTTCATTAGCAGAGAGGCCTTACCTGCCCCATGTTATGGTGCTTAGCTCTTTATGCATTTCTGATACACTCTCGAAGGCCTGGTACACAGGGATATGATGCAATTATTAGTGTTGCCTCAGAAGCCAGATAGACTTGTGTTCAAATCACTCTAACAATAGTTTGAATTTTATAAGAATTAAAGATAAATATATAGATCTTTAAAATAAGGTGTGTGTATGGACACACACACACACACACACACACTCACTCACATCTGCCACATGGTAAAGCATTCTCTAATGCTTTTACTCCTACCAGGCTTACCTTCTTGACAAAGTCTCATATCTGTGCATGCGTTTGTCTGTCTCTTTGTTCACTGGTCTTCCTTTGAGACCTGAGACCATGACAAGAATTTCAGGCATGTAAAAACTGATCAATAACAACAGTTCTGAAAAACCAGAAGATTGAACTAATTTCTCAGTGAACTTGAAATAAATGCATCACCTGTTATTCTCAGAAGTTTTGGATCCATTGGTATTCCCAATGGTATCATTCCAGTGGCATTCTCATTAGAACTAATATGCTATTTAAGAAGAGGGAAGGGAGAAGCCGCACTCTGTAAATCTGCTTCTTTCTGTGCTCAATTTGCCAAGAGTCCATCCTGCTACCTACTCATGTGAAAGTCCTTCCAGGTCCTGGCTTACATGACTCATTCTCCCTCAACCACTCATCGGGTTGTGAGGATGCCCTGTCCCCTCCATGTTTCAGAGGCCATTCTAAGGGAACAAGAACGGGGAAACCTGCAAAAATATACTCGTCCAGTCTGCCCCAGTGAGCTGGAAAAAAATCTCAATTTGTTGCCATGTAAAAATCTTCTGTGGTATCCTGCATGATGCTCTTGTCTTTGAACCCCTTCTGTGGAAACTGCTTTTTCTTCAGTTACTTTATTGTAATTTTATTGTGCAAAATCCTCCCTCTGATTTCACTGGAGTCTTGTGCAGAGTGAAGTACAGCCTCTCTGTCCTGTGATGAGATGGAAATCGTTATCCTTGCCCCCATGACACCAGAGGGAAATGGGAAACTGCACTTGTGTAATCATCATTGTACAGACCATGTAAGAGAGGTACAGAATCACTTCCTTTTTAGAGGGTTTAATTAAAATCATTACTTAAAAATAAGCCTTGTGACAACATCATGATTGGGCTGTTTTCAAACTGTAGAACACCTATGAGAATTCCGGGTTCCGTGAGAAAAGTGTCTCTTCGTAGTTCATGCGTGCATGTTTGCAGGACTCCAAGATGCAAAGAACTCTGTTAATCTTCTGATATTGGCTGCGCTGATTATTTTATGGTTGTCTAAAAATGAGAGGCATATCGAAATAATTTAATATTTTGTAATATTTTAGAGGGTCATTTTAAGACATCCGCTTTTACTCAGAAGGATTAAATAACCAAGTCTATGTTTTTTATTACTGATTTCTACGATTAAAGCAAGTACATATAAGCTGAGCTGATTGCAATATAAAGAATTATTCTCTTGGGTCCTACTTGTATTCATTCTCTTTCTACATTTAAAAACCCATTCATCAATTACTCTGCAGTAGTACCAGGAGTTAGCATGCGCATATTATCTTCTCATATTCCATCACGGTCTTCCAAGATCACGCGTGTGCGTGTGGGGATGTACACACCCGCCCACACTCACAAACACATACACACACATGCAGGCACTTATAATGGCATCCAAACATATTTACCCATAATTACATTCTAGGCGCTTTATTGAACAGATAATTTTTGCATTCATTTGTGGAAGCTGAAAAGAATCCATGCTACTGTTTGGAGTCTTAAAGCAAACTGTAATCTTATAAACAGTGAGGTGAACCTCAGAGGCAGTAGTCTTTTGATATGCAGCATAAGTGAAATGCTGCATAATATAAAATGATGGCGCTATTAATCCTACGGCACTGGTGGTGCCCAGCCCCCCCCCTTCGCTATTGATACCAACACCATTGTCTCTGGCTTTAAACTTCATCAGTATGCAAACGGAGTGTCACTATGATGGGTGGTAACTTGGTTGGATGCACTTTCGACATTTCTGGCAAATGAGTATAATTATTTTCAGAGCTGCGGGCAACTCATGCATGTTTTATCCTCCATCTGGACCAGCACGGTACACAATAGTGATAAAAGATGATTTTCCCCCTTGGATGTTCACAGGCCATCATCGACACAGTCCTGATGAAATGGCCATGTATCCCCTAGCAGCTCTATATCTGCCACAGCTTGACAACAAAATTATTTCCCCATAGTACTCAAACACTTCAAATATTCAAGCCCTCTGTGCATATATTTGTGTTTTGAAGCATTCAGCGTTAACATAATGTGGTAATTTATAAACTGACAAATTAACTATGCAGAAATCACAGAGAGACCTTATGAGGTCTGCAAAGCAGCAGAAAAGAAAGCAGAAGCTTTTTGCGCTCTGTAATAATAATAATCCTATCAACTGTCGCAGATTGCCCGGCCTCCCATTGTTAGAACTGCGCGCTCTCGAGCTTGCTTACTGTAGGTGATATCACCCGAGCCGCCTTGCCTCAAACCTCACCAACCAGGAGGCTCAGCTGGGGCTCGAGGTGCCCTCCTTCTCTGGGTCTGGGGCTCTTGGGGGAATGGGGCACCAATTAAAAAAAAAAGGCAAGTTGCCTATATTGATCACTTGGAGCCAGAAATGGTTGTGTGGGATGGAATTTGGGGAGGGTGAGATTTGCCTTCAAGACGGGAAGGGAATTTAGGACCAGCAAAATCGATAACAGCAAAACTGAGATTATGCATGTGAGAGTACGATCGGCCTTCTTTGTTTCGTGCTTATAAAATCATTTTAATGATTAAAATCCATCATCTTGCTAGCCTGCTTAGCAAGCGCTGGCGATCCTCACAGACCTACTATTGATCCTCAGACAGACAGCTGAATGGAGGTAGCATTCATCAAAGGACGCAAAAGAGTGCATTTTCACTTTTATTGTATTAGCTTAATTCTCTTTCAGATGAATTAAAGACTAATTTTTGCTAGACCAAGGGGAGAGTCTATGGATCTTCTGCTGCCCCCATCTGTTTAACATGTAGATTCTTAGAAGGCAGAATTCATTTTTCAGAGGCAAGAAAGTATTTACAAATTCTTTGTAAAAACACAGAACATTCCTTCACGATATGCCAAATCAGCCTCTCCTCCTTCCTTCTCCACTACACCCAGCTCTGCACTCCACCTCCCCCAGTGTGTGCGCGCACACACACACACACGCACGCACACACACACACACACCGTCCTTTAAATGGTATGTACCATGCTACGAGGCCTACCAAACATCAGACACTCTTTATCAGCAGTTGTGCCAGGGTCTCCATGGCAACAGTATAATAGATTTGCCCTTATTCAATCCCAGAGGCCACATTGAAGCGCAATGCAAAATTTGCTGGGGCCTGAATTCCTTTCAAGCCATGGCTCATGTGTCAGGAAACAAGTCAATGCACAGACAGCGCTGCACAGAAAGATGGAGAGGAACCTTTTCTCTCCACTGCTGTTTGCTCACAGTGACATTCAGAAGCTCAGGCCCTTCTAGATCTCATTTCTGTCTTGTTTTCTAGTTATTAATTCACTTCTTGGGGTGGAGAAGAGAGTGGGGGAGGGGAGCGCCAGGCTTTGCAATAATAAACCGCCAATGAAAGTGCACAGCAAGCTGCATAAAAACGAAGCGTGCGTCTCAGCCTCCAAGGTTATGTAGGATTCAATATGGCTGAAGCCCACCACGGCCGCGGACACAGTTCTGGGGCGGGAGGCACCCCGGGGCCGAGCGGGGCTGAGCAGCCCACACCACCTCCTTGACCCACACCGGAGTGGTATTTTGTGATACCCAATCGACGCTCCCTGGGGAAGCAGAGGCAGAAGAATGGACAGATGCCCTTGTCCTAAGGCCAATCTCGCCAGTCAGGAAGAATTCCCGGGAGCTCACACCTGAAGTACATTGTGGCTAAAACAAGCACAGCTTAAAAGTTAAACAATCATTTGTTTCAGGTTTATTTTAATCATTAGCTTTGGGACTTACAAGATGATTACTTTGTGGGTTAATTATTTTCTGTGCTTGGCTTTCCAAACCTAATTGCTCAACTTCATTATTGTACATAGCGATCCATAGCTGGTTCCTAAAATTACCTGTCCAAATATTTTCCCGTTTGATTATCACGGAGAATTTGCTATTTTTCTCCCTGACTTGGAACTTTGCAGAAATTACTTGGTTGGCAGACACTTGTGTGATTTTGAACATTGAACTAGAGACATCATGGCCATGAGAAAAGACTCAATCGCTGACAGGATTCCAAAGAACGTTCTTAAGGGGCTTTGCCCAGATGAAGCCTGATTAACTTCGGGGCAGTGGTTCTCACACTTTAACGTGCATAAAAAGCACCTGGAGTTTTGTTAAAACAATTTCTTGAACCCTGTTGCCAGAGACTGACTCGGGAGTCTCAGGGGCAGGGCCCAGGAGTCAGCATTCCCAGCAAAGTCAGAGACAATGCCAGCGCTGCTGGTCCAAGGGCCGAGTGAGTCTCGGGAACCACAGCTTTCAGCCAATCTCCAGCAGGAAAAGCTCCTCAACCTCAGACTTAAAGTTTATTTTGACTGTTTACTGTAACTTCGACTTCAATACTCTTCTAGAAGGGCATTACTTGTCATCCTAGCAGAATTACCCCCTTCTCCAGACGATCAGACCCGCAGTTTCACCCAGCACCTGGGACACAGCAAGGACAGAAGCCACGGGGAAGAAAAAATTGTCAGGAGATCGGGATATATCCTCAGACCTAACACTATGCCTGCCACACATCAGGGCTTGATCAGTATTTTTTTTTTTAAGATTTTATTTATTTTTCAACAGAGAGAGAGAGAGACAGCCAGAGAGGGAACACAAGCAGGGGGAGTGGGAGAGGGAGAAGCAGGCTTTCCGTGGAGCAGGGAGCCCGATGCGGGGCTCGATCCAGGGACTCCAGGATCATGACCCGAGCCGAAAGCAGTCACTTAACCAACTGAGCCACCCAGGCGCCCCGATCAGTATTTTTTTTAAATGAATACATGAGTGAGTAAATATGATTGAATTGCAAGGCTTCCGTATTTCAGGAAAGAGATCTTAAGTCAAGGATCTGGTGCCCTGTGTTCTATTTAAATTGAAATCAAGTCAAATGTCATACACCTGTTTTTAAAAGTGGCGTTGAATTTTTGTGGGGGGGATTAAATCGTACTTTAAAATCTTCTAGGAAGCTGGAGCCATAGGATGAATCACTGTAGAAAGCAAAATCCTTTTATGATTAAAAACATTACTCTCTAACTTATCTAGTTTTATAAGTTTGGGTTTCCTTCAAGTGGGAAACACTGCATTTTCACTTCAAGACTCACCAGCTTTGCTTCTTATTGCACAAAAGGGTGTATTTCTGCCTGATGTTTCAAACTTGGAATCATTGTTTCTTTCTTTTCATTTCCCGTTCCTGCTGATTTGACCCTAAACTCTTGAGTCATTTTAACAAATAATCAGTTTTAACAGCAACAAAATGTGGAGCCAATAATACATAGCACTGACTTAAGACGATTCTGCTCCCTTTGACCAGAGTTTGGTCACCGGCGCTACGTGAGTTATGCACTAGAAAGGGACACCCGGGCAGGGGGAGGAGGGAAGGTCAACTCAATTACAGCACGTGCTTCGTAAATTACCTCATCTACGGCGAATTCATGATAAGATAATGGCAGTGTTTTTTGCCATGCTTTACAGTATGTCTTCCGTTCTGAGCTTTTTCTTCCCGGAACAAGGCCAAGGGCACGGAAGTGAGCAGCCTCTTAGGCAGGGAGCCTAGCCGGCCCCTTCCGCCCTTCCAAGCAAGTGAGGTGCAGTGGGGATAAGAAGAGCAGATTTCTCTCTCCCACCCTGCCCCTTATTTCAGTCCTTGAATAGTATCATCCCTCATGGGCTGGTGACAAATCAAATTCTCTTAAAATAAATCCAAATATACAGGATTGTAGAATTGTTAAACTAGATCTTTGAGAGGGTGGATCTCGATGCCTCCTTTTGCCAGAGAGGGGAGATCCCAAGATCATGCAGGTAGTCAGTGGCAGAGATGGGGCGTGAGCCCAGTGCCTACACTCTGATAGAAGTCCTAGGACACCTACCCTGTGCTGTTCCAGCCTGTTTGCCCTCCCTGGAAGGGAGCCCATCACACTGCTTGAGTAGATGTCCCCTCCCACACTCCCCACCTGCTGCAGACTACCTAGAAGGGAGCATGATTGCAGAGTGCTATCAACAACTTCCAATTCAACAAATATTTATTGAGCACCTGCTGTGTGCCTGGTGCCACACTGCACTGTGACAACACTAGAATGAAAGGACACAGCATTTTATTACAAGGTGGTTACAACCAGGTAAGTCTATTTTTCATCACTTTACAATAGCTGTCTCCTCTGTAATGCTCTGCAAACTGGTCTATGCCCCAGTATGTCCGGAGCCACAGGTTAAACTGGTTGTTACGTCCTGATGTTTCCATTTTCCTTGATTATAGGTACACTTTTTCCTTGATTTTATGACAGAGATTTTTCTAATTCACGCTTTAAGCTTTGGAAATGTGGATGGATGCCTCTGTCGCTCAAAGTGTGCATTAAATTGGTGCTGTCCTCTTTCTTTTTCTTTCTTCCTTTTTTTTTGAGATACGATTGAGCTTCATCTTTGAATGATATCTTAGAATTGAGGAAAGCAAGGAATTTAAGTTGGTATTTCTAATGTTAACTATTTTAGGGCACTGCACAATATGTCAGTTTTTAAAAGGTAAACAAATACTTCAACCAAGTCCCTCCTTTGTGGAGGGTGCTTTAGGCTCCCCCACCAGAGTCTCTGAATTTGGACTTTTAGCTCCTCTGTCACTGGGAGCACTTTGTTGGCGGGGGGGGGGGGCACCGAGAAGCTCCGGTTGAGATGAGGCAGTGTTTTGAAGTGCCAAAGTGAGAACAGGACCAACATAATGCTGAGCGTTCCAATCAGACCCTGGACCTGAACATGAGGAGACAAACAATTCCAGATGAACTCGCCTGTTTTCATTTTACAAACATTCCTCTCCCAAGGAAAGCCGGTCTGTCATTTCCTGCTGTATTGTTGCGTTCTTGCACCTTGCCCCTCGCCTCCGTTCTTTGTGACCAACGCACACTCCGGACCCTGCCTCTTCTTGCTGTCCTGCTCGGCCACCTGTCCAGCCCTGCGTTTGGCGGTAGTGACCAACAGACTGTGCCTTTCTTGCCAAGTGGAGCCGCTGCTCTGTGGACCATTGTTTATGGGGCCACACTGCTGTCCACATCGCTGCCCCTATAGGACAGACACTCATCAACAGCTGTGAGAGGCTTCCCATCCTGGCCCGTAGAAAAGGAAGGCCTAGAAAGGCTTCTTAGAGCATCAGTTCAGAGGTCCCGCAACCAGCCAAACAAGACACGATTATTCAATGGCTCCAATTCCTTTTCCTCTGCTCCTCTCCCACCGTTACCCTTGAGAGAAAACTAATTTGCAAAAAAATAGCCCCTGCCAGCTAACTTCTCCTCCTAAATGTATGATGACCCCCGAACTCTTGTCTCTGTGGATACTTATTCTCATAGTAAATGCCATCTTCTCCTTTAAAAACCTCCCTCCCCCATCTTAGGCAGGGAGATGCTTTTTTTTTTTTCCTTTTATTCTTTGCTTCTCTTTTTAACATGTGTGCTGAAATTGGCACTTTCTCTTTTCAGTTCACTCCCTTCCTGGGATTAATGCAGGCAGCAATGGAGAAATGTGCACAATTTTTCCAGTCTCTGCACTAGGCGAACCCATGGGTGATGGATTAAATGTAACAGGCTCTACCTTACATATCACTATTTAAGCGAAGCGCCGTGCGGCTGGTGATACATGGTGTCATCCAGAGCGCCCTACACAAGCAGGGGAGCACGGCTGCCTCCACTGTTGTCTGAGTAAATAATGGGGCTAATGGCATTTGGTGCAAATGAGACGCCTATAGAACTCATAGTGCTTGTTGATCTCCTTCGTATTTTTCTTTGTCAAGAGGCTGCTTTGGCAGTGTGGCCTGCCTTCACTATCCGGGGGAGGAGGGAAGGTCTCCGGGAGTTCAGGATTTTGTAACTAATATTGAACACCAGCGAGAATGGATGCCAAGGTCGGGTTAAGAATAAAGAAAATTGATATGGAGGTCAGGGTCACAATGTGAAAGGCCCTGGATGCTGCCAAAATATTTTCATTATGCTGTTTTTGTTATGGAAAAGACCAGGCCTGCTGAAGGAGGCAAAGAGATGGGAGGTGAGGCTGGAGAGAGAGAGTCTGTGAGACACAAGGGGAATCAGAACTCTAGGATTTATGGGCTGTGGGTCCCCAAGTTGCATCTACCTGGCACTTGCCTCCCTTGGAGAAGTGTGTGGATGGACAGACACTGATCATCATGTTCCCCCCCCCGCAGTTCTGTACTCTCTCAGTCTCTCTCACTCCTGTGGCAGAGACGCTGGAGACACATTCTTCCAGTTGTATTTGCAGGGGTAAGCTATTTCATGCATCACTGTGATTCCACTTTTCGCCCATGCCTACAACATACCTCACCGCAGGGCTGTATATTTTAACAAAATCCTGTTATTATTGGAGCTCTGACCCGATTTTGTTTCTATATTCTGAAGTAGAAAAGACTCCAGTGGCATGAAATTAGCAACACATTCTGCTAGTGTGTTAATTGTGTGAGAGTTTTTGGCAGGAGAATCTCCTAACACTACATGGAATTTATTTTTTATTTAAATTTGGTAGTGATTTCATATTGTGTTTAAAGAGAGGTACCCTGGCTGAAAACACTTGGGATTTACTGTATGTTCAGAAAAAGAAAAAAAAAAAGTCTTCCTAATGCAGCGGTGCAGAAGGAATTATGTAATTTTTTCACTTAGCAGGGAAGCTGCTAGCGTTGATTTCTAATTCATTACAAGAAATTAGCATTCCCAGGCAGTGGTTTGGGACACCCTTGGACCCCAGTACAGTATCCAAATGCGGTTGTATCTGGCCAGTAGCAGATTACCTGCTCTGATAAAAGCAAAAACACATGAAAAAGAGAAAGTCAAAATCTCCCAGGACTGAGTGGCTGTTTTTCTCTAGTGGATACCCCTTCTGAATCCCCCAAAGACCAAAGGGGACATTGTATGACCAGGTTGTCCCCATGAACATGCGGATGGGGGAGCAATTCCCAGAAAAGGGTAGGGTGTGCAGACAAGCCAACAGATGTGTCCCACTAAAGAGGATGGACTCCTGCTCTTATCTTAGTGGCAGAAGGCAGCTCTGAAAGAGGAAAAACGTAAAATAATGATTACTAAGTACTTACTGTCTACCAGCTATTGTATTGGCTGACATACGTCATCTCATTACCCTGGCCATATACTAGATGTCTGATTCTCTGCTCCTGGCTTCTTGCCCACCTCCTCTCCCCAAACTTCCCTCCTTGCCCATCACCCACCACACCCCTATCATCTGAGAGTCTCTGAGCTGCCCTGGCTGGCAAGGAGCTCCTCCTTGGCCTTCATTCACTGTGTGGCTCAGTCTAGCAGTTCAAAGCAGGACAGACAAGGGCTCTTCTCCCTGGTACTATCACTTCTGTAACAAGTCCTTCTCCAGAATAACAAGCATGGCCTGAATTTGATTTGTGGTGTAGAGTAGAAAGACATAGAACATGATGCCAATTCCAGCTTCCTTGGGAAGATGATCTCCTCCATAGTTCTGGGTTTCTACATCAGTGAGAGATGGCTATACTTTGGGCCAGGATTAAACAAGGTGATGGATGTAAAGCTCTCAGCTCCAGGGCTGGTCCATGGCATCTTCAGGTCCCTTTGCTTCCTGATCCCCAGGCATGGCAGTCATACCTACTGAACCCACATTAGAGGCCAGAAGCCACGCCAAGCTAGGCATGAGCAGAGATGTCCCCAGAGGTACCATGGAGTATGTATCACCCCTCATTTAATCCCCACATAACCTGGACAGGGTGGTATGACCATCCTCCTTGAAACCATACCTTGAAGAGCAAAGCCAGAATTTCACCTGGTTTGTCTGATTCCAAAGACTCTTAACTCAGTGGTTCTCAATGTTGGCAATCTGGAGAGCTTTTAAAACATTTGATCCACATACCCCCTACCTGAGACCAACTGGACGGAGGTGGGATTGAGTATCTGTCACCTTTAAGTTACCCAAGGAATCTAATCTGATGGTCAGTGAGCCATGAAATCATTGTCTTAATTATGCTCGACCACCTACCTTATCTACGATGGCCATCCACACAAACTAGAATGTTTTAACTAAGAAAGGAATTTCAAATGCTGGCTGCTCACTAATAATTAGACTAGTATTTACCACTTATGAAGGGTCTACAATGGCATAGATACTTTATGTTATCTTTGATCCTCACAGCAACCATGTAGGAATGAAATGTGGTCAATTTTCCTGGTTCACAGAACTTACATAAGTAAATTAGTACCTGGTACAAATAAGCTGTCTGTAAATAGTATCGTTAACATCGTCACCATCATCATTATCTCTTGAATCCTCGTAGCAGCCTCCAGACCTGTCCACTCTGCCCCCTCACCGGCCCGGGAATCTGTGTGCATCTTACCTTCTTACCACTGCCCCTTACCCCGAATGCCCATCATCTCTCACCTGGACAGCTGCGGCAGGCTTCGAACAACTCCCTGCCTCTAAGCACATCCTCCCCCAATCCATTTTCTACAAGACAGGCAGGGTGATCTTTTTTAAAACACAAATATTTAACCTTTCCTGGCTGTAAAATGGTGATAACTGTCAGACCACTGTGTAAGGTTTGGTAGGCTGGGCCCTTCGTAAAAGCACCCAAGGGAGGGGCAGGTGGGTGTCCAATCTTCTCCCTGTTCTCTGCCAAGCCGCAACCCCCTGTCTCCCCCCGCCCCCCCCCCCCACTGGAGACTGCATTGGCCCTGAGATCAGGGTGCTTTTTGTGATTTATGTGCCCAGAGTGTGTGTGAGGGAGAATGGCTTGGTTTAGGGAGAGGGTCATGTGCTTTTCTAATTCACACAAAGGTTTTGTAGTAACAGCAACTGCCCTGAAGTTGAACCTACTTCACTGAGTTACTATGCTAGACGAATGTGAAAATTTAAATAAAATGGAGGTTCCCTATGGGAGATGAAATTTGAACCCTGGCTGTCAGTCTCTAAAGCTACTATCCTAACCCCTGTTGTTCCCTGAAATACAGAGAAGGGAGGCTCTCGGGGGGTCGGCGGGGGATGTCTACAGATAGGAAATTCTTTGGGCAGCAGGCTTTTTGGGAGAAGCTTCACAGAGGTGGAAGGTGCAATCTCTCCCATTAGGGCCAAAAGTAGGCCAACCAAAGCCAACCACCTTGTTCCCCCTTGTTCCCCTTGCCCATCTCACCTAGGTAGGCCTTCACTTTCTTTGACCTTCAAAAAAATGTCGGAAAACTTCGGATAAGAACATTTTTCTTAGGAGAGGGGAATTTAGGGGACAAGGTTATGCTTGGCGTCTGACCTCTGTTTCAAGTAGATTCATTTCAGGCTACCTACTTAGGTAGATAGGTGAGGTGTAGCGATAAAATTAGATTTTAATGTGATAATCTGTCACTATTCTTCCTTATCAGATCATTGCCTTTGTTGGCCCTTGGATGGAACACTTGGCACAGCATTTTGGAACCAGAACATCCCTTAAAAATAATCTACTCCAATGGTTGGCATCTAAGAGCCCCTTAAGGATGGGGATCTTCACATGACTTTTTAATATCTCTGAGCTTATAAGTGTGGTAAGTTGGCATGGACTCACTAAAACATCCATTTCTTTGTCTTTGACTAGAACTTTAGTAACTTAATATGTTAAAACTGTGGACATCTCATGCTAAGTTCTAGCTAGCAGCTAGGTCTTCCATTGATAAAAAAAAATGAAAATGAAATCACTCAGATCTAAAATTTTACTTGGGGCCCATGGCACAGTCCTGTTTTCCAGACCAGGATGTAGTTCAACCACTCTGAACTGTCATTTTCTTGACATTTAGCTCAGTGATCAATTTTGTTGGATAATTAGTTTCGAATCATACAGCCTGAATTTCAACTCAATACTTTTTTTTTCAAATTTCATTTTAAAGGAAACTTAAGCTACTGTAAATTGAAAACCAGATCACTTAGCATCAACAGAAATAAATCCTGTGGAAAACAAAGCAATGTGCCTGATTCCCAGCTAGCTACAGTTGCTTACTGGAGATCTTAACCTGACGCCTATTCATTCATTGTCAAGGAGAGGGGTGGGAGAGATGAGGCCATAGTGGAACCCTGTTAAGGAAAAAGTGGCTCTAACTAAGGCTTTCTCTAGACTTCTTTCGGAAACACAATAAAAAAGGGAATACTTTTCTCACAAAAAGTGTTTCATATTCCTTCTGCCTTCACCCTACAGAAGAAATACCATGTTAGAGGTTGTAAAATGGAGCCTCTGCCATCATCCACTGTCTTTCCCTTTCCAGTCCTTTCCAAGGACTCACCCCCTTTTCCTCTTGGATGAACTATCTCTACATTTTCTTCTCCAGGCCTCACTGATCCTTTTTTCTCATTTGTCCCCCTCTTCCAGGGCCCTGTGTCTACTCTGCTAGGTCTCAAGCCATGGGGTTCCCAGGTGGCTGATGAGGGGGCTTTGGGTCTTGGAGACAGAAAAAGAGAGAGTGGTAGAGGCAGAGAGCTGGTGGTGGTGCTGGATGGAGTCCACTGTTCTTAACCAGGTCTGATATTCCTGCTCAGTAGTCCAGGCTTGTTTAGTTCTCCTCCCCATTTCCACTATGCCATGCAAGTGCAACTGAGCCTCAGTGCTGACTCTGACACCCTGATGAAGCCCTTTAGCCCCTTTCTCCCTTTGCCCCCTTCCCTGTGACCCTGCTCCTCTATAACAAGCAGGATGCTCTCATCTTATCCTCTCTAGCCTTCACTCTGCCCTGCCTTCCTAAAGCATTCATAAATTGCAATACTATTTTGGCATCCAATGATGCAGGCTAGAGAGATTATTTAATTGCCCAACATTTTCTATCCCATTCACCACCCTGCCTCAGCAAATTTTGGAAATTTAACCATCAGAAGCCAAAGAGAATGTGGTTATAGATACCAGCTTCCTTGTTACCTGAATCTTCTCAATTATTTCCCCCCGCTCTGTGTCCCTTGTGTTTTGTTTATGCTGCAAAGCCCTGATTATCTAAAATTCTTTTATCCAAAAACTCTGTTTCACAACCTGAAATGAGGTTGTGCTACTGGATGTGTTTTATTTACTTTGAAAACTGTCTAGCTCATCTGAACCCCTGCTTGTCTGACTTTAGTCAATGCCTGTCTAGATTCTTCAGATCTTCAGGGCCTCAGGGAGCCCCACTCCATTTTCTTATTGTTTAACCTCTGCTGCAGAGCAACTCCGATTTCAGCCTTACTTTCTATGGTGGAGACACGTGCCATGTTATCTGAATCCCACAGTTGTTCCACTAGCTTTCTTGTTGCCTACTTTTAAAACCCACATTAAAAGCATAAGAAATGGACTTTTTGAACCTTCTTTGGTATTCTGAGGCAACATAGCCAAAGGGAAAGGATGCCGTCCTGCATTAAGGCACCTGTGTTCTTGGCTTGGTTCTAGAGTTGTCTGTGTAACTTAAAACAAATCCCCAAATCCCCATGTATTGCCATTTCTCAATCAGCCGGTTGTGGGTAATAATATCTAAGCTTCCTTATTAGCTGATGTTCTGTCAATTACAGAGAGTATAGCTTTAGAAAAGTTTACAGGGGACTATCATTTTTATAATTAACCTAGAGAAGGAGTCCTTAATAATTATTTTCATAATATCTCATATTTGGCAAAAAAGATAATAATAAGGTTGAGAAGTATTAATGGAAAACTGGCATCAGATTGAGGTTTTCTCTAGACAACACAGAAATACTGATTTCCAGCAAATGAGCACCCTCACTCTGCTTGAACACTTCCCATAATAGAAAGATCACTACCACCTTTAAAAGTTTCCATTACTGAACTCTTAGATATCTCTTTCTTGCATGAGGCAAAAAATATCCCTTTGGGAAATTTTCACCTGCTTGTCCTTCTGCAATTCAATTTGCCAACCATTCACCAAGCACCTCCTATATGCAAAGTCCTGTGTCAGTCATCTAGGGTTACAGAGATTAAGTCAGCTTGGTTTCTGCACTCAGGATCTTCGCAAATATTCTACAAATGAAAGGTTGAATGTAGTGTTGGACATTTTAAAGACAGAGATACTCCACTACTAGCCAAGATGTAGTAATAGGGAATTATCCTCCTATCTGGAACAACCAAAATGATGAACAAAACTTGTACAACAATAGTTTTTAAAACACCAGATATTAGGTAACCAAAACAAGTGATTGCCAAGAGATGGGAAATAAACAATTGCCCCTACACAAGCTTGCTGCCTTGAGAGACTTTTCAGGCCCTTGTGTGGGGGTGGGAATTCCAGGCACAGGAGTCCAGTGGAGAAGATGGGGATGATTCCTGGAGACCAAGGTACCTAGAGTTTGCAGAACAGACTACTGAAGAGGGGAGAGCTGCACAGAATAAGAGTACCAGACATCTACAGAGGGTCACCCCTTGGATATTCAGCAGAGTATTTATCAAAGAATGCATGTGAGTAAGCTAGCCAGTGAGGAAGTTACCACCCAGAAAAATTAGAGGGAGCAGGACCATGAATAGTGCCTGCCACCAGCCAGACTGAAAAGCCTCACAATTCATGAGGCATTGGGTAGAGTACTCAGAAGTTTTGTTTTTTTCCTCAGGATTGAAAAATAATTCACCCTAGACTAAACACAGTTCTGGTTCCACCTAACAAATCTTAAAAACAAGACCCAAAAGGAGCAAACTGTTTACAAGCAATTTAACTGCATCCCAGAACAAAGCTCAAGAATATTTATAGGAATACAAAAATAGCCAAAACCCAGCAAAGTAAAATTCACAAAGTATGGCATCCAGTAAAAAATTACCAGTTATGCAAGGAAGCAGGAAAATATGACCAATAATGAGAGCAAATAACAACCAATCAAAACCAACCCAGAACTGACACAGATGTTAGACTTAACAGACAAGGACATTCAAACAATTATCAAAACTGTATTACAGGTAGTCAAGTAGTGAAGTATAAACATGGAAGATATTTAAAAGACCTTTAGATATTAAAAAGAAGATGAACTTCTACTGATGAAAACTACAATTTCTGAGATTAAAAATTACACTGAATGGGTTGACTTACACTTTGAAGAACTTTAATAAATAGCAGTAGACACTGTCTAATTAAACACAGAGAGAAAAAAGAATTTAAAAAAAGGAGACTCACTGCTCTTGGAACAATTTCAAGCAGTCCAACATCCATGTAATTGGAGTCTACAAGGAGAGTAGATGGGGGGTGGAAAAAGAATTGAAGCCCAAGCATGGGAAACGTAAAGCAAGCTAAACCAACAAACATGATAGAGAAATTGTTCAAACCAATGACAAAAAGAAAATCTCAAAAGCAATCACAAGAAAATGACACATTATGTATAGAGGAACAACAGCAAAGAATAGCAGCAGTTTCTCATCAGAAACAATGCCAGTGAATAACAGCAATGTCTTTAAAGATGAGCAGCTGTCAACCTCGAATTCTGTACCCAGTGAAAATACCTTTCAGAAATGAAGACAAAATAAAGACTTTTTACACAAAAGAAGAAAGACTTTGTCACCAGGAGATCCATGCTACAAGAAATGTTAAAGGAAGTCCTTCAGGCAGAAGGAAAAATACCTGATCTACACAAAGGAATGAAGACCTCTGGAAAGGGTCAGTATATCAGACATTTTAAAATTAGCTAAAGCCATCTACAGGATAATTGGCTATTTAAACAGCAACAAAAAATAATGTAAAGGGAGATTGGTAATATATATATGAAGGAAATTTATGACAAAAATAGCATGAAGCCCTAGAGGGGAGGAATGGATGTATCCTATTATTGTAAGGTTCTTAAGCTATGTGTGAAGTACAGTATAACAAAACAAAGAGTTCTAGCTAAGGAGACAAGGAAGGAAATCAAACAGAATAAAAAAAAAATACTCAACCTAAAAGAAGGGCAGAAATAGAGGAAACAGGGAACAAATAAAGGATGGGAAAGAATAGATCTTGTTATCCACTCTGGACTCAAAGAAAAAAACTGTATCTCCCTTTCCAGAGTAAAACAGTTTCCCCTTATGTGAAATGCTGCCAAGGCCTTTTCTGAAGCAGGTGCTTTACGAGATGATGCTTGTCCTCCTCAAGGTATGACCTTGTCTTCCTCTCATTACCAATAACTACAGTCAGCTCTAAGCACAGTCTGATTCAGGAAATAAAATGTCTGCTCACTGTTCGTACACCAAAGAAGTTGCAAGATCTGGCAAACAGGCATTGGCAGAAACCAGCAAAAACACTCATGGAAGTGCATGTTGAGAGAGTGGGACAATGGAGGCCTGAAGATAAAGATGAATGGGAAGAAGTCATTGATATAGGAGCATTCTTCCTTGACTCAGGGTTTAGCATCCTGGCAAAAACATCAGGATCCAGTCATAATGCATTGCCGGCATGACTCTTTGAAACTTGGATATAACAATGGATTATGGCAAGTAAGACAGAGTTGCTAGAATGAACTTAGCAGACTATTGAGGAGAGACCAAGGGGGGTGGATTCATTACTGAGATCAGAGAAGTCCCCATCTGTTTATATTTCCCAGGAATTCCCAAAGGACATTGCTTTGGCTAAAACAATAAGAAATACAGTGATGAAAAAAGCCCTGGTAACTCCAACAGTGGTTGTCCCCTGCACCCTGGAGTTGATAGGAGGAAATGGTGCCATAAGTCTAAGCTCCTCAGTATCAATAAGAATGATAGAATTCTGGAATGTCAGAGGTCATGTGGCATTTCTTAAGTGACAGTAGAAGGTATATGTGATTGCTATATGGGCACAAGGGCTGGAAGATGCTTTAGCCCTCATACATCTGTGGCAGCAGCTAAAAGGCCAGCATGTTCCCTGTGATGGGACAGGCGAACAGCCAACTAGGATAGTACCTGACTTGTAGAACTGTGAAAAGAAATTGTGAGCAGGTACAAGCACACCTCAAAGGAGATCCAGTATGTCCACAGAGCCACCTTGTAGTTATTTCCCATTCCCCAAGTGCATAATTTGGATAAACAAAGCAGCTGGCAGTATCCTTCCACTGGTTTCCTGACCTACAGAGTAAGAGCCATGAGGTAGGAAGAGCCAAGTGGAAGCCTCTGAAACTACCCATCCGCAATCCCACCAGCCAAGAGAGTAAACCCAAGTCAACACTGCATCCTGAGAGACAGTTAAGGTCACTATCAAAGCCAAAATATGTGGGGTTGATATACTCCATCATATCCATGTATGATCCACCTGTATGGCCCTTGAAAACATAAACTAACAGATCATGAAGGAAGATAGTGGACTACCGTGAACGTAACCAAGTGGTAGCCCCAATCTTGGTTGCTGAGCTATAAATGGTACCTTTACTAAAACAGATCAACACAGCCTCTGGCACTCCATATGTTGCTATTGATCTGGTGAACATATTCTTTTCAACCTATCATCAATAACCAGGATCAAAAGTAGGTCTCACTTAAGTGGGAAGGACATCAGTACACATTCAGAATCTTGCTTAAGGTTATGTGAAGCCTCTCGTGCAATGGCAAAGTAGCCTGCAGGGATCTTAACTGCCTTAATATGTGGGACACTACCCTGATGACATCATGCAGATTGAACCTGGTAAATCGAAACAGAAGTTGTGTGTCTGAGAAATTAAACCCCACAAAGATAGCCCAACCTGCCACATCACTGACATTTTCAGGAGTCTGGTGATCTGAGGTGTGCTGCTATGCCATCTTTGAGGTAAAGGACAAGATGTTAAATCTTGTACCTAATTCCAGTCTTCTATCGCTGCATAACAAACCACAACAAAACCTAGTGATGTACAACCACCACCATGTTATTATGTTCACGGGTTCTGAGGGTCAGAAATTTGGAGTGTCTTGTCTCAACTTCTCAATTTCTGCCAGCTTTTCTAAATTGGGGTTCCATGGTAGAATTAAGCCCTGATGCCCTAAGGCATCCATTTGTATATAATGAACTAATTTCTCTCCTGTGCATCTAGTATGGTACTAGTTATGTACTGTACTTGGGAGAATGGGAAAGAAATATTGACTCAAACCACTTTCTGTCTCCTGTGGCTCAAACGAGGAACCTCAGTTGAGAAAGGCTGGCTGGAGCGGTAGCTAGGGAAACTCCACCAGCTGGGGCTGACTCAAACTGGACTAGAATCTTAGGGAGTCCTCTTCACCTATATTTGCGGTGCCTGGGCTGGGGCACTTGAAGGCTGGGCTCAGTAAGGACTGTCAGTTGGAACACCCACACATGGCCTTACCATGGAACTGTGTTCCACCTGTGATTTCTTCACAGGATGGCGGCTTCAGGGTAGTTGGGAGAGCAAGTGTTCCAGTGAACAAGGGGGAGGCTACGTAGCCTTTTATGACATAGCCTCTCAAGTCACAGAAGGTATCTTTGGCTGTCTTCTCTTCGTGGAGGCAATAAACCCCTACCCAGACTCCAGCTGAGGGGACATGGATTTTGTTTCTTGATGGCAGGAGTATCAACGAATTTTGAGGTTGTTTTTAAACCACTAAGAATCTTTAGAAATTAGAGGCAGCATATACCACTCTGGGGGATACTGCTCTGATTCATTTATTGGGTGACTTGGAAGGCTGCCAGTTTTGAATGTCAGAGCAAAATCTGCAGCAGATCTTGCCACTTAGGCCCTATGACCAGTAGATCTCTTGGTGCTATTTACTGTGAATAAAGATGTGGTGTGCGTGTAGTCTCTGTCAAGCCCAATAAAAAGAGCTGCAGCACAGATCCTAGAGTTCTAGAACTAGACTTTCCTTCTGAAGCAGAAAACTAAAAACCATTTGAAAAGCAGCTCCTGAGCCCTGATAGAGATGGATCTTCTGACCATGGGACATCAAGTGACCATGCAGCCAGATGACTGTGACCATTATGAGGTGGATTGTGTTAGAGTCAGATAGGCACAGCAGTAGTACTTTATACAATGGAAATGGTTCATTTGAGATTGGGCCAGAAGGGATCCAGAGGACACAAGGAAGTTCCTTCTGCCTCAGATTCCTGTGTTATCTACCTCTCTTGCTCAGTTCACACCTAAGGCCTTAGAGTTAGTTCCCTACAGCTGACAAATGAGAAAAAAACTTGGACCTAGTTCATGGATGGGTTGTCTTGACAAGTTAGTGCTAGCAGTCATTGGACCACCATACTAGAGCCCTGTTCAGGATGGCACTGAAGAAGAGTGAAGGTCACTCCTCCCAATGAGCAGAGCTGTGAACAATTCACTTGCTTATTCACTTTACGGGTAGGGGGAAGCTGTCTGAGTTATGGGTATATCTGGACCTATGGGCAGTGGCAAATGGCTTGCTGGTTGGGTTGGAAGCCTCAAAGACTTGAAGTCAGGAGACAAGAAGATAAGAAAGCGTGGAGAAAATCATGTAGATGGATCTCTGTTACTGGGCACATGGCACCTGGGTCTCCATCTCAACACCAGGCACACCAGAGCACCTCCTCTGTAAGTGTGGCACCAAACCACTAGGTGGGCAGGATGTCTCGAGGATGCCAGCCAGCCTCTCTCCCTAGCGTCTCCAGGACTTGCATGACAGAGGGGATGTGGCGCAGGGAGAGAGGGTCTGCATGTTCCCAACAGTATGACTGCCATCTCACTAAGACCAGTCTAGCAACCGCTGTACTGAATCACTGAAACTGCTGTACTGGTCACCAGAGAGACTGACAAGGAACACTCTCCATCTGGCACACGTTCCTTAAGGAAACCAGCCAGTCACTTGGAGGTGGGTTTTTTCCCATCAGACGCCTTCCACCCTGAGGGAGCACGGACTCAATCTTACCGGAAATGGATATGGGTGTGCCTTCCCTGACCCAATGTCTCTGCCAACCCCTCTGATGTATGTGCATATCTAGATGGTGTTTGAGGAGTTAACACCCCAAGGGCAACCCTTGACCAGTTGGTGCCAGGAGCCAGGAAATGATCCATCCTTACTTTCTCTCCTTGAGAGGATGGTCCTCAAAGGTCCAAGGAGCATGGAGCCCATTTGACCACACCAGGAACCAGCTCAACAAGTACATTGGATCGGCTTTCTTGCCATCTTGTTTGACATCTCTTACTCCCCCAATATTGGTGCCTGTGTTTCCCAAATCAACCACCTCCATCACCCTCCTTTCTCAGGCTTTGCTTTCTGAGAGAACTCAGGCTAAGACACTAACCCAGATCTCTTCATAAAACATGATTTTTCTGTGAAGTGAGATGTCCACATGCTGTAATTCAAGCAATCTCTACTCACATGGACACAAGGTGCTTTTTTGTTGCTTGCTTGCTTGTTTTTAGGTAAGAAAAAAGAATTTGGAGAACACAATATATCAGGTTCCTGCTTAGGTTATGGTAGGTTCTGTTTGTGGATGCAATGCCCATCACACTGGTCTTCAGGTAGGCTGGGCAGGCGGTGCCTTGCACAGGGGGCTTGGCTGGGGAGTGGGTGGGCCTTCACTCACCAACCAGAGTCCTAGTAACCAGCTGCATCTGCCCAGAGGAAGGGGTGCCTGCTCCTAATTCCCAAAAGGCACTGGTGGCTCATGAAGTCCTGTACCTGAGAGGCACTTCCACCCAAGGAAGCCACATCCCCTCTACCCCAGAAAACCATCCTATGGGGCGGCAAAGTGGGGCCTTTTGACTTGTTGGTGGCACAGCTTTGAGACTGTTCTTGTAGGTGGTACCTAATCATATTTCACTGTGAAAGGGAAGATGAAACTGATGAAAAATCTAGTTATAAATCCTCTAAGAGGAAGCCAAGAAAGAGATGCAGGTAAGCTTGTTTCCAAGAAATGAACTAAAGAGCAGGAGGGATCATGCTGTGGCCCAGGTGACCTCAGCATTTGGTGCTGGCTTTTCCTCATGGCCTTTCCCAGGTGACTGTTCCTGACCCTTCTCAGGTGAGGGGATAAACTGATAATGAGTGCACTGACATCTTCCGTGCAAGGAGGGAGTCTGCCCCCATCCTGTCTGTCAGCCCAGATCAGGCAGCTGAACTGGAGCACACATTTGCCATGGCTCTCCAGCATGCACATTTGGGAAACTGAGGAGCCCCCTGGTGGACCTGGGACCCCAAATTCTCACAACTCTGCTTTCTCTTCTGTCTGATTTCAAGGAATAGGAGACTGGGAAGTAGCTACGCACTCGCCCCTATCTGCCGGTTGCCTACCACTGGGGGTCTACACACCTGTCGGAAGTGACCCAGGAGGAAGTGAGATTTGGAAGGTGGGTGAGATTTCTGCAGACTGTCACCTGCACGATGGGGAGAGTATCCCAAAATGTGAGGGACTTGTTTTGCATCTTAGGCAGGCTGAGAGTATGGTTCCTCTTCAGACCCGAAGAGGTGATTCTACCCCCTCTGCTTCCAAGTAGCAGGGAGGGAAAGAGTGGCCCTTTTGTATAATCCTGGAACCCCACTGCTTGGCCAGAGTCCCACCTCTGCTGCCTATGGGCTCTGTGACATGAGGCAACTTCTTTAACCTTTCCGTGCCTCAGTTTCCTTATGTGGGAACTGAGGACAATAGCAACTAACCTTTACTGACTGCTTACTATGTGCCAAGCCCAGTTCAGAGCTCTTGACTCATAAAATAAATTTATTCATTTCTTCCTCATAATGATCTTGAACGAGACACTATTCTTGTCCCCATTGTACAGATGAGAAAACAGAGTCACACAGCTGGGGAATGGCAGAGGCAGCATTCAAACCCAGTGGCTGGCTCCACCGTTCTGCTCTTAGCCATGCAATAATGTGGCAAACATCACCTCCTTCACAGGGTTTGTTGAGAGATGGAGGTGAGTTCATCATGTGGAGTGCTTAGAGCACCTAGTGCAGGCCACCTGCTCAATAAATGTGAGCTGCCGCCATCCTCCTATTCTGCTCTCACTCGGGGCTGCTGGCTGCTGAGGTGGCGGAGGGCACAGGCGTAGAGCTGGGACAGCAGGAACCAGCCTGGGAGAGCCAGGGTGTCGTGGGTCTACTTCTCCCTGGCAGTCCCCCTCCCCCGCCACTCCCCCCCCTCCACGCAACAGGGAGGAAGGCACAACTCTCTCTGTCTAACAGTCCACAAAGAAGTTCTGTGCTCCCTTTGGGCCAGGTGACCTGTGATCCCATCCCCATGCTTCTGAAGCTCTGAACACCAGCAGAGAAACCTGATCACTCACCTCCCATTGCCCCAACAGGCTCTTCCTTTCGGTTTCAGTTTCCTGATGAGGAGACATGCCTTTTCTCCAGGGGACTGACCCTGGGGGTTCTGCTCCCTGTGGTTGCTGCACACCCCCACCGGCAGACCCATTTCCTGCCTTCTCTGCTCTCTGCACTAGCAGACTAACCTCTGCGAACTGTTCTCCTTGACCCCTTGTCAGCGGGCTTCCTGTTGGGCTTGGTCAACGGGAGGCAGCAGCAGCAGGAAAGAAGGCAGGAGAAGAGGGGTCAGAGGATTTCCTCCCTGCTTCACCAGGGCCCGATGAGGGCTGTGACCCTTCGCCATTCCAGCTTCCGCTGAGGGGATCCCTCCTCCGCAGCACTGGCCCCTGGACTCTGGGAACTGTTTCCTCCTCTTGTCCCTCCGTCCTAGGGGTGCTCGTGGCTTCCCCCTGTTCCTGGTGTCAGGGTGCTCCCACCCCTGTTTGCCCCCCTTACCCATTTCACACCTCTGTAAACTGTGCCATAATTCATGCTTTGCATTTCCACCATCTGGTTGAACTCCAGTCCCTGCCAGGACCCTGGCTGATAACGCTCACTCAAGAGCGGATCGCTTTACGCACGAAGCCCAGAGGTGGCGCTGTACCTGTTCCATTAATTATTATTCCAAAAGCTAATCTGAGTGAAAATGTTGACTAGTATATTGTTAATGTTCATTAACATTAAAATTTAGAAATGATGGATGAGCATAAGAAAGAAAACAAATACCACCCATATTCTCAGCACACAGAGATAAGCACTGTGTTACCACACACATTTTTCCTTATCACAAAGGGATCATTTTGAATTTTTTTACTGGCTTAAACATAGCACAAATAATTTTCTTCCTCAATAAGTATACTTCAGGGGCACCTGAGTGGCTCAGTCAGTTAAGCGCCTGCCTTCAGCTCCGGTCATGATCCGGGGGTCCTGGGCGAGCCCCACACTGGGCTCCCTGCTCAGCAGAGGGTCTGCTTCTCCCTCTTCCTCTGCTCCTCCCCACCAATGCTTGTGCTCTCTCTCTCTCTCTCAAATAAAGAAAATCTTTAAAATAAATAAATAAATAAGGATACTTCAACACTAATGAAGTTACTTCTAAAACTTCTAACTCAAAATTCCTAATGGCTGCATAGTACTCCGTGTAGGGCCACTCCTATACTTTAATCAGGCCTCTGTTGACAAGCATTCAGGTAGGTTCCAATTTTTCCTTATTATAAACACTGCTGCAATAAACACCCTCGTACAATATAAAATACTTGAAAATACAACCGATAAACAGTCTTCCTCCAGCAAAAGTCGCACATAAGCTGCAGCAGCGGGGTCACCCCCTCTCAAGAGATAATAATATCCGCCTTCCCTGCCTCCCACTGATGTTGTGAGGTTCAACTGAGAAAATGGAGACGTCAGTCCTTTATACACTGTGACCTGTATGGGGTGACACTTACATACGATCCAATTCTTTCACAACGACCCCGCAAGGCAAGCATGGTGGATATATCCTCGAGGCACGTCGTACCGACAATTTTGCCAGACATAAAGAACTGAAGGCTTATTTTTAGGCTTTTATACATGATATCTCTTTAGCACAACAAAGAATTGTGTGTAAGAAAAGCAGCCTTCCAGTACCAGAGTAAACGACCAGCTGGTAGTACATTCGATCTGTTCTGGTGCATGTTAACTCACGGTGCCCCTTCCAGAAGACCACGTCAAACAACTGAAGGAATCTGATTCATCCGAGAGGTCCCTGGGGCTTGGAGGTCCCTCCCTGCCAATGTTGGTTACCCCAACCCCTAGAGCTGATTAGTCATGATAACTACTTTCCAGTCCTTTCCTGGTAGTCTCTTCCAAAAAGCACTTCAGGTTAAAAAAAATTTCTTGATTAAAAATAAATAAATAAAACTGAGCAATAGTTTAGTTTTTTGTTTTTGTTTTTTTAATTGGGACTTTTATGTCAAGTGGAGAAGCTACATTGACATCTCATGTAAAAACCACCCCATCACTCAGAAGAAGGCACTCCATTTTGGATGAATTTGTGATTTACCTTGTACAAATCTAAGTTCGTGGATGTTCTCTGCTCTCACTGAGGCAATACGATTAAAATGTCAAACAAAGTTTCCCGGAGCAAGAGTCCTACACAGCTTTCAACTCTTAATGAAAGGCACCAGACAAGTTTTCAAAATCTGACTTGAGTCACGGTAATGCTATTTGTTAACTAGTGTGAAAAGAAAAGGGTTCAATGCGTTAAAGTGGTGATGTTCTACCAAGGAAAATGATGTTCTGAGGCATGATATTCTTTTTGATTGCTTCTTTTCTATTGTGGTTCCGTTTTGCCACAAAAATTCAATAAAGGGGACATAACCCTATGTTATAATGCCATAAAGTGTTTTTATTTTAAATCCCCGTGAATTAAGAAGAGGCACCAAGCCTTCTCTCTGACTCTTTTCTCAACTACTTGTTCCTTTTTATCTCTTCTGGGAAGGAGAGAAAGGAGGAGTAGGACATGGTATTTGTGTGCCAGATATAACTCACCTCAACGGCACCAGGGGTCCACGGCTTGCTTTCTGTGTGAGTCAAGGAAGCACCTGCCACTGAGTTCCACAACCTGATCTAGGGGTCTTGGCAAGGAAAGGTGTGCACACCTTGCAGAGATGCTGAAATTGCCTTTGTTTCCTTCCTTCCTAATCTTATGTCTGTAGATATTCCGCTGTTTCCATGGGTTTATTCATTTCCATCACCACCACTGCCTCATGGTTTTTTTGAGGTTGTGTATTCAACCAAAGAAAATGAGTAAGAAAACAATTACGATAGTGGAAAAAGAAAGATTCAAAACTGCCATATGTGAGACCTATGGGAGTCCCTGATTAATTTTCATTTTCATCATTTAGTTCTAAGCTTGGCCTGATTCACTAAATGTAAGTAAGTATGGTCATGGATTTGATTTCCTTGCAGCTTTAGGGAAAAAATGAACCAGCCCAAGTCTCTTTCTTACCATGATCAGTTCCTGAAAGGCAAGGTCTAACTCCATGTGCCAGTGGCCACAATACCCCAGCAGCAGACCTCTGTCACCCAGCAATTCCCAAAGTGGGAATTTTGAAAGATTTTAGAGAGCACTCAGCTAACACTGAAAGCATCATGTCATAGATAAAATTGTCCATTCCTTTGTCTGTGCTTCCCTGGTCTTTTCTTGGATCCATGTTCTCCTACCCATTTTGAGTGCCCAAAATACTGATTCTGAAATAAGAATCTGTTAGCGAATAGTTACAAGGGTTAGGACACTCAAGGAGTCTTGCTGGAAAAAGAAGGACCAGCATGATAATGGCACAAAAAGTACTTGGGGAAACCCAGAAGAGGGGAGACCACTGTATGTCGGCAACCATTAGGAAAGGCTCCAGAGAGGAGCAGAGGTGAGCTGAGCCTTGGACAGACAGGAAGGTCAGATGGGACTGAGCGATGTGGGCAAGAGGAGGAAAGACGAGGCATTTGTGGAGTGCGGGCTGACAGAGGTGAAAAGGTAAGTCCGAACAGGTGTGCTAAGAAACGGAGAGTCTGATTAGAAAACGTTTTCACAAAGGCAGCATGTCTCTAGGAACCACTTAGTTCAATGAAAGCCCAAGAGATTTGGACTTGATCCTACAGGCAAAAGAAGGGAGAATGGCAGGGGGAAGATATCTTTAAAGACAATGAATGTGACACTTATGACCAACATTGGTGTCAGGAGGCTCCCACACAGTCCAGCTGAGGGGCTGCGAGACTAAGGAGGAGACACAGTGGCTGTGACAACGGAGAGGAGGGTAGAAGCGAGTGATCGAGGCTGGCCAAGAAGACTCCACAGAACTCTGGGAGCTGCCCAGGGTCCTCTCAGCAAATGTGTCATGAATAAAGCCTTTCTTTCTCTGAAAGTCTCCCCATTCTAGTCCTTTACTTCACCCTTGACGGTCTGATCAGCTCTGCTGTGCTAAAATGTTAAGGGCAGACTATGACTTAAAATAGGAGCAAGAGAAAAAATTGCACAGTGACAAGAAATATTGAGCTGTGGGCATGCTATAAGAAATAGCATCTCAGAGAATTCCTTCAAAATTCTAGTAAAATATATTTTTCAATAGTAAGAAAACAAACAAAAAAAACTGGACAGGGTTGCGGGGAGTTACACAAGAAGCCATTTACTCCAAACTTTTCTTCAAGTTGAGGCCTCTGGGTTGTGGTTGATGGCTACTGACACCAAGAGAAAGCACATCAGCCTGGATTAGATATCATTGCTCTGCTTTCCAAATTGCCCTGATGGCTCAGGGTCGTAGCCCGCCACACATCTGGACTCCAGGAATGAGTCATTTAAAGAGGCACCCCCAAACAGAAGTTTCTGTTCTCTCCCCTCGCTCTATTGCGAACTCTGCACTTGGACGGCCTGTTAAACAAATCAGAGAAGAAAACAGGAGTTCTCTAAAGCAGTCATGCAAATTTGCACAGGCAGAGGGTCTGAAAGAAATTGGGCCTGGCCAAAATGACCTCAGGCAGCTGCCAAGGGAAAGAACCTTGCTTCTAAGAATGTTCTGCAGCCTTCCACGTCTCCTTCCATGACAGGCATCAGTGGTGTGACAATTAAGTGTGGTGGGTGGGCATTTCTGTGGGCTGGGAGCCTATTTTAACTTCCAACTGTGGGAGTGAGCTTTAACTCTGTGCTAAAATTAGGGGAATCCAGCAACTCCTGTGGTTATTTCAATCAGTTCCCACTTATTGAATAGTGGCAGCACAGTTAAGTAATAACATGGTAACCTTGCCAAGACATAAATGAAATGCTGAGTGTTGCCCAGTTGGACCTGAAATTGCTTCAATGATCTAAGTGGAGAGCCAAACCAACAAAAGGGCTGCTGAAACCTCCGAGGTGGGGGGAACTGGGGACATGGAATAGAGTCCCCAAAGGAGCTCCTCTGATGCTTGGGGAAATTTTAAGGGAGCAGGAATCTATGGGCTGGGCCATCCAAATTTCCCTAACGAAGTGCCAAGATTCCCAAGGGTCGGGAAGACTTGGTTTGATCTCCCCTCTTAGAGACCACACCCTGGCTCTGCCAGGGCAGCCCACAGCCAAGGCCAGGGCATCAACGAGACCTTGGCCCTGGTGCGTGAGCTCACACCACACTAATGAGTGTAGTAACGATCTAGATAAGCAGCTTCTTACGGCTGCCCTGTGCAGAGCGTTGTTCTGCCTGGCTCTACATGGGGAGGAGGATTTTTCTTTAGCTGAGAGAGAGAAAGGCCGTGGTGCCAGCTCCCAGTTCAGAGCAGAGAGCCAAGGTAAGGAGAAAATGAAAAGGAGGAGGAGGAGGGCAGAACCAGAAGCCTTGAAGGAAGCTTCTTTCAAGGATGCTTGGAGCACCAAGGGGTGCATCGGCCCTGAACCATCCCCACTGGGTTGAGGCTAGAGATGGAGGGAAAGAGAAGGGGGGGACCTGATGTGGCAGAGGTCACTGGTTACCACAGTTTGAGCACCCGAATGCTGGGCTTTTCATTTCACCTTCCCTACCCTCCTGACTGTGTTGGCTATTTTCTTCTGCATGGTTAGGTTGATCTGAGTTCAAGTCCAGCCCACAGTCAAGGGGCAGGGATGACACGGGGGCAGGACTGCCAGAAGGCGGGATCACTGGTGGCCGTCCTGGAAATCGGCTAAGTGCACATACCAGGATCATTTAGCCTGTCGGCCAAGAAGCAGAATGAACAACAGGGAAGGAAGGAGGAAATCAGCCTACAGTGCTACGGGCCTGACAGTGGTTGTCAACCCTGGCCATGCTTCAGAATTATCTAGGGAGCATCTAAAAAATACTGACACCTGGATCCTACCCCAGATATTCTAATGTAATTGGTCACAGGTGGGGCCTAGGCATCAGAATGTTCCAACTTCCCCTTGCCATTCCAATGAGCTGCAGGATTGGCAGGCACTGGTTGAGTCTTTCCAGCAAAGGTCAAGTAAGGGACAAGACTGAACGGAAAGCATGGGCATACACTCCAGGTGTTTCCAGGTGGAAAGGCCCATTAAAGGACGCTGAAAGAGGACTCCTCATCCCCTACTTGAGGGTCGAGTCACCTCCATACCATCCCTGACAAAGAGAAGTGCCTTAGCCTCTAGAAACCTCTTCCCCCCCACCCCACCCCCGCCAAACACAAGGCCAGGTAGCACATATTGGGACACAGCTGCCTGCTTGAAGGTCACCTTATGTTGAGCTGATTTCAATGATCTCTTCTATTCTTATTCCTATCCTTTGAGTTTTAGTAGAAAGGCAAGAAGAGAATCTCACATAATGTAAAAAACAAAGTCTGAGCACCTGCTGTATTATTGGATGGAAGGTTTAGTCTTGTGATACTGTCAAACCATGAGGAAGCCCACTCAGGGAGGGGCAGGTCTTAGCAGTTCTGAAGTTCATCTCTCCTCTCTCTGCCCCTAGAAGCCCACCTGTCCCATATCCCATACCCTGTACACCATGGAGTCCTTCATGTTCTGACAGGACCATGGGCTTAAGAGCTTAATGGGTTACTTTGCCTCTTTTTTTTTTTTTAAGATTTTATTTATTTATTAGAGAGAGAGTGAGTAAGAGAGAGAGCACACGTGGAAGAAGGGGCAGAGGCAGAGGGAAAAGCAAACTCCCTGCTGAGCAAGGAGCCCAATGCGGGGCTTGATCCCAGGCCCCTGGAATCATGACGTAAGCTGAAGGCAGATGCCTAGCCGACTGAGCCACCCAGGTGCACTGCCTTTTGTTTTAATAATTGTTTTCACTGCCTTATCCTGAAATCAGGGCTCTACAGAAAAGTTAGTAGATTTTGTTTCATTAATTCATTGTTTTCGTTCAACAAATGCTTATTAAAAGTCAATTTGGTGCAGGGTTCCTGGAGCTATAATGGTGGGGCAGAGGCAGCCATAGTCCTGCCGCCATGGAATAATCACACAGACACATGTCAACCACAAGTGTGATCAGTGGTGTGCAGGAGAGCACGTCCGGAGGCCTGGCCCCGTGTGAGTGTGAGGAAAGGTGAGCAGGTGTTGGCTATGGGAAGGGTGGAGAGCTCAAAGAGCAGTTCAGGCAGAGGAAGAAGCCTGGGCCAAGGTCCTGGGCGGGGAGGGAATACACGTATAGGAGGAACTGAAAAAACTGGTGTGTGGCTGAAGCCCAGAGCAAATGGGAGGGAGCTCAGGAGAGAGTGTGGCCGAGAAGAGGGTAGAAGCCACGTTAGGATGTATTATCATTATCATGAGAACTGTAAAAGGCCATCAAAAAGTGCTTACCAGTCAAGGGCAAATGTAAAAATGTCAGAAAGAGCCTCTAAATTTTTGGTACTCTCCTACCCCCAATTTATTTATTTATTTTTTTGTTTTTAAGGATTTAAAAAAAAATTATTTATTTATTTATTTATTTGACAGAAAGAGACACAGCGAGAGAGGGAACACAAGCAGGGGGAGTAGGAGAAGCAGGCTTCCCGTGGAGCAGGGAGCCCGATGCAGGGCTCGATTCCAGGACTCTGGGATCATGACCTGAGTCGAAGGCAGACGCTTAACGACTGAGCCACCCAGGCACCCCAGGATTTATTTCTTTGAGAGAGAGAGAGAGAGCACATGTGCACATATGTGAGGGGGGAGGGGCAGAGGGAGAGAGAGAATCTCAAGCAGACTCTGCAATGAGTGCAGAGCCCGGTGCAGGGCTCCATCTCATGACCTGAGATCGTGACCTGAGCAGAAATCAAGAGTTGTATGTTTAACGGACAGCCAACCAGCAGCCCCATTCCCCCAGTTTATGCCACTACTCTGCATTGGGTTTTAGAACATGGAAAGTTCCTCCTAGAAATTGGAAAATCCTTTTTAAATAACCAGAGGCCTCTGGCATTTATTCATTCTACAACTATTCCCAGGCATCCACTATGCACTGGGCATTGCCCCTTGGCCACTGCCCACATAGGGCTTATAGCCAGGGGAGAGAGACAGACAAGGAAAAACAGCTAAGCTGCCAGGGGCCACCCTGAGACTCCTGATATTCCCAGTGCTTCTCCGCACCTGACCTTCCTCAAACTGGCATTGGTATGAGCAAAACTGAGACAAAGACAATGGCAAGCAAAACAAAGTCCCTCTCCTATCAGCCTAGCTATGAGAAACAGGTAATATGCAAAAAAAATATGCATATATACACAAACCAGGTAGTTATAAATGCTATGAAAAATAGATCAGGTAAGGGGGATACCAATGATGAAGGGGTTGCTATTTTATATACAATGCCTACAGAAGGTTTCTGATTAAGTAACATTTCAGCAGGCAGCACATTAGGAAATTACATGAAGAAACAACATTCCAGGGAGATGATAGAGCAAGTGCAAAGATCCTGAGGTAGAAGCATGCTTGGCATGTTCCAGGAACATAGGGAAGTCAGTGAAACTGGAGGGGAGCAAGCAGGGAGTGGGGCAGCAAGGAGAGATTGTCCCTCAGGAATAGAAGGTATGGTGTCAGAGAGGAGGGAGGAACCAGGTCACAGAGTCTCGTAGACCACAGTAAGGAATTTGGATTCAATGTTGCAATGGAAAGTCAGCATCTATAATAAAGCCTTGCACAAGGTGGTTAAGTGCTGAGAGAAAAATAAATCAGGTTAAGGGGATAGAGAGCAACTGGAAGGCTGGGGAAGCTATTTAAAACAAACGGTCAGAGAAGTTCTCTCTGAGGAAGTGACTTCAGGGCTGAATCTTGAACTATGTGAAGCAGCGACCATACAGATTTCTGGGAGAAGCCAGTTCCAGGCAGAGAAAATAGCACTCAAGTGGGAATACGCTTGACATAGTCTGGAAAGAGCAAGGAGGTCACAGTGGCTGGCACAAAGTGTGGGAGGAAAGGGCGGAAGGAGACTGGGCTGGGGAAGGAGGCAAGGGCCAGTTCCAGCAGCCCTCGGAGGGCAGAGTAAGGCCTTCTATTCTCTATGCACCACAAAGACTTAGAGGATTTCAAGTAGAGAAATGACCTGTTTGAGTAGGATTACTCTGATCGCCCGGTTGAGAAAAGACGGTAGCGAGGGAGAAGAAGAAGCAGGGGATGGGATTAGCAGTGGCCAAGTAGTTTTGGCCTACGACAGCAATGGCCTCAGTGATTAGGTTGGGGATCGAGTCTGAAAGCAGAACCAGCAGTATTCACTGATGCCTTAGATAGAGAGATCGGGGGAAAAAATCAAGATGGCTCTTGTTTTTGTTTTTTGTTGGTTTGTTGAATGAACCGAATCAAAACCCAGTGGATTTCTGCAGATGGAAGACAGCCTCGGGCAGGGGTAGGCCTGGGTGAGGGGCCACAGCCTGGTGATGGCGGAGAGGTGGAGGGGGACAGGAAGGCATCGTGAGGCCGGGAACAGGGAGCAAGGAAAGGAAGGAGAGCCCTGGGGGACCCTAAAGAGACGGGTTAGGGGAGTACCTCTGGTGGACAATCTTCAAATTTTGCTCCCTACACTATTTTTTTTTTTTTAAAGATTTTATTTATTTATTTGAGACAGAGAGAATGAGAGAGAGTACATGAGAGGGGGGAGGGTCAGAGGCAGAAGCAGGCTCCCCGCCGAGCAGGGAGCCCGATGCGGGACTCGATCCCGGGACTCCAGGATCATGACCTGAGCCGAAGGCAGTCGCTTAACCAACTGAGCTACCCAGGCGCCCTACACTATTTTTTTTTTTTTTTAGATTTTATTTATTTATTTGACACAGAGAGACACAGCAAGAGAGGGAACACAAGCAGGGAGAGTGAGAGAGGGAGAAGCAGGCTTCCCGCTGAGCAGGGAGCCCGACACGGGTCTCGATCCCAGGACCCTGGGATCATGACCTGAGCCAAAGGCAGACGCCTAACAACTGAGCCACCCAGGCACCCCTCATGGATAGGTTTTTGTGACAACATAATTTTCATCCCTCTAGGGTAAAATACCCAGGGGTGGGATTGCTGAGTAGTGGTAACAGTGCATTTAACTTTAGATTGTTAATATGGTGAATTGCACTTAATCATGGTAGAATATCCTTTTTATATATTGCTGGATTTGACTTCCTAAGACTTTGTTGAAGAGTTTCTGTGTTTCTTCATGAGGGATATTGATCTGCAATTTTCTTTCTTTTTTTTTTTTTTGGTATCATCTTTGTGAGATACAGATTAAAGCAGTGTTTAGAGGGAAACTTACAGCATTATGAAATGCTAGAAAAGAAAGTATTCAAATCAATAATCTAAGCTTCTATCTTAAGAAAGTAGAAAAAGGAGACCAAAATAAACATAAAGCAAGCAGAAAACAAGAAAGAAAGAAAAATAAAAACAGAAATCAATGAAACAATAGGATCTTTTTGGTATCAGGTTAACATTGGCCTCCTAAATTGAGTTGGAAAATATTTCATCTGCTTTCATTTTCTGGAAGAGATTGTATAAAACTGGTCTAATTTCTTTAAATGTTTGAGAGAATTAACGGTGAAATCATCTGAGCCTGGAGATTTCTCCTTCAGAAGATTTAAACCACAAATCCAGTGTCTTTAATAGTTACAGAACTATTCAGGTTATCTATTTTACCTTGGTGAGTTTTGGTAGTTTGGGCTTTTCAAGGAAAATGATACAGTTCTTCGAAGTTGTTGAATTTATGTGCAGAGTTGTTTGTAGTATTCCCTGATGATTTTTTTTTATTGTCTGTGGGATTTATAGCAATATCTTCTTTCATTCTTAGTATGGGTAATTTGTGTCTTCTCTCTTTCTCTCCTCTTTCTCTCTCTCTCATTTCATCTTGCTAGAAGCCTATCAATTTTAATGGTATTTGCAAAGAACCAATTTTTGGCTTTTTAAAATTTTCTCCATTGTTTTTCTGTTTTCAATTTCATTGATTTCTGCTCTTTATTGCTTCCTTCTCTCCCATTGCTGCCATTAAGGGATTGCTTGGGGACTGGGGTATGAGGGAACAGAGAAAAGAAAAAAAAAGAAATGATGGCTTTTTGCACTCTTTCTGAGAATTAGGAGTCTCTTTCCCCAGTCCTTGAGCACTCCTAGTGCTCTCCCAGCCCACTCTCTGGAGGCCACTTCCAGTTTTCTGGCTGCATTAAGTTCAGGATGGGGGCGAACAGAGGGAAAAAATGGTAAGCTCACCACCAGTTCTGTGGTACTCCGATTTCTGCTCTTCCTCCCCAATGTACTTGCTACTACTTACTTTTCAGAGTCTTCATCCATCCTGTCCAGGTTTTATAGTTGCAGTCATCAGAACCACCAGGTGGAGTGTGTTTCTTCCATCTGATCCAGACTGAAACTTTACCCCCACATTCTTTGAGCTGATTCAGATAGGGTTTGGGGACCTCCTATGTGGGGCCATCCTATCTTCTACCCCCACCACTGCTCCATCTCTGTGGGCTTCCCTCGCAGCCGCGACTGCCGGGACACCCACCCGTCCCCTTGGGTTCCCAGGGATTGTCTGCAGCTGAGGTTGAGGCAACTTGCGTGATTGGTGCATCCAGGACCAGACACATCTTGGACAGCGAAGGAGCATTTCTTCCTTCCAAGATCAATTCCTACTACATGAAAATTAGTAGTTCATTCCAGAGGAGATTCTTAGTGATTCATAAGTCTTGGGGCATCCTGTTCAAACGTGGTTCTGTTGGTCCTGGTGGCTTACGGTTGATTTCATAAAGTTCTCTTCCTGGCCAGACTGATGTTCCTAAGATGACTGGATTTTTCTTATAAACTTAGTCAAAAGGGAAGCAAGCCTACCTCTTCCCCAGGTTCCTGCACACTCCTTGTGGTCTTTTCTTTTTTTTTTTTTTTCTTGTGGTCTTTTCTTATGGTAGGTGATTCGTTCCAAGAAGGCAGAGTCTACCTGAGCTGGGCATCCCCATCATCCTCACAGAGTTGCATAGCAATTCTCCTGGTGCAATTAGAGAGACATGTCCCAGCTGCGATACCCTGGCAGGCCTGATGGAGAGGAAGCCTGATGCTAAATGAGAAACCCAACCTTGTCCTCCAGGCCTGCCTGAACTGAAGTTGCCTAGCAAGTCCAGGGCCTGTCTTTTTAATATATTTTGAAATTAAAGTCAACATGGAAATGAGGTGGGGGGGGGGGCGCTCCAACGAAATGGTCATTGTGCACCAGGCTGGTCATCTCACTGGTTGTTAGACGATAAAAGAGGATCAGATAAACACAGGCATAACCTCTGCCTCCATTGATAATGTAAATCATCCCTTGTATCATTTGTCTTTGCTTCAGACTGGATACAAAAGGCACAGAAATGAACAATTCATGCCTAAACATGGGAGAGCTTGAAAGCTAGTGTATGTCAGATGTTTACTCCAGGTCATCATTAAGGGGTTGAGTGGATTTGCCTATAAACACAGGCTATTCTGTCAGGGGGCAGTGAGAGAGACAAACTGTCATGTCGTGTGGAGACGACTCTTTTAAAGACACACTGCAACTTTTCTGCCACGCACAGTAAGTTACATAGATAATTCTTTTTATAGGAGATGAAATGTTGTCTCCTGAGCAGTGCAAAGCCTAATGTGTTATAGAAACAATGCTTTCTCTCTCCACTTTGTGCAAATGTCATTTTTCATTATCCACCGAAGAAGAGCTTGCTGGAGAATGAAATGAGAACAACAGCGTCGCCCCTTCTGCAGCTGGTCAGGCACTTCCTGACACAGACTCAGCAAAGACCTGCCCTCCAGCCACGGCAGTTCTCCCCGGGCAGCCTCCCCCATGGGGAAGTGCGGAGCGCTGAGCCCTGGAAAGATGTCGCAGCTTTCCAGGGTATCCCTTCTCACTGCCCTCACTCTCTGCTGAGGGGTTTGTGGGTGGCGGGTGGTGACTGTCGTTCCTGCCCGGCCCAACCAAAGGCAGCTAAAGAAAAATTGCCAAGACAAACAGAACGAGAGCCTTGGGGACCCGGTAATGGGTACAGAGCATAGAGTGTGGTAATCATTCTTTTGATTTGTGCTCAGATATGTTTTCTATTTGCTTTCGCACAGAATGCACATTTTCCCCCCGGATTGCAAATAATCGGAACCAGGGTAAAACTGTCACAGAGTGGCCTTCGAACATCATGTCTGTATTGGAACTGAATGACTGATCAGACACTTAAATATGGAAACTGGGGATTCGGGTAAATTGCACTGATACGGTTTTTAAGAACACACTCGGAGTTGTTTAAATAATCTCTGCTTTCTTGGGTCTCTCTCTCTCTCTCTCCCCCTCTTTCTCTCAAGAGTTCTGCATTTTTTTCCTTCTAATTTTGCTCCCATTCGTTCCAGTTTTAGTGTCATTCAATGATGTGGTTACACCTAAGTTATTTTTACATCATTCCTAACAGATAGAACAAGGAAAAGAAGATGAGATTGCATTATCAACATTCCCAATGTCTGGTCCCTCTGCCCTTTTTCCAGGGACAATTTCTTGAGCTAATCCGCATCTACTTACATTGTTATCAGGGTCTCCTGACAAGCCTCTTTGAAGTCAAAGACAGGCAAAGAAATAAGCACACACTGAATGACTGAATGACCGACACGGCTGCATGTCCTGCGTACCCCTTCCCCCAGGAGATTGGGGTGGGGGAAGCTGGTGTAGGAACCAGGGTGCTCACACCATGCTGGGTGAGGCTCCTGTCTGGTGGGGCCCCTGACAGCAGTCAGGCAAAGGAATCCTACCAGGGGGCTCTAGTCCCACATTAATGTCAAGCGCTGTGTTTTCTTTTAGTTACTCAAGGATCAAAGGGAAATTATTCAATAAAAAGGAACTTAAAGGGGACTTCTGGGCCGACACAAACCTTAATCAAAAACACTTGTTCAAATGCAGCTTCCCTGACCTGCCTTTTCATATCGTCTTTCCAGTTCATATACACATTTGTGATTAAAATAAGGATTTTCTCCATCACAATTCAGCATCCCCTTGCCTCTCAGCTGACCAGACTTTCACAAGGGTGACGTGACAGTTTGTTGCTAAGGAACTGAAGATATATGTCCCAATTCAGTGTTCTGATGAAGAAGAGTAAATTCTTTTCAAGAGATTGAATATTAAGTATAAAGAAGCCGTGTGTGCGTGTGTGCGTGTGCGTGTGTGTGTGTGTGTGTACGTGCAGTATTAGAACTGACAACAGCCAGAAGGTTTCACACAAGCGCATTGCTGTCTGAAATGTGGATGATCAGCCACCTCCTCTGTAAAAGCTACTCTTTAATAACCCTCGATCGCCTCACTTGTAAGAACACCGTCATGCGTTTGAACTTTTCACTCCAGCTTGTTTGGCTCCCCTCTGTTCAATGCCTGTTCCCTCACACTGTCGTGTCAGGGATTTATCACACTGTGACCTGGAGTCACTGTTCTCTCTTAAAAGGAGTCAAGCACAAACTTCCCAAGTCTCTAATATTCTAGGTGTTCAGCAGGGAGACTGGAACATGAAATTCCTCCCACGTGAAGTCCACCCACATCAATGTTTCTCGAAAATCTACTCCTCTTAGTCACGACCTATGAATACGAATAGAACTCAGCTAATGTTTCCCCATATCCCATGCGCCTGAACACTGGGGAAGGTTAGAAATTATATAGTTTGCGATTTCCAGGGAGAAGTGCAATAACTTCACAGTTTTTTTTAAATAGAATTCTTTAAGAAGCAGAACATGTAAAATGTGCCCTTCTTCTTTTGCAGCATGAAAAAAGATCTCTGCCTCTCAATGTAGTTCGCCTGCTATCATGTTGCTGATTCTGTGATCATTAGATAAAGAAAAATGGGAAAATCTCACAGCAGATAATGCCACAAACGAATGGTATGCGTACAATAATAGATAAGGACACACCACGAATTGAAGAGGAAACGGATATATGTAGAAAAGGAAACAGTGATCCTTTGAAAATTGAAGATAAGAGCTTAATTACTTATAAAACTACAGGACGATGTGACCTGAATTTCATTGAAGAGAAATAAACGTCGTGGTCAAATCCTTGGGTACTAGGCCAACATTTTGCTTGAATTCTCTCTCTCTCTATGCAGTAGGGGGCCAATTCGGAGTAACGCATGTTTACTCTGCCTAATTGAGGAGGTTGGACGCTAATGAGTTTTCTGAACACTGCAGAAAAGAATGTTGCATGTGAAAGGAAACCAAAGGGTACATGGAAATGTAAAAAAAAAAAAAAAAGTTACCAAAGGATACATGGAAATGAAAAAAAAAAATATGTCCTGGGAACATGGGAAAGTTCACTTTGGTAGACTGGGAGAAGTCCAAACAAAATAGGTTTTAGAAAGAGGTAATGTGGTTAAAAGACACTCACTCACCCTGGCTAGAACAGAACTATAAACAGAGTTTGACCCTGACCTCCCATAAATGATACAGGCATGTGTTGACAAGCAAACAAACAGAGTATGTCACTTGATTCTGCCCATTATTTATGCTACCCTGGGACTTCCTTCTGTGCCCCTTGGGGTTTTCTCCCAACCACCCCAAAAGTTCAAACTCTACACACATTCTGAGACTAAAAAGTAGGAAGTACATCTACATTGAAGTACCTAGTCAGAAATGTGTAACTGAAGACAAACCTCTGATTAGTACCAATATAGATTCGGTTTAAGGTGATTAGGGCCATTTAGTCTCAAGATGAGAACATGTAGGAGCCTTACATATGCTGGATCCCTTCTGCCCTGGACTCTGTCAAGGGGCAAGCCAAAAAAAAAAAAAAAAGAGCAAGGATGAGGCTCTGCCCTTGGGAAACTAGAATGTGGTAGCAAAATTGTATCAGAGACACACAGGACAGCATAAGCAAAGGGTTCTAAGAGTAGCTTTGGCCAGATGTACTCCCTCTGAGAGGGAGATACCTGTCCTGATAACTAAAGGATATGGAGGTGGAGGGGAAAGGAAAGGGTATCCTTAGGCTAGGGAATCATCCAAGGAAAGGCAAGCAGGCTGAAGTAGCCCTGAGACAACCTTGAATATTCTGGTTATCTGTTGGTGTGCAACAAACTATCTCAAAATTTGGTAGTTTAAAACAAACATTTTATTTCGTTCATAGTATTTGTGTCTCAATAATTCACAAAGAGCTCAGCTGCATGGTTTATATCTGATCTCCATGGTGTCAACTGGGGCTAGATGATCCATCTTTAAGATGGCTTCTTCCCTCTTCGGTTTGGCACTTGGAGTCCCTGGCTGCCTCTCTCTCTACCATCTCCCTCGCCTCAACTTGGGCTCCTCACAGCATGGCAGGCTCAGGGTAATAGAATTTCTTACAATAGCTGCTCAGGGTTCCAAGAGAGTGTCCCCAGGGTCACAGCTGGAAGTTCCAAGGCTTCTTATGACCTAATCTTGGAACATCCAGACATCACTTCTACTGCATTCTATTGGTCAAGCAGGCCACAAAGGCAGTCCATATTCAAGTGAACGGGATTAGACTCCATCTTTCAATGAGAAAAATCACAACTGATTTGTAGCCAACTTTAACCAACCTCAGAAAGTAATGAATAAAGCAGAATAGTTTAAGTAAATGACCAATGCCAGAGAGCAGGAGTAAGCACCAGAGCGCAAGGCAGAGAATGAGTCCAGAGGGCTTTGAAGGTAAGAGATCTGAACATTCAAATAATAACACCCTTTCTCCTGATATATCCTCTCTTGTGGAACTATGTTCAGCTACACAAAAGAGGGCACCATGATTTTCTAGAGTTCCCAGGCACTGGACTAGGTGAGTGTAGGAAATAGAAATTTCCCATCTGAATCTCTCCAAAAGGATACTCTCTGGTCAGGGCATATTTGGTTGTGAAGAATATAAACTCTTTCAAGCCAGCTTAAGAAAAATGAGGACCTATTCAGAAGCACAGCAGGCAAGCAATAAGAGCATCCCAGGACAAGAGATGGGGTAACTGGGCCACAAGAAATGCTACGAGACAGACTCTGCAAACCCCAGAGCCAGGATGACCCTCTTCGTCCCTGATAGGGGCCTGGGGCCCCCATCTCTGTGCCACCTTCAATCTCTTGTCTTCCCAGATGAGCTTTCCCTGCTGACTCATCAGAGTACCCATGGCCGAAAATGGCTGTTCCAGGTCCACATGGCCTTGGATTCCTACATGGCCTATAGGCCTCTGATTCTAACCACTCAACATGATCTGATTATGGATTGGTTCATCTCTTAACTTGAATTCTGGAGGGGCCTCTTGTTAGATTAGACCAGCCTATGGATTGGTGCCCTTTGAGTCAAACAACTACTCTTAGTGCAATCAAGTAGGGTGGGAGAACAGGTTTAGGTGTCTAATAAAAATGTAACATAAAAGCATAGTCACCTAGTCTGTCCCTGCACCTGCCCCCACAATCAGTGAGAGAGCACAGGGGGGAGAGAGTCAAGGAAAAAGGTGCAGGAAGGCTAAGCAACAAGTAAGGAGGATCATGTGGAAAAGAGGCCAGCCCAGAGCTGGGAACTGGGACAAGGACAGAATAACTTGGTCCCCAAGCCCTTCATGCATATCCAAAACCCTTCCCTGGTGGAGGCAGACCCCTTTCCTATTGAACTTGCCCTGGCAGCCTTGATGTATGAAGCAGTAAAGTAATGGACAGTAATGGATAGTATCGAAGAAGGCCCTTTCTTATCTGGCTCTCACAGAGGATTTTAATGCTTATAATAGTATTGGGGGTATTAGCCCTCTCTTCCTATATTATTCTCCCACATACATATCTATACCAAGTCATAAGGCAAGATTAATGGCATAAGCATAAGCTCTTTAATTTTGTCAATAGAAATTACTAATTAAAAACTGAGTAAGAAAACAAATCCCCATTGGAGAAAAGTATTAATACTTTTAATATCATACTATCATAAAAAAATGCAAATCAGGCTTTTCCTTTTCCCTAATAAGCAGACATAATACAGGATAAAGTTTAAATTGATAAGAGCTCTTTCAACACTGGAGAAAGGTATTGACCTTCTCGCAGTAAAGGTAAGTGTGAAGTACATTAAAATCACCATTTTCTCAGTAATCAAGTTTACCTCTACAATAACTTTGGACTATGACACTCCTTCAGAAATGCTGTCTGCTCAAAATTCTCCAAACAGCAACCCTGAATGGGATTCTGCTGGGGTAGGAGAATCGTGGCTGGGTAGTCAAAATCAATTTGTTCCTGTGATTGACACGAGGGCCTGCATGTCAGCCAAGCTTTCTCAAACCATCTGTGCTCTGATTATGATCAATAGGTATTCACGATATGCCCAGGAAATGTGCTGTTTGATTACTTTTACATGGGAGAGAAGACAAAACATCTCAACCTAGAGTCTCTTAATGTGGATGTAGAAGCTGGGTGATGAATTATTAGAATATAGAGTTTGCACTGATAAACTTTTGAACTTTCATTGAACTTGTAGATTAAGAATAGGCAGTTTTTCCAAGAGGAAAATTCACCAGACAACCAACAATTTTTCTTTCACATATTTAAGGGAGATGTTCGATCTGGTAAGGAAATAATAGTAATTTATGTCTTTGATAATTGAGAAGGATTATAGTTCTATACACAGAAAAAGCAACCATCACCCGGGCCCTGTGAGTCACAAAGCCATTAAAGAAGAAGCTTTCAGCTTAACAGCAGATGAAACCTCCGGATTTGGAGCATGATGTTCTCCAAGAGGGAGTTGAGAAAAGGAAAAAGAAATCCCCATCTACTTGTAAAATTAGGGCCCCCTCTCTGCCTCCCTTCCAAACAACCATAATGACACTTTTCGAATTCAGCTTGATCTCCTGCACTAAAAGAAACACACACATACACACAGAGCCATTTCTCTGCATGCATAGCTCCCTTGCATACACCGAGATGCACTCATGTAACAGACCCACAATGACCCTCAGTGGGAGGCAACCGTCCAAACGTAAGCAAGGAAGCTGCCTCCTTCAATCTGCTGAGACCCATCATTCTCCAAACATCATTTGTCCCGTAATCTGTAGGAACAGCCTGGAGCAGATGAAAGGTTAAGAAGGAAGATTGCTGACCAACTGGAAACATGTGTTTGGTACATTCAACTCACTATAAGAAATTATTTTACTGATAAAATAGTGTCAGCTGAGATCAGGTTCCTAAGAGATGGGAATTACTAATATTGCTGCAATGATACTGAACAGCTTGTATTAAAAATACACACTGGCTCGTGGCTCTTTGGCTTGTTCGGTACAATGCACCAAAGACTTCAAGTAAATGCTGGCCACTCTCCAGTTCAGTTGCCCTTATTAATAATAGATCCTATCACCTTCCTTCCCAGATCTCCTCACTATAATGTTTTTGCTTCCCTGGAATTCAATTTGAGTCAATCCTACCACCACTTTTAGCATGCAACTTGCTGGATGATCAAAAGAAGGACACGATCTTATCACAAGAGGCTAATAGCTGGTGTTGATAAAGAACCATGGGTGTTATAATGCAAGGCTGGGAAACAGCCAACAAGAATGAGAAACACAGTCTCAAGGCAAAGTCTAAAGATGGAGCCAGAAGCTCCATTTGGGGGGTTCACAGTGCCTATATCATTTGCAGGAAAGAGACTTATGCAAGTTTTCTCAAGTCATGGGGGTTAGGTGTTATTAAAAAAAACACAACCCAGACCTGGCATGGGAAAGCCCATCAGGAGCTTGGGCAGGTCTAGGGACTCATTATTCTGTCTATCTCTTTGTCTTATGGCATCTCTACCTTGCCTGCTGGTGTCTTCTGTCCTCCTATCTCTACTGACTTGGCTTACTCCAAGTTTCTGTTTCCTTACAACTATGGTTTGCACATGACTGCTCATGACCTTGACTCTACCTCCTGGTGTTTAGTTTTAGCACACACTGCTAACTGTCTTATTGGAATTTCTAAAGAGAAGAGAGAGAATTTAGTTGTCTCTACTCACATTTCATGTGGACACACTCTGGGTTAGTGGTCAGCCACTAGATGGACTACTTTAGTGCTGATGACCCAACCATAGGCCGATTCTCTAAGGACCAGGTCTGGGGGTATAAATAAAGCTGTCCCTTCAGCAGGGCCAGTTCAATTTATAAAAGGCTTGGCTGGCATTCTAAAGGTTGATCTGCCTGGTCCATGGAATAAGTGGGAAAGGTTCTGTGGAGGAGGTTACATTTGAGATGATCATAAAAGGATCCTGTGACTGGACAGGCAAAGATGGAGCAAACATTATGCAAAAGCCAAAAACAGGAAAGTAGGGAGTATATGAATATTTTGTTTGGCTAGAGAAGTGCTTCTCATATTTTTCTGTGCATGTGAATCACCTGAGGACCTTTTTTAAATGCAGATTCCTATTTTCCTATTCAATAAACCTGAGGTGGGACCTGAGATGCTGAATCTCTAAGTTCCCAGGTGATGCTAATGTGCTGGTAGAGACTTAGAATAGTAGGGCCAGAGAAAGGAATATGCCAAAGCCTTGTAGGCCAAGCTAAGAAATTGGTACCCACTCTACTTCACCAAGTAGTAAGCAGCTCTGAAGGATGTGGGACAGAAGGATGAGATAATCAGAGTGGTGTTAAATAACAGTTGATTTGGCAATGCTTTGTGGGATAAATCAGAGGAGAACTGGCAGATCAGCTCTTTAACAATTGTAAAGACCAGGAAAGAGGTATTAAGGACTAAATTAGGATGACTTCTCTGGAAGGGGAAAGGAAGGGATATATAAGATAAGATATATAGCCAATTGAACATGCCCTTCCCAATGTCCTTACCCAGTCTTGCCTTACTTAACAAGAGAAGTCACTTCCGCAGGCATCATCTGGTCACATCTTTCCACGTCCTTTGCAGGGTGTCTGCTTTTCATTTCAGATCACATCTAAAGATACACACTCTCTTTTACCTCTAACCCTTAATTTCATTCTCCCTGCCTAACTGCATTTTTTATTGTGTGCAACTTGCCGCATGATTTAACTATATTATAACCACGTAACTATGTTATTCAGCTATTATTTCATTGTGTACCAGTAACCAAATTCAGTAACTATATTTGTTCTGCTGAGGAGTTTTGTAGAAAGCATATCTGAAGGGCACTAGGCAATGAAGTAAAGTCTATTACTGCCTTATCACCATCAAGAAAATGATCTGTTTGTTTGCAGTTCACTGAAGTACATAGCCAAAGAAATTGAAAGAGAGTTTAGGGAGGGCTTGAGTGAAGTCCAGAGATGGAGATGGATGGATACTCTAAACACTATGCTTTGGTTCAAGATGCCCAAAAACAGCTGTGACAATATGCAGTAGGGAAGTTGCCAGATCATGTATTGACAGGAAAGGAGAGATAAGGTGACAAACGTTATATTAGAATTCAGAACCTCTGTTATTACGCAGCATACTCAGTCCCTACTATACATTTAGAACCAAGGGAAAGATAAACTTGATGTTAAATACAAATCCCACCTGAAATTTTCTTAAGGCTAAAGGCTTCATAATATCCTGAGATTAAGGCTATAAAGAATAAATCTGTGCTTACCTATTGGATCGTTCGTGCCATTTTGAGGTCGAATTCTGAATACTGAACTTTGGTTTTCTGGTTGAACATTTGAGGTCCCTGTGCATTAAATAATTTACACACCAAGCAGGACTTTAAATCCATTCCTTTTCCTCCTACTGGGATGGGATTTTGTGCACACATGTGCACTTACATCTCAAAAACCGAGCAGTTGTTGCTGATCAAAAAACAAAACAAAATAATTTTTCCTGTGCTGATAGAAAGAAGGAAAGAAACAAGGGAAGGAAGGAAGGAAGGAAGAAGGGGAGGAAGGAAGAAAAAGAATTGTTCAGTCCAGGGTATTAGAGCTATTTTGATTGCACAAGAACATAATCAGAGTCAGGAACACAATGGAGGAAGTATTCCCAAAGGAAATCAAGATTAAAATGCACACTTTGGCCTCCTCCTACAAATGCCAACCTCCCAAGCCCACAGGTCATTTTGTTTGACAATGTCACATCGATTCACATTTCACAACGTGCTCTTAACTTTAGAATCTTAATGTGCCGGTTGGAATTAGCTGTGTCTTTTGAGAAGAGCCTAATCTTGACCATGTCCATTTTTGGAGAGACCTCCTAGTTGGTTGGAGGCATTGGCAAGATGCCTTGTCATTTTGGACTGTTAGGTGAGCTAATAAGCTTCTATCTTGTTTTCAAACATATTCACACAAATATACAGATACACATGCATGTGTACATGTACATGTATGTGTATACAAATATATATAGACATGAACTGAACATGCGGTATGTTATGTCCTTACAAGGCAATGGGAAGCCATACTTTGAAGAGGACGTGGATTCTGGGGAAAAAAATCCACATTCTATAACAACTGTAGTAATTGTTTCACTATGTATATGTATATCAAATCATCATGTTGTACACCTTAAATATATGTAATTTTTACTTAAAAAAATAAAATAATAAAAAATAAGAAATATGGAAGTGAGACTTCCTATAATCAGTGAAGGCGATGGTAATGGGTCAAACTCTCTGACCCCACTATCAGAAGTAAAATGAGGTTCAGGCCACTAGCAAATGGCAGGGAAGGAAGAGGAAGAGGCTTCTGAAGACTGGTATGAACCCGTGTGGGTCCCTGGGAAGGAGAAGGAAACAGACATGCTGGACCCACTTCCTTTCCTCAGCTCCACTCCATGCTGGGGCTTAGGACTGTGGACACATTTCTGAGTGGCCTGGTGGTGGCTGTGGGTGGGGAGGAGTAGAGCAAGGAGTCAGCCTGCCATGCTGACAACTTGTGCTGTCTCAAAAGCAGTATTTCCAGAGGGAATGCTACAAGTCCTTCTTTCTGCTTCTCTCTGTTTCAGTTCCTTGCCTAGTCCCACTTGGCCAGAAAGAAGAACCACCATCACCATAAGTAACATCCCTTCCCGGAGAGGTCATGGTCTATGGTCACACAGCCATAACAAGGCTGCAACGAAGAAATCCAGCTTCTTTGGTTGCAGACCACTGTAGGCTCTTTCCTCCTGGCCTTGTGAACAGAGCCTCACTTAGCATTTGTGGCTGCCCAGTGGGCCCTGCCTCCAGGCTGCAGCCTGGCTACTGGGTTCAAGCCTCATCTGGCACTTCCATGCCGACGTCACATCCTGCCACTCTCTGCAGTCACCCTCCAGGCGGTCATCACAGAACCTACTCCTTGGTCCCAGCATCACCCACAACCACCCATTGCTCCACAAGGCACAGGAGAGCTGAGGTTTCGGGGCCCAAGTGTAGACGCAAATTAGAGTGCTTTTAATGGTACAAGAATGGTAGCAAAAACTCCTGGAGGACAAGAGTTGCATTAATCAGCAAACATGTATTACGAACAATCCCTAAAAAAAAAAAAAAAAGGTACTATAAAAGAGTAATAATGATGATAAAAACACATGTGTGTGAGCGGGGTGGGGCTTAGGGGTGGCTTCATGGAGAGCTGGGGTGTGTGGGAGCCACTCTTTCCCAACAGATGTGAGTTGGCGAAGTGAAGATCTGGAGAACACACTCACAATGCACCCAGCAGGAAAGCCACAATGAGGAACCCAGCTGGGGAAGAACCCCATGGAGGACAGGAGAGCCGAACAGCACAAAAATGGCTTCCCCGGAAACACTTGACTTCAGAGCCAGCCATTATTCCCCCGAAGTCAGCATGGACAGAATCCGGCTGTCAAACTGGGGAGGTCCTTACCCCTCCAGAGACCAAAGCAAGGTGTCAGAGAGAGACCCAGCAGCGTCAGTGGGGAGGACGCTAGTCACCGGCTTGCTCTCCCTGCACTCTGAGCTCCTCCCAGGCACCATCCTATACTGCAGACACTGGAACACGAAACACTCCATTTCCAGTCCTCCTCTGCAGGTAGCCATCCAGACGGGATTAGGTTTGGCCAATCAGATACACCGGTATGAGACCTCAATTTAGAGCCCAGTTAGGTGGGGGGAGCGGCAAGGCAGAGTCTTTACGTGGCTGGCTCTGCCGTGGGAGGTGGGAGCACCGCCTTCCCGTCAGAGAGCACAGTAATTCCACAAGCCAGCATCGCTCCTGGGAGCTGCTTGCCCAGTGCTTCCAAGTGTTCACAGGCCACTGAATACCTGATTATTCCTCCCCTCCTGTTCCAGCTAGCTAGAGGGATTCCCGTTGTCTGAATTGGCCCAGGCAGTGACAGACCTCCCGTGTTCGACACCCAGAGTGGATCATCTCTTTAATGCCCTCCTCTATGGGACAAAATTATTTTCAGTGGTAATCCTGTAATAAACAGTCATTACTATTATTCTCCTTATTCGTTAGTTTTAAAACAATCACAGGAATAAACTTCAACTTTAGAGATACTATTTCAAAACCAAACATTTCCTGTATGAACTAATTGGCGTTTATGCAATTTTATACACTAAGACACCAAGTGGTCATGTGGAAGGACAGAACTGAATTAACTCGGGTTTTGTTTCTTGGCTTTGCGATCACTGCGCTGTTATTGTTTATCTGTTGTTTAAAAGCAGGAAAACCTAAGTCCTGGGGGCGCTGGAGACACAAGTTATGCCTGAAGCCAACTCAAACCATCCCGGACTCTTCTTCCTGCGAGTTCTCCTAATGAACTTTCAGGTGGGATAGACTCTTTATTAAAGGACAAGTAATAAAATGTGCTAATTTGAAGGATATATATATATATTTATATATGTACATTTGTGTGACTGTATATAACTAAAATTCAACAGTCGCCACAGCAATTGTTTAGAACATGGACCAACAAAAGATTTTGGGGAAGGAGTATTTTATCACTGACATTGTTTAGAATTGCCGGCATGGGGGTAATAAAAAGCAGACTGACTTAGAGTCGATTTTATTATTGGTTTTAAATTCTCAGCAGACACTGCAGCCCCCCACTACAGGCAGCAGCCAGGAGAGCTGCCCCTGAGGCCCGCGCCAGTGCCCCTGCCCTGAAGTGAGCAGGCGGGGTGAGCCTGAGAGAGCCTGACCCCAAGCGTGAGGGCTCAGGAGGGCCACGCGGCATCAGGGCGAGTGATGAAGAGAGAGCCTGAGACACCAGGGCCTTCACCACACGTGCCAAGGGACTCAGCCAGAGGCCCTCATGACTGCCCAGAGCCACAGATATTGCTAAGGTGGGAAGATCCCCTCACAGACTGCCTTTGGTGAGGAGGAATGGAGAGCCCCAAGCCCTGTTGAAACACTGGTGCCAGATTCTCGGGAGTGAGGTGACTCCCCCACCCGCGTGTGATGGGAATGTGCGTCTCAGCATGATTAAAAATCACTTCATGTCATGAGCCCTTAAGGGCTCACACAAATAGTTGAATCTATAAATGTTAACTCTACCGATGCCAAAATCCCACTTCCATCTAAACTCCTGAATTTCCTTGATTGGTCAGGCAGATGAGCTGCACACCAGCGTGTTCGGGAGAAGGGGGTCAGGTAGGGGGAAGGCCTCCAGCAGAGGCTCAGCCGCCAGGCCAGGCAACAAGCCAGGCACCGTCTTTAATGAAAGCACCTTCTCTCTCTCCTCCTCTGAATGGTGGCCACCCCAGAGACAGCAAAGGCGCTCTGAGGGCAGAGACCGAGGTGCTGTCCGGGCCCCGTCATGGTCCCCAGAGGTACAAGTCTGATGCAAGGCTAACATCCCAGTTCCAGGGAGAGTCAAGTTCGTCTCTCCACCTTTAGATGACGGACTTTTAACACAGAGGTACAGGCTCACCGAGGAAAGAGGACAACACAAGCGGATATTAATGCAGGCCCCCGAGGCCCCCTGGGAATTGAGGGGGACGATCCCCTAGGACAAAGAGGACAGCAGTTACTCCCCACCCCCGGAGGGCACTGAGCACCGGCAGGAAAGATGCAGGTCCGCACCGCCTCACACCGAAGGACCCACGGGACGTGACGACCTCTCTCGTCTGGGCAGTAGCAGCAGGTCAGAGGTCTGTCTGCAGGTACCAAAGACGCTGCCATGGCGATAGGCCTGTGTCCCACCAGCAGCCCATCCTGTCGAGCCAGAGGGTGCCGTTTTATAACTGGAACTGGCAAGCAAGGCAGGGCCATTCGAGCACATGGCTAGCTAGTGGCCAGGTGTGTGGGAGGAGGTGAGCCCTGGCTCGTGCATTTCAAACAACACCCCGGCGTCTAAACTCAGATTGCAGCACCTTGTCCAGTACTCCCAGCAAGCCTTGTATCTAAGAACTACAGGCCTTAGTCACTCCAGGGAACAGTCTGGTGACGAAACAAAGAAAGGCTTGTTACAAAGGCCCCTTTGTGGAAAGGGCCTTTGCCTAGATTGCTCCAGGCACCCCTTATACCCGTCACCAGCCGGGTGCTAGGAAGCAGCGCGAGTCAAGTAACCTCAGTGGGTTTCGGAAGACCTATCCTCAAGTCTCACGTTTCCTGGCCGTGTGATCTGTGGAAGCCACAGATCCGTCCCAAGCCCCAGTTTCCTTATCCATAGAATGGAGCCGATCGGTGTGAACTTGACCCATGGGATTCCAGGCCCTAGGGCTGAGTGCTGCAGGGTCAGTGGAGGTGCCAAACACCCCCGGCCATACCCCAGCACTGCTGAGCATGATTTGTGCCCTCCACGGGCAGGCAAAATCGAACAGTCCTTTTAATGAGGTCCCCACCCCTCCATCCCCCAGTACAGAATAAACACATAGAATAAGTAAGAGAATGTCTTTGTAGTGCATATTTTTTCTTTTTCCTATCAGGGATCCACCACTCTTGGGGAAGCGGTGGCGGGGGGAGTGGGGGACAGTGTGCAGAAACCCACCTCCTACTAGGACAGCCAAGGAAGTATGTGCTGTTCCCTCCTCTCATTCTGAAGACAAAGAGAGGCAGGCAGGTGATCAGCCGGGCCAGGCCAGATCTCCTGCCCTACACTTGGAATCTCAAGGGAAGGTGTGAGACAGAGGCTCAAGGATGATGAAGATTCTTGCTGTGTTGGTAGAGTCGAGAGACCGAGGCCCTGAAGCTGTGTCCAGGAGAAGGGACACTGTGGGCTCCTAGCCCACTGTTCCTGGGGGTGGACCTGGGCCGTACTTTTGCTGCCCCAGCCCTGCATTCCTGCTGCTTCTCCAGCCTCCTGTCTATTCTGTGAGCTACTGGATGGATAACCTTCTGATACATTCCCTTTCTGCTTATGTTGACCAGATTTGGGCTCTGCTGTTTGTAACCAAGAGTCCTGTCTCGTACATACTGTGAAAGATATGGCCAGGGAGGAAAATATCCAAAACACAGAAAAAAAAAAAACCTTTCATCTACTACACAAGTATCACAACATGATTTAAAACTGTGAAAATGGGGGGTGCCTGATTGGCTCAGTTGGTTGAGCTTCTGACTCTTGGTTTTGGCTCAGGTCATGATTTCAGAGTCCTGAGATCGAGCCCGAATCAGGCTCCACACTCAGCAGGGAGTCTGCTTGAGATTCTCTCTCTCCCTCTGCGTGCATGTGCACTCTCTCCTTTTCTCTCAAGTAAATAAATCTTTAAAAAAAATGGAACCTTTAGGGCGCCTGTGTGGCTCAGTTGGTTAAGCGACTGCCTTCAGCTCAGGTCATGATCCTGGAGTCCCGGGATCGAGTCCCACATCGGGCTCCCTGCTCAGCGGGGGGTCTGCTTCTCCCTCTGATCCTCTTCCCTCTCGTGCTCTCTGTCTCTCATTCTCTCTCTCTCAAATAAATAAAATCTTTTTTAAAAAAAAATGGAACCTTTAAAAAAATAAAACCATGAAAATGGGAAAGAGACTCCTATCTGACTATAGTGACATGGTAAATGAACTGATTCATTCACCTGGAAAAGTAAGCAGTCATTAGAATAATGGGTATGAAGATGACGTAACAATAAGGCAAGTGCTCATGAGATGGACTGACAAGTGAAAACAGGGTAAGAAATTGTATGTACCAGACAGCTGACCTTCCTCCCCTCAGAATATAAACTCCCTGGGGTTAGGATTTTTTAATCCATCTTGTTGAGGGTCCTACCTCAAGGCACTGGCAATAGTAGGCACTCAGCTAATACTTACAGATTCAGTGAATGAATGAATGAAATGAACAATGAACTATCTGCACAGGGGAGGGATGGAAAAAGCATTGTCAGATGCTCTTAGCGGCTGTTGTAGGCTAGTCAGATTTTTAAAAGCTGTTATTTTCTCTATATCCAGCACTTTCTTTCATGTGGTTTTATTCGTTTTCCTGAGAAGCAAAAATTTATTTTTCTTAGTCTAAACTACTGGTAGGTGACCCAACTTCTCCTAAGATGTCCCCTCTTGAGAAGCCTAAGTTGCCACCAAGCAGGGTGATAAGGGCAAAGGAACGATTGCTCCCCTTGCCAACAGGAAATGCTTGGCTGAAGCAGTCCATTAGGAGCTGGCCCTGCGGCCAAGTAAACATCACCTTCCTGCAGCAGCGAGCACCCTGGACCCTCGGAGCACTGCCCAGGCCACGTCAAAGTCCTCCAGCCCTCCTCCATGCCCCCTGGTCTGTCATCTCTCTCACTTCCTTACCAGGCATCCTTGCCAGCCCCTGAGCACCACAGGATCTAAGCAATAGCAGATTTCACAGCCGGAGGGAGTTCAAAGGGGTCGAGAGCCCAGGCAGATTGGCATTCAGTGGAGGCCGCCACCAGCTTAGCAAGTGGGATCCCTTCCCACCTCGGAATGACTAAGCAGGGGAGCAGAGGAGTCAGCATTCTGCAGGAGTCAGGAGGTGGACTTCAGGCAGCTCTGAACTCTAGCAGCAAAGAGGAAAGGGATATTGATCAGTCAGGTGAACCGTGAGGATGGAATCTGTTACAGACGCGTGGGCCGGCCTGGCTGTAGGCACCTGCTACGATCACCATCTTAAGGCCACCACTGGCTTCTATTCACTCTGACGGTGGTATTCTCTCTCCTTCTCCCTCTCTCCCTCTCTCCCTCTCTCCCATCACCCCCCCACACACACACAACTTGCTTCCTGATAAAATAAAGCCGTGCAAAGGAAAATGCTGGACCCAGAGCAAAGACACACATGAAAGCACACACCCTGCACAGACTCCACTTGGCCTCCTTCATGTCGTCTCCAGAAATTCTTCTCTGCAACTGCCACTTCCCCATCTTATATAAAGACCTGTTAAGTCCAGGTTTGATCCCACCCAAGACCACAAGCCCCAGGCTCTGTGGCCCACCCTGAAGGCATTTTTCCCCTTCTGAACATGGGCTGCGGTTTCACGGGTTGCCCACAGTGTGGTACCAGCTGGGGGGCAGACCTACACAGAGCTCTGGGTCCCACTATGCAGGTTCTCCCCCCGACTAAGCTCCTCAAGGCACTGGGAATCGCCGAGTGCCCTCTCCTCAGAGCTCCGGGTCCCAGCTCTGTGTGGTCCCCACTCCAGGCTGCGGAGGCAGTGAGCCACTAGGCAACCTCCTTCCACCAGAGGTCTGTATGCCTGATCTATCGGAGCTCTAGAAGATCCTTCTCATAAGGAAAAATCTGTGTCCTAAGATGGCCGACGAGCCAGAGAAGGAGTCCCAGTCCTTGCCCCCGGGGCTCTTCCGGGTTCTTCTCCCTGCTCGGCTTCCCTCGCGCACCAATCTGTGTTCTTCTCCCTGCCCCGCTTCGCACACGCGCCAAAAGTGCCAAGTATGTGGAAGTAGATGTGTATAAATTGCCCACCTGGCTTGTGCTCGGGGCTCAGACCCTTGGAGATCACTTTCCTCAGAGCTCGCAGGCATTAAATAAACCTCCTATCCTCCAAGATCTCCGGGTGCTGCTTGGTTCTTCCGTGGGGCAATCCAGTCCAGGTTCTGTAACACTTCAAGCTTCTAGGTGCTAATAACCCAGCCTCTTGCCTCTGTTTCCCCAGCTCTTGGGGTGGTAGCTGCTTCCTGCAGTTACCTCTGAAATACCTCAGGGTTCCTTTTTTGCCATTTCAGTCTGCTAATACCAGTGTAAGTAAGTGCCTTTATGAAATACTCTCTGTCAAGATAACTATGGTGATCAACTTCTTACCTCAGTCATGTTATATGATCAAAAGACTTTCTGGAGTGGTATTAGCAGTTTGGGTTAGTTTTACTGAATCCAACTTAAATTAAAATTCATTGCTTTTTTTCCAATTATGCTTTAATTTTAGAATCTTTTTTTTTTTTAAACGATGGTGGTTTTTGTTTTCTTGGGTGGAATCCTATACCGACACTGGAGAAAAGCTATTAGGAAAAGATAGGTCGGATTGAACCTGCTAGAGAAGATACTTCTCTGGGTAGTTTGATGGAGGGTCCATTTCTTCCTCACTTAAAGTGGGGAGAATTTTTCATTCATCATGTTCAAATGACAATCCTCAAGAAAGTTGGAAGTTAGCACCCACTAAGCTGTCCAACTTATTGACCATTTCTTATTTCTGAGGGGTTTTAGGTACAGAAGAACTGTAGAGGAACATATGTCTTTTAAAAAGCCAGGGATTCCAGAAGTCTTGAAGAAAGAGATTCTTGAAGTCTTGAAGAAAGAGGTTCTTGGCAAGGGAAAGAAGACTCACCTTGAAAACATAATGCTACAGAAGGATACACAGATAAAGTTAAGCAACCTAACTACTCATAAAGACCAAAGGGAGGCCACCACACTCTAAGTCAGAGGGAGAGGGCTATTAAAATCACAGGTGGTTGCAATAACCACACACCCATTCAGTACTGAATTTTCAATCCCTATCTTCTTACTTTGGGAGCAATTAGTCTTGGGTGAAAAATTGCACTTGCAGCTAATTGCACCTGCAATTACCTACTTCCGGGTGCAATTAGCCACTTGAACCTAATTCTGAGTGTGCAAGTGTTTAATTTCGTATGTGAGGAGGTGATTCCACATACAGTTAGTTGTGCCCTCAGTCTTTGCACCTGCAACTCGTTGTGACTAATAAAACAAGTCTTCATGCAAGTCAGGTTGAAGGCACATATGGTGGACCCTGCTTAGGGACCCTGCTGGAGGGTCCAATCCCTCCAATAATTGGATTGGGTGGACTGCCAGAGACACAAATGTACTGAAGGGAACTAAGGGACAAATTATTAGAACCTGTCACTCTTTGGATCTATGATTACATTACCCATGTCCCCTTCCTACAACATGTTCCTCCCAAACTATGGAATAAGAAGTCAGCAGACGAGAAGCCCGGCTTGGCAAAGATAACACAGCAACTCTTCTGCTGATGTTCAGAAGCACCCATAAGGCACAGGTCAGGTCAGAAATGCATTTCAGCCAATTCTCCATTATTTAAGATAACTCTGAAGAGGTTGTTCAAAACACTTAGGTAACAGACATTTACTGAAATCCTACTATGTGCTCAGTCATATAGCAAATCCAGAGATTAATAGGCATGGCTCCTCCCTTCATGTTCATGTCAGTTCCACAAATATTTACTGAGTACCGACTATCTGCTTGGCATGTCCAAGTGCTCATGAGCTCATTGGGAAAATCCACTTAATTCTCTTTCTACAAACATCTATCAACACCTCTCAGAATCCACATTGAAGTGGGGAAGAGAGATGTTAAACAACAGTTTACACAATTAACGTCTTAATTAATGGCTGTGGGAGTGCATAATCAGAGGCTGCCCTGGGCTGAGAGTTCAAGTTAGGCTTGTCCAGAGAATTGATGCTTGAGCTGAGATTTGAAAGATCACTAGGAGTTACCCGGGCAAGCGGCTAGGGAGGGAGAGTCCCAGCTAGAGGGATGACACTGCAAAGGCTCTGATGCAGGAAGTAACATAACACTGAGATGTGGAAGGATGGCTAGAGTGGCTAGAGCTGAGAAAGGGGATGGGAGGATGAGGTTTATATGATTAGTGAGAGGAGGTTCTTCAAAGTAGCCCAAAATGCACCCCAGGAGAGAACAGATGATGGTGGCTGCTGGGAAGGAGTGCACTGTGTGGCCTCTCAACATTAGCCTGTAGGGACTCTTGATGTGAGATATATTTTTTGCCCCTCTTCCTCTAATCTGACCGATAATGTCTTCATTATTGGACCCCGGAAGAGCACAAAGGGACATGAGGTGGAGGGAGGACAAGCAGCAAATCAACCCCTCCTTCTCAACTGCACAACCCTGAACTTAAACTTAGGTAAGTAACTCTAATTTGGAGGTGAGGTTGAAGATTTACATTAGACTGGACTGGACTTGTAATACTTGAAAATAAACCTCATTTTCAAAATTGAGGCTCTTCTAATAGTTGAAAGGGATCCAGAAAGCAGTAAGATCTGCATGAAATGTCTCTAGAGGATGGGAAACAGGGACCCACCTGAGCACTTGAGGCTTGAATGGAAGAGACATGCAGCCTCTTTGTGATTACACTCCACTGAAGTCTGAGAAGGCAGGGAAGATTCCACAAAGGTAAGAAGGACTGTGGGATTTGACAGAGAGGAGCATTGCAAGAGAATAAGAGTGAGAACACAGGAGATGAAGTCTGCTCTCTGTTGAGTGGGAAGCCTCAAGAAGTCGAGCCTAGCAAGAGCGGATGATCTGAGGTGTGAGCAGTAGGGTTGGATTAAATGGGGTGAAGTCAGACGGGAGGAAGCCATGAAGGCCAGGCAATAGGAGTTAGGAGTCTCTAGCATCAAAACTGGCATCTCCTCCAGACTCTTAACAAGCATTGAAATGACTGAGTTTGAGCCTAAAGTGGGGTTCATCTACGTGAGTTCCCTTCTAGGTCTGATTAGGACTCCCCGCCCCCTACTTCTTTGTGTATTGTCTGGTGGGATGGGGAGAAGTCATTGTTGTGAGGCATGTTAGCCCCTTTGCCAGCATTCCTGGCCACAGTGGAACATATGCTGTGTAGGTCTTTAAGATATAGGGAGAGCATCCTCTCTTTTCCCACTTTCTTTACGGTGGCCAAGACTGGCTTGATGTTCACCAATTCAGCTACTCCTCCCTCAAGACACAGCAAGATCCTGTTCTCCAGCCTCCCTTTACACTTAGAGCCATGGATCTGGTTTCCAGTCAAGTGGCCAGTATAGCCCTGGGCCCTAAAACATTCAATCCAGCCTTCTATGTATTCTCCCCTCCCAATTCATAAGACTGGAAATAAAGGACTTCAAGATGGTGGAGACACATGCTAGCAAGAATCTGCTTCCCTGCTGACAGAGGCATCATCAGAACCCAATTAGGCCATGACACAGGCAGGGAAAAACCATGCTTGGTTAAAGCATTCAGATGTGGATGGGGCGCCTGGGTGGCTCCGTTGGTCAAGCATTGGACTCTTGATTTCAGCTCAGGTCATGACCTCGAGGTCCTGGGATTAAGCCCTGTATCAGGCTCCCCACTCAGCGGGGAGTCTGCTTGTCTCCCTCCCCTTCCGTCCCTCCTCTAAAATAAATAAATAAATCCTTAAAAAATAAAAGCATTGAGATGTGGAGCTATTCAGGACTGTAGTGTAGCCTAGTCTACTTTAACAGGGCAATCCACCCCAGCCCCAGTGTTCCCTCTCGCTTCCCTCTACACCTGTCCCACAACACCCTTGGCCTCATTATTTTCATGCAGCAGAATATTCACAGCTCTAGAGGTGGGGCAAGAAGACCCAGGAGGAAAACACTTAGGCCCTTCTCTTCCTTGACCACATTACTGCATTGCCACACCATGGCCTTTGCTGGTCCCTCTTCCTGGAATGCTCCTCCTCCAGATGTTCGCTCTGGTGGCTTCTCCTCAGCCGAAGGCACCCTTTCTCAGAGAGGCATGGGGCCACCTGCCAACAACTTACCATTACAGTACTCTCCTTTACTGTCTTCATGGCACTTACCAATCTATGAAGTGATCTTGTTTACCGTCTTTCTCCTAGGATATCATCTCCATGACTATGAGGTCTAGGTTTTTATATATTGTCATTTCTTTAGTGACAGAACATGCCCATACCTACTCAACAAATACATGTGGAATGAATGAATGAATCAATGAGTGAGTGAATGAATGAAGAGAGGGTATAAAGATTCATACCTCCAGGCTATCTAGGCTCACCTCCTTTACAGATGAGAAAATCGAGCCCTCCTCCCTAAAAGGAGGAACCAGAAAAGCATCTAATGCCACTCTACCACGCTAGCTGTTTCTGGAGTGCTGAACTTGGATGTGATTTATTCAAATGAAAACTCTGGGGGAATTGTTTCAGAGGGATCCATAAAACAAATGTCATTTGCACCTGGAGAATTCACCCAACCTTCCAACCAATTTCAAATATAGTTCCTTAATGCAGATTTGACAAATTTGAAATCTCTTATACAAAGTCATTTATCATCTAATGTGCGCCTGCCCTGCACCGCAGTTTAAGTTATAGCTTTTAATGGGATAAAACATTTCTATAAAATCATCAAAATACCTTAAACCAAAACTGCCTATGAGAAATTGATGAGTTTCAAGCATTGATTCAACCCCTGAAAACATCAACCTTGCCATTGGCACCATGGGCACTTCTAATAAAAGCAGCTAAGGAGGTATAATGAATATCTAATGAACCATTTTGTACATCTATGTGGTTTCTCGAATTGGAAATAAATCAATGAGCCTTAGAAAATGCATATTTTAGTGGTATATTCATAAACAACAATCTTGTTTTTCTATCATGACTCAAGTGTCATTCTTTTTATACCACAACTGAAGATTTAATCATTAACTTTATATATATATATACATACATATATGTATATGTATATATATACACACATAACCCAGAATGTAGAGGGGGAGGGCATCCTCAGGCAGTTTTGGTTCTTAAAATGTCCTCGTGTATGGAAGCTCTGTGGATCATGAGGTAAAACCGAAACACTCACCATCTAGTAGTGAACATAGGGCATATGAATGATAACTGGTAAATGACATGGAAACTTCCATGAATACAATACCAGGAGATAACCTAGACTGAGCGCTGGGGGACAACATGAAGGAAAATAGAGGGCAGGGTGTCCTGCTTTGCAGGCACTGTAGCTGAGCCCAGCTGCCCCTCCGGGCCGTCTCAGCTGGTCTCACTGTCCTGGACCAAGCTCCTCGGGCAGTCCAGTCAGGCACTATGTTCCCCTGCAGGCCTCCGCATGAAACCCTGCCTAAGGTCCAGCTTGGTTGTCCCACCAGCTTCCTCAGCTGGAAATGGGGAAGTTGCTTCCCCTCCCGTTGGCATGGGCTCAAACCCTATGATCCAAAGCTGCCTTTCTATCTCAGCGACTTCCCTTCCAGAGGCCAAATATAACCATGCCTTTCCCGGCTCACAAAAATTCCAGTCAGACAGCCATGCATGGGGACAGCCAGCCAAAGAGCGTCTCCCCAGGCCAGCCCACAGCCAAAAATAACAGCCACTCGGTTAGTATGGGCTGGATATTTTTTTTCCTGTTGCTGGGACTTTGGAGTTATTTTTTGTTTGGGTTTCGGATTTTGTTTTGTTTTTGTCATTTGGAAATAAATAGAGTAACTACAGAAGAAGCTACGTCAACATCCCACATTAGGCTCATGGCTTTAGTGCCCGTCGCCATAGGTCATGACCGGAAGGTACTGATCTCTTATACCTCCCCAGTCACCTACGCAAAAAGAAGAGTCTAGCAAGTGCATCTCCTCCCCACTCTGTCCAGCAGTGCTTCCTGCGGGGCTCCGGTCAAGGTGAGATACAACCACCAGGCTGTGTTTTCTCCACAGTCCAGCTAGAGGGATTGGAAGAGGCTCATCTGTGGGACAGGGCAGGGTTGGTTCCGGGTTTATCCCATCATGCACCTGGGCTGCAGATGGGCCATCAGCGCTGACAGTTCAGTGCCCTCCACAAGGACTAAAGTGACTTACATTATTAATCTATTTCTTTAAAAGTACACAGTGTTTCACAACAACCAAGTCTACTTCTGATCTGCTTCCTGACTCTCAAGGCTCTTGTCGACCAGGTTTCTTTTTGCAGGCCAACAGACACATCTTGTTAAATCTTACTGAGGGGGTAACACTAAATTGAAGCATGCTAAAGAGATCCAGGCTGGGAAAGGTAATTGTCTTCTCCATGCCCTATTCCCAAGCACAATGAATAATAAGCAATTGTGCAAAACTATAACCTTCAATTTTTGGAATGCCGTTGTACTTTTGTTCTTCAAAGGCAAAATGTTTTCTAGCATGATATTTCTACCTGAGGAAAAAAGAAAACACGCCCCTCGATTTCTACACGTGCGTGCATATCACACAGATACATCTCATTTCTTGTCATATTGCATGCTGCCCCTGGATCAATCAATAATTTATCTATTTATTTTATTTTTTTAATTTATTTATTTATTTATTTGAGACAGAGAGAATGAGAGAGAGAGAGAGCACATGAGAGGGGGGAGGGTCAGAGGGAGAAGCGGGCTCCCTGCTGAGCAGAGAGCCCGATGCAGGACTCAATCCCGGGACTCCGGGATCATGACCTGAGCCGAAGGCAGTTGCTTAACCAACTGAGCCACCCAGGCGCCCAATAATTTATCCATTTAATGTATTTATCAGCTCTCGTGTGTGTGTGTCTGTGTGTACATATACACGTCCTATGTGCTGGTGTCAAAAACGTCTTCTATATTAATGGAAAGCAAGCAACCTCTCGGGTGTTTCTCCACCATGAAATTAACTTTGCATCTTATCCATCGAAGGAGTGAAAAGTGATAACATGTCCCTGTTCTTTACAGAAAACTAAGCGTCAGTCTACACCAGAAAAGGAATTATTCTAAGCATTTCACATTGCATATTTTCTGAAGTGGCCCCCCTCTTTTTTTTTTTCCTAAGGAAAATCTTTATTACTCCGGGGCCGTATAGATTGTAGAGGAAATATGGCTCCTAGGTTTCAACTTAGTCTATTTCGGTTGCCTTTCCTTTGCTTCCTCCTTGGAATATTTATCATGCTTGTCATCGAGGACTGCTTCTGATCACCTAGGAGTGCCAAGAGTGGTACCAGGTGTATGTGCTTGGCAGTCCTCACCTCCACTACCGTCCACAGGCTGCAACTTGGATTTAACCATGGTCATCATTCACACCCTCGTGGCAGCAGCATCTCGGGGTGCTACCAGCATGATGACAAGCAGCAAGAATGAGCACCAGGACAGCAGCTGTTGTGGGTAAAGTCAGGCGTCTGCACCTGGCTTATGCTTGCCCTGCTGCTCCTGACATTTCCCTCCACCCACCTTTCTCATCTGAAAGCCTTTTGTGTTTCATCAAGGCCACGAGAGGATCACCAGAATGACACAATCTTAGAGAAAGGGATCTCAAAAACATCTAGTTCGACCTGCTCATTTTAATAATAAGGAATTGGAGCCCCAGCGGGTCAAGTTCATTGGCCAAGCTCACGCAGGTGGTTGTTGGCGGAGCAAGGACTGGAGTCAAGTCATTGAACCCACTTTCCGACGCTCTTTCTACCATACCAGTGGCTTTCCAACATCTGTTAGCACAATCCACAGCAGGAAATAAATTTTCTATCATGACCCATGATATCTACACATATATGCAACCAACACAAAAGTCTCGTAAAACAATACTGACCTTTACCGTATGTGGTACAGTTTGGTATTTTCTATTGCAGTATATTCATTTTAAAATATTCTGGAGCTTGCTTGGCAGCACGTATACTAAAACTGGAACAATACAGATAAGATTAACACGGTCCTTACACAAGGATAACATGCAAATTCTTCCCATATTTTTTGTACATTTACCAAATGTTCCTTTTCTTTCTAGGGATAATATTTATAGGTATACAGTCAAATAATTTGCATTTTTCCTAATTAGATACATGTACTGAATGTCTAGGAAGGTGGGGGTTGAATAAGATACTGAGAAGGGTTCCTCCCAGCTCTAACCTGTCATGTGCCAGATTTGGAATGATCTTATTGTCTGATCTGTCTTTAATTCTGAAAGGCAGAATGATCTAGTAGAGAGAACACTGGGTCTAGTCCTGGCTCCACCATCTTCCAAGTATGTGACTTTGGGTGAGTTTTCTGTGTTCCATTCTCATCTGCAAGATCAAGCTGTTGCTAATTGACAGAGTTCTGAGAAGTGAACAAAATAATGCAAATGAATGCAATAAAAAGCTCTATACACAAGACTTGTTGGAACAGCAATGGTCTTAAATTCTCACATTTCAGAGAAATATGGTGTCTCAAGATGTTTCTGGATTCCCATCAAAACACCTGCATAATGTATTATGAATAAATTTGGTATCATAAAAGAAAAACTATACCCTGGAACGGACTCATTTTTAAAGGCATTTGCAGGTGTTTGGAGAGGAACTGACCCTAAATCTTGAAGATATTCAGCCTCAGAAAAGTAGAAGTCATTGAGAACAAAGATGACTCCACACTCTTGAAAGGGAAAGGTGACGAGTCACAAACTCAAAAATGCATCCCAGAAAGGCTGCTACTAGCAGGTACGAAGAGGAAGAGTTGAATGAACATACGGTGATTGTTCACATACAAGAGCCACGCTGCAGGCTGCCGGGACAAGTGAGGTGGAGTGAATGACCGAGCGAAAACGTCCCAGAGGCACTGGATGCCAAGATAGCCCATTTTGAAGAAGGCATCTTTCTAGGAGGTGGCTGGTTTCAGGGTATTCCGTCTTTAGACGCACGAACTCCAACGAATCAGGACTTTAAAAACCGATAGGGAAATTATTTTTGAAAATATTCAGAATGTCTGCAACAACCTGGCCAAGAACAACAGAAGGACCCTCAACAGCTGAGAACGTTAGGCAAAACCATTCCGAAGTTGGTTGTGATGCTTTGCTCGGAGATTTTGCGGCTCAGGTGGAGAAAGGCACTGTTGGCCCTACTAAGGGAGTCAGGGCCGCCAGGCTGCTGCCACTGCCGCCGTGTGAAACGGAGCCGAGGTTGTCTCGGAGACCCCGACAAGGAGGAGGATCCTGGCATGGGCAGAGCGTGTGGAGGTGACATGGAGGTTGCATGTTCTAATCCCTCAAATGGTGCGTTATCACCACTAATGAACTGTTACAAGAGGTTCAAAGCATGTCACTACCCGCTCACAGGTAACATTCCGTGTTTTTGAACAGAAAGACATTCGCATCCTCCTTTTTTTTTTAAAATGCCAACTATGATTTCAAAGTTTATTCCACAACCCACCGAACAGAGCGTGTGAAAACAGCACACGCGCGGTGGGGAAGGGCAAGCCTTGAGCCGTGCGGGCAGCCTTGCACCTGCTCCCGCAAGCGCACCTCCAGCCTGCTCCCACCTTCTCCTCTACACCTACCCCTACCGCAGCCCTCATTCCAGAGCTTGTCCAGTGCCCCCTGGCATCTCTGTTCCTTGGTGAGCAACCCCCCTCAGCTTTAGCCTGGGGGCAGGGAACTTTCCTCTTTGTTCCTGTTTCCTTTGAAGCCGTGCTCTGTCCACTGGTACCACTCATCCCTCTCCACTCCTCCCAGACTCCCAGAGCTGTGTCCTCCCTTCTCCTCAGAGAGACTCTTACTCGTAAATCCCTCCTCTCCCTGTGCCACTCGGCTGCCCAGCACGACCCCCAGACCTCCTAATGGCATACAGGTGGCGCACCATCTTTGTTTCTAGCGTTCAATCTGCCATCACCTCAGGCACTTAAATATCCATGTGGACCACACGTCCACCACACCACATCCCCTTCCTTCCTTCCCTGCGCTGGGTACAAGCCGGCTTCTGAATCGCCTGCCTCATCCCACCTGAGGCTCTCCGATCACACCTCCCTCTCCTGAGACCTTGTTCCCTTTATTCCACTAACTCTGACATTCCATCTGCTCGAGCTTGGCCATCCCCCATTCTTTCCACGTTCCCCATTCTCTCAGCATCCTCATGGTTTTGCTTCCTTCCCCTTCCAGCCTAGACTCCAGGACGCAGAACTTCAGCCACTCCTTTGACAATGCTCTAAACCAATGGCCTGTGAATTTATTTCATAACACACATCCAACGGTGAGACAAGAAATAGAACCGACCACCTCTCTCTGACAGGCCTCCCGCCCTCCCTCCCTTTCATTCTTCCTTCGTAAATTGCATACATTTTACTACTGGGCTGACATTTCTTCATTTTAAAACATTCCACAAAAATAAAACGGCGTAAATGACAAGATTTCAAACAACCAGTCTAGGAAGAGCTCCAGTGTTCCCTACGCATCCCCAGTGGCCTGTCTTTCACAGCCCCTGGAGGTGTGCACCCCCCAGTTTGGGAACCACAGCCCTAAGCCCTGTCACTCTTTTCCCACCCTCACATCTGCCCTGCCAACCAAGCCTGAACCCACCTAGCCACGAGTGCCCCATTCTCTGCCAGATGGCTGCACAGTGCTGGGGGACCAGCGGGGTCCCAGGTGACCTCTCCAGAGTTAGCCTTTCTCCTCAGGGCAACAGCACTGAGACCTCAAGGGGTAGAATCAAGCCCACTGGCAAGAAAACGTGCTTCATCTTTGTATCACCAGCCCCTAGCACGGTGCCTGGCACTAGCCTGGGACCCCCTGGCATTTGTCGTGTTTGTCATGCTCAACAGTGTACGCAGGTGCCATGCCCAGCGCTCTGGCTGCACTGTGGTAAAGGCGTGAAGAGCACATCGACAAAGCCCCACGGGGCAGCAGGGCCCAGCTGGGCGCATGCTCAGTTCGAAAGCCGTGTGAGGATCCCTTGCTCTCATGGCACCTGTCTGCACCCTGACCCAAACGACAGACTGACCTTCTGAAGCCAGACACTCCACAGCGGACCCCAGCCCGACTGAGGCCCCGTGTGCCTCAGGCAACTTAACTGAAGCCCGTTTCTCACCTTGCCTGTTCCAGCGGGCTGCTATGGAGGCAGGCCAGAGGGCCCCTCCAGCCCGTCTTCACTTCCCCTAGATGCTTGGAGGAGCCTGGGTCCAGGGCCCCAGTGCAGCCCCATTTCCCTTAGACACCCCCTCACGGAAGGACTCCCTCACTATCAGAAGGAAGAGGTGGACAGGAGAGTGACAAGTAATTTTAAAGGAGCGGCCTCAGTGGATGCAAAATGGGGGTGGGGGTGGATGTAAGCATGACTGCTAGATAAGCACTGAGCAGAGGTGCTGCCCAGGGCCCAGGAGATGTGCCTGTGACCCAACTGTCCTCTTGTTAGGGAACCTTCGGCACTCTACCCCTTCCCTGCCCCCTGCTTGCCACCTGCCACCTGGAGATGGAATCCCAGGGAAGCGGGGTCTTTCGAAGGACACACGATGACGACAGCACTTTCTCAGAGGGGTAAAGATGATTCGGGCAAAATTCCCTCCCCTCCTGTCAGTTCTTCCATCTTCTGTTTCTCCCCTTCTTCGGCCAATGTTTTATAACCTGGGGTCCACGGACTGACCCCTACATCAGAGTCACAGATCTATGAGGAATGCAGATTCCTGGACCTCGGGGAGATTGATTCAGAAACTCTGAAGCTGGAGCCAGAGAGTCTGCACTGTTTTGCCCATTGAAGTTTGAGAACCCCTGAAAACGGTTACTTCTCCTCTGTTCTTCCCAACCACGCAGCCTTCGTTCCCAGCCCCTCTCCATCTCGCCACCAACCCCCTTCTGCCACTCCACTCCTCAGGCCATCATAATAAAGCCCGTGGAGACACAAATGGAAGGGCCCAGGTAGGAAGAAGACCCACTGGGCTTTCACTCTCTTGTGCCGACCTCGAGCTCCTCCCTTACCATACCTTATTTTAATTTATCTATGACCTCTTGTGAGGTTCTTAGAGGCCCTGCTTAATTTAATTTGGCTCACTTGCCCAAAATGAATGCTGGGCAAGTCGGGGACTTAGTGTATTGAACTCTAAGTTGCCAGGAGGAAACCAAGTCAATCAGGGACCTGAGATCTGGCCTCATGTTGATCTATTTTGGGTCAAAGCCACGTCTACTAATAGGTCTCTACTAATAGACTTGCAAAGTCGGAAGTCTTAATCAATGCTAAACAAGGGATATAAATAATAGGGACATTTGCCATCCACTTACCTCCTGGGGATGGGGTGTGAACTGGAGATGACTATGGCCACAAAGCACTCTAAACCCAAAGAAAATTCTCTGAACCGTTCTTCCACTCACCGAGTTTCTGTGGCACCGGTCCCCGTGCAGCTCTGACAAGTGAGCTATTTTTGTACGTGAACAAGGAGAGCTATTGTTATCTCTGCTCAGAATCAAGGATAAAAGGGAAAGGTGAGAGGGAGAAGGAGGGCACAAGAGAGAAGGAACGGAGGTGAGATGCAGAAATGCAGAAGGGAGACCAGAAACCAGAAAGAAAGGAGCCAGGTGCCCTTCCCAGGGATGGAGTAACCCACAGGCCAGTGTGTGGAGCCAAAGCGCCACGTGACCCCTCCGCAGCCCCAGTAATAGGCCCTCCCTCTGGTCTCACGGGATTCCGGTGGGACTAAGGATATGTGTCAAAGGGCTCTGGAAATGGTGAACCGGTGTCCATCCCAGGTGTCCCCTCTCTATGTGCAGCCAGGGAGCTCGTGCCCCTTTCCAACACCCTGACCCCGAGACTCAGGACACCCCAGACCAAAAAGAAGCTTAACTAGCAAACTCTCTGCCATCAATACATGCATTTCCACTGTCCTCACACCAGATGACCTAGGATTCTCGATGAGGGTGCTATTTTAGCAAGAAACTGAAAACTAGAACAGAAAGAGCCCACGGAACATGCTGAATCCCTGTGGTAACACACCCCCACTGAGGGGCAGGGCTCCATGTCTGTTTTAGTACACTGACACATATTTGTTTCGAGACCAGCAAGGCGGGTGCCACGGCTTCCTGCGTTCTGCCCCGTCAGCATGAAAGATTTGCTGCCATAGGCTTGTTCAGCTCCCTCTGGGGCTCTCCTCCTCTGAGACTGACGAAGATGAGAAGCTTACACCACCGCTTAATGAAGAGATTTCCTTCAGTTCTCATTTCTGACTCACCCCCTTCGGCTTCCCGGGGCCACTAATCATCGGGGCAGGGCGGCAAGGTGCGCTTGCCTCCAGGACCTGGCCACTGGGGGGAGCCAGAGAGCAACGAGGGCCCAACGTTTCCCCGAGAAGAGCTGACTCCCCACCCCACCCCCGCCCCCCACACCCACTCTCTCCTCCAGGCCAGAAACTGTGAGGCTTCTTAGCATTTCTGGATCCAGCGAGGGGGAAAAAAAAAAAAATCTCACCGTCATTGTACAGTTCCTTGGTAAACTCTTACTTTCTTCTTTACCAAGTTTGGGTGGAAAACAAAACAATTAATTTAAAAAGCAGCACACGAGAACCTAAACATTATTTATGTCTCTAATTATCTCATTCTAGTGGGTATTTTAGTCCTTGTCTGGTCAGGACATTAATTATCTTCATAACTACAGCAAAAGTTAAATAATAAGCACCCAAGGCTACAGCACTACTGTAATGTGCAAGCTTAAATGAACTTATAAATTTTATTAATGGATGCTTTATACAACTCCATATATTATAAATCAAACAAGAAACCTATTTCTATCTTTTAAGGGTGCGGTGAAAAAGCTTTAACATTATTGAGGATAATTTTTAGTAAGTTTAAAACTCCCTTTTTTTCAGTAATGAGACTGTTATGAGGATAATTTAATCTAGTTTGTCATGAGGCACCCCGGCTTGTTAAATAAGTTAATAAATGGCTGTGCATTAATCAAAGTGACAAAGCTATGAAGAGCTGGGGATGGGAGACAATTCTGGTGATAGTATTAATTAGTATTTAATTAGAAACTTAGGGCCCATAAATAAAAAAAAAATCATGGTAGAGACATTTATGCAAATTGCTTGGAGCTTGCGGTGGAGTGAGCTTTGCTTTAAAGAAACATGATTTTTTTTCCCCGAGCATACTATACACAGCAGCACTGTGGCCACACCACGTGGCCTCACCGAGCGCTCTTCTTTTGTCTCCAATTTGTTCCAATTACAGGCCTGTAAATTCAAATCATTCTTTTGACTGTCTTGATTGAAACGTAGAGTTTCCACAATTCCTACTGGGAGTTCTTTTCTTTTTTAAATAAAAAAGAGAGAAATGTTTCAGAGAGATGAAGAGTTTCTGATGCTTTTTCTGCTGGGTTAATGAAGGTGTGTGCCACCATTTTCTAAAAACAATTGTGGAGCCCGTTTGGTGCACACACGGGTGCCTCCTTTCTTAAGTCTGGCGAGCTGGACCTGGGTTTTGTTATGTGATACCGTATTGAAGACCGCATGGCCTCAACTGCCACTGTTTTTATGATGATCATAGCGCTTCTCCCTTTGTCTCACTCACACGCTTTGATAAATGCGCAATTTTTGACGACTCCAAAAGATAATAACCATTTGGTTCCGAACGTCACTGCTTTCCTAAGGCCCATGTCCCCTTTTTCAGACTTTATTATTTGTTGCATTGATTCAAGAAAGGTTATCCACAGTAAAACTGCTTTTTCTATTCAACAGTCTATCTCTGTCATGGTTCATTTATGTGTGAGCATGACGGACTGAAACCCGTATTATCCACAGCTGACAAGTGTCAGGCCGACAGTTCAATCAGCCCTTCCTTAAGATGATGCCCAGGGCCCTGTGTTTGATGTAGGACAATAAAGCAGGAAGCACAATCAGGGTCAAACTGATCCAATCCCTGTATATAAAGGGGATTCTGCCTAATAACACAGTACGATTTTTTTCCCCCTCTCCAAACACATTAGTCCTTAAACAGTGAGTTGGCCCTTAAGAAATTCTGTGACTGACATGAAAATGCTGAAGTTTTAACGTGGTTGGTTTATCCGTAGCCTCTTGGGGTTGCTGCTTTGTGCAGACTGGTTTTGTCAAAGTCAGAAAAATAATGTATTCAGTGTCTGATCATTTTTAGGGAGTTATTTGAATGGGATTTTAAGTCAGACATCCTGATGTTGACACAGGGATCATTTTCTTGTCCTTTTGTTTTACATTTGTGGAACAGATCATTTGCATCAGCTGATAAAATTAAATCTCTGAAATGCGTACAAAAGCAAGCTCCCTTCAGTGACTCTCCCCAGTCCCTCCACCCCCCTGGTAAGCAGAGCTGCTGGGGGTGTTTCTTTATATGAGGTCTGTCTAGAACACAGACTAGAATGCAAACCCGTCTTCCAAATTATGCTCCTTCAGCCCGGGGAACACTTTGACGAAAACATATAGGAAAGCATCTCACTACGAATTCTAAAAACTAACAGCAGAGCCAAAGTCGATAAAATGCTAATAGCCTGCACTCGGCTCCTTGAAGGGACACGGGTGCTGCTGCCTTTGCTAGTCTCCAGGCTTTGCAGATGATGGCAGGCAAGGGAGGGTTGCTCACCTATTTGGAAGGAGCCAGAACACTAAATGCCCTTCATAAGAAGGAAGCCAAAGCTTCTCCCCCCCACCACCCCGCCCTTATGGCACCATTAAACTTTCAAGCCAGAAGGCACCACAGAAAACATCAAATGCAACTTCCAGACCTTATGGATGAGGGAGGCTCGGGGAATTTTGTGACTTCCAATGTCAACGAGCTTGTAAGCGGTGGTGGAAGGACAAAGTTAACAACAACAAAATCCTCTATATTTTGCTTCTCTTTATCTGGTGTCACTGGGTAAGGCCAACTTCGTGTAGGAGAGTCTGATGAGAAGAAAAATTCAGGTATCGGAGAATGGTGGTGCTCAGAGCTACCAAACATGACTTATGTTGATTCTCTTCCTAGACAATTCTAGAAGTTCTAAGAAACATGCTCTCTGTGTTGGTTATTTGCTGGGACACTGCTCTGTTGCACTCCATCCATTTCCCCACAACTGCTGCGCTGCTCTGGCCCTGCTGACCCACCACCCAGGCTCCTTTGGTGGTTAGAGACCTTGGGGAGGCCTTGATTATGGTCAGTCAGAGAGTGGGAGGAGAGAGGCCAGCACGTGCCTTCCTTTCTGGCTCCCTGCTCTGATTCCCCATTTCTGAAGAGGCTGATCTCTCCAGCACTCTTGTCCCACAGAGTGGCCTCTCCTCCAGGGCTCCAGCTGTCATGAACACCCATCATTCAGTTTCATCCCCTTGCCTGTAGTCCTAGGGGGCTAATAGCTTCCTACTATTGCTAATCTCTTGGTACCCCAACATCTCTTGCTCATTCACCTAGCCCTGCCCACACTTCTGAATGTAGTCCCTTCTTTAAGGCTGCCATGGGAACATTCTCAGGTGAATGCTATTTTTTGCCAGAACCCTCAGGGACACACTCAAGTACTTAGCTTCCTAACTGGTCTCCCTGTTTTTAATCCAGCAGTTCTTAACATATTTAGAATCTCATAGAGAATGTGATGAAAGGCATGGGCTCTCCCCCCAGAAAAAATGCACTCACACTTACACACATATACACAAAACTTTGTGTACAGTTGTAGAGTATCCACAGACACATAAAGTCTATCTACATATCTTCTAAGGGGTCCCTAGCAGCTCTAGTCCCTTCCCTCTACCTCTCCTAAAACATCCATTTCTTCCATGTGATCATATCCATTTCCTCCTTAGAAACCTCCAGTGGTGTCCTACCAACTTCCACAAAGCATGAAGCCCAGAATCCTCAGCCAAGCACGTCAAGCTGAATCTGACAAGGTCCTATTAAGAAAGGACTTCAAGCGAAGGAATTGAATGCAGGGGAGTTGTTACAAAGATAGTGAAAGAGGTGAAAGGGATGGTAAGACAATCACAGATGAGCACAAATGGTAGCCAGTGCTGCGGCTGGAGAAACGAAGGGAAGCGCCCCAGAGCCAGGGCTGTCTGGGAGGCTAAGATTGTAGACGGCACGGCTAAGCAGGAGGTGGAGTGTGGGACAGGGCACAGCCGCTGCCATGACACTGCCCAACACAGGAAGAAAGGGTGAGGGATATCCCGGCTCCTTTTGTCCAGTTGTTCTCGAATCTTCCACACACCACACTATCTCAGAAGCCAGGTGACATGGAAGCTCTGAGGAGGTCACTGACTCGAGGTTCAAAGCAGGAAAGGCGCATGATGGATCTGAGATCAAATAGGTCAATGACTTTCACAAAAGCCCTCCAAGACCTGGACTCACCTGCCCACCTGCCTACGGAGCCATGGTGGAGCCTCGATTCTCCTCAAAAAGCTCGTTCTTCGCTGTCTACTGTGTACTGACTGTGTGCTAGGCACTAGTTCCAGGAGGAAGATGAGGGAATGCAGCCCTTGAGCGGCAAGTAAATAGTCAAGACTGAGGCTGATGACTTACTTGTGTAGGCAGAAAAGTAGCCAGGGCAGTCCGTTAGAGCAGGCGACCACAGCGGGCTTGGGTAGGCCGGCAGGGCAGCGATAACTCAGGAGTTTGCTCCCAGGAAAGGCAGATAGGGAATGCAGATGACTAAGTGAAAGAAGAAGACACTACATATGGTGTGAGTCCCACCATATGACTTTCTAGAAAAGGCAAAACTATGGAGACGGTAAACAAATCAGTGACTACCAGGGGTTGTGCGGAGGCGGGGAGGGGTAAACAGGCAGAGCACAGAGGATTTTTAGGGCAGTGAAACTACCCTGTATGATACTATAATGGTGGGTATGTGTCATTATGAATTTGTCCAACCCACAGAATGTATAACACTGAGAGTGAGCCCTGCTGTAAACCGGGGACTCTGGGTGATAACGAGGTGTCAGTGTAGGTTCATCAATCATAACAAATGCACCAGTCTGGTGGGGGGTGTTGATAATGAAAGGAAGACTATGCACAGGTGGGGGTACAGAGTAGACAGGCGATCTCTGTACCTTCTGCTCACTATTACTACGGACCTAAAACAGCTCTAAAATATAAAGTCTATTAAAAAATACCCTCTCCACATAAAGGGATGCCTGAATCTCATCTAGTGGTGTATTAGAGCCAGTTCTTCCCAGCTCACAAGAAACTGTTACATTTCCAGAGCCCCTGGTTAAACACAGCCACTACTCAAAAATAGATTATGTAAGCATACAATTACATAAGTCTTATTAAAAATAAAGGTAACAAATACTCAAAATTTATTGTTTTCTGATTATTTTACTACTATCTGTGCTCTTGAGGTTGGCCATTGTCCGTGAGTGGCAGAAACACGACGTAATGATGTGCCACCGTGCATCTCTTCCCAGCGCCTCATTCCGTGCTGTCACATTGGTGGCTTATGGAATAGGTACACCACAGGAATCAGCAAATACTGTAAGTCAGGGCTTGATTTGCTGTGTTGATGTCTAGATGAGGGGTAGGAAAACCATAGCACCCAGGTCAAATCTGGCCTGCAGTCTGTTTCTGCAGGACTCACCAGATTTCACATTTTTAAAGGATTGTTTTAAGGGGGAGGGGCAGGGAGAAAGAGACCATTTGTGGTCCACAAAGTGTAAAATATTCACTATCTGGTTCTTTACTGGAAAACTTGCCAACCCCTGGTCTAGACTTAAGAAAGTGATGGGTAAGATGTTAATAACACAAATTAAACTTAAAAGCATATCCTATCTGTAACTGTTACATGGCAAATGGCACAGAAAATTGAGGAAATATTCCTCCAGTATTTGAAAACTTTGACCCCATCGGCAAAGAATTCTCTCGTGTCATCAGTGAACAGGTGAAGTTCCAACATACATCTTTACTGTTTCGTGTTCGTCTTATTTGTCAATGTAAATGAAAATTCAACTAACACTCATGCTGGAACTCTACCTCTACCCATGAGTCAATGGGTGAGTTTGGACAGTGACCAAGCATTCATTAGCAGTCTGATTTTGTGAAATCACAGGTGAATCACAGCCATAAGTTAACTACAGACACAAGAGCTCAGGGGAAAAAAAAGGAAAGCATTATCTGAGAATCAATGGGCTAAAGAACATTCTTTAATAAAGAGTATTTTATTATTTGTAAGTGGTAAGCTACACAACATTCATATCAATAAAAGTTATAATAAATTTATGTATATATATATACATGTATTGTTTTTTTCTAGAGAGCCAGTTATTAAACTTTTACCAGCATACCATTGACCCCACCCACAGAGTCTGACTTAATTGGTCTGGGGCATGGCGATGGCCTTGGTATGGGGATTTTTACAACAACTCCCAAGTAAATCCAGTGTGTGGCCAATGTCGAGAATGACTGGCTTCGAGGAAAGATCAAAGTGCAGGGAGCAGCATCCCCTTAAGATTTCATTCTTCTTGATCAGAAAGGCTGCTTGAACCTGACCAGGGAGGCTCCAGACTTGAGCATGATGGGGGATATGCTGGGGGCAGGGAGGGTGGAAGGTTCCTCCCAGAACTGGACACACCTCACTGGGCTTTTTTTCCAAGTTCTCAAAACAAAAATATATTTTTTAAAGATTTTATTTATTTATTTGACAGAGAGAGACAACGCGAGAGAAGGAACACAAGCAGGGGGAGTAGGAGAGGGAGAAGCAGGCTCCCCACTGAGCAGGGAGCCCGATGCGGGGCCCAATCCCAGGACCCTGGGACCACGACCTGAGCCGAAGGCAGACGCGCTTAACAACTGAGCCACCCAGGCGCCCCTCAGAACAAAATTTCTTGGAGCAATGTTCCCACAGTCTCTTAGACATGCCGCTATTATTACTTCCTTTTGCCAAGTGACTCACTACAGCTTTACCAAATGTCCCTTTTCCTCCCCTGTCTCCTACAAACATCGTACCCAGCCCCCACATTCCAGCTTAACTATCCCTTCTTCTCTGAGAGCTTCCCCAGTTATGACAAACTCATTCATCTCTCCCCACCCCTATATCCATGTACCCCTTGCTAATTAAACCCTGATTTATTAAGGAAAGCACTGTGCCCTGCCAAATATTCTTTCCAGGCCCCCATTCCAGCCACGAGTGGCCCATGTGACACTGTTTTAGCTAACGACACCTAAGCTGAAGTCCGATGAGTGTTTAGGGCAGAGCTTGCGCTTTCCTGATAGAAGCATTGGACACAGCTGGTGCAGATCCCTGCCCACTTCCTCAGCGCTCACTTCCAGAGCCGGGAGCAACCAGCCATATGCAAAGGTGGAAGAGGAGAAAAATAAAAGGAGCGGGTCTCTGATGCTGTCGATGAGCCACAACACCGGTCCCTGACTTCTTGCCTGGGGAAGTCTTGTTCTGTGAGAAAAATAATCTCCTAGTTGTTCAAGCCGCTCTGGTTTGACTCTTCTGTGGCTGCAACCAGACGAAACGCGAGTCCAACAATCTCACAATTGCCTCTCTGATAGCCCTAGACTCCTACAGACGTGCTCCACACCACCCATACTCGCCAGCTCCAGTGTGTGAACTGGTCATGTATTTAATTTATTTACAAATCAGTATTTAATTACAGGTATTTAATTTACAGGTATTTAATTACAAATCAGTTGTTTGGAATTTGGATACACTTTCCTTACAAGACTGGCCTGTCCCAGGAAAATCCAGAAACAGTTTTGAAGTAACATGTCAACTCCTTGGAACAATGGAGATGATCTGAAAGAAGACTCGAGAGGAGTTAGGTGCATACACTTCATCAAGAAGTGAGGTCGCTAACAGTGACTTGTAAATAGGAAGGCTATAGTGAGGAATCATTCCCAAGGACTTGGCTTTTGCCCAGAGCTGACTTCTGTGGGAAGAATGCATGTAGGTACAGCACGAACTCGGTGGGTGCATGTGTTTGGGTCAGAAGGTAGAGGGCACAGAGCGTGGAGAGGCCAAGCTTCAAAGTGTGAGCGAAAGGAGATGGTGACATTTGTACCCCGAGCCTCACAGACCGCCTGAGCCCTAACTGTTGCATCCATGGCTGCATTCCATTTTTGTACCATATTAACGGATATGATATTGGTAATTGTTCTTAATAGAATCACAGAAACGAGAGATGGAAATGCTATATGGTAGGATGGAATGCTGTTCCTTTGCCATTGATCATTATAATAAGCCTGCTCATTCATTACTTATAAACCAGCTACAACTTTGCCAATGAGGCAGACCAAAATGGGGAGATAAACAAAATTGGTTTCCTTGCTAAATGCGACGCCTAAGTTTTAAGATATTTTGCTGAAGTTTTAAACTGATTGTCAATTAGTCAATGAGCTATGGCAGGCAGTGTATTTCTGGGTAATTAGTGTGTGTCTTTGGGGGGTTATTTGGCATGAGGCTGAGGGCAAAGTAATTTGTATCTCCCAGAAAGTGCAATAATTGCCTCAAGCTGAACTGCTTGGAAAGCGTATTAATTCTATTAGGAAACATTTATGTTATTTTATATGGCATCCGTATATTCATGAAGTGTACTCATAAACCATAAATTATTCATTTCGGGGGCATTATCACATGAGCATGCCGTCACTGGTCACTAGGCAAAAGGGCGGGGTTGTTTGTGCAGTTGGAGAATTCATGCCTTGTCGGAAAAGATGCAGGTTGGGTTTTGGAATTTATCTTATTAGAACACTGGATCCTAAGAGGGTGAAGAGGTAGTGTTGAGAAAGGTCAAAGGTAAGGTCATTTGCTTTAAACTAGCTTTTCAGGAAGCCAACAGGCCTTCTATTCAGTTTGCTTATGTGGTCTGGAAAAAAAAAAAAGCCCTGTGAGAGCTAAGAGCTACAGAGATTATAGGCTTAATCTTGATACTTTGGGACACTTCCTTCCCCAGTCCTGCTCAGAATGTCCAGATCATGCAAAAGGCTTATGAATGAATGCTCAGACTGTGTAATAGTTATCTACTGTGGTATAAGAGATTACTACAAAACTTAGTAGCTGAAAACAACACACATTTTTAAAAAAATTTTATTTTATTTAAACTCAATTAATTAACATACAGTGTATTATTAGTTTCAGAGGTAGAGTTCAATGGTCCATCAGTTGTATATAACACCCAGTGCTCATTACATCATGTGCCCTCCCTAATGCCCATCACCCAGTTGCCCCATCCCCCCGCACCTCCCCTCTAGCAACCCTCAGTTTGTTTCCTAGAGTTAAGAGTCTCTTATGGTTTGTCTCCCTCTCTGATTTCATCTTGTTTTATTTTTCCCTCCCTTCCCCTATGATCCTCTGTTTTGTTTCTTATATTCCACATATGAGTGAGATCATATGAGAATTGTCTTTCTCTGGTTGCCTTATTTTTCTTAGCATAATACCCTCTAGTTCCATCCATGTTGTTGCAAATGGCAAGATTTCATTTTTTTTTTTTTTGGATAACTGAGTAATACTCCTATATATATATATATATATATATATATATATATATATCCTATCTACCTTATCCATTCATCTGTCGATGGACATCTGGGCTCTTTCCGTAACAACACACATTTATGATCTCATGATTTCTGTGGGTCCGAAACCGTGTATGGCATAGCTGGGTCCTCTGCTTCCCAGCTCCTCACAAGGCTGCAGTGGAAGAGTCAGCCCGGAGTCTGTGGTCTCCCTTGAAGGCTCATCCAGGGAAAGATCAACTTCCAAGCTCAGTCCCAAGCCCTCATTTTCTCGAGGGACCAAGTTCCTGGATGGACGCTGACCAGCAGGTGCCCCCAGTTCCTTGCCACTTGGGTGTCTCCAATATGGAAACTTGCTTCATCAAAGTGGGCAAGCCAAGAATGCAAGGCAAAGGTCATGATCTTTTGTAACTTAATCGCATGCCTTCATCAAACAAGTGCTGACCGTCTGCTGGTGTCAAGCACTGTTCTTGGACGTGGAACTCACTCACAGGTGGAAGGGAAGGCCGGCTTTGAGTAGGAAACACTGCATAGTTAATACTGTGGTTGGAGCTATAAAGTTAGGAGAGATATGAGAGCATGAAAGGAAGGCCCATCTGTGACCTGGTCTTGGGGGTCCAAGAAAGCTTCCCCGAAGAAGGGTCATTTACACTGGATAAGAAAGCAGAAGAACATCCTAGGCACAGAGAACAGTATATGAGACCCTGAGACCTCAAAAAGCTTCCAGAAACCACAGAAGCAAAATCAAAACCAAATTAACAAACAGAGTGAATGTGAAGAGGCTTGACACCAGAAGAAGCCAGAGAAGTAGCTGGTAGCCAGGAGGGGCCAGGCCTACCCAATCTACTTTTCCCTCTCCTCCAGGATAAACAAGAACAACATGGCCACAACCTTGGCCTCATTTGACCTTTAGAGTAGAAACACCACTGGCACTAATTTGTGCCTAGAAAGATGTATGATAATGTCTCAGACAGCATCTTGAAAATGTCTTATCCTAGGAAAGCAGCTTCTGTCTTTGTGATACAGAACACGAGCCATTTCTGTCCACTCAGCAATCACAGATTTGCACACTCGGCTTAGTGGAGGCAATCTGGCTGTGACTCCTTCCCAGGGAAACACACCTTCTGCTCCGGGCCATGACTTCTCATGCAACTCAGGAAGCCTCCATCCACTGTCCACTGTCACTCTTCTTCCTCAGTCCCTGGAGGTCAGTGGTTCTCAGCGGGGGAATTGTGAAGCTTGAGGGCATGTTTTTGGTTGTGTCGATGACTGCGAAGCACCACCAGCATTTACTGGGCAGGGACAGAGCTGCAGACATTATTGAATGTATGAGACAGTCACAGCAAGACACTGTCCAGGGGTCCCACCAGGTATGGATGCAGGTGAAAATCCTATTTACAGTTTTCCGAGACTAGAGCCTAACTATGCTTTACATATAAACACAAGTTTTTTTTTTTTTTGCACAGTTTCCATATACCCTTCATTATCCAATAATGAAACTACAGTGGGATTTGGGGAAGGATTTACTTTGCTTTTTTCCAAAACTTTTCCCAGAGTTAGTCACCATTTCCCCAAATCATATCATGGTATTTGAGTCACCCATAGGACATGTATAAATCTGCCTTTAAAACTGTCACATTCATGATGATTTTATATACATATATCTGTCTTGTTTCAAAATGTCACTCTAAAGAAAGTGTCAATATTCAGTTAGATGTGGTTCTACCTCTTTCAAATCCAAATACATTGGTAATGAGATGAGGAAAGCGCCTGGGTACTTCCTTATGAGCCCCAGTTCCTTGCTGTTCGAGGGGTGCTCCACAAACCAGCAGCATCTGCATCTACCAACACCCTTGTTAGAGGAAGGATCTCAGGCCCCACCCTGGATCTACTGAATCTGGGTCTGCACTGTATTAAGACCCCCAGATAACTTAGATTCACATAAAAGTTTAAGATGCCCTCTTCTATGTTAGGTATGAAAAAGCACCGGAAAAGCATTTTTTTTTAATTACAAATGATTTTCCTTTTATTTCTCCTCTCTATGACATTATATTAATTAAGGCATTATATTAATTTTTTAATTATATGGAAAAGGTGGCTTATGTTATCAATGAATTTCACCTTGAGAAAGTAAAATGGGAGTTACAAAATCTATTTTAAGGAAAGACGGTGCTGTGTCTGGTAGGGTTGAGAATGATGCTCTAAGATTCCTGGAATTCAATAACTGGGTGTGGTGAACTTTGGAGCATCTGAACGGGAATAGGGCATCGGAGTCAAGTTTCTCTGAACTTGGTCACTTATACACTCTAATGAGTCCTAAACCTGTGCGTCCAGCTCCGTGTCTCCCCCCCAGAGCACAGCAGATACATCCCTGCTTTCTAAAGATAGACTGGCCAGCTCACAGAGTAAGTGTCCTGCTGACTTCTACAGGGTCAGGCCACACTCATTTATTCTACAAATGTATTTTGATCCCCTTCTATGTGCCATGCACTGTCACAGGGTTGTGAGTAATAAAAAGACAAAGCTGGCCTTTGTGGAGCTTACAACAGACAGCCTCATAGGAGAGCTAAGAGGCCCTAAATAACTGCATGAAGAGTTAGGAAGAGGTGGGTGCCCTCGGAGAGGCACAGATCATGCAAGACCCGTGTGTGTATGAGGGGGAAGGAGCTCACACCCACATAGAAAGAGTACGGAAATGTCCCTGGGACTCACCCGAGCCTCTGCACTGCCCAGAGACGGGGCTTCATGCAGGAGCTCTCTGGTGCCGCCACGCAGCTATTTACACCTCCCATGCTCCCCTCAAACCTGGCTGGCCACACCTGTCCCCCCACCCTTAGCAGGAGCTTGCTTCCTTCTTCTCAAAGTAAAAAGAGTTGTCAGGTGGAACTCCTTGCACTTCCCACCATTGCTGCCTGGGCCCTCAGTGGTGCATGTGCCCTCTCTACTGGATCCTTCATATTAACTGGTAAACACACTTTGATGTGTTCTAATGTCATTTTTCAACCATCACTCAAGCCACTGGCCTCTCCTCTCCTCTCTTTCACAATCAGACTTCTTTAAAAACAAAATGTATTTTTGTATTTATCTCCACCTCCTCAACTCCTACTCACTCTTCAACCCACTGCAACCAGCCTCTGACCTCACCGCCCACAGAAGCCCCTCTTAGTCATATCGCCAACTGCCTGCTTCCTACCAATGCCAACAAACCCTTCTCTGTCTCCGTCTCATGGGAAATTCAGCAGCGTTGGACATTGCCGATGGGGCCCTAGAAACAGCCTCTTCCCTCAGTTTCCATGACATCACACCCTGGTCATCTTCCCCTACCTCATGGACCTCTTCTTTTCAGCCTTCTTGGTGGGTTTCTCATCTCTTAAATGCTGGGGTGTCTTGGGGTTCAATCCAAGACCCTCCTTGCTTTCAATAAACATGTTCTCTGGACTTGACCATTTATATCCTTAATGATTCCCAATCTATAGCTCCAGCCCAGTTCTCCCTCTTGAACAGATTTCTGGACAATTCTACTTGTCCCAAAGCTACCTCAAACTCATTATATTCAAAAACAAACAAATTTGTTACCTCCCACCCCACCTGTTCTTCATTCCTCGACCCCTGTATTATTGAATGGCACTACCATCTACCATTTGCCCAGGCTAGACACTGAGGCATCATCCTTGACTTACTACATTCTCACACCCAGTCAGTCACCCTCAAATCCATGCTTTATCCTATAGCCAGAGTCATCTAACAAATGGGTATTATTATTTCACCATTCTGCTTAAAACACACCCATGTCTCCCTCATTACCCTCAGGGTAAAGTCCGGCCCCATTATTTGAATGCTTCTCTTCCTTCTCATTTGTCCTCCAACCTCAGACCAGCTTGATCTTTCTAAAATATAAACTTACTCAAGTTACCCTCACTTCTTCAGCTTTTAAAAGTGCTGATGGAACCCCATTACTAAGAGGACAAAACCAAACATCTTAAATGATCAGGTTCTGTTAGAAAAAAACATGGAGCATTCAGAATGGCTAGAGCACAAAGCATCCTTCCAGAGGGACAAGAGATGACCTGGAGAGGTGCACTGAGCCAGATCACATAGGGCCTTGAACGCCCAAATAGGAAGTTTACACTCATACCAAGAGCAGTGGAAAACATGTCTCTGCGTGCAAAGTTTTAAGCAGGTGAGTATTTTGCATAGACCGTGGTGCCCCTCATCACCTCGCCTCCTCTATAGTGGGCAGTTCGGTGTGAGCGCAGACTCTCCTTGAGACAGTCCAGCCTGAAATATGACCGACCTCAAGCTTACACCATGTCCATTTCCACTTGCAGCCTCAGGACTTCAAGACAAAAACTGTCATGAGATGGATGAAAATGCATCCCGTCCCCAAAACTCCCAACAGCTTAGGGTAAGAAAGAAGGAGGAGGCAAGGCTGAGCCTATTGTTCAAGCCAGGGTGATGGGAAGATGAAGGTGCCGCCGGCAGAAACAGAGGGCCTCATCAGGAGGCAGAGGCGGCTTGATATCGGAATGCCAGTGAGCAGAAGAACGGGGAGGCAGAAAAGTAAGTCATGTGGGGAGAAGTGGGAGTAACTTGGGGAGTTCCGAAAAGCAAGGCTAGAAAAGCAAGGGGGACTAAGAGCTCCTTCGCCCACATAAGTGTCTGTCCGGAAGGAGAGTCTAGGAAAGGAAGGAGGGAGAGGGAGAACCAGCAAAGAGAAAACACCCTGGAGGAGCAGACGTGCCTCGGTTGGTGAAAGTGCCTTCTGACCGCTGCCCTGCCTGTGAGGGCGTGAGCATCCTCTCCCCGGGACGACTGAGCGGGATGTGCAGGTGCCTGAGCATCTGAGTCCTACTTCCAGAGGGAGGGCGAACTAAGCAAGAGTGATCCAGCTCTGAGTGTTCCGACCTCCGTCTTCCTCCCCCTCACCCCTGCTGCTCCCAGTCTTCACGTTGGCGATGCAGCCTCACCATGGGCTTCACTTCAGGAGCAACTCTGAGAAGACAAGCAAAGAGGCAAGACTTGCTCTCAGTGCCTTCCACCATCGCCCCCTCGAGCCTTTTCTCTGCCACTGTTCCCTCCCCACCAGGGGCCCGGCATTGTCCTGTTGGCCTCCTCTTCACTCCCTGCGAGGCCATGGCCAGGACCTCTAGCTCCTTTAGAACCCATCTGCCCAGGCCACCCCACCCTTGGGTGCTCGGCTCTCTGGGCTTAGACACTCCGGTACATTGAGCTGGGCTCTGGACTTCAAAACAATTGACTCTATTTGCACACACTGAGACCTTCTCGTTCCCCCTCAACCACACTGGGCTCCTGTCCACCTAATCCCCTAGGACCCCTTACTCTGAAAGCTTCATGCATCTTCACACAACGGTTCCAGGAAAGGGCAAAAACTGCCTCTACCTTTTGGGTGAGACAATTTTGCCCAGCAACATGTACCTTGTTGTCTTTCTTCAGACAAAGGGGGGCCTCTGACATAAAACATTTTTTGGGGAGAGCAAGATTCTCACACACACACACACACACACACAGACATCAATTTGTCTTAAACATCAAATTGTCAAATTCATGATCCAATCCTCTTGGGGGAAGTTTCTTTGAACAAGTCGAGGCAAAGGAAAATTAGTTCAGGTCTTTCACTCAATAAATATCTTTTGGAACACCTGTAGTGAATTCGGCGCTAAAGCAGACAAGAAAGAAATGTCAAATGTCTCCCTGGCCCTCAGAATTGCATGGGGAAGGAGAGATGCTCCCATGGAGGACGCCAGGTGACAATACAGGCAGCAGGATAGGGTGAGGGCCACAGGACCAGATGAAACCAGGGACCCTTACACCCAAGTGTGCCTAAGAATCCTCAAGATATGGAGTCATTTAAAATGCAGATCCTGGGCACTGCCAGGAGCTTAGAGTCACTAGGTCTCTGGTGAGTCCCAGAAATCTGCGTTTTAAATAATCCTCATGTGGGTATTTTCTTTGAGAAATACTGGTCCAGCCAGTAGCTCTTTCTAGGGACCAGAGGAAAAAGGAAGCCCACTGGGCAGGCCCAGGAAGGGAGCTATTTTTTGTGTTCAGACCTTAAGAAGCTGACAAGGAATCCTTTTCATTCTTCCTCTGCAGGGTTGAATGTTTTGAAAGAGAGCCAATACCTTGCCATTATCTGGAGAATGTGCAATTGGCACTGGGAACAAAAAAGGACGTGGACCGCTGAGTCTAGAGTTGATGAAACCAGTTTATCTGAATCTGATTCCAGGCCAGTCTGATGCTGAAAGGGGCGTCCTGACTCCCTGAAGCTTTCTCGTCTATTGTTTTTCTTTTCCTGGGTGGCTTTGCCAGGACCTCATAGATATCATTATTTTCAGATTACTGTTATTACACACATTCTTCTTGAATACAATACTACTCTGTTTTTATCTCCATACAGCGGAGGACCAAGTTCCAGTTGTGTTTTTGTTTTTGTTTTTGTTTTTTTATCTGTATGTGTAAAACAATCAGAGCAAGGCCCTCCAGGGGTTATTCTCTCTGCTTGTAGGTGTGGTAGGAGGTGAGAGGAACTACGGGAGGACCTGCCCCAGAGTGAGAAAAGGCATGGTAGGGGAAGCTCTTCACGCCCCTCCTGTCCAGCCACTGACTGCTTCTCAACCTCTACAGGGCACTCACTCTGCACCAGGTGCCACGCTAAGATTGGGGGCTTCCATTCCAGAGGAGGGATACAGAATAAATAAATGAACAAACACTGGAAAATAACATTAGTGATAAGTGTTATGGGTTGTTTTTGTTTTAGTTTTTGTTTTTTAAGCCAATGAGGTAGTAGAGAGGGATTAGACTGGAAGGCCAGGGAGGAGGTCATGCAGAGCAGCTGTAGGGAGACTGGGGGGAAAAACATTCCAGATGCCCTTTTGGAGGAATGATCATAGCACATTCAAAGAACAGAAAGAAGTTGTAAATGTGGCCACAGCCAAAATGAGATCAGAGCATAAAAGTAATACAAAGAATTTGGAGAGGGCCCAGAGGTTTCGTCTCAGATAGGAAGAACAAGAAGCTAAATCCTTGGGCTGACTTAATGATTTCCCTATGACCAAGGGGACAGGGTAGTGCCCATTTCCCAGCAGACATTCCAGAAACTGAGCTATCACTGCATCAGGAGCCAATCAAGTCTGATACAAAGAAAATTAGTTTCTGCAGTTTAGCAGCAATGAGTGATTGACGAGTAACACTCCGCAGAAACTGACAGATTGTCAAGCCTGCCTGCTACCCCTGGGTCATCTCAGCCGAGAATTTCTGGCCCAGGGAGAGCAGTCATGGCTTTCTCCCTCAGTGGATTTTCCTATGGAGAGTTCAGGACAGAAGAAAAAGAAAGACATCAGCAAGCTTTCTGAAAGCCACGAGCTGATGGGAGTGCGTGTGCTGTGCCTGCGTCGGGCTCGGTCAGTATCTCCACGGTAGCTCTGGTTGGGTATAGTTACCCGCGTGGATGAGGGGCATGTCCAAGAGTGGACTGCAAACCAAATACGAAGAACTTTTAGTGGCAAGTCATATTTTACTAAATACATAAGCCTGTTCTGCTGACTCAGGATCTGGCCTTACAAATGGACCTTTGGTAGAGGTTGAGCCGAGCGAAGACACCTGCCTGGTTGGCTTTGGCCCCATACCTGGGCTTGTCTCGGGCCAGCTGTTCTATAGGGGCCTCCAGGACAGTGTGGCCAGAGAAAACACAGCGTGCCTAGTTTAACTTGAATTTCAGAAAAAGAACAAATAATTTTCAGTATAAGTATGTTCCATGCAATGTTTGGGATATATGTATGCTAAGAAATTTATTCACTGTTTTTCTGAAATTCAAATTTAACTGAGCGTCCTATATTTTTATTTGCTAAATCTGGTATCTCTCCTCTATCACAGTGTATGAACATCAAGCTTCCCTGGGTTGTAATCCAACACTGAGACCCCCAGTGGGGCTTCTCAGAGTGGGATTTGCTTCCACCCTACCCAAGAAAGTAGAAAGCCCTCTGCGTGGGAACATATGCCTAAGAGCTCTCTGTAGGGCGCAGCTGGCCTGATAGAGGAATTATTAGACAAGGCCAGATTCAAAGACCACCTTCGATTTTGTGGCAAAGGGATCCAAAGTATGGCTCCCTGGTTAGCCTGATTTGTACTTCCTAATGTTGATCTTAAAGATTGAGTATATCTCGGGGCGCCTGGGTGGCTCAGTCGTTAAGCGTCTGCCTTTGGCTCAGGTCATGGTCCCAGGGTCCTGGGATCGAGCCCCACATCGGGCTCCCTGCTCAGCGGGAAGCCTGCTTCTCTCTCTCCCATTCCCCCTACTTGTGTTCCCTCTCTCGCTGTGTCTCTGTCAAATAAATAAATAAAATCTTAAAAAAAAAAAAAGATTGAGCATATCTGTTTTTCAGAAGGGTCATTCTGTGCAAAACATTTCTTATCCTCTACTCCTGAGCTATGCCCTTAAGCCCTAAGATGTGGGTGCCCTAAATACAGATGCTGTCAGGGAGCCCCCAGATACGGGTGCCAGGATCCCCTGCAGACGGCACCCAGGAGTCTCCTTTGGACCATGCTTTCCGACCTCGGCTCTCACCCAGGCCTCATTAGCTCCTTAGGGCCCCGGATGCTCTTGCATGCTCACCTGACCCACCCTTCTCTTGCCTAATACGACCTTAGTAACCTGACGCTGGTTCTGGCGGCCTGCCCCGGGCACCGGTGGACTATGCTCCTGGGTGTTATTGCTGGGATTTGCTCCAGCCTCTTAAGAATGCCACCTCGGCCAGCCCATGTCCCCAGACCCTGCTGGCCTGCCCTATCCAGCAAAAAGACGAGACACTAAGATCATTCAGTTCTGTCCATGCCTTCACACAGGACTGTGAATTCTATACTGTGGTCACATACTATACAAATAATGCTTCCCCCTTATCCCCCAAAAGTCCCTTAGACAAGTTCAACCCCCATGTGCTAGTTGTTCAGAGTGTTGTGACCACATATGTTCCCCTGACCATCCCTTGGCGCTTAGGCACGATGGCATGGAAACCCAGGATGGCGCTCCAGGGATGACAACGTGCAGAATCCTCTCCTTGCGGCCCCCATACATCTCTAAGGGCAGAAGTGTTCCATCTAATGGTCTGCCCTCCTCTCACGACCCTCCCTCTCATGGTTTTGGGGTCTGGTCTCTGGTTCCTTTCTCACTCCATTCCCTAGACACATTATCCACGACTGTGTCAGGGATCCTGGGGCAGCTGCACTCTGGTTTGACAGAGAGATGATGTAAGGTCACTTTCCACCTTATTATCTTGAGAAAGCATGAACGTACCAAGTTTCGGGGGGCCTGAAGCCTATTCCACTCCCTGACCCAGTTCTCTTGCAGAATCTTCGGAACCTGTCTCCACACCTTCGCTGTGGCAGACGGCTGATGTTTCCCTGCATTGTTGTCTCGGGCTGAGGCTGCAATTTTCCTGATTTGGCCCTTGCATATTATTTAATTGTTTATCTTGACATACAGGTTTGTCCCAGAGGGGAATGCTTAAAAAGTGGCATGGCATCCCTCAATATATAGAGAGATGCAGCTTTCACTTCCCGTGGACGGGTTTTCTCCTGCCAGACTCCTCCCAATTATCCTGCAGGCTTCTTTGCCCCGAGGGCAGTTTGCAGCTCCAAGGGACTGGAATTGGCTTAAAAATTCTTTCCTCTCTGTGCCCCATGTGAGGGGGCATTGTGTGCTCTCTAAATAATAAGCCTGGCTTTGTGTGACCTAACTGGACAGGGCCCTTTGAGAGATTTTTCAGTTGCAGAGCAAGCAGTCAGCTGCACCCTAGGAAACCAAGAAGTTTCCAGACCAAGGAGAAAAGTCCATGACAGCAAGATTTTTTTTTCCTTAAATGGTATTGTCAACTAATTCCTCTCCTCCACTAGTGTTCAGGGTAATTAGGTAAAAGTGTAGCAGAAGAATCCAAATTTCTATTTTGGATCTGATAAATGACAGCATTTAATGAGATGGCCCCCACCCCTTGCTAACAAAACAACAATCAACCATTTTAGTGACCTTATGAGTTAGATGCAAGGCATTGTCATCGATCAAGGTAATTACTATACTTGCTGATTTCCTCCTCCAGACCCAGGACTGGCTAGAAACTAAAGGGTTAGAAAGAGGTAGAAGTCACAATGCTTGGCCTCCACCTCACAAAAACCCACTCAGAAGAGAAGAAACTGACCAGAATTGACCACCTCCACTGTGCCAGGCTGGGGATTTACACACAAATTATCTCATTTAATCGCCTCAATAACCCTGTAAGGCAGAGAGTAGCAGCTCCATTTTACAGATATTGAAACTGGTATCCAAAAAGCATATAAGTGGGAGGCAGAATAATGTCCCCCAAAGATGTCCATGTTCTAATCCCTGTGAATATGTTAGCTCCAAAGGAAAAAAAGGGGGTGGGGGAGAACCTGGCAGAAGTGATTCAGTTAAAAAAATCTTGAGATGGGGAGATTGTCCTGGATTATCTGGGTGCGTCCCAGGTAATATCAAAGGGCCTTAGGTCAGGTAGATAAGAAGGTCAGAGTCAGAGCAACAGAGATATGACAAAGGAAACAGAGGCTGGAGTGATGTGGGGCCATGAGCCAAGGAATGCAGGCAGCCTCTAGAAGCTAGAGAAAACAAGGAGGTGGATTCCCCCTGGAGCCTCCTGAAGATACCAGCCTTGCTGACCCATTAGACTTCTGACTTCCGGAACTGTAAGGTAAGAAAGGGTTGGTGTTTTAAGGTACTAAGCTTGTGGTAATTTGTTTCAGCAGCAATAGAAAACTAACACAGTGTGCTTATTCACACCTGCCCCAGTTGCATTCCACAGATGACTTGAGCTGGCGGGAGAAGTTTCCTTCAAAGTGATAGGGCCAGGCAGCGCTGCCATATTGCCTCCTGGCCCCTGGAGTTCTGCAAAGCAGGGGCCCCAGGGCAGGATTCAAACCAAGTCTACAAATGTGTCCTTAACGTCTATATCCTTTCTTCTTTGCTGATCTGCTCTCTAAAGATAACATTTAGGGGCAAAATGAGCAAAATGTCAAAAGAAATATTCCAAAATAACATGATAAGCTTAGTGAATGACTAAGGAGTTCAGGAAATAATGTTGTTCTGAGAAATAATTAGTGGTGCATACAGCGGCGATTAGAGCCGACTTGGTGGAGGGGGTGCAGCTTCACCTGGGCCCTCCAGCATGGGCAGGGTAGGGGTAATGCGGGAGGCAAACAGAAGACCTTATAGATGAGGAATGGCCTGATATAAGAAATACTACTAGGAACAGAAGCAGCAGCCCATCTCCCTACCCTTGATCCCCCACCCCCCACCCCCCTGCTACCCTCACGCCTCCCCTGCCTATGGATTCCATTAAATCTCCCAACTGAAGTTTTGGCAAAGGCTTTATAACATTCTGTGTTGTCCCGTACCTTACAGATGACAAGTTTGGACGCAAACAGGTCTAATGTGTCTTTCTTGCCCAGAGCTACCTAGCATATCAGGTCTGCCAGGCCAGTGCTCCCCAGCAATGAGGAACAAAATGTTTTCAGTTCTTCAAAGTCAACAAGCATACTCTTTGTACATGTGAGTGGTCAGTTTGATTCAGCATGTCCAAATAAGGAAAATTTGGAAGAGAATTCCAGACTTTAACCTGGGTGGGGCGATTTTGTTAAATACAAGGACGGTGTGTTCAGAGATACCTTTTTAAGCCACCTTTAATTTGTAATGAAGCAAATTTTTATGCAAGAGGTGGCATATAATAAAAATGACTTGGATGCAAAAGACCCAACCTCTAGTCCTGAGTTCTGTTGTCACTTGACACATGACACGGAGCAAATTCTGTTACACCCTCTATGAAATGAACACTTGGTCTTAAAATTCTCTTAATCATTTAAGATGCTTTGGGCCACAGGCAACAGAAATCCTGATTCAAACCGGTTTAAACATGAAGGAAATGCATTATCCTGCAAAACAGAAAGTTGAATGGCAGGGCAGCTTAGAGGCTGTATTAGTCAAGATTCTCCAGAGAAACAGAACCAACAGGATATATAGAGAGAATGAGATTTATTATGAGGGATTGACTCATGGTTATGGAGGCTAAGAAGTCCCATGATCTGATGTCTGCAAGCTGGAGGCTCAGAAAAGCTGGTACTGTAATTTCACTCCAAACCCCAAGGCCTAAGAACCAAGGGAACTGGTGGTGTAAATCCCAGTCCAAGTCTGAAGGCCAAAAAATGAGAAGCACCGATGCGTGAGGGAGGGAGAAGATGGATGTCTCAGCTCAAGCGAAAGAGCAGATCTACCCTTCCTCCACCTTTTTGTTCTACTCAGGCGCTCAACAGATTGTATGGTGCCCCCTCACATTGGTGAGAATGATCTTTACTCAGTCTACAGATTCAAATGCTAATCTCTTCGGGACATATCTTCATAGACTCACCCAGAAATCATGTTTTACCAGCTATGTGGGCATCCCTCAGTCTAGTCAAGTTGACACATAAAGCTAACCCTTACAATGGTTGATTAATTCAGTGGTGTGGATGATGTCATCAATGACCTGGGTTCTTTCTCTCTTTCTCTCCATTCTTGCCATCCTGAGTATCAGTTTAATCCTTATGCTGATAGTATGATGACTGCCATGATTCTAGGCATCACAGTCAGACACAAAGTATCTGGAGGAAAGGGAGAGAGTATCCTCCAAAAGTCTTCCCCTCACATAGCACTGGCCATCAGTGAGCCACACATACCCATTTCTGAACCAATTACTGAAAAGGGGATCCCTTGAGAAAGGTTGTTCCAGCCCCTCCTGAGGGTGTGGAAGAGGGAAGACAAGTGAACAAAAGCATGATTCTGTGTGGACGGAAAATGGGAGAAACTGCAGGTGGACAGGAAATTTATAGCGATCTCTGTACTCTTAAAGCTCCAAAAACCCATAAGTTAAAAACTCAGTGGTTGCCTGATATGGTTTAAACCCAGACTGGCAAGATCCATGACTAACCAGAACCAAGCATTGGGCTATACACCAGCACTGAGCAAGCATCAGAGAACTTTCATGAAGCATCCCTTCAAGGGGATCTTGACCACTTCACAACCAAGACAGTCAATCCCATTGCTTTAACCCTTCTTACCGCTGCTGGAGAATTGAAGCCCGGCAGTTTGGGTTATAGATGAATGAGAGAAAAGGGTTGCTCTTAATTTATGTAAGTTCCATGACAATTGGCCAACCTACCTCCCTGTTTTCTACCCTGAGACAATCCAGGCAAATCTTAGGGTGTTAGATGGTGAGAGAGCAGTAAAGTGGTGGATGGGGCTATGGCATTTTCTTAAAAGAAAATTCAAATTGGCTATTAGAGTTACTGACCTAACATTGACCATTGGCAGATTGTGTCTGTTTAAACTCATTTCCAGATCACTTGAATGAGAAATAGCAGTTTTCTCCTAATGTAGACCAGGCCCCTAGAGTTATTTCCTAAAGCTGCAATGACAATTGTAAGTAAGGAGAAAATAGACGGATAGAGGTTTGATGAGAAATTTTACACTTCTCGTGAGTCTTTTTGTGAGGGGCTCAGTGTGTTTGCTCAATTCCAATTACCTGCCTCTTTCTTCTCTGGCTGGATTAGTAACTATTCAATTCAACCAAAGCATAGAACAGTATCACTAAAATGATTGTTCCTCTCCCAACAGGATACTTAGGTTTTGACTGAGTAATCAAACTCTGTAAGAAATTTCGCCAAGATATTTATTATACCAAGTAACGGGAATAGGAGGTATCCTTTGTTATATAATATATTGTAACTAGCTAGAAGAAATAGATGAAAAAAAATCCTCCTTAAACAGGAAAGTCACACATATGTGGTAGTAAATTTATGTCCCCCGTCTCACAACACTGTTACCAGACAACCAAGAGAATTAGAAGCATAGGGGCGCCTGGGTGGCTCAGTTGGTTAAGCGACTGCCTTCGGCTCAGGTCATGATCCTGGAGTCCCGGGATCGAGTCCCGCATCAAGTCCCGCATCGGGCTCCCTGCTCGGCAGGGAGTCTGCTTCTCCCTCAGACCCTCCCCCCTCTCATGTGCTCTCTTTCTCATTCTCTCTCTCTTTCAAATAAATGAATAAAATCTTTTAAAAAAAAAAAGAAGCGTATAAAGTAATAAGTATATTTGAATAAGTAAAAGAAGTAAGCATTTTTCAAGTAATAACTTTTCTGGCAAATTATTGCTGGTAGTTGTCGAACTCTGCAGAAGGCGTTCTGTTCTTGTTATAAGGCTTGAAGTTGCCATATAAAAGTGGACCTAGACAGCCACATCGAGGTGAATTCCATAGGACCTGCGATCATAATTAATTCTTTCTTCCTCCCCATCAAACCTCTAAGCACACCTACTCACAGATGTTATTCTATCTCATAGGGGGTTCCATTCCATTTCCATTCCATCCCTGGTGGAACTGCTAATGGCTCAAACAAGGAGAAATAAGAGAGAAGAACCAGAAGAAAAACAAAGGTCCAGAATCATCTGCAAGCTGAATAACACGTACTTGGAGAAGGATGGGCCTAACAGTAGCCAAATGAGAGAAGAGGTGAGATGTGTCAATTTTCTTTCAGCCCCTCATTCCAGGTCCTGGGTTTATCCTACCTCACAGGCCGTCTCAGTTAAGCGGGGAAAAAAAGCACATTCATTTGGTGGAGACTTCTTATTTGATGTCTTCAACATTACATGGAGCATTGATTTTTTTTTTATACTGTCTTTTGCTCCCCTGCTTGAGGTTTTCCTTGGGTGGAAGGCATCTTGAAAGCCTTCTGCCTTTCATTCTCCCAGAATCTATGCTCTGATCTTGAGACATTAGTCACAGTTCCAAGGAGGGGACAGGTCAAATAACTTTACAATCAAAACCCAAACCTAAACAGATGGCTCCTTTATTCCAAGAAGGCACAAGCACTTGTCACTCTCTTGTGATAATGGGATTTGGCCTCAACATTAAGGCATCCCAGAAGCAGAGAGCTGCAGTTCGGGCCCAGTGGGCTCTCTGCTCAGTTTCAATTCCCAGCCAACCGACTCGAGATCTTCCAGCCAAGTGTGGACTCAGGATGCGCTAAAAAGATGAATGCCTGAGGAAATCCTAGGCAGGCTGGCTACATTCTCCAAGTGTGGTCTTTGAACTGTTAAGTGCATCAATTCACCTGAGGACTTGTTAAAAATGCAGATTCCTGACCCCCTCCCTGATGCTGTGAATCAGCCCAGGAATCTGCTTTTTCAAGAGGCTTATCAGGTCATTTTAACGCTCCTTGACATCGGAGGACCACTTCTAGACCCTCGGTACACAAACGTGGTCTTGAGACCAGCGGCATTAGCGGCATCCAGGAGTTTGTTAGAGATGCAGAATCTTAGGTCCCACCTCCGACATCCGAAATCACAACCTGCATTTTAACAAGATGTCCAGATAATTCCTTAGAGTTCAAGAAACATTTTGCTAGAGTAGTTTTGTCTTATAACCTTGTTCCCACCAGCTCGGAAGAGAGTGCAGCAGCACAAAAAGGGGCTTCCTCTCAATCCTAAACTACATATTAGGATCAGTAAGGAAGTCTTTAACAACACTGACATTTCAGTCCTGCCGTAGCCAATTTAACCCAGCCTTCTGGAAGGGGGGCCTGGGCATCTGTATTTTTAAGAGCTCCCTACCTAATTCCAATGTGCAGCCAGAATTGAGAACCACTATTCCACCAAAGCAAAATTCAGAATCAAAGCTTACCCTAAAGACAGTGTGAAGCTGGGTCTCACTCCCCTAAAAAGCGATCAGCCATTTGCCTAGTAACAAGGGATTCCTAAAATAGTTGCCTTTTACTAAGAAGAGGCAGCTTCAGCCTTTTGAATGGCTACTCATTGTCCATGCCTCATACAAATATGTTGGGTCTCCACCGCCCGGGAGCTCAAAAGCAGCATTCCCATCCCCTTTGTTACTCAAGGCCAGGCTCTGGCATCCTCGGGATGGGAAATGGCTTCTTCTGAGGCAGCATTTCTCTTAGCTTTCTCTGCCCCTGGGACTTGTGATTCTGGACAAGGCATATGTCTTCTCACCATGCCATTTCCCTCATTTGCAGAGGGAAAACACAGTGTTCATTGATTCCTTTGGTTAAGCTGACTGGTGCCCCTGGCTCCCGTCCAGTGACTATTTCTCTTTGCAGCAATCCTCAGCTGGGGGAGAGCCAGGAGGGAGATGGCTGCCCACTTAGAGCCCCGAGCCCCCCGTGCTCTCTATCCTGTGAGCTCTCCAAATGCCAGCTCATTCCGCTGATTCTCTTCTACCCAGGCAGGTCCATCAGAAAGCCTTGGAACAGGTTTGAGAACAGAAAGGCTACTGGATTCCTTCGAAATGTCTGAGCTCAGTTTAAGTCCAGAGTCCAGTAGACCCCAGGTGGAAGAATAAAACCCTTTTCTCCCAGGGGAAAGCCTCCTGATTGATCTGGATAAACACTCTTGAACTCTAACTATAGCACATGGACTCACCACCGTTATTTCTTTAATTATTGATAGCTGATGTTTCTTTTTAACAGTTACATACACCTTTCTCATCTTCTCTTCACCTCCTACTACTAATAACACTGATGGCTTGCTATGTGCATTACCATGTGACCCGCACATCCATCTGCAGAGGTAGATGCTTGCTATTTGTATACCCATTTTACAGATACAAAACTGAAGTTTCAATAAGTTAAACAACTTGCTCCGGTTTCCACATGGTGAACGTGGCAGAAACTGGATTTCATCCAGATCTATGTGATTCCACTAGGATATGTCTACCAAATGGGCTCTTCCTTTGGACGTTTCCCAATCCCTCACCTCCAGCCTCTGTGCTTCCCAGAGCAAGATCTCTGCCACCAGATCTTCCCTTCTGGCTCAACTTGTTTCGGAATTAGCTGGAGTATGTGCCAGAGTCAAAAGGATTTGGAACTAACAACAAGTGAAGAGGGAGTGAAGAGGAGTAAACGCAGATTCCTACTTTATACTATATACCCAAATAAATTCCATATGAATGAAACATTTAAATGAAACAATGAAAGTACTAGAAATATTTGTAGGTGGGAGACTTAGAAAATCCTGAGGTAAGGAAGGACTTTAGAGAGTGACACCAAAGGCAGAAGCCGTAAATTAAAATATTAAGAACAACTGCACAAAAATTTTAAATGTAATTTTAAATGTGAAAAGCAATTGACAAATTGGAAAAGTAGAAAACATGTAAGACTTAATAGAGAGAATATAGATATTTTTTAAAAAACTCCTACAAACCAGCAAGAAAAAGACGAACACTCCAATTAAAAAAATGGGCAAACATAAAAGAATAAAAAGAAGACCACAAATACTCACGATTGATGATGATGAATTGTGGCAACAGATTTTACATTCTCTGCAGGTGGGAGTATGAATTGACATAACCTTTCTAAAGGTCAATTTGACAAAATGTAGTAAAACTTTTCTAAAACACAGAACAGTTAACCCAGCTGTTTTGAGGAATTGATCTTAAGGAAATAATTAAGGACATGCACAGTGACCCAGCAGGAGAATGACCCCGGTATGGTGTGGACAGAAATAAGACACGTGGCAACACTCTAAAAGCCCAGGAAAGGAATGGTTGGAAATCTCACCCCACATCCCTGCAATGGAGGCACTGGGGGTCTTTAAGGACAGAGTCTATTTATTGAACCATATTCATTGTGAGGATGCTTCTGTGGAAAGATGTTCACAATATTTTGTTCAGAAAAAAAGGAAGTCACCTGTGTTGGCACTCAGGATATACAAGAAAGGTTTGTCTCTAGGTAATGAGAGTGTTTTGGGTTTCTATTTTCTTCCTTTTGAATGTTTGTGTTTTTTCGTTAGTTCAATTAACATGTACTGCTTTTGTGATGAGAATGAAAAATACAATAGGAGTTGTAAAAGGGGACTCAAGGAGCCCCAGTCCTAGTCCCTGGTGGCCAACACTGAAAGGGGTGGATTGAGTGAGAGAAGCGACCCACACTCCTGAGAGGGAACTGGGACCTGCCCAGGGAACGTCTTGCCCTCCCGGCACCTTGCCAGCCCGCTGGAGGCCTGTCCTTCCCTGCGGCCAAATCAGCAGCCACCCCCGCCTCTCCGCACCCTTCTTTACAGAGACCTGAGCCGCCGGCGTGGGTCCCAGCCCCGCAGAGGGTACCGAAGAAACAAGGCGGGGACGGATACAGCCTGCGCCTGAGGAAGCTCCACGGGGCAGCAAGGACCAGGCGCTCCTGCCGGGCTCGGCCCCTTTTTCGACCGCATGTGGGTATTTTCCTGAGATAGGTTTCTCTCCCTTGGACCTGCCTAAAAACATCCTTTGATTAAGATTCTCCTGCCCTTGGTTAAGATTCACTGGTGACCGAAGGGGGCCGCCTCTCTCTGCAAGTGCCGACAGCCCCACCAGTCTTTTGGCAGCTTCCTCTCCGTCTCCCTCCCCTGTCCCGGGCCAACCCTGGCCACGCCTCAAATTGCCCCTAGGAGGCAGAAATGCCAGCTAACCGCCACGGTGCCTGGTGCCCGCGCGGTGGCCGGGAGCCACCCCGGCACCGAGGCCGGCGGGCCTGCGCAGGGCCCCGCCGCTTGCTAGAAACCCACTTGCCGCCAGTCACTGGATCCGGAGAGGGCGACCTGGGTTCATGGAGCCAGAAACCGGGGAGGTGCACCCCGCCCCGGCAGCCCGCTCGCAGGCATCCCGCAGAGGCCCGCCCGCCCCTGGAGGCGCGGGGGGGCGCAGGCCCGCTTCAGGTTTCGGTCCCGAACCCCGGGAGCTCCCTTCCCGCCAGGACGTCGGTCACGGGTCTCTGGGCAAGGTCGCCCCGGGACGCGAGTTCCCGCCCCGCCTCGGGCCGCCGACTTCCAGGATCAGAAAAGCCACGCCCCGCTGAGGGCCTGGGGCCGCCCCCGCTCGGCCTCCTCGGTGGCCGGCGTCGGGAGGGAGAGGCGAGGAGCCTCGCGCGGCCAGCCCGGGCGCCTGCCCGGTTCTCCCGCTCTCCCTCCTGGGCCCGGCGCGCCGACACCAAGAGGGCTTCCTAGCACCCACCCCCAGTTGACCAACCTAAGGGTGTCGGATCCCGCCTCCCCCTCCTCCTGCACCCGTCCCCGCCCCAAGCCCGGCGTTGCGGGGCTGTGGTCGCTTAGTCCCGTGGCCTCTGCGCACCCCTGCAGGACCGGAGGTCTCTCAGGAGCACAGCGCCGCCCCCACCCCTGCAGGACGGGCCTGGACCCGGGCCAGGACAGAGGGGAAGGGGAAGGGGCTGCCGGGCCTGGACCGCGCGCTCCCGGCACGTGGCGCTGGTGGGCACGCGGAGAAAGTGACCCACGGACCGCGGACGAGGGAAGAGGAGGCGAAGGCCCCCTCAATCCAGCCTCCGCAGCGCTGCCGAGCTCACGGAAGGACAGGAGTAATTTACTAAAACAGCACATTTTAAGAAAGGAAATTTGAGACAGCAATAGCAGCATCTCAGGGAACGGCAGGGGAAAAAAAAGTTGCCAATCGGGCTTCCGCGCAGGGACTTAGATTTTGCAATAAGCGCTTAATTAAAAATAAAATATATTGATGCGGTAGGCAAGTCGCGTTCCTGGGAAGGTAAAAATACAGTGGACTCCCCCACACCCCAGATGCTCCACCTGCCTGCTGTAATTACAGGGCTTCAGAGAGAAGGGGAAAAAAACACGACAGAGAGAAATCTGCTTGCATATTTTTCTTCTATTGTGCTGGGCTCATTTGAATTATAATGTGTTGCAGGCCGGAGTCGGAAATTTTGTGCCTTGAATAATGAATCCCCCTGGAGCCCACGGTACCTGTACTTCTCTTTAGTGTCCACTGAGAATAATGTGTTCGACATTCAAGTGACAACACTGGAAAGGATTTCAAAGCCCCGGAGCCCCAGAACGCTGTACAGCCCCACGGCTCTTCTGCCTGCCCTCTCTTTGGCTTCCAAATGCAGCAAACTCCGTCGTGCCTTAAAATACACGGGTCCTGGCTGTGACCACAGAAATACAGTAGAGATAAACAGGCTCTTACTTGTGAGTCTGAGGTAGTCCTGCCCTGCACAAAGCTTCAACGCTGCTAAGGCTCCAGGATACTACCCAGATTTTTTTAAAACGGGGGAACAGAGAGGCGCACTGTCTTGTCCCAAAAGCCAGGACAGGCTTTTCTGGCGTGAATAGCGCCGCACTGGCTCAGGCCGGCTTTCCGTAAGAAAGATAATAAACATTCAGTAATTCAATAAAACAGACACAGTTTAAATCACAGGCAATCGCCAAACCTCTGGGACACTTTTCGGTTCTGAACAGCTATTTGACAGAGGTTTTAAGTTAAGGGGCAAATGTAGAACAACAACAACAACAACAAAATCTGAAAATCTCACTAAGATGAGAGAATGAAAGCTTTTCAAAATGATAGAGGTGGGCTTTCGTGCTTCAACTTTCAAACAAGTGTTGTTTTGTTTTGTTTTTGTTTTTTAGTTGATCGTTCTTTCTGGTTGGAAATAGATTCAGAAGCCCTTTTAAAAACAAGTCACTTTTGGCCAAATATATTAAGGTTTATCCACAATACCATGGGACCATTAAAAAAAAAGTTCTTTATTGACACGAAAGGATTCCCAAGGTACATTGCTGAGAAAAAAAGTAAATATACTACTATTTGTATGGGCTGAAAAAGATTTTAAAAAACAAACAAACATGTATATACCTATTTGTTTGTATAGCCATAAAATATCTCCAGATGGATATTGCCTTTTGGGAATGGCAGGAGGAGGGCAGGGGAAAGACTGTCCCCTGTTTATCTAAATCCTTTGCCATTTTGTTTTAAAAAACGTAATTGGACTGTTTGTTTAAAAAACAAATAAAATTTAATAAATATTAAAGTCATTCAAGCTGGATTACAGCCAAGTCAAGACTTGGTGATGGAGGGAAGGTCGGCACAGTTAATAGTTAAGACTGATTCTTAAAGGCAACTATCATCATTACTTTCTCATCTTTTCATTGAGTCTGTTAACAGCTTGCCCAAGGAAGCTGATACAGAGTTTTCTCTGCCTGCCCCTCTTCTCCAACATATGCACAAACAGGCAGGGAAATGACCTGAAAATGGGATGTAGGAAGGAAAAGAAAAAAGAAGCAAATTCCAGGTTTAAACAGCAAGTTGACAAAGGACTGCTGACTACACTCGTTTACTTTTTGAGCTGGGACATTTCTTTTGTATCCCAAGAACTATTTCAGGACTTTGTTAAGTCCCTACTTATTAATATTCTAAGAGCTTTGAGCTGAAAAGAAGAGAACCCCGAAGCCTGGGAAAGGCAAGAACTCTACCAGACCTCTGGGTCTGGCTGAACCATCTTGAAATAGCCTTTTAGAGTTTGCTGTACCACTTCCAGCAGCCGCTCGGAGCAGGGAAATGCAGAGAATCATCTACATGGTGTGAGATGTTCCACCCCCCCACCAGGAGCTCTCAATCCTGTTTCTCAGATGCTAGATCCTACAGTCCTGCTGATTCCCAAGGTGGCCAGAGAGTGAGCCCAAGAGCCCAGCTGGACCCCAACAGGGGACCATCCTCCCCAAAGACAGGGTGGAAACTTCCTCTGTGATAGACTCCTCCCACCCAATCAAAACATACAAACCCAAACAAACAAAGAGACAAAATTTCTTCTCTCCTTTTTACCTGCTCTCTGATTCCCACTAACAGAGCCCAAACCTTCCTTTCTCCACTTAGAGCAGAATTTCTCAACCCCGGCACTTCTGACCCTTTGCTCCAGATAATTCTTTGTTAATGGGGGGCTGTACTGAGCACTGTAGGATGTTTAGCAGCAATCCTGGCTCTGTCTACTAAGTGCCAGGAGCACCCCACCCTGAGATGTGACAACCGAAAATGTTCCCGGACTGCCAAATGTTTCCCGGGGAAGGGCCAAATCATTCCCAGGTGAGAACCATTCAATTAGAAGCTGAAAGCTGATATTTCTGGAAGATGTAACAGCTTCTTTCCGTGTTTAATAAAATGGCAAAATAGAAATAATATTTTAAAAAATCATTGCCAGACAAATAAAATGAGAGTAAGAAGTCAAAACCATGGAGAGGGAGAAGGAGGCACAAAACACAACATGGAAGCCATTTGGGGGAATACGTATCTGTCAGGAGGTAGAAATTTGGTGGAACACAGGTGACATTAAGATGTCGAGCTGGGTCCTTTCCATTTACCCCTACAAATTCACCTTCCACCCTTCTCCCTGCTTTGTGCCTCAGGAAGTATATCCTGATGGGTGGTCCTGACAGACTTCATCAACATGCCCTCTCTCTTCTCTGGCTTCTGGGTTTGGTCACTGGAAGGAAGAGGCCAGTGGGTATGTGGGAGGAGAGAGAGATTGATTACTCTGCATCTCCCCTGGCCAGATTCTGGTTTGTTGACTGCTTTTGTCTTCCACAGGTGGGAGCCTGTGGACAGGAGGCTATTTCCTAGAACGACAGCTCTCTTTGGCATGAAGCAACCGTGCCCTCCTCCTGGCCTTCTGGCCTCCAGGTTCTAGCCCCTGCCATTGCTAGCTCCAGGATACTGAATCACCCCTCGCTGGGTTGACTGAACCCTGCCCACACTGTTATAAGCCACCCTTTTATTTAAAATCTCCTGATAATCCTCGGTTTGAGCATGCCATCTGACAGAGAAGGGTCTAGTTCAGAGCTCCCACGAAAGTCATCTGTTTCCTATGGGACCGTGACTGATACAGATGATACAGGAAATCGTTTGAAGGGAAGCATTGTTGTTCTGGGCCAGGATTTAGGAATCCCTCCGTCCTTTGCCCAAATACCCAATAAACTGAAGTACCTTGAGCCAAAGTGATCACGGTACCCATTCTCCCCCAATAACCAAACGCAGGCCTGAGATCTCCCACTTAAACCCTGAGAAAGCCTTTGCCCCAATACCAAGAACAGAGGTTGTCCAGGCCATGCCTTGACTTCTCGAAATGCACATGACTGAAGATGATAAATAGCATCCACAAGAAAAAAAGAGATAAAGAGATCTTCCCCCAGGACAGCGAAGTCTGCCTCCTTTATCACTTATGCCACAAGGATGGAAGAGGAAAAATACTGACATGTAACCCCCTTCTAAGTGCATTATCTAGAAAAGAAAGACAAGTGAGTGTCCTCTAGTTTAGCACCAAACTGCCTTCTTTGAGTGTTTCCATCTTCATGGAATGTATCTGGGAGGAGAAGTAAAATCTGTCAGCTGCATGGAGGAAGGGGAAGCCCTCTTCCCTGGCCCCTGGGCCGTCTGGGTCGGGCAGGGGCAGACACGGGGCCCCAGGCTTCAGCTGCAGGAGGTAGGGAAGTGCCGAGCTCCTGGAGGTGCTGGTTTGCAGGCGAGCAACAAGGAGGGCAGGTGCGGCAGGGATGGTCCAGGATGCCCGCCCCGCATCTGCCAGCAGTGCTTCCGGGCCAGGCTGGGGACAACAACCTCAATTGTCCCTCCCAACAGTAGCCTGCTGATCCCAGAGAAAAGACAGCCATGGGGCCATTTGGACCAAGCCTCCACAGGAAGAATGCTGCCCTTTCTCTGCAGCTCTGGGTCCCAGAGTCATGGAATCCACAGCTCAGAAGCTGGCAGCCCCCCTCGGAGGCCTGGGCAGCTTCCCCTATGGTCACATGGCCCCGAACACTCTGTTCTTTGTGACAGCAGCGTGGCTGGGTGGGCCGAGGACCTCTGCAGACAAAGATACTTCAGGTGCCCCCTGAGCCCCCTGGAAAGTGATGAAAGAGCCTCTCTCCTCTCATCTGTGCCCCCGGCATGCCCAGCTCACCTGGACTCTGGGCCCCCCACGACCTGCTGCTTGACTGTTATTCACAGGAAAAGCGGGTCCCAAGCCAATGTCAGAGATGGCCTCGGATTCAGGGGAGCATGAGGGCAGCGCAGACACCTTCAGGTCTTTTGCCTCATGCAGCTAACGTCAGAGATGTTTTATGAAAACAAGATTTGAGGTCACATTGTTTCTTGGATAAAAGGAACTTTGCTTCAAAGAAATTGACTTGCTAAACAACGCTAGGAAAACTGCCAGAATACTGCCAGGCATAGCCGGCCACCTTTGAGTCCCCCAGTGTTTCCAGAAGTGCCGAGTAAATGACTCTCATTAGATCAGGGCTCCTGAGGCCGGGTCCCTGAACCTCCTGGGTCCTCATGCCCCCCGCCCCGTAAGAATACAGAGCCTGGACTCAACGGACCTCCAAAGCTCTTCCCAGCTCGACACTCCATTTCTACTGAGCAGCGTCCTGTCTCCTGGCACCTACTGAGGAGAAGTTAGCCAAGAAGGAGAAGGAGGCAGCACAGCTCTGGAGCCACAGGGCCCGGGGTTGAAGCCCAGCCCTACTCCTTACCGTCCGTGTGACAGCGGGCAGGTTATTTCCTCTCTGTGTGCCTCAGCGTCCTCATCGGAAAACGGGAAGTAGCGTCAGCCCCTCTCCACGGGGTGGCCATGAGGGTCACGTGAACGAGCGTATAGAAGGCATGAAAACACGCCCAGCATGGGGGGGGGGGACCCCAGCAGCATTTGCCGTCTTCGAGACTCTTTTCGCTTTTAAAGATGCCATCTGAGTCTTTTCCTGTCACCAGTTCAGCCTTGCTAAAAGCTATTTGGTAAACAGACTCTCGCAGGGCAAAGAATGGTCATTTTTTCTGGGGGAATTGAAAATAATGCCAACCTTATCCCCTTCTCCACGAGCATTCTCCTGTGCTGGGAAGGAGGCTTGCGAGGGGTCCGTAGTTCCTCACAAAATGGGGCAGGATGTTGTTTCTCCCGGATCGGAGAGAAAAGTGAAGCACAGAGAGGGGCCCAGGCCAGGGCCTCCATGCAAGCCATGGCCCAAGCTTCTGCTGACCCTGAGCCTGCAGCAGGCTCCTTTACCCACCCAGCTGCCTCGCAGCTCCTACCTAGAGCACTCCCTCACCCAGCCCCGCCAAAGCCCAGGTCTGTGCTCAGGGCGCTCACGGCCACGGCTGATCAGCTGGGCAATGCCAGGGAGTCCGCTCAGACCACTTCCGCAGGCCCAGAAGCCACAGCCATAGGAGTCAAAGGGCTGGGCACTAACTGAGCTGGCTGCAAGCTGAGGAATCACGGGCCCTGGGGGCCAGGAAAACAACCACGGAGGGAAGGACAAGGTTGGAGTCCCCCATTTAACCCCCAGGCAGCGCACACAGGGTAGGAATAGACAGTGACCTTGGAATCCCAATGCACACAGGGCCTAAGAGGCCCTGTCATCCAATCAGTGCACAGAGAGCCGTTAACAAGTACGTGGCGGGGGAGGTCCTGGCCATGTCTGCTTTACCCTCCAGACACCCTCCCGCCTTTCCCTGGGTGGCTCTGCCCTTCACAGGAAGTATCTACAGGCTTCTACTGCCCTCCGACTTCTGTTTGCATTTGGCCAGTAGGAGGCAGTACCATGAGAATGGACAGCCAAACTCAAATGAAGTCAAGGCGTTTAGTTCCCTGGTCTCGTTCCCCCCCACCCTGGGTCCCGTTTCCTAAAGCCATAGCTTCTCTGTCAGAGAGCTCTTTCCTCAGCCTCAGCTCTCTGCCCTGGATCCCTTCAGGTGTAGGAGTGAGGGAGGCCTCTTGCTGTCACTAGGCACCATTGCTTTCCCTTAGCCCTGCCCAGGCTTTGCTCAGTAGCCCCGAACTCCCTTTGACCACCCCACTTGAGCACACTGGCTCTTCCCTATGGGACCCTGTGAGAGGCCAAGGCTTGGCCCAAGGGCTCATCGTTCCATCAGCTTCGCCTTCTCTTTCTCTTTTTGCATATTTGTACCATAAAATAATACACAAAAATACCCGTTAAGATATGAAGCCATCACCCAACGGGAGAATACACAGGAGAATCAGTGCATTTGAAACTTTCTGTGTCCTAGCCGCATCTCAGACACGCGCGTGCACACACACGGAGTACACCACAGCTAAAGGCTGGGGGAAAGCCAATTACCTCCCTTTTCCACTTGTCACATCCCAGCTGGCACATGTAACCCAAGAGAACATGTACTGGAAACGCCAATGGAGCGTGAGAGTTAGAGTTAGACCCTCAGTGGGTAGAACCCTGGGGGACAGAGAACACTGGAGTAATTCTGATAGTCCCTTACGCTTCCTAATGGGAAACACACCCAGGGCTTTGGGGCAGCTTTCCTTCCTTCCTGCTGCGATAATCACTACTGTATGCAGCCCAGCAATTTGGCGCCTCAGCAGCCAGACTCCTGGTAGGTGCCTGGTCTCGACCATTATGGGGGATATTATGATCCTGATGACAGGATGGCTGAGCCGTCCAGCAAAGTGACCGGTAATTTGCAATCTAATGGTCATTCAGCGGTGGGTAATATTATGGACCTTACCCTGCAATTGTAAAACAACCAGCCCTCTCTAACGTAGCAGTTTTCCCATCAAAAGCCTAGCCGGTGCTTTGGATTTCTGCTAATCAGTAGCTGAGCCAGCTTTGGCTTTGGATTTGGAGAAGCTCAACAAGGGAGCACGAAATGATACACTCTTCTTCAGGGCCCCAGAATGAGAAGTTTGGGCAGCTCTGTCGAGTGCAGGGGAAAAAAAACAAGTGAAAGCATCTGGAAGGCCATTTTATTTCCTAAAAGAGCAACAGAAGCTGGCCCCAAAAGCTTTGCGGAATGCAGCAAGTGTTGCCTGGGAACCCAGGAGCCTAACACAGCAAAGCAGGACACGCACAGCCAGGCGTGTGCACAGGACCAGTTGGGTGCCTACCCCCAGCTCATGCCCATTTGTGGTATATACACACTCACATACACACACGCCCGGAGGAATACAGTTCCTTCCAGCCACAGGGCTGCTTCCTGACAGACTGCCAGAAAAGGGGCAAAGGGCCCCTCCTGTGTGCTGTCCACCATCCTGCTTGCGGGCACAGTTCAGTTCCACCGGGCCCGATGTCAGCAGGCACTGTCAGGAGAGAGGACGCTCTGATTAGGTCCTCAGGACACAAGTGGGTCCCAGTCCACTGGGACACCTCAGTGGTAGGCCATTCTTTAGCACTAGACAGCACAGCCAGTAGGAACTGCTGGGTGCTCACGAGTTCCAGTCCATCACTCATGAGCAGCGTGACCCGGAGCGGTCAGCCTAGCCAGGCTGGTGTGTGGAGGGCGGTGGAAAAGATGACGTCATCATTAACTTTCTGCACTGCTAGGGAATGGCTTGGTATTCCGAACTTAGTTGCCTCAACTATAAAGCAGGGATGATACACCTTTGCTGCCAATCCCACAGAGGACGTTCCATGAGCCAAATGGTGGCAGATGCCTGCAGACTGGTGCTCCAGCTGTGCACTGCCCTTACTGTGGAGCACCCACCACCAGGAGAACTCCAGAATGTAAGAGAGGAAGGAAGGATGGAAGAAAAGGAGAGAAGGAGAGAAAGCTAACAGGATTCAGTTCTCTCAGCCCATGGCTGAGATGGAGAGTTGTGGCTTCCCAGCACACATAGAGGGGTCTTATTTTTCCGATTCCTGGCTTCTTCCCTTGGCAGAAAGGCTAACTTGCCATGTCCCCCATGACTGCAAACCATGGTTGGATTCCCAATACAGCAAAGTGTCATGAGCACAAAATCTACACCTTTCCTTCTAAACCCTGCACCAGGTCACTAACAGAACAAGGAGTTAATGGGAGCAAAGAGTTGAGCAGGGGTACATGGTGGTGGGACTTGAAATGACGTTACCTTTCAGTTCTAGTTACAAGTGATTTATGTGGTCAGAAAACAAAGGAAGGCACAAGGGGATCATGATCTGTGAGCCCTCACTCTACCCTGAGGCCCATTCCCCAAGCCCAGTTCTGCCTCTCCTCTGACCTGCCTCACTGCTCCATGGCTCACCTAGGACTATGCGACCATCGAATGTCTACTCCCACAGAATGGGAACATGCGGACCAGAGTTCAGCAGGTAGATGAGTCAGGTCTAGAGAGATGATAGAAAAGATGTGAGTCCTATCATCCCTGGCCTCAATAGAGTCTAGGTATGGGGTGCCCACCTGAAATAAATTCAAAGGGGGCTTGCAATGCAGCTGGATGGTAAAAAGGGAAGTAAGTGGCAAAATAGCTAAAGATAAAAAGATAGAACAAGCTAGAAAGCAGATAGATTACCAAGCAATAAAATAGCTAACACTAGAAAACATGGTGGACCTTGGGTTGCTTCCTCCAGATCGATTCCACCTTAGATGATTATGTCAGTCAAGTAATCCCAACACACCTGCGACTGAACAAAAAGCCTATGAGACATGGGGGGGATTTTAATTTATCCCCCTCTTAAGAGAAAGCCACAGAAGGGGACAGTCCCTCTTCTTCCTTTAGATTTCTTCACATCCAAATGTGATGGCTGGGACAGCTGCAATCATCTTGCCACCAGCCAGATGATGAAGTTAATATCAAAGATGGCAGAGGGGAGAAGCACAAAGAATATGGGTCCTTGATGACATCATTCATTTAAAAAACAGCCAAGCCTGGTATTTACTCAACCTGGATCTTCAAGTTATGTAAGATAGTACATGTCATTCATTTGAGCCGACCTCAGTAGGGTTTTCTGTTAATTGCCCCTTAGAGCACCTTAACTGATATAAGAACCCAAGCCAGGAAAACTGGGACACTAAGGCTGGAGTAGACCCAGAGCCACACTCAACGTTGATCTGATGAGGGCTCTTACTAGTCCTCCCTCCCTCCAAATAAACCTAGGAACAACCCCAGGGCAGCCAGGAGTCAGCTGAGTCTACAGGTGTCGAATTCGGCCTTGAGCTGCCAGTCAAAGAGCTGAGAGGGCTCAGAGCCAGGCACCCCTTATAAAAGCCCATTCCAGGGCTTCTGGAACACAAATGTCCAAACCAGTTGGGCACTTCCCCTTCCCCCCAGGGTCCTCCCCTTAGCTCCCTCGGCAGCCAGGCTCCACAGATGCCTGCATAGAGACCAACTCCAAATGGGAAACATGCTCCATGGAGTCTGTCTCAGAACGGTATATCCCCTGAACAGCTGGGGCTTTGGGGCACTTGTCCCCTGTGAAACTCCTCATTCCAGAGCAGTTGGAAATGCACATTTGAAGGCATCATCTCTCAGACCCTCTGCTTGGCATACTGGAGAGGGCAAAATAGGTGAAGTGGAACGTGTTTCAGATGGAAATGAGCATTTCTGACTTTTGGGCTAAATGCCACCTGAGTTCCTAACGTTATTTGTGACTAGTGATTCTTTTCCAATAGGGGAGACATTGAAACATCAGTGTTGACTTAATCACCCTAAAGAGATGCAGAGGGTACCCGGGCGGGGGGGGACGTCTAGAAAGTCCATCTCCTAGTTTTACAGGTGAGGAAACCAGGTCTAAAAAGATGCGAAAGGCACTCGTGGTGCCAAATAATGAGTGACGGAGGTAGGGCTAGAGTCCGCGTCTTCCCGCTCAGGGTTGGCAGCGTCTCCTTCCTCTCCTGGAACAGAGTCATGCTGGGAATGTCCACAGCAGGGTGGTGAATGCTTCCAAATTAAGAAAGCTACTTCACAAGGCCCTCTGGGGATAAAACCCCTTTTTCACCCAACAAATGTTTGTATCATAAATCATGGGCAACATTGTCGGTGTATCGTGCTGCTCAGTGGCCAACAGGAAGTGATGCAAGTGCCTGTCACACACTTCCCAACTGAAGAAAGAGGAAAAAGGATTGTTTGCCCTGGGCGCAGAGGTCTCGCTCCGTGCAGCGTGGTATAGACACGAGCTAGGGAGATTCTAAAAGGAGAACAGCAAAACAACAGCTCTGTATGTGCTGCCATAGGAAGTGGAGAAAAGAAGGTGTGGCCCAAGGCTGATGTGCTTACTTCTATGCCCCCTCTTGCCTCTTTGTGGCCTCCTCCTTCTCCCTCAAGCCTCAAAACCAACAGAAGGACTTCAATCTGGTGGATTCCATCTCACTAATATCTGTTACTCCAAATCCATGCACTTCCATCCCGGCTGCAATATCTCCCCGTGCATCCCTGCAACCCATGCTTCAACATGTGTCCCTACATGCAGATGTGACCACTACACCACCTCCACCGCCAATCCCTTCAGGCCTCACCATGGCCAGCTCCTCGGCAGGACCCAGAAAGTCATTCCTGCCCCTGCTTGCGTGTCCAGCTTTATCAGCTGCAACTCCCCAATCTCCCACCATAAAATTTTAACTCTTACAAGGCATCACATTGTCTCTCCTGCCTCTAGATTTGCTGCTCACTCCATCCCTGCACCCCTACTTCTAGTCACAGCCAAACACTAAGGTGTCACCTCCTTCACAACTTGTCCTTGACCCCCAAGGGCTCCCAAGTCCAAGGGCTCCCATAATATCCCCTTGCCTCTCCCACCATAGCATGTTTCTTGCTACACTGTAATTGCATGATTCTTCCTCCATAACTTCAATGTACCTTACGCTCTGGGAAAGGAGGGACTCGGTTTGTTTCACCCTAACACCTCCAGGGCCAAGCATGACCACGAAGCAGATGCTTAATAAGTGTCTGGTAAATTAATAACGGCACTCACCACAATGTATTAAACACTATCTGAGCTCAATCAATGGTAAAGTCTATGTGACAGGTGCTGAGGAGAGGAAGATGAATGCCACCTAAGGAAAAGAATGCTCTCCTCCTCCTGTCATACATTCGACCGCCCCAGGTTCCAACCAGCGCCACCCAGAGTGATGCAGAACATCACGCAACAGTAACTGAAAGCCAATGAAATGGGTTAGAAGAAATACACAAGGTCATCGCGCAGGTCAAAGAACTTCACCAATAATGAAGTTATTCATCAGAAAAACATGGAGCACTTTGAAAATGCATTTTTCATGCACTTTTAATGCATTTTTTTCAAGGACTAATGAATACACTCTAAGAAAAATGTAACTTGGAGAATAATACTGGGTAACTTAGTGTCATTGATTAGTGTTCTAAACATTTAGATTCCATATTCACGAATATGAGGAGCCTCTTCTTTCTCTTTAGTACACTTACCACAGTTTGCAAGAGCATAGTTAGTTGATCATTTATTTGTTGAAAATCCAACTGCTACTGGCCTTTAAGCGATGGTAAGGGCAAGAATAATGACTGTTTCACATCCCCAAAGCCCAGCACAGTGTCCTAGCACTTAGTAGATATTCAGTAAACATTTGTTGTCTGAATGAATGGATTCGTGAATGAGTGACCACACAGAGAATACAGCACGGTAGTTAATTCATCCTTGGAAAAATACTGAGCACTAGATAGGAAAAAGCCATCATGAAAGCCCTCTGATGAAAGGTAAGGAAAATGAAGAGTAGGGATATGTCAAGGTCACTAAAAAATCAGTTCAAAAAAAAAAAAAAGACAGAGAGAGACAACCAAAAATATGGAACCAAGAGGAGAGATGCTATATAATAGAGCACTGACTGATAAATTCAGAGCATTGTTACACCACTGAGCTGTGAATAAAATCCTGCTTACCTAAACAGTGTTGGTGAGTTTGTGCATTGTTTGTGTTTTGCTTAGATGAGAACACCATGGCCACCCCGTCAGCCTCCATGTTCAACTGCCCCAATCAACTGCCAGCGGTAATTAGGGAGTGCTGGGAAAAGGACGTTGAAGAGAAATCAGAGTGCATATTTTTTCTTCCATTGTGGCTGGCTCATCTGAATGATAATGTATTGCAGTCCGGGGTGTAACATGGACTGCACTGAATAATGAGGCAGCTCTGGACTCCTGGCACCTGGGCAGCCAATGGTTAGTGGCTGGTGACAAAGCAGAAACAACATCTTTGGGCAAAAAAAAGGTGATCTCAACATGGCCAGAGACAGATGCTGGGCAATACCCCACTGCAGGCACCATCAGGAGCTGCCATCATTGAGAGCTTCATTTATTTTATTCGTAGTCATTTTTCCAACTGAGAGACTTAAGACGTCTGGCTGGTAGCATCCTGAGGAGATGAAACACTGGGTCGGAGGCCAAAGTAGGCGCAGAGCCCCCATCCCGGGGATACACTTCACATCCATGAGCCTGCTATCTGTTTTCAAGGAGTCAGGGATAAAGGTGGCTCAACTCTGGGGACACGGACAAATGACTGCTCGGGGTCCTGCCAGCCTAGGGATTTTCAAATATCACTTTATTTTTGTTAACATGGATATCCCTTGTAAGACACCGACATGTGTAGACACCTGGTGCGGGAAACCTGAAGCCAGCTGCTAGAAGCTGCGTGGTGGGCGACCGGGAATGCAGTCTCCGGATCCAGACTGACTGGGTTTGAAGCCTGTTGTGCCACCACCAATTGTGGGCCTCAATTTCCCCATCTGAAAAATGGACAGATGATAACAAGAGCATCTACCTGATACGTAAGGTTGCTACAAGGTTTAATTGTGTAAATCAGTGTAATGCACTTAAAGCAGTGCCTCATACGTACTCAATATGCAGTAAATATTAGCTATGATCAGTACTGCTCTATGCAAATGCCAGGAGACACTTGACCTCCAGGTGGCGAAGCATGACCCACTGGGATTGGTGGAGATTCTCAACTCAGACGGATCAGGGCACCGCTCAGCCGCCTACTAGCCAGTCACCTCAGACAAGTTACTTAACCTCTGAGCCTCAGTTTGCTCATATGTAAATGGGAATACCTAATAGTAACTACTTCACTGGGGCTGTTGTGAGGGATGAATTACAGATAATATGCACTGGAAAGAGAACCTGGCACATAGTACACACTCAATAAACACAGAAGAGTAACAGTGCCGGCAATATGCTATTATCACTATCATCTCACCATCACTATTATTATGACAATCCACCATTAAGGATTTTGGTCGTTAGGCAGTAGGCAATGAGATGTCATGAAATGTTCATTTGAGGAATTATCTGTCCTGATCTGTGCACATGAAATCTCACTCCGGCAGCAAGTGGGCTGAACAGGTGTCGGCAGAGAGACCAGGTAGAAGGCTTTTGCAATGATCAAGGCAGATGATGGCAATTGCAAAACCATCTTTAAAAATTCCTTAACCAGTTGCACTTGCAACTAAGTTATTTTATTTGTTTGTTTTTCTGCTATGCCATCCATCCCTTTCCCGGGAGTACTGGTGGACAAGTACTTGGAAAAAGTGACAAGGTAAATGAGGACTCTTGCCTCTCTCTCTTTCTCTCTCACCCCCACTCACAGCCCCCACATAAACATATGTTGTTTAATTTGTCTCAATTTAAATATGCAGCCCAACCCTTAGTAACATATCACACTTAGATTCCTAAAACCTTTTTGAATAAGACACGTGATTAGGGCAGAGCTAAATCATGTGAGTAACTTGGGATCGGAGGAGTGGGGGAGGGAGTGACAAGAGTTTTGCAAACGTTTTGAATCTATACCTAGACACATACGCTAATAAAGTCGCCCTAGGCACCAATCCCAAAGCCTTCTGGGTCCTTAGTCTCAGAAACCTCACAGGAACATTGAGATCGCTACCTGTCTCCATTTTGGGTGCCCACCCTCCCCTCCACTTCCATTCGGTCGACAGTCATTTCTAAGTGCTCTTTCATACAGGAGGTGGGGGCCCACCCCACTCGCCCCCCACCCTCCCAGTGACAGGCCGCACCTTCTCCTTCATCTCTGGGCTTGTCAGCGGAGCCAGGATCCATGAATGGCAAAGCATTCAGAACTGGAGCCCAGACAGTGCTCATCATCCTGTCACCAGGACAAAGGAAGGAAATTCCATTATGTCACCTTCCACAAGGGAGAGACAGCGACAATTTCCCCCATAAACATTGCACTGACACTGTTATGATGTATCTCAAGCACTTCTAATCGGTATGGAAGGGGAGAGACTGCAGAAGCTCTTCAGTCTGCAAGACACCGTTCAGCTGGGATTGCGGTCTCCTGTTGTTACTGAAATGACCCGTGTGTATATATAATCAAAGAGATTATATATACACACACACATACACATACATATATACACACTACATATATAATATATATACATATATATAATTTTCTACCTTTGCAAAGTATATCCACATTGTTCAGTTACTGTGGGTGAGCACCAGAAGTCAGGAGTATTTAAATTCAGACACCACATTTTCACCTGTTCATTTTCACCTCTTGCCCTGTCTGTTCTTCCTCCCTTACAAATTTTAAAAAGACAAAAGGTTTTCATTTCTCCATTTTGAAAAGAAAAGGGATTTTTTCTTTTCTAGTTTTAAAGAGGGAGAAGAACTTACTTTCTATTACTTCTTACCAGTGGCAGAAATGGGCTTGATTTTCTAAAGGTTTAGTCAACACTGTCCAACCTTGTAAGTGTTTTCAGTTTAAAACCTGCTTTCTCTCTCTCTACAAATTATTTATTAATTATGAAAGCAGGCACCACCATAATCACATGATCAAACGTAACATCATCAATAATGGGACAAACAGGGGCACCTGGGTGGCTCAGTCATTAAGCGTCTGCCTTCAGCTCAGGTCATGATCCCGGGGTCCTGGGATCGAGCCCCGCATCGGGCTCCCTGCTCTGCGGGAAGCCTGCTTCTCCCTCCCCCACTTCCCCTGCTTGTGTTCCCTCTCTCACTGTGTCTCTCTCTGTCAAATAAATAAATAAAATCTTTAAAAAAAAAAAATAATGGGACAAACAGACATCACCTGCTTCCTAATGTGATGCATTCAGGAGGACAGAATGCCACCTATGTGATATTCCTGCCAAAAGAGACATATCCAGGACCGAATCATGAGGAAATACCAAATTGAGGGAATTGTACAAAACAATGAGGCTCTACTCTTCAGAAATGTCAACGTCATGACTCGGGAACTGTACTAGAGTGAAGGACACTAAATAGGACTATGTGGGGGCGCCTGGGTGGCTCAGTTGGTTAAGCATGACTCTTGAGTTCAGCTCAGGTCATGATCTCAGGGTCCTGGGATTGAGCCATGCCCCTACGTTGGGCTCCACACTGGGTGTGGAGCCTGCTTAAGATTCTCTCTCTCCCTCTCCCTCTGCCCTTCCTCACCCCTGCTCATACACATGCACTCTCTCTCTAAAAAAAATAAATTAAATAAAATAAACAGAACGGTATGATAGATTGTAGTATTGGACCAATGTTAAATTTCAAAAATTTGATGATTGCATTGTGGTTTTATAAGAGAATGTCTTTGTTCTTAGGAGATATGTGCTGAAGTATTTGAGGAATAAAGTCTGCCAATTACTTTCAAATGGTTTAGCAAATAATAATAAAAATGTGTATATGTATGTATAAGGACACAGAGATAAAACACATGTGGCAAAATACTAACAGTTGATGGGTCCACTGAAGGGTAAACTGGTGCTTGTTGCACTATTCTTGCAACTTTGCAACTAAAATGTCCTTTGTGTCTCTTACTTCCCCATCTGTAGGTTTGAAATTTTTTTTAAATTACAAGCTGTGGGAAGTAGGGAAGGAGTCTGTTTACCAAATGAAAATGGGAATATCAAAATACAGAAAAATATCCTTCTGACATTAGATGTAGGAAAGCATTGCTTAAACAGAACATCAAACACACTAACCATAAAAGAAGTGTTCATAATTATATTACACCATAATTAAGAACTTTTTTCTATCAAATTAAACTTTAAAAACTGAAAAGTCAAAATCCAGAGAAGATATTTCGCAACATACAAAACCTACAATGTTTTGGTACCTAGAACATATAAAGAATGTTTTCTACACTATATAACAGAAAATCGGGTAAAATATATAAACAAGTATTTTAGAATAGAAGAAATATGTGGCTCAAAAATACAAGAAAAGATGCTCAACCTCAATAGAGATCAGGGAAATAGAAACTAAGACCATAATGACATAACAAATTGCATCTACAGTGGCAAAACTTAAGAAGTTAACAGTACATGATGGAGAAAATTACGATCACCAGAATTCTGATATCCTGCCAATTCAGAGCATAAATTGGTAAGGTCACTTTAGAAAAACAATTTGGCATTGTTTTTCACTAGCTGTTCACCAAGTCCATTTCATTTTTCTTCTGGGTCCCAGCCTCCTTTGCACTTAGGGATGGCCCTGTGACTAAGTCCCGAGCCAGTGGAATGTAAGCAGAAATGATTGCAGCCACTTCCCTGACAATAAAATGTCCTTTGTGTCTCTCACTTCCCCATCTGTTGGCTATCTGTATGCTCCCGGGGTGAATTTAGATGCCTTATTTTCAAGCTGGTGAGCTTCCATCCTCCTGGATTCCTGAACGATGTGGTGGGGTGGGATCCCTAGCACACCTCTCACCCCACCACCATCCCCTCTGAAAATTGGCTTTCCATGAATAAGAATCCCTCCATTCTGTTAAGCCCCCGGAATTTGTTTGTTTTCTTTGACAGCAACTAGTGTTACTTTTGAAATAAAGGCTTTAGGTGGAACATTTGCATATGTCACAACCTAGGAATTCAGTTCTAAGTAAATGCCCTAAAGAAACTCTTGCACACATACATGGAGAGGCATAATAAGAATGTTCTTAGCAGCACAGATTGATATAGGAAGAAAGTGGGAAAAAAGCCCATCAAAGCAGAATGGATAAATAAACTGAGATTTAAAAAAAAAAAAAAAAATATATATATATATATATATATATCCTACAATGGAATATTATACAGCAGTTAAAATAACCGAAGTACAACCACACAAACAATGCGGATGAATTGTAGAAATGTCAACGTGAAGGAAAATCAAGCCCCAGAAAACTATATAAAAGCTGTCATACTGGATAAAATGTTCAAAAACAAACACAACTAAACAATCATTGTTGAAACAGGCAAACATTTGTATTAAAACCACTTATCTGAGATGAAAGATACACACTTATCTGAGATGAAAGATAAAACCACTTATCTGAGATGAAAGATACACAAACAAAATTTTTTTGGCTACCTCTGTATACACCTGACATTTGAAATGCAACCTGTCAGTGCCAACCACATGGCCACCAGCCATACCCAGCCAGTAAGTTGGACAAATGTGGGTGTGGAAAGGGGAAAGGCAGAGAAATAGGAGGGGGAGAAACACAAAGGAAGATGCAAATTATTAGTAATTCTTAAGTTCCTCAAATCTGGGATGGGTCTAGGAATCCCATTCTATCATTCTCTAACATGTAAGAAGCCATGAAGGAAGCAAGGCTGGACTCTAGGGTGGCAAGTGGAGGTAGCCTGGCCTGGGGTGGTGGCAGGGATGGAGAGTAATGGAGAAATCCAGATATCTATGGAGGAAAATGGGCAGAACTTCATGGGGGAAGTGGAGACAAGAGAGATGAAGATATTGGGGATAGATTGATTATTATGAACCAGATAATCACATGAACTCACCTGCAGAAGTGTTTCTCTCCACCCTTCAAGCAGTTCTCTCTTCCTATCCAGTGACATTCTGATGGCCACTTCCAGTCAAGCCAGACAGCAAAGTTCATGTGCACAAGAGAGTGACCGACAATGCCCAGGAGTATGGGGGCCCCCAGCCAGTCACCATGCAGACTCCACCCAAAAGTCTGACCAAGAACCAAGGGCTGGAATTATCTGGAGACCCTGCAGGCAGCTGGGCAGCCAATGCTACAAGTGGGGTAAAAAGACTTGGGTCCACAGGGTTGGGCTCCTGGCTAAAAGAGCTCTTTGCAGAATTTTCTTTTTCTTTTCTTGCCTTCCCGTAGAAGATTATAGATAGCTGAAGTTTCTGATTTGGATTGCTTCCATCCATAAAATAAAGACTATAAAGTCTTTTCACCCTAATCAGAAAAAAGCATCCTGTTGTCCCACTATATTCATCAATATGTCATATTTAACAGTTACAATTATTGACAGGTATATAAAACATTTGGTGACAGAGAAATAGCTTCCTATAAAGTGTTTATTCTTTTTTACTGATAATAAGTTGGCTTCCCTAGCTCTACCGAGAGAACACAGACCACTAACAAGAGATCAAATCCATTTATATGGCTTTCTACAGTCATTCCTTATACTCTGGGGCTCTGTTCTAGACCCTGTCTTTTAAATTTCAGCATCCGTGAAAGCGTGGAGCCCTAAAGCAGGGTCACATTACTTCTGTAATGAGGGAAGTATAATTCTAATAGCATCATTCACAACACCCTTTCATCTTTCTTCTTCAAGACAGACTGTGCTACTGTGTGTCTATGACTTGAATCTTTAAAACAGAAAAATTTCAACTGTAGAGAAATCTTAACCAAAGAATCTGTCTGTGCACCATGCCATGTGGGCTCCAAGCACAATCACAATAATATTGTATTAATAATAATTGTAAACATCATTGCCACTTGTATTTAATGCCTACTGGGTACCAGGCATTTCAGCAAAGCCACAATTTCCCAGGGCACAGCTGGGTCTGGCTGAGGGGCAAGTGGGTTCTAAAATGTACTTGCCAAACCCTTTGTCCTTGGGCAGGCTATGTCATCTGGGAGCAAGGGGTGTCTTTGTACGTTCTATCACGTCATACTAGAAGATATTTGGCTTATCTGTTATTTCTGATCCCTAGGACATTGATGCATTTCACAACGAGGAACTCCAAGTCTCAAAGCCCTTATGTTTTTTCTCATACAATATTGCCTTTCTACAGAAAGAGAACCTACAGATTGAATTACTATTTTTTTTTAATTCTAAGGGAACATTGACCAGAAATAGGATTGATTCATCCATTCTTTTTAAAAATATGTATTCACTTACTCTGCATAAGGAAAACTTCAGCCGACCAAGGGGTGAAGCCTATGGTAGTCTCCAGGAGTTGACATTTTCATGAGAGAAACAGGCTGTCTGGGCAAATAATTACAACCCTAAGAGGGATATTCCGGAGAGGGAGAAATTTCCCCCTGAGATGCTGGAGCAGCCTTTGAGCAAAGCCTTGAAGGGTGAGAACACTGGATACACAGAGATGGCAGTGCATTCCAGGCAAAGTCAAGAAAGCTGCCCCTGTGGGAGGCCATGGAACCTCGAGCATCCCTTAGCCTCCTCACCTCCTTTCTTGTGGAACTGGCCGGATCCTTTCCATCTTCCACCTTTCTCTTCCCAGGCCAGGCTCGCTGGCCCATCACTTTGTTCCCCTGCACAAGCCCAGTAGGCTGTGAAGCTTGATGGACCCCGCCCCCCCCCCCCGGCCCCTCCCTTGCACCCACACAGTCTGCCTGTGAGAAAAAAAGTCCCCCCACGGCAGGGGCCACCTCACTCTGGACCCTCGCCAGAGTTTGCCCCCAGTTTCCTAGGGGCTCTGCTCCCACTGTCACCACTAAGTCAGAACTGCTGCCTCCCCGGGGGAGCTTGCGTCCCCCGGCCCCCACCTCCCCTCCCCCTCGCAGGGGCCTGAGGCCGGGTCCCCCCCAAGCTGGCCCAGCTGTGCCCGGCTCCCCACTCCCGGCAGAGGGGAGGCTGAGCTCCTCCTCCGTCCCTTGCTCCCGACCTCATCTCCGCCAGAGGCCTTACTGGGGTATCGTCCCTCTTGCCTCGGTCGGGTCGCGCCAGGCAGTGCGGCGGGGGCTCCGCAGACAGCAGCGAAGAGAGCAGCCGGCAGTGTGGGCCCGCGTGGAGCTGACAGTGGACGTGGCCCACCCCGTGCCGCCTCCTCCTCCTCAGCACGGAACAGGCTCCAGGCTCCGCCTGAACCTGACCGTTTCCACGCCGCCATCCCGCCTTGCAGCCTCCCCACCTTGGCCTCTGCGCTCTCCTTGCCTGGAACGTCCTCCCCACGCTGCCGCCCTGCCCTCGGTGCCCTCCCACCTCCCGCCCGGGCCCCCCCGCCCCGTCTGGGCTCCCCCGGGAGGCTCTGACCTGTCCTACAGCCCTGGCCGCCCTCCTGCTCCGAGACGCACGGGCCTCACCGGCTGTCTCCCTAACAGACGGTAAGATCCCTGCAGCCCCAAACGGTGGTTCCTGGGTGTTGGCCCTCACGGCCCGTTCCACGGCACACGCTTGAATACGGTGATGAAGTTCCCAGCACCGCCCCCCCCCCCCCGCCCCCCAGCATCACCACCTGCCCGGTCTGTTCCAAGCGCAGTTCCACACACATTCTCTTCTAAGAATCATCTAAGGTACTCTCTACTCCAATAAAGGAAGAAACTGGTTGAGAGAAACCGAGCAACTCTCTAGCTGACACCGCTAGAAACATGTCGACCCTGAATTCTGAGCTGGGCCTCTGTGCACACCAACTCTAGGCCACCACTCACGAGGGCCTGTCCACATTCGACCACGACACAAAGACTGTTTTCTAGACAAGAGATGAGTAAAGGAAGGATCTCACACTTGACTGCCTGCTATGTGCCAGCATTTCCAGCACATCCTCCTATTTCATTCTTACACCCCTTCTGTACCTGGTGCCTATGTGGTATTATGGTCACTACTTTGAATTATTTGAAGGATAGTCTCAGAGAAGGTAAGAAACCCACTCCAGGTCACACAGCAAGTAACTGTGGTAACCACCGAATTTGCGGTTCTCTGATGACAGAGCGCTTTTCCAGCACAGGATCCAGCGCTCCCTGGCAGGCACCCTCTCGGGATAGAAGATTCTCTTGATTTCTCCCGTGCTATCGTCTCCTTCAAAATCCTTTCCCAGGGGAAAAAGGAAGAGAAAGCTAGCCTTAATTCTTCACCTTTTCACATAGAGTTTTGTTTTGCTTTGCTTTGCCTTTTGTGCCTCTAATTTGCATTGCTTTAAGTACTAAAATTTGTACTAGACCTCACTAAGTTTGTAACAGAGGCTGCTGGTGTTCTAAACTCAAGCAGTGGTTTCTCTGCCTCTGGCAGGCATTATTTTGCCTGAAAAATGCCCTAATTCTTATCTTCAAAGCATTGGGCTGACAGATGACCACGATCTCCTGCACACCCAGACACCATCTTAGAGAGAAGCAAGCAGGAGGACGCAGCAGCCTCCACTGGAGCTCAAACTTGAAAGAGACCGAATGTTTACCAGACAGAGACAGTTTACACACGCAAGGCAGAGAAACCACTGACTGACAAAACGTGCTTTATCCCTGCTACCCAGAGGAGTGGGAGAGGGGAGGAGAAATGATCCTGGGCTCACAAGGACACCAGACTCCTCACAGAAAAGAAAGAAACTGCATTTTCTTTGGGGTGGGAGGGGAGCTGAGCATCCCCCCCAAGCCTCTGCCTTGGTTCACGGTTAACAACGGCAGGATGAACTTGCCAGGGGTGTGGGAATTTGCTTCCCCACATCCCCAAACACTCCCATTCCAGCTCTCATCTCCTCTGGACCCAGTTCTGCGGGGCATTCAACCCTTCAACCCACTGGACCAGAAGGCCCAGCTCTGCCTGGGACTTGGCAGAGCTCCTCCGCTCCAGGAAGTGAATATTTTTCCTCATTCCCACGAAGTAAGAATGTCATGAGAAATGCAGGGGTTGTGCTTGTTGAGGCGGGTCTGGTGGTGATATTCCCAAGTCCTGTCCCGCGCAAGCGGGAACCCCCAGCAGCCAGGGGCAGCCAGCCTGGGGTGGACTCAGACCCGCAGGCCAGAGAGGGAAGGACAGACGCGGCGCTGTTGGTGGCTGGAGGTAGGTGCCAGGGACTGCCGCGGCTCCCCGTCCTGGGTAAGCATCAGAAACACCTGAAGGGCTTGTTAAGGCACAGCTGTCTGGACCCCATCCCCAGAGATTCTGACTCAGCAGGTCTGGGGCAGGGCTCTTTAATTTGCATTTCTAGCAAGTTCCCAGGGAGGCTGATGCTGCTGGTGCGTGCTCCACACTTTGAAGGCTACAGCCTGGCTGCTACACTCCGTCCCTCGGCCTAGACTATTAAAACCTGGCGGGGATTAAACACTCCAAAGGCCGGCCTTGTGTGGCTGTGCAGTTTGTGTACTGCCCAGAGGCGCTTGGATGAGGGGATGAGGGGCATGGTAATTGAGTTCATGCTCTGCTGGCCAAGCCATGTGCTCTGCCAAGGGGCTGGGCTGGCCTGGAAAAAAGGGCTTGTGTATCCAGAGAGGGCACCTTTTACTCATCATCCACCCAAAGGGAGTGCCTTTTCCTAATTTGCACAAAAGCACACATAAGCATATAGTGGTGACCCTAAAAAAAAAAATGCCCTTCACCCACAAGTCCATGAACAGAACATCAAGTGCATACCCACTCCGAGACCCCTGAGAGGCTCACAAGGGCAGAAGCGATGCTGGCTTTTGGGGGCGGGGGGCATGGCACTGACAACCCCAACCTCAGTCTTTGTCTCCTAATGTTCTCGCATCACATGAGAGACAAGTCCTTTCCACGGGCAGTGAGGGTGTGTGGTCCCATCACTTCCTGTCCCACGTCACACCACTAGGCCCAGAGGGAACGTTCCAGAGCTGATCCCGTCTTACCCACCAGCAGCCAGCACGGACCAACACCTTCCGCTCCCAGGCACTGTTGTAGACGCTCGCAGAGAACTGCTGTCACGCAGCTTCCCCGGCCCGGCTGGCCCCGACGGGCGGGCACACCACTCTCTCTGTAAAGCCTTCCGTCGGGGAACCACGGCAGGCTGACCGCCTCGGGGGGCAGATGGCCCCTCTCGCGCGCCGCACGTGCCACCTCTGCCAGCCGAGTTGCGTGCCCACCGAGACCCGGCTACGTGTGCTCCCCAGCCTCCCGAGGCCAGCTGCGTGCGTCCCTGCCATCGAGTAATTTAATTAACTATCCTGTCAGCGGGTGAAACACCCAACAAAAGAGAACTTTTGTTTCCGTGAAAATTAACTTGATTGCTTTGGAAAAGCTCAATGAAGGCACGTTTCCAAAAAAGATGACTGTCACATTGGCTAGCAGTGCAGGAGACCACTCTAACAGACGGAGGAGGGGCGCGCGGAGACGGGACCGAACGCGGCGCTCAGACTGCGTTTGAAGTTCCTCGTCGGAGGACACTGGAGTCGGAATGGGTGACCAGGCTCCGTGGGCCTGGAGGAGGGGGCTCTGGAGTCGGCAGAGCGCACACCTGAAAACAAGGCTTGGGCCCTAAATCAAAGGGCTGGGGAATGCATGTACATTCATCGGTTGTAAGATAAGAATACATCTCAGGCACCATCGGTAGCAGGGAGCCTATTGGAAACAGCTGAATCAGCCGCCCAGCTCACTCTGCCCCTTTCCAGCTGGGTGACCTGGATGAATAAGTGTTCTGAGTCTCAGGATCCTCCCTGTAAATGGGAGCAAACCTCGTGTGAGGAAAGATGCAATGCATGAATATTGGTGACTTCCACTGCGTGTGCAATGTAACATCCACTCACCCCTCTGCCAGGCGGCGGCTCTCCCATCTCTTTGTGAGGAACTGCCCTCCCCCACCTCCACATCTGACCTTTCAGGGGTAGAATACCTGAGTCAGGATGGGCAGTTTTCATGCACCACCCACCTGGCCACGGCGATTGCCTCAAGGATGGCCTGTGGCTCAAGCCTGGGCAACTGGGAACGGTAAGACTCAATTCTTCGAGATCTTAAGTTGTCAGGGGATTAGCCTCTTTCCTCCCCTGGCGTGGGTACTGTGATAATGTGAGACTGAGGGCAGCTAGAAAAATGGGAGGAAGGAGCCAAACCAGAGAAGACAGAGCCAAGAGCAGACTTAGGGGGGAGGAAGCGGGCATCATTTGAACCCTGAATCAAGCCAATTCTGAAGCCACACTTTCAATTAAGGAGCCAATAAATTCTTGTTTTACTTTAAGGCAGTTTGATTTGGGGGTCCTCTTTGTTTATTTTCCCAGAAGCAAACCCTAAGACAAAGAATGACCTGCAAGTCGTTCGTGTGAGAGAGAATCACAGGAAAGCCAGGAAGAGGAGTGGGGTAGCAGGGTGAGCCACAGAAGGGAAGAAAGCCAGGAACGGGGACCCCTTATCTAGCAACTTTCACTGCACGCAGCTGGAGCATCGTCCTGTGGAGAAGCTCTGGGAAATGGAGGGGAAAAGGGCATTACCTCCCTAGCACAGCTGGCCTGGCCCGAGCACGGGCAGAGTAGACTTCTGCTTCTAGAAGGGACCCTCAGACAGAGTCACAGGGGCGGGCAGCTGGAAGTGGGATTGGTGTTTATGGAAACGATGGGGCCAAGATGCACGAGCAGCATCTGCTCTAGGCTGGATTCTTCTGTTACTTGCAAAAGGAAGACCTCGCTCATACTTTGAGGTGCTTAGCATGATGCTTGGGATATAGTAAGCACTCAAAAATTCCCTTCATCAGCAATATTATTATTAATGCTACTGACCAGCAATTGGCATTACAAAGACCCACTGTGTCATATAATTACAAGTACTGATATTTGTAACCTAAGAACGCTTTAGATCTAGGCAAAGAAGTGATGTCTCAAAAGGAGGCCACCGCAGCCTCCCAGACACAGCTGCAGGTGGGGGGACTCCACCCAGGGATGGGATCCCCCACAGCAGAGGATATCTGAAGGCCTCGGCCAGCCCTGAGCGCAGATGATCCCTTCCAAGGCCCCTTGCCATGGGGTGCCCTAGGCAAGCACAGAGAATGGGGAAGCCGGCCACAGAAGGGCCTGGTAATAAAGGTGGAGAAGACATGTACAAAAGAGACCTTTTTGTCCTTTTTTATTTTTTTTTAAATTCTGGTTGCAGTTGTGGCTTTTTTCTTGAAGCCTGCGTGAAGAAACTGATATAATGTTGAGGCCTATGACTCATTAATTCATTGGTTGGAATACACATACTTAAATACTGCAAGGGTTTGGCCTGAGAGATTTCCCTACAAGAGTCCAAACATCTGTCAGGAAGAAAGATTCAGTCTCACCCACTTGATCTGTTTGGGTCTCGAGATGGGTTTAGGGCCCAGAGCCAGAGGAGCTGCATGGGTTTGGGCAAGGCACACACACTCCCAAGCTGGCTAAAGAGGCTGCCCTCTTCCTGCGTTCCCGCGGCTCCTGAGTCCCAGGGCCAGATGTAAGCACTTTGCTACCTGTGAAATACGATTTTTATTAGCCCCATTTTACAGATGAAGAAAGTGAGGAACCCAAAGGGCACACAGCTATTAAATGGCAAAGCCAAGATTTGAACCCGAGCATTCTGGCCCCAGAGGCCACTATGCTCTATGGGTTAGAACATGGCACTTTGAACAAAGCCAGTTATACAAGCCCAGGTTAGGTACAAGCCTTCTCCACCCAACCAAGAGTTTAGAGATGCCTTTCCATAGTGCCCCTCTGCCTCCTCACACACCGTGGCATGCGTAACCTGAACAAGGTAAAGACAGTTGCCCTCCCCGCACAGACAAAATCCATGTATAACTTTTGATTCCCCCAAAACTTCACTACTAATCACCTACTGTTGACCAGAGGCCTTCCAGATAACATAAAGTCAATTAACACATATTTTGTATGTTATATGGATTACATACTGTATTCTTACAATAAAGTAAGCTAGAGAAAAGAAAATGTTAAGAAAACTATAAGGAAGAAAAAATAAATTTATACTATGGTAATGTATTTATTGAAAAAATTTGCATGTAAGCAGACCTGCGCAGGTCAAACCCATGTTGGTCAAGGGTTTGTGTAACAGAGAGGCAAGCCTATGGCTTCGAGCACAGGTAGAATCGACCAGACATGAACTCACAATGGAGCTCTACCCAGGGACATGGGGAAGGGACCTTCCTTCCGAAGCCTTGGTTTTTCACATCTGTCAAATGCAGACAAGTGTGCCCATTTGACAGGATTCTTGTAAGATTTAAATGAAAGAGCCAAGGCAAGGCTGGTGCCAAGTACAGTGATACAGTGGGCTTCTAATAAGTGCTCATTCCCTTCTTCCCTCTTGGTAAAGGAAAGAAACAGGGCATGTGGAAGGTTAACTATCCTCCAATTCCAGAAATAATGGCAATGGTTTTGCTGATGTCATGGGAAGAAGAGCCCCACTTGGGAATGGATTCTGTTTGGAGAAGAAAACTCAGCTCAGCGTCTATACATCGTGTGGGGGTTACTTACCTCAGGCTTCCTGCAAGTCATGGCTGTGAAATTATGGCCGTTGTTTATTTGACCAAGGGAGAGGGGGAGGGGAACGGATTCTTTGCTCGGGTCCCCACGTCCTCAGCCCACACGCGCACCTCCTGGGACTGCAGCTCTGGACTGAAAGTGAACCCTGCAGTTTGTGAATTTGTTTGCTTTGGGCAAATAATGACTTCCTGTTTCTTAGAAGACAGAGCAGAGCTTCCCAAGGCTTCTCCACTAGGCAGCACTTCTTACCAAATGACAGGAATGCTTGTGGGGTAAACAGAACAGAGACACGGGGATGAGGCCCGCATTCTGGGCCACCCCAAGATGTGGAATTGGGGTTTGAGAAATAGGCAGGACATTTCAGCTTCCCCAAGCTCCCAAGTTTTAACTGAATTCCAAGAGCAGTTTCCAGGACTCCAAGGCCCCTGCCCACACACACTGTATCTGCCCTGTGAGATTCTCACTGGACCCCCAGGGTTGGCACAAGAACCCGGCCTCCTGTGCCACTTGGCAGCTCTTTCTACCCACTGGGCAGTCGGAATTCCTCTCTGGCCAAAAAGCATACCAATCTCATCCTCATCTCCAAGCCCCCGTAAGTTGTCCCATTTGCCTTCCCAGCCTTCTCATATGATTAGCTCATACTACCCTTCTTTCAGGAAGTCCTCCCAGATTACTTCTCTCCTCTTCCTGGTCACTGCCCTTACCACTCAACACTGTTTGCTAAAGTTAGTCTCACTTCCACGGCCCCAAACTGTACGTTGTCTGAGGGCTAAGGGTTTAAAAAGTGGCTAATGGGTGCTGAGAGCTTTACAAACTTGATTTCATTTAAACCCTCCTGCCCCTTGTGAGGTAGGCACTTTCATTATCCGCATTTTACAGATGAAGAAATGAAAGCTCAGGACACATAAATAACATAGCCAAGATTAAAGAGTTAGTGGCAGAATCAGGCAACAGCCCCGCTCTGATTCTAGCACCTCTTCTTGGGAGCACTCTGGGATGCTGCCTCCTAGGTAAATATTTTTAATTTATTGTTGATTAGACAGACCTGTGGTTCTCAAAGGGTGGCTCCCAGACCAGCAGCAGCAGCATGGGCGAACTTGTTAGAAATGCAAATCATCGGGCCCTACCCTAGACTTACTGAATCAGAAACTCCAAGAGCTGAGGCCCAGAAGTCTGTGTTTTTAAAAGCCCTGAAGTTTTTTCTGATGTTTGCTGGTGTTTGAAACGACCTTACTAGCCCAAGGATTGGCAAACTTTTTCTGTTAAGGGCTAGAAAGGTAAAGATTTCAGATTCCGCAGGCCTAGAGGTAAAATAACATAGGTACTTCTATAACAAGATAGAAAACAACTTCCAGAACTTTTTAATTGATAAAATTCAAACTATGATAACTGTTGAGTATGACATTTTGATAATACAGGTCTACTAATGAGAAGATTAAAATTCACTTCTGGGGGGCGGATAACGTTTTGCTTGCTTTGCTTCAAAGTCAGCGTTCCCCATCATCAAATCAATTGCAAATGTTCCAATGTTCGTTTGTAAAGAGCGGACTGCGTTCCCTGTACAAAGCCGGCAGTGGGCCAGATTTGGCCTGCAGGCTGCAGTAAGCCGATCCCCGGACCAGACCAACCCAGCTGAATCAGTAAGTGTGGGTACACTTGGGTCGATTCTGGTCTAAACAGAGCAGTCACCATAAACAACCAGTTTAGTGATTCCATACCCCCGACCCCACTCCTCCACCCTGCAAAACAGTTGCTCGACAGAATTGACAGATTGGCCCAGGCACTTTGGCACCCTTGTAACTCTCCGAGAGGCTGCGATAAGCCAGGCAGGCCCTGGCTCACATAGCTCCCTGATAGGGAAGACAGCTGCCCTGCCAGGTGGTTGAGCAGCTGCAGGGAGCCCTGGGCCCTGCTCCTGCCACCACCTGTGGCTTCCCTCCCTACCTCAGCTGGCCCCTCCTGGACTTCCCTGGGACAGGCACCCTGCTTGCTCCGGGGAACATGGATGCCTGCAGACGACAGAAATGGACCCTCTGCCCGACTTGTGTCCTTGACTTGGCTTTCTCAGCACCTGCCTGATCTCAGCGCAGGATGGGAGACTGCAGGAAGCTGAGACAGAAGTAGCAAGAGGTTTAACATCTCTTTTAAAAAGTCCCTTAAAAAGATGGGCAGAAGCAACAAACAGCTGAAGGATTCGGTTGAATTATGTCCCCCAAAATAATAGCTTCGAGCCTAACCTCCAATACCTATGAATGTGACCTTAGTTAGAAATAGGGTCTTTGCAGATACAGTCAAATTAACATGAGGTCCTACTGGATGAGGGTTGGCGCTAATCCAATGACTGGTATTCTCAGAAGAAGAGAGAAGCTTGTTCACAGATACACAGGGACACAGAGAGAACACCATGTGAAGTTGGAGACAGATGCTAGAGAGATGGGTACACAAGCCAAAGAATACCAAAGACTGGGGACAACTTCCAGAAGTTGGGGGAGAAGCAAGGAACAGATTCACCCTCTGAGCCCCAGAAGGAACCAACCGTGCCGACACCCTGATTCCCAGAAGCATGGGAATAGATCTTTGTCATCTTCGGCTAGCTAGTCTGTGGTACCTTGTTCCAGCAGCCCTACAAACCCAACACAGCTGATGTAAGAGAGAACAGTATAATACAGCGAGGTACCTGACAATGATGAACGGGGGAAGTCCCTATGCTGTCAAAAATCCCTAGCACTTGAGACTGTGCTTAGGACAGAAAGTTAAGCAAAAGAAGCAGATTTCAAAACTAATTTCCAGTTTTAAAACATATGTATACACACATAAATACCCCGACAAAAGGCTGGATGAAGATGTAATAGAATATTTGCATGATTTATCTCTGTTCACCACAATGAACATGGGTTCTTTAAATTAGGAAAAATGGTAATTAGAAATTAGATCAGTAAGGCTGAAGACGAGACCGCTGGGAGAGCAGGTACAACCGTGTCAGGTGCCCAGACTCCTTCTCAGCCCGGTTGCACATGAGAGCCATCTGCGAAGGTGTCCCGGGAAAGCAGCGCCCAGGCCGCCTGGGCCAAGTGAACAAACCAGGAGAGGTCACTAGGACGGTGTGCAATTTAAACCTCATTATAATCAGTCTCTGTTTTGAGGAAATGCTGTGCGGGAAAACCTGAGGTTTGCCTCATCCAGGAGGGGAGGTGACAAAATTAATAACAGGTAACATTTTTTCACATTTGCTACATGGCTGGGATAATTCTAGATTATTTACATGGATTAGCTCCTTAAATGTCATAATAGTGTCAGAATCACAGTCACCGTGGTGATACCCATTTTAGAGATGCGAGAACTGAGACTCAGTGGTATCAAGTACTGTGGCCAGGGGCACAGAGTTTGTAAGTGGCAGATCTAGAATCCAAAATGAGGAAGTTTAACTTTTCACCATGACACTACACTCCATCTTTAAAGCTTGAGCCATGATTATCCAAGCTGGGAATTTGATAAGGAAGACTGTAGTTGCTCAAATCCAGACTGACATCTGGAGCCCCACTTTCCCCAGCTTGACACAACATGGTCAACTACTCTGGGCTCAGCATATCTCAGTGTGCATCCTGCATAGGTCCTGTGTGTGCAACTGATACAAAAACTCAGTCAACTGGGGCGCCTGGGTGGCTCAGTCAGTTAAGTGTCCAACTCTGTATCTCAGCTCAGGTCTTGATCTCACGATCGTAAGGTTCAAGCCCCGCTGGGTGTGGAGCCTACTTACAAAAGAAAAACAAAACAACAACAACAACACGAAAGCTCAGTCAACTAAGCATCTGGGAAAGATTCTCTACTTTCAGAACTAAAGATGATAGGCTTTTATCCTTGAAGATCTTTGCTAAAGTGCACAGAGCCACTGTTAAAGGCGAATCACCAGAGACATTTCTTTATCATCTCCAGACTGAGGATTGTGGGGCTCCTCCGGAGAAACATGTTCATATCTGTCATGTGGACATGAAATCTTAATGGTATCACCTCCCTCCTACCCACATATCTCCACTATCCTAATGTCCCTTCATTGCTCATCTCTTTTACCTTTTTGCACCATTTTTTTTACACCACTTAAGTCAGTGGTCTTTAAACTAGGCCATTTCAGAATCACCTGAGGGGATTTTAAAAATCCTGATGTCCTGGCCACACCCCAGGCCAATGGCATCAGGACCTCAGGATGGAACCACGCACTGGCTCTTCAAAGTTTCTCAGTGGGTAATGAGTAGCTACACGTGTTCTCAAATTCTCCCTTGAAAAGTGTGGGGCAATAACTAAATAATAATATAGCCCTAGACCATTTCAACTTTCAAACCACTAACTTACCATTACTAGCATGGGTCTTTTTTTAAAAATGCTCCCCCTGCCCTTTGACCTCGAAGCCTTTGTGTTAAGAGGGGCAGCCACCGAATTCTGCTTCTCCTGTCTGTTTCTCTGACTCCTCTTCCTCTGCCCTCCCCCAAGCCAAGCCACCTGCCTCTTCTCATTCAGAAACCTCCTCCCACCCATCCGTCTTCACAGACCCCTCCCACCCTGTTCCAACATCTGTGCCTCCACTGGGGACTTGAAGAGCAAACCCAAAACCACAGCAAACCATTCTTCTGTAATTTGCTGAGCTGCCAACCTAAAAAGAGACTAAATATTCACCTCCCCCTTCTTTGTTTAAATGAACTGTGAAACAAACCAAACTTGTGGTTTTGTTTTCCAGAAACAACTTAGTAAACTAGTTTAATGCAGAAGCACAGACAATATACTCATGAAACTACTGAATGCAAAAAAAAAAAAAAAAAAAAAAATCTCCAAAGGCACCTAATGGCTTATTCACTGGGAGTGATTCAGATATACACACACAAATAAAACAGGTAAGGGGTGACAAGTGGCAAGTCCAAGTATCAGAAGAGTTGATCTTTGAAAATCACACAACAGGGTGCCCCTGAAGACAGAAGCATGAATGTTGGGGCGCCTGGGTGGCTCAGTCGTTGGGCGTCTGCCTTTGGCTTGGGTCGTGGTCCCAGGGTCCTGGGATCAAGCCCCGCATCAGGCTCCCTGCTCAGCGGGAAGCCTGCTTCTCACTCTCCCACTCCCCCTGCTTGTGTTCCCTCTCTTGCTATCTCTCTCTCTCTGTCAAATAAATAAAATCTTTAAAAAAGAAGCATGAATGTTATCTGCAGAGTCAGGGCAACAATACAGGGCAAAACTTTTTAGAAGTATTAAGCTGCCGTCTACCCTGATTGGAAACCCTTGCCATCCTTCACGCCCTTGGCCTTCTCTCCACTGTTTCCCACATGGAGGACTGTAGCTGGCAAGAGAGTGTCCAAGAAGGTATAGCAATGGATAGGGTGAGCTGGGGTTCAGAGGCCCCACTACCATCTCTTTAAAAGGGCAGCTGGGTGGGTTGTATGTAGCTGGGATCAGACCCCAGACCTGGTCTCATCTCTGATTTAGCCGTGGACCCCAATGCAAGTCTCGCCCCATCTCTGAGTCCCTGTGGTCTGCTCAGTAAGATGCAGAGTCCTCTAAGATCCCCTCCAGTTCTGAGATTTAGGGCAGCAGGCTCTAGGAGCCAAGTGGGGTCCCTGGCTCAGGATCCTAGGAGGGCTCAACTCTAACTTCCAGGATTTCAGGAAGGGCTGCCCCCCATTTGTGGCTGGGACCCAGAATGCAGGCCCTCTAGTTTCTATGGAGGGAACTCTCTGGAGCACAAGCATAGGAAATCATCACAACAAAAAGATAGCCAAGAGAAGAACCAGCTCACCCAAAGCATTCTAGGCTCTCCAAATGACTATGAAGTCATGAGATGCAGTACACAGAGCATGGGCTTACACACATGCGCACACATACACACACACACAATTTTTATAAGAATACTATATTTAGAGTCAGGAAACCTGTGTTGCAATTCTGTTCTGGCACTTACTCACTAGAACACTTCAACCAAGTTAATTTTGTGTAAAAACTGCCAAATGTGGCTCATAATACCTACTGCAGTAAATTAAAGATAGCCCCTAATTCTCTGTTACTCCTCCCACTGAGAGTTGCCTCCTGATTTGCCTCCCCTCAAAGCCAAGCCATCCTCAATGACTGCCTTGACCAAGGGAATGCAAAGGAAGTGACACTCTATCTGCCAAGGCTAAATCATTCAGAGCCTTAGTCTTCCACACTGAAGTCTCTCGGAGCAACTTGCTTTTGGGATGCGTTCTCTTGGGACCCAACCACCATATTCCAAGAAGCCCAAGCCACATGGAGAGCCGACCTGTACATGTTCTGGGCAACCACTTCCACTGGGCTCCCGGCCAACAGTCAGCATCAAATGCCATCCATATGAATGTGCCATTCTAGATATACAGGCATTACATTTGCGGAAGTGTGTAAGGCAACAATAGGTAACTGGAACATCTAACTTGCACAGCAAGTGATTACCCTGTGAGATTAACTGTCAAGATTATAGAAAAGCACCTGTAAATCATAAAGTACTTCACAAACATGAAGACTAATTGTTAATATTGTGAGTTCTAGCATCACCCTTCCTATCCTCTCTCAAAGAGGAGCTCTGGGCCCTTGTTCCAGCCCACAGCAGTTTTCTGCCTTGGCTCTGTGCCTGGCTCTCAGATTTTCCAGGTGAGCTTTTAAGAGAAGCCAAGATCACAGAGAGGAACCCCTGGGGTTGCTTACCTGAGGTTCCTGACTACACTATCATCCCTACATCCTGCTCACAGCTGACATTTCAAACCTCGGGTTTCCCAATACGTACATACTGCTGGACATGGAGATACAAGCTCCCCTGTCCATCTGTGCCCTCAGAGCTAGATGCTCTAAATAGTCTCTGAAGTTAACGTCTCTCCAGCCAGAATCTGTGCATATCCCTCCTATGGACAAGTACTCACTATCATGGTGAACCAGAGTCCTACATTCAGACAGTCACAATTGACATTAGAGTGGAAATATGACCAGAATCAGCTTGTTGTGATTTTTTTCTCTGATGGCCTTATCAAACCCACTGTTAGAGAACTGTGGGGTTATTTTTCAATAGCGTTTGTTCACTGACACAGATCCTTTGGCCTGAAACAACTTTAAGAGTGGTCCTTATCTGTCTCTATCCTCTCAAATGACATCAGACATGAGCCAATGTTCAAGGCAGGCATTTTTTAAAACCCATTCAAGTGTTGTCATTTCCTGGTCATCCTGAGTAGAAATAAATGAAGGGATCTTTTGATTTAGAGGTTACTTCTCTGGGGGCGCCTGGGTGGCTCAGTCGTTAAGTGTCTGCCTTCGGCTTGGGTCATGGTCCCGGGGTCCTGGGATCGAGCCCCGCATCGGGCTCCCTGCTCAGCGGGAAGCCTGCTTCTCCCTCTCCCACTCCCCCTGCTTGTGTTCCCTCTCTGGCTGTGTCTCTCTCTGTCAAATAAATAAATAAAATCTTCAAAAAAAAAGAAATTACTTCGCTGGACAGATAATTAACAGAATTATTTCTGGATTTTCCCCCTACATTAGTATTTGAAGTTGGGTTACTCTTGTCACCTGTCCCTCCATTTCCTCGACCAGTGAGTGCAGACAAAGGATAGTACACACCCATGCTGCCTCGTAAACCTGATGGCGTCAACCCCCAAAATTACCCAACCACCTCTACACTCCTTGCAGGGAGCCATGCTGGTGTCATCATTTGTCTCATGCCATTCTGGCCATCTGTGCTCCTCTCTATATCACATGGGGCTGGAAGCCTGCAAACAACATTTCCCAGGTCAACTCCCTCACCAACTGGCTTCTAGTTAGGTTCTGTCAATAGCAGGCACTGGCAGGAGCCTGGGAAGAGGGAAGAAGAGAAACACCATCTTTTTGTGCTTTCTGCTTCCGGGGTCATGAGTGCAGTAGTGGTAGCAGACAAAGGGTCACTCCTGGGTTCCCGGGCAGTAGTGACAGCAGCTTTGGCAGCGTGGTGCTCAAGGGCTCTGGCCCTGCAGCAGCATAGTCAGGGTGGAGGTATTCAAGTTCCCAGGCTCCTAGCGTGTCAACGAGAGCACAGGCTTCTGGCTTCTTGCAGTGCGGCAGCAGCAGCAGGTATACCAGTAGTCCAGGAGCCAGCAGTCCCAAGTGTGGGGCAACACCATGCATTTTTCTGCAGCTACAGCCTTGGGTGGTAATGCCTCCACATAACTCCTAATGTCTATAACTCTTCCTAACCCCATTTTCTTCTTTTCCTTTCCCTTGGCCCTTCTGACTCTTATTGTAGAAAAACGAAATCCCTGCACTGACTTCTCTTTGTATGATATACCTTGACTGGTTTCTATTTTCCTTCCTAGACCCTGCTGCTATTCAGTAGTCAAAGCACCTATAGAAGACTGTTCATTGCTTACCCAGTGACTGTTCCTCCTGTCTTTCTTATAAATGGAACTCCAATTCCGAAGAGATCTACAAGGTTCCTGGATAAACACCCACTTTTCCAGTCTCTTTGCAGTAACCATGTGACATGTTTTGGTCCATGAACTATAAGGAGTCTGCTGGGATTTTAAGGGGGGTTCTTTTCTGATAAGATGAAATAGGTGGGCCCAGGGCCACTTCTTCCACCCTCCTTCCTACCCGGAGTGTAGATGTGACGTGTGGACCTACAGCAGCCCTCTTGCATCTGTGATTCAACAAACATGAGGACAAAAGGCAATACTTTAGGGATGATGTAGTGGAAAGAAAGAAAGAGCCTGAGCCCATGATAGCCTGGTGAGCAGCTAAACTGACTCCTGCAACCACCTTGGCCCTAGGGTCCATGCTTGAGCCCCATCCTATGACAGATTTGAGTTCTGGAACTTTCCTCATACATTCCATTTCTTTTCAGTAACGTCTGCCTTAATGTGACTACATAGAAACATTGGAAAATAGTTTCCAGCTCCTGTTTAGCTCAGTTTGCATATATTCTCACACGAGTCTTCTTCAAAGAGGAGAAAGAGGGCAGACTCAGAAAACGAAAGAAAGAACATTCCTATAAACAGGGGAGCAAGCGGGAGGGTGTGCTGGGCAGAAATCTGACAGGAGCAGCCCACACAGTATTTGACCTCCCTGTTCTCATTTTGAATTGCCCTTTATAAAAGCTCACCACACAATTCTCATTAGGGCCTCTGAGATAAGCTGGAGTAGGTCAGAGGCAGATTATTTGGGTCATGGCCAGTAATACAATATCACAAATCCCTTCCACTCACCCTACTTTTCTCCTCTTCCTTTTTTACCCAAATTGGCTTTGGAGACCCATCTTGCTGGAGAGGCGAGCTGGTGATCCCCCTGACCACCGTGTCTCTTGGCAGCAGGTCGAGTTTGCTCGGTACCCAGTATCGCTGTGTCTCTCTCCCCGGGAGATGCCCGCCGCCTGGCCGTGCTTTAATTAAGCGGACATCTCGTTCCTTCGGAGCATGTGCAGCTGCTGTGTTTTGCTAGTATCTTGAAGCCAAACTAGAATTTTAAAAAATCCTTAGCTTTCATTTGCTGAGTTCCCTGGCCTCTGGTGGAAAGTGCGCCCCTCACCCCCTGAACCCCCCACCCCCCACACCTCTCCAGGAGCCATAGTTCCTTTGGAAGCGTGGCCAAGGGGCAAGGGGGCGTCCCTCCCTTGAACTGGGTACTGGTCATGTGCACATGCCTTGTTAATGAGAGCCCTATTTGTGAAGAAAGGGAGGGAATGAGGAGAAACCTCATTTCTCTCCTTCGATTTGTTTTTTAATCAAATCAAATTCTTAATTACATTTGGCTGGAATGAAATTATGCCTCTGAAGAGCTTCCAGATGGAACTAGGAAAGTGACTTGAGCTGAACTCTGCAGCCATTTTAGTCAGTATAACATGTTTGCTTCTGAAGGGGTTGTCAGCCTGGTGGTTTCGCTCTGAGGGACAAAGGGCGCTTCTGCACCATCCCTCCCCCCACATGTTTCCTGGAGACTTCTCACCTGGCTGGGTGAGGGGACTTCTCAGTTTCAGGGTTTCCTCACAAGTCGGCTTGATGGGGACCCTGAAAGGGAGTCGGTCTAGCGAAGAGCTGGTGGGGTGTATCATCAGACAGACCAGGGACCGAGGGCTGAACTACTCCTCACTGGCTGTGCGATACTCAGCACCATACAACTTCTCTGAGTCTCAGCTTCCCTGGAGAGTTTTCTTACCTCATAGGATTATTGTGAAGATTATATCCTATGGTTTGCGCATAGCCCTTATTCCCTTCTCTTTCCTCATCCCCCACCTATCTCCTCAGAGAAAACCCGCACAACACAATTGCAATGAAAGCTAAGAAGCTACTTTATTGAAAGAAGCTCTGGTTTATGAACCACGGTTTTCAGGATCTCATGAAGTGGGTAAGCAAACAAAGACCGTTATCTTACAGCGATTTAACTCCTCACCTCTAACCTGGCTCCAGTGCCATGAGTCCTGAAGTTCTGCTTCCCTCAGCCTTATCACGGAGCTTATACTGCCTGAGCATCCTCTTTCCCCTCTCTGGATGCAGCATCTTTGCCTCTCCAACACCATCTCCCAGAATTTCATTATTTTAATTAAGCCAACCCAATGCAGCTTCTAAAAAGACAACCGAGAAGGCAGCATTTGGGAGCACAGGAATGTGCTCCTCCTGGCTCTGTCCACATCCCCTGACAGGTGGGGGAGAGGGAAGGCAGGAGAAGAGCAGACCTGGTCATGTGGGGCAGAGGAAACTCATGTTTTAGCCAGTGGTTCCCAGGCTGTGACGACTTAACCACCTAATCCAAAAGGGAGGCTCAGCGGCCCACCGTGTGATCAGGTGCGCCCAGCATGGATGCAGGTCAGCAGGCAGGCAAGACGGTGTGGCACCTGCTGCTGAAACCTTCAGGGCAGGACTACGAATGCCTTGGCACTCCAACTGGTCATCCTATTTCCATGGTGCGTGCCACCATGAGCACATGTAGAATCCTACAGGGGACTTGCATTGGGATAAACTTTTATGATAGCTCCTTTTAGATTTTTTTTCAGGGGCTTTTGCCAAACCACCCTGAAATGCTCATCTGATCTTCTCTCAGCCCAGGGGTTATCACCAAGAGGAGCTCAAGTAGAGGCTGCTCCATTTTCTCTGGAAAAGAAAGAGATTCTGCTCTTTTCTTTTCTCCACCGTCTTCTATCTCCAGCTCTGAGTTAAACTGAAACATTATGAAATATGCTTCTTAATCAAACGTTATGAAAATTCCTATTGAGATACTACTGTATGCAGAGCATAACAGCTCTTGGGTCAGCTATTAATCTTTGGACTTAATTTACGGACTTAGTTAAAACAGGGTGCATGCATGAGTTCTTGGACTTCAAAAATTCCAAAATGGTTTCCAAAGAGTTGCAGCAGATACTGTAGAATGGCTTACCCGATACCTAACCCCAACTGCTGTTTTCTTTATCTTTCTCTAACACAGAGGCTGAGAAAGCTAAACACTCTGTCTTCCTAGCCATCTTCCAGCCAGGAATGGCCGTGTTCTGACCAAAGATATGTATGTGGAGGCCCCATGGAAGCATTTCCCTTTCCAAATAAAAAATAAAGCCTCTCGAGAAGACAGCTTTTGGCCTGCCCTCTTTTTCCTGCCTGGAAGCAGTCTTGCAAACAGGAAGCCCAGAGCTGTGTTCTAAGAATAATGGGACTGAAACACACAGAGGACCTGGCGGCATCCTGGAGCAGCTGTACCAGCCCTGGGCTGCCCACCTCCAGCTGCTTGTCCTATGAGGGGAAATACAGCCCAACTCAGTAGGTTAAGGCTCTTCTGGGTGAGTTTTCTATTGTTCGGAACAAAACTGATTTCTAACTTATTCAAGTAGAAGGCCACGGAGCCACTGCAGATTTGACATATTTCTTTTCTTCTGACCATAAAGAATCACTAATGAGAGGGTTAGCCCTTGTTTTGGTGTGATGGGGAAAGGAGCAAAGAGGAAGAGTTCCAAATTGCCCACTGGTCTCTAGAAGAGGGGTCAGAGCTGCTGCCCCTGTGGTGCTGGAGTTACAGACTTCCTGTTCCTCTGTAGTGGGGGATTTTTCAAAACTTGATATTTAGAAGGCTAGATGAGACTCAGGTCTCCTGACATCAAAACATGAATGGTTTCACTTCTCAAACATTTCGGCTGAATATTTGCCAAAGTTTTTATCTCAGGGAAACTATTTGCTGAGGTTCTAATATTATGTAAAATACTGAAGCGAGCTTTCCCCCAGGGGATTATATTACTATTTAGTTTTATATTTCTTCTGATGCCTCCAATAAATCATGAACTTTTTCAGAGATGTCAGAGGGCAGACTGTCTCTCCGACTGCAAATGACAAGCCATGAATAATGCACATGGGTCTCCCGGAGAGGCTCCCAAACCCTCAGCATGTTGCCTTTGGGCTGTGGCCTGTTATCAGTCTATCCACTTCAGCGGAGCCTGGTTTCAGCCTGGTGTGGGGTGAGCTCTGTACTGGCCAATCGCTAGAAACCCCCAGCCGTGGGTTTCAGTTCAGAGTACATGATTCCTGGGGCCAGGCATACCGTCAGGGAATCTGCAATACCAAGAGGTGGCCCCCAAAAGAATGAAACTAGAAAATTCCAGAGAAGGTAGCCAGTGCATTCTAATCTTCTCAACTAGACTAAAGACTCTTCAAGGGCAATCCTGGTTCCCTACAACTCCTACGATAGTGCCTGGGTCTTAATGGTGGCTCAATAAATATTAACTGTATGAAAGGATGCATGTATGCATGCATGGATGGAATTCCATACAAAAGTTGACATAAGTAAAATAACCAGTGCATAAAATCATAGAGAATAGACAGTAATGAAAAAAAATTTGTTTGTTGTATATGTCAAGTAAGAAGAAACTTCATGACAATTACAAGTGGAGAAAAGCAAGTATGACAGGACTTTACATAGCAAAGAAGAAAGCTTACAGAACCCACTCACTATGGTGGGTTGTATATGTAAGTAATCTAATACCTGCTCCAACCTTCCCTATCCTAATATTTCTATCATCCCTCCTCCCACCTCATTTTTCACTGAATTGCCAGAGGAATAGTGTACACCTTCCATCTATACAAATAAATCTGGCTTTCCTCTTAGCCAGCCTTCCGAATCTGCTTCAAGATCTCATTAATGACTTCCAAACTGCAATATCCAATATCGTCATCTAAATCATCTTCCTCCCTGACTAGGTGGAGTTTTGATACTGTGACAACCCCTTAAATTCCTTTATGTTCTCCTTTCTTGACTTCTACCTCTCGGCGCTCTCTTACTCCTTCCTAGGCCCTATCCTAATGCTGTCTTTCTTCTTTTTCTGCTGCCTCCTCTGAGCCTGCTCGTTCCCACTCAATAAATTTTTGTCACATACTGTCTTCATCCTTTCTCTTTTCAGACTACATATCCCTGGTGACCTTGTACACACCTAAGTCCTCAACTGTCCTCTTTTGGCAAATGATCCACATGTGATGTCTTTGGTCCCAAGAACCAGACCGGACATCTCCATCCACCCACTAATTCATTAACCACCCATTTATAGAGAACTTTTCATGCATGAAGTTTGTTGCTACAAATTGGGGAGCCAAGAAGAATATGACTTCTTTTAAGGATATCAAAGTGTAGAGGAGACAGAAGTAAAATGACAATAATGCAGGATAACAACTGTCACCAAAGAGGAGGGCCACCTAAGAGACCCTAAGTAAGGGTTGGCCCAGTGGATATAATGGCAAAAGACATCCTAAGCAGAGAGAGGATACAGGCATGAATACGTACAAGGTAATACATTGGTCAACTAACAATGATTGGTTTCCTATCAAATACCAGGCCCTATGCTAGGTATTTTCACAAAATAGTATTATATCACATTATACAGTGATTATTAAGTAAAACACACTTTTCTAAGTTCTTTTCAAATAATATATTATTTCGTCTTCAAAGAATCATACAAAATGAGTATTATTACCTTGATGTTACAGATGAAGAAACGGAAAGCCATCTGTAAAATGAGCTCAGTGACTTGGGTAAGGCACATGATTCAGGAGTCGCAGAGCCAGAGGCTCAGGGACTGATGGTTTAGCACCAGGAACAGAAACTCCACGAGCTAGCTGAAGTACAGGCAGATTTCTTATAAGGCAGCCAGGATGTCTCCTAGAACCTGAAGGTAAGAGTGACAGTCAGGCTCAGCAGGAGCTGGAGTTGGGGCCAAGGGGCTGAAGAACAACTGGACCAAGGTTGCTGCTCTCTCTCCCTCCCTCATCAGATGACCTCTCATCACCATCCCTCTCTGTGTGCCCCACCCTCCTGCCTCTTCCTACATCTGCATGCTAGGTCTCTCTTCTTGCTTAGCATGGTCCACGGTACCATCATGGAAAGTCCAAAATGACACCCTTATCCCCCCCCAGACTACAACACCTCACAAGTTCATGACCCACAAAGACTCATCATAGTCATGTATACTCATTTCAAAGTCTTGTGGAAGAAACTCCGATTAGCCCAACTTATATCAGAAAACAAATCCCAACCACATCAGCTATAGCCAGGGATGGAGGAAGTAGATTAGAAGGATACCAAACAGGGCTGTAGGAGAGGGGCTCCAGAGAGAAAGAGGCAGGGACTGGGCAGATACTCTCCAAAGGTGCCTTTTATAGCTGACAATCCATTCCAGGTGTTCTGACTCCATGTCATTTTTATTCTATCCCATACTGCCTTATTTCAAATTGGACATATCCAAAATCAAGGTAAACCCCTTTAAACAATCTCCTCTTGTTTCCTTATTTCAATTAATGACTTAACAGCAGCTCACTCCCCCAGCTTAACATTTCCAAATTAACCTTAATGATACTCTTTCTTTAATACCCTACCCGTAACACTCTGCCCTTATGATAGTCTCCTGAGTTAGTCCTTAAATCCATGCCAAAGAATCAGCCACTGTGGTTCAAAATGCCAAGAGTAACTATCATGACTTATAAACCAAAGAACAAGACCAACAAACCTCTAGTCTGCTCATAAAGCCCAAGAGTAAAGTTGGTTGAAGAAAGATTGATTAAGCTATCTTGAACCAAACCAAGAAAATTGTAGCAACAATTGCTATTACTAGTGTAAAAAAGAAAATGATGAGCAGATGCAGAACAATCCAATGAGTGATTTTTTTAAGGTCAAGGGATGGCATTGTAGTTGGTCTGTTTGTTAAACCGGAGCTGATGAAAAAAAGTGGGAAGGAGTAAAAGGAAAGAGAGTGAGCAACTGAAATGGTGCTTGGTAGTAGAAGACAATTGCCGAAGACATGGCTGGCAGATGGGAAGGAGCACACCAAGATCAGTTAGGGACACACCAAAACAAAGTGGCCAGTCTGGATCAGTGGCCCTAGTAGTGTGCTGGTAAGTGTTCAACTAAGGGTCACTCAGGAGGAAAAAGCCCCGAATTTACACCAATTTCCCTGGTGTAAACACTCCCACCACGGCCGATTTCAAATTACCAATGAAACCTCATCAAATGTGGAATTAGGAAGAGGTTGCTTGCCGCTGAGTCTCATAAGCCCGGGAGACCTGGTTCCAGCACACCACTGGATGTTTCCAACGTTCCTGGCTTTCGGCGTGTCCTAGGATAGACAGATCTTCAATTCACCCAGGTCAGAACTCCTGGGAACAAACAGCTGTGCACTTTACCAAATAATCTGATGCTGAGGTCTTTCTATCAGTTTAAAAAAAAATCTATTCCAAAATCACACATTGCTCCAATCTTGCCATAAATCAATTTGTAATCTACTATACATTACAATAAATGTACAAGACAGACTTTGAAAAGGGCTGTTGAAGAACAGAGAAAAAGAGAAAATGAAACCCCTATTGGCATAAGGAGGACCGCAGTGTCTGAGATCAGTGGAGTCACGTGGTGGGAGTGTAAGTGGGTGTGGATGGGTAGAGGGTGAGCTCAGATGAGGTCCACCAGGTCAGCCTGGGGGGGGCCACTCATGCCTCTGCTGCACTCTCTAGCTACAAAGGGACTTTGTCAGAGCTGCCCGGGAGGGAGACCATTCTGGAAGCAGAGTAGTGTTTGGATGGGGTGACAGGGCCATGATTCAGTGTTAGTGTGTGTGTGTGTGTGTGTGTACATGCACACCTATGTTGGAGGAGTGCTGAGGGTAAAAGGGAGAAGGATGTTGGCAAAGAGATAATAAAGAAAACATCGAGAGGTCCTGAGACTTAGAATTTAAGGGAGGCAGCAGGGAGAAATAGAAGGAAGCACTGGATTCCAGAGACGTTGGTCATTAAGGAGGTACATGTTCTTTCTACAGATGGAAAGCCCTTTGGGAGGAAGGTTAAGGAGTATGAACTCTTGGACCTCAAGTTCTGATTTTCATTAGATGAGTCAAGAAGCGTCATTCACAGATGCACCCCTGCACTGCTTCTGTCCCTGCCCTGTCCCTAACTCCTGTGCAGACATGGCCTAGTCACTATAGGCAAAGAGGCGATGCTGGCCTTGATGACTGAGGACCTGGGGACACCTCTCGACGGTCCTCCCACCTCAGGCTCTCAGTCTCATCCCGCTGCCCAGAACCGCCTCTCCTCCCACTGAATCCCAGCTCTCATGTCAATAGGGATTGCCTTCCCTCCCTTCTCTTTCTTCTGTTCTTCTTCTCAAAGTCAGCCTTGTTCTTTTCTTATAAAGTATGCTAGACCGTAAACTCCTTGAGTTAAATGCATCTGTTGTGAGTGGACCCCATCTTCTTTCTCCTGACTCAGCACCTACCAGCAACTTGGAGACTGGGCGTGTGAGACCCAAACTGCTGTATGTCCTGTCTCGGCTTCTGCGGAGAAGGGCTGTCTTTCAGCGACACAGATAGCCTCCTAGAGTGAAGATTACGTTTCCTAGCCTCCCTCACGTTAGCTGTGACCCTGTGCCGAAGTCCTGGCCAAAGAGAAATGCACCAAGGGGCACGTGCAGCTTCTGGGGTTTACCCTGAAAAGGAAGGGGTGCCCCTTCTCCTTCCTGCGCCCTCCTTTTCTCTGGCTGGACTGCACTGGGCAGCCACACTGGTCCAGGTAGCCCTGCTCAGGCACCAGCGTATCAGGAAAGAAGACAGACGGAAAGAGCTCCCCCCACATGACAGGGAGCCACCTTCCTGGCCAAATGAGCTGCTTCTGCAGAGGCGATGACACAGGAGAGAAAGACTTCGCCACTGTGTTATTCTGGGTCGGCCTTAGAATGGCTGCATTCATATTCTCACTAATATAAGGTGCTTAATACACATTTACACATTTACTGAATTAAATTCCTGGATGATGGATTCTAGGTCTGTGCAGAAAACAAGAAAATTGAGGGGATCTTGCTTCATGTGTTTAGACTGAAGTTTTCGGCAACTGGACCTCACAGAAGCCATCCCACAATGCCTCTGTCAGATAGAACATTCGTTAGAAACTGAGCTAACTCTGTTCTTACTCTTTTTTAAGTAATCTCTATGCACAATGTGGGGCTCGAACTCACGACCCTGAGACCAAGAGTTGCATGCTCTACTGACTGAGTCAGCCAGACGCCCCTAAAAAGATTTTATTTTATTTTTTTTAAAGTAGGCTCCATGCCCAAAGTGGGGCTTGAACTGACGACCCTGAGACCAAGAGTCACAGGCTCTACCAACTGAGCCCGCCAAGCATCTCCCTGTTCTTACTTTGTTGATTAGAAGCATTCATCCTAAGATTAAAAAACACCCCAATTGTGCCAGAAATCACCTTTGTTGGAGGCCTGGCTGAGTAGTATGATTTTTTTTTTTTGCCTGGGAGGGCTTCCCACATTGGGGAAGTCAAATAAAGAATAAATGTTCACCCGAACCCAGGGTGGCTGCTTATCGAGGCCCCAAGTAGTCTTACAAAAATTCTTACAACACAGAAGTGTCCTTTGACTTTATTCTGTATTTAGTTTTCTAATTCCCTGGATGTGATGGGACCCAAGGACTTAGAGCATGACACTGATGAAGAAACTTGTCCTCATCGATTAATTCCACCACCGTTAAGCCACCCCCATGCTGGGGCTGATCCTCCAAGACAGTCACAATCGAGCAGGCAAGTTCCCACCTCAGACTGCTCCCGGGCATGGAACAAGGGGCCAAGGGGTGGGATGTGCCCTGTCATTCAGCGGAAGTCACCTAAGCCTCCCTGAACTGTCACCTCCCTTAACCACTGGGCTTGCATCATGCTACTCGCAGGAATCAGGCACCACATGTCGAGTGAAATAGGAGGTACAGGAAACGAGCCAGATTCCTGGGCTTGAGGGAGGGCTCATTGTTAACCAGGAGGGGACCAGCAAGAGCCGCCACACGTGGTATTCCAAGCCCTCGGCAAGCTACACAAAGGAAGGCTCTATCCGCCCATTCTAAAGACAGTTTATAGCTTGGATTCGGGAGAGCCGACTTCTTTTCTTTTGCTCTAGGCAAGAAACATGGAAAATTAAAAGTTGCTTCTGTGTGTGTGTGTGTGTGTGTGCATTTTAAACATGGCTGTGGATCAAACAGTCTGAGGGTTCTGCAGACATTTAAAAGACAAAGTAGACTTGCAGTAGACAAAGGCAATTTGGGAAAGAAGTCCAAATGTGAGGTCTGGGAAGTGCCCCTGACTCAGCAACTCAAACCACGGATCTAGCCCAGCCCTTTCAGAGCCCCATTTGTGGCATTTAAAATTGGGGTGACAGGATCCCCAGGGAGTCTGAGTATCCAGGTTGGGGGTTACCCACATAACCTCATCCTCTCCTTCTTCCTCCTCTAACCTAAGTCACTCCCTCCAGGGACCAATTGACTTAAAATAGCTTATTTTCTCCAGTGGTTTCTTTAACATTCTCTCTGCTCCTTCATCTTCGTTTTCCCCAAAAGCCACGTGCACACAGAGTCCCAGCTCCTCCATCAGGACTATAAGCCTCCTGGGGGCAGAAACTTCATCTCCTTCTTTCCTTCCTCCATGGTACATTGCACGAAGCAACCCAGGCAACTGAAATATTTGATCAGTTGGTTTGATTTTCTCTGAAAGGACTCCTTTTCTCTGTACTTCCTAAAATAAGATAATAATAGTGTCCAGTCACCTCCACTATCAGATGCAGACGCCCTGGCTAAGTATTGGCTCCCTGTCCTCAACTGTGGAACAACAAAGCAAAGAACAGCATACTCTGAGGTCCCTTTCCTGTGGCCTTTCTTCTCTCTAAATCTCCTGAGCCTAGAAGAGATAGCTAGTGAACGACTCATGAGTATTACTGACTTGGAACAATTAGAAGGGAAGTTAAATGATATGAATTCCTTCTTCACCATTGCTGGTGGGAAGCTCAAACAGTAGAACAGCACCATTACCCAAGTGCAACAGACACAACCTGATTCCTCAGGATGGATCAAGCCTGGCCCGCTGCCTCTCCCAGGGGCTGTGAGGGGGCCAGAGTTCCAGCCATCTACCTTGGGCAGGCTGGAGGGGGGACCCCATGGGCCCAGGGACTTCTTCCTACAAAATGGCTTCTTGTCAGAGCCAGAGGACTAAGCAGCTTTTGCCTGGTGGTACCAGACTAACACTGACCTTCTTGCTTTCCCAGGGCAACAGAGAACCCATCACCAGGCCCGGGTGTCTCCAGACACTCTAGTCACAGGTCTGGTCTATCAGAGGTGAGCCGCCTGTTTCCTGAAGTGTTCCAAACAGACCCTTTTCCTCAGCCCAGCTTCCGCCCGTGTACACAGGGAGCAGCAGGGAGCCCGTGGGCTTGCACCTGTGAAGGAAAGCACATTTTCATTCCTCTCCCTCTACCCTCTCACTTGCTCCTCTGGGCCCTCGAACAAGCCAGGCTTGTCCCCGCCTCAGGGCCTTTGCTTGTTCCCTCTGCCGGGAAAGCTCTTTCCTCAGGTGTCCTCACCATACTCCCTGCCCTCATTCAGGCTTGCTCCAGTACCACCTCAGACAGTTCCTTCCCGCAAACTGCTCCCCATGCCCCTCCAGCAATCCTTACTCCCCGTCCGAGTTTTATTTCCCTCTTTCCCTCGGCTACACCTGTCGTTGCCTGGCATTCTATCACTTTACTTACACAGGCCATGTGCTGCCTCATTTCCCCCTTTGGAAGCTAAGTTCCATGAGGGCTTCGTGAGCCTCTGCTGGACCCTCAGGGCCTATAACAGTGTCAGGTAAAGAGTGGATGCTTGCATGTGCCAAAACCATTTGCCAGGAAAACGAATGAGTCATCATCCCTGTTACTGTTACAAGACAGGAGTCTAAGTTACCCTGGGCATCAGTGGGGAGCCATCAGCCTGGCAGGAGCTGGCCCTCCCCGGGAGAAGTGTTTGTGGAAGGCCCCCGAAGGCTGCGCCGTGTGACATCCTGGATCACTTTGCTCGACAACAAAAATTTGCTGTCTCACAGTTCTGGGGGCTAGAAGTCCGAGATCAAAGTGTCAGCAGGGTTCGGTCCTCGTGAGGACTCTGAGGGAGGATCTCTTCTGTCCTCAACCCCTGCCCTAGCTTCTGGCGGCTTCCTGGCAATCCTGGTGTTCCTCGGCTTGTAACGGCATCACCTTCATCTCTGCCTCTACCTCCCCGTGGTGTTCCCCTAGCTACCTGTCAGTGTCCAAATTTCCTCTTCTTATAAAAACACCTGTCCTACTGGATGAGGGCCCACCCTACTATCTCATCTTGACTCATGACATCTGCAACAATCCTATTTCCAAATAAAGCCTCATGCCTGGGTACTGGGAGTAGGGTTTCCATAGATGAATTTTGGTAGGGGTGGGATGACACAACCCATAATACTCTCCACCTTGTCTCCAGACAGAAATGGTGCCCCTCTCACTGCTTCTCAAGGGAAGGAACATGATGTCAGACAGGGCTGGCTCAAGACCAGCCTAAGAGCCTGTGCCCCCCTTCCTCGGGCCCTCCCTTAAGATGACCATTGTCCAGGCAGTAGGGACCTCTGGGGCCTCTACTCCTTGCAGCTGGGGGCGCGGGGGGAGACCACCTGCCCTCTGGCATCTGGTAGGCCCCCTCAGCTGGACCTGCACTCACTCTCTAGGAAAGACAAACAGAACCCCATCTATGTCCAGCTATAGCCCCTCATTGGTGCAAGCATTTCTACCTGCCAACATACACAAATAATGCTCTGGAGGGAAAGCATCTGCCCTGAAAAGTCAGACATAGGATATAACTCAAATGAACCCCTCCAGCAAGAGGGGCCACTTGCCGAAATGAGGCTCAAATATCACGTGCCCCTTCTGCAGCTGGGGATGGGCCAGGAGGAATTTCCTGAGAGCCTGGGGCAGGTAAAGCGGCCAGCACCTAACCGGGGCAGTGGGCACACAGTCTGGATACGAGCACTTGGAGAGACAGAAATGACAAGATTTATCCCAAACAGCAAGAAAACAACACCTAGATCTTTGCAAGCCTTGGTGGGGTTTAGTACAGAGTTGCCCATTCGCATGAGCACACGAATGCTAGTATCTGGGTCTCCAGCCAATAAGCCCCATTCCTGGTGTTTTACAAGCTGCAGTAAACCAGTGGGCCATGGCCTCTGAGAGTCTCACCCAGGTTTGAGTCCCTGTGCCTTTGCCCCAGAAAGGGTGCTGAAGAACACAGGGATGCTTTTGTTTTTACGGCCCGTGACATTCTGATTTACCAGAACTAAAACTAGAATAATTGAAATGCAATGGTGTGAGCCTAGATATGTGACCTCAATAAAGCCTGAACTGTCTAGCAAAGAATGCAAAATTTCCTAGAGCTGGCTACCAACTAATACTCCCTTCACTGCTGCGGCAAGGATTGGACGAGGTCACTTCCGCGCTCTGCACACAGTAGGTACTCGCTACACGCAAGGACGCTGTGTCGAAGAAGGGAAATCTTCCAGCACCGTGCAGGAGCATGCAAGGAGCCCCGGGCTCGGCGGGCTGTTGTGGCCTCCTCCCCGTGCTGGAGAGCACCTGCTGCTGCCAGAGGCAAAAGGCCGGGAAGAGTTGGGGGTTTCCAGCATTCCCAGGTGGCCAAGGGCCGTCGGTGGCACCTTTTCTCCTGCCCAGATTTAAATTAAAGGACGAGATTTGCATTCAGTCCCCTCAGGGCCTGGCTCTGTGACCTCAGCCTCAGGTTTGAAATACTTCTGCTCCGGGGAACTGCAGGTTCAAATCCCAGGAGGGTTTCTGCTAGGCCTGGCATCCTTCTGAGACAGATCATTTGAATAAATGCAATTTAGTGAAGGCAGACCTCTCAGAGGAGGCCTCTAGAAAGGAGGGATGGAGGCCCTGTGGGAGGGCGTGGAGGCTCAGAGTTTCATCCGGTTTTCCTGGTGTCCTTGCCAAATGTCAGGCGTGCACTTAGAACTTTGGAGGAAACCAGAGAAAGCGCACAGAGGACTCCTGTGCCAAAGCCTAGGCCCCTCCTTGCCTTTATTGTGACTCCTCTGTCATTCTGTTTCTCTCCAGCTCTCTGCCCAGAGAGTAGATGTTTTTTAAGAAGGAGTACTTCTGCCTACACTCTTTTCCCAATTTGGAGATGGGTCTGAGCCCCTCCAGGCCACAGACACAGGAGGGATAGTTTAGCACAGTTTAGCAGCTGCAGAGCCCGGATCAGACGACCTGTGTGTAAACCCCGGCGACTCCCAGTCCTACCTGTGTGGCATCTTCTATGTCCCACACCAAAAAGGACACTTGCCTCTGTGTATTTTGCAATGTCCTATGTTATTGGTAAGGTACTGCCACAGTACTCCCCTGCTCTGAGCTTGGGGACTCACAGGAAAAAGGGACCTCCTGGAAAGTTCTCTAAGAGCCCCAAACAGGGGCAGCAAGGAAAGAGCAGTGTGATCAAAACCTTCACAGCTTTTGAAACATTCAAAAGCCACTTCAATTATTCCTCCTAAACTTCCCATAGTTCCCCAGAGTCCAGTCAGAATCTTCATGGCTTTTTAGGGGCCACTGCCCTCAGTGCTCTGATCTACATGGCAAAAGTACATAAGAGCTATGGAGAGACACCAAGGGGGGAAGCGAGCGAGGGGCCCTGCCTCAACTGAGGGTCCCCAGGGACCGACATAGGTTAATGTGCAAGATGTTTATCAGGGAGTGCTCTTGGGATCAACACCTGTAGAGGGATGGGGAGGAGGCACGGGAGGGCCGAGGAAGAAAGTGGGTCATGGTGCAATCTCAACAGACGCCTCAGCTGGAGTGCCTACAGGACACACTTAAGCAGTCCAGGAACCAGCAGTCTCTGCCCGCGCCCGTCGACCTCATCTTCACCTTGTTGCTGCAAGAGCCCTTAGCCATGAGGCCCAGCTCCACCTCACAGGGGAAACCCCTAGGGCCAGAGGGCCTCAGCAACTTTCCCAAGCTCCCTCTCCTGGTTAGTGGTCTATCCAAAGCTAATCCCAAACTCCAGCCCTGAACACAAAAGCGTGAACACTGAGTCCCCCCTGCCATCCTCCTCCCAAATTTCACATTTCCTAAACTGAAGGGCCCTTGACCGGTTCTCTGGCCAAGGTAGCTTGGGCTTAAAATGATCTGGAAGCATTTCAGCCCCACTTTGCCTCTTCTCCCACAGTGAGGTCTCTGCAGAGGGCTGATGTCTATCCAGGAAGCAAAGACAAGCAGAGGACGAGGCCTGGGAATCCCAGCAGTGAGAAGGTGCAGCCCGCCTGCCAGCCCTTCAGACACAGACGGGAAGGCTGACGTGGTAGGTGGTGCAGAGTCTCTCCAGGCATTACCTTGTCTAACCGGTTGTCAAACAGGAGTCTTCCGGCCTCTGAGTGTTGCCTGAGGCCCCCAAACTGAGAACAGTAGATACTCAACCCCCACCCTCTAGAGTCCGTCTAGCAAATAGCCTTTTCAACTCTGCTGCCTGGAGGTCGTGACCGGTGAAGGCCACAGCTCTGCTTTGGAGCTGAGGAAGATGAAGAGGCTGGTAGGAAGGATTTCTTTAGAGAGTCCCGAGACTGTGTCAGAGGCTGTCTATTGGTGGGGGCAGTGAGTGAGGAGGAAAGTGAGGAGGTCCTCAAGGAAGTCTCTAGAGGAGAGCTTGATTTGTGTCTCTGGGAATTAGGGAGGATGTAGACACTGAGTGCCAACTCCAAGATGGCAGGTGGCTGAGCCAGGAGGCAAAGCTCTGGTGAGGTGATGTGGTGCCTGCTCCAGATGGGCCCTAGGAATAGTGCCAGCCTGAGAAGGCAGGAGCGGGGAGGGGATGCCAACCGAGGGATGGGCTTCTGGAAACTAGTATGGAAGGAAGTGGAAGTGGAAGGAAGAACACTAGAAAAGGCACTGCCCGCAGTGAGTCACTACAAATGGGAGATCCCTAGGGATGGGGGTGAATCTCCAAAGAATCATGAAAGCATAACACACTTGGGCTAGTCCCAGAGTACCAGGACGCCAGATTATAACCTCATCAACCAGATTCTGTGCACTTGTTCTTGGATGGCCCCTTTCCCCTAGGCTAGATCCTGAAAGGGCCAAAAGAACAACGGGGTAAGGTGAGTAAAAGACGAGGTAGAACAAGGAAGAGACTTTCCCCGCTGCAGGCTTCTAAGACAAATTCAGGCCAAGAAGGTGTGTGTGTGTGCGGGGGGGGGGGGGGGGGGGGGGGAGCAGGTGCAATGATTTGAAATATATGAGTAACTAGAGCTTTAACTTGGATGTACTAGAATTTTAATATTTGTGGACAATTAAACTATTTTTGATGGTGAAACAGTCTGAGTGGGAAAGTCATGTGATGATGCAGAGCCATGGAAGGAAGAACCAGGATATGGCACAGATTTACACCTTATCAAGTCCAACTCAGTTGATAAACTGATGACATTTATTCAAAGAAGCCCAGAGCCTCCTTCTGGGTTAGTTGTGCCCGGTGGGGTGCTGGAGCAGAGGAAAGGACAGGTGTCCTGCACACATGGGGAGCTCTCAGTGTCAAGGACCCTGTCCAGGAGCCATGTTACTGGGCCTTCTCATGATGAACATGACAGCCCAGGCTGGGGTCTCCAGAAAGAAAATTCTGGGCCTCAGAACCAACCCAAAGGTGGCCCACAAGCCCCATGACCACAGCCAAACACAACTCACCGGGAGACTCACGCCCGGCTCCCTCCCTGGCCAGGATGTTTGCCTTTCCTCCCTTCCCACATGGACATCTGAGTGGAAACGGCCTTTCTTCCCCCTCATGCTGATGAAACTTTGTTGGCCGGGAGCCTTTACAGCATGCATTTCCTTCCCAGGGAAGCTGATGCCTTCACAGATGAATTCCTTGCCTTGACATGGAGAAGAGCTGTGGCAGATTCCTCCTCACTGAGGCCCCATCCATTCTGGGTCCTGTGAGAACAATGCCTGGAGCCACTTTTGTCCCAACAAAGGAGGAATTGGCCAGGTTAGTGCTCAAGGAATGGCCTGGACCTGGGTGGATACCCCATCCGTCCTTGCAAGGCCTCAGCTGCCCAATCCCAGGGAAGGGCGTGGAGAGGAGGGGCCAAGGCTGGGGATCAGATACATCCAGGCCCTTGACGGGGGCCTCCCAGGAGAGTCAAAGTGAGTCTCTGACTCTGACCAGCCATGGGACTGTGGAGAAGTGACTTCACATTTCGGCATCTCAATCCCTGCATCCATAAAGTAAAGATAATAATGTGAAACTAAGGGAGTGGCTGGGACGAGTAAATAAGATGAAAGATGGAGCAGCGCAGGCACATAAAAGATGGGCAGTCGGTGTTTCCTGCTTAAAAATCAAACCCCCCCATGCCTCAGGCAGCCTTCCTTGATCACCCCACTTAACGCCAGCATGCCTATCTGTTCCTTCTTTCATTGGCTGTTCTCCAAAAGCTATGGGTGCGAGCTGGAGACACAGCCCGTGGCCAGGGGCAAGGCGGTGTTCGGGCAGACTGCTGGCAGCCTCCCATCCTCAGGCTGGACTTGTCCTTCCAGCTTTCTGTATTCTCAGTGCTCTCTCTCAGTGATAGCGACCTAAACCTAGTCACGTGTGGCCATGGCTAAGCCCAGCTGCCAAACTGTTGATGCCAAGGGGAGAGGGTGGAAGAGGGAGAGGGCGTCACTTTCCAATACCTGAAGCACTCGCAACACCTGTCCAAGATGCTGACGTCCCCAGTCCTGAGGCTCTCTCTCCTCGGGGCAGGGAACCACAGGGCCCATTTGTCCATAGGGTACCCATTTTTCTGAATTTCTTGCAGACTAGTCCCGCCTTATGCCTTCATCAAATGTGCTAATATCATTGATTACGCCACCATGAAGTAGGTGTTTCTACGGGCCTGGGGAGGCTTCAGGATCCTTTCATTATGTGCTGATTTCATTAGCGTAGCTCTCGCAGCCTCCAGCTGACCGAGTGATGAAGAACACTGGACATGGTCCCAGTCTCCTGAGGCCTCGGATCATCCCAGCTGTCAGCCCCTCAGACAGCCCCTGTGCAAAGATGATCTCCAGTGCACTAGAAGGGCGGGTCTGGCCTCTGAGTCAGACACGATAATAGCACCATAAGAATGACTGAAGAAACACACCTCTGGCTTCATCTGAGCCATTATTCCACATGCTCCAGAGCCAAGAGAAGACCAAAGGGCCAACTAAAAGCAAGAACTTGGGGGACGAGGGAGTGGCTGCCATTAAAATTTTGAAAGGGATAAAGACAGGAGTTCAAATCAGAGGCTGCTCAGAGTAGGAAAGTTTCCAACTTGGAGCTAGGTTGTCTGGCTGAGCCCAGCTGCCGGAAGTGGGCTCTCGCCAAATTGCAACAATAGTCAAACTCTGTGCCATGAGTCGTTTTCATGTCCTCATCATTAAATCTGGGTCTGTGAGTAGGAATTCCAACTCCCAGATCTGGCTCCTCTGGGCTTCTCCAGGGGACTAGGAGGCCCCCATATGGCACCTGGGACCCGGCACAGGCCAGATCGCAGCTCCACGCCCCAGACCTGGTGGGCATGGCTCTCCAGGCCCAGGGGTGGCAGAAGTGAGCGTGGTGATGTGTGGCATCTCCAGATACTTGGAGAATTCTAGAATTGGCTCCTAAGCCATTCCCAATGAACAAAACTGACAGGAAGCTCACTGTTACCCAAGAACCCACTCAGGCCACACAAACTGGGGCCCATGCCAAGAGTTTCAGGGACACAGAAAGACCTCCCCAGATGCCATATCAGAGAGGGAAAAAAGCTGATCTATGAGCTACCTCAAGTCCTGACATGTCTGGGTCCAGTCTGGGTGGACCCCCATCCCCCCCACACACCCATTTCTCTTCTGAGGTAACTGAGGTATCTCTGTCTGTTGCTATGGCAGGAGCTTTCATGAAACCATCTTCAGCCAAAGAAACAACCAGAGGCTGAGAATACCTTACAGACCCAATAGCTTATCATGGCGGTTGTACTATGAGCTGTGAATCAAATGCCTCCATTTGTTTGATAATGGAATGCCTCAATTTACTGAGCACCTCCCCTACTCCAGAGCCTGAGAGATATGTCCACTTTACACATTATGTTCCACAAGCTTCCAAGTACTAAGTGGGGTAGAAATTATTAGCTCAATTTTATGGATGAGGACAAGGACTATCAAAATGACTTTTTAAAACCCATGGCTAGAATCCCCATACATTATGAAGGGGAATGTAAAATGGTGCAGCCACTTTTTTTTTTTTTTAAAGATTTTATTTATTTATTTGAGAGAGAGCATGAGAGAGAGCACATGAGAGGGGGGAGGGTCAGAAGGAGAAGCAGACTCCCTGCCGAGCAGGGAGCCCGATGTGGGACTCGATCCGGGGACTCCAGGATCATGACCTGAGCCGAAGGCAGTCACTTAACCAACTGAGCCACCCAGGCGCCCGGTGCAGCCACTTTGAGAACAGTCTGACAGCACCTCAAAATGTGAAACACAGAGTTACCATATGACCCAGCAATTCTACTCTCTACCCAAGAGAACTGAAAACATATGTCCACATAAAACTTGTACAAGAATGTTCACAGCAGCATTATTCATAATAGCCCAAGGTGGAAACAACCCAAGTGTCCATCAAGTGAAGAATAGCTAAACAAAATGCGGTATATTCATAAAATGGAAACATTATTCAGCAATTAGAAGGAAAGGAAGTTCTGATACATACAACATGGAGGAACCTTGAAAACATATGCTAAGTGAAAGAATCCAGACACAAAAGACCACATTTTATTCCATTTATATGAAATGTCCAGAATAGGTAACTCTATGGAGACAGAAAATAAATTAGTGGTTACCTAGGGCGAGGCTGGGGAGAATTGGGAACAACTATCAATGGGTATGGGGTTTCTTTTCGGAGTGATGAAAATATCCTAAATTAAGATTATGGTAATGGCTGCACAACTATGTAAAACATACTAAAACCACTGAATCGTATACTCTAAATGGATGAATTTTATGGCATGTAAATTATGTCTCAATAAAACTGTTTAAAAAAATAACATGGCTGGTTGAACACTATGGGATATCTGTACCTACCCAAAGTTACCTCTGAACTGAAGCGCAAAACCAGGGTTACCTATATGTGATGGTAGAAAGCACAGAACTCTAGTAAGAGAAAAATCTGGACTTAGGTAACCTTGAGCAAGTTATTCAGTTTGTGTGCTAATTTCTATGACTTTTATGAAGATAAAATGGGATAATGCCACTCACAATTTCCTGTACAGACTTGTGTTTGAATATATGTGAATTATAGCTACAATTTCTTAGAAGGGGAACTCAGAAGAACAAGCCAGGGTCCCGGCCCTGAAAAGGGATGAGGACACAAGTCATAGGACCACAACAGAATGCTAGGAGTAGGGGTAAAGCTGAAACCTGTCACAAGTCTTTTGGCCCAGTGTGAGGACACGAGCTCAGTAACAACTCTAAAACCCAAGACTTGGGTCCAATCAACAACCAAGTGATCGTGCTGAGACTCAAGCAGGGGACCTTGACATATTGAACACCCATTTGCCTTGGTCATGCCTAGTTCTGCAACTTGTGAGAGGCCTGAAGAAGTGGTAGAGACTCCAGCTGCAGGGGGTAAGGACTTCAGAAGCAGGGTGGGAAGGTGGGAAGCAAGAAACAGAGCTACATGGGTAAGCCCAGTCCTTTAAAGATTGTCAACATCCTGGGGCGCCTGGGTGGCTCAGTTGTTAAGCAACTGCCTTCGGCTCAGGTCATGGTCCCAGGGTCCTGGGATCGAGTCCCATATCGGGCTCTCTCCTCTGTGGGAAGCCTGCTTCTCCCTCTCCCACTCCCCCTTGCTTGTGTTCCCTCTCTCACTGTGTCTCTCTCTGTCAAATAAATAAATAAAATCTTAAAAAAAACAAAACAAAACAAACAAAGATTGTCAACATCCCAAATGGCCATGTGAATCTATAAAGACCTATTTCATTGTTGTGAAATGATCCAGAACATGCCATATGGATGGGAGAAAGAAGGTGGCCCTACTTAGATTATCTACAACTTCACTTTTCATTCATCACATTCATCCCCAAATATTCCCATTCCCAAATCCAAATCTAGGCCAATGGCTTCAAAAGAGTTCTCGTTCCCCAGATCTTAGAGGGTAGAGGAGGAAGCAGTACGTCTACATCAGTCAATAACCTCTGCTGATCCTTCTTTCTTCTGCAGTGTCTTTAGCACTTATCTTCTTTTGACAGACAGGGAAAGAAGAGAAAAAAATATACGGGTGTACAGTTAAAACTTCAGCTCCTGATTTTCAATTCAATTAACCCACCTGAGACTCAGGAAGAGTACCATGCGTAGTGATGTACAAGAGATCTAGGTAATAGTAAGTACCTCATAGGATCTCCGTGAATAAAGAATAAGATGGTGACCCCATTGAACAAACTGTAGATTTGGAGTCAGGCAGAAACGGGCCTATGTCTGAAACTTCTTTAAACTTCAATTGCCAATATCAAAAGACTGCCAGGAAATATCTACTCAGAAAATACCTAGTGCCATGTGTGGCATCAGTAAGCCTCAACAAAAAGTAGGAAAAGAGAAGCACTTTCCACAGTGATTGGCACAATCATAGACCCTGCCTACACTGTTTCCCAAGGTAATAAGGGTCAGACAGCCAAGACGTGATTGAGAAGAGACCAAATACACACAAGGAAGGGCCTAGAAGACCCCAGTGTGGAAGAAGCTAGAGGAGAGCTATTGTACGTGGCTTAGTCTAGCTCAGAACTGAAGCAGTTTCTGTCCTGCTTGGAAGCTTTCTGTGGGGGAAAACACCCCCTCTGGCTGCCTTGGGCAGGAAGGCAGACACTGTATCAGGAAGAACTGGTCAACTTGGCAAGAGAAGAGTACATCCTGATGCATGGATTTACAAATATGAGAAAGGACTAAACATCCAACAGTGATCAGCAATATTTGACCTCAGTTGGCAGTAGCTGTCCTATCCAGCCCATTCAGAAAGTCCAGAATTCTGCAAGGCACAGAGAAACACGACGATTTGGCATGATTCACCAACCAACTCTTCCACTGTCTCAGTCTGAGGCTTCTATTGAGCCCTTAGAATCAATAATAAAGAAAGAGGACACTGTTTATATCCTGAGTCCTTTGTGCAGACTATTCCTGCCTCAGTTGGTTGCAGGTTGTCTGCAAAGGAAGAAAACCACCACTTTTATTAACCCTCTTTGTAAGCTTTGGGTTTCCCATAACCTTGTCTGAAATCAGGCTTTACCCCCCTCAGTGGTGCACATCCATCTCAGAGGTCAGGGGGCAGAAGGTTTCATATTAAAGGAAAGTGCACCTGGTGAGAGGCGAGAGGTAAGGTGGTGGGCTATGGATGAGATCAGAGAGGGTATCTTTTTACCAAAAGGTGATTCTCACCAGGGCCTTAAAAGTTCCATGATGACAAGAAAATAGTGCGTATCTTTTCAGGCAGGCTTAGCGTGATAACCTGGAGACCAGCAAAGGGAGCTCAGAGCCAAGCAAAATATACCAAAATGTAAGGACCCCCAAAATAATTCAAGAACAAAGTGGTGTGAACTTGAGGCTCATGAAAATGTAACAAAGCCTAGGTTAAAAATAATTTATTGATCAGTTAGTGTAAACACATGGTATGAAATTCTGGAGAGTGAAAAGTAAGTCTTCCTCCTACCCACGTATCTTAACCAAGCAGATCCCCACCCTGGAAGTAAGCATTATTAACAAGTTTGTGCATATTCTTCAAGAGGTAATCTATACATCTATACACAAGAATATATATATATGTATATATATATATGGAATTTTTTTTTAAAGATTTTATTTATTTATTTGACAGAGAGAGACACAGCGAGAGTGGGAACACAAGCACGGACAGTGGGAGAAGGAGAAGCAGGCTTCCCACCGAGCAGGGAGCCTGATGCGGTGCTCGATTCCAGGACCCTGAGACCACGACCTGAGCTGAAGGCAGACGTCCAACGATTGAGCCACTCAGGAGCCCCATATATATAAAATCTTATATATATTATATATCATATATAAGAATCTTATATATGCCCTGCCCTTTACACAGTACTATATTGTAATACTGTTCTGACTTGCCTTCTTTCTACTTAACAATGTGTCTTGGAAATTACTCAAGAGTTCCGTCTAGTCATCTACAATTAAATATACTTATACTATTGTCACTTAACTGCTATGAAAAGTATCATCTGCCCTCCAGCTCTAAGATTTTTGGAAATCAGTGTGGGTTTTGCTTTTTTTCCCTTTTAGAACCTTGGTGAAATATATTTTTTCTAGATTGAAATTTTGTATGATACTTACATTCTGTATCTCAACCATAATTTCCACAGATGTTTTCTTACTTCTACAGTTATAATGATTCACTGCTTACCACCATTCCTCTAGCCAGGGTTTTTCCACTGATCTCTTGACTGAAAAATTTGCTATCTTGTAGTTTCTTCAAAAAGTGGTCAACAGAGCTGCTTGTCCTACCTATTTGGAAATGTTTGTCTTTTGCTTCTGTACTTGATTGACATGTTGGCTGGGTATAAAATTCTTGGATTCCTCACATTTTCTTTCCATAATTTGAAAAAAATATCAGCCATTTTTCTGGAGAAGCTTAACATCAGCCTGATGTTTTTCCCATATAGGCAACTTCTCCTTTTGGTTAGAATGCTCACAGAATTCTTTCCTTATCTTTGATGTTTAGTTACTTTACTATGATTCGATGCCTATTGTATCAATTTTTCTGTGGACATGGCATTCCCTTCCATCGTAGAAATTCAAGTCTTCTTCATTTCTGGCAATATTGTTGAATAACATCTTTGAGTATTTATTTTTCTCTACTTGCCTGGCTCTATTCTATAGGGATATTATTTATGGATCTCATCTGACTCACATGCCTATCTATTATTTTCATGTTAGTCTTGTCACAGTCTCCTTCATTTTCAATTCGTTTTGCCTGCTTCCTGGTCCTTTCCCCTGTGTCCCTCTTGCATTTCCACAGTGCTTATTCCTTCTTGTGTTTATTCCAGTGTGGGTTTCATTTCTCTTTGTCTCCTTCATGGACTCTCCCAGCCACTGGGCCATACAGTATCAGTGGTTAAAAGTGAGAGCTCTGAAGTCAGAGTTTGATATCACTTACCAGAACATCAATCTGATTAAGTTACTTGACTTTTGGCATTTTGCCTTTAAATTGAGTACAATGAGAGCATTTATCTTATAGGGCTGTGGTAAGAATTGATGAATTAATACATAAAAAGCAATTTGAGCTATGATGGGTACATTTTAAGGTCTGTTTATGAATCAGCAAAAGGGGGTAATGATGATGATGATGTTGACAATGATAAGAGCTGTTTCTTTCCTGAGCTCTTGTCTCTGCTTCATGCTCTTAGATCAACTTGTAACATTTTTTGCATTCACGGTGATATGGTCATAATTTCATCTATGTGATGGCCACATTTTTCTGGTGCCTGTTTCCTATCATCTTTTCATCCTTTTCCTCATGTTTTTCTTGTAACTTGTTTGTGTTGATCCTGTACTGATTCTTTTTAAATTATTACATATCTTTCAATGAGGCTAGTTCTTCCTGGACCAGCCTTTTGTAGGAAATTCTCAAGGCAGGCTAACCTGGGTTTCAGACCAATAGAAATAGAGTGGCATATATGAGCAAATTATCTGTCCCTCATGGAAATCACCAGTTATAAGACTGTATACCAATTGGAGTCTCTTCCCCATCCTCTCCAAGAAACTGCCTCCTTCCAAGATGATTTCTGTGTGTTCCTCATACAGCCTCACATCTCTGCCACTTGCTGGTATCAGACAGGGGCCAGAGAAGCTCCTTTCATCTGCTGATGTACCTTAATGCCACTGACCCAAATAAGGGATGGGGATTTGAGCCCATTAGGGTTTGTGAGAGAATTCTGCTCTCCCAGGACTGCCTGAGATGTACAGATAGAAACTTCCTCCCTCAAGATGTTCCCGTACCACTCCATCTGGGAGCCCTCTCTCATATATTATGGTGAGGGTCATGGGATGCCTTTTAGTTTTATCCAAGAAGGAATTTGAGTTCCTTGATTTCCTTCTTTGCTTTGGTGGGGCTGTGGCTTCCATGGCTTGTCAGAGGAGAGGGCAGAGACCTAGCAATGCCTTTCTCTCCAACAGCATTTATGAAGTGTTCTGACCCCATCCAGCAGCCACACTGTGGGAGGAAGGCCTTGGAGGACTCAATGAGCAACTGACAGGCCTAAATTTGTCTTCTCTTTGGAGCAAAGCTCACATCACCATGGCTTTACATGACCACTCAGAGATCCGGGATACTGCTCTTGGTAAAATAAAGCATTTTTACCAAATCATACAATCTCCTTATTATGCTTCACAGCTGTGACAATGTCTGTCAGAGCTTTAATTGGAGAGGCAAGATAAGCCAGGCACTTTCTTTTGGTGATATGTTATTCAAAGGTTACATTCACTCACTGACTAGCAGGCACAGAGCCTTTCTCCCCTTAGAGTAACCAGAAACAGAAGCACCAAGTGGCAGGGGACAGATAAGAATATTTTTAAGGGTCTCCTTAATTAAAAAACAAAAACATCTGAGAGTTTGTCTGGTTTTCTCCTTTATTGGACTTGAGCAGGGTCAGACAAGGAGTCTGTCCTGAGTCACCTTCAGCGAGGCAGAAAGTCGCTTGTCACCTGGTGTGAGAACATGGCTGGTTGGAAATGCTTTGCAAATACAGGAAGCCACTTTGTCTACAGAGGTTCTTGTGCACAGTGAGACCAAGTCTTACCCAAAAGGCCTCGGAGGGACTAAACCACAGCCTGAAAAGACATTGCCCTTTTAAAGCATGTGGTGGAACTTTGGGGCTTTCACACCAACTGCTCAGAGTAAGAGGCACTTGAGAAGGTCATCCAGATAAAGAGAAACGCACTGCCCCCACTTCCATTTCACCTGAACCACTGGCACGATATTCATGAAAATCCAGTGGGACCTGAAGGGCAAGGAGACCTTGAGTGTGAATTCTCTGCCTAGCAATTTACAGGAATGTTTTTCACACATCATCATCAGTTCTGAGTCCCCCAAATCTCCCAGAGTGACAGCAATCGAAATTGATTTGGGGAATTTCATCCACAAATTAAATTGACTGGTTCCAGTATGGAAGCTCAGTGGCTTTATCGTATGGCCAGCAAGGTGACCGGAGGGTTTGAGGTATGGCATGTGAAAGATTAAAGGCACGTGATCATCTGGCATAACTGAAGAGTTGAAAAGCAGACACCCAGGGGTACTTTCGGCTCTGGGAGCCAGAGCCGGCAGGGCCATCGGCACCTGTTTGGGCCACACACTCAGTGTGATTTTAGGAGGGCTTGTGTCTTCCAAATTTACTGCTGCCTAATTTTTCCCAGACTCACTTGCTTTTTTTGTTGTTGTTTTTTGGTGCATATGGACTAACGTATTGACTGCCCTGGGAAGCCATCCCTGTCTAAAACTTTGCTGAATGCTCCATTCATAGTTTTCACTTAGAGGGAACTCACCCAGCATCTAGCCCATAGGTATTCTCTGGTTGTATGTCACATCCATGTGCAGTGGCACTCCCTGATCATGATGACAAACACTGTTTCTCCGGGTGAAACATGGGGATCAGAGAAAAGTGTTTCAGCAAAGAGTTGCTGGCAAAGAAGAAGGCAGGGTTCCAACATCTGGGGTGGTCTGGCTTGGCCCACAGCCCAGCCTCCAAGCTTACTCTTTCTAGTCCACCTTGTTTCATAATTGACTGTTCATGCAGACCTGGGAATACTGGATATGGAGGTAAAAAAAAGAAAAAAAGTCTTTAAAACTGGGATTCCTTATACAGATTTCTGTGTCTCCTACTAAGAAGGTCAAAATCATTGGTCTGGGCTGGGGTCCAGGAGTTGGCATGTCTGATGGTGCCTCAGGTCATTCTAATGTAGGTGGTCCATGGACCATGCTTTGATAAACACTGCTATATGAGATCATTCATAGATTAAGGAAAATCAAACGTAGTTTGTTAATGTGGAAAAAAAAATTAATGGGCTTGTCCTCCCCTTCCACTATCTGCTCCTAGCCACTGACTGGTGATATGACAGCAGGATCAGGTTAGTATTCCCAGATATGGAAATTGTGGATGTACTCTGGATTATCTCTGGACTGTTAGGTGAGCTAATAGGCTTCCATTTTGTTTTCAAACACAGACAACACATACACACACATAAAACTGCATTTATTTGGCTCAGATAAAGATAAAATTATTCCTGTCATGATGCTCCACTAATAAAAATTCAAGATGGTTGTTGAAGATTTCCACCCACCTTGTTTTATCCATTTTAAAATTCATATTGTGGCATTTTCTTCTTGAGGGTCAGAACCATGTCTCTCATTTCTGTGGGTCCTCTACAGTTCCAAGAATGCTCAATTAACACAATTAATTCAAGAGAAGCAATAGAGCATGATTGCTTGAGTGTGACTTTGAAACCAGTTGCCTGCGTTTGAATCTGCCACTTACTAGCTATGTAGCTTTGGACAGCTTTTCTGTGAGTCCGTTTCATTGGCAAAATGGGGACAATAATATAATACATCCTTCACAGGACTGTTGTGAGGAATTAATTAGTTAACATAAAGTACACAGAACAGTGCCTGATACACAGTAAATGCTAAATGTGCTTGCCATCATCTTTGTGATGATTACTATTATGGTGATGATGACTGAGACCATAGGACAGGACCAAAGTGTGGTCCCTAACATTCTTTCAGTATCTGGATGTGCACATTGCCCTATCCTAAAATGGAAGCAATGTTCAAACTATTCTGAAGTACATTTCATCTTCTCTACAGTTGATATTACTTGAAGGAACGTATTTACCAGGCAGCAGCCCATTTAAAAATCATCCAAGGAGGAAAAGCAAAATTCCTTCACACATGCTTATTATGTTAGAGGGTCCCACATCCTTCAAGTTAGGATTTATCAGTACAGCTGAAGGGTTTTTTTTCTTCTGATTAATATGCAGTGAAATAAGGCAATTTCTTTCCAAAAGTAGTTATGTTTTTCTTCTCCATCCTTCTCCCTACCTAGAGTAGGAATATGTTTCCAGTTTGGCTTCGATGCTAAGTGAAGAGGAAAGAGGCTGTTCTCGTCCTTTCCTATCTTCAAACTGGGTTCCCTGTGCAGGAGCGATTTGCATCACATTATACTAAGTCACGAAAGGCTAAACATCAATCACCAAAAACACTTCAAGTTTTACAGCTTGTGTGAACATTCAGGAAGTAACATTTTCCACTACTCGTTCAACTTTCCTGCATGTTTGAAAATTTCAGAATAAACAGTTGGGTAAAGGAAAACAAGAAAAATAAAAATATAAGGAAAGAATAGGGACCATTATTCCCTTATCTAACCTTTAAGCAACCCAAGGTTCTCCACAATGTAGAAAGTATAAAATTCTTGCCCAATGACAGGACAAAACAGGAAAAAGTCAAAATATTCACAAGGCAGTTATATTGGTAAGGTTATAGATCTGTAAGGCTGCCTGTCAATAGGTTATTAGTGTTCCTGGCATAGAAGGCACCAAAAATGATGCTTGCACATTTGAAAATCAATCTCTCTACTCTGGAATTCCACACCCAGTAAATAAAAGGGATCCCTTTCCTTGGCCACGTCTGTACTGACACTCCTCCTTATGTCTGGGGCCAAGCCATAACACGTTCTTCCCTGGCATCGGCCAGACTAGAACTAAGAAAAGACGGTCCTTCTCTGGCAAAGAATGGTGAGATGTGAGCATCAGAAGTTTGTTTCCTATCTGTGGTGAAACAATTTTAAGAGAAGAAAGTCAATATCCAGTGAACAAAGATAAGAAGGATTCAGAGGACTCAGGGCCAGGAGAAACCACTTGGAGGTCAAGAAGGCGAGGAAGGACAGGCAAGGGTCTATGTCAGAATAACAATTAAATCAGGGAAATGAACGTTTTCAGGGCTCTCTATTCTGGATCAAATTATCTTCATTCATTCCCCGATCTTTCTCCTGAACGAACCCCTTCTTTAAAGCACCCCGTGGATGTCTTAGGGGCATCTCAAATTGAATGTGCAAAACTCAACTCCTGATCTTCCCCCACAAAAATTGCTCCCCAGCATCTTCTCCATTTCAGTTGCCGGCCACATCTTCCCCCCCAGGTGCCCATGTTTACAAATCTGGGAGTCATTTTTGACGCCTCTCTTTCTCACGCATCACATCTACTATCAGGAAACGGCCCAGCTTGCCAGATGTACAGACTCTAACCACCTGTCACCATCTCCACTGACTGGCGCAGGGCCGGGCTCTATCACGTCTTGCCTGGCTTATTCTAACAGCCTCCTAACTTGTCTCCCTGTATCCCTCCTGCCCTCCTAACCACACGGCAGCCAGTGAATGGCTTCTCATCTCACTTATAAATCAGGTCAGACGATGACTCTCTCTACTCTGAATCCTTCAAATACAGAGTAAAGATCTTCACCATGACCTACAAGCCTCTATAGGAAATAATGGTAAGAAAATAATTTTGATATAGTCCAGCTCCCCTACTCTTTGGTCTTATCTCCTCCCCCTCTCTGCCTCTTGCTGTCCCCACACCCTGGTCTCCCCCAGCCACAGTCCTTTTCCATTGCTGACCTCAGATAACGCAAGTGCGTGCTCACACTTCTACCTCGGGTTCTGTGCGCTTGCTGCTCCTTGTGCCTGAAACACGCATCTGCCGGACATGAGGATGGTCAGCTTCCTCCCCCACTTCCCTCAGGAATCTGTCCATATTTCACCATGAGAGGAGACCTCTCTGACTGTTCTACCCCAAATAGCTCCCATTCCCCTGCTTTTCCTTGTAACACACATCATCAGCTAAGACATTATTTATGGCTTCCTCCCACTTAGAATATATGCACCATGAGCAAAGGCATTTTTCGTTCATTACTTGTCTTCTTAGAGCCTAGAATGATGGCTGTCATGTGGTAGGCACACAAAAGATGTTTGCGAAAGGAACCATTCCAATACATCTCACATTTCAATCTTTTACCCAACCTAGCTTGAATCGGTTCTTATACCGCTGTAAAACAGTTAAACTTAAATTTTACTTCAGTCCTGTTTCTTTCATGAAAATACATCGGATTATGTAATGATACTGGTTTTTTCCCTACATCTTCCATTGTCCTCAGAGGCCATTTATTAATTCCTGAAATTGATGCCATTTAACAATGTTTTCTAGCAATTTGTTAAAAGCTCAGATTTCCTTTGCTACTATATTATATAATATTGTGACTATAGTGACTTAATAATTTTATTCAAATGACAATATTTGAAAGTCATGAAACATTCATCCCCCCCCCAAAACTATAGTTTCTATTCTCAAATGAAATCACAAATCCAGAGCAGGGAACTGCAGAACTCTACAGTCCAAGCCCCTAATTAGGAACAAGTTTTCTCACCTCTGAATTATCTAACCCTTCTTCCGTTTCTCCTCCTGCTAATCAAATTTCAACAATCTCAGGACTTTTCCTAGCACTGGACCATTGGAAGGTAAGAAAATGTGTACCTACCACATCTGTTTGTCTACTTGACCACAGTCCTAACCCAGGAGTGGAAGTCATGGTGGTTCAAGAATGTTGGCTAAAATGGGAATGAGAAAGTAATGTGAGTTCATTCTTCTGACATCCTTGAGCTCCACCTTTTTTCTGAAGGCCCAGAATCATTTTAAGATCTCTCCACAAAGGTGGTCAAAATAATTCTCCATCAGGGTAGCCTCAAACTCTACACTGCTCCTACAAGACACCTTTGTTCCTCTGACGCCACCCCTCCTGACTCTTGGGCCATCCGCCTCATTAAGAAATGTCTGTTTTAATGGACCCATATGAACTTATATTTACCCTTAGGCAGCAACAACTTTCAAAAAACCAAGAATAAACTTGCAAAACAGAGCCAAACCCTCATACCATTTTATAGTTTTAATTTTTATTTCTACTTGGCTAGATTAATGGGATTTTAAAATGTCACCACAAACTCATTTAACTTCCACCTATTGACTTAAAACTCTTTAACATTGGGAATGCACTGTTAAGACTGGATATAAAAGAGAAACTTTAAAGATATTTCAAGGGATCAAGTATTTTAAAAACTATAGTTTTAAAAAAACATATTTGTCAATACTTACTTCTGGGTATATAGCCACAAGAACTAAAAGCAGAGTATCAAAGAGCTTTTAGGCATCCGTATTACAGCAGCTCCATATATGATAGCCAAGAGCTGGAAGCTACCCAAATGAACACTGATGGATGAATAAACAAAATGTGATACTATATATATAATGGAATATGACACAGCTTTAAAAAAAAAACAAAAAAGGAAAACCTAACCCACACTTCTATGGGCAATCTATGACAAAAGAGGCAAGAATATACAATGGGGAAAAGACAACCTTTTCTTCCCACCCCCTCTCCCCCAAGCAGACAGCCTTTTCAATAAAAGGTGTTGAGGAAAACTGGGCAGCTACATGCAAAGGAATGAAACTGGGCCACTTTCTTACACCATATACAAAAATAAACTCCAAACAGATTTAAAGACCTAAATCCATAGAACTCCTAAAAGAAAACACAGGCAGTAATTTCTTAGATATCAGCCACGGCAACATATTTACGGCTATGTCTCCTCAGGCAAGGAAAACCAAAGCAAAAATAAACTATAGAGAGTACACCAAAATAAAAGCTTTTGTACAACAAAGGGAACCATCAACACAACAAAAAGGCAACCTACTGAATGAGAGAGGATATCTGCAAATGATATATCTGGTAAGGGGTTTTCTATCCAAAATATATAATATCCAAACTTATACAACTTAACACCAAAAAACAAAAACAAAAAAAGACACACACAAAAAAATACGATTGAAAAATGGGCAGAGGACCTGAATAGACATTTTTCCAGAGAAGACATACGAATGGCCAATAGACACATGAAAAGATGTTCAATATAACTAAATCATGAGGGAAATGCAAATGAAAACCACAGTGAGATATCACCTCACACCAGTCAGAACAGCTAGTATCAAAGAGACAAGAAATAACAAGAGCTGGTGAGGATACGGAGAAAAAGGAACCCACATGCCCCATTGGTAGGAAAGTAAACTGGGGCAACCTCTGTGAAAAACAGTACAGAGGCTCTTCAACAAATTAAAAAACAAACGCAGGGCGCCTCGGTGGCTCAGTCTGTTGAGTGGCTGACTCTTGATCTCAGCTCAGGTCCCAATCTCAGGGTCATGAGTTCAAGCCCTGAGTTGGGCTTCATGCTGGGTGGGGAGTCTACTTAAAAAAACAAAAACAAAACCAAAAACACACAAATGCCATATGATCCAGTAATTCCACTATTGGGTATTTACTCAAAGAAAATGAAAACACTAATTCAAAAAGATACACACATCTCTATGTTTATTGAAGCATTACCTATAATAGCCAAGATATGGAAGCAACCCACATGTCCATTGATGGATGAATGGATAAAGAAGATGTGGTATATATGTGCAAAGGAATATTACTCAGCCATAAAGAAGAATGAGATCTTGCCATTTGTGGCAACATGGATGGATTTAGAGGATATTATGCCAAGCGAAATAAGTCAGACAGAAAGACAAATACCACATGATTTCACTTATATGTGGAATTTAAAAATCAAAACAAACTCATAAATACAGAAAATAAACTGTTGGGAGGGGCAGCAAATTAGGCGAAGGGGATTAAGATACTAACTTCCTGTTATAAAATAAGTAAGTCACAGAGACAAAGAACAACACAGGGAATACAGTCATGTTGTACATGTCGTTGTATGCTGACAGATGGTAACTATATTGATCACCGAACACTCACTATGTATAGAATTGTTGAATCGCTATGTCATATACCTGAAACTAATATAACAGTCTATGTCAACTACAATTCAATAATAAATTATTTTTTAAAAAGGAAGAAAAGCCTGTAACATGCTACAACATGGATGGATCTTGAGGACACTATATTAAGTGAAAGTAGCCAAACACAAAGAATACTGTATAATTGCACTTATATGAGGTGTCTAAGGTAATCAAATTCACAGAAACAGAAAGAATGGTGGTGGGAGAAAGGGGAAAAAGGGCAGTTGTTTAATGGGTACAAAACTTAGTTCTATAAGATTAAGAAGTTCTAGACATATTGCACAACAATGTAAATATACTTAACACTATCAAACTGTACACTTTAAAAAAAATGATTAACACGGTATGTTTGTGATGTGGTTTTTCTCACACACACACACACACACACACACACACACAATCTACATGTACCATTTTGCTATACATCTTTGATGGTGATGGTATGGGACAAATGTTTATAATGTGTATGTAGCATTTACTCCCTATAATGCAATTTCCTTTGAAACTTCACACACAGAAAAATCTCTCACAAACTCAGCATTTATTAAATATATCAAGTACTGAGCATCTTAAATTATAGTTTATTAATTAGGGAGGAAGGACCAAATGTACAGACTGAGGAAAAATTAGCTATTCTGTCTTGTATTTTATCTTTGTGATCATCTGATTCATGTCGGTCTTCTCCAAGTAGACCGTAAGCTCCAATGCCTAGTTTTGTTCACCATTATATCTCCAGGGCCTAGAAAATAGTACATAAATATTTACCAGGCGAATGAATATAGTATTAAACACTTGGAGATGTGGTAACATCCAGGCCTACAATCACCAAATTCAAGTGTAACACGAGATATACCATAAAGGAGGCAGAATCAACTTTCAAAAAACTAATTTTAATCAAAACAAAATTGTTGATCATTAACAAGTTTATAAAACAGTGATTTAGTTACATAAATAAATTGATATCAGTGTATCAAATCTTAATTACTTTCAACTTCATGAGCATGTTTACATGGGTGATGAAGTACAACCTTTTTTTTTTCTTTTTACCTATTATAATAAATAAAATGGAGCGCATGAAATAGTTCTTCTAAACAAAAATACCTACAAACATACCTCTAGCATGTTCTCTAATGAAGGGAACAGGAGACACTGGACAACTTTTGCACCAAAACATAAAAATTGCTTTAAAAAGCACAAGGTTACAGAACCATCAGCTAAAGTAAAGACACTATACTGTAACCAAAGTTGGTATTTAATAATATAATGAACAGTTTGGTAGTTAGATCTCCAGTTTGGTTATTTTAAAGCATTAAGACAAGGCAAGATAGAAGGCTGCTTTTGTTTTGAGTAATTCTAGAGAAAATAAAATATATTTAAAAAAAAAAAGAAAGAAAACTGAAAAGTAGAACAGTCATACCTACACAACTTTCTGTCCTGCACAAAGTCAAAATACCTATGCAGAATAGATATATAATATATATAATGTTATTTGTGCACAAAGGTTAGCTTATTATTAGCTCACTGCAAAGGCGTAATGTATCATATGTCAATTGTTTTGGAAAACATTTTCCGTTTTGTGTCAAAAGGATATTTCTTTTAAGTTTCCTAGGCTAGGAGGCACGAACCCCAATTCCGGCATACTGTATATTCTTAATGCTAAGGCTTGCTGCTCTGGCTGTGTATTTTGTTGTCCCTCTTTATTCTAGTGCCTGTTACAAGCATGTGTGGTATAGTGGTTGTTGTTGGTGGTGTGTGTCTGGTGTCTGTGTGTATACATATATATATGTATACATAAGCTGTATAAATATATATACATATATAACCTCTCCCAATAAGCTCTCAGTCCAACCATGCAATCCAAAAGGTGGCTCTGCATAGATGCCCAGCATGAAGTTCACCGCCTGAGCCAACCCTGAAGCAAGGCGCACTTCTAGTCCTTCTGATAGGTTTTCTCTCAGTTTTTTTTGTTTTTGTTTAAAACCAAGCTACTGCAGCTTCAAGTATTTTGCATTACATAGAATATTTTTTATAAATTAGTTAATGTTATATTTTCAATATTCAGACATATACTATAATATATATACAGTACAATAAATGCTCTCATTCTTTTTTTAATTTTTTTTTTTTTTTTTGATAAATCCCTGAGAATGTATGTTGACAGTCGCTAAGTTTCCACATGCACAAGCATCGTGTGCCATGCTTCTGGACGAACAGCACTGCAAAGCCACGTGGGTCAGCCTTTTAACTATTAGTATTTCATTTTGTTGGTTTGTTTAAATATGCTGAAAATGTAAAGATGAGTTACAAAGGAGTAAAGCTGAATCCATTCGAGGTACTTATCACAGGATGGAGGTGTTTTGTTTGGTTTTTAAAGCCATTTCAATTATTTTTTTTGAGGCTGTGAACGTATACAGAAAACAGGAGAGCTATGTGGACTTTCGCCACTTGACAACATATACTCAGTGTAAACCAAACCTTTTTAACCTCTCTCTCATACAAAACCAAAAAAAAAAAAAATTATAATAAAATAAAAGGAAAGAAAAAAAAGTAAGAAAAAGGGAAAAAATTAAAAACACACAAACTTTCACAACATGACAATTTAGTCTGCAAACGCAATAGAACTATACACATATAATACCGGTGTGGCTCTGTTCTTTAAGTTAAAAAGGGTACAAAGGCAGGCTCAAGTAAAAACAAACCATCCCTCCCATTCCCACCCCCCACCCCCATTCATACAAGTTCTATCAACCAAACCTCTCCCGAACCAACATCATCAGTTTCTTTTTGCCTTTGTAGATTTGTTTCAGGTTGTCAATAAACTGTGTAAACTGGATGTGTCCATCATGCGCCATTAAGAAGGTCTCTCGGGCCTTGCTGAGGAACTCGATAAACTCACTATAATGCCGAGGACTGATGTGTGTGAGTCGCGAGTGCGTCGTGTTGATGTAGGCCCCAATTGTGGCATCCAAGAGCTGCCTCAAGGGGGCCTTGTCCAGTGACATGAGCTTACCAGAGTTCCTCCTTCCGTGAAGTCCCACCATGCCAGGAGTGGTCAGAGTGCATCTGCGCAAAATGTCTGACAGTACCGTTGCACACTTGACACTCTTGACCACCAGAGGTATTATAGCCGCAAGCTCATTTTTACCAAGCGAGTGGCTGAGCGCACAGGCCCACAAAACGTCATTAATGGCAGGGTGTGTGTCCTGATTGTAGCTCAGGTTGAGATGGGTCATGGCCAGGGTGGCCAGCTTGTAGGCCCTCATGGGGTACCCGCGGTGCTCCATGTACCGTGCTATTGTAAAGAGCTGGGTGTAGCTCATGCCAGTCGTAGCAGCGTCAAGAACAATTTGGTACGCCGTCTCAAAAGCGATGTGATCCTTTTCACACAAGGTCAGCGCGGAGAGGGCACAGTTCTGAGGGTCCTTCATGGCACACTGCAATGCAAGTGTCCGGGCACTGCTGGCCAGCTTTTCCTGCTGGTGGCAGTCCAGGTGGAGGCGGACGATGGTGCTGTTGGACATCACGGTGGTCGCAACTATACTCGTGGCCTCAGTGGGAGTAAAGAGGGTAAACCAGCTCTGCATGATGCTGTCCAGGGCATAAACACCTTCAAGGAACACAGAGAAACCCTATTACTGACGAGGAGGCTGCCCAAAGGTCTTGCCTTATGTCCACCTCATAATCAGTGCTTACATGGTTAACCAGCACAGGACATGAGCTAGGCCAGAGGATCCTGTAAGGTAATGGGCCTGGGAGCAACCTTTTAGAATAAGGTCATTATAGATTGTTATTCAGGGAAATGCCTGAAAGGAACATGAACTTCCTGTAATAAACTTCCTCGGGAGCTGGTATTTGCACTATGCTGCTTTGCCATTTCAGAAAATGGCTTTTTGCTAATGAGTTCTAGTTCACTGGGGCCTCCTGTCAGTTCCCCACTACAGAATCTGAGGCAGAGGAAACTATGACTCTCACCAAAATACAGACTTTTTATGTGGTATGTGTGTTTGTAACTTTCAAGTATACACAATACAAAATGATTTAAGACACACGAAGAAGCAGAAAAATGTGCACCATCGTCAAGAGAAAAGAGTCAACAGAAGCAGACCTACGGATGACTCAGATGTAGGAAATAACTGACAAGATCTTTATAAAAGAACCATTTTAAGTGCAGAGACCCAATACACCTGAGCCGAATAGGAAAAGCCTAACTGTGAGTGATTTAAAGAGAAGGTACGAAAATCTCAAAGAGAAGTTAGGTATATACCTTGGTACAGGGTTAGGGAAGTTGTACAGCAGTTCTTCAACTGGTATTATCTTTGTATTGCTTCACCGAAGCATCACTTCAACAATTTAATAATATAATTTTTATATTAACACCAATTTCCCTTTTTCCAAAGTAACAAACCATTTAAGATTAATAAAAGAAAAAAACAAAAATGAGTTTACAGGATCTAAAAACTGAGGAGGCAGTGTCCTCTCAGGAAGAAGTGTATACCCTTTTTTGATGCAAACAGGAAGGGAGACGGACAATTGAACCAACATTTATTTAAGGCAACCACCACTTTGTTTGTTGGCATTCCTACTGGAAATGTAGTTTTCTTTGGGACCGATTTACTGCTAGAGAGGGGAAACAGTTGGTTGACGGGTCTCACCAAATGCAGATTATGGGCAACCAGAAGGATCTTCCTATGCCTAGCTTTCACATACCTGAAAGCTGACCTACCCCACACCCAGTAATCATTTATCTGCTGGATACAATGACATATGCCCTCAGGCGATAAAGAAAAATCTCAGCACAACTAGATAGCTTCATATTATTTTCACTAAAATGGACTGAACCACTAACCCACAGTCTCAAGTTAGTTTCAAAGGTGGTTTCCAACCTACTAAGGATTAACTCTGGAACTCTTTAATATAAAATTATAAACCTGATTATCACAAAAAGTTACCAAAAGCACCTTAAGAGAGTGACAGAGCAGCAAAAAAAAGTATTTACTCAGTGACTTAATTTTAAAAGAGTCTGAAATCCCACAAATGTGATCTTTTGGAAGAAGAACAATGTGAGTGTGTATAACTAAAGGTTGAAGGCAGGGGCTAGGGAAGACCCTGTAGGTTGCTAGGAGGAGCAAGGAGCCTTGGAGAATTCAAGGTAAAAGACCGAAAACATTTTTGTATTTGTAAATGACGAGTTAAATCCGACCATGAGGTCCCTGGGAAAGCTCCCACTCCAGAGTTTACCTACCCACTTCAGTAGCACACGTTACCAGCCACCTCACCATCTCCCGCCGTCGCCAATTTAAGGTTGACAGTGTCATTCGCATAACCTATAAAGACAGGATAACAAAATGTTTCGTAAGATTAATCTACATCAATGGAAAAGGAAACAATTCATCCCAAGGCATAAACTACTAGGAATATTCCCTGCTACCAGAAGGATGGAGAGCCATATTTAGAGCCAAGTTCTGCATATCAATTTGAATTCGTTCATGGCTCCCCAGCCTAGGAGACAGAAGGCCCACATTCTACTCCAGGTGGGCTGACTGACCAGATGCAGCATCCTGGGCAAGTTGCTCAATTAATCACTTTTCTCATCTGCAAAATGAGAGAGCTAGACTGCAACATTAAGCGCAGTCCATGCCCTCTTCTCCTCCTCAGCTTTAACAAATTCCATGGTCTAGATTTTTGAGGCTTCTCATGAACGAATTCTGACTAGGAATCCTCAGTTGGCAAAGAGGTATTTTAGAATAATCATTTTAATTATCCCTTCAATCTCTGGTTGCTGTTTTTCCTGGTGATCATGAAGATAACCCCAGGTCTACGGAAAGAAATCATTTTTGGCATCATTAGTCATCTGATTTTGTTTTTCACTTTCTAATAAGATCCCCAAATAAAACTATCCATCTCTTGCTGCTTCCCCCATTCAGAACATCTGGGACATGACATGCCTAAAGCCTCAGAAAGGTGTTGTGGGATTCCTTCTTGGGTCCTAGAGAGAATAAGGCAGTGACTAAGTTCTCAGTAATCTGCCATTTATCAAAAAAAACCTGCCAGAATTCCAAATAACCAGAAAGTTCGTTAATGGGTCTTTCTGCCTATGAGGCAAATGATAAGAATAAGCCAACTAGCATCAATTTATTTTTAAAAAGAGACTTCTAAAATGTCATTGTATAGCTTAAATGCAATCCCCTATACTCTCTGCTTGTATAGTACTATATAGGGTAAGTGTACTTTCCTGTAATCTAATCCTTAAACTTTATTAATCATCATAAGGAGAATCCATAACTAAAAAAACAGATTAATCATCTATTCAGGGCATTCTATTCCCCATACTTAAGGTAATTAGATAACAATTTCTTTCACTGCTTTTAATGGTTACCAAAAAAAGCAAATGTTAAAAGAGAATTCCTTAGAAAAGTCAAAATATAAACTTTTCAGTCCCTGGTTTACATAGTAATTTTTTTTAGAAACTATAAGGAAGCAAACATCTATCTGTAAGACTAACTCAAAATGTCCTTGGTAAAACATCTAAGCAGGTCTCTGGAAAGGTGAAAACTGGACCCTGGCCCAATCACTCCTCCTTTACCGAATATTCTCAGAGTTATAAAAAGGAGCTAGAACTGCCCATCTATTATGAAAATGCAAACATCAATAAAAATTCATACTTCATCTAAAACTTTAACCCTAACAACTGATTCTTTATTATACACGATAGTTTCACTTAAGTCTCTTACTAGAGATAATCTCCTCTATTCGCTAAAGTAGAAACAGTGATGTTAAGGCTATAATTCAGAAAATGACCTTTTTTATTGAAGGACAAAAATAGGGCTTCTAAAAGTACAGTCCCTGCACCTCAAGCAGTAGTCTGGTTCGGCTGGGAATGACCGCAGCTCTGAAGCACAGTGCTCTCCTGAAATCTAACAGCTCTGTGCACTGAAGAGTCATGTGGCTGCACTAAAATATCCAAACAGAAACAACCTGAGATGGTGCCTTTATTTAGCAGTCCTTGGGGCCCCAGGAAAGACCACCAGTCACGTACCTGCAGGCCCAGTTCCAGAGACACTTTCAAAAGAGTGATGTCTGGCAAACTGTCCATGAGAGTTGCTATTTTAAATGCATCTTGGGCAAGCTTGAAGATGTGGGATGAGGAGTGAATGTTTTTCTGGATGGATTCTAATACTGTTTCCAGCCTCCGAACATCGCCTGCAACAAACAAGGGAAAACCAAACCAAACCAAACCAAACATCAAACAACCACAACACACACACACACACGCACACAGGAGGAAAAAAAGGAAACAAAACAAAACATAAAGCACAAGTTAATTTACCTGAAATGTTCACATATAGCACAAATGTTACTACAACTAAGGGTCCCAGAGTTACTGAAATGCCTATGAATCGCAGTTTCACAAAAAAGATACACCAAGACACACCCCTAGTGACTAAAAGCACGTATTAACCAGAACCAACATGAGACAGCAAAAAGCCCTCCCAGTTCCTATTACATATTTTTGGTGAATATTTCAGGGAGGAAAAAAAAAATGTAACCTAACATTTTAATCTGCTTCTGAACCTGAACCACCATTTACATGGTGTGGCAACTAAACCTAAACTCAGCCAGCACCAAGTTTAATGATGCAATTAAAAGAGGAAAATGTCAGGCTCAAGTGAGCAGCACCCATCCTACCTCATAGGCTAACATCTAAGGAAAAGGATCCCTTACATCTGGACATTGGCACCACGATTGGCAATTTGACAGAAAATATAATCCTTTAAAAAAAGAAAAAAGGCAAACTAACACAATAACCATGAGGCCTCAGGACAATCCAGTACCTTTGGCTGCAGTCAGCATGGTGGATGCCAGCTCACACTGCTGGGATTCTATGTGGCTTAGAGTGAACCAACGAGGATACCGGTTGGGAACGACTGATGCAATATGGTGTGGGCGGGTGAGGTCTCCCGTCGGAGCAGTAGATTCCAATACTAGTAACCTGTAATGAGAAGACAAGATAGTTGGTTCCTAGTTATTCCTTGTTCATCCCCTTGGCCACAGGATCTGGTAAGAAGGCAGATGAGTGGGTAGATGGTGGGAGAAACTGTTCAGGTCCTGGGTGCAGGAAGAGCTGGTACAGCTACACTCTGCTATCTGGATGCCAAAGACACCTTGTTAATTGCTCAGTACTCAAACCTAAGAGATTTCTTTTCTTTACCATCATTCAAAAATGGAACACTGAAGAGATCTGAAACACAAAACTTGATGTTCACCTACTATTAAATTTTTGAATCTTATCACACTCAATAAAAAGTAAAAGTCAACAGAAATTCAGAGGCAAGTGAATGAACATTTAAGACTGAGATTACAACAGTCAGGGAACAGTAGATAGCTGAAATGGATAAGCTAACTCATTAAAACACAAAATAAGGGGGAAGTTAAACAAAAATGGCCTCCTTTCCATAGATTCATACTTCCTGCAGAATTAGTTCTTTATTACATTAGGAATTTATAGTTAGAATATGTTGTATCAATTCTCTCAGAGATGATGAATGCAAATGATCCAAGTATTTGTCCTTTGACAGCCTTGCTTAAATCCAGTGTAATCTCTGATTTCAATCAATCTATCTTTTGATTAAGAATATGTCGACAAATAAAGAACAATTACTGAAAACAGAGCACATGCTTAGCGATCTCTTCCAAATGTAAGTACTGAAGAGATTAGCAGAGTAGCTACAACTGCAGTTATTCCTTCACAGTCATCAAAACACTGACCTCAACTCAAGTATACCAGTGTTAGGGAGTAAGAGCTAAGGACCAAGAGGAATTAACAAGGTCAGGGTGTGATGCTGGCCTTGGGGTCCCACCCAAGAGCAGTTACTGTTCAGGCAGGCCAAATGCCTCACTTTCTTTTCCTTTTATCTAAGGACAAAGAGATGTTAGCGCATTAAAGGGTGGCAAGGTAGGCAATTAAGTAATAAGAATTTTGGTGGAGTTGCTATTTAACTTTTCAAAAAACCCAGAATGTTCCTGTGTTCACCAGCAGATCTTTCCAGAGTTGCTGTAGAGGAAACTAGTCAACAGCCCTGAAAAGATGAGAAAATGAGTGCTAAAAACACCCTTTTCCAGCTCCCTCACCCTTCCCCCACTTCCAGAAAGACTAAGAAGCAAGTAAGCTACAGGTCTCTTTTCTTGCCTGTTCCCCTGGTGCCTTAAGATGCTCTAGTAGGTCACACTACCTCCCTTCCACAGCAGTCCTTTAGCAGAAGTAGTGGCAAGGAAAAGAAAAGAGGTGGAAAATAATCCCCCAGTGCCCCACTAGAATAAACAAACTGCCTTGGCAGCAACCAAGGACAAACATAAATGAGTTTCTGAGTGTTAGAAAAGCAAGCCTTTCCACCTCACAGATACCTTCCCATAAGCCAGAATCACAGAGAAACCTTATCACTTTTTACCCTTCAACTTTACAGTGGTCATAGCAATAGCATTTGGGGGCACCAAAACATTAGCATTCTTCTCTTTACAACAGGAGCAAATTCTTAAGATTTAAGAAGTATAGAGCTGAGTATCTGTCTTTGTCTGACAACTTCTATTTCAGCTTCCGAAAATGGGAATAGGCACTTACTTACAAAACTGTGCCCTAAAATACAAACCAAGGGGCATAAAGTAATTTAGTGGGTGTGGGGCACCCACTAAATATAATGAAAATAATTTCATTATTTTTACTTATGTTAGTTATTAATTTATTTGGGGGTATTTTTAAAAACAGATGAGAATTTCCCAAGGTTTCTCTGATAGGTTAATGAGATTTCATGGTGCCAAGGGAAGAATGCCAAGTTAAAGGATGTCAGCCTCAATACACACTGACACACACATAGGTACGTACGTACACACACGCACACACACCCCCACCCACTCACTCACTGCACAGAAAAGAGGCCCCCTGAAAGACATAAACTACCCTCATACAAACAAGAATTTCTTTTGAATCCACTACACTGGTTGCAGACAGAGAATCTCTGGTGAAAAGACTCTATGGGATCAAAGTATTCTCCAACACCTCAAGCTCTTGGGTGTGTACATGGTTTGTCTTTGGTGACTATAACTGGGTCTAATCTGCACTTTCACATAGGAGTGTTTTAATTTTTTAAAAAAGAAAAAAATCTCATGTTTTAAGAAAGGTGGATATGACTTTCAGGTCCTTAAGGTTTAATAGGCAACATATAAGATTAAAAAATACAATCCTGAATTCATTAAAAAATACCTAGACAAATTCATGATAAAAATATTTGGTGAATAGACTTTAAAAAGGAAAGTGAAAATAGAAAGGTCAGTGGCAGAGAACAACATTTTCTGATTATTATTATTATTGTAAAGGAGGGGCTGGAAGCAGTCAGAGTGCGGAGAGCAGGTCCTGGAAGATGCCTAACAGTGATGCCTTCAACCCTAGCCGCAGGCCCCATCTTCCCTCATCCTCCAGTTGAGCACAAAGGTGTTTTGGTGATCCTAAGGCCTTCCCGCACTAATGATGGAATGTGGGATTAAAGCAGGTGTGAACGGCTCCCTCAGTTATTACATTCAGGCAAGTATACTTATTATTTACCACTGCTTCAAAAATCTAATTTTTTCAAACAACCAACTATTTAGGAAGGTTTCAATCGGTGCTCCCTTATGATTAAACTTGGCCTAAAATTGTTCTCTAATTCCCAAATTCTAGCTTCAAGAGAAATAAGGAAAAAGCCACCAAGAGCACAAGTACGAAGCAGTCTAGGATACAATTCTTCCCTTACTGTAAAACAAAAGCCAAGCAAACCAACAAACAAACCACCACTATAACAATCCAAGAAGCATAAATAGTTTCTTTAGCTTTTCTGCTGCCTACAAGAAATATGAATGAATGAGAAGTCAGTGAACAGCCATTCTTCCCCGTGGGGAATCTGGATCGCCTCTGCCCAGCCGGGCTGTGAATACGTACCGCATCGCTCTCAGTGCAATTTTGTATGCCAATTCAGCATCATGAGGTAGGAGAGAGGTGAAGAGATACTTGGCAAATGTGTGCATTGGAACGCTCTCCCGATGGATTATTTCGCCTAAACCACTATATGGTCCGGCTGTGGGAAGAGAGCATACACATTTTACATTCCTAAAAAAGGAACTAAGACTTCTTGTAAAGTATATTTTTTAAAATTTTTATGTAAAGTTATAACATATACAAGCTAATCTAGTTCAGAATGTAATCAAAGTGACATAGTAGAAAGAAATACAATTCTTAGTCAAAAATGATTTTACAGGGTATAGTAGCCAATATTGAATTCACTTCAGAACAGTCCCCCAACTAACTGTACCACAGCTAAAATGAGAATCACAGAACTAGGGGGCAGAGCTTTTTCATATTGTAACTGCTTCAGAGAAAGAAACCCTCCAAAGCACAACATCTCACTGAATTCAAAAAACATTCTCAATGTTTAACATCTGAGCATCCAGATTTTCAAATGCACAGATGACTCTGCGGCTTAACTTTGGAATCTGCCCCTGGACTCAATCAGTCTTATGGGCACAGACAAGCCAGGTTTCCAGAAAAGAGTACTCTGCCTCACGGGAGGCATCTAAACCACAAATCCCAATACGAAGACTTTAAACACTGTTGCTTCTAATAAGCAGAAATAGATATTAATTCTCAGAAAGTGATTCATAATAAAAGAATAGTTAGTAACCCATTTGATACTCACCATAGGCAAAAGAAAAAAAAATTAAAGTAACTGGAAATCTACCACTTTGGGGGCTCTAAAAGACCAATTTCAAAAGCAAAATTACATTTAAGCTGTCAAAATTCATTTCTTAGTAAGTTATGATGGGAATGGTGGCAGAGCTAACTTCCCCTGTGTGCTCTCTGAATGCTGCCCCTAAGAAAGGCGATACCGAATTTTAAAATAAATTTTGAAAGGAAACCACAGTGGTTAGTTCAACTACTTTCCACTTAGGTACTTTGAGGTTTAGTTCCTGTAAAGTGTTTAATAAATTAGTTTCCATGTCACCTTTGGGTAACATCTGTTTCGCGATTTCTAGAATTATGAACCATGACACTGCTGCTCAAAGGACATAATACATTTGTTTTCCATGAGAAAAATCAGTCTGGCGAAGAGTTTAGAATGCAAGAAATGGCAGTTCAGAAGAAATGGTGAGAGGAGTTACTGAACTGGGCACTGGGTAGGAGCACAATACAGTCTACATCATTTCAACAGAGATTATTTTAACATTTCATTATTTTATTTTTTGTTTAGTATTTTTAATTGCTCATTATTTAAGTACTTTGAAAATCGTATTTTCATAAAATCTTATTTACCTAGGCAAACTAAAATCCATCCTATGTTTCTAATTTTACCAAATCTATTACCCTTTCTATCTTTAAGACATTTAAAAATGTTTTAGTGACCCAAAGTCTTCAAAAGTTGATATAGCATCATAGTTCTGCCTTTAGCCAAATTTTTAAATTATCATCATCATGGACTGAATGTTTATATTCCCCACCCCAATTCAAATGCTGAAGCCCCAACTACCAGTGTGACCGTACTTGGAGATAGGGCCTTTACACAGAGGTAGTGAAGGTGAAATGAGTTCACAGGGTGTGGCCCTGATCCAACAGGATTAGTGTCCTTATAAGAACAGACATCAGAGAGCTCTCTGGCTCTCTCCCCCCCTTTGCCTTGTGAGGGCACAAGGAGAAGACAGACATTTATAAGACAGGAAGAGAGGGCTCACCAGAAATTTAACTGACAAGCACTTTGACCTTGGACTTCCCAGCCTCCAGAACTGTGAGAAATTTCTATTGCTTAAGCCACCTACTCTGCAAGTATTTTGTTATGGCAGCCTGGGCAGACTAAAACACTCTTATTTTACTGAAGTTCTCATTATAGCAAATTTGTAGATTATCCATTTTCTTCATTTCTCCTCCATTTCCTTTCAGTGTTTCCCTTAAATCATCAAGTTACCTTTTCATGCTATGCAAAAACAAACAAACAAAAAACTCCAGGATGCATAATCAACACTTAATGTTATGACACCTCCCAACAAGAAAAATATTCAGTCAGGCATCACAGAATTATTTACGGATTAATAATGACTGTAATCCCTGAACTCCCAGAAATGCTTTACCAATATACCAATTGATCCAATATGCCAGTATTGTATTGTGGTCAAAAGTGATTAACACACAGCAACAATACAGGGTTACTGCTTTTTCTTTTTCAGAAAAAGTTAGCATCTTTTATTTCAGAATAGTTAGTGTCTGCTAACTACTTTGCCCCTGAAATTTCCAGAGTGTAAATACATGAAGAACTTGGTGCCCCAGTGTCGTGAACTCAATCACGGAGTGCTTATTTTCGGGAGTTTATAGAAATGGTCCCTCGGCTTCCCTTTGGACTGCTTCCTGTCCTGCACTACCCACTTTCTACAGCCCTAGCAGGACCAGGAAAGGAAAAGAGGCTGTGATGAGTCAAAAAGCACTCCATATCAGGCACAGTTTAAAAAAAAAAAAAAAAAGTTTAACGGGGAGAGATGCACTAGTCAAAAACTAAGAAAAAGTTTAAAAATATTCATGAGTAATGAACATGGAGACAGCCAAAAAGGCAAATGATAAACAGGTATCAGACACTATCAACTCTGAAAAACACACATACTCTTTCTGTCCTTCAGGATAATGGCAATCAAACGTTGGTTACTAAGAGCCAGTGAGAGCAGTAAGAGTTTGTGGCTAATGATACTGCTTATATCAAAAGGAATTATATAGGAGGAAACCAAAACAAAACAGTAATGGAAGAATGAAGATCACTTGAAATTTGCCAAGACAGGCTTTTTTTATCTTTAGAAGGAAAAAAAACGTTAAGGTGAGGGCTTCAAAAAATTAATATCAGGAATTTTACCAAAATTAAACATGATATTAAGAACATTTTCCCTTTAATTTTATTTTTTAAATAACATTTTCCCTTTAAAATGCACTTCTAAAACATACAAATGTGTAATATATTTGATGAAAATATTTTCTTTCAAAGAGATCTTTAGCTTTGGACAAATAAAAGAGGTTGTGAAATGTTATTTTCTCTAAGCCCCTTCCCCGTATTGCAGCAGTTCTGAATATAAGACGAACACACCACACTTTATTACCCTATCAATCACAGAGAATCCCACAATAATACCACCCACGTACTGAAGAGATAGAAGCGATTTTACCAATTAGGCATCACCTAAATTTGCGTAAAAGATTAGGCTATTACACTCATTACACTTACTCTTTTCCAGAAAAAAAACAAAAACAAAACACAAAACAAAACAAAACACTTTTTAAAAATAATGCCAACCAAAATTTCTTAGGCCATTCAGCTCTTGACCTTATAAAAGGAAGAAAATTAGACTTTGCCTTAGAGAGTCCATGAAACTTTAAACTTGGTGAATCTATGCCTAATGAGTTCTCTGAAATAATTAGCACAGTGGAAATTCATTCCTGCAGCCTCCAGTCCTTTGCTAACATGTGCAAATGACATACTCAAAACCCAGATGTCATGTAACAGCCATAATAATAATTCAGAGGAATGCCAACGAATTTCCATTTCATTATTTAATTGATCAAGCAAATAGGTACATGGCTACCAGCGATAACTCACTAAATATCAAACTTGCATTTATCTCAGTAATAGCACAGACGAAATAACAACAGTCCTTTTCAAAGTTTGTGACATTCAATGGGGCTCATTTCTAACAGGCTATCTTACACGACTACTTAAATCAAACGACACACATCTGAACATCTATACTTTTTGATTGAGTGGTACTACTTTTTGGATAGTAAACATTCCTATGACCATACCAATCAGAATAACTACCATACTGAACGCATTCAAGCAATACTCCCAACATAAAGAAAGCTTAGGGCCTCAATAAAATTGGCAAAACAAGTGGAAAACTTCTTTATCACACTACCTTCTAATAGGAAGACTGCTTGCTTGCGAAAAATTTTCACCAGTGTGTCATCCAATTCAATTTCCTGAAGCTTGGAAATGAGCTGCTCCTCATTCCGGCAAACCTTCTCTTGTGTGTATAGCCCATCAGGCATGATACGCTGCTGTCCCAGCCCTATCAGGGCTACTTCCACAGCTAGTGTTAAATAGGATTCCCCTTCTTCTAAGAATTTGTGTGCAGGTAGATGTTGATATTCCAGAGACTTGCACTGTCCCATATTCTCTGTAAAATGTCACAAACGAAATCAGAGTTCAGATACTACTTTGGCCTGTACTGATAAGGTGTGAGTATTTCTTTTACCCAGTACTGAAAAATGAATTATTTGAGAACTATATAATGATTTTCTAGGATCTTTTAAAACATGACCATGAATGACCAGATACGTGTGTTTTGGGGGAATGAATTTACAAACATTTTTCTCCCAGTGAAAATGAATCACCAAAAAACCCCTACAAATCTTCTAAGAAGACATCGTAAGAATACTTAAGAGTGAAAAAAGACTTTAAACAAGAGCAAAATTACATGACTACAATAGGTACCAAGTCTTTAAAGCATGGCATTAAAAAAAAAGTTTCCAAACTGTTATCACAATGTTGAAATTTAATGAGAAAGGGAGAGAACACAACATTCATAATCCAATTTCAAGGTCCTTTCTCTTGCCAAAGAGTCATCAGTTACCAAAAGAGGAATGATTCTTTGAGCATTCTCTTATCTCTGTTAAAGTATTTCCCTTAGAAATGTTAACAAAGTTTAACCAGCAAACTCCCAAGGAAAGGGAAGTCAGAGTCACACTTTCCACAGTCTTGATAGAGTTTGGGGCACCCATAACCCATGAAAGGCAAACACCACAGGAGAAATTATGGAGGTGCAATATAATTAATCCTCTGAGTTCACCCAGGCATGACAGCAGCCGAGGGACAACCCTTCCTGCCTCCCACACCTCCATCCACAGCCCATGGGCAGTCATTTTAGGGATGATGCTTAAGTCTCAAGAGGCAGCGAGAAATTTCAAAACACTGCTTTACAGGAATGTGTGATGTAAAACACTTTTGTATGTATCTAATGACATTAGATACTTCTCTTAAAGTAGACTACAACCCATTTAGGTGACAAGAAACTTCTAATGCAGGCAAATTTCTAGTTTTAAATGCTATGATACACATCTTTATTTTAAATCATGATGCTGAAAAACAGTCATAAATGCAGATAAATTCTTAGATGCAGAATCACTGGCTAGAAGAAAATAAGTATCTTTAAGGTTCTTAGAGATTTATTATTTATTTATTTGGGAGAGAGAGAGTGAGATAGAGAGAGAGCATGAGCAGGGCGGAGGGTAGAGAGAAAAGCAGACTCCCCCGCTGAGCAGGGAGCCCAATGCAGGGCTCCATCCCAGGACCCTGGGATGATGACTTGAGCCGAAGGCAGACGCTTAATTGACTGAGCCACCCAGGCGCCCAGTATCTTTAAGGTTCTTAACACATGCTGCCAACTGTCGATTCTAAGACTGTTCCCAGTTTGTAAAGGCTTCCACAAAAGCACGCTTTCCTTGCTCCCCTGCTCACTGTAAGTACTATTAAGCCCTATGGATTCATAAAACAAACTGTGACAAAAACAATGACCAATGCCACTCAGAGCTTAAGGGAGAAAAGCACATGAGAGAATGCCACCAGTGTTACCTGTAAAATCGGAGAACCCAGAGAAGTTTTCATCCTCGATTCGGCAAGCTTCCATGAGGCTGCTGAAAAGAGTTCCCACGGGGTCCAGGGGGTGTCCAACCCAGCCCTCAAGATTGGTTATCGAGGTGATGCTTTTATGGGGTAGCTCTGTGTAAGAAAAGGGAATTGAGAGATGGAAACAAGTAGAGGAAGAGAGGCTTTACCACTTAATAGTGGCATCCTAACGAATTAGTACTGAATTCAATTGGCAATTCCTCTTTAATGAAAAAAACAAAGGTACACATAATTCCCAACATGTTAAATATTTTGTGTTCATAAAGTCTATCTGTAAATCAGTATAAATGGTGCCAACTTTCCAGGACAGCCCCCAAACGTCAACTCGTGTGTCCAAGGTACTGGGTGAACATTATTACTTATACTATTAAATGATGTTGTATGAGGACAAATGAGTTCCAAATTTTCATCTGAGAAGCAAGGAACAACTCCCCTCACTTCCCCAAGAGTGGCATTAGAGAAGACTATGAAGTCCCCCTGGAATGATCACTGGCTAACTATATTAAGAAGATACCCTCAGAGTCAATGTTCACTGGGTCATCTACACTGGAGATTAGAGAGCGGTGGTAACCTGGGTCCAACCTGGACTCCCCTATGGAGATCATTAAACTACTCCCCTTGCACCTATGGAAGGCCTCATTATCATGGATCTGTATGCCATTTAAGGGAGGGCCTATAGCATTTAAGGGGAACTATAGCAGACAGAAGGTAACATATAATTTAGATGAAATGTATCCTTTTCATTTTCTTCACAGAATGGTAGTACTTTTCAAGTTCTTATGTTAAATTACAGAATCCTGAGAAAAAAGCTGTAAATATTTTAAGATATGTTCCTTGTTGTAAAGAATGCAGTATTTTACATCCAAATGTTTACTAACAATAGCTCCTTCTTAAAGGAAAATATAATGAAATCTATATACAACATAAAGTATCCAAGACAAAAACTGGCTTTTTACAAATAGCTAAAGAAACATTCCATGAATCCAGTATTCCTTTAGAAGTCTTCCGGTTTTGGACTATCAACTATCAGTACATTAAAAATAAAGAATGGCCTGGCACAAGGTATTAAAATTTATAGAAGCTGGGTCCTATATTCCTTGAAAGGGTCTTTCCCTTTGGTTTCTGTCACTGGCTTTCATACACATAACCAGTATGAAAAAAGGAACATGAGTATTACTCTCAGAACAACAAAATATATATGTTTGATGGGGGGAGGAGGGGACGTGTGTGTGTGTGTGTGTGTGTGTGTGTGGTGAAAGGAAGTGTTGTACTTACACAGATAAATCTATTACCAAGTGATGGAAACGAGAGAGAAAATTTTATAAAGTATTTCCTCTATTTTCTTTCCACACAAAAATTAGTGAAAACAACACGGAAATGAGGGAAATGAATTTTTAAAAAGGAGTACAATTTTTTTTCAGAATTAAGAACCTACATGAACTAAGAGAATGACAAATACCATATGATCTCTCTTATATGTGGAATCTAAAAAAAAAACCCAAGCTCCTAGATACAGAGAACAGACTGGTAGTTGCCAGAGGCAGGGGTGGATATGAGTGAAAGGAGTCAAAGGGGAAAAGGTACAAACTTGCACTTATACAATGAACAAATCATGGCAATGTAATGTACAGCATGACAGCTATAGTTAATACTGTGTTACATATTTGAAAGTTGCTAAGAGTAAATCTTAAAAGTTCTTGTCACAAGAAAAAAATTGTGTAACTATATATGGTGACAGATATTAACTAAACTTACTGTGGTGATCATTTTGAAATATATAAATACCGAATCATTATACCGTATACCTGAACTAATATGATTTTATGTCAATTATATCTCAGTTAACAATAACAAAACCTGACATACAATGCCAAATAGTACTGAAAATGTATAAGGCATATATTTCCTAATCTTGACCACATAACAAATAAATGTCATGAAAATCTGGAATTATAACAGCTATGAAAAACCTATTCTTTAAATATGGACAAAAAAGGGGAGGGAAAGATACAGGTATAGAGATGCAATCACAGTAATACTTAAGAATAGTCTGAAATAAGTTTTCATTGCTCACAAGATAAAAGAGAAATGGGTCCAAGAGTGGTTGCAAAGACAAAGGAGGCTAACTTAACATATATTCTAACTTACCTAAACAAACATTTTTACACTTTTCATTTCTTAGATATTGCAACATTTTTATTAAATTTATTTTAAACATTCCTAAGAAAAGTTTGTAATATGATTTTTTAATCTAATAATCATCATGACCTAGCTTTAATTTTACAGTATAAAAAATACCTCACTCTCTCTTAGCCTGGATATTATTATCCTTCATAGTTTCCAGAAGTAGGTATCTTCTGGCTATAGACTGTTTATATTTGGGAGGAGGGGGTATTTCAGAAAAATTTTCCAAAGGTCCAAGCAAGATATATTGCAAACATATGGAAATCAGTTATGTTATGAAGAACATGAAGAAATGGACAAAATAGTGATCACCAGGGATATTACATTCCAATTCCATTTAAGCTCCCCTTTTTTGGTCCAAATTTTAACTCTAAAAAATTTTCTGTCATCGTACATATGATAATGTTAGTTAACATTTATAATAAGTCTGATATAGATGGTATTAAAAGTTATAACAAAAGCTCACTTTAACCTTCAGCTTATTTCAACAACTTTTGATAAATTTTAGCTGTATCCTTGGTGTGTGTATAATCACAGAAGGATTAAAAACAAAAACATGACTCAAAAAATCCCCCAGCAACTAAAAGTATCTCTCTGAATAAGCAATAAAACTCCAGAGTGAAAAAACAAACCTAATCAAAGAAACATAAAAAGGTTTATATCTATAGGAGGAACAAGAAATGCATCGATCAATCAGAAAAAGCATATATACATTTTTTCTGGTCAGGGCCTTATGCGTGTAATAAAACTCTCCGCAATTGCTATTACTCAGTAATACTTATTTAAAATTTAAAAGATTAATAGTGAACTAAGATGAAGTGAAGTTAAATTAAAATGTGTTGTCAGTTAGGCAGCTCATCAAATGTTATTTACAGAATTTAAAAAATCCAGGAGTTTTGATCACTTAAAATAAATACCATGTCCTGAAGTACAAACTGTTACAGGTAAAAAGTTTTAGAGTGCTTACACACTGTGCCAGCTCTTTTAAGAGCTTTATAGGGATTAACTAGTTTAATTTTCTCAACAACTCTTAAGAGACAGGTCTTCTACTGAGCCCCATTCCACAGATGAGGAATCTAAATCACAAATTTCCAGTCACTGCCTAAGGTCTCCCAGCTGGGACCTATGGCTAGGATTCAAACATAGACAGTCTGGCCCCAGACCCCTCACTGTTAGAATTAAAACACACTTTCACAAAATAAGATAGTTGGTTAACTGGCATTTTCAATAATTCAGACACACTAAATAATTACTTGAACAATAAAAAAAAAAAACTATCCCCTAAAAAAATTAACTAACCCAAGAAATAAAAATCTTATCTCTTACAACATTCAACCAGGAAAAATGTGCCTAAAATTTCTCACAGATCAGCTACTAAATATTCCCAATGAGTGGTGAGTAAAGTCCTCTCCATTGCTCTAATTTTAAAAGGCATCTCTCTCAAGAGAGGACAAAATCTAGTGATGTCATCACCAAGAATCCCATTCCAATGGAAACAGACTCCTTCACATTCACCTTTTTTTTGAGTTCGGAACATTTCCAACTGTTTCTGTTGCTGTCGTCTTAACGTGTTAACAATAGCTATTGCTAATCTCAGTGCTTCTCTGGGGTACCCATGAGAACGTAATGCGTCCACTCTTGCACAAGCTGTAGGAACATGTTCTAAAACAAAAAGTTAAGGGGAGAAAGTTGCCATCGTCAGATATGTCTGTAAAAACAGCATTTAAATATAGTAAGATGTTTTCCCCCAAAATACTATTAAAAAGACATAAGAACCTACTTCTGAACTTGGATTTGAATGAAACACTCAGCTCCTACTGCCAAGCATTCATCCATCTCCCACTGAATCCCTCCACTCTGCACCTCCCACTCCAATAATGCTATAGAAACGAAACAAAGAAGTAAGTCATGGAAATGTCTTTCCGGTTTGGCCACTTACCATGCCAGAGGGGCCACCCGCGGGAGTCAAAGAGGGAGTTTTCAGTGTCGTCATGGTAACAGTAGTTGGTGTATAGGTCACTGCTGATAATGTGCTGCAAGTGGCTATCCTGCCAGTGGAGATCGCACGCCTCGATGGCTCGGGTGAACACTGTCCGATGTGGCCTGTTCGATGAATCTGTTTTTCCCACAATTCAGAAAGCCGGGTCAGCTATTATTCACATGTGAATCCATCAGTCATACTATTCTGTGGCCAGATGTTCATGAACACACCCACACACACTGTCCTGCACCCCCTAAGCGGAAGGATGAAGGGTGAATACTCTCATGTCCTAAGTGCTAGGAGGCAAGTCAGCCCAAAGAGCCACCATCCACTCACTTGTTTTATCAAACACACACACTCTGCAGCCATCAAAGCTAAGGTTAAAGGCATCCTGCAAAAAGAAGTGTCAAGTCTAGTTTCCATGCCAAATACACTCAGAGGAGGCACTCGGCACAAAAGTCACATGAAAACTCACTGCTCCCCACTTTTGAGGTGCTGTGGTGGGCTGCCCTGATGGGATCAACAGCTCTCACAAACACTATGCAAGAGATGCGACACCAGCCATGGAACCTTTCAGGAAGATGCAATCAGCCTTTAAAGATATGCAGAAGGGTTGTGCTTTTGGTTGTATTTTTTAACTATATTGTGCGGTTTTGCACAATTAAAACTATTATGCTTCTTGGGATATAATGATTAAATGCCACTTTATATCCCAAAGGGCATAAATGCATATATTTAACATTTCACAAAGCCACACAACATAGCTACAAAACAAACCAGCGCACTTACCTTGCCCCTACAGGCTGCCTCCTGACTCCTGGGCAGGTTCCATGACTGGTGTGATGTCCCCAGCATAGTGTATGCCGGGGCATCACAAAAGAGCAGAAGCAAACACTCCGAAGAGGATTCAAGTTTCAGGACCTGACGGAGAAAAGAAATGTTTGGGGAATAAAGAATATTCTCATCCCAGCTCCTGGGATTATTCAGTCCCTCTGGATAACATGGTTGAAATTCTGTAACTGCAATCCCACCCCTTGGGTCCCCACTCCAGACTTACCTTCAATTGTGGCACAAACCTTAGCAAGTCTCAACTGAAAATCAGGGTAACAAACTATGCTTACGTATGTGTATTTTACTTGGCTCTAGTATCACCCCTCACTGTACTGAGACTTAATAAGAAGCAAACCAAAGCTTTGGCTAAGCAAAGACAAAAAGGGAATCATAAACACCAAAACACAACCAAATTGAGAAGAACTCTGGGAACTCATCTAGGACGAGGAGTTCAACTCCCCTATTCTGCCGATGGAACCGAAAACCCAGAGAAGTGACATGACTTGCCAAGGTTACATAGCCAGGCAATGGCAGGCAAGATCAAAACATAAATATCCACACTCCAAATTCAGCCATTTCAGCTGTTGTGAAAGGCTTCTGAGAAGTCTTTAACATTAGAGTGAGACATTACTTCAGCTTGGTTTCAGGTCAACTTAGATATATCTATATTTGAATGCAAGACGTATCAAAATGTACGATGACATAATTTGAGAGGTATAAATACTGACGTCTCTGCTATGGCCCTGCCCAGTGCACAGATGCACACCTTGCAAATAGGAAGAGGGGGCCCTATATTTAAGGGCCTTTGAACCTATCAGGCCTTTTTGCTGAGCAAGGTAGAGATACTCCTACCCAAGAGAAAATTGGTTCCATGACTTCTGTCATTTGGTTAAATATTCCCAAGTCCAAATTTTATACATTTTAAGTGACTCTGTCATTTTGCTTTTTTTATTTAGCTCAAATCACAGAAACAGAATTTAAAACTAGGAGACTTTAAAAAAGCAACTTAGTATTATGCATGTATTAAAAAATTAGAGTTCTACTTCTCAATCTGGCTCACTGTGGTATCAATAATAAAATTAAGTTGTAGAGTATGATTCCATTTAAAAAAAACAAAAAACAAAAACCTCAACTTTTCCCATGTTTGTATGTATGAGCAAAGAGAAAAGTACAGGAACACACCACACTTTTAACAGTGGTTAGCTATAAAAGGCGAATAAAACCAATTCTAACAAAGAAGATTAAATATTCTGGCTCCTCTAAACAGAAAACAAAAAAGGAAAAAAAAAGCTAAATACTAATGAAATAATAATTAAATGAAAATATAAGACAGAAAGCCTCTAATAACATGGTAAATAAAGGTTGTGTATATAGACAATGACTACAAAGATAAAACTTGATTAGTATCAAAATTATGGTCCATTTTTATCTTACATGTCTAGTTTTTTTTATTTTTGCAACAAGATGGAAAAAAGAAATGGATTATCTAACGAAATTTTCAAAATGATAAATATACAAATTTATAAACAAGTTTTAAATAAAGTATATAACACAATACATGCTGATTAAAGAAAATTTGGGAAATTCAGAAGAGTAAAAAGGGGCAAACTAATAGCTCTTTTATAAAAAAATTAAAATAAAAAAATTGGCTATCACTCTGGTATATTAAAAAAAACCCTACTCTTTCAAAGAATGTGGATTTTAAGGTTGCTAATTAATTCTAACAAATAATCTTAGCGAAGACAAGGCCTGATTCCCCTTCACATTCACTCCAGTGTGCCAGCACATCCAATTCTGCCCACGGCCTGAGTCCTGTGCACACTCTACCCAGCTGCAATGGTGTGGCTGCTGGGCTTTGCTAGGTACTGCAGACTCTCCCCTGCATTCCAATACAGGTATGCAGGCCGAACATCAGTGTCCCTCTGTACAGATGTCTCTTCTGACAGCCCCTCTACAGTATGTGGATATTCTGCTAAAAACAGGAACCCTGTGCCTTTAGGCCCAATAGCAAGAAACACTGCCCTTAGAAACTAGATTCTGACTTCATGTGCCTCGACCAAATCAAACATGAAATGAACTTTCATCTGGAGGCTGGACCTCTTCTTAAAGGCTCTCTAAAGTCCATGGAATATTTCTGTTTAATCAAAGAGAAAGTAACCAAACGTAAAGTAGTAAACTGTAAAATGTTAGGAGGGCAGTCCCCAAAACTAGGTGGGAAGTGAAACACAGAGAAACCTCCAACTATCGTTAATTAAAAGGAGATTAACGTGATTACCTATGTAGATATAGGCATGCCCTTTCCTAGCAATGAAAGAAAATAAATGTTGAATTGTTAAATTTGAAAATTCTAAGTTTCTGGAAAAAAAGAAACGGAGTATACTTATTTTCTTTGAAGTTATTAAACAAAATAATCATGGGCAATAAAGATACGACAGATTTCAAATACTAAAATCCCAAGGCAAATAACTCTAGACAAAGCAAAGCCAGATCTTTTCCAAGTCCTAAAACTTCTTTTTGATTGGACAAATCCCTACGGAGTAATACATCTGATCTTCTCTCTTTGTAGAGACTGAAAACACTATGCTAACATTCATACTCAACACAATGTCCAGCTCTTTCTAGTAGAACCAACTCCATATAGGGCCAGCACATACAGAATGACAATTGCGATTCTGGATCCTTCCAGGGTCATTTAACTCCCACCTTACATCAATCATAACTTTAAAGTCTGTCAAATCCCCCACAGCATCTCTCCCCCTGATCCCCAAAAAAGGCAGCAGGAGCACAAAATCACACAAAAATAGTGACATGAATTAGTGAATTAAATTTTTATTTGTAAGATTTAACTTCTTTAAGGGCTTGGTTCTGAAAGAGAGAAGAAAATAGTACAATAGCTGGAAGGGAAAATGAGGCCAAGGAAGGATTTGGGGTTTTTTGGAAGATGAGAGGAACTTGATCTAAATGGGGGGATCCAACAGAAAAGGAAAAGCTGAAAAAACAGCATAGAAATGAGAGACACAAGTCCTTAAGAGGACATACGGAAATGTCTGAAAAATCTCTTAGTTGTCCCAAAGATTGGAGGGCACTATTAGCTTACAGCAGGTGGGAACAAGTATACTAGAAAATCCTTTACAATAAAGAATTTTCCTACTCCAAATGCCAACAGAATCTCATGTCCCTCCAGCCCGGGCATAAATGTTTATTTGCTATATTATTAAAACTAACAATTTTTAATGATGAAATTACAAAGCAACCCCAATATGAATTGGTTTGCACCAACAGAGATAAAAACACACAGTTTCTCAAGCCTGTCAATATTTTGTTTTACAAGGTAATATATTACCACCCTATTCCATGATTTTTTAAAATTATTTCCAAAATTAAATAATAGGGAATTTTAACACATACTAATACATAAAAGTATAATATCTATCTGTATTCTGATAGTATGGAAAAACCTACACAAAGGAATCAGGTAAAAATTAAAAATGCATACATTCATATTCAAAACATGAATGCCTTAAATTACTATAAGTTCTAGTGGGCAAAATAATTTTCCTACATATATTATGAGTTACTGTTATAAGCATATATGCGCAATTAGGTGGATACAAAGTGAGCAGAATATTACCGTGGACTCACCTTGGTTGGCATTTGCACCCTGAGGCAAAGCATTGGTTAAGTTGGGTAATTCACTGCCATGATTTCCATCTTCCCATGGACAGACATCAACACTGTTCCACTTTTTCAGCTGTTTTAGCCAACTGGCCTTCTGCTCCAACTTGCAGTGGGGGTTTAAAACTATACACATCCACAGAGCACCTAATTTAAAGGGAGAGAGGGAAGTAAATTTCAAAAATTATAAAAATTTCCAATTCTAATAAATAATGGTACATTTTAAATCCTTTCAAAATGGACTCAGGTCTGCCATTTTTATAACTCAATTCTCTCCTTAATCCAAGTGATAAATCTCATACAGAGTTTAATGGAAGAACAACAGAGCCCAAATTTGAACCAAATATCCAAACCCTGTTACACATAAAGATGAAAGATATTTCAAATGATAACTGTAATCACCTTCTTACTTGTGTGACATTTTGGACAAAAACATCAATAAAGAATACGACCCTACAGTCCAATTTGCCACTTTAATTTACAAACAGGTTTTATATATGAATGCTGCAACAAACCACTCTAAATTGTTCTTCAATGCAAAAATTAAATTTCCCTTTTTATAATAAAATCATAAAGGTATAAAATGGACGCAGTTTCCTAGTCTTCTTATAAGCTTTCCAAACTTTATTATGTTTTTAAATTAGTATGCATATCTATATATCAATTAATATATATATTTATATATCAATAAATCTTTAAAAAATTCACTTAAACATACTTCCGTAAATGATTTAACCAGAAACTAATCTTATTATAAGTGAAATCACTAAATTTATGTCTTTATGTGAATGAAATCATTAAACATGCATCAAAATTTCACTTGTTTTTCAAAGGAAAAGCCATAATGAATTTAGAAGGCATAACTCATAATTTGAATTAAGTAATGATAAAATTTATTATTCCTTTCTACATTCTTCAAAGAGATAGCTAATTCAAACAATTTTCCTAAGTTCTAAAACTTCAAGTTTTACTTTACTAATTTCAACACAAGACAGATTCTAGTATTTCAAACCCATTCTCAACACTTTTTCTTTAAAAAGGTATGTGTATCTGTGTCTATTTTAATCAACTATGTTAGCCAAGTGAATAACAAAGGTAGAAATGAGCAGTTTGTTTTGTCCAAAAGAGATGCTTTCTATCCTTCCACATTTAAAATTAGCAAGTTTTCCAAGTGTCCATCAATAGATACATGGATAAAGATGTGGTGTGTATGTACACACACACACACACACACACACTATGGAATAATATTCAGCCATAAAAAAATGAAACCTTGCCATTTCCAACAACAAGGACGGAACTAGACAGTATAAATGCTAAATAAAATAAGTCAGTCAGAGAAAAGACAAATCCCATATGATTTCACTCATATGTGGAATTTAAGAAACAAAAGAAATGAATGAAGGAAAAAAGGAGGGGAAGAGACAAACCAAGAAACAGACTCTTAACTATAAAGAACAAACTGATGGTTCCCAGAGGGGAGGCAGGTGAGGAATGGGTAAAATAGGTGATAGGGATTAAAGAGTACACTTACAACGATGAACAGGGTAATGTATAGAATTGTTGAATCACTATATTGTACACCTGCAACTAACATAACACTGTATGTTAACTATATTGGGATTAAAATTAAAAACTCAATAAAATTAAAATAAATAAAATTAGCAAGCTTTTTCAATTACAGAATCTAATATTTTAAATATCATATAACTTTTACCAACACAAAATAAAAATGGCTACAACCTATTCAAGCCACAGATATCTAAAAATTACATTTCTATATTTTTAAATGCCAATTAAAAACAAAATGTGATCAGTTAAAATGAAATAAACCCACTATAGCTTATCTCTCCCCATGAATACAAAAAGCAGCAACCTGAGTACTCTACAAAATAAATAAAATAAAAGCAAGCAGACTGGAGAAATAAAATTTTAAGTAAGCCATATCAGGCTGATTTCCTGTTACTTTTTTCCCTTCTTTTGCCCTGGCTTGGAGAGAAGATTAACTCCATTTGGGGAACTCTGTAGAAGGCACATACAGCAAAAACTTAAGAGAAATCTCATCGAGTTCGTGAGAGAACTGGGAAAAGGGGCCCTCCTCACACTCAGGAGCTGGAGAGGTAGATCCCTAGATGCTATGTACCAACAGGTCTAAGTCCTGTGCACCAGAAAGACCAAAGGCAGCAGAGCAAAACTTTGAAAACTATGGATATTGCCACCCAAAGAAGATGAAACGGAAGTTATGGTCTGAACTACCCTGGTTGTTGACCGTATGCTTTAAAAAACAAAAGAATGCTCCAGAGGACTTTAATAAGACCCAGACTTTCAGGGGACGCCTGGGTGGCTCAATTGGTTAAGCATCAGCCTTTGGCTCAGGTCATGATCCCAGGGTCCTGGGATTGAGCCCAACATCACATTGGGCTCCCTGCTCAGTAGGGAGCCTGCTTCTCCCTCTCCCTTTGCCCCTCTGCCCCGCTCATGCTCTTTCTCTCACTCTGCACTCTCTCAAATAAATAAATAAAATCTTAAAAAAAAAAAAAAAAAAAAGATCTAGACTTTCACAACATAGTACTCAAAACGTCCAGGATCCAAAATTACTGGGCTTACAAAGAAACAGGGAAATGTGATCAATTCTCAAGGGAAAAAACAATCAACAGATGCCGACTAAGAAGAACCAGATGTTAGAATTATCAGAGATTTTATAGCGACTATTTTAACTATGCTCCATGAGATGAAGGTAAACACTAATGAAAGGAGTAAAACTATAAAAAGAACTAAATGGACATTTTAGAAGTGAAAAAGATATCTGAAATAAAAAATTCACTGGATGGGATCAAGGGCAAAGTTAGTGAATATGAAGATAGTAATGATCTCATCTGAAGAACAGAGAAAACCTTAAAGACAAGTGGGAAAACATTTCCAAAGGTATAATATTTGTGTCACTGGAGTCCCAGAGGATGAGACATAAATATGGAAAAATATAGAAGAAACAATGACTGAAAACTTCCAAATTTGGAAAAATATATGAATTTTACAGAATGAAGCAGCTCAGGCAACCACAAAAAGGGTAAACTCAAAGAAAGCCATGCCCAAACATCTCATAATCAAATCACTGAAAACCAAAGCTAGAGAAAAAAATCTTGAAAGCAAAGAATAATAAAACAGTATATTGAAGAATGACTCAAATAATTAAGAGATTTCTCATCAGAAATCATAGAAGACAGAGGACAGTGGAACAACAGCTTAAAAGTGTTGAAAGAAACTGAAGTGTCAACACAAAATTCTATATCCAGCAAAAATATTGCTCAGGAATGATGGTGAAATAAAGGTGTCCTCATATCAGGGAAAACTAAGCATTTGCTGCCAAAGAGACCTGCTCTAGAAGAAATGCTAAAGGAAGTTCTTCAGGCTAAAGAAAAATAATACCAGAGGGAAACTGGGAAATACAGGAATAAAAGAAGAGCAATAGAAATGATAAGTACCTGACTACATATAACAAACTGCTTTTGTCCTTTTACGTTCTTTAAAATAAATATGATTATTGAAAGCAGCAATTTGAACACTGCCTTGTGGCATTTTAAATATATGTAGATGTAATACACATAAAAACTATAACATAAAGAAGGGAGAGAAAAGGGACCTAGAAGATTGTTAGATTCTACATCCTACTTAAAGTGGCAAAATATCAACTCAAAGTGGACTGGTTAAGGTTAGGTATGTTTATTATAATACCAGAACCATTAAAACTATACTAAGAGATACAAACAAAAAAGACAACAGATTAAGTGAAATACTAAAAAATGTTAGAACAATCCAAAGTAGCAGAGGAGAAAGCAGGGAAGAAGGAACAAAGGAATAAAAACAAAGAGGATAAACAGAAAACAAGTATTAAATGGTAGACTTAAATTCAACTACATCAATAATTATATTAAATGTAAATGGTCTAAACATACAAATTAGAAGATATGGTAAAATCAGATTAAAAAGCAAGACTCAACTTCATGCTACGTACAAGTAAGCTACTTTAAATATAATGACATAGATGGATTAAACGGAAAAAGGATAGAAAAAGATATACTATGCAAACACTTCCAAAATAAACCTGAAGCAGCCATATTAATATCAGACAAAGTAGATTTCAGAAAAAGGAACACTTAACATCACATAAGGTGAGACATAATAGGATAAAAGGGTCAGTTCTCTAAAAACACATGAGAATCCTAAATGGATAAAGCTAAACCCAACATTAAGACTCCAAAATACATTAAGTATTTAGCTTAAAGCTTAAAGGAGAAATATACAAATTCACAGTTATATTTAGAAACTTTAACAGTCCTTTTTCAATAACTCATAAAACAAATAGACAGAAAATTAGCAAGGATGAATACCTAAACACTATCAACCAATTTAGCCTCACTGACATTTACAGAACATCCCACCTATTACTAGAAAAAAAAAATACTACTCTTTTAAAAATGCACAAAGAACATTCACCAAGATAGTCCGTATTCTAGGCCATAAAACAAGCTTTGACAAACTTGAAAGAACTGAAATCATACAAAGTATATTCTCTGATGTAACAGAATTAAACCAGAAATCAATAACAGGAAGATATTTGGAAAATTCCCAAATATCTGGAACTAAATAACACTTACAAATAACTCATGACTAAAAGAGGAAATGATGAGAAAAATCAGAAAATACTCTGTACTGAATGAAAACACAAATAAAATACATCAAAATTTGTGACCTAGAGCTAAAAAGAGTTTAGAGGGAAATGTACAGTATTAAATACTTATACTGGAAAAGAAGAAAAGATTCAAAGCAATAATCTAAATATCCACCTGAAGAAACTAGAAAGAGAATGAGAAATTCAAAGCCAGCAAACAGAAGGAAGTAACAGACCAGAAATTAATTAAATTGAAAACTGCCCACCCCCCAAATTCTATGAAACCAAAAGATTAATGAAATCAATAAACCTATAATCAGAAAAAAAAGAAAGACAAACTATCAGTATCAGGAATAAAAGAGGACATATTATAATTCCTACAGAGGCATTAAAAGGCTCATAATGGAATTCTATGAATAACTTTATGCCTATAAATTCTACTAATTAGATTAAATAAACAAATTCCTCAAAAATCAAAAATTACCAAAGTTCACTCAGGAAGCAATAATAACCTGAATTAGTAATAAATTTATTAAAGAAATTAAATCTGTATTTAAAAATCTCTAATAATGCAGGTTCAGATGCTTCCCTGGAACATTATACCAAACATTTAAAAAGAATATCAATTCTATAAAATATCTTCCTGACAACAGAGAAGGGAATGATTTCCAACTTATTTTAAGAGGCCAGCATCACCCTGATACCAAAACCAGACAAAGATATTACAAAGAAATACAATTACAGACCAATATCCCTCAAGAACATAGGAGTAAAACACCTCAACAAAATATTAGAAAATCTAATTAAGAAATATACAAAAAGGAAAATACACCACAACCAAGTACAGTTTATCCCAGGAAAGCAAGGTTGGTTTGACATTAAAAATCAGAGTTAGTAACTCACTATATTAACAGACTAAGAAAAAAACAAAAACATGACCATTTCAACAGATGCAGAAAAAGCAATTTTCTTCAACAGAAAAAGCCACTGATGGGGCGCCTGGGTGGCTCAGTTGTTAAACATCTGCCTTCGGCTCAGGTCATGGTCCCAGGGTCCTGGGACTGAGCCCTGCATCGGGCTCCCTACTCAGCAGGAAGTCTGCTTCTCCCTCTCCCACTCCCCCTGCTTGTGTTCCCTCTCTCGCTCTCTCTGTCAAATAAATAAATAAAATCTTTAAAAAAAAGAAAGAAAAAGCAATTGACAAAATTCAACATTACTTCATAATAAATAAAACTCTCAGCAAAACAGGAACAGAAGATAACTTAGCCTGATAAAGGCATCTGCAAAAGAAATCCTACATTAACATCATAATAGCAAAAGACTGAACGTTTTTTCTGAGATCAAAACAAGGCAAAGATGTCTGCTCTTACCTCTAGTGTTCAACATCACACTGAGACACAGAGAATCTTAAGCAGGCTCCACACCCAGCACTGAACCTGATGCAGGGCTCGATCTCAGGATCCTGAGATCGTGACCTGAGCTGAAATCAAGAGTCAGATGCTTAACTGACTGAGCCACCTGGGTCTCTCTACAGCGGCTTTATTCATAAATGCAGAAGACTAGAAACAACCTGAATGTCATTGCATTGGTGAATGGATAAACAAACTGATGCATTCATGTAACTGACTACTACTTGGTAGTAAGAAACAAACTCCTTATACACACATAACATCTCAAATACATTATACTAAGTGAAGGAAGCCAGAATCAAAAGGAAGGATATGTGGGTGTACACACATATACACTCTCATTATTTAATTTATAGGACATTTTAGAAAAGGTAAAATTAAAGGGATTGATCACCAATGCAAGGGATTGAGAGTCAACAATGGAAATAACACATGGTGACAGTGTGAGGGAATTTTTGGAGGGGATATAACTGTTTCATATGTTGATTGTGGTGATTATTACAGGACTCTATTCATTTGTCCGAACTCAAAACCGTACAGCAAAAAATTCAGATGTGTTTCGTAATAATTACAATAGACACTTATTTAAAGTAATACATTTGCAGTCCAAAGAGTTCTAAGTTGTACATTTCAGGTTTAATCAACTTCATAAAAATACTTTGAGGACAGGTGCAACCACAGATTTCAACTACATGATTCTTTCTTTGCCCATTTTTTTCTCTTTCTCCTTTCCTGCCTAACCTCTTTCAGATATCATTCAAGGTAGAATTTATCCTTATATTTTGTCCACTGCTCTTTTTTTTTAAAGATTTTTTTTAAAAAATTTATTTATTAGAGAGAGAGAACGTGTGAGAGAGATCACAAGCAGGGGGGAGAGGTGGAGGGAGAAGCAGACTCCCCACTGAGCAGGGAGCCTGATGTGGGACTTGATCCCAGCACCCTGGGATCATGACCTGAGGCAAGGGCAGACGCTTAACCGACTGAGCCACCCAGGTGCCCTGTCCACTGCTCTTTATGCAAAATATGCTGCCTCGTGGTCAGGAGCAGTGCTCTCTTAATGTTAATCATCCTGTCATAATAAAGATTCTTAGGAAGTCTTCTTATGGCTTCTTTTATACCATCATTCTCACATACTGTATCATCTTGCATTAACCCCAATTATTGAACCCTGCAGCACTATAGTACCATTTTTGAATATCCCCCAGCCCCCAGCTGGATGCTGCAATGGAGGGCTGCTCTCCATGATGATCTAAGACCACAGGTGTATGTATTTTCATAGTATTTACAGTATATTTTACAGTATAGTAAGAATTTTACTCTCTGTAAATTTCAAAGCAAACTACTGCTACATAATATCTGTATCAAACAATACTGTCTACCGGTACTCCAAAGATTTAAGTATGAGCATTCTTTCAGCAGGAATCCTCTAACAAGCCAATGGACATTGCATAAATCACTACCTTATTAATCCTATGCCTTTCCCATGCCCAGACAGAAAATCAGCTTCTAATGAAACATGACCACACACTGTCAACAAAGCAAGGGACAAATCCAAATGGTACCTAAAGAACCTGAAATCGAAAGCCTTTTCCACTGAAGCCCATTGGACAATGAGATATAACTTTACCCAGTTTTAGGTTGTGGACTGATGGACACCCTAACAACATGAAAAAAGTTACATATAAGTAATTAAATAAAAGCTATATATTGGATCAAAAATTGCCATTGATATTTATGAGGCTACACTGAACTAAAAAAATTTCCAAATCATCAAATTACCTTTTTAAAAAGTAAAATCCTAATATTCAACAGCTAATGCTTAAAAATTAAGAAGTATTTCAGGGGCACCTGGGTGGCACAGTTAGTTTAAGTGTCAGACTCTTGGTTTCAGCTCAGGGTTGTGAGATCGAGCCCTGCATCAGGCTCCATGCTCAGCGAGTAGTCTGCTTAAGACTCTCTCCCCCCTCTCTGCCCCTCCCCCCACTCTGTGTGTGTGTCTCTCTCTAATAAATAAATAAATCTTTAAAAAAAAGGACATTTTAAGTTTCTCTTCCAAGATGTTTTTATCTTATAATTCTACTAATCTTAAATGAACACATTATCAGACAAAACTAAAATCAAGAATTTGCCCTGAAAGATGTGCTGTGACTAGTAGTTTCATCATCAGGTTGTTAATGCATTAACAAGGTTGTGTGTAAAAGGGCAACAAGTAAATTTATATTGACAAATAATGCAATGTAAATGTCTTTCCACAATGAGTGATTTATCTTCAATGTGTTCATTATGAATAAGAACTCTGTATTTCAGGGTCCTGAGATTGAACCCCACATTGGGCTCCACGCTGGGCATGAAGCCTGCTTAAGATTCCCCCTCTCTCTGCTCTCTCTCTCCCTTTCTAAGAAAGAAAGAAAGAAAGAAAAAAAGATGAGAAAAAAAACACAAACAGATTATAGCCCTTATAAAAAATCCTAAATGTTCTTGGAAACTTTAAGTAATGATTTCTATGATTTGAGGAAAAAAGAAATCCATCCTAGATTTTCAATGCTTACATTTCTCTAATTAGAAAATTTCCATTTTGCAGAATGAGAAAAAATTTCAAAAGCCAAGCTTTTATTAATTTGCCTATAATTTTATTGCTCACCTCCCCAAAGAGAGGTTTCATCCTGAAAGGATGTTCTTAATGTTAGATTCAAGTTCAGAGCTATAATAGATATGGTCTTTTATCTTAACAGTCACCATTACAAAAGCTGTAATTAGCCTTAATAACCAAATTAACCAAATTGAGTAAGTCATTCTCCAAATTTTATTAATTCAGAGTCCCACTTTGGGCATTTATCTCCTTCTCCAACACATGCCTGAAACATTTGTAGTTTTAAAAATAAAGCTCTTTGATAATTAAACATTCTGCTGTCCATCAGAAACATTAACCCTTGTAAAGACTCAACCAAAAATACTACACAGAACTCAATGAGAACTTAGCATTTCTAGCACCTACCAGAGGACCTGGCATCTATAAAAGTATTATTGGTTCTTTCAGAAAGGACACTTAATTATTTGCTATGAATTACAATGAAAACAAATCCAATACTTTTAAATCGCTTTCCTAGCTTCAATGCCTCAAAGCGTATAAAGGCAATTATCAAATCACTGGTGTGTGCATCATTCAGTTTCTCAATTATCCACAGCACATTTCAGCTCTAGTCCAGCTTTTCTCCACCATCCAGCATGCTTTTACTCTTCTTTCCACTAAGCCACCTAATCTGCACACAGTGATTTCACCAAAAAGATGCACTGTAACATACAAGCCAAAGTAAACCAAAACTAGGAAGGCAACTCCCCTGGGAAGAAGAAAAAGATGAAAGAAAGAACTCTTTTGCACAAGGTTAACAGTTCCAAACCACTCAGTAGTCTTAAACCCGTTCACATCCTATAACTGACCAAACAGTGAGTGAATGTGGGCAGACTCACACTGAGGCAGAAGACAAATCATCACAAAGACCTTTCCGGTTACTTCTGTATTTCACCAATAACAGTGCCAGCACACAAGCACCCATAATCCCAGAAAATGTGAGTAACAAGAATTAATGAATTCTACATGCCCTGAAAGCCTGTCCTTTCCATCAAACATTTAGATGTACAAATTACTACCACTTTGCCCCACCTCATACACCCACCGTTTTACATTTCCAACTAGAAGAAATGTTTGGTAAACATGCTCTGATCTGGAAAGGGCAAGGTAGGCCCCAGGCCCGCCCATTTAGTGTCTCTGAGGTGGCAGTTCCCTACTTAAACCATAGGAATAATAACTCCTACCTACCTCATAGGGCTGTTTAGACTTCAAGTGTTTGAAAACTGCAGAGTTCACTCAGCTCCAAAGGGTACACTCCCTGCAAACCCCTGTGTAGAAGACTTTGACGTTGAGGACACGGAGACTCAAAGGTTAGAACAGGATTAGAGGGCTCAGATTGCAAGTGATTCTGTGAATACCCTTACAAGTATTTTATATTTCATCAAATAAAACAATTAAGAGAACATATTAAATAAACAAAATGTCAGTGACATTAAACACTTACGCTAGTAATAATGGGTTCCTGTAAATTAATTTCCACTTGCTGTATGATTTTAGCAGGAAACATCTTTTAGTCTCTCCTTTTCCCTCAGTTTCAACAATAGGCTTTTAAATGTGTTTTGTTTCTGGTAGACATTGTTCTCTCCAGCCTCCCAGGCCCCAACTGGGGCCCACAGGGCCACTTAGAGGTCTGAGATGCTTTGGGTAACTTTGTCCTTAACTATTTGCACGGAGGAGGCTCTCAACCTCATCCCTATCCCTACATTTTCTCTGCCCATGGTACCTTCATGCCAGAGGATGGACAATGAGTGCTAAGCTGAAACCTGTGTACACTGTTCCTTTAGCACCCCCTTCCTTAGCATCTCTGCCAAAACTTCTGGCTACCATCCAATCCACTCTGCCTCCCTTTTTTATTTTCAATGCCCAGGGTTCTGCAGTCTTCTATAGGAATGCAAAATTAAGTTACCTGAACTCAAGTTCTTATTTATCAGAGAAGGAAAAACCCAGAAGTCAAACTAGGTGAAATCTGGTATAATGAGAATATAAAGGTGAGAAAGAATTACTGTAAAAAAAAAATCATTAAAAATGGAGATGCAGGGATGCTTGGATGGCTCAGTCAGTTGAGCGTCCTACTCTTGATCTAGTTTAGGTCTTGATCTCAGGGTCGTGAATTTAAGCCCTGTTGCAGAATATGCTAAGATCATGTTACACTGTTTATTAATAATAAGCATGCACTTTTTTTTAAATTTTTTTTTTTTTAAGATTTTATTTATTTGCGAGAGAGAGAATGAGAGACAGAGAGCATGAGAGGGAGGAGGGCCAGAGGGAGAAGCAGACTCCCTGCTGAGCAGGGAGCCCGATGCGGGACTCGATCCCGGGACTCCGGGATCATGACCTGAGCCGAAGGCAGTTGCTTAACCAACTGAGCCACCCAGGCGCCCCATAAGCATTCACTTTTGACAAACATCTGACTTAACCCAACATAAGGGAAAAACTGAAATAACAGAACTTCATTTTCACACATTGTTATATCCTATACTGCTAGAGAAATTTGGCATTTGGAAAACCACCAAAGCATGAAAAAAAAAAGGAAAACAACCAAAGCATGAAGTATTATTAGAGAGATAACCACTATTCTGGTTATCTATTACTATGTAAAAACCTACCCTAAACTTACTGGCTTAATACAGAATGTATCATTGTATCTCATGATTCTGTAGGTCAGAAACGCTCTCCTCCTAATTTTCCCCCTGCCTCAACACAGCCCCTCCATGTGGACAGCATGGGCCTTCTCAGAGCATGGCAGCTTCAGGATGTGAAACTTCAGATTCCTTACATGGAAACTCAGGGACTCAAGATGGAACCTTCTACAAGACAGGAAGTGAACCTGCTAGTCATTTAATGTTTGGGCTCAGAAATTGGCCCAGCATCTACTCTGCCATATTCTGTTGGTCAAACAATTTTTAAAAATTTACCAGATACAAGAGGAGAGAACAAATCCCATGTCTCAGTGGGAGAGTAGCAAAGGATCTGTGGCCATCTTTATCTACCACCAATTACCGGGAAAGATTATAAATCTACTAGATTACAAAATGGAAAATGAAGGTATTTATTAATGAGTATAAGAATGTTGCTAGTTAAGCTAATCAACCCCGAATAAACCATTGAACATATGAGAAGAGCTGCAAATAAAGCAAAAAACAAAAAAGTCATTATGAAAACTTAACAGCATAAAAGGTATCCCAAAACACAGTGTAATATTAAGTGCTGGTTTCTATGCTAATTTTTTATCCCTTCAAGGAAAATCCTAACAATATCAGGTTACACATGTTAGGTTTCTAATTAGAGTCTACATTTAAAGTTTTAAAATGTGTCTTTAGGGTACAAATCATTCCATCTAGTTCAGCAAACATACTTCTAAAAGTGAATGGCATCTTTACTTATCCACCTGACTGTAAATGCTGCCATTTATTGAATATTCACCTCACACTAACCCTGTACTATGTACTTTACACACATGATCACATTGCACCCTCAAGAAAACTTGCTATACAGAGAAGGAAACTGAAGTTCAGAGAGAAAAATGGTATTGTGCTGTTATTAAAGATGGGAGCCAGACTCATGCTCCCTAAAAACCAATATTCTCAACAGTCGGGTATTTAGCCTCTGCCAATCTATGTGGTCAAAAAGAACTTCTGTAAGTTAGGATTCGTATGTGCAACTATACACACATAAATTTCAAGGTTAATCATTTTTGTCTCTTGACAGAATCATCATTCCATTCCTCATGTTTTAGCAGTATAATGTGAAGGGGCACATTACTGTCTAAAATTATGAAGAAACCTCAAAGGCACAGCTAAGAAACCCTGTACTTTATTTAATCATGTATTCTTATGTACTTAGACCATGTCCCTCCCATGTAGAGAAGTAGAGAAAGCATCTCCAAGAAAAATGTACACAGGTCCATCTAAAAAGAGCCTAATTAAACCAAAGAAAACTACATTTTTCAAAACCGACAGCCATAACAAACAAGTAATTTCCCTGTAGATTAAAACAACAGATAAACAATCAAAAGCTCACCTTATAATTCAAGACTGATTATTCAAATTGGAAGAATTCCATTCTCTCTGAAAATACGATGTACTCTGAGGTCTGGTCTGCTGGAACAGAGTGGCGTCAGCATTTCCAGGGTAATGCACCTGCGTGTGGCTGAGCGTATGTCTTAGCCTGCGGGGCGTATTGCTGGGTGGAGCATGAGGATTTGTGACTGAATAAATCAGCTGGCCATTCTCTAGTGCTACCCCCAGAGTCAGGGACACTTGTTTTTAAAGTCCCTTCTACTTCACAGGTTTTTGTTAATATGCAAATCAACTCAGTAGTTAAAATAAAAGGTGCACATTTTCCATAAAAGATACTTTGGAGTTTTTGATAAAGGTGGCTCTTCTCCCTATTTTCCAGAAGATAACGGTGTGTCTAATGCTAATGGGGAGAGCACAGGCGCAGGGGCAAGTGGGGAGCAGAAGGCAGAGGAGCAGGGCAACCAGCACCACCCTCTCTAAAGGTGAGACTAAGAAAAGTTAGTGATTCCCTTTTTCCTCTGTCTCAAAGGCAGAGAATGAAGACTGTTAAATAGCTTAATTCCTACTTTTTAATATCATGTTTCTTCTTACGAAATAGTAACAGATGAAGTAAAACAATCACTTGTGGTATTTCCCAGGGTTCCACAGTTATGAAACAATTCATAATATTTATCATATTTATTTTTGTTCTCAGAGGCTATTATGAGAGGCTAGAATTTCATGCATGATCCAATTAACTAATTATACTTATTTAGAGGCCATGAAACGCCTAATTGCAGTCACAAATAGGAGATCACTGGTATAATTAGTTGTGCTAGCAAAACTACAGTCACAAAATTTCTTGGGTCAGACCACACAAAAACTGTGACCCTAATTATAGTATTGTTCTCAGCACAATTCAGTCTTAATATGTTAGTCACCCATGTTTGAAGCGTTAAGTTTAACTGGTGAAAACATTCTCCTTACTTTAAATTTGGTATGCTAGTTTCTAATTCACTAAAACACTTCTCGGAAAATTTCAAAATAACGCCTCAGGTACACTGTATAGAGAGAGCTTTTGAGATCATTTAAGTCAAACAGGACTAAGCCCTAAGCAAAAGGGCACAGAATTGATTATCATCTGACCAAGCTCTGAGAAAAGACTGAGAAAATAAACCACAGATATTCCAGAACAGTTAACGGGTACCCTGTTAATGCCAGAATGTTCCCTTCTGGCAAATCTGTGGTCCTCATCTAATACGCAGTCTTCCCATTCCATTTGATTTGTCAGTGCTTTCAGGTCAATGTGCAAAATTCACCAAAGACAGACAGCCTGACCTTACTGGGAATCTGGTTCTGTAGGAATGACCAGAGCCAGCTCTTCTACCACTCACCACCCTTCTCCTTTTTGAGGGAGGGAGGAAAGAGAAAAAATCAGAAAGAGAAAAAAGGCACAATGACAGATGTCTTATTTTGATACACGAAAAGGGCAGTCAGTGTTAGTGAGGGGAAGGAATGTGAACTGGGGTAACCTGCAAGAGCACTTTCCCTGGGCTCTGCACTGGCTGCTTAGCTAAGCTGTCTTCACAAACGGTTCTATGATTCGTCCAACAGTCCAAGTTTACATAAATCTATTTCTGAAGACTCCTTAGGTCTTCATGATGTCTCTCTCCTATAAGCTTCCTACCGGGTCCACTTACCCAACACAGGCAAGAAACTACTGGAATGAAAAAGAAAGTGTTATGCATTAGCTAATCATCTTATTTTAGGCCATAAGAATCCACATTATGGTCATTTTACAGATAAGGAAACTAAGGTTCTCTCTAAGATAAGGGATCTGTCCAGGGCTACACAGTTAGTAAATATGAGGATCAGAATCCATACTTAAGATCCCAATAAATTTGTTCTTTATATTGCAGTTCAAGGCTTGGAAAAACTGAAACAGTCCAGGTGGGCTTTTTTTGGGCAAACTTTTCAAAGTTTGCCCCTTTGAAAAAGCATGCTTGGTTACCTGTATTACATTTGAATATATGTTATAAAACTGACACAGAATAGTGATTCTGAATATGAAATGTATGAGATTTATCCTCAAAATTTTCTGAAACAGGTCCTACATTATATAACTTCATTTCTTCGGCTGTCTTAGGCAGTCTTGGTCTGCTTTTTATTTTTCCCTTACTCATTTTGTTTCCTAACGAGACTATAAGCTCCTAACGACAGTGCCTACCATAAGGCCCTGTAAACAGCAGGTTATTATTAATTGACCTGCTGTTCTGCTAAGGTACTCTACCATCCACCAGTCATATTTAGGGATAAGTGCTTCCCTGAGCCAGTAGGACAACAACCTGCCTTTCACTTAACCATGAAGAATACCAACTTAGGATAAAGGACTGTCAGGAGCCCTAACAAAAAATAATCAAATTTACCAAAGGTTATGATTATGGAATACTGATGAATACACTCTAACACCACAGTTGTATAAGAATCCCCAGAAAAAGGGATTGCAGTAATTGGTCATATCAGAACTGCAATTTTAGTCATAAAAACAGTTTCTTAATGCACTGACTTTTCTATGGAGTTTAGAAAGAACCTGTGATGGATGCTGAGTTTCTTGGAGAACAGAATGTTTCATTTTGCTCTAATTCATTCTATTACTGAATTAAACTCTGATGTATTGGTCTTGACAAGTGCTTCATGCTGATTGTATTGTGTATGATAGTATAATCACTCCCCATGCATTTCCCACTGGCTGGCTGATTAATGCAATAGATTACCTGCAGCACTGATGGCAAGGGGGAATCATTGCCCCTCTCTACTCTAAACTGTTTGTATTTCAGTGTGCGTTCATATATGTGTTGTGTGTGCGCGTCTGCGCATGCAAGCGTTTAGGCATACACAGGCACCCGTGAATATCCACCATGGGTGGAGAAGGTGGGATAAGCCAGAAGGGGAAGAAAAGAAAACTGAGGACACAGTGAAGATTATGGCCTTTCAAATACTGTTTTTAGTACACCAAAAATACTTCCTAAGGCTTCCAGATAGGTATTTAACATTACACTTCAGTTATTCATTCATTATTTTATTCACAAATATTTTACTGAGCACCAACTATATGCCAGGCACATTTTTTCCCACCTGCACAGGAAAACTAACTAAAAAAAATGTGTCACTTTCAGTGTTCTAATTAGTGTACAGGAAGGGAAAAAGGGGGTGAGTTTATCACATGAACATTAATATAGAGATGGAAAAGGATGGCTCTGGAATTAGTTTAAATGCACCAAAAAGACAGCAACTGATAAGATCATTAAGTACAGTGAGTGGTTTAAATGGTTTCAAAACAAACAAAAATCTCTCAGACTAGCTGATCTACTTAGGACCCTAACATTTAGCAAAGAGCATCTTCTGTGTATGATCAGTATGTATGGTGAATAGGCTGCTGAACACATTAATGTCATCTTTAAATGTCTGTATGTCAGGTGTCAGACTTTTGTGGTCTTGGCAACATTTTGAAAGCATTCTTCCTAACAGGATTTTCTTCCACTTCCAAGCTTATATTTGACCCAAGTGCCTTGTTTACAGTCCTCCTATCCAACCCCCTCAGCCCATGCTCATCCACAGAGAGACTGTAGCTTCCAATCTAAGCCATTTCAAGGTTGCTAATAACTTAAGTCTGATCAGTGAATTTTTACTCTCTCCTCCAGGTTTGCCCATGCAAATTTTGAAATTTACTAAGATATCCCAAAAGGAAAGGGGCTGGGAAGCACAACCTAGGGTCAAGAAGGTATAGCTGGTCATAGTTCAAATTCACAGAGATTTTGATTTCTCTGTCAAAGGTTATCTTTGCAAGAGGAAACACAGAGAGTTGGAAGAGTTAGCCACTTTCAGACAATTACTACCATTATTCCCGGTTATTTGTTTCTAGATCAGAGCCTGAGAAAACAGCTTAGAACCCAGGCACTAACTCATCCAAGCAGTTTATGGCAGAAGGCCCCTCCCTGTATTTTACCAGATAGCATACTATTCTTACTCCAATTTGGAATTTTTAAACACTAAAATGTTAGGCAATTGTTAGATAAGCTTATAGCAGCCTCACAAAAATTCACCTGCTATAAATCACTTACCAGCCTGCCTTCTCCATAAAATAAAAGAGAAAATTATTTATATTAAAAAAAAGTCATTCTTCAGTAGACCTCTAAGAAGAGCGGCTATTTAAAAGCCTATTGAAGATAGTCACAATCAAGCATGCATTTTTAATCTCAGAATCCTCTGTCCTTGAGAAATCTTAACAGAAAGCCTATGTGTCAAGTGGTGAAAGTCACTCTGTTGGGACTGAGAGGTCTTGCCTCCCCCATCCACACTCTCTTCCTCCCCCTCCCACCTCAGGGGCTCTGTGAGGCACTGTGGAACACCCCCTGTCTAAAAGACACCCATTAATCATTTTCCTGGGTTCCCCTGCCCCCTCATTAACCCATCTAAGCTTTAATCAAATACAAAAACATTTGTAAAGCACCTTGCTCCATACAACACCCACAGAGAACAACCTAAGTGGCTGCTTCAGTCCTCCCTTGGCTTCCACCTCTTTCAGTCTAGCTCCTGGCATCTCTGATTCCCCATGAAGCCCCTGGGAATCTCAGATGGCTTAAATGAGGGCTTCTCAGGCCTCGTTAATTTTTGTATGCTGCCACTTCAGGGTAAGAAATGGTGAGAGGAAATTATCCCCAGCCTGTGAAGACTCTCTCACTTTCCACTCTCTCACTTCCCACCACTCTCGTGTGATGGTGCTCTCTACAGATCCACAATCTAGCAAGGAGACGGCTCCCTCCCCCAACCACATTTCCCTTCGGTGGCAGTTTCTTGAGGGCAAGTGCAATACTAACTCTTAGGAAATGGGAAGAGAAGAGAACTTTTCTAAAATTGTTGTGAGGAAGAAGGATACTTTATACCAGTGCTCTGATACTCCTACTAGCCACTAATGTGAGAACAGTATCTACTACCAGTGGACTCATCTTATAAATAAAGATAACATAAAAAAAGTAATTGGAACCCATTCTTGGTACAAATAATGTACCAGAATACTACATATACAGTAAGGATACTAACATGTACTACAATGAGTCATAAAGCATCTTAACTCCTAACTCAATCCCTGTGGTCTATATTTAGAATAAAGTTTTATAAAAATACACAAGGGGGGGTGATCCCCAAGTGTTGTTACAAATTATCCAATTGTACTTAGAAAATGACTATCATTCGGAATCTCTAATTGGTTAGATAATAGGATCAAATGGTCTGTAAAGATCTCTTTTAATCTTGAGAATCTACCATTTTCTGCTAATATTTAAAATTTTTTCTCTTTATTTCCACTTTTTCCCATAAATGGGTACTGAATGGATAATTAAACCCTAGCAGCTGCACTCAAGAGACGGATGGTGGACAGTACTACACAGAAGTAAAGAAATATGCATTCTCTCTTTTGGTTAACTTCTGACCCAAACTAGAAATTAATTCTGCCTACTTAAAGAAACAGAACAGGGGCACCTGGGTGGCTCAGTCGTTAAGCGTCTACCTTCGGCTCAGGTTATGATCCCAGGGTCCTGGGATCCAGCCCCGCATCGGGCTCCCTGCTCTGCGGGGAGCCTGCTTCTCCCTCTCCCACTCCCCCTGCTTGTGTTCCCTCTCTTGCTGTGTCTCTCTCTGTCAAATAAAGAAATAAAATCTTAAAAAAAAAAAAAAAAAAAAAAAACAGAACAAACCCTCTTCCCATCTCCACAGCAGAGCAGAACCCAAAGGCCTCTGACCCACAAAGACAGAAATCTCAGTTTTAAGAGACAGAAAGCAACAGGACCATATACAACAGAGAAAGAAATCAGGCCCAGGTAATGAGGACTGAGCAGCAGACAGGCGTTCTGAGAAGACGGCTGGATAGAAGCAAAGCCTCCTGAGCAATACAACGGAAAAAGCCTCCATATTTAGAGGGAGCTCTGGATAATAAGGGGGAAACCACAGACTGAAACAGGAATGTGCAACCCCATTCCAGAGCAGCCAGACCAGCCCAAGGGCAGGAAGGGTCTGGAGAGCTACAGACCATATGACATAAACAAGTGTTGACAACTGTGTTATTATTAGGGCCTGGCAGAGGCCAGGACGGAGACCTTGACCTGAGGGTCTCACTGGCTCCTTAGCAAAGGAGCCTGGAAAATGAAATGAAAACCTGACTGTAATCCATCTGCAGTACGTACTGCATGTATTCTGTGAGAAGCTTAAGTTTATTATGACAGTTTTCAATCAATATCATGGATTTGGCTCTTCTACACTAATGTGGCTTTTTTAGCCTGAAGTTAGAGAGTCCCTAGAAACACAGATGAGCAACTACAGTAGGTAAGCTCTGATGACTACCACCATTAGACCTGCAGGACCACCGGTGGGCAGACCAAGCCATGCAGCTTTGACGGGGCTTACTGCCATCTAGGTGAGCTTCGCCTTGCCCCTGCTCTGCTGCCCTGAGCAGAGAGACCCCTTAGCAGAAAGGCAAATCAAAACAAGTGAGGATGGAGTCCAGTCTGGTGGTGAAGTCTTTGAAGCCACTGACCTGGGATCAAATTCCTGCTCTGCTGCTGCGACCTCAGGCAAGTTATCTGGTCACCCTACGCTCCAATTTACTCAGGTATAAAATTAGGGCTAATGATTATACCTACCTTCACTGGATTGTTTTAAGAATAAAAATATAATGCATGCATTAAGTGCTTAGCATAGTGCCTGACAAAATAAATGTTGACATCTATGTCATCTTTACTAGATGGACTAAAATGGGAAATAAAAGACAGCAAAAATCTAGAACCTATGTCTACGCTCTCTCCCTCCTCTCCTCCCTTTGAAGTAACAACAAAGAACAATAAAACTGGACTGATAATCTTGAAGACAACATTGTTGATAATGAATCTGAATGCTTTATAGCCCTCCCCCATCGAGTTAGTTCATCCCTGTCATTGTTCATGCTACTCCTTCTCACTACTTCTTCCCTACAACTCACCTCCATGAACACCTTGTAAAACCATATTAAATTCCATCTGTACAAGTATTTATACTAATATGTGAATAAATTACCCTATCAAAGTGTTCCTCAGTTCATTCATACCTATTCTAATTTCTGTCTCCTGATGGTTCTATCTCTCTACTCCCTCTCTACTACATGGACCATTACCAAAAGTAAAATCAAACACTTAATACATCTATTCCTCTGGACATAGCAAGTGCTTAATACGTACTGAGATAGAAACCACAGAAAGATTTCTGGAAAGAAGGGTTAATGGAAGGCACTGAAGTGATTTACGTGGTAAAACTGTATTCTCCTTATGCCCAGGGAAGACAAACTGGTAGGTGAGAAGTATGGGGTTCATTAAGTTTACATTGTACACTTAAGAGCTACCAGAAGTTTCCAACTCTGTGCCTGACATCTTTTTGCTGCAAGGGGGCTCTGGGAATTGCTGTTTTCTCCATGGCACTAGCCAAGAGAACACTACTTATACAGTAAACCACACTGGAATGCTCCCTAGCTTTCACCGAAAAGCAGTTACTCCTCAGGCATTCACTAATCAGCTTCAAAATCTGGAAAGCCTAGATTTCAATTTATCATATAAACTAAGCAGTGGCTCTAAACCGTGGTGAAATTACTTATCCTATTATGTTGGGAGATGTAAGGTGGCATTCCCCAGAAATCTCTCCACAATGACCTCCAAAGCAGAGCCTTTGGAATCTTCTTTCTGACTGTGTACAAAAACACTTGCAAATGACTTAGAGCATCATTTTAAATGTGACTTAAGCATGTGATTCAAGAATCATGAGGGTGGGTGGAGAAGAGGTCCACAGAGATGACTACTTGCATCAGAGGTATAGATAGGACAGTGTTCTGAGTCCATAGAGCAGGTAATTTTTAGTATTTGCAATAAATTTGGTTTCAATGGTGGAACGATGGGCTAGGTTCTCTACTGCTGAACAAAGATTTACTGTGATTCCAAGTACCCTGATTTTGTAGACCCACTCAATCTATCTAGTACCCTACAAGGAGTATTACCACTGTTGCTTAATAACAGTGGTCAAACTAACCTTACAATGGAACTCAAAATAGAAAGAAACTTCTAACTATGGCTATGTCTGCTCACAGAGAATTAGGTATCCATATAAAAAAAAATTTTTTTTAAGATTTTAAGTAATCTCCACACCCAACATGGGGCTTGAATTCACAACCCAGAGATAAAGAGTTACATGGTCCACCAACTGAGCCAGTCTGGCACCCCCATATCAAAACCTTTGAAAAAAATTCTGAGAGGTAACACCTTGTTCTTGTGAACCGAGTGAGCACAGCTCAGAGCAGCAAGGCTCTTGCAATGGGAGCCCAGCCTCTCCCTAAAAAACAAAACAAAACAAAAACAGGGTTTACACACTGGAAAGCAAAATACATGACTCAGCTCAGAGAGAAAGTTAAGTGTTTAAAATTTTAGGAAAAAAACACATTATGTAATACTTGAAAATGAAAATTTAAGAATTTTTCCCCATGACAAAGCTGTAATTAAATCCTATTTAACTGTTTCCTCTAATGACATCCATTTTAATTAGGTTTTAATAGACTGGCAGCCACAACCTATAGTTTTATGAAGCAAAGTAAAATTATAGTCTAGGAAGACATTTAAGGAAAGAGACCTATCAACACAGATGAGAGGTTACAATATATCCCCTCATCCCTAAAGACCCCCATGGTAATTAAGTGTGCTGAACAGACAGCCATTAGGGCTAACAGTAGGTGTGCTCGCCACCAATCAGCACTGGGTTATTCTTTAAAATCTAAGGGTTATTGCTGTGATCTGCTTTCTAGAAAATCTGCATGTCATGGAATAAAGAATGCAACTAAAGATGTGTGGGTTCTATAGCTCCACCAAATTTGCAGCTTCTGTCCCTGCAATGGGCTTTCTGTCTTAAGATTTTAAGGCATACACTTTCTTATACTCAACATGATACAACAACACTCACTCTGAGAAGACTGCTCTATGTTTCAGAAAATGAACATCGCACAGAAAAAGTAAAATTAATGTATGAAAAACAGATTCATGTAGAAGAATAATGCATCTGCAAATGAGATGCACTGAACAGGATCTTAATAGTGTGCATCTGTATCTATTTCATACTACATTATGAAAATCAGGGAATAAATCACGAAAATTAACTCAGACCAAATGAGTATCAGAGGCACTTATTTTAGAGAAGAAGAACTGAGCATCATCAATCCCTTTGTTAGCCAGAGGATGGGGAAAGGAATCTGGCCTGTTGCTACTTCAAAGAAGTTTGTATATACTTATTCGAAAGAAAGACAAAGTTATATGAATATATATTATTTTTAAAACTAGTTTTGAAACATCAACACTTAAATTTTAATAAATCACATATACTCTGTAAGTTGAAAGTTTTGGGGAGAGGAATATCTGATCCTCTCAAAAATACAATTTTGTAACCACGCCAACAATCTGATGCCTCCAAATCCCTCTGCCAAGAAGCGGAGTTACTTGGCTAAGATACTTTTACTTGTACATTCTCATCAGAATAAGGCTTTCATGCCAGGAGTCTTTTTTTTTTTCCTGGTGTATTGGCCATTGCCAGAAATGGACCCATCGAATTCACCAGTGCTAAGGAGTTAAGCATCTGAGATTTAATTTAACAGTTTCAGCTTTATTAAGCTGTCACAGAGCGGCCCCACTCTGATAACAGTAGCTGCTCCAATTATGGCTTGGTTTAGGGTTGACAAGTATAATGATTCATTCGTGGCACATGAGAAGCAATAAAAGGTTGTTTTGCATTACCGCTTTAAAAATGTGGGCACTTTTTTCATTTAATTTGTCACTTAGCTTTTGCTAAGAGGACATTTAAATTGCAGTAAAAGGCAAATGGGGCTTTTAGTTTAAATGTAATCCCCATATTTAAATGATCTGTAATGGTGCAGTGTTGGAGTGGGAACACTATTGTCTCACAGTGGGTCCTGATGGTGACATGTGACATTTGTATTCAGGTCCTGTATTATCCATGTGGCTAAAGGGCTTCCAATTTCATTTCACAGCCAGAAGCCTGCAGAAAACACCAATTAACTTGCAGATCCCATTTGCCGACAAAACTCAGCCTCTTCTCAATGTCTGGCATCTGGCAGTGCTCAGCATTTAATTCCAAAGCAGAGCCTTGAAGCAATGTGAGCCCTGTGCAGGGGCACAAAGTCAAAATCTCCCATTTTATTAAGAAGCAAAATCATTTCCTTTTGTAGTCCAGAAGCAACTTTTAGTTAATTTTTTGGTGAATGAATATTAAGATACAATAGCTATTGTTACTTCTACATGGGATTCTTTGCAAAACTTAGATCCATTAAAATGGTTACTGACCTCTGCTTGCCATCAGAGTACACAAGAGAATTTATAACAGTCTAGTAATGATTGGGGGTGGGGGAGGAGGGAAGGGATGATTTGTGAAGAAAAAAAATACAGGGAAAAAAAGATATATTCATCCTAGACTGAAATCAAAGAAGCCTGGCCCATAATCAGAAAGCAGTTCATCCGAGGGTATAACTAGAATCAGCTGGTGGAAACTTCCACCTAATGAGAATTTATACTTTTGATTGAGAATTGAGGTACATAATTTTCAAAGCCAACTTGGAAAAGTGAGATGGGGCTAATGGATTAAATATGAACACTCTAAGTTTTATTTAACTATATCACTTGTACTTTTTTGGTGACCAAAAAAAGTAGTCAGCACTTTCTTCCTAATTAGTTATTTGTAATCCTAAGTTCCTCCAAGTACCACAGCTCTTTAAATTTTATTCATTTAATATTAATCCAGTATTTTTTCTTTAAATGATTCCTTTCATTATAGTTTTTTTAAATGGTAGACCTTTCCAATGTCATAAATCAACCAGTCAATTCAATATTTACTACAGAATTACAAAACTGAGGAGGGTTTACCTAGGAAAGTGTTATCATTCAGTATTCTATAAAAATATGTTTAAACATATGCATTACACTTGTCCGAACTACCACACTGTGCTCCCAAACACTCTTCCAATATATTGAAACAATCTACTATAGTTATGGACTGATTTAAATTTTGATGGGGGTAAAGGCCACTAACCATTAATTCAGGTGACCAAGTAATTACAAGATACTTAATAAAAATACCAGGAGAAAAGGCCAACAAATATCTAACAGTTGGCAAGTAGCAGACATTTATGATTAAAAAAAAAAAAGTTGTCATCCACAGCAAGTTTCTGAACACACATCCTATTAATGGCAAAGAGGAAACTCTGATGTCCAATTCTTTACCAACTTGCGGCATACCCCTAGATTAGTCAACATGATCTTTTGGAAGTATCCTAAACTTCCCTGGAGTTCAATTTCCTTATCCATAAAACAGTTCACCTCAAAGGTCCCTCCCAATTATTACAATCATGTGGTATATGCACAAACAACAGTTTCTCTTCATCTAGACTTGACATGGGATCAATCAGCAGGATATGGTCTATTATCAGCCAAGAGTGAAAGAAGGGGAAGGTATGAAGAGTTCTACTATTCAATTTCAATGAAACTAGGATCTTCTAGTAAACATATCCAGAACATAAAATTAATACAGGCATTCATAGAACATTTGTCAAAAATTCCATCTGTCATATTCTTAATAGAAAGACAATTTAACAAATGCATTATTTGTTAATTCCCTAGCAATAAACGTTGGATAAAAATAATCATCCCCCCAAATTTCCCAGTGAACCTGACTAGTGGATTTCTCATTTTTTCAACCACCTGCCATATTTATATCTTTATTACAGAGATTTGGGAAGCAATAAAAATTATAGTTTATCTTTTCCATTCTGACAATCAACAGCTCATCTAAGTCTGTAACAGCCAAAAAATAAATGTTCAAACTACTTTTGACACTTTCAATGTACTCAAAGGGGGAAAAGAGCCAAATTTTAGCTCAACTGATTACAATATTATTCCAGAAATGAGTAACCAGCTCTACTATACAAAATACCTATTTTAAAATAATATGGCTTCTTTTTTCAAATATTTAAAGGGAGATTCCTGTGCTTGCTTTCCTCAAGATCCGACAATTTCTCCCAAACCCTCCCAAGATTATTTCCTGCAAATGCCAGCCCAAGCCCTCCTAGTTCTAACCAGTGTCTAATGGCAATAAGTTCATATATGAGCAGTTCTCCCTTCAGCAACACTCCGACCATGCGCTTTCAACATTTAACCATGATCTTTACCCATACACAACTCAATGGCAATCTGTCAGGAAATTTATATTTACCCAGCTCATCCCAGAGCTGCCTATATTTGTCAGTCATCGCAGTGCCTTGTTGCCTCCAAAGTGACAGACGAGGGTCAGCCATGAATTGCTCCGTTATCAACGTCAACATGCGGGCCCCATTAGAGTCCCTCATCTTCAACATCTCCCGCACCTGGTGGGGAAAAAACAGACCTTCAGAAAAGTGTTCAAAACTGCACAGCAATACAGCAACAGACCACTTTCTTTCTCTGGGGTCCGAGGCAGTTAATTCTTGATACCAGCCCTCTTTGGCAAAGAAAAGTTGTGAAAAACTGGTCTCTATCCTAAATGGCAATTTAATCAGAGAATTAACTGTTAATTTCGTAAAATCATGTTTCATAATCCAAATGAGGAAAAGAAATTTGGTTAACTTTCCAATTACAAAAAAAAATAAATTTTTTGCCAGCCCACAGAAAAACAATACCAAAATAAACAAGACAAATCATCTGGCACCCTCCTGACTCTTCCAACTGATTGTACTTAGGACTAGAGTAGAAGAGCTGAAAGCAGTGTACTGATTAACTCTTTAGGGATCTTCTAAATTGAATGGATAATGTTTTTAATAGTAACATCTGTCTTTCTGTTTTTAAAAAACTGCTTTATTGAGACATAATTCACATACCATACAATTCACCAATTTAAACTGTGCAGTGCAATGTTTTTTAGTTTATTTCCAGAGTTGTGAAGTCCTTCAGTTTTTGATGTAAATTAGAATTTCAGTAAGCTCTCACACCGAAGTTTTCTGACAAGAAGAGCAATATCATACTTTTATATTCACCCCAATGGGGCTGTAAGAGGAAATGGGTTGTGCTGCAAGTTAAAGAACTCTCTGGCCCTAACTAAGCGATTCAGGAAGCAGAATTATAACCTGTGACCTAGCGAGCTAATGCAGCCTCTCAAGCTGAAACTTCAAGCTCTGTCCATTACTCTGGAGCCAAATTTTCCAAATTAAAAAAAAAAAAAGGAAGAAAAGAAACACAAGACTAAGTGTCTCTATAGGAAACCCTAAGTAAATCCGTCCATTCCAGAAGTGTGTACTGCTATGTGTTCAACAAACATGAATCCCAGCTGAACACCACACCACCAGTTCTCCCTATAGGAAATTACTAGAGCAAGGTCATAAGCAGCAGAAAAGGAGAGGGGGTCCTTTTACTCAAGATTCTATGTGAAAGGCAAATCAAAGAGGAAATGGCAGATATTCAATAAGGCAGCCCAAACCTCAAGATCTACTGATCCCATGTCAGGCCTGTACCCTGAGACAAGTAATGGAAGTCCATCACAGGCTTCAAATGGGAGCCCTGTAAAGAACTCAAAAGCACTTCTACACTGAATCACAAGTGTTGTGCTTCCAGGATTATTTCAGTAATAATCTTAAAAAGTTTTTTTATTTCCAATATGGAAGCACTAAAAAGTCATGAACAGAAGAAGACTGGGAGGAAGAAAGGGAGTTGCCATTTACTGGACATCATGCTAAAGAGTTTTACAGTTATACTTATCATGTAATCTTCACAATAACCATAAAATAGGCCAGATTATAATCCCCATTTTATGAAATATAAAAACCATGTTTCAGAGAAGTGAAGTAACTTGCTCAAAGGACAAGAGGAATCGCTGGGATCAGAGCCCAGATCTGTCTTAACTCTAAAAGTTATGCCAAAAAATTAAAAAATAAAAAATAAAAGTTATGCCATTTCCAAAATTAGATGATGCTGTTACTTCATATGGCACGCATAATGTGTACATCATATACAAGGATAAAAATAGCAGCTATAGGACAGTCTAATACCTCTTTCACTTTGCTTCCACTATGCCAAAGCGTACTATTTGCTAACATGAGAATCTGTGAAATACTTCCTGTGTATCTAAATATACCAAACCTTTAATATTACCACTACATCATGGATGTGATTTAATGTTTATTTTCCTGATAAATTTCTAACCTATTACTCAGCAACAGCAATGACAATAAACACGTCACTGTTAAGCATATAAACCACAACTATCAAGCAATACTCAAGTACATCTATAGTCTAATGGTAATTAATTTTCAGATGGCTGACTCTGACGTATCACAAGAGTTTGATGTACCTGTGAATTACCAAAGAATGATTAAATCATGTGTGAAGTTGTTTTAGGGTAAGATGTATTATATTATAATCTAATTTTCAGAAAATTGGCAATTAATATATAGTAAATGGGATAAAATCTTTAATAAGAGGATACCGATTAATCAGAATACACTATTTTCTGGCCATAACCAGTAACGGAATATACTCTAATTCTTCAGAACTAAAAAAATATTTTAATTATTATAAGTACTAGAAAAGCTGTTTAACAAGAGTGTTAATGAGTTATCAAAAGTATCAATCAATTATCTCATCCATTAAAACCAATTTGAATACATTAGTCATAATAGTAGTTATACTCCCATAAAAGACACTGATTTAATATTATTAAAAAAGCATTTTACCCAGTATTCAGAATTGCATTTATGGTACTAAAAGTTCTGTATAAAGCAACAGACACAGTTTCTACTCACACATAATTTGTAAGGAAGTAACTTTGTTTCTTAGGCCATCAAATTTTGGTGATGAAAATTAACATTTACCAAGGCCAAAATGACATGTGAGACACCATCATCATTTAATCACAACTTGAGGAGATATGTTATCATTAGCTAATTTTATAGATGAGGAAACGGACTTAAATAACTTGCCAAGGTTCATACATTCAATAAGATTTAGAATTTAGATTTAAAGCCAGGGCTATATGACTCCAAAGTCCATGCTTTTGAAACTAATTTAAATATACTGAATATTATTAAACTAAATCTATAATGTTATATGCATGTATTAACTGTTCAAAAATAATTACGTAAAATTTACAGATTATGGATTGGAACAAGAGATACTTCTCAACCTCAAAAAAAAAAAAAGCCCTAAATATATGAGAAGCACATTTTAAGGACTGTATTCAAAGTTATGCTCTACTTGAGAACATTAACTAGAAAAAGTAAAAGCTTGAAAAGATGGCATTTTTAATAATATTAAGCTACTTACTTTTGAGTTTTGAGAGGTTTTTCAAAATTGTATAAACTATCACCATTTTAGTAATGGGAACTGAGAGAAACAAAAATGTTCACATCTTGCCTAACGATAGCTAAGTAAGTAAATGCATTACAACATAATAGTTTCTAATTGATTGGTTAACTTAGATGTTCTTCTTTAAAAAAAAAAAAAGAAATAAAAAAGAAGCCTTTATTCTATTGTACACATAATCATATATAGATACTTTCTATATATGTATATATTTAGAATATTTCTTTAAAAAAAAATCATACCTTTGCAAAGAGCAAATTAAGCTGCTTCCCTGATCCGTGGTACCCGCCCTGGGAAAGGAACAGTTTAACCTGTTCTTGAACCTGCTCTTCATCTAAGTGCCAGCAGTTTTCATCATCTATACTAGCACCTGCTGTTGGATCAGGAGCACCTAGAAATAGAAAGAAAAAATAACACATATGCTAGATAAAAACTCTGTGCTAAAGGGCTCTGATTATAAACTTGAAAAGAATTAAGATTCTGCATTTTTTGCCTACACACTTTTTAAGCCAATCTCAATTTCAATTATACATACAAATTTATGACTGAAAATAAATATAAAAATCATTCTCTTATTTCTAGGACTTTCTTGATTTGTGCTAAGCTAAAATGCAGATTACTGTAGCACTGAGATATTTTCTTTTTTAAAGATCAGAAACTAAACCTTTGGAGAGGAGTTTACAAGTTCTCTAAAGAATAAAAAAAATCACAAAAATGTCTCATTGTAAATACATGATGTTTATAAAGCTCTACTGTGTAGGATATGTTAGGAAAATGTTTTTCAAAGACATGAGAAAATGTGAAACCAAGTGAACTGAGTATTTTTCTCTTTACTATGTTAATTCAAGAAGCTTTCATTGTTATCTGCTGCTGAATAAACTACATGCTGACATAGTCTTTAGTTGCAGAAAACTGAAGATTAAAAAGGGAAATCAAGCCACACGGGACCAGGCAGTGCAGCTGTTGTACAAAACCAGGTTGTAGTCTCACCTTGCCAAACTGCGTAAATATTTTATTGCTGAAGTACACACAAAAGATAACAGCTATGTCATAAGCCCTGTGTGCAGACTACCTTAGAAATTCAAAAATTATCCAGATACTTAGGCAGGTAAAAATTAAGTTTCATTATTTATTTAAAAAATAAAATGATATTTAAGGCCTAAGATTCATAAGGAATATAAAAAAAATTTAAATCTAAAAACCTTTCCTCAATAGTGTTTAATCTCCTTATCAACCCTTAAAAAATACATTTATAAGTCTGGTTTTACATTGCTTTCCTTTTCTTCTAATGATCTGATAAAACAGAATGAATTGGCCAAGGAAACAATCACTAACACCTGCTTAGAACCAGGGTCCATTAGTCCCTAAGAGGAGAGCAGTGAGTCTGTGAATCTCCTTGAAAAGGTGTGCATTCATTCATTCATTCACTGAGCCAACACATTTATTGAGTGTCTTCTGTTAGACTTGGGAATGAAATGGTGTGCAAAATAGACAGAATTCCTGTCCCCATATAATTTACCACCAAATTATTTTTGACTAGGACCAACAATAACAAATACAATTCACATCAAGCCCAATATATCTGTATATCTGGGTGTTTATGTGATGACATCTACTATCTATTAATCTGAAGCAAAAGTATGATGGAAAAAGACCCTGACTATAAGTGAAAGGGTCTGATATTCTCTATTATATTTTTTAAAAGGGCTTATCATAACTTTTAAAACTGATTTCATAACCCATAATGGGCTGCAACCCACTATATGAGAAACACTATTTTAAGTTGTGAGATAAATATCAATCTAGTAATCACACATATAAATATATGATAATAAATGATAACTGCTCCAAGGAAGAAGCCAAAATGCCAGCAGACTATATCAGAAAGCTCTGACTGGGCCATGTATTGCCAGGGTAAACACACCTTGAGGAAATGGAAACTGAGCTGAGATTTGCCTTAAGTAGATTAGAAGTTAAAGGAAAAAGGAAGAGAAAGGAATTAGTCTGAATGTGAGACTAAGAGCTTAGGCAGAAGTCTCAGGCGGGAAGGAACACAGAACATGGATGAAATAAAAGATAGCCCACACCCACAGAACTCAAAAGTAGAGGATGAGGAGAAGACAAGTACAAGACAATCCTGGAGAAGGGTTAGACCCTGAGAGCCCTGGCAAATGAGAAGCTTAGTTTTTTTTCTTCCCTAAGCATAACAAATGGGAATTCATAACAAGGTCGTCCGAAGAAGAATGAAACACCCTAGACAGTAAAGATGTTTTCTCCTAATGTGCATCAATTTCAACATTCCTACAATAGAATATATTCAGCCATGAAAACAAATGTGGAGATTGTCTCTGTACTACAATGGAAAAATATCCAAGATACACTGTTGAATGAAAAAAAAAAAAAACAAAACAAAACAGGCCAAAGAAAAGAATACATAATAAACCCCCTTTTTTATAGTGAAGTTTTAGAAAGAGCCTATGTGTTAGTATTTCCTTACATATGCATAGAATGGGTAACCTCGGTACATGAGGGAAGAAGGCTCTTCACTGAACACCTTTTTATATTTTTAAAATTTCAGAACCACGTGAATATATTTAAGTACCAAAAAAAAAAAATCTCAAGTGTAGAAGATAGACTAGGAAGCAAAAATACAAACGAAAACAGTAAGAATGATATATATGCATAGTCTGTGCAAAGGATGATGATGGTAGCTTGAAAACATCACTGAGAACAGAAATGGAGAATCTGACAGGAATTTAAGACATAAAAACAATACAACTTGGTAATGAAGTGGGTATGTGAAATCTGGAAGATCAGGGGGTTGAGAGAGACATGGGTTTCTGCGTTAAACAACTGGATTAGATACTGGACAACTCAGAGACACATAGATCAGAGCAGGACCCAGGTTAGAGGGTAGGAGGGGCAGTGTTTAAAAGGTCCTGAGTTCAGTTTCAGACATGGTGAATTTGAAGTACCTTTGAGACAGCCAAGAAGAGGAGAAAGGATTTCAAGTGGGGAACTGGATATTTGCAGGAGGCTCTACAGGACAAGAAGAGCACCTAAGACAGAGCCTAAGGAAAGCCAACATTTAAAGACTGGGGAGAGAAATTGAGTAAGGATGGCAATGGGAATGAGTGACCTATTAGGAAGAGCTGGAGAGACTGGTTCTTCCAGAAGTAAGGCAGAAAAAGTTGTTCCAAGTAGGTATTATGCAAGTAGGTCTGTATTTAAGCTCCAGAAAGCAAGGATTATAGCTGCCCTGCTCACCACTGCTTCCTGACACCTAATTTTCATCTCAATTAGGAAATCAAATAATGGAAATGGGGAGAAGGAGGGAATCAAGTAATGGAAATGGGGGGAAAGACCTGTGTACATCCCTCCCCTGAGGAAAGGATTCTTATCAAAAAAGAACAATGCTAAAGCATCTTCACATACATTTATCTCATTTTCTCCTCACAATGTCCCCTAGAGGTGAGTAAAGATTATGATCCCTATTCTACAGAAGGAGAAACAAGTTCAGGGTGATTATCCCTTGTCCACAGCCACAATGCCAAATCCAGTCTCCTGGTTCTCTCCACTGCTGAAGAACACATCCCAGAACCTTGGAGCTAAAGTTGAACCATGAAGGTATCGAGGCAGGCATTGTTAGCCCTAAATCAAACATAAATTTAAGGAAGGATACTGAGATGTTTGTAAGCATTTGTTAGCACATTTCTCTTTCACAGGAAGATATAGATAGAGACACACAGTGCTGTGAAGAGTCAACCGCCGGGGTTATATCCGTATCCCACAGGGATTGGGAGCCCCTAATCCAGCCCATGCCCTTGATTCTAGAGACAGACACACACAGAGACACACACATGCAAATGCACAAAGACAACTATAGATTCTTTATCTAAATGCATCAGAAGAGACTCTCCAAACAACTCATCTATGTGCTCTCAACTTTCATATTTAAGCTTTTCCCAGTATCTTGCTAAAATCCTTCTGGGAAATCTGACACCTGCCTCCTTAACCTCTTCTTAGGGAAAATTTTGACAAGCTACTGATTATCCACTCTCACTGTTCCTTCTGATGACCTGAGCTAAATAAATTCAATTTCTATCCTCACAGTGGTTATTTCCCCCAATACTCATGACTTGTTGGTTGTTCTCTATTGGGCACTGAGGGCCAGGACCTACAAAGAATCGTGCACCCGAAGGGCTTGGATGGGGACTGACTATCCTATGGTATAGTAGAAGGCATGCTACAACCCTTCACTGCTTGGGTCACAGCAGCCATGTGAGACTTGACTTTTCTGTTTGCCACATAAATATCCAAGTATTTTAAGTAGATTTCAATTCAGTTTAGAGAAAATTCCAGTCTCCTTGGCCTAAAATGGCAAAGGGGTCAACATCCAGATATTTTACAAAAACTGCAGGATATACTCAACTCATTATTTTTGTCGTACTAAAAGAGAAAAGTGTTAGAAAGAGTAATCCAGGAATCACTTTCATTTGACTTGAATTACACAAGGCATTTTTTCTTAAAATCCAATAGGTTTTAAAACACTGTCATATTTTAAAAAATATGATAAATTTTTAAATTTCTTTAATGGATCATTTAATTTACATACATACAGATTTTTGTTCTTGCCCAGGTGGGAAGATATCTAATAGCAAATGTATAAATACATGAACAATGTTTCTCAAGTTTTTAAAAAAACCAAGGGTTTTTTTGTTTATATGTTTTTTTGGGGGGAGGAGTATGGTAAGCTAGTGTTAGAATTAACATATTTCTTCAAGAGTGTGGGGGAAGGAGGAGGCACTGCAGAGGGAAAATGGCCCACAAATAAAATTTTACTGCAAATAATCTAATAAAGTCTACACACATAAGCTGAGAGGATGTGTGGGGTTCCTAATCCTGGATTAGAATTCAGAATACTTCAATTCTAAACAGAGTTGGGAAAACTATGTGTCATCCAGCAAATCACTTAAGCTCCTCGGACCTCCATTTCCTCAAACCTAAAATTCTATAATGTAGGAATAAAAAATTAACTAGGTGATAGAATTAGAAATCTTTTCATGTGACTGCGTAGAAAACATCCTCACTTAGTAAAAAGAATGCGTGCAAAGATTAACTTCTTGGTAAATAAAACATAAATTTACTCTGAACACAACTCAACACTTTAGGAATATGTAATACTATACATTATAGACCAGGAAATTAAATGTCTACAATAATAACCTTCCTAAAACAGCATATTCACTTAGTAAACTTTAATACTGAAATTTAACTATTTAAATCTTAATATGTCTTGGTTACATGCATGGAAGTGTTGCCTAAGCCTTGTATAAAATGTAGATTTGCAAAATTTATTTCTACTTGTTAGTGGCTATCTATAAACAAAGACAAACCGTTTCTTGGCATTTAGCTTTGAGAAAGGTAGGCAAAGAAAAATATTATTCGTGTGTTTATACATTTGCTATTAGATATTCCCCAAGTTGGGCAGGAATCAGAATCTGTATATATAAATTAAATGGTCCATTAAAGAGTTTTAAAACCTATCATATTTTTTACCCTTATTTATATTTATAATTACAAATGCTATAACTTTTACAACTGTATAATTAATCTTTGTGGGCATTTTATTACCAAAGCTTACTTCTTCAAAGTTTCAAGCCTTTAGGGAAAGTGAAATTATCTGGCAAAAAAAAGTCCAACAGTTTAATTGTCTCTCATTCCCAGCTACGGATGTGTGAATTTCATTTACCCTCTTACATAGGAAGAGAGTGAAAGGAGAATTCATGGACATGAAGGACCACTGTCCATGTACTTGACTTCCCCTGTCTGCTACTTGATTTGGTTCTGATTTAGTTTTGATTTATCTCAGTATCAAAACTCCCTTACCCTGGGAGTTCTCAAAATTAAGAGTATATCAAAATTCTTAAGGCCCACTGTGAAAAAAAAATGGATACCTAGGCACCACTTCAGAAGTACTGAATCAGAATCTTTGCCAGGGGGGTAGGAGAACGATTCCATATTTGGAGAGGATGTTTAACATGGTGGCACAGTGTGGATCTTCATACTGGAAAGTATTCAGGCTCCAGAGGCATCAAACAGACACCTCTCCAGTCTACTGAATAAAGCATATTTAAGACACACCAAATGAAATTTCTGTCTCATGTCAAGGAAACAGTTGCTTCTAAGCATTAAGCAGCACCAAACCCTTTTGCAAATTTTAAACTGAGAAACCGAGACGCATTCACAACTGGTTTATGCTATGTTTGGTATGTGGAATTATTCACAGCTTTGCGTTCTAATAGGGAACTTAATGCTTTCTTTTCTCTTCTTAATCTGCTGGAAAACAATTCAAACAAAAAAGAAATGAAAGGCTTTAGTTTACCTCCTCATCTTAACTGTGACCTAACTGCTTTAGCAATACAGTTGTCTAACTAATGCTTTCACCATTTATATTTATGTACAAGTGGGGTTTTTTGGTTAAAATTAAATTATCAATTTCAGTCTACAGAGGCAGAATGCAGGCAGGAGATGTCTACACTGTAGAGGTGATTTATTCAGCCTCTTTTAGGAGACCTAGAAGAAGGCCATCTCCTAAAGTTTCAGGGCTCACTGTTAAAGCTAGGATACATTACGTCTGTGACTTACAAAGGCACCGGTATACCTGCCTTACAAGCTGCAGGCAAAATCCTGACCTCCACCACTGGCACCAAGAGGGAAAAGGCAGGGCGGCAAACTTCAGTGATTCATACTCAAAAGAAGCCTTTCTACAGAGAAGACAAGAATTTGAAGACTGCTGAAAAAGAACATGCACTGAATAAACACACACTTGAAAAAAGATTGAAATTTTATTCTTCCTTAAACCCTCCTTTCAAAGTAGTGGCCAATACCTCCATTTCATTTACAATACTGTGAAAGCTGCAACATTCAGATCCTTCCTCACCTTCCGTTCTCTGCGGTCAACCTATGTAATGCTACTGCGATGCCGGCGGTGTCACGTCCTCCCCAGGAGCTGTCGGAAGACAGCCCAGCTTCTTTCTTTAGCTCAGAGGCTACTGACAGACGGAACCCTGGCATGTGCCAGGCTGTGCTCCCCCAGCAAGCCACCTTCCCCTCAGCTAAATGCCAAAGAAGTAAGGAGCACCGTCATCAGCACAGATCTCAAGGGAATTCACGTAGACCATCACAGGGTTTATAGCTCCTCCTCTAAAATTTTCCTCTCATCTGACTTTATTTCTCATTTCTATCATCATTCAACTTAACCTCAAAAGTCCAATAATAAACTATTCATGTACAGAAATAATCACCTATTTTATATGGATGAAAAGCAGTAAAGTATTTGCACACTTTCCATGCTCATTTAAAAATGCAGAGTGTAAACAGAGTGCATTAACAGGTAGGTCATTTTCTATAACTTCGCTAAAAATGTATTGCTTGGCACACAAACATAAATATTTAACTGCAAAGTTCTCAGAAAGTCTTATTTTTATATAACCCAACTCTTCAGATTTATTAAAAGAAATCTACTGGAGCGCCTGGGTGGCTCAGTGGGTTAAGCGTCTGCCTTCAGCTCAGGTCGTGATCCCAGGGACCTAGGGTCGAGCCCTTCATGGGGCTCCCTGCTCGGCGGGGAACCTGCTTCTCCCTTTCCCTCTGCCTGCCACTCCGCCTGCTTGTGCTCTCTCTCTCTTTCTGTCAAATAAATAAAATCTTAAAAAAAAAGAAATCTACTATGTTTGCAAGCTTCAAGAATAGTTTGCTCAGATGATTTTAAAAGACGTTGTTTAAAAAACGGCTTATAAATATTTTCCTCAACACTGCCCTGAAGACTCATGTCAATTAACTCATCACAGTGACAGTGATAATAGCAATTCAGGTTTACTTCTTTAACCCTCCTGACCTTATGAAACAGGTATTCTTTACTGTCCATGTTTTACAAATAAAATAACTGAGGCCTGAACAGATTCAGTTACTTGCCCCCATTAACAAAGCTGGAGAGCAAAGGTAGTCTCACTTAGGGTTAACTTCTTTTTTGTGTGTGTGTTTAATGATGTTTATTTTGGCATTCTTTGAATTTGTGAAATACTACAGAAACACTGACAAATTTTAATAAGATAATACAAAAATCATTAAATATCTTTTAGTAGAGATTCTTTAAACAAAACAGGGTATACCACACAGCAGCAAAAACTGATGCATCTCTGAGAATAGATTTTCAAAAATATTATTAAGTGAAAAAAGGGTTGAAAAAAGATATTTACAGTGTGGTATAATTATATAACTTATCAGATATCACACAACCATGTTATATGTTGGTATATATACATACATACATTATACATACATTACATATATGTATATTACATATAACCAGGCTATCTAGATATATATACTGGATGGCTATTTAACAAATTAATGGTACTGGTTGCCTCTTGGGAGGAATAAGGATGTGTGGATGAATATAAAAGCAACCATATCTTTATCAGTTATATTTTATTTCTCAAAAATTACAAAAATATTAAACATGTATCTTAATATTATAGAAGTATATAAAATTCTACAAAATTATATAATTATTATAAAATATTCTACTTTTCTGGTGTTTTGAAAATGTTACCATAACAACTATTTTTTTTTCAGCTTTTAAAAAAAGATTTTATTTATTTATTTATTTATTTATTTATTTATTTGAGAGAGCGAGCCCACAGGCAAGCAGAGGAACGGGTAGAGGGAAGATGGAGAGAGAGAATCTCAAGCTGACTCCCTGCTGAGCTCGGAGCCCAACATGGGGCTCAACCCACAACCCTGAGACCATGACCTGAGCCAAAGTCAAAAGTCAGATGCTCAACCCACTAAGCCACCCAGGTGCCCCATATCAGCTTTTAATAATATATTTTTTTCCAAGCTGGAGAAAGTATACTAAGGAAACCAGTCTATTATACCACATGCAACATCCCCTCTCCCTTCCTTGTCTTCTGGCATTTTTTTTTTCCCAATTCGTTAATACCCATCACCAGGCTAACCCATCCCTCCACCCCTCTCCTCTCTAGAACTTAGGTTAACTTCTAAGCTCATCAACACTCCGAGTCGTCTCAGTGTGAGAGGTAGGAGAGACCCATTTGTGGGGGAGATGGGAACAAGTTCATGGAGCCAACATGGACAGACAAAGAGCTGGTTAAGGACAGAGGACTGGTGAGGAAACCAATCACAGTTGGTAGTGATCCTCTGTAAAGCATGAGAGTGGGGAGAGTGTCAGCAGTGACTATAGCGTGTGAGGGAAGGCAAGATTTGGAGATGAAAGAGAAAGAATGAAGGGTATTGGGCTAAAAGTTAATTGGTTGTCTCGGTGTTACCCTAGCAAATTCCTCATGGACTAGAGATGTGATTCCTCCAAATTAAGACACTCAAGTTCTAAGACTACTTCTCTTTTGCTTAAGCAAAATGTTTTTCATGTAAAGACAGTCATGTGTACATGATCATGCATTCCATCAATTTTGTAAAAAAAAAAAAAAAAATTTAAATTATCTTAGAGAAACATCTAGTTTTAGTTAAAATGTAAAGTTAAACCTAGTAATTTTTGGCGGGAAATTGGGCAATAATTACTCAAAAATGCATGTACCACTTGTTCTGGCATTTCTACTAAGAATCTATTATTCAAAAATACTTGCACAAATTCACACACACACACACACAGGAAAGTCACAGTGGTACTGCATATAGTAGGGAAAAAACAAACAACTTCAAAATCATTCAGAAGGTTAATGGTTAAATATACCCATACTATGGAATACTATACAACATTTTAAAAACAGTAATAGACCTGTTTGAACTAACATAAGCTACCCATCATCTATTAAGAGAAAAAAGCAAAATGCAGAAAAATATTTTTAATTGTTTTTTAAAAACTTCATATGTGTGTGCACAAAGAAAGCGGTCTCAAAGAATACAAACTGCACTGTCAGCAGTAGTTGCTTTGTGGGGTAAGAGAGCTGTTGGAGACTAAGGGAGGGAGCTGTTGGGAGAAGGAGCCAATGAGGATTTGTCTTTTTATCTTCATATAATTCTGTACTACTATACATTTTTTCAACATATTTTTTTTTAACTGATTTAAATTTTCTCTAAGTTTCACACTGCTGCACTTTAGGACAGCAAATTCAATTCTCTCCTATAGGATATATTTGCGAACTATATTAATCACCAGGAGATCTTACCTTTGTTTCACCAACTGTCAACGCCTGAATATTCTATGATAGAAAGAATATGCTTATAATAACCAAATTATCTCCCTAGGATACTTGTAAAAACTGGTTGCTAATGCAAGCCCAAGTACAATGAACATGACCATCCACAGGGAAACAAAAGGAAGAAAGATGTGACATAAGGCCTTCATCAAACAACTCCAACTGTCACCCACTGCTAGATTCGGAACATGCACGTGTACAGGAATAAATCTCCAAGTTCCCAGGAAGAACAAAATGGAATGAAAAATGACAGTGTTACTTTTTGTTAACAAATTCCGAGCACCTACGGCTTCTTAAGTATTGTCCTTAGGGAAGGTACCAAGATACACAAGTCATAGTTTCAGCCCTGATGGAGTTTACAATCAACTAAAAATAAGCTACACAACGAACACAGGATTGCTGAGTAGGTCTGCCTGTTTGTTTGGAATCTCTAAGAGACCTGAATGGACTGATATATAAGATGGCTGGGACACAGAGGCATTTCGAGGCTAAGTTAAGCAGGAGTAGCAGGCATGAATGGAATTTATGGCGTTGGTTTTATTAGAACCACACTCAAACAAATTGAAATGTCTGATCAAAGAACAACAACAACACAGAAGTGCACACTTGGGTGAACTACAGGAGGTGCATGTGTGCGGCATGACACGAGTGCCTCGTGCGTCTCTGTAGAAGTATCACCACCAAAGTCATAGAATCAGAGGTGGAAGAGATCTTACATGCCATGTGTCAACTGCACCTGACACATGGATATATCCCTTTTACTTCTGTGACTGAAATGGTATTTCTGGGCACATGACACTGAACTCAGGGAGGAGTCTAGCCTACATTTGCGATTGGCCCAAGCTCTAGGAGTGAAAGGGCCACTGCAATGACCACCCCCTCCCCACCACCACTGTTCCAAGTCTGGACCAATGCCAGCTTTCTCTCAGTCTGTCCTTCTTTGCAGCAATGTGCCCAGTACAGCCTAGCTCATGGGGGCGAGGAGAGGGGGGTGTCACGAAACCAAAGTGCCCAAAAAGAAAGGAGAAGAAATACATGCCAGAAAGTTAGAGGAAAGTAAGATAACCTCCAACTCTGATATCATTCATCCCCCAACTGGTTTCTTCTCTCATGAGTATTTCTGGATACCCTAAACATGAGGTAAACTCAGTTATATTGTAGTATTATTATTATACATGTATACCTTATTAAAATTCTCCCAATGCTGTTAGAGAAGAGCATGACCATTTTAAATGAGAAAAAATGAATTTCACCCAAGGTCACTCAGATAATACATAGTAGAGACAATACTGGACTCAAGGCTTTCAGATTTTAAGTTCCATGTTCTGTCCCTACACCATGATTACCAATCTATATAATACATCTCTTTTAATAGGAAACATAAAGGACCAGAAAAGGCTGAGTTAACTAGGAGGGTGGACTAGCACTTGGAAATCAGTAAATTTCTAGAAAAGTACTTAGCAAAGACACCAGCATCTTTTTTAAGAATGTGGAAGTTGGGAAGTTTCATTAGAATGTAAAACCAAAAGCAAACAATTTTGCTGGAAAAAAAAATGCAGAACTACAACCAGCAATCTCCTTGGAGGGCCATTAACATCAACTATCTTACAGCCACTATTTACCATACAGTAGTTAGTTTTATAATCTAATCAAAATTATGTGGGGGAAATTTTATGAAAACACAAAGAAATGCAAAAAAAGTCTACTGAAAAGGACTTAACTATTACAATAACTAAGGCTATATTTCAACTACCTTTGCTGAATCTCTGACCTTGGATGTCATTAACCCATTCTCCTCGGTTTCTTCCCCTCGAACCTACTACAATTATAAATTTGCAATACCAAGCTGATAAGGAAATTGTTAGGAATAATGTGCCTGAAATTGTCTTGAAAAAGCTTTTAATTCCTCAGGATAGAATTCTTGTAAAAATGACATATTTCAAAATACAGTGACCCTACAGTGCCAACCCCCTATGCAATCGAAAATCCACATATAACTTTTGACTGCCCAAAAACCTAATTACTAATCGCCTACTGCTGACTAGAAGCCTTACCAATAATGTCAACAGTATCAACATGTAAATTTTATATATGTATTTTATACTGTACCCTTACCATAAAGTAAGCCAGAGAAAAGAAAATGTTAAGAAAATTTTTAACAGAAAATACATTTACAGTATGATACATATATTTATTGAAAAAAAAAACAGGTGTAAGTGGACCTGTGCAGTTCAAATCCGTGTTGTTCAAGGGTCAACTGTAAAAAGGAAAAGCAACCAACAGAATTTTAAGAAGTATTAGGATATGTTCACAAGTAAAACGAATAACCAACTGTTACCAATGTAGTTTCTAATTACTTACAAATTGTGATTTTCTTCTAAAAAGGCCTTAGATAAGGTTAACTTCTTTGGCTTTAAGATACTGATTCAGGTAACTGAATCTAAATCCTAGCCTGACTCTATTTATCTGGCCAAGTAAAAGTGATACTTCTCCTTAAGATAAAACTTAACTTTTACCAATCTTTGTGTTCAAGACATCTTTCTTCTCAAAGAAAAAACACACCCAAAAAGACCATATAAAAATGTACTGCTTTAATAGTTTGGAGAATACTTTGGGGGTGTTTGGAAGCAGGTGAGATCATATGGTCAAATAATTGAAGAATATTTCTTAATCCCACCCTCTAGTAAGTCATCAATCTAAGAATTAAAATAAGACCCTCCAAGGAGCAGACTCCCCATTTTGTCACTTAAGGTCATGGCCTGCTTCCTACCTCTCTTCTTTTTACCACTTGTCACACTATGATGGAAGGCAGGAAGGTGGCTCATGTTAACTGGCCCATTTCCAGGCTAGGAGCAAATCTCATGATAAATTAAGTGAAGAGGAAGCTGGCGGGATAAACTGCTCAAGTTCACTGCTCTCGTGAAGCCGCTCTCATACAAAAGTTATTTGAAAATCACATTAAGCCTAAAGCTAACCTGTATTCTGTCCTTGCTATTTCCTTAGATAACTTTTTCTTCTAATTTTAGAAAATCTGAAAGAAATACAATGTCACATGAACACTTTCTCGCATCCAACTTCAGATTACATTGATTCATTAGTCTTACTATTTCAATATGGAAGTGAATTTTCGAAGCTGTTAGACAAGAAATTCTGGGGGCTGCTGTTCTTCAAAACAAGGAAGACACATGCAGAACAAACAACTGATTGTTGATGTGGACCTCTGGTTAAACTAAAACTCAGAGACTAATGTAACCCTAATGGATTATAAAAATTCAGAGAAAAAAAAAAAAAAGAAAGAAAACACATAAAAGTTTGAAGAAATGGTGTATCCTATTCTTCTACCTCCACTGAACAATTTAATAAGAAGCCAGATAGGCTCCTGAGAAATCTCTGAGATGACTGTGAACTGGCCTGAATTTTCACAAAGCAACAACATTGAGCCAGGTGATAGGACAGAGCAGAAGACTACTTGAAAAAGTCCTTGAGTGCATGTGCTTTTGGTGGGTCAAAGGTACTTCTGTGCCACAGTTGTTTACAACACTGTTATTTAACAATGGCAGACTGTACCAAGTAAAATGCTTAACACACTTTAATAAAGCTGAGTACTAGAAGAAATATGGCTATATGGATGTTCCTCTGACATAAAAACCATTTTAAAAGTATCTTACAGCACCAGGAGACTTGTAAAAGAATGTTCGCAGTAGCTTTATTCAAAACAAGATCCGTAAACAGTGTAATGGACAAACAGTGATGTTCTCATGGCTAAAATATTCTAGAGGTGTGCTGTCCATTAAGGGAGCCCCAGCTATTAAGCACTTGCACTGTGATGATGCTGTGGTTTGAGATATACTGTAAGTATAAAACAGCAGATTTCAAAGACTTACTATGAAAAAAAGAGTATTACGTCAATTCTTTGTTGAATTTATATTTATGAATATTGAGATAAATAAAACATTAAAATTAATTTACTTGTTTCTTTTTAAATAGGCTACTAGAATATTTTAAACTATACATGTGGCTCACATTATGTTTCTTTTGGACAGTGCTGCTCTAGAACAATGAAAGTGAATGAACTACAGGTACATGAAACAATAGGCATAAATCTTACAAACATGACTTGAATGAAAGTCAAGTAAAACTAAAACTAGTGTTTAATGATGTCAACAACAAAATACAAACCACCACGGGAGTGATTATCATAAAAACCAGGCAGTGGTTACCATGGGGAAGAGAGAGGAGCTTGTGACAGAGAGGGGACATAGGGAACTCTCTCAAGTGCTGAGAATAGTCTATTTCTGGGAGATGCGTGTTGGTTCACTTTATTAATCTACACGTTCATATTTTATGCACTTTTCTATATGTTTTATCTCACAATTTTAAAAGTTTTCAAGAAATAACCTTAAACTTGCTTTCCTTAAACATTTATATTCACCAAAGTAATAAATGACTTTGAAGAAAACTAAAATAGAGTTGAGTGACTGGCCCTATATCTCATCGATATAACCAAAGAAATGTAAAAATGTTAGGCCCAAGAGCTGCTTAGTCAAGATTGTGTTACATTCTTTAATATATTTTTAAATATTTTTAAAATTATGTCTAAATGTTTTTAAAGCACAGCAACCTATAATTTAACCATATTATTTATCTTGTGTTAACAAACCCCATGAAATAGGTGGTGGGTGTATTTCTGACAAGTTGCACATATATTCTTGTAAATCAACATATTTGCAATGCACAAAGTAAGTAGCTGATAAATGTGTTTACAAATAAATGAGATAATGTTCCGTGTATAAAAATCCAAAAGAGGGCGCCTGGGTGGCTCAGTCGTTAAGCGTCTGCCTTCGGCTCATGTCATGATCCCAGGATCCTGGGATCGAGTCCCACATCGGGCTCCCTGCTTGGCGGGAAGCCTGCTTCTCCTTCTCCCACTCTCCCTGCTTGTGTTCCTGCTCTCACTATCTCTCTCTCTCTGTCAAATAAATAAATAAAAATCTAAAAAAAAAAAAAAAAAGAATATTAAAAATCCAAAAGAAACCATTTTTGAGATTTCTTATACACAATGATAGTCATCTCCTAAATTCTCTCTGAACAAGTTGTAATATTTTTCTAAGAATAATTTATTTTCTTACTATGAGGCATCCTGTCAGAAATGTCCTGCTTTGGGAGCGCCTGGATGGCTCAGTTAGTTAAGTGTCCGACTCTTGATTTCAGCTCAGGTCATGATATCAGGGTTGTGAGATTGAGCCCCATGTCAGGCTCTGTGCTGGGTGTGGAGTCTGCTTAAGATTCTTTCCCTCTACCTCTGTCTGGCCCTCTCTCTCTCTCTGTCTCTCCCCCTCTCTAAAAAAGGAAGGAAGGAAGGGAAGAAGGGAGAAGAAAGAGAGAGAGAGAGTGAGAGAGGAAGGAAAGAAGGGAGAAAAAAGAGAGAGAGAGTGAGAGAGGAAAAAAGGAAGGAAGGAAGGGCGGGGAGGGAGGAAGGGAAGAAGGGAGGAAAAGAAAGAAATGCCCTGCTTTGGAAAATAAATTTTAAAAGAAAATGAAAAAAAAATTCAGAGTATGAGCAAGTCAGTTAACTGATAAAAGCTGACAAAGGTGAATTAAATGACTAAGTACGTGTTTTCCATAACTAGTATCTAATATTTGATGAAATTTTCCCAAAAGAAAAAGTGTAAGAGACAAGCTTTAATAAATGACAAGTTTTTCTGAGCACAAAAGGCTTGGTATCTAGTAGAATACACAAAACACTTCAAAAGAAATGTTTTAGGATGCAAAACTAAACTTAAAAATCTCAGTATGTCAACTATACTTCAGTAATAAAAATAATTTAAATAAAAATAATTTAAAAATCTCTCTTGGCTACTTAAGAGCAATGCTGATGACCTAAATTCACATTTAATTCATTTTTATGCAGAAGAACTGAAATTATAAATGAAAAAGAGTAAGAGAAGAAATCTACAGAATGAATGCCTCTAACTCACCGTGAACTTGGTTGATTTCTGAATTCTGGGAAAGAATTTCATCTGCTAATTTCTGAGCAGTTGGCAAAACTTCTGTGTGGTGCACTGTGATCAAATACTGTACAAACTTCTGTAGTTGGTCTCTATTCATTTGAAAGAGAGTCTCTGAAATGGGAAGATGCAGTTTGACCTGATCTGGCTTGCGGATGCGGTATAAAGACAGTGCCACAACATGAGCACAATAAAATATGTCCTTGTTTCCACAGCTGCAGGTCACTGAGGTAATCTTGCAACGATCAAAGCTGATGGCCACGTTGCAAACAGTTTCTGGCTCCGATTGTATTGCAGGTTCTGTCACTGTGCCACTCAAGTGGAAACCTGTGTGAGAGAAAGGGAAGAGAGAGTTTAGCTGCTGCCTTCAGATGCTATGAACTATTTCTAATTCTTTGAAATGTGTAGGACTTGACAGCTGCAAGAATAAAATACAACAGTTTTTATTTTCAAGTAAAAACATTCAGGCCACTCAAACATCCTCTGCACCTCCCCCTCTCCACGTCTTACAGGTAAAAAAAGAAATGGTATTCAACAGACATGCTGAAGTATTTCATGTAGCCATACAAAACCACTTACGGCAATATGCCGCCATCACACTGACAGGAAGTTGTTAGATCACAGCACTCATAAGCCTCAATTACTCTGAATCTGTGGTATACCTGACAAAAATCAGTGGTTTTCTTCCTTTTCTTTTTTAAACTTTTCAAAGTAGAGTAGGCCAGCTTGGTTTTCTGCTCAACAAACTCCCCCCTTCCCTCCACCTTTACTCCAGGCGGCCACTACCATCCTCCAACCAACAATGCAACTCTGGGGTGGGCCTTTCACACACATTGACCAGATAAATTTTTTTACTGAATAATCCTTTATGTAACATGCATGACATATGCCCCAATACAGCAAGGTCCATTAGCAATGTCTACTGATGAAACTGCAAAGCCCACCGGATCTCATACCACAGTCTAAGTAGCTCACAATGAGCTGATACAGATGTAAGGTTGTTAAATAAATTTACACACACACAAACACACGAGAACACAAAATCGCCAAGTGGAAAGGGGCCTTACAACTTAAACTTGGAACTACACACAAATCTTCCACACCCTCCCTAACCAATAGGCCATGTGGCCACTGCTTATAATGGTCCAGACATGAGACATGCATCCCACACATGCAACAATTCCCCCCAACCCTTAGACAGCCATAGGAAGAGCTCACAGCCTTCTGAAAATTGCCTCCCACCACACTGCCATCAGTCAGTCCTGGCCTGTATGGCCAGGGGACAAAACCTCCTCCCTACGTCTCTATAAATATGTGGAAAGCTAATCCTAATTTTTTTTTTTGGGTGGGGGGCACATCCACTCAGTTCCACCTTCTTTCTCTGAGAGCCAAATTCAGGGGTAAGGGCTAAACCTTCAGGAGATCACTTTGGGAACCTCCTGCACACTGATCTACCTCAAGATTTTGGGTACCTGACAGAAACCCAAGCTCCAGAATGAACCCTCTGGCTCTCTTTCAGCTTTCCACTATCTGTACTACTTGAATAAAGTTCATTGAGCAGGACACTGTCTTCATTCACAAAGACAAAGATCTTTACCATGTGGGAAATCTGGGAGGGATGGCAGACATAGGACATGAGAATGACAGCCAAATGATGCCTAAAATTCACATGTGGGGCACTTGAACCCTAGTTACTGTCTTCCCCAAGGGATGATAATCAGGCCAGAGAGTTAGAAGAAATACTACTCACTACTCAAAAGAAATCTTTCAGAGTAATATAACTTCATCCTAATAATTCATATTTATTAACATAGTGGAAAGAGAAATGTGTGGTAATAATTTTTACCAAATTAATCAATTTAAAAAGAACAATCTCTAAAGTTACTATTAAACTTCATGATAAGAAATTTAGAGAATTGTAATATGATAACCTTTGTTTTTCTTACAGAGATTATCTCTGTTTCAGAATGAATATCCCAGTCTCCCTTATCTCTTTGAGTCAAGAAGTTTTTTGAATATGACAATTAAAGATACATAGTGATGTAAAATCGTATTTTAAAAAATTTTGAACGTATTTTCCCATGAGGAAAAAGTCACAGAAGAAGTAAACACCCAAGAAAATTTCAAAAGTGAAGAATTAATAAGGGCAAACTTACATTATATACCAGAGGTACTATAAGCATACAGTAATTTAAAATCCACAGGACAGGCACAGATTAAGATAGAAAAAAAAAAAAACCAATGGATCGTAAGAGACAATTCAGAAAGTTCTCAAGTATATTCTGTACGTTTAGTGCAAGGGATCTCAACATTTTCCACCTGTCACATACATATATGTGTACAAAGAAATCAGTTATCGCTATGGGGAAAAATTTATCATAAATTGACCATTTATAAAATTGATCCTTCCCAGCTTAACACTACTCTATCTCTCCTAGTCCACCAAAGTCACCATCTTTGTCTCTCCATGAAAGTGATACTGGAGAACTTCACCAATCACAGGCAAAGCCAAGACAACTGACGATCCAAGAGTTGAACTAGTTAGTATTTAGTCTATAAGGGTATAACATAACGCATACTTCAAAACAGACTGATTTAACTACCAAAGAAGAAGCCCTTAAGAAAAGTGATGAATCCCTCAAATAGTTTTACAGAAAACCATTTCAGCTGTGTAAGTCAGAAAGAAGTAAAGTAAATTAAATGCTGCTACCATGAAATTATGCCAAAGGTAAAACTCATTATTCAATTCCATTACAAGTATTCACTATTCTCATACAGTCTTTTAAAAAGCAAACTATAAAATATTGTGACTTCCAAAACAATTTAATTCAAGAGATATGTGAGAGCACACAAACATATACATGTCTCACAGAGTAACACTTCATTACTCTGATATCATCAAAGATTAAGACATTTTATGAATGTTCATTTTCAAAACAATTCTAGATTATCTTTCAAGTACCCGAACTCCTTTAAAAATTCCAACCATTTTTCTTAGAAAGATTTCTAAATGTTGTTAAGTTCTACCCTGCCACCCTAATCAGCTGACCATCTGGTGTTACCAAATGAGGGGGGGCAACACTTCCTATAACAGGCAACTGCAGGTGACAGTATTTTTTAAGCAGGTTTTTTGTTACTTTTCTCCACTATCAGCCATCACAAGGTCTCCTCTCTTATACAGCTAGTCTTTTTCATAGAAAATTCTTTGCCCTCAGGCCAGCTGCGCTTCTAATTTGACTAGTTTTGTGGCAGCTATTCGATACTCTGAGGCTTATTTGTTTGGGGGTTCCCCCACCTTACTTTTAGGTTGTGATGGCTGATGTTGCTAGAGGTGACTGGCTTTATTTGAAATACAGGAAAATTACAACACACATATAAGTGAGAACTGGTATATTACTTTATAAGACTATGCAATACTGAGTCAGTATGCAGGAACTCCAGCAGGTCTCACTTCAGTCTTGTGAGAAACCTTCTTTGAAATTCCAGCTCACCCTCAGTTGGTTCTGAATCATGCCAGAGCACTTGCAAAAGAAACAAGGAGAATACTCCTCCCTCAACAATCCCTAGACAGCTACATAAGCCATCCTTTCTCCAGCCCTTACTCCCTACCCACAGCTGGTCTTGTCTCTTAGGGAGTGGGCGACCTGAAACAAAATAATGCTCCTAAGAATGGATTTTGCCTTTCTGGAGTTCTGACAAACCCTGATGACCCACTGTTTTAGAAATGCAAATACAAAATCTCTTTCTGGTATAGTTAACTGTTCTATATGACAGAACTGAGGACAAAGAAAGGGGCAATTCTGCACTCCATAGTAAAACACGGGCAATTAATTTTCAAAGAACTAAAACTGAAAAAATTATATAAACCTTTTTTTCTTTGACTTTACAAAATACAATCTGTCAAAGACAGTTAATCCCATAAAAGCAAACCTCACAGGGCAAATTGTTTCATCACCATCATGTTTTATCAGTGAGCCCAATAAAATGTTAGTATTCACATTCTCAATCTGCAGACCTGAAGAAAAACAAAGCAGAAACCAAGGCACAGCATTGTGGAAGCTCTGGCAGTAGAGACATTTTGATTCCCATCAGGCTCTCTCATTTAAACGCTGTGTGATCTGGACATGTTATTTAACCTCTCTGAGTCTTGCTCTATTCGTTTGTGAAATGGGGCTAGAAACACTTCCAAGGGTTGTTTAGGGGATTTAAATAAAATAACATATGTAAAGCACCTGGCACATAGTAAAAGTGCTCGTTAAACTTTTTTTTTAATTTTTTATTGTTATGTTAATCCCCATACATTACATCATTAGTTTTAGATGTAGTGTTCCATGATTCACTCGTTGTGCATAACACCCAGTGCTCCATGCAGAACGTGCCCTCCTCAAAACACATCACCAGGCTAACCCATCCTCCCACCCCCCCTCCCCTCTAGAAACCTCAGTTTGTTTTTCAGAGTCCATCGTCTCTCATGGTTCGCCTACCCCTCCGATTTGCCCCCTTCATTCTTCCCCTCCTGCTACATTCTTCTTTTTTTTTTCTTTCTTAACATATAATGCATTATTTGTTTCAGAGGTACAGATCTGGGATTCAACAGTCTTGCACAATTCACAGCGCTTACCAGAGCACACACCCTCCCCAGTGTCCATCACCCAGTCACCCCATCCCTCCCCCCCAAACCCCCACTCCAGCAACCCTTAGTTTGTTTCCTGAGATTAAGAACTCCTCATATCAGTGAGGTCATATGATACATGTCTTTCTCTGTTTGACTTATTTCGTTCAGCATAATACCCTCCAGTTCCATCCACGTCGTTGCAAATGGCAAGATCTCATTCCTTTTGATGGCTGCATAATATTCCATTGTGTATATATACCACATCTTCTTTATCCATTCATCTGTCGATGGACATCTTGGCTCTTTCCACAGTTTGGCTATTGTGGACATTGCTGCTATAAACATCGGGGTGCATGTACCCCTTCGGATCCCTACTTTTGTATCTTTGGGGTAAATACCCAGTAGTGCAATTGCTGGATCATATGGTAGCTCTATTTTCAACTTTTTGAGGAACCTCCATACTGTTTTCCAGAGTGGCTGCACCAGCTTGCCTTCCCACCAACAGTGTAGGAGGGTTCCCCTTTCTCTGCATCCCCGCCAACATCTGTCGTTTCCTGACTTGTTAATTTTAGCCATTCTGACTGGTGTGAGGTGGTATCTCATTGAGGTTTTGATTTGGATTTCCCTGATGCCGAGCGATATTGAGCACTTTTTCATGTGTCTGTTGGCCATTTGGATGTCTTCTTTGGAAAAATGTCTGTTCATGTCTTCTGCCCATTTCTTGATTGGATTCTCTGTTCTTTGGGTGTTGAGTTTGATGAGTTCTTTATAGATTTTGGGTACTAGCCCTTTATCTGATATGTCATTTGCAAATATCTTCTCCCATTCTGTCGGTTGTCTTTTAGTTTTGTTGACTGTTTCCTTTGCTTTGCAAAAGCTTTTTATCTTGATGAAGTCCCAAGAGTTCATTTTTGCCCCTGCTTCCCTTGCCTTTGGCGATGTTTCTAGGAAGAAGTTGCTGCGGCTGAGGTCGAAGAGGTTGCTGCCTGGGTTCTCCTTTAGGATTTTGATGGACTCCTGTCTCACATTGAGGTCTTTCAACCATTTGGAGTCTATTTTTGTGTGTGGTGTAAGGAAATGGTCCAGCTTCATTCTTCTGCATGTGGCTGTCCAATTTTCCCAACACCATTTGTTGAAGAGACTGTCTTTTTTCCACTGGACATTCTTTCCTGCTTTGTCAAAGATGAGTTGACCATAGAGTTGAGGGTCCATTTCTGGGCTCTCTATTCTGTTCCATTGATCAATGTGCCTGTTTTTGTGCCAGTACCATACTGTCTTGATGATGACAGCTTTATAATAGAGCTGGAAGTCGGGAATTGTGATGCCGCCAGCTTTGCTTTTCTTTTTCAACATTCCTCTGGCTATGCAGGGTCTTTTCTGGTTCCATACAAATTTTAGGATGATTTGTTCCATTTCTTTGAAAAAAGTGGATGGTATTTTGATGGGGATTGCATTGAATGTGTAGATTGCTCTAGGTAGCATTGACATCTTCACAATATTTGTTCTTCCAGTCCATGAGCATGGAACGTTTTTCCATTTCTTTGTGTCTTCCTCAATTTCTTTCATGAGTATTTTATAGTTTTCTGAGTACAGATCCTTTGCCTCTTTGGTTAAATTTATTCCTAGGTATCTTATGGTTTTTGGTGCAATTGTAAATGGGATCGACTCCTTAATTTCTCTTTCTTCTGTCTTGTTGGTGTATAGGAATGCCACTGACTTCTGTGCATTGATTTTATATCCTGCCACTTTACTGAATTCCTGTATGAGTTCTAGCAGTTTTGGGGGTGGAGTCTTTGGGGTTTTCCACATAAAGTATCATATCATCTGCAAAGAGTGAGAGTTTGACTTCTTCTTTGCCGATTTGGATGCCTTTGATTTCTTTTTGTTGTCTGATTGCTGTGGCTAGGACTTCCAATACTATGTTGAATAGCAGTGGTGATAGTGGACATCCCTGCCGCATTCCTGACCTTAGGGGGAAAGCTCTCAGTTTTTCCCCATTGAGAATGATATTCGCTGTAGGTTTTTCATAGATGGCTTTTATGATATTGAGGTATGTACCCTCTATGCCTATACTCTGAAGAGTTTTGATCAAGAAAGGATGCTGTACTTTGTCAAATGCTTTTTCTGCATCTATTGAGAGGATCATATGATTCTTGTTCTTTCTTTTGTTAATGTATTGTATCATGTTGATTGATTTGCGGATGTTGAACCAACCTTGCAGCCCAGGGATAAATCCCACTTGGTCGTGGTGAATAATCCTTCGAATGTACTGTTGGATCCTATTGGCTAGTATTTTGGTGAGAATTTTTGCATCCATGTTCATCAGGGATATTGGTCTGTAATTCTCCTTTTTGATGGGGTCTTTGTCTGTTTTGGGATCAAGGTAATGCTGGCCTCATAAAATGAGTTTGGAAGTTTTCCTTCCATTTCTATTTTTTGGAACAGTTTCAGAAGAATAGGTATTAATTCTTCTTGAAATGTTTGGTAGAATTCCCCTGGGAAGCCATCTGGCCCTGGGCTCTTGTGTTTTGGGAGATTTTTGATGACGGCTTCAATTTCCTTAGTGGTTATAGGTCTGTTCAGGTTTTCTATTTCTTCCTGGTTCAGTTTTGGTAGTTGACACATCTCTAGGAATGCAACCATTTCTTCCAGATTATCTAATTTGCTGGCACAGAGTTGCTCATAATATGTTCTTATAATTGTTTGTATTTCTTTGGTGTTGGTTGTGATCTCTTTCATTCATGATTTTGTTGATTTGGGTCATTTCTCTTTTCTTTTTGATAAGTCTGGCCAGGGGTTTATCAATCTTGTTAATTCTTTCAAAGAACCAGCTCCTAGTTTTGTTGATCTGTTCTACTGTTCTTTTAGTTTCTATTTCATTGATTTCTGCTCTGATCTTTATTATTTCTCTTCTCCTGCTGGGTTTAGGCTTTATTTGCTGTTCCTTCTCCAGCTCCTTTAGGTGTAGGGTTAGGTTGTGTACTTGAGACCTTTCTTGTTTCTTGAGAAAGGCTTGTATTGCTATATACTTTCCTCTTAGGACTGCCTTTGCTGCATCCCAAAGATTTTGAACAGTTGTGTTTTCATTTTCATTGGTTTCCATGTATTTTTTTAATTCTTCTTTAATTTCCTGGTTGACCCATTCATTCTTCAGGAGGATGCTCTTTAGCCTCCATGTATTTGAGTTCTTTCCGACTTTCCTCTTGTGATTGAGTCCTAGTTTCAAAGCATTGTGGTCTGAAAATAGGAAGGGAATGATCCCAATCTTTTAGTACCGGTTGAGACCTGATTTATGACCTAGGATGTGATCGATTCTGGAGAATGTTCCATGGGCACTAGAGAAGAATGTGTATTCCGTTGCTTTGGGATGCAATGTTCTGAATATGTCTGTGAAGTCCATTTGGTCCAGTGTGTCATTTAAAGTCTTTATTTCCTTGTTGATCTTTTGCTTAGACGATCTGTCCATTTCAGTGAGAGGGGTGTTAAAGTCCCCCACTATTATTGTATTGTTGTCGATGTGTTTCTTTGCTTTTGTTATTAATTGCCTTATATAATTGGCTGCTCCCATGTTAGGGGCATAGATATTTACAATTGTTAGATCTTCTTGTTGGATAGACCCTTTAAGTAGGATATAGTGATCTTCCTCATCTCTTATTACAGTCTTTGGTTTAAAATCTAATTTGTCTGATATAAGGATTGCCACCCCAGCTTTCTTTTGGTGTCCATTAGCATGGTAAATGGTTTTCCAACTCCTCACTTTAAATCTGGGGGTGTCTTTGGTTCTAAAATGAGTCTCTTGCAGACAGCATATCAATGGGTCTTGTTTTTTAATCCAATCTGATAGCCTGTGTCTTTTGATTGGGGCATGTAGCCCATTTACATTCAGGGTAACTATTGAAAGATAGGAATTTAGTGCCATTGTATTGCCTGTAAGGTGACTGTTACTGTATATTGTCTGTGTTCCTTTCTGGTCTATGTTGCTTTTAGGCTCTCTCTTTGCTTAGAGGACCCCTTTCAAGATTTTTTGTAGGGCTGGTTTCGTGTTTGCAAATTCCTTTAGTTTTTGTTTGTCCTGGAAGCTTTTTATCTTTCCTTCAATTTTCAATGACGGCCTAGCTAGATAGAGTATTCTTGCCTGGATATTTTTCTCATTTAGTGCTCTGAATATATCCTGCCAGTCCTTTCTGGCCTGCCAGGTCTCTGTGGATAGGTCTGTTGCCAATCTAATGTTTCTACCATTGTAGGTTACAGATCTCTTCTCCCGAGCTGCTTTCAGGATTTTCTCTTTGTCTCTGAGACTTGTAAGTTTTACTATTAGATGTCGGGATGTTGACCTATTTTTAATTGATTTTGAGAGGGGTTCTCTGTGCTTCCTGGATTTTGATGCCTGTTTCCTTCCCCAAATTAGGGAAGTTCTCTGCTATAATTTGCTCCATTATACCTTCTGTTCCTCTCTCTCTTTCTTCTTCTTCTTCTGGGATCCCAATTATTCTAATGTTGTTTCGTCTTATGGTATCGCTTATCTCTCGAATTCTGCCCTCATGATCCAGTAGTTGTTTATCTCTCTTTTTCTCAGCTTCTTTATTTTCCATCATTTGGTCTTCTATATCACTGATTCTCTCTTCTGCCTCATTTATCCTAGCAGTTAGCGCCCCCATTTTTTATTGCACCTCATTAATAGCCTTTTTGATTTCTACTTTGTTAGATTTTAGTTCTTTTACTTCTCCAGAAAGGGTTTCTCTAATACCTTCCATGCTTTTCTCAAGCCCAGCTAGTATCTTTAAAGTGATGATTCTGAACTCTAGATCTGACATCATACTAATGTCCGTATTGAGGAGGTCCCTGGCAGTCGGTACTACCTCTTGTTCTTTTTGTTGAGATGATTTTTTCCGTCTTGTCATTTTGTGCAGAGGAGAATAGATTAATGAGAGAACAAAATGCTAGCAGGGTAACAACGTCCCCAGAAAATATACTCTAAACAAATCAGAAAAGACCTGAAGCAGTGGGAAAAGAAAGGGAAAGAGAGAAAAAAGAAAAAGATAAAGATAAAAACAAACAAAAACAGAACAAAACAAAACAAAAACAGAATGTGATCAAATATGATCAGGCTGGTATATAGATCAGTGCCACACACTAGATTTTGGGTGTATTTTGGTCTGTTAAAAGAAAGTCCTTCCCAAAATTTTAAAGAAAGAAAAACTTACATATGTACAAAAATAAGCGTTGATATGATGAAGGGATGGACTATTACTGTAAAGATGGAAATTATAAAAAATTTTATAAAAGGAATTGATAAGTTGTTTGAAAAAAGAAAGAACAGGATTTAAAAAAAAAAAGGGAGAGAATGTGATCAGGCAGGGGAGCAGGAAAAAACCATACACTAGAGATTTAGAGTATATTTTGATCTGTTAAAAGAAACTATCTCAAAATTTTAAAGAGAGAACAACTTATATATATATATGCCAAAAATACGGGTAACTACTATGAAGGCATAGAATATGACTAAAAATTTAAAATAAAAATGTTTTTTAAAAAGGGGATTGATAAGATGTTGGTTGAAAATGGGGAAAAAGAAAAATTCAAAAAAAAAAAAAAGAAAAAAGACAGTTAAAAAAAATAATTAGCTTTGAAAGACTAAAGAATCATGGTAAAAAAGCCATGAATTCTATGTGCAGTATTCCCCTAGCGCTGGAGTTCTGCCGTTCTCATTGATCGGTAAACTTGGTCTTGGCTGGCTGTTCTCGCTGATCTTCTGGGGGAGGGGCCTGTTGCCGTGGTTCCCAAATGTCTTTGCTGGAGGCGGAATTGCCCCGCCCTTGCCCGGTCAGGGCTCAGGGCTAAGTAATCTGCTCGGGTTTGCTCTCGGGAGCTTTTGTTCCCTGCAAGCTTTCCGTACTACTTTGGAGGCGGAGAGTGAAAATGGCGGCCTCCCAATCTCCGCCCCGGAGGAGCCGAGAACTCGAGAACTCACTCCTCAGTGCGCCCCCACAGAAAAGCCATCAGTCACTCCCGTCTCCCCGGTCTCCGGCCGCACTCCGTGCTCACCCGGCCTGTGACCGCGCGCATTTCTATCTCCGGTACCCCACCCGGTCTGGAGTCTCCAAACCCAGCAGATCCCTGCGGTGCACTCCCACGCGGCTCCTCCCGGGGAAGGAAGGTGAGTCTTCCCGGATCTGCCGCTTGTTGGGTCCCTGCTGGAGGAGCAGTGGCCCGACTGTGCCTCGGATCACGGTTTATGGCAACCCTGAGCTGAGAGCCCGCGCCTCGGCTCCGTCTCTGCAGCGGGCTTCCCCGCTCCGATCCCTGGGAGCTCTGCCGCACTCAGGCACCCCCGGTCTTTCTGTGACCCCAAGGGTTCTGAGACCACACTGTCCCACGAGGGTTCCACCCCCCACTTAGCCACTGGAGCGACGTCCCTCAGCGGAGCAGACTTCTAAAAGTTCCGATTTGGTGCTCCGCGGCTCTATCACTTGCCAGAAGCAGCCAATGGAGTTCCCCACCCCCGCCGTCTATCCTCCCGAATATCGCCTCGGATTCACTTCTCCGCACGTCCTGCCTTCCAGAAAGTGCTCGCTTTTCTGTTCAGAGAGTTGTTGCTCTTCTTTTCTTCAATCTCCTGTTGAGTTCGTAGGTGTTCAGAATGGTTTGACCCCTATCCAGCTGAATTCCTGAGAGGAGGCGAAATCCAGGTCTCCTACTCCTCCGCCATCTTGTTCCGCCCCCTCCAGTGCTCGTTAAATTTTATTTCTCTTTCCTTACCTTCCCAGCTGGAGAAACAGGGGAGGGGTGTTGGACACATTCCCTTCATCTGCAACACTTTTTTTTAATCTTTGCTACTGTAATCTTGGAAAGGGGGGCGGAGGTCTCACTTGAGAAATGGCTTATAAAACAAGCGTGGCCACTGAGAATGTTTGAGCTAAGTGAGGTGGATGACACTAGAGGGATCAATGCTATTTGACAACAAAACCAAAAATCTTCAGTCAGTTACACTTTGTTTAATAACCAGCTTTCTGGGGCACCTGGGTGGCTCAGTCGTTAAGCATCTGCCTTCGGCTCAGGTCATGATCCCGGAGTCCTGGGATCGAGCCCCACATCGGGCTCTGCTCGGCGGGAAGCCTGCTTCTCCCTCTCCCACTCCCCCTGCTGTGTTCCCTCTCTAGCTGTGTCTCTGTCAAATAAATAAATAAAATCTTAAAAAAAAAATAACCAGCTTTCTTTCCCCATTTTCTTATTATGTTCTACCAACACACAGTTAATTTTGTGAATGAGTGTTACTTTATACACAGAGAAACCAGGAAACAATAGGGGAGAGATTTCTTTTGTTTTAGCACCCATACATATTTCTAAAATGTTATATACTGCAGTGATTCTCAAAATGTGGTCCAGGAACATACCCACAGAGTCCCCAAAACTCTTTCACGGTGTCTAAAAGATCAAAATTTTTTTTCACAATTCTACATAGACATCTCTGACCTTTTAAACTCTCCCTCACAAGCATACATTTAATTTTCCAGAAGCTACAGGATGTGTGATATCACAACAGAACGAACACAGAGATAGGAAAATCCAGCTCTTTTCCACAAAGACAGACATTGCAAAGATTTTCAAAAATGTAATACAATGCCACCGTTTCCACTAAAATATCTTTTGTTTGGGGGCTACAGTTATTTTTTTTCATAAAGGTATGCTCTTTATTATTAAAGGTATATTAACTTTATTACTGTTATTTAGTGAATAGTTGCTATTTTTTCACGGCTTTAATTTCAAACAGTAAATAACAATAGGCATAATCCTCATAAGCGAAGGACTTGTGGGATCCTCAGTCATTAAGAATGAGATCAGAAAGACAAAAAACTGCAATTATAAAATGTGCTGCTAAGAAATGGAAAAAATAAATCCTCTTCACCAAATCATCTTTCAAATGGCATTATTTGCACTTGGATTTTACACCAGGTCAGTAGTGAATAAGACTCAGCAGAGAAACACTGAAGGGGCAAATTTCTCACCCATGAACACATATTCGTATCATCTACATTAATCTCACATTAACAAGAATTAAAGTTTCTAGAAAGCAAACATTTATTCCATCACTGATATTCTAAAATGAACTTTCCTTGAAAGTTGATTTTTCATATCTAAAGTTGAATTTCTGTTGCATTTTAAAGGGGACTAGGAGACATGTGATACCAGACTGGAAAGACAACTGTTTTAAAATACACAAAGAATTTCTAAAGTTTGGCTATTTTGTGTGTGCGTGTGTGTGTGTGTGTGTGTACTTATACTCAGTTAACTGAAAAACGGTTACAAATTCAAAGCATTAGAAAATTTCTAAGCTAAAATAAACTGGAAGACATGAAATAAATACACACTAAAAACTACTTCTTTCAGGGTACATTCTTTTCAGAAAAATATGCACCCTGTGCATGAGGCGCTCAAGTAACATATTCTTTGTATGAAAAAGAATTTAACATAAGCATTGGTGTAGTACTTACACAAATACATCTTTCACCCTTTTCCTAAATAAAAAGAACCCCTGGGGAAATTAAAGGCAGAAACCAAGGCAATGTAATGTTATGGCTGAAAGGGTGGTAAGGGTTATAAGAGGTTTTTCTGTATTTTTTTTTAAGCTAAGTCTAAAAATGCAAAAGTGTTAACATTTAACACTCTCATAACAAATTATTCATTGGTTGACTAAACCCATTATATTGGCTAAATACAGAGTAACTAATATCTGATTATGTGTCCTTGGTAAAACAGAGGAGTTAATCATTGCCTCCAAACACCTAACTTTCACCTTTCCTAAGTCTGATACATACTGCACACAATCCAACAACATGCCATGTTGCAATTATCAATTTAAAAACAAAAAAGTTTAATTCCAATCTAATACAATTTCCAGATCTGTAATACAGATGCGATCAAGAGCCCAAGATGGAGGCACTAAACAACTCAAAAACCAACTTGTCTAAAATATGATATTCCTTCTTCAAATACAGAATTTTCTCAAAGGGAAAAACCTAAATTAGAGAGTACATCCTCTAAGCTGGCTAATTAAATTCTCTAGCCCTAATTTCGAATACTAAGCTTAAACAGCTTATAGAAAAACATTAGGAGATTTTGCTAGCAATCACTAACGAAGCAGTTTCCGTCTTTCAGAAAAATTATTTTTTTAAAGGAAAAGCTATATTTTTAAGTTCACCTTAAAAATGTCGGTCTGGGATGGAATCACTCCTACACTTCATTAATACTTGAGAGAAAGACAATGGCAAATTAATGCAAAGACCAGACTGTAAACCACAGCACACCACATAAACAACATAAAAATTTATGGAGCATGCACTGGATGGGTCTAACCAAGAGTTCCCAACGGCATTCTGTTCAGTATCAGTTTTATTTTCTAGTTAATGTATATTCTTGCACCATTTCATATAAGGATCCTTATGATCACAATAACTGTGCTAGTAGATATGAATGGCAATAGTTGTTTAAAATTATTTCTGAAGAAAAAACACTTATCCATTAATTTAGCTACCTGCAATAAGCACCTAGAAGGAGCATTAGTTTGAGAATGCACTGAATTAAAAAAAAAATCGCGTCATTCCTTGTCATGCCAAATCTTGAAGTACATAATTTTCCAAAATGCACTTCTGTATTTTAACATGCATATTTGAGGGAAACCACCATTGTCTAGCCTCAGAACGGAGGGACTGGGGGGTGGGGGGGGTGGTAAACAAATTAGGTAGAATTTTACTTATTTGCACAACTGTAAAGCTGCATGGTGCTTAGGAATTTTCATTATTTGCCGAATCTTCTAAATTCTACTTTCTTGGGTCCTAACCTTTTCTAATACCAGCGAAGTAGTTCTAGCCTTCCACTCTTCTTAAAGGCCCTATCCGACAGGCTCCCTTGCGCCATCTGCATAGCCCCCAATACTCCCATTGCCACTCCTCCAGCTCAGTGATTCCTCCTCTTCCCCTCCCCCACTTGGTCTCTCACCTGGGTCTTCAACTTCTGAAGTACAAATTAAGTTTATTAGAGCCCTTTGGTGTCCAAACACCAACTCTTAGCATTTCTACACACCTCTGTCTTACTTACCAGGGTCCAGGCCTAGATCAAGGAGGGGACAGAAAATCCTTTTTACCTGTTTATTTCCTGTTGTTGCTTACAGCCAAACAACTTTTAGAAATGCTTGGCTGTTTGCTTTAGGAGCGGAAGGTAAAGGAGAAACTCTAGAGACTAATTCTGTTTACCAGAGCCAAGGGGTAAGGAGAAGTATGCTCAGACCAAGGAGGGGAGAATGCAGGCTTCAGTGGTCAAAATCCTCCACCCACACCCTGAAGCTCTGGGCTTGAGCCCTCAATCCCAACATGAGCCCCCACATCTTGGCCCTAACCAACTCCTAATGCCTAAGGCCCAGACTAGGACACACTTAGCTCTCACAACCATCCTTCAAAGTAGGCTATGATCATACTCCCCTTTTTACAAGCTTAGGTTCTCTCTGAGAGGTAGTGGTAGAAGACACTCTAAATCATAAGGTGGGATCTGAAGGACTGTTAGGAACATGGGTTTCTATAATCTAAATGATAAATCTGCACACGTAAAAACCCTCCACATCAACACATAAATGATCCAAAAGGATGAAGGGAGGCAAACTAACAGATCCAGACAGTATAGAGTGTTAAGGTTTAAGACCCTTGGAGGCAGGGCACTGTCTTTCACCTCTGTAGCCCAAAGATCCAAAACAGCTCCTGGAACGGGCCAGGCCCTTGTAACTGTGTCAAATGAAGGAAGTGGTGGGGCTCTTCCAAGCAATGCTTGCCCTGCCCTGCAGAAGTCACAAATAACTAAAAGCTTTGACCTCAAGCCCAGGATACTTTAAACTTAACTAAGAGTTATCTCTTTAGAGTCCACTCCCCTCTTATACTGAGTTAAGCTAGCAACAGAGGTCTGTGACATCATGTAAGACAGCAGAGATCTATGGCATTTCCATTACAGACGACTATCCTGAAGCACACGCTCAAGAAGCATTTGTTAGATGAAAGAATGCACAAATCCTCTTAGGCTCTTGGTATGCGGAACATATAGAATGGGGCTTCTCGAACTGGAATTGTGCATCAGAATCACCTGGAGAACTTGTACTACAGACTGCTAGGCCCCATTCTATGATCCCAAGGGATGCTGCTGCTGCTGGCCCAGGGAACCAATGACGGAGATAATTAGAATTACAGCCTAAACAAGTCTTTTCTAGTCAAAGTACACTTATGTGAACGAAGTAAATAGAACAGGAAAAAAATATATACCTTGTGATATAAAGAATGTACACCATTTCTAGCTTATTATGTAACCTGTATGCTCCCCATTCCACAAAGTCAGGTATGGGATATTAAACTGGTCTCAGCATTAAGAAAGAAAAATAAACAAAAAAATTCCACAGTAATAAGAAATGTACTATCATAATTGTTAATACTTATAGCTATACCATCCTACTTTAAGAAAAGCCTTCATTCAAAATCGCAGTTAAAATTTAAAAATTAAAAAAGTATTTACTTTTACAAAGAGATTATTTCACAATGTCCCATGGATTCCTCATAATTGATGATTCTTTGTGTATTCAAAACAACCAATTAATGAAAAAAATAATGGCAACTAGTTTAGTAACATATTTTTTGCCTATATGAAAAAGTCAGAGGCAACTGAACATACCGGATAACACAAGGTGAAGTAGGACTTTAGAATTTCTTTCCAATTCCAACACATCTGTGTTAAATAACCTCAGACAAGTCACTTAGCCTTGATTTTCTCACCTATTAAAAGGGATTAATAATACCTATCTTCCAGGACTGCTCTAAGGAGTAGAACTGACAATGTATGTTAGCCACCACAAGGATTCCTTGTATGGAATGCCTGCTATCATCATTATTGTAATGGAAATGTAATGCTCTTGGAAGCGTGGCATTTCCAACATGTGTACTAAAACCCTAGCCCTTTGGCAAGAGTGTGCAAGCTGTTGAAAATGCCAAGCTCTCAGGAGCATGCTAGCATTTCCATTACAATAATGGACAAAAGTTGTTATTGTAGTAATTCTACTCTATATATTCATATTTCCAAATTAATGTAATTAATTCTACTCTATATATTCATATTTCCAAATTAATGGAACTATCATTTTTAAAAATCTGTCCACATTTTACATAGCACATTCTTAAAATGTGACTTGATTCCAAACAGGGGAGGAAAGAAGGAAAATTAGAAGACTCAAGTTTGTCTCAAAGTAACTTCTAGTTTCAATAAGCAATTTTTCACTCCTACCTTTGAAGATCTCTCTTCCAAAATGTATAACACCTTTTTTATCCCTAATGTTTGCCTTCCGTGTCAATGTATATAATATTACTTCCACAGCTCAGTCCATCTTGTCTCTGAGCTGGAGACTAATTTAAAGTTGGATGCAGCTCTTATTGTGGAAGAAAAAGTGACCATAGCTTTTCATTCCCGGTTAATTTATGGCCTGATGAGCAGAGTGAAGTTAGAGCTTCTGCTCTCTTCAAAGAATCCCAAGGAACACTAGACTTGCCAGGGCTGTAAGTATTGTTATTTCCCTGTACATGGAGATCCAGCTGAAAAGAAAATCCTCTCTGTTCCATGTGTGTATCTTTAAGAACAGTGAGTAGATGGCGTTTATACCTTGGCTAAGTGGCACATTTTTTTCCTTAAGCACACAGTAATAAAAGAGAAGCAAAGAGACTGGTCACCTGTTCAGAATGTAGATGAAATTTACTAAGATATTCCTACTCATATCCTGGCTCAGTGTGATTACAGATGATTTTTTTTTTCCCTTGTTTTGGTTGGTGTGGGGGAAATGCTTTTCCTAAAGTTTCTACAGTGAATACAAATTACTTAAGAGATAACAAAAGTGTTTTTAGTAAAATCAAAAAGGTGCTCAAAGTCTTCTTGAGGAAAAAATCTGCCATATAAATGATGTCCAACACATGTTCTGGAAGCCTGGTAATGATTACACACCAAGTGTAAACACTGACATCATCATCAGTGAGGCTTTGCCCCACTGTCCGGCCCAGCCTATTTTACCAACAGGACACTCCAGAGCTCTCTTTAACCCATGGATGCCCAGCCCTCCCATGGTGCAGCCACCTTGCAGAGAAGAAGATGGATTATAGCACTCAAGGTAAACAAGGCAGAGAGAGATTGGGCTCCTGGTTCTAATCTCAGCCATTATCTAATGTCAGCCCCATGGGCAAGTTGCTTCATATCTTATTTCTTGTTCTTTTTTCTTTTCTAAAGCATTAAATAAGGAAAATAGATTATATTAGACGGTTTCTAGAAAATTAGGACGGTAGGAATGGAGAGCATTCATGCCAAGATGAAGGATGGTAGTTGCCACACTCACTCACACAAGATCTTTGACTTGCCCTGGCTGCTAAGTTGAAGCAACGGTCTTCTCAAAGCATGTCAAAGCTATGGCTCAGGGAAGGAGAGAGAAAAAGGATAAATACTGTTATTGCTGCAGTCATGTATAACATATAACACACTGGCATGTGGGGAAGAATTTTTTTAAAAACTCTGAAATTCAATATAAAAGCAAGTAAACAATTTTTATCTACGTAAGTTGTAACCATCTGCCTACAACTGATACTCTTTTTTAAGATTTTATTTATTCATTTAGACAGAGAGATATAAGAGAGAGCATGGGCGGCGTGGAGAGGCAGAGGGAGAGGGAGAAGCAGACTTCCCGCTGAGCCGGGAACCTGATGTGGGGCTGGATCCCAGGACCTGGAGATCATGACCTGAGCAGAAGGCAGATACTTAACCATCTAAGCCACCCAGGCGCCCCTACAACTGATATTCTTAAGGCATGATAGCTTTTTGTGTTCTATATCTAAAAATCTAAATCTAATCTAAAAAACTCTATGATTGCATAAATATAGGTAAAGTTTATACAAAATACATAAGATATAGAAAAATAAAGAAACATGAAAGCCCATTAAAGATGAAATGAAACGAATGCATCAGATCATCTTGTCTGCCTTCACCACCTGAACAGCAGTATTCTTTCCCTTCCCATCCATTAATTATGAACATGAGTGGCTATGCCATTCAACAATCACTTCCCTAATCCCCTAACTTGGTAATAGGCAATGTACAAGTCTCCAGAGAAGTCTCCATGAATAACACATGGGCTCCAGTTCTGAGAATTCACTGGATTATTGGGCCATTGATAGCTAAGAAGTCAGATCAAGGCTGTATTCAGAAATAAGTAAGAAGAAAAACACAGTACAGACCCGCATTTTCCAAAGTGAGTTCTATATATGTTAACAGGTATTCACCAAAAGGGGAGGGGGGAGGGTGGTACTCCATAATGTCACAGAAGTTTGGATTAAGTTGCATCCAGCACCACCCTTTTGGAGACTGAGAATGTACCTCAGGATGGTAACAGCTCTAAGAACTTACACAATAAATGGAGTCCTACTGAACTTTATTTACTAGAACTTTACTTTTTAAGAGATTTATTTTAGAGAGAGAGAAAGAGAGAGAGGGAGAGTGTGAGCATAGCGGGGAAGGGGTGAGGGAGAGGGAGAGAGAGTTTTAAGCAGACTCCCCACTGAGCACAGAGCCCAACTTGGGGCTTGATGTCACAACCCTAAGATCACAACCTGAGCACAAACCAAGAGTCTGCACCACCCAGGCACCACTATTTACTAGAACTTTAAAAAAGAATGATAGTACCAGGTCTAGAACAGCTATAGGAAAAGACAAAAAGAAAAAAAAAAAAAAAACTAAATAGTTCAAGGTGAGCAGATGGACTGCTTAACTAAAGGCTCAACTGAGAGTTTAAAATCATAAATCAACATGAGCCAATTGACAGGCTTTTGTGACTTTTCTCCAGGAGTTTAAACCAACTTAGATGTGAGTGGCTTAAAGGCTGGAGATGTCTCATCAACAATATTCCCCTTCTACTATTAAAGAACCAATTATTTATTGGGAAAAGTAAGCCTAATGTTGAAAGTTAGTCTTCTTATAAGGCAATACAAAAGAAAGCACACCAACTTTGTTATTTGCACCACACTTACAGTTAAAAGTTCATCTGGCATTCTCTCAACCAGAAGTATCTATTAATATTCAATGAACCACAATACCAGACATTCTCAACCCATAATGGTCAAGAAAGTGTTTACAATATTTTACCTCCAAATCCTAGAAACATGAGTGGCAAAGCTCAAATATCTGTTTGAGAGAGGACCTGAGAGAGTCTACCATGCAAATCCTGCATTAGAGTTTATTCCATAATACAAAGAAACAGTACATGGTATCCTACGAAGGAGGGGCTGTTAAGATCCTGATGGCACTCCTAATTACGTAGGACAGCACCTGGCATATATCACATGCTCAGTATTTGAGTGGGCGAATAAATAAATGAATGAAAAAGTAAAAATTTTATTTAGTGGAAAGGTTAAATTAAATCTGAATACTCTATGCCGAATTGCTCTGGTGTGAAAAGCTGCAAGATAGCAAAGTCTGAAAACAAATGATCAATGTGCCTTATCACACAGGAAGCATATGTGAAGAAGTAGTTAGTGAGAATTAAATTCTTACTATGGATAATTACCCTGTTTAAGTATGACTTTTTCAAAATCTCACAAAAGCACCACTAATAATAAATATACACTATTTTAAATAACAACTTGGTTGTATTTATTTCTTCTGAAAACAAAGCACTTACAATATAAATGAACAGACAGATTCCATTTTAGATGAGGAGAGCATTTCGGTTGGATGTAATACTGGTTAACATTATAGAAAGAATCAGAAAAATACAGGTATTGGCTCAGCGCTCCAACCACAATTTTCCTCTCAACACCAAATAACTGTTAAATAAAACAGTTTATGGGGCGCCTGGGTGGCTCAGTTGGTTAAGCGACTGCCTTCGGCTCAGGTCATGATCCTGGAGTCCCGGGATCGAGTCCCGCATCGGGCTCCCTGCTCGGCAGGGAGTCTGCTTCTCCCTCTGACCCTCCCCCCTCTCATGTGCTCTCTCTCATTCTTTCTCTCTCAAATAAATAAATAAAATCTTAAAAAAAAAAAAAAACAGTTTATGAATAATATGATCTTATGTTATCAAACATTAGGATTTTTTAAAATATTAATAATTTAAAATAGAAAACAGAACTCTTGTGCCAAATTTTTGAATACCATCCATTTTAAACAAGAAATGTAAACCCAAATGGCTTCAAATATTAAAGGGTGCTAATTAAGTACCAATTATGTATATAGTGGATTAACGTGTGTTTCAGAATCAAAATGTGTCTAAGAATTGTCAGTATAATGGAATAAGAAGTGACCTGGGAAAGAGACTTGAGTTTTAATGCCAGCTTTGCTACTAATTAGCTATTTGACCTTCAGTCATTAGCCTCATTTTCGTATCTCCAAAAAGGGGCTAAAGGACTAGATCAGTGGCCCTTACCTTATTGCGGGGGGAGGGGGTAATCCATCCTTTGAGAATCTAAAAAAAGGGTAATAGATGTTTCCCCACAATATGCAAAAAACTATGCTGAGTTTCAGAGTTCAAGATCTATTTTCTTCATTTATTTAGTTTAAGGGCATCCTTGTAGATCTCTTTACAGACCCTCAAATTCTAAACTTTAGAGTCTAACCTACACACACACACACACACATTCAAAATATGTATACTCACATTCAAAATAGCTAATGAAAATCCAAACTTTTGCCTCAAGTTTTTTTTTCTTTGGTTTACAATGGACTTTCAGGGACTTGGTTGGGTTTTTTTTAGAATTTAATTTTATTTAATATGTATATTTGGTTAATTTTTAAGACATTTAGAAGCAACTGGAATACCCATACAAGTGTCCACTTACTTGGAGGCAACCAAACTTACCCAGGATCAAGAGGCTATATTATCTATTCATGAAAATAGGGGACTTCAAATTTAAATACAGCCCACATAACACTGGGCATCAAATGAGGAAACAAGAATAATTTTAGAAGAGGTTTTTAGTGGGGATTAAAGGGGAAAAATAATGAGGAAAAAACAGACATCATGTATATGATCCAATGACTAATGACAACTCTATTATATTATAAAACTCAAACAAGCACATATTAAATGCAGACAAAAGTATAGTACTTCAACAACATAAGAGACCACTCAAAAGGTACATGGTCTAGTTCTTTAATCAATCAGAATTAATGTTTATAAAAACTACTTTAATCAATCAGAATTAATATGTTTATAAAAGCTACCTAAAATACAAATATATTGGATATATTGTCAAAGGAAACTCCACAGTATAAAACAAAAACAAAAAACCTGAGGAATGAACTACGTGGCAGTTTTCAAACTCTGGAATTTTGAGGCAAAGGCAAATGGCCATATGTTTGTAAATCAAATACATTAGCTTAACAAATGCTCCATCATAATTCAAACTAACTTCCCTGACAGAGTATAAACCCTGCTATTTAAAGTTGAAATAAATTTGCCTTTTTCAAGTAGAAAGGTAGTGAGAAATTGTAAAACATCTCATCTCCAAAAAAAAATCCATTTCCTTGCTTCAGAAACCTACAAATGTTAGGACTGTAAAACAGAGGAGTAAAGACATGATAAATGATAGCTACAGGGATATCTTTTTCTAGTCTACCTGGTCCTCCTTCATTTCTCTCCCTCTCCTAACATTTGTTCTTTCAAATTCTTTCCACTCTTTAAACCTTTGCTAAACACATTTGTACCTTGCCTCATTGTCTTATCCTTTACTCCTTTTTGAAAAGGCTAAGAGACTCTCTTCTGGGTCACCTATATTCCCCAGCAACCCCAGACTCCACCTGGGCCACTTATAAACAAACTGGGGATATCTGCAGTTACTCTGAGCCAAGAAAGATTCTTCCTTTGGAGACAGCTCTACAAGTCTACCAGGTGCACAAGTCTAAGTTGACTTTTTTTTTTAAAACATATCAAAATTCAGCATTTTGTTAAACAGGAAAATGAAAAATCTAGGCAAGCCAGAGAAATATTAGCCTTAAAATATCTTCTAAAAAACTAAAGAATCCCACTTTATTCTCTTTGATGATTCTTCCCCAAATTTTGGGGATTTTTCCTAAATAAATATATAAAAATTGTATTCAAACATTCTTTTTGAAAATGCCTCTGATACATTAAATCTTCCTAAGAAACTGAATTCTCCTGATGTAAAAATGACAGCCATACTTAATGATATAACGCATGTTTAAGGGAGAAAATCAGAAATGAAAGGTTGATACCTTAAGATTAGAAGACTAAACTATGGCATAATTGGATTAAATGAGTATCTAATTTTCATGCTCATGACCCCACTAAAACAGTAGTTCTGTATGCTCAAAAACTTTGGCTCTTAATAATTTCTCAGAACAAAAGGTTCAGCTGGAAAAACTGAGGAAAGGAAAGTTTATTCCCTAAATCAGCATTTTCATTTTACCAGGTTGATGAAAATCTTTCAAAAATGTATCAACACTTCCTAAACTCCCTGAACAGTATAAAAAAATCTAATTTAACACTTGCTTGATGGCTCAAGGTTATCTTCATGAACAACATTTACTATACTACGTCCTCCCAATAATGCCCTCAAGGCCTTGCTCAGCTGGGTTATTGGCCCTTTAGCTGAAGAGCTAAGAGCAACTGCCCTGCTGGCCTCTTTTTCTCTCTCCTTCCTTGCAGAAGTCAGGCACCCCTTTCTCATGCAGACATTTTGCTTAATAGTTACATTCCCCCCAACGCCCAGTTCTTCTAAAATGCTGGTTTACATCCTCTAGGAGTTTGGAAACTAGATAACCATCGTTTTTAGAGCTGTGCATAAGTAAGAATAAATGACCTCTGAATACAGGCCTGAGGTTTCCTTTTGTGAGTTAAGTACCTAAGCTTGAGTCTGGGGATATTGGTGGATTTAGCTTGGTAGCTTCAAAAGCCCACCTTTTGTCCTTGTTTGGTCTCAATTGTATCCCAGAGAGAAAATAATAATTAGAGAAAACAAATATAGCACTTTTCAAGTTTTCCATAAAAGTGCCACTGAGCTCAAAAAGGTAAATTCTAGAAGAACTTCTCATTACTAGAAACACATGCCGTAACAGCATGTCTGGTTACTCTGATCACTACTGCCAATAGAAACGACAGTGAACTTATCTACCGGTCACCACACAAATCTCACTTTCTCTCAGAAAAAAATGACTTTTTAGATAAACATACATTAATAACATAAGAAAGCTCTATGATTTCTAAGATAAACACCTTTTTAAAAGAAAACTAGGCACACCCAGATCTTGGTTTCTAAATACCATTCTCCAATAAAAGGAAGCAAAGCTTCTTGAAAAAATAGCTGATTCTAGGCCCAGGATGAAGAAAATACTAATAGTGCCAGAAAGGAAGTGCTTAGAAAAAATTGAGGGAACTGTCCCATCCTGAAAGAGTCCACTTAGCCAGGCTGCAACTCTTTGAGCAACAAAATAAATAACATTAGATTATATAACTCAATAAAATAAGTATTAGCCCATACTGATATAAATTATTGAATGAATAAATAAATAAATGGAGAAGGGACACATCTTCTTTACAGAAGAAATCTGAAGGAAATAAAAACCATACTTAGAACAACTCCAATAATACTTGGTGCAGGCATGATACACTGACAATGATAAAATTAGTGGGTAAAGCTTTAAAAAGAAACAAAGTATTTGCACAGCTTCAAAGGATCTCCCCTCCAGACATAACTGTGGTGGTTTTAGCATATATCTACAAATTCTTTGATACTCCTCCCTCCAGTAGGTGGAGCTTAATTCTCTTCCTTTTGAATATGGCCTGGATTTTAGTGACTTCTTTGTAATGAAAAGCAAAAAACCTGTGGCTTTAGGGGCACCTGGGTGGCTCCGCTAGTTAAGCATCCGACTCTTGGTTTCAGCTCAGGTCGTAATCTCAGGGTCTTGAGATCGAGACCCATGTCGGGCTCCGTGTTCAGTCTGCTTGAGATTCTCTCCTTCTCCCTCTGCCCCTTCCCCACCCCCTCTCAAAAATAAAATAAATAAATAAAATATAGATTAAAAAAAACCCTGGCTTTATAAGGGACAAATGAGTCAGATATCACCTTAAGCAAGTGATCAAGGTTAGCATGACCAATAGTAAGTCATGTTGATATCAATGTACCCCCCTGAAGTGATGCAATAAGTGTGTAACACTATTACTTCTGTGATATTCTGTGATATTCTTGCAAAAAATGCACAGCCTCTATCTAATCATGAGAAAAGCACCAAACAATCAAATTGAGGGACATTCTACAAAAGTACCTGCCCAGTACTCTTTAAAAGTGGCAGGGTCATGAAAGACAAGGAAAGACCAATAAACTGTTACAGATTAGGGGGATGAAGGAAACATGATGAATAAAAGCATTATGGTATCCTGGACTGGATTCTCAAAGAGGAAAAGGATATTAGTAGAAATGCTGGAAAAATCTGAATCAAGTCTCTACTTTACTTAAAAGTACTGTACCAATGTTAATCTTTTCGTTGTGCTAAAAGTAGCAGGGTTATGTAAGATATTAACATTAGGGGAGGCTGGGTAAATAGCAAATGGGAACTCTCTGTACTATCTTTCCAACTTATCTGTAAATCTGAACTTATTTCAAAAAGAAAAATTTAAAAAATCCCTAAACTTGATATGGTTACTTAGTATGGTTATTACCTAGACCCTAGCAAACAGGTCACAAATATCTAAGCCACAAAGATCCTTTGGGCCACTTTAATATAAATTCCTAATATTTCATTTAAAGATTAAGAGGACTTTTCATGCCAAGAAAGAGGGTAGGAAGACTCTAGAGAAATGTGTGCCCAATTGTTTTTTTGTTTGTTTGTTTTTAAGATTTTATTTATTTGACAGTGAGAGATACAGCAAGAGAGGGAACACAAGCAGGGGGAGTGGGAGAGGAAGAAGCAGGCTTCCCAAGGAGCAGGGAGCCCAATGTGGGGCTTGATCCCAGAACCCCGGGATCATGACCTGAGCCGAAGGCAGACGCTTAACGACTGAGCCACCCAGGTGCCCCTGTGTGCCCATTTGTAAGTTGGAGACATGAAATAATGTTCAAAGCAGCTTTGTAATATAAAACTGGCAATCTATATAACCATCAGCAGCAGATTAATAAATTGTGACATACTTGTATGGTACAATACTATACAGCGTGAAAATGAATGGACTACAATCACATCTGAGTTTTTTCTTTCTTTTACTGAGGTATAATTGACATATATTAGTTTCAGGTGTAGGTGTAAAACCTAACAATTCAATATTTGTATACACTACAAAACAATCGCCACAGTAAGTCCAGTTACCATCCTAACCATACATAGTTACAATTTTTTTTTCTTGTGATGATAACTTTTAAGTTCTACTCTCCTACCAACTCTCAAATACCCAATACAGTTTATTAACCAGCCAACATGTTACATATTACATCCCCATGACTCCTTCGTTTTCTAAGTGGAGGTTTGTACCTTTTCACCCCCTTCACCCATTTAGCTCAATCCCCCACTCCCCCCACCTCTGACAACTACCAATGCATTCTCTGTATCTACAAGCTTGGTTTTTTGTTTGTTTTTTAGATTCCACATATAAGAGAGACCATACAATATTTGATTTTCTCTTGGGTTCACTTAGCATAATACCCTCAAAGTTCATTCACGTTATCACAAATGGCAAGATTTCCCTCTTTTTTATGACTGAATAATATGCCGTGTGTGTGTGTGTGTGTGTGTGTGTGTGTGGTGTGTGTACCATAGTTTCTCTATCCATTCATCCATCGAAAGACCCTTAGGGTTGTTTCCACATCTTGGCTATCATAAATTGTGTTTCAGTGAATATGAGGGTATGTATCTTTTTGAGTTAGCTTTCATTTCCTTTGGAAAAAATACCCAGAAGTGGAATTGCTGGATCATACGATAGTTCTATTTTTAAATTTTTTACTAAACTCCATACTGTTTTCCAAAGTGGCTGCACTAATTCACATTCCTACCAGTAGTGCACAAGGGTTCCCTTTTCTCTTCCACATCCTTGCCAACAATTTTTGTCTTTTTGATAATAGTTATTTTAACAAGTGTAAGGTGATACCTCATTGTGGTTTTGATTTGCATTTCCCTGACAATTAATGATGTTGAGCATCCGTATACTTGATAGCCATTTGTATGTCTTCTTTGAAAAAATGTCTATTCATACTGTCTGCCCATTTTTAATCAGGTTTTTCTCCTACTGAATTGTACGAATTCTTTGTATCATTTTAATATCAGAAAATATGATTTGCATATTTTCTCTCATTTAAAAGGTTGCTTTTTTATTTTGTTAATGATTTCCTTTGCTGTGCAAAAGCTTTGTAGTTTGAGGTAGTCCCACTTGTTTATTTTTGCTTTTGGTGTCTTTGCTTCTGGAGTCAAATCCTAAAACTCATCACCAAAACCAATGTCAAGGAGCTTACTGTCTCTATGTTTTCTCCTAGTTTTATGGTTTCAGGTCTTACACAAAAGTCTTTGATAGGTTTTATTTTTGTGTATGGTGTAAGACAGTGTTCCAGTTTCATTATTTTGCATGTGGCTGTCCAGTTTTCCCAACACCATTTTCTGAAGAGACCATCCTTTCCCAACTGCATTTTCTTGGCTCCTTTGTCATTAATTTACTGACATATGCATGGGTTTATTTCTGGGCTCTCTATTCTGTTCAACTTATCAGTGTGCCTTCTTTTATGCCAACACCATACTATTTTGATTACTATAACTTTGTAATATAGTCTGAAATCAGGAACCATGATATGCCTCCAGCTTTGCTTTTCTTTCTCAAGAGTGCTTTTGCTATTTGAAGTTTTTTGTGCTTCTATACGTATTTTAAGATTGTTTATTCTATTTCTGGGGAAAATGCAATCACAATCTGTTTTGATGAATCTCAAAATGTACTACTTTAAAAGAGGAAAACTGAAAACTGCAAGTTACAGTGTATAAAGAAATAGGCAGAATATTAAATGGAAAAAAAACTAAGGCAAGGAAATGATTCATACAGAATTCAGGGTGCTGGTAACTTCTGCAGAAGGTAGGAGGTAGGAAGTGAAGTAAAGGTGTCCAAGAAGGATATACAAAGGGCTCTAAAGGTACCAGTAATATTATATTTTTAAGGTGATTAGTGGGTACACAAATGTATTGTTTTGCTTTATAATTCATACACCTATTATATTCTTTCATATTACACATTTAATTATAAAAGGGGTTAGGAGAAAGTTTATCTTTTTAAGTTTTACCTTTTAAAAGAGCCTGCCAGCTAAACATAATTCATTAGGTGCTATAATTTTTCACTCTATCCAATTCCAAACTTAAAGGTAACACTTGAGGCACCTGACTGGCTCAGTCGGTTAAACGAACAACTCTTGATTTTGTCTCAGGTCATGATCTCCGGGTCTTGAGATCAGGCCCTGCGTCAGGCTTGGTGCTCATTGGAGTCTGCTGGAGATTCTCTCTTTCCCTCTCCTCTGCCCCTCCCCGCACCGTCTAAAATAAATAAATAAATCTTTTTTAAAAGGTTATATTTATTTTCTGAATCTGGAAAATAGCCATTTCTACAAACTATTGCAGAAAGTATGACACCCTTTCAAGACCTACAGTGTAAAGCAAGTTTAGTTAATGAAGTCCAATGTTACACTAAGAAATCTACCCTTCCTCCATTTAAAAGAACTGTTCCCATTATCTCTATTACCATTCTGGGATAAAGTATTTTCCCCTCTACAAAAATAAGAAGTTTGTGTATGCTAGAAAAGATAATTAAGAGAAACCCACTTGGGCAACAGCACATAATTCTGAATACTCTTGTCTCCCTTATTACCAGACCAAAGTTAACTCCATACTATGATTAAAACATCCTCAGATTTTGAAATAGTTAATGCATCTCATTTTCTAAAAGCCACAAGTTATTCATAAAAGGCTCTCAAAATTAAATATTGGGATTTTTTTTTTTAGAATCCTACAGTAAATGCCACAGGTTAGTTATCACATCTAGGTATAAAATAACAGTATAAAAATTTCAAGATAAAGGTACTTCCTTCAACTTTTTAATTATTTCCATGACCAATAATAATAAAAACAGTAGGCTTGTTCTAAATACAAAACACTAAAGTGGGTGTAGGCTCAATAGCCACACCTAAATATAGTATTTCCAGCAGAGAAGACTGGCCAAAATCCATCACTATGACAAGCCTAAGCTGTAAGTTATCAAAAGTATACTTATAAAGTGCTAACTCTAGTCAGCATTAAACTATTTTTTTAATGTAAGTTAGCTCAGTCTAAATTTACTATATCCTTAACTCAGTGAGAAATACTCGATTCCACATGAAAATAATTATTTACTTAATTGTGCTGTAAGGTGCTCAAGTGCTGAGTTCAAAAAGAAAAAATTCCCAAACACCCAGGGGGTACAAAAGTAACCAAGGTGAAGTTTAAAAACCACATTTCCTTTCATGGGGGCATTTTATTACATTGTGAAATTGTGCTTTTGAAAAACTATAAAACTGAGAAATTAAGTTCACTGGAGAAATTAAAAGAAAATAAAAAGAACTTACAAGAAGGTTTTACTACTTCTCTTTACTACAGGTAAATATGAGCCAACTTTAATGTATTTATAGGATTATAATTTAAAGCACAATTAGGATTTTTAAAAAACCACCTATAATCTTGTTAGTCTATCAACCTAAATTACTCTAACATTTGTATCCTGACTTCCTGAATCTAACTAAAACATTCCTGCCATGATGCCAGCTTCCTAGTCGCTTTCTGAAAAGACTAAGGAATCTCAAGTTTCCCTAACTGAGCAGGAGCCAGAATGCAAACCACTGTCTCTTCCGTGCAGTTGTAAGCAGTTAACGCTCAGGATAAATCACTCCTAAATCAAAGCAGTTTTTATTGATCACAATGACAACAAGCACAGTAGCCAGCCAGCGAGTCTTAAGGAGTCAGGACATACTTTTAAGGTAACAGAAGCTTCAAACTACAGGCCCTGGAAACAGACTTCTTGGAACCACATTATCTTTAAATAAATAAACCTCAACTGAATGAAGTAAAATTATAGACAGCTCTAAGAAATATACCTCACCACTTAAGCGTTCCCAAAATGACCAGTGGCAAATGTTCCTGATGTTCCTCCTCCCTGCCCTTATTTATTTCTCCCTTGAGTGCTGGCTTATCCCTGGCTCAAGCATCACCTTCATGAATCATTTTTTCTCAGTTCATGAGGTAAGGGTAGTATTTGCTTTCTATACCATTTACTACTCTGGAGTCCTGTAAATATTTAGTAACAACAATAATAATCAACTGATTATGCAGGTCAAGCATTCAAAGTTCACAGAATTGTAACCATTAGAGTACCAGGAAGTGATTTAAAAAAAAAAAAAAAAAAAAAAAAAAACACCCAACCGTAGCCTGTAACTGTCAGAGGGCTTTATTAACCCACTTGAGGGAAAATGTGTTAAAGGTGACAATTCAGTAGACTGCATACTTTTTTAGCACCCTTTATTTGTGATACCATTTATTTTTTTAATAAATCATACAAATGAGAAATCAGTTCAAGTGAGAATACTTAAGTCTCTGGGATGCATCCCCATTTGCTGCCACCCCTGCCCCTTCCCAGCAGAATGGGAAAGCTGATGGGTCAAACTCAAACCATCCACAGCCATGCATGTCCACTGCCTTCAGTGATACCCATTTCATAGATGGGGCATAGAAGAATTTGAACAAATCACCATTTTTCCTCCCACCTGATACTACCAAATTGCTGAAGGGGAAAAAGTGAGTGGAAAAGATAATCCAAGAAGAGCAGCAGAGAAGGGAGATGAAGAAGCAGCTGAGGATGTCAGAAGACAAGAGGCTTATGGGATGCCACTAGGTTCAGAGTTTCTAAGAAGCAGTAGAGGTATATCAATTTGGAACACATAACGTTTTAAAAAGGAAAGTGTTCTTTCATTCCAATGAAGTGCTTAGCAGTCAGTCCAAAATGTTCAGCACTCTGGGCCCATCTCTGTGCCTTTTTGGCTAAGCTGGCAGAGAGGTAAATGATTGTTCATACTGCCAGTCAACCCTCCTTTTTGGTTACTGCCTGAACACACCTAGAGATCAATCAGGGGACAGGGGTTTCACTCAGACTGCCCTCCCATCTGCTTCACATCTGTTCCTGTCCTAAAATAGCCAGACTTACATGCAGAGAGGGAAAGAGTGTGAAAGGGATGGAGTGGCTCCCCAACAAAGCTTTGTACAGTCAGCATCACCATCCGTCCCAGCTATGCTGGGAATGTGACTCTTGGAACTATGACAACAAAATCCCAGTATAAAATACCACCACCACCACCACCACAACTACTGAACACCTTTGGAGATGCAGACTGGGGTAATTTAAGCAGAAGAGAGTTGTGAGATATATATATGGCCTTATTCAAACCTAGGCTATTAAAATAATCAAATAAAAAAAGTATTAAAAGTCTGGAAATTCAATAAAGTAAATTAGAAAATAATAACAATTACTTAAAAAGCTATATAATCCTAATAAAGAATACTTTGTGGCATACCTTTTAGTAATATTAAACACTGAAGAAAAGTCAATGTGCAACCTATATATGCTAAATACTGGGTCTAGAACTCAAACAAAAGAAGTTTTCTCTTATAAAACTCAGTTTGGGTGACTCAGCATGAGAAACCAACGTGACTGAAAATAAATAGTGGGTATATCCTACAAGGATAGGTGCTATTTTCTCAATTACTGCTCTACTGTATTGTGAGGATGAACCTAGGATTAAACAGAACACTTACCAGGAATCAACATTCTTAAACATAAATGCCAAAAAGAAATCTTATAGAATGGCCACAGGGATTCAAAGAGGGGAAAGATGCTCTGGTTACAAGGGCAGTCAGGTGGACAGTTTTACCATTTTATGAGGTTTCCCAGCATATTCCCCTTGCAAATGGCATTACAAGTACATAATGTCAAAATATCCTATATTCACGTATTATTCTCTACTCCTCCTGGCACCACATGGTTTTCTCAGAATATCTCAAAGTCCCCAAGTCAAGGCTAGTCTCATTCAATTCCACTGCCAATTATGGTCTTACCTTTCTCTTCGTTCCTAAAATAGGCTTATTTTGACATCCACATGACAAATCTTCTCACCACACTCCCATAAACTTCTTGGTTCAATGTTTTTGTTTTACTGCCTCTAAGTGCATCAGATTAGGCCCTATATGCCTTTCTGAGGTTGCAAATACCTTCAAGAGCTTCTTTCAGATGGCCTACCAGCAACTCTATCATCTCTCCTCCCCCAACACAATCTTTGTATGGTCACATACACTATCTCATTTATACCAGACTGTCTCAACCCTAGCTTAATCAGCTAAGTTTTCCAAACCATAAGTGCAGTAAATATGAGACTGATCTGTGACAAACAATGGCATACAGAAACCACAAAGAGTAACCATATGAAAAAGCCTGGGCCTGCACAGTCAGAGGCTTTGCACAGCACACCAGCTCTTCATCCAACCCAGGCCTACGAATGGCCTGTATGGTTTTAGACATTTAACCAATTAGGCCTTAGTTTCCTACATATAAAATGTGAGAGTTAAACTAGGTAATATTTAAGGTTATGCTCACCACTATTTCATTTCTCTCCAATAGTAATATTCAACTGTACAGATTATTACTTTTTTACAAAAAATTTGTTTTGCAAACATGTGAAACACGGAGGCGGAGTCTTCAAAATCACCACCCTATAGAGCATGGAATAAGTTTATTAAGCTTTCCATATACTCTCCTGAACCCAGATGATTTGGACTTAAAAAATATCTCTTGAGGTTACTGGGTGGCTCAGTCGTTAAGTGTCTGCCTTCGGCTCAGGTCATGATCTCAGGTTCCTGGGATTGAGCCCCACATCGGGCTCCCTGCTCAGCAGGAAGCCTGCTTCTCCCTCTCTCACTCCCCTGGCTTGTGTTCTTTCTCTCACTGTGTCTCTCTCTGTCAAATAAATAAATGAAATCTTAAAAAAAAAAAAAAAAAATCTCTTGAATGAGGAAAGGTAGACTGACTAGAGTCTACCCCCAAAGTTATCTTTACATCCAGGCGGGGTTCAAGGTGAGTCTGCCTGATTACCGAATGTTATGAGTATGTGTATTTTAGTGAGTAAAAAAAAAAAAAAAAATTAGGAAAGGCTAAAAATTTCAAACTTGGAGTCACTGCCTAAACTGCCATGAAATTTTAACTTTTACACATAATATAATCTCGTGTAGATTATTCATAATCTAGATGAACAAGAAAAACTCATTAGCTCATGCAATTTCCTCTGCTAAATATGCCCCTTCTTCTCCCTCTAGAAGTCCTAGTCACCTGTATGACCTATTTCAAATTTGATCATCTACAAAGTCAAAGACCATTACTATGTAAAACTTCACCACCTACCACATAAAAAGTATTTGTTCTATCCTCTATGCACCAAAGTACTTTCTGCAGATTGTTATTATAGCCTCTTAGCACACAACACTATAGTGAATTGTTTATATGCCTGTCTGTCCCAGTGGACTGTAAACTGTTTTATTCATCTTTGTGTCTCCAGTACCTACTAGGACCAGGCACATGGCTGACACGCACTTAATGTTCACTGAATTGAATTGAACAGAACAGAAAACTTCCTATTCACCCAACCAGCATAGCTTTGGGCCTGATCATCCCAAACATTCATGCTCAGACATGTTTTGCTATACTGGGTGGCAAAAGCAAACTCCCAAGCACCCTGTAAATTCAGGTCTCAGAGAAACCTAGGGGAAAAGGTTTTTTAAAAGCAGTTTTTAAAGTCTTCATACCCAGGGTGCCTGGGTGGCTCAGTTGTTAAGCATCTGCCTTCGGCTCAGGTCATCATCCTAGGGTCCTGGGATCGAGCCAGGCATCAGGCTCCCTGCTCAGCGGGAAGCCTGTTTCTCCCTTTCCCACTGCTTGTGTTCCCTCTCCCGCTGTCTCTCTGTCAAATAAATAAATAAAAATCTTTAAAAAAAATAAATAATAAAGTCTTCATACCCGTGGAGCAGAAGGTCAAAAGCATCCTTGATCTTGAGTTTCAGTATGAATACAGATTGTAAAAGCAGGGCCTCACTATAATTTAAAAACAAAAACAATTCATATTTCTAATGGATTCAGAGGCTGAGAAAAGTTACATTGAATTTCCCTAGTATCTTTAAAGTAATGCTCTGCTAATTGTTCTAATATTCATGACATTTTTCCGTCTGGGAAGGTAATGGGTTGATTACATGGAATATCCACTCCCTCCTATTATCTAGTCTCCTACTCTATGAAAAGTTAGTACTTCTCCCATACCACTTCCAATGAATAGCACCTAAGAGACTGCCATTTTTCTACTTCACACAAAATCTGGAAAGAGATCTGGGCCTCATGCCAAAGAATTGTCAATTTTTCAAACAAGAGTACCCTACCAAATCAGTCCTCTTTCTTCTTCCATTAGGAAAGAGATTAAAATAGAAGTACACTTCAAAATGTGAGGTCAACATTTTAAAACCTCTAAACTTTCTGTATCCTGAACATACTCTAGCTCTTTTTTTTCACCTTTTCTTCATAGCATTAAACAAAACTGTGGCATGTCTTCTAGTCTCAAAGATCTTTCCCATACTCCTCAATTTGCCAAAGACTATTCCATTTACCAGAGTAAAATATTAAGTCATGATTTGGTATTTCAAGAAGACTCCTGCAATGCAGGTTAGGTAGAAAAATATTTTGAACTATATGTTCGCTACATATAATTATCCTTACCACATTCTCATAAGAAAACCAAATTCTATGAGAAAGCATATGACTTAGAAAACCACCAATATCGGGGCGCCTGGGTGGCACAGTCAGTTAAGTGTCCAACTCTTGGTCTTGGCTCAGGTGGTGATCTCATATTGGTGAGATCTGGCAGTGTGGGGCTCAATACTCAGCAGGGAATCCGCTTAAGACTCTCTTTCTCCCTCTCCCTCTCCCTCTCCCCCTCAGTGAGTGCGAGCGCATGCACGCACTCTCTCTCAAATAAATAAATCTTAAAAAAAAAACCAAAACACCAATATCAAGAATCCCTCCAAAGTCTTTTTATACTGGAACAAATCACTTAGAAATAATAGTTTGTCCTTATCTAATAAAGTTGAAACTATATACCCTCTGTGACTCAACATTTCCCCATCGCTAGGTATATATACACTAGAGAACTGTGTGTACACACCTACCAAGAGACATAATCAACAACGCTCTTAGCATCATTGCTTTTGTTTTGTTTTGTTTTTTAAAGATTTTTATTAATTTATTTGAGAGAGAGAATGAGATAGAGAGAGCATGAGAGGGGGGAGGGTCAGAGGGAGAAGCAGCCTCCCCGCCGAGCAGGGAGCCCGATGTGGGACTCGATCCCGGGACTCCAGGATCATGACCTGAGCCGAAGGCAGTCGCTTAACCAACTGAGCCACCCAGGCGCCCGCTCTTAGCATCATTGTTAATGATACCCCAAAACTGGAAGGAACCCAATGTAGGGTAGAGATACAAAATAGGTTATTATACAGCAATGAACATGCTACAGGCAACCACAAAGATCAATCACATAATGCTAAATAAAAGAAGCAATCATAAAAAAATGCATAAAATGTAGTTCCATAAGTATCTGTTCAACTGTAGGCGTATGTTTTATGTACTGTTCAATATGTATTTTATACTTCACAATAAAAAAGCAGGCTTTTAGCTTAAAAACTCTAGTCTCCACACATAAAATCCTTATTTTCATTTCAGTTACAGCATTTATAACTCTCTTTCCACCAGACTATAAACTGCTTGAGGGTGGAGATTGATTTTATTCATTTTTGGGTTCCCACAACATCATGGTACACAGATGCTCGACAAATATTGAATGGATAGATGTATGAATGAATCATGGACACAGGGAAATCTCATACAGCAAGCAAATCTCCATGTGGTAGGAGAGCAGGCAAAGAGCAGTTTTTAAAAGTTAGTCCCAAATTTCAACAAGTTGAATACATTTTTTCAGATGCTTATTTCTAATAAATGGCTCCATTTAGACACAGCATAGTTTTAGCATGTAATTTGTCAAAAGTGCAAGATATTTCTGAGCTTAAGTTCAGTCACCAAATTCTGATTTTCCTTTTGCAATATAGCTGTGAGACTCCTGGTTGTCTAACTGTATTAATAATTCCTTAATTTAAATACAAAAACACATGCACAACCCTCTTTATGAGTTTACCCCGAAGAGTTTTAAAATGTTTCTCCATTAAAAAGCACATCTCAGCACATCCTGCTGTTCTTAGAGCTGGAATGCTTTCCTCTTCCCAGTTCCCCGTCAGTCTCCTATGGACTATAGGACTGAAATTAGCTATTCATTACATGTGAAGGAGCGCTGGCTAGAGCAGAGCCCTGCAGAGAAAGACTGCTATTTCACATGTCAATTTCAGAACCAAAGCATCTGCTACCTTACTAATATGTACATTTAATATCTCTGCATAATGTACAGAATTATATGCTGTTCATTGCCTGTTTGTTCTGTTATTAGGTACTCTTAGGCAGCATTATTCTAAATTACTCCCCTTGAAAAACGTGGGGTATTTTATCAGGTCTCTTCTCTGGTGTTGTCTGTAACAAAGTGTCCAAATTAGTAGCATACAGAATACTGAAAACCAAAAACTCATGACTCAGAGGAACAGAATCAAACATGACAAGTTTCTGGCCTGTAATTAATTACTAGCAATTTACTTTGAATCCTAGGCTCCTTTACTCCTGGATATGATTTTACATTAGGTTGCCATAGGGGGAAGAGGGTCTTGGGGGAGAGGTGCTAAATTTTTAACAGTCATTAGTAAATGCAGAATATTGGAATTGCTGTTTTTTCTGGAAAGTCTATATACTTCTGTTAAAAGTCATATTTCTAGCAAGTCTCTCTCTTATCAACAACTCATTGCCTGTTAAAGATACAGTTTTTTTGTCCTGTAAATTGTGGTGCTGCGTGTCACTGAATAAGCCTCTGAATGGGGTGAAGAGAAAGGGTTAGCCTTAAGCTCTATAGGCCTCATACTATCAATTGTAATTGCTTTTGTTCATTAACCTTCATGCTGAGCAGGAAGCTGAGAATATTCAATATTTAAGAAGCATCCTAAATGGCAGTATTACACTAGTCAAACCTATGTCATACTAGACGTATGATAAAGAATACATGTGTTAACAAAATTAAAAGTGCCACATTGGCACAATCATCTGGACCATTTTACCATAGTTAGGATTGCTTGGATTAAGAGGACATGCTCGGGCGCCTGGGTGGCTCAGTTGGTTGAGCGACTGCCTTCGGCTCAGGTCATGATCCTGGAGTCCCTGGATCGAGTCCCGCATCAGGCTCCCTGCTCGGCAGGGAGCCTGCTTCTCCCTCTCCCACTCCCCCTGCTTGTGTTCCCTCTCTCGCTGTGTCTCTCTCTGTCAAATAAATAAATAAAATCTTTAAAAAAAAAAAAAAGAGGACATGCTCAGATGAATAAATAAGCTTATGCTAGCTTTATCAATCATCCACACTGGTTAACGAATACTGCCTTTGGTTACAGAAGGGAACTAGTGGATCTTGGTTTTGTATGTAATTGGATGCTAAATATAGGCCTATTGGTATGATGTAGATACAGTGGCCATGTGAGGTGCCCACAGTGAATGACTGGCATTGAACCATTTGTTTTTACCCAGAATTCTAAAACATGAAGCCTCAAAATCTGGTCATAAACTTTAAAAGACTGATTGATTTTCCCTCAGATGGAGAAATTTAGGTTCCAGCAATCCAAAAAATAAATCTACCACTGCACATCCATTACCATTCACCCCATAGTATCTTTTACAAGATCCCAAGCAGGCTTGTGGCTGTTGAAGCAACCCTACAGCCTCTACTTCCCTTATGTTGTAGTGTCTTTTTTGCTTGGTTTTAGTGTAACTCTATGGCAGCTAATGTAGTTGGGAGTGTCTGCAATTTGATACAGATGTTCATACTCTTAGCCTTCCCCTCCTCTCAGCTAAAAGAGGTAGGCAGGACAAGATCTAAGAATGGTTTCTGGTCAATTGGCAAAACACAAATTAGATGATAGGCAGTAGAAATGAGTGCAGGCTGATGTAATTAAAACCACCAAGATTGGGCACCTGGGTGGCTCAGTCGGTTAAGTGTCTGCCTTCAGCTCAGGTCATGATCCCAGGGTCCTGGGATCGAGTCCTGCATCAGGCTCCTTGCTCAATGGGGAGTCTGCTTCTCCCTCCGCCCCTTACCCCACTGGTTCTCGCTCTCTCGCTCTCTCTTTTCTCAAATAAATAAAATTAAAAAAATAAAACCATCAAGATTATTTCAGGTTGAAAATCATTACAACCTGGGAAGATAGGCCAGTTACACTGTTTTTATATTATCATAAACAGAACTAGTCCTATTTCTGAGAAGCAGAAACCATTAAGGGGCCTCTACATTTGGGTACTTTATCACAACCACAATTTTACATCTGTTATATAGTTAACATTTATCTTCCCACTAGGAGGAGAACTCCAGAGAACTAGGATCACCTATTTGTCCCAGCATAATGCCTCATACTTGATAATGATGACTCAATAAATATTTGTTGCAAATGCATGTGGGCATGAATGGTGGGAAAAAAGTAAGCTGGAATTAGTAGGAACTATCATACAAACCCATGGAAGTAGAACCAATCATCAAACCAGAAGAGCTGAGAGTGACCAAGACTTGCAAGAATAAGCTAGTTCACAGTCTGACTAACGTCATGATCTGAGGCTAAAGAAGCTTTATATATTAAACGAATACTATGGCACCTACCTAGCAAAGATTTTAACAAATAAACCCTAACAACAACATACATGTAAGGAAGAAAAACTAAAATTGGAGAAAATACTCTCCAACACTATCAATCTGTAAAATTCAAGATTAAGAGTAGTACCACTGTACTGTTTAGTTAAAACACTGGTCAGGCGATGTCTAAATTGCTATCAACATCTCATTTGGTGATAATTAAATAGTGACTAAAGCTTTTTTTAATATGATAATTAATTGTTCATCTTAGATATACATTATCGACTGTAGGCCAGAAAATAATTTTTAGTTGATGATATCCCATCTTTAATCAGCATTTCAAAATCAAAATTAAGTTCTTTGTCATCTAAAACCACCATAAACCAACAACCTTAGAAAATATAATAAATCAGCCTCTTATTTAATCAACAATGATTTTAAAATGTAATCCTTAACAGTTGTTTAAAATATGCATAACTAGGTTTGCAACAGTTATCCTGATTTAAAGCAAAAGCACATCTGTTTATGAGTAAGTAAATATAGTCTGACAGCAATTTGGAACATCTATCAGAAGGAAACAACTGCAAGCTTAATAAGCATTATTTGTATTCCACATAATACTCTATTTGTTCTTTCTAGCCACTGCAGTAATAAAACACACTGAAACTCATTTAATGTGTACTAAATCTAATGCACCTAGGCGAAACACTGAAAATTTCATTTGGATGGTTCCCAGCCCATATAGCCTCACTTTTTATAAAGTATTACTACCATCTGGTTACTAGTCTGTGTTTACCAAAACAGTAGCTGTGCACACATTTCTGTAGCAGCTGTGGTCAAAAACTTTAAATCAATCCATTTGGCTAAATAAAAACTCTTCAAGGAAAAAACAAATACAGTATTTTGAATTTATACCTAAAATTAAGTTCCATTACTGGTTTTAATAACATTCCCCAAAAACAAAAATAGTAAGATTTTAAGTGGTATTTGAGACATCTTAATTATTTATATTTTCTATCATTTATCAAATGACAGGAGGTCCACGGAAATCAAGTGAATTACACAAGGTCAAACAACTAGTTAGTAGCTGGACTCTGTCCAGACATGGGTATTTTCTGGTTCCCAGTACAAGGGTCTTTTCACAAAATTGCTCCAACTGAATACTGGGGGTCCTAGAAATAGAATTATATTAAGGGAAAATACCATATACTAAATGCAGGTTAAAATTATTTTTAAGAGCACAGCATTTCCATAAAATATAACAGCTCATCATAAATTATAAAACCTGACTTGTATTTGTTTCCTAACTGTGGTAAAAGCTTCAAGTATCCTGTGAAATTTGTAAGAATTTGATTTCATAAACCCTTACCTTCCTTTTCACTTCCGTCTCCCAACCCCTCCCATAAATAAATGGTAAAACTAAGTCTACAAACAAATCCTATTATCCTGGTCAAGAGGTTAAGCAATTACTTTAGATCCAAAGTTAATTTCTTAGCTTCTACACACATCCTCATGTTCCCTTTTCTAGTATAATGTAACTAGATGCTGCCCTGCATGCCTTCCTGTAAATAGAAAGTCTTTTCCTAACTAGAACTATCAAACTTCCAAATGATTTTCTTACCCCTAAGAATCAAAACTGATCCCTGAATATAAATTAATGCAGAAATGTTCTATGCCTTGCTTAGACAGGAATGAAAGGCAAGAAGACAAATGTACTTGATAGAAATCTTCTGTTGTTACTACAGTACTAGCAATTAGAACTCAAAAACAAATTTTCAGGACATAATGGTGACTATTTTAAGCTTATATGGGTTAATGACAAAAAAATGCTTTGACAACAAATGAACTATTTCCTTATTTATTGCCTTTTCATGATACCTAAGAAGAAAAATCAAACTAACAATCCACCAAAACAAAGCATGTGTTCCAGTCTTCTATGTGGAGTATGAAACTTTCAAAGGAAGTAAGTGGATACTAAACTATTTGGGAGTAAGCGTAAAGAAGGGGTGGTTTGTCTTTACAGGTAGACTGTTTTTTGTTTTGTTGGCTTCCTGATTACTGGTCATTTATTTTAGAACATTAGAACCCAATGAAAAACTAAAACTCACAATTTTCATCTACTTCATAACATAACTGGAAAAGAAGAGTTGGTATCAGTGGACAACATGTAGAACAAACTGGAGATAAATTAATGTCACAGTTTTTGAGACAAATGTACAACAGGTTTACACTTCCACATCTGTATTATAGGTATCTCTCAACAAACATCCTTATAGAGTTGTTAGTAGACTAGAACAAGCGGTATTATTTCCATTTGACAGATCAAGAAACTCATGGAGGTTAGATGACACATCATGGCCCAAGGCTAGTAGCCCGCTGTGATAAAAACCAAAGTCCTTAGGTACCAAGTGCAGCAGTCATTCCACAACACTGCCTCAGTTCATTTCACTCATTTCAATTAATTTGCAACAAGAATAACAGAAAAGCTAATCTACTGTTTTTGGTCTTTCTTTTTTTCTCGCTTCCAACACTCTATGAACCCAGTGATTCAACTATATTTGAGCCCAACATTGGGCTGAGAAGCCAAGCATGCACTTCCTACACACATCTGTAGATTCTATAAACTGGGGTTCAGTTTGCACAGGTGATTGGGATTCCATTTAACCACTTGTATGTACACAATTCTTTCTAAATTCAAACCTAGCACAGGCTGAAGTTTCATGTTTTAGAGAAGAGGGAAGCAAAATTGTTTTGAAATTCTCTGTGAAAAACAGCCTGTTGTATTAGAACAAACAGCAGCTTGTTCCTATCATTCCTTTGTTTGACAAGTCTGAGCTGGCTAGAAAGGTCATTTATGCCTCAAAGCATCAAATTAACATTTGAAGACATGAATTTTAAAAATGGCTATTTGCTTCTGTTCTGTGAATGGCTAATGCAGTTCACCAAAAAAAAAAAAAAAAAGGAAGGAGAAAAACCCACTACAGACTTAGCCAAGTCTCCAAAAAGACTAAAAACCAGTAACAAAAACAGAAAAAGGAAACCCAAAACTTTTCCCAGGCAAACTGAGCATTGATTTTATATCCACGTCAACATGTGCTATCTCTTAATTAAGTCTCATTCTTTAACAGAATTAAGAAGGTAGCTGCAATTGTCAAATGTTTAAGCAATACAGGAGAAAAAAAAATCACTAATTATCATAAGATGCTAATTATCATTAGCAAATCATAAGATTCTTTCCTCTTAACCCTTCACTCATAACCCTTCTGCCCCAACACCAGTATTGACTGTACAGGATAAACTCCCAACTTACTTAGTACTATCTTGGTTCAAAGAACACCTTTTTCCTAAAGTTCCTGTATTATTTTCCCAACACAAATCTATATTCATATATATTTGAAATGTAAGCTATCATTACTAACTACAACCTTCAACTGCATAAATATGCATTCAAGATCAGAAAATACTTTGGTTCCACTGGAAAGATCAAGGGATGTAAAGTCTGAAAAATTCACTATACAGTCTTACAAAAGTGATTCATTTTCTATAGATGTATACTGAGAATACCACAAACTACCTTTTAGAATATTATGGGAAATGTAATATTTTAAATTAGTATGATTTAATATGAGATAAACAATATAGAAAATAAAATCTGAGAATCTTACTAATTCCCTAAGTATTGTAAGAAAATTTTGAGAAAAAATTTAAAATATAAGGAAAATTACAAAAACATTACTATGACAATTCAAAATAATCTCTAAAATGCAAGTTTATTTTGATTTTTTTTTTAACATTTTATTATTTGAGAGACAGTGAGCACACAAACAGGGGAGGTACAGAGGGAGAGTGATGCATCCCAGAACCCTGGGATGATTACCTGAGTCGAAGGCAGATGCTTAATCAACTGCCTTCGGCTCAGGTCATGATCCTGGAGTCCCGGGATCGAGTTCCGCATCGGGCTCCCTGCTCAGCGGGGGGTCTGCTTCTCCCTCTGCCCTCTTCCCTCTCGTGCTCTCTGTCTCTCATTCTCTCTCAAATAAATAAATAAAATCTTAAAAAAAAAATTACCTCATCTAGAAATATTCTATGATGTTATATAGTTCATAAAATCAAGTCACAATGATGTTGCTTCCTCAAGGAGCTTCCAACCTCTCCTCTTCTCACTGTTTAACCCCTTCCAATCTAGCTTCCATTCCAAACATCCCATGGTCAGGGGTTCCTTTAAAGGTAATTAATAATCTCATAAATGAAAAGCACAAAGGCCTTCTCAGGCCTCATTCTCTTTGACCTCTCTACAATATCAGACACTACTCCATAAAACCCTTTAACTTGGTTTCTGCAAGTTAACTGACATCAATCTCCATCAACCTTTCAAAACACCTCTTTTCTCAGTACCTTTCACTTATCATTCATGGATCTAAATGAGCCTAAGTCTGAGTAGGAGACTCAAACTTCATATCTGCCCTTAGTGTAAAAGATCATGCACAAAGATATGCCCTTTATATAGATCTGCCCCACTGCACAAGTCCGGGGGGTGCCAATCACACAAATGGCAATGCAAACTGCTATCCACTGGAGCTGAGCAATGGAGTGGCTCTGTCCTTGGATTGTCCTCCGGCCTTAACACGGATAAGGCTTCCTCTTTCTGAACAACATCCATTCCCACACCTTGTACTGCAGAACACACCAAATACACACACAACAGATATACACACACATACACACAGCAAGCTCCCAAGTCTGTATCTTCACCTGTTTTCTTCTGATGACCAGTCCTCCCTGCCCAAGTGTTTGCTAGCTATCTCCGTAAGTACAATAAATATTTATATCCACCTATACCTTATTTATCTCCTGTCAAAAGCAGTACCACTTCCAGGCCATTTTAGACTCCTTCATTTCAATTATGTTGGTCACAACGGATCTTGTAAACGCCTTCCTCTACATTCTCTCTCGTATCTATTGCTTCACCTTCATTCCCAAAGCCCTTCTCTAAATCAGGCTTTACCTCTAACCTTAAGGGATGAGCTCACCCTGCCTGTCTCCGCCATCTTGCCACTGCAATCTAGACTACCAATCTAAAACACAGGTAGGAGCACTGCATTCCCTATGCTCAGACTAACTTTATATGCTACGCTAGAACTGTGACTATATTCTATAGGAAAATCGAGAGCCTCGAATTGTGACCCCATCTCTCTTCCACTCTCCTTCATCTTTACATTTTCTACCTCACCCACTTTATAAACACTGTCATTAACTTAATATATCAAGAAATCTAAAATTTTCCTCCATTAAATCCCCACATAAAAAATTATTACAACATAGTCATGCAAAACAAGTCAACTGTGATATATATTCATAATTAACCCATGTCAATGTACACATTTCCAATCAAAATCAGCTTATTAGTTCAACTGTTTATACTTCAAGATTTGCTTTTTTAAATAAATTTCAACTAAAAAGCAAGATACCCCTAATGTTTATTGCAGCATTATTTACAATAGCCAAACTATGGAAGCAGCCCAAGTATCCATTGATAGATGAATGGATAAAGATGTGTGTGTGTGTGTGTGTGTACACACAAATATATGTATGAATATATAAAATGGAATATTATTCAGCCATAAAAAGGAATGAAATTTTGCCGTTCACAACATGGACAGAGCTAGAGCATATAATGCTAATTAAAATAAGTCAGTCAGAGAAAGACAAATACCATATGATCTTACTCATTTGTGGAATTTAAGAAAAACAAATGAGCAAAGGGGGGAAAAAAAGAGAGAGATACAAACTTAGAAACAGATTCTTAACTACAGAGAACACACTGATGGTTACCAGAGGGAAGGTGAATGGGGGGAAGGGTGAAATAGGTAAAGGGGGATTAAAGAGTACATTTATCATGATGAAAAAAATAAAATAAAATAATAAAAAATACCAACCAGCAACTAAAGAGATTATCTGTCCAGTTAAAAAAAGAAAAAGTATTCATGCCACCTGATTAAGTCAAGAAGCACATCATCACTCTAACTCGCATCAGCAGTGCTTCATACAAAGTAGGCACTCACTAAATGTCTCAGAATCTGCACCTCAAATGAGCAGCAACACCTCACTGTCCCTCTAGCCACAGATTGTTTATAACTGAGGTTGATCTTCCCTGCCATCTCAAAACACAAAGTGATAAAAATGTAACAAACCCAAGGAATGAAGTAACTTTTTCTCTATATTACTGAGAATTGGTTTTATAGTGGTAGCAATGGACCTGTAGTAAATCCTTCACAGTATTTCATCTTCCCCTCCTCGTGACTAGTAACACAGTCAGCCACAGTGAGAGGCACAGGCCATAGTCATTAAAAAGCACAGCTACCCAGAAAGCAAACATGTGAAGCCCATTTTAAACAAAAACCAACATGTAAAAGCTGGAGCAGAAGAGGTTACAACAATATGAAGACATTTAATGAACTATGACTATGTTCTATATCCCTTGATGTATTTCTGCCATCCCTGTAATTTTGAAAATAAAGTAGCCTAAGAGAATCACCAAAATGGTGGCTTGCCCAGGAAAATGCCTAGAGCACTAATAAATTAAAAGATTTAGGAAGTCCTATATAAGTTAGAGCCCCTTTAGGTACTGCCCATTATAAACGTAAGTCTCCTATGGTCCCAGTCCCCTCCAATGATAATATTAAAATCTAGCAAGCTCCTCTCTAACCTGTCCAGGAGCCATCATCAAGAAGGTACAAAGGAACTAAGGAGGTCCTCTTCAGTACTAGAAAGGATTTCTCAACATGACAGACATGGTGGACTGGACAATAAAATCCCGTTTGGGTTTTGTTTTTTAAAGTAAGTTGTAGGCCCAACGTGGGGCTTGAATTTATGACCCTGAGATCAAGAGTTGCATGCTCTACCGACTGAGCCAGCCAAGAGCCCCCAAATCCCATTTTTATTAACTAAGTCAGAAAGAATCATTGTAAATGTAAGATGTTTAACAAGATAAGAATTTTATTAAAATAGCTGTTTGATTACTACTAAAAAAGAAATACATGCACTAGAATTTTTATAAAAAACACCAAACTTAAAATATATATATATAGATAATTGAAACATTTTGCAACTATTATAGGGAAGAGTAGTTCAAGCATGAATCACCTGTAGATGCCAAGTCTAGGGGAAATTTTGATGAGGAGCAGGATATGTTCACACTCCCCACAGAATGCTCATTAGAAAAAATAGTAACTATATAGTGAACAAACTGGAAAACCCTTGACCAAGTAATGATCACAGTTAACAGCACCAAGGAGAGTCAGTGGATTTCCTGTGCCTCCAGATGTGATACCCATCCTTGAGAACACATTACTTATGTAGCATTCTGCAGGGAATACCTAACCTGAATCACATCGTGAGAAAACTAAGTAAGAAACATCCCATTAGAAAGAGAGGGACGATTCTATTCTTTAAAAATGTCAACTGTCATAAAAGATAAAGTCTTTAGAAATATCCCAGATTAAAGGAGGCTAAAGAGAGAGAACTAAATGCAATACCTGATTCTAGACTGGGTCCTGTTACTGAAAAGGGGGGGGCGGGTACGACCTATAAAGAACATTATTGGATCAACTGAAAAAACTGGAATATAAAGAGTAAATTAGTAATTAGTTTTAAAAGTTTCATCAGTGTAATTTAACACTGTAAATTTATACAGACGACCACTGTACTGTCTCTATGGTGGTTTCATAAGAAAATAACCCCATGAAACTCATTCTCAAAGGGTTCAGAAAAAAACTGTTGTGTGTGTGTGTATAGAAAGTAAAAGAGCTCAATGATAAATAGGCTAAAATGTTAAGTGAACAGAGGCAAAAAGTTTACAAATAGCCTTTACTATCTGCACAACTTTTCTGTAGTTTTGAAATTACCGTATTTTTAAATTTTAAATATAAAAAGTGTATATGCATCACTCTAGTGTTCTGCCACCTAATTTGGTAAATACAGTGCTTATATTTAAATAGTATTATGAGAAAGAGGCTTCATTGTATTATCATTTTATAGCCTTGGAAAGCAAACAATAGCTTTCTTCACTGTGACAGAGAAGGGATACCTGTGTCAAAGAACGGTTTAAAAGCAGCCTCCACACTTCCACAGCTGAGTGTAAAAGAGCAGATCCTGCTTCAACAAGGTAGGAATGTGCAGTAACAATACAGAAGGGGAAAAAAGCTATTCTGCTCACATCACTCCACTGCTTAAAACCTCCAGTTATCCACCCATTTGCTACTGGACAGAATGTGAAGTTCAGACTCCCTAGCTTGGCACACAAGATCCTTCGCAATCTGGGGGAGCTGACCTCTTGATATTTACCTGCTGCCACCACCACCCCCATACACACACCCTCAACTTTGTAGTCATGCTGACTCTAAGCCCTATGCCTTTACACAAGCTATTCCCTCTGCGTGCACCGTCCTTCTCTGATGGCCTCCTCTTTCCGGTGAGCCCTTTTGTTATGCTTCCTGATTAAGCTGAAATGCCACTGACTCTATGAAGCCTTTCCTGACTCTCCCGGCAAAGTTAGTCTTATACCCTATACTCTGCTCCCAAAGAATTATGTCCATATTTTTGGGCTGAATGAGGATTTCTCTCTTTCTGTGAGTTTCTCCAAAACTAGAATATACGGTTCCTAAGAGCAAGGATTGTAGTCTAGAGCTACAGTGTCTTCCAAGCACAGTGCTTCATAAACACTGACTAGATGACTAAATTAACTTCTCTAAATACAACAGGTTCAAGAGTAGACAACAGCTAACACCTGGAACACTTATTTTGTATCAGATACTAGTGTTAAGTGCTTTGCAAATACCAACTTACTCCTCACCACAATCCTAAGAGGTAGGTTTTTCTCTATTTTAACCTCCCTGAAATGCGATGTGTCATAATTAAATGGGCAGTGTATGTTTCTTAGAGTAAAGCAATGGTGCTTCTTACAATGGTGTGAGTGTTGATAAAATATGCTATTATTCCCAGATATTCCTTTATAGTTACAGATGAGGAAACTGTGGCACAAAAAAGAATTAACTTGCTGAAAGTTGCACAGAGAGTCAAGATTCAATCTTAGGACTACAGGATCCATACTCGTAAACCACGATGTTATACTATCTCCCCAACAAGAGTGATCCCATAGCATGGACAGCCTACTGGTACTAGAGCCAGGACAAATCCAAAAGTGAAGCCTGCTCCCAGGACCCTGAAAAATAGCTGGGATGAAGCTCAAGACTAGAGGCAGTGAATGAAAATGGACCTTGAAGTGTCTGAAGAGAAAGTCAAGAGCCCCCATCAGCATCTGCTGTCTCTGGGCAAGGCCTGGGTCTAAGCCCTGGCTCCCTCTCTATCCCCCACCTCGGGAGATATGCTCCACATCTTGACTTTCTCCCTTAGGTTTGCCCTCAAGTTCCCAATATATATAATCCTAATTCTCTCCAAACTAGTAATTACCAAAAAAGGGACCTAATCAAGCCTTCTGCCCTATATCTTCATGCCTGATAGTTACCTAGCCTCAGCTCAAACACTTAAGCAGTTCATTTTATTTTCAGAAAGACAGAAAAAGATACTCCTTATATTAAAGTCCATCTCCTTCTAATTTCCACCCTCAATCCTTTGTCTGCCATCAAAGCCTGCACAGCAAACTTTACTTCCTCGCTCTCAAGACAGTCCCTTACCCTTCAAAAACTGGAGTCTTGAGGTAACAACCATAGGCACCCTGCCTACTTCAAAACTTGTCATCACCAAAGGAAGGAAGTAATGGAGGAAGAAAGGGCTAGTAATAACAAAGGCAGAAGCAAAGTTTAAAAAAACAGAGAAAGGGCAGTTCATTTGTGGGAGACAGGGAGTGGGGGTGGGGAGGGGAGTAAAGGTTCATGGAGGAGGGGGCTTTTGAGGGATAAAATGTTGTCCGCTAGGGTCAACATTCAGTATTAGACTGGGATAAAATTTTATAAAAACAAAAAACTGAACTTTTAAACATATAAGATGTTTTTTGGTTTCTAACATTCTTGTTTTCACTTGATGATTCTGGGCAGAAGGCTCATTCATTGGCTTGTATAATTTGTGCAGTGCTGAATGCATAGATAACCATCCAAATGACAGTGGAATGTAGGGTTGGAATAAACAAAGTGAAACTTACCATCTGGGTGGTGCCATCTGATTTGGAGCAGTATCACTTCCTGAAGATTTTATGTGTATTCTTTACTAACAGAAGGTTGCCTCATGTACTTCATTTCTCATGTTCTAAGATAAGAAACTAGCACAAATGCAACCTCTGTAATTGCTTCTTAATAATGAGTGACCAAGTCAGACTGATCCAAAGAACAACTCCTCACACACTACCCACTCCACACGCCAGTCACCCCCGTTCCACTGCTGCAACTTGTCTGACATGCCATATAATAAGGATAATGACTAATGCTGTGCACCAACTCCCTGTGAGATCAGAAAAATGATGTAGCTTGGTAAAAACACTAGAAACTTCTATATAGAGAACATTTAAAAACCTTATTGTAAGTGATCTTTCTTCCCATGTGATGTTAAATGAGTCACTTACTGGTCCAGAAGCAAGTGAAATGTTTGTTAGAACTTTTAGATATACTGTTAAGAAGCTAGGGCACTAGTATCATTTCAACTTTAACATGGTCCTTAGATCATTTCCTGATCTCTAAAGCACATGTTGGCTTGTTTGTGTGGTTATTTTCTAGTTCTTTATCAATCAGTGCAGTGTGATGCCTTCCAAGCAAGAAGACAGAACTTAAAGATTACTACTGCAAATTAACACCGCTGGGACACATAGTTCCTAATGCATGTACATACCATACACTTACAGAGACTTTACAGTTTATCATCTACTTTCCAATGCATTTGACACTCTCAACAATCTTATGAAATAGATCCTCATTTCACAAGTGAAGAAACTGAATTTCAAAGACATCAAATGATTGGCCCAAGTCCCTACTGCTAGTAAGGAGCAGAGCTGGATTTCAACTTAGATCTTCTGGTTGCAATTTCCTATTAGTAAAATCTATTAATCTATTAACAAAATCTATTAATAAAATCATGGCTACTTCTAACCCAGTTGCACACCTAACTCCAGCTTTGAAAAATCCCCATTATCTGTTGCAAATCCTCTTCTGTGATGAATGCAACCAGGCGGCAATGGCCATTTACTAACACTGTCCTAAGGGCTTTCCGAAAGGTTTGCATTGTATGGATGATGAATGATACTCTAGACCAGTGCTGTCTAATATAACTTTCTACAGTAATGTTCTTATACCCCTGAACTGTTCAATACAGTAGCTGCTAGCTACCTGTGGTCACTGTGCACTCGAAATGCATAACTGAGAAACGGAACTTTTACTGTATTTAACTTTAATTAATTTAAATTTAAATAGCCATGTGTGGTAAGAGGCTAAATTAGTGGGCAACTCAGTTCTAGACCATGAAGATGGGAAGCAAAGCTAAATGTTAACGTCTTAATGTTGTAGACGTAAGCACAAATGAAAAAGAAAATCAACTAAATCTCAAGCCCAGAGCACAGCAGTGATGGGAACTAGAATAGATGTGATACCATCGAAAGTAATACGACCAAAAGATAATCACAGAATAATCTTTCAATCTTTGCAGACTCTCTGGTCAGCCAAATCTAATGAGTGACTGTTGATAGCATCAACTATGAAGGGCAAATAACTCAACTCTGTTCTATACGTCACAATAGCTTTCCTGGGGAAAAAAAGAGCTTATCACTGCATGGAAACTACACCAACTAAATCATAAACAGGAGCTGATGGATGTGAAAGCAAGGTATCTTAGTAAATCAGGCATTATTTCTCTAATAATGCTGTATCTTTACACCAAAGAATTTAAAGGAACATCTTACAGAACAAGCCATCCACTTGTCTGTGTACTTAAAGTATCACATCCAGGGGCACCTGGGTGGCTCAGTCGGTTAAGTGGCTGCCTTCGGCTCGGGTCATGATCCCAGGGTCCTGGGATCGAGCCCCACGTCGGGCTCCCTGCTCAGCGGAGAGCCTGCTTCTCCCTCTCTCTCTGCCTGCCTCTCTGCCTACTTCAGCTCTCTCTCTCTCTCTCTGTCAAATAAATAAATAAATAAATAACCCATGCTTTAGTTTAAAAAAAAAAAAAAAAGTATCACATCCACACGTCCATCACCATCCATACCACTTCCCTCTGAAACATTTGTTTCTGTGTCTTCCCATCTCATTCATCTAGCTAGGTACTAAAAGGTTTCATTTAAATAAAATAGACTAGTCTGGCATCAAATTCTTTGTTTGAAAATTATTGATACTTTCAGGGCACCTGGGTGGCTCAGTCACTTAAGTGTCCAACTCTTGGTTTTTGGCTCAGGTCACAATCTCAGAGTCCTAAGATCAAGCCCTGAATGGGGCTCTGCACTCAGCACAAGTCTGCTTGAGAATGTTTCCCCTCCTTCTCCCTCCCCCTCTGCTCCTCCCCCTGCTCACGCACACAATCTCTCCACCCCCCAAATAAAATCTTTAAAATAAAAAAAAAATATATTGACACCTGCAAAGCCCCCAGATAGGTTTTATGAGTCCCGTGAACAAAAGCACTTGTCATTTCTTATTCCTTTAGCTTTATCCATGTTCAAAGCACCTAACTGGTGCTGATAACAGAACTGAAATCCAAGTCAAGGCCTGGAGTCTTCATTATGATTCTTTGACTACTTTTTGTCCTTTACCGTCCACTTAATTTCTCATTGCCTCAGTACCTCATTTTTTAACTGATGGGATGACTAGATCTCCTCGAAGGAACTTCTATTTTAAAACTCAACTCCTCTGGGGCACCGGGGTGGCTTAGTCAGTTAAGCAACCAATTCTCGGTTTCAGCTCAGGTCGTGATCTTGGGTTGTGAGATCAAGCCAGGAGTCAGGCTCCGCACTCAGCAGGGAGACTGCTTGAGATTCTCTCTCTCCCTCTCCCTTTGTCCCTCTCCACCACCTGCACATGCTCGTTCTTTCTCTAAAATAAATAAATATATCTTTAAAACAAAACAAAACCTCAACTCTTCTGTGATATCCTCAATGGTTTTCAATTGGACTCAAGGACTTTCTTAGAGCCTCCTATTAAGAAAGTCACATATTTTGCTTAAATAGCAAAATCTATGAGATGTACAATCTGCTTCAAAAATTCACAGATCAATAATCCACCCACTGTTCAAAATTCCGAGTATACCAGTTTTTAAGTAGAGAAAAAGATATTCATTTGCAATATTTCAAAACAAAAATCCTTCCTAACAGCACAAATTAAAAAGTACACTCTTAAGAGGTAAGGATCTAATTATACTGTTAACAATCTGGAACACTAAGAAAAGCACATACTAACATGGACCTTTTCTGGTGAGTTTTTGCTTTTCATTTCTTTCAGACTCTACTCACACTGCAGTCACAGCCTGTTCAGTAGCCTTTCCAGCTCCTATGTTCATCAATTCTAAACTGAAATACTGTGACTTCTAACAATATTTGAGACAGATACTCGTATGAAAAGAACAAACAGCTTTTCTACCTATGTGAAGACTTTTTTTTCAAACTTGTATCAATATATACTCAAAAAAATCAGCTTTGGAAACTGAATTCAAACTATCTTAGTTGGCATTCAGTTGGCATAGTTGAATAATTTTAGTTTAGTAATCTTCTAAACCTGTTCAGTGTAGATAATATATACCGAAGCAAGACCCTTTAGCAAAGATAGGCAGTAAGTTACTTGTCCTTTTCATTTCTACAACAGCAGTTCCAACCTAATTTCACTTAATCCAACCAAATGTAGGCACTATCTCTTTGACTCTTTCTATCCATCATTCTCATTCATTTCCTCCACACCTGTTCACTTCCCTTCTGTTCTTTCACGTGGGCTTTATGTTTTTCCAGCTTTAGTAACTTACTTATTTTTGACCATCTATCTTTTCAATTAATTCTGTCTTGCAATCCAAGAGTGGTAGCTGGCAAGGCAGCAGGCTAGGGCTACTGAGCTATGTGGGGCCAAAGGAGGTGGCAGAGCTATACTAAATCACTCCCATGGGGATGGACCTATGGGGATGAAACCTTTGCTTTAATCTCATTGGCATGAGGTCCTAATCAGGTGGCTAAAAAACCTACCTGCTGGTCACTCATCGCTTCTGAGAGAATCAAGAAACAGTATGTTATCACACCCCCAGGAGGAAATCAGAAGTATATAAGCTCTGACACGTATATAATCACCGAAGAGAAAAGACCAAAAGCAGCATGATATCAGAGGCTGTGGTTCCTGGAAATTACTGCTGGAGTATCTAAAATTTTTATTACAAATTTCAAGAAGTCTCACAGTTTCTGGGGGGAAAAGATGAAGCTATATGAAGAGAAGTTTCACCAGTAGGAAAATCCCGAGGGTAACCAGAATTGACACATCTTGAGAAGGCCTTTATGAGGTATGAGCAAGTAGAGCAGCACTGTGAGACCCAAGCCTTTCTGCTTCCTTTCTCTACATTCCTTCCCAGCATTTGGACTCACTGAGCAACAAAGAAATGCCTTTTGTTCTACAAGCTCATGTGCAGAGAGCCTACTTCTACCTGCCCTTCCTGTCCTCAGTGATTCCTACAATCTGCATACTTCTCTCCCCAACCCACACGTAAGAAGGTTAGACAAAGATTATGATCTGTGCTTTTGGTTTTACAGTAAAATCAAGCTGCTGGTATTCCAAACCCTGATAAGCTTATCTTGAATAACTTAAGCTCCCATTACCTTTCATTGGTAAATTTTTTATGAAGGCTTTTTGCCCTTAAAGTTCTCAGTTGTTTAAAACAAACAGAAGGGGGAGGAGGACGAAGACGAACAAGTTCTAAAGACCTAACTATTCCTTCTGAAGTAGAATACAGTATATACATTAACCAACTCAAGCTCATTCAGCAACACATACCAAAAGTTGGCTTTCAGGTGACTAGCGATACTACCTTCTAACTCCGTGACCTTTGTGAGTTGTAGAGAAATGTGGCCCAGAATCTTTATGTGGCCAATCCCAGTTATCATCTCCTATCCATTGCAACAACCAACAGTCTTATACAGGAATCAGCAAGTATTTCTATCCCAAATACTCCTGTGACATACACTAAAACAATACCCCCTCCATAACATACTAAGTACCTCTACATTAAAGACTCCACTTCATACATTTTGGCTTCTAAGAAGCGAAAGCCTACTTGAGGTCCACCACATTAACTTCTCTGTGTACCACATGACTGCAGAAAAGCCTACAAGAAACACAGAACTGTTGGTTTTGTTCCAGCCACAGAGAACAGTGACTGAAAGCATGGGCTTTGAATCCAAACTCGAGTTCAAGTCCCAATTTACATGTGTTAGCTCTATCTTCTTAAATGAGTAATAACCTCCCCACAACCCAGTTTCCTCATCTTCAAGTGAGGATCCAAATGCCATCTATTTCACAGCCCTATTGTGAAGATTAAAGCTTGAATAAAATAATACAGAGAAAGGGATTAGTATAACTAAGAAATAAAGTGTTCAACTTTTATTGCAGTTTCTATTATTTGGGTCACCTCTGTTTCTGTTACTAAATGTCTTTGGTTCTATTTTCCTATAACCCTATTTGCCATATCCCCAGCTTCAAGAAAATCTTACCTTGGACTAATAAACACAGCATTCCCAATCCAATCCAATCCAATCTATATAATCAGGTATCTCAACTACAAGAGAAAAGTGCCAAATGAAGCATTATTTGTTCTGTTCCACGGCCACAAATTTATTAAGTGGCTCTATCACAAATGTGTAACTAGTTTTTACAGAGAATCACTTGAGAATGTCTGTACATAACAGTACCAGAAAAACAAATCAAAAGCAGGTCCTACCATGAATAGGTCAATGGCATCCTCTGCAGAAACAAGAAAAAAAAAAACAAAAAAAGATAAACACCAACTGTTTAATCTTCTATCCAATACATCCCACTCCCCCTGCTTGTGTTCCCTCTCTTGCTGTGTCTCTCTGTGTCAAATAAATAAATAAAATCTTTAAAAAATAAAAAATAAAAAAAGGGGCATCTGGGTGGCTCATCTGTTAAGTGTCTGCCTTCAGCTCAGGTCACGATCCCGGGGTCCTGGGATCAAGCCCCACATCGGGCTCCCTGCTCGGCCGGGAGCCTGCTTCTCCCTCTCCCACTCCCCCTGCTTGTGTTCCCTCTCTCGCTGTGTCTCTCTCTGTCAAATAAATAAATACAATCTTTAAAAAAAATAATCAATCAATCAATCAATCTTCTATCCAATACAAAAATGTACTGAAAGTGGAACAATGTACTGATTTTAACACTATCCCAAAAACACACCTGTACACTATTTCTAATTTTCATCAACTAATCAGTGGGCAAATATCTATAATTCTTTATTTTTTCTCTTTTATAATTTTATTGTATTATGTCTTTTTCCTTAATCACCTAAAATCCCTTGGAGAAAAATAATTCAAAAAATATGCAAAAAAAAAAAACACCTTAAAAATCCATTAATCAAAATAGGTATTGTGGGCTCACTCCTCTGAAACATACAGTCTTATTTACCTCCCAACCCTATGTCATGGGCATAGCAGAGTTCTTTCACACCGAGTTCCTCAGTTTAGGGGTTGTTTATTGCCATTTATTTCCCCTTCCACAGACAAGACAGAAGTCTCCTATTATAAAGTATCTCAGTCTAAGTGACTAGGACCCCAACAAGCAGGAGTTAAATCCTTTTAAATTTTAAAAGCATAACTAATTCTACAGAGTGAAAGAAAAAAAAAAGATTTCAGTCACTCTACCTATCTGACCTCTCTGCTGAATAACTCAAACTTAGGTGCCAAACTAAACCCTTACTTTGCCACACCCAAACCCCTCCAGTAAACAGGCACCACCCCCGTGTTCAAAGCAAAAACTAAACCCTGTTGATTTGTCCACTTCTCTCCATCTCCACCAGCCCACAACAGCACAAGCTAATAGTGCCTAAACTACGGCAACCACCTTTTCTTCTCTACTGGATGCCCTGCTTCCACTCTTGCATTCACCAAACTATTCTCCATACAGCAGCCAAGGGGTGGCTTGCCACTACACTCAGAATAAAAGCTACTCACATACCATGCCTTAAAAACACTTTATAGGATCTTGCCCTGCCCCCTTCTCCTACCTTATCCGGCATCACTCTCCCCTCATCTTCCTCTACTTCACCAACCAATGCTGGTTCCTTTCACATCAGGTCCTTCCCCCCTCAGGAACTTCCTTCACACATACGTTATTATGTCCAGTTTCCATTACAGTGAAAGATCCATCAGGCAAGAGAACTGTCTTTATTTGGCAACATATAACCAACCCCTGACAAAGTGTGGCACACAGCAGTTGTTCAAAAAGTACCTGAGAAAACAGTGAATGAATGAGAACAGAAAATAAATTTTAATGACAAATACCTTCAACAACAAAACGAAAAGCAATATATGAAACCAGCCTCAAAGGGGAAATTTGCAATAAACCATTTTAAATTTAATATTCAAGATGAGATGGACACTCCTAAGAAAACAGATTCTTGAGCAATACTCTTAGGAACCAAAACAGAGATTAACAGAAGAGTTTTGAAAATTGAGCACAATGTGCTTCTTTTCTGGTTCCGACAATCTGTTTTCACTGCTTAACTTGCTCTCCTCACGATACCATTTCAATAAAAGCCAAGAAGTAGCCCATAAAAGGAATGGGCAAATAGTTAAAACACTAACCAGAACTAAAGCACAAATGTACAGCCCGCTGCTTCAAATAACGTAAACAATAAATGCCTTCCTATCACCATTTCGTCATATGGAGGAAAGGCGAGGAGAAGATTCTAAATTCAAGTCCTGAAACATACTGAAACCATGGCACTATGCCTGAGCCATCAGTCTTCAAAGGATCACACCAAGGATGCTGCCTTTCCTCCCACTTCATTCCAAATACACAAGACGCCAGATCTGAAGTATGATAGTTGCAACTCTGACCTATCCAACAGCTCTTTCCTTGCATTAAAAGTAGCTCAACTTTCTTTTGCGACGCTTTTCTCTTTTAATCATGAAGCCTCAGTATAGGGGTCCCAGTCTCACTCCCCTATTGTTCATTGGAAACAGTAATAAAGTATCTACATGTTTTGCTCAAAATACCAAACCACCCAATAGAAATTAAAGATTTCCTAGGGGTAAGCTACAAGGCTAACAACAGTTTTGTTTTCTTGTGGGCTGGAATTAAATCAACTCAGTGTGGTTATATTGGTTATTTGAGGCAGTTCAGTATTGCCTGCTATAATGCCTTTGTTTTTTTTTTCTTCACTGTAACACACAGTAATTACAAATGCAAATGTATTTCTTGATAATATCTTTTAAAACATGGGTTAACTAAAGCAATTTTAAAGGGTTCTTATTAAAGACAAGATTGAAAATCCCTAAAATATATCATAGTATTTGGGCAGTAAAAACATACTGCAGTTTTGGGCAAAAGCTTCCAAGTAAGGGGTTCCTCCTTCAATAACACCAACCACTGCACAGCAAATTTTGCCATACTCTCATCCTTTATAACCTAAAATGTGATCACCTTAGTTGGTAATAGAGCTTAAAAAGCAGCTGATTAACTAGGTCATACTTTTCTTCCACAAACTCCAAATATAGACTCATTCAATAAGACAGTAAGAATTTCGCCATTGTTTTGAAGGGGTTCTTAGAAAAAATGATAACAATTTTTGCAAAAGCAAAGAAGAAAACTCTAATTCTAAATCCACACTCAAAGTACGCAGGCTCCACTCCCAGAACATAGGGGAGCCCAGCGAGGGCCTCACAACAACAGTGCTGGGTGCTTCACACAAGCAGGGAAATGGAGATCACTAACGACTTACACCAACTTATCTCTTCTGCTGCCTAGGGAGCCCAACCATACTGTATTATTGCTCAGAATTTTTATGTCTTGATAATAACCTTTTTTGTCCTGAGTCCTATTAAGGCGGGGAACTAATTACAAGCATTTCCCTCTGGTGAAACCAAGACATAGTGTGATCAAAAGTGAGTGGACAATGTCATATAATTGGTGACTTCAGCAAGAATTCATAACCTCTTTCCGAATGCAATGTTGAATATGCCAGGTATTCCTGTGGATACTGCATGTGTTAAATGAAATAACCTTAATATTTGGATCTAATGTAAAAGAATAGTTTATAGCTTTTTATATTTTTATATTAACCTGCATAAGATGTATTATTATCACCAAAAGATACCTAAGTAAAAAAATACAAGTCCTTAACGTGTAGCCTGATGCTTTAAAAAGAAAATAAATAAATAAATATGATACTATTCACAAACTCAGAACACTCTTAAATTCTGTGGAATTGCCAATTTAAGGCTGAACACTTGAGCCTCTGAGTAATTTAGGGCTAAGCATGTTGTCTTTTGCCAAAGAAGGTCCTGATTTTTTATTGCTCTGTTTGCTCCTGGTGTATAGGCTGACTTCACCTTCGCCAAGCTGCTACACACAGGTGAAATCATAGTGACTGACTCCAGAAGGTGAATGCCATCAATGCCTAAGGAAATGATCAAGATCATGCAGAAGCAGCCTCTTAACAAGAAGGATAAATAGGCATAAGACTTCCTTTCATGAAAAGCTAAAACCTCCTGGGGCTCCTAGCTAGCTCAGTAGATAGAGCATGTGACTCTTGATCTCGGGGTTGTGAGTTCAAGCCCCACGTTGGGTGTAGAGCTTACTTTAAAAAAAAAAAATAAGCTCAAACCTCCTGTACTGAATGAAAGTCATAATAATAAACTTATAAATTTGGGGTCCCTGTAACAGTTACTCAAAGCCACTCAATTAAATTAACTACACTAGATAATTCTGGTAGTCACTCAAGGCAGACTTCCCTTTTGGCCCGGTCAAGCAACAAAGCTTTCCACCAAGTTTAACGGCTCCTTTTAGACCCTTGTTTATAAAGTTGTATTTCACTCCATGCTGACCACCCACACCTCTCATAGCCTTATATACCACAGTTATAATAAACTTGCATTCCTGACTCTGACTCACATTAACCAGGAGATTAACAAAACTCTTGAATATAACTAAGCAAAATGATATACTTAAATAGTCGAGAAATACAAATGTGGTTTTTTTGAGAAATACAAGTGTTTTTAAAAGTAAAATTAACCACATGAAAACAGGATGTAAGGGGAGAAAATGCAACACTAAACCTGATCTTTGCAAGATGTCACCAGGAAAAAGTCCCCATTTGTCAAGAGCTTAAGTATCAGCAACAATAACCCAAACCTATCATGCCCAAAGGTGTTTGTAATAGAACTGTATCTAACTTTGGCAGTTTTCCGCACAGTATTTCTTCTTTTTGGTGTCCTGTTTTACAGAACTGCATTTAGGAGCTTTTAAATTGCTTTCTAGTACAATTCTGAAATAAAATGGGCTTTAGGTAAAAAAAAAAAAAAATCAAGACCCTCATTATCCAGCAAAAACCATCTCTCTCGCCCCTGCACCATCAAAAATCGCCATAGTTTTACTGTTTCTCCCCCTCAGAAACAAAAACAACACAAACAACACAATGGCCCATGAAATCTGACAATTTGATACCTAAGTTACAAATATTTCGGTTTTTGCTATTTAAAAAGAAGCAATACAGAGCCCTGGCTTTCGAAAACGAGAAAAAAAAGTCTTTCACCTTACCACACGGAAAATAATCAGAGTTCATTAAGGAACCGCAAACCCGCGCGCCACCCTGCCCTAGCTGTCAGTCACACACACGCCGCCTCGCCCCCACCCTGTCAGTCACATGCAGGCCACGCCCCGTCCCACTCACCCCCGCCCCTCACCCCCCCGCGCTGTCAGTCCCAGGCTCTGGCCCGCGGCTGAACCGGCGGCGCTGACGTCAGCTGGCGACCGCGGCCGCATTCCTAAACAGTTCAGACAAACCCACTGGTGGGAAGCTTCGAAAGCCCTCAGCTGTAGTGAAGAAAGCAAAGGCTTGGCTGGCAGCCAGACTCCTGAGCTCAGCATTTTGTAATGCACTTCCTTTTTACTTAACAGCTTGCATAATGTCCTTAACCCTTCCTTTACCTGCATCACACCCTTAACCCCTTCTTTTCTCGAACTTCAAAGCAAACTTCCGAACTCGGTCTCCTACAGGGTTTTAATATATTCTTGCATCAAATCACAAGTGACCGATTTTTATTACCGCGGAAGAGGCAATTAAATTAAACACACATGCTCCCCCTCAACGGCCCACTTTTTCCCCCTTAAAGCGATGCTACTTTTCAAGCAAAGAAACTAAAACATTTTATTAAAACAATTATTATTTAATGCTCAAACTTTTCAAGAAACTTTATATCTTAGAACTTATTTTTTTTCAAGAGATCATACCTTCATTTGAAGGTCCAAACACAAAAAGAACAAGAGTGACAAAAATCTCCCTCCAACCCTGTGCCCCAGTTACCGGTTCTCACTCCATAAAAATGAATGTGATTTATTTCCCTCATATTCACCCAGAAGTAGTTCAGTGTGTATTCTGATTTCTCCCTTTTTTTACATAATGTTTAACACCACACATGCCATTCTCTCTCCTTGGCTCCCTTCTTTTTTTACAGCTGCATGGAATTCCACCACAACTGATTTACTGATCCCTGTATAGGAGTATTTAGGTCACTCCCGATTTTTTGCTATTACAAATAATGCAGTGAAACTCTTGTATGACTATATCTCTAGAATAAATTCCTACATGGAGAACTGCTAGGTCAAACCGAACATGCATTTGTAATTTTGCAAGGTGCCTGAAAACTGCCCTCCATTGAGGTTGTTGTACCTCTTACCCTCCCACCAGAAGTGCAAGAGGATTCTATTTCCCTCACTCAGCTCAGACTAACTTCCTGATTGAAGAGGCTCTCCTTTATTTCATAGTGGTCCCAGATCCCAGATTCTGTGCCAGCCATTGTTATCAAGCTTTTTTATTTTTAGAAAACGTATCTGTTTAAAAAAAAAAAAAATGGTTATCTCAATGTAATTTTAATTTACATTTCTCATATGAATGAAGTTGAGCATCATTTTATACATTTAAGAGCCATTTATATTTCCCCGTGAACTGTTAAATCATAACTTGTGTCCATTTTCTATTGGGTTGCTTGTGATTTTCTTACTGTTTTGTAGGAACATTTTTAGGAAAGCACTTTTTGTCTACAATAAATTTGAAGGAGCTTTTTATATACTAAGGAAATTAGCCCTTTGTAATATGAGTTGCAAAGAAACAATTTTTTTTTTCCAGACTGATGAATTATTTTGGTGGTTTCTGGCACAGAGAAGTGTACGAATTTCATATAGGTGGATTGTTATCAATCATTTTATGGCTTCTAGTTAATGTATCAGACATAGACTGTCATTTCCCATGCAGTTTATAAAAGAATTCTCCTGTGGTTTCTTCTAATACCTATTATGTTTTCAGTTTTACATTTCAATATTTGTGAAGTTTGTACTTTGTTTTCTCCTAGATGAATACTCACTAGTCCCAACATTATTTACTGAATAATCTTTCCTCACTAAGTTTGAAATGCTACCTTTATTATATTTACCAAATTCGGGGTGCCTGGGTGGCTCAGTCGTTAAGCATCTGCCTTTGGCTCAGGTCATGATCCCAGGGTCCTGGGATCCAGCCCCGCATCGGGCTCCCTGCTCCGCGGGGAGCCTGCTTCTCCCTCTCCCACTCCCCCTGCTTGTGTTCCCTCTCTCACTGTGTCTCTCTCTGTCAAATAAATGAATAAAATCTTAAAAAAAAAAATTATTTTACGTATGTGGGCTTCACAGGATTTTTTTTTTTTTCTTCATAGGATTTTCATGCTGCATTTATTGTCAGTGATCATTTTAAAATCTAGTAGAAAGTAAGATAGGTTTTCCATAGATGACAAGATCTGGTTTCAATAAATACATTTCAGATTGGGGGTGTTTTGTTTATTTTTAAACCAAACTAAATCCTTTTCAGGAATTCTGGGATAAATTAAAGCAAAGTATCATACTGAAATAGTATCTAATGTGATTTCAAAGTAGCTTTTTGAAAATAAATATCCATTCGGAAACATTACTCCCAACCAATTATGCCAAGTACTTTCAGTCTTTATAAAGACTTCATATAATTACAGAAAGATTTAAAATGTTGAAAACACTGTTAAAGCAAAATTTTGATACTGTTTGTAGACAATCGTGCCTTTTAATACATCCTTTAAAGAATATTCTATAAAATAAATGGGTGACAAATCACAATAAACTAGTCCTTTCAACTCATCTTTGACCTTCTTTCCACATCTGTTAGAGACTATTAGACCAGGTCTCTATGAAACTCCAAGGTTTTATATTTTTGTAAACCATCATATTAATAAATAATTACTTACTATATTAAGTATACAAATTATGAAGCATACAAATGGTTTCAACTTTAAAAAGATGTGAAAAGACAGCAATATGCAACTTTCATCAGTTGCTAAAAACACAGCAGAATCCAGTTTCAAACAGGACCTCATAAGGTTAGGCAACTAGTTCCCAAAAGGGAAAGAAAGATGACACAAACCTTCAAGCATAAAGTTCAAAGTCCCTGTATGTTAGTGGGAGAGGGGAGGGCTGGAGACAGGGGGCAAGGAGCAGGAGGAGAAAACAAAACAACTAAAGCAGGAAGAAGCCCAAACCCTAAGAGGCAGAAGATCCAAATGCAGCTCAGGCTATTCTCCATATGATGAGGTTATCATTTATTTCAGTAGTCCCAAATCCCAGTTTTCTCAGAACCAGCCCACCACAGAGTCACAGGACCACAAAGTATGTGTCAGGAGAAAGCCCTTAAAGATATTTGTTTTGTATGATACAGGCACCTGCACATACGTAGTTTTTAAAGTTCTGAAATACAATTCAAATAAAAGACTTTAGCTTTCTAAGATGTGGTGCTACAATTACATTTATGAAGTTACTATTTTAAATTCTGAGTCCATTTCCCTATAAAAACTATGATACACAGAAAAAAGTCCAAACAGAAAGCTCCTGACATTCTGCCCCTAATCTAGTCTTCTTTTCTTTCAAGGAGCCTACACTTTGGCCCCATGGGAGCAGGGCCTGCTGTTTCTCAAACATGCCTGTTGACTTTGCTCACATTTTCCTATATCTGGAATATCCTCCCAACAAGAGAGAATACCAATCTCTAAACTCACATCTTCTCCCACATTTTAGAGGCTTGGCTCAAACGCTGCCTCCTCCATAATTTCCTCCCTCTCTGAGGAGTCAGCCCCTCATAAACTCCATCAATGGACAAAGGCCATCAAAATACATGTTTACAATTCTCAAATTAATATGAAGATAAAGAAACTAAGAAAAGACCACACTCCGCTAATGGAAAAAGATGGATGATTATGAAGAAAAACAATGTAGATCCTATTTATAAAAAATTTACTTAGGTATCACATGTATATAAACAAAGTATACATTTTTTATTAGTCTCATCTTTTTTTTAGGGGGAGTGGGGGTGATCAGCTTACCCATCACATCTTCAAATGGACCTTTCCATCAACTTACAAATATAAAAGAGGACAAAGCTAATATATTTAAATATGGTACTAAAAAGACAACACCCACAACAGGATGACTATAGGTAAATTCAAATGCTCTTTCATTCCTTGAAACTTGGCTCTTAGTCCATGAACGCCTGGTACCTGTGGCTTTATTTGTCATGTTGTAAGTCCCACTGGACCTATGACTTAGGACTCAGAACTTCCAAGGTTAGGATGAGACAGGTATCCCATAATTCTCAAATCTAACTGGGCATCAAAAGCACCATTAGCATAACTCAAGAAATACACACATTTTCAAGATTCAAGCCCCAGACTTCCAAAAGGATAACAGCTGATGGTGAGGCCTAGGAAACTACTTGGTTAACATTAAATAAATAAACAAACAAACAAACAAACAAACAAATAAATAAATAAATAACAACAACAAGAAAACCTCCCTAGGTGACTCTCTGATTTATAAACAAGTAGTTTGGAAAATCAGTAGACTGGGCAGACAGACCATGAAGGGAACAAGTGGGCTAGAGGAAGTGATGAGAATCCTTCTCTCTTGACTTTACCTTCTCTCTCCCATGTGTCAACCCCAAAAAGGAAAAGGCAGTTACTGGGAGAACAACAACAGCAATAGTCACAGGAACAGTAGCTGGAAGGGTCTCCTCTTTAAAGCCCACCTTGCCTTTGTCTACCTTAAGGTTTGCTGTCCACAACAAATTTGAACCAAAGAGGGCAAAGGGATTAGGAGTTCTCCTTGTGGGGTGATAGGCATGGCAACAGTACGACCTTCAGGAGGTTATTGGAAGCCCTTTGAGGTTTTCCATCTGCCTCAATGCATGCCATGTTTAGCCTAAAAATTGAGTCCTAAAATGCAGTTATTTTTAAGAATTCAACTGACAGGGCACCTGGGTGGCTCAGTTGGTTAAGCGACTGCCTTCGGATCAGGTCATGATCCTGGAGTCCCTGGATCGAGTCCCGCATCAGGCTCCTTGCTCGGCAGGGCGTCTGCTTCTCCCTCTGACCCTCCCCCCTCTCATGTGCTCTCTCTCATTCTCTCTCTCTCAAATAAATAAATAAAATCTTTAAAAAAAAAAAAGAATTCAACTGACAGATGAGAAGGGGGGGGTGTTCCCAATGGTATAAAAAACAACAACTCCCAGGATGGCTATTAAAGAGGCTTTATGAGGGTACCTAACTCATCTCTTTTTTTTTTTTTTTTTTTAAAGATTATTTATTTATTTATTTATTAGAGAGTGAGCAGGAGAGAAACAGCATGAGAGGGGAGAGGGCCAGAGGGAGAAGCAGGCTCCCCGCAGAGCAGGGAGCCCGACGTGGGACTCGATCCCAGGACCCTGGGATCATGACCTGAGCCGAAGGCAGACGCTTAACCATCTGAGCCACCCAGGCGCCCCCCTAACTCATCTCTTAACAAAGACTACAGCTAATGCTATCCAGGGAAAGAAATTAGAAAATACACTTGAGGGGCTGAATGTCTAAATAATGTAACTATTCTCACTGTCAAAAATATTACTTAAATACCAGGAAGCTCATAAGATTAGAAACTATGAACTGAACATTAAAAACTGCTTCTTTTTAAGACAGAAATCTATACTAGCCAAAAAAAGTTTTCAACTCCCATGCAAAAAGTCCAAGTATCCATTATTTTGTATGATTCCAGAATCTTGTTTACATGCGTGTTTTCCCTTCTGGTTTCATTCAAAAGATTCTCTTTTCTTTTCCAAGTGTACTTTCTAAGTCTGGAGACAAAGTGTTCCTTTTCCCTGGCTCCACCATGTGACGATGTACCCATGCAAGAACTTAAGGAGCTAGAGGGTTCATAGTGGTCTCACTTGTTAGTCTATGAAAGCTGAAGCTGCCAACTGCACATGGATCAGAACGGTCCTGATTCAAATGGCTCCCTGCTCCATATCAAGAGAAATGGGACTGACCATAAATCACACGGTTTAGAAACTCCAGACCATTTTTTACATTTTAGTTTTATTTTCCTAAAAATTAACATAATTTCAACAGCCCTAAGACTTCTGAACCTGAAAAACCCTGGATTTTTTTGGTAATATGAAAACAGTGCCCCAGTGAATAATCATTCAATCTTCAATTACTGCCTAAATTGAACGGGTTTTTTAAATAAGTACAGCTGATGGTTTCAAGATAGTCTTTGAGAACTAGAATAACTGCATGAAAGATACCAAAGACAGGTGTCCTCAATTAAGTCTAAAATCTTTGTTTCTTCTCTATCAGATGTGTAAACTTGGCAAGTGACATCATTTGTAGACAGCATATTATTCTTAGTGCAATGCACAATTACTCCTTCAATTTTAACATGAGATCATGGAGTTAGATACATGCATTTCCTCTGTTTTACCTAAGTGTACAACATAATAGCAAGGATATTGTTTTATTTGTTCATTTCTATATCCCCAGACCCTAGCACACAATATATGTTCAAATCATTATTGGTTAATGAATGCTGTCCAATTATAGTATATACAGAAATGAAGCTAATTTCCCTCATTCATTTAGCTATAAGACTCAACTGTATATATTGAAGTATAAATTATACATTATGCCCAACAATGCAAATTCTAAGTCTGCCCATGGGGACAAAGTAACAGTTATTGTGAGAATAATAACTCTGAATTTCCTTAAGTTGGGTGCAATTGGATACTTCACTTTTAAGGTGCAAAACCTTATGTATTTAATAAAACTGAATCCCATTAGAGTTCTAATTTCCACAGGTGCCCCTACAGCACTGTAATCCAGAAACCATACAGTATCTTGTTCTCTGCAGAAAGTTAATCATTATTGAGAAAGCTTCTGGACACCGTATTTCCTATACTCATGGAGATTCATCTCTATACCCCTCTGGAATCCATGCTGTGAAAGTTTGACTTATGTGTATAGTACTTTAAGTGATAAAGGCTTTATATAATTTGGGAGCCATACCTAACTAAAGCAAAATTCCAATGATAATGAGTGATATAATGGCAAAATTCCACTGTAGTTCTAAAAGTTCTGTAAGTAATGAGTACATTAAAATTTCAATCATTTGGGGCGCCTGGGTGGCTCAGTCGTTAAGCGACTGCCTTCGGCTCAGGTCATGGTCCCAGGGTCCTGGGATCGAGCCCCGCATCAGGCTCCCTGCTCCGCAGGAAGCCTGCGTCTCCCTCTCCCACTCCCCCCTGCTTGTGTTCCCTCTCTCGCTGTGTCTCTCTCTGTCAAATAAATAAATAAAATCTTAAAAAAAAAAAATTTCAAGCATTTATAGATAAATGTTCAAAATCATTCTCACCAGTTAATCCTCCATTCCTCCAAATGTTCTTGTTCTTATAACTGTTAAGTACAAGTCATCTTTTCTAATCCTCACGAATAAGGTCCTTTCATTCTACAGTATGTGTTGTGTGCTCTAATACTGCTTAATACTTTACACTAAAGAGCACCTCAAACACAGAAATATCTAATAACTCCTCCCATTACTTGGGATACATGTTCCATAAAGGATATATTAAGAGTGATAAAATAATAGGGAGATAGTTCCTAGAATTTTGTTCCATCCTTAAAAGACTTTGGAATGTTTTTTCCAGTATCTCCCTTTACCCCTGAAGCTGGGGTGAGAAAAAGGAGAATGGGTATCAGATACCCACTTACCGGGGGGGGGGGGGGGGGGCAGAGATGGGGGGGCGGTGGAAGACAAAAGAATTGGCAACAAGGAGAGAAGGGACTCATTTTGCTGATCATAAGATGCTTGGCTTAATGGGACATTTGGGCAGTGATATTCTTGTGGAAACATTTCTGCTAAAGCTTCTTTTTATCAAACTAAGAAAAGGTCATATAAATTGATGCAACTAAGGAAATTCTATTACAAAATACAAGTTACAAAATACAAAATATGCAGGTGTGTCCTACTCTATATAACTATCTCCATGTCAAACTCTGACATTTCTCTTCAGACAGATCAACAAAGAGAACTTAAGCATTATTTGTGATGCAGCAATTTCCCTTTTACATACTCATACTAATGTTTTTTTACCAGCTCTTTGCCAGGTAAACTTCAATCTTATTTTTAACCTATTTCATCATTATCTATACAACCTTTATTTTCTATAAAGTACTTTTCAACATACAGCATTCAGAATATCTGGAATTAGATTTCAGGATATTCTCCTAGCGAACTGCATTTTAAACTTTACCTCCCCAAAGACCATATTTAAAATGTCTAAATACAGTCTTTTGAAAAACCTTGGTGTATACTTGTAGTGGTATCTCCAGAAGATCAGAAACATTCTTAATGTAAGATATTTCCTCCTTCTATTGGTCCATGAGCCCCCTTGTTTTTAGTACTCAGTTCTGGGCACTCCAGAGGTTAAGAAGCTGTGGGAAGACTGGGAATGCCAAGAAAAAAACAAGTTGGGGCCTAGAGGGCAATATTATTGGAGATCACTTAAGGAAAAGCTAACCTAACCAGAACACAAGAACTGCAAAAAGAGCTAGCACCAGTAGTCCAAATGCACACAAAAGTAAAAACTTAGAAATACAGAATTTTCAAGACAGAAGACGATAACTTAATGAGAAACCTGTTTTAACTGAAGGCTTCACATCAAGACAAATTACATCCAACCATGATTAAAAATATATTGTCAATAAGAACCTGGAACCACAATGACAGTTCCCCACAAGTCAAATGTAGAGAACATCGAAAGACCCTGGCATTCTGCCACAAGAGTCTCCACTTGGCTTTGCCCTGGTCAACATTTTTACCAACCACTTGGGATGCACTCAGGGGCAGGATCAGTGAGAATGAGGAATAAACAACCTATGGGATGCCCTAGTATCCAGGGCAGATGGAAGGTTCAGAAAATTCAGCAGTCCAGAACAAGGAACAGACATAAAATAACACACACACACACACACACTCAAGATTAAATATAAAGTACTGCCCTGGAGCTAAAAACATAAGCTGCTCATCTATAACATAAGGCCTTACCTACGAGCAATTCATGTGACAGACAACTCCAAGGATGACAGCTACATGCTCAACACAGCACAAATCTGTCTACAACAAAACTTGAATTTAAATTTAAAAAAATTTTTTAAAAAAGGAAGAAAGAAAAGAAACTAACAAAAACATCAACCTGGACTATACTCATTAAATTACAGTTTTCAAACCTTCTTAGCATGCCCTGTGCTGGTCACATCCTAGCTGAAGTACTGTATGCTTCTCCAAGGAACACATGTTAAAACTGGCAATGAAAACCTAGACAATTTCAAAAAAGTTAGCATGACTCTGAAGCTCTGAAACTACATCGAATAGCAACGGTTAGACAGATCTGTGGCAGCATAACTTGGAAAAAATTAACATCTTAACTCTTAGTATCTGAAGATTTATTGTGTGAAAGATAGAAGACAAAATTAGGACTATCAGAGGGCTAGGAATCCACACAATATGAAAAGCATCTCAATATTAAGTTGTTCAAAACTGCCTTGAAAACAAAGGGCTCCCCATCTCTAGAAAGGAAGCCAAGCCGATAGAGACAAAATAACGACCTGCCGAGAATGCTTCAAGAACGTCCATCTGTGCCCTTATGGAAAGCTGCACCAAGCTACTTCCAACCCAAGACCCTGGAGATCACCTATAACCCCTGAACTACAGAGGCAAAAAAAAAAAGAGGAAAGAAAGAAAGAAAATTAAAGTCAGACAAGGAAAATGCCTTTCTTCGGTACCACAATCATACAATAGCAAGCCAGAAGCAGAGGCTAGCATTCCAGACTCCCAGATCCACTCTCTCCATCCTGTTCCATCTTTTCACTCCAAGTATCAGGCCACATCAACCCTCAGTCACAGAGAAAGTATGGTCTTCCTAAGAAATCATTCACACTTGGGAAGTAAGAGTTGGAAGAACCTATGGGACAAGTGGTTTTTGTTTCTCACTTCTTTCTGTAGTGTTCAAAGTTACTCAGATAGCTCAAGAAACACCAATCCTTAATGTGCACGGATACCATATACATTCTTCCACTAAGAATTCAGCTCTGAGAGCTTTACACCGAGAGGATTCAGGTTCTTCAGGCTCACAGAGGAATGCCTCAGAGTTCAAACCTTTCATCCAATTCAATAAGTGTTAACAGATTCTAGAAGAGGCAAAGAGGATCTTATTTCTCCCCTTCAGTCAAAAAGACAGAGATGAAATCTGCACTGGCAAAGAAACAGATTTCAGTGTGTCAGAGAGGTAGAATACCAGTGTCGGTAATTTTCTCATTACAGTCACATATAAGGATTTAAATCCACAATTAGACAAACACAGTGTTTTCAAACAAAGTATTTTCAAATAATAGATGCTGACTGACTTTTTAAAGAGCCATAACACTCGCTCCCTTTCAGCCCCCTGAACTGCCTGCCATTCAGCCATACAACTCAGCCTTCGTTTCCTCACTAACAAGCACCCTAATAACAAGAGTCCACAAACTGCTTCCTAACTCAGAGAAAACTATTCTCAGAATTGCAATCACACAATGCTTGGTCTAATCATAAAAACACAATCTTAACAAACCTCTACTGGGGCTCACGAGGTACCAGATGCTATGCTAAGTACTTTACAGCATCTTGATAAGGTAAATATTATCCCCATATTATAAATGAAGAAAATAAGGCTCTAAGAGATTGTTACTTGCCCAAGGTCAAGAGCTACTAAGTGTTATGACCACGTTTCAAACTCCAAACTCCAAGTCACCACCATACATTGCTGCCTGCCTACTTACTTGCTCAAGGAGAGTGGTCCTGTCGGCTCCAAGCAACAACTGGAGCCACAGCAAGGAATGGGGTACCAAGTTCATTCAAGATTTTCACAGGAACCAGGAGGCACAAAGTGCCATTCTTTGAAACACTACTGAGATGCGTGTGTAACCAGAGATGTAAACGGTAGCAGGAGGGCCTAAAAGTAGACATGAAAACAAACTTCCTTTATTTTGAAGGTAAGCCTCTAATAGTTACATTAATAATGAGTCCACCATTTTTATTGCTTTATGTGCTAAGCTTCGGAATCAAATTCCTTCTCTTTTCCCTCTCAGTGTGGATGAAGTGGACTTGGATCATACAGCCCACTCTATGCACTTGGAGTACAGGCAGCAATAACTCCATCCCCTTCAGAAGTCACCTCAGGACAGCGTGGCTGTCACTGATGAGCTGCGTGTGCCAACATCCCTGAAGGGCTCCCGCTGCAGGGCTGAAGATTCACTGCACGTGCAGACCAACAAAACGAACTGTCATTTTTCTCCTGAAATGTGCATTCAGTCACAACTGCCACCCCCCAGATCATTTCACGGATTCCCTAATATAACACTCAAAGTAAATTTGATTATAATCAAATTTTGTTAGTGGTAAATTTATTCCTAGGTATTTTATTATATTTGATGCAAGTGTAAATGGGATTGCTTTATTAATTTCTTTGATGGTTTATTATTAGTACATAGAAATGCAACATATTTTTGTATATTTTGTATCCTACAATTTTACCGAATTATTATATTTAAAATGCTCCCAAGAGGGCGCCTGGGTGGCTCAGTCGTTAAGCCTGCCTTCGGCTCAGGTCATGATCCCAGGGTCCTGGGATCGAGCCCCACATCGGGCTCCCTGCTCCGCGGGAAGCCTGCTTCTCCCTCTCCCACTCCCCCTGCTTGTGTTCCCTCTCCCGCTGTGTCTCTGTCAAATAAATAAATAAAATCTTAAAAAAAAAAAAAAAAGTTCCCAAGAGATTAACTATGTCCAGTTCAAAACTTAATAAGGAATATTTGAAAGACATTAGAAGGATCAGTCATTTAAAAGCCCCCCCAAAAAACCCTGTTTTCTGAATATTTTTATTCAGCAGCATGTAAAAATTTTAACCAAAAACTTAAATTTAAAGAAGTCGAATTAGTTTACTTGTGAAGGTAGATTTGTCTTTTTCTGTGCTTAAGCCAGACTAAATGGATTGACGTTAAAATATGCTGTGCCACTAAAAAAAAAACTTTTTTAATGTGACACCTCATACTGCCATCTTACATTTGTAAAGTATTTTGCAAGCTACGTAAAATTTCTCATTCCCATTTGAATGAGAACATTCAATTCTCACAATAAACCTGTATGATTAGGAGGGAGAAGTAAGTCCGCAAAAGCTGAAAGCGACAGAGATAAATAAGACATCTAGGGCACAGAGCTCCAAGTGGTGGAGACACAAGCGGAAACCCAACCTTCTGATCCATGCTGCCAAAATCATGCCTGCCTCCAAACACCAGACTCTACCTCTGATCTCATTATATGCAATAGATTTGTAAAGAAGCACAAGCTTTCCAGATTCTTTCATTTCCATACACTGATTGAGAATGCCTTAAACCAACATCTACCCCTCAAAAAAATGTACTTAAAGCTTAGTAAGATATTCAAGTCAATAGCCCACTGACCACCTCCCGTAAAGCCTTTTTATTTACTCCATCTGAATAATTTAAAAGGAATAAATTCTCTGAGAACATTTTAATATCAGATTATGAATATAGTCCATGGCCTATTGTGCCTTGCTTACAAAACTCTGCTTAAAAGATCAAGTGAATAAAATGTTTTAATTTATATATTAGAAATTCTAAATCCTAATCTCTCTTGATACATTTTTTAAAAATTTTTAACCAAGTGTTTTTCAATTTTTGAAAATCCATTTTGTTTTAAAGTCAGGTTTTTAAAAAATCAATTAAACCATTGATTTTTATCTTAACTCTGATATTGCTTAACTCAGTATTCAAAGATGATACCCTGACAGATCCGTATCTGTATGCAGGTATGAATTGGGGGCGGGGGGGCGGGGGAATCAATGCACAGCAAACTGTCTTTTTTGGCGCTGCAGAAAGATTGCTCTTCCTCTCTGCATAGCCTGTCGTCTGTCCTGTGTTGGGCTGTCAGGCAAAGCTGGGTAAGGACACACTCTGTGCCACCACCTACACCTGTATCCCTTCCCAGGTTGGACAACGTGCACAGAAGTTTTGTCAGCACTAAGCAGTTACACCACCTGTCAGAAATGGCATCCCCTTTATTAAAGGAGTCTTTCTGCTTACCTTATAGGCCATGAGAGCCTTGCTGAAAAGATGAGTCATATTATAAATGTACTCCCTCTAGTACTAATGTTTAGCACATCCCCTAAATCATAAATGGGATTTTATTACTCCATGAAATGAGCACAACAGGTTTTCATTTGCTGCTCATGACTGTGCCCATGAATCAAGGCACAAGGCTAATTAAAGCTTTGTGATGGTGCCCCACCATCACTAGAAGATCAAGTCCAACTCTTCATGACAACACACAAGGCCCACTACAGTCTCTACCATCTCCTCTTCTACCACCACCCTCCCTCCAACACTCAATGCATCAGCCATGGAAGCTGTGCAGAATGTGAATCACAAGAGAGAGGGAACTGTTTCCCATCTCCACATTTTTGCACAAGATTTATCTGCTGCCTAGAATGTATTTCCATACCCCCTACTCTGACCACCTTTCCCTCTCCTAACAGTAAATATCTTGGACAACTCCTCTCATCTTCCACACCGATTCCAAGTTTCCCCTTCTCTTCTGGAAGCCTTTACAGATCCCCAGAAAGAACTGCTATCTCCCCTTCAAACACACCATTCAGAGGGTCCTGGGTGTGCTATCAACCAAGCCACATGCCCTGAGGCTGCCTTACTTTCCCCCAGGTGAGCTCCCGGGAGGGGAGGAAGGGGTCTGACTCAGTTTTGCATTCCTGGTACACACCCAGTGCTGGCACAAGTCAGTCAGTAATGGAGGGAGGACTGCTCCTGCTCCGCAGCCCCGGGCTCAGCTCTCCCAGGAAACTGTTCCCATCCAGGGGCTCCCAGAGGCCAGGCAGCCAGGTCCTGGCTGACTCCCTCATGATCAGGCCTGGGGAAAGCAGGGTGGGCTGGCAGCCCAGGGAGCATGACCAGAGACAAAGATACACTTCCCCCGTGAAGAGTACAAGGGGGTTATGCAAGGGAGAGAAGGAATGAGGAGGCAGACACTACAACAGCATCTCCACCCATCTGAAGGAAGGGAATTTTCTAGTCAAAGAAAAACTGACCTTTTATTTCAATAAAAGCTTACCTTTTATCTCAATCCATATAGCCGTGTCTCCTATACTAAGCGATACATTGCTGCGTTGTAGTAGAAATAATTTAATACAACAGAACACGGGCATAAAATAAATAGCCCCCAAAATGCAAAAAGCCCTTACATATCCTAATTCAACCAGTCAACAACTTTATCCTACCCCTAACAACTGGGATACTCCACAGATCTTGACTCAGGGGTTACTTGCTTTAATTTTATATATCATACAATAAGGTTAGTTATCTTGTTTCCAAGCTCCCTACAGATTAAAAGCAGCCTGTTTGAGAAAAGAGTTTTATAAGAAAGAAGACCAAAAAAATCTATAAAAAAGCAGACCCAAAAACCCTAAAGTCCAGCAATCTAGGCCATTTTGGCCCTATGTATCTGGACACTAATAGCTACACTCAATCTAAAAGAGCACAGTTGACATTCTTAAAGGCGCAAATCATCAGCTTTCTGGAAATGCTGACTATACAAAATTATACACTTTTCAATATATTGCCACAGCCAAAGTACAGTTATATTTAAAATAAAATTATATTGGCTTTTTCACTTATAGAAATTTGCCCCCAAAATATTAGTGGGCAAGATGCCAATATGCTTAGTGTAGCATTGTTCCCAATAGTGAAAACCTGAAAACTAAATACCTATCCAAAGGGTAATGAGAAACAGATTATGATATATATATCAAGTGGAACACAATTCAGTCATTTTAAAAGATCATATTCGTTAACATGGGAAGAGAACCACAACAAAGTATTAAGTAAAAACTTAAGATTGGTAAGTGGCATGTGTTATATAATTTCACTCTTATGTAACACATGTATATGCCGTGTTTGTGCACATGGACACCCATGCATGCATATTACCAAACTGTTGACAGTGATCACCCCGAATTACTAAACTGTTAACAACCATGATTTTTACTTCTTCACAATTTTCTATATTGTCTGAATTTGCTACAGAAACACAGATCTTTCATATAATGAGAACAAAATTATTTTTGAAAAATACAGTCCAGCATAGGCACATCCATCTCAAACACTGGTTTAGAGGATAAAAGAAAAGGGAGAAAAAGCAAGTAGATGAATGTATGTAACTAGCCTGGACACAATCACCAGGCGTCGTTTCCCATCTACCTGCTATAATATAGAAATCAGCAAAGGGCCATAGAGGTGCATCACTGCAAATTCATCCACACTAGTAGAAAACACAATTTTGAATGCCACAGTATTTAGACAGGATATTATAAGGATATCTTATATATAGCTCCAATCACCCTATCAACTTCAAATAGTTTCTTAGTTCTATCTGGAAGAAGTACTTCATCAAATTTTCAGTGTTGAAATACCATGGCATGTCCATCTACAGAAAACTACAATTTTGAAGGACTATACAGTTGACCGTTGCACAATGCAGTGGTTAGGGATGCTGACCCTCCTACACACAGTCGAAAATCTGCATATAACTTTTAACTCCCCCAAAACCTAACTACTAACAGCCTACTCCTGACCAGAAGCCTTACCAATAACATCAACAGTTGGTTAATATGTATTTTGTATGTTATATGTATTATACACTGTATTCTTACAATAAACCAAAGAAAATATTATTTAGGAAATCTTAAGGAAGAGAAAATACATCTACATTACGTACTGTACTTATTGATACCGTAAGTTTATGTCATCTGTTCACAAGATGAATGTATCATCTATCAGTATCTACACATCATAAAACACTGTAGATGTTATACATATTACTAACACTAGACATCAAAAATAAAAAACTAATGTAAAAAAGAAATTTGTATATATTTACAGGTAAAATGATTTGTGCATTGATAACAAACAGCAATATGACTGCTTTATGATAGTCTAATGTAAATGATATGATTGCTTCAGAGTAGCCTAGCCTACACACTAATGAATTAATCATAAAATTTTGATGGCATGCAGTATTACAGCCATATTCAGAACACAGTATTGGGAACACTGTTACATTTTTAAAACCATTTACTTGTAATGATAGGCTGATAGACATTTCCTCCAATTACAAGAGGTGTTCTGTATAATAATGTAATTCTTTGAAAGCAATTACAAGACAGTAAAAAAACTAGTACGTTATTAATTTTCTATTAAATATCACTCACCTTAAGCCTATGTAAAGATAAACTATACATTTCCATACAAGTCGCGCACAGCATGTTATACACAATTAATACTTGGGTGATGGTCTCACACATCTCACACAGTTCTTGCCATACAGTTATTAGATTTCCACACCAAGACATACAAAGACACAACAGATAAATTCATTACCTGTATGGCATGATGATTATTTACTGTTCATTAAGTGGGAGTGGATCATCATTAAAAGTCTTCACCCTAGTCATCTTCACACTGAGTAGGCTGAGGAGGAGGAAGAAGACAGGTTGGTCTCGCTGTCTCAGGAGTAGCAGAGGTGGAAGAGGTAAAGCGGGTGGGAGGCGAAGGTAGATCCTTACCTTCGTTTTTGCTTTTTCATTTCTCTAAAAATGTTGCTATACGGTACCAACATTTGTTTTAGTTTCAGCGCTTTTATCTTAGAAGGGTCCGTGTTGTAAAGGAAGTTAAAAAGCAGTCTTGAGCAATGGGAACCCTTCTGCCCTACTGTCTAATGTCCATTTGTTTTCTGGCACAGCTTCTTCTAGGCCTTCTTCCTCGTTGTCTGGTACTTGTCCCGAAGCACTCACCTCCATCAAGTCATCTTCTGTTAGTTCCTCTGGTGTGGTGTCTATTAGCTCTCAAATTTCTCCAAGGTCCATACCTTGAAACCCTTGGCCCCCACAATCTCTTTCATGACTTCCTTGACTGGCTCTGTTGTTCATCCTGTGAAGTCATGCACAACATCTGGACAGTTTTCTCCAGCGGGAGTTTATTGTTTTCGGCTTGATGGTTTTCATGGCTTTTTCTAAAACAACAATAGCATCTTCAATGATGTAATCCTTCCACACTTCCATGTTCTTTCAGGATTCTCTTCCACAGCGCTGACAATCCTTTCCATAGAGTACCATATGTAATGAGCCTTAAAGGTCCTTATGAATCCCTGGATCTAGAGGCTGAATGAGGGATGTTGTGTTTGGGGGCAAGCAGACCACTTTGATGCCTTCATTGTTGAAGTCATGGGGTTCTAGGTAGTCAGGGGTACTATCCAATATCAAAAGAACTTTAATCCCTTACTGGCAAGGTACTTCCTGACTTCAAGAGCAAAGCATAAATGGAACCAATACAGGTAAAGGGCTCTCACTGTCCAGGCCTTCTTGTTGTACAATCAAAAGACTGGCAGCTGGTATTTATCTTTTCCCTTCAAGGCCGGGGAGTTAGTAGCTTTATGGATAAGAGCCGTCCTGATGATAAATTCAACTGCATTTGCACAAAACAGTAGATTTAGCCTATCTCTTCCTGCCTTAAATCCTGGTGCTCACTTCTCTTCCTTACTATTAAATGTCCTCTGTGGCATTTTCTTTTCCAGAATGGGGCACTTCTGTCTGCATTAAAAACCTGTTCAGGCAGATATCCTCTCACCTCAGTGATTTTCTTAATGGCATCCGGGAACTCGTCTGCTACCTCTAGTCCGCAGAAACTGTTTCTCCAGTTATCTTGGCATCCTTCAATCAAACCTCTTTCTAAAATTATCAAACCATCCTTTGCTGGCATTAAATTCTCCAGCTTTAGATCCTTTACCTTTGTTTTGCTTTAAGTTGTCATATAATGACTTCCCTTTCCAAATCCTATTAAGAGTCTATAGGAGTATCTTTCTTGCAGCAATCCTGCACCCACATAAAAGCTGCATGTTCAATATGAGCTGAAAAAGTACTTTGCAAAAAATACAAGGTTTTTGTGCCAAAGCACACCTGCAGCAACGGGTTAATGAGATTTCCCTTTCTCTTTTTTTACAGTGGTCCTTATGCTGGATTCATTTATCTTGAAATGGTGGGCAACCATAGCTGCACACCTCAATCTATGGTAGATATTAAGTAATTCCATGTTTTCTCATAATGCCGTGACTTTTCTCTGTTTCTTGGGAACACTTCCAGCATCACTAGCGGCACTTTGTATGGGGTCTCCTGGTGTTAGTCAAGGTTTACAGTATTGCACTAAACATGATGAAAAAATACACGAGAATCAAAAGATCACTGTCTACTGCAATACACAATTTACCAGAGAGAAGAAGTGCTCATAAGATGATTAGTGTCACCCAGTGTTTTAACAGATACTTACTTGCAACACCTGAGCTCAGGGCAAGAGCAACAAAAAGTTGTCTACAAAATTACTATAGTAGTACAGTATGTACTATAGTTAATTTTGCATGGTTATAATTTAATACATCTTTCCATTTACACCTCTCAATTGTGAATGGTGCCATGTAAAGTCTGTGTGCATAAGCTTTGATAAATTTTAAGTTTTATAATAGATTCGTGTATATTTTGTGGTAATAAATGATAAAATAAACTAGTATTTACACATATTTTATGCATTCATTATATACCTCTCTCTTAATTTTTTTCAACATTTCTAGGCTATGCAGTTCATCTGGAGTTTGCTCAAATTGTCACAAATCTCCAAAACTTTTCCAGTATAATAACTGAAAAACACTCATGTATAACTGGATCCAAACAGTACAAACCCATGTTATTAAAGGATCAACTGTACTACTTTGGAGATTGCTGCCCAACTGACCATGCTCATCCACAAAAATTTTATCACCTATGGGCTCTCCAAAGCAAGGAGCAAAGACAAGGGTGAGGGGAGGAGTACACGGGAATTGGACTTTCCATGTAACTTGGAAAAAAATTTTTGAAAAATACAAAAAATATTTCTTATAAGCACAGGTTTAATAACAGAGCAGAATAAGGTATCCAAAGGCATTTGAGGAAAAAAAAATTGAGATTTGGGCACAATGCGGGTCACATTATTTCTGAATTCTAGTATTTTTCCCTTTATGAAAGGCACAAGAGGATAAAGAAATGTTAATTATAGTAACCTTCTTAGTCAAAATGAACAGCCCTAAAGGGGGAAAAAAAAAATGTTTGAAAATACGGTAAAAAATTGTGAAATGTCATACTCTCTTCATTATAGCATACTAGCTGCCCTTGAATTCTTTGGGGAAGGCAGGACATACTATAAGTAGACAGGGAGACTGGCAGGCAGGCTGGCCAACAGCACGTCAAGGAAAGGAGAGAGAAAATGAACATGAAGAAGAACGGGAGCTCTGTAGCAAATGAGATGAAAGAAAAGAATAAAAGAAAGAAAAAATCAACTCTGCCTCATGCTGCAGATGCCCTCAAAAAATGTCATTAATGACACATTCTCATTACAGAAATTCCCCAGAGTGGCCAAAGACTTGCTTTTTTTGTGGTTTCCAAATCAAAAACTACATGCACCTTTTATACATCAAGGCTAGCATATATACACCATGTGGCTACTCTCTACCCAGCATGTCCTCATCAAGATACATCTGTGGCCTGCTCTAACCTCTAATGACAACACTGACAGTTGCATGGAAGATCAACACAGACACAGAGCAGACAGACACAGAACAGATTTATATGTCAAAATTGTATTCTGAGATTCTTAAACTGGGGTTTTTTCCTCCACAAGATAGTTCCCAAATGCACTTAGTCTTTGATTCATCACAGACTTTTTCATTTTCTTATCTTCTCCATTAAGTTGCAGAGTTCTTAAAGCTGCAAAAAAAGTCTGCTTCCATCTCAGTATACTATAAGTAGACAGGGAGACAGGAGTCCAGTGCTACAAGTCTCAGGCAAGGCGAGCCTACCTAAAGGGAGGAACCCAGCCAGGTGGGAGGAGCCCCCAGAGCACACAGAGTGTGCCTCAAGGGCAGGAGAACAGACCAGAGTTCCACTGACACATGGTGACTTTCATCATTTTTTGGTCTCTTCTCTCCCTTTCTTTTCCCAAATAAATCTGGGGACAAGTATTCCAGTGTACCAAGATGAATTTATGGGTCTTCAAGTGACAAAGAATGAAAAAACAATGATCTACAATGATTCAAAAGATAGGTTAAAGGCAGTCTTTTTGCTTACTGCAAAACCAAATTCAGAATTTACCAATTTCAAGTATGAAATTGTCAATTCCGCAATTATTCCTACATCTGTGTAAACGGTATAGATTTCCACTGTAAGATTCCCTAGTAGCAAAATACCCAAAGTCACAATTCTAACCCAAGAAAACTTAAAAGTCTCTCAGTCACTACACAGGGAAGTAAGTGGTTAAGAGCACAGATTTTTTGAGCCACTATGTGGGCTCAAATTCCAGCCCTGCCATTTACCAGGTATGTAACTGTGGACAAGTTACTGAATGCCTGTACCTCAGTTTCCTTATGTATCCCTTAATTTAAGCAAATTAATATACATAAACTCTTAGAACATTATCTAGCACTTACTATAAAAGTAATGGCTGTTGTTACTGTTATTACTGTCATCATTGTCCAGCAGATTTACCGTAAGCATTTCAACTGAACCTCTCCTAGAACAAGAGCATCACTGCTAAAGCACTCCGAGTATTTCTCAATTTCAAAAGAACAGTATAAAACCAAAATGTTTCTTTCATCTTAAAAAACATTTTGGTATGTGGGGAGCTATTCATTTAATAGTGGTTTTTCAAGGAGTTAGGCAAAGTTTTGAAATGTAACCTGTTCCCTCTTCCACCTTTCAAAAGGGAAAAGGAAAAGGAAGAAATGGTGTGGGAGACATTTTTGTTTTGTTTTGTACTGTTTTTCAAAGAGTAGCTTTCACCAGCCATTTATTCAAACTAGTCTTAAATACATTTGTAGAGTGTTCAACATGCGAAGGACTTCTGCCTTATATCTCTAGAGTAGAGACTATTATAAGAACCCAATTAATGTTAAAAAGTACTTTCCTAATCCATAACTTCTACATTTGAATCTCAAAAGTGTTGTCTTAGCCCTTTTTCCTATTTGCTACATTCAAACCATAAATGACTCTTAATCACAGGAAACAAACTTTGTTTGTTTGTTTGTTGTTTGTTGAGGGTTGAGGGAGGGGAGCTGGGTAGGGGGATGGGTTAACTGGGTGATGGACATTAAGGAGGGCACATGATTTAATGAGCACTGGGTATCATATAAGACTGATGAATCACTGACCTCTCTACCTCTGAAACTAATAATACATTATATGTTAATTAATTGAATTCAAATAAAAAATAAATAAAATATCCCATTATTTTTAATAGTGCAGGAATGTTAATTAACATAATCGTAAGTTTCTCCAGCATGAGGCACGAAAGAGAACAGAAAATAGACACAATTCTGGTTTTCAGGCAATTTAACGTAAACATATGGCTGCTTTGGACCAGTATCATATTTACTGTATCTTATTACTAATATTACCCATTCGCTGATTTAGGGGAAGTACAGATATCTCCCAAAAGCAGATGACAATCTACTGCAGAAAAGCTGTTTTATACTCAAGCAACCACGGGTAAAGTAGTAAATTCTCAAAACTTAGAACAAGCCCCTTTGAACTCTACATAGTGCTCATTATCAATATCATAAATAAAACAATAAAAGCAAATGCTCCCTTTTGAAGAGTCTTAGCAACTAAAGAAAAAGGGGTCTGTCATAATTGAGTTGCATAGAAAGCAAGTGGTAAGAGCAAATGGAAGAAGTCTCAAAAGTCAATCAGGATTTTGTTGAGATATAAAAATAAAGGAAAATGAGAGCTAGCAATGTTTTTTGAGAAAGTAGGATATTCAAAGGTATGAAAAACATTTTTAAAATCCACACAAAAGGATTTTAAGACAGGAAGATTAACCCACAAGTTGTTGAATTATTTTGCTTAGGCATACACATGTTTAGAAACTTCACGAAATATATTCCTGATTAGCAACACTCAAGTTTCCAGCTGCCTTTACATTTGTTCACTTTGTCAAAGCCCTAATTCTATACCAAAGCCTTTTGTCCTACTCAAATGCCAGCTCAGCTCACCTTACTGGAAAGGCTCTTCTGGTTCTGTCAGCTGTGCCCATGATAAGCAGCTGGGAAGTATGGAAGAAACACTAACTATTGACTGAAAAAGAGTATGGACATGGAGTTTTACCATTTGTTACTGAAGAGGTTATAAAAAAAAATGCATATCCAAAAAACGAAATTAAAAAGACTATTCATTGCTCCACACCTGCTCAGAAAAAGTTACAATCACCAATCCATGTAAAATAGCCACAGCTCAACTAAAGGAAGTATTAATCCTTGTTTGAAATGGGGGGGGGGGGCGCGGGGGGGATGCCAAAGCACAAAGGCAAAGGCAAAATCACTCAGAAGCAGAAGAGAAATGTCCACTGATGTACTGGGGATAAACCAAAGGTCTCTGAGGGGTTTGTGTTTCCTTGATGCAGTACTTGAAACAAACAGCAAGCTTGGGGCACAGACATCAATCTGGAATGTAGGCAGAACTTTTCACAACTTCAAAGCATAAAAATGTGTTCTCAATTAGTATGTAATATATAAATGCCAAATGCAGACTGGCCCTCAAATATTTACCATCTTTAGCTGGAGATTTTCCCATCTTTAGCAATGTCGAATTGCCGGGCAGCATTACCACTGCTCCCATTATCTCCTCTGCCTGTCTGTGCCCACCACTCCAAGTGGTGTGGCTATGAGGAGGGACTTCTGAGTGAGCACAGTAAATTATATCCAACCAGGCACCAGTCTGGCCTATTGGCTGCTATTCGAAAGACAGAGAGCCAGGTTAGCTGCTTTGAAAAACCCCAGATAAGGGGGCATAATCAACAAGGCCAGCAAGAATTAAGCACACCTCTCTGCCCGCAGGGTACAGGGGCTGAGAACTGGCTCCCAAAAGAATCGAGATGCAGGTGGATTATCAATGATGGAACCCAATAAACCACTCTGCCTGGTTGTTTGAGACATAATACGCTGTACAAAATATGTACATTTCATCATGAAGCAATGAAGGAGGCCAAGAGCATTAACACTGATAAAGCACCAATGCACTGGCCTAGATACAAGACATAAATGATCTCAATTAACACAAGTGAGGCCCAGAGAAGTTAAGTAACTTGCCTGGGTCACAAATGTAGTAAGTAAGTGCTAGGCCAGAATCTGAACTCTGATCTGCCTAACTACACAGAAAATGTTCTTTCTATCAAATCACAAAGCCTTTTATTATTTTTCTCATCATTATGCTGTCCCGAGATAGTTACGCTTCCACTCCAGGCATCTATAAAGGTGGCTGAAAACCTAAAAGGACCTAAGCATTTCCCGGACAGCCCAGCAGTACACATTGGGATGGAACAACTCCTTTAAACACTAAAATGTTTCTATTTTTACCACTCTCAATGAAAATCTTTCTCAAATTGTATGACTGCCTTCTTAAACATAATACACCAACCATCACTAAACAGTAAGTGTGTTGCATCATGTCCATGGTATTGTACCATTTGGGATGAAAGACCACACTCATCTTAACAGATGGAAGGGGCCACACAGACCACCCAGTCAAACCCCGTGGCTACAGGATCTCCCTCATAAGATTCATCTAAGGTAGAGAGCTGAAGTGTTAAAAACATGAAAAGAAAGCCATTTATATGTGGTTCATTGGATCTAAAATTTATTTCAGCAGTTTTGGGGACACAAAGCAGTTTGGGGACAACATGCCATCTAAATTCAAAGTCACTCCACCAACACTTGAGTTTCATCCCAGCAAAGAGAAATAATGCCCACCACAGCCAAACTGGTCACCTGTCAATCTTAACATTTCTTAAACCCTGTAATCTCATGATTTCATATTCAACTGGACAACAGTAAAGCAACTGTTCATAAGGTTGTGTAGGGGCGGTGGTATTCTTTTACCCTTTGTGAATCTTTCCTCCCTGCCTAGACCCACAAAGCTATGTATACTTTTCAATACCACACTTGTTCTAAAAACTCTGTATCATTTGAAAGACTTTTTATCAAGAAAGATCAGAGATTCTGCTTTAGCAAGAACAATATTCTAACAGTGTAAACCTGATCCCTATCTGGCAAATTTTTAAAGTATTGTTAAAGTAGTAGTTTTTCCTCAGAAATACTACTGACTTTAGCATCATTTTTTCATATTTTCTAAGTAAGATGATTGTATTACTTAAACCTGTCCCCAAAACCAATGGCATGTGTAAGAAATCGTTCTTATACATCATCAAGTACCAGATTAAAATAAGAAATGAGAAAATAAGAAACACTGTTATGCTAGAGTCATCAACCTTTCCAGGCCTTCACCCACTCAAAACAGAGTCAAGATTTTACTTATGACCACAGCCAGATGCTAGAGTGAAAAGAAAGCCAGCCAGCCACACCGTCCACCAACCCCATCCTCTGCCTTTCCCTATTCCCCCACCTCCCTAAGTTGAAGGTGCAGCTCCAAGCTGCCCAGATCTTTAACCTAATGGGGAGGGGACCGCTTGTCAGCTACCTAGTCTCTTTGCTGACTATAGAGTAACTGCAGCACTGTGCCTGAAACATGGAAAGGAAAAAAATTCTAAACAGAAACGAAGTGTAGGGTGTCTGAAATTTTTTTAAAAAATTAGGATAAACTCATTTTTACACAGTATGTAAGTTACATTTTCAAATAATAGTCTCAATTAATAAGCACATTATCTTCCCTGTGTGTCCAGATTTTTTGGACACTCTACTTACTGTTCTCATTTCAGATTAAGAACCATATCCATTGCTTTGAATTTAGAGAAACCTTCCCTGGAAAGGTGTTTGGAGGTTAAAGAAATTATACTGAGCATGTTATCTGAAAGTAAAACTAACATGCTATTTAAAAATAAGTCTATGTTTCCTGACTTTTTAGATACCCTCTATTTCAGTTCACTGCAAATTGGCTCTTTAATTTCCTAACTACCCACTCACCCACCCCAAACACCAAATTTCTTTCTACATGGAAGGCATCCTAACTTTAATGCTTTTGATATACCACTTTTAGGAAACTGGGGCGGGGGGGGAACTGCTAGAGAAAGAATTGTTGGCTCCATTAGAGTCCAGTTAATTCTGTCATGTTCTGCGGTGCAACTATAGGCAAGTCCCTAATAATAAATAAAAACATATCTCAAGATTATCAATGTTGATGGGAGTATCAAAGGCAAGGGCAGTAAAGTACTCACATAACCCCTCTGCAAAAATATCAGAGAAGAGTTGAGGTGGAAAGGGATTATCTCTTTTGGCTCCAAAATACAGATGTGTATTCTGGCTATCTTATCACCAAATGACTGCTAACTCCATGTAGAGTGAGGGAGAAGGTGCCTAAGAGAGCACACAGGACCAACCACCACCAGACAGACACCCTTGTCTATCAAATAAACAAGATGGTACTTAGTCTTGGTTACATTCATCTGGAACAGACCAGCTTTTGCCCTGCATTCCAGTTCTCATTTTCCTAGCATATCTGTATCACTCTACTTTCTACCCCTCAACAAAGAACAAAAAGTTTAGCAGGTGGACCTTTACTAGCGTAACACATGTTAGTTACAACCAACTTCATCTGTTATGTGGAGAAAGATATCTGCATTCCACTTCTCCATGAAAAGCCCCAGTAAATTTTACATTTGTTTTGAATGAATTGTATTACATTTATCTATGCAGTAATCTATATAATGCATGTTGATGGAGGGATCTACTCACTCCACACTGCAGGAATGCCTCAACTGCTAAAGAAAAACAGTCCTTCTCATGCCACTCATTTGCCTATATGCAGTTCCAGCTGAACAACAGGGAAAAATATATTACTCTGCTGATCAAAGACATAATATACTGTATGTTGGTATTCTACAGCCAAGAGGCCACATGTCACAGACTAGAACAAAATAAACTACAACAACTGTCTGTTCACCACTGAGGCATGTGTGTGCCTTCCTCCATACTTTAAGATGAAGCCATAACATCCATCACAATGTTAGTTACTTTGAGCTCTTTGTCCAAGACGTATATACTTTACCCTAAGTAAATTCAGTATCATACACAAAAGAGAACTTTGGAGATGATTTTCACTTTAAAAAAAAACTGCAATGGTATTCTTTAAATATAAGTCCTGGAATGACTCATACCATAAGGAGCAGTAGAAGGATACGTATTTATGGACACATGAAAGAGTTTGTGCTCGCATTAACTATTCTAACCTACAGACAGGTAATCACTGGCACAAAAACCAAAGGGAGCAAAACTCAACACTGAAGAAGACTTAATGGTTCAGTGCATAGAAATATAATCTCCCTGGGCGCCAGTCAACATTTTCCAATAAACAAATATTTCTTCAGTACCTACTATGTACCAGAAAATCCTACCCAGTTCAGCATTTCCTGCACTTCCACCCAAAACGGACTCCAGACCATATAGAGAGAATGCTGACCCTGATGCAATACACTCCATACCCTCAGTTTTGTCAAGATCTGAAGTCCCAAGAGCTGTGAATGGATGCTACAGTACTAGTATGTTCAAAAACTAGATTTAAGCATGCTAAGAAAACCATCCTACAGATGCTAACTGTTAATAAGAACATTTCCTGGAGCTCTACTTTTACCAGAAGACTTGACGACTACTGGATGTCCAAATGCTGAGAATAATTTAAAACAGAACAAAATAGTTCAAGGCTATTTAAAATCATAAAGAATAAACAAAGTCATTTTCTCATCTTAAACATCATACTAAAGAGGCTCAACAGTTTTGTTTACTATCAGGTGTAACTTGACATTTGCATTGCTAATAGTCCTTTTTCAAAGTGTGCTCATACTCTTAATTCCTTTTGAATAGCAATAACTGGATCTCCTACCCGCCCTAGGATCAGGACATGCTAATAACATCAAGATGCAGCTAAGCATACTTTCATGTTTGGTCTATCACCAGAGTAGAAAATTTTTTGTAGGGGGACATTTATTTTCTTGAGTAGGCATTACTGGTATATAGGATGGTTCATACTGCTTTGTCCTAGTATTCACTTGATATTCGATAAGGGCAGGTCCAAATATAATCTATTCCTCCTTAAAGACATCCCCCACAAGGCAAACACCAATGGAAATGAAAAATCCCTAAAAGAGCTGTTTTTCAGATATGCTGTAGGGGAAAAAACAAAAAGGCTTCCATTTTTTGTGGTATCAAATTTTTTGTCTTCATAGAGTTACCAACTCAAAACTAGTCGAAGGACCCTCTGGAAAAATGAAACTATAAAAAGCAATGGATTACTCAACCACAAGTAAATCCTTACAATTTTAAGATGACAGTGTACTACTGTGTAGTCGTTTAGACAATAGAGATTTAAAAGAAAAGAGAAGCAATAAAACACTTCACAAATCCAGAAGATCATTCCCCAGATAGAAAAAGAATTCCCTTCATAAGGTCTAGCCCAAGAAACTCTAGTAAGAAATAACATTTCTGACTTGATAAACTGAAGATACAGACTTAATGCTAACGTCCCAACTGTTCTATATCTACCTTTCTAAGTTTTATTTGATTTTTACTATGCCTTAAAACTGAAAAAAAATTTGAAATGGTGTGCTTGTCCCCCAGCCTCTCTCAAGGCAACTTAAGGTTTCTTGTGAATCCTTCCAAAGATGTTATATGCACATACATACAAGCAACATAAATGCTTATATATCTATTCTCCTCTCTATTCAAATGCAGCATAACACACACTATTTTACACCTTTTTTTTTCATTTAACAAATACCTAACATCACTCCATATCAATACTGTTTTCCTCATTCTTTTTTACAACTGCACAATATTCCATTATTTGGATGGACCATAATTTACTTACCCAGTCTTCCATAATGAACATTCAGGTTGTTTCCAGTGTTTTGCTACTGTAAACAACACTTCAATACACTATTTCACTTCAATTTAGCATTCTTCATTTCAATTCAGCGTAAGCGAAATTCCTAGATATGGAATTTGGGTCAAAGAGGTGTGTACATTTAAAATTCTAATGGATGCTGTTAAATTATCCTCAATAAATACTGTTCCAATTCATAACCCCACCAGCAATGTATAAGCATCTATCTCCATACCTATACTAACAATGTGTTAAATTTTTATTTTACCAATATGATGGGAGTTGTTTTAAAGTGGCATCTGATATAGTTTTAATTTGCATTTCTCATAAAATGAGCACCTTTAGATTTAGTGCCATTTGTATCTTATTTCTCCATACATAACCTTTGCTCATTTTTCTACTGAATTGATGGTCTTTTTCTTACTGATGTATAGAAAAATTTTATGTATTAGGAAAGTTTGCCTCTAATCTTTGATGAGTGTAATGTTTTTTCAACTTATCTTTTGACTCTGCTTGTGTTAGTTTTTGATATTGCAGAAACATTCATTTTTTTAATAAAGTCTAACTTACAGATCTTTTTCTTTTATTGCCTAAGAGTTATACATCAAAGTTGGAAAAACCCTCTCCATTCTTAATTGTAAAAAATTTCTCTCCTATTTAGTTCTATTTCTTTTGTAACTTTGCTTTTTAAATTTATTTTTTTTTTTAGATTTTATTTATTTATTTGAGAGAGACAACACGCACACGAGCAAGGGGCAGGGGCAGAGGGAGAGGAAGAAGCAGGCTCTCTGCTGAGCAGGGAACCAGATGTGGGATTCAATCCCAGGACCCTGGGGTCATGACCCGAGCCCAAGGCAGATACTTAACTGGCTGAGCCACCCAGGTGCCCCTGCTTTTTAAAATTTAAGTGTGATCCACTTAAAATTCATTCTGGTAGAAGTATGAATTATAGATTCTACTTTATTTTTTTTCCAGTTGGCTCCCCAGTTATGCCAATACCATTTACTGAATAAATTTTATCACTGATTTGAGATGCCAATTTTATCATGTCCTGTGTTTTGGGGATTCCTACTTTACACAAGTGCCTTCATCACACAGCTTTAATTAATGTAGCTTAATAGTATCTTTTAATATCTTCTAGGGCTGGTTCTGTCATTACTCTTCTTTTTTAGAATGTTCCTGGCTATTATTGTATGCACGTTTTTATATTAATTTTAGCATTAGTCTGTCAAACCAAAAAAAATCCTCTTAGAATTTTTATTGGGGTACTTCTAATGTATAGACAAACTTGGGGAGCTTATTTACCTTTAAAAAACAACCCCAACACCTGGCAATTTTGTTCCACTGAGTACTAACGATGTGATTCCAGACTTAGCTAGAGCATTCATATTTCATATTAGCATGTCCCCAATCACAAGATGATGTCTTCTTCATAAGTAATGGTGATATTTGGCATTAACCCTTCCTCCTACAGACACAAGGGTTGTATGGAAAATGTATGAATGCCAGAAGGACTGCTAAAAACGCATATTCACTGAGCTTACCCATAAAAAAACATAAATAGGAAATTATTCCATTGTCATCATATGTTTTCTTAAAATGGAAGCTAAAGACATAAGTGTAAAGAACTGAAAAAGACCTCTACAGATGATCCAGACCAGGTTCTAAGCAACCTTTTTTTCAAAACATATCACTCCTATCATAATGGTTTATTTTATGGACTGTTTCCTAATTTCCCATTCAAAGGACACTCTAAATTAGAAAATCATGTCCATTCTACCCCAGCATTCCTATGGAATTGTTACCACATGTACAGTGTCTTTTACCATCATGCAGTTAGAAGCAAAAGGAATGATGGATGTGAGCAAAACGTTGAGAGAAACAGTATTTTATATTAACATTTACAAATTGTAACACCCTAACATGCACTATCTCATTTGATATACATATGCACATGCCTAAATACAAAAAAAAAATGTAAAAATGAAGAATAATTTTATAAGAGTATTTTAAAACCATTTGTACTATATCCTGTATTTTTAATGCTACAAATCCTAGATATCAAAAGAGAAATATGTTCTCTCTGCCGAAAGGTGGGAGGAGCAAGATATGAGATTAAAGATGTATGAAGGGCCAGTTCACAAAGAGCTTTATAGACAACAGTAAGAAGTTTAGACTTTAGCCTTACAGGAATTTTAAATAGGGGAAGAACATGACGACGACCACTTTGTAAAATTATCTGCATACAGCAGAGAGGATGGGTTAGCTGTAGTATGGCACAGGAAGATAGAAAGTTATTGCAATGAACCAGACCAATCACGGGTTGTACTTAGGGTAGTAGCTGCAGTGATGAAGAAAGGATCTGTGTTAGAGACCACTGAGGAGTTAGAAATGGTAAGACACTGATGCCTTGAACTCAGCGGATAATGGTGCCTTTTAGAGAACTAGGGGACATATAGGTAAAGGCAGGTTTGGAAGGAAAATAGTAAGTTTGAGGCACAAGTGTGACAAGCAAGTAACGACTTCCAGTGAACAGACTACAGACTCCTGGAGCTCATAAGAATAAACATTTCAAGCTGTTATGTGGAGTTTTGAGTAGGGAAGAGTAGGAAAAGAGCGCAGAAAAGTGGGTAGAAGGTGACCCAGCAAAGAGGGCTGTTAACCAGAGAGGCAAGAGAAAAACCACACGGGCTCGGATTTACCAAAGTAAAGACTCTGTTACAAGAAAGAGCGGTCAGGTCAGCTTTGTTGGGTGTTGTTCAGCTGTCAAATAAGATAAAGAATGAGAAGGGCCCACTGGTATCCTTAAGAGCTATAGCTTCAGGGGAATGATGGGGCAAAGACCAGAGTGCAAAGGATTGAAGAGTTAAGTAGGAGGTGAAGAAATGGAGTATTATCACTCTTTCAAGAAATTTGGATATGTAAAGAAAAAAACAAAGAAACACGATACTGAGGGGAAGAATGAAGTGGGAAGGCTGAGTGTCAAAGGATAATTTCTTTTTAAAGATTTTATTTATTTATTCCAGTGGGGGGTGGGGGGGAGCAGAGGGACAGGGACAAGCAGACTCAGCGCTGAGTAGCTGAGTGCGGAGCCAGAGGCGGAGCGGATCCCAGGACCCTGAGATCTTTACCTGAGCGAGAGGTTTAAATGACTGAGCCACCCAGGCACCCCAAAGGAGAATTTTTTTTTTAAGGTGAAAAAGTCTTCCGCATGTTTCAATGGTATTTATGCACAATAGTAGTAAGGAAAAAAGAATAATTCCGTCCTTTCAATAATGCCCCCAAATTAATATAGGAAACAAATTGGATTGCTGCTTCTGAGGATTGCCCTTCTGAGGATGGTCTGTCTTATTAAGGTAGTGAGAAATATCAGCCATCAGTAAATGGCATTTATTTACTCCTAAAAATAAGCTCTAATGTATCAACAAAAAACATCAACAATAAATATCTAAAAAAAAAAATCCAAAAATCTTTCATGCAGACATAAAAGAGTTTGTAAGAGAGGTCTGCTTACATTTAAATTATAGCAGAACTTTAGGATGTTCACATCAAAACAGAAAATGGAATTCAAAGTTCCTATTCCTAATGTTCAACCAGTACTCAAAAATAATCACATGAAAGAAAATAATCTATAAATCCAATAGGTCAACTTCCTCTGATTCTTCCACAGATTACAGGTTTTACAGATGCCTTGAAATAAAAGGAAACTGATGATTTCATGAATGGTTTGGTTATTTACACCCCTTGAGGCTCATACACAGCACAACTAATGGTTTTGCCTTGAGGCAAGAGATTTGATATATTGCCCTCCTAATTGTTCCCTGGACACTACACAAGGCCACGTGTTTCTGAAGTACAGATTCCTATATAAAACCCACCTTTAGAAAAAAAAAAAATCAAACATAAATATCTCACCAAATACTCCTGAACCACTATAATTGTTTATAATATCCAAAACTTAACAAATCACCATGCCAAACACTAGCTAATACACCCAATAAATTTTGGTTCTCTGACCAGGTTCTTTCTAAAATAAAAGTGATTTAGGGGAAGACATTAACAAAAGTCTGAACATTTAGTTGTACTACCAATACAGTGCCACTTTTAAAATTTCAAATGTGAGAAATTTCATTCCTGGGGAATGTCTCTTATGCCTTCATAATAAGCACAGACACTCGGGAAAGTCACCCATTTTATAAGAGCTTAAAATATAAAATAAAATCTTGGTAAAGAGATAAAAGAATTTTTAAAAGGAGAGCAAAAATAGAACAGAGTATTGAACTTCTGGAAAGGTGAGAAATATTCTCTATATTTAGAAAAGAAATCACAATGGAAAATCATTTAAATTCCTAAAAATAAAAAAAAATCTTCCAAATGTCCAAAACTGGCAACTAAAATCCTGGCGAGATGACAGCACCTGCCCAACATTCCCCATTCCTGAGGGCAGATGCGAGGTCTGGACTGAGCCATCTGTCTCTAGAGCTCATGCTCTCCACCACTGTGCCCCTTTACCCAACCTTTACCAATAGGTGAAGAGGATAGGAATAAAATTAATGAAATAGGAAATGTGATGAATAAGCAAACACATGGGAAAATATTTGACTTCCCGAGTAACCAAAATTTTCACATTAAAACATCAGGTAACTTGTTTGGGGCAAACTTTTGATAACGTGCTAAACTGATAAAAATATAAAACCACGATAATAGCTAGAACTGATAACTGGTGTGTGAAACTGCCAGAGAATTTGGCAATATGCACAAAGAGCCATCAAAACATCTACATGCCCTTTGGTCCACAGTTTCTTCTTCTAAAAGTCTACCCTAAGGGGAAAAAAATTAAAATATGGACAGAGTAGAGGGGTGCTGACTGCATAGGCACAAAGATGCTTTTCTGACAATTAATCATAAAATGAAAACTTGGAAACAACTTTTGTGTCCAAAATAAGAAAACGGTAATGTAAAATATGATAAGTCCACTGTTTATTATACATGGTCATTAAAAATAATTATAAAATGGGGCGCCTGGGTGGCTCAGATAGTTAAGCGTCTGCCTTCAGCTCAGGTCATGATCTCGGGGTCCTGGGATCAAGCCCATTGGGCTCCCTGCTCGGCGGGAAGCCTGCTTCTCCCTCTCTCACTCCCCCTGCTTGTGTTCCTGCTCTCGCTGTCTCTGTCTCTGTCAAATAAATAAATAAAATCTTTAAAAATAATAATAATAATTATTATTATTATTATTATTATAAAATGTATATAACAAGAAAAATGCTTTTCATATACTGTCAAACCAAAAAGAGCCGGATACAAAAATGTGCAGATGATAGAAACCCTTTTTTAATGCACAGGAAAATACAAAAAAGAAAAACACTAAAACTGACTATGGTTGGTCAATGTGATGGTATGGAATTTTTTTCCCCACTATCTTGCAAAAGTTCCAAAATGCAGTTTAATTACTTCTATTGTTTTAATAAAGCTTTGAAAAATGGGTGGTTCATTGAACATTTGCAAATTTACAGTATAAGAACAGAACTCGAAGTGTTCTTTGACATTCCTTCCCAAAAATGAAAAATAAAAGTGCAACAATAAAGATGCCTCAAATACTTTGCTCTATTCGATCCAAGTTCCACTGTACAGATATTGCAAAAAACAGTTGATTGTGAGGGCCTTAGAAGTTATTTCGCTAGCTATTTTAAAAGTAGTCAGAAAGCCATTTGAATTTTAAGCTGGCATGTTTTATTATCTGACTTATGCTAGAGACACCATGTTCTACTTCGGGTTTTTGTGGGGTTGGTTTTTTGGGGGGCCTGTTTTGTGTGTGTGTGTATGTGTGTAATATCTAACATCCTAAATACTTAGCAAAATCTTTGCTGGAAAAGAACTACTTATACTAAGAAAAAACTAACTTCATTAGATAAAAATCATATTTAACAATATTTTAAATCTTAATGTTTCCCCTTTACTAGACTGGCAGTTCCTGAGACCACAGGAATTTTATCTTAATTTAGCAGGGTGGTTGGTTCTTGCACAAGCATAAAGAGCTATGCCTGAGGAAGAAAAAAGCTAATGTCCCCTAAGTCAGGATAATCACAAACCACAACTCAAGCACATATACATAGGCTGCCCAAATCCAAAGACACCTTTGTACAGTATTAAAACATTTCTGAAAGAGTTGGATGGGTTTAGATGAGTTTAGACCCAAAGGACTAACCCAAAAATTCTAGCCAAACCTCCATGTCATATAAGCCTGACAGCAGGAAGACTCAATTCTAGCCAACCATAAATCAACACATTTATCACATTATCACAACAGACTTTGAGAATTGTTTCTTTTAGTTACTATATAACATGGTAGTTAATACAGAATGCTCATTTATTAAGTTTAATCCAATGATGAAATTATTTCCCTTCTGCAATAGTAACTTAGGCTTTTACCTACCTATGCTCAAAGACATTTTGATGGATGTATGAGATAAATTCTTCAATAGGGAATGAAAGATTTAGCTCCCCAAGAACTGCCACATATTACTAAAATCACTGGGTCTTCGGGTCCTAGAACAGTACAGGAATCTATACCAGTACCCAAGGAAGTGATGCTGTATCGCTAAAACCATCAACAAACATTTGTACAGCACTGTACAGCTTTAAAAAGGCAACATTCATATATTAAATATTATTGGATAACTAAAATGTATCTAGACCTTTCTTTATAGCACTCTCAAGGTGCTCCCTTCACACATCACATGCCACCTCATATTCCAACCAGCCTTTTAGGTTAAGCAAAGGCAGGTATTAGATGATAAAACTGAGGCTCAGAAAGCTTAAGTGATTTGCCAAAGTTCACAGCTATTAAATGGCAAAGTAGAAAGTACACTTTGGGGTGAAGGACACTCTTGCCTGCCTCTCCATGTCAGAGCTCCATCAGAGAGCTGACCGACTTGCATCTTGTGCAGGCAACGTGATCAAAGGGAAACTTGATGATGACATCCCAGATATACGTCCTTTCTTGGTAGACAACCAGCAGTAAGAGTTGTTTCATCTATGGACACACATTAACAGAAAACCCACAGTTCTTTACCCAAAAGGCAAACTGATAATTAAAAAGGTAAGCCTCCTACTGAGCCAAAGCCCAGACTTTTTTTTTAAGGATTTATTTAAAAGTTCAGTAGCGAATACCATAAAAGAAAATCAAAGACAGATCTCTCAAGGTTTTGTTTCCCCTTCTTTTCTAACATTTACATCAAGCAAAACAACATCTTAATACCTAAAATGGCAATGCCAATTATCCGAACTTACTTTGATAAATGATGACCCCTTAATAAGCATCAATACTCTTTAAATATTTCAAGTGCATAAAATGTTTCTAGAATTTATTAAACCTCTATCTTCTTAAATACAAAGAATTACTGGTGTGTCTGCTGTGAATCACTAGTAATTGTATTTTATATACAGTAGCTAACATGTTTTGAGCTCTTAACATGTGCTGTGCTCTGGGTTATTTACATACAAAGTCTCACTGAATCCTCACAACAACCCTATAATGTAAGTACAAACAACTTTAAAATCTACTGTAGTGTTTTATAAATACAGAAGCAGAGGCAAGGAGCATTAGTTAACAAATCAGAAAGTAACAGAACTGAGATGTGAAGCTAGAAAGTCTAACCGCTACATTATACTGCCTCCCTAAGCTCTGCCTGTTCTCTTCTGGGGACTGGAGATTATGGGAAAGGCATGAACTCTGGAATCTGACTACCTAGATTCAAATCCTAGCCTCCATGCTTACTAATGAGTCTTGGAAAAGCTAGAGAAAACCTCTCACTTTTCTTGGCTACAAAATGAATGGAAGAGTTGATATAATAGTTCTTCCATCATGCCACTGTTATGAGGAGGGTATGTAAGACTTAGTAAACAGAACTAGCTCAAGCAGAGGACTCAAAAAGATCAGTAAGTAATAACACAGTGATCCCTCAAGGAATAGTGAAGTGTTTGGGGCTTTGGTCCGACACCAAATGGCTTCAAAATGCTTTTGCTGAGTTCTTGAAACTTTAAGGTTTTACTTTCTCAAGCTGGCACTCCTGGCTGCAAACATGCCTGTATGGGGCATCCCCTTCTCCTTTCCCCTCTTCTACCCCTGCTTCAAATACACTGTAAACTAGAAAGCTAAAGAGCCAGACTTTCTCAAATGATTTTTTTAAGATTTTATTTATTAGTTTTTTGAGAGAGAGAGCGTGCACATGCACGAGCGAGCAGGGGGAGGGGCAAAGGGAGAGGCAGAGAATCTCAAGCAGACTTCAGGCTCAGCATGGAGCCTAACGCAGGGCTCAATCACATGACCCGGAGATCATGACCCCAGATAAAACCAAGAGTTGGACGCTCAAACAACTGAGCCATCCAGGGGCCCCTAAAATGATCTCTAAGTAAGAAAACCAGGTTGTATAGGAGGATTCAGGGTCTCCTAATTAGTTAAGAGAAAACTTCACTGCTTTGTAACATCTAGTTTTGACTTTTTAGAGTTCTTTGTTTGCTCATTCAGCTTCTTTGTGATTTTCAAGAGTGTAAGAATACTGTATGTTTTAGACTTACAGATGAGCAGGGTCTTCTTGCCAGAGCACGGGAGGATGTGATTCTGCTACTGGTACATCAGATCAGAGACACCAGACAGTGAGGGAAGGCTACTTCAAGGCTAGCACACTGCAGTGCCCAGGACAGCCCACAAAGGCACAAACAACCCTCTTCCTTTGGCTTACTAAGGGCGAGGGGAGCTTAGAGGTGACAGCTAATATGGCTTGCGGTCTGAGGTCCTGTACTGGACAGGAACTAAGTAATCTCAAAGACATCCTCATTTTATTTTATTCTATTTTTTTTTTAAAGATTTTATTTATTTATTTGAGAGGGAGAATGAGATAGAGAGAGCATGAGAGGGGGGAGGGTCAGAGGGAGAAGCAGACTCCCTGCCGAGCAGGGAGCCCGGTGCGGGACTCGATCCCGGGACTCCAGGATCATGACCTGAGCCGAAGGCAGTCGCTTAACCGACTGAGCCACCCAGGCGCCCCATGACATCCTCATTTTAGACACGTCTGCCTGGGGGGACTGCCAGACATGGTGGCTTGACAGAACAACTCTTCTCCACACGACCCCAACCCAGTGCTGTGTGCACATGGTCTCTAGTAAGGCAGCGGAGAGAAACGGCTCCAACTTTTAGTGATGGGCCCAGCAGACAAACTTAAGTACCAAAAACCACTAAGTGTCAGAAGAGAATATAATCACACTGTTTACTGTGCAACCATCTTCACTGGATTAAAATAAAAACACACAAGGGAGGGGTGAAATGGAGGTGATCATACAAAATGTATTTCAGATACCTCAAAAACAGAAGCTGTCAAATTCAAAACAAAGTTTAAAATGTTCCACTTTTATTACAGCAACTATATCGAGCACTGCTGTATTTCTGTGTCATACCACTGTTAACTGCCATTTCACAAAATTCAGCAAGTCATGCATTCCCTACCCAAGAAGCTGGTCTAGGAACAGAAACAAATGTCTGTTTTTAACTTCCAAACCCTTCTTATTACCTATGTTTATGAACAGGATATTCCACACTGGAATCTTTTAAAATAATCAAGCTCCTGGGTGGCTCAGTCGGTTAGGCATCCAACTCTTGAATTTCGGCTCCAGTCCAAGTCTCAGGGTCGTGATATTCAGGCCCGCTATTAAAATAATGTAAAAGCCATTCTTAGTTTGCAAGCTATATAAAAACTGGTGGCAGGTCAGATTTGCAAATGGACCATCATTTTCAGATCTTTGACACAGGTTACCCTAATATTTAAATATGAAAATGCAAAAAACCCCACCCACTGCAATTTTGAGATTAGGTTCCCTTCAAATCTGGAGGCAGTTGTGGGATAGTCCAAAGGTTAAACAATGTGCTATTGTGCTTTTGATTTAGAAAATAAGCTTTTCAGACTATTTAAAAAATACTGGCTTCTAGGACGCCTGGGTGGCTCAGACGGTTGAGCGTCTGCTTTCAGCTCAGGTCATGATCCCAGGGTCCTGGGATTGAGTCCCACATCGGGCTCCCTGCTCAGGAGGGAGCCTGCTTCTCCCTCTCCCTCTGCCTCTGCCTCTCTCTCTCTCTCCCTGTCTCTCATGAATAAATAAATAAAATCTAAAAAAAAAAAAAACTGGCTTCTAAAGTTAATACTAAAATGTTAAATAAGAGTGTGTCTTTGTAATAACCTTCAAACATATTTGAGCTTCCCTCAGGAATGACTTATACTTCTGCAGTGTTCATATTATTAGCACAGTATTTTTAGGTCTATCCTAGCACAGCTAGGGTCCCCCCCGCCACATCCCTGCATAATCCCCACAGGTCAACTAACCAACCATTAAGTCACTGTGCCAACTGTAAATTTCTTGAGCATGATACAAGCTACTTCCTAAAGCCTCATTAGAATAAATGCTGGGTCTAATACATGAGAACACTCTTGCATCAGAGAGGAGGATTTTGAGAACATTGGATTAGTCAACCTTCTATGAGCTTAGCAGAAGCGTGCAAGGTAAGTACCTATAAAATCTTATTATAGGGAGTTCTGTTTCAGATATATTCAAAGCAGGTACTATATAATCCCTCAGTTTCCACATGTCAGTAGGTGACGGAGAGTATCCTTACCAATTCTAACTAATAAACAATTCTGAATAACCAAAAGCTAGCTCTGATTCCATACTGACTCAAAGAATTTATGTGGTCACTCTTATATGGGATAACTTCTAAACTGGTGTTGTTGCCTCTAATGAACCTTTTCCATTTGGTTGGCCTCAGTGGACTTTGATCAACCACCTTCCCTGTGTGCCGTACCCTCTGTGGAGTGGGGGGAAAAGGGTGCAGTCAAAATTAGAGGAAATAAGCTTCCTCATTTTAGCAACTTTGTTCAAGCAGATGTCAGAGGGCTGCTAAGTGGACAGGTGGTAAAGAAAACAGAGCTCTATGGGGCGCCTGGGTGGCTCAGTAGGTTAAGTTCCTGACTCTTGATTTTGGTTCAGGGGGTGATCTCAGGGCTGAGAGATGGAGCCTGGCATTGGGGCTCCGAGCTGGGCATGAAACCTGCTTAAGATTCTCTCTCTCTCCCTCTCCCCTGCCCCTCCCCCCCAACCCTGCTCACCTATGTGTTCTCTGTCTCCCTCTCTATAAAAAGAACAAAGAAACAAAAAAACAACAGAGCTCTTCATCACGAACCATAGGGGAAAAGAGACAAACTGAAACCAGAGTGACTTAGCTCAGGCATCTGAAAGTGGGTGATTCACTCAGAACAAACATATTTTGCTCTGGGATACCAAAATCTCTTAAGCATTTGAAGAAAAAATATATATGGGCCCGACATTTATTTTAGACCTGGAAATTCTGCTGGTTTCATTTCATAACTTTTAAAAACCACTAGTAACTCCATTTATCCAGATCTTGCTCAGAAAGGGATGGGGAAAAATACAGTTTCCTAGGAGGGTCATCCAGCTAGTGGTTGTATTATCAGTGACCTCAATAAGAGCAGACAGTCCAAGAATTTTGGGTTCCTGAAATAGGGAAAAGCTGTTCAAGATTTCTTTCATAATTGTTTACTGCATTCTAAATATTTATGGTCTCCAAATATGTGGACAGACTTCCCACAACCTGAAATATCTCTAACACATCTAGTGGCTCAAGAACAGTGTTTTTCAAATAATAGGTCACAATCCATTAGTAGGGTAGAGACCAGTATTGTGGGTCACAAAGAACATCTTCAATGAAATGAAACAATACTTTTGAAAACATCAGCAACTATATCATCTTTTAAAGGTAATTACTGTCTTTGTGAATCTTTTGTTCCTATTTTTTTTATAGTAATATATGTGTGTGCACGGCTGTGGTGTAAAGTTTCTTACTGGGCAGTAGTGACAGTCTTAAAATGGCTTGGTATACCTGCCAAATCTAATAGAAACAAGAGGTAAATAAGCAACCAGGACAGCAGTCAAACCTGGAAAAAAAACTGGGGGGCTATCATCACTTGGTGGTACAGAAGGCTTAGGAAGGGGATGACTGGCATCATCTAGGAAAAGGGCATGAAGTAGGTGAAAATACCCAGCCTCAAACCCTGGGGGAACCAACAGTTAGAGGTTGCCTAAAGGAAGAACCACGTAAATCAGAGGAAGGAGTGACCAGGAAGCTGAGGGTCCCCCTGCAGGCTTCCTCTAAAGCAGGGAAAACCAGTAAAACTAAAAGTTAAAGAAGAGGTATAAACCTTCCAGTTCCCCATTTTTACAGAATAAAATGTGAATGAGGAAGGGTTGGAGGATATTTATGAGTAAGGAAGGTAAAATAGATTTTACAGAACCTGGAAATATACTTACTCTAATGATATATACATATCTAAGAATACTTAGCTGAGTATTTTGTGGTGTGCACTACATACATCAAAAGAGGATGTAGGTATCCAGTTAAACCATCTATTTGCATGTCTGAAGACAAGACATGGGCGCAATCACATAAGTTAATCATTTTAGGGTTGTCCACTGACTTTATATAAAGATATCAAACCACACTTCAGTGAATTCTATCTTTAAAATATATTTTTCACTACCTTCTTGCAAATTTCAGACTAAATTCCTTCCCAAGAAAGAGATTCATAATAATCTTGGAAGCACATGCTCTCAACAGAAAGTATAATGGAGTAACAGGATTGCCCCTTGTTTAGAATGGAGTTGTTCCAAAGCTATTACTCTGAGCCCCTGTCAATAAAAGCCACAGACTCTAATGTTCTAGGCAGCAGCCTCATTTGGAGGCAATAGGGTTCTCTTGCAACTTATATGAAGATCTACCATCATGACTACTTTAAATGCCTTTGCCCTACTTCACAACTTCTACAAATAACACGTTAGTACTCTTGGTCTTAATAATAACAGGATGTTTCCTAGAGTGGGATGGCAACTTCCTTTCTCAATATTAGGAGCAACTACTGCTCAGGACAACCAGTGTGTGACAGAATCAGAACGATGGTACTAAAATGGGCCTTAAAAATTATGTTGCCCAGTTTCTTCATTTAACAGATAAGAAAGTTGGGGCTTCTCCCAGGTGGTCTAGAGGAAAAAACATGGCTGTCAGAGCAAGTCAGATGAGGACTTCAACCCCAGTTGTATTACTGGTTCATCACAAAAAGTCAGTTTCTTCATCTGTAAAATAAGGGTAACAACCAATTTCACACAGGAGAATTTAAATGAACAATGCTTTTGAAGCACTTAGTTGGGGCTGACACATGGAAGGTACTGAGAGTGAGTCTGTCTCCTTCACTCACCCTACTCTAGTCCTCCTTGCTCAGGGCAGAGCACAAATTTGAGAGCCTGTTCTGACGTGTCTGTGACTTCACAACACACAAAGGGAAAAAAAGGTCACAAGAATTTTTTTTAAGATGTTATTAATTTGGGGCACCTGGGTGGCTCAGTCGTTAAGCATCTGCCTTGGGCTCAGGTCATGATCTCAGGGTCCTGGGATCAAGCCCTGCATCGGGCTCCCTGGAAGCCTGCTTCTCCTCTCCCACTCCCCCTGCTGGTGTTTCCTCTCTTGCTGTGTCTCTCTCTGTCAAATAAAGAAATAAAAATCTTTAAAAAAAAAAAGATTTTATTAATTTATTTCACAGAGAGAGAGCATGCACACATGAGCAGGGGAGAGGAGCAAGGGGAGAGGGACAAGCAGGCTCCCTGCTGAGCAAGAAGCCCAATGTGGTACTTGATCCCAGGGCCTGGGATCATGACCTGAGCCAAAGGCAGACACTTAACTAACTGAGCCACCCAGGCACCCAGGCCACAAAAATTGTATACTTGAGGTTTTCATTGGTCCTGATTTAAATATAAAATTAACAGTAAGTAGCTTCCTATAAATACACTGAAATCCAAACTCAAGGCAAGATATGGCAATGGTTTAAGGAACGGGAAGAGAAAGAAGTAAACCAAAGTGAGATAAAGGGAAAATGAAGCAAGCCAGCATTGCAGAAATCAAGGTTGGAACTCCATATAAATGGGTATCCGTATCAAAAGCCAGAAATAGATTAAAGAGAAATAGAAACTGAAATGGCCCATTATATTGGCTATAAAATCAACAGTGACCAAGAAGACAGAGGTTCCAGAGGTTGAGGTGAAATACTAAGGCCAGTAAGAGATATCAAAAGAAAAATAAATGCAGGATAAGCAAAATCAATGGAAACAGCTGCTCACTTGAAGTGCTCAGCAACAAGGAGAAAAAGCAAATAATAACCATGTGTGGAGGCAAGATCAAAGTGCAGAGGCTAAGAGCACACACCCTAAAACCAGACTAACCTAGATTCACATCTCAACTCCACCAAGTCATGGCTGTGTGACCCTCTCTGTGACTTGGTCTCCATACCTGTTACATAAGGATAAACATAGTACCCACTGTGCTGGTTCTTCTTCTGTTGGTTCTCATCTCTTCTCTATATTACAAGGAACTAGAAATCTATAAACTGCATTTTCCAAACTCTCCTGCCAATTAGCTTCCTGTTGGATACTGCTCATGGGAAACAGGGGCAGGAGACAGCAAGGTGAAAGAAAGAAAACATCTTTGTTTCCTGTTCCTGGTGGCACCTCCAAAAGCAGCCACAGACAACCAGAGGCTCCAGCAGCATCTGTGGTGATTCCAAAGCAGCAGAACCAATGAAGATCTCCAGCAAATATGTAGAGCATACAGTTCATGCAGCAGCTGACTGAAAGCTGAGTAACATCCCCTTCTCCTTTCTGCTCCTCCAACATTCATCTACACACATACACACTCTCCCTCTCTCTCCTTTTGCTCCAACATCCACCCCTCCAACACATACCTTTTTCTCTTTATCCCTCCAGTCCTTCCAATACCATTGTAACCAATTCCCTGCATGAATCCTTCTGTGCTTAAAACATCCCCTGCTTTTATTTTCCTGATTGGACATTAACTGACAACACCTACTTTTTTTTTTTTTTTAAAGATTTTATTTATTTATTTATTTATTTGAGAGAGAGAGAATGAGATAGAGAGAGAGAGAGCATGAGAGGGGGGAGGGTCAGAGGGAGAAGCAGACTCCCTGCCGAGCAGGGAGCCCGATGCGGGACTCGATCCCGGGACTCCAGGATCATGACCTGAGCCGAAGGCAGTCGCTTAACCAACTGAGCCACCCAGGCGCCCGACAACACCTACTTTTTATGGCTGTCATGAGAATAAAATGACTTTTAAAATGTACTTAGATCAGAACCTGGCACTTTATAAATGTTAACAATTGTTTCTCAGCAAGCCTCTTAAAATCCCCATGTCTAAAAATCAAGATCCTTGTCCCCCATAAAGACTAATTCTGAAAATAGACCCAATCATCCTTTCCTTCATCCAGGCTCTAAATCTGAGTCACCTGCAAAATTTGTAGGTTCCCACTTCAAGGAGCACTCCCAATCTCCATTCACCAAGAGCAAGCCCTTATTATTCCTTAACTAGGCTGGATCAATACCTTCCCCTCCCCAGGGATATATCAGTTTACAGGCTCCAGTTCATTCTACTCTGCCCTAGGTGGATTTTCTTGAAAGGAAGAGGGGAGGTGTCTGATCATGTCACTACCAGTGTTGCCCAAGGTCATGCGCTCATTCAATCATATAAAGGCCTTCATGAAGCCAACTCCTGCCTACTTTCATAACAGTAGTTCCCACTATACTGCTTCCTATTTGTATCCCCAAATCTTACACTCCAACCACATCAGAAATCCTTGGTATTCCCCAAACTCCTTCCACCCTTTGCTCCCACTCTACCTTTGCACAAGATAATTCCTCCTATAGAATGCCTTCCATGCCCCTCTATAGAGCCTTTGCTAGATCCCTTCTACCTCAAACAGAGCTAACCTCCATTCTTCCAAGTATCTCACCAAATACTATTATACCCTAACACTATATGCTTGCGTTATAACTTGCAAGTATTGAGCTCCTCAAGAGACTAGACTCATCACCTAGCTGAATGCCCTCCATACAGTGGGACTTCCCAATATGACCACTGAAAGTTGTCACCTCTTGGGGCAGCTAGCTGGGGCTACCAGCCCAGTGGCAGCTTTTCTATAGTTTAAAAGCTCATACTCCAGTGTATTGTACAAAATATTATTTTCTGTGTGTTCTGAGGTAAAAGAGGTTGGAAGCACTCTACTCTATAAGCATCCCGCTCAGCACCTTTCACACAAAACAACAGCGCTGGTCTTTCACCAGACCTCATGAAATACAACTCCTTCTTCCAATTCCAATTTTGAACTGGCAGCATTCTCTATTATTAAAACATACAAGTAAAATAAAAACTATACCAATTCCTCACTTATCTACAACTTTTTTATTTTTGAAATGGGAACACAAGAAAGTCAGTGAAGAAAGCACATATCTTTCAAATATAAGAAAAATAGATATTCCAGACTCATTTGCATTCAGAAATATTAGATTTTATTTTGGACCATTAAACACATAATTGAATTCTAAGACAGTCAACTGGAATACAGAACATGGTCCCCATCAAGGGGCAAAATTGTAGTTAGCTTCTTAGCTTCCATTTGTTATAAATAGTATAAAACAATACTGTTTCAAATATTAGCAGTTAAATACTGCTCTCTGAGGGGAAAAAAAAAAACATGTTCATTTAAAAGGATAAGGAAATGCATGATTTTTGCAGGGATTCTGACAGGATCTTCAGGATCCTTTCAAGGGCTTAAAAGTTTCAAGACACTATTTCTAACTTTACTTTGAAAATCTAAAACTTGCATTTTCCTTGTTACAGCTCTATCATTATAATTACCCTTCTCCTATCAACCACAGTTTAATCAAAACTGAAACAACAAAAGAGAGAAGGAGAAGAGAGGAGACAGAAAACTAAGGGAGAGAAACGCAAATACTGGAGGCAAAGAGGACATACAAAAAGGTAGAACTAAACTCTAAGAAACAAATGAGAAGGAGAAATTATGAAAAGAAAAACATCCAGGATATTCCAGAAAAACTGTCAGAGAAACTAAGGAAACAAATCTGCCACATTTGCCACATTACAGCACTAACAACCAGCTCTGTAACTCCTCAATAGGAAGAGGATTAAAATAGGTCCTGGAGGGGCACCTGGGTGGCTCAGTCGTTAAACGGCTGCCTTCGGTTCAGGTCATGATCCCAGGGTCCTGGGATCGAGCCCCGCATCGGGCTTCCTGCTCGGCGGGAAGCCTGCTTCTCCCTCTCCCACTCCCCCTGCTTGTGTTCCCTCTCTCGCTGTGTCTCTCTGTCAAATAAATAAATAAAATCTTTAAAAAATAAATAAATAAATAAATAATAAAATAGGTCCTGGAGTAGGCAGAAAATAAGAAGTTTTTCAAAGGTATACAGTCATGTTTCCCACACTCACAGATGCTGGTCCCCTGGAAAGACTTCTCTGACCAACAGTGAAATTATAAAAGGACATGTTCGTTTCCATAAAGCTAAATTTATCCCATTAAGAAGATTGTCCTCTATTCTGAGATTACTCTTTGGTATTAAAATGACTTAAAATTTTTTAAATTATATCAAAATCTTGTTTTGTTTTTTTAAAGATTTTATTTATTTATTTATTTGCTAGAGAGAGAGAGTGAGAGTACAAGCACGGGGAGCGGCAGGCAGAAGGAGAAGCAGGCTCCCCGCTGAGCAAGGAGCCCAATATGGGACTCGATCCCAGGACCCTGGAATCATGACCCAAGCCAAAAGCAGCCGCTTAACCGACTGAGCCACCCAGGCGTCCCTCTTGTTTTGTTTTAAAGTGTAAATACTAAACGTGCCAGTCCTGGGCCTATTCCCACAGATCTTTTCTTTGACAGCTCCTTATCTCAGGAGAGTTGATCACTGCAAACATCATTTCTCAGGCTCCCCGGTCACCTGGATTTTCTCCGGGTTCAATCTATGGGAAGCACTCGTGGAGAACTGACAGGTGGGAGGAAGGGAGGAGCCAGGATACCTCTCCCTCTCCTTCTCCACTTCGGACAGTGTTCCCAGCAATGGCTGCATTTCTTCTATGGCTCCGGCTCCTACCACGAGATTCCAACCTCAGAACAGCTCTGGCCCCTAAAGCTCCCATAGGCGTACCAAAGGTCGTACTCTTCTCTTCCTCCTGCTGCTCATCTCTGGGTTGCCTCACCATCCTATTTTGCTGTCTCAGCTCCTCTGTCACAACCAGGAGGTTGTATAACCAATCTCCTGCACTAAATTCCTATTTTAAAAGCCTAGAGTGGTTTCCCTTTTCTTGGCTAGACCCTAACCAGTATATTAAGCCAGTGCTTTCTACCTGTATAAAAATCACCTGGAAGGGCGCCTGGGTGGCTCAGTCAGTTAAGCGTCTGCCTTCGGCTCACGTCATGATCTCAGGGTCCTGGGATGGAGCCCCGCATGGAGTTTGCTTCTTCCTCTGCCCTGCCCCCTGCTCATGTTTGCACTCTCTCTCTCTCTGAAATAAATAAAATATTTTTTAAAATAAAAGAAAAATCACCTGGAGGGCTTATTAAAACCCAGGCTCTGGGCCCCACCTTCAGAGTTTCCCAGTCAGAATATCTGGACTGGAACAGAAGAATGTGCATTTCCAAGAAATTTCCAGAAGATGCTGATGCTACTAAATCAGGGACCACACTATGAAAACTACTATGAAACAAAGAATTGGCCATCATATGTTGGTCTGTCCCCCCTCCTTTTTTTTCATTGGACAATAAAATCCAAAAAAACACTGCAACTCTAGGAAACACCACCCTTCTGTCTTCATATGAAAAAAAAAAAAATCAAACCTTTAAGACAGTTTCCTTACATTATTACAAAGGCCAATAGGTTTCTTTTTTTTTTTAAAGATTTTATTTATTTATTTGAGAGAAAGAATGAGAGACAGAGAGCACGAGAGGGAAGAGGGTCAGAGGGAGAAGCAGACCCCCCGCTGAGCAGGGAGCCCGATGTGGGACTCGATCCCGGGACTCCAGGATCACGACCTGAGCCGAAGGCAGTCGCTTAACCAACTGAGCCACCCAGGCGCCCCGGCCAATAGGTTTCTAAGGAATGATTTTTGAACGTAAATATTAACTTTAGCTCTCAATGTATACCTTATCTAGAAATAAAATCTCAATTTTAAATATCATAACCAATCCACTGAGCTCTTCTAAGAAGATAAAATGGATTGGAAATAAGTTAGCCAATGAAGTTTCAAACCTGGCCAGTATCAGTTGGCAAAGGGTTCTTCTACCTTAGAAATTTAAGATTGAAAAACAGTCCTAAATCCGTAAAGGGCAATTCAAGAACACTGTCTTGGAACGATGGTTTAAGAATCACTACAAGAGGGCGCCTGGGTGGCTCAGTCGTTAAGCGTCTGCCTTCGGCTCAGGTCATGATCCCAGGGTCCTGGGATCGAGCCCTACATCGGGCTCCCTGCTCCGCGGGAAGCCTGCTTCTCCCTCTCCCGCTCCCCCTGCTTGTATCCCCTCTCTCGCTATCTCTCTCTCTGTCAAATAAATAAATAAAATCTTTAAAAAAAAAAAAAAAGAATCACTACAAGATATTTAGATTTCTGTTGGCAAAAAGTTAAAATCAAGAATGTAACCAAATCACAGCTGAAAAGTATACCTAAACAAAATGAACTTATGAGACCACAGGGTCTAGAAACCAGGACTCAGAGAAAAATGTGAGCCACACATATAATTTTAGATCTTCTAGTAGCCACATTTAAATAGGTAAAAATAAAGATGAAATTAAATTTAATTAATATATTTCATTTAATTCAAAATACCCATAATAACATCACCTTAACAAATTACTAATGATGTATTTTACATGCTTTTTATTGCATTAAGTCTTATCTCTGGTCCACGCATTACACTTCCAGCACACCTTGATTCATTCCACATGTAGTCACATGTGGCTAGCGGCTACCACAGTAGACAGCACACAAATATAAACAAACTGAAATTCACATCTCTTCACTGAGTACACTGATATTTGATACAGTGGTTGTGTTTTAATATACTGATGTTAGCATAGCAGTCATGTCCTACTGTTCTGTTTTCATAAACTACTTGTAAATTATATTTTTAAGAATTTAACGCTTTAAATGTTTGTATTGTTCTCACTCAGTTTCAAAACTAAGCAAACATTTGGCCCCTGCCAAATAAAAATATTTTTTTAAATATTGTATTAAAAAAAAAAAAAAAAGCTTCCCAAGAGAATCATCTTGTAAACAGGTAAGCTACCATCAACTGCTATTTTACTTGGAGTCCCAAAGCCAGTGGTATCTCAACTTGCCTTTCTCTAGCCCAAGGGAAGACCCAGCAGCCACTATGGGCCAGCACCGGTCCCCACGCTAGGGAAATTTTCATCTCCTAGGCTTGTGAACAGAGAGCTAAGTCATAACTACCAACCGAATCCCCAAATTGAAGTATCTGGTCCTTTGTGGGGTGGGGGGGAGGGGGGTGGGATATAACAATGATGTAACCTGATCACATTACACTATTCAGTAGCAGCACAGTTAACTCAATGGGACTAGCAGAATTGTCATAAACATACATCAGGCATATTTTTAATGTGATTAAAATATTATTTCGGGGCGCCTGGGTGGCTCAGTCGTTAAGCGTCTGCCTTCGGCTCAGGTCATGATCCCAGGGTCCTGGGATCGAGCCCCGCATCGGGCTCCCTGCTCAGCGGGAAGCCAGCTTCTCCCTCTCCCACTCCCCCGCTTGTGTTCCCTCTCTCGCTGTATCTCTCTCTGTCAAATAAATAAAATCTTTAAAAAATAAAAAATAAAATAAAATAAAATATTATTTCAACACTAAATTAAAACTAGAAAAGAAAAATCAGCTTAAGGTACTACCTTTAATTATTCATGATCTATAGAAAGAGACCAGACAGATAACCTGTATACAAAATGAAAAATTTAAGTAGACTATAAGAGTTTTTCTTTTCTTTTCTTTTCTTTTTTAATATTTTATCTATTTATTTGACAGAGAGAGAGAGATAGTGAGAGCAGGAACACAAGCAGGGAGAGTGGGAGAGGGAGAAGCAGGCTTCCCGCCAAGCAGGGAGCCCGATGCGGGGCTCAATCCCAGGACACTGGGATCATGACCTGAGCCGAAGGCAGACGCTTAAAGACTGAGCCACCCAGGCGCCCCAAGAGTTTTTATTTTCAATAGGAGGCCAGAGTACATCATTTATTGCCTTTAATTAATACATCTGATGATCAAAATAGAGTCCAACAATGCAGTATATAACAAGTCACTGAGTACACAGCAGCAGACTATAAATTATAAACAGGGTGTTTTGAGGAAATCTCTACATTACCCTTAATATTTGAAATCCAGAGTTTGAGACTGATTTACTCTATAGTCCGGTGAGGTATGATTTTGTTGGGAAGGACTGAAACAGTGCCTCTAACACCAAACCACCTGAGCCTCTCAAAAATAATGGGCTGTCCTTCACTTTTCACAAGTGAGTTTTCTTTTGCACATAAAACTCTTGCCGTAAGCATAAATGTACTCATGTGTATGTACAACAGTAGTGAGATAATTACATACCTTTGGGGCTTAAATACATCTGGTGTCACATCACACCTTAAGCATATAGTTATTTCATTTTGAACCATTCACTCTGGAGAGTAATTACTCATCCCATAACTTGGTCATAAAAAGCAGAGCTTATTCAGTATTTCAGCAATTATATAGCATAGGTGGATTTTTATATGGTACTTTTGTAAATCAGATAATCAAAACATATACCTTAAAAAGTTAAAGTGCTAGAATTATGACAAGTTATACAGACATACTAAGCCTTTAACTTGAGACAAGTCTGCAAAGAAATCTGCAGTTGCTACAGACAGACCCAGCTATAGAAGGAAAGTTGAACCCATATGCAGAGTTCACTAATTTGAGGAGAAGGTATGGTGGCAACAGGAATGAGGTCACAAGAAGGCAAATCAAACAATCCAGGTTTTATGAGGAAGGACAGTGTCCTATTTACTATCTTACATTAGCCAGTCAGGTTGCACCTTTACATTGCCTACTCCCAACTGAAAAATAAAGGTAAAAAGAAAGAAAGACAGAAAGAGAGAGAGAGGGAGGGAGGGAGGGGGAGAGAGGGAGAAGAAGAGAGAGAGGAAGGAAGGAAGAAAGGAAGGGAGGGAGGGAGGGAGGGAGGGAGGGAGGGAGGGAGGAAAAAACAGACAGAAAGGTCAGTTTCAACATTTCAGACTAGTGGATTCAACAGCCTCTACAAATGCCCCTTTATAGAGTCTCATGGTTACACACAGAAGGGAATAAGGAAGAGGAAAAGACCCTGGTGTTGCCTAGAAAGACACATCCAATCTTTCCTTCTCTGGGAACAGAGGAGTTTCCCCAAAACAAAAGAGGAAAAGGAAATGTTAAGGCTTGCTCTAAGAGTTAGACAAATGTGTCCACAGCACTGCAGCAAACTACTCCATCTCTCCATCAGTAGGGCTGCTAATACAACCCACCAGCACCCAGAGCTGCCTTCCAGGAACAGTGTGTGTGCACCTCAGAAGCTTCAAACAGCTTCAGTTATACTGATCTCCTCTCTGAAGTATCTCCTACATACACTGCCCTTAAGTCTCCCACTAAAATCAAGGAACCGATAAAAGAGAAAATGGTAATTGTTTCAAGCCAAACTATTAGTATCATCAAACGCTGTGAATGAAACTCTTCTTTAAAAAGCTCAGCAAAGGGGCGCCTGGGTGACTCAGTCGTTAAGCGTCTGCCTTCGGCTCAGGTCATGATCCCAGGATCCTGGGATCGAGCCCCGCATCGGGCTCCCTGCTCCGCGGGAAGCCTGCTTCTCCCTCTCCCACTCCCCCTGTTTGTGTTCCCTCTCTCACTGTGTCTCTCCCTGTCAAATAAATAAATAAGAAATAAAATAAAAATAAAAAGCTCAGGAAAGATAAAAGTCATATTCAACTTAGCATCAGCTCCAAGAAGCAAGAAGATACTATGGGTCTTATATCCATTACTATATCAAAACCTAAAAAATAAAATGAGCACATCCCAGATATCATGGACCACCATTCAAAGATCAGGCAACTGATCTCTGAATGGGGTCACATATCAAGGTCTCTGTATGGCTTCTTTCATGTACGTACAGAAAGACAAGCTGCCTTCAGCAACACCAGAAAAGAAGGTGGTACAGTAAAAAGACACCACTTGAGAAGTAGGAGGCCTGGGTGTCCAGATCTGGCACAGACTGGCTGAGCGCTCCTGGACATGTGACTTAGCATCTTATGCCTCAGTTTCCTCAGCAACAGAATGAAGAGAACATCTTCTCAAAGTTGTTATGAGGGCTGGAGATCATGCTTGTAAAGCACTGAAACAGGTACTCAAAAAGTGCTAGAGGTTTTTAAGCTGTGACTACAGAGAATAGTAAATGAATACAAGTTTCAAATTAGAGTTGACTCCCACCACCACCAAACAAGATACTGGAAAGAATTCAAGTTTGTCCAAGACCAATTTAATGGGATAGAAATAACTTTTTGTGGTAGATACTTGATTGGTATTTTGTACATGCATCATTCTAGCCTGCTACTTTTAAGTTGAACTAACATGAAGAATCAAAGGTTACCATGACCAAAAAAAAAAAAGACTGAAAGACAAAGGCTCAAGCACAGGCAAGAATACACAGAATAACAAACAGGAAAAAATGCTGCATGCAGACCTGCTATGTGCCCCACAGTGACCCTGCACATGAGCTCTGTCCCTGCTCACCAAGATGCAATACAGGTGCCCGTTCAAGAAAAATGAGAAAAAGAGAAAACAAGAACTGACCCACACATGGGGCAAGAGAGTCTCCTGCTCTAACCGCATGCCCTATCATCCACTCAAAACCTTTGGCTGTTTGGTTTTTCCCCGGTAATACATGACAAGTTGAATTTCTCAGTCCATGTCATATAAACCCACATACCAATACAAGTGACCCTGATACAGGAGCTTCTCAAACTCTCCTAAGAAAGTCCCTCTAACAGCAGAGACGCATGAAAATATACATCTGGGGAATGTGGGAGTGGTCCAAAGTGACCACCAAACATACCACTGGGCTGTTTTTCAAACTGACACATTCTTTGTGGAATAGGTGTGGGAATAGAAGGTAAGATGGAACCACTGAGGTAAAGCAGTGCCTCTTCCTGGAGAGTTAGGAAAATATTTTCCAAGTAAAACATTACTTCCTTCATCCACTTATTCAACAAACTTTTGGGAGTCAACTATGTGCAAAGGGTTGTACTAAGAGCTATGGATACAAAAACACATTACCCATCCATATAAACACAAACATACACTCTAATGGGGAAGACCATGCATACCGTTACAAAGGAGAGACATCTTTGCCAGATTTCTCTGAGCCATGATGACTTAAAATTAACGCATTAACCAGGCAGAAACAGGATTCCAACTAGAAAAAAAGAACATGGGCAGAGGCGGCTAGCAGGGCAGCTTGGAGGCAACTGAAGAGCAAGGGAGAAAGATGTGCAAGAGGCAGATGAGGATCCAGGCCAGACATGCTAGGTCTTGCACACCCATGAACAACTTTAAGTCCTATGAGCAAAGGGAGGCCACTGAAGGTTCTGCACAAGAAGCCTACAGGCAACATCATTCTGGCTGCAATACAGATTTTAAGAGCTGATGCATGCCTGTCCAAAGTTTACAGGCTGATTATAACACTCTTAAAAATACATGAAGTCCACTCTCACGCATGTGTATACACACACAGAAAAAAAGCATATTCTATGAAATAAAAAACCTCTGTGGTACATATCGGAAGTGCAGAAAGGCCATTAACAGGCCTTTCACTGGATAGCTAGAAAAGAGAGTGGGGTAGATAGGTCACATCAGCACAGTTTTCAAGGGCAAGACTTATGAGACACCTAAAAATAGAATTGAGGGGGAAAAAAGCAACCCAAAATGTCAGATGATAGTAAGCTCTTAAATTTTCACTTGAAACTATTTTTCTCGACACTTTATTTGTAAACATTTAAATAAGAAGAAAAAGGTTATTGAACTCTTTTTATTGATTCAAGTTGCCAAAAGAAGGGACGGTAGATCTCAGCATATAGACATATCACCTGAGAAATTCAGAAGTGTATCTGAAACTGAGTGCTTTGTAACTTCTTCCATTCTCTGCCTGCCCATGGTAAGTAAATATTCATGGAAGCCTAGAAACTAAACCCCAAGTCACCAGCCTAATCCATAAACTGTCCATTCTATTCATGAATATCATTGAATTGATATTTATACATGCCTCTTTCCACTTTCAGAAGAATAATTCTAGAGTTCCAAGTAAAGACAAAACTCATCAATCATTAGGGTCAAAAACAAGGGAGGCATTAAGATATCAAGGCCATGGCATACTTTGTTCAATAATATATATAATGTTTAGTTGTACTAGATCAGGCAACATTTACTATCATAATAAAATATTAATAGAGACTAATCTGTAGATGGTGAAACTTAATGCTTTAATGGTAATGAAACAATTTTTTGAAACAATATTTCCCTCATCTGATTACAAAATCAATACATGGTGATTGTAGAGTTTTGGGGAAATACAAAAAACTAGAAGAAAATAATGGAGAAAATTAGGTAAATTGGGAGAAATTAGGTAAATAATGGAGAAAATTAGGTAAAAGGGGAACACTGCATAACAATGTATTTTCCTCCTGTGTAATTATTTAGAATTCAAGTACTTTCATGTATTCATTCCCATGTGGGTCTCTTAACAGCCTCATGATAGAGGTGACAGAGGTATAATTATTCACATTTTATAAGGAGTCAAGGAAGCCCAGAGCCAGTAAGTGATCTGCCTAAGGTACACAAGTAATAAGACAAGAGCCAGCAAAGAGGACTCTAGTCTCCTGATGGGTCAGACATGCTCTCCAAGCTCACGGTCATGTGATTAACAAATGATACACTCATAGAAGCGGCCAACTGCCAGTACATAAAATGAGCAGTACCTGTGAACATCAATCTAAGGTAAGAAAACGTGCAAAGAGAATTGTATCGTTAATAGAAACATGCTAAAATGCTATGACATCAAATAAGAACAGGAAAATTTACATATCTTTAAATTGTCCCCCTCCAAAAAAAGCATGTGGGGGGGAGGGCCCAAGCAGGTGGCCGAGGGGAAAGACCCATCAAACCCACAGAGTTTGAGAATCTCTTAATTAACTGTTTCCTTTTGATGTGAGTAAGAACCCAGACAGAAATCATATATTTTTTATCTGAAAGAGATTGAGTGGAGTAGCTGATGAAGACAGAGATCAGACAAAAGTTTCCTTTCAGTCCCAAACAACTCCTTCTCAAACAATCTTCCTTTCTCCCCTCTCTCCCTACACACACACTGGAGCGTGCAGGTGCAAACACGTAGAGTATAATTTTAAAATGATTTATTAATTGCCCCCCCTTTGTGAAAAACAAGATATACATATGACTATAGTAACTACAGACTTTATAATCTGAACTGGAACACTTACAAGAGTGAAAGAGGGGACTGTTGATAATTATGTCAGGAAATGAGGCATAAACTAAGACTGACTAGACAAATGGGAACACATGGTCACCCAACATCTGGATAACCCATCCCTCTCTCATGAACCAAGCATTAGTTCAAATTATTGTTCAAAACACTGTTTGGTTATCCCATTTTAGGCAAAACTGAGTCTGAAGCAAATTCTACCTCAAGACAAAGTCATCAGCATTTTGTAGACCAGTTTAATAAGCCATTCCTATTAATTAGCCAATGTCTTTTCGTAAGATGTCAGATCTTGCGGGATGTTTTGAAGTTATATGTGCTGTGCGAGTCATCTGGAAAAAAGGTTAAAAAAAACTAATTAAATTTATTTTTGTCAGTTTCTTTAAAAAGTGAAATAGCAAATAAAAGGAAAAAGCAATCTCTTAATCCCTCAAAGTCATTTATAATTGAAAGTTATTTTCTTGGATAACTCAAGACTACTGTTCTACACAGGAATGCCCAATTTATTTTCTGTTTAGGCTTGGAATCATCAAATAAATAAACTGCTTTTATAACAGATTTTTGGTCAATGCTATGAATAAGTTAGCAAGCTTAAAGAAAAAGTCCCCTCAAATGAGAAAAAGAAACTTTACATCTATAAGGTTATTTGTTTCTGCAGAAATAAACTGATGATAATAAACCAAGTCCTAAAAACTAATCTACCTATCTTCTTGTCATATTCCTATTCAAAATACCTCTTAATAGATTAAGTTATAGATAGCAACTCAGATTCAGAAAATCAAATAGAAATTATAACTTGGAGATTTTTTTTTTTTCAACAAGAGAATTTCATACAGGCACCTACAAAGACTGGCATGTAATCTAAGCTTATTCATTCAAGTAACATTTAAGCTTATTCATTCAAGTAACATTTCGACGTCTACTATGTATACACCGCACGGACACTATTAATAGTTGGGTCTCCTGAATTTAAAATTTGCTAGTACTCTTTTTTCAATATAGCAGATACATCTTTCACACCAAAAAGGGACTTTGTATTTAAATATTCCCAGTATTTTATCCCGAAGAACAAGACTAAAAATAAACAATGGGTAACTCAAAATGACTCTGAACTGTGTATGGCAGAATATTTTTACATGTTTGTTAGCACTTCATATTTTGAGCTATCTGATAGCCAACCATTGCTCCCTCTATTAAAGAGGCTTAAAATCTGCAATCTTACAAAGGATGTGATTTTCTGATTTCTCATAAGAAACCATCTCTCTTTTCCTCCAATATTTACATTAAGGATGAGTTCCACAATTGCGTTCTCAAGTTTGGAAAAGGTCATGAATTAGATAGGCCAGTGTCAGTCTCTACAACAAACCCCTTGTAGAATTTCAGAAGGTCAACCTACTTTCACTAGAAGAAAACCATATTATCTAAGCATACCCAGTTTACTATATCTTTTTTTAAAAACAGTATGACAGTTCTAGATTTCTTAAGTAAGGCTTCTTAAAAGAGTCAAGACGTAATAGAATTTTCTAGATTTATTAAATAAGACTTCTTGAAAGAGGATCAAACCTCAATTCTAAATGATTAAAAAAGCAAACCAAAAAAAGAGAAAACTAGTTGATCCACAACTGCAAAGGATCAGAGAGAGAAAGAACAACTCAAGGAAGTAAATTTTTAAAACTAGCCTTTCAAAGATGCAATAGTTAATATATCCCTAAAACTATCATAATACAGACTGCCATTATACACTGAACTTTCACAAATTACCTTCTGAATTGTTACTATCTTTAAGAGAAAGAACTGGGGGAGGGAGAAGTTTAAATAAAAAATAAGTTTTTATATAACATTAAATATTCAACCCAAAGAAATACAAATTCTTGAAATAAACATTGTATATTTGAACATGGTTACTTGAATTTTTTGTGCTTTTCTGAGTTTAACCCACCACAATCACCATTCCTTCCTAAGACCCCAACACACACACACACACACACACACACAGAGTTTAAAAAAATACAAACCATATCCTTATATGTCAAAACACAAATTTCATAGAAGAGCACAAGAACTCAGAAGTCTCAGGACTTACCAAAATCAAAAAACAAACCACTACTAAGCTATGAGCTACTAAGACAAATTCAGATTTAATACATACACTGAATTTTGAATAAACTCATAATCACTGGCTCTTGTATCACCAGTTTTTTCTAACACATCGGAACTTATAAACTATGAAAGTTAATTATTAAGAATGAGCACGAAAAATCATAAAGGAAACAAATTACTACTAAAACAGAACTTTTTAAAAAAATCTGTCCATTTTAAAAGTATTTTGCCATAAACTGTTAAAATGAGTAGTTTTTTGAAAAGTTTTTTTCCCACTGCAATCGTCCTTATTAAAAGCAAAAATGCAATACTATCCAGTACTTTAGAATTTCCTGCTATTTATGAAACGGCTTAGACAAAATGCTTTTTTAATAAGTTGCTAAGAGAAATCCATGAAAACTGCAAGGAAACTGTTCAGGCAAGTTCCAATAAGGAACGTCATTTGAGCACTTTGCTTACAAGGACTCTAAACAGCACTAGTCAAACTACCTTCTGGGCTTTGGTTTTAATCAAGCTGACCTGATACGGACATCATTTACATGACTCACCTAAATAAAATCTAAATTACATTAAGGATCCATAACATAGTCACTTACCTACTATCATCCAGTAGATTACAATGTTCTATGAATCATATTAAATTATATAGATAGATAAATTATCTATATATTAGATAATTAATTAGATATCTATTAATTAGATAAATTATCTATAAATTAGTGCTTATAGATAAATTATCTATCTATATAGATGAACACCCATCTAGAAAAAACATATATAGATATGGACAGATCAATGGATTTTTTTCCAAGACACCTTTGGAATAACTACTATAACCACTAACTGCAGAAAGACACCAAATGGCACAATTACTACACTGTGTTAGAGCTCAACGTACTTGATAATCTATACCCGACATTTTGATTATATTTCCTAATGAAATTTTTGTTTTCACCCTAAATAAAAAAATAAAATATCCTTAGCTCAGCAACAGCAAGCTGCCCAATTTGCTCTTACCAACAATGTAAGCACTTGTTTTAAGATGTAAAAATGTAAATAAACTCTAAAACATCTGTCTTCTCTAAGCTATTAGACCAGAAATTCACCTTTCACTAAATCCCTCAACTAAACTTTATTCTACAAGTGAATTCAACAGAATTCATCCAATAACTACCTTCAAGACAAAGTGAAGAAAAAAAACCAATTTGATTCTATTTCTAGTTATTTTGGCCAATTATTTTGTGCTACCTTAAGAAGGACATCAGATCAATGCACTAACTAAATGTTATCCTGCCCTTCAACAGATCTAAGTATATTACACCACCACTCATTGAATAAGTGAATAACCATAATCCCTGGTTCTATTCATATTCAGTGTAGTCCATGGTCCACTGAAAATCATCCCCAACATAACCTCAGCTTTTCTATGTACCACTGTGGAAAGAATATACACAGTGTTCTTACCGAAGTCCCTTCCAAAGATACAGACTCACACTCCAACATTCTTTTTACTTTTTTCAAAAAATATTCAAGAACAAATACAGTGTACTTTTCATTTTGAGTGCATCTAGAAATCAAGGAAGTTCTGAAATTCATATGTGCAGCCGAAAGTTTAAAACTCAATTTGCAAATAAAATCCACATAATACTGGCTGTAGAGTATACAGAATCTAGACCCAGATACTGATATTCCAAATACCTAGCTGCTCCCTACAAGAATAAATAGTAAGCTTTTAGATGGGGGGGGGACATATTCCTACAGCATTAACCAAACCTAACCACACACAACTGTGTTAGCAAAGGGAACACTGACAACTGTAGAAAAAACAGTACAAGTGTTTTTTAAAAATGTCTGACAACACCTTTAATTATATAAACCAATTCAGACTCTACAACTTCAACAGCAATGGCAATTTTAAAAGATGCCCAAGGTATATTAAGTAAGTCTGGCAAATTTCACACTTGGTGCCACCACAAAACCAAAATTACTGAGCAGAATATAAGTGTGACCTGATAAGGCAATTCTTAAATCTTTCTCCCATCCAACATAGCTAGAGTAGTAGGATGACCACTATCAAAAACCAAACCTTTCTAAAAATAAACATGTACACCCCATTTCAAAAAAGAAGAGGTAAGGAGAGGATCATAGTGGAGAATATGTCTGAAGTCTGAAAACTAGTTTAGTCAGATAACTGAAAAGTTAGGTTTTTGACATTTGCCAGCAGTCCCACAACGTGCTGGCCCTGTGCCATCATGGCCTGGTGCCAGCCTGATGCAGGGCCAGGCTAAAAATAGCAGCCAAGCAGCAGCTGGAACACACAGGTCTTTGTGACCTCAGCTTTAGTTCCCTAAATCAAGGGAGGTTGGAGGGGAGGAGACAACCGCAGGCAAAGAAGGGAACAGAATAAGCTCTTGGCTGGTACTTCCTACCTCTTCAGGATTTCTTCCTTTTTTTCCTACCACTCCCTCCCCCTCCTACTGCTTACTCCCTCCACTCCATTCCCCCACACTCAAAAAAGAAAGAAAAAGAAGAAGGGCAGTGAGGCAAGGAGAGAAAGCAAAGACAGTGGAACGCTGAAGAAGTTGGGTTCAGAGGCTCCTCCACCTCCTGTCCTCAAGTCTCACTTGATTCGACCATCATCACAGAGCAGCCATTGGTCATTGCAGTCCTCAGCTTTACCATGGTCTACAGGAAGTAGAAGAAAAAAAATCACACAGGGGATTGGCAGGGAAGGGGAGGCCTAAAAGATGGTGCCAAGAGTACAAAATCCTAAGTGCTTAAGAAGCTTAAAGAGTGCTAAAAAAAACAAAGTCCTAAAGAAATAGGGCAAACGTATTTAAAAAAAGGTCCTCACTCATCACATATACCAATCAGATTACAAATTTCTGGTATTTGAGTTTTAGGGGTGTATTTTATGACAAATATTTATAAAAGCCATGACCATCTTCTCTGAAGAAATGAGTTAAGATAAAGCAGTAGCAGAAGCAAGGGTTGAGCATAACCAAATAACAGCGCTGCCTTCAACTTCCGCAGGCCTTCACCAAGAAAGATCAACACAACACTAGAAGAGGCTCCAGGCTCTGAAATTATAAAATATCTATACTTCATTTATAAAAATGCTGGTCACTGTCGGCAAATATTTTAACAGGTACAATGTGGCACATATAGCGTTCGAAATTGTACCGATCTAATTAAGTAAGAGAACTTAAATCTTGCTTCTGTGGACTCACTCTACACACTCTCTTCCTATGAATATTTTCTGTATAATATCTTCCATCATTAGAGATCTGACACCAATTAACAATGAAAAATGTATTAAGTAAACAGAGAGACTGTTAAATAAGGCAGGATCAGGCAGTGAGTCACCTGAATTTTAAGCACATTAATTCACTAAATAAGCTTCCAATTTATCTGATCAGCTCATTCGGTTAGCAAGAGACAGGTCCTACTGCATCCTTCAAATTAACATCTTTCCAATAAACTCTCTCTCTCAAAGAATATTAAATCTTTTTACCAGCAACAAGAAATAGTATGATTTTTAATCATAACACTTAAAAGGGGCCTTAAACATAACACTTAAACATAACAAAAAGGGACTTAAACGAGATACGGTTTCTTAAATATACCTTGAGAGATTACCTTTGCTTCATATGTATCACATTTAGATCTAACCTACAAGTTATTCCTCTTTCAAAAGTTAAAACTGCCCAGTGGAAGGATGATCAAAATCACCCCCACAACCATCTTCCAAAGCTGAAATTCATTCATAAAAGGAATTTTTGAAATGCAGTGTTTCAAGTCAAATTTTAAAATACATATTAAAAATCATAGCTGTGATCACAATTTAAAATTCTGGACACTACGAAAATCACTCTAGAAAGTAGAAAGACTATAAATCTAAAGATGAACCTTCTGGAGTAGTTAATGATGACACATCATGGGCAGTATTACTTAGAGGCTAAGAGTACCAGGCTGGGGCTGGCTCGTTAATGTACCAGCCCCAGCCTGTGTCACTAGGCAAAAGCCACTTTCATTTTTTTCTATGCTTTGGTTTCCTCATCTGTAAAATGAAGATGATAAAAGTACCTACACCTCATAGGACTGTTAAGAAATACAAAGTGCAGGGCGCCTGGGTGGCTCAGTTGGTTAAGCGACTGCCTTCGGCTCAGGTTATGATCCTGGAGTCCTGGGGCTCCCTGCTCAGCGGGGTGTCTGCTTCTCCCTCTGACCCTCCTCCCTCTCATGCTGTCTGTCTCTCATTCTCTCTCTCTCTCTCTCTCTCTCTCAAATAAATAAATAAAATCTTTGGGAAAAAAAAGAAATACAAAGCGCTTGGAGCAGTACCTGACACAAGGTTAAGGCTATGAAAGTGTTAACTAATAGTATTACTATTACTATTAGTAGATATTGCTGCAGTCGTATTAAAGAGGCTCACTGTAAATCTGCTCAGCTCAGTGAAGAAAAGCCCCCAATCATACAAGAGGTCTTTCAGAGGTGGGAGAGATTACCGAAGTTTTGAGACCACATCAACTACATGAAAGACCCTATACATCTAGCAGCTATGTAATACCATCTACTGGCATAAGGGTAGAGGGGACATTGACAGAAACAGTGAACAACTTACGAACACAGGTCAAAGGCAGACACGAGTGGTTAAGTTTTCATAAATATACTCAATTCAGAGCAACCAAATTTCTTACTAGATATTAACTTCAGTTGTTCCACATAAGCATTTTAAACTTTCGGTAAATTCTTTACTCCGTAAATGTACAGGTGTAGGAGTACATTCATGTGTGTTCACAGGGCTGTAACAAAATTTCATACAGTTAACCCTTGTAACTCACTTTTTCAAAACCTTAATCTCATCTTAGAACCTCTACAATTTCCAAATGTCTACAAATATTTCATACTAGCATACATTTAGCATGCTAGATCATTGCTTAACTGAAGCCGTTAGATTCTGGCCAGATACTAAAATGCTATCTAGAAATACTTTTATAACATTCAATAAAATGTTAGCCAAATAATCTCTCCAACAGTCCAGTCGTTCTACATTCAAGAATAATATGCCTGTCCTGGGGCTGGGGCGCCTGGCTAGCTCAGTCAGTGGACCATGTACAGCTATTGATCTCGGGGTTGTGAGTTCAAGCCCTACACTGGGTACAGAGATTACTTAAAAATAAAATCTTTTAAGAAATAACAATAATAATAATGTTTGTGCTGGGGCATCTTGCTGCTTCAGTCAGTGGAGCGTGCAACTCTTGATGTTGGGGTGTGGGTTCAAGTCCCACATTGGGTGTGGAGATTACTTACAAATAAAAAATCTTAAAAAAAAAAAAAAGAATATGCTTGTCCTGAGTTCTGGAGTTTTGTAAAACTTACCAAACAATCTCAGCAAAGTAAGAGGCAGCCTAAATAGTGGAAAAACCGAAATTTAAGGTTTAACTTTGCAATTTACTATCCCTCTCTGGACAAATTATTCAACATGTCTGGGCCTCAGCTCTACAAGTAGGTAATGACTATCATGCAAAAAGCATTTTGTAAAAACAGCTTCTCATCTGTTAGCATATTTTAAGAAGAAACAGCACAAAGCATCTGTACCAAGGGTCACTGGGATACGCTTTGGGTCATGATACTCAAATGACATCCGAGTTTATCTCCTTTTGTGCTCACTTGTGAACTTCAAATTAGTTACAAATATATAAATAAATACATGTAAGTATATACAATACATATTAACTGACACCAAACTAATTATCACTTAGGAATCCCACAAATACAAAACACTTAGCATATCCTTAGCAACAAAGGTTTCACTTACTATTTGCTGAAAGTCAACCTTTAAATTTCAAATGAAAACCAGATTTTGCACTGCATTCTCTCTAAAGCTTGCTTTAGCTACCTTTTCTAAATGAGAAAAATAAAGGAAGCATCCTATTTTTAAAGAACTGAAAACCATGTACAAAGCATATTCTTAGCAAAACACAGGGCACTGAAAAATACTCAGGTTTTTAGAACAAATCTAACCAATGTACTTTATTTTTGAGACTCTGGCTAGGACTGAGGAACTAGAGTCTATTTCCATGGGGCAAGACTATGTAATATTTTTTGCCAAATTACCATGTGATACTGATTTCTCAAAAGGAGATGGAGAGTCTTTCCATCCATTTCAAGAAGGAAACAGTTTATGTTTTCTAATTTACAGTAATCCCCAAACATTTACATATGTCAAAAAATTGATAAACCAAGAAAATTAAATTAGGCTTTTTTTATTGTGAGAAAAAACTGTTCTTGAAATTATATCACAGTAATTTGAAAGATAACTAAAAATGATTTTGTGGGTTCCATGTAGTTTATCATCACTTTAAAAACAGTTGCCTATAATCTGCGTTGTTTCTAAGATGTTTATACTTACCTATAATCTTCTTTCTTTTTAGGATATTTGTCCTCTTAAATATAAAAGTTGGAGGTCAACAGCAGTTCAAGTTTAATGACTGCCCCTATAAAAATTTCTAACACCACAAGAGTTTGTTTTATCGTATGTATATATAACTAAGCTTCTTAAAGGTACCAAATTCATTTTGAATTATTGAAGAAAACTGGTTTTCTAACACAAAAATATAGAGCATGTAAGCATGCGGATTTACTACAGATCCAATCATGTAGTTTTTAAAAGGCGCAGCTTTCTTAAAAGACATCAGTATTCCTCCACTGCCATCTTGTTCACTGAACATGTTACCAGCTAAAATCAAACATCATTAACTAAACCTTTAATATGTGTGACCAGAAAAGATATGCTGGTCTCTGTCTTTCCAAATGAAACATTTAGAGTTAGAAGTGATGGCAAATGATTACCCATTGTGAAAAGAAAAGAGGCCCAGGATAAACATCTTAAAAATCGGCCAAGACATACTTAAGACAATAATGACTTGAGTTGTTCAATTAATTGCAAAAATTCTTCTATTAAAGGACATATTCTACAGGCATCCTGATCCTTCTAAAAGAAAAGCCATCAAAGTCTTTGCAAAAAGGATGAAATTCAACGTACAGTTTAAATAAAATAATGGGGATGGCCTTTTCCTCTTCAACCCGAAGATATACTAAGAATACAACTCTAGGGCAAGATATTAAAGACTGAAGCAAGAGTAAAGATGTTTCCTTAATTCAAATCTGCAATTCATCTTCCAGTATTACCGAAATCTTCCAGCTACAAAATGTTTTGTTTCCTGAACACTTTAGCTTTCCTCACTGAAACAATACTTACAACAAATTCCAAGATGTTCTCACCTAAAATTGAAATTTTAACTTTCCTCAGAACAATGCTGAGCGCATTTGAGGTGCCCAGATACTTTGAAAAATCAACGACTTCAAACACTTCAACTGGCACAGAATAAAAAATACATATGCAACTATAGTTTCAAAATTTTTTCTTTTGTGTACTTCTTCCTTAATCAAATGGCAGAAAACGTATAGGATCTGATTTTAAACCATTCTATATTATCACTTTACTCTTGAAAATGCTTTCACTGAAATTACTACCACCAATAACCAAAACACCCAATTCTGAAAGTGCATCTAGAATCACATCTTTACATAACAATCTCTGGTCTATAAAGAAAATCAAGGGCGCCTGGGTGGCTCAGTTGGTTAAGCGACTGCCTTCGGCTCAGGTCATGATCCTGGAGTCCCGGGATCGAGTCCCACATCGGGCTCCCTGCTGAGCAGGGAGTCTGCTTCTCCCCCTGACCCTCCCCACTCTCATGCTCTCTCTCTCTCATTCTCTCTCTCAAATAAATAAATAAAATCTTAAAAAAAAAAAGAAAAAAGAAAATCAAAACACTCAAAGAAATACCAACAAATTAGCCTTAAATAAATCGTGATTAAAAAAATTTTTTTTAGATTTTTTATTTATTTATTTATTTATTTATTTATTTATTTATTTATTTATTTGAGATACAGAGAGAGAGAGAGAGCATGAACAGAGGGAGAGGCAGAAGCAGGCTCCCCGCTGAGCCAGGAACCCGATGTGGGGCTTGATCCCAGACTCTATCATGACCTGAGCCAAAGGCAGACGCTTAACCATCTGAACCAGCCAGGCGCCCCTTAAGTGTATAAAAATTTTATCCGTCCTAATTCTAAAAAAGATTCCCTGTTAACTACCTTGCCACCCCCTAAAACAAGAGATTTTAAGTTATGAATCTGAAAAGACCATAATAATGTGTTTACCAAATTGTTAACAGAATTCCAGACAATATTCTTTTCTCCCAAAAGTTACCAGCAAAACAAAACAAACAAACAAAAAGCAACTCCTTTTAAACTTATCTCCTTCCTGCCCATACTAAAGACAAGACCCCAGTTTTGTTTAAACACTTCTTACTTTTAAAATGATTGGTCACAAATAAGGAAACTTGCCCGTTTCAAAACAAAACTGAACGTACACCAATCTTCAGAAAGGGAACACATGTACCCCCAAAACAAAAAAATATAAACTAATTAAAAAACACAAGAATAATTTTTCTAAAATTTTTTTATTACAAAAATATATGCTTCTTTTTCTACTTTGAAGAAAAATCTGACCGTAACACAATCGTAGAATGAAAAGTAAAATTACCCCCAAAACTTTGCCTATCCACTTGACTACCCTTCTCCAAAGATAGCCACTATTCAATGGTTGTTTGTGTAGCCTTCCAGACATTTTTATACATCTGTAAGAAAAGTCTATCTTTTTTGTTTTAAATAGAAATTACAGCCTACTGTATGAATAGATGACTTGTTTTTAAATGAATATTCTGGTCACCTTTCTTTGTCATTATATATATTTCTCTCCTTCACTATTTTTCATGGTGGCATAGAATTCCATTGAGTACTTCTTAACCACTGCCCTTCTGATGGAAATTTCCATTGACTCCCGCTTTTCAGTATTACAAATCACACTGCAATGAGCACTGCTCACCGTATAGAACATCTCTGTGCCCTAATATCAATATATCTGCAAGAGAAATTTCTAGAAATGACACAAAAAAGACTGAACCAAGCAGCTAGGGAGGCAGCATCTTCTCCCACCTCCTCACCCAATTCTGAGTACTATCTATCCATCTTTTTTGTCTTCACCAATGTGGCAGATAAACATGCCATGTCACCTTTGCTTGCTTCTCCTTATGTAAGAATGAAGACAAATTTATTAATCATTTGCATTTCTTTATGAAAGGCATTGCCCATTTTTTAACTTACTCATCTTTCTCTCTTTATTTTTTAAACCAATTTTTCAGAGTTCTCTGTTAGCCTCCAACATGCTGCACATATTTACCCCAGTTAGCTGCTTATCATGTTTTCAGCCCTACAGAAATTCTTAGTTTTTTTATCTAATTAAATTTGCCTTTTATAAAAAAAAAAAAAACCTGTCTGTCTTTTAATTCGAGTTGTCTTTTATAATTTGAGTAAGATCATATTAGGAAAGCTCTTTGCCAGGCAAAATTTGGGGGAAATTTTTTTACGTGACTTCTAAAATCATTATTTCAATGATGTCAACAATATTAACATACAAGCACCCTCAGCCACAGCTCCCTTCTAATGTATCATTATTTAATGAAAATAAGCCAGCCACACTTTCTCTAAAAACTTCCTATAATCAACTGATGGATAGCTCTGCACCAATTAAATATCATTTACAACTACTACACCAAAGGCTTAATTTTCTTCCTTTAAATTTCTTTTTAAAATAGGAGTTGAAAAGTAGCAAGTTATGTTTAATTTCTGGGAAGTCCCAATTCTCCAACCCTCAATCCTTAAATAATCTTCAACAGTGTCAATATAAAATGAAGTCCAAAAACTAGATTTTATCCATTGCATCTATAATTTAGTCACCTCTACAAAAGTCAGTGAATACTTCCTGTACAAACAAACTTGTAATTTTGCAATACCAGAAAATTGCTTATGGTCCTATCATGGTATCATGTTCTTTTCCATTTCAGGTTCTGAAGCTAAAACCACTTCTACCTCAGCTCGCAAAATTATAAAATAAGCCTCTTATGTTAGTATACCAATTCAACCCACCAATTAAAGCTAAATTAGATGGTTAATCTAGCCATTCTCTCCATCCTCCATCGAGAACAAAAATCCTGGTCCTAAGTTTTCTATCTCACAGTGCCAGCTGCCAGCATTTAGCAGCCCTCCATCTCGTAAGCTGACTGGCACAACAAGTAATACAACTTGGAAGTTAAGGAAACTGGCAAAACTCAGAGCGGAAAAAAAGAATATTTTCCACAATCTGTACAGCACTTGGTTAGCACGTATGTGTTTCCGAAAGGGTGGTCAACTCTTCAAACTATGCAAGAACCATCACACTGCTTCACATCAACCAGTGCCAACTCCATTCAGTGGCCTCCTACCCCTTTGGGGACTATTCAAAAAGTTACTATTTTCTTTTACAACTCACTCAGGCCTCTTCACTGATGAAAGCAGGCAAAGCCCACGCTGTGTGTCTGTCTCCCAGAGAAGATTGCATCTTTTATTTATCGCCCCTTGGCTTTATTTTCACAGTGAATTCCTGGCTTAAATGTAATCAGCCAAGAAACCCTCCCTATGTGCTCTCCTGTCATTCCTCATTGCTTGCAAGCAGAGTCAAGCATAGAGGGGGGAAAAAAAAACTGAACATTGGCAGCCAAGCCAAAAAAATTCCCAAACTCTAGTTTGGCTATACTGAGAAACTATGGATGTGCTTCAATCCGTTTCAACCCAGCAGGAAACAAGGGGGGCATGGGGATTGAGGAAAGAGGTATAACTTTGAACAATGTTAACCAGAATTTTTTTTTTTAAGAAGGATGGAGAGGCTCAAAAGTTAAACCCCCTCCAGAAATAAGGAAAAGGTACAGAACCTAGAAAAGACAACACTGGGGGCCGCCTTTGGAAATAAATGACCATGCGGAAAATCACGTTTGCAGATTGCATTAGAATTCAAATTAACCAGAGAGGATTAAAGAAACCTTCATTCTCTTTGGGGGCCCCTATCCAGACCCCCACTCGACTCCCAAGGAGAGGGATAAAAAGAACGGACTACGGAAAGAAAAGATGAAAAATCAGAGACAGTGATGCTTCCAACCGTCTCCCCATTCATTAGGTACCATGCTCACCACAACGACACTGTTTAAAGCAGACAGCAATACGGGAAGGGGGGACAGAAAATATGCCGTTTGCGATCAGGAGAAAAATACGAGAAGGGAGTTTCATAATAGCATTGTTCTTCTCAGTCCAGCCCAAACATCCCCATCCTACGGCTGACAAAGATATCTGGCCAGAAAAAAAACACTGGGGGCAGGGAGCGACGACAGAGAAAGCTTTTAAACTCGGTATTTGAGAAAACTCTCATGGTCTGTCAGAGAAAAGAGGGCTGTGCAGCTTTAAATCACAAGTCCTTCTCTCGCCTTTGTCAAATATCTTCTACTTTACAAGCTTTGAAAAGAAATAAAGAGACTCTTTTGTTTGGGTCCCCCTTTTCGGAGGATGACAGAAAACTGAAAGGGGTACAAATAAACCTGAAAATGAGAACAAAGTGCGGGGTCGCGCCCAGCTGCCAGGCGGCCGCGCCTGGAGGGACACTGCGCGGCCGCGGAGCCCCTCCGCCTCGCGCTCCTGCCGCCGCCGCTGCGAGCGCAAAGCCCGTAACTGTTCCCCGCGGCTCGCCCCGCGCACGGCCACCGGCCACCCAGCGCTAACCAAACTCCGGCGGCAGGGGCCCCGGGCACCGCCGGCCCCGGCAGGAAAGGGAAGCGCCAGCCGCTCCTTCCCGGGCTCGGGCCCATCGACTGGGGGACGCCCTCGCGGGGGGAGACAGGTCTCTGAGGAGAGGGGGTCCGGCCCGCTGCCCCCTCCCTCCCGCGCTGCTCCTAGGCAGGGGAGGCGCGGGGGAAAAAACAGACATTTAAATCCCGGGGCCGCCGGCGGAGCTCGCCCGGGCCAGACGAGACGCCGCAATGACCCCGGAGAGCGCCGCGGCCGCCAGCCCGTCGGAGCCCCGAGAGGAGCGGCAGCCGAGTGGCATTAAAATGTAGTCCCCACCCCTCCAATAGAGGAGGCGGGGAGGGGGAGAGAGGAGAAAGAAAGAGGAGCGAGCGGCAGACAAGGGGAGAGGGCAGGGAGAGCGCAGAGTGCGGCCCGGCCGCCGGCTCGGCCCCGGCCGGCATTGTCTGTGCGGCCCGCGCCCCCTCCCCCGCCCCGCACGGCCCCGCCACACACACCCTCCGCCGGAGCCCGGCCGTCCGCCTGCGTCTTTGTCCACAACTACCCCCCGAAAAGGGCGAGCAGCCCTCCGGGACGTGCTCCCCGGGAGGAGGGCGGGTACGGAGCGGGCCGGGGAGCACCCGACAACCCACCCCGCCAACCCCGCCGCGGGGTGAGTCCTGCTGATTCATTTCCCACTCGCGCTGGCCCGTCCGGGGAGAGGGAGGCGGGGAGGGGCGAGGAGGAAATGGGCGCTCCGCTCGGGAGGACGGTCCGGGCCGGTGAGGGCACCGGGCGGGGGTGCGGACGCGCGCCGGGCTGAGGGGCGCCCCCCCGAGGGATTGACGGACCGACGGACAGACGGCTCCGCGGCTGCCCCGTGACTCACCGACTTGCAGGACGTTGTCGACGCAGCCGCTCTCCAGCAGCGCGATGCCCCGGCGGAAGGGCAGCCGTGTCTCGTCGCCGCCGTCTGCCGCCCCGGCGGCCCCCACCGACGGGGCCCCGGCCCCGGCGGCGGCGGCGGCGGCGGCGGCGGCAGCGGCGGCGGCGGCCGAGGTGGCGGCCGGCGAGGACGAGGAGCCGCCGCCGCCCGCGCCGCCCGCGCCGCCGCCCGCGCTGCCGGGGCCGCCGCTGTCGTCGCCGGGGCCGCCCGCGGCGCCGCCGCCGGTGTTGAAGGACGAGTACATGCAGATCTCCCGCTCGCTGCGGGGAAAGGACCAGTAAACGATGCGGCGCTGCACCGGCTCCGGGATGCGCTCGAAGCGCTCCTCCACGCGCTGGAACGGCCACTTCTCCGCCACCTTGCGCGCCGCGATGTCCAGCAGCGACTCCGGGCTCTGGGTCTTGCCCGGCGGCAGCAGCCCCAGCGCCGCGCCGCCCACGCACGCCGCCGCAGCCGCACTGCCAGCCCGCTGGCCGGGCCGACAGGCAGAGCTGTAGCCGCCACCCGCTCCTCCACCGCCACTGCTGCCCCCGCCGCCACCGCCGCCGCCCGGCCGGCAGCAGAGCCGTTTCGCGGGAGGAGGCTGCTGTCCGCGCTCCGCCATGACCGCGCCGCTTCTAACCCGACAGCGGAAGTGCCGGGACCCTATAAACGGCACAAGGAAGCGCGACACGCACACGCCGCGGCGACGCCACGCTGCCATCTAGGGCCAGCCGCTCCTTGTACGGGCACAAGAGGCGGGGCCTCCTCCGTGACGTCGGAGTTGAGGCGGGGCACCGATAGGGGGACCTAGGGGCAGGGGCGGGGACTATGCAAATCGCTGAGCTGAAACATAAATAGAGCACTCGGCGGACACGGGGGTAGCGGGGGCGGCGAGGTTGGGTGCCCGATGGGTTGTGAGAATGTCAGGCTGCTGTGACGCGGGGGGCGGGGCTCAGGCGGGGTTCCCGCGGGAGGGGACGGGCCTAAGATGGGTGGGTCTCTGTGCCCCCTGCCAACTCAACTTCCCCCTCCAATTCCGTGTTTCCCTTTGATGTCCGGCAAGTGAGGACGCGCCTCGCGGGTCGAAACGCGGAGAGAAGGGAAGATGAGGGGGGTTGAACCCGGGGAAGGGTCCGGGCTAAGTGGGGGGCGTGGCCCGCGAGCCAATGCCCCACCCCCCCGTCAGAGCCTGGCCGCCCGGGGAAAAGCCTCTGGGCGGAGGAGGCGCTTTCAAAACAAAGAAATGCGGCGTGGAACCTGGGGGACGGGGGTGGAGAGGAAGGCGGAGGAGGTGCGGCCGAGGCAGCCCGGCTGCCCGCTTCCCCTTCAGTCCGCCCTGGGGAACTCCCCCCACCCCCACCCCAGCCGGGACTGCGGCGCTGGGGCAGAAGGAGGAGGCTGCGCTCGTTGGCTGTTTTCCAGTTCACTTTTGCAGACCCGGGAAGGGGAGCGCCCGCTCCGCTGCCCCGCGTGGCTGCAGTGCACCCAGCCGCGATTCCCGTGTCCGCTCTGTCCCGGCGGCCTGTCTGGGGGCCGAGCCAGCCAAAGTGTCCCAAAACGCGCAGAGCTTTCGGAACCTGCCCCGCAGCTGTGCGATGCGCGTCCGGAGCTGGCCGCGGCCTCCCCGCCCTAGCGCACCCTCAGCCCGGCAGGCGAGGAGACTGGCTCGCCCGCCGGCGCGGAACAGGGAACTTGAACCGGCTCTGGTCGTCCCCGCAGCCGCGCCGCCGAGACCTTGCTCCAAGCCCGGGTGCCCCTGCTCGAGGTGGAGGGTGCACCCGGGCAATGGATTTAGCAAACACACCTTTGTGAGTACACACGCCACGGGCGCGTGCGCACGCACACACACGCGCGCACACACACACACACACACACACACCCCACGGGCGCGCGCTCACAACCCAGCCGGCTGCAGACGGCGCGCCCCGGGCGCTCGGCGGCGGACGGCGGCTGCGAACGCGCTCGGGGCGCACTTGGGTCGGGCCCGCCACGGCCGTGGACGCCGGGCTGCGGGGAGCCCAGGCGCTCGGGGCGCGCGCCGTGCTCTCCGCCGCGCCAGTGGCTCCCGAACGGCCCTTCCTCTCGGGTAGAGGCAGCGTGGGGGGCGGGCGAGCGAAGAGCGCAGCTTGCTGGTGCGAGGGTGCAGGCGAAGGCTACGAGGCGAGTCCCGGGCGGAACCGGGAACCCTGCGGACATTATTCGCAGGCCACAGAGCTCGGTCAAATCTGGGTCCAAGCCACAGACTTAATTACCACGTTAGAGACATCCTTCCGTACTCTTCGCCCCACCTTGTTTTTACTCTAAACCGTGTTACTGATATGGTCGCTATTGTGAAAGATAAACCGTATCTCCTTTGACACTTCCCCGTCTCTTCAGGTTATTGGCTGGTGGCGCCCACCTGCCTGCCTCGTTGCCTGGATTGAAATTAGAGGGGGTAGAGCGCTTCTGAGTTTTAAAGAAAATCGCCCACAGAAGGCCAAGGCCAGGGAGACCTCGAACTGTATGGAGGTCTTGGCTCTTAACTCTGGTCAGGTCTTATGAAGCCCCAAGCTGCAGGTCCCCGGAGGACGGGATGCTTGCAGACTTTCCATCGCTGCCTTACTTATTAGGAAAATTTTGATGACATTATGTTTCTGTATATTCGTCTGGTATTTGGGGGTGCACTTCTCAGTGCTTAGGGAAAGACGTGGGCAAAACACTGGAAGAATATCTTTATAGGCAAATGGGAGAGGAAGGCTCTTTCCTCTGGTTGTTACACTTCTGTATCTCTTAAAAAATTAAAATAATTTTTAAACTTTTGAAAAACATAGGTGACAGGAGAAGAAAGTAAGTGGAAAAGTGAAATACAATTTGAGCTCTGTTCTGTTCTCAAATACAGTCATGATAAGTCTCAGGCTTGTATAATAGTGTGTAGATTAGCAAGCATTTTCATACATATACACACGGAGTCACTTATCTGGAAAGTGAAAGATGACAAAACAGGTGCCCCCAGACAGTGTAGATGATTCATTCAGGGTCATAGGATGTGTTAGTGGAAGAAATTAATTCATACTGAACAGAAAAATAGACATCTTTGGAGGTACCTAACTTTAGAGATTTCGATTTTGTAATGAACCAAAGAGACTAGATTTAAGGCATCATCCTACAGTTTAACTAGCATGTTGGGTTTAACTTTAGTTTAACTCTAATTCAAAGAAGGATCCAGGGCATCTGGGTGGCTCAGTGGGTTAAGCGTCTGCCTTCGGCTCAAGTCGTGATCTCAGGATCCTGGGATAGAGCCCTGCTTCTCCCTCTCCCTCTGCCTCTCCTCCCTGCTCATGCGCTCTCTCTCTCTCTCAAATAAAATCTTTATTTAAAAAAAAAAAAAAAAGAAGAATCCAGAGTCACCACCTCAGTTTAACTTCCCCTCTCGGCAGGCACTTAAACTGAGAGCACTCTCTCCATCTTGAATTGTTCTCCCCCTGGTTTTCCTGACAATTTACTGGGGCTCCATCATCTCCAACTCATCTTTCTCTGCCTTGTCTTTGGGTCTCTCTTCCTCCAAACTCTTTAATGCACACTCTTCCTTAGAGCCTATCATAGTCCTCTTCTCCATTTTTGGTGACCTGCCCCTTGGAGACTTTCCACCATTCCCACTCCCAGCCATGGGTTCTGCTTCAGCTCACTTATTTCTTCTGGTGGCCAGCTCCCTTTTCTATTGCCCTGAGGGTGCCCCATGGCCAACTCAAACCCAGAGTATCACCTTTTCCTGGAAACTAGGCTCTCTTCCTTCCCCTAGACTATTGTTACTGTTGCTCCCTGTTATAGGCCCCCAAGCTTTATTCCTCTTTGCCTTTGCCTGCAACTCGCATTTAGGTTTATTTGCTGTGTTGTCTATCCCAGCCCCTCTTGCTGCTCAGTAAATTATTCCACCTCTTCACTCTGCAGGGCCTCCTCACTGGTATGTCTGTATAACCTTTCCTCCTCCAAATCCTCCTCCACCCAGCTGTTGTGCTTCCTCAAGTACAATTCTGACAGTGTCACCCTCCTGCTCAAGTCCTTTTAAATGGCTCCCTGCTGCCTACTGGCAAAAGACCAAACTCAGCTATGATCTTGACCAAACCCAGCTTTCGAGCCTCATCTCCCCTGAAACCCAACAGAACATCCACTTCCCCAACAGGATTTTTCTTACGTTCCAAGAGGACTTCTCCCAGGTCCCCAGAAGTCATCCCCATTTTCCCCATTTGCCACATTTGCTCAAGACAGTCTACCGCCTATAATGATTCTCTCTTCCCTTACAACTTGTCACATTCTTACCCTTCCTTCAAGGACTTGCTCAAATGCCGCTTCCTCTGGGAAAACCCCCTAAATGTGTGATCTCTCTCCTCCAGCCCTTCTAACACTTTGGATCTTTCTTACAGCATTTATACCATTCAGCCTGGCATCACAGTTATGTTTACACTTGGCTGAGCCATTCGCCTTCTCTCCCTTCCCTGGTTAGAAATTCTCTGAGGCTTGGGATTATGCCTCAGCCATTTCTGTAGTCCCAAGTGCCCAGCACAGTACTGCAAGGCTTCTGTCTCCCCAGAGGTTAGCTACACCCATGAGCCAAGGAAGAAGTAAGTCACAGTATGTCATCATTGGCTGCTACCAGTGCCAGCTCTCCTTTGGGGGGTATTTACAGTGTTTTTCTGGTGTTCATCGAAATCATTACTAAATTACTTATAATCGCCCTTTTCAAACAGGACCGTACTCCAGGGACCAAATCAGGGCTAGAGGTCCCTGGTTATGTTCCAATGTTTACCATTAGGCAATGGTAGGAAATCAAAGTACAGAAAGTCTACAGCTTCCCAAATGCAGTGACTCATCATATCACATCACACCACACCGCGTCGGCCAGTGTGGTCAGGAGCTAGGCTGACAGGCAAACTTCATTAACAGGAATCCCAGTAGCTAAATGGATAGCCTCAAGGAAGAGACACCCCTCCCAGAGCACCATACCTAGCGCCGGATCTGTGCAGTTGGTTGCATGTATGGATATGTGGCAAAGGAATTTACTTGAAAGGGGCAGGGGAGTCCTATCCAGAGACCTAACATGGCTCCTGTATCTGCCTTTAATTTAAAAGTGAAAAATTTGAATTAAATTCAATAGAGATTTATCAAATTCCTGGAGCAATGATTTTCAAAGAGAGACCCTTAGAGTGTCACCTGAGCATAATAACACACACAATTTTGGAGCTAGGAACCAGAAATTGACAATCACTCGCTCCCCATATAAGGCTTTTTTACACTTAAGTTTGAAAACTAGTCTTCGGTGGCAAGAACTTCACACAGTCCCACTGCTTAGGAGGAAGACTCCAGAAAGAAAAAATGACATTGCCTCATTATTATTGCTAGTCATCTCAGCTAATTATGAGAATAATTTGCCTTTAGAAGGAAGATTCCAAGACATGGAATTAGATTAGATTAGATTAGATTAGATTAGATTGGATTAGCTCGGAGGAACCTCAAGTCGTTTGATGGACACAAAGTTATACCCATTCATTTCCTAATACTGGGATATACTTTGCATATTATAACCAAAGCCAGTTATGTTCCCTGGAAAATAATTAAATTATTTAAGAGCGGAAGAAAAGCCTGAAACACCATGGTTAGCCTGTGAACCAGACATTCATCCCTCCTGTAGAATGACAAAGAATTCTCTTCCACGTGGCTAAAAAAGAGTGAAGAATGAGATATTAGAGATGACACTTCATCAGGGCAAAATATCCAGTAATAGGGGAAAGTGCCCAAAGAATCATCCTGGTCAATCATTTCCACCGAATAAATTCTTGGACAAAATAAGAGGTGGGCAAGGAATGATCAACCCAGAACTGAATGAATTAAAACAATTGCTCCATCCTTGAAGAGGGGGAAGTTTTGATTAATTTCAACTTTGTTGGGGTGCCTGGCTGGCTCAGTCAGTAGAACATGCAACTCTTGATCTCGGGGTTGTAAGTTCAAGCCCCATATTCAGTGTAGAGATTACTTAAAAAATCTTAAAAAAAAAAAAAAATTCAGCTTTGTTAAATTCCTAAGAATCAAACCACTAATATTCACTATTAATATTTTTTAAAGAGTGGGTGCAGGGTTTTTTTTTATTCATTTGAGAGAGAGACAGAGGGAGCACACAAGCAGGGGGAGAGGCAGAGGGAGGGGGAGAAGAAGCAGGCTTCCCGCTGAGCCAGGGCTCGATCCCAGGACCCGGAGATCACGACCTGAGCTGAAGGCAGCGGCCCAACCATCTGAGCCACCCAGGCGCCCCAGGGCTAGGTTCTTTACAAACAGTAAATCATTTGCTTTTCCAGTCCCCCTGCTCAAGAAATAAATGAAGAAATTGAGAGTCTGAGAAATTGGCCAAAGGTTTTTCGGTTCTAATCGGGCCAAGCAGGGACTCACATTTAGTCTTTGTGAGGAGAAAGTCAGAACTTTCTCTAGTATCCAATATTTCCCAAACCTGCCACATCAGAAGAATTGCCTGGAGTACTGGTCAAAAATGTAGATTTCCATTACCTCTTCCCCGGGGAGGGTTGGAGTGGGGGGTTTGGAATCTTTTTAACTGATGCCCTTGATAATTCTTCCGAATGGGCAAAATTGGGAAACATCATAATTTGATGCCACATTATCACTTATTAACCCACACTGTTTAATTCCTTAAGATGTACCCTTCTAAAATTTGCTGTAACTATAACAAAGTGCATTCAACCATTGATCAACCAACCAAACTTTTCCATCCTTCTTCTAAGAACAGTGTTTCTGTTAAGATAAAAGCCTTTAAAGTTACAATCTGGGATTTTGAAAAATAAATCATTGTCTCTTAACTATATACAAAATGATCAGGTTAGCAACTTGATTATAAATAAATTTGTTTTAAATTTTGTAATTTGGAAGGGCGTCTGGCTAGCTCAGTTGGTAGAATATGGGACTCTCAATTTCCAGGTTGTGAGTTCAAGACCCACATTGGGTGTAGAGATGACTTAGAAAATTAAAAAAAAAAAAAAAGTTAAACAATAAATTTTACAATTTGGACAATAATTCCTCCCTCGAAGGGTAAAAGGCATTTGCCTTTATTAAATATTAGATAATCTACTCTATTATTTTTATTTATATTAATTTTTAGCAAAAATATTTTAGTGTAAATACAGCCTGTGTACAATTTCAGTATTGTGAGAATTTATCAGACTGTTATCATTCTACTGTTCATTCCAATCCAAAGTGCAGTGGTGAGTCTCATCAACAAAAGCCATCTCAGAACCGGAATATTTTACTGGCCTCCAACCAGGCTTAGAACCTAGTGATAGCCAAAAGAAATAGGAAATGCCACATTTAATTATAGCATTTACTCTTTTCCCTTTTTAATAGCTGTTACTTTTTACTAAGTATATTGTTAAGCTTGTCACAAGACAGACACAAGAACATTATTTAATTGGATAATGTGAAAATTTTTATTTCCATATTTATTTACCTATGTCAACTGGGGGGGGAAAACCCTCCTACTTTTAAACACAGAAAAAGTAGCACTATATAAGAATCATCATCTAGAAAATTAATGATCTCCTCAAAATTGCATCACTCTTTTGCAAATATGTCTGATGAGATAGCACAAGAAAAACACAATTAAAACATCAAACATAAAACAGTATGAACACATTCTCTGGGGAGACAAAAGATGCTCTGGCACGTATGAAAGATACATTTGCAGAGAATAAGGTCATCCCCCAAATCACTTCACAAACACATAGCATGAGCATTCTCCAACATTGATCGAACTGTATTTTATTCATTCTCATTCCCATCTGGAGGAAGTAAAGACATACAATTCAGACAACCACATAACTTTAGGGGGCACCTTATGCCTGGAGAAAGATTATTTACATTTAAGAGATAGCATGAAAATTAAAGTTAAAAATGTGAAAGCCAAATTTTCAAATGTAATTACTGAGGACACTTTATCACCTACAATATTTTTAAATATTCAAGAACTCATTCATTATCAAGAATAGCATCATGACAATTCACATATGAAAAGTGTCACTTCCAATGACTTTGTTCAAACCCAGAATTGGATAACTTGTGAAAATGAAGCAGTCCCAGCAAAAGCTGGTACATCCCGTGTTCTCTCAGCCCAAAATCTGGATTAACATGTCCACAGAGCCATACTACAATAAACCCGTAGTTATGCAGAACTTTGGTAAGAGCCATCCTCAACAGACAGTTTCCCAAATGACTGAAGGTCTGCTTCTTAAGTACCAAAGCCTTTTTAAAAAGCTTGACTCTGGGGGCTAGAAATCTTTCTAAATCATGACTGACTTCTTACATAAAGTCTTAATTATAAACACTACGATGCCCTCAAGATGTTAAGGCATGCAAGAAGATATGTCCATAATTAAAGTCCCAGATTGCTTTTATTCTTTCTTTCTCTATCTTTCTTCCTTTATTTTTTTATTTGATTTTTAGTTCTTATGGTTTTTGGGTTTGGGTTTGCTTTGTAGTTTTGTTGTGTTTTGTTTTGTTTTGTTTTGTTTGATCTCCTTCTCTACAGTTGTGCTGCCCCTGTTACTTTTAATTACTGGTATATGCTACCCCATCCCTCCTCCCTTTCTGCATTATTGCTCTCTATTGGCTGTGGCCTTGGAACCCAGAAAACCCGCTTGTTAAATTTGTGTCTACAATGAAACTCAACCAAGTTCTTAATGAGGAGGACCTCCCCTCTGGTTAAAATACGTATTTAAAATGTGTTACTTTTTTTTTTTTTTTTTTTTGGCTTCTTGCAAACTTCCCAGATTCCAGGTGGTTTGCAGAGATAGGGGAAGTTATTAGATGGTCAAACTCTGGCTCCTGAGAGGTTAATATATGGCGATAAGTGAAATTCATGATGATGGCTCTGAGGTGCCAACTGAATCTTCATACATAAAATAATGTATCTTGAATATGACTTCGGTTTAAAGTATTTCATAAAATTATAATCCTTTGAACCTTGGTGGTTCACATCTGGAATTTATGGCAGTATTCTGATGGATTTCAGATGAACCAGAAGCTGCCATTCCCAGATCACACACAAGAAGGGCCTGTCATGCATTCCTGTTACAGCTTGAGTTCACCCTGGAATGAGGAAAGATAGACACCAGAATCCTTAACAAACCCACCCTGCAAGACTTGAGGCTATGCACTGAGAATGACCTGGTTCCTGCTCACATCTCCAACTGGCCTGGCCCCAAGTTCATTCCCCTCACTCTCTGGGGTTCTGCCAACACAGGCTGCTCAGGCCTGCTTTCAGTTCCTTGAACACTCAAGGCTCACTTCCTCCAGAGGGCCTTTGCCTAAGAGTTCCCACTGCCTGGAATGCTCTCCCTCCCCAGGCCCCACAACCACTGCCCAGTTTCCTCCTACTCAGCATAATCACACTTCCTTAGGAAGGTCTGGCCACTCCGACAGGTCAGCTCTGCTTCTTACACACTCTAGTAGTTACTTGTACTTCTCCTAGGAGCTCTTATTGGAGTTGCAAGTTTTCATTCAGTTGTGTGTAGAATAGATTACCGAGAAAATAAGAGGTGCTCAGTAAGCATGTGTTCACTCCATGGAAGGCAGGGAGCAAGGGCACTTCGGCCAGACTGGCCTCCTCATTGTGGTTAACATCAGGCTTGCCAGGAGAGCAATTTCTGACAGCTTACCTTCACTGATTGGTCTCTCCTTTCTTTTCAAGACAAGAATAAAATCTACTCAATAAATGTTTAGCAGCATGGCAAGAAGCTGCACCCCTACATTCTGGACATTGTTTTATTATCCCAAGCAAAGAAATAAGAAAATCTTCCCAAATTTCAGAAACCTTGCACACTGTCCTACATGCTGTCCATAACATTTGTCTCTTGTTCTTTTTTTTTTTTTTTCTGGCTTTCATCTGAAGTGTCAAGTTTTGGCAATTTTGAGTCTTCTAGTTACCATGGAAATAGGAAACAATGATCTCTTGGAAATTAAGAGGGGGGAGTGGGTTTTTCTTGGGGTTCTAGAGTTTTCCTTCTTTGATCGTATCTGTGGTTGAGAGAATGTTGATTTGGAGGCAGAGCTTCTGTGTCATCAATAAATACTTATTTTTGTGCCTAGAATGTGCCAGACACTGTTCTTAGCCAGGAATCCCTCTGTGTCCAAACTGCTACTTTAAAGATAAACATGCCCTCTGTCAGATGCAGGCTCTTGGTTTATCCCTAAGTCAAGTTCAAACTGTGGAGCAGGAACTATCTGCTCTAAGAGAGAACCTTTACCTCCCCCCTCTGCGCACCTTCAGAAAGCTTCATATACTGCACACAGCTCTGGCTCTTTCTGACACACTGGCACCTTGGGTTACAAAGAATCATACTATATACATTGTCAATTTTATTTTTTTTTCTTTCTTCGTTTCACAGGTACATAAAAATTTCTTTTCTTTTTATATTTCTTAACTTCCAGAGCAATAAATAAACATTTCATGTTGCTTTTTATTGTTGTTGTTCCATAGTCTTAGTAGTTGATAGTTGCTTATAGCCACTGAATGCTTGACCAGTAATAACTGACAAACTTGAAAAATCTGGGAAGGGAAGGAAATTGTTTGTTTCCTCAATAGGCAAATGTCCACCATTTACCTCCTCTCAGAATGGCTTAATCCCTTTCAGAATCTGAGAACTCTGTGCAGTTATCTGGCTATATAAGGCTTGGTTTTGAACACATTATATAATAACCTTTACTGTGATTTTCCATATCTTACATCACCAGAAAGGTTCCAGGTTCCCTGAAGGGCAGGTATGTCAGATTCTAGCACCAACTCCTGGTTTGTTTCTGCATGGATGTCCAGCCTGCTGCAGCTGAGGGCTGACTCACCCCTGCACTTCCCCACCTTACCCTACCCCAACTACTTTTTCTGACCTGTAATTCTGGCTTTAGGAGTTTCCAGAGGCATCTCCCTTAAAAAATGTGTTTGAGCAAGCCTCTATCTCCATCCAGACTGAAGGTATTCCTCTCAATTTACAATTCAACTATTAGAGATTTGGTTCTTTTGGGCCTTCATGAGCCCCCTTTGAAAAGTATCAGTATCCCCTGAAAGGCTAAGACTTGCAGCCATGATCAATTTATAATCCTAAGGAATTAAACTGACTGCCAACCCTTCCTCCAACCCACAGGAAAAATGAAATTCAGGACAGGCACTGTGGGGTAGTGCTAATAAGGAGAGGGTCTCTGGGGTGTGGGTGGGGAGCATCGAATGAACATCTTGGGTTGCCCATTCTTCAATTCATGTCTGTCCCTGAAGTTCCCTTTTCCTTTCTTTTCCCCACCTTGTTCCACCTTTGTTCCTCTTACCTAGGCTTATCTCTGTGTGTGGCTGTGTGTGTGCGTTATATCTGTGTGTGCAAATGGCTGTATGTATCCCCAGGTCTTTGTCTTGACACCGACTTGTCTAGCAGTGTAACAACAACAACAAAAAATTAATTCAGATTACTTGTTGGATGATTTAGGTATTTTCAGTTTCATTAACAGCTAATCACCACACAATGGATTACTCAACCAGGGTTTGAAATATGCCTCCAAGGTGGCTAGACTAACTGGAATGATCGCGTAAGGGGACTTCAGGAGGGTATCATATACACACAGCTATTATGTCTTTGTGAGAACATGCGTTTGCGTATGAATTGTCTGTGCATGTTTTTGGCAGGTCCCCCTCTCTTATCCTCCCTTCCCTGCCCCTCCTCCACTCCAGCCTCTGCCAGATCTGCCTACAGATCCCTCAGTCATGAAGCCTCCCAGACAGCGGTGAGAGCTCATTTAGGTCTAGCAGCCTCCGGAGAGGAGTGTCCCAGGGTGCCTGCAGGTGAGGCACACAGGCCAACTGCACCCCAGCAGGGTTCAGAGCCTGGCTGGGAGGTGAAAGATGTGTAGCCAGAGGGCTGGGAAACGTGCCACTGGGGACACAGCCAGGTATCTTGCCGCCCTCAGAAAATGCTCCTCTTGCCCTGCCCTAGGGAACAGATGAGCACAGAGACAGAGTGTGACCTGGAGCCCAAGTTTTATGTGGACTCTTTCTCCAACCACTGAAAACATTCCGGTGGATACGGAGGTTTGGTTGGTGTGGGAGAAGATGAGACCACCCCCCCTGCCCCGGCAACACACACGCACGCACTCACACGCACGCACACACACACAACAGATCCAGATCCCAGCCCCGCCAATGGCTTCGACCAACAACAGCCAGCTTCTCCTAAGTGGCAGCAGACTGAGGTAGGCAGCCACAGACAGGTTCTGGATTTGCCGGCCTGGCACAAACCACGACGTCCCCTGGCCACACAAAGTGCTCTGCGGGCAGGACTAGCTGTTTGCCCTCGACAGAAACCACTTTCATGGCCGGTTGAATTTGTCAGGGATTTTTCTCTTAACATTTGTCAATGACCATTGTCAGGTGTTGCTAGGGTTGCAGGAGAGAGGTTTCACGGGATTGGCTGAGCGCCCGTATTCTGTAGCCAATCCAAATGCTGTGCCTGGGGAGGGGCCTCAACATGATAGAACAATATCAAGCACAGGCAGACACATTCCGGGTACTAATAAGGCGTCTGGAAAAAAGGGAATTACAGTGTGCAGGAATCCCTTGCGCCTCTACAGCTCCAGCCATGGCTGGGTGGTTGTTCAAACTGTTAAAGCCTAAGTTAAAGTCATTCCCACTGATTGGAGGATATCAAGATTTCAAAACAGGGGAGTAGCAATTGTAAGGAGGAAGTAAAACTCCTTGCTCATTGTGTTTTACAGCCTTCCTTAGCAAAACTGCTGAATTGTAATTTAAAATATTCCACCCTTTCAAAGAAATTAAGTGCAGCCCTTAAAAACAGGAAATGAGAGAGGCGCACACACGTATTGTCAACTGAACATTCACAGACCTCGTACCACAGAGCAAAGTTGAAAATCACAGAACAGACCTATGCATTCACTTTAGAAGGATGACAACAAGGGTCACCACTGAGGGAGAGGTTCTGCCTCTGGCGGCGTGTTCTTGGGCAGAAATCTGAATGCTAATTAGGAAACACATGAAAGACAAACATCAGCTCGAAGGGAAATTTGGATCTGGGAAAATCATAGATATTCTGAGCTTCAGATAAGCCTTCTGGTACTAAGGAAAGTGAGTGTGTACTTGACTTCAGCAATGGCTGCACCCACCCTTCAGAAAATAGAACTGCCAGTCAGCCAGATGTTCCTGTGGAACTCAGGTAATATTATCAAAAGCAAACAGAATTATCTTGCCTAAAAAATAAGTTAAGCTTCTGTACAGCACTGATTTCCCACTCAGTTATCAACATGATCACCGAACTTCAGCATTTTTACTGTCAGTTTTTATTCAGTCACAAGAAAAGTTTCTTTAGTCTTCTTCCTTACCATGCCCCTCCCTTTGCTCGCACACCTATTCCTTAGAAGATGGAGGTGCCATCCAAGAATAAAGAAAGGAAGAGAGGAAGGGCAGAAAAGGGAGAAAGGGGAAAAGAAGGAGAGAGGGAGGAAGGAATAGGAGAGAGGAGGAGCAAGAGAGGGAGGAAAGAAAGAAGGAAGGAAGGAAGGAAGGAAAGAAGGAAGGAAGGAAGGAAAGGAAGAGTGAATCAGTGTACGTTTCCCATGGGTCCCATCCCATGTGATCCATTTCTCTTACCCAACCCAGGCTCTTCTGCTCATGAAGGATCCCACAGCCGAGCCAAGCCAACTGACCTTAGTTTCACCTCCTGCTCCCACTGGTCTGAAGAAGAATATGCATGAGCAGAAAATGGTCTTGAGGAGGGTTGGCGATAGGATGGCGTTAGGAATTGCACAGAAAGTATAGCTTCACATTCGAGTACCCACTGAAGTCGACCCACACTGCAGGCCAGGCGGACCCACCTCGCTGACTTTACCCAAAATCCCTGAGGGCCTCAGTAGAGACAGTAAAATAGCAGGAATCACTATTCCAAAGGGGAAGAAGTATTTTTGGTTCACTTTTTGGTTGCGTGTGTTGCTAAATGCAGATATTTGTGCTGTTGGCAATGTCTTAGGAAGTGATTTAACCCACTTGCATAGCCAGGCATAATTTATCATGTGGCCCTGTGACTTTAACCCCATTCATTTCTCTCTTCGGATTACTTCCATCACATTTGTGTATGCATTACTCAGGGCCTATCTTTATTTCAGAGGCCCTGAAACCCTACTTGATTTTTCTAACTCAGAACCTAGCCTTCTCTCATCCTGACCTTATCTGCTCTCTTCAGGAACAGATCCAGGAGGCCAGGAAATCTTAACACCCACATCCAATCTTCATACTCGAGCAATTGGATGAGGACTGGTGGGTTAGGAAACTCATCGTTCGCCTAGATCCTCTCCCAGCCTGGCAGGCACACCCACATAGTCATTGGTACCTATTCTCCAGGGTTAGAACCACCCAGAGCTTTGCAAATTGGTGCTTTCTCTCCCTAGTTCATATTTCAAGATAACTTCCAATGAGAATTGTACAATCAGTAACCAAAATAGCTGGTTATAAAAACCTACCGGATCAATGAAAAACAAAAACTTGACTGCCTGTTTCAACCTGCAGTCAAACAGCAAAGATCATGCCCCCAAGTCCCAGCCCTTTTCTTTCCTGAATCAGCCTCTTATAAAGAAGGAAACCATTTCAATAGAGAACAGAAGACACAGAGGCCCCGGGTAGCCCACAACGAAATTAGCAGTTTCAGAACATTAGTGATCACAGGAAAAGATGGAATCAGAGAGGGAGAGACACTCGAGGGAGTTCGCATGAAAGTTTGAAAGACCACATTCAGCCTACACCCTCAAGAAAGTGTCTAAGAGAAAGTAGGCCAGAGCAACAATGAAGATAGGGTGAAAAAGATGTGAGTTTAGTTTTCAAAATGTCATGTCTGTATTGAGTGTCCCTTGGATCCAAACAAGAAACAAAGGGAGCAATCAAACAGCCTCGGAGACAACACAGCAGTTGGCTAAGAGTCTGGGGACAAGTTTCAATGTGCAGCCAAAGAACAGATTGAAAGAATCACTACGTCCCTTCAGCTGGTCTCTATTATTCCAGGGTCTGCTTTTCTCAGTGCCGTCCATTCTCCCTTTTTAATCTGCTCTTAATTTTGTCCCAGGCCATCGCCGACACCTGGGTCTCTCTGTAGATTTCTTTCTTTCAGTTCACTTCTTTAAAGGCTTTCTGGAGAAGACTTCATCCATTCATGCCACACATTCAGACTCTTTATAATATGATTTCTCAATAACATGTGAAAAAAAAATTATGATGCTCAAAAGCCAAAGGACTGACTTGATAACCATAACCAGGTGGTGAATCTTTCCACCAATAAAACAGAATTCTTAGGGCACCTGCCTGGCTCATTGGTGGAGCGTGCGACTCTTGGTGTTGGGGTTGTGAGTTCAAGCCCCACATTGGGTGGAGAGATTATTTAAAAATAAAAAAAAAAATGTCTTAAAAACAAAATAAAAGACCCCACAGAAGTCTCTTTATTATAATGCAAAGTAGCAAGAGAGATCTAGAATTTGCTTCATTCTCTGGGATGCTCTCTGAGAATGAGTATTTACAGATCACCAGGTTTTCCTCAGTTGTTCTCAATATGCACACAAATAGATGTTTTTTCAGGCCAACACATCTATTACAAGTAAGCCAGGGAAGCTTTGAGGGTTTTTGAGCCTACAATAGATACCGGGCACACCATTTATTAAAATCAATGTGCTTTGTTTAGGTCATAATAACCATAAAAGAAAAAGCTGATAGGGCGCCTGGGTGGCTCAGATGGTTAAGCGTCTGCCTTCGGCTCAGGTCATGATCCCAGGGTCCTGGGATCGAGTCCCGCATCGGGCTCCCTGCTCCTTGGGAGCCTGCTTCTCCCTCTGCCTCTCTCTCTCTCTCTCTGCCTCTCATGAATAAATAAATAAAATCTTTAAAAAAAAAAAAAAAGAAAAGAAAAAGCTGATAAATCAGAGTTTGTGAAAATAAAAAACTTCCCATCAATAGAGACCATTAAGAAAATGAATAGGCAAGCCATGGACTGGAAGAAAATATTTGTGAAACATAAACTCAACAGAGGACATCAGTCCAGAATGTATGAAGAACTCCCACTTAACAATAAAGACAAAGAAAATTTTGAATGAACAGAAGATTTGAACAGACACTTCACCAAAGAAGATGTATGAATGGCAAATAAGCACATGACAATGTGTTCAATGCCCTTACTCTATGCTCTTAAAACACAAAATAAAGCCACAATGAAACTTTACTACATACATACTTTACTACAAACTTTACTACATACTCACCAAAATGGTTCAAAGTAAATAGACTGACATTACATGTCAGCAAATATGTGAAGCAACTGGGACTCTCATACATTGTTGGTGGGAATGTAAACTCGTGCACACACCTTATTTATTTGAGACAGAGAGAATGAGAGAGAGAGAGCACATGAGAGGGGGGAGGGTCAGAGGCAGAAGCAGGGAGCCTGATACGGGACTCGATCCAGGGAGTCCAGGATCATGACCTGAGCCGAAGGCAGTCGCTTAACCAACTGAGCCACCCAGGCGCCCCATGCACACACCTTAGAAAGAGGAATGGCAGTTTCTTTAAAACTAAACATACATCTATCCTGCGATTTAGCAGTCAATATAAATTGGTCTCTTCCCAAGGGAAATGGAAACATAAGTCAATAAAAAGACTTGTTTAAAAATGTTCCCTATGGTTTTAGGCACAAGAGCCAAAAACTGAGTACAGCCCAGGTATCCATGAACAGGTGAATAGCTATACAAACTGTGATAGAGTCATCTAATGGGATACTACTTGGCAATACAATGGAATGAATGAACTCGTGTCGCACAATAACATGACCAAATCTCAAAAACAGTATGCCAAGTAAATTATGCATGTTACAGACATTAAAAAGTTCATTCTCTTGGATTCCACTTACATGAAATTCTAGAACAGGCAAAACTCAGGTGTAGTGCTAAAATTCAAAACAGTGGTTGCCTCTGGGAAGGGAAGTTGGGGTGAGGATCGACAGAAGTGGCACAAGGGAGCTTTCTGGAATGATGATAATGTTCTATATCTTTATAGAAGTTTGAGTACACAAGTATACATTGGTCCAAACTCAGAAAATGTACACTTAAGACTGTTTCATTGTGTATAAACTTTACATCAGAAGAAAAAAAAGGAAATACTGAAGTTTTTAAGTGGAAACTGGTTGATGCCTACAATTTACTTTTAAAGGCATGACTCAGATAAGATGGATTAATGGAGGAAGGATGTATAGATATGTGATAAAACAAATTGTTAAATGTTGATGGTAGAATCTACAACTAGTGGTGGGTGTATGGGTGTTCACTGTTAAATTCTTTCAACTTTGTATTTGGAAACAGTCATAATAAAGTGCTGACCAGGGGCGGGGAATCGATGTGCTAGTCTGACCTGTGGATTCTCTTCAGTTGTTTATTAGACCTGAACGCTCTGTCTCTTAATATTCGTATTAAATCATAAATAGGGAAAATAAAGGTTTGGATCTGGACGAATCTCACATCTGAATTCTCTTCCTTTTCAAATCTAGTCTTTTGTATCTTTTTTATTTAGCAGACAAAAGAAGCCAGGAAATGGTTATTATGAGAGGAAGGGAGGGGGAGAGACCCGTGACCCTAAAAAAGCCACACAAAAAAACTCCTACTGCAAAATACTGAATATCAAGAGCAGGCACGCACTGCAGACTTGTAGAATCAAGAAATTAATGAAAACACCCGGATTGCATCCTCAGAACCACTGAGGAATGATAATTACAGACAGTATTTCTGGAGCAGACACATAACCTTGATTCCCAGGACACCCCCTAAAGCAGTCTAATAGTATGCTATTTGTGGAAGGTTTTTCCACCTTTAATAACAGAGAAATAATGTTAGAAGGAAAGAAATCCCTTATTTAGCCACTGGGGTACCATTATTGAGCCCCAGCTGAAGGCCCCCTTAAAAGCATCCATATGGTAAAAGAACATGTTTCCCCACAAAATCAAAACTGAGTACATCTGAGACTTCTGAACATCTTTTTCCTTGGATCTTAAAATGGATTTGTGCATATTTGTGAAAAGAATTTTATGATGTGCTATCTCTTCCAAAGTGAATGGTTATTTATAATTCATAAAAGACCTGAGCACAGGAAAATTCTTCGCTTTTATTAGCCCTGTAAAGTTAGACCAGCTGATCTTTTAGTGCATATTACAGACATCAAACTCTCCGTATGGTTGAAGTTTCTCTCCCTGCACTAAATGCAAAGAGGCAGAGCTACTGAAGCTGTTTTCAAAAGCTGGTGGGGTCCAAATCACTCCTGATTAAATGTTAAACAAACAAAAAATCACTCTCAGAGCTCGTCTCTAAAGACACAAAAGGGAAAACACTTGGAATGCTAAACATGCTTCTTGAATCTTGCACAGCCTTTGTAAAAATACGACGGCGTATTTTTTAATGGATTTTCTTTTCTATTTTCAACTTTTAGCCAGCATCTTTGGATACAGTTGCCACATCATTTCCTCTCAGCTGCTGCTGGCTGCCTGGGAGTCATAGTGCAGGTCCATGAGCAGAAGTGACTTGGGCGGGAGAGCATGGGCACCAGAGATTTGGACCCATGACAGGGAGTCGTGGTGCCAAGGGCTCCCACCCAGCTGCACCTACACAGCCCCGCCATGATAACACAGAAAGTGATTTCCTGAAAAGAATCCAGCTTTCTTAGCTCACCCTGCCACAGTCACGTTCGCCTCAATTACTAGCATGCCATGGACCCACATAAGATGGTTTCACGGAATTCTTAGAGATCTAAGTTCATTCTGAAAATAACACATGGTTTAGCTTTCCTTAAAGTTCGCTGCCCTCTAATATTCCAGAGGAACCCCATGATAGAACTATCTCGGGATAGAAACTCGTTCTGGGAGGCACCTGGGTGGCTCAGTCAGTTGAGTGTGTCGGACTGTTGGTTTCGGGTCATGATCTCAGCTCTGTGGGATCGAGCCCTGTCGTTGGGCTCCGTGCTCAGTGGGGAGCTGGCCTCCCGCCTCCCTCCCCCCAGTTGCGCATTCTCTCTCTCTCTGAAATAAATAAATAAATAAATGTTTTTTTAAAAAAACAAACAAACCTCTATCTTCTGACTTTTTTCTTCCCTAAAGGTTTATTTATTTAAGTAATCTCTACACCCGACGTGGGGCTTGACCTCACAACCCCGAGATCAAGAGTCGCATGCTCCACCGACTGAACCAGCCAGGTGCCCCTGTATTCGGACTTTGAAATACCTTGACTCAAAATGTAGATTTCTAACTGCCAGTTACAAGAAGCCAAGTCACTTCTAGAAGAGGATGCTTGGTCAGAAAGGATTGCCTCAGCTTGAAGGGACAGGGATGAGTGGTACAAATGCTTTTTGAGCCAGTCTTTCACCATCTTGTGCTGCCTGACTCAGAAGGTAAGAATGAGGAGATCTCAACCTTTTGACGATATGTCAGCTGCACTGTGTAGCACCAGCACTGGGAATGGAAAAGGCAATATTTATTCTGAGGGCCCTGACAACATCGTCATTAAGTCATCTGTCCACTCCTAAGTGGTTTGCATTTTACAAGATCCAGAGCCAGAGAGACCCATGAGCTGTAATTCTAGGCATCTTTTCCCCCTGCCACCCTCACTCTTATTCAACATCATCTAAGCACTGTTCAAAAAAAGCTAGAAAGATGACAAAACCAAATATGCAATAAGCTATCGTATTAGTTTTAATGTAACACTTTCACAATTTATTTTCCTGTCGCATAAATGAAATCTTTCTCAAGCCATTCCTTGTCATCACCCACCACCCAAAACATCATTACACAATACAAATGTTAATCAATCATCTACTGTGTCCCATTCTTCCCCCGCTTCCTCATTCATCTGCCACAAATATTCCCTGAGTCCTCACTACACACCAGGCCCTGCTGTGGAGATGGGACGTAAATAATTTCTAATCCTTGCCCTTCGGGAGCTTACGGTCACACAGAAGATGGTCTCGTCTGGGTCTCCTCCGCCTTCGTTGAACACATTTAATTTTCTGCTGTTACTTCATCAGGGCAAGAAAGCAGGAGATCTTACTTTGCCCAGACAGTGCACCTAGGCTCATGAACTTTGCCTATCCCATTTTCTTTGCTTGCCACCCACCCTGGCCACGGAAACTTTTTCGCAGTCATGAGAAAAATTAAAATTTACCGCAGTGGTAGCAAATGTCAGGATGTATTTCAGACAAGACACAGAATCATGCCAAATACTCGCTTTGCACCGAGTACAGCGAACTTGATGTTCTCTCCCCTTTCTAGGCTAACTGATCCCTCCTCCAGAACTAGGCCTTTGGGATTAACATTCATCTGGCTAATTCACCTCCGTGAACCTTCAGTCCCATTATCTCTCTGGTTCCAGAGACGAGTCATGGGATCCCTTCCCTGGGGAGGCCTTAAATGTAGCTAGCTTCTTTATCCAACATCCACGGAGCCGTGTCCTTTGATGTACAGTTACGCTTTTTTGGGAGTGGGAGGGTAACTGAATCGGAAAGAAACCTCGGTTAAGAAGAGGACACCAAGAAGGCCCCTAAGGCTTCCCTTTATGCTGCAATCAACCTCTAACACCAGGATTCATTTCTCACCTTTCGTAAACAGATCAGACAACCTCCCTTGGCTAGTCCTCCTTGAAGAAGCTTCCATTCCCCAGGACAAGGCCAGAGCTCACTGCTGTCTGCATCTCACCAAGGCTGGGTTCCAGGTATGCAAAAGAGTCAAGCTGTGGCTCCTCTCAGCCCCAGAGGCTGCAGAACAGAGCCGGAGGCAGCTGGGGCCGCCACTTGGGAAAGATAACTCAGCTTTGCCGGAGGCTGGGCTGATAAGAGTTTTCCGGGGAGGTGACTAGAGGCAGAGCCCCTGTTTGCCTAGGGACCAGAAATCCTGGTCTGCTCCTCAGTCCCCCGGGCTGGCACTTGGTGCAGAGGCCTGCTCCAGTCCTGGAGTTGTACCCTTATCCTCAAAACCCCCAAACCTTCTGGGTCAGGTTCTCCCTCACCCCTCATTCATTCTTGCCCCGCACCAAAGGCAAGCATTTCTGGCTGGTCTTCTGTCCTGTGTTTATGACTTTCACTTTGGGTAGCACGAGCCCTGGGTTTCCCCAGCCTCTTCAGTCTTGGTTTCCTTAGCCCAGAGGGTTCAACAATATTATGCCAGCCACTTAAGTAATTCTAAATTTCCTAGGAGCCACACTGTTACAAGTTTAAAATAAACAGGTAAAATTAGTTTTTTGCATCCAAAATTTTTAATTTATTTTAAATGGCTTCATTGAAATATAATTCACATACCATACGATCAACCCATTTAAAATGTACAACAGAGGGGTGCTTGGCTGGTTCAGTTGGTGGAGCGTGCGACTCTTGACCTCAGAATCGTGAGTTCAAGCCCCACATTGGGTGGAGAGCTTACTTAAAAATATAAAAAATTTTTAAAAAGAAAATAAAATGTATGACTGAATTAAAAAATTAAAAATTAAAGTAAATAAGTAAAAAAATAAATAAAATGTACAACTGAGTATATTCACTGAGCTGTGCAACATTGCCACAATCAATTTTAGAACATTTTCACCACTCCATAAAAAAAAAACCCATACCCATTAGCACTTACTTCACATTTCCCTCCACTTCGCTCCCTCCAGCCCTGAGGGACCCCTCAGGTACCTTTTGTCTCCATGGATTTGCCTATTGGCCACTTCATGTAAGTGGAATCATCCCATGTGTGGTTTTTTGTGTGTCTGGCTTCTTTCACTTAGCATAATGTTTCCAAGGTCCATCCATGTTGAACCATTCATTGTAATAATATATTTTATTTACCTGAATCTATCCAAAATACCATTGCAACATGTAGTCGATCTTAAGAATGATGAACGATGTTTTGATCATCCTTTTTGTCTTATATAAACTCTTTGAACTTGAGCGTATGTTTTACACTTACAGCACATTTCAGTCCGACCAGCCACACGGCAAGAGCCCATTAGCCACACAGGACTAGAGGCTACGGTGTTGGACAGCACAACTCGAGCCAGAGACTCTCTGTTACTCTTTAAAAACAAGAGCTCTCAAGGCACCTGGGTGGCTCAGTCGGTTAAGCGTCTGCCTTCAGCTCAGGTCATGATTCCAGGGTGCTGGGATGGAGTCCCATGGGCTCCCTGCTCAGCGCAGAGTCTGCTTCTCCCTCTGCCTGTCTCCGAGCCAGCCACCCCCGACTTGTGCTCTTTTTCTCTTTCTCTCAAATAAATAAATAAAATCTTTTTTTAAAAAAACAGCTCTTTCTGTTCACCTCCACACTCCTGCACATCCCCTCCACCCCATCAGCACCTACACCATGGTTAACAGGTTGCTAGAGGCTTTCAAGGCAAAGTCTATATGGTGCTGCTGAGTCCCCCTTCTCATCCCTTGGAGAGAGCCCTGAGCTTGTGCTCCCACCTGGGCAGTGGCCGCTGAGATCGCACGCAGCCTGCACTCAGATAAGCAGCGCTCGCTCTGCCTCTTCACTGTCCTTACCCAGGTGCCATGGTCGTGATGTATTTTGCTAAGTGAAACTTCCTGCTGCAAAGAAAAACTTAACACAATTTAACAAAAGGAACTTTTCTCTTTCTTTTTTAAAACAAGTCTGTCATTTCTTAATTTTCTCCGTGGTACATTTTCCAGCCATTGTTTTGCTAAGAATAGCTCTAAGCACGCAAATAAAGCGCACTGGTAGTGGTAGATTTGGGAAATCGCTCCGAGCTTCCTGACAGCTTTATCCTGCTCCTGTCAGCCATTTCCCCCAAGAAAATGGACATTTAATCAGTGTGAGGCTGCATCGTATTAGTCTAGCTCATCAGCTATCACCTCCTTCAGGCTCGAGAGAGAGAAGACAGAAGCCTACAGCGCTGCGCCCACTGCCCAGGACGCAGGCATTTCAACGGGAAGCAGCACCTTCAGGAATGAAGCACATTATTCATTTCAGCGGGCCTGTGTCCGTACGGTCACATGCAAGTTATTTCCACACATGTGTGATTCTTAAGACTGGCACGTGGAAAGGTTTGTGAAATTACCTTTTTGAGAGAAAAGCTTACAAAACTGGGGTAATTTAGTTCACAAAATGGAAGAGTGAGGGACAGGTTTAATACGTACACATTTAGTAAAGGTGTAAGAATAGCTATTTCAGCATCTTTCCTATTTCTCCTCAGAACGGGAGAGAGAAAGGAGCTCAGGTTGCTGGAGAAGGGAGTTAGGGTGGACTTTAGGAAGCATTTCTGTTGACCACACTGAAGGCTGGAGGATCTCACAGGAGGAGCTTGAGGGCTTTGGTTAACGTTCATTCCACTAACATTTACTGAGTATCTTCTGGAGATTTCCTGGTTGGTGTCTAATTCCGTCCCAGGGCTAAATCAGGAGGATTTCACTCAAACGCTTTTCTGAATTCTGGTTTTCCTCACAAAGTATTGCTATCTCCACCCCCCCACCCCCAAACTTTTCATCTTATTGTGAGCCACTTGGGAAGGTTCACAGAGCTCGGAGTCCTGGAGAGTGCCTCCCCCCCACCCACAAAAAACCACAAGAGACAAAAAAACCAAAAAAACTTTTAAGATTAAGAATTATTCTAAAAGTAGAAAATCTGAGCCACTACACGAGTCAAGTCCTGGGCCCCTCGATCAAATCGCCCCTCCTGAGGCAATGGCATTTTGAGAAAAGCAGGCAGCAACGGTAGCCGGCTCCGAGGTTTGGTGACTCGCTGGCAGTTTGTTCATATTACCAAATTCCTGTTACTCAACGACAACTTTCTTTGCTACAGAAAATGGCAGCACCATTCCCGTTCTAGGATCCCCTGTGTTAGGCCTCACCCAACAACTGCTTGGCTGTCTATCCGGGACAGTTAAAACACCCAGTGCCACAGGGAATGGCATAACATTTCATCACACCGGGGGAGGCCCTGCTCAACGCACTGCAGAGAACCAAGTCTTCTTGTGTGCACCTGGGTATGAGTCACTGACTCGGTGACCTCCGTTGGCAATCTACTTTCCTGGTGTAATTAATTTATCCTTCACGAGATGGAGGCACCGAACCTCTCTTAGGGACGCATGCCTGATTCCTCATAACTCCCAAAGTACGTCAGTTGTTTGGCAATCTTGTGTGACCCAAGCATCTCCACCACTGCTGTCAGTTTAAAGCCATTTGAAACATCTTAAGAGTCCTATTTTTTTTCTTTTAAATTCTCCTCATGCTCATTTCCAAATGGAAGGAATTCTTATGAGGTAATAGGGTGGTGGGGAGAAAGAGAGAGTTTGCTTTAGCTCCTGCTGGTTATTCCATGTTATGCTCCAGTGGGTTATTTGCATCTGGTCTCTCTTTGTTAACATCAATGGGCTATGTTCACATTACTAGATCGAATTCTAAAAGGGCTTCCATTTTGAATGGTTAACTCTCACCAAACCAAACCAAACCAACCAACCAAACAAACAAACAAAAAACAAAGTCTAAGCTAGAGATACCAGCCTTGGGAAACCTGTGCTGGAGAAAAAAAGAATCTCTTGAAGGGCTGCCACAATGCCTGTCTGGTTTCAATTTCCCCTCTCCTTTTGAAATCAGATCCAGTACCCCCAGACCTCCACCCAGAATAAAGTTGCTGGGACTTGGCAGGAAATGGCGTGGCCGACCACCCAAGAATTAGGGGTGTCTGATGTGGAAGGGAAAAGTTAAGTGAAAATCTGAAGATGATGTCAAGTAGATGGGAATGAGTCATGGATTCTCAGGCTCCCATTTCTCTGCAGCGAGGCTCCCTGTGCTGAAGCAAACACTTAACCATCCAGCTAGCAAGGGCTGGGCTAAGTCCCTTTCCAGCTCATACCTTAGCCTCCAGGCAGCATGCAAGCAACCATTTCGAAAGACCTCCAACCTTTCAAGTTCTTGAGAAACGTTCCTGTTTCCGAAACTCCTCGGGCTGTCTTCTGTCAACACACACCTCTTTTCCTTTTACTCACACACATTTCCTTATCACCATCTGATGTATTTTGTCCCTTCCAATAAACCGTGAAGTTCTCGAAGCCAAACAAGTCCTGTTCCACCTCCTTATGCCCGGTGCTTCCATGCCAACACCTGGGACAGAGCACTTACTTAGTCCGCATCCCTGGGCTTTCATTACTTACTTGTTTTATCATCAGCCTGGATCAAAGTTCTCTCTTTTAGATGGCAAGATTCAGGAGGGCAGGACCTCAATTAGTGAAAAGCGTAAGTGACTTCCTGCCGGGATCAGCTTAACCAGTACATGAACGAAGCAACCACATCGGGGGTGTGATCTGGGGGCTTTTAGAAACACCCTTCCACCCCTCGCCTTCTGAAATTCCACCGAATGATGCCTTTTCCCCTAAGGTTCTGAATCTTATTAAAATACGAATTCCCCCAGGAGAGTAACAGGATAAGTTACCTGTGGTTTACAGCAGATGAAGGAAAGACACTGAGCCTGGGGAAAGGAGAGATCACACGGGAAAGGTGGGATGGGAAGTTGGGGAGTCAGCTGGCCCCATTCACACTAGACTCTCGATAATGCGTGGTGGTGGTGTTGACATGAAGAATGATTCTCCTTCCAATGGCGCAGCCCCCTCCCCCACTCCTTACGTATTGATTAGAATATGAATAAGGACGGGGGACAAAAAGAGCTCTTACTATGTGCCAGACAGTGCTCAAAACACTGAACAAATAGTAACCCATGGTCCCCTGCACCTCTCCGAGCTTGGTCCTATTATGATCCCAGTTTTGCACTTGAGGGAAACTGAGGCATAGAGAGTCCCAACGTTGCATAGACAGAAGGCAACAGACCAAAGAGTAAGAATTATTGACACTTTTAAATGATTAAGCTCCTTTCCTCATCCCTTGCCCACATTCACCTCCCGCCCAACCCTTGTCAAAAGACTTACCTTCGATAATCCTAAGGAACTCTCAGTGTGGGAGACAAGCAGGCATCTAACAAAGCAGAAACAGTGTTCCAGGCACATATGAACCCTTCCACAAAGAAGTGTTTCCGAGAAATGGCAACCAATGTGCTGTCACTGACAACCTTAAAAAAATGTACATTGTGATCCAGTTTTAAAAGTAGCCTGGGATTCCTCTAAATTGCAATATGCCCATTTGAGGTGCTTCCCCCCAACACCATCAATGAAACAGAAAGGACAACCATGGCAATCTTTATATCATTTGCCCCACAGAAATGGAATCTAGTCTTCCTGCAAGAGGGGAATGTATGTATGTATGTATGTGCTGTGTATGTATGTATATGCTGTTCATAATGTGTGTAAACTTAAACACACCTGGGACTTTTCCAGCGACTTCTTTTCCTCGAGGAGAGTAAGCTGAGAAACCTCACCATGTGCATTGGACTAGAGAAGGTAGACTTCTTACTCAACTTTGGATTAGAAAAAGTAGGGATGCCTGGGTGGCTCAGTCGGTTAAGCGTCTGCCTTCGGCTCAGGTCATGATCCCAGCGTCCTGGGATTGAGCCCCGCATCGGGCTCCCTGCTCCGCGGGGAGCCTGCTTCTCCCTCTCCCACTCCCCCTGCTTGTGTTCCCTCTCTCACTGTCTCTCTCTCTCTGTCAAATAAATAAAAATTTAAAAATCTTTTAAAAAGATTAGAAATGCAAAGTGAGCATTGGCTCCCTGGAATCGGATATGATTGCCCAAGAACTGGAAGGAGGCCCCGTGAAAGAAAAAAGCAGATCAACAGCAGAGAGGCGGCCGGCACCATGCTTTGTTCAGGTTTGTAAGGTTTCATCAAACGGAAGGGTATGGGAGTGGGAACTGGATTGCTTTGAGGACACCCTCGCGGTGGTGCTCACGGGCAACGTGACCGGCAGATGACTTGGGGCTCCCATGCCCCTGCCTACCTCAGACAAGGAGCCTCCTGGACAACCTTGCCCGCAAGGGACACCAGCGCTTCAGCCAGCTGCGGCCAAGGTGAGCGGCCTTATCCTTGGGGATGGAGGCTACTGAGATTTGCCTGCAAGGCGGCACTGCTCAGAGGTTCTGCTGGGTCCCTCCTGGGAATAGAACCTGACCCACCAGCATCAGAAATCAGCAGCAAACATCTGGGCCAAACATCTGGGCTGCCATTCCAAACTCCAGCCTTCCTTGTGAGCCTGAGGTGTTCTGACCTGTCCTGTGACTCTAAAACTTTTTAATGATCTTCACATAGCTCGTATTAAAGAACTAGCTATTTGAAGTGCACCTCTTAAACCTTCGAAAATTGCCCTTATGATCTAGGGACTTTGGATTGATTACTTTCTATGATGACCCATGCATAGAGTTTCTCAAACTGATTCTTTCCTTTCATTATGATCACCGAAGGCCCCTTTCTCTGTTCCTGTATATAGGCTCCACTTGGTGAGGCTTGTGGAGGCCTACCACTGCCAATAAAGCACGGCTGATCACTGTGCATTTACTCTTGCCCTTGTAAAAGATAACGAGCGTATTTTCTACTTTGAAAAGAACTTCACTTTCCTAAGGAGCTTGGCTGGCAGGTATATGCAGTGCTACACAAAGTATTGATACCTGCTGATTTGGGGCATCCCCTGCTTCCTGTCATCTGTGCTTAAAATGAGAAAGACACGGTAAGGATTCTACCCAAGCCCACCTGATGGGGCAGGGGAAGTCTCTAACTGTTCACACCTACTCTGGAGAATTTTTGAACATCCCACGATGTCTTATGATTAGGTCTGTGTGGGAACGTCAGCTTCTGTCTTCAGGCTCTTGACTTACTGATTCACTTCTCTTTTGAGGTACTGTGTGTAGGTACCACGTCCTCATCAACTTATTCCCAGGGAAGGCCGTGCGTCTCTGCTGTAGCCGGGGGACTACGGCTCTTGCCATCTCTTGCCTGGGCGCCCTGTTCACACCCACACTCTCCCACGGAGGTCAGAGGCCTCTGAGAGCACTGTGGCAAGGGCAGGAGCACTATAAAAGCTCTACCTTGTGGGAACAACTTCTCCACTGGGAGAATTATGAGTAAGATCATTGACTAGTCTTTGTCTCCCACCCGATGTGTTGCTGTTTGAATACCTCGTGTTCAATATCACCTTGAGTACACTAACACCTGAGGAAACTCTGACACGCAGCACTGATAAGGTGGGTGGGCCAGCCAGGTCATTTGCCCAGCTCACCGGGACCTCAGGGTATGGCTGCCATTCTGCAGCAAATCTGCGCAGGAGAGCAGAGAGGGTATCGCCGTATCGTGGATCCTAAATTTAATCCCTCAAGCTTTTGGCTCTCAGGATATCTGCAGGACAAGGACCAGAGCCAGGAGTAAGGAATCTTGAAATCTGCAAGGCTCTTTGTCCTTTCTGAGGCTCTTGGACCGCTTGAGTACCTGTTGATGCACTAATACTTTGCCAATTCCTACAGCCAAGACTGGATAGAATATTGTTATATCAGCAGTTGTCAGTCAACAAACCTCCCTGTTACTGGTAAGGTGCATCGAAGACCATGACAATACTAGGAATGACTATTAAGTGCCTCGACAGCAAAAGGAGGCATCCATCACCCATGTTGTCGGCCTATTGGTAAGAAACAAGGCATATGGAGAAACAGCGCTGGCCAGAGCGAGGACTGTAGATGGAGGAGAGACAGCTGATCCCTGGCAGAGTTCTGCCAAGCGGAGAGCCAAGCGCTGGCTCTTGGAAGAACTGCTCTTTCCACTTGCAAGCAGAGGCAGGGCACACAGGAGGGGCCCTGGGAGGCTGGGACTATGCTCAGGCAAACGTGAAACTCAAGCTTTGAAAGCTAAGCCCCAAATCCAAATATGCTGTTACGCAAAGTGTTCGCAGATTGGCTCGCTTTTGATTATCGTATGAGGTTACTTGTTGGCATGTGCTGAGTAATTCCTTGGCATGCCCACGGCTCATCAGGGGCATTCCTTCCTGAGTCACCACTGGACCCACAGCCTGGCTCAGGGAGCAGGGACCAGTGCTGTCCAAGAGGCTAGCTTTTCAATGAAACTTAAAGCCCCCGGTCCTGATTTGCTGATGTACCTTGCCTGCTTTCCCATCTTCAAGGGTGAGCTGGTAGGCTCTTCCAACGAGTGTTTGACAGACATGAGGAAACATTTTGGGGTTTGCACATAACTGTTGAAGTGAGGAATATTTGTCTGTCATCGGCTGGATGAGCAAAGTTAAAATCCTGGCCAGAACTTTGGAGGCCTAGGGAGATGGCATCTCTCACGGGAGCGGCATTAGGCCAATTACAACGCTCGGCATTTTCCCAGCACTGTAGGTTCAGAGCTCTTTGCGATCAGTTTGTTTCTTTAGCTGAGTTTCTTAAACACACACCACCCCTTGTGGAGCTCTCTGGGCCTCCACCCAAAAGCTAAAGGATACAAAGAGGAAGAAGAAAAGAGAGCAGCCGGCTCTACCCAAAGAGAGAAACAAAGCCAAGCATTTCAGTGTTTCATTATTCTCCAAAAGCCTGTCAATACTTACAATGGGGGAAAACTGAGAACGGCCAAAATGTGCAGCAATACAAAGTTGGCCACATGCAATATGGAAAAAGAAGCAGTCATTAAAATCATGCTGTAGATTGTAGAAGAAACTTCAATGACATGGAAATGTATAAACAATATATTGTTAAGTAATGCTAATTATGAGACAGCATGGACAAATGTGATCACGTTTTGTAAATACGCATGCATATTTCTATGTGATACACACATGTAGAAAAAAGACCGGAAGTATATAAATTAAAATGTCAATCGCAATATTTCTATGTTGGGATGGGTTATGAGTGATTTTTTCTTTTTTTTCCTCCAAACCGTCTACAATGACCATGTTTTGGTTTTGTTTACATCTTTGGTATCATTATTTTGATTTTCAAATGAAACATGCTCACGGGATAAGGTTCAAACAATACAGAGATGTGTAAGGTACAAAGGAAAAGTTCTCTGAATCCTGCCCACGAGGTACTCCCTGCTTATACAAATCTGTATCTTTACAATTATTCTAGAATGTTTATTCAATAGAATCACTGATAGTGCTTCAATTTGCCTTTTTTTCAGTTAAAATATCTGGGACATCTTCCCAGGTATGTGTTTCTTTTTTCATTTTCTTTTTCTTTTTTTCTTTTTTTGAGCTGATCACCTGGGGCCCTGGCAGGCCACAGGGGATGGAAGCTAGATAAAGCCACAAGCCCACCAAAGTGAGGGTCTCTGCCGCCCCGCTGCAGACAGGCAGAGGGGTGAAAAAGGTCCGGAGACCAGAATCTAAGCGTTCTCACTGCCTGCCCGTACGCGTGTTTTTATATGTCACACTGCTGAGTAGAAAATAAGTATTAGTAAATACTTTTCAAATAGCTCTCATCTCGCTAACCTTTTGTTGCAGGCTTAGCGTCCCTTGAGGGAACCGGGGAGGCTCTCTCTCTCTCTCATTTTACAGATAATACTAGTGGACACTTGCTAGACACCATGTGCCCGGTTCTAAGCTAAGCTGGCTGCCTGCAAGATCTCATACAGTCCTCACATGAATTCTCTGAGGTAGGTCCTACTATTATGCCCATTTTATAGATGGAAAAATGAAGACCCAGTGAGACTGAGTACTTGTCAAGGGTGCCGCAGCTAAGACGTGGTGGAGCCAAGGCTTGAGCCCATGTCTAGCCCCAGACCCCCTGCTTTCAAACATTACACTGGTTTTTGCAGGCTTAGCACTTCAAGTCCTCACATGAAACAAATCTGAATGACTCTTTCCCTGCCACCCTTTGCTGTTTTCCAGTCCTTCTCAAACAAAGGAAAACAGGAATGACATTCGACAAGGCAATCTGGTGTCAGGCAGGGTTCAGGGGCCCCACTTAGGGTTCAGGATTCTGTGCCAAACACTGGGCTCAAAACCAAACAACACAAAACACCCCGTCCAACCACAGCTGTTCTCACAGTTGGCCCCGGAGTCCCCCCTGGCACTTTTCCTCCAGGGACTCGGCGTGTCCCCTAGAAGGTGGTCAACTGCTGGCTCCGCAGGTATTTTCACCTCTTACGTAAGTGTGCGCTTGGCTCAACTCAGCCAGCACGCTTGCACTTGCAGGTAAAGCTGATCTCTTTCTCCGTCAGACACACAGTACACACTGAGTCATGTGTGGAAGGCCCGTACAATGCTTTTATTGTGAGCAGAGCCCCAAGGGCCTCGTCTTACAACCCTCACGTGTGTGTCACCCCCGCGGAGAGGGGCCCGGCCTGATGGCACAGCCTGTGTCGTCCGCACGCAGCAGGGGGAGGCCCGGGGCTCGCAGCGAGCGGACCCTCCGCAGCCGGTGGTTCAGGACCTCCCGGGACATGGACACCACCGCAGCCTTCCTTATAATTTGCTCACCTGCTTCTCTTTCGTTCGGCTTTTAGCGTCCCCCTTCCTCTGCCCCCATGCTTCTGCTACATCCCTCTGCCTGATCTCTTCTCTGATTGGTGCCGTCTTCTTGGGTCCTGGAAAGCTGCACGAGCTCACTATTGTTCCGTAAAGCACCGAGCCTGTCCCCTTTCTCTCTCTTCCATACTCCCCAGAGCCTCTTCTGTGCCCCCCCCAGCCCCCCGCTCCCCCGCGTCAGGTCACCTCTTTCCTCCGTGCCCAGCCTCTCTTTGTCACCATTATGGCCACTCCCCACAAGTGGGCTGGGGGTGCCGTCGTGAACAGGGGGACTCTGTGCGCTGAGATGATTCGGCGCGTGGCTCCGGGGCCGGCTGCTTGGGTGAACTGGGCGCTGCTGCTTCCTAACTAGCTAAACTCCAGGAAGCATCTCGCATCTCTAAATCTCCTGTGCTCTGCAAGTCAAATGGGATCACGAAAATGCCTGCTTCTCAGAACTGGTGCCGGCCCCTGTGAGGTAGCGTAGCCGCAGGGTTTCGTTTCCAGACCACTACGCCTTCCTACGTGACTGATCCTACAAGGGGGGCAGAGGAAGGGGGACACCAAAAGCCGAACGAAAGAGAAGCAGGTGAACAAATTGTAACGAAGGCTGCGGTGGTGTCCATGTCCAAGATAGCGAGCTTCTCTCTGCCTCCGTGTCCTTGCTTTTAACACTAGAGTGCTAAGAATAGGACCTACCCTCTTGGTACATTGGGAAGATTAGTTAATAAACATAAAAATACCTGGAATAAGGGGCGCCTGGGTGGCTCAGTTGGTTAAGCGACTGCCTTCGGCTCAGGTCATGATCCTGGAGTCCCGGGATCGAGTCCCGCTTCGGGCTCCCCGCTCGGCGGGGAGTCTGCTTCTCCCTCTGACCCTCCCCCCTCTCATCTCTCTCTCTCTCATTCTCTCTGTCTCAAATAAATAAATAAAATCTTAAAAAAATAATAATAAATAAAATTAAAAAATACCTGGAATAGTGCCTGGGCCCCAGCAGCCTTCCCCCAGAGCTGTCCGTTGTGACGCTTATTCTCGGATGTAAGGTGCCTAGAAAGGCTGTCTAAAATAGCTCGAGACACTCAAGAGGTGGTAGCTACCCATCTGCTAGAAATTTTTATTCCTCTCGTTCTCTGCTCTTTGGCTGCCACTCTCCTGGGAAGCCTGATCATGACCATTCTGTTCAGAGTCTGCTTTCATAAGAGCTTTTCTGTCTTCTGCACCAAATGAAAACCAACCCATAGAGAAGCCCAGCCTGTAAACACACAACAGAAGAACTGAAAGAAGCAGGGAATGATATGGCAGGTTTTCTGTCAGAGTTTCCTTTGCTTTTGTGTCAATTTTCTAGGTGGAACATGTCTTCCTCAATAGTTTCGTAAAACACCTTTTGCAAATCATATCATATTTAATGTCTCGGCTTAAGTGAGAAAATGTAGATAAAGAGCTTAGAGCAAGGCTTGGGACTCCATAAATTATAACTCTTATTTGTTTTATTCTTGTGAGTCTAATCTAACCACATTACAGATAACTAAGAAGAGAAAGGAAAGAGGGTGGAACTTTTCCTAAATTAACCACCTATGGTCATTCTGTACTCTCAAATTTTAATAGTGTTTGAGAACTCTCATTTTAAGAGAATTTTACTGAGAAGAATCTCAGAAAGTGAAGTTTCTTTCTGATATGAGTTAGGCTCTTCAAGATTGCAAGACAAGGATGTGGCTGGTTGGTAGTGTGAGGAATCTCACATTGAGTATCATCTCCTCAAGTGATCTTCAGGTCAGAATCTTCTCAGCATCCCTTGGAAGATATTCTGGACATCGGTGTCCCTTCCCTTTAGGTTTTCCAAGAGAGAAACTAGGATTCATCTGTCATCAACCAACTCAAAGGAAAGAGTATACCACCAGATCACCTCAAAGTACATGAGTTCACTTTTCTCAGAGGCGAGCCAAGATTGTGAGATACTGATAATACACGTAGGAAGGTTAAGGCTCACAGATCCCTTTTTTGTAAAAACGATAGCCACCTCGGTGTACCTTCTGTGGGAACTCAGCTTTTCAAAATCGGGGGTTCACCTGGAGCGTGGTATATCTACTGGGATAGCTCTTCTGATTAGTGGAGCCTTTCTGTTCTCTACCCTCGCTGCCCCTCCCCATTCACACTGAAATATTCCTCATATAAAGCCACTTACAGCTTTTACTTCGCAGGAAGAAAGAATAGGAATATGACTAAGAAAACCTTTCAATTTGGAGAAATAATTGAAACTCTGAGAGTATGATGTCCTAACAGGCAAGAGAACTTCACAAAGCAATGAAATTGTCAGCTTTTAATAATAAGCTGCATTTTTGTGGCACTTTGTCATTTGTAAAGCATTTCTAACGCTCTTTATAACATGTACTCATTTGTTTACTTATTTTTTCAACACCAGGACCACATGATGACTTTTGTGGGCTCTCCGCACTTTTGCCTTTTTAGACCCTTCCCCCATTTAAAAACAACATTAAAATGGTTTAATACATTTTTGTGGCCCTAAAAAATCCTTGATTTTTGTGATATGAAGAAAAAAATTAAAACAAGTTCTAACAGTTTTGTCTTCTTCTCCTGATTTTCAGAAAAACTAAACATTTTCATGGTGCCCTAAAAAATATTGTGGACCCTGAGCCTACCGTGCTTTAGTGGATAAACCAGCCCTGTTCCTCAGCCTGTGCCAGAGGTGGGCTGGGGGTTAGAGATAGAGAGAGGAGCACACAGGGCTCCCATCCTCGGAGCTGAGCAGTCTCGGGCAAGCCGACCTGCAAACAAGCCGGGATGGTGCACTGCAGTCAGGGCTGTGAGCGGGTCCCCCAAGACATGGAGGGGCCAGTTCCTAACTCTACGCAGGGTGGGAGTACGGCTCTGTAGAGGAAGCATCGCTTGAATGGCTCTTTAAGACAGCATTTTCCAGCAATTTTGTGCTGGAGGCCCCGTTTCAAATTTTAGAATTTCTGGCAGGCCACTTGAGGAACTGAGAAGTAAACACTGGGCCAAACAAGCAAGTTTCACAGAACTGTAGAAACTTGCTATTTATCTCAGTACATGGCAATAGAACGTGATTTTATATTCTGATCAATACTCAAGATTTAATTTTCCTCCAACAGCAGGTGCATGCCTTCATTACGTCCATGTCAGCCGACAGAGTCAAGCTGAGCGGGTCCCGTGGCGTCGGATGCAGGAGGACCCTGAGAGCGAGCGCTGGGAGGCTCAGGGCATCTAGCTGGTTGATGGGGGGTGAAAAACCTTTCCTTCCTGATTATATAAAAGACTGCAGTCGGGGCTGAAAATAATTCTTCTCGGTGCTGGGGGGAAAAAAACACACCAAAACCAAGGTGATAACATTTAGCCTCATTTATGAAAAAATTTGTATTTTAGAAATCAATCAAATCTGGCAAATTTTGTCAAATCAAATTTGACAGTTAGTTGCAGGGTGTTCAAGATTCACCAGCTGCCAAGCTACAGTGTTGAAATCTACTACTGTCAGGATAATAACAGCAAATACTTCGAATGTCCCAAGGACCGTTCTGAGAGCCTTCTATTTGTTTTGAATCTTCATAATAATCCTACTAAGGGAGTATTATTATCATCCCCATTTTAAAGATGAGGAGACTGACACATGGAGACTCTGGATAACCTGCCTCAGTAACTGGCAGAGCTGAGATTCGAACGCAGGCTTTCTGGCTCCAAGTTCTGCGCTGTCCGTCACTACACTACGCACACGTGACTGGACGCCTCTTGTGTCTTGTCCACTGTGTCCAATGTGGCTGGTACATCCATGGATCCGCCTCCTAGAGAAGCCCCTTGGCAGCACCTCCGGAAGGCCCCCCACCTGACACTGCGGAGTGGAACGGGAGCCAGCTCACCCACAGGAGCCACACAGAAGGCCTTTGAGAAGCTACAACGCATGGGGAACACTGACGTTGACCAAGAGGGAATGGGGACAAATGGCTCAATCCCAAAACAGATTTCATACAACTTCTCAGACGGTCCCACAGGAACAAGCAACCCATCACGAGGAACAGTGGCGGGGTTGCCAAATAAAATAGAGGATGCCCAGTTAACTGCATTTCAGATAAGTGACAAATAATTTTTTACTCTAAGTTATGTCCCAAATATTGCATGGCACATACTTACTGCCAAAAAATTCTTTGTTGTTTCTCTAGAATTCAAAGTGGGTGTTTAGTATTTTTATTTGCTAACTATGACAGCGCTAAGCACTGGCCCTCTTGACATGCATGCTCATACAGCCCACAGGCCCTGCTTCCTTCCCTGCACGGTCCCTCCATCCCTCAGCCAGGCCCCTGGGATCACATGCACAATAAAGAACTTGCATGTAAGCCTGTGTCTCAGCCCCAGCTTTCTGGGAACCCAGACTACAACCCACCTGGGTAAGGATGTTGCCGTGTGACGAGGTAGCCATAATGGTCACAGCCATCCTGTGAGACAGGCATTGTCATCAGATGGCACCCAGTTTCCAAATAAGGAAACTGAGGCCCAGGAAGATCCATCCATTTGCCAGGACTCACCCTCAGCTGCTCTTGCTCCACTGGTCTCTTTGGAGAGAAGAGTTCTCTAGACTATTCTTGAGAGACACCGAAGCATTATCAGAATGAGCATTAATTGGTTTAGACAACCACTGACTCATATATATATTTTTAAGATTTTATTTATTTATTTGAGAGAGAGAGAGAGAGAGAAAGCATGAGCAGGGGGAGGGGCAGGGGGAGAAGCAGACTCCCAGCTAAGCAGAGAGCCCGATGCGGGGCTCGATCCCAGGACCCTAGGATCACGACCTGAGCCGAAGGCAGATGCTTAACCGACTGAGCCACCCAGGCACCCTTAGACAACCACTGACTCATTTAATAATGAACTCCATTTGTTGAAAGAAACTCCCTTGGCCTTGCAGTCAAAGGGATGAATTAACATATGGAAGGAACATAGCTGTATAATGAATTAACATATGCACCAAGAGAATAAGTCTCAAAGCATCCATAACACCAAGATGCCCAATTCCTCCTGCTTTATGCTAGTTGGAATGATCAAAGTGAAAACACGAAGTCTTCGACCTCAGCTCTTCACAATAAAACCAGCAGCACATTATTATTTCTATGTATAACTAAATACAACGTGTTCATTCTCAAAGTGAGCACTGATTGCAAAGAGAGAATTTCAGCAAGCCTTGAAATTATACTCGCCTTTAACCTGCATCAGAAACTTGGTTCCCTTTCCCGGTAGCCTCCTAACAAGCTAAAAATATATATATAAATTATCAGCTGGAACGATTAGAGAAAAATAACAACATTGTTGTTGAAAAACAACAAAAAATAACAACATTAGAGAAAACCTGTGCCAAACCCAGTGGGTTTATGCAGGAATGAAACCTCCTTGCAAACTCAAAAACAAAGCCAAACCTGGGTAGCAAATGAGCCTAAAATGAAGAGGAAGGTGTTCTTTTCTACATATACTCTAGGAAGTAGAACCTCTTTCGTGTTCCTCTTAGTCGGCTAGGATCTTCCCTATGTAGGAAGGCAGTTACAAGGAACGGTGCGCACCCTCTTGCGGAGGTGAGGAAATCTTTCTCTGCTGTGTTGCTGGATTTGCTCCTGGAATGAGCGCCCCCCCCCCCCCCGTAGCTGTCTCCAGGAGGCTTGTTCTTACAGCCACCCAGAGAAGCAGATGGATTGGATGGCTGGCTCTGCTGACCTCTGGCGGCCTGCCCAGTCCCCTGGGCATTCCAAGGCCCCACCTTCCACCTGGCCCGTGACCTTCGACCCTGGCCCTGTGGCCAACGCGAAAGTGGGGGAGGTGGGGGGGGGTAGTGTAGGTATCAGGCTGCCCGGGCCCAGGCCACAAATGAAAGAGTCACTTGTTTCATGCCTCCTGCTCACGTGTGAGGTCCTCGGAGCCGCAGAACTGGTATTTCTCCAAGTCCTGGCAGCTGACGTGGCTGTGTAGACAAGCTGTACTTACACTGGTACATGTGTATGTGGGGTGCATGGGAGGCGGCAGCCTGGCTTCCGGTCCCAGCCCTGCCATCGACTCACTCTGGGACTTCTAGGAACTGCTTTGCCTCTCAGGAGCCTCAGTTTCCTCATCTGTGAAATGGGACAGCAGGATCCCTGGAGGTGCTCGGGCAGGGGTGGGGACTGAGGTGCAGGGCAGGGGGCTGCTGAGGAGGCAGACAGCAGGCATCCTCTATCATCCTCCACGCCACCACCCCTACAGTCAACGAACACAATCCCACATGGATCTGTCTTATATTGTGTACATGCACAGAAGATTTTCTTTGAAAAAAGGTTTCTCTTGCTTCTAAAAACCAATAGAGTAGGCTCTCTCTAAGTGACCTTCTGAATTTATTATTCTATGATTTCATGATTCCAAAACCAAAGTTCAGACTTCACCTTTTTGAAGGATTGCGTGCTCCTTGGGAGGGCGAGACATGGTGATATGTGATGAGATGTTTCTGTTACTGAAGACTCTTCTGCAACCTCCCAAGGGGACATATAAAGTTTCCAGAGCCCAAGACCCCTCCTTTGTTACACCTGATAAAGGCTCACATGTTAATTATTTAGCCACGGGTGCTAACTGGAAGGAACATAGCTGTATAATGAAACTGCCTTGAAAACATTTCCGCATTGGAACATAGGCCTCTTGCAATTTAAACATATTTTTTCTTCTTTCCTATCAGCAGTTATTTTATGGACTGGGCTTAGCCGACTTAGCAACAAAGGGCACTGGATTGGGGAATTATTCATGTAATCTACATTTCCTGGCTGTTGTGGATAATTGACAAGTGTCATGTCACCTTTTACGAACGTCCCACAATTAGGGACTATATATCAGCGTTTGACTTCGAAGTAAACCTCCCTTTCCAAGCCAGTTTCATATTTTATTTACAGCTTGGTGGAGTTTTTGACTTGGCTGCCTATTTCTCTCACTTTCGATTCCAAGCCTTTTGCTCCACTTAATATAACCAGGAACATTTAAATAATAAGACTCCCTCTCAGTTTGCTGAAGGCAGTCACTCATTGCTGCTGTGTTTTATTCATTCAGCCATTATGTTAGTAAATTTTTTGATTTAAGAAACCTAGGATAAAATGCAGCTGTAAGAAAACCATGATATAAATCTGTTTTTATGACTTGTTTGGTTCACAGGGAAAAAACTAAAAGCAAATCTTCCCAGGGTCTGACACAAGCTGGAAACTGCAGGGAAAGTTAGCTAGTTAAAGAATATGATTTACTTAATAGGAGCAATGGAACATTTCAGATCTCCACCAGAGTTGGGAGTTTTCTAGCATTAGGAATAAAGCCAAGGTGAGTTCTATTTAGGCCCGGTGAGAAAAATCCGGTAAGAAAATAAACCTGGAATTGATAACCCTGAAGACTAACGAGAGGACATAGCCGTACATTAAACACACTGAGTGAAACAGAACCTTCGAAATGCTCTAGGCCCACCTTTCCACTTTTCCTAACAAGAGACGGAGGCCTACGGCCCGCAAGGGCTTGCCACCATACCAACCCTCGTGAGTGAAAAGCTGGAAGCTGGGTCAGCCCATTCCGATTCCAGCACTTTGCTCTGCGATGCCACGGATCATTCTTGTTACCTCTCCAGCATGCACGCCCCTCTTCTGCTGCCCACCGGTCCTTGGGAGAAGTCACCTCATTCTGAGTTGTGTGATTTGCTTGAAATTATTTCAGGCCGACTCTAGGTGTGAACATGATGCACCAAGTCCATCGGTGAATCCATTTTCCCAAATGGATGCTTGGAGCATGGCCAGGTGACCTAAATCACATCCGGGAGGGACAGTGAATCCCAGCACTCGTGTAGATGCTCCTGGAAGAGATGTTCTGTCCCGCCAGACTGGGGAGTGTAGGGCTCTGAGGTCCGCAGGGGCTACAGATCTGCTCCCTCCGGCGCGAGGCTGAAGCCACCCAGAGGGGGCGGGGAACTGCGCCACGGGACGCCCGAGGGTGACTCCCGCGACACAAAAAGTACTGAGCGGCGAGCGCAAACCTTGGTTAAGTAAACATATCATTCATCTTCTGAACTGGGACAACTTTGAGAGCCAAACAGGGCAAGACATACGCCAAACCAGATCGGATGCATGAACAGGGCGATGCTGGGCAAACAGGAGCCTATGTTCGTCCCTGCTCTCGGATGGCGTCGTCTGACCTGCTGGATTTGGCCTCGCCCCTGGAACAAGCTGGCTGAAGTAAGTGGGCACTCTCTTCGGGCTTCTAGTTTAGGTGGCCACGAACTCACTTCACCGTCGAAGCCCCGTGGAGTTAGGGGTTTTGTACCTTGCACGTAACTGACACAAAGACGCTGCTTCCTGTTCTGCTTTCTGCAGTCTTGTCCTCTAGCAGGTTTGAAGCTTGTGATGAAAGGTAGGAATTATATGCTTTCCTCTTAGTAAATGTTAAACTTTATATTTAACATTTCACTTCAAATAATAAACGTGAGCACTTGCAGAGCCTTTACAGTTTGCAGAGGGCTTCCGAGTTAACTGTCGGATTTGCACGAACACCCTTGTGAGACGAGGAGCACCCCCGGTGCCCCTGGCTCACGCGGCGTATGCGCAGGGGTGACTTCCGGCAGCGCCCAGAGCCCCCCCCACCGAACTCGCTTGCCGGCTCCCGTGCTGGGACTCTGCCCACAACGGCCAACTTCGGGGCATCGGCCTGGCGCCGCGGAGCGCGGGGCTGGGGGAGGGGCGCTGGCTCCAGAGGGCCGCCTCCAGCTCGCCCGCGTGGACGGCAGTCCGAGGCTTCCGACTCGCTTCCTCAGTTCACCCCGTTGTTCCGTTCCGGGGCTTGGGGTGAGGCGCTCCGCTCCCAGTGCGGTCTCCTCACACCGGCAGACGTGCCTCAGAGCCCGCGGCGCTGTGAGCCTCCGAAAGAGACTTCCCGGAGCAGAGCTGCCATGGCCAGGCCCGGCCAGACGGTGCGCGTCTCCGGAGCCTGTCGGCCCCGACACCTGCCCTCGGCACGAAGCTTCTCGAGGACTCCAGCATTTGCGGTGTTCCCCGCTTAGATGCGGCTACGTGCCGCGCCCTCCCTGGGCCCCCTCACGGCCCCCCGCCCGCCGCAACACACACAGCTCTGCTTCTGCTCATCCTGCAGCTGGCTTCGGTGACTTGTCCAGGCCTTTCGCTCCTCGAGGGCCCCTGTATGTCATAAAGGTACTGCCTCCCTTTACCACGGTGAGAAGCGAAGGCCTTGGAATGTCTCGTGTCCTAGAGTCCTGTGGGCTGGCCCGGTGAGCACTGCCTGTGCTCTTCTCAGGTCACTGCTGTCAGACCTAAGCTCCCACAGCGCAGGGGACACCGACAAAGCCTGTTCCCAATTATGATCTCATTTGAAGGCACTGGCTGGATGGCGTGCTAAATGCTGTGCCTCAGCAGAGAGAGCTTGGAGAAGGGTTGAGTCATGTGAAAACCCTGGTGGCAGCAACCTAATTTCCAGTCCTGGGGCTTAGGGGAAATTAGCCTGGCTTTATAGGGCTTGCCTTACAAGCTTAAACCCACTGGCTGTGAGCAAATGCCACAATCACCTTAACTGTCAAAAAGCATGGAGCCACTGAACTGCACGATAAAAATAAATTTGCATCTTTGATATTCAATGCATATGGAAAAAATGAGAAAAAGAAATTCTTCTAGTAACATTTCAACTCAAATACTTGGAGACCGCTTTTCTCCTTTTTCAACTTTTTATCTAAATTCTAATTCACTAACATACAGTGCAATATTGGTTTCAGGAGTAGAATTCCGTGGTTCATCACTTACACACAACACCCAGTGTGGAGACCGCTTTTCAGTTGCAACCGCTCTGACCTCCTGTGAGCTGGGAAGGAAGGGAGCGGTACTGACAATGGTGGGTTCTACTGAGGCCAGGCTGCACTGTCCACTCTCAAAAGAATGTCGTTTTGGTTTTCTTTTTTTTTTTTTTTTTAAGATTTTATTTATTTGAGAGAGAGAGAGAGAGAGTATGAGAAGGGAGGAGGGGCAGAGGGAGAAGCAGACTCCCTGCTGAGCAGGGAGCCTGATGTGGACTCGATCCTGCGACCCCGGGATCATGACCTGAGCCAAAGGCAGATGCTTAACCCACTGAGCCACCAAGGCACCCCCAGAAGAATGGTTTTAAGAATCATTTAGGCTTCATTTTCAGGTAGGTTTTCATACTTGTGCTTGAATATGGGCCACGTCAGAGCATCTGAGCATTCCCTTGCAACAACTTAATGAAGCAAGTTGATGGTAGAGCTGGAAAGCTGCCCTCTCTCTCCAGGCTGCCCTCCTGCAGTGGCAGCTCCTGGGGGGATAAAGGGTCCTTTTCCAGGAGGATTCAAATCTGCAAGGGGATTTGTGCCCCCCCCCCCCCTAGTTTTTCCAACAGAGGAAATTACGTTGACTGTGCTTTGTATTGCTTTCTCACGTGCGAAGAAAATGCAGTTTCAGTAAATCAACCAAAACTTTCTTTTTTTTTTTTTTAGTATCAGGATGAATGTGCTCAGGCAAGAGGTGTGGAGCATAAAGTCATAGTAAAGGCCACAGTCCCAGTTCCATTTCTGAGCTTGTGATCTGGCTGCAGGTCTGATCTGACAAATAGCAGGAAACAATCCACTGCAGTTTACAATAATGAGTTAGATTGGTAAGGATGGCTAAGGCTGTGAGAGTTCAGAAGAACTGGAAAAATCAGAGAAGAATTTGGAACGAAGGGGAGACTTAAGCCGGGCTCCAACAGCTGGACAGGAAAAGGAGGACATTCCAGCTGAGTAGAATGAGAGCATTATGGGCCACAGGGTGGCATGAATGCAGGGGCAGGGGCGGCGTTGCTGCCTAAGTACCATTAAGCAGCTAGGGGTCTCCCATAGAAAGTAAGCAAGAGGTTTACCGAATAAGCTTCTCAATAGAGGAGGTGTGAACAGCTCATAAGGTTAGGAATAAGAGGACCCTGCCATAAAAGATAATGTGGCAAATCCGGCCACCATGAACTGGGACTCAGCCGTAGTTAACACATATCAGACTGTGACTCAGAATCCTACTTCTTGGAACATCCAGCATCCACACCGAGTCAGACTGAAAAGTCCTTCTGATATTTTCAGCTGAGGCGCAAACTGGATTTTGCACAACTGACTTGATTGCCATGTTGTCATTAAGATGACCCCCAAAAGAGACTAAACATTGACAAATATTTGAATTATTTAAAATTTTGGACTCTTTGTGGCAGGTATCCTAGGCCCAAAGAATACAGAAGTAATGAAAACGCGAAGCATTAGGGGTTTAAGGGCTGCTTATTTCTGAAAGCCTGAGGTGGCTCGGTTCTGAGAACTGAAGGACAGTGGCTAACATGGTGACTTAAGAGACAATCGATTATGGTAGAACCCCCATGGGGTCTACGTTTCCATCAAGCTAATCGCCAGTCTTTCCTTTGCAGGAGGTGGAGTGACTGAATGTTGTGGATCTCTCTATAGCAAAGTCTGTCAGTTTGACCATGTTTAACATTTAAAAAGGTTCAGCTTCACATATAGAAAACAGGTGGACATGCTCCAGCCATCCCACCCTGACAAATCGGCCTCTGGTGTGGGGAACCGAGCCCTAAAGAAGGAAGCATTGTGTGGAGACGGGCCATGTCTCAGGCAGAAGTCAAGTCAAAAAGCCAGATATTCTATCCAAGGCAACTTGAAAAAGTGGAGAAAGCCCCAGCATATGCAAATATCAGACGGTGGGGCCTCACAGCAAATGAGTTCCAGTACTTGCAAGAAGAGCAAGCAAGCCATTGGCGGAAGGTAGGAAATCTCCTTTCATAAATATTAAGGAATTTTTAATACAGTATTTAGAGACAAGGAAATGGGAATAGTTAGCCCTTTCTGTTGGTTTCTTTTAAACTTCTGCTCCCAAACGTCTTTCTATGAGACAATAATTTTTAATATTACTGGAAAAACAGAAAAGCCCAAAGGGATCAAGTGAAATATTTACAACTGAGTGAAAACAGGAAGAAGAGAAAATGCTTTGACACATATTGAGACTCTTGGCTGCAAACAACAAAGGTTCTGTCAGGTTTCCTGGGAGAAACAGGAGGCTTACCAGGAGAATGCACGTGGAGGGCAAGCAGATGCTGAGCTACCAGGAAGGACGGCAGGTCAGGGGTCTGGTGCTCTCCCCTCTCTGTCCCATAGGCCCCTGATACGGCCTCTTCTCTCCCCTGACCACCTTCACAGCTTCCTTGTAGTTTCTGCTCCCTCAACCCGCATGCGCAGGCCGCTAGCACTCTCAGGCCCCTCTCTAAGTGAGACCCTTCCGTCTGAGCTCTCTGCTACTAATGAGCACATTCTTGCTGCACTTTAACTTCTTAGAGGACTGAATCTGCCCGGCCCCAATCACCTGTTGGTGCCAGGTTACGTGATAGGCCATTTTCAGCCAATGCAATGGTCAGGTGTCTGCCTCTGGTCCAATTCCTAGGAGCAAATGAGCGGTGGGAAGTTAAAGGATGTGTTCAGGGCATTTCTCATTAGAAACGGCTGTGGTGGAACCAGCTCTGATTGCAGTCTCTATTAAAAAGTAATGATAACCAGCTCTTCTTCAGGACTAGCAAATGTGCTCTTAAACTTGAGCTTCAGGACATTTCTATTATTTTATTCCTTCAATCATTTATTCATTCTGACTCATCTTCTATCATAAAAGATTTGAGGTGGCTTACAAATCTATATATAATAAATAGGGATCAAATAGTTGAGAAATGTAGGCAAATTCTTATTTTTCTAAGAATAGAAAAATAAAAACCCAGGGACAAAATTTTCACCACATAGTACATAAAACTCAACTTTGGAAAATTACCAAAGGTAGGCCTTGAATTTGTCTCTAAACCTGAAACCTGCCAAGCTTAATAGCAATTGGCTAGATACAAGGCCAAAGTCCTGGCAGAAAATGTCATTTACATTCAAATAGGTTACTAGCCAAGCCTGTGGAAGCCTACCCCTCCAAAGAGACAATCACTCTCTCGCTCTCTGTCTCTTTCTTTTTTTTTAAAGATTTTTTATTTATCTGACAGAGAGAGAGACAGCGAGAGAGGGAACACAAGCAGGGGGAGTGGGAGAGGGAGAAGCAGGCTTCCCACCGAGCAGGGAGCCCGATGTGGGACTCGATCCCAAGACCCTGGGATCATGACCTGAGCCGAAGGCAGACGCCTAACGACTGAGCCATCCAGGCGCCCCTGTCTCTCTCTTTCTAATAATTTCTGGGCCACTGTGATGGGAAAGGAGACTCCAGATTAGGTCTCAAGGCTTCCTCTGGTTCTGATCTCTTAAGGATGGTTGAGATTTCATTGACCAAGCAAGAGAACAAATCACTAAGAAGGCAGGATTTTATGTAGCTAAAACCAACCTCCAACACAACTTCAGTACATTGAAGGCTTACCCCTTTCCCTCCTCCCAAATGGAGACATGGTTTGAAAGTTCAAAAGGCTCATCATAAATTTCTCACTTCTTTTTTATTGTTCATTGTAAGGCAAGAAGTATATAGGACGGCTGGCTCAGTGATTTTTCCACTCTCCAGTTTTTCGCCTATAGCATTTCTGACATTCTCAGATCTTCTGAGGCTCTTTATTTACTTTTTTTCTTTTCTTTTTTTTTTTTTTTTTTTACTTTCTTTTGATTATAGAGCAGCAAAAAGCACTAGAAAGCTTGGCCCTGGTGCATAATGGACGAGTTCTATCCTAGAGTACCAGGCCTGACATGTCCGGGTGAGATGTACTGTGGGAGCTCTGGAAAGGGAAAGGGGATGTTCCTTCACAGGCTGGACTTGGGAATCATTCTATTTTAAAGGACAGCTGTTGTTCAATACTCGTTGAGCGGTGACCATGTTCTAAGCGCCACAGAAGCATGTATATGACTTGACATTTGAAAAGAGGAGACTAGTTTTTATAGGAACCGGTTATTTGATACGATGATTGTATGGAAAGGGGTAGAAAGGGATTCTTGGTGCTTTAACTCTTGCTAACTGAGAAAAATGTCACATAGATTGCCAAGATGGTGATCCTGAAAAACCATTTACAATATTCAATTAACAATAATTAAGGAACTCAGTGGGAAGCTCCTTACTGACTTGCTAAATAGCAAAAATTTGTACTTGGCATTCCCAGTGGGTGAGAGAAAAGATAATAAGTACCCAAAATGTAAAGACAATCGAAATGAAACCAATTATGACAAAATTATATTACTCAAATAGAAACACAAGTCGAATCAGGAATATTTAAGTTTTTGACAAGAAATATTAAAAAGAGATACAGTAACGTTTTAGCCATTAATTGATCATCTAATCTAGTGTAGTTCTGGGAAGGGAACTGCTTTATAAACCTCCAAGTTTTACATATGCTGATAAGGGACCACAGTCTATTATAACAACCTCATATCTTTAGGAGCTAGTAAAGGCTAATTTTCTGTTAATATAGTTAATAATGAACCATAATTGATTCTATTACCAATGGTCTCAAAAAGACAGTTAGCTAGTCATTTAGCCCATCTTTTGACAATCACAGACTCACAAATACTAATGCTAATTTGATTTACTATATTCAACTTTCGCAATTTTCAACTATTCTCCACCAGCTAATTTCCTAAGGCATTACAACAAAGACTCTTTTTTTCTCCTACCTTTTTATAGGTTTTCTCTCCTGCTTTGTTATGATCCTTTGCTTCCCCAATAATTTCCCCTCCTCCACATATTTGAAATGGTACAATCAACCTCAGACTTGAAATAATCCTCCAATATCCAATCCAGTACAAGTCAAGGGTTGTCTACATATGCTTATCATGGAGGAAATCTAAAGCATGGAAGACTTCTTAGGTTTCATTTAATCCAACCTTCCCATTCCTCCATGCATATGTATTTATATGCACATTTCACACTGACAAATACTTAACTCTACAAACCTAACCTAGTCTGATCTCTGGCAAGGAAAAAAAACAAACCATAGTATATTCATCATTAATCCAGCAAGCATCTGTAGAAGTTTTCCTCTGGTGGACTCTTGTGTATGTCCAAACCTCTGTCGGGCAAACTGAATCTTTGGGTTTTATATATTCGGTTTAAGTATTTAATACTTTAATATTTTTAATATTAAATATTTTAAATGATTGGTTTGAAAATTAATAAATGAATAATAAATAAAACCTTTAAGTATGTTTGAACAAAACCCTCATATTTATTATCACAGAGCTAAGCTCAATCAATCTTTTCATATGAAAATAACTCTGAGGAAGGCATAAATCACAGCGATCTTGCAGAGGTAAACCTATCTGTGTGTATGCGTGTGTGTGTAAATATAAACAGATGTGTATATATATATAAATATGTTTTTCAAAAACTTGATCATACTTTTCTGTGGCTTGCTTTTTTTCTTAATATGTTACAAATATCTTTCTATTCCAACTAATAGATACCAATTTTACCAATTTAATGGCTACATGATGGTATGGTTGTAGTTTACCTCATTTATCTTCTGTTGGTCAACATTTAGGCTCTTCTGGTTTGCTTGTACACACATCTTTACATACTTATCTGAGATCTACTCATTCAACTGGGATGAATTTCTGCAGGTCATAGAGTTAAACCTTTAAATATATATTGACAATTCGCCCTCCAGAAAGGTGGTTTTATTTTGCATGGGTAGTGTATGAAAGTGTCAAATAACCCATCCAGTACAACTCAGGTTTTTCTTTATATGATAGATGAAAAGAGGTATCTGGTTCCATTTGTATTCTTTGGTTACTAGTAAGGTTGAAAATGCTTTCATATGTTGAATAGTCATTTCTCATTTAGTAAATTCCCAGATCATGTTCTTTGTTCACTCTTATATAGTAAGGAGACCCTTTATTATGTACATCTTCAGTCTTACAAATGCTTTTCCTGGTCCGTATTTGGCTTTTAAACTTGTTCCCAGGAATTTTTTCTGGCTATTTTTGTATGCTAGTTTTTAAAAAATAAATGTTAAAATCAGTTTTTAATACATTTCAAAAAATAATTCCATTTGGGGGACTGATAGAGGTTTTGTCAAGTTTTGAAAACAGTTTTAAATGTTGGGTATGGACTCTGGGCAATGGAAGCTCCTTTGGCCGTCTATCATTCATTGAGTGCCTCCATATGGCAAGTGCTAAGCTAGCCGTCATGGGGGCTACTAGAATGTTTACACCTGATCCCTGTCTTCAGATCTACGCAGAACAAACAAGCAACACAACTCCTCACAGTTGACTATGAGTAAACATGAGAGGATAGGATAGCGGTAGCTTTGGAGTTGAGAGTCTGACAAACTGGTTGTTGAGAGGAACTTGGGGGGAGATGTGTGGTAGCTGGTGAGCCAGTTGGTTTGCTTCAGTGGCATGACTGGTTTAACTTGGGGATTTTGTAGATGAATGTGCCACCTTCAATTACACCCTGTGTCTCCTTCAGGGTATATATCTATTCTGATCCAGTAATGGATTCTCCCTTGGAGCAGAGTGCCGACTTGGTCCTACTAATCCTGGCCATCAGGATATTTTCTTCACTCAAACAAAAGCAATGACCTGATCTAAGGTACTTTACTAGGGAGAACGCCTGCCGATCTCTAAGATTTCCATCAAAATCATAGTTTGCCAAGGTGTAAGCTGACCGCATCCTTTATAGGCGTGTGGATCAGCCAGCTGGCAAGTCCTGGCCACTACTCTCGCCAGGCAATCAGCCAACAACACAGCACTCTGAGCAAGATTCATTCCCACTGCAACATTTATTCTATTTTATTTTCTGAGGTGTTAGCTGCATTCTGTTAATTGGGACCTTTTGCAAAGTCTTTCAGACGCTTTGAAGTGTCCGTTCTCCCATCAATTTCTGGTGAAAATTTATAGTCCTGTCACATGGGTCTTCAGCAAGAAATCTGTAAAAAGAGTGAAGGTGATTTTTTTTTTCCTTTACCTAACTCAGTGTAGCAGAAATGAGGCAGTGGAACTGTCAGTCATTTCTAAGGATGCCAATTTTCACTGCTTGACAATCTGAAATGTAAAATTTCAGCTATTTGATGATATGCCTGAACATAGCCCATCCCCCGGATCCGATGATAAGTGTTGAACAGCAGGTTTGGGGCCCTTTGCTTAGGCATGATAATTTAGGGAAATAGTTAGCTCATCAAAATTGGCTGGGTGCCCTGTTTTCATATTATCCAGACAGAAGTCACTGAACCACAACTTTGCTGCTTAGAAACAGGCAGTAAACGGGAGGGAGTGGGGAACTATGAATAGTTACCATAACCAGTCATGAAGTGCACTTTACACTCAAGGATGAACTATCACATGTTAAGTTGTACCCACAGATACGTCTGGGAGAGCACTCCACAGATCTGCTGGCCGAACTCTGGTCTTTGCCAGCCAGCTGACCTGAATCAAGACCGAGGACGCAGGGAACCAGAGGTTCTTCGCATGTGAGAGAGAAAGCCAATTGATGGCTTCTAAGTTCTCAAGCTCCGTGTTTTGAGGACTTGGTTGAAGAACTACATTCATCATGTCTCCATTTGGTTAGACTCTACTTTTAAAATGTCACTCTTTAAAACGAGAAACCTAAAACTCATGAAGCAATGACTATTTATTCAGTCTCTGCATGTGGTTCAGCAGAGCATGCCCTCTGTCTCACCTTAAGAAGTTCACGTGCTCACAGTGGGTGAATAAAGGCCGGGCACAACTACCCATGGGCTGAGATAAGAGAGGTGAAGAGGACTGTGGGGTTTGGAAAATCACAGATGTGACCCTTTCCAGCTCCTTTGTTCGAAGACTGAGCCCGTGAGAGCTGGCTGGAGACTGCAAACGGGTTTCATGGAGTATTCGGCATTTGCTGAGAACCTTGCACGAACGTGAGATTTCCAAGAGATGAAACTGAGGGAATTCTAGGCAGAGAGAACAGAATAAACACAGATGCAGACATAAGGAAGTTCAGACAATATTTAAAGAATTCCTGAACTCAAACACCTAGAGACAACAAATCCAATTTGTTTGCAATCCAGGTTAAGGTATTAATTTATCTTTTCTGCAAATATTTATTGACTACCCACTGTGTAGGACACACCACATTTGGCGCTATAAGACATCCAAAGATGACTCAGGAAGTTCAAGTATAGGTTTAAACTAGGATTTTAAATAATAAAAGAAATATATGCATATTTTGCATAAAATATGGAAAACAGAAGAGGACAAAGAGCTAAATTAAAAATCACCTACCTTATTTAAGTTTATAGACTTTGAAAGTAATGTCTCATCTAGCACACAGAAGCAAAGATATAAATTTGGATGAATACAGAAGCAATCACTGATTAGCTCAAAGCAACATTTAAATTGATCTTTCCAGTGAAAAGGCATTAGAAAAAGCAATCTAAAGAACACCTGTTTAGATGCAGTAGAATCAACAATTAGGATCTTCAGGGAATGAGGAGTTTTCAGCTGCCTTTACTCCAACGAGAGGCAATAGAGCTTAGCATTTTTATTACTGTAATCAAGAACATTAAGGGGACCAGAGGAAAATATTCACACCCACCTCTTAATCTTCAAGAGGAGGCAAGTCCCTTAAGCCACTCACTTAATTAAGCACAGGCTGGGGTTGGGGGAAGGGGTCCTCTGTAGGATTCTCCATGTGACTCTTCCTCAGAATCTGGGCTCTAGACTTTAGAGTAAAAATTTAAAAAAAATACGGTTTCAACTTCCAGACCCAAGGAGACCCAGGCAGTGAACGTGACTGGCGTAGAGGCGGAAGAGGTATGCTCAGTGCCTCCATATGGCCTCTAGTCTAGAGTGGGGGGTGCCATCCCCCAAGTGTCAGTGTTCAGTGGGCGCTGCATGACTCCGGGGAGCGGCATTCGCAGAGACCCTGATGGGCGTGCCAAGCGGGAAAGCGTGGCTTCACCCCTTCCTATCCCCTCTTCAGATGCCTTCCTAACAGTAACAGAAATAATGGTAATAACAGCTAGCATCTATTTAGCGCTATGTGCCAGATTCCATGCATTTTCCGTGCAAAATCCCACTGATTCCTTGCAACCACTCCATGAGCAAGTAATATAAAGATCCCCATTTTGTAGATACTAGAGTGATCACCCAATAAATGTATTATCCCAACTGGAACACTTTTTGAGAGCAAAAGGAGGTGCTGTTACTGCTGATAGTGGGATGACAGGTGTAAACCAGGACTGACCCAGGTGAACCAGAGCACGTGGTCCCCCTGCAGATAAGGCTGCTCAGGTGCAGAGTCAAGGCCAAGGATACTTGGCAGTGTTAACCTCAGAATGTTTCCACTGAACAGCTTTCGTCCTTGTGCCAGGCCTTCCTGTGCTTCAGTGTTTTTATCTGTAAAATGGGGGTGATGAAACGACTTCATACAGTTATGGAAGGATTTAACCAGGGTGAAGTACCTACGGGATGGATAAGAACTCAAAGCAAGAGCCACTAAAAACCTCAGTTCCCTCTCTAGTGCCCCTGCAGAGTCCAGGCCTCCGGAAGCTCAGGCAAGGCCCTTCACTTCTGTGGCCCTCAGCTGGTTCGTGCAGGTAAGAATGGGGCTGAACTGAGGGCAAACATTCCTTTCCGCTCGGACATTCCTCCTTCTCTGATTCCTCTGGAGTTCATCTATGTTCACCCACATGCAAGGAGAGGAATGCCCCCCTCTCTTCTGCTTTTAGTTCAGAGAATGGAGTCCTTTTGCTTATGCTTACTTTCATTCTCTAGTGCTTTCCCTACGTGGTGGAAATGGTGAACCTGGGAGACCTTTCTCTCCCTTCTTCTTTCCGTTACCTTTTGCTTATGCTGGAGCTCCTGATGTGGCTCCCTTTTCAATGACAGGGAGCAAGCTGTCAGGCTGGTCAAGGAATCCCGTTTGGATCACGCCTATGACCTTGTCCTTTCTTGGAGTCACAAAATGTCTGTATGAGAAAAAATAGGCTACAAATTGCATTCAAAGGTCACATTATAATGCCTATGTGAGGACCATTCTTCCTAAGAACAAACACTGGAATTTCATTGAGAATGAAACACAGGAATGAATCAAAAAGGCAGTGGGCGGAAGGAAGAGCATGCAGGCTTGTGCTTAGGAGATGGTTCCTCGCCGCCACCACCACAAACCCTCGGGGCAGGGTGGCCTCCAGAAAAAGGCAAGGACACTGGAGCATGCTTTTTCCTTTCCTCCTGCCCCCCCTTCCTTCCATATCTCAAAGATAGTAATGGAGCACCAATGATGTGGCTTTCAGGAACTGTGCTAGGCTCTGAGGGTTGGAGTAGAGGAGAAAGTAGATAGACACAGTCTCTGCCTTCACAGAGCTTCCATCTTCGGGATGAGAGAGAGGAAAATCTAATTACCACATGAAAATGTGTCAGTGGGACCCTGAGAAGCACCGTGGAGGAGAACTACATCGTGCCATAGTGAGGTCTGACCTAGTTAGGGAGGCCAGGCAAGGTCTCCCTGAGGAAGTGGGGAGGCTCCTGCGGAGACGGGAAGGATGAGTCGGCATTCCGGGCAGAGGAAGCAGCTTGTGCAGAAGCCCTGAGGTGAGAGGAAGCTCTGAGGGTTTGAAGAACTGAAAGAAGGTCAGAGTGTCTGGAGCTCTGAGAACAGGGGGATGGGGTACAGGATGGGGCTGGAGAGGGACAGAGGGCCTGTAGTCCTCTTTCAGCATTTAGGATTTCCCTAAAAGCCACGGGGAATTTCTCCAAGTGTTTTCAGCAGGAAGTTGAAGGATCAGAGTTTATTTGAAGATGATTGCTCTAGGAAAATAGGTTCAAATGAGTCAAGAAAGGAAGCGAGGGAATAAGGAAATAAGGAATCACGGTAGCTAATGTTTATGGAACATGTTTTACTACGGGCCAAGTATTGGCCTATGAACTTTATACACAGCTCATTTAATCCTCACACAGCCCTATGGGCCAGACGCTACTATCCCTCACTTTTCACGGAAGAGGAGATTGACACACAGGAAAATTGGGCCAGCACTGGTTAGCTAGAAAGTGCTGGAACCAGGCTGTGACCCAGCGGTCCATCTCCAGATCCCACAGCTCAGCACTCAGTCCTGACAGCACAGATGCTCCTTACTGTCCTCAGGCCAGGCAGGAGCCGAGGCAGTAGCAGGGGGCTTGTCCCTGGCTAATAGCTGTGGACAGACAGACCCTACAGCTATTAAGTGGCAAGAACTGAAAAGACTCAGGCCGGCAGCTGGAGTGAAGAGAATCCCAGGTTCCTGTGTGGGAAGAAGGTGGGAGGGGTTGCAGCAGAGGGGGCTCCGGATGGGCCCAATTGGAGGTGGGGAGCTTGGGTGGATTGTAGGGACCTCCTTACAGTTCTGGACCTAAGGAAAAGAAGACAGTTTTGGAAACCCAGTGTGAGCGCTCAGGTTTTCTTGCCTTCTTCTCCTCTTAGTGGGAATTCTGTGCGGTCTGCTAAGACTGAACCACTTAATTCTCTTCTTTTAAAAGCTAGGCCTCCGCCATTTCTTTCCTGCTTCATTTATTCAACATGGTGTTTAAATTCTTTTAGTTGGTAAAAGGTTTGCTTTCGCTCTGACTGCATTCCTAGAAATTCTGTCTGAATTTTGCTTGGATTCACATGCCCCTGGATTGCATCCCCCCTTCTCAGAATTAATCTGAACAAATAGCCATGTTTTCTAGCTTCCAAACACTGTTCCAAACGACGATTTACGCTCCTAATTCTGACGCTGGTCAGCTTTGAGCCTCAGAAGGTACACACTGTTTTATCTCAGCGGTGCACTTCAGGTATCTATGTGCTCAAATTTAAGCAAAATGAACTGTTCTTACGTACAGCTGCCACTAAAATACATTTTTAAATACACAGTTCCTACTCTCTTGCCTCAAGATTAGTTTTGGAAAACTTGCTAAAAAACAATCTTCTTACAGATTTTAAGTTCAAACTACTGGACCACACAAACCAACTTGGCAGAGCTGTTCTCTGATACACATATGTGCATTTACACACACACACAGTTTTAAAAAGGAAGATGAGGGGATGCAGTATTGCAAAATTTCTGTAAATTCTAAAATCTATCACCAGACAGACAGTTTTAACAAATTAGCCAGAATTATAATTCTAACTTTGTAGGGTACCTCTGGCTAAGCTATCTCTCCCCTAATGATTCCACAAAAGCAGCTAGACTCCATTTAGGCTTCTTTGTTAAAATGCATTGGGAAGTGGGGGTAGATCGTGCATTCATCAGTTCCTGTAATGATTACTGGGTGCTTACTAGTGCCAGAGACTGTGGGAGGGGGCACAGTGATGTGCTAGAAGGGGCATAAACTCCATCTTGAATTTCAATCTTATTGGGAGAATCGGACTAAAGAAGCAATCAAATTCAGAGTTCCTGGAGGAAGAGAGCTGTAAGCCAAGAACTGAAGGATGAGTAGAAGTTATCCTGGAGAAGAGAAGAAGGAAAAAGAAGAGGCAGAGGGAATGCCATATTCAAAGACTCAGAAGTGAGCAAGAACGGTGGACATTAAAGAACTGTGAAGTCCAGTAGGGCTGGGTCTTAGAATGCAAGAGAGGGGTTGGTGAATGAGACCAGGTCCCAAAGGGTCTTATAACCATGTTAAGGAATCTGGAATTTATCCTGAGGGTAGAGGGAAGCCCTTGAAAGGGTTATAGCAGGGAGTGTGGAGAATCGAATGAGGAGAAGCTATTTTAATGACCCAGAGAAAATGGTGGCCTGAAATAGGATAGTAGCTGAGGGGAAGATTCAAAGGGTTACTGGGAGGTTGGCCATAGGAGAGCAGGGGAGGGGCGAGGTGACAGGACAACTCCCAAGTCTCTGGCGTGGCCAACTGGATGGATGACAGAGCCATCCACTGAGAGAAAGAGGGCATGGGGTACCTGATGGGGGGGGAGGGGGCAGAGAGAGTGGTGTCAGGTTTCTGCAGGCTGAGGCTGAGGTGCCTATGGGACACCCAAAGTAGATGACCACTACCAGCAAGGTAGTTATTTAATTCGCTAGTTAGTTATTGAGGCATCTAGACTAAAGATAGAGACATGTAACTGAAGCTAGCTGAAGGAGCAGATGAGAATGTTCAAGAAGAGGTGTCCAGTGATTTTAGCAACATGGAAGTCACTTGTGATTTTGAAGGGGCAAGTTCAAGGAGAGTGGTGGAGACAGAAGGCTGGTTGCAGGGTGAGCACAGGGAGAGGAGCAGGTAATAGGCAGCGTAGGCATCTCTTTCAAGAAGTTTAACGAAAAAGGAAAAGAAGGTCTGGGGCAGCTGCTGGTTTTAGATCTGGGAGACTCTGATGAATTTAAGTATCAATGCTAAAAATTCAGGAGGGAAGAAGGGGCTGAGAGCTCAGCAAAGAGAGGCATAGGGGAAGCTGGGGATGACATCCAGGGACTGGGGAAGGTAAAGAAGGTGGAAGGATAAGTGTGGGAGAGGAAAGAGCATAGGCTTGGCTGTGGGGACGGGCTGAAGATGTTCTCACTGAGGTTTCTATTTGTCTGTTAGCGCAAGGCAAGAAAATCTGTTAAGATGGAACTTATTCTTTTCCTCACACAGTTAAAAAAAATCCCAAGTAAAACAAGATTTCATTTTTTTACCTATCAGATTGGCCAAAATAAAAATATTCACTAAGTCCACCCCACTATGAAGGATACCTTCTTTAATCTATTTCTCATGCATACACAAGAGTGTCTACTAGGGAAAATGAGGGTTCATTTTACTGATCAAGGTGAGTGGCCACAGGGGCCGGCCGAGAGGAAGCATTACTTCTGGGTGTGTCTGCGAGGGTGTTTCCAGATGCAATTAGCATTGGAATTGCTAGGCTCAGTAATGTAGATTGTCCTCCCCAGTATGGGTGGTCATCACCTAATCCGGTGACAGCCTAAGCAGAACAAAGGCAGAGGAAGGAGGAATTTGCCCGTTTTTCTTGCCTCACTGCTTGAGCTGAAATGTGTCATCTTCTTCTGTCCGGGGACTGAGATTTACACCATCAGCCCCCCTGGTTCTTAGGCCTTCAGATTTGGGCTGAATTACACCACTGGATTTCCTGCGTCTCCAGCTTAGACAGCGTATCTTGAGACTTCTCCATCTCCATAATCGTGTAACCAGTTCCTCATAATAAATCTATGTGTCTATATATATCCTATTGTTCTCTTTCTCTGGAGAACGCTGACTAATATAATGCCCATGCCCATTTTTCTACTAGGTAGTTGGTCTTTTCCCTATCGATTTTTAAGAGTGGAGAAGGTTTGAAGTAGGCTTTACGGAAGAGAGAAGACATGAAGAGGGTTGGTGTTTAGGGCAGCCACCAGGCTGCATCCGGAGCTAAGTACAGAGCTCTGCAGGCCTCCTCACATTGAATAGCTTTTCCCTCAACTGTCTGTTTGCAGCCTGGCCTGTGATTTCTTTCTCCTAAAGGTTTACAATTCCCTGAGGCCATTGCTGACCAACAGGCCTGCAGTCCGAGTAGGAAGGAAGGAAGGCCCTATTCTTTTGAGTTCCCATTGTCAGCCTGTGGGTGGGTGGGAGGGAGGGAGAAGTGCCTAAATCCCTGAATCAGGTCCAGGAATGGACTCGGGGCCTCGTTGCTGGGTTTTGGTGTTTACTCTGGGCACCAGTTTCCTCTACTTGATCTAAAGGGTGTGGCCTTCCAGACCCCCAGTGAACCAACCCACATCAGCTCTACTGGACACTGGCCTTCTGGAGGCAGATCTTGATGCTGCCTGCCCCAGCTGGGTGCCTTCCTCCGTGTAGTGACAGCTGCTCTCTTTGTCTACACACAGTCCTAGGCCCAAGGGCCAGACAGCACAGGGCTGAGGATGCAGGCAGGGTGGGACTGGGCTTCCTCAGCAGGTAGCTGTCTCCCTCCCGCCCTTTTGCATTTTCCAGAGTCCCACAGATGGGAGTTCGGAGCCTGGAAGGCGTGAGAGGCCAAGTTATGGAAAAGTAAATGGAAAGCCCAGCACATACCCTCTCCCAGGGCAGAACTTCGAGCTTCCGGCTACTCAGGAAACCTCAAAGTGGTGTGCAGTGTTTTGTAAAGCTGTCATCACAACATTCAAATCACAGAGTTAAAAATGGCCTAAGTAATAAAAGGATAGAAACACATTTCAATCATTTATTAGCACACGGGATGTGCCAGGTGCTGTGCTAAAAGGCTTTACATACATTGGCCCTTAAACAACCCTATAAGATAGTGACCATTATTATCCCCATTTTACAGATGACAAAAGTGGGGCTTAGGGCTGCTAAGTAACTCTCCCTAAATCACAGGGCAAGTAAGTGGCAAAGAAGGCATTTGAACCTAGCGCTAATGTGGAAACTCGCAAACCCAGCATTAGGCTAGGGCATTGTGCGTCCTGCTGATCCCATCAGTGCAGATGTGCCCAGGGAGGCCCTAACTGACTGGCGAGTATACTTGACGTTGCTCAATGCTCTGCAGATTCCTCTTTTCCTAAGAAAGAGCCCTGCCTAAGAGTTCTGCCCCAGGAAACTCAGTCACATCACAGGTTTTCAAAAACAGACCCACCTTAATAAACAGACACTTTCCCTGAGTCCACCTGAGCCTCTCTTGTTTGGTGACCAGATGAAGGACGTGCCCTGGGTGCATAATGGCTCCACCCACTGCAATAATTACAAAAAGGGAGATTCACATCACAGGTCCTAATATTCAAATGCATTGGAAAGGCTAGCATTTTTCAGCTAACCTTTCATAACCATTGCTTTTAGATTCCACTTCTTTATTTTTTTTATTATGTTAGATTCCACTTCTTTAATTAAAAATAATTTCTTGTCCCCACCTCCTATCCAACCCTTTTGCTTGTGAGTGGAGGTTGAAGCTTGGAATCCTGGCATCCATGGAGATTTGACTTTGAGCTAACAGGTGCTGGGGTGCAGACCCATAACTAGAATCCAGAGGGACACATTATTTTCTTTTGCAACCCTCTTGATGGCTGAAGGTGCTAACCATGTCACTATGTAGCAGCTGAAAAGGAAATTGAGCACAAAGAAAAAAATGACACACCCCTCAACCCACTGTTTAAAAAGACCAACATTCAAAACATGTGGACTGTGGAATTTTTTTTTAAACTTTTTACTTTTATTGTTTAGGTTGACGCTGATCTGAAAGGATCGCCTTTCTCTGTAATATGCACTGCTGTAACAGACATTTATGAAGACTGAGCCACATGGAAATGAGAAGATGCTCCTACCAGCAAATTATTATAGTCGGTTAACTCCTCCAAAAGATAGGCAATTTTGTAAAATTGTTCCAGTTTCTGCTTCCCCTTTGTCTCAAGAACCCAACATTTAGAAAATCCCTTCAAAATTTCTTAAGCCACAAGTAGTACATGCCTTCCGAAATGCTAAAAATGCCAAAACAGTATTTTGATTTTCAATGCTCTCTCTCTACTGCAAGTTCCTGCGTCATTATTGTAAATGTCCTCGGGGTGGGGAGAAATGAAGCTTTTTTTCCATGGGTAGCGGAGGTGACTCCAATCATAATTTTTGGTTACTAATAAAGAAAAGTGCAGCCAACTGAAATGGCCCAAAATAAATTGTTGTTGAAACTAGCATTTTTAAAATTGGTATAGTTGGAATCTCAAAGGCTTAGAACTAATTTACAAATGGTAAGTCACAGAGGAAGCTCAAAGAGGCCTCACCTTCCAGGTTGGGATCAAGGAGCACAGCTTGGCATCCGGTGGGTCCCTCTTTGAGCAAGACAACAGGGACTGCCCGGATGGGGTTTCTAAGCTTGAGGAATACACTTCTTAAAGTCCTTTATTACTTTCTGGTTCCGTTTTCTATCTTGAGGGGGATAGGCGTACAGGGGCAAACAAGGAAGGGAGGAACAGAAAGGAAAATATATCGCCCAGTTAGAGAAACTTGATGGCATAATATCCCAATGGATGTGAACTAAATTTAATTGGCAACTGTGCCCAAAGAAGGTCACTTCAAGAGGAAAATTCCAATTTGTGGAGTGCCAGGATTATAGAGGTCAATGGCAACTCCTCTCAAGTTCTAAGAGCTATTCCTTCGGTTCTCTGCCCTGCCCCTCTGTCGCCAGCCCATCCTCACTCTTAGGCTACACTGTGATATGATGTAAAAGAAAGCTATGTCTGAAGAACATGTCCTCCCCAGGAAAGGCATTACATTGTCTGTGATAGGGGAGCCAACAGTGTCTTTGGAGACAGGACCAGGTATGAACCCTGGCTGTCCCAGGTACAAGCTACATGACGCAGTCAAAGTACTTAACCTCTCTGAGTGTTAGAATGCTTGCACGGAGCACTGGGTGTTATACGCAAACAATGAATCATGGAACACTATATCAAAAACTAATGATGTACTGTATGGTGACTAACATAACATAATAAAAAATAAAAAAAATGAGTGTTAACACCAGTCAGAATGGCTAAAATTAACAAGTCAGGAAATGACAGATGTTGGCGGGGATGCGGAGAAAGGGGAACCCTCCTACGCTGTTGGTGGGAATGCAAGCTGGTGCAGCCACTCTGGAAAACAGTATGGAGGTTCCTCAAAAAGTTGAAAATAGAGCTACCATATGATCCAGCAATTGCACTACTGGGTATTTACCCCAAAGATACAAAAGTAGGGATCCGAAAGGGTACGTGCACCCCGATGTTTATAGCAGCAATGTCCACAATAACCAAACTGTGGAAAGAGCCAAGATGTCCATCGACAGATGAATGGATAAAGAAGATGTGGTATACATATATACAATGGAATATTATGCAGCCATCAAAAAGAATGAGATCTTGCCATTTGCAATGACGTGGATGGAACTGGAGGGTATTATGTTGAGCGAAATAAGTCAAACAGAGAAAGACATGTATCATATGACCTCACTGATATGAGGAGTTCTTAATCTCAGGAAACAAACTGAGGGTTGCTGGAGTGGGGGGTGGGGTGGGAGGGATGGGGTGACTGGGTGATAGACACTGGGGAGGGTATGTGCTCTGGTAAGCTCTGTGAATTGTGCAAGACTGTGAATCTCAGATCTGTACCTCTGAAACAAATAACGCAATATATGTTAAGGAAAAAAAAAAAGAAGAAGAAGATAGCAGGAGGGGAAGAATGAAGGGGGGGAAATCGGAGGGGTAGACCAACTATGAGAGATGATGGACTCTGAAAAACAAACTGAGGGTTCTAGAGGGGAGGGAGGTGGGAGGATGGGTTAGCCTGGTGATGGGTATTGAGGAGGGCACGTTCTGCATGGAGCACTGGGTGTTGTGCACAAACAATGAATCATGGAACACTTCATCTAAAACTAATGATGTAATGTATGGGGATTAACATAACAATAAAAAAATCTTCAAAAAAAAATGAGTGTTAGAATGTTCATCTGTGAAGTAAGTACAGTGGAACCTGCCGTGTATATTTTTGAGTGTGACTGTGAAGGAGTACATAAATGCAAGCTTTTGGAGTCCCACTGCCCGGGTTCTCATTTTTCCCTGACCATTTTCCCACTGTGTGACTTCATATAAGTAACTAACTTACATGTGCCTTATATAAACATTTCCTCGTAAGTTCTTTTAAAAATTAAATGAGATGTTGGTACACCTCTTGCAAGTAAGTATCTCGCACAGAGTAAAATGCTTAATATATATTAGCAGTTATTATTATTAAATAACATGTGTAAAGTGCCTAGGATTTAGCCAGGAAGGTATGTTCTATAAATGATTAATTATACTTACTAGTTCAGGGGCACCTGGCTGTCTCAGTCAGCAGAGCATGCAACTCTTGATCTCGGGGTCATGAGTTCAAGCCCCACGTCGGGTGTAGAGATTCCTAAAAAAAATAAATAAGCTTAAAAAAAATTATACTTTCTAGTTCAAAAGCTGTAACTGGTGTATTTTGAAACATCTTCAGTTATTCAAGCTAAATACACAGGAACATCTCTCTGTACTTTTTAAATGTTGTATGGAAGTAGATAACACACATACAGTAAAAGTGCAGACATCTCAAGTATAAATTTAATTATATATTAACCCATGACTTTAGAATCGAGAAGCTTTCTCTGCTGAGTCTGTCAATTAGAAGAAAGATTACTTTATCTAATTAAAATGACAGTTTTAATCAGAGAGAGAAAAGCAGAAATGTAACACTGAATATACACAATTTTTCTTTTTACCAAGAAATAGCACACATTTTATTCACATAATTATCCACCATCCTCACTCATATTTACGGATTCCTATACTCTGGTTTCTCTTCAGATCGTATAAATCTTTCGCCTTTTTTTACGTATTCCTTGGATTCACTGGAACATTGGCAGTTGCCAAGCAGAAGTGACCCTTTCATAAAAGTGCCTGTGAGTTTGACCTGACTTAGAATATTAAAAATTTTTTTCTTTAATTGATTACATTTTACAGGAAGTTCAACAGCTTCTCTTGAAAAGCTTGACAGACAGATGTTTCGCAACTGAGTGAAGCAGAAACACCAATACTTCCTGGCTGTAAATATTCTTTATTCTGAAAGATCTGTCTGAATTCACCCATCACAGGCAAATGACAATTCCTCTTAGCGACTCCTATACCTAGCAGTTGACATATTTATTTTGACAATGATTCTAAAGCTCATTCTGATTTCCAAAACATTCAAATGTGAAAAAGCAAATGTCTTAAAACTGAGGAAACATTATTTTGATACTTTGCAACATACATTTCACTAAAAGCAGTATTAGGTTGTCTGTGTGTAAAAAAAAAAACAAAAAGAAAACTGTACCAGACACTGTGATTAGGCCTCTACTTGGCTTCATATTTTGGGAGCTAAGTTGTACGAGGAGCAGGAGATTCAAAGTGACAAGTCCTGAGTGTTTTCTCCAATGCAAATATTACTCGAGGCAACTTATCTTTCATATTAATAATCATCATCTCTTTGGAGTGCCTACTCCGTTCTAAGGCACTATGCTATGTACATTATCTCCCCTAGCCTTTATAAGAGTTCTATACAGTTAGTATAATTATTTATAGACAAAGAAGGCTGAAGGAGATCATTGTTTAAGCTAAATCATCTAGATGGAAGATCCTGAATTTGAACCCAAGCCTGTCAGACTCCAACACTTAGACTCTTTCAAGTACACACAAGCTTCTTCAGTTGTAACCTGTTAAGTACATCTAGTGTACTCAGGATACCAAAAATGACTCCAAAGGGGTAGAAGGAGTGGAAAAAGGATAAATGTTTATATCCATACGTGTGTGTGTGTGTGTGTGTGTATACACACATACACAATATTTCACTGGGGAACTTCCTTTCACTGAAGCTACATAAAGCTTAAAAACTTCACTGCCGTAGACAGTTGGACAGAAGGTCAGATTGAATTAGTGAAAAGTATAAATTGCAAATTCATTTTAAAAAAGATAGAGTTTCGTAATACCATATGAATTTCAAAGTGGATTCCCACCCATTGTCTTCTTTCATGTTCCTACGAAGCCCTTGAACTAGGCAGACATGGTGTTATCAGCCTAATGTTACAGGTAAGAAAAACAAGGCCCTGAAGAAGTTAGGTGCCTTGCCTATGGTCACAAAGCTATTTGGTGATAAACCCCCAGCTCCCTCCTCTGCAGGGTGACCTAACAAATTCCTTCTGAATTACCAGATAATTATTGGATAAGAATGATATGTATTCTTATATTAATTATTCATATATGAGATTGCCTCAAGCGCTCAAAGATGTATTTCAAACATTCCCCTCGTAAGCTCATTTACATTGCTCTTCTGTACTACTTAGGAAGGCAGAGTTTGCTAAATGAAGGAAAATTTCTGCCCAGATCCCAATCAAGTTATTATAAATTCCAAATTAATAGGGCCTAAATAAATAAGAACTTATTATGGGGCTAAAAGCTGATAATGTTATTTGTTTCTGATATCTTTTTTCATTTGTTTCAGTTCCAATTCGAATATTTTATCTACTGCCTATTTTTTTCTGTTTCCTCATTAGAGAAACAGGGCAAGAGAGGCACATGAGGAAAGAATTACTCATATATGAATAAAATTAATAACCTGAAATTATAGAAGGGGGCGGAGAGGCATCTTTTTGGTAATTTATCTTAATGTTTAGTAACAGCAATTTGCAGTAATGCAATAACTGATCTTCACTTCTCCGGAGTACGTGTTGCATTTATCCGTTTATGCTTTACTTACATTTTCTCATTACTCCATTTGTTAAATTATTTAAACTTAGAAGACAACTTCTAACTTATTTTTTTTTTTAATTTTTATTTATTTATTTGACAGAGAGAGACACAGCGAAAGAGGGAACACAAGCAGGGGGAGAGGGAGAAGCAGACTCCCAGCTGAGCAGGGAGCCCGATGCGGGGCTCCATCCCAGGACCCTGGGATCATGACCTGAGCCGAAGGCAGACGCTTAACGACTGAGCCACCCAGGTGCCCCGACAACTTCTAACTTATTAACAGTAAAGCAGTCTTCTGAAATGGGAGTCACGCAAATAATTACTTCATTTTTTTATCCAGATTTTTGGGAACCAAGATTTTTTTTTTTAAGATTTTATTTATTTATTTGAGAGAGAGAGTGCACACAAGCAGGCAGAGAGGTGGGCAGAAAGGCAGGTGGAGAAGCAGACTCCCCGCTGAGTAGGGAGCCCCATGCAGGACTCGGACCCAGGCCCTTGGGTTCACGACCTGAGCCAAAAGCAGACGCTTAACCTACTGAGCCACCCAGGCGCCCCAGGAACTGAGATATTTTTGTCACTTACCCTGGGATTTATAGGCACTAAAAAGCTCGAGATCATTTACCACCCGGCACAGGGAACTCAGCTTTAAGGGCTGTGAGAACTTACCTCTCTAAACTAAACTTTATATAAAAGTCATCTGGGTGGAAATGTGGTTTTCCTCATGCTGGGTTTCCTTACACTTCTGAAGAAGTCCTAAGGGATTAAGATGAGTGAGAGACAGACCGATAGCATGAAAGGCCCAGTGCTCTCAGAGCCATTTCTTCCCTGATTAAAAAATAATGAATTTTTTGTTTGCTTGGTGCAAGGAATAAACACTCCTGGATTCCCTCTGTTCCGTGGCTCTCCCTCTGGTCTACAGACGTGCCACAAAGGCTTCTCTGTTCCTTCCCTCAATCGCATTTCTCATTCAGACGTCCTTCCTGTTTGGGGTTCTATTTCTTACTTCCATTTGGTTCTTTCCTTTCCTGTATGGGCTTCTAAGTTTGTGTTCAGGTTTCTCACATTTTTCTATTTTTGAATTGTTTCTTTCTGCAGGACCATCTCTGTGTCTCACTTCTTTATCACGTTGCTCCCTATTTTGTATCGGGTATTATTCATCGTCTTTGTTTCTATTTATTTCTCTTCTTCTAGCTCTGATTTCTTTATCTCAGGGCCCCTTGTTTCCTCTCCTTGATTCTCCTGTTCCCATCTCGATGCCCTTTGACCAAACATCCCTTCCCTACCCCCGACTTAGAGCCACTAAAGAAGCACTCCGTCTAGACTGGAAGAGAAAGAACAGAATAGCAAGAGAATAGAGAGGTGGTGGACCGAGACTGGGAAGGGCAAGTTTAGTCATGCTAACGACTTCCCCATCCTCCCAGGGTCCTCCACCGTCTGCAAGTGTCACAGCCAGGGACCGAGGCAACACAAAGGATAGGAAGCAGGAGGAAGTCAAGGTGAGTGCTGGGGCAGCGACAAACTCGAAGCTGTTCCTTAAATACCGCCAGGTCAGCATTCATCCGAGACTCTACAAAACAGGACTATGTTTAAAGTCTGGAGCCACTCAGATCAGCTTCCCGGCAAGCTAGAACCCAAACTCTCTAGAACCTAAAACCCAAGGTCACTATAATCTGATACTGAAGGTAAGTATAATCAATGTTTCCACTTGATCCTAAGTTACTTCAAAACCACCTCTAGCGGGGTGCTAATGCCCCCCTCCAGAATACACATCTTCCTTCTCAAGACGGCTGTGACCCAGCCCCACTCTTGACACTTTTTTTAATTTTTAAAATATTTCCAGATATGTTTATAAATAAATCACGCCTTTTAGAACCGCCTTGCTGCCACTCAGTTGTATAGTGGAGGAAAACTCCGTGACAGTCACCACTGTGGGAAGTTTGTTTCTCTCTTATCCTTCAGGAAAGAAGAAGACGAAGACGAAGACAAAGAAGACGAAGAAGAAGAAGAAGACGAAGAAGAAGACGAAGAAGAAGAAGAAGAAGAAGGAGAAGGAGAAGGAGAAGGAGAAGAAGAAGGAGGAGGAGGAGGAGGAGGAGGAGGAGGAGGAGGAGGAGAAGAAGAAGAAGAAGAAGAAGAAGAAGAAGAAGAAGAAGAAGAAGAAGAAGAAGAAGAAGAAGAAGAAGGAGAAAAGGAAGCATAATAAATTTTTAAAAGCCAGATGAACAACAAGCTCTCAGAAAAACAATTTTACCAGCCTGGTAGTAGTAGTAAGATGACCAAATGTACAAACAACGTGACCTTTCCTCCTTCCCCTCCCGACACCTGGGGTGACGAGGGTGGCCCAGGGTGGCCAGGGCGGGTCCTGAAGCATTGTGTAGTCATTAGTTTGGGGGCAGCAGGGGCCAAGGAGATGCTTTTCATTTCACTTTGGAGCGCTGCTGGGGAAGGATGATGACAGAGCTGACTTCGTTTTTCCTTTTTCAGGCAGGTGTCACTGTGTTGATTTTGAAACTGAGCACCAAGAAAAATACCTCGCCTGTTCAAAATCTTCAAAACAACAACAAACCTGCACTTTTCACATGTTTTTTATTTTGACAAAAGAAGTCTTTTTTTTTTTTCCTTTTTAGGGTGAGGTAAATAGGGGAAATTACCCTAAGTTTGTAACACTGTTTGCTAGGATCCTCTCTGATGTCAGTCCTTGGGCTCCTCCCACCCTGGCCTACTCTTAAGACAAAGGAGAGAAGAGCTGGGTCTTAAGGACAATGAAAACAAAGGTTCAGGGCTGAGGCCTTTGTCCAACTTTGCACAGATCGAGGTTGGGTGTGAGGAGAGTGCATCCCCGGGCAGCCAGCCTTCCTGGTAAGGCAGCTTTAGGCCTGGGTCTGCCCGCTCAGGGCTGCCTTCACAAGGGGACCCTTAGGTCCAGGGGCTTCTCTTTAATAACATCTGAGGATTTTTGGGTTTGTTTCCTGGCTTCTTTTAAGAAGATAACAAAAGGATGAGCGGAGAACTGAATCCATATAACAGAATGACACACACAGTTAGGAATAAATTATATTCCCACAAATATACATACAAAGATTAAGCACTGGCATTCCAATTTAGTGGTGATGCTTCCCAAGAAAATTTTAAAGTAAAATAAAAAGAGAGAAGAAACAAAGCAAAAAGTCTTTGGCCAGATAGGGTCCAGTTCCTGGTATTCTTGAGATTTTCAGTTCTGTTTTGCTTGTGACCCTCTTGCCCCTAATTCCTGTCTCCATGGTTGGCATTAGATGGATTATAATAGATTAGACTGCCTGGTCTTAGGACTTTCATTCCCTTTGGTGAATCCAGCGCTGTCTCTGTCTCCATTTGGTAAAAAGTTGTGCTTTTTATTTTTTTCAAAGATCTTATTTATTTCTTCGAGAGAGAGAGAGAGAGAACATGAGTAGGGGGGAGGGGCAGAGGGAGAGGGAGAGGCAGGCTCCCCGCTGAGCAGGGAGCCCGATGCAGGGCTCGATCCCAGGACCCTGGGATCATGACCTGAGCCGAAGGCGGACGCTTAACTGACTGAGCCACCCAGGCATCCCTAAAATGTTGGGCTTTAAGCATCTGTGTGCACAGTGTTGGCTCCTTGACTCCTGCACAGAGCCAAGCAATGGTCCAAGTTAGGACCATATGCTCCCTCCCAGCCTCTACACTGGCCTCTGCACCTCTCCTCTCTGCCATGCTACAGAGGGAGGGTTTACTGGCTCTCTGCACTCCACAGAAAGAGGACTATCTCCAGGCTGAGGGTTCCCAGAAAAATCTACCACCATAGTGGAAAAGCCACCCCTGATACTTATTTTGTCACACAAATATCCACTGCTGGAATGGGCTGAGGTTTCTCCCTTCATTTTTTCCGACCATTGTTAAGGATTCGTGACTTGAGCGGATCTATTAGTTTCCTAAGGCTGCCATAACGAAGTATCATCAAGTGGGCGGATATCTACTTAATAAATAGAAACTGATTGTCTCACGGCTCTGAAGGCCCAGAGTCCAAAATCAAGGTGTGGGCAGGGCCGTGCTCCCTCTGGAGGCTCTGGGGAAGAATCTGTTCCAGTGGCTCAGTCGTTAAGCGGCTGCCTTCAGCTCAGGTCAGGATCCCAGGGTCCTGGGATCGAGCCCCGCATCGGGCTCCCTGCTCTGCGGAGAGCCTGCTTCTCCCTCTCCCACTCCCCCTGCTTGTGCTCCCTCTCTCGCTGTGTCTCTCTCTGTCAAATGGATAAATAAAATCTTAAAAAAAAAAAAAAAAGAATCTGTTCCAGGCCTCTCTCCCAGCTTCTGGTAGCCTCAGGCATTCCCCGGTTTGTAGATGCATCCTCACTCCAATCCTCTGTCCCCTCACCATGTTCTCCCTGTGTCTTCATCTTCTTCCCTCTGTGCATCTGTCTCTGTGTCCAAATTTCCCCTTTTTATAAGGACACCAGTCAACGGCCTCATTTTCACTTGATTAAATCTATAAAGACCCTCTTTCCAAATGAGGTCACATTCTGACCTTTGCGGGTTAGCACTTCAGCATATCTATTTTGGGGGACACAATTCAGCCACCATCAGTAGACAACCTTACCCTATAAATATTGTCTCAACCTACAAGGAAAACTGCTCTCTCTTGTTTGGTGCACCAGCACGTAGAATGTTCTGAAGTAGAGTAATAACAAGATCCAAAAAATAGGGGTACCTGGGTGGCTCAGTCGGTTAAGCGTCTGCCTTCGGCTCAGGTCATGATCTCAGGGTCTTGGGATCGAGTCCCGCATCGGGCTCCCTGCTCAGTGGGGAGTCTGCTTCTCCCTCTCCCTCTACTGTTTCCCCCACTTGTCTCTCTAGCCGCCCCCGTGTCAAATAAATAAAAAAAAAACTAAAAAAAAAAAAAAAGAAGATCCAAAAAATGGTAAAGAAGAGCTGCGCGGTAGGTTATATCGTCGCCTTGGCTGGAGGAACCTCCGCTTGGCCCCTTGCCCTCGTGGGCTCTGCTCAGCCTCCTCTTCCAGTTTCCCTGAAAGAAGCGGTTGTCTGATGGGTCCTTTCACCTGAGGTTTCTTTCCTCAACTCCCAGCGCCGGACGCATCCGGGCTGTTTTTCCTTGCTGTTCCGGTTGGCTCTCACCAGTAACAAGGAACTTCTCCTCATTATTTAACGGGGATAGGGAGGAGTGCTGAAAAATGTGTCAACACAAGTACTAGTGGTGGCCCAGGAGCAATTCACACTCCTTATGGTACAGCTGTGATGTAAGACTGAAAGGGACATTTAATTGTGCTGCGATCCTGAAATGAAAAATAATTAAAAAGAGAAATCGTCGGGATTGGATTATTACTGCATTCTCTTCATAAAATGAGAGCACATTTGTGTTAATGAACATCTTGGGTTCTCCTAATTTTCTAGGCAATATTCATACCAAACGCACGATACAAATCTTATCCTCCAGGGCTCGCACAATGACGTGGTTAATCACCTTTTCTTTGCATAGCACTCCTCCTGCCTCACCAGATTCTCTTATCGGCCTCCTAAGTTAGGGCAACAGATATGATGAGTAGGTGAGAAAAATGACAGGGTTCAAATTGTGGGGGGATGCATGGGGGCCTGGGTCTCCAGCCTATGTCTCCCATCCTTCCAGCAGGCTGCACAAAGTGATGGTGCATGGATAAGACATGTTGATTTCATTTACAGGTTGGGCTCGTTTTCGGTCTTATTTGAACGTTCTGTTTTTGATTTTTATTTTCCAGTTTTTCTAGTTGGGTCAGCCTTGGGTAGATAAGTTGGATCAGAGGAGAGATCCCAGTCTGACTACAAAGGCTTCCCTGGCAGGTGGAATTTAAAAGGGAAGGCGGTGAGAGTAAGCTCGGATGAGCCAGGTGAGAGCCAGCCAAACCCTTGTTTTTGCATCGAGCAGACGGGAGCACTTCATGCAAAAGGGAGGGGGAGGACTGGATTTCCTTTCTTTTTTTTTTACTTTTCCCCTCACTTGGAAAAATTTATGTTTTTCTTTCTGATAATTCACTAGCACTGTACAAAAGTAAACAGTACAGAGAAAGTGAAGGTTTCTACAATGTCAGTATTTCTCCACCCTGGCTATGGGCAGCTACACCGACAACGTTTCAAGTTCTTTTCGTCCAGACTTCTTAATACAAACACTGTGGGGGCGCCTGGGTGGCTCAGTTGGTTAAGCGACTGCCTTCGGCTCAGGTCATGATCCTGGAGTCCTGGGATCAAGTCCCGCATCAGTCTCCCTGCTCACCAGGGAGTCTGCTTCTCCCTCTGACCCTCCTCCCTCTCATGTTCTCTGTCTCTCATTCTCTCTCTCTCAAATAAATAAATAAAATCTTAAAAAACAAACAAACAAACACTGTGTAGGTCTACAGCTTTATCTAGATATAAATAGGGTCATTACCAGGGTCATAACATTCTGATTTTTCTACACTTTCTCTTCTTACAGTGCAGGGATTTTCCCATGTCAAACCATGAAGATGTAACCTATTTAAACAAACAAACAAACAAACAAACAAACAAACAAACTACATTTCATCTCTTAAAATAAAGCAATTCTTGGGGCGCCTGGGTGGCTCAGTCAGTTGAGCAGCTGCCTTCGGCTCATGTCATGATCCCAGGGTCCTGGGATGGAGACCCACATCGGGCTCCCTCCTCAACAGACAGCCTGCTTCTCCCTCTCCCTCTGCCCGCTGCTCTGCTTACTTGTGCTCTCTCTCTCTGTGTCAAATAAATAAATAAAATCTTTTAAAAAAATAAAATAAAATAAAGCAATTCTTGCACAGATTCAAACCATACATAAAAGTATAAAGTGCAAAGCAAAAATCTGCCATCCTTTACCTCGAGTCCTTTTCCCTGAAGGTAACCACTATTTAACTACTTTAACAGTTTCCTATATTTCCTTCCAGAAATGTAAAAATGTAATTATTAACTCCCTATACACGGACATATAGATAACTCTTACTCTGTTCTGTACCTTGCTTGGTGTATGTAATACATCTCGAGATTTTAAAGACTCAGTGTACACAGAGATACCTCATTGTTTTTGACAGATGTCTAATATTCCATTGCATGAATATACCATTATTTAACAGTGTTCTGTTAATGGACATTTAAGTTGTTTTAAAATTTTGTATTAAAACAAATGTGGTCCTAGGGGCGCCTAGGTGGCTCAGTTGGTTAAGCAACTGCCTTCGGCTCAGGTCATGGTCTCAGGGTCCTGAGATCGAGCCCCGCATAGGACTCCTTGCTCAGCTGGGAGCGTGCTTCTCCCTCTCCCTCTACCTGCTACTCCACCTGCTTGTGCTCTCTTTCTCTGTCAAATAAATAAATAAAAAATCTTAAAAAAAAAAATAAAACAAATGGTCCTAGAGTAAACATCCTTATACATACATACATCTCGAGATTTTAAAGACTCAGTGTACACAGAGATACCTCATTGTTTTTGACAGATGTCTAATATTCCATTGCATGAATATACCATTATTTAACAGTGTTCTGTTAATGGACATTTGTTTTAAAATTTTGTATTAAAACAAATGGCCCTAGAGTAAACATCCTTATACATACATACATCTCTGTATACAGAATAAGACATCAGTGCTCACGTCTCCACCCTCTCACCAGCCCTGGGCATAAGCACTTTATTTACTGATTTATACTTTTAGAAAAACTTTTGCCGATTTGTCCGTTGATATCTTGTTTTAGTTTTCATTTCTTTGATTGTTAAGGAATCTAACCCTATTTTATATGATTTGTTACCCTTAATTGCCTGTTTATAACGTTTGCTTGGGTGTTTATTAGAATAGTTATCTTTTATTTATTTATAAGAGGAGGAATGTATTCTCATGAAAACATGACTACAGAACTCCAAGGATGGATCTAAGAAGGTTTAAAAAAGCGATTATTCTTTACATATTCATAATTCTCTCATAAACTCAGCACAAACCAGGCTAAAGTTTACACCTGTTAAAGAAAAAAAGGATGCAGAAGGAAAGAAGAGCTTGTTTTCCAGTGTCTCTTGCCATCTGAAGAGCATTTTTTTTTTTAAGAGAGAGAGAAAGAAAGAGATAGAGAGAGCCTGGGGGGAGGGGCTGAAGGAGAGGGAGAGAGAATCTCAAGCAGGCTCCATGCCCATTGTGGGGCCCCACTCAGGGCTCAATCTCACAACCCTGAGATCATGACCTGAGCCAAAACCAAGAGTCGGATGCTTAACCGACTGAGCCACCCAGGCGCCCATGAAGAGCATTTTTAAGGAGGTAGTGAATATGCTAAGGAAATCATTCTTACCAATTTAACACACGTTCCTCATAAGCAAGTCTCTGCTATCCTATCTTAACATACATGTAAGTAAAAGTAATAAAACAATTCTATGTGATAGACTTCTACTCATTCTGATTCCTCCTCAGTTCAAATTACTGAAGTTGTCTTATAATACTTAAAAACAAACCCGTTTACAGAGCCAGTGACATCATAATGATTAGAATTGCATTCATTTTCACTCCCTCACACATTTTCCTACTGGATGAGTGGCTTTCTTGTTTCAATATGGAATTCAGTGATCATAAAATGGATTTCATCCAGATACAAAATATGAAAAACTGAACTCATGGGAAATGACCCTTGCAGTGCACACCACCCTCAGGCTTGAAGGATTTTCTATTTCATCAACTGTAGAGGAGTCATAATAATAAAACATAAAATATTATACAAAGATTAGAAAATCAGGCGTCGCATACCACATAATTCCTCCCCAGAATTGTTTTCTTAGCCTAATGCATTCTCACTCATTCTCGGCACCCACAGCCAGTCCACTTGGCCTGTCCCCAGGAATCACACCCCTCGGTTGAGCTAAGGGATCCATCTCCGTGCTTCCAGATCACTGCATGCCTTTCTCTTATCACTTTCTATACAATTTTGAAATGACATGGGATGCACTGTTTGCTTGCTAGCTCTGCAGGTCAAGGACCCCGTGGTGCTCATTTTTGCATGCCTGCCAGCTCCCATGGTACCTGGCGCTTAATGGGTTTTCAGTTATTACTTGTTTTGTTGTGTTACTGTTAATATTTTGAACTATGTGGAGAATCATTTTGCTCCCCATTTTTGCTCACTCGTGGCAAACACCCCTAACAGCGACCACTGCCCCCTCTCCCCTTTATCCTTGCTGGTAGAACCTTGATTTTGTTTGAAGTTTCACTCTCCACAAAGCTCTGTGCTCAGGAAATGACTCCTCTTGTGGGGCTGAAGTGGGGGACAAGAGTGCTGACTGATCTGCACAATCCTGGCTGCCCCTTCCCCTGGCCTGTGGCCCGATTCTAGCCTATGAGGTCTGAGAGTAAGTCCCCTGGCGAGTATGGGGAAAAGGCTTCTCTTATAGTATAGAGAGACTCATGGGAGGAGACGCCCTCTCTCCCCCAGGCATTGCGTGGGCTATCCGGAACAGTTGCAGAGGTCTTGCAATATGGGGGAGGACATGAGACTGCAGAGACATTCTCCATGGTATGCTTGAGCTGGAGTCATCTGCCTACAGACTGTCACTGAGAGAGAATGAGCCCCTGAATGCATCCTAACTACATCACCACACAATAAGAATGGGAAGACACTGGAGGGGATTTAGGAGCCCCTATTGGAGGAAACAGAGTCAAAATTGAAAGTTAAAAGGAATCAGGGTTTTATCTCACAGTAGAGAAGCCTCTGGATAAACCTGGTTGCTGTTTTCAAATTCATGGAGGCTTTCAAGGATGGGACATCAAACAGTTATTCCCCGTGACTTCTGAAGACCTAACTGGGAGCGGAAACTGAATTAAAGCAGGAGAGACTCTGCCTGGATTTAAGAGAGAATCTGCCTGTAGGAATGATAAAACCCTGACATGGGCCCCTGAGGATGAGAGTCTGTCCCTTTGGAAAAAGACAAGAGTGGAAAACATGAGTCTTTGGGGCAGTTTATTATTTTTTTTAATTTTCAATTTTAATTTTTTTTTTTAAGATTTTATTTATTTATTCATGAGAGACAGAGAGAGGCAGAGGGAGCAGCAGGCTTCCCACGGAGCAGGGAGCCCGATGCGGGCGGGGCTCGATCCCAGGACCCTGGGACCATGACCTGAGCCGAAGGCAGACGCTTAACCATCTGAGCCACCCAGGCGCCCTTTTGGGCAGTTTATTATTCACCTACTTAAGGCAATGGGAATAACCAAATGACTACCTGAAGTTTGTAATTTTATGCTAGTTTAGAGACGATAAGTTACTGAAATTCAGGTGGGTGAGGAATCAGCTACAGACCTCCAGAAGTGTTCATTAGGCTCTAAGTTTGACCTGACAGAGCTGGAAATACCTGTTTCAACACTCTAAGGCCAAAACATCAGCATGACATCCAGTTTATAATTTATGTTGAACACACACTACTTATCAGAGCTTTGAGATTAGTCATATGCCCAGAACGAGGACACTGCATGAGAAATGTAGCCTCAGGGAAGGTGGCTGATTATTTCCCGAGTGTTTATTAGTAAAGCTGATCCTAATCTGAATTCACTTTTCCAGGCAAGAATGTAAAAGTGAGTATTGGATTTGGTCAGTTCCTCTGACCACATCAACACTCTTAAAGTACACCCAGCATGCAAGTCACCAGGCAGCCGGTGGGGAGCAGCCCCGCTCAGGCCTACCCATTCCTGAATCCAAGGCCTGGGTTCAAGGACCGATGCAAACAAATGATACTGCAAATTGAGTTGCTAGCTGTGAAATTACGGCATGGATCCTAAGTAACCCGAGACCACAACTACTTCTCCCCTTAAAGCCGATTTTATATAAAAGCCATTATTAGCAAGACTCTCCCATCAACCCTGGAAGCTAATGTAAATACAATAAAGGCATATCAAAATCGGTTTCAAAAGGTTCGTCTTGTTGATGTGATTATGTATGTGCCCATCAGCCCTTCACTTCACTGGCATTACAACTGGAGCATTTCTTTTCTTTCTTCTTTTTTAAGATTTTATTCATTCATTTGACAAAGAGGGAGAGCACAAGCAGGGGGAGCGGCAGAGGGAGAGGGAGAAGCAGGCTCCACGCCGAGCAGAGCGCCCGATGCGGGGCTCGATCCCAGGACCCCGAGATCATGACCTGAGCCGAAGGCAGACGCTTAACGACTGAGCCACCCAGGCGCCCCTGGAGCATTTCTCTTCTTTATAAATTTGGCAGGACAAATCTTAAAATGCGGGTTCTGTGTATTGAAAACCATTTGCTCACAAATCAACAAATGCTCTTCGGTCCCACCAGGCATGTCTCCTCTGAGGCTTTTACTGGAACAGCAGGAGTTGACAGAGACCGGGCAGGACCCCCTCCTCTCCCTCGAAACGGACTCCCTGCTTCCAACATTGTTGTAAGGATCAAGTAATAGACATTTAAAAAGCACCTATATGTTACTCAGTGTTGTTAGAGAGAGGGATACACCACTTTTTATAGCAATGAGACTTCTAAATCCTGCACTCAGAATACAGCAATAGATAGTATTTGCCACTGGCCCTCCAGTCATTCGCCTTAAAAGAAAACCTCAGTCTCAGGCCCTCGGTCACCCAGCAAAATAGCTGCAGATCCGAAGGACCTCATCTTGGCGCTCAGAGGAGGACTCTTTTCCTAGAGCCACGGAGGCTACGCAACATTGCATGTAGCACATGCCGGCCTGGGACACGGGAAGGTTAATGAGATAACATCTAGGCGGAAAGTGCTGAGTGTGCTAAGTATTACCATGTTGCCATTACCCTAACACTGGAGCTAGCTCTCCTTTGTCCAGATTATTCGAGAGCATTTGGCTCTGAAAGAGAAGGTACAACAGGTGAGGCATAAATGGACGCAAGTCAAACACATCCTCACCCCAGACACACGTTTCAGCAGCACAGGGAGCTGCAAATAGGGAAAGGACTTTGGCCTCTAGGGTGCTTCAGTTCAGTTGTTTGACTTTCTGGGTTTAGAATTCTATCCTGCCACGTGTCTGCATTGCTTCCTAGAGGTCACTGATGCTGGAGCCACGGTGCACCTGCCCATCAGCCCTGTGACCTGGGGACGAGCCATGCCACCTCGCTGAGCCTCAGTTTGCTTGTCTGGAAAATGGAGATAGTAATCCCCACTTATTTCACACGGTCCCGAGGCTACACAGCAGGAGGGCTTCGAAAATTAGAAAGCGATGCATATTAACTTGAATTATGAGATGCTAGTGTCTGTTTTCTCGTTTCCTATCTGCCCATAACCAATGTTAAGAAATAAAGGTCTCCGACTCTACTGGCAGGTGACCAGCCCTCATGCATCATAAACTCCAGCTGAATTTCCACGAGGTTGAATTATGGATTAGGTAAAATGGTACTCTTGGTTCTATTTTGAAGGACCAGCTTATCCACGGCTCGGTGCTTATAGTTTGTGGATCCACTAAGACATGCTATTATAGAGAAATAGTATTAACTTTTATTTATGTAGCACATGGAATTTTTCAAAATATATTCACATATATTATCTTATGATGCTATTTCAGGTCTACGGGTAGGTCTCTGTCTCTCCCAGTGAAATCTTTAGGGATATTTGTTCCTCTCCTTCCTGTTTTCCAGCACTTCACCCTTAGGGGAGGCAGAAGCCCGGGGCCTCAAGTAGTCAGGGCGTGACCCCAGGAGTCTTACTGAACACAGCCTCGGTGGCAGCGGTCACTAAGAAAAATGAAGACAGCTCCGGGCTGCCCAGTCGGGTCTCATGGACTATACACACGGGCCGGACACAGACAGCCCTGTTCACAGGGAGAAAGTGTCCCTCCACGACCTGCGGTCACCAGTGCGGTTTCAGGAAAGGCTCCCACGTTCCCAGAGCCTCCGTTGCTGCTTACTGACAAACCAGCCCCTCAATAATCTTATTGTATGTTTTCAAAATAATTCTCTGTAATGCCCCAAGAATGTCTGAACTTCTGTGTGAACTCACTGGTTTGCATATTTTTCATCTTATTAGTGGGAACTCCGATAGACAAGGCCCATGACCTTGCCTTTCCATGAGTCTCCCGGGCGGGTGCAAAGGCAGTCTCTCCTGCTGGTGAACTCCCAGTGCCCCCCACCCTGGTCTCCTTCTGATTCTCCTTCACACCCATTCCGGCCTCTTTCTTCCTTTGCTCCCTTCATAACCAATGTTAAGAAAGAAACAGCTTTGCTTTTGATTACAGGTTACTCATTAGAGAATGCCACAAGATTCTGGTTCTGAATTTTTAAGAGGCAAGATTCTGAAAACAGAAGGAGAGTGCAGAGAGGATGCTGCCTTTGATGACCTGCTTACCCCAACCCTATGCGGCTGGGAAGGGAGCATTCAGCTTTTGATTTCAGGATGACTGCACACGACCCCAGTTCTAATATCACTTGTCATTCATAAATCCCCAAGACATCATAGACCCAGCCAGATGTGATGTGGCCTGGCCTAATCCTTTTATGGAGATGCAAGGGAGAGTGGAAGTTAAGCCTTAATTAAAAATGAGATCTGATATTGGAAAATTAAGGTTTAAAAATGCTTTGAGTGGACCTATTTGAGAGTACATTCAAGTGTATGGATACATCAATTCAGGAGATACTGTTATTTTTGCTAGATGCAGCCAATTTTATAAAATCATAAAATACCAAATTTATAGCTATAGGACAAAGTGCTTCCCAGTACCTCCACCGAGGTTTCGACTATATGTAGCATGATACATTTTGATATACATATGCCAATTCCTCTCTGGATTTCCAGTTAAAGGTATCTGTCACACAAGGACAAGAGACCACACTGGTAAATAAAATGTAAAAGTAATTCCCCAATTTTTGCTAAGTCATCCATTCACTTATATTTTTAGTCTTTTTTTATTTTTTCAAGAAATCTTTACTAATGTTTAACTTTGCTTACCGTACATTGTATACATTCTATATACAATGAGATGTAGAGTCATTCTGGCATTCAAACAATTAAAAATCATGATCAAGCAATGAGAAACTTCCCTCTCAAGTTAAACCCCACTACAAGAAATTTCATTACAAGTGTATTTGTAATAACCAAGCGACTGCTATAGAAAATGAGGCCTGGGAACTGTCTAAGACAGACTAGCCGGAGGAGTCAGGCACAGATCAGAACTGAGGGGAATCTTGCAGGATGGAGAGTGAAGGATTTCAACTGTGTTTCCACCTTTCCTTCCCAGCGACAGGAGGAATGAACTGTGCTCTTCTTTCATGTACTCTGGACTATCCCTAGTGGGAAGTCTAAAGGGCAGTAAACAGCCAAACAGTGAGATCTACAGGGAGAAACAGCAGATTTGAGGATTCACACCATATCATCACCCCTAAAAAAGTTAGAACTGACTCTAGCTGGGAGAGGTAAGCCCTTTAAACTATTAGGCTACAGAAAAGGCCTTCAGTAATCATTAGTTGAAAGAATGACCAAGATGATCCCCAGAACTGCCTCAGTTCCACCTTTCATTCTCTTTGCAGATGCCCTTGCAGCTGAACAAGAGACAACTTGTCCCTGGGCTTTGTAATGGCTGGACTCGTATGTGTTCCTTTCTTGAAGAATGGGAGTATGCAGTAATTTGCAAAACAAAACAAAACAAAACAAAAAACGAAAAAACAAACAACAAACCAAAACCTCCAAAACAAAAACTGCCAAACTGCTTTCCAAAGTAGTTGTTCCAACTTACACCCCCCACTAGATACTAAAATACTTCTTCGTTATCTAATATTCTTGCCAGAACTAGGTATCATGGATTTTACCAAGAGGAGAAAGGTAACATGGCATCTCATTGTTTCACCCTGCATTCCCCTGATTACTAGTGAAGTTGAGTCTGTTCTCTGAAATTAGTTAGATTCACGTAATATCTTATCTACTCTCTAAGTCTTTTGACTTTCATACTTCCTATCTCTTTGTCTCCCACTCTCATTATTCAGAATATTTCTTTCTTTTTTTTTATTGTGCCTATCTTCTGTTTAACCAAGCCATTGGTTTTTATTTCAATTATATATTTTTTATTTTTAGAAATTCTACTTGTTTTGCAAGTTTACAAAATCATTACTTTTAGTCTTTTTTCCTTGTATATTAAAATCCCCTCTATTATTAATTTTTGCCAATTAAAAATACACTTATCTTATGTATGATTATAATATTCAATGTTATTTGGTGTCTGATTCTCCTATTTTGTTTCTTGGATATCCCCCATGGTGTCTTGATTGCTTGTGTGTTTTGTGAGTTTTGACATTCAGGGCAGATTCTCTTGTGTTTAATTGTGGGAATTTTTTGAGGCCTGATTTGAAGGTGGGTTCCTCCAGAGAATATTTCTTTTATTTATGCCATGTGTTTGGAAGCAATTAAAACCTGAAGCTACTTGAAAATAAAATTTTGGTTTTTTGGGTCCTCGCAGATAACATAAATTCTGGACCACAAATCCCTCTGTGGGTTTGCTTGTGGTTATAAATTTTCAAGGGAGATTTTTCTCCCTCCTCTACCCAGCACAATGGTCAAGATAAGCAAGTTTCCTTGCTATTCCCATTATGGAAAGGATTTTTTTTTTTTTAAGATTTTATTTATTTATTTGAGACAGAATGAGAGAGACAGAGAGCACATGAGAGGGGGGAGGGTCAGAGGGAGAAGCAGACTCCCTGCCGAGCAGGGAGCCCGATGCGGGACTCGATCCTGGGACTCCAGGATCATGACCGGAGCCGAAGGCAGTCGCTTAACCAACTGAGCCACCCAGGCGCCCTGGAAAGGATTTATACCTAGTTCACCTGTATACTGAAGGCGTTACCCACTGGGGTCCTAGCTTTATGGGGGGGATGTCTCCTATTAGACTTCACCTTGATGGGGTTCTTGCCTTGATCTCCTGTCTGCGTTACCCCCACGCCACCATCAAAACCTAAGGTCACTCCCAGCAGGGCTCTTCAGATGCCTCCACGGACAAGGGTAAATTCAGAGCACAGTTCCCTTCCAGGGTTCCTGCTCTCACTTTATTTGCCTCTGAATATTTCATAGTGTCCTACCAGCCCAGTGATGCATTTAAAAATAATTTTTAATTCTGATATTTTATTTAGCATTTTTAGTTGTTTTCAGCAAGGGATGTTCAGGGTATCTAATTTGTCATACTGAAGCAAACAGGAGTCCTAGTCTATTATTTACTGTATTTTTCTGTACATCTGCAGTATTTTGTATTTTTAAAAAAACATAACAATACTAAGAAAAACTCCTGGAAGGAAACAGACAAAAAAATTTGTTAAATTAGGATGGTGTGATTATTGGTGAGTATCCTTATCTCTATTTTTCTGTACTACACACACACAAACACACACAGAAATTGGTAACGAAATGGAAATCTTTAGGATCACATCTTAAATAACAGTCCATTTCCATAAACTGAATTGTCAAGTAATTCTTAACTGATTTTAATCAAGTAAACTTTAAAGAGCAAGTTTACCCTTTCCCTGAAAAAGACCCAAGAAGTAGGTAATGCTGAGTATTACCAAAGGTAGTGCATTCACTACCCAACTTTCAAATACACAAGATGGTCTTATCTAGAACTTGTTTTGAAAGAGCTGGATACATATTTTCTCCTTAAAGAACAGTAAGAGATGGTTCGAGTAAAAACATCTTAGGAAAATTAAACTTTAATACTTCCTCATTAAACAGTATAACTCTTTCAAATCTCTTTTTAAATCTCTTAAATATATAAAATGGCTTTGGAGTATTTTTAAAATAAATAATTCAAGTCGATGTCACATTGATTATAGTGTCTCAGTCTCCAGAATATTTGTGGACTGGCAAACTTGATCGTACCCAAAACGACCGCCACTCCCGGAGACAACCACCCAGCGAGGAAGTGTTGTATGTACTTAACCCACAGCACTTCTGACCCCCTCATTACCCCACACTCGTCGACAGGAAGTCAACAAACTCACGAATTGTTGCCTACATGGTAGGTGAAAATGGTGTCTCACTTTCACTCTTTTGATAGCAGTGTAAACTAAACATTGCACGAAAATGGAATAATGTCTTTATTTAAACTTCTCTTACTGACCTCCCTATTTGGGGTTCCTTTCAACTTTTTGTTATTACAAACAGTGCTGCAATTGATTTTTTTTTTTTTTTTTGGTACATCCATTTTTACACATTGTCCTCTTATATTCTTAGGATAAATTCAGTATTTTGCCAGATCGCCCTACTTTGCGATAGGCGCAAGTTCTTACTTTAGATAAAAGTTGTTTAAAAAAAATATAAATTCTTAGATTAAATTTCTAAAACTAAAAATAGTTCATTCATATCTAAAATGTTTACTTTGTATTACTAATGTTAGTGTCTTACTGTCTGTCACCATTTATCTTGCTGTATCTTGTTTCTAGAAAAAAATGTAAATACAACAGCCCAAACTTAAAAAACAAATAAGTTAGGGAGTGACTATTTGCACTACCAAATTATTATTTGCTTTACAAAATGGTACCAGTTTAAATTGAAAGCACCTTGAAAATATTTGAAATAAGGCCAAATTTGCAAAAATCCAATTTACATATAACTTTCCCAGAATATATCAAGCACAGAAAATGAGATATACTTATTTTAACACAATTTTATGACTCCTAGGCAGTCGAATGAATCTGCTGCTGCTTTTATTGAGAGGCAAATTGTGTACAGCGTAAGGAATCCATGAAGGATTAACAAAACTGTAATTATGTGGTATTTTTTTCTCAAAACTCTTGGGGTTTTGTGTTTTGTTTTATTAAAGCCTGTGCTTCAAAAGCAGAAAAAATATCCACTTCCCCTCCCTTGCTTTTCAGGCTTTCCACTGCATGCCAGCCAACAGAGTGGCACATGACACATAACATGCATGGTCAACGTCCCACCGGCCTATTTGCAGAACCAACAGTACATATTGAACGAAACCACACCTCATACAAATGACTTTTAATCATCCTTTACCCTTCGGTGTAGGAGAATGGTGGAGAGCTGGGTGGAAGGGAGAGCTGGTTGTGGGCAAGACAGCTCAAGGAATGGAAATACACCATTACGGGGGGGTGCAGGAGTTGGCCTTCTTACTCACTGGCTCTAATTCCCTCGCCACAAATGATATGACAATGCTGTAGGGCTTAGAAAAATTGGGGCAATGCTGGGGCCGTGGGCAGCAGAGAGTGTATTAAGGACAGCCTGCCCGGTCCTCTCAGTGGCAGATAAAACACACAGATACACGCTCCCCACATTTAACCAGCGCCAGTCCTGTCTAACAGAGGGTTTCCCACTCTTTGGCTCCAGTCGCTCACCTTTTCCAAGCCTGACTCAGAAATACGCAATATCCCATTTAAAAACACTTCTGTGGAGGCTCCTGGGTGGCTCAGTTGGTTGAGCAGCTGCCTTCAGCTTGGGTCTTGGTCCCGGGATCCTGGGATCGAGCCCCGCTTCAGGCTCCTTGCTCAGCAGGGAGCCTGTTTCTCCCCTGCCTGCAGTTCCCCCTGCTTGTGGTTGCTCTCTGTCTCTGTCTCTCTCTGTGTCAAATAAATAAAATCTTTAAAAAAAAAAATAAATAAAAACACTTCTGTTTGTGAGAAGGGTCTCACACAGAAGCTTGGGGGAGGAGGGTTACCTGGCAGTTTTCCAGCACATTCGGGAATCCCTGCCTGCACTCCAACCATGATTAGCGTGAGGCCTTCAGAATGTAGGCCTGCGAGGAAGAAGGCAGGCATAGGGCAGGCCCTCTTGGCACTTCCCTCTTTCTTCTCTTCACTCTCTGCCCCTCTTCTCCCACCAGGAGTTGGGCCCCCGGCAGCTCCTCACCAGGAGCCCACCGGTCACTGCTAGAACCACCGGAAGGCCAAACAAGGCGCAGTGCCCAGGGGTCTGTTTGGCACTTTCAGAGTTTATGGCCTTTGGACTAGACAAGGATTGACCCATTTTATTTTAGGAGATGAGTGGGAAATGAAAGTAATTAGTGGGAGAAGGACTGGACTGGGTGTCCAAAGACCTGGGTTTACTTCCAGCTGGGCCACTACTGAGCCCTGTGACCTTGGACTAACACTTAATCCCTGCAGACCCATGTTTTATCGGCTGAAAAATGAGGTTTGAACTGAGTGAACTAGGGAGTAAAACTGAGCCAAGTGATCGATTTTGTGCATATTCGGGTGGCCGTGGCCATGTGGCTGTGTGTGTGTGTATGGGTGGAGGATGAGAAGATGAACCAAAGGAAAAATGGATTAACACAGCACAGGGTAAACACTCAGAAGTGAAAGTAAGCAGCTGGAATGATGAGGTGTGTCAAAGGAGAGAAACTTCCTTCCCCTTGGCACCGAATAACAAATTACCCCAAAACTTGGTGGCGTAAACCAAAACCAGTGTGTTAAAAACAACTTTAAAAAAAGGATTTTGTGGGCTATAAATTCAGGAAGGGCTTAGCTGCTTTTTTGTCACATGGAATGTCTCCTGAGGTTGCAGTCAGACACTGGCAGCGACAGCAACATCTGAAGGCTTAACTGGGCTGCGTGTCCAAGATGGCCTGTCCACGTGGCCAGCAGCCATTGCTGGCCACTGCTGGAAGCTCAGCGAGGCTGTGACCAAAGGCCTGCCCAGAAAGATGTTCTCAGGGGAGGGAGACTCCTTCCATAGCGGCCAGCTTCTTCCAGAGCAAGCACCCCAGGAGGAAAAGTAGAAGCGGCATGGCCTTTTCTAATCTAGCCTCAGAAGCCACAGAGCGAGGCTTCTGCCACACTTTATTGCTCAGGGAAGTCACCAGCCCATCCTGATTCAAGAGCAGGTTCAGGGGTTCCTGTTCTTGATGAGAAGATGTTAAAGAATGTTGGGGTCGAATTTTAAAAGTGCCCCAGGCACCTGACAAGAATTTGAAATAAATGTCTTGATAATTTTTATAATTTAATCAGCTTCCCGAGGTAAGAGGCTTCCTGAACAATCTGGTTGGCTGGGTGCTCATGAATTGAGTGTACTTAAGGAATCCCTGCACTTTTCAAGTAAATGATACGGTTCCAAATCGGAGATCACTTTAACCTCCATCGCTGTTTGATGTGAATAAAGTTAGCCACATAACTCCTCAGTGCAGGAAGAAGGCAAAGAACTTGAAAAATCAAATAACTAGACTATTATTTCTAGATTGATTTAGACGCTTCAGAAATAGGCTTCTCCTTCTGCGGATCTGGCAGGTCACTGTGGACATGGGACAACCACGCCACATGACATGTGGGAGAGAGACACCAAGTCACCAGGAGTGACTTGGAGCAAGCTATTCTAAGGGAAAACACTCCAGAATTCATCTGAGGTCAAATGTATGCTCCTTGGACCTGAGCTGGTCTGACACTGGCGCCTGAGAGCAGGCACACTTCGTGCATTCTTCCTTGGGTCTAATTTCAATGATTATTCCTTCCCATTTTGTGCAGCCACCATCAGACTGATTTTAGTTCCTGGGGATTAAACGGTTTCTGAAGGTTGTTATCACTCCCCTTCAGTGGAGCATATCTTCAAACACCTTCCTGGATAATTACCACGGCCCAGTGATTGGACAATCACCACAGAGTGCTTTTAAACACACACACACACACACACACACACACCTCAGTGTGTTCTTTTGTGTTTGCTTTGTTTCTGCATTTTCAAAGCCCAGCGGTTCTTGAGAGACAGTAGAAGGACAAAATAAGAAGACATATGGTAGTGCTTAAATTATTCCCCAAAAGGGAAAGTGTCCAATATGAAATTATTCACTCTTTACTATTCTGGGGTGGGGAGGGAGGCATTTCAACCAAGAAAATCTTAGTATACCCACAATGCCCAGAGGAGAACTGAATTATATTATCAACTTCCAAATACAGTCAGCAATATTTCACCAGAAAAGCTGCTTTGCAAAAATTAAACCTCTAATGTTTACACTGGGAAATACCTCCAGGCCTTCTCTGCCTTCTTCCCCATTGCCCTGCACATGAGTGTGGGACACACACAGACACACACACACAATTGCTTTTTCTTCCCAGGATCCTCGTTGTTTTGTTGACTTCTGTTATTTCACACAGGTGATTCTGTAGTGAATACCCAAAATGTCTCCCAAAGGAAAAATTACCCAAAGTAGAATTTTGTCTTTTATTTTTCAAAATGTTCTAGGAACCTACAGACTCATCCGATATAAGCCATGGAAAATGGCAGCCAGAAGGAAATCTCTTAGATAATTATTGGAGATCTTTTTTCATCCAAAATGATAAGTATAGGAAGGGGGAAGTGGAGATTGAGCTCCAGCTTCCTGTTGTTTTTATTCGGTTTATGCAACTCCAGTCCATTCAACCTAGCCTTAGGCATGTTATATAAAGGTTTTATGGAAAGAGATAAGCTTTGAGAAATATTTTTTAACTTAAATTTTAAAAATAGGTGATGCATTCACATGGTCCAAGATGAAAACACTATAAAAATGTATATGTTGATAAAGATGGCCAATAGACACATGAAAAGATGCTCAACATCACTAATCATCAGGAAAATGCAGATCAAAACCACAATGAGATACCTTCTTATTCCTGTCAGAATGGCTAGAATCAAAAACACAAATAACAAGTGTTGGCGAGGTTGTGGAGCAAAGGGAACCCTCATGCACTGCTGGTGGGAATGTAAATTGGTGCAGCCACTGTTAAAAACAGTATGGAGGTTCCTCGAAAAATTAAAAATAGAAATACTATATGATCCAGTAATTCTACTCCTGGCTATTTACCCAAAGAAAATGAAAACATTAATTCAGGGCGCCTGGGTGGCTCAGTTGGTTGGGCGACTGCCTTTGGCTCGGGTCATGATCCTGGAGTCCTGGGATCGAGTCCCGCATCGGGCTCCCTGCTCAGCGGGGGGTCTGCCTCTCCCTCTGACTCTCTTCCCTCTCGTACTCTCTGTCTCTCATTCTCTCTCTCAAATAAATAAATAAAATCTTAAAAAAAAAAACAACATTAATTCAAGGAGATACACGCACCCCTATGTCTATAGCGGCATTATTTACAACAGCCAAGATATGGAAGCAGCACAAGCAGCCCTTCATAGATGAACGCATAAAGGAGATGTGCAATATATACAATGGAGTATTACGCAGTCATAAAAACGAGTGAGATCTTGCGTGGATGGACATAGAGGGTATTATGCTAAGTGAAATAAGACAAAGACAAATACCAAATGATTGCCCTTATACGTGGAATCTAAAACATACACACACACACACACACACACACAAGCAGACAGTGGGCACACACAGAAACAGACCCATAAGTATAGGAACAAACTAACAGTTGCTAGCAGGGATGGGCATAAGGGGTCAAAGGGAGTCGGAAGCACAGGTTTCCAGTGACAGAATGAATAAGTCATGGGATGAAAGGCACAGCAGAGGGAATGTAGGCAATGGCATTGTGATAGCATTGTATGGAGACAGATGGGCACTGGTGGTGAGCACAGCATAAGGTATAGGGAAATTGCATCACTATGCTGCACGCCTGCAACTAATGTAACACTGTGTGTCAACTACACCTCAATTTAAACATGTTGAGAGGTGTGTCCCCATGTATCCCAGGCCCTCTGCACCCCCATCTCTTGTCCTCATAGGTAACCATATTGCTAGTTTCTTACATATGTTCCCAGTGTTTATGCTGACACAAGCCAACACAAACATATCCATATTTTGCTTCTTTTCCCATTGTTTTTGAGAAGGAATTTAAGAGAGAAGGAATTGACCTTGTTTGTCCTGTGGTGAGAATCGATGAGCAGAGAAAACAATGGAATATCAAAAAGAATGGATTTGATTTCTCAGTTACTTAGATTCCCAGAATCACTTTCTCTGACTTTGGTTCTTTGGGGCTTTTAGTTCTTTAAATTTCCCAAATCCTTATGATCTGCAGAAGCAAAATTTTAGGTAATTCACATAGCTCATCTCTTTTGCCTGACAACAAATACATGTATATGCCATCCTTCAGAAGAGTGGAAAAAGCACAACAGGAAAGGTTGTGCTGGGTCCCCTTAAGAAGGGCTCCTCATAATCCAGAGGCCTGAACATGGACATCCAGTCAGGACGCTGACCCTGCCTGAGGGAAGAACATTTATTCTGAGCCTGAAGTTTTCTTTATCTTACGTGTACCCATGCATAGAGCAAACACAGACCTTATACAAACATCTTACACTTTGGACCCTTGGAAGTCTAAAATAGAATACTTTGTAGATTTTAGAAACAACCGCAGGAATGTGGATATGACCAGATAATTGACTGTGGGCATTGTGTGGGACTGTGCCAGACCCCAAAAACAATTAAATAACTTTAAACTCATATTTTGGAAATGAACAGGCAATGGCAACAACCTGTTTTTCAAATAAGTTGAAACATAATAAATGATGTAATTTGTTGTCACTGCTTGGTGTGTAATATTCTATTATATGTCAGATGAATAAAGACAAACTAAATTGTGAATGATACAGAGAATAAATTACCGAATGGGTGTGTATTATATCAAGCACTTTACATGGTCAATGTCTTCCTGAAGAGTTACAGAATAGGTGAGTTTGTGAAAATCAAATAAAATTTGGTTAAATATTTATTGATTTTATTGTTTTTTTTTTAAGTTTATTTATTCTTCAGTAATCTCTACCTGCAACATGGAGCTTGAACTCACAAACCCAAGATCAAGAGTTGCATGCTCTACTGACTAACCCAGCCAGGCGCCCCTGGTTAAATATTTAAAGAAATCCTTAGGATGACTCGTTTATTTTAATTTTTCATTTAAAGGGAAATACATGATCATTTTAAGATATTTGAGCAGTACAGAAAGTATCCAGTAAAACTTGTTTCCCTCCCACCTCATCCCAGCTTGTCAGGCTTGTTCCTCAGACACAACCAACGTACCACTCTCTTGGGTTTCTGACAGAAAGGTTTTGCATTTTGTAATATGTAAATACCTCTATTTTTAAAACACAAATGGGAGCATGTTGCAAACCCAATCCTTACTTGGCCTTGGTCTTGATCAGCACCTGCACACCAGTGTTGTTGAATATCTCCACTGGAAGGAAGGCCTGCAGGTTATTCAGCCAGTCCCCACTAGGTGAGGAGTCTTTTGTGAAGTGAATAAGCATCCTTCATGGGGTAAAAGAAAATCACATCCTAATAATCTCATCCTGTAGATGTGATTATCACGCACCAAGCGTTGTCTCGCTCTCTTTTCCTGAGATCTGGAAAATCATTTGTTGCCCTCTCAGGGATCATCATCCCGTACTGCCTGATATCCAGGGTCTGAAAGCCGTTCTTTTATACATTTTGTTGCCATTTTTTAGCTGTTTCAGGCAGTAGGATAAATCCAATCCATGTTACTCCATCTTGGCCAGAGCTGGGGTGTCATATTTTTTCAACACCAAAGCGCTTCCTAAACTTGGATGTATACAATCATCTGAACAACTCATGAAAAATAAAGATTCCTGGGCTCCCACCAAGAAATTCTGATTTGGAGAGCTGCCTGGGAATCTGTATTTTTCACCAGAACCTCAAGGAGTGTTGATGCAGCCCGGCCATGGGCCAGACTGGTTGTTTGGGAACCACTGGCTTTAAGGATTATTGTATTTATTTGTCAGCTATTCTCAAGTGATGCCACCATATGGACACTTTGTTTTTCAGATGAACAAAATAAAAATAGGTGGTGGGGTTGATTTCTTGCCAGACTTTGAACTATTGAATTTTGGGAAATACACTGCCACCTCTGAAGGGCATCTAAAGAGGCCAGGGTTCTGTTCTAAAGAGACAGCTCTGCTTAGCATGTGACGCAGCAGACCCAATGAGCTTGAAGGCCAGGTTGGGAATCTAGTTGGAAGGGGCACATTTACTTGTCTGCAAAGAGAGGGCACAAATCCCAGCAGCTTCAGCTTAGTTAAACTCATTTTGGAAAATATTTTTGGCTTGTGTGGTTTTATGCTTTTGGAGTTCCATTTTTAAGCACCGGACCCGTCCAAACCCACTGAAGCTGAGCTGAAGCATCCAAGGAAGACGCTGAGTTTCACACCGATCTCTGCTGAGTCTGTAAAAATTTCTCAGATTTGTCCAAATTGCTTTGTTGAGAAACCAAAACAAAAATCACTAATCCCAGTGGGGTTTGTAGGGTCCTGTGGTTTTCATCCAAAACTATGGCTAAAGTAGTGATTGGTCATGTGACTTACAAGTCTAAAGGTTTCATTATGAAACCCGAAAGAAACCCACAAGCTTCAGATTTAAAATATACTCCCAAGAGACTAACCCCCTCTCCCCCGCCCCCCCCGTTTTCTTAGTTTTGGCCTGGAAGCATAGACTAAGGAAACATGTCCAATCCAAACCAAATGTTGTCAGGACTCACTACATTTTAAATCCAAAGCTGAATTTTATTCCATTGGGATGACATTGTTTATTAACACTGTCTGAGGCAACTGAATTGTCTAGAAAAGTTCAGGAGAGCTGGAGGCCTTCTTTTGTTTGTATTATGGTCAGAACTGTCCAATAAACAAAATGAGTTCAACATAAATGATGAGATTTTATTTTACCATATATTCCTTCCCTTAGGATATATAAACAACAAATTGTGAAGTGAATTATATTTTCTTGTCTTTTTTTTTAAAGATTTTTAATTTATTTATTTGACAGAGAGAGACACAGCTAGAGAGGGAACACAAGCAGGGGGAGTGGGAGAGGGAGAAGCAGGCTTCCCGCAGAGCAGGGAGCCCGACGCAGGGCTTGATCCCAGGACCCTGAGATCATGACCTGAGCTGAAGGCAGATGCTTAACGACTGAGCCCCCAGGCACCCCTTTTCTTTAAGATAAAATTTTACTCATTAAGTGTCAGATCCCTTTACAACAATGACTCAAATTCTAAGATATACAAGAATAACCTGGAGAATTTGTGACATCTGCATATTCTTATTATCTACAACTGTGTAACAAGTTCTCACAAAACGTAGAGGTTTAAAGCAACAACCAACTTATTCCACTTCATAATTTCGTGGGTTAGGAATTCTGGCAAGGATCAGCTGGGTGACTCTTCTGCTCCAGGTGATCACCTGGGGTCATCCACTGGTTTTCAGCTGGTGTCTGGTCTCATCCGGAGGGTCCAAGACAGCTTCACCCACACACCTAGCAAATTGGAGGGGATGAATGGAGAGCTGGCTCAGCTGGACTCTTCTTCCTCCTCATGCAGTCTTAGGGTCCCTCCATATACTCCAGGCCTCCCAGAGACCAAGGCTGGGCCTAGAACTGGCATAGCCTCCCCTCATTGTTCAGAGTAGCCATGGGCCAAGTTCAAGGAGAGGAGAAATAGACCCCACCTCTTGATGGCAGAAATGTCCATCTGTGGCCATCTTCTATCCGTTACAAGGCAACCACCACAGTTACACTCTCAGAAATTCTGATTTAGTCTGTGTGTGGTGGGGTCGGTCCAAGCATGTGCATTTTAGAAAACACCCAATGAAATTCTGGTGCAAAGGATCCTCCCAGCACTCTTTGAAAAACACCACTTTATATGATGTGATGGAATGTGTGCTTATAATCAATCTGTCCATCAAACAGTCAACAAACATTGATGGTGTGATATGTGCCCAGAATCATGGTAGGTGCTGTGGAGAGTGGAAAAGGTACATCAAGAAGGGATCTCAGCCCTAGAGGTGCTGAAATACATTCCACAGGAGCCAGGGTGCAGGAAGTGGAGCCTGAAAGCCAGGATCCCCCTGTGGGAGAGGGCCAGCTGCTGGGGGTGGGGAGGCCAGCACAAAGTAGTCTCCTATAGCCAAGGTGACTGAGGCAAGCACCTGGAGCTTAAGCCGTAGAAGTTGTGTTGGAATGACTAGGTGGCCAGAATGAATTATGGGGGAAAGGGGAGCTGGACTGTTCATAGTTTCTGGTCAGATATGGGGCTGGGGCTGAGCAAAAGAGCTGGAGGCATGATGGCTCCCAAACACGTTTTTCTTTTTCTTTTAAGATTTTACTTATTCATCTGAGAGAGCACAAGCAGGGGGAGAGGGAGAAGTAGACTTCCCGATGAACTGGGAACTCCATGTGGGGCTCAATCTCAGGACCCTGGGATCATGACCTGAGCCGAAGGCAGATGCCTTAACCGACTGAGCCACCCAGGCACCCCTCCCAAACATATCTTTCTTTCTTCCTTAAAAATTTATTTATTTATTTTATTTATTTATTTTTAGAGAGAGAGGGAGTGTGTGTGAGAGCAGTGGTGGGGAAGCAGATGGAGAGGGAGAGAATCCTCAAGCAGACAGACACCCTGCTGAGTGTGGAGCCTGATGTGGGGCTCGATCCCAGGACCCTGAGATCATGACCTGAGCCAAAGTCAAGGGTCAGATGCTTAACCGACTGAGCCACCCAGGCGCTCCCCAAACACATTTTTCAAAGTGTGATCTTTTCTCCCAGGATTCTGACAGGATCAATTTCCCTGATCTTTTATTCCTCCCCGCTCCTGAGTTTCTTTCTGGTCCTATATGCCTGTGTTGTTCCTATCCTAGCAAGTCACGCAGCTTAGCTCCAGGATGGGACAGCCAGTCCTTCCAGTAACAACATGGATTTTCTTTGCAGGCTTCTGACTCATCCTGCATATGGCTTCAGCAGCCAAATAGTCTCTGGACCCTAAATCCAAAGCAGGCTCTGTGGGTCTGTGTGTATGTGTGCACATGTACACACACTCACATGGCATGTATGCATGTGTGTGTGTGTGTATGTGGTGTGATGGGGTGACTACTGGGGGAGGCACAGGTTGGGGAATCTTGGGAGATGTGTCAAGGTATGAAGGATGTTAGTTGGAATTTGAGCACATTGCTGCAAACAATACTGAGAAAGATCATCTGTAATCTAGAGAGATACACGTGATTAAGAGATTAGAGTGGAATGAACTCTGTGGTCATGGACCAGAAGAATGGGGTAGACGTATGCCTGGAACAGAGGGGTCTATGAGGCCATCTGTAAACAGGGGTATGTATAGAGTGCACCAGTGGGTCAAGCCGGCTGTTCAACGATGTCTTATTGGGCTGGACAGAAATACTTTACTCGGTGGAAAACAATCCCTTCTTGTCTGGATCTGAGGCTACTGTGAGTGCTAAGCCTTTAAGTTTTGAAGCCCAGAGTCAGCACGGAAAGCCAGGACCAGCAGCATCCAGGGATGGCGTCAGCAGCCAGGCAGGGGCCTGGGCACAAATGGAAGCTCGGGGCTAAGCTGTGAGCCAAGAATCAGCCAGGCAAGGAGCCAGAACACAGGCGGCCAGCAGGCTGGGCAGAGGATGCTCACAGATAGGCAGGGATCAGGAAGATTCAAAACTCTCAGGAGCAGGGCTGAGAACACAGGCCACGATCACGGCCCTTCTGCAGATGGTCTCATTCCCAGCAAGAGCAATCGCAGATCAGTCCAATGCTTTTGGGTCCCTCCTAGGGACAGGATGGGAAGGCAGTACTTATCTCTGTGCCCATTGGGTGAAGGCACCCCTCTGGGCAGCCGAAGCCCAGGCTGGATGCCCCTGATAAGAAGAAAGAGCTCCCTCCTCCAGGCAGGTACAGGATGCAAACCCTCCCTCCAGGTTTAGTGAGCAAAATGTAGTCTGGATTCAGCTCCCCTTGCCTCTCAGCAAAACCTTTGTGCAAAGCACAAAGCACATCACTGCATGAGGTGATCCCAGCGTGGAGGCAGGAATGAGAGACAATTGTTCTGAATGCTGGAATACACTGACCAGATCTTGGCACTATTGACCAGAAGTCAGGAAAATTTCTCTGAATGCTCTGTACCTCCTCAGACACAGGGGTGGTAAATTAGTCATCGCCAGAGGGATACAAAACATTAACACCGGGCTAATTGGGGAAACCAGGCCCAGGGCATTATGCTGCCAGCCAGCCCATCCACTAAGGGGCTGGCTGGTGCAGGGGATGGCTGAGAAAAGCTACTAAAAGGCCTTGCTGCCAAAAGTACTGTTCCAGTTGAATGGTAAGCCATGTTCCCCGCCCTGGCAACTGAAGGACAAAAGCTTCTGCTGTGCTCTTTTTAAGATCAAGAAAACATCACCTTGTTGTGGAGTTACTGCCGAAGACTTTAGGACACTTGCATCAAAAAGCAAGTGTCCTATACACTTTGCTGCTCTGGAGTACCAGTGCCCCTGACCAGTACGCTCTGGTTTTGCTAGCCAAAGAAAGCCCTAAATGCCTCTATTTCTTGGTTTGTCATCTTCCCCATTTCCTTATCTGTAGCTACCATCTTTCCCAGTGAGTGTGTTGATTCTGGCAAAGAGGCTCTTGACCTGATTTCTGTTTCTGCTGGGTCTGACCAGTTAGGTCTTTCTTAGACTCATCTTTTGTTCGGTATTTCTTGAATACTTGAGATGTGCCAGGTGCCATGCTGGGGGAATGCATGGATAATGACGACATGGCCGCTCCCCTCAAGGAGTCTGCAGGGGGGCAAGAGGGAAGAGGTGTCAACCAGCGCTACGGTCTCTGACCTACAACCCAGGTGGACACGACTTTCCAGCTTTATGATGGTCCGAAAGCTATACACATTTAGTAGAAACTGTACTTTGAATTTTTAATTTTGATCTTTTCCTGGGCCAGCCATATGTACTACGATACTCTCTCCTAATGCTGCGCAGCTGCCTCGAGCAGCCAGTCCCAGTCAACCACGCGATCACAAGGGTGACCAATGATACACTGATAATCATTCTGTTTTTCACTCGCAGCACAGTGTTTCATCCACTGCCTGAGACATTCAACACTTTATTACAAAATAGGCTTTGCGTTAGATGATTTTTGCCGAACTAATGCCTAATGGAAGTGTTCTAAGTATGTTTAAAGTAGGTTAAGCTGTGATGTTTGGTTGCTTAGGTGTATTCAATGCATTTTCGACTTAGGATATTTTCAGCTTATGAGGGGGTTATCAGGATGTAACCCCACTGCAAGTCCAGGGAGATCTGCAGTGGACAATGGCTGCCTATCTGAGGTCCATTCTCTCCTTCCTCTTCCTGTCAGAAGCCTAACACTGTTCACAAATCCTCTCTTAAGTGCACGCGCACATACGCGCGTGTGCTCGTGCATACTGAGCCTAGTTTAGGGGTGAGGTCCAGGGAATGTGAAGCCAGGGGCAAAATGAGTCAGAAGCTGAGTTTAAGGAGAAGGAAAAAGGGCTCACACTGAAAGTCCACGTTGTTGCCTGAAGGACTGGCTATTCTGTCCTAGAGCTGAGCTGCGTTAGCTGCCAGGACAGGGGCAACACAGGCCAATAGGACTGGAAAGAAAGCCCCTGTGTAGTTGTGGTTCATTTACTTTCACTGTTCTAAAATATTATATCATATGATTTTAATACAATTTATTTACACAGTCGATGGACATTGGGTTGTTTCTAACCTCTTAATTCTTGGAGGGGAGTTGTTTGATTTTTGTTATTGTAAACAGTGCTGTTATAAACATTCCTATACAGGTCTTCCGGTACCCAAGTGAATGTTTACATTTAGAGGCCAATACCTAAATGTTTTCCCCATGAGGGCACCAAGTGGTATTTCCACCAGCAGTGTGTATTGCATTTGCTCCATATCCCCACTCACATTTTGTATTATGACACTTTTTAATAAAAACAAAAATCCTGTGATTTCCAATGCAAATTTGAATTTTTCTGATTACTAAAGAGATTAAGTATATTATCATGAATATTGGTCATTTGTGTTTCTGCTGTGAAAGCTTGTTCAAGGCTTTGTTCATTTTCATTTTGGGATATTTGTATTTTTCTAACTGATTTCTAGGAGTTCTTTATATATTCTGAATAATAATCATTTGCTTTACAGTGTCTCTTAATAAACAAATGTTCTTCATTTTTATGTACACAAAAATATTTCAATATTTTCTTCATGGCTAGCAAATTTTTGGTCATTTCTAGCAGGTTCTCTACATTGAAGTCATAAAGATAATGATCTATTTTCTGCTAAAAATGTTGAAGTTTTGTCCTACACATTTATGTGTAATTTATCTGGGATTAATTTTGTGTATGGTGTGAGGTAGGGATCCAATTACATTTTTTTTTTTGTTATGGATAACTGACTGTTCCAGGACAATTTATTGAATTATCCTTCCTTCCTCCAGTGATTGCAGAGCTGCCTCTGTCATATATTAAGTTGCCATAATGCATAGGTCTGCTTCAGGGTTTTCTATTTTGTTCTATTACCAATTTGTTTAGTCCTCAATCAATACCACCTTGTCTGAATTACCACAACTTGATGAAAAAGTGCTTATATCTGGAAGAGCAGATTCCCCACCTTAATCTTCAAGAGTGCTTAGCAATTCTTAGGCTGTGCTCATTAATATATGTTTAGAATTGTCAAGTTCTTTGAAAAACTCCATTGGGATTTTTATTGGAATTGCACTGAATTCATCAATTTGAGGAGAACTGACATCTTTATAATGTTGAGCTTTCCTATTTAATAAAACCATGTATCTCCATTTATTTAGGTCTTTTTTAATGTTTTCATTTCATTCAAAATTCAACTGCTTTATGCTGGACACTACTCCAAAGGGCAAAAATCCCTGCCTTCGTGAAACATATATTCTGGTTGGGAGAAGATAATAAACAAAATAAATAAGTAAAAGAATAAATAAAAGTAAAATAAATAAGTAATAAATATGTAAAAGTTCAGAAGATAGTGGGGAAACCAGCTATATGGCTTTCTAGGGGAAGAGCATCTCAAGCAAAGGGACAGCAAGTTTAGGCTGGTTTAGTCTGTTCAAAGAACTCTGAGGAGCCCACAATGGTTGGAGTGGAGAAAATAAAGGCAGGAATTATAAATGAGGTCAGAAAGGTGATAGAGACCTATCACGTAGATCAGGGTGAGGCTGGGCTGATAGCAGAGGAGGGACATGATCTGACTGTGTGTAACAAGACTGCCTTGGCTGCTGTGTTGGAACTGATGAAGCAGGGAGAAAGCAGGAAGGCCATCCGTGAGGCTCCTACAATAATCCAGATGAAATATAATGGTGCCTTGGATCAGAGTAGTGGCAATGGGGTGGTGGAAGAGGCCAGCGAAAGGTAGTACCAAGAGAACTTGCTGACAGAGCAGACAGGAGGTGGGAGAGGAGGCCAGGACTGATTAGCCTAAGAGATATGTCTGAGCATCAGACATATTTACCAAGATGGGGAAGAGTGGTGGATGAATAGGTTGGAGGGAGAATGTCAGGAGCTCAATACTGGACATGATAACTTTGAGATTTCTGTTAGATGGCTCAGAGGAGGTGCTCTGTTGCCTGCTACATATGGAAGACTGGAGTTCAGAAGGAAGACTCCAAATAAAGTTATAAATTTGGAAGTCATCTGCACCAAAACAGTCAGAGTCCCAACAGAAAACAATGGCATACTCAAATTAGGAATATTTCAGGAGGGTTTATTTACAAAGGGATTATTAGAGGTGAGCATGCAAAGAAATACAAGGAATCGCTGAACATCCTGAGGGTTCCAAATTCTAAAAGAACAGGAGAGGTAGGTGTTATGGGAACTTGGAAACAGAAAGTTAGGTGGAGAAGGGGGCCTTGAGAGGAGTCATCTTGGTTAAGAGTCCCCACAAAGAAGGGGTTGAGGAAATAAATATCCCAACATCAGTCTTCTCTCTTCCCTGACTATGCTGCCACAGCTTGTTGTTGGTCACAACCAACTAGAAGTGAGAAGGCACAGAGGCCTGTCAATAAAGTACAGACAAGTCAACCACCTGAGGCAGAGACCAGGTTGGAGAAAGATGGAGAAGAGATCTGGAGGGAAAGAGCAGATACCTGGAACAAGCAGATAAGATGGTATTTGAAGACAAGAGATTGAATGAGATGACTAGGTAATGCATATAGACAGAAAAGAGAAGAGGTCCAAGAAGCTGAATAGATGAGGAATCCGCAAAGAGTACTGAGTGACTAGAAAGCAACTTTAGGGAATTAGGAGGTCTTGGAAGTCAGATGAAGAAACCATTTCAAGGACAGCTCTCATGGGTCTAGTGCTGCTGACAGGTCTAGTAAGATGAGGCCTGAGAACTGACCACTGGATGTGGCAAAGCAGAGCCCGCTGGTGGCACTGACAAAGAACAGTGGGAATGGGTAGGGGCCTCACCAAAGCAGGTCTATCTTAAGAGTGAATGATGAGAGAAAAGAATTGAGAATAGATAACTCTTTCAAGGAATTTTGCTATAAATTATAAAATTATATATAAAGGGTTTGAGGTAAATGGGTGGTCACTAGAAGGGAATGTGGATCAAGACAGGTTTTGTTTTTGTATTTAAGATAAAAGGAAATAGTAGTGTATCTGTTTACTAACAGGAATGATTCTGTATTAAGGAGAAATAGTGGATGACACAACAGAGAGGTCAATGGCTAGAGCAATGCACTGGAATAGATAAGACGGGGTGGGACCTGGGGCATAAAGAGGGGGCTTAGGTTTAGTTAATAGCTTGGGGAGTTCATCTATAGGAACAGGAGGGATGTGGTGTGGTGCAGAAGCTAGCAGGTGTGTGCATGAAGTTGGTGGTTTGTGGATGTTCTCTTTTGATTGCTTCAATTTTCTCAGTGTAAGAGAAAGCAGGGTCATCGGCTGACAGAATCTGGGAAAAGCTGGCACTTTGTGCAGAAAGGAAAAAATATCAAGTAATCAACTAACTTAGTAGTCATCAAATTTTTTTCTTTGCATACCTCCTAAAATAATTTTGAAAGATGGTATCTCCTCATACATTTTAAAATGACATCTAAAATGTTTCACCATAAATTTATCATTGCATAAGATATAAATTCACTTATAACTAGTTGGGAAGAGGAGTTTTATTAAAGCAAAGTTATAAAATTTTTGAAACTCCTTTGTTATTTATCAAAATCACAAAGATTATGATTGAAAATTATTTTTATAAATATTTTATATCTATTATCAAAAATTATTTTTCAGTTCAGTTTAAGTAAAAGCAAAGAGTTCTTATATGAATCTTATGTGTATATTCCTAACTGAAGGAATAAAACTATTGGAACTATACCAAATTAAAAAGCTTTTGCACAGTGAAGGAAACCACCAACAAAAAGAAAAGGCAACATACTGAATGGGAAAAGATATGTGCAAATGATATACCCAATAAAGGGTTGATATCCAAAATATATTAAGATCTACAATCCAATTAAAAAAATGGTCAGAGGACCTGAATAGACATTTTCCCAAAGAAGACATACAAATGGCCAACAGACACATAAAGAGATGCCCAACATCACTAATCATCAGGGAAATGCAAATCAAAAGCACAAAGAGATATCACCTCACACCAGTCAGAATGGCTAAAATCAAAAAAGAAGAAATAACAAGGGTTGGCGAGGATGTGGAGAAAGGGGGAACCCTTGTGCACTGTTGGTGGGAATGCAAATTGGTGTAGCCACTATGGAAAAAAGTATGGAAGTTCCTCAAAAAATTAAAAATATAAATACCATATAACCCAGTAATTCCACTTCTGAGTATTTCTCTGAAGAAAACAAAAACACTAATATGCATGAAGAGACATATATCTCTATGCTTATTACAGCATTATTTAAAATAGCCAATATATGGAAACAACCAAGTGTCCATCAATAGATATACACAATGGAATATTACTCACACATCAAAAAGAATGAGATCTTGTCATTTGCGACAACATGGATGGACCTAGAGGGTATTGAGGTAAGCGAAATAAATCAGACAGAGAAAGACAAGGAGCATATGATTTTACTTATATGTGGAAATCTAAAACAACAACAACAATAAACAAACAAAGGAACAAAAACATTCTTAAATACACAGAACAAACTGGTGGTTGCGAAGGGGAAAGTGGGTGGGGGGATGGGCAAAATAAATAAAGGGGATTAAGAGGTACAAACTTCCAATTATAAAATAAATAAGTCACAGAGATGAAAAGTACAGCATAGGGGATATAGTCAATAATATTGTAATAATGTGTGGTGACAAATGGTGGCTACACTTACTGTGGTGAGCACTGGGTAATGCACAAAATTGTTGAATCAATATGTTGTACACCTGAAACTAATATAACATGGTATATTAATTATATTTCAAGAAATGATTATCTGTATAAATATTTTATATCGATCATTAAAAATTATTTTTAATGATCTATCTGCTGACAACTCAATTAGTTCTTTTTCAGCTTAATTAAAAGTAAAGAGTTGGGGGCGCCTGGGTGGCTCAGTTGGTTAAGCGACTGCCTTCGGCTCAGGTCATGATCCTAGAGTCCCAGGATCGAGTCCCACATCGGGCTCCCTGCTCGGCAGGGAGTCTGCTTCTCCCTCTCCCGCTCCCCCCTCTTGTGCTCTCTCTCTCTCTCAAATAAATAAATTAAAAAAAAAAAAAGTAAAGAGTTGGAATATAATTGAGCTGTAGTAATAAATATTTCCCAACAATGACTCATTCATTTTCTCAACATGTACAACAATATTTCAAATTATTTCTTTATCTAGATTCTTACACACCAGGGCCATGCTCCATAATAAGATTCATAATAGATGAGATGCATGATTGAAAATATTTTTTTCATAAAGAAGAGAAGAGCAAACGTGAAAGAGGACCCCTGGATCTCAGACATTCTTAGGCACATTAGTTTTGGGAAAGAGTATATCTACAAAGTGACTGCCTCAACCACGAATCTCGTAAGAAGCCTTCATATGTTCTTTTTTTATTTTTATTTTTATTTATTTATTTTTTTAAAGATTTTATTTATTTATTTGAGAGAGAGAGAATGAGAGACAGATAGCAAGAGAGAGAAGAGGGTCAGAGGGAGAAACAGACCCCCTGCTGAGCAGGGAGCCCGATGTGGGACTCGATCCCGGGACTCCAGGATCATGACCTGAGCAGAAGGCAGTCGCTTAACCAACTGAGCCATCCAGGCGCCCCATATGTTCTTTTTTTAAAGTTAATTTTTTAAAAAGATTTATTTATGTATTCTAGGAAGAGAGAGAGAGGCAGGAGGGGCAGAGGGAGAGGGGGGAGAGTTCTAAACAGATGCATCGGTGAGTGCAGAGCCAGACGTGGGGCTTGATCTCATGACCCTGAGATCATGACCTGAGCCAAAACTAAGAGTTGGATGCTTAACCAACTGCACCACCCAGGTGTCCCGGATATGTTCCCTTTTAAAAATTGTGGTAAAATATATGTAATATAAAATTTACCATTTTAACCATTTTTAAGTATACAATCAATGGCATTAAATAGATTTACATGGTGGTACAATCAACTCTATTACTCATCTCCAGAACTTTTTTCACCTTCCTAAACTGTAACTTTGTACCTGTTAAACAACTCCCCATTCCTCCCTCCCTCCAGCCCCTGGTGACCACCATTTTACTTTCTGTCTCTATGAATGTGACTATTCTAGCTACCTCATATAAATGAAATTATACAGTACTTGCCTTTTATGTCACTCAGCATAATGTTATCAAGGTTTATCCATGCTTAGCCTGTGTTAGAATTTCACTTGTTCTTAAAGCAAAATCACATTCCATTATACGTAAATACCACATTCGTTTATCCATTCATCTGTCAAAGGACATTTAGGTTGTTTCCACTTTTTGGCAATTGTGAATCATGCTGCTCTGAACACGGATATACAAATTTCTGTTTGAGTACCTGCTTTTAATTCTTTTGAGTGTCTACCTAGGAGTGGAATGGCTGGATTCTATGATTCTATGTTCATGCACCCATTTTGAAAACACTGGTATAGGAGAATGGGAATAGAAATGGACCAAAAAAAAACACAGCATAGTTTCAGGGAAGCAGTAGGGCCCAGTTAAAATGAGCAATCCTAAATTTGAAGTGAAACCAGCGGGCATGTTTGTGTTATTTTACTCTAGTCACATTCAGTTGCACAGGTGCGGGGCTAGGGTGGGGGGAGTGTTGGCTATGACTATGATTTTGGCTAAGCAGGCCAGCATGCAATGAAAATGCAAGGCAGTTGAAGATCTGCACATAATTCTTAGTGATTATAGTTATTGGCCATGAAATATATGCTGGGTAAGGACTTCAAGCAAGTTTTATAATCTTTTCCATACCAACCTGGGGAGTCCTTTGTTAGGCTAATTTCTAGGTTCTTTATAAAAGAAAATCTTTTAAAAGATGTTTCCCAACTGTTTGTTGTTTGAGTATACAAATAAAATGTTGGTTTTAATATATTAATCATAGAATCAAACTAGCCTGAAAAACTCTCTTATTATGTACGTAGGTTCCTTGGGGTTCTCTCCAAAGTGGTCATACCCTCCATAAATATTATCAATCATGTTTCCTGCTTTTCAACCATTATGCTTTTCTTTCTTTTCATATCTTGCTGTGTTGACTAGTAACTGCAGTATAATGTTAAATACAGAAGTGGTAATAGATGAGTACTATTATCTTTGGACTGATTTTAAATGGAATGCTTCTAACATTTCATTAATAAAAATGTTTACTCTAGGTTTTCGGTCAAAACCTTTATCAAATAAAGGAATTTCCTAAGAATTGGCTATGAGTTTTTAATCATGATTAAATGTCGAAGTTTTTCAAATACCTTTTCTTCATCTGCTGAGATGATCCCATGGTTTTTCGCTAATAATCAGTTAATAGGTTATACTTATGTATTTCTTTATATTAAATGACTAGACCATTCCTTGGATTCCTAACTTGGTGATAATGTAATATATTTTTTATGTGATTACAGTCTTTGAATATTCATGACCTAAGGAGCTAGAGCTTATTACACCCATTTTACAGACAATAAACGAGACTTAGAGAAATATGTAATATGCATAAGACTCATACTCAGGAGGTGGCAGAACAGTAATTCAAACCCAGGTCTCGAGAATTTGTGCTGAATTAATATTGAATAGAAGCTTCAGGACCTTATAGACTCTTTAAACATTCCTTAGCTGGGAAAAAAAAAAAATGCTTTCCCATCAAATTAGTTCACCTTAGGTATTGGTCACGAAATGATGTTAAACGTAATTAGAGGAAAAGATGTGTATAAAAGTGGGCCTAAAAGATAATCCTAGTAGTTCTTCATTATTAAAGTTCTTTAAATACTTTATCACATTGGAATTTATTTAAAAAGGACCAACAGGGGACAGAAAATAATGAAATCAAGATAAAATTTCTTAACATGTAGAGTCTCTCTTGGTCAATGTTTCTACTAGTATTGCATACTCAGGACCAAAGAGAAATTGAAACCATCAACATTCAAGTCTTTGTTAGAGCTTCCTCGTTTCTTTAGTGAAAAAAAAGTGGTATTTCCTGGGCAGAAATGTTATGAGGAGATGGGGAACGAGCCTCTCCAATTAGAAAAGGAGGAGTAGCATGTGAAGGCCTATGTGAGAGCAGTGACAGGCAGAAAAACTAGGTCACAAAGGCTCTGAAAGTGGATCCCCCATCCTGCAAGACCCTAGCATGGGCCTCTAGGACATAAACAAAGGCAGGAGACTCTCTACATAAAACTTTTGCCAAAATAGAATGAAGGAGTCAACAGTTGTCGCCAAAATAATATTTCATTGCTTGTTGAAAAACAGGCAGGAAAAACTACACTGTCACCTCTTCTGGGAAAAGCAAAAATAAAGTTGTATTTCAACGTTAATTTTCCACCTTGTGGGCAAAAATAACAGGAAAATTACTTCTGGGCAATACTGCACATATTATAGAATAATGAGCCATCTTAGGCAGTTGAGCAAGAAGCAAAGCAACCAGGGTGCTGCTCTCTAGAAAAGAACAACACAGTAAGTTTCTTTAAAGGAAATCTTAAAGAAATGCTATATGAGAAAGGAGACACAATAAGATACACCAAGGGCCATCTAAGAATGCCACATTTATCTATATTAAAGAGACAGTGTGACACTTGGAAATAAACCGGAACTTCAGCATTTGGGATGCTGATCTGATTCACATGTGGCTCCTTCACCACTTCATGGCCATCTCAACTTGATGTCATTTCACATCGGTTTCCTTCCTCCCTCCCTTTCTCCTTCTTTTTATGTTTTGGGTATTGATGCGCTGAACAAAACAACAAATTCTTCTGTAAAGCCAGCTATTAAGATGGTCCCAAGCACTACCAGCTTGCAAGACTGGCTTCTAATTGCACAGATATGGTCCCTCTATGTCTCTATGTTGGAAGAATTCTAAGACGGCCCCCAAGGTTCCTGTCCCTCGGTGTATATGTCCTGTATAATCCCCCTTACCACTTGAGTGTGAGAGGAACCTGTAAATATAATGGCATTTATACATCACATTATGTTATAATTACATTATGTTATATGGCAGAGGTATTTGTAGATGTAATTGAGACCCCTAATTAGTTGACTTTGAGTTAATCAAAAGAGAGATTAACCTAGGTGGGCCTGACCTAATCAGCAGAGCCCTCGAAAGAGATCAACAAAGTCAGAGAGCTTTCTCCTGCTGACCCTGAAGAAGCATCTCCTGCTGACCCTGAAGAAGCAAACAACTGTGCTGTGAACTGCGTCTAGAAGACGCTGTGTGGCAAAGAACCTGAGTGTGACTGCTAGGAACTGAGAGTTGTCCCTGACCAATAGCTAGCAAGAAGCTAGGGACTTTACTCCAATAACCACAAGGGACTGAATTCACCCAACAACCAGTGAGACCGTAAGAGGAACCTAAGCCTCAGATGACATGGAGCCCCTGCGGACACCTTGATTTCAGCCTGATGAGACCCTGAGCATAACACCCAGCTAACCCATATCCAGACTCCTGATCCATGGAAAGTACCAGATAAAAATACAGATTGTTTTAAGCCAATAAGTTTACAGTAATTTTTCATGCAGCAATAGAAAACTAATAAATGTACCCTCGAACCTTAAAGTTTGATGACAGTATCTTTAATCTGGGGTTTTGAGGTATGGTAAGTATTTATTACGTAATGTGAGAAGAAAAGCTAATGAGCTCCTTCATAATCTGGAAAAAGGTAGCTCTATTGTTTTGTTTTTAAAAGATTTATTTACTTATTTTGGTGGCGGGGGGGAATGGGGCAGAGGGAGAGGTAGGGAAAGAATCTTAAGCAGACTCCCTGCTAAGCACAGACCCTGACTCAGGGCTCAATCTCACGACCCTGAGATCATGACCTGAACTGAAATCAAGAATCGGTCACTTAACTGACTGAGCCACCCAGGCAGCCTGCTCTATTGTTTTAACTGAGGGGATGTGATAGTCATTCATGCTGGTCACCAAGTGCTTCCAGCTCTCCCTTACTCCAGACCTATAATAGCTCTGTACTGTCTGTTCTCTCTGGTACAATCCTTGTTGGATGGAATATGAGCATCATGTTGGTCAGTGTGTATCACTTCTGGGCCAGAACACTTGACCTATGCAGGACTCCCCAGAGCTCTCTTTTCCACTGCCCCAGGGCACAGCAATGCTCCTGATAGCCTGGGTCCTAAAGTGAGGTTATGTGGGGCAGAGCCTATCCCGCTGACCAATACGCTCACCTCTAGAATGAAAAATAAATGTTATTTTAAGACACCTCAACTTCACAATTGTGCGTTACTGCAGTGTAATGTAGCCTGTGCTAACTAAATGTGGGAGTTACTGAACTACACACCCAAAAGGAACAGCCCTCCAGAGACCCAGACATGAGAAGGTCAGAGATAGAAGGACACACAGTATCTTAAAATGTGTTCATATACCTAAATTATTTCCATTGGTCAATGTGAAACAAACAAACAAAAAAACCCAAACCAAAACGAACAGCTTCAGTTATGTTAACCTTAAAGATAAAACGCAGTTATTTGGCCAGCAAAAATGGGTTTATTTGGGAAGAGCCAAGAATTGTCATTTGGGACATGCAAGCCATGTCAAAACCACAGGCAACTCAAGAGAACAAAGGAGAGGAACACTCTTACAGAGGAAAGGGAGGAGCTGGGAGGGGGTCTTATAAACAAAAAGTCCATTGGAGTAAACTAGGAGTTTGAAGTGCAGTGGCTTTTCACAGGCAGAGCTGTGGCAGTTTCTCATTGGCTGGGCTGTTGCCGGGCGAGGAGAAAACCTTTCTTCTGCCCGCTAGTAAAGCAGTATTCATTTGGTCTGGGAAGGTTCTGCTCTTCCTGTGGGTTCTGCATTTGATAAGGAGTGGGAGGGCACGAGAGCTCCCCCTTCTGGCCTCCTGGCTCCATTTTAATGAGGCCTCCCTTCCATAATAAGTGCAAACAGAAGAAAAAACATGAGAACACCAATCATTACTGATCTATGCTGATCCTCACCCAGGATCTGTTAACATCTGCAAAGATCAGAACCAGTTGAGTAGCTGGCTCTTCACTCCAGGGAGAAAAGTTGGGGGAGCTCTTCCTGGACAGCTCTTCTTAGTACAAATGTCATCATCAGTCTTTGCGAGTTCAGTGTTCCCTTAATTTTGAGAACGTAGGGGGCAGAGCCTTCATATCTTGCTGTGCAAGACTGTCAAAGATAATTTAGAAGGAGTGTGTCTGTCCAGAAGAAACAAACAAACAAGCAACACAAACCAAGGTCTGATGAAAAAAAACAACACTGCCATCATAGGAGAAAAAAAGAGATGAGCAGTAAAATCCTGTTTTTAAAAGGGCAAGAAACAATATCAGATTAATAGGAAGATGTGTGTTCAATAATCAGTTTGATCAGTTTTAAGGTCCTTATGAAAACAGTCTGGATGGTTCCTGTGACAAATACTAAACCTAAATCTTAAAGATAGAGATTCTGGTAAAATGTTCTTTGGGAAATTAGAAATTCCATTCTAGCAGATTTGGATTTTGAAGATAAAAATACCACTGGCTCTGTGAGTAGTGGGATACTTAAAGCAGGAATGAATAAATTAAGCTAATCCTATGTATATCTTTGTTAGAGTGACATCAATAATGTATAGCCAAGGATGTGGATTGAGGAGTGAAAGAGATCTCCTGACCCCAACACCCAGGGCCTCTTGACCAATGATTATAGAAGTGACTAGATGATACTTCTCAGATAGTGAAATTTCATCAAAAACATACATCACCAAGAACTACAGTGGACACTACTACTTGTGGAACATTTTTGAATTTGAATATATTAGCTGTTTCTACATAGCAAGAGAAAATGGAATGCTGAGGCAATAATTTGGTAATTTGGGCCATAAGCTTATATTTACAATGAAAACATAAAGTAACTATGACAAAACAGGTTGTTGAATTGAACTGAATCATGTAAGGTAATTGCTTCAATTCCCTATCCCACCTTTTTTCATATACACGTAGTCATAGCCTTTGGGAGAGATATGGATATTGTGGGTACTTGATTGTTGGACTTAAATGCCATGGGACACATTCCTAGTGGTAGTCCAAGAGCTATTCTAGCTGCAAAATACTTGCCTGCTAGTCATATGCTCTTCTCACTCCAAAGCTAGCTGATATTACCAGCATATGGCTTCCATAGCAAGCTGGTGGCTATATTTTTCGGGTTCTATCTATATTTCCCTGGACCTGTACAATGAAGTCATCTGGATGAGGAGAACAAAATGCAGCATTCTTTAAAGAAATGTCATTCTGCTCTCACACATTCTCCTCTCACAACAGAGAGAGGCAACAATTTATGGTACATTTAAATATAAATCAATACATCAGATTTAAAAACGAATGATCTTATCGCCAAAGTGATGTGAAAATAGGCACGTGATGACTTTTCATGTTCCACCCAAAATTGTAAAAAGTTGGCATAAAAGAGGTAGTTTGGGTCCTTCAAAAGAATCACTTCCTTCTAGAACCAGAATTCTCCCCTGGTTTCTCAGCTTTTCTTCTAAATAGAAATGCTGACGCTTTATTAGTTAATCAATAAGACATGATACAGAGTATGGTTATCATAAAATAATCATACCCTGGAGCATTTTGAGGCATGAGCCACTTGCCTCTAATCAGATTGGGTTGAGATTACCTCTGGATAACCACACTCTTGGGAACTGTCTCATTTCTATTATAAGTACATTTTATAATAGGGAAAAATGTACATTTCTGTGGGGGGAAAATGAAGTTGGCAGCTTCTACCTAGCAATCATTTCAGTTGAGCCGAGAAACATTCCTCTTTTGAACCAAGTCAAACTATGCTTGGTCTATTCAAGTAATGTCAGAGAAAAGAGGCAGCTCACATGCAGCGTGGGTAATGCAATACAATGGAAACTGTATTTTACTTTGGCATTGCAAGCTTCAAATTATATGCAAACATTAAAAAGGGCATTTGAAACTTGGCATGCATGTTTATAAATGGCACATTTTGAATCTGGAGTGGGTTTAGGTGTCTAGGTTACAATAACAGATGATCTCCAATGTAAAAATGGAACAAAGCCTTTCTTTAACTTCCTACAGAGAAAGATGTTCATTTCTGCTTCAATTATAATCCCAGGCACACTGCAGATTCCGTTAAGAGCAATTTCCCTCTATTTCTCCTTATCCCGACCAGCCAAAATTTTTAATCAAATTACATATATTGTAAAGTTAAAGACAGAAAAACCCAGTGAGCCATGAAATACACTTTACAACAGTGTGTATAGCAGTTACCCTATTGGTTTAGAATGATGGAAAAATCCATTTAAAATGTTAGATGAACACAGTGGGCTGCAGAGATGATTATAAACTCTTAGAGCTGTAGGTTTTAATCCTATTTTTCTATGAATAGTATTTATATCCAGGAATTTTTAACATTGAACAAATGATAAAGAAAAAAAAAGATAACACTTATGTGAATTGCTTGGTGATGGAAGTAAGGATTTGTAACAAATAATGACAGTGAGATACAAGAAAGTCCAACATTATTGCCATATTGATACAATCAAATGACACTGTGTTGGTCTTTGTTAGCTACACACCTCTCATAATAAAAACAAAATTATTTCAGGTTGATCTTTTGAATGAAAGGAGACAGAATGGAACACAATCCTGAGATGCCATGAAGAGAAACTGCCTCATTTATGGATTTCCTACACTGGAATTAAATTTAGCTTTTATATGGCAACACTGCATTTGATTAATGAGACACCTCTCCAATACTGGTTATTTCAAGAGTCTCAGAATATCTGTCTTGGGCCCCAAAATTGCTTAATGCTTCCTATTATTTCATTTCCTCAGAATTCTACTTGATTTCTGCAAAACATCTAGGGCAACTGGGCTCCTGACTTGAAAGAAATGCGGCCTGGCCAAAAGGAAACCAAGCAAGGGATTTTTACTCATCATTAAAAATTCAAGTCACGAACTAGATGGAAGAGTCTATTTTTAATTATTCAGAGAGCAGAAAGGCTCCCTACCTCCGATTCCCCAAGTTGGTAGGTGTTTTCTCCTAAAAGTCTCATTTGTCTTGCCCAGGAGAGCCCCCAAACAGCCTGAAGGCAAACTGTGGTGTTACCTCGCACTGCAGAATGAAAGTCAACAGAGGGCGGTGTAGGAAGAGCTAGAGTAAACAGGCCCCGGTGGAAGCTCATTCTCTTGCAAAAGCAGTGACTCCTGACCCAGCCCAGCCCCTGACGGACGTGGGAGTTCTCAGAGGCCTCGACCCAACACTCCTCCTCCGCTACTTTACCAGCCCCTGCTTCACTAATTCCCCGCAGCCTCGACTCTGCCACCACCACAGCACCACAACAGTGTTCTCTAAGGTCACTGCATGGTCAAGTGGATGGCTTTGCCAGTGTTCCCCTGCAGGGCTGTGACCTTCAACTCTATTAATCTCCCAGCTCTTGAAATTCCCTCCTGTTTATGTGAGAGTTCGCTCTGAGTTCCTTTCCTCTATTTTGCTGATCTTTCTCTTCTTCTCTAGGTCCATTTCCTTTCCTAAATAGTAAACATCTTCCCAAAACCTAGAGTGTCTTTGTCCCTTTGCTTTCCTCTCTGGATAATAAACCTTCTCTCCTAGTACCAACTGTGTCCAACCCACAAGTCCATATGACCTTTCACCCATCACTGGCTTCTTGTCTCCCATTAATATTCAAATGTGACAAGGATGGAGCTGACTTACTGTGATCTGTAGGATTCCAGAGTGGCTCCCTGTGATTCCTACCCCCTGGTATCTATACCTTTGGGTTATCTTCTCCCATTCAATGTGGGTAAAGCCTGTGATTTGCTTCTAGCCAGTGGAATATGGCAAGGATGAAGAAATTGAGCAGATGTAATTAAGATCCCCAATCAGATGACTTTGGGTTAATCAAAAGGGAAATTATCCTAAGTGGGCCTGACCTAATCAGGGGAGACCTTTAAAATAGGGTGTATCCCTTCCATGAAAGAAGAGACCTGAGGAAAGACATTCTTCTATTGACCTTGAAAAAACAAATGACGATGCTGTGAACTACTTAGGAAGAAGACAGCCACTAGCTGCTGAGCGGCCCTATCATCACAAGGAATTGAATTCAACTGACAATTTGAACGAGGTTGGAAGAAGACCCAAACTCCAGAGAAGAGTATCAGCTTTGGCTGACTCTTTCATTGCAGCCTGTGAGACCCTAAACAAAGGACCTAGTTAAACTGTGCCCAGATTCCCCACCCAATAGGTGTATTGTGCATCATTTTAATCCAAGGTTAGTCGTTCTGCAGCAACAGAAAACTCATAGACTTACCCTTCTAACTTATTAATGCCCTCTCAGGCTCAAAGCTTTAAAGTTATGTCACTGTTCTCCTTCATCAGATACCAAGACTTGTCATTTATTCTTGACCAATTGAATTAAACTACATTCCTCTATTTTATTCAAGCTCCTCATTTATTCAGCAAATATTTGCTGGACACCATGGTGTCTACCTCTGGATATGCAATGATGAATAAGACAGGCATGGTTCCTGCCCCTATGCAAAGTAATGTTTAGTGGATAAAGTGAACACTGAATGTGTAATTGCAAGATGCTTTGAGAGACTTCTGCAGGGACTCTAACCTAGTTTGGTTGAGGGAAGCAGGGAAGGCCTTACTACCTCAAGTCTGATCACTGTGTCAGCTTTTAGTCTGTCTCTCTGCTTCTCACTCTTCCAGGCAGTACCCCCAGTGTTACTGGCTTCACCTTTCTTCAAGATACTTTAAACCAAACGGTCTCTGTTGGAGGACTTTCAACAGCTCCCTATTACCTTCTAAAGAGAATAAGCAAATATTAAGGTTGTAGCAAATGTCAATTATCCCTTATCTAATAAGAACCCAGACAGGTTTAAAGACTTGGCCGAAGTCACAGAAGTTGTAGAAACAGGACTGAATTCCCTGAGAGCTAACCCTGAATGAAATTTTCTTTTTACACTGTTATTACTCCTTCCATATTTTAAAAATCATCCAGTCGTGAGTATGGACCTTACAATGCTATAATCAGGTATAGTCCCTAAAGGCAAAGCACATTACCCGTTTGTGGTCTACAAGCTTGAAGATAATCTAAGATCAATATTTGGTGAGTGTGGCTAGCCTCAAAAGCCTGAGACTATAAAATGAGGGTCACTTCCCATTTATACCTAGATTACAATGACTCAGAGACCCCCACCTGTGAAAGAGGAAGCCCCACTCAGCTCCCTTTTATAGGCCATGCACCCACTACTCTAGTTTGGATTTTAATAAGACACAGCTTCCTTTTTCTCCAAAGAATTGCCCTCTTCATTTGGAAGGCTGTTCCAAACCTCTACAGCTGGTCCAAACTTCAGCCAATGACTGGCTGATAGAAAATTATGGAAGACCAACTCCCTTCGCCTCAGGGACCAGTTGTGAGGTGCAATCTACTCTCCAGAGCTTTTTGTGAGGTCTAATTGAAGCTAACCTCTACCTAAGACCTCATTTTGGGGTAGCTGTCTTCCCCTTGCCCCATCTTGCTTTCCTCACACCCTTCTCCTGAGAACAGTTCTCAAATGAATTACTTGAATAAGAATTTCCATCTCAGGCTCTGCTTTTTAGGGCACTTATTCTCAAACAATAAATGTACTCAAAGCATCCCTCATTTGTTTCCATCAGCCACCAAAGGGAGACTCATCTCTGTCTACTACCTAGTCTGGCACGGCAGTCTCACGTGGGTCCACCACCTTTTCCCCTTCCGTACAGATGTCCTCATCACTGCTCAGGAACCTAGTTGAATGAACCCCACTGAGGTCTTTGCAGAAGGCTCACACTCTGAGAACAATGAGGTCCAGGCCAAGGACCTCTAATTGTCAGCCCTCAACATACCACAGCTGACCTGACTTCCATGCTAGTTGGCAGAATGGCCTCCACCTTCACTCTCTGCACATTGGGACATGTAAGCCCCACATGGGCTGGTGCCCAGAGTTGCAGGAGGTCTACTTTCTGACCTTTACTTCTCTAATCCTGAGGGGCCAAACCCATGCTATGGGCAGGTAGCAAAGATACCATCATCACTTTACAATCTTCTTGAACCTATGCCCCAAACACGTCCCTCCTGTCACAGCTGAAAAACAAAACCCTATTGTAGGCATGAGTATGTGGGGAGGGAATTGTCTATAAAAGCATTTTCTGGCACCCAGCTCAAAAAAATTTTTTTAATTTGATTTTTATTTTAAGCCTGTATCAAGGAAACCTCCTTCCTGAAGCCATTTTGGACAGAGAGCTTCCATGAATAACAGATACAACCTGTTTTAAAGAAATTCTTCCTTCATACAAGTTACAAAAATGTGCTTAAATACACACAGAAGAAACTTTCAAAGTATAATTCTTCTAGCTCTTACAAACTTTGGTTTTAAATAAGGATTCTAGAGTGAAATCCAAGGTATCTTCTACTTCACTTTCACAGAGGTTTAACATTTATGATATTTTCTCTAATACTTCATTACAAACATTTTCAAGCATACAGCAAAGTTGAAAGAATTTTACAGTAAACGTATCTATACCCATCACTTAGATTCTATCATTAACTTTTTTCTGTGCTCACTTCATAATGTATATAAACATCTATCCATTTTTCTATCCATCCATCAATCTGTGATGGCGTTTAAATAATTTTTCTAAGACATTTTATACTTTGATTTACAACAATAAAGTCTAAGTGAAAATAAATTCTACTGAATATTATCTCTTCAATAAAACAATGAGAGGTGTAATCTGTTATGGTCTTATGAGGCTCTACTTGACAGAGTGGCCTAGTCAAGGAATCTTATATTATCTTAAAAAGCTCTAGTTCTGAGTGAATATTGTTTTATTTATTTTAGAAATTATTTATTTTTAAGCATACCCCCAACATGGGGCTTGAACTCACAATCCCAAGACCAAGAGTAGCATGCTCTACTGACTGAGCCAGCCAGGCGGCCAAGGGAGTGAAGATCATTTTAAAGCCATTGGTAAATCAATCGCCATATAAATCCCATGGAAAGTTGAGGAGACTGCCAGGTAAAGGTTTAAGTAATAATTTTCTAAAGCCCTAGTCTGTTCAGCCATCAATGTGGGGGAAGCTGTTTATATTTAATCAGTAGGTAAATGTGTCTATTAACACTTGTGTATGAAGTCAGGAACTGCACTTCATTTATAATATTAATGCACTAACGGAAACATATATTTTAACACAATGATTTCCAAAGATCTCAACACTTCTCTAACATTTACATACATATGATCTAACCACCCCAAAAGTGTTAAATTAGGAACAATAGATTCCATTCTGTGATGTAATTTTTGATAGGGCTCCAAGAAAAGAGACCCAGCAGTGGGGTTTGGAAAAAAGCAGATGTGCATTTTGTTTCACTCGTGTAAAAATAAAATTTGATCATCTTGGCACACCCGAAGTAGTTTTATCATTTACAAAGAATAACCATATAGTTGACTCAGAGAGAGATTTGGTTGATTTATTTTTGGCTTAAAATCACTAGTTTCTTGAGAATGCTATAGGAGGATGGAGTGGTACTGGAAACCAAACCCCGAAATAAAAAATGAGCAAGTTGACACTACAACTCAAAAGCTATAGACTACATTTACAACCAAACTTGGTAACAGAGTATCAGCTCTATAAAACCCAAAACATAAGTGGGTGGAGACAACCACAAGATCTGCCCAGTATCTGCATCTGTACAAGGGGAAGCACAGAAAAGCTATAGGATATCTGCCAGATATGAAAACAGAAGATACCAAAACTGCCTACAGGAATTCACTGAAAGCAGAGCAGGCCAACTACAAAACAGCAGCTAAAAGTGGCAGGATTTTACCTACAACCACAGGGCCAAGTGCACAAGAGCATCTGAAGCGGTTAGAGTCTATGAACTTTTGGAAATGATCAGCCAGAGTTCCCTTCCAGGCCAGAGCCCTACATTGTAGCAAAAAGGCTGTTAGTGGAATCAAACTTGAGAAGGATATGGATGACAGAGACCATGGAAAGAGATGGTCCAGATACAAGTGGGAGAGGGAAACAAAACCAGGAAATTTAAGAACACAAGCCCTCATATTTTGTTAATACTTTACGAAAGCTACATGAACCAAGCCTCCTTCTAAAAGTTAAGGAAAACTAATCTCATATAAAAAAAAGCAACATGAAAGTATTGAAGTCAAGTCCCACACTAAGTTATTATTTTTAAAAACAGAATAAGGAGAATAACATCCCTAAAGTCAATGAGAGCATGCCAGAAAGAGATGTCCACAAAACACACAGACTTTAATCTGCTATTTCAAAATGATCTAAAAAAAATTAAAAATTTTAGTAAGAAATAAAAGAATAGCATAAATCAAAATTAGAAAATGAGATGACAGAATTCAAGAAAGAATTAGAAATAAAAGGAGAAAACAATTTTAGACATGAAGGCCAAACTAGGAGCATAAGAAAGAAACAATAGGAAAATAAAAGGTCTTAAGAGAAATATTTACTTTTTTTAAGTAAAAAGAGATAAAAAAAGCATTTGGAAAAAAGTGACAAATGTTAAAAACAATCAAAGATCTACTATATGAATAATAGAGGTTCTTAAAGAAAAGTAGACAAAATAAATACTAAAAACTAACTTAAAAAAATTCCTAGCTCCTGGCTAGCTCAGTCGGTAGAGCATGAGACTCTTAAAAAAATTCTTAAAATAAATATTCAAAGCTACATTTTTAAAAAAAGATTTTATTTATTTATTTGAGAGTGCGCACGCGCACACACCTGCACAAGCAGGAGGAGCAGCAGAGGGGGAGGGAGAAGCAGACTCCCCACTAAGCAGGGACTGTGGGGCTTGATCCCAGGACCCTGAGATCATGACCCAAGCCGGAGGGCAGCTGCCCATGAGCCACCCAGGCATCCCCTAAAGCTACATTTTAAACTCAATGGATTTTAAATAAAAACTTATTTGGGTGTCCAGCCCAAAAGGAAAAGAAAATTACATTACTATCAGACATTCTGATAGCAGTGCTTAAAGGCAGGAGAAAATCAAGTAACATATTTAAGACACTCAAGATAATATGAGCCACAGATACACATTGAGCAAAACCTATCTTCAGGTACAAAGCGCATGAAGTATTAAGGTTACATGAGAACTCAAGGAATGTTGTTTCTGTGAACACTTCTTCAGGAATCTACTCGAGAGTAAGCTTCACACAACAGATATGACTCAGAGATGTTATATAAAGACTGATAGTCAACATTAACTATATAATTACATGTAGAACTGAATACAGGTTAAAAAGTATGTAACAGGGGCGCCTGGGTGGCTCAGATGGTTAAGCGTCTGCCTTCAGCTCAGGTCATGATCTCAGGGTCCTGGGATCGAGTCCCGCATCGGGTTCCCTGCTCAGTGCAGAGCCTGCTTCTCCCTCTCCCTCTGCCACTCCCTCTGCTTGTGCTCTTCTGTCTATCTCTCTGTCAAATAAATAAAATCTTAAAAAAAAAAAAAAGTATGTAACAGTTACAGCCTCCTAAAACTAGAGTGCAAGCATAAAAAAATGGGGATACTATATATGCCAAAAAAAATTTTTTTAACTGCTTCCAGTAATCATAATTGTTGGTGGTATTATTAGTAATATTAGTATTAGTGATATCAATGTTATTAGCATTGTTCCTCTGAGACTGTTGTGTGTGCAGTTGGGATAAAACAAAGGAATTATTATGGGATATTCTAATTCTATTATTGCTTATGTCCTTGAGAAGCAAAATTCATGACGTGGAAGAAAGGAGATACAGATATAACATAGAAGAGGGTAAGTAAAACCCTTATAGTCATGAATATGAATTACATACAGCAGTATAAAAGCAGAATCTCAAGAGATATTTTATGATTAAATAAATACATATTTCTTTTCTAGCTCCCCTGAAAAGCCTAGAAACAATGACCAATCCCCCAGACTATGGTCTTGATATACCACTTCCTACTGAAGGAAACCAGAGCTTCTTGGAAAATTGGCTGATGTCAACTGTGATATTGTGATTTATAATAAGAAATATATATTTGGTCTTTGTCCCTGTTTCTAGCACAGAGCTTCTAAAACCCTTGGAATTTCCTAAGTGGTAAGAGTAAAGGTGTCTTTTGTTATGTTAATAAGGTGACTTTTAGAATGCAGCCAGGTCACCTAGAGATGGGGCTGGTTGCCAGGGGAACCAACTCAGTGACTGGAGAGTTGAAACTTTCAATCCCACCCCTCAACCTCCAGAGAGGGGAGAGGGGCTGGAGGTTGGACTGTCAGTGGCTAACAATTTAATCAATCATACTTATGAAATGAAGCCTTCAAAAAATCCAAAAGGACAAGGTCTGGAGAACTTCTGGGTCTGTGAACACATGGGAGAGTGGTGTGCTTGTAGACCATGGAAGCTCCCCACCTTTTTCTCATACCTTGTCCTATGTATCTCTCCATCTGGCTGTTGATTTGTATCCTTCAGTATCTCTAGTAGTAAATCAGTGATCTAGTAAGTAAATGGGTTTCCTGAGCTCTGTGAGCTACTCTTGCAAGTTAAGTAAACCTACAAAAATGGTCAGAGGAACCTCTGATTTATAGCCAGTTGGATCAAATGCACAGGTAACAAACCGGGCTTGCAACTGGCATCCGAAGGTGGGAGGGGCAGTCTTGTGGGATTTGCTACTATCTCTGGGCAGACAGTGTCAGAATTGAGTTGAATTGTAGGATGCCTACCCAGTGTCCAGAGACTTGGTTGTTGGTGTGGGGAAACCCATCCCCCACTCACCTTGGAAATGGGTGATAAGAACACTCTACCAAGTCTGGGGCAAGAAATGTTTAAGATGAATCTGGTACGTCTTGTCATACCAGAGTAAGAAAGCTAACAAATCACTGGGGTCATGTCTAAAGGACTCAGGAGGCAACTTAAAGAGGCTCCTACTGCCCCAAATGGAATACTTTGAGCTTCGATAAATATAAGAATTGCAGTGGATCAAAGCCTATCAAACGTATATAAACTCAAATGCTTATAATAATCTAAGTATCTCCTCCAGGGGATGACAGGGAACCAATTCATTATCTTGAAAACTGATAAATTAAGGAAAATCATTTACCTTGCCTTTCCTATATAAACTGTACTACTGAGTTATCAAATAGTAGATAAAAAGAAGCATCTCTTAAAAAAAAATTCCAGAGAGTAAAATGAAAATGGCTAAAGTAGGATGTCACCAATTTGTAACCCCATGAAGTAACATATCTAGACAATGATGTCATTACAAAAGAGAGACAAGAAAATCAGCTGCAATCCTACTAAAGGGATCTAACCTGAATTTGATCAAGTGTCTGGACCCAATTTGCAAGAAATACATTAGAAAAAGAACATGATAAATGGCACCATGAAAAAAATCTAGACTGCCAAAAACACTACAGGTCAAAATTGCCCAGGTCCTTCAAATTGTGAGGAAGTCCAAAAATATATCAAAAAATTCAGGCAAGTGTAAACAACAGAGTCTAAAGATGCACACTTGGGTGATAACATCATAAACACAAGAGGTTACTACAAAGTCAGGAGAGTGGTTACTTTTGGAGAGAAGCATGGTGGCATGAAAGGGTTGGAGAAATACACAGTAAGGCTTCTGGGTCTATTTCTTGATATGGATAAGGATTACGGGGGTATTGTTACAATAATTCCCTAAATGATGAGATGGAATGAGACAAGCAAATAATTAAATACACAGTGTGGAGTTCTAGGGCTAGATTTGGAAGTCAAACAGACGATATTTACATTTATGGGGATGAATAAGGTCACTTAGAAAGTGTCTGGATTTTTAAGACCAGCAACTCCAGTACAGAGCCATGGGGAATGTCAACATTAGGACATGAAATGGAGAAACCAGAAAGTAAGATGGATAGATACTTGATAAGTGTGGTGCCAGGAAGCTCGTGACTCCTTTACATCTTCTCAGCCCTAATGTTTACTCCAGTCACTGATGCAATGACAAGTCCCAGGAAGGCTTTTTACTTTTTTTTAAAGATTTATTTATTTTTTCAGAGAGAGGGAGAGAGAGAGAGCATGGGGCGGGGTGGGGAGGGGGAAGGGGGCAGAGGGAGAGAGAGTCTTAAGCACTCTGTGCTGAGCAAGGAGCCAATGTGCAGCTCCATATCACAACCCTGAGATCACGCTTGAGCTGAAACCAAGAGTCGGGACGCTTAACCAACTGCACTACCCAGGTGCCCCAATGAAGGCTTTAAAGGCTTCACGCAGGTGCAACCAGGCAGGTACATCCCTAGAAACCAGATACCTCCCTCTTCCTGCCTTGGAGCTTCTCTGGCCCATGGAGTGGGAACCCATTTGGCACTTGGTGAGGACTAGAAAGATAACACATGTAGGAGCCCACCCCTAAGCTAGAAGGGATGAGATCTGACAGACACATGTTTCTTCTCTTAAGCTCCAAGCAGACAGTTCTAAGGCATATTTTATAAGACTCTTCAAGGTCTTATAAATCTGAGTCTTCTGAATCAAGTACTGGCTGCATCGGTCACCCATAGCCATGGCCAACACCAGAACACAATCTTGTTGGCTTTTTCTCTTTGTCTGGGATCTATCATGTGAGCTCCCTGGAATCTTTCCCCCAAATAAACAAGTCTGCATACAAGACTTTGTCTCAGGCTCTGCTTTGGGGAGAACCAGTTTTTAAACAGAAGATTCAGTTGTACTGAACACTGCCAAGAAGTTAAGGGTACACAGGATATGACTGATGGGATTCCTGGGAACCCTTACAAGAGCAGTTTCAGGGGAGTGATGGGGCAGAAGCTTGGTGAGGCGAGGCTGAAGACAACAGGAGATGTGGAAATGGAGACAGTAAAGTATAAATGCTTCCTTGAGGGTCCAAAACTGTGGATCCCGGACTCCTCAGCAGCATTCAACACAACTGACAATTCTCTATTTGAAATACATACCATTTACCAGTGACTGGGGAGAAGAGAAATGGGTCAGTAGCTAGAGTGATAGGTAGGGTCAGGGAAAGGCTTTTGAAAACCAGGAGACAGTAGACCATGGGGATGACGAGAATGTCCAGCAGAAAGGGAAAGAGGGGAAAACCACAAGTGACAGGTAGGAGGATCTTGAGCCTAAGCATCAGGTTGGCCTTTGGTACCCTTCATTCAGGGAAGTAGAAGGAAAGACAGATTCAGAGGCAGAGAAGTTTGGTGGTTTAGATGGTGAGGAAATAATGGAATTCATGTCTGGTTGCTTCAAGTTCCTCAATGAATTATACTGTCAGGTCAAAAGCTGAAGGAGAGCAGCAAGGGGTGTAGCAACTTTGAGAAAAAACGGGGAGTGAAATGATTTTGGCAACTAAGAACACAGACATATCAGGCAAGTCATAGCTGAGCTGTACTGAGTGTCCATTTATTTGACTGGAAAGATGGCCAACTCATTTCTATTCCATTTTGAGGGTAGTGGGCCCAGGGCTATACCCTGGTACTGTTTATTCCTTAAAACTTTTTTTTTTTTTTACCAATGTGTTGGAGTTGGAAATAAGATTACAAGGAAGAAGACCAAGTTAGAGATCTGGCTTCTCAAAACAAAAGTAAGGTGGTAGGTAAGGGATGGTGGCCAATGGAAGTGAAGGCCAGTGGAAGGACGACAGCTCAAAGGAACGTGGTCCAGGCGGAACATTAATTTGGGTCACACAGTTGGCTCAGTGTTGCCAATGTCTACCAAAAAACTTTTGCTGCCAATGCACAGATGATTTTTCAGAAACAGTACACTTTAGAATACATATTTTCTTCCAAACTACATTATACAGAATGATCCTGCTTCCCCTATTTTCCCCTCAGAAAAATAAAAGTTGTATCAATTTATTACAGAGGTGGAGGTGAGACTTATTAAATAACTGCAGGCTTCCCAAACCATGAGCCCAAATAGGGACGTTACTAAGTACTATGCTGAGCAGTGACATCATTGTTTCCCTAGTTACCCAATGTGGAGGCAGAAATGAATAAGCTAGATATAAATGCAATATCTAATAGGGTGGGAGTGTTAGAACTTTTTATGGCCATGAGGTTGGTTAGCCTTGTAACTCAAAATGTGGTCACTTAAAACATGTAACCAAAAAATGTCATGGGGCTTGTCAACTCATTGCTTATGGCACTGGCAAAAGATGTTCTATATTCATTTACTTTGGCAGAAGCTAAATGAGCTGGTTCTTTGGCTATACCTAAAATCCTGACTTAGGGCTTTGTGGCTATATCAACACAAAAGCATACAGATACTCTGTATTTTACACAGAGCTAGTAGATAACAAATATCTAGTAAATATCACAAGATTTAAAAATATGTATGTGCTTGGGACGCCTGGGTGGCTTAGTTGGTTAAGCATTTGCCTTTGGCTCAGGTCATGATCCCAGGGTCACGGGATCATCCTGCTCCTTGCTCAGTGGGGAGCCTGCTTCTCCCTTTCCCTCTGCCCTTCCCCCTGCTCGTGCTCTCTCTCTCTGACGAATAAATAAAATTAAAAAAAAATATGTGCTTATTTATATAATACACATGATTCACTCCTTCTCCTTAAATGATACCTACTCACATAAGACATTGAAAAGCAGAAACAATCCCCTTACTATCGCGATATGAAACTCAATGTCACTTTTGTGTTTATCATACTATCTAACAATTAAATAGTCCTTTTTTTTTTTTTTTTTTTTTTTTTTTTTTAGGTGATGTCTTTGACAATCAATCACCTTAATTCTTTTTTGGAGCAACCCTAACAGGTAAGCTAAAATGATTATTCCCATTTTAGAGTTGGCAAAACTTAAGTATAAAAAGATTGAAGTTCTGTGCAAACTCAATTTGTACTGCTTGTTATAATCACTTTTGTTTCAAATTGGACGTAGGATCAGTGACCAAAGAAGGCTTCTGAATTGTGCTGCTCCTCATCCTCAGGTCTAGGATCTGGAGAGCTGTATTTCAGTGCCAAGCTTGATACATAGTAACTAGAAGACAAAACACACAGTCTATGACTAACAGACAACAGAACCAAAAATTCAGCCTAGGCAACTAATAAACATGCCTGAACAAAAATACATTTCCATCAGAAGTGTAGAACAGGATTTTTAATTTTTTTTTTTGCAGTTTTGCAGAAATCCTCATTTTTCACAGTGTTTAATAATGTCACATCATTTGGACAATAATTTTTCTAGTTTTTGGTTTATCAAATAATATGTTTTCAATTATTTTTATGGAGCTTTTCCTTTTAATCAAGATAATAGCTAAGCTGTCTTTTCAGCTCGTGATTTCCAAATAAAAGCTTAACTTATTTTCAGAATTTTAGGGCTATGCACATATAGCCATCAACCTAATAAAAATCCTTGCAGATGAACAGCACATACTTTTAAAGGTTTTATTTTTCTTTCTCTCTCCTTCTTTCTCCTCTTTCAAAATTAAAAGCAGGCACAGCATGCCTTTACCATGTGGAAAAGGGCAAAGGAATTGGCTAAAAGCCAACTGTTTGAAATAATAAATCAACTGATACTATAAGTTTTAGTCAAAATATCTTCAAGTATTCCATTATTTTCTACTATATGTTTCTTATATTTTTAATTAGCTCTGATAACTTTTTTTAAATTTGAATTTTACCAAAGTTACAGATTTTATTAACAGTTTAAAGGGTCAAACAGCTCTAAAAACCATGTTATAAATATCAACTTGATTTCTTACTCCCAACTCACCACTACACCTCTAGTCAACCATTTTGAACTCTTGCAGCAGATTATTATTTACTTTCTCAGTTCCAAATAATATGATCATTTTGTGACTTTTTAATTTACGCATTATGTATTTATTTCCCAACATAGAAGATGAAGATTTAGCTATCTTTTATTTCCTGCTCCTCCACACAAATACACTTCTTTAAAAAAAAGATTTTATTTATTTATCTTAAAGACAGAGAGATGGAGAGCACGAGCAGAGGGAGGGGCAGAGGGAGAAGAAAATCTCAAGCAGACACCATGCTGGGTGCAGAGCCAATGCGGGCCTCAATCCCACAACCCTGAGATCATGACCTGAGCCAAAATCAAGAGTCAGACACTCAACTGACTGAGCCACCCAGGCCTCAAATATACACTTTTAATCCCCAAGTTTAGCCCATCATAATTTCAGTTAGATCACTATTCAGTACTTAAATTACCCTCATCTGTGCCACACTAATATACTATGATTATATTTCCTTTCCTACATAAATTTCTTCTTTTTTTTTCATTAAACATGAGGTAAACAGAATAAGATTAATTGTAATTCATGACACATGCTTCATTGGGCTATGCATGGCCCTTTTTTATTTATTCAATTAGCTGTTCTTAATAATGTGACTAGCTCCCTTGAACTGACACTTGAAACAAAAGCTAGAGGCATGAGAAGAACCTATATCTAACAATGTTCTCCTCATCTACAACCAATCCATCTTTCAGTATCCCCTTATCTGAATGAACCATAGTCCTAAATTTTGTGTTGGTCTTTTCCTTATTTTCATTTTTATATAACTTTGTTGCATCTACATGTATTCCTACATATAGGAATACATAGAGATAATAGATAAAAGCATCTTTTGGGAGTTCATTTTAGAGGTAAACTTTGTAATTTGGACCAATCCTTTCACTAAACAAGTTGAAAAGCTAGAGAAAAAAAACACATATATGTTTAATCTGCTTGTAATTATCAGAAAGATAACACAAGAGTAAAGAACTGTGAGTTCACAATCAGGGAGAAGAAACCCTGAGAGGTGAGGCAGAAATTTGGGGCTACCTTCCCCTTAGTCATCTGCTGTTTTGGATGAGGTGATGACAAAGCTGCTGGTAAACTCATAAGGCCAACAAGACAAAATTGGGAGTTCCATGTTCACCAAGGAGGAGGATGTAACTCCCAGGTTTTAGATTGAGATCATTAAAACCTAAACCCTAGGGGTAAAGAGAGGACTGGAAATATATTAGCCCTTACAAAGATAGAAGCTCAGTTGAAATTTTCTCAATCTTTTAAGGGATTAAGGTGATCTAATATTGCTGATGCCTTTATAAGTCTTTTGGAAACAAACTCAAATCTTCACTGGAGTAAGATGGCCTCATCTTAGACCTCAAAGTATCTGTACAAGTTTTCATTTAAAATGCCTGGCATTCAAAGATATCCAAGTATATGACAACATAATAAAAAAACAAGAAAAACAACAGAGAGGATCAATATAAGGGAGTTACCACACATAGACTTTAAAATAATTATGCTTAATATGTTCAAAGAAATAAAGGAAGACGGAGAACTCTCGTAAACAAATAAAGCTATCAGAAAGAACAAAAAATATTCTAAAACTTAAAAGCAATAATTTTATTAAGATCCCAGTGAACAGATCTAAAAACAGATTAAACAAAGCTGAAAAGAGAATTAGTGAATTGGAAGATAACTCAGATAAAAACATCCTAAATGAAACAAGAAAAAAAAAATGAATACTTTGTTCTGCTTTTTCTTGTAGATTTCTTTCTGTAAGGAATCTAGAGAACACAAAGGGGGAGAAGGAAAATTGGACAGCAGTGATATTTGAATAGATAATTTTTACATTTTTCTAAAAATCAAATATACCAAGCCTCTACTCCCCTCCCATACACACACCTAGACATGTCATAGTATAACTACTAAACACCAGGAACAAAGAGCAAGAGAAAAATGAAAAAAATGTCTTTAAAGGAATATCCAATTCCAGGAGGCTGGAAGACAATGAAACAATACTTTTAAAGTGCAAAAAGAAAATAAATCCCAACCTAGAATTTTATTCCCAGAAAATGTAATGATCAAAAAAGTAAGTAAAATAAATATATTTTCGACAAAAACTAAGAGAATTTAAGTATGTTCATCAAGCAGAAAGAAAATTATTTCAGGGAAATTAGGAAATGTAAAGAGGCACGAAGAGCAAAAAACCAGATAAATATGTAAGTAAACCAAATCAATACTGACTGCAGAAAACAACAGTAATAATGTTTTGTGAGATTAAAAAATGAAAATTAAAATATATGACAACAATGGTAAATAAGTAGGAAGGGTGATAAATAAGTGATAAATTGAAAGTCTTTGAATTTTCTAGGAAAACATGACTACTACTTTGTGAAGGATACAAGGTATAATCTCTAGGATAACCACAAGAAGAAAAGTAAAAGAATATATGACTAATAAATAAAGAGGAAGAGGATTTTGAAAAAGATTTTAAAATTTTATATAAAGTACATTGTGATGTATATATTTGAAAATTACTTTTTTCACTTATGATGAAATATTTTTATAAATTTTTTTAAAGATCTTTTATTTTTTATTTTTAAGTAATCTCTACACCCAAGATGGGGCTCAAACTCACAACCCTGAAATCAAGAGTCACATGCTCTACTGATTGAACCAGCCAGGTGCCCCATTACTTTTTTCACTTATTATGAAATCTTAGGATAAAGTTTCATTCATACATTTATTTGTTTTGATTGCTGTAAACTGTCACCCACTCTCTCACCGACAGGCAGGTTTTTGGGTCGTTTCCAGGCTTTTGCTGAACAGTGGTGTGTTGAAACTTCTTGTGCATTTCTCTTACTATATATATTTTAACTTTCTTTTTCCACCAAACAAAGAAGATTGCTGGGTCACAAGTGTGTTTTTTTCTCCCCCAACTTTGGAATGTAATGCCAAAGCATTTTTATTTTTTTAATCCCACCAGCAACACATACAAGATTTTATGAGCCTACACCTTATCCAACATTTGGTATTATCAGTCTTTGGAATTTTTACCAACGAAATGGCTGTATCATTGTGATCTTTATTTGCATTTTCTTGCTCACCAAGAATGCTGACCATCTCTTTGCATTTATTGGGCATATGTAATTTCCTCTTCTGTTAAATACTTCTTCAGATTTCCTGGCTACTTTTTATTGGGTTGTTTGTGGTCTTTTTATTAATTTTTAGGAATTCATTATATATTCTTGGTATTATTTGTCACTTATGTATATTATGAATATCTTAAGATTCTATTTTTTTCACTTGCTTTTGATCAGTACAAATTCTTAATTTTAATAAGCCCTGAACAACTTTTTAGTTCTCTCTTAATTTAACAATGGTCTTTTAATAGATTTGCTTACTTCTTGATGGGCTTGTTGCTAATTTAATCCAAATCCTTCCCAAAGTGTCCAGCTTTTCTCTTGAGATATTCAAATTAGGTAATCCAACAATTTCAACTTCCTGAAGAATTCCTTCCTGGAAACTTGTGACCTGTTCCATCCTGGACATGTTGCTTTCTAGGCACAGCTGTCACCTTGAGGTCTCCAATCAATCCATCCTACAGACTCTCCTTTTCTCTGTTTCTTGGATCCTAGGTCTTACTCTTTCTCACTTCACTTCCTTGTTTTGGTGGAACATATCCCCCTGTAGCTTCCTGAGAAGGGGTGCAAGGGAGATAGATTTTTAGAGATCTTCATTCTGCCCTCACACTTTTGGATGGGAATGGAACTGAAATTGGAAATGATTTCCCTCCAGAAGTTTGAAGGCTCTGTTCCATTGTCTTACAGCTTCTACTGTTATATTTGGAGGAGTTGGTGCCATTCTGATTCTTGATTCTGGTATGAAACCTCCCTTCCCCACCCCCCTGGAAATTGTAGGATTTTCTCTTTTTCCCCAGTGCTTTGAAATGCCATGATAGGATACAATGTGGGTCTATCTTAGACCACTGTGCTGGGCAAGCATGCCCAGTTTTAAGAAATTTTCTCGAATTACTTTCTATAATTTCCTGCCCTCCATTTTCTCTGTGTCCTCTTTCTGGAAACCCTATTATTTAGGTATTGAATCTTTTGGATTGGTTGTCTTATTTTCTTATTTTTTCTCTCCTACTTTCTGTATCTTTGTCTTTTTATTGTACTTTCTGACATAAATCTTAAATTCTATCTTCTGTATTGATCCTTTAGTTCATCTAAACTTCCTTCATATCTGCTATCTTCATTTCCAAATGCTTGTTTCTTTGTACTCTGATTTTTTTTTTAAACATAACAACTTGTTCTTCTTTTATGAATGTAACAACTTCTCTTATTTTCTCAACATTTCACACACTCACAGCAAAGGTTTTCCTTGTTCTTTGGGTATTCCCTGGCTGTTTGCTCAAACCAAAAGCTGTCCACCAGAAAGCAGATTAGTAACTCTGTGCATGTATGTGTAGCTTGTTTACTGTAGTCTTCATTATAGGGCAATTGAGCTGGGCCTATTCCTTGGGAGATTCTTAATGTCAAGATCTTAGTTCTATTCCTTGGGGACTTCCTGATGTCAGGATCTTAGTTCTTTTCTCTCCCCCAGAGAAGATTTCTATTTTTCTGCCAGCTGCATGTTGGTTGACAGCCAGCAGTCTGGGAGCTGAGAAGGTCAGGGGAAGTTGCTGTGCAAAGTGGGAAAGGAATAAAAGAATAATTGCTTCATTAACACACTGTCAGAGAAGCCTTAACCCCATATTCACCCTTGCTTTCCAGAGATACCTGTGTCTTAGGGGATTTTGCAATGTAAATTAGGTTTCTGTTCAGCTTTCCTTATTGCAAGTTTAGGATTGCTTTCTCTAGTCCGCTAAGTCAATAACCATATGCTTTCCAGCCTTCAGAATTTTGAGACAACATTGTCTTCCTTCCTGTTTTCTCCGTTATTTTAGGTTTGTGCCTTTAACTGGAAATTCAACTCAAGCTTTTTAAAGGATTGTCAGATCAATCCAACAAGCATATACTGAGCACCTATCATGTGCCAAGTTCACAGATTCATCACAACATTAATGGATCTGTGAGCTTAGGGCTGTTATTAAATGCTGAACTGGAATGATAGATGCTTGTCAAGTCTTTATTGTTCTTGCAACCACTGGGCTACTTTCTCCAGCTCTGATGTCTTTTGTTTATTCTTTTATCTCTAGGGTACCATTAATTCTTTTTCTCATCTTCTATTGACTGGAAACATCTTTTCTCATCTGAAATTTCCTTTTAGATTTAAGCACATAACCTATTTCTGAGTCTGTGTCTTCTTCCTAAATAAAAATGTCTCCTTTACCAATCCAGAATAAATAGAGAGGATTTTAAACTCTGTCTAGTAAGAAAAATTACTTCTAATTTGTATTTAAGCTAAAAACACATCATCCTCTTCACTCTCACTGGGCAGTATCATGACTCTTTCTTTGCCACATATCTGGCAATAGTGATTCAGACTATTATAGTTAATCACTTTACACATTAAAATGCATTATTATTTACAGTGGTTCACTACTACTAGGAATTTCCGTATGTGTTGGCATAGCAGCTAAATTCCAACTCTACCGGTTATTAGCTACATGACTTTGAGTGAATCTTTTGTGTGTGTGCTTCATTTCCTCATGTGTAAAATGAGGAAGATAATGGCACCTCCCTCAAATGACAGCTTTCTCTTTGGTAAAATGAATATAATAATAGTATTTCCTCCAAAAAACCATTTTGAAGATTAGATGGCAAGCCCTGAGCACAGCACCTGGTGCACACAGTAGGCATCATGTGTTATTAACATCATCATTGTAATTATTTCTGTCCTCATCTAACAAATTAGGAAACAGAAGTTCAGAGAAGTTTACTTAATTTGTCTACAGTTGCACAGTTAGTCAACAGCAGAGCCAGAATGCAAACTATGGCAATTCTGTTACTACTAACACGTTTTTCAGAGTGTTGATATACCATGTGTCCATTAAAAATGTAGTTCTTTTTAGACTTATTAAGTATTTATTAATTGCCAATTATGTACTAGACAACATGGAGTTTAAATGGAATAAAACGGACTCAGTTGGCAGGAACAATTTCACAAGTGAAGGAGAAGAGAAAGTAGGAAATGTCCATGCAACGGGGTAGCCTGGCACAGCTGTCAAAGCCTGGGTGGGCTGAGGAGGGCATCCACAGGGGATGGGGCCTACGGGAGGAGGGAGCATATGCAACCCTGGGTAGGGTGACAGAACCCAAGCGGGATGAAGAGGGCATTTGCATGGGAAAGGGGGCAACACTGGCAAAGGGGATGGCTTACTACATAGAGGGGAGTTAATAAAATAAATAAATATATTAAAGATAATAGGAGATAGATTGTTCATTGTTGGAGAAGGGGGTTACAAAATATGGAAAAGATGAAAACTAAAATTGACTTTGTGGTATTGTAATTATAATAATCAATTACTGGAATAATCAATTACTGGAATTGAGGGTAATGATATAAACTGTAATCTGTTCAGGAAACAGTAGTTTACAACCTTCCAACAAAGACAATCCTAAACCCAGAACACTTCAGGGTAAATTCTCATAACACTTAATGAAGAAATAATAATAATTCTACTCAAATTACTCTAAAAAATAGAGGAAGAAATACTTCCAAACTCATTCTATTAGGCCAGCATTACAATGACATCAGAAATCAAACAAAGATATTAAGACAGTAAGAGGCACTTAGAAACTGGGGGACCTGGGTGGCGCAGTTAGTTAGGCATCCAACTCTTGGTTTCAGCTCAGGTTGTGATCTTGGAGTCATGTGAGATCAGGCACCAGGTTGGGCTCTGCACTTAGCCAGGAGTCTGCTTCAGATTCTCTCTCCCTCTGGCCCTCCCACGCGTGTGAAAAAAGAGATAAACTTAAAAATTGATATCCCTCATGAACACAGATATAAAAATTCTAAACAAAATTTTAGCAAATCAAATCTAACAAAATATTAAAAGTATAGTACATTATAACTAAGTGGGATTTATCCCAGGAATGTAGGGTTGGCATAACATTATAAAACCAATCACTGGAATTCATCATGTGAACAAACTCAAAAAAGAAAAACATGGTCATCTCAACAGATGCAGAAAAAACATTTGAAAAAATCCAACTGAGATTCTGCTACTACCTTGTCAAGGGAAGCCTCTGTTGAAAATCACAGTTTTACAAGGATTAAAATATAGACAACTGTGTTCTCTTTTTGAGGATATGCAAAAGTGGACTCATACCCATTCTCGTTACACACTGCTAGTGTATATTCTAACTTCCAATTATCTCCAACCTAAATACATTATGCTGTAGTTTAACTCAGTATTTCCCAAACTCTATTCTGTAAAACATTAGCATCCTTTGAAATATAAGGCTCTTCCTGTACCTTCAAGATGTACATTAATATACTAAAAGTTCTAATTCCAAGGAAGAAACCACATTCAGGGTTTTTTTTTCATGTGAATTTTGATCATTGCTTTCCTATCAGGGCAAATTATTCTATATTTACTGCTAAGAGCATTTTATTTTGACCCACCCATCTGTTCTTGCTTATATACTGTATAATTATTCACAGAGGCTGAAAAATCAGCAAGGTTATAGCAGTCTGGAACATCATGGAAGGGCAGATGTTCCTGACTTTGGCCTGTCACTGGATGGTCTCCTTTAAATACCACCTTTATTATGGCATTCCTCTACTCACAGACCTGCCTACACACACTATACCACCATAACTCTATACCACCAACACAGAAACTGGCAACTTTTCTTAGCAACTGTCCTAATTCTTTGATTTCAATATCTTTTAATTTCATTTTTCAAAGATTTTATTTATTAATTTGAGGGAGAGAGAGCATGGGGGAAAGAGAGTATGAGCAGGGGGGAGGGGCAGAGGAGAGGGAGAAGCAGACTCCCCTCTGAGTAGGGAGCCTGATGCAGGACTCGATCCCAGAACCCTGGGATCATGACCTGAGTCGAAGACAGACACTTAACCGACTGAGCCACCCAGGTGCCCTAATATCTTTTAATTTCATAAAAGAATTGAAAATATTTATCCTAGATGAATAAAAACAATAAATTAAATTGTCAAAAAAAATTTAGAAATCACAAAAATATCGATAAAAGCCACTTTCACTTGACTCATAGGAGCACTTTAAGGAGGCTTGTCTCCATACCCAGAGAAAGCCAAGTGATAAAAGTGAAATTTCTACTGGTGTTTCTAGCTGCTACAGTGAGAATGGTTGTGTCCCCCTCCAATTCGTATTTTGAAATCTTAACCCCTAAGAAGATGGTATTGGGAAGTGAGGCCTTTGGGAGGTGGGTAGGTCATGAGGGCAGAACTGCATGAATGGGATTAGTGCCTTTATGAGAGATCCACCTTTCTGCCAAGTGAGATGATAGCAAAAAGAAAATGGTTTATGAACTAGGAAGCAGCCCTCACTAGACAGTGAAGCTGCCAGAGCCTTGATCCAGAACTATGAGGAGTAAATCTCTGTTGTTTATAAGTCACCCAGTTTATGATATTTCGTTATACTAATCTGAAGAGACTAAGATACTAACACACTGTTTCTTTCCATAAGCATGGAAAACACATTAAAGGGAATTGTGTCCTGTGAGAGGTGAATCTATAACAAAGCTGGGCATCAAGTCATAAACCTACCACAGAAAACCAAAATAAAACGGGAAACCCAGCAGAGCATTTTCCTTTTGTGTGCCCAGGGGATTAGTGACTTACTCTTTGTGCAAAGTACTGCACATCTTGGAAGCAAATAGTTTAAATAAGGTAGTAATATATTTAAGAGCGACTTTTGAAAGTTACAATCCCTAAGGAAGACAAAAGAATCTTTTCATTGCAAAAAAGAATTCCAACACATTTGTTGTAGCAAAGGAGCAAAATGAATTGTGGTGTGGGTAGGATGCTGAATTCACAAGAAGCAGCATTTTCTCCCAGCCTGATCCTGGATAAGTAATTTTTAAATTAAAGTGACTTTTCCTCACCACTTGGAATAGTTCTTGAATGAGTTATAAAGTGTTTGTGCTAACTGCATTAGACCAATGGTCATTTCCTATAAACAGGAACAAGATTTCAGCTAACCAAGAATAGTGTGACAAACATTATTTTGACTCTTCCGCAGAGGCTGTAGTATGAAACCCATAAAAACAGGAAGATACTGAAATCAATTTACCATGATCTGACCTTACTGGTGAAATCAGGACAAGCCCTAAAAGACATATGCTCTGAAGCACAGGACCATCACAAGTGACACACTTGCATTGTACTGGATTGTGTATTTTGTCTTTCATTTCAAAAGGCAAAGGACCCGTATTATAATTAAGAAAACAAACAAACAAACCTCAGAAATACACTAATATTAGTTGTACTTAGGGCTAGTAAGAATGCAGTAGGAAAAATTATGGAGAAAACAGATTATTGCACTGACTCATCCAAACTATTATTTTCTGTTTCAGGAAAGAGGCTTTCAAAACAGACACAGTTTTAAGTTAAACTAACCTACTCCTGCCTCCTTTTTAGGGGACTGTCCCTTGCAAATTATACCTACTTATAAAAAAAATTTTACTCCAAAGAATACTTACTGAGGAAATATATATTTAGTGGGGACTTAACATCTTTTTAGCAGTGCCATGGTCTCTGTGAAGAACACAGAAGAAATTTAAGATACATTCTCTGCTCTGCTTCACCCTGTTAATTTTAGAGTTCTAGAAATAATACTAGAGGTTGTTTAAAAATGAAAATGTTTTATTTTCTTGATGAAACGTACTTGCAGATATGAATCTTAAACAAAGGTAAAATCTTGGATACTCTATTTTTTATTTACCTAGATGGAAGTTGTGATCTCTGTGTCTAGACAGCACCTATCACCCTAAAATAACCAAAAGAATGTTTTCTTTTTCCTTCATTAAATTACTGGCTCATTAAATTTGCACCTAGAAAAAGATAGTTTAATTGTCCACTGTTACATCATTAATATTTATTAACTAGGACTACAGCCAACAGAAATACATGTCCTATGTGCACCAAGAGAGGGCCTAAGAATAGTCATAGTAACACTATTGCAGAAGGTACAAAGTTCAGACAACCCAGACATCCAACATAACAGAATGGATAAGTAAACTGTGGTACATTTACACAACAGACTACTACAAAGCAATGAAAATGACCGAACTGCACCTACATTCAACCACATGGATAATAAATGGAAGAAGCAAGACTAAAGAATATATCAAGTATGATTGTATTTTTAAAAAGTTGCTAAACATACAACACAACTATTTAGATGTATCTGGTGCATATAGCTGCACACTTAAGTGGTAAAACTATAAAGAAAAGCAAGGAAATGATTACCGAAAAAGGAAAGCTAGAGCTTTCTCAGAGAAGAGAGGACAAGTGTGGGGAGAAGGTTGTGACTGCCAAGGGACCCACAAGGCTTTTGACATGTTGGTCAAATTCTTCCACATTTTATTTATTTATTTATTTTTTACCCATGGATGGCAGTTACAAGTGATGCTTATTCTTACAATCACTTGTAAACTGTAGACGTCATGTTACCACTTTTTAAAATAACATTATACTTCACAGTAAAATACGTCTAAAAAACCCATGGGTTACCGTGCTAAATATTAAATACATACAATATATACATATATGCGTGTGTATAATATACACACTAAAAGCTACTGGTTTCAAGGGGAAAAAAAGCACAGTGATTCTATACTAGACTTCTCTTGTTCCTGTCCTTATCTGCTGAGCAAATATTAAAAGAGCGAATGAACTTAGAAAATGAAAGAGATAGGGTGTAGAAGTACACTACAGAATACTATTCCCTGTCATGAATGTTATTTGAGAATGTGAAAGACTTATGTGGCTTTCTGGCTGATGGTGGAATTGCATGTATATTCTTAGTCTCTCCTTTGTCTATGATATAACTTGCTGATACAACTATGCAGAAGCAGTACTTGAGAAAAAATGAGCATCATTCTGTCCTTATAGTCGTGACACAGAAGCAGCTGTACTTTGATTTTACACCTAATGGCCTGCTCCTAAGTTTCCTGCTTCCACCAGTAATGTTGATGCTAATCTTTACAAAGTCTGCTTCTTTGAACAACAACAACAACAACAACAACAAAACCGCACTGAACTAACTCAGCCATGTCTGCTTATAAGTTATTTGACTTGAGTTTGGTCCAAATCAACCTATTTTTCCTCCATGCTCCTGAATTAGCTGGGTAATAGGTTATTATGTTAACTTTTCATCTGGCCTGGAAAAAACGTGTGACATCTAAATACTGGTGATACGATGATATCCTCAAAGCCTCCTTCAGCAACGATCCCAATACAAGTCTTGGTTAACAGACTGACATTTTCAAACTCTGATATATCACACAAGAAAGAAAATGGGGGGCGCCTGGGTGGCTCAGTTGGTTAAGCGACTGCCTTCGGCTCAGATCATGATCCTGGAGCCCCTGGATCGAGTCCCGCATCGGGGTCCCTGCTCAGCGAGGAGCATGCTTCTCCCTCTGACCCTCCCCCCTCTCATGCGCTCTCTGTCTCTCTCATTCTCTCTGTCTCAAATACATAAATAAAATCTTTAAAAAAAAAAAAGAAAGAAAGAAAGAAAGAAAATGGGTTGACCAACTGCCCACCTTTATGCGCCAGAATGGATTTCCTGAAGGGAACACAGAAAAATCCGTAGGGCAACTTTATTCTCCCATCTGTGATCAGGATTTATTCTATAGCTCTTGGGTAGGTCAAAATCAGTTTTACATTTAAGAATACCTGAATCTAAGGGACGCCTGGGTGGCTCAGTCGGTTAAGAATACCTGAATCTGATCTGTGCTCTTAGAAGTTAAATGTCATTTTTCAAAGTCAATCCCACCAAGTAATGTGGTATAAACAACGTTGAGGGCAATATAGATCACTCTTGATCTCTGCCAAAGGTTTATCCACAGCATAGATTTCTTCAAGCAAACCGTGATCCAAAGCTTGGTAAAATAACCAACAATACTGCTTAAGTCACATGTGGTCAACAGTCTGTCTACTTAATCTAACACTCAGACTCAGTGCCTTCAAGGCAAAATAATTATTTGTCTATCACCTGGCAAAGATAAACACTGAAGAAAAATGGGCATCTCTTTTTACACTGGTGTGTTATTTCCTCCTGAGTTAATACTTCCTCTCATATGAGGGATAAATTCTGCAAGGAGGAAAGGAAAAAGAGCTATAAAGCAATCTTATAATGAAGCTGCATTATTCTACCTAAGTAGTATCTACATTATAGCCCATTACATGGCTCAAAAATAGTATGGGTCAAAGGATATTTCCCCAAATATAACTAAATACTCTAAGAACATGATACAACAGAGTTATAAACCATAACTCCTATTCCCCAAAATCACTGTTATATATGGGGTGACACCGAATTAGAGTTCCCCAAAATATCACTCACGTTCAAATATAAATTCTAAGACTTATTTCAAAACCAAATCTCATTGTGTTGGGATTCATTACCACTTGGCTTACAGAATACCATGGCTGTCCTCACTTAAAATGATAAAAACTGACAGTACAGAATATACCTCTTTTAACAGAGCAAAAGAAAATATGTTCTAGGACAAAATGTAAACTTCATATATTGAGAAAACATTTTAACAGAGGAGGGATAAAAATATTACCTTACATTTGTGAATAACTGGAATTCAAATTTGGGCCTTCCGATTTCATGGCTGGTGTGCTTTCAGTACAACACAGGTGTCCTTAGCTTCCTTGATAATGATTTATCCAAAACCTTCCTATGAAAAAAAGTGATTTTAGAAAGTAACTGCAACAGTTCAGTCTTTTGTTTTTAAAGATAAACATGTGCTCTCATTTATTTCTACCACCTCTCCCAAACAATTCCTTATAGAATAAAATCTGAGGGGGTGCCGGGGGGTTGCTGGTTAAGTATCCGACTCCTGATTTTGGCTCAGGTCATGATCTCAGGGTTGTGAGAGATCAAGCCCTGTATTGGGCTCCGTACTGGGCATGGAGCCTGCTTAAGATTCTCTCTCTCCCTGTGCCCCTTTCCCCACCTCTCTCTCTCTCTCCCCCCTGCTGTCTAAAAAAAAAAATAAATAAAATCAGAGGGGAAAAAACATATATTTTCTTAGATTCTTTTTTTTTTTTTAAGATTTTATTTATTTTGACACAGAGGGAGTGAGCGAGAGAGGGAACACAAGCAGGGGGAGTGGGAGAGGGAGAAGCTGCTTCCCGCCAAGCAGGGAGCCCGATGCGGGGCCCAATCCTAGGACCCTGGGATCATGACCTGAGCCCAAGGCAGACGCTTAATGACTAAGCAACCCAGGCGCCCCTAAAACCGTGCATTTTCTAAGCAAACATTTTCCCTTAAGACTCCCCTCTAGCATCTGAGGAATTAGAAGATCACAGCCATACGCCTCTTTCCCCACTGCTCAGCAGCAGTCAGTGACCAAGCAGCAAGATAACCAAAGCAAGAATAGGGTCTAGAGACTGCAAATAATATTACAGACGATTTTAATTGAACACTAGACCAGAAATTAAGTATAAACGGTTTCTAAATCAAATATGGTTTAAAAGTAATTAAAGACTTATAGCAAGAAGCTTACTTGTTAATTCATTAAAGTCAAGATCACACTTATTCAGATAATTTCAACCATCCAGCAGCTTCAATTGCAATTTTATTTCCTTTAATTAATCTCTCTCAAGATACATATAGACACAGCACAATCTTTATTTTATTGGGTTATAATATTACTTTAAAATTTTATAGGCCAGCATGGTGATTTTTGTACAATTGCCAAATTCTGAGTTTTGATAAAGGGTGTCAAACATGTAAATTCACCACCAATGAGTAAACAGTTGTTGCTATATTTAAAATTAAGCTTCCCTCAGTTTTTGGACAGTTTTGGATAGCCAGTGATTGCTTATATAAATAAGTAATGTGCTGTATATACAGAAAATAAAATTTTAAATGCTTATCTTTGTGTCAAACTGTGTCTCTTTAAGCAAAAATAGACAATTCTCAATCAATGTATACCAACTCTGCATTAGACATTTTAAAGTTGACTAACACAAAGAAGGAATTCTAAAACAATCACCCAAAGCATAAAAAAAATGTCACCCTGGTAGACCAGTTTCATTAAACTAACTGCATAAGAAGCTGTGTGTCTGAAAATGGAACAGAGAAATCTGACACACAAAACTCATGTTATCAGGAAAAATTAAAAAATAACTTAAAAAGTTGCTATCAACTATTTCATATGCATCTGTGGTTTTTGATTAGTTGAGTGTTGCCTTTCAATGATTGACTTCCCTCTCATTCAATGCCCCTGCTTAGGTTCAAAGTTGACAAAACTGATACAGTACTTGGTTGGACAGCAGAGAATCTCCCACCAACGGCTAGGACAGGAGTCTAGGGAGAAGCCACAGCTGTGTTTTCTTGCAGTCATGATGTAACAGACTGTCTAGATCAGTGATTTCTGAGCTTGTCTGCACATTGGAGTCACCTGGGGACTCAAAACACTATTGATGCCTGTATTCCATTGCTAAAAAGTGTGATTTAATTGATCTAAGTGTGGCCTGGGCTTTGGAATTTTAAATAGATCTTTAGGTGATTCTAACATGTAGACAAACTTGGAAAGAAAAAATGGTCCATGTTCTTTTATATTCCTAGCTTATAAATTTTTGACTAATTAGGTTCATGTCTTTTTTAGCACTCTTCCTTTATCAGTCTTATGCCATTTGGGGAAACCTACCAAAGCACAACTTGTTCTGGAATACTGTCAAAAGGAGAATAAAAGGAAGAATAAGAGGATGAATAAGCTAAATTTCATAAAATGTTTCTTCATGACAATAATTACTAGTGTATGCATTTTTTCCCCCCAAATCCAAGCCCTAGAAACTTTGTTTGACATCCTAAAACCATACTGAAGAATTACAGAATACTGCCTATAATAATCTGGAGTTTTAAGTAATGATCTGGATTTGTATGACCTATCCTAGCTTTCCACTTTATCAGATGGAGCACGGGCAGCTGCTGGAACAAGGAAGAGGAATAAGGAATTGGGTCTTATACATGAATAAACCTGTGGAGATACTAAGTTCATTAATGTTCTTGTTGGCAGGAATCAGAATGGCTTAGAGGCAGCCAAGTTGAATTACAGGGTTGATTTACTTAAGAGATACATGTTATGCGGACATCAGCTTTTTTTTTTTTTTTTTGCACCAGCCTCAAGGCAGGCTTGAGATGAGACAAAGTGCAGCCCTTCCTTTCACAGTAAGATTCAGTTGTATTTCCCTGTGGCTTCTCTGCCTCCTGAGGGGGTATATGAGCTGTCTAGACGAGAGAAGAAAGAAAATAGTTTTAAAAGTTCAAAAGTGTCAGTTTATCACTAGCAAATAATGGGCATAACTAGATATCTTTACTCCTTAAAAAAAAAAAAGTACCCACAACACGAGTAGATTGAAACTGGAAAGCAAGTATCACAATGTCAGGGATTCAAAATAACAACATGTAACTTCATTCTGATACACAGGATTAACATGCTCTAGGTAGACTGATGTACTGAGCGGAATGTACTGCTCCTTTGAAATTAAAACAAATGACCAATGGGTGCTTGGGTGGCTCAGTCGTTAAGCATCTCCTTTGGCTCAGGTCATATTCCCAGGGTTCTGGGATTGAGCCCCAATAGGGCTCCCTGCTCAGTGGGAAGCCTGCTTCTCCCTCTCCCACTCCCCCTGGTTGTGTTCCCTCTCTCACTGTCTGTCTCTCTGTCAAATAAATAAATAAAATCTTAAAAAAAAAAAAGCAAAAAAACCCAAACAAACAAAAAAACACAAATGACCAATACGGTCAACTAATATTTGACAAGGAGCCAAGAATACTCAATAGAGAAGAGACAGTCTTTTCAATAAATGGTGCTGGGATAATTGGATGTTCACATGTAAGAGAATGAAACTGGACCCATATCCTATACCACTCAACAAAAAATTAACTTAAAATGAATTAAAGACTTAAATGTGAGAACCGGAGCAGGGCAGAACTTCAAATTAGTTGAAACTCCTAGAAGAAAACATAGGAATAAAGCATCTTGACATTGGTTTTGGTAATGAATTTTTGGATATGACACCTAAAACACAAGCAACAAAATAAAAAATAAACAAGTGGGACTACCTCAAATTAAAAAGCTTCTGCATAGGCAAAGAAACTATCAATAAAGTGAAGAGACAACCTACGGAATTGGAAAAAATATTTGCAAACCATCTATTTGATGATGGGTTAATACCCAAAATACACAAAAAAATTCATACAACTCAATGGTAAAAAACCCAATAACCCAATTAAAACATAGGCAAAGGACCTGAATAGACATTTATTCATTTGAGACAGAGAGAGAGAGAGAGCAAGAATGAGCAGGGGGGAAAGGCAGAGAGAGAGGGAGAAGCAGACTCCCCACAGAGCCAGGAGCTCAACGCGGGGCTCAATCCCAGGATCTGGAGATCATGACCTGAGCCTAAGGCAGAAACTTAACCATCTGAACCACCCTAGGACCCCCTTAATAGACATTTCACTATAGAACATATACCAAAGGCCAACAGGCACATGAAAAGATGCTCAACATAATAGCCATGAAAGAAATGCAAATTAAAACCACAATGAGATATCAACTCATGCCTGTGAGAATGGCCATCATCAGAAAATAGAGATAACAAAAGCTGGCATTGTTGTGAAAAAAGGGGAACCTGTGTGCACTGCTGGTGGATTGTTAGTTGGTGTAGCCACTATGCAAAAACAATATGGAGGATCCTCAAAAAATTGAAAATAGAACTACAATATCCATCAGTTTCACTTCTGAGAATACATCCAAAAAGAAAAAAACACTAACTCAAAAAGATGTTCATAGCAGCATTATTTACAATAGTCAAGACATGGAAACAACCTAAATGTCCACCAGTGGATAGATGGATAAAGAAGTTGTGGTATATACATACAATGGAATATTATTAAACCATAAAAAAATGAGGAAATCCTACCATTTTTGCAACAACGCCAATGGACCTTGAATGCATTACACTAAGTGAAATAAGTCAGTCAGTTAGGTGGAATCTAAAAAAGAAAAAAAAAAAACCCTTGGAAAAAGAGATCAGACTTGTGTTTACCAGATGCAGTGGGTGGGAAAGGGGTTAAGTGGAGGAAGGTGGTCAAAAGGTACAAACTTGCAGTTATAAGATAAATAAGTACTAGGGATGGAATGTGCAACATGATGACTGCAGCTAACACTGCTGTATGAAAAATATAAAAGTTGTTGAGAGTAAATTCTGTGAGTTCTCATCATAGGAGAAAATTTTTTAACTTTTTTCTTTCTTTTCTTTTTATTGTATTTACAGAACATGGATGTTAGCTGAACCTATTGTGGTAATCATTTCACAAAATATTTAAATCAAACCATCCTGCTGTAAGCCTTGAACATACACAGTGATGTATGTCAATCATTTCTCAATAAACTGGAAAAAAAAAAGATCAGATCATGATGAGGATATGGGGCTGTCACCATCCAAACCCTTTCCACTTCAGGACACAATACAATCTGATGTCAGCTCAAAATTCTAATAACTGGGCAAAGCAAGATATTCCTAACCTAAATGGGAAGAGGGGCAAAGGCATCTAAGGAGAGGAGTGTGTTGTGAGTGAACTGCAGTCAGTAGACACAAATGGTGAAAAGCAGCTTATACAGCGCAATTTTAAAGGTTTCTTTGGTTTAGTGAAATAGAAAACTTTCTAAAAGTCAATATAGCTATTCTCAAGATCATTCCTGTCTTAGTGAGAGCTGACTGCACCAAAACACATGGAGACAAAACAGAAGCTATGTTCTCGATTATTTCCAAATATACAAAATCATCCCCAAGATGTGCTCTTTTGGCAAGTGACATGGCAATTTGGTTTTCATTTCTAGTGCCAACTGCAACCAGTTGTTTCTTCTGAAGCTTTAAACTTAGGTCTAACACTGAACTGTTCATTTCCTTCTGTCTTCTGCTTTTGCTTCCCCCATATCTGTTGCCAAATTTACAGTCTACCACCCACACAACTGCCAAGCCAGAACCCAGGAGTCATCATGGGCTCCTCCCTTTGCATTTCAGTGCATGCTTCCCAGTCTTACACATTATGTATCCTAGTTAGCAAATTAATCCTCCCCTCTCCTCTTCATCCCTTCTGCCACCACTGCAGGGCATGTCATCATCCTAACTGGTCTCCATAACCCTAATTTTGTGTTCTGTCAACACTCCCCCTACCCTTCTGGATCTTTCCGGCCCTATTACTCAAATATGAACATACCACCACCCTGCTTATTCTCGAAAAACTTTGTCCCTTTACTCTTGTACTCCTTTGCCTGCAATGTTTATCCCTCCATGTTCTTATTCTAGATGACTAGCTTTTACATTTAGCTTCAGAATAACATTTTCTATGTCAACCCTTTTCTATCAGGCTGTGTTAGGTGTTTCCTCTTCTGTGTTTATATCACCTTGTAAATAACTTTACTGGAGCATTGCTGTCATTGTTTGTTTACATGTTTATCCTCTCTTCTGACCTATGAATGAAAAGTGAGCTCCACTTCCCATTCAATGTTATAGCTCCTACATCTGGCACCCAGAGGGGGCTTACTAAATCAATTTATGCTGAATCAAAGATTCTTCATCTACTCCCTGGAATTACCTAGGGAACTTTTAAAAATACTGAGGCCTGGACCCATCCCAGACCAATTCAAATTGAATATTTGGGGGTGAAGCCCAGGCACTTGTTTTAAAAAACTGCCAGGTGATTTTAATGTTAGTGGTTGAAAACCACTGTGCTAAATCATTTATCTGGAAATGCTAAAGCTGTATCAAAAAAACACAAAGCTTGAGGGTCTTTTGTGATTTGTTTTTTCAAGGGCACTGTATTAGTTACCTCTGGCTGAGTAACAAATGACCCCAACATTTAGCAACTAAAACAACCAACACTTATTGCACAGTTTCTCATGGTCAGGAATCTGGCACAGTGGGGCTCAGGCCTTCATGGTGTCAGCTGGACTGTTGTCATCAAGGCTTGACAGAGAGGAAGAGGAAGAGCTTACAGCCAAGCTCATGCACACAGTTATGGTAGGATTCGGTTCTTCACTGACTACAGGCTAGAAGCCCTCCCCAATTCCCCTTCCTCTCCATAGGGAGCTCACAACATGGCAAACAGGCTTCCATTAAAGTGAGCAAATGAGAGTACAAGATAGGGTGAGCCAGATGGAAGCCAGAATCTTTCTGTAATCTAACCTTGGAAGTGACATCCTATCACCTTTACCCTGTTCTATTAATCAAAAGTATGTTATTAGATCTAGCTAAACTAAATGAGAAGGAATAAAACAAGGGTATGGATACCAGCAAGTGGGTATCATTGGGAGCCATCTTAAAAGCTGCCTACTACAGATGTTTAATGATACCTGACTTAAAAAGTAACCTACTTTAAAGGAATCTCAACCAGAGTGTCTTAACATTAGGAGTATACATATCATTGATTTCTTTGTAAAACTGACTGAACTTGCTTTGACAGAGATGAACCAAAAGTAAGCTGACAGGAGTATTTTTTAATAAATTTATATTTTTTCTTTCATTATCTAAGTATAGATGTATTAATTTAAGGCCATTTAAACAAAATAAGGTCAAGGCAAGTCAGCTTGCATAACTCCAATCTTCACATGGCTTTATGAATTAGGTCAATGTGCTTTTCAAAGATTAAAAGCGCCCCTTTTTTCCCCCAAACAGTTCCCCAGTTATTCAAGTTCACCAAAAAACAGGCCACTTTAAGGATTTAACATATAATTTCTTTTTAGTGAAAGGCAGTTAATAGTAAATCTAAAGGTAAAATACCAAGCAAAACAGGCAAATTAACGTACGGATGATGTTAAGCTGAAGAGACTAATCAACTTTAAGTTTACCTCCCATTTTAGAGGAAAAAGCCAATGTACTGCACAACACTAAATACTGATCTTAATAACCAAAATTTAAGCATTCCTCAAAGATATTATCAATACAAAAGGATCCATTCATCTTTGGACTGCTTACTCTTCGGTGCTAAGGTGGAAAGTTGAAGATGCTTAATGATATCTACCAAAACTACACAAAGTAGTAAAAGCAAAAAGAAATTGATATTAAAGCACAAATGGCTTGCATACTTGAAGTCTGATGTTAACAGCACATTTACACAAAATCCTAAACTCTAAGTTTCCAACTATAAAATATCATCTCCCCCAAATCAATTAATTTTTGGTGTAGAAAGTGCTAGACTCCAGATTAAGAGTACTGCATTTAATAACACCTTTTTCCTTCAATCATTTCCTAAAAATATTTGTTAAAAATATCAGTAGGTCATAAAACCGGATGTGATTTTTTTAAAGAATATAATTGTTAACAAAAGGTTATAAAAGATGTCACTGAGAAATTGTGCTTTATGTGTGGCAGAAAAAGCTTAAGAACAATCTACTGACGTTTGCTTCTAAAAAAGATTTAATTGCACCGTCAAGGGGGAAATCTATCCTTTCCTTCAGCTGAGGTGCCAATTCTTAGTGCCATGATTATACTTGCTAAGACCTGGTGGATAGAGCCATGATCAGCTACTATTGCCCAACATAAACATTTCTGTGAGTTACAGCTGACGTGAAGTTTGAAGCTACTACCCTAGACTGTTGAAGCTCTATGGCCCTTTAACAACCCCCTGGGCCATCCAGATCTCCTGGCCTATACACACTTATCTGGGGCTTTAGTTTGAATTTATTAACCTTATTTAAGAGATGACTTTTCAGTAGCCCGAGAGTCTGGAAACAGATGGGTCACTTAAAAATCTATATATTTTTTTCCCCCCAAATACTATGAATTAGCAATGCTAAAAATACCTTCCATGTATTTCAGCCTTGAGCAAATGAGTAAATATATTAAAGAGAGTAGCAACAACTGAGGGTTACAGAACGGAGGAGGGGTGCGGGAATGGGGTAACCAGGTGATGGGTATTAAGGAAGGCACGTGTTGTGATGAGCACTGGGTGTTATATGCAACTAATAAATCGCTGAACACTGTATCAAAAACTTATGATGTACCATATGCTGGCTAACTGAACATAATTTAAAAAAAGAAAAAAAAGAAAGATAGTGGCAGCCAGGAGTCTTTCTGTTGAGGGAATTACAAATAAGGAAAAGGGAAAGAAGAGAAAGTAGTGATAGACTGTAACTGAAGGTATTGAAATAAACCCATGGTTTTTAATAGGTATAAGTATAGCTATTTGTATATGTGTCTATCTGCTAAGAGGGACCACAGCCAATGACACACCAGCAGTGGGAGCAAACCTAGCACTTCAATCTTGGTTCCCGTATTCCATTGTCCATAAAAAGAAAGCAGGGCTCCTTGAAGAAATGACTGATTCCAGGACTAGGGCAGGGCAAGTACAAGATGAACCTGGAATATCTGATAGTACCAAAAAGAAAGAGCTCAAATTATGTTGAATACATGACACAACTGGGACTTCTGACACACACAGGGAACATTCTGGGGCCCCAATGGTCAAATGTGGTACAATTAACAACATCAAAATAAATAGTAATGGATTTAATCTGTTAACTAAGAATCCATGAATCCATCTGTTAAGAATAAATGAACAGGTTAAATACTTGCTTTTATTACAATGTCAACAACTAATAAATATAGATGGAATGATGGACTTAGAAAATCAGTCACTCGCTCCAATAGGGACTTGGAGGAAGGGCAGGTTTAACTGTCCCATGGCCAGACATCGTCTTTCCGGGGCTCAGTGACATGCCAAGAGCTGTTTCTCAATAGCCATCCAATTACCTGCTGCAGATGGCATGACCTTACTCCAGAATCCCAGGGGCCTGTATTATGATTCTCCCACTGAATTTGCTATAAATTCCACACTGCATTTTTTCTTACCACGGACACCACTAAGGTCTGCTGGATCACAAGGTCCAAATGTCTGTCAGGGCTACTTACACCAAAGCTTGCAACTGTCCCAGAGAACTCTCCTGCTCTGGGCCCCATTCAAAGTTGGCAGCCTTCCATGTTTCTTGGTATAGGAGCCAGCATTGTTCCTAGTTGTGGAATGCCTTGTCTCCAGAAGGAAAAGAGGCCAACAAAATGTTCTACTTCTTTGTGGTAGGGGCTGCACAAGGCAGCAATTTGACTTTCACTTTGGAGGAGATATCCTGCATTCCCCTGACAATTAGATCTCCAAACTTTACTCAAGTGACCGGTCTCTCAGTCTTCTTAGTGTTTATCTCCCATCGTCTGGGGTACATGTATCTCACCAAGGTCTTCAGGATAGTAGTCACCTCTTGTTCATCTGTCTAACCACATGATATTGTCAACAAAATGGACCAGTGTAGTGTCATGAAGGGTATTCAGGTGGTCCATATATCTTTATATTATATTATGACTGAAGATGGGAGAGTTAACATAGCCCTGAGGAAAAACTCCGTCTAAATGAATAGTGTTGACTGTTCTTTGTGAAGGTGAAGTGTTTCTGATTCTTTTTTCTAACTGGAATGGAAGAAAACACATTGCCAAATTAGTGACACACCAGGTATCTGAGGTCTTACTAATCTGTTCTAGCAATGAGGGCAGCACAGAACAGCAGCTGTACTAAGAGTTACTACTTGGTTAAGTCAGCAGTAGTCCATAGTAACTCTCCAGGATCTGTCCAGTTTATTTAGGAGCTGGACTGGTATATTAAAGAAATAGAACTGGGACCAGCACTCCTGTATCTTTTAGGTCTTAAACGGTGGCACTAATCTTCATTTTCCCCCCCAAATACAGTATTATATCTGATTTACTGTCTTGGTGGTGGTGGGGGGGGTGGGCAGTTTCAGAGGGCTCTGTTTGGCAATCCCCATTATAACCCCTACTCCACAGATCAGGGACCCAATGTGGCAGTTACTCCAACTGCCACATAAATAGATTCTAATTATGCACTTGGGGCCACTGTGAGACTAACTTGAGCCAGAACACCTGGTCTGGTAAATGTCCATTTTAACAGGAAGGCTGTAAATGTTGCTTTAAATTTCCAGATACCAAAATCAACTCAAATCCTATGACCGATAGTCCTCAAAATACCTGATTATTACCCTTTCCCTAGTGTAGTCACTTAGAGATGGTCACAAAGCCCTTTTGAAGAAATGTCATGTATTTAGGTACTTTCTGTGTTGCGGTAGGGTTCTTCTTCCCTGGGACTCATCCACATACTCAGTTCTAGATCTGGAAATTGTTTTAGGTCTGGAAACTAAGCAAGGGATCATGCCTTTTTACTGCTGTCACTGCCTGTCGTCAGTCTCCTGCTCCTCCATTTTTGCTTTTTCAGGGTAATAGATGTTAATCAGCACCCTCACGGACTGCCCATCTATTTTGCCCGTAGGGAGACTATGCTCTATTAGTGGACTCTAGAACTCCTTGTGGGTCAAGCTCTTTTGGATGTAAGAATGACTTTGCCAGTTATTATAACTGTGGTCTTCTAGCTTCTGGCTGTTAAGCAACAGCACCTGGCTTCCCTTACTTCAGGGCTCTATTATTCCCATGGATGTTAATGAGCCTGCTCTGTGGCTGCTTCGCTTCCCTCCATCCCAGACTTGAAGAGGACAGCTACCACCAAACTTCTAAGTGATGTTGAAGTTTCTCTCACCAGTGCTCTCCTGATGGCCTTGGGTGAATGGTGTAGATTCTAGGCCAGCTCATGGAGTACAATCCTCCAGTGAATCTTCTGGCCTTATGCAATGTATCCATTCCAGCATGCCCATTTGCTCAGCCTCTTTATTCCTTCCTCCACAGTCTGCCAGGGCAACTCAGACGTTTTTCACCTCGCTGAGATTTAACCCATTGAAATCTTGGTTACTGGTTAGTTATTTGCTTGGCAACTAGGAAAGGAGAAAGGGAGTAAAGGAGGAGGGCTACTGCCTTGTGGGCAAGAGGCATCTGCAGTATCTCCAGCAGAGCAAACATACTAGTTTTTACTAAAGAAGGGCTACCTTTGCAAGCCCTGAGGGTCCAGAGGGAAGAGCAGGGGAGTCCATTGAGATGACCCCATCCCTTGGGGCACCTGGGTGACTTATCAGTTGAGTGTCTGACTCTTGATTTCGGCTCAGGTCATGATCTCAGGGTTGTAGGATAGCGCCCTGGTGTTGGGCTCAGTGGGAACGTCTGCTTCTCTCCCTCTTCCTCTCTTCTGTCCCTCCCCCTGCTCATGCTTCGTCTCTCTCTCAAATAACTAAATGAATCTTAAAAAAAAAAAAAAAGGACTCCATCCCATATTTAGGACCTAGATTTCCCCACCTTCACATTAACAAAGCCATGTTATCTAAACATTCAAAGCTTAAATGTCTCTGGAGCTCTGTGACGTCAACATTGGCTAACTCTTCAGCATGTAGTTAACGGACTCTGACCTTCTAGGTTATGAAGGCTACCACAGGAGGCCTCCAGCTCTAACACTGAGCTATTCACGACTTGTTAACAGCTATTTCTATTTTCCTTCTGCAGTACTTCAATACAACTTAACCGTAATCAGCCAACTCTATTGTCTTTGTAGATGTTATTCCTCCCGTATTTTTCAAATGCCTGTACACTTACCACAGTTCCCCTTCACTGGGACATTATCCCAGGTCAACACTGGTGAAATCTTTAATAATTAATCTGCAGGCTTATGCCAGGGGCAATGAGTGTCCTACCTACCAATCACGGTGGCCTCTTTGGCCAAGAAATGGAATGAGCCATTTCTAAATCTCAATTTTACCATCCCAGAAGCCAAGATGGAATTAAATATATAAGATTTTTTATTAGGGGAAATATTTGTGAGAGAAAATGGGGCGGAGGCCAGGAAGACTGGGTGAACTGTCACACGATGATGCAAGTCTGACCCTAAGTGAAAGAGAGAGGGAAGGCAGGTTGGGTGGAAGTGTTCTAGATGGCCATGTAGCCTAAGGAAGGCTTGGCAAGGCAATGGAGGACTCCTTGAACCCCTGCAGGCCATCAGGGAAGTCTTGCATCTGCCAAAAACAGGCCTTAGTCTCTGCCATGCTCTCAGTGAGCTGCAAAAGAAACAAAGTCTTGGCACAAACATAATGATGGATTTCAGAGCACAGCAGCTGGGTCCTTGGTCAATTAATTAAGCTCCTTGTAGTGAGGGTCTGTGAGGTGCATTCTCATAGTAGTCTCATCATCCTAGCAAGAGGGAGAGCAGAAATTCAAATTAGGTAGTTTGGTTCCAGAATCTATACTCCAACCACTACACTAAGAAGGCATCTCTTAGAGCTGCGGAGGACTGAAATAAATGGTCCTCTATCATGTTGGAAGATTTATATGGCAGGCTGGACCAAATTGGTAAGAATCATTAGGCTCCTCTAAAGAGTTTGTACTTCATTCTACAGACAATAAAGTGGGGAAAGGGGGTACATCACAGATTAATGTATATGAATATATTCCATATGCATTGCATACACACATGAATATTTATAAACCCATATGTAGCTTTAGTTTCCTGTGGCATAACTATGGCATAAGTTTAGCAGACTTGAAAACAGCTGCAACAAACAGTGATTCCTGGACTGCATATACGGTAAGATGTATCACCCTGCATATATGGTAAGATGGTCAGAAAGTATTGACAAATCATTCATACCAGCTAGGATGTAAAAATCTGGGGGAAAAATGGACTCAGATAAATTCATTTTCTATCTCTCGGTATAAGATCTTACCATGGCACCAAGCTATCAAAAATTCATCTAATTTTTACTACTTTATTAATAGTTTTGAAAATTATATTCTACCATTTTTATGCAAAGGCACTCTTTTCACTTATTCTGTGTGTCAAATAGGCATTTACAGGCTAAATGAAGAACATAACCACTATCTATAACATAATTCCCTGGGAATCTGTGTAAGCTCCCAACAATCAATTTACAGATGAATTCTATAAAATATAACCTTCTATAAAAAGGAGATCACACAATTATTCATTAAATAGTTAGTGTTGCAAAAAACAGGTAAGTCTTAATTCTATTTTATGGACATGGGAACCGAGCACAGAAATAGATGATTTTTTTTGCTCCACATCATGAAATCAAATATGAACCTAGAACTAGAGACTAAGGCAGATTCTTACACACCTATATTCATTAATAATACAAGTGTACAACTGCAGTATAGCCCTGCAACAGAATATTAAAACCTAAAGATGAAAAGAATCTCAAGAGAACATTGGTCCAACTTTCTGTAAAATGGCAGGTATTACTATTACCTGCTTATTACAAAGAATGAAAAATTAGTTGATCAAGGTCAAATCTAAAAATTAAGTAAAAATCCAAATTCAAAGCCTCTAGAAACTCAACATACACACCACTATTATTTATTACTTCAAGAGTACATATGTGAATCTGAATGGAGTTTTAAGATTTCAGACTGTTTCACTTCCTGACTTAATGCCTAAAAACATAAACTGTAAACTCAGCAAGAGCAATTTATGAATCTGGGACTAGGATATCTCTAAGTGATGATTTAGGGAACATAAACCATATATATTTATAGCCTGGCACAAGTAAATTTTGTTTATTCTTTAAACTAGGTTCCTAGTATACACATTATACTCCAAGGGCTATTAAAGGCACAAACTAGATTTTAGTATTAGGCTTTGGGATGCAATTCCACACAATGATTTCCTATGTTCCCTAGTTTTAAATGAAACTCCGTCTATCCCAAGTGCCGCGGGTCACGGGTGCCGGCACCTGCCCTCTACCTACAGGGAATTAGTTTGCTGCATGTTCATGTATAGCACATTTTGAAGATAAAGAACTGTAAACAGTTTCAGTGTTAAAAAAAAACAAAACCTAATTTTCAGCATTTTGTGAAAAAATTCTATAAATTACCCAAAGCAGCAATATGTAACCAAACACACTGAATGTTATAATACAAGATTTTAAAATAGACATAAAATTAGAATCAGTGAAAGAATTTTACAAGCAAATAACTACTTGTTACATACTGAAAGTTTCTGTTTAAGTCTTTGTTTCAAACACTTGATAAACAGGCAACTATATTGTCCCTTATTTCACCAAGGACTTATCTTACTACATTAACACATACGATAATTATAGATAGATAATACCTGTCCTAGGAAAAAGGTGTTTAAAAAGAAATCCAAGTACGCAGGTCAGGATAGATGTTAAACATGAACTTCAAATTTGGTTCTTGAGCTTCCTGACAGTCAAATCAGAAAGAGGCAAAACTTTCACTATCAGAAAGTGGTTTCCAAAAGTTTTTTAGAATCACATTCTAAAGTATCTTACATGGGACTTTATATAAAGGGTATTCTATGACATGGAGAACAATGTCCCTGACAATTATCGTTGAACAAATATGGTTAAAATGTTTTATATGGTTACTCTGAGTAGCTTGTTTAGGTGAAGGTACAAATTAAAATTCTACCCAGTGAAAGTGATATTGCTAGGGGGTGCTTTTGCAATACACATTTTTATACTGAAAGATTCTTAGACATGGATTAGTTTTCCCAATTGGGAGAGCAATTCTTATTTAATGGCTAGGAAACTCCAGTACAGACATCAAAAGTAAATTAACATGGTTAACACAATTTCATCATTTAGGGGCAGTCCCAAAATTTGAACCTTGGGATTCAGCAGGGAAGTTTAGTATCTCACAACTTCAACAGCATTGACTGTAACCCAAGGCTTCATAAGGATTTACTAGAAATTCTACCCTTCCCAAATGATGCCCTCTACCTACAGGGAATTAGTCTGCGGCATGTTCATGTATAGCACATTTTGAAGATAAAGAACTGTAAACAGTTTCAGTGTTAAAAAAACAGAAATAACTAATTTTCAGCATTTTGTGAAAAAATTCTATAAATTACCCAAAGCAAGCCGTATGTAAGCAAACACAATGAATGTTTCTAAATGTATGCAAGAAGCCATGGGCAGCAAGGAATAATCAACGAGAGATGCAGCTGCTGTTCAATCGAAGTATTTCTCCTGCAATCTGCTTTGGGAATAATGAAGGTGGAAAATATCTAGAGAGAGCATCTAGTCTGCATATACACTTCTGCCCTATTTTCAAAGATCTCTATATAGATATCTACTCCAGTTTGTTCTTATCGTAAATCTTAGCACCAACAGTTTCTGTACCTTGTTACATACTTGGTAATTATTAAGCAACTAGTGTTCTTTCATTAACAAGATAATCACAATTAGCCTACCTTTCTCCAAACACCTTACCCACTCATCTTTAGACCTCTTACTGGGGCATCCATTATTACCCTGAAAACATACTACAACTGTTTGGTACTTTATTTATTTATTTATTTTTAAAAAGATTTTATTTATTTATTTGAGAGAGAGAGAGAATGAGAGACAGAGAGCATGAGAGGGAGGAGAGTCAGAGGGAGAAGCAAGGGAGCCCAATGCGGGACTCTATCTCAGGACTCCAGGATCATTACCCGAGCAGAAGGCAGTCGCTTAACCAACTGAGCCACCCAGGCGCCCCTGTTTCGTTCTTTAATACAAACCACAACTTCCCAGGATTTAGGTTATTTCATGATTTGTTCAAACTACAAATTAAAATAAAACTAACAGTTTTATTTATAAGGAGCAATGCTCTATCTTGGAATCAATTATTCAAAACAATATTCTTAGGTACTGAGGTAATTGATCACATAGTTTACCTTCTAGCAGGAAAAACAGACAACAAACTGGTAAACAAGTTGTCAGATTGGAGTGCTATGAAAAAAAAATTTAAGTGATAAGGGGCAGAGAGGGTTTTTGTGAGGAGGTAGCATCTGCCCTGCAAAGATGAGAATAATATTCCAAGCAATTTTTGGCTGAAGTAGGTTTAACTAGTTATTCTGCTATATATGCATTCATTGTGAATTTTATAACCTTGCACTGCTCCCTCCTGAATGTTCTTTTTCTTAATTTGAAGACTAATTCTATCTTTTAAAAGCTTTTTATTACCTCCTTAATTGGTGTATCCCATAAGTTTAAGAAGCATGCCTTCTAATTTAAACAAGTATTTTATAATATTAGTTCATTCTTTTAGTATATGTTTCTTCCAAATTACCTTTAACAATGTGTGAAAAATAACAATATTTGAAAAAAATTCTTTGTGTTACTGGATAAGTCTACATGAATATTCTAAAAAACAGTAATTTTGTGATTCTTTCAACGTCGAACAGGCTGAAAGCAAACTGGCAGAGTAGGACCCATTCAGAAGATGAGGCTGATGGGAGGATGGAAGACAGAGTTAATTAATGATGGCTTGGTCTAACAGTAATGAAAGCCCAAAAGAGAAGTTAGTTGACAGAGATCACATATGTGAGATGAAGAGGCAAAATCAACTGGCAAAGTTGGAGAGAATCTTTTGCACCATACTAGCTCTTTGAGACATGCTGCCACCACCTGGGCAATAAGAAATTCTAAAGTATGGAAAAATTTTGGTTGTGATAATCAGTTAATTAACAATTACAAAATCAAAAAACATACTTTTATTTTATGAAATCAGCTTTTGACAAGTCTTTGGATATTAAGGAAGAGCAGGGATTTTGGCAAGATGTGTTTAGAATCCTGCTCTACTTTTCAAGTCTCTGATTCCTTATCTGTTAAATGGGTATAAGAGCATTATCATTTGGGGTTGTTTAGTCTCAGGATTAGTAATAATAGATCTGAAGCATCTAGCCCAGTACCTGGTACACAGTAAGTACTCAATAAATAGCTTTTAAGAAATTATTATTCTTCAGTATGATCTTGCAAATACTGCTAAGGCCTGATTATTACTTTTTAAATCAATAATTGTGCCCTTTAAGAAATGTATTTTCAGGGCGCCTGGGTGGCTCAGTCAGTTAACTATCTGATTTCGGCTCAGGTTGTGATCTTGGGGTCCTGGGGTAGAGTCCCATGTCTAGCTCCTTGCTCAGCGGGGAGGATGTTTATCCCTCTCCCACTACCCCTCCTCCCCACTCACGTGTGTGTGTATGTGTGTGTGTGTACACGCGCACATGCTCTCTCTCACATAAATAAATAAAATCTTAAAAAAAGAAATGTATTTTCATTATGTTTCAATGAAAGGAAAAAACTAACAATAAAATTCAGGGAAGAAACCAATTTCATCAAATTAAGTCAAATATGTGGCAGGTAGGAAAGTTCTCAAGATCTTTAGTCAAGTCTAGGTTTTTATAATAGAATCTTATTCAGGTTTTACTCATTCATGATGTTTTTTTTCATTCACAATTTTGACATGAGTCAAGGGGAAATGCAACTTTGTACTATCAAAAGACTTTTTAAGCAAACAACAGAGTAGGACTTAACTTCTTAAGAGAAAAAAAACAGCTACAATTTTATAATGTTCTTTTTTTCAAGATAACTAGTGTGAATGGGACAGGAAGTGTGATACACTGCACAGGAATTACGCAAAGACAAACCCTCCTTAACAGTGTAAGGCTTTGTTAATTTGGTTAAAGTTACATGAATAAGATTTCTTAAAAATAAATACAAGCAGAGCTTATTTCCTTGTTATTCTAAGTTGGCAATTCTTAAAGACATTTGTGAAAGAACAAAAATCCAATTAAGGATCTTTTCAAATAAAGGATAAGACCTTAAGAAAATGGTCTATGTTTCCACTAAATTCCTTGTTCTGCTGCCACTTATGAAGCCTAAGTTAGAAAAATGGCCAAGCCCAGTCCAACTGACATAATTTTAAAGCTGAAAGAACACCAGAGATGACCCAGTGTACGTTCCACATAAAGAAGAGGAAACAGGCTCAGAGTGACTTACAGTGTATACAGATCAGCAGAGACAAGGCCTGTGAAACTCAACTCACAAGCTAAGACTCCTCACTAGAGAAAATAGTGCACAGTATTTGAACCAATTTTGACACCATCTTTCATTAAGGCAATGCAAGTTGCATTAAGGGGCTCAGCTGTGGCAACCCCTATGCTATTCCTGGGCTTGCATCCTGTCCTGGAACTGAAAACTAGGTCAGTATTAGGCTGTGAAGGCAGGGTCTAGATGACAGCCAAAGAGCTACAGAGGCTTCTGTCTTAGGCACCTTTTCTTGTAGCCCAAGACTGCAATGCATTTAACTAGAGAAGCAGCAGAGCAAACTACTGGGAAGGCAGTAACTGGGTATACTGTGTATCCAAGATGCAAACAAAACACACACACCTTGGCCTGGGGAGTGAAGGATGTTAAAATACATTCTGACCCCCTCCTAGAATTAATATTTGAACAAGTTTTCAGAGATCACATAGTTACCTATAGCAAGTAAAGTTTTCTGTACACACAATCCAGTGACTGAGTCTGCTTTTTCTGGCTACTACAGGTACAGGCTAGGTCCAAGCAGCAAAAGCTTTGAAACCATCATCCAAGTTTTCAAACAAGAATGAGTAAGAGGGCGCCTGGGTGGCTCAGTTGGTTAAGCGACTGCCTTCGGCTCAGGTCACGATCCTGGAGTCCCGGGATCGAGTCCCGCATCGGGCTCCCTGCTCGGCGGGGAGTCTGCTTCTCTCTCTGACCCTCCCCCCTCTCATGCTCTCTCTATCTCATTCTCTCTGTCAAATAAATAAATAAAATCTTAAAAAAAAAAAATGAGTAAGAAAACAACTGCTGCTAATACAACATACAAACATTAACATATGCCCAACGAACAGTATTTTAGATCACTAGATTCTTTGCCAAAAGCCTGTTCCCTGGTAAATAATAGTTACTGTTGTTACATCTAAACTAGTTATGCATGTCACAGCTTGCTCCTCAAAGAGAGCATTCTATAGTCTCTCAAGAATAAACACCTGCTTTATTTGACACACAAAAGTGAAGAGGTCTTGCAACATTCGCAGTGGTAGTAAAACAGAGCAGTTCAGAGCAAGCAATCACAAAATTTGGTCACCAACCAAACCAGAGTTAATCTCTCAGTTCCTGTAGATTAGAACACAATATTAAACTCACTCTTTCTGCTTGTTGACTTTTGCATCCCTTTATTTGTGGACTGAAAGAACAAGTTATCTCTGTGGGAACTCTATGCCCAGTTTATTTACCGAGTTTACTTTGGGCAAGTATGGTTCATTTTGTGTGGGGGCGTGTGTGTGAAATGAGTTAGGTTCTCAAACTAAAAACAAACAACAAAAATCCCCTCTTCACACAGCATGGTTGCATTTTCCCTTAGTAATAAGGTTCAGTGGATCCACCATGGTCCATTTGCTTCATTGTCTCCAGTACGTGTGGCTTTAACTACTGTCCAGCCAGAAGATGAGAGGGGCAAAGGGTGGGGTGGGAACCGGGAGAAGGAACGCTCCGGAATCCCTCAACAGTCGCTGTGTGACCCTCACCTTGACTTCGGGCGGTTTGCGGAGACCCACTCCTTTCTTGCCGCCGCTCTTTAGTCTGTTTCCGGGGGCTACATACATCACCCATCGGGGCCCTCCATCAGCGGTCTCGCTCCAGCAGGGCAGGGGGGCTGTCTCCTGGCTTACATCGGGGGTAAAGGCAGAGGGCCCGAGTCCACCCGCGCCTCCACGCTGGCCCCTTCGTCCCGGCAGGAAGCGCCGGTCTCGGGCTCCTCGCCAGAGGCCAGCCGGGGCGCCGCCGCACAGCGGCGCGGCCTCACCTGCGGCTCCCCGGGAAGCCGGGCGCCGCTCTCCCCCGCCCTCCCGCCCCCGCCAGTCTTCGAAGTCGAGATGCCGGGACCCACACAGCAATGGCGCAGCCGGAAACCGGCCCCTCGACTTCCTCAGGCCCACTCGGGGCTGGGGCCGGCCTGTGGGCGGGACGGGAAAGCCGCGGCTTCCGCCTTCCTGCTTCCGGCCTGGAGGTGAGTTGGGAGTAGGGGTCTGAGCCCCCGTTCCCGGCCGTGACGTAGGGTGGGCTGGTGGCGGCCGCTGGGGTGGGTCTGCCCGCGTGCCCAGAGGAGGGGCCACGGCGCCGGGCGGATCGAGCTGTGGCGGGATCAAGCCTGGATTCCCGGGAACCGCCCGCCGAGGCCGAGGGGCGCCTGAACGTGGCCCCCGGGGGCGGACGGCCGGATGGGCTAGGAAAGCAGGAATGAGCAAGGGCGAAAACAGGGATGGACGGGACGTGCTGATGGCGGTGAAGCACCATCCGCTGCAGCTCCAGGAGCCGCGCAGGTCTGGTTTGGAGATCAAGCCCGGTCGACCCGTTACGGAAAGAAGAAGGGTAATACGGATTCCTCCAGGTGTGGAGACACGGGCCTTTGGGTCCGAAATTGAAGTGCACGGGAGCTGTGTGGCCTGTGGACGATAACTTTTTTGCGTTAATGAAAAACTCAGCCACAAACCGGATCCTTCGCTTCCGCGTTACTCTTTTTTGCAAAGTTTTTTTCGCTTATCACTGAATTTTGCCTTAGTTAATTCATTACCGTGCTAGAGAAGCTGAAGGGACAGATGGGATCTCTGTGTGGTCCTAAGAATTCAAGGGCAGGGGGCGGAGGCTAGACTAATAATATACTACTAGAGGCGCTTTAACTAATGTTTTCTGTTGAAAATACGAAGAGGCCGGTGGAAGGATATTAAAGCCAGTGGTAGTTTCCTTGAAGTGATGGGATTGTGGGTGATTTACATTTTGTTTTGGTTTTCTGTAAAGAACACGAATTGTATCATAGGGAGACCAAAAAACCTTTAAAGAATAAAGTGAGATGTTTGATTTTGTAATTACATACCTAACCCTATAAATTAATATTTTTAGCATTAAAAGCTCAAAACCTAGGAATGGATGTGCTGTAACTTATCAGTGAACTAATTTGTCTTTTTATATATCCGTGAGCTTCATAATTTTATTTTGGAAGTAATTTAGTAAAATACTTGTAATTACTCCAGTAGGATTTTCTTAGCATTTGCAATTGTAGTAATGATTTCTTTCTTCAAATTAGGAAGAGATAGATATTAAATGTCTATAATATGCCAGGCAGTTTTACAGGTTGCATATATACGATTTCGAAATAGTCCATTTGAAAGTGTCTTAAAGTTATCCTGAATGTTGTGACTTAAACTTTTTTTTTTTTTATCTGTTCTTTTCAACCCACCCAGTATATAAAATTTAAACCTTCTCTCACAAGTGTATGGTAGAGCTAAAGAAGAAGACAAACAAGTAAGGGTCATCTGAAATTGTAATTGGCTCACTAATAATCCCAGGACTAAGTTGGAAAGAAGTACTCAAGCATAAGGTAGATGACTTTTTAAATTCCCGCTGAAATTGTGGATGTATGTACACCCATTCCTACCCAAGTATTCTTAATTTTCACCTTTGAATAGAGGTTGACACAAACACTGAAAGGTTGAAAAGCCTCTGGGCAAAACAGAAAATGTCACTCAGATCCACACCATTCTTATTTACCAGATTGCCCTCCCATACCAACTCAAAGTGGAACAAAATGCATGGCACCTGTTATGGGTAATTTTCTCATTTATTAAATTATGTCCTCAAGTAGGAGTCTTCAGAGCTGAAAGAGGGCATAAAATAGCATGTCACTTTTTTGCTTATATTTCTTTGCATATGAATATGGATATTTCATGCTTCCCATACTCTCTCCTTTTCATTCCTGGAAACAGCTCTCCATTACCTTCCTTTCTCCAAGCATTTCATGTACTCTGTGGCTTGTCCTTTTCAAACACCAAATTTGATGAATCATACTTTTGTTAATTGTACTTAATACTAAGGATGTGTCAAAAAATAACAGGATTCCTCTGTTTCCTGGAAAGAGTGCTTAAGACTCGAGATTCTTATAAAAATGTCTGCTGCTAAATAAAATTTGTCTTGATTACGAAGAATGCATAGTCCCTATGACAGATTCCACATGGTTTTTAATCTTCTATACCTTTACATCTTTTAAGTGTTACCTAGTTTAATTATTTCTTCTTAACTGGAGATAGCAGTCTGTATTAAAATAGTACTAATTGATGCTTTTTAAAAATAAAAAACTAATGATAACAGAATTCTGAGTTAACTGATTGTATGATGTAACTTTTAAAAAAATTTGATTAACCACATAGTCTTTTCTTTTGTTGCCCCTCTCTTCTCTTTTTCAAAGACAACTACAAAGATGTTTGATATAAAGGCTTGGGCTGAGTATGTTGTGGAATGGGCTGCAAAGGACCCATATGGCTTCCTTACAACAGTTATCCTGGCCCTTACTCCATTGTTTCTAGCAAGTGCAGTACTGTCCTGGAAATTGGCCAAGATGATTGAGGCCAGGGAAAAGGAGCAAAAGAAGAAACAAAAACGTCAAGAAAATATTGCAAAAGCTAAACGACTAAAAAAGGATTGAAGGAATGAATGAACAGGCTATATAACCGGAGGAACATCATTTGGAAAATTATTCAGTGTTGAAAGGACCCACTAAGGTTTCTTTTCTGGTTTTTCTGGTTTTTATGTCAGTAATTTGTTGTAAACAAAGTCAGAGCACCTGTAAGAATCATGTTAGTTGTGACCTCTACTGCAGCAACTTTTAGGTTTTGGTGTAGAAGTCTATTGAGAGTTAACTGTAAATTGGCTTTTATTATGCTATAAATTCTTTATAATTGACTTAGTCATTTGCCATTTTGCAGATTGTGTTCTGAAATGAAACATCCTGTGGAGAAAAATGACTGTACATTATGAACTCTATTCAAATAACGGCTTAGAATGGGGTCCTGTTCTGGACGAAGGGAATTGAGAATGTAAAAATCACAACTGTCCAATGGTGAAAACTGTGCTTTGGCTTAAAGAGGCATATAGTATATTATTTACATCTATCATTATTGCTTATTTCTTGGCATAGAATCATTTCTGGCTTTCTCAAAGCCACATATTAACCAATGACTGTGTTCTGCATTTTTCTCATTTTAGTCTTTGAGATAATTAACAGACATTCTATATTTTTTAAAATCTCATTTTATAAGAATTCTCTTACTGGCTATTTAGAATACCACCTACCAGATAGAACAGTTTTTGTACTTATGAACCTGCCATTTTCTTAGAGATGTCTTGAGTAGAATAACACTATGATCTAAAGCTTGCAGTAAAAATGCCAAACCTTGTGGTACCTTGGAACCAGTGTATTCTTTATTGTGCTATGTAGAAATGTAAAGTAGTTAAAATGTCTTATCACATAATTTGCTCATTACATAGATGGCCACTTTTGTGTTTTTATTCATTTCTTCATTTTAATTTATCTAGTAGTGATGTTCTATACTTTCTGATCAAACAGGTTCATGTGAAAATTAAAACTTCATACTTCTCTTAAAGAATTCTTAGAAAGTAATAGTTAAGTACTATTTCATAAGTGGTAAAGGTTTAACATTTGGAAAAATTTTGTTCATCATACTAGTAATTGGGTGAAAAAGACAAATTATGTCAAAATGAGGATGTGTTAAAATTAGAAATAAAGAGCTAAAGGATATTTCCTTCAGCTAAGTAGTATAACTGGAATTTTTTACTGTTAAACATGGCTTTTATAAATGCGTAGTCTAATAATTTTATTCACTGTCAGTATATAATAGCTTATTAACGTTTTCCTCACCTCTGATAATGAATTTTAAATTACAAAAAAATTGTCCACCAGCTTTAATTTAAAAATGAAACTAGATATTGAAATAAATTTGATACTTTTTTATAAAGAGGTCCTGGGTTTTTTTTTTTTTTTAAAGGGGGGTTAATAATAAGGTAATTAAGTTAGATGTGTTACAGAAGTTAGACTTTTAAGAGGGTTTTGAGTTTCATTTCTTTTTTTTTTTTTTTAAGATTTTATTTATTTATTTGAGAGAGAATGAGAGACAGCACAAGAGGGAAGAGGGTCAGAGGGAGAAGCAGACCCCCCGCTGAGCAGGGAGCCCGATGTGGGACTCGATCCCGGGACTCCAGGATCATGACCTGAGCCGAAGGCAGTCGCTTAACCAACTGAGCCACCCAGGTGCCCCGAGTTTCATTTCTAGCCAAAAGCCTACTTAAAAAAGTTAAGGGCAATGTTTCTCAACTATGAAAACATAAGGACTCCTGAGAATGCTTATGGATTGGTCTAAACACTAGTACTTTCACTTTAGGTTGTCAGTTTCTACTTGGTGCCAGTGGAATGAACATATTGCAACTCCAGGCACTAAGATAATTCAGTGTTCCGTTCCGTTACTTTAGCGATCTAGGATATCTAGTGATCTTTTTATTGTCACTGAACGTTTTAATAGTTGAAATTATCATTGGAATTAAAACTTAAAAATATGCTTCTATGGATCTACTGGCCCTCCTGGGCCCACAGAGCACAGTTTAAGAAAAATGAGGTTAAGATATATCTAAAATGTGTTTGGGTTTCTGCAGTCAAGCTGTTCGTGAAAGGAATTTATATCCATAAATCTTGCTTATGGCCACATTTTAGAGTCAAATATTGAAGCAAAAGGTATATTCACCGTAATTCTCAGTTATTTACTAAAAGCTGTGTTTTCATTGGTTCTCTTGTTACAATTTAAAGATAGTTATTTAACTGAAATCTGTTTTTCTATCATTTCTTTTAAAGTCTAACACATGCCAGTTTTGTATTTGACATATGCCATTTGTTGTTCCTTCAGCTTTAGCTTTTTCTAACATTTATGAAGCCTTTTTATATATGCGAGATCAATAGGTTTTATAATATGTATGTCTGTATACTTATGTGTATGTGGGGGTGGGGGGATGTAAAATAGAGAGTATTGTGAGGGTTGGGATTCTTCAGAAAAATCAGAATCTCATTTACTATTAGCTATAATACTTTTTTTTTTTAAAGATTTTATTTATTTATTTGACAGAGAGAGACACAGCAAGAGAGGGAACACAAGCAGGGGGAGTGGGAGAGAGAGAAGCAAGCTTCCGGCCGAACAGGGAGCCTGATGCGGGGCTCGATCCCAGGACCCCGGGATCATGACCTGAGCGGAAGGCTAGACGCTTAATGACTGAGTCACCCAGGCGCCCCTAGCTATAATACTTTTAAAAATTGCCTTTTATGTAGTTTCTGAAATTTTGAGAACTAATATAATCAGTTACCTTTTTATGGCTGGTTTTGGAAAACACACAGGCTGTTTATAACAGACATTTTACCCAAAAAGAAAAAAAAAAGTTTGTGTGTCAGAATTTGATCCATACTATCCATGTGATAAACTTCAGCATGGTATTACTGTATGAGTTTATACTTTTTAGTATAGCATTTTTTACTTTTATTTCTTGAAATTATAGTAAGCAAGCAAAGTAAGCTTACCATGCTGTGAGCTGGAAAACCAGTGTTGAGATAAATTATAATTAGCAGGTCCTGACCCATTCCTTCTCTCCTTGTACATAATGTAAAGGGGCAAGGGGCACTTACACCTCATCTGGTATTATGTTAGAGGATGTCTGATTCCTATTCATGATTGTTTTTATGTTTGCAATTGGTTATAGCATCACTCTGATTTACTTCATATTTGGAATATATACATGTATATATACATGTAACCTCTGGTAACCCTCAAACATATTAAAACAGATTCCATGTTCAAATACCACAAGTTTGGAAAATATAAAATAGAACTTAGGATTTATTCCTAAGAGATTTCTTGAAGTCTTTTAACGTAATTTGACTATCATAGACTCTTCTCGCTTCTGTTTTTTTCCCTAAGGAACACAAACACAGTTTGAGAAAGCCTGTTCTATATAAATTCAGGTTACATTTTATTTTATTTTTGTTTTTGTGTTTTATTTTTTGTTTGGTGAGATCAGGTTACATTTTAAATAGTAAGGTTAAAGATAGCATTGAAAAGATAACATTAAAAAATATAATGGTATTGGTTCAAGGCTGATTAAATTAAGAAATGAAATAAGTGACAGCCAGAAATCAGTTCATAAAAGTAGAAATGGAAAAGAGTAATATAATAATGGGAAAATTTTTTTCCTCCATTTTTGTTGATTTCAACTTCACATATCCAAGCCATAGCTAATAGGCTAGATTTGTATGATTAAACCCATCAGGCAACAAATTTTCTGTACTTGAGCGGTCAGAAATCTGCTACATGCACATATAGCACAGGCATGGGAAATCAAGAACAATTTACTTCTGAGAAAGTATGTAAGGTATATACAACACTTTCATTACTTTGAAATGAACATTTTTACTTTTGGAATTAAAAAATTTTGCATAGGTCTGAAGTCTTGAAGAAAGATATTTTCACTTATTTTAAGGCATTTTCACAAAAAAAAACTTGTAAATGTCCAAAATATAACTATTTAAAATATGACATATGGTGGACAAACTAATACTTTATTTAATGCTTTAATTGTGCTTTGCATGTGTCTGGCATAAAAGCCAAATATAAAAAAGGTTGCTTATAAAGGTAATTTGAATTAGGCCAAAGTTATAATTCAATTTTTAGGTAGGACATTTAACTCTGTTTTGATACCATCTAACAGCGCCACTAAAAAATGTTAGTCTTGAGAAAAGGAGTGCGGATGGATTACTATAAATGTCATTTCCACTTCTTGAAATCACTGTAATACTGCATGCTCTAGGGGTATCTGGTTGGTTCAGTCAGTAGAGTGTGCGACTCTTGATATTGGGGTTGTAAGTTTGAGCCCCACATTGGATGTAGAGATTATTTAAAAATAAAATCTTTTTTTAAAAAAAGTGCGTGTTCTACTAATAATGGTGGGCCAGTATCATAATCTTACTTGAGGTATTTTTCCACAAGGACTTTTGGTTAAGATTTTCTTTTGCTGCTTCTGTAAAACAGGTATTTTAATTTAATTTATTTTACTTTATTTTTTTATGCCTCACCTACTTAGTATTTATTATCTTTAGGTTTTTATTTAAATTCCAGTTAGTTAAAATACAGTGTAACATTAGTTTCAGGTGTACACTTTAGTGATTTAACACTTCTATACATCACCCCAGTGCTCATCACAAGTGCCCTACTTAATCCCCATCACTTATTTCACCCATCCTCCCACCCTCTGGTAACCCTCAGTTTGTTCTTTATAGTTAATAAAACAATGATATTAAAATGAAAACAAAAATTAAAATGAATGTAAATTCTGTCATACATTAAGATATTTACAGACTGTAAGGCAAACATTAAAAGATATGTATAGAATACATTTATTTATTTATTTTTTAAAGATTTTATTTATTTGACAGAGAGAGACACAGCCAGAGAGGGAACACAAGCAGGGGGAGTGGGAGAGGGAGAAGCAGGCTTCCTGCTGAGCAGGGAGCCCAATGTGGGGCTCGATCCCAGGACCCTGGGATCATGACCTGAGCCGAAGGCAGATGCTTAACGACTGAGCCACCCAGGCGCCCTATAGAATACATTTAATAAGCTAATAGGTATTTGGCAGTAGAAATATTCTAGCATGTTAGAACATTTGCAATTTTTCTTATAACCCAGGACTCAAGAACATCTTAATTTACAGTCATTTGTACCTCTGTACTGCCTGGTGACTAGTTCCTTTTTTAAACTGGTAAGAACAGATACTACACTTGATCTTAGCCAAAAGGCCAAGAAGCAATGATTAGTTCCTTTTTTGCCTGCATGGTAAAATGTAATACTATTGTACCTCTGAAACAAATAATGTAATATATGTTAAGAAAAAAAAAAAGAAGAAGAAGAAGAAGAAGGTAGCGGGAGGGGAAGAATGAGGCGGGGGAAATCGGAGGGGTGGACGAACCATGAGAGACGATGGACTCTGAAAAACAAACAGGGTTCTAGAGGGGAGGGGGGTGGGAGGATGGGTTAGCCTGGTGGTGGGTATTGAGGAGGGCAGGTTCTGCATGGAGCACTGGGTGTTGTGCACAAACAATGAATCATGGAACACTTCATCTAAAACTAATGATGTAATGTATGGGGATTAACATTAGAATAAAAAAAAAAAAGTAATACTATTTTGTAATGATAGAATGGTTAAACTCATATTAGCAGGTTGCTGGAATGGCAGTATTTTCACCAAGGGGCTTTTCTGTCATTCAATAAGTATGTAATGGTAATTACATTTGATTATTTGTTTTAATATTATATTTTATAAGGTTGTATTTTTCTGTAATTTATTAAGAAATTAAAATTTTTACCTTCTATTAAGTAAAAATGTTAACCTATGTGTTTTTAGGAATTCACTGTTAAAACAGGTAACCAAGGATTTCCTGTACAGCATTAAAATTTGAATCACTTATGCAGTAAATATTTATTGAGCACCTATTATAATGCCATACACTGTGAGAAGTCTATATTAGCAACAAAAACATAGTTGTGCACTTCAGAAAATTTATGACCCTTCAAAAATACTTTTGTATAATATGAGTGTTTTAACATCACCCGTCTGTGTTTTTCATCAATATACAAGTCCCTGGAATCCCCACTGTCAGTGCAGTCACAGAGAACTATTTTTCATTTTTTCAAAGTAATTTTTTTCGTTCTTTTCTTTTTTGAGGGGTGGAGTGGAGACAGGGAGAGAGAGAGGGAGAGAGAGAATCCCAAGCAGGCTCCACTCTCACAACCCTGAGATCATGACCTGAGCCACCCAGGCGCCCCTCTCAAAATAATTTTTAATCTTAGGAACTCCAATTATTGTACCATTTCTCTGTTTACTGTCCTTTCAGACTTTTGTGATGGATTGTCTATGTCTTTTGGTTCTAATTCCTCTCTTCAAACTCCAGGTCTTCATGGCTTTTTTTCACTTATCAACTACATTTTCTTGGCCTCCACATGTTTTATCCAAGTACATGTTTTTGATTAGTCCTTTAGAATCTTACAGACTGCCTCTCCAGAAACAGCAGTCTTCTCACTTTTTTCTTTTTTTATTGGGTACTTTAGGAGAGCTCACTAATTACCCTTACCTTCTATCATGATAAACATTGGGGTTCCTAAATGATCATAAGGATCCAAAATGTACTGAGAATTTACAACTACAGAATACTTCACAAAGGAGCAATCCTAAGAGGGAAAACCTAAGCAAATTCATAAACAGAATGACGACTAAAGCAAATGAAGGAGTTAAACCTAAAAGAAGTTAGGTTTTGGGGTGCCTGGCTGGCTCAGTTGGTACAGCATGCGACTCTTGATCTCGGGGTTGTAGGTTCAAGCCCCACGTTGGGTGTAGAGATTACTTAAAAATCTTTTTTTTTAAAGATTTTATTTATTTGAGAGAGTGAGCAAGAGAGAGAAGAGGCAGGGGGCGAGGCAGAAGGAGAGGGAGAAGCAGACTCCCCGCCTAGCAGGGAGTCCCACATGGGGCTTGATCCTGGGACTCTGAGGTCATGACTCGAGCCAAAGGCAGACTCTTAACCAACTGAGCCACCTAGATGCCCCTAGATTACTTAAAAATCTTAAAAAAAAAAAAAAAAAAAAAGGTTTCTATAGTTCATAACCTCACATTTCTTAATACATACTAAAAATAAATTCTTAAGCTTAATGGAACAGAGAACTACTTACTGTACAGTCAGAAAATAAAGTAATTTTTACTTCTTTTATTGTTAAAGTTACATCCAAATGAAATACTACCACAGTGTATTCATTGATTGGGGTTCTTGCCCCCTTGTGGCATCCAGGATCCTGGTTGAAAGGTTTTACCAGTGCTGGTGGGAGCCACGGTGGGTTCTTCCTTTCCAAAGTATGGAGCAGAGGCATGCCCTTTGATCTGAGTTTGAACTGGTGGAGCCAAGAGTTCTTCATTGCTCCCTTTGCTAAGGAGCTTTTCTTTTCCATAAAGATCTTGATTTTTTATTTTAATTTCTTCTCTATTTTTTTCATTCTTTAGTATTTCCTGCATGTATATATGAATGGAAGAAATTAAATTTCTAGTTAGAAGAAAACCCAAACTATAGGTTTTATGAAAGTAAAATAGCTAATAAATATATATACATGATACTTGCTTTGCATTTAAATAATATACAGATATGCATAGGACAAGTTTTACAATTTTTTAAATTAATATTTTATTATTTATTTGACAGAGGGAGAGAGCACAAGTAGGGGGAGTGGCAGAGGGAGAAGTAGGTTTCCCACTGAGCAGGGAACCAGAGGCGGGGCTTGATTCCAGGCCCCGGGGATCATGACCTGAGCCAACTGAGGCACCCAGGCACCCGTCAGATAGCTTTTTTAAACTTGTCTTGTGGGGCGCCTGAGGGGCTCAGTCAGTTAAGTGTCTGCCTTCTGCCTAGGTCATGATCTCTGTGTCCTGGGATTGAACCCCGCATTGGGCTCTCCTGCTGTGGGGAAACCTGCTTCTTCCCTCTCCCTCTGCCCCTCTTCCCTGCTTGTGCTCTTTCTCTCTTTCAAATAAATACAATCTTAAAAAAAACCCAGCTATCTGATAATATACCATTATTATTTGAATTAAACAATTCTGCCATCGTATACTGTAATAAGACATGAAGGACCACAAAATAAAAATATTTACAATTTACCCAAGAGGTAAAACAAACTACTTGACATCAAATATCACACAAGAGCATAAGTTACTCTATCAAAGATTTCCTAAGATTCACAGCTATTTTCTGGCTCAAAAGTAATCATCAGTGATTGTACTGGAGATGAAGTGAAGGGGAGATGGCCTCAGAAAGCTGCTCCTACCAGTCTAATTTTCTGTGGGAATTAAAGCATGGATGCTGCTACCACCCCCCATAGCACCAGAACCAAGTCCCATCTCTGTCCCTTTCTCTTCTGGAGTGGTGGGTGTGGCGGTAAGGAGGAGGACAGGGATGGAATCAGAGTTCAGCATGCCCTAGGCACCAGTGGCAGAGAGGCACTTTGCTGTTGGAAATGCTTCTTAAATCAGCACAAGCTATTTGTGCAATACAGTTCTGTCCCTCAAAATTGCTACTCTACCCATAAAGATCTATAGCCAAAATTTCATTGGATACAATGGAAACATCGAATTTAAGATTTAAGAAGCATCACTGTTGGGGCACCTGAGTGGCTTAGTCAGCTAAGTGTCTGCCTTCAGCTCAGGTCATCTTAGGGTCCTGGGATCAAGCCCCTCATAGGGCTCCCTGCTTGGCAAGGAGCCTGCTTCTCCCTCTCTGGCTCCCCCTGCTTGTGCGCTCTCGCTCTTTTCCCCACCCCCTCTCTGTCAAATAAATAAATATTTTTAAAAAGAAGCATCACTATTACACATACTACTAAAAAAAAGCACCAACTCCACACATCCTCATTTCAGAGATGTTAAAATTTGAAAAGATGTGCATCTTAAAAACAGATGAAATGTAGTTATTACATCTTTTATCTTTATTGATTCCTTCTTCCTTTTGTCTTAACAATTACTTTTGAATGGGGAGTATTTTTTAAATGTTCTTTTCACTTACCTGTATTTTTAAATTTTTCCTTAACATATCATTTATAATATGAAAAACATTGAATGTTAATGTAACTAGTATCTGACAACACTGACAAAAACAAGTTCTTCCAAGTTATGTGTTTTAATGTCAACATTTTAAAAAATGACACTTAGAAGCAACATCTGGGTATCTAAATGTATGATGGCACCTTTCTGTTTCTAAAGTGAATTTCAAGTAGTAATAGTCCTTTAAAAAGATAAACACTGATAATTAAAATCACATTTGAAATAATGGTTTCTACTTAAAGGAAAAAAGAGGTTTTTTGGGGGGTATAGTGTCATAGAATTAGTTTTAGGCACAAAGGGCCCATCTAATGAAACTTCTCCTTCAAAGCAAACATGCTTGGGAAAGAATATTTATAAATATTCATGTAATTTCTACAACACAGACCAATTCCCCATGAATAGTTTAATAACCACAGTAACTGAGTTTAGGGGCAGCTCTTAGGAGCGAGGGGGGGTGAGAGTAGTGAGGCTCTTATGCACCCTGTAGAACTGTCAGGTGAAGTGACCATGTATCATAAAGGAAATCTCTCTCAATATGATACTGGAAATAGTGGAATTTAGAAAAAATACTTCTTCATATCTCCATACTCTTCAATACCTTCTATGACCTGCTGTGTCTTCATGGAAGCTCTTGAGCAGAATGAAAGCTACGGGACAGGGTTGAACTTAAACCAGTAACCCACCACAGGTAGCAAAACGCTACTGAGAAGCTGGTCTGCAGCTTGTCTGGTTCTGGTGTAAGAGGATCAGTCACGTCACATCGCCTGAGGCTGCCCACACCTGCTTTATTTACCTCAGCTCTACTGCTGCAGTCTTACAGCTGGTGTAAGCCTGGAGCTTCTGCATCAACAATTGAGGGCAGAGAGCTGTTCCTTCTCTGGTTCTATCTTCACATAATTTCTCTTTACTCACCATCACTCTGCCAAATCAGTTTCTTTCTTACAATAGCCATTTAGGCAAATAAAAAACCCAATGTGAATATGTTAATTATTTTAACATATGAAGATAGATTAAAAATTTCAGCGTTGAGAAACATGGAGATTATAATTTTTCCTAGAAAAGAATTTCCTTTTTGTCTTTTTTTTTTTTTTTAAACTAATTGTTACCAGACCCCTCCTAATGGCCTCCAGGAAAATTAAACAGAACGGGAAAATTAAACAGAACATAAATCATGTATGAAAGGAAATCTAGTTTTGTAAATATTTGGAATAGATAAAATGAAAGTAGTTAGGTGGAAAAAATAGGAATCTGTGGACTTAAACAAATCATTTTGTAACAAAGCCTATTTTACAGTAGGATTTACCATAAAATAAGGATTTTTCCTTACATTTCCTTTGAACACCACCACCTTGAGTCTCAGTATGTTCATCAATAAAAATAGTATGTTTGTTTCAATGTGTAGAGGTAAACCAAGAGCAAGTGGGTCTTCATATAAATGTTTATATGCTTAAAACAAATACCCTTTTATATGCTGCTTTTTTCCCTGATAATATTCTTCAACATAAAAAAAAAAGATGGTTGTATGACTTGGCATCGTACCACAATTTACTTAATGAACACCCCTACTGTTATTTCCAATATTACACATTTTCATTTAAAAAAAAAATGGCAGGGGCGGCTGGGTGGCTCAGGCGTTAAGCGTCTGCCTTCGGCTCAGGTCATGGTCCCAGGGTCCTGGGATCGAGCCCCGCATCGGGCTCCCTGCTCCGCGGGAAGCCTGCTTCTCCCTCTCCCATTCTCCCTGCTTGTTTTCCCTCTCTCGCTGTCTCTCTCTCTCAAATAAATAAATAAAATCTTAAAAAAAAATTAAAAAATGACACTGTGATGACCATCTACATAGGTCTTTGACTCAAACAGACATAATTTCTATGCCAAACCATCTCTTACTAGCTGTGACACCTACAAGGTCACTTAAGTGTTTTTCAGTCTCAGTTTCTTTATCTGAAAATGGAACTAAAGTGACTGTATATGTATAAATATTTACACCTCAAATACTCATATGTATACTGTTCACATTGTCAGGTCTCCTGAAAGTTTGTGGTTAAGACCATGGGCTCTGAAGCAGGACTACCTGCATACAAATCCCAGTCTAGGCATGTCCTAGCTCCGTGACCCTGTCAGTGTTGCTGACCCTCTCTGTGTCTCAATTTCCTCACGTAAAATGGAGATAACAATGCTGTCTTCTTTCATGGGCTGTTGTAAGGACTGAGGAAGAACTGGTTGCCGAGCAGTGATAAGACAATAGAAGAGGGTACAGGGTGAATTTTTAAATAGTGGATTTTAGATAGTGGATAAACGGGTAGATTATTTATTCCATTTCATTAAAAAATAAACATACCAAATTTATATCCATCCCTCTTTTTTACTTCAGAGTAGAAATAAAAGTGTCTTCAATACTTACGCTGTATAAGTAATTAAAATTTTAACTCACTATTTTGTGACAAACATTGAATAACTATTTGTTGTGAAAACGTAAGTAGCAGGATCCCCATATCAATGGCTATTCTTATGAAGAATAGACAAAGTTCGTGATTTTGCTGAACTGAAAAATCTTCACTGTTTTAATGTGCCACAGCCCTCAACAAAGGCAGCAATCATTACCACTTGATTGAGGATAGAGGTGTTAGTAAAACATAATGTACTGGCTTGAGAACAAGATAGAGTAACTGGTTCCACATTAGTCTTTCTGCCATAAACCACTAGAAAGCTGGATAAAAAGTACTAAACTTTTCAGATATTAAACAATTGGTAGTTCAGTACTGTGATTCCTGAGAGAAGGGAAACAAATGAGATAAGCCCTGTATTACCTCAGCTTTCTGCCTGGAGACATATTAGGGGCTGCTGCATAGGGTGGGAGAACCCAAGCAGAAGTTGTGCTAAAGAGATAGAGACGTTGGTTACAGAGGCCAAGGAAGCCAGAATTTGTGGGGCAGGGTACCACAATACACAGAAAAAAAGTTCTAGAAATCTGCATAGGGGAGCACTTAAGTGTTCTGCTGATTATCAAGCTATATGAGGGTAGAGTGAGATGCTACAGGGCCAGGAATAACTACTAAGGAGCTGTAAACTGAGTAGCTGCTGGAATATGCATGAGAATAAAAGACATTCAAGTTCTAATAAGCCAGAGATGCCTCACTGAACACACAGGGTATTCAGTATAAAGGCTTCAGAAAGATCACTCTTTCGGAGTAAGGATAAACTGGCATGACAGCAGAGGTAACTCTAGACATGCACTGTCCAATAGAGTAGCCACTAGCCACACATTTTAAATTAATTAAAATAAATTAAAACTTCAGTTCCTCCACTGCACTAGACACATTTCAAGTGTTTAGTAGCTAAATGTGACTAGAAACTCCTATTGGATGCCACTGCTAGATCCACCCTAACAAAACTTAAAAATAAGCCTCCAAAAGTTTGGGCAGATTAACATGTAATTTCACGTCCTCTGAACAAAACTCAACATTTTTAAAAGCAGGACATCAAAACCCAGACTGTAAGCAATATACTATTTCAGTGTTCATCATCCAATCAAGAAGTGAAGAAGGAAAGTGTGATCCAAACCCAGTCAACAGAAACAGAACCAAACATGATAGAAATCATGAAAATATTTCATAATTATGTGATAAATATAAGGACTTTATCACAACTTCCATAAATATGTTCAAAGACATAAAAGGAAAAGGAACATAAAGAGAAAAATAGAAACTAAGAAGAACCAAATGGAACTTACAGAGGTGAAAAATACAATATATGAAGTGAAAAACATAATGGATTTGCCTAACAGCAAATTAGACACTGCAGAAGAAAAGAAAAATGAATCTGAAAACAAGGCAATGGAAACCATCCAAACTGATGTAAGAGAGAGGAGAAAAAAGCTTAAAAACTGTTCTAGAGCCTCAGCAAGCTGTGGGACAATATCAAGCAGTCTAACATGTAAGTGGAGTCACAGGAAACAGGAAGGGGAGGAAATAATGGATAAAAATATTCCAAAAAGACAAACATAAATCTACATATCTAAGAAACTTAAAAAAAAAAAAAAACAAAACAACTCCAAACAGGAGAAATATAAAAACCAAACACACAAAATCAAAGTGCTAAAAGCTAATGATAAAGAGAAAATCTTAAAACCAGGTACAGAAAAAAAGATTTATTTACAGAAGAGAAAAATAAATAGTATTGAGTTCTCACCAGAAAGAACGCAAGGTATAAAACAATGGATTGGGTTTAATGTGCTGAAAGATAAGAAAAACTGCTAACTTAGTACATAAAATATATTAAAATATATAAAATCCTATATGAAGTGAAAATGTCCCTCAAAAATGAAGGCATAATAACATTTTCAGACAAAGGCTGAATTTATCACAAACCCCTGCCATAAGAAACATTAAAGAAAGTACTTCAGGCTGAAGGAAAATGATGCAAGATGAAAACTTGAATCTACATAACAGAATGAACAGTGACAGAAATGACCAGAATGGAGGACCTCACTGCACAGAAAAATGCTAGATTTGTGGACACTCTGCTACTTGCTTGATGCCCTGGAACTTTATGTCACCCACTGGACATTCCTTGAGCACATGAGGAGTTTCATCATACTGTCCATGGAAAGTACCGCTTTGGATTTTGAGGCTTATTGTGATTGTGCCCCCACTAAAAGGTCTTCTTAAGGCTTGCAAAGGTATCCGTTATCTTTGCTGAGACGTACTGCCTGAAGGCAATGGGACTGTTGTGATTATATGCAGCCCTCAAATTAACAGCACTAGGCAGGAGGAAGACAATGCCTTACTCCCTCTCTACTCATACCCAACAAAGAGCCTCAGCCCACCAAGCGTTCCATGTCCTACGCCATTGTCCTGGCTTCCCTGGCCTGGGCTTTGAAGCAGTAATGTCAACAATGGCCCTTCTCCATCTGAGGCTGAGCCCAGTGGAGTTGACAATCAGAAAGTCACGCATGAGGTCAACCCCATTCTGAGAAAGTCACATCTAAGAGTCCCGGGAGTGAAGTATTGAAGGATATCATTTTTAACTAAGCTCAAGGAAGAAGAGAAAGAAATCATACTCAAAACAGAGAAAGCATGAGCTATAGCAAAATCTGTTATTTCAGAACTTTCCCTAAATATACTGTTAATGAATGACTATTCTGTGACAATCTTCATTTCAACAGGCAGCAGGGTATTCAGCTGGAGCAAATTACTTAGACTTGTTTATGGAGCCTTGATACTGGGAAAAGAGACAAATTCAGTTGTAAAAAGTACTATGTATTGGGGCGCCTGGGTGGCTCGGTTGGTTGAGCGACTGCCTTCGGCTCAGGTCACGATCCTGGAGTCCCGGGATCGAGTCCCGCATCGGGCTCCCTGCTCGGCGGGGAGCCTGCTTCTCCCTCTGACCCTCCCCCATCTCGTGCTCTCTCTCTCTGTCTCATTCTCTCTCTCAAATAAATAAATAAAATCTTAAAAAAAAAAAAAGTACTATGTATTAAATATTTGAATTTATGTATTTTTCCATGTCATATTATACATTACCATTGTTTGTGAAGGATTACATTGAAGACTTCTTTTAAAAAAGGAAAAGCTTTGGATGCCTTTAAAAAGCTCACCCCTATTTTTAGCACAGTCAAGTTAGTGGTTATTTACTGTGTACAATTCATTAATTCAACGATGTGAACTCAAGCCCCAAAAGGTATAGCTCAAGTCCTTTCCAGTGCCACTTCTTGCCTAAGCTCTGCTTAAGAGCCCTTTTGGTAGGTGTAGTACCGTACTCAGTGTTGCAAATTGCTAAGTGTGGTATTGAAAACAGACTGAAAGTTTTTTTAAAATTAATAAGATACAGAAAAAAGCTTGAAAATGGAATCTACTGACATGTTGACTTACAGCTCATTCATAGACCTTAGCCATGATATAATCCCACTTCAATCACATAGTCCCTTATGCAAATTCTAGTATACATGAATTTTTTGAGATGGTGTAGAAATCAGCTCTAATACACAGTTATACCTGGGGGAGGTGTTAGGTAACAGAATTGAATAGTAGAACTATAAAAAAAAAAAAAGAGGTAAAACAAATGGCAGGATAGGACTAGACATCTCTGTGATGATGCCTTGGGAGAGATTATGGAAACTGAGGCAACGAAAACTTGAACCTTGGAACTCCACTCTAGTATCTCAGAGAAGGAAGAGAGCTGACTGTAAGTGCTCTTTGATGAAGAAAGCTGCAAGAAAGTTTAGATTACTCAGCAAGTATGGGGAAAGAAGGGCTGAGAAATATCTAAGTAAGTCAAAAAGGTTACTCAAGATTTTTCAGGTATCCATCTCTGGGGCCACACTTGGACCAGAGGTGTGGGAATGAACAATTCTGAGTCTATGCTATTAAATGGAATTGAATATTTGGGTACAGATCTAAGCATACATACAAAAACATCTTAGGAATATTATCTGTTTTTACGTATATATCTAGTAAACAAGGAAAGGTAAATACAAATTACAAATTACTCATTATTACTAATTTAAGATACATAAAATGTCACTAGTATTCTTAAATTTCCTTGTATGTGCCATATGTATAAATAAAAGCAAATAATAGTTTCATGATATAATTCAAGATCCTAATCCCCTAACCCTATTTCAACTGAGAATACTTCTATCAAGGAGTGTTTCAGTAATACTCTCTATATACATATATATCATGCCGATCATGTGATATGTATGTTAAATATAAAATTCCATAATAACAGATTTCAAAATCATTTGATAATTTTCATACAGATGGATCAGAGCTAATGGTAAGTCCTTTATTAGGGAATTACAATGTTTATTTTAAAAGTGCTATAAATCCAGCTAAGAAAAAATGCAGGCACAACACTCATATGCATATCATAACCCAATGCTCCTTTGATGTTCTGGTTCCACGCTTCTCTGGAGTTTAGTATTTATAAATGGTCTCCATTTGGTTTCTTTTTTTTTTTTTTTAAACCAAACTCTTTTTTTTTAAGATTTTATTTGACAGAGAGAGACACAGTGAGAGAGGGAACACAAGCAGGGAGAGTGGGAGGGGGAGAAGCAGGCTTCCCGCAGAGCAGGGAGCCTGATGCGGGCCTCGATTCCAGGACCCTGGGATCATGACCTGAGCCGAAGGCAGATGCTTAACGACTGAGCCACCCAGGCACCCCTCCATTTGGTTTCAACTACTTTTGAATTCCAAGTATACCATATATAACTATGTTCAAACTTAAGTACAAAACACATCTCAAGATAAAATCTAAATACAGTTTAAAGTAAATTAAACAGTTCTTTATTGTTAGAAAGTTTATTAAATTCAAGAGCAAGCAAAGACTTAGGAGTCAGTCTTATGCATAATGATTAAATTGGCCATGTCACTAGATTTTTTTTTTCAAGTCTTCTGTGGGATTAGAACCATGGCCATTTCATAATGATCAAATTATATTACATACAGGAAAAAAAGAAACTGAAGTCTTTAAAAGTTTTAATTTGAAGTCATAAATTAGCAATATATTTGTGGCAAAAGTGTAATATAAATATAACTTTAATAACTACTGGATCTAGGTATATGCTTTTCAAAGTGCACGTAAGATAAAGATACAATGAAAGTTTTGGTCTTGGAAAGAGATGAACTTTCTAAAATATTTAATAAGTACAGCTCCCCAATTCATATGTTTTTTCACCTCTTGCCACACATGTGCTATATATATAATATAAATACATTTGACTTTGACAGCTCCATTACTTTCTTTCCATAATTTAAACTATACATATGTATTTTTTATTTTAATGAATATTAAAAATTTTAAAGTATAAGCACCCTGCCTTTTGTCAATTTAAGAAAAAACATTTTGAAGAATACGAAAGATTTAGTAAATACATTATAAGTGAAAATTTGGCAAAGTATGTTCCAGGTCCCCAAACCATACACATTTGGTTACTATACAGTGGTCTCATCCAGAAAGTAGCCTTCCAGAATATGCCACTTCCCCCCACCCCACAATCAACATAATTATAATGGGAATTTGGTGTACAACTATTTCAGAATGTTCCAAGCCGGATACTCTTTTTACGGTGTCATTTTTATAACATACCATGAAATAATTCAGGCCTAATAAATATGATAGCAATGCCCAAGCTTGAAAATATTGCCAAATTGTTGATTTAAACTACATTTTCTAGTTCTACAAGTTGAACTGCCAGGATGGAAAAAAAGTTATTAGATCACGTTTGTTCAATATATGAAAGAGAGAAAAAAAAGCAGGGAGGTATATAAGTCACCAAAAGGTACTCTGTATCAAACCCAAGGCAATGTCTGCTAGATTAGTAATCAAAAATGAACTGAATCTTGGCTGGATGGGATCAGAAACCAAAAGGGTAAATAAATGACACCGCTTAGGTTAGTATGACAGCACCAGGTTGCTAAGAAATCTATTAGAATGAGACAACAAGCAAGCAAGTTCTCCTGCAGCAGAAGCTGCTCTTGCTATGTGTTCTTGCCAATCACTAGTGTGCCTCTGCCAAATCAATGTCACATTTAATTTATTCACATTCAAATCTATTGCAAACAGACTTTGATCAATTACAATTATGAAAATGCAGACTGAGTTTTGTTGTTTTGACATGCTTTCTTGAACTTCTCTCCTGCATTTTAAAAAAACATTTCTAATTGCAAGTTGATCTCAATGATTTTTGTTATTTAAAGGGAACAATTGTTAAGATTTGTTTATATTCTTTGCTGGCTAGGAATTTCTGATGTTGAGTTTTCTGTCTTTGAACTTGAGCCAGATTAATTATTACATCTCAAAATGTTACTAAAAGGAACTAATCATAGGGCTCAAGTCATTAATAGTTTTGCGGGTGGTATTTCTTTTAATAAAATAAATGAACTTCCATCTATATGAAAAAAAGACCTTTGAACATAAAGATAAAATTACTTAACTGAAAAAGAATTACAGCAGTTAAACATTAATAAAAAAAATAATGAGACTCACTTAACTTTAGTCCTATTTAATTGCACTGCCCTGGTGGAAGACAAAGAAAGCCTTGCTCCCCTGTGTGAGAAGTGGGGAAGCCCATTATCCCTGGGAGAGAAGCAATGTCAGGTCCCCATGGCTTGTCAGGCCTGGGCTCCTAGAGTGGGGAAGAAAGGGCAGAGGCTGGAGCCCTGGAGGAAAAAGGAGGCTCCATCTGTGGAGGACTGCTAACACTTATTGAGCTGTTATATGCCAGCCGCTGTACGGAGGAAACAGTTCTTCTCTCCTAGGTTGAGGGAGGGAAGGAAAGGAGCTGGGAGGAAGAATCAAACAAGTCATAGCCATGGAGGGAGGTTACCTGCCCCAGGACCTAATGCACAGGTACTGTCCTTTGATGCAAGGGACAATAAACCTGTGGCCCTGCATGATATACTCCTTCATTCATGCATTTTTCATTCTTTCTTTCATTGAATAGATATATATGAGCACCTACAATTCAAGGGCCTGGGGATACAGAGAACAAAACCTGGCTTCTGCTTTTAAGGAGCTTCCTTGGGGGCCAAGAGGAAAACAAACAAAGGAGGTTGCCTGCTGCAACAGAGACTCATCTAGGAATCAACATAGGGAAGAGCTGGGTAAACACCAATGGTCAGTTTTGTGGCTAATGCTTATGAGTTCTTTCCTACTTTCCCATTTGCTCATTCATTGGTTCATTTAGATATTGAGAGCCCACTATGTGCCAAGGACACAGAGTGAGAACACACAATCTTTAGCCCACACTTAAGGAACTCACAATCTAAGGAAGCGAGATGGATTAAACAATTAATGAGATTACAGTATGATAAATTCTGTGATAATATTAAGCAAAGAATGTTTTGAGATTGCAGAAGAAAAGCTGGTGTTCCTATTATTATCCACAGAGGGGGCTGGAGGAGGTGAGAAATGACTTCCCAGAGGGGGTGAGGTCCGAGTCTCAACAACAGGAATGAACCAGAGAACTGAGAACAGAGGAGGCATGCTGGGAAGAGGTGAGTACGTGCTCACAGGTTCTGAGGAGTAAAGCAGCACAGCAAATTCAGAACACTAGAAGCAGTTCATATGGCATGCAGGGGTGAGAACATGCTGACTCTTAAAATGCGATGTTAGGACATTTAGCTTTTATCCTGAAAGCCATGGTAAAATATTTTGACTGTGAAGCAAGAGTAGGATTTCCAGATAAAAGAGGAGGAGAATGCACAGTTAATTTGAATTTCAAATAAACAACAAATAATCATTTTGTATACATAGTTCTTATATATTGCACGGTATATACTTACCCTTACAATTATTCATTGTTGGTTTGAAACTTAAAATTTAAGGTGCCCTGTCTCTTTTATTTGCAAAATCTGGCAAACATAGCAGGAGACCTACGTGTTTATACCACATTAAAAAAAAAAATGACTCTAGCAACTAAAAATTAAACCAGAGGGAGGCGAGACTGGAATAGAGAAATCAGATAGGATGCTACTGCAGAACTAGAACTGAGACGTCATTAAGGCAGGAACCAAGACAGGTAGTGAGAAGGAGGGGAAAAGACAGATTGTGAGGATGTTCAAAATGAGAAAGGTCTTGCTCACCAAGGATGTGGTGGTGAACCAGACCAGGACAATCCCCCAGTCTCTGATGATGACGGATGACAGGTAATGCCATTAACCATGGGAGGAAACAGGGGAGACGAGGAATTCTGTTTTAGACATACTGAATTTGAGACGTCTGTAAAACACCCAAATATCATGCATCAAACTGTTAGCTCCTTCTTCTCAGCCAAACCTCCAAATACCAAAGTGCTTCAGGACTCACTTTGAGGTTTGCCCCTTTTTCTATACTCTCTGCCTAAGTAATCGTTTCCAATCTTAGGAGTTTAAATACTGTCTACATATGCTGAAAAATCTCAAATTTATACTTTTAGGCCTGACTGCTTTTCAAGCTCCAGAATGATACACTATCCAACTATCTAACTGATGTCTTCACTTGGATGTCTAATGGACATTTTAAGTTAAATAAATCCAAGACCAATGAGGCTCGGAGGATTAGCTCAGAGTCACACAATAAACCTAGACTTGAGACAGAAGCATCTGCTTCCACCATGTTCTTTCCACTACTCATTACTGCCTTGCACAGTTCTCAGCAAGCCCCACACAGAGCTCCGCAAACCGCAGGCCTCAGTATAGTGCTGCCTGACTACAGTGTTGCCTTAATCTCTGGCAGCTTTGCTTTGCTTCACTTCAATTGGGACTCACCCTGTTGCCTTTCTTCTTCTTCACGTGCTAAGACACAGACAAGCTCCAAGGCGATACCACGCTGCGCACATGTATCTAGAGGGCATCCAGCTAATTGGTTGGCAGCCCTGAAAGTGAACTACCATACTCTCAAAGTAGCCTCGCTGACATACCAAACACACACCAGTGCACAGGATCTGGAGAAGACGACAGGTTACTGGGATGTCCTTGTGCTGGGAAGTAGCCCACTTTAGCCAGCAGCAGCCGAATCAGCCTCCCTTACACAGCTGTGCACATTTAGTAAATTATTCCTATACTCCCCTTGCCTCCTACCTCCATCTAGCACTAAATCTTACCAATCCTTCCTCCAAAGTGTATCTTGAGCTGTGCAGTTCTCTCCATCTCCCTTGGCAAAAGCATTTACTGTCTAGATCAGTCTCCTAATAGGTCTTCTTGGTCCTCTAGGATTCAGTGTCCAGAGCAACCACTGACCTTTCATGCCACTTCCCGCTAACAACACTTTAATGGGTCCTTAGAACAAAACCCGAACTTGCCCATGGCAGAGATGGATATGGAGATACTCTGATCGGTTCCCACTTCAAGACAGGACTTGCTTCCCAGCTAGAGAGAGTGTGCTGAGCCGACAGGCTCCAGTGAGTGGCATATTATGGCTTATTAACAGACATTTGGGTTGTTTCTAGCCTTTCCATATGCCATATTTACTACTGCTATTATAAATAGTCCTGTGAATTATGATAAATTACTTATTTCATCAGATAATTTGGAGTAGATTTCTAGAAGTTAGATTGCTAAGACAGAGGGTAAATGCATAAATATTTTGCCATCTGTAAGGGAAGGGTTTTTGACTGCCCTTTCTACCTCCCTTCTCTCCTCTTTCCCTCCACCACATTCATTGCCTAGAACGATGCCTAGGATGTAATAGATGCTCAATATCTATCTGTGGAATGAATAAATTTGGCTCTGTATATGCACTTTATTGACTAATGAGTAAACTAACTCTGCAATTTGTAATTGTCTTATAAAGTCAAATCTAAACTTAAATAGCTAGTAATCAAGGATAAATCATATTCCATCATTAATAAATAAAATAAATTTTGATTTGAACTGGCTTAAAGTTCTCTCCATAATGTTGAAAAAGCCTTAATAACTTCAAAAGTGAGAGAAGACAGGTACACGTTTATTTATACTCTTGGAAGCTTGTGCTGGTTTTTTAAAACCAGTGTGAGGGCATCAGCTCTCGGTGCGACTGTTGTTGCACTGGAATGCAGTGTGGCCCCTGAGGTGCCCTGAGCCAGCACCGTCGGGTCCCAAGGACCTGGGCATGACAGTGGAGGTGGGTGCACAAGGCGAGGATGAGGCTTCGAGGAGGAAGAATATGCTGCCATTAACTCCATGTTGGGCCAGACCAACTCCTGGCTGGACCACCTGGAGAAGAACGACCACCTCCATGCCCACCTCCAGGAGCTGCTTGAGGCCAACCGGCAGATACCCCTTGAGTTCCAGTTTGAGGAGGCCCTTAGGGATGCCAGTCCCTAGGCTCTTGGAGCCCCCAACTAGCTCCAACCCTGCCTCCCTGGGCGAGGCTCTGACCTGAGCACTCACCACCTGGCTTAGATATCTTTTCAAGGGCTGGACTATGGATCCCCCTGGTGCATCTGCCTGCCTGGGCCACCCTTTTGGTACTCTCTCCTTGGCGTGCCCAGGCCAGTCCCCACCACTCTGCATCCCCTCCTGTAGTCAGATGTGGGGCCTGCAAACCACCCACCCTGCCTACCTGCCCGATTCCAGGGCACTCGCCACTTTGCCCAGGCCTTGAGCAGCCACATTAAACAGGCCAAAAATGAACGAATGAATGAATAAAACCAATGTGGCAAAGATGACTCAGTTTGTCCTTTTTTTTTTTTTTAGATGTATTTATTTATTTGAGAGACAGAGAGAGACAGAGAGCGCAAGCATGGTGGGGAGAAGGGCAAAGGGAGAGGGAGAGAAAGTCCTAAGTAGACTCGGCACTGAGCGCAGAGCCTGGCAGGGGGCTCAATCTCACGACTCTGAGATCATGACCTGAGCAGAAACCAAGAGTCGGATGCTTAACCCAACTGTACCATCCAAGCACTCCTCAGTTTGTCCTTTTGAAAATTAAGAAAAAATTATTTTTTCTTTGTGTACCTTTCACTTGTCAACCAGTAAGTATTTGACTTAAAATATATCACTACCCAAATACAAAATTCCTAACTTTGGAAGGCATCAAGGTAAGAAAGTTTAATAATTGATCAGTTATTTTGGACCTAAAACATTTTTTTACCCCCAAAGAAATAGTGTTACAGTGATATTTATATTCCCGGCCTAGGATACAATTTAACCACAGTGTAACATACATGCAATAAAAATACACAGTAGAGTCATGATACATCATCTATAGCATCTATGACTGACTAAAACTTGAAAACAGGCTGTGGGGCATTTCAGAGGGGCTGCTGGTGCTGCCTCCCTAAAGAGACAGAGATACTATGGGAAGGTAGATGGGTGACCTTCAGTCACTTCAAATGGAACCCAGGACTCCACTCCTCCCAACTCCAAAGACAGTCCAAGCACTTCCCTTCCCATTAAGAGATGGGAGAAGGTAGAAGAAATAGGAACACAGGCTTGGGAAATGATGGCTAGTGGTAAGGGGCAGAAGAAGGTGAGCATGTGGCCAACTAGAATTGCAGCAGTCACATAAAGCACCACCATGGGGCACCTGGGTGGCTCAGTCAGTTAAGCGTCTGCCTTCGGTTCAGGTCATGATCCTGGAGTCCCAGGATCAAGCCCCATATCTGGCTCCCTGCTCAGTGGGGAGTCTGCTTCTCCCTCACCCACTGCCACTCCCCCTCCTCCTTCTCTGTCTCTCTCTCACTCTCTCAAATAAATGAATAATTAATTAAAATAAAAAAGCACCACCACTACACCAGCAGTAACAGTAACAATCACTTTATATAATTGGAGTAACACCAACAGACAGGACTGCCTACAGCAATTATACTGAGAGGAGAGTGGAATTCCCAGAAGAGTAGTAGCTGATGAAACTAACCAAATGACATTGAGGGAAGGAAGGACAATAAAAGGGAGGAATAGTAACATCTTTTCTCCTAAGAGGAAATGAAAAGGCTAGAATATTGATTAGGGTTGTAGAGTGAGTTCTAAAGGTCAGGCAATCAGGTGAGCAAGCAAATGTAAGCTCAAGTGGGCATCTGTGGTTGCCTAGGAGCCAGGCTTCCTTTAGGTTTGGTGCCAGGAGAAAGAGAGCCTCAGGGATATCCCAGCAGTGATGGGGACAGGAAGATGAAGAAACAAGGTGGGTGAGAATCCTCATGGGAACTGGTGGACAGCAGCAAAAAGATCACTAAGAAATAAGAATAAAGACAAAAGGAAATCAAGAGCAGAGAAGAAACTGGCCTTCTTAGGGCTCTCAGAAAGAGACACAGGCTTGAGTCATCTCTTTCACTTTTTCACATAGTAAGTCATGCAATACTATTGAGAACCTACTCTGAGCCAAGCACTGTAGTAGATAAGGCAGGGAACAAAACTTCGTCCCTGCTCTCATGAGGCCTGAAAAAGGCAAGGGAAGCAAGGGCAAAAATGAACTATTGGGACTTCATCAAGATAAAAAGCTTTTGCAAAGCAAAGGAAACAGTCAACAAAACCAAAAGACAACCGACAGAATGGGAGAAGATATTTGCAAATGACATATCAGATAAAGGGCTAGTATCCAAAATCTATAAAGAACTCATCAAACTCAACACCCAAAGAACAAAGAATCCAATCAAGAAATGGGCAGAAGACATGAACAGACATTTTTCCAAAGAAGACATCCAAATGGCCAACAGACACATGAAAAAGTGCTCAATATCGCTCGGCATCAGGGAAATCCAAATCAAAACCTCAATGAGATACCACCTCACACCAGTCAGAATGGCTAAAATTAACAAGTCAGGAAACGACAGATGTTGGCGGGGATGTGGAGAAAGGGGAACCCTCCTACACTGTTGGTGGGAAGGCAAGCTGGTGCAGCCACTCTGGAAAACTGTATGGAGGTTCCTCAAAAAGTTGAAAATAGAGCTACCATATGATCCAGCAATTGCACTACTGGGTATTTACCCCAAAGATACGAAAGTAGGGATCCGAAGGGGTACGTGCACCCCGATGTTTATAGCAGCAATGTCCACAATAGCCAAACTGTGGAAAGAGCCAAGATGTCCATCGACAGATGAATGGATAAAGAAGAGGTGGTATATATATACAAATGGAATATTATGCAGCCATCAAAAGGAATGAGATCTTGCCATTTGCAACGACGTGGATGGAACTGGAAGGTATTATGTTGAGTGAAATAAGTCAAACAGAGAAAGACATGTATCATATGATCTCACTGATATGAGGAACTCTTAATTGCAGGAAACAAACTGAGGGTTGCTGGAGTGGGGGGTGGGGTGGGAGAGATGGGGTGACTGGGTGATAGACACTGGGAAGGGTGTGTGCTCTGGTAAGCGCTGTGAATTGTGCAAGACTGTTGAATCTCAGATCTGTACCTCTGAAACAATGCAATATATGTTAAGAAAAAAAAAGAAGAAGAAGGTAGTGGGAGGGGAAGAATGAAGCGGGGGAAATCGGAGGGGTAGACGAACCATGAGAGATGATGGACTCTGAAAAACAAACAGGGTTCTAGAGGGGAGGGAGGTGGGAGGATGGGTTAGCCTGGTGGTGGGTATTGAAGAGGGCACAATCTGCATGGAGCACTGGGTGTTATGCACAAACAATGAATCATGGAACACTTCATCTAAAACTAATGATGTAATGTATGGGGATTAACATAAGAATAAAAAAAGAAAAAATAACGTCACTACTGAATGTAAGCAAACAGATGACTGCTTGCTATTGCTATATCTTTCTCATTTAATCAGCCTGCCCTTTTGGGTTTACTAAGAAATAGGAGATGTTTTAGGTGAATCCATGCAATGTACTAATCTTCAATGAATATATCACTGGACTTATGACATGCAAATATTTTTTCAATACACAAATGAATTTTGTTAACAGATATCACTCTAGTGTGATAATATGCTATGGCTTTATAATTATTGCATTTAAATTTTTATGTAATATAAATTTCTTGGTAAAAATATCCATCTGGTGATGAAAATTTGGAATTCATCCAATAGAAAATCTTATTCGTGAGGTTATTTTCAACAAACACATATGAAATTAAATATTTTTATGATAAACTATCTTGTAATTTGGTGACCATAGATAATGCAATTAGTCTAACTTTCTGTGGGGGGGCGACAATTATTGAACTTTATGCTTATCAGTCCTCACTAAAATAAAACCCTGTCCCTGTCTAAAGAAGAGAGATTATCAAAACAGATAATTCTAGAAAAGCTAGAAATAGTTTAAAAGAAGAAAGGACAAAAAACTTTATTTTCGGGGCGCCTGGGTGGCTCAGTTGGTTAAGCGACTGCCTTCGGCTCAGGTCATGATCCTGGAGTCCCGGGATCGAGCCCCGCATCGGGCTCCCTGCTCGGCGGGGAGTCTGCTTCTCCCTCTCCCACTCCCCATTTGTGTTCCCTCTCTCGCTGTGTCTTTCTCTGTCAAATAAATAAATAAAATCTTTAAAAAAAAAAAAAAAAAAAAAAAAAAAAACTTTATTTTCCTCTTTAACATTTCACCTTATATCTATTCAGAAACATTCAGAAAACATTTAACTTTATTACTATGTACCAAGAACTTCATACATTAAAGATGAAAAGTAATCAATTATTTAACCTAATGTTTTTCATAATTTAAATACAAATAAAAGAAAAAACATGACTTTTTAATAAAAAAAGAAATTTATTTCAAATTATAATAGCCACATGTAGCTAAAAGGCTACTGTATTAGACTAGAGACAGTCTACATTTGACAGGTCTAGACAGTCTAAATCAAAGATACGAATATTACTAACTATTTAGAGAAAGTTTAGGATGAAAGATTTATAAATTATAACAATAAAAATAAAAATTGAGAACCATCATAGAGAGTAATATGTCCAGAACAGAAATTCTTTGATAATTTGACCTTTGAATAAAAATCTTCAGAAACTGGAGATTCATTCAAAGATGTAGATACAGAAAAATAAGTATATAAAGTATAATGAAAGAAAGAGTGAAAGTTAATTTATATAAACAGTCTTGCTAGGTAAACACAGGAAAAATGTTAATTACCTGATAAACAGAACATGGCAGCACTTTATAAATATTTATTGAACTGGAATGACTTTTGTGGTGGTAACAAAGAGTAGTTGTTACTTTAAGGCTACAAAAAAAACAGCCTTAAGATTTTAGTTAATAACACACGAAAGACAGATATTAAATTAAGGAAGTCAAGGCACAATCCCAAGGCCAAAGGTGGGTATTAAGGTGGGCTCTTCCTCATTGTGTACCTTTGGCACCAACTGTCAGATCACTAGAAACCACTGAGCTGGCATTTTTAATTTCCTTTTTGAAAGTTAAATATTTTCTGATTATAGAGAAATATTTCCTTTATGTAGCAAATGCATAAAATACATAAAAGCATAAAGAAGAAAATCAATTCACCACCCAAATAATTTGTATTTACATTTCCTTCAAGTCTTTTTTTTTTCCACACACAGACTTCCTTACTTTAAAAAATAACAGAGTCAGGAAGATATGGTATATTTTATAATTTTCTTTTTCATTTCTATTTTAAAGATTTTATTTATTTGACAGAAAGAGAGAGCACAAGCAGGGGAAGGGGCAGGCAGAGGGAGAAGCAGGGAGCCCGATGTGGGGCTTGATGTGGAGCTAGATGGGAACTAGATGTGGGGCTCGATCCCAGGACTCTGGGATCATGATTTGAGCCCAAGGAAGAGGCTTAAACAACTGAGGCACCCAGGTGCCTCTATAATTATCTTTTTTATTTTTATTTTTTAAAGATTTTATTTATTCATTTGAGAGACAATGAGATAGAGAGAGAGCATGAGAGGGGGGAAGGTCAGAGGGAGAAGCAGACTCCCTGCCGAGCAGGGAGCCCGATGTGGGACTCGATCCAGGGACTCCAGGATCATGACCTGAGCTGAAGGCAGTCGCCCAACCAACTGAGCCACCCAGGCGCCCTAATTTTCTTTTTTAAATTAATTCTCATATAATGTGTTTATAAAGGCAAAGCATATGGACATGACATTAAGTGAGAAACAGGCTGACTAATTAGATTCACATTTACACCTTCATTGCTAATTGTGATAACCTGTTTGAAGTAAGGTCTCCAAGGGTTAATTAGCCAGCAGCATTTATCAGTATAAGATAATGTACTTAAATTTTAAAATATGTGCAAATTTGAAAGTCTTTCATTTCCCAGTAAGAATCTGAACTCCAGAAAAATTTTTCTTATATTGGTAGTTGTATTAAAGATATAGATTTTTTTTTTAAAGATTTTATTTATTTGACAGAGAGAGACACAGTGAGAGAGAGAACACAAACGGGGAGGGGGAGAGGGAGAAGCCAGCTTCCCACGGAGCAGGGAGCCCGATGCAGGGCTCCATTCCAGGACCCTGGGATCATGACCTGAGCCGAAGGCGGACACTTAATGACTGAGCCACCCAGGTGCCCCAATGATATAGAATCATACTTAAATTGAGATGTCTTGGAAAACAGAGGTTCGGGGGGGAAGATGGCACAGGAGTAGGGGACCCTATTTCAACTGGTCCCCAGAATTGAGCTGGATATCTACCAGACCACTCTGAGCACCCATGAAACCAGCCTGAGATGTAAGAAAATCTGGATCTCTACAAACAGAATATCGCAGGTGGTTGGTTTGGAGGTACGAAGCGGGGAGCCCTGATTCCATGGGCAGATATTGGAGGATAAACAGCAGCGGGAGGGCACCTGGCCATGGGGATCCTACACCGCTGGGGAGTGACAGCCTCACGTGCTGCAGATGGGAACAGACTCGCAGACCGGTAGCAGTGGGGAAAGGACTTTAGGGCAGCCCCCGGGGCAGAAACCCTGCATGGTGGGGTTGCGCCTGCGAATTGCAGCCCCTGGGACAGAAACCCAGAGCGGTGGGGTCGTGCGTGGGCGAACTGGGAGCGGCTGGCGGTATTAGAAGCACAAAGGGCAGCGACGTGCCCAACCTGGAGGCAGGACTGGGGGCGCTGTGGAGGGGTGCACACCCCAGGCTGCTGCAGTTTATAGGGAGCAGGGACAGAAACGGAGAGAGTGTGGCCTGGAGAGCTCACTGAAGAACAGACTGTGATTTCTGCTCTGAGGCAAAGGGTTGGAAATGGTCTCTTCTGCTCTGACTCGCGGAAGAGATGCGGAAAGCCGCCAGGAAAAGCCACCAAAAAACAAAAGCCCCCAAAACTGATTCCTGCTGAGCCATCCCCCGCCACAGGGGGGCAGGGCAACTCCGCCCAAACAGGGTTGCCTGAGTAACAGTGTGGCAGGCCCCTCCCCCAGAAGACAGGCTGGGAAAACAAGAGGCCAGTAACCCTAAGGTCCCAAGAAAACAGGTGCATCTTGCTTGGGTTCTGGTCAATAATTTGGACTTTATACATTCCCTCAACCACCCATCAACAGAATGACTAGAAGGGGGAACCCCCAAAATAGGAAAGACTCAGAGATTATGACTTATGCTGCAGATTTACATATGGATGCAGGTATAACCAAGATGTCAGAGATGGAATTCAGGCTAGCAATTGTGAAGACAATAGCTAGAATGGAGAAATCCATTAATGGCAACATAGAGTCTCTGAGGGCAGAAATGAAAGCTGAACTGGCAGAACTTAAAAATGCTATCAATGAGATCCAGTCTAATCTAGATAATCTAACAGCTAGGGTAAGTGAGGCAGAAGAACAAATTAGTGACCTGGAAGACAATTTAATAGATAAAAAGGGAAAAGAGGAGGCCAGGGAAAAACAACTCAGAATCCATGAAAATAGAATCAGAGAAATAAGTGACACCATGCAGCATTCCAATGTCAGAATAATTGGAATCCCGGAGGGAGTGGAGAGAGAGAGAGGACTAGAAGATGTATTTGAGCAAATCGTAGCTGAGAACTTCCCTAATCTGGGGAATGAAACAAACATTTGAGTCCTAGAGGCAGAGAGGACCCCTCCCAAGATCAAGGAAAACAGGCCAACACCCCGGCACGTAATAGTAAAACTTGCAAATCTTAGAACCAAGGAAATCATCTTAAGGGCAGTTAGGGGGAAGAGATTCCTTACGTACAGAGGGAGGAACATCAGAATAACGTCAGACCTATCCACAGAGACGTGGCAAGCCAGAAAGGCCTGGCAAGACATATTCAGGGTACTAAATGAGAAGAACATGCAGCCAAGAATACTTTATCCAGCAAGGCTTTCATTTAGAATGGATGGAGAGATGCAGAGCTTCCACGACTGGCAGAAACTGAAAGAATATGTGACCACTAAGCCGGCGCTGCAAGAAATATTAAGGGGGGTTCTATAAAAGGAGAAAGCCCCCAAGAGTGATATACAACAGAAATTTACAGGGACAATCTAGAAAAACAACATCTTCACAGGCAACATGATGACAATTAATTCACATCTTTCAATAATCACTCTCAATGTGAATGGCCCAAATGCTCCCATAAAACGGCACAGGGTTGCAGATTGGATAAAAAGACAGGACCAATCCATATGCTGTCTATAAGAGACTCATTTTGAACCTAAAGATACATCCAGACTGAAAGTGAAGGGATGGAGATCCATCTTCCATGCCAGCGGACCTCAAAAGAAAGCTGGGGTAGCAATTCTTATATCAGGCAAATTAGATTTTAAACTAAAGTCTGTAATAAGAGACACAGAAGGACACTATATCATTCTTAAAGGGTCTATCCAACAAGAAGATCTAACAATTGTAAACATCTATGCCCCCAACATGGGAGCAGCCATCTACATAAGCCAACTGTTAACCAAAATAAAGAGTCATATTGATAACAATAAGTTAATTGTAGGAGACCTCAATACTCCACTCTCAGCAATGGACAGATCATCTAAGCAGAAAATCAACAAGGAAACAAGAGCTTTGAATGATACATTGGACCAGATGGACCTCATAGATATTTACAGAACATTCCACCCTAAAACAACAGATTACTCATTCTTCTCAAGCGCACATGGAACTTTCTCCAGAATAGACCATATACTGGGTCACAAGTCAGGTCTCAACCGATACCAAAAGACTGAGATTATTCCCTGCATATTCTCAGACCACAATGCTCTAAAACTGGAACTCAATCACAAGAAAAAATTTGGCAGAAATTCAAACACTTGGAAGCTAAAGACCACTCTGCTCAAGAATGTCTGGGTCAACCAGGAAATCAAAGAAGAACTTAAACAATTCATGGAAATCAATGAGAATGAAAACACATCGGTCCAAAACCTATGGGATACTGCAAAGGCGGTCCTAAGGGGGAAATACATAGCCATCCAAGCCTCACTCAAAAAAAGAGAAAAATCCCGAATTCACCAACTAACTCTACACCTTAAAGAACTAGAGAAATAGCAACAAACGATGCCTAAGCCACGCATTAGAAGGGAAGTAATTAAAATTAGAGCAGAAATCAATGAATTAGAAACCAGAAACACAGTAGATCAGATCAACGAAACTAGAAGTTGGTTCTTTGAAAGAATTAATAAGATCAATAAGCCACTGGCCAGGCTTATCCAAAAGAAAAGAGAAAGGACCCAAATTAATTAAAATTATGAATGAAAGGGGAGAGATCACGACTAACACCAAGGGAATAGAAACAATTATTAGAAATTATTATCAACAACTATATGCCAATAAACTGAGCAACCTGGATGAAATGGAGGCCTTCCTGGAAACCTATAAGCTGCCAAGACTGAAACAGGAAGAAATTGACAACCTGAATGGGCCAATAACCAGTAAGGAGATTGAAGCAGTGATCAAAAACCTCCCAAAACACAAGAGTCCAGGGCCTGATGGATTCCCTGGGGAATTCTACCAAACATTCAAAGAAGAAATAATACCTATTCTACTGAAGCTGTTTCAAAAAATAGAAACAGAAGGAAAACTTCCAAACTCATTCTATGAGGCCAGCATTACCTTAATCCCCAAATCAGGCAAAGACCCCATCAAAAAGGGGAATTTCAGACCAATATCCCTGATGAATATGGATTCCAAAATCCTCAACAAAATCCTAGCTAATAGGATCCAACAATACATTAAAAGGATCATCCACCACGACCAAGTGGGATTTATCCCCGGGATGCAAGGGTGGTTCAACATTCGCAGCTCAATCAATGTGATAGAACACATTAATAAGAGGAGGGAGAAGAACCATATGGTCCTCTCAATTGATGCAGAAAAAGCATTTGACAAAACACAACATCCTTTCCTGATTAAAACTCTTCAGAGTACAGGGATAGAGGGAACATTCCTCAAGTTCATAAAATCCAGCTATGAAAAACCCACAGCAAATATCATCCTCAATGGGGAAAAGCTGAGAGCCTTTCCCTTAAGATCAGGAACACATCAAGGATGCCCACTCTCGCCACTGTTGTTCAACATAGTACCAGAAGTCCTAGCAACAGCAATCAGACAACAAAAAGAAATAAAAGGTATTCAAATTGGCAAAGAAGAAGTCAAACTCTCTCTTTTCGCAGATGACATGATACTTTATGTGGAAAACCCAAAACACTCCACCCCAAAACTGCTAGAACTCATCCAGCAATTCAGTAATGTGGCAGGATACAAAATCAATGCACAGAAATCAGTTGCTTTCTTATACACTAACAACACAACTGTAGAAAGAGAAATTAGAGAAACGATTCCATTTAAAATAGCACCAAAAACTGTAAGATACCTTGGAATAAACCTAACCAAAGAGGTAAAGGACCTATACTCTAGGAACTACAAAACACTCATGAAAGAAATTGAAGAAGACAGAAAAAGATGGAAAAATGTTCCATGCTCATGGATTGGAAGAATAAACATTATTAAAATGTCTATGCTACCCAGAGCAATCTATACCTTCAATGCCATCCCGATCAAAATTCCAATGACATTTTTCAAAGTGCTGGAACAAACAATCCTATTTTTTTTTTTTAAGATTTTATTCATTTATTTGACAGAGAGAGACACAGTGAGAGAGGGAACACAAGCAGGGGGAGTGGGAGAGGGAGAAGCAGGCTTCCCATGGAGCAGGGAGCCCGATGCGGGGCTCGATCCCAGGACCCTGGGATCATGACCTAAGCCGAAGGCAGATGTCTGATGACTGAGCCACTCAGGCACCCCACAATCCTAAAATTTGTATGGAATCAGAAAAGACCCCGAATCGCCGAGATGTTGAAAAAGAAAAACAAAGCTGGGGGCATCATGTTGCCCTATTTCAAGCTATATTACAAAGCTGTGATCGCCAAGACAGCATGGTACTGGCACAAAAACAGACATATAGACCAATGGAACAGAATAGAGAACCCAGATATGGACCCTCAACTCTATGGTTAAATAATCTTTGACAAAGCAAGTAAAAACATGCAATGGAAAAAAGACAGCCTCTTCAATAAATGGTGCTGGGAAAATTGGACAGCTACATGCAGAAGAATGAAACTCGACCATTCTCTAACACCATTCACAAAGATAAACTCAAAGTGGATGAAAGACCTCAATGTGAGACAGGAATCCATCAAAATCCTAGAGGAGAACATAGGCAGTAACCTCTTTGACATTGCCCACAGCAACTTCTTTCAAGACATATCTCCAAAAGCTAATGAAACGAAAGCAAAAATGAACTTTTGGGACTTCATCAAGATAAAAAGCTTCTGCACAGCAAAGGAAACAGTCAACAAAACAAAGAAGCAACCCACAGAGTGGGAGAAGATATTTGCAAATGACACTACAGATAAAGGGCTGGTATCCAAGATATAAAGAACTTCTCAAACTCAACACCCAAAAAACATAATCAAGTCAAAAAGTGGGCAGAAGATAGGAAAAGACACTTCTCCGAAGAAGACATACAAATGGCTAACAGACACATGAAAAAATGTTCATCATCATTAGCCATCAGGGAAATCCAAATCAAAACCACATTGAGATACCATCTTACACCAGTTAGAATGGCAAAAATGGACAGGGCAAGAAATAACAAATGTTGGAGACGTTGTGGAGAAAGGGGAACCCTCTTACACTGTTGGTGGGAATGCAAGTTGGTAGAGCCACTTTGGAAAACAGTGTGGCGGTTCCTCACAAATTTAAAAATAGAGCTACCCTATGACCCAGCAATTGCACTACTGGGTATTTACCCCAAAGACACAGATGTAGTGAAAAGAAGGGCCATATGCACCCCAATGTTCATAGCAGCTATGTCCGCAATAGCCAAACTGTGGAAAGAGCTGAGATGCCCTTCAACAGATGAATGGATAAAGAAGATGTGGTCCATATATACAATGGAATATTACTCAGCCATCAGAAAGGATGAATACCCAACTTTTACATCAACATGGATGGGACTGGAGGAGATTATGCTAAGTGAAATAAGTCAAGCAGAGAAAGTCAATTATCATATGGTTTCACTTATTTGTGGAACATAATGAATAGCATGGAGGACATTAGAAGGAAGGGAAAAATGGGGGGGGGGAATTGGAGGGAGAGAGGAACCATGAGAGACTATGGACTCTGAGAAACAAACAGGGTTTTAGAGGGGAGGGGGGATGGGTTAGCCCGGTGATGGGTATAAGGAGGGCACGTACTGCATGGAGCACTGGGTGTTATATGAAAACAATGGATCGTGGATCACCACATCAAAAACTAATGTTGTGTTGTATGGTGACTAACATAACATAATAAAATTAAAAACAAAAACAAAAAAAACCAGAGGTACAAATAAAACACTGATTAATGTGTTGTTTCTTGTTCAAGGAAATTCCATATTGTAAAATATCCAATAACTAGAAAAAAAAACCAATAAAAGACTGATTCAAATTATCATGGCCCAAATACTAGTACCTAAAAGGTTAATCATATTCTTGTGAGTAGAATTTTTTTCACTGGGTCATATTCATACTTTCCTGGCAAGCAATTTGAAGATCAAAATTCCAGAGGATTCAAAACCCAGTGGATTTTTTTTTTTAAGTTTCTTACTTAGATAAATTTATTTTAAAAGACATCTTTCTTTAAATTTTTTTTTTTTTTTACCCGAGTGTAGCTGACACACAATGTTACATTAGCTTCAGGTAAAAACCCAATGGATTTTACAACAAAAAATATAACTAAAAACTAATTATCAAAATATAAGCACTAACTATCATCTGTGATGATTAGTTTTATGTGTCAACTTGGCTAGGCCACAGTACCCAGTTATTCAATTAAACACTAACCTAGGTGTTACTGCAAAGGTATTTTGTAAAAGCAGTCAACATCTATGATCCGTTGATTCTAAGTAAAGGAGCTATCCTTCATAATTTGGGTGACTCTTAAGTAGTCACTTGAAAGGCCTTAAAAGCAAAACTGAGAGTCCCGTGAGGAAGAAGAAATTCTGTCTCAAATCTGCAGGCTCAGCTCTTGCTCAAGAATTTTCAACCTGCTTGCCTGCCTTGCAAATATCTGACTTGCCAGCTCCTACAATCACGTAAGCCAACTCTCTGAAATAAATACATCTCTTAATTACATCTGCATCTATCCGCCTTCGTTCTTCCCTTCCCTCCCTCTCTCTCATCACTTCAACAAAGAAATGCCTCATGCCTTTTTCTGTGAGGAATCGCTAGGCTCCACAGTTCCCTACTTTTGCAGTAAAGTCAAGTCCATTGCAACTATGCCACCCCAGTACTGAAATATGCACATCTGCCCATCGGAAATGTACCACAGATTAGCACATTTAACAGAGTAAACGCATACATTTCTTTCCCTAGCCAGAGTGTATTCACTTAGTCAATGAATCTAGGGATCCAGTTTTTTAAGGAGTAAAAGAAAGCTGTTAAGAAGTGTAAAAAAAAAAAAAAAAAAAGTAGAAGTAAAAGAAAATTGTTTAAAAAGTCAAACCATGGGGAAAAGGAGGAACGATACATGGTAACTACAAGTGTTAATATAGTTTCTGGGATTTAACAGTACCTTTTAGTCTCAACTTCCTAATAGCCTGGGCAAAAAGCTAAACAAATTATGTAACTCTTTTTACTTAATAAAAGGAAACATATTTATTCTTTTAGAGAGAAAAAAAACTTTTTTCTGGTAGATAATTCCATGAAGAATTTGGTTTTGAGAAATTCTTAAATAAGAGATAAACAGCAAAATAACCAACATCTTCAATAATCACTTTCAAACAGATTCAGAAGTGATTATCTTCCAGCCTTTTCACTCGCTCAAAGGCCCAAAACAGAAAAGCTAGAACTTAATGAGGGAGGAGCTATATGTCTGATGATCTCACTTGATACAGGAGGTGGCTAGAATATCCCTTAGATCTTCACTGTTCAATGGTGAACACCGGCCACATGCAGCTTTGACAACCTGAAATGCGGCTAGTCTGAATTAAGATATGCTCTAAGGCAGGGTGCCTGGGTGACTTAGTTGAGCACCTGACTCTTGGTTTTGGCTTAGGTCATGATCTCAGGTCCTGGGATTGAGCCCCATGTTGGCGGGGGGGGGGGGGGTGCCCCCCCACTCAGCAGGGAGTCTGCTTGTCTCCCTCTCTCTGTGCCCCTTCCCCCCATCGTGTGCGGGCGTTTTCTCTCTCAAATAAATAAATAAATCTTTTTTAAAAAAAGATATGCTGTAAGTGTAAAATAAACACTGGATTTCAAAGATTAGTATTAAAAACATAAAATATGTCAATAATGAGATGAAATGATAATATTTTGATATACTTGGTTAAATAAAATACATTATTAAAATTAATTTCACCTATTTTTACTTTTTCTAACGGGCTTTTTGGAAAATTTAAAATTAAATATGTGGCTAACATATTTCTATTGCACAGTGCGGCCTTAGGCAATTCTTCCCCCAATTTTTCACAACAGGAAGCAAATGTCCAGTGGAGGACTAAGAGCATCAATACTGTGGGACTATCTCTATACAGCTCTGGCTCACCAGCTAGGTAGTTCTATCCTAGAAGATCTTTAGACAAAAAAAAAAAAAAAAAATCTTTAGACATAATTTCCTTCAGCCATACTTTTGAAAGGTTCAAATCTAAGATAATCTAAGGAATACTTCTGTAGGTCAGTTTGTTAGCAGTGTTCCATGTGGAAAGGAGATGCCTGCTTCTAATCCCTGATGGGCAGCAGTAAGATAGTCACTCCACAATCAAGCTAGAAAAGTACAATCAGGATTCTTACTAGGAAACCAAATCACTGGACTCCTGTATGAGTTAAGTTTCAATAATGCGTATAGGCCAAGTCAGCTGTTCTTGAAAAATTAATCTCAGGGTCTCTCAAGTATCTGGGCAAGTACTGAATGACAGCCCAGAATTTTATCCCATTAAGATGATTTTGGTCACAAAATTTTCAAGTATATCTGATAGACCTACACACACTCTTTCTCTTCAATATTTCTAAGGAACACATTATTTTGTGCCAACAGGACCAATGTGCACTCATGTTACAAAGTCAGTTGGCCTGATGAATTTAATTACTAGGTACTGACCATTTCAATTTTGGGCTCAATTTTGTCTACTACAGACAACAATTTTGGTTTCAATAAATCCAATGCTGAACAAGTGATCCCCGAGAAGAGGAGTAAGATCCTAGAGAGAGTGAAATAGGGAAGGAAAGCCAAACCAGAGGTATGCTTTGGATCTGGTCAGTGCTCTGGACTCTGGGACCCAATTCCTGCTGGAACCTTTTGAGGAGTCATGTTGAATGTGCCCGAACTGTCTCAATGTGCTTGACCTGTCTGCCTATGGGGCAGAAAGGGAGCATTTATCCATTAGCTCCTATCCCCCATGGATCAAGGGTCACCTGGTGTGGTAATCCTCACACATTTCCAGGTTTATTACCCACAGGTATCTCATGCTACAGTGTCAAAGCAGAAAGCTAAAGCTACTCAGCAGAGCTACAGTAACGTGATACGTATGATAGATGGTAGCTGCAGCTAGGCTGGAGTAAAGTAGGACAAGAGGATGTGAGGGAGGGCAGGTGATACTGGGTTCTTTTATGTCTGTCCCTTACATTGAGATTAAGAATTTAAATCACCTTGGGGCACCTGGGTGGCCCAGTCGGTTAAGCAGCTGCCTTCGGCTCAGGTCATGATCCCAGAGTCCTGGGATTGAGCCTCACATCGGGCTCCCTGCTCGGTGGAGAGCCTGCTTCTCCCTCTCCCACTCCCCCTGCTTGTGTTCCCTCTCTCGCTGTGTCTCTCTCTCTCTGTCAAATAAATAAATAAAATCTTAAAAAAAAAAAAAGAATTTAAATCACCTTGAACTACATGTAAAGAAAGAGTATCTTTTCACAAATTCAAAAATATTAAACTGCTCTGAATATTATGGTGGAAAAAACGCAGGCAGCTCTTAGGCCATACAAATGGGGAGAAGGAAACAAAGCAGAAAATTTGACAATAATTTCTATAAAGCAAACATTCAAAATACCACAACGTTATTCTCAAATGCAGATTAATCTCTTTAAAAAGATAGTTTAAATGAGTATAGAACTTAGAAATATCTCAACATAACTTCACATCAAATTAGGATTCGCCTGGACTTTAAATAATAACAAGCAGAAATAATAAAATAATAGCAGCTATCACTTATCTAATGCCTATCTTGAGCTAGGGCCAAGCATTTTACATATACCAGTCACTAGGTTAAAAAACTACTCTCAAGATTAGTAATTTTCAACTTTTTGTACTATGACCTTTAAGTAAGTATATCAGGGTTCTCAAAAGAAACAGAACCAATAAGATGTGTATGAATGTGTGTGTGTATATATATATTTATATGCATATATAGTATGTGTATGAATATATGTATATATATGGGCGAATTAATTTTTTTTTTTAAGATTTATTTGACAGACAGCGAGAGAGCGAGAGAGGGAACACAAGCGGGGGTTAGGGGGAGTGGGAGAGGAAGAAGCAGGCTTCCCGCTGAGCAGGAAGCCCGACTCGGGGCTCGATCCCAGGATTCTGGGATCATGACCCCAGCCGAAGGCAGATGCTTAACAACTGAGCCACCCAGGCGCCCTGGGAATTGATTAATTTTAAGGAATTGACTCACATAATTGTGGAGGTTAGGAAGTCCAAATCTTCCTGGTAGCCTGGCAGTCTGGAGACCCAGGGAAGAGGTGATGTTGCCTGAGTCCAAAAGGAATCTACAGGCAGAATCCACTCTTCCTCAGAGGATGTCAGTCTTTCTTCTCAACTAAGACTGGATGAGGCCCAGCCACATTATGGAGGATAATCTGCTTTATTCAAAATCTATTGTTGAATGTTCATATCAGCTAAAAAAAATTCCTTCACAGCAAAATCTAGACTAGTGGTTGACCAAATATCTGGATGCTATGGCCTAGTCAACTTGACACATAAAAATTAGCCATCGCAGGCACCTGGGTGACTCAGTTGGTTAAGCGTCTGCCTTCGACTCAGGTCATGATCCCAGGGTCCTGAGACTGAGTCCCCCCATCAGGCTCCCTGCTGAGCGGAGAGTCTGCTTCTCCCTCTGCCCCTCCCCCCCGAGCTTGTGCTCGCGCGTGTGCATTCGCGCGCGCCCACATGCGCGCGCTCTCTCGCAAAAATAAATAAATAAATAAATAAATAAATAAATAATCTTTTTTTTTTTTTTTTTAAGATTTTATTTATTTGATAGAGAGAGACACAGTGAGAGAAGGAACACAAGCAGTGGGAGTGGGAGAGGGAGAAGCAGGCTTCCCGCCGAGCAGGGAGCCAGATGCGGGGCTCGATCCCAGGACTCCGGGATCATGACCTGAGCTGAAGGCAGACGCTTAACCGACTGAGCCACCCAGGCGCCCCAATAAATAAATAATCTTAAAAAAAAAATTAACCACTGCAGTAAGAAATACATTTTACATTACAACTGACACACAAACATATGCATATATGTATGTGAAACAAGAATTTCAGCAAACAATACTCACCGTTAGTAAGGTTTTATATGCTGGTATTTCCTATCCCATATTTTTTTCTACTTTATTAAAAAGCAAAAATACTTATAACTCACTAAATTGATTTCACAGCCCTCTAATGTAGCACATAAATTGAAAAACCCTGCCCTAGATGACACATTCATTTGCTCATGTTTTAGAATACTGGTAAAGGGGCGCCTGGGTGGCTCAGTCGTTAAGCGTCTGCCTTCGGCTCAGGTCGTGATCCCAGAGTTCTGGGATTGAGCCCCACCGCATGGGGCTCCCTGCTCAGCGGGAAGCCTGCTTCTCCCTCTCCCACTCCCCCTGCTTGTGTTCCCTCTTTCGCTGTGTTTCTCTCTGTCAAATAAATAAAATCTTAAAAAAAAAAAAAATTTAGAATACTGGTAAAAAAAAATACATCACAGTGGCAACAGAATGTGGTATTTGAGAAGGAAATTAAGTATATTTGAATACATAAAACACAATGAACATATGTATATCAGAAAAATTATATAAAATGCCTAATTTCCTATCACCATAGGAACAACATACACATAGCAAATTAGTGTAGTATTTTATCACTGTCATAATAAATATTTGAGAATAAAATCTGGCATACCTAACTGTGACAGTCAACTGTGGCTTGGTATCCTAGAGGGTACATCACCCATACAATCTTCCTAAGCACCATTATTACCCCCATTTAAAGAAAACAAGTAACATCTGATAAAAGTGATCAGTAGCAATTTTTTTTTTTAATTTAGATTGTGAAAAAAATCATTACTTCTCCAGCATGGAAGAATAAGAGAAAAATCACAAGAAATTGTTTTGGTAAGATAACTGAGAAAGAGTGTGGATTAAAAAACAAAAACAAAAACAAAAACAAAACCCTGACCTCATTTTAACTCCCTTAACCTTTTTCACTCTGGATGTAAGCCCAGTTTTAAATGGGACATGTTTTAGTGACTGATGATATGTCTCAGAAGGTTAACTATTCAGAACTAATTCTGTATAATTTTTAATATGCACCTAGTAAGTTATGATGAATCTCAGAAGAAACTGAGCGTAAGCATATCTAAAAATAATAAATAATAGCACTTTATTTATATACATCTTTAAAAAAAACTTTTTTTGTTCCGCTCCTTAGAAGTCAGATAAAAGAGCAAAATAGAAGAAAAAGAATGTGCTAAGGATAAACTAAGCTGAAACTCAGACCTCAGCTTTGTACAGAGGCATATAAGAAGCAATCCTTTCAGAATGAGAAAGGTGGGATGCTTGAAATTTGAGATACTTTTTAGCAAGCCCTACCTAAAATCAATATTTTGAAAACCAGGAAGATTTACAACACAAACTAGAATAAAAATTTCTTGTACAATTAATAAATAGCTACAGTAAGGGAGATATAGTAGCTTATGCTTGAGTATGGACTCCAAGGAGCTCAAAATGCTCAAGTGATTCACTTTCATATCCTCCCACATTTTTCTAGAGGAACATGGCAAATTTATATCATCTCAGCTTTTACAAAGCTAGAGGTCAATATCAAAAAAGGTATATAGAAAAGGCATCTCTAAGTGTTACGCTCTTGTGTTTCAAGCACTGGCTTTATTCTTTTGATAGTTAAATGAAAACATCAGAATACAAAATAATAAAAGTATGCCCAAATTACAATAATGTACCAATATATGAATAACTTGTTAAAGTTGAGTTGTGCAACCAGCCATAGGATTTGGGGTAATTTACCATCTGTTTTTAAAATTGTTACACTAATTTTTTAATCAAACAAAGGGAAAAAAACAAGTAAAATCATAACTCTGGCCACGCCAGAGTCACAGAAGTACCCAATAATTATACTGGCAGGGATAAACTGCAGAGCTTCAGGTGTTCCTGAATGGGGAGAAGACTGCCACTTTGCCTGGTCAAATACAGGCACAAATGCGGTAGGCATGAGGGAGGTCAAATGACTGGCATAACTCCCACTCAACAGGAACTTTTCATTGTGAATGGTGGTAAACCCATCCAGACACATCATCTTCAGGGAGGAAGAAATGCTAGTAGGTGACTAAAGAATGGGATGCTGATCAAGCTCAAGGATATATCCTTTCTAGTCTTGGAAACCAAAGATCCTGGAATGACTGCACAACTGAAGACATAATGCTCTTGTGTAAACTTGCAATAAGATCTAATTCCTGAAGGCAATATGTGAATATTTTTCCCTTGCAATCTTAAAGATTAATCAGACGAATTCGCTTTCTCAGAGGGAAAAAAAAGATACTAAAACCAAAATCTAAACATAATTTAACAGAGTTATGGTATCTAGGACAGATTGGTACTACAAAAGAGGTCTACAAGGAAATTATGGTAGCTATTAAGCACATACAGGTGCTTAGTAAGTAACTGAATGAATAATAGAAATATATAAGCATTAGGGTTTTAACAAGGAATTCCAAAAACTAAGCCACACTGGTTTCTTTTTAAAGATTTAATTTATTTATTTGAGAGAGAGGGAGTAAGAGAAATAGTACAGGAAGAGGGGGGAAGGGCAGACGGAAAGGAAGAAGCAGACTCCCCACTGAGCAGGGAGCTAGATGAGGGGCTTGATCCCAGGACCCCAGGATCATGATCTGAGCCCAAGGCAGAAGCTTATGATCTGAGCCGAAGGCAGAAGCTTAACTGACTGAGCCACCCAAGGCGCCCCAACACACTGATGGTTTCTTATGCATACTGCTATGATAACTCCTTATGTGCTTTTAGTATTTTAGAATTTCAAGCATTCCAGTTTTCAGTTTATTCTAAATATCTTATTTTTGTATCAGGGACCCAACATGTTCTCTTAAAATATAGGATTACAAGGTTTCATTGTATTCTTTTTTAATAAGATATTTCAAGTGTATAAATATAGTTAATAATATTATATACACCCATGTGCCCACCATCCAGCTTAAGAAACAAAATACTGCAGCTATAACCAACTTAAGAAATAAAACACCACAGATAAAACACTACAGATATGACCATGATCCAGCTTAAAAAATAAAATACTACAGATATGACCAATAAAACACTGTGACCCCTCCCCCCAACATTCTCCTTCCCCAGAGGTAATAACTACCCTCAATTTCTTGTCTATCATTTTCATGCATGTTTTTAAAACTTTTACTACACCTTTATATATCCATAAACAATGGGAGCAGTGATTTCCTAAATTTGTTGGCATACGTATCTCTTAAGACTTTTGAAAACCATGTACCTATCTTGCACATTTAAGCTGACACTTAAATATAGCAAAGGATGTATTTTCCGGTTTATTGCATATTGGATGCATCCTCTAAGTACGTTTTTTGCCAAAGCCTTGGAGCTGCAGTTTAACTTATTCAATGTGGAAAATATAACCATATAACCTCATTGGCAAAGCCAGTCCTCATTGTCAAACCCAATCAGCCAAATGTGACTTACTCTCTGTCAGAAAAAGTCTAACTTAGTTTTTAAATTCAAATAAATGTATTATTATATGTCCCCATGACAACTTTCTCACTTGTGGATTTTAATTTTAAGAGAGATAAATGGATAGCTAGCTAGGTAGACAGAGAAACTATAAGGCATGGATCCCTGCCACGAGTTTGTCACCTGGCTGAAATAATGTGTTCCCCCTTCAGTAATTTTTACTGAAGCTTTCTCTGCTTTAGTCTCAAGAGACTCTCCCTCAGGAGAAATTCAGTCTCCAAGTCTCTGTTTGGTGCCCTGGAGATTTTTAAACCCCAAGGCAACGCACCAGAGTAAGATTTAGCATGGACGAGGGGTAAACTTTCCTTTTGAAAAGTGGGAGACAGATGACCATGAAAGACGTCAAAAAGGAGAACTGGCAGACCAGAAAGAGTTCTCAGGCAGATCATTTTTAGGAAAGACGACATATGGAAAGAGAGAATAGGGAAATTAATGTCTTTAAAGCGATCCATACCTGCATATCCCACTGAAAACCTTTGTGTTCTCAGCTGTAGAGGTATCCCAATTTGAAAGGCACTCATCAACAGCTGGGGTTGGCAAACCAGGATCTACCCACCACCTGTTTTGTGAATAAAGTTACAGGATCTACCCACCACCTGTTTTGCGAATAAAGTTACACTGCACACAACCACACTCGCTTGTTCACGTACTGCCTGCTGTAACTGCGTTCACACTACCACGGCCGAGTTAAATACGAGCAATGACACTGTGTCTCACAACGCCTGAAATAGTTACTTGCTGGTACTCTGGGGAACAACTTCGCTACCTCTCATCTATAGCACTGTTTTTTAAAATTCTTCTCTTTAAATCAAAATTACATATTCACATAATTTGTGCGGCCACATTGTTCTACAAAGCTTATTATGAAATATAGTTCTCTCTCCCCCCAAACAACTACTTTATATGCTTTCACTTGATGTCTCCGGTTATGGCACAGGCCAAACAAGGGAGCCACGAAAATGAAAATGTTTGACAGCTATAAAGGAGATTCTGCTCCTGATCCCTCCTCAATATCTAAATAACATTCGTATGTTATCACTTCTTTATTTTTCAAATTTAAGCACTGTATATTAACTTACTATTGAAAATGAGGATTTACCTCATCCTTCTTGAGGCTTAATACTCTCAATATAGTGGTATATCAATATTCAATATTTATATGATTATGAATACACACTATAACAAGTAAGTTATCTAGTATACCAGGATTATTTTTCTTTTTCCTACCTAAGCTTTGTTTTCCTTAGAAATAATAAGTAAATTCTGTGTATTTTCCAGGTATTGGAATTATACTATCTATAATTCAACCTCACTTGTTAAGTTCAGTAAGTATATGTTCATTCAATCACTCCTATTTTCAGATTGGTACCTCTTCCCTCAAATTTGTCTGGATATTGTTTTTCCTTTTCCATATATAAACTCCCAGTTCTCAGTTGGGTAGAGAAGTTGCTGGGTTTTCAAACTTTCACAAAGAGAATTTAACAGCATCCTTCTTTTTACTTCAGGAGACTTAACCCTGAGATCGTACTATTATTTAATATATGGTTCATGTTCAAACTTTACTAATTACCCCAATACTGTCCTTATTTATAGCTAAGTTCGCCCCCCTAATCCAGGGTCACAAATTACATTTAGTTGCCATGTTGATTAGTCTTTCTTTGTTGTTCATAACACTGACATGACCTGAAATGTGTTCCAATTTAGGTTTTCCAGTTCTTTCCTCATGATTAGATAAAGATCATGCATTTTAAGAAATACAACGTAAGTATTGTCTGATTCTCAGTGCATTACACAAGGGGCACACAATGATGTCAAGTTGTTCTACTTGGTACAACTTTTGACCACTTGGTTAAGGTGGTATCCACTAGATTTATCTACTATAAACGTACCTTTTTTCCCCCTTTGTAATTAGTAAGTATTCTGTAAGGAGATAACTTGAGCTCACGTAAATATCCTGTTTCCCAACAAAATCTGTCCCAATGGCTTTAGTACACACTAATGATTTTTCCTGAGTAAGCTATTACAATGATCACTGAAAAATGGTGATTTTTTGCAACTCTACCATTTTGCCTACAATTTATTGGTTAGCATCTAATTGCTTCTTAAACAGATTTTCAACCGGGTTATTGTTTTTAGCACCAGCCTCAACTCCACTTTTAGGATTTCCTGGCACTGCCAATTACTGAGCATTCGGGGGTTCTGTGATGTAAACGGGGTTGCTTCGGGGCTTTCTTCTCTGCCAGATTAGAAGACATTCTCAATTTTCCTAAATTTGTTACCACCTGTTCATCTGCTTTCCAGCTTCCAAAACAATGTTGCTGTTTTTTCCTCTTCAATTTCTTTGACCTTGTAGGTTTATGCTTTTTAAAATAAATCCCTTTGCTGTTGTTTTCATTAGGCTTGAAAAGATAAAGTAAATTCATAGCTTAACTTGCTAATTTTGCTTGAAGGTCCGTTAATCTTTCCTTGCTTTCAAACTTTATAGAAATGGTATCCTACTGTATGAAATCTTCTGTAACTTCTCTTTTTGCTTGACATCATGTTTCTGAGATTTAGCCCCACTGATACACCCAGCTCTAGGTCATTCATCTTTAATGAATGATGTTTTTGTTTTTGTTTTTTTAAAGATTTTATTTATTTATTTGACAGAGAGAGACACAGCGAGAGAGGGAACACAAGCAGGGGGAGTGGAAGAGGGAGAAGCAGGCTTCCCGCAGAGCAGGGAGCCCGATGCGGGACTCGATCCCAGGACCCTGGGATCATGACCTGAGCTGAAGGCAGTCGTTTAACCAACTGAGCCACCCAGGTGCCCTTTAATGAATGACGTTGTAACCCAGCATACAAGCATGCTGCAATTTTCTCACCCATTTCCACTGTATAACCAGAAATGATAGTGTGAGGTTTGAAGTACGGGTCTGTTTTTCCACAAGAACCTACACTCTATCTTTGCAATTTAAGGTATCAGGAAAGTGAGGTTACATATGCAAAAATGTCCATTTTAAGACATTTCAATTCTGTAACTTATAAAACGAACACAATAATACTGGGCACTGAGAACTCAATCAGTAAGTGTCAGTTACTTGGAGACAATGGTAAAATGGACCTCAAGATTTCAGAAATAAGATTCCTTGCTGAAAGTTAAACTGTAAGATCAACACAATATAGGCCAGAGCAGAGATGTGAAAAGAATAAATGAAAGAATATAGCTGCAGGGCCAGCAACATTTGATCATAATATAACCACTGTAAGAGCCAAATCAATAATATGTCAGTCAGAACCGGGAAGCAAAGAAAAAAGACAATCACAGAGGCAAACACTGGCAATCCATACAGTGTGTCCCTGAAAGCCTCAACCAGCATGTAGCAATTTTTCCTATTCCAAATCATAAGGTTATTCCTAGGATAGAGACAGATGTTGGTAACTGTGGCCAATTCTATCTAAATATTTCCATTCCTATGGGTCAGATTATCCCTATTTTGAGATGCACACAATAGGCAATTTTAGGCCTGATGCAATTAAACATTTATTTTACTTAACGCCCCATATCCTAAAGACATACTCACCAGGTAACCTACTGTTTTTCTCCTGTGCCAACTGAATTACTATTGTAAATTAATATACTGAAATTCTGGCTACTATTTCAAACTCACATGTCTTTTAGGAATTGTGATATCTTTTAGAGCCAAATCACCTTGGACATGGACAAAAACGAGTTTGGAGCTTTCAGCTCAGATCTTAGAACACAGTCAAGTAAACAAGTTACTGTGAAGTATTATCCTATGCTACCCCAACCTTTTGTTTGACTACAGCATCACCATCTCCAACTCCATTTTCTACTGGTTTATAGAATTTCCTCTTCCTTTTTCATGGAGCATATGTATTAAAAATGAAGCAGGTGAGGTCCATTATTACAGCTTTCTTCTACTGTCTGTAAACCTCTTCCTGAGTCATGTATTTTGTCAATACTTGGCAATACATCTATTTACTTTTTAAAATGGAAAACTTTATTTTGTTTCCTACTGTTTTGTCAGTCTGAAAGGAGAAGCAATATTTAAAAATATTTGCTATATGTGATTTCTAATGGAATAGAGTCACTGTTAGGAAAAGTCTACCTCATTAATTTTGTGACATGTTAATTCAACTGGTACCACACTGATGAACAGGTGCTGTACTACATTGGCAACCTGCAGCAAAATGTGGATTTCTAGGACAGCAGGACAGGCAATGCTCACCTTCAAAATATGTTCAGTTTAACAGGGTCATTTTATAATTGGCTGTCAGGAATTCAAACTCTGTCATGGAAACCATGTAATATACTGACATGCCACTGAGATTTCCAATTCTGTTGACAAAAGCCTATCTAATAATGAATCAGGCTCTGTGTTAGGTGTCTGTGACCTACAAATGAATGAGACATAATCCTTGTGCCATACAGCTTTACAATATAGTCAGAAAGACAAATGAACAAAACAAAGAGTGGGAATACTGAACTCAAAGGGCTATACAGCTGTACAAGGCATATAGTTATATCCAGAAAGGAGTGATTAACTCTATGAGATAAAAAGTTGAGGAAAGCATCAAAGAATTTTAAAGGGAATTAAGCATGAGCAGAAGTGTGCCAGCTGATGAGAGAGGGGAAAGAGAGTAAACCTGAGAGACCGTAAGAAGTTCCTCGGAGAGGACAGTGGGTGTACCCAGTGTAAGGAGGAAAGTAAGAAAACTGGGCTGGGCACATATCAGGAGGCCTTGCATGGTCTGCCAAGCAATGAAACCTTCTTTTGGCTAGAGCTTCCCAAGAAGTGTGCCTAAAAATCTATTCCTTCATGCCTTCAAAGAGGCCAGGAGAAAAAATGTGGGGTCATAGGTTAGGTGTGTGTTTGATTTTATAACAAAGAGCCAGTTTTTGAAAATGGTTGTATTACTTTCACAACAACCAGCACTGCGTGAAAGTTATGGTTGCTTTAGTTATAGCTGTTGTTAATCTCTTGAATTTTCACTCTTTTCATGGGTGTGCAGTACAGTGGCATCTCATTGTGGTTTCCCTGATAACTAGAGATGGTGAGTATCTTTTCACATGCTGAGTGATCATTCTTGTATCTTATGAAGTGACTGTTCAAGGTTTTTATCCCATTTTTATTAGTTTTGTCTTTTTTTCTTTTAAATCATTGAGTTGAGGTGTTCTTTATTTAGTGTGGATACGAGTCCTTTGTCAAATACATGGATTGTGATTATTTTCTCCTAGTTTATTGCTTTCCTAATGTTCTCTTTGGATAAGCTTAGTTTTTAATTTTGATTAAGTTTAATTCATCAATGTTTCTCCCTTCTGGATAGTGCTTTCGATGTCCTGCCTACCTCAAAGTTGTGAAGATACTCCACTATGTTTTCTTCTAGAAGCATTATAAGTTTTAGCCTTTATGTTTAGTCTCTGCTCCATCTTGCATTAGTACTGGTACATGATGTCAGGTAGGGATCAAGGTTTATTTTTTTCCCACATGGATATTAAGTTATTCTAGCATCTTTTGTTAAAAAGACTTTCCAATTGTAATTGTGTTCCTTCGGTGCTACTGTCAAAAGCCCATTGGCTGTATAGTGTCTACTTCTGGATCCTCTATTCTTTTCCATTCACTTATTTATATATGCCAATGCCAGTACCACACTGTCTTGATTACTATGTAATTACTATAGAGTAAATCTTAATGCCAGACAGTATATGTCCTCTAATTTTTGTCTCCTTTTTCATGATTGCTTTCAGATACTTTAGGGCCTTTGCATTTTCAAATACATTTTAGAATTCATATACATTTTGATTTTGACAAGTCTGATGGGATTTTAATTGGATTTTTATTTGACTGACTCTCTACATCAGTGGTTCACAAAGTATGGATCAGTAGCATCAGCATCACCAAGGAACTTGTTATAAATGAAAATATTCAGGCCTTCCCCTTGACCTAGTGGATCAAAAACTCTAGGGCTGGGACCCTGCAATCTGTGTTTTAACAAGCCTTCCTGGTGATTCTGATGCATGATAAAGTGTAAGACTTGCTGCTGCAGATCAATTTGGAAGAATTAACATCTCAGCAATATTAAATATTCCTATCCACGAACAGATATTTCTCTCCATTAATTTAGGTCTTCTTCAATTTCTCTCACCAGCATTCTGTAGTTTTAAGTGTACATGTCTTGCATATATTTTGCTTAATTTATATCAGGCTGTTTTATGTTCTGATGCTACTGTAAATGACATTTTAAGCATTACTGGCTAGCCTTTAACCATAGTGTAAAGGTGAAAGGGAAAAAAGGCTCTTTGGGGTGGGAGTTCACTAAGAGACTTGAAAAAAAGTAGAGAGCTTGAATGATTGGTAACATCTTGAAAACTAACTAGTTTTAACAGGCATGCAAGATAAGGAGGTTGTTTCCAATGAATTGATATAGGCATTAAGCAAAAGCAACTGTGAAGATCACAAAAAGAGGGACAACCAGATGTGCTCTCCCATAGTCTTGTCAAAATTTTCTACAATCTTTACAAAAAGTTCAAAACATGAGTATCCAGCCTCAGGATCCAGCTGCTAAATTGAAAGACAGAAGACAGAGTAACGTGTTGAACTACATGAAGAACATAAGATCGAAAAAATCTAAACTGTGGCAAGCTCTACAGGTCAAATGGGCTAGGTTTTTCAACAGACAAATTTAGAAGAAAATAAAAGGGATGGAGGAGAACCACAAAGAATGACAGATATTTAAATCAAATGTGAAGTTTTTACAAAATGGACAACTCTAAACTAAAATGTACATCTGGGTGGTCAAATTAGTTAAAACTGTGAGAAAATGATTATTGTAAAAGTCAAGTTCAGGGTTTCTTTTGGGGGAGGTTGTACTGAGACAGGGCATATGATTCTGGAGTAGCTGACAAAGTTCTGTTTCTGACCTGTGTGGAATTCACCTTATAATAACCCATTAAGCTGTACATTTAATTCTTGTGGTTTTCTGTATACTTGTCTTATTTTACATTAAATATAGGTTTTATTCTCTTAATATGACACATACAGAATCTGGAATTTAAGAATTTACAAGTTTTAGTGGTAGAATGGTGTTTGGTGATAAGAACCAAGTTGTGGCTATGGAAGCGGTTGTTCAATTGAGGTAGGGATATTAGTATGGATGAAGTAAAAACAAACAAACAAAACGGAACAGCTAAGACTCGGGAAGGCACTGAAGGAGAAGTCTATAAGTTTGGTTCTCATCTCCACCATCAGTGTGGGGAGTGGCCTGGAAGTTGGCAGAGACAAAAATTATAAACAGGTGGAGAAAAATATACTTAGATTGCCGAGTTACTACTCTCCCCTGGCCCCATAAAATTTAAGAATATTTTTGGAAGTGACTAGGGAAAGAAAGGGGCAGTTGAACCCACTTTCTTTCTGTGGGTTGTGGTAAAATGAGCATGAAGAGGCTCACTATCTTTCAGACACAGGCAGATTTCAGTTGCGGCTTTGTGGTAGAGAAAGTTCCTAAGAAAATATTAAAGGTGAAGGGTAATTTGCTAACAAAGAAAGAGAAATTCCTGAAACATGATGGAAAAGAAAAGATCAGGAGGGAGGAAAAGGGTGTGTGTGTGTGTTGGGAAGGTACAGAAGAGCATAAAGAAGGATGAGATTGACAGAACTTTAGAAAAGAGGCAAGGGAAGGCTCCTTTTCATATATTCAAGAATGTGAGCACCATGGATGGAATAGCTTGGTCTTATTGTTCTAATTGGAGCTTGTGTGAAAAACCTGAAATTTATAGGGTGGTGTCTTAGGCCTAATTGTTGCAGTTTTCTCCATCTAATCACTTTGCGTATCAACGTTTCCATTGAAGAAGGCTTTTAAAGTTCTAAGGATAGAAGAAACATCTTTAGTTCTGAGAACAGGAGCTCTTACTATGGTTAAGAGAAGGGTTCTCAGGAGGGCTCCTCGATGATTCCTACCATTGTAAACCACTGGGGATGCCTCTGAATCTTGGATCACAATGACTTTTCTTCCTTTTTATTCCAAGATTCACTGATATTAGAAGGATTTGACAAGAGTAGGGCAGGGCCATAGTGGAAACAACATACAAAGCTAGAAATGGGTTTAGAGATGCACTCATTCAGACTCTGGCCTGACAAACATTGTTGGGCTAGTACAGGAGAAATGGAGCATAAGTATGTCAATTTATGGGTCATCATGAATTCTACCTCTCAACAAGTGGGGCCTGAATGTTGGAGCCCATTTCTCTTGTTATCAGGGTTGTAGTAGTGATGGGAGAGGGGAGAGAAAACAGAAAGGAAGTCCTAAATAGAAGAAAAGGAACAGGTAGTACACTAATGAATTTGGGAATTCTCCTCTTATGAAATACATTTATGAAGTATTTTTAGAACACTTTATGTTATTGTTTTAAAATAAAAATTATGAAATGTTTTAAAAATATGTACATCATAGCATTGCTATACTTTTTATTCTGCATACTATCAAAACTATGTTTTTAAAGTTTAAAATAAAAATTCAACTATTAATCTGTTTCGTGTTACATGCTAATTGTATATTTTAAAGTTTCTTAAGATACTTGATAGAGTTAAATGTGTACAAAATCATAAAAGTTTACATTTGCTATAAAGTTAAGGGCATAATAAGCAGAGCATGATTTGGACAGGACCATGAGATTCAGTGTTTCTCAGACTTTTCCACCAAGCACCCATATCAGAAAATAGCTCCCAGGAACCAGGCGAAATGTCCTGATGCAAACTGCTCTAAGTCTAAACTTTCTAAAATGTATTTTTGTTTTGTATTGCATTTTTCTTATTTCATTTAAAAATTCACATGAATTTCATGTTACATTCCATAACTTGTGCATTTATTTTATTATAAAGACATTTTAAATTGTTTTCTGTGGAGTAAAATTAACACTCTGGGAAGATGCATAATATTTATTCTGAGGCTTTATATAAACTCCTAATTGAGAAACACAGCATTATAAAAACATGCTATTTGAATATTTTCATTGTGTATTCTTACCTCCATTGTAGGTGGAGTCTTTCTTGTTTTTCTAATCCAAGCTAGAAAGAAAAATGATACTTAAATGTAAGTTTTTGATAATTTGCACACTTTATTCATTCATGCATAAAACAATTATTTTTTTTTTTAAGATTTTTATTTATTTATTTGACAGAGAGAGAGATAGCGAGAGCAGGAACACAAGCAGGGGGAGTGGGAGAGGGAGAAGCAGGCTTCCTGCCGAGCAGGGAGCCCGATGTGGGACTCGATCCCAGGACCCTGGGATCATGACCTGAGCCGAAGGCAGACGCTTAACGACTGAGCCACCCAGGCGCCCAAAAACAATTATTTATTAGCACCTGTTACATATTGTTTTAGGCACTGGGCATACAAGAAGGAAGTAAACATGAATTTCCTCCTCTCCTGCAGCATTTATACTTGTGAAGGGGAACAGAAAATAAACACACAAACATATGATGTCAGGTCGTGATCTGTGTCATAAAAAAATACAACAGCATAGGGAGTTTATTAAGGAGGGAACAGTCCACATCTAAAATCAGGCCTCAAAATCATCTGAACTCAACTGAGTGCCTGATGCTTTATAGCAATAGGAAGGAAGTAGGGCAGGTGCCTCTAGGGAAATGTATCAGAATCACATGGAAGACATATAGTACATCGTTTAGGAGAGTAGAATCAGATATTCTGGGTTCAAATCCCAGCTTCATCACTTACTAACTGTGTCACCTGGGGGAAGCTATTTAATTTTCTAAAAGTCAGATTTCCTATCTGTAAAATATAGACTATAGTAGTATCTACATTTTAGAGTTGTTGTGAAAGTTATATGAAATGATATCTATAAATTCTTAGGTCAGAATGTGGCATACAGTAAGCATTAAGTCTAAGTTAATACTATCATTATCACTATTATTCCATAAACCTATTTTTTTATAACAGACTCAATAAAAAAACTAAGATCAATAATATCTGCTTGGCCTATGGGGATATATAGAAAACTGTGAGTAAATATACTTTAGGAATTTGGTCTTTAAAAAGTAGAAAACTGTTTGATCACTTTAGTTGATTTAGTTTTCATTACAAAATTGTGAGATATCCTAATTTAATAGAGAAATTAAATAACTTTCTCAAATTTATACATTAGGTGGTAATGGTGGCATCTGAGTCCAGATTTGACCCTGTCTCTAGCTCCAAAAGCTATCCATGTTCTACTAGGCAGTCTCTCAAATTTCACTAAGCAACAAGCAAAGAACATAAAACTAGAAGAGGAATAGGTCATAACTGTAATTACATGCAGGAAAATAAGGATTAGTGACCCCATTTTACAGAGGTTCAGAAAGATTAAGCAATCTGCCTAAATTCATATAATTAGTAACAGCCTGGGAATCAACCCCTTGTTTGACTGGCTCTAAAACCTGAGCTCCGTCTGCTAACCAGCTCCCTTTTCTTCAGACCAGCTCCACCAGCCAGCCTTCTGTCATTCAAATCATAGCACCAGGAACTGTCCTCATGACAAGTCCAGTACTGAATGGCTATTGGGGTACAGACAGCAACATTCAACTGCAGGCCTTGCACTGATCCCATAGAATGTATTTTTAATATAGTCCAGCATTTTAACCTTCTCTACGCGCCTATTTCTGAGTTTCTATCCCTGTTCTTCTCTGCCTTCTCTTTCTTCTTAGCTTCCACTCCTATCTGGTCCATTTCTAGTCACAACTTGTATAGATTTTATGTTCCTTGTTAGGCTTGCAAGGCTGTCAGGGGCAAGGTGCATCCATGGGAGATTTATGTTTCTACCACTTAAATGCCTCCAAACAGTAGGTACTTAATACAGCTGTTGAATGAATACATCCACTATAAAATACTTCCACTATATGAATATTTGTTGTAATGGAACTTTTGCCTGTGTTAGAAAATCCAGCTTAGCAATAGTAAGACTCCTCTGTGCAATCAAGGAAATAAAGTGCTTTATGTAATTTTCAACTGCCTCTTTATGGTCAAAATAAGTTACTTAACTTTAAAGATTTTTTTTATTTATTTATTTGAGACAGAGAGAATGAGAGAGAGAGAGCACGAGAGGGGGGAGGGTCCGAGGGAGAAGCAGACTCCCTGCTGAGCAGGGAGCCCAATGCGGGACTCGATCCCGGGACTCCAGGATCATGACCTGAGCCGAAGGCAGTCGCTTAACCAACTGAGCCACCCAGGCGCCCAGTTACTTAACTTTATTCATGGACATTTTTTTTTTCTAGGACAGAGGTTTCTTTTAAAATAATTCAACATGAGCCATATACCTCTAAAAGGTTTTAAACAGTAAATCTTTAGTTTTAAATTAGATTAGAAAGTTAATTCAGAAAAATGAACTGCTAGGGCAGAGTTGGCAAACTATATAGCCCGCAAGCCAAATTCAACCCACGGCTTGTTTTTACATTTTTAAATGGTTGAAAAAAAAATCAAATGAAGAACAATATTTCATGACACATGAAAATTACATACAATTCAAATTTCAGTGTCAGTAAATAAGGTTTTATTGGAACACAGCCATACTTATTTGTTAACATATCTACAGCTGCTTTTGCCCTACACCAGCAGAGTTGAGTAGTTGTAACAAAGACAGTAGAACCCAGAAAGCCCAAGATGTTTATCACCTGGCCTTTTAAAGAAAGTTTGCCAACCCCCTTACTAGAGCTACCAATAAGTAAGGCCTTGTAGCAACAACTATCTATCTTGATTCAAAAGTACTTTCATTAAGTCAATCAGAGAAAGACAAGTATCATATGACTTCACTGATATGAGGAATTCTTAATCTCAGGAAACAAACTGAGGGTTGCTGGAGTGGTGGGGGGTGGGAGGGATGGGGTGGCTGGGTGATAGACATTGGGGAGGGTATGTGCTATGGTGAGTGCTGTGAATTGTGTAAGACTGATGAATCACAGACCTCTGAAACAAATAATACATTATGTGTTAAAAAAAAAAAGAAAAAAGAAGATAGTAGGAAGGGAAAAATGAAGGGGGGGGGAATCGGAGGGGGAGACAAACCATGAGAGACTATGGACCCTGAGAAACAAACTGAGGGTTCTAGAGGGGAGGGGGGTGGGGGGATAGGTTAGCTTGGTGATGGGTATTAAGGAGGGCACATATGGAATGGAGCACTGGGTGTTATACGCAAACAATGAATCATGGAACACTACATCAAAAACTAATGTAATGTATGGCGATTAACATAACATAATAAAATAAAATTTAAAAAACACTTTCATATTATCTAAAATGAAAATCATTATTAACTATTATACTTTTTACTAATGAATACCATGTATTTGAGAGTCTGTGAACACCTACTATTGGCATGAGATCATGCTGAAAAAGTATAATGGCACAATGCATACTTACTATTATCATGAGAAAAACAACAATCTGTCTTACGGATGAGTCTATAAAACAGCATTTTCAGTTTTTTGGTAAGGTTAGAAAAATACTTCAATAGAATCTCAATAATTTTTTAAAGTCCCAACATAAATTAATAGACTAACTGATATGTGTTTTCTAAAGTTTACTGGTTTGTATAAGTTTATAAAATTCATGCACGGAAGAATGCAATATAACTCAGATAACATATTAAGAACTGCCTAGAATAGTCGCCCTCATGAGACACACTATTCTCTCAGGAAGGATACAGGACTTCTTTAGCTTTGTTTTAAATGGCTCAAGGAAAAAGATCTTTGTTTTATCTAGATAAATAAATGCAATTGCTGAGATAAATTTGTATAATTCTACAATAACCAGATACTTGAAATGTTCTTGAGATGATGGTTGATGTCCATTTACTGCTATGTATCCAACAAAGGTTACAGCTGGAAATATTCGATGTGATCACTCATTTATATAATCTTATCTAACTTTGCCAATAACTATATGCAACAAAGGAAATATCCTGCTGAAGGTTGGCAAAGGTTAGGAAGAGGAAGGAATAAAAATAAGCATTAATATCAAATCATTACATTTCTTTTTTTTATCCTCATAACAATCTGGAACTGAACCTCTATCCAATTATAAATTATATAATGATTTTGCCATTGCTAATTATATCTGTATGGTGGATTCTGTATCAGTCTTCATTATAATGTAACCATTGTTTGAGTAGAATTTAGCAAGATAACTGGACAGTTTATGCCTTAAAATCCTAGCATTCTTTCATCAACGTTCATTTGCATTCTCATCAGTATGCATGAGATCTTCATTGAACTTTAATACTCTTATTGGAACATAACACACTATAATAAGTGTAAAAATGAGCATGCAAATTAAAGTTCCCATTAATCACTAAAAGAGACTAGAAGAAGCAAGCAGGAAAATACTTCATGAAGCATACATTCTTCAAATTTCCATAAGCACTGAAAATGGCTAACACACTTTTAGAAGCAGTACCAACTGGGGTTAAGGTAAATGAGACATTTATCACTAGAGTCAGTAAGGTGACCATTCAGAACTAAAATTACAGAAAGTTTGTCAACAGTTTGCATCCAAAAGATATTATATTAGAAATACGGGTTGTTTACTTCACTCAAGGAAAAGACAACACTATAATAAAGCCTCATCTTTTAAAAAATGATCTTTGCCAGTTCTGGGTGTGTATACATTATAAAAAACTACAAAAATAAGAATCCATATTTTTTAACTGTGAAAATTCTTCAAATGATATATTATGAAATGAGTCACTTTCTGATTACTGACCCTTGGGCATATCTTAAGGATATTATTAGATTTAGTTGGCACATTTAAGTTAAATATTTTGTGATGCTCACGATGATTATTGTTCTTTTTTCTTAATCCACTTTATTGAGGTATAGTGAAACCATTTTAAGTGTACAATTCCATAAATTCTGAAAAACATATACAACCTTCTAACCAGCACCACAATCAGTATATAGAACATTTCCATCACTCCCGTAAGTTGTCTAATGTCTGACCACATGCAAACACCCACCCTAATCCATCCACAGCCCCTAATTATTTAGTGCTACACTTTCTGTCACTGTTGATTAGTTCTGCCTTATCTACAATTTCATATAAACAGAATTTTACAATATGTACTCTTTTGCATCTAACTTGTTTTACTCAACATAATGTTAAAGTTCATCCATGTAACTGTGTCTGGAGAACAGACTCTTAAGGTAGGCTCCACAGCCCCCATCTCTTGATGTCCACACCTGTGTGTGGGCTCTTCCCCTTGACTGAAGGCAGGCCCTGTGACTTACTTCAAACTATGATAACAGGGCAAAGGTGATGGGATGTCTATGAGTGCATGATTACGTTAGGTAGGATTACAGCATCTATTTTGCTAGAGCTTCTCCCTTGCTGGCTGTAAGGGAAAAAGTGGCCATGTTGGAGGATCCTATGTGGAAAGAACTGCAAGTGACCTCTAGGAGCTTAGGGTGGCCTCTGGCCAGCATCAAGTGAAAAACTAAAGCTCACAGTCCTACAATTGTAAAGAAATGAATGCTACGAATAACCGCACATGTGGGAAAGTGGATCCTTCCACACTCACACCTCCAGATGAGAAAGCAGCCCTGGACACCTTGATTGCAGCCCTGTGAGATCCTAAGTAGAGAACCCATCTAGGCTGTGCCTGGATCTGTGACCACAGGAACTAGGAGATGATAAATATGTAGTGTTTTAAACTAAGTGTGTGGTAATACTGATATGGAGCAATAAAAAACAAATACAGTGAGCATAGCAGCAGTTCATTTTTTTATTGCTACATAGTATCCCACTGTATAGAAAAATAACAGTGCTATTATCCACTCACTTTTTGTTGGGTGTTTGCACAGCTTTCAATTTTGGGCTTTTATGAATAAAGCTGCTATGAAAACTTTGGGTACAAGTGTTTGGGTAGACCTATGTTTTTATATGTCTGGGTTAATATCCAACAGAACTTCTAGATTATAGGGTATGTGTATTTTAAAAATTTATAAAGAATTAATAAACTGTTTTTCAAAGTAGTTGTACCATTTACACTTCAGCCAAACTATTTATGAAAGTTTCAGGTACTTTACATCCTCATTAACACTTTGTATCATCATTCTTTTAAATTCTAACTAGTCAGTGTTATGTGTTGGTGGGAATGTAAACTGATACAGCCAGTATGGAAAACAGTAGGGAGGTACCTCAAAAAATAAAAAAAAAGAACTACCATATGATCCCACAATCCCTCTTCTGGGTATATATCCAAAGGACATGAAATCACTATCTTTTTTTTTTTTTTTTAAAGATTTTATTTATTTGAGAGAGAGAATGAGAGAGAGAGAGCACATGAGAAGGGGGAGGGTCAGAGGGAGAAGCAGACGCCCTGCCAAGCAGGGAGCCCGATGCGGGACTCGATCCAGGGACTCCAGGATCATGACCTGAGCCGAAGGCAGTCGCTTAACCAACTGAGCCACTCAGGAGCCCCATGAAATCACTATCTTGAAGTGATTTCTATGCTCCCATTTTCTCTGCAGCCAAGGTATAGAAACAACATAAGTGTTCATTCACAGATGAATGAATAATGAAATTGTGGTGTGTGTGCATACACACACACACACATATATTTACAATGGAATATTATTCAACCTTAAAAAGAAGAAAATCCTGTTATTTGTGACAATATCAGATGAACCTAGAAGATATGGTAAGTGAAATACACTAGACACAGAAAGAAAAATACTATATGATCTCATTTTTATGTGGAATGTAAAAAAGTTGAATTCATAGAAGCACAGAGTAGAATAGTGGTAACCATGGGTTGGTGAGCGAGGAGCCCCATGCCATCCCACAACCCTGAGATCATGACCTGAGCTGAAATCAAGAGCTGGACGCTTAATGGACTGAGCCACCCGGGTGACCCAACACTTAGGTTTTAATTTAATAAAATACGTGCCAGATCTGTAAGCTAAAAATTATAGATGAAAAAATGAAGGACAGACCCAAGGAAATGGAGAGAATATGCTGTGTTCGTAGAAAACTCAATACATTTCCAATGAAAACTGATCTATAAATTCAATACATTCCTAGTGAAAATCTAAGAAGGATTTTTTGGTAGTGACTGATAAGCTGATACTAAAAGTCATATATAATGACAAAGGGCCCAAACTAATTAAAACAGTTTTGAAAAAGAGATTGGAGGATTCAAATTACCTATTTCAAGACTTATTACAAAGTCTCAGTAATCAAGACAGTGTGGCATTGGGAAAAGGACAGACAGATCCACGGACAGAATAGAGAATACATAGCCCACATCTATATAGCCAAATGATGTTTAACAAAGGTGCAAAAACTGTGAAAAAAGGATGGTCATTTCAGAAATAGTGCTGGGAGAGTAGTTAAAACCATAAAGACAAAGTATAATGATGGTTGCCAGGGAAGAGTAAGGAGGAACAGAGAATTATTGTCTAATGGTACAGAGTTTGTTTTACAAGATGAAAAGAGTTAAGGGGATAGATGGTAGTGATGGCTACACAATAAAGTCAATGTATTTAATACCACTGAACTGTACACCTCAAAATGGTTAAGATTGTAAATTTTACGCTATGTGTATTTTAACACAATAAAAAAATAGTACTGGAAAAAACTGGGTATCCATATAAATGAAATTGATACCTAAACCATACAAAAAATAGAATAAAATGGATCACAGATATAAGTCTAAAACCCCAAACTATACAATTTCTAGAAGAAATCACAGGAGAAAATATTCATGACCTTGGGTTAAGCAAAAATTTCTTACAACACCAAGATCATGATATATCAAAGAAAAAAATGATAAATTGGACTTCATTAAAATTATAAATGTGTGCTCTCCAAGAAGCACTGTCCAAAGAATGGAAAAACAAGCTACAGACTGGGACAAAAATGTTTGCAAATCACATACATGGTAAGGGAATTGTATTGAACATAAATAAGGAACCCTCAAAAATAAACAAGTTGGAAAAAAAACCCAACCAAATGAAAAATTTCTAGGCAAAAAGATAAGAATAGACACTAGAGTAAAGAAGATATACAAATGGCAAACAAGGCCATGCAAAGATGATCAGCATCACTAGGCACTAGAGAAATAAAAATTAAAACCACAACGAGACACTACAACACACCTATTACAATGGATCAGATCTAGTGATACTGACAACACCAAAGGCTAGTGAAGATGAGGAGCAACTATAACTTTCCATACACTGCTAATGGGAAAGCTAAATGGTATAGCCATGTTAAAAAACAGTTTAGCAGTTTAAGTTGAATCTATTCTTGCCACCTGACCTAGAAATGCCAATTCAAGGTAGTTACCTGAAAGAAGTGAAAATTTATGTTCATATATTTATACCTGAATAGAAATATGAATTTATATAGTGGCTCCAGTTATAAATGGTATAAAGTATAAACAACCTAAATGTCCTGCAGCTGGTGAATGGACAAATTGGTATACCAATATGATAAAATTCTACTCAGCAATAAAAAAGGTATAAACTGCTGATTCATGCAAAACACATAAATGAATTTCAAATGCATTAAATGAATTGAAAGAAAGCTGTTTTCTGCTTCTAGGCAACATGCAGCAACAGGGACAAATTACATGAAACAATAATTTTCAAGACAGTGGACATCAAGTAATGAAATATAGTGATCCCTTCAGAATGTTAAAAGAAACAATGCCTCACTTACTGCTCTGTGAGTTTCCATGCTGTGGCATCGGGAGGGGATCCTGCTAAAATTCACCATACTACCTATGTTATAGAGATGAAGCTGGGAGTGTAGGGAGACCAAGGTGACTAAAATTCACAGGACAGACTATCAGACATGACACAGCTACACAGAGAGAAAACTGTGGAGATTGGCAGGAGGCTGCTATCAAGTATTCAGCAGAGCACTAATGAGTTCATGTGAGTAAGGAACTCTTAAGACCAGGAAAAGAACCACCTGAAAGGATCAGAAGGAATAGTTCTCACGTTTTACACAGGGTCAAGAGTAATGTTAATTTCCACCACCCAGAGTGGAAAACCTCATGACTGATGGGGCAGAGGAGAGTGCTCAGTAATGACTTGCATCAGCAGTGCAGTTAGTTCTAGATTAAACTCTGTTCCAGTCCCAACTAACAATCTTAAAAGCAATCCCTGAAAGGATTAAACTGTTTCCAAGTAACTTAACTATGCCTCAGAACAAAGCTCAACAATACAGATAGGAATATAAAAATATCCAGTATCCAATGAGGCAAAAATTTTAAATGTCTGACATCCAATCAGAAATTGCAAAGCCAACAAAGAAGTAGGAAAATACTTCCCATATTGAGGAGAAAAAAAATCAACTAACCAAAACCAACTAAAAACAGACACAGATGGTAGAATTAGCAGATAAGAACATTAAAACAGTTATAACTGTACTCCATATGTTCAAAAAGCTAGTGGACAGATTGAACAGGTTAGGTAGAGACATGGAAGATATAAAACAGACCCATATCACTTATTCAGATGAAAGCTACAATGTCTGAAATGAGGTATACCCTGGATGGACTGGTAGGAATTTGACACTGTAAAAGAAAACATTAGTGAACTTGAAGACACAGCAAGAGAAACCATACAGAATGAAACTCAAAGAAAATAAACCTCCACAAATGATCAGAGTGTGTTTTTGAACTATGAAACAACTTCAAATAGCCTAAGATTGTAAACGGAGTCCCCAAAAGGAAGGACAGAAGGGACTCAGAGAAAAGTATTTGAAGAAATAATGGGCAAAATATTTCTAAAATTGACTGAAACAACAAATCCATAGGTCGAAGAAGCTCATGAAACTTCAAGCACAAGAGACTATATGATGGTACATCATGATCAAATTTCTGAAAACCAGTTAAAAAAAGAATAACTTGGGGCACCTAGGTGGCTCAGTCGGTTAAGTGACTGCCTTCGGCTCAGGTCATGATCCTGGAGTCCCAGTATCAAGTCCCACATCGGGCTCCCTGCTCAGTGGGGAGTCTCCTTCTTCCTCTGATGCTTCCCCCTCTTGTACACTGTCTCTCTCACTCTCTCTCTCTCAAATAAATAAAATCTTTAAAAAAAAAAAAAGAATAACTTCAAAACAGCTACAAGAAAAATATACACATTACACACAAAGGGACAAAGAAAAGCATGACAACAGATTTCTCGACAGAAACAATGTAAAGTTATCTTTAAACTACTAAAAGGAAAAAAAAAACACTATCAACCTAGACTATTATAGCCAGAGGAATATCTTTATATTTCATACAGGGGTGCCTGGGTGGCTCAGTCAGTTAAGCATCTGACTCTTGATTTCAGCTCAGGTCAGGATCTCAGGATTGTGAGACTGAGGCCTGTTTGGGCTCTACACTGGGCATGGAGCCTGCTTAAGATTCTCTCTCTCCCTCTCCTTCTGCCCCCCAAATATATATATGTTTCAGACATATCAAAGCTGAAAGAGTTCAATGCTAGCAGACTCACATTTAAAGAAATGTCAAAGGAAGCCTTAGACACTAAAGGAAAATGATCACAGTGGAAATGTGGATCTACAAAAAGGAATGAAGAGCATTAGAAATTGTAACAATATGAATAAATATGTCTTATTTTTCTTATTGATTAAATCTTTCTAAATCCCAGTTCACTATTTAAATAAAAATAACAATGCAGTGTGTAGTTTGTAACAAGTAGAACTAAAATATATTACAATAACAGAAATGTTAGAAGGAAGAAATGGCAGTACACCTTTGTAAGGTTCTTGTATCTATATGAAGTGGAAACATCACATAAATAAAGACTTTGATATGTTGAAGATATAGTCTATAAAACCCAAAACAGCCACTCAGTGGAGATACAGCTGAAAACCAACAATAGGAAATAAAATAGAATCATAAATAATCCTTAATACTAATTATTAGTTTGCTAGGGCTGCCATAACAAAGTAAAGTGCCAAACATTCAGTGGCTTAAATAATAGAAATTTATTTTTGCACAATTCTGGAAGGTAGAAGACTAAGATCAAGGTGTTGGCAAGGTCCGTTTCTTCTAAGGTTTCTCACCTCAGGTTGTAGATGGCTGTCTTCTGCCTGTGTTTTCACAAGGTCTTCCCTCTGTATATGTCTGTGTCCTACTCTCCTCTTCTTATAAGGACACCAGTTATATTGGATTAACACCCATCCTAATAACCTTATTTTACCTGATTACCTCTTTAAAGACTCTATTTTCAGATATAGTCTACAAATATAGTCTGAGGTGCTGGGGTTAAGACCTCAACGTAGATTTTGGGGGAACACAATTCAGCCATAAAAACCAAGAATGAGAGAGAAGACATCATTACAGATTCTAAAGATATTAAAAGAATAATAAGGAAATATTATGGTCAGTGTTATGCAAAAAAAACTGGAAATCTAGATGAAATAAACAGACTCTTTCAAAGAAACATGCTACCAAAGGTCACTCAAGAAGATATAGATAACCTGAGTATCTTAAATCTAATAAATTTAATTTGTAGTTGAAAACTCCAGGCCCAGATGGCTTCAGTAGTAAAGTCTATCAAATATTTTTTTAAAATAATTTTAACATATACATAAAGTTTTGCAAGATATTGAAGAAGGAATATATCCAAACTCATTTCATGAGATCAGCTTTCACTGACACAAAACCCAAGCAAAGACATTACAAGAAAAAGAAGTTACTAACCAATATACCTCAAGATAAAGTATTAAACAAAATTTTAAATAAACCAATCAACAATGTATAAAAAGAGTAATACATCAGGAACAAGGCAAGAATGTCCATTCTCATATCTTCTAATCAACAGTATACTGGAAGTTCTAGTCAGTGCAAACAGGTAAGATTAAAAAAATTAGAGGCATCCAGGCTGGAACGAAGAAAATGCCTTTATTCACAGACTGCATGATCTTCTAAGTAAAAAAAGATCTGATGAAGTTGATAAAAAAAGCTACTATAATTAACAACTGAGCTTAGCAAAGTCATAGCATACAAGATCAATATACAAATACCTATGGCATATTTATATGATAGTAATGAACAATCAAAAATTAACACTGAAAAAATTATCAGAGACAACAGCATCAAAAATATGAAGTACTTATGAATAATTCTGACAAAAGATGTGCAAAAAAAAAAAAAGGCCTAAATTAAATTAAGAGAAATATAATGTCCAGGGGTCAGAAGATACTTATTGTTAAGATGTTCGTTCTTGCAAAGTGATATATATGTTCAACACAATCCCACCAAAAATCCCAGGAGGCAATTTTGTAAAAAGTAACAGGATCATTCTAAAATGATCTAAAATGTGACAGGTGCTAGGCAAAGAACTGGTAAGGAAAAGGGAATTTATTACAAGGATATGGGGTGGCACTAGCACTCAAAGACAGATGTGCATCTGAACTTCATTTAGAAAGAAATGGAACAGAGAACTGGAAACTTCCTGGAAACCTAGGAAATATTCTGTCTCACTATATTCTTTTTGCAGACTGGTTTCTATTTTCTTCTTAGTAGATCAGCTTTTCCTGCAACAAAGCTTAGACAGTTGATTGAAGATAATATCCACAATTGTATGTTATGGTTCCAGTCGTATTGAAAGATTGACTGCACCTGTTTCATCTCACTTTGAACTCTTACCTTAATTCCAAAGTCCTGATAGGGATCAGGTGTCCATCCTTGTCTTAACAGGGGGTCAGTTACCAGGGTCATTTTAAGTTGAGCAAATATTCCAGATGGTGACAGCAAGTATTATCCACAATTTGTACAAGAGTAAACTAAGACTGAGAAGTATGAAATTACTTTTCCAAGTTCATGTGGGTAGTGAGTGCCAGAAACGATACTTAAACTCTGGAGGAGTGCAAGTGCACAGTCAGCACATGACAGTGAGTGCCTCCTTCAATCCTGTATTGCAGAAGCTTCGCTCTGCTCACCCTAGTACCAGCTCTGCTAATGTTTACAAGTTCCTTTCACTGGACATGTGTTCCTGTACTAGAGTGTGACACCTTCACAACTTTCAAAGAAAGGCAATATTAAAAAAATTTCATAGATTCAGATTACCAAAGTTTTTGTAAGAAGAATAAACATCTAATTTTGTATGAACAATTTGCCTTCCAGAAGATACTACTAAAAACACAAACTTACCCTCCCATTCTGTTGGAATATCTCCAACTTCATAGTCCACTTCTCTTTTATTTGCTGCTTCTACAATTCTTTTCTCTCGAATAGTTTGTCCTGTAAGACAAAAGCCATTATTTTATTTTTAAATAAAACTCATGACACAGCAGTTACTATAAGTAATATTTTCTCTTTGGATATTGCACATCTCCTCATATGGTCAAAGAATTATCAGGAAAAAGAACAGATTCCATTAGAATTAGGTACCTTAGAAAAAGCAAATTCTAAACTTACTACAAAAATTTTAAATTTCCTACATAGTATGCAAAATCAATTTTGGTAGAAAAAATCTAGATGCTGTGTTAAAAGAAAAGGAGCAACCAATTAATCTTCGGGCACTAATGGCCAAAAAAATCAAACAAAATAACCAAAAAAAACCCCATTTTAATAATCAACAGTGTTTGAGTCCTTCAAATTCTGCAAGTATGTGTATTAGAGGTTCCAGTGGCTGCTGGAATTGCTATTCATGGCACCAAGTATGCCGTGAATCACAAGATCCTGCTGCCACTCTGTCTCCACATTACACTGGCAAACCCAAGGGAACCAAATCACGGGTTGGATTCTATGACCCATCTGAGTGACTACCTCTCACTGGATCTAAAGGAAGAGGGCAAAAGCTGATGAGTTCTAGGTACCGTGCTTCAGGTGTGAGATTAACACTGGTACAGGATGGTAGCAATGTAGAAACATGACAGCAGAGGGAGCAGTAAAGAAAAAAGGTGTAGACGGGTCGGGGATGCGATGAGAATACAATAGGCTTACTTTTCTCAATAATAAAAATTTGATTAGCATGTATTTTAAGTTCATATAAAAGACATAAAACTATTTTGTATTTTCCTCTGTTTCTACAAAATCTCAATTATATCCTTCAAAGCAGCTTTGTCAAAATGATGGTTTCAAAACATGTTCCTTTGTCATTGAGCCTGTGAGCCTGGGGAAACCAGATACGCTTGCTACTTCCCAAAAGTTAGCAAGTGTGCCTGCATGGTCAGGGAATGCAAGCTGAAACAAGGAGACAGGGGTGAGTAACAGAGGAGGAGCGTGGTTTAACAATGATCACACCAGTCAGGGAGAGAAATGTGGGCTACTACTCCATTCTTTGTAATAAGTCCTACTTGTATAACTTTTTTTTTAAGACTTTATTTATTTATTTGAGAGAATGAGATAGAGAGAGCATGAGAGGGGGGAGGGTCAGAGGGAGAAGCAGACTCCCTGCCGAGCAGGGAGCCCAATGCGGGACTCGATCCAGGGACTCCAGGATCATGACCTGAGCCGAAGGCAGTCGCTTAACTGACTGAGCCACCCAGGCGCCCCTACTTGTATAATTTTTAAGAACTGGAATGAAGTCCATTCCTCCCACTGAGTAAGAAATTATGCACAAACTGTACACTTAATCATACTAATATGCTTTCATACAATAGTTGTAAAGACAATCCTACTTATCACAACAAAAAATTTCCATCCCTGCAAATAGAGCAATTTTAACTACCTGATCAGTTGTCAAAAATTTAGGGTCTAATTTACATTTAAAAATTATTTTGATAACAAAAACATTAATCTAATATATGTATAGGCTTAATAAGTCCTAATACAACAATAAGTAATTGACATTGGTACCCAATGAGTTTTATTATATAAAACAATGCATAGTTTCTTCACTTAATAATAAAACAACATTAGATTTAATTAAAACAGTCAAAACAAAAAGTCATGTAGATAATGGTCAATGGCACAGGGATTTAAAGACTGCAGAAGTAACAACATTATTTTACAAACTTAAAAAATTTTAAAGCTATGGATTTAAAGCTAATTGCCCTAGGATAACAGATTTCCTATTCCTCTGTTTAGAAAAATATAAAACCTATTTAGTTAAAACAAAAGAAAAAAAAAAGGGAGATCTCCAGGTATTAGGTAGATGACAGGCTTAGTTAGGTAAAAGACAGATTTCATCTGTTGCGCTTCTGGAATAGGGTATGGGAACCCTGGACACAGGGCAAGAAGGATCTAGAGCTGAGAGCCGTAAATGTCAGACAATTTTCATTCAATCCAGCTTTGTGTTTTTTGTCATACTTCACAGTATTATATTCTTAATATTTTTCTTTAATTTGGCTTGTTTTTCTTTCAATATTCACTTCTCCTTTACCCTAAAAAATACCATGAAATGCTTGACTTATACTACAGTTGACCCCTGAACAATGTGGGGAGGTAGAGTCACCAACCTCTCTATGTAGTGGAAAACCAACCTAATGTTAACTCTACTGGAATTAAAATAAAATAAAAAATAATTTAAAAAAAAGAAAATCCACCTAATGCTTTTGGCTAACTACTAATAGCTTACTGTAAAAACTACTAATAGTCTACTCTTGACCAGAAGGCTTACTGATAACATAAATAGTCAATTAACATACATTTTATATGCTATATGTATTCTATATTGTATTCTTACAATAAAGTGAGCCAAAAAAGAGAAAATGTTATTAAGAAAATCATAAAGAAGAAAAAAGATACCTATAGTATTGTATTTATTTATTGAAAAAAATCCATATATAGGTGGGCCTGCAAATTTCAAACCCATGCTGTTCAAGTGTCAACAGTAGTTGTATTTTTTGTTTAAACACATATAAAATAGATATTTACAATTTCAATGGGTATCTTTGTATCACCTAAAGTCATCTTGCAGATCACACTTGGGACACCACACTATTCTACAGAGACAGGCCCAGCAACATACATGGTGATACAGGACACAGGAGCCAACATAACCAATAAGAAATTCCTGTGGATGGGAAATGGCTGATAAATACCAAGTCTTTCCTGGAGAAACTTCAGTCTTTTCCTAGTTCTACTTGCAGCCAGACAAATGGCTAACTCTAGGCCTTGAGCAGAGTGGGTTTAAGATGAGTCTGGAACATCTTGCTATGCCAGGAAGTAAGAGAATTCTCAAAAAAGAACTTGAGCCAGCTTACAGGGGTTGATAATTGCTAAATCTGGGATAAATCTGAGCACCAAAATAATTAAGGAATTACAGACCAGCTATTCTCAAATTGTTGTGGGGAACTCTGTGGGGTACCAATGACCCTTTTAAGGGGATTGTGAGGGAAACACTACTTTAATAATAATACTAAGTGTTATCTGCCTTTTTCACTTCCATTCTTTCATGGATGTGCAGTGGAGTTTTCCAGAGGCTACATGTGATATAGCAACAGACTGAATAGGAAGCAGATATGAAAAACTCCAGCTGTCTTTTATTAAGCTAGACATAGGGAAGACTTATAAAACATAAAGCAATGCTACCCTTTTCTCTACATGTTTCTGTTTGGGAAAGTATAGTTATTTCTGATAAAAAATGCATTCTTTATGTAAACAACAAAAAAAAATTTCTTATGTTAATAGATTACTAGTTTCATTTTTATTTTTTTAATGATTTATTTTTTAGAGAGAGAGAGAGAACGAGTGGGAGGAGGGGCAGAGGGAGAGAATCTTCAAGCAGATTCCCCACTGTGCATGGAGCCCAACAAGGGACTCAATCTCATGACCCATGACAGCACGACCTGAGCTGAAAGCAAGAGTCAGGCGCTCAACCGACTGAGCCACCCAGGCACCCTGTACTAGTTTTATTTTTAAAGAATTAATAAACACTTAAAATTTGGTTTTAGTTTCAATATAAATATAAATACATCTCATAAACAAAGCTCTTTCAATAATTGTGAAAAGTTTAAAGAGATCCTGAGACCAAAATGCTTGAGAAATAAATATGCTACTAGGAAAAAAAAAAAAGGAATCCATAAAGCCAAACCACTAAAAGGTAGAGATAAATAGATGGATAAGTAAACTGGGGAGGTAAAAGGGCTCTTGCTTACCACAGTACTGAATTGTAAATGTAGAAGTGCCAGAACTGAAAAACCATCATTTTGTAACCATCACGATAAAAGACCAGTTCTGGTAAGAATCAGTAATGGAAAGGGATTTTTTGTTTTATTTGGAAGTAATTTCCCCTTCCTCTGTATATAGGGTGTTCTTACAGTTTGAAAGGTGAGTAAGGCTTACATCTTAAAAGACAGTTGGGTTAGAAATTATAAAATTTCTAATTTGATACCTATAAATACTGCCTTCCTATGGTTTTAGTGACCCTGTAGGTAAGACCCTTGACAGGTACCAGTCACAGGCAGGTAACACCAACAGTCCTAAAGAATGAGACAGCTGACTTACGCATTTCTCCTTCTCTAGGCCACTGCACCTTCCCTAGTTCAGGGTAGATATTTGGGCAGCCTTTAATCTTTAAATTTTGGAGCTTCAGAACTCATAAGGTATCTGTCACACTGGAGGAAGGATTTTCTTCTACTACCAAATCAAAGGTGGAGGCCTACATTGGTTGTAACCCATAAGCACATAAATCCTTGGTGATGTTTTCAACCAGCTGCCTACTTCCAGCCCAGTATTTCCCACTGGTGGGGCAGCAGGAGGGGAGATGAATGCTTCTGGAGGTCACTCCAGGGTGGAAAAAAGATGTTGGGTTGACTGAGGTGACACATCTCTGAGACAGCTATGCCCCTGTAAATAAGCAAGACTGATCTTGACAGGAGCACCTGGCTTGGAGAACTAGGATGGCCAAGGTTAAGATCCTCTCTGTCTGACTAATGTCTGGCCCTTTACCTCACTGGCAGTGATCAGAGCAACCAGGTGATAATCCTAAATCAGTTTGTCTGGTGATACAGAAATGACTGAATTTTGCATACGAAAGGAGGCTTAGAAGTGTTGGTGCATAATACATGAAAGTGAGGGCTACTGAAAGCCAAGAACCACACTCTCCACTGGTTAGATTTGGGGACTTTTAACCTTGTTATGATGAAGCATCAAAAATTAAAAAAAAAGGGGCGCCTGGGTGGCTCAGTTGGTTAAGCGACTGCCTTCGGCTCAGGTCATGATCCTGGAGTCCCTGGATCGAGTCCCGCATCGGGCTCCCTGCTCGGCGGGGAGCCTGCTTCTCCCTCTGACCCTCCCCCCTCTCATGTGCTCTCTGTCTCTCTCATTCTCTCTGTCTCAAATAAATAAACAAAATCTTTAAAAAAAAAAAAAAAAAAAATTAAAAAAAAACATTAATTAAGAGTACTAAAATAAGAATTCTTATACTGAAAGCCATTTTCACATATGACTTAAAGGATAATCTGACTGAAGTTACTCAGATGTAACATCTATTTTTTAAGAGCCTGCTATGTACCAGGAAGTGTTTAGGTATCTTCCATATATTATCTCTTGTCTTTAAAACATCTTTTACAGATGAGGGGAAAAAAAAGCATAGGATGATTAGCTTATCCAAATGTACATAGTCAATTAAAGTAGTACAGCCAGCATTTGAACCTAAGGATTTTTATTGACTTCTACCCTTAAGCATTTCCCATTTAAGATTTTAAAATTAGCATTTACAAAGTTTGCATACAGTATCATTAGATACCCAATTAAAAACTAACATTTTATTCATAATCATAAGCTATTATTTTCCCATAGTGACAAACGAGGCATTTCTGCTTGAAAATGTGATGATTCTATAATTTGACATATTCTACATATATTTATATGAGCATGGATGACTATCTCAGCAGGTCTCAGCAGGTAATACTTTTTTTTTAAAGCAATTAAAGAGGCCTTCCAGATAAGCTTTCAGAATTTTTAAGACGGCCAACTAGTTCAATGGATTACCTAAAATCTTATTAGCTTCTTCATACTTACAGGTTTCCCAAAAGGAATCTCTGCTTCTATCTTAGAAAATCCAAAATTAACTCTTTAAATCTGACTTCATTAATTTTTTAAAAGCCATAAATACAATTTGCAAAACTGAAGTCTGAAAGTACATGTGAAGAACATAATTAAAAAAAAAGGGAGATGAACGTATTGCAAATTTGTGCCTGTGGTTTTCACTTGGACAATAAACTCATTTATTGTTTATTTTTCAAATTCTCTAGTAATCTTATATGCAAACAAAAACTTAAAGTTCTAAAAATATGTTGTTATTTAGCCAACAAATGTATATTGAATTGTCAATTGTATTAATCCAAGAAGATTTATAGTAAAAAATGATGTAGATTTTCTGAATGCATTCCCAAATGCATTTGGGTCCTAGAAATGTCTAGTATTTTACTCCATTTACTTCCTATCTATGAATACTACAGAAATCAAACATTTCTGTGTAAAAATCATTTATTTTCCAAATGGCAAGGAATTTTTGACCCTCAGAAAAAGGACAGCTGTAATTACACTTGCTCGCCTACCCCCAAAAGGAGGTAAACATTAAAAAGAATTTAAATGATAGATTCATGACTATTTAGTCCATGTAATAATGTGTTCACTCTGAAGAAAAAAAGAGAAACAGTCTTCTCAGGTTTTGATTGACATGCAAGTAATCAGTTTTTGAAAGTACATTATTCACCTAATACATTCTACAACTCTTTGTAAGGTTAAATTACCTCTAATGTATAAAACATATTTATAATTAAGAATTTGAACATTTAACAAAATAACACAAGAAAACTAACATTCAGTGATCCTGTTATGATGTCTGAATTATGACTTAGGAGTTAAAATGTCTTAAATATGCATACAAAGGGAAGGAATAAAAGGGGGCGCTATAATTTTTTTAGCTAAATTAAATAGGTTTTAAGATATATCATATGGCAATTCCAGGCTTTAAAAGGACTATTTTTTTAAAAGAGCTTATTTATTTATTTGAGACCAAGAGCATGGGCGAGCGGGGAGGAGGGGCAGAGGGAGAGGGAGAAGAAGACTCCCCACTGAGCAGACAGCCAGATGCAGGACTCAATCCCAGGACCTGGAGATCATGACCTAAGCCAAAGGCAGAGGCTGAACTGACTAAGCCAGCCAGGAGCCCCTTAAAAAGGCTATTTTACAGTGAGGAAATTTATGACTGAAAAATCCTCATTTTATTTTTAGTGACAATCACTATCTAAAGCAAGTAAATTCTAATCTGGTACATCCTTAATATAAAAGGGAATAATATTTTCCCCTCTCAAAATTAGCACACACTCATAATATAGTATAAACCAATATAATCAAGTATTTGATTTTCACTTTGAGAGTCTAACTTGAACAACTGGGGCTATCAATAGGTAAAGAGAGAAACGGAAGGAATAAACAAACAGTGACAGATATTACTAGAATTTAGAGAATTAGAAAATTATGCCACTTGTAAAGCTTGGGCCTAGCCCAAACTTTATTTTCAGATTTGAAATGTAGAAGATATGGCTGGTTATTTGATTGATTTCTGGATCCAAAGAGTTTTATAGAAATCGGGTAGTACTTGGGTATTTTACCAAAGATCATAAAAGAGTCAAGGGGCGCCTGGGTGGCTCAGTCGTTGGGTGTCTGCCTTCGGTCGGGTCATGATCCCAGGGTCCTGGGATCAGGCCCCGCATCGGGCTCCTTGCTCCGCCAGGAGCCTGCTTCTCCCTCTCCCACTCCCCCTGCTTGTGTGTTCCCTCTCTTGCTGTGTTTCTCTCTCTGTCAAATAAATAAAATCTTAAAAAAAATAAAAATAAAAAAGAGTCGAGGACTGCTCTATTAGCTACTCTTACTAATTCACAGAATATATGACAGTTTTAAATATGAATAATTTAGTGAAAATAAATAGAGTACATTTTGTGGTGCATTAGTCTTAATTAAAAAAAATATATATTTATTTATTAATCCATGAAATTACTAATACCCTTCATTAATCTATTTAATTTAGTTACCATCAGGCACTATTTAACATTAATGAATAGAAATCTATTTTGATATAGAAAGAAATCATATAATCATCTAATGAACTGTGATATTCATCAGCTTAAAAGGAACTATTCCAGTATTTGTGAACTAGATCCTGAGTATAATCCTGGGCTCAGCTGGTAAAAGGTTGAGGTGTCAATAATTTTCAAACTCTTCTTTAAAAATATCTTCAATAGAGGTTGAATTTATGAAACTGCTCAAAGCAGAGCTTCTATAGTTGAGGCAGGGGTCTACAACACTACTTCACCTTTTGTCCCCTCCCCTTCCCTGGAGGCAATCTCCTCACACTCTGGAGAGCCAACAAGCCCTATGAGTATCACGGATTCAGACCTAGTATCGCACTTTTGAGACTGTGAAATGCATTCAAGCACATGTATTGGTTCCCTAAACAAAATCAAGATCTTATGAATGGCAGAAAGAGCATCATGTATTTTGCTTCTCCTTACCTTTCACAGAGTTCATCAAGCCATCTGTCACAAACTCCTGAGTAATAAGGTGGAAGACAATGCACGATTTTTCTGGCAGTTCCACAGTCCGAGGAAATCAAAGGCCTACTTCAGATGTGGAGCTCTGATTTAAGGCTGGAGCATGACTTAAGGCCTGCTTCCAGTGTTTAGACAAGATGAGTTCAGTGAGAAATCATTCTCTCACTTGGAAGCAAGAAGTCTTAGGAACACATAAAAAAGTCTGTATAGCAAAGAGGGAGAAACAACTCTTGGATTCACAAGTCCTCAAGGAGGCAGGCCTTCACTGAAGAAGCACTGGCAACACTTCCTTTAGCCCCTCAAACCTAGAGGATCCAGTGAGGGGGAAGAATTTGGGGTAGTCTAAGGCCAACCAGAGCAATGAAAAGACAGGAAAGGAAAGAAATTCTAGTAAGAGCAATTTATTTATAGTATCCCATTATTTTAGTCATTAGTTTTAGCCTTCTCTACAATAAAACTTTACCTTGGCTAATAACTAATAAAACTGGATAACATAAATTTTACCTACGTTCTCTACTCCAGTTCACTGGCAGAAAGAAAGGCTAATACACTGTGACTTCACCAAAAGGAAGCCTGTAGAGTTATGAAAAGTAAAGGTTGGTCACATTTTGCTTGTGCAGGCTGCAATAAAGAGTGTTATCCTGCTATTTTTCCCTACTTATTTCTTACTTTTCATTGATGTTCAAAAAGATTAAGACTATAGTCACAAATAGTGAAGATCTGCAAAATGGTTAATATTACTTTAAGATAGGTGTGTCCAAATACATTGTGCAACAACGTAGACTACATCTACTCAAGGGTGTACTTGGTAATGCATATCAGGATACTTAACCTACAAAAGAATCAAATAATCAGTTTTAAGAATTTTTTATTCTTAGTAATAAATAAAGTTTAACATTTTTCCTACTTCTTTAAAAGATTCCAGGGTCCAGATATCATCAATTTTAGTCTAATTTTGCAAAATATCAATAACATTATGTTAATATAGTTTATTAATTTTATCTGACTTATTTAGGAGATGAACACAATATTTATTGAGCAACCACTATGTATATGGTACTTATTAGATACTTTTTATTTTCTTGTTTAATTCTCACAATAATCTTTATTTTTATAATTGAGTATACTAAAGCTCAAAGGAAATATTATGGATGAGAAAAGGTGTGTTTTCAATTTTATATCTAATTTTTACACAGAAATTTAAGAAAATGTACTAATACAGTCACCTCTTCTGCTATAAAACCTGATGTACCAACATCATCCACATATAATCAAATTCATACTGCGTCCCTTATTTTTTTCCTACCTCCCTTTAACAATCCAGTTTAAAACCACTTTACATATACTTCCCCAATCTTCCTTTTGTTTTGAGAACTAAGAGCAACCTAACTATTGTATGACAACATCACCACCTATTGGCTGCAAAGGGATTGGGATAATCTGCTTCCTTACCCTTCAGAAAGACTAATGCATAATTTGAGTTCTCCTTATCTTCTGCCTTTTATTTACACTTATTTGAAAAAAATTTCAGCTGAGTTAAGTCCACTTAAAAACATTTTTTTCCTCATAAGTACATCTTTTGTCTCCATCTCTCCTTTTAAAAATCTGTAGAGTTATTGCATCTCTTGATTCCACTGCTATGAGTCTGTGTTTTTGCTAATGTGCAGCAATTCAGATGAACTGTGGATTAAAAGCAATGTGAATTATTCTGGAAATTGAACTACCATTTATAACACAATTTCAATGGGAAAATGTGTTGAATTTAAGCAAGCTGCTTACATGGAACTTTTGGAATTCAAGTAATTTGTAGGTTGGAAACTTGTTATAATACTAAAACATGTAAAAGTATTAAGTCTTTCACTGCGGTTTCCAAGGCAAATAAAGGAATTCTATTGTAACACAAAGCAGTCCAGCATATATTCCAGCCCCCCTCAAAGTTGATAAACACCTGTCCTGTGGAATTTGAATCTTGTACTACACAGAGTGGAACACTCAAATATTTGTTGATAATAATGATGAGGTCCATTGCTACTTTGCAGTGGCTCATTAAAGTTACACCAGTGATATAGGAAGGAACAGCTTCCATTACTTTTTTTTAAGATTTTATATATTTATTTGACAGAGAGAGAGGGCACAAGCAGGGGGAGTGGCAGGCAGAGGCAGAGGGAGAAGCAGGCTCCCCGCTGAGCAAGGAGCCCGATGTGGGACTCAATCCCAAGACCCCGGGTTCATGACCTGAGCCGAAGGCAGTCGCTTAACCAACTGAGCCACCCAGGCACCCCCAGCTTCCATTATTTTGTCTTTTATCTCTATGATGAAAACTACCAGGATAACATTTATAACTCTAATCACTTAATGAGCTCTAATCATGAACTTTTGTTTAAAGCAATGTTCTACTTGGATGTTCTTACACTTTTGTGGCAGAGTTCTATATCTTCCTGTAGTATGTCCTAAGTATCTAATCCTTGAAGTCCTATCTTTATAGTAAGCCCTGTGAATTCCCATCTGAGGAAATTTTGTGCTGAAACAGGAGAAACACGTAAGATTGCTCAAGCAAATTGGTCATTATGAAGTCACTTTTGTTGCTGGTACCAATCAAGCAGCAACGTATTTTTGTCCCTTGGTCTGTGCCCTGCACCTCAGTTCTAGAAACTGCTCCTGAAATTCTATTTTGAGTCCATTTTTTTAGGCAGGAAAAAACCTTCACTGCCCATAAAATACTGTAACCAAAAGTGTTCTCACTGGCGTAGACAGAGCCTATTCTTGATTAGAAAGACCCTATTCCCTTACACTGAGACCTTTCTGTGGCCTAATCCTGACATCCAATGCCCAGGTATATGACTTTCTCCTCACTGTTAACTATATTCCAGCCTTGCAAATCACCTGCCCAGCACTACTTTATTGGCCCCCAAGATTTTGGAAACCTATGGTGTTGGCTGTTTCATCAGTAATTATGACATCCATCTCTCCCTATCCCCCACTGCTTTGCCTTTCAAATCTCTCAAATCCTTTGATAGTACTACATTTTACTCATTTCCTAATTCAAAAACTTCATTTGTTTTTATAATATGAATATATTTAACACTACACTTTTATGGTTAGGTTGACAAATATTGTTATGTTTTTTATCACAACAGAAATTTTGTTTGGAAGTTGACTTCTGCTGATAAAGTACAAGCAGGAAGGGCAGAGGGATTTGAGCCAGGTGGTCAGGCGACCTACCACACCAGGGCCTGCTGTCGCTGCTGCTTGCTGGCCGCCTTGCTGGCAAGGTCCTTGGCCTTCTCCTTTGCCATCCCTTGGCTTCCTTGGCATTCTCAACAAGGGTCTTGGAAGGGGCCTCCCCTTGCAGCTTGGTCAAGATGTATTCAAAGCCCTTCACAGTCTTGGTCAAAGTGCTTGGGAACAGGGTGAGGCCAAATTCCCGGACAGCTCTGGAGACACCAAATAAGCTAGAGGAGACCCCGCTTCCTGGCGGATTTCGGTCCAGCCCCTGTTCTCAGAGTTCATACCGTAAACACATCGTTCCTCCACCACCGTCAGCTGGGCATGGTTGATGTTCCAGGTGAAGGTGGTCATGGTCTGGTTCTACGGGTCCACAACAGAATCCTCTAAGATGTACACTACACTGACCGAGCAACGTTGGCAGGAAACCGTCGCTGGGCCCTTGGAGGGTACCCTGTTGGTGTCGGTCAGGAGACCCTGCGACAGGAGCTCCTGGTCAGGGGTCACCTCCCGGTACACCATGTCTTCCCCCAAGAAGACATTCAGCCAGAAAGAAGAAAGAGCACTGAGAAACAAAAGGAGATTGTACTGGTGAGGCCAGGGAGTGACTCACCTCACTTCCGGTGACAATGCACTAGAGAAAACGTGGTCATATAGCCACACCTAATTTTAAAGGAAACTGGTAAATGCAATCTACCTATGTGTCCAGGAAGGAGATAGTGGATTTTGGTGGAAAGCTAGTGGTCTTTACAAATATACTCCTGGATAAATCTAAATCAACAAAGATACTGAATACCAGGCCATCTCATATTGGCCCCAGAAAGACTGTTACTGAATTTAAAAATCTGGTAAAATAATATTTTACCCATATTTTAGTGCTATCATAAAAAATACTCCAGAAAGAAACACAATAAATCTATCAAAAGATGTTGTCAAGGATACTTGTTCATTACATTGCATAAAGTCTAATCATAAAAACCATGGGAAAAGTCACATCAAATCTCAGTACTAAGAATAATAGAAAAATAACAAATATCATTTTTCTCTTATAGGACTAAGAAAGATTAGCAACACTGACCCGAGGGTGCAAGAAAATTAACAGGTTCTTATGCTGTTGGGAATGTAAATTAGCCAGTATGAATTATGTTACCAAGTGTTTCCTTTTTTGAACTGCTGAGAAGTTAAAGTGTGGCCAAAAATGATCTCTAGTGGGGTATTTACATGAGATTTTTGTACTTACTTTATTCGTTGATCATTTTTTTAATAAGAAATGTGTATTTTTTTCAGAATAAAAGTAAAATGAGGTTATGTTTATTTTTGGAAGACAAAAAATAGTCTTATTCCTTCAAAATAGTTGTTTAGGTGACCGATCTCATAGCCATGGTGAAGTTCTGACCAGAAGGCTGTCCCTTTTTGAGTTGGTTGCTACAAAGCCCAGAGATGCCTTGGCAGTCCACTCTGAGAAAATGTGCAGGTAACTGGAGTATACATTACAGCCTCATATCTGGCTCCACTTTTCCCTCACCCTGATTTTACTTTCTCCCTTCAGTGCAATTTTATACTTCTATCTTCGAGTCTTCAATCTCATACCTCTTCTAGAAGAAGGAAGAGAATGACTTTATGGCACAGTTTTATTGTATCACAACTCTATCACTCTTCCTATAGAAATCTTAAAATTCCACAATGCATATATTTTTCTTAAAAAGAAAATCCAAAATTTTCACCTTAGTGTTCACCCATTTAAAAAAATACAAAATTTTAAAATACATTTTAAAAATACAATGAATATTTATTTATATAAACACATATATACACACATACATTGAATTCCTAGGTCTAACACTGTTCTGTATATGGAAGAAAGAAAGAAGGCTCACGTTACTCACAGTCTGGTTCAATGATCCCAGTATTTTTTTTTTCAGGATAACACACATCAGAAAACCTAATGGCCTCACGTTCCCAGAGGCCTACCAAGACGTATGCTATGTACAACTTGCAGCATGATAGCAACAACTTTGTCTCTGATCTGAGACATAATGGTGGTCTCAGGGATCAGATGGTTAAGAATACAGATTCGCTATAATACAGAGAGATAAGTGTAAGAGAGAAAATGCTATCTGCTATGATACCACACAGAAAAAAATAAGGAACGTGGAATTGTGGAGTATAAAGAAATGGGAAACTTTCTGTAAGAGATAGTCATCAAATAGGAGTCAGGCAGACACAAAGGAGGAGGGAAACAGATTTCAAGGACCATTCCAGAAAATGGAAAATTACAAAGACAATTGGATTTTACAAAGAGAAGATGGTGAAAATATTTCTGAATAGAAATTACTTGAATAGATGCTACTTTAAACATCTTTGTTTAAACATATTTGTTATTTATTTTATTTATTTATTTATTAAATTACTTGAATAGATCTTTTCGGCACCACTGAAAAATCAGCTAATCCATACAACAGCATTTTTAGATATATGAAGCTGATTGCTTTGAAAAGCAAAATACTTCCAGTATGACCATTTTAATAAAAATAATTTTAAAATAATTCAGGGTTTTTTTCCTGCCTTAGTAAATTAAACACCCTTTGTGTACTCACTTTATCTTTGGATCTCATGCTAATTACAAATAAGTAACATAGTATGCTGTACTTTACCATAAGTAGGTCCTACTGGGATTGGCTTTTTTTTTTTTTTAAGATTTTTATTTCTTTATTTAACAGAGATAGAGAGCACAAGTAGGCAGAGAGGCAGGCAGAGGGAGAGGGAGAAGCAGGCTCTCTGCTGAGCAGGGAGCCCGATGCGGGGCTCGATCCCAAGACCCTGGGATCATGACCTGAGCCGAAGGCAGACGCTTAACCAACTGAGCTGCCCAGGCGCCTGGCTTTTTGACTTTTAAATGATCCCACTATAGCACAATAACTCAGTTATTTCCTTTTTTTTTTTTTTTTTAAGATTTTATTTATTTATTTGTTAGAGAAAGACACAGTGAGAGAGGGAACACAGGCAGGGGGAGTGGGAGAGGGAGAAGCAGGCTTCCCGCTGAGCAGGGAGCCCGATGCGGGGCTTGATCCCAGGACATGCGGGGCTCGATCCCAGGACCCTGGGATCATGACCTGAGCCGAAGGCAGACGCCTAACGACTGAGCCACCCAGGCACCCCAACTCAGTTATTTCTTATTACCAGTGTTACTGCTTCTAATTACTGTCTATCAGCTTTTTCCTAACCTTTTATGTAGAAAATTAGAAGGGAAATTGGCAGAGGAAGAAATATTATTGAGCTTGCTACATCCCTAACCTATTTTTGCACATTACACCAAGTCGGTAGTTGTGGTGTGAGGATAGCTGTATTCTGTACAACGTTCAAAGTACACAAATTTTGTGATTTATTTTTTTCACACTACTTTGAAAGAGATTTTGTTGGATTTTGTTTCAGTCAATTTGTAGGCAAATTTTCCTGACTTCTTAAGCTGTCATAAGCCTTACTCAAGGCCTATCATTTGGGGCACAGTGAGGTAGAAACAGTCAACTGGCGTAAGTTTTAAAATTTAGACTTTTGCTATAATCTCTGAAAGATACTAGACATTTAATCATAATTCTCCCTTCATCAAACTTTAATTTAAAAGGTACTACTCTACCTCAGACCCCCCAGGATAGCTCCTATTAAACCCCCCCCCAAAACCCCAAATCAGACAAGTGTTGGCAAGATGTGGACACATTAGGACCCTTGCAGCATTGTTTGCAGGAATGTAAAATGGTGCAGCTGCTGTGGAAAACAAGATGGTGCTCTTCAAAATAATTAAAAATAGAATTATTATATGATCAAGCAATTCCACTTCTGGGCATAGAACCAGAAGAACTGAAAGCAGGGTCTCAGAGAGAGAGGAGTACACCCACGTTCACAGTAGCATTACTCACAACATCCAAAAGGTAGAAATGACCCAAATGTCCACTGACAGATAAATGGATAAACAAAATGTGGCATATAGATAAAACGGGATATTTTTTAGACTTAAACATGAAAGAAATTCTGACACACATTATAACATGGAAGAACCGTGAACGTAATGCTAAGTGAAATAAGCCAGTCAAAGAAAGACAAAAAGACAGATACTGTATGATTCCACTTACATGAGTTACCCACAGAAGTCAAATTCATAGAATTAGGAAATAAAATGATGGTTGCCAGGGGCTGAGGGAGGAGGGGGGAACCGAAAGTTGCTGAGTTTCAGTCTTCCAAGATGAAAAGAGTTCTGGGGATTGAGGTGCACAGTAAGGTGAATGTACTTAATTCTACCGAAATGTGTACTTAAAACATGGTTAAGATGGTAAATTTATGCTATGTGTTATTTACTATATATCATATATATATAAAATTTATAGATTTTATAAACTTGGGAGATCCCACCACAGTTTTTTTAAAGATATTATTTATTTATTTATTTTATAGTGGGGGGTGGGGGTGGAGAGCAGATGGGAAGAGAGCAGAGATGGAGGGAGAGGGACAAGCAGACTCCACACTGAGCACAGAGCCCAACACAGGGCTCCATCTCATGACCCCAAGATCATGACCTGAGCCGAAATCAAGAGTCTGACACTTAACCGACTGAGCCACCCAAGTGCTCTCTCCTTAACACTCTTAAAATTATTCTTTCACCACTCATTCAAAGACATTATGCATTAGGTTAAAAAAAATGTCCTCATAAAATGTTGTGGAACTAGACAAGGGTGAGGATTGCACAAAAATGTGAATGTACCGAATGCCACTGTATTGTATACTTTAAATTGGTTCATTTTATGTTATGTGATTTTTACCCAATTAACAAAAAAAATCCTCATCTACATTTGGGATTTAAAGATTCCCGAGGCCAAGGGCTACAGCATGAAGTGTTGTGGCTAGTCTCAGCCACTGACTGCATTAAAACCTCACACAAATCTGGCAACATAAGAAGGAATAAAATACTACAGTAATTCCTTAAATGTGGTACTGCAAGAAAAGTACTTTATGGTAACAGTGAGGCAGGAGATATACTTTATGGATATACTTTACCACCACCAGCACCATAGACTAAAACGATAATATAAAAGGCAACAAGCCTGTGATTCAGGGCTCCTCTAACCTGGCAAACAATTAATTTACCAGGCCTGCAAGATCAAAGAGATTAAAGAGATAGTGGAATCAGACCTCGGAAAGCCCAAGAATGCCAAGACAAGGTACTTGGACTTTTTCCTTGGCACAACAGGGAGTCGCTGGCAAGTTTCATAAAGCAGGACACTAACAGGTTCAAAGCTGTGTTTTAAAAGAAACACTTTGGTGACCACTTTGAGGATGAATTGAAAGACAAGACTGGAATACCAGACTACCACAATAATCCAGAGAGAGGTTTATAAGGTGGAATAGGCCAAACTTTGGGATCAAAGAGATACAGCGTTTAAGGCATGGTACTAGGGGCTTTTCTTAAGTTATTCCTTTTAATCTCCACTTTGAAGCCTAATATTATTTTTTGCATTTTACAGAAGAAGAAACAGAGGCTTGTCCCAAAATAAACTTGGATGAAGGTCACACAATTAGTTGGCAGAGAAACTGGAATTTTAATTTCAGTCTATACGACATCAAAGCCTGTGCATATACATTTTTTACTACCCTGTGGTGTCAGCCAATATATAACCAAAATAGTTAAACTGCTTTATATAACAAAAATGTAAGTCTGAGGTGGGAGATAGGCTAGATGGGGGATAGGCACTTGTTGTGATGAGTACTGGGTGTTCTATGTAAGTGACGAATTACTGAATACTACTCCAGAAACCACATAATTTAAATTTTAAAAAAATGTAAGTTTGGGTACACTGAATACTTCTCATCAACAGCATAGTTAGCCCTCATGGAAGATAAAAATCCATGTTTTATTCCTTAAGTAACTTTTTAGTACTTAATGAGATCCTAAATTATATGCACTAAAACCAATTTATATCTGGAAGTAATTTTTTTTTTAAAAAATATGGTCTTATTGGGCGCCTGGGTGGTTCAGTTGGTTAAGCAACTGCCTTCGGCTCAGGTCATGATCCTGGAGTCCCAGGATCGAGTCCCGCATCAGGCTCCCTGCTCGGCGAGGAGCCTGCTTCTCCCTCTGACCCTCCCCCCTCTCATGTACTCTCTCTCATTCTCGCTCTCTCAGATAAATAAATAAATCTTTAAAAAAAAATATGGTCTTATTAAAAGAAACTCTTTACACCAAGTAAGGTTGAGCTCATAAAAAAATTACTATGTCCTCTCGTAATCTATTTATACCATTTTTAATAAAAGGTTACATGAATATATTGACTCAGAAAGCATATAATTAGAGGCCGTAATCCACAGGGATATATTTGATCTTTAAAGCTGCACATTACGATACTTTCTCTCTCTCTATATATGTAATATATATAACGTATATATACATATATATAACATATATAACATTTAACATATATATATTATACACACACACATACGTATACATATTACAAAGAATACAAAACTCTGATATAAATACAAAAAACTTGGGAGATTAATGTATATTGGTTTTTAATATACCTTGGCTTCCACAGAGAGATGGTAGGGATGGTTTTGCTATGTATGTTGTGTGAAAAACAACTTGAGACACAACCACAAAGCCCAACAAAATGGCCCTGATTGTGAGTGTTCTTCTGCCACCACTCACTTCTCAAATCACCAATTTTAATGCACTGTGGTCAAACTTTGGTGTTCTTACAGTGTCAAAGATAATATTTTGCACTGCGTGATTGCTTCTAGCAAGAAGATGAGAGTAATGTCTAAGTTACAAAGAAGAATGAGGAATGACACTTCTCTATTATAATCTCATCAAGGAAAAAAAAAACAAAGGCTATGTGGAAAATTCTTATTGAGGGGTTAGGATTAAGATCAACTTAGCTGAGACTGGGAAATACGATGATCAGCTCAGGTATAATGGCTTCGAGAGAGTTAGTTGCCTAGGAGACAGCTTTTACAACTCTAACCTCTCAGTGCAAATTATTAAGCATTTCCATTACCCCTATCCTTAGGCAAACTGGCTTATTCAACAAGGATCTTAATTTTATAACTCTAATGCCTCATTCTTCACTTCGCATAAAAACAAGAACAGTCCATGCCTTTGAAACTATTCGAGGTAACCTGATTAAAAATCCACGTTTTAAACTCAATTTCCTTTTCAAAAAGTTTAATCTGAGTAAGCACCAACCCCGGGATACAAAAATAATTTGACAACTGAGTTATATGCCAAGAAATGATATGAATATTTATCTGTTTTTTTCTTGATTTAAAATGGATAAGCAAGCAAACATATCTTCTCAGTGAAAGCCTTACCCAAACATAGTTTTAATACTCTCCAAATTGCAAAAAGAAGAAAGAGCCAAGGGAATGAATTTTTGCGGGGGGGGGATGAATTTTTAAACTTTGTTCCAGTATATATTAGCACTTAAAAAAATTAGACACTGGGTCTTATTCAGAGACACACTTAAATTTGTGATATGAAAGAGAAATGAATACATTTGTCAAAAATAAGAAGGCAATTTTAAAGGGGAAAAATATGATAAGAAACAAGACTCTTGATTTTTTTCACTTCGTGTTTAATAAATTGCTCTGGGAGTAAACTTTCTTTGTTCTTCTACTCTATCTGCCATGAAGGAAGGATGATAAAGTCACTGACACATGGCTAGAAAGGCTTACCTTTCATCGCAGGGACAGTATAAACCCTGAGCTGAAGGCCACTTAAGCTAATTCTAGGCATTCACAGCATCATCCAAACACTACATTTTACCTCTTCTATTCTTCCCAGTTTTAAATATCTCAGCAGGAAGCCCTACTGGATGAGATGTTACCCTGGGACAAGCTGGGTTGATTCATTTCTAGGTGGTATGCTCTGTGGCAGGTTATAATCCTACTGACAAAGATAAGATTCTCATATTTAAATAACATGAAACATCAGAGAGAAGAGAGGAATAGGTCTGCTGCAACACTAAGGTCCACAGGCAGTGTTCACCTAGGGCAAACCATGAGGTGGTTCAGAAATGGCTGAGGTCAATCCTCACCTCCAACAGTTAAGGCACTGTCTTACTTCACAGGTCCCTACAAATAGGTAAGATTACCTTGGAATGCTCTGACACCAGCTAAGCGGAAAAGCAAATGTTGAATAAACTTCAGATTTTTTTTTACTGCATAGGCAATTAGTTAAGAGCACAGATTATGGAAAGAGACCCCCTGGCTCTGAAATTTACCGGCTTATATTCTTTAGTATTATGTAACTTCCTTGTACCCCACTTTCCCTACCTTTAAAATAGGGATAGTAAGATAAAATATGATCACTGGATAAAATTAATTACTACACGTAAACTGCTAATAATGCCTAGCACTAAGTATTACATGTGTTAGCTATTACTATTGTTATAAATTATTCTGTTGGTTGTTTATCATTTAAAAATTATACTACAAACTAAACAAAATATTTAATACTGAACTTAAAGAGAGAACACTCAGGTTATCCCATGAGGACTCAGCAATACAGAGATTTGTACAGTGCTCTCCCTAGGGTGCTGTGAGGCTGGTGGTAGTAGAAGGGCCATCATACGTCAGGTTTTGATCACAGAGTGTAAGTTTATGTTTCAGAACTGGCAGTTCTGCTGCTAACAGGGAAGGGTGGGCAAAGGCAAGTCCTGCGACTCAACGTTCAGATTAGCCTGGCACCCTGCACTGCAGCCATACTTCTGCCTGAAAAGCTCTAGGGACTTCAGGATCAAAGGAACAGCTCAAAACAGTTGGTAGAAAGGTCAAAGGGGAAATAACTGTGGAGGTGGGGAGAGGGAAATGAATGCAACTTAGGGCTAATTAACTTTGGCAGCACTATTACCTTCCCAAGCATGGGAGTCCTCTCCTGCCTGGGGTGCAATTAAAGTGCAAAGCAGAATAGAGAAGACCATCAATGTTGTCCACCCTCGCTGACCAAAGCATGGGCCAAGAGTGAATGGTGTATTCTGCCAGACATGCTGAAGGGATGCTCACTTCACTTTGGTTTTATAAACTACTTAGCCACAAGGTGATCTTGAACTGTGGTAAATTCTGGTTCGTTCACAAAACACACATCCACATTGTGTCTTTCAGAAGAGATGCTATGATAGGTAAGAAAATAAATAGCAAAATGGTATCAGAGACTATGGTTAAATAGCAAGTGTGAGAAGTCATAATGTGCAGAGGAACCCACAAAACAGTCCCTGACACCAGGAAAAAGCAAACCTTATATTCTTGGAATACTTTATTTGAACTTTAATATTCAGATATAAAGTGACATGAATGGATTATAAAAATAATCCTGGATTGGGAAAGGCATTTTTTTTTTTTTTAGATTTTATTTATTTGTCAGAGAGAGAGTGAGAACGAGCACAAGCAGGGGGAAGGGCAGGCAGAGGGAGAAGCAGGCTCCCTGCCGAGGAGGGAGCCCGATGCAGGACTCAATCCCAGGACCCTGGGATCATGACCTGAGCTGAAGGCAGACGCTTAACCAGCTGAGCCACCCAGATGCCCCTGGAAAGGCCTTTCTATAGATGACAGGAAACCCAGAAACTTTAAAGAAAAGGGTTGTATAATTTACTTCATAAAAATAAAATCTGGGGGAGCAAAAATATACCATTAAACAAAGTCAAAAGACAAAGTGAAAAAACTGCAGAAAAAAAAGATGTTTAACCAAATGAAAAGCAAAGGGCTGAATGTTCCTAATATACAAATAGGTTGAATAAAAAGAGAGAACTGATAAAACAATGGATGAAGGATATTAATAGTTTTTGTATAGGAGAGAAATATATAAACAGGAAAAAAAAAGATGCACAACCTCACTAATAATTAAAGAAATGTAGATTAAAAAGACATTCTCACTTGTTAGATAAAAATACAGACAGCAGCACAAACAGAGAAAAACAGGCAATAATACTGTGGTAGAGATTCCTATCTTCACCCATATCAAGTGCTCCTTGAAGATTGGGCCTCTGGCAATGGGCTGTGAGCTGAAGTAACACATCTCACTGCTATTCCAAAAAATGTCATTGCTAGTAAAAATAAGCTCTAAAGCTCTTAGCCTCTATCAAATTATCTGAAGAGGCCACACACTGCTGCTACAACACGGTGGAATCTCTCCATCAGTCTGAAACTGTCAACACCCCCACCCTTAACCTGGAGTAGGCAAGTGAGAAAGAAACTTCTGTCATGTTAATCCACGGAATTTCATGGTTATTTTGCTGTCACAGCCCAGCTACCCATCCTGACTCATAAACATACTCCTAACTGCAAAGTGGTTATTTCAGGGAGGGTGAGTAAGTATTATGGTGGACTTTTGCTGTCTGTATGAAATATTTCTATAATTTTGTATTGCTTTTGTAATTTGGAAAAAATTAAAAGGTAAAAAAAAGGAATAAAATGCTGACATCCAAATTATAAACACTGTTAACAATTTCCCCAGATTTACACTACTAGAGTTGCAGAAATATTTCTTATTTAGGTTAATACATCTGTCTCTAAAAGATTACCAACAAGGAAGCCATACTCCTATTCATAAATGGATACCAATTTTGAATTTATTACCAATAGTCAGGCCCAAAAGAACATTATTTCCACAGAATACACAGGAAAGGATACAGGAATAATGTTAAAAGATCAAAAAGAAAGGCCATATGTTTCAAAAGACAAGAAGATACTTTCATAAGGAAAATGAGTTCAGATAAAAAAGTATCCAGGAGCACCTGGGTGGCTTAGTCGGTTGAGCATCTGCCTTGGGCCCAGGTCATGATCCTGGGGTCCTGAGATAGAGTCCCACTTTGGGCTCCTTGTTCAGTTGGGAGTCTGCTTCTCCCCCTCCCTCTGCTTGCTGCTCCCCCTGCTTGTGCTCTCCCTCTCTCTCTCTGTCAAATAAATAGAATCTTAGAAAAAAAGTACCCAAATTGCTGGTAGTAATCAAAATCACTATCCTAAAAAGTAAAAAGCTCTACAACCATTCTCCTAAGGTTATCCTAGGGCCAATCTAACTTCTATCAATTTCATTTTTCTGAACACAATAATGGAAGTAAAATTAAACCTAAAGCATATTTCAAGGAATGCCCTGGGAGGGACAAGGTTCCAGGGAAGCCCCCTCCTTCTTCCATCAAACCCTGCAATTCAACCTAAAGAGCTTCATTTTTAGGTTTTTGCCACTGCTACTGTTGCATGAGATTTATTTTTTTTATTTTTTAGATTTATTTATTTTAGAGAGAGAAAGAGTGCAAGCAGGGGGTGGGGCAGAGGGAGAGAGAATCCTGAAGCAGGCTCCCCACTGAGCACAGAGCCCTAAGATACAGGCTTTATCCCAGGACCCTGAGATCATGACCTGAGCCGAAATTGAGTTGGCCACTCAAATGACTGAGCTACCCAGGCGCCCCTCACATGAGATTTTGTGTGAAGAAATGACCTGGAGACAAAAGATAGAAAATCCTTCATCTAAAATTGTAATTGTAGAAAGATATAGAAATATAATATTAAAGCCCATGAAAGAAAGAAGTTACTACATTAGGGTGTCTGCCTTTTGAATACCAAGTGGTTAAACTCTAGAAAAGGACTCTAATCACTGCAAAGCGTACATCACTGTAAAAGGTCAAACAAATAAATACATGAGCATACTACATAAGACATATCTGCATCCAAGCTTCTGAAATGGGATGGTATACCTGAGGCAAGGTCATCTCATCTAAAAGCATATCCCACTAGTTCTTTACAACAGGGAGATCTAGAAGTTTTATGGCTCAATTCATCTGCACTGGGGGTAGAAAGTCAGATTTACAGGTCAACTCAGCAAGAGTAGAACTCAAGGACAGATGGTGGGAAGAGAAAGACTGCCAGAAGGTCTTGTGTTTCAGACAGGAAAGGGTTACGTAGGTATATTTCATCAAGTCTCACAATAAAATAGATCCCGTTGTGGAAAGATAGCCTCACGGAACAGATGAACAAGCCTTCTGGAATAAAACTGCAAGCTAGTTTTGCTGCCCTGTAGGGAAGGGATCTACTTAGAATACATCCTGCCCAGTGGCAGAGAAGCAAGTTTAAATGATTGGTAGTTTTCAGTAGTTTGACAAAGTTATCCCAAATGCTAATAAAATTGTAAAAATCATAACCAGAGCTAGTCACACCAATTTAGAGCATTCATTTTCATACCTGAACTTGGGTTTTTACAAAGGACACTGATACAATGAAGAACAACTGGAGAAAGGATGATACAAAATTTAGAAAATACAACTTCAGAAAACTTTGGAGAACCACAGAGTTAATTTACTGATTGGAAGACTCTGGAAGGAAATTAGAGTCATACCACGATTCAAAGAGACAATACATAGAATCCTTTTGTAAAATGAGTAATATTTTTGTAATGTAACTAGTGTAGACTTTTAGTGTAGACTTTTAGAAGGCTGTCACTTTGTCCTTAAACTTTTTTTGGTAGCTTCAGCAATGTCTACTGTGGCAATTTACACATAACAGTTGTTCTACATATTTTCTTGATTAATTCATATCAATCCCCAAATGTAACTGTTTTTAAAGTTGGTTTCCACTTGCTGGGTTTTTCTTAAAGCAGAATTCACTAGCATACTTTTGAAAACAAAATATTCTTCCTATCTCTCTCTCTAGCTGGCACATTCATATGGTTCAAACATAAAGCATAAAACGGTATAAAGTGAAAAATCTCCTTCCCATGCCTATTATGCCCATGCTGAGTTCCTATCCCTGCACACACATACAACTGCCAACCCTTCTTTATTAGTTTATCCTTCCAGAAATTATTATGCACAAAGAAGTCAACATATACGTATATTATACACATACACACAGACATATAATTTCCCCCCTTGTTTATCCACAAATAGCTTACTCTACAAACTGTTCTGCAATTTTCCTTTGTATTTAGTTATATTAGATTTTTTCCCATTAATACATAAAGCAAATCCTCATTATTTTTTACAGATGCATCTATTGTGTGTATGTACCATCATTCCATAACTGGTCCTCTAATAATGAGCACTTGGGAGTTAAGAGAAATTTAAATCACAATCATGGAATTATTAGTTTCTAAAGGACTAACAAATTTCAAACAAAAGATAGTCTACTATTGCTAAAATAGTGCTATTAAGGTTACTGGTATCATTTGGGGTATCTAGAATAATAGTTAAGTCTAAAAGTCCAAAAACAGGGGCACCTGGGTGGCTCAGTTGGTTAAGCCCAACTCTTGGTTTCGCTCAGGTCATGATCTCAGGGTCCTTGGATTGAGCCCCCTGTCGGGCTCTGTGCTCAGTGCAGAGGCGTTTTGAGATTCTCTATCTTCCTCTCCCTCTGCCCTTTCCCCCATCACTCTCTCTCTCTTTCTCTCCTTACCCCCCAGTGCTCACCCTTCCCCCCCAGCATGCACTTGCTCTCGCTCTCTCTCCCTCAAATGAATAAATAAACTCTTTTTTAAAAAAGTCCAGATACATTTCCAAAAAAAGATTTCAGCACATTAGTGACAAATCTACTTGCTCATACCTGGATTTTTAATTGAGTTTATTATGGATAATTTTACCCATGTGATTTACTCGTCTGATATGTCAGGAAAATTGTCAGGCTTCAAGAAGCATATGTGGTTTGCCCATGGCTGCCACAGGGATTTTAATTTTGATTCATGGCATGTGGAAAAAAAAATCACTGGAAAGCAGACAGAAAATAATTACCAAGTAGCCTTTAAAATCGTCAATTTCCTCTAGCAAACACTGTGAACAAATGTCTGGAAAGAATGTCCTCTACTAACTAAAAGCAATGATTCTTTCCTCCTTATTAGTAGAAGATAATCTGAATGTCTGCCCACGGATATATAAAGACTTAACCATTACAAATGATCTTTATTAACCTGGTTGGATAAACTAAAATGAGCTTATAATTCATAATTCATTAGTTTATGTACTAAAAAGAGTCATACATTTAAGTCTTCACCAAGTTTTAAATTTGGCATTCTCTTAATCTGGTACTGGTCCATTTCCTGTAATGAGTTAAATAATTAGTATTTCTTACCAACAGTCTATGAAGGGTGAGAATTTCATATACAAAGACTGGGAATCTTTATATATTAAGATTCATGAAAAAAATTGGGAAAGGTGAAAACAGTCTACAAGGATCTCAAATAGCCAGTAGTGCTTTTATTGGCAATATTTCAACTTGTGGGTAAAGAAATATTCAAAGGGACAATTTAAAACTACTTCTAATTAAAGAGAGATAAAAATACTAGTAAATGGAGAGTATATTTAAACTGAGACATAAGAATACCATTTAATGATCATTTTTCATATTTCTGAAATTTAGGCTATAATCAATCTCATACTTTTTAAGATTAAAAAATATAAATTTTTAAATATCCATTAGATGTTATTTTTAATATCAATTCTTCATAAAACAACGTTACTTTAAATTACATTTTTTTAGTCCTTTTACAAATATGTTAATCTTTATAAATGATCTGTGCTTTAGACAGAATTTTGAAACTTAAGCAATCATTTATTTTCAGCCGTGCTCCATAATGTCAGAGCAAAATTGTGACAAACTGAATATTCTATGGAGAATTCAGATGGGAAGCCCTTTAGAAAGTTCATTTACTTTAAAACTCACTTCAGATCTTATCTTTCACACAAATGGGATATAAAAGTAGTAGTAATAGTCTAATATTACACTGTATGTTAACTGGAATTTATTTATTTATTTTTTAAAGATTTTATTTATTTACTCGACAGAGAGAGACACAGTGAGAGAGGGAAGACAAACAGGGGGAGTGGGAGAAGCAGGCTTCCCGCGGAGCAGGGAGCCCGATGCGGGGCTTGATCCCAGGACCCTGGGATAATGATCTGAGCCGAAGGCAGACATTTAATGACTGAGCCACCCAGGCGCCCCTGTTAACTGGAATTTAAATAAAAACTTGAAAAAAATAAAACCTTTGTTTTATATATTATACAACACTAATAAACACATGCATTTAGATCTTGAATCACTTTTGTACTCAATAATTTTTGCCTTCAGGTATGTGTATGTGAGTATACACATATATCTATAATAGTTTTGTATTAATTGTGGCTTCATTTTTGTAAATGTTCATATAGAATATCAAACATTCATATCTCTCTGCTTTTATTTTAGCACTGATGTACAATATTGATTTCTTTTTTTTTTAAAGATTTTATTTATTTATTTGAGAGAGAGAATGAGATAGAGCATAAGAGGGGGGAGGGTCAGAGGGAGAAGCAGGCACCCTGCCGAGCAGGGAGCCCAATGCGGGACTCGATCCCGGGACTCCAGGATCATGACCTGAGCCGAAGGCAGTCGCTTAACCAACTGAGCCACCCAGGCGCCCTACAATATTGATTTCTATGTCTTTTTTGAATGACACAGAATAACATCCAATGTTAAAAAAGTGATTTAAATTATTTAAATACACTATTACTAAGGGGCGCCTGGATGGCTTAGTCAGTTTAGCAGCTGACTCTTGGTTTCAACTCAGATCAAGGTTTCGGGGTCCTGGGATAGAGCCTTGTGTCATGCTCTGCGCACAGTGGGGAGTCTACTTGGGGATTCTCTTTCTCCCTCTCCCTCTGCCCTCCCCCCCCCAACTCACGCATGCACTCTCTTACTAAAATAAATAAATAAATCCTTAAAAATGAATAAACAGATACAGTATTACTAATTTAAAAAGGTGGTAATGATAGTTAACATACCTTGCTAACTACTAAAACCTAAGCCTGGTAATTGTCTATAACCTTTCCATACAGAATATCCTTATGGTTATTTATATTCTAGTCTTCCTCAAATATGCAAATTTAATAAAAACTAACATGTTTGTTCATGAAGAACACGTCTGGGAACCTTAACAAATAAGTATGTTCACAGTTTTTGATAATAAATAATTGGATGATACTGAATACTGTCCACTATGGATGAGTATGATGAGGTTCTGCCCCTGAGGACTTCACAGTTTAGTGGATAAAACAAATATGTCAAAATAAGCTGTAGTAGATAAGTTTATGGAAGAATGTTTAGGAATACTAACTCTCTTGGTTCCTATGGCTGCCATCACAAAGTACCACAAACTGGGTAGCTTAAAACAACAGAAATTTATTCTCTCACAGTTCTAGAGGCTAGAAGTCCAAAATCAAGGTGTAAGCAGGGGGCCATGCTCCCTTGGATGACTCCAGGGGACACCCTGTCTTTGCCTCTTCTAGTGGTGCTGGCAATCCTTGGCATTCCTGAGCTTGTAACTGCATCACTCCAATCTCTGCCTTCATCTTCATGTGGTTTTTTCCCTGTGTGTGACTCAGTGTGTCCTCTCCTCTTCTTATAAAGACACTAGTCATTGGATTTAGGGCCTATTCTAATCTAATAGGACCCTATCCTAGCTAATCATATATGCAAAGATCCTACTTCCAAAAGGTTCTGAGATTTGGGGCAGACATGAACTTTTGGGGGACCTATTCAACCAACCACATTGACCGTATATGAAGAAAAAAAGAAAAAAAAGCAAAGCAAAACAAACAAAACTTGTCAGACTGTGTAAACTTCAGGTTGAAGTGTTTTACAATTTGTGTTTCATTGTTAAGGCCAGAGGAAGAGCACAACTTAACTACTTCTTAAATGTTCTTGAAGTCTTCAGTTAGTGGTTGTACAAATCCTCAGTTCAACAACAGATCTGAAATGATTTAATAGAATATCCTCAAAATCCAAAAGAGTTATCATGTCCTGATCTATATCAGTGGCTCTTCGAAATTTCACCCATGTACTATTAAAAATAACAAAATAAACTAAAGAGGACTGTTCCATCACTCCTGCTTGCAGTAGCATATCTCATCAGAATTAAGGGTAAGGTTAGTTTTCTCTCTGATGAGACATCAATGAGATGCTCTTTTCTTTTTATTAAAGAGTTATTCATACTTGTGAAAAACAAACAAACAAACATAGCTATAATCACCAAAACCAAAGATCAGTTATCCCATCACCTGAGGGCTTCTTAAAAGACACCAGAGGTCTCCCAAATCACAGTTTGACAATTAATGATCTGAGTTAATTGGCAAAACAGAGATTAAAAAGACATCTTTACTTGCAGTGTTTACAAAACAGTATTTCTATGGCATAAAATGATAAAATTACTCACCAACACTTGGTTTAAAATTTGGCCTTAATTACTAATTTTGAGGAAGTAGATATATTTGTTTCAGTTTTAGGATTTAAAAAAAATATTTATGTCATAGCATTCAGTTTCCAGTTCTTTTTGAGAAGAACTCTTATGCATTTGTTTCATGTGCTTTATAAAATGTCTGATAGATGTTATACCTTCTTCAAAAACCTGATTCTTTAGAAAATGAATTCTATAATATGCTTGCTACAAATATGGTCTCTTCTCATCTCTTTCTTCAACAGTAGCTTAAATAATGCAAGTACAAATGCCACTTCTTTAAATATCTGATGGGTCCTCAGCACCCTGGCATGTGGTAGCTTTGTCCCCAAGCTTTTTTTTTTTTTTTTTTGGCCTGTCAGCTGTGAGAAACAGTTTTCTACCAATTACTGTCACAATATGAATAAATTCAAAACTGAAAATATAAGCACTCAATATTTTCAGTACATTTATCCCCAAACTACATTAAAATAGGGATTTAGCATGTAAACAAGGAATTTAGAAAGTAATAAAGAAGCATCACACTATACTTTGTCTTCTATAAATAAAAACACAATATAAGAAGATAAAAAAGCATTCACACACAGAAGAGAAATGGGCAAATGACAGCAAGCATATGAAATGAAAAAAAAGTTACAGCTGCGATGAGAGTACCAATTAAGATATATGAGTCCCCAAAACAATGCTAGAGTTGTTGCTGAGTTTTTCCCTTTCGAAAGATTAATTTTTACTTAACAAATATTTTTTAAAGATTTATATAGTATTCCTCTCTTTGTCCAATACCAGTTTCCTTTAGGATGTGGCTCTAAATACCCATTACACCAGCAGCTAGTTGCTAACATGATTTTGGTTTGAAGTATATTAACAACATATGATAAGAATGAGCAATGTTCTCTCTCTCTCTCTCTCTTTTTTTAAGATTTTATTTATTTATTTGAGAGAGAGAGAGTGTGCATGAGAGAGAGCATGAGCGGGGTGAGGGGCAGAGGGAGAAGCAGACTGCCCGCTAAGCCCGATGCAGTGCTTGATCTGGGGACTCCACGATCATGACCTGAGCCAAAGGCAGACGCTTAACCGACTGAGCCACCCATGCACCCCAGAATGAGCAATGTTCTTAGGTAATTACTGTTAATACAACTTCGAATACATAAGAGGTTCTTACCCTAAACTGGTTCTGTGTCAAAATTCTTCTTTTTTGGGGGGGAAGGGAGTGATAAAAATTCTAAATTTACAGGTATGATCAATAAACACACAGTGTGAACTTCCTACGTACATATAATCCCTGTGGTCTGGTCCATCAACCTCCTTTGGCCAGAACTCTGCTCTCTGAATCACAATCAGTTTTGACACCATGCTGATGATACTCAATTATTTCTAGGACACATTCTTTTTTTTTTTTTATTCTTATGTTAATCCCCATACATTACATCATTAGTTTTTTGTTTTTTTTCCTGGTTCATAAAAAGGTTTTTTTTTTTTAATTTTATTCTTATGTTAATCCCCATACATTACATCATTAGTTTTAGATGAAGTGTTCCATGATTCATTGTTTGTGCACAACACCCAGTGCTCCATGCAGAATGTGCCCTCCTCAATACCCACCACCAGGCTAACCCATCCTCCTACCCCCCCCCCAGAACCCTCAGTTTGTTTTTCAGAGTCCATCGTCTCTCATGGTTCGTCTACCCCTCCGATTTCCCCCGCTTCATTCTTCCCCTCCTGCTACCTTCTTCTTCTTCTTTTTTTTTTTTTCTTAACATATATTGCATTATTTGTTTCAGAGGTACAGATCTGAGATTCAACAGTCTTGCACAATTCACAGCGCTTACCAGAGCACACACCCTCCCCAGTGTCTATCACCCAGTCACCCCATCCCTCCCACCCCACCCCCCACTCCAGCAACCCTCAGTTTGTTTCCTGCGATTAAGAATTAGGACACATTCTTGGGCGCCTGGGTGGCTCAGCTGGTTAAGTGACTGCCTTCGGCTCAGGTCATGATCCTGGAGTCCCGGGATCAAGTCCCACATCAGGCTCCCTGCTCGGCGGGGAGTCTGCTTCTCCCTCTGACCCTCCTCCCTCTCATGCTCTGTTTCTCATTCTCTCTGTCTCAAATAAATAAAAAAAAAATCTTTAAAAAAAAAAAAAGAATTAGGACACATTCTTTTAAACTCATTTCCAGACTAGGCATTAAGTTGCCTTGTGTGTACTGTCACTCAAACTTCTCAAATGCCTTTTTTATACCTTATTCTTAATGGTCTGTGTACATTATTAAGTACAGTTTAACAAAACACACAGAATGGGAATATCTGGGCCTAAAAGCCCTAGTTTGTGTCATTCATGACACTTGCCTCCCTTCCTCCCTCCTCTGCCTGACTTTCCCTTTCCCTCCTGCTTATCTCCCATATTCATTCAGTCACTAAGTCATTTCTTTCCTAATGCCCCTCTCAATTGTGCATTTTTTACAGCCCACTACCACCCCTGACTGCAGATCAGCAAGCACTACGTGCCTGTATTATTGCAGGGGCAGAAGCTTCTATATCATCCACTTCATCCAACTTCATGGGCACTCCAATCCATCACTGCCAGGCGAATATCGCTAAAATACCTTTTATTCATGTCATAACTCTTTTAGAACTATTCAAAGGCTTCCCATTACCTATGAAGGCATTTCCCAAATCACGGTTCCTAGAATACTAGAGTTTCACAAGATTTTAACATGTTTTACGTGTTGTTGTTTTTTGTTTTTAAGATTTTATTTGACAGAGAGACAGCGAGAGAGGGAACACAAGCAGAGGGAGTGGGAGAGGGAGAAGCAGGCTTCCCGCCGGGCAGGGAGCCCGATGCGGGGCTCGATCCCAGGACCCTGGGATCACGACCTGAGCTGAAGGCAGACGCTTAACGACTGAGCCACCCAGGCGCCCTGGTGTTGTTTTTTTTTTTAAAGGAAGAGGGTGGATTCTCTTGTCAAATGTAGCTTAACAGAAAAAGTGGTTTCTGTACAATAAGATTTTTCAGATCTATTAATATGTTAAGTACACGTTACACATATCCAAGGGTGGGAAAGTACACATCTCTTTTTTTTTTAAGATTTTATTTATTTATTTGAGAGAGCAAGAGAGAGCATGAGCTGGGGGGGGGAGAGGCAGATGGAGAGGGAGAGGCAGACTCCTGGCTGAGCAGGGAGCTCGACGTGGGGCCCTGGGATCATGACCTGAGCTAAAGGCAGACGCTTAACTGACTTGATCCAACCCAGGCACCCTGGGAAAGTACACATTTCCTAAATTTATTTCACCGCAGAACCCTTTTACCACAAAACACCTTGTAACCTCTCCCAGAAAACTATGATGGTTTTAAAAAGCACAAATTCCTCAGTTTGCTCTTTATGTTTTTCTAAAGTCTGACCTCAAATTATTTCTAAACTTACCTCTAACTTTGTATGAATTGCCATTTTCAACTAGACTCTACACTCGCTGTACCCCAAGTTATGTTTATGTATCACTTTGTCCTCCTTCTTGTCTATAAAAACTCTGTCAACCTATTCATAGCCAAATTCTAGTTCCTTCAAAAGCCTTCCTCAACAATTCAAGAAAACAATAATCTCTTCCTCTTCTGAACTACTCCACCAATGCCTCATCTAATGCTTGAAAACACATCTAAAGACTTGCCTTTGAATTTAGTTTTTGTTTGTGATTTTTCTCCCTTACTAGACAGCAAGGTCCTTGAACGAAAAGTATATACCCTATAGTACTCACATCTTTGCAATGAACAGGGCCTTGAAAATATTTGCCAAAGAGACAAATTTTTTGTAGGATAGTGTGCTTTTTACCCTCCAGATGTCTCCACCTTTCTGCCCTCTGCCCCAGAAAACTGACCTCTATCAATTACATAAACAGGTTCCTTGCTTTCTGGCTTCCAGTAGGATTCAGATAATAATAGGGAATACCAATGGGAGACTAGAAAGAAGGAGAAGAATAAGGTCAGAGAACTTATTTTGCTGGCTCACTCCTTGCAAAATCAAATAGGCTGTCTCCCTTAGCCGGAGGTCACAACTCAAGGTCTCAGAAACCACTTCTTTTCCTCACCCTTTCAGGCTTGGAGGTGGGAGACACTCTCCTGTTAGACCTCCAATACTGGACGTGTGGTTTCCTACACCCTGTGGTTTCCTCTGAGATCCTGCCCACAGGGACACATAGTGCCTTTATTACCTAATCTGAATATGCCATCTGTTTCTTACCTGAATTCTAACATACAGATGGTAGATTCAACTCATTTGGCTGTTTTAAAATATTATTAGTCTCATAATACTAAGAATAAGCAATGGATTTCTTTTGAGAATCTAAAACTAAAAACAAGCAGTAGTTTACAATGAGTCTTGGATTATGATCCATTTGAGAGAAGAAATCATGACTTATTCAGCTTTCTACTACCCCTGTGCCTGGAAAAGTCACATGCACACTATTTGCAATAAACCTCTAATTGAATCTAATCATCTGTGGCAGACACAGTTACTGCTTACCAAGCATGCATAAGCTCCCCTACATTTCCCAGGATCCCTTGCAGTTAGGTGGCCGTCACATGACTGGCATCTGGTCAGTGGCATATGGGTGGAAGTGATATACGCCTCTTCCAGGTCTTGCCCTTAAAATTATCCCAAGTGACACCAGCTCTTTTTTCCCCTTGTCAACCTTGAAGACTTTTTCCAAGTGATGAAAATATAAATGAGAGTTACCTGATTCAAGAAATCAACATTCATAATAAGCCACTGAGTTTTGTGGGTTACTTACTAATTACCTATTACAGAATCTAAGTATCTCCTACACATAACAATTTGCATTTTAAATAATACCTCTGATTTTTAACATCTATTTTGATATTGTAGTTTTCTTATGAAAAATTTCAGTATTTCAAGATACAGTAAAGACTAATAATAAGCTCTGGACTGTATAAGGAATGAAAATATATGCCTTAACAATAACATTATTGACTAACAGGGGAAAAAAAAAACACCTAAAGGCATCCTTTTATTTAGTATTAAGTAAACCTAAGAATAAGATGACAATAAAATGAGGTGATGACGATCTGAGGAGTTCTACCTCCAGACAAGATGCCAGAAGCAGGCCCATGTCTTGCGCCTCTTGCTGTGGCAGTGAGGATGAGGAGAGAAGGGGCTGTTCTGTGGTTGAAAAAACAAGGTATAAAGAATGGTGTGTCCAGAAATTTGGGTCATTTTTAGATTTGCTGAGTATTTTATGTCCCCTCTTGCCCATGCTTTAGATTTTCAGCTTAAAATCACTTCTCTTCAAAAAATAAGAGCCAAAGAAAGGAATACAGCTGTCATACTCGGTCATCCACTAAAAATATACTGTCTCGGGCACCTGGGTGGCTCAGTTGGTTAAGCAACTGCCTTCGGCTCAGGTCATGATCCTGGAGTCCCAGGATCGAGTCCCGCATTGGGCTCCCTGCTCGGCAGGGAGTCTGCCTCTCTCTCTGACCCTCCCCCCTCTCATTCTCTCTCTCAAATAAATAAATAAAATCTTTAAAAAAAAATAAAATAAAAATATACTGTCTTCTCAAGCAGTGGGTTAAGCTTTTGAGATTTTTAAAGATTTATTTATTTATTTGAGGTGAGGATAGAGGGACAGGAGAGTCTGAAACAGACTCTGCAGTGAGCACAGAGCCCGATGTGGGGCTCGATCTCACAACCCTGAGATCAAAACCTGAGCCAAAACCAAGAGTCAGATGTTTAACCAACTGTGCCACCCCAATCTTTTGAAATTTTTATGTTTCAAATATTTTTAGCCATTTTGTGGATATTTAATACTGATAATTTACTCTATGGCATATTATCAAATAAGAACATATTTGATAGGGGCACCTGGGTGGCTCAGTCGTTAAGCATCTGCCTTCGGCACAGGTCATGATCCCAGGGGCCTGGGATCGAGCCCTGCATCGGGCTCCCTGCTCAGCGGGAAGCCTGCTTCTCCCTCTCCCACTCCCTCCGCTTGTGTTCCCTCTCTCGCTGTGTCTCTCTGTCAAATAAATAAAATCTTAAAAAAAAAAAAGAACATATTTGATAACTACAAATATTTACCTACTTAAGAAAAATCAAATAGATACACACACATACATTCCTACACAAAAGTAGACAGCCATTTTTGGTTTTTTATTTTATTTATTTTATTTTAGCCATTATTTTAGAGTTTTAAAAATCTCATTTCTCCTTTTGAGATTTAGTCTTTTTAGTGTTATGTTGTACTGATTTAAGCAAGGTCCTTGGCTTTTTCTTCCATTCATAGTTTAAATATGCCATTTTGTTAGGACTTGTTTTTAAATGCCTTAGACAATTATTATGTACATACTATGTCACAAAATTGGTATGTGTTTAATGACTATGTGGGAACACATCAGGCCCCCTATCTTGCTGCCATCATATTTCTTGTGGCTACACTTACAGATATTTTTCTGTACTTGCCCTTTCAAAACTCTAGTTACAGCACTCCTTATGACAGAGTTTCTATCTCTTCCTCATCAGGATCATTAACAGATACAGAGTCAGCACTGTTTTGTGTTGTTCTGTTGATTTTTCCATTCCCCTTGAAACAAACACCTATTTTTCCTGCAGAATTTTCTGAAGCTTCTACTTCTAATGTATAGGGTAGAATACACATGTAACTCACCAAATATGACTTTCCTTCACTATCATAAACTCTAAAATTATACATTGAATGCTCTAAAGCTTCTACTTTAGTAACAAATTTTCTCCTTGATGATCAGGATTAGGCCATGAACAGTAAAAGGCTCACTCTCCTTTTGATGTAACAAATGAGAACCTCAGCCACTGATTTATAACATGAAACAGGTGTCTGTATGTGTATGTATATGTGCACTTATTTATGTATAGTTTTTCCCTATATTAAATATAAAAGCACCCTGTCTAATCTCTCCTTATTCCTTTTTTGCAAGAAGTTATAACTCCTTCTAAGTGGCCTTCTTGGTATAGTTCTGATATATATCTGCTCTGACTTTTAAAAATATATACAAACCCAAACATTTTCCAAGAAAGAAAGAATTTGGGACACCTGGGTGGCTCAGTCAGTTAAGCATCTGCCTTCAGCTCAGGTCATGATCCCAGAGTCCTGGGATTGAGCCCCGCACTGGGGCTTCTTGCTTGGCAGGAAGCTTGCCTGCCACTCCCCCTGCTTGTGCTCGCTCTCTCTCTCTCTGACAAATAAATAAATAAAATCTTAAAAAAAAAAAAGAAAGAATTCTATCTAACAAGGGTTTAAGATAATCATGGCCAGAACATGAATTTCTGTTAAACAAATATGGAAATAAATGTATTTGTATGTATAAAGGAATTTTCCATACTTATCATACAAGAAGTGTCCTACCTAGTTCTAGGTTTACTAATTACAGGTCTCAGTATGAAATGTAAATAATTCTATGATAAAAACTAAATATCACAAAGTGGGTATTATATGGAGTAATAAAAAACAGATTTATATCATGAGGGGCTATATATAATAAAGCCCCTATCTGAAATGATGCTTTTAATATTTTCCACGTTACTATAACTTAATTATATACTGGCACAGAAAGATGACATTAAAAAATCTATATGACTATCTTCATACAGTAGAACCAGTAAGGTGAAAAAAGAAACCCTATATAAACCTGATTTCTTACAAGTTATCTATGTGAAAACATAACGGCAATTTGATGGATGCTGAAAGGCGAAGAACCTGCCATCCATGTCCATGACTGTCAAAGGAGCTGAAGTGGCTAATAAGTATGATGGAGACTGTAAAGGGGCCGATAAAAAAACTAAGTTTAAAAGAGCAGCCAAAGGAACTAACCAGAAGAGCTGGTGGTGATATGGTAGGGCAGTCAGGGAAAGGAGCTAAGGAGACATAGAAATAGTAACACCTTAGGCAAGAATAGTTGTAACTAAAGATGAAAGGGGTATTTGATAGAAGTAGGTTCAGAGAAAATCTTAATATTCTAGTTAAATAAAAATTGCTTGGCCTTTTGCTACAACAAGAGACTTCATCAGTTATCTGGGGAATTAGAAGTAATCCTCAAATATGATTATAAGTATTAAAGAAAAAAAGGAAAAGAAAGAACAGGAAAACAGAAGAAAATAACTGTTAAACTATCTAGAGGTCATATAATATTCTTTACTTCTGAATTTTATCTCTTAGACTTTGAACAAAATAGACTGAGAAACATTTCAAACTTTGAAAATGCTAAGAAAGAAAACTTAGTTAAGGTAAAAAAAAAAAAAAAAACCTAACTGGAAAACATAATCAATGATTTTACACATAAAAAATCTAAATTAAGAAGTTGATATCTTAAGAAGAAAAGTGGTCCAAACTAAATAGTAAGATTCAATAAAGGTTCTAAGAGCTGAGGTATGTTATGATAACAGAACTTGGAAGAGTTTGATTGCAGGCTTCAGTTTCTAAACCAAAATATGAATCTCTAACAGTAGAAGAGCAGTACATACTCAGATCACATTAAGATGGTAAGAATGAATAAGATAGGGAATGGGAAAACAGGGAATAGGAAGGCGAAACAGAATTGGCTACTCTGTATAAAACAACTCCAGACTTAGTTTGAAGAGTTGATAAAGTTCCCTACTTGTCATTTCTATTCTGCCTATATTCTCAAAACTTTGTCAGAAGTCTCTTGGGTTAATCAATACACTCTTGCTCACTACCTATCAATAACAGTATGGCATATTCCTTAAGATTTCTATATATGCCACACTACTAAACCAACTCCAACGACCCTCATGCTTGTCCTACATTAGAAACTTGAAATACCATCTGGCTCTTCACACTTGTGAAGAAATGAATAATCTTTGAGATTCACCATTTAAAGGCACGATCTCTGTCAAGCAGGGCTTAATCAGGATCACACTTTCCCTTTTCTCTAGAGACCAGCTGCTAATGCAGACTACATTTATGGTCACTCGGGCTCTTGCTGGGTCACCATAGCTCCCACCTCTCATAAAGAATAAATAATGTCAGAAACCCAGATATATTATAAACATTACCTTCTGGATTAGGTAGCTGTGAAAAGAAGATCCGGCTGGCTGATAGCAAATGGACATTTCAACATTAAGATTCTAAAATAGAGGGGGCACCTGGGTGGCTCAGATGGTTAAGCATCTGCCTTCGGCTCAGGTCATGGTCCCGGTGTCCTGGGATCGAGCCCCACATCGGGCTCCCTGCTCGGCGGGAAGCCTACTTCTCCCTCTCCCTCTCCTCCTGCTTGTGTTCCCTCTCTCACTGTGTATCTCTCTGTCAAATAAGTAAATAAAATCTTAAAAAAAAAAAAAGATTCTAAAATAGAGACTGGTTGAGACTAGAGATGAATTTTGTTTACACTTTAAATCTGAAAATGGGAATATACTTTTATCTGGTTGTAACAAACAGCTTGGCAAATGACAAACAGCTTTCACCTTGCCTGACCTCTGCTCATTGCTGCACATTCACATACTAGGGTAAAAACACCTGCCCAGTAAAATGTCAACAATATTCCTTCAAAAGATTTCAGAGGACAGGCCTAAAGTATGTATATGATTTCAGATCCAGAAAAAAATGCATAGAAGCCAGCAACAATCTGACAAATACAACTGTGCCCTCATCATAGTGATGTGCAATACAAGAAAAATGCATCCTTAAAACCCAAAGAGAAATAGTATCAAAAAGAGTATGTTTGACCTTTCAGGTAATACCTTTTATATGTAGTGAACTCTTATCTGCCCTGACAAAGATAAATCAATGGCACACATAATTCAACATGCCTGGCAACCAAAATATCTTGTACATTTGGTTTTAAAAGCAAGTATTTACCCAGACTGCCCTTCAACAGTATGCCAGGCCTTGTGTTACTAAAGTTTTGGGGGTCAGAGTAGGTAAAGACATATATTTGAATATGTATTAAAACAAAGCATGGCAAAATTGCTAAAAAGTGGTCTGTATAGTTTTATAAAAGCACATTGTTCCATTGTTCCAAAGTGCATGGATTCACAAACTGACCTCAGGGAGAGAGATGACAGATGGGTTAAAACAGTGAAGAAAGAATTAAAAACAGAAGAATCAAATGAATAACTACTTAAAAAGTATTTAGAGCCCCAAATCCCCTCTTTGCCTCAGCTCGGTAGATGGTGGCCATATCTATTCTCACCCCAGCAGAAGTCTGGGGTTTTATTCTCTGGAGAGGTCTCTGAACTGCAGGATGCCTGGTACATACCCTAAATCTAACAATGACCCTAGCCTTACCATTGAGCCCTAACCCCCAAACCACTAGCCCCTAACCATAACTCTAATCCTAACCCTAAAACTAACCCTCTCCAGAGGTCATTGAACAGCAAGATACCAGATACTTACCCTAACCCTTGGCCCTGGCCCTAACCCTACCTCTAACTCTAGCCCTAACCTTAGATCTGAGGGGGAAAAAGGATGTGTTATATATATGGAATAGAATATTACTCAGTCATCAAAAAGAACGAAATCTTGTCATTTGCAGTGACATGGATGGAGCTAAAGAGTATTATGCTAAGTGAAATAAGTCAGTCAGAGAAAGACAAATACCATAAGATTTCACTCATATGTGGAATTTAAGAAACCAAACAAATGAGCAAAGAAAAAAAAAGGAAGAGGCAAACCAAGAAACAGACTCTTAACCTTAGAGAATAAACTGAGGGTTACCAGCAGGGAGGTGGGTGGGAGGATGGGTAAAATAGGTGATGGGGATTAAGGAGTGTACTTGTGATGAGCACTAGGTGATGTATGGAAGCACTGAATCATTATATTGTACACTGGAAACTAATATTACACTGTATGTTAACTAACTTAAAAACTAACTTAAAAAGAAATCAGTCAAAGGTAACAGACAAAACATAGTACAAAGTTACCTAGTGCCAGTAAGGCTATGGAGAAGAGGAAACTCACTTACATTGCTGGTGAGAATGTAAAGTGTTAAGACCTTTTTGGTAAGTACTCTGATAATATTTATTAATAAAAATGAGACATTGGGGAGGGTATGTGCTATGGTGAGGACTGTGAATTGTGTAAGACTGATGAATCACAGACCTATACCCCTGAAACAAATAATACATTATGTTAATAAAAAATAAATTTAAAAAATTGCACATGTCCTTTGCCACAACAATGACATTTCTGGGAATGTATCTTAGAGACGTAGAAGCATGAGTAGGAAAGCATATTTGTATAGGATGTTTATTGGAGCATTTTTAGTAGTTGTAAAAAAACTGCTAGCAACTCAAATGCCATCAGTGTATTAGTCAAAGGTTAAACAAACTGTGGTATATCCATATTATAGAAATATACACAGCTATTTAAAGAACTGGGTTAGGTCTATATCTTCTGACCAAGTGATGATCCTCATTTACTGTCAAGTAAGAAACACAAGTGCCAGAGAAAGGTAAACTTATCAATGCCATTTTTGTAAAAACAAAACAAAACAATACCCCATGCAATTTGGGTCATGCTGCATAAAGAGGAATTAAGTAAAACTTTGTAATACTGCTCACTCCCTCACTTCATGCAGCTGTTTTTTTCAAATGGCACATCCTCAGAGAGATCCTTTTGAAACTTACTAAATTGTCACCCTATCCCCATTCTGTAACATTCTAGCCCCTTACCTGGTTTTACAGTTTTTCATATTTCCACATGACATTATACTGCATATTCATTTATTTACTGTCTATATCTCTCACTGAAATGCAAACCCCATACAGGTGGAAAGGGAGCTTTGTGTTGTTTACTATTGTGTCCCTAGCGCCTAAAATAGTCTCTGATCCATGGATATCAGTCAATAAATATTTGTTGAACAAATAAAGAATAAATTACACCTCATGTATAAAAACTGAAAATACACATGGGCAGGGACAAAAAGCCAAAACAGCAAATAAAAATATTGATTTGATTGGGTGATGGAATTGACAGCAACTTAAAACAAAAACAAAAAAAGGTTCCTTTTAATCAGAGGTAATTTGTTAAGCTCTTATATTTTGGAATACTGGGAATAGTAGGTCCTCAAATGGGGAAGGCAGGGAGAGAGAGGAAGAAAGAAGGACAGGGAAGTCCAAACTGTGTATACCTGGCGATGCTATGAAGAAAAAGCACAAATGAGAAAATAGTTTTTCCAAATACCTATAAACTTCATATGCTGGATGCAGTGGTACTTCTCTTACAAAATAGTTTTGCTTCAGTTTGTAAACGAATGCACAAAAAATGAAAATATATTTAAATGGCAGATTCTGGTAACAAACAGAGTAAAACAATTGCAAGTCATGTTGGAAAAGACAAGTATCATAGACTCCTAGCAGAATAAGAACATTCTTGTTATCTAACCTGAAGATGCTGATTTAACACCTAACTCAAATTCTTTAACTCTGAAAAATATCCAGGTGTATATTTAAAGCACAGATACCAGACATATATACTGTTTTTTTCCAAACTAGAATAGTTTACAGGATAGATATATGAGATGTTCTTAAACATAATTACATATAACAAAACTAATTGTAATCAGTTTCTATGTTCTTATACTCTTAAAAAATCCAGTATGTTAAAAAAATAAAGGCTAACAATTATGTATATATTTTCTGGGTAATAGTCTCACTTTTTATATTTAAACTATATAATTTTAAACAAGGTAATTTTTTTTCTCAGTAAGGGCACTGTTTTTACATACAGTTGTACAAATATTAATTTTCAAATAAAGCCATCTGAGGGCATTCTGTTAAGGTTAAAGCACACACCATCCACAGAGACAAAGAATTCTGCAAGAACAATGAACACATTCTTAATCCTTCAGTTCACCCACAATCCATGAATATTTTAAAATCATGTACAATATGAAATCTCTACAAGATAAGCATTAAGCAAAAGAAATGACTTTTTGTCGATTTTGCTAAAAAAAAAAAACATTTTAAAATGAGAATAAAATAATTTTCGTGAAAGGCAACTTGTTATCTGTGGTTGTTACTTGGTTGTCCATTCAAGAAATGTCTTTTAATACTGAAAATAATGAGTTGGTATTCTCAAAAAGTGAATTGTGGGTTACTTGCAAGAACATGAAATGATTTTTCAATCTTATAAAAAACAAGCTTGTATTGTGTTCCTGTAATACTCATCTTCCATCTTGAGAGGCTCTTATGAAAATAACCTACACAATAAAACCTATAACCTCACAAACTGCCTTTTTTTTTCTTGTTTAAATAGTAAAGATGAATAAACGGACTTTTAGGTCCATATTACATTTTCTACATATGACAAAACACATATTTAGATATCAAACGTAGACATATTTAGTTAATATCAATTAAACTGAGAAATCCTTCCCTTCTGACTGTCTATATTTTTCTTTAATCCTGGTCAGTGTAAACCCTTATTACCAGTAATTTGCCACTATAACGCTGAGGAAAAATGCTAGCCTCACAATTTTTGTCATTTTTCCCCCCTCTTCCCCTGCAGGCTGCTACTGCTGATGGCCTTTATGGAAATATAAATTCAATCAGCAGCTGCAAATTTCATGAGACGTCCATCTTCATGCTGAATTTCTAACTGAGTGTCAAAACAATCTGTGGATTTCTCCCTGATGAAACACACATTGAATTGTAAATTTCTGCAATTTCCTCATGTTTGAATTTCAGCTGCAGTAAAATAGTGCTAGCCTAGATACACTGCCTATCACGCTCAAACCAGTAATTTTCTCTTATCCCTTTCATGCCATTTAAAGAGTTAAATTTTTTTAAACCCATGAAAGAAAATATTTCCTCCAAATTAAACAATTACATTTTCAACACAATTATGAGAAAATTAGGATATAAAAACCATTAATATATTTGATATGTTTTTAAAACACACTTTTTTCTCTAAGAGACTTACTTATTCTATATGATTTTCTGATTTATTTATTTATTCATTCATTCATTCATTCTGTATTTCGTGGTGGATAATGCTAAGAGCTTTGATAAAATTAATATTTCTATATATAATGTCAAGATAGTACAAAAATGAAATGCAGTCACAAAATAATTACTAGTAACTTCAAGTTTCATGAGATAAATTTTCATTAAATATTGCCAAAAATAAAAATATTTTAAAACAAAGAATTACGGCAGCTAGACTAGACATTCTTCTTAATACATACTTAAACTGAGTTAATTTTTTCACCAAAGAATCATCTTTTACTGAATAGCTAAATAGAACTGCTTTTAAATACAGCACTATTATGAAGCCTATGGTAATTTTACAACTAAATAAGCAAAAATATTGTGTTAAAAAGGATACTTTAAGAACCTCACTAAGTGACTTGAATTCTTGTTCTTACAAACATCTTTTCATTAATGTTACTAAGAAAATAATTCCTAATACTATTTAAAAATTCACCAAGACACAGCACTAAGCAAGCCTTACAGATGGTCTGTAAAACAAGTCATCAAATGACAATCATTCATTCATTCCACAAATATTTATTGAATATCTCCTCTATGTCAGGTAGTTTTTAACCAGGCCATGGGAAAACAAAAATGTACAGAACACAGACCTTTACCTCAGGAAGCTAGTCTAGTTGTGAGCGAAGAAAATCATTAAAACTTAGTGAAATAAGTGCTATAAATGGGTACATTAAGGGAGGACAAATTTAGGAGAGCACTGAGAGAGACTACTATCTCATGAGCAGTATGGAAGCTTTCTGGAAGAGTCCTAGTTTCTAAGGACATACAGAGGTCAGCCAGGAGATAAGTAGAAGGAAGACACATTCCAGCCAGAGGGCAGAATATAATAAAAAAACATGGAAGCATGAAACAGCATAGTGCCTTTGGAAAACTGTTAATAACTGGGGATGGAGAACAGGGCTGATATGTGATTTGGTACAATAGGTAGGCTGGAGTAAAGTCATGAAGAGCTATGAATGCCATGTTAAAATATTTATTTAAACATTATGCAGAAGGCAGTAGGGGGCCTCTGAAAGATTTTAAGCATGGACAGAATAATAATAAATGGTATCTCTCAATGGGATATAAAAGTTAATCATTACCAGTACAGACTCCTGGAGACAGACTCGGTTCAAATCCAGCTCTGCCACTTGCTAGCCATGTGATTTGGGGCACATTACTTTCTCTATGTCTCAATTACCTCATCAGTAAAACAGTGATAATGATACTTTATACCACAGGGTTAAAGAGGAGAATTAAGTGCCTTCTAAGTATTAGAAGCTATTATTATTATTATAACTACCATCATCATCATCATTTTATAGTCTGGTAGGGTCTTTACATCTAACTCTAATATGCATAAGTCCTAAAGCAAATAACCTAATCAAAATCACCTGGAGCACTGGCACAAACCATACAAATTATTTTCACTTAGAAAACATTTACTGAATACTCATTATGTATGGACATGTCAAAAAAAGCTTTTAAAAAAGCCCACTGGAGGAAGAAGTCAAAATAATCTCAAAAGAGATTTCTTAAAAATTATTAATATAGAGAGTAAATCAACATCTTAAATGTTAAGACATTAAGATTTACTAAAATTTCATCAATATTAAAAAAATTCAAACAATTCTTACAATATGGTAGTCTAAGTTGATTGCAGGAGCTTTGTTTCTGGTGTAAGCATACAGAAATGATAGATAAAATGCTTTTAAAAATAATACATTGCTTTTTTTTTTTTTTTTTCTGGAAAAAACAGACATCCAAGCCAAAGCTCTAAGCTTGAGCCAAGATAATGGCAATACATAGGGTTTCAGAACCATCTCTAGACTCTAAGGGCTGAGGCCTTGGAAGTATAGTTTTAAAATCCCTTATCTGGGAGAAAACACACCTTTAGCTGGTGATCATCTGCATAAAACTCACAAAAGAAATGAGCTACTAATGAAAAAGTAACTAGAAAAACTGTGCCCCATAAACTTTGCAAAGGAGCAAAGAAGGTAGTCATTAGTTTAAGGACTAGAATGGGATAGGAGAAACATCACCAGTAAAAAATAAAAAGCTCTAGAGGAGTATCCCATGTATGTGAGGTTTTCAAATTTATACAGTTTACATGATGTGAACATCATACATTTAAAAATAAGATAAAATCTGGCTGGACTGCTGAAATCTTTAAGGATCCAGAAGACATAAATGTAAACAGCCCTAGAAGAATAATCATGCACTACATTGGACTTCCATAGACGAAATAATCCCTACCAAAGATAAGCTCATAAAAAATTACAACTTCAAGAAGTCACCATGAGGGGACAGTTTTAGCTGATGCAATAAACAAATTAGCTTCTAAAAACTACAAATACAATAATCTGAAAATTACTAAAACCACAAGAATGTATAGAATGATTACAGATTTAAAAATGGAGAAAGAGGGGCACCTGGGTGGCTCAGTTGGTTAAGTGGCTGCCTTCGGCTCTGCGCATGATCCCAGGGTCCTGGGATCGAGCCCCGCATCAGACTCCTTGCTCAGCAGAGAGCCTGTTTCTCCCTCTCCCTCTCTCTCTGCCTGCCTGCCACTCTCCCTCTCTCTCTCTAATAAGTAAATAAAATCTTTAAAAAAAAATAAAAATGGAGAAAGGGAAGCCACAATGAAAAAACTGGTCATATGACAAATGAACTAAAATATTTTTAAAAGAATCAAAGAGAAACTCAACAAATAATCACTGAAGAAAAAAAGAAAACCTCAAGGAATATGGAGAAGACAACCTATATCTCTAACAGACATTCCAGAAGGAAGTGATAGAAAGAAGGGGGAAGGTACAATATTTGAAAAGATAATAGACAGTTTCCCCAAACTGATGAGCCACAGGAACTCATTCCCAGATGCAGGAAGGACAAAAATAAGGATAAATTTTAAAAAATCTATAGCTACATAAACTGTAATGAAAACACAGAAATCAATGACAAAAAAAGGATCTTAAAAAACAATCAGCAAAAAAAGAGCACATTGTTTACAAAGAAAATAAGATTGAAGGTAAATTTCTCATAATAAACAGCTAATGCTAAAAACAACAGAATAATACTTTCAAAGAGGTGAAGGAATAGAGATGTTAACCAAGAATTCAATACCCAGCTAAACCATCACTCACATCTGAGAGCAAAATAAAAACATTTTCAGAAAGATGAAATTTTCAGAATTTATCTTCCAGAAATTCCCAGCAAAGGTCTGTTAAAGGAAGAAAACTAGACATAAAGGAGAGTGAATGCAAAAATAAATTATGTGAAAAAATATTGGTAAATATATTGGTAAAGCTAAAAAAGTACAGAATCTTAATAATAACAGAAAACTGAAAAATTTGGATGGTTTGATGGGTTAATTTTATGTGTCAACTTGGCTAGGCCATGGTGCCCAAGGATTTGGTGAAATGTTATTTTGGATGTTTTTATGAAGATATTTTTTGGATGAGATTAACACTTAAATTGGTGGACTTTGAGCAAAGCATACTTCCAACATGCAAGTGGGCCTCATCCAATCAGTTGAAAACCATAACAGAATAATGACTAACTTCAACAAAGCAAGAAGGAACTCTGTCAGAGACTGTTTTGGTCTCAAACTACAGAACTTTCCTGGATCTCTAGCCTGCTGCCTTACTCTACAGATTTTGGATTTACCAAGCCTCCCAAATGTGTGAATCAATTTCTTAAAATAGATCTCTCTCTCCTGTTGGTTCTATTTCTCTGAAAACCCTAATACATAGGACACTTAAAAATAAAGGGAAACTAAAATGATAGAGAATAAAAAGAAGGTGCAGAAGAGGATGGTATTTAAAGGTGAAATTTTACGGTGTTTATTTTGTTTTTGAAGAAGCTCAAAAGAGATACTACCTTCAAACTTTGCTAAGTCAAATACGCACATTAAACACCTAATAGTAATACTGAGGAAGAGAAACAGAATGTATAATGCCCAAAACAGGAAAAGGGGAAAGGCTGGGGGAGGGGTATACTCTAAAAGTTTACCAGTCAGAACTGGTAGAGAAAGAAGAAGGTAAAGGTACGATTAAGAGAAAACATAAATAAGGTGATAGAAATAAACATAAAATAATAAATAATAAAAAGATTACACTCATCTCTTAAAAGACTGAATGTTTTAAAAATCCACTTATATGCTGTATATAAGAGATATACTTAAAACATTACAACACAGAAAGTAAATAAAGAGATAAAGATACCAGTCAAACATTAATTATTAATTAATTAATTATTAATACAAAAAGCTTTAATAGATTTTAAAAGGGCCATTAATGATAAAAGGGAAAATTTACTATAATGTAAAACAATCCGGAAGCTGAACACACCTAACAACATAGCCCCACTATACATGAAGCAGAAATTGACAGAATTACAAGTAGAAACAAACTAATATTGAATAAAATTAGGACATCTTAACATACTTCTTTCACAATCTACTAAAGAAACAAATATCAGTGAAGATTTGGAAGTTACGTATAGTATATTTAACAAGTTTGATCCTGTAAATATGATCTTGCAGAGAACTACATACCCACACCTAGATTCTTTTCAAGCACATACGGAATCTTAATAAAAACAAACCATTTGCTAGGCTACAAAGACAGTCTCAACAAATACCAAAGAGTGTATGCCCCATGAATGGCCTCTAACCATGGTGCCTGTGATAGGCAGAACAAGGAGCTTTCAAAATGTCCAGGTACTAGTCTCCAGAACTAGTGTTACCTTACATGGCAAAAAGAACGTTGCAGATGTGACTAAATTAAGGGCATCTAGGAGATTGTGCTGGTTTACCTGGTAGACCCAATGTAATCACAAAAGGAGGGAGGCAGAAGGATCAGGGAAGATGTAAGGAAAGAAACAGGTTTTTGAGGGGTTTTTTTCCTAAGTTTTTATTTAAGTTCTAGTTAATTAACATACAGTGTAATATTAGTCTTGGGTATACAATTTAGTGATTCAACACATCCATACAAGGCCCGGTGCTCATCCCAAGTGCATTCCTTAATCTCCATCACCTATTTAACCCATCCTTCCACCTACCTCCCTTCTGGTAACCATAAGTAACTCTATAGTTAAGAGTCTGTTTCTTGGTTTGCCTCTCTCTTTCTTTCCCCTATGATTGTTTGTTTTGTTTCTTAAATTCCACGTATGAGTGAAATCATAGGGTATTTGTCTTTCTCTGACTTATTTCACTTAGCATAATGCTCTCTAGCTCCATTCATATCATTGCAAATGGTAAGATTTAACTCTTTTTTATGGCTGAGCAATATTCCACTGCATATATATATATCCACATCTTCTTTATCCATTCATCAGTTGATGGACATTTGGGCTCTTTCCATAATTTAGCTATTGTTGATAAGGCTGCTATAAACATCAGCGTGCATGTATCCCTTCAAATCAGCATTTTTGTATCCTTTGGCTAAATACCTAGTAGTAAGATTACTCCATCACAGGGTAGTTCTATTTAACTTTTTGAGGAACCTCCGTACTGTTTTCCAAAGTGGCTGCACCAGCTTGCATTTCCACAACAGTGTAAGAGGGTTCCCCTTTCTCCCCATCCTCACCAACACCTGTTGTTTCCTGTGTTGTTAATTTTAGTCACTCTGACGGGTGTGAGGCGATTATAGTTTTGATTTGTATTTCCCCGACGGTGAGTGATGTTGAGCATCTTTTCCTGTGTCTGTTGTCCATCTGTACATAGAAGCAGAGATTTGAGAGTCAAAGAGACTTGAAGATGGAAGGAGTCACCAGCCAAGAAACACAAGTGGTCACTAGAAGCTAGAAAAAAGAAGAAAACAGATTTTCCCCTAGATCCCCCAAAAGGAACACAGCCTTGCTAACACCTTGATTTTTAGCTCAGAGAGAATAATTCTGGACTTGACACTCAGAACTATAAGATAATAAATTTGTGCAGACTCTGCACTGAGCATGATGTGGGGCTGCATCTCCCGACCCTGAGATCATGAACCAAGCTGAAACCAACAGCTGCAGGCTTAACTGACTGAGCCACCCAGGTGCCCCTATTGGTTAAGTTTGAAAAGGCTAGTATAAATAAACAATATTAAAAATCTACAAATACATATAAAAGTATCAGAATATTATCAAAATTTTATGTCAACAAATGTGAAAACTTAAACCAAACAATTTTACAACATACAGAAATTATAAAAATGGATCAAAGAAGAACTAGAAATACTAAATAAAAGCTGCAACTATTACAGAAATTGAATTCAGTCAAAAATCTTCCTGTAAAAAACACCACTGAGCCCAGAAAGTCTAACAAGTACATTTTCCAGGACGCACAAGGATAGACAACCCATCTTAACAATCTATTCAAGAGAACAGAAAAAGAGGGAAAATGCCTCAGTTCTTTTTATGTGCCTAGCATAATCTGATACCAATATCAGAGGAGGCCAGTTCAAGAAAAGAAAGAGAAAGCCAACCTCACTTAATATACATAAAAATCATTCATTAAAAAAAATACGTGGGTGTCTGTATCCTCTCAGATATTTTCCTTACTCCCTTGAAATCTAAGGCGGACATTTTTTTTAGAAGTTACGGTTTATTCAGCACTACTGAATTTTTGTAGTGGGAGACTTTTTGAGGTTTTAGTCTGTCTTGTCACTGGAAGAAGAAATCTTTCTAAGAGACTTTAAAGTTCTTAATTTGTTATAAACTTACTGAAGTGTATTGCACCTTTAAAGAGTATTTCTTGCTACTCTACTTGTTAAGAAGAAAAATGGTGGTCATTTAGTAGGAACTAGGTACACCTTCACCATCAATCCTCTGGAGAAAGAAGTGACAGAAAAGGAAGTAAGATGGGGTAAGGGAGAAAGGGGAGGTAGGAAAAAGGTGGAGGAAAGGGGAGGAAAATAGAATAGCAGCTAATATTTATGTAGCTCGTACTTTGTACCAGAAATTCTCTTAAACACTAACAAATTTACTTACTGGAACTCCAAAAGAACACTCTGAGGATAGGTACTGTCATTATCCCCATTACACAGAGAAAGAAACAAGTAAAAGAGATAAATTACAATCACTGCAATTTTCTTTGTAGGATAAGATAACTAAGTGGACTCAGAAGCAGCAGTGAAAAATAAATCACTATGAATGAAAGGTAATGTTTTGATCAATCATCTTCTCCACCTTAAAGATTATGTAGTATAATCTCCTTATTTTATGGATTAAAAAAATGGAGATTTTTAAAAGGAAAGAGAATTACACATGCAAAGTAACAGAACCCTAAAATGACGGAGTCAGGACAAGAAAACCAATCTTCAAATTCTTTTCATTTGTACTGATACTTTCTTTGGATAAAATTCAGTGATGAACTAGGGGAGCCTGGCTGGCTTAGTCAGTGGAGCACTCGACTCTTGATCTCAGGGTTGTGGGTTTGAGTCTCACATTGGGTGTAGAGATTCCTTAAAAATAAAAAAAATATAGGGGCGCCTGGGTGGCTCAGTTGTTAGGCATCTGCCTTCACCTCAGATCATGATCCTGGATTCTCAGGACCCCATCCTGCTTGGCAGGAAGCCTGCTTCTCCCTCTCCCACTCCCCCTGCTTGGGTTCCCTCTCTCGCTGTCTCTCTCTGTCAAATAAATAAAATCTTTAAAAAAAAATTTAAAAATTTAAAAAATATGTTAAAAAAAGCCTTAGTGATGAACTAAAAATATCTTCATAGTATACTGTTTATGATATTCTAACCGCACAAAATGAGATATGTAAGAGTGTCATTAAACTCAATAGATAAACAGCATGTAGTTTCCTAAAGTTCCTTTTATCTTCTTTATTTTACTTATTCCAAGTAAAAGGTCTTCAAGTATTCAAAAAGGCATTGGAAATAATGTCATACAGTGATTCCGAGGCCTGTCTGATGATTGGTACCACCAGGGAAGATTTATCAAATGCAGGTTCATAGGCCATCCATAAATCTGTGGAATCACAATCTCTAGGACACAACTCATGTTTTTGATGTCATTGTTTTTAAGGTTTGCTACTCTGATCAATCAGTTAGAGAACTTCTACTAAGAAGAACAGAGGCTGTTAGACAATATTAAAATAAAAGAAAACCTATAAGCTAGCTTTTATTGTAAATAAAATTTAATAAAACTACAAGCTAGTTTTTTATTATAAATGCATAAATATATCTCATGTTCTGGGAAGCAACTGATATTGGATGAATAAAAATACATTTTATTGCCATTTGTGTAGCTTCAATTTAAAGCACTTACGTTAAATCCTGATTTGTTAACAAAACAATTAACAAGGTTTATGAATTTAATCCTGTGGGATGCTGGTAAATGCTTATCAACTGCCTCTCTGAGTGTAATTCCATGAACGTTGACTGGATTATAGTTTTTGAATCTTGAAAGAATATTTCCTGAATTTTTGTGCTATTCACAATATAATGACTATAGACGCCATGAGCATTACTAACATTTTCTCCATCATTTTAAGTTCAATCAATAAAATAATACATCAAGCCCTGATTTATAGCATTTGCCAATTTCTGTGGTATAAATACTCCACCACAACCAAGTTCAAGCCACTAACACGATATCACTGAAAACGGACTTAGGAAGAGACGCACAATAGCCAACCATCGTATAGTAAGTATCTCAACCATGTAGGTGAAACAGGCATAAATAACATCAAGAGCATAGAAAATAGTAAGATGTAGTCAATTAATTAGGAAGTAATGAATTTTGAGTATTTGAGTATTGAGTATATAACTTAATTTTGAGTTCACATGATTTAATTGTAAATAATATCTGTGTTGAACAACCAGCACACGAAATTCCTGAAATGTTAAAATCTGCTCTCATAAGCCAGTGAAGGGTTGCTCCAGCACACCACTGAAAAACCTGTAAATACTATGGCTGTTTCTGAAACTTCACATAAAATCACACATCTATTTTAGTCCAAGAAATTCTACAGTTATTTGATTTAGCAAAAGTCAATTCATAACAAATTACCAGTATGCCCAAAGAAAACCCAAATCAATAATCTATTTGATCACATTATAATTCAAAGTTTCTACAAAGATTTTTTTTTTAAAGATTTTATTTATTTATTTGAGAGAGAATGAGAGAGAGCACATGAGAGGGGGGAGGGTCAGAGGGAGAAGCAGACTCCCTGCCGAGCAGGAAGCCTGATGCGGGACTCGATCCAGGGACTCTGGGATCATGACCTGAGCCGAAGGCAGTTGCTTAACCAACTGAGCCACCCAGGCGCCCTCTACAAAGATTTTTAATGTACATTATGTTTATATAGAAAGGACTCAAATGCTTAACTCTCTGGGTATGGGGTTGTTTTTGTTTTTGCCCCAAAACACACTGTCAACATAACATGAATATGAATTTGGCTATTCTGAAATAATTTTAGATAGAAAGATAATAATTTTATTAGGATATAATCAATTCTTATCGAACCTACTATTTATCGTAGGGTATCTCGTGCTAACCCCACCTTATTGAAAAGTAAAAAAGGAAGAGCTACAGATAGAGAAAAGAAGATACTGATGATCCGTGGCAAATGCTGAGCTTTAATATAATCCAAGTATACAAGGCACATAGCATTATATCAATATATCAACAAAGGGAACTCTTAAAATAACTTATTTTAAGAGAGTTGAAAGAAATTATTATAAAGGGAAAAATTTTTTTATGTACCTTTGAACAAAAGACATTAAACAAAATTAAAATCCAAAAAAAATTACTGTTCTTCCATAAATTAAGTGTTTGAAAAAAATCTAATTAAGCTTACGGGTTTCAAATGAACAAAATTACACTAACATACTTTTATGTATCAGCTGTTTTCTTGGGTTGATTAAATATAAAAAGCTAACTAGCAAATTTCAATACTTTTCTCAACTTCTCTGTTTGAATGTTTGCAACATTACAACCAATTTTTATTTGTTTATGTGGCTTAATAATTTCCCAATATGAAGAAGATGTTTTTCTTACAAGGTAACTGAACTGGTGAAGAAGCTTCTAACTGGAACAGCCCCGTCAGGCTATTTACATGATTGTTACTCAGAAAGTTCAAGGAAAATACAAATTTGGTTAAAGCAAATTACTGCTATGATTTTCAAAACACTTAATTGAAAATGTCAAAGTGAATTAAATGAGATTATAGGTGAAATTTTTATGTAAAAAATAAGCACGACTAAGTTTGACTATTTTTTCAATTACTATGTCCCATTTCTTTGTATGTTTTATGTTACGTTTTTCTGAAAGCTAAGATACTCATTCTACTTCGAAAAGATTAAAAACTCCATTAAATAGAAATGGTAAATTAAAATTGCTTAAAATGTAATTAAAATGATTTATCAAGGTAGACAAATATAGATGGCAAATGTATTCTACAATTTAGGTCTATTCAAAATGCAATATTAATACATATTATTATTTGTGTTTATATTCAATATAAAGTCCTGGTACTAAACAGAATTTTGAAAGTTATAAATAGTCTTATTTGTACACTAATAGAAAAATAGAAAGTACTAAAGAAAAAACTCTGAGAACAAAGTTCAATTGTGAATTTGCACATGCATATTAACTTAATTGAGCTAATCTGCTGAGAATTAGATTAAGCAAACAATTTAGATAATAGCCATATCTGTAATATCTGTCTGTTGGGGAGGGACAACAAAATTTGTTTAATTTCAGACCTGTAGGACATGCTGAATTTGAGAGATTTGTGGGATATCCAAATGGAGAGATCCTGAAAAGGCAGATGAATACAGTGGTTTGAAGCTCGAGAGAGAAGTTGGGTTAAAGATAAGGTTTGAAAATCATCATCATGTATAATAATTGATTCCGTAGAAGTAGGTGAGCCCAAGAAAGAATTCTGGGGGAACAGTAGGATATAAGAGCTCGCAGATAACAAGGAATAGCTTCGGAAACCGAAAGAAAAATAGTCAGAATGGTAAAATGAGAACCAGCAAGGAATACTGTGATCAAGCCTTTAAAGAAGTTAATCAAGCTAGAGTGAAAAGTATCCAATGGATTTGGAAAACAGAATACCAGAAATCATCTTACAAAGAGTGATTTCAGTTGATTAATGGAGCTAAAGTGAAATTGCTAGGGTAGGTAAGAAAGTTAAGATCAGAGGCATGGATTCCTCATTTATTTAAAAAAAAAAATACTGAGCACCAATTTAATATGCCAGGCACTAAGCTAGGATATACTGAGATGGCAGGCACTGTGGGGATATACTGAGAGAATACAGCCCTCCCAGCATTTACAGTCTGCTAGGGAAGACCAGTCATGACTACTTCAGTCAAGGATTTTAACCACATGCAATAGAAACCTTTGCTCAGTTTAAACCAGAAAGAAAATGTTAGATAGTTCACGGAATTGCTGGGAAGCCAAAGAAACAGGCTCAGAAAGTCTGTAATGAGGGAGGAAACCATGGAAAGTGATGCCACAGAACTTGTCCAGTGAAGACGTCAGGACTGCCACCAGCAAGCATTAACTGTGACAATTGGCACTACCTATCTCATTGGTACTGAACAACAGATGGTACTTCCATTCTGAATGGTGCACTGCTGCCCGCCTCCCAAAAGTCCCATCCAACCATGACCACTGCCAGCAAGAATTTGCTGCTGCCTCCATTTGTTTGTATCACTAACTCATGCATTCACAAGTGGGGAAAATACTTCGCACTCGTTGAATCATGATCATACATCCATAGTCCAGCTACAAGGGAAGCTAAAGGGGTGAGTATATAGCTCTTCTACTGTGAAAGGGCTCTGCCTTTAGTAAGACTTAGAAGATACGGAATTCTCCAAACACAAGAGGTTCATGTGAAGAACAGCTATATCAGAGAGTAAAAACACATACTGAAGTAAGTAACTAACACTAGCTTAAACAAAATGGAAGCTTATTTTTCTCTCACATGAAGTAAACGTGGAAGCCAGGAGTCCAGGGCTGATAATGGTAATACAGTGAAGTCATAAGGAATCCAGGCCCCTTCTATGCAGCTGCTCTTTTGTCCTCAGTGCCGTTTCATGACCCAGTCAGCACATTCACATGCTCGTCAGCAGAAAAAGAAAGAGAGAGGGGCAAAGAACAGCATGCATCTTCCCTTCAATGCTACTTTACATAAGTCATACTCAACATACATCTCATTTCCCAAGACTTAGTCATAAGGCCAAACCTAGCTGTAAAGGAAAAGAGAGGATGCAGTTGTTTGCTTGTGGCAATGTGCCAGGTTAAAAATGAGAGTTCTTGCTCTAAGAAAGAAGGGATCAATGTATACAGGAAGGTAAAAAGCAGCATCAACCACAATGAAAAGGACCACTGTAATAAAATAGGTGATAACAACAAAGAGTGGTGAGGAAGTGCAAAAAAGATATAGCAAAAGATACAGAAAGAGATTCTAACCTGGTCTAGAAAGTAAGGAAGGTCTTGGGGAAGATGTATTTGAACAGAAAGTAAACAATGAGTAGTTAGCTAGGTTGAAAGCTTAGAAGTAGAAAGGACAGAAGGAGAAGGAAGGCCATTAGAGGCAAGGGAAACATGTATGAAGGCCTGGCATGATACACAGAGAAGGAATGGAAGAATCTCGAGTGGATGAACACTAGAGAGCCAGGGGGAAGAGTAGAGTGAGATAATGCTCGTCAGGGAGGCAGGGCCCTGATCCTAGGACATGCCTCTTAAACTGAGCAGCTTGGATTTAATCCTAAGGGTGGTATGAAGTCACTGATTAAAGCAACACAGCGATATAATCATATTGGAAGCTTGGAAATATCAATAAGACTGTAGTGGGGAGCCTAGATTAGAGAAGAACAGGTTGGAGGTAGAAAATCAAGAGGCAACTGCAGTTTATGAGAGAAGTGACAGAGGGCTAGACTATGGTAGAGGTACTAAGGATAGAACTGGAAGGATTGAAGAGCTACTTAGAAAATATAATTGACAGGCTTGGTAACTGAAAGGATATTGGGAGTAAGGAAGAAGAGTTGGGCCTGATTCTTAGGTTTCAGACTTAGACATCTAGGTCTGGATAGGCTTCACTTACTAAGGTAGGCAACATGAAAAAAGAAGGAGAGGGGGTTTTCTCATTTGTTTTTTGGGGTTTTGTTTTTGTTTTGAGGAAGGGAATAATTAGTTTCAGTTTTAACATGGGAAGTCTGAGGTCCCATGAAGCATCTGATTGGAGTTATTCAAAAAGCTATTATTTCTAAGCATCTAGAATCAGAAAATAGGAGAAATGGACCCAACATGTTTTAGAGCAATGGAGCACTGAAGCCATGGGAGTGATGTCACAGCTTAAAGAAGATGTACAATAAGACTAGTAGATAATTGAGAATGGAGCTCCAATTAGCTCAGTCATTTATGAGAAGGGAAAAGAAAAACTAAGAGATGTTTTATGTTACTTCCCCAAAATTTTATTTTAGCAGGACTGGGGTATGACCTAGGAATCTTGGAACTTAAAGCACCCTAACCAATACAGACATGATGGGTCCAGAGTTTTCAGATAATCATTGCTGTAGATCTGTTTATTCCAATAAAATTAATCTCTATGGGCAGGGGGAAAGGGTTCTTTAGTTCAATTAGCTGAGGGGATATTATATATATATATACAAGGGAAGCTAAAGGGGTGAGTATATAGTATATATATACTGTCCACTATACACCCTCTCCCTTCTTGGAGATTCCCAGTGCACAATGGAAAATAAAAAAGCTCCAAGAGATTCTGCATTTTGCTAGATAATCTAAGTTAACCCTGTTGAACAAATTGTTACCCAAATTTACTGGCTTCAGAATATATCTATATTGTAACATAATCTAAAAATAGATCACAATCTGGGGGCACCTAGGTGGCTCAGTCAGTTAAGAGTCTGGTGTCAGCTCAGGTCATGATCTCATGGGTCCTGAGATAGAGCCCTGAGTTAGGCTCCATGCTCAGTGGGGAGTCGGCTTGAGGATTCTCTCCCTCCCTCTCCCTCTGCCCCTGCCCCCATGCTTTCTCTCTCTCTAAAATAAATAAATATTTTACTTTTATTTATTTATTTGAGAGAGACAGAGAGCAAGCACGAGGGCAGTGGGGAAGAGCAGAGGGAAATGGAGAAGCAATTTTTCTATGATTTTGAGAAGTCATTTTGAACACCAAGAGGAATAAGGTATAAATAAATGAAGTATTCTGAAAGTCATAAAGTATCATACAAAGTCTAGTGTTATTAAAAACTGTATATAAATATCTTTCTTACAAAGACTGCCCTTAGCAGTTAGTTATTAAGGTATTAGTTAGTTATTAAGGTATGAGAAAGGCAAACATCAATTCCTTGGGAACTAAACACTGATAGCTTCTTCCTACTGTATTGTTTCAAAACCAGAGACTCAGTGTTTTTAATATTTTTGGAAGCTCGGATGAGTCAAATGCTTTGACCAAAATAATCACTGAAATTAAGTAAATAAAAGGTCATGATTCTTTGGGTATATACCCAAAGGAAATGAAATCAGTATTGCGAAGAGCTATCTATAGTCCCATGTTCACTGCAGCATTATTCATAATCGCCAAGATATGGAAACAACCTAAATGTCCATTGACAGACAAAGGGATAAAGCAGATTGGTATATATATTCAGTGGAATACTACAGAGCCATGAGAAAGAAAGAAATCCTGCCACTGGCAACAACATGGATGGACCTTGAGGGCATTCTTCTAAGTGAAATAAGTCAGACAGAGACAAATACAGCATGATCTCATTTATGCGTGGAATCTATAAAAAACTGAACACATAGAAACAGTAGAAATGGCAGTTGTCAGGGAGTAGGGAATGGGGGAAATGTTGGTTAAAGGGTACTAATTACCAGTTACAAAATGAATAAGTTCTGGTAGTCTAATGTACCACATGGTGACTACAGTTAACAATACTGTACTATATATTTGAAAACTGCTAAGACAATAGATCTTAAACATTCTCACCACATAAAAAAATAAAAAGGTAATTATGTGAGGTGATGGAAGTGTTAACTAACCCTATTGTAGTAATAGTTTCCTAATATATATGTGTATCAAATCATCATGTTGTACATTTTGAACTTACACAATGTCGGAGGCCAATTATATCACAGCTGAAATAAGGGAAATATTAGAATGCCATGAGAGAACATATACCTTTTATATCTTTTTTTATCACAGTATCCCAGCACTTGGAATAATAGCTGGCACATAGTAGATGCTCCATAATTATTTGTGAGTCAACCAAACAAACACTTAGTGGTTGAGCTAAGATTCAAATCCAGGTCTGACAGGTTACCCACCCTTAGAATTTGTCAACTATGTCATACAGCTTGTGAGGACAGGGTTGAATCTGACTTACTCCTGTATCCCCCATATTCACTGCTGTATGTAAAATATGTTAGCAATACATACTTACTGAATAAAATAACATTTTAGATTTCCTACTAAAAGTTCTTAGGTACTAGAATAACAAAAAACAGAACATGAGTATCTATAGGTACAGAACCAATTCATGCTATTCCTTCTTCCTAGAATACTTCCACAATTCCACTCTTTTTTCCATTTAAAAAATTTCTACTTTGCTTTCAAGAACCAGACCTTGTTTTTCTTTTTCAGTCTTCCTCAGCACTAAAAGAAGTGGTTCATACAACTTCTGAACTCTCATAGCACTTTCTTCTTACCCTTACCATATGACCGATTTTTCCCAAAAGACTGTGAGCTAAGGCAGGAACCTGACTCCAACTCTTTTTTTTCCTTCTTCTTTTCTTCCTTTTCTCCCTCTCTTTCTCTCCGCCCCCCTTTCCACCTCTTCCCTCCCTTCCTTTCTGTACTTTTTTAGGTGATTAAGGAGAGAAGTTTAAAATGTTTTCAAAACATAAACATTTGTCATGGGATTATAATAAATTTTAATCCTTTAAATGATGTGACTATGCCTTAAATGTTATCTAGTTACATTTACCCAAGAAAACTGTCCATAGGGGTAGACTATGACAAATTAAAGCATTCCCAATGAAGCTGAGACACCAATAACAGTTTAACAGGAGAATTCCTAAGATCGAGAGATCCCAAATACTTCAAATACGAGACTTAAATTTACTCAGCCCCCCACAAAGTATACAAATGTGTGTATTTTCTTATAATACAGCTAAAAAACATCTAAGACCCGAACTCTTTTAGTTCTGATGTTTAACACTCTCAAGAGCGCTCTTTTACTCCCTTATGTGATATTCCAATGGATTTCACAATCACAGCTTTTGAAATACTCCATATATTGAGTGGTCTACAGTTGGTCATCCATTATATCAAAGACTTCATACCATAAGAAAACATCAGTTTCCGTTTTAAAGTATTATTCTTTACAATGGGTAGCATACAATATCATTGGAACGCAGTTCTCTAACTTAATGATTTGATAAACAGGAATTCATGTTTACTATAGGAAGGTCATAAGACATACAAAGGTAAAAAATATATCTGTAAGCCACCAGGGGAAAAGAGAAGAAAATAAAAACAATAAGGACACAAAAACTTAGTGAGCACAGACATATAGGAAAAATAATATAGATGTAAACAGCCCAATATACCTCAAAAAGGCTACGAAGGCACAAGTATTTTTTTTCTTATGGGGGGAGAGGGGCAGACGCAGAGGGAGAGAGAAAATCCTAAGTAGGCTCCATGCCCAGCATGGCGCCCAATGTGGGACCCAGTCTCACAACCCTGAGATCATGACCTGAGCCGAAATCAAGAGCCAGATGCTTAACCAACTGAGTTACCCAGGTGCCCCAGCATAAATATTATACAGGATAGAAAAATGATGGTCATTACTGTAATGTAACCATCATATCCCGTCTTTAAGAAAACAAGAAGGGGTATAGGGCATCAGAGATTTTTGTTACAAGTGTAGACATTTCAAAGAAACCCAGTAATTTACAATAATATGTTTTCTTGGTTCAGCATAGCTAAAGTTTTAGTACACGGCTATGTCTTTTTTACATTGTAATGAAAATTAGTCACTTTTATCTATTCATGCTGCTCCAAGGATACAACCCTTCATTTGAGGGATAGGACCTCGTTTAATTTATTGCACCTAAAAACTTCACCTGGTCCAAAAATTTTGTTTTTGTTTTTTGATAATTTGTTGGAGTATGAATAAAGAAATCTTTCTGCCATTTTAGCAACAAAACCTATTTGAGGTAATATTCTTAGTTCTTTAAATAAAGAGTTAAGAACTTCAGAGACAGTATATTCCAAAGGCCTCCTTAGCCAGTTTTTTAAAGTACAGAATGATCAATAAAAATCAGCCTGTAACTGTACCTTCCAAACGTCAATTGGAAAGAATCTGCATTCAATGAAATGCCAAATAGTACTGGCAGATATTTACTTTTATAGAAAGAGAATGCTATGTTTGCATTGTTCTGTTAATAGCATACTAACAAGTATGTTTCCTATAGGGTCACTAATGGACAGAAAAAAATACACAATAAAGCAGTGAATAGTGGACAGCCATTCACGCTCTCTTGGTCTACAGTTACTAGAGAGAAGAAAGAATAAGTTCTATAATCTTAGGCAGCTATAAAAAAGAATACTCCTCTGTTAAAGCTCAAGAGAATATGAAGAGGAAATAAAAGAGAAAAAAGTCAGACAGATTATGCTGTCAATTTTAGTTGTCATAATGTGCTTCAGAGATAAAACATTCCTCTGAATGGCAATTGAACAGATGGAAATTTTCATTTTTGGTTAACTGGATGGAAGAATTGGACCAGTACCTAAAATGACATTGAAATGAAGCTCAAACCCCCTCCCACAAGAAAGAAACAGATGCATCACTCCAGATACAAAATAAATTATTGAACAGTGCATATATTATATTGGCATCATTGTATCCAACTGTACATCTGCACAATGTTTTAGTCTCCTGGTGAGAGAACAGACATTTCTGAAAGGGAAAATAGGCAACTATTGAAGTGAATCAGATAAGTATACCATTTGGGTAAGAAAAGCCAAACAACACTTCACTGAATTTGAAGTTATTCATACTGAGATGAAAAGAGAACCATAAATTATACTGATTCCAATGCCCTTGAACTTATACATTGATTTAAATGTGGTAGATTCTGAAATATAAAACCACATTTTCAAGATTTTTGTAATCTTAAATAATAGTGAATAAAAAATATGACTACTTAAGACTCTAAAGGAGTTAGGGTTGAATACCCTCTTTGCTTGAGCTGACAAGAAGTGAGTGATATATTAAACTAAAACTACATTCCTCATCTTATGCTATGATTGGAGAGGACTCACATAATAGGTAACTAAAAGGAAACCTATTTGATAACTTAAAGTTAATAATTGATCTTATGAGTTGTGAACTAAGAAAATGGAACTGAGATGAACTCCTTTTTAAAAATAAGTTCCAAGCCACTTGCTGACAATACGGTCCTGGTTGGTACTTTGCCACGGCTTTCCTAGCCAGCTCTAGCTCACTGCTAAGAGCTGATCCATGCTGAAGCTTACAATATCCTATACTTCCACCTCAAGTCTTCCTATTAACTCTTTCAGCTCTTTCCTAACTCACTAAATCCTTAGTCTAGCTGCAGAGAAAATATGAAGATACCAGCCCTAGAGAGTTGGTAAACAAGCAGGGTTTGTATTTTGTTTTGTTTTTAAGCCATAATCTCAGTTCACATTGGACCAGTAACACTCCTGTAGCATAAGGTGACCATATAAGATGTGAGTAGGAAGACGATGCCTGAGGATGTCAGCAGAATAAATTCTGATGTTAGTAGCTAACAGAGAAATATCTTATATAAAAAGATTTTAGTTAAATAATAGAAATTCTGACTTTTTGATTTATTAAGTCATTCATCACAATGTAATGAGATTTTAGTAAATACCTAAAGTGATAGAATATTTTATCAGACATGACTTCCAATCAAACTATATTTAATAAGGATTCACTATCTTGAAGACCAACTGAATTATGTCTCATAAGACTATTAGAACAGCACAGGTGGGAAATCTATGTTCAGTGCAACGCTACAACATATTAATGGAGAGTGGATATCATGGGCACAATGAATTACTAGTCCGTACTGGTGCAGGCTTCACAGGGAAGTCATTCTTTGCATTCTCCCTATCATTTTTAAACACAGGCAAATGTGAAACAGAGCTCATTAAAGATAGAGAAAGACAAATATAACCTAAAAGTAAAAGTATAAGGAGGTTGGGCCCATCTGGAATTATTAGACAGAGAAAAGCCTTGAGGGGAATAGCTGGGAATGTGGGATAGGAGAAATAGAAGGTAATTGGGAAAGGGGAACTCAAGTTGGCTCCCTCCCTGGGGTGTTTCTGCCAAGGAAGGAGAATAAGAATAGAACCTTCAGGAATAGTATCATGTGGTGGCTGGATGCCCAAAGAGAGTCTGTTGCTAGAAAAAGGCCATGGTATAATATGGTAATGATTCACAGAAAAATAAGAGGAAGAAGTGGACCAGAAATCATATTTTGTCCCTCTGACTCATTCTGATGCTCTCTCTTATTTAAACATAAGCTGCTCTATGGTTTCCAGCCACTCTATTACCCACTCTCTGCTGGCAGTATTTCTCAATGTCATTCTGTAATCATTCCTACATTAGTAGGAGTGTAGATTTAATTTAATAGGTAACCTAAAACAAAAGATTTCACAAAACATTTTATGTATTCAGGTGTTTCATCTCCAGTGGTCACTAGTCATGGGTCCAACAGAGTAGGCTGATGGATCATCATCAAGGAGCTAGATGAAAATTTCTAATCTATAAGACAAGAAAGCAGGTAGGAGTTCCAGGTCTCAAGTGAGGACAGAGAGCCAAAAAGGCTAACTTGAAGGAAGCAGCATGTTTTCATCTCAGGTTAAGTCCATCTTTAATTGCATTTTTTAAAAGTAGGTTCTATGCCCAACATGGGGCTTGAACTCATGACCCTGAGATCAAGAGTCATATGCTCTACAAATGAACCAGCCAGGCACCCCCCCCCACCTTTTTTTAAAGTACACCTCTCACTGCATTTCATTGTCATCTGAGATAGATAGTTAAGACTCTTATTTTGATATCTGTATGTTTTCTTATCAAACACATCAGCAAAACATTTATTGACTTTAATCATGAAATAAGCTAATTTATGAATAAAGCATTTCTTCACATGGTTTAGAAAGTGTTGAAAGATAACCTTAGACAGTACATGTGGAAACTGGCAAGTCTGATGGGAGGCTGGATTCACCTCCCTAAGTGTAAAGCCTCAAATGGGGCAGAGAAAAGCTGAATTGCTATTAATGAAACCGTATGTGGCAAATGAACACTAAATCTACTCAGCCCTCATTGAAAAGGACCACTAGAGACTAAAGCTCTTTTAATCCCTTTGTTCATCTTTTTTGTTGAGCAGATGATTAGCACACTTTCAAGGTTGACACGTTACACACTCTGTTAAACACTGGATCCTTCACCACTATCATTTATAATAATTTTAATATTTTCTTCTATCATGTTGTCTTCTAACATTTTTAATTTTTCCTATCAAAATAATTATGCAAATGCAAGCCAAAAAAGAAAATTCTCTCAACCTGGAATTCTAAACATTGTTAGCTTTTCTGATTTATAAAAGGCAAAAAGACAAAACCAAACCCCACACACTACACAAAACAAAATAATAGGATATCTAGTTTTTTGAGTACTTTCTCCAAATAGTTTCAGAATAAAGACCTCTGACTCCACAGGAAATATTTCCCCAAATGGACTGTATATGAAGATGCTGGTGTTGATAGCATTATCTCTGTGTACTAGTGTAATTATTTTTTTTTAAATAGAGGTGAACTTCATATAAGATAAAACTTTAAAGTGCACAATTCAATATTTAGTACATTTGAAATGTTACGCAACCACCCCCTCTATCTACTTTCAAAATACTTCATCACCCCAAAGAAAAACCCCATTACCATTACTCACTTGCTGTTCTCCCCTCTCCCTAGCCCCAGCAATCTTCTTTCAATGGATTTACCTATTCTGGTTATTTCATATAAACAGAATCATACAATATGTGACCTTTCATGTCTTGCTTCTTTAATATAGCATATTAATATGTTCACAGGTTCATCCATGTTGTAGGAAGTATCAGGACTTCATCCCTTTTTATAGCTGAGTAACATTTCGTTGTGTGAATATACAACAATTTGTTTTTCCATTCATCTGCTGATGAACATTTGGGTTGTTTTCACCTTTTAGTTACTGTGAATAGTGCTATTAACATTCATGTACAAGTATTTGTTTGAGTACTTGGATATATACTTTAGGAATAGAATTGCTGGGTCATATGGTAATTTTATGTTTAGCTTTTTGAGGAACCACTAAACTCTTTTCCAGAGCTGCTGCACACTTTTACATTCCACCAGCAATGTAGGAGGGTTCTAATTCTCCGTATCTTTGCCATCACTTTTTCATTTTTTTGATTATCGCCATCCTAGTGGGTGTAAAGTGGTAACTCATTGTTTTGATTTGCACTTCTCCAATGACTAACGATGTGAGGCATCCACTAATGTGCTTGTTAATCATTTGTATATCTTCTCTGGAGGAATGTCTACTCAAATCCTTTGTCCATTTTAAAATTCAGTTATTATGTTTTTGTCATCTGTTTTGGATACTAGACCCTTATTAGATATGTGACTTGCAAATATTTTCTCCCATTTTGTAGCCTGACTTTTCACTTTGATAATATCTCTTGATAAACAAAGTTTATAATTTTGATGAAGTCCTGTTTATCTTTTTTCCTTTTGTTAACTGTGCTTTTGATGTCATATCTAAGAATCCACTGCCAAATCCAACATCATGAAGTTTTATCCTTATGTTTTCTCCTAGGAATTTCATAGTTTTAGCTCCTATATGTAGATGGCTGATCCTTTTTGAGTTAATTTTTGTATGTGGTGTGAGGTGAGAGTCCAACCGCATTTTTTTTTGCATGTGGATAGCTAATTTTCTCAGGACCTTTTGTTGAAGAGACTCTTATTTCCCCCACTGAATCATTTTAGCACCCTTGCTGTAAACCAACTTGCTAATGGATGTATGAGTTTATTTCTGAACTCCCATTTCTGTTCCATTGGTCTGCAGTTATCCATTTAAACTGTATATTTTTCTAAGTGCTGAAAGCATGAGTACAAAAGAGTTTGGGTAAGAAACACTAAGATTTTTAGTTTGATCTAATGTTTCCCACTAGACTGGTAACATGCTTTCTCAATAGCAACCACATCACCACTGGGAGCAGAAGGGTGGTAAAAGAAGAAAAAAGTGACAAGAAGAAGGCATAGGCTTCTACTCCTAGGAGATCTGTGTTACTTGTTAGCAATACCTAATAAACTGGCCAAGTGACCAAGAAGCCAGTTTACCACATCCACATAGGCACCTGCAATCATTACTAGTAACCTCACAGATGTAAAGACTGCCAAGATTTCATCAGAAATTGTAGGGGGGTGCCTGGGTGGCTCTTTGGTTAAGTGTCCGACTCTTGATTTTGACTCAGGTCATGATCTCAGGGTCATGGGATGGAGCCCTGCATCGGGCTCTGCACTCAGTGTGGAGTCGGCTTGTCCCTCTCTCTCTCTGCTCCTCCCCCTGCTCTCTCTCTCAAACAAATAAATAAATAAAATCTTTTTTAAAAGAAGAAATTGTTTGAACACTTGGTATTTGCTGCAAATGACACTCATGTTCTCTGATTCATTAATTTGGGAAATAGTGCATGAAAATGGACAGATGAAAGAAGGGAAAGGGGAGAATACCATTTTATCTTAGTGACAAAGACTTTTTTGAAGCCACCTGCGAGATTCATTTTCTTTTTTTTTTTTTTTAAGACTTTATTTATTTATTTGACAGAGAGAGGGAACACAAGCAGGGGGAGTGGGAGAGGGAGAAGCAGGCTTCCCGCGGAGCAGGGAGCCCGATGCGGGGCTCGATCCCAGGACCCTGGGATCATGACCTGAGCCGCAGGCAGACGCTTAATGACTGAGCCACCCAGGCGCCCCTGCGAGATTCATTTTCAATATAGTTTTAAAAAGAAAAGTCTTAGGAATTATTTTTTATCCCCATATTACAACAAAAATAGGAAATTATTCTTTTCCTTGCTTTAGCTTACTCTCAATTATCTTTTAGAAGCTGAAATATAACCTAGCCAGCCCTCATCTACCAAGTCCACTGTTCTCAACAATGAACACCATTAATGGATTTATTTACAATTCATAGTACAGTGACATTGAAAGGTAGGCAAGGGTCATAAATTTTAAAAGTGTGGTATGATCATGAAAATATCCATCATTTTTACTTTTAAGAGGGAGGGGGCAGCCTCTTTGGTACCAAAAATGCCATTAGAATTAGATGCTGCTTGAAATTTACTCATATCAGACATCTGCTTCTTTCCTCATATCAGCCGAGAAGAACACTTAACAGCAGAAGAATTAGTCATCTGGCTGAAAGCTGTCAGCCCTTCTATTAGGTACTATGAGAATAGTATCAGGCAAAAGCTCTGCCCCAGAGTGTCCCTAGATATAATAATCTCACTTCCCTACATGAGAGGCTCTCTGGGGTTACAGGGAATAGCTAACTGACGGGTATATATAAGACACTCTTTTGCCATCTAATAAATCATAAGGTAGATGATGAAGGTCATGTAAGAGGAAAATCTGACTTATTTCACCAACCTCTTTTTAGTGGTATACTACTTAGCACACCTTCCTCTCTTCTTTTTCTTCATGTCTCAAAAGGGAAGTACCAATGGCATATAACACTGAGCTGAAAAAAAGTCCAGAATAGCTGGAAAGATCAAATTAAAGGAATGAAGGGAGCAAGGGAGAGATGGGAGAAGGAGGAGGGCAATGTGGAAAGTGGAAGGGCTGCTATCTAAACTAACCAAGCCTGCTTAACCCACAGATCAGTCACTTGGAGCAGTGATTTCCAAACTTTAATGTGCAGGTGAATCACCTGTGCATCTTGTGAAAATGGAGATTCTGACATAGTAGGTCCGGGATGGGGCCTGAGACCCTGCAAGGACATACAGAAGATTGTATCTGTCGAAGAGAAAGGCGATTGTCAGGATGACACCACCAGGACTCTCACCAAAACTGAAAGGTCTACCTTGAACATCCTCCTTCCTTTTCCCAAATGCCTCCTCAATTTTATGGCTCTTCATTCCTTCTGTACGTCACAAGTCTTCCACCTCATAGAGGTAAGCCTCACAAACAAGAGAGGAAGCTCTTCTCTGCCCTTAACTTTCTAAATCAACTCTCAATCTTAACTGCACTTTGATACTGTTATCCTTAATGGTTAAAGCATTCTAGACTAAAGTGACAATTCACAATAGCTTTACTCCTTCAAAGGGACATTTGTATTTTAAAAGATTGTCTTATCAGCCCACATTAATATCTACTGGGGTCCACAAAGACTGCCATGTGGAAAATATTTTTGAGATCCTCTATTTCTTACCCATCTGTGGTAACATGCCATTATTTCCACTCAACTTTGATCCGCCTACTAGCATTTTATTTTTTACTAAAAAAATTTTTTTTCTTTTAAGATTTTATTTATTTATTTGAGAGAAAGAGAGCAGGAGCAGAGGGAGGGGCAGAGGGAGAGGGAGCAGCAGACCCCGCTGAGCACAGAGAACAATGCAGGCTCCATCCCAGAACCCTGCAATTATGACCTGAGCTGAAATCCAACGCTGAACCAACTGAGCCACCCAGGTGCCCCTAGTGTGTGGGGTTTTTTTTTGGGGGGGGGGGGGTTAAAAAATTTTATTATGATAAAATATAGATAACATAAAATATATCATTTTTTGCACTTCTTTTTTTTAATGTTATATTAATCATCACACATTACATCATTAGTTTTTGATGTAGTGTTCCATGATTCATTGTTTGCATATAACACCCAGTGCTCCATTCAATACATGCCCTCTTTAATACCCATCACCAGGCTAACCCTCCCCCAACCCCCCTCCCCTCTAGAACCCTCAGTTTGTTTCTCAGAGTCCATAGTCTCTCATGGTTCGTCTCCCCCTCCAATTTCCCCCCCTTCGTTTTTCCCTTGCTGCTATCTTATTTTTTTTTAACATATAATATATTATTTGTTTCAGAGGTACAGGTCTGTGACTCAATATGTCATTTTAACCATTTTAAGTGTACAATTCAGAGGCATTAATTACATTCATACTGTTGTGCAACTCTCATCACTATCTGTTTCCAAATCTTTCCATCACACCAAAGAGAAACTCCATAACCATTAAGCAATAACTCCCCATTCCCCTCCTCTCCTAGCCCCTGGTAACTTCTAATCTGCTGTCTCTCAATTTGCCTATTCTAGATATTTCTCATAAAAGTAGAATCAGGGATGCTTGCATGGCTTGGCTGAGTGACCCTCTTGATTTCAGCTCAGGTCATGATCTCAGGGTCCTGAGATAAAGTCCCTAATGTTTTAAATTCATAGAATCTACATTAAGAACATGCAGCCTTAAAGCCACCAATCCCACTTTTTCTGCCATGATAAGTGGCTTTGTACTTCATGGTATACTGAAAACATAAGGTGATACAGTGTACTCAAATACTTGAAATTTTAAATCATAAATCTCTGAATACAATACTGAAAAATCTCATCTTAATAATAAATTATCTAGCCAAAAGAGTAAATTAAGGAACTTATGAAGGTTTGTTAGGTCATGCTATGGGAAGGAAGCTAGAGAAGGGTATAACCTATTATGTGGAATACTACTAGAAGGAGAGAAAAATGGGATCTTTGCAGAGAGAAAGGAAGATCACAGAGATTAGGTTTGGGTCACAGGATCCTTCACCTTGGAGGGAGCACATGACTCAAACCTCTGCTACATTTTTATGGTTTACTCATTAAGAGCAAAAGCCTTTGTGAAGTCTCTGATTTCCAACATTCAGGTCTATTCATAGGACAAAAATATTTTTTCAGCATATTGAGAGAAAATAAAATTTTATAAGTCTATTCCACATATTCATTAAACAAAAGGAACATTTTTTTAAAGGTCACCAAGCTACTAAAAGTTCCAAAACAGCAACGATTTCTTATTGCTAAAACAATTTATTTGGAGGTTTCACATGTCTTATTTCATTATTTTCAGAAAACAGACTATCATATAAGAATAATTCTCCAAAATGATATATACTAGAAATTTAAAAAAATGATCATTTAATTTTTTTGTTCTTTCACTATCAGTTTCTTAAAGGACATGGTTAAATGTTAATGATTACAATTGCCCTTATTAAAATTAAAGCTTTAGACTTGTTAGTGTATTTATTCATTCATTCAAGTTTATAGTCACCCAAAATGTTCCTGAATATCTTTTTGACAAATTAAGCAGTAACTACACATTTAATTCTGCTGGCTCCAAACCTGACCCAGACTCATTCCTGAGAGTCTTAGAGTTAAAAAATTTGACTATTTTATATTCCCCAAAACAGAAAAGATACAGATGGGTGCCATTTATTGACTGAAAGTCACACTAAATACTTGGTTGCCAATAATTTAGCAGGACACTTGGCAGGTGGCCAGAAAATAAACCTTTCTCCAAGATGCTAATACCTAATTTAGAGGCTGCTATTTTAGACATTTTCAAAATTTTGTTCTTGCACAAGCATGCAATTAAAAAATATAAGGAGGACGAAATCCAAGCACAATAAAGGTTAGAATGGAAAAGGAGATCCTGAAAAGATTTTATTTACTAATGGGTATAAAACAGTGCCCATTAAAATAATTCAAAAAAGGAAAAATAAAACCTTATTAGTTATAAATAATTGTGCTTAATACATTTATTTTCTAATTAAACTCTAATGTCATATCAAAAGACTATCAAGATTTATCATCAAGCTTATGAATCAAAAGTAAGTTAGCCAAATAGAGCTCAGTTAAGTTTTTTAACACCAATGTGGACAGCCTTTTCATCATACAGAATTTGAACTAGACAAGTGGTTATATAGCTGACAAAAATCCGACACTGGCTTTGACCCATTTTCCTTTCTCACAGTTTAACCAATTGTTTTTACAGTATTTCCAGTGTTTCAGTTATTTTCCTCATTTGGCTCTCCTGCCTAAATGAAAACATTTTAGTGAAGTCGTACACGGTTATAGAAATACAGCACAACAGGGCCATACACAGTTTTTGATGAGTTTCAAAAGAGACTGATTGGAAACTATACTGCAATCACAAATCCTTTGTGCTGATGAACATGTGTGCCACACAGTACTGGGCTGCTACGGTTGGTATGTGTCAAAGCTTCCATCATAAAACTTTGCTGCTTTCACGGTTTCGTGAACTAGCTATAAAGCTTGATTTGGTTCTGATAAATAGAAGATTATTTTCAAAAGAAAGACAGATAAAAAGCTATAAATTTGCAGACATGTGGAGTGTGTGCACATGTGTATATACAATATAAATTTATATATATTTATATTTCACATATAAATATGTATTATAAATATATATATTCATATATACATGATGGCACTAAAGAAAGTTTAATTGGTATAGAGAGTAAAGTATTTATTGTGTGGTGCATGCTAACAAAAAGTTAGCATACCACAAAATCAGTTCAAAGATCATTTTTGTTAAACTACATTGGAAAAATACAGCCTGAGGTCTTAGGAGCTGTGGGCCAGGAACAATCTATTTCAGACGCCAGTTGCTTCATCCATAAATGAATAAAAGTAGCCATTCAAAAGGCCCTCCGTTTACAATTCATATCTGGAAGGAAATAACTGTGTCTTAAAGTTAGACACACATACACGAACAAGGTTAAAAATTTAAATGACTTAATGATTTCTGCATCTTTCTTATTCAAGCTGCTCATGTGGTTTTTGACAATATAATAAAATCAGAATAAAAACATTTTAACTCCAATTTTCTACCAGAGTAACTTTCAGTGTTTAACAAAGAAATGAAAGAAAATCCAACAATTATTTAACTTAAAAATACTTTTAACATAAATTATGCTAGATTATTTTTACTTTATTTATTTTATTATTTTTTTAAGATTTTATTTATTTATTTGACAGAGACACAGAGAGAGAGGGAACACAACAGGGGGAGCGGGAGAGGGAGAAGCAGGCTTCCCGCTGAGCAGGGAGCCCAATGCGGGGCTCGATCCCAGCACCCTAGGATCACGACCTGAGCTGAAGGCAGACGCTTAATGACTGAGCCACCCAGGCGCCCCTACTTTATTTATTTTAATGCTAGATTTTTTTTAAAGTTGCTCTTTGGAAAACTACAAATGCAAAGTCAATGTGGAAAACTTAGAGATCAACCAAGTGAATCTACAATTCAGTGGGAGAAAAACACCTATGTGAGAGTCATGAAGGAAAAATATAAGGTGTCTCCAATCAAAATGGGTTTAGAGATGAGTATGCTATCTTACCAGCAACCGCTCTTTTGTACAGGTTGTTGAGTGGTCAAAATAAGTCGTGAGGGCAAGGGTACTTTGGGAAATACAGAAAATACATGTGAGATAAATGCCTACCTAAATGTCATTTGAATGGCATTATTCCATAATTCATGTAATTAACTAACTACAATAACCTGAGAAAGTCTGCTTAATAAAAGCACATCTGCATCTGTGTAAGTTTTACTATAGATTTGAATTGTTTTGCATGTATTTCAGCTTTGGTAAAACATGGTTATTTTTTAAAAGTTAAAAAAAAAGTGTACATAAAATTTAAATACCCCATTTCTACACTGAATATCTTCTCAATGGCTCATAATTTTACTTTTGACCTTCAGTGACAGTATATGCTAAACTCCAATATGTCAGGAAAAGTATTTTCAATTTTAAAAATGCCTGTATTTGATTAAATTATACTATTTTATATATTGTGATCTTGATCATTAACTAAACTACTTGAAATAATTTATTCAGTCAGTAATTTGCAAAAATGGTATTTCTAAAAAATAAAGTCTATTAATTTTAAAAACACACATATAGCTAGCACATAGATAATGTTCAATAACTATTAAAATGAAGGATGAAAGGGGCAGAAAGAGGTCCTAGTTTTGATGCACTGTCCCTTTTTCCTCCTCTTAAACCATCTGCCTCCCTCAATACAGCACACAGGCTTAGAACAATATATCTGATTCCTAAAAAAACAGAAACGAAAAGAAAAAAAGAGGCATTGCTGGGAACAGTCACTAAATGTAGGTTCATTTCAGATGCCAAAAGGGAGGCCTCAGAAATAACATCTTAAAAAAAGAAAATCAAATTTTAGAGGTAAAATGACAAGGAAATCTTTTAGATTTAAAGTGAAACCATCTCGAGGGCTTTTATATTCTCAAAGGGACTACGTTTCTCTTTATTCTGCTGCTGCTTAAGAGAGAGAAGCAGCAAAAGCAGTGCAAGAAAGGAAATGAGATAAGGTAAGCCGAAGTCTCCCCCTGTGGAGTCTACTTCCTTCAATTGAACAGACACTAGATACACGAGAATCCAGTATATGTTAGGTACCAATGTAAGTGCTGAGGCTAACCCCCACCTCCCTTCATTCAGAGTAAAACGCTAATCTGCGTTGCTACTCCATCTGACCGGTGTGCTCCTGCTGCAGAAAGCCCGTTGGCTACCTTCCTTACCCCCTCCAATCAAGTCTTTGTTCAATATGTTACCTTCTCACGGGACGCCTGGGTGGCTCAGTTGGTTAAGCGTCTGCCTTTGGCTTGGGTCATGATCTTGGGGTCCTGGGATCGTGCACCATGAAGGGCTCTCTGCTCGATTAAGGGCACAGATTTTTTAGTATTCTATTTATTGATACATCTCTAATGCCTAGAACTGTGCCTGCCACATAGTAGATATTCAATAACTGTCAGTCTAATGGATAAACTCGCTTTCCTGAACACCTGACACAATCTGGACACTGTCCAGAAGAACACAGTCAGGAAAATGCTACAAAAGTGATCACCTATAACACAGTGAGGGGCACAAAGTTAAATACTTAGAGAACAGTGAATTCTAGATTAGAGTTACAATAAGTACATTGACCATATTTTCAAAAATCTTGCCAGTGAGTGGAAAGCAAATTGCAAGTATTTAAGTCCCAGATTTCCTCACTGATTATATATTTATTAATAGAGTAACTGCAGTTTCTAGTATATGTAGGAAAGCAATAGTTTCAACATAAATAAAAATACACATGAAATAAGCTTATAATATTGGTTCACTTTTAAATATCCACTCAATATTTTAATTTGTACTCACTCTCCAAGGCAACCTCTTTACTTACATTATCAATTTCTCTAATTTTCCAATGTTTACAAATACAGCATTAGTTGAATGCAAAGTGAAATTGCAAATCTTGAAACAGCTTCATGAAGTCTATGAAAGTAATGTAAAATCACAAAAAAAATAATTTCTAATTGAGGTATCTGAGATAGACTAATAAAGACTAAAACATGAAAGGTGATTCAAAAGATAATGAATATTAATCAAAGATTAATAAAAATCCTTAGATGATTTGATTAAGACCCCAAATTTTGCAAAAGAATACTTAATCCTGCTGCGAGAGACAAATGTGAAATGAAGGATAGTGCTATTAGAATTTTGTCAGAAAAACCTTGTTAAAAAATCAGTACTTGATGAATTATCAATTCCATTAATTAGCTTACAGTTGAAATTATATAGTAAATTTTGCTGAAGATTTTAGGTTTCATTTTTCAACATAAAGGGCTAACCAGATTTTTCCCTGTCTCATACCCACACACACCACCACCACCACCACCACCATCACAATAGCTCTTTTTCTACAACACTTCATTGTTAAACAGGTCACTTCAAGTGGTCTCTTTTGAGTGCCTTCTGTCCTCCTTAATGGTGAAAAGAAAATAAAGAGAAAGATGGAAAACACATGGAGAGAAGGAGAAAAAATATTTTTCAGAGCAAAGCCCTAGAGCGAAGACTGGATCAATGTCTGTTTAATAAGAGTTATGCTTTTAGGAACTCACTGATAATAATACAGTAATAGTAGGAGACTTTAACACCCGACTTACATCAATGAACAGATCATCTAAGCCAAAAAAAAAAAAAAAAAAATCAACAAGGAAACAATGGCTTTGAATGACACACTAGACCAAATGGACTTAACAGATATATTCAAAACATTTCATCCTTGGGGCGCCTGGGTGGCTCAGTCGTTAAGTGTCTGCCTTCGGCTCAGGTCATGATCCCAGAGTCCTGGGCTCGAGTCCCGCAGGTTCCCTGCTCAGTGGGAAGCCTGCTTCTCCCTCTCCCACTCCCCCTGCTTATGTTCCCTCTCTCACTGTGTCTCTGTCTGTCAAATAAACAAATAAAATCTTAAAAAAAAAAAAAGAAAAGAACATTTCATCCTAAAGCAGCACAATCCATTCTTTTTTTTTTTTTAGATTTTATTTTATTTATTTGACAGAGAGATAGCGAGAGCAGGAACACAAGCAGGGGGAGTGGGAGAGGGAGAAGCGGGCTTCCTGCCGAGCAGGGAGCCCGATGTGGAACTCGATCCCAGGACCCTGGGATCATGACCTGAGCCGAAGGCAGACACTTAACGACTGAGCCACCCAGGCGCCCCAATCCATTCTTTTTAAGTGCATTCTCCAGAACAGATCACATACTAGGGACATTCTCCAGAACAGATCACATACTAGGTCACAAATCAGGACTCAACAAGTACAAAAAGACTGAGATCACAGCATGCATATTTTCTGACCACAAAGCTATGAAAATTATAGTCAACAACAAGAAAAAATTTGGAAAGATCACAAATACATGGAGGTTAAAGAACATGCTACTACAGAATGAATGGGTCAATGAGAAAATTAAAGAAGAAATAAAAAAAAAATACATGGAAACAAATGAAAATGAAAACATGATGGTCCAAAACCTTTGGGATGCAGCAAAAGCAGTCCTAAGAGGGAAGTATATAGCAATATAGGCCTACCTCAAGAAGCAAAAAATATTTCAAATAAACAACGTAACTTTACACCTAAAGGGGCTAGAAAAATTAGAACAAACAAAGCCTAAAGCCAGCAAAAGAAGGGAAGTAATAAAGATCAGAGCAGAAATAAATGATACAGAAACTAAAAAAATAGTAGAACAGATCAATGAAACCAGGAGCTGGTTCTTGGAAAAAATTAATACAATTGATAAATCCCTAGCCAGACTAATCAAAAAGAAAAGAGAAAGGATCCATATAAACAAAATCACAAATGAGAGGGGGAAAATAACAACCAACACCACAGAAATACAAACAACTATAAAAGAATACTATGAAAAATTATATACTAACAAACTGGACAATCTGGAAGAAAATGGATAAATTCCTAGAAACATATAAACTACCAAAACTGAAACAGGAAGAAATAGAAAACTTGAACACCGATAACCAGCAAAGAAACTGAATCAATAATCAAAAATCTCCCAACAAACCAAAGTCCAGGGCCAGCTGACTTCACAGGGGAATTCTACCAAACATTTAAAGAAGAGTTACACTGATATGAGGAATTCTTAATCGCAGGAAACAAACTGAGTGTTGTTGGAGTGGGGGGTGGGGTGGGAGGGTTGGGGTGACTGGGTGATGGACACTGGGGAGGGTGTGTGCTCTGGTAAGCGCTGTGAATTATGCAAGACTGTTGAATCTCAGACCTGTACCTCTGAAACAAATAATGCAATATATGTTAAGAAAAAAAAAAAAAGAAGAAGAAGAAGAAGAAGGTAGCGGGAGGGGAAGAATGAAGTGGGGGAAATCGGAGGGGTAGACGAACCATGAGAGACGATGGACTCTGGAAAACAAACTGAGGGTTCTAGAGGGGAGGGGGGTGGGAGGATGGGTTAGCCTGGTGGTGGGTATTGAGGAGGGCACATTCTGCATGGAGCACTGGGTGTTGTGCACAAACAATGAATCATGGAACACTTCATCTAAAACTAATGATGTAATGTATGGGGATTAACATAAGAATAAAAAAAATAAAAAAAAATAATAAAGAAGAGTTAATACCTAGTCGTCTCAAACTATTCCAAAAAATATAAATGGAAGGAAACCATCTAAACTCATTCTATGAGGCAAGCATTACCCTGATTCCCAAACCAAAGAATTCACTAAAAAAGAGAACTACAAGCCAATATCCCAGGTGAACATGGATGCAGAAATTCTCAACAAAATACTAGCAAATCAAATCCAACAGTATATTAAAAGAATCATTCACCACGATCAAGTGGGATTTATTCCTGGGTTGCAAAGGTGGTTCAATATTTGCAAATCAATCAACGTGATATACCACATTAATAAAAGAAGGATAAGAGCCATATGATCCTCTCACTAGATATAGAAAAAGCATTTGACAAAGTATAACATCAATTCATGATAAAAACCCTCAACAAAGTAGGGATAGCGGGAATATACCTTAACATCATAAAGGCCATATATGAAAAACCCACAGCTAATATCATCTGCAATGAGGAAAAACTAAGGGCTTTTCCTCCATGGTCAGGAACAAGACAGGGATGTCCACCACTATTAGTTAACATTGTATTGGAAGTCCTATCCTCAGTAATCAGAAAACATAAAGAAATAAAATGCATCCAAATCAGCAAGGAAGAAGTCAAACTTTCACTCTTCACAAACAACATGATACTCTATGTAGAAAACTCTAAAGACTCCACCAAAAAATTGTTAGAACTAATACACGAATTCAGTAAGGTTGCAGGATACAAAATCAACATACATAAATGTGTGGCATTTCTATAAACCAATAATGAAGCAGCAGAACGAGAGATCAGGAATTAATTCCATTTACAACTGCACCAAAACCAGTATGATACCTAGAAATAAGCTTAACCAAAGAGGTAAAATATTTGTACCTGAAAAACATAAAACACTTATGAAAGAAACTGAAGATGACACAAAGAAATGGAAAAACATTCCAGGCTCATGGATTAGAAGAACAAATATTGTTAGAATGTCTATACTACCCAAAGCAATTTATACATTTAATGCAATCCCTATCAAAATAACACCAGCATTTTTCAGAGCTAGAACAAACAAATCCTAAAATTTGTATGGAACCACAAAAGACCCTGACTAGCCAAAGCAATCTTGAAAAAGAAAAGCAAAGCTGGAGGCATCATGATTCCTGACTTCAAGTTATATTACAAAGTGGTAGTGATCAAGACAGTATGGTACTGGCAGAAAAACAGACATATAGATCAATGGAACAGATTAGAAAACCCAGAAATGAACCCACAATTCTATGGTCAACTAATCTTTGACAAAGCAGGAAAGAATATCCAATGGAGAAAAGACAGTCTCTTTAACAAATGGTGTTGGAAAACTGGACAGCAACATGCAAAAGAATGAAACTGGACTACTCTTGTATACCATACACAAAAATAAACTCAAAATGGATGAAAGACCTAAATGTGAGAGAGGAAGCCACCAAAATCCTAGAGAACACAGACAGCAACCTCTTTGACATTGGCTGTAGCAACTTCTTACTAGACATGTCTCCAGAAGCAAAGGAAACAAAAGCAAAAATGAACTACTGGAACTGCATCAAGATAAGAAGCTTCTGCATAGCAAAGGAAACAACAAAACTAAAAGGCAACCTTCGGAATGGGAGAAAATATTTGCAAATGACATATCTGATAAAGGGTTTATATCCAAAAATCTATAAAGCACTTAGCAAACTCAACACCTAAAAACCCAAATAAGGGGCGCCTGGGTGTCTCAGTCGTTAAGCGTCTGCGTTTGGCTCAGGTCATGATCCCAGGGTCCTGGGATCGAGCCCCACATCGGGCTCCCTGCTCCGCGGGGAGCCTGCTTCTCCCTCTCCCACTCCCCCTGCTTGTGTTCCCTCTCTCGCTGTGTCTCTCTGTCAAATAAATAAAATCTTTAAAAAAATAAAAATAAAAATAAATAAATAAAAACCCAAATAATCCAGTTAAAAAATGGGTAGAAGAGACGAAGAGACATTTTTCCAAAGAAGACATCCGGATGGCTAACAGACACATGAAATGTTGCTCAACATCACTCCCCATTGGGGAAATACAAATCAAAATACTACCTCACATCTGTCAGAATGGCTAAAATTAACAACATAGGAAACAACAGATGTTAGTGAGGATGCAGAGAAAGGGGAACCCTCTTACACTGTTGGTGGGACTGCAAACTGGTGCAGCCACTCTGGAAAGCAGTAAAGAGGTTCATCAAGAAGTTAAAAATAGAACTACCTTACCATCCAGCAATCGCACTACTATGTATTTAGCCAAAGGATACAAAAAAACTAATTTGAAGGGATACATGCACCCTGATGTCTATAGCAGCATTATCAACAATAGCCAAATTATGGAAAGAGCCCAAATGTCCATCTACTGATGAATGGATAAAGAAGATGTGGTATGTACACACACACACACACACACACACACACACACACACTGGAATATTTCTCAACCATAAAAAAGAATGAAAGCTTGCCATTTGCCATTTGCTACGATATGCATGGAGCTAGAGAGCATTATGCTAAGTGAAGTAAGTCTATCAGAGAAAGATAAATACCATATGATCTCACTCATATGTGGAATTTAAGAAACAAAACAGATAAACGTAGAGGAAGGGAAGGAAAAATAAGATAAAAACAGAGAGGGAGACAAACCATAAGAGACTCCTAACTACAGAGAACGAACTGAGGGTTGCTGGAGGGGAGGGGAGTGAGGGGATGGGCTAAATGGGTGATGGGTGTTATGGAGGGCATTTGTTATGATGAGCACTGTGTTTTATCTGTAAGTGATTAATCACTAAATTCTACTCCTGAAACCAGTATTACATTATCTGTTAACTAACTAGAATTTAAATAAAAGCTTGAGAAAAAGAGTTATGCGGGGCACCTGGGTGGCTCAGTCGTTAAGCGTCTGCCCTCGGCTCAGGTCATGATCCCAGGGTCCTGGGATCGAGCCCCACATCGGGCTCCCTGCTCAGCGGGAAGCCTGCTTCTCCCTCTCCCACTCCCCCTGCTTGTGTTCCCTCTCTCACTGTGTCTCTTTCTGTCAAATAAATAAATAAAATCTTTAAAAAAAGAGTTATGTTTTTATGCTTTTAATAAACAAAGTGCAAAAAATAAGTAACTTTAAATGATATACTCAGCTGGGGGGGGAGGGAGAAAGTTTAATTAGAGCTCTGCAAAGGGTGCAATTTGTCATTTGGACCACAAGATGGAGGCACCAGTCACGGCAAAGGCAATAAAGGTGAAAGAAATAGCTGCTTCTGTGTTAAAATGACAAAACTAATTTTAAAAAAATTATATATATTTCTAAGTCATTTTTTAAATGTAAATTTATTCTAACAATGATATAATGAAGTCTGTACTATGATTCTGAAGAGAATTCTCTATCCAATCCCGTTGTCAACTCTCAAAAAGCAAGCATGTTAACTCAATTTTGTAATTCTTGCAGAGAAACACTTAGAAAGTTTTAAAATAGCAGCTGAAATGAATTGCTGAACAAAGCAGTACTCTGAAAAGGGACAGGCCTAAGTAAGAAAAGTTACAGTTCCATCTGATTTAAACTGACAGAGAAATTGGCTTTTGCACAAATATGTTAATACAAATGGAGTTCTCATCACTAACCTTGACAAATCAACAAAAGACATGTTATTTTCCTTATTTGTTATAATTCTTCCACAAGTACAGTGAATCATGACAAGTGCTAGGAATAGTGCCTAATCCACAGTATTTAATACTAATCATCATTATTGCCATTACTATTCTTAATGTAAAGCAACTATAAAATCTTCAAAGCAAAAGAGGACAAATGATTCTTTTCTATTACATATTTTCAGCCTCACTTAGAAACAGATATAATATAGTCTAGTCACTCTTTCATTGTTAGTTTCTGTTTTGGTTAAAAAAAAAAAAATCCTGTTTTTCCCTGGCAGAGAAAGACAGAATTCAAGATTAAGGATGCTTATGTTCATTTTAAAGCCAGTAGAAAGGACTGACACGTAGAACTGTGACGTTTCATCCTGTTCTTGCAGATGAAAGTATGGCACAGACGTGGCTCTACTGGAGGCAGGAATGCAATCAAGGACTACAGGGAAAACTTTGGTATTCTCTATTCACCAAAATACCAGTCAGTGCTCAAGTACATGGAATGCAGACACATGCAAAAGTAGGGAATTCGGTCAGCAACTGAAATCATCTCAGAAGAAAACACAATTAAGGAGTGAAATATTAAAATGAAGATGAGAGGGCGCCTGGGTGGCTCAGATGGTTAAGGATCTGCCTTCAGCTTCGGTCATGATTTCAGGGGCCTGGGATCGAGTCCCACATTGGGCTCCTTGCTCAGCAGGGAGCCTGCCTTTCCCTCTGCCTGCAGCTCCCCCTGCTTGTACTCTCTCTCTCTCTCTGGCAAATAAATAAATAAATAAAATCTTAAAAAAAAAAAAATAAAATGAAGATCAGAAAATTAAAAACCCAACCTTCAGACCACCCTGAGACAACCTATATAAAAAGTTTATAATTATTATTTTATATTCGACAAGGTATTTTAAAGTAAGTTCAACTTCTTCTAGATATCCCTTAAGAAAAAGCTTATTTTAGCTAATATCATAAAACATTTTAGGGTATTCTATCAATTTGATGATGTCCATGGTAATGATTACATTGTGATCTCTGACAAACTCAAGATAGAATATCGCTTCCTATTCTAAAAACTATATGTATTATTTTTTAAATTTTTGGTCAATTCTTCAAAATATAATTGCCATTTATATCGTTGTTCATTACTGACTAGGAAAAATTCACAGTGTCATTTTAAAATCCTTAAGAGTTAGCAGTTTATAAAGCAGTAGTGCAGGGTTTATTTAGAGGAAAAAAATATAAATCCAATTATTTTATTTTATTTATTTTTTAAGATTTATTTATTTATTTATGGGGGAGAAGCAGGAGAGGGAGAAACAGACTCCCATTAAGCACAGAGCCATACACAGGGCTCTATCCCAGGACCCGGAGATCATGACTTGAGCTGAAACCAAGAGTCAGACACTTAACCCATTGAGCCAGCCAAGTGCCCCTAAATCCAATTATTTTAGAGAAAAGATGCTTCATTCAAATCAGCTCAAAGAAAAATGTTTAATAAACTGGCACCCTACAAATATTTTAAACAATGCTGCCACCTGCTGGAAAAATCTGAAATGTTTTTGTTATTTCCCATTAGACTATCTACATTAAAGAGTTGTACCATGATCTTCCAATTACCTTCAAAATCAAGACACACCTTATTTAATAATTCTGACCATGTGATTTGTCTGGTTCTTAATAACAACATCTTAACCAAGTACTAATTCATTATAGTTTTTAGTATATTTAAATACTAAATACAAACAGGTGAGGCAACATCATCAAAAACAAAGCAACTCTGTAATTGTATGTAACAGTAGATGATGCAGGTTTTGGATTATCAGATGATGATATATTCACCCTTACGGGAAAAAAATAAGACTGGGTATCTTAACAGATGTTTGAGGCTAGCAATAAAACTAAGTTTGGAAGATCACTGACTAAGCTAAGTCCAACTGGAACCACATTAGAAAAGTTATGGAAAAGATATGCTTATTTCTAATGAGAGCATTTTAGACCGTGAAGAATAATTTGGCCATTCATCATAAATAAAAAGCATATATCCTTTAATCACCTGTTTTAAGATTTTATAAAACAACTTCATCATTTCGTGTGGTTTTTAAAATTTTGCTTTGTTTTTGTTTTTATAATTCTGGATCCATAAATATCTCAATTCATTGAACAGCTGTTTTGTGAGTACCTACTCTGTACCCAAACATGTATACATGAAGCTTATTTAAGTATTCAGAAATGAAACAATCACCTCATGTTGAAAAAGAGGATAATAATCCCTAGTTATATGGATGTTGTAAAGACATGAAATAGAGTTGGCACTTGAATGGTAGTTATCATTAATGTGACCATTACTAAAATGACTGGAGGCTATGCTAAATTGAGAACAAAATGGAGGAAAAAACTTCAGTTTAAAACAGCCATTGATTGGGGCACCTGGCTGGCTTAGTCGGTGCAGTGTGCCACTCTTGATCTTGGGGTTGTAGGTTTGAGTCCCACGTTGGGTGTAGAGATTATTTTAAAAAAATCTTTAAAAAACAATAATAAAATAGCCATTGATTGTTTACCTCATTTATCTTTCAAAATATAAGTGGGGGATGAAGCTACATCAAAAGGGCAGAAACTGAGGCAAACAGACCTGAAATACATAAAACAGGTATGTTTTATATACAGCAGTGCTGAATAAATATTTGTTACACGAGAAATTAATGAATGGTACAGGATGAGCTGGAAGGCAAATTTAGGAAAGCTTACTAGCTTATGAGCTAGCAGACATACCAGCCACACTGGAAGAATCTCTGTAAGTCTTCCCCCCAAAAAAATTCTGAGAGAACCCCAAGCTTAGAGCAACAGGCCTGAGAGCACAGAGCAAAAAAATGGTTAAAAAAAAAAAAAAGTAGGACACAGGACGAGAGCATGGGGACCCAGCTAGATGGGATGGTAGGCGCAGGGGACCTTCCTAAAGGAAAGGATCAGCAACATTCACAAAGGAAACGAACCATATTCACTGAGAAATAACTGGCAGATTTGGAATTCTTGTTGAGCAAGAACCCATACCCTGCTCCCAGCCTTCAGAAAGAAATGGCCTCGAAACTGGAGATACATCCCACCGTCCTGCAGGTTTGGTTCAAGAACCACAGAGCAAAAGTCAGGAAAGCCAAACAACAGCAATTAGCTGGGGTGGAAGTCAAGACCAGCTCTTCCAAGAGACACACGGATGCCGCTCCAGGAGCCCCGGATGGTGCCTACCCTGCTTCCCTGGTTTATACAGATCACTCCATTCCTTCCTTCCAACTCAGCATATACTCCAATTTTAAGGCTGTCCCAGACCATTCTTTTGGCCACAAAATAGTCCATTTCGGCTGCTGCCGAGATCCTAATATCTACTCCCATTACAGAATCCCAAATTCTTTCCACAAACTTCACTGCTAATTCTTTGGGTTCTTCATCTCCACAAAGAACTTAGTGAGCAAAGCCAGACACAAAAGGTCACCTACTGTAACGATTCACAATAATTCCCGACAAGAGACAGAGTCCAGATCTACGCAACATGGAGGCATTTCAAAAACAGGCTCTGTGAAAAGAAAAAAAGACCCACAAGTACCCGTGGGGTGGAACTGAGTGGCAAGAGTCGTTCAACAAACTATTGCGATGGGGATGTTTCATGTTGTAAATTCGGATGGCAGGAACCTGCATGTATAAATTCATCCAAAGACACAGAACTGTAATATTGTATACATACACAACAACAAAAAAAAATCACGTGACAGGACGGAAGCATCAGCTAATGCCACGGCAGTAACCATTTTGCAATATATAAATGTATCAAATCAACACATCATACACCTTACACTTGTATCTCAGTAAAGCTGGAGACAATTTTTAAATTATATCTCAATAAATATATACAATGAGACCAAAAAAAAAAAAGTAAGCAGCAGGTCTGAGATCAAAGTCAAAGGTCAAAAAGAAAATCTTACCTGATATTGGCCTTCGTAAGATTTCTACTTGCAGAGGCTAAAAGTGAAGCATCCTGAGTAATGACTATAGTTCTCCCAGAAAAATTTGACCAGAGCCCTATGAGAAGCCACAGGCATACAGCATTAATATAGGTATCCCTTGGTACAATCACTTTCAAGTAAAATAAGGGATATGTTGCAAAAGTCATCAAAGGAGGGTAGTCAGGAATAAGAAAATATAACCAACAGAAAGCATAAAAAATAAGATGACTACAGTAAGACTAAAAAATCACTTACTACAACAAATATAAATGGATTCATGCCATCATTAAAAAAAAAAGTTACTTTTTTTCAACACCCACTCCCAAAAAAGCAGGGGTCTGTGTGTGAAAGTGGGGGGCAGGGAGGGGAATCAACATAAAAAGAGAACTTACAAATTTTAAGAGACTTAAAAACATACTAGCAATTATAAAGATTGTTTGGAGCTAAATTTATATAAATTGCAAAAATAAGTCAACAAATCAATCAATCAACAAGACCAGGGACAATCAAGGAAATGTGACAAAAAGGATATTTGATGATGTTAAGGAATTGTTGATTTCTATATGAGATGATGATTACTGTCATATTTAAAAAGCGGAGCCTTGTGTTTCAGAGACATAATCTAAGATGTTTACAAGTAAACTGACATCATATTTAGTATTTGCTTCAAAATAAAAGGAAAGATGAGTAGAGCCAGGGAGAAAATAAAATTTAGCCATGAGTTGATATCTGGGAAAGTGAATGATGGGTACATGGAGGTTTGTTTTATCATTTTCTCTACTTTTTTTTTAAGATTTTAATTACTTATTTGAGAGAGAGAACATGTGAGTGAAAGAGCACAAGCAGGGGGAGCAGCAGGCCAAGAGAAAGGGAGAAGCAGACTCCTACTGAGTAAGGAGCCTGATGCAGGGCTCAATCCCAGGGTCCTGGGATCATGACCTGAGCCAAATGCAGACACTTAACCGACTGAGCCACTCAGGTGCCCCCTACCTTTATTTTTAAAGATTTTATTTATTTATTCATTTATTTGAGAGAGAGGAGAGCCTGAATATGCACAGGGGGAGGGGCAGAAAGGGAAGGAGAGGGACAAAAACCTAAGAAGACTCCCCATGGAGCCCAGAGCCTGACAAAGGGCTAGACCTCATGACCCTGAGATCACAGACCTAAGCCAAAACCAAACCAAGAATTCCACCCTCAGTTAACTGACCCACTCAGGTGCCCCTCATTTTCCCTGCTTTTTATGTCTGGAAATATTTCTTAATTCAATAGTTAAAAATAAATAAAAGGATAAATAAATAAAATAGAAGTGATTCTCTGGTTAGAACAAAAGGTTAAATCAAATTACTATAACATTCTTTTTAAAAAAAGGAACCACATAGAACTGATACAAAATACCCTTCAATTTTAAATAAAATTCAATTTTAGATCCACAAACTTCAATTTAAAATTATTACTTTTAAAGTTTGGTCTATACCTCTTCTGAACTGGCTTCTCAAAAGTGTTTGAGAACTCTGTATTTAAAAGACTTTTTTTTTTTAACCAAAAGCTTAAAATGTAAAATTCAGGAAATGTTATTATAAATAATGTGTTTGACACACTGATAATCCAAATACATGTGAGTCTAAATATACCCATATAAATTAGAAAGTATACAAGATATTATCTGGCAGTAAATGCTTTCATGAAAACTTTAGTACAAATTTTTCTTTGCTCACAATTCTCATAAATGTACAAATAATGCTTCATTAAAAAACTGAGAACAAAATGAAAAAAATCCCTTAGAATGAAGACTTTCTATTAAAATGTTGAAGTTGAATAGATTTATTTAATAATTATTAAAATATGACAATTTGAAAATCACTGCTAGTAGCCTAGTGTAAACAATTCACTATGCAAAAAGCCCTAATGAGGGTTTATACAGTTTTTAAAAATGTATTCCAAAAATAAATCTATCTACCATCCCGGATTCTGAAAAAAGGCATCACTGTTATCTACTGTCCGTTGCTATCCCTGCCTTGCCCCCAACCAATTCTGTTTTGGGAACATCAACTGAAGCTCAGTATCACAAAAAGTAAGTCTAAATATAACTCCTAAATAGCTTTGTTCAATTAAGTTTTATTTTTTTTCTGAGTGCTGAAAATTAAAATAACTACAATTAAATAACTATTATCTGATTCAGGTCCCTGGTAAAAATCATGTAAGCTTTCAGTTCTAATAGCATAAATATCTACGCTTCTTATAAAATTATTGATCTAAAGATTAGATTATAGACAAACATCACTTTCAGGATGGACTCAAAGGTCATGAATGTCAGCCAGGTAGTGTGGATATATTCCTCCTTGAATGGGAAGCCCCTGAAATGACAGTGTTCCCGCCTCTTAACATCATCTTACGATTACTCTCTCCCTACTTGAATTCAAATATCCCTACATTTTTAGGTATCACCTATATAAAGGTGGCTTCCAAATCCGCATTTTAATCACTAACATCTTCGGAACTGCAGATCTGAGTATATAATTGCCTGATTATACAGTTGTCCTATTATAACAAATTCCACTTACTCTTTTACCAACCCACCCTAAAGCCTACTTCTCTATTTGCATTTGTCCCTCTTAAGCCTTTATTTGCATGAATCTGTACATCATAATCCACAGGCTCTCCAGAATTGAAACAAAATCATCTTTGGCCTCTCATCTTTTCTTTCCCATTCCACCAGTCTAAGTAATTACCAAGTTCAAAAGTTTTGCTAAATCAAACTTTTCTGGGCACCTACCTGGGTGGCTCAGATGGTTAAGCATCTGCCTTCAGCTCGGGTCATGATCTCAGGGTCCTGGGATCGAGTTCCGCATCGGGCTCCCTGCTCGGCGGGGAGTCTACTTCTCCCTCTCCCTCTACCTCTCCCCCTGCTCATGCTCTCTCTCTGTGTCTCAAATGAATAAATAAAATCTTAAAAAAAAAAAAAAAAAAAACCTTTTCTTTCCATTCCCATCACTTGAGTCTCCTAACATCTCTTTCCAGAATCACAGTCAATCTAGCAATGCTTCCACCAAATAGTATTTCAGCTCCTCCCTCTCCCCTCTAGCTCACCTTCTACAGGGCTTCCGGAGTCATTTCTTTAAGAGCTCTGATCATGTCACAAGCTTTTCAATGGCTACCTACCAGCTAGAGAATAAACTGCAAACTTCAAACTCACAGTATTCAAGGCCATTTAGTATCTGACCCTGTTGATCCCCTCACTAAAACAGCTTTCTCTAGTCTTCTCCACTGAAGCCTACCAGCATGGGACTACCTTCTACTTTCTGTGGTGTTTCCTAGCCCTTCTTAGCCCTGACTGGGAATGCTCCTCAACCACTCTTTCTGAAATTGTATTTATCATTCAAGGTGCTGATCAAATGTGTCCAGCTCCTTACCTCCCTAAATTCTCTCAGCTACAATTAAACACAAGGCACTCTCTTCCTTTTCTAGCATGACTCTAATAGGCTGAAAGTTATTTCTTCAAAAAAGGTAAACATCTCCCCTCTGATCTAAGTTCTGATTTAAAGGGCTGCATAGATGAACCTAATCCTTTTCTATACAACAATCTTCCAAATATCTGAAGCTGCTCCTAAATCTTATCTTCACAGGATAAATTTCCTCAAAATTCACAGCTAATAGTCATAGATACAATTTCTAGAAATTTTCATCTTCATAACTACTCCTGTCTGGACACTCTAGATTTTCAATCATCTCTCCTAAAGTGTGGTATCCAGAGGCAAACACAATACTCCAAAATTTGTTTTTTGCAAATTATGCACGATATTCACCTTCCTTCCCAAATTTGGACATTCACAATGTCTATTAGGAAATTAACAACTCAAAATAGTCTTTCAGTAATAAACTTGCTAGTTTTAACTGGGTGCAGATGTTTAATAAATGTGCAAAAGATAAAGATGAAAATAATAAAACAAGGTTCAAAGACGTTCTAGTCAGAATTAAGTATACAAGAATTTATCTTAGGAAGGGAACTCGTTTTGAAACATGAGCTAAATGGACCAGATGTATAAAAACTCAGAGATAGTATAAATAAAAAGGGTGCAATATCAAAGGAAATTTCTAGACAAAGTTTATTTGGGGAATCTTTTACTAAGTAATCTTCCATAGAGCAAGCAAACTTCCAATAATAATATGTTGATTAACATCTTTTTATTTAAAATGCCAACTAACGCTATCTTCACAATCTTTTTATCCTGAGATGCCAGTATGTTTTTTTTTTTTTTTTTTTCAAAAAAAAAAAGTTAAAATTTCAACAATCAATCCTAAACTTAAATTCAGCTGACTGGACAATACTCCAGAGATTTATTTTAAATTGCATAAGTATCTTTGCTCTCATTAAATAATATCCTATGTGGAAAGTATAGTAGTTCTTTAATGACTGGCGCCACACTAACTAACTGAATTAAAAGAAAAAGTCATTTCCTCTAAAGAGTTCTTAAATACTCTTCAATGGTGGTGTTAAATGCTCAACAATTCATTCAATTCAAAGAAAACTCAAGGAGACCTCTAAAAAACCATCTTTCATACCAAGGAAATAAAGTTAGATGACTCATTTTTGGAAAACTTGCATTAAAACAAACTAAAGATATTTCCCCTACATATAGTGGAAGGCTTAGGAAATGTGTAACAGTATTTACAGAACATAATATGTGTCTGTGCCACAGGCTTCAATTATCTAAGAACTGAGCAACACAGATATGTTATATAGCAGCATACAATGATTCTCCTACATCATCAATAAAAGCCTCATTTTCTCACAGCCAAGAGTACATGAATTCCAAATATCAAGCTGATAGAAGTATAAATTTATAATCACTTTGGAAAACAATTTGGTATCATAATAACATTAAAGACCAACATATCCTTTGACTAACAAATTATGTTGTTTTAGAATACACATGATTTTGTTAATTTAAATCTTTCTTCCATCATATTGTATTTTCATTGAAATGGTACAATGAAGTTGATCCAAAATTATTTTTTTTAAGATTTTGTTTATTTATTTGACAGAGAGAGACACAGCGAGAGAGGGAATACAAGTAGGGGAAGTGGGAGAGGGAGAAGCAGGCTTCCCACTGAGCAGGGAGCCTGCGGGACTCGAGCCCAGGACTCTGGGATCATGACCTGAGCCGAAGGCAGACGCTTAACGACTGAGCCACCCAGGCGCCCCGATCCAAAATTATTTTTAATGGTCAAAAGAGTTGAACAGATACTTTACCAAAGATCTAAGGATGGCAAATAAGCACATAAAAAGATTCTCAACATTTTCAGTCATTAGGAAAATGAAAATCAAAACCACAATAAGACACCACTATACAACTAATAGAATGGCTAAAATAAAAATAAAAACAGCAACAAAAACCTGACAATACCAGTGCTGGTGAGGATGTGTAACCAGAATTTTCTTAACATTGCTGGCAGGAATGCAAAATGATATAGCCAATTTGGAAAAGAGGGGGGTAGTTCCTTATAAAGTTCCATACATGTGCGCACAACCCAGCAATCTCACTCTTAGGTATTTACCCAAGTGAATGGATAAACTTCGGTAAATCCATAAATGAACTACTACTTAGCAATAAAAAGGAATAACTACTGACACATAGATGAATCTTAACTGCATTACGGTGTGTGAAATACGTTTTATTTGAAAGACTACATCCTCCATAATTTCATTTATATGATATCTGGGAAAAGGCAAAATTGTAGGGACCTAAAACAGATCAGTGGTTGCTAATGCCTGGTTAATGAGGTAAGGGTCAATGAAATACTAAGGGGTAAAGGGAATTTGGGGAGTGATGGAACCATTCTGTATCTTGATCGTGTGATAGTTATAGGACTATGCATTTGTAAAAAATCATAAAACCATACACCAAAAAGGATGTGTTACTGTATGTAGATTATACTTCAATAACAAAAGCCAATAGACATTTTGCATATTTTTTAATGCTACTGACAACTTATGGAAAAGAAGCATCTTTCCTTCTGGTTGCAATTTGTGAAGAAACACCATCAACACGCTAGGTTATTTGTGGACTTAAAAAAAAAAAAAGACATATTCCCTACCCTGATAGAGTTTAGAAGCTCATTTAAATGGGAAACAAGTCTTAGATATTAAGTTACAGAAAAAGGCTGGGCAAAACAATTTTGAGAGATAAATCACTAAATACAATTTACATGTGCTCTAAGTAAGGAAGGAGTAATTCTCTTTGACTAGAACTACCGGAAATGAATGGATCACAATATTGGAAAGATTTTAGTGCTTCTCAGTAACTGCTATTATTACCATCTCTAACTTCCAAGTGAGGAGACTGAGACCAGGGAGGACAAATATTTTGTCAGTTTTCCCTCAGTTATTCGGTGTCAGAGCTGAAGTTCTAACCCAAGCCCTTCTGATGCCAAAGCCTGAGATCCTTTGCATCGCGATGATGGAGCCACATCGCAGAGGTTATAACGGCTGCTACGTGAGACGATCTCAACCGACAGGAACGCCCCCTAATTCCCCAAACTCCACTACTTTGCATGAATCCTAGGAAACACCACGATTGGAGCAATGATCTTAAAGCGAGCTCCATGGGGTTTTGGAGTGCAAATTCGTGGGAAAGGTAACATAAAACCTTGTGAGGACCCCTCTCCACAGGGTGCACAGCCCTGCTTTAGACAGCTGGACGAAAGTGACGCGTGTGGCCAACGCCGAGCTACCGAAAAGGTAAACACCAAGAAAGAGGAAAGCGGAGACCCTCACGATGCACCTCTTCCATTACACAAGCCGGCCTGGTCGCCAGGAGGGCACAGGAGCAAGAAAAGCTACTTCCCTGCCCTCCTGAGGCCCTCTGGCAAAAGACCTCCGTGGACTTGTCCCTGTCTGTGTCGCCCAATGGCCAGGACCGGCGCCGGGGCGTCGTCTGCGGGGGGGCTCTCGATCCGGGGAGGAGAGCTGCGTGTGTGGTGCGGGGCTCGCGCGGGTCGCGGCCGGTGGCACCTCACCGAGGCGCTGCAACCCCCGGACGGCGGGCACGCTGCGGCCGGGCCGCGGCGCCGAGCGCTCAGCTCAGAGTGAAGGGGCGGCAGGGTGAACGAATCTGGGCTGTGACCCCGGGAGACATCAGAGCCATCGGACGCTGTGCTAGTTTACGAGACGCGCTCACGTTCCCCTTATTTACTGACCGCGCAAACGTTGCGAGCTCGCTGTAATCTCACCTCTCCAGTTCTTGTACTCGGGGACATAGTAGTATTTGTTCCCAAACTGGTCTGTGCCCACTTGCTGTTTCGCTTCTTTTGACAGCGCTCTCCATAAGGCACGGAACAAATCCTGAGACCAACCCATGCAGTCCGCCGGGATTTAAGCACGAATCGCTGCCGGATTCGCCACGACTGAAGCACACTCGTTCTCCAGCCGCTGACCCCGCCCATCCACTCCATTCTCACGCCCCTCTAGTAACGGCGCTCACCATTGGTTGGATAGCACCTTGCTTGACCAATGGGAGGCTCCACTGTTAACAGCCCGGCCTCCGAGCTCTGTCATGGCGGCATCTAGTTTTCAGGCCGGTGTAAAGGAACGGGATGTTAGGGTTTTTATTAGCGAGACAAGCGGGTTTGGACGACCCTCTTCGCCTCCGGAGAGCGGAGTCCACACAGAGGTAACGAAAACCTTACTTTTTTCTCAAACAGGCCATTTAAAATCTGGACCTGTTTCTGTGGTTAGTCTTGCCTCCCACTTTCCCGCCTCATTATCACTTTACTGCCACCAAACTAGACTTTTCATTTCTTCTGCTCTGTGCCTTACGAAAATAAGATGCCTTCTACATACCTGGAGGCTGGTGGGTGCGCACGCGGCTTCTGGGGAAGATACTTTCCTTTTATCTTATTCCTTTTCCCTCACATTACATTTCCTTCCCACTCCCCAAGGAGTAACTACTCTCCAAGGATTCCTTCATTCATTCAGTCGACATATTTACCGAGCTCCTATTGTTTGCCAAGAATTATGTTAAGGGTAGAGCATAGGCCAGGAATCGAAGAAAGTTTACCATGACTAGAGCAGACAAGGGGGCCATTGACAAGAGATGAAGCTGGAGATGTAGTCTGGGGCCAGGTGAGAAAGAGCCTTGTGTGCTTGGTGAAGAGGTATGAAGATGAGAAGAAGATGACAACTATTGGATTTTGTCATCTGCTTGGAGAATGGATTGAAGTTGAGAGCAAGAGTGAGAGTCAAGTTAGGTAACTGTTCCAGTTGTCCAGAAGAGAGCAGATGGAAGCCTGGGAAATGGTGGTTGGGTGGAAAAGAGTGAAAATATTTAAAAAACATTTAAGAAATAGAATCAACCAGCTATGTAAATTGGTTGAATATAGTGAATGATGAAAAGAGAGGAGTCAACAATGATTCCCAGATATGTGCTTTGTATGTAGCAGAGTGAATGTAACTTGACCATACGGACGTTTTCCATATTACTTTCTTTTTTTTTTTTAAGATTTTATCTACCCATTTGAGAGAGAGAGAGCAGGAGCGGGGGGGGGGGGCAGGTGGAGAGGGATAAGCAGACTCCCCAGTGAGCAAGGAGCCCTACCCTGGGCTCGATCCCAGGACCCTGAGATCATGACTTGAGCCGAAGTCAGATGCGTAACTGACTGAGCCACCCAGGTACCCCTTCCCATATTGCTTTCAAAGAACCTGTGAAGATTTTCACTTGGAGAGAGGAGGAGAAAGTTTAATGTACATATTTGTTGCTTAGAAGAAATTGAGATATCTTTAATGTGAGATGATACTTGAAGTGAGGTGGAGATGAGATCATCCAGGCATTATTTGTAGAGTAAGAAAAGCATTTCAATGACCAAAAATCTGAGAAACATCAACATTTAAAGTTAGGCAGAAGAAGAGACTACAAATGAACCGTTGCAGCAAAACCAGGGCAATGAAGTATCTCTTAACCTGAAAGAAGAGGAAGCCCTCATATGTGTCATTTGCTGGCCCTCGCCCCGTTCTTTGCTCTCAGTGGTTCTCCCTCCCATTACTCTGCTTATCTATTCAATTTATTACTACTGAAATTGTATTATATACATATTTTCTTATTAGTATATTGTCTTCTTAAACCCTGTGAGAAAAGAGACATGAGAGAAGGGGCCTAGAAAAGTTTATGTTAAGTGAATGGCATGCATTCAAGAAATATGAGGAATAAAGGAAGAATTAAAAGTGTGCATTATATTTAACCAACAGGGTGATCACTGATGACCTTGGGAAGAGCATTTTTAAGAGAATCATGGGAATAAAAGTAAGATTTCAGTGAGTTGGAGAATGACAGGAAAAGAAGTGGGAACTGCCTTAAAAAAAAAAAGAAGTGGGAACTGCCAACACTGATGGCTTTTTAAAGAAACTTAAGGAGAGAAAAGCAGAGTACGGTTGCTTATTGGAAAACTGATGGACATGATTTTTTTCTAATATCTCAAAAGAAGAATTCACCTGCTGCATTTGTTATCAGTGGGTGGGTAACAAAGTACCCCAAGCATAATTTATCAGTGAGTGGGTAACAAAGTACCCCCCAAAACTTAGCAGCTTAAAGTAACAAAAGATTTATTATCTCACAAGTTCTAGGGGTCAGGAATCTGTGTGTCTTATCTGAGTCTTCTGGCTCATAGTCTCTCAGAAGGCTGAAATGAAGATATTGGCTAGGACTATAGTCATTTCAAGACTTGACTCTCGAAGGATCTATTTCCAAGCTCACTCAAGACAGGATTTAGTTCTTCCCTGACTTTGGTCCAGAGGTCTCCCTCAGTTCCAGTTATTTTTCACATAGACCTCTCAAATCACATGACAGCTGGCTTCCATCAAAACAAGAAAGTAAGAGAGCAAGAAAGGGCAAGCAAGATGGGAGCCAGATTCCTTATAATCTGATCTCAGAAATTGCATCTACTGTTGGCCCCCTCTCCCCACCCCCAATTAGTGCAGAGTTGACAGTAATTCCTATTCAGCTCAGTGATCCACTCTAATAAAAGCATACAGACATATCCAGAGGTTTTTATTTCAATGATTTCAAAGACTCAAAATTTATGTTTATCAAAATTGGTCAATCTCCGATAATTTAGCTTGTTTCCACCAAGTAGTTCTGCAATTCTTCCATTAGGATCAACAAATTAAACATTGGAAAGTGAATGAACTTGACTGTTAGACCTTTAATTTTAGTAAAAATATCTGTGCTTTTTTGAAAAGAAGCAGCATTATTTTTTCTCTACTATGTTCAGAAGTCTTATCATATCAGTAATAATTTAAATCATGTGAGCTACTGAGGGTCTAAAATACTGGGTGTCTCCAGAGTCTTTTAATCCCAAATAGTCCTCAGTCTGAGGAAGCAACTAAGTATCGCTCTTTGTTAAAATTCCATGACCTAAACCTCTTCATTAGAAGAAGTAAAGGTTTGGGGCGCCTGGGTGGCTCAGTCGTTAAGCGTCTGCCTTCGGCTCAGGTCATGATCCCAGGGTCCTGGGATCGAGCCCCGTATCGGGCTCCCTGCTCCACGGGAAGCCTACTTCTCCCTCTCCCACTCCCCCTACTTGTGTTCCTGCTGTCGCTATCTCTCTCTCTGTCAAATAAATAAATTAAAAAAAAAAAAAAAGAAGAAGTAAAGGTTTGAAATAGTGAATGTTTCCTAAGAAGATCACCAGATTAATCCATCTGTGAATGGGTTTCATTTTCTGTGTAAAACATGCTGGTTCCCCCAGCATACTTAACACTTGGGGCTAAAAAGCCTATAATCTAGTAATCCCATGCACATCTCTTCCACCAGTTGCTTTATATGCTTATCAAAAATCAGTATTTGTCCCGAGTCCTGAGAATGCCAGTTTTATTATTCTGATTACATCATTTTAATAAGAATTAATGAAATACAAAATGAAAAAGAATTATTATTCTTATAAAAACTAAATGAACCACTTTTGAAATAATCCAAACAAATCGCTTAAAATAAAATGCTGTTCAATGAGGTATGATTGAGAAAATCATACTATGAAAGACTGGAGGAAAATATTAAAAGAACAGTTTTTTTCAGCTTTGCCATGATATTAGAATCACATAGGGTGATTTGGAAAAAATACGTTGGAAAAAGTATTCATGCCAAAGTTCCAACCCCAGAGATTCTGATTTAATTGGTCCAGGACACTGGGATTTCTTTAAAGCTCCGTAGGTGATTATAATGTATAGCCAGGATTGGCAACCATTGCTTGAGAGAGATTCCACATTCAATTGCTTTGCATGTCTGAGATTCCATATTCATTTGTTTGGCATATGCCTTAAATGTTTTCTCAACTAAAATAACAAGTTAATGACTAAAACATATATTTTAATTTTAATTAAATTAAATCTTAAGCAGAGTCTGTGCCCAGTGCAGAGCTTGATGCAGAGCTTAATCTCACGACCCTGAGATCACAACCTGACTCAAAATCAAGAGTCGGACACTCAACCGAGTAAGTCACCCCAGCTCTCCAAATAAAACCTATTTTTGAAAATCATAGAATACATATAGTTATGGGTAAGGTTTGTAAAAAAAAAAAAGGTGATGTGGCATTCTGTTCAGCATGTTTAACTCTACTTCAAACAATTGGCATATAAATATTCGGACAGTCCTTGCTTTCCATAGTATTATACATCTATAATATAATTGTGCCAGGCAAAATCTATGGCAAGTAATTTTAATAATCAGTGGATAGGGAACAATTACCATTGTTCTGTGATATTTAAAATTTCTTCGTCAAACAGTAAACTTTTACTGTCCATCCTAAATATATAAGAAATGAAAAAAATAGGAAAGCTAATATTAGTACACTGTAATATAAGACATTAGAAACAATGAGAACTACAGTTATTTCTTTGTTTAAGGGGCGCCAGGGTGGCTCAGTCATTGGGTGTCTGCCTTCGGCTCAGGTCATGATCCCAGGGTCCTGGGATCGAGCCCCGCGTCGGGCTCCCTGCTCAGCGGGAAGCCTGCTTCTCCCTCTCCCACTCTCCCTGCTTGTGTTCCCTCTCTCGCTGTGTCTCTCTCTGTCAAATAAATAAAATCTTTAAAAAAAAAAACAACTGGGTGGCTCAGTCGGTTAAGCGACTGCCTTCGGCTCAGGTCATGATCCTAGGGTCCTGGGATCGAGTCCCACATTGGGCTCCCGGCTCTGCGGGAAGCCTGCTTCTCCCTCTCCCACTCCCCCTGCTTGTGTTCCTTCTCTCGCTGTGTCTCTCTCTGTCAAATAAATAAATAAAATCTTTAAAAAAAAAAAAAAAACTGAAATCAAGAGTAGTTTGAGTGGCACTGGTCTTCTCATTGTATAGTTTCTAATGCAAGTTGAGTATCTGTTCTATATCTTGGCTAATTATCATTCTTTCTAAGTCCGAATCAGATTCCAACATTTTGTCCTTTGCATTTCAGTGTCGTGAAATAGGTCTCTGAGAGTTTTTTTATGTGAACGTTTTTGCCAGTGTCATTTCCTCCCAGACATCTTCAGCCTTCTCATCATGACCACTTTTTCTCATTTATTGGGATAAGTTCACTCACCTGCATTGATTTCCTCAGTCTTTCTCTAGAGATTCTCAAATGGCCACAAGTGTCAACATTTCCACAATCAACTATTTCTTCTGTAACTCCATTTACATTCCATTGGAGTTTTATTTCCAGCATTATCACTTAGCATATTTTTGGTGCACCTCCATGTCAATTCCCTCTTTTAATTCTCCATTTTTCTAAAATTTCGTATGGGTTTATCTCAGAAGTACAGAACTTTGCAGGCTCTGTGTGAATTGAATGACAAATGTACAGTAACCAATCACCTGCAGACTTTGAAAGAAGTCATGTAAATTGGTCACGAATTATGATGTGCATGTTATTTTTGTAGTGATTTGTGCACTGAAAAGCTAGTAGCCAACTTTGTGCTTTGTGCTCTTAGTCACAATTAATATACCATGGTAACTGAATTTTGAACCATATTGTTGGGGGGGGTCTGGTATTTAAATCATGGTAACTTGCATTCTGTGCTTAGTTTGCAAACTGTGCAAAGTGAGGATTGCTTATATATTTAAGTTGAAATAAAGTGTTTAAGGTAGTGTTTCTTCTTAAAGATTCCCCTCGTTAAGTGATGTGTTTGCTTAACTAAACAACTACACAGTCCTATTTTATTTAAAGAAGATGTCTACTCTAATTTACCCCAAGTTCTTCTTTGTCAATGATTAAGGGCAAAAGCGTGAACACGGATATGCAAAGTTTACAATTCTTACCCCACTTTTTTTTACAACTTTCTTGAGGTGTAATTGACATACAATAAACTGCACATTAAATTAGAGTAAACAGCTGGATGGGTTTTGACATACATATATGCTTTGAAACCATCACCATCAAAATAACTAATATCCATAAGCCAAAAATTTCATCCTAACTCTTTGTAATGCTTCTTTTCTTTCTTTCCCTGCTTCATGCTGTTTTACTCCAGGAAACCACTCCACTGCTTACTGTCAGCATAGATTACTGTACATTCGGAATTTTATATAAATAAAATCATGCTTTATCTAGCTCTTTTCATTCAGCATAATTTATTTTGAAGTTTCTCCTTTTGATTCTTTTTTACTGTTGAGGAATGTTCTATTCTGTGGATATATCACAGTTTATCCATTCACTTGTTGATGGACATTTAAATGTTTCCAGTTTTGGGCAATTACATATAAAGCTGCTGTGAATGTTCATGTACAAGTCTTTGTGTGGATATATGCTTTTATTTCTCTTGGCTGCATGCCTAACAGTGGAATGACTAGAGCCTGTGTTTCACTTTTTAGAAACTGGTAGTTTTCTAGAAGCTTAACATTCCCACCAGTGGTGGATGAGAGTGCTGGTTGCTCCACATTTTTGTTTCCCCTTTCCTGCTTTTTTGGGGGTTATTTGAACATTATTTAATATTCCATTTTAATTTATCTCTTGTGACTTCTCGTTATATGATTGTTTTTGGTGGTTGCTCTAGGAATTATAAAATACCCACTTTTCATTCTCCTCTTAGAATCAATTTTTTTTTTTTTTAAAGATTTTATTTATTTATTTGACAGAGAGAGACACAGCGAGAGAGGGAACACAAGCAGGGGGAGTGGGAGAGGGAGAAGCAGGCTTTCCCCACGGAGCAGGGAGCCCGATGCGGGGCTCGATCCCAGGACCCTGGGACCATGACCTGAGCTGAAGGCAGACGCTCAACGACTGAGCCACCCAGGCGCCCCACTCTTAGAATCAATATTTTACTGCCTCATTTGGCATATAGAAACTTCATCACTCTTTATCCTCCACCATATATGTTGCCTCACATATTACATTTACATACATTGTAAACCCCATCAGATAATGTTAATACATTTTGTTTTCAGCTATCAAGCATACTTTGTCAATTATATTTGCCTAGGTATTTATCATTTCTTTTGCTCTCTCCTCAATCCTGATATCCCAAGTTTTCTTATTTCATTTCCCTTCTGTCTGAAGGACTTTATCTCTTCTTTTAGAGCATGAACCAAAATTTCTATGTACTTAACATGTACCAAAATTCCAGACTCCCAGAAGGAAAGCAGGTATTCATCACAAAGCACCTTGTTGGCTCCACATAGTTTAGGCCCAGTGAACCATTCTTATCCAGGAATGATTAGAATCTGCAATCACAGAAGCAGACAAAGGCCAATCTTGCAAGTAGGCTTTCTAAAGGATAGCAGTCTCTGGCATGCTGTGTTAACTCTTTTTTGCACACCTTGCCTCCTTTCACACACACCGTCCCCTTGTTTACCTATCATATTACCCTCTTACTTTCCTTCATTTAACACCTTTTAGTTCCCTAAAAATGCAGTCCTAAAGTCTTTAGGTTGGGCAGAGGTAGGCTTCCATACACAGGCTGGGATTAGATTGCTTTAGAGTGATATTGGAGACCCTGAGCAGGTTAAAGAGGTAGTCTGATTGTGGGGACTGACAAGCCCAGGTGATTAGGAGTATTAGGGGAGGCAGAAATCAAAGCCCAAGCCTGGTGAGCAATTTTCTTGTTGGAGATGGAGATGGTATTGGTGATGGGAGATTGGTTACGTTCAGTGGCATTGATCAAATAAATAAACATATTAATGATAGTGGGAGCTACATTTCTCACTGTTCAGAGAAAGGAACTCAGGGAAGGGGTGATTACCTTTGTCCATGTTTGTATGATATTTTACTGGTTACAAGAAGCACAGATTACTGTTATTATTTGAAAAATCATCAAATAGGGGCGCCTGGGTGCCTCAGTCAGTTAAGTGTCTGACTCTTGATTTTGGCTTAGGTCAGGATCTCAGGGTTGTGAGATCCAGCCCTGCATTGGGGCTTAAGATTCTCTCTCTCCTTCTCCCTCTGCCTGCTCCGCCCCCCCCCCCCCCCCCGCCACGCATGCTCTCTGTCTCTCAAAAAAATGAAGTAAAATAAAATAAAAATGAAAAATAGAAAAATATTTTAAGAAGAAATGGGAATTCGCTAGAAAATGTGAAAAATTGTTTTCTGGTGAAATACTGGAGCTCAGAGATGGAAGACAGCATAATGGTCTGGAGAGAAAGTGTCAAGAGTTCAGATCCAAGTTCAAGCAATTATTAGATGTATGACCTTGGGTAAATTACTTATGTCTTAGTTTTATAATCAGAAAGAGCAGTTACTAATATAACCTACCACCTAGGAAATCCATCACTTCAGATTACCACTTATTACACTTTTTATTACCACTAATCACAGTGTCAGCAAGTGGTAGGCTCTTAATGTTGGCTGTTACTGTTATTGATCAAGGTCAGAAAAGTAGTAAATGTTAGACTGGATATTTGAACCTAAGGCTAAACTGTTCCAGAAGACAAAGCCCTTGTATATCTTTAAATCAAACATTTGATATGCTAAAATGATTACTAAAATGTTTATAATTATTAATACTGCTACTGTGAGGACATAAAAGTATCAGTTTGTATTTTTTCTAGCACTGTGCATTATTTTTAAAAAATAAAACTGACAGATAGGCTAAAAATTTTCATATAGATAGCATCATGTTGGTCAGTAATGAATTTAGAAATCATTCTAGTTAAATTAATGTAAATGTTCTTTAACATCCGACAGACTAAGACAAATTCTAATAGTTAACATTCACTGGGCACTTACTAGTCATTGTAATGAGCACTTTCCATAATGATGTTTTACAGTTATGCAATATCAGAAATTTCACTCATCTTAATTTGTAAGAGTACTTGCTATTCATCTTTTTATAGATATTTAATTGGCTTTTAAAAAGTGTGCTTAATTGTTGAATTGAACATAGTCATTTTGTTTCTACCTAAAGCATAAGAAACACTTCAGGAAATTTTTTTTAAGTACTGTAATTTAAGCTTTTGTCCACTAGGTGTCCTCAGTTAAGTTTAAGATACCAGAATTTAACTTTTTGTTCATGAAAATTTATTTCAGTCTCTAAATACCTTAATAAAAATTAATGAAGTACCCCTTTAAATGAAATTTAAGATAATGCTTTGGAGAAATTCTTTATATATAATTGTTAGTACTGTTGGCATTTTTTAAAATTCATATAAGGTCTTTAAAAATCTATAAATACCTTTGAATGTGTAGTAGAAGATTTAAGCATTACTTGCAATTTTTGTACTACATGTAATTTTGGTGAAATAAGGATGTTTTTAATGCTTAAATTACTTTATTTTTGTTTAGTTTTATCTTTCTTTTCCCTCCTTTCCATTTTTATATTTTTTTCAAGGGTTTTGGGACTGGAGTTAAACAAAGACAGAGATGTTGAAAGGATCCATGGCAGTGGAGTTAACACCCTTGACATTGAACCTATTGAAGCAAGATAGTAAGTTTATTACACTTAAACAGTCATTTTGTTGTTGTTCAAAGTGAGATGCAGTAAAATCTTGTTTTCAGGTTACTTATGTAAAGTTTCATAAAAAGTAGTAAAATTTCTAAATTGTAGCATTTTAAGTCTGATGTTAATAATTTAAATAAATACAAAACATCACACCCTTAAAATGTTTCCAGGTAAACATTTCCAAACTACTTTATATAAATATATTCATTGTAACAGACATTGAACTTCTTTGGATACAGAGGGCTTTTAAGTGCTGGGGTGTGTGCTTTAGGTACCATTTTAAAACAGAGTTGCTACTCTGAAGGAGTCTAATGGGAAAACAAATAGAATATAAAAAGTGAAACTATATGTTGGAAGATTAAGCTTGAAGAAATCCAGACCTTTATTTGAGCTCCTCCTGGGCTTTATCACTTAGCAGCTAAGGGACCTTGAGCAATTGACCTAACCTTTTTAATTCTCAGTTGCCTTAGCTATACAATGCTAACAATAACAGCTACCTAACAAGTTTGTTGTAACTTAATTGAGATTATATGTGTAACATGATTAGCACAGGACCTGGCATATCGTAAATGGTTGCCTCTACTCCTCTTAATCAAAAATATTATCACCTATACTTTTACTCCTTTCAGTCCTTTTCCATACAACAGCTGGAGTGCTTTGAAAAATGCAAATATTGGGGCGACTGGGTGGTTCAGTCGTTAAGCGTCTGCCTTCAGCTTAGGTCATGATCCCAGGGCCCCACATCTGGCTCCCTGCTCAGCGGGAAGCCTGCTTCTCCCTCTCCCTCTCCCCCTGCTTGTGTTCCTTCTCTCTCTTTGTCTCTCTCTGTCAAATAAATAAAATCTTTAAAAAAAAGAAAAAGAAAAAAATGCAACTATGAACATGCCATCCCCCCACTTAAAACATCTTGATCCCATTATTACTCCTACAAGAAAGTTCAAAAAGCTTCATGTGGTCTGTAATTAGAACAAGTATAACAGTAACTGAAGTTTGTTGTATCATGTGTTTAGCATTGCCCCAGAGTTTTTATATTATAATGAAGTGTTATTATTATTTACATTAAAATGAACCAGACAGGTTTGAAGAATTCTGGTTTTAATTTTCAGCCACTGTCATAGTCCCACCTAGTAGTATATGGGAAACATGTACAGTGAACACATTCTCACTTTAGCACATGGTTAAATCTAAAAGATGATCAGCGATAATTCTTTTCTTCGTTCTGAACTTTTCCAGACGCAACATAACACCTCCCATTCAAGGTCAGCTGAGGGCCATTTGCTTATAAAACAATGGCACAAACAGAAAGGGATAACTGATTTCTTTTGGTCATGGGTGCTGGTGGAAAAGATATTCAGTACTGCTTCTCCAGCCAGCCATTTGGAATAGAGATCATTTGTCTAACTTGTGAAGTACATGAAGCCAGTAGGTTACCAGTTGTCAGAGTCAATGAGAAAGATGAGAAATCTGGTTTCTCAGATTATATGTGCATAAAATATGTGTGAGAAATACAGGCTGAGGAGTCTTTTTGCAGAGCATATTGAGAAGTCAAGATTCTCACTACACTTCACTGTAGTGAAGTCTGTAACTATCTCATTGGTTTGCCAAGATTTGTATTTTGCATTAAATCCTTTAGGCAGCAAAGAGAGTAATAAAAAGCAAAATATATGTTTAATGGAAAATTAAATCTTCATGTTTTTCCTAAGAAAGTCAGTGCACATATAATTTGCTCAAAATACTTTTTAGTATTTACCAACCACCATGAGAGTTGTAGTGATATCACTGAAAACCAGAAACCAGAATATACACATCTGGTAAAGAAGCATTTATTTCCAAAGTTAGGAGTTATTTTAAGAAGTCTCCCTGAAAATAATGTTTTAACAAGTGCAATTGCATAAAGTACATTTGCATATCATTCTGTGAAGCTTGAATTTTCTTTGATATCTTCTAAATTCTTCTAAATTATTGTTGTTCATCTTTAATACCAGGTTTTCTTGTCCATATTAAAACATGACGTTATATCTCTTACTGTAATTACCCTATGAGCAGAATAATAACCTCACTGTTAAATAATGTCATTGTCCACAGATCCTTCAAATACAGAATCATTTAATTCCAATAGTGGTTCAGTTGTTTCAACCAATTAATAGAATCCAAGGAAAGCTTTTGGAAATCATTCTAGCAAAGATGAAGCATGTGACATTACTACAAATACAATTTAAATTCAGTTAAGATGTTCACCTGTGAATATAATTTTTTGTTTCTGCATTGAGAATACCTGTGCCATGGTAAAAAAAAAAAAAAAAAGTATTTCACAAAATTCAAATAGGAAGCAAAAATATTTTCAGAACTGGTTTTGGTATACATGTAACTCATAGTTGTGTCCAAATAAGCTGCAAAATTCTATCAATGAAAATAAAAATTGTAGTTGTTAAAATTTATAAATATTTTCCTGTATGAATACTTAGTTAACTACAAAAGTTTTGTGGTGAACACTTTAGCATGGCATTACTTGCTGTCTTTTTTTACTACCCCCAATCAGATTTTTAGAACTGTTTCAGCAAAGAACTTTGAAGAATTACTTTTAAATAAACCTTATTGTTCTACAAATTGGCATTGAATTTTTCTTAAAACAAGTCTGTAAATCAGTGCTACTTGGACATGCCGCTGGCTCATGAACCCTTTGTAACTGGTTGACAAGATAAGGAGCTTGTACCAGAATGTAAGTTTAGTACATCACTAAGCACACAATTTATTTTTCATAACAAGACTTTCTTAGTGAAGACAGAATTGTGTTCATGTGTGGCACAAGCCCCTCATCTTGCACTTTAACAAAGAAACTAAAGAGGGAAATATAAAAAAATTAGTGTATAACACTTAGAACAAGTATAAGTGATCAAATATCCCCACAACCCACAAAATATGGATGAGTGGGAAGAAGTCATCCATATTGACAAGATCTGTGTGGTACCAGCATCTATATCAGAAGAGACAGTGAAAACCAGTGGAGCATCTAGTAGACCTGATAACTCCAAGATAACCAACGTTACTTGGAAGTTCAGCAAGCTAATTTGACTACAGGGGGTGACACTGGGAGAGGATGACCTCCTCCCAATGATTAAGGGCTTCACAGTAAGACTGGAAGGGGCTGGAGCAGTCTGGGCCCACTGATCTCTCCAGCTTATCAACTTAAGATCTCCTAAAGGGCAAAACCCTATAGTGAGGAGAAACTGCTCGGAATAGAATCCAAACTGAGCAGTATAGGGACAATAGAAACAAAGGGAAAAGATGGCCCAGATAAAATTGAGGAGGTGAACAGAACCAAGAAATCTCTAAAAGTGAGTTGCCATGTATTGAACATCTTATAAAAAAGGAAGAGGAAGATATTCTATAGATACAACATTTAAATATTATTCTAAACCAAGACTTCTTTCTAAAAGTTTAAGAAAATTAATTTCATATAAATATGAGCAAAATAATAGGATTAAAATGAAAGTCCATTCAAAATTAGTATAAGAACAAAGAGACTAAGTAATGCCCCTTTAGAGAGTGTAGCTGTGCCAGAAAGATATTTCTGTGAAATAGTTGAGAACTCTAACCTAATATTTTAAAACTAGCTGAAAGTCATTTTAAAAAGATACAAGATCCGAAAGAATAACATAAGTTGGAAATAAGAAAACTCAGAAATGAGATGAACAAACTCAAGAAAAAATTAGAAATAAAAGGCAAATGTTTCAGAAATGAAGACTAAAGCATAAGGAACACAAGCAAATCAATACAAGAGGTAATAGCTTAGAAGAAGAAGGTAGAAGGAGGATATTTTTAAAAATCAAGAAGAAAATGGAAAAAGATAATTCAAGAGATGGGGATGTATGTGGGAGATAGAGAAGATCCAGCATACATTTAATAGGAATTCCCAGAGAAGAAACCCAAAGGAAGAGAACAGAGTCAATATTAAAGGTATAATCCAAGAAGAGTTTCCTAAAATAAATAAGATCTAAAACTAGATATAAGAGAAAGAAAATCCTGTTTTAACTAAACTGCTTTGGGGCTTTATTCCCAAAGAAATGAAGTTTCTTATCTCAGATGTTCAGAGAAATAAAATGTGACTCAAGGGTTATATATCCAGCCAGACTGATTTTCAAGTACAAAAGAACAGACAAATTGTCAATAACATACAAGAATTCAGGGCCTGTTGCTCTCATTAGCCCTTTCTTAGGAATTTACCAAAGAGTAAAATCAGAGAACCAGAATGAGTAGAGCGACAGCAACATGAGGTTTGATTATGAGCAATAAGATTAACAAATAACAATTCTTCATTTAGATATATAAATTCATAGATCTGTCTGTCTTTCCTGCTAGACTGTAGACTCTGGAAAGACAGAAAGTATGCCTGTCTTGTGGACAGTTATATTAGCAGAGTGCCTAACATATTTCAAGTGCACAAAGTTGAATAAAGTGAGTATATGTGTTTTTAATACTAAATCTAATATTTATTTATTTATTTTTATTTATTTTTTTTTTTAAAGATTTTATTTATTTATTTGACAGAGAGAGACACAGCGAGAGAGGGAACACAAGCAGGGGGAGTTAGAGAGGGAGAAGCAGACTCCCTGCCGAGCAGGGAGCCCAATGCAGGGCTCGATCCCAGAACCCTGGGATCATGACCTGAGCCAAAGGCAGACGCTCAACGACTGAGCCACCCAAGCGCCCCCTAAATCTAATATTTATTAATCATTTATTTTTTATGAGGCAGTATAAAACTCACTTGCATATAACTTTTATCTTTACGTCGTCTTTATGACTTAGATGAAAATGTACCCTTTTTCAGAAATGTTTGAAGGCTTAGACAGGTGAAGTAACATGCCCAGAGTCAGATAGCTAGCATCAGTAACAGCTGGTCTCACTGATTCCATTTTCACTTATCACAATTTTAATTAGGACATTAAGAATGACTTCATAATATTTTACTTTCTTAATTAAGATAGATCTTTTGCCATCTTGTTTCTTTTTGGAATTATAAAGGTGAACTTTAAATGGTCACAGATTGAAACTTTCTATATTCTACAAATACTAGGTTGAGGAATTTTACTTTATAAAAAATCTTTATTAACGAAGATTTACTCTGTATTTGTGGGCATAATACATTTGGGTGTTTGTGGATCAGTATATAATAAATGAAGTACATAAAATGACAAATTAATGTGAACTTTTTTATTATTAGCATGTTATCAGGTGGTTCAGATGGTGTGATTGTACTTTATGATCTTGAGAACTCCAGCAGACAACCTTATTACACATGTAAAGCAGTGTGTTCCGTTGGCAGGTGTGTATTAAAAATGTAATTCATGAATTTATAAACATTTTAATACTTTTTGCTTCAAATGCAAAACATGAAAATAGCAGTCATATGATTGTCTCAGGCAGCTTGTTCAAATGTCACATTTCACATGGATATCCTTTGACATTTTCTTGAAAATAAAAAGTTTTGATTATGTCCTTTTGTTGTATACCTACTTAGCACACCGCAGTAACTAATCATAGTTTTTAGTACCACTTAGCATAAAATTTATTTATGTCTTTCAGCTAATTATAAACAAAAATTATATTTTTCAAATTATATTCATTGAACAAAAAGATTAATGGCTAGAAGCAGTAAATATACTGGCAGTCCTTCACCATACACACACATATACACACCTATACACAACCATCCTATCTCTCTACTTACTCAAAGCTGTCTAACTTAACATACCTCTCTTTGTCTTAAGTCTCCTGACTATTCTTTACTGCCTTTCCAGTCTTGTGAGAATTATTTTTAAGCGTCTAGAAAGATGTTTTGTGACTGTTGTAATTTGTTCATAATGGCTACTTAATTCTTCCTTGTCGCCTGTATCTGATCCAATATTGAGCACAGCTTTGAGTTAACAGGAAGAAAGGGTGTTAGGAAAATGCTTTCAAGAGGAAAAATTTCATGAACATTTAATGTCAACAATCACTCTGTATTAAAGCTGTTCCCAAAGCACTAGAATAGGTACATAAGTCCATGGAGTATTTGGGAGGAGATTTGCGATTGTTTCTTGGCTCTGGTGCTTCACTTTGAAAATAAAGATTTGGGACACTCTTTCTCTGAACCTCAGATTATTTTGTTTCAGAGATAATTATACCTGTCCTGTCATTCTTGTAAGGTTTTTATGAGTCTTAAATGAAATGTTGTCTTTTAAAAAGCATGTTAAAAACCATAAGGCCACTCTGTAAAGCAATATAATTATAGGGACACTTGGTACACAAAGATAACACTCAAATAGTCTGAAACTTGGTTTCTAAGAGGCTTACACCATTTTATACTCTCACTCCACTTGTACCAAAAAAAAACCCCTAAATTCTAAAGTGTAAGATAGTCATATTAATTAATTCATTTAGTTCATTTTCTTCTTTTATCTTAGCTAACATTTTAACATTGTTTAATTTGTTACATATCAAAATAATATTTTCATATATACCACATGCTATCTAATGTTATTCCTGAGGAACTGTGATTTACTTTTCTGGTAGTTAAAGTCAAGTAAATGCTTAGTGTATCAATCTTTTGCTTTACCATGACATTCTTCTTGGATTCACTGTCTTTAAAAGCATAACTTTGAATGTAAATGGGCATACAGTGAGCATGTTTGCAAAATGAGTTAAAGTAGCATTTTTTATATCTGAAGACTTTATAATCTAACTTTACAAAATAATTTCACTAAAAATTTTTAGTTAATATGGCTTAGAGTGTTTGCTGATATTTATTTTTGCTTTACTTAATGCATATGTTCTTAGGCACCAAAAAGATTCCCTTTCTGTACCAAAATCCTCATTAAATGTGAATGAGAATAACAGGTCATACCTGGTAAGATAATAATATAATATTTTGTCCTATTCTTAAATTTACATTTAAAATATAAATGAGCTTTTGTTTTTAATCACTACATTAAAGATTTGTTTTACTATAACTGGAAAATCTTGGTATATATGAAGGTTCTTAGGAGCAAATGGAAATCAGTTCTCCTTATTTTAAGCAGAAATTTACTGGAAAGATATTTAGTATCTCATATAACTGGCGGGAAGGTAGGGGAATAAAATGTGGAAAGGAGCAGAAGGTAAGAGAAACTAAGGCAAAGACAACAGTTGGAGTCCACCACAGGAACAATTTAGTTTGGGTTCTGCTACATGTTACCAACACAGACTCTCAACTTCATGACTATGAATAATTGTTAAATATCCCTGAGTTTTGCATTACTAGCTGGAGTTTTAGAGTCCCAGGCAGGTTTGGGAAGCTTAAACCATACGTCCATGCCCTTACTGCCAAGGGAGAGGGAAAGAGAATGTCTGGAGTCCCTAGCTTTCTGTAACAAGAAGCAATAAAATAAGGGAGATGTCCCCCAGATAGGAGGAGTTTGGATCCAACTTAAAAAAAAAAAAGTTCCAAGTATCTACTCCACAACCAAAAAGGCAAGTATCCACTACACAACCAAAATGTAATCATCCCTTTCCCCAAAGGTGATAGATCCTCAGTCTACTTAATTACCATATCCAGTTCCAGTTCAAGATAATGTCCATTTTTTCACTAGTTTTACATGATCTTTTATCAAATTATGCAACCCGTGGACTCAGTTTGTTGTTAACCTATATAAAATAATGGAGGCAAGAGAGAGAAAGAAAAGGGAAATCAGTTAAAATATATAAATTATACATGACATAGAAAGGAATAATGGATAGACACTATAGTCCTTCTTTTTTGCAGCTCTGTCAATGCCAGACTAACACTTTAAGGCTTTACTTCATGTTCTCATTCATTCAAGTGCTTAAGGTACTTCATCCTGTATTGATCCAAACCACCTTAAGGAATCAGAACTCATGATGGTCCTATCTGTGTAGGATTGCAATAGTCTTCTGTTAACTTTTGTTTGTTTATTTTGTTTTGGAAAATTTCCAGCATATACAAAAGAGGAGAGTAGTATAGTGAATTATGTACCCATCACACAGCTTCAACAACTATCAGTCATAACCAATCTTGTTTCATCTCTAACCCCACCCACCCACTGAGGATTATCCCAGAAGCATTTTTTTTTCATTCATTATTGTTTATATCTCTAAAAATAGAGACTTTATTATCTCACACAATAATTCCTCATATTAAATATCCACTTGGTGTTCAGATTTCCATCATTGTCTTATAAGGGTTAGTTAACAGCCAGTTTTTGTGAATTAAAATTTAGTAAAGTGACACATATACTGTATTTATCACCGGTTCAGAGCATATACTGCTTCCTTTAGGACAGCATGTCACCCTTACAAGGTAGTGTATTATAGCTGATATCATAGCTTGAGTCTTCAACAGATCATGCTTCTACAGGTAATGGGTTACATAAGAGTGGTGCCTTGAACATCTACCAATTAATTGCATTCTTTTGTCATTGAGTAAGTTCCTTGATCAGAAGCAATATTGCGTGGGATACCATGGAACTATGTGAGGCATTCAACAATTCTAAGAATGATAATACTGATAAATGGTACTTGGGAAAAGCATATCTAAAACCAGAATGGGTATCTCTTCCAGTATGGAAAAATCACTGCCCCCCTCCGTGAAGAGGTTCAGTGTAGCTGGCTACTTTCTCCAGGCTCAAATACAGAAATAGGAAGTCTCCCATTTAATAAGCCTTAGTAGGAAGCGGGCCTCCACATTACACTACAGAAGCCTGAAACTAGAGGTGCCTGGACATTGTCCTCTGGAGAGCTGGGATGCAGGCCTGTGATCTAGGTTTGGCCATTCATATTGTCCTACTTGAGACTGCTACCTGTTAATACAGTATCAGTACTGAAACTCACGTAAATCAAGTATTTCTAAATTTTGATGGCTGTTTTGTAGAAACCATCCTGATGTTCACAAATACAGCGTGGAGACTGTACAGTGGTATCCTCATGACACCGGCATGTTCACATCAAGCTCATTTGATAAAACTCTGAAAGTGTGGGATACAAATACATTGCAAGTAAGTATATTAAAACCTTTCCAAATAGCTCTAGAAGATGAAGGAGAATTGAACCCTAAGCCATTTTAGCGTGATTATTTGCTAAGATGTTATGTATGTGTTGGCTGAGGAGAGCTAGACTGCTTGAGTCCACATCTTGGCTCTGCTGCTGACTAGCTCTGTGACATTAGGCAAGTGACTACACCTCTGTGTGTTTCAATTTCCTCACCTGTGAATGGGGATAGTGACTGTATCTTATAGAATGGTTGTAAATATGTTGACATATGTAAAGCACCTAGAACAGTGGTTAGCATATAGTAAGTGCTCAAAAAATATTAGTTATTATTATCATCTTAATTATTTGAAAATTATTGTCTAGTGATCTAAGGAAGAAAATTGGATTTATCTTCTATTGACCTAAAACCTTAAAGGAAAGGAAAGTTACTAATATTATTGCTTAGTAAAGGTAGACACTAAATAATAAAGGTAGATAATAAAAGTGGCTCCTGGGTGGCTCAGTCGGTTAAGCGTCTGCCTTCGGCCCAGGTCATGATCCCAGGGTCCTGGGATTGAGCCCCGCATTGGGCTCCCCGCTCGGCGGGAAGCCTGCTTCTCCCTCTCCCTCTGCCTGCTGCTCTGCCTGCTTGTGCTCTCTCTCTCTCTCTGTCAAAGAGATAAATAAAATCTTTAGAAAAAAGATAGATAACAAAAAATAATTTTTATGATATTTGGTTAAAATTTATATTTCTAGTGCTAATCCTTTCCCTGAACTCTAGTCCCATATGTCTCTACCTGTCTACTGAACCTCTCTTATTTGAATATAGGATAATCTCCTCAAATATAATATGTTCCGAATTGAACATGATCACTCCTCACATCACTTAGTCCTCAAATCTTAGCAATTCTTTCTTTAAACTCTCCCATATTTTCTTCTCTTTCTCTCACCAACACTATACATCTAGACTACTCCTAAAAACTCGTAAGTGGTATTCCTGCAGTACTTTGTTCCCATATTTTCCATGGTAAGTTCTACCCCAGAATTAACCATACTATAAAGTGGTTTCATTGTGTCTCTACCCAAAACCTCTAGGGACTTCCATTGTCTAAATTCATCCTGGTGTTCTAAATTCCCCCAACCCCAACCCCTACTCCCTCAACCTTAGCTTCTACCTCTTTTCCACCTAAATTATTTGCTGTCTCTAAATTGATCTCCTTTTCTCTTCTGATCACATCTTGATTGTATTATAGTACCTTCCTCCAGTTCCTTTCCCTATGCAACTTTTTTCGTCCCTTAATTGTCCAAATTTTATACCCTTTAACCAACATCTCCACATTTTGTGTTTCCCCTCTCCCCCACCAATCCCTCATAACCACCACTTTATTCTGTTTCTATGAGTTTGACTTTTGTAGATTTCACATATAAGTGATATACAATAGTTATCATTCTCTGACTTACTTCACTTAGCATAATGCCCTTAAGGTCTATCTATGTTGTCGTAAATGGCAAGATACCCTTCTTTCTTGTGGCTGAATAATATTCCATAGTACAAAAATACCGTATCTTCTTTGTCTCTTCATACACTCATGGACACTTAGGTTGTTTCCATGACTTGGCTATAATAAATATAAAATAAATATAATAAATAATGATGCAGTGACTATGGAGGTGAAGATATCTCTTCAAGATAGTGACTTTGTTTCCCTTGGATATATATCCAGAGGTGGAGTTGCTGGATCATAAGGTAGTTCTGTTTTTAATTTTTTGAGAAACCTCCATACTGGTTTCCACAGTGGCTGTACCAATTCACATTTCCACCAACAGTGCACAAGGGTTCTCTTTTCTCCAAACCCTCACCAACACTTGTTATCTCTTGTCTTTTTGATAATCGCCATTCTAACAAGTGAGAGGTGACAGCTCACTGTGGTTCTGATTTGCATTTCCCTGATGATTAGTGATGTTGAGTACTTTCTCATGTACCTGTTGGCCATTTGTGTGTCTTCTTTGAAAAAATGCCTATTCACTTCCTCTGCCCATTTTTAAATTGGAGAGTTAATGGTTTTTTGGCTATTGAATTGTATGAGTTCTTTATATATTTTGGATATTAACCCCATATCAGACACATGATTTGCAAATTTTTTCTCCCATTCAGCACGTTGCCTTTTTATCTTGTTGATGGTTTCCTTTGCTGTGCAGAAGTTTTTAGTTTGATGTATAGTTCCACTTGTTTATTTTCCCTTTGTTGCCTTTGTTTTAGGTGTCAAATCCAAAAAATCATCACTCAGATACTGGTAACAGGGAGCTTACTGCTTTTGTTTTCTTCTAGGAGTTTTATGGTTTCAGGTCTTACATTCAAGTCTTTAATAGTTTTTAAGGACTTATTTGGAGCCCAACTCACGACCCTGAAATCAAGAGTTGGACACTTAGGGTGCCTGGGTGGCTCAGTCAGTTGGGCATCTGCCTTCGGCTCAGGTCATGATCTCGGGGTCCTGGGATCAAGCCCTGCATCGGGCTCCCTGCTTAGTGGGGGGCCTGCTTCTCCCTCTGCCTGTCCCCACTGTTCATGCTCTCTCTCTCTCTCTCTCAGATCAATCAATAAATAAATCTTTAAAAAAGAGTTGGACACTTAACCAACTTAGCCACCCAGGCACTCCTCAAGTCTTTAACCTATTTTGTAATTTATTTTTGTATGTGGTGTAAGAAAGTGATCCAGTTTCATTCTTTTGCCTATTGCTGTCTGATTTTCCTAATACTATTTCATGAAGAGACTATCCTTTCCCCATTTACACTCTTGGCTCCTCCTCTTATTGACCATATCTGCATGAGTTTATTTCTGGGCTCTCTATCCTGTTCTGTTGATCAGTGTGTTTGTTTTTATTCCAATACCATATTGTTTTGATTACTATAATTTTGTAAAATAGTTTGAAATCAAGAGGTATGATACCTGTAGCTTTTTTCTTCTTTCTCAAGATTGCTTTAGCTATTTGGGATTGGTGTTCCATACAAATTTTAAGATTTTCTTTTTCTGTTTCTGTAAACATGGCATTGGAATTTTGATAGCACTTACACTGAATCTGCAGGTTGCTTTCGGTAGTATGGACATTTTAACAGTGTTAACACTCGCAATCCGTGAGCATGGAATATCCTTTCATTTATTTGTGTCTTCGGTTTCTTTCATCAATATCTGATAGTTTACAGTATACATATCTTTTACCAATTTAGTTAAATTTATTTCTAGGTATTCTATTCCTTTGATGCAGCTGTAAGTGGGATTATTTTCTTAATCTCTCTTTTGATAATTCATTATTGGTGTATAGAAACACAACAGATTTTTATATATTGATTTTATATCTTTCAGCTTTATTGAATTTATTAGTTCAAAGAGGTGTTTGGTGGAGTCTTTGGGGTTTTCTATACATATTATCATGTTATCTGCAAATAGAGACAGTTCAAATTCTTCCTTCCCAGTTTTTATGCTTTTTTTCCTTGTTTCATTGCCCTGGTTAGGACTTCTTTTTCTTTTTTTCTTTTTTTTTTTTAAGTTTCATTTATTTATTTTAGAGAGCGAGAGAGAGAGAGCATGAGCAGGAGGGGCAGAGGGAGAGGAAGGGAGAGAATCCTCAAGCATACTCCGCACTGAGCATGGACCCCGACATGGGGCTCCATCCCGTGACCCTGAGATCGTGACCTGAGCCGAAACCTAGAGTTGGAAGCTTAATTGTGCCACCCAGGTGCCCCCTGGCTAGGACTTCTAATGCCAAGTTGATAAAAGTGGTGAGGTACTGGCATCTTTGTCTTGTTCCTGATCTTAGAGGAAAAACGATCTTAGAGGAGAAACTTTAAGTTTCTCGTTGTTGAAGAAGAGATGAAATTAGCTTGTGGGCTTACCACCTATCTATCTGTGTATGTGTGCTGTGTGTGTGTGTATTCTTTATTATGTTGAGATACTTTGCCTTTATATTTAGTTTGTCAAAAAATGCATCATACTTTATAATAAAAGTCAATCTTCATTCCTGATTCTTCAAAAATTCTTAACATACTAGGAACAGCAGGGAAATTCCTTAATTTGGTAAGGTCTATCTCTTTTTTAAAAACACACCTAAAGCAAATATTTTGTTTGTTGGTAAATTATTGAAAGCTTTCCCTTTGAGTTATCTCTATTATCCCCTCTGTTTAACATTATATGGGAAGTCCTAGGCAGTACAATAAGGCAAAAAAAAGAAATGAAAGGAATTTAAACTGTCATTCACAGATCACATGATTATGAGCATAGGAAATCCAAAAGAATCTCTAGCCAATTATTAAAACTAATATGAGTAAACTTAGCAAAGTTGCTGGATATAAGGTCAGTTGCATTTCTGAATTTTAGACACAACAAATTATGAATTTTGAAAGTAGTATCATTGACAATTGCATCAGAAATCATCATATTCCTAGTAAGAAAGTGAAAAGTATACAAGACCACTCAACACCACACAGAAAACTATAGAATATTAATGACACAAGATTTAAATAAATGGTGGGATATACTATATTCGGGAATTAGAAGGCTCAGTATCGTAAAGATACCAGTTTTACCCAGAGTGATCTATAGAATCAGTGCATTTCTAATCAATATATTCACAGGATTCTTTTATGGAAGTGGACTGACTAAGACTTACCATAAATTTAATTACACTAAATGGTGTGATATCAGTACAAGTGAAAAAAACAAAGAGTGGAACAGGATAATCAGGAAACACACCTATACATACACCATCATTTGATTTATGACACAAGTAACACTGCAGTGCACTGGGGAAGTGATGGCCTTTTCCACAGATTGTGCTGGATCAACTAGGTATCCATATAAAAAAAAAACACATAATCTTTACCATACCCCACAACAGACAGAAAAGAAATCTACCAATTTCAGGTAAATGACAGGTATAAAAATATAAAAGAAAACAATAAAACTTAGAGGAAAAAAAAACCAGAAAATATCTTCGTGGTTCAAGATAGGTAAAAACACAAAAGGTTTAAACGAAAAAGAGAAAGATTGATAAATTGAACTGCATTAAGATTAGAAAGCTCTATTCATCAAAAAACATTAAGACGGTAAAAAAGTAAGCCGTGAAGTAGGGTATATGTGACAGATGCATACATCTTTAAAAAGACATATATAACTTATAAAAAATGGAAAATTAAAAGACTGGAAGCCCATAGAGAACTAGGCAGCGGAACGTTTTTTTAAATATTTTATTTATTTGAGAGTGAGAGAGAGAGAGACAGAGAAAGAGAGCAAGGGAGGGGAAGGAAGAAGGACAAGCAGACTCCACGCTGCGCATAGAGCCCACATGGGGCTCTATCTTAGGACCCTGAGTTCAGGATCCTAAGAAATCAAGAGTCAGGTGCTCAACCAACTGAGCCAACCAACTGAGCCAACCCCTAGGCAAAACATTTGCTTAGACACTTCATAAAAGAGGATATCTAAATAGCCAATAAATAAATACATTCAACTTTATTAATTGAGCATCTGGATATTTTAATTAAATCCACAACGAGGTATGGATTTACCTCCATTTACCTGTGTATCCTCCAGGGTAGCTCAAATTAAAGGGTCTGATAAAAATAACAAGTGTATCTGTTGCTGATGAGATTACAGTTGGTACACATATTTGGTATCAACTGAGGCCAAATATGTGGGTTTCTTGTTATCCAGAAGATACACTTTTGAGTATATAAATGCATACGTATGTGTGCCAAGGGACATTTACAAGAATGTTCATAGCAGCACTATTCATGATAACCAAAAACTGGAGAAAATCCAAATGTCCATTAACAGTCAAATGAAATCTGGTATATTTTACATTGGAATACTATGCAACAATGGCAAGGGGACACTCACTACTATATCAACAAAATGTATAATTTTACATAATAATGAACAAAATAACCAGATACAAAAGAGTACTTCATATATAATTCCTATTCAAAAATTGGCAAAACTAATCTAAAGTGATAGAGGTCAGTATGGTGGTTATCTTTCTTGGTGAGGGTTGAAAGGGTGTAGGGAGCCTTTTGGGGGTGTTAGTAAGATAATGTTTGTAACATTCTATGTTATAATGTAGGTGGTGGTTACTTTGTGAAAATTCACACTGAAAATTCACTGAGCTGTATACTTATGATCTGTATACTTTTCTGTATGTTTATTACTTAACACTTCAGTTAAAAATGTGGTTTAAAAATTAATAAGCCATACATTTGCATTTTCTTTGATTAACATTGACTTCTTTTTAAAACTCTAAGAAAAGACATCTTGATTTCAAATTTTCTTTAGAACATAAATGTTTTTGGGTTTTTTCAAAGATTTCTTTAAATTTATTTATTTGACAGAGAGATAGCACAAGTAGGCAGAGCGGCAGGCAGAGGGAAAGGGAGAAGCAGGCTCTCTGCTGAGCAGGGAGCCCGATGTGGGGCTCGATCCCAGGACTCTGGGATCATGACCTGAGCCGAAGGCAGCCGCTTAACCGACTGAGCCACCCAGGCGCCCCAGAACATAAATGCTTTTGCCAACTCAAAATAGTGTTTCATGGAGGTGCCTGGCTGGCTCAGTCGGTAGAGCATGTGACTTTTGATCTTGGGGTTGTAAATTTGAGCCCCACGTTGGGTGGAGAGATTACTTAAAAAAATAATATTTCATGAATTCATAGTTCTATCTGAAATAGACAAAGCATTTTATTGATAAGAACTTTGAAAGTATTCAATAAGAAATAATTTCTTGTGCATCTGCTAGGTACAAAGAAAAATAAGGAAGGCATGATATTGTCCTTTTTCCACATCTATCCCTGCCACTAATTTTTCCTATTAATATACATATTATATATCTATCATAGTTTTACTTCATCTGAGCTTTCCATAAATGTGTTTAAAGCTTGAGCACATGATATGGCTTAAAGGAATATCTTCTCTAGAGACTTCTCTGTTACACATTAGGGTAAAGAACAACTTTTTCTCATTCTGAGTTTTCTTAGAATTTTGCATAATGGAACAAAAATCAGAAAATACAGATGTCAGTATCCAGCCCATGTTCTTTAGAAATGAGTTAAGATCCTTGAATATATTCAACAGTATGTATTCAATTTCTGTTACATGTTAAAGCTGGGGATTCAATGGCAAGCAAAATAAACATTGTCCCTGCCCTATGGCAAGGAGTTTCAGTTTAGCAAGGAAAACAAATGATTAAACAAGAAATAATAGTGAAGTCCAAAAGGAACTATAACGATGAAAGTGTACAGTATTTTAGCAGGATCACCTAACCTATGGAGAATCAGGGAAGGCTTTCTAGAGTAAGTGGTCCTCTGGCTTTTGGCTGAGATGAAGGGTGAAGAGTAGAAATTGGCCAAGTCCAAAGAAGGAGGATAAGAGTTCTAGTCAGAGGGAACAACATGAGAAAACTCCTTGGGGTAACAGTGAATGTGACATTTTAAAAACTGAAAGGTGCTCACAATGGCTAGAGTGCCAAAGGACAGTAGCCAGAGATAAAGCCAAAAAGGTAAGCAGTGTCTGTATCATGAGGGGCCTTATTAATTTTATTAAGTAGGTTGAATATTTTCCTAGGGGAAAAAGCAAGATTTTGAAGAGTCTAAGTGGTGGCCAAAAATGAAAACATCAAATTGCCATTTTAGGTGAAAGAGTCTGGATATGTTGCCAGTTGGTTGGAAGGTAGCAAGAGGAGAGTCAAAGAGACCAGGGAGGAGGTTGCAGTAATCCAAGCAGGAGTCAGTAGATCATGGCTTGACTAGGGTAATGGCAATGGAATAGATAGATATGAGAGGATTACAGAGAATTGACAGGAGTTGCAAGTTGATTAGCTCTCAGGAATAGTGAAAAATCAAGAATTTCAGGGAAATGCAAATCAAACCCACAGTGAGATAACCATTTCATACCTTTTAGGATTGCTGTAATCAAAAAGACAATAACAAGTGTTGAGTAGGATGTGGATAAACTGGAACAATCATAAATTACTGGTGGGAATGTAAAATGGTATAGCGGTTTTGGAAAACAGTCTGAAAAGGTTAAACATAGATTTAGCACATGACCCAGCAATTCCACTCCTGTGTGTGTACCCAAAGCAAAATGAAAACATAACTTCACACAAAACTTGTACACAAATGTTCATAGTGGCATTATTCAAAATGACCAAAGAGTGAAAACAAATAAACATTCATCAGCTGATGAATGGGTAGCCATCAAATGGAGTATTATTCAGCAATAGAAAGAAGTGAAGTACTGATAACAAGCTAAGTGAAATGAAACATGCTAAGTGAAATGAAAAAAGAAAATGTGTTAAATGAAAGATTGCAAAAGACCACAGATTGTATAATTCCATCTCTGAAACATCAAGAAATAGGCTAATATAGAGAGACAGAAAGTAGATTAGTGGTTTCCTAGGGAGAGGGTAGGAAGAAATGGGGAGTGCCTGCTGATGGGAGTGGCGTTTCTTTTTGGGGTGATAAAAATGTTCTAAAATTGATTTTGGTGATGATTGCACAACTCTGTGAGTATACTAAAAACCATTAAAGTACATACTTTGAATGAGTGAATTGTATGGTATGTCAACTATAGCTCAATAAAGGTATTATTTAAAAAGACCAAGAATTATTCTTAAGTTCTCTATGTTGGGCAGTTGGGTAGAGTATAATTGTTATTTACTAAGACAGAGAAAGATTAGGAGGTATTGAGTTCAATTTTAGATTTGTTAAATTTGAAGGATTCACAGGAAATCCAAAAGAAGATAATCCAGGAAGTGAGCTATACATATCTGGTATTTAAGAATGTGGTCTACACAGAAAATACAGACTTGTGTCACCACCATATAGGTGGCAGTTGAAGAGAAGAGTGCATAGAACAAAACCTTTAGGAAGACCAAGATTAATAGGACAGGAAAAGGAACAACAAAGCTTGCAAAAGACATAAAGAGGAGTAGCCAGAGAGAGTAAGAGGAAAATCAGGAGTATGTGATAGAATGGAACCAGTGAAAGAGATTGTTTTAAGGAAGATGGAGTAATCAGCTGTGTTGAATGTTACTGACAGGTTAGGTAAGATGGGGTCTATACTTGGTGACGGCAGGTATCAGTGATATGGGAAGAGTAGTGTGAATGGGAGTAGTGGAGATAAAAATAAGATTACGGTGACTTGAGAAATATGTGGGAGATAAATTAGAGCCAAAATTTGGATTCAAAGAGGAAGAAAGAAGATTAATTAGGGATATAGGATGAAAGGTTTTTGTTTTCTTGTCTTGAGGAAAGGGTTGCTATTAAGATGAAAGAAACATGAACATTTTTTAATGCTGATGGGAATGAGCTAGTAGGGAGGGAGAGTATATACATATCCTGGAGATAGAGGAGGTAATGTGTAGCATGAGATTTTTAACAGTGCTGAGGGTCATCTGAACACAGGTAGGGGTATTAACTTTAAATATGAGGAAGGATGATTTTTCCATGATAACAGGAACAAAGAAGGAGAAGGATAAATGGAAGCAAATGTGTTTGTAGGTTTGTTGATAAGATATTCAAGGAATTCTCATTGAATGACTTCCTGTATTCTCTTTGTAATCAAAGATCAGATCACCTGTTATGACCAACTGGTGATGTTTATGGAGAGTGGGGAAGTTTGAAATAGCAGTGAATATTGCAGAGAATAGTAGTGAAATATAATAGGATATAATAGGACTGGCAGTGAGTCCTGAAAGCCCAGTTGAGATGAAAGATCTTTTATAGTGATGCCAGTTTGCTTTACTGTAAGATTCTCTTCTCTTGGGTTAAAGTAGAGGTCAGCTTACTAAGCAGCCCATAGGCCAAGTCTGGTCCCCTGGCCTCTTTTTGCAAATAAAATGTTATTTCTTGTCTATGGCTGTTTTGACACTACAGTGGCAGAAATAAGTAGTTGGAAATGACAGAAATGAGTAGTAGTCCTCAAAGCCTAAAATATTTACAGCCTTACCTTACAGAAAAGGTTTGCTGACCTCTGGTGTAGATCAGTGTGGATACAGGTGCAGAGAAGGCAGACATTTGGAGTCATGTGGGGTTGAAGGCTTGACAGAGTGAAAGAATTAATGACAAAGGAGTTGAAGATATGGTGGATGAAGTACTGAACCTCGGTATCCACACCAAGGAAGGAAAAAAAGCAAAGACAGGAGGAACTGATAGGAGTTTCGGGTTTTATTTGGATGTCTTGGAAGTAGTTGGGAAAAACTAAGCTGAAAATGGTAGAAGATTGTGGTCATACATTACATATGTGAAATGTATGATTTTGAAGGAAGAGTGAGTGTAGGTGATGAGAGTGCTGGGATATGGTAGCTAAAGTTGAATGGGACCGAGAGGCAGAGCACTAGCTAGATCACCTGTGTAGATGATGAAGTTCCCCAGACTGGAGTGGAGAGGAAGATGGTGAGCCAGGTGGTTGTCTTTTCTTCATCTCTTGAATTTATTAGAGAAAAAATGTTTCTCTCACAAAAGGGACAGAGTGCAATAAATAACATAGGATTTATTTTTTTTAAAGATTTTATTTATTCATGAGAGAGAGAGGCAGAGGCAGAGGGAGAAGCAGGCTCCTCATGGAGCAGGAAGCCCAGTGCGGGACTGGATTCCAGGACCCTGCGATCAGGACCTGAGCTGAAAGCAGACACTTAACCTACAGAACCACCCAGGCACCTCAATAGCATAGGATTTAAAATTAACAGGTTTTTGAGGGTATCACATTCCTTTTTTTTTTAATTTTATTTTATTATGTTAATCACCATACAATATATAATTAGTTTTTGATGTAGTGATCCACGATTCATTGTTTTCATATAACACCCAGTGCTCCATCAGTACGTGCCCTCCTTAATACCCATCACCAGGCTAACCCATCCCCCCCACCCCCCTCCCCTCTAGAACCCTCAGTTTGTTTCTCAGAGTCCATAGTCTCTCATGGTTAGTCTCCCCCTCCGAGTTGCCCCCCTTCATTTTTCCCTTCCTGCTATCTTCTTCTTTTTCTTTTTTTTAACATATAATGTATTATTTGTTTCAGAGGTACAAGTCTGTGATTCATCAGTCTTACACAATTCACATTCCTATGTGTTTGACTTCAAATAAATTGCTAACAGTCATTCAGAAATTGGTAACAGTGTAGAAATAAGTAAATAGAATGTTTACTGCTTTTGTGACTATAATTAGAACTTACAATTTTTAAATGTCTTTTGATTATCAGACGGCAGATGTATTTAATTTTGAAGAAACCGTTTATAGTCATCATATGTCTCCAGTTGCCACCAAGCACTGTTTGGTAGCAGGTTTGTACCTGTACTCTTTTGCTTTTCAACATATTGAAACTTGCTCCCTTTTAATACATAGTTAGTTTTGATATAGACATTTCAACCCAGATGAATATCACAATTTAAAAAAAAAACCTCAAGTATATGCTATATTTACATTCAATTTTATTGGTATTATGCAGATCGGGCACTGTGCTAGTGGCTAGGATTCAAAGATTAAGAAAGCACATTTCTGTTCCCTAAGGAGTTAATTTTCAACCACCGAAGTTTCAAAAATTTTACATGAACAAAATTTGGCAACTTTTTCAATTCAACATAATAAAAAAATGGAAATTATTTTCTTTTCTCTAAGATTGTGTTATTCAAATTAAACATCCATTTTTATGAAAGCACCTACAACAAGAATTTTCATGTGTGAGGAAGAAAAAATGTTTTTCTGGTATCTGGTATCAGGTCCCTAGGATTCCATTATTTGTTTGGCACTGCATGAACATCTTCACCTGCAGATACCAGTCAGCTGCATCATCTGCAGGAAAGAGCTAGACACTAGCTTGTCCTCGAGGTCCACTCAGTCTGTGTCGAGAGTCTCTGGAAGTATATGATTAATATGGACAGACTGAGGCATTAAGTAAATTTATTTGATATAATAAAATAGCATAGAATTGTAGCAATGCAGATTTCCTGGTTTTGATACTCTGATATAGTTACCTAACATAACAATGGTTGGGACAACATGGGTAAAGGGTACACAGGGTCTCTCTGTCCTATCTTTGCAACTTTCTCTGAATCTATAATTATTTCAAAATTAAACATTAGAACATAATGCAATAATAGAGCTCTCTTAGTACCTTGTGTAACTGCAATTACATTTGCTAATTATAAACATTAAAAATGATTTGAAGTATATTTTTAGCATACTTTTTTTATATTTCTGTGTAGATGCAGAGAAGATATCATGATTCATAAGGTAGTTTCTTGTTTCCTTTTGGTGATGATTTATAATAAAATTATCTTAAACCATTTTTGTTTTTGTTTTTACAGTTGGTACTAGAGGGCCCAAAGTACAACTTTGTGACTTAAAGTCTGGATCCTGTTCCCACATTTTACAGGGTATTTTTTTTTTTTTTATTTGAAACAACAACTACTTTGAGTAAACCGTTCAATAAAAAGAAACATTACTAACAATGTATTCTTTGTAACTGACATGACTGATGTATTTTGTGCTAGCTGTTAAAAGTCAACAGGGAAATAAAGATCCTTCTGTGCATTATTCTTATAAAACTGAACTATTGAGGAGACATTTATATAAACAATAGCCATAGGGTAAACTCAAAAGATATGGAAAGTCTAGCTGAAAACCTTATCTTATTTCTACATTAAAAAAAAAAATTATTTATGAAACTTACATTGGTACATTTGTCTTATGAGCATTGTTTAGTATTGTTCTCGCTAAGTAAACATTCTTAATATTTAGGTGTTTTTCCTGAATGCAAATATTTTAGAAAAAGCTATTAAAATAATATTTTGGTTAAGATATATTAATTTGAATATTTTTGCTACTTTGCTATCAATATTAGACCATCGATTCTAAATAATGGAAAGATGGCTTATAATTCAGAAATTTACATTTCTATTCATCCCTGAGAAACACATAATATATCAAGAGAATTTGGTGAAATGGATAACATTTGTTTTACATTGTCATGAATCTCTAATAATATAAGTTAGGTAGATGAAAATATCTACTTTGAATAGTTCATTTAGGCAAAAGTGAATTAAAATGCTGAAGTCAATTATTCTATGAACGTATCACCTGTGCTTTCTAGAAAAAATTTTTTATCCAAATGCTTTCTACAATCATGAATTTTACAAAAATTTCTATTATAACTTTCTGAAAAGTTAGAAACCATTTTTATATTCTAGAATGTTTAATTTGTATGGTTTGTTGCAGTGGTTTTTTGTGGTAGATACAAGTAAATGAGCTTAAGCTGTATTACTTAACAGTGGATTCACTTTTTAATCTAACAGCTGTATTAAAAAAGAAAGACTCACTTGCTCTTTCCAATGTGAAACCAGGCCATTTATAATGGGATAACATGTAAGAAATGCCCCACAGACTTCATATTAATATTTAAACGTAGATTATTATATATGTGAAAAAGTGATGATCATATCAATTTATTTTTAATATTTAGTCTTCACTTTCTTCAAAATCAGACATATTACACTGTATCTTCTGATTTTTCAACTATTTTTTTTTTTTAATTTTATTTATTTATTTGACAGAGACACAGCGAGAGAGGGAACACAAGCAGGGGGAGTGGGAGAGGGAGAAGCAGGCTTCCCCACGGAGCAGGGAGCCCGATGCGGGGCTCGATCCCATGACCTGAGCCGAAGGCAGACGCTCAACGACTGAGCCACCCAGGCGCCCCTGATTTTTCAACTATTTTACAAGACTTTTCATACAGTTATATTTGCAGGTCACAGACAAGAAATAATGGCAGTTTCCTGGTCACCACGTTGTGAATATGTCTTGGCAACTGCAAGGTAACATGCAAATTATTTGGTTTTGAAGTTGATAATTAATGATAAAAATTTTGAAAATACTTTTTTATAAGATGCATATTTAGTTATTAATTAGGCCCTTTAAATAATTGAGTTACTGTTTTTTAGTCCTATCACTACATATCTTGAAGGTGCTCACCTTTTAAAACAGAGAAAACAAGAGAATCTCTAGCAATGCAAATTTGCTAGTACTACCCATAAAAAAACTGTGTTGTCATTTTTTTCTACCCAAGTATAAGACTTACTTTTAAAACAGTAGCATTTCATTTTCTTTAATACAGATTATTTTGAATCTGATTCAACATTTATTCCTTGATTCAATTTAATAATATTTAATGATGACCGCCTACCTTGAGCCAAGCAGTTTAGTCCCCAGAGAAGCTTCTGTTAATAGTTTACAGAATGTGATACTGAGATCTATGCTTTCTGAAGTAGAACAAGTCTAGAATGTAGCTGTTAGAAGGCTGCCTAAAGAGGTGTGAAGGTGAAAAGCTAGGTGCTGGTTGTGGGTCCATGATAGGGCGAATTTATATTGTTCATGCCTAACTTGGTTTTCCTCAAACCATGGGGAAGCTAAGAGGCTTTCAGTTCTCAGAATACCGCAGGAATTTGAATCAGTATGAGAATGGACCTAGTAATCAATGCTAGTAATCAGGTAAGTCCAAATCTTATCTGTTTCAGAAAGTACTTGAATCCTCAGACTCATCCCATTGCAGACCTTTTTCCCCAGCTGGAAAGAAAGAAAATCATTTTGAAAATGGGAAATGCTAGCTTTTTGCTTACTATTCTTTTTTTTTTTTAAAGATTTTATTTATTTATTTGACAGAGAGAGACACAGCGAGAGAGGGAACACAAGCAGGGGGAGTGGGAGAGGGAGAAGCAGGCTCCCCACAGAGCAGGGAGCCCGATGCGGGACTCGATCCCAGGACCCCGGGACCATGACCTGAGCCGAAGGCAGTCGCTTAACCAACTGAGCCACCCAGGCGCCCTTTGCTTACTATTCTAATTGGCTAGGTTTGATGGCGAACTGTGAAAAGAATCAAGACTATAGGAAGAGATAAGCCCTGTATCTATGAAAAAAATAGATTTATAAGTTAGAAATAGGCTTATAAAGTGCATTGTATTGCTCTTTCTAATTAAAGGGGCCTGGATAAACCCAATTTGTTAGAATATTGTTGAGGTCTTTTTTGAGAACATGATAGCATTAGTTAAACTGATTTATATTTTCTTTAGGAGTAATTGAAATTGAAATTGATAATGTGGTCATGGTTTTTTTTGCCTTTATTCTTTTCACTTACTTGAGGTAAAATAAAAGTAAGTGCCAGATTTCTAAGAGACATTAAAGTGAGTTCTTGTATATCTGGTAAAGATTGATTTGAGTATAGGAAACCAAATATAAATGTATTGTCCTTATTACTCACCTTAATTTTTTCATATAAAAAGAAAACACCAAATTCATGCCAAATGAATTCTTAAAGTAAAATTAGTTAGCTGCTTGGTTGTCTAGAAAACATTTGAATAACAAACAATAGAAAGGATGTAGTAACAAACTTGCTAAGGGACAAGCTCCAAAACTATCTAGTTTTGGCAGAGGAACCATTAAAAACAAAATAAAAATCAGCAGAATTCTGTTCTTGTGATCTAAAAAAGTTACCCTTTTTTTGGCTATTTTTTTCACTGCTTTTTGCTACTACTGATTTTGAATATTTGATGAAAAGGCAAAAGTTCAACAACCCAAAAGTACAAATATATTTGCACTAATATACTGAGACTTCTGTGTGCCGTAATACTGTAAAGGTAGGTGAAGAGTACAGTCACTGTCCTAGCTATATATGTCAATGTAACATTTATTTCTTCTTAGTGCTGACAGTAGAGTAAAATTATGGGATGTGAGAAGAGCATCAGGATGTTTAATTACTCTTGATCAGCATAATGGAAAAAAGTCACAAGCTGTTGAATCAGGTAATGAAGAATACATTAATATAGAAATATGCCAATGATAGTATTTTTTATATTAAAAATTTTTAATTGAAACCAAGTAATTAATGTATATTGACAAGTTGCAAATTTTATGATTTAAAAAATGGCATTCACAATAAATTGATTTCTAAAAATACATAACTAAATTATGGTTGTCTTTCTTCAAGATACAAAGAAGTATGACATTTTATCTACCCCTAAATTTTCAAATGCAGGAACTTTTCTGAATTAATTTGTTACTTTTTTCCTCCAGTGAAGTCAACTAATACAAATTCATTGCCACGTTAGGAAGCTACAATAAATCGAAGGAATAGTAACATTTTGTGGCCATTGTATGAAAATAGAATTTGCAAATTGTGTTAAATGTGTCAGCTGCTATCCAGGTGATGAAGTACCTCAATTGCTTTTTTCCAATAGAATTCAATTCCTTTTTTTTTTAAGATTTTATTTACTTATTTGAGAGAGAGAGTGCGCATGCATGCGTTTACAAGCAGGTGTTGGGCAGAGGGAGAAGGAGAGAGAGAATTCTAAGCAGACTCCTAGCTGAGGGCAGAGCCCGACGTGGGGCTCCATCCCAGGACCCTGAGATAATGACCTGAATGAAATCAAGAGTCAGACACTTAACTGACTGAGCCATCCAGGTGCCCCTAGAATTTAATTTCTGTATAGGATAAGATTCTGATTTAGAATTAATTGTGGACCAGAAAAATCTTAGGATGAACTATATACATTTTTGTGATTGTTTTAATAATCTTTTTTAATTAATCAGGCTCTTGAGAATTATGCTTTCTCAAATTTGGTCATTTTGAAAGTAATACAAATTTTTTTTTTTTTTTTTAGATTTTTTATTTATATGACAGAGAGAGACATACCGAGAGAGGGAACACAAGCAGGGGGAGTGGGAGAGGGAGAAGCAGGCTTCCTGCGGAGCAGGGAGCCCGATGCGGGGCTCAATCCCAGGACCCTGGGATCATGACCTGAGCCGAAGGCAGACACTTAACGACTGAGCCACCCAGGCGCCCCAGTTTTGAATGAAACTAGAACACTTATTCTTTCCCTACTGAAGTTTTTTTTTTTAATAGTAAATACTAGTATGACTGATTTTTAATGGTCCATAGAATAGTCCATGGAATGATTTTTAGATAAAAAATGGAAATAGTATATGAGAAATTTAGAAGGTGTTTAATTTAAAAATTTAGTGTTAGGCATGCATTTAATTGAGTTGGACAGCACAGCTTACTCTCTGAAGAAAAATTATATTTGGCAAGATTTCTTTCTCTTTAGTTTTCCTGTTTTTCTCCATTTTTATGGTTCTAATTTATATAGCTTATGATATTCAAATAACCAAATATAATCAACTTGTATATTTTAAGTAATTCAGATAGTTGTCCTTTAATATGTTTAAATAACTGTATCATCAAGCATTAAGTGTGTGCTGAATACAAGAATAGATTAACTGAATTGTATTTTTCATTGCAGCAAACACTGCTCATAATGGGAAAGTTAATGGCTTATGTTTTACAAGTGATGGGCTTCATCTCCTTACTGTTGGTACGGATAATCGAATGAGGCTCTGGAATAGTTCCAATGGAGAAAACACACTAGTAAGAGATTTTAAATATCTCCAACTTTTTTTTTTTTCTTTAAGTAATCTACACCCAGTGTAAGGCTTGAACTCACAACCCTGCGATCAAGAATTGCATGCTCTACTGATTGAGCCAGCCAGGTGCCCCTCTAACCTTTTGAATATATATTTAAAAAATGGATCTGTGAAATACACTTGGTGTCCTTCTGTAGATTTAACTCTTTTCTTGTCTCTGTATTCCAGTTTTCTTTTTATATTTTTCTATTAGTGAACTAATAACTCTCAACACAGGACAGCCTACCCTACCATGCCCCCACCACATTCTCCTCACTTGTGGAGAATTATTGCTCTACTGCGCATAATGTGAGTGTGCCATATTTCTCAGGTGTATTGGAGAAGAATATAAGATTGAGAACAACTGATATAAATTAAAGTTATAGTCAAATTTTATACTATATATGACTTGTAAACAAAATCTAAGATGAATGTTATAGTACCAGAACATATGGTACTTTAATACTGGAGTAAATGTGTTTTAGATGTGCTAGATTCTTATGTGGTATTTAATTTCTAACACTTTTTAAAAATTTATGTTATGCTCCTTACCAGGTGTACCTGTGGTTTAATAACTTTCAGAATAAGCTAATAAGTTTGTATTTTGGTGGTAATAGTAATAGCTAATACTTATTAAGTGCTTATGTGTCAGATACAGTGTTAATAAAAATTAACATGTAACATGTACTGAAGCATATAGGATCTTATTTAATCATCAAATCAATACTGTGAAGGTAGTTACTGTTATAATACCCATTTTACACATGAGGAAATGAGACATAATGGTGATTATACCAAACACCTTATAGCATTTATTTAATGCTTTAAGGTAGGTATTGATTATTAATATTAATTATTTATTAATTTAAGTACTCTCTTCCCCCAGCACGGGGCTCAAACTCAACAACCCCTAGATCAAGAGTCACATGCCCTTCTGACTGAGACAGCCAGGTGCCCCATTTCATCTTCCTTTCTTTAACCTCCTTTCTAAGTAATTCTCTTTTAGATACTCTAAAGATCATTTCTTTTATTAAATTCTAATTTTACTATAAGGTCAAAATTGTTCATACTAGGTTAGAGTTTGCTAATCTCTCATGTACTTTATGAAGTGCTTCTCCATCATATCTCAGACTAGAAACTCAGGCATTGCAAATTTTACTTTAGAATCTTCCATTCATTATATTTGTATCATGTTTCTAACCAGGTCACACCTTTCTTTTCTCATTTTATTCATTTATTTAATAAGTATTTATTGAGCATATCCTGTTTTCCAGACACTATTATACAGCAGCAGACAAAACATAGAAAAGTCCTATCCTCATGGAACTTATATTCTAGGGGGAGGAAGAAAGACATCCATCCATCAGTCAATAAATAGATGGATGGATAAAATATATTTTAGATGTAGCAAGTGCTCTGAAGAAAAGCAAAGCAAGGAAAGTAGCATAGAAAATATTGGGAAGTTGGAGTTGCAGTTTTACATAGGGCAGTCAGGGTATGTTTCACTCAGAAGACGATATTTGGCCTGAAGGAAATGAAGTGAGCCATCAGATATCTGGGAAGGCAAGCGTTCCAGGCAGAGGAAGGAAGAAAGTAGAAAGACCCTGAGTCAGGAGCATACTTGGAATACCCAGGAAACATCTAAGAGGCTCTTGTGTTGAAATAGAGGAAGCAAGGGGGAGAGTACTAGGAGATGAGGAACAGAAGGAACCAGACACCAGAGGATATAGGCTTGTAGGCCTTTGTAAGGGCTTAGGCTTTTTCTCTGGGTGAAATGGAAAGCCACTAAAGGCCTTTGAGTGGTGATGTGATGGGGTCACTTTGGAAAGGTCGGTTGGCATGTGCATCAAAGGTGAATGTGATAAGTATAAAGGGTATTGACTATATATATAAATTGTTAGTGTGATTCTATTACATTTTTCTCTCCTTCTTGAAGGTGATACTCATGCCTTAAGGGTTTTTGCTAGTAGTAAGTCTACTTCTTGAATAGTGTGTTTGGAATGGATAATACCTTTTTAAATTGACTTGATCTAAGTAGTCATTCATGCATAGCATTTGGAGTCTTTGGTGATCTTCCTGCTGATAATTCTCAAATGTTTAGCTACTGGTTTTACACCTGCCCTAAACTGCTTAATCTAAATTATCAGCGGGATAATTTCAGCACTATCAATTTCTTTTGCCCAAAGCTTCTCAGACTTTGATGAGCCTTTAGATCACCTAGTTATCTTATTAAAATGAAGATTCTTGTTCAGTAGGATTGGGATAAAACCTGGAATTTTCCTTTCAAACTGCAGAGGAGATGCTGATGTTGGGCTCGCACCTTTGGCGTACAGGTGCAGAATTTTTATTTTTGTCCTAAATATGTAATTATAGAAAGTTGCAGTTGTATACACACTACTTGTGTTCTGTGCTTTTTTATACTTAGTTTTTATCCTTATTTCCTGCATAATTTTCATAATTATGATTTTTAATTACTATATAAGATGTAGAGTTATTATAAAATTATTAGAGATTTACATATATTTTTAGTTATTTTGCCATTCTAGATAATGCTGCATTGAATTCCTCTGGGCATATAGCTTTTTGCTGTTTAATTATTTCCGTAAGCTAAATTTCCAGGAGTAATTACCAGGTCAAGGAGTAAGAATAACTTTCTTGTGTAATGGGTACAAAGTTTCAGTTCTGCAGGATGAAAAGAGTTCTGGAGATTGAGGATGATGAAGGTTGCACAACAATGTGAATGTAATGTCACTAACTGTACACTTAAATACAGTTAAGATGGCAAATTTTATGCTGTGTCTATTTTGCCACAATTAAAAATGTTTTATTTTAAGATTTTATTTATTTATTTGACAGAGAAAGACACAGCGAGGGAGGGAACACAAGCAGCAGGGGTGGGAGAGGGAGAAGCAGACTCCCCACTGAGCAGGGAGCCCGATGCGGGGCTCGATCCCAGGACCCTGGGATCGTGACCTGAGCTGAAGACAGGCACTTAACGACTGAGCCACCCAGGCGCCCCACAATTAAAAATGTTTTAAAATAAAAAGAGAATTATTCCCTCCCCCCCCAAAAAAGAACATCTTTGTATTTTGTTGCATAATAAATCATTTGGCCTTTTAGAAGCAATGACAAGTTACAGTGCCACCAACACGTTACCTCACTTGTAACGGTATTCACTGTCTCAAGGTTTCTTGAAATTTTTTGCTAAATGGTCTATTTCTAGCCTGGTTAAATGTAAACATTTGCTTTTGTGGACTTTTTTTTACTATTTGTATTTTCCTCTTATGTGAAATATATATTTATGTCGTTGGCCCTTGTTTCTTTCTGTTAGGACCTTGATCATTTTCTTTAGGTTTATTACAGCCCTTTCCATAGTATGTTATAATATTTTAAGTAAATATTTCTTCTAATCTTTGTTGTCTTTTTAATTCAGATTTAAGAAATGAGTAATGTTACTATTTTACATCCTGCAGGTCAACTATGGAAAAGTTTGTAATGACAGCAGAAAAGGATTGAAATTCACAGTCTCCTATGGCTGCAGTACAGAGTTTGTTTTTGTACCATATGGTAGCACCATTGCTCTTTATACAATTTACTCAGGAGAACAGATAACTATGCTTAAGGGACATTATAAAAGTGTTGACTGCTGTGTATTCCGGTCTAATTTCCAGGTAAGAATGATCCTTAAGGGAATTTAAAATGTTCAGGTAGCTAGCTTGCCAGACTAGTTGTATACAAAAGAATAAATTGTGATTTCATTCTGAGGAATTACACTTGTAATCCACATTTAAGCTAGGGTTTCTTTAATAGAGGATTATACAGGATACAGTTTTAGATAGTATAGGATATTTGTAGGAATCAATATAATACTGTGCAACTTGACTGAGATAAATTCTTTCTTCTGCATTTGGGCTCCACTTATTTACCAGATGAAATCTCTAGTAAATTAAAATAATGTCTTGCAATCAATCTTTTGGGAAAAGATGGAATACTGTGTCTAATCTCAAAATACAGTTTTTGTATCTTCATTTATCTATGTGTGAGTCTGTCTCAGATTTTATTTCTTCTTTATTTCTTGTCAGTGGCTAATCATTTACTTTTGAGTTGATGCAGCTTACACGATTTCTTAAATATGGCTTTTGTTTTTTAACATCCTGACCTTTCTCTTTCATCTTACCAACAGAGCAGACTATATTTTTCAGAGAATATTGGCACAAATTACCTCATGTGTTCCTTTAAATGAGTCTCTAATATAGCAAGACTGTAGGTATTTTCTGTATTTTGTGGGTAAAGAAAATGAGGCTCATGAGCATTAAATACTGATAGGATGAAAACTATGGATTATTAGAGCTAGGAAGGACTTCATCACCTGGTAAAGTTGTTAATCATTTATTCATTAATGCTAATTACTTAATTTGTGTCTGATACTACAGTAAGATATACAGTGCTTATTTTTCAGCCACCACACATCTGTATGGCAATAGCCATTATTAAAATATTCAAATACATATTTTATTGTTTGTTAAATAGCTATTGCACCAAGCCCCCTAAGAGACCTCTAGCTTTACCCCCTTTCCTGAGGCCTCCTAGTTTACACCTTAACCTAGCACCTAAGAGGGACCGTCAGGATCCTGCTCCCACTCTATGGCTATTACGTCTGCTAATTGGTCAGTATCCTGATGTACTAGTTGTTAAATATTTTTAGTATTACTTCTGGGAGAAGAAGACTAAAACACCACTTTGCCTTGCCTCAAACCTGCAAGTAGTTCTTCACAGTGTATGGTTATCTATTCAAAGAAATTCTTGGAATACTGTACCTCTTTTCTTATGCAGAGTCACTCAGAGACACAGCCAAGATTTTAAACCAGATATCCTGACTATAAATTATTGCTTTCTACCAAATCAGAATTCCTAACACATGTGCCTAGAATAGATTAAAAGTGTGCCCAGATACTGGTTCCCCCCAGCCCTTGGAATAGCTGAGACAAGCCGGTCACAGCCAGAAACCTAGGCCAGTTGCCTCCTGACTAATCCCATTTCTCTAGGTGCTACATACGCAGATTTGAATCACTGCACTACATCAGACAGCTTCCGGCTCTTATCCCATTATATCCATTATGATTTTTGAGAAGGAAAATAATTCTAAGTCTCAAAAGCGAAATAGGGTAGTACTTTGCATGCAGTAGAACCCTTTTTCAAATTATATATTACACAGAATTTACAATCTGAAAACAAATTGATGTTTATAGTACTTCTATTATAACTATAAAAATCTAACAAGATATACCTAACATCGAAATAAATAATGATAATACTGGGTTATAACACATTGACTAAATAAGGGTCCATGACTCCATTCAGGTATAAGTAAGTAAACTAATAAATTGGAAGTCTAATGAGGAGTGGGATATTTACATAGTCCCAAAGTACCTCCCTACAAAATATTAATTACAAAGGTAAAATGTGTAATTTTATCTTGAAGAAGCCTGGCATACATCACCTTAATCAAATGATCAAAGTTAACATCCCAATTACATAGTATTCCTTCAGTGATAGCCCTGGCAAAGATGCATCACCTCAATTTAATCACGAGGAAAGAAAAAATTTGAAGGGCATTCTAGAAAATAACTGGTGTTTATCTTCAAAACTGTCAAGGTCAGGAGGGCCAAGTGCAGACTAAAGAACAGTTTCAAATTGAAGGAAAGTTAGGAGACATGACAACTAAGTGTAGCATATGATTTAAATCTGGACCCTTTTGCTATAAAGGACATTTATTCAGACAATTGGTGAAACTTGAATGGAGTCTAAGAATTAGCTGGCAGTAATATATCATTGTGAATTTTTTGATTTTGTTAGATGCACTGTAATTGTATGAGAGTGTCCTTGTTCAAAGGAAATAATACACTAAACATTCATGAGTGATAGGACTCATGTTGTCAACTTAGTCTAATTTCCCAAGTGAACACCTAAACTTATCCCAAAAACTTTAACACTCAATTCAAATCCCTCCATTTACCTGAAGTTCTTATTAGTCATTCTAATTTAAGTGCTGTCTCTTGTAAGCTTTCTTGAACATCTACAGAATTTCCTTTGTCTCCATCAGTGTGGCAGTACTTAACCACAAATTGCCTTGTAAGCTTATCTGACCAAGTTATCTTGGAGGGGTGTGTGTGTGTGTGTGTGTGTGTGTTTATAGTCTCAGGAAATTAAATTGTTCAAGGGCACTGAACATTTGAAAATATCTTTACATCATCCACAGTTAGTGTAACTATATATTCAAGGTTAAACAATACAGTCTGTAGAATTTTGTTCCCTTCAGGAAGTCTGATAATGTATAACTAAATCAAATTTACTTTAATATTTTTACATCTAGGGGCGCCTGGGTGGCTCAGTCATTAAACGTCTTCCTTCGGCTCAGGTCATGATCCCAGGGTCCTGGGATCAAGCCCCACATCGGGCTCTCTGCTCAGCGGGAAGCCTGCTTCTCCCTCTCCCACTCCCTCTGCTTGTGTTCCCTCTCTCGCTATATCTCTGTCAAATAAATAAATATTAAAAAAATATATTTTTACATCTATATTTCCTATGAATAACTTTATAATCTTAATTTCCCTTTATCTAGAACCTTTATTTTTTTTTAGAAAAATATTAATTGTACCATACTTCAAACTTTTTGAGATGAACAGTATTGAAAATAAATAATTGCATAGCAGAGCAGGAAAAAACTTCACTATTAGAAATGTTTGGGGGTGCCTGGGTGGCTCATTTGGTTAAGCATCTGACTCTTCATCTCAGCTCAGGTCTTCATCTCAGGGTTGTGAGTTCAAGCCCATGTTGAACATGTTGAAAAATAAAATGTTTGTGTAGAAATACAGAAATAAATTTGTGTGGAAAAAAACCACTTAGTCATTCATAGTTTTACAGCTGCTTATCATTTTGCTGTTTTTTCTTTTTAGACCTTTTTCCTTTACATAGCTTTTTCTTTTTTTTTTTTAATTTGGCCTTGTGTTTTACATCTTGCTTTTTTCCTTCACAGGATGACTCTGTGGTTCATATCCTTCTCTTTTCTCTTGACATTGAGTATTTCCCCATGTCATTAAACACTCTTAAAAAACAAATTTAATGATTATATGACATCCCATACTATGAATGCAACATAAATTTATATATAAATCATTACCCTACTTTTGGACAATTATTTCCATATTTTGTTATTTTAAATATAATACTGCTGATATCCTTGAATTTCATACATGTCTTTGGCATGACTTCTCAGAAACACATACAAAAACTTTTGACATGTATTGAGATTCTATTCTGCATAGATTATACCAATTTATACCTTCTTTATATGAGAGTATCTATTTCACTGCTTCATAGGAATGTTTTTAGTACTAGACAATATAACATATTCCTTGAGTTTTGTTGGGGATGGAAATGAACATTGTTCAGCTATGTGTAAACAGCATATTCATAAAGATGTTGACATAGACTGCGCATCAGCCCAAGCTTCCCCTTATTAAATAAACTTCTGATTAAGCATAGCATATGGATCTAAAAGCTTTTCTGTTGAATAACAACCAGTTAGGCAGCTGTGAGCTAAATAATATTTTTTGTGAAGTTCTGGCCTATTTTAGCTAGAACTCATAAGGTTTTATTATTGATGTCTTTCTTAAAACTCAGTTATTGACAGAGAAGGACAGACTCTTGATTCCATCTTTTTTCTTTTTCTACTCTGACACTTGCGATAAATGGATACTATGATTGATAAAAAACCACTAGGTTGTTCAATCTTTTTGTAAAATTTTCAGGTTAGCAAGCTCTGACAATATCAGATATTTTAATCCTAATATCCTAATGATATTTTAAAATATAAAACAAAGCTTTACTGCATCTTAAGGAAACAAAAGACCTCAGCTCGGTTTCCTTGGAGAGAAGAAATAGAATTAATCTAATTGATCTAACCTAAAAATTAGTCTTTAAATGATGTATTCATTTCAGATTGGCACCAGCTTTAAACTGACCCACGATCATATCTTTATTTTCTGTGTTATAGGAACTTTATAGTGGTAGCAGAGACTGCAATATACTTGCTTGGGTACCATCCTTATCTGAACCAGTTCCTGATGATGATGATGAGGTAAATATTATTTACACAAATTATACAGTGACTTTTAAATCTCAAAGAAAATAGTTTTAGAGGCACCTGGGTGGCTCAGTCGTTAAGCATCTGCCTTAGGCTCAGGTCATGATCCCAGGGTCCTGGGATCGAGCCCCACATTGGGCTTCCTCTCCCCCTCCCCCTGCTTGTGTTCCCTCTCTCGCGTTTCTCTTCTCTGTCAAATAAATAAAATCTTAAAAAAAAAAAAAAGAAGTTTTATTAATTTATTTCACATGAGAGAGACTTTAAGATTTTATTTATTCATTTGATAGAGAGAGCACGAGCGGGGGGCGGGGGAGGAAGAGAGAGAAGCAAACTCCCCACTGAGCAGGGAGCCTGATGCAGGGCCCTATCCCAGGACCTGGAGATCATGACTTGCGTTGAAGGCAGACGGTTAACCATCTGAGCCACCCAGGCGCCCCATGAGAGAGACTTTTAAAAGCATGTCTGGCTATTTTCAGATTGTGAAAATAGTTTGCCTGTTATAACACTTTTGGAAAATCCAGAAAAATATGAAAGAACAACTTAAATTTCTAAAGTTGAATTACTATTAACACTTTCATTTACTTCATTCTTGCTTTTTCCTATGCATATATGGTTGTTTAAACACAGTTAATATGCTTGGACACACAACTTGGCATCCTACTTTACTAACTTAATAATAAACCTTCTTCCCTGTCATTAATAACTATTTGTAAATTTGTTTTTAATAACATAGCACGCTGTCATTTATATATCACAATTTACTTAAATATTTACCTATTCGGAGAGATTTCTTTTGATCACTATAAACAAATCAAGGTAACTGTTTATAAATTGTTTATATTTCTTTTTTTATTTTATTTTATTTATTTATTTAACAGAGAGAGACACAGTGAGAGAGGGAACACAAGCAGGGGGAGTGGGAGAGGGAGAAGCAGGCTTCCTGTGGAGCAGGGAGCCCAATGCAGGGCTCGATCCCAGGACCCTGGGATCATGACCTGAGCCAAAGGCAGATGATTAATGACTGAGCCACCCAGGCGCCCCATAAATTGTTTATATTTCTGATTGCTTATTTGGATAGATTCCTAGAAGTAGATTTTATCTCTTGAGTTATCATGTATGACATTTTTAAGGTTTTTTATTCACACACTTGAATTTTACCAATTTATACTCCTCTATCAGCAGTCTGTTAGTGTCTGTCTTACTTTTTTTTTTTTTTAAGATTTTATTTATTTATTTGAGAGAGAGAGAGCATGAAGGAGAGGGAGAAGCAGACTCCCCACTAAGAAAGGAGCCCGATGTGGGACTCAATCCCAGGACCCTGGGATTATGACTTGAGCCGAAGGCAGCCACTTAACCAACTGAGCCACCCAAGCACCCGTTAGTATCCATCTTAGACATAAATTGATACAAATATAACCAATGGCCATGGGAATAAAGACCCTTAAAAATGTGGTAAACAAAGATGAATAAGACATGCCCCCTGGTCTTAAGTAGTGGCCTCTGTATATTTTTACTTCTATGTTACACTGTCTAAAGGTGCTATCTTTCTCACCAAAGATTTTTTTTTTTTTTAAGATTGTATTTATTTATTTGACAGAGAGAGAGACAGTGAGAGAGGGAACAAGCAGGAGGAGTGGGAGAGGGAGAAGCAGGGTTCCCACTGAGCAGGGAGCCCAATGGAGGGCTGGATCCCAGGACCCTGGGATCATGACCTGAGCTGAAGGCAGACACTTAATGACTGAGCCACCCAGGCGACCCCCACCAAAGATTATTTTACTGACCACTGTTAATCATCCCTATTTATCTTAATTTCTAGGATATAAAAAGTCAAATGTCTAAAAACCAATATTTATGTATATAATTTTTTTTTAAATTGGAAATATAAATAATGCAGTTAGAAACACCTTGAGTTAATCTTACTCAAGTCTTGGTATAAAAACAAAGCATCTTCAGTGGAGATGAAAAGTATTGGTAGAGCAAGTTTAAAATTCTAAAAATATTTTCACATATTTAGTTCCTTTGTGAGAAAATGACTGTCCAAAACCACATGGAAATGAGTTTTTATGGGGGTGGTTGATACCATTTAGCAGCTATTGGCAAAATCTATTTCATGCCTAGATTTGCAACTGCTGTGGCTTACTGCAGTGTGTAGCCTGTGACTTATTTTCTTTTGGCCCTAATCCAAATAAAATAGAGAAAACACATAATGGTAAATCTTCAAGCAGCTGGTCAACTGCTGTATGAATATTTTCAGATTTCATCACAAATCTAGTTTATTATGGCTTTGATTAGTTTTGGTGTACAGCTGCTTTAAATGACTGAATATTCTTTTTTTTTTTTAAGATTTTATTTATTTATTTGACAGAGAAAAACACAGAGAGGGAACACAAGCAGGGGGAGTGGGAGAGGAAGAAGCAGGCTTCTCGCAAAGCAGGGAGCCCGATGCGGGGCTCGATCCCAGGACCCTGGGATCATGACCTGAGCCGAAGGCAGACGCTTAACGACTGAGCCACCCAGGCGCCCCTTCTGTAGAAAGCTTAGTATGGTCAAATACTTTGGCTCAGGCACTTATTTTGCATTATTTAATTACTGCTTCCTGCCTTTTAGGAATTACTGTCTGCAATAAATTTAAGTTAAAACACTATGAAAAAACCCCAAAAAACAAAAACTAGAAAAGACCACTCGAGGCTATGTTAACAAGTATAACAATCACTTACAAAATGAAAACAATAAAAATAAATTAAATCTATGACTTACATATGGAGAAAGGATATTAGAAGAAAACTAAATTGCTTAATTTATAAAGATAGTCTGTGACTCTGATGTTTTATTTATACAATGTAGTTATAGTGATAGTTTCCTCATCTAGAAGAATTTTTGCATGTGGGAAACTAAACTGAACAAGTAGAAAAGCAAATAGAGATGCGTAAAAAACAAGTTAGCTTTATATTTAAGTTTTAGAGCTATAAAGCCTTATCTTTTAAAATATACTGTTTATACGCTTTAAGATAGCCATCATTCTCATAAAATGGTATGGGCTAAAATTATTTTCACAAAACTTTAGTTTGAAATATTCCTTTGAATGTAGGTAGAACATGAATGTGATCATGGTATAGATCCAAGAGAAGTCTGTCTGCACCAAACCCTACTCCTTACATGTATATTTACTATTTAACTCATATTTAAAAGTGTTTTTAGGGGCACCTGGATGTCAGTTAAGCCTTCAGCTCAGGTCATGATCCTGGGTTCCTGGGATCGAGCCCTGCTTCAGGCTCCCTGCTCAGTAGGGAGTCTGCTTCTCCCTCTCCCTCTGCCCTGCGCATGCGCTCTCTCGCTCTCCCTCTCTCTCAGATAAATAAAATCTTTAAAAACAAAAACAAAACAGTGTTTTTATCTCAGCTATCAAATAAGTGATGCTGCAATTTCCCAGAAGTGTGCAGGAACACGCTTCAAAACAAAACACGCACATACATGCACACACACTCACTTAATCTTCAGTTTCAGGTAAACTAAATAATAACCATACTGGTAACTGGGTTTGAATCCCTGTTCTGACATCCACTGTGGACTGAGGACAAGTTTATGGTCTCCTAATATCAGAATCATCAAGCAAAATTGTTCTTCAGTTTCTTTTCAAATCCACCTTTGAGATGAGATTTACTTCCCCATCAACTAAGATATAATCCCTTAGCAGTATTTCTTCTGATATCCAAGACAGAGGGGAAATTTAGTCCTACTGTAAGAAATTGAAAGGCATTGGGTGATAGGGACAGGTTTTATGGTCTTTAAGCATAAATCTATGTATTTAATTGGCAGGCTGTTTTATTATATTTTGAGGACTCTGCCTTCCTTTTGCCCTCTTTTCCTAAAACTTGGTCATGGTTAAGGCAAGCCTATATAACTCCTAATCACTTTTTCCTTTCTGAGATCTATACGGCAGCTACATTATAGTTTAAATCTGACCTCTCACCAAGAGTCTTACTTTATTTTGATAGTTACACAATACATAGCTGTTTTATTTACCACTTGGTAGGTATGTGCAATTGACCCTTAAACAACAGGGATGCTGGCACCCACCCCCATGCAATCAAAAATCCTTATGTAACTTTGACTCCTCCATAACTTAACCACTAATAGCCTACTATTGACAGGAAGCCTTACCCATAACATAACAGTCAATTAACGTATATTCTGTATATGTATTATATACTGTATTTTTACAATAAAGTAAGCTAGAGAAAAGAAAATGTTATTAAGAAAAGCATAAAGAAGAGAAAATACATTTACAATACTGTACTGTATTTATAAAAAAAAAATCTGCGTATAAGTGGATCCACATAGTTCAAAGCCCTGTTGTTCAGGGTCAGCTGTAATCATTTGCTGACAAAAACAGCCCTATTTTGCTCCTGTGGAGACTTTCCAGTAATTACCAGTAAGGAATTTAGAATACATCAAGATGTATATGTGTAGATGTAGGGGTTGGTTTTGTTCTTCCTTCCCATTATTTGGACCTGGACTAGATCCCTTCTAAATCATGCTTCTCTATCTCCATAATATTTACAACTGTCTCTCAATAGAACAGGCAACCTGGTGAGGTTCAAGCATAGAAAGGATGTCTACTAGGAGGAGATATTATAGAGAAAACTTAAGTGATAGATGGTAGTTACACTTCATCTGTGGGTCTCAAACGGTAATATGGGTACCACATCTATATACAACCTTCTCACAGTAGCTTTTAATTACAAGTGTGTTTTATTTGTGATTTTTTAGCAACAAAATATAACTGTAATAATCGTACTATAATGCATTTATATTGTTATCCTTTATTACTATAAACAGTCAAGTTTATAGTATTTGCGTATTAGTATTAGTATAGTATTTATCAAAATTTATCAATATTTCATTTCAATTTTCACTTAATTATTTTGGTTTCTTTGCTCACTGTAGCAACAATAATTTACAATAAATTATAATTTTGCTTCTCTCTTGAGTCTTAAAATGAAATTTAAATGTTTAATAGGTTACGTATTGGGCTTCCATAGTGGAGTTAGGAGGCATGACCTTTGTGTGGCTTATTCACACTCAGAGACATTTTTGGGAGATATCTAAGGCAGAGTAAGATAGAGTAAGGGAGAGGAATCACCTAACCCCCAAGGACATTACAGCTTTTTTTTTTTTTAATTCCAGTATAGTTAACATACAGTGTTATGTTAGTTTCAGATGTACCATATAGTGATTCAACAGCAATTCTGTACAGTGAACATTTGGATGAAAAAATAAACAAACTTAGGTGTGGTACAGTCATTGATTACAAATCAGTGGACTGCTGCTAGAAATAAGTGAATAATTAGCTGAGGTTTGGTAACAGTTTTTTATCTGAGTATTTGAGATATATTTTTTGTTTGTACAACTGAGTCATGATACCAAGCATGACTATTATAGTTTAATAATGGTGCCAATAGCGGGCATTAGGTTTAGTAATAGATTCTGATCTATAGCTTTAATAGCCATAAGGAATACTTAAATTAATGTGTCCTTTTCCAACTATCCTGGGTGATATTGGGGAACTTACTGGAAATTCACATTTTCTCTACTGCTATCATTGTTTAAATTTTAAGATTCTAAGTCATCATATCAAAAAAAAAGGCAGTAAACATGCTTAGACACAAGGGTTCCTCTTAACCTAAAACATTGCTGTATGTTGTATAAGGCAATATCTAAGGTAATATGTGAGTGGTCTTGGTGCTAATACATTGGTGGATTTGGGGTCTGAACACACTTGTAGCAGATGTAAAAGCTGCAGAATAAGAAGCAAACCTGGCTCAGAATGACCAGATACTCAAAACAATGAGACCGTCTTAAAGCCCTTTAGTCATTTGCCAGAGAGTAAGAAAGTAGCCATCCAAAAAGTTTCCTCAGGAAGTGAATTGATTTGAAATGCCACAAATAATTAAAATAACTCTAGTTGCTGATTACTTTTATTATGTAGGGCTCTAAAGTTGTAAGAATACTGTGATGTTTTGTTGTTTTAAATAAACACCATCCAGGTGCATATTAACTTTCAAAGAAATCTCCCTGGAAAACCTTTGAGCTAATGACAAACATATTACCATTTTTAACATATTTTTTCATGTACTTGGGAACTGCCTTACCAGCGATGAAAAAATAAATAAACCTCACTACTTAATAACTCACATTAGTTTTTGGACCAAAAATGGTGTTACTCCATTTGATGAACACCTTATTCCCCATATATGGATATTTGCGTATTTATAGTCAGGTCCATCCAAATAATAAAAAGTTGCCAACATTAATATTTTGGGCTGTCAGGTCAGATTATAGACCTGAGTCCAGTCTTAGCCATGTGGATGTTAATGTGCAGCCTTCTCCAGATAATTCCAAAGAGTTGCAGAAATGCCATAAGCAATAGCTGATCAGTGTGTGTGTGTGTGTAGATGCATTTATATATGTGTTTGTGAAGTAATTACTTTGAAGGAAACATAGTTAATTTGGATAAATTCTGGCTTGTCTATTTAAAATGAAGTTACATTGCCTTACATTGTATGTGGAGTGTTTGTTATATTACTTTTGTTTTGAATTAACAATTTTATTGTTACTTTCAAAATAATGTAATTGCTCTTCATTTGATAGATTTCATAACTATGTTGTGAACCTAAAATTATGAGGTAAAACAATCAAATTTTCCTTTTTTCTCCCTTTTTTAGACTACAACCAAATCACAGTTAAACCCAGCATTTGAAGACGCATGGAGCAGCAGTGATGAGGAAGGATGATTCTCAAACCTGAGTACCTTTGTGTCTCTACTGATGAAACTTTTAAAATGGGACTGTTTTTTGTTATTGTTTTCTTCCTAACTATGTGATGACAGCTAAATTAACCCTGAATTTGGGTGATTTTTTTCACCCATGTTTTAAAATGAGGGTAGTATTTGCATAAAATCCTGAAGCAGACTTTTATATAGTTTATTTAATCAAAAATAGAGACAGATCCTGGCAACCCCCGTGTGAGACCCTGAGCACATTGTGTGAACTGTAAGATGCAGTCTCAGAGGATGAGCAAGTAAAGGTTATCAGCACTGACTTTCTCCTACTGGCTGTACCATCACCTTGTTCATTTTCACTTTCAATGATGCTTTTACTGAGGACAATCATATCAAAAATGATAGTTGAAAAGTTAGCATCCAATTTTTAAATTCTTTTTTATTCATGCTTTCAGTTTTTGCAATGATTTCATTTAGCCAACCATTGTCTAGCTTTAATTAAATATTTTTGGACTCAGTCCAAAAAGTGTGTATCACAAAAGGTTTTTTTTTTTTTTTTTTTTTTTTTATGACAGAATTGAGTGTTTTATTTATCTGGTTAAGTCTTTCATTCCAAATAATTACATAATAACCAAAGTCAAAGTTGATTAGAATTATTAATCTTTTTGGGGCGCCTGGGTGGCTCAGTTGGTTAAGCGACCGCCTTCGGCTCAGGTCATGATCCCGGAGTCCCGGGATCGAGTCCCGCATCGGGCTCCCTGCTCGGCAGGGAGTCTGCTTCTCCCTCTGACCCTCCTCCCTCTCATGCTCTCTGTCTCTCATTCTCTCTCTCTCAAATAAATAAAATCTTTAAAAAAAAAAAAAAGAATTATTAATCCTTTTAAAAAGGAACAGGTAAATTGAAATGAGGTAGCACTATACTAAATTTCGGAATCTTCTAAGGTGACCTTCCCACATTGCTCTGGAAAGCATTAGCTACCCTTAAAAATATAAATCACCCTGGAGCACGACATGAGGTTGTACATATGTATCACAGAACGTTTTAACTTGGGGGAAATCCCATGTTTTCTTTATTTTTATGTGTCAGATGGTAGCTTGTACTCGTGCTTGAACCTCCCTTCTGTGAATCTTGTTAAGATGTGACCGAGTCCTGTTTCAGTCATTAAAGCAGAAAATGCCCTGGCAGGAAATCTGGCTCAACATGAAATGTTGTCACAAAATTTCTATTTTATTGTCTACTTTTCTTGTATAATAACCCACAAGTGATTATCATGAAGCTAATCTTACTCCCTTTCTTTCTGATTCTTATCAGCAGGAGACTAGGAAAAGAGGTTTTTGTAGCTTGAATAACAAGTGTATAGTCGTTGAGTTTTTGTGTGTGGTAGGCCTCATATCAGACCTTTCTGGGCAAATGTTTAACATGTATTTACTATACTTGATTTTCTTAAGCCCTGACCATTATAGTGTCACTTCCCCCCCACTCCTCAGTGAGGATGCTTATGATCTTTGAGAATGCTACTGAAATTGGAATCTTTTTTTATTTAAAAAGAAGTCCTCCTCTAAGCTGCAAATAACTATATTGCTTCTTTCTAGTTATATAAATATACATGCTGATTCTAAATCATTCAGACAACATTAAAACTTACAAAAGAATATAATGGTCACCTGGAATCATACCACCCTAAGGTAACTACTGTTATCATTTTGGTGGCCATTCTTCCATGCATCTTTTTTTGACATAATTTTACATAACGGGATGTTTGGCTTGTTGTTGTTATCATGGAAATTCCTCTCCTCCCACATCAGCACCTCCCTCCCCATCCAATAATCCACAGTATTAACCACGTATGCAACAATCCACATTATTAACCAAGTATGTGTTGTGGACTTCCGAACCAAGAGCATCTGTTTTTCAAGCTCTAGATCTGTGTGCCTGCGCTGCTGTAGCTTCCATGTGACAGGTCTTGGGATTGGTGATCTTTTTAGCCCTGCTTTAGGCAGAGAGGAAGCCGATTTTTACCTGCGAAGGGGGAAGGGGAGAGAAAAGGGGGACAGCTCAGGTAGTGAATCACAGCCCCTCTTTGGGTCTGTCTGCATCTGGGAGGCTTTATTCCTACTCCTCAGGTTATGCTTGGGGGTGACTTAAACTGTTGAAAGTAAAGACCAGCTCTCAGAAAGCCTTAAAGATTTCCAACTCTCTGGAAAATAGAGGCTCTCACAGACCCTGAGCCTGTGACCTTTCATACCCAGCAGCGTATTAAGCTTTAAGTCATGAGAACAGCCCACCAGAAACTCAGTATAACTACCAAGGCCTCCTTAAGGTAGGAAAGAGCCAAATCTGGGCTCTCTGGTATATTCCACCTGTAGGAGGAGGTGGCTCTCTCTGTCCTCAGTCCTTTGCCAGATGGCATGGTGCTGGAGGATGTCACCCCTCCCCTAGATCACTTGGCTGCCTGGGAAGACACTTGGGATTAACTGAATGAACAGCAAGGGAGTACCTAGACTATGCAAATGGCACTGCGAGCCACAAAACATGATGGAACTCAGTGGAATGTTGCTGCTTTCCGTCTCTTAGCCAAGATGTCCCTAATAAAGGACAGGACCCAAGAAACAACACACTTGGCCAAACTTCATGCAGTCATCTTAGTAGTCAATGCCCTGGCCAACAAGCAGCTTCATCTTTACATTAATTATAACTGTTGGGCCATTGCCTAAAAATTGTCCCTTTCAGGGAGAAACAAACAAGCAAACTCTGGGACTCTCTTTCCTCACAGATACCCAAAATCTAAGTCAAAATTATACAACTCCATCTATATTAAGGTCACAATACAATGCCTTGCCTGGACACTCCATATTACTTTCAGAGTTATAGACATTACTTATAATAAGCAAGACACACATTTTACTTATCAAAATACACAATGCTAGTCTTTTGGAAAAGGTATTCAATCGAACTTCTGTGTCCGTATTAAGTCCCAAATAGCTGGTTTAATTGATAGATATAGTGGCCTTCTCAAATAACTCCTTTTCGAGTTCCATTCAGGTAAATGGACCCATGAAGGGTCTCTATCTTGCTCCAGGCCTTATTCTCTCTTAATTCAAGGACCTTTGGCCAGATTACACCTCACACCAATTTAGAAAACTTTTCCATTGCCCTTTCCTGTATTTAAAGGGAGAAGTGTCTTGCTGCCATGTATATAAACATTCATTATTTATGAGGCCCTTTTTATAATGTTTTTCCCTGTCTTTATAAATTGTTTATCATTCCCCTATCCCAGAAGGGCTGGAGGCCATATCAAGGGTGCATACTCTTTTGGGACCCATTATCCAGATTGTCCATAGATCAGACAGCTGTTCATCTAATATAGGACTCATTTGAGCCTAAACTTCAACCAAAAAAAACCAAAAAAACAAAAAACAAAAACAACCCTGTGAGGTATAGCCACATACCTTTCTGTTGACTGTTGGTCTTATTACCATTGTTCTGTGTGATTTCCTTAACTTACAATCTGGAGACCCAAACCCTCTAAATAAGCCATTGTTGCAAATGCTGAGACCCACGTCCCCTCAAGTGGGTACCCTTTTGGAAAGGATACCCCAGTTCCACATCCTAGATAAGATTGCCCCAGTCCAAGACCTCACTTTTAGGAGGTGAGCCCATGGGTGCCTATGGGCTGGCTCTCCTAAGGCACAAATTAGACACAGGACATTTTTGCTTTTCTTCCTTTGATAGTAGGGATCCCATTATAGTTCTGAGCTTACTGTCTGCTTAGCCTATGACCCGGCTACAGTCTTTGTTCCCTGCCAAAAGGCACACTCCTACCCTCCCATGCCCATAGGGAAATCTGGTAGAGGTTACTACTATCTTCCATTCTAAATATTAATGGAGATTATTGCTTTCTCCTTAAGCACCTGCCTCATATCAGTAAAATCCTTCAACCCTCTGGGGAGAGAACCAAGTACTTCCCAAGACTTTTCGCCTCTTTTGATATCCCACCATGACCACCACAACCATTCTTTTCCTTTTGGCTACATGGTATCACTAATCTTTTTGTTTTGTTTTGTTTTGTTTTCTTTTGTTTTCTTTTTTTTTTCTTTTATTTTTTAATTTTTTTATTTTTTGGTTTGTTCTCTTTTTATTGGTATCACTAATCTTTACATACACTCTACTAACTTACCATTTCATACCCTGCAACAAAATAACTGCTGGACCCACCACCTTGAGATATAAATAGATAGAGCGATAGAGAGAGAGATACAGATACATAGATATATAGATATATCATACTTTTAACATATTATACAACTCCACCAAGATATTGTTAGAGACCCCAAGAATTTCAGATCTATTTTCTTGGCTAATGGCATCTTATGCCATACTCTCCACTAGCATTGCCTCAAATTTCCTTGATATGATGCAATTGTATTAATTATATTTTCTTATTTTCTGTGTTCTTGATACTCTGGCATTTGTGGCTTTCATCCTGGCAACACTGCCCCATTCCAGGACTAATTTCCAGAGATTAGCAAATGACTCCCCTGAGAGTGAGTCTTTGATATACAAACCAATCAATCCAGAGTCCACACCCACAACCATCTTCTTTATCAAACTCAGTTTGATCAAAATCACACCAATGCAGTGTTCCTACTGCCCTAAACCACCACAAGGCCAGGCCCCAGACAACTAGGGACCACCCCAATAGCCCAGAGACCACCAAAATTATTCAAACTATCCAATCCTAAATTTATTTAGTGTACATACCTGCTTCATCCATTCCTTGCCACAAACCCCAGCAAAGGCTCTGGGCCATGCTCTGTCCTCCCTCTCTGCCTCCTGACTAGCCATGGTCCTTCTGCATGTAGCCCTGCATGGCATGGTGTGCCTGCCTCCTGGTTCTGGGGGTCTGTGGGTATAAACTTTCTTCTTCATGACAATCATTTCTCTGTCTTCATGTCTTAGAACAAACCCCAGGTACAAAACTGAACACACTAAGTCATTCTTTTTATTAACTGCTCAATACTACATCTTGAGAATGTACCACAATTTCTTTAGCCAGTCCCCTGTTTAGGACCACATGTATAACAGCAAAGATTGTCAACGACCTGTTTTCCTTAGGTGATGTATTTGGGTGATATCTGTAGTTATTAAATATCTTCTTTTCGGGGCGCCTGGGTGGCTCAGTCGTTAAACGTCTGCCTTCGGCTCAGGTCATGATCCCAGGGTCCTGGGATCGAGCCCTGCATCAGGCTCCCTGCTCCGCAGAAAGCCTGCTTCTCCCTCTCCCACTCCCCCTGCTTGTGTTCCCTCTCTCACTGTGTCTCTCTCTGTCAAATAAATAAATAAAATCTTTAAAAAAAGAAAAATCTTCTTTTTCTCTGGCAGAAGAAATGATCATCTTGCTGGGTGTAGGATTCTTGGGTTGCAGGCCTTTTCTTTCCTTAGTGTGTAACTATTATGTCCACTTTCTTCTGGATTCTGTTCTTGCAAATGAGAACTCCAAAACCACTTTGATTTTTTTTCCCCTTTCTTGGGAACTCATTTTTTATAGCTGGAAGCTTGTCATCTGTGAGATTTTCTTCCTCCTATCCTTAGAGTTCCATAATTTTAGCAAGATATCTGATAAATCAATCTTCCCCCACCTTCTCCATCACTTCCTGGACCTTTAATGAGCTTTTTCAATCTGAAGCTTCAAGTCTTTTTTCAGCTTGGGGATATTTTCTTTTAGTATTTGTTTGGCTTCTCCTCTTTTTTTTTTTTTTTCCTTCTCTATATTACCAAATAATTGCATGTAATGTCTACTTTGATCTCTCCTTCATAGTCTTATCTTTTCCTTCCTGCTTGCCTTTAAAAAAAATCCTAGAACAGTAGCTAGCGCAGAGTAGATGCTCAGTAAATACTTACTTTGTTATTTCTATTGTATACTTGAAGATTTTGCACTTGATCTTTGAAGTCACTAATTCAGGCCTGACTATAATCATCAAAAGAGGCTTTTAATTATTGTTTTATTCTCTTCTCCACCTTAAATCTTTGTTTTGTTCTGTTTTTAAACATTTGCAGATTATATTAGAAAACTATGAAAGCTCCATGGAGGCTTCCACTTGAAACTTTTGTTTCATTTAATTGATGTTTGTCCAGCCTTATTGACAGTATATATCAATGAACCTATTACAAAGGTAGCTACACTTCTTTCTGAGGCCTTTTACATTTTACAAATTGTTCCTCCACCCTGTCCTGGCTAATACTATGTGTCTTTTGGTCCTTTAAGGTGCTGTACCACACCATGGATCAAAGAACACTTAAGCCAGTTGTTTGCTTCCCCTCAAACTGATCCCACTTTTAACTGAAGTCACTCCTGGTACATCCATGAAATGCCTAGTTTTAAAAAACAGAAAGAGGGACGCCTGAGTGGTGCAGTTGGCTGGGCCACTGCCTTCAGCTCAGGTCATGATCCCAGGGTCCTGGGATCGAGTCCTGAATCAGGCTCCTTGCTCTGCGGGGAGCCTGCTTCTCCCTCTGCCTGCCACTTCCCCTGTTTGTGCTCTCTCTCTCTGACAAGTAAATAAATTTTAATTAATTAATTAATTAATTAATTAATAAAGGAAAGAAATGCACATGCTTTATTGACAGAGCCCTAAACCTATGTTTAATAGCAAGCCTGAAAATAACATCATAGATAAGCTTTTATACTTTCTATTAAGCCTTTCTTTATAATTAATTAAGGAAACAGTAATGGGGGAAAAAAAGAAATCTTCCTTTCGAGTGAAACATTTTTTCTTTTAAGTTTATACTAAAAAGCCCTATTACTTAAATAAAAACATTTAAAGAAAGCTCTGAAGACAAACCCTTTAACTGTAACAATTGTATTAACAGATAGAAACAACTTCAAAATGAAGATTCTTGAGGAAGGGACATAAAGATATGTAAAGCCTACTATTGGTAAGGCACCAGAAAACAAAAACCTTTAGCTCTGTTACTTAAAATCTGAGTGAGACAATGATCGATGTTGCAAAAAGTCTGTCTCAACAAGCTAATCTCATTTATCTTTGAAAGAAAAGTTACTATCTCATATTGGAAAGGAAAACCTCAAATTAGATATTAAGCTTATGGCTGCATAGTTCCAATGCAGAAATATTTCATTACTCTTCATTTATATACATTTCTATAAAAATGATGTAATTACTAAAGATTAGAAAAGCTATAGACCTTTGAGTTATAATTTTTATAAACAAGTGTATTGATTACTTTTGTTTTTTTAACTTAATTTTTTTCTCTATATTCAGATGCTATATACTGAGCCTGAATTTAAAAAACTTTGAGTATCATTAGAGCAATAAACTAAAAAATCAGCCAAACCATGCCAGAAACAAAACTGGCAAAAAACCTGGCCTGCTTGGGATTTTGCCTTTCAAAAAGTATAACAGGGAAAGCTAAATACAGAAAGGAAAATAATCACTTTGTTTTGTATTGTGATGAAGTTTCTAGATATCTGAAGATTAATTCCAGTGCTAGGATAGGATTGGTTCTTCTGTTTTAACTCTGGAAAAAGACTAAATTCAGGAGACCTATCTAACAAAGCTCAATCATGAATATGGCTTTTCGTCTTTGCAAAGAAATACATACAGTTCTGTTCTACCTAGAGCCATGGTACTAATAAACCTTGGTGCTGAGAATTTATTACAAGTCATTTATTGTAATACAAGCTTGTCTGTCTTATTAGCTCTATCAGACACATCCTCACATACAAGAGGTATAGTTGTTTTGCTGCCATCTAGTTCTCTATTTTCTGCTTTTTAAAAAAATTAGACAAAAAATTTTTAAAAAAGGGCCACCTGGGTGGCTCAGTCAGTTAAGTGTCTGCCTTCGGCTCAGGTCATGATCTAGGAGTCCTGGGATCCAGCCCCGCATCCAGCTGCTTGCTCAGCGGGGAGTCTGCTTCTCCCTCTCCCCCAACTCATGCTCTCTCTCTGTCTCTCTCTGAAAGAAAGAAAGAAAAAGAAAGAAAGAAAGAAAGAAAGAAAGAAAGAGAAGGAAAAGAAAAGAGAAGAAAAAAAAACTAAGGGAAATAATAAGACAAACAACTCTATTGTGACCCTTTTTAATTCTCCAAGCCTAAGAGTCTGCAAATGGCCTATATGCTGCTGACTAACCACTTCTGTTTATCCTCACAAGGGTACTTGTAAACTTTGAGCTAGTAAGTAACGCTTTCCCAAGGCCTTTTAAGAAATAAAATGTCACAATCCTAACCTGGTTTGTTATTTCGTCACTAAAAACACAAGGGAGTGATGTTTAAAACCAGGTTTTTCAAGCTTATGTTTTTATGCTCTCACAGTTGTCTCTGGTTATTGTGTAGGCCTGGCCAGTGGCTTGTTTCCTTGGCAATGGGGGTCAGCTCTTGAAAGCAACAAATGATTGGCTCAAGTGATTGGTACAAGCCACTTCTCTTTTGTTCATCACATTCTTGGTGGCAGGAGTTAGCAACAGCACTAAATTAGGGGCTCTGAACACCTAACTGTTCAAACAGCACGAGCTGGACAGCCACTCCTTCCCAGGTGGCTCTCATTCAAGTCCAGCCGCTCTTCACCCTGTACAGTGACATCAGCCACTGTCATGTGAATCTGTGTATTTTCTAATAAACATACTGTTAAAGTTGTGCTAAAATGAGGAATAATCCTCCTAAGTCTTTGATAATCAACTTAACTTTTTTTGTACCATTTTAGTGTTATATATATTACATATGTAAAATTTTGTTAGAGTTTCAGTAAGAACTGTGAAAAAAAAAAAGGTATTCCAAATAACTCAGTGGTGATTACTATGAACATTAAAGAATGGTAAGATTATCAAAAGTAACTGTGACAGGGCGCCTGGGTGGCTCAGTTGGTTAAGCGACTGCCTTCGGCTCAGGTCATGATCCTGGAGTCCCGGGATCGAGTCCCGCATCGGGCTCCCTGCTCGGCAGGGAGTCTGCTTCTCCCTCTGACCCTCCTCCCTCTCATGCTCTCTCTTTCAAATAAATAAATAAAATCTTAAAAAAAAAAAAAAAAGTAACTGTGACAGTTTCATAAAGAAATAAATAGTAATAAATGGACTGGAAGTGAGAAGACCAGATCTTTAATGTTAGCTTTATTACCAAGTAAACATATGAATTTGAATAATATTTTTACTTCCTTTTTCTCATTGTTAAAAAAGAGAAAATTGGAATAGAAAATTGTTAAATTCATGTCTGCTCCAAAATCACACATTGTAATATTTAGAAAGCATTTTAAAATGGTATTTACTGTATGAAATGTGTAAGTAGAGGGTTATATTCAAGATTAAATGAATTGCATTGAAGGCAAAGGTGGAGTGTCTTTATATAAAAGTTTTATGAACTATGTCGTACTGAATGAACATTCAGATTCTAATGGAATGAATGAACATGCTGTTTTGCCTAAACTAAAACTTTAGTTTCCATTTACATTATGATGGAACTGCCACTGATTAGCTGTTAGATTAAGCAAGTTCCTTAGCCTTCCTGAGCAAGTTTCTTCATTTGTGGAAAGGGAATATAATACACCTTACAGAGTTGTAAGGGTAAATGAAATAAAGTCCTGACATATAAAAGTTGCTGAGTTAATAAAACTCTTGTTACTTAAAATCTCAAGATTATTGGGCTCTGAGCTCTTGTCAAAACTCTCTCAAATTTCACCTCCTCAGAACATGGTCTGCTTACTTATTTTGTCCTCTCCCTTCTAGAATGTATACTCCACGAGGTCAGGAATTTTATCTGTTTTGCTTATTGCTGTTATCCTCGGCACCTAGAGCACTGCTTGACAAATAGAAGATGCAAAAAATGCATATATATATTTATTGGATTAATTAGTGAACAACACCATTACCAATCACCTACCAAACAATTCCACTACAATCTATAAATGATAAAGTGCTTAACTGATTGTGTTATTCTTATAACTTACTATGTATGAAATTTTAAGTATTATTAAATATTAGTTAATAGCTTGGGCATTACATTAATCTTTTTTTTAATGTTTTATTTATTTATTCATGAGAGTCAGAGAGACAGAGAGAGAGAGAGAAGCAGAGGCAGAGGGAGAAGCAGGCTCCCTGATGCGGGACTCAATCCCAGGACCCTGGGATCATGACCTGAGACGCTTAACCATCTGAGCCACCCAGGCGCCCCCGGGCATTACATTAATCTTGCAGGTTTCTTACAGAGTGGCAAAGAGTCCTATTCTCAAGGTTTCTAATTGGCCTATACACCCAATACAGATCCTCCCTGAATCTATTAGACAGCTGCTATACACTGCAGACTTGCTTTGTGAATCTCAATAGCTAAACAAAATTAGAGGAGTGCCTTGAGTTCAGATTTCTTTATGTGGTCCCCTCCAACTCTACCCCATTCCTACCTGGTAATATTATGTTTAGGCGGAACTTCCCCATTGCCTTTGGCTCTAAAGTTCTGGGCCTTCTCTTGTGTCCCCTCATTATGGAAAAATGACAGATATATCTGGGAATTTTACATATTTCAGGTCATTGATTATCTTTACACCCAGGAAGAAGGCAAGAAAGGCAAGATGAAGGCTCACAGTCTCACATGATTACAAAGGTCAGGAGAATATGGTAAGCAAGTGAAAGGGTGGGAGTAACGAAGATCAAATATGAGAGTTATAATCATATCCTTTATTTTTATTGCACTTTGGTATAAGCATGTAACATAAACCTATATTAGAGATTAAATTTTCTGATATAAAATTCAAATCCTAATTAGATGATATTTTGGTTATTATATTTTTCTTGTCTAATCCATTATTTTGTTATCTTGAACCAGAGAAATGTGACATTTTTCTTCTGTAGCATCTGGGAGCAATATTAATTTTCTTCAAATCAATAATGTAAAAGTTTTTCACAGATAGGGTCTTTTTTTTAATTTAAATTCAAGTTAGTTAACATTTAGTGTAGTATTGGTTTCAGGAGCAGAATTTAGTGATTCATCATTTGCAAATAACACCCAGTGCTCATCCCAACAAGTGCTCCTTAATGCCCCTCACCCACTTAGTGCCTCTCCCTTCCCTCCTCCCCTCCCCCATCCCTCAGTTTATTCTCTATAGTTAAGGGTCTCTTATGGTTTGCCTCCCTCTTATATTTTTCCTTCCCTTCTCACAGATAGGGTTTTCTAAACCATAGATTCCTTACTCAGCCTTTTTTGCATACTTAAAATATTTATTGAATTCAGTTCATGGTTAGTTTTTAGAGCTACAATTCAGAACACTAACTTTCATGTTTTTTTAGATTTTTATGTACATCCATATTAGCTGAGAAAAGGCAAACTGATACAAGTTTGTTCATTTTTATAAATTTTGAAATCAAATAACTTTTTTTTTTTAAAGATTTTATTTATTTATTTGAGAGAGAGAGAATGAGAGAGAGCACATGAGAGGGGGGAGGGTCAGAGGGAGAAGCAGACTCCCTGCCGAGCAGGGAGCCCGATGCAGGACTCGATCCCGGGACTCCAGGATCATGACCTGAGCCGAAGGCAGTCGCTTAACTGACTGAGCCACCCAGGCGCCCTCAAATAACTTTTTTAGAATCAATTCTTAGGTCCACAAAGGGTAATCATCGCTTGAATTTCTGAAAAATGATTTCTGCATACAAAAGTAGGCCAGATTTTTCCTGGTTAAGTGAAAAGCGCAATTTGGTTAGAAATAAGATGAATAAAATGAATGATTTGTTTGTGTAAGTGGTTGTGAACAGACTTGTAGAGAAATAGAGTGTTTATAATGTCAACCAAAGGCCCAGTCTTCAACTAAATCTTCATTAATGAGTTTAGCTCACACTTTCTTTAGATAACAGAAACCAATTTCTTTTTCTTTTTCTATTTCTTTTTCTTTTTCTTTTTTTTAAGATTTTTTATTTATTTGACAGAGAGAAAGCCAGAGAGGGAACACAAGCAGGGGGAGCAGGAGAGGGAGAAGCAGGCTTCCCGCAGAGCAGGGAGCCCAATGCAGGGCTCCATACCAGGACCCTGGGATCATGACCTGAGCCGAAGGCAGACACTTAACGACTGAGCCACCCAGGCGCCCCCACAAACCAATTTCTTAAAAACACCCACCTCCCCACCCCCCAAAACACCTTCAGTCTCACACCACATCTATTGTGCCTACAATCCCTCAGGAAAACATTGACATGTGTCCATGGTTCAAACCATGGTAGTACATCCATTTCACAGTATTCATGGCTACGTTCAAGACATGTTCTCTTTTTGTAATTTGAATGTGACCCCCCCACACACTGAATTATGAAATACATGTATGTTGTATGCAAACTGCCAGCATAGATTTAATTTTTGTAAAGCAAGTCCACTGTGAGCGCTGACTTGCTAGAGCACCACCTGCATCCCTGTACCCACTTCACTCAACACAAAAATAATTTCCTGGTAGGCCCATTACTGGTTCGATACTCAAAAGCTATTCAAACACCTAAAACCTTCCAGACGTCACAAACGACTATAGCTAATAGGGGGGTATTTATATCTTTTATATCTGTACTCTCATTGGTAGGTGTGGAGGACTACAAATGATTTAATCTTTTCATGTAACTTTGCGCTATATGTCCTTTCACCCCCAGCTTCAACATGTGAAGAAATGTTATGTTAAACTTATATTTACAAGTGATAGTTCCTGTTCAGCAGGAATTTCTGCTGTAGTCAACCTTTTTATAAATCCATCCTTGGCAAAAGCTTTTCCTGCCAAGATTTTTTTTCTTTTTTACTTAATACATTTTAAACCATTAACACTACTGTAATTCCAGCCCTTGTTTCCAGTCCATTAAGTTTTTCATCAAGTTAACTTTGTCATTAACATGTCTTTGCTATTCTGGTCATACTTCTTACTGTCGTTCGTTTCATAATAGCTTCTTAAATCATGTAAATTTAATACAGTGTGCATTAGTATTTGGTGTGCAGTATTTGTCACATAGGAATAGTCTACTTCCACAATGACATATGCTCTTCAGCGACTCCTGAAACACACAGCTCTATCAGTCTTTCATTTTCTTCTTTTCAGTGCAGAGAAAAGCAGTGTGATGTGATGATAAATGGCAACTCCTGGGCAATGTTAGGAAGACATCCGGTAGTGGTGGCAGTTGTGATAAACCTGAGAACACCTGCCCAAAGGCAGCAGTTTTTATGAATCAGGGTTAAATTTACCTGAAAGCCCAAAATAACAGAGCTTAAATAAAATATAAACGCATTTCTCTTGATAAAAGTCCAGGAAAGCAGTCCTCAGTGAGTATAACATCAGGAAACTATGCCCTTTTTTTCTTACTGCCCTCACACCCTCCATCAGCAGCTTCCCCCCTGTGATTGAGCATGATTGCTCTAGCTATTATATCCACATTCCTCCCAACAAAAAAAAGGAAAAGGAAGAAGATGGCATGTTCCCTCCCTTTGAGGACACTTCTGAGACAGTTCACATACCACTTTCACTGACATCCTGGCCACACCCAACTGAAAAGGAAGCTGGGTCTTTAGGTGACCATGTGCTCAGCCCAAAACTGGGAGATCAATTACTGTTAACAAAAGGAAAACAGATCCTGGAAAACAACTAACTGCCCACACCACATGACTACTCGGCTCCAGCTAGTTTAGGCCATGTGCAAATGTGGACCTATTGAAATGCTAATTACTCAAGAGAAATGAAAATCCATATTTTTATCTGAAAGAGTACAATTTTTTGATGTTGGCAAGTGATTCAGAAAATGTTTATAGCTTGAGAATCAAAATATCTGTGGTCTACATCCTATCTAAGTGTATTACTTGTGACTATATATATAAATAAGGGTATAGAAAATCATGAAAAAGATCTGCTACATGTCTTCATGTTGCAACATTTATGCAAAAAGGCAAAAAAGGATTTATCATGGTAGGAGGAAGTTGCAGGTATTAACATGTTTTATCCTCAGAGGAGACACTCACCTGCTTCTTACTAGGTATTGACACAGTGAAGAACTATATCCATATTAACTTGTAGCAGGGGGAGGAGAAGTGGAGGCACAGAGGGAGAGGGAGAGAAAGAATTTTAAGCAGGCTCCACGCCCAGTGTGGAGCCTGATGTGGGGCTCCATCTCACCACCCCGAGATCATGACCTGAGCTGAAATCAAGAGTCGGACGTTTAACCAACTGAGCCACCCAGATACCCCGAAGTAATTTTGAATATATTTTGAAGGTAGAATTGGCAGAAAGGAAGAGAATAGTCAAAGATGACTCCCAGATTTTTGGCCTGAGCAACCAAAAGAATAGAGTTGCTATTAAATGAGACACGGAACATACAAGAAGGAGGGAAATATCAGGGAGTATATTGTGGACATTTAAATTGGAGATACTTATTAGACACCCGATAGGAGAGGCCCAGTAGACACTGAGATATACAGGTCTGGAGTTCAGGAAAGAGTGACAAGCTGGAGATACACATTTGGGTACCATGAGTAGACAGCATTTAAAGCCCCGAGACTGGTTCAGATCACCTGTAGAATAAGTGTACAGAGATGAGAAAAGGATCAAGGGCTGAAACCCAGGCACCCCAACATTTAAAGGTCAGATAAGAGGGAACCTGCTGAAAGACCTGAGAAGGAATGGCCAGGAAAGTAGGAAAAGGGGTGGTCAAGTGTGGCACCCTAGAAGTCAAGTGAAGGAGGTATTTTAAGAGGACAGTAATCAACTGAGTCGAATGATGTTGACAAGTCAGCTAAGACGAGGACTATAAAGGGACCATTGGCTCATGCTCTCAACAACTACATCAGCTTCCAGTCCTGGAGGAGGAGTACATTTCTCTGGAAAATGTTTCCCTGCCAGATCCCAGTTTGAATTAGGAGTTTCTCTTTAGTGCTCCTTTGGTATACTACACTTATCTATATAATAGCATTTAAGCATTCAACAAAAAATGTATCTATTATTTATTATTCCCCAAGTACTACTCTAGGCTGGCAGTCTAACAAAAAGTCAAAAATCCTTTCTCATGGAGCTTTAATTTTAATGGGGGAGGGGAGGGCACAGACGATAACATTAAAAAGAAAATTTGTATAGTATGTTGAAGTTACTAAGTACTATGGAGAAAAATAATACAGGGAAAGGGTATAGGGAATGTAAGGAGTTGTAATTTTAAATAATGTGCTCAGGAAAGGTCTCTGAGCAAAGAGCAAGCCACGTGGGTACCTGGGAGAAGAACGTTCCTGGCAGAGGGAACAAACCAGAAGCCCTGAGGCAAGAATATGCTGGCCATGTTCAAGAAATAGTAGGGAAATTTGTGTGGTTAGATCAGAGTAGGCGAAAAGGAAAGTGTTAGGAGAGGAGAGGTGGCATATTGCCAAAGAAGCTGCCAGGTTTTATCCAGCAAATACCAAAGAGAGGCCAATTTCCTGCAGTTCTCACTAAATCAGTCTTTAAGGCAATTTAAATCAAAATCCTACCATAGATTTTGACTGGGCGGGGGGAAGAGCTACTCTTAAAATTTACAAAAGTTACTCTATGTAAACAATACAACAGTACCTGGCAAATAGTGCATGTGTTAGCTATTGATATTAACACCACAAGGCTGCAAATAATCTACATGTTCATTGACAGGGGGCTGGTTAAGTAAATTATGGTTGAGTCACATACAATATAGAAGTAAAAGATGAATAAGTTTTCTATGGAAGTATCTCAAGATACATTGTTTAGTGAAAACAAACAGGTACACAGCAATATGTAGGGTGTTTAGTATTTGTATTCAAAAATAAACAGGAAGAATAAGCTTTTTTAAAAAAATTTCTTTTACATCTCTAGAAGTATATCAGAAAGGCATGGAGGGGCACCAGGGTGGCTCAGTCGGTTAAGCAGCTGACTCTTGATTTCAACCCAGGTCATAATCTCAGGGTCCTGGGGATTGAGTCCTGTGTCGGACTCCATGCCAGCGCATAGTCTGCTTGAGATTCTCTCTCTCCCTCTGCCCCTTTTCTGCTCTCTCTAATAAATAAGTCTTTATTTTGAAAAAAAGGCATGGTTGGGAGAAGAGGTGGAGGGAGATTTTCCACTGTATGCCTTTTTGATATGAAAGTCATGTGAATGTGTTACCTGTTCAAAATAATAATTTTATTTTATTTATTTTTTTTTAAGATTTTATTTATTTATTTGAGAGAGAGAGACTGAGAGAGAGAGCACATGAGAGGAGGGAGGGTCGGGAGGGTCAGAGGGAGAAGCAGACTTCCTGCCGAGCAGGGAGCCCGATGCGGGACTCGATCCAGGGACTCCAGGATCATGACCTGAGCCGAAGGCAGTCGCTTAACCAACTGAGCCACCCAGGCGCCCCCAAAATAATAATTTTAAAGCAGTTCCAGACAGATTAAAGATCTAAATTTAATAAGAAAAAAACCTAAATTTTAGAAAACAAAAATGAGTATATTTATGACTTCAGAAAAAGGAAATAATTCTAACATAAAAGGCAAAATGCACAAAATATAGGGAAAATATCAATTTAACTACATTAAAAATTTTTAAACTTGTGAACAACAAAAATCCTCATAAAATTAAAATATAACACTTAGACTGAGAAAAGATATTGTAGGGGCGCCTGGGTGGCTCAGTCGGTTAAGCGTCTGCCTTCGGCTCAGGTCATGATCCCAGGGTCCTGGGATTGAGCCCTGCATCAGGCTCCCTGCTCAGCGGGAAGCCTGATTCTCCCTCTGCCTGCCACTCCCCCTGCTTGTATTCTCAAGCTCTCTTGCTCTCTCTCGCTCTCTCTCTGGCAAATAAATAAATAAAATCTTAAAAAAAAAAAAAAAAAACTAAAAAAAAGAAGATATTGTAAAACCTATAACCGACAAAATTAGCACAAATTAACAAGAACAATATAAATATATAAAAATAAGCAAATGACACGAAAAAGCAATTCAGAGAAGACATCTCAATGGCTAAAAAAATATGAAAAGATGTTTGGTATCACAAGGAATCCTGAAAATATATATTAAAACAACAGTGGGAAACTGTTTCCCACCTATCAGACTGGCAAAAATACAAGGTTGAAGAACATGGAATGTTGACAAGGATTTGGGGAAATGTGAACTATTCTATAATGTGGTGGGAGTGTAAATTAGCACCACTTTGGAAAGTAAGTCAGTCAGGGTCCTCAACTGCAAGCAAAAGAAACTAAATGACTAATTTAAAAAGAAAAGGTGTTTATGTTTATTGAAAAAACACTGAGAAGCTTACAGATTTGCACAAAGCCTGGATAACAGGCTTGGAAAAAAGAACAAAGTAATGCTCTGCTGACAATCCAGAGCTAATTTTATGCTAGTGAACCAGCCTGGGGAGCCATCCATGCCTCTAGCAAGCACAGTTTCTTGTGTCACTAAATTCAACGTCAGCATCCTGAGTGGGGGAAGGGAGTGGGGGGGTATCTGTTTGGCCCAGCTTTGGTCACAGCCCTGTGCTCTAGCTGCCCAAGGGGCTGGCGAAGTTTCACACACTTAAGCTTCTATAATGGGAGGTGAGTTCTGCCTCCCATGAAGTCTTATAATAGGAACTTCCTCAAATATACGAAGAGGATTCAGATTCAGGGCAGCGAAAAAATACCAAACGTCCTTAGAAGAGAATAATCTAGTCCATGACCAGCAATTCCATTTCTGAGTGCAAACCCCAGAAATTTTTCTACATGTGTATAAGCAAATATTTACTCATATATTCATTGCCACATTGTCTCCAAAAGGGAAAAATTGGAAGTTACCCAATTTCATTCATTAGCAGGCAAATGGATAAATGGTTTTACTCCTACAATAGAATACTATATCATAATTAAATGAGTGAACAAGATCTATATGTATCAACATGAATAAATTCTCAAAAACAGTGGTGACAAAAGAACACAGTTGTAGAAGAATACACAGTATGATAGTATTTACATAAAATTTAACCATATGTAAAATTATAGTATGTATTTAGATATATATGTAATAAAATTAGAAACACACATTCATGGAAATGATACATAGCTACTTCAGGATACCTTCAGGAAAAAAGAGAGGGGTTAGGGTAGTTTTAACTATAACATTTTATTGCTTTAAAAAATGCAAATTTGGAAAATAATATTTGCATAGTAGACAATGTCAGTTTCACCCAGATCCCCTTGGATACCTTAATGGCCTCAATAGAGCACTCATACACAACTTTCTGTATCAGGTCTGCCTCTGGGGAACTTGATAAGACCATCTATTAACACAAGCTCCTACTTCCCCAACATATGCCCGTAACTCTGCCTTCCCTCTGTTACCTATGGGTGAATGTGCATGTTCAGATCTAAGGTCAGATTCTCTACCTGTGTACCAAATCCCACCCCTCTCACATACTCCAGGACATCACTACAAGAGTTGTCTTCTTTCTAGCCATACAAGTTTTTGCTTCTTTACTAATATTTTCCGAAGTATACAAACCACTATCTTTAACCAAAAAAAAAAAAAAAAAAAACCTCTCTAGATCCAATTCCCCTTCCTGCCATGACCACATTTCTTTGCTCCTTTATACCACAAAAGTCTTCAGTAGAATTGTCTAAACTTGTTTTCTCCAATTTCTGTCTTCCCACTTACTCTTGAAACTCACTCAGATGAGATTTTCATTCCTTCGGCTCCTCCAAACCTGTTCTTCCCATGGTTAACCAATGGTTTCCATATTGCTAAATCAATAGTCAATTTCTGATCCTCAGTTTACAGCATTTGACACAGATGATCACTTCCTCCACCTTGAAACACTTTCTTCCCTTGCTGTAATAAAAGCTGGCGTTATTGTGTAGCAACTATTCATTCTCCTCACCCTTCCACTATGGGCATTTCTTTTTAAAATCTGGGTCAAGGGGCGCCTGGGTGGCTCAGTTGGTTAAGCGACTGCCTTTGGCTCAGGTCATGATCCTGGAGTCCCTGGATCCAGTCCCGCATCGGGCTCCCTGCTCAGCAGGGAGTCTGCTTCTCCTTCTGACCCTCCCCACTCTCATGCTCTCTATCTCATTCTCTCTGTCAAATAAATAAATAAAATCTTTAAAAAAAACAATCTGAGTCATATGATGTCACTTCTCTACTAAAAAATGTTTCCCTTAATTGTTTGATCTCCTATATTACTAATGTCCTCACTTACCCCAATTCAACCACTCTGGCCTCCTTGCTGTTCTGTGAACATGACTATCCCAGGCACAGTCATGCTTCATGGACTTTAGCCTTGCTGTTTCACCAACTAGAATCCTGTTACCCAATTGGACACACAGGCTTGCCACCTCACTTCCTTAATATTTTGGCTCAAATGCCTCCTTCCATTGAGGTCTTCCCTAACCACTTTAACATTGCACCTCCCTATCTCCAACTTTCCTATCCCTTTTCCCCTCTTTATTTTTCTTCATAGCAGTTACCACAACATGAACACCACATATTTTATTTATTCATCTATGGTCTCCAATTAGAATGAGTGTACATTCCAGAAGAAGAGAAAAAATTTTTTTCATCTGTTTTCTTGTGTGTTGAATCTTGAGGGCTTGGAATATAGCATTATTAAGTATTGCTTAATGAATGAAAGAATCCATCTGACATTCTGCATATTTGAAATTTCACCAATATATGTAGATATTTAGAGATAGACTATCTAGAGATAGACTCAAAAGGAAATACAATTAAGCAAATGTCTCCAATTCACAAAATATCTTCCAAATCTACTAAACTGTATTTATGTTTTCATTATGAAAGCAGAGTTTACCTAAAAGGAAGGAGAAATCTTCAGTTTCCTTGACGTCAACATTCTCTTAAACTTGAGCTTTGATGTGTTTTGCATTCCTTTCAATGGCTACTATGTGGGTTCTCAACATTTTTTACACAAAGCCTTTAAAGCCTCTTGTTCAATTCAATAGGATTAGGTGTGGAAGGCAAACTATATGTGTAGAAAATACACTTCTGGCCCACTGAAGGTTCTCCCTATCCACCATACCTGGTCCTCCTCTGGATCCTTTGTCAAGATTCCATGCTTGACACTTACAGCACAAACCCAAGGCCACATTTGTGAGGAGCTGCAACCCAAGGTTATTTTTCAAGTTTCTAGAAGACAACTCAAGGGGCGCCTGTGTGGCTCAGTCGGTTAAGTGTCTGCCTCCACCTCAGATCATGATCCCAGGGTCCTGGGATGGAGTCCTACGTTGGGCTCCCTGCTCAGCGGGGAGCCTGCTTCTCCCTCTGCCTGCTGCTTCCCCTCCTTATGCTGACAAATAAATAAATAAAATCTTAAAAAAAAAAAAAAAAGACAACTCAATTCCAGTTCTGGTTTTGTTTCCTAAGCATGTAACTTCTTCCGACTCCTATTTTGCCTCCCAGCTTCTGATGCCATGACCCCAAAACTTAACAGAGGTTAAGAGGATCATAATTAGACACAAGGCCAGGTAACTTAAAAAAATAATGGAGCGCGCATACACATACCTGACATTCATCCTCGCTCCACTCCCCAAGCCCACAGTAGCAGATAAGGAGAAATCAGTTTGCTAGACTTTGTTCTCTGCAGCAGCTAGTGTGACGAACCAGAAAAAAGTTAACTTAGATTTTACATTTGTTTTCATTGCTCTAAAAACCCCCTCCACTCCCCAATATTTGCAGCAATTTCTGTCCAGTTTCTTAATAAGCAGGGATGGAGCTGACCCAGATTGGGTTCTCCTTGGTTGGGTCTGGCCTCCATTTTAGATATGAGTTAACCCTCCGAAAAGCTTTATCTGAAGCAGGGATTCCCTTTTTTTTTTTTTTTCCTTCCCTCTCCACTCCAGCCTCACCTCGGCCAGGTTTTCCTCCTTTCACATTTTTCTACAATTCATTCCTGAGTCATGCATGACAACTTTCACACTATTTACGTTACGCCTCCAGATGACCTCAGGTGATGGCAGGGGCGATGAGAAAGAAATTAAGAGTCCAAAGGACAGAACCCATATCCCAAAGCCGCGGGCCACGATCCGGGGGTCGGGGCGCGGAGGCGGGCGGAGGCGGGCGGAGGCGGGGCGCTCGCTCCCGGGAGGGCGGCTGGCTCCTCCCTCCCGCCCCTCGCGGGTACCTGGCGGCGGGCGGGGGCGGTGCTGCGTGGCGTCACGCGGCGGGGTGGGAGAGCTGGCAGGTGACACCCCGGCGGCCTGCTACCCTTTTTCAGCTCGGTTGGCGGCTGGGGCAGCAGGGGCCGCTGTGAGGAACTCCGCGCCCGCGCCGCCGCCCGCCGCTGCCCTCTGCTCCCGCGCGCGCCGGCCGCTTCGTCTCCGCTCCCCTCGGGGTGAGTGCGGGACTGCAAGCCCGTGGGTTGGGGCTAAACTTTTCCGGGGCGCGGAGAAGCGATGGGGGAAGGGAGAAAAGCCCCGTCGGCAGGGGTGCGGAGCAGCCGGATGGAGTGACCTGGGCGCGGCGGGCGGGCAGCGGGATCCGGGTGCGGGAGACCCGGGAGCCTGGCCAGGCCCTCCGCGGGCTGTGGGGAGGCGCTTCGGGAGTTCTCGCACCACGGCCTGTAGGTGTGGAGGGCGAAGGCCCTTCCCGAGGGAGGGCGGGCCGCCGCGCTCACCTGCGCTCTCCCTGGGAGCCCCCCGACGCCCCGGCGTCCCGAGGGGCCGGTGCTCCCGGGCCGCCCCGGGGCTTTGACCTCCCCGAGCGCTCCCGCGGGGCGGGGGCCCTGCTACTCCGGGCGGGAGGGCTCGCTGGTGGGACTGGGAGAAGGACCTGCTCGACCTTGGCCACGGAGGTCACCTCCCCAGCTCCGGGATCTGGCTTCGCTAGCCTCCCTCTCCCCCAAATTCCCGAGCCCCTTTCTTTCTACTTCCTTCCCCTTTGGGGCGCTTTTGTGTTCTCGAGGCCGGAATGAACTTGGAGGGTGGGGGCTGCTCTCGCAGCGTGGCGCTGCTGCTTTGGCTCCCTGAGCTGCACTGTGTCCCGGCGACTGCCCCTGGCTGAGAAGGGTGATGAGTACTGAGCCGTAGAACAGGTCGTGCTGGAGATGGAGATGGGAAAGCCTGTTGTTTCATCTTCCAAGGTATCCTTGGTTAGAAAATTGCCCCCCCACCCCGCCCCCATCAGTCAGCGCTGATTCAAATTTACGGGATGCGGGATGCGGAGCGAGCGTTCCTTCGAGCTCCCTGGGGAGCCGGGGCAGGAAGGATCGGGTCTTGCCCCCGAACAGCGCCCTGTGGGGTTGGGGAAACACGTCCCACGCCGACTGACGAATAGTTTTGGCGAGCCAAGCCTTTCCCCTCTTGCTGAGATATCCCCTCGGAAAGCATCTTAACTTATCCCCATACTCGCAGATTACTTCTTGTTTCACAACTCCCATTTATCGTTCAACTGCTGTGAAAGAATCATCCATACTTGGTGATTGCCTCTGGCTTCTTACTGCTCACGGGCTTACTAATTCCCTTACTTCGTAATTTCTGCTCCTACTACTGGCCAGAAATTGTTCTCCCCAAGGTCACGGAAGACTAGAAAAATCTCTTCCCCTCAAAGGCAGGCATTTATTTAGTGTTTATGTGGTGGGCACTGTTCTAAGAATTTACATTAACTCCTAATCCTCGCAATGATCCTGTGAGGTTAAAGGATTATGTTATCCTCATTTTACGGATGATACCTCATAACTTGCCCAAGATCACACAAGTAGCAGGAAGGGATTCCAACTCCGGGGCCCTGGACCAACCACTGTGCATACTGCCTCACGTAGCACTCCTTTCTTCCTCCTTATTTCCTGAAGTCCTGACCTGAGCTCTTGGAAGCATCACTGACCAGGTTCTCATTCTCATATCCCTCTTGTGTGGTTTTGTACTAGTTTAGGTTCTTTTTAATTTTTATTTATTTATCATTATTTATTTTGAGAGATTTCGCAGAAATCTCTGCGAAGTTATCACCTCTAGTTATGTGATTTAAGATCCTGTGCTTTTCATGTGTCTTACTTAGTTTTCGAGTAAAATCTGTCAGTTTCTATTGTAATATTCCTTGTGGACTTGCCCTCTTCTGCCTCAAAGCATTTCTGGTTAACATCATTTATGTCAGGGGCCCCGTCATCATCCTAGTCACTCAGGTGCAAAACTCAGCGGTCCTGTCTCATGTCACCTCTCTCCGAATCTTGATATCTCTTCAACTTCTACCTTGTCTCTTCTTCTAGCTTTCATTGAACCTTATCCTCCCTGACCCTTCTTCCCCAGTCTCCCTGTGATTTATCACCTATCGTTTGTCTTTTTCTCCTGTTGGGTAATGTAAACAGCTTAGGACATTAAATCTTCAGGCCTTACATGTAGTAGTTGCTTGGTAAATGTTTGCAGGATATGATGCAATATGAATTAAGGTAGTACACAGGTGTGCTTGATGATGGTAGAAACTGTTTTGAAAATTTTAAGCCAGATTTCAAAGGGTGTTAAGGAGTTTGCAATGGAAGACTTGGAGTAGCTGGCAGACATTGTGGAAGAGGAGAAAAGCCTCTGCTGACCTGACTGTTGCGGAGAGGAATCCAGTTATCCTGGCTAAGCATTACAGTTAGTAATGTAGCTGTAGGACCATATCGGTCAATAGTTATGAATCCTAATCTTACCTTAGCAAATCAAGACGTAAAACCAACCACAGTAACTTACAAAAAAAAAAAAAAGCCATCTTTAATTTCAAAATATAACATATACATAAAAATGCATAAAACACAAATGAAGAGATGACCAACAGTAGACCTATTTAGCAAGAGAATGGCTGTCTTATTCTGGCAGGAGATGTGATGATAATGGGATGAGACTGCAGACATGCCTAATAGGAGCCTTTTCCCAAAAGCTCTGTAAAGGTGATGTGAGCCTGGACTAGTCCCAAGAGGAGGTGTCAGGAGGTTTGCTGACATTTGAAGTGAGGAGAAGAGAAAACCAAGGAGGTGCCTAAAGTGAGACTAGGGAACCAAAGAGAGTTACACTGAGGGTAATTCTACCACAGTGGATGTTTTGCGATTTTGCCTTTGTCTCCATTTTTTTCTAACTATTAGCTAATGTTTCCTTCTGATTTCCAAATATGATTTGCAAAACTCCTGCTGTTTGTGTTATATTCCAGTAGTTGTAATGTCTACTCTATCCTCTACTGTTGAACAGGTGTATCAGTAACAATTATAAACAACCTGTTACCATAATAGTTGCCTTTGCAGTTATGTCACTTTATGAATTGGGGTTTGTTTCTTTATGTCAGACATTGGAATGCACATAAAAGAAAATCCTTGTCCTCAAATCATTGGTAGTTGAGTGGAAGAAATAGGACTTTTCCTAATTTGTTCAATTATTCTCCTTGGTGTGCTGTGTGCACAAACATCAGCTTTAGGATATAGAAGAATGCTATTTACCAAATAAATAATTTTGGAGACTTTGTATATTAGCATGTTAAATTGAGAACTAACCTTGAATTTTAATCTAACACATCATATAGCATAAAAAGAAGCCTGCCATAAATACATTTTGAGAGAGGAGTATATCTTAGATGTGTTTCTGTCACTCATCCAATTTGGACCACCCACAAGTTATGAAGAAGTTGAAAGTGAATGCAAATTTAGCATTTTATAAGACTGATCTTCTAAAAAATCGAGATTTCCAATTATTCCTAATTTAAATGTATTAAAAGCACATATTATTACATTGGGAAGTAGAATTATCTGTTTGGTTAATGATAGAAGTAGCCGCACCACCATAAATACTTCTAAACAGGGGCGCCCAGGTGGTGGCTCAGTCGTTAAGTGTCTGCTTTCGGGTCAGGTCATGATCCTGGGGTCCTGGGATCGAGCCCCGCATCGGGCTCCCTGCTCGGCTGGAAGCCTGCTTCTCCCTCTCCCACTCCCCCTGCTTGTGTTCCTGCTCTATCTCTCTCTCTCTGTCAAATAAATAAATAAAATCTTTAAAAAAAAATAGAACTTTAAAAAAAAATACTTCTAAACAGGCTATTACTCAGATGAACTAAGTTACCATATCACATATAACATACAAGTCTGCCATGTGAAATACAATACCTTCATCCATCTTGAGAAGCAGCCTCACAGCCTTTGAACACAGCAGCCTAGCTTCTTCGTCCTCTCTGATATAAGGTTATAGAACTAAATCTAGCCGAAATTAGGGAGTTTTCAGAAGTTGCCTATTCCACAGACATTTAAATGAGTGCCCATTTTGTGTCAGGCAAAGTGATCAGCAGAATGGCCAGGGTTTCAGGGAGGTAAACAATTCCAGTGCAGTACGATCAACTATGAGTAACACAGTGTTGGGGAAGCCAAGTGGAAGAAGGGAGGCATAATCGCCCTCCTAAGCCGAAAGAAGAAAGAGTGGGAGTTAGGGCAGCAGAGAAATGAGGTGAAGGCAGGAAATCTGATTGAGGCTGAGAGAAGACAGATGCCTTGCGGAGGGTGCAGAGGAGGGTGTGAGGTCAGGTTGTCTAGGCCTGCAGTTTGCTGAGAGCCTTGTTTCACCTGAAGCATTTGGATTTTCTCCTAAAATCTGCGGGCAGCCGGGCAGCCCTTGGAGACATGCAAGGAGGTGAGGGGCCTGTTCACATTTGAATTTTAAAAGCATCCCTCTGGCATTTGTATCTTCACCTTTCTGAAACCTCTCCTCCTCCTGGTGGAGGCTCTCTCTCTCTCTTCTCGACCTGATAGCCAGCTCACAGTTTGTTTCTCTTTGAAAGGGACAGCCACTTTCAGTGTTTACATTAGATATCTTGATTATGCTCTGTTGGCATAACAATTTTGGAACAGAAAATAAGCTTTTATGACTGTCCTTGTGCCACATGTTTATAAAATGCTCAAGCTTGCATTTAAGTTTTCAGTCTTCCATTGATGAATATTTAGGCATCTTTTTAGGTATCATGATAGTTGCAACAAGGCACTCTACAGGCATTTTCTCATGAATCCTCTGAGGCTGGCAAGGTCTGTACCATGATTCTCGTAGTACACATGGGTGCAGAAAAGTGAAGAAAGGTGCTCAGGTGAAGAAAGCAGACAAGGTGCTCAGCATACACTGTTGAAAGTATGCAGCCAGGATCTGAACCCTGGTAAAACTGCAATGTTTAAGCTCTTCACACTCTGCATACTAACTCTGTGGGTTTATATTTTAGAGGGTGTAAGACACACTAGGGTTCTGATATTGTGTGGTAGTTTGGTGAGGGCATAAGGGCAACCCTAAAGATAAGCCTGATTTAGATTGTTTAGGGTCAGTGGTAGAAATGGGAGAACTAGAAAAAGAGGGTTTGGCTAGTAGTTCCTTATGTAAATGCAGCCCATTCTCCTTTCTGTCCCAAATGTCTGGGTTTTGTCTTAATAGCACATTTGGGATGTATTTGTTTGTTTATTACAATCAAATGATAGAACAAGGACAGAATAAGGACAGTAAAGGGTGCTCATATTTAAGGATGACTTATCCTAGGTCTGTCCAGGGGCTTCTCTGCCCACTCCCCTTCTTATCTTTTTCCTGCCTTCTCTAGGCAGACAGTGCTGTGTTGGTTCCTGTGGGTTACAGTGGTTTGTGTCCCAGAAGCAAGCAAATAAACAAACAAACTAGTGCTGACCTCACATTTTAATCTCTCTGCTGTTTTCATTCAGTTAATTAGAAGGCACCTGCCTATACCTTCGGCCTCTGAAATTCTAACAGGTGTGACGTTAACGTGAAGAAAGATAGGAGGTAGAAGTAACATTCCTAGGAAACCAGAGTCCAGATACCGATTATTCAGCAGCTTAGAATGAGTTCCTGCGTAAATGTAGAGTGGAATTTAAAAAATAACGTTGCAGGAAGTACTATTCATTGTTCAAAGGGAGAAAAATAAATAGGTAGTAGATAATACTTAACATTAAATGTAGCTCATGTTTCTTAAAAAATAGGTTGGACATAGGCACTTGCCATTTCTCTAGGTAAAAGACAGTTAGATGTTGGCAATTGCATTTGGTTTATCCTAATAAAGGACAGTCCTCTTGACATCTAACAGGTTGACCCAATGAGCTGAGCCTATACTCTCCATTTCCCCTTAAAGCAGACTGAGTGCAGCCAGGCCTGGTGAACAGGGGCTGCTAGTAGCCTGATCCCTGCTGGGTTACTGGCTCAACAGCAGTCTGTTGTATTTATCATAAGCCTGTTGGTGCCAGTTACACTTATTATTGTGATGAGATCATTTAAATACCAGTAATGGTTGTGTAAATCTATGAAAGGCAAGTGCAAAAGGAAAGAGTATTGTTTCTGTGAAAGGAATATTGAATTCTTTAGAAAGAGTCCATAAAAGTGAGCAACTAAAAAAAGTGGGCAGGAAAACTGTGAAAGATTAGAGAGAAAATTGTGAACATTTGAAAGAAAATATCCTGCCCTTACTTTACAAGTTTATTGTCTTCGTTTTTTAGGTTTCAGTCCACTTAGAAAATTAAAACTGGAAATTGTAGAAGATAAATTCTGACTGTGATTTGTATAAGAAAAATTGGGGGGAGGAATTCTTCAAGGAAAATGTTGGAATTACTTTAGGAAATTGGGGAATTAATATATGTCTTAAGGTAAAGTAAATGTTTATGGGGTATACACGGTTTTTTGATTCTTTAAACAAATTTTTTTTATTAAAGATTGATTTATTTGAGAGAGAGAGTACATCCATGGCGAGAGGGGTAGAGGGAAAGGGAGAGAGAATCCTAAGCAGACTCCACGCTGAGCGTGGAGCCTGATGTAGGGTTCTTTCCCACAACCTTGAGATCATGACCTGAGCCAAAACCAAGAATCAGACGCTCAAGCCCCAGACAGTTTTTTTTTATTAACCAACCAGAACCAGTCAAAATTCCTGCTGCTATTAGTCTGACTGTAATAGTTGATGCCATAGCATGGTGAGCAGTCACAGCGTTTGCCTCTGTTGTTATTCTGTGGGCCTACATTAACAAAGGAAAACTTTGCCATTGGGAACGTGAGAAGCAGGATACATGGAAATGTTTTTTTTCTTTGCTTACCATATCACGCTAATGGCACATAATTCATATTTCTTGTTTTAAAGTAGGCTTTTAGCACCCATATAACATTCAGGTTTATTTTAATAATGTGAATCAGTATGTAGATCCTAGGGCTGATTTCCACCTCCTTTAAGTGACTTCCATAAAAATTGAAAGCAAAAATTGAAAAAATAATTCAGTAGTATAGTATTAGCTAGAGTCTATTAAACTTAATTTCTTAGTGTTACTAAGCTGGACAAGTTGAATTAGGCAGGGTGTAACTTATTCTAGATTCAAATACTAAATATACTATTTAGAAGTATAATAAGTATTTTCTGAAGCATTATAACAAGTTAGTGGAAAAAGACCAAACTTGTAAAGTGGAAAAAAATTAAAGTACATTCTTATAGTAATAGCATTTATTGAATACTTGCTATATGCCAGGCGTTGGAATACATTTTACATATGCCTTATCTCATTTAATCTTCATAGCAGCCCTACTGGGAAGGTTATATTGTTCCCATTTCCTAGACAAAGAAACTGATGCAGTATAGATGTTAAGTAATGTGCCCTAAGTCAAGCGGTTAGTAACAGAACTGGGCATCAGATCCATTTTATTCTGAACCCTAGTGCCCATATGCCCATGCTCTTACCACTTTTTAAAAAAAAAAAATTTATTTGAGAGAGAGAGAGAGCACAAGCAGAGGGAAGGGCAGAGGGAGAAGCAGACTCCTCACTGAGTGGGGTGACTGATGCAGGGTTTGATCCCAGGATCCTGGGCTCATGAGCTGAGCCCAAGGCAGATGCTTAACCCAGTGAGCCACCCAGGTGACCCTGCTCTTACCACCTCATAAGGTAGAATTTTCAATAAAGGGTTTTTTGGTTTTTTGGTTTTTTGGTAAGCAGCTTATTGGAGAGGTGATTCTAGACATTATGAGGAGGAAGGGAGAAAGGAGGCAGCCAGTATAGGATGTGTTCCTGAAGATGCTCCTCACACTCCTGTAGACACCTGCTTCACTCCCACCGGGTTATGCCTCATTGTCCTAGCGCCTAAGGGATGAAGAGGTAGAACCTTTGCTGGGACATGAGCATGTAGATAATATATTAATAACATATTAAAGTGTTTTGACCTGGAAAGGACCTTAGTGATCATTTAGGCCAACCTCCTCTTTGACAGATGAAGAACTGGAGGCCCAGTGAGGCCAGGTCATTTAGCCAAGGCCACAGGCCTGTCGATCATCCTGGGCCAGAAACAAATTCTCCTTATCAGAGTTCAGGTGCTTTTCTAACCTCCTCATTATTTTTTCTTTGTTAGCCTTAACTCTGAACATGCCTTTACTATTGAAATTTGAAGTACCTAAATTACCCCACCCCATCTTTGTCTACAAGTAACAATATTGATTACTCCCTATACCTTGCTATAGAATATGAATGGGGCAAAGATCATGTTTCCCCTGTGTTATATGTGGAACACCTGAAGCTCAAAGCAATACAGTGATGTCCTCAGCCCCATGTATTATAAAACCCAACCCTGAGCTGTGACCGGAAATGTAAAGGAAGAAAAATACATTATGTTAGCAAAGATGACTAAACCATCCAGCACAAGCCATGTTGTCTCATTTAGCAATCCCTTCCTGTGCTTGTTCTCTTTGGTTAGCCTAAGTTCATCCCTTGTAGGTGACTGCCTGACAATCTCAGGGAAGTAACATCTGTGGGGCTACTTAGTAGACTCCAGGAAATGTAAATTATTTTTGCCAAGGTCACTAAGTGGTCAGTGGTAAACCTGGGTCTGCAGTACATATATTCTGACTATACATCCTGCCACTGACTCTGTGTGGCCTTCGAGAAACTTTAGAAAAATAGCATGGAGGAGGGCAGAGGATATGCTTAGGACAGTTGGCAAAATTTGCATGTGATAATGTATAATTTATGTTCCACTTTTTCAAAAAAGATTTGAAATGCTCATAATAAATATAGTAAGATCCAAGTGTAGAAGGGAACATGTAGGTAATGTAGCTGTGGTAAGTGGAACACTAAATTTTAACTATTAGCTGGGAGATCATATTGAAAAAGTAAGAGAATGTTTTCACAATTCTTATGGTTTGTTTTTTAAAAAATAAAACATAAATGTGTCAGGTAATATTTCCCCCCCAGAAATGAATTGTAGAAGGGATTTATCATGTAGGTCCTTTGAAAGAGGATCTTGAATAACTCCATGTGTAATACTTTGAATAACAGTTTTGCTGAAGATGCAAAGATATTTTTTAAATTAGTATTGGTTCTTGATAACTCATTTATTGTGGATGTTAATTAAAGTGAACTCTTTGAAACGTTTCTCCAAAGTCTCCAAGGCTGGGCTAATAAAGTCTAGATTCTCATAATGATAGACAATAATAACTTACATGAAGTAGAGCAGGGCTTTTTAATCTAAGGTTGGCCTACGGATGGAATTCAGAAGGTCCATAACTCTCCAAAACATCAGATTTGTATATACATGTGATCAGAAACATGGCCCATAGCAGTTGAGTCTCAAAGGACAAGAGCTATTGATTTAGGAAAGACATGAAATAATATATTTCATATAAGTAAAATGCTTAATAAGATTTAACTGTGTACATGGAAAAGGATTTGTCTTTTTTTTTTTTTTTAAGATTTTATTTCTTTATTTGACAGAGAGAGACACAGCAAGAGAGGGAACACAAGCAGGGGGAGTGGGAGAGGGAGAAGCAGGCTTCCCCGCTGAACAGGGAGCCCGAGGTGGGGCTTGATCCCAGGACCCTGGGATCATGACCTGAGCCTAAAGAAGGCAGACGCTTAACGACTGAGCCACCCAGGTGCCCCGTAGGTGGGCATATTTAATTAACATCTTTTTCTTCTTTGTTTTATGTCGTTATTGGAAAGGCCTTCCTTGTTTCAGTATTAAAAAATAATTACCTCAGGTTTCACTAAATGTTTTTTTATCTTTTTATTTTGAAATAATTATAGATTTACAGGAACTTGTAAAGTTAGTACAGAAAGATTCCATGTACTCTTCTTTACTCAGTTCCCCTAACCACCAGATATTTTTATGGTTTTATTTTTTGTGTTTAAATTGTTGATGCACCTGAAATTTATTTTGGTATAAGATGAGATATGGATTCCAATTTATTTTTTTTCCACTTGGTTAAGGATTTGTCTTTAATGTGAATGTGGAGTTAAGCATATAATGTTGACGTGACCCAACTGTGTGGACTTTATCCATCTTACAAGGATACAATTAGTACAGATAATTAGACCCTGGTAAAAAGATATCATCTCCAGCATGCACGGTAGTTTTCACTTCTGTTGTCCTAACTCTCTGGGAATAAAGGCTTCTACTTTTTTACGAACTGAACATTGCCTCTTTGCTATGGGCTGGACACTGGAGTTGTAAACACAGAGAAGTCACATTCTCTCCTCATTTCTGTCTTTATCTTATGCCCACATCCAAATTAGCAGCAACTGTGTCAGCTACGTCCACAAAACGTATCCTGAATCTCTCTACTTCAATAAACTCCTAATCCTTCTGTCTCACTACAATCAATTCTTTACTGAGCAACCAAGTTAATTTTTAAAAACACAAGTCCTGTCACTCCTTTGCTTAAAAGATCCTGTCACTACTTTGCTCAAAAGCCTCTGATGAGAGTTGCAATTTTGCAAGATGTGGATTTCTAGAGATAGATGGTGGCTGTGTTTGCACCAACAATATGAATATGCTAAACACTGCTGAATAATACACTTAAAAATGGATAGGATAGTAAATTTTGTTATGTGTATTTTACCATAGGTTTAAAAAAGGAAAATAAATAATCTGCAACAACAACAAAAAAACCTCTGGTGGTTTCCTGAGATGGACCTAGAATAAAACCCCTGCTCTTTGACTGAGGCCTCAAGTTCGGAAGAAAATGAAACAGAACAGAGTGATACAACAGGGTCCCCAAGGGCAGAGGGCTGCAACAGTACATACCACTATTTGTCTTATTTATGTTTTTGTCTTTGTTTGCTTGTGTATCTTCCCATACAAGTAGACTGCATGAAAATAAAGATCTTGCTGTATCCTTAGTGTGGAGAATGGTGCTTGGTACATAGTAGGTTGTTCAAATATTTGTTGAATAAATGAGTGGAGATGTGGTCCCTTCCCCCAAGGACCTTGCAGTTTCTGTTACTGATTCTCAGTCTCAGTTGTAATTCTGAGCAAGGTCTTTGAGAGCCTCTCAGCTTGGTCTCACATAGAGAATGGGCAAATAGTTCTGCACAAAATAAAATGATGTGGGGAAGGAGGAGGAGGAGAGAATGACGTTGGGGCCCAGAGAGTCAAAAACACATGAAGTATTTCCTCTCATTCAAGGTTGGAGAGAAACTTCTCCTCTCTTCTATCTCCCTCTTCACCTAAGAAAAAACAAAACAAAACAAAACAACAAAAACAAAAAAGCAAAGAGAAAACAAAAATATAGCTACATATCAGCATTCAGTCATGGACCCTGCCCAAACCAAGCTTAAAATGAAAATCGTATATGATACTGTATATCACATTCCCAGAAATGCCTGACTCCTTTGGGCCATTTGCTCTTAGAGGGTCCATTATGAGCCCTCAGTTGTGTTAGTCAATAAGACTGTCCTGCCAAAATGAGTCCATAATCTTACCAATCTTTCTATCATTCCAGAATTATCTTCTCTAGCACGCACTTCCCCAGTGACCATCAGAACTCACCCTTTCCATCCTGCTGTCAAACTACAGGCCATTTTGTAGATAACTGGAGTTTCATGTTCGTGTTTTTCATTATTTTCATGGCAAATATAAAGTATACTTTTCTGTCTACTGTGAAAAATCATACTTTCATATAATCAGAAAAATCAGATTATTTTCTGACTATCATAATAGTATATGCTGATTTTAGATTGAAAAACATAACAAAAGATAACAAAACAAAACCAAAAAACTTGTAACAAAAAACAGACCTCATGCATAATCCCACCAACTGGAAATTACCATTGCTAACATTTTGATAAATTGCTTTGCAGCCTCTTAAAGGCATTTTTAAAACGCTGAAGTTTTTCTTGAGGAAAAAGAATTGATAGCTATTTAAGTGAAGAATAGGAGTCATCTGGTATACTTTAAAAAAAAAAACCTTTACAAGCATTTGCGACATGGAAGTTTTATTTCTTCCTTTAAAGAAAACTCATATTAAGGAAATTTCCAAACATTTATAAAAGTAGAGAGAATAATATAATGAACTGGATGAACACATCACCCAGGCTCATGACTAATCTTATTTCATCCGTAAATATTTCAGTGTATCTTCAAAAGATAAGGACTTAAAAAATTACTACAATTATTACACCTTGTAATAAAATAATAATTTTTATGCTCTTAGAGGTACATGATAACTTTTAAGGAAAAGGGCAAAATCCTGAGAATCTCTGAATAATTTATATCTGTTTCAGTTATTGTGAGGGTTTATCAGAGAGAATTCGGGGAGCAGCAAGAACATGTGCTTGGCCCAGAGAATATTTGATTAGGAATCAGAGTGAGAGGAGAGGGAAAAGGATAAGTGGGGTCTAGGTAATCTAGTCTATGATCAGGAATTCCAGCTTGGTTCAGAGTTCCATTACATACTGCTAGAGGGTTCTGAAAAGAGAACAGACCTGGTCAGTGTTCTGAGGTGGGCAGTTCAGGCTGCTGGCTTGTCACACTGTCAGTGGAGGTGAAACTAGGGTATCAAATGGGGGCGCTTGATGCCCTTGAAACAGCACAAAGCCTTGATGGACTGAGAAGGGCAGAGATAGTACAGGAAAAGTGGGAAAGAAGATCTGGATGAGGGAAAGATAGGAGGTCAAGGTTCCAAGCCTAGAAACATGGGTGGATTCAGATGCCCAGACTGGTCTCGGGGAAACTGGGTTGGGAAATGCTTTGAGATTCAGGAGATTTCTTCATTTCTATTCATTGATAATCATTGCAGGTTAGTGAACAAGCCCATTTGTAGAATTTGAGACTTTTAACCAAGGTAGGCTCTTCCAGGCAATTCCTTTACGGTGGGGCAGTGAGAATTTGTACTTGTGAGATATTTCACAAATCAGGTGGTTAAAACTCACAATGGTAGCTAAAGCCAGAAGAACTAGAATTTCTCCCTTGCCTCCCTCCTCTCCCACCAGGAGGAGAATCCATGGAAGTTATTTAAGTATCTCATGTAAAACTAACTAGGAAGAAAAGCCTTTTTTTGTTTCCCTAGAAATACATTTGTAAATATTCGCCATGACCACTTTTATAGGGCAGTCATTGTTCTTATCTTGTATTACCTGCCATTTCTGTTTGCTGATCCTGGGCTATTGTTTGCAAGGGCTATAGCTGGAAAGCTCACACTGAGACAATATTGAACTAAGCTATATTTTTCTGTCCAGATAAATAGTGGGGGGAAATATTAGTGTAAGTTGTTGCTTCTGGAATCTTTCATACCAAAATTATTTTACCTAAAAATTAAGTAATGCTATTTAGCAATAATATCCTTATTACAAATATATTTTATATACATTATGCATTAAATAAATATGTCTCCGTGTAACTGCACTTTCCTTGGGAAAATCTTTTCTCTGGTTAAAAACCCAAATTATAGATTTCGTCCTCAACTGGAGATGTCTTTTGCAGACATGGAATAAATGCAAATCTTGTCCTATCTCTATATTAGTTTTTAATTTGTTAAACAAAACTGAAACACCTTAATAGTAATCATTTTATTAAAACTGAATGAAGAAGGTTGTGTAGATACAGGAGCAGCCTGCTAACTCAGAGGACATTTATCATGAAGCTTCAGTACCTAAAATGCTGTTGGAAATCAGTAGGAAAGCAGAGAAATCTTCCCCGAGCAGAGGAAACTGTGTCCTGAAGCCCACTGAGTAACTCTGTATTTGACCCGTAGGGAGAGCCTCTGGTGTTTAATCATAGTCTATTTAGCATTATTTTAAAAATTCCAACATCATTGGTTATTTTACTTCCTGTCCCATAGCAGATTAGGGACAGCAAATGAGAATAAGTATGATCTTATAGAAACAGGAATGCTGGTCACAAGCCAAGTGTGGTGGCTAATCAGCTGATAGGGAGGAGACAGGAAATCTACTTACAGTAGATGCAGGTGTTTGAAACGCTTGGCAGTTTGGAAATTGTTAGTGTAGGGCAAAGATCAGAGCTCCAGCCCTAGTAGTCACAGAGGGCACTGTGCTCTGATATGCTGTGATACCACTGCTCTCAGTAATAGCCCCAGATCATCCAGGCAAGTGCAGTGTATAAAATGATTGTAATCTTTCAAAAGATGTTTTTTTTTTTTCCAGAAGTACTTTTTTAAAGTACACCTACAGATAAGCATTTCTGTTACCTAAAATGTTTACTTCCATGGAACACTGTATTCCAGTGGATAAGGCTGAATAAATGAATTGCACCCATAAATAGAAAAGCAGGATGAAGTAATTTAATCTTACTATTGGTTACTTTTCTTATTCACAGTTTCTTTGGGACCACTTGTTTTTCTTCCTTTTATCGGCTTATCTGTATATTTCATGGATGTGTATTATTATGTATTGTATAATACTTTCCCCATGTTTAAATAGGTAATGGGAAAGACAAGTATGATTATTGTGTTCTCTAGGATTCATCAATCCACATGACCCACCTCTGGGTACCATCTCCCTCCCCTAATGGGGCTCCTGTCCTATCCCTCTTCCTACCTGGACTGAATCTGTTATTGCCAATTCTGGTTTGTCTGAAAGGCAAGGTAATTGGAGACCAGTTGACTCCCACTCTTCCTCTCATTCTTGTGATTCTCAGTTATGGCCTAAAAGAGAAACCCCTTACTGGGTATTACAACCTTTCTGTTGTCTCCTACTGTTAACTACAGTTTCATCTCTGTCTACTATCCTTTGAAACCATCTTCCATTGTTTTTACAAATTCTCTTCAGTCCCCACTCCCATCACCTTCCATGCATAACTGAATATGGCTCTTTCTCCCTACCCCATGTCCCTACACTGCAGGAGAAGGTTCATCCATTCACCCACTCAACAAATATTTGAGTGTCTGCCACATCTCAGGTCCTGTCTTGGTGCTAGAGAAGCAGCAATGCACAAAATGGATAAAGATCCCTTCCTCTGAAGAGCTTATAGTCTAGGGTGTTATGGAGGAGTGGGGGGATCACACAAACAGATAAATATAGAATATTGGTGAGATACAGATAAACAATGCTAAAAAGTGCTAGGGAGAAGAATAAAGCAATAAAGATAGAGAAGTACATAGTAGTGAGGTGCTGAAGGTGACGTGTTAGCAGAGATCTGACAGAAGGAAAGCCACAGCCATGGTAGATATCTTGAAGAAGAAAATTCCAAGTGGTGGGGGTAATGGTTTCAAATGCTTCGAGGCAAGAGCATTCTTGATGTGTTCACCCAAGGACAAGGAACCCAATGTGGCTGAAGCTAAGAAAAGAAGTGGGAAGGACGGGAGGTCAGAGAGGTTGTCAGGGCCCAGATTGTGGAGCGCCGGATGCCCCGTCGTAAGGTAGAAGGACAATGGCATGTTTTAGGCAGAGAAGTGATAGGACTTGGGTATTTTTTATTTTGTTTTGTTTCCTCTAGTGAAGAGTACGTTGAAGGAGGACAAAGGTGACATTGGGAAGACCAGTTAGGAGGCTATTGTAGTAAATCAGATCAGATGACAGTGGTTTGGACCACAGTTGGAATGAAAAATGAGTGGATTCTAGAATATATTTAGGGAAGACATTTGTCAGGATTTCCTGATGGGTTTGATGCAGAGGTGAGAGAAATGGATGATTTCTCCCATATTGAAACGTATTAAGGGAGACTGGCCAGAATTTCCCTCTCTTCCCGTTGCCACATCTGAATCAAACTGTTACTTTTTCATTTCCATGATAAAACAAAACTCTCCTTTTCTGAATGTCTCCCTCTCAGGCTGTCTGCGCCCTGCATCTCTTAATCCTCTTTGTTTATCATTTTCCTCTTTAGTCCAATAATGCATTGTGGATTTTAGCATCTGACTTGTCCACCTCTCCATCCCCACATCTACTATCACGCTGGGAGACTTCAAAAATCCTTTTTGATGCAAGCGTGTGAGTAGCTTTGTCAGACAGAGTTCCTTGTCTGACCCATCTGTGATCATGTCTACAGCACTGGGGCCACTTGTTTTCATAGCCATTCTCTGAGCCTTATCATCTGAACATGTGTCAAGAAGAAATAACTATACTGACGCCTCTTCCAACCATAGTGACGCTCCCTTCAGCTGTCCTACACCTCCCTCTCTTCACGTTCAGAGAGACCTTAGTTTTCCCTCAGTTTCACTTTCATATATATCTGGCAAAGCACCCACTCCACATTGACCCTCCAGTCGTCCTCTGCACATCTATCCAGGCAGCTGAACAGTATTGCAGAAAATTGGGTGGAATGATGAATCTATCAGTTCATGGTTTCCAGTCTCAGTTTAACTCTGACCTCCAATTACCTCATCCTTCCACTCCGTGACTCTCAACCTTGATTGCATGACAGAGCCTTTGGGAATTTTAAAAAAAACAATACCTTAGCTGCCAAGGCCTAGTAAATCTGAAATTTGGGGGTGGAACTCAAACATCATTATTTCTTAATCTCCAGGTGATTCCATTATGCAACCAAGATTGAGTACCACTGCTTTAGATTTGTCCTTGAAGGATTTCATTTTCCCATTCCTCTCAAAAGCTATCCTATCCTTCCCATGCTCTCCAGAACCACCCCACTGAACCTGATTTTATAAACTCTCAGCAATTGGCCTCACTTCCTACTTTGCTAGAAAAATTGAAGCTTTTGTTGCTGAATCTCTATTTCTTCATCTCACTGTAAACATACTTAAGGTTTTACCAAAGTAGCTTAGATCTCATGTCTTTCAGGAAGTCTCTGATCATTCATGTCCTTATTGATTTACTCACTGATATCTATTGGACAACTGCATTGTTTCAGGCAGCCAGTAACATCCCAGAAAGTGGGAGATGAGAACATACCTGACTGAGCTCGTTAGAGCAATGCTTTTCAGACTATCTGTGGTAGTGGACCAATCGGGTCTTGTGGCACATGATTAAAATGCAGTTTGCGCCACATGTGACTCACCACACAAATTCAGCAACACCCAAACTGGTCTATATCTTGTTTAGCGAGTATTACATACTTGGATGTCACTGCAGTTCCAATTGCCATAAACATCTCTACATGCTTACGTTTGATTTCTGAACTTCGCTCGATCCACACATTTGTGCATTAGCACCAGTCCACAGGCCACCTTTGAGTAGCATTGCACTAGAGGGTTGCTGTCAGTGCAATGGTAGAAGAGGGGACAGCTTACATCAGGGGCTCAGAAGAGACCAGACATTTTTCCTGATTGGTTGAGCTGTAAGGGCAGGAGAAATCCTATCAGAGAAGGGCAAAATCTTAAAAAAAAATGAGATCTCCTTACCAGCTAGAGGAACCTGGCTTTTTAGCCACGAGGAAGAATTAAAGCATAGAGTCAGGGCCATTGGAGCAGCCTGGGACTGCTAAGTCTGTCGTAGTAGGTGCATAGTGCAAGGGGGCCGCTATAAGGTTAGGGATGAGGCTGGAGTCAGGGGTTGATTTTATTAACTCAACAAATACTTACCTTCTAAGAGTCAGCTATGTAGCAGATCCTTCCTAGGCCCTGGGATTAGAAGCCAAGGAGAGACAGTTTTTGCCCTACTGGAATTTAGAAGCATTGCTAAGGGTAGCTAAGGAGTTACACTTTTTCTCGTAAGCCGTCTCCGAAGGATTTTTGAGCTGGTGCACAGCACGATCAATTTAATTCTTGAGAGATGGCTCAGGTGGATTATGGGAAATGATGGCTATTGAATCTGGAAAGTTAGTTGAGAGGTAAGTAATCCAGGTAAGAGATGATCAGTATCAGGAAGGAGCAGTCAGGGGTTGAGGGAAGTAGTAGGGAAAGGGACTTTTATGAGAAATATTATTAGGGAGATATAAACCACAGGTCTTGAGGGGTCAGTGGAGTTTAGGATGGCTTGCAATTTCTGACTTGTGATAAGGTTGATGGTCTAATTCATTGGGGGAAGGGCTTTTTCAATGGGGAAGGGATTAAAGCAGTGATAAGCAAACTGTCTGAGGAGGTCGCACCAGTTAAGTGCCTGCTCTCTGGAATGTGCTGTGCTAACCTCTGTCCTTGTGTTGGCCAGTGGGTTTCTGTATTTGCGAACTCCTTGAGAACCTGTACCCAGTTTCCTATCCTCAGTACTTGGCACAGGGCCTAACATGTAGTCACAAATCATCACACACTTAGCGGATTAAAACAACACAAATTTAAAATTCATATTATTTAGGGGTGCCTGGGTGGCTCAGTCGTTAAGCATCTGCCTTCAGCTCAGGTCGTGATCCCAGGGTCCTGAGATCGAGCCCCACATCGGGCTCCCTGCTTAGCGGAGAGTCTGCTTCTCCCTCTCCCACTTCCCCTGCTTCCCTCTCTCGCTCTCTCTCTGAAATAAATAAATAAAATCTTTAAAAAAATAAAAAATAAAAAATAAAATTCATATTATTTCTTTCTTTTCTTCTCTAAGTTAGAAGTCCAGGTTGGCAAGGGTGATTGCCCTGCTCTGTGTTTCACAAAGTGCTGGCCGTCTGGCCTTTCCTCAGAAGGCTCTAGAATGAATCTGTTTCCAAGCTCATTCAGGTTTCTGGCAGAATGTTGTTGGGACTGAGGTCCCTGTGTCTTTGCTGGCTGTCAGCTAGAGGATATGCTTAGGGACCTCTCTCCAGTCCTCAAACATGGGCCCCTACATCTCAGAGCCAGCAATGGTGCTTTGAATCTTCATGCTTCGAATCTCTTTGCCTTCCTCCTCTGCCACATCTCTTTTGTCTTTTTCTTCTTGCAGCCAGAAACAGTTCTCTGTTTATAAGGTCTCATGTGATTACATTGGGTCTACCTGGATAATCCAGGCTAATCTCCCTACCTTAAGGTCTGTAACCTTAATTATATCTGTAGAGTCCCTTTTGCAGTATAACACAGTCACAGATTCCAAGGATTAGGGCATGAACATTTCAGGGGCATTATTTTGAGCATTATTTTGCCGACCATATTAGTAATTATCCATCAAGTCATGTAGGGATCATCATGGTTCTCAAGCACTTATACATTCTGGCACCTCCTGTTTGTACAGGGAAGTACAGGAAGGTAAGTCTTACCCACTGTCACAAGGAAATAGGAGCAGAGGTAGATCACAGCCTTCAGTTCTATTCTTTCTTCTAATCACCCATCTGTTTTTTTATTCCATCCATCTGTCTGTCCATCTACCCCATCCATTCATCCTTTCTGTCATTCATTCATTCATGAGCTTTATTTCAAGGATCTGTGCTAGTTTGGGAAATGAGGAAGAAATTGAGCTACAAAGATAAATAACACCTGATTTGTGTCAGCTAATTTTCAATATTTTGGCGTCTCCCATCAAATTTTCTTAAATCCATGTGATCTACTGATGACTTAGGCTGGTGTGGATGATGTTACCGTCCCTATTTAGTGAATAATCTGTTTTTAGGTATGATGTGGTCTCAAGCCTGTACCAAGGACTCAGTAAATGTATTTAATTATGATCACTGCTGCTTGGTTCACTCCCTCTATGTTTGGCCATAAAATGTAGGAAACATTCATAAATATGTATCATTGTTTTAAATTTTAACTTTATTCAAATAAATAACCGATGTTATCAGTTTTTTATTGATCTTTCCAGAGACATTTTATGCATATAACAAAGAAATATTTGTCTTGTACTGGGCATTAATAATACATCGTAGCAGTTACACCACAGCAGATAAGTAAAGCTGCTTCGTTCTTTTTATAACTACATAGGATTACCTGGTATGAATATACCAGCTTGTTAAGAAGTCTCACCTTGGTGAACATTTGCATAGTTTCTACTTCTTTTGCTATTAAAAGATTGTGGTACAAAATCTTGTACGTGCATCTTTCACACAAATATTAAGCATACACATAGAACAATTGTATTGTAACAGTTATTGCCAGATTAGAGGTTGTGCCAATTCACATTCTCATCAGCAATGTAGGAGACTAACTGTTCCTCCAAGCCTTGGCCAACAAAATATGTCATCAAACTTCATGGTCTTAACCAATCTGATTAGGAAAAAGTGGTATTTCTATTTTTCTAGCTTGAATTTGCATTTGTCACATGGCTGACTAAGGTTGGTCGTCTTTTTTGTATGTTTTTTAGCGCCATTTCTGTTTCATTTTCTATAAACTGTTCATATCTTTTATCTATTTCTCTGTTGAGTATTGGCTTTTTCTTACTAATTTGCTGGTAGCCTATATATTAAGGAAATTAGCTTATGAGAAGCATGCATTTCAGGATATGAGATGGAATATAAGATGCATATATTTTTTCTTTGTTTTGTCTTTTGATTTTGTATGCTTAGGCTTTTGACATGCATAAACATTTAATTGTAGGTGGGCATTTTTTTTTTTTTTTTAAAGATTTTATTTATTTATTTGACAGAGACACAGTGAGCGAGGGAACACAAGCAGGGGAAGTGGGAGAGGGAGAAGCAGGCTTCCCGCTGAGCAGGGAACCCGATGCGGGGCTCGATCCCAGGACCCTGGGATCATGACCTGAGCCGAAGGCAGACGCTTAACGACTGAGCCACCCACGTGCCCCGTAGGTGGGCATATTTAATTAACATCTTTTTCTTCTTTGTTTTGTGTCATTATTGGAAAGGTATTCTTTGTTTCAGTATTAAAAAATAATTACCTCAGGTTTCACTAAATTTTTTTTATCTTTTTATTTTGAAATAATTATAGATTTACAGAACTTGTAAAGTTAGTACAGAAAGATTCCATGTACTCTTCTTTACTCAGTTCCCCTAACCACCAGATATTTTTATGGTTTTATTTTTTGTGTTTAAATTGTTGATGCACCTGAAATTTATTTTGGTGTAAGATGAGATATGGATTCCAATTTATTTTTTTTCCACTTGGTTACCTATTCATCCTAACATTATTTACTGAATAAGCTACATTTTCTCCAATAATGTAAAATGAATATGTATCAATCATGTGTTAAATTCCTAAGTATACTGGTCATTTTTAAAAAAATATTTAAAGTGCCACAGCTTGCAAAGAAGCTGAAATGTCACTGTACATTTTCCCAAGAGCTTTGTGTTGAGATGACCAGGGCTGGCCCTCTTTCAAAATTGTATTATGGTGTAATTTGGCCTATTTGTCTAGAATTGACTTTGTGGTGTTGTGGGTTATGCTAGGGTACAGGTAAATAACATTCAGTTCTTAGCCTCCAGGAGTGCATCTTAGCTTATTGATCTCACTCTATTAAGGTAAAGCCTTTACCCTATGTAGTGCTTAAGGTTAACCATGCAATTAATCCTTACAAAACCTTTCAGAGGGGTGTATATTATCCTTGTTTTTGTAGATAGAAAATAGAGACTCAGAAAGATTGAAACTGCCCAGAACTCAGGTCTAAGAGCAAGTTGGCAGAACTCAGACAGGTCCTGGCCTTGTGATTGGCATTAGCCCACAGTATTCCAGGACATGCTGCCCATCTGCCCGAGATGCCTCTTCCCTCCAGTGATCTGAAATAAAAACTACTGTAACTTCCGGGCTAGAACGTAACTCCACTGTTCCATCTCTGCTTTAGCACCCTAAAGGCTCTGACCATTTTTAGCTCCTCCTTTTCAGCGGGAAGTTCAGGGAAAGACAGATGACTTCTCTAAGGCTTTTCTGACTTTGCTCTGAACAATGCTAAAGGAAAAATACAATACTCATTTGCCCATCCGGTTGTCTGAATTTAGGGGGTAGATTTAGATAATTCTTAAATGCTTCCCCAGCTCTATGATTCTAGATATATGTTGTTGTTGTTTTTTTTCTCTCACTCGTATTTTCTGTAGTTTTATGTTCTCATATAGGAGGGAGTGAACAAAAGCATTTAAAGAATGACAAGTATTTTCATGTGGGTTATTTAGAGGGAAAACATGTTAGAAATTCTTTAATCCAATTAGAAATCACATCTGTTAGGAGAAGTCATGTAGGCTGGTTATTGTATAATAAAAAGTACTTTCAATTTTAGTTCATTATATCAGCTTGCTAGAATGTATTTAAAGACCACCACTTAAAATTCTGTATGCACTTTGAGTCTAAGGTTATTAGTTCACACACCCTTTTAAGACCCTCTAGGTTCTTGTTAGCTGCAGTGTAGTCGATGTGATGCTTTTCACAAGACAGGGGTTTTAGGATAAGTAAAGAAGTGGGTCTCCAGCTCTGAATTTTCCATTTAAGTGTTAAGAGTTATCGCTATAGCAAAGTAAGGTCTTCCAGGTAATTTTACCCACTTCTCTTGGAAGCTATGTCTGAGGTCTCCATGGACAGCCCTCAAACTGGCCAATTTGGATACCTAGATACCAAAGTCACTTAGTGTGCTTGGAAGGGAAAAATATGTTCTTAGGGCCTAAGTGAGTTAATGCAAGGCCAGCCACACTCAGGAAACTGGTCCATAAACTAGAATACCCCAGTCATTCATTTACAATTGTTTATATATGCAGACAAAGTAAAGATTGAGCAAAGTTGCAAGTAGGTAATTCTGCTTAGGAGTTCCAAGGCTAGTGGGAAAATTGGTGAAATTAAAGCAAAAAGAGCTTGATTAATCTTGTTCTCCTCTCTAGAGGTCATTCTGTCCTTTAAAACCTTTACCCTGCACACCCTTCTGTGCCGTGCTGGAAAATTCCAGTGAGTAATCAACTGTGTTTTTGAGGTTTTTTTTTTTTTTAAGATTTGTTTATTTTAGAGAGGGGGGAAGAAGGGCAGAGGGAGAGAAAGTCTTCAACAGATTCCGTGCGGCGCCCAACACAGGGCTCAATCCCACAACCCATGAGATCATGACCTGAGCTGAAAGCAAGAGTCAGACACTTAACTGACTGAGCCACCCAGGTGCCCCTGTGTTTTTGTGATTTTAAAGAGATTTCTGCCTTACAGTTTGCATTCAGTTTCACATCAGCTTCTGTAATTTTAATTTTTTTTTTTTTAAGATTTTTTTATTTGTGAGAGAGAGAATGAGAGACAGAGAACATGAGAGGGAGGAGGGTCAGAGGGAGAAGCAGACTCCCTGCTGAGCAGGGAGCCTGATGTGGGACTCGATCCCGGGACTCCAGGATCATGACCTGAGCTGAAGGCAGTCGCTTAACCAACTGAGCCACCCAGGCGCCCCAGCTTCTGTAATTTTAACAGAACTATCACAGTCTACTGAAGTTTACTCACCATATAAATTTTAAATTATTTCTTTTATCTGAAGGGTGGCACCTAATTGCTAAAATAGGCAGGCTATCTTTCTTTCCCCATCTATTATATGGACAGGCCTCTTCATGCAATGACTTTTGGCTCTGTGTTAACCTCTCTGTGAGGGTGGGTGGTCAACACTTCTAGATTTTGTTCCTGAATTTGGAGATTTGTCCCACTAGGGGACTTGAACTTTCTTTTCCTGACTCTACCTTTACTCCTTTTTGAGACTTTTCTGTATGGTGGACTAGGGAGGTTAGCAGTAAGGAGAACCACAAGCCATCTAAAGTGTAAAAGTCTCAGCTGGACTAGTCTGTGTTAACTTGCTCTTACTAGATATCCCCAGGTTACATTTCTGCAGGATACACCAGCCTCGCTCTTACTTATCCTTTCAAAGATCTGCTCAGACATGACTTCCTTCGGGAAGACTTTCTTCGTCTCTGCCCATGAGTCTAGCTACCAGGCTGGATTAACTAAAATCTCCTCTTTGCTGCAAAAGCACTCTAGGCTCATTGCTATTGTAGAGCATATGCTGTATAACTGTTTACTTGTATATGCACTCCAAGAGGGCAAGCACTCTGTCTAGTCACATTTTATTTTATTTATTTATTTATTTTTATATATTTTTAAAGATTTTATTTATTTTTCAACAGAGAGAGAGACAGCGAGAGAGGGAACACAAGCGGGGGGTGCGGGAGAGGGAGAAGCAGGCTTCCCGCCGAGCAGGGAGCCTGACGTGGGACTCGATCCCGGGACCCTGGGATCATGACCTGAGCTGAAGGCAGACGCCTAACGACGGAGCCACCCAGGCGCCCTGTCTAGTCTACATTTTAAAAATAACTCCATTGAGATCTAATTTACATACCACACAGTCCACCCATTCAAAGGGCACAAATCAATGGTTGTTAGTATGTTCACAGAGTTGTACAGCCAGCACTGCAATCAACTTTAAAACATTTTCCTTACCCCCAAAGGAAACCCAGTGGCCATTAGCAGTCACTCCTCACTTCCGCCTCCAGTTCCCCAGCTGAGCAAATTACCAGTCTGTGGTCCATCTCTATGTGTTTGCCTTTTCTGGACATTTCATATAAATGAAAACATATGATATGGACCTTGTGTGACTTGCTTCTTTTACTTAGCATGTTTTCAAGTTTCATCCATGTTGTAGCCTGAGTCAGTACTTCATTCCTTTTTATTGCCCAATAATATTTCGTTGTATGGATATGCCATATTATATTTACTGGCTCAGTTGATGGACATTTGGGTTGTTTCTACTTTTTGGTTGTTACAAATAAGGCAGCTATGAACATTTAGATACAAGTTTTTATGTAGACCCATGTTTTCAGTTCTCTTAGGGACATACCTAGGAGTAGGGTCATGTGGTAACTCCATGTCAAACTGCTTTTTACAGTGACTGCACCATTTTACAATCCCAACAGCAATACATGAATGTTCCAATGCCCTCACATCCTTGCCAAAACTAATTATTGTCTTTTTTATTACAGTCATCCTAGTGGGTATGAAGTGGTTTTTTTGGTCCACTTTTGAATCCCCAGCATAGGGCCTACTATGGGGCTAACCAATGTTAGTTGATTGGCTAAGTCTTTTTTGCCATCTTGCTCCTCTTACCACCCTCAACACTGGAAAGCTGGGTGCAATAGTGGATGAGCAAAGACTAGAGTCCTGTTGTATTTTGAACACCTGCTCTGCAACATAATAACTGTGTGATTGGGAGCAAGTTACTTAACTTCTCTGAGCTTCAGTTTCCTTTCTTTTCTTTTCTTTTTTTTAAAGATTTTATTTATTTATTTGACTGAGACAGCGAGAGAGGGAACACAAGCAGGGGGAGTGGAAAGGGAGAAGCAGGCTCCCCACTGAGCAGGGAGCCTGATGCGGGGCTCAATCCCAGGACCCTGAGATCATGACCTAAGCCGAAGGCAGACACTTAACAACTGAGCTACCCAGGTGCCCCTGAGCTTCAGTTTCCTTATCTGTGACATTGAAATAAGGAGATCTCTTTCATAGTGTTGCTATGAAGATTAAATAGATAATATGAGTGAAACACCTAGTGTAGTACTTGATACAGAGCCCTGATAAGTGGGCGCTGTTGTTATTCTCTTGGGTTATTTGGGTGGCACCTGGCTCTCCCTTGCCTCAGGAAACAGGCAACATTTGATTTCAGACGTGCCTGGTTGAGCTGCCAGTGGTTATGTGACGTCTTTGTTTCTTCAAGAAGACTCCCTCCTCACAGGATTTGTTAACACCTCTTGGGTTTCTGAGCAATACTCCAAGACTCCCGAGGCCTGATGAGAGAGCCCATTATCATCTGTGGTTCTGCTTCTTATCAATCCCTACTCAGGCTTTAACCAACTGTTTCACAAATTTGCTTGCATCTATTAACTCATTATTAAAATGGTATTCTTTTCAGGAGTACCAGCTTTTAAAACTTTAATCAAGCTTTAATGAAAAGCTTTTTAATTGCAAAAATCCCCAGGAAGGAGTCCAGGTTGTCATAGTTTGATTTGGGCAATGGAGAAAAGTCTTTCTGACCTCTGTCAGAGAAAAGGTCTGCTTTGACTAGTACAGCTTGTTGCTGCCTTGCTTTTGAACCTTTTGGTTAATTTATGAAAGCAGAGGAACTGCTTTCATCCGAGGCACACAGTGGCCGAGTGCCCATGGCAGGAAGTGTTTGTTCATACCAGTCTCAGATGTAGTGGTCACAAAGGAGATGATATTTTGGTTTACTTGTTTGTGCTTTATTGTGATTCTGTGATTGTATCAGTGTTTTTGCCTGAGAGCTAAGTCTCTGAGAGAAATAAATGTGACACACTTGCCTCTTCGTTATTCAGCCCCAATCTGCCTGTCCAAATTAGCTGCACTTCTCTTTCCAGATCCTCACGTGCTACAACTGGGCTCATGGGCTGGGAACAGGCATCCTCCAAAATTTCCAAATCCGCATTTTTTAAGAAGAAAAAATGTGATAAGAACAAAACTGAACAGTTGATGACTTTTGGGGTTGGGAAGGGTGGGTAGGGACAGGTGGGAAATAGCTTACTGGAAAAAAAAGGGGGAAAGGGGGGTGTTTAACATCAAAGAGTGGAAGAGAGTTGTGGAAAGTAAATGTGAATGGGGAGAGTGGACTCAGGCAATGGAGCTGAGAACTCAGGATTTGATGTGATTTATAATAGGGCATCATTGTAGGTTCTGGAAAAGAAGGTAAAAGTTTTTTTTTTTCCCTGGGAATAATATTAACCATAAGCATGAATTTAAATGAAATAAAAGAGTAGAGGCAGGAGTTATCCAGGCCTAGTTGCAGTAAGACAGGTATGCAGTAGGGTTCTAGTTGTTAGCAGTGAGGATGGTGGGGAAAGGTTTCATCTAAGAAAAGTCAGAGAATTTGTAGCACTTCACAGGTTAGAGGTGAAAGAGCAGAGTCAAATATGATTGTCATGTTGTGGGTCAGAAGAAAAATCAAGCCACTAATATTGGTGGTGGGCAAAGAAGCCAGTTGGTGGGAGGAGTTGGGTAAGATGAGTTCCTTTTGGGATTAGTTAGGTTTCATGTGACAGTGGAATGTCCAGGTTACAGTGTTTATTGGCAGTTGGGAATGGTGGACTCTGGCATGGGTACAGGATTGGGGTTCAGAGTGTAGATTTGGGGTATTACTATAGTAGTAGGAGCAAGTAGATTTAAAAAAAAAATGCCACCAATTGAGGGGAGAAAGCACCAGTACGGGAGTATGAAGAACAAACCCAGCAGAACAAAATGATAAAGGGCTGATCGATGGACAGGCCTGAGGCCAGTTAGAAGAATGCTATGTTCTGAAAGCTAAAGTCAAGGCTTCAGAAAGGAAGGAGAGGTCAGCAGTGTGGGACTGCAGTGAAATCAGGGTAGGTAAGAACTCTGGAAAAGCCTTTGAGTTTAGCAAGAGGGCAGTCCCTAAACTTTGTGTACAACTCCAGCGATGGAGGACACCTTTAACCAAGCAAGATGGTTATCTGAGGACAGTCACACCCTTCTCTAAGCACGACCTAGAGATGTGGGGGTCCAGAATCCCCACTGTTATGAATCACAGTTATTTTGGATCTATTCAGGAACAATCCCTTTCCCTTATTTTATCATCGTATGCCTATTCTTAGTTTTTCTATTTAGATTGAGCAGCTGGCCTGCTCCAACCCAGTGAGGGTCTTGTCCCTGCTGATACTCACTTATCAACATAGGCCACAAACAGTTAAACTTTGTCGTGTCACGACCCATGTTTTCCAATGAAAAGTAAATATATACCAAACAATAAGTTTGGCTCTCCATTGTCAAACTTACTGGCAAGGACCCCTCTGTTACTTCATGCTCTTTCCTTTCCTCTCAAGATCAGTTTTTGTTGTTTATATTTCTCATTTTTGCTTTTTTCTAGGACTTGTCTTAGATTAAGGTTGAGACTAGGTAATAAAGAAGCATTCTCAGGAGAGAATAAAGGGGAGCTGGGGTCATAAGAAGGGTAGGATGACAGTAGTGGCTTGGAGAAGAGGTTTTATTGCAATTATAGATTGCAGAAGAGATTGCATGGTTGCTACCCTTAAAACCATAGCTCAGCCTTTTAAGAACTCCATGAATGATGTTTGAGTGAGAGATGTAAATCAACACACTTTATATAAGTGTGATTCAAAGTTATATTCCTAAATTGTATTTGGAAGAATTATAAACCCTATAGCTCAGATGACACATTGAAGGAAATCCAGTAAATTCTGCACCTGTCTTGCGTGGGAGAAAAGTGAAAGAGCAAAGGTGAAACCCTTTGTTGTTTAAATGGTGTGACTTAGAGGTAGGGGTGCATTTTTATATAATGATTGATTATTTTATAGAATGATTGATTATTTTATAGAATGATTGATTATTTGAGCTACCGAAGACTATCAAAAAGAAGTTCTAGATGACAAAAAAGTAGCTAGCTACTATGCTATGTGGATATCCGAAACTTGGGAATTTGTAGGTGATAAGTACCTCTGTAGAAAGCTATTATGAAAAGATCTTGTATGGCCTTAGTTACTCTGAAGATTCTGTAACTTATTGATGCCAAAATTATTTTCGTAGATTTTATTTCACTTAAAAAAATTTTAGCTATATCCTGGATTTATGTTTGGCCCACTTAGTAATATACGGTAAACAAAGGGTAAGGAAACGTTTTTATGTACAATTTGGTTAATTATTAATTCTTCAGATTTACAGTACACTATCCTTCAATTTACTGTCCAAAGGGGAAAACATACCAAATTGGGGGGGAATTTATATTGGCAATAGGAAGGAATGTGTTTCTGATAAATCCAATGTGTAGCAGTACTGAATTTTGGTACCTTTTTGTATTTTTGCAAGTAAATCTCAAAGGTAAAGCCCAGTGAAGACAAAGGTTGACTACCTTTGTACAAGTTATCCAGGCCCCAGTTTCTCAGTTTCTGATCTTTATTCTTGGTATTTCATTATTCATTAGCCTTTCTAACAGAGTATAGTGGGAAAGAAAGAAAGAAAACTCAGATTAGTCCTGCTACTTATCAGGAACCATTTTAAATGAACTAACGGACACTGAAGCCAGTGAAGAGAAAGCTTAGAATTCCCAGCACACTAGCTCAACAGTACTATCTTCTAGACTATTATTACACATAATATTAAGCATACAAGATTAAATACATATATTTTATAGTATATGTATACTATTGTATATGTACATATTATTATATTATACAGTATAATTACTAATTATAATATGGTATATACATATATAGTACATATGTATTATAGTGTATATATATATACATATATATGTGTATATATGTGTGTGTGTGTGTATATATATATATATGTATACACTGTAATTTAAATGCATTTTGTCTCCCTCTAAGTCATGAGGATTTAGTTAAGTGGTCATAATTCAAATGAGTAAAATGCAACTATTCTTATCCCTAGAGTTAAAAAAAAAAAAAAGTGCAACTGATCTTAATGAAAACTCATTCCTCAAGTTTCTCAGAATCAAATCCCATTAAAGGAAATCTTTTGAGAAGATCAAATATAGCTTCTTAGTAAAAGTCAAGAGCACAAGCAGAATAAAATTAAACAACAAGGGACGCCTGGGTGGCTCAGTTGGTTGAGTGTCTGCCTTCGGCTCAGGTCATGATCCCGGGGCCCTGGGACTGAGTCCCTCATGGGGCTCCTTGCTCAGCGGGGAGCCTGCTTCTCCCTCTGCCTGCCACTCCCCCTGCTTGTGCTCTGTCTCTGATAAATAAATAAAATCTTAAAAAGAGAGAGAGAGTAATTCTTAAACTTTAATGTGCCTTAGACTTTCCTAAAATACTTGTTGAAAAGGCGTATTTCTAGGGCTCCCCTCCTCCACCACCGCCATGGTAATCTCATTCCAATGGGCCTCCAGTCATATTTAGGTAAACACTACACTCTTATTTTCTGATTTTGTTTTAAGATAATGCTTGTTAACACAAATGAATGTTTAACTGAGTGTTTTAGGTACTTAGGAAAATGAAATAAAGCATTTCTTTATAGTGTGAAGAAAAATGTTTTGGGACAGAGCTACAGAAGCAGGTTGGCCCAGCCTAGGGCAGTGCCCTTAGGATCCTCTTCCTGCTATGTATTAATACTTAATACACACCTTCATTTCACATTCATGGGTGATTCCATATGAAAGGGAAAGGCAGAAGATGAGTTCATTCATTCATTAGAGGCTTTTCACACACATGGGTGTTTCTAACCCTGCTTGCTTAGCTTATCTCAACTTCTGCTTAAAGAAATTCTATGGAGAATACTGTTCTGTCTAAAACTGATGACAGACTAGTTTAGTATCATATATTATTATTTAGGTGAATAAATTACTAAATTATACAAATCATATGCAGTCCTAGGGCACAGTGTATATAACCAGTATTGACATTCTGCTTTTCTGCTTTGGGACGGCCAGGTCAGTTTTTCATGGCTGGCATCTTATCTGGTAGGTTGGACATCCACGCCACACTGGTTGTAAATATTTTGGTTCTCACTCATGCATGTACTTCTACATTTGGTAGCCACCATTCTGCATTTTATGTTACTTGTAAACTTGTCTTACATCACCTAAAACTCTAAGTTCTTGTGAGGTATGGTGGGAGGGATGTAGCATACAAATTTATACCTTATACCAAACTAACTGAGGGATGGTGAAGCAAGAAATGCCTATGGTATCAATCAATCAATAAGTAAATAAAACTACCATAGCTGGTGATCACATTTTGTTGTACCGGCGAGCAGGAAGACCCAGTTTTCAGAGCTTCAAATCTAAGTTACAAGCACAAGCCTATAATACATATTTATCTGTAAATAACTCACATGACAATGTCAACTTCTCATCATTTTGTTGTTTAATTTTTTTTGAAAGATTTTATTTATTTATTTGTCAGAGAGAGAGAACCAATGAACCACCCAGGTGTCCCAAGAATTACTCTCTTATTCTAAATAATGATGAAATTTTCTTTCATGAGTTGCAATTTAATGAATTGTTCTGTTTGTTGTTGAACAATTAGGTAATTGTGTACTTGGAACATTTTTGGTGGAGTTAAGGCCCTGGTAGATAGTTGTGCTGGGGGATTTATGGCAGAATGCTCTGGGCATAAGATGTACCCAAATATGGTTTATCTTGAGGACCTAAGGAAGGTATTCTCTCTCCTCTGTTGTACCAGAAGTCTCTGTTTCTCAGAGCCAGAACTCCAATTAAAACTATATTTACTCACTTTGTGGGCTAAATCAGTATTTGTGGCTTTTCTAGAAAACTAAGTGTCCATTATACTTTTGTTTTGATGGAATACTTTGAATTTCTCAATAACTCAAATATAAATGCACTTTAGAAACCCAGCTCCTTACAGGTTGAGTTATAGGTATTCAAATATAGACTTCTTGCCTGACTTCCATGCGGATATGGCCAGTGCATCTTCACTTGGGGCTGTGGTTTCATTTTTTTCCTACTTTGTTCTGACTTCCTATGAAGTCCGAATTCTCGTCTTATACATAGACACATATATTCACACGATTTCAGCCTCTCTTCTACCACCAACTTTTCCTGGTCCTACAAATGTATTCAGGATGTTTTTGTGTTTGAAATAAATCTTTCACTCTACCACATTATATCTCCTTCCTCCTACAAGTAAATATCTTGAGTAACGGACAGCATAGGATGGGAAAGAGCCCAGAAGTCATTTGACCTGAAAGTTGAGCCAAACTCTTCTTTGGAAAAATTTTCAGAGCTTCAGTCCTCACAACTGGACCAACTCTTGGGGGTCCCTCCAGCTTAAACCTTTCTCAAGGATAAAATTTATGTATATTTATGCTAACTAGTTTCAGTTCCTCCTTAACACTTAGAGACCTAGATTTGATTTTTACTACTCAACTGTGCAGTATACTTAAAAGTTTCCAAATTATGTGCTAGTTTCAGAATTCATTATTTTTTTCTTCATTTTAATTCATTTTGTAGCTTCTTGCACACTGCCAATACTAGCTGTTGGCTTAACATTCTTTGCTTTGCCTGCCTGCCTGCCTGCCTGCCTTCCTCTTTCTTTCTTTCTTTCCTTTCTTTTCTTTCTTTCTTTCTTTCTTTCTTTCTTTCTTTCTTTCTTTCTTTCTTTCTTTTTCTTTCTTTCTTTCTTCCTTCCTTTCTTTCTTCCTTTCTTCCTTTCTTCCTTTCTTCCTTTCTTCCTTCCTTCCTTCCTTCCTTCCTTCCTTCCTTTCTTTCTAGATTTGTTTATTATTTGAGAGAGGGGTGGGGAGGGGCAGAGGGAGAGAGAACTTCAAGCAGACTCTGCACCGAGCCCAGAGCCTGTCATGGGGCTCAATCCCACAATCTTGAGATCGTAACCTGAACTGAAACTGAGAGTCATTGCTTAACTGACTGTGCCACTCAGGCACCCCTCTTTTCTTTCTTTTTAAAAAAATATGTTAAAGTGGAAGAGATATATAATTAATATCCATGTGCCACCATGTTTCCTCAAAAATTATCAACATTTTGCCAGTTTCTTAACGTCATTTTTTAAAGAAAAAAATCATCTTTTTCTCATAAAATAGTATATACTCATTCTAGAAGATTTAAGCAATGGAGGAAAACCCAAGGAAAAATATGTGGGGTTTTTTTTAAATAAATCACCTCAAATCCAGCCATCCAGAAATATAATAATCATAGAAGTATTATTATTAGATGTTATATTATATCAACATCATTCCAGATAACTGTTCTAGGCGTGTGTACAGATGAAATGCTGGTTCTGGCTGACTAGCTGGATAGCTCGGCAGATACATTTTTACAAAGTTGATCATTTATGCTACCTGTAAATAAAAACATATTCAATTTAATTCTGCTTGACTTTTTGAGGCAAAAAAGAAACTGAAGTGAACCTGAAGAGATTGCTGAACTTCAAACAAATGTTTTTCCACACAGACAGGTTTCTTAAATGAGCCCTTAAATTATGAAAAGAGATTGTGAAAAACATGAAAAGGTTGGAGTTATTCTTTTTAAAAAAATTTTAGACAATCATAATTTTGGGCCATATTAATTGACTCACTAATGTAAGATATGAGGTTACTGACATCTCACATTTCTTTCCCCTTCCTTATCCCCACCTTCAGATTTTTGTCAGTTAAGTTATTTTAATTTGGGAAGGCAGTGTAATATGGTGGTTAGTGGAACCTGAGTTCGGCGACCAGACCACCAGGTTACTCAACTCTATGTCTTGGTTTTCCTCATCTGTAAAGAAGGGTAGAGTTGTTGGGGAATGTAAATGAGTTAATGGACATAAAGAATCAGGTGTATAATAAGCATTCAGTAAACATTATTTATAGTTATGCCTTTATATTGTAGGGATTTATAATACTTGCATTCTGTTCTATAATCCTGATATTCTTTCCATATTTAAATGGATTCTGCCCACGACCAACCAGTCTTTTTAAAAGGGCTTCTCTATTTCTGAATTTTTTGATTCATCTCTATATTGGCTTGATTTTGTTACCATATAATTTTTTCAAGAAAGCTGATGTTATATTCCCTAAGTTCTTCTAATTTTGAAGAGGTATTTCTGCTGCTTTTATACTTGAGCAAGATCTTAGGTATAATATTCCTGGGTTATACTTTGTTTCTTTCAAAATGTTGTGTTAATTCACTTATCATTGAATGTTGCTTTAGAGAAGTCTGATGCAGCCTAAATTCTCTTTTGTATATGATGTGCTTTTGGGGGGATTTTAAAATCTTTTAAATTAACACTCAGTAAATTAACTCTTTATACATTGTGTAAATTCACAGTTTTTTGGTTGATAGTTCTGTGAGTTTTGACTCATAATAGTCATGTAACCGCCATCAGAGTAAAGATAGAGATATTTCTATCACCATAAAACATTTCCTTGTGTTGTATTTTATAATCACTCTTCTTCTGAACTCCATTCCGTGGCAACCACTAATATGTTCTTTCTTTATAGCCTTGCTTTTACTCAGAATGTCACAAATGGAATCATATAGTATGTGGTCTTTTGAGTCTGGTATATTTTACTTAGCATAAACATATTTGAGATTCATCCATGCTGTGACTATCAATAGTCTCTGTTTTTATTGCTGAGTAGCATTTCGAAAGGATATACCATAGTTTGTTCATCCATTTATTAGTTGTAGAACATTTGGATTGTTTACAGTTTGGGGTGATTATGAATAAAGTCACCATAAACATTTGTATATAGGTTTTTGTGTGAATATTTTCTGGATATATTTAATTTGCCTTCTGTAAAGATTCTTTCTCCAAATAAGATCACATTCAGATGTACTAGGGGCCTGAACTTCAGCATATGAATTTTAAGGGGATTCAGTTCAATGTATAACACTTGATTTTTCACTTACACCACAAATATTATCTGCTACATGCCAGGCACTAGTCTAGGTACTAGGAACACAAAGATAATGAGGCTCAGTTTCTTCCCTTTTGGTGAATGGAAAGATAAGAATTAATGAACAGGCATTTGCAATGTTATGCAATACGTATTATCATAGGTAAGCCAACTTATTATGAGTCCACCTCCATGAGACATTTAATCCTGACTTGATTAGATCAGGAATGACGTCTCGGAGGAAGAGTTTATGCTGGATCCTGTGGATGCAATAGCTGCATAATTGTTCTCCCTACTTCCAAACCACACCCTCAGTTACCCAGCCCTGGACTCTGCCACCCAGTTAATCTTTCCAACCACCACCTTAGTTAAGACATTCCCTGGTTGAGAAACCTCTAATGACTCCTCATCATCAACAGAACTAACTCCAAAAAAATTCTTTATCCTGGCTTTTGGTGCCTCCACAATCAAGTACCACCATTGGAATCTACCGTTCCTGTTTTGATCTTTCTTTTGTTGCCCTCCTTAATTCTATGTATTATCAAAATAGATTAACAAACATTTTGGAAATGTGCCAGGAGCTCTTCTATAATTGCATGAAGGCAGGATTTGTTTGTTTGTTTGTTTGTTTTCTATTATATCACTGGCACCTAAAACAGTGCTTGACATCTAACAGATTCTTAAGAATATTAGTTGATATATATGCACCCAACATAGGATTACCAAAATATAGAAAGCAAATATTAACAGATCAAAAGGGAGAAAATGACAGCAATACAATAATAGTAGGGATTTTAACATCCCACTTGATCAATGGATAGGTTAGACAGAAATTAATAAAGAAACATCAGCCTTAAATGACACATTAGACCAGGTAGACTTAGTAGATAGATACAGAACATTCCATGCAAAAGCAGCAGAATTCACATTCTTCTCAAATGCATATGGAACAATTCCAGGATAGATCACATGTTAGACCACAAAACAAGTCTCAGTAAGTTCAAGAAGATTGAAATCATATCAAGCATCTTTTCTGACCACAATGGTATGAAACTAGAAATCAATTTTAAGAAGAAAACTGGAGGGGTGCCTGGGTGGCTCAGTCAGTTAAGCATCTGCCTTTGGCTCAGGTCATGATCCCAGAGTCCTGGGATTGAGCCCTGCATCAGGCTCACTGTTCATGGGGAGCCTGCTTCTCCCTCTCCTCCCCACTCATGGTCTCTCTTGCTATCTCTCAAATAAATAAAATAAAATAAAATAAAATAAAATAAAATAACTGGAAAACTACAAATACACACAGATTAAACAACATGTGACTGAACAGCTACTAAGTGATAGAAGTCAAAGGAGAAATAAAAACACCTAGAATGAAAACAAAAATACAACTTTCCAAAACTTTGGGATGTAGCAAAAGCAGTTCTAAGAGGGAAGTCCATAGCAATACAGGCCTACCTCAAGAAACAAGAGAAATCTCAAACAATTTAATTTTATATTGAAAGGAAGTAGAAAAAGAACAAATCAAGTCCAATGTTAGTAGAAGGAAGAAAATAATAAAGATCAGAGCAGAAATAAATGAAATAGAGACAAAGGCCAAAAAGGTCAATGGAACTAAGAGCTGGTTCTTTGAAAAGATAAAATTGACAAACCTTGAACTAGGCTCACCAAGAAAAAAAAGAGAGGATGCAAATAAAAAAAGATCAGAAATGAAAAAGAAGTCACAACTCGTACTGTAGAAATACAAAGGATCATGAAACTATTAACTGTCCAACAAATTGGACAGTCTAGAAGAGATAAATTCCTAGGCATTTATCTTCCTGATATCTTCCAATACTGAATCAGGGAGAAATAGAAAGTCTTAATAGAGTAATTGCTAGTAAGGATATTGAATCATTAATCAAAACCTTCCAACAAACAAAAGTCCACGACCAGACAGCTTCACTGGTGAATTCTACCAAACATTCAAAGAAGATTTAATACCTATCCTTCTCTAACTCTTCCAAAAATTAAAGAGGAGGGAAGCCTTCCAAAGTCATTTCACAAGGCCAGCATTACCCTGATACCCAAGCCAGACAAGGAATTACAGGTTAATATCCTTTATAAACCTAGATGCACAAACTGGCAACAAAATATTAGCAAACTGAATTCAACAATAAATTAAAATGATCATACCCTGTGATCAAGTGGAATTTACTCCAGGGATGCAAGGATGGTTCAGCATCCACAAAACAATCAATGTGATACAGCATATTAACAAAATGAAAAGTAAAAATTATATGGTCATCTCAGTAGATGGACAAAAAGCATTTGACAAAATTCAACATCCATTTATGATAAAAACTCTCAACAAAGTGGGTATAGAGGGAACATATCTCAACGTATAAAGGCCATATATTAAAAACCCATAGCTATTATCATACTTAACTTTCACGTGAAAGCTGAAGGTTTTTCCTTTAAGGTAAGTATCAAGACAAGGATGCTCACTATCCCCACTTTATTAAACATGGTATTAGAATCCTAGCCACATCACCTAATCCAGAAAAAATAAAAGACATCCAAATTGGAAAAGAGGAGGTAAAACTGCCACCATTTGCAGATGACATGATACTGTATATAGAAAACCCTGAAGACTCCACTAAAAAACTACTAGAAGTGATCAATGAACTCAGTAAAGTTTCGGGATACAAACTTAATATGCAAAAATCTGTTGCATTACTATACACTGATAACAAAGTATCAGAAAGAGAAATCAAGAAAATGTTACATTTACAACCACATCGAAAAGAATAAAATATGTAGGAATAAATTTGACCAAGTAGGTGAAAGATCTTTTCTATACTGAAAAGTATAAGGCATTGAAGAAAGAAACTGAACGTATCCTGGGCTTATGGATTGGAAGAACTAATATTGTTAAAGTGTCCATACTACCAAAGCAATCTACAGATTCAGTGCAATCCCTATCAAAATTCCAATGACATTTTTCACAAAACTAGAGCAAATAATCATATTTGTATGGAACCACAAAGGACCTTGACAAGCCAAAACAATCTTGAGAAAGAACAAAACCAAAGTTATCACACACTCAGATTTCAAACTATACTACAAAGCTATAGTAATCAAAACAGTATGATATTGGCATAAAAACAGACACATTGATCAATGGGAGTGGAGAGTCCAGAAATAAGCCCACACATATATGATCAAAGAAGTCAAGAATATATGATGGGGAAAGGACTGTCTCTTCAATAAATGGTATTGGGAAAACTGGGCCATTATCTTACACCTTATGCAAAAATCAACTCAAAATGGATTAGAGACTTGAATGTTAAGACTTGAAACCATAATCCTCCTAGAAGAAAATATCGGCAGTAAACTCCTTCACATCAGCCTTAGCTATGTTTTGTTTTGTTTTTTGGTTCTGATTCCAAAGGCAAGAAGGAAAACAAAAGCAAAAGTAGACAAACAGAACTACATCAAACTAAAAGGCTTCTGCAGAGGGCACCTGGGTGGCTCAGTCGGTTGAGCGTCCAGCTCTTGGTTTTGGCTCAGGTGGTGATCTTGGAGTCCTAGGACTGAGCCCTGTGTCGGGCTCTTTGCTCAGTGGGGAGTCTGCTTCCCCTCTCCCTCTCCCTCTGCCCCTCCCCTGGCTCGCTTTCTCTCTCTAAAATAGATAAATCTTAAAAAAAAAAAAAAAAAAAAAAAAAGCTTCTACAGAGTGAAAGAAACCATCAACAAAATGAAAAGTCAACCTACTGAATGGGAGAAGATATTTGCAAATCATATATCCAATAAGAAATAAATATCCAACATGTATAAAGAACTCATACAACTCAGTAAAAAATGAACAATCCAATTAAAAATGGGCAGAGGATTTGAATAGACATTTTTCCAAAGAAGACACACAAATCATCGTCACTCAACGTCACTAATCATCAAGAAAACTGAAATCAAAACCAAAGTGAGGTATCACCTTACACCTATCAGAATGGTTATCATCAAAAAGACAAAAAATAACAAGTATTGGCCAGGATGTGAAGAAGAGTAAATCTTTGAGTACAGTTGTGGGAACATAAATTGGTTTAACCAGTATGGAAAACAGTAGAGGTTCCTCAAAAAATTAAAAACAGAGCTACCATATAATCCAGCAATTCTACCGGGTATTGATCTGAAGAAAACAAAAACACTGATATAAAAAAAATATGTTAACTGCAGCATTACTTATCATTGTTGTACATCTAAAACTAATATAATATTGTATGTCAATTATACCACAATAAATAAAAATCAATCATATCTAGTAAAAAAAAACAAGATATGGAAGTAATCTAAGTTCATCAATGATCAACAGGTAAATGGATAAAGAAGATATGGTGTATATATGTGTTTGTGTGTGTGGAACTTGAAGGTACTGTGCTAAGTGAAGTAAGTCAGACACAGAAGAACAAATACTGCATGGACTCACTTATATGTGGAATCTAAAAAAAAACAAAACACAGACTTATAGATACAGAAAAAAGATTGGTCATTGCCACAGGGAGGGGAATGGGGGAGTGAAATGAGTGAAGGGGGTTAGGAGGTACAAACTTCAGTTATAAAATAAGTAAGTCACAGGGATATAATGTACAGCATGGGGAATATGGTCAATAGCATTGTATTAACTTTGTAAGATGACAGATGGCTAACCAGATTTATTGTGGTAACCATTACATGATGTATAGAAACGTCAAATCACTATGTTGTACACCTGAAACTAACATAATGTTGTATGTCAATTATACCTTAATAAGTAAAAATCAATCGATCCTATCCAATAAAAAGAAAAAAAGCAATAGTATTAGTTGAGTAAACAAATGAATGAGTTTTCCCTTGGAGGTCCCTTTGCTTGCAGTGCATGTCCCTACTCTCTGCCAGGTGCACACATTTTTGCCTATTGAAATCTTACTCTCAAAGTTCAGGTCATATATCCTCCCCTCCATCATGCATTTCTTCCTGGTCACATGGGCCAGAAGTGAGCCTTCATTCCTAGAAGGTGTAGTACTCTCTGTCAGCTGTTTGCCTGACCCAGTGTTCTGCTTTGCATTTTAGATATCTGTGTAGGCAATTATTTTTCCTGCCAAATCGAAAGTTGTTTGAATTGAGGGACCACGGTTTTAAAATGATATTGTATCCTGCTCAGCACTTTCTTGCACAGTAACAAATGCTCAAAAACTACCTTTGGTTTGAACAGAAAATGAATGAGGGGAGTATGGCATTTATTGGAAAGAAGTGGAGAAGACCTAAGGGGTGGGGTATTTGGTCTGGCCCCTTTGCCTTGCCTTTTTTTTTTTTTCTGAGTTTACAACATTTCAAAATTCATTCAGCAGATACTTATCAAGCACTGATTTTACTCAAGGCATTGTTCTAGGACATAGGTTACAAATAGGAATTAAACTGTCCTTGAGGTATTCCTCACTTCTTGTGACAGAGAATCAAGTCCTATTGGTCTTGGTGGTCACTTCCATCTGTACGGTTTTTTGGATGCTTTTCTCAGACTTACTCATCCCATTTTCTAGAATCTTTCCATGGGTTGAGGCTATCTGAGGGCAGGGTTCCCGTCTTCATTGTCCTGTTCCCTACTGCATTGGACAGAGTTTTATACCTGCTAATACTTTAAGCAGGTTCTTTATTTACCCTAAATGTTCTCTGAGTCTTGTCTAAATTTGCTTGGTGTTTCCAGTGATAAATGCTAGATTGGGGCCAGAGATTGGCAAGGATACTAATGGCTCTGCTTAGATTGGGAAGCCCTCTGTTATCACAAGAATGACAGTAAGCACGATATACAGCATGCTTAGCATTGTGCTAACGGTTTGCATGACTTCTGTTTCCTGCTGGAGCCTGTTGCTAATATCACTGGTTTCTTTCTTTTTTTTTTTTTTTTAAGATTTTATTTATTTATTTGAGAGAGAGAGAATGAGAGACAGAGAGCATGAGAGGGAGGAGGGTCAGAGGGAGAAGCAGACTCCCTGCTAACAGCAGGGAGCCCGATGCGGGACTCGATCCCGGGACTCGATCCCGGGACTCCAGGATCATGACCTGAGCCGAAGGCAGTCGCTTAACCAACTGAGCCACCCAGGCGCCCCAATATCACTGGTTTCTTGTCATATTAATATGTTGAAGTTGTTAACGTCTAAAGTTTACCTGCTTCTTTGCTCAAACTCATGACTACTGATAAAATTGCAGAGCTCAAGCCAAACAGAAGTGTAATCTGAGTTAGTCTGGTGGGTCTTGCATGTATAGTGTTATCTTTTCCTGAGGCATCTGATATTAAAAAGTACCTCTATTGGGGCGCCTGGGTGGCTCAGTCAGTTAAGTGGCTGCCTTCAGCTCAGGTCATGGTCCCAGGGTCCTGGGATCGAGCCCCACATCAGGCTCCCTGCTCGGCAGGAACCCTGCTTCTCCCTCTCCCACTCCCCCTGCTTGTGTTCCCTCTCTTGCTGTGTCTCTCTGTGTCAGATAAATAAATAAAATATTTTTTAAAAAAAGTACCTCTATTAAGGGGAAGTAAAGAAGTGGAAATCAAGATGAAATAATGGAATAGTAAGGAATGCAGTGGCTGGTAAAGATACTTGTATTGAGGTCCTGCTTGACATGGAAATTACAACTCTTAAACCTGATCAAAGGGCAGGCCTGAGTCTATCCATATAGAGAGAGTGTTGATACGTACTATCAGGTCATTGTTATTGGGAATGAGAAACACCCATTTTATTTAAACATGCTGTATAGCAGTCAGAAAAACTTAAGTTCGTGGAAGTGGCATAACAGTTACCCTTTTGAGTTCAACCCTATGCTGTCCTGTGTTTATGAATTTAGAGTGTGTCATCTGCATCATCAAAGAGACGGTGGCCCAAGATAATTCTAAATAGCAGATATATAAAAGTCACTAGAAAGTCTTCTGTGGTGCTGCAAAGTGTGCTTAACATAGTAACCATGTCTTATTTAAACAAAGTCATGATTAGCTTATCCTGAGCACCTATCAGCAGGACAAGCAGCACTTAGGTGGCTGGGCTCACTCTCAGAGCTTCAGTCCATATTAGAAATGTCACTACAGAGTAATCTCTTCAACGCACAGTTTCAGCCGACATTGTTTCTCAAAGTTAATCTCTTCTTCCTTGTGGGATTACCACTTTCTGCTCTTATTTCAGGCTCCTCTTCCTCTCTGAAGCCCTGTGCTCCCCCATGTCACTGTGTGGTAAACGCACTACCAATTACCCTAGAGAAACCACTGGGGTCCCTGTCATTTCTCAGTGCTTGACTTAGATATTGGCATGGGATGCACCTCTGGGAAGGGATGTTTCAAGGGCTTCTGGGGAGCATTGGGAAGGGGTTCGAAGCTCCTAAAAAGGAGACACAAAGAAAAGGCCCCTTTACTGATCTGGATGAAGGTGTATGAGAATGTGATATTTGGAATGACTGCCACTATCTTTTTCCACCAAAATGACAAGACAGATATTAATCAACTCAGAAGACGACATTTCCCTACCTTTAGACCTCTTTTTCTAGAACTCATCCTCTTACTGCTTAAGCCACTTCCAACTGCGCGTTCTCTTACAGACAAATCTCTTCCCTGATACCATAACATTCCTGTTTGCAAAACAGAAAGTTAGATAGTTTCTTTATTTGATATTTGTGGTCAGTTTTGTTTGCCTAAAAGGCAAGGCTAATATTCTAATTTTCTGTGATTTACCAAGACCTAAGATGTAGCAGTGATTTTCCCTTTCCCAAATGTTTGGGAACTTCAAGCTTATTTCACTCTCAAAATAGGAGGTTAGTTTCCTTATATCTTGGGTGTATGTGCTGACTAAAAGGTCTATCAGATTTCACATTCTTATGGGATGTTTTGCATCACCAGAGAAAACTTTCCAGTATTGATTGCGTCTCCTGTTCCTGCCCTTCTTGACCCAGATGTCTTATCATATCCAGGTGACATTCATTAACTGGATCCTTTGTCACGAATTTTATGCCATTTCCTCATGTTGTGGGTGTTGTGTCTGAGAATGGCTTATGCAGCATTGAGAAAGGTTCCCAAACCTGGCCCATCATCAGAATCTCCCCAAATATACTAACTGAATCCAGATTTCTCTCCAGGTAATTCTGATTTTCAACCAGGCCTGTCAACCGATGAGATAAGGGATAGGAAAATGGGAAAAATTGTAGTGACCTGATTCCATACCTGAAGTAAATGGCTCCAAACCTCAACTGACAAAGTCAGCTATGTAAGAACAAAATTGTATTTCTTTATAGCTTAATTTTAATTTTTTTAATAAAGGTTTCTTTATTCTTTTGGGTGGCAGGAACCTATTTCAAGCAATTCTAAATATGGCTACTCCACTCCATCCCCCTCAGCAAGTTAAAACTAGCTTATGTAAGATCAAGTTAGTTGGAAGGAGGAGCCCTTTAGTCCTTGATGTCCTTTGTCTACATGGCTATCCCCTGAGACATCCAAGGTCGCATCAGCTCTTTGGCCACTTGTCCCCGCAGATCTCTGCTGTTGCTAGCTGCATGACTCCTTCATTTTCTACAGCTCTTCTGCAGTTCTTCCGGGTCTATCGAGGATACTCAGAAGTGTCTCTGCTGCTCCTCTCCATGCCCGAGGAAGAGAAATGCTCTACACCACCCTGAGGCCCCATCACCCACCTCTTCCCCCTCTACCCAGGCAACTGAGCCTGACCACTCCTGTTCCCTCTTCCCATAAGCCTACCTGACATCTTGCCGGGGCTTCTTGCCCTTCTCTTTGAGATCGGCACTAATTGCTTTCCCTCCTACTCCTCCTCCATCAGTCCTGAAGCTTGCTTTTCTGTGCTAGGAGGCATGGAAACCTCAGATGTTTCCTCTCAGAGCTCTTGTTTATGTCCTTCTGTTCTTCTGTATGGCTAAAGTGCCTAAGCTTTCCTAACTCCTAAGCTGGGATAAAACTTTCTGTTTCTCTGCCTTCTGCTGTTCTGTTTCATTCCTGAGACAATTTATACAACCTAGCTATGGAATAGAAATGGCCAAAAAAAGTGGGGGGAGTGATAAAGGAAATCCCAAGAAGAAGCATATATATTTTTTAAATGACAGATTTGTAGTAGACAAAAATACATGTTGGACATCTTGTATGGAATGTATTTTGCTTCTGCAGTGTGTGTGTGTGTGTGTGTGTGTGTATTGTACATTCACACATACTTGTATGGTAATTAGCAACATTGAAAATCTATCATTTGAAATCATTTTTCACTGAGTCTATTTCAGGTTCTAAATTCACTTTCTTTTAATTGGAGTTCACGGTAGATGATAGAGAAAAAGATTTAAACTAATATGCTGGAATATACATATAAATGAGTGTTTCCTCAGTTACCTCAGGCTACTATACATTTATTCCACTAACATTTCTATGACTAAACATTTCTGGATTTTTTTTAATTGTCTTAATGTTACAAAGCATGTTGAAAATGTTAATAGTAAATTATGAGTAAAGCGACTCTGTTGCCCCCGCTTCCTACCCCACTCAACAAGGTGGAGCTCAGCTTCATCCATTTACCTTCAGAATCATTCTTTTTTTTTTTTTAAAGATTGTATTTATTTATTTGAGGGGGGGTTGGGGGTAGGTGCAGAGAGGGGGGGAGGGAGAGGGTGAAGCAGACTCCCTGCTGAGCAGGGAGCTCAACTCGAGGCTCAGACCCTGAGATCCTGAGCCAAAGTCAGACACTTAACTGACTGAACCATCTAGACACCCCCAGAATCATTCTTTTTTTTTTTTTTTAAGATTTTATATATTTACTTGACAGAGAGATACAGCCAGAGAGCACAAGCAGAGGGAGGTGCAGAGGGAGAGGGAGAAGCAGACTCCCCGCTGAGCAGGAAGCCTGATGCGGCTTGATCCCTGAGCTGAAGGCAGACGCTTAACGACTGAGCCACCCAGGCGCTCCCCCCAGAATCATTCTTAACTTATAATTGGTTATGGCCTGATTTTTAGAAGTAGTAGACAAAGATTTTTTTCCCTTAGAGCCACTTAAATGACATTCTGAAAAACTCTGAAATCATTTTGTGAAGAAAAGCTCAAAATTTTTTTTGAATGACAGCATCACTGAAATAAACGTATAATTGCTAAAATGATGACTCTGAACTAACTACTCCTATCTGGATGAATAAATGTTGGTAGTTTAGTTTAAACTAGGGATTGGCAATTTGGCAATTTCTCGAAATTTTTTGGTTGTCTCAACTGGGGAGTTCCTGGCATCTAGTGGATAGAGGCCAGGGTCGGTGCTGAACATCCTACATTGCTTAGGACAGCTTCCCAAACTAAGAATTGTCTGTCTCCAAATGTCAGTACAACCAAGGTTGAGAAATCCAGGTTTAAACAAATGAATTATAATTCTATAGTCATTCCTCACATGTTAATGTGCTTAAAAGTTTCTGATCCCTTTCCCCCAGCCTCAGTCTAACTAAACCATTGGGATGGAAAAACTCAGGCACCCAAACCTTCTGTCCACAGACTCACAACCTCTTTGAGGCTTGCTTTCTGCTTACATACAGAGGATGGGGGTGGAAAGGGAAACTGGATCCAGGGAGGAAACAGGCGGGGTGGGGAATACACAGGAAACCTGCAGATTAATATCGAGGTGGAGGTTTCCCTGGCAGTCTTTGAATTCTTCCTGAGATTTTTACTTCTTATCTCAGCGTTTTTTCTTCTCAGCTCTCTGGTTTTCCAGTGTCATTACTCAGAGAGAGGCTGACACTTTTCACTTGAAGACCTTTTACCACCCAATAGCCTGAGGTCCCAGTGCCCCGTTCTGGACTCACTGCTGAAACTCCCCTGTCCTCTTCTAATGAGTCAGGATTGAGTGCTTTTTCCTTTTGCTTCCCAAGCTGGCTCTGTTCTCCTCCTTTGAAACACTGTCTGCATTTGAAGACATGTTTCCCTTATCAGTTCTCCGATGAGCAATTATGATTTCTATGGAATAGCCTGATTTGCTCTGTCCCTCTCTCCTTCCTTGCTTTATACAAGGGTAAAGTTTCAAACCACCACCTAATTATGGGGCCAGGTATGGCTTTCCGCAGGAAGGCCAGCTGTTTTGTTCTTACCCTGCTGTCGTCATTCCACCATAGACCTCCATCCCTATGCTGGTACCTTCCTGTAGCTTCTTTTGTGTGTCCCCCAGCAGTATCTGCGGCTAGCCAGATGTGTTCTTGCGGGTTTTGTCCCTGATGTCTGATTTCCAAAGAAAAGATCAGTGGGGAGCCCAAAACCTTCCAAACAGCCAAGAGAAAGGGAAAACCATATGGCCTTTTTCCTGGATCATAGACACGCCCTAGGAAAGCCATATGCTGACTCTACCACTCCTTTCCCCCCAGAGAAGGTGTCCTGTACATATTTTACAGGATTTAGATAAATCTCTACACATGAGGATTAACCTGGAAATGGTGGGCCATGGTTTTAGGTTTCTAGACTCCTGCTAGGTACTTCCTATCACAGGCAATTCTAAGGTCCCATCCTTGTCTGAGTGCATTCCACCAAGAAGTTCTTTCAGATGAGTTCTGCCTTGCAATTACTGTTAAGATAACTTTGAGCCAAATGGATGAAGTGATCAGATACCCCAAGCATACCCTCTGTGTTCTGGTGTTCTATCCATGCTGCACTTGTGGCTGAGTAGTCTCCAGGGAAGCTGCCCGTGGGAAGGGCCTTCTGCTGGCTGCAGGCACGTTTCTCATATTTGAACTTGACATCTTTAATGTACGGGACACCTTCTCCATCAGCTTGGGCTAGTCTGGGCAGTTTCAGCCTTTTCTTTACCAAATGACCCAGTCACCATGTGATGCTGTCAAAAACAAGGAGAATTCATGGGTCAGTTGTACATAGTAGAATTCTAGTACCAGTCCTCCATCAATAAGCTCCTGTTGACTGCTACATAGTTTTGAGGTCCTTGGAGGTGGACCCCTCCAGTGCCTCCCTTGTCTCTTCCCTTGATGGAAGTGTGGTCATTTGTCTACCATTTTTGAGTTTTAAGTCTGCTTCACCTACAGGAGAACCCTGATTTTTGTGGCATCACTAGCCCTGAAATTTTATGTTATTAAGCATTTTAAATTGGTCATCAAGGCCCCAGTTCTGCTGTTAGCTAGAAGATATCTCTGTACCTTCACCACATGGAGTAAGTTTCTTCTCATCTCTGTGTACCACTGTCTGGCAGTCAAGTGTCCATGTTAAATCATATTGTAGTTAGGGGTCAACGAGATGCCTGACTCTAGTCTAAGTGCTATCTTTTGCAGGACAATGCAGGCTGCCCCAAATTCAGTCGTTAACAGTTTTCTAGACCAACCCCTACAATGTCATATTGGCATCCAGTCCAGTACTGTCCAGCCTAGAAAATTCTCAGCTGTGTTCTGTCACTTCCAACAAAGTTAAAGGATCAGGTTTTCTTTTCATGCCCCATCCTCACACAATGATGCACACGATGCACACTCCTTCTCTTCTGGTGGGCCCACAAAGTGTTAAGGACTGTTGGATGTCAGTTTATATAAAAGTAAAGGATCAGTGAGAGAGTCCACACTCCAGGAACTTGGGCTAATGGATCCCTTTCCTACCTCGCCAGTGCTCCATCTCTCACCTCCCTGGAGAACATCTGCTCCTGCTTCCCATCCAGCATGAGCTGCTCCTCTGACTGCCTTTCGCTTCTCCCCTCATTTCAGACTTGTGTAGTGTTTGGGATTAGAGAAACCAGCTCTGTTTACTGCCCGTGAATATTTCTGACCTGCATTAGACTGTGGTTTCTTGAATTTTTGTGCTTTTGGGAGTTTAGGGAGAGGAAAATGTCCTGTGTGGAATGAGTGGGGGGAAAAAGAAGAGGAAGGAATTGCGCAGAAAACAGAATAATACTTTGAAATGTAACCTCACCATATACCGTGTACAATTAGAATCCTACTCCTGGACCCACATCACACCTTCTTTGTAGAAAGGATCCATAGGGAAGCAAGAGCCCAGGCTGACTGGAGTAAGACCCTGGCTTCACCACAGCCAATCTTGAGTCTGAACTCAGCCTGAGGACATAAGATATACCAAAGCCATGCTGAGATACTTCCCTGAACTTGGAGACATCCTCTGGAGGGGATGGACCCTTGAGGAATTAAGATAAAAATCTCTCTTTTGTGTGTATGTGCATTTGTGTATGGATGTTTAAGTAGGAATATTCCAGCAAAGGTGCTGCTGATCTATTCTTTTTTTTTTCTTTGAAATATTTTAATTCTTTATTTTTGGATAGATAATATATTCACATGAGTTAAAAACCAAACAGTATGAGTCTGCCTTCTACCCCTTCAGCCCATTTTGTACCTCATTCCCTTACCCATGGATATCTTTTCAGAATTTGTTTTGTGCTAATATACGTAAATGCAAATTTATATTCTCATTCCTTCCCTCCTTTTTTATATAGAAGTCATTTTAAAATTATGTAACTTCCTTTGCTTTTTTCACATAGAGATTTATCTTGGATACCTTTCCATATCAGCACATGGAGAACTTCCTCATTCTTACTTAAAATAGCATAATATTTCATGGTTTAGATGTATTATCATTTATTAACCAGTCCACTTTTATTAGACATTTGGCTTGTTTCCAGTCTTTTGCTGTTACTAACTGATGCAGTGAATGACCTTGAATATGTCATTCTGCATATGTACATGTGTATCTATGAGTTTCTAAGAGTAACATCGCTAGGTTAAAAAATATGCATTTATACTTTCTCCTAATAGTGCCAAATTGGCATTACTAAGGGTTATGATCATTTGCACTCCCACCAGCAATGTATGAGTTTGCCACAGTCTTCTCAACACATTTTTGGATTTAGGCCAATTGGGCTGATAAAAATGTTTGGACTTTAGCCCATCCACTGCAATAAAATATTGTAAATTTCTTACTATGATTAAAGGTAAGCAACTTTTCATATGTTTAAGAGCCATTCGTATTTCCTTTCCTATGAAATTTGCCCATGCTTTTCATGGCTTATAGGTCTTCTTATCAATTTCTTAGAACTCTATATATTAAGGAGAGTAGCATTTGTCTGTGGTATGAATTGAACATATTTTTTCCTGTATGTCATTTTTTACTTTTTAATTTTTTCCTCTTGATTTTCATGTGGTTACATTTGTTAGTCTTCTCTTACATCTTTTGTATTTTAAGTCAAAGTTAGAAAGTCCTTTCCCATTACAAGGCTAGAAAAGTATTCTCTCTGTTGTCATCTAGTACTTTCATGGTTCTGTTTTTCTTTTCTTTTTTTCTGTTTTTCTTATTTAAATTTTTGATCTACTTGGAGTTTATCTTGGTTTATAGTATAATGTTTGGATCCAGCTTCTTTTTCCCAGGTGGCTGTTTAGTTGTATCACACCATTTTTTGAAGAACTGCTGGTAATTCAGTGCCCACTGGTTTGAGATGCCACCTTTATCATATACTATATGTCTTAAAAATAAATATTTTATATTCTAAATATATATATATGTTTATATTCTAAAATGACTTTTAGAATGCTAGAAGAAAGTTTGAATTTTCCTGTTGCAGGCTTAAAGGATTTCTTTTTTGTGATAAAACCTATATAATGTAAAATTTACCATTTTTAAGTGTGAAGTTCAGTGACATTAAGTACACTTACATTGTTGTGCAACCATCACCACCATCCATCTCCAGAGCTATTTCATCTTCCCACTCTATGACTTTGGATCAAATACACTGTTCATTTTGTGGGACGCCATACATTTATAAGACGTATGCTGATTTCAGAGATGTTAAAATGTGGGAGACTGTACATCTGAGAATCTACAAAATACAGTTCTAAGTTCCTAACTGTATTTGATGTATTTCTGGATGTTTTGCTGTATTCCATTGGTTTGCTTCTTCATGTGTCAGTGTCACATTGTTTTAATTATTAAAGATTTAGATTATCTTTTAATATATAATAGAGCTCGTGTCCTTTCACTAGTGTTTTTTTTTTTTTTTCAGAAGACTTCTTTTTCCAACTATTCTTACCTATCTGTCCAGATAAATGAGGCAACTTTTCCCTGGCTATTGTAGATCTTCTTTCCTTCCCTCTTTCTACCTGTATTCCACTTAAATTGTAAAGACTTGCGTACAGAAGACCTGTTATGCCTGAAGATCAGCTATAAGTCCTGGTTCAGAGTAGCTTCTCTGAATGTTTGTATATCTTCTTGACTTTTCTTCTACTGGGTTTTTATTTCAGAATTGCCATTGAAAGTAGTCCTTTCCTGATCTGCATTGTTGCTATAAAAAGGAGATGCACTTATGAACATTCTTAGAATCATTTACTCCTTTTATATCTTGCACATAGAATGTTAGCCCTTTTCAGCAAAGTAAGCATTGTTCTTATAATGATGAAAAATCTTAAATGTTTGCCACTGTATCAGGGTTTAATGCGGTTCACTAATGCATTTACCCTTAGTACAGGTCTGTTGTTTTGCCAAGTATTCCTATTAAATATTTAGCATTTATCATATTGTTTTATTAGAACTTGGCTTTATTTGCATTTATAGATCATAAACTCATTTCTTTTTTTCTTGTACTGAAGAACCCATTGTAAGAGCCAGTAAATCCTGTGGAAAATGGTCTTCAGTGATCTTACATCAAGAACCGTGCGTCTTTATGATAATTGGATCAAAGATGCTGGTAAGTAACCAAACTTCCTACTTAAGGCACATTTTTTCTTTTTATGTCCGATTCCAGTATTTAATAGGATTTCACTGAAACAGAATGAGAGACTGCAAGTTAACACCCCCTCATAGACACCTCAAATTTAATTTTTATTACTAGTTAACAATGGGGAAGTATCGGAGTTCTCATTACAAATATGTACAAAGATAGAGCTACACAGATGTTTATTATGATGTTTATAATAATGAAAATAGCTTTAATACCCAGTGAAGGAAATTGGTTAGTAGATGATGGTACATTCCAACTCAGCAGTCATTAAAAGTGATTTTTGGAGGCACAGTGCTCTTAGGCTTGCTTCTGCCCTAATGCTCCTAAGGGAAATAGCAGTTGATGCCAACAATGTTGATTCTTGAATGGGAGGGGCTGCACCCTCAGGGGTGTATCAGAAAGGGAGCGTTTCAGAGGGCATCCCTAAGTAACTCTGAAATGTCTGCCTTCTTGCTGTAACCTTTAAAAAAAAAAAATCAGTATTCTAGGAACATTTAATGCCAAATCAAGTTTAAATACATTAAATGAAAAACAGGTTGTAAAACACCACATACATTACTTTTGTGAGAGCCATTGTCTCTGTGTGATAGGATTATGGGTAATTTCTATTTACTTATCTATATATTTTTTAATACCGCTCAAATGTGTGTTGCTTTTATAACCATCACAGAACATTTTAAAAATGTAACAAAGATGGGAATCCTGGGTGGCTCAGTTGGTTAAGCATCCAACTCTTGATTTCAGCTCAGGTCATGATCTCAGGGTCGTGAGATTTAGCCCTTCATTGGGCTCTGTGCCAGGCTCCCCGGAGCCAGCTTAAGATTCTCTCTCCCTCTCCCTCTGCCCCTCCTCCCATATATATATATGAGAAAGGTAAAACAATTTTTTTTTTTAAGATTTTATTTATTTGTGAGAGAGACAGAGAGTAAGAGAGAACACTAGTGAGGTGGGGGCAGAGGGAGAAGCAGACTTGCTGCTGAGCAGGGAATCCAATCCAGGGCTCAATCCCGGGACTCTGGGATCATGACCTGAGCCGAAGGCAGACGCTTAACTGACTGAGCCACCCAGGCACCCCTATATATATGACAAAGGTAAAACAATTTTTAAATAAACAAGGAGTCAGAGTGTTGTAGAGCTGAGGCAGACCTCATCAAAGGTGGTATCATCAAAGCTAACTCCTCATTTTAGAATTAAAGACTGAGGCTCAGAGATGTGACCTTGTTCAGAATGTGGCTAGTTGTTGGCAGGAAAGATTAGAACCTATGTTTCCTGATTTTGATTAGATTTCTGGTATTTCACATTTGAATTGTTTTACACATATTCATTAGCATCACGACATCAGCTTAGCTCTTCCCTATCAACCAGAAATCACGTGTCCTCCAAATTCAGGAAGAAAAAGTGCTATCTTGGCATTTAACACAACTGGAATTATTTTCCAATTTATGCAGATATCAGCAAAGATACACTGTGTCATGGTTGCCGTCTTTCTCAGGAGACTGCTAAAGACCAATTTTATTTCACTAAAAAATGTCCCAAAAGATTTGCCCTGGAAGAGCACCGAGGGTTTTTTTAGTAGCCTGTAAATAGTGAAGCTTCTATCTGGTAGGGAAATGGAGAATGACTGTTTCCATGTTTCTTCCTTTTTTTCTGTTTTTCAACTTATGTAATGATTCTGAGAACAAGTAGATTTCTCTAGAGGTCCGCCTTCTCTGAAGGTTTACAGTAGTTCTCATAAATTCAGTATTTAATTTAAATACTGTTTGTCTTGTTTTAATGGCTTTCACTTTTTTGTATTTTTAAAAATATTAATATTTTAATTGCTTTTCTAAGTAGAGGTATGCCTTGCTACCTGAAATGTCATGATTTGAACTTGGGAGCCAAGTAGATCTGGTTGCATGTTTTGAAATGGACCCGTTTGGAAGCACAAGTCCCTTGCTATTCACTATACCAAATGCAGGAACTCAAGAGAGGCAGATAATCAGTATCCTAACTCAAGAGCCAAATTGATTTAGATGATGATTAATATCTATATAGAGCTGGAAGTATAGGATGTTTTTAAATGAACAACTTCTGATTTCTACTTCCACTATTATCCATGTAATGACTCTCTGCTTTTTATTAGGAATACTTATATTGAAAAGCTGAGCAATATTAGGTCAGAAAAAGGAATGATGAAGGGCTCGAGGTGGTTAGGGAGAGACAGAGGGAGCCCCTGGAACAGCTTTGCAAACAGTACAGGGAAAGTGAGAGAGAGGGACAGGCATTGCTACATCTCTGTTATGCTAATTTGAAGTCATGAGAGAGGGGAGAGGGTATGGGGATGTATAATGAGAAGACCTAGATTTCAGTTAGACCATTTCGATGGACTGGCTAGGTGGTCTTGAACTAATTACTGTCTGTGTTAAAAAGGCATTTCTTTTTCAGCAAAACAGAGGTGAGGATGGTACCAATATGCATGAAAGTGCTCTGTGACTTAGGAAGTAATCCAACACAGATGGTGGTAGTTGTTACAGATGATGGAAAGAGTACTGTCATCTGAAAATACTTTTAACATAGCATATGCTTTTTAAAAATGTCTATTCATATATATATGAATAGACATTTTTTTTTAAATCGGGGCCTAGAGAGTTAAAATGTTTTGTGTTAGATTTACAACTTTGTGACAGCACTACCAGGTATAATAGGAGAGGTTTTTTTTTTTTTGCTTCTGCTTAGTGTGGTATTGATCTCGGAGAGCCATTAGAAATCACTCCTGGCCATCTCAGTCCAGTTTAATTTTGCTTACCCTGGAGGGTCTGAACCCATGATCAAGGGCCGAAAATTTCAAGTGTATTCTTGGCTTTGGCCCTATTCCTGAGTAGCATTCGGGGAGCCTACTCTTATTTATTGGTTTCTTGATTGCTAAAGAAGTAGTGGTCATACATAATTATTTCATGTGGAAAATTCCACAGCTACAGATTTAAATATGGTTTAATTAACACCTAAGCTATAAGAGGATTTATTATGATTCCTGGATATGAGATGTCAAATTTTGAAGTCATGCTCTAGTAGCATTTTGGACTGTAGAGAAATGGAAACTTGTTAATGTTTTAAAAGCAACTTTCCTTGTGTTTGGTCAGTAATAATAACTTTTCAAACCTAGTTATGATCTTTTTACAAGAAAATGGAGTATGAGTCGGGTTGCTGACATTCTGAACCTTTAGTACTTCACAAAGTGCTGGAGGTACAGGTTTACTTTTCCTTCCAGCGCCTTTATCTTGTTGGTGCATTGAATTTTAAAGGGTGTACTTGAGCTAGTATATGCTACTTAAGAAGAGAACACCCTCTTACAAGTAGTTGATGGAAAAACTCATTAAAATTCTATGTTTGTGGCTCTTCTACTTTCCCTGTACTCTCTCTGGAACACTCTTAGAAAAGAATTATTAGGCTAGCAATAAGTCAGAACTTCGGTAATGACTGGGGTATGGACTTCAGACAACCTGCCTCCCCATCCTCTTATTTCATCTTGGCTCGACTCATGACACTTAAACCCAACCCTGATGCCAAATAGAAGGTACATGAAACCCTCTTTCCTCAGCCTGTTGTGTCTGGGAAAAACAGAGCTCACCCCGAATCTTTTGTAATCTGTGGCATCCCAGAGTGAGTCTTTATCACAGACTTTAAATATAGTCTGATCACAGACTTTAAATGTCATTGAGCAGGCCCTCCTACAACTTGCCTGATCAAGTCACCATCTATACATGAGTTGTAGACAGCTTGTCAGGGGGAGCCCCCTACCTCACATGGAAGTAGGCTCTCTATTCAGAAAGGTATAACTGTTACTGAGCAAGAAGGCAGGCAACATGAACAGTTGTTATTCATTAACAATAGCCGGAGTCATGAACATCCTATTAAAGACTCAGAATTTCATTTGCTCATTAGGGAGAGCTGATGTAAGCAGAGGAATAATCTGGGCAGAGCTATACTTTTAGAAAGTGAATTTGGAAGTTGTGTGGAAGACAAGATGTAGCAGATTGGATCAGGGTAGGGAAATCACATGAGAGACAACTGCAGAGCACCTAGTGAGGGATGCTGAGGCCCCCAGTGTAGGTGAGGGAAGCACTGAACCCCGGGTTCTTAACTCTGACAGCTCATCGTGGTTACCTCAGCATTTATGGATACCTGGGACCCATGCCCTAGAATTCTGATGCAGTTAGAACAGGGTCATTTTTGGACCATTTGATTTTTAAATACTGCAGAGTTGATTCTGCTATGCTGACAGAATTCACATCTGCTGTAATAGTAGCAATGCATAATTACTGAGCCCTTAGGTTGTGCTGGGCTCTTTACATATGGTAATTCATTAAATCCCCTATGAGATACATGCTGCTTTATGCCCAATTCACAGATGGGGAAACTAAGCACAGAGAAGTGAAAGTCAGTGGCCCCAGATCCCATGAGTCAGTGGGAGAGCCAGGATCAGAACCCAGGCTGGCTGATTCCAAAGCTTTGCTAAAATAGGATTTAAAAACAAACAAACAAACCTGATGTACTGTTTTATGAGAATAACATGAAATTAGCCAGCTTTTCCCAAACGATACAGTGATATTTTCAAATTTATAGAACTCAGAAGTCACATGTAGGATTTTAAAAGAAGGTGTATGCTTAAAATATTAAATTACGGGAAAAAATTATTTATTTTAAAGTTATTTTTTTTTCTGCTTTCTGAGCCAACCCAGCATGCTTTTCCTGGCTTGTTTTCTTTCTACTGCTACCAGAGGAAGAACAGAAAGATGATGTCATTTGATACTTTTCCCCCTGCTGAGTCAATAAAAGAATAAAATAAAATATTTCTTTAATTCAGGAATTCCTTTAAGGACACACAAAAAACCCCCCTAGTTTTCAGTCATACGCATGATGTCTGTTAAGAACAGAAACATTTTAAATTGCTTAAAGAGGAGAAGAAAAAAATTAAAATCATCCATGCCATCACCATCCAAAGGTAACCATGTTAATTAACATCCTACCAGGGGTCTTCTTTGGTACTGGCTGAAAGTCCTTATTTCATTGGAGGTAGAAACTAGACATATTCATATGGCTTATGATGTTCCTATATTCAAACTTCGGATTACCCACTGATAGAAGAAACTCAACAAAGTTGGAGCAGTTCTGATTCTATCCCTTAGTCCCCATTTGTGTGGCAACTTTTATTTCCTGTGACTTCCCTGGTGAGTTACCGGCCCGTGGCTAGTGCACCTTGTGGCCATTGAAACTGCACATGGCGCCCAGATGTCCTGGGGAACGTGTGGAAGGGAAGGAGGGTACCTAATAGGAGCAATAAAAAATTTCAGTGCTGTGTACCTGGATCGCTGATTTCGAAACTTGTTCTGATTTCAAGCTGTGACAATCTTAATACGAGGAGAAAAATTAATTTTGAGAACTTTGTGTTTTTATAAATAACTGTCAGCAGACTTCTGTTGAATTTCTATCTTGTGCAGGATACTTGACTAAAATTGTTCCTGCTAAGAGCATCAGTGACTTCCTTTTGTTAAAGCCAGTGTCACTGTCTTTCTCTCTCTGCCTCATTTTATCCTTTGACTCCTTCCAAAGATTCACTCTTCCCTTAACCTCAGGATGGCTCACTTCTGTGGTTTTCCTTCTCTCTCTCCGGCCACTCCTTGGTTTTTTGTTTGTTTGTTTGTTTTAACAATTTTCTCATCTACCATCCCTCCTGCGAAGATTGAGTCCTCAAGATTCTGACTTAAACCACTTACTCTCCCTACTCTGCCCACTTTCCTAAGCCACTTTCCTGGCTCTGTTGTTCACCTTTCATGTGATCAAGATCCCAAATAGTACATCTCTGGCCCAGATCTCTCTCCTACTTCCACTTTCAAATCTCCAGGTAGCTAGAGGGGTCTCCATAGACATGTTTTAGACGTAGGCCCAATGTAAGATGTTTGAAAACCTAAGCCATCTCTCCCTGACCAGTGTTGCTCCATATCCTGCATTCCTAGTCTCAGTGATAGGACAATTATCTAAACAAAAATCTCAGTTTTTCCTTAACTTCCACCTGTTCCTCATTCTCTGTGTTTAAGCATTTACAAAATTTTATGTTCTCTGCCTCCTTACTGTATCTCAAAATGATCAGATCCTATTTATCTTCATCACTACCTGATTTTTAAATGTTAATTCCAGTATAATTAACATATACTGTTATATTAGCGTCAGGTGTACAATATAGTGACTCAACAATTCTATACATTACTCAGTGCTCATAACAAGTATACTCTGAATCCCCTATCACTACCTAATTTTTAATGGCTTAACTTAAAGATTTGTTTCAGCAGAGAGCTCTTTCCCAAACTCTGTTCCACAGTGTATTCTACACAATATCAGTTTGAGGAATGGCCAAATAAGTTTGAGGAATGTTGCATACCACCATTCTCATCTTGGCAATTCACAATGAACACGAAGCACGAAAATCCTGCAGAAAAACAGTTTGCTTGTTTAGCATTCTCATTAGCCTCACCCTACTTTTTCTGTGGACAAATTTTAAATGTCTTGCTTCCACTGTATAGATTGGGCCAAGCTTGTATAGGATATGAGGTAAGGAACATGCTCATTTTTCTTCCAAATATTCATTTTTCCTATCAACATTTGTTGAATAGTCTCTCCTTTCCTTGCTTGTTTATGGGTCTTCCTTTATCATATATTAAATTCCTAAATATCTTGGGGTCTGTTTTAGAGCTGACTTTTGGCTTTTTTATTTATTTTTTCAAGATCTGCAACAAATAATACCTTATATGTTAAAAAAAAAAAAGTAGGAAGGGAAAAATGAAGGGGAGGAAATTGGAGGGGGAGACGAACTATGAGAGACTATGGACTCTGAGAAGCAAACTGAGGGTTCTAGAGGGGAGGGGAGTGGGGGGATGGGTTAGCCTAGTGATGGCTATTAAAGAGGGCAGGTATTGAATGGAACACTGGGTGTTATACGCAAATAATGAATCATGGACCACTACATCAAAAACTTATGATGTAATGTATGGTGATTAACATAACATAATAAAATTTTAAAAATTAAATAAATTACATTAAAATTAAAAAAAAAAAAGGATAGGACATCTCTTGGTATTTTGATGGAAACCGATCTGTATATAGAATACATCATCTTTCATAGCTAAAGCCATGCCTTAGTATACCCGAGAATCAGATATGAGCTCTGCAGCAATAAAATTGAGGCCAAGTGAGTCCTCAACCATGAAGTCTGTTGAAGAAATTTTTGCGCTGGGTAGGAAGTCAGACTTGAGGGGGTATTCAAAGTGTTTTGGTAATTGGCTACACCATTAGCAGTTTAAATGAGCAAGGGCTGTATTCTTCCCACCCCTCTTTTCCAATCGACAAAAGTGATGGTGTTTAGCAACATAAGGTTAGTCAAGGCTCAGTTTTCAGTCAGATATACTTAGAAACCTGTTCATACTTGTCTTCCTTTGTAATGCTCTGGTTTCAGGAGACAATTTAGTAAAATTACACCTGAACTACTTAAGATTATAGAATTAATCATATCTTGTTTTTTTATTGTGTCATTCTTTATTTTAATAATATTTTCAGGGGTGGCACAGTCGGTTGAGCATCCGACTCTTGGTTTCGGCTCAGGTCGTTATGTCAGGCTCATGAGATCGAGCCCCATGTGGGGCTCCATATGCTCAGCACGAAGTCTGCTTCAGATTCTCTCTCCCTCTGCCTCTCCCCGCTCATGCTCGCTCACTCTCTCTCTCTGTCTCTCTCAAATAAATAAATCTTTAAAAAATATTTCAGACATTAAAACATAGCCATAATATTATAATCACACCATAATAAAACATCATCATCAAGAATTTAACCAGTATTCATATTTTCCAAGTATCTCATAAGAGTATTTTTAACTGCTAGTTTCATCATTTTTTAATATTTGAGGCATTAAAATAATTATTCAAATGATTTATCCTTAATAATAGCCCATGTCAGAAATAATAATAACAATTTCGACTTTATCTTTTTTCCTTTTCTACTTGAACAACATTCTAAGTATATTAAGAATTCTTAGATTACATCAATTTTTCTCTAAGTCTCTATACACATGGATCCTTTTTTTGTGGTCAAGTGGTCTTAAGAGTCTTCTGGGATAAGTCTGACATTTTTCCATTTTGAGATTTGTTGCTTCTTTCATCATGCTTATAGAATTTTTGTTTATCTTTGCAATACAAGAATTTTACCTACATACAGCTAGATTTGCTTATTCGTTAGTATTTACTTCCTGATACATGATAAGTACTTTGATATAAAGATTTAGTTTTGATTTTCATTTTTCAGAAAAAAATTTTATGATCTATTTGAATATTTTTCTGTTTTTCTCTTCTATTTTACTTCTGTTCAGGAATACCCATTATATTTGCAAGTCCCCTGTTTATTTGGCATATATATTTTTTTCTCAAATACTTTTTTAAAGAATTCATTATTGAAGAATAATTAACATACAGTATTATATTAGCTTTAGGGGTACAAGATATTGTTTTAGCAATTCTATACATTACTCAACACTCACCATGATAAGTGTCACCATACAGTATTATTACAGCATTATTGACTATATACCCTATGCTGTACTTTTCATTTCCAAGTCACATTTTATCTTGAGTTGCAATTTTTAATTGATATAATTGGAATGAGCAGTGACCAGTGAATTTCTTTTTACATGGTTGTGAGGCTAATTCAGTTTTTTGTTGTTGTTGTTGTTTTGTTGTGCTCACGTTGATTAGCCTATTTTGGACACCTAGAACCCATACTTTAGGTAGATGATGCTATGGTCCCTTTCAGTTCTATGATTCTGTGACACAGTATATATGGAAATGTCCTAGTTTCCTTGGGGGAAAGCAAACACAGACATATTTTTTATATAAAAGAATATCTGGATAGAGAAACTCTAAAATGTTACTAGTGGTTATAGATGCGTGGTGGAACTTTGCTGGGTGTCTTCTGTTCCCCAGATCCATTCTGCACCCTGTGCCGGACCCTGGGGAATGACCAGTATAGACTGTAACTGTGGGCTTTCTCCCCTACCCTCTGGTTTCTGAATGGGTTCAGCCAATGGAGAGTCATAGGAGATTGGAGAGAGAGTGGGGGGTGGTACTGAGATATTGATTACCCAGCCATTTACTTCCAGAATTGCCTTGTGCTGGCCCAGTCCCTCCACAGAAGGTCACAGTTCCTTTCCAGGAGGGCTTCTCCATTTGACTCCTGGGTTCTAGTAACCGCTACGTCCCTGTGTCCTTTGAGGCCTGTGGTGATAAGAGCCCCACTCTTCCTAGCCCCATCACTGACCATGGTGATTTCCCTTTGTCCTTCCCAAAGATAGTAGATCATTGACTGAATAGTCTGCTGTCAACATTAGGATCTAAGTGCTTGCTTAAAGAAATGCTGGTTGCTGTCAGTTATTTCTTGGCTAAATGGATGTGCACTTACTTTTTGTTTTTAGATCCAAGAGTTGAAGACTGGTTCCTCATGTCCTCACCTCTGCCACAAACGATCATCCTGGGACTCTATGTCTATTTTGTCACTTCTCTAGGACCAAAGCTCATGGAGAATCGAAAGCCTTTTGAACTCAAGAAAGCGATGATAACATACAATTTTTCCATAGTTCTTTTTTCTGTGTATATGTGTTATGAGGCAAGTGTCTTCAGTATTCCTAATGGGAGAATTTTGCCTGAATCTTCCTGTTTTTCTGTCATTATGTTTCTTGTTATGATTATAATGGTAACACTGAGATTTAAGGAATTTTAGAAATTTAGCTAAAATTCTTGCCAAAAAATTGTTATATATGGACCTGATATTGAACTATTTAGAGGATCTCAGTATAGTCTACCTCACAAGTAGTGAGAAAAATTAACATTAAGTCCAGGAACTTGCACACAGCTAATCTTAATAGATGATTGAATGAATCCGTGTTAGTTTTAAGGCAACTCATACATGGAGAAATTAAGTAACTTACTCAAAGTAACATAGCTGGTTATGGGAGGACTGATATTTGAATCCAGGTCTGTCTGACATTGGGAGCTCATCTTGACTCTGTAATGAGTTATTATCATCATGGTAGGAACCTTGGATGAGCTGTAAGATGGTAGACTGTTTAGGTTTGGTTTAGCTAGGCCTTGAGGGGACAGAGAATTTAGACTCATAGAAAGCAGTAGGTGAGGGAGGCTGTCCCTTGTCAGTAAGGGAGATAGGAATCTTCCAGGACCCAAGAGTAGACTCGTAGATTCTCTCACCCACTGTGCTATTAACAATCTTCACCTAGTCTCACTTACCTGCTTTTCTGGGATTCCTTGCTTCTTTTCCAATATCGGCTGGCTTCCTCATCTTCTACTCCTTATTTACTTCTTTGCAGTAGAGCTTGTGCTTCCTTCCTCATAACTGGAACTCTCGAGGGCCCACCATGACCCCTCTGGCCCCTCTTGACACTGTGACCTCTCCACATGCATCCCTCCAACTTGATTCCTGCTCAGATCTACCTGATTGAGTCACCTTATTCTGCTGTAACCTCATGTCTCACCGGCCCCCCCTCAAGTCTGGACTTACCTTGCTACCTTCTATTTCTTCTTTTATTACCAAAATTAACTACAGGCTATCATACTATCCCTTCTGGATCATGAGTAACTGAAAGGGAAGGAGTAACAGAGGTAGGGAGCCAAAAAAAACCAACCAAACAAAAAAAACATGCTCTTACCAAGTTATGACAGAGAGGAAATAGCCCATAGGACCATGTTAAGCGTAGACCTAGAGGCCAGGAGACTAGGGGCTAATTAGTATCAGTTATGCTACTAACCAGCTGCCTGATTTTTGAGCAAGTTACTTAACCTCTCTGGGCCTTAGTTCTCCCATTTTATAGAATCAGGATTAAACCAAATTGTTTCTCACATCCCTTTACGCTCCGTGTCTGATTATGTCATTCAGTGTAATGTCCCTAAATATGTTTCTCGGGGGAATTTAATTATAGCCGGTAAATTTGGGTTCCTATTTTAGCAAATACAATGTAAAAGAAGTTGTGAAAATATCTGAATTTGGCAGTTTCTGTCTCTTATTAATCACTCATACTAGAGTTACTTATATGCCAACGTTGGGGTTGATTACCTGCCAAATATAAATTATTGCTGTTCTTCTTGATAGCCTGAAATATAGAAATGTCAAAAGCTTCATAGACTATTAGAATGTTCTTAAACTTAATATCAGGAAAGCACTAATTTCCACTCTTTTTTTTTTTTTAAGTTTTTATTTATTTGACAGACAGAGACACAGCAGAGAGGGAACACAAACGGGGAAGTGGGAGAGGGAGAAGCAGGGAGCCCAATGAGGGGCTTGATCCCAGGACCCTGGGATCATGACCTGAGCCTAAGGCAGACGCTTAACGACTGAGCCACCCAGGCGCCCCTCCACTATCTCTTTAAATTTACAAAGAGTTTTGGCAGCCGGTCAGCATGTCATCTCCAGGACACTGAACACATCACATGGTTTATTGGTAGAGCACAATTGCATTAGATATACAGAGGAAACACCTCCACTTATGGATGTTAGGGAAAATATGAACAAGATGAAAGGGAAGTCCATAGACTAAAGGAACCCACAGGCCTTATTGTAAAGCAATGGTTTTGAATGTGCTAGTTAATTGGCACCAGTCAGACATCAATAAAGAGAGACTCGTGAAGATCTCACAGAAGGCCATGTCACAGAGCTTCTCCTGTTCAGCTCAGTCCTCATTTGGGGTAGGGTAAAGTGGAGAACCAATCATGCCAGTTACATAAGTGGACCTTCGGTTTTACTTGCAGCAGCCAGTAGAGGTCTGAATGGAAGAGAATAATGACGCTCACTGACAGATGAGGATTTTGTAGAATTAGCTGTTTTTCTACCACATTCCCTTGTTCCTTTGAGAAATATTTGTTGACTTGTTTTTGTAAGTCATTTTTCTTACCCATAAAATATGTCTTATACTTTCCTGAATCTTAAGATAATCTTCTTCAAGATATCATCATTTATCAAGTTAACAATGGGATTAAATATCTTGTGAATCAAGCTAGGAGCTAGATCAGGAAAGGATGGTGTGATTTTTGAATACCACAGTCTAAACAGTTGTTCTTTCTCTTTTGTTTCTTTTTGTTTTTCACCAACAAAATATCATTCTGATAAATCTCATAAATTTTGGCTTTTAAAAATTAATTTATGGTAAAGTTTTCATTTTAGCTTTAATAGTGATTAAAAACAGAAATTTAAAATGTGCACTAATGGCAGAAAATGATGTAACCATTATACTGAGAAAGAAGACATTCCATTTGTGAAAACAGGATGTCAAAGAAGAGCTGATCATATTGTCAGAACACTCAGTTAAGCTAACCATTTAATATATACATTAAAATTAGAGCCCTTAGCTTTTCATTTTCAGATACTGTTTTATTTTTTTTTAATTTTTTTGGAGTTTTTATTTGAATCAGATACTGTTTTAAAAGAACTTCCCACCATCATACTAAAAGAATGTCAATATAATCTTTGAGTTAAGGTTCAGATAACAACAATAGCCTCTTTCTTGTCACCACTAGTCTAAGGTCACTTTGTGGGTGTGCTGGAATTAAGGCATGCCAGATTGCACTCTTCTTGTTAACGTTTTTGTCTCTTACTTGTCACGTGAATCCAAACTGAACTAGTTTCTGAGTCTTGTGTTTGATCAATCTTGATTTTAAGAGCCATAGACTACCACTTCACTTTACACGTACTAGCTAAGGACAGGAAAACCCAGTGTGGCAGCCACTAATAGTACAGTAAGGAATTTTGGTTTGCCCATTTATTTATTGGCTGATGGAGAAGATTAGAAATTACCAGAAAAGACTGTTTTCAGACTCTGTTATTCATGGGCATATATAGATATACATATATGTACATATACTGGCATATACCTGCCAGTATTTGCTATCTATGCAAAACACTCCCAGCGTTTCCTTCTCCGTGGACATTTGAGTCAGAACACATTTGATACAAGTAATATATAGCTGTATGATTTTGAAAACGCCTGTTGTTTTATCAAGCCGAGTTCCCAGTTATAATTGTTCTAGCCTGCCTTTTCCTCTGCACTGCATGCCTGAGTCAGCTGAGGTTGTGGTAAAGAGACACAATCAAATGTACCATTGTTGTAGCTGTTGAGCAAATTCTTCCTTCTTTAATATACATGTGCTCTCTTACAGTTTGTGATGTCTGGCTGGGGTACAGGTTATTCATTTCGATGCGAAATTGTTGACTACTCACGGTCACCTTCAGCATTGAGGGTGAGTTTTTCTTTGGAAAAACTTGTAACTCAAATGTTAAAACTTTTAGACTCTGTTTTTTTTTTTTTTTAACACTTAATGTGAACTCAGAAGAAGCAAATGACACAATTATCAAATTACATGGCCTGAGAGAAAAAAAGCTAAAAATTATCAGAAAGAATCAAAGTCAGGGGCATAGTTTTCTGTTAAATGAAAATTGGTGCTTTTATTGTTTAACTTCCTGGATTTCAAAATAAATTCATATCTGGTTCATCAAAAAATTAAAAATAGAATTACCATATGATCTGGCAATTCCATTTCTGGGTATATACCTAGAAGTAACTGAAAACAGGGACTCAAAGAGATATTTGTATACCTGTATTCACAGCAGCATTATTTGTAATAGCCAAAAAGTAGAGGAAGCCAAATGTCCATGGAAAGATGAATGGGTAAAGAAAATGTGGTCTATCCATACAATGGAATATTATCAAGCCTTAGCAAGGAAGGAAATTCTGACATGTGCTGTAGCATGGATGAGACTTGAGGACTTTATGCTAAGTGAAATCATCCGGGCACAAAAAGACGAATATTGTATGATTCTATTATGTGAGGTACCTGGAGTAGACAGATTCAGGGACAGAAAGTAAAATGGTAGTTGTCAGGGGCTGGTGGGGAAGGGAGATGAAGAGTTATTGTTTAATGGACACAGAGTCTCACTTCTGCAAGATGAAAAGAGTTCTACAGATGGATGGAGATAGTGGCACAACAGTGTCGATGTACTAAATGCCACCAAACCAAACACGTAGAAATGGTTACGATGATAAATTGGGTTATGTATATTTTGCCAAAATTAAAAAAATGAAATTTTCCTCCATATAAAAAAATAAAATAAATTCATATCTATGTGTGTTTCTGCAGATGGCACGCACCTGCTGGCTTTATTACTTCTCCAAATTTATTGAGCTATTAGATACTGTGAGTATGTGGTCACCACATTTGGTGAATGTTTGATGTATCACTAGAAGCAATAAACTGCTCGAGTTCAGTTGTCTGATAGCTCTGGTTATCTCTCCACTTCAGGCAGACCTCCTATTATCTTTTACCTTTTATTATCAGTAGTTTTAGAGCATAGATAGGATAAGCCTTTTTTTTCAGTCTTTTGCCAATGCCAAAAGGTTTTCTTATGTATCTGCCACCTGACTAAGATAAGCATGTAACTGTCGCTGCAAAACTGCATCTTTATGGAGATGGATGACAGGTGTTTGGGAAATCAAGTTCACGAAGCAAAGAGCAGAGAACATTTACTTTGGGTTCTTTCGGTATAAACCAAAGCACTATGTCAGCCATATTCCTTTAAGAGGATAAGTGCTTCAAAATTCATAAACTTACATTAGGATGTTATCCCTGGGATATTAGTAATTTAGGTAATATCAAAACTAACTCCAGCTGCCTTTCTCAAGTTTATGCTGATTAGACCTTTTCTCTTCCAACTTAAGGTCCTGTTGAGGATCAACTCTGGATTTGGGTGATGGGCTCTGGGAGAAGCCAGTGTCATGGATTAGGGTCCTTGATGAGAGGAGAAAGGCGTGTACTGTTTTCACAGTAGCCTAGGAAAGCTGGATATTTATCATATATTTGGGGCACGTAGGTCTCAGATATCTGGAACCAGTTCTGGGTCTAAGACAGACAAGTGTCTTCTCTCTTCAGGATACATATTACCATTACATATTACAGAATAGATATTTCTTTTCTTTCTGCTTAATTATTATTTTTTATTTAAATTCAATGAATTAATATATAATGTATTACTAGTTTCAGAGGTAGAGGTCAGTGACAGACTACATATTTCTTGCAGCAAATCTCAACATGCTTCACCTTCTCAGCTGAATAATCACATACTGTTAGAATTGGAATGGGCTTTAGTGAGCATAGAATACAGTGGTTCTCAAACTTGGGCTTGCCTTAGAATCACCTAGAGGGCTTGTTAAACACTCAGACACCTGGACCCCAACCCTAGAGTTTCTCATTCAGTCTGTTGGGCTCAAGAAGTTGCATTTCTTTTAAGTTCTCAGGTGATGTTATTGCTGTTGGTCCAGGGTCCACACTTGGAGACCCCTGCTGTAGTTCACTGGTTCTCAGCCATCATAGTACAGGAGCATTAACTGCATTAGAAAAACCTCCAAAACCTGGGCCCCACCTCCAGAGATTTGGTGCCAGGTGGTCTACAGTTAAAGCCTAGGCATGGCTACTTTTATAAAGCTTCTTGGACACTGTAATATGCAGCCAGGGTTGTGAACCACTGATCTGGGCCAGAGTTCTCAATCTGAAAATAAATCGAAGCCAGGAAGGTAAGTAACTCACCCAGAGGAATGCCACTACTGCTTGGGACAGGGACCCCAGAGAGTTGGTCTGGGGCTTTTTCATTACATGGTGCGGCCATCTTCCATGTGCATAAGTAAATGCATTTTAGCTTCATTGTTTCTGCTTTGCATGTTCTCATTTCCGGGTTCCATAAGGAAACTGTTGCTACCTCTATGTCCTTCCCTAAACCACATTTCTCAAATACCATTATGGATACTTTTGTTTGTGTTGCTGTGCTTAGTCCTATATTTAGAAGTCTGACTCATCACTGGCATTCTGAATTTTAAATATTTTTTGAACACTTAATTCTGCTTTTGAAATTTTTTTGAAAAAAATTTCCCCCTGCAAAAGCCTTCTTGTTCTCCTCTTTGTTTGTCTGTAGGGTTTCTGCAAACCACAGATACATTCAGTCTGGATGGTGCCTTTGTTCCTAGGCCACTTCTTTTCTCCCATCCTATTTCTCCAAATCCCCTCGAATTTTTCCCTTTTCATCTTTCTTTACTAATGATATGCTAACTTTTGCTTTGTTGCAAGTCCTCTTTTCAGTTTGCTTTATCCCTTATCTAAATTAGTAGGATGTCTTAGAGAGCAATATAGAATGATTTCTGTCCTAAGAATTGAGACTCTGTGCTTTCCCATATACTTCAAAATCCACATGGATGTTTTCCTGCCAGTAACATTTCTTTCAATAGTATTTGGCTATGTTCTTCACTTTCCATTTTTGATTTTCAAATCTGCATACATTTTCTTTAACACCTTTTTATTGATTCTCCTATGACTAGCCATCATACTTAAGTTCCTTCATACTAATTAGCTTTTCAGCTGCCCCTTGGAGAATCAGCTGCTTCTATGAGCATTCTCTAAGGCGGCCCTTTTAATGCAAATTATGATGTGAAATAGTTTGTACTTTGCCAGTATTTTTGTAGATAAATCAGTAGCTCAATCATTGCATGATTTTCTATGAACTTGATTTTTTTAAAATTATTTCAGATCTTTTTTGTTCTGCGTAAGAAAAATAGCCAAGTGAGTTTCCTGCATGTCTTCCATCATACCATCATGCCATGGACCTGGTGGTTTGGAGTCAAATTTGCCGCAGGTAGCCAAGGGAGAGTTGGGCTCATGTGTTATAAACTATTACATTTCTGTATGTTGTAAACACAAATTCTGTCCTTAAATGTGATTTAGAAGAAACTCAAAACATCAAAAGATGACTTTGATCGAACTTCTGACTTTCATTATTACCTGAAACATAAATGTAAGACTTTAACCTAGATCCCTTCATTCTTTAGAGACACATGACTTTTGGGTAGTCTTCTACCCATATCCTTTAGTTAGTTTGTTTGGATTTTACTCTTTTCCCATATAGTTCTATTAAATATCATTAAATAAATAAACAGTAAACAAATAAAATGGTAGAAGCCTTAGTTTTATAGAAATATAGTTAGATATCTATTCCTTAATAGGTTTCCAGAAAGTTAGAATGTTTCTCAAGTTCCAGGCTTCTTTGCATTCAAAATTCCAATAACTGATACACACCTCATCCCTTACCAACTCTTTAAAGATGTGTCAAATTGTGGTTGAAGGATATTGTTTTGATTTTTTTGAAGTTGAAACTGGTTTAAAGCAAAAGCTTGGCGAACAGCCTCTTTTGTTCCTTTGATTTGGCTTTATGCCTCTGAACATCTAGAATCAGAAAAAACAGGGTAAGTAATTTTACCCTATCATGAAGTGTTAAATAAATGATGACCCCAAGGACATATACTTATTAGCAGACATTGGTTGGGAGATTAATTAATATGAGTTTCCTAAATTTGAGAAGTCTTTGAGTAGATCTGCAGCCCATGTTAGACAAAGCTTTAAAATTTCTGTGAAGAGCTTATTTATATTAGGCATTCTGACTTTGTAGGACAAAAAAGAGAAACCACAATTGAGAAACACTTGTTTAAGTTTTAGAGTCTCTAAGCCTGAGGAAAAATCCTCATGTCTCAGAGCATGAGAGGGCATGAATAAGCCATTGGCATGAAAGAGATACCAGAACCTAGAGGAGCCAGAAGAACTGTCCCTACCATGGCCTGTGGGCATCAGATTTTCCAGTATATGAGGTGTTTCCTTTTCCCAAATTGGCATTTGTATGTTGGACTTTTAAAAAGTAAATGTCGCTGGTTTTTCTGATAATGTATGTTAATGTAAAAATGTAACTCACGTTATGATAAGATAGTCTCATCTGTGTCCATTTTACAAATCAAGGATAGCCAGATTATTTAATCTCCATTATTTTACTTCTCTTTATGTGTTTATGTTTTCTCTCACATGCACATCAGTTCTCTGTATAGTGATATTCATTGACATCTTATTTGTGTTGGCCAAAAATGGGAAAATACCTAACCATCCATTAATAAAATGGTTATGAATTCTTGTGTATATATAATTGTGAAATGCAAATGATACCGATAGACATTTAGTTCGTCTTCTCTTTTAAGCAGTTTGACTCCAAAATTATCAGAAATAGGTGTCTATTCTATTTTAAAGTATGCTAGAAAAAGTTCTTTCACACTCTTATAATTTATTTATTCAGATTTCTTCTCTGAGACCAGAATATTACATCACAACACTGAAAAATAAATATAAGTAGGAAAAAGATTGGGAGGCCTTACCCCAAAATACAGTGACTTAGAGGGACTAACACAAAAAGTGCTTTCTCTCTCCATCTTTATCCTTCTCTGTACTTTCTAATTTTTCCATATTGAATAGCTGTAAGTTCTATAATGGGAAAAATGAACTTTATTTGAAGAATAGAGTTGAGCATTTTTCTAATGTCTATCTTTGAGCCCATTGATAGTCTGACTTCCATTTTCAAACAAGCATTGCTTTCAATAATGAAAATTTAAACATGAAACTCCTTGGTTTTTAATGTTACCCTGTTTATGGACATCAAACACTTTGTAGCAGGTTCATTGTCCACAGCTTAATCCCTCTTCTGCTTAACAAAATGTAAATACTTTCTTCTGTCATATATTCCATGAGTTGGCATTTCTGTTAAGTCTTGCACGTGGGATCTAGTAAATACTTGTACACCTAATATTTATTTAGTGACAAGTACAGCAATAAGAGTTGAGATATTTCCAGAAATGTGGTTTGGCATTAGCTTTCATTCCTGTAATGAAACTGTCCAGTTTACACTGTTCTTTCAAAAATTTGAGCACAGCTAATCTCTATCTAGTATTTAATTTCCTGTTCGCCTGATGCACAATTCTCTGGCATAAAAAAGCATTCCAATTTTTCTTTGGAATATGATGCAAATGTTTCTCTGGCAGGTTTTTATATTCATTATGCACATACTCCCTTCCAGAGATATGGAGAATTGTGGTAATTACCCAGGTGATTCCTTTATTTTTCTAAAAAGGAATAAAATCAGATGGTACTAATTGCAATTTATTTGAGATGTTAGCTTTGCAAAACTATTGTTGTAAAGAAGAAAGCGGGCGCCTGGGTGGCTCAGTTGGTTAAGCGACTGCCTTCGGCTCAGGTCATGATCCTGGAGTTCCTGGATCGAGTCCCGCATCGGGCTCCCTGCTCGGCAGGGAGCCTGCTTCTGCCTCTGACCCTCCCCCCCTCTCATGTGCTCTCTCTCTCTCATTCTCTCTGTCTCAAATAAATAAATAAAATCTTAAAAAAAAAAAAAAAGAAGAAAGCAAGCTTAGAAAATACTTTATCAGGAAAGCCTTCCAAAGAAGATGTGAAAAGCATTACTAATTAAAATGTTCTATGAACAAACTTATTAACATATTTGAGAAAATAATAACTAGACAAAATCAGCAAGTTAATTTTATTTGATAGCTGATTTTGATTAGTAATCCTTACTAAAAACCCTGTTAGCTACACTAGTGCTTTGTTAAATTCCTGTCCTTAAAATCGTCATTTTAGGACATTTAAATAATGAAAGATTCTGGATGGAAAATAGTCTTCTACCAAAAAGTGGGACAGGTATCTTAGTGAGAAAGGCTCTGATGTAGTTTGTTTCCTGTGTGTTTATATAATCATAAGACATAAATGGACATGAGAGGTATTTGGCTTAAGTCCCTGTTAAGCAGCTTGACTCCTAAACTATCAGAAATAGACAACTAGTATATTTTTAAATCACCCTAGAAAAGCTGTTTTCACACCACTATAATTTATTTATTCAAGTTTCTTTTGGGAAAAAAGACTAATCCAAATGTAAATAATAAAAGGTGGGAGGTTGTTAATAAGCTTCATTAATTCAGTTTCTTCTGATTTGAAATTTATGATAATTAAAGAATTGGCTGCAATTTTATTTATTCTACTTAGAAAATGCATAAATGAGGCACTGGGGGAATATTTAAATTACTCAAAAATAATTATTTAAAACACGTTATTTTAAAGGAGTACTTTAGCAGTGGTAGTATCTAGAAGTATCTGGAATTTCTGCAATTATGAATGCTTATTAAAATGTAATTAGTTTCTACTACGCAACAATTTTTATTTTGCTTTAAACTTTCTGTAATACATAGTGTTTATGAATTTGGTCCCTTTTCTAACGTAATTCCACATTTTGAGGTTTCACTTTATTTCTGGAATTAAAGAATACTGGAATAAACAAAGTAGAATATTTTGGAGAAAAATTTAAATCCCAGATCAACATCACTAAGCTGAATCAGGCTATACATAAAGAATGCATCTTCTTCTAGATTGTGCCTCTTAGGAAAAATGCTAAGGAAGAGTGTTTTGGTTTTTTTCTCCTGCTATCAGCTAGTCACCTTGTTACCCCTTCCACTGTACTACAGGTCCAGCTAAAGATAATTGAAATGATTTTTGCTTCTGTTCCCCCAGGGTTCTTTGCTTCTACTATAAACTGAATGTGATCAGTAGGAGATGTAGTGGTTAGAAGAGGAAAATCAAGATAGGAAGACACAATTGATAATAATCAAGTGGAGGCAGTAAACAAAGATGGCTTAACAATTAATAAAAGTTTATTTTGGAAGAACAATAATTATTTTTAAATAATTAAAGCAAACTTAGCATAGCCTACTAATGAAAGCCAGTGGTTTTACTGCCAAAGTTTTATAGCACAAGAGAATGGATTGTGATGCATTCATACAGTGCAATACTATAATACTACACAGCATTAAGAAAGCAAACTACTAATATGCACAGCAACATGGACAAATCTTAAAAAAATTATGTTGATTGAAAGAAATTAGGTCCAAAAGATTATCCTGTATAATTCTATTTATATGAAGTTTAATATCAGGCAAAGCTAATAGTTGATGATAGAAATCAGCATAAAGGTTACATTGAGAGGGGTATATTCTTGGAAGGGGGACAAAGGAACTGTACGTGGTGTTGGAAATGTTCTATATCTTGACCTTGGTGGATGGTTATGTGGGTGTATACCTATGTACACAATCATCACTTAAGATTGCATTTGTGTACTTTATATATGTGAACCCTCACTAAAAAAAATGAATTTGATTACTATTATTAAGCATATACCATTTAAAAAAATAACTCAACTTAGTTTGTTAAAGTGAATCCAAATCAAAAGACCATCTTAAGGTTAAGATATAATAATAAATAAAGGCATTGTAATTTATTTTTGAAGATGTGCATCTTACATTTTACTGAATGAATATGTTATCCAGCTCCCTCTAATTTGGTAGCTGTTTAACAAATTGATGTTGTATGTGTTTTTCTTTCTACTAAAATTAAAGAAATAGTTATTCTAAAATCTCAGTTCAGACAAAAATGAATCTCATTTTAAGGAACGTTACCCCCATTTTACAATAATTTTATTTTCCAGGTGGTTTGGGAACATTCCATGCCCTTCTAAATACAGCTGTACATGTAGTCATGTATTCCTACTATGGGCTATCTGCAATGGGACCAACCTTCCAGAAGTATCTGTGGTGGAAAAAATATTTGACATTATTACAGCTTGTGAGTAATTAATTTTCTTTAAAACCAGATATAAAACTAAACTGGAGTCATTTCTCTTCCCTGTGAATCAGAATACTAACTAAAGAACAAAAGTTACAAAACAATAGGAATATAGAGTGTGTGGCCCCTATATTGCATCCCATCATTATCCTTTCCATGTTATTTAAACTCTTGTCAAGAACTATGTTGAAAACAAAGTTTATTTAGTAGCCAAGAGCCTCAGACCATTAAAGCAGAATGTGTATCTTTAGGCCATCTTTATAGTATTTTATGCTTTTCTATAAAATAAATATATTTTATTATGATCAAGATAATCTGAAATTTATTTGAACTGCAGCAGGCATAATATTAAATTAGAAGTTAGAAATTCCATATTCTAGATCTAAATGACTTTGAGGGAGGCAATGTAACTTTGAGGGCATTACGAGTCTTCCTCTATGCCTGCCTCTAAGTCTGTTTTTCCTCCGAATAGTAAACATACATGCAGATGAAAGAGGTAGGGGCCGGTATATTGTATATATTGACAGAATTGACAATGCTCTAAATAACCAAGTGTAAGGAAATAATGAAATAAATTATTTTAATTCCTACTTTGCAATATTATGAAATCAAGAAAATGATTCACAGTTGCTTTCTTTTTAAGTATTTTTTTCTAATTGTAAAGTAACATATGCTCATCGCCGAGAAATTAGAACATCTAATTAAGCAAAGAGAAAGAAAAATAAGCATAATTCCACATATATGTGTATACCTCTTGCATGATTTGCATTATACTGCATTGACAATTTTGTATTGGGCTTTTTTTCCCATTTGCCTACTCTTAAATGTTGTAAAAAATTTTTAACGATGTGGCAAAATACTAAAATAGAAGAAAGAATAGATATTTATTATCTCGAACATGTTGGTTATACACAAACATGCCTGCTTCAGATATTGAAGGTGTCACCGAGACTTCCAAAGGTGTCATCTTTGTGTCTGTAAAATGAGAGAAATAAGGGTAGCTACTGCACAGGAAGGTCATAGAAGTTTCTTAAGATGATGCAAGGAAAGTTGAGGATGATCATAAAAGAAACTGTGAAAAGCTTAACTATGGTTATAACTGGAAGATTATAGGTAATTGTTATTTATTTTTACTTATGGAATTTTACTTGTCTAACATTCCCACAGAGCACATGTTGCCTTTTAATCAGGAGAAGAAAGATATGCAAAAAATCTGGACATTAGCCTGGGAAGTGTTCCTCTTAAGACTGTGTAGAATGTTCTGGAACAAAGAGCCCTTGGGCATTACAAGGAAGGTCATCAATACTGTTTTACTTCTTACAGACTCTCTGCTGCCATTGGTAGGATAGATTTTTACCCTGATATAACTGTGGGCGACAAGTGGCAGATACCAGGACTCAGGCGTGCTTTGTCTCCTACAGAATTGCTAGGGCTCTAATTAAGATGTTTGTATTTCCCCAAAATTGAAATACCTTGTCTAACAACAAGACAGAATATTTGAAACTGAAACTCTTCTAGAAAATGAGGCCATAAGATAGTGGTCCCATGTGTATTTCATCAAGGCAAGGACTCAAGACAGAGACTTGCCAAGAAAACTTGCTCTGATGGTTCTTTCTCTGGGTACGAAAGGCCTGCTGCCCTGCACCGCTCCCGGGCCATTTATGAAGGGCCGCTGGAGTTGTACAGTTGGGCAGGACTGAATAGTGGATTTTGACACTGTCCCACCCACTCTCACACCCATGGAGGCCAGATTTAAAGATAAAATTCCCTACCGAACAGTAGCCTAGATGTGGTTGCAGAGTGTTTAAGCATAAGCAGCCAAAGAATGCATTAAATGATTGCTCCTTTGTGACTTCATATCTGAATAATATTTTTCATTCTTTTATCTGTTAGGCCCAGTTCATTATTGTCACCATCCACATAGGCCAGTTCTTTTTCATGGAAGATTGCAAGTACCAGTTTCCAGTCTTTCTGTACATCATTATGAGTTATGGGTGCATCTTTCTGCTGCTCTTTCTCCACTTTTGGTACCGTGCTTACACCAAAGGCCAGAGGCTGCCCAAAACTTTGAAAAATGGAATCTGCAAAAACAAAGATCACTGAAATGCAAGCACGACATGAATCTATGAATGAGACTGGTATCTTACTTTCTTTGACAATCAAGAGCTATTTCCATGTGAAGTGCATTTTGTATATTTTTCAAAACTAAGAGCTTGTATTTTTATGATAAGTTATTGGAGCTTCTGATATTTGAGAGCCCAAAGATCCCAGATAACAGAGTCTAATTAGAGCCTAAAGCAGGAAGTTTTTCAGCTGCTTTTAAACCTATAAAGGTTTTATTTAATACATTTTGTTATAGTGAAAGGAGAATATGAAACAGTAGAGTACTTTTCAAAGAAGTCCAGTATAGATGAAAAAATATCATGAGATATTTTGACCGTGGACAGAGATCCATGCCCTACTATAGATTCCTTCTGCCAGCTCTGAAAACCTCGAACTGAGGGTTTTGGCTTTGTTGCTTGTTGATTATATTCAGAAGACACTATATTTATTCTAAAGTTAAATGCCCATTCTAAAGAGCTAACACTGGTGAACATTAAGTGAATTTTTGATAAGTTGTCATTTAACATCACTAACAAAAATTTTTAATGGATCTCTTGTGTAGCCACTACCAGCTTTACTGATAAGACTTCCCTACAACATTTTTGTTGTATATACTGTTTAAAAGTAACAATTCTTTTGGTTAGTACATTCATGCACTTGACACTAAGTTTAAGTTAATATTTTGAAAACAAGATGATTTGTTCTGTGGCTTAACAAGCACTGTGCTATTACTATTTTGCAGTTAACTTTGTATATTTCTGGAAAGAGGTGAAATTTGTCAATGGAAAAAGTACTCTGTAGTTCAGTGGGAAAAATCTCTTGTCTGTTGTATTATAATGTCACTTTCTCATATTGTTGTGGCTTAAAGGATTATCTTGTTAAATATGTATTGGTTAGATATATAAATGTTCATGCAAGTACCCTTAAATCATAAGTGATTTCAGACCTCCCATTATACACAGTTTCCGGAGATGGCTTAGAGTCATTTGTGAAGCAACTGGAGGAAAATGATGGCACAGAAATTATCCAGAGACTGTTGGGTTTTGTAGGGGTCTCTTAATAAAGAGAGAAAGAGAGAGCCTATTTAACAGTTGTTATAGATACACTGCATGGAAAGACATTTCCCAGAATTATGAATGAATGAATGAATGAATAGCCTGGATTTCTTTTTTTCAAAACTATAAACTATATAATGAAGACCTGAAATTCATTTTGCCTACTTTTGTTTTTTCACAATTACTGCTTTCTAAAATTCTCTTGTTCTCACATTTTCTTGTTGGCAAACCAAAGCTACTGGTCAATAGAGTTTTGTCCCAGAAACAATGATATTTGGACATTTCTGAATTTTTCCCTATTGCTTTTCTTTCTTGCTATATTTATACTTGATTTTGAAGGACTGCTTATGCTTATGACTTTAAACAATCAGTACTTATGGGTCTCAGTTATGTAACACACAGTGATAGCATCGTCCATCAGAGCCTGAGTTTTTCCTCACTGTAAACCCCTGTAGTTCGATGTGTCACCCCAGGCATTTAATCTATACCATGGCCTTTTCTCTCACACTTACCAGATTTATAATGTTACTTGCCTTTAAGTGACTTTTACTGATTTCACTTGCTTACCATATGAGAAGACAAGATTTGATAAATGGGGGAAATACCTTATTTTTCTCAAGTAAAAAAAAAAAAAAGCAGAAAGCAGAGCTAAAAGAACAGCAGTTATAATGTATTTCTCGGAGGGCCTCAGTGTTCCCAAACTGTTTTCCTGTTTTGGCTCTTCACATCCAACCTGCACTAAAATGAGACAGTGGAGTTTGTGCTGTTACACACAAAATTCCTGAAGACCCAAGAAGGGTAAAGACCAGAAAGAAGCACAAAGAGAAGAAGATGAAACAGGAGAGTTTGGTTTTTGCAATACTTTCTGTCTTGCATTGTACAACCTCTCCTAACCTCACTGTAGGCTTTAAAATGTCTGACTTGCCTATGAACTCACAGTAGCGCGTGATGGAACTATGCTCTAAATTATGTGAATAGAAGTGGAGAGCTGGAATGTTACATGAAAAGAAATCACAGCTAACAAAAGCATCCTCCGTGTAAACATCATTAGATCAAAATGCATATCATTGGATGTAGGATATGCATGGACAGTATTTTATTAAAGGGCTCTGTGGGTCACATAGAGTTTCTATTGGGGTTTCATCCACTTTTCAGGACTTTATTGCCTTTGGGTCTGCTTACCTAACAAATAAAGAGACCAGTTATAAAATCTGGTTTACGACATGAAGTTCTATGAATCCTTGAAAACCAATGTCTACTGTAAAATACAAATACAAAATTTTAAGTCTCTATGGGGCATTGCCAGTTTACCGTCTTAGTTGAGTTGAATTCTTAATTGAGTGGACTACATTGTTACCTAAATTATAAAATTATGAGTTTATGTTTCCTCAATTATCTTATTTCTGTTAAATTTTTAAAGACTATGGAAACCTGTGAATATTGTCAAAGTTGTGTGTGTGTGTGTGTGTGTGTGTATTATAATAAATTTGTGGTAGTGTGGGTGTATGTGTCTTTTATTTTGGAATATAACTGCATATGTTTGCATGTGTAGGTGGTTTTAATCCTGAATACTCATTTAACCAAAGCATTTTACACATTTGTTGCACACTTGGTGTATTCAGAGCCCCTGCTAGATATTAGAGTGATACGAAGATGCCTCAGAGATAGTTGGGGCCTCCTGAAACTTACAGACTGACAGAGGAAGCTATGTATAGGGCGGCGAGGGGCCATATGAGTGAAAGTTCTGTCACTTAGAAAGCAGGGAAGGCTCTATGAAGGAATTAGAACTTGTGTGTTTAAGATGTACGGAACTTCAAAATGGGTGGTGGGTTAGTGGGCAAGGTATTGTTAAGTGAAAAGAAATAACAAATTCAAGGTCTAGGGGAAGGAAGGAATGGCCAATAGACCAAATTAGAGGAAGGCTTCCTGCATTTGATACAGAGAGATGAGACCAGAAGGGGAGGTGGGCTCAGACCTTGGAGGCACTTGGCTGTAGTATCTGGGCTTGATTTTCCAGTAAATTGAGAGCATTAAATGGTTTTTGAGAGAAATGAGGTTTGATCTAAGCAGTACCTTAAGAGTCATCTGGTGGGGTGGATTGGGGTGGGTTAGGGTGGTGGCTTTAAACATTAAGAGCAGAGCTAAATTGGTTGATTCAGGATGACGGAGCAGAGCCAGCATGTGTGCCTAGAAAGAAAGGGGGGGATGTGAACACTTCTGAAGGGAGAGTCTCATCTAGACCAACCATGGATGGGATGGCTAGCAGCATCCAAGGAAACGGTGGGGTGGTGTGGAAAGTGGGCTGAATCTAAAGCCATGAGGCATGGATGTTAGATGCCAGGTGACCTTGGATAAGCCAGTTAACTTCTCTCAGCTTCTGTTTCTAAATCTATAAAATGAGAACAATAGTGTAAGTTTTCCTTGCTGGATTGTTCAGTGGCTTAAATGAAATAATGTATTTTCAGAGCCTTTTGTAGTAATTGGTAAAAATATGAACATATGCACAGAGAAAATAGACTCAGCAGATTTAAATGGGGAGGAAAAGAAGGTGAGTCCCTAGCTCAAAAGAGAACAAAGTTTATGGTTCTTTCTATTGTAGGTGGGGTAAGGTATGTGATGATTGCAGAGCAGATGGGATAAATGGATTGAGGGAAATTTTTTTTTCTTTTAAAACAGCAGATATAAATGCATTTATTTTAGGAATGATTTGACACATGAAAAAGTTATATAAACGGGGAAATGGAAGTGCTTAGGGATAGACACAGATTTCAAATATTTCCCAGCCTCTAGCAGAGCCCCGTTGAGGCTGGAGACCATATGTTTGTAGTGGTCCCAATTTGCATAATTTTGTTAGGCCCATAATGTGGGCATGGAGAAGACTTGCACTGACCAAGGTGGGGATTTGCAAGGAAGTTGCAGCAGGACAAGGGAGGACGTTGAGAATGCCAGCAAGACTGGATGCAGTGATGCATTATGGGAGCTGAGACTGAGACTCTCAAAGGACAATGGTGCTTACGAAGCTCCTTATATGTCTCATGCAATAAGATCCTCACAATATCCCTACAAGACAGATACAATGAGGTAGCTACAGGTAAGGAAATTGATGCTTATACCATTTACATAAATTTTGACCAAGATCAGGAAGTTATTAGCTGTTAGAGCTGGGTGTCAAACCAACTTTCTTTGATTTCAAAGCTCTTACTCTTAACCATCGTGCTATACTGCCAAGAAAGGTTGATGGAACAAGGGAGTAAACTGATTTGTGAGTTTAACTAAGATTGATGAAAACCTAAAAATAACAGTTACTTAAGATAGAAGTTTTTCTTACGTAAGGTTCCAGAGGTATGCAATCAGAATTGGGTCAGTTTACTATAGTATCAGAGACCCAGGGATTTTGCCTCGCAGTTCCCCCATATGTGGCTTCCATTCCCAGAGTCACCTCATGATCCAAAATGGATGTTGGAACTCCAGCCATTAATACACATTTCAGTCAGTATGAAAGAGGAAGAGGATAAGAGAAGGACCTATAACAAAAGTGATACATCACTGGCCAGAATTTAGTCATATGGGTCACATGTAGCAGAAGGAAATCGGGGAAGTATACTTTATCCTAGGTGACTCTCAAGCTAAAGTCAGGAATTCTATGACTCTGAAAGAAGGAAGTGAATGGGAATAGAAGGCTGTAGTCTGGTCAGCAATTCAAAGTGTAGAGGTAGTACTATATGGCTCTGTAAGTGAGTGGCTGATACAGAAAGTGTATGATAGTTATTGGAATTAAACAAATGGATGAAGTGTTAGGCATGGTGTTGGACGGAATGTCCACATGAATGAGGAAGAGCCTCAATGATGAAGAGTCTTGGAATGAAGATGAGGTAGATGATAAAGTACTCTGAATACGGGTATATCTCCAAGAAGACAGTGGGTGATAATAATGAGGAGAGCAATGTGACACAAGCCTCAAAATCTGGGATTGTGCATGAATGGAGTTCTTTTTAAAAATAAACCTAATTATAGAATAGTTCAGATTTACAGAAAAATTATGAAGTTAGTGCAGAGAATTGCCATATACGCATACCCAGTTTCCCTATTACTAACATCTTACATAAATATATACATTTATTACAATTGATGTGCCAATGTTGATACTTTATTATTAACTAAAGTCCATACTTAGTTCAGATTTCCTCAGTTTCTACCTAATGTCCTTTTTCTGTTCCGGGATTCCATCCATCCAGGATGCCACTATAGTTGTTCTGTGTCCTTAAGCTCATTTTGGCTGTCATGGTTTCTCAGACTTTCCTTTTTTTTTTTTCTTAAAGATTTACTTATTTATTCTAGAGAGAGTGAGGGAGAGAGGGGGAAGGGGGAAGAGGGAAAGAAAGATCTTAATTAGGCTCCATGTCCAGGGGGGAGTCCAAGGTGGGGCTCCATCTTAGAATCCTGAGATCATGACCCGAGCCGAAATCAAGGAGTCAGACACTCGCTGACTGAGCCACCCAGCTGCCCCAGGCTTTTCTTATTCTTTGATGACCTTGACAGTTTTGGGAAATACTGCTCAAGTATTTTGTAGAATGTCCCTCAATTGGAATTCATCTGATACTTTTCTCATGATTAGACAGGGGTTATTAATTTTTAGGAGGAAGACAGTAGAAGTAAAGTATCATTCTTATCATATCAAGGGTATATACTATTATTATGACTTTTCACTGTTGATATTAACCTGGATCACCTGGTTGAGGTAATGTTACTCTTTTTCTCCTTTTATACTTTATTCTTTGGAAGGGAGTCACTCTGCAGTCACACTTAAGGATAGCTCCTTGAGCGCAAAGTATCTACACAAATTATTTGGAATTCTTCTGCCTAGGTTAGTCGCCTATTCTCTCCCATTTATTTATTCAATGATCTGTTTACATTAATATGGACTCATGAATATCTATTTGCTACTTTGGGATATAATCCAATACTACATTACTTATTTAATTGCACAAATTCTTCCAGCTTAGCCTTTGAGAGTCTTTTGCATAGTTTCTGTGTCATTTTGACGTATTCCCACTTCCTTACCTTCTGGCACTGCAAGATGCTCCAGACTCATCTTGCATATTTCCTGCCCTACTTCTAGAATGAGCCAATTCTCCAAGGGGTCCTGATTCCTTTCACCGGGGAATGGTATTAGAAGCCCTGAGCTGGCCACAGGTGTGCTCATGGCTACTGGAGTGTCATTGCTTCTAGGCCCTCTTAGCTGACAGCAAAGAATTGTATGTGTGTATACTAATTCGTACATAGACACATACCTGTAAATATTTCTATATGTAACCATCTGTATATATCTGAAGGTAAACATGAGTTCATGTTGATACCTCCATTTCTAATCTATTACCACATGGATCATTCTAGCCTCTTGCTCTTGCTTGCCTATAACTCCTGTAGTGAGAAACCTGGCTCTCACATCTACCATGAATTTATTTAATAGTTCAATTCTAATATACATGTATAATGATTTCAGAATTGTTAACCCATCGCACACTTTATCAACTAGAGTTCCTTTTGTTTTTTATTTACAGACTCCACTCATTTCCAAAATTACTTACGTCAGCACCTTTCCCCCTCACCTGCTTCAATGAGGTTGTTTCATATATTTATAATACGGTTAGGTTCTCCTATCATTCTACATTCCTTTGTAGGACTCTCCCACCTTCTAAATGGTTTTTGCAAGTTTTGCATCTTACAAGTTTGACTCTGTGCTCTAAAGCTCTTTGAGTTTTGACAAATGCGTGGTGTCATATATTCATCATTACCGTATCATACAGAATAGTTTCGCTGCCCTAAAAAAATCCTCTGTGCTTCACTGGTTCAACCCTTCCCCACCCTGAGCCCCTGGCATCCACTGATCTGTTTACCATCTCTATAGTTGTGCCTTTTCCAAAATGTCATATAAATGGGAAGGTTTTAAATTTTTATTTAAATTCCAGTTAGCATTTAGTGTAGTATTACTTTCAGGTGTATAGTAGTGATTCAACACTTCCATACATCACCTGGTGCTCATCACAACAACTGCCCTCCTTAATCCCCATCACCTGTTTCACCCATTGCCCCTCCTACCTCCTGTCTGGTAACCATCCGTGTGTTTTCTATAGTTAAGGATCTGTTTCTTTTTTTAAAATTTTTTTAAAAAGATTTTATTTATTTACTTGACAGAGAGAGACACAGTGAGAGCAGGAACACAAGCAGGGGGAGTGGGAGAGGGAGAAGCAGGCTTCCCGCTGAGCAGGGAGCCCGATGCGGGGCTCGATCCCAGGACCCTGGGATCATAACCTGAGCTGAAGGCAGACGCTTCACGGACTGAGCCACCCAGGCGCCCCTTGATGTTTGTATATTATGAATAGATCACCACAATCAAGCTAATTAGCATATTCATTATCTCACATAATTACCATTTTCTTTCCTTTTTGGGGTAAGAATACTTAAGATCCATGCTCTTAGTAAATATCAAGTATACAATATAGTACTGTTAACTATAGTCACCCACCATACGTTAAATCTCTAGAATTTATTCATCTTGCATAATTGAAACTTTGTACCCTTTGACCAATGTCTCCCCACTCCCCATTACCCCCAGCCCCAGCCCCTGGCAACCACCATTCTATTTTCTGCTTCTCTGGGTTTGACCGTTTCACATTCCACATATAAGTGAGATCATGCAGTATTCGTCTTTCAGTGGCTGGCTTATTTCACTTTATATAATATCCTCCAGGTTCATTCATGTTGTCACTAATGACAGGAAGTCCTTTTTTAAAGCTCAATAATACTCCATTGTATATATACACACCACATTTTCTTTACCCATTCATCCATCGATGGACACTTAAGTTGTTTCCGTATCTTCGCTATTGTGAATAATACTGCAGTGAACATGCATGGGAATGCAGATATCTTGTTGAGATAATGATTTCATTTCCTTTGAATGTATAGTCAGAAGTGAGATTGCTAGATCATATGGTAGTTCTTTTTTAAATTTTTTGAGGGACCTCCATACTGTTTTCCATAATGGTGGTTCCAATTTATATTCCCATCAACACTGTGAAAGTGTTCTCTTTTCTCCACTTCTTTGCCAACACTTGTTATCTTTTGTCTTTTTGATAATAGCCATTCTAAAAATTGCACAATGATATTATGAGCCAGGATGTAACTAGGGAAGTTACACAAATCAGGGCTAAAAGCTCTCAGCAGAAGAGACAAGGGGAAAGGGTAAAAGCAGGGAAGGAATGTGTTTTGTTTTGCAGAACCAACAGTTCCAGCCAAGGAGATGCCCAGCTAGGTGTTTCACCTGATAGCCCCTTGCTAGGTGTTTTGCCTGATAATCCCTTATATGAGTCAGTTTGAGCCAGGTTGGAGCTGAGGACCTACACAGAAACCCCCGTGAGTTTTGTTTTGTTTTGTTTTGTTTTGAGATTACTTATTTATTTATTTATTTATTCATTTTTTTTGAGAGAGAGAGAGCACGAATGGCGGGGAGGGGCAGCCATGTGTCCCAGATTACAGAATGTTCTTAAATTAACTTTTTCAAATGTATCCTCATAGGGGATATGTTTTTATGGCTGTACATACCCAGGTGGCAGACATACATAAGACAGTCTTACAACCAAAGACAAAATGGGCTAATATGGAAAAAGACATGGACTATACAGAGAAATAACTTTTTACTTTGATACATGAAGTAAGAAGATGGGCCAGAGAATTACCATGGCTTATGAAGAGGTGGGTGTGATTCTTCAGTTTTGTGAGAGCTACATTTTTAATTCTTTCCCTCTAAGTAGTTGATGATTGAATAATGTATTGATCCTTCACAGTTTCTACTTTCTGTATGTTTTGTTAGATAAGGCAGAAATGTGTGGTTTCTGTGTTTAGAGGCAGTGGAAAAAAGAAGGGTCTCGGCATCTGCCTAATTAAGGAAGCCTTCAAGGAGAAGAACACCAACACAGGCCCCTAATGGTTTTGTTGTTAGTTGTCATACCTTTTTATAACATTTACATTGTGAAACTCCCAATGCTTGACTGATTGTAACCTTGCATGCACTGTGGAAAATAAGCAATTTTGTTCTAGTTTGTAGCATGAGAAGAAACATAATTATTTCCATTGTTTTATTTTTTTCTCCTAATTCGACTTTTAAATTATATTATTTTTGCCCACCTCAATTTAAGAGGTAACACAGGCTAAAAGTAGAAAATCTCGAAAATACAAAAAACCCAAATGCAAAGTGAAAAATCTACCATATTCTATTCATCAAAAGAAATCCACTGTTAGTACTTTGTTATAAGTTTCAGGTAACTATTGGCAAATAATGCTACATATCAATCAACTTTGAAATCTCAGAAGTTTGCAGCAACAAATATTTATCTTTCCACTCGTGGGTCTGTGGACTGGTTGGACTGACTTTGGCTGGACTCAGTTGGGTTTGGCTCCAAGCAACAGATGTGGGTTAGGTCCCCTTCATGTGATTTATTTTGGGGCCCCAAATAAGACTGAAGAACTGAAGGGTACTACAATTTTCCAGGCTGATGATCTGATGGGATGTAAGCTGAGCTGGGGAACAGTGGCTGGGGCTGTAGGTGAAACATTGGCCTTAAGTTGATAATTACTGACACCGTGTGTTTGTTATCGTGTTCTTTCTACTCTTGTATATGTTTAAATTTTACATAGTAAAAGGCTAAATTTGTATCCAGAATACTGCTTTTACTATTAAAAGTTTCTTTTAAACCAATTTTTAATATCTACATACTGTAGAAGTAGTAGTAGTAGTTGTTGTTGTTGTTAAATACTGTACATCAGGTATCTAGTCTGTGATCCTCTAATGGTCGTGAGCTACCCTTCAGACCAAAGGGCCCATCAAAGGTCCAGCAATTTGTATTGAAGCTCCTGATTTATATTTGTTTGATTCACTGTATTTTACAGTAATAGAGCTAGACAGATCTGTGGAAAGTGTTTTAATAGTAGACCCACCAGGATCACTACATAAGCCACTCTCCCCTCCACCTCTCCCAGGAATAATCATATCCAAAGTAATTCTATGGTTTGTTCATGCCCCATCTGCTACCCTATATTTTTACTCCAGAATCCCAGAGTTTGTTGGTACTATAACTAGTCATTCCATTCTCCTGCTAAGCCTCAAGAGAACCCCTGTAAGTGGGGACTGGGCCCTCTACTCTGACCCAACCCTACTCCATCCACAACTGCATCAAGGAGATATCAAATCCTTAATGAGGGACTATATCATCACACTCTCTTCCAGTCTGAGCTCTAAGGAGCTCACAGCCAGTAGGACCATATCTCCTTTTTCCCACATGCAGAATCCTATAGGACGTCTTGTTTGTCATCAAACATTGTAAAATCCCACAGACGTTTCCACTGATGGGAACCTCAGTCATAAGATGAACAAGGGTCTGCCTCCAAATCCTATCAGGATCACCCATAAGAATAATTCTACCAGTGGAATGAAGACAGCATTTGTAGAAAATTTGACTACTAGCTGGATATTCTAAGTTCTTTGATTTGCGAAGCACCTCTAACTCTCTCAAGTCTTCTACCAGACACAGGTGAATCAATATGTTTAATCAGTAGTGAAAGTTACTTTCTTTATAGTGCTAATAATTTAACTATTTGTTTTGGTTATCTACGGTTGCACAACAAACCGCCCCCAACCTGTAGCACTGAAAGACAACCAACTGTGTGTTATGCTTTCGGGTTCTGAGGATCACGTGTTCAGACAGGACACAGCATACATTGCTCATGTCTACTCTGTGATATCTGGAGCCTCAGTTAGGAAGACTTAAAAGGCTGGAATGTCTTGAAAGGCTGAAGGCTGAAATCATCTGGAGGCTTCTTCGTTCATACATCTGGCACCTGGGCTGAGACAACTCCAGAGCGGGGCTCAGCTGGGACCATCATTCATGCACCAGTGCTTGACCTCGCTCCAGCTTGGCTTTTCACAGCACGGCGGCTGGGGCCCAAGGGGGAGTACCCAGTGAAGGGACTAACATAGCATGAACAGTCTAAGAAAACTGGGGTGAAGCTGCAAGGCCATTTAGGACCTAATTCCAGAAATCACTCGGTATCATTTCTGCCATTCTGTTGCTTGAAGGAAGTCACAAACCTACCAGAGTCACAGGAGGAGACATAGAACTCACCTCTTAGTGGGAGGTGTTTCAAAGTGTTTTGGGGCATGTTTTAAAACCACCACATAGCTTCAGATTTCAGTGGGAGCTCCTGTGCCTTTGGAACTCCCCAGGGGAGGTGCTTTCCTATTGGCATGATAACCGACTTGTGCAACCTAACTGCCCTGACACTGAAGTCTGAACAGAGCGCTTTAAGAGTCTTTCTTTTTTTCCAAAATGACCCCAGCATTCTTTCTCTGAAACAAAATGTGTAGTTCAACCATCTTACTTGTGTTTTCAGAGCTTTTTAAGGGTTCAATTTTCTTCCACGTCTTCTGGAGCATTTCAAATATATCATTGGTGTTGGCGGTAGGGAAGGAAACGTTTCCTCTGGCCATCCAGCCTCCGTTCTCTCATATTAAATGGATAAGCCAATTTGGGTTATAGTCCTTGCAGAGCAGAACTGAAGTGTTTTTGACACCCCTCCTGCTGCAGTGGCCACACGAGGCCCCTGCACTCTGTGTCCTCACTGACTGGAAGTAGCCAGAGAACTACATCGGCTCCCATCCTGTTTCTTTTGGCTGCTTCTATTTCATCCCTGGTGCCCTTCTGTGCCCATCCTTGGCCCCTTTTTCTATTAATATCTTTGTATTTTTTAAGCAAATCCTGTTTTTTACATCTACATAGCAACACTTTGCTTCATTTTGAAATGAAACATGTTTTAAAAGTTTAACTTTCTGCTTTCATTTATTTTTATTTTTCTGAAGCTGCAATTTTCACAATAAACATATCTACTTTTATAATTTTGGAAAATAGGCACACACCCAATGAGGATGGCTACTATTAAGAAATAACAGAAAATAGGGGCGCCTGGGTGGCTCAGTCGTTAGGTGTCTGCCTTCGGCTCGGGTCATGTTCCCGGGGTCCTGGGATCAAGCCCCACATCGGGCTCCCTGCTCGGCGGGAAGCCTGCTTCTCCCTCTCCCACTCCCCCTGCTTGTGTTCCCTCTCTCGCTGCGTCTCTCTCTGTCAAATAAATAAATAAAATCTTAAAAAAAAAAAAAAGAAAGAACAGAAAATAGCATGTGTTGGTGAAGGTATGGAGAAAGTGGAACCTCGTGTAGCTCCAGTGGAGAAAACTATGGTAGTTCCTCAAAAAATTAAAAATGCAAGTACCCTGTGATCCAGCAATTCCACCTTTAGGTATATACACAAAAGAATTGAAGGGACTCAAAGAGATATTTGCACACTCATGTTCATAGCAGCATTTGTTTGTTATATCTGCCAAAAGGCCGAAGCAACACAAGTGTGCATTGGCCGATGAATGGGTAATCAAAATGTGGTACATATTCACGGTAGAATATGATTCACCCTTAAAAAGGAAAAAAAAAATGGCACATGCAATGACTTGGATGAACTTTGAGGACATTATGGTAAGTAAAATAACCCAGTCACAAAACGGCAAATACTGTGTGATTCCACGTATATGATGTACTTAGAAGAGTCAGATTCAGAGACAGAAAGCAGAGGGTGGTTGCCAGGGGCTGTGGGAAGGGAGGAGCGGGGAGTTACTTACTGGGTACAGAGTTTCAGTTTTGCAAGATGAAAAGAGTTCTGGAGATTGGTTGCACAGCATTGTGAATATACTTAACACAAGTGAACTGTATGCTCAAAATGGTGAGGATAAAACTTTTATGTTGCCTCCTTCCCCTTTGTATTTACTATGCCTGTCAGATCTGGTGTCCGAGTTACGCTAGTGTTTTTAAAGGAGTTGGAAAGCTTTTAAAAAATCTTTTACAACACTTTGAAATAGCTTATGAATTGTATGTGGTTTGAAGGAATCATTCAGGTTATTCTCTAGCTCCCTTCCTCCAAGCCATCACTGCTAAAATTCATCTCTCACACATTCCCTGCCCCCAGCTTACTATAGACGCCATTCCTTCCTGCTCTTCTTTCCCCATTGCCCCTGCTTTCTATTTCAAACCATTTCCACAGCTGGGACAGACCGGGTTTGGGATGATGCCACATCTTCTCGTGGCTGAAGAGCAGGTCCTATGGAGTAAGGGTTGGGTAAAGGTGCTCAGCACCCTTGTTAACCTCTCATCCATTCTTCCCCTCACAAAAGAGCCAGATTTTTAGCCTCTATCCCATCTCTTTCCCTTCCTCCAAAGACCTCCACCCTAATTTGAAGTGTTTGGTTTTTGCCTTTGTGTACCTTTTTGCTCCTAAACTCTCACCGTGATCAACTCTAATCTCACCTTTGTGTTGCCCTACTGGATATAAAAGAAAAACAGGGAGCAGAGAGAGTGGGGGCTGGGAGGGAGAGCTCAGGGAGGAGCCCACTAACTAGATTCCCCATTGTCTGTAGAAATCTTTAGAGAGCCCAGAATGGGTGTGTGTGAGCTACCGTGGCAGGAAGTGACAGGGATGTGTCACAGCCACCACTCTATACCGCATGACTTGGCAGCTCTCTATGCACTACTGCAGAGAGCCTTCCATCTGGATGCTAACATGCATCCTTTCCAGTCGATCTTTTCTGTCCTAGCCATTACTCATTTGAAAATGCAGATCTAATTATGACTGTCTCTCCAGCTTAAGCCCTTTAATGGCTTCCCATTACTTGGAAGATAAAGACGAAAGCCTCTCACTTGCCTTCAGGGCTCTACAGAGTTAGCATCTGCCCAGCCTTCCTGCCACACAGATAGTTCCTTACCCTAGCTCTTGGCTGAATAAAGACCTCTACCCTCTTCTGGTTTCTCAAGTTCCTCTCTTAATCTCTGTCTGGAACCCCCTCGACTGACTACCTCCCTTACCTTCTGTTACCACCACCACTGCCCCCAGCATATACACAAACCCCTTACCCTTGAACTGAGTAATTCCTATTTTTCAGTTCACATGTTTAAGGAAGCCTTCCCAACTACTCAGAGTGTATCAGATTCCCTGTTGTACGCTTAGAACTCTAGAATAGTGTGCCTGTTTTTAGTGCACTTACAGTATTTTTAAATATTTGTATGATCGTCTGGTTTATATTTGCCCTCCACCCCAGACTGTAAGCTCCATGAAAGCCACAGGTGCATTTGTTTTGTTTCAGATTTTATCCTGGGTGCTTAGCTTAACCCTCCACAGAGTATACAAAGTCAGCTTGAAATATCTTGCAGGAAAAATAAAGGCTGCTTAAAGGCTAAAGAGGACATATTGAAAGAACACAAGAGCTGGTTTCAAAAAGACAAATAACAATAATGAATCATAATTTGTTAAATAAGCAAAGATTCATGAGTCCATAATGATACTCAAAAAAGCAGCAGATGGGGGGAAAAAGCCGGAAGTGGCGTAGAGGGGACAAAAAGTCTTATTTATAGTGGAATGTCAGCTAAAACATGTAGAAGGAATGGTAGCATTAGAATATTGCTATTTGCGGGCGCCTGGGTGGCTCAGTCGTTAAGCGTCTGCCTTCGGCTCAGGTCATGGTCCCAGGGTCCTGGGATCGAGTCCCGCATCGGGCTCCCTGCTTGGCAGGAAGCCTGCTTCTCCCTCTCCCACTCCCCCTGCTTGTGTTCCTGCTCTCGCTATCTCTCTGTTAAATAAATCAATAAAATCTTAAAAAAAAAAAAAAGGAGGGAGATTATTCTAGATCATGGAGAGTAAAGAGACAAGTAAATGCAGAGTGGGGTCCTTAAAATATGTATAAAAGAAATTTTGAGTAATTGGAGAAATTTAAATACGGATTATAGATTAGGTAATATTAATGTATCAATGTTAAACTTCCTGAGGGTAAAATGATATCATGGCGAAATAGACAAATACCCTGTTTTTAGGAGATGCCAATGAACTATGGGGGTTCAGCAGGGGAGGCTGGGGGATGGTAAATGAAGCGCAATGTTAACATCTGATGAATGTACGTGGAGAGTATGTAGGTGTCATTGCACTAATCTATGAACTTTTCTGTAGGTTTGAAATACTTTCAAACAAAAGTCGGGGAGGTAAATGTTAAGACAAGATGGCTTTAAGCCTGTTCACTAAGAGGGCTTGCTCAAACTTCCTTATCCCTAGATTAGATAGACTTACCTTGTCCTAGTCACCCCTGGACAACCACAGGCTTCTCCCAGCTCCTGTTTTCCCTGTACCCCTTGCCACAGGGTCTATTATTATAAAAGTGGTGGTTCAGAGTAGTGGAACAGATTTGGTCAACATTGTGGGCAGGCAAATCCCAAAGAAAACCCAACAGGACTCACTGTTCAGAGAAGTTCCAAGGCCAGAAATATGCCTCCAGGGCAATGTTTCTCAAACTAGACTGCACATTAGAACCTCTTGAAAATCTGATATCCAGGCTGTTCATTCCCAGAACAGTTAAAGCGCTATGTATGGAAGAGGAATCAAGGCATCGGTAGTTTGTTTGTTTTTTTAAGAGTTTATTTATTTGAGAGAGAGAGAGCACAGGAGCGGGAGGAGGGGCAGAGAAAGAAGCAGGCTCCCTGCTGAGCAGGGAGCCTGATACGGAGCTCAATCCCAGGACCCTGAGATCATGACCTGAGCCGAACCTACTGAGCCACCCAGGTGCCACGAGTCATCAGTAGTTTTAGACGCTCTCCAATTGATTCCAGTGTGCAGACAGGTTTGAAAACCACTACCCTAAAGAAGTCTGTCTACATGGGAATAGGATTAAGTGAGGACTGGAGTATTCACTCCCGACATCCGTCAGAGAAGAAAAGCAACCCACCTGGGACCCCCAGGTTGAGATAGGATGCAGGCTTAGAAGCGAAAAACTTTTCTTATTAGCTTTAGCAGCTATTTTGTAGACCTCATGGGAATTTCTGCATCGACAATCATGTGGTCTACAAAGTAAAACTGTTTTAGTTATTCTTTCTAATCTGGATGCTATTTATTTATTTATTTATTTATTTATTTTGCCTCGTTACACTAGTTAGACTCTCCAGCAGCACAAAGTTGAATAAAAATGATGAGAGCAGACATCCTTGTCCTGTTGCTGATCTTGCGGAGAAAGTGTTCACTCTTTCACCATTAATTATGATGTTAGCTGTAGGATGTTCATAGATTCTTATTAAGTTGAGAAACCTCCCTTCTATTCTCTGATTTGTTGAGGTGTGTGTGTGTGTGTGTGTGTGTGTGTGTGTGTGTAAATCAGGAATGAATGTTGGATACAGTCAAATGCTTTTTTCTTTTCCCTTATTTAAAAAAAAAAAACACAACTTTTAAAAATGGAAATTTCCAACATAACAAAAGTCTTCTGGATTCTCCCTCCATCCTCTACTCTCCCCCTTCCTTGCAGTTGCAAATACCTGCTCATTACAGACTCTCCCACATTCCAGATTTTGCTGATTAAAAACCCCCATGGTCTCCCATCCTCTGCAGTTCCTGAAAATTGGTAGCCGGATCATAACAATGAGGTGTGGTCAGGTTTAGGTTCTATTTGGGGGGCAGGAGGCAAGAATCCTTGGTAGATGGTATTGCGGTCCTCCTCTCCAAAGCTCCCAGCCCAAACTTGGTTCTGGCTATTTGCATTGTGGTTCTGTAGTTACTCTAGGCCCTGCCTCAAGCCTATTTCTTAGTACCTTCTCTGTTCCCATCTCCTTGGGTTCTTTACTTTTCTTGGCCCAGTTTGGAGACCTGACTTGAACGCTACTTATGGCCTTTATTGAACATTCCTTTAGGATGCTACTTCTGGTAACTTGTTCAGCTTTGAGCATAGAATACACAGGAGCAGGGTGACTGGGTGGCTCAGTCGTTAAGCGTCTGCCTTCGGCTCAGGTCATGATCCCAGGGTCCTGGGATCGAGCCCCGCATCGGGGTCCCTGCTCCGCGGGAAGCCTGCTTCTTCCTCTCCCATTCCCCCTGCTTGTATTCCCTCTCTGGCTGTGTCTCTCTCTGTCAAATAAATAAATAAAAAATCTTAAAAAAAAAAAAAAAAAAAGAATACACAGGAGCATTCTCTCCTGTATTGCCGCCCAGGCCCTCGGGACACTTCTTGGAGGGCCTGCAGAACCCTACCTGCAGGGGTCAGCTGGCCTGGGGGAGGGGATCAGATAATAACATTTCTGTGGTCCAGCGTCTTGTGCCTTCTCCCCAGAGCATCTACTTTCAGGGGTCCTGGAGTCAGGACTGGCGTCTGTGTTTTCATAAGTTTTGAGGGTTCCAGAGTGTGGGCAGGCTGGGGGACCACTTCAGAGTGAAATCTGCATGGACCCTCTCCCTCCTATTCCCTCCTTGGAGCTCGAATAAAAACTCTGCATTTGATAATTTATAAACAAAACAAAATAAAACAAAACATTGTCCCATTGTTAATTCCAGGCGCAACCCAATCAGAGATTTTCCAGAGAGAGCTAGATAAGAAAACGTGGTCAAACCGGTTTGAATGTCTAGAAAGTTTCTCTTTAATTTTAAATGAAAAGTCACAAATGGTATATCCAATCAAACTGGAAACTGAATGCTGCATTTTGTCTACTAAATGCAATCCTTTGATCCCTTCCCCCTCCACGTTCATAGTTGGTGTTTGGGTTACCATGTAGATGGACTGAATTCCTAGCAATCTGTGAGTTGGCTCATGTTCCCTTTTTGGTCTGGGGTAAACTCCTTGTTTCTTTTTTTTCCTCACACAGCCAAAGACCTGTGACAGTTATTCTTGGGGGGTGGAGACCAGAGGGGGTGTGAGAATGTCTGCTCAGGTGCTGGCCATGTTGTTTCTTGATTGGAGTGCGGGTTGCAAGGGTGTGTTCAGTTTGTGAACATTCCTCAAACCCTCTAGAGATAATGTGTGTGCTTCTGTCTGTATATGTTACAACGAATGAAAAGTTGAAAGAGGAAAGGAAGGAGAGCGGGAGGAAGGAAGGAAGGAGGGAAGAAGAAGGGGCTCTGTGTCAGGAATGAAGAAAAGAAAAATACGAAATATAAAATAATCATCATTAGTAAGGACAAGTGCTGAAACTGATTTTTTAAAGTAGGTATCCAAGCTAGCTTCAGCTTCTTGACTCTGAAAGAAAAGAAGAGCAGGAGTCTTGTAGGCAAACACAATAACCATTGTTGCCTCTGCAAGCCCTTCACGAGAGCTCAAGCTGCACAGACAGCCGGCCCCAACCCCAGCTCGCAGACCTCCCTTGCCCCGCAACAGCTCCTGCCAAGCAGTCTCGTTTTCACCCCTGCTCTGGCTTCCGAAGCCTCGCTCTGCCCCACTTCTCCCTCTCTGGGCTCCTGTGTTCGTTGGCGGTCCACAGGCCTTGGCCACCAGCATCCTCTGCTACTGCTGCAGGAAATGCCCCGTCAAAGAGCTTACCTGGCAGTAAGCACGACTTACAAGTGTGCGGCCGTGAGACCTGGCAGCCATGTTTTCTGAAACTTCTGCCCATTCTCCACCTCCTCTACTTTTCTGGGGTTTTTTGTAAATTGAGTTCTCTTTGGCTATATTAACTACAGTTGCTCGCTCACGGGCTATTTGTGATGAATCTTTTTAAAAGGCAGATGATGGATGTCATCCTAGTTTTGAGATGTTTCTTCAAAGTGAGCTTAGGTGCTACGGGTCAAGACAATTGATCTGCTGATACCGGGGTTTATCATTTGACTACCTGGGAGCTACCCAAAAGTTCAGTAGCATGTATTGATTTGCAATTCTGCTGAGGCTAGAACTGGAATCTGATGCCTTTGGCAGTAAAATGGAAGAGAAGGTCTTTGATGGAGGTCCAGAGCTTAAGCCTACAAAGAGGGAACAGATGGGACAGGCTCCTAATTAAGCTGTCACTGACTCAGGGCAGGCTGGGGAAATGAGGTAAGTGAAGTGGCAGGAGTGGGCAGGGAAGCCTAGGTTCAGGGGTGAAGCAGCAGGATTGAGAGCCAGAGAAACAGGTCAGTCAGAGTAGTCAGCCCAAAGGGCTGAAGTGGGACAGTGGAGAAGCCCTCTGTTCGTTCTATATTCTTCCTTCCTCAAAGTCCTCATGTACCTGTAGGGCTCCAGCATACCCAATTCTATCTCCCCCACCCTTTCGATCTAATATTTTCTTTTTTTTAAAAAAAAGATTTTATTTACTTATTTGACAGAGAGAGATGCAGCGAGAGAGGGAACACAAGCAGGGGGAGTGGGAGAGGGAGAAGCAGGCTTCTCTAAGTACTGACGTTTCTACTATCCCCTCTCCTGCCGTGTAATAGCTGAGCAGGGAGCCGGATGCAGGGCTCAATCCTAGGACCCTGGGATCATGACCTGAGCCGAAGGCAGACGCCCAACGACTCAGTCACCCAGGTGCCCCTCGATCTAATATTTTCAACCACAGGTCACCCCTATTTGATGTTTCACTGCCAGTCAAATGCTGCTTGTCCAAACCCCAACTTCTTTTGGCCTTTGCTGTTTAGGAGAAACAGGTCCAGTGACTCAGGTGAATTCTCAAATACCAGTCAATATTTTCCCCACGATGTGCATAAACATGAAGGGGAAAGAATGTCAGAGGCATATTGAGTGGGCGAATCCTAGCTGGTGGCCTAGGCTCACCTCCAAGTGGATGACATGTTCTTATACCAGCCTCGGTGCGGGGGGGGGGGGGTAGTTTTAAGGTTTTGCCTCATCAAAACTAGGTATCTGTGCAAGTCACGGATCTCTGGAGTCACTGGTAAGGAGTCAAACCATAAAAACCAATGGAATATAGATACTTGTATGTACCTCTGTGGGAGGAATCCCCTAAAACTGAATTTTAAACAAGCTACTGTGGTGATTCTTATGAATAGTCAAGTCCCCTCTCTTTGTTCCTTCTTACTTACCCAAATAAAGCCTGTTTCACTGTGACTAATGGTGCAATCTTTCTGCCAGTCTTCTAGGTGGCATTTAGAGCCACATCTGGCTTTTTCTTTTCCCTCATCCTTTATGGCTAACCATTCACTAAGTACTGACGTTTCTACTATCCCCTCTCCTGCCGTGTAATAGCTAGAACAAACATTAATTGAGAGCTTGTGTATACAAGATGTATCAGTTTTCTATTGTCATATATGGAATTACAATACGTTTAATGATTAAAAACAGCACCGGTTTATTAGCTTATTAGCTGGTCAGAAGTCTGGAGTGGGGTGACTGTGCTCTCTGCTCAGTGAATTAGGTGTTGGAAGCCTGAAATCAAGATCTCAGCCAGGCTGATTTCCCTGTGGAGGCTCTGGGGAAAAATCTGCTTCCATGTTCATTCAGGGTGACAGAATTCACTTCCTTTTCGAGTCTCCGACTTCTGCCACCAGCTGGAGAAAACTCTCCTCTTAAAGGGCTCATGTGATTAAGTCAGGCTCATCTAGATAATATCCCTATTCCAAGGTCACCTGATTTGGAACCTTAATATCATAGGCAAATTCCCTTTACAGCAGCGCCTGGGGTCATGTTTGACTGAAAAAATGGGAGGAGGAGTAGATACACCAGGTCTGGGAATCTTGGAGACCATCTTGGAATTCTGCCCACTGTACAAGGGAAGCAGAATTCTAAGAAATCTGCGTGTATTTCCTTAAGTAAGTCTTTCAATAGCACTATGAAACAGATACCACTGTTATTTCCTTTTTTTTTTTTAATTAGAAACTGACACGCAGCAGAAGAGTCTTGCTCAAGGTTACACAGCTGTTTTCATAACACTCCATTGCTCTTGGATTTTCATGTCTGTATTCATTCAACTACCTTCTAGGTAGCTTTCCTGTCTCCATGATCTTCTTCCTTGAATTTATTCGATATTCCTTGGCCAGGCCAATGTTGGTTAAATTTTTTTTTGGTCATAAAGTGGCTTTCCTAGATACAAAGAATTATAGTTAGTGATAGCAAAAAAGAAGCCCTGTCCTGATGTGCGAGAACCTGAACTTATGCCCAAATATGAGAATCCAATATGAGAATCCATTCAGCTGTATCCTTGGCAAGGGTTTTATTATGCTAACTTAGAACTGTAATGGTTTGATTGTGAAGTGGCAGGAGATGTGTGTGTGTGTGTGTGTGTGTGTGTGTGTGTGTGATTATAACACAAGGCACTGGGTATGGATTGTGTCTTCTCAGACTCAAAAGGGAGGAGCGAGTGTGGATAATTCTTTAACAATAAGACAAAACAGAATAGTAGGTTCAGGAGCAAATTTTATAGGTTATACTGAAAATATAAAAGTTAGCTATTATATTGCAGAGTATATGCATGTAAGACATATATTTAGAGACAGAATGAATTGAATCAATCTTTAGGAGATGAATAACTTATGAAGCTTAGTTTTACTTTCTCATCCATTCACTCCTTCAACAAGTACTTGTCGAATGACACCATGTGCCAAGCACTGTATCAACCACATTTATTTATTTTCTCCTAGAGTATCGCAAGCTTCCGAACTGGTTTTCCTGCTTTCACTCCACACCTACCCCCATTCCATTCTGCTACCTACACAGTGGCCAGAGAGATGCTTTTAACCTATTGAGATCTTGACACACTCTCAAACCTTTCTAATACATTTTCAGCCAATTCAGAGTAAAATCCAATCCCATGGCCCATAATGTGACCTAAAGAGCTCTTCTCCTCTCTGTGTCCAAACCCATTTCCTCCCTCTCCCTTTCACTCACTCTGCTCTCGAGAACACAGGCACAGGCCTCCTCCCCATGTTCCCTGGGCATGGCAATCATTTGTCCACTTCAGGCTTTCACAGGGGCTATTATTCCATCAGCTTAGAAGATCCTCCCCCACACAGTTACTCCTTTATTTGACTCAGATTGTTTACTCAAATGTCACTTCCCTGGCCACCTGAGCCAAAATAGCATCCCTGTCCCCACCATCCGCTCCTTTTCCTTCTACTTTTCTTCCCGACACTCAATTACCACCTGATAAGTTATATATATTTTTATGTGTTTAGTTGGCTTGCTGTCTCCTTCCTTACTAGGATGTCAGCTCCTGGGAACAGAGACTTTATTTTTTCTCCTAAAATATTCCAGTGACTGAAACAGTGCCCGGCACATTGTAGGAACTCAGACATAGTGAATAAGTGAAGGAATGAATATAAATCTCTATTTTTTGTGGTATTTATTTTTTAAATGCTGAAATAAAAATATGATTTAACAGTTCAGTCAAATAGTATGGTTTTACATTTTCCATACGTTTTTTGCCTTTCTTTATCACCCATATCCCCAAAGAATATGATGCCCCTATTAGTGAAGAGTATTAATACAATTTCTGGGGGAACATTTCCCAATAGAGTGGTGACAGGACAGACCAATAGCTTTGGAAATCAAGTCACGGATTTTACAACTTTTAAGAACCTCAACAAATGGACTGTCTTCATGGCTTAAATGCCAAGGAACATAACTGAAAGTAGTAGTACAATCCCAATGGCTAAAACCTAATGTAAGCAGTGAGTGACTTAGGTTTCAGCAGAGGAGTTCTTTCAAAACAACCCATCCAACCAGCTGGGAGACATTTCAGGCAGTAGAAGGACTGAATTCAGCAGTTAGGAACTCTCTTGGCAGCGAAGGCCTTGCTCCCACCCACTCCCTACTCAGTGATTGAGAAACACAATTTCCTATCCCCTAATACATTTGATGCCTCTGTTGCTTTTTGTTCCACAGCTTGGAATTTCCTAATGTCTGTGACAAGTCAGCTGGTGATGGTGAAATTGCCAGTATTCCTTGTACCTTATAAAGATGTTCAGGGGCTGAGTCAAAGCTTCTACAGGATTCTGATGGCCTCACACTTAAATATGGCAGAGAAGAGTATGCACAGAAATTTCCCAATTGTTTTTATGTGATGCTGAAAGACTGGTAGATTATCAGCAGCCCAATTTAAACTACTTTCACAGAGACTGTGGCCTCTGATATGGAGATCATTTGGAGATGTTTTTCCAGTAAAAGGGATTATCTTGTCTATAGCTCATGATGGACTCTTGGGAAAAGGCTCAGGAAGCAGGGCATGACGTTTTGATGTTTTGTATCAGATCCCAGTTCCACAATGGTCACTGGTGTTGACAGACAGGTTCTGGAGTTACTTTTCTTCTTTCTCTTGTACCCTACTATAGTCCTTTCTGATAAGGATTCAGTCCTTGAAGGTAAAAATTATTTTTATATTATCTTTATTGCTTTTTCTGATTAAAAAAAGTAATGCACACATGTCATCTCAGAATTTTGGGGGGCTTTCTAAAATGCACCTAAGTAGGAGGGGTGTTATGAAGGTGGGAGCCTGATCTTTTACCCAGATTTTCTTTAAAAAAATTTATTTATTTATTTATTTATTTATTTATTTATTTATTTATTTATTTATTTATTTGAGAGACAGGGAGAGAGCACGAGTTGGGGGGCGTAGGGCAGAGGGAGAAGGAGAAGCAGACCCCAGGACCTGGATCTCATGACCCAAGCGGAAGGCAGATGCTTAATTGACTGAGCCACCCAGGTGTCTCTTACCCAGATTTTTATTATGGTATCTTATCCTGGGTACTCACTGAGGTGACCGGGTATGAACGTTTTCATAGTTTTCAAAGTTCAAAATCAGATTTGAGCTTTGACCTCGAGTTGCAGGTACAGACCGGTGACCTCATTTGTCCCTTTTAACAGCAGCAAATCAGACCAACTCAGACCAGCAATTCCTAGGGGGAAAACTGTGAGCAGTAACACAGGTCAAAAGGTCAAAAGACAGAAATTTTCAGGCTGATATAAAACATAGAATTCAAATTCAAGGGACAGATTACCAAAAGAAAAAAACGGGAAGGTGAATGGGGCTCTTTCCAGCTCTTTATCGTTCGGACGCGCCGTCGACACTCCGTGGGGCCAAGTCCCCTTACCCAGTGTTTCAGTGTCCCTCCAACTGTAGAGGCGGTGCACGGGCTTCATTTCACCACCCACCCGTCCCAATCCTGTTAGCAGCACGGGCACGTTCACTCTACCCATGAAAGGCGGACACGGATTTGCTCCCCCAGCCCGCGGTTTCCGGTCACCGAATTACACACTTTCATTGACCGTCTCTGGCAGAGACAGCGTGGGCGGGCCAGGTTCGCCCCCGGACAAAGCGCAGGCGCCCCTCACGGTCTGCGCACACGCTGGTGTACGCGCGCGAGGCGACGGTGGACAGCGGACTCCGTCCCCGGCCGGTCTGCGCGCCCAGCTCCCGCCGCCGCAGGAGCCTCAAGCGGAGACGCCCGCCCAGCCGCCCGCCGCCTACCTGGCGCGGCCCGGGGGTGCCGGGATCCCCGCGTCCCCGAGGCTCCGCCCCGCAGTTCCCGTCACGTGCCGCCGCGCCGCCCAATCAGCGTCCGCAGCGCACAGGCTCGCGATTCAAACTGCGGCGCCGCCGGCTCGCTGGGATCGGCGCTGGGGCGGCCGCCGCCGCCGCAGCTGCGTACCGGCCATGGAGCACCGCATCGTAGGGCCCGGTCCGTACCGGGCCACCAAGCTGGTGAGTGGAGGTGCCAGGGCCTGGGCGACGCCGCGGTCCCCGCGATCTGCAAGGTTGGCGGGGCCCGAGTATGGAGGCCGGACCCGTTCCGGCCTCGGCGGCCGTTTTCTGGACGATATTCAAAGAAAGGCTTACCGGGCCTGGCGCTTGGCACGTAGTGGGTGGGTGCAGCTTCGTTCCCGAGACACTGGACTGGTTCTTGGCAGTAAGTGAGCCTTCCGATTTAAAGCGCCCGAAAGAACAGAGTGACCCCACCCCCACCCCCTTTGTCCCCTGGAATCGAACGCCTGCAGCCCGGAGAAGAAGGGCCCCGTGGGTAACCTCAGGGTCCCCACCCCTTGTAACACTAACCCTTCGCCGCAGCCCAGGCCGGGCGTGTCTCCGTCCTGAGTGTCACTTGTGGTGACACTGAGGTGCTTTCTAACGGTGCCCGGAACGCAGGTGGGTCTTGGCCGCTTTTCTGGTTCCCAGCGTTTCTGGTCTGTCAGCACCTACCTAAATCAGCGGTTGGCCCCATCGGATGTTCTTTTTTTGTTTTTTCTTCTTTTTAAAGATTATTTGACAGAGAGAGCGAGAGCAGGAACACAAGCAGGGGGAGTGGGAGAGGGAGAAGCAGGCTTCCCGCCGAGCAGGGAGCCCCATGCGAGCTGGATCCCAGGACCCCGGGATCATGACCTGAGCCGAAGGCAGACGCTTAACGGACTGAGCCACCCAGGCGCCCCCGAACAGATGTTCTGAAAGAGCCTTTACAGACCCTGAGGGTTCAGGGTGCTGCTTTTTCTCCTGGGAGAAGAACTTTGGTATTCAGGGGTCTGAGGTGTACTTGATTTCTTTGTGATCTGGAGCAAGTGATTTTAGTGATTTGCGTTTTACAGGATCACTCCGACGGAATAGTGGTGACAGTTAGGTAATTGCAGGTGTTTAAAGGCTTTCTATGGAAGTCTGCTGGTAATTGGGGGGAAGGGACCCCGCTCCTTGGTCTTTTGCCACTTATGGCCACATATAATTTGGGAATTGGTTTCATTGTTCTGTGTAACCTAACGGATATCCAGGAAAAGATAGGAACAGGATGGGAGGAGTTACTGCACTCATTTTTTTTTAATTTAATTTTTTTATTGTTATGTTAATCCCCATACATTACATCATTAGTTTTAGATGTAGTGTTCCATGATTCATTGTTTGTGCATAACACCCAGTGCTCCATGCAGAATGTGCCCTCTTTAATACCCATCACCAGGCTAACCCATCCTCCTAACCCCCTCCCCTCTAGAACCCTCAGTTTGTTTTTCAGAGTCCATCGTCTCTCATGGTTCGTCTACCCCTCCGATTTCCCCTGCTTCATTCTTCCCCTCCTGCTACCTTCTTCTTCTTTTTTTTTTTCTTAACATATATTGCATTATTTGTTTCAGAGCTACAGATCTGAGATTCAACAGTCTTGCACAATTCACAGCGCTTACCAGAGCACATACCCTCCCCAGTGTCTATCACCCAGTCACCCCATCCCTCCCACCCCACCCCCCACTCCAGCAACCCTCAGTTTGTTTCCTGCGATTAAGAATTCCTCATATCAGTGAGGTCATATGATACATGTCTTTCTCTGTTTGACTTATTTCGCTCAACATAATATCCTCCAGTTCCATCCACCTCGTTGCAAATGGCAAGATCTCATTCCTTTTGATGGCTGCATAATCCATGGTATATAAATACCACATCTTCTTTATCCATTCATCTGTCGATGGACATCTTGGCTCTTTCCACAGTTTGGCTATTGTGGACATTGCTGCTATAAACATCGGGGTGCACGTACCCCTTCGGATCCCTACTTTTGTATCTTTGGGGTAAATACCCAGTAGTGCAATTGCTGGATCATATGGTAGCTCTATTTTCAACTTTTTGAGGAACCTCCATACTGTTTTCCAGAGTGGCTGCACTAGCTTGCATTCCCACCAACAGTGTAGGAGGGTTCCCCTTTCTCCGCATCCCCGCCAACATCTGTTGTTTCCTGACTTGTTAATTTTAGCCATTCTGACTGGTGTGAGGTGGTATCTCATTGAGGTTTTGATTTGGATTTCCCTGATGCCGAGCGATGTTGAGCACTTTTTCATGTGTCTTTTGGCCATTTGAATGTCTTCTTTGGAAAAATGTCTGTTCATGTCTTCTGCCCATTTCTTGATTATTTGTTCTTTGGGTGTTGAGTTTGATGAGTTCTTTATAGATTTTGGATACTAGCCCTTTATCTGATATGTCATTTGCAAATATCTTCTCCCATTCTGTCGGTTGTCTTTTGGTTTTGTTGACTGTTTCCTTTGCTTTGCAAAAGCTTTTTATCTTGATGAAGTCCCAATAGTTCATTTTTGCCCTTGCTTCCCTTGCCTTTGGCGATGTTTCTAGGAAGAAGTTGCTTCTGCTGAGGTCAAAGAGGTTGCTGCCTGTGTTCTCCTTTAGGATTTTGATGGATTCCTGTCTTACATTGAGGTCTTTCAACCATTTGGAGTCTATTTTTGTGTGTGGTGTAAGGAAATGGTCCAGTTTCATTCTTCTGCATGTGGCTATCCAATTTGCCCAACACTATTTGTTGAAGAGACAGTCTTTTTTCCATTGGACATTCTTTCCTGGAAAGCACCTCAATTTTACCAGAACTTCCCAGGTAGTCAGTTCAGTTGTCAAATTTATTCTACTTGAGATCTTTGATCTTAAATCAAGATTCTGGAAGCACAGAAAACAATAGGAAATTTTTTTAAAAAAGTGAGACTTCCTGCTTTATCAGTGATCTCCGTCATCATTGTAGATGCTTTAACCTCATTATAAAATGTATAAATGTTTCCTGGAGCATAATTCAGTTGTGTCTTACAACTTTTACCAGGTAAATCACAAAGTTTGTGACTAGTCGTCTCTTTACTTACCTTCCCCAGCTTACCTTTCCATCTCCCTGTCCCCACTTATCATTTCGCCCTTCTCCCAAGATCACCCTCAACCCAGTCTTCAGGAAAAGCTTGGGAAAATCATTGGCATATAAAGAGTAGGCTTTTACTTCCTCCTTTCATGACTCCCTTTACTGTTTCAAACCATGTACAGCTCCATTTTCTAAAGCACCAAAGTCTTATCTGAAAATAACATTTTATGGACTAGGTAAATTTTTTTGCCAAAAATCAAATGACAGACTCTAAGTCATTACATGATGAATATGGAAGTTAATTAGAAACTTATTCATCTTCATTGAAATAGCTTTCGCTTTTGTAACCCACATACAAATACAGTTGACTCTTGAACAATGTGGGGATTAGGAGTGCCCACCCATGCGCAGTTGAACGTCCATGTATAACTCCCCCCAAACTTAACTACTAACAGCTTACTGTTCACTGGAAGCCTTACTGATAACATAAACAGTCAATTGACACATATTTTGTATGTTGTATGTATTATATACTGTATTTTTATAATAAAGTAAGCTAGAGAAAAGATGTTATTAAGAAAATAATAAGGAAGGGCACCTGGGTGGCTCAGTCGATTAAGTCTCCACCTTCGGCTCAGGTCATGATCCCAGGGTGCTGGGATCGAGTTCCGCGTTGGGCTCCCTGCTCAGTGAGGAGTCTGCTTTTCCCTCTGCCCCTCCCCTCTGCTCCTGCTCTCTCTCTCTCTTTCTTCCTCTCTCTCTCTCAAATAAAATCTTTAAAAAAAAGAAAATCAGAAAGAAGAGAAAATACATTGACAGTACTGTACTGTATTTATCAATGAAAATCTGCATGTAAAGTGGACCCATGTAGTTCAAACCCCTGTTTTTCAAGGGTCAACCGTAGTTCATCATTTTAATAGAAATAATGAGGAGAAAGAAAATTGCTTTTATAAAAATGGCTTTAATCTACTGATTCTTTGAACTTGATTCTGAGTTACCTCTACCATCTGATGCAAGTGGTAAAGTTTAAAACCCTTACAGCTGTCACTGAATTTGAGAACTAGAATGGACATGACCAATTGTCTAGTCCAGTTTCTTCCTTCTCTTGAGGCCTATAGGGGTGAACTGACTTGATCAGGTTTGCCGTGCTCGTCTGTGGCAAGTTCAGCTAGAGGTAGAGTCTGGTGTCTCTGCGCTCCCGGGCCAGGTGCTAGAGCATGATAGCACCATTCTCACAATGTTTTTGGTACTAAGAAGGAAGGAAATGGAATAAATATCCTGGAGAAAAAAACAGGAAGCACATTTCAACACTCAGTGCTGTATTTTGTAGTTTGGCTCATGATGTGAAGTAGAAACAATTGTATGATTCCTTATTTTAGATCCCTAGTTTAAGGGATAAATAAATAAAACAAAGGTGATTTTTTTTTTTAATCATGAACAAATCTCTTTTGTTCCTTTTGCTATAAAGATTTTCTCTCCAAATAATATGTCATGGAAAAAAATCACATTCTCAAGCTCTGTCTTGTTCTTTGTTGACATAGGATCTTTTCCTTCTAAGTGTGACTGAGAATTTTGAAGTATTTTACAGGTAATGTAATTCTTCTTTCTTGACAGAGTAGCCGAATTACAACATAATTATTTTTGGAAGTAAGTAGGAACAGAGACCATAGTTCTCACTAGGTTTTAGAATTCTGAAGTGTTTCATGGACTGAGTAAATATAATCCATAATGATAAGTGCCATTAAGAATCAACATAAATAAATTAAAAATTAATTTTATAAGATATGAGCTTTGATAAAGATGTCTTATTAGAAAATTTCTAGTGTGAAATGAAAACCAGCTATCAACAGAATCAGTAAAAATCCAGTCTTAATAGTTTTTTTTTTCTGTGTGTGGAATACACGGAATGAAAAGGTCATTCAGAAGAGTAAAAGTATGAGAATTAAAATTTTTTTTGGAAAAAAATTTATTTTTAAAGGAGACCATAGGTAACCTTGGTCTACCAGAGATTTAAACTTAGTATTAATTGACTGTAATCACAATGGTGTAGTATTGCATAGGAAGACACAAATAGCTCAGTGGGATAAAAAAGAGAGTTCAGAACAGAATCAAGAAAGATACTATGTAAGGTAACTTAGTATTTCAATTCATTGAAAAAAGGGTGATATAATTGGCTCTCCATTTGGAAGAAAATAAAGTTAGAGGTGTTTTCCTCCCACCATAAAAAATTCTAGTTGAAGATTCAAATATTTAAAAAAAATCCCTCTAAAATATTAAAAGAAAACTTTGATAAATATTTTTAATACCGCTGGATGGAGAAATCTATAACTTCCTTCCCCTAAAGGGGAAAATCCTGAAGCTATAAAGAAAATAAAGATATATTTGTTTCATTAACATCACCATCAACAACAAAACCTTCATATAGCTAGAGACCACATAAATTGATAAGCCAGGAGAAAACATTTCTAATATATTTTTTAAAAGGATTAAGATTCCATATTCATTCATTCATTCAGAACACCTTTATTAAGCACATGCACCATATGAGAGGCACTGTCCTCAGTTGTAGAGATACTGAACTGAGCAAAATAGACTAACTTTCTTGACTTCTATGCACTTTGACTTAAATGCTAGATTTAAACATTTTAAAAAATTGGTTAAGAAAAAGAGGGAGACAACCCAATAGAAAAAGGTCAAGTCTCAGATAAATAAATGAAACTTACTTAAGATGAAGATAGGAACATGAAAACAAAATACAGACATATCATTTCTTAAACACAGATTGGCAGAAATGAGAATGGTAACATCTAGTGATGGCCACAGATAAGGCAGCATGCTCTGATATTGCTGGTAGGACTGTGAATTGTTACATCTGATCTAAATATGCTGATAAAATTTAGAAATCCATTCTATCACAAATAAATAAAAGCATTGGTCCTTTAAGTTATTTATTCATTTGAAAGAGAGAGAGAGAGAGAGATGTGCAAGTGTGGGGGAGGAAGAAGGACAAGGTCGGGCCAACTCCATGCAGAGCATCATGACCTGATGTGAAATCAAGAGTCGGATGCTTAAGCAACTGAGTCACCCATGTGCCCCAGGGTTTTTAAAGTAATATTTTGAAACAACAAAGTGGAAACAGATCCATGCCCATCAGTTAGAAAATGCTTTAGTAGGGACATCTGGGTGGCTCAGTCGTTAAGCATCTGCCATCGGCTCAGGTCATGGTCCCAGGGTCCTGGGATTGAGCCCTGCATCGGGCTCCCTGCTAGGGGGAAAGCCTGCTTCTCCCTCTCCCACTCCCTCTGCGTGTGTTTCCTCTTTCGCTGTGTCTCTCTCTGTCCAACAAATAAGTAAAATCTTAAAAAAAAAAAGAAAATGGTTAAGTAAAATGGCACTCATTTATTCATAAGACTAGGCTAGATCTACAGGTATTGACACAGAAAGACATCTGTGCTGTGTTCAGTGCAAAAACAAGTTGGGGAATGTGTACAGTAGGATTGATCACATTTCTTAAAAAAGGAAGCAAACAACAATACTAATAATAAGTAACATACATTAAAAAGGGAAAATTCTATATGTGTGTGTATGTTTGATAGGTATGTGGGATCAGAGAGAGACTGGGCAATCTCTTTTATATATGCTTCTGCATTTAATTTGTTACAATGTGCATTATTACTTACCTAATTAAAATAAGTAGAGGAACTACTCACCAGCTTGAATCAATTAATAGGCATATTTACTTCTGGTTTGAAATATGGGATTCCAGGGACCCATGTCTTCATTACATTTATTGCATAATGTATAAAGTACTATGCATTAAGTTTAATTGATAATGATTATGATAATTCAATAAACATAAAATAAATGAAAATCTTTTTTATTAACTCTTCTTCCCTCCCCACTCCCAACGTGCTTGATCAGGACTAACATAAAGGCTAGATGTCAGCAGAGAATTAAAACAACAACAATGATTAAAAATATGTGGAGACTGTTTAAAACCATGTGTTCATACGTATAGGTGGCATAATGAAATGAGTACAACTCAGTAAGTTTTCATATGAGCACCCCATGTAACTGATACCCAGCTCAAGATAGGTAACATCCTAACGCTCCCCTTGCCTTTCTCCGTCTTGACCTCCATACAAAGTAACCACTGTTATGATTTCTAATACCATGGATTAGTTTTGCCTGCTTTTTGACTTCATGTAAGTGGAATCATATAGTTTGTTTTTTTTTTTTTTAAAGTAGGCTTCATGCCCAGTGTGTAGCCCAACACAGGGCTTGAACTCACGACCCTGAGATAAAGACCTGAGCTGAGACTAAGAGTTGGATGCTCAACCAACTGAGCCACCCATGCGCCCCAAGCCTTGAAAATCTTTTACTTACAACCTTCCCACTCAAAAGAAAAAAATAACTTTTAAAAATGTATTCTATTCATTCAGTAAGTATTTACTGGAGATATTACCACCAAGTTGTCCCTTCATGTGAACTTAATGGATTCTTACATTCATGAGAAACAAATGATCAAAACTATGGCTAAAACTGAGCCCAATATGCCTAATTCACTTCTTAGGGCACTATGTTTAATATGATTTAACTTCATTCAACAAATATGTACTGTTTATTACATGAAAAGCATTATAGGGAGAGAAGAAAAGAGAGATGTATGAGACATAGTGCCTGATGTCAAAACATGTTTAAAAATTCAGCAAAATATTTTCCTATTTAAAAAAACAAAACCTAGACATCCACGCCTTCATCAGCCTTCCCTAGATTAAATGAAATGTTCACATATGGTATCCTTCCTACATAATTACACCAGCAGCTTTTTCGGACCCTAGGCTTCCTGCCAACCTTCCTAAAAGTCCTGGAAACTCACAGTCTTACTCTCATAACCATTCTCCCTTCTCCCAGCCTTCTCTTTCAGGTCTATCACTGCACAAACTGAATCTTTCCTTCTCACCCCCCTTCCCACTGAAGCCAGAAAATCTTTTTCTAACAACTACAGTTCTGATCTCGGCATATTCTTTTTATTTTTCCCACTTCTGGCTCCTGTTTTCCCTTCTGATCAGGCCTTTTCTTCCAGGTTTCTCTTCATTCCTCCTGCCCAACCCTGTTTGAAATGATGGTCCACTCTTCTTCCACACAACACCGGAGATGTACAGGACCAAGGTGGGGTCCGTGCAAGCACACACCCTGGACATAGAGCATAGTGCCCGACATACAGTAAGGATTCAGCAAGCAAATGCTTAATTGGTCTTTCACTTTTTCTACTTTCTTTAACTACCTTCTAACTTGTTGCAATTGAATTCCACTCTGATTCCGAATCATGTCTTCCTTGGAGCCAAATTCAAACATCTTTTCGCCTTGGGTATATATTAATCTTTCTACTTAATTTGACACTGTTATATGCCATCCTCCAAATTAAGTTGGTCCAGATTTAAACAGTTTTTTAACATCTTAAAACACACACAAGAAACAAGGCAAGCCCATGTAGGATAACATTTAACTAGAATTTCTAAAACAAAAGAAAACAAAAAACTCAAGACACAAATGAAAAGACAGACACTCCAATAGAAAAAAAAAAAAGGAAAATGACTTGAACAGGCATTTCACATGAAAAGATCTTCAAATTTACCATAATATATGCAAAGATGTTCAACCTTATTAATTAGAAATGAAACACAAAAGAAATCCACAATGCAATACCACTACGTGCCTACAGAATGGCTAAAATGAAAAAGATAGTCAATACTAAGTGCTGATGAGAATGTGGAGCAACTGGAAACCTCATACATTGCTGGCGGGAATATAAATCAATACAACCACTTTGGAAAACAGGTTGGCAACCTCTACAAAAGTTAAATATATGCACACCTTATAAACCAGCAATTTCCATTAAGTATATATCCCAACAGAACGTATATATATGTTGACCAAAAAACACGTTCATAGGAGCACTGTTCTTAGAAAAAAACAACCCAAATGTCCATCAACTTAAGAAAAGATAAATAGTGGGGCACCTGGGTGGCTCAGCTGGTTAAGCAACCAACTCTTGATTTTCACTCAGGTCATGATCTCAGGGTTGTAAGATTGAGCCCTGAGTTGGGCTCCATGCTACGTGTGGAGCCTGCTTGGGATTTTCTGTCTCCTTCTTCTCGATCCACCTGGCCACCCCGCTCACACACTCTCTCTCTTAAAAAAAAAAAAAAGAATAAATAGTGATTTATTTATGCAACGGAATACTGCATAGCAATAAAAATGAACTCTGCCACATACATTAACATGGATGAATAACATAAATAAAATGTAGATATAAGAAGGCCAGAAGAGAAGTAAAAACCATATGATTCCACGGGGTGCCTGGGTGGCTCAGTCAGTTAAGTGTCTGACTCTTGTCGCACCTTGGGCTCCATGCTGGGCATAGGGTCTACTTAAAAAAAAAAAAAAATTCAAGTCTTTGTCATCAAGGCAGTCTTTTCAATGGAAGAACTGCATTCATTATCTTAAGTATTTGGGACGTAATAACCTTTAAAAAAATCAGTTGGTTACTAAATGCTTTTCGCCCTTTCTTTCCCAGTGGAATGAAACAGTTGAGCTTTTTCGTGCTAGGATGCCCTTACGGAAACATCGCTGTCGTTTCAAAAGTTATGACCGTTGCTTCACGGCGGCCGAAGCTGTGGATTGGCTGCATGAGCTCTTGAGGTGCAGTCAGAACTTTGGCCCTGAAGTGACCCGCAAACAAACAGTTCAGCTGCTGAAAAAATTCCTCAAGAATCATGTTATTGAAGACATCAAGGGAAAATGGGGTCAGGAAGATTTTGAAGACAATCGTCACTTGTACAGGTAAGGGTGACAAGTTTACCCTGAAGGGGAGGACTACAGGGAGGACAACTGGATCTGGTCAGTCTCTTGAAACTTCCTCGTGTGGAATAATCTCTCTTGTCCAGTGGAGTGATGCTCACACTTGTGATTTGTTGAGTGAAGAACCACGTGTGTTGTTACCATAAACCTGTTGCAATGTTCTTGAGTCCGTAGAGCGCCCCCTAGCCGTGTTTAGTTGCAGTGACTTTTCAGAAAGGACATCCGTTCATGCCTTTTGCACACCTGGGGGGAGGGCTACAGGGGTCCTCGAGAATCTGAAAGGGTGAAAGAGCAGCTCTGGGGTGGGCCTTTCTAGCAGCGAGAGGGGTGTATTCATGGGATTAGTGGCAGAGTGGGTCTGATCTTTAAGCACATCTCGGGGCCTGTATGAAGAATTGTGCTAGAATTCCCTGATGTCTTAGTTGAACCCTGGCAATGTATGTCTCTGTTCTCCAAATGTTTTTGCTCATGTTTTGGTGCTATTTTGTGATGGGACACTTACCGTCCGATGATCCAAGGAAAATATGCATGTCTCTCTGCTCGGACTTTCCTTTTCACTGCATGCTAGGCTGTTTTATTGCTGGAGGTGGCGGGGGTGGGGGGGCGGCTACCTAAGCTTCAGGGACTGGGGGAATATTAAAGAGGAATGAAGCTGCACGTGTCCTGAGAAGAGAAAGCGTTGAGTTATCGACAGAGAGGCCCCCCAGAGGGCTGAGAACCTGAAGGGAGGTTAAAAGAAGAAATGGAGAATATGGACCCTTAACATTGGCTTTCTTTTACTCTGAAAGAAAAATGAAGAATGCTCTTACAACACATTTAGTGAGGCAGTTTGGGGCCGCTGAGCCCCATGGCTTTGAGCAGAGAAAAACCTGTTTATTCCTACCTGAACCATTTCTTTGGCTCCTTTGTGGGCTAGCTGCTGGGAGAGGTCGCAGAGCAGTGTGAGGGTGGCCTCCAACACCAAGGCTAAGACCAGACATTGCTGCATGTTTAGCATTGAGCTGCTGCTTCTTTTTTTTTTTTTTTTTTTAAGATTTTATTTATTTGACACAGAGAGAGAGAGAGCACAAGTAGGGGGAGCAGCAGAGGGAGAGGGAGAAGCAGACTCCTCACTGAGCAAGGAGCCTGATGCAGGGCTCAATCCCAGGACCCCAGGATCATGACCTGAGCCGAAGGCAGACCCACTGCCGAAGGCTTAACCCACTGAGCCACCCAGGTGCCCCAGCATTGAACTTCTTTGTAGAATTTCATTGACAATCTTCAGGTTCCAGATATCAAGATTGTCATCAGGGCAATTAGTTGTCTCTCCATTTGGCAGTTATTTCTGGCTTGCTCATCCAACTTTTAAGTAGGATCTTGGGTGATTTTAGCTTATTCTGAGACGATAGTGTTTTGTTAGCATCAGGCAGCAGACTCTAGCCCTGGTTCTGCTTGCCATACCTCATTGGGAATTCGCAAGTGATTATTTCTCTTGGGAAACTGTAAATACTTGTACCCCATCACAACTTAGCTAGAACACTTCTAAAAAATTCTCTGGATGAGCAACTTCCAATCTGTTCTATTGTGAACTTAAATGGGGGTAACATCCATTGTGTCCCAGGAGGCTTTCAGAGTCCTCGGGGGAGGGAAATCGGAGCATGCTCTAGGAGCCGACCATCCAGCACTGTCAGAGCATGCTTCGTGTCACTATGAAGACTTAATCGTGTGTCCCCCCTTTAAAATATCAAGTGCACAGGCAGATTACATTTGTCTATTAAATAATGATTTTCCCTTCACCTTCTGTAATACCTGTTAATCATAAAGGGAGCAGGATTTTCTTCTATTATTTATCACCTGAAAACTCTTAGCTTTCCATTTTCCTGGGTGAAAGTTCTGTACGCTAACTACTGATGTTTGCCAATTTCTCAGATTAATCTGGGATGAAATCTATGTAGATATGTAAATCATTTGTTAGGAGCCTGTGCCTTGAATTGAGAATGAGCTGATGAGCTTGGAGGCAGCCGTTGGACGCATGCAGCTTCTGGGACTGGTGCTCAGTATCCTCACACCTGCGTGCTAGGGCTCCAGGCAAGAGTGGGGGTGGGCTGCCCTGCTTGCTCTCCTTCTAGCTGCTGTCCTGGTAGAATAGGACTGCTGCCGCATTATGATGGAAATAGATGAGTGAGATTAGGACCTAGAGGCAGTTAGATTTAAAAATAGATGGAGAGCCAGTGAGGTGGAGAAATTCCAGACGTGCTTTTAAATGTCAAACTTTATGGGTGGGGGGGCCTTTATAAATAGTATCGAAGAGGCTGGAATGGCCAGCCGAGCGCGCTTGCCGGCATGTAAGGAACTAACGTAATCAAGGGCATATGATGTGCTGACATGTCACATTATCGTCATCTAACCCAATATCTGTTGATATAGTGTATTTTCCTAATTTTAAAGATTAGGAAGTTAATAAGGCCAAAGCTCCAAAGTCCCTCAGCTGGACTCAAAAAAATGAATCCTGACCAAGAAGAGTCAGGATTTGAATTGAGATGTCTGTGTCTGAAGCTGTCTTCTTACGGTGTGCTATATCACCTCCATTTCCACCACATGAGGTGGACTTAACTTAAACACACATTAATAAACAAGAAATATTTGGTGTGGCCAAGTTTATATACTTACAGAATTCCAGCGATGTCTTAAGTACTGGGTAATACACTGAATGATCAGCCATGTTCAAGAAGTTGTCAAATAAGGGAATAAGGTAAACGTCATCAGCCGAAGCACTTATAAATATAGCAGTGGGTGAGTGGTTGGGTCTATGAATTGGGTCTATAAATTAAAGAAAGCTACACGAAATACCAAAGGCTCTTAGAGCATTTTTTAAGGACAGAAACACACACAGTATATGTTGAAGAATTTTGTAACAGAAATTGAGTTAAGCTTTTATTTTAGAATGTGTCCTATCTTATTTCTAGTTTTATTTCTTTATTTTTATTTTTTTAAAGATTTTATTTATTTATTTGACAGAGAGAGAGACAGCGAGAGAGGGAACACAAGCAGGAAGAGCGGGAGAGGGAGAAGCAGGCTTCCTGCCGAGCAGGGAGCCCGATGCGGTTCTTGATCCCAGGACCCTGGGACCATGACCTGAGCCGAAGGCAGAAGCTTAATCGACTGAGCCACCCAGGCACCCTTTCTTTATTTTTTTTTAAGATTTATTCATTTATTTGACAGAGAGAGACACAGTGAGAGAGGGAACACAAGCAGGGGGAGTGGGAGAGGGAGAGGGAGAAGCAGGCTTCCTGCGGAGCAGGGAGCCCGATGCAGGGCTAGATCCCAACACCCTGGGACCATGACCTGAGCCGAAGGCAGATGGTTAATGACTGAGCCCCGCCAGACGCCCCTTATTTCTAGTTTTAAAAGAATATGTGTCATGTCTCTTCTGTGACTACATTTACATTTGTTAACCATGATTTTTTTTTTTTATCAAGAGTCAAAGAGATAAGTATAGAAAATAGAAGGAAATAGTGAGTTTTAGTGTTAAAGAAAGGGAAGCCAGATCCCAATAGTCAGAGATGTTGCAGAGAAGTACCCAGAGCTAGTTACTGAACCTTGTCTTTCCTGTTTCTAATGCCACTGTCTGGGAAGAGTTCTGAGTTTGCTGCTCCTGAAGCCTGTTTTAGATGTCGCTAACGGCTCTACATAGTTGAGCCAGGTGCTCTCATCTGTGTCTCACACAGTTCCCTAGTCCTGCACCTACACCAAATATACATAACCGCAGTTACGTATATTTGTATAAGAAGTTTCAGCTTATAAGGCAGTTTCCCTTCCATGATCTGATTTGATCTTCATGGCAACCCTGGGAGGTGGACAGGGTGGATATTACATCCAAAGAGAACCAGATGCTTTTCTCTTTGAAACATCTAAACCAAATACCGGGAATGTTCTAGTTAAGGAAATTCCGCGCTGATCCAATCTGTCCATTTACATGTGTGAACAGGCAGTTATAGAGGAGTATTTAAACCTATTGTAATGGGTTACATAAACATTGAAGTGCCATTATGATAATTGCTTGTTTGGATGATTTAATGAGGAAAGCCATTGGCCAAGGTAGATCTTTAGGAGGATGGGGTTCCTGGTCTGGTGAGACACCTAGCCCTTGACCTGCTCTCATTACTGATGCTAGCTAGCTCTGCTAGACAGCAGTAACTGGGAAGGTGTTTGCGGTTCACAGAGAGGAATTCATTGGCTTAGGTTTAGTGGTTGAGTCCCATATGTAGAGGACCATTTTCTTTTTATTTTCCTACCTCTCCCTGTTCCCTTTTTCTATTTCCTTCTTTTTCTTTCTGTGTTTCTACTTCTTTATGTGTGTCTCTGTCATGCTTCTACTTTTTACTTTTTTCTCTTCAATTCACTCTTCCTTTCTGTTCCCTTCCCTCATATTTACCTTTTTTTTCTGTCCTATTTCCATAATACTGATTTTAATTTGAAACTAGAAGTTGTTATGTGGATATTGTTAGCTGTATTGAATAATGTTATTTTCACGTTCTTAATTTGAAAAGCAAGAATCATGCTGCCCAGTTTTAAGACTTCTACATAAAGCCAAAATAATGGAGACTGTGGTTTTGGTAAAGGGATAGACACCTAGACTGGAGGCACAGAATTGCTGGTTCAGAAACGCACACAAATGTGGCCGTTTGGTTTTTGACAGAGGTGTAAAAGCAATTTAAAAGAAAAAGAGTAGTCTTTTCAGCAAATGTGTTAGAACAATTGGATATATATCCTCTATGTGCAAAAAAATGAACCTCAAATGTAAACTGCATACTTTATGCAAAAATTGATTCAAAGTGAATCATAGATTTAAATGTAAGACTATAAAAATTTTAGAGAAACAGCAAAAAATCTTTATGCCCTGGAGTTAGGCAAAGAGTTCTTAGACATGACACCAAAAGCATAATTCATAAAGGAGAAAAATATGATAAATTGAACTTCATCAAAATTAAAAGCTTTTGCTATGTGAAAGACACTATTAAGAGGATGAGAAGACAAGGTACAGATGGGGAGAGAATATTTGCAAACCATATATATGACAATGGACTGCTCTCAAGAATATGTAAAGAACTCACAAAACTCAACAGTTACAAACAGCCCAATTAAAAAATGAACAGAATACTCGCTTGAAAAGATGTTTAACAAGATTAGCAGTAGGGAAATGCAAATTAAAACATACCACTATGTGTCTATTGGAATGGCTAAAATAAAAATACTGACAATATCAAGAGCTAGAGAGGATGCAGAGCAATTGGAAATCTCATCTATTGCAGGCAGGAAGCTTGGATTGTTTGTCACTTTGGAAAGCAGTTTGTCATTTTCTTTTAGAGTTGAGCATATACTTACATATGACTCAGTATTCCCCCTCGGCATTTACCCTGGAAAAATGAAAACCTGTTTTTACTCAAAAACCTTGTACATGAATATTGATAGCAGCTGTATTCATAATTGCCAGTAACTGAAGACAAACCAGATGTCCGTCCGTGGGTGAATGGATAAACATTTTTACATCTATACAATGGAATGCCACGGCGTGTGCAGGGGTGGGTAGGGTGGGGTGACTATAAAGTCAGAGGAGGAGATTTGGGGAATAATGGAACTGTTCTGTTTCCTGATTGTGGTGGTTATACAAATGAATATGTGTGTTAAAATTGATAGACTTTTGTACAAAAAAAAAAAGATCAATATTATATGCTAAAAACATTTTTTTAATACTGGAGATTTGAAAGTCTCTGTACCTCTGGCGAAAGAAATCTGAATTTACATTGTTTAGGTATGTGGCTCTTAAGTCACATTCTGAGGCCCTGGGAAAAGTTTTTCATGAACCTTTTGAAGGTAACAGTTTAGAACCCTCACCTTCAAGTTCATGGACTATTGGCTCCCTCTAGTGGGCATCCTTATTTTTATAGTAGACTCAAAATTGTGTGTGTGTGTTGGGGGGGGTTTATTCTTTTCATCATATCTTGGGTTGTTGTCCTGTGATAGTTGGATATGTTTCTTAGTCTTTATCGGCATCAGTTTTTCATCTATAAAATGACAGGGTGGCCGAGATCTTTAAGGACTTTTAAAATTCTAGACGTTTATGATTCCATATATTGAATAATTACCACATGTGTTTGTCAGTCTAAGGCAGTGAAGGAGATAAAGAAGAAATATAACGGGATTCTTTTCTTCCCTAACTTGGCATTCTCTTTAGAGACAGAGTATACATATAAGAAAAAGATAAGTAGCAGAACTGAGGTGTTATTTAATTAAGTAACCCAAATGAACTGGAACAAATAATAAATTAGAGGTGTTACACTGACCGTCCTTATGTTGACACATCTGTTTTGTTTGAGTGGAGTAGTGTTTTTAGTAACTAAAATTTTTTCCCATCTCATTTTTATTTTTCAATTTTGGGTATTTTGTGAAGATAATACTTTAAAATTTACGAAGCATAAAAGAATATATATAATGAAAACTCTCCCTTCCCCATCTCTCCTCCAGCTACCCAATTCCTTTCCTCAGAGGCTCCTAATATTAATAGCTCTAACACAGTGTCTTAAAAAATTGTGAACCCGAAGGTCTTTAGATGGGGCAAATCTACTGGAGTTACCACACCTTCCACCGTTCCCCTCCATTATACCAGACCATACCATGATTGTTTGTCTGCCTGGCCAGTGCAGGAATTGTGTTGGTGACCCACTCGGTATGGAATGGAGTGTTTTGAGACCTCATGGAGTAGGAGGTGGAGGATTTCAACCTAGGTCCTGTGAATGTGGTAGGATCTGGAAAATGAGAGGGAGGGGACGGGAAGGGAGAGATATTTCAGGTGACAAGGATAGCAAGACAGAGGCTTTCGGTCAGAAATGTGTAAGTGGGCTGTACTGGGAGAGGAGAGGAGACTGGCCTGGCTGCAGAAGTTTTAGGTCAGGAAGTCATGGGGATAAATTTGGTGCAATTTCTTAAATATCTGGTTGTGGATAGACTTTAATTTTTTAAATTCATTTTTAATTGAAGTAATATAACATTATATAATGTTATGACGTATATTGTTATGCTAGTTTCAGGTGAATCACATAGTGATTCGACAGTTATATATATTACAAAATCCTTACCACAATTAGTATAGTTATCATCTGTCACCATACAAAGTTATTACAATATTACTCATTAAATTTCATATGCTGTACTTTTTATAATCATGACTTATTTATTTTATAACTGGAATTGTGTACCTCTTAATCTCTTTTACATATTTCACCCATTTTTCTATTCTCTCCCCTCTGGCAAGCACTGGTTTGTTCTTTGTATTTATAAGTCTATTTTTGTTGTTGTTGTTCATTTGTTTTGTTTCTAGATTCCATATATATGTGAAATCATATGGTATTTGTCTTTCTCTGTCTGACTTATTTCACTTAGCATTAATACCCTCTAGATCCATCCATGCTTTTGCAAATGACAAGATTACATTTTTTTTAAATGGCTGGTAATATTCCATTCTTTCTTTCTATCTACCTACCTACCTACCTACCTACCTCACATCTTCTTTATCCATTCATCTATTGATGGACACTTGCATTGCTTCCATATCTTGGCTATTATAAATAATGCTGCTATAAACATAGAGGTACATATATCTTTTCAAATTAGTGTTTTTGTTTTTTTCAAGTAAATATCCTGATGTGGAATTACTGGGTCATATGGTAATTCTATTTTTAATTTTTTTAAAAGATTTTATTTATTTATTAGAGAGACAGAAAGAGTGAGTGAGTGAGAGAGAGAACACGAGCAGGGTGAGGGGCAGAGGGAGAAGAAGACTCCCTGCTGAGCAGGGAGCCCAATGCAGGACTCGATCCTGGGACTCCAGGATCATGACCTGATCTGAAGGCAGATGCCCAACCGACTGAGCCACCCAGGCCCCCTATTTTTAATTTTCTGAGATACCTTCATACTGATTTCCACAGTGGCTGCATCAACTTAACATTTCCAGCAACACAGCATGAGGGTTCCCTTTTCTCCACATTCTTGCCAACACTTGTGATTTCTTGTCTTTTTGATTCTAGCCATTCTGATTGGTGTGAAGTGGTATCTCATAGTTTTGATTTGCGTTTCCCTGACGATGAGAAATGTTGAGCATCTTTCCATGTGTCTTTTGACCACCAGCATGTCTTCTTTGGAAAAATGTCTATTCAGGTCCTCTGCCCATTTTTAATTGGATTATTTGTTTTTCTGCTGTTGATTTGTAGGAGTTCTTTATGTATTTTGGATAGCAACCCCTTATCAGATGTATCATTTGATATGAAAAAGGCCACTCACTGAGAGTGTTGATGGTGGTCCTGTTGATGGTTTCCTTCGCTGTGCAAAAGCTTTTTAGTTTGATGTAGTCTCAATAGTTTATTTTTTGCTTTTGTTTCCCTTGTCTGATGCCTGAGGAGACATATCCATAAATATGTTGCTGTGGCCAATATCCCAGAGATTGCTGCCTATGTTTTAAGAGTTTTTTCTTTAATCCTTACCCAAGTTTCTTTCCTACGAATTCATGATGCCTTGTGATTATCATTAATAGGGAATGGAGCATCATCAGTTGAGAATCTGGAAAATCAGGGAACATTGCTCATTGAATGCTCCCCTGAGAAGAAGAGAAAGCTTTTTTGGCCAGAGAAGGTAGATTGAACCGGAGTGGTTCTTAAATATTGTTGACTTCGAAACAAAATGATAACGATCACATAGGCATTAAACAGATTTTCACAGTTAACCCTATGCCACAAGTCCTGAGAAGAGTGGGGCTTGGTGTGAGATGCAGGCTGTGAGAGTAGACTTGTGAAAGTTGTGGAAAGGTGGGCCATACCCCTCTCTGAATTTGATAAGCTTGTAAACTAGGCATGGGAGAGCCCATACAGCTGTTTTATGGGAGTGTCAGAAAGGAAAGTCTGTCTCAGCATTTTTATGTACCCGGTGTCCTGTCAGCATTTCACTTGATTGATACATTCTGGCTTCTTAGTGCTGTTTGTTAAGATCCCTGTTAACTTGATTCTCAGGTATGCTGCTTCTCGCTGCCTCCTCTTTTTGTCTCCTTTTCCCTTCTCAGGCATCAGGGGGCCCCTACCGTTTTGCCAGGCACAGCACTAAACACTTTGGATGCATGACCCATGCTTCAAAGACTTCCAGTTTAGTTAGGAGGACAGTTAGGAGGACCAGATAAATCCAAATTCATTGCCACAGATGCTGTGATTAGGGTGTGCTGTAGGAGGACTGAGGAATCGACTCTGCTTGTGTAAGTCAGAGAATACTTTGCTCCAGAGGTGACAGTTGGATTCAGTCTTGATGCATCAGTGGGTGTTTGCCAGGCCAGGAAGGGAGAGAGGTCAGTCAAGGCGGAGGGAGTTGTATCTAAAAGCCGTCCTCATAAGTGGGCTTGGAGGAGGTAAACACTTGCTGGGTGTCACTGCATGGGGAGTGGTGGAAGATAAGGCTGGGAAAGAATTTGCTTCTATCTGTGTCCCCCATACCCAGCACAATGCCTAGTATTCATTGAGAAAGAAGTTCAAAGGTTAGTAAGCAAGGAGTTCCCTTTTTACTGGGTCAGAGTTAAGCAATCATCACTCCACCTATTCCTGAGTTAGAGGGCCTCATTCTTTTCCCACATCGAGTGAGCTGTAGTTAAGTATAATATGAAGTCAGTAATGGAAGGATTGTAACAAACATACAGGATTTGGAGTGAGACAGGCCTGGGTCTATGAGTTCAAGCTCCCTGAGAAGAGGAGGAGAGGCCACAATGGGGCTGGATATGAAAGGAAATTAGTGTTAGGGTTTGGGGTGCACCTGGAATGGATAAAGGAGAAGGGAGCAAGGGGTTGGGTGGGCCTTCAGACTCTGATGCAGGTCTGACCTCTGGGAAAGACCCCAGGGTGCAGTTCTGAGAAAGTCTTGACGAGGCGAATGGGAAGTCCTTGGACAACGGTTCCTGCTAGAGGGGTCCTGTTCTTCTGGTAGCATTGGCTCGGCTCCAGTGCCCACCATGTGCTCAGCAGTGTGCTGGAAGCATCATGGTGAAGTGTGAGAGATACAGTGGCTAGAGGCTGCAGGCTGGCCTGGAGGCTGCTGGCCTCTTGAAAGGAGATGTGAATGGTGCACCTCCGTGCTCGGCATAGTCCCTCACTTGTGCTGCACAGATCTGCTTCTCCGTACATGCTCATGGGGCTTTCTTCCTGAGCAAAATCCAGGAGATGGAAATTACTGGGAAGGATACATCCCCTCTTGCTGCAGCCAGTCTCATGGGTACAACTGGTCCTCATCCTCTTTCTTCTCGACTTGCCATTGTAAATGCCCTCACCCTCAACTATCACCTTGGCCGGCTTTGGGTGGCTTACCTACTAGTGTGACCCCAGAGTTCATTCCTGAGTGTGTCCAAACCCTTGAGAACCACACGCTTATCGGCTAATGTTTCTTTTTCTTTCTTTTTTTTTTTTTTAAGATTTTATTTATTTATTTGAGAGAGAGAGAGCACAAGTAGGCAGAGTGCAGGCAGATGGAGAGGGAGAAGCAGGCTCTCCGCTGAGCAGGGAGCTGGATGTGGGGCTCGATCCCAGGACCCTGGGATCATGACCTGAGCCGAAGGCAGCCGCTTAACGGACTGAGCCACCCAGGCGCCCCTATCAGCTAATGTTTCTGTACATGCCCGCTCACAGTTACGGTGGGACAAAGAAGTATCAAGAGGGGGCACAGGTATTCCTGCCCTCATGGGGTAAGAGCAGCCCACCCTTCTGCTGGTCAGGATCCGGTACTCCTGCTGTGAAGCAGTTCTCCTTCTTGTCTGCTGCCCCTTGCCACAGGAAGCCCAAAGTGCCCTTGCTGTGTCTCCTGGCAAGAAAACATGTGTGTCTCTTTTGGGTGCAGGACCTCTCACTATGGAGCCAAGAGTTGTGGGGATAGGTCACTGGGAGGGATGCTAAGTAGGGCTGTTCTTACTTCCACTCCTTGATCCTGGGCCATGTATTCTTGTGGATATAGGACACAGCACCATATAGAGTCTTCTGACTTAATTCATTTACTATTCCATTGTCCTGTGTGTCCAGCTTGTCTCCAATACCACACTGTTTTGATTACTGCAGGTGTATTATAACTCTTGAAATCAGTTAGGGTGAGTCCCCCAACTTTGTTATTTTTCAAAATTGTTTTGGCTATTCTAGTTCTTTTGCTTGTCCACATAAATTTTAGAATCAATTTGTGTATTTCTATAAAGATTTCTGTCCAGGACATTGGGGAGGGTATGTACTATGGTGAGCGCTGTGAGTTGTGTAAGACTGATGAATTACAGACCTGTACCCCTGAAACAAATAATACATTATATGTTAATAAAAACATTTTTAAAAATTTTCTGTCAAAATTTCAATGAAGTTGTGTGGAGTCTGTAGATCAGTTTGGGGGAGATTTGACAAATTAACAAAACTGAGTCCTCCAAATCATGAACATGGTACAGTTCTCATTCCATTTAGGTCTTTAACTTCCCAGCTGTGTTATGTAGCTGTATGTGTACAGACGGTGCACAAATTTTGTTAGATTTAGATCTAAGTCATTCATGTGTTTTGGTGTTACTGTAAGTGGTGGTAGTTTTCTTTGTAAATTTGCACATGTCTTTAAGCTCTAGATATTTTATACATTTTCTTCTGTTGTAAATGGGATTTCTTTTTTTTTTTTATGTGCTTTGGAGCACTTTTTAAAAAATTGTTATGTTAATCACCATACATTATATCATTAGTTTTAGATGAAGTGTTCCATGATTCATTGTTTGTGCACAACACCCAGTGCTCCATGCAGAATGTGCCCTCCTCAATACCCACCACCAGGCTAACCCATCCTCCCACCTCCCTCCCCTCTAGAACCCTGTTTGTTTTTCAGAGTCCATCGTCTCTCATGGTTCGTCTACCCCTCCGATTTCCCCCGCTTCATTCTTCCCCTCCCTCTACCTTCTTCTTCTTCTTCTTTTTTTTTTTTTTCTCAACATATATTGCATTATTTGTTTCAGAGGTACAGATCTGAGATTCAACAGTTGGAATTTATTTTCTAAGTAGTTATTGTTAATAAGGTAGGAGTGTCTTTGAGACCAGAGCACATCTCTCCCCTCCTTAAAAATACTCATTTGATCCTTTCATCATAATGGAATCTTTGTTGTTGTTGTTGTTGTTTTTGTTTGTTTGTTGTTTTATTTAAATTCAAGTTAGTTAACATACCGTGTAGCATTGGTTTCAGGAGTAGAATTTAGTGCTTCATCACTTTCATATAACACCCCATGCTCATCCCAACAAGTGTTCTCCTTAATGCCCCATCACCCATTTAGCCCATTCCCCGCCCACCACACCTCCAGCAACCCTCAGTTTGTTCTCTATAGTTAGGAGTCTCTTATGTTTTCCCTCCTTCTCTGTTTTTATCTTATTTTATTTTTCCCTCCCTTCTCCTCTGTTCATCTGTTTTGTTTCTTAAATTCCACATATAAGTAAAATCATATGTTATTTGTCTTTCTCTGACTTATTTCACTTAGCATAATACCCTCTATTTCCGTCCACATTGTTCCAAATGGCAAGATTTTATTCTTTTTAATGGATGAGTAATATTCCATTACACACACACACACACACACAACATCTTCTTTATCCATTCATCTGTCGATGGACATTTGGACTCTTTCCATAATTGCACTATGTGCCCCTTCAAATCAGCATTGTTGTATCCTTTGGATAAATACCTAATAATACAAGTGCTGGGTCATTGGGTAGTTCTATTTTTAACTTCTTGAGGAACCTCCATACTGTTTTCCAGAGTGGCTGCTCCGGCTTGCATTCCCACCAACAGTGCAATAGGGTTCCCCTTTCTTTGTATCCTCACCAACATCTGTTGTTTCCTGAGTTGTTAATTTTAGCCATTCTGACTGGTGTGAGGCAGTATCTCATTGTGGTTTTGATTTGTATTTCCCTGATGATGAGTGATGTTGAGCATTTTTTCATGTGTCTGTTAGTCATCTGTATGTCTTTGGAAAAGTGTCTATTGATGTCTTCTGCCCATTTCTTAACTGGGTTATTTGTTTTTTGGGTGTTGAGTTTGATAAGTTCTTTATAGATTTTGGATACAAACCCTTTATCTGATAAGTCATCTGCGAATATCTTCTCCCATTCTGAAGGTTGCCTTTTAATTTTATTGATTGTTTCCTTTGCTGTGCAGAAACTTTTTATCTTGATTAGGTCCTAATATTTCATTTTGCTTTTGTTTCCCTGGCCTCTGGAGATGTGTCTAGTAAGAAGTTGGTATGGCCGAGTTCAAAGAGGTTGCTGTCTGTGTTTTCCTCTAGGATTTTGATGGTATCCTCTCTCACATTTAGGTTGTTCATCCATTTTGAATTAAGTTTTGTGTATGGTGTAAGAAAGTGGTCCAGTTTCATTCTTCTGCATGTGGCTGTCCAGTTTTCCGAACACCATTTGTTGAAGAGACTGTCTTTTTTTCATTGGATATTCTTTCCTATTTTTTCCTGCTTTGTCAAAAGTTAGTTGACCACAGAGTTGTCGGTCCATTTCTGGATTCTCTCTTCTGTTCCATTGGTCTATGTATCTCATTGTGTCAATACCATACTGTCTTGATGATTACAGTTTTGTAATCCAGCTTGAAGTCTGGAATTGTGATGCCTTCCACTTTGCATTTCTTTGTCAACATTCCTTTGGCTATTCGGGGTCTTTTCTGGTTGCATACAAATTTTAGAATTGTTTGTTTTAGCTCTGTGAAAAATACTGATGTTATTTTGATAGGGATTGCATTGAATGTGTAGAGTGCTTTGGGTAGTATAAACATTTTAACAATATTTGCTCTTCCAATTCATGTGCATGGAATTTTTTCCATTTCTTTGTGACTTCTTCAATTTCTTTCATACGTGTTGTATAGTTTTTAGCATACAGATCTTTTACCTCTTTGATTAGGTTTATTCCTAGGTATCTTATGGTTTTTTGTGCAATTGTAAATGGGACCGATTCCTTGATTTCTTTTTCTGTTGCTTCATTATTGGTGTATAGAAATGCAACAGATCTCTGTACGTTGATTTTATATCCTGCAACTTTGCTGAATTCATGTATCACCTCTAGCAATTTTTTGGTGGAGTCTTTTGAGTTTTCTATATAGAGTATCATGTCTGTGAAGAGTGAAAGTTTGACTTCTTCCTTGCTGATTTGGATGCCTTTGATTTCTTTTGGTTGTCTGATTGCTGAGGTTAGGACTTCCATTACTATGTTAAAACAGTGGTGTGAGTGGACATTCCTGTCTTGTTCCTGACTGTAGAGGAAAAGCTCTCAGTTTTTCCCCTTTGAGCATGATATTAGCTGTGGGTCTTTTGTATATGGCCTTTATGATGTTGAGGTATGTTCCTTCTATATCTACTCTCTTGAGGGTTTTTTGTCAAGAAAGTATGCTGTATTTTGTCAAATGCTTTTTTCTGCATCTGTTGAGACGATCATATGGTTCTTGTCCTTTCTTTTATTAACATGGTGTACCACGTTGGCTGATTTGCAGATATTGAACCACCCCTGTAGCCCAGGTATAAAGCCCACTTGATGGTGGTGAATAATCCTTTTAATGTACTGTTGGATTCGATTAACTAGTATCTTGATGAGAATTTTTGTATCCATGTTCATCAGGGATATTGGTCTATAATTCTCCTTTTAGTGGGGTCTTTTTCTGATTTTGGAATCGAGGTAATGCTGGCCTCATAGAATGAGTTTGGAAGTTTTCCTTCTATTTCTATTTTTTGGAACAGCTTCAGAAGAATAGGTATTACTTCTTCATTAAATGTTTGGTGGAATTCGCCTGGGAAGCCAGCCAGCCCCGGACCCTTGTTTGTTGAGAGATTTTTGGTTACTAATTCAATTTCTTTGCTGGTTATGGGTCTGCTCAAGTTTTTTATTTCTTCCTATTTCAGTTTTGGTAGTTTATATGTTTCTAAGAATTTATCCATTCCTTACAGATTGCCCAATTTGTAGGCATATGATTGCTCATAATGTTCTCTTATAATTGTATTTCTCCAGTGTTAGTTGTGATCTCTCCTCTTTCATTCGTGATTTTATTTATTTGGATCCTTTCTGTTTTCTTTTTGATAAGTCTGGCTAGGGGCTTATCAATTTTGTTAATTCTTTCAAAGAGCCAGCTCTCAGTTTCATTGATCTGTTCCTCTGTTTTTTTGGGGGGTTTTTTGTATCATTTATTTCTGTTCTAATCTTAATAATTTTCCTTCTCCTGCTGGTTTTAGGCTTTATTTGTTCTTTTTCCAACTCCTGTGGGTGTAAGGTTAGGTTGTGCATTTGAGACTTTTCTTGCTTCTTGAGGAAGGACTGGATTGCTATGTACTTCCCACTTAGGACCGCCATTGCTGCATCTCAAAGGTTTTCAACTGTCATGTTTTCATTTTCATTTGCTTCCGTGTATTTTTATTTCTTCTTTAGTTTCCTGGTTAACCCATTTATTCTTTAGTAGGATGTTCTTTAACCTTTATGTATTTGTGATCTTTCTGAATTTTTTTCTTGTGGTTGACTTTTATAGTGTTGTGGTCTGAAAATATGCATGGTGTGATCTTAGACTTTTTGTATTGGTTGAGGCCTGGTTTGTAACCCAGTATGTGATCTATTCTGGAGGATGTTCCATGTGAACTATTCTGCTACTTTAGGATGAAATGCTCTGAATATGTCTGTTAAGTCCAGCTGGTCCAGTGTGTCATTCAAAGCCACTGTTTTCTTGTTGATCTTCTGCCTAGATGATCTGTCTCTTGCTGTGAGTGAAGTGTTAAAGTCCCCTACCATTATTGTATTATTATCATTGAGTTCCTTTGTTATTAATTGATTTATATATTTGGCTGCTCCCAAGTTGGGGACCTAAATATTTGCAGTTGTTAGATCTTCTTATAGGATAGACCCCTTTATTATGATATAGTGCCCTTCTTTATCTCTTATTATTCCTTGGTTTAAAATCTAGTTTGTCTGATATAAGGATTGCTACTCCAGCTTTCTTTTGATGTCCATTAGCATGATAAATGGTTCTCTACTCCCTCACTTTCATTCTGGAAGTGTCTTTGAGTCTCAAATGAGTCTCTTATAAGCAGGATATTGATGGGTCTTTTTTTTTTTTTAATCCATTCTGATACCCTATGTCTTTTGATTGGAGCATTGAATCCATTTACATTGAGAGCAATTACTGATAGATATGAATTTTGTGCCATTGTATTACCTGTAAAGTTGCTGTTCCTGTAGATTGTCTTTGTTCCCTTCCAGTCCTTGTTGCTTTTGGTATCTCTTTCCCACTCAGAGTCCCTTTTAGTGTTTTTTGCAGGGCTGGTTTAGTGTTCATGAACTCCTTTAGTTTTTGCTTGTCTTGAAACTTTTTATCTCGCCTTCTATTCTGAATGACAGCCTCGCTGGAAATAGTATTCTTGGCTGCATATTTTTCCCAGTTAGCATGTTGAATATATCATGCCATCCCTTTGTGGCCTGCTAAGTATCTATGGACAGGTCTGCTGCTAACCTTGTGTGTCTGCTCTTGTAGGGGAAGGACCTTTTGTCCCTAGCTGCTTTCAGAATTTTCTCTTTATCTTGGTATTTTGCAAGTTTGATTATGATATGTCTTGGTGTTGATCTGTTTTTGTTGATTTTGAGGGGCATTTTCTGTGCCTCTTGGATTTGAATGCTTGTTTCCTTCCCCACATTAGGGAAGTTCTCAGCTATAATTGGTTGAAATAAATCTTCTGCCCCTTTTTCCTCTTCTTCTGGGACTTCTATGATATGGATATTATTGCGCTTTGTGCAATTACTGAGTTCCTTAGGTATATTCATGATCTAATAGTTTTATTTCCCTCTTCAGCTTATTTTCCATAATTTTGTCTTCTATATCACCTATTCATTCCTTTGATTCTTCCATCCTCATTGTAATTACATTCCGGTCAGTTTTGCATCTCAGTTGTAGCATTTTTTATTTCAGCCTGACAAGTTTTTAGGTCTTTTATCTCTGCAGCCAGGGTATCTCTGGTGTCTTCTATGCTTCTTTCAAGCTAAGCTAGTATTCTTATGACTGTTCTAAATTCTTGTTCAGATATATTGCTTATATATGTTTTCATCAAATCCCAGGCTGTGATTTCTTCTTGATCTTTCTTTTGGGGAGACTTCCTCCATCTTGTCATTATGTCTGGGTTTCCATCTTTTGCATATTATGAAAGTTACGTTTCCTGCTCCTGAGAGTAATACTGTATTAAGAAGGGGTCATAGACTGTCCAGGGCCTGGCGACTCAGGAAATGTTTCTAGTGTATGCTGTGTGCACTCTGTCATTGTGTTTTGGCTGTTCTTTCACAGAGGTCAGTCCTTTGCAGAGTTCCTCCTTGCTTGCAGTGGGGAGTGTTTGGACCTTTAAGTAGGTGTGCTTTGATTTGTTTGTTAAGATAGTTTGATTAAAAAAAAAAAAAAAAGCCTGATCCAAGAAAAAAGGAAAAGTAACAAAAAAGGAAACAAAAAACTGTAAGCCTGATCCTGGAAAAGAAAGAAGGAAAAAAGAAAAGAAAAGAAAAAAAAAAGCCTGATCCAAAAAATGAAAAAAGGAAACAAACAAAAGACAAATGAACACAAAACTATAAGCCTGATTCCAAAGAAAAAAGGGGGAAAAAAATACAAAAATTCAAAATACAAAATACAAGAAAAAAGGAATGGAAGGAAGCCTGGTCCTGTTTCCACCAGAACTGAAGCTGACGCTTTGAAGCATTCTGTGATCAGTAGACTTGGTACACGCAGGGACAGGGTGGAGGGCGGGGGGCGGAGCTGTGTTGGGCTTCTGAAGCAGAGGCCCAGCACCCTGGCTCACAGTCAGACCTGCCCTAGTAAAGATGCCTCTACTAAGCGCAGAGGGACAGGATTTGGTCTAAGTGACTCTAGCCTGCACTGGAGGCCGCTGTTGTTTTCTCTGAAGTCCCATTGTGCAGGTGGGTGGGGTGTGGAGGTGGTAGAAGATGGCATCACCCTGTGCTCTCCTCCCCAGGGAGGGAGGGAGGGTAACTCGTGGCAGACACTGTTCAGGGGGCCATCGAAGAAAAGCAAAGTGTCCCCTCCTGTGTCCCAGGCTTCGTCATATCCCTGCCTTCAACCTCTCTGTGGCCATCGCCACAGTTTTCCCTGTGTTTTATCTTTGGCTGGGGCTGGGATTCAAAACGCCACGTCTTGGCGCTCCTGGGTAGTTCAGGTGGTTAAGCATCTGCCTTCGGCTCAGGTCCTGATCCCGGGGTCCTAGGATCGAGTCCCGCATCGGGCTCCCCGCTCGGCGGGAAGCCTACTTCTCCCTCTCCCACTCCCCCTGCTTGTGTTCCCTCTCTCGCTGTGTCTCTCTCTGTCAAATAAATAAATAAATAAAATCGTAAAAACGAAAAACAAACAAAAAAACCGCCACATCTCTAAGGACCAGGCAAGGCGCAGACCGGCTCTCCTCCCTCGCCTGGAGGAGGGCCTTGCTCGCTGCGCCAGGCACCGTCCTGTCCCGGAAAAGCAGTGGCTCGGCGCCCGCACACTGGCTGGAGTCTGGTGAGTGCCGCGAGAGGCCGGGACCAGGTTTTCTGCCCCCTGCGTGTGCTGTGCCTCTGTCCCCTGCTGGTGAAGGGCCGCTCAGTGCCTCCTCGGGGGCCTTCTGTCCTTGGAGGGGCAGAGAGGCAGAATACCCTCTTCCAAATGTACTCCAGGAAGGGGAGCAATCTCTCCTCGTGAGACCCAGGGGATCCCTGCCCCAGGGCCCATTGTGCGAAGGCTCTGTGCTGCTCTCCTCTCCCGCTCGTTCCCTTTCCCCCGACTTCTCTCCATGAAAAGGGCTCCCTCCCCTCCCTGGCACTGGGGCTTTTCTGCCCCCCCCCCCCCCAGTTCACTTCTCTGAACCTTGAATCTGCCACGTTCTCTCCAGTTATGCTGATTGTTTTCTGAATGCTCAGATCAATTCCCTGTTGTTCAAAATGAATGTTGTTGATCGGCTCTGTTCGAGGGTTAAGGTCGGTTCAGAGTCCCCCGGCTACTCCGCGGTCTTAACTCCTCGTCTGCTAATGGCCTCTTTACTCATGTGGAATAAGAAACGATTTCTGAGCTCATAGAGGTCAATCCTTCCTTAATTTGGCAACTCTTTTTCCAGCTTTATCTTTTATTCTCTTCCCCTCAGACACTTTATGTTCCTGATACATCTTCAAGCAGTATGGAGAAATATAATCCTTTGCAGTTTTTCAGCATTTAGATGATACGGTATTATGTACCACCGCTGGTCTTGAACAATATGTTGAGTGGGTACAGAGCCCAGTGGAATCCAGCCAGTTGTTACGGGTTTCCCCAACCCAGGGCTTTCTTGGGAACCACTCTCAGAGAGGTCAGCTCCTATAATAATCACTCTCAGCCTGGCTTTTCTTCTACAGAGGCTTAGGTTTACTAAGGCAAGGAGGCAGGCTGGCAAAAGCTGTAGACGCTGCAGATTTCTACTGATGCTAAGGAAACAATTTTAGCATATATTGTGGGAAGAACTTTGTCTTCACATTTTGTCGTTTATGACTCACATTTATTAAGATTTATAAACTTTTTCTTGCAGTTTAGATGCCTTAGAATGTTTTTTATTGATTAGGTAATAAATTCTAATTTGTTTCAAGTAAATTCATCAGAGGATAGTAATTCTGGAATGGTTTATTTTTTTAAAGATTTTATTTTTAAGTAATCTCTACACCCAACATAGGGTTCAGACTTAACAACCCTGAGAACAAGAGTTGCATGCTCCATCGACTGAGCCAGCCAGGTGACCCAGGAATGGTTTATTTTTAATTGCTTTTTTCCAACCCAAATTTGGCAAGAGGTGACAGTACGAGACCTGGATTGTTGTGTTGGATGATTAGCTGTGGCTGATTCCTTTTCTGGTCTCATTTTATTCAGTGTGCAACTAGATCTTTTTTTTTTTTTTTAAGATTTTATTTTTATTTATTTGGCAGAGAGGGAGACAGCGAGAGAGGGAACACAAGTAGGCGGAGTGGGAGAGGGAGAAGCAGGCTTCCCGGAGAGCAGGGAGCCCGATATGGGGCTCGATCCCAGGACCTGGGATCATGACCTGAGCCGAAGGCAGACACTTAACAACTGAGCCACCCAGGCGCCCCACAACTAGATCATTTCTAAGGGACCTTACAATTTTGGAATTAATGATCATAATGTTAGGATTTAATTTAGAATTCTAAAAGCAAAAACAAATGTAGTACACTAGAGGGAGCTCTGCTCTTTTAAATGTTCTCATTTGTATTTAAAAATATATCTCGTACAAGAGTGTATACACTTTGTCTGAATGATTTATATAGGAATAACAAAGTCAATACCTGTTTACGGACAATTTGTATCATCTTCTCCAAGAGGTCATCAATATCCTGCCTTCTGTGTTAATCATTTCCTTGCTTCTCTTTATTGTTTTAACACTTATGCTTATATCCTTAAGCAGTGTATTGTTTTGGCTTTTGAATATATTTCAACTGATCTTTATATAACAGATATCAAAGAGTATGTATTCTTCTCTGACTTGTTCTTTTATTTCTCATGATTTTTGAGATTCATCCATGTCGATGTATATAGTTACAGTATTTTCTCAGCTACTTTATATTCTGTCAGTATACCACAGTCCATTTATCTGTTCCCCTCCCACTGGAGATTTGGGTTGCTTTCATAAACAATGCGGCCATGAGCATTTATGGACATGTCTCCTTTTGCACACGTGTAAGAGTTTCTTTAGGTTACCCAGAGTTACATAGAGTGGAATTAGTTTAGAGGATATTGCACGTTCAACTTTACTAGGTAACGCTAAAGTGTTTTCCATAGTGGCTACACTAAGTTTTATCCCAGTAGTAGAAAACATTTGATATTGACTGACTTAATTTTTCACCAATCTGGTAAGTGTGAAAATGCTTGTGATGTTATTTGATTACTCATGGATCAAGTGTTTTTGTATGTTTATTCATCATTTCTGATTCCACATCTGGAGATGCCTGGTTCATGTCTTTGGCCTTCTTCTATAGAATTTTTTTTTCTTATAAATTTTTAGGAGTTTAAATATATATATTCTGGATATTAATCCTTTTGTCAATTATTTGGATTGCAGAGATCTCCTGGTTTTGTTTTTTGTTTTTTGTTTTTCATTTTATTTATGGTGTCTTGACAAGCAGAAAAGTTATTTTATTTTATTTTTTAAAAGATTTTATTTATTTATTTGACAGAGAGAGACACAGCGAGAGGGGGAACACAAGCAGGGGGAGTGGGAGAGGGAGAAGCAGGCTTCCCGCCTAGCAGGGAGCCCGATGTGGGGCTCGATCCCAGGACACCGGGACCATGACCTGAGCCGAAGGCAGACGCTTAACAACTGAGCCACCCAGGCGCCCCAGAAAAGTTTTTTTATTTTAATGTAAAGTGAATATGTCAATCTTTTTTTATACTTTGTGGTTTTTGTGTCTTGCTTAGCTGGAGTTCTTTCATTACTGAAAGTCAGAGAGATATTTTCTTATATCATATTCTAAATTTCATGGTTTACCTATGATTTTTATTCTTGGTGTGAATTTGAGATTGTTCTGGTTTTCTGTTTTTGAAAAACAACCTGCCTCAAATATGAATGGCTTAAAGCATTTTATTCTGCTTATGGTTTTTGTGTCAAGAATTTAGAAAGAGCTCATCTGGCAGTTTGCCCATTACCCATAAGGCACTAGTTGGGCTACAAAATTCACTTTCAAGATGACTTCTTTCTCTATTCACGGATGTAGTTGGTGCCTTTGTGCTTCTTGGCCCCTCTCTATTTTTACATGGGGTTTGGTCCTCTAGCACATCTTCACATGGGTTATGCTTTTTGTGGCATGATGGTCTTAGGGTGGTCACTATCCTTACATGGTGGCTGCCTTCCAACCATTCTTGGTCATGTCCCAAGAATGAGCATCCCAAAAGCAAGTATTTCCAAAAGGCAAGAAGAGAAAACTACCAGGTAGCTAGGAACTATGCCTAGAATTGGTAAAGCGTCACCTCTGCCATGTTCTATTTGTCAAAGCAATCACAGGGCTTGCTCACATTTAAGGGGGTAGAGAAATAATCTCATCTTGTTGAGTTTTTGACCTCATCAAGGTCACTTTGGGGAAGAGTCTCATTGGGGAAGGTTGGGCAATGCTGTTGTGGCCATCCTTGCAGAATGCATTCTGGTTACAGTGGCATTCATTTGCAAACTGCATTCATCCCCTGCATCATGACTCCCCAAATATATCCCATTATGGGGTCATATAAAGCAATCATAGGCCCATAGCACTTCTAAAATGCAGTTGAACATATGTCTGCCATTCCTCGATTAGGGCATAGTTCTGCTTCTTGTGAATGATTCTGCATGGTTCCTGGCTCTTCCTCCTGGAGTCTTGGCTCTGCATGCTTAGTCATTTTTCCTTTTCCATAAGAGATGGCCCATGTTTGCAGAGGAATAGCTTTCTCATATACTTCCTGGTTAGTGAAACTTGAGATTCTTGACTGTTTTTTGCATTTTGAACGGTTTGATTTTTAGTCCAAGTAGGTGGTGATTCTGCTAGTATTATTGTCTTAAAAATGCTGTGGCTTTTCTATGAATTTTATTGTGGTTTATTCCATTAGACAAAAGTCCCACATATGTCTTTGAAACAGGCTCTTTTTTGCCTGGGCTTCTTATGAGTCTGCTCTGGTCCAACACCTTCAAAATTCTTAAACTCTGAGTTTAACCAAGATGGTCTGTAAGGTACTGCCTTCAATCTTTTTGAGGTTATAGTAAAAGTCTTTTTTTTTTTTTTCTTTTTAAAAAATTTTTTGTTAACATATAACGTATTATTTGTTTCAGGTACAGGTCTGTGATTCATCAGTCTTGCACAACTCACAGCGCTCACCATAGTATATACTCTCCACGATGTCCCTCACCCAGTCACCCCAGTCCTCCCACCCCCCTCCACTCCAGCAACCCTCAGTTTGTTTCCTGAGATTAAGAGTCTCTTATGGTTTGTCTCCCTCTCTGGTTTTGTCTTGTTTCATTGTTCCCTCCCTTCCCCTATGATCCTCTGTCTTGTTTCTCAAAATCTTCATATCAGTGAGATACTTATCTTTCTCTATTGACTTATTTCACTTAGCATAATACCCCCTAGTTCCATCAACGTCATTGCAAATGGCAAGATTTCATTTTTTGATGACTGCATAATATTCCGTTGTATGTATATACCACATCTTTATCCAGTCATCTGTTGATGGACATCTAGGCTCTTTCCATAGTTTGGCTATTGTGAACATTGCTGCTATAAACATTGGTGTGCAGGTGCCCCTTTGGGTGACCACATTTGTATCTTTGGGGTAAATACCCAGTAGTGCAGTTGCTGGCTCGTAGGGCAGCTCTATTTTCAACTTTTTGAGGAACCTCCATACTGTTTTCCAGAGTGGCTGCACCAGCTTGCATTCCCACCAACAGTGTAGGAGGGTTCCCCTTTCTCTGCATCCTCGCCAACATCTGTCATTTCCTGACTTGTTAATTTTAGCCTTTCTGACAGGTGTGAGGTGGTATCTCATTGAGGTTTTGATTTGGATTTCCCTGATGCCAAGTGATGTTGAGCACTTTTTCATGTGTCTGTTGGCCATTTGGATATCTTTGCAGAAATGTCTGTTCATGTCTTCTGCCCAGTTCTTGATTGGATTAGTTGTTCTTTGGGTGTTGAGTTTGATAAGTTCTTTATAGATTTTGGATACTAGCCCTTTATCTGATATGTCATTTGCAAATATCTTCTCCCATTCTGTTGGTTGTCTTTTGGTTTTGTCGACTGTTTCCTTTGTTGTGCAAAAAGCTTTTTATCTTGATGAAGTCCCAATAGTTCATTTTTGCCCTTGCTTCCCTTGCCTTTGGCGATGTTTCTAGGAAGAAGTTGCTTCTGCTGAGGTCAAAGAGGTTGCTGCCTGTGTTCTCCTTAAGGATTTTGATGGATTCTTGTCTCTCACATTTAGGTCTTTCATCCATTTTGAGTCTATTTTTGTGTGTCGTGTAAGGAAATGGTCCAGTTTCATTCTTGTGCATGTGGCTGTCCAATTTTCCTAGCACCATTTGTTGAAGAGACAGTCTTTTTTCCATTGGACATTCTTTCCTGCTTTGTTGAAGATGAGTTGACCATAGAGTTGAGGGTCCATTTCTGGGTTCTCTATTCTGTTCCATTGATCTATGTGTCCGTTTTTGCGCCAGTACCATACTGTCTTGATGAGTACAGCTTTGTAATAGAGCTTGAAGTCCAGAATTGTGATGCCACCAGCTTTGCTTTGCTTTTTCAACATTCCTCTGGCTATTCAGGGTCTTTTCTGATTCCATACAAATTTTAGGATTATGTGTTGCATTTCTTTGAAAAAAATTGATGGTATTTTGATAGAGATTGCATTAAATGTGTAGATTGCTCTAGGTAGCATAGACATTTTCACAATATTTGTTCTTTCAGTCCATGAGCATGGAACATTTTTCCATTTCTTTGTGTCTTCCTCAATTTCTTTCATGAGTATTCCTTTTTTTTTTAATTTTATTTATTTATTTTTTATTCTTATGTTAATCCCCATACATTACATCATTAGTTTTAGATGTAGTGTTCCATGATTCATTGTTTGTGCGTAACACCCAGTGCTCCATGCAGGAGTATTCCTTTTTTTATTTTTTTAAGATTTATTTATTTATTTTAGACAGAGAGAGCACACACGTAAGTGGTGGGAAGAGCAGAGGCAGAGGGAGAGAGAGAATCCTCATGTAGGCTCCCTGCTGAGCACAGAGACTGATGTGGGGCTTGATCTCATGACCCTGAGATCATGCTGAGCTAAAATCAAGAGTTGGCTGCTTAACCAACTGAGCTACCCAGTCGCCTCAGTGAAAGTCTTTTATAGCTACATGTGACTGCCCTCAGACCATGTTTTACTAGAAACATCTTGAATTTGATATTGGTCGTAAGGCCATTTTTACTTTGAGAACTTTTTGTTGGGGTTGAGATTTGGGAATGAGAAATAGTTTTGTTTTTGAATCAAGTCATGGCTCCTTTGTATTTCCTCTAGATTTTGGTGAAAAACTGAAGTGGTCCTTTTTTAGTTTATCTCTGTCTATCCATACCTTGTTATCGAGGCTAAAAGAAACCAGTTGGCATTTTCAGCATTCATCCTGGAAAACCCCTTTTCCAGATCCTCCTTTTGTGTTTTCCTTGTCTCGACAGGGGACAGTTTTGACTGAAATTGGTGCCACTGTGCAACACAGATCTTTTCTACAGCCTTCAACCACAACTTCCTCACAGCGCTTCCAGGCTTCCCCTAACAAGTCTTCCTGAGCTCTCCGGCCTCCACTCACTGCCTGTCCTGATAGAAGTGCCCCACATTTCTGTTCAGCTTCTCTGTGGTTGTGTAACAAAACTAGGTGCAAACATGGTGCTACAAGCAATCCTTGTTATTTTTACATAATTTTGTGGGTCAGGAATTTGAGGGGGCGTCTTAGCTGGACATTGCCTGGGCCTGCTGAAGCTAGAACATCCACCTCCGGGATGACTTCTGCACGCCCAGGTCTGGAGCTGAGGTGCTCCTTGAGCTCAGTTTCCTTCCATGCAGTGTCTCATCTTCCATGGCCTCTTTTTGTGGCTTAGGCGTCTCAGCATGCTGCTCTCGGGGGCGTGGCCCCTCTGTACATGATGGCTGGTTTCTAAGAGGGAGCTTCATGAGCCGAGTGGGAGTTCTCAGAGGCAGGAAGTGCATTCCAGGCCGGTTAAGGGCTAGTGCCCAGACCCGGCACAGTCTCACTCCTACCATCTTCTAGTTACCAAAGCAGTTGGAGAGGGCTCACCCAGACTCAAAAGAGGAGAGAAACACGTGCTAGCTCTTGGTAGGGTAGTGGCAAGACCCCTTGCAGAGGAGCATGGCGATGGGAAGTGCCCGTGTGAAGCATCTTTGGAAGCGTGCTCTGCAGCAGGGATGCAATTTCACGTTTCCCCAGGGGATAGCCAGGCGGACCAGAACTCTTTACTGAACAGTCCATACTTTCTCATTGATCTGTAATGTCTTTTCTGTCATAAATGAGGTTTCTGAAGAAATGTGTATGTTTGTTTTCGATTGTCCTTCTAGGCCCATGATTTTTCACCTGGGAGCCATTTTGCAGGTGACAATGTCTGGAAATACTTTTGGTGGTCACTCTTGGGAGGGTGTGCTATTAGCATCCAGTGGATGGAGGCCAGGGAGGCTGCCAGCAATGTGCAGTGCACAGGACAGCTCCCCCCACAACGAGAATTATCCAGCCCAGAATGTCAGCAATGCTGAGGCTGTGTGAATCCACGGTCCGTGCCATCAGAGCTGCCCTACCGTATTATCGAATGAGCCTTGATGGCTGGTAGGGCAAGTCTCCTCACTTTGTTTTTCTTCTTTAAGAATGTCTCCATTGTTTTTGGCCTCTTGCATTTCCATATCAATTTTACAATCAGTTTATCATGTTTCGTAGAAAATTTTATATTTTGATTGGAATTTCTTAAAGATTTTATTTATTTGAGAGAGAGAGAGGGAAACAGCATGAGAGGGGAGAGGGTCAGAGGGAGAGGCAGGCTCCCCGCTGAGCAGGGAGCCGGATGCAGGACTCGATCCCCGGACTCCGGGATCATGACCTGAGCTGAAGGCAGCCGCTTAACTGACTGAGCCACCCAGGTGCCCTTGACTGGAATTTCTTTGTAAGTATATATCTCCATGAGGAATACTGTTGTTGATGTTTTACTATTGAATATGGATATTGAGTCTACTTATTTACCAACATGTTGTATCTCTCTATCAATTTACTTCATTAATGTCTTTCATTAAAGTTTTATAATGTCCTTATTAAAGGGCTTGTATATCTTTTGTACAAGATGGTTTGTTCTCTTGGCCAGTTAGTTGGAGGCTTTTCGTAAGTTGCTTTCCTCTTTTGGGCCTTCATTTCTGTAAGTAAAAAAAATGTGACATTTGGATGAGATCATTCCTGACAGGCTTTGAAGCCTGAGATGACGTGATTAAAGTATTAAAATGACACGGAAAACTTTCAGGGCACACAGTAAAAGTAGTCCATCAGGGGGAGCTCTTCTGCATTTCATCTCTGGCTGGACTGCTGTGAAGATCCCACACTGGCTAGGGATAGCTACACACGTTATGGCAGAGACCTCCTCGTCCCAGGGCGAAGGAAGAACGTGGCTCCCTGGTATCTCTTCAATCACAGTTCTCCACATAAGAACTTCTACTTTGGTTTTGGGAAGGTATTTCTTGTTTCTGGGTGTGGGGATACAGGAAACACATTTCGAACCCAGGAGAACATTTATGGGTCATCCAATATAATCCCTTTATTTGACAAATGAACCAACTTTGACTTAGAGGCACTGTTACTTTCCAGAGGACACATAGACTGTTCGTGAGAGAATTAGGGCTGGAACTTAGGTCAAATTTTCACACTTTAGTTGAAGGGGTTGGGAGGGTAAACAGTGGGTATCAGTGGTGGGCTGGGGGTAGGGAAGGTGTTGAATTTTTAAAGAGCTGAAGGATGGGTGACCTGTGATTTCCCTGGACATGTTTGCACAATTATATGTGAATGTGATAGAGAGTGTGTGTCCCCAAGTGTGTGCATACATGCTGTACTTTGGTTGGCAGTAGGGCTTCTGTTGTGATTGTTGGCTTCTTGGAAATAGGATTGGACTTCTGTAAGCCAGCCTTCACTTAAGAGGTATAGTAACTTTTACTGGCTTTAGAGATTTATTTAATTTGTATTTTGGAATTGTTTGGAAATACCTGCCTTGGCAATTTGATTAAAAAATTTAAGCTGTCTTTCAGTTTATTTATCTTTAACTTGATTTAATGATTTCATTTTTTTCTCACTGACTTTTCAAATAAAGTGGAGTTATTGGATATTCTTTTAAGAGAAGATGAAACTCAACTTCTCTTCATTAGCCATCCTTTTTCAAGTCTATTGTGACTATTTTTGAAATGTTCCTCCATAGTGCTTATTATATGTGATTCTCCTGATTCACCTCAGTACAAACTTTTTTTGTAAACTATAGACATTTTAAAAGTTATTTATTTCTGTATGCATTTAAGAATAAGATCTTTATCATTTATTTGGATTATTTTTCCTGTGGGTATCATGGATAAGATTTTAAACCTTTATTTTGGCTTAAATAAATAAAAAGTAAACTACCTATTGACTTTCATGTCAACATTAAGAAGGAGAGTTCTTGTGTTACTTTTTCAAGGCAGTGCAATCTATCTTTTTCTAACAAATTAACAGAAAAAGATCCTCTGAGGAAAATGTGTATTTAACTACCTTTCTGTTGTTCTTTATCAGATGTGGTCTAGAACAGTTTAAAGATTAGATTGTATTTAGGCTTCTCTGTGTTAGTCCAAGAAGTGATGGTGCCAAGGCCTTGGAGAGGTAGGGTAGAGAAGGGTATAAAAAGGCAGAAGAAGGACATTGGGCAGCTCTCACCTCCTCCAAGACTGAGGCTTCCATCTCATTGTGAAGTGTTCCATATTCAAGGGAAAGAGGATTGTATTTGAAATAGATATAAAAGGCTAAAAGATTCTTGTGCCAATATACTCTTCCTCAGCAAGTATCACAGAGGATTAGTCTGTCCATAATTTCTTTTTTTTTTTTTTTTAAGATTTTATTTATTTATTTGACAGAGAGAGACACAGCAAGAGAGGGAACACAAGCAGGGGGAGTGGGAGAGGGAGAAGCAGGCTTCCCGCTGAGCAGGGAGCCCGATGCGGGGCTCGATCCCAGGACCCTGGGACCATGACCTGAGCCGAAGGCAGACGCGTAACGACTGAGCCACCCAGGCGCCCCCTGTCCATAATTTCTGTTTGCATATGTACCATCTATAAATTTTGGAGAGAGTTGTGAGGCAGTAAGGATTGTGAGCTGGGTGAAAGAAATGGCTTGCCCTAGCAGCCTGTTAAGAACATCTATAATCGTGAAAATCATTTGATAAGAGAACATATTCTATTTATTTCATAATTTGTCACATGTTTGGTTCCTGTGTTTATGTGATAGGTGTAATGAATGAACATTGAAAAAATGCATATGGGGGCGCCTGGGTGGCTCAGTCGTTGAGCCTTCGGCTCAGGTCATGATCCCAGGGTCCTGGGATCGAGCCCCACATCGGGCTCCCTGCTCAGCGGGAAGCCTGCTTCTCCCTCTCCTGCTCCCCCTGCTTGTGTTCCCTCTCTCACTGTGTCTCTCTGTCAAATAAATAAAATCTTTAAAAAAAAAAAAAGAAAAAAGAAAAAACGCTTATGTTGGGTACAGTGAGCCACGTGTGATAATTTGAGCATGACCTTATTATCTGAGGTTTGGAATTATTATATAAATTCTCAAGGATAAAAGAAATGGGAACTATTGTTAAAATATCTGTGTCTCCCATTGACTACAGTAATAGAGATTTCCTTCTTGGTTTTTAGATTTCCTCCTTCCTCACCCCTGAAACCATATCCAAAGAAGCCTACATACCAAAAGGATGTTATTAAATTTCCGGAATGGAATGACCCCCCACCAAGCACTTCACAAGAAAACATCCCAGTGAGGCCAGTTGTGATGGTAAGTGTATTACTAAAAGCTGGGCAGGGAGATGGGGGTGGAGTGGGGTGGTGGCCGTGGTGGTGGCTGGGGGCGGGGCTAGCAGCCTCCAGAAGTAGGAAATGGTCTGTGAACCACCAGCCTTAGTCTACTTCTTTCTATGAACAATGGTCCAAAAGTACTTGAAAACAATATCTTATGTGTCAATAGCTGACAGAACAGTAACAAGGAAAGATTAGCTGTTGGACCTTTTCTCTCTTTCCTGCTGACATTTTGACTGAATACATGGTAGGTATTTTTCATAGGGTCAGACCAAGCAGGTTTCTGTGGCAGCTCCCTCATAATCTTCTTTTCTCCTGTGTTCTAGAAGTTACTCTTCTCGGGCGCCTGGGTGGCTCAGTCGTTAAACGTCTGCCTTCGGCTCAGGTCATGATCCCAGGGTCCTGGGATCGAGTGTCCCACATCGGGCTCCCTGCTCGGCAGGAAGCCTGCTTCTCGCTCTCCCACTCCCCCTACTTGTGTTCCTGCTCTCGCTATCTCTCTCTCTGTCAAATAAATAAATAAAATCTTAAAAAAAAAAACTGGCTTCTATTAGAAGTTACTCTTCTCGCTCTTTGCATCTTCTTGAATTTTGTTCTAATTATTACCGGTTGAGAGTGAGAAGGTTAGGGTGTGAAGTATTGTGGAATGACCCCTAAAAATGAACAGTTAAATTCTGCTAGTTTGGAGAAACCTAAGCTTAATGTAGAATAAAGTAATTTTGGGGGGTACTTTTACCTTAAAATATTCCCATAGAAGACTACCATGATTGAGGTAATGCTAAAAAATAAAATAGAGAAACTTTCATATGGCAGTTTTTAAGAATTGTACCCACACCAGTATTTTAAATTAATCTAGTTTGATAGATGTCCAATTCATGCTTTTATTTGCAAAGATGTGATGTAAACATTTTTAGGCAATTTAATTAAAAGAAAAAGCAACTTTTTTTTCCTAAAGTGGTTGTATTTTCAGTTTGAAGAGAATGATAGTTAAGAAGCTTAGGCTTTTGGGCACCTGGGTGGCTCAGTCGTTTAAGCGTCTGCCTTTGGCTCAGGTCATGATCTCAGGGTCCTGGGATCGAGCCCCGCGTTGGGCTCCCTGCTCAGTGGAGGGTCTGCTTCTCCCTCTCTGCCCCTCCCTACCCAGCTCATGCTCACTCACTCTCTCTCAAATAAATAAAATCTTAAAAAAAAAAAAGATGCTTAGGCTTTATCAAAGATAATTCAAGAAAAACAGTGGCGCCAGTGACAGAAATAGGGACTCCATAGGGCTTGCAGGTTTGCAGGATGACGATGAATTTTGTTTTAAATATGTCTGGTGGTAAACATGGTCTGTCTTAAATGGACGTATCTCACAGGCAGATGGAGATAATGGTCCCGGAACTTAAAGGCAAGATCATTAACTTATTCATTCAACAAACATTTATTGAGTGTCTGCTGTGTACCATGCATTGTATTAGCTCCACAGATACAGTTTTAACTCTAAAAAGGCTCAGAGTCTAGTGAAGCATACAATACAAAAATAGAGAACTAGAAAACAAAGTGGAACTACTTTGGGTATTTGAGGACTTTTAATTTATTCCTAATGGGGAATACTTACTTACTTAAGGTCTAGTTGATAGTTCCTGTCCCAGAGAAAGTTAAAATGTAAGCTCCATGATGTCAGGGACATTTTTTATGAACATTTGCAATTCAACATCTAACATGGCCCCATTGGTAGAGTGGTTATTCAACAGGCATTTTTTTTCTTTATAAGGTCATCTAGTGTTGTTTGTACGAAAGAGATAAAATCCTGTATTAAGTTAATATGTATGTATGTCATCAATATAGTAACTTCCCTTTTCTATTCCACCTGGTTCTATGAAGTTGTAATATTCCTGGTGTCATCTGTAGAACCAAGTACTCATTAGCACACTTTAATGCTCCAATGACAATGACTTGTATCTTCTGTTTTCATTTTCTAATTTTCCAGGAGCCCTGAAGTGGTATACCAGTGTCCTAGATTCATCAACCATTTTCTTCTAAAGCTTATCATTTCTTTTGTCGTCTACCTGTGTCTTGTACTTCCCTCTTGAATGAAGTGGGAGAGGTTTGGGCTCCCTGCTCATTGTAATTCCAGCAAAGCTTCGGCTGCCGCTTCTTGAGCAATGTCCAAAGGAAGAATGGCAGAGCAGGATCTGTTTCCCCACTTGGTCCTTGATGTGGGTTTTAGAATTAGGAGGTTAATGGTCAATAAAGAAAGAGTTCATCTTTCTTGAAGAACTTCAGCTCATCATTCATTTCTTCTATTTTACTTTCCCTGTTTCTATCTTTGCTTCCTCTTTGCTTGTTGGTTTTTGTTTTTGTTTTATCCTGTCTTTTCTCTTGCTTCACCGTTTATACAAATAAAAAAATAAAATAATAAAATAAAACTGTTGTGTTTGCTGAGGGGCAGTACAGTGTGGAAAGTAAGATATTGGATTCTGGAGCCAGAGTGTTGGGTTTGGATCTTGGCTCCTCCATTTACTAGCTATTTGAGCTTGTTTCTCTGTTTTATTCATTGTGTTTGTGTCTCAGTTTTCTTAATGGTGAAACTGGGATGATAATAGTACCCTCTGGGGCAGGCTTGTTGTGAGAATCAGGTGAATTCATATCTATAAAGCGCTTAGAATGGTGGCTGGCACACAGGTGTTCAGTAACTGTTAATTATTGTTGCTGTTATTCATTTATTTAATAGAATTGTTTTCAGGTGGAGACAAAGGAAAATAAATTACTTATGATATCATCCAGAGAGAATTAACATGAACATTTTTTAGTGTATCCTTTTTTCCATACAAACTTTTAACACAAAAATGGGATCCTGTTGAGCTTTTCATCGCCTGTGTTCTTCACTTTGAACAGTGTGCTTAGCTTATTTTTTCATGTTATTAGACATTTGACATCATATTTTAATATCTGCATCTTGTCTAATATGAAAGTAATGTATTTTATTTATCCAGTCCTTTACTGTTAGATATATACTGTGTTTCCAGTTTTTTAGGAGACAATGTAATGAGCAATATCTTTACAGATAAATGGTTGAATATATCCATGGTCTTTATTTCTTTTTTTTTTTTTTAAGATTTTATTTATTTATTGAGAGAGAGAGAGCGGGAGCATGAGGCGGGGGAGAAGGAGAGAGAATCTCAGGCCCAGTGCGGAGCCCAATCCAGGGCTCGATCTCACAACCCTGAGATCATGACCTGAGCTGAAACCAAGAGTTGGACGCTTAACTGACTGAGCCACCTAGGTGCCCCCATGGTATTTCCTTAAGATAACTTTTGGAAGTAGGTTTGCTAGGCAAATGGAATAGTTTATATGCCTGCCTTCAAAAATGAACACCTAATTTAGATACTTTAAATAAATTCACAAATCCACATGGTCTTTAACTTTCTTTTGTAATTCAATAATTCTCCAAAAACAAAATCACAAAACAAATTTCTGGCTCTGTTTTTCCAAGGGTATTAGCTTTTTCTATAAAGATACTTTTGTAAAAACTCTTATAGAATATATTTGTAAATGATTATGCTGTGGAGCTCTTGTTTTTCCTGCTTTCTGCAGTAGCCTAAGATCTGGGGGCTGCTCATTGACTTTGTACTTATTTGATCTTTGCTTATAAAAAATAGAGAACTCTTGGAAGTAATAGACTTTAAGTTTGTTTTAAACAATTACTCCATTTGGACAGTGTGTAAATATGGATAGGTATTCTTTGACAATTTTAATTCCGAATTTTATCTCATGGCTACTTCATTGATTAGTTGGAATTCCCAGAGGGGGAAAAATAGTCAATGTCATGTTTATTGCCATCGTTCTTTTGTGATTTATGAATACTCATTTATAATGTGACCTCATCCTGAAGGGTTATACTCGACTTCTCTGTAGTCTGTGCAAAGAAAACGAGTTCATATTCCTAGTTATTATTTTAAATCAAATTACAAATAACCAAGTCAAGGACATTTCTGATAAAATCGTATCACTGTCTGTTGAAATATTTGTTCTCTTTCCTTCGACCCTCCGCCCAACTAGACCTCCGAGATGTGGTACAAGCGGCACAGCATCGCCATCGGAGAGGTGCCGGCTTGCCGTCTCGTCTGCCGCAGGCAGCTGACAGAGGCGAACGTAGAAGAGATATGGAAGTCCATGACATTAGCATAGTACGTGCGTTTGACGTTAATGAGCACTTTCGCTGTTTTCTCTTTTGCTTCTCTACTACTCTCTGCATATTGAATTTTCTGGAATTACGTCTTAAAACCTGAACTTTGTATTGTTTGCAATTGAATTCTGGAAATTTTCTGTTGTCATTTATATAATAGTTAAGAAGAGAAATTTAAAAGTTCTTCAACTTTCTAGTAATCCTGAAGTTTTATGTTTAATGAAACACAGTGGTAAATTTGGTCTCCTAGATATTTGGCATACTACAGGTAATTAAAGTAAATGATGTTATATAGCAGTTTTTTTTTCCCTCACAAACATACTATTAGCAGTTTCTCATCATTGGATAAGCTGGGTTTTGTTTTTATAATATCTATACCTATGAAATCATTTTCTTGGCATTCAGGGTGTTATGTATTAAATTAGTGAACCAATCTGTTAATGGCCAAAAGGTCTTTTAAGTTTGTTTCATCATATTCAATTTCTAGCCTTTTTGCCAAGATTGGATAAAATGCATGAAGACAGCGCATTTTATTTATTTATTTTTATTTAAAATAACGCATTTTAAAGATTGATCTTTTGGGGCACCTGGGTGGCTCAGTCTTTAAGCATCTGCCTTTGGCTCAGGTCATGATCCCAGGGTCCTGGGGATCGAGCCCCGCATCAGGCCCCCTGCTCAGCGGGAAGCCTCCTTCTCCTTTTCCCACTCCCCCTGCTCGTGTTCCCTCTCTTGCTGTCTCTCTCTCTCTGTCAAATAAATAAATGAAATCTTAAAAAAAAAAAAAAAAAAGACTTTCTAAAGATTGATATTTTACATGCCAGGTTTTTGGGTAATACTGATTTTTTTAAAAAGTAATTAATTTAATTATCATATATCTTTCCAGTTTACAGAAAGTCCTTGGCCTGGATTCTTTGGAAGAAGTCTTAGACATTAAACTGGTCAACTCCAAGTTCATCATCCATAATGTGTATAGTGTGAGCAAGCAGGGAGTTGTCATCCTTGATGACAAGTCAAGTAAGTCCATAAAAACCATTCTGGTCCCATTTGACCCACTGTGTTGGCTGTGCAGGTCCATCAGCTTCTTTTTTGATCCTTCCCTAAACCCTCAATAAATGTACCTTCTCATTATGTATAGCCTTGTCTCATTTCCTCATGCCTTTTAAATAATTGTGTGGATTAAGGAGGTGTCAAGGAAAGGTGAACATCCAGGAGTCAAAGCCTCAGCACAATCCATCCAGAGGCTAGTTCAGTGTTAGCCACACTGGGCAGTAAGTGGTTCTGTATTATTCACAGAAAAATCCCTGAAAAGTAAGTTTAAGACCTAACTGAGTGCTTGAGTCAGTTTGTGACTGACTGGATCTTGGAGATTGATTTTAGGTTTCAAGTGGGTCTGATTGATTTTAGGTTCTCACTGACCTTTTCATATGGTGTCTCGGTGGTAGATTTTCTGGGATGGTCTTGATTTATGTCATTTTTTTTTCTTGTTAATAAAGGTAGGCCTTTAAATGCTGAAAGTGCTTTAATTTTTTATTCCTTTTCTTCCAAGCCAGTTTATAAGTCAGGAAAAAAAAGACATTTAGCAGCTGCCTATCCTGGGTTTTTTTATTTGGAAAAATAAGGGCATGGTACCTGTAGTGGGCCAGAATCCCCAAACTGATTTTAAATCTTTCTTCTCTTAAATTGGGGATGGGCCAGAATTGGATGGGTTTTTTGAATGGTTCTTTCTTTACTTCCAACCCTTGATTGTGGGAATAGCTGGAACTAGAATGAGATTTGGATGTGGGAAGATGGTGTAGTACTTTTGGGTTTTTATAAATTATTATTAAATTTAGGGCTGGGGACTCCTGGGCAGCAAGATAGAACTCTACCCGAAGGAGCCTGAGCAGTGTGAGAGGGAAAGAGGTTTTTCTAGGTCCCAATTCCTGACAGGAGCAGAATGTGTCTTTGAAACTTGAGACACCTCCTCTTTTATGTAGCCTCTGTATTGGGAATGGATGGTATCAGGAAACAAATAAATTTGTGACTTCGTGAGTTGTTAGGTTATTATCAACCTATACGATTAAATTACATAGAATGATGGGGCTATTGCCTTTGAAATACGTCTAAAATCCTTCCACATTCTTTGAGTAGAGCAAACATTAATACTTTTACCTACTGGGGCGCCTGGGTGGCTCAGTCTGTTAAGCGGCTGCCTTCGGCTCAGGTCATGATCCTGGGGTCTTGGGATCGAGCCCCACATCCGGCTCCCTGCCCAGCGGAGAGCCTGCTTCTCCCTCTCCATCTGCCTGCCACTTTGCCTACTTGTGCTCTCTCTCTCTGTCAAATAAATAAAATCTTAAAAAAGAACAAACAAACAAATACTTTTACCTACTAATTAGATCATCGGTCATCTTTTGTCTTACCAAGTTCTTAGAAAGAAGAACACTTCCACAAGCCTCAGGTTCATTAGAGCTAATACAGTTCGATTAGTGTCTTTGCAGTTTTTCACAAAGTGAAGAAGATGGAGAAGCAGAAGCATGAGTGCAGGTCCATCTCATCAGATGTCTGTGTCAGGGCCAGGAGGGGAGGAACTTTGGGAAAAAGGCTAAGCTCGGATTTCTTGTAGCAATGTTAACAGTTATTATTTTAAGGCTGTCCAAAAACTAATAGCCTATATTAGTATATCATTGGAACTTTCTTGCCCTGAAACATTTTGAAAATTGAAACATGCAAAATGATACTTATATTGGACAATAGACATAGAGAATTTACCCCCTTTTTGGGGGGGGGTTGGTGAACTGAATTCACAAATATAGTTGGTAACTAATATTTTTACTTTTTCTGCCTTTTCCTTAATTCTTAGGGTAACTGATCAGTTAGTTTGTTTCTTTGGAATAAACCAAATTTCTGCTTTTCACCAAAGCTTTAAAAGGTGCATCTTGTCCTTTGAGAAATTTGCAGGCATGACCTGTACAAGCTCATGTTGTGACACTGCTCCTAGGAAAGTTTTCCAGTGTTTAAACATGCCGTTCTATTAATAGGTGATGTGTGATTTATGATTATGATTGGCAGGTATGTTTCATATTATTTGGGCAGGTTATACATTCTTATGATTCTATGTATGTATGTAATTCCTTGCGTTATATGCAGCTGAATCAAATATCTTCTTTATTTTCGTTTCTCTGCAGAAGAGCTTCCTCATTGGGTACTGTCAGCTATGAAGTGTTTGGCAAATTGTAAGTACTAATTATCCCCCAGTTTTATAAGATTAACAGAAATTAGTGCCCTGAATTAGAAAATATTTTTGTTCAATGGCCTGAACACTGATTTGACACCTGTGAGACTAGCAGGTAATTATTTTGGGACCAGTGTGCTTTTAGTGATGAATTTGCGACTTGGTGAAGGGGCTGAGTTATAGAACATTTTTGAAGAAATGTTGTGTTTCTCTTTTCTGGTGGATATAATCACACTACAGATAAAATCCATACTACTTTTTCTGACTGTTTCATCACAGTGAAGGAAAATTATTTATATTGAATATAATATTGTGCAGATGTGGCCTATTGACAGTTTATACATTTTTATTTTTAAAACCTCTATTTTTATTTCTAAAACACATATTCCTAAGTATGCCCTGTATTTACATCTCAATTTGCTCAGCAGATCCTGTCTACTATTAGCTTTTTATAGGGCACCGGTTTAAGGGGGAAAAAATGTTTTAGAAGACTAGTCTGACTGATAAGCAGGATGGTTTGGAAGGAGAACTTCCGTGTGGAGAAACAAGAAGGGGTATTTCAGTTATTGGATGTAAGATGACAGGGCCTGGGTCGTGGTGGTCCTTCTGAGGATTTGCATAGGCTTATGCAGTCCATTTCACAGCATAGATATTCACTTCATTGGATATCACAGGCACTGTAAAGAATGTGTTATTATAGTATCTCACTAACACTGCTATTTTTCTGGGGATTTTTTGGAAGGTTTTACCCAAAGAAGGGATTATAATGGTTAATGGCTTAACCCAAACAAGTGATTTTAATGAGAAGAATTCTAGTTATTTTGGTTGACTAACAATGGTGAGTGCTTGCTTCGGCAGCATATATACTAAAAAACAATGGTGATATTTGGTCTATGGGGCCTTTAAGCCTCACAGATGGCCTCAGAAAGGTACCTTTGGGGTAGGGCTAGCGAGTACAGATATAGGTATAAGAAAATTTTGAATTAGTAGACTCTGAATGATTTATTTAACTGGTGTTAGTTTTGTCTGATTATAGAATGAAATTAAGGTAGCTATGCAGTTTATTGTAGGTAATCTCAGTCATAATATATGGACAATGATTATATACTATCATTTTAAATGTGAATACCAATTATTAGCTTGTGTGAAGCCTAAAGTTTTCTGTGTTTAACTATTAAATTTTCATTGGTTTTTGGTTAATATTTTGGAACCTCTGAGATGTAGAGTGGTTTCAGCTTGGGAGAGTGCTTTTTATTCTTCCTGCTCAACCGTTTGAAGTAAATTAAATTTAAATTATATCTTTGGCCAGAGTTGGCAATGATGAGATAGAAGGTATAAATGCGAAGCTAAATTACCCATTTCTGAATTCTTGGCAAACCAAGGATTTGGAAGTTGATCAGCTGGGAAATAATAGAGGAAGCTGGTAAAACAAATCTAGGCTACAATATGTTCTGTAATGTATATTAAGGTGTGGTTGTGATATCGATTTTTCAGTGATGATCAAAATGTAGTGAAGAGTACAATTTTTCCCTCAAGGGAATAGTAAACATAAAGCCACAAAGGATGGGGTGGCTGGGTGATAGACATTGGGGAGGGTATGTGTTATGGTGACCCCTGTGAATTGTGTAAGACTGATGAATCACAGACCTTTACCTCTAAAACAAATAATACATTATATGTTAAAAAAAAAAAAAAAGATAGTAGGAAGGGAAAAATGAAGGGGGGAAATTGGAGGGGGAGATGAACCATGAGAGACTACGGACTCTGAGAAACAAACTAAGGGTTCTAGAGGGGATGGGGGTGGGGGGATGGGTTAGCTTGGTGATGGGTATTAACGAGGGCACGTTCTGCATGGAGCACTGGGTGTTATATGCAAACAATGAATCATGGAACACTACATCAAAAACTAATGATGTAATGTATGGTGATTAACATAACATAGTAAAATAATAAAAAAAAGAATAGTAGAATAACTGGAATAGTAAATACAAAAACAGGTTAACTGTGTTTTTCTTCTTTGTGCATGTAGGTTATAAGGATTAAATAAAGGAAAAAAAAACAGATACAGGCAAAACTTTTCCAATATCAGTCGGGAATAACATCAGGCCTGTACCTCTGAAACAAATAATATATTATATGTTAAAAAAAAGAAGATAGTAGGAAGGGAAAAATGAAGGGGGGGAATTGGAGGGGGAGATGAACCATGAGAGACTATGGACTCTGAAAAACAAACTGAGGGTTCTAGAGGGGAGGGGGGTAGGGGGCTGGGTTAGCCTGGTGGTGGGTATTAAAGAGGCCATGTTCTGCATGGAGCACTGGGTGTTATGCACAAACAATGAATCATGGAACACTACATCAAAAACTAATGATGTAATGTATGGTGATTAACATAACGAAATAAAAAAATGCAAAAAAAAAAAAGACATTCTGAAGTTCAAAATGATTGCGAAAAAAATGTCTTAGGAATACGACCTCCTCTCATAGGGCCCACTGCTGAGACATACCAAACAAATGATTTCAGTTGACTAAGCTTGGGGTATTGCAGAGGAGGAAGCAGGCAAGAATGGCGGCTCTGTTGGTTGCTAGGTTAACACGGGACCGCATGTAGGTCTTTCGTGATTTTCATTATTTTAGTCAATCAAATTAAGTTATTTTATGAGAAGTATACAGAATATTAAAAGGTAAGAGGGTTTTTAAGGAGACCAACAGAAGCCATTTTCATGTGGTCCCATTGGCCTTGAAATGTAAAGGCTCAGAATGTTTAACTGGGTTTTGTTTTTTTTTTGGTTTGATCCTTTCTCTTTAGTTGCAGTGATTCTGGAGGAAGGGTTTCTTTCAACTTCTACTGGTTTTATCTTTTATTCCCCTGAGGATAGAGATCTGTTTGGGTCTAGTTTTTTAGTCTTGTGTTCTGCTGGCCCAGAACTGGCCAGTGCACTCGCACTCCTTTCTTCCGTGCTCTCGTGGGAATTGAAGGACTGGCCAAAACTGTTCCTCATGAGGCTACTTGCCATTTCCCTCAAGACATGGGCAGCTCCAGTTTGTCTCTCTACTTGGCAATGTAAATCTGTGGTCTGTGTGTGGATTCTTGGGGGCATTTGCTGCCTCATCTGTAGAGAGCTCAGCATTTCTTCCTGTTCTTCTTTGGTCCCAGATACAACTGGATCTTTGCCTTGCTTCTGCTTAGGGTATGGCCGGGACCACATTGTTCCAGGCTTCTTATAGTTACCCCAACTTTGGAATATGCTCGGCTTGAAACACTGTCTTTTGAAGGTTGGCTGGGGATCAGATAGAGAGTTTTATAGTCAGAATGAATTACAGGACACAATGTAAAATTTCCTTTTTTGAATATCTTTAAGAAAAAGAGTGTAAGTTTTAACTAGTCTGAAGTAGTTTAGTTCGAGGTAGAATTTGATTAACTCAGCTCTGACTCTAGGATTTCATAATGTAGCAATGATAAAATAATGAAAAGCTTTGCAAATTGCTTTATAACTTGTCTGTTACATATGTGAGCTAATTGTCATCTTGGTCAACTGTGTCAAGACTAGGAAAACATTGAATATTTCACAGAAAATAATCATTGTCTACATTTAACAAAAATGCCTTTCAGAAGGATGTAAGAGAAAGAGTGGGTTCCTTTTAAAAAGCAAGTAAGCCAGTGATTTTCCTCATTGTTTTTTAATAGATTTTGATTTAGCCATAAAGGATATTTGTGTCAGCAAATGTATAATGTCAATTTATATAATGTCAGTTTTCCCCATGAAAATTTACCTGATCTTGATATCTGTACACACCGTACATATACATAGAGACTAATCCTTAGACATGATCGTCCCATTAATGTTTTTTTTCTCTCTCTCTCTCTCTTTTTTTTTTTAACAGGGCCTAATTGTTCAGATTTGAAGCAGCCTATGTATTTAGGATTTGAAAAAGATGTCTTTAAAACTATAGCGGATTACTATGGTCACTTGAAAGAGCCTCTACTAACTTTTCATCTTTTTGATGCCTTTGTAAGTGTATTAGGTAAGTTGGGATATAATGAGCACATGCCTGTGTTATTGACATTGAATCATTTCATTTTCTACTGTCTTGAGACTTCCAGTAGTCAAACCTCCGTAGCATATTTGTTTTTGTTTTAAAGATTTTATTTATTTATTTGAGAGAGAGAGACAGACAGAAAGCACAAGAGAGAGAGCAAGCGTGAGTGGGGGGAGGGGCAGAGGGAGAAGCAGGCTCTTTGCTGAAGTGGGAGCCTGATGATGATGATGATGATGATGGCAACAAGGGATGGATGGACATGGAGCTCAATCCCTGGACCCTGGGATCATGACCTGAGCTGAAGGCAGATGCTTAACCGACTGAGCCACCCAGGCGCCCCTCCATGGCATTTTGGAAATAAAAACTGGTGAGGTGCTTGCCTGGTTTCAGTCCTGCTCTATGAAGGAGGAAAAGAAAATGGTTAAGCTCTGTTAGGAAACTCAAAGCAAGGACCAATAGTTTTTACTTCTTAAGAAAGAGTAATATACTGTGTGTCGTTTTTGTACAAAAAAGTACAACTTCTGTGGTAGAGAAGAATGTAAATTTGACATTTACTGTTCAGAGTAAATCTTCTACTCTGGATATGCCTTTCATGAACAGTCAAGTATGGGAGATGTATTTTCATTTAGAAATCTAATTTCTTTTTTTTTTTTCATAGAAGGAACAGGTTTTTGTAGGACTATTTATTTTGACATGACAAATAAGTATAGCAACTTTATCATTCTCTGAAACTTGTTCCTATTCTTTCACATAGATCTGTTCTTCAGAATTTAGTGTCAAAAAAGCAGGGTAGAAAGGAAAAACTATCCACGTTATTGCTAGGTCTTTTTTATATTGTTCCTTTCTTCTTGGGTATCAGATTTTCCTGTTGCTATTGTGATTGTTCAATAAATATTTTTGCTTTATTGGCAAAACGTTTGCTTTAATGGACCGAATCATTGTGTTGGTATCATGCTCTGTTATGTAAATTTGTGGGAACTTGCATACTCTTGTTCCTGAGTCCTGTAGGCTTTAACCATCTTTCCCTTCCTTTCTCTTCCTTTTCACGTTGGTGGTATAGTGGTGAGCATAGCTGCCTTCCTTTCTCTTCCTTTTCTCCTCATCTTACTTTCTTCTTAGAAAGAATAGATGCTGTCATAGTATCCTCACAAAATAAAGTATCAGCAATATTTGAATAATTTACCTGATCTTATAGTACAGCACTTTAAATTTTAAGATTCTGTAGGTTTTCTGATAATAAGAAACAAAACACAACTACTGTAAATCATGTGCATAAGAATGAGTGTGTTTTTAGAGAGATTAATATTGGGAACAGATGAAAGGATTAGGCCTGTTACTGGGGCTTGAGACCACTGGGTCGTCTTGGTATTTTGTGTTCAACCAAAGAGGACCGAGGGCTTCTGTCCTTTGGAACGTCATACCTAATGATGAATACTTGCTGCTGTTTAATATAAATATGGACTCATTGAGCCGATTCTCATTTTAGCCACTTACTGCCATTGTGCCCCTGGTAAAATAAGAATTCTAAAGATTTTATTTTTTAAATTTATTTATTTGTTTTAGAGACAGAGAGCGAGAGAGAGTGCGAGTAGGGGGAGGGACAGAGGGAGGGAGAGAGAGAGAGTCTTAAGAAGACTCTGCTCTGAGCTCAGAGCCCGATGTGGGGCTCGATTGCACAACCCTGAGATCATGACCTGAGCTGAAATCAAGAGTTGGACACTTAACCAACTGAGCCACCCAGGTGCCCCTAAAGACTGGATTAAAAATTACTTCTTAGGTTTTCTTCTCATTTTCCATTTTTATCATGTTCTATGGTAAAAATGATCTGGTTTGGAAACACAAGTACTTGGAACTTTTTTTAGAAAACAAATTCCTATTTGAATCAGCTGTGTTTATGACATCACTGGTCTTTTCTACCACAATTGTCCATTTTGATCTCAGCTAGGAATTAAAGCTGATTATTTCCAAATTGATGTCAGAATCAGCTACCCTCTATAGTATTACTTATACAGGGTTTAGTGTGGAGAAAGATAGACAGAATGGAGAATTTATGGCAGTTAGGTATTAGTAAAAATAATGTGTGCGGATAGTCAAAATTTATTAACCTTCCCTGATCAGTCCTTCTCAAGTGAACATGTTTACTCTCCATTGAAAACCATTATTTTTAGATCCTATGTAGTAAAAGAAGAAATAGAAACGTTCTATTTCTCTTCTAGATTATCATAATTTGATCATTATATGATTAACAAAAATCATCTAGTATAGCAATCCTGTTAAAGTCTGTGGTAAAAGGTAATAGGTATAGATATGTACAAGACAGACACATAGGTTGAATTTCTGTGGGGTTGACTCAGTTCTTAAAACCTTTTGACTTACTTGGATTGCAGTAGGATGCCACCAGATAAGTAAGTAATAAGTAGATAATCAGTCTACTTTGTGTAAAAGCTAAAAATTCTACAGCATTTTCAGTGGAAATGATTTTCAGTTTAATTAATGAATTTTTTGAGGTTTATTCCTTTACTTCTAGAATGAGGTAAGCCAGCAAAACCTGTGACCTTGAGAGCCATTAGTCACTGATAGTGAAGCAAAACATCTAAGAGTTCTTAAAGAAAAAAATATATTTTTGAACTTACTCTTCACTTACAATAGAAAAAAATAATTTGGGTCAGCAGTCTGACCTAACAGCATGACTGTGTATAGTAACTCATCTTCATTCCCAGAATGGCAGTTTCTTATTAAGACCAGAATTTGGCTGACTCTTAAATGGGGTGAATGAGATGGTCTGGCATCTTTCACTCACACTCTGCACGTACCCTAGAACCCAGTGAGCTGTGTAGCTTGCCATAATTTGTCATATCAAGGAAAAAGGGAGACCCAAAGGAAGCACAGAAGGGCAGGGGATGGTGTTTGGACAGTTGGGTGACTTGTGGGTTGTATAATGTTATAATCTAAGTTCTCACACTAGTGACCTCTGGGCCAAATCTGACTGATAGATACATCTGGTTTGACCTCTGTGGTTTTTTTTTTTTTTTTTAAAGATTTTATTTATTTAACAGAGAGAGACATAGCGAGAGCAGGAACACAAGCAGGGGGAGTGGGAGAGGGAGAAGCAGGCCTCCTGTGGAACAGGGAGCCCGATGCGGGGCTCGATCCCAGGACCCTGGGATCATGACCCGAGCCGAAGGCAGACGCTTAACGACTGAGCCACCCAGGCGCCCCTTGACCTCTGTGTTTTAAAAAGAAAATGTAATTAATTGACAAACTTGAGAAACAGGAAACTCACATAAGAATTTGTGACTCTGTGAAGAGAAAAACTGGCATATCTGGCAGTTCTGGGCTTGAATTTTCCTGGGCACAGACTGCTGCGTCTCTGTAGCTACAGCCACCACTAGAAGGAGCAAGTGTCCCAGAGACGTGATCTCCAAGATGCTTCCCACTGCTTCTCAGACTCTCAAGCCCAGTTCACATGACTCCCTTTGCTCATTTATTCCTTTTGTCTGCTCCTTCAGGCAGTTGAGCTTCTGGCTCCTGGTTTATTTGCTAGGCAGCTGGGAAACTGAGTAGCTCTTTGCTGCTCCCTACTTGCTAAATGTGAAGTTAAGAAAATGCCATTGAAATTCACTAGGTTGATTGTACACTGGATTATCCAACTAAATAGTTGAGATCTTCTTCTAGGTTTTTTAACCTGGAAACATCTATAAGGGTAGACTTTCCATTCTTTGGTTCTTTTTTCTAACGACTTCTTGGAGCCTTGTGCCATCTTTGCCTTATTACCTCTTGCTCTTATGTTCTTCAGGTTATCTCAGGGTCCTCATCCCACGGTAATTCTTAAGGGAAAATAATTCTTTTTTTCAGAGAGTGCCTAATTGGTATGCTTGTCCAGACAGAGGGTTCTTGCCCATGTTAGTCCAAAGTTCTTGCTGGTGGTGCTCTCTGATCTCAGAGCCCAGGGTTTATGGCTGGAGCTTTTGAAGATGTAGATGGGCCAAGATAAGGATGTTGAATCACCTCCAAATAAAATGATTACTGTTATATCAAGATTGTCGGAGTAAAGTGGGGTTAGGTACTCCTTAATGATGGAAATTTAGGGAAATGCCTAGATATTCCTTGGCTATAACAAAATACCTAAGCTATTTATAAATACACTAGTAATCACTAGGATAACTGAAAAAACTTTTAGGAAAAAAATGAAGACCTTTCTCATACCGTTCATCAGGATAAATTTCAGCTGAATTGAGAATTAAATGTAAAAAATGCAAATCTAAAATACAGTTGATATTTATCTGATGTTGGGTGGGTGAAAGACTTTCTCAGCATGAAAGCAAAAGAAGTCATAAAAATGCTATAGCTGTTTGGGACTCTTCGTGTAGGAAAGGACATCATCTTGTACGTGGGTGAATCTGTGCCTACTTTTAAGCAATTCACAAACGCGACTTGTTGGCCTTTCCCTTCAAAGCCTCTGGAGAAATAGTTCCCCTTGCTATGTCTTTCTTTAGGCAGGGAGTCCTTGCCAATTTCTCTGTAGGCTGAATTCTTTTGCCTTAATATAAACCTTTTCCTTTTATACCTCTTCTCAGTGAAAATGAAACTGACTTTTTTTTTTTTTAATTCCTTTGATTGCTTGAAAACTACAATGAACCTTCTTGAGTCTCTTATTCTCTGGCTGAACAGACATGGTCTCACTGGCCTTTCAGGGAGATCTGGGCCCTCTCAAAAGTCTTCATATTTCACTTCTTATTTGAAGCTCCCACAAGGGATAGCTTGTTGATGACATTGCGTATGTTAGTGGAAACATCAGGTCTACTTTGCAAAGATAAAAATGTGCGTTTGGGATGATTTGAGAATAGAAATCTGATGTAACCACTGGAGAATGGGAAGGACCGTGACCAAGGTAGGAGTTCCACAAGGCACCAACAACTCTGAACCTGCCATGTGGTCTTCATGGCTGAGGTGTCACCTAATATCTAATAATATAGAACATTATTTTAATTGGATTTACTTGTATCCTAAGGAATAGTTGGGTTTCTTTGAGTATTTGATTATTTATTCATTGTCCTCCATCAAGCCAGCTAAATAATGATGTGTTTCCCTGATGGAAAAAAGTCTCACAGGTGGATTATGTAAGTTATTTGGTGGATTGTTTATTATGTTTTCATTATTTTATTCTTGTGTCACCAATGGAAACATCACCAAACTCCAGTAACTTGGTTTGTTGACCTAAGTGTCAATAAACAGGGCCTTTCTAGGCCTTGGTTTTCCCATTGAAAAATGGCAGTAATGCCTGTCATGCTTCTAGATATGAAAACAGGGAAACTTAAACAATGGGTTACAATTACTTTCCTACTAAGTTTCATTCTTTTGTTTCAAAAAATATAAAAAATTGGAATAATGTATAAATTAAGATAGGGTAATCATATGTTGCTATCTGACCATATCTTCTCTCAAATGATAGCAAGATTTTTTTTTAATGTGAAACTACTTGTGATAGATTTTTATAATCTGTAATTGGGATAGGCACTAGTATATCATTCTGAAATGCAAGAAACAAGTTACCTCTGGGCTGCAGAATGTCCTTTTCATTTTCTCGAAATGGAAGACTCAGTATTTTTATGATGATATTGAGATTATAGAAATAACGAAAGATGGAAAGTTATTCTATTAGCTTTTGTTGAGCAAAATGAAATAATCCAAAGAATAAAATAGTTACCACATTGAAACTCTTTGGTTATAAAATGAGGAGAGAATCCTGATGTCCTTCAGAAGTTCTTAAAACCTATACCCCCCACGAATCTAAAAAAAACACAAGAAGCTCTTTAAAATCAGTAATAGTTTATGATCTTGAAGACTCCAAAGGTACTTGTTGAAGATGTGTTTGAGTTCAACAGTAGACTGTCATGTGTAATTTATTTTTTATTTTTTTTAAAGATTTTATTTATTTGTTTGACACAGAGAGAGAGAGAGAGAGAGGGAGAGAGGGAGAGCACAGGCAGGGGGAGTGGGAGAGAGAAGCAGGCTCCCCACTGAGCAGGGAGCCCCATGTGGGGCTCGATGTGGGGCTTCATTCCAAGACCCTGGGATCATGACCTGAGCTGAAGGCAGACGCTTCACTGTCTGAGCCACTCAGGAGTCCAAAGAGTTCTTCTTTGTTGTCATGTGTAATTTAAAGCTAAGTTCTCTTGCAGTCATTTTTCCTGAGTTCTGTAAGGTGCTTTTGTCAGTAAGCTTTTATTGAAAGAAAAAAAAAGATTAAGTAATGGTCAGCAACGAGAAAGAAGTTGGGAAACAGAAACAGAGAAGTCAGGTTAAACTATTTTTTTAGAATCTAAATATTCCTACATGTGTTTGAACTGAGGAAAGCATTATGTAGCACTCCAAGATTCAAAAGCAGATCTAGAAGTGAGTCCTGCTTTGACATTTGAACAGATTGAAAAATAACATCCTTGGCATCCAGTGCCAAGGACTGAAGTATTAAAGCACATCAAACCTCAGCCTTTTCCCCATACACCTTCCCTTTGATCATACCCATACCACTTCATGGGTCACCCATGTGCTAAGGATTTTCACTCCTTACCTTCATCCCGGATCTGTCTGCTGTGCTCAGACCAGAATTTCTGTCTGGCTCTGGCCGTGTGTTCCTGGATGTTTGTTCTGTAAGAGCCTCGGTTCAAAGTCAGTAGTTTGTGAGCCACTGTTTCAGAAATTGTGTGTTGGATGTGAATTCTATGTCATAGAACAGCATTAAACCAATAGTGTACAAATATCAGAGTACATTGTATATAGTAAGAGTAGGTATTTTTATACATTTTTTTGTTTTAGCTAAATACCTATGTGTTTGCACATATATTGTGATGTGACATATGTTTTTTAATTTTAGTTGTAAAAAATTTTTGAAAAAACCTGCTCTAAATTTCACCTCTAACTACATAGTATGATGATTATGAGGATTTAATGAATGAGAAGATCTCTCAGAAAGTGTAATATTGCTCAAATATTACTAATAATCATAGTTCATTGTGAAAAATGCATATACTCCACATGGTTTGTCCTTTACACTTGGATTTAAAAAAAACCTTTTTACCTATGGATGATATTTTTTAGAGTTACATTCAGTTTTTCATTCCTTTATGTGGTGGAATTAGCATTTTAAAGTGGTTTGGAAGTTTCTTCAAGGATACACTACATTGTATTTTTACTTCATGAGAGAGAAACGAGGAGTGATTATTACCTGGCTTTCATTTTGAACTCTCAAGGAAATGGTTTTATGGGCCCTATTTGGTATAAAAGAGCTAGTTGCAGATTTCACTATGTTGAGAAATTCTCTATTCTTTATACTGTCTAATCCTTGTCCCCAGTTGAAGAATGCATAGTGGTATTTAATCCACTATCTGCATGTTCAATATTTGTGCATATTCTTTGAGCCAACCTTTCTTCTTGTAGGAATTTATCCTTAGGAAATAATTGGCACATGGACAAAGCAGGTCACACAGCATGGTATTTAGGTGTTCAGGCCCCTAGTGTGTGCAGGCTCACGTCACACTCTGCCACCAAGTAGCTGTGTGACTTGGTAAGTGATCTCATCTCTGTAAGCCTCATTTTCTTTTCTATAAATGGGAATAATGATAGTTATCTCCCTTCCAGAGTTGTCAGGATTAAGTGAGACAATATTTGGGGTTTAGAACACTGTTCAGTACATAATAAAATGCTTATTAATAAATGTTAACTATTTTCTTCATCATAGAAATTAGTTTTATTATTATAAATGTTAGCTGCTATTACTCTAATTTTTTTTATCAGTTCTAATTTTTAGTGGTGGAAAGATAAACTCCAAAACCACTATCAAACTTTTAAAATTCTTTTCTGTAGTGGAAGATCTTGTACTCAAGTTTTAGAGTATTTTGTGAAATTCATATGCTTTTACATGTAGTAGAACTATTTGTTGCTATCAAGATTAATGGCATGGAAGTGCTGCAAATCGCCACATTGTACAAAGATTTTATTTTATTTTTAATCTATTCTTCTATTTTTATTTGGCATGTATAATGATGTGATAAACGGAGTCTCAGTTAAATGTTTTTGGGACCAAATTCTTCCCCTTGTCTATAGTATCTATATTTCTAATACTAAGGGAAACCTAGGATTATGACTTTTTATGCTATTGCCTTTTTAGACATTCAAAAATATTTATAAAGTATTCCCCTGCCAGTTTCCTAATTTTCTCCCAATTACTATTTTTGTGAGTACAAGTTGTAACTTTGATGTGGTTGAGAAATGCTATTAGTTTATGTCTGCTTTATTTCCTAGGTTCAATGTCTTTTTTTAAAATATAGGCTTACTTAATGACTACTAGGGCTTTAAGGCTTTTTCCCCAGGTTCCAGAAGATTTTGCCAATTAGATTACTTATGATATAACACAATGATGCTAGGTGGCTGCCAGATAAACTTTTTAAACATAATCCAAAATTAAAACTTTTTTATTTAGGACTTATATAGTAGCCAAGAAAAATATGTCTGTGAGTGTTAATAAAGTATATGGAGTATGGTATTCATTCAAGAGTGTAATGTTTTAATTAACAAATGATAATTGCTGACCATTCAATTCTAATACTAAATTAACATCAAGAAGAGTTTATTGAAAGGGTGTTAGTAATTATGTGTTCATATTTATGTGTGTAAAGGAAGAAGAGCATATAGATGTGAATCCCAGCTGTATTCCTGGGGCAAGTCTTAACTACTTTGGCACAGACATTTTATTGAATAGTTTGGCATTTTTAAAAAATGTTAAACTTCAGTTGCGATGTGAGTTAGTATGTGCACTCTTAGGTATATACCAGTTGACAACATATGTCACCAGCAACTCAATGTTCATAGCAACATTATTCATAATAACCAAAAAGTAGAAGTAACAGAAATGTCCATCAAATGATGAACAAAAAAAAGGTAGTATATCCATACAATGGAATGTTTTGCAACTATCAAAAGGAATGAAGTGCTGTTACATACTATAACATGGTTGAACCTTGAAAACATTATTCTAAGTGAAAGAAGCCAGACACAAAATGTATGCTTCCATTTATATGAAATGCTCAGAACAGGCAAATCTCTGACAGTGATTCGTGTTTTCCAGGGGCTGAGGGGAAGAGAAAATGGGGAGTGACTGCTAATTTGTATGGGGATTTCTTTTTGAAGTGACAGAAATATTCTGGAATTAGATAGTGGTGATGGGCATAACTAAATATACTAAAAATTGCTGAACTGTACACTTAAAAAAAGATAATCTCGTAACAAAAAATCAAAGAAAAAGAACCAAATTGGACTTTAGGAGTTAAAAAAGTTTAGTAGACAGAACATTGCTAGACGTCCACTTGCACTGATCCCATATACGTAGCCAAACTGGGTTTTGCAGCCAGTAACAATGTGGGCAAACAGGCCACTGGTCCTGCCACGTCAGTCTCACGCACGATGTTGCCACCTGGTCCTTTAATGGATGTAACACTGTTTGTGGTTTTTTGCCAGATGTGGTCAAAACTGATACCTAATTCTTCTATTAGAGGTGGCTCATCCTCAAAGTTGTTTCCATAGAATGGCCAGTGTGTCGGAGTGTACACTTGAGTTGGCTGGAAAATCGATGCTGTGACACGTCTGCTAGAAATCCGTGTTTATGTTTTCCAAGTCTGACATTGCAAATGATCAAACATGGTAGCAGCATCAACAGCTCCAGTAACCGCCCCCACCGAAGTCCCCAAACACGGGGCTGAATTGGCCCTGTTGCTCCATGTCACAAGGTCAAAACAATGCTGGGGCTTTTTAATTCTTTCAGTCTGATGTGTGTGAAAAGTAATCTTATTGCTGTTTATTTGTCATGTGGGTTTCTTCTTGGGTGAAATACTTTTTCTGTCCTTTATTCATTTTTTTCTTTTGGTTTTTCTTTTTTTTGGTCATTCTAAAAATCTATTTTAGATACTAATTCTTTATACCTTGAGCCTTACAAATATAATTTCCTAGTCTGTGGCTTCTCTTTTGGTTTTAATCAAAAGGTAAAAAAACTTTTATGTTTTATTTTGGTCAAATTAATTTACTTGTGTGTCTTTAAGAAATCTTTCACAAAGAGATTCTGTAATTCTAAGATTTTTAAGTTTTGCTTTTTTCATGTTTAGGTCTCTACATTCTCTTGACTCATTTAATTTATTTTAAAATTGACAGCATTAAGATATAATTAACATAGATAACATAAAATTAACATGCACCCAATTTTTTTTGGAGATAGAGCGTGAGCGCACATGTGCATGCATGAGCCAGGGAGGGCAGGGGCCGGGGGGAGGGGGAGGGGGAGAGGGAGAGAGAGAGTCTCATGCAGGCTCTACACTCAGCATGGAGTCTGATACCCAGGCTCGATCTCATGACCCTGAGATCACGACCTGAGCCGAAACCAAGAGTCAGAAGCTTAACCTACTGAGCCACCCAGGTGAAAATATACACACATTTTAAGTACAGTTCAGTGAGTTTGATGAATGTATATTAGTGTAATTAATGTTACAATTAAGATATCAGACCATTTCCATTACTCCTGAAGCTTCTCTTTTTTTCACTCCTGCAGTTTCTCTTGTGCTCTCTTTTAGTCAGTACCCAACCCCATCACTGGCACCAGACAACCAGAAATAGAATCTTTCTATCTTATAGAATAGGTTTTCTTTTTTTTTTTTAAACATTTTTAAAAAAATATTTTTTTTATTTATTTGACAGAGAGAGTGAGAGAGCACAAGCAGGGGGAGCAGGAGAAGGAGAGGGAGAAGCAGGCCCCCCGCTGAGCAGGGAGCCTGATGCAGGACTCAATCCCTGGACCCTGGGATCATGACCTGAGCTGAAGACAGACGCTCAACCATCTGAGCCACCCAGGGGCCCCAGATTAGGTTTTCTTTTTAAGAGTTTCATACAAGTGGAATTATACAATATGTACTTTCTATCTGGCTTCTTTTGCTCAACACAGTATTTTTGAGACTTCATTCACGTTGCAGGTACAGGTCGTTGTTATGTTGTTTTGCTGAGTATTCTATTGCATGGATATGGTACAAACCACAATTATCTATTCACTTGTTGAGGAACATGTGGATTGTATCTAGTCTTGAGCTACTATGAATAAGGGTCTAGGAGCATACATCTTTTTTTTTTTCTTTTTTTATTCTTATGTTAATCCCCATACATTATATCATTAGTTTTAGATGTACTGTTCCATGATTCATTGTTTGTGCATAACACCCTGCGCTCCATGCAGAATGTGCCCTCCTCAATACCCACCACCAGGCTAACCCATCCTCCCACCCCCCTCCCCTCTAGAACTCTCAGTTTGTTCTTCAGAGTCCATCGTCTCTCATGGTTCGTCTACCCCTCCGATTTCCCCCGCTTCATTCTTCCCCTCCTGCTACCTTCTTCTTTTTTTTTTTTTCTTAACATATATTGCATTATTTGTTTCAGAGGTACAGATCTGAGATTCAACAGTCTTGCACAATTCACAGCGCTTACCAGAGCACATACCCTCCCCAGTGTCTATCACCCAGTCACCCCATCCCTCCCACCCCACCCCCCACTCCAGCAACCCTCAGTTTGTTTCCTGCGATTAAGAATTCCTCATATCAGTGAGGCCATATGATACATGTCTTTCTCTGTTTGACTTATTTCACTCAACATAATACCCTCCAGTTCCATCCACGTCGTTGCAAATGGCAAGATCTCATTCCTTTTGATGGCTGCATAATATTCCATTGTATATATATACCACATCTTCTTTATCCATTCATCTGTCGATGGACATCTTGGCTCTTTCCACAGTTTGCCTATTGTGGACATTGCTGCTATAAACATCAGGGTGCACGTACCCCTTCGGATCCCTACTTTTGTATCTTTGGGGTAAATACCCAGTAGTGCAATTGCTGGATCATATGGTAGCTCTATTTTCAACTTTTTGAGGAACCTCCATACTGTTTTCCAGAGTGGCTGCACTAGGAGCATACATCTTAACTTCTTTTGTGTAAATAGCCAGGAGTGGAATTGTTGAGTCCCATGATAAGTGTATGTTGACTTTCATTATGAAACTGACAAGCTGTTTTCCAAAATAGTTGTGTCATTTTACATTCCCATCAGTGATGCATGAGAGTTTCAGTAGCTCTACATCCTTGTCAACATTTGACACTGTCAGTCTTTTGTTTTAGCTCACCTAGTGGGTGTGTGGTGGTATGTTTTTGTAGTTTTTAGCTGCATTTTTCTGATGGCTAGTAATGTTAAGCTTGTTTTCGTTTGCCCAGTGGCTTCTGTATCTTTTGTGAAGTGCCTGTTGAAATATTCTGGTTTTTATTGGCTTGTTTGTTCTCTTATTATTGAGTTGTAAGAGTTATTTGCATATTCAGCGTGTAAGTTCTTTGTTAGATTATGTGTTATAAATATTTTCTCCCAGGTTGTGGTTTTCTTTTTCCTTTTCTTAACAATGTCTTTGAAAAAGCAGAAGCTTTTCATTTTGATGAAGTCCATTTTATCATTTTCTTTTATGGTTTGTGCTTTTTTGTCTCAAGGAATCTTTGCCTACATTTAAATATTATATTGTTTCACATATAATGTTACCACCTTACCATAATATCTTTTTATATTCTCTCTCCTGCCCTTTGTGATGTTGTTGTCATACATTTTTGTCTAACATGTATTTTGTAGCATCTCTTGTAAACCATACTGTATGTTATTTTTTCTTTGGACAGGTAATTTTCTTTTAAAGAAAATAAGGAATAAAAAATAAGTTTTATTTATTCATATATTAATCTTTTCTGGTAATCTTCATTCTTTTATGCAGATCCAGGTTTCCATCTGGTATCACTTTCTGCTTGAAAAATGTCCTTGGACATTTTTTGTGGTAGAGGTCTCTTGGCAGCAGATTCTCTCAGGTTTTTTTGGTGGGGGAGGGGATTCTGAAAAGTCTTTGTTCAGACTTAGTTCTGAAAAGTATTTTCAATGGATATAGAATTCTAAGTTAGCGATTTTCTTCTTTCAGCACTTTGAAGATGTCTTCTGGCTTGAATATTTGAAGATGTTTTCTGGCTTGAATCGTTTCTGATGAAAAGTCTGTGGTCATTACTTATTTTTGTTCTTCTGTTTATAATGTATCTTTTTTCCTCAGACTGCTTTTGAGAACTTCTTTATCACTGATTTTTAGGAATTTAATTATAATATGCATCTAACAGGTTTCTGTGTTTATTGCGCTTTGATTCAGTGAATTTCTTTCCTCTCTTTACACCAAATTTGGAAAGTTTTTAGCCATTATTTCTTCAATTATTCTTTCTGTGACTCCTTCCACTTTTCTAATGACACACATTTTAGGTCACGATACTTTCCCTCAGGTTTCATACAAGTGGAATTTCCCTCAGGTTGCTGCAGCTCTTTTCATTTCTTTTTTTTTTTTTAAAGATTTTATTTATTTATTTGAGAGAGAGAGAATGAGAGAGAGAGCCCATGAGAGGGGGGGGTCAGAGGGAGAAGCAGACTCCCTGCCGAGCAGGGAGCCCGATGCGGGACTCGATCCCGGGACTCCAGGATCATGACCTGAGCCGAAGGCAGTCGCTTAACCGACTGAGCCACCCAGGCGCCCTGCTCTTTTCATTTCTTTCCCCTACTTTTTGTCTTCTTTGCTTCTGTTTTGGCTAGTTCATTCTACTGTCTCTTTAAGTCTTCTTTGCTCTCTTTTGAAGTGTTAGTGTGCTGTGGTTCCCTTCTAGTGAGTATTTCTTTTGAGGATTAATATTTTTCATCTCTAGAAGTTCCATTTGGTTCTCTCTTATATCTTCCATTTCTCTCCTTCCTGTATTCATGTATCTTTAAAAATAGGAGAACATAGAATACCGTTTGTAACATACTTTTCTCTAAATCTTTCCTCTCTCTCATTTCTGGGGCTATTTTTATGATTTTCTACTGATTTTTTTTCTCCTGATGGGTCACATTTTTCTGCTTCTTGGCTTGTCTAGTAATTTTGATTGAACAAAATTTTTTTCATTGTTGAGTGTCTGAATTTTGTTGTCTTCCTTTGAAGATGGTGAGCTTTGTTCTGTTAGGCAGTTAATGTAACTGAATTTGATTCATTTGTGTCTTATTTTTAAAGCTATTTTTAGGGCCCGACTAGGCTAACCTTTCCTGAAGGGGAGTTTGGTCCTGCTGTTGAATCCTAACCCTGCTGGGCTTCCTATGGAATGCCTTCTGTCATCAGCAGGATTGTCTATTTTGTGAGCTCTGGGAAGCGTTCAGCTCAAAGCTCATGGGTTGTTTTTTGTATGACCTCATAGAGCTTCGTCTTAATCATGTATGTGCATTTCGGTATTATCAGAATCTCAGGGAATTTCTCTGCAGCTTTATGGAACCCTTTTCCTGTTTAGCTCCCTGCAGATGGAACTCTGCTTTACAGGGTGCAGCCGACCGGGCCTCCAGGAACTCCGGTCTGTCTCTTCCCTCTACTTGAGATCTTGTCTCTGATCCATGTTTGGAATGTGACGCTAGGCAGAATGTGGGGGAAATTGTACAGGTTATTTGTTTTGTTCCCTTTTCTCAGAGATTGTGATAACTGCTTTTTGCCCCATGTATAGAAACAGTTATTGCATAAAATTTGTCCAGTTTTCTAGTTGTTTGTGGAGGGAGGGTTAGTCTGGTCCTTGCTATTCCATCTTGATTGGAGTCAGAATTTCCTGTATTTTTAATAAGGCAAGACATTGTCATTTCATTTTTTACCTGCCATACAGTTATCAGATTCTTCCAAACACCGCTTTGGAACAGACCATTCTTTCCTCACTGATTTGTGATGACATTTCTGTGATATATTAGATTCCCATGCATACTTAGGCCTCTTTCTAGACTTTCAGCTTTGTCCTGTTGGTCTTTTATGTATTCTTAAGGTAGCATCGAACTACAGCTTTGGAACAAATCTTGCTTTCATGTCAGGTGAGTCCCTACTCCTAATTTTTGCATTTTATGGACATTGGATAACTCCTTTTAAAAGATCTTTTTATCTATTTGAATTATTTGATTGGAGTACAAACTTTTTACCTATTTAAATGAACTTTTTATTTATTTGAATTATTTGATTGGAGTAAGAAATGAAAGCAGGTCAGCTATTGTAGTTCATCCTTGAAATCTTGTGTTCAGCCACACAGTTCCTATGTCAGTTATATCTATATCAGATGAAATGCTATTAAAATGTAAGCCTTTTGCCTAAAGAACAACTTTCACCTAGGTTTTAAGACAGTAGCATTGTACATTATACATTAATAGGCAGTTCTAGCAAAGACTTCTATAATCTTTAGGTAAACAAGGGGCCAACTATCAAATGGCTGTCAAATGTTGTGAATGATTGTTCTCTCATTAATGGCAACAAAGGCATTCACATTCTTTCTGCTAAAAAGTCAAGAAAATTTTTGTTTTAATTTTTTTTTAAGACTTTATTTATTTGCGAGAGAGACAATGAGAGACAGAGAGCATGAGAGGGAGGAGGGTCAGAGGGAGAAGCAGACTCCCTGCCGAGCAGGGAGCCCGATGCGGGACTCGATCCCGGGACTCCAGGATCATGACCTGAGCCGAAGGCAGTTGCTTAACCAACTGAGCCACCCAGGCGCCCAAAAGTCAAGAAAAATTTAATAAAAGTTGTTACAGGACCTTCTAACATTACCAGACATTATTCTTTGTACCTAATCATAATGTGGACATGAGATTTTTTTCCCAGTGACCCAAAGAGTCATCATTGTGAGGGTCTTTCTGAGTTCCGCATCGTGCACTTGTATATGTGGATGAGTTTACATATGTTTATATATTTTTTCCAGCCTACGTAATATGGTTATGCAACGTTTGAGGCAGTTAGGCTTGAGGAGGGCATTCTTAGGTGATTTGTTACTCAGTAATACAGCTATGTTGAGGCATTGTGGAATTTTACTTATTCTCTCCTAATAGAGGCCCAGAGCCAAATTCACATCTGTGTACTACTGTTCAATACATTTCTTTCTTTCTTTTTTTTAAGATTTTATTTATTCATTTGAGAGAGAGACAGAGAGAACACAAGCAGGAGTAGAGACAGAGGGAGAGGGAACTCTAGGGGGAGAGGGAGAAGGAGGCTTCCCGCCGAGCAGGGAGCCCGATGCGGGGCTTGATCCCAGGACCCCGGGACCCGGTACCGTGACCTGAGCCGAAGGCAGACGCTTAACGACTGAGCCACCCAGGCACCCCTGTACAATACATTTCTTAACTGGCTTTTAAAGAAAATCTAGCTAGAGTTGCATCTGATTTGCATCACATTTTCTACCCTGGTATTTGAATGCTTTGGCTCAGTAGAAGTAATGGTAGTAGCTGCAGAAGCCAACATCAATGCTCTGAAAACTTTCAGTTCACCTAGGCTTCCCTTTGTAGTCCATGGGCCCCCATCATGGTACGATGATTAGGTTTTAATTGTCCACAACAATTTACTGCTGGATGAATGGGGATTCATAAAGGTTAAGTGACTTGTCCAAGCAGCGGGAACTGGGACCGAAGCCAGATATTCTAGCTCCGTTCCTAGCAAGGGATAGGTCATTGTCATTCCTTCATTCATATGTTCATTCATTCATTCACTCATATGTTCACCAAAAATATTTATAAAGCTCCTATGATCTACCAGGTGTTCTTTTACCTGTTGGAGGTATATCAATAAACAAAACTGACAAGAATCCCTGCCCACGTGGAGCTTACATTTCAGGAGGTAGAGGGGAGACCATGGTAGATGACAAAAAAGTAAGTTCCGTAGTATATTGGGAGGTGATAATGTATAGTTAGAAAAAAATAGAGCAGGTGGGGGAATTGGGAGTACCAGTTTTTATATACTTTGGGAGGCAGAAACAAATTAATTTTTCTACTTTTATCTGATATATCAAAATGACAGATTTTGTTCTAAACCTTTCAACGTATATTGCTTGGAACAATGTTCTGCTCCTTGCCCCCCTCCCCACTACCCCAAGAAGCAGTGCTGTGAAGGATGGCTAAATCGCAAGATCAGCTTACAGAATATATTCAATTCATTATGTATTTTAGCTGTAGTTAAAATCTAATGGTATTGTCGGCCTAACCAGTCCCTACAGTGGTTTCTTTTCTTCCTCTGGTAAAATGCATTCCAGGCTCCAGGGTTGGGGGTGTCAGGAGCCTCATCATATCATGTGACTCTTCAAGCTTTGGATTAAGCAACTCTCCATCCTTCTACTTTGTCCAGTATTGTGCAGCAGGGGCTTCCCTCATTCAAGCTCTTGATGGTGCCTGCTCCGTTGCCAGAGTCTAGGCCATTGTTTTGGGAGGTGATGGATTTAAGGGAGGAAGGGATCAGTAGCCTAGGTTCTCTTCTTACAGGAGGTGGGAAATTGACAATTGGAATGAATTGCAAGGGGGTGTCAGCTGGGATCAGTGGAGGAAAGGGGAGTCCCTGGTTTCACAGGGGGGCCAGTGAGTTACTGGGATGTTTGTGAGTCAGCGGTGGCCTTTCGTCTCCTAGGGTGTAGGTTTGTGTTGATAAATTCTGGAGATGGATTTACCTATGCTTTCTCACCTGATTTTCATAGAACCTGAAATCATGGCCAACTCCTCAGTTTGGCTTTTTCCATATAAGCAACTGGAAGTTGTTTTTTTTTATTTAAATATTTGATGGAAAAAAATATTTGATGGATGTAACTTTTATGTATTAGTTTAACAGTATCCCAACAAAGAGAATTGAAAATTTAAAAACCTGATGATTATTTTATAACCCTGATGTTCCTTCTTACTACTTTATTTTTATACTGTTTATTATTGTGATTTTCTTCATAAATATTGTCCTGGAAATATTGTTGCATAACTTCAAAATTTACCACTTTTAATAGCCATGTAATACTGTATTCATGAATAGGTATTTGAATGTTTACCTGTTCCGCATGTACTTTACCAGAAAATAGGGCTTGCCGAAAGAAATGCATTATGCTTTCAATTAGCTTGCTGCCTCTTTCATAAAACAATATATATACATGGAACATAATAAGATAAGGTGAAGTCTGACTGTCCAAAGGTGTTTATAATTTGGAAAAAGAAGGGATTTGTGGGCTAATGTGATAGGAAGCTTCATGGAAAATGTAGAAGACTTTGTGGAGACAGAGATCTAGAATTTAATTAGTTCTTGCCAGTTCCAGCGCTGCCGCTTCATCCAGACCATCATCACGCCCTCCTCCTTCCGTGTTACCCTGGCAGTCTATTCTCTAGAGAGCTGCCAGAGTAACAGTAATTCAGGTTAAATGACTCCTCTGCCCCGAACCCTCCCGTGGTTTCTCAGGTCACTCATAATAAAACCTGAAGTCTTTAACAATAGTCTACAAGGCTCTGCATGGTCTGGCTCATGCCTTCCACTGTAATGGCATTTCCAACTTGAATGCTCTTCAGTACTCCTCTCTCTTCACACCGGCCTCACTGCTGTTCCTCACACACTCCAAACGGACTCCCTCGTCACAATCTCCGTAATCGCTCTTTCCTCCGCCTTGAAAATATGTCTCAGCTATTTCCCTGGCTTACTCTCATTTCCTTCAGATCTCTGCTCAAATTTCACCTCCTTACAGAGAGACCTTCCCTGAAAAACCAGAAGTGTTTTTCTGAGCACATCCTGTCACTCCCCAGCTCCTTTCCTTTATTTCTCTCCATAGCATTTTTTCCACCTGACATATTTATGTATCTCTTTGTTATTAGCTAATGGAAAGTAAGCTCCATGAGGTCAAGCAAGGATTTTGTTTTATTCCCCACTGTATGTCCTCTTCTAAAATAGTTCCTGGAATATAGGCAAGGCTTACTAAATATTCGTTGGATAAATAAATGAATTAAAAAATATCATAAACATTTTTTCTCTACATAGATTTGTTTATGTAGAATTGAAAGAAGGTCTAGTGATGATAATCAGCAGCAATATTTTCAGTGAACATCTAGGATTGAACTGGATGTTTGTTTTAGAGTGCATCTTTTTTCTTTTTTTTTAGTTTCATGGGTAGAATTTAGTGATTTCATCTGTTGCATACAACACCCAGTGCTCATTCCATCAAGTGCTCTCCTTAATGCCCATCACCCAGCTATCCCTTCCTCCCACCCCCCCCTCCCCTCCAGCAACCCTCAGTTTGTTTCCTATAGTTAAGAGTCTCTTATGGTTTGTCTCCTTCTCTGATTTCGTTTTGTTTTATTTTTCCCTCCCTTCCCCTATGCTCCTGTTTTGTTTCTTAAATTCCACATATGAGTGACATCATATGATAGTTGTCTTTTTCTGACTGACTTATTTCACTTAGCATAATACACTCTAGTTCTGTCCGCGTTGTTGCAAATGGCAAGATTTCATTCTTTTGAGGGCTGAGTAATAGTCCATTCTGTGTGTGTGTGTGTGTATCACATCTTTATCCATTCATCTGTCGATGGACATCTGTGCTCTTCCCATAGTTTGGCTATTGTGGACATTGCTGCTATAAATACTGGGGTGCATGTGCCCCTTCAAATCATTATGTTTGTATCCTTCGGATAAATACCTAGTTGAACTGGGTGTATTAAAGCTCCCCTCCTGCCTCCTTTTCCCTCCCATGCACACCCAGTGCCTTCGGGATCAAACCCAAGCTCCTTAGTCGGGCATTCAAAGCCTTCCAAGGTCTCATCTGTGTTGACCTTTCCAGCTCCACTTCTCTGCCAAGCCCTCACCTTCACGGCTCATGCTGCAGTCCTAAGGAGTGGCTTATGATTCCCCTTATGTGCCCCTTGCAGATGTCTCTTGCAGCATCTCTCACATTTTGCTGCTTGTTTTTAATGGGTGTCTCCTCAGCGCATAAGCTCTTCAAAGTAGGGGACCTGGCATATTTTCATATTTCCAGGACTTGGCAGAGTTCCTGGCAGATCATAGATGGTCAGAAAATACTCACTGAATGCCAAAGATGGTTTTGCCTCCAAGACAGAGACTAGTGGGAACTTGAAGAGGTTGGATATGGAACAAATAAATTGATGAAAGCAGTTTCATCTCATTAGAGGGCTTGGATTGCGGGTGTGTCCGGGGACAAATGGGGTTGAAGAGAGCATAATATTAGAAAACTGTAATTTTTAGCACAGTATTAGAATACTCTAAATCTGTTGGAATACTCTAGTTTGATGAGGAGAGAAGGCATATAACATGATTGAATCAGTACACTCAGCTAGAAAAAACAGCTTATATGAGAGGAAGGGTTATTTGACATGTGTTGTTTGGAAACAAGTGCAACCATCTGGCAGGGGTCTGACTGCAGACCTATCAGCCCTATTATTCAGCCTGTGAGAATCATGCCACATAGTGACCCTGCTCATCCTGCGGACATAGTATGAGGGGGAGAATTCAGGGCAGTAGTGGTGCGTTCATGTCCTTGCTCATGACTGTGGAGGGTTAGGTTAGACTCAACCTGATCTCAGTTCAGTGGGAAAGAAGGCTGTGAAAATCAGGTTACATCTGGCAAGGGTGTGAGGGAGGGAAATGGCTGTATTTGTTTTATATGTTTGTCGTCCCTAGTTGATGGTTGGTATTATCTGTGCTGATTCAGTGGATCTATAATCAGTTGGCCTGGCATAGTTGAATATGTGGACATGTTTTATATAATTTTAATAATACGTATTTTGAAAAATGTAAACATAGTAGAGTCAAGGAGGCTATTGGTTTTAAAAGATTAAAACCTTTTTTTCTAAATAGGTTTGTTACAGAAAGAGAAAATGGCTATTGAAGCATTTCAGATTTGCTGCCTCCTCCTGCCACCTGAAAATAGGAGAAAGCTACAGCTCTTGATGAGGATGATGGCAAGGATATGCCTAAATAAGGAGATGCCACCACTGTGTGATGGCTTTGGGACCCGAACACTGGTAGGTTGATCTCTAACATCTAACTTGACTTGAGTTTTTGGCATACAATTCACCTGAGTAAAGTTTACTAGCTTGGCAACCCAAGGAAGGCGCCAAGTCAGGCTTGCTCAAAGAGCCACGGCTTGGAAACTGCACAGGTGGGATTACACTTCCGGTATTGATGTGTTAAAGAACATAATCGAAAGCGAAGAGTGAGTAGGGATAGAGTCTGAGTGTAGAGGTATCTGCGGTCTTCTGCCTACTGTCAACTTAAAGAGAAGAGAGGGTGGACAATACGCATAAGGGTTCTCTCAAGAAAAGGACATACTTTCCTCTAGGACAGGAAGGGATGCGAAGCATTTGTTACTCTAACAAGTAGGAGAGGGAAAGCACAGATAATGGGGTAAAGAGGAAAGAAGTAAAGAGGAAAGAGTTGGACTAGACAGCCTGGGGGGAGACAGAGAATTTGTTCTCTTGGGATATGATCTAAGAGTCTGTGAGTGAGGATATTTCTTAAGTATTTTCAATTTGGTTTAAAAACATACATGCTAGTTTTGAATTCTACTTTGTTGGTGTCAGCATGTCTTTATTTTAAAATAGGGTTTATGTTTAGAATTTCTTCTACATGATTTCTTAATTTTCCTCAAAATTGGCGGTCTTGGAGCAAAATTGTTGCTTCATTGGTGAACCTTTCCATATCCTGGTGAACCACGGTATACCCCTGAGGGTCCTCTGGCCCTGTTTTAGAAGTGTGTAGTAAGAGTAGAGGATCACTCAGTGCCCAGTAGAGTGATTCTTGACCTTCCTTTTGGTTGAGTAGATGGCTAATGGGGCTAAGGGACCCTTCTGAAAAACTGAAGAAAACTTTGCACCTATTCCCCAGAAGAATGCACATGTAAAATTTTGCATAGAATTTCAAGGCATTAAGTTTCCCCAGCGTCCATGGTCTCCAGGTAAAAAATGTCTGTGTCTCTGTACACATAAATGTGAGTGCAGGTAAGATATCATTTGCAGTATGTTGATGATGACATGAAGTCTAATTAAACAATTACGTGATTTCATGCTTATAGGTTTTGAAATAAGATTGTCAGCAATAAAATTAGTAGGAAAAGGAAAAAAACTCCATCCAAATCATAGTTAATATGAATTCTATGGAAGCAGCTACATAAATATTTTTTATATTTCTGCTTATTGTAAAGTCTCATCACTTAATGCACTTGTTACAAAGTCTCATCGTTTTGTTCAAATGTGATTATCAGATATACACCCAAAATCCTAGAGAAAGTAACAGTTAACTAGGAAAAAGTGTAACAGCTGAAGCACATAGATTGTGCTAGCAGATTTCTTAAAAATCAAAATGAAATAAGGATATTAGTAAACTGAATGGCTTTAAATTACTTTGAACTTAAAAGTGCTACATGATTCAAGTAATGGTGGTGATCATAATTTTCAGAATTTGCTTATATATATTTAAAACTGTCTGTAAAGGGGTGTGCTTTAAAAACTGCTCAGACAAGCATCTCTGCTGAGTGTCTGTGAGATGAGATGCACCTTCTGTTCCTGCTGGTTGTTAAGAAGATCAGCCCATTGAGACGACCAGGTGTGGCCAGGCACCAAATAGGATGTGTCCCCTGGGCTGTGGGCCATTTCTCACTGACTGGTCACCTTTGGTTTTTGCAGATTTATTGAATGCAGTATAGCATAGGAAAAAAAAAAAAACCCTCATCTGTGTTTATTTAAAAAACACCTCCCCCTCTTTTTTCAGATGGTTCAGACATTTTCCCGTTGCATCTTGTGTTCCAAGGATGAAGTAGATTTGGATGAGTTATTAGCTGCTAGGTTGGTGACATTTCTGATGGACAATTACCAAGAGATTCTGAAAGTCCCTTTGGCCTTGCAGACCTCCATAGAGGAGCGTGTGGCTCATCTACGAAGAGTCCAGGTAAAGGAAGGGATGTTAACAGTCCTTTAAAATTGCCAGCAGGAAGTTACGTAAACTTGCTAGGCTTCTTGGGATTTCTAGATGTGAAGGATTGAGTGAATAAATGTATACAAAATGCTTCCAACAGGGCTTGGTACATGGTAAGCACTATGTGTGTTTGGTAATTTTGAAAATTTATGGAATGCTCACCTGGTTTGGTTATGTCAGTCAGTGCTGCATACTTCTGATTGCAAATTCCTTCAACGATAACCTGCCTTTATTTTAGTTTCCAAATGAGTTAAAATGGGCCTTCCCTGCCCTATAAAACTGTTGTGAAGAGTAGAATACTCTACTATAAAACCCCTAGCTTAAATGTCTGACATACAGCAGGTACTCTTTGAAAGGTAGCTATTGTTATTGTTGTTATTGTTATATTAAAATGATGCAAAAGAAATGTAATGCATGACTGTTATGTGGGCCCCAAAGCGGGGTGTGTATGTCAGCCTGATCGGGAGCAGGCACTTGGTAAAGGCAGACAGAGGTCTACTTGGCTCCTGAATGAGCGGCCCTCTTTCTGCTTAAGCACTTTTTGATGTTCCATAATTAAGGTCCGGTGAACTGCTACCTCCTGAAGGATTATGAAAGTCAATAACTCTTCATGTTTTCAGTGTGCAATTTAAAAATTAAAATAGGGGCACCTGGGTGGCTCTGTCGGTTGAGTGTTTGACTCTTAATTTCGGCTCAGGTCATGATCTTAAGCTTGTGGGATTGAGCCCCCCTCCACCTCGAGCTCCGCGCTCAGCTGGGAGTCTGCTTCTCTCCTTCTCCCTCTCCTGACCCCCACCGCCACACTGTATGTGTGTGTGTGTGTGTCTAAAATAAATAAATCTTAAAAAATTATTAAAAATTAAAATAAAATAGTTTTGGTAATTATCAACCTTAAATATGTTGAAAGAATTGGAAAATACAGAAAATGCACACCAAAAACTATAAGAGTAACATCCAATGTTCAGTTAGTATTATGGTCTTTTGGGTGTTTTTCTGTGCCTTGTCTTCTCTTTTTGCCTTTTCTTTTTTTTTTTTTTTCTTTTTCTTTTCTCTTCTCTTCTCCTCTCTTCTCTTCTCTTCTCTCTCTTCTCTTTTCTCTTCCTCTCTTCTCTTTGCTTTTCCTTCCTTCGTTTTCCTTCTTTCCTTCCTTCCTTCATTCCTCCCTCCCTCTCTCCCACCGTCTCTCTGTTTTATACCTAATTTTCTCTTGACAATACACCAAGAAATATTTCCTACATCACTAAATATTCTTTTTTTTTTTTTTTTTAATTTTTTTTAAAGATTTTATTTATTTATTTGAGACAGAGAGAATGAAAGAGAGAGAGCACATGAGAGGGGGGAGGGTCAGAGGGAGAAGCAGGCTCCCTGCCGAGCAGGGAGCCCGATGCGGGACTCGATCCAGGGACTCCAGGATCATGACCTGAGCTGAAGGCAGTCGCTTAACCAACTGAGCCACCCAGGCGCCCCATCACTAAATATTCTTGACTGACCCCAGGTGGTTGAGAGCACAGACCCTGGAGCTAAGTGGTGCTTGTATTCCTCATGTGCCCTTTATTGGTCCTGTGACCTTGGGCACATTTTATAATGTGTCTGTTTTAGCCTCTACCCGACATCTCTCTTTTCTCATCTGTAAAGTGGGATAATAACAGTTAATACCTACCTCCTAGGGTTGTTTTAGGGATTGAATGGCTTAAAATGTGTAAAGTGCTTAGACTGATATTTATCACATAGTAGCCCCTCAGTTGGTAGCTGCTGTGGTTAATATTATCATCATTAGTGTTACATTATTCCACAATATTGTTATTATTGGTAGCGTAGCATTCCATAATATGGATATATACCATAATTTGTTTAAATGGTTTTCTTTGGTTAATATTTAGATGGTTTCCATTTTCCCCTCTATTTTGCAAATAATACAACAGTAAATATTTTTGTAGCTAGATTTTTTTGGGGGGGGGGGATGATCCATGATTATTTTCTAAGAAAAATTTTTAGGAGTGGCATTGCGTGGTCAAGGGCCAGGGATGTATTTTAAGTATTGATTGTATATTGCCAGATTTCCCTTCAGAATGATTGTTCTGACCCATATTCCCATGAGTGGTCTAAGAAACCTTGCCTACTTCTCATTAACATACGTATCTTTGCAATTTTTATTGAATAAAAAGTGTAACCTTACTGCTGCTTTAGTTAAATCCCTTCCCTCCAGTATTTTTATGACCCATACTTAAAAAAAAAAAGTAGAGAAGAAAAGAAATACTGAAATTCTGCAAGGAGAAGTGATAGCAATAGCGATATCGCCCTGTATACTCACCCGATTCGCAGTTCCCATAGCATAGGCAGACACGGCAGCAGCTTGAGCCCTTTGCTCTCTGTTGAAGATCAGAAGGCTGAGCTCTGCTTATGCTTGAACAACAGATTAGCATGATCTCATGGAGAGGCACTGCCCTGGTGCTAAGTGAAACCAGAAACCACTCATTTGTCAATTACATTTTCTCTCTTGGAAGTACTCAGAATTGCCCAACAATTGTTTCAGTACTCAGAGATCTGCTCTCTCTTGCGGGCTCCTCAGCCCTGACAGCATGTCAGATTCTGGGCAGGGCTTCTCTGAAAATGAACAGTGTTCCTTCGATTATTCCAGGGAAGTTTCAGGGCTGACCCTGTGATAGATAAAGTGTGAGGTGGGCATTATCTTTGACACCAACCTTCTATTAGCCTTGACTGCAACCCTCTTCTTCCTTTTGTGCCCTTTAATCATAGGTATCTAGTAGTTTTCTTACTAGGCTTCCGGCTGCAGAAGAATGATAGGTGTTATATTTTGGGGAAGATGGAACTCTCGGAGTCTGAAATTAAATACTTTTTAATTTCTTTGTTATTAAAGTAACATTGACATACAATGTTATGTTAGTTTCAGGTGTACGGCAGGGTGATTCAACAATTCTGCACATTAGTGGTCCCTGCAATGAGTGTAGTCACCATTCAAGATTATTACATTATTGACTGTACTTTCCATCTCTGTGACTTATTTATTTTATAACTGGAAGTTTGTACCTCTGAACCCCCTTCATCGATTCGCCAACTTCCCCCCACCCCTGTACGCCCTCTTCCCTGGCAACCACCAGTTTGTTCTCTGTATTTGAGAGTCTGTTCAGTTTTTTAATTTGTTTGTTTTGTTTTTATATTCCAAATATAAGTGAAATCATATGGTATTTGTCTTTCTCTATCTGACTTACTTCATTTAGCATAATACCTTTTAGGTCCATCCATATTGTCACAAATGGCAAGATAACATTCTTTTTATGGCTGAATAATATTCCATAGTATATATACTATGTCTTTTTTAAATTTTAAATTCCAGTATAGTTAACATACAGTGTTATATTAGTTTCAGGTGTATGATATAGTGATTCAGCACTCCCATACATCACCCAGTGCTCATCATGACAAGTACCCTCCTTAATCCCCATTTTACCCATCCCCTCCCACCTCCCCTCTGGTAACCATCAGTTTGTTCCCTGTAGCTGAGAGTCTGTTTCTTGGTTTGTTTCTCTCTCTCTTTTTTTTCCTTTGCTCATTTTCTTTTGTTTCTTAAATTCCACATATGAGTGAAATCATATGGTATTTGTCTTTCTCTGACTTATTTTGCTTAGCATTATATTCTCTAGCTCCATCCATGTTATTGCAAATGGCAAGATTTCATTTTTTTTTTTTGATGGCTGAGTAATATTCCGTTGTGTTTATATATACCACATCTTCTTTATCCATTCATCTGCGGATGGATGCTTAGGTTGCTTCCATATCTTGGGTATTATAAATAATGCTGCCATAAACATAGGGGTGCACATATATTTTCAAATTAGCATTTTCATTTTCTTTGGGTAAATATCCAGAAGTGGAAATGCTGGATCATAGGGTAGTTCCATTTTTAATTTGTTGAGGAACTTCCATACTGTTTTCCACAGTGATTGTACCAATTTTTATTCCCACCAACAGTGCATGAGTGTTCCCTTTTCTCCACATCTTTGCCAAGATTTGTTATTTCTTGACTCTTTGGTTCTAGCTATTCTGACAGGTTTGAGGTGGTAATCTCATTGTAGTTTTGACTTGTGTTTCCTGGATGATTAGTGATGTTGAGCATCTTTCCATGTGTTTGTTGGCCATCTGTAGGTCTTTGGAAAAATGTCTATTCAGATCATCTGCCCATTTTTAAATCAGATTATTTGTTTTTTTGGTGTTGAGTTATATAAGTTCTTTATATATTTTTAATAGTAAACCATTATTGGATATATCATGTGCAGATATTTTCTCCCTTTCACTAGGTTGCCCTTTTGTTTTGTTGAAGGTTTCTTTCGCTGTACAAAGTTTTTTTAAATTTTAGTATAGTCCCAGGAGTTTATTTTTGCTTTAGTTTCTCTTGCCTGAGGAGAAATATCCATAAATTTCTTGCTTAGGGTGATGTCCAAGAGATTATAGACTATGTTTTCTTTGAGTTTTAAGGTTTCAGGACTCACATTTAGGTCTTTAACCCATTTTGAGTTTATTTTTGTGTATGGTGTAAGAAAGTGGTCTGGTTTTATTCTTTTGCAAGTGGTTGTTCCATTTTCCCAGTATAATTTATTGAAAAGATTGTCTTATCCCCTTGTATATTCTTGCCTCCTTTGTCATAGATGAATTGACCATATATGCGTGGGTTTATTTCTAGGCTCTCTATTCTGATCTCTAGTCTGATTTGATCTATGTGTCTATTTTTGTGACAGTACCATACTGTTTTGGTTACTATAACTTTGTAGTATAGTATGAAACCTGGGATTGTGATACCTCCAGCTTTGTTCTTTTTCTTCAATATTTTTTTGGCTATTTGAGGTGTTTTGTGGTTCCATACACATTTTAGAATTACTTGTTCTTGTTCTGTGAAAAAATGCTATTGGTATTTTGATAGGGATTGCTTTCAATCTATAGATTACTTTGGGTAGTATGGGCATTTTAGTGATATTCTTCCAACCCATGAATGTGATATATCTTTGCATTTGTGTTGTCTTCAGTTTCTTTCATTCAGAGTACAGTCTGTTACCTCCTTGGTTAAATTTATTCCTAGGTATTTTATTCTTTTTGGTGCAATTATAAATGGGATTATTTTCTCAATTTCTCTTTCTGCTATTTTATTATTAGCATACAGAATCACAGTCGATTTCTGTATATTAGTTTTGTATCCAGCAAGTTTACTGAATTCATTTATTACTTCTAATAGTTGTTTGGTGGAGTCGTTAGGGTTTTTTGTGTATAGTATCATGTCATCTGCAAATATGGACCATTTTACTTCTCCCTTCCCAGTTCGGGTGCTTTTTATTTCTTTTACTTCTCTGATTGCTGTGGCTAGGACTTCTCTACTGTGTTAAATAAAAGTGGTGAGAATGGTCATCCTTATCTTGTTCCTAATCTTAGAGGAAACGCTTTCAGCTTTTTGCCATTGAGTATAATCTTAGCTGTGGATTTTTCAGTGTGCCCTTTGTTATGTTGAGGTATGTTCCCTCTAAACCCACTTTTTTGAGAGGTTTGTTTGTTTGTTTAATGAATAGCTGTTTTATTTTGCCAAATGCTTTTTCTGCATCTGTTCAGATGATCATATGGTTTTTATCCTTCTTATTGTTAATGTGGTGTATCAGATTTGATTGATTTGTGAATACTGAACCACACTTACATCACTGGACTAAATCCCACTTGCTCATGGTGAATGATCTTTTCAGCGCATTGTTGAGTTTGGTTTGTTGATATTCGGTTGAGGATTTTTGCAGCTATGTTTATCAGAGATAGTGGCCTGTAGTTATCTTTTTTTGTAGTGTCTTCATCTGGTTTTGGCATGAGGGTAATGCTGGCCTTATACATTGAATTTGGAATTTATCCTTCCTTTTATGTTTTTTGGAATAGTTGGAGAAGAATAGGTATTAACTCTTTTTTAAATGTTTGGTAGAGCTCATCTGTGAAGCTGTCTGATCCTGAACTATTGTTTGTTGGGAGTTTTATGATTACTATTTCAGTTTCATTAATAGTAGATCTGTTCAAATTTTTAATTTCTTTCTGATTCAGCCTAGGAAGATTATGTTTCTAGGAATTTACTCATTTTTTTCTAGGTTGTTCAATTTGTCAGAATAAAATTTTTCATAATATTCTCTTATAAGCCTTTGTATTTCTGTGGTGTTAATTCTCCTCCTTTATTTCTGAATTTATTTATTTGAGTTCTCTCTCTTTTTGTCTTGTTAAGTCTGGCTAAAGGTTTATCAATTTTGTTTTTCTTTTCAAAGAAAGAGCTCTTGGTTTCATTTTTTTTTTTACTCTCTATTTCATTCATTTCTACTCTAATCTTTATATCCTTCCTTCTCTTAGCTTTGGACTTTGTCCTTTTTTTCTAGTTCCTTTAGGTGTAAAGTTAGGGTGTTTATTAGTGATTTTTCTAGTTTCTTGAGATAGGTCTGTCTCACTATAAACTTCCCTCTTTGAACTGCTTTTACTGTGTCCTGAAGATTGGGACCATTGTGTTTTCATTTAATTTGCCTCCATGTATTTTTATTTCCTCTTTGATTTCTTCACTGACCCATTGGTTATTTAGTAGCATGTGTTTGTATTTTTTTCTAGGTTGGTTTGTTTGTTTGTAACTGATTTCTACTTTTACACTATTGTGGTTGGAAAAGATGCTTGATCTAACTTCAGTCTTCTTAAATTTATTGAGATTTAAATTTATTGTGGCCTAACATGTGATCTGTCCTGGAGAATGTTCCATGTGCACTTGAAAAGAGTGTGTATTATGCTGTATTTGAATGGAACATTCTGTATATATTTGTTAGGTCCACCCAATCTAATGTCTTGTTCAAAACCACTATTTCCTTGTTGATTTTCTGTCTGGATGACTTCTCCATTGATGTAAGTGGGGTGTTAAAAACTCCTATTATGATTGTATTACCATCAATTTCTCCCTTTATGTCTGTTAATATTTGCTTTATGTATATAGGTGTGAAATTAAATATTTTTAATGGATGTTCATTTATTTATAAGTCTTTCCTCTTTTTTCTCCATTCTCCCCTTTTCCCTGTACAGTGTCTGCACATTTGTTTTCTTGCTTTTCACCATTAACATATTTGGAGATGGTCGTAGTACTTCTCCATACATAACAGCCATGCTATATATATATGTGTGTGTGCCTCTCTCCATTCCCAAGGAAGGGAGGATCAGATTCTCCAGATGTGGGAAGGAACCCCCAGAAGGTGTTCAGTATTGTAATTGTTTTGAATCATTTTTGTCAACATGTTTAGTTTATGTTTCAATTTAAGATTATATTTAAAAGAGCACACCAGGTGTTTTGTTTATTAAAATGGATCTTGGGCTTAAAATGGTAAGAATCTCTTATTTAAAACTGTGGCTTTAAGTGATTTTTTTTTCAAATTTATAGAAACACTTTTACTTTTTAATAAAGAGTTTTTCCCAAACGAATTGAAGAATGACATGGCATTCCTAGTAGGAGATATTCTGTATTTGATCTGAACCAATTTTGCAACTTATATAAAAATACACTTATTCCTTTCACTATTAATACTTTTGCCTCAGATAAAATACCCAGGAGCCGATATGGATATCACTTTATCTGCCCCATCATTTTGCCGTCAAATCAGTCCAGAGGAATTTGAATACCAGAGAGCATATGGCTCTCAGGAACCTCTGGCAGCTTTGCTGGAGGAAGTCATAACAGATGCCACACTTTCCAGCAAAGAGAAGAAGAAAAAACTGAAGCAGGTAAAAAGGATATTCTTTAGAAGCCATTTCTTCTGCCTGCTGTTCTTAATATTGTTTTTTCTTTTTATTCTCTATTTTAATGGATTTCATATTAATCTTATCTTCTGAGATGTAGCAGTTTCAAAAGTATATTATTCAATTCATATATTTCAGAAGTCTCTTGGATGTACGCAGTTGTGGTCAGTTTCCCACATCTTTTTCTCCAATGTAGATATTTTACCATTATTGCGCTCTTCATTTATGGAGCCGCTCTTTGTTATTTGTCCTTTGTTTGGGTATGTGGATGGCTAGTGGAGCAATTACTTTAAATTCAGAGAAGCTTTCAAATGAGGACAGATTCCTCTTGATTTTTTCTGAAAGGCAAATTACATTGAATTTGCAGAAATAAGATGTGTAAAATTGAAGAGGCTTTGGTTTTAGATAGCCAGTATCAAATTGGTTTCTTGCCTCAGGCATCCCTGAAAGTGTTTAGTTCCTGCTAGGCAACACAGCTTTGGGTTTCATTGAAGAGTTTTCATTTTTAACTCAAAATAGATTTACTTTGACCATTCTTAAAGTATTGACTCAAGATTAAGGGAATGGTTTTTATTTTTCAAGACTGATTCCTGCAAGCTTGATTCCTGATCATACCGTACATATGGGATTATACACAGAGCACCAGAGTTCTAGACTCCCAATCGTATTTTTCTCAGTAATTTTGGAGAAGAGTTCAGTGTTGAGGATCAAAGGAAAAGCATATTGCCTCTCTTTAAGCTTTTCATAAAGTAATATATACTGGAACGTTTTCACTTCCATTTGAGCAGAAGCAGGTGGGGCTGAGTTGGAGAAGCAGGGAGATCGTGAAATGTAATTGGGCCAAAATTTTCTTGAACTGTATAGAACATAAGTTATTTTCAAGTCAGAATTACTTGTGAATATTTTTAAAGTCTATTTATAGTTAGCAAGCGGGGGAAATTTTAAGAAATATGACCGAAATGAGTTTGTTTGAAGATTGGATCAAATTAAAGTTGAATTAGATCTATAGCAAGTGGAATCAAATGATCTCACAAAAAGAAATGGATTTGTGTTGGAGTGAATTTAATTATGATTTGTCATCATCTTATTCTCTTTTCTGATGGAGAGCAATAAACATTAAAACAAAATAAAGACAGCCTAGTATGGAATCAGATCAGAAACTCTTTAATTTTAAAATTAGATCACCTACTTTTATTGGTTCTTATCTGGTTTGTTTTTTTTTTTCTTACCTGGTTTTTTGACTCATCTTGAGTCTTTTTTTTTTTTTTTTCAGTTTCAAAAATCCTATCCTGAAGTCTACCAAGAACGATTTCCTACACCAGAAAGTGAAGCACTTCTGTTTCCAGAGAAACCGAAACCCAAACCACAGCTGCTAATGTGGGCACTAAAAAACCCTTTCCAACCATTTCAAAGAACTAGAAGTTTTCGGATGTAGTATGTCCATAGCTGTTAGAGATCTCTGTTGTTGTTGCCTCGAGCAGATGGGTGGTTAGAGGACTATGGCGGTGGAAGAAAGAAGAGCAGACAATAGAGACTACTGAAATATAAAGTGAATGGACTTCTAAAAATGTTGAGCCATTATCAGTATTTTTGTAAAGCTCAGTGCTATTTTTAAAAGTGTAAAAATCAGTTAAAATTTAGACAAATATATAGTGTTAATGTTAACGTGTTTATAATTGTTACAAAATTTAAGGGTATTTTTATTTTTTTATTTGTTGTTTTTCATGGTGTTAATAAAATAATTGTGTGTACATTTTAGTTACTGATGTCTTTGTTATAACATGTCTTAAAAATAGTGTATATACTTGAATAAGAAAGACACTGGGTACTGTTACTGTGATGCTATTGATGTCATAGCTTAATAGTTGTGATTTCTCTGTGTAAAATCTGGTTTTCAATGTCGCACAAAAATTCTTAATGTCCTATATTATGATGGCTGTGTCTTCTATTGCGGATTCGTTGGATGTTATGACAGATATAACTAAAGCTGGTTCTTTAATAACATATATATTAGCTGGTGTTTACCTCTAAGTGGAGTAGATTTTCATTTTCCTGCAGTGGTGTGATTTCAGTCTTGGCTGAAAACGGAGAATTGAACTGAATAAACTTTTTGGTCCCCTTACACCTGTAATTGTAAGTCAGATCTTTGTTATTTCATGAAAAACACAAATGGGTTAAGGAAAATGAGACTACTTCCTTTATATTTCCCCCAGCTTCCTCATCCTTTTGAAAGTAAATGGAATGTAAATAAATACTGTTTTTTGTTTTTTTATATTTTATGTGGTTCTGCTTTGGCCTTTATTTAGGTTAGTTGTAGAACATCCTCAAATGCTAAACATCATTATCTTTGCCAGTGTTCTCACATCAGTCACTTATTTCTATGATAAGTGACATTTAGGTTTTTGTACTAACCTTAAGGAGGTGCTTTGTCCATTTCTTTTGCTTTGCTTTGCCCTTTTGCAAATAATGGTACACTTAGATTATGGAGCATCTGGAAGCTTTCTTTATAAGCAATTACCCTAAATCTTAAGCGTAACAGTCAGTAGTTGGCTTGTTCTGCCCTTTGGACTGAATTTTCCTTGCCATTGTGATCTGACCCTGTTCTTTTGTAGCAGATGCTTCCTACATTTGATTCAGATTTTGTTTACTTAAAAATGGATAAAAGTATTCCTATTGATTTGGGTACCACCTTTCCTTCCAAATATATAAAGTAATGGGAGATTTTTAGTGTTTCAATATTTGTTTTCAGACCTTGGAATAATGTCTAGAGCAAAGAATAAGTCTACTTCTGCTTTCTTTGCTCTCCAATGCAGAATGTACTTTCCAGAGTCTCCTCTCCTATTGAATATCTTTAGAAATATATGCGACTGTTTTTTTATTCCCTTAAGATTACATTTTTTAAAAAGATTTATTTATTTATTTTAGAGAGAGAGCACGGGGTGGGAGGGGCAGAGGGCGAGGGAGAGAGAGAATCTCCGGCAGACTCCCGGCTGTGCGAGGAGCCTGATGTGGGGCCTGATCCCACTACCCTGAGATCATGACCTGAGCCAAAATCAAGAGTCAGACGCTTTACCAATTGAGCTACCCAGGTACCCCAAGATTACTTTAAAGAAAAAAGTATAATTTACTAAAACATCACCACTACTTAAGTATGAAATTGCTGAGTGGATAATACCAGTCTTTCAAAGTGGTTGTACAGTGAACTCCCATTGGCAGTGTGAGTTCTTTTTGCTTAATGTTCTCACCAAAAGTTGCTATTGTCAGTTTGAATTGTCATCAGTGAGGTGGGTGTATAATTGTATCTCATTATGGTTTTACTTTGATTTATTAATATGGCTAAAGATGAAGACTTTTTCCATATTTTTTTTACTTTTTCCACTTCTAGTTAAATTTAAACATCAGCTTGTCAAGCTTCATGTGTGCATGCGCACATACACACACACACACACACGGAGTTGGGATTTTGATTTGGATTGTATTGAATTTATAAATCAATTTGGAAAGAATTGCTATCTTTACAATATTAAGTCTTCCAGTTGAAGAACATGGTTTCTCTCTCCATTTATTTAGAATAAATGAGAGAAAAAAAAATTCTCTGTAAAGTCTTGTAAATCTTTTGTTAGGTATGTTCCTAGATATTTGATACTTTTTAAAAAACGTAAGTATCAAAATTCTCAAATATTCACAGAAGTAAAGATAGTAGTACCCATCCCTAACTTCAGTAATTATTATTCAACTGATAAATACCTTGATGTTTGATCATACTGTAAATGGGGTTATTTCAAAATTTCTACTTTCTGTTTCTTGCTCATATATAGCATAAAACTGATTTTTGTGCACTGATTTTTATACCCAACCTCCTTGCTAGACTTTCCTATTAATTCTAAGTGTCCAGTGTGATTTTTTTGGATTTGCTACACTTACTACATAATAAGCAAACAATGACAGTTTTTTGTTTTTCATTTCTGTGGTTGACAGCATTTAAAATGTCCCCAGTGATCCCTGCCTCTTGGTATTTGTCCCAGTGTGTAATCTTTCCTTGAGTGTGAGTTGGATCTAGTGAGATATTTCTAACAAACAATATGGCAAAACGATAGGATATCTCCTTTGAGATTAGATCACAAAAAGGCTCTGGTTTCCATCTTGCTTGCCGTCTCCCTCTCTCTCTCCCAGGCCTGCTCTGAGGAAAGCCAGCCGCCCTGTGTGAGCTGCCCTACGGAGAGGCCCCTCAGGCAAGAAACTCCTGTCTGCCTACTAGCTAGTGAGGATACGAGGCCTGCCAACAGCTGTATGATCTTGGAAGTGGATATTCTGAGGCCTGCCCGCCGCCACGTGAGTGATCTTGGAAGCACATTCTCTCAGTCAAGCCTTGAGGTGAAGGCAGCCTTAGCTGACACCTTGACGGCAGCCTGGGACAGGCCCTGAGCCAAAGGACTCAGCTAAGCTGTGCCTGGATTCCAGAGCCACAGAAACCGTGAGGTGGTAAATATTGGTTGTTTCTAGCCACTTAGTTTTGGGGTAATTTGTTATGACGCGATAGATACAATACACTTAATTCTTATTCCCTCCCTTACTCCCTCCTTCCCTTCGTCCCTCCTTTTATCCTTCCCTCCGTCATTTTTTTTAATTATTATAAAATGTCACTATCTCTGGTAATGCATTTGTTTGCAGTCTTTTCATTTTGTTATATTTTAGTTGTGTCCCTTATAAACAGCATATGGTTGGATTAATTATTTTTTTAAGATGCCAGCATGACAATTTTTGTTTCTAACTGTAATGTTTAGACAAATTATATCTAATATAATTACTCTATATTTAGATACAAATATTTATCGATGTTTTATAGCTCTTTGTCTCCACTTCCTTGACTTAGAATTTTACAAATCATTTCATGTTTTCTCCTACTAATTTGAAACTAAACACTGTTTCTAATCTTCCTTTTGGGTCCTTGAAAATTACATCTTATATACTAATTTATCAAAGTTTAAAGTTAGTAAATACATTTTACCCTCCTCTCAGACTGTTCAGGGACCTTAAAGCACTAATAACACTCCCCCCCCCAAAACAGATAATGTTCTGTGATGTATTTTAATTTCATTGTTTTTAAACCTCATACTATGTTGTTTTTATATGTAACCCTTGTTTATTAGACTTACCCATATTTTACCACGTTTTTCCTTCTTCTGAGAGTACATTCTTTAGAATTTATCTTCGGTGTGTGCTGGTTTTTGTCTGAAAACTTTTTAATTTGGCCCTTACTCTTTTTTTTAAAAATAGCTTTATTGAAATGTAATTCACATACTATAAAATAACCCATTTAAAGTATATAATTCTGTGGCTTTTGGTAGGTTACAATTTTAATTTTTTAAGTTGTGATTAAATATATATAAAAAAATTTGCATTTTAATCATTTTTAAGTGTATAATTCTGTATAAAGAACACCTTCATTCTCTACAGATATTTCTGCTATTTATAGAATTCCAGGTGGAGGGTTATTGTATTTCAGTACATTGTAGGTATTCCTTTGTTAGCTGGCTTCCTTTGTTACCTCTTTGTAGATAACATGTCATGTTTTGGCAGGCTGCTTTTTAAGATTTTCTCTTTGTCTTTGGTGGTCTGTGGTTTACAATGACATACCTAGTTTATATAATATACTCTTTAAATGATCATTCTGCTTGGTATTTGTGGGGCTTCTTAAAAAAGAGGATCAAGGTCTTTTACCATTTTATTTTTTAAAAAATATTTATTTATTTTAGTGAGAAAAAAATGCAGGTGAGGGAGAGAGAGAGTGAGAGGATCTCAAGCAGACACCCCACTGAGCAGGGAGCCGAAGGTGGGGCTTGATCTCATGACCCTGAGACCACGACCCTGAGATCATGACCTGAGCCGAAATCAAGAGTCAGAAGCTTAACCAACTGGGCCACCTAGGTGCCTCTCTTTTACCATTTTAAATACTGCCTTTGTCATAATCTCTCCTCTGCTTATGATTCTTAAACATATTTTAGAGCTTTTCACCCTATCCTCTCTCTTAATCTTTCACGTACCTTCCATATTTTTGCCTTCCTATGCTGCATTCTAGATAATTTCTTTACTCTGTCTTCCATTTCAGCACATCTCTCTTCAGGTGTGTTTAGTCTCCTGTTAAATTGGAATTTATTTTGGAATTTACATCCAGTTTACAGCTCAGGAAACCGAGAGTCAGGTTGAGTAACTTCCTCAAGATCCCCCAGCTTGTGAACAGCATAGTCAACGACGACAACCTGCTCTGTGGGGCTGCACAGCCCGGCTCCAGACTCTCACTGAGCACTGCTTTATCATGTTTATGAGCACTGGGTGGATATTTATGTAGAAGCGTGCACATTATTTTTCGGTTTATACTTTCTAAAACTTAAGCGCTCAAATTTCTTTTTGATTTGTAGTGTTTTCTTTGTTCTAACCTAGCTTTGCCAAATTCATTTCCACTGTTTCTCTGGTCATTTTCTATGAATATCTGCTGAAAATTTTTCACTGAATTTCCTGCGTATTTCCACAAATACTGCAACAGTGCTGAAACCAGAGTATTTCTTAGAAGCTCTGTGGTGCAATCAGGTATTTCTTTGTAGGTATGCCTTTTAAGGTATTATTATGTGCAATTGCTTTTGTTTTTAGGTCTGATGAGTAGAAAATGTCCTAGGGATTGTCATTAATCTGAGAGACTATGATAAGGAATTATCAAATGAGTGTTCCATACAGAAAATTTGAGGGTTCTACAGCACATTTCAAGGTTGAGTGTATCTCGGGTATAAACAGAGTAATGGGATTCAGCCATTCTTCATTCTGATTTCTCATGCATCTTTGTATTCCTCTATCTGCCTTCAGGGAAGTCATAGCTGGGCTCTAGCAAACATAGTAGATGTATCTGTCATGACTTAGCATTTGTGTTACCCAGGAGCTTGATTCTGATTCCCATACCCAGAAGAGAGTTTCTGTACATTTTTATAGGAAATATAACTTAAAAAGAGTCAGTATTTGTGAACCGTTGATGGTCAAGAAGAGGATACTGAATGTTTCTATATTTAGAATGTCACAAAATCTTCTGTCATGATTGAAAGAGAAATCAATTAAAATGGTTCTTTACTATATGGGTGTGGCTGAATCTTTATTATTTTTACCTTTACCCTGAAGAACAAAACCTGGCAAATGTTAAAGTCCTGGAGGTAAAGTAAGAGTGTTCTTACCTACTAAATCAGTATTAAGAGGCAATTCAACTGTATGTCTATCCATCATCATAGTATTTGCCCAAATTTTAAGTGTTTACTTCAAAATGAGACACTGGAAATTCTGATTTTGTGATATTTGGAATCATTTTGCACTTGCATTTTCTTGCTAATGACACCATAACCTGCAAAAAAGTATAACATCTTGGGGCACCTGGCTGGCTCAGTCAGTTAGGTGGCTGCCTTTGGCTCAGGTCATAATCTCAGGGTCCTGGGATCGAGCCCCACATTGGGCTCCTTGCTCAGCAGGGAGTCTGCTTCTCCCTCTCCCTTAGCCCTTCCTCCTCCCCCTGCTCATGCTCACACTCTCTCTCAAATAAGTAAATAAAATCTTAAAAAAAAAAAAAGAACATAATGAGTAACTTCTGATGGATTTTTTTGTGTGTGTTTTAGTGTCTATGTAACCTCAATGTTTCAACTTCCAATTTGAGAAAATGAAATGGGGAAAATAATGGGACAACAGGGTACTAGCCCATTAAAAAATAAAAAATGTCACATGTTTAGTGCATATTTGTGTTGCTCTGTAAATTTCATAATTCAGTGAATCTAAGATTTAGTTTAAAAACCATTTACAGTTTTTGCAGTTCCATTGTGGAGAATTGTTAAGTGAATTGTTTGCTTCACTTGAGTATCTAGAATAAATTATAGTTTCCATAAACTGTCCCTGTCTCAAAACAAAAAATAATATATGTATTTGGCTGGGTGTATTCCTGTATAATACTTCGATTGGGGCTCTTCTATCAAAAACTGAGAACAGTACCCAGAGCCTTGTTTAGGGCATAAAACAGAAGTTATTCTCCCTGCTTCCAGCCTCCACAAATTTTCCTTCTTGTTGCCAGCATCTCTCTAATAGTAATAAGATGGTCTTCTTGAGTATTCTAGTAAAACACATAAAGCTTAATTTAAAAAAACTCAGAGGACTAAAAATCATTTTATTTTCATAAGAAATAAGTAAACTACAATTGATATTTAAGAATTGAAGTACCTTTGATCAGTGTAGGGTAACCCAACATGGGCATGAAGAGGTCTTTTGCTCACTGTTTCCACTAAGAACTTGTGCCCTGTGGAAGGGTTTTGGCAACAAACATTTCAGTGATAATTTACCAAGATAGCGGAATGGTTTGCTGTGAAAAATAGTTATGCCAGGATAAAATGCAGTCTCTGATTTTGAGAGCCTATGATTCCAGTTTATTTCTATTTACTGATGTATACGTTATCTATCTATCTATATATATTTTTAAAGATTTTATTTATTTATTTGAGAGAGAGAATGAGAGACAGAGAGCATGAGAGGGAAGAGGGTCAGAGGGAGAAGCAGACTCCCTGCCGAACAGGGAGCCCGATGCGGGACTCAATCCCGGGACTCCAGGATCATGACCTGAGCCGAAGGCAGTCGCTCAACCAACTGAGCCACCCAGGCGCCCTACGTTATCTATATTTTAAAAAAATTCGGTGTGTTTTAGCAAAATCACATCATGCAAAAGATGTTTTGAAGATGAGAAGCGTGTGGCTGAACGTTTCTTCACATGAGATCTTAAGACAGACCATAAAATGAGGCATAAAGGAAAAGAACAGCAGAAATGAGCCTTCTTGCTTACTGATTCTGCTTATTTTTTCATTAAACATAGGATTTTGCCCATATGCAAGTTTGTCCTAAAGATTCTAATCTTAAAAAAGCTTTCTGACTTAGAAACCAACAACAAGACAGAAGAAAGAGAAATTAAGGAGTCGATCCCATTTACAATTGCACCCAAAACCATAAGATACCTAGGAATAAATCTAACCAAAAAATTTAAGACTTTTCTAAAGGGAATGTATAAGGTGGTCAAATCTGATTGGATAATACTGCTTCAGTGTTTAACTCTTAATAATTACCTGAAGCAATAATTAACATTTAAAATATACACTGACATCATTTGTAAATTTCTTTAAACTTTCTACTCATCAAAATGCCAAGTATAATTAGCCACAATTACTGCTTAAAGATGATGAAGGCTTTGATTTCAGGAAGTTCCTCACTCTTCTTTTCACAGAGAATTGAATTCAGTGATCTGTTAAGGCCCTAGGAGGGGTCTGGTTTAGGCCGACTCTTCAAAAGTCATGACCCATCTAACAAGGACAGATGATCCCAGGAGGGGCAGTCTTGTGTTGGTAATGATTGTACCATAAGGGAAAAACTAGAGATTTTATTTAAAAGTTCTGTATATTTTATATAATTAGTAAGCCATTAATTGTGGAAATAAGAAGCTTGAAAATTGATCATCTTTATTGTGACAGAAGTAACTGTGGGTAATATTCTGGCTCCTGTATGAGCACATTTTTCTCCAAAGCCCCACAGGGCTCTATTGCTTGCTAAGCACTCTTCAAAAGTGGGCAATAAATGGTAAAAATGAGCAGTTATATACATGCAGCAGCAGATAACTTGGGTTAAATGTCAGGTTATTAGATTTTAAGGTGAAAAAAATTGCCTGCGAAATTCATTTTGAGGAAAAAACCACAGAGGTAGGATAATTTTGTGCAAGTCAGCCCCTTGCCTCAGCTACTTTTCCTGCAATGTGGCAAGAACTGCCTGCTCTCTTTCCTTAGAATAAATCTTGTTTTACTCCTATTCCTCAGACTCATTTTTTGATCTCTAAACCAAGCCCTTTATAGTAAGTGTGGAAATCGCATCTGGGGTAAAACATGAGTTTACCAATGATGTTTTTGGAGTTGACCGTATCAGCACTGTATAAGCAGTCCCATAAGCAGAGCCCAGGAAACAGCTTAGAGGTCACTGCGAAGATGAGTGACTTTATCTGAGGCGAGCCACCTGTTAGAGAAAATAAACATATGCAAGGAGACTGAAGGTGGTGGAGGGAACACTGTGTTAGCAACTGCAGTGGAGGGGAGAGCTTGGGGAGGCTTTCCTCTCCCTCCCCCGAAAGAAACATGACTAAGGAAACACTGTAATTGCTTTGCAAATGTCACCTCTAGGCAAGACTCTTCCTCCCTTCTTTCCAACTAAATTAGTACCCAAAGGTCCTTCCCACTAGGATGTATAACACCAATATTGGTTAGACATCAGAATATGTGGGTTTTCAACTGTAGCTCTACCAGTAAGCAGTTGGGCAGTCACATGCTCTCTGGGTTTTGGTTTCCGCAGTAAAGGGATGGGATTGGATTTCAAGGGTCACAAACTCCAATGTCTTCTGGGGACGGGAAGATATTAGAAGTTGCTAGGAGTGAAAGGGCCAGTGGAGGGTTGGAGTATGCGAGTCCTACACCAGAGTATTTGAAACAAAAACAAAATGTCAAATGCCAGTGATGGCCAAAAAAATACGATGTGCAGAGATGACAAAATTTGCATTAGGTGAGCTGTAAGGTCGCTTCTGGTCCTGGTGTTTGGTGATTTTTTTTTTTTTTTAACCTTTTCCCACGCTTGGTCCTTTATTGCCTTGTGCTTATTTTCCTCTATCTGTCTCTTGAGCTCTTCTCCTTTTGTTCTGAATAGAACATATGTCAGCACACTCAGTTCTGTATGAAAATAGAAGAAAACCTGTCAGGGTAAGTTTAAAGTCAATGCTAATGCATCATGAATTGCTTTTTTCCGAAAGAAATTCTATCCTCATCCTCAGGCTTGTTGTAAATGCGTCTAACTTGAACTGCCATTTGCCTCTGTTTATATTATTATGCTGGTTGGTTTCATCCACAATAGTGAACAGAACATTTTTCTTCATTAGTGTCAGTGCTTGCGTGTTATATGTTTGCACCTGTCATCACAGTTGTTGATAAAATATTGAAGAATTTTGGGGAGTCATCGTGCCAACCTAAATTGCTAGACCCAACCTTCAGTCTCCTTGCATATGTTTATTTTCTCTAACAGGTGGCTTTTTACCTATGTTGTCTTGTTGGTGAAAGCAAAACCAACAGTACTTTTTCATTTCTGGAGCACTTCATGCAGGGCTCACTCCTACATTTTCGGACATAATCTTTTCAAATCCCAGAGGGCACACAGATGCAGACGAGGCAACAGGTCCGGAGAGGTCCTCGGTCAAAAAGCACAACTTCAACTCTGCTCTTCTCTTTGATGATCCAGTAGTCTCCCCTTTCACCACACTAAATCCTATCCCTGTCAGGGGAGGTAGGTGGGCTTGATCCAAGCCAGTCTCCGCAAAAGGGTGCTTTGTGTGTGTGGGGTTCCCTTTATCCTCTATCTGTGCCCCTTCATTTTCACTGGGGTCCTTTTCTCTTCACCCCCCACCTCAGCTGTGCTCATGGGTCTCTCAAGCATTGGTTTTGTCTGAGCTGCCTTTTAGGAGCTGGCGGAACAGCCCAGTGTCTGTGTGGTATTGTGCGCTCACTTCAGGGTCACCGCCATGATGCTGACCTTTGCCCTCAACATATCTCCCCTGCGCATCAGTTCTAGAAAGACTAGTTAGCTATCCAAATAGTTAGAGCTCTGTCAGTTATTCTTTGTTTGGCTTTGCTTTGTTTTTTTGTTGGTTGGTTTGTTTTTTAGATCCTTAATATGCCAGGTCCTCGGCTGGGCAATGATGGAGGAATACAGCCGGCTCGAACTCCAAAGGCATCTAGTCCAGGGGGGATAATGCACCCGCCTACAGGTCAGTGCAGACGATGACCTAGGCGCCAGGGAGCCCTGTGCAGGGCACAGAGGAGAGGAAAGTGATTTTTCCAGGGCAGTGGGAGGCAGAGGGAAGATGTCACTGAGGAGCCCTGAGGAACATGTCCACCGGGAGGAAGGCCAGGCAAAAGACATTTCCTTCAGCGGGACCGGCGTGAAAGAAGGCTGCAGAGCCAGGGAGAAGTGATTTGTCATTCCCTAGAGTCCATGTAATACTAGTATTTGCATAAAGAGTCCTGGATGGCTTTATCTCAAGGAGTGGGTCTAAGGGGATTCCGTGACGTGTAGCAGCACAGGTGGGGGAATTATTTTAAGTGAGGACTTTTATGGCATCTCTCAGGTAACATCTGCAAGGTGGCTTCCTCTTCTGCATACTCCAGCCCCATACATCCAGACCCTGTGCTCTTGGGAATTTGCTTGTGAATCCGGTTTAGGTTGCAGCTGCATCATGGTCTCTCCTTCCAAGTGTTCGCAGGGCACGCCTGTGTTCATTTGTCCTGGTGCTTTTACAAAGGCTGCAAAAAATCATTGGTATCGACAAGCGTTCCTTGTGCTTTATTTAGAAGAGCGATCCTTTTATTTGCCCATTTCTATTTTCCCTTAAACAACCTGATATATTCCGTGCCTCCGGGTCTATACCGTTCCATTTCATAACATTTAATGAATGTTAGAACTGGCTCCGCAAATGCATTGCCTTAATCTCGTTGCCTGCAGTGTGATGCTTTTAATATTTTCTCCACATGTGAACTCAGTGTTTTCCTTTAGCTTTTCTTTAATTTCCATGTGGTTAATCCCCTTCTACTGCAGGGAGTCTGGATATTTATAGATTTCTTCCTTTCACTCTGTCTTCAATAATTTTCTTTTTACATTCAGTGAACATATCCATCACAATAAATGTTCCTTCCCCTATTTGTATTTACTTGCATTTATATAAACCAGACTCCCTTTTCATATCATTATTAATGTTTGTTGCAGTTTTCAGTAGCTTGGGAAGCTGGCTATTAGAGGTGGCACAGAGCTTCAAGTTGTCCTGTTAGAGATCAAATGACTCATGTCATGGTGCCTGGTTTCAAATTTTATCATTAAGTCAAAGCCAAAGTTATGTAGTTTTTTTTTTAATTGACTCAATATAAAATGAGAGGATTAAATAAGCATCTCTAAATTATTCCTCATTTCATTAAAATGTTCTTGACTTGACAGCCCTTTTATGCATGGAAAGATGCAAAGTATTCCCAATTAACAGGGTTGAATATTTTCATAATCAAAAGCCCAATTTTGTAAACTTTTATAGCCCCTTGTAGATATTAGTAGGGATTGAGTTATAAGCAGTTAATGTTAGTAATACTTAGATGCGATGCCTTTCTGGTAGCTCAATTTTTTTTAAATGGACTATAGAATGATATAGTTTGAAAACTCATTTAGATGCTTCAGATATAGACTTCTAATATAAGCTAATTTTTTTTTTCTATCACTATGCATGTCATCAGTTTATAGATGGTAAGAAAGCATGTAATTGACAGGGCTCATATTGCTGTTCTTTAGGCAGAAATAAACTGGGTCTAGACATAATCAAACTTCTATAGCTTGTGTGGTTTTCTCAGAAAACATCTTGCAGAGTAGTGTGCCTCTGAGAACCTCCTGGAGCAGTCATTCCGCTGGAGGACTGAACCCTGTGCTCTCCTATCACTAACCATTTTGACTGGTCAGCAGCTTCTTCAGATACGAGACGCATTTCCATGATTTCCCTTGTTAGATGCCTTTTCATTTCTTAACTGCATTTTGGGAGCGCTTAAATATTTGTTTCAAAACCCTACATCTTTGTTACATTTTTCTGTAGTAAATGTGGAATGTTAGAAATGGAGAAAATATTTATTTTGGTTGATTCTAGTTCTCATTTCAATGTTTTACTTCTGTAGCTTTTTTTGGGTATCTCCAATATAATTAAGTGATCAGCTGATTTTTAGGATTTCAGGATTCATTCATCCCTACTACCATATTATAGCTAAGAAACACATTTTCTTCCTTCACATTTCAGCATCTCTGAAACTAGGATGCATCTTTCAGCTGATGGTGTGTCACTGTTGAATTGGCAGCGTTTAAAAATGTTTAGAGGTGGAAAAATTGATGGTGTCCTAGATTTTATAAAACATGGCATTTTATTTCTCTCTCCTTTTTAAACCACTTTATCAAGTGGTGATTGACCTACAAAAAAAGATACCTTTCTAACGTATACAAGTTTATGGGTTTGGAGATAAGTATACTTTCATGAAAATCAGCACCACATCTATGCCATAAACATCTATCACCTGCCCTCTTTAGTGTGTGTGTGTGTGTGTGTGTGTGTGTGTGTGTGTGTGTAAGAACACTTAACATAAGATCTACCCTCTTAGCAAGTATTTAAATGCAGAATACAGTATCGTTACCTACAGGCACTATGCTGTTCAGTAGTTCTGTAGGGCTTACTCATCTAGCATGACTGAACTCGGTACACTTTGACTAATACCTCCCTATTTCCCCTCCTCCCAGCCCCTGGTAACCATCATTCTACTCCCTGCTTCTGTGAGTTTGGCTACTTTAGATTTCTCATATCATAGTCTCACATAGTATTTGTCCTTTTGTGTCTGCCTTGTTTCATTTAATATCATGTCCTCCAGGTTTAGCCATGTTGTCACAAATGGCAGGATTTCCTCCTTTTCTTCAGTCTAGATAATATTCTATTGTATGTATATACCACGTCTTCTTCATGCTTTCATCTCTCGATGGACATTTAGGTTGTTTATATGTCTTGGCTATTGTGAATAATGCTGCAGTGAATGTGAGGGTACAGATATCTGAGATCCTGATTTCATTTCTTTTGGATATATTTTTATTTTCTACGGACGGATATAATGGGAGGTGGTTCATGGTGTCAGTGACTTTGTTTATGTATGGAGTAAACATTCCTGAGTGTTCTCTGAGCTTGTTTCTTTTCTATCCTGATAGTTCTTATGCAAATTTCTCTTGCACTTGTTCATGTATTTATTCATTCTCTTCAGTTAGTAGAACTGACGTATTTAACAGAAGGTAATTTTTTTTTTTTTTTTTTTTTGGAAATGTACTATGTACTCTCCTCTCTTGAATTTCTGTGTATATATGACTCTATTCCTGGTCAGGCCAAGGCATCTTTCTGCAGCGAGGGTGGGGGAGTGAGAAATTATAGAACTAGGAGTGGGATTAGGAATTTTATAACAAGAATGCAAAGAGAAAGAGTAAGCGTTCAGCTTTTAATTATGATGGAATTTTTTTTTTTAAGTTTTTATTCAAATTCCAGCTAGTTAACATACAGTGTTATATTAGTTTCTGGTGTACAATATAGTGATTCTACACTTCCACACAACACCCTGTATTCATCACAACAAGCGTGCTCCTTAATCCCCATCACCTATTTCACCCATCCTCCCACCCACCATCCCTCTGGTAACCATCAGTTTCTTCTCTGTAGTTAAGAGTCTGTTTCTTGGTTTACCCTCCCCTCTCTCTTTTGTCCCTTTTGCTCATTTGTTTTGTTTCTTAAATCCCACATGAGTGAGATCATATGGTATTTGTCTTTCTCTGACTTATTTTGCTTAGCATTATACTCTCTAGCTCCATCCATGTTGTTGCAAATGGCAAGATTTCATTCCTTTTTATGGCTGAGTAATATTCCATTGTATATATGTATATACAACCACTTTTTTTATCTGTTCATCAGTCAGTGGACACTTGGGTTGTTTCCATAATTTGGTTATTGTAGATAATGCTGTTACACATATCGGGGTGCATGTATCCTTTTGAATTAGTATTTTAAAAAAGATTTTATTTCTTTATTTATTTTAGGGAAGGAGAACACATGAGCAGGGAAAGGAGCAAAGGAGGAGGGAGAGGGAGGAGGGGAAAGAATCTCAAGCAGACTTCCTGCTGAGTGTAGAGTCCTATGCAGGGCTCGATCTCACGACACTGAGATCATGACCTGAGTCAAAATCAGGAGTCAGACACTCAACCAACTGTGTCACCCAGGCACCCCGTGAATTAGCGTTTTTGTATCCTTTGGGTAAATACATAGCAATGCAATTGCTGGATCGAAGGGTAGTTCAATTTTTTTTTTTATAGCATGGGCAACATGGAAAGTTTGACTTAGTCAAGAGAAGGAAGGATTTTCTAAATTTTTTAAGGCTCCAAAACATACTAAGAAAAATTTGGTAGGGCTAGATTGTGGAAATTCTTTGAGAGTCTGGAGGGCTGAGTTCTCTAGGAAGAAGGAATTTGGATCAAATAAAGGCTCTACACTGTTGGTCACATGGACAATGGTTCCTGTTTTTTTCCTTAAGGTCCTTGTTTACCCCCTTCTTCGGACTGTGCCTCAAATGGAGACAGTCTAGCAATATCAGGAAGGGCATGGAATTGTCTGAGAACAGTAGAGCTAGTGGTCTGCTCCCTGTCAGAGCACGAGGGAGGGCAAGGACTCTAGTTCTAGGTTGACTTAAGCCTTAGCTCTGGGCCAGGACCTGCGGAACGTCACGTAGTGGGGAAAGCTGGAAAAGTTAAGACAGGCTGTGCTCCTCCTGAGCAGGAGACCATGTAGTCTTTCCATGCCTGGAGCTTTCCACAGCCTCAGATGATGCAGTGGACCAGAACAGGCCTGATCAGAGTGAAGAGACTGTCTTGTGAGAGCCGTCATGTGTAGAGGGCAGGATTACAGTTTCTCCATCAGAAACCGCCTGAGTATAGGCAGAACTGAGTAGATGAGACAGTGATCTCATGGCCCATGGGACCTAAAATATTTACTGATCCTTTTCAGAAAAATGTTGCCAACTCCTGGTATAGGAAATACTGAGTTTTGGGGCTATAATCATAAACATAGTGTATTAATTGATCTCAGGCAATTGAAGGTGTTAATGATTATAGGAAGATGTAAAATAATGGATTATTTAATGTGACGATTTATTGGAAAATAAAATTAGGAATTGCTTAGTTTGGTTGATTATCATAGACTTGGGTGGCTTAAACAGCAAATACTTCTCATAGTTCTGGAGGCTGGGAAGTCCTAGATCAGAGTGCCAGCAGATCTGGTATCTGGTGAAGTCCTGCTTGCAGGCTTGCCACCTTCTTCTTGTATCCTCACATGGCAAAAAAAAAGAGTGAGCTAGCTCTCTAGCCTTTTCTTGTAAGGGCACTAATCCCAGTCTTGAGGGTGGAGCCCTCCCAAAGGTCCCACCTCATAATACAATCAGATTGGGATTAAGGTTTCAACATATGAATTTTATTGGGGGACACAAACACTAAGTCCATAACATGAATAATGCAGAAATTATATAGAATCTGAATTAAAATAATTGATCTCAATTTGGAAAAGAAGCTAAGAGAGAATCAAATCCAGAACTAAAATAGTCCAATTAAGCCCTAAGTGTTACCATTTATTAAGTACCAGCCTGCATCAAGAGTTAATAATGGGCTTATACTAAAAAAGTGGAAGAACTATGTTGTGAAAAATCATGTATCATCTTGACAAGTTGGAAGGACTCATTAAATGTATGTATTTATGATTTAAATGAAAATGATTATAGTAGGTATTTGTTTTATATTTTGTAATTCCTCATTTTAACTTTTAAATCAAATATTGTCTTGATTGCATCAGATAACAAGGTATCCGATATGTTTAATTTTATTAATTGGCAAATCCTGAGTTTCTTACTGCCCAGCAGGATAGAGTCTAGTTAGGAAGATTGGACAAGTAACCATAAATAAATTGCTTTGATTTGCTTCCTTTCCTTCCCCCCTCCTGCCATCTCCATGTAGGGTAAATGGATTTGCCACCCAAAGCTATATACGACGTGTCAGGCAAAGTCTCCACAGTGTGGGCTTGTGTCTATATCTGTTGGCCATCTGTACGTCTTCTTTGGAAAAATGTCTATTCAGGTCCTCTGCCCATTTTTTAAATCAGATTTTTTTTTAAGATTTTATTTATCTGACAGAGAGCATAAGCAGGGGGAGTGGCAGAGGGAGGGGCAGAGGGAGAGGGAGAGGGAGAAGCAGGCTCTCGATTGATCAGGAAGCCCAACACAGGGCTTGATCCCAGGACCCTGAGATCGTGACTGAGCCACCCAGGTGCCCCTGTTTTTTTGTTGTTGAGTTGGGCTTGTATATAACTTGAAAGCGGAATTCCTTTTCTGTCCCTTCTTCCTTTGGCTAATGCCTCTTAAAACAAATCACAGCTGCTATGGTTGAACAAGTCTGTGAATATACTAAACATCATTGACTTGTGCCCTTAAATGGGTGAATTTGTATGGGATGTGAAACATATCTAAATAAAACTGGTACAAAAACAATCACAGGAGAAAATAAAAAAACTTCTTAGTGCCCAGTTCATGGAATAGAACTGAAAATAAAAATATATTTCAGCACTATGTGTTAGAAACTTACATATGGATAGATATGAGTATCAAAATTGCACAGCAACTTAAGATAATACATTTACCTCTGTTGAAGGTCATAAAAAGGCTATTCCAAACAGTGCTTTTATTTATATAGGTGTACTGTAAGGAGAAAGCTATTTTGTTTTTATTATCCAAGTGTAGAAAATATAATATTAGGCAGAACAAAACAGAGTTATATTTTCTAGGTTTAAAGTAATTAAATTATAGATCTGGAAGCCTTTTTTTTTCTTATTAAATATAAAGAATCTCCAGGCCTTTCGTGAGATCCCATTATGCCTGGGCTCATCTAAGCTGCACACTGGGTAGACAGTAATAAGGCTGATTTTAATTGACAAGCACAGGAATAAACATTCACATTAATTCCATCCTATTTTAAAGAGTGAGATTAAGAAATGTAAAAATGCACTCATTTTAACAGTGTTTCCATTGTTTAAAACATCTTTTTGGCACTATTTTCTTTTAACTTCATAATAATCATACCTCATTCATGTGTATGTGAGTGTGTGTCCATATATAGTATTCATTAGAATCATCACTTGTTTCCAAATGCCTTTTGGTTATTGGTTATAGCTGGTACCAATTGGCCATGGAGTCTTGGCTCACATCCGTTAGATGCATTAGTTCAGGTAGGAGTGCTGGTGCGAGCTAAGCAATGCTCTGTACCAGACACCAGTTGGTGGGGATGTGTGAGTCCTTTGAGAATACTGTTTCCCCCTTTAACCTGTTCCCACCCAAATTCATACAGTGAAAGATTTCCCCACCAATGTCCATTACAAATGTGTTTACATTACCGTTGATATCATAGATGCATCTTTGGATTTATTTTATCAGTTACAATGAGCATGTATTTATTTTGCAATTAAAAAAGTACAATACAGAATAGTTATTAAAAAGAGATGTTTTTCTTTCAGGTTCTAGGCACAGAGATAGCACCTGGGCTATGATGTTGGGGAGACACACGAAGGGTTGTGACTCCCCCAGCTCAGTGCTCCACGGTCTCTCTGAAGGGAAGAGAGAGGCTTGACCTTCAGAAAATTGTACTTAGTGGTGCAATAACGTGTGGGCGGTGTGCACGGTGGGAGAAATCAGGTGAAGAGAAAGAAACAGTAGTAAAATGTGCACACATTCCTTTTACCCCTCGAAGCATCGGTGGAGGTCCACTCAGAACTTCAGTTTACTCTCTGTCTGATTTGGACAGGAGAAAGTACATTAAAAAAATAAATAAAAACAGAACAGAACAACAAGAACACAAGGCTGGAAAGGCAAGTGTTTTGCTCTACTTTGTTCAGAGGCCCCTGTTTCTAAGCTCCAAGGGGCCTCTCCTGGCCATTCTGACCATTGTTAGTTGGAAAAATGTGAGCTTAGGGAAACATTTTTCTTCATTTTCTTCTCAAAATGGAGGCAGGAACAAGGCAGGGGAACATATAGATGGGTAAATATAGCCATTGTCGCCTTAGGACAATGGGTGGTAAAGTGCTGGTGGATCTTATTTTCATTCAATCAGGCCATTTACTAATTGGCTGTCCTTGGAATGGTGGTTTTTTCCCAGCTTTCTCCTTCACTTCTGTTTTCCTGTTAATGTCTTTTTTTAGGGGCTGGGCAACTCTACCCTAGCTAATGATCAAATATTCAGGCAAGTATATCTTGTTGTCGTAAGCTCATTAAATTTCTTGTCATTTCTTCCAGGATGCTGGGAAGTGCTGTTTACAGGGCTTTTTTTGCAATGTAGAACCTGTCTTCTGTGAGACCTGTGAAAGCTCCTTCTTTGATAATTAGTCTCCTGCTTTAGTCAGAACTGTTAAGAACTCTAAAAACTGCCAACACTTGTGGATGTGTGGAGTCTTGTGAGCTACCTTGAGCTACCGGTGCAGATGACATTTTGAGATGCTTCTGGAAGTCTTTCTCAATTACGGTGTTGGAGCAGTGGTTCTTAAACGTCAGTGTGCATTAGAATCACCTGGAAGGCTTGTTAGAGCCCACATTGATGTACTCCTCCTGGAGAGGTTGGTCCCGGAGTCTGGGATGCAGCCTGAGAATTTGCGTATCTAACAAGTCCCAGGTGATGCTGATGCGGCTGTGGGAGGACCACACTCCAAGACTCCCAGGGGCTTATGGGCTCGTGATCCCGCTAAGTAAAATGGAGTAACCAGTACAGTGAGTTATTGAATTAATATTTGCTACGTTTCACAGAGTGCAGAATATTCTGTGAGGAGTTTGGAGAACATTTCAGGTAAGCATATACAATTCCTTTCACCTCGGAAATTAACAGGAAGATGGCATTTCTGTTTTCTAAATAGTTTTATTAATCCCGCAGAGAATGCTAGTTAACAAAATTCTTTTCTCTTTTGTATAAAATAGTAATCGAATAGTGTCCTGTTCAGTATGAAAGTGAAATATATTGTTTCACATAAGCAGCAATGCACTATTTTTTATGGTTTTTTCCCCCCTAACAAATAATGAGAGTTATTTTAACATAGAGGTGTGGGCTTCAGAAAAATCTTTGCAAATGTGTTGTAAAAACAACAGTGATTTCACTCTTGAAGTCCATTTGTAAAAACAGGCTTGACTTACCTTTTTGGTCCTCTCTTCTATAAATGGTCAGAGTTGCTCTTTTAAAAATTATATACTTCTTGGGCTCTTGGACCCTATGGAGGTTATGAGCAGCTCTTCAGAGTATGGCCCAAGAACTTGGCTTTGGGCTGGGCCAGTATCACAGCTAGGTTTTTTTTAGGTAAATTATCAATAACAAGTCTTGGGCTTTTTGACCTCTATATTGTATATTTGTTTTCTGTTTCTTTACCTTGTATTCCTAGCTTTATTTTCTTCACTGTTTCTTTGTGTTTAATTTGCTATGCTTTCAGCTTTGTGAGATAAACACTTAGAATGCAGTCAAATTTCATCTCTTCTAATGCATGCAAGGCTATAAATTTTCCTTTAAGCGCAGCTTTAGTAGCCTCCACTGAGTTTTGATATGTTTTATTTTTATTATAAGTCAGTTTGAAATGTGTTCTAATTTCTATTGTGATTTCTTGGGTCTGTGAGTAATATAGAAGTGTATTTCTTAACTTGCAAATTTAGGGGAGTTACTTAATATCTTTGAGCCTGAAGTTCTTTGTCTTTAAAATATAATGAGGTTGTTGGAAGGACCAAGTGAGCTAATGTAATGAAAATGCCGAGTACAATGTCTGGCAAAGTCCATTGCCAGTAAATATTAGCTGCTGCTTCCCCCGCCCCTTTGCTTCAGCAGTCCAAGGTAGAAATTTACATGGCTTTCCTGCCTATACAATAGTTTGGGTTGGAAAAATCCCTAATTCCTCCTAGTTTCTATCCATAACCTCTATGAAGCACCCATGATATTTATACTTGATAGATTTACCCTATGGAGATTTTCTGACTGATAGATCTAGCTATTTTTCGGGGCCCGCTTTCCTGCTGATTTTATTGTATAAGTAATGTCCATGAGAAACTCTAATCCTAGTCTTAATCTGAGGGACTTTATATCCTAGAGTCTAAAAAATACATTTTTACTTTAAAACAACTGCTGCATCTGAATTTTGTGTATATTTATTTATTTATTTTAAAGATTTCTTCGTTTGAGACACAGAGATAGAGGGAGGAGCATGAGCAGGGGGAGAGGCAGAAGGAGAGGGAGAAGCAGGCTCCCTGCTGAGCCAGGAGCCTGGGGCAGACGCTTAACCATCTGAGCCACCCAGGCGCCCCTCTTCGTGTATATTTAATGAACATATAGTTTTCACTCACAAAACTTTGATACATTAGTATTTTAACATTGGCTATTTCCATAGCTTGGAAAATGCTGACTTCGGTGTATCATAATTTATGTCTTGGGGCTGGCAGGTGACTATATAGGGCTCTGTGAGCCAAGATGGTAGACGGTTATTAGTCACGTATTCCACAATGTCCCAGTACCAGAGACAGTTTGGCAAAAGTGGCTTGTCTTTGGTCTCTGCTTTCCTTTTGCTAATGCTCTCCTACCACCTACTTCCATCCCCCGCCCCTGGCTATTCTAAGATCCCCAACTGATATGTCAGTCAGGAATTACAGTTTTAATTCAAAGGTTTATGGCCTGCTCGCATGGCGAGCAATTCAAATGTTTCTGAGTGGTCTCAAACACTTCTCTTCAGGACTCTCTCATGTATAGTCTTCCTATAACTGGAGGAGATACTACCTAGAGGATAGGGCGGCGCTCTGTCCCCATACCACCAACTCTGAGAACTTTGGTGCAACTTTATTCACTTAGGTGTTTTGGGAGAGATGTTGGGTAGAACAAACCATTTTATTTGTGTGTGTGTGTGTGTGTGTGTGTTTAAATCAAGGTTTCTGAAAATGTTTAGTTGTCTTTTGGGGAAAAAAAAAAAATCCCAAGTGATTCAATGAGTAGCCAGGGTTGAGAGTCCCTAGGGAAGTTGATCTAGGAAATTTCATGTTCCCTTCTCTGACTTTCCTAGGCAGCCTTTCCTTAAAATAACTATCCTTCATGACCGTGTTAAGAGAAATTGCTTTTTAGGAAACAAACTGAGGGTTGCTGGAGTGGGGGGTGGGGTGGGAGGGATGGGGTGACTGGGTGATAGACACTGGGGAGGGTATGTGCTCTGGTAAGCGCTGTGAATTGTGCAAGACTGTTGAATCTCAGATCTGTACCTCTGAAACAAATAATGCAATATATGTTAAGAAAAAAAAAAGAAGAAGAAGAAGGTAGCGGGAGGGGAAGAATGAAGCGGGGGAAATCGGAGGGGTGGACGAATCATGAGAGACGATGGACTCTGAAAAACAAACTGAGGGTTCTAGAGGGGAGGGGGGTGGGAGGATGGGTTAGCCTGGTGGTGGGTATTGAGGAGGGCACATTCTGCATGGAGCACTGGGTGTTATGCACAAACAATCATGGAACACTACATCTAAAACTAATGATGTAATGTATGGGGATTAACATAAGAATAAAAAAAAAAGAGAGAAATTGATTTTTATTCCACACTTAGAGACAATGCTTAAATTGCAAATACCCTTGGGGGTTTCTCCAAAAGTTAAACATAAAATTACCATAAGAACCAGAAATTCTTTTTCTAGTTACATACCCAAACAAATTGAAAATAGATGTTCCAACAGAAACTTGTACACGAATATGATATTTTGATTTATGATATTTAGTCTTCCTCCTGTTTGCGGCACAGAGCTCCTAAAATCTTTGGAATTTTCCTACATGAAAAGAAAGATGAAGGTGTTTTCTGTTGCGTTAATGAGGTGACTTTTGGAAAGCACCCAAGGATGAGGGGCTGCTTGTCAGGAAACCAACCCTGTGATGAGAGGATCAGAAATTACAGTCCCACCCTCCTGACCTCTGGTGAGGAGAAAGGGGCTGGAGATGAAATCAGTCTCCACTGGCCACTAATTTAATCAACCAGGTTATATAAGGAAGCTTAGTTGGAAACCCCAAAGGAGAAGGTTCAGAGAGTTTCCAGGTTGGTGAACAGGTGGAAATCTGGGGAGAGTGGCATGTGTGGAGAAGGTATGGGAGCTCTGGGTCTTTTCTCCATGCCTTGTTCCTCTGCATCTTTTCTATATGGCTGTTCCTGAGTTAAATCCTAATGAGTAAAATTTTTCTGTGACTTCTGTGAGCCACTCTAGCAAATTAATTGAACCCAAGAGGGTGGTCATGGAAACATGGAATCTGAAGGCAGTTGGTCTAAGGCAGAGGTGGTAACCTGGATGTGTACCGTTGGTATCTGAAGTGGGGCATGGGGGGGCATCTGGGAGGACTGAGCCATTAGCCTGTGAAATCTGAAGATTCTGCAGGGTAGATCGTGTTGGAAATGAGTTAAATTGGAAGGACACAGCTGGTCTTGGAGCCGTGCTTGGTGATACGGAGGGGAAAAAAAAAAAAAAACCTGCCCACAGTGCAATTGGGTACAGAACCCTTATAAGTGTTAATAACAGTATTATTCACAGTAGCCTAATGGTGGAAACAACTCAAATGTTTGATGAATAGGAAAACAAAATGTGGTATTTCCGTACAATGGAATATTACTCAGCCATAACAAGGAAAGAAGTACCGATAAATGCTACAACATGGATGCACTTTGAAAACATTATGCTTGGTGAAAGAAGCCAAACATAAAAGTTCACATACTATATGATTGCATTTAAACGGAATATCCAGAATAGGTCAATTTGGAGAGACAAAAAACAGATGAGTAGTTGCCAGGGGCTAAGAGGGAGAATTCGGAGTACCTCCTTAATGAATATGGAATTTTCTTTAGGGGGGATGAAAATGTTTTGGAACTAGATAGAGATGATGTTGGCATAATGCTGTGAATGTCCTAAAAGTGACTCAGTTGTACATATTAAAATGGTTGATTTCAGATTATGTGACTCATCTCAACTTTAAAAAATGAAACAAACAAAAATAAATAAGGTAGTACTGGAAAATGTCCATAGAGATGCCTTTGATGACAAATGCAGTCTTTCTCATTTACTACCAAGAGGGCAAACAGCCCAAAAAAATCCCTCAAAGAGGTAAATAATGGGTTAGAGAAGGGTTTACTTGAAACTACTGAAGCTTTGGTCAGAGGATTTCACTCACATTCACATAGTCCTATTTTGAGTTCCTTTCTAATCTGACTTCTAGGTCATATTGTCCTTCAGATTATGGTAGTAATGTGGCCACTGGCATTTTTGGAATCAAGCTGATGGGAGATTGAACTAGGTATACATATACATATAATTTGGGTTATTTGTGAGACATGCTATATATACAGCTTAGATAATGGGATAGGTTGTATAATAACCCCCAATGATGTAACCTATGAATGTTACCTTACATGGCGAAGGAAACTGCAGATATGATTAAATTAGGCATCCTGAGGTGGGAAGATTATCCTGGATTATCTGGGTAGGCCTTAAACGAAATCACAGGGGTTCTTATCAGCAGGAGACAGAGGGGGATTTGACGCATGAGGCAAAACGATCCCTGAAGCAAGATGCTCCATGGCTGACTCTGGTCAGAGGAAAGGTCTGCCAAATCACGGAATGCTGGAAAAGGTCAGGAAACAGATTCTCCCCTATAGCCTCTGGAGAGAGTGTGGCCCTGCTGACACCTTGATTTTGGCCCAGTGACATTGACCTCACATCTCACATCTCTAGCACTGTAAGAGAATAAATATGTGTTGTTTTAAGTTTCTAACTGTGCGGTAATTTGTAACACCAGCAAATGAAACTAATATGTATGGTGAGCTAACTTATTGCTAGCTACCCTGTGTTGGAATGGCTTCCATTGATACAGCTGATGCCCACTGGGTCCATCCACACAGCATATTAATGGGCAAGGATGGAATTAGAATTTTTATCATGATATAAATGTATCACATGTAGTGCAAGACATATGTATGCCCAGTAGCAAGGTTTAAAATGTAGAGAACCAGAAGTCAGTCTTGGAAAACGATTCCAATTTCCAGACTGGTAAAATTATTTTCATTAATTTCTAGTCAAAGTGAAAACTGTCTCCTCTCAACAATTATTTGTCTCCTATTAGTTTCCAGGGCACCACGTGTTTTTTTCTCTTTTGATAGGAAATGTGCAAAATAGAATTTATCCGAGTTTCTGTGTGAGATCCAAACCTGTGGCCATACTGCAAATAGCGTGTATGTGAACTCACATGTTTTGAGTTTCCTAGTGTATTGGATTATTTTAGTGTTTCACATGTCCCCTCTGCTGCCCAAATCCAGTGATTCCAGAGGAAATAGCACACCGATGGCCAACAATGCAGTAAAAGAGAAGAAAGAAATGTTCAAGGGACCAGACTCCTAATAACCCCTAATATGCAACCTAAGAGTTGTGAGAGCAGATTAAGTAGTGGGAGTAATTGCGTAGGTCAGGAGAATATAGCAGCACTATAAAAATGGATTTGAATTGCTTCCTGGGTAAGGGCTGGCTAACTCTGGCCTGGGGACCAAATCCTACTCTCTGACTCTTTACCAATTAAAGAGTTTGCCAACTCCTGTTCTTACTATGTTTCCATTTCAGATGAATTACGTTGTATAAGTCATATAAGATACATATTGCATTATTTAAGTTATTAAAGAGCTTACTTCAATATTGACTGAAAGAAGTATCCCTAGAGGAAGCCAAAAACCAAAAATTGGACAAAAGAAGGGAGCAGAAGCTTCAGAATAAAAACTTACTATGTCACAGTATAAACTAAAAGCTCTAATGCTCAGAGTCATGAAGATAGGGCCAAGAAACAAGATACCAAGAATTATAGTTAACAAAAATGAATACAAGACATACAGATGTTTATGAGAACTGGAACCTTCTCAAGCAGGAAGTGAAAAAGCAGAAGGAAAATGAATATGACTGGATAGAAAAACTCGCTTTGTACAGTCAACAGAAAGGCATGAAGGTCAACAGTAGCTACATTATGACCAGGTCATTGACTTTGATAAATACTGCCCTTTTTTGTTAGGACTTGCTAGGATAAGCAATATTTCATTCAACAATGTTTAATGACTTCTTTCCAGAATCATGACCCTATCGTACTGACAGAGAACCAGACAGAACATACAATGGACGAAAGAGATGGATCTTAATGAAATATTTTGTAAAACAAACAAAACTGTTGTCATATGACAGGGCACCCAGCGAGTATTCACCTAAAACTGTAGGAATAAAAGTACTCTAGAAATGTGTCAGGCAGCTAATAAGAATATTTTTTTTCCCAGATTTTAGAACACTTGTGATCTTTATCACCTCTTACAAGTTTGTACTTTGTTCTATTTTCTTAAGAAAAGTATTTACTTTGTATTTAATTGTATATCTCTATCTCATGGAATTAATCTATATCTGTACCAAATATTCTATGTATACCCTTGTATTCTCTATATACTTTTACACTGTACATACAAATTCTACCTATATTCTACATATAAAAGTATGCTAATACTGGATATTATATACACATTCATGTAATTTCTTTTTAAGATTTTATGTATTTATTTTAGAGAGAGAGAGTACGCACCCAAGCAGGCGGAGAAGCAGAGGGAGGGTTAAGCAGACTCCGCACTGAGCACAGAGCCTGACTCAGGGCTCGATCTCACTATCCTGAGGTCATGACCTGAGCCGAAATCAAGAGTTGGACACTTAACTGACTGAGCCACCCAGGCATCCCTGTATTTTATAATTTCATCATTTTTATATTTTATATCCACTAAAAGTTGTCTAGTTCCCTTTTTGTGGGTAGAAGATTTTCATTCAGTGAGCATATGACCGTTGTGCATACGTGGGAAAATAAATGAGGTGAAATTTGAGAGAATAAAATTAAAATTTAAAAGTCCTTGAGCAACTGCTAGCTTACAATTCATTGAAGTAAACAGAAATTGCTTAAGCAATTTTCAAGGCCTTGATAAAATGTCATCCACATGATTTAAATGTGAGATTAGCTAATATAAGTAGCAATTAGAATTAGATTTAGCTTGTACATTTGGAGTTAAGATGGAAAGCTCTTATGGGGACTCTTTTATTGCACACAAAAAAGAAATAGGAGAAAGAGAAAGGAATTGCATTTTCCTGTACTTTTCCTGCAGTGCATTGCTTTGCAAGATCCCCAGGGAGAGAAAGAATAGATGAGTAATATGAAAGAAAACTATAAAGGATTTAATTATTTCAAAATTGTCCTTTTTTTTTTTTAAACCAGGAATAACTACAGAAGCTTATATTAAAAAAAAAAAAAAGGAATTAGCTACTCAGAGAAAAGGGCAACAAATACAGCAAGTAAGTGTGATAAATAATTTTGTAACCTCCGTCAAAGGTCTGCGTTCTGAAGAGTCCATTTACTTGCTGACTCGCATCTAGCCTCTCCTTGCTGGCTGTCTGGATCTGTAAAGAGCAGCCTTGGTGACCCCCGAGGGACTACGGCCCGAGGCATATTTGATGCTTGTCTAGGCCATCACACTTCAGCATTCAACATAAGTTTACTTCCATTTGCAAAATTTGCTTACTTCTCACCCACATTGACCTTTGCCTCCTGTCACCGATCCAAGAATATTAGCGTCTGCGGAACAGAGTCCCAGACTCCCAGAATGTTAGGGACACAGAGATCTTTAGAGACCATCTCTCTCGACATCCTCAGCAGCAGGGTGGTGAGGGTGACTTCCAAAGCTCTAGTCTCTCTTGGCAGAGCTGGAACCAGAAGGACACCCTGGGCATTTTCCAGTCACACTTTCCTTCTTAGTATCTCTTAAGAGCTGATTTTTTTTTTTAATTTAATTTTATTATGTTATGTTAGTCACCATACAATACATCATTGGTTTTTGATGTGGTGATCCACGATCCATTGTTTTCGTATAACACCCAGTGCTCCATGCAGTACGTGCCCTCCTTAATACCCATCACCAGGCTAACCAATCCTCCCTCCTCCCCTCTAAAACCCTGTTTGTTTCTCAGAGTCCATAAACTCTCATGGTTCATCTCTCCCTCCATTTCCCCCCCTTCATTTTTCCCTTTCTTCTCCTAATGTCCTCCATGATATTATGTTCCACAAATAAGTGAAACCATATGATAATTGACTTTCTCTGCTTGACTTCTTTCACTTAGCATGATGTCCTCCAGTCCCATCCATGTTGATGTAAAAGTTGGGTATTCATCCTTTCTGATGGCTGAGTAATATTCCATTGTATATATGGACCACATGTTCTTTATCCATTCATCTGTTGAAGGGCATCTTGGCTCTCTCCACAGTTTGGCTATTGTGAACCTGATCTTTAACATTGGTTTAGAATCATTAAAACACACCCTTCAGGCAATCAGATGAAACAGCCTATTCTAAAACATCTGAGAAAAGTCATCCATTCTCCTCTCAGGTGTTTTTTAAAACAATTTTTATTAAAAGCAAATCAGATGAAACCAAGACATTGAAAAAAATTCATGAAAGATTTTGTGATTTATTGGATTTAATTTCTGGTTTTATTTTAGCTTTCCTTGGATACATTTCATGAGCTATACTGTCAGAAGAACTAAAGCCACTCTTAAAAGGCAAGTTTTCAAAACCGTTTTATTAAGACATAACTTACATACATTTATATTTATTTGAAGTGTACGGTTCACAGTTTTTAGGATATTTTTCAGGATTGTGTAAAGATTACCACAATCTAATTTTAGATTACCATTTTTTTTTTTACCATTTTTACCATAATTTACCATTAGCTCCAAAAGAAATCCCATATGCATTAGCAGTCATTCCCGTTGCTGCTCACCCCTCTTCCCCCAGCCCCAGGCAACCGCTAATGAACTGTCTGTATAGATGTGTCTGCCCCAGACATTTCATACGAACGGAATCCTGCAATATGTGGCAATATGTGGTCTCTGATGGCTGGCTCTGATTTCTTTCAGTTAGCATAAAACTTGCAAGGGGCATCCATATTGAAGCACGTGTAAATATGTCATTCCGTTTTATGGCTAAATAATATTCCATTGTATACTTATAGCACATTTTATTTATTCATCAGTTGATGGATATTTGGATGGTTTCTACTTTTTGGCTATTATGAATAATGCTGCTATGAACATTCGTGAGCAAGTTGTGTGGTGTAGCTTTGAGATCTCTTGGGTATGTGACCTCGAAGTAGAGTTCTTGGATTATATGGTAACTGGATGTTGAACATTTTAAGGAACTGTCACGCTGTTTTCCAGACTGACTGTACTACTTGGAGTTGCACTAGCGTCTCGTAAAAGGCAAAGTTAAAAATTTGAACTGTCAAAAATTTTAAAATATTGAACCTCTCCTACATGGAACATCCTGTTTAAAGTGCTGTAATGTTTCCATGATATTGATTCATTTGTGGAAAAAATTAGAACTTTTTTGAAGGGGATTCTTTCCTGAAGCGGACCATATTAGTCATTGTTCAGAGAGTGGACAAAATCACACCCAGCTCTTTGAACAGGGAAAATTTAATACAAAGAATGATTAATTAGAAAATCATGTTTAAGTACAGAAGGAGTAGATGAAAGAACATAGGAATAGCAAATGTAGGAAGTAGTTAACTACCACATAATATAGCCAATGTAGCTACTCCATCTAGAGCTGAGAGATGATACTCAAAGAAGGAATAGATTTGGAAGTGGGTCACTCACCCTCACTCCAAGGCTGAGATACAGATCTTGTTGGAGAGGGCTAGGCCGTGTGGGGCCTGCAGGATGGCGAAGTTCCTTGAAGTGTCAGAGGCCAGCAGTATTTCTGGGGTGCCACTGGTCCAGGGCCATGAGTGGGGGAGTGCCTACTATGGTTTGGCAAACTGGGTCTTCTACCTACTGTTGGCAAACAAGGCGTCTACTGGGATGACAGTGACACTCAGTTGGCAGCCCTCCTTGGGAGCTGGTGAAACTCCCTGCATGGTGGGTGCCATGGCATCTCCCACACAAAATCGGCGGCAGAAGACCCAGAAAGAATGCAGGGGTGTTCCTTCTGCTCTACCTTGCTGTTTCTGTCCTGCATTCTACCAACAAAACTTAACGTGGCACTAGCTGGCCAGGGAGAGGTGTTTCCAGAGTCCAGAGTAGGGCAAAGTGTGGATTTGGAGTTGAGAAGCAATAAATCAGCAACTGGCAGTAAACTCTTTTGGCTACTTAGCTTCTGCATGCATCCTTTTATACACATTGGAACTTTTGTACATCACAGAACCAACTCTTTTTTTCAGAGATGTGCAGAAGTTCTTATCCCTTCCCCTGAATGAGGAGACATGCAATTTCAACAGTTATTTATGTCCTTGGCTATATTCCTTATTTTCCAAAATCAGTCACAGTCCCATTGGGTGTTCTCTTACCTAAAGGCTAAATTAAACGGCTTACAGATCAAATAGTGAAGGGAAAAGGGAAGAAAAAGAAAATGGTTAATATACATGAACATGCTCACACACATAGCATACAAAGAGAAAAGAGAAACCATGCAGTTCTCATTTCTGTAATTGACTAAGAGGCTGTCGGTCATACCTCTGGCTGCCTTTTTTTACTGCCTGTTCCGTGTTCTCATTGCCTTTAGAAGATCAGGCTTGTCTACCTGGTGGAGTGACCCAAACCTTCATTTCTAAGAGTCTGAGTTCTCGGTAATACTGCCTTTAAAAAAAAAATAGATTCCTACACTTTTCCATTAACCTTCACTCTTGCTGTGAAGTTTAATGGAGGAACTTTTGCATCCCAGATGTAGTCCTCCTTGCTTCCACTGTTTAGTAGTACCCCAGTTTCCCTTTGGTAAACAGAATCATTCCAGCCAGTAGAATTACTGCCCCCTCCCCCTTGATTGAGTGGCATAAGGAGTCCAAAGTGGCCTTCTTACCCTACAGCTCAGTGGACCCATTCTTATGTCCCTTGGTGGAAGCATTGCCTCCTTGAGAACTTAGACTTCCAAATCAGCAGTGCTCAAGTTGCTGGGGAAGGAAGCAAAAATTCTGCAAAATGATTGTTATGTGTATAGTGAGAAGAGCCACTTTTATTTCCACCCTTTGATTCCCAGATCAATGTATGCTGTCTCTGGGGAAGATAGCACCACATAAAGTCTCAGAGTGAAAGCATATACTGCATTCTTTCAGAGTATTGTCTCCCGATTGGAGCTATAACTGAGTTGTCAGCAAGCTGTTCAACATTTCAGTTGGTCCAGTTGCTTCTGGGTGATGGTATATGTGATGAAAATCACATATAATTACTTGGGCTTAAGTCTATTGCTGTACTTCATTTGCTATAAAATCAGAAGCAGTGTTGTGTGGAATACCATGATGGTGGTTCATGAATGGTGGTTCTGACAGAGGTGCTATGGATAGGAAGACTAATCCGTATCCAGTGTGTATGTTTAGTATAGTGAAGACAACTCTCCATCCCCTCGATAATGGAAGAGGTCCAAGGTAAACTGCTACCAGGTGGCTGACTGGTTCCCTGGGTAAATAGTACCACATCAGGGGTGCAGGGTTGATCCCTGCTGTTGGATGATTAGAAAATTGGCAATATTGGTAGCCAGGTCGACATTAGCAAGGAGAGATCTGTGTTGTTGAGTCTTTTTAGAGCCTCTATCCCTGACACATTGGCCCCTAAGCTCATGGGGTCTTTGAGTAACTCTGAAATAGCTGGGGAAAGAGTAGGACTGATGTCAGCCAGTGAAATTTTAAAGAATTTCTGTAGTGGATGCCCTTGGGTAAGAATTGACAAGCAATACAAATTTCTTCATGCTGGGCCCATTCTGAGAAGTCTATGCCCATACCTTTTCCTTTTCTTTGTTGAAACTCAAGCAAGGCCTTTGGCCACCAGACCTAGAGTTTTTTCTTATTAAATCCTATTTTCAGATCACCATTGCATCCCTTGTGCCCTTTATGGTGAATGTGTCCCTGTGGTCTTTGGTGGTCAATTGCTGCCTTATGGCTTCTGTTCCTCTGGAATCCTGTCATCCCACTGAAATCAGGGGTCTCCTATCAATGAAACTCCCTTCATGGTCATACTTGGTCTGCAAAGTGAGTGATCCTTTTCAAGGATACAGGTGCTCCACCCAATTATATATTTATCAATGCTTAATGAAGGGAATATATTCTGAACCTTGGGGAATATAATTGGGACTGTGAAGGTCATAAATAATAGATCATCTTTAACATTACTATCTCCCTATGCTTTTGTGTTCCCTGACATTTTAATCTCATTAAATGTAGACCACTGTTGGGACCAAGTTTCAGCCAACCAGCCACATAAATTGTTAGAGCCACTTCTAGCTGCATAGGCTAACACATTAAGTTCAGAATCTCTAGTAAATACACCCATATCAATGAATGTGGCCCAATCTAATGTTGTGTTTCATCCTCCATATTCTAACACCCTTAGAATCTACTCCCACATAGACTTCCCAGGTGTATGCCAATAATTTAGCAAAATCTTGTAGTTCTTCTGGAGAGTGAGCTCTTTCCTTCTGTATTATGCTGTGTGACTGACTCCCTGGAACAGGCTGAGAATTAGCCCTAGTGGTGAGTAGAATGTCTACAAGAGGTAGTTGGAGTTTTGGTGGGTCTTCAGGAGGATGAGCATCCCCTCACAAGTCATCTTCCCCAGGTGATGTTATCATAGGCTTTTCAAGCAAAGAGAAGCTGATGTCCTCAGACAAAAGAGGGCAAGCTACTTCCATGGACAGAGAAGACTTGGGGTGGCTTGGCCTTTTAGGATTCACTTTCATTTCAGTATAACCAAATGCCATCTTTCCATATTTTAGGGCTTCACTCTTTCTAAATAACCAAGAGAAAGCAAATGTCTCTGGACTTTTTGATGCCATATAGTTAGTTAAATAATAGTTATTTTGGCGATTAGGATGTCTCATGTTATGAAATTTCCTGAGGACCACAGAATCCATGAAAAATAAAATAGAACTACATTCAGTCCTATCATTAACCTGCTCTGTTTTGCTGTTTATATCTTTGTGTTTTTTTCTCTGCAAAATCATAAACTTTTCCTCCTGACCTTCAAGTAGTGAGCATTGTGAGTGGGTAACATTTGTAGATTTGAGGTTTCCTCACAATGCACCGGTTTCATAATGCAATAAAAGTAGATAAGGTCAATGAAATAAAGACTATAAATGTCTCTCTGCTTAGTTGGAAAACATATTATGAAGATTAAATATTTCCTTAAGAGTGGGTATAAGTCTCAGTCCACAAATACCGGTGTTCTCCCTATCATCCATCAGCATTTCTTGTATCAGTCCCCATTCTATTTGTGTTGTGGAAACAATGGCAGTCAGGCCTGGGTCCACATTTCTCTCATTTCACATTTGAAGTCCAGATTCTAGGGGATATTGAAGATGATTCATGTCGTCCTACGCAGTTGTTTGGGAAGGACTGTCTCCCCAAGTGGTCCTAGTCTTGGATCCTGGGTCCTTGGCCTCATGGGTTGCTGCTGGGTCACCCCAGGTTCCTGTGTGCATGGCTTGTCTTATTCTGGCCATGCCGTACTTTGGGGGGCTGAAGCAGAAACAGTTTCCTGCTTCTCTGAAGTGCTAAGGGTCCAGAATCCCTGCACCGAGACTGGCTGTAGCCACTGTCTTCCTGGGGGTTCTTTTTCTTAGGACACCCTTGCCCCCAGGCTCTACTCTCTTTTGATTTAGAGAAGCCTTTTTTGTCTTCTGGGGTGATGGTAGGCTGGGGTGGGAAATTCTTTTCCTTTTTGATTTGTCTCAGACACTTTGTAAAGACCTCAGTTTGTTTTCCTAGCCTTAAGTGTTTAGTTCTCGCACATCCCCTCAGAAATCAATGCCAGGAAATGTCATAGGCCTTGTCTGCATTCTGCCTCAGTTTACCCCTTCTCTAAGAGAGTGGACAAAAAATTGCATTCTGCTTGTAAAGGGGGAGTATAGTAAAAAAATAAAATTATATAGTATCTCATAACTCTTTTTCTACCTTTTCATAAGTATTGATAGATCCCATTTGAAAGTTCTCAAAGTACTTAAATTCTAGCAATTATAAATTATAGATTACGTAATATATTACATCCCCCTGTTACAAATGTCATTGTGGCATAAATATACATTGAAACTATTTCCTTTTAAGCACTTTCTCTTGAACTTTCAACATTTGAATTGGATTCAGAATACAGAACAAGTACATCTCTGAAAAGTGTCAGACATGCTAGATTTCTTTCTCGGCTCCCATGGGAAAAAGTAAACACAATATAAAACACCCATTAAATTTTGGAGGTTAAGAAAGTCCTTTATGTAAGTTATACTAAAAAGAATTCCTGAGTTTTATAAACTTGTAGATTACAAATGAGTTATGATCATGTAGAGATGACAACTGAGCAATTGTCAGATTAAATAATTTCCACACAAAGGTGAAAGACTTTTTGAAACAACCACAATTTCCTTTCAAGTCTAACTTTTCAAGTAATGTATTTGAAAAAACTGAAATGTCATGCAAGTTTCAGAATCTGCACAATTGTTTTAGTTTCTCCCAATTGGTCTGGTTTGATTACTGCCTGTGGAGTTGGAGGACGGGTCAAGAATGGAAGAAATGCTCAAACAGGAGGAAGTGAAGTGAACTTATTGTGGATATGGCCTTTTTCCATGAAAAGAAAGGTGGTAGATTGTTACGTTGAGAATTACACAATGGGAGAAGCAGAGCAGCCCTTCATACCTCTGAAATAGTTTTTCCTAGTCCTACGTCTCCATTGTCACTTGCCCCCACTTCTTCAAAAAGAAAAAAAAAAACCTGGGAGCACCTGGGTGGTTCAGTCGTTAAGCATCTCCTTCGGCTCAGGTCATGATCCCGGGGTCGTGGGATCGAGCCCCGCATTGGGCTCCCTGCTCGGCAAGAAGCCTGCTTCTCCCTCTCCCACTCCCCCTGCTTGTGTTCCCTCTCTCGCTGTGTCTCTGTCAAATAAATAAATAAAATCTTTAAAAAAAAAAAAAAACCTTCCTGCCTTCTCTTTGGAATAATTTCTTAGTTGTATTTATCAAATCTTTAACTATAGATGTGATAAGCAGTAGAAATAACTTATTTGTGGTGGCATGAAATGAGGGTGAAAATAAGTTTTCTGTTTTTTTCCCCTCTGTCTTTATCCTCCATCCCTGCTGGTTGAGGGTCACTAGAGGGTCTTATGTGGAAGTCTGAGTTGCCCCTTCTCTGGGAGAGAATGAATTGACTGTTGTTGCATAGCCCTGTGCTCCTGGAGCTGTTGCCCGGGACTAATGTTGAGGGAACACTGGAAAGTTGAAGGCTTGAGGTCGAACCACAGAGGATGTAGCAGTGCTGAGCCCCCGTGTGTGGTGCCTGCTGAAGAGACACTGGGACTTTCGGAGGCAGGGCAGACTCCAGTGGTGGGGTGGATCCTGTGAATGACAGGGATGCCCACCATGGTGTGAGCCACTGGGTTCGCCATTACACTTCAAGGTTCTGTGACCAAGACGGAGGATCAGAGCCAAGGCCCTTCTCCAAATGGGTTACGGAAGCTCCAGCTTTCCTATATTGGTGGATGGGACATATGGTGGCCTGAAAATGACTGAGATTGGATTTCCTGTCAACTCTAGTGGGCCAAGGCTAGTTAGAATTAGATTGGGGAACTAAAGGAGCATGACACTTCATGGACCTGGGGGCTGTGGAACAAATCGATAGTCAATATATTTGTTTCATGGGCGCCTGGGTGGCTCAGTTGGTTAAGCGACTGCCTTCGGCTCAGGTCATGATCCTGGAGTCCCGGGATCGAGTCCCACATCGGGCTCCCTGCTCGGCGGGGAGTCTGCTTCTCCCTCTGACCCTCCCGACCCTCCCCCCTCTCATGCTCTCTCTCTCTCAGTCTCTCTCTCAAATAAATAAATAAAATCTTTAAAAAAAAATATATATATATATATTTGTTTCAAAAACGTAAGTAGTAAAAGGGCGCCTGGGTGGCTCAGTCGGTTGAGTGTCCGACTCTTGATTTTGGCTCAGGTTATGGCTGTGAGATTGTCCCTTGTGTTGGGCACCGTGTATAGCAGGGAATCTGCTGGGGATTCCCTCTTCCTCTCCTCTCTCTCTCTCTCTAATAAATAAATCTTTAAAAACCCCACAAAACATAAGTAGTAGTTTCTGCCTTCTCCCTTCTACTTAGCATATGTAGCCAAGGCAAGGCCGTTTTAGTTTCTCTCTCAGACCAGTAAGTTAAGTTCTGTCGAGAGTTGGGAAAAGCCAACAATTCAACAAATGTTGACTCACTAACTACTCTGTTAGTCAGGTAAGTACTACCTGCTAGGTCCTGTGAATATGAGGGAAAAAATGTGATAGCTTCCTTTGAGGAAGCAGGAAAAATCCACAGCACTTATAAATTATAAAGTATTAATGATATTAATAAAAAGTCTGTATGATGGATGGGGCTGGGGCTGGGAGGTCCACCTCAAAAAAACATTGCAAAATAATTAACCTTCAGTCATGTTTCATGGGGGAGAAAGGGATGTGTTTAGACCCAAGGAATTGGAAGGCAATGCATAGAAATCCTATTTCTGTTTATCCACAATGTCAGTGCCCCATTATAAAGCATTTCATGTGAGAAGCAATTGAATAGGCCAGGAATCAGCAAGATTATTTATTATGAATATCTGGAGACTTAGGTGAGGCTGATATACTGAAGCTCATGGAATTTGCTAACTTGTTACTCGGGAGGAAACCAGAAGATCATAACTTGAAGAAAAAATAAAAATTACCATAGGAAGAAAGTGATATCAGAAATCTTGAGGGCTCTCTTAAAGAAATTGAGGTCTGTAATTGGAACCCAGAGTCAACTGATATTGGTTAAGAGCTTTAATGAGCTCTGTGCTAGAAAAACTAATGAATATCAGCCTTTCCAAGGAAGATGGTAGGAAACAATCCTGATAATCTTCAAGTGGAAAAAATAAAGGCAACATCCCATGCTGCTCTTAAAGCCACTATGTCCAAACCTTTTCCCCCCTCATTTAGATTTAAATTACAAACTTCTAAAAATGCCCAAGAGACTTTTTGTTTGAAAGTTTTGTTAATGAATGGATTCCTTTTGATAAAAGTCTAGGCAGAACCAGAGATCGACCTAATGGACCAGATGTGAATCAGAGACTATGGTTTTTAAGAATTATGTAGGAATGTCATTCCAACACCAAGAGACCAAGGGTGGAACAGTGCAGGGCTCTGTGCAGTGCATTCCACGGCGGAGGCTAGAACTCTGTAAAGCCTAGGGTAAGTAGCTTATAGCCGAGCAGCAAGGCAGGAAAGACCCCTGTCTTGCTGGAGAGAGACACTGCTCTGGTTGGTACTGCACTAACCACTGTTAGAACTTGGGCACATGGCTTAGGTGTTTCGGCCTACGTCCTAGGATTTTTAAAATTCAAGAGTGGGCATGTATGAATATGGTACCAGGTAGCCTTTGTACTACACTGAACCGCAGGTATAATTTATGCTTAGTTGTCTCCAGTCCAGAGGTTTGCATATCCACTAAGAAAGAATCAGTTAAGAGCCAAAAAGGGGAATTTGAAGGATTCTAAGCTATAGGATCTTGTCTTTGTTGTGTGGCAATTCAACCAGAAGACGAAGAAGCTTATCTGCTCTCAAGTGTGTGCATAGGTGTGGGGTGCTGGGGAGAGGGGGGTGTCCCAGGAAACAGAGGGAGTTACTAGCATAACTAAACCAACTAAAGAGCCTTAGAAGCATGAATGAGGATTCTTTCATGTGGCCATGATTTTCTTGCATTGTTCAAAAGCTATAAATTGAACCATATATTTTTTTCCTGTGGAAAAAAAAAGAATTCAGTGACAGTGTTTCACAGAATATCTTTCAGCAACACCATCTCAGGACTAATTACTATTTTTGGAAATTGAGGGAAAGAGGTCTTGCCTGTATGAAGAACTGAAAATGCACATAATATCTTGGGAGGACAAAGGCTATTATTCCGTCATATTCACATACACAGTTTTGCTGTGAAAAAATTACAAGCTTTTCAAAAACAGAATGCATGGTCACTGCAGGTGAGGTCACATATAAGCAAAATGCAACTTTTTGTCTCAGCTAAGTTGTCCCTACTGAGGTCAGAGGAGAACCAGAGGGAATGGAGGGCTGAGACCCAGATGAGTGAAAGGTGAAGATTTTCAGGAAGGGCGTGGCCAGCCCTGTCACATGCTCCTGGCATGACAAGGGGTTGACTACTGGATCCCGCAACATGGAGACATGATGCCCATGATAGAAACTCCAACCAGAGGGTTGGAGTGGGTTCAAAAGAGAACAAGTGAAGACAATTCTTTGAAGCTTTGTTGACCATTTATTATTACACCAGGGGAATTGCAGTGGAGCATTTTATGACCAGGGAACTGCCTTCTTTGAGATCTGGGTGTCATTGCTTTGGAGGTCATGGAGAGTCAAGGTCATTTGTGATTTAATCATTCAAGATGGTGCCTTCCTAGAAAGTTGACTTTCCTCAAAGAAAGCTTTTCTTATTTGAATGTCTTTTCTGACAAAATGCATCATGGACTACAATTTCAAAGCTAATGACATTTCCTTCCCGTATGACCTTGAGTTTTGCATTTACTGATTATAAAAAAAAAGAGCTGGTTGGCTTGATTTGGTGCTGGGCAGGATCCCACAGAGAGCGTTTCTGCCAGAGAACCTCTCCACCCTTGACTTTCTCCCATTGGTTTCCTGAGAGTTTCACTGAGTGTCTTCTGACAGCTCCGATTTCCTCCCCTGCCATGTGGTAACCCTGGTCTTGGAACACATTGGCTCCCTGGGCGGTGGGTGGTGGGCAGGAGGGATGAAACTGTTGTGCTTCAGTGTCCCCTTTTCCTGAGAGGACTTTCACAGCGAGGGAGTCTGTATTTTTAGAATTAGCATGTTCTGTTTCAGTGTTGTGAACGTTCATTTTAAACCTACTATATTTAGTAAAGGTTTAATTATCCACGTAGGGAAACTAGTTTCCAGCTCTCACTTTTCGTTCCTTCCTCATCAAAACAGCCCCCTACAGCTGAGAACGGCAATTTCACCTACCCCTGGGGAGGGCAACGGACAGGAAAAATGGCGCTGCTGGAGCTGGGTGTGCGCAGAGCAGGAGCGGAAGCCCCTCTCGGCGTCCCCCAGCCCTGCGCCCGTCCCCCACCTCTCACTGGGTCTTCACTGCTGCAACACAGCCTCTCTGGCCTGGGGCTGGTGGTGCTGGCTCTGTGTTCCAGTGCCGGCGAAGGCTCTTCCCTTCCTACACAGAAATCATGACTAGATTTTTCCCAAATGACACTCCAGTAACAGGATCCCTCTGGGCCATTTACAAGTATATAGGATGTTGGGAAGCTGTGCATGAAATGATGACATTTCTTGGAGTTTCCCGAGATCCCGTTCATTCCTCTGTTTCCTCGCTCACTTCTGGCAGGGCCTTCAAAGTTGGAGTGCTGAGTTAGGGCATTGCAGGTGGAAACGGGCATGGATGTGTTTGGTGCATGGAGGCTTCTGGTGGGAGATTGAGCAAGTGCCAACTGACACTAAAAATGCTCTGAGACATAGATATAAGATGCTACACACTCACTTAGTCTTTCAGCAAATATTTGTTAACTGGTTGTGGGATAGCCATGGGGACTGGAGCTGGTTTAGTAGGAGAAATACAGACGGATATGTTTTAAAACATATTCTAATAAATGTATAATTACAGAGTGAGATCTCAGAAGAAAAGAAATATCGTAGGCCTATGTAACAAAGGAGCCTCAGGTGATTGGGTCAGCGAAGGGAAGGATGCTAGGGCTGAGATCTCTAGTAGTGCTCCCCAGACTTACTGTGATTATGAGTTGCCTGGGAATCTTGTTAGAATGCAGATTCCTACTCTGAATCTGGGGTCTGAGGAAGGGACTGAGGTTCTGCACGTCTAACCATCTACTGCTGATGCTGCTGGTACGTGGATCACGTTTTGAGCTCCAAGGGCTCTGAAGGGTAGGACATGACAAAGCACTGGGTGTTGGGGGAAATGAGTTTCACAGGGAGGGACCAGCATATACAGAGTCTGAACAGTGCTTCTTCTCATCCCCCTGCTGGGGCCCTGGCAAAGTAACTGTTCCCTCCCCTCCCATGGTCAGTTCTCAGGATATGGGTCCCCCTGCCGGCATATTTCTCCTCTTTAAGGTGGCTCTTTGCATTCACTTGAAACTTTACCTTTTGTAAATACTGGGGCTTTTATTTAAAAAGACATACTGAAGATATTTTTCCACTGCTTCTTAGAATTTGCCATAAAGAAAAAAGAACAGAAATATGAATGTCACCTTTGATAAAACTGAGGACGATCCCCCAAAAGATAATCTATGGGGAGAGCTGGCCATACAGTAAAGATCAAATATGGCTGCCAGAAGACTCCCAGTGGCGGTGTTTGCGGATATAGATCTCAGACATGGTTGGCAGGAAAACATTTTCTTACATAGATGGCACTCTGAGGGGCAAAGCCAATGATCTCGGCTTTGGAATCATAGGAATGGCAGCTGTTTGTGGTGGTGGAGGGGAACCAGGATCCCTCGGCCCTATTTCATCGCAAAAAGAAATGGGAAAAGCAGAGGTGAATTAAAACATGCAGAAATGCCATTTTTGTCAGTCTCCTGGTGAGACGGGTGGACTAGAGGTGAATTATGTCCTGCTCTCTAGTTGCCCATATTTGTTGGCTGGAGAGAGAGGTAAAAGCTGAAATAAGTTGCATATACAGCCTTGTCATTACGAGTTTCTCCCCAAACCCTGGAGAATGCCTACTAGCCTGGAACTGCTCACCCCCTTCCCAATGTGAACCAGTTCCAAAGTCCAGGAAGGATGCATGTAATTGGCAGATGAACACACAAGGCAAACAGCACAGGTTCTATGTAAAGATAGTATAAGACAAAAGGAGGGTAGGGGACATGGGATCTATATGGCAGAAGGGGATCCTCACAAGAACAAGTAACCACCAAGATGCTGAAAATGGTGACTAAATACAAGGCTACGAGCTAAGACAACTTAATGAAACCATTGAAAGCAGAGCAGTTGAGAGCTTGGGGAAAGTAATAGGGACCTGATGGGTGGGGAATGAAACAATTTGGAAAGCTCAGGAAGGAAGCAGAAGAGAGAAATGAAGCCGTCCTTGAAATGCAAGCATGCTGGAATAAACACAGAGGAAGATAGGCACCACTGACATCACGGATGGGTAGGTGAACAGGATTAAGAAAAGCAAGCACAAATCAACTAGAAATGAACAAACTTAGAATGGGTTAAAGAGAATATGAAAGATATGGAAGGCAAAAGAAATGCAACGTATGCATTATTGGTATCCTTTAAGAAGAAGCCTGGAGATAAGAGTAAAGTGCTTCAGGAAATAAAATAAGACTTGAATCTCCAAATGAAAAGGCTGCCCTGTGATCCAGGAAAAACTGGTACACAATGAACAACACTGACACATTTCCAAGTTTTTCTCAATACTAGCCTTTAAAGACAAAACATCTTCCATTTAGGCAATAAAAAGCAAACTATCAAAAAAGGGGGGGATCAAGCTGGCATTATAACAAAACAGACTACACATTGGAATATCAAAAGCAAGAAAAGAGAATCCTAACGTAAAATATGAGTACGAGAGTGCGTTACCTACCTGGACTCTTAGCTTGTCGCAGAGGGTAACCCGGACCCAGTGTCTGCTCCTGTCACCTGTGCCTGCTAAAGCTGCAGCTGCCATGTGCGAGTGCATCTCCATCCATGCTGGCCAGGCTGGTGTCCAGATTGGCATTGCCTGCTGGGAGCTCTATTGCCTGGACCCTGGCATCCAGTCCAACAGCCAGATGCCAAGTGACAAGATCACTGCGGGAGGAGATGACTCCAGCTCCTCCTTCAGTGAGACAGGTTCTGGCAAGCTTGTCCCCAGGGCACTGTTTGTAAATCTGGAACCCACTGTCACTGATGAATTTCACACTGGCACCTCCTGCTAGCTCTTTTACTCTGAGCGGCTCATCACAGGCAAGGAAGATGCTGCCAATAACTGTGCCTGAGGGTGCTACGCTGTTGGCAAGGAGATCACTGACTTCGTCTTGGATTGAATTTGGAAGCTGGCTGACCAGTGCAGGGATCTTCAGGGCTTCTTGGTTTTCCACAGCTTTGAAGGCAGAACTGGTTCCAGGTTCACCTCCCTGCTGATGGAACATCTCTTGGTCCATTATGGCAAGAAGTCCAAGTCGGGAGTTCTCCGTTTACCCAGCCCCTCAAGTTTCCACAGCTGGAGTTGAGCCCTACACCTCCATCCTTACTACCCACATCACCCTGGAGCACTGTGATTGTGCCTTCATGGTAGACAATGAGGTCATGTATGACACCTGTCATAGAAACCTCTATACTGAACGCCCAGCCTACTCTAACCTTAACTGCCTTGTTAGCCAGATTGTGTCTTCCATCACTGTTTCACTCAGATGTGATGGAGCCCTGAATGTTGATCTGAAAGCATTTCAGACCAACCTGGTGCCCTATGCCTACATCCACTTCCCTCTGGCCACATACGCCCCTGTCATCTCTGCTGAGAAAGCCTGCTGTGAACAGCTTTCTATAGCACAGATGACCAATGTGTGCTTTGAGCCAGCCAACCAGATGGTGAAATGTGACCCTCCCCATGGTAAATACATGGCTTGCTGCCTGTTGTACTGTGGGGACGTGGTTCCCAAAGATGTCAATGCTGCCATTGCCACCATCAAGACCAACCGCAGCATCCAGTTTGTGGACTTACCCTCCATTGGCTGGCTTCAAAGTTGGCATTAATTACCGTGGTACCGTGGTACCTGGTGCAGAACTGGTCAAAGTACAGAGAGTTTTGTGCATGCTGAGCAACACCACCGTCATTGCAGAGGCCTGGTCTTCCCTGGACCACAAGTTTGACTTGATGTACGCCAAGTGTGCCTTTGTTCACTGTATGTGGGTGAGGGCATGGAGGAAGGAGAGCGGTCTGAGGCCCATGAGGACATGGCTGCCCTTGAGAAGGATTATACAGAGAGTGGTGTGGATTCTGTTGAAGGAGAGGGTGAAGAAGAAGGAGAGGAATACTAATTACCATTCCTTTCAACCCTGTAGCTTGTTACACTCACAACTTTAGCTTCAACATTAGCTGACAGGCATTCAAGCTTTTTGGTTAGATTGTCTTCACTTTTAACTGTCATCATGTCTTACTTTCCCATGGGTACCTGTAAGATTTTTCCATCATGTCTCAAAGTAAGGCTTTAAGAAAGAAAGAAAAAAAAAATGAGTACCCAAATTTGACCAAACATATGACCATAAAAATAAATGCTAATTGTCCCACTCACCTATTAAGAGACCTAGATTTACAAAGAGAGTGGAATCCAATTATGTGTGATATAGGAGATGTGTGTAAAATAGTGAAGCCCATAAAGGCTGAAGGTGTAGAGAGTTGGGCAGACATTGCTGTAGCCTGAATCTTGGCCCCCTCCCAATTCATATGCTGAAGCCCTAACCCCCCTCTATGTGGTTATGTATTGCAGATAGGGCTTTTAAAGAGTGATTAAGGTTAAATGAGGTCAAAATAGGGGGGCCCTGATCTGATAGAGCTGGTGCCCTTACAAGAAGACAAAGAGACACTAGAACATTGTCTTTGCCATGTGAAGACACAGAAGATAGAAGTCTCCAAGACAGGAAGAGAGATCTTACCAGAATGTGACTTTGCTGGCACTCTCATCTTGGATTTTCTAGCCTCCAGAACTGTGAGAAAGTAAATTTTTGTTGTTAGAGTCACCCAGTCTGTGGTATTTCTTAGGGCGGTCCAAACTAATGAACATAGATTAAAAAGCAAGTACCAATGGAGTGAAGGAGAGGGAGAGAGAAAGAAGCAATCATACCTATATGGTTGTATTCAGAATAAAAAGCATTAAATTAGTAAAAAGGGCACTTGATAATAGTAAAAGATGGAACTCATGATGTAATTTAATGTGATAAAAAAGTTGTCATGGAAACCACAGTGCCAAAATTAAAGGAAACAGGAATAGACAGAAAAGCTTTAATAATAGAAAACTTTAATTCCTACCTCTTAACACTGACAAAGTAAAACAGAAAACAAAAAACAAAAAACAAAAAACAGGTAAGAATATGGACTCTTTGAATGATGTAATGAGTAAGATAGCTTTTATAGATACATATTAAGCCATATGCTCAGAAAACACTATACTGTCCTTCGATGTATCATTAGAACAGTCACAAAAATCATATATAAGCTGTAAAGAAAATTGCAATCAATTCTCTCAAGTAGAAATAGACAATATTCTCTGACAGTGCAATGAAATAAAAAATTAATAATAAAGATAGAAGAAAAAGCCACCTTAACTTTTGGGAACTAAAGAACACTATTTAAATTCTTAAAACTGAAATTGCAGAATATTTAGAAAACAAAAATTAAAACAACATATTGGAGACAGATCTTGAGAAAGCAGTGCTTAGAGGAAAATTCATAGCATTAAATACTTATAATTAAGAATTAAATTAAGTGAATTTAAACATCCAATACCAGAATTTATAAAATAATGCGCATTAAAGAAAATATAGTAAAACATTAATAAATATAAAAGCAAAAGTTAATGAATTACAAGAATTTTTAAGATGGCAAAACTAAGTCTACAAGCTGCATCTGTATAAAATATTCAAACTGTTGGCTGTACTTATTTTTTGGAATTAAAAAAATTTTAATTTCAGTATGGTTAACATACATTGTTATAGTTTCAAGTGTACAATATACTGAATCAACAATTCCATATATTAGTGCTCATCAGGGTGAGTGTACTCTTAATCCACATCATCTGTTTTACCCATCCTCCCATCCACTTGCCCTCTGGTAACCATCAGTTTGTTCTCTGTAGTTAGGAGTCTATTTTTTGGTCTCTTTCCCTCCCTCCCCCTTTGTTCATTCTGTTTCTTAAATTTCACATATGAGTGACATCACATGGTAATAGTCTTTCTCTGACTTATTTTGTTTGGCATTATACTCACTAGCACCATCCATATTGTTGAAAATGGCAAGATTTCATTCTTTTTTGTGGCTGAGTAATATTCCATTGTGTGTGTGTGTATATGTATATATGTATATATGTGTATATGTATGTATGTATATATGTGTATATATATGTATGTATGTATATATGTGTATATATATACCACATCTTCTTTATCCATTCATCAGTCGATGGACACTTGGGTTGCTTCCATAATTTGGCTATTGTAAATAATGCTGTAGTAAAGAGAGGGGTGCATGTCCTTTTGAATTAGTGTTTTTGTATTCTCTGGGTTGGAGTAAAATATACTTAGCATAAATTTGCCATATTAGTGGCATACAATTTGGTGTGGCATTAATTATATTCACAGTGTTGTACAACCATCATCACTATTTATTTTCAAAATATTTTCATCACCCTAAACAGAAACTGTGCCTATTAAGCAATAGCTCCCCATTCTCTCTCCCCCCCAGCTCATGGTAAATGCTAATGTCCTTTTGACTCCATGAATTGGCCTATTCTAGGTATTTCATCTAAGTGGAATCATATAATATCTGTCCTTTTATGTCTGGCTCATTTCATGGAGCATGATGTCCTCAAGCTTCATCCACTTGGTAACATAGGTCAGACCTCCATGCCTTTCTATGTCTGAGCAATATTCCTTGTATGTATATATCTGGTTTGCTTATGCATTCATCTGTTGGTGGACACTTGGACTGCTTCCACCTTTTGGCTACTGTGAATAATGTTGCGACACTCATTTATTTTTGCAAGGAAAAAGCAGAAATGGATGAAATAAAACAAGAATTGAGAAATAATCTCAGAAAGTTAAAGGAGCTGATAGGAGATTTCTTTGGTCAACTATAGCCCAAAATAAATTTTTAAAAACTTGGATACAAATACTTAATTTCTAGAAAGGGTAAAGTTCTAAGGTTGGCCCCAGAAGGGTCTGAAAACTTAAAGAGATGAATTATACTAAAAAAAGAAAAAAAGAAAGAAAGAAAGAAAAGTTGGGGGCAGGCTGCCTCTCTCCACAACTACAAGGTACAATTTACAAGGTTCCCTGGTAAGCTCTTCTGATCTTAATGAGTTGATTACTCCATTGCTTTTTAAACTTTTCTAGATAAAAGTCACTGGTTTCTTTTTATGAGGTAAAGGTGACAAAAATCTGCCATGGAATGACAATAAAAAGAAAGAAAATGATAGACTGATGTCTCTTGTGACTATCAATGAAAAGGTCTTCAGTAAAATATTAGCAAACAAGATCCAGAGTGACAATAAAAGAAAAATAAAACATGACCGAGTGAGGTTGATTTCAAGAAAGGCAGGTTAGCTTAGTATTTGGGAAAATTACTGATAGAATTCACCACAGTAATGTAGTAAAACAGCAAAAGCAAAATCATGTGCTCACACCCATTGCTGTTGTGTATCTTATAAAAGTAAAATCCATTATTGATTATGGAAAAACACCTCATAAAATAGAACTAATTTTAAGTCCCCATATTTATCTTACCTCCCAAATCATCTCACACTTAACAGGCAAATAATAGAGACATTTGCATTAAATCAGGACAAAGATGTCACTCTCATCACATTACTGAGCATTAATCTTGAGGTACTTGCCAACATTTTAGATTTAAAAAATGAGATATACAAATTGGAGAGGAGGAGGTAAGATAACCATATTTGCAAATAATATGACTGTGCCTAGAAAACAAAATTCACTGAAAGATCACTGCCAGAAGCAATCAGCAGAGAATGGAGTAGTGTGGCTTGATTTAAAAAAAAAAAAAAAAATCAATAGTCCTTATCCATACAAACAACAACAGTTGGTATCAGGATACAATGAAGAAAAGGACCATGTGTCTAGAGAAGCTGATTGTGAAGTTCCCATGGAAAAATAAAAGGGCAAGAACAGCCAGGGAAAGTCCTGAATCCAAACAATAATGAAAATGCTCTGATGAACATATATTATAAAGCTAAAATGATTAAAGCACCTTGGTACTGCGGAAAAGGTAGTTACATCAATGGGACACAAGAGAAGTTTCATTGCTTTTTGTGGATCACAAAAAAAATTTGAAAACTCTTCTGTGTGTCTTATATAAATGTTCATAAAAATGTGTGTATATACTTGTGTGTGCATAGAACAGTTTTGGAAGTATATTCAAGAAACTAACAGTTGTTGAGTGGCTGGGAGATAGAGGTGGGAGGGGTGTTATATTTCATCGTATTTTCTCGTCTAACTTTTGAATTTTCTACCATTTATGGTATTATCTCTTCACAGATGTTACTCTTTTTTTCCCCAAAACCAACATAGGATATGAATAAGGTAAAAAAATGTTGAGGGTGGGTATGGAATGATGTGCTTGGATCACTCCAGCAAGGGCTCTGAACTGCTGAACTCCCAGACCCAAACACCTTAAGAGAGACTTCACAGATTCATGCCAGAGTGGACACATTGACATTAGAGTTTCATCATTTTCCAAGTTTCCCCCCCTCTGGCCTTCTATCCTTCCATTCAGTCTCCAGTTGGAGGCCAGAGAGTGCCTTGTTTGTGGGGGCTTAACCCTTACCTCCATGAACTCCACTTAGCTGAAGCTGGTGCTCCTTTCCTGATAAAACCCAAGAAGTGGTCCAATAAACACGTAATGAGTGTTTTGCAGACACAGCTTGAAGCTAAGTCCCCTATGTTCCTCTTGATAGACTCCTGCCCCAATCCCTTTCTGTATGGAAACTCTGGAGGGGCCCACATCCCTGTCTGCTGGCCATTCTCCAAGACAAAAGGAAGTCGTCTTCTGAGAAAACACTACAATTTATTGGTCAGCAGGAAGAACGCTACAGGTGTATTTGACTTTGGTTTTAGATGGTAATTCAAACATGGGTGTGTGGATCTTGCCCTTTACGAGTATTCCCATCTGCAGGGCCTTTGATAAGTAGTAGGGGAAGTGGCTAAGCTGGATAAATTCCAGTCTTGAAGTTCCTTTCTTGTCCTGTTCCCTTTGGGAGAAGGCTATGTAAGCTCAGAGTGGCAGCTGAGTCTTGAGTCAAACATTTGCTAAGACTCTATCACGAACACGGGTCTGTACTCGGTCACTATGTACACACTTGTACTAGGAAGAAAGAGGGCTCCAGGATGAGGACTCGCCCTGAAAAATGCCCTGCCACCAGTTCCTTAAATTGAAAATCTAAGGTGAGGAGAACTCAGAGTGTCTTCAGCTTGCCAGAGCAAGAGGACCTCTCCACGGGCAGCAGGAATAAAACGTGACTTTTGGCTTGGGGAACACCCAAAAAAGTCCAAGCTCTTGTGTGCTCAGTTTGTGACTTTTTTTTTTCTTTTTTTCTTTTAACAGAAAACGGTTTGTTGTTTTAGCCACCAGGCCTTTACGTTTGTTATAACTAACTGTGAAAGAGCCTCATTTCAGCTTCTTTCCTAAAATGAGTTAAACACCAATTAGAAATCAGAAACCTCCTCACATGAGAAAAATTACACCTGCATTTTCCCCTTTATATTGTGTTGATATTTCCCTTTAGGTTCTGATAGCCAAAGGTGCCAAGATAAGCAATCTGACATGTTTAATTTATTGTGCTCTTTACACAGTAGCAAAAATCCTCTTCCTGAAAAATCATTTTGCCTAAGTCTCTTTTCTTTCTCAGATCTACGTAGCTGCGCCCGCCATCGATTTCCCACAGCAGGTTATTCTAAGCCCTCACTGTCCTGTCTGTTTCCTCTCCTCCTGGCAACCTTCCTCTCTATCAGCAGGATTCCTGTTTCTCTTCAGCGCCAACTAGCGGTGTGGCTAAGAGCCAGTCGCTTGACTCTCGTGGTCTCTTTGTCCTGGGGTGCCTCGGAGGCAGGGTGGAGGTGTCCTAGGGCATTTGAAAATAAAGCAGCGGAAAAGCTGCCCTTGAGAGTAACCTGCACTGGGCGGTTTTCCCCATGACTGAGGAAGGAAAGCTAGCGGTGAGCAAGCTGATTCAGTGCTAACATTGTTGCCACATGATCCAGGGAAGAAACATGTCTCTTTCAAAATAGAAACAGATTTTTTTTCCCCCCAGAGGTACTCCTGCATCCATCGTTCCTTTCCTCTTCATACTGAATTGACTCCAAAATTTCAAATAGCACTAGAGGAAGGCATAAGATTTTTGTGGCTTCCCAAGAGCTGCATTTTTTTTTTCTTTTGAGTGACTTAAGGATTTCTAAGTTACTTTCCAGCTTGGAAAATCATATGACCTGTGAACATGTGCCTTTCCTCAGCTCAAGAAGCCATTTAAAGCAGACTTATCTGCTTTATGCAGGCTCTGCTCACTCCCCTCGACAGCCATCTCCTCCATCTGAAATATTCTTCTTTGACATTTCTCACAAACCATGAGCCTCCTGGCTTTCCTGCCTGCGATGAGCAATTCCATCTGGACTGGACCACTTCACGCAGCCTGGGAGCCTCCTTATCTTTAAGGTATGGGGCAAAATGTAGATGAGCGTAGCCACGGCGGTAGGAAGAGTAGTATTAGCGGTAAAAACAAAACTAAGACTTGGTGTGGTAACAGCCCCTCATGTTTGTTGAGCTCCTTTTCTGTGCTAAGCATTCTGTGTTCGTTATCTTACTGATTCTTCACAACAACCTGGGAGGTGGGTATTATTATTCACCCAGTTTTTTCAGAAGGGGAGACTGAGGCATAGGGAGGGTTATGAAACTTGGTTTTAAGATGGTGACTAGTGAAGGAAGGCTTGCAACGGAGGCTGTTTGACTTCCACCACCCACGCGTTTACCGCTGTTGAGGAATAGTTACATGTTCTTGTTTGTGTTGTTTTTAAGCTGTGTCTGTCCCATCTCTCTCATGAGACTCCTGGAAGGCAGGTCGTGTCTCCTTTCATACCCCGTCCCAGTGCTGTAATAATAACTAAGCGAGTAACTTCTTGCTGCCATTACCTCTTAGGGGAAAAGAATTTTCCAGTTAGCTGTAACTGGGCCGGTTCCCTGATTCAGATGAATTTTCCCCAATAGCAGAGTACATGCCCCAGGCCATCGGGGGGATGTGGAAGGTTTTGAAGGTTTTGTTCAAGTTGTTTCTCTTTGCCATTCCATGGCCATACTTCTGAGTGTTTGAACTGGCTAATAGGGAATCTGATATGAAAGATACGGACCGCTCACTTAGAGTTATGTTAAGAGCTAATAAAGATTTTAGAGTCATTTCCAACATGATAAGATCAGTGTCCTGGACTGAGCTATTTGGTACATCAATTTCAGCTTGTTTTAATGGCCTTTGGCCTCCTGCTTAATGTCAATTGAGGCAACAGATTAACTCCCCATAAAGAGTGGCTTGTCACGTCTTGTTGCTTAATTCTGGGTTTTATGGAGAACTAGGAGAGATATTTATCGATTAAAACAAATGACTGTTGTGTCCTCTAAAGCCGTTGGGGTCAATGTCTTCCTTTAGCATCTGTAAAACTGTCTATGCAATCGAGTGATCAACAACTATATCTTGATGAGAGTGGTGCTGATTCTGGAACAAGTGTTAATTTTAGATGTCTTAAAAAAAAATCACAGTCTTGAGAGTAGTCCAGTTATTAAGTGATGTTTTGGTTGTATTATGTCAGAGGGAAATAAACAGGAAGGAACATTTTAATAGTGTAAAATTTCTCTGAGATGTTAAAGATTGAAGAAGGCCACAGTTGGCCACTCCTTTCTTTAAATCGAGATGCAACATGGCACTTGGTTTCTTACTATCTACCTGGGTCAGGAAGAAGCTGTGCCTCCTATCGATTCTTCACCTGTCCTCTCATTCAGAAAAATTTGACAACTTCTGGTTTTACTTCTCTCTTTCAATCTTCTACCACTTTTGGAAAATGACTTTCTGCCTGTCATGTAAGAATAAGGCATCCAAAGGGAGGAGAGGACAAGATAAGTGTGGGAGTTCTCATGATTACTTCCTCGCCCTGGCCATGGGCACTGGCTCCCCACTTGTTGGTTTTCTGTTATTCTGACTTCGTGTTGCACAGGTCTGTTGGATAGTGAGTAAGTAACTGAGTGATGGACTCATGCTATCTAGGTTCCATTCCATTGTATGCCATTGGCCGAGCTTACCTATAAAATGGGGACAGTAGTACCTCCCATAGATGGCTGACGTGAGCACTGATGCTAAGCACCCGGACAGTGCCTAACTCCTACCGCATGGCCCCTGGTGTCTGTGATGACCATTTTCTTTCCCTTTGAGGTTCTGGTCTCTTGGCCTATGATCTCTACCCCTTTTACTATATTCTACATAATGTAGTCAGATGCATCTTCAAACAGTGCTGCTTTGATGTTGTTGTTGTTATTTTCTGGTTAAGAAAAAAAAGAAAATTCACTGGCTTCCCATGGCTATGAAATCAAATTCAGATTTCTCATCGTGGCATTCAGGGTCTTCTATAATCTCACCAGAACCCCTGGCTTTGACTGACGTTCTATCCTTCCACTGCTGAGGATGCTTTGAGTTGTTGCCACTAGGCTGATGAGCACCCCGGTGATTCTGATAAATGTGGTCTCAAGCACGTTTTGGGCAGTGTTGCTTTGGTGTTAGCCAGCCTGCTCCGTCTACGGTATTGCTTTGCCTGTTCAGTGTATACATCTTATTTCTCTAAATGTTATTTGCCTCAAGGGCAAGAACTTGGTCTTTGTATCTCTGCAGAAAAGAGTTAACATAGCAGTCCTCGGACTGCTAGCCTTGGAAAGGCCTGATGGCAAGGTTGGCTCTTGGCTGGTGTCTAGGAACCTGGTTCTCTGAGTGCTCTCAGTCCACAGCTAACTGATAGGTATGGTGCGTTGTGCCTAGAGTTTTGTGCACAAATCTAACTTATGCTTGAACACCTGCTTCCCTCTGGGAGTCTGGAATTTTTTAATGTGCTAGTCAGAAAGTACCTACATGGCCAGCAGTAAAAAAACCTTGGGCACTGAGTCTCTAAGGAGCGTCCCTAGGCTGAATCCTGGCACACATGTTGCTGCATTTTTGTTGCTGGGGGCCGTGTTCTGTCTGTGACCGCTCATGGGAAGGAAAGAGCGTGAGGACATCTGTATATGGACTCCTCCAGGCTCACCCTCTGTCTTTTCTTATGATCTGGCTGTGAATTCTTACTGTACTGCTGTATAAAGTCTTAGCTGTAAGAAGGATAAGCTGAGTTCTGTGAGTTCTTGTAGTGAATGTCCAACCGTCGGGGTGGTCTTGGGTCCCTTGACGTAGTGTTCTTTCCAAAACAGTTCGTAGAGTGGGTGCTCAATAAACATTTTGTGATTAAGTGTCCTGAGCCTCACAACATTGCAGATGCTTAAACAATTCAAACTCTTTTCTTTGTACCATTTCGCCTGTTCATTTCAGCACCTGTAAGTTGTATCTGTATATGAAGAGGCCAATATTTGTAATGCAGGATAGATTCACCGTGTGCTTGCCCTATCTACCGAGAATTGTTCTGGTTTTGCTTATTCGTTTTCTTTTCCTTCCCCACATTTCAGGCATGGTTTGATATTGCCAAACCAGTTCTTTTGGGCTTTTGAGATGTAGAATCAAGGGGAGAGATGGAGGGACAGAAGGAGTGAGCTTTGGGGACCAGATCTAGAAGAGGTGTTCAGTGGGGGGAATCTGAAGAAGAGCAGTGCATGAAAGAGCTCGCGTGAGGTCAAGTCACCATATGAACAGAAGAGGGTTTTATGAATTGTTGCTGTGCACTAACCTCCCTGTAACACTGCTTGAGAAAGGGAGAAAGAGAATTCATTGTTTGGGAATTACTACTGGATTGCTTCTGAATTGTTTTTCTCTGACAGTGACCCATGCCTAAGACCAAATCATGGTTCACAATTGAGGTTTTCAGGTTTTCATAGATTTGGCTTGGGGATAGGAACTGTTGTTTTTGTAGTTCTGAATTCCATGTCTAAATCCTCAGTAAGTTCTCCCTCCCTCCCTCCCTCTCTCTCTCTCTCTCTCTTTCTTTCTTTTTCTTTCTTTTTCTTTCTTTCAGGTTCTTGATGACACTGAATGATTGCTTCATTCCCAACCATTTATTGAATACTTTTGACGTGCCAGGCACTGAGTGTGGGGATACCGAGATGAACAAAAAGAAGTCCTTGCCCACATCACAGAGGGGAGCCTGACTTTCACACATGCATTTCCAATCCCATGTGTGAAATATTGGTGGGAGAATATGGAGCCCAGAGGAGAGAATCTCTCAAGCTTAGCTGAGCATTGTTCCCATCTAGGCCTGATGCACAAGGAAAAGAAAACCTGGTCCTTACCTAGTTTCAGTAACAACTAGAAGAGTTTAGAGAAAAAGTACATGGCATGTGTGATGAGGAAGGAGGCCTCTAAGAGAAGGAAGGGCATCTGGGTTTGTTTCTGGAGCCTCGGCCAAGTGTCCTTGCAGCAGAATTCTCTAAGGTCTAAGGTTTACAGGTTCAGAAACTTGATTAGGTTTGATTTGAGTTTCCTGAGAGGGCATCGACTGCTTAGGTGAGGAGTCCTATTAATCAGCTAATGAGACTGATGTGTCAAGGAGAATGACATATTTCTGGTGACAAAGACCTCTGTCCCAGAAACCACAGTACTCATCAGCTTGATCATCACATTCTGTTCCAACTGATAGACCTTATGGCAAACCAGTCAATGACCAGACTTGATGAGCAAGAATCAGGGCTAAAGGAGTCTATTAAATGACCCGCATGTTTTATGCTGGGGTAAAGTGGACCATTCATATCTGTCTTCTGAATAGCCATGGCCAAAAGATGTTAAACTCAAAATCTGATGATCAAGACTCCTTTGCACCTGGGGAAAGCTTGAGTGAGCACGATCTACATTTGTCTCTAAGGCCTCACTTTCCTATGATGATATGAGTGATAAGCATTCTTTTTTGTGTTAAGTCATTTTTTAAGGAGATGTGAATCTTTTTCATTGTACTATAAGACAAGTTCTGTTTCTCTGGCAGCCATTGACCTTAAAGTGACAACACATATGTCCATTCTGATTATTACTTTTATTTTATTGCTATTATTTGACAGTGAGAGAGGGAACACAAGCAGGGGGAGTGGGAGAGGGAGAAGCAGACTCCCCACTGAGCAGAGAGCCCAATGCAGGGCTCGATCCCAGGACCCTGGGATCATGACCTGAGCCGAAGGCAGACGCTTAACGACTGAGCCACCCAGGCGCCCCTTGATTATTAATTTTAAAATAGTTTAAATCATGAGCCTTGGAGGGTGTTCTGATGTCCATTTTGGGGGGTTTGGCAGAGGAGGAGCATCCCATAGTACCCATCATGCACCTGCAGGAGGAGGAGCCCAGACACAGGGACCACCTTACATGTCATGGTCTTGAATTTCACTGTTTACTTATGTTGTGCTGGTGAAGTACTTAAAATTTATTTTTCTCACTGTCTAAATATCAATTTCAGCTGCTGGTCTTTACCTTTCTTTAGCGGCTGCCTATGTGATCTCCATAGAATTAATTAGCATTAATAATTTTTGCAAATATATTGACACTTATTAACTTGGAAGTGCCACCCCTTAGAAAAACATGCCATACAGTGGTTAAAATAATCAATTCACAGACTGCCTATGACTTCTCATTGTATATTTATCAATACTTACTTCACCGACTAAGTGACTCGCCCAAGATCACACACCTAGTTGGTAGTGGAGTTGTCATAGCTTTGCAACTCATATTATTTTGTATGTATATTATTGTGTATTTTATTTGTATTATGTGCCAGTATCTCTGAAAGAGAACATATGTTTATTGAGTGCAGGCGTTTGTGTGGTCTTTTTTTTTTGTACTTTGAGTGCCTAGCATGCAACCTAGGGGTGAAAAAAAGATTTGTCAGATAAATGATTACATGATACCAATACAAAGAACAAAAACCTTAGGTTTCTTCTTGGTCCTCATGAGATGTTGCTCCCACTTCATCACATAGAAAGAATAAAGAGCATATTCGTTATTCATTCAGCACCTGTTATGCTCAAGGCGATCTCCTAGGTGCTGGACGAACAAAGACAGTATGGGCGAAGCATTGCTGCAAAGATACAGAGACCATAAGGGAAAACACAGAAGTGACTAATGCACATTACAAGTGCCCTAAAGGAGACACAAATGCATGACGATCGCACACCCGAGTAGGGAACTATCACACCTTGTGGGAGAATGAGAGAAGGCTTCTTGGGGGAGGTGATTTGACCTGAATCTAGGAGCAGCATCTGAAGCTCAGAGACAAAAATAAGCTCATAGATTGGAAGGGCAGGGTGGGCAAAGGGCACAGGAGGAAATAGGAAGGTGAATGAGATTTGGAGTGCTGCAGGAGGTCTCCCTTAGGTGGTATGTGAGGCGCAGTGCATGTGTGTGGAGGGGAGTGGAGCAAGAATAGAAGGTCAGGGAAGTTCCTTGGCCATGTTGGCTTGTCCAGGCCCAGGGCCTTGCACTTGGTTCACTCACTTGTATGCTCTTCATGTAGGAGAGTGACTCTGTAGGTTGTTAGGCAGCAGGAGGCGGGCTGGTTTTGGGGGGCAGGGGAATGAGGCAGGGAGGTAAGTTGAGAGGGGATTGCAATGACTGAGGAACAGGTAGGGGGCAGTGAACCACGAGGGAGTAGCAGAGATGAAAAGGAAGGGGCAGTATGGTAGCCTAAGGGTATGACGTGGGAAATGCATGAGCAAGGAGCCATTAACAGCATGCATTTCCTACTTATCACAGCTTGTTAAGACCGTCTGTGTAAACACTGATCTCATCTGCCTGTGAGATCCTACAGGACAGGGCCCATGTAATGCTCATGTACTGAAATGGGCACGGCTGGTGTGTGGGAAATGCTTGTTGGATAAATGAATGGAAGTTTGGAGACTTGGCGTGGTAATGGCAGCTGAATGTTGGTGGCAATAACATGTTTCTTTGGGGACCTGCTGGAATTTGGGGGTGTGGTCCATTTTTCCGATGCACTTTCTGGAAACAGATGACAGAACTGGAGAACACTTAAAAGCTGATGCTTAAGTGGGGACGAGATAAAAAGAGTGTGTGTGTGGGGTAGTATACTTGAGTTTAGAGAAAATCCAGTAACTTCTTTCAAGATGTCAGGTGAGCCTGGAGAGAAAGTGCAGGAATGTGGAACAAAGCTTGGACAGAAGGGGAGGACTGGGTCGGATGTGTGGGCGGCGTTAGCCAGTGAAAGCTGGAGGGAAGGAGGAGTAGCCTAATGAGAGGCGGGAAAGGGAGGAGTTGAGCGTTCAGGGTCTGGAGTCAGACTGCCTGAGTTCAAAGGCTGGCTGTCCTCCTGACTCATTGTGTGGTTTCAGTGACTTCACTTTCTCTTGACTCAATTTCCTCTTCTACACAGGGAGGATAGTAATAATAGCTGCCTAAAAACATGTGCAGCCCTCAGAACAGAGCCTGGAAGGTGACAAGCCCTCCGTAAGCATTAATGACTCTTCTTATCGAAACCCACTCTGACTACTTTGTATGTGGGACCCGTTAATCCTTCCTAACTAGGGAGGTGATCTTGTCCTCAGGCCACAACTGAGGAAACCGGGGCACAGAGGTAGCATAGTCTGCTCAGATTCACACAGCCACTTAATGGAGAAGCTTACCACAGAGAGATTCCTCCCCAATCCACCGGGCACCCGCTCAGGCACTCTCCCCTCGAGCACACTGCCTGAGCTCCGTGGATAAGGTGAGGCCACTTTGGACGAAGTTAGACTCGCTCACCAGGGACTGGGGAGCTGTGGCAGACGTTGGAGCAGGGACATCAAGTGAGCAAAGTGTATGCTGCCAAGATTCACCCGGCAGGGCAGGCTCGTAAAAGAGCAGGGGTGCGGGGTGGGGAAGACTGGGGGCTGAGGATTCAGACCGACGATGGCTCAGGCACTGGCGAGGTGCGGCGAGCCCGGAGTGGAACCGTGCTGGAACTAGCCAATTCGTGCCTGACGCAACGAGAGGGAACTGTCTGTATGGGATGGAAACTCACCGAAGGGGCACGAGCGTGCGGAGTGGAGCTTGGCGTGCCAACGTGCGAGTATCAAATGTGGGACCCTCGGAAAATACTGATACTGTGAGCTCTAATGAGGAAGTTGGGAGGGGAGTCACTTCAGTAACTGCTCCCTTCCAGAAAAGTGCGTTTAGAAGAACCAGCCCAGAGAAGAGCGCCCGAGCGTCAAAGTGAGGCATGTTGTTATTTTTAGTGGCAATTGGTTCTGATGGAACACCCTGGGTAGCCTTTACCTCACTGACAATCCAGCTCTGCCTCCCCCCTTTACTGAGGAAGGAAGCTGATGGATGGCTCCTTTCTTCCCTGGAGGTGGATGTTTTCTGTAAACAGTTGGCATGTGATCTCCTTTCAAAAAGGACGTTTCTGGGGTGCCTGGGTGGCTCCGTGAGTTAAACCTCCAACTCGTGATTTCAGCTCAGGTCATGATCACAGGATTCTGGGATGGAGCTCCACTTTGGGCTCCACACTCAGCAGGGAGTCGGCTTGCTTCTCTCCCTCTGCCCACCCCCCCCCCCCCCCGCTTGTACTTGCTCTCACTCTCTAAAATAATAAATAAATAAATCTTTAAAAAACACACACACAAAACAAAAAGGAGGTTTCTACCTCATGGTAATTCTCATCCATAATGAGCGCAGGGCTTTGTATTTGAGACTTCAGCGAATCAGTTCTGTTGACTTCCTGTTTTCTATTTTGGGCCTCAGCAGAACTTCCCATTCAAGTGGGACCAAGCAGCAGACACAAAGCTGGAATTTTCTCCTAAAGCTGATGTGCCGTGGGGATACAGTAAGTTCATGGGGTTGGTGTTTGTCTCGACCCGCTCTGGAAGTGCGTCCTTCCACCAAGGGGAGCGGCCTGGGCTTGCTGTGGGCCAGTGCTGGAGCGTTCGTGCTGGGCTCCAGGCTCCCAGAGCCTCCAGACTCGCCGCTCCCACGGAGCTCTGCGCCAGACCTGGACCTTACAGCAGCCTCTCCCTTGGACAGTGCCTGAGGATAGTATAGTTTGGTTTATCTTCTTTAGGTTTTCTGTGAACGTTTTCTCTGTTAGTGTTAAAGGGTGAGGCAGACAGACCTCAGTTTTTCCTCCCCTCCTCTCTCATTATTCTCTCCTTCTCTGTTTATAATTCACAATTATGTTCCCTTTCATTGTCTCATTGCTTCTGTCATAGTACCTCATATGGTGGTTATTGTAATCCCCATTTTACAGAACGTGAAACTGAGCTTTAAGTGAATTGTCCTAACTGGGCCAAAATCACTCACCTAATAACGCCGCGACTGAGTCCTCAGTCTTCTGTCTTCAGGTGTCGCAGGCTTGCTTTTTCTCACTACCGCACGGCTTTTCTGGTAGAGGTTGGAGTGAGCCCGATGCTGACAGAAAGGAGAGGAAGTGGTGGTTGGCCTGGGAATCCTGAACAGCTCTCATCCCATTGAATCCTGTGCCCTGATTAATAACATAGAAAATGTTAAGTAAATGTATTTCCACCCAATTCTTCATACACATAGGACTTTGAGTCTTCTCTGGTGTCACAGACTTTAGGATGATGTGACCAGGGGAGTCACTGTCTGCATTCAAGGAGAAAAACTACACAAGTCAGATGTGGGCCTGATGGTGGTTGACACCTGTCCTCAGGGGACCTGCGTTTCTCCGTTGGCTTTTGAGCCGAGGATAGTAGCACAAAGATACTTTCATTTCCCTGCTCCCCAAATCTCGGTAAGGCAGACGGCTGTGGGGAATCAGTTTGGAGTTGGGCTTGATGGTTCTATGAAGACTTTAACATGTAGTCAGTCCCGGAGGTGTCAAAAGGGGATTGGGATTTGTGGCCACACGGCAGCAGCTAGAAAGGGAGCTTTGTGTCTTGGGAACACATAAGAAATAGGGCAGAGGCAATGAGTGAGGCTCACAGAAGCCTCGGTTGCTCCTTTTGCCTGGCGCATCTTTGGAATGATCCCACTCATCCAGGGCTCTGAAAGGGTCCCTTTCATTTTGGAAGGGTCCCCGGGGCCGTACATGTCGCTAAATTGTCCTGATAGGCAGTAAACCCCAAGGGCCCTTCTGTGCCATGGCCTTGGGCTGGCACTTATTTTCCCGACATGGTCTGTGAGTAGTCCCCAAGCCAGAGGGTGCCCTATCCTGAAGCAAGCCCCTCCCTTGGCCCCAGAAAGCAGAAGTGCATGGGTGGGTGGTGGTGATCTGGACACTGGCCTGGGGCCCCTGGCCACATTGCTGTGAGATCCTCACTGTTCTCTCTCCGGACTGCCAGATGGCAGGGAATGAATGAGGGAAGTCAAATATTATGGCAAGGAGAGGCTGACAAACCTGTGCATGGTCAGCAGAAGTCTCTCACTGCAGTGGGATGCTGAGAGAGGGGGAGGCTGAGATGTGGGAAGGAAGCTCAGAAGTCTCAGTCCTAAGGTCAAGGTTTAAACAATGAAAAAACACCCCCGGGCTTGACTGTGGTGGAGGTATGGGGTTAATATTCCCTGTAACTGTCTAAAGGGAATGGGGTGGGTTGAGGCCCAAAGGGCATCTGCAGATAGAGGACACAGGAAGTGATAAAGAACATAGTCTCATGACTGACCAGAGGCTATCTGGTTGCCAGGCACAGATGTCCATAGAGGGCTCCTACATCTGCGTTTTGCAACGAGACAGCCGGCCAATATATTCTTTTTTTTTTTTTTTTTTTTAAAGATTTTATTTATTTATTTGACAGAGAGAGACACAGCGAGAGAGGGAACACAAGCTGGGGGAGTAGGAGAGGGAGAAGCAGGCTTCCCGCCGAGGAGGGAGCCCGATGTGGGGCTTGATCCCAGGATCCTGGGATCATGACCCGAGCCGAAGGCAGCCACTCAACCGACTGAGCCAACCAGACGCCCCCCGGCCAGGATATTCTTAAAAAGCCCGCGACCGAATTTTTTGTACACTGAATTCTGTTTTTTTTTTTTTTTTAGATTTTATTTATGTATTTGACAGAGAGAGACAGTGAGAGAGAGAACACAAGCAGGGGGAGTGGGGGAGGGAGAAGCAGGTTTCCCGCTGAGCAGGGAGCCCGATGCGGGGCTCCATCCCAGGACCCTGGGATCATGACCTGAGCCGAAGGCAGACGCTTAACGACTGAGCCACCCAGATGCCCCCTGAATTCTGTTTTGAAGGCACAAGGGAATATTACCCCTTAAGAGAATGTCAGGGGAATCACTTTGGAAAAGCAAAGAGTCATTTTAAGACATAGACACTCAACAATTGCTTTTGAATCTCTGTATTTTAATGTGTTTGCCCAGAGTAGGGTTCGGCATTTCACCCTTCCACCGGGTGGGACAGTTTTTCTCTTACATAGATGGCCTGTAAAGTTCTTAACTGAGCATTGTAATGAACTATTTCCCAGCTATTTTTACTTTTGATGTTCAAGAGTGGGGGGAAACGATTTCCTGTAATAGAATTTAAACCACATGAAAAAGTGATTTTCTTTAAAAAACTGTTCTTTTTCAAGGAAAGGCCTTCTCCAACAGCACTTTTGGTGACAGTTACCAAAGGACAATCCTACCAACAGAGACACTCAGCCTTTAAGTCTGGCTTTTGGAAAACGAACATTAATTCTTTTTTCTAAGAAGGACACTGTGAGCTCAGTCATGTACACTATGAAAATAATTGCTGTGTGTTAGTGCCAGATTTCATGCTTGTTGAAAGGTGATTGGAATCAAACCAGCATATTTAAAGGTCAACTGGTTGCTCTTAAACAGTGCAGAATTTTAACCCTTTCATAATCATGGATTGTAACCACATGGCCATTTTAGGAAAGAGAAGAGACTGCATACTGCCTTTTAATTTTCTGACCTTTTTTTCTTAAATTTTTAAAAAGTTCTCAGGGATCTCTTGTGGAGGAAAAGGGTCTGAGAAATGAATTTTCAGCTGGTATTTGGAAATGGGTGGGAATAGAGACTTAGCTCTTTCTAAACTACTAAATTTAGGTCAGGGCTCTAATGGGACAGTGCACATCACATAAACCATGTCTAAATGTCATGTTGCAAGTTCTCTTTTTATTAAGTACCTCTGATTCACTAGTAAGTGCTAGTAATAGCCCAGTCTCCTTCTTCCTACTTTTGAACACTTTTTTTTTTTTTTCTTAGCTCCTGGAAAAGCTTGGTGGATAAAGTGCTATGTATTCATCAATATGTACCCCAGCCCTATGATGTTGACTGTGTTTCTGGGTAATTCGCTAGGCTTTGGGGTTTTGATGCCTTTCCCCCAGGTTAAATGGTTTATTTTGTTGATTTTCAGAATGACTTCTGTGTACCAGTCTCTTTGTTGAGTTTTCCAAAATAAGGTCGGAGGCTCACCTCTCTCAAAAAAGTAGGGTGACTTTTAGTCACTGGGTGCTGAAACTTCTGGTTTTCTGGATTAGTGTCCTGGGGAGTCCTAGAAACTTTTCAACATTTCATGATGAGGACTTCAGTTTGCAAGCTACAAAAAACAATCTTTTTTTTTTTTATATTTATTTACTTTTTAAAATTTTATTATGTTATGTTAGTCACCATACAATACATCATTGGTTTTTGATGTGGTGATCCACGATCCATTGTTTTCGTATAACACCCAGTGCTCCATGCAGTACGGGCCCTCCTTAATACCCATCACCGGGCTAACCAATCCCCCCTCCCCCTCCCCTCTAAAACCCTGTTTGTTTCTCAGAGTCCATAGTCTCTCATGGTTCATCTCTCCCTCCAATTCCGCCCCCCTCATTTTTCCCTTCCTTCTCCTAATGTCCTCCATGCTATTCCTTATGTTCCACAAATAAGTGAAACCACATGATAATTGACTTTCTCTGCTTGACTTCTTTCACTTAGCATAATCTCCTCCAGTCCCATCCATGTTGATGTAAAAGTTGGGTATTCATCCTTCCTGATGGCTGATATTCCATTGTATATATGGACCACATCTTCTTTATGCATTCATCTGTTGAAGGGCATCTCGGCTCTTTGAACAGTTTGGCTATTGTGGACATTGCTGCTATGAACATTGGGGTGCATATGGCCCTTCTTTTCACTACATCTGTGTCTTTGGGGTAAATACCCAGTAGTGCGATTGCTGGGTCATAGGGTAGCTCTGTTTTTAAAATTTTGAGGCACCTCCACACTGTTTTCCAAAGTGGCTGTACCAACTTGCATTCCCACCAACAGTGTAAGAGGGTTCCCCTCTCCAACATTTGTTGTTTCTTTCCCTGTCCATTTTGGCCATTTTAACTGGTGTAAGGTGGTATCTCAGTGTGGTTTTGATTTGGATTTCCCTGATGGCTAATGATGATGAACATTTTTTCATGTGTCTGTTAGCCATTTGTATGTCTTCTTCAGAGGAGTGTCTTTTCCTATCTCCTGCCCACTTTTTGACTTGATTATGTTTTTTGGGTGTTGAGTTTGAGAAGTTCTTTATATCTTGGATACCAGCCCTTTATCTGTAGTGTCATTTGCAAATATCTTCTCCCATTCTGTGGGTTGCTTCTTTGTTTTGTTGACTGTTTCCTTTGCTGTGCAGAAGCTTTTTCTCTTGATGAAGTACCAAAAGTTCATTCTCTGCCTATGTTCTTCTCTAGGATTTGGATGGATTCCTGTCTCACATTGAGGTCTTTCATCCACTTTGAGTTTATCTTTGTGAATGGTGTTAGAGAATGGTCGAGTTTCACTCTTCTGCATGTGGCTGTCCAATTTTCCCAGCACCATTTATTGAAGAGACTGTCTTTTTTCCATTGCATGTTTTTTCCTGCTTTGTTGAAGATTATTTGACCATAGAGTTGAGGGTCCATATCTGGGTTCTCTATTCTGTTCCATTGGTCTGTATGTCTGTTTTTGTGCCAGTACCATGCTGTCTTGGTGATCACAGCTTTGTAATGTAGCTTGAAATCGGGCAACGTGATGCCCCCAGCTTTGTTTTTCTTTTTCAACATTTCCTTGGTGATTCGGGGTCTTTTCTGATTCCATACAAATTTTAGGATTGTTTGTTCCAGCACTTTGAAAAATGTCATTGGAATTTTGATCGGGATGGCATTGAAGGTATAGATTGCTCTGGGTAGCATAGACATTTTAACAATGTTTATTCTTCCAATCCATGAGTATGGAATGTTTTTCCATCTTTTTGTGTCTTCTTCAATTTCTTTCATGAGTGTTTTGTAGTTCCTAGAGTATAGATCCTTTCCCTCTTTGGTTAGGTTTATTCCAAGGTATCTTATGGTTTTTGGTGCTATTGTAAATGGAATCATTTCTCTAACTTCTCTTTCTACAGTTGCGTTGTTAGTGTATAAGAAAGCAACTGATTTCTGTGCATTGATTTTGTATCCTGCCACATTACTGAATTGCTGGATGAGTTCTTGTAATTTGGGGGTGGAGTCTTTTGGGTTTTCCACATAAAGTATGTCATCTGTGAAAAGAGAGTTTGACTTCTTCTTTGCCAATTTGAATACCTTTTATTTCTTTTTGTTGTCTGATTACTGTTGCTACAGCCACAACAGTGGCGAGAGTGGGCATCCTTGATGTGTTCCTGATCTTAAGGGAAAGGCTCTCAGCTTTTCCCCATTGAGGATGATATTCGCTGTGGGTTTTTCATAGCTGGATTTTATGAGCTTGAGGAATGTTCCCTCTATCCCTATACTCTGGAGAGTTTTAATCAGGAAAGGATGTTGTATTTTGTCAAATGCTTTTTCTGCATCAATTGAGAGGACCATATGGTTCTTCTCCCTCCTCTTATTAATGTGTTCTATCACATTGATTTGCAAATGTTGAACCACCCTTGCATCTCGGGATAAATCCCACTTGGTCATGGGGGATGATCCTTTTAATGTATTGTTGGACCCTATTAGCTAGGATTTTGTTGAGGATTTTGGAATCCATATTCATCAGGGTTATCGGTCTGAAATTCTCCTTTTTGATGGGGTCTTTGCCTGGTTTGGGGATTAAGGTAATGCTGGCCTCATAGAATGAGTTTGGAAGTTTTCCTTCTGTTTCTATTTTTTGAAACAGCTTCAGTAGAATAGGTATTATTCCTTCTTTGAATGTTTGGTAGAATTCCCCAGGGACTCCAACAGGCCCTGGACACTCGTGTTTTGGGGAGGTTTTTGATCACTGCTTCAATCTCGTTACTGGTTATGGGCCTATTCAGGTTGTCAATTTCTTCCTGTTTCAGTCTTGGCAGCTTATAGGTTTCCAGGAAGGCCTCCATTTCATCCAGATTGCTCAGTTTATTGGCATATAGTTGTTGATAATAATTTCTAATAATTGTTTCTATTTCCTTGGTGTTAGTCGTGATCTCTCCCCTTTCATTCATAATTTTATTAATTTGGGTCCTTTCTCTTTTCTTTTGGATAAGCCTGGCCAGTGGTTTATCGATCTTATTAATTCCTTCAAAGAACCAACTTCTAGTTTCGTTGATCTGATCTACTGTGTTTCTGGTTTCTAATTCATTGATTTCTGCTCTAATTTTAATTACTTCTCTTCTAATGCGTGGCTTAGGCATCGTTTGTTGCTATTTCTCTAGTTCTTTAAGGTGTAGAGTTAGTTGGTGAATTCGGGATTTTTCTATTTTTTTGAGTGAGGCTTGGATGGCTATGTATTTCCCCCTTAGGACCGCCTTTGCAGTATCCCATAGGTTTTGGACTGATGTGTTTTTGTTCTCATTGATTTCCATGAATTGTTTAAGTTCTTCTTTGATTTCCTGGTTGACCCAAACATTCTTGAGCAGAGTGGTCTTTAGCTTCCAAGTGTTTGGATTTCTGCCAAATTTTTTCTTGTGATTGAGTTCCAGTTTTAGAGCATTGTGGTCTGAGAATATGCTGGGAATAATCTCAGTCTTTTGGTATCGGTTGAGACCTGATTTGTGACCCAGTATGTGGTCTATTCTGGAGAAAGTTCCATGTATGCTCAAGAAGAATGAGTGTTCTGTTGTTTTAGGGTGGAATGTTCTGTAAATATCTATGAGGTCCATCTGGTTCAATGTATCACTCAAAGCTCTTGTTTCCTTGTTGATTTTCTGCTTAGATGATCTGTCCATTGCTGAGAGTGGAGTATTGAGGTCTCCTACAATTAACGTATTGTTATCAATATGACTCTTTATTTTGGTTAACAGTTGGCTTATGTAGATGGCTGCTCCCATGTTGGGGGCATAGATGTTTACAATTGTTAGATCTTCTTGTTGGATAGACCCTTTAAGAATGATATAGTGTCCTTCTGTGTCTCTTATTACAGACTTTAGTTTAAAATCTAATTTGCCTGATATAAGAATTGCTACCCCAGCTTTCTTTTGAGGTCCACTGGCATGGAAGATGGATCTCCATCCCTTCACTTTCAGTCTGGATGTATCTTTAGGTTCAAAATGAGTCTCTTGTAGACAGCATATGGATGGGTCCTGTCTTTTTTCCAATCTGCAACCCTGTGCTCTTTTATGGGAGCATTTAGGCCATTCACATTGAGAGTGATTATTGAAAGATATGAATTAATTGTCATCATGTTGCCTGTGAAGATGTTGTTTTTATAGATTGTCCCTGTAAATTTCTGTTGTATATCACTCTTGGGGTCTTTCCCCTTTTATAGAACCGCCCTCCCCCCCTTAATATTTCTTGCAGGGCTGGTTTAGTGGTCACCTATTCTTTCAGTTTCTGCCGGTCGTGGAAGCTGTGCATCTCTCCATCCATTCTAAATGAAAGCCTTGCCAGATAAATTATTCTTGGCTGCATGTTCTTCTCATTTAGTACCCTGAATATGTCTTGCCAGGCCTTTCTGGCTTGCCACGTCTCTGTGGATAGGTCTGACGTGATGTTCCTCCATCTGTACGTAAGGAATCTCTTCCCCCTAACTGCCCTTAAGATGGTTTCGTTGGTTCTAAGATTTGCAAGTTTTACTATTACATGCTGGGGTGTTGGCCTGTTTTCCTTGGTCTTAGGAGGGGTCCTCTCTGCCTCTAGGACTCAAATGTTTGTTTCATTCCCCAGATTAGGGAAGTTCTCAGCTACGATTTGCTAAAATACATCTTCTAGTCCTCTCTCTCTCTCCACCCCCTCCCGGATTCCAATTATTCTGACATTGGAACGCTTCATGGTGTCACTTATTTCTCTGATTCTATTTTCATGGATTCTGAGTTGTTTTTCCCTGGCCTCCTCTTTTCCCTTTTTATCTATTATATCGTCTTCCAGGTCGCTTATTCGCTCTTCTGCCTCAGTTATCCTAGCTGTTAGATTATCTAGATTGGATTGGATCTCATTGATAGCATTTTTAAGTTCTGCCAATTCACTTTTTATTTCTGCCCTTAGAGACTCTATGTTGCCATTAATTGACTTCTCCATTCTAGCCATTGTCTTCACAATTGCTAGCCTGAATTCCATCTCTGACATCTTGGTTATATCTGCATCCATTTTTAAATCTGCAGCATAAGTCATAATCTGTGAGTCTTTTCTATTTTGGGGGCTCCTCCTCCTAGTCATTCTGTTGATGGGTGTTTGAGGGAATGTATAGAGTCCAAATTATTGACCAGAACCCAAGCAAGATGCACCTGTTTTCTGGGGACCTTAGGGTTGCTGGCCTCTTGTTTTCCCAGCCTGTCTTCTGGGGGAGGGGCCTGCCGCGCTGTTACTCAGGCAACCCTGTTGGGGCGGAGTTACCCTGCCCTCCTGTGGTGGGGGATGGGCTCAGCGGGAATCAGTTTTGGGGGCTTTTGTTCTCTGGTGGCTTTCCCTGGTGGCTTTCAGCATCTCTTCCGCGAGTCAGAGCAGAAGAGACCGTTTCCAACCCTCTGCCTCAGAGCAGAGAGACTGCAGTCTGTTCTTCAGTGAGCTCTCCAGGCCACACCCTCTCCGTTTCTGTCCGTGCTGCTATAAACTTCAGCGGCCTCGGTTGTGCACCCCTCTGCAGCCTCCTGAGTCCTGCCTCCAGGTCGGGGCATGTCTCTGCCCTTTGTGCTTCTAAAACTGCCAGCTGCTCCCAGTTCACATGCACGTGACCCCACCACTCCGGGTTTCCGCCCCGGGGGAGGCAGTTCGCAGGCGTGACCCCACCGCTCCGGGTTTCTGCCCCAGGGGGCTGCAGTTCACGTGTGCACGACCCTGCCACTCCGGGTTTCTGCCCCGGGGGCTGCCCTAAAGTCCTTTCCCCGACACTACCAGTCTGCGAGTCTGTGCCCCGTCTGCAGCGTGCGAGGCTGTCCCTCACCGGCGGTGTAGGATCCCCATGGACAGGCACCCTCCCGCTGCCTTTATCCTCCAATATCTGCCCTCGGAATCAGGGCTCCCCATTTCATACCTCAAAACCAACTGCCTGCGATATTCTGTTTGTAGAGATCCACATCTTCTTACATCTCAGGCTGGTTTCGTGGGTGTTCAGAGTGGTCTGGTAGATATTCAGCTCAATTCTGGGGACCAGTTGAAATAGGGTCCCCTACTCCTCCACCATCTTTCCCCCCCATCCAAAAAACAATCTTTCTTAAGGAAAAACCTCTGTGAGACTGACATTGGATGTTTCCACACAAGAGTTTACAGGTAAAGGAAGTTGAAGTCCAAGCACCGATATATCTTGAGCATGTGTGAAGTCTTGAAGTTGTAACTAAAGGCAAACAAAAGTTACCCTGAAAAATCAGAGTCTCACTTTATCAAGAGGGTAACTCAATATTCTTTTCTTTCTTGGTTACTTCATACTTTGCCTTTAGTTCTTCTCTCTATATTGTCCACAACTTTTTAGCTGTGAGATTGTGCTAGTTGCTTAAAAACTCTGATCGTCATTTGCCTCACCTGCAAAATGGGGATAACCTCACCTTCCTCAGTGTTACTGTGAAAATTAAATGAGTTAATTCATGTTAAATGATTGAAATAATGCCTGGCACAAAATAGACGCACAATAAATATTAACTCATTATCATTCTGGTTGCTGTAAATCTAATCTTTTTCACTAGTTGCTATGCCATATGGAGATGTTTGACCTAGAGGGTTTCTTCTGGCTTCCCCGCTCTGGTACCTGGGAGCTCTGCCGCACTCAGGCACCCCCGGTCTTTCTGTGACCCCGAGGGTCCTGAGACCGTACTGTCCCATGAGGGTTCCACCCCCCGCTTAGCCACTGGAGTGATGTCCTACAGCGGAGCAGACTTCTAAAAGTTCCAATTTTGTGCTCCGCTGCTCTATCACTTGCCAGAAGCAGTGGATGGAGGCCCCGCCCCTTGCCGTCTATCCTCCTGAATATCGCCTCGGATTCACTTCTCCGAACGTCCTACCTTCCAGGAAGTGGTCGCTTTTCTGTTCAGAGAGTTGTTGCTATTCTTTTCTTTGATCTCCTGTTGAGTTTGTAGGTGTTCAGAATGGTTTGATCCCTATCTAATTGAATTCTGGGGACCAGATGAAATTTAGGTTTCCTACTCCTCTGCCATCTTGCTCCTCCCTCCTCTGTTCTTACATAACTTGAGATAGATCCTAACATAATTGATTTTCAGGCTCTCTTCTCATCCAGTATATACATTTAAGACTATATATATTCCTCACAGGTCAGATTTGACTATATCATACAAAATTTCCTTTGCAGGATTTTAATTTTTGCTTAGTTAAAAATATTTTTGAATTTCTGTTGAGAATTCTTCTTTGGTCCATGTGTTATTTACAAATGTGTCACTTAATTTCCAAACCTATGGGGATTTTCTACTTACCTTATTCATTTCTGGTTTAATTCCACTATGGTCACTTAAAAAAAAAAAAAAAATTTATATATATATATATGTTCTGCTGTTATAAGGGCTGTGTTCTACATGTGTTAATAAAATAAAATATTTCAATCCTATTTATATTTTCTCTGATTACTGATTATTTTTCTTTGTGTAACATTTGTTACAAGAAAGATGTGTTAAAATGTTCTATCATGATTTGTGGATTTATCACTTTTCTTTATAATTCTGTCTGTTTTTATGTTAAATATTTTGAGTCTATGCCATTAGGAACTTATACTTTTAGAATTGTTATCTTCCTGAGAAATTGAGCCCCTTTTCATTGTGAAATATTCCTCTTTATCTCAGCTTATGTTTTCTATCTTTAAGTCTACCATGTGTGGTATCAATAGCATGGCCTCAGCTGTGTTTGGGGATGGTGTTTGCATAGTGACTTTTTCCCATCCTTCACCTTCAATCTCTGGAAATCCTTTTATTTGAGGAATGCTTCATATAAGCACTTATCTTTTTTGTTTAATCCAGCTCAGCAATTTTTGTCCTTTAATTGAAATATTTAATCTGTCTCTATCTTATGCAATCACTGATATATATTTGCATTTAAGTCTATCATGTTTTTATGTTTCCCTATCTGTTCCATTTTTTAAATCTCCTTTTTCTCTCTTTTCACTTTCCTTTGGTTTGAGGTTTTAAAAAAAATTCTTATTATCATTTACTTTTCCCTATCTACGGCCTTGGTAGTTACATATCCTTTTCTGTGTTTCTAAGAGATTAACAGAAGTTGTTACATGCATCATTGACTCATTAAAGCCTAAGATTAAATTAATACTTTCCCATTTCCTGGGCACTTCCCAAAAATACATATTTAGCTCCTTTTTTTGGATCTTTATTTTTTTCTGTATCTTAGTTTTCTAGCTGGGACCTTTTTCTTTATGCCTGAAGAGTATCTTTAGTGTTTTCCTTGAGTACATGTCTGCTCTTAAGGAGTCTCTGTTTTTGCTTTTCAGAAAGTGTCTTTATTTTGTCTTTGTTCCTGGAAGATATTTTCACTGGGTATAGAATTCTAGGTTGGTAGTTATTACCTTTCAGCATTTTGAAGATATTCCATTGTTTTGTTTCCATTGCCCTTCAAGATCTTCTAAGTCTTATCTGGCTAGGTAGAAATATAGTAGGTATGCAAATATATAACTCAAAGGATGAACAAAAATGCATCTTGGAATTCACAGTTCTCTATTTATGGCATTTAAAGTTTACAGATATTTAGCTGAACTTTTTTTTTTTTACCTGCACATCAAGTGCAGATGATCAAAGGAATCAAGTATTTGATTACTTAACATAAAGATCTTTGTTTAGTGTAGAAACCAAAGGACAGTCCTGCATTACTGAAACATTCTAGGAATTGTTTTTATAACTTTCAAAAAGAGGGAGCATAAAACATGTAAACCTAGCTTAAATATGTGAAATTATGCAGAGATAACGCAAAAGTACATAGACATGTGTCTTGATCCGAAATGGCTTTCACCATCTCAGAGTGGTTCACTTTCTAAAAACACACACATAAAACTATTCCATATCGGGCGCCTGGGTGGCTCAGTTGGTTGAGCGACTGCCTTCGGCTCAGGTCATGATCCTGGAGTCCCTGGATCGAGTCCCGCATCGGGCTCCCTGCTTGGCGAGGAGCCTGCTTCTCCCTCTAACCCTCCCCCCTCTCATGTACTCTCTCTCTCTCTCATTCTCGCTCTCTCAAATAAATAAATAAATCTTAAAAAAAAAAAACTATTCCATATCCTTTTTGTTTATAAAGTCAGTCTAATAGATTCTTCCTTGTATTAGCTTTCCTCATCATTTAGTTACAGTTTTATTTTTACATAGTTGTTGGTTAACTGTGTTTCATTGCATATTTTCATTTTTGGGTATCAGTTGTTGGAAAAATAACTAAATGTGGTCCTTCCTGCTGGGCATATTGGGCCTGGAATTGTGTATTTGATTTATGACTGATTTCTTCACCTAGAAAAGTATTTTGGCTGTAATATTATCTTCCTTCAGCTTAATATAGTGCTTGAAATGTGAACTAAGCTCTTACCTTTGAAATATTTTTTTCTTTTACTAAAATGTACTATATACAATACACAGTTAGGAATGTGAGTTTTATAGTAAAACAAACCTGGGTTCACATAGTAGCTCTGTTAATTACTAGTTGTGCATCCTTGGAAAAATCACTCCAACTCTGCATCCTTAGTTTTTTTCTTTTTCTTTTTTTTTTTTAAAGATTTTATTTATTTATTTGAGAGAGAATGAGAGAGAGAGACAGAGCATGAGAAGGGGAGTGTCAGAGGGAGAAGCAGACTCCCTGCTGAGCAGGGAGCCCGATATGGTACTCGATCCTGGGACTCCATGCATCCTTAGTTTTATTATCTATAAATTGAGGTCGATAATTTCTATATTACAATGCCATTTTAAGAATAAATGTTACTATTAATTTTTAAAATTTCTGTGGTATGGTATTGCCTACTAAGTTTCTTCATAGAGTAATGTGTTTTATTGGCAGATGATATTTGGTAGTAGACTGGCTCCTTATGAAATAAATAAAAATAATTGACCACTTTATTCTTTGGAGTTTATGTAGATTTATACTTGGTGAATCTGTGAGCCAAGGGCATATGGTAAATTTTGTATTCTTGATTTAACAAGTGTGATGGTTAATTCTATGTGTCAGCTTTACTGGATCACAGGGTACCCAGATATTTGGTTAAACATTACTTGTGGATGTAGATGTGGATGTGTTTCTAGGTAAGATTAATATGGAACTGGTAGTAAAGCAGATCCCTTCTACCCCTAGGCCCCAGTGTGGGTGGGCATCATCCAGTCTTTTGAAGGCCCGAATAGGACAACCAGGGAATGTCCACAGAGCAGATAAATACAACATGTCTGTGAAGGTTGCTGTTTTCTTAGAGCTCCAGGGGTTTACAGATGGAAAGCATACCAGAGACCCAGCATGTGGTGAGGACCTAAGGATGTGTGGATGTAGAGCTAGAACCAGAAGCTAAGGGCCATGGCTGGGATTAAGTCCTTTCCTGCTAAACCATGGATGTGCTATGTGATTAAACTAATTATCGAGCTCTAGGCTTACCAGTGAGCTCATGTTCCAGAAATTCCACTTAGGTCTGATGTTTAGAAGTCAGTTTGAGGTAGTTCTTGAGCTCCAAGAGGCCTATTTTGCTCTTTCTGAGCGTTGTATAGAGTTTGTGGATTTCATCTGGTTCTTAAAGGAGTTCATGATTCTAAAATGTCTAAAAGTTGTATTAAAAGATGACTTAATACAATGAAAAATTGTTTAATACAAGACATCATGTGAAAAAAAATGACAGCCTATGTAGTGTAATCACGATGTGGGTGTACGTGACTGAGAATATACGTTAACAGAGGTTATCTCTTGATAATGGAACTAGAGGTATTCTTTTCCTTGTTTATTCTTTTTTCCCCCCAAATTCTTGAAATGATTACATATGTTTTATAATGAGAAAAAAATGTTAAATAACATTTTGTCCTACTTGAACTATGGTTTACCTAAGGGAAGTCCTGTTCTTTTAGTTTGCACATTTCAAAACATCTCATAACTTATTTTGGCTGAAAGTTGAAAAGGAAACTCAGTTCACATTTGTTCAGTTACAGTCCCCTTTTCTTCCCATGGTGTCTTCTCAGCTTAAACCTTTGCACTCAGCCCCTCTCCTTCCCCTTTTTGTTCTTTGATTCATCTCCCTTTTTAAAAAAATTAAATTCTGTCTGCTTTTCTTTAATAGCATAAGCCTTTTTCTCTGTTGGGGATATGAATTGTACTCCTCAGTTACTCATTTTCAGATGCTCACCCCATAGCCCCCTTTTCTCCGTTTTTCTTTATCCTGGTCTTTTATTTTGGAAGGTAGAAGAAGCATTTGCAAAATAGCCTCTTCCAAACCTCAGAGCCTTGGTAGTACTTTCCGTTAATTTTAAATTTTATTCTTTTTGGGATTTCACGAGTGTTTTCTCCCTCCATCAGGAGCAAATGTGTATAGGCGTGCACAGGTGTGCATGAGTGTGTGTGCACGTGTGTGTGGATACACGTTCTGTTCTTTCAGATCAGTAACTGTGTCATTTCTTGTCTACCCCATGGAAGCAGGCCCTCCGGGAGTGCTGACTGCCTGTGAGCCAGTCTGGGCATAGCTTAGTGACCTTGTAGAGCGTGACACCTGGGCTTCACACTGTATGCAAAAGAGGGCCATGCCCTCATCCATCTGGTACCAGCAGGCTGGCAGCCACACATGAAAGCCTCCATGAAGAAGAGGCAAATTGGGTTGGCTCTCCAGTTGCTACTGGGCTGGTTCTGAGCAGGGCAGGCTGACTTGTCTTTCCCAAAGCCTACTAACCAGCAAAGAGGTACATAGATAAGATGGTAGAACTCGATTTATGTATGCATGAATGCAGAACTGAATTAAAAAGACAATCCGAGGAAGGAGCTAAGGACCAAATTGGGGGACTCTGAGTAAAATATCAAGGCTGTGAATTTCAGGATGAGCATTTTTTTTTTACATGTAAATTGGAATTCAAAGTAGATATTCATAACTGAAGTAGTGTATTGTGTGTATTTTATTTCAGTAAATCTGAGGTCTGGCTCTTACCTTGGCTCTAGGAGAGATCCATCAGCATTGAGCCTTGAAAATTTGTCTGATAAATCAAACCTATGATGAAGAGAACCAGGGAAATGTGACACTGACTTGCAGTCTGCAAGCATCCATAGCTGTATTCTAGAGTGTTCAGCTCAGTGTCTCCTCATGGAGGAAAATGTACCTGGGTATGCTTTCTGGAGCTCTTCATTCTTCTTTCAAAAGACAGAACTGAGCAGAGAAAGGGATACTTGGTGTGATGCATGCTTTATCCTCATGTTATTTTCTTAAAACCTCAAGTCGCATGGGTAAAACTGACCCGATTGGAAACAAGCATTCAGGAGAGACAGGATTCCTCGATGTGCCAGAAGAGTAGCAGGAGGGAGCCCTGTTGTGTACAGTGCTAATTTTGTGAGTGGCCTTTGCTGTGATTGGTCTTGGGAACTAATGTGAAGGAGCTGATACCTTTTCCCCACTGCCTGTGTCTCCCCTTGCTGCGCCATCTTGCCATGCTTCCTCCCCCTTTCTCCTAGTTATCCGATATCCCCTTCACAAGAAATGTTAGCTTTCACGGATGATCAGTCAAGCACATCTTTGTGCGAATGTAAGATTTAGGAGAATTCATTTAGACATTTGAGTTTGACATTGCATCCTCTGTTTTGGCACAAAATGCATGTTTCTTGCAAGTAGACAGGTGACTCATTTTATGCTTTTCTGTGCCGGTTTCGGGGAGCTCCTCTGTTTGTAGCCCATGTTTCAGATGCTATCTGTATTAAGAACACAATTAGAAACTTGTGGTATTGGGAATCTGGCTTCTCACTTAAAAGCATCCCCCTCCCCTTTTTCTCACCATGATGAATTTTAATTTTCAAGTAGGAGTCACTGTATCAACTTTAATGTCAAATCCCTTTGAAAAAGAAGGCGTAGCCTGTTGAAAGAGATGGTGGAAATGATTATGTCCCAGGCTTGGAGCTCACTGAAGTTGGTGAACCGTTTCACAGATTCAGACCATGTGTAGATCATTTTGCTTTGGCATCCCCATTTCAGCGTGGAGGAGGCGGTTTTGCAACCTGATCTTTTTTTGCAGAGAGGACTGGGTGGCCTGAGGGACAATGTAGTCCATGGGCGAGGGCTGAAATAAAGTCTCAAGGCTGCTGTGTTACTGCGCACCTCACAGCAGATGTGGCAGAAATGCTTTTTGACAAGTGTTACCTTTCACATGTGCTGCTAAAAATACATACCTAAGAAGACCTGAAAAACTTGAAAGGACTAGAGAATCAGGCTGTGGTTGCACAAAAGCAATATGCAAGATCATGAAACTCAAAAAAGATAGCAAAAAATGGTATAAAGTAAGACATATTAGCGCTTTCTTAAATTCCAAAGCAGCTTTTGATAATACAGTCAGAAGAGAAATGAGAAAGCCATCAGAAAACCGGCAGTCCCTAGGAGACGGCAAAAAGCTATAGAAAATGCTTTAATGGCCTTTGTGGGTCAGACAATGCCTTTATTCCCCTCAGACTTCTCATCTCTTTCTTTTCCCTTTTGCAATTCCCTTTCAGAAAACCTTGCACTGTCACTTTTACCCGGCTAACTTGAACTTGGTCCTCTGTGTGAACTTTAGTCGCCTGCACCTCATCGAGACATCCCCCTTGCTCACTGAATGGCTTTTCACTCTGACTATGCTCTAAGCTTACTGAGGCCAAGAAACAAGTCTTTCATATCCTTGGAGTTTCCCCTCTTGTTTCAGTACAACAATTGTGCTCGCAGATGGTTTTGATGAATGTTGCCTAACTCACTGGGTACTTCCAGAGCTTAAAAAAAAAAAAAGTTAATAGATATTCAGCCTTGTTTTATTATTAATATTTATGTACCATGTTCTGAAAAATCTGTGGAAGAGCAGATAAGATAAAAGCTGGAGGAACAAGTTGTAGATATGGTAGTAAGAATGCAAAATAATAATGTCTTGGCATAAATAATAAAGATGGTAAAAGTAATAATGATACACCTTGCCATTTCTCGAGCACTTATCTGAAAGCGCTTTCATATGATGAAGAACAGAGGGGTAAAGGAATAGAAGTAAGTGCTCGGAATACCAAAGAAATGCAGAGATAAAAAAGCAAAGGACAAAAGAAAGTTAAGGAAAAGAAAGCCAAGAAGAAAGAAATGGTGGGAGGATTTGCTAACAACTCGGAACAGTTGTTAGCTAAATCACACAGTGGGCAGAGTGTCAAGTAAATATTTACAACATTGGGTTTTGTGTTTTTTTTTTTTTAAGCAGGTAGAGTATGCTGTCTAGAGATCAAGGCATGGGAGAAGGAGAGTTCTGGATTCTCTAGCTCTCTCTCTGCATTTTTTGTTCACTAAGGTTTATATTGATACAGTATGGTTATGTGTACTCCAGATAGTCTGTCTATATCATCACAAAGATCAGGAAATCAGAGTGATCCTCACCTGTATTAGATTATTCCAGTGCTTTCACAGGAGCTCATTTAGGTTTGCTGCAGACAATACCATTGACTTTTGTTCTTTTAAAAAAATTTTTTTTTAATTTATTTATTTGACAGAGAGACCATAAGCAGGCGGAGTGGCAGGCAGAGGGAGAGGGAGAAACAGGCTCTATCCCAGGACCCTGGGATCATGACCTGAGCCCAAGGCAGATGCTTAACGACTGAGCCACCCAGATGCCCCAAGTTGTCTTTTTTTCTTTTGTTGATGGTTTCGTTCACTGTGCAAAAGTTTTTATTTTGGGGTAGTCCCAATAGTTTAATTTTGCTTTTGTTTCCATTACCAAAGGCCTATCTAGAAAAGTGTTGCTTTGGCTGATGTCAGAGAAATTACTGCCTGTGTTTTTCTTCCAGGAGTTTTATGGTTTCAGGTTTTACATTTAGGTCTTTAACTCATTTTGGGTTTATTTTTGTGAATGGTGTAAGAAAGTGGTCCAGTTTCGTTCTTTTGCATACAGCTGTCCAGTTTTCCCAACACGGTTTGTCGAAGAGACTGTCATTTTCCCATTGAATATTCTTGCCAGAGGGGAGGTGGATGGGGATAGGTGAAATGGGTGAAGGGGATTAAAAATATACTTACATTGATGAGCCCTGAGTAATGTATAGAGTTGCAGATCGCTATATTGTACACCTGAAACTAATATAACACTGTACATTATTTATACTTGAATTAAAGTTCCAAGCAAAGACATCCCAGTGTTCTAGCACTGAGCTGTTCTAGACCTGGCGAAGTGCAGATAAAAAAGTTCTGCCTGGGGATGCCTGGGTGTCTCAGTCAGTTAAGCGTCTGCCTTCCACTCAAGTCATAATCTCGAGGTCCTGGGATCAAGCCCCGCATCATGCTCCCTGCTCAGCAGGAAGTCTGCTTCTCCCCCTCCCTATGCCACTCCCCCCTGCCCATGCTCGCTCGCTCGCTCTCTCAAACAAATAAAAGATCTTTAAAAAAAGGAGTTCTGCCTGTAACATGCCAGAGGCCTAGTTCCTAAAATGACCTTTATAACTGCTTTGGAGGGATGTGCTGCATACTTTAAACAAGGTGATATTTAAACAGGCTAACTCCCAGCAGCTTTCCGGAGGTGGTAAACTTCTCTTAAGTTTGGGTCTGTTTTGTTCAGGAGCTATATTCACTTTATTTGAAGGGCAGGTGACCCACACCAAAATGTCAGAAATTAGTAAATTCTGGAAAGCAGGTCAAAAGAAAGACACAAATGATGGTCCAGGTAATACTCATGAAATCCCTGGGAAGTTTTGCCTGCATCAAAATGGGAAGAGAGATTCTCCTGAATTAAATTTGCTTCCTCTTGACTGCTCTAGCATGGAGAGAAAGTTTTATTTTAATGGCCTCCTTTGCTGCTGAAACCGTGAATCAACTATTTTCAAGGTTTGGAGATCAACATTCCGGTTTGGGCACTAATTCTACCTTTTACACCTCAGGTTTTTGAACAGAGCGGAGAACCCTGTCCTTTGGGCATGTTGAAGACCTGCGGGCTGGTCCTGGCTCTGGCCCTTGGTAGTTGCAGTCACGGGGCAGTCATTAATGCCCTTCATCCTCCGGCCCCTCGGCTGTGGGAGGGCATGATTATATCAGTCCTGCTTTCTCATAATCGTCCTTTCCATTTCTAAATGCCTGCCATGTGTCAGGGACCTGGTGTGCCTTTGTTATCTTTAGGTCTCTCATCACCTCTGCAAAGGAAGGCAGAAGTACCGTTCCAGTTTTATAGTTGAGAGGGTTGAGGCTCAGAGCCCTTCAGCGACCTGACTGAGGTCACACAGCCAAGAAGTGTGTAATGCCAGCATATAAACCTTCATGCTGTGTTCACAAAGTCCCTTCCCAGTCCTCCATGAGATTTTGAGTTTTGTTGAAGATAGTATTTGTGAAAGTGTTTTGAAAATAGTGAAGTTTGGGGGCACCTGGGTGGCTCAGTTGGTTAAGCGTCTGCTTTCAGCTCAGGTCATGATCTCAGGGTCCTGGGATGGAGTCCCGCATCGGGCTCCCTGCTTGGCTGGAAGCCTGCTTCTCCTTCCCCCCCTGCCCCTCCCCGCTCCTCATGTTCTCTCTTCCTCTTTCTCTCGCAAGTAAATAAATAAATAAAATCTTTAAAAATTAGAAAAGTTTCTTATAAATGCATGGTATTATTACCATTATTATCTGGATGGATATAAATTAGTAAATGTGTATTTATTAAATTTCTTGTAGGTGCTTAGCACCAAGTCAGATATCATTTTGGATAGTCTATGGAATTAAGTATTTTATCAGTGTAGTGCTATGTAAGGTATATTAGAAGTAAATCTTACACATTTCTAAGTGGTATTGCTTTCATCCTTGGAATCAGGAATTAGTTTCTTTGGACCCTTTTTGGAGACAAAAGAAGCAGATGGGCTAATCTAAATTAAGTGAATGTGGCAAGAAGCAGAAACTGATTACATATAGCCCAATCCTCAGAGCCAGCAAATAAAGACCTCTGGAATCCCTGGAGATGAGAATTCATGTGTTCACAAACGTTCTGGACCGACATTACCTCTCCCTTCTGGTCCTTTATTTTTTTGAGTCTTTCATGACTAATAGGGTTGGTGGAATTTACTTGCAGACTTTGTCCTTGATTGAGGGGTATCACACTTCCTATGTGATGACTGGGAATCTATACAACTCTCCTAAAATAAGCACTATGTTTTGGAAAGAATTTTCTCTTATGGGAACTATCCTATTCCCAAAGAGAGCCACCCGCATGAGATCACTTTTTTTCCAGGGAGGAAGCTGAGGGGGCCAATTGATTGAGTGGCCAGGAATGAACTTTGGAGACAGGTTAACATTTGAGAGAGTCCTCCGTGCTTTCCCTTTGGTCTTTTGGAATAAATGCTTAAAGTCCTAAAGAAAGTTAATGAAATTCTCTAGAAGAACCAGCGGGGCCCTTATTGTTTCCTCCCTTGTCTTAGGCAGATACCAAGACCCACCTTGGAAGGTCCTTGTGAGGATTAAATGGCACAGTGCATGGGCAGCTCCTGCCCCAATGCAGTCATCTCTGTTCAAGCCTAGGCTAATTTTCCAGATGTGCTTACTCAGTTCCTCAGCTCTCAGTGTGAGCCATTTCTTCTTTTAGGCCACAGGATGTCTAAAGATTTAGGAAAACATGCTTTTGAACTGAGAAAAGAAGGAGAAGGCTGCCTTGTTTAGGTCTCCCTGGGGTCTGTGTTGGGTAGAATATAGCCTTTATTGGAGTTGGTAAGGGCGTCAAGATAGGATCAGCAGGAGTACTGTACAGAAGGAGCTCATGCTACTGGATAGCTTCTAGCTGCTTCTCTTTGGTCCCCTGTGGGGAATGCATGAGGGGATAAAGACCCATGCATCTTTCCACAGCTGAGAAGGGAGAGGGTAGCCCTTGCCCTGTTCTCTCATGAGAAATTTAGGTCACATTTGGATCTCGGCTGGGCTAAGGCAGAAGCCTGTCTGGGAGGATAGGACCACCATGTGACCAGACTTGGTCTTCTTTTGCTTGGAGTGTGGATTTGGTTGAATCTGAACAGATGAGATTTATCAAGCTAAGCCAATAATACAAGTGATATTTGTAAGGAAAAAGCTGGATACTTAAAGAGCGGCCCTGTTTTGCTATTTGGATTTGGTCATTTTCTTTCTTGAGTTGAGAAACAAGAGGGAAGCCCAACATCATCCCTGTTGTCCTCTAGCCACAGCCAGTCAGAACCTTGCCCAGCCTAGCAGCTAAAATGCTGCCCAAGCATGTGGTCCAGGCCCCCTGTGCCCAACTGCCTGAGCCTGGGGTGATGGTACTCTTGTCCTAAGGCCTTCCAACATAATCCTGGGCTTAGGTGAGGCAGACTCAGTGTTTTAGCCTCTGGCCATTCACCTTGGGCTATGCTCTACTTCTGGCCAGGATCCTCCAGTAAAATGAGTTCTACCCAGGGAGTTAAGAGACTGCCATTTACCAGTTGATTTTGGACAATGTCACTTTTTGCCTGTGAGCCTCAGTTTCCTTTAAGCGAGGGCATCTCTAACCTGGGCCTCAGCACATCAATGAGTCTGTGGTCTGCCCCTACCTGGGGTATGGATGTGTGTGTGTCCTCCCTCCCTCCCAGCTCCCGGTTCTGGGGATGTTCCTCCAAACTGTTCTTGGCCCCTCTTTTGTTCTCCAAATTTCTCTGTGCAAAAGAGCAAGATTCAGTTTGAATGGATCATTGTTTGTTTGTTTGTTTGTTTTTTTGATAAACAAATGCTGATAAAGTCAGGGGGCAACATATTTCTGAAGCAGAGACCAAGGAGAAGTTTATGGCTTTCTGTCCTTTCGACTTAACCAGTTTTTCTTCTTGGAACATGTTTTATGGAACTTGACTAATCACCCTGGCAATATGTTACTGAAGTTTTCTTGGTTCTAGATCAAAGTATCTGATACAGTGGCAGGGACAGTGAGAAAGCAAGAGGCAGGAGAAAGCATTTGTGATGAATTTTGGAGTCAGACTCTCACAGAAAAGTAGAAGGATAGGGATGATTAATTTCTGAAAGAACTGCAAATGACCAATACATAGGGAAAAATAAAGTCTAGTTTTCTGAATAATGAAATAAATGCAAATAAAAATAACAACGCTCTTGGTGACCCCTGTTATTTTGGCAGAAAGGTAAATGGTTGGTTGAACCTGGTGTGCCTATGAGTGAAGAAATGGGCACACTCATGTAGCTACCAGTAGCTTCCATTGGCTTAAATGCAGGAAGAGCCCTAGTTACACACCTTTTGAAGGGCAGTTGGGCGATGTGTACTGAAGTGTGAAATGAAAATGTAAAAAGAAAATAAACTTCCTTTGTCCAGCAATTCTCAGTTGACTTACTTAGGGGACAACTGCATAAATGTAAAAATAGGTTTGCAAAAGCATATTCATTAGGAAAAGTAGAAATAACTTGAATGTTCATCAGTTAGGGGACTGGTATAATCAATTATAGTAAATTGCCTTCTAGGAAATCCTGTGTCGTCAATAAAAATGATGTTACAGAGCTTTCCATATGATTGGAGAGTTATTTAGTGATACAAAGCAGGTTATAAAACAAAATCATATTTATGTAAAATTATATTAACAGGAACATGGGAGGCTTTTTTTTTGACTTTTTTGTTATGTTAATCCCCATACATTACATCATTAGTTTTAGATGAAGTGTTCCATGATTCATTGTTTGTGCATAACACCCAGTGCGTCATGCAGAACGTGCCCTCTTTAATACCCATCACCAGGCTAACCCATCCCCCCACCATCTCCCCTCTAGAACCCTCACTTTGTTTCTCAGAGTCCATCGTCTCTCATGGTTTGTCTCCCCCTCTGATTTCCCCCCTTCATTCTTCCCATGGGAGGCTTTTCATTTAAATCTTAACAGGTAGGATTTGAAGCTACTTCCACTTTCCAGCTCTGACACTCCGTGTCCTTAGAGAAACTTCCTTAACTTCTCTTATTCTTGGTAAAAATGGTGCTAATATCAACCTCCAAGAGGTTGCTGAGGGACTCAAGCGATAAAACACATGTCAAGCACCTGGGATGGAGTAAGAAAAGGCTTAAATTTTTTTTTTTTGCATTCACGGTTTCTATTTTACTTTCACTATATGAGTACAAACAGCTGTGTTCTTCTGCCTGCGGTTCACAGCGAGAAAGCTAAGTGGGGTTTGAATAGCTTCCATTGGTTTAGATGCAGGAAGAACCCGTGTTCCAAATCTCTGCAACAGTATTGTCCTGTCAGAAAAAGGCCATAGTGAGTCATTGTTTTCTGAAGCCAGGAGAGGAGCCTGAGTGATGCTGTCGGACAGCCTAAAATAATATTTCATTCTTGTCATCTGTATGCAGTTTAAGACCAAGTGATTTTGGATAGATCCAGTTTCCCTCTTGGTTTTGGAAGAACAAAGCTTTTGTTATTTATGCTCTTAAACAACAGAGCTTTGTCCTATCCTCGGGAGCATGCAAACTAAACAGAAGATTTCCTGAAGGACCGTCCTGTTTACTGTGAGGAGTGATTCCAAGTGTAAATAGACACAGTTAGCTCCAGCCACCTGTGGAGGACCCACATCCTCAGCAGAGGAAAAGAGCCAAGACTCACAGAACACGCCAGCCAATCAGGTTTGAGATTGACTTTTATATTGTGTTAAAGTTGGTCGACTCAACCATTTCAAGACTCCCTGTTTACCTACGGCCTGCTTTGTCCCCCAAAACAATTAACCTTGTATTCTTTCTGTGTCTGAGGCAGAAAACTCAAAGTGCCAGTATCGGGAGTGTTTTTGCTTTGGGAACTTCTGGTGCATAGACAGTTGCTTCAGATTCTTGTGTGTTATCTTTTCAGAGCTGTGGGTACTATGGAACGGGGTGGGGGTGGTAATTGGAGCTCAAGAGATTTCATCAATGGCTAACATCTTTAGAAGGACGCACGGTAGACTATCCTTGTCTTAATTTCTCTTTCCTTGTATGAAACCAGCCCCTGGCTTGCTACCACGCTGCCATGCCCATGTGCAGTTTTCTTTTAGAAAAAGGTCAAGTCCAAGTCGAGCATGTAAAGTTGGGATCAATTCTGATATTAACAGTTGTAGGTAGTGAGTGAGGAGTACTTGCAGCATGCCAGGCTTGGTCTTAAGAGGTTTGCATGCACTCTCTCGATGTTTCCTAATGAGCAATGCATGAACAACCAGCTTTGCAAGCATCAAGGGTGCCAGTAAAAGTGCAGACTTCTAGGATCCATTCTCGACCTACAGGAGGAGCATCTTGTGGTGGAAGTCAGGGGTCTACTGGTGGAACCAACACCTTCTCTAATTCTGACGTGCATGAAATTCAAGATCCGCTGTATTATTTTATAATGTACATGGAATTCAAGTGCAATCTGCTCTTCTACTCCCCTGATTTCTGTACTTAAATTCTTATGGCAAAAAAAAAAAAAAAGAAAACCCTGTGGACTAAGAGACATGGAGCAACCTGTGCCTCTTTTAGTTGCTGGGGATCACAAAGGTGTCTCCATTGCCAACCTGCTTTTGAGGCACCATTTACCTCGATTGTGGGAGGGTTAGGTAAATGAGAAGCCTCGTCTTCATCGCCGGTGGCCTGTGCTCTGGATATAGAGAGGGAAGACCCAGAGTCTGCAGAGACAGGGCTGGTGTGAGTGGCTGGCAGCTTGTAAGTGGTGGCATTGCATGGAGGAGTGAAAACTTGGCATTCCCCTTGGCCCAGATCTCTGCATATAGGGTCGGCCACTCTTGAGAGGAGAAGGCAGTGGGTGTGCTCATGGGGTTCCCAGGGCCCGGAAAGCCCTGTCTGCCTTCTGTGTGTCTTGACCATCATGCTCCAAGGGGCCTGTGAAATATTCCATGTGGTTGTTTCTTTGGTTCTCAGCTTTATTTCTAGAAAGCCCTTACTCAAACAGAGTGGCACTTGGAAGATAACAGAAATATGTAATCTTACTGGCCGACTGTTTCAATCTGGCTGCTCTGGGGATGGCACACAAAACAATTTTGTTTTTTGATGGGAGCAGAGGAGGGCAAGCTCCTTTGTGGAGGAAGCCAGGGAGATTGGGAAAACTTGTTTTTTGGTGGGAAGGAGAGAGCAGAGGTGAAGTGGGAGAGGGCCTAGAGACAAACTGGACCCATGTCATGGTCCTGAAGGTTACAGCACACTGTATGTGCTCCCTCAGGAACTGTAAGCAGTTAAATATGTCTGGGGCAGGGGACAAGGTGGGGAGTGGGGTAGTTATGTGGCAGTGAGAAGGGATAGGGGCAAGACCACTTATGAGTGAGTGAGTGAGTGAATGAATGAATGAATGAATGAGTCACTGAGTTTAGAAGTACATAGTTCTTCCCTAGGGTGGTTCTTCCCTCACCAAGTCGACTCTGGTTTTTTCCTCTGCACCTTCTTCATGAGCGGGTTGAAATCTCAGTTAATATCCTCCTGCTCTGAGAAATCTCCCATCACAGGGAGGAAAGGAGATAATTAGCTTCAGTGTTCTCTCATACTTAGCTGAGAAGTCAGCATGAATTCTAGACATGGTTCATGTAGTTGGATAATCAGCACAGCTGTTTGTGATAGGTAACTCTTCTTTCCTTCCTTCATATCTTTTTTCGTTAGGGTACCATGACTGAAGATTAATGGCTTCCATTATTTTTTTGCCTTCATGCGGGAATCTTTAAACTAGCCTGAACTTTGTACCAACTATCATATGAATCATGTCTGCTACAATTACCCCTTTCTGTGTCATTACCTAGGTTAGCGTCCTGGTGTGACACACTGAATGCAGGGCTGGGTTAAAAGTATCATATGAGGGGTGCCTGGGTGGCTCAGTTGGTTAAGCATTTGCCTTCGACTCAGGTCATGATCCCAGGGTCCTGGGATCAAGCCCGCATCGGACTCCTTGCTCAGCAGGGAGTCTGCTTCTCCCTCTCCTTCCTGCTCATGCTCTCTCACTATCTCTGTCTCTCTCAAATAAATAAATAAAATATTTTTTTAAAAGTGTCAGGTGATAACTAGGCAGAACACTGACAAGTAACAGTGATTGACATTCCTCCCTGAGTTATTATCTTGCAGGCCTGAAGACAAAATCTTATTTATAAATATTACCCGAAATGAGCCATGTGATGTTAGGTATATTTCAGCATATCTAGCTGTTGAGTAATTTACCTCCATGTTGGCTATTGTGTACGTTTATTGCAATGAACTTGATAATGAACACTCACCATGTAAGAGGCTTAGTTGTCAGCATGCATTGTCTGTTGAATCTTCACCGCAGCCCCAGGAGGTAATGACTGTGTGTGGTACCATTTTACATATGAGGAAACTGAGGCATAGAGCTGTTAGGTAATTTGCCCAGGGTCCACAGTTAAGAGTCAGAGCTGGTATTTGAACCCAAGCGGCCCAGCTCAGAGTCTAGGCTGAGAACCTCCATGTTAAAATACTTACACTTAGCTTGAAACAAAGGTGGTTTTAGTATCACATATTAGGAATGCACATTTTTCTCTTACTAAATGTAAGCAATTGCCATTTTTTGGTATATGTAGTATCCTATGGAGTTTGAAAAACTTTGACAAACAGTAGGGCCAAAGAACAATTGACCCTTCTTCTGAGATCCTGTTACCTAGAAGATGAGTTTTGGCTATGTATGAGTACAAAAATTTATTGGCTTATGTTAATTTTAAGCGTAATATGTTTTTAGAATCTTATTTGTATGTGTCTATACATTCATGTTCTGAGGAGAGGCTGAATTAAAAAAACAAAAAAGCAAAATGTAGGCTCCATCACTTCATTGGTTAAAGCTCCTGTCTCTTAGAACAACAACAAAAGCCACTAACCACAAATTCCCATGTGCCAAGAGCAAATTTGAATTTGAGATCCATGTGCCCAGATAAAGTGTTATGTTACCTGAACCAAGAACCTGAGCTTCATCCCAATAATGACCACAGACTTAAATTTCTAGTATCCATGCCTTCTTATTTAAATGTAAATATTGTTCTTTGCTTTGTTAAAGCGAGACAAGCCTTGCTATCACTTTTCTAAGCAACTATTTCTCTTTCAGTTTACATCTTAAGATGCTGGCTCTAAGTGTCAGCATTTGAGGTATTAGCAGTTGCCAATCAGCAAACTGGTCCCAAGATCTAGGGTATCTTGAGGCGGAGTCCAGCATTGTGAAAAGAACAGGGCTTTCAGGACACCAGGGTGGCTCGGTCGTTAAGCGTCTGCCTTCGGCTCAGGTCATGATCCCAGGGTCCTGGGATTGACCCCGCATCGGGCTCCCTGCTCGGCGGGAAGCCTGCTTCTCCCTCGCCCACTCCCCCTGCTTGTGTTCCCTCTCTCGCTGTGTCTCTCTCTGTCAAATAAATAAATAAAATCTTTTAAAAAAGCCCCCCCAAAACAGTACTTTCTATCCACATTACCTGGAGTGGCTTAATCCCGGGTCAGTGTGAACTGGCTTGACACACTAACGTGGTGGGTCTGAGCATTTCTAACGCTTACCTCATGAGTGACTGCTTTGGCTACGTAAACCACAGAGCCAGACTAATTAGTTTATGGAAGTAGAAATCATTCTTGGCCAGGTTGAGGGATACTTTTCGGTCAACCGTAGCTGCTCTGATATTTGAGATTTGCTGACAGCTCTCAGTTCAGAAAAAGGTTTGCATTCCTGAGCTATTTTTCTTTTATTGGGATCATCTTAATTCTTGTCTGTGAGGTTGTGATCAAGGAAATGAGAAAGACCTGAATTCAGCTGTTTGGGTGACCCTTGAATACCATGAACTTCTTAGACAGTGCCTGATGTCCTAGCCAACACTAATTGGTGCTGACGCCAGGAGAGAGGGTCCCTAGCCGGAACCTGCTGATAGAAACCCTGATGAGTTGAGAAGCATGGTTGCTAGAAGCAGACTCTAACACATGGCACTGACCTCTCGAGGCAAAAGAAGATGATTGTCCTGGTATGGGTATTTTGTAGTTTCTTCCTCCTTGACATTGTTAATAGGGCAAAGAAACAAAGGTAAACAGCATGATCAGCTCAAGTTGGATCACGGTCAGGCAGCACTTTCTTTGTTACAGTGTAAGGATTTCACTGCTGTGCAAGAGCTCCAGCTAGGAAGTATCTAAATCCACCCAACATTGCCAAGTACAAGTAACATGTCTCAGGCTATCACAGTTGATTAAAGTTTTGGGAGGGGATGGCAGTGCAGAAAGCTCCCATCATGAATATGTTTTGGGGCAAACATTACCTATGAACAGATGAACAACTTGGAGTTGAATCAAACAAAATGCTTGACTGTTGGGGGTCAGTCTGTAACTTAGCTGTATGTTGACACAGAATGTATGGAAGCTGTGAAAGCCTCTAACTGAGAGACTTGCTAGATCCTTGTTGGCCATTGTCTTGGGTGGTGATATGGTTATATTCAAAGTTGTTGGAGGTGAAGGCCCCCTCTGGGAACTGTTGGGACAAATACATGTGAAATGACTTAGGGGCCTCAGTTTAGGGTATTCTTGGCCTGGTCTCTTGACAATTGGAGATCTGGACATGGGACTCGGAGGGGATTTTAATGGAATTTTATTAAGGGGATAGGAAACAGGGAGTTCTGTGTGTTGAGGATTCAGTGACAATATTAACTTAAGGGCCTGCTTTCCATGTTAGACTAGATAATCCATGTTATCTTAGAGTAAAGGGAACAACAGTTTCAGCAACTGCCTCCTTAGCAGTTTTGGTTCTCACCTAGCCATACAGGCAATAGCACTGTCAAATAAAGGTTTAATAAAATAAAAAATTTTTTTTTGCGCTGAGGAGAAGTATTCTTCTCTGACCAAATTGGACAATTCAAAGGCCAAACCTTGGGGGTGGGAATTGCCAATGGATGATTTTTCTGTTCTCTGTGTATCGGTATGTTTTTCTTCTTGGTGTCAAATCTCATGTTGAATTCAGTCAATTATCTGCAGCAAACAAAAAGTGCATAAATGTCTCTTCTCTTCCTGTTGTTTGTATTTTATGACTAAACAAAGTGAGTCTCCCTTCCCCACTTTTTCCTTTGGGAACACATAAAACTGACACGATTTGAAAATTCAAAGATTCTGTTGTCACTTGGAATGCATAATGATTGATTTTGTTCTTTAAAAGTGTATTACAAAGCTTTTTTGTTGTTGTTGCTGATGTTACACTTGGAACAAAATTTGTTGAAGACACATGATTTGCTGAGGATTTGGAAACATTTGTCATTAGGTGAAGTATGTCAAGCATCTAAGGGTGTGGTGTTTGGATTATGTGGAATGTCAATTCTTCCTTCTGCCCCCCCTTTCTATTTTAGTCACTTCACAAATGGTTCCCACAGATCCTTTAATAACTACAAATTTAGAAGTTTGGTATAATAAGTCGTTGCTGTAACTAACACTTCGGAATGTAATGGGTACCAAGGAAAACATCGCCAAAGGAACAACAGGGCCACGGGAGCTCTGTCAGCTCTGATTCCGTTCTCTGTCCCCTCAATCCCACCACGGTACGTACTGGTACATTCTCATGTGGCCTCATTGCCAAGGGCCAGAGAATCTGAGCAGTAACCTATCTTCCCAATTTACTCTCTGAGCACAGTTATTTCCTTTGAGGTAGGAAAAACATTTTATTGTGCCCATGAAATGCCTCTCCTCTCCTCCCTGCCTCAGCGCCCTTTATTTCTGGTTTCTGTGGGTGGGTGGGGGGGGGCAAAAAGGCTGCCCGTGTGAAAAGGTAGGGCTAAAACCGTTCTGGAAAATGATCTCTCTTCCTCCACAGATGAGCATTTTGGTTTCAAGTGTGTTTCAGGTACATTAAGCCTCCCCCTCCACAGACTTCATAGCAAATGATGGTATAAAAGATGAGAGTGGCAACAGGTAAAATAAAATGGGAGCACCCCTTGTTGCCCGAGGGACTTCCTGTATATAATTTTGACTCAGCCTTACTCCTCCTAAAAATAAAAAGGTGAAAATTACCTCAGGCTTTGCTGCCGTAGCTGTCCTTGGCTTTCTGGGGGTAGCTTAGTCTTTGAATGCAGGCACGGTTGGGACGGCCAAGCCGGACAAGATCTTGCTCCAGATCTAGTCACATTTTTCCAGGTCATCTGCCCTCCTTCCCTCTGACAGCGACGCTGTGATTTTTCTCTGGCCTTGCAGGGAAAAGTGATTCCGGATAAGCAGACGCTTGTGTGGAATATCTCATCCTTGTTGTTCTAGTGCAGCCCTTTCAGCTTTCCAGAGCCAGTTAGACTTGTTATGAGGAGCTAAATGATTGGCTGGATCTGGGGCTCAGTTTCATAAATTATAGCCCCGTGTATGAGAAGCACGAGTCCTATAGTTGCTGTAGTCCAGAGGCCTGCTAGCTCCTGCCTTAACTCATATGTAGTCCTAACTGAGTTCTAACAGGGCCTTGGGTGTTTCTGTCCTAAATAGCTGACATTGCATCTTCAAGACTGTGTGAGTAATCCTGACTCTTTTTTTTTTTAAATCAGTGAATTAATTACATGTCCCGAGAGGGAGTGATTGTAATTAGAAAATCCTGACTTAGCGGATGATTCATTTTCAAGGTGCTGTACGATGTGTATCAAGTTCGGTGCAATTAATCTTAAAGCTTGTGAGACCCGGCAGGGTTACTCGAGCTTTGTGCCACGGGTCAGAGGTGAGCTGCCTTTTCAGGGAGGCTGGTCGGTGCATTTGCTCGCCCTGTTTGCTTTACGGGGCCAGTGAGGTGATAAAGGTCCAACATGAGCAGGTTCAAACAGGCTGCTGGGGTCAAAGCCGTGGCTGAGAGAACACTGGAGTCTGGCGAGTTTCAAGATTCCCCACCCCCACTGCCCCAACCCGCGAGGGAACAGCAGATGTTAGCAGTCCTTTTGGGGACACAGGAACACAGCAGTTAGAGCACAGAGGAAGGAGAAATGTACGATTATGGCAAATACTTTTCTTCACTGTCCTCGGAAGCTGACTTAAGACGAAATCTGTGGATAACGAGCATTTGCATATGTACAGAAATGCTTCTCGGTGCTTCTGTTTCTGTGGGGGAGAGCTGAATGAGAAATCCCTAGCTTGTTTTTAAAAGCCTTAACACAAGTACATTAAATACACACAGACATGACCCTAACAGAAGAAAGTATGTGGATTGGAATGTGTGGTTGAAGCAGATCAAATTATCCCAGGGAAGCTGTTGTTAGGTTTGTATAATTGGGGTGGGGTGGGGGGGTGACTTCGATTGCTGACAAGGTTTAAGAGAAAGCTGGAGCGGATTAAAATGAGAAACGAGAAAAACATGGGTGCTGTATTACTTTTTATAGCATACACTGTAGTTAATACTGAGTTAATACTCCGTAGTTAACATGGAGTTAATACTGAGTATCGACTGGTCAGCATAAGCAGTTTACTGTATACTTTTAAATCATTATTGATTTTCTCAGCCTTCCCTTAAAAAGGGGCTTTTGCCTCTGAAGTTAGTACTTAGAAATAATTTTTCTTCCTTTCCCATAATTTTTATATTTTTCTTCAATACAGCACAAAACTAGGTAATTGATAATTTGGGGTTATTTTCTAGTCTGCTTTTTGACTAATTTTTTCCTCTTTAGACTTACAGATACAAATGTGGGTATTTGTTGTATGTATAAACCTCGAGCGTAAACCATTTGAACAGTTATTTTTTTTAAATCATGGGTTCCTGTGGCAAATAAAAACTTCCAATTGTTGCAGTAATTACTTGCCAATTCCTATAAAAATATTATTTATATACTCAAGAGCAGTTTATTTTTGGTTGTAGCTATTTAAATGACAGACATGATTTAGCCAGTAAGCGAGGGACATTAGTTGTGTTTTTGCAAAATGTTATGTTGAGATCACACTGAAAACGCAAAGTTTTGTTAAAAATATTTTCACCTGCTGTAGTTTGAGCTCTTAGGTCACACCAGTGGATGAGGTTCATAAAAGGCAAGAAAAATCATCAACCCAGAATCCTTTTTTGTATCCACCATATGTATATAAAAACAGTTTTCAATAAAAGCAGTTTTAATATATTCTTGGAGAAACACCTTTACATTATGAAGACACGGTCTGAGTTCCATTATTGAGATAGAATAGTGAGTTCATTTCTTGAGTTTCCGTAGCCATAGACACTAAGACTAATAGTTGATTCACTCGTTGTTCTACATTCCTCACTGACTGTATTAGCGGAAGAAAGTGGTGCATCTCTGAAAGGAAAGGAATCTCATCCCTCAGGGTGGTGCAGGTCCCATCTAGACTAAGAAGTGGTAAGGGTGGAAACTGCTGACCCGGCTTCTGACTTCCAAATGGCGCCACTTGTGGTAGGGTCCCTCCCACCTTTTCCTGACTTCATTCTTTATGTTAACATGCTTGGACTCTTGTGAAGATGAATCAAATAAAAATGATGGATGCTTAATTATCAGACTTTAAAAAAGCCACCCTTGCAATTCAGAAGGTATTTAGAGCAGGTGTTGAGGGCTCCGGGAAATAGTGCTGTATGTATACCAGGAGTATTTACATCTTGTGTTGGCACTCTCTGGAGGACTTTAATCTCTTCAGTTCTCCTTGAGATGCCAGGCTCACATCTCCTTCTTGGGAGGGGGCAGGATATTAAGAAAAGCAAGAGTAGAGTGTTGCCAGGTGCCCAGTGGACATAGGGCTGTGAACAAGGCATTGTGAGAAAGGAAATCTCTCCAGTACAATGGTAGCCTATCCTTCTTGTCTCCACTCCTGTTTATTTTCTAAAGCCATTTTTGTCTGACCATGGAAATTCTTTTCCAGATAAGGTTCTGTAAAACTTTGCATATCTGCCATGGACAGATGGATTTGACAAAAGATGTATCCAAAAAGGAATGCATTACATTATGATTTGCAAAGTGTTCATGAATACACACTGGCACTTGGAAACTATTAACACTACCTACTAAAGCAATGACATAAATCCAAATTAAAAAAAAAGAATTTCTTGATTAAATTACATTTTCCACCATTAGTTGGTGAATTTTGCTTTTGGAACGACTTGATCTTCTCTAAGACTTTTTTTTTCCCATTGGTGTATATAGTACTAATCTTATTGCTTAATATTGCCCAAGAATTTAATTATTCCTCATTGGCATTTTCCAAAGAGTTGCTGTTACACCTTGATTATGTTTTAAAGGAAGCAGAACAAGACAAATAAAGCACCCCCCTCCGCATCACCCTCCGCAAACCCCACCGCATCAGATTCACCACAAAGAGTTAAATGCCTTAGATTTGCACAACACTCTTGTGGAGCTCAACACTACCCATTGGTAGGGGAGGAGCTTTCATATACTCTAAAAGCAATTATTCCAAAGATATAATGTGTGCTGGTGATGTAATTTCCCACTGTATTGGTCACTAGCGAGATTGTGTCCCTCCAATTTCAAGAGGCCAAATGGCTTAGTGAAATAATCTTGCAGTCAGTGAGCTCATGCTCAGGTCATTAAATTTTTCTAAGCCTCAGTCTCTATGTCTGTAAAATGAAAGCGATATGTATGTCCTGGTATTTTACTGTACTGGTGAGTATCAGCAGCATGATGAGAAAGTGTTTGTGAAAGTATGTTTTAATTCTTTGTATATTACAATGTGTCATGCATCTACACATTGATAGTATTACAGATGCTCCTTCACTTCTTAGAGCATGTTCCCAGTACTGGAGAAATACTTTTTATTTATATTTATTTATTTATTTAAAGATTTTATTTATTTATTTGACAGAGAGAGAGAGAGAGAGAGAGATAGCAAGGGCAGGAACACAAGCAGGGGGAGTGGGAGAGGGAGAAACAGGCTTCCCACTGAGCAGGGAGCCCGAGGCGGGGCTCGATCCCAGGACCCCGGGATCATGACCTGAGCTGAAGGCAGACGCTTAATGACTGAGCCACCCAGGTGCCCCTGGAGAAATACTTTTTAAAGCAAAGCAAGTCTTTGCTCTTTAATCTTGAAATGTTACAAAGGCTTTTAGTGACTCAGTCCTTATCTGTCAATTGAGTATTAAAAATACCAGTACGTCTACTGTGACATGTAATGTGGTATTGTATATGAGACCATCTTTAGTAAACTCCTAAGTGTCCTATGAATGTTACTTACGATAACTATTCTTATCAGCATATTAATAAAAGTATAAATTACCAATTTTTAAAAGGGAAAATATCAGACACGTTTCTTACTGATTTGTTTGATTACTTTTCTGAGCTGTGTCTGCTTCCCTCACCCAGGATGGGTTTTCTTGTTGGTTAAGCTTGTGTGGTGATTTTCTTTCTGCTTAGATATAGCACTAAGCCAGGAGTGAGATAAGCCATCCTTCACCGTGTACATTTAGAATTGCTAATGATGAAGTGTGAGAGGATGTAGCTTCCTTACAGGAAAAAGTGAGTTAGGAAATTCAGACTGACAGATACTCTTGGACTTTTTATTCCTGTCTTGACTTGCCTTATTAAATTGAAGTGATGGAATAATTATGTAGGTTTTAAAGTATTGCTTTTCCCAAGAATACAATGAATGGTCAGAATGACTTTCTGAATACTTCAGAAAGGTCAATGGGTGGTTTGAAACACCAAATTTTTATATAGTTCTACTTTGGATGGTCATCTTGCGTTTTGGGTTATTGGCCACAGCTGTGTCCTACACTTGGGCCTCTTGAGCTCACCGTTGTGATGCGTTTAATTATTTCCCAGCAGTTAATAGTGGTTAGTTTGAAGCACTTCTACAACCTGTAGAACCCTTGTTTCTCTTTAGATGAAATTGAACAGGGAACACAGTAAGTGGTACAAATAGGAATGGAATGGATCCTCTCCCACCTTTATCCCGCGAACCCTGCCCAGCGTTTCATGAGGGAACTTCCTAGAAACGAAGGAATTTCATTTGTAGGATAGTTTGCAAGCTGTTAACTGGGACCATTGTTCTGACTTTGTGCCTTTGGTGATTGGATAAGAGTACTCTTTTAATAATGTAAATAGTAATGAAAGAATGTTTTTTAACTTCTTGTATCCCCCCAGCTTTATTGAGATAAAAGTGACATATGATACTGTATAACTTTAAGCTGTACAACCTATTGATTTGATACACTTAATGGGTTGCAAAATAATGCTACCATAGCATTAGCTAACACTTGCATCCTGTGACATAATTAGGTGCTTGTTTTTCTTTTTTTTTGTGGTGAGAACACTTAAGATTTATGCTCTTAGCAAATTTCAAGAATGTAATACAATGTTATTAACTATAATCACTATGGTATACTTTAGATCCCTGTAACTTACTCATGTTATAACTGGAAGTTTGTACTCTTTGACCAGTATCTTTCCTGGCCCCTGGCAACCACCATTCTACTCTATTTCTATGAATTGAGCATTTGTGCGTTCCACATATAAATGGGATTGTACAGTATTTGTCTTTCTCTATCTGCCCTCAAGTTCATCTATGTTGTCACTAAAGGCAAGATTTCCTTCTTTTTTATGGACGAGTAATATTCCAGTAAGTATATTTATATATCCCATTCTTTATCCATTCATCCATCCAGGATGCATAGGTTGTTTCCATGTCTTGGCTATTATGAGTAATGCTGCTGTGACATGGGAGCACAGATATTTCTTCAGTGTCCTACTTTTATTTCTTTTGGGGATATCCCCAGACGTGGAATTGCAGGATCATCAGGTAGCTCTGTTTTTACCTTTTTGGGGAAGCTCCGTGCTGTTTTTCGGGGTAGCTGCACCAGTTTAGTAAAATGGATATTCTTGATGGGCCCACTGTTCCCTCTCAAGTGGTGTTCTTGGAGCCCTGCTCTCAATACCTCATTACCACCAGGTCCCTGTGCTGTGACAGAGGGGAAGACACAGTGGATTGCTCACATTGCTGCGGCCAGACTTTGGTCACACGGTCTCACCTACCTAGGATGTGCATTCCTATTTCTGTCTGCAGAAAATAGAAAGTTGGTGTGGTGATCAGCCAACTGATTTCTACCATATTATCTTCTTTCCTCTTTCTTGTTTCCTGTTTATTCTTTTTCTTCTCTTCCCTCTGTTTGCTTTTCTTTCTCTTTTCTAATATGTCCACACAGAATCTCAGCCTTGTAACCATTAACCAAAAGTTAAATTAAAAAAAATACGATCATTGCCATCTAGAAGGAAATAGGGGGCGCCTGGGTGGCTCAGTCATTAAGCGTCTGCCTTGGGCTCAGGTCATGATTCCCGGGTCCTGGGATTGAGTCCCACATAGGCTCCCTGCTCGGCAGGAAGCCAGCTTCTCCCTCTCCCACTCCCCCTGCTTGTGTTCCCTCTCTCGCTGTCTCTCTCTCTGTTAAAAAGTAAACAAAAAAAATCTTAAAAAAAAAATAGGAATATGATTTTACTTCTAAATTCTTAATCTCTTAGGTTCACAGTTTTCCAAGACTATTAAAACATAATTTTATGAAAATTATGATTACAAAGATTGTTGATTTAATCTTTATGTCATATAGTGAAAAAGGGGTAATGGGATGTTTTCATCACACACCTAACCCATCCTCTTCAGGGTCAGGTATTTGAATCCCTTGCTTCGTAGTTTTAGAAAACTGTGGGAAGAAAATGAAAAACTGGCAACAAGGAGAAAATGCCTGTTCACAACTTTTCCACTCTTTCAGTTCGTTATTTTATAAGTTGTACAGTAAGTGTGAACTTGTTATTGGGCAAAAGGGCTGTCAAGAGAGCGCATAGCTTTTGGAGAACCATTTGTTGCATTTTGTTGAGCAAATGGTGGAACTAACAGAAGCTTGGTTTGTAGACTCTCTGTTTTCTAGAAGCTAAAAGATTTCTCTCCACTCTGAACTTCCAGAAATTAGCAAAAATATTCATGGCACAAATAAAAAAAAGAACACAGATGCCCATTTAGTAACCAGAAATATTTTTTAGGTCATTGCTATTGAAAAAAAAAATCTCTCCATAAACAGAATTTTCTTTTAATGAAACATCATAAACAGATTTTAGTCCTTTACTCTGGATATATTAGGGTCAAATATTTTTGTTGGGTGATAAGCCAGTAGTAACCTCAGTTATTTTAACAACCAAATGACTTTCCTTCCATATAAAACAAATTTACAATTTAGCCTATTTAAGAAATAAAGATGACAAGTAAAAATCTGTTTTAATCTTCACATCCTGACCTAAGAAATAGAAAGACTAAATTATTTCGCATCCTCATATTTATCTGATTGAGCTAGGAGTCCCTAAAAATAATTTTCCCATAATTCCATTAACTTGTTTGTTCTGGCTCATTCCAAAAACAATTTTAAATGCAGCATTGAAAAAGGAACACAGTCTCCTCCATCTAATGTCTAGACACTATTTTGGTGGAACTGGACAAAAAGAACAGAAGAGTTTTTACCCCGAGGCATTGAAGAAACACGGACATGTCTCAATCGTTAGGTTCTGAAGATCGTATTATATTTAGTAGAGACTTTACAGGTATCTTATCATGTTCATGGTCTTTGAAATAAGGCACCCCTATATGGTTATAAGGTAATGCCTTGGCATCGTGTAGTAATTGAAAAAGAAATGGTATCTGGAGCCAGACTGCCTGGGTTCAGATCTCCTCTCTGCCATTTTGTAGCTGTGTTACCTGTGTTGATCTCCCTGTACCTCAGTTTCTTTATCTGAAAAATGGGGTAGTAATAGTACCCACCTGGTTGGGTCGTTGTGTACATTAAATAAATTAATATATGTAGAACCATTGGAATGATGCATGACTTGTAGTAAGTGCTTTATAAATGTTTGTCTTCCCATTATTATCTGGGGGAATTGATTATTTCATAAAATAAATATTCTAGATAACAAGTTTATTCAGTCATTTTCAAAACTTCTAATAGCCAATTTTGATGGGCCTTAATGGATCCTATATGTCTCTGTGTTTCTTCTGTCTTTAATGGGATTTTTTTCCTTTGGTGATCCAGAGTGATCATTAAGATTCAGAATCATCATTACGACCATCAGAAATGGAACTTTGCTATAAGTAAGTGATAGTGAATCAGGGGATGTTGAAATGATTAAGATGATATTAAGGGGTTTAGGGAAAGCGTTTTGCCCCTAAACTAGCTGGTCCAGGCGGCTCCGCTGTTTCAGTCCTCTCTCTGTTCTAAAAGCTTTCGGCCTTCCCTCTACTAGCCTCTGCTGGCACCCCTGCTTTGAAATTCCTGGTTCTCTTTTCTTGTGGATTAGAAGCAAGAAAATAGCCAAGGTTTTAAAAATTGTGTGTAACATGAGACACGGGCATTCACTCAGGGTGTTAGTCTTTCCCTGAGAGTAGATAAGAACGTGAGTTCCTTTTTTTTCCTTTTAGGAGAGTGTTATGCTTTAGAGCAGGGATTGGTAAAGTGCTGCCTGTGGGCCAAATTGGTTTTTATAAATAAAGGTTTATTGGAACACAGCCACCCTCATTAGTTTATGTATTGCCTTCTGCTTCTTTTGCACCACAGGGGTAGAGTTTGGTAGTTGCCACAGTGACTATATGGCCCGCAAGGCTCAACTATTCACAGTCTGACCTTTTACAGGAAAAAGGTTGTTTCTAAAAGAGCGTTTCTCTTTTAGAGCATTAAAGTTTTGGGCAGAGTCTGAAATAAATGAGATGTTACTATGTTTAGTAGTCTCTGTTAACCTGCATATTCAATTACCTGCCGTACTGCCTCTCCTAAATATATTTTGGATACACAAGAATTAACTGCAGTAGCCCGTGTTGGATAAAGAACAAACAACCCACAATAGCACATTTAGAACACGAACAGGAGGCGAAAATGTAATTGTCAAGCAGAGTTGTAAGGTAATCCTCACTTTGTTCTTTGTTGCTCTGCTGTTGTCAGTCATAACATAATGTAAAATTATGTAGCTTTCTGTTGTGTTCTATAGAATATTCTAGAAATGTTTCCAATTAGTGACTGCTTTTCTTATACAACGGTCCAGTGAAAATGTAAATGCTCCTGTTGTCTTTTCTCCCAGCTGTACTTATCTGCTCTTTACCTTTCATCTTACACACATCTCTGATCTTTATCTTTTCAGGAAAAAAATGTTTGCATTTTCCTGCCTTGTATTATTCCAGATCATACCACATAGGAAAGGACTCTGAACTTGGATTTGGATTCTAATTTAGTCCCTTTACAAGAGAGAACCCTCAGGAAGTCACATTGCCGCCCCCAGTCTGCTTCCTTGCCTGTGAAAGGGAGACAAGAATCCACGCTCCGCTTACCACATGCTCTGGGCTGAATGTTTGGATCCCCCCCCAAATTCCTATGTTGGAATCCTGATGGCCAATATGGTAGTATTAGGAGCTGGGCCCTTTGCAGTGATTAGGCCATGAAGCAAAGCCCTAATGAATGGAGTTAATGCCTTCACAGGAGAGGCCCCGTAGAGCTCTCCAGGCTCTGCTCCTCTTTGAGGATACAAAGATAAGTCGGCAGCCTGGAAGAGGGCCCTCCCCTGACCATTCTGGCACCCTGATCTCGGACTCGCAGCCTCCAGCACTGTGAGCAATCAATTTCTGTTGGGTGTAAGCCTCCCCGTCTATGGTATTTTGTCTGTGGTGTTCTGGAACAAACTAAGACATGACACAGGAGGAGCACATGAGACTAAGCACAGGGGAGGACTTAGTACTGTATCTCTAATAATATTCTCAACGTGGCCGGTTTATTCTCATACAAAGACGTATATTTTTATGGAACAGACTTTAAAATGGATTCGGCATGAACTAAAACTTCACCTGGGCTGGGTATGAGGCTGTGAGTGAGAAGGAGGTTGGGTGAGAAAACCTTTTCAAACAGCGGGTGTGTTCTTTGGGTGTGTGCTTTGTTATTCACTTCTGTATTGTGACACCTGTTGGTCTGGTGCGGACCTCCTGGGAAACAGGGAAGACAGACAGACGGATAACCTTGGAAGGGGAAAAAGGTAGTGCTTATATCCGTACAGAAGTCTGAATAGAAGCAAATTATCATTGGTGTGTTTTAGCTACAGTTCTTTAAGTGAATTTGGTACATGGATAGGAACATGGTTAATTTTTTAAAGATGAAAGAAGGAATAGTTTCCTTTAATGAAAATAGGCTCCAGTGCTGTGGAAATCTTGACAAGTCCCCTGTGATGAGGCTAGGGAAGAACTACTGAAGGATGAAGTGAACATATACGGTTCCATTTTGTTTTTATTAGAGCCCACAAAGAAAACCAACAGCCTACTGGGTGTAACATATTTATACTTGTAAAAGATTACCCCGTGTTTATAATTTAAAGGGGATGCCAGTAGTTCAGCTTCAAATTGCAATTATATTGAACGTATTTCCCCATAATTCTATTGTTTTCAAATGACTTTAAAAACTTTAACCAGAAAGGGGCGCCTGGGTGGCTCAGTCATTGAGCATCTGCTTTCGGCTCAGGTCATGGTCCCAGGGTCCTGGGATCGAGCCCCGCATCGGGCTCCCTGCTCCGCGGGAAGCCTGCTTCTCCCTTTCCCACTCCCCCTGCTTGTGTTCCCTCTCTAACTGTGTCTCTCTCTGTCAAATAAATAAATAAAATCTTTAAAAAACAACAGCAACAACAACAACAACAAAAACTTTAACGAGAAAATTAAGACTTCGTTTTCTTAGGTAACTTGTTATTTTAATTCTTTTGGCTTGTGGAGAAAATATTTTAAAATTGTGACTTTGAATTTAAATTTAGGGAGACTCCTCCCAACCTCCACTTTTAATCTCTTGGTTATTTGGAGGGTGATTATCCCAAGTTGTATCAATTAGCTATGGCAGTGTAACGAAGTACTCCAAATCATAATGTCTTAAAATGGCAACAATTTATTATTTTCATGGGTCTACTCTTTAGCCAGGGCCTGCATTTTGCAAACACTGTACGACTACTACGTGAGTAATGCCTGAAATAGCATGGAAGCCACTCAACAAATATTTGTTGACTGAAGGCGTGAGTGGATGACAACAGGTAGATAATGAGTATTCTCTTTAACATGTTCATCTGCAGTTTCTCTAGGACTTGAGGAGTGCAAAGTAAGAAATGCAAGCCTGGAGTTTAGGAAAGAGGAAAGCAAAAAAGAAAAACATGTGAAAGCTAGACTAAAAACACAGAGACCCACCCACCAAAGTCCTCCAAATGCTACTATTGGAGTATTAGCCCCCAATTAGTTGGAGAATACAGGTTAGGATATAGATAGAATTGGAAAAGAACTAATTTAATTATGCAAAAATCTGCAGTGCTTGATTTCGTTTAAGAAAAGGGAGGGGGACTGTAGAAGTAAATAAAGTAAAATTTTTACTTTAGTCTTAATGACAAACCATCCCTTTATTAAACTTTAAAAACAAGTGGTGGGGTAACTAGGTAGAATTTGGGGGTTTTTTCGGCCTAGTCTGTAGAAGTGCTAATGAACAGTCAGACTGCCAAAACAGAGGTTGCTAAAATTAAGAAAAAGAATGAATTAACATCTAGTAAACTTAGGCCCCGTTCACAGCCTCACTGTATCTACACCATTTGCAAAATGCAGGCCCTCCTGAGGCTTAAAACCTACTGGGGTGTGACAGTAAACAAATGCACGAATACCTCATTTGATGTTTGCTAGTGATAAGTGTTACGGAGAAAATAAAGCAAGGTGGGAACAAAGACAGTGATGGAGGAGTGAGTGGGTGTTCAGGGAAGGCCTCTGAAGTAAGGGAGCAAGCTGTGAGGATTGGGAAAAAATGCTGTGAGCAGAGGAGTGGCTGATGCACAGGCGTCCGGATCATACTCAGCGTGGCTGCAACCAGGCTTGCAGTGAGGAGAGTGGGAGGCAATGTGCTGTGGAGACCAGCGGAGGCCAGATCATGCAGGGCTTTTCCAGAGCACAGTGAGGTCTGTGCATTTATTCCAATGGGAATTCCTTGGCGAGACGTGATCTGGTTTCAAGGGCAGAAGCTGGGGGTCTGTGGTGGTTGTGCTGGGCAGAGATGCTGAGGGGCTGCCTTAGGAGAGCAGCAGTGGAGAGGAGACTGAGAGGATGGCAGACTTTGGGGCTCTGCAAAATGTGTTTCATTTAAATAAACCAAATTTAGATATTGACATCAGCTCTGCAAAGTTGAGCATATGGACAAGTGTTGCCCAAAGTAGACCCAGCATACTTCCAGTGATATCTGAGTTAATTTTAGGTGCTCTATCACATGAATGGACCTTTTAAATTTTAGTAATTACTTATGAACTTAATGTGTATAGTAAAGATATAAAACTTGCATGTAAAACCTGTGGTTCTACATACCATTATTGCTTGAAGTTAGGATAAAAGTTTTGAGTCTATTACAGAGTTGAATGCAGAAATAAAAAAAAATCATGAGGGTTGATTCTGAATGACTAGATAGATTTAGGATATGGTGACAGGATTATTCAGGTTTAGTTCTGAGGGATAAGTGAATGGTGACTCTGGTTTTAGGGTAGTGTGTAATCATAATCACATATTGCCACTTCTTGATGAATGTGAAGCTCTCTACTGGGCCCATTATAGGTGATATTTCACCCATTCACACTGCAATCTTATGGGATGTGGATGATGAGATTTTTGATATTCCCATTTAACAGATGAGGGAAATGAAGTTCATGGGGAATAAATAATTTGCTCTAGGAAGTCTGAATTTTCAGATACCACAAGATTATAAAAGCAGTGTCTAGTTCTAGTAAATTCTTGCACACAGGGACTTAGTTTGGCACACTAATGTACCCTCAGCACCTAGAGTAGTTTCTGATATATGTTAGACATTCAACCAATTCTTGCTGAATGAATGAAAGATGAAAAGAATGGGTCTTTCGTTTAGGTCTGACTCGAGAGTGATGAATGTTCATGTTCCTCACAGTAGGATGAGTTTTAGGAAGTAATCCCCTGGAGTTTTATTGGAAAGGCCAGGATGACTTACTGCACCCCCTACATGCAGGTTTTCCTAAGCTCCTAACTTTGGTCTTGTATTTTCCTCCTATTCTCTTTTAAGAATGCCATTCACTTTTCTGGCAGTAACTATGTGCCCAACTCCCAGATCTCAGACTTTGGTCCTGAGCTCCATTTGTGGGACATACAGATCTGCTAACAAACTTGGAGGCACTTTAGGGCGCCGTAACCTTTGGCAAGTCCCTTCACCTCCCTTGAGCCTCAGTCCTCTCAGTAGGTGGAAGGGACTGGTGGATCGGAGCCCTTATCTGTCCAAGGCTTACGTGCGCCAGAAGAAAGAAAGGGACAAGATGCAGAGGGAGGGTGACATTAGGTGAAAGACGAAAGGCAAATGGAATTCAGTGTCCCTTCTTCCGTGAACATCCTTGTTTGGCCTTTTACCTAGAACTTTCTAAGGAATTACATAATACTCTTTCAGGTAAATTTTCTCAGAAGGCTTGATTTTATGTTTTTCTTAAAAAAAAATTGAAAGGCAAAGTTCTGAAAGCAGTCGTTCCCACACGGAGGCTCCCGAGTGAAGCAGCAAGGGAAGCTCCACACGCACTAGCTCGGGGAGTGTTACTGAGCACGGGAAGGCCTTTCCTCAGAGGTGGGCGTTGTGGAGAGTGGGGACATGGCCCACAAAAACTTGCCTTGTTCCGTTCTCACTGCCAGACCTGTCTTCCCCTTGAGCCTTCATAGCTGCTGCGGCAGGTCCCGCTCAAACCCAGCTGCACAAATATTTTGAATATTGAAACACGCAGTCTCTGCAGAACTACATATGACGGGGCGCAGGAGGCTCTAAGGATGAAAACGACACTATTGTCAGCCTCTGCAAAGTCCTCAGCTCCCGGATAAAAGACATAGATAAGATTTCTCGTGCAGGGCTGAGGGGAGGTAGGCTATCCACAGTGATAAACACCTGCTTTGGGAGGGCAGGGTAAGGTGAACCAATCCCAGCCGGGTGGATCTCAGAAGCCATTCTGAAAGAAAGAGGATTCAAATTGGGCTTCATGGGAAGGATGGGACTTTGATGTTTGTCTTGAAGAAGAAAGGGGGCTGTAGTCTAGGCAAAGCAGGTGGCCACCTCACAGGCCTGGAAGCAGGAGAATGCCAGGGCTGGGCTAGGGTGGGGGTCAGTGGGCTTGGACAACCCAAGTATGGGGAGGAGGCAGCTTGTACGTGTCCTTGGGAAGGGTGCTGGGAGATTGGAATAGCAGCAGGGGCTACTTTGCAAGCCAGCCGAGTCCTGTGAACTTTACTTGTGTGCGTGGTGAGCCTTTCCCACTTTGGTGAGGGGCCTTGGGGAATGGAGTGGCAGGAGAGGGTGGTGGTCAGATCTATGTGTCCTAGGGGCAGCAAGGAGACTGGTTCCCTTTTTTTTTTTTTTAATTTTTCTTTAGAAATAATTTTAAATGTAGAGAGAAGTTGCAAAATAGTCAAAGAGCTTCAGAATATCCTTTGACCAGATTTATCAGTTGTTGACATTTTGCCACATTTGCTTTATCATTCTCTCATTCTCTACCACATACATATTACTAAGAGTTTTTCTCTAAGCCATTTAAGAATAAGTTGCACACATCATACCTCTTTCCCTGTAAAACATTTTAGTGTGTATTCCCTAAAAACAATGACTTTCATTAGTCGTAACTATTTCATAGTTATATATATATTTAACACTTCAGTATCATTATTGAAATCAGGAAATTTATACTGATACACAACTGTTACCTGGTCTGCAGCCTTTATTCACATTTCAGTCATCCCAGTATTGTACAGAAAGGGTTTTTTCTTCCTTTCTTTTAAGAATAAGTAACGTAGGTGGTGGCGAGATAGGCTGAGGCTGAAGCTCTGGAAGTGGAAACAGGACTGCTGCTTCCGAGATGGGTACAGCAGGACTTGGCAAGAGTGGACTCTGGGGAGGAGAGAGGAAGTAAAGCTGACGATGAGGTTGCAATTTTTAGGTTGGTGTTGTTCATCAACAAGGAGTTCAGGAAAGAGCCTTGAAGTGTAAGGTGCTCTTATGTTCTGGGTTTTTGATTTGATTACGATTACTGGATTTCAAGAGCACGTCAAGAGGCAGAAGGGGAGGGTAATGAGAGGCAGCTTTGTGTAGCGGTCCAGAATATGAACTTTGGAGCTGGACTGCCTGGGTTGGAGTCAGGCTTTGACACTCACTAGCTGTGTGACCTGGGGAAGTTGCCTAAGTTGGGTGTGCCTCAGTTTTCTCATCTGTGAAATGGAAATAATAGTAGTACTTGACTCACAGAGTCCTTGTGAAGATTAAAGGAGTTATTATTTGTAAAGCGCTGCGTTACAAGCTTGCCTGACACATAGTAAGTACCCTTTACATTTGTTGAATCTATATAAATGAGCTGGATTTTTTACATTTATGTTACTGAATCTTCACTAGCAAATCCATGAAGTAAGCACTGTAATTATTACTAATTGGGACTCGTGCTACTCCATTTACCTAAGGCCCAACAACTGTTGGTGTATAAAACTCATCCTGTTCTACATGTCAGACATTCTTCTGGCTCTCTGTATGAGAATACCCAATAGTAGGCAGTTGAAAGGGGCTAGTGACGCAGTAATAGGATACGGGCTGGGCTGGATTTTCTAAGGTGGAAGTCCTCTCACAGATATGATTGCTGGGGATGTGGGATGCATGCAGCTGCTAAGAGAGAATCTGCAGAAGAAAGGACTGAAGGTTGGAGCTGCTGAGTGAGACTGAGTGGGTGATAGGGCAGGAGGGTTGTGGTGTGATGGAAAGGAAGAGATAGGAGAGGTTAAGGAGGACTCACTCTTTGTTTGGGATTCCAATCAGGATAAATTCAGAGCAGAGACCTGGGTGGTAGTGACTGGGTCCCTTGTGGCCAAAGGATATTCTGAAGCTCTTTGACTATTTTGCAACTTCCCAGAGACCTGGGTGGTAGTGACTGGGTCCCTTGGCCTACAGCCAAGTCCTGCTGTACCCATCTCGGAAGCAGCAGAATGGTTGTGTTGGCTCGGTGAGGGCAGAAGCCTGTTTTCAGGGGCTCAAGAAGAAAACAGGAAGAGGAAATGGATTCTAGGAAAGTTAATGATTCTTTCAAGTAGTTTGGCAATAAAAGAAAGGAGAACTTTGGGAGAGGCAGCATCAATAAATGATCTCTTTCCAACAGAGGCAGTGGTCTTTGTTGTATGGGAGGGAAGGCGGAGGCTGAAGATGCAGGAAACTGTGGGGAGAGTTGAGGGAGCAGGCTGCCAGGGCCAGGGTCAGGAGCATGGCTGCAGGGCTGCTGCTGTAGGCTTGGAGAGCAAAAAGAGACTATGTCCCATGACTTCTGACATGTAATATGGAATTTCACTTAAAATCTTTGTGCAATGGGCACTGAAGCTATTTGCTGGAAGTCAGAAGTATATTTGAGAATATACTTTGGAATTTTCCTAAATGAAAAGAAAGATGAAGGTGTTGGGGTGCCTGAGTGGCTCAGTTGGTTAAGCATCTGACTTTGGCTCAGGTCCTGATCCCAGGGTCCTGGGATTGGGCTTCCTGCTCAGCGGGGGAGTCTGCTTATCCCTCTCCCTCTGCCACTCCCCCAGCTTGTGCTCTCTCTCTCTCTCTCTCTCAAATAAATAAATAAAATCTTAAAAAAAGAAGCTTTTGTAAAATGCTAAGCCCAACATTTATTTATTTACTTATATTTTATTTAAGCATTGTCTTGAGTCAGAGGGAGATGAATAGAGCCAATTTAATTAATTAATTAATTAATAATTTTATTATGTTATGTTAGTCACCATACAATACATCATTGGTTTTTGATGTGGTGATCCACGATCCATTGTTTTCGTATAACACCCAGTGCTCCATGCAGTATGTGCCCTGCTTAATACCCATCACCGGGCTAACCAATCCTCCCTCCCCCCTCCCCTCTAAAACCCTGTTTGTTTCTCAGAGTCCATAAACTCTCATGGTTCATCTCTCCCTCCATTTCCCCCCCCTTCATTTTTCCCTTTCTTCTCCTAATGTCCTCCATGATATTATGTTCCACAAATAAGTGAAACCATATGATAATTGACTTTCTCTGCTTGACTTATTTCACTTAGCATAATCTCCTCCAGTCCCATCCATGTTGATGTAAAAGTTGGGGATTCATCTTTCCTGATGGCTGAGTAATATTCCATTGTATATATGGACCACATCTTCTTTATCCATTCATCTGTTGAAGGGCATCTCGGCTCTTTCCACAGTTTGGCTATTGCGGACATTGCTGCTATGGACATTGGGGTGCATATGGCTCTTCTTTTCACTACATCTGTGTCTTTGGGGTAAATACCCAGTAGTGCGATTGCTGGGTCATAGGGTAGCTCTATTTTTAAATTTTTGAGGAACCTCCACACTGTTTTCCAAAGTGGCTGTACCAACTTGCATTCCCACCAACAGTGTAAGTGGGTTCCCCTTTCTCCACAACCTCTCCAACATTTGTTGTTTCTTTCCCTATCCATTTTTGCCATTCTAACTGGTGTAAGGTGGTATCTCAATGTGGTTTTGATTTGGATTTCCCTGATGGCTAATGATGATGAACACTTCTTCATGTGTCTGTTAGCCATTTGTATGTCTTCTTCGGAGAAGTGTCTGTTCATATCTTCTGCCCACTTTTTGACTTGATTATTTGTTTTTTGGGTGTTGAGTTTGAGAAGTTCTTTATAGATCTTGGATACCAGCCCTTTATCTGTAGTGTCATTTGCAAATATCTTCTCCCATTCTGTGGGTTGCCTCTTTGTTTTGTTGACTGTTTCCTTTGCTGTGCAGAAGCTTTTTATCTTGATGAAGTCCCAAAAGTTCATTTTTGCTTTTGTTTCACTAGCTTTTGGCATTGAGGTCTTTCATCCACTTTGAGTTTTATCTTTGTGAATGGTGTTAGAGAATGGTCAAGTTTCATTCTTCTGCATGTGGCTGTCCAATTTTCCCGGCACCATTTATTGAAGAGACTTTTTTCCATTGCATGTTATTTCCTGCTTTGTCAAAGATTATTTGACCATAGAGTTGAGGGTCCATATCTGGGTTCTCTATTCTGTTCCATTGGTCTATATGTCTGTTTTTGTGCCAGTACCATGCTGTCTTGGCGATCACAGCTTTGTAATATAGCTTGAAATCGGGCAACGTGATGCCCCCAGCTTTGTTTTCTTTTTCAACATTTCTTTGGTGATTTGGGGTCTTTTCTGATTCCATACAAATTTTAGGATTGTTTGTTCCAGCACTTTGAAAAATGTCATTGGAATTTTGATCGGGATGGCATTGAAGGTATAGATTGCTCTGGGTAGCATAGACATTTTAACAATGTTTATTCTTCCGATCCATGAGCATGGAATGTTTTTCCATCTTTTTGTGTCTTCTTCAATTTCTTTCATGAGTGTTTTGTAGTTCCTAGAGTATAGATCCTTTCCCTCTTTGGTTAGGTTTATTCCGAGGTATCTTATGGTTTTTGGTGCTATTGTAAATGGAATCATTTCTCTAATTTCTCTTTCTACAGTTGCGTTGTTAGTGTATAAGAAAGCAACTGATTTCTGTGCATTGATTTTGTATCCTGCCACATTACTGAATTGCTGGATGAGTTCTAGTAATTTGGGGGTGGAGCCTTTTGGGTTTTCCACATAAAGTATCATGTCGTCTGCGAAAAGAGAGAGTTTGACTTCTTCTTTGCCAATTTGAATACCTTTTATTTCTTTTTGTTGTCTGATTGCTGTTGCTAGGACTTCTAGTACTATGTTGAACAATAGTGGCGAGAGTGGGCATCTTTGACGTGTTCCTGATCTTAAGGGAAAGGCTCTCAGCTTTTCCCCATTGAGGATGATATTTGCTGTGGGTTTTTCATAGCTGGATTTTATGAACTTGAGGAATGTTCCCTCTATCCCTATACTCTGGAGAGTTTTAATCGGGAAAGGCTGTTGTATTTTGTCAAATGCTTTTTCTGCATCAATTGAGAGGGCCATATGATTCTTCTCCCTCCTCTTATTAATGTGTTCTATCACATTGATTGAGCTGCGAATGTTGAACCACCCTTGCATCCCGGGGATAAATCCCACTTGGTCGTGGTGGATGATCCTTTTAATGTATTGTTGGACCCTATTAGCTAGGATTTTGTTGAGGATTTTGGAATCCATATTCATCAGGGTTATCGGTCTGAAATTCTCCTTTTTGATGGGGTCTTTGCCTGGTTTGGGGATTAAGGTAATGCTGGCCTCATAGAATGAGTTTGGAAGTTTTCCTTCTGTTTCTATTTTTTGAAACAGCTTCAGTAGAATAGGTATTTCTTCTTTGAATGTTTGGTAGAATTCCCCAGGGACTCCAACAGGCCCTGGACTCTTGTGTTTTGGGGAGGTTTTTGATCACTGCTTCAATCTCGTTACTGGTTATGGGCCTATTCAGGTTGTCAATTTCTTCCTGTTTCAGTCTTGGCAGCTTATAGGTTTCCAGGAAGGCCTCCATTTCATCCAGGTTGCTCAGTTTATTGGCATATAGTTGTTGATAATAATTTCTAATAATTGTTTCTATTTCCTTGGTGTTAGTCGTGATCTCTCCCCTATTGTTCATAATTTTATTAATTTGGGTCCTTTCTCTTTTCTTTTGGATAAGCCTGGCCAGTGGTTTATCGATCTTATTAATTCTTTCAAAGAACCAACTTCTAGTTTCGTTGATCTGATCTACTGTGTTTCTGGTTTCTAATTCATTGATTTCTGCTCTAATTTTAATTACTTCTCTTCTAATGCGTGGCTTAGGCATCGTTTGTTGCTATTTCTCTAGTTCTTTAAGGTGTAGAGTTAGTTGGCGAATTCGGGATTTTTCTATTTTTTTGAGTGAGGCTTGGATGGCTATGTATTTCCCCCTTAGGACCGCCTTTGCAGTATTCCATAGGTTTTGGACCGATGTGTTTTTGTTCTCATTGATTTCCATGAATTGTTTAAGTTCTTCTTTGATTTCCTGGTTGACCCAAACATTCTTGAGCAGAGTGGTCTTTAGCTTCCAAGTGTTTGAATTTCTGCCAATTTTTTTCTTGTGATTGAGTTCCAGTTTTAGAGCATTGTGGTCTGAGAATATGCAGGGAATAATCTCAGTCTTTTGGTATCGGTTGAGACCTGATTTGTGACCCAGTATATGGTCTATTCTGGAGAAAGTTCCATGTGTGCTCGAGAAGAATGAGTATTCTGTTGTTTTAGGGTGGAATGTTCTGTAAATATCTATGAGGTCCATCTGGTTCAATGTATCACTCAAAGCTCTTGTTTCCTTGTTGATTTTCTGCTTAGATGATCTGTCCATTGCTGAGAGTGGAGTATTGAGGTCTCCTACAATTAACGTATTGGTATCAATATGACTCTTTATTTTGGTTAACAGTTGGCTTATGTAGATGGCTGCTCCCATGTTGGGGGCATAGATGTTTACAATTGTTAGATCTTCTTGTTGGATAGACCCTTTAAGAATGATATAGTGTCCTTCTGTGTCTCTTATTACAGACTTTAGTTTAAAATCTAATTTGTCTGATATAAGAATTGCTACCCCAGCTTTCTTTCGAGGTCCACTGGCATGGAAGATGGATCTCCATCCCTTCACTTTCAGTCTGGATGTATCTTTAGGTTCAAAATGAGTCTCTTGTAGACAGCATATGGATGGGTCCTGTCTTTTAATCCAATCTGCAACCCTGTGCCATTTTATGGGAGCGTTTAGGCCATTCACATTGAGAGTGATTATTGAAAGATATGAATTAATTGTCATCATGTTGCCTGTGAAGATGTTGTTTTTATAGATTGTCCCTGTAAATTTCTGTTGTATATCACTCTTGGGGTCTTTCCCCTTTTATAGAACCGCCCCCCTTAATATTTCTTGCAGGGCCGGCTTAGTGGTCACATATTCTTTCAGTTTCTGCTGGTCATGGAAGCTGTGCATCTCTCCATCCATTCTAAATGAAAGCCTTGCCAGATAAAGTATTCTTGGCTGCATGTTCTTCTCATTTAGTACCCTGAATATGTCTTGCCAGGCCTTTCTGGCTTGCCAGGTCTCTGTGGATAGGTCTGACGTGATGTTCCTCCATCTGTACGTAAGGAATCTCTTCCCCCTAACTGCCCTTAAGATGGTTTCGTTGGTTCTAAGATTTGCAAGTTTTACTATTACGTGCTGGGGTGTTGGCCTGTTTTCCTTGATCTTAGGAGGGGTCCTCTCTGCCTCTAGGACTCAAATGTTTGTTTCATTCCCCAGATTAGGGAAGTTCTCAGCTACGATTTGCTCAAATACATCTTCTAGTCCTCTCTCTCTCTCCACTCCCTCCCGGATTCCAATTATTCTGACATTGGAACGCTTCATGGTGTCACTTATTTCTCTGATTCTATTTTCATGGATTCTGAGTTGTTTTTCCCTGGCCTCCTCTTTTCCCTTTTTATCTATTATATTGTCTTCCAGGTCACTTATTCACTCTTCTGCCTAAGTTACCCTAGCTGTTAGATTATCTAGATTGGATTGGATCTCATTGATAGCATTTTTAAGTTCTGCCAATTCCCCTTTTATTTCTGCCCTTAGAGGCTCTATGTTGCCATTAATTGATTTCTCCATTCTAGCCATTGTCTTCACAATTGCTAGCCTGAATTCCATCTCCGACATGTTGGCTATATCTGCATCCATTTGTAAATTTGCAGCATAAGTCGTAATCTGTGAGTCTTTTCTATTTTGGGGGCTCCTCCTCCTAGTCATTCTGTTGATGGGTGTTTGAGGGAATGTATAGAGTCCAAATTATTGACCAGAACCCAAGCAAGATGCACCTGTTTTCTTGGGACCTTAGGGTTGCTGGCCTCTTGTTTTCCCAGCCTGTCTTCTGGGGGAGGGGCCTGCCACGCTGTTACTCAGGCAACCCTGTTTGGGCAGAGTTGTCCTGCCCCCCTGTGGTGGCGGATGAGCTCAGCGGGAATCAGTCTTTGGGGCTTTTGTTCTCTGGCGCCTTTCCCTGGCGGCTCCGCGTCTCTTCCGCGAGTCAGAGCAGAAGAGACCGTTTCCAACCCTCTGCCTCAGAGCAGAGAGACCTCAGTCTGTTCTTCAGTGAGCTCTCCAGGCCACACCCTCTCCGTTTCTGTCCGTGCTGCTATAAACTGCAGCGTCCTGGGTTGTGCGCCCCTCCACAGTGCCCCCAGTCCTGCCTCCAGGTCGGGGCACATCTCTGCCCTTTGTGCTTCTAAAACCGCCAGCTGCTCCCAGTTCACAGGTGCGACCCCCCGGTCTGGTTTTCCACCCCGGGGGCTGCCCTAAAATCCTTTCCTGATGCTACCGGTCTGCGAGTCTGTGCCCGTCCCTAGCGCGCGAGGCTGTCACTCACCGGCGGTGTAGGATCCCCACGGCCAGGCACCCTCCCGCCACCGTTTATCCTCTGATATCTGCCCGTGGAATCACGGCACCCCGCTTCGTACCTCAAAACCAACTGCCTGCGATATTCTGTTTGTAGAGATCCAGATCTTCTTACATCTCAGGCTGGTTTCGTGGGTGCTCAGAGTGGTCTGGTAGATATCCAGCTCAATTCCGGGGACCTTTGAAATAGGGTCCCCTACTCCTCCGCCATCTTCCCCCCCCCCCCCCAGTAGAGCCAATTTAAGTTGCCTTAGAGAACATTTGGTATCTGCCTCTTGCCTTATGGCCTCCGTTAAACGTGGAAGCAAGAACTATACAACTGAAATGTCAGTTGTGATACTGAGTCATTTTTAAATGAATGTATTTTTCATTTCATTGATAGGAGACATCCTTATTTATCTTTGTGGGTCTTTGTTTTGAACAATAAGCAATAATTTGTGGAATCAGTGGCTATTTCGGGAGAGTCAGGAAGCTGTCATTTGTGCTCATCCTGTTCCTATGTTTCAAAATCAGGTGGTAGGGAAATACTTCTACTCTACTAGTGGGTGGTGGTGGGGGGCTGCTTAGGACAACTTTGGCAGTGGTGGATAACACAGCCAAAGGAGTGATGAGATCAGAATTCTTATGTTAGCCGTTTGTTCCTAGAGTTTTGAGATAATTAATTATAATGTCTGATGTTGATAAATTCCATTGGTAAATAACTTTCCTAATTTTAACCTCCTTTTTTTAAGCTTGAAAAACATACAAGTAACAAATGTTTATAGTAGGAAAAAGTGAAGTGACAGGAAACGGACCAATGGGAATGTCTCTGTGCACATTTTTTTCTCAAACTTTAAGTTATTTCATGACAAATTTATGTTTACACAAATGGAATTATAAATAGCTTTTGTCTTATGATTTATGGAAATCAGGATTTATGGAGGGTGAGCATTTAGTCTCACTTTTAAATGACCTTAGGAAAATTATCTGAAGCTTAGTTAAAAGAACAATAAAGCAAGAGAAATGGGGCATAAGTTAATCAAATATTTTGAGGAGTGTTTCTTCAGCTTAGTATGCATTTGGGAAGTGGGTTCATTTTCCCCTTTAGGGTCTGGTCTTTTTAGTTTTAGTTTTACCCTGAAAAGCGTGTCAGCATGTTGGGTGGCAGCTAAGATCCTATGCTCTACTTTGACCTTCTCCCTCGCTTCGTGTTGAGATATTTGGCTGTCAGGATCAGAGGGCTCTCTTGTACAGTCCATCCCTGAGATCTGTGGAACATCCCCAGAGACAGGCAGCCAGGCCCCCAGGAGAAGCACGGTTCTGTGCAGGGATTACTCTCCCCACCTGGGTAACACCGAACTATGCCTTGTGCCGGGGGTGGGGGGAGTGGAGGGGTAGGGGGGGCAGCTCTTTGCCTCTCCTCTGCTCTCTGCACAGCTGCCCTGTCTTTGGGCTGGTCCGTGATGGTAACAGCAGGACTGAGTTCCTGTGCTCAGCCCTTCCACTGATAAGAAGGACTTTGTACCTGACTAATCTGACTTAAAATTTAGCCTTCTTTCTCATTACACTGGGCTCTCTGTAAAACACAAAATTTAGTTTGATAGATAGCTATAATTTCTTCCCATCAGTATTCTGACTGAATCAAAGATGAAGCTAGCAGCATTCTTATCCTTTGAAAACAATTGATTCATTTTCACAAATAGAAAAATTACATGGTTTCCTGGAGATGTTGATGTGTTCTCCTGGAAGGGTTGGGCCTCTGTTCATTGAAAATCAGTAGTTTACCAAAAACCCCACAGATTACAATGTGGGTGTGGGTGGGATGGGGAGGAAGAGGGAGAGAAGGGAAAGAAATGGGTCAAAATTGAATTCACAAGAACCGTTTTATCATTGGATTAGGGATTACAGACTCTCAGTAAAAAAATGGCTCATTGTAAAGTTTTCATGAACTTGCTGCATGTGTTTACTTTCATTTATGAATGAAGCTCACATAGGGAACACATACAGAAGTCATCCAGAATGTGCTGGAATTGGCAATCTGTTGGAGTGTGGCCACGGCAGGAAAGGACGGCTCTTGGTATGGTGCCTCATGCCTGGGGGTTGGGCCTGGCCTCTTCAGTTCCTTCTGGGAAGACCCCAGAGGAGGAGCAGACTGGGAAGAGCAGCGCAGGAGGGTGTGGCTGCCTCCTGGTGGGACAGCCTGCGGGCCTGCCTGTGTTGCTGTAGCTAAGCTTCTCCAGGGCTTGTAATGTTGAGTGCTCATGGTCCTCCGGATTGTTTTCTAAGGGTAGAAATGTCCTGGCCTCACCCCAGATCTGCTGATTCAGTCTCTGTGGGGTGCTGCTTGGGAATGTATATGTTAGAGAAGCTCCCAGGGTAACTGTAATGTGTGGTCATGTTTAAGAACTGCTCATGTCAGTAAATGGCAGGAGGTAGGACTGATGGGAAGTACTGTGGGAAGAAAGTGTGTGTGTGTGTGTGTGTGTGTGTGTGTGTGTGTTGTGTAACAGCTGTGAGATGAAATCAGACTCCTGGAATTCGTGAAGAATCAGCAGGGGAGACACATGAACCAGGTGCCAAGGATGTGGCCTTAGGCCTTACCAGAAACTCCCTCCTCTAGGGTGTGAGCTTCTGGAAAACACCTACTGGTCCTGATTAAATCCTGCATTCCAGGCCCCATGCAGGCTTGCATCCAGAAAGGCCATCACGATGTTTTCTTTTAAACTTCTGTTTGCTATATGGCTTTGATTTTTCTACCTCATGTAGGAGCCCTGGTATCCAACGTGATTTGGTATGTTTGTAGATTTCTGACGGTTCTCTGGTTTCTTAGGTTTCCCTTTTATTTTTTATGCCTTTTATTAGGATGTCAACCTACACATTTAACAGACTGGATAGCTTTGCCAGTAAACAACAGAAGCTGCAAGTACATATGATGCTTTCTGTTATATACCCAAAGTCTGTTGTATATGACAAGAATGAAGTTTTATTTACTTCTTGGGTGCACCAAGCATAAACACTCTCTAATGAGTAGAAAAGAACCTGATGGGAAAGAAAAATGCTGGTTGCCAATGGATGGCATTTCCTTGTGGAACTCTGGGCACAGGATTGATGAGGGGTCATTATAAGGGAAGCCACTGCCTGCAGTTGGGTGCAGTTAGGATGACTCTGTACCCCAGTTTGCAGGACGGTATTGGCTTTGCCTCTTGGCCTCGTATCCCATTTCATACTCATTGGTGGCCTGGTCACCACGAGTATAGGAGAGAGAGGGAAGATGTTTTCTGGCATCACTGAACAGTGCTGGTTTGAGTCGGTCATTTATCTTATTCCAGGCCACCCATAACATTTGTGAGCTCAGAACAGGAAGCCCTCCTGTCCCACAGCCTTATCCCAGCTCTTTCTGCCCTTTCTCCACTGTGCAACGGAATGAATCTTGTAGGAACGTGTGTAGACAAACAGTCTGCTCATCTGCACCCAGCCTACAGTCCAACAACTGCCCACAGTCACTTTTCAGGCCTGGGGTTACGAACACTGGCCATGAAGCAGTCTGCCCTTAGGAGGATAAAGACCCATGGAAGCTGGCTTTAGACCCTTTGAAGCAGGGAATTCCAGGGTTCTGGGTATCTGGAGAATGGTCTAGAAGGTGGGTATGTTGCCAAACCTTGCAGGCTCCTAGCCCCATAGGGACGCGTGGTTAGAAGGGGCAGGAGAGGAGCACTCTAACGCACTGGTACCAGGTTAGGGTTACGTGCCTCTGCTTTTCAGACACCCTGCTTCCAGTATATCCTTGAACATCCCTGGAAAGCTGGCTGGCTGTGTAATTCTGAAGTGTTGGGTATAAGAATATCAGACATGAATTCCATTTGGTCACCTGAGGTCCAGTGATATCCTTCATCTGGCCTGATAGAAATCCCTTGTCCTACCCTTAAAAGCTGTATATTTATGATAACTCCATTTTTCAGGGTGAAATAAAAACTGAAACTATGAAGTTTAATGTTTTCAAAGTCCACCAAGGGGAAGCCACCTCTCTGCAGTGTGTTTCATCAATGGAAATTGGGTGAATGTTTACCAAGTATGTGTGTGTGAAGATAGAAAAACCATTGGCTCAGCCATTCCCACTGTGGTTTTGTTTATCTGAGGATCAGTCGAATGGACTTTCCTCTCTTGCGATCACAGAATCGAATCTTTTCCAGTTCTCAGATACTTCTTCTGTGTCTATCGGTGGAACTTTGTGAGATTAGTGAAGTCGGGGTACACTTTCTCTTTTTCTTCCTTCTCTCCTCAGGATGGAACAGGCTCACAGGGCAACAAGGTATTTTCCAGGGCTGGAAGCAGTTACCTTTTTTGTGGATTATTGGAAGCCCTGTAGACAGGGTAATTAATGGTGTATGGCACAGAGATTGTACTCCCACAGCAAACACATGGAGAAGATGAGTGTTGGAAGAGAGGAGTTGAAAATCATGTTATTTTCTACACTTTTCTTCATCAGTTTTGAGGGCACTCACTTTCTTTCTCTAGTAATATAGATGAGGGGAAATAGAGGCCCCTAAGGATATACAGAATTAATTTTATATAATCAATAATTTTTGCCAGTAGTTGCACTGGAAATATGTTTTCAAACTCTTGCTCTATGCTGGTATTTAGGTTAATTAGCTTGCCTGGGGTCTGAACAGCTTTGGCTTTTCTATTTTAAAAATATTTCCAGTTTAATAATCAGCATGTGATTTCCCTGGAGTTAATAGTGTAAAGTGATGCTTCGAATAACTGTGTTATTGCCCATTTGTAACCAATAAAACTTGCACCAAGTCACACCGCTTGGGGTAATTAATTTTTCAGTAGAAAGGTGCTCCATGTATCCAGGCTTTAAAGAAGCTAGTCTGCCTTTATTTGGGTATAACTAGGACTCCACTGAGCAGGAATTATTACCATTCAGATATTTGCTGGTTACATTTTTGGTATCCAGTGGTGGTAGAATGAGGAGGGGCACACCTAGATTGCAGGATAAACATCAGATGGGTCCTGGTGTGCAGGATACATGCTTACTCATTATCATTGTGAGTTGTTCATTACCACCTTTCTTCTTTGATTATTGAAAACTTCCATTATTAATAATTTAATTTAGGGCGCCTGGGTGGCTCAGTTGGTTAAGCGACTGCCTTTGGCTCAGGTCATGATCCCAGAGTCCTGGGATCGAGTCCCACATCGGGCTCCCGGCTCGGCGGGGAGCCTGCTTCTCCCTCTGACCCTATCCCCTCTCATGCTGTTTCTCTCTCTCTCTCTCTCTCTCTCAAATAAATAAATAAATAAAATCTTTAAAAAAAAAATTTAATTTAGCTTTACCAGCTCCATTCTCCCATGGCAGCCCGAACACCAGGCTTGATAAAGTCCAGATATATTTTAATTCTCTTCTGTCAAACCCAAGAAAGAATTTCTTGGAGACTGTGCTGATTCATGTGTCTTAACAAACCACCAACCGTGGGAATTGTGAAGTATAATGAAGCCCAGGGAGGGATGGGCTTCATTCCAAAATGTTGCAGATAGATATAATTTTAACAAGCAAACGTGACATACATTCTTAACTATTTTTCAGAAGGAAAAATACTAGAAGAGAGGCAATTTGAGTATAGAAACTGTCCAGTAATGATGGGATGGCTGGTAGTGCTCGTGGTTCTTAGAGATGCTTAGTGGAGAGGGTGACAGATATTAGGTGCTCAACAAATGGTTGGTTCACTGAATAAATAAATGGATCTGATCTTGTTCTGAGAAACTCCAAAGCAGAGAACACTTGGCATGAATACTCACATGAACCAAATATATTGAGCACTGCTGTGTCGTGTGCTCTCCTACAAATGCTTTTTGATTTGTTCTCTGCTGAAACAATTCCCCATTTTATAGACACTGAGGCTCAAGGGGAGCGTTCGACAACTTCCTCATGGCGATTAAGCGTTAGAAGTGGAATTGGAATGTGTGTCCTCTGACTCTAGGTCCAGGGTTCCAGGATTTCAGGATGACCTGCTTTTTTGAAATCATAGGCCAGAGCAATGTAAACAGGCCACCAGAAAAAACTAAGGTCTGGAATCACTGTTCACCCTTACATAGAAAAGAATAAAGCTAACTATTGAGTATCTTGATACATTAATAAAAATGAGAGTTAAAAGATGGTATAGAGACCACATCCAGATATCCTTCAAAAGGCCCAAGTCCTGGGGACTGGAACAGAGAGAGAGTGGGGAAGGAAGGAAATGTGTCCAAATTCTTCCAAGCTGTTTCTTTTGTTCTTTGAGTCAAGTCTTCTGTCTCTAAATCAAAATTTCAAGGAAAGCTTATGGCAGATGAGACTTTTGGAAGAGTCTTAGAAACCAGGAGGGAAAAGGCCTTCTAACTCATCCATTTGCGCCCTCATGTTACTTTGTAAGGTTGTTAAAGCTTTTAAATTTCATATAGATTTTGTCTCTTCAGCTGCACTACAAACCTGTTAGGACACATTTCTTTTCTCTCTTATCTCTTCCTTGTACTCTGTCCATATACAGAGGCCTCTAAGTGGGACAGGCAGTGCATATAGGGTATATCCCAGGTGCCCCAAGGAGCTTTGTGTACCCCCATTGGCCTGATCCCATTTTTGCAATATACATACTGTTGGAATTATTGCTACATATTAAGGAATCGTGAGTTCTCAAGACCCTCTTTACAGCGTAAATTAATTTAGATGTTCAGTTGATAACACACGTCTATTGGTACATGGTATGTAGTTTACTCTATGAGTTGGTGGGACATCACCAGATCAAACCCTGCTCAGATGAGCATTGTTTGGTGGTAGACAGGGGAGATAGAGGTTTAGAACCCTTTCTTATAGAAGTGGATCTTCTTGTGTTCCAATGGACAACAACACAGATATATCTGGGTGCGGTGTTCCAAGAAGAGAGAAAGAAAGAGAAGATTCATTATTAAATTTGGCTTCTTGACTTCAGTTAGCCTGGGCCCATGATGATTTGTAGACGGGGAGTAAGGAGGAAGAAATTGAGACGAAAACTGTTCTCTGCCTGGTCGCGCTGCCTAAGAGCTCATGAAGCTCTCTTTGGGAACTTAGTGTTAGCTTATTCTTTTTTTTTTTTTTTAATGTTATGTTAATTACCATACATTACATCATTGGTTTTTGATGTAGTGTTCCATGATTCATTGTTTGCATATAACACCCAGTGCTCCATGCAGAACGTGCCCTCTTTAATACCCATCACCAGGCTAACCCATCCTCCCACCCCCCCTCCCCTCTAGAACCCTCAGTTTGTTTCTCAGAGTCCATAGTCTCTCCTGGTTTGTCTCCCCCTCCTATTTCCCCCCTTTCCTTCTTCCCCTCCTGCTATCTTCTTCTTTTTTCTAACATATAATGTATTATTTGCTTCAGAGGTGTTAGCTTATTCTTAAGCAGAACATACCTTGTGTCTGTGATTTTCTTGCTGAAGGAAATGCACCTCCTGTGCTGACTGTGGACTCTGTGGTATTAAAACCAAAATAATCTGACCACCTGAGCTGAAGTAATTTTCGCGCTTAGGTTGTCATTTTCACTATATAACGTAAGAAATACTATCCATTCTGCTGTTTGACTATCTAATACAGTTCATTAGATTTTCTGGTTAACCCAGAGATGAAGGCAAAAATATCCTATCAACAGTAATAACACCATTGGACCTGGGGTAAGAGTCCCTGCTTTAAAGGGCCAGGGGGACGTTGTCAATGCCCAACACGCTCACACCCACTTCTGAACCACTCAGGATACTATAAGCCCCTGCCTAAGTGATCCCCCAAATTACTTCCAGAACTTGTGTGGGCCTCTCTTGCAGTCAAATCTCCTAAGGGTGAACTATAAACCACTCCTGTGTGAGCACTCCTAGGACTAAAGAGTGTGGGGCTGTGTGTGAACCTTGGAAGTGCAGGCTCGAGTGCTCTCTTGAAAGGCTCCTCTCACTGCAGAACACAACGGAAGCTGGGAAGGAGCAGGAGAGTGGGCTACTGGCTGGGGCCTTTGGCTCCCTCAGTTTTATAGATGGGATCATATTTCAAACTCCGTACTGGGAAACCGTTTTAAATGAGTTAAATGAGTTGGCTGTGAAGCACGCTACTTGAAGTACCTGGGCTTTAATTGACCACTGAGGTCCTTGCATGGCTCCCTGGTCTGAGTGTGGAGCAATAGTGTTTGTTATTCTGTGGATAGTAGTGACATAAGAGTTAGGGAATGCCTGTTCTCCAGAGACATTTCTAGGGAGTTCCTGCTGGTGGTGGTGGGAGTGGTGATCACTCTTACTTCATCAACAATGAAATCTTTGATTTTCTGTAAATTTGACCCTTTCCTTGAATACTAGACTATAAAGGAGTGTGTATGTGTTCTAGAATATTCAGGATCCTTGTTGTTGAGTTCTGATTACCTAAATTTTAAAAAAATAGTTATTAGTTGAGAGAGAGAGAGAGAGAGAAAGAGAGCGAGAGAGTTTGCATGGTGGGGAGGGGAAAAGGGAGAGAGAGAAACCCAAGCAGACTCCATGCTGAGTGCGGAGCTGGAGGCAGGGCTCGATTTCACAACCCTGAGATCATGACCTGAGCCAAAACCAAGAGTTGGATGCCCAACCAACAACACAGCCCACGAACTCCTGATTACTTAACTTTTTTCCTGGAGTTTGTACTTGCAGCTTGTTCAGGATCTTAAGCAATTTTACATGGGTGTATTTTATCCCTTTGTACTCTGTCGATTAAACGTATGGTCTTTGAGCTCAGGAAGATGATTTACATGTTACTTTAAAATAGAGCCTTTCTTTCCGTTTCTTCCCTCCTTCTCTCTTTCTATTTATGCTGAATACCTCCCAGGCCCTGTGCTAGAATTCTCTTTGCCTATTTCTTTTAATGATAATGTATGATTGTTTAAAATGTCATCATTTACTGTTTAGTAAACCCATAGTAGAAAATAACTGTTTCTTTACAAATATTCGTGGAGATTTAAAGTTACCCTCTCAGTATCCTTATATTTTGCCCTTTTCTTTCTGGAGAGTAACAGATAACTGTAGGTATTTGTTACTATGCAAAAAATGCTTGTGAAAATTCTCAAATTTTATGCTCAGTAATTAGAATTATGTACTGTTATTTAGATATTTTCTTTAGTTCTCTTAACTGGATATACTTTTGTCGTGTCTCCTCTTTTTCCCTAAATGCTTTACCTTGCTCCCCACTCGTGCTCCACCATTTCTCTGGATTTTTCTCTTTCTCATTCTCTCCCTCTTCCTCTCCACTCCCCCGCCCCTGCTCATGCTGTGTACCCCTCTCTACCTGCTTCTCTCTTGTTTACACCGAGTCCTCGTGTATGTGCCCTTTGTCTTTGTCTGGGTTTATATCCATCAGGAGAAGGGCTGGCCATCTTTTAATGTAACAAATGGTATCCAAATATGAGGCCCCAAGTCAAAGAGCTAGAGAGTCCCTTGGTTTCAAGGTTATCAGAATCTCTGAGATTAATCATGTAGCAGGGTCCTCCTTAGGTTGTGCCTGAGAAGACCGGTTCAGTGAATTTGCTAACTAGCCGGAGGCCAAACACTGGCCATGCTCCTTATCTTCTATTTCCCACTCCAGTCCTTTTCTTAAAAACAGCTTCACCCCACTACAAACAAATAAGCCATGAGTTAATAGACTTATGTAGGTGTACTCCTCTCGTGACAAGGAAAGTAAAGTGGGGGCATGAACACAAGAGCACATAAGAGATGCCCTGATAAGTTGTTCCCTCAAAAAAATCACTTAAAGATAGCTGAGAAATTGTAGCAACTGTAGACAAACAAGTTCAGGTTAAGTTACTGCAGAGATGAGTGTACTAAAGTTAGAGGGCAAGAGAAGTATGTTTGTCAACATAGGAGGAGAAGGAGAAGGTACACACCTTATAATCGGAAACAAATATCTTGTTAAAAATTAAGGGAGTTGGTCCTTTCCCTTGATTTTTCTTATTTCGTGGCAAAATCTACAACAACCCTATATTAAGGCATAAATTAAAATCCGTATACTGTAATTTGCTTGGGTTAATATAAATTTAAAACTCTTCAGTCTAGACCAGCTGTAATCCCATTCCCCAAAGATCTTCATTTTTATCATGATTTACAGCTAACAAGACATTTATGATTTCTTTTTGGTTGTCTCTGGTGGAACATTTTTGGCAGTGCTTTCCTGACTTGAAATTCTCATGTGCATGGAAATCTAGTTAGGAAAATGAGTAAGTAAATAACTTCTCCTGAGTATAATCTCTCCTTTGTGACATAAATTAGATATCCATTCACATCTATGGAATAATTCCCAGTTTTGCAATTAAATAATCTGATAGGCGCAAGCAAACATGCCAATCGCTTTCTAGTCTAGGAGAATTCAGTCAACTTTGTACTTGAGCAAACAAGCTATGCTTTTAAATAGATGCATAGTTTTCTCAAAATTGGCTTATAATGAGCTGATCTCAGCTGCAGTCAGATGGATAATTAAACAGCTAAGGTAAGAAGCTTCCGACGGTGCATGTTTACAGTATTAATCAAAAAAATAAAACTGAGGGTTCTAGAGGGGAGGGATGTGGGGGAATGGGTTAGCCTGGTGGTGGGTATTAAAGAGGGCATGTTCTGCATGGAGCACTGGGTGTTATGCGCAAACAATGACTCACGGAACACTACATCAAAAACTAATGATGTAATGTATGATAATTAACATAACATAATAATAAAAAATAAATAAATAAAAAGAAAAAAGAAAATGCAATTTTTAATCCTAAGGATGATGCGACCGGTGCACATGTATAATGATGTGAAGTTCCCTGGCTTCACATTTTAATCTTTCAAACTACCTTTCTCACAGAGAATTGACAAAGTTTGCTTGGAGAACCTTGAAGTCATTTTAAGTTTTCTGGTGTGTAAGTAGTTGAATGAAAAAATAGGAGATGCTCCTTTAAAAGTTTTTTGATTTTTGTTTTTTCCTCCTTTAGCTCTGAGGCTTTGTTTTCTCAGATATGTTTAACAATCTGGAATATTTTCTGGGATGATTTTTAAAACGGTGGAAATGTTCCCTGTTTCTCAGTGTTGCCGTTGCCTCTGAAATGGCATGGATGCTTGACTTTTTTAAAAGCTTGTTTATGGCGTTCAGTACATTTTACTTCATATTAAAGTAATTTGGCATGAAATTGTGTCCATTACAAATTTTAAGCTTTTTGAGGGCAAGGTCTATATCTTCTTCTTTTCTCCCGAGGGCCTTTCATTTGGGTGGTGAAATGTATGTGGACTCAGTGAATGAAATCAGATATACCTTACTCTCTGAGAGTGTACCTGTATGTGGCTGGCTGTTGGCTGGATAACGGCATGCCCACCTACACTGGGCCAAGGGTCCAGAAGGTCTCGTAGATTATGTTGTTGCTTTAAGCAAGAATGAAGTGAAAATGTGGATCTTTGGTCCAGCCTTTTTTCAGTATGATTGAAAATGTAATTCAGTATGATCGATTACCTTGAAAATGAGTAGAAAATGAGTTAACAGATTAGTGGAAAAGAATTCTGGTTTTTCATGAGAGATGATGGACTCTGAAAAACAGGGTTCTGGAGGGGAGGGGGGTGGGAGGATGGGTTAGCCTGGTGGTGGGTATTGAGGAGGGCACATTCTGCATGGAGCACTGGGTGTTATGCACATGAATCATGGAACACTTCATCTAGAACTAATGATGTAATGTATGGGGATTAACATAAGAATAAAAAAAATAATAAAAAGTGCTTCGAAGACAAAAAAAAAAAAAAAAGAATTCTGGTTTTTGTGCTTGGTTCATTGGACAAGTTACCTTTCAAGGTTTACTCAGGTATGTAATTTCCAGGGACTGAATATTCTTGATTATAGGACATCCAAGTTCTGAGGCTTCTCTTCTTGTTTTTCATTTAACTCTTTATTGTCCTTCCCAAGAGAGGGAATAAGAAATATGATTATGTTTTGGCTGTTAATTACACCTTCCTGTGAAACTATTTAAACTCTTCTTGGGTGAATGAGGAAAACTATTTGGATATATTACCCGGGCTTTTGAGAGTGGTAAGAAGAGTTCTTTATTGTTGTCAGTACCTAATTAATAATGGTAACTCCCATTTCATTTCAGTTTTTCGTAGCCTTAGTTTTGTGACCAGCCCAGCAAGGCATCACCCACACACCCTGGTCAGTGAAGATGCTGTTACCAGTCGTCCTATAGAATGTTACTGAAGCAATGGGACAGTCTGTCAGGCTCCCCTCTTTGGGCTTTGTAGAGAGTCCTGCAGTAGGTCCCACAAATTAGGGATAAAAGGAAATTCTTCGTTCGGCTTTTCCAATTCTCTTAACACCATTTGAACTCCTGGTAGTTTTCCCTCTTGGGAGAAATAGGCTCATTTTAACATCCTTGACATCAACAGACTGTTGGTCACATTCCACCTCTAATCCTTCTGTGGCTGGGAAAATAAAGAAATCTATTATGACTTCCCTAAGGCTAGTAGTTACTGGGAGAGCTAAGAGGAGTAGGTTTAAGAACTTGGCCTCTCCTCTTACAAATGTATTACATCGTGAACTCCCTTGGAGCAAACTCCGGGTGTCTTAGAGGGAGCAAAGAGACGAATAAGAGAGATAGGGACAAAAAGAGATGGTGACAGGCAGTAGCAGAAGAAATATGTGCTTCCTGCACATTTGGTCTTAAGTGAGCGTCTAGGGGTCTTGGGAAGCACCAGGGCTTGTCCACCGCAGGGTGCTTGGGGAGGCTGGCAATCTCCTGGGCTCTGGAATGTCAGTTGATTCATTTACGCCACTGACATGTGCTTAATGAATGCAGAGCACTATCTTCATTCAGTACTTTTCTAAGTCCCGTATTTAGCCCCACCCTTTTATTGGACAACTTGTTGTTATGATTTCTGCTTTCACTTTTTCACTGATAGGTAGGAGATGGTAATAGTGATGGCCTGATAACCTCACAGGAAGCTTCAGGTTGGTTAGTAAGTGAGCATTTTACTCCAATCAATCCATATAAAGATATAAAGAGAGCATTTATATATTTTTACTCCCTATCAGTGGTCAGTCTTATTTTCTCCAGGTGATGATAGATAGATGTCTATGGCCAATTTACCTCTATCCATTTCAATTTGAATAGGTAGTAAATTTTGTATTTATAATATAATTTTGTATTATGGGAGATGCAGAAACATAATACTTCCCCTGATGTACTTTTGGTAAAATTGAGGTTAAGCGATTTCCCCAAATTTATTCTGCTATGAAGTTAACTATTAATATAAGCTTTTCAGTCCTTAACCTCATGTTCTCATTGAATTGTTCTACAAAGAAATGATGCTTATTAAAGTTATCTTTTTAATTGTTCACTCATTTCTCTCTGTACCTCTCTCCCCCAAGTAAAATAAATAACCCTCTTTCTTCATTTTGTTGTGAATTCAGTGTGCCCAAAATAGGCTGTGGCTAGGTTAGTTAAATAATTACATATTGTAGGGGCGCCTGGGTGGCTCAGTCGTTAAGCGTCTGCCTTCAGCTCAGGTCATGATCCCAGGGTCCTGGGATCGAGTCCCGCATCGGGCTCCCTGCTCTGCGGGGAGCCTGCTTCTCCCTCTCCCACTCCCCCTGCTTGTGTTCCCTCTCTCGCTGTGTTTCTCTCTGTCAAATAAATAAATAAAATCTTTAAAAAAAAATAATTACATATTGTAATGGACTTGGGGTTAGAATTTATATCACATTGCGGCAAAAACACTTTCAAATAATTAGAAAAAAAATACTTAATATGAACATTATCATATGAACATAGATCATAAGTTTAGAATCCTCCTGGTACATGTGAGGGTGAATAGTGGGTCGAACCTCTGCTGATCCTATTCTGATAGCTGCTTTTAAAAATAAGTCCCTGGAACAGCTTGTTTATATTTCATTTGTGTCTTTCTCATGAAGGGTGACTTAATAAAGTAATGGTTATGTGATCTTGTGATTGTTTAATTCCAGTTAAACAGGAATTAAGTTTGTCTTGTGATTTGGGAGAAGAATGGTTTTGTACTTTTCAGTTCCATTTGTGAGGAACTTGTTTTTTTTCCAGAAGCCCCCAAGAAACCTCCTCACTTGACACTTCACAGGGTCTTTGCGCTTTTGAATTTGGGATGTTTTACAAAATCTCTTAGGATTTTTCCAAATGATCTTTAAAAATGGACTCTGTGGAGATTTTAACAATGAAATGAATGATTTCTCTGTTACAATCTTTTAAACACGTTGTCATGATCCAGCGTGGGGGTGGGGTGGGGTGGGATAGGTTGAAAAAATAATAATCAGAGAAACCTAAAAGGGAACTAAAAATGTTTTTTTTTTTCCAACTTATTTGCTAATAATTATTCAGGCAATTTTATGTAGTCTCTTTAGAAATTCTAGAAGCTTTTCCATTTCAGGCTTAATATATTTGGATCATAAATAAATATCAGGTACCTTTTTGGAGGCATTAGAAACTAAATATTATGCAAAGTCTATCCTCTGTTGCGTCAGGAGCTTGAATTGTTTTCATTAAAATATCTGCTATGAAAGCACTGAGATTAGACGGGATGTCAGCTCCCCTTTCCCCCCTGCTATTGAATGTCAGAGATTTGTATTGTTTGTAGGAACTGAGATTTCCTTTTCCTTGGCCACATTCTGATGCTGGTTCCACTGTGGCAGCTCTCCTATTCCAGACTGCTGTGCCCAAGGTAAGTCAGGAAAGGTATTTCAGGAGAGGAGCGTGGGTTTGTTGATGATGTGTGGGGGAAACCAAATGAGCATCTGTGGAAAGAATGTTCATCTTTGTCTGCCTGAGTGTGTGTGAAATGGAAAACAGTTTACATAGTCTAAAGCTCCCACTGGTGTGATGATCAAGCCATGTTTATGGTCAAAATATGACTGAAGGTTTTTCTGAAGCAAAATGTTCTATGTTGTGTGTGGGGCAGGCGTTTGTGTACTACCTGACTTCCGTTTATGAATTAATAACATTCTGTTCCAAGAAATACTGTCAGGTCTTATAACACCAAGGTTTTGTTTTGAGTTATTCTGGTAGATGGATTATTTTGCTTTTAAATAATCATCCCTGGAATTTCCAAATACAAAAGAAAAGCCACATATAATTTAATTTATGGGGAGATGCCTTTTTTGTCGATGTAAATCTTTCAGAATTGACTAATAGTTGCATTTTCTCTTAACAAGTATCATTCCTTTTCTAATTTTTGGAATGACTATAAATGTCAACAAAATAGATTCAAGCAAGTTTTATGAGCGGGACTCCAAACAGATGAAAATAAGCAAAATGATGAAACAAATCAACTGAAATAATTGAGCTGGAATATACTATAAATAAATAAAATGAATGAAAAAATTATATCCCTAAAGAATTATTGATGGTAAAATAGAGATCCTCTGAGGTTACTCTCCCTGGATAATAATAGAATTCTGCTAAAACCAGTGAGGTCCTTGTGAGAGCAGTTTCTTGCAGCTGAAGAAGGGACCTGGACCCCATAGCTTGGTGTCCTCAGTGTGTACTCAGGTATCCCTTGCTCCAGCATGCTGGGTTGAAATAACACAGAGTAGCAAATATTTAGAATGAGTTTTATGTGTCTTTGGGATTTTTCCTTCCCCACCATTGGTAAATAGCATATTTCTTCTCCCAATCTGTGACCTTTGAGATAACTTCCCTTGTTAAACACCCACTGGTTTGTATGGGTGTTTGTTTTCTTTCTTCTCTCCCCCACCCCGCATTTCAAAAGCTCTTTTTGTCTCCCTCTTCAACTGCTTTCAGCGAAGAGCAAGGTCTTCAGATGAGACTCCTGTCTGTAGTCCTGAAAGGAGGAACTCAGAGGTGGAGGAATTAGCGATCACAAACCTAAGCCTGCCCATGTGACCCAAACAGAAACATGTTTTTTTCCATCGTAAATTACGCTTCAATATTACTGGTTGTAACTTTCATACATCAAAATGAAATACAGGTTAGTTGAGAGGCTGTTCTAAAGTAGATAAAATGGTTTTATTGGTTGGTAAACTGATCTGTGTGGTATTTGTGGATTTGCAGGGGCTCCATATGGACCTTTTGAAATAAAAACATTATACTAGAAATGGATGAAAACCTGCCATTTGCCCTGCTCCATACAAACTGGGATACTTAGCAACTGGCACAGAATCAGAAGCTGGAGGCTACGGAATGGTAGCCAGGTGCTAATGGTGCTCATTTATACGGGCGCATCAAGTTACGGCAATAATTTGCAACTCCTGTCTGTCTGTGCCACCCCTGGAGAGCTTGCTCAGGCTGTCAGGGGATGCAGCAGCTCCGCAAACCTCTTGTCCTGTACCTCCATAGTTTTCTTGTCCATCTGCGTGTAGTTTTCCTCTGGGGGGTTTTCTCTCTCCTTTCTGGGCCTCCATGTACCAGGGGAGGGGGTAAGACAGAATGAGGAGACCAGGGTGAGGAGACATAACAGGGTCCATCAGGCTGCACCAGAGGTATTAAATCGGGTTAATGAAGAGCTTAGAGAAACCTGGCTCCCCATCTGAATTCTGTTACACATTAACTGTGAGTTAGCCTCCATTTGCTTAGTGTCGTGCATCATTTCAGTTGTTATTTCTTCTTCGGTCACTCTTAGTGCTACTGGTACTAGTGATCATTTGTTGTATCGGTGCAGCTGAATTGGATTTCAAATTATTATGTCAACCAATTTATATTCTCTTGTGTAGGTATAGCAGCATGGGGGGACAGTGGGGTTGTGCTAAGTTAATATATGGTAATACTATTTTATTGTCTCTTTATTTCTTGCTTGTTTTTTCATTTAAGAAATTGGTGCCCGGGCGCCTGCGTGCTCAGTTGGTTAAGCGTCTGCTTTCAGCTCAGGTCATGATCCCAGGGTCCTGGGATTGAGCCCCGTGTTGGGCCCCCTTCTCAGCGGGGAGCCTGTTTCTCCCTCTGCTGCTCCTCCTACTCGTGCTCTCATTCTCTCTCACTCTCACACACACACATACACTCAAATAAAATCTTAAAAAAAAAAAAAAAAATTGGTGTCAACATCTACCCATGCCTTTAAATGTTCTTCTATAACATACTTCTTTATATATGGGAAACATTTTATGGTTAGATAGCATTCACTTATCCCATCAAATTTAAATTCTTTGCTACTGTAAAAATTGTGTATTTCCTTGTAGCTTTATCACAGTTGTTTCCTTAGGAAACTCTTCTAGAGGCAGAGCTGGCAGATGAAAGAATGTATTTATTTATAGAGGTTTAATTATTTTTGTCAAATTGGCCTCCAGAAAGTTTTCTCCTTTCAATTTATTCTCTTCCTAGTGGTGCATGAGAGGGCATATTTTCCAGTATCTTAGGTAATACTGTTTTTTAAAAAACTCTGCCAATCTGATATGGGGGAGATGGTATCTCATTGTGCTTTTATTTGCATTTCTTAAAATACTGGTGAGGTTGGACATTTTTTCCTTTGTAAATTGCCTTTTAATTGGTCCTTGCTTTTCTTTTGGGATGTTTATTTTTCAGTTAATTTTATGAAGTTCTTTATGTAGTACAGAGAGTATTCTATTTGTCTATAGGTTTTCTATAATGTAAATATTTTTCCTATTAGACACATTTTGAGTTTTTTCCTTTGGTATATTTTTACATGAGAAATATTTGTGCATGTGGTTGAATCTTAATATGTTTTCCTTTTGAAGTTGCTGCCTTTGGTGTTGTGTTTAGAAAAGATTCCTCCATCCGAAGATTGTACACAGTTCTCCTAGCTTTTCTTCCAGTATGTTTTTGGTTTCTTGAATTTACATTTAAATCTTAATCTGTCTGGAATTTTTTTTTGTGTAGGAGTATGAGAATAGGATTTTTTAAACTGTATTTTTGCAAATACGTTTCAATTAGAAAGACTGAAGAAAGAAACAAAGATTAATTGAATGTTCTTCCCTTTCCCTTTTAAGCTTTACCTGAACAAACATAATACAAAATCCTGGATGTGGATTTTCTATCTTTTTCATTGATTTCTCCACCTCATTTTTAATTTTTGAATCAATATCACATTATTTTAACTGTTATATTGCATTTAAATATCTGACAGCCTGAATCACGCTTATCTTTTTCAGAAATTTCTTGGCAATTCCTTGCACTGTCTCCTGACCAGATGGTTGTCATGATGTCTTAATTGTTCATTTTACCATTGGTCTCAATTCTAATCTCTTCTCAACAGAGTTGGCTATTGTTCTCAAACACAAATTGGATCATATTACTCTCCTGCTTGTCGTATATACTTCCAGCCATTTTTACAAACTAAAAATGGGCATGTTGTCTATCAGAGAATTTTAGACCTGAAGTCCCAGCAATTTCTGTGCTTCAGAGTGTTCATGGACACTGTACACACTATTTTGGTGAATGTGTTTTTTTTCTTTTTTTTTTAATTCCTGAGAAGCCGGCTAATAGTTTTACTAGATCTTGAAATAGCCATGACCCCAAAGCAGTAGTAAGGTAGAGAGACTCCTCGGCTCATAGGAGCAGGCTGTCTGTGGGTAGACTCTGCTTACCTCCCTCACCCCTCCTACACCGTACTTCCTGCTTCCTACCCCTCCTGAACTGCTTACCATGTACTAAACAGTCTGCTGATTCATGCCTCAGTGCCTTTGTACGTGTTATTCCTTTTCCCAAAGTGATCTCCCCCACACACGTCACCCATCTGGAAAATGGCTGCTTGTCCTTCAAGAAATGATCAAAGGATCTTGTCCTCTGAAACCTTGCCTAATCTCCTTAGGCAGACCTCATCACCTTCTCCTTGTTTTTTTTTTTTTTTTTTTATAAATCAGTGCATTTAGTCTTTATTTAATCATTCCTCTTATACTACCAGTGGGTGGTTTTTTTTTTTGGCAGAAACCAGGGAAATTTTGAGTACAAAGGAGAGTGGCAGGGTGAGTGAAAGCAAGTTATGGTGCTCTTGCAGTCCCATGTGACTGTTATGGCCGGAGTTCAGGAGACAGCAGTGTGGATGGAGGAAGAAAGTGGAATTGAGATTTAGTTTGAAAGTCTGGTAGACAGGATTTACTGATTAATTGTTGCGGGGGTGGGGGGGGGAAAGAAAGGGAGAAATCTGGTGTGATCTTCAGGTTTCTGACTCAAAACACCTGGCTGGATGGTGTGGCCATCATTTTTCTTGTTGAGCTTATGGACTCAGTAAGGTTTCATCCAATGATAATTGCCAACAGTCCTTAGACACCACTTTTCCTGACTTGATGCAAAGGTAGGCATGACGACATGTGGATTAGTGTGGATAATTCCTCTATTGCCCCTTGAGATGGTGACACTGGTGGCTTGTCATGTGGTAGGCACAGAGGTGCAAGGGAAAGCCTTCATGGAGAAGGTGTATCTAGAAATGGATCTGGAATAACAAGGTAAATTTAGAATTATCAGAGGTGGAGTAAAGTTCATGTCCACCACCCATAATCCATTGTGTTAATTTTCTGGGATGTCTGTGATCCTACACAAAACAGGTATTTTTCCAGTTGTAGAAGCTTTGATATTGGAGTAAAAACAATGTTTATTAATTGAGCTAAGTGGAGTCTGCGAATTTACAACTATGTTTGGTGGTTATCAACTACAACCTTCTGGAGACGTGAAATATGTTGAGCTGCCTTATTCCTTTTTAAGGTCTGCATGACAAAAAAAAAAAATGACTGCTTGGTGTTCTGTTGCTTATATGTCATATCATTTCTGTACCCCAAACCTTCCTAGTGGACATTTGGGTTGTTTTAGTGTTTTCCTATTTCCAACAGTGCACACGTGTGCAAGTGCATCTATAAGCCAGAGCCCGAAGCATAGAATTATTAGATGAAAGCAGTTAACCAGTTTTTCACTGTGAAAGTTGAGCCAGTCTACCCTCCTGGCAGGGTCTGCAACTTCCTGCTTCTTCACAGCCCACCAACACCAAGCGAGTGCTAATCTGATGGCGGCGGCGGGTGGGGGTGGGGGGGCAGATGCTACCTCATTGCTATTTTGATTGTTTCTTTTTGTCAGGAGTACCTGGCAGCACCTTTTCCCTGTTAATATTTCAATTTCCTTTTCCCACTGTTAGCTACTCTTGAACCAATGGAGAGAAAGTGGTGACTGTCAGAAAAAAAAAATTGGCTCACTTTTCCCTGGTATCTCTGGGCACTGAATAGAGGCCCCAATTTCCCATTCTCTGGAGACTGACTCACATTACTCAGATAACAGTCCCTCTTCCTTCCATAAACATTTATTGAATGCACACCATATGCCAGATTCTGACCTAGGCGCTGGGGTAGAGATGGGGAGAACAGGCAATGACCAAAACAGGCGTAAAATCCTGCCCTTAAGCAGCTTACCTTCTAAAGGAGAAAGCATACTATGAGTAAATTAAGAAAAAAAACAAAGAATTGTCAGGTGGTGATAATAACGTGAAGAAGAATAAAGCAGATTCAGGGTTTCAGTGGTGGGGGTGAGGAGAGGTGCTACTTTACCTAAGGTTGTCAAGAAAGGCATTTCCAAGCACTTCTTCCTCGTTTTTCTCCTCTTTGTGCTCTCATGTACTCCTCCCTTTTTCATTCTTAATACTTGTTCAAGTGTGGATTCTCCGATAAAGAATAGGGCTAGAGCTTTGCTTATTGACCTTCCCACAATGATTGCATTAAAATGACACCTCTTCAGTATGAATTCTCTGGTGGGTTGGAACAAATGAAGGCTATCTAAAGACCTTTAAGTTCTGTTATATGGTGACAAGGAGCACCGATATCTAATGTAGAAAAGGTGTGAAATATTCCAGCATTTACTGCTAATATTCCAGCCCTCCATGCTCACAGTGTCAGCTGCCTCACAGAAGCCTGATGTCAATCACAAAAGAGAGTTTCTCAATGGGACTGGTTTATGGATTTTGCCTTCAGGACAAAGGCAGCCTTCATTTGCAAAAATTTTTCTCTTTGAGGGAAAGTGGAACTGCAAATGCATCATGGCCTCCATGGCTTCTGAGCATAGGATGTCTACAACAGGGTTGGTCGAGAAACAAAAGTTTTTATTAATTTATCAGGATGCTCATGAGCTGGATAGAAAAGCTGTAGGCTTTTCACCATGGAAGCCATGGTAACTGAATTTCCATAATGGATATCAAAGATCTGAAGAGTATTCTCAATTTACATATTCTCTCTCAATTTATGCTCAAAGAAAAGGTATTAATAAAAATTAACATAAGGAAAAACCCCAGTGTATTAGGAATATTCAATATCAGCAGACCAATAATACTGGAAAAGGCTACCAGTACATTCTTAGGCAAAAGTCATAGAGGAATTTTGGGTCCAAAGTTAAGAGCATCTACCCACCACCAATTTTTAGTGAAGCCACACACTAGCCACTTAGCTCTTCTTGTGATCTAGAGTCAACATAAAATAATAATAACAGCCTTTATTTCTTAAATGTCTTATGCAAGCCCCTGTGCTAAGCACTTTTTATATTATCCAGTACATTCTCACAGCAAGCCTGAGAGGTAGGTAATTTCCTTACACCGTGTAGTTGAAGAAACTGAGACAAGTGACCTGCGAAGATTAAATAGTTCATAAGTACTGGAATTGGGATTTGAGCCACATGTGTCTGATTTCAGTGTTTGTGCCCAACCAGTTTTTACTAAGTACCTCCATAGGGCCCAGCGATAGTTTAAGATAGGGTCACAGACATTTAGGCATTAGAACAACCAGGTAAAGTAGATGTTCTGTTGAAGGACACGAGGAGTAGAGAGGTGAAGTGTGTCAAAGTCACATGTTTTAGAGTCAAAGTATGAACTCAAGACCTCTGTCTCCAAACCCAGTGATATTTTGTTTTTGATTTTACTTTATCACAGCGATGTAATATTCTTCCAGTTGCCTGCTTCTTTGAGGTAAAGTGCTAATTAGCAGAGATTCCTAGAAGAAAGGTGTTAAATATCTGCACTTTTAGAAACCACCCTGGATTTTCCCATCATTTAGGCCATTACTGTGTTGAATCTAATTTGGAGCTTCTAGAAACCACATGAGTTCTGTGGGTAGTGTTCATTATGCTTCAATGAACTGAATGGTATCCTGGTGGTGCAAGAACACTCATATTGCTTCTAAACATGTGGGAATGCTGATTGCCACCTGCAGATAACCTAGGCAGTGGGCAGTCAGACTCCAATTCTGAAGGGTTTGCAATGGATGGGTATTTTTTGATCTCCCACCCCCAGCTTTATTGAGGTATAACTCACAAAAGTAGAAGATATTTAAAGTGTACAGTTGATGATTTGATGTATATATACACTGTGAAAAGATCCCCCCCTTTCAGTTAATGAATACATCCATACCTCACATTTGTACCTTTTTTTTTTTTGATGGAATGTTTAAGTTCTGCTATTTTAGCAACCTTCAATTATACATGGCGGTGTTGTCAAATAGAGTCAACATATTCTACATTGAATCCTCCCACCCTGTTTATCTTACAGCTGAAAGTTGGTACCCTTTTGCAACCTTTTCCTATTATCCCGCCCAGCTCCTGGCAACCATTTTTATATTGTTTCTGTGAGTTCAATTTTTTTTAAAGATTCCATGTGTAAGTATTACAATGTGGGTTTTTTTTTTTTCCTGTCTGGCTTATTTCACTTGGCATAATATCCTCTAGGTTCATTTACGTTGTCTCAAATTAGAAGCTTGCTTTCTTTTTTAAAGGCTGAATAATCCATTGTGTGTGTATGTGTGTGTGTATCATATTTTCTTTATTCATCTGTAGACAGATGCTTAATGTGTTTCCATACCTTGGCTATTGTGAATAACGCTGCTATGAACATGGGAATACAGATCTCTCTTTGAGATGATTTTGTTTCCTTTCAATGTATACCAAAAGTGGGATTGCTGGACTATAATGGTAGTTCTCTTTTCAATTTTTTCAGGAATTTCCGTACTGTTTTCCAGAGTAGCCATACCAATTTACATTCCCACCAACATCATATAAGGGTTCCCTCTTCTTGACATCCTCGCCAACGTTTGTTTTTTCTTTTTGATAATAGACATCCTTACAGTTGTGAGGTGATAGCTCATTTTGATTTGATTTGCATTTCCCTGATCATTAGTGATATTGAAACCCTTTTATGTTCCTGTTGGCCATTAGTATGTTGTCTTTGGAAAAATGTCTCTTTAGGTCCTTTGCACATTTTCAAACTGTTTTGTTTTTGTTTTTTTGCTATTGAGTTGTATGTGTATATATTCCTTATATATTTTGGATATTAATCCCTTACGAGATATATGGTTTGTGAAGATTTTCTCCCATTCTATATGTTGTTTTCTCATTTTCTTGATGGTTTTCCTTGCTTTGCAGAACTTTCTGAGTTTGATGTAGTCCCACTTACTTTTGCTTTGTTGCTTTTACTCTTGGCATCAAACCTAAAAATCACTGCCAAGACCAATGTCAAGGGCTTACTACATTTTCTTCCATGTGTTTTATGGTTTCAGGTCTTAAGTTCAAGTCTTTGATCCATTTTGAGTTGATTTTTATGTATGGTGTAAAAGAAGGGCCCCGGTTTCATTCTTCTACATGTGACTGGGCAGTTTTCTCAAAACCATTTATTGAAAATACTATGCTTTCCCAATTTTATGTTTTTGGATCCTTTATCAAAAATTAATTGACTGTATATGCATGGGTTTATTTCTGGAGTCTTCATTTTGTTCCATTGGTCTCTGTGTCTGTTTTTATGCCAGTACTAGACTGTTTTGATTACTATAGCTTTGTAATATAGTTTGAAATCAGGATGTAAGATACCTCTAGTTATGTTCTGTCTCAGGATTGCTGTGGCTATTCAAATTATTTTCATTCCATACCCATATTAACATTGTTTTTTCTATGTCTGTGAAAAATGTCATTGGAAATTTGATAGGGATTGCATTTAATCTGTAGATCACTTTGGCTAGTATGGATGTTTTAACAATATTAATTCTTCCAATCCATGAAGATGGACTACTTATTTGTGTCACCTTCACTTTCTTTCATCAGTCTTAGAGTTTTCAGTGTACAGATCTTTTACTATCTTGGTAAAATTTATTCATAAGAATGTTGTTCTTTTCAAAGCTATTTTTTTTAAGATTTTATTTATTTGGGAGCAAGAGAGAGGATGAGTGGGGCGAGGGGCAGAGGGAGAAGGAGAAGCAGACTCCCTGCTGAGCAGGAAGCCAGACATGGGGCTCGATCCTGAGACTCTGGGATCATGACCTGAGTCAAAGGTAGATGCTTAACTGACTGAACCACCCAAGCACCCCTCAGTGCTATTTTAAATGGAATTGTTTTCTTAATTTCTCTTTCCAATAGTTAATTGTTGGTGTACAGAAATACAACTGATTTTTGTATATTGATTTTGTATCTGAAACTTTACTGAAATTGTTTATTAGGCCTAACAGTTTTGTAGTAAAATTTTTAGGTTTTCTATATATAATATGTCTCTGAAAATAGAGTCAGTTTTATTTTCTTTCTTTCTGATTTGGATGACTTTTATTTTTTTCCTTGCCTAATTGCTCTGGCTAGGACTTCCAGTACTATGTTGAATAAAAGCAGTAAGATCCTTGTCTTGTTCCTGGATCTTAGAGAAAAGTTTCAATCTTCCACCATTGAATATGATGTTAGTTGTGGGCTTGTCATATATGGCATTCATTATGTTGATGCACAGTACATATGTATGCAATTTTTTGAGAGTTTTTATCATGTAAGGTTGTTAAATTTTGTCTGCATTTATTGATTTTTCTGCATTTATTCAGATGATCATATTTTTTTGATCATATTTTTATATTTCATTTTGTTAATGTGGTATATCACACTGATTGATTTGCAGGTGTTGAATCATCCTTGCATCCCTTGAATGAATCCCACTTAATCATGTTATGTGATCCTTTTAATGTATTACTGAATTCTGTTAGTGTTTTCTCGAGAATTTTTGCATTCATTGGGAATATGGCCTGGAACTTTTATTTATTTATTTTAGAGTTTATTTAATCTCTACACCTAATGTGAGGCTTGAACTCATGAGCCCAAGATCAAGAGTCCCATGCTCTTCAGACTCAACCAGCCAGGCATCCCTGTAATTTTCTTTCATTATAGTGTCTTTGTCTGAGTCTGATTTCAGAGTAATGCTGGCCTTATAAAAGGAGTCGTTCCCTTTTCTTCTATTTATTGGAAGAGTTTGGGATTAATTGATACTAGTTTGATTCTATCAAACAGTCTTTAAATGTTCTTTAAATGTCTGGTCTTAGACTTTTTTGTTGGGAAGTTTTTGATTACTGATTGAATCTCTTTACTAGTAATTGGTCTGTTCATATATTCTATTTCTTGATGATTCAGTCTTGGTAGGTTGTATGTTTCTAGGGATTTATTGATTTCTTTTAGGGTGTCCAGTATTTTGGCATGTAATTGTTCAAAATAGTCTCTTCCTTTGTATTTGTATCAGTTATTATAGCTAATCTTTTATTTATTATTTTATTTGAGTCCTCAGAGACTTTGTTCAGGCGTAGCTTTACAGTCAGTGTGTATATGGGAGGAGGGGAGCTCAGGAGTCTCTTATGTCATCGTCTTTGTTGACCGTCTCTTGATTTCTTTTTAAAACCAGAGCTGGATTAAATCAATTCTTGATCTTAACCTATTTTGAAGTCTACTTGTAACACATCATGAGTTGTTTTGGCTTTTTATCATTAATTTTTAAATATAAGTATGGTGCTCTAGTATTCAAAATGTAGGACTTTGTGTAGGAGAAAGTTTGTTAATTTCTTAAAGATATTCAACAGATCAGGGAAATAATGAAAACAGGTAAATTTCTAAGATCTTTATTGAGGATAATGTTGGAAATTTACAATACAATTTAACTGATGTTTTACTTTGCTTCTGGGATATTAAATATTCTATGTGATAAAACAGTTTTAGTAATTTCAGAACAAATAATACAGTCATAGTGGTACTACTTAGGATCAGTGGATTGTCGTCATTCTCAGGAAACTTTTTCATATCAGCACTCTTCTTCTGGAAGAGATTTAGAAAAGCCAGAAAACTTTAATTCACAAATTATAAGTATTCAAAATACTGATAGATTCAGGTGAATTGTCCTGAGGGGAAAAAAGAAAAGAAAAGCTACCCTGGCAGGCCTTTTTAGACTTTCATTATCTATTTATCTATCCGAACTGTTTTTTTTAATGGAACAATTACTTGTGCTGTGTTCCATTTCCCTACCAACCCTGGCAGGTTTGTTTCTTAGCTACATATCCTGGAACCTACAAATGAAACTGGAGGCCCTGAAAAAATAAAGATCAGTCTTTTTGTTCTCTTATATAAATGTAAGCTTAGCAAAGAGTGCTATGGAAAAGCACTCAGCTTGTACTAAATAAAAAAGCACTAAATAATTCTCAAATTTACTCAAGTTGAAATAAAATGGAGTGGAAGGAGGTATTCCCAAATTTGAAATAATATCAGTATTCTAAAAAAAAAAATCTTGAAAGTAATATGCCCTCATAGACTTCTAAGCAGAGTCAGGAAACATTTGTATTCTTGGCTGAAGGTTTAACTAATATAAATTGTCATAAAACATCCAAATGTAAACCTAAGCTTTCACTTAGGCATAAGAAAAACAATGTGAAAGCTATAAACTTCTTATAATGTCTGATCAAAGATTCTCTTGAAATTTAAACATTTTATTTATATCTACCAAGCAGGTATTTTAGAAAAGGGGAAGATTAAGAAATTTAAATTTATGCTCTAATAGTTGTTTGACTTAAAGTATTTCTTACATCAAAAAAATTCGACATAGATATAGTAATAAGAGTTGAAAATCACATAACATATTCCCATAAACCACTTGAAAGGAAGCATCTACACTGGATATTCTTAGATGGTTTTTCAAGTTTAGTTTTATATCCCATAGGGGAAAGAGGTACTTCTGTATTTCTGCAAAAACAATTCTGGTATAGAAGGTTATAATCTAACAGAAAACAAATCTCACAATTCTCCGTCCAGTGTTCTCTGCTCTTGTATACTTGCTTTTAATACTGTACCATCAACCTGTGTTCTGGGCAAAGTATATTCGGTTCGTATTTGTAATCATTAATCATTTCCTGCTTAGTGAGATTAACTGCTTTTTGCATTTCTACATCTCCTTCAGCATTTTTTTGCAGTGTGCCAAGACCATTTATTTGACTTACAGACCTGTCTCCCAGAGCTAGGAGATAGAAGGAAGTCCTTTCTTCTTTACTTTGATTTTTCCCATTCACAGTAAATTAAGGATTGTTACTGGTGCAGTGAGACCTGGAAGCAGGAGTGAGAGTTGCTTGGAATTAGGGACATGCAAAATAGATTCCCGTTCTACCATTAAAGACTGTTAGGATTCCAATGAGCTTTGTCTTTTGCGTCTATGTAATACAGAGATGAGAATACTGATGTTAAGAGATTATTATGAGGATTAAATGAGTTAGGTAAATTGTCTAACAAGGTGCCTGGTACATAGTAATCATACTGATAGTAATCATTTGATCTCCTTGTTGGACATTGTTTTGAAATGAATACCTTGACATCTCTTTCTTTTTTTTTCTGGAACTTTTCTCTTTGCAGTTTATCTGAATTACAGGACTTCTTTTCCTTTTCCCCCTCTTCCCCCTTCCCCCTCCTTCTTTTTTTTTAAGTAAAACTAAGTTGTATTTCACCTCATTGAAAATCACTTTGGTTTAGTTTATTTCTTGTACCCACTTAAATCCAAGAAGTCTTTTTTTATCCTGACCTTCAAAATTAAGGTGATTTATAAAATGTATGCTATTAACTCTGCCTTTTAAGACTCATACAAAAATTGAGACAGAATAGGAATGTTTTGGTTCTTCTACTTCAGCCCAGTGACATGTAATCTTATTTGCCATTTTTTTTGGTTTCAAGTCATTTAGAAAGGTGATAATCCCCATCACTTGTGAATATGTGTGAAAAATAATTTTTATTTCAAGATTTTTTGTAGTGTCAGATCTCACAACTGTTTACACCTTCATATGTCATGTTTTAAGGTCTTTCTGCGTTTTAAGCCTTATCTTCTTTCTGTTTAGCAAATCCCATTCATCTTTCAAAAAGTTGATTTGAATTGTCACCTCTTGAATGAAGAGTTCCTGATTGTTCCAATCAAAGGAGAGCCCTGATCCTTCTTTGAAATCTTATAGAGTAACCATAAAATTTATCCAATTTTTTCAAGAGTGAATAGGGGCCTTATTTGTAGTCTCATTGGGACAGTAGTCATAAACTGGAACTGTCATGGGTGAAAAGGATGGATTGTGACCCAGGTTGTTGTATTTTGGGACGTGTTAATACGATGGGCTTTGAGCTCAAGTTGGTCTCTCTTCCAAATCTGGTTCTCTGCATGACTTTGGGAAAATTATCTTATCCTTCAAAATTCATTCATTTTTTGATGGCCATTTATTGACCTATTTGATGCTGTGCAAAGGGTGAGGAATTGGTAGCACAAAGATAAATATATACGGTCATTGCTCTGATGTAGCTTACGTCCAACTTTCAACTACAGAATGGGGCTAAGAGCAAGCAAAACATTCTGGATTGTGAGGAATAAATGAGATAGTACTTAGGGAGCATTTAGTAGAATCACTAGTATATCGGAAGTGCTCAATGGTAACTATAAATTTCTTTGTATTTCTCACATGTTAATTATCAGATACTCTATACACAAGTATAAGATTTTTGAGGTTAAAAAGCAGTTCTTTTTTTTTTTTTTTTAAAGCTTTTATTTATTTATTTGACAGAGAGACACAGCGAGAGAGGGAACACAAGAAGGAGGAGTGGGAGAGGGAGAAGCAGGCCTCCCGCAGAGCAGGGAGCCCGATGCGGAGCTCGATCCCAGGACCCTGGGATCATGACCCGATCCGAAGGCAGACGCTTAATGACTGAGCCACCCAGGTGTCCCTAGAAAGCAGTTCTTATTAATGTTTGCATTTCTTAAGACTTCAGCATTGTAGCCTCCCATTGTTTGAATTTAAGTAAATCTCACTAAAGATCAGGTATGAAAATTTTTCTATTTGTCCCTTTTGCTTTTTTGTTTCTCTGTTGATTCTTCCCTACTCTATTTGGGTTATTGGAATTTTTTTCAAAGATCTTATTTATTTATTTGAGAGAGAGAGAATGAGTGAAAGGTGGGGCGGTGAGAGAGGGAGAGAATCTTAAGCAGGCTCCATACCCAATGTAGAGCCCGACAGGGGGCTTGATCTCATGACCCTGAGATCATGACCTGATCCAGAACCAAGAGTCAGTTGTTCAACCAACTAAGCCACCCAGGCACCCCTCTTAATAATCTGTTTTTAACTTTGATTTTCTGCAGTTTGACTGCAAACTGCTGGGATATGGTTATCTTTATATTTATACTTCTTGGAGTTTGCTAAACTTCTTGGATTGGTAAGCTAGCATTTTTCATCAAATTTGAGAAGTTTTCAGGCATTATTCCTTCAAATATTTTATCTGGCTAATCTCATTCTCTTTTCCTTCTAGGATTGCAATTATATTTATGAAAAATTATTTGATATTGTCTTGCCTATCCTTGAAGCTCAGTTCATTTTCTTGATTTTTTTTTCCTGTTCATTTCCTAGATTGAATAATTTGTTTTGATCTGTTTTAGGTTCTGACTTTCTTTTCCGCTATCTCCAGTTAGCTATTATGCCCATCCACTAACTTTTTTCATTTCATTTCAATTGTAGTTTTCAGTTCTTGAACATCATTTGGTCCTTTTTTCTGCTTACATTCCCTCTCTGTTCACTAAGATCAGATTTCCTTTCATTCTTTGAGCATATTTTCCCTTAATTCTTTGAATGTATTTATAATAGCTGTTTAAAGTTTTTGTTAGGCCAATACCTATGCCTAATTAAACCTTAAACCATTTTGGGGTTTATTTTTTGCTTGTTGGCAGATCACATTTTTCTGTTTGTTTGGTGAGTTTTTGATTGACTTTTGGAAATTTTGGATAATGTTATAAAGTATCTGGATTCTGTTTTCTTCTTCTGAAGAATGTTGATTCTTATTTTAGAATCTGTTGAATTATTGGCCAGTTATCTTGAACATGGTTTAATGCTTCATTAGTGCCAATCTCTAGGAAGCCAGGGTGCTTCCCAAGCCCCTTCAGTTTGTTAGTATTCCATGTGCAAGAGAAGATGTTTTTCTTGAGCCTTTGTTTTAAGCTTTGTTGGGGGTCCTAGGACTCAGTTTAGGATAGGGCTTTACTTGTATAATGCAGTGACTTCCTGCCCCAAGTGGCTGGCACAAGTGTTAATAATGTATTTATTCATGAGATCTCTTGCTCGTACAGGGCTCAAACTCTAATCATGTCCAGCACCGTCTTTCCTCTAGCAGTACTTGACCTCTGGTATCTCTGGTCTTTCAACCCCATAATGTTTACTATCTGGTAAGCCTCAGGTGTTTTCATCCTGCAAAGGTATGGCCCAGATCTCAGCCACAGACTTGTGGAGACTCCCTCCTTAGACTTCTGGGAATTTCTCTGCATAAATCTTTGCTCTCTAGGATTCTGCCATGTAGAGTCCCAGTCAAGTCAGCTGCCCTGAAACCTGCTCTCTATCTGCTCAGCTTGACATGACTGTTGTGCTCTGCTTGGCTTCATCTCTCTGTGTCATGTTAAGGAAAATATCCTTAATTAGAGAGGTGGACAATCATGGGGTTTACCTTGTGAGTTTGCCTTTTCTCAGGGACTGCAGAATCAGACTGGCCTGTTGTATGCTGCCTGAAAACAGTTTCCTTATGCATTTTATCCAGTTTTAGAAGTGTTTTCTGTTGGAAGGCTCATCTCTTATAGTTGTTCCATCATAGCCGGAAGCAGAAATACACAGGGTGACACTTTGTTTTATAATTGTTTGTGACTTAAAATGCATGCTGCCTATCTTAAAAATTTTTTGTGTGATTTTAATTTTATTTGTGATCAGAGAATAATAAGGTCACATGGGTAAAATTCCAAAACTACAGAAAAATAAATAGTCATAAGAGTTCAAAAGTGTTACTGGTTTCTTCGTGTACTCTTTCAGATACTTTATATGTCCCTGAGAAAAACTAAGAGGGAGAAGATTTTATATACATAAGATTATATACATCCTATTTGTTTCATAAATGGTATTGTGATATATATATGTATCTATATATATATATGCTTTTCTGTATCTTACCCTTTTTCTACTTAATTAAATATCTCGGAGGTTACACATAAAATTTCTCCATTTTCTTTAAGACCTCCATGTTTTTCATTTGTATAAATGTGGCACAAATCATCTCACCAGATCCCTATATAGGATTTTGCTTTTTGGTTATTATAAACAATGTTCCATGAACTTCCTTGAACATACTTTTCAGTACAAGCCAGTATTTCTGTAGGATAAATTCATAAAAATGCAATTTCTACCTCAAAAGATATGTACCTTTGTCATTTAGCTCAATAATATCAAATTTCCCTCTCTGGTGGCTATAGTCTTACCAGTACTTTATTGGAGAGATGCTGACATTTTTGTTGTGCCTCCAGTGTTCATTTTCTCTATGGTACATCTAGAAAATTGGCTTCAGCTTTTTTTTCTTTTAATTTCAGTATAGTTGACACACATTACATTAGTTTCAGGTGTACAACATAGTGATTCAACAATTTTATACATTATGCTGTGTTCACAAGTGTAGCTACCATCTGTCACCATACAACACTATGAAATTATTGACTATAATCCCTATGCTGTGCTCTTATTCCCATGCCTTTTTCCACAATAGGAGGCCTGTATTTCCCAGTCCCCTTTACCCATTTTGCCCATCCCCCATCTCCCTTCTAGAAGCCACCACTTTGTTCTCTGTATTTATGGGTCTTTTTCTGCTTTTTATTTATTCATTTGTTTTAGTTCTTAAATTCCATATATAAGTGAAGTCATACCCTGTTTATCTTTCTCTATCTGACTTACTTTACTTAGCGTAATATTCTCTAGGTCCATCCATCTTGTCACAAATAGCAAGATCTCATCCTTTTTGATGGCTGAGTAATATTCCGTAGGGCGTGTGTGTGTGTGTGTGTGTGTGTGTGTGTGTGTGTGTATACCACATCTTATTTATCCATTCATCTATTGGTGGACACTTGGGCTATTTCTATATCTTGGCTATTGTGAATAATGCTGAAGTAAATATAGACATACGGCTTTTCAAGTCAGTGTTTTTATTTTCTTTGGATAAATACTCAGCAGTGGTGGAATTATTGGATCATATGATATTTCTATTTTTGGTCTTTTGAGGACGCTCCATACCATTTTCCACAGTGGCTCTACCAGTTTACATTCCCACCAGCAGTATATGAGGGTTTCTTTTTGTCCACGTCCTTGCCAACGCTTGTTATTTCTTGTCTTTCTACACTTGATTTTAGCCAAAAGGCCGAGAAGCGATTATTTCTTGTCTTTTTGATTCTAGCCATCCTAACAGGTTTAAGGTGAATTCTCATTGTGGTTTTGATTTACATTTCCCTGATGATGAGTGATAGTGAGCATTTTTGATGTGTCTGTTGGTCATCTGTATGTCTCCTTTGGAAGAATGCCTAGTCAGGTCCTCCGCCTGTTTTTAAATTGGATTTTTTTTGGTGTTGAGTTGTTTAAGTTCTTTGTGTAGTTTGAACATTAAGCCCTTATTAGTTAAGTCATTTACATATATCTTCTCCCACTCAGTAGGTTGCCTTTTAGTTTTGTTGATGGTTTCATTCATCATGCAAAAGGTTTTTATTTTGATGTAGTCCCAATTGTCCATTTTGCTTTTCTCCCCTTGCTTGAGGAGATATATCTAGAAGAATGTTGCTACAGCTAATGTCAAAGAAATTACTGCTTTATACTCTTTTAGGAGTTTTGAGGTTTCACATCTCACATTTAGGTCTTTAATCCATTTTGCATTTTTTTTTTTGTATGATGTAAGAAAGTGGTCCAGTTTCATTTTTCTGCATGTAGCTGTCCAGTTTTCCCAACACCATTTGTCCCCATTGTGTATTCTTTCCTCTTTTGTTCTTTTGATCTATGAATCTCTTCTTGTGCCATGCTTCTGCATTTTATTCTTATTATTTTTATTCTGAATCAGTTAGTAATCTTTCCCTGATTAACTCATAAATTTCTTATTAAAATAATGGGGTGAGCATCAGTGATTTATATCAATTAGTGATTGCATTACTATTAATACTGCTATTATTACTACTACTCCTGTGGTTCATTTCCCTAATATTCCAGATACATACCAGCTAATAATTTCCATTTTAAAAATGCAATTTTAGGGGTGCCTGGGTGGTTCAGTCCATTAAGCATCCAACTCTTGATTTTGGCTCAGGTCATGATCTTGGGGTTGTGAGATTGAGCCCCATGTTAAGCTCCATGCTGGGTGTGGGGCCTGTTTGGGATTCTCCCTCCCCCTCTCCTTCACCCCTTGCCCCCCTTAACACTCGCTCACTTGCTCTCTCTCTCAAAAAATACATAAGAAAAATAAAAGTAATTTTATTTTCAATTTGGTTCATGATTTTCAAAGAATTCTCTTTTTTTTGGTGCTTTGAAAATATGGGTAGAACATATGCTAGTCTGCTATTCATTCTGAACTAGATTGTGTCTTTGAAATGCACAGTCTAACTTTATTAAATCTTTATGGAATCATGTCCTTTGAGCTTTCTAACTTGTTTTCTTTATTTCTTGTTTTTCCTTAACCTCACTTGCTCTTCTGAATTTGAGAAACTGCAGGTGTCTGGGACCAAGGTATAGTTATTCACTGAACATTCTGAGTCAGTCTGTGTTTGTGGAAACTGTGACTCTATGTTAGTTTCTCTACTTCCAGGGACATAAAGTTGTCCAGATAATTCAGAGTCTCTAATTTTGTAGGTTCTTGTCTCTTTGCAGTGTGCTGAAAAGGAAATTGTTAATTCATTGCTGTGAAATACGGAAGTATCTGTCTTTAATATTAGCATTTAAAAGGTTTTCTATGAATAAATGCTAATATTAGGACTTTTGCCCTTCTAGCATTCGCCTTCAACCCCATCTGTTTAAATATCATAGAGAAAGAAATTTCTCATTTTTTTCTCTTTCCTTGTATCTGTTATTATTTCATTGCTGTGTGGTCTCATTACCAAGTTGTAATGTAATATCCTCAGGAATGAATCCTGAGAAGGACCCATTAAATGGAATTTTTCTTCTTGGTAACTCTTTTCTAAAAAAAGTTATTTTTCTTTATATTCCAAAGTTCCCCGCCCCACCCCCCGCACCTCTTCCCTCAACATCATCATTCTTGTTGCCAACTGCTTTTGACTGTGTATCTTTTTCTTCTTTTTTAAAAAGATTTCATTTATTTATTTGACAGAGAGAGAGAGCAAGCACACAAGCAGGGGGAGCAGCAGAAGGAGAGGGAGAATCAGGCTTCCCGCTGAGCAGGGAGCCCAATGCGGAGCTCGATCCCAGGATCCTGTGATCATGACCTCAGCCGAAGGCAGATGCTTAATCGACTGAGCCCCACAGGCGCCCCTTGACTGTGTATCTTCTTGTCAAACACATTTACTGACCTATTGTACATGTTATTATGCAAGACTGTAACTCAGTGACTTGAAAATGTCAATGGCTTAGAATTGTGTCAGGGGAACTAAAAAAAAAAAAATAAGTCTGGCTTTTGCCTGTGAGGAGGGGAATGGTTGAGAACAAAAATTTAAAGTTAAGCGGACAGACATAGGCTGGATGATGCTGGGTGAGGTACACTAAGTCTCAGTTCTCTCATGTGTGAAATATACTTACCTCACACAGTAAACAAGATAAGTCTGGGGGGAGAATTCTCTCCAAACTTCAGAGAAGTTGTTTCTCTGGGCACATTTGCTCTTTGTGTTTTTTTTTCAATGGTTGTCAATCCTTTGACATTTTTTAAAGTCCAGCTGCTGAACATACTCTGGTATTACCATGGCCACCTCACATACTGGCAGTAAAAAGGAGTCTGAATGAACATCTTTTACTTCGGGTAAATTAGATGTTTGATTGATTAATACCCATATTGGCCAGGTGTAGATGGAGAGACACAGAGTGGTTAGTCAGGGTAGCATAAAAAGGGGGCCTACAGTCTTCTATGGCTATTTGTTCTTCCAGCTTCTTTGTGTCTTAGTTACTCTACTTTCAAGATCAGAAAATTGAAGAGGCCACCATCCTAGTGTTATTCTGAAGACATACTTAACTGTAGTCATGCTGGCATTTTACTCATGGTACAGGTGGATCTAGCCATGAATGGAGCAAACCTCACAGAAGACGAAAGAAAGAAAAGCCAGGTTTTATCACAGCTCCTTCATTGGCATAAAAACACTCAGCTCAAAAGAAAGAGTTCCTCTAAGAATTTTATTTAATTTTACTCTACTTAATAAAACAATTAAGTGAGAGGGTTACAAATATTAATCCCTTTCATCATGATTTTCCTTGGGGAATCTTTAGGCAAACGATGAACACAGTCATATCCAGTAAGTTGTTTACGTGGTTGGGTGAATGTTGGTGGAATAAATTGTGTATCTTTGTTGACATTTTTATGTAGGAAAGGTGACAAATGTCCAGGTCATTACCTATAGCTAAATCATTTTCCTTCATTTAGACCTGGTTTTCAATTCCCTGATGTGGAGCTGATTTTTAATGTCATCATTTTGCTCTTTCAGAGCTAAATGGTTTGGATCGAACTTAAATATTCAAAAATAATGTTAAAAATAGAAATGCCTTGCTTTTGGTAGGGAATGAATGTCTCCATTTGAAAAAAAATTCTTTTTTTATGTAAGGATCACTTTCCTATATTGTGATGTCTTGGTTTTATATAGTAATTGCAATAATGATGATGAGAAGGATAGAGAAATTAGCTAACACATGTGGGGCACTTCTGATCTGACTTCGTTCTGTTATTTCAGACAGCCCTGGTAATAATATATATCAAAGTCCAGGGTAGTTCTAGTCTTTAAATAACTTTGCTTTATACTTACACTAGTCTTTTAGTCTATTTTCCTTTTAAACATTGTAACCTATTTTGGGCCTAGCTACCAGTTGTAACTATTTCAGATAGATTTTTATACCAGCCGAAAATGAGTACTTCTGGAAATGAATGATACTCCTTTTTACTAACCCTGAAGATTATACCATGAGAGGTTTTATTACAACCTAGAACCATTGTGATTTGAAAGGTTAGACTTTCTGAACTTGTTTGACTCTCTGTTTGTCCACCGTGATAGTTAATAGTTCCTTTCTCATTCCCCGTGGTCTGGATTCAAATAGCAGTTCCTCCGTTTATTAGCAGCAAAATCAACTTAGGGTAAATTACTTTGCTCTCTGAGTTCAGTGTTGTCATACGTAAAATGGGAATGATAGTAGAACCTACTTGATGTGATTGGTGAGAAGATTAAACATGATCATATTTGCAGAGCGGTAAGAACAATGCCTTTCCCCTGGTAAGTGCCTTGTGTTTGTAAATAAATAAAGATAAACTGGTTCTGCGCATTGCCTTTGCGTTCCCAAGAAGCCTGGACCAAGGGCAGTGAGGCAATTTTGCAGTGGTCAAGCACTCAGACCTTTGTGGCTCTGTCACTCGGGGGCTGTGGGAGCTCTGGCAGGTTGTTGAAAGGGGAGGAGTGTTACAGACTGCTGCTTATGGTTGTTCTCCGGATGGAATGACATGGTATTTGTAAAGCTCCTGCGGTGAGCCACAGATTTCATTCCCATCACATCTGGACTGGCAGAGAACATGGAGCTCCTTAATTTTGATTTTAACTAATGTGATATTTCTCCTGAGCAAACTCTTGCTGATTAGAGAGGAAATTAATTAAATGTCGAAGTTGCTTTAAGTCTTAGTCTGACGTATTGATTTCAGATAATGCTCTGTCTCTAGGAAAAAGTGCTCAGACTTTCAGGTGTCTCGGTGTTCCAGACTTGTGCAGGCTCCTATCCGACCCGAGATGTGAGTGTGTGGGGGAGGGGAGGGGCCAGGCAGGCTGTCGGTGGGAGGGAAGAGCCCGGAGCCCCCGGCACGGAGTCCACTGTTCCACTTGTCCTCCCACTTGCTGCGTGGCTTGGTGGACTCTTGGCTGAGGTCTGAGCTGGTGAACGCAGAATCTGGTGTCTTTGTGACTGGCTGAGGTGTGGCAGCCTCCCTGGCTCTCTGAGCATCATCTCATTCTCACTGGGGTCACAGGACCCCTGAATCCCTGTCCCATGTGTGTCAGAAACAGAGGCTGGGTGCCCCTTTGGTGGATTCTCCACTTCCATCCCTTGCTAGGGCACTGATTCATTCCTCATTAGGCTGGCATATGGCTGCCAGCTCAGTTATTTTCTAATTTCTCTCTTAAAGAGCTGAGAGCCCCCTGACCCCCCCCCCCACTCCACTGAGTCCCAGCCCTACCACAGTGGTTCCCACAGGGAAAGAGGTGCTCAGAAAAGCTGTACTCCATGGTCTCTGTCTGCCTTTCTGCCTGCTGACCTCCAAATGTGCTTAGGTGTGGGCCCACCTGAGAGGTCCTTTCTCTCTAGAGCTTTCAGTGGGGGCAGGGGCAGACTCCCCCATACCTACGTGGCACTTCTTCAGACCCACTTCTGACCACTTTGTCTTTTTTCCTCATTTCCTTCTTCTCACAACCCTTGGGGTGAGGATGAGATGCTGACTTCCCTGTACTCTTCTCTGGCACATCCTCCCTTCACGGTGGGAGAAGGGAAGAGGTTATTTGATTGATAGAAGGAAGGCCACCTATTTGTTTTCTGAAAGAGGGATGATTGTCATGTTGTGAGCTGAAGAGCCTCATTGCTTAATTTTCATTTGAACAAAGAGTTTTAGGGCTAAAACAAGTAGACATTATTTGTTTAAGGATTGGAGGTTCCACAGAGAAACATCAGAGGTGGAAATGGAACAAAAAGAGAGTTCTGGGGCCCACTGAGGTAATTTGTGTACCAAATAACCTAAAAACTTAGCACCCGAGAACTGCCAGCTTCTTTTTTTTTAATTAAATTTTATTATGTTATGTTAGTCATCATACATTACATCATTCGTTTTTGATGTAGTGTTCCATGATTCATTGTTTGTGTATAACACCCAGTGCTCCATGCAATATGTGCCCTCCTTAACACCCATCACCAGGTTAACCCATCCCCATCTCCCTCCACTCTAAAGCCCTCAGTTCGCTTCTCGGAGTCCATAGTCTCTCATGGTTTGTCTCCCCCTCTGATTTCCCCCCTTTCATTTTTCCCTTCCTACTATCTTCTTCTTCTTGTTTTTTTAAACATATAATGTATTATTTGTTTCAAAGGTACAGGTCTGTGATTCAACAGTCTTACACAATTCACAGCACTCACCAGAGCACATACCCTCCCCAGTGTCTATCACCCAGCCACCCCATCCCTCCCACCCCACCCCCCACTCCAGCAACCCTCAGTTTGTTTCCTGCGATTAAGAATTCCTCATATCAGTGAGGTCATATGATACATGTCTTTCTCTGTTTGACTTATTTCACTCAACATAATACCCTCTAGTTCCATCCACGTTGTCGCAAATGGCAAGATCTCATTTTTTTTTGATGGCTGCATAATATTCCATTGTATATATATACCACATCTTCTTTATCCATTCATCTGTCGATGGACATCTTGGCTCTTTCCACAGTTTGGTTATTGTGGACATTGCTGCTATAAACATCGGGGTGCATGTACCCCTTTGGATCACTACCTTTGTATCTTTGAACTGCCAGCTTCTTAAGGTCACAAGAGAGGCTGTGGGTCAAAAAGTCAGCAAGGGCACAGCCGGGACGGGTTGGCTGTGCTCCAGCTGTGGAGACTTGAGAGGCAGGGGAAGCTTGATGCTTGGGCTGGAAGACATTTTCGCTCACATGTCTGGTGACCAGAATGTCTCCATGTGACCTCTCCATGTGGCTTTGCTTCCTCCCAGCGTGGTGGCCCACAGCATTGTCAGCCACTGTACGTGGAGTTCAGGGCCCCATGCATACATGTCCCTGCAGAGGAGAGAGAAGTGGCATTGCCCTTCATGACCACTCTTGGCACTTCCCTGGTTCCCTCTGGGCTGCAGCAGGGCCCAAAACCAACCCCAGATTCAAGGGGCAGGGACACAGACCCCACTTGGTGGTGGGAAGACTGGCTAAGAATTTCGAGGGCACATTTTCAGCTACTTCAGGAATAAAAGAATGAATTGAAGGGGAGATTCAGGGTCTTGGACTTGGGAAAAGGAGATAGGCCTACAAATCTGCTCTTGATCCAAGTTACATAAGATGTGCACGTGCTCTGAACTTCAGTGGCTTTTCTCTTTTTTGGCTGAGTTGAGTTCTTTGATGAGCTTCTGAGAGAAAAGTTTCCTCCCTCAACTCTAATGTGCTCAGGAGCTGAGAGTTGGACAAGGTTGCTTGTAATCCTTGGTGGTCACAATAAAAGAGGCAGAGATACCCTTATGTATTACATGATGCCCTGGTCCCTGGGCAGCTGGTCATCAGAGCTTTTCCAAACACACAAGGTCCTTGTCCACCTCCAGCCCATGCTGCTTGGCCTCCTCTCTGTCCATCACGTCTCTTCCCTGGCCTTTTTCATTCCTCATCGCCACCTCATTGCCAGGCCTGGTCCCTATTTTCATTTAGCCCTCTACTGTTGGTTCTCAGAGTAAGAAGGGCTACTTTTGCTGAGTTTATAGCAGTTTTTTAACCAGCCACTGGGAAGCAAATTGAAATCCCCAATGTTGTTTTTACTGCAATTTATTTCAACATAATTTACAAGAAATAGAAGGAATGGGTATTAGCTAATTGTGCCACATAGTCCTATTTCCTCAACAGTGCTTATTTTTTATTAACACAGCCAATAGAAAGAAAGTGAAATTAATCTTCATCAAAAAAGCCTGCTAATGTAAAGCTGAGAGTACGCGCAGCCAGGAATGAAGTAAAAACTGCAATCATATTATTGCTATTTTGGGAGTTGTACATGAAGCTCCCACACAATAATCAAATATCGAAGTATGATCATAAATTTTGCCTAGACTTTAGGAATGTGGTAGCTGTTCTGGGGCACATTTACAGGAAAGTCATGAACTCAAATGGAATTTGCTGAGGACTATATATCAATTTACCATCGGGGTAGGCAGCATTAGAAGCCCTAGACTCTACCCATTCATCACTGTAGATGTGGCTTCTCAAGCAGGAGAGATATGACTGATATAAATAGCACACTGAGAATTTTTACTTTAGACAGAGAAAACAGTTCGAGCAGTTTGGGATAGCATATTCATTGCTATAACCCCACTTCTTTTTCCTTTTAGTTTAAAAATTTTCATGTAAGAGTCCTGTCCTTTAAATATTCAGATGTGGCAATTTTATTTTTATTTATTTTATTTTATTTTTAGGAAAAGGAAAAATACCTTTATTTATTTATTTATTTTATTATGTTAATCACCATACATTACATCATTAGTTTTTGATGTAGTGTTCCATGATTCATTGTTTGCGTATAATACCCAGTGCTCCATTCACTACGTGCCCTCTTTAATACCCATCACCAAGCTAACCCATTCCCACACCGGCCTACCCTCTAGAACCCTCAGTTTGTTTCTCAGAGTCCATAGTCTCTCATGGTTCGTCTCCCCCTCCGATTTCCACCCCCCTTCATATTATCTTCTTCTTTTTTTTTTTTTTAACATATAATGTATTATTTGTTTCAGAGGTACAGGTATGTGATTCAACAGTCCTACACAATTCACAGCGCTCACCATAGCATATACCCTCCCCAATGTCTATCACCCAGCCACCCCATCCCTCCCACCCCCTACCACTCCAGCAACCCTCAGTTTGTTTCCTGAGATTAAGAACTCCTCATATCATTGAGGTCATATGATACATGTCCTTCTCTGATTGACTTATTTCACTCAGCATAATAACCTCCAGTTCCATCCACATTGCTGCAAATGGCAAGATCTCATTTCTTTGATGGCTGCATAATATTCCATTGTATATATATACATCACATCTTCCTTATCCATTCATCTGTCGATGGACATCTTGGCTCTTTCCACAGTTTAGCTATTGTGCACATTGTTGCTACAAACATCGGGGTGCATGTACCCCTTCGGATCACTACCTTTGTATCTTTGGGGTAAATACCCAGTAGTGCAGTTGCTGGATCATAGGGCAGCTCTATTTTCAACTTTTTGAGGAACCTCCATACTGTTTTCCAGAGTGGCTGCACCAGCTTGCATTCCCACCAACAGTGTAGGAGGGTTCCCCTTTCTCTGCATCCTCGCCAACATCTGTCATCTCCTGACTTGTTAATTTTAGCCATTCTGAATGGTGTGCGGTGGTATCTCATTGAGGTTTTGATTTGGATTTCCCTGATGCTGAGCGATGTTGAACACTTTTTCATGTATCTGTTGGCCACTTGGATGTCTTCTTTGGAAAAATGTCTGTTCATGTCTTCTGCCCATTTCTTGATTGGATCATTTGTTCTTTGAGTGTTGAGTTTGATAAGTTCTTTATAGATTTTGGATACTAGCCCTTTATCTGATATTTCATTTGCAAATATCTTCTCCCATTCTGTTGGTTGTCTTTTGGTTTTGTTGACTGTTTCTTTTGCTTTGCAAAAGCTTTATATCTTGATGAAGTCCCAGTAGTTCATTTTTGCCCTTGCTTCCCTTGCCTTTGGTGATGTTTCTAGGAAGAAGTTGGTGTGGCTGAGGTCGAAGAGGTTGCTGCCTGTGTTCTCCTTCAGGATTTTGATGGACTCCTGTCTCACATTTAGGTCTTTCAACCATTTTGAGTCTATCTTTGTGTGTGGTGTAAGGAAATGGTCCAGTTTCATTCTTCTGCATGTGGCTGTCCAATTTTCCCAATACCATTTGTTGAAGAGACTGTCTTTTTTCAGTTGGACATTCTTTCCTGCTTTGTCAAAGATTAGTTGACCATAGAGTTGAGGTCCATTTCTGGGCTCTCTATTCTGTTCCATTGATTGATGTGTCTGTTTTAGTGCCAGTACCATACCGTCTTGATGATTACAGCTTTGTAATCCAGCTTGAAGTCTGGAATTGTGATGCCACCAGCTTTGCTTTTCTTTTTTCAACATTCCTCTGGCTATTCGGGGTCTTTTCTAGTTCCATACAAATTTTAGGATTATCTGTTCCATTTCCTTGAAAAAAGTTGATGGTATTTTGATAGGGATTGCATTAAATGTGTAGATTGCTCTAGGTAGCATTGACATCTTCACAATATTTGTTCTTCCAATCCATGAGCATGGAACGTTTTTCCATTTCTTTGTGTCTTCCTCAGTTTCTTTCATGAGTATTCTATAGTTTTCTGAGTACAGATCCTTTGCCTCTTTGGTTAGATTTATTCCTAGGTATCTTATGGTTTTGGGTGCAATTGTAAATGGGATCGACTCCTTAATTTCTTCTGTCTTGTTGTTGGTGTATAGTAATGCCACTGATTTCTGTGCATTGATTTTATATCCTGCCACTTTACTGAATTCCTGTGTGAGTTCTAGCAGTTTTGGGGTGGAGTCTTTTGGGTTTTCCACATAAAGTATCATATCATCTGCAGTGAGTGAGAATTTGACTTCCTCTTTGCCGATTTGGATGCCTTTGATTTCTTTTTGTTGTCTGATTGCTGTGGCTAGGACTTCCAATACTATGTTGAATAGCAGTGGTGATAGTGGACATCCCTGCCGCGTTCCTGACCTTAGGGAGAAAGCTCTCAGTTTTTCCCCATTGAGAATGATACTCGCTGTAGGTTTTTCATAGATGGCTTTTATGATATTGAGGTATGTACCCTCTATCCCTATATTCTGAAGAGTTTTGATCAAGGAAGGATGCTGTACTTTGTCAAATGCTTTTTCTGCATCTATTGAGTGGATCATATGGTTTTTGTTCTTTCTTTTATTAATGTATTGTATCACGTTGATTGATTTGCGGATGTTGAACCAACCTTGCAGCCCAGGAATAAATCCCACTTGGTCGTGGTGAATAATCCTTTGAATGTACTGTTGGATCCTGTTGGCTAGTATTTTGGTGAGAATTTTTGTATCCGTGTTCTTCAGGGATATTGGTCTGTAGTTCGGGTCTTGGTCTGGTTTTGGGATCAAGGTAATGGTGGCCTCATAAAATGAGTTTGGAAGTTTTCCTTCCATTTGTATTTTTTGCAACAGTTTCAGAAGAATAGGTATTAATTCTTCTTGAAATGTTTGGTAGAATTCCCCTGGGAAGCCATCTGGTCCTGGGCTTTTGTTTGTTGGGAGATTTTTGATGACTGCTTCAATTTCCTTAGTGGTTTTCGGTCTGTTCACGTTTTCTGTTTCTTCCTGGTTCTGTTTTGGTAGTTTATACATTTCTAGGAATGCATCCATTTCTTCCAGATTATCTAATTTGCTGGCATATAGTTGCTCATAATATGTTCTTACAATTGTTTGTATTTCTTTGGTGTTGGTTGTGATCTCTCCTCTTTCATTCATGATTTTATTTATTTGGGTCCTTTCTCTTTTCTTTTTGATAAGTCTGGCCAGGGTGTTATCAATCTTATTAATTCTTTCAAAGAACCAGCTCCTAGTCTCGTTGATCTGTTCTGCTGTTCTTTTGGTTTCTATTTCATTGATTTCTGCTCTGATCTTTATTATTTCTCTTCTCCTGCTGGGTGTAGGCTTTATTTGCTGTTCTTTATCCAGCTCCTTTAGGTGTAGGGTTAGGTTGTGTATTTGAGACCTTTCTTGTTTCTTGAAAAGGCTTGTATTGCTATATACTTTCCTCTTAGGACTGCCTTTGCTGCATCCCAAAGATTTTGAATAGTTGTGTTTTCATTTTCATTGGTTTCCATGAATGTTTTTAATTCTTCTTTAATTTCCTGGTTGACCCATTCATTCTTTAGTAGGATGCTCTTTAGACTCCCATGTATTCAAGTTCTTTCCGACTGTCCTCTTGGGATTGAGTTCTGGTTTCAAACCACTGTGGTCTGAAAATATGCAGGGAATAATCCCAGTCTTTTGGTACCAGTTGAGACCTGATTTGTGACCTAGTATGTGATCTATTCTGGAGAATGTTCCATGGACACTAGAGAAGAATGTGTATTCTGTTGTTTTGGGATGGAATGTTCTGAATATTTCTGTGAAGTCCGTTTGGTCCAGTGTGTCATTTAAAGCCTTTCTTTCCTTGTTGATCTTTTGCTTAGATGATCTGTCCATTTCAGTGAGGGGGTGTTAAAGTTCCCTACTATTATTGTATTGTCATCAGTGTGTTTCTTTGCTTTTGTTATTAATTGGCTTATACAATTGGCTGCTCCCATGTTAGGAGCATAGATATTTACATTTGTTAGATCTTCTTGTTGGATAGACCCTTTAAGTAAGATACAGTGGTCCTTCCTCATCTCTTATTGTAGTCTTTGGTTTAAGATCTAATTTGTCTGATCTAATCAAGAAATGGGCAGAAGACACAAACAGACAGTTTTCCAAAGAAGACATCCAAATGGCCAACAGATACATGAAAAAGTGCTCAATATCGCTCGGCATCAGGGAAATCCAAATCAAAACCTCAGTGAGATACCACCTCACACCAGTCAGAATGGCTAAAATTAACAAGTCAGGAGATGACAGATGTTGGCGAGGATGCAGAGAAAGGGGAACCCTCCTACACTGTTCGTGGGAATGCAAGCTGGTGCAGCCACTCTGACAAACAGTATGGAGGTTCCTCAAAAAGTTAAGCTATTTGCTCAATTGCTACCATATGGTCCAGCAATTGCACTACTGGGTATTTACCCCAAAGATACAAAGGTAGGGATCCGTAGGGGTACGTGCACCCCGATGTTTATAGCAGCAATGTCCACAATAGCCAAACTGTGGAAAGAGCCAAGATGTCCATTGACAGATGAATGGATAAAGAAGATGTGGTGTGTGTATATATATATATATATATATATACAATGGAATATTATGCAGCCATCAAAAGGAATGAAATCTTGCCATTTGCAATGACATGGATGGAAGTGGAGGGTATTATGCTGAGCGAAATAAGTCAATCAGAGAAAGACATGTATCATATGATCTCACTGATATGAGGAATTCTTAATTGCAGGAAACAAACTGAGGGTTGCTGGAGTGGTGGCAGGTGGGAAGGATGGGATGGCTGGGTGATAGACATTGGGGAGGATATGTGCTATGGTGAGCGCTGGGAATTGTGCAAGACTGTTGAATCACAGATCTGTACCTCTGAAACAAATAATACAATATATGTTGAAAAAAAAGATAGCAGGAGGGGAAGAATGAAGGGGGGGAAATCGGAGGGGGAGACGAACCATGAGAGACGATGGACTCTGAAAAACAAACTGAGGGTTCTAGAGGGGAGGGGGGTGGAGGATGGGTTAGCCTGGTGATGGGTATTAAAGAGGGCACATTCTGCATGGAGCACTGGGTGTTATACGCAAACAATGAATCATGGAACACTACATCAAAAACTAATGATTTATTGTATGGTGATTAAAATAACAATAAAAAAATTTAAAAAAAATCTAATTTGTCTGATATAAGGATTGCCACCCCAGCTTTCTTTTGGTGTCCATTAGCATGGTAAATGTTTTTTCCACCCCCTCACTTTCAATCTGGAGGTGTCTTTCAGTCTAAAATGAGTCTCTTGCAGACAGCATATCGATAGGTCTTGTTTTTTTATCCATTCTGATAGCCTGTGTCTTTTGATTGGGGCATTTAACCCATTTACATTCAGGGCAACTATTGAAAGATATGAATTTAGTGCCATTATATTGCCTGTAAGGTGACTCTTACTGTATACTGTCTGTGTTCCTTTCTGGTCTGTGTTACTTTTAGGCTCTCTCTTGGCTTAGAGGAACCCTTTCAATATTTCTTGTAGGGCTGGTTTCGTGTTTGCAAATTCCTTTAGTTTTTGTTTGTCCTGGAAGCTTTTTATCTCTCCTTCTATGTTCACTGACAGCCTAGCTGGATATAGTATTCTTGGCTGCATATTTTTCTCCTTTAGTGCTCTGAATATATCCTGCCAGTCCTTTCTGGCCTGCCAGGTCTCTGTGGATAGGTCTGTTGCCAATCTAATGTTTCTACCATTGTAGGTTACAGATCTCTTGTCCCAAGTGCTTTCAGGATTTTCTCTTTGTCTCTGAGACTCGTAAGTTTTACTATTAGATGTCAGGGTGTCGACCTATTTTTATTGATTTTGAGGGGGGTTCTCTGTGCCTCCTGGATTTTGATGCCTGTTTCCTTCTTCAAATTAGGGAAGTTCTCTGCTATAATTTGCTCCAATATACCTTCTGCCCCTCTCTTTCTTCTTCTTCTGGGATCCCAATTATTCTAATATTGTTTTGTCTTATGGTATCACTTATCTCTCAAATCCTGCCCTCATGATCCAGTAGTTGTTTATCTCTCTTTTTCTCAGCTTCTTTATTTTCCATCGTTTGGTCTTCTATATCACTACTTCTCTTTTCTGCCTCATTTATCCTAGCAGTTAGAGCCTCCAGTTTTGATTGCACCTCATTAATAGCCTTTTTGATTTTGACTTGGTTAGATTTTAGTTCTTTTATTTCTCCAGAGAGGGTTTCTCTAATAACTTCCATGCTTTTTTCAAGCCCAGTTAGTATCTTTAAAATCGTCATTCTGAACTATAGTTCTGACATCTTACTAATGTCCATATTGATTAGGTCCCTGGCAGTGGGTACTGCCTCTTGTTCTTTTTTTTGAGGTGATTTTTTCCGTCTTGTCATTTTGTCCAGAGGAGAATAGATGAATGAGTGAACAAAATGTTAACAGGGTAACAACGACCCCAGAAAAATATACACAAAACAAATCAGAAGAGACCCAAAACTGGAGGAAAAGAAAGGGAAAGAAAGAAAAAAGGAAAAAAAAAAAGAAAATAAGTTAAAAAAAAAGAATATGATCAAATATGATCAGGATGGTGCATAGATCAGTGCCACGCACTAGATTTTGGGCATATTATGGTCTGTTAGAAGAAAGTGCCTCCCAAATTTTTAAAGAAAGAAAAACACATATCTACAAAAATAGGGGTTAATACGATGAAGGGATGGAATATGACTGTAAAGATGAAAGTTATAAAAGATTTTATAAAAGGAATTGATAAGAAGTTGGTTGAAAAAAGAAAGAAGAAAAATTTTAAAAAAACAACAACAAAAAAGAGAGAGAATGTGATCAGGCTGGAGACTAGAACAAAGCCATACACTAGAGATTTAGGGTATATTTTGTTCTGTTAGAAGAAACTGTATCCCAAAATTTTAAAGAGAGAATAACTTATATATATACCAAAACTAAGGTTAACTACTCTGAAGGGATAGACTATCACTCTAAAAATGAAAAATAAAAAAGATTTTTAAAAAAAGGATTGATAATATGTTGGTTGAAAAAGAGAAAAAGAGGGGCGCCTGGGTGGCTCAGTCATTAAGCATCTGCCTTCAGCTCAGGTCATGATCCCAGGGTCCTGGGATCGAGCCCCGCATGGGGCTCCCTGCTCCGCGGGAAGCCTGTTTCTCCCTCTCCCTCTCCCCCTGCTTGTGATCCTGCTCTCACTGTGTCTCTCTCTGTCAAATAAATAAATAAAATCTTTAGAAAAAAAAAAAAAGAGAAAAAGAAAAAACACACACACAAAAATTAAAAAAAAATTAACTTTGAAAGACTAAAGAATCATGGGAAAAATCCATGAATTCTATGTGCTGTATTCCCCTACCACTGGAGTTCTGCCATTCTCATTGATTGGTAAACTTGGTCTTGTCTGGCTGTTTTTGCTAATCTTCTGGGGGAGGAGCCTGTTGCCATGGTTCCCAAATGTCTTTGCCAGAGGCGGAATTGCCCCGCCCTTGCCGGTCCGGGCTAAGTCATCGGCTTGGGTTTGCTCTCGGGAGCTTTTGTTCCCTGCAAGGTTTCCGTACAGCTTTGGAGGCCAAGAGTGAAAATGGCGGCCTCCCAATCTCCACCCCAGAGGAGCCGAGAACTCAGAGCCCCACTCCTCAGTGTGCCCCCAGAGAAGATCAGTCAGTCACTCCTGTCTCCCTGGTCTCTGGCCGCAGTCTGTGCTCACCCGGCCTGTGACCGCGCGTTTCTATCTCTGGCACCCGACTCAGTGTGGAGTCTCCAAACCCCGCAGATCCTTGTGGTGCGCTCCCCGCCACTCCTCCCGGGGGAGGAAGGGGAGTCTCCCTGGATCTGCAGCTTGTTGGGTCCCTGCTGGAGGAGCAATGGTCTGACTGTGTCGCGGATCACGGTTTATGGCAACCCTGAGCTGAGAGCCCGTGCCTCAGCTCCGTCTCTGCAGCCGGCTTCCCCGCTCCGATACCTGGGAGCTCTGCTGCACTCAGGCACCCCCGGTCTTTCTGTGACCCCGAGGGTCCTGAGACCACACTGTCCCAGCAAGGGTGCCACCCCCCGCTTGGCCACTGGAGCAACGTCCCTCAGCAGAGCAGACTTCTAAAATTCCTGATTTTGTGCTCTGCGGCTCTATCACTTGCTGGTAGCGGCTGATGGAGGCCCCTCCCCCGCTGTCTATCTTCCCGAATATCACCTCGGATTCACTTCTCCAAACATCCTACCTTCCAGAAAGTGGTCGCTTTTCTGTTCAGAGAGTTGCTGCTATTCTTTTCTTCTATCTCCTGTTGAGTTCGTAGGTGTTCAGAATGGTTTGATCCCTATCCAGCTGAATTCCTGGGACCAGAGGAAATTTAGATTTCCTACTCCTCCGCCATCTTGCTCCTTCCCCCAAAATCCAGATGTGGCAATTTTAAAAAGAAGGTAAGTCTTTTCATTTGTCTCTTGCCCATCTGTGTCTCTTCTTTGGAAAAATGTCTGTTCATGTCTTCTGCCCATTTTTAATTGGATTATTCATTTTTAGGGTGTTGAGTTTTATAAGTTCTTTATGTACTTTGGATACTAACCCTTTACCGGGGATGTCATTTGCAGATATCTTCTCTCATTCTGTAGGTTGCCTTTTAGTTTTGTTGATTGTTTCCTTCCCTGTTCAGAACCTTTTTATTTTGATGTAGTCCCAACAGTTTCATCAGGGAAATGCAGATCAAAACTACAATGAGGTATCACCTCACATGTGTCAGAATGGCTAAAATCAACAACACAAGAAACAACAGGTGTTGTGGATGTGGAGAAAGGGGAACCCTCTTGGACTGTTGATAGAAATGCAAACTCGTGCAGCTATTGTGGAAACAATATGGAAGTTCCTCAAAAAGTTAAAAACAGAAGTTTCCTATAATCTAGCAATCATATTAGTAGGTATTTACCCAAAGAATACAAAAATACTATTCCATAGGGATCCATGCACTCTGATGTTTATAGCAGCATTATCTACAAAAGCCATAGTATGGAAATAGCCCAAGTGTCCATCAACTGATGAATGGATAAAGACGATGTGGTGTATATGTGTGGGTACACATATATATGATGAAATATTGCTCAGCCGTAAAAGGAATGAAATCTTGCCATTTGCAAGAACATTGGTGAAGCTAGAGATTATTTGCTAAGTGAAATAAGTCAGAGAAAGACAAATACCATATGATTTCACTCATATGTGGAATTTAAGAAAGAAATGAGCCAAGGGGGAAAAAAGAGAGATAAGCCAAGAAACTGACTCTTAGCTATAGAGAACAAACTAATGGTTACCGGAGTGGAGGTGGGTGGGGGGGATGGGTGAAATAAGTGAAGGGGATTAGGGAATGCACTTGTGATGAGCACTGGGCGTTGTATGTAAGTGTTGAATCACTCACTATATTGTACACCTGCAACTAATATTACACTGTGTGTTAACTATGCTGGAATTTAAAAACTTAAAAAAAAAAAAAGCTGTTATCTGACACTTGTGACTCACTATTAACAGGTACCAGGAGTGGGGTAAATCTGGATAGGGAATAGTTACCAATGATTTTATCATTGCAGATGTAAATTTTGTTATTTTCATTTAGCAAAAAGTACCTCAGTTATTTTTCTTAATTACAGTAATAGAATTTTCACCATTCATTAATGATGGAACTGTAATTTAGGAAAGAAAAAGTGCTAGGTGATCTATTATATGGAGAGCCCCCAAAAGCCAATCTCTTGGAAAGAATAAGGAGCCTTTATGGCTGTGGTTGGTGCGGTGAGAAGAGGATAGGGTGTGGTGCAAAGTGCTTGGGCTTTGGAGCCCGACACGCCTCGGAATTTGTATTCTACTAATTTCTCCCTTGTGTTCTTGAGCAAGATACTCACTCTTTAATTTATGATCTGTAAATTGGGAATAATAATCACTGTCTCACAAGTTTGTTTTAGAGATGAATATATGCTAATTTCTGTAAAGTCCTTAACCAAGTGTCTGTCTCACACTCAGCCCATATTCCTTTCCAAATGGACATAGGCTGTTCTGCTATAATTAATACTCAGTACCATAAGCATTTGAGTGTTTCTAAACATTGAGCTATTTTCTGTCTTTTGTTTTCATAGTAGGTGTAGTGAGACTCCCAGTGATGTTTGGGCCAGATATCGTGGCAGTCACTATGGTTTGGGGAGATCTGGGTAGGGCCACGTGGCCAGATTTTCATCATAGTGCCAAAAATTTCACCAGTTACAGGTGAATTCCTCTGAATTTTGAAGAAATTTCCCCAATCCCAAGTCCTTTGTTCTCATGCAAGTATTCCTGATAGTTGGGAGGTGGGGAATTGGGGGGGAGGGGTAGATGGGTGAAGTGGGAGGTTGCTAACTCTGTTAACTTGCTTCTCTTGGGAAAACTGTATAATCAGAGAACAGATTCTTACATGGCTACAACTGACTGCAAGTGACAGTTGCACAGTTTTGATAGGATGGCCACTTCTGATGGGGATCCTATTCTTGGCATCCTTTATACATTTCTATTGTTTGCCTGAAAACCCTGAAATCATATCCTCCCCCACTTTATTAGGTATGAGAGCTGCAGTGGCAGCTGAGTTGAGTTGAAAGAGAGTAGGTAGTCTCTCACGGGCTTCCATAGTTCTGCCATTTTAGACGTGGGGTAGTTGGCTTCATCTTCGAACCCCACTTCTCTCCTCTGTGAAAATAAGGCTTAGAGGTTCTCCAAAGTCACGTTACTTTCTCTCATTTTCTAGTTCCTGATTGTGGTCCCAGTCCTACCTGAAGGGACCCCAGGATTAGAGAAGGAAGAGTATCACAGGCAAACTCGTCTCTTTCCAACATGGCTCAGGTCCTTTTGGTTAATGCTTCTGGGCAGTTAAGGATCTATCAGGAACTGCAGTATTAAGTTACTAAGCCCTCACTGGGTTCTCCATAAATCAACTTTCCTGCTATCATTTCCTCTTAAAACTGCTCTCTTCTAGGTGGCCACCAGTTACATGTGACTATTCACCTGAATTAAATTATTAAATAATTAAAATGAAATAAAGTGAAAAATCCAGTTCCTCAGCCACACAACCCCATTTCAATGGCTCAACAACCATATGTGACTAGTGGCTGCTGTACTTGGTAGACACAGAAAGATCATTTTCATCATCACAGAAAGTTCTATTAAATAGTGCTTCTCTAGAAGCTGTATGCCTCTGAAATGGCATTCGGAGACCTGGCATCAGAGAGTGATAGTCACTTGAGCAGAGGTAATGCAATCCTAAGGGAAGTCTTCTAATTTTAATTTCACTCAAGTTAACCCATTGTTCCAAGCTAGAGAATGGTTTTCAACATTCCATTCTCATGGTTCTTAGCCAGGCAGTCAACATGGTTTTGCTTTTTTTTTTCAAGATTTATTTACTTATTTTAGAGAGAGAGCAAGAGGGAGCACAGGGGGTGGAGGGGCAGAGGGAGAGAGAGAGAATCCCAAGCAAACTCTGCAGTGAGTGTGGAGCCCTACGTGGGGCTGGATCCCAGGACCCTGAGATCAGGGCCTGAGGTAAAACCAAGAGTCAGACACTTAACTGACTGAGCCACTCAGGTGCCTGGCAGTTAATATGGTTTTATTGAACACCATCCATTCACTGTGTATTACTTAAATAAGAAATAAATGTGGCCTGATCACTAGGTAAATATATGGGGAAAAATTGGATGACTGGGGTATTGGCACATAAACTATAGTTTGGTCGGACATAGGAACCAGAAGAATGTCTAGATTTTTTTTTTTATCCATTGAAAATTTCACAATTTTAACAAAATGATGAGTTAACATTAAAATTCTCTACCATTTATATAATAATATTGGCATTGCAACCCAAAGTCTCATTGAGTTCCAAAGTAAACATAAATTTTATAAAATGGTTTTTCCTGTCAACCTTAAAAAAATAAAGCTTTTACTATCTGCCAGGCACTGTGCTTACTGCTTCACACGTTCTTTCTTATTTGCATTTCCTGACACTCCCCCAGCAAAGGTCAGCCATGCACCTGCACAGAAAAAGCACCAGGAAGGGGACCAAGGCATAGACTCTGGAGTAGAGCAGGTTGAGTCCTACTTCCAGCTATTTGCTAACTTCAGGCCTTGGGGTATTTACTTAGCTTTTGTTAAACCTCAGGACTCGGGGCATTTACTTTTGTTGGACCTAGTTTTCTTACCTGTAAAATGGCAGATATGGGTATGACTGTGAGGATGAGTACAATAACTGGTACACAGAGAATAATGGGGGGAGGTGTGATCTTTTGAATCCCTATAGCATTAGGACTTGTACATACTGGACACTCAGCAAATGTTTGTCAAAAACATAGATGGATGGAGGATGGAGGTCACATTTTCCTTCATAGGCAATATGTTTCTTGGGAGTGTAGGTGGTCACATAAGTGGGAAGATTTGGGGAAGACAAAGCCTCTAATTATCTTCCCACTGGCCGTGGCTGCCATTTTAAAGTCTAAGTATTGCTCATACCATTTAGCTAAGGTCTCTGTTAAAAGCGAATATTACTTTAGAGCAGGCATACACGAAGCTGTTGTTGGCCGTGGTTCGGTTTGGTTGCTGAGCCTCTCATCTAAGGCAGCGCTACGTAGTGGAAACAGTGCTGGCCTTGGAGCTGGAGGGTCGGCCCTCCAGACCTGGCTCTGATGTCGCCTCGCATCTGGCATCACTTCTCTGGGCCTCAGGGCCACAGTTTTTCTATTAATTAAATGAAGGAATAGAGTAGATCTCCAGCACATGGCTGGGTTTGTGATTTTATAAGTGGGACATTGAGCAGGTAAATTTTTTTGTGGTGAGGCATGGGACAGAGTCTGAGTTGGGGGGCCTCTGAAGGGGATGCTGTGGAGACGATAGGCATGGAAGGACAGGGAGTATTTATCATATATAGTCATGGGGGGCCTGATTATGAGGGCATAGGGAATGGACCACGAGGGTGAATGGGGAGCAACGATGACAGTTTTAGGACTGCTTCGCCATTTTGTCTGAAAAATCACATGGCAGTTTTACTGAATGTTAAGCATCCACAGAAGATCACCGGCTCTGGGGGCCTGGAATGAAACCAATTTACTGCCTTAAACGTGATCTTCCACCTTGGGAGCCCCTCTACAGTGAGGGCATATTGTATAAAGTCGCTCCAGGGCATTCCAAGGGGTAATTGTCAACTCGAAGGTGCAACCACAGACGGCCAGGAAGCTATGGACCTGGACAGACCGGCTCAGCCCACGGCAATCAGGAATGAAACAGCTCTTTGTGGCTGCAGGTGTTCAGGGAACAGGAGTGGGGCCAATAATTACTGAGCACCCTACACGTGGCAGGCGCCATGGTGGATGTTTTACTCATGTCATCTCATGTCGGTCTCATGGCAGCTGCAGGAGGAAGACTTTATTGTCTTCGTGACACAAGTGAGGAAGCGAAGACTCTTTATAAAGACAGTGGAGCTGAGGTTTAACCATAAGATCTCTGGATGGCCAAATTCCTATGCTTTTTCCAAGTATGTCACGCAACCTCCAGAATGTTCTGCCGATATTACTTGCTGTTAGAGTTCAGTGTCCTTTGCCTGTGGGCATCGTGGCTGGAATTATTGTTCTCACATTATTGCTATTTTCAGGCATTTCTGGTACAAAGAAACAGTCTCTACCAGTGGACCCCTCATCATCCACTCCTAGAGGCAGCATTGGAAATCATTAGTCGTATTTCTCAGCTGTCAGCTGTCACTTATATTCCAGTGTAAGTTTCTTTGTTGGATTTTATATTTTTACACTTGGCCAATGAGTTATAGTTCAGTGTTTCTTGTCCATGTTGGAAACTCATCTTCAGGTTTTATCAAGACTCATTTCTAGTGTTTTAAAAGGTTAACGAAAAAGCTTGAAACTCTCTGGCTTTCTTATTAAGATGTTGCAGGGAAGAGGACAGAGTGTATCAGTTTATTGAGCTAGACATACCTGCTGATTGAGGCAGACACTGCAAACATGTTCTGGGAACCTGTTCAGTGTTTTGTAATAAGCAGCACTTTAATCAGGGCTAGGAAAGCTGGAGGGGTCTCTGCAGGGCTGGAGTTTCCTGGGAAGTGCCTGTTAAGACAAGGAATTAGCCAGTGCTCACGTTTAACATCTGGGTCCCTGAGATGGAGGCTGGAGTGAGCTGCTGCAGAGAGCCTGTGGATCGCCCTTGATGGAGATCACTGTTGAGCCATCACCTCCACCTGCGTGTGATTACCAGGTGCAGACCTGCTATTAGCCTGGTGGTCTTGCCAGGAAGATGATGTAGGCTCTGTCCATCTTTAGAGCAAGAGTGTGTGCTTGCGGCAGAGGTGTGAATCTGGGGCTTCAACCGTTAAGTAGACTGAAGAAATTTGTTCTTGTAACTGGTCTTTGTAGTTTTATCACTATTTGTCTTTTGCGTCTTCAGATGTTTCATTGTTAATGATGCCTTATGTTCAGGTAGTTTAAAGCCTAATAATGAGATGAACTTCTGTGCATCCCCTGCTCACTTAGGAATTAAGTTCCCCTTCCTCTTGCACTTTTTCTTTCTCTGAACCTCTTGCTTGAAATGTGTTTTTCCTGTCCTTGCTTTCCTTGATAGTTCTACTACACGTGATGGTTTCTTAAACAGTTTTCCTCTATTTAAAACACAGCTTTTGTGTAATATAGTCCTGTGTACCCCATAGCAGTCTCCCTGTGTACAAAGGCTGGCTCTATTTTAAAATAGCTTAGAAAGCTTTGGCCCCAAATGCTGTGCTTTGATGGTTGCCCTGATACACAGTGAAATGAAGAATTTGTGCATTAAGCGGTCTTCACCTCTCCACCCCCACTACCACATAACTCTCACTTTAGTTCTATAAACTAGTGTATTTTATAGCAGAATATTAGGACAAGGAATTTATATATTATTAAGTACGCTTGGGATTTGTTAAGAATTTACATTTAAGTATAGTGGGAAACCATGAAAGACTTGTGAACTGTAGTCTCATCCCTTTCTGCCTTCCCATTCTGTATTCTTCTGTGGTGAATGGGACTCTGAGATGGGTCCTTGCATGATGCCGTAATGAAAAAAACACGAGACTGTGTGGTCATCCTTGTGATTTTTCAGGTCCAAGGGTGGGTTAAGTCTCACCTGCTAGTAATAAGGATTTGGTGGCAGCTCTTTATATAGCCTGATGTCATTGCCGTTGTTCTGATTTAGCACAAATAAGTCCTTTTATATAATATATCCCGTGGGAATCTTCAGGGCAAGACGTTGAAGTTGACTTGGGCTGACTTAAGCATAACAGAAATTTTCTGAAAGATAACAGGCATCTGGTAGAATCTCGGAAAAATTTGGGGTGCTAGACTTGGACAATGGGTGGGAACAAGAAGAAGCCAGACCTGCCAGTCTGAGTCACCCTGCAGAACCAGCGTCGTGAGCCATCGCTGCTGCGCTTTCTGGACACAACGTGGTGGCTTGCGTGCCCACAGCTGGGGCTGGCTTTGGATGTGCTGCGGATGCTCCTCGCCTGGCAACTGACTGCTACTGTCCCCATCACCCAGATGGAGGCTCGCTGTTCCCCGAGTCACTGGTCCCTGATCTGAAGCCCCAGGATGGGGGCGTCTCATTGCTCATGGCAAGCTTATGATCTGTGCCAGGTAACTGGCAGAGGGGCTGCAAAAGCAAGAGTCTGGCTATTCTGTCCACTCTAATGGAAGTAGCTTTGTTTTCCTTTAAGAACTATATGGTGACTAATGCACTAAATGTAGGAAGGAGTTCAGATGCTGGAAGGGCACGATTTGACTATATATGATCAACTCATTTTATACAGAGGCATTCTTTTGAGCCTTTAATTTTTCTTGCTGACATCTTTTTTTTCCCTCTGAAACCATTTATTAACAATCTATATTTCAAGTAGGAGAAGAAAAGATAAAGAGATGACATTCAAAATTGTTTTACTTCCCTGCTTTCTTGAAGTTTCTTCAGCAGTACCCAGAGGTAATATTACACTGACCCCTGCTCTCATCCCTTGATCTCTCACACTGCAACCCCAAGACCTTGGAAATGGAGGAGTGAGTCTGCTTTCTGAGAATACAGCTATCAAATAGGTCTAGCATGGGTCAGATAGAAGGAAACAAACAGTAATTATTTAAATGAGTTTTAAATATTGCTTCAACTTACCCTTTTCCTCCGTCATTAGTATAAAGAACCAAATCGTGGAATTTCAGGCACCTGAAATTTCACTTTTGGGATGTACACCTCCATGTGATTTGAAGAGAGAGGTGCTTAAACACGTGGAAGTAGAGCTCAGTGAGTGCGAACACGGTGCTGCGGTCTGAACCACGTACAGAAGCTCATTTACAGTTGTGTGACCTTGGGCATGTTCTTTCATTCTCTGGGTTTATTACTCATTTGAAAAAGGGCAGTGATAGTACCTCCCTTACAGGACTGCTTTGGGGATTAAATAAACTCATTTATCTAAAGCCTATAAGAAGCATTGAATAGATGATAGGTCATTATTCTAACTCCTGATACAGGAGAATAGGAGAAAGGCTGATTTTCTTAAAGTGAAAAGGGGTTGCTTTTGGAGGAAAGACTGCTCATTAGAAGTGTTCAGGTGTAGGTTGGTTGACTTAACAGGATGTTGTAGGGGGAATCCCTGCCTTGGGGAGTGGGTGTGTTGGCCCAAGGGGCTTTCAAGGTGTCCTTCAGCAACTGATTCTATGGGACAGTGCCTTTCTCAAGAATTCAGACAATGGGTAGTCAACTGAGCTGGGATACTCCTGCTCTAGATGGCATAATGCCAGACACTCAGTCTGGAAATGAACTGATGAGGCTAAGGTGGCATTTGGTTGGTCTGTCCAGCTAGTAATAGGCCCATGAATGTGGCAGCTGCCTTGCCTTGACTTAATTTAGCCCCTTTCCTTGACTTAATTTAGCCACTATGCTGAGTCACTTCCTCAGTGATGGCAAGATACCTCTGGCATTTGCAAAGCAGTCAACAAATTAGGGGCCTTCCCACCTGGGCACTGGTCATTCATTCTCTTGGTAACTGTGGAGTAGGTTTCAGATCTTACTTGGCCCTTGCACCTGGGTACCTTTGTGCAGTAAACAACCTGTACAACTCTACATGGTGCCCCTGGCAGTGGTAATGGACAGGCCTCGAGAGTGTAATATTGGGAAGGGGGGCTCAACTCAAAGAATGGGCACTCAAGTAGGGTAGAGGGGTTTGAGGCGTGGGAGGTGGGAGGGTTTTGGTGGGAGGGTTTTGAAGAGGAGTTTTGCTTGTTTGCTTATTCACCTGTCTTAATTTTGATACCCCATATTAATAGAACCTAGTGTAGATCATGGACTATATTTTGCAGACCTAAAAGAAAAAGAAAAGGCACCCACGTGCCCTGATCAATTTTTGCTCTTGAGATACTTGCACTCGAGCTCAGCAGTTCCATTCTCCCATCCTTTATGCCTCGCTACTTAGTACATTTATTTCTTGTTCTTCCTCTTTAAATTGAGAAAGCAGAGGCAAAACCAGACACCACGATAATGGAATTTTATGTTGTGGTCTTTGATTATACTTCCCTTTCAAGCCTCAGTATTTCACATTGTGAATAATCATGTTCTTTGTAAGAAACATCCTTAATTTGAAAATGTTGCATATGGCCTTTTATCAGGAGCTATGGATTGTCAAAATAAATAGATCTAATTATGAACCCATTGTTGTGGAATGGACCATCTTAAATAGTAGAAGTTAAATTTCCAAAAATTAACAAAGACCTTACATTTTAAAAATGCTTTGGAATAATCAGCTGTCTGTGGTTGGTTGGTTTTCAACAAGTTATTTGTCAGATGGAGGCTGTCGGCTTTCTCCTAGTATAGCTATTCTGATAAGTAAGGTGGGGGTTTGCTGGGACCTCACCATCACTGCCCAGCATGGAGCCCAACACAGAGTTTGAACTCACGACTCTGAGGTCAAGACCTGAGCTGAAATCAAGAATCAGAGCTTAACCGACTGAGCCACCCCGGTGCCCTGATCACTTCTTTACTTAAACAGGATTTCATTTAGGAGAATCCCACTCTGGTATGGTGACTAACATAACATAATAAAATAAAATTAACAACAACAACAACAAAAGAATCCCACTGTCCCTGTATCTGTACATTGACTGGGAAAGGCCTTGGGGTGGAGCCCTCTGAAGTACTAGTATAACCTGAAATAACCTTGGGTTTTGGAACTGCCCTGCAAGTAAAGATGTGAGAGAGTTGATATTTCTCTGCAAGAATTCTTTTGTTTGGTGAATTGGTTTTTGCTTTCAACAAAATGTGCAGGGTGCAGAAAATCCCAGATCAGTGGATACTCATGGAGATTGATGGGCTCTGCCAAAGTAATGACCTTGATGCTGTGCCAACCTCAAAGACAGATCTTAAATATGTATGAATAGATAAGTCAACTTAGAAATTTGTAATTTCATCACTGGAACTAGACGTATTGACCTCATTTGTGTTTAGTGGTTATCTGAGTTTGCTAAGGGAATTTTAGGGGACCACAGATTTAAATTGATGTAAAAAAGATGAAATGAAAATCTGGTTGATTAGAGTTCAATTTAGGTTATATTTGGTGAAAAAACACAGGATTTAGAAAATCTGGATAAATTTGTAGGTAATCGAAACATAACTTGTTCTGGGAAACGTGTACATTTTCTTTTTAACAGAAGAGATCTCCAAAGAGTTCCAAGTTCTTCATAAAGACAAAATTCCTAATTAACTTAAAAATAACAGCATTTGTCGGGGCACCTGGGTGGCTCAGTTGGTTGAGCATCCCACTCTTGGTTACAGCTCAGGTCATGATCTCGTGGGTCATGGGATCAAGCCCTGTGTTGGGCTCTGTGCTCAGCAGATTCTCTCCCTCTGCCCCTCCCTCAGCTTGTGTGCACTCTCATTCTCTCTCTAAAATAAGTAAATCTTTAAAAAAAAGCACAGCATTATTATCTCCAGAGATAAAAATCTAAGGTATAATACGAGAGAAAAATTAAAAGGAAGAGGAAATAGCTGTAATTTAAAATGTGTTGTTTTCTTTTTATTTTTGAAACTAGTTCACTAAATAATCTTATGATAGGAAAAATTCGTATTTGTGCCAAAGCATTGTGTGTGTGTGTGTGTGTGTGTAAGTATGTATTTTAGAGCCTTTGTATTAAGATTATGGGAAATACCCTATTTGACAAAGGTGGATTTTGCTGAAAATTTTGGAGGAACAGATTGGAATTAATATAAATAAGATTGAATGGAAATTCAGATTACTGAAATGTATTTCACCTTTTGCAAATTAAAGTTCTGTTTAGTTCGTAAACTTTACTAAAAGGTTATATTGGTTGAAAATACAGATTTAGAAAATTTAGGAATACCTGTAGGTAATAACCCTTTCAGGGAAATATTTATTGGGAATTCTCTTTTTTCACATATGAGTTAGTTCCCTAATAGAGTTCATTTGAGAGTCTCATGCTTTACAGACTGAGCTAACTGGATGCTCCTAATAGAGTTCAGTTAATATTTTGCTGTGAAATAATTTATTTTATACACCAGACTCTATGGTGAGTTTGTAAAGAAAAATGTAGTAGCCGTTCATTACTGTAAGGGTTTATTACTTGCTCCGGCCGTCTCAATGTGGAGTGAGTGCCTTAAAAGGGAAATAGTTTCAAATGTTGCCGCTCCAGCATTAGATTTGGGGAAATCCAGAGGCATTTTCTGTGAGTTTGGCAAGAATGATTATTATGGAATTAATTGTTGACTTGGAATTTTTTGTTGCCAGTGAAGATTCTCATTGCCAAGTCCTCTTTCCTTTTATATTCTAAGTCCAAGAGTATTTCAAGGGAGGTTCAAAACAAATGTATCTTATTCCTATAACCTCTTGGTCCATTTAGCAATATATTCTAATTGTAGTGGGCTGTATACAGGGTCTTTTTTCTTCAGTCTTCCAGCTTGAGGGGAAAATAAATGGAACCAATCCCCCTCAGTACTGAGCACAGATGTGCAAGACTCACAGACTCTGAGTTTAGAAAAGCCTTCCCCTCTTGGCAAATCAGGGAGTATGGAATCATCAAGTGCCCAGTTCTCACTGCCTTCTTGTGAGGTTGTTCCAATACATGGAGCATCCTCCCTGTGGAGGATTAAATTTGTTGTTGCTTGAGTTCCACAGAAGCAGGTTCTGAGATTTGTCTAAGCCCTTGATTTACTGGAACATATCTGATGGTGTCAGCCCCTGACACCTGTGATAGGAGCCCTCCTTTGGGCAAGGCCCATCAGAAGCCAGGAGGTTCACCATCAGACCTTTGTCCACTAAGAATACTTTTAACCTCCTGAAATCCTTCCATGCTTCATAAAAGCAGTAGTTACAGCTACCTTCGGGGAAGTACTCCATCATATGTTGCAGATCTTCAGTGCTTTTACTTGAATATGAAGTTCAAAATCTTCCCTGTAGTACCCTTGCTAGGGGAATGTTAGGACGAAATATTTGATCATGAGAGTGGTGGTTGGGAGCATTAATTGGAGACTGGTGTTCTCCATTCAGAGAAGTTGCTTTATGGAGAGAATTTTAATGACTTTCCAGGGGCCATGCAAAGGCCATTTTCCCCATGTGTTTAGAACCCTGATGTTCAGAACATCGGAGTGGGATAAACAAGAGACTGGAAAATGAAGATGGAGAGAGATTTATAAACTGTAGATGAGCAGCATAGACACATTCCTCATGAGTATCTCTAATTAAGCAATTAGTTAATCATGAATGTATTAACCTGTTCATTAATTTTATAAATATTTTTTTTGGTCATCTCTCTATTAGGCAAAGTTCTACACTTCAGAATTACAAAAATGAATGAGACACAATGCCTCCCTTAAGGAGCCTAGAAGGAAATACAAAAAAAACTACAGTGATTGCTTCTTAGATTAGATAAAGGTGAGGATTATCTGTTTCCCGGTGTTATTTTTTGAAGAAAAATATATGAAACTTCACACACGAAAAAGCAAATGCATGTTCAAAATTGGTTTGTTGGCACAATATTGTCATCACAAACAGGTAAGGGTAATGCAGGACGTGGACTGTGGGCGGCAGTGTCTATTTTACTTCTGATTTGTCCACAGTTAGGCAAATGATCATTTAGGTAATTTCTTTCAAGGGGTCAAATGATCAAGACCGCCCTCAGTACAAACTTAGAATATCGCTGATGCTAGAGATCTCTGTCATATAATGATTCTGTACACTGGATGATATTTGATGCGTCTAAAACTTTTACAAACGTTACCACCTTTAGTCTTTGTAACAGCCCTGTCGGCGAGTTTTGTTCTTTCCATTTTTCTGTTGAGAAAACACAGCCTCAGTAATGGTGACAGAGTTGGTCACAACAGCTTATAAGAGCAGCAGTTTCAGGGAGGGTCTTCTTGCCTTTAACTCTCGGAAGGTCTGTGCTGTACCAAACCCACGGACTGAGTGTGGATCCGGATCAGAAACGTTACAGCTATCAAATAGATAGGAGAGGACTTACCACTTCTTTCGTCGTTCTAGAGGACGATGTGGTGGGAAGAAAGAAATAATGCCTCCCCCCGCCCAAAGAGTTCCATGTCTTCATCTGTGGGATCTGTGAATATGTTAGCTTACGGATCTTAGGGTTACAGATGGATTTAAGATTGTTAATAGCTGACCTTGAAATAGATGATTTTGGATTAGCGAGTGTGTCCATTGTAATTCTTAAAGAGGGAGGCAGAGAAGGAGAGAGGGAGATAGGACTAAGAAAGAATAGAGGGATGTGGAAGTGCTGGTTTTGAACATGGAGGGAGGGATCCCAAGCTCGGGGATGTGATAGCCTCTGGAAGCTGCCAAAGGCAAGGAAAGGAATCATGCCCTAAAACCTCCAGAAAGGAGCAGACTGCTGCCAACACCTTATTTTAGGTCATTGAGACCCGTGTTGGACTTCTGACCTACAGAACTGTAAGATAATAAACTTTTATTGTTGTGTGCCACTAAATTTATGGTAATTTGTTAAAGGAGTAGGAAGCTGAGGCAGCTGGGGTGCTGTTTGAAGCAGATCTGTAGCTCTCTGCCTTCAAAGCAGACAGTGTGACTAGGAACCCTTTGTTACCACCATGTGGGCACAGTTACAGTTTTGATCGAGAGTTGATTCAATTATTTATTTATTTATTTTTAAAAGATTTTATTTATTTATTTGACAGAGAGAGAGAGAGAGAGCAGGAACACAAGCAGGGGGAGTGGGAGAGGGAGAAGCAGGCTTCCCACTGAGCAGGGAGCCCGATGCGGGGCTCGATCCCAGGACCCCGGGATCATGACCTGAGCCGAAGGCAGACGCTTAACGACTGAGCCACCCAGGTTCCCTGATTGAATTATTTATTAATATTTATTGCATGCATCCTTGATGTCAGGTCCTCTTCTAGGTCCAGTAGTAATCAAGACATAAAAAGAAATTCTGCCTTTCTGAAGCTGTCATTATAGAAGGGGAGATAGGCAATGAATAAGGGAGGTACAATACATCATATATTAGTGACAAGGAAAATATACATAGAGAAGGATAATGGAAAGTGGGGTACATGTGCTATGAATGTATAGTGGTCTGTAAATTGTGGATCAAGTTTGTAGGGCAGGTTCACAGAGAAGGTGATACGTAAATAAAGACCTAAAGACTTCTGTCAGGAAAGAGGAGACAAGTCATGTGCTTTTTGAGGGAAGATTGTTTAGAGCAAAGAGGATGCAAAGGCTCTGAGGGCAGAGGGATCCTGGATGCTCTGAGTGGGTGATGGTGGTAGGTGAGAATAGATGTAAAACTTTACACCTTCTAGGCTGCCTGGTTGATCTTTGGAATAGTGGCTTACAAGACCCCTCAGGCCTGGAGTTGGAACCTCTTCTCAGCTGGTGGTCCTTTTTTTTATCACCTCTGCTGCAGAGAAAAACAGACTTTTTCCAAGTGCCTGCCTGAAGGAGCCCAAGGCAGATGCTATCAGAGAATTTTTCAGTGATGGTAACCGATTTTATGCATCAGTCACTGATGGGGAAACATGATGTAAATAATGTAAGTACTGGTTGGCTCTTCATTGGAACTTTGAATAACTTCTGTTTTTCCAAGGGTAGTATGGTTAGTTAGTGACTGGAAGGCAGCATTGGGAATGTTCTAAGCCCAGCCGGCAGTTGAGAGAATGATGTTGGAAGATGTCAGTCTCTATCTTACTTCACATTGTTCATATCTAATATGAATCCCTTAGAGTCACTTTTATTCCTCTGTTTTTGGACAGAAGAATAAGTCACTATCCGTCTAAAGCTATTGTCTATAATTTCTTTAAATGAGCAAGCCACACAGAGTGCCTCATGGGATCCTTGCAGTGGAGGGCGAGGAAGTTTTGTGAGGGTTCAACATATGGAGCTAAGAAGGAGCCAGGTGTCACCAGGGAGGAGCAGGGCCATTGGCAGTAGTAGTAGGTTGGATTAACTACAAACCTATCCTGGGAGGTGGGAAATGTAGGAAACAGCAGAGCATGGTTTCTCACATAGGAAAGATCTATAAAAGAGAGAATGAACAATAACAAAGCAAACCACAGGAAGAGAAAAGCTGCCTAGAGGTATGTGGCAGTTTTGAAACAGGACCTCAAAATCCTGCTGCTTTTCTAGTCATTTTATCAGGAAGCAGTCTGTGCTGTCTCCCCTTGAATCTTGCGACTGCTTGACCAATACAATATGGCGGAAATGTCATTGTGTTAGCTTTTGGGTCCAAGCCTTCAGAAATTGGTAGTTTCCACTTTCTGTTTCTTAAAATGTTCCCTCTTGGAACCTAGCAACCATGCTGTGGGGAAGCTACACCTACTCCACAGAAAGACCCATGTGGGGAGGAAGCAACACCCAGCCATGTGTGAGCGCCATCTTGTCCAGTTCTAGTTGGAGTGACCCAGTTGACATCATATGGAGCAGACATGAGCTGTGCCTGCTGAGCACTGCTCCAACTGAAGATCTGTGAGATAACTAAATGAATATTGTTCTTTTAAGCTATTACACTTTAAGATATGATTGTACGTGGTTAATGGCAATAAGGTACATTTTAGATGACAGGAGGAGAAATGTCGGGGCTCAAATATATTTGGTTTGTTATTTCAAGTATATATGAAGTAAACCATATGATTAAATCATTCTTAACCGTTTTGGAGTTACAGACTATATCTTCAGAAAAATGTACAAATATCACCCTTTCAAATACAGTAGTCTCAGGACTTTGTACATTCATGCCTGAGTATAAAGACCCCTGACTGAGAACCTCTGTGACAACAATCTCTTTCCACCATTCTTTGTTATCAAGTGGAATTTGTTGTAATATTAAGGAAGGATAAGGGTAAGGACCCTGGATTTCCTGTTATTAAGACTTGTGTTTTATTGTTGCCCTTTCATCGACTTGCTCTTTGTTTGTGGATAAAGTACGAAACCTGTATATTCCAATTTCTTGGATGGTAAAATGTGAATTAAAATCCTTCCCTTCCTTTCTTCAAAGGAATGTTGAGATAAAAAAACAACAACAATGAAATGAATATGCTTAGAAAAGTCATAACTTGCCCTTCAATGTACTAAATGGATATTCACTGAATTCGTTGTTAGCTGTTGTTATCCACTGGGGATTGCTTTATAGATACTCCAAACCTTTAAGAGCAAGGTTTTCCCTGAGAAACAGCTCTGGGATATGGACCCGAGGGAAGGAGTGTAGGAATGAAAAGGGGAGCTCAGTACAGTGTTTTCCACTGCCCTGTTCCTTAACCTTTTCACTCTTTGTTATCCTTGGTTTTGTAGTCAGTGAAGAGCACCTAGGGGAAGCAGAAACTTGCAAAGATTGGTATCAGTTTACACCAAAGCAAAACTTTTCTCATCTGCACAAGGAATTGGAAGCAATATACAAAGCAATCTCCCGCAATACAAAACACAAAACACGTAGAGACTGGTTTCTGCATCTGTCATTGGGTAGGAAGTCTGTTTACATTGTTTCTTATGAGGTCAGCAAAATGTTTGAGTAGCAACTCCTTGGCTGCCTGCAGTGGGTCTGAAACTATGAAATAAAACATAAACAACAGACCTGCCTTATGTGCAGAGCATTACAACATTCCTTCTTTGCTTTCTGCTGTAACAGATTGTATTGTTAATGTATTTGTAGATTGCTATCATCTCCTATTAAAGAATCTCCGTGTCCGTTAGGACAAAACTCAAAACATGGGTGATGGAAGGCAGCTCCCAATATTAAAACCTTCAACAAGGAAGATCAACTGTGATTGTTTTTGCTTCCTGTTGTGAAATTGTAAGGACGAGGAGGAGCACAAGAATAAAAGCAGAAATTACGTCTGCATGGACTGAAGGCAATTTAGTTTCCATCAGACATGATGAAAGTGATCAATGAATCATAGCATTTCAAACAGCAGTTGCCCTGCACAAAGTGTGTGTCACAAGATCCTAGATCAAAGATATCTACAATATGCTTAGTTTTCATACCAAGTTTGGCTGAACTAATTGGCCTTTAGAAATAGCTCATCACCCCCTTCTCCTTTTCATCCTCTTTTAACTAAAAAAAAAAAAGCCCTACCATCAGAATTTAATCATTATTCAGGGTTGGGTACATTTGCATGCAAACAAGTTGCTTATGACCAATCCAGTGAAAGTGAGTGGGCAGGATTCCCCTCCCCCCCCCCCGCCCGCCCCACTGCACTGGCTTTCTGCCCATCAGCACTGAAGCTGGCAAAAATCCCCTGCAGGGACAGCTCAGCTGCAGGACAAATGCTGGCAACCTTGAGGGGCCTGGAAAGTGGGTCTTAGGAGGGTAATTGTGTTGCTTGTTTCATCTTTTTAGGGGTACCTAAATGAGTTCATTGCAAAGGCACCTCCCATTAAAGAGCCTGAGTATGAGAGGTTGAAATGTCACAAAATATCCATGAGTGAATAAGTAGAGGATATATTCTCAGGGGTTTTCTGTCTGGGATCTTATGCATTAGATGGCCTTAAAGGAAATCTGTGCCAATAAAGAGGCATATAGCTAATGAAGCTGAGGCAGAGTGAACCAAATCGATTTATAGCCCACATGTAAGGAAAAACATTCCTAATTAGTATTTTTTATTTTTTATTTTTTTAGAAAAACATGTACTAAAGAGAGAATTGCTATCCCTCCCCCCGTTTATTCCCCCCTTTGGTCTAGGTTTGTTTGTCTTATTAATTGGAGACTTAAATTATTTATTCTGTTAGATACGTAGACTTGTCAGGAATTATTTGGTGTTTTTCCAGATGTTCCTTTTCCTGGTGTTGGGCTCTGGGAAGGCAGAGATCAATCAAGCATAGTCCTTGCTGGTCCGGAGTTCATACTCCAACAGGCTGGTCTGGCCACATGGGTGAGTAACTCCTGTGCAGTTTGGTGAGAGAGACAGACACAGGCAGGGCAGGTGCACAGGCAGATGTGCTCAACATGGGTGCAGGGAATTGAAGGAAGGCTTGAGAGGCTGAGATGCGGAAATTTGCAATCTATATCTTGTCAAAAAGTTGGGGTAGATGGGAATGGGGTTGGGAGGGAGAGGTAGATATTCCTAGAGGAGGGAATAATAAGTGCAAAACACAGAGGCGGCAAGCGTTAGGGTCCTGGGATCCACTGAAAGTTTGGTAAGACTAGAGCACAGGAGTGTTAGGGCAGGAAGCCTGGAAATGGTGAAAGCAGGGGACAGATGATGAGACGTGTTGTGGGCTGTGCAGAGACACTTGGGTTTTCTCTAAAGCCTCTGGGGGGTTTGTAGGGATTTGAGCAGGTGCTACCACTGCTCCTCCCATATTCTCTCAGCAGTCAGTGTTCCTGACAAGACAGTAGCTCAAGTCTTAGCATTACCCATTTGCAAGACTGTATGGAGGCAGGCTAGAAGAGCCAGGAGTGAAGACCCTTGGGAGCAGTCCTCAAACACTGATGGATAAATATCTCAGCTTCTTTGCTCCTGGGATGGGACAAATGTGCAGCATGCTCTATGGTCTCCCGGTAGTCCCCAGTGGACCTGAACCTTAGTTGCTCACAGTGTTTATCTGATCCTTAACCCACCAGTATTGACTTCCTTCTCAGCCCTGCTATTCTTCCATACCCCCTACATTTGCATTCTGGGATCACTTCTCATGTGACTCTTGGCACTCAAATTCTTAGCTCAGGGTATGTGTCTGGTGGAACCCAACTTAATAAAGTTCTTTGTTTTTGTTTTGGCATGGGGAGAGACAGGATGATGAGGGTGGATGTCAGGTGGTTTTCATGAGAATGGAAGTGAGAAGGGAAGACTCAAGAGCAGTTTAGAAAGTACAATTCATAGAAATTATCAATCTAGCTGTATGTGTCGTGATAGAGAGGGAAGGAGTCTCAGGTGATTTGGGATTGGGTTTATAGACCGGGAGAATCCATGAAACAAGCTAAGGAAGATAGGGATGGCAAATAAGATTTTTGGTGAAATATAAGGGGTTTGGATTTGATTATGTTGAATTTGGGGTATTGCCATGGACATTGACGAGCTTAGAGGAGAGAACTAGCTCGGAGACCCCAATCTGGAAGCCAGGCATCGGCCCCTAAGTAAGAATGGAAGCTGTGGGTGCGAGGGTGGTCACTCACACCAAGTGTGGGAATGTGGGGGGTGGGGGATAATCCACCAAACTCTGGTGATAACCTTTGACAAGCAAATTTATGAGGAGGAACCTGCTAAAGAGCAGTGGAAGACTAGGCAAGGGCCAAGAGAGTGATGTCATAGGAGCCAAGAGAAGGAAAGTATCTGGAGGAGGACCAAACAACAGAGGTTTGGCAAGGTAAGATTTAACATTTCCATTGAGTGTGGAAATGGGGAAGTCACTGCTGTTTTTACAAAGTTTGTATTAATTTGGATCAATTGAAGAGATAGGCGAGTGCCCCCCCTCCCCCCGCCAGCACTTCTGGCCTCCAGTACATGCCCCCATTAAGAAATCTGGTTTTATTGCATGGCGAATAGGCTCAACAAGAGCTGCCTAGAAGAGGGATTGCCTTAATGAATAGATAAGAAGAAATTCTAATTATAGATGAGCATGATTTCAGTTGGTAGACTAAAGAATGCAGCCCTCTATTTAGATGACTTATATGAAATTGGATACTTAAAAAGCTTCAAGTTTGTTCTACTAACTGGGTAAGGATTTTCCTTTTGAGGTGGTTGTTTTACATTCCTTTTAAATCGATCCTACTTCTGTTTTAATTATCACAGCTTTTGAAAGATTTTATTTATTTGAGAGAGAATGAGACAGAGTGAGTGTGCATGAGTGTGGGGGGGAGGGCAGAGCGAGAGGGAGAAGCAGACTGCCCACCCTGCAGGGACCCAGACATGGAGTTCGATCCCAGGACCCTGAGATCATGACCTGAGCCCAAGGCAGACACTTAACCGACTTTCAACGAGCTTTCAGTTTTATGTTGCTGAAAGAGTAAGGTTTAATCCTATAGCTTCACATTTCAAATAACAGTTTTACTTTCTGTATCCTATTTAGTTACCAGTGGTGAAGAATTTGATCTATGGAGCTAGACTTCTTGCCTAGCTATTATAGTGGCTCTACCACTTATTCTCCCAGATAATAATAGATAATGACAGAGATAATAATAGAACCTCAGAGGTTTCTTCTCAGTGCCCGGGGAGTTAACTTATGCAATGTACTTAAAAACATGTTGGCATAGAGTAAGAGCTTAGCACCTTCTAGTATGAGAACTATTTGTTAGTATATTTTCTATTTATTATTCATTATTATTATTAAAAGTTGGGAGACCGCACGGTATAAAGGAATGATTGGACTAGAAAACACAAGACTAGGGGTCTGCTCTCGGCTTTCCTGTCCATTCTGTGAGTTTAGACAAGACCACTCGTTGCTCTGAGTTCACTCTCTTCATCTGTAAAAGGCGGAGGTTGGAAAAAAAAATCTTTGCCAGGCTTGGTTTTAATATTCTAGAAGCCTACCTTTTGCTTGAAAGTCGCCGATTGACACAGCAGTCTTAGCTGTCTCATAGGCTTTCCCCTAAGGGAGAGATAAATGTGCACAAAGGGGAGATTGGAAAACATTTCCACCAGGAAAATGCTTTCTGGAAAGTGCAACAGATGTTTTGGTTTATTTTCTTTTTTTTTTTTGTTTTTGTTTTGGTTTATTTTCATGTAGTTCCTTTCTTGGGCTGAAATATATAAATCAATTGCTGATGTTATATTCATATTCATATATTCATATGAATATATATTCATAAGGCTTATCTCTTATTTTTGTGTGTACTTACAGTTGGAACAAATCCAATTATTTTTCATTATTTCCCCCTTTTTCCACACCTCTTATAGAAAAATCAAATTTTTTCATGCATGTATTTCTTTGTTCATGCCACTCTGCACGAAATCAGCCCACTAAATTGTTCTTTTAGATTTTAAATGTGACACATGTGTAAATAAAGTAATAATTACATAATGTGGTGTGTTCTTGTACCTTAGCATGTTTTTGAGATCTGAAATTTGATCCCTGTTGTTCTTACTCTGCAATTACTCCACTGAACTTTTCCTCTGATGAGTTATTTTTCATGTGCACACACGGGGGAGCCTTTGAGACACCGGTTTGAATGTTGCACTTCGATGACTTTCTCACCAATTTGAGACTAAGATTATGGAGTGGAATTCTCCATTGTGAAGAGTGTGGTAGGGCAAGATCCCCTATAGTCCTGAATGAGGTTTCCCCTGTGTTTACTGTCAAGTATGAGGCCGGAGAACCAATTCATAGTGTTCTTCTGAATGTGGAATGCATGTTATTATCGCATATAAAGGGTAGAAGTACCAAAAAAAAAAGGGAGCATGTAAGGCAGATTCAGTGTTTTCTGAAGCCTTGGTGAGAAGTACATGGGACTAAACTTGGTGGGGGCTGTCTCTTCAGGAAAAAGGGGGGCAAGTCAGGCAGAACCTCTGGCTTCCACTGCAGCATTATTTAAAGGAACCTCGGAAATGATTCCAAGTCCATTCTTGTACAGAAAAAGAAAAATCTAGAAGCACAATGCCATAGAAAACAAATCACACCTGGAGGAGGGGGCAGAAGCAAAAACAAAATGCTTGAGTTGATGCTCTTGGCCTCTAGCTCTGTTTGCTGTTTGAGGAAAATGCAGTGGTGCAGTTCCTGACTGGCTTTACTGTCATCTTTCTTTTGACCTCAGTTTTCGGGTGGCTAACAACATAAATAAACCTATAAAAATATCTTTGGTGGCAGCCCCACAAATGCGTGAACAAGCATCATGAATGCCAGGGGCTTCCCTTTGCCCCAGTTTATTTGGAAGTATCGTTGGTTATCATAGTCATTTCTGAATGTTTTGCTCATGAGATAAGATTTTAAGTGCACTTGAAAAGGAGGATTCTATGAGAAAATCAATACTGCTGATTTTTTTCGTGCTATTTACATATTGACAAAAACTCTTTAGCAGTGATTTTCTTGTGTAAAGTCTATGATATGACTGAATTAATAAAAATTTACATAAAATTAAACAGCCCATCCTTGACAATAACTTGGGAAGTAGGTAGAAGTTGTCTCCCTTCTCATTGGCAGCCATGTTACAAACTCCCCAGTTTGTGTTCAGCTCTTTGCTGTTCCTTTTCTCTGATCTTTTCCTCAGTAATCTCATTCATTCTTGTGGTTTCAGCCCTTAACTATGTGTCCGTCCTGGACTTCTAGCATAGACTCCATTTGTACATTTCCCATTGCCCATTCCTACCTGGATATGGAAATCAAATATAGTACGTCAACCACCCAACTGAGCCTCCTTCCTCTACTTGGCTTCTCAGCCTCCTCCTTTACTGCCCTCCACCCCTGCTCATCACTTCCTGCTGACTTTCTCATTTCTATTCTTGACTCACCATTTTTTGAGCTAGCCAGGTTTGAAAATTTGGGGTCATTTTTGACACTCGCCTGTCTTAGGTTCTGTGCTGTGTCAAGACTTTTCAAGACCACCCTCAGGCTTTGATGGCTTGCTCAGAGGACTCGTGGGACTTAGAATAACTGTCTCATTCATGGTCATGGTTGATTGTAGTTAAAGGATACAGATTAAAATGAGAAAAGGGGAAGACTCATGGGGCAAAGCCCAGGAGAAAGGAGATGCAGGCTTATAAAAGTTCTTTCCCAGTGGAGTTGCATGGATGTGCTTAATTCTCTGCGTAATGACGTGTGGCAACACACATAAAGTATTGCCAGTGAGGGAAGCTCACCTGAGCCTTGATGTTCAGGGCTTTTATTGGGGGTCATTTATGTAGCCATGCAGTGCTAGCATGACTTCTCTCAGCTAATCAGACTCCACATCTCCAGGGAAAAATCAGACATTCACCAGAGTGTCCTTGGGCTTGGAGCCAGCCAAGGACCAGTTCTGAAGACATGTCTTTTTTGAGAATGTGCAGGGTTTGAGCAACCCAGGCCTGGTGAGTTAACCCTACAGGTATATACAATCATGAAGTGACTACTGGTTGTTGAAAAAATATGGGTAAGAGCATGTACTGCAATCTTAAATGGGTGTTTTAGTTCCAGCTCTATGAGGACTAAATGAGATGTGGTTAACATAATGCCGGACACATAAATACTAAATGAATGTTGGATGTTGGTTTGTTGTTGTTTTAATGGTTATGTTCTGTCTTTGCTTTCCTACCCAGTGCTCCTTATGCCTGTCTAGTCCAAAGCTTTCACCTTTTAGGGTATTCGCTTCCCTTGCCTGGGAACTTAGGATAAGTGATGCTGCATTAACAATCTGTAAAACTGAGTAGTTTATGAAAAAAAAAAAAAAAGGAGTGTTTCTTTGACCCTGTCATTTGCTCATTATGAGTTGACTGGAGCTCTGCTGCGTATTATTGTCCCTCTGGGACGCAGACTGAAGGAATAGCTGCAATCTGGGATATTGTGGCAAAGATAAAGGAGCATATTATGGGATCATACAGTGGCTTTTGATTGGAAGTGGCACATACTCTACTTATTCTCATTTTATTGTTTAAAGAAAGGCTTATAGTGAGGCCTGAGGTTCATGGATTAGGAATGTATAATCTCTTGGTAGGGGGTGGTGAATGTTTAGGCAATAATATACCCTATCCACTTTCTAACTGGCATGTGGCCTCCAGATTTCCTCTACCATTGACACACACCGATTTGTCCTGTTGACCATCACCCAGTCTAGGTCCTCAAAGCTCAGTGTTGGCCAATTATTTCCCTTCTTTGAAATTGCTCTAATTTAGGGTAGTCTCTTGCCTAGTCATGTAAGCTCCCTTATAAGCTCAATCACCCATGACTGTGCTATACTTCCCTGAAACCAGAATATTCTCCAGCAGCGGGCAATGTTTTATCTTAGCACCTTCAACACCATTGCTCATGACATTCATTGACTAGGAACGAGGAACCTTTTCTGAAGAAACCATTTTATTCACCGTTGGATTCTCCACAGAGCCATTGCCTTACCCACAGTCATGCCAGGGAAGCATGAGGAATGAACGGGGACTTCAGTGTTGCTCTAGAACTACGGAGAACTCCAGGTACTATTCAGTGACTGTGAGAGGCCCAGCAAGGGCATGCGGGGAGGCTGAAATCCAACTCCTGCTTTGCTGAGTTCTGAGATGGGGAATGAATGAAGGGTAATTTTTCTAATTCACCAAAGCACTGTGTAGTGAACTTTTCCCCAATACCTTTGTATATTAAAAGGAAACCTCCTTTATAGGACATTTGTGCCCCCAAAGGACTATACATACAGAAGTCATCACAGATCAGGGGCAGAGAAATGTTGTGTTGGCTTACCTTTCCCGAAATTTTCAAGTCGTAGGCCACCAAGTCATGCACCCACTTAGAATCCCTTGAATGTCTGTGACTCCGGACGTCCCGAGTCTGAGCCGTCAGTACTGCTGTGGTCTTTGTGAGGAGGGACCTATGGACCACGCTGTTCTGCCCACTCAGGTTTTAGTGATCTGGGGGGCAGCGCCCCTGTTACTGGAGAAAATAACTCTTGAGGCCAAAAATAGCTGACTAAAAGTGAAGTTAAGTAACTGGATCAGTTATGCTTGGTAAAAAAGACCCAAAGCCCTGTTTCATGAAAGTGTTCTTAAAAATAAAAACCAAAAATAAATAAATAAATAAATAAATAAATAAATAAATAAATAAAAATAAAAATAAAAACCAGTCACTGGCAATGCAGTAAATAGCCCAGACAACTTATTTGGTTGAGAGATTTTTAAGGTTTTCACCTGACTAAAATTTTAAAGACTGCTCTAGAAGAAATCTGTCCCAAATTCATTGCTCCAGGGGAATGTTGCCTATTAGCAGACACAATAGGTAGGCAGAGCAGAAAGGAGAGCTGTGGTGCTTTGCTCAGCCTGGGCAGGCAAACTGTGAGCGTGAGGCCCTCAGCGTTACCTGGCGAGTCTTCCCTGTGGGCAGTGAACGCTGTCAGGCTCGGCACGCAGCTTCAAAGCTGATAAAACCACAGTGCGTGTTGTCAGCCATGTGATGTTTTGTTTTTTAAACACTATTTTACTTTGGCCTCTCTTTCACGTCAAGGGGTTAGGTTCTTCAGTTACTGAGGTAATAAGCCAAACAAAGAAAAATCATCATCATTCAGGTTAAGGCATGCACTTCAGTACTGATGAGATGCTGGGTAGCAAGACAGAGATGATAAAAGGGTATTGAATGGAGGTAAATTGAGTGCGCAAACTTTTCTAAGCTTATGTTCAGACTTTTGATATTAGAAGTAGAGTGGTGGAGTTAATTGGTCTGGGTAGAAAGAGACTCGACTTTGAATCCTGGAGAAGATGAAGCTTGATCCACTCAACGCACGTCCCCTTCACGAGTGGGAACACACAAGGATATTTGTATTGTCATACATAATCTCATTAATTAAACATCAGTACATTTGTGTCATTTTGGGATCACTGTCATTACCATGACACAAACTGGTCACGTTTCATACTTCGGGCTCCAAGATCACTCTGAAATTCTTTCATTTAGAACATGGCAATCATGACTGGCCAGTAGGCAAAACAGTCCAGTCCTGTTCTAGAACTCTGAGGATCTCATCAGTATTGGCAAGTCCAGGTAGACTTTCTGGAACCAGGTCACAGCGAGACATAAGGTTGCCTCCATTGCATTTATTACATGTAGAAAAGATGTTTTTATCCGCCATTGAGTAAGTCATCTTTTTCAGGAATGGCTTTTCCTCCATAGTCTTTTAAGATGCTGTTAAATAATATATTTTCCTTTGCTTTTGCTTTTCATTTAAATGCATTCTCCCCTCCATTTTCAGACTGAGGGGTTGTCATTTAATTATCATTTCAGAAGGATTTGGGTCCTCACGATCTCCCTTTAATGGGGAGTAATCCAGTGTCTACTGACATTCTGGGTTAGTCTTTGTAGTTCTGTGGCCCTGGTTCTCTGTAGGACTTGGCTAGTAGATGCTGATTTCTCTGTTTAAGTGGCTACTTATGAGACTTTTGACTAAGCCATTGGCTCATAAGCGAGTGGCCCCCTCCCTCCCCAGTCTATTGTGGCTGGTGGATATACTGGGTTAGATTTTGAAGCTGATAACTTTCTCTCAGTGCTCCATATAGATTCTGTTTTTTCAAAGTCATTAAAGTACAACAATTCTTCAATCCACTGATGTCGTTTATGGCAATAATAATAATGAGGATTTTTACTCTGAAGGGGCCAGTTACTTATGCTTGTTCACTCATTTTTTCTGGAATGTTTGAGTGCCTACTGTTTGGGGGGCATCGTGCTAGATCCTGGGGTTTCCATAGTGGGCTCCAAGTCCAGATCAGTGTTTGTACTTACAGTATTTTATTTTATTTTATTTTTATTTTTATTTTTTATTTTTATTTTATTTTTTTATTTTTATTTTTTTAAAGATTTTATTTATTTATTTGAGAGAGAGAGAATGAGAGACAGAGAGCATGAGAGGGAGGAAGGTCAGAGGGAGAAGCAGACTCCCTGCTGAGCAGGGAGCCCGATGCGGGACTCGATTCCGGGACTCCAGGATCACGACCTGAGCCGAAGGCAGTCGCTTAACCAACTGAGCCACCCAGGTGCCCTGTACTTACAGTATTTTAAATAGTTACAACCTAATGGAGGATTACAGAAGCAATCAGACAGTTACTGAATCTTGTGATACATGCAATGATGGAGAAACACAGTGAGCATCCAATAGTGTGCTAAATGCTGAGCTTATAGTTAACAAAACAGAGATGGCCCCTGCCAGTTGGGGAAAACTGGTGTTCATTGAACAATCACGTTTGTGCATTATTGCTATCAAGAGAAACATGGGTCTGATGAGAGAATCTATGAAGGGTCTGATTTAGACTGAGTGCTCCAGGAACATGAATCTGAGGTGACATTTAGGCTAAGACTGAAGGTATGAGTAGTAGCTAGTCAACTGCAACAGGGGGAGGGAAAGGGGTCCGTGTGGAAAGAATATCATGTGTTATGGCCTGACGCAGGGAGGAGCATGAAGATTCATAGAGGAGGATGTTGTATGTCGTTATGTCATTGTGTCAGTGAGGGTGAGAGAGAGAAGGCATTGGGCTGGAGAGTGACCAGGATCAGATCATAAGGAGCCTTCTCAGCCACAGGAAGGAGTCTTGATTTGATCTTGAGGGTAATGGGAGAGCTATTGATGTGTTCGAGTAAGAAGGAGACATGATCAGATTTGTATCTTTAGAAACTCACTGTGGCCTCAGTAGTGAATTAAAATGTGGGACACACTAGGGGGCATGGAGACTAGTTAGGAAGCTGTCCCAGGAACCTAGACTAAGAAATTCAGTAGGGAATATTGTTAGGTGTGTGGGCTCTGGGGCCACAATGCCTAGGCTTGAATTCTACCTCTGTCACCTCTGCGCAGTCACTACTTCTGTGGGCCCAGGAACTTATGTTCTTGCTTCAGCAAAACTAGGCATGATAATATTGATGCCTATGTTATCAGGTTGCTGTGGGTTAGTCACCATTTCGTCCTCAGAGCTGTATGTGGTACTTGTTCAGGCTGTGCCTTGAGAAAAGGCTCAGTCGAGGGGCCAGTATGGGTAGGAACCTGCTTTCAACCTAAAAGCCCTGTGCCCTGGAGGGGGCTTACTTATCCAGGAGGAGGGGATGCCTTTTATAATTTATCCACCCAAGAAGATCATCTCTTTTGTAATGTGAGCATAGTTACCTTAGGTGACTAGCTGTAGCCCTGCCTGGCACTTATTAAGTATTTACTAAATGTTATCTGTTATTAATGGCTGTATGATTTTGTGTAAATTATTGAGTCTTTCTATGCCCATTTTCCTATGTGTAAAACAAGGAAATACTAGTCCTCACGTAACAGAATTGGTTATGAGAATTAATGAATTAATACATGCAAAACACTTAAAATAGTGCCTGGCATGAATACATGTAAGAATGTTAAAAAGAAAAGTAAGGGTAAGGAGCATTTATTCATTCAACAGTGTTTGTGAGCCAATTGTGTGCCAGGCACACAGCTGAAACTTGGAAGAAGAGGCTGATATGGTCCCTGTCCTCATGGGGTGAACAGAAATTTACTCTGATAATTAACACAGTGGCAAGTGTTGGGAAAATGAAGTCGAGGGGATAGAGACAATTGGGAAGATTTGAGGAAGAGTTTAGAAGTTGGAAGACAAGAGTAATTAGATAGCGGCATTGACTCCAGGAAGATTGTGGTCTCCTGGAAGGTCAGCCATGTTGGCCGCCTTCACAGCTAGATTCATCCAGATGAATTGGATTACCTACTAATGTGTATGATTTAAGAAATGAATTAAGGGCGCCTGGGTGGCTCAGTCGTTAAATGTCTGCCTTCGGCTCAGGTCATGATCCCAGGGTCCTGGGATCGAGCCCCGCATCGGGCTCCCTGCTCCGCAGGAAGCCTGCTTCTCCCTCCCCCACTCCCTCTGCTTGTGTTCCCTCTGTCACTGTGTCTCTCTCTGTCAAATAAATAAAATCTTTAAAAAAAAAAAAAATAAAGTGCACAGTAACATATTTAGAATTTATTTGGTCTACTGAAAAATTCCCTAAAGGTTGTATAGAGAAAAAGACATATATAGTAAACAGGATTTTAAAGATATTATATCACTTGTAAGATTTGTTACTTAAAAATTTGAAGTAGCAAAGGAAGTCTGGATCCCAGCTCATTGGAGATATATAAAAGTTGAATCTGAGTTACCATCCTTTTTTTTTTTTCCCAAACTGGAAACAATGCCCTGATGATCTATTCGGAGAAGAGATGACACATTAAAGTATCCCCTGTGATTTTGCTTGCTTTGTCCCGTTTGTTTTTCCCTGTTTAATTCTGGTAGTGTCATGGGTGAGCCAGAGGACCTTCCCTAGACAATTTATGAAGCATTGTCGAGAGAGAACATGGCAGAATATTCATGGACACTTTGAGGATTTACACTCAGGTTTAAGATTACTCTCAGACTGAATGATTATTCAGAGCTTTGCTCTGGGTTTAGAGTACCCTAGGCAACACAGAAGCTTCTTTGGTATGCTCTTGAGTATTCCTTTTTTTTTTTTTTTAATCTCCAAGTGAGATTGTACTTGGTTCTGTAGCTAGTATCCTTTTCACTCGCCTTTCCCTCCTTCCTTCTTGCTAACAACTCATAGAAGTGATGGTGTTTTGGGGGCGGGGGGTGGGGGGGACAAGCACAAAGCACTAGTTGGCATTTATAGGCACAGGCATGCAGGAGAAAACTGCTTTGCTCTGCCATGACACATTATAATGCTAGCTAGGAGCTGGTGGTATTTTGGAGGCTTGTTTTCATTTTTTTGTTTTGTTTTTGAATTGAGTGAAAACCTGTAACAGCACTATTAGGTAAATCAGCACTCTGGCTTTTTCAAGGAAAGACGGGCTCTGTAACAGTGCTGAGGACTGTGGTAGGTGGAATCACCCCCCCCTCCCCCCCCCCCCCCCCCCCCCCCCGAGGTTATCCGTGTCCTAATCCCTGGAATCTGTGAATATGTTCTGTTCCCTGGTAAGGGGGAATTAAGGTGGCAAATGGAATTAAGTTTGCTAATCTGATGACTTTGAGAAGGGGAGATTATCCTAGATTATCTGGGTGGGTCCTATATAATCACAAAGTTCTTTAAGAGTAGAAAAGGGAGGCAGTGGAGTGTCAGAACGATGCAGCTTGAGAAGGCCTCAGCCAGTCATTGCCGGCTTCGAAGACGGAGAAAGTGGGCCATGAATAAGCATAACCTCTAGAAACTGGAAAAGGCAAGAAACAGATTTTCCTCTACAGCCCCCAGAAGGGGATGAGGCTCTGCCAACTCTAATTGAAGCCAGCGAGAACTATCCTGGACCCTTGATGTCGGTAACTGTAAGATAATACATTTTTTTTTAAAGATTTTATTTATTTGACAGAGAGAGATATAGCGAGAGCAGGAACACAAGCAACGGGAGTGGGAGAGGGAGAAGCAGGTTTCCCGCGGAGCAGGGAGCCTGATGTGGGGCTCGATCCCAGGACCCCAGGATCATGACCTGAGCCAAAGGTAGACGCTTAACAACTGAGCCACCCAGGTGCCCAAAGATAATACATTTGTATTATCTTCAGTCACTAAGTTTGTGATAATTTGCTACAGCAGCAAACTAATGAGGCCTGACATTGCAAGTTGCAAGAATCTGGAAGACAAGGAGTCTATATTTGTAAAAGAAACAATGTTAAATGCATTACAAGTGTTCTGTAACTCTCAAGCAATTAATCATTCAGTTCAATAATCTGGAGAAGAGGTAGCAAACTAAAAAGCCTCAAGGTCTAGGAAGGTGGTGCAAATGAGGGAGACTGACCTGGTGGAAGAGAATAGGGAGGGGAGGGGAGTGTGGCAGACCAGAACGAATATGGTCAGGCTTGGGGGCGAGGGGGGGTACAGTGGCTGCTCACTTCTAGGTGATTGTTCCATGAGGGGATATGAGCTATTGCTCCATCTTCCAGTTTTTTCAAAACAAGTCCAAATTTCAGAAATCTGGTGTAAATTATCCTAATAATTAACTCTAGACACTTTAAATAAAGCCCTCCAACCGACCAACCAAATGAAACTTATGCTGTCTAAACACATGCATTGCTGGATAGATATGACCAGAGCCCATATTTTGAGACTCGTAGTCTTGAAGAACAGTTACCCTGAGTGACTTGTAATTGTCACACTTCGGAGTATAACATCCCCAGATCCTTCTTACTGTTTGAGAGGCTGATTTGGCAAAAGTAATAATTGAGCTAGTCACTGATAAACATTGGTTTCCAGTCTCAGTGTGTCTCATTGCAAAAGCCAATTAGTTTTTATTTTCCATCTTAATGTTTCTAAGTTCAAAGGAGGAGATTAATAATAGTGCAGAGAGAAAAGGAGAAATGGAAAAAAAAACATTTACTGAGCATGAAATACCTATCAGGCATTGAATGGGGCATTTTTAAGCATGCTGTCCTTTAATTGTCCCAGCAGTTTTACGAGGTAAGCAATATTCTCATTTTCTGGATGAGAAACCTGAGTCCAAGAGAGGTCGGGTCACTTGCATTTGGTCACACAAATGATAAGTGACAAAGCAAACTGAAAAGAACACAATTTTTTTTTTTTTCAGGGCTTAAGGTTTTTCATGAGTAGGAGGGACAGTACTTTCTCTGGGGCTGGAGAGAGGAAGGGAATGGTAAGAACCACAGGGAATTTGCAGGTGCTGACACTGTAGGAACTTGGCTTTCTTGGTGCAAGTGGCATATAAGGTTATCTGATAAGCTGAAGGGGGCAGGTGTCTGATTGGCTGTTTCAGGAGAGCAGAGGCTGAACACCAGAGGGATACACACGGGAGACTGAGACTTGATGTGGAAGTGATTGGTAGACAGTGACAAAGACCAACAGGCAGGATGGCTTTGAGTGGAATGAGCATACACACCCTTGGTTCTTAGGGCAGCATCCCTTCTAAGTATGTAACCAGAGAGGAATCGAATGACCAAGGTGGGCTCCTGGCTAGGTGAACGTTGAAAGGTTAAGAAAGCTGGGTGACTCAATTTCATTAGTCTCTAGGAAATTCAAAGTAAACCCACAATCCCAATACCCTACTACATCCATCAGAATGGCTGCAGTGGAGAAATGGACAACACCAGTGAGCATGTGGAAGAGCTGGTATGCTCAGAGATGGTTGGTGGGAGTGTAAATGGGTAGATTGACTTTGGCAAACTTTTCAGTGTCTGTGAACACTGAACGTACATAGTAACCTGTAGCCTAACTCCCTTCTTAGGCCACCAGAAATAGGTAATTTTCACACCAAAAGATGTGTGTAATTATTTGCTGTAGTGAAAAATGAAAAGAATTTCCTAAATTTCAGTGTAGTCACAAAATGAAACCCTCTACTAATAACGAGGAATGAGCTGCTGTCACGCACAATATGGATGAATCTCGAAAATACAATGTGGAGAGAAGAACCCAGGCACAAAGCAGTACATGCCATATGATTTCATTTGTATGAAGCTTAGAATCAAAGCTCTGATTTTGGTATTAGAATTCAGGACCATGGTTAACTTTCAGGGAAGAAGGTGCCTGAGATGGGACGTAAGAGGGACTACTTGGGTGCTGAAATGTTCTAATTCTTTTTCATAAATGTCCATTTTTTTCATTGTTAATGTGTATAAGAAAATACCACTCCTGAAATATTTTAATTCCATTATAGTTAACATGCAATGTTATATTAGGTTCAGGGATCCAATATAGTGATTCAATTGTACACATTACGCAGCGCTCATCATAAGTGTGCTCTTAATCCCCTCCACCTGTTTCACCCATCACCCCACCTACCTCCCCTCTGTGTAGTTAAGAGTCTGTTTTTTTTGGTTTGTCTCTTTTTTTCTTTGTTGATTTGTTTCTTGAATTGCACATACGAGTAAAATTATATGGTATTTGTCTTTCTCTGCCTCGCTTATTTCATTTAACATTATACTCTCTAGATCCATCCATGTCATTGCAGAAAGCAAGATTTTATTCTTTTTTATGGCTGAGTAAAATTCGATTATATATATACCATTTCTTTTTTATCTGTTCACCTATCTATGGACACTTGGGCTGCTTCCATAATTTGGCTGTTGCCAATAATGCTGCAATAAACATAGATGTGCTTGTCACTTTTCATGTTGGTGTTTTCATATTCTTTGGGCAAATACCCAGTAGTGGAACTGCTGGATCATAGGGTAATTCTATTTTTACCTTTTTGAGGAACCTCCATATTGTTTTCCCCAGTGGCTGTACCAGTTTGTATTCCCACCAACCGTGCATGAAGTTTCCTTTTGTTTCTTGTGTTTTTTATTTTAACCATTTTGATAGGTGTAAGGTAAAATCTCATTGTGGTTTTGATTTTCATTTCCCTGATGATAAGTGATGTTGAACATCTTTTCATGTGTCTGTAGACCATCTGTATGTCTTCTTTGGAAAAATGTCTGTTCATGTCTTCTGCCCATTTTCAAAGGGGATTAATCATTTTTTTTTGGTGTTGAGTTGAATAAGTTCTTTATATATTTTGGATACTAACCGTTTGTCAGCTGTGTCATATGCAAATATCTTCTCCCATTCAGTAGGTTGCCTTTTAGTTTTGTTGATTGTTTCCTTTGCTGTGTAGAAGCTTTTTATTTTGATGTAGTCCCCATAGTTTATTTTTACTTTTGTTTCCCTTTCCTCAGGAGCCATATCTAGAAAAATGTTGCTATAGTTTATGTTAGAGAAAGTACTTCCTGTGCTCTCTTCTAGTATTTTTATGGTTTTAGGTCTCACATTTAGGTTCTTCATCTATTTTTGTTTATTTTTGTGTGTGGTCTAAGAAAGTGGCCTAGATTCATTCTTTTGCATGTAGCTGTCCAGTTTTCTCAACACCAGTTGTTGAAGAGACTTTCTTTTTCCCACTGCATATTCTTGCCTCCTTTGTTGAAGATTAACTGACCAGATAATCATGGGTTTATTACTTGACTCTCTACCCTGTTCTGTTGATCTGTGTGTCTATTTTTGTGCCAATACCATTCTGTTTTGATTACTACTCCTCTGTAGTATATCTTGAAAACTGGGATTGTGATACTTCCAGTTTGGTTCTTCTTTTTCAAGATTGCTTTGGCTATTCAGGGTCATTTTTGGTTCTATACAAATTTGGTGATTATTTATTCTAGTTCTGTGAAAACACTGCTGGTGTTTTGATAGGGATTGTTTTCAATCTGTAGATTACTTTGGGTAGCATACACATTTTAACAATATTTGTTCTTCTAATCCATGAGCATGGAATATCTTTGTGTCATCTTTAATTTCTTTCATCAGTGTTTTATAGTTTTCAAAGTCCAAGACCTTCACCTCCTTGGTTAAGTTTGTTCCTAGGTATTTTATTATTTTCGGCTCAATTGTAAGTGCGATTATTTCCTTAATTTCTCTTTTTGCTACCTCATTATTAGTGTATAGGAATGCAACAGATTTCTGTACATAGATTTTGTATCCTATGCCCTTACTGAATTCATTTGTGAGTTCTTGTAGTTTTTTGGTGGATTTTTCTTATATATTGAGGTAGAGTTGTATTGCTATAAACTTCCCTTTGAGAGCCACTTTGACTGCATCCCAAAGATTTTGGAACATTTGTTTTCATTTTCATTTATTTCCATGTAATTTTTTTATTCTTTAATTTCCTCTTTGGCTCATTCATTGTTTAGTAGCATGTCATTAATCTCCATGTATTTGTGCTCTTTCCATTTTTTTTTCTTGTGGTTGATTTCTAGTTTCATATACTTTTGGTAAGAAAAGATGTGTGGTGTGACTTGGATCTTTTTGGATTTGTTGAGAATTGTGTTGTGGCTTAACTTGTGATCTATTTTTTTTCCATTCTGCCACCCTTTGTCTTTTGATTGGCGTGTTTAGTCCATTTACATTCAAAGTAATTATTGATAGTTAGGTACTCATTGCCATTGTGTTACCTGTTTTACGGTTGTTTTTGTAGTTGTCCCATGTTCCTTTCTTTTCTTTGCTCTCTTCTCTCAGAGTTTGCTGGCTTTCTTTTGTGAGGTACTTGAATTCCTTTCTCTTTATTTTTTGTTTATCTCTGGTGTTTGGTTTGCGGTTACCATTAGGTCTGTATATAATGTCTTATGCATATAGCAGTCAGTATTAAGTTGGTAGTCACTTAAATTGGAACCCCTTCTTTATTACTCTCCTCCCCTCCCCCACCACATTTTAACTACATGGTGTCATAGTTTACATCCTTTTGTTTTGTGAATCCCTTGAATGATTTTTATAGATATATTTAATTTTACTGATTTTGTGCTTCCTACCTTTCTTACTCAAACTTATGGTCTTTCTTCTCCACTCCAAGAGTCCCCTTTAACATTTTTTGTAGGGCTGGTTTAGTGGTCATGAATTCCTTTAACTTTTGCTGTCTAGGAAACTCTTTATCTCCTTCTTTATTCTGAATGATAGCCTTGCTGAATATAGTATTCTTGACTGTAGTTTTTTTCTTTCAACACTTTGAATGCATCATACTACTCCCTCTGGCCTGCAAAGTTTCTGCTGAAAAATCAGCTGGTAACCTTATGGGGTTTCCTTTGTATGTAACTGTTTTCTTTACTCTTCCTGCTTTTCAAAATTCTCTCTTTGTCACTGTTCTTGCCATTTTAATTACCGTGTGTCTTCGTGTGGATCTCCTTGCGTTGATTTTTGGGGGGTTCTCTTTGCCTCTTGGGTCTGGATTTTTGCTTCTTTCCTCAGATTCAGGCCATTTTCAGCTATTATTTCTTCAAATAAAATTTGTTCCCCCTTTACTCTCTCTTCTACTTCTGGTATTCCTATAATGCAAGGGTTATTAAGCTTGATGGAGTCACTGAGTTTGCCAAGCCTATTTTCATTTATTTTGTTATTTTGTTTTCTATTTCCTGTTCAACTTGGTTTTCATTACTCTGTCCTCCAGGTTTCTGATCCATTCTTCTGCTTCCTCTAGTCTACTATTTATTCTAGCCAGTGTACTTTTAAAGATTTTATTTGTCAGGGAGAGAGAGAGGGAGAGAGAGCACAAGCAGCGGGGAGCAACAGGCAGTGGGAGAAGCAGGCTCCCCGCTGAGCAGGAAGCCCGACACAGGACTCCATCCCAGGACTCTGGGATTGTGACCTGAGCCAAAGGCAGATGCTTAACCAACTGAGCCACCCAGGCATCTCAGCTAGTGTACTTTTAATTTTACTTACTGAGTTTTTCATCTCTTTTTTATGTTTTTTGTCTGTTTGTTGAGGGTCTGAGGTCCCCTACTCTTTTCTCAATTCCAGTGAGTATATTTATCGTCATTACTTTAAATTCTCTGTCAGGTCTATTATCTCCATTTCATTTAGCTCTCTTGCTGTGATTTTGTTCTGTTCTTTAGTTTGGGACAAACAAAAGGCACTGGTTTCCACTGGTGTTTGTGTGTCTAGGCAGAGGGACTGGGAGGGAAATGGTGCCTGCCAGCTCCTTTGTTCCTGGAGAAGTCTCCCAAAGGTCCTTGTCCCTTATTTTGTCTTACTCTGTGTCTGTTGCTGTGTGTTAGGAATGTATGGTACATCTTCTGCTCTTGAAGGTAGTGGCCTTATAAAGAAGAGGTCCTGGAGTGCCCTGCAGGGTAGTGTCTTCTGTTCCCCAGAACCTGGCCTTTCATGAGTATCTCCTGTGTGTGTGTGTTGCATATTCTCTGTTGTTGGGGCTGAGCCACTTTTGCCTACAATCCAGTCTTCTGTGATGGCTTTCTTTGCTTGTTGTGGGCTCAGTTTGGTCCTGGATTGTTGGTGGGCCAGCTTGGGGCCACATGGGACTTGGGTTGTCTCAGACCAGGCATTTGCCAAAGGTGTAGTAGCATGGAACAGCAGGGTACTTTCCCATTGTTTTCCTTTGAGATGTTTTAGTTTGTGGGCAGAGCCTGCAGTCAGACCTGACGTCTCCTCTCAGCCCACTGCTGGGGCTGCATTTGGACTGGAGTGTGTGGTTATCTTCCCCTCTCCCCAGGGCAGGAGTCACTTTAGAGGGGTGCTGGTCCCTCGTGGGACTGCTTGCACACTGCCAGGCTTGTGGCACTGCTTTGGATGGGTTCTGGCCAAGGGTGTATTGGAGGGGGTGTGTCTGCAGGAGATCACAGGGGTGGGGCATGGGAAATTAGCAAGGTTTGCCAGGCTGCTGTGGGGGGAGACCTGGGATGGAGGCCTGGCTGGAGGGGGCATGTCAGTAGGAGCTTGTGGGGGTGGGGCACAGTGTTAGCAAGTTAAGTAGTGGGTGCTGACACTACACCGGTTCCCACTGGTGTCTGTGTGTCTAGGCAGGGGGACTGGGGAGGGAAATGGTGCCTGCCAGCTCCTTTGTTTCTGGAGAAGTCTCCCAAAGATCCCTGTCCCTCTAGTTCGTGTTCTGAGATGACTAAACAAATCTCCCTCCTGTATACCCCAGGCGTTTTTCAAACTGCTGCTTTTATGCTATATCTCTGTAGGATGTTTGTTGTGCTGTCTCTTTAAGGCGGGGGACTCAGTTTTCTCTTGCCCTCTGGCTCTCTCAGAGCCATGACCACTAATTTTTAAAATTCAGGTGTTGGGCACCTGGGTGGCTCAGTCGGTTAAGTGTCTGCCTTCGGCTCAGGTCATGATCTCAGGGTCCTGGGATTGAGTCCTGCATCAAGCTCCCTGTTCAGTGGGGAGTCTGCTTCTCCCTCTCACTTTGTCCCACCATATAGCTTGTGTGCTCTCTCTCTCTCTCTCAAATAAATAGAATCTAAACAACAACAACAAAAAATTCCAGGTGTTAAGCGACCCCTCCCAATTATAAGAACTTGGGAAATTTTGGCCCCTCTGGTTTTCAAAGCTAAATGTTACGGGGATTTGTCTTCCCTGTGTGGGCTCCTCAGTATGAGAGCCTGTTTCACCAACCTCTCTAGGCCTATGGCATCCCTCCCTCTGATGGACAGTCCCGGGGGTCCATTTAGCTCCCCATCATGTCTCTGCCCTTTCTACCCTCTTCCATGTGGCCCCTTCTCTACATTTAGCTGTGGAGAGTCTGTTTGGCCAGGGTTTGGGTTGTTTTCAGGGTTATTTACACTCATGTGGGTGTGAACTAGTTGTATCCATGGGACGAAGTGAGCTTAGGATGCAGTGTTCTAATTTTTAAAAATTTCGTTACATCGGTGTGTTTACTTTGTGAAAACCCAATACCCTTTTTATGCATATATTGTGTTTTAATAGAGTATTCAGAACAAGAAAACGTAAGGCCCGGACGGGAGTCTCAAATCATGACCAGGCAGTATTGAACTTGCTGACAAGCGCAGCCAGGAGAAAGGACTGAATTACTGACTGTGGAGTTCCTGGAAAATTAGGGACAAGTTGGTTGTGGCAGGAGAGAATGGACGTGGAACAGCTTCTTGTTAGGACAAAATCTGTGTGGCTGTTGTGGGACGGAAGGTACGGTGTTGCTCAGCTGCAAGGCTGTATCTGATTCTGTTGCTAAGGTCAGAGAAGGCCATCTCATAGTCCCACCCAGTAAGGAGTTGGTGGTTTAATTTCAGGTAGATAGAGAGGAGACCCTGACAGCTCATTTCTTGACCTTGTTTCTTTTTTCCTGTTACCTAGACACTAGAACTCTGTACAAGGAAGCTAAAGGCTGCATTATCTTATTAAGCATATTATATGCAGCATAAACGAAGCTTTTGTTACAAGCTGTGAATGTGGCTTTTCCTGGTTTGTGGTCTCCTAGCAAGAGAAATGTAGCAGGTAGATAGATGATAATGTAAACAGGTAAGTTCCCAACCTGGTTTTAAAAGGAAGGAGACAATTCATCCTTCCTTATGGATTCATTGAAAGCTTCTTTTCTTCTTTCTCAGAAAACTAGATTGGGATCTTTCTGTCACTAATACCTATTCACTACCAAGGTATCTTGGTTAAATTAGAAAGGCCATTTGTCTCGTGAGTCGAAGGTTAAAAAAATGTTCTTAAATAATTGTATTTCTTTCTAAGATTGTTTTCCAAATAACGTGGCTGACCAACTCTTAGCAGTCATTTTTAATGAGGATGGTGGAAAATTAAGGTCAGGGTTTCATTTTCTTTCCTTTTATTGCTTCCTTCTCTTCTGGGATGATTTGTTTTCTATCTTTCCTTATATATTGTTTATCTATAAAGCTGCATGAATTTCTAAATAATTTTTATTTCTAATGTTTTTTTTTAGTTCCAGAGATTCTTTTGAATGTAGTCCGACATATAATTATGACACCTCTAATGGATTATAAGTAATCCATTATATAGCACATAACTAAAGAGATCTTATAATTGACCATGCAAATTGGGATCTTTCAAAATAAAAAGGGGTGTTACTAAAAATTACGCCAGGCAACAGGTGTAAAGCACCACTGGGTCTTGGACAAACCGGGACACATGGTTGCTCTTCCTGAAGTGCTCCTGTCAGGGATTAGCCTGGTGAAGGCTGTATTTTATTAGGGATGCTGCTTACCTGGCCTCCCCACTCTGCACTGAGAGATTCACATGCATTAACTTAGCTCAGTTCTCCCTCTACCAAAGAGAGCCATAGGCTTAATTACAAACATCTATGATACTACATGACAGATTTTGGCTATTGCTTTCCATTTCTTCCCTATTGAAATTCTGGTGAAAACCCATAATTGAATGTCACTATTGGAATGGCTTGTATTTGGGTGCCTGGGTGGCCCAGTCGGTTCAGCGTCTGCCTTTAGCTCAGGTCATGATCCTGGGGTCCTGGGATCGAATCCCATATTGGACTCCCAGCTCTGTGCGGAGCCTGATTCTCCCTCTGCCTCTCTCTCTCTCTGTCTATCGTGAATGAATAAAATAAAATCTTTTTAAAAAGAATAGCCTGTATTCATATCTGGCCTAATTTTTCTTTTTTCTTTTCCTGAATTTCATCTCTGAGTCTTATGACTATGAGCAGACAAGTCTCAGTCTTGTTAAAGATAGGATTTTTTCTTAATGACAAGGGTAAGTACTCTGTATAGTATTCCCTATCACTTATCACTGGGCCTGGCTTCCCTGTGGTGGCCCTAATGCAAGTCCTGCCTTCTTCCTGCTTGGCTCTTGGGTCAGCTAACTCACTGTCTATCTTTGCCTTCTGTTCTTGGCAGGGAAAGTGGTTAGGAATCCAAGGGCTTAATCATATTCCATCCTGCTGTGTGTTCTGGAACAATGGAGAACTGAAGTCACAGAAGTCAGATGAGGGTCATTATCTCTTCTTTAGTACTGGCATATCTTCACTATGGTGCTGGGTCCACTGGAGTTCCCACCATTTCCACTAGGTAGTGAACTTAGTTCTGCAGTTACAAACAAAGCACCTGGCCTGCCCCTTTGGCTTTAAACAAGGAGGCTAGAAGGATATCTGTGATTGCACGTTGGTCATTCAGGGTAGAAAGGAATGTGACAAGGGACAGGAGAGGAAGATTATAGCCAGAAGGACAAAGAGACAGGCATGGAAAGAGGGAGTAGAGAATAAGAAAGGGAGAGGGTGAGGGAGAGAGTGGGACCAAGCAGTCAAAATACAGAGTTGGAGAAAGAGAAGGAGAGATGGGGAGAGAGTGGAATGGAGGCGGAAAGAGAGAGAGAGAGAGAGACCCAACAATCACATAATTCTCTTCTTTACCTATGGTGTAAAATGAACAAATGATAGAGTAAAGGAACGATACTTCTTCACAAATACCAACAAGTGTTGGTGGTAATTCCTATTTTATGTGTTAAAGTGAGATTGTGGGGAGAGGCAGGAAAGGGGCCCCCTATGTCTTGCCCCCCAACCCCAAGCACAGGAATTCCCTGTGAAGCTCTATTGTGTACACCCTGAGACTACAACTTCCAGAAGTTACTATTCATTCATTTCACGGGCAGCATCATTGGGGCTACAGTGATACCTTGACCAATTGCAGTGCCTTTCCAACATTGTCACTGAGGAATGTGAAGCCACATCTTTGTCACTTGTAAAGTGTAAAACATTAGCGCTCAGTCTGCAGGAGAAGGGTACAACACTTTTTATTTTAAACAAGGAAAACTTTATTATTGTTGTTATATTATAAAAGGGAGAATTGCATGAGCATGATGGAGAATGATTCTTGGAAATATTTGCAAATACGGTATTTTATTGTTGGATAAAACCAGAGAATGGTAGAGGATCAAAGATATTTCAAAGAAGCAAAATGAATTTCTTTCTCTAAAATGCTTCTTTCGTCCCTACTGTCTATGGGTTTTGAAAAAGAAGTCTCAGTGATGACATACATAATTCAAAAGTGCTTTCTCTGGAGAGGGCAGGACTGTTTCCCCCCCTCCGTCTAGGGCAGAGCAAGGTAGCTGTTTTAATCCAAATGGAAGCACAGGTCATGTTGGGGCTGGAGGCTTAGCCCTGGTGATTCCTCCAGAAGAGTCAAGGAGGCACTTGACTGTGTTCTTTCAGTGGGCTAGGAAAAGAACAATTTCATTAGGTGCTTATTCTTCAGATTCAAATTATAGTGACAAACATCCTGAAGCAGGGCATCAGGACTCCCACTGGAAGTCCAGAGTAAGCAGGTCCCAGCAGGGAGGAGACACACTGATAGGAACAGTGAGATAGGACAGGAGAAATTTCAGGTCTGGAACAACTTGTTGAAACTCGTATTTCATTAAGGAGTAAGAAAGACGTCCCAGACTGGGGTTTTCAGGATGAAGAAAACAAAACAAAACACGAAAATGTATTTTCAGAGTTTCCATTTGGTATAGAATTCTTATTTAAAAAAGTTTCTTCTTGTAAATTACTTTTATCCCCAACAAGTAAGGAATTTGTTTTTCAAAAAGCCTGTGTATCTACCCATGTTCGAGAACTGATTATTAGGACAGAATGATCTCCAAGGTTAGGTAAAGTCGCTTGGGCTTGGACTTAGTTTTCACCTGTCTTGGTCTGGTGTGGCACTCACTGATTTCCCTTCCTCAGAGGTTCTAGAATCTTATCCGAGAGGGTATAAACGCAGTGCACTAATAAAAAATACCCAAGTCTTCATGGCCCTTTAATCTCTTGACATGTCAGGTTCTTCTCCCTGTTCTAATTTCATGTGCCTGTTGATTTCCTTGGTGCTTTGTTTAAAGTATGCATCTGGGGCTGGAGCTCTTTGTGCACATTATTCACTGTACACTTGGGCTGGGCTGCAGGGGCTAAGTGAGAGTGGGAAGACAGCCGCATTCTGCTCGTCAGGCTGTGTCCTGTGATGTGGGTCTGTGTCAACCCCCAGGAAGAACCACTTTTTTCCCTTTCCCACAAAGGTGCCATATGGGCTAGCAAGTGGCCCTGATTGCTCTTGAAGTGTCCCGTTTTGGTAAAGAGCAGGCAGAAATAGTAGGACCTAGAGTTCTTGAAGTGGCCAGATTCTTAGGTACTCAACAGTTACTTAAGTCTGTTACTCAGTTTGGTTAATCTGAGGAATTCAAAGTTCTAATTGTAAGAAAGCCTTGGAACCACAGTATATTTGATATCAAAGAGTGCTTTCTATAAAGACTTGGCATGATAAAGCATATCTCCATCTATGTATAGGGAGTAGCTACTACTCTCGGGGGATTGTGGTTTGCAGAAAAAGCAAACGTGGAGTTCGAGGGTGTTGGGATATTTTGACTTTTGCAAGAGGCACTGGAAGTTAAGACATGAAATACACTGATTTTTAAATATTGAAAACCCATTAAAATGTTTAAAAAATGCTATACCAACAGTATGAGACTCGTCCCCATGTCACTATTTGTCAAAGTTGGAGAAATGTGTAGGTCACATTAGGTGCTGAGTGTCAGTTTGTGACCTCTGCCTCTAAGGGATATATGTATGCCCTTAGAAGGTTGCCCTGTATTACTTTATAGTTGAATGGCAGGCTTCTCTCTACTTCTATTGACTTTTAAAGTAATGGTATCATCCACTCATCCCTCTATCTTAGGCTGCTTATATTACTTGGACTATACAGAATAAACTTTGTTGTTGGTCATTTAAAGAAATGACTCTTAACCCCAACTGCTTCCTAATTATCTGAAGCAAATCTCTCAAGACTTTTTGATGGGGTCCTCCACCGATTTATAAAGGAATTGAGGTTTGGCCCTGAAGAGAGAGGGACAGGAAGGAAATATTTCTACTTCTTGGGAATAGAGCCATCCTGTGTGTCTTGGCTGCTGGAGTGGGGATTTTGTAAAGCAAGCCACTTTAATATACATTTCTAAGAAGAACTGGGAACCTTCTTGACAGAAATGCTACCTGTTTTAATGTCTGAGCACCAGTGGCATTCTGCCAGGTTGAAAGCAAATTTAGGCACATTTTAAGCTGGCATCTCAGAGAACTGGTGCACACAGTGTTCATAAATTTTATCTTTTTGCTTGAGGAAGAAAAAGATATTTTGCTGATACTATGGCAGAGAATGTTTCAAGGTTTTATGAAAGACTATTAAAATCAGAATGAAACATGTTAAAAAATTCAGTATTTTATATTACTTAATGTTACATATTTTGAACATATTTTAATACAAATAATTTAATGTTTTATAGTACAATTGATTTTTTTTTCAGTGCCTTCCTAAGGAAATTCTTTACCAGCCCATGTAATGCTAGACCAGGGATGATAAAGCACAGAGTGTTCCCAGCTTCCCTTTCTCCCCTCCTGTCCATCCTCCACATGGCAGCTGACAAGTGTCTTCTGATAGATCCTGGCTTGGGTGAAACACCATGCCCGCAGAGTAAGAAATTCTGGAAGTAGCTCAATGGAACACCCCAGTTTGGATGTCCTTTCTGAAAACGTAGGTTCATATTCCACTTGGTCTGTTGGAGGCTGGCACGCATGAGCCTTGGAGCCCTAATGGCAAATGGGAAGGCAAGAATTCTCTGCCCCAGACTTGGCAGAGATCTCTGTGATTTCTCTGTGGAACTGGTAGAACTAGCATTCCGTTATGACAGTTGAAAGGTTGGGCCAATTCTGTCAGACTTGGGCTGATATTTGCAGATCTATGGCTTAATGTCACGTTTCTATGTAGCATCCTCTAGTAGCTTCTCCTTAGATTTGGAATGAAATCCACCATCTTTTCCTTGAACTACATGACTGATCTTGAGCTAGCCTCTGCCTTATTCTTCCGTCGCATCTCCCACTACTCAGACCTTATTTGTCTTTCTCAAATAGGCAAAGCTCTTCCTCACTTTTGGCTTCTTGTTAAACCCACTGGTCCCTGTCTGTAGATGACTTATACCCCAGATCTTTGGCTTCTTTTCGTTTTGAACTTCGATTCAGATTTGACCTCTCCTCTCCGGGACATTTCCTTTGGTGAATCCACCTCTACCCTCCCACTATATCATCACTGTCTCATTTTCTTTGTAGCACTTGGTTGGACTAATCTTAATTATTATTTGCTTCTCCACAGAAATGTCAGGACTTTTTTTATTGTAGTTTATTGTTCTATTTTCAGAATCTAAGGCAGCACCTGGCACAAAGTCAGTGCTTGGAAGTACTCATTGGATGAATTATAATTTGCCCCCAGTCAGTGGCTTTACCTGCAATCTGTTTTATTTTTATTTTTTAAATTTATTTGAGAGAGAGAGAGCGGGGTGGGGGGGGCGGAGGGTCAGAGGGAGAGAATCTCAAGCAGACTCCCCGCAGGGTGTGGAGTCCTACTCGGGGCTCCATCTCCCGACCCTGAGATTATGACCTGAGCTGAAATCAAGAGTCAGACACATAACTGATTGAGCCACTCAGGCACCCCTGTTTTACTTTTGATGGGAATATAATGTTATCATTTGGCAGTGATGGGGGAGGACAGGGTTAGAAGGTGGTGAGGAAATGGAAAAATATGGGAATGGTGAAGTTAGCTACATGATTTGAGCAATGAATCACAGCATTGCCTTAAAACAAAAAAAAGAAGCAAATATGTAATACTTGAAAGTCAGACTCTAATATAACCTTACAGTGGATGTAGTTGTGTAAATCATGTACGCCCAGAGCTCTAGCGTCGTAATTCTGGCAAGAATGGAAAGGCTGGTGACATGTCTACAGAGCATTAAATAAACGTAGTGGGCTGCAAGTTCGCTTTGAGCCAATTTGCAAGGCTGGTTAGTGCTTTTCTCATAGATGAAGGGGGAAACATGTATTCCAGAAAACATGTATTCACTCATTCAAGCAATGAGTGATAGAGCCCTTGGCTAGTGTCAGCTTTTTTTAAAGGGATCTTCCTGTACCACCCTGAAAGTCTGTGATGATCCATGTGTTTGTTTATGAATGGCTCATAAGGGACCAAGGGCAATAGAATTAACCTTTTGAACATCAAATATCAGTAAAATGATATTCCTTATGTGTACCCTAAGACATGTTGGACAGGAGATGTTCCATGAAGCTGATGAAATTTTAACTAATGTAAATAATCCATTGAGATTTGACCCTCATCAATCATCCTCCTTATTGTTACCATGTGGCAGAAAATGTACCTCTTGACAGAAAAATATGACATATGAAAGTACAGCTGGAAATGTTCATGTTCTCAAACAGTGACTCATCTAATCCTCCAGGCATCTCTTCAAGACCCAAATCCAAAGAAAGCAAAACAGGTTTCCGTGCTGAAGAGATTTTTATCAACACCAGTCTATAGGAGCAGACCAAATATTGGGAAGGGGAGGGCTCATGATGATTTTTTGGTCGATTTCACATCTCGTCTCTTGAGCCATGCTGAATGTAATCTTATGTGAAGCATGTATTGGATTTCTGCAGGGCATAAATTGCTTTCCTTTCTTCTCTTTGCAGCACCGATTTCCGTCTTGCGCAGAGAGCCGAATTTTGAATTCTTGTGGGATTAATAAGCAGATCAGAGTAGGGGTAGTTATGGGGAAGACTAGGAGACAATCTGGGATAGAGGCGAGCAAAATCAGAAACGAGGATTTGGGCTGTGGCATTGACGTAGCTCACTGTCACTTTGTAGAAGCTTCAGGGTTGTATTCGCTTTATCAGTTGGGATGGGCTGAGATGGGCTGCTGTATCAGTGAGAGGGGAGTAAGCAACAAAGACTTATTTCTTGTTCATGCTGTGTGTCCATTGTGGGTCAGCTGGGTGCTCTACTCACCGTGGTCACTCAGTGGCTGACAACAGCCAGCATCTCAAATGCTGCCAGTCACCAAGCTGGAGGGGACAGTGACCTGTAAAGGGTCTCAGCCTAAATGTTCTTTTACAGAAATGGCACAAGCACTTCAACTCAAAACCTCACGGAATAGAACTCGTTGTGCCTGGCTCCCCCCAGCCACAAGTGGGACAGGAAGTATAATCCTTAACATAACTAACGACATTCACTTAGCATCTTTGTGCTTGGTTTTGGCACAGATTGCTTTATTAGGGTAGAGAGGGCAGGCTGGTTATCAGAGAATGTCTTATTTTCTTCGTTCAGAATCATCATTGATTTATTACATCGTGGTTTATTCCTTAATATATTTTATATCATGGGTTGACCGTTTTTCACAGAATTGTTGAATAACTGATTTTGATTTACTGACCAATGCACTGATTCTTGAGTTCAGCCAACATTTGTGGAGCATGTCCTGTGTGCTCAATCCCTATGTTGAATACTACATTGGATGGCTTTGCTGAATTATCACTCAGTCAGCACTCACTTAGCTAATCCCAGAAATGGATCCATTTCAGTGAAGACCAAGGTGGTTCTTGTGAGTCTTATCCACCCCACAGGATATTGGTGAGCCTTTGAGATCATGTTTTCAAGGTGTTTAGTACCGGCAGTAGTGATGTTGATAATGATGTAGCAAGTTGACCTGGAATTTATAGTTTACTTCCCAACCTAATTTTTATTCACCTGGTAATTCAGCTAAGCAGTGCTCACTAAACCGTCAGTCACGGAGTCAGGACTGCCTCCAGAAGCTCTCCATTCATTCTCCAATTGTGTCTGGAAACACTCAAATAGGGGTGAGTCCTAAGGACAACAAAAAGCACAGATGCAAACCACACACGCAGTAGCTTCTGGGAGAAGACTTCATGACTCAGCATTTTCTCCTGTAGAGCCAGGTACAATGTTAGGTACGGATGAAGGTGCTTAAATGTAAGCTTAAATGAGCATAAAGCCTTCAATCCTATCTTCTGCTCTCTGGCCCCGTGGTCATTGAGGTTGGTCTCTCAGCTGCTACTTACCCCAGCCCTACAGATTCCCTTCTGCTGACCACAATTCCCCATATGTTTTTCTCTCAGTAAATAGCAACTGCGTACTTGGTGACAAGTTTGTTTTGTGATGTTATGTATTAAAAGACAGATCTTCTGCATGAGGATCGTTTGTTACTTCTTGTAAGGTTGTGCACTCTCCAAAAACACCCGCGATTCAGTTGAGTGTAAAACATATTCTCTGTGTTTTCCTCAGATTAATGCAGTCAAATAAGCCTGACTGGGGGAGGTTTCCTTCTGCACAGATCAGACTTTTGGTGAGTGTCGTACTGGTTTGTCTGAGGAAGAAAGGAATCTGAGTGTGCTTTTGGTACATGGCTTCAGAAAGCCAAGTCTCGCTTTGCCTGGTTTTTATGTAAACAATCGCACCTGCTTCTTTGATTCTGTTCTCACCCCTGCTCCCGGGTCACAGATGGAAACTACTGATAGAGGAGACCTTGTCCCCTAGCAACAAACCACATTCACTCTTGCCCCTATATGAACATTCCATTCATGCACCTGGCCTCAAATTAACAAAAGGTATTTGCAAAAGTGGAGAAAGTGAATACGCAGAAGGAGCATGTCTTGTTAGGTAAGAAAACGTTGTGACTGGAAACATGGGGGAAGGGGTGTGTGTGTGTGTGTGTGTGTGTGTGTGTGTGTAAATGGGTGGGCAAGACGAGGGTGATCATTTACCAAATGATTCTATAGTAGATAATCAGTACAGCTTTGGGAAATAATAAGCTGGCTTTCTCTGAAGGCCAGAAGATAGGTTATTGGATGTGTTTAACTAAAGGAATTATACTTGCAAAAGGTTTAGAGCTACTATCTTTTTTTTTTTTTTTTAAAGATTTTATTTATATATTTGACAGAGACAGAGACAGCGAGAGCAGGAACACAAGCAGGGGGAGTGGGAGAGGGAGAAGCAAACTCCCCGCCGAGCAGGGAGCCCGATGTGGGACTCGATCCCAGGACCCTGGGATCATGACCTGAGCCGAAGGCAGTCGCTTAACCAACTGAGCCACCCAGGCGCCCTAGAGCTACTATCTTAAGAATATTTAAGGAACAGGCAGTTCTCTCTTTTGTTACCCTTTCTGAGAATGGAAGAGAAATAGGAAATTCCATCCTTTATTTGTTTTATCCACATATTTGTGGGGGAAAATCAGCTGCCATTTCCTTATAGCACCCACTTCTGGAAGCTCATTTTTTAAAAAAAATATCTTACGTTTATAACAGTATTTTGTTTAGACTATGTTCTTTAAAATCTTAATATAGAATGGCATTTTTTTCTTACATATATTTTGTAACTTAGACTTCCGTAAATGGAAGACTACATATATCTTTATTTTAATCCTTAGTATGGAAGCCACCTGAAGACAGGCTGTATCTTCAGTCATAAGTTGATGTCTTTTGTTGGATTGAATGACTGAAGGCAGACTCAGGACTTCCAGTAGGAAGAGAATAAAGCCTATTTTTTTGTGTGTGTGCTTTTATGCCCTGGGGAGATTACCTAAATATCACATATGATTCCATCACACATATTTTGTTTGACAATGATTTGGCTTTCTTTCCTGTTTAATAAAGTAAGGATAAAAATTTAGTTCTTTCTTGTAATATCCCCAGACTAAACTTGAATGACACCTTATATTAAATAATGTGCAAAATCAGCCCTATGTTTAGTTGCCAAAGGGTTTCGGTATTTTTCATGAGTAAATTAGGAGGCTGGTCTGGAAGGTTCAGGCCATAGGATGGCAGGTCTTTGACACCATGGTGACGTGGGCTGGAGGAGATGGATGGTTATCATGTAAAGTGTCTGCTGAATGCACTGTGCCAGTGGGTCGTGCGTGGTACCACCCAGGGAATACTCTATCAGAATAAGATATTTTCTTGGCTCAACATAATATACCATAATGTGTCTGATATACTCAGCCAAAGCATGATCATTTATCAATACTTCTGCCAGCTACCCAGGCTGGCTAAGAAAACCAAAGGCCAAGTGCGGTGATCAAAAAGACAACTAGGAAAGCAAAAGGACAAGGGAAAAACCCAGCCAGGAATCCATGTTTTGCTTGATTGTTTCATCATCTGTCAATCAGCAGTGTGGGAGCCTCTTCTACCTCTGGGGGTAATCCATTTTCCATGTGGGCATACGGCCACTCATTCCTGGATCCTCCCACTTCTGACCATATCAGTCACTGGGAAGCAGACCAGGGGACCACTGCAAACTAGCAGAGTGGTAAAATGTTCAGTCTCTGTTGGCAGACTGCCTGGGGTCAGATCCCTGTTTGGTTTGCCAGCCAGGAAATTACTCAACCCTCCGTGCCCCAGTTTTTTGATCTGTAAAATGGAGGGAGGAATAAAAATATGATTTTGATACTGTGAGAATTAAAAGAAATAATGCATGTTTATTGCTTAGCATATTGCTCTTATTAATAATGGCAGGGTCGGGAAGAATGTGTATACGTGGTAAATAGAGATGGGAAATGTGTGTGATTGGCTATTTAGGTTCAGTCATGAAAATGTCTCAGGAACATAAGTTGAAGAAAAATGTACAGTTCTTCATTTGATTACAATCACTGTTGATTTTTTTAAAAAAGATTTTATTCATTTATTTGAGAGAGAGAGAGAGAGTGAGCATGAGCAGGGGAGGGGGAGAGGGAGAAGCAGGCTTCCCGCTGAGCAGGGAGTCCGATGCGGGGCTTGATCCCAGGACTCCGGGATCATGACCTGAGTCGAAGGCAGACGCTTAATTGACTGAGCCACCCAGGCACCCCACTAGCAATGTTATTACCAAGGAGGTAGAAAAAAACATTCCTGTATACTATTCATCCTACTTCCTACATGAGGTGAGTAATATCCACAGCTCCCACTTCTTGGTGTTTGAGTTTTTTCAAAAGTTTTTGTTCTCAACTCTACTGAGAGGTAACAATACAAGTGGAAGGCACATAAAATTTTACTTTTTGAAATGTAATTGCTTTGGCATAAAAAATAATCAAGCTTTAGTCCCAGGATGGTATCATTTTTTAATGAATTGAAATTGCAGCTAATAGAGTTGAATATAAATGTGGCAAAAAAAAAAAAAAAGGCATAGCATGGATTATTCATTATGGGTGTTAAAAGAGCAATAGTGATTTTTTTTTTTTTTTTTTTTTTTTTTAACAAAGACAACTCAGGAAAATAAGTCAGGCAGTTTAAAAATGAATTCACCACACAGCTTGGTTCTGCATTCATAAATGTAATGATGTAATGAAGTTAAAGATATTATTGAGTAGCAGAAGCATATGCGAAAAGCCTGCTGCTATAAACTGATTCTGTGGGGTAGGGGCATGAGGAAGGTAAATCCTTGGGACCCAGTCTGACCCATCGTATAGCTCCCCTGCCTTTGATTACAGTTACTCCATTCTTTTTTTGTATTGCCAAGGCACATCTGTAGCTCTGTGGATGGACTTGAGTGTCCACTTCCGTAGCTTTCTGCCAGGTGAATAGCCGTGTAATAAAGAGAGCTTACAGAGGCCCTGCTACCATGGCTGGACAGGACACACCAACATGCCAGTGGCCTTGTTTCTGGTCTTTCTAATCCCCGGAGTCCTTGGTAATGTACACTTGGATTATTCAAACAAGTCTAGTGGATGCTAAATCAGACAAATTTAATGTGACGTCCCAACATCAATGCCATGTATTTAGTCACTCATAATTATTCACTCATTTATTCAGTATTATTCCTGTAGTTAAGTGATGGGAGATTAAAGTGGGGAAAAAAGAGGGAAAACTAATAAATGTCTCAAAGGGAAGGTAGAAGTTAGAAGCCAGGGAAAGTGTCTTCAAGAGCATATTTTCCGATCATAGGTTGATCTTAGGATATCCAGAGTAAAATAAGATCTTCAGAAAACTTATTGTTCAAATATGAACATGCAGATAGCAATATCACTATTTGGGTTTCTCCAGAGTTAAATAAAAATAAGTACTGTAGCTGAAGACAGCCTATATACATAGGGAAGGAATAAAGAGAATAGCCTTTGAAGAAGAGCACCGACAATCTTTGTTAGGTACGGTGCTAACTGTTCGTCTCGATAATAGAATGTTTAGGGTAATTATTTGGTCTGTTCAGTAAGCACAGCCAGAGAGAACATAATAAGTACTCTGTCTCGTTAGTGATAACACTGTTAATATTCATGGGAATGTAATGCTCAAGGTCCTGGGGGTTGATAAAAGGGCAGCTCTGGATCCATGAGACTGACGTGTGGTCTCCTGACAAGTGAATGATGGGCCCCCTGGGGTTCCTCCACTGTCTTGGGGGCATTCTCAGGACCCCTCATGAGGCCTCCCTTCCTATCCATGAGTTGGAGGTGGTGCGGATGGGAAGACAGATTTTTTGTTGGAATTCATCTGAATCGAGACCCAGGCTAAGGGTAGGGATAAATGCAAGGGGAAGTAGTATTAAAAGGTGTTTCCTGGTTGGGGACAGTTCTCTATCCCTGCCCTGGCTTAGGCAACTTAGAAGCCAATGTGGATTCTTAGGAGGAGTCAAGGGACTAGTGCTTGGGCTTCTAAAGGCACGCGGTCCTCTGCCAGGAGGCTCTGTGGGGAGTGGATTGTGATCCAGCTGGTGCAGTGGAGAGGCCCCATATTCTTGCTGGTAATGTAAAGATTTGCTCTTGAATGCTTTGGTCCTCATCTGATGCACAGTGAGATACACTTGAAAGGTGCTGGGAGGCCCATGGTGGCCTTCCTGGGGTTTGGTCTCCTGACTAGTCTCTTGAGCCGATTTTGTATCTTTTACAGTATTTTCACAGTACAGTTGGGGCATTGTCATTTCTCATTCTTGTGTTTTTCAGTTGTGGTAAAATAAAAACAAAAATAATAACCACACGTAGCTTCTGGGACAAGTATCAGCTACGCGTGCTAGGTGTCGTGGCATTTCCGTAATTCAAAACTCATCTGTGTTAATAAGGCTTTGCTGTGAGCATGGTAATCACAGTGGGTAACTCTTACCCCCCAGTGCTGCCTGCTCTGCAGGATTTATTGCAAAAGTGCTTACACAAGAGAGTGGATTCTGTCCCTTGGACAGCCCAATTCATGGTCCAACTCTTGTTTTCCCCAATGACTGTCAAAGGACAGATTTGGTACCAGGCATATTCATTTCAGTGTCCAGCAGAAAGAAATGAGTGTCCTGGACCATTATTTTCAGAGACCTCTCAGCATTGGTCTGAAAACCAATTCACAATATTTAATAGTGTGCCTTGGTGTTTTCATGAATACACTTTGATCCCTGCATGAACTTCTGTTCACTTTGCACTACTTCTGTGTTTGCCACTTTGGAAGAAACGTGGTCTATGCTACTTAAACAGCACATTTCTTTTTTTAACTTATTTATTTACTTATTTATTTATTATTTTTCAAGAGAGAGGGAGAGAGAGCACAAGGATGGGGAGGGGTAGAGGGAGAAGCAGACTCCCCACTGAGCTGGGAGCATGACGTAGCGCTCTATCCCAGGGCCCTGAGATCATGACCTGAGCCGAAGGCAGACACTTAACTGACTGAACCACCCAGGCGCCCCTTAAACAGCATTTCTTAAGTAGTCAGATGTGAGTGCTGATTCACATAGACCTGGTTTGCCCCATTTTCTTCTTGGACTCTTTAACTCTGAAGTAATTATAACTAAATTTCAGGGTTTGGTTTGGAACATTTTTTATATTTCAGTCACTTTATGCATAGATGTTAATATTTCTGCTGCATTCTCTTATTAGGCATTAAACTTCTTGGGAAAGTATATATCTTTTTTTATAGCTTTCCAGAGTACTTAACTGTGATCATCATTCTTATTCATAAGCATCCATGCAGTGGCTCCTTACCTGTGGTCTAGTAAATAGTGACATAAAAATTGGAATAATGTGAATACTATGTCCTCTAGTCAATGAAAATCGAAGACTCTGACCTCATGACTTTCTCAGCAAATGCTATTGACTTCCTGGGCTATGTACAGTATTGTATACATATAGGGTATCTAATACATAGTGATGTGACATATTAAAAGTGAACTTAAAAAAAAAGTGAACTTATTCTATGGTAGATAAGGTGGATTGTCTCTCAACATCGATTCCAAGCCCCCTACTAGCGTACACTTTGGTCCAGCAAAAGCTGGAAAGTTACAGAAAAATATCTCAGACTTCCTTGGAGATAAAGCAGTGAGTGGCCCTGGGATTTCATTGATTGGCCTTGACCATTGGTGCAAGTACTAGGGCTCAGTCAGTCGCTGTGTTTAGAGGAAGAGTGTGGGGGGTCATTTGTGCTGGTGAAGAACATGGCAGCCATTGTATGATTTATAAATAGATGGCATTTGCCACTGGGTTGGCAGCTTCCTGACTGGCTCCTGATGAGAGTAACTTCATAATCCAGCTGCCTTCCTGTCAGTGTTTGCATCCTACTTGAGGTGAGGCACTGTAATTATGGAACTGGCAGTGTCCCAAGGTGGCAGGTATCTGCTCACAGAAGAAGAAGAAGTGGTTTTTATGGTGGCCCAGTTCTGTGGTGTGCTTTGGGAATTATTTCTGAAGGCTCAGCTTAGATATATTTCTTCAGCTGTCCCCAGTGATTCTATAAGCCATGTAATTATCTGCATAAATTGTTTTTCTTCTTAAAATAGTTAGGGTAGATTCTATTCTCTTTAACTTTACCATGGCGGCCATCCAGTTGGGCCACATACATCCTCCAGAATTTTCCAAGGTCAACTCATTGCCTGTTATATTATTTCATGGAAAATTGTGGAAGTACCCCAGAAATAATCACAAATACAATTGGGACTTTTTTCAAGCCACTGCAAAATGTTTACACATACCTCATATTTTCCCCTCTAATCGATGAGTTACAGTTGGTGATTTCCCCAGGCCCATTAACCTGACTTATAAATTGTCCCTTGAACTGTACTTTGAAGTCCAGCAAAACTGAGTTGTTTGAACTAGAAAAGCAGGAGCAGGTAAAAGTGCAGAATCTCCACAGGAAATGTTTTGCCTCCAGGGTCCTGTCATTGAGACTAGAGATCGAAAATACCAGTATTATAGTGGATATCGATGGCTGCTCACTTCTGTGCATTAAGGCACAGTGCTAATTAGAGGCCAAGGTGGTGGGTCCTGTCGCCAGGTGGCCATTTGATTTTGCTCTCTTCCAGGGCCTCAGCCTTGACTCTTTTGCCCGGCCTGCTCATATTGCCTGTCTTTGAGAAGAGAGAGAAAGAGAGTGGTAGAAAGGTGGCAAAAAATTCTTTCTCTAGATGCTTTAGTGATGGTGGGTCAGCAGCATCACTCCCATACGTGAGGGATGGTATCTTCCAATAGTCTCCAGAGAAGGGACAGAAATGCATTCTGTTAAGTAGTTGTGAGCCTTGCTAGGCTGTACACACAGGCAGAAGAAGGAGTTTGTTATTTTGCCCTAGGAGAGAGTTTTTATCATCAGGAGAAATGGCATGCAGAAGAGGGATAGAAAAATATTGAGCATAGAGGAGAGTTTAATTCGCAACAGAATAGGAGTTTATTTTTATTTACTTATTTTTAAAGATTTATTTATTTTAGAGAGAGAGAGTGTGCCTGGAGGGAAGGGGCAGAAGGGGAGGGGAGAGAGTCCTGAGCAGAGTCCATACTGAGTGGGAAGTCCAACCTGGGGCTCAGTTTCACGACCCTGAGATCATGACTTGAGTCGGACATTTAACCAACTGAGCCACCCGGGCGCCCCCAAAATAGGAGTTTAAAAGGGATCAGAAGATTGGGTGGAGCAAAAGTGGCCCAGGAAGAGGAGAGGCTATACTGTTTAATAATTATACTCAGATATGAGGAGTACAGACTCCTTTCCACATAGTGGTTTAAATACAACAAAGGTTTGATGTCTCATGTCAAAAGAAGTCTGGAAGCAGGTAGTATGGAGCTGGTATGGAAATTCTAGAAGTTTATTATGGACCCAATTTCCTTCCATTTCTGTTATCCATCTTCTAAACACAGGACTTCAGTTCTCAAGGTCAGCTCACAATCCAAAGTAGTTGCTGGAGTTCTGGGCATCACCTCCACATTCCAGGCTGTAGGAATATAGAAGACCGCTCCTTCCCGGAGACCCATGCAGTACTTCCTTTGGCATCTAATTGGCCAGAATTTAGTCCCATGTCCTTAGTCAGCTGCAGAAGAAAGACATTGGGAAGTTTAGTCTGTTTTGTACAAAGCAGCAATGGGTCTTGTTACAATTGGGTCTTTGTCAGGAAGGAAGGAGGAGAAAGTGGGTATTTGATGGGCATCTAGTGATCTCTGCTACCACGGCTGAGCCAGACAGAGCTCAGGGACTATGCTGCTGTTGACTGTGGCATTCTGGCTTTGTTCCGGGACCCTTTTCTCGACCCCAGAGGTGGAGCTTCTTACTTTTACTTCTGGATGGTCCAGGAAGCTGGGACGGTTTCCAGAGAACACTGCCAAGAAGGGCTGAGCACATACGTGGCTGTGTGAGATCAGAAATGGTGCCTGAGACCCTTTTACTTGCATGATGGTAATGTGGAGTTTAATGGATTGAAACCATAGCAGGTGTAAGTGGGAAATCTTTGGCACAGAGCCTGTGAGCCTTGTTTGATTAATACCCTCGTACAAACGTCTACAGCCGCTGAAGCTCTAGAAAGGTTCTGGGAAGAGGACACACAGAGTAGGAATGTTTCTGGGCTTACAGTCATGGGGAGGTGTATTAAGGTATTTTAGAGTCATAGAATCCTAAACCTGAATAAAGACCCTTTGACAACTACAAAGAGCCTACATTAGGTTTGTCTCAAATCAAAATTTGTTTGTCTCGAAGAGCTGAAGAAAAAAATGAGCCAACATTTGAAAATTAGTTTGATAGATATTTGAAAAATCAGACCATCCCACAGTGGCCATGCTGCATTCCTGCATGTCAGCAACTTCCGGGTGCCGACCAGTGACGGCTTCCTTTAGATGGGGCCTGCATTTACTGGCTCCCAACCATCCACACGTTTGTGATCCCTTATGTCCGGCCTGCTTTTCACTTCTTTATGTAACCTGCTGGGCATCTGTAAGCATCCTTGCTTGTACCCCTTGTCAGGATGACCAGGCGGTAGCCAGTACCTGGGCCTGCCTCAGTTGCTGAGTAGGAAGCATGGGTAGAGGACTCCTGACCTGGAGAGGCAAGAAGGGGTGTCATTGAAAACTGGGGCCTACAAGGAAAGCACCTGACAAGGCCTGCGGCTTGTCCTGTATAAGGACTCCAGGGTTCGTCTGGGGGAAGACATGCAATTGCACCCCCAGGTATCTGGTATCTCAAGACTATGACTGAATCAGTTCAGATCTTTCCATGGTTTACAAAGCTGGAGTCAGGATGTGACTGTGTTTTGTAGCCGAGTTGTTCCCATACAGGTGGAGTGAATTCCTATGGTGTTTTGAGGCAATAATTGGCCGGGGCCGTATTTTCAGGGTAGTGGTTCTAACAGATTGTGCTGTTTGGAAACTTTCCCTACAATCTCCAGGAATTACTCTATAACCTATTTAGGAGGTTTATTCTAGTGGCTCACAGGCTAAGTCTATATTCCAACTGTTGGCAATATGTTCATTGACATAGTTACCTGAAATGTTTGTAGTAGGCATTACATTTTTTAAAAAAGAGATACACACACCTGCTTCCCAAGCCACCCTTGACCCATTGCAATACTGTGTTGCAACCTTAAAAAAATTTTTTTGCAACCTTAAAAATTCATTTGCCCCTTTAATGTGCAAAAGATGAAGAAGAAAGAACTGTTAAAAAGCTGTAGGGTTTAGATACTTATTTGTAAAAAGAAACATTGAGGTCCTTCAAGCTACATTGGACTGAATGATTTAAGGAAACATTGTTTTCATCATTTGAAGGTTTTATTTAGGGACCGTATTTATACAGTTCAGAAGGAGCCCCTTTCCCTTCTCCCAGCCCAAAAGTCACTTGATTTGTATTTGCCTCCTTGGACTTTGGCTTGAAATGAAATCTTTTCTCTCTGCCTTAGTAAATGTCAACAGTTTAAAGTGGCATGATTCTGATCTCTAAATGTGCCCTGCTGCTGACTGCTACAAATAGGGAAAAAGGAAAATAAAAACCTATTTGCTACCTTGAGAAACATTGTGATCTCTATTTGATTTTCTTCAGATGTGAGGTCTCTAATGGTAAGGTCTGAAATTATTAATTATGACTGGGTAAACATCAACATTATAATTAGCAATAGGTACATAAATTACATCAATTTTATTTCACTTCTTTGACTTCTAATTTTCTTAGGTATATTTAATTTGTAGAAAAACATCTCTACAGGGATTTTGTCAGCTTAAGGTTAATTTTGCTAGCACTTGAAATAAGGTGCATTTAGTGGCTGAAAATATTAGTATATTAGCCTACAACCTGCATATAAGAAAAATAGTGGTTTGCTTTCTACTTGGTCTTACCACTAGTATTCATCGTGGTTGTAACCTAAAGAATTCAGCTTTTCCCATCATGCTCCATTTTGTACTCTAGCTTACCTATTTGATTCTAAATTTACTTTGTAGTATTAGGTTTTAGTTTATTGATTTCCATATGGTTGGGGAAACTCTTTCCTTGAAGATATACTTTTATATGTATACTGTAATTAATAGCACCTGGAGTATTTATTCTAATGGTCTAAATGTGAATCTTAGCAAAATGGAATTTGCAAATTCTATTTTCAGAGAATATTCAAGTATGATATTTCATTCTATATCTAATGTTAGGATACTGAGGCTAAGACCTGCATTTTCAATTTTATATTTTTTGCCTTTAAAATGTATATGCAGTTATAAAAGTAATACAAGTAATACAAGTTCTTTAAAGCTTTTTTCTTTTCCTCTTCCTCTTTTTCTTTCTTTCTTTCTTTCTTTTTTTTTTTTGAAAATAGAGGCAAGCTGGAGAAAGAAAAGAACAAATACCATAGAGTTCCATGAAGGTCATTGTATTGGAAATTGAATTTTGAGCAATTGGACTTAACATCATTTCGTGAGAATTTTCATCTCTAATGTATATATAACTGTTCCATCAAGGAATGTGTCATAGGTCACTGAGGTTATTTCTATTTTTCTTTTCTACTAAGACTAATGCTGTGTGGAATACCTTTGTGCACAAACCATTTCCATATTTCAGATTTTTAAAAGTTGGAATTCCAGAAGTAGATTTACTGGCTCAAAGTACATATTTTATTTAGTATTACTTTGCAGGATGCAGAATATACATTTCCTAATATTCTGCCTGGCTTTGGTTCTTGGTACAGGGTGCCATATGAGAAGCTGGAAGGAGAAATATTGGAAAGGAGGAAGGAATGATAAAAATTGTTGTAATTTTGCCACCTGGGTATTGTTTGCAAACTGAAAAAGGTTTGTTGGAAGAGGAAAGAGCTGGAACTAACTTTGTCCCACATCTGGCTTTTTCCTCTTGGTCTTGATGCCCAAGAGACATTACCAGGACTTCTGAGGTTTTATTGAGACAAGTCAAACTAACAAACACTGGGAGTTTGCTGTGTGCTTTGCAGGGCTTATCTGTTTACCCCTTCAGCGAAGTAGGTGAGCAGTAGTCAAAGGCCTGCCCACTTAAATGGAAAAGCAGTCACTGATGTCTTGGGCTCTGATTGTGATTACTCCAAAATAAATGGAAAACAGTTGGGTCTGCATTACACTTCCTTGGAAGTCTTGAGTAATGCTGAATTTTAGCCCTGCAATCTGGCACCTTGAGGGATTTTGGACTTCCTTCCTCTTTTCCACTTTTTCCCCCCAGTATGGCAGCTGAATTACTCAGTGTGCACAGAATTATTCCCTAGGGTCTGTTAATTCTTGAGTTCTTTAGGCAATGATAGTGAATTAAATAAGTGAAAATACAATTAGTGTGTGTGTGTGTATGGGTGTGTGTAAAGGGGAATTGAAGAAGATTTCTGATGTAAAAAGGCAGCTTTCATACTTGTGAAGATTGAGAACTATCTGTCCATACTCTTGGCAGGTGAGGAGAAGGAGGGGCAAGAGATGCTGCTTTGTGTATCCCCCATCTCTTGGGATTGTGGGACCTCCAAGATGTGTTAATTTTGCTCCATACTCTTGTGTGGTTGGCTCCTCTACAACAGATTTTCATTCTGGGTCATCAAGGTGGGGCCGTGCTACCAGGTAAAGGCTGGCTTAGGAGGACATTTCGTTTTTGAGATTGGTGCTTTCTCATTGGTTTTGGTGTTTGAGCATTTCCCTTTCTTTCTTTCTAAATCATGTCTGCATTTAAGTATTTAAAATGTTTTACCTAGCATTTTTTATTGCTTTTCACCAAAACAAGTATTGACAGCATTTCTGTGAGAGAACAGAAGTCCTTTCCACTGTTGCTGGAAATAAAATATACAATCCATTCGCTCTGCAGCAGCCAGAGTGATCATTTAAGATATAAATCAGATCACATTGGTCCCCTGCTTAAAACTTTCTTGACTTTTCATTGTTCCTAGATTAAAAGCAAAACTCCTTATCATTTCCTACAAATGTCTGCATGATCTGGGTCTAACTGATCTGATCTTTTAACCACTCCTGCTCAATGACTTCCAGCCATACTGCCTTCTGTCTTGTTTCTTGAACTAGACAAACTCATTCCTGCTGGCGGCCTTTGAACCTGCCTGTTTCCTCTGCCTGGCTGCGCTGGAAAAGCCAGCTCTTGGCATCATTCAGGTCACTGCTCAAGTGTCTTCCTCCCAGATATCTCTGCTGACAGCTTTACTGAGAGTAGCACCCTTTGCCCTCCCCCCATCGCTATCCCATCACCCTGTTTGTCTGTCTGAAATCATTTTGTCTGTTCACTTGTTTACAATTCAGAAAGTAAACTCCATGGGAGCAGGGATCTCTTTTCCATCATTCATTGCTTCAAACCCAGGATTGGAACAGTGCAAAGAAAGGCTTGTTGTGGGACGAATTAATGAATTAAATAGTGTACATCACGTCATTCCCAAAGTTGGCAGAATACTATGATCACAGTTTTCTTGATAAGGGAAACTGGGATATAGAACGATGGGAGGGATACCTAATTAGCATTAAAGAAGCAGTGTTTTATTAGAACTCATTCAAATCAATGGATGTTACAACACAAAAGAGTGTTTCTTTCAGCTCAGACTCTTTATTTTACAGATGTGAAAACTGAGACTCTGAGATTTTGGGAGTGGTTCAGATCTCACAGTTAGTGGTAGAGCTCAGGCCAGGTCATATACTTCCTGATTCCTATCCAGTGAGTGCTGTTTATATCTCACTCAGCACGAGTCATAGCTACTTCACCATGGATCAGACATAACAATGAATATTAGGGTGGCAGTTTGCTCTGCATTTTGCAAAACCATTGGAGACAGATTGAACATATTTTCTGGTCAGTTTTTTTAAAGAGGCTGTATGTAATGATACTTGAAGTTAGTAGAGAACAGCATCTGAATACTTCTTTTCCCCTAAAATTCTGCAGGTGAATATAGAGAGAAAAATATAGTTTTCCTTTCTGCTGATTGTCTTCCGAATGTCAACAGGTAACTTTCTTCAGCTTGCATTAGAATGTCACCAGTAGGAGCAACATCTTCTCGTGGACTGTTCTTTCAGAGTCACTCAGCACCAAGGAGGATAAACCAGCTGAATTTCCCTTACAAGGGTGGGAGGAATAAGACAAATGAAAAAGATGATTCATCATTACCATGATCTTGAGGAAAATGGGAAAATTCTTCCTGGCAAATTCAAAATCTTTTACAAACTCACGCATTTCGCATGTATATCCTTTATTTCTTTTTCCTTATAAGATTTTACAACCTACAAGAAAATGAGAAGGGAGAAAACAGAAGTCTTAAATTTGAAGTTTTTCATTGAACTAGTAGTTCAAAACTCATTGAATATAAGCTTGACTTTTTTTTTTTAAGAAAACTGGTTAGGAGACTATGAATATGTTTTAAAAGTTCTTCAGTGATTTTTTTTTCATCTAAGTGGAAACTTGGATTACTCTGGAAAACAGCTTAGTAATATGTTTCAGTCATTTGAACGTATTTATTCCCTTGGCCCAGTAATTGCACTTTTAGAAATGTATCCTGTCCTAGTTATCTAGTTTGGGTAAAAATCTGACATTCAGTCATTTTTGCAAGAAAAAATGTTCTCGACAGGGACGCCTGGGTGACTTAGTCAGGTAAGCGTCTGCCTTCGGCTCAGGTCATGATCCCAGGGTCCTGGAATAGAGCCCTGCATCGGGCTCCCTGTTTCTCCCTATCCCTCTGCCTGCCACTCTCCCGCTTGTGTTGTCTTTCTCTCTGCCAAATAAATAAATAAAATCTTTAAAAAAAAATCTTCGCAACAATAGTACTTATGATAAAAAAAAGTTGGATAGCACCTAGTATTCAAATATACATATAATATAATTTTTCTTTTTTTTTTTTTAAGTGGGCTCCATGCCCAGTGTGGAGCTTGAACTCACAACCCTGAGGTCAGGACCCAAGCTGAGATCAAGAGTCGGCTGCTTAATTGACTGAGCCACCCAGACACCCCCCATATAAGATAATTGTTGGCAGACCCATTTAATGTACTTTTATGCAATTGTTTAAGAAATTTAAATATTTAAAATTATTTAAATGATAAAGGAATTATACTGCAAACTATGTGTAGTGTAATCCCAACTATGTTAAAAAACTGAACACAACCCAAGAGACTGGAAGGAAGGAAGCCAAAATTTTGATAGAGATTATCTCTGGGATTTGAATGACTATTGTTACTTTCTTCTTTGTATTTCTCCTTTTTTATGCTGTGCTTTATTAACAATAAGAAAATCAATAGAATTTATTTTCAATCTTAGCAAATGGATAGAGTGAATGAACTGTGTCAAAATGTGATTGGAATTATGTAAATTTCTTTACAGAACATATATATAAATTTCATATATAGGCACTCTATACGTGTGTGTGTATAAATGTATATAATTTTTCCCTATGTGTGTGTATTTATATTCATACTTTTTATCTCTTGTGTGCTATTTATCTTTTGTGTTGCTTTTTGCCGTAAAACTCCGTTGGTGAAAGCTGGAACCTTCTTGAATAAATATTTCATTAGAGAGATTATAGGATAGAGCATAAGGAAGGTATTTTGTAGAATGAGTGTTTTATTAGAGTGTTTTATTGAAGGATCTTGGTGGAGAATCACGAGGGCTTTATTGGTTTTTCAGTGTGGTCACATAAATATCTTTGCCTAATATATCACTGATAGAAACTTCTGCTCCATAAGAGATTATTACCTAGTTAAGGAAGGTCATGATATATTCACTTTGTAACAGTAAATTTAAGGAAAAATGAAGAAACAAAACTAGTAAATGGAGAGATCTCTTGTTATTGACTTAAGTATAAAATTGGACCCCCAAGCAAAGCTCACAGCCCAGAGCAAAGTGTTGGCCATGTCTTTTGGGGGTCACTGACAGCAAGATAATGGGTACATGGTGGATTGTTTATGAAGTAGGGGATAAATAAGAGTCCTTTCATGTACTTACAACCTTTATATTTTTATATTGTTTCACTAAAAAGCGACAATATAATGCAGCAGCCAAGGGCATTGGGGCCAGAGCCATTGGACCCAAATTTGCCACTTTGTAACTATGTGATCTTGGGTAAGCCGCTTCTTGATATTCTTATCTGTAAAATGTGAATAATTGTCCAAAAAAACACCAAAAAATAATTACAGATAACACCCAATGCTCATCACATGAACTAGTGAGTCATTGAATACTACACTACATCAAAAACTGATGATGTACTATATGTTGACTAATTTAAATAAATTTAAATTAAAAAAAGAAAAAATAAGTCATCTTAAGTATTTGAACCTGAGGGAATTTAATTGGTTGTGTAGGTGAGGGAGGAGCTGAGAAGCCGAGGGCGGTTACTAAACAAGCCAAATATTAGCAAAAGCCGGGAGAATCTACTAACCCTAGTCTGAAAGGGCAACCTGTTAGAGACAGTGTTACTGAAGTTCAAGGGTTGAGGTCACCTGGAGGAAGTAGCAGTTATGGTGTGACCGGAGGCATGGAGAAGCAAAGGGGAGAAGACCCCTTTGCTGCTGGAGACTCTGCCCAGTGCAGAGAGAGAGGGGAGAAATGCTCTGGCTTCCCCCATGCTCTGCTCTTGTAGCCAGCTGACAAGGGAAACTGTATCAGCTGCTCTGTGAGAGGGAGCAGAGTCGAAGAAAGGTAAGGGATGGCTCTAAGATGGGCAGAAATTCCCACCTCAGAGAGTTGTGAGGGTTACATGGTGTATTGTCCCCACAGTATTTAGAACTCCGTCTGGCATATATGTGCCCAGTAAACATGATTGTCATCATCATCATTATCGGTGCCATTTGCAGAGTATCAATGTCTCTTTGTGAATATACCTTGTATATACTGGGGGCCAGGAGGTTATTTCTGACATGGCTTCCTTGTTTCTGGGCTCTGCCATGGACAGGTTGTTAGTCATTTCAGCATTTCAATGTCTGGTTAGGCAGAGGTGTGTTCCATATGCCTCCTTCAAACTCCTGTTCTAATCTATGCAGTGCTGAGTTCAGGTAGAGTGACCAAACCTACCTCACTGATGACAGGACGGAGCCGTGGCCAGTTCCCCAAGAATCCAGGCATTTTGGAGAGTGTGGTCAGCATTTATAGCCCTGTGGAAAGACCCTTGTAAATTAACTTTAAAATTAATGATTTTCTCACATACTCCAATCCGTTTGGACTTGAGTTCAGCTATCTCCTATAAAACTGAAAGAACACATATTTATTTATTTTTTTTTTTTGGTGTTTGCTGAAGCTTGACGTTAGAATTAATCAATTAAAGGGAATTAGAAATTTGACAAGATGGGTTAACAGGCCCAGCAGGAAGAATCATATAGCTGCTTCTTTGAAGCATGGACATAAAATAATAAATTCCATCCAGGTAAATCACGAGGCTTTGCCAAAATGCTCTCTTGAGTTGCTTGTCTTTTGAAAACACATTATTTATTATAGCATTTTGCTAAATCCTGGGAATTTCTCTCCTGAGAGATTTTTATCGGTATGAAAAATAGCAGGTTTTCTAGGTTTTCAAATATTGTTAATCTTTTTCATATTGGCTTTCCAATTACACCCATTCACAGAAAGAACAATTATTGATCTCAAGGAGTTAAGGGTTGTCTGGTTTTCTCCAAAGCTGTAGTCATGTTTAAGACTGAGTTTGCGGTAAGTGGTTATAATAAGAGATAATAACAGCTAATGGTTTTGAGCACTTCCTTCACGTCACTTACTGCTCCCTGAAATTTGGGTTCATTCTCTCATTTTAATGTGATGTCAGGACTTACGGCAACCTCATGAGACAGGTGCCCATTTGTAGGGATTAGGATACTGAAGTTTAGAAGAGAAAAATCTAAAATTCACATTGCTATGCTGCCAGATTCACACTCTTCCTTGCTACGCGGTAATGTTCACCTACTAATGTGAAAATTAAAAAGTGAAGCAGAAATGGAGAGGAAAAGAAGTAAATGGAAGACAACGTATGTGAATACCTCAGAATTCTAGATTAGTAAAGTTACCGATGCAGGAAATGATCCTAAAGTACCCCTAGTTCAGCTTCTCCTCTTTGCCTCTAAGAAAACTGGATTTCCAGGAACGGAAAGGAACCTTTTGATAATAAGGGAGAATAATCCTCAAAGACCAAGTCTCACTGTTTGTCCTGTGCCTTCAGGAACACAGAGTTATGGCCATATCCCAGGCCATTCACAAGCAGCGGTTACAAATGACATTGGTCTTTTACTTTATTCCAAACATCATCTTATGGGTTGAAAATATATGACATCCATCTGCTTTTTTTGTGCTAGAATCTGGAAAAGAGGTACTTAAGGAAAGAAGTTAAGACCTATGGAATCCACGAGCTGCTGTTCTTGCTCCTCTCTGCCCCTAAATTGGTGTTCAGACACCGCAGTGGGGTACAAGTTTAATGGGCCTGTGCTCGCTTGACAGCTTTACTCCGGCATACCGTATTCCTTGCATTTTTTAAGCTGGGGCCTACTTCTATTTTTGCACATCTTTATCTGGTTATACCCTCTTCTAGGTTAGCTTTGACCTTGGCTCTCTTGGCTTTTTTTTTTTTTTTTTTTTTTTAAAGAGATTATGCTCTTTCAAAGGCAAGGTAATCACAACACATTGCTTTTGCTTTGGTAAATGCTCTGTGTATGGGATTCTTCTCTCAGGTTTAAGTATTAACGGGGTGGCAGGGATGGAAGGTGCTGTTTTTAATCTTTAAGTGTCTTGGTTTTTGGTTCTTTTAAGGGCTTTGAGGAATTTTAACTCTGTGATTCTTTTTTTTTTTTAAAGATTTTATTTATTCATTTCAGACAGAGAGAGAGCGTGAACAGGGGCAGAAGGAGAAGCAGACTCCCTGCTGAGCAGGGAGCCCGATGCGGGTCTTGATCCCAGGACCCTAGGATCATGACCTGAGCCGAAGGCAGATGCTTAACCGCCTGAGCCACCCAGGCACCCCAACCCTGTGATTCTATATTTGAATCACAACACCAAGGGAGTGGTGGTGGGTTATTCATGGAGGTGAGGAAGAGGGTGGAAGGAAAAGTATGTGATGAGAACCTGGAGAGAATCATAGGATGAGAGAGCTCTTTCTTAACCTTCTAGTCCCCCCTGGGAGTTAGCATGGACTGACCATTTGTAACCCTGCTCTCAGACACAGAGGGCCCTTCACAATCCAGCTGCAGTCACTTCTGGGGTGGGGTGTGGCCACTGTGGTGTATGGAGAACAGAAGGGCAACTGGAGGGACACTGGGCTAGAGACGGGGGCCAGATGCCTACCTGGCCCTGGAAGGTGTCCTGGCATAGATCACTTGACAACTCTAAGCCCAGTTTACTCTTCTGCAATGGGATGGAAGTTCAGTGATCTTTCTGGTGCTAGAATTTTAGGGCTTTTAGTATTCTTTGCAGCATGATCCTGTGTCCAGCAAAAAAAGTCATTTTTCTTTCAGAACAGTTGCAAGATGTTGCTCTGACTCACTAGATGATCAGTCATAGTGCAAAGGGAGCCTGACTTCCCTTGGGTTTTGCCTATCTTTTGGCTGGTGTAGCCCTTTACAGGGCACTTGTGAAAATAAAACATTTTTCTAGAGAGTACTTTCACATTTACTTACTGGGTGGTAAGAGAAGTACTGAATAAAAACTCAGAGAAGTGTATAAGCCTGGGAGGATAATTTTTTCTTTATTACATATGGGAGAATAATGGCTGATATTTGTGTGTTGATACCCCTTTCTGAGGACAGCGTCTTTGTCCATATATTATCTTTTGTTTTTGTACGTGATTGGGTTGTTCGAGCTCTTCTCTGAACTGATTGGGTTGTTCGAGCTCTTCTCTGATCTTGGTAACTTTTCATTATATTTCTTACCTGCAATTGTTATAAAACTGCCCTTAAATATTAGTGAGCTTCATTTGCAAATATTATTCAGTCAAAGCCTGACCTTTGGTGTAAATGGGGGTATTTTTTAGTTACTTGTTTGCCTTTTTTTTTTTTTTTTTAAGAAAAATGATGTCCCTGCTCTGTGAAGGGGCCTCATGGGGCTGTGTTCTGTTCTCTTCCTCTTCAGTAACTTAGGAAAGGAGGCTGTTACGATTTCCTGGAGAGGTGGGGAGGTGGAAGCCTCCCCACATGCTAGTCATGGCTGAAAGGAGAAACTTTTGTATGAAGAGAACATCTGAGGCTGGAGATAAAATTCTCCTCATAACCTCTTGAAATATTTCTGCGTTCAAATGGGGTGGTGAGACTCTCCTCTCTACAAATGTAAGGGGCGCCTGGGTGGCTCAGTCGTTAAGCATCTGCCTTTGGCTCAGGTCATGATCCCAGGGTCCTGGGATCGAGCCCCACATCGGGCTCCCTGCTCCGCGGGAGGCCTGCTTCTCCCTCTTCCACTCCTCCTGCTTGTGTTCCCTCTCGCTGTGTCTCTCTCTGTCAAATAAACAAATAAAATTAAAAAAAAAAAAAAAAGACTTTCTCTCCCTCTCCTTCTCCTCCTCCCTGCCCCCACACCCTTGCATGCACACGTGCTCGCTCTCTCAAAAATAAATAAATCTTTTTTTTTTTAAAGATTTTATTTATTTATTTGAGAGAGAGAGAGAATGAGAGAGAGAGAACACCTGAGAGGAGATAGGGTCAGAGGACGAAGCAGACTCCCTGCCGAGCAGGAAGCCCGATGAGGGACTTGATCCAGGGACTCCAGGATCATGACCTGAGCCGAAGGCAGTCGCTTAACCAACTGAGCCACCCAGGCGCCCCAAAAATAAATAAATCTTTAAAAAAAAATGTAATCCCTTTTCTTCCCGAGCCAAGTGAAACACATTGTTTCTTTCCCCTAGATAAAAAGCAAATAGGATGCTCTCATACATTCTTTTATTTAGTTAAACAACTGATCATCCAGACCTTTTCTTTTGTGTAACTTATGCAGTGTCGGAAAAGGCCCTGCAAGCAGGGATTCCCTGAGCAGAGCTCTAAGAGCCTGAATCCCTGCTTGGCTTTCTTCAGAGAGCTCACTGGCAGCCTTGGTGATGTTCGGTGCCAGCTCTCAGGCAGCTCCAAAGCCAAACGCACATTGATATAATCTTTGGTGGTTTGGGCTGGTTTCTAATCTCTCCTCTGGAGGTTCAGTTCAAGGCCTTCAGGGCAAAGATGTCCTGTGAACTGAAATAAAAAGGCTGATCTAGAAGAGAGTCGATCCTGCCAAATGCAAGTGGCACATTTCCATCTGCACATGCAAAACACAGACCTGCTTTGGGCAGCTCTTTGGTGGAAGGACTGTGCTGAGCACAAGGGGAACTGAAAGACACATGACTACCATGACATACCAATTCCAAAAAGTCCATACCGATCAAGAAACCACCCAGCGATGCACACGCAGTATCATTCAGTCTAGATGTGATGTCCCCTAAGGGAGATAGTACAAGACCCACAGAGTCGGAGAAGAAGAGGTTTTCTTCTCAGCTGGAGGAATTAGGGCTAGAAATATCAGACAAGCCCAATTTTAGAGGCTCTGGATACTGTTACAAAGAACATAGACTTCTTTGACAGGTGTCAGTTTTTGACTGCCCTCGTTCAACTCCCTTTTGAAATTTGGGCAGTTGTCTGTCATGCACAACCTCGGAAGGAGGCTCTTACCTCTGCCTTTGACAACCAGGTCCTGCATGTAGTCATGTGACTCAGGCTTAGCCAATCGGGTTCTCCTGCTGGGACTGAGTCTGTAACAAGTGGGTTGATGTCAAGGGACTATTAGAATTCATTCGTGGTGTTAGAGGTGGTATCCATTGGTTTCCGTGGTGGCAGTAGCGGTATCTAGTTATTATTTCTGCTATAGGATGGCTCTTAGGATTTTTATTCCTCGACATATCAAGTACCTGCAGCATCCTGGATGTAGTCATGTAAATACCACCAGAATCAAGATGTTAGATCAGTTTAATAACCCCCCAAATTCCCTTATGCTTCTTTGTTGCCATCTCTCCACACCCCCAGCTCTTGGGAACCACTGATCTGTGGACTTATATTTTATTTTATTTTATTCTTTTTTTTTTTTTTTAAGATTTTATTTATTTATTTGAGAGAGAGAGAATGAGAGATAGAGAGCACGAGAGGGAAGAGGGTCAGAGGGAGAAGCAGACCCCCCGCTGAGCAGGGAGCCCGATGCGGGACTCGATCCAGGGACTCCAGGATCATGACCTGAGCCGAAGGCAGTCGCTTAACCAACTGAGCCACCCAGGCGCCCTGTGGACTTATATTTTAAACAGTTAGCACAGTTCTACAACTTTCTAGAGCAATGTTTTATTTTATTGGAAGGAGAAAATAATCAGACAGTGGATCTTTACTTAGGTACCTTTACTTAGGTGCCTTTACTTAAATCTGAAAATAATCAGACAGTGGATCTTTACTTAGGTACCTTTACTTAGGTACCTAATATTTAGTGTAAGTATGTGCTATTTTCATTTGCTAATGAAATGAAAATAGCACATACTTACACTAAATATTCGTGGTTTACATGAAATTCTCATTTTATCAGGCATCCTGTGTTTTATCCATAAACCCTATCTCGAATGGCTATGGCCACTGTGGGAGCTGTTAAAGTGGATATTAAGCATGAAATTAGCAGACAGAGGAGGAAATAAAGGGAAGAAAATGCAAGGAGAAGTGGTCACGGGTCATCAGCAACATGAACCCACATTAGGACCCTTTGGGACAACCCAAAAGGGGAAGAAAGAATGAGATTTTTGTATGAAGCAAGAAATTCACTTGCTTATATATGATGCTATATACAAGACTGCTTTGAAGGCCAACTTTCTTGGTGTTGCAATTTATAAGCCAGTGTAAGAGTCTATCAGTCAGGGCGGCTCGCTGTCTGGCTATGTTATGGAGGAGTGCAACTCAGGGGGACATTAGTCACTCTGAAATAGGTGAAATGCATCTCTGGAAACAAAGTATATCCTAGAGTGTCACTCCTAAGAAAAAGGAACTTTTCCTGAGTTATCAAAGAAAATTTAGTGCTAGCTCTTTCTCAGGATGTCCATGCAGCAAAATCATTTACAGTAAAATATTGTCCTTATTCATGTTGATAATAATTAAAATGACTGACCTCTGTATATTTCTACATTATTGAAATAGAAGGGCTTTCTGGCCAAGCCAAAGTAAGAAGCTTTCAGTAGGTTCTTCTTACTCTGCATTAAAGAATAAACTATTTAAAAAGACTTTAGGCGGGGCGCCTGGGTGGCTCAGTCCTTAAGCATCTGCCTTTGGCTCAGGTCAGGATCCCAGGCCCGCATCAGGCTCCCTGCTCAGTGGGAAGCCTGCTTCTCCCTCTCCCACTCCCCCTGCTTGTGTTCCCTCTCTCACTGCGTCTCCCTCTGTCAAATAAATAAATAAAATCTTTGAAAAAAAAAATAGACTTGAGGCATGCCCATTGTTTCTACTACAGATGAGACTCACCTTTCTGTTTTAAAGCAAGCTTGGCAGGGTAGTTACTTGGAAACCAGTTGTCAGTGTTTGGTCTGAGTGGTAGCACCTGGCGTCTGCAGTCTCAGAACCCTGAGTTTGTGTTCTGCCAAACTGATATTAAGGGGATAAAAATGATTTAACCTTAATTTTATTAGCAATTTACAAATACCATTGTTGGCTCCTGAGCTTGAAGATGGAAATGATGAGGAGTATGGGGAGGAAGTGATTTGGGGTAGGCGTCTTTGATTTCTCATTGCATCAAGGTCACTGTCCACTCTACTCATGCTCCCACTCTAGCCCCTTGGTGTGTCTTACTCTAGGAGGCTGGGACTAGAAGGGTCGTTAGAGGTTATCTTCCTCAGTGGTTTTCAAACATTTATAAATGGTTTCGTGTAAATGTTTGTAAATAGGATCCATTTTTCAAGTTATATGGAATACATAGTATAAAGCAGACAGAAGCCAAACAGCTCTCGTAGGAACAGAAGGGAGGGAGGGAGTCCAGGGACCCATTCATTCCTCCTCTTTTTCTCTTGGCTTATTTGCGGAGTGTCAGAATCACTGGGATCTGAAGCAGAAAAGGTCACACAAATGTTTGCAAGAGAGCTAGGTCCCTTGCCCTTCACAGTGCTTTGCACTACGCTCGCCATTTGCTATGTGGCCCATTTGCTGCACTAGCTCTCTGGGGCGGTGATGTGGGCATCCTGGCCATGTGCCTCCTCTAGAGGAGGCCACATGTGACAGAGATCATGGACTTTGCAAATGGGGACCAAGAGGACCCTGGTGGCAGGGCTTGCCAGATAGAACAGATGACTCAGAAATTTTGATGCTTAAAGATACTCCCCTGTGGCTATTGAAATACCTGCAGTGAACTTTGCCTAAGGTCAGGAAGGTGATTTATAATAACTCTTCTATCCGTTCCCCCCAACCTGAAGAGATGAGCAAGTTAATGTTATGAGCCTCTACAGCTGCAAGATAATAATTATTAGGTCTGTCCCCTGGGAGCTGGGCTCGGCTGGGTGGTTATGAGGTTAGAAGCAGTTATGAACAGGGCACTATTAATCAACTGGGATTAGATATGAGGCATCAGAATCTGCATTTGCATGATGGATGTAGGACACGTTTATACAACCAAGTCTTCAAGAAAATGAAATTGACCAGGTGTTTAGACAACAGGAAGATTCAAAATGATCTTGCCCTTATATCATACCTGGGGATGAAAAAGCATGTGGACAGATTCATACTGAGAAGGAATGATTATATCCAGTTAATGGCACCAAAGGAAGTGTGTGTTGGTTGATGATTTGAGTGTGAGTCAGTGACTTGATCCCGTGGCCAGGACAGGAAGGTGACCCTAGAGGCATAATGGTTTTGCATGTAAAATTCATGAGGAAATCTTAGCTGGACTCGGTATTGGCCCATTCTTTATTTCCATATGTTCTGTCTTCTCTCTGTCTTCCCTCTTCTCGGTCCTAAGTTATTGTTTCCAGCTAGATAATTCACATCACATCATGCTTCTGCCTGCTTCAGTTCCTTTGCTGGATGTGCTCTTCACCCTCTGCTCTGTCTGTAACAGGCTTCTTTATCAGGAGGGTGAAGGTAGAATTCAGGGCATCAATGAAAGTAGATGGGGAAAAATTTTACCATCATTTTTGTCATTGTGTTAATGAAATTTAACATTTCTTCAATCATCAGTGGAGGCAACAAATCACAGGGGTATCAGCAATGCCTGTCTGTGACTCTGTCTTTAATAGAAATCATAGCGTCCCCATGTCACATTATAGTTACACAGACCTTTCTAATTTCTGCTCATTATGTGAAAATTACGGTCGTTTATTTGAACTTATAATTTAATACAATAATGAAGAAGTGTATATTACTCTTCCACAGATTTGTTTTTTAAAAAATATTTTAAATATATAAACAGTTCTGCCACGCCCCCAACTATAGTCATTTTTCCCTCCCAAGAGCTCATGGCACTTGTTTAAACTACTTATTTGAGAGCTTAAAGTCTGTTTTGTATTGTTATTTATATTTTTTATGTTCTTTCCCTTATAACCATACTCTGTGGTTCTTAAATATAGAGACCATATTCTTTCTGTTCTTTAAATACTTTTTAGTATTTTGGAAATTTATTCTGTATGTTCTTATTGAATGAATGATCAAAATAGTATTGTTCAGCCACGATAAGTAAAGAAGAAACTGCAATAGCTCATTTGTTCAGTGTTGTTCATGGTTAAGGAGAGCCAAGTGTGTGGGGGCAGGGCACCCTGGTCTTCTGAGTGCTCAGGAGAGAAACACACAGATTAAAGACAAGCATTCATTATGCTTAGTATAGAAAGAATTTCTAGCAAGAGTTTTGCCTACTTACAAGCGTCCTGGGAGAGACTCAGGGACTCTAGCCCCGAAGTCCTGTTCATTTAAAATAGTCTCTCCTATATATACAATGGAATATTATTCAGCCGTCAGAAAGGATGAATACCCAACTTTTACATCAACATGGATGGGACTGGAGGAGATGATGCTAAGTGAAGTAAGTCAAGCAAAGAAAATCAATCATTATATGGTTTCACTTATTTGTGGAACATAAGGAATAGCATGGAGGACATTAGGAGAAGGAAGGGAAAAATGAAGGGGGGGGAATCGGAGGGGGAGACAAACCATGAGAGACTGTGGACTCTGAGAAACAAACAGGGTTTTAAAGGGGAGGGGGGAGGGGGGACTGGTTAGCCCGGTGATGGGTATTAAGGAGGGTACGTACTGCATGGAGCACTGGGTGTTATATGAAAACAATGAATCATGGAACACTACATCAAAAACTAACGATGTATGGTGATTAACATAACATAATAAAATAAAATTAAAAAATAGTCTCTCCTTTATTTGGTTGAAAATATTGCTATGTTTAAAGGTAGCACAGGTAGAGTAGATGCTTTTGGCATTTTAGATTTTAAATAATATTTTGCTCCAGCTACACGTTAGTAAGTCAGTGATAAGAGTTGGAACCCATATTTGGAATCTTGTGAGCCTCACGTAGGCTTGTTCAGAGTCCTTATGTTAGGGTAACAAGGCTTGGAGCTGAAACTAAGAAGGAGCCAACACTGCAGCAGAAGCTTCCTACAGACCCACTGTGCCAGTTTTGAACTGAGGCATTTTTCTGTCTACGGCCATATGCAGTGTGAACAGGCCGCAGATGTACATCAAGTGAGTGGGAGAAATAATGTTTGGTGGGGAAGGATGACAGTTTTATGGCATTAGTCCTTGTAGCCCCAGGTGCATTTCTTCATCTTTCATATATTTTAAGCTTTCAGCCTTGGGGATGTTTCAGCAGGTTAGCATCTGTATCTTAAAGATGAGCCCTGCAGTGAATCAGTGAGGAGAGCGAGTCATACGTTGGATCTGGGAGGAGAGAGGAGAAGACTCTTACGGAGAGATCAGTGTAATGAAGCAACTAAGGAGAAGGTCAGGGCTTTCTGTCTTTGCTTGTGACCATCCATCTCGCTGACCTTACTTCCCTAGCCGTGGAGCCAGCCCTGGCTTGGGCAGGTTGCACTGAGCTTTGCACATGCCCCTAGAATGTCAGGACCCTATACCGGGAAACTCTGACACCGAGCACGGGTTATAGTTTCTGAGCTCAGTGTATCCTACCCCTGACTTTTGTGTCAGGGATTTTTACTTTTCTCCTTCTGACTATTTAACGAATCGTATGTCTCTTCGACAGACTGTGGATTCTTTTGTTTAAGTGACTCAGGGCTTCATCTGTATATGGCCACGGAATTAGCTGTTGAAAAATTTGTTGTTGTGATTAACTTGGTTAAATATATTTTAGATAATTATGTGACTATCAAGATAGCTAATAATCTGTCAGCTTCTGGATAATGTTGATTTTTTTCTTGTAATTTTGTGGGTATCGTTTCCTGGGCTTTGTCGTAGATTTCTAAGACTTTTCCCACCTTTAAAGTTGTCCTTATACAAAGCATGATTAACAGTAGCTGATATTTATTTATATCCACACACTGACTAACAGGAACCATGGTGAACGAAGTTTAAGTCAGATTTTATTTCTTCTTTCCAAAGAATATTGTGGGATATGTGGAGCCATGAGTAAGTATCTTTTTTTTTTTTTTTTTTCATGAGTAAGTATCTTAAGACCTTGGACTTGTTAGAGATTCAGAGTGAGTTTGAAATAAGAAAAGGAAAGAACATGAGTAGAATTCCTGTAAAATATAGCTAGAGGAGTGGGGTAGCTTAGGGAGGCAGATTGTTGCAGAAACACAGCAAGGGAAGTAGTCTGTTAGACTGTTAACTTAATGATGCTTACACTCCTGGAGCATTTGGTTGCAAATTGTATTGCCCTTAGACTTGAAAAAGAGGGTCCCCTGCCTGGCCCAGCATATTAGAGGGTCCCGGTTTAGGTCCCTTCTGGTCACAGTGTTCCCCTCTGGGTAAGGATTCTGTGAGGTCAAGGATTTAGGTCCCCTCTGGTCACAGTGTTCCCCTCTGGGTAAGGATTCTGTGAGGTCAAGGAATCATGTCTTTCCCTTTTATGGATCATGGTCGGGGCATTTGGACTGTAGAATTTCCTGCCCAAATGGTCCTAGGGCAAGACACGGATCATTCCTTCAGAGAGCAGGTTGCACTCCACACAGTGGGTGGTCAAGGGACAGCTGTTGGCAGGGCCAGGGAATGTGGATGGCTGCCAGACTGTGGTGTCCATCTCTGAGCTTACAAATGTCAGCGAGGTGAGAAGGGTAGGTGGGCAGAGCAGAGCCCGGGCGTGGGCTCAACTCTTTCTGAACCACTAACCTCTGATGCGGAACTTTTCCTAGATGCTGTGCATGCATTATTTCATTCAATCCTGCAGAATCCTTCAGGGTAGTGTTTTATCATGACATGGGAATGAGGCTGCAGGGAGTTAAGTAACTAGCTCGAGGTTACTGAATTAGTAAGAAGTTGAACCAGGATTTAAATATCAGGTGAGCAAATTCCAAAGTACATTTGTTTTCACTTTGTTAGCTTGTCTGTTAATAGCATCTTTGCTTTAACGTTTTCTCAGTTCTCCCCAGAACCTCGACATATAATGATATGTGATAAATACTTGTTGAGTATCTAAAACAGTGGGACAAACTATCTGTTTGTTCATCTTTCCCACTGATGGGGTAGAGAGTATTATTATGGTAGAGGTGAGAAATTCCATGTCAGATGTTCGGAGGGGGACATTTCCCTCCTGATGCATCGATGCTGTTTAGTGGGGTGATCTTCTGTAGATGCTAGGATTGCGCAGCTTACTGGGCTTACCCCGCCAACCGTCAGTAAATGCTATGTATTTTCTACTTAGCGTAGACTCATGTGTCCCAGAAAGGACTTTTATTCAGAGAAAATATTAACACATGCTATGTTTGCTGCAGCCCTTTCCTTACCTCCTTAAAATGACACAAACCCTGGGTGTGCAAGAGGAGTTGTCGGAATGCCTACCTTGCCATGTCGCTGGCACAGTCCTTTTGTCAGTGAGGTCCCATCCTTGGCTTCCCTGTGCTGGGCTGTTCTACCTGTCTGGCCTCCTGTTGCTCCCTTCTGGAACATTCAGCTGTGCTCTCACTTGGCTTTGTCTTTTCTTGTTCTCCTTCCCGCTTATCTGATATGCCAAGATCATTCTCTGCCATTGGCAGGAAGCCCCTGAACATTTTCCTAACTTCTGTTATCAACTAGTTGTGGTAGTTTCCCCATGTGTTGCCCTCTGTACCCTTAATTGTTTTAGCTGGTTTATCCGTCTTCATCGCTAGACTGTAGCCCCACTGGAGGGCAGTCTTTGTGTCTCTCTCGTTTACCACTGTATCATCGCGTCTAGTGCAGTGCCTGGATTTTATTTATTTATTTGACAGAGAGAGACACAGCGAGAGAAGGAACACAAGCAGGGGGAGTGGGAGAGGGAGAAGCAGGCTTCCTGCTGAGCAGGAACCCTGATGCGGGGCTTGGTCCCAGGACCTGGAATCATGACCTGAGCCGAAGGCAGATGGTGAATGACTGAAACACCCAGGCACCCCAGGCACACAGAAATTTTAAAATAAATATTTATAGAATGACTGAATAAACTGCCATAATAACTGAGGCATTAAATACCTTTTCAAAGAAGCTCTTGCTTTAAGAAGAGGGTCATCTTGCCCAAATCTCTCAGTGACAAAGGCTACATGTCCACCCAAGTGAACCGTTTTCTAAAGCTAGAACTCTGAATCCTAATGCCTACTAAGCGGGGCTGAACTTTTCTTGTGCAAGAAGGCTAGTGACCATTGCTTGAGTTTGGAGAAAAGACTATTTGTGATCGTGATCATCATTTTAACTTTTGATCATCCTTTTGTTTGTTTGTTTTTAAATCACATTTTTATGAGTTACATTATGTTTAACAGAAATAGAGAAAAATATTGAAATCATGTGTTCAGCATAATGAATCTTCACACAGTGAACACATGCATGTAGTATCCATCTAGCTCAAGAAGTTGAACATGATCAGCACTCTAGAGATTTTCCTTGTACTTCCTTCTATTTACTACCTCCCAAATGGTGACAGTATCAGTCCAATTTTTGAATTTTTACAAATGGAATCCTCATTATGCATTCTTTTTCAACTAAGTAAATTCAGTCACCATTGTGTTTGTAGTCTTTACCTATAGTTTTATATATCATTATTTTCCTTTTTTGGTTGTATGGTATTCCACCATATATTTTATATACCACAATTAATGTATCCATTCTACTACTGATGGACCTTTGGGGTATTTCTAGTTTGGCGGTGTAACAAATAATGTTGTTATATACATTTATTAAAATATATTTTTTGACTCACATGTACACATTTCTTTTGGACATACACTGAGGAGTGTAATAGCTGGGGCGTGGGCAGGCATATATTCTGCTTTGCTAGCATCTTTCAAACAGTTTTCTTTGGTATAGGAATTCTAAGCAGGGGGTGAAGAAGACATGATAACTCTCCAACTTCCCAGGGAGTTAGGAAGCTTTTGGAAAAGACCTAAGATACAGTTGTTTGGCCTGTATGATTTGGTTTACTGTTAATGCAGTTTAAGCTTGAACAACTTTAGAAATGACCTAAGCCGATAGTTGTAAAGATAGAAGTGGAAGCACAGTGTAGCTGATGGCAAAATAACCTTAGAGCTGCCAGTGCCTGAGAAATACCTACAAGTTTTTTCATCAGTTCACTGTGTATCAGTGAGCAAACAGCTCTGTATGGGCCAACTTCTTGTTTAAGAAATTTGCAATAACAAATCTTAGACCAAATGGGATGGTAATGAAATATTCTTAAATTATAAAAAAGAAAGGTATGTACAGGATGGAATATTTTAGGTTGTAATGGGGTCACACGATTTGCTGTTTCTCTTATTTCATTCTTTAAATTTCCTGATGATCTAGGCATGCATTTTTCTCAATGTAGCTGACCGGACTTTAGAAAATACATATGGTAAAACTTACGTGGCTGAGTTAAACTTTCCAGTGGTACCTTTGATTTTAGGCAGGTCTTCCTCTTATTTTCACCTTTATCCTTAAAGGAGAGTCATAGGCACTTATCAGAATAGTTAAATAAAAAGAGCATTGTTACCAGATGCTGGTATGGTTTTAGAGATTGGATAAATGATACATGGCTAGTGGGAGTGTAAAATGATACAGCCACTCTGGGAAACAATTTGGTAGTTTCTTAAAAAACTAAACCTGTTAGTACAAAATGCACCAACAAATGGACTCCTGGGCATTTATCCCAGAGAAATGAGGACCTCCATGTTCATACAAAACCCTGTACATGGATGTTAATATAGCAGCTTTATTTGTAAATAGCCTAACAACTGAAGCAACCCAGATAACCAGAATGGTTAAACAAACTATGGTACGCCTAAACTATCAGATATTACTCAGCAATGGAAAAGGAATGGACTACTGACAAACACAACCTGGATGAGTCTCCAGCACATTAAGCTGAGTGAAAAAAAATCCAATCCCATAGAGTTGCATATTATGTGATTCAATATGTAACATTGTTGAGGTGACAAAATTACGAAATGGACAACAGGTTAATGTAGAGTAATGGTAGTTGGCAGGTGTCAAGGGGCGGGAGAGAAGTGGGTGTGTCTATGAAAGAGCAGCATGGAAGATTCTGGTGGTGATGAATCTTGACTATCAATGTCAATATCCTGCCTGTGATATTGTTACCTTTGAGGAAAACTGCATAAAAGATCAACTGGATCCCTCTGTATTATTTCTTACTACTGAATATAAGTCTATAATTACCTTGAAATAACATTGATTAAATAAAAAATCATTAATTAAAAAGAGCCAGGGAGTGCTCTTAAATTTCTTTTACATCAGTTCTTCTTTTCGTAATTATCTATTCATGTCTTAAATCTTACAGATTGTTAACAAAGGAAAGCCACTGTTCCTTGCCTCCCATTAAGGACAGCATTAATCACTGGAATCGCCATTTATTAAAATTTCCGGTATTCTTTGTTCATGTTGAATTTCAGAAAGCTGTTAGTTCATGTTCTTCGACCTGCAGAGATACCTACAAATCAGGTAGGGATCTTAGATCTGTAGAAGTAGTATATCTGAACTATAGCTAAATAAATGGAAGGATGGCTCAGGTTATTTTTTCCCCCCCTACAATTGGTTTTTCTGGCCCCAGAGAACTTGTCTGATCAATCATTAAAGTCTAAGAAGTTTGCCCATTGTTCAGTTCCTGTTTGGCTTAGGTAGCCCAGGGATAAGCTTAGGGAATGGTAGAAGTGATTTAATGAATCTTATAGTAGGAACAAAATGATTTGGAGTTGTTGTGTGTTTGTTTTTAAGGCTTAGAATATAATGTTCCCTCCCTAGTTCTATGATCCCCTCAGTGCCGTGCTTTTTTGTAAAGCTCTAATTATTATGTACTGGGGATCCTTACTATGTTTCTCAGTTTTTCCCTTCCATGCATTGTGCTTGGGATCTTCTAGTCATTGGCTTATCATCTCTGTGGGTTTTCTGGTCTGAGCAAAGTCTTTGTAGGTATCATTTTCCTGATTGCTGTAGTTGAATTTACTTGGTTTTCCTTTGTTTCCTTGTACATTATTTTGACCTTCCAGTTGACCTCAAGTTCATTGTTGTCTTTGCTGGTGCCTGCAGTTACCAGCTTCCCAGAGAAGTTTTGAGGGTTAGCTTGGCATTAGATTATCTCTTTAAAAAGCCAGCTTCTCTGTCTGGCCTGCAAGTCAGGGTCTCCTTATTAAATTGATAAAAGGCATTTGTGGGGAAGATATGAGGTAAAATAATTTCTATTAACTATTGACACGTTTGCTATGTTAGGTGAGCAAAGTGAGATGTGTTTTGTGACGTTCTACTTTAATTACTCTTTCACAAGAGACTTAAACTGTAACAGTAGGAAACTGAAAAGCATAGGAAAGGAGAAAACATGAAATAACATTCTTCTGAGCAATCATCAAGTGCCACATCCTCTAGTACATTATCTCATTGAATCCCCTAATGCCTTAAGTGGCTGCCTCTTAGAACCCTTTTCCAGATCAGGTCATAAGCTTGGGTGCCCATGGTGGCTTTTAGTCAGTGACAGAACCAGAATACAAACCCCAGTTGACCTGATCTGAAACTCCAAGGTCTTTGATGCTACCTTTTGTTAGATAAAGAGGAGGAAATGGAGGTCTTGTTCTGTGTTCTGGATGTCAGATTCGCTGTGCTAAGAGACCCCATAGATTCCTTTTGATTTGAATACGGTGATTGGCCGAAGGCCTCTCAGGTTTTGCACACTGAGAAATGTCACTGAAGTTCAAGGTGAAAGCATAAATTACCCACAGGGGAGCACTATTGAGCACAAGTCTCTGAATCACTGATCTGTATGATGTGATTTAAGAAATGTTATGAGGACCTAGAGCTCCCCAGAAATATCTCTTCTCATCCTTGTCATTGCGATCCATTTTCCAACTGCCTCTTGGCCCATGTGTCATAAAATTCCCACCATTCGAGTTGTTAGTGGTTTATAAAAAGTCAAGACTCATGGCTTCCCAAGGCCTCCTGACTCCTCTGTTTCCTTAGACTATTTTTCACATAAGATGAAATTACCCAGAAGTATCCTTTTGCTATTGGCTTGTGTCTTGACTGTATCAATGTTGATATGCTAGTTGTAATATTGTACTATAGTTTCCTAAGATGTTGCCATTGGGGGAAACTGGGTCAAGGGTACATTACATCTCTCTATAGTATTTCTTATATAACTGCATGTGAATCTACAGTTCATCACATGAATTGTTAGTTCCTTACAAGCCGGACTTCTGGATGTTGAGTTCCTTCAGTTTCGTGTGGGGAGGTGAGAAGTAGGAACGTGGTGATCCTAAGCCCTGCCCCATCAAGAGAGCATCCTGAGGAAATGTGATCAGGCAAGGAACATACAGGGAGTGTGAAGTCACTATAAAATCATAAAAACTTTATACACTTGATGCTCAATATCGCTCGGCATCAGGGAAATCCAAATCAAAACCTCAATGAGATACCACCTCACACCAGTCAGAATGGCTAAAATTAACAAGTCAGGAAATGACAGATGTTGGCGGGGATGCGGAGAAAGGGGAACCCTCCTACACTGTTGGTGGGAATGCAAGCTGGTGCAGCCACTCTGGAAAACTGTATGGAGGTTCCTCAAAAAGTTGAAAATAGAGCTACCCTATGATCCAGCAATTGCACTACTGGGTATTTACCCCAAAGATACAAAAGTAGGGATCCGAAGGGGTACGTGCACCCCGATGTTTATAGCAGCAATGTCCACAATAGCCAAACTAAGGAAAGAGCCAAGATGTCCATCGACAGATGAATGGATAAAGAAGATGTGGTATATATACACAATGGAATATTATGCAGCCATCCAAAGGAATTAGATCTTGCCATTTGCAACGACGTGGATGGAACTGGAGGGTATTATGTTGAGTGAAATAAGTCAAACAGAGAAAGACATGTATCATATGACCTCACTGATATGAGGAATTCTTAATCGCAGGAAACAAACTGAGGGTTGCTGGAGTGGGGGGTGGGGTGGGAGGGATGGGATGACTGGGTGATAGACACTGGGGAGGGTATGTGCTCTGGTAAGCGCTGTGAATTGTGCAAGACTGTTGAATCTCAGATCTGTACCTCTGAAACAAATAATGCAATATATGTTAAGAAAAAAAAGAAGAAGAAGGTAGCGGGAGGGGAAGAATGAAGCGGGGGAAATCGGAGGGGTAGACGAACCATGAGAGATGATGGACTCTGAAAAACAAACAGGGTTCTAGAGGGGAGGGGGGTGGGAGGAAGGGTTAGCCTGGTGGTGGGTATTGAGGAGGGCACATTCTGCATGGAGCACTGGGTGTTATGCACAAACAATCATGGAACACTTCATCTAAAACTAATGATATAATATATGGGGATTAACATAAGAATAAAAAAAAGATAAAAAAAGTACCAACTCTACTGAATTCTTCTGGAAAATTCAACAGAAATAATACTTCTTAACACATTACGTGATGCCAGCATTTCTCTTAAACAAGACCAAAAATATTAAGAAAGAAAACTACAGACACAAATCCATCATGACATAGATGTAAAAAGTTTTAAATATATAACAAATAAAGTAATAATTTTACTTAAAAAAAAACTTTATACACTTGAAGAGCATTTTATATTTTTGCCCATTTTCAGAACAGGATTTATTCTCTCCAGATCACAATATTCTCACCATAGGCTTTCAGTTTCTGTTTGGCCTTGAGAGCATCATTTTACTTTTCATTGCTTCCATTTCTTCATCTGTATAATTTTTATATATAAAAATATAATTTTTTATTGAGAAATAACCATGCCAAGAGTATTTTGAAGCAGTGAGAAAGCATACTATTGTGCAGGTGAAGCAAGTACAAATTGCATTTCATGTTCTAGTGTGGTGTCCATTCAGATGGCTCTAACATGTCTTTTAATAGAAGTTCTTTTAATTTGATCCCTGTAACACTAGAATAGTAGTGTAGATAAATTATATTTCTGCACCCAAGTATAGAATATTTGTTACCTGTCTTGTGATTGCTTCTGTAAATTTGCCTTCATGGTAATTTGTTGTTGTTGTTCCTAAAGTTGGTTTTAAATAATTGCTAATCCCTAAACTTTATTTTGAGGTCGAGTGGAAGAGGTAGATAATTATGGAGTTTGAGTGTTGGGAATACTCAAGGAAGGTGTATAATCTTAAGGAAACCTTAAGACTTGATTGTTAGGAGCATTGGCATGAATGCCTATAGGTCCTCTCTGAATCATTGCTTTTTCCCTCCAAATCTCAGCTGGGTTGTTACATCACAGTATTATATTTTTGAAGGCATGTGGTAGCATAGAGTGGCTTATGCTAGATGAGTGTTAGTTAGGATGGTATTCCAGGTTGTCTCAGGGATCCCTGGTGGTGGTCTTGTTGTGAGGGATCAATCCCGATGTCATTCTGCAGACCACATTGTTCCTTAATAGGGATGCCGGCAGGTAGGGCTATATGAATGAGACCACGATGTATTCTCTCTCTGTGTAGAGTCTTAGAGGGGGCTCAAGGTCATTGTACATTATTTATTTGAAAGTAATAGCCTCTGTGAGCATAACTTAGGAGCACCCTGAGGTTTGGCTGCAAAACTGGGTTTTATAAGGATTATCTCACTTAATTCCGGGGTTACGTATTATTACTTTTACATTTTACAGAGACTTAGCAAAACTAAGCAGTTTGTCTAAGCTCATACAGTTAGTAAACAAAAGAACCAGAATTTGAGTCTGGAAAGCTAATTCCACAGCCTGAACATTGAATCTATTTTTATACAATACAGTGTCTGAGTTTGGGTCAATTCTTCTTTCAACAGGTAGTTTTTGAGTACCTGCCATCTTTTAGGCACTGTAGATCTTGTAAGGTCTTGTAGATACAAAAGCCCATGAATAGGATTCCTGTACTAGAGGTGCTCCTCGTTTATTATAAGCACAGATATTCAGTACATTGTGGAAAAACATGATAAAATGTGAAGCTAATAATGTATTACAATTGTGAGGACATTTAAAGTATTTTAAAGATAGCGTAGCTCTGAGAACAATATAGTAAATAGTCAATTTATTCATTTGTCCATTCATCCAACAAATATAATACTGAGTGTTTACAGGGGGCTGGGTGCTGTGCTAAGTCTTGGGAAAAGAATGGTGAAGGGAACAGAGGAGGTGCCTGCTCTCATAGACCTTACTTACCATCTGGCAGGTGGGGAGGAGGCAGACACCTTGTCACATGTTCCCAGAAATAAATAGAAAATTGGAACTGACATGCACCATGATAGTCATGGACATGATGCTCTAAGAGGGAATAATAGCATTTGTTCTTGTCAGGGGTGTCATCCCTCAGAGGGGAGGTCTGAAGGTAAATAAGCATTAACTAGGTAGGGGGTGGGGAAGGCAAAACCTCTTTGGCAGCTCTGAGTACTGAAAATTCCAGGTACTGAAGGAATGCAGGGTGACCTGGGTGTGGGAGAGTGGAGGGGTGGAGAGCCTGGGGGCTCAGATGCTAGATGAAGCCAGAGAGATAGTCGGAGGTAGACCAAATAAGGCCTTGGGTCATTTTAAGGGTCTTTAATCCTACCGTAAAGGAAAGTCACTGACAATACATGAGTGACAAAGATATGTGATTTAAAAATACAGCTCTTATTAGGTCAGAACAGACAAAGAATTGGCATGCAGCCAAGATCTCTACCTGGGGAGGATCAGTAGGAAACTGCAGAGGCTACGAGGTTGGATATGATAGAGCCTAAACTAAAGTGGTGGGAAGGTGGAGAGAAGCGGATGAGTTTCAGAAGCAGTTAGGATGTAAAATGGCCAGAAATCTGTGACAGATTGAATGTAGCATTAGGAGAAGAAAACTAAATTTCTGCAATCTCATGGCTGGTGGCACCATTCACTGGGATAGGGACACTGGAAGCAGATCAGATTTGAGAGACAGAATTCAAGTTCAACTTTGAACTCGTTGGGTTTGGGGTGACTTTGAGAGAGACAAGCAGAAACATCAGGTTGACATTTAAATCTGTATTTGTGGCACCTAGAGGAGAGATCTGGACTGGAGATAGACCTTTCTGTGTCGTAAGCATGAAGCTGGTACATGATATCATGGCTGTGGGCACCACTGCCTAGAGAGACACTAAGAAGTGATAAGAAAAGAGAGCCTTAGAACCAAGCCTTGAGGGACTTCATTTCTTGGTTTTGTGAAGAAAGATCAACCACAAAGGAGAACATCACAAAAGAGGAGGGAAACTGTTGGAGTTACGAAAACAAAGGAAAGCTATGCTTTGATAAAGGTGGGGTGACCAGCATTCTGAAATGCAGCTTAGATGACGTGTGTTTGAAACAGTCCTCTGGAGTTCCTGACACGGGAATCTTTGGTGATCTTAGCAAGAGCTGTTTGTGGAGAAATGAGGGAAAAGATGGCTTACAGCAGGGTGAGGAGTGAGTGAGGGCTGTGAAATTGGATACAGCCAGAATAGACAAGCCTTCCGAGAATAACAAATAGAGCACATAGGATTTGGGGAAGGTTTTTATATAAGATGGAAGAGACTTGAGTAGGTTTCAAAGTCAATAGTAAAGATTTAATTGATAGGGAGCTGACAGATATTGGCAAGAGAAAAAGGATAATAAGTAATGTTGGCTCTTGAGAAGGGGAGTAGGCAGGGAAGGATTTGTAGCCATACCCACGTTTGCATGCTTTGTATGAAGAGGAGGAGCGAGTTCCTCTTCTAGGGATTCGATTTTTCTGTAAAGAGATGCTATCTTTGTATGTGATGGCGCAGGAGGGAGAGGTGGAGATGTGAGGAGAGCTAAGAGAGTTTGAAATGTGGTAGTTGTTGTGAAGAGTGGGTGTGAGTTGTCTTGAGGAAAGGAGCGGAATTCCTGGGCACTGTAGATGCCTATTCTCCAGAAGCTTGGGAACATTTGTTGTTTTATGCTTAAGCAAATAATCCATGGTGTATCCATGTTTTCTGAAAAATCCGAGTTAATAACATCCATGTAAATAAGAGCAAAGTATGTGAAAATGTGGGAAGGATTAAAAAAAAGCGATTCTTTGCAGACTGGGAAAGCTGAAAGGAAAATATTCTTTTGAAAATATGTTAATTTGTAAAGATCTCTAAATGTTTATATACTTATTAAGTGAGCTGACTGAGGAGGGAAAAAAAGGTCCTTTTTCCTATGAGGACAATTGAAGCAATTTATCTTGTTTAAACATTGGGGCTTGGGGTGAATCAAGCATTAGAGGTTATTTTAAAGGGATATCAGGATTTACATGGCAAGGTGTGCTTAGATTGCGGGATTTTCATTTTCTGTTGTTGATCCACTGGTGGTCTTTGTGATGTTTCTATCCACTCAAGAAGATGAATGGATGTTTCTTTAAATTTGAGGCTAACTCAGCAAATGGAGCCTCATTTTCTAAAAGGTGATTTGGCTGAGGAAGACAAGGGACAGGCACCTGGAGACTAGAAATGTGTTTTTTTGTTTGTTTTTTAATGGGTTAGCCTCAGTTGGCTGTAGAAATTGCCTAAATGAGAAATTTTGAGTTTCCTATGTATGGGAAATGTTACCAACTATGCAGGTGGGAGCCTAAGAGAGCACACAAGAGGATTGTTTCCCCTCTTGAAGAATTTCTTGTTTAGCTGGGGAGAGAATGTACCCATATTAAAACTATTAAAAAGGCCATAGGCAGGCTGACAAATGCAGGTGTTTTAAGGAGATGAGCAGAGGCTCAGAGTGAGAGAAGAGAATGGCAACAGAAAGAGCCCATAAAGGAAGATGTCAGAATAAGAGTATCAGAGGTCCAGCAAGAGCAAGGTTCAGATTTACTAACTGCTTCTAATGCACTTCTCAGGAGAGTATGGAGAATCACATGGGAGATTTTAAGGACCAGGCCTGGAAGTGGCACATATTGCTTCTGTCCTATACTATTGACCAGAAGTCAGTCACACAGTCCCATCTAACTGCAAGAATGGCTGGGAAGGAGACATGGATTTGTTGGGCATCTAGCCAATCTCTGCTACACTGCCTATTGGAGTGTCATGGAAGTTTCAGTCCCTCTCTCTCATTCATGACTCTTCAGTCTGCTTTAAGCCCTCCTTCCCCCAAACTGGGCCACTTTCATTACCACAGGGCATTTATTTTCCTATCTGAATTATATTTAGCACCTGAGAGGAAAATGGTTGTGAAAAGTGCAGATACAATTTTCTTCTTTGGCTTTTTCCAATAACAATATAATTATGAACCATGCTAAGGGAGGGTATAACATTTATTGGAGAGCATCCTAAACTGCACTATGAATGCATTTTTGCCTCTGTGGCATCATTTAGAAATACAAATCTTTGTGGCGTTTCTGGCTTTTCTTTTTATCTGATGGGCTGATAATCTTATAATAGTTTTGTGACCAGTTACCAAAGATTTGTCGCTATTTTTTGTAAATTGGACTACTCTTCAATGTCTACAGCAAGCTTAAAAACAGTTCTAGAAGGGCATGGGGTAGAATAGTTTGGAAACTTCCAGTCCTGGGTATTTAGTACTGCAGAATTCAATGAGGAATGTTGGAAATTTCTCAAAATAAAAGTCATTTAAATTCAGTCTCAGAAAAGGTTCTATTATAGACCTTACTGAAAAAGAGAAGTTTAGTTGGGCAATCATACATGATAGAAATCAGTTATTACCAGGCTTTTGGATGTAAAAGTATTTCTCATATATCGAGGTGGAATTTGTATTCTCTTTCTCTCAGTGGTATTCTGTTCCTATTCTTCTACATAGAGAGTAGAAACATGTCTAGTTTTTAAATGCCATGAAAGTAAGTAATGGCATGTGAATAAGAAATTTTTGTAGATTTTCACTCTTCTTGCTATACTGTTTTGGTTAATTTTGGGACAATGTGATGATTCCTTTTTTTTTTTATATCTAGTGTGATACACGGATGGTGGCAAATGAAGCATGGGGAGGAAAGAACGGAGTAGATAGACTTGAGGCATATGTGTAGACTGGCGCTCTCAGTGAGCTCTTTAGTTTCAAATGGTTGGTCTGGCTGAATTTGGAGGCTAACCTCTTGGCCCTCTGCCTCCTCCCTTGTGACCTGAGTACTTGCTGGACATGTACATGACAGTCATCTTTGTAACTTGTGATTAATATATAGGTTCCTCAGTGCTTTGAAATGTCACATTTTCTTATGCTAAAGTTTTATACTATGCATATTTAGCATAGGCATTTTTGGCAAATGATTTCTCTCTCTCTCTCTCTGTCATTTCTCTTTCTTGCCCAGAGCTAGTATCCTGTTTTCTTGGATCTAAGTTTCTAACATACTCGATTATTTAGAACGGTTTAACTCCTGTTGTTTCTTTTCCCTTTGATATTTCAAGAAAAATAGGGGTGCCTGGGTGGCTCAGGCAGGTGAGTGTCTGTCTCTTAGGCTCAGGTCATGATCTCAGGGTCTTGGGATCGAGCCTCCCCGCCCCCCATGGGGCTCTGCACTCAGCTGGGAGTCTGCTTCAGGATTCTCTCCCTCTGCACACCCTCCACCATGTGCACGCGTGGGCATTCTCTCTCTCTCTCAAATAAATAAATACATCATAAAAAAGAAAAAGAATTACTATGGAAAATAATAATTCTGTGTCTGTCTCACTGTATCAAGTGAGTAATAAGTAACTCTTATTTAGTTGTGACTTTTGAAAGAATGTACTCTTGGGTTTTATGTATTTTACTTATGTTTTCATTCTAATAAAAGTGAGATAAGTATATCTTTAAAAAATAATCACTGTCAGGTTTGGTATCAGGTTTATAATATCTATATAAATGGGGTATGGTAGCCTTTCATGTTGATCTGTGTTGTGAGATGTGTAATTTTGGAATAATTTGCTTCTTAAACAATCTGTGCCTCATTCTTTTTGTAAAGGTAGATATTCTAAGAGCTTTTCCTGCTATGTATGTGTTCAATTATATTCTGGTTACTATTTCTTTCTTAGATCACTTTTGTTAATTTATGTTTTCTTTCATTACTGTCACTGCGTCAGGATTATGTTAATCAGAACAGGGTTATATATACTATTCTTTTATGATATTCTTCATCTTGTTTGGCCTTATCTACATAGTAATTTGTAATGAAATTTGAATTTGCTGTTTCTTACTTAGGCTTGGTGAATTTTACTTACTTCGTTGCTCCTTTTTCTGCTTTTATTTGTATTAATTCACTTTTCCTATTTTTTAGGGTTATTTTAGGATCTTTTTTCTAGTTCACTAAATGAATACCTAGTTTTATTTTTGTTTTTAATTGATTTGTTCCTGCTACTTTTCTTAGGGTTAGTTTATTGACCTTTACTGAAATCCTTTAGCTTATTGAGTTGAATATCTTGTTCTCTTATTTTCATTCTTTTTTTTTAAAACAAGAACCCTAAATACCATGAGTTTTTGCCCCATCTGAGTCCATCTTTTACCACCCATTATCAGCTTTTATATAGATTTCCTAATTATTTTTAATGTTAACATAATTCCTAATTATGTTTATTGAAATTTTGATTTCTTCTTTAGTCTATGCCACTTTAGTATGTTTTATTTTAAAGTTTGCCTTTGTGTTTTTAAGTTTCTGTTCTGATACTAATTTCCAATTAATTTTTTTTGTGTGTGTATGTGTTTCACATACTTGTGCATTTTGTGAGCAGATGATATATTTAATTCCTACATTTTATAACTTACTGATATATATATTTTAAAGATTTTACTTATTTATTAGAGAGAGAGAGCACAAGTAGGCAGAGTGGCAGGCAGATAGAGAGGGAGAAACAGGCTCTCCGCTGAGCAGGGAGCCGGATGTGGGGCTCTATCCCAAGACCCCAGGATCATGACCTGAGCCAAAGGCAGCCACTTAACAGACTGAGCCATCCAGGTGCCCCACTTTCTGATATTTTTAACTGCCCCTAATATAGGATCATTTTTTTCTTTTCTTTCAGCCTTATTGAAGTATAATTGACAACATTGTAATATATTTAAAGTGTATAGTGTGGTGATTTGTATACATTGTACAAGGACTCTCTTAGTTAACACATCTATACCTCACATTTTTACCTTTTTTCATGTTTGTGTGAGAACACTTATCTACTCTTAGCAAAATGTAATTATATGATACATTGTTATCAGCTATAGTCACCATCCTATAATTAGATCCTTGGGCCTCATTCATCTTAGAACTGAAAGTTTGTACCCTCTCCCCATATTTCCCACTCCTCATCTCCTGGCAACTACCATTCTCCTTCCAGGTTCTGTAAGTTTGATTTTTTTTTTTTTTAAGATGCCACAGGGTATCATGTAGTATTTGCCTGCCCCTGTCTAGCTATTTCACTTACTGTAGTTCCCTCCATGTTGTTGCTAATGGCAGGCTTTCTTTTTAAGGGTGAATAATATTCCTCTGTGTGTGTGTGTGTGTGTGTGTGTGAGAGAGAGAGAGAGAGAGCGCTATCCATCCATCTGTTGACAGGCACTTAGGTTGTTTCCAAACCTTGGTTATTGTGAATAATACCACAATGAAAATAGGTGTACATATATCTTTTTGAGATAACAACTTCATTTCCTTTGGATATGTACTGAGAAGTGCAATTGCTGGATCATATAGTAGTTCTAGTGTAAATATTTTAAGGAACCTCCATACTGTTTTCCACAGTGTCTGCACCAACTTACATTCCCACCAACAGTGCACAGGGTTCTCTCTTCTCTACATTTTCACCAGCATTTGTTATTTCTCTGTATTTTCTTTCTTTTTTTGACAATAGACATTCTAACAGGTGTGATGTGATATGTTACTGTGCTTTGATTGGCATTTCCCTGATGATTGGTGATGTCAAGAACCTTTTCATGTTCCGGTTGGCCATTGTGTGTCGTCTTTGGAAAATGTTATTCCACTCTTTTTTCCCATTTTTTATTTTATTTTATTTTATTTTATTTTATTTTATTTTATTTTATTTGTTTGTTTGATTTGGTTTTGTTAGTCACCATAGAATACATCATTAGTTTTTGATGTAGTGATCCACGATTCATTGTTTTCATATAACACCCAGTGCTCCATGCAGTACGTGCCCTCCATATACCCATCACCGGGCTAACCCATCCCCCCACCCCTCTCCCCTCTAAAACCCTCAGTTTGTTTCTCAGAGTCCATAACCTCTCATGGTTCATCTCTCCCTCTGATTTCCCCCCCTTCATTTTTCCCTTCCTTCTCCTAATGTCCTCCATGCTCTTCCTTATGTTCCACAAATAAGTGAAACTATATGATAATTGACTTTCTCTGCTTGATTTATTTCACTTAGCATAATCTCCTCCAGTCCCATCCATGCTGATGTAAAAGTTGGGTATTCATCCTTCCTGAAGGCTGAGTAATATTCCATTGTATATATGGACCACATCTTCTTTATCCATTCATCTGTTGAAGGGCATCTCGGCTCTTTCCACAGTTTGGCGATTGCGGACATTGCCTCTATGAACATTGGGGTGCATAGGGCCCTTCTTTTCACTACATCTGTGTCTTTGGGGTAAATACCCAGTAGTGCAATTGCTGGGTCATAGGGTAGCTCTATTTTTTGTTTTTTGAGGCACCTCCACACTGTTTTCCAAAGTGGCTGTACCAACTTGCATTCCCACCAACAGTGTAAGAGAGTTCCCCTTTCTCCACAACCTCTCCAACATTTATTGTTTCTTGCCTTGTCAATTTTTGCCATTCTAACTGGTGTAAGGTGGTATCTCACTGTGGTTTTGATTTGGATTTCCCTGATGGCTAATGATGATGAACATTTTTTCATGTGCTTATTAGCCATTTGTATGTCTTCTTTGGAGAAGTATCTGTTCATGTCTTCTGCCCATTTTTTGACTTGATTATTTGTTTTTTGGGTGTTGAGTTTGAGAAGTTCTTTATAGATCATGGGTACCAGCCCTTTATCTGTAGTGTCATTTGCAAATATCTTCTCCCATTCCATGGGTTGCCTCTTGTTTTGTTGACTGTTTCCTTTGCTGTGCAGAAGCTTTTTATCTTGATGAAGTCCCAAAAGTTCATTTTTGCTTTTGTTTCACTAGCTTTTGGAGATGTATCTTGAAAGAAGTTGCTGTGGCTGATGTCAAAGAGGTTACTGCCTATGTTCTCCTCTAGGGTTTTGATGGATTCCTGTCCCACATTGAGGTCTTTGATCCATTTTGAGTTTATCTTTGTGTATGGTGTTAGAGAATAGTCGAGTTTCATTCTTCATGTGGCTGTCCAATTTTCCCAGCACCATTTATTGAAGAGACTGTCTTTTTTCCATTGCATATTTTTTCCTGCTTTGTTGAAGATTATTTGACCATAGAGTTGAGGGTCCATATCTGGGCTCTCTATTCTGTTCCATTGGTCTATATGTCTGTTTCTGTGCCAGTACCATGCTGTCTTGGTGATCACTGCTTTGTAATATAGCTTGAAATCAGGCAACGTGATGCCCCCAGCTTTGTTTTTCTTTTTCATCATTTCCTTGGTGATTCAGGGTCTTTTCTAATTCCATACAAATTTTAGGATTGTTTGTTCCAGCACTTTGAAAAATGTCATTGGAGTTTTGATTGGGATGGCATTGAAGGTATAGATTGCTCTGGGTAGCATAGACATTTTAACAATGTTTATTCTTCCGATCCATGAGCATGGAATGTTTTTCCATCTTTTTGTGTCTTCTTCAATTTCTTTCATGAGTGTTCTATAGTTCCTAGAGTATAGATCCTTTACCTCTTTTGTTAGGTTTATTCCGAGGTATCTTGTGGTTTTTGGTGCTATTGTAAATGGAATTGTTTCTCTAATTTCTCTTTCTACAGTTGCATTGTTAGTGTGTAAGAAAGCAACTGATTTCTGTGCATTGATTACTCTCACCGCTATTGTTCAACATAGTACTAGAAGTCCTAGCAACAGCAATCAGACAACAAAAAGAAATAAAAGGTATTCATATTGGCAAAGAAGTCAAACTCTCTCTCTTCGCAGATGACATGATACTTTATGTGCAAAATCCAAAAGATTCCACCCCCAAATTACTAGAACTCATACAATAATTCAGTAATGTGGCAGGATACAAAATCAGTGCACAGAAATCAGTTGTTTTCTTTTTCCCATTTTTTTAAAAAAATTATTCATTTGAGAGAGAGAGCATGTGAGGTGGGGGGCTGAGGGAGAGGGAGAGAGAATCTTAAGCAGACTCTGGGCTGAGCACAGAGCCTGAGTTGGGGCTTGATCCTGTGACCCTGAGATCACAACCTGAGCCAAAACCAAGAGTCAGTTGGTTAACCAGTTGCACCATCCAGGTGCCCTATGTTTTGCCCATTTTTAAATTGGGATATTTATTATTCATTTTTGTTTGCTGTTGAGTTATATGAGTTCTCTATATATTTTGAATATTGCCCTTTATCACAAATGTGGCTTACAAATATTTTCTCCCATTGTATAGTTTACCTTTTCATTTTGTGGATATTTTTAAAAGTTTTTATTTATTTATTTGACAGAGAGAGACACAGCGAGAGAGGGAACACAAGCAGGGGGAGTGGGAGAGGGAGAAGCAGGATTCCCGTGGAGCAGGGAGCCCGACGTGGGCCAAGACCCTAGGATCATGACCTGAGCCGAAGGCAGATGCTTAACAACTGAGCCACCCAGGCACCCCGGGTTTTTTTGTTTTTTTGTTTTTTTTTCTGTGCAGAAGCTTTTTAGTTTGTTGTAGGCCCGACTTATTGATTTTTTCTTTTTTTACTCATGCTTTTGCCGTCATAGCTAAAATAATCCTTGCCAAGAGCAACGTCAAGGAGAATTTTTCCTGTTTCTTTTAGGAGTTTCAAAGTTTCAGGTCTTACATTTAAGTCTTTAATGTATTCTGAGTTTATTTTTGTGTATGGGGTAAGATATAAGTCTAGTTTCATCCTTTTGCATGTGAATATAAAGTTTTCCCAGCATCATTTATTGACTTATCTTTCTCATTGAATATTCTTGGCTCTTTTGCCAAATGTTAGTTGACCACATATGTATGAGTTTGTTTCTGGGTTTTTGATTCTATTCCATTGGTTTTGTGTCTGTTTTTTTTTTTTTTTTTAATTAATGTCAGTACCATACTGTTTTGATTAGGATAGCTTTGTAATATAGTTTGAAATCAGGAGGTGTGATGCCTTCATGTCTGTTCTTCTTTCTTAGAATTGCTTTAGTAATTGTCTCCTCATCCTGTAGAATCAGGTCACCTTTCTGCTGTGCTTGCTGGCTGGCTGCAAAGCCTCCTCCTCCACACCCTCCCTCTTGGGAGCACACGTAGGGAGCTGGCCATGGGATGGGAGTATATGTGGGTTAGGTTTGAGGAGCGCTGGGTTCAGTTGGAGGCTTCATGGGTGAGGCATCCCCAGCTGCTCATGGATGGGTTTCCTGATGGAGTCTGTAAAGTGGTTTTAGGACCTTTGATACATTTTGATCTGAGCTCTCACTTGTCACTCTGGCCTGCCAGCCACTACTGACCCCCTGTGGTGGAGCTTACATCTCAGTATTCTGGATGGGGTTAGAAAGAAGTGGGTCACAGGGCGCCTGGGTGGCTCAGTTGGTTAAGCAACTGCCTTCGGCTCAGGTCATGATCCTGGAGTCCCGGGATCGAGTCCCACGTCGGGCTCCCTGCTCAGCAGGGAGTCTGCTTCTCTCTCTGACCCTTCCCCGTCTCATGCTATCTCATTCGCTCTCTCAAATAAATAAATAAAATCTTTAAAAAAAAAAAAATTCTGAAAGAAGTGGGTCACTTTGACAGCATCCTGCACAGCTGGGCAAAGCAAGTGCTTACTTATATTCTGTCACATTGCCCTATGGGAAAGATCATGGGCTGAGAAAGTCTCTTATGACCTGGGGCCATGCTCAGGGAGCACTGGGGGGAGTTGTGATGTGGGGAAAGTGAAACAGTTCCTCTTACCCCTTCAGTGCATCCAATCTCTAATTTTTTTGCTCCAACTGTGTGCTCGAACTTCTCCACTGGACTCTCAGACTTTCACAAAAGTTCTTTCATTCCTGGGTGATTATCAGAATTCGTGTTCCTTTGGGGGAAGACTATAGAAAACTCTTATTCAGCCATGTTGACAATGTCACCTGAACTAGTGTATTTGATTCTTTTTTGTAGGCATATTTAATCTTGCCTAGCATCTTGCAGAATTTTCCCCCTATATTTACTAGTTTAAAAATGTCAGCTATGTTATAGTGTAGGTCTTTACTCATTTATATTTTTCCTGAAGCCATGTAACTGCTCTTTCTGAGATTCAAAAGGTTTTCTAAGACTGTATTTTTCATGGTGGTTTCTCTTTCTCTGGGCTGTCTTCTAGAAACACTGATTAATGTTGGTTAACTCCCTAGTCTCTATTTTTCCACTTCTTTTCTACTATGGTTTCCGTTTTCTTTCTCCCTCTGAGATCGTCTAGAACAGTTAAATAATGATTAAATTTACCACCTTCGGTATCAATTCTTATACTCTGTTTTTAGCTTATGATTTTTTTTTTTTTTTTTACCATATGCTTTCTTCTTCCTATTTCATACTATTGCCTTTTTATTTTGCCTGGAATTCTCTTCATTTCATCCTGTTTCTTTCATACAGGCCATGTCCCTTTATCCAAAATAAGGATGCCAAATTGTTTTCTGAAATTTTCTTTTGGTTTCTGTAGTTAAAGATTTTTCAGAGGTTTGCTTTGAATTTTTGGAACAGTATTCTCTTCCCCTTGAAATGCTTAAAAATATTTTTTTCTATTCAGTTTTGAGTGATGCCATGAGGAAACACAGGTTGAGTGGATTTTCCTTGTTCCAGATCCTTTTCTCCCATAATGGTGGTGAAAACTTCAGTCTATGATTTAGTAGACGTTATTTCCATTTTAATTACCATTTCCTGGCAGTCTTTATTTAATATACTTCCCCTCAGTTGCAGTTCAAGCTTCTTTCAACTCCCATGGTCTGATTCTTTGGTACTCCAAGGAGAAATGTTACATGGCATCCTAAATCCCAGATAAATATAACAGAATTGCATTGTTTTTGAATCCACTGTAATATACTCCAAATGTCTTCCATCTCTGCAGTATATTTTTCTTATTGTGATAGATGACACAATTAGAGAACAAGAATTTCCTTTATGCCATTGACTGCAGAGGTCACACAGGTAGAAAATGAAAGGGTCAATTTGTACAAATCATCCTCACTGTTAGATACATTAACAAGAAAATGTAATTGAATTGCATGTATTAAAGAGATGAAACCATTCAACAAGTTGTTCTTAATAGAGGAAAAAGATGATATGTGAGCTAAAATTGACATAAAAACACAGGAAGAAGTTGAGGGGTTGAAGTGGGAGGGAAAATGGTGGAGGTTATTGTGTATCTGTTAGAGTGTGCAATTTTGTGCGTTTTTGAAATAGTCACCTAATTATATATCCAGATACAGTAATTGTTGTTCTATAGTTATGATTTATTTTAAGTATTCTCTGTGTGTAATTTTCAGTTGCTTATTTTTTTTCAAAATCAAATTTGAGAGGAATACATTTGTTAGAAATTGCTTTAGGAATGTATTTATATGTCATTTTGGAACAAGTAGAAAGATTTTTTTTCCTTCTAAATGGCTATGAAGGTGATTAAATTCTCTGACCTTCTAGATAAATACATTCATGTTAGTTGAATGGTAGGCAGTTAGTAATAAACAGGAGACATTAAGGAAAAATAACACATTTGATGCAAATCAATTTCTGGTACTTAATCACTTCATTGAGGTTTTGCCTATAATTTACTTGTATTTTACTGGTAGATGTTTGTTGAAGAAAGATAACAAAGGATTGTCCAATGACATATAAACCATGGCCAAATAAAGAATTCATAGTTTTTACAATAGGGGGATTATCTGGAATTCAGGTACAAAAAGAGCTTGATACTCCAGGAGTATGTTATTTTGAATATACATTTGAACTGGCTGAAAACCTTACTTTATAGCTGAATGCCTTGGCAGTTTGTTAATCATCACATCCATAAAAATGAGCCATTTGCAATTTAGTGGGCTTCACACTTGGAACATCTTGAAGATGTGTCTTCTCTGGATATGCCAAATTAAGCATGCATTGAAGTTAGATTGTGTTAAAATTTCCACAATAAAATCTTATTATTGCATTTCCTGCATAAGTGGTTTGGCATAGAAATTCTCTTACAATTAAACCTGCTTTGACCACTTGTATGCAAGTGAACCTACTGACTTTGGTTATAGAATGATAGCCGCAATTTTCTTATAAGGTATATTTCAATAATTGGAACCTTGTTTTTATTACACAATTGGAGTTACAGTCTCCTGAAAAATATTTTTTTTCAGAAGACTGGGTAGTTAAAAACATTATCTTGGTAATGCACTTGAAACAGTGTTCAGATTTCTAACATATTTGGACCCTGTGCTACACTTTTAGACATGTTAGTTTCCATCTAACTGTTTATTTTTCTTTTAAGGCATTTAAAGTTTCATAGTACCTGCCCCCATCTATATTCACCAGTTCGATTCCCAGTGAATTAAAGATTTCTATTTCTCCATGCTTATAGCTTTCATTACTTTATATTTCTGCTTTTGTTGAGGCTCCATGTTCTCAACCTGTTCTCATGCACAGAACTTGGCGAACCTCATGTAAGTTGTTAATTTTACCTTTAGTACCTGTGGATTATAACAATACTTGATGAGAAAATTCACTTTTTAATTACTTGGCATTTTATTAATACCAAAAAAATTTAAAGAACAGAAAAGTGTATATTTTTTAATTTACAAAGTTCATTCAGTATATATAGACTCTCAGCCCTTCCTGGTAGCATGTGTCAGATTGGGAAACTGATCATTGTGCAGTTCATATAGTTTGTTACAGTTTGTTACATTTGAAAAGCGTTGATGGCACTTACTAGAAAAGGAGGAAGGGAGGGGAGAGAGAGAATATGGTTCTTTAAAAAGCAAATTAACTGAGTCATTTTAAAAAATGATCACCTTCTGTGAATTGTGTAAGACTGTTGAATCGCAGAACTGTACCTCTGAAACAAATAATGCATTATATGTTAAAAAAAAAGAAGATAGCAGGAGGGGAAGAATGAAGGGGGGAAATCAGAGGGGGAGACGAACCATGAGAGACTATGGACTCTGAGAAACAAACTGAGGGTTTTAGAGGGGAGGGACGTGGGGGGATGGGTTAGCCCGGTGATGGGTATTAAAGAGGACACGTTCTGCATGGAGCACTGGGTGTTATATGCAAACAATGAATCATGGAACACTACATCAAACACTAATGTTGTAATGTATGGTGATTAGCATAACATAATAATAATAAAAAAATGATCACCTTCATTGAAGGTGAGAAAATCCCTCTAGGCCTTGGCTCTGACTCTGCAGGAAAAACAGACAATGGAGAGGCAGATAAGGCTGCTTTCATTCTTTGTCATCTCTGAGGGACCTGGAAAGCCTGGAGGCCTGAGAATACTTCCTCCCCAAGGATATACTAGCATATCTTGGGGGACCTGAAGCTCAGTGTTGGGGTTTTGTATAAGTGTAGCACCTAGAATAATGGGTCGGATCTTCTTAATGGGCTGATGGGTGTAAGTAGATAGTGGTCTCAAGCAACTCAGCCTGCAAGTCAGAAAACACAAGCCTCCCCTAGTGAGCTAACTAAAGATCCTTCTGATGAAGTTAACTACATTCTCTGGTGTCTCACCTACTGCCTCAGTTTAACTCAGTGGTTCTCAGATGAGGGCAGTTTTGACCCGGGGGCCAGTGTTTGGAGGCATTTTTGGGTTGTGACAATGAGGAGAAGGGTGTTACTACTGTCTAGTTAGTAGAAGCCAGGAATGCTACTAAACATCCTCCAAGGCACAGGACACCCCCACCCCCATCCCAATAAAGAATTATCTGTAGGAGTATTTGATAAAACCGTCTCCAAACAACAACAACAACAACACAACTGTTCAACCCTATAGCTAACATCGTACTTAAAGGTGAAAGAGTGCTTTCTCCCTAAGATGGGGAACACAGCAGTAATATCTTTTGTCCTACCTCTGTTCACTATTTCACTAGAGATACTAGTCAGTGTAATTTTGCAAGAGAATTAAAAGGCATATTTTGCAAAGGAAAAAATAAAGTGGTCTTTATTCATGGGTGACATGAACATGTACATGGGTAACCACAAGGAAGAATTTCAAAGAAAGTGACTTGAACCAATAAGTGAGATGAGGAGGGTCTCAGTATCCAAGTCTGTACAAATTCATTTTATTTATAAATACTTGAAATAGTGAAAATTGAAATTTCCATTTATAATATTATCAAAAAATAAAACATTTAGAAGTAAATTTAATAAAATACAGGCAGAACCTCTGCACAGAAAACTATAAGGCAGTACTGAGAGAAATTAAAGCAGACCTAAATAAATGGAGAGAAATACCATGTTTGTGGATTGGAAGACTCAATATTGTTAAATGTCAATTCTCCCTGAATTAATTTATGGATTTAAATCTTAATTTTCATCTCAGGAGGGTTTTATGTCCGAGGAATTGACAAGCTTATTTTGAAATTTATATGAAAAAGGAAAGAATCTGGAGTAGTTAAAATAATCTTGAAGGAGAACTGTTCTACTTGACTGTAGACTTTCTATAAAAATACAGTGATCAGGATGGTGAAACATTGGCATAAGTATAGACAAAGAGAACAGAATATAGTCCAGAAATAGACACATATTTACAGAGTAACTTGATTTTTTCAAGACACCGAGGCAGTTAAAAGAGGGAATGCGAAGTCTTATTTACGAATGGTACTGGAACAACTGGATGTTCACATGGAAAAAAATGCATCTCCACTCTACTTCAAGCCGTAAACAAAAATTAATTCACAGTGGATCACAGACGGAAAAATAAAACACTACTAGAAGAAAATGTAGGTTATTATTTTCCAAATTGGTGTTTGTGGTGGATGGTATGTTTGTGTCCTCCCAAAATTCACATATTAAAATCTAACCCCCAATGTGATGGTTTTAGGAGGTGGGGCCTTTGGGAGATGATTAGGCTGTGAAGGTGGAGCCATCATGAATGGGATTAGTGGCCTTCTAAGGGGCTGAAGAGACCAAAATTCTCCCCTTCTGTTGTGTGAGAACATAGCCAAGGCACAGCTGCCTGTGAAAAGGAAGCCGACACTCACCAGACACTGAATTTCCAGCACCTTGATCTTGTACTTCCCAACCTCTAGAACTGGGAGAAATAAAGTTCTGTTGTTTATAAGCCACCCAGTCTCTGGTTTTTGTTAGAGCAACCTGAACTGACTAAGACAATAGTAGGTCAATATTTCTTTGATAAGATACAGAAAATACCTTAAAAATTGATATATCATCAAAAGACTAAATGAGTAAGCATGCCACCAACAAGATGAAAATATTTGTAAAACATGTCTGATAAAACACTCAAATCATTATTACATAAAGAATTTCATACTTAATAAGAAAAAGACAAAAATTTCCAAAGTATTTCAATGAGCACTTTACAAAGGTACATATATGAATGGTTAGTAAACACAGTAAAGAGTGCTTAAAATTTTTAGCCTTCAGAGAAAAGCATTTACAAGCACATTGAGATAATACTATACACCCACTAGCATGGCCAAAATAAAAAATACCATCAACCCCAAATACTGGTGAAGATTGGAACCACTAAACTCTCCTACATTGCTGGTAGGGATATTAAATGTTAAAACTGCTTTGGAAAAAGTTTTTGTGCTTAAAACTAAAAGTTACCCAGAAGAAATAAAAATTTCTATGTAAGAAAGACTTGTTAAGAATGATTGTAGCAGCTTCATTCATTACAGCCCTGAACTGGAAGCAACTCATTATCAACAGGAGAATGAATAATCCCATTTTGGTTTAGTTGTACAAAGTGCAGTACTACTCAGCAGTATAAATGAATGAGCTATTGGTAACCACAACAACATGAATGAGTCTCACAGACATAATGCTGAGCAAAAGAACCAAAATAACATAATACATCTTGCATAATTTCATTTTTAGGAAGTTCTAGACCAAAACCAATGCAAGGTTAAAAAAAATGATTGCCTCTGTGAAGTTAAGATTGATCAGAGAGAGACTTAAGAGAATGTTTTAAGGAGATGGAAATGTTCTATGTCATCAGGAGAGTGTGGGTTACACAGGTGTTTCTATGTTGCACAATTGTACTATTGGGATTTATGCATCTTTTTTGCATGGTCACTTGAACATTTAAAAATGTTAATAACAATAGCAGTATGGGGTAAAAAAATACTTCTCATTTTATAAAATTATACCCATGCTCACTTCAGCACACATATTAAAATTGGAATGATACAGAAAAGATTAGCATGGCCCCTTCACAAGGATGACATGAATAAAAGTATATTCTTGTTTAGTTTCAACTTTTCCTTGCAAAAATATTTGAAAAAATTTCAGCTTTTGAGAATTTGCCTTAACTTTTAAATAATGCTGGAAATACTGTGAGACTATTTAAGAGTTCCTCATTGCTTAAGAACCAAAAATTATGTAATATTTGACAATTCAGTCCATATGCATGTTACATATAGATCTATAATCTATAATGTGCATATTACACGCATGTGGATATATAGAAAAGGGTTTCTTTTCTTTTTTTCTTTTTCTTTTCCTTTTCCTTTCTTTTCTTTCTTGAAGAGCACAGACAGGGAGGGGGGCAGAGAGAGAGAGAGAATCCCTAGCAGACTTCACACTCAGTGCAGAGCCCAACGCATGATTTCTGTCTCACAACCCTGAGATCATGACCTGAGCCGAAATCAAAAGTCAGATGCTTAACTGACTGAGCCACCCAGGCACCCCAGAGATCACGGTCTTTCTTAATCAAATGGAAATAGTCACCTGACTTTGAATTTACCTTTCACATGTTTAAAACAATTTTCGAGGATAAATGTAAAAGTGAGGAAATGCAGGTATCATCAAAGAATAAAAACTTGTAAATGTGATAAATTACAATTGTATAGACTAAAATATTTCTAAACAACTAAAGTTTTTTTTTAAAAGATATTTGAATGGCCTTAAAAAGTCTATTTTTTAGATCCATTTTAATAGAACTACTCGGAGTTATATTTTCAAAGTCAGAAATTGACTTAGAAAGGAGGCAGAATTTGATATCATTTATTTAAAATCATATTCCTTAATTTTAATGATTCTCCAAAGTGTTGATATTGTTAATTTTAATCTTTTATCTTGGAAAATTCTTCTCTTGTTATTTTGTATTTAGATGCTTTTTACAAAGCATCACATAAACATATTGTCATATAATTGCACACTAAAAATGAGTATAGGAATTCCATTTGTCTGTTTAATATTTTAAGAAAAAGTCAAAGTAAAGTGGTAGTCAATGTTCAGGAATCTTTTTAATCACTCTTCAACAGGGATAGCTGAAGAGATAGTTCATCAACTTTCCTGATAAGAAAAATTTTAAAAAGTTGTACACTTATAAATGAATGTGATTAAGGAGAAAGACACAATAGCCAAAGACAAGATTCCTCTCCAAATCATCAGGAAACTTTAGCGTTCTTCAGTTTATATCATCTACCAGGACCTATTGGCATTTTGAGCCATATCATAATAGGATGCATTTCAGGGTTATTCTTTTTTTAAAAATTTTTTATTTTTGTGTTAATCACCATACATTACATCATTAGTTTTTGATGTAGTGTTCCATGATTCATTGCTTGTGTATAACACCCAGTGCTCCATGCAGAACGTGCCCTCTTTAATACCCATCACCAGGCTAACCCATCCTCCCACCCCCTTGCCCTCTAGAACCCTCAGTTTGTTTTTCAGAGTCCATCGTCTCTCATAGTTCATCTTCCCCTCTGATTTCCCCACTTCATTCTTTCCCTCCTGCTATCATCTTCTTCTTCTTCTTTTTTTTCTTTTAACATGTATTGTATTATTTGTTTCAGAGGTACAGGTATGTGATTCAACAGTCTTGCACAATTCCCAATGCTCACCATAGTACATATCCTCCCCAATGTCTATCACCCAGCCACCCCATCCCTCCCACCCCCCACCACTCCAGCAACCCTGTTTGTTTCCTGAGATTAAGAATTCCTCATATCAGTGAGGTCATAAGACAACCGACAGAATGGGAGAAGATATTTGCAAATGAAATACCAGATAAAGGGCTAGTATCCAAAATCTATAAAGACTTCTTAAGCTCAACACCCAAAGAACAAATGATCCAATCAAGAAATGGGCAGAAGACATGAACAGACATTTTTCCAAAGAAGACATCCAAATGGCCAACAGACACATGAAAAAGTGCTCAACATCACTCGGCATGAGGGAAATCCAAATCAAAACCTCAATGAGATACCACCTCACACCAGTCAGAATGGCTAAAATTAACAAGTCAGGAAACGACAGATGTTGGCGGGGATGCGGAGAGAGGGGAACCCTCCTACACTGTTGGTGGGAATGCAAGCTGGTGCAGCCACTCTGGAAAACAGGATGGAGGTTCCTCAAAAAATTGAAAATAGAGCTACCATATGATCCAGCAATTGCACTAGTGGGTATTTACCCCGAAGATACAAATGTAGGGATCCAAAGGGGTACATGCACCCTGATGTTTATAGGGTTATCCTTATGTTCTCATGACAATATGATTTTTTAAAAAGAATTTATTTATTTATTTGACAGAGAGAGAGAGAGAGGGTGTACAAGCAGGGGGAGCAGCAGAGGGAGAGGGAGAAGCAGGCTCCCTGCTAAGGGAGCCTGATGGAGGGCTCGGTCTCAGGACCCTGGGATCATGACCTGAGCTGAAGGCAGACGCTTAACTGACTGAGCCACCCAGGCACCCCGACAATATGATTATGGAAGCTAGTTCTAGAAGTGAGAGAAAGCCTTCGATTTTACTTGCATTGATAAATAATATCAATCAATTCATTGACAATGCTCTTTGAAAATGTGATCTGTTATTATAAGTGTTCTTTGATATCCTGAAAATTTGGGGCTTTCAACTTTGTTTAAAAGACTAGTTTTTGTATAGTAAAGACAGGCTTTACTTAGCCATGCCTGTTCCATGTCTGGATTCTCCTAACCCTGTTCTTGTAAACCATATTTATTAAGCCCAAAATGGTATTTAGTTCTCGTTGCGTGGCATCATTGGAAAATGGTTGAAATTTTATTCCTTTAATTATGTGTTTTTCTCATGAAAAGATGCTACGTCTTTTTTTTTTTTTTTAAGATTTTATTTATTTATTTGACAGAGAAAGACACAGCGAGAGAGGGAACACAAACGGGGAGTGGGAGAGGGAGAAGCAGGCTTCCCGCTGAACAGGGAGCCCGATGCGGGACTCGATCCGGGGACTCCAGGATCATGACCTGAGCCAAAGGCAGTTGCTTAACCAACTGAGCCACCCAGGAGCCTGCACTTTGTATTTCTTTTTTTCTTTTTTTTTTTTTTAAGATTTTATTTTATTTATTTATTTGAGAGAGAGAATAAGAGAGAGAGACCATGAGATGGGGGAGGGTCAGAGGGAGAAGCAGACTCCCCGCTGAGCAGGGAGGCTGATGCGGGACTCGATCCGGGGACTCCAGGATCATGACCTGAGCCGAAGGCAGTCGCTTAACCGACTGAGCCACCCAGGCGCCTGATGCTACGTCTTTATAGAGATGGTTACTTCAGGATGTGGTTTTAGACCCGACACATACAGCCCATACATGTGACTCCATACCTAGTGTAAAATGTTGAATCCTGTTTTCCTCATTAGCATTTATTGTAAATGTTCTCCTGTGTAACTAAAGATGCTGTTTGTATTATAGGCACATACCATAATTTGCTTAATCATTCTTTCACTGTTGGACACTTCCTTGTATTATATACAATTCTCTAGGGAACATCTGTGTGCATACATTTTTATCTGCATTTTGGATTTCTTCCTTAGAATAGATTCCCAGCTGTGAAACTGCCAGGTCAAATACTCTTCCAAATTGCTTTCCAAGAAGGCAGTTTTCTTTCTTTTTTTTTTTATTTTTATTTTTTAAAGATTTTATTTATTTATTTGACAGAGAGAGACACAGCGAGAGAGGGAACACAAGCAGGAAGAGCGGGAGAGGGAGAAGCAGACCCCCCACTGAGCAGGGAGCCCGATGTGGGACTCGATCCTGGGACTCCAGGATTGTGACCTGAGCCGAAGGCAGTCGCTTAACCAACTGAGCCACCCAGGCGCCCGGCAGTTTTCTATCAGTAGAGATAGATAGGTATGCTCGTCTCATTGTCCACTTGCCAAACTTATTATAATCCCTGTTTTTGCTAGTTTAGATGGAATTTCATTGTTTTAGTTTGCGTATCTTAGATGACTCATGAGGATGAAACTTAAAAACCCATTGTTCATGCCTTTGTCTTTCAGGGTTTTAGAATTTTCTTAATGATTCACATGATCTCTTTTTTTGTCTAAGGATTTTATTCTTGTCTCTCATAACAGTTTTTTTATGTATAGGCATTTATTTTTAATATGGGCAAGGAAAAGAAGGAATTAATGATTGGTTAATTCTGATTTTTAATTCAGAGAAGTAATTTTTTATGGGGTCAGGCAATATCCTTTAACATTGATTATTTTGTGCAAAAAATTCCATGGGCAAATGAAATCTTAACACTGTTAGTGCCTGAATAGGGGATTTCATTAGTAGTTTGATAATTAACCTGTGGCATATAGTTGGCTTTTATTTTTGGAATATCATTGCTTTAAAACTACAGCTAAAGAAGGCAGATGGTTAACATGTTTTCTCCTTCCCTGAAAATATCCAAGACTGGAACCAATATTATCAGTCTCTAATGGAGGTTGGTAATGTCAAGATGGTTTGTGGCCATGTCAAGATGTTGAGTCAGTACCCAGGTCATTGCTCATTAAAGATGATGCTCTTTGGACCAACAGGAGACCCAGCAACAGGATCTTAACAATTTCTGATTCTCCCTCATATTCCTTCAAAATAGTGCAGAACATTTTGTTCTTTAGAAAACATTCAGGCCTCTTTCCTTAAGTTACAGCACTTACTATTTTTCTATTTGTGTTATTAGTCTGTGCTTTTTTTTTTTTGTAACCATGAATACTTTGGGGGAAATAACATTTTTAATAAATCATTATGCCTTTGCTTTATTTGTGTCTACATACTCTCCCATTAGTCATTCTATGTGTATGTTTTTGCATGTGAATGTATAGCTTTTTTCAAATATGGATTATTCCATTTTGACAAAACATTAATTATTTTCTGCTCTTCCACAGTCACTTCTTATTAGGTGTGTCATTTAATATTCACCAATCATTAATTTCTTCTTTTCCTTGCCCATACTTTTTGTCTCCTTGAGATCTTCAGAATGTGATTCAGTCTCCATTCTGTTATGATTTATAATTATCTGCTCAGCAGGAAGCCAGCTTCTCCCTCTCCCACTACCCCTGCTTGTGTTCCCTCTCTCGCTGTGTCTCTCTCTGTCAAATAAATAAATAAAATCTAAAAAAAATTTTTTTCTGTAAATGGAAATAACTACACATTTGATTACAGTTTCAAAAATTTGTATTTTTTCATGAAGCTGACTTCTCTTGTCATGTTGTAGCCATAACGGCTACATTGTCTACTGTTAATTTGCATTTTAACTGAGTTTTAAACATTTAACTAGAGGATGGTCCAATAGGAGATTCTATAGCCATCTCAGTAATTGGTAGGCAAGAGTTATTTTTTATTGCTATTTTAGCAGTAGGGAAGTCTGCCCTACAGGGTTGGGGTAAGAACTGATAATCTTCAAAGCAGGCTTTGTACTTTGGGGCTGTCATGAGAAAAACAGAACAGAAGTTAGGAATGGAGACATTAGAAGAGACAGATGGTGACAGGTTATAATGATTTCTAGGATCACCCAAATCATCTGAAATTTATGCCAGAATTTTGTTTTTTTTTACAGTTAGGGCAGCATGTCATGCTTATTTTGAGCTTCCATGGACACATTTCATGCAGTTCTACTGGACTTGGCATTCTTTTATGTTTCTTTGGGTCTTCAAGAAGTTTCTGATGCACATTGGGTTTTGTCAGCATTTTTGGTAACTGACAAATTTTAACATTATAAACGTTTCTAAAACATTTTTTTGTTAAACCCCTCTGTTGAAAGACTTGAAAGCAAGATGACTGATTCTTAGATTGTCTGCATTTAGAACAACCTTCTTTTAGTTGCAGAAACAGAGTGATGGTGTGTATTTTCAATGTGAGACGGGGAAGATTTTAGTGGGCACAGCAGCTGTTGATTCAAGTATAATTATGCATGTTGCTTCTGGGTTTTCTCTTAGGTGAATCAGCAGTTTTAGTTTATTATGAAAATTAGCGATCTATAAGATAATTCTGTAGAATGAGTTCCCAGAAATACAAGGTACATAATCTGGTGAATATGAAATGCTCCAGTGAAATACTCATATCCCATTGTGATCCTCAATGTCCTAGTTGCAAGTATGATCGTAGTGTCAAGAATAAAATCAACTTGGGCGCCTGGGTGGCTCAGTTGGTTAAGCAACTGCCTTGGGCTCAGGTCATGATCCTGGAGTCCCGGGATCGAGTCCCGCATCGGGCTCCCTGCTCGGCAGGGAGTCTGCTTCTCCCTCTGACCCTCTCCACTCTCATGTGCTCTCTCTCATTCTCTCTCTCTCAAATAAATAAATAAAATCTTTAAAAGAAAAAATAAAATAAAATCAACTTGACGTGGGATTGAAAGTAGCAAAAATGCTTTATGTTCTCTGGAGAAAATAGGAACGATTCCTTGTAAATGAGAAACTTCAAAATGAAAACATAAAATACTAGCTATAGATTTCTCAGCCTGACCCTCAGATTTTTTAGAATAAACTTTTCTGAGCGTTGGATTTTGAAATCTATGAGTATGTGAGATTGGTCTATGAAACAGCATACCCAATTACATACAAGATTCCCTATAGTTAGAACACTTCTTTGTATATATATGTTTTACCAATTAACTATTTTTAGCTCAATTCTTCCTATGTGCCCAGCAATGTGCTAAAAGCTGTGCATTTATTTAATGCACTTTTCATTTTGTTTTTGTTTTGTTGGCCATATGAAAGACCAAATAAGTAAACTTGAAACTTTTGGAGTGGAGGAAGCACATTTGCATTTTAATCAAGGACTCTCCTCCCCAGGGATTGAAGAAAAGTCATAAATGTGTAGCAGAATTTTGGAGGTCAGAGGCAGAAGTTGTCCACCATTATGGAGTAAATGATCGTTTAACCTCTTACTCTAAGTGTATTTCATGTAAGGTATAGATGAAGGGTCATCAGTATATATCATTTGTGATACTATCCAGGAAGAAGATTAATCAGAAGAAAAGGGTGCTTGGCAGTTTGAGAGAAAAAAATATACATGGGGTAGTTAGTGTCAGGACATCTTAAGTGTCAATAGCCTTTGAGGAAACACAGCCTAGTGTTAGCAGGATACAATGTTGCAGAAGTAGACCCCTGTGCCATTGGAATCTTTCAATTACTTCTAGAAATAGAACTTCATTTAATCAAAATTTTATTTAGCATCAGGTATATTATTGGTGCTGACTAAGTTCTTGCTGAACCAACAAATGTATGCTCCCTTAGAATGCTGAAGGCATCCTACATGGGATGATAGAGTCAGACATCTCCTGCTAGGAGCTTACACAGAAAGCAAAGTTACACAAATAGCAATAATCACAGAATACTGAGGGCTTGGCAAATGAAGGCTATGGACAAGAATTGATTTAGGAATTCAGCCATTTGAAATCATTTTAGAAGCTTGAGGGATATGAATTATAGAAACATCCAGGGAAAGGATAAAAATTTTCTGTAGGGTGGGAAAATGAGGCAAGATGAGATACTGCTGTAAGGAAGAAGTGGCATTTGAGCTGGGTGGGATTTTTATATTTAGAAATGTGAATGTGTGTAGTGAAAAAGGAGGAGAGGAAGGGTGGCCCATTCTAGATTGAGGGAATTAAATTGACTAATTTTTATATTCTACATTTATTGATTGCCTCCTATGCACTAGGCACTGAACTAAGTTATGCTTGGAACACAGAATAAGTAAGAATTTGAGTTCTCATCTTTGAAGAGCTCCCACTGTGGGAGTTGCAATGTGGGGGAAGCATATGTATAAGCATTGTACAAAATGTGTGCTGAAGGCGGCCCTTGGTGCTCTCAGGGCCTGAAGGGGGCGCCTCTCCTACACAGAGCACCAGGGTGGGCTGGGTTCATTCTCAATACTCCTCAGCCCAGCTAGCAGCTATGTGTGAGCTACAGAATCCAGCTGAAGGTGCATGTTTGTTGTTCTTGTTGTTGTTATTGTTTGTAGCCCCTTTCATAAAAGCTTCTTACTGAAATTATTCATGTATTTATCTTCCCTCTAGACCTTAAGTTCTTGGAGGCTACTAAATCAGGTTTTCTCATCTTTGCCTTACTTTGTGGTATCTAGGACAGTGCCTTGCACACAGAGTGGATATTAAAAGACTTTAGGAAGGTAATTATGTTTTGTGTCTCTTGGAAGATAAAGCATATCTTGTTGAAGGCATGGCTGTGAGATAAGGTGTCCTACCCCTATGCACCTTCAGCCTCCCTAATCCTATCCTGTGCAGTTTCTAAAGCTGTCTTGTGGCGGAGGCCAGTGATGGCCCATGTTTGGGTCGAAGCCACTTTTGACACTTGTAATTATTTTTTGAACTATGAACCCTTGGCAGGCATTTTAACCTTCCCATCCGTCCGTAGCTAAGCTTTTTTTTATTAAGGGAGGGGGAAGCTGAACATGAGCAAGCTACTCTTTTCATTTATTTTTTAAAAAATGCTCGTTAAAAAGTCACCTTTCCCCAATTTCACATCCAATTTAAGTTCATCCTTACCTGTAAGACACTAAGTCAATATCCTGAGATTGTTTAGGAGGCTCCTTATTCTTCTCAGCTGTAAAGTCAATTACCTTTCAAATGATTTTATAGCTGACAGTAAATGGCCCATGAAGTATATGAATAAAAATGAGGGCAAACATTTCATGGTTAAATAGTTATAATGGTAGTCAGTGTAATGGACTGAAGTATCAAAAATAATCAGTGACAAATTACTTAGTGGTCACATGATATTATGCTATGGTTTCTACAAAGATATCATTTGCAGGTGTTCTGACACACATCTGACCCAAGTTTTATGATGTTTTATTTTATGTAAGCAAGTGTCTGTATATTTCTAGGGTAAGAACATCGGTGGAGATCAAATATAAGAAAAACGAGCTATGACTTGGTTTCATCATCATAAATGGTATTTGAGAATGTTGATATCTTTGGAAAATATACTTAAGTATCTACCATTGCTTATCACATTTCATGGAAATGGTATAATTGTATAGCTTCTTCCAGGGTATGTATATATCACCTCTGTCATTGTGTAAACAGATTAATTCTACTAGTTCTTTTTTTTTCATGAATTGATTTTTTTAAAAGATTTTATTTATTTTGAGAGAGGGAGAGAGCACGCACAAACAGGGGGGAACAGCAGAGGGAGAGGGAGAAGCAGACTCCCCGCTGAGCAGGGAGCCCAATGTGGGGCTCGATCCCAGGACCCCGGGATCATGACCTGAGCAGAAGGCAGACGTTTAACCAACTGAGCCACCCAGGTGCCCCTCTAATAGTTCTTAAATAGTTCCTTATGGCATTTTTAAGAACTGTCATGTTTTCTGGGTTGTTGTGACACAGATTGATGGTAGCCACGCCTGACCTCATGGTGAAGGGAAAGAGCCAGTGGAGTATTGAATGGGCATCCTGTTTACCTGAAGTTGTACCACCAAAATTTCTTCATCGACACTAGCTATTTCTTCAAAGCTCTTTGTTTGGCCAGAGAGACTGAAATCAGTCTGTCCCTTTAGAGGTCCACTATGAGACATTTCAAAATGCTTTTCAGGTCTTGGAATCTGGTGACTGCATTTTAGCAGTTCTATAAACATGCAAAGTTAGTCATGTGGTCTGCTGGTCTGTATTTATAAGTGCCATTCACTTGTCCATGTTTGTACAAGGGGACCTGAAAGGAACTCTCAAGGCCATTTTTATTGCAACTCATTGTGGATGACATTGAGCAGTTGCAGCACCATGTTAGTCTATGAACTTGGGCAGAAGTGCGCTGGTACAAGGTATCTCTGTGTTGGATTCACACAAGGTTTTTCTTCAAGAGAAGCCGTGGGATAGAAGTCTTCCTCTCTTGCTACTCCTTTGCACCTTTGATTTTTTGAAACTTAATTTTCTTATTCTTAAACTCTTATTCCTAAACTCCAGACAGCACTGTTTCCTTCTCTGTAATTTTTGTTTATATTTGTGTATTTTAATTAAGGTAACTTTCTGGTGGTAGAGAGGGACTTGAGGCACATTCCCTTTTCTTTTCTTTTCTTTTCTTTTCTTCTCTTCTCTTTTCTTTTCTTTTCTCTTTTCTTTTCTTTTCTGAATAAGTAGGCCTTTGCAAAAAGCCACACGCTTAAGAAGTAACAGCAGAATCTCTCGTATCCCGTCTCCTGTTAATCAGCTAAGTGGGTCAACTTTCCTCCATAAAGTCTACATGCTAATGTCTATGACATTCTAGAAGGCTATCCTTTTGAACACTGGTGTATTTCAGATCCCCCTTGCGGTGTGTATGTTTATCACCAGTCTCTAGTCTGTTGATGGCAATTTTACTTGCTATTATATCACAAGTTATTCTGTAAACTAATGTAACAGATACAAGTAAAGAGAAATGTTTATATGGAAACTAAAATGGAATGCTAGTCACTTTGCTAGGCAAAAATTGCTATTGAATTAGGTGTGGGTAAGCCAGTCACAAAGACTGTGAAAAATGTGAATGACTAAGAATCATAGAATGATTCTGAAGTCAGGTTGCTTCTCAAGTGTCTTTAACTTTCTTGCCTTATTATCAAGAACAAAGCTGGAAATGGTAGAGGATGCATTATGGATATGCTTAATAAGATACAGAAGTCTAACTAGAAGATCTGTACATAAAGCAAAGGCCTGGGCCCTACATCAAAGAAGTAGCAAACTGTGTGCACTTAAATGTTTCTATGAAGAATGTTTAAGGTATTACTTTTAAAGGTTCTTGACTTCAGTATATTTATTTGATAAAGTGACCAACTGCATATTCTGAATGTGTCTGATAAGAAAGCTCCTAACACGAAGATAAATTAAAAGCCAGGAACTGCTCTCCCCTTTCTATGTGGGAAGAAAGGTGAGTGAAATGTTAGTGATTCTCACAACTCTGGATGTCCTAAGGTAAAACTGTCTGGTATGGATCCAGAAGAAGGATTTTTCTTAGTGGTCTCTGCAGGTGCCAGAGCCATGGTGCAGATGGGGAGGATGTCCTGTTGCCTTGGATTATCCTGGAGAAATGCCACTAAGTCTCCTTTTTGTGACGGAGCCCATCCCAGAGTAAACCCACAGTCATTCTAAGCCTTCAGCCAAAAGAAAATCACACATTTATTTCTCATATAATGCATCTGTATCTTAATTCAAACTTTAATATTATAGGTAAGGCCTATACACATCAACTACTATAGGGAACAGTCTGGTGGCCAAAGAAAATGTCCCTAAAAGTGCCACTTCTTGAAAGTTCCCAGGACGCCTGGGTGGCTCAGTCGTTAAGCATCTGCCTTCGGTTCAGGTCATGATCCCAGGGTCCTGAGATCGAGCCCCGCATTGGGCTCCCTGATCAGCAGGGAGCCTGCTTCTCCCTCTCCCACTCCCCCTGCTTGGGTTCCCTCTCTTGCGGTGTCTCTCTCTGTCAAATAAATAGTTAAAATCTTAAAAAAAAAAAAAAAAGAAAGAAAGAAAAACAAAGTTCCCTTCCCTAGGTGACCTCTTGCCCAGGTGCTAACCCTATTCCTGAGAGACTTTGTAATAGCATCTCTACAGGCAAGCTTGTCTTTCATTATTCATTTTTATCACCAACTGATGTTTAATTTCTTGGAGATTAGATAGTAGTCATATTAATGTCTCCCTATACTACCTAGCATAGCACTTGAACCAGAGTAAGTGATAAATAGATATAGAAATCATGATCAGGTTCCCAAACTGGGGTATTCTGTACTTTTGCATGAGAGTTTTAATAGAAGTTTGTCTCCTGTGTCAAACGGCCTTTCTACCATGTTGATTTGTTGGCGTATGTCTTCTCTCTCCATTCATTGCTCTAGCTGTTATAGATGATACTGTGTATTTTGATGTTGAGATTCCAAGGTATTCATTCAGCTTGTTTCTTAGAACTGGCTGAATATGAGAAAGATTTTTTTTTTTTCTGGTAGTGAGCTTCACTCAGTACATGGGAAATTCATGTAGTCCCAGCCTGCTTCTTTTCTGCCAATAGATGGTCACTCATGGGCCTTCATTTGCCTCCTTCAAATATAACAACAGCCCAGAGGTGAATTATTCAGACAGTGTGGACACCCTGGGAGACCTGGCACATTTTGCAGGCACTGATGTGATATAAACCAATCAACCCAAATCTTTTATGTCTCCTTTCCATATTGTAACTCCCATGAGGTAAAGCATTAAGCTACATTAAGCCTCATAAAGAGAAATTTGAGTTCATGATGTGTAACTTCTCAGTAATGGTAATTAGTATAATCTGCTTTTTGAATTTGCTAACTGATACTTGAAAAAAAAATGTTAGCAGTTTTTTCATTTCTATTTAAATATTTAAGACTGAAAACTTTTTAGTAGAGCACTTAGTACCTTTCAGAAAACTTTGTCAGTGGCTTTGATTGTATGCAGAATTACATCAAATGATCAGGAGCAGACAGCTCATGAAACCAAGAACATAAACATAATTTATAACACTTATAAGAAAAAAGTATATCTTGAATTTTAAAGTAGGAGTAAAAACTGAAGTTAGAATTTTTGCAGAATCAATTATCTCTCCCATATCAACCAAAATTTGTAGAAAAATGTAACTAAAATAGAACAAAAGATGGGCAGGACTCCTGATAGAAGAGGGGGAGACTTTGTGAGTAGGTATCTCTCTGTAGATATCATTGAACCTGTGGGCACAAGATGTAGATAATATTAGAAAACATGATAATATAGTATATACTACTCATAATTATAGTCAGAAATGTCACTACCCCTCTCTCATTAATTGACAAAATAAGTAGATAGAAGATCATTAAGGATGTAGAAGACTTGAAACACACAGTCAATTTATTTGACCTACTGACACTTTTAGAGCACTCCAACAACAGAATATACATTCTTTTCAAATTCACACAAGACTTTTACCAAGATAAATTATATGTTGGGGCCATAAAATTAAGTCTCAGTACATTTAAGAGTATTGCAGTGTATATTCTTTAGCCACAATGGAATGAAATGAAAAATCAACGACAGAAAGATATTTGGGAGGTTCCCAAATATCTTGACACTAAATAGCATACTTCTGAATAACCCATATGTAGTGTGTTGATCTGTGCCTACCAAAATGGTATGCCTATGTCTTAACTCTTGGAACCTGTGAATGTGATCTTTTTTGGAAAAGGGTCTTTAGAGATGTAATTAAGTGTTCCCAGAATATTGAGATAAGATACATTTGGATTATCCATGTGGGCTTAAACTCAATGAAAGGTGAACTTAAAAAGGAAAGAAGGGAACACACAGACACAGAGGAGAAGGCCCTGTGAAGATAGAGGTAGAGAGGACTTAAATAGGCAGAAATCACCAAAAGGTGGCAGAGGCAAGACATGGAATCTCCCTGGAGCCTTCGGAGGAAGTATGGCCCTGCCAGCTCCTCAACTTTGGACTCATGGCCTCCAGAAATGTGAGAAAATAAATTTTTGTTGTTTTATGCTATCCAGTTTGTGGCAATTTGTTAAGGTAACTGTAGAATAAGAGCGCACCATGGGCCAAAGAAGAAATGTGATGGGGAAGTACAAAGTCTTTTGAATGAATTGGAACTGTACATACAACATATAAAAGTTTGTTGGATGCTTGTGAATCAGTCCTTAAGGAAAAATTTCTGGGGCTAGATGCCTATATTAGAAAAGAAGAAAAGTCTCAAATCCATGACTCCAGCTTCTAACTTAAGAAGCCACTAAAAGAACAAATGAAACCCAAATGAGCAAAAAATCACTAGCATAGAAAGCAGAGAAACATGAGGAAATTAATGAAAACAAAAATTGGTTCTTTAAGAAGATCAATAATATCAATATACTTCTAGCCAGGATAGATCAGGGAAAAAAAAAAAGGCACCTCAAATTACCAGTATCAGGAATGACAGAGGTGACATCACTACAGACTCAGCAGTTATTAAAAGGAGAAGGAGGAGACAATAAAGGTTAAGTTAATGAAGGAGTCAGTTGCTCAGCTATCTTCCCCGTCCTCAGCCTTTAGAGAGCTTGTGCCTTTCTTTGAGAGAAGACCTATGAGTCTTAGGGTCAGGGCTGTAGCCTCTTCTGTGAATGAGCTTCTGTAGGCTCTTGTCCTTCACACCAGCCCACATGAAGTGTTGAACATTTTGACAAGTTCAGCTGCTTTCTCTGTGGCCCTGTCATAGCAGATTTGTTCTTCTTCCCATTAAACCAAGGTTGGAAGCAGTGGTGGGTCTCTTTTTTGTGGGGAAGTATTCCTTTCTTTCTGGAATTTAGTTGATTTAGTTTTCTTTCTATCCCTAGTTCTTTGGAGGTTAAAATAAACAAGTGATCATAGTTTGGGACTTACTTGGCTTGGTCTTGGGAAGTTAGGAAGGATGGGCTGTCAAAACAGAATACCACAGACTGTGTGGTTTTAACCATAGACATTCTAGAGGCTGGAAGTCCAAGATCAAGGTGTGGGCAGGTTTGGTTTCTTCTGATGGTGTCTCTCCTTGGTGTGCAGGTGCCCACCTTTTCACTGTGTCCTCACATGGTTGTTGCTCTGTCTTTGTATCCTAACTTCCTCCTCTTACAAGGGTATCAGTCAGATTAGGGCCCATACTAATGGCCCCATTATTAAATTACCTTTTAAAGGACCTATCTCCAAATACAGTCACATTCTGAGGTGCTGGATGTTAGAGAGGGCTTCAACATAGGAATTTTGGAGGGACACAATTCAGCCAGAATATTATACATGATCTGGACCTCCATTATTTCCTTGATCTCATATCCTACAACTCTAGTCTCTTAATCTACCCAGCCAAACTAGCCTCACTGCTCATACTAGAACATACCAGGTATGTTCCCATTCAAGGGCATTTTTACTGGTTCTAAGTCTGCTTAGGTAGTTTTCTCCTCAGGATATCCATTGGCTCAGTCTGCCATCTCCTTCAAGTCTTTGCACAAATTTTCCCCTCTCTTAGAGGTCTATCCTAACTCTTACTTAAAGTTGCAATCCTGATCTCACTGCATTATTTATTCTTCACAGTCCTTGCCATCTTCTAGCCTAACATAATATTTATTATTTTTGTGTATTGTCTTCCTCTAGCCCACTAGCATGTGACCTCCGTGAGGGCAGGGATTTTTATTTGTTCATTTATGTCACATTATCCCAGGGCATAGCACATTGTAGGCATTCTATAATGATTCAGTGATGAATGAATCGAAAGGACACATTTTTTTTGTGTGTGATGATTGGCTCCATCTGGTTTCTAAACCAGAGATCGTCATGATTTCCAGGAGCTGCTGCTTTAAAAACATAGAATGGTTCTGCGGCCACTGAAAACCCTAGAGTCTCCATTAGATCAAGTTAAACAAGTTACCATAAGACTTCCAACCTGTAACATGCAAATGCAATCTTTAATCTCCATAGGTGAAACAGATCAAATGCAGCATATCATAGGGGTTTTACACATTGCAATCCTTTTTTTCTTGAATCATCTTGGGTGATTAATGTTTCAGACTTATTTTGGGAAATAAATATATACTTAGCTTCTTTCTCCTATTCTTTTAAAAGATTCATTGCTATGTCACATAAATTTCACACAATTTAGGTTAAGAATGACAATGATTTCTTTGTTTCATATGGGAGGAATATTATTTGAAACAGTTGCAGTATGATCTTTTTATTTTTGTATTATTTCCTCCTTTGTTTTGCTTATCTTTTCAGGGTTTTGGTTGTGTGAGAACTATCATGAATGAAATTTATTCTCCTTGAAAATAAATTCTTCTAACCCTTTTAGGGTTTTTTTGTCATTTAGAATAAATCTAGATAAAAGTTCTCCAACATTCAAAGTTGGAGGGACACATATTTAGGAGGGATGGTGTGGTGTTGGTGTGCATGCATAGTGAGTGGAGGAAGCCACGTCTTTGAAATGTGTGTTCTGGAGTCTCAATGAGGATAAAATGAGAATATAAGGGAAGAATGAGCTTGGGTAAAGAAAAGAAATAGAAAAGAGAGGAAGTAGAAATATAGACATGACTGAAGAATATTTAGAAGAAAAGGAAGAGCAGAAAGAAAACAAAAAAGTGGAGAAAAGGCTTTAAAGAGAAAAAGTAAAAAGAAAGTAAGACCAACATTTGTAGAGTGCCAGCCATGTCCCAGACTTTGTGCTAGTTAGGAGTCCTTTAACGTATATAAATCCTTCCAATAATCCTCTGAATTAGGCATTATCATCAATAATTTACATATGTACAAACTGGTCAGTTAAGTAATTTAGTACCTCCCAAACTTTTCTGGTCTTAACACACGTAGAAATGATATTCATATTTGAAGGGCCCTTGAGGTTAATCATAGACCAGTACTTTAAAGCTTTTAATGCTTTCGTCATCCACTCTATCCTGAGGGTTGGCAGGATCAATATCTCTGCAAGCTGTAATTTATTCTCAGTTCAATCAGTTGACAAGACATAAAGTGAACCATATCCAAGATCACACAGGTGGGAAATGACAAAGCTTAAAGTTTGAATTCAAGTCTCTTGGAATTCATTGTCCACCTTTTTTAATAACCCTACAGCTCTAAGGATGAATAATTCATGACCCTACCCTTGAGGAACTTATGACCTAGTGGGGGAAGATAGAGATGGTAGAAAAAGAACTGTAATGGATCATAGGATTTAGAATTATTAGGAAAATTGGAGAAAAATACCCATTATTCAACTTGTTTTTCAGGAATGAGTAGGAGTTTGCCAGATGGGATAGAAAAGAAAGAGGGAGAAGGCATTCCAGGCAGTGGGAACCGCATGTGCAAAGGGGAGATTATAGCTGTGCTACAGGAATGACAGTGGAGAGAGGTAGAAGGAATAAAGTTGAAGTATTTGGGGATAGAGAATCAGTAAGTGTAGTGAGTTTTTAGGAATGGTGAATAGAGGATGATTGCAATTCTAGTCTTGGTTTCCTTTGAAGGTAATGGTTCACTAAGGAAACACTGTAATAGGGAAATGTGTAGGAAGAGCAGGTTTCAACAAGAAAGACAGGAAGTTTGATATTGGACTTGATTTTGAGCTACTGTGTAGTATTCTTGGGGAAGATTAGTATCTAGTAGACAGGTGGAAGTCTCCTGAAACAGAATAGAGTGAGTGGGGAGAGACTTAGTTCCTCCCTCCCTGGTATATATTTCTTTTCCAGGATTTCTTTCCAAACTACATTAACATTGCTGCCTTTGAACTTAAGCAGCTGCCTGAAATGGTTAAAAGTCCTCATGAACAGAGTGTGTTCCCCATGTTTTGATAATCCTAATGTCCTTCTCTTCAACATTGACCTCCAAGCCTTGGAGAATTATGGCTTAAGAATGTACTGGATGGGGGCACCTGGGTGGCTCAGTCGGTTGTGTCTGACTTTGGCTCAGGTTATGATCTCAGGGTCCTGGGATCAAGCCCTGTGTGGGGCTCCCTGCTCAGTAGGAAGTCTGCTTCTTCCTCTCCCTCTCCCTCTGCCCCTCCCCCCTGCTCGTGTGCTCTCTCTCTTTCTCTCTCTCAAATAAATAAAATCTTAAAAAATAAAAAATATATATTTATATTAGTAAAGTATAAAATATAAAATACAAAGAATAAAAAAAGTACCAGATGAACTTCTTTTATCTCAGGATATTCCCATTTTAGGTAATATATTTTTAGTAAATAATATTAATAATTAACATTTCTAGAGCCCTTTGTGTGAGCCAGGCACTGTTGTAATTTACATTTATCAACTTACTCAGTTCTCACAACAGTGCTGTTTAGTAAAGAGGGGTTAAGTTACTTCCCAGGCCCATGATGCATCCTACTCTCAGGTCTTGGGTGCTGAGAGTTCCAGCAGTCTCTGACATTTGTTCATGTGAGCCTGAGGTCATGAAGTATAGCTCTTCTTGCCACAGATGGTATCTAGAACTTTGTTTTGCATTTGGTCCTGATTTGCTTCTTGAAATCTTTTTCACCCTCTTACTGTATGTTAGACATTGTTAGTGACTTGGTAATGTTTTCAGATAATTTCTATTCTCGAAGGTACACCTTCTCCTCGTATTCATTAGTTCATTTCTCCTACTGAAGACTGGAGCAGGGGCTCCTGGGTGGCTCAGTCAGCTAAGCATCTGTCTTCAGCTCAGGTCATGATCCCGGGGTCCTGGGATGGAGCCCCATGTCAGGCTTCCCACTTAGTGGAAAGTCTGCTTCTGCCTCTGCCCTTCCGCCTGATTGTGCTCGCTCACAAGGTACATTAACCAGAGACAGATAGTGTCATTATGTAATGGTAAAAGGGCTATTTCACCAAGAAGAGATAGCATTCCTAAATATGGATGAAGCAAATAACAGAGTTGAAAATACGGAAGCAAAAATTGATAGAACTGAAAAGCAATAGGTAAATCCACTATTATAGTTGTAGGCATCAACTTCTTTCAATAATTAATAGAATAGCTTAGCTAGAAAATGAAGGGTATGAAAGAAGTCAACATTGTCCTCACTCAACAGGATCTAATCAACATTTAGAGCACATTCCATTCAACAACAAAGTACACATTTTTTCAAGCCTGTACAGAAATTATACCAATATAGATCATATTTGAAGACATAAAAAAACCTTCGATTTGAAATAACTGTAATCAGAGGCTCCTGAGTGGCTCAGTTGGTTATACATCTGACTTTGGCTCAGATCATGATCTCAGGGTCCTAGGATCTAGCTTGCATGGGGCTCTCTGCTCAGCAGGGAGCCTGCTTCTCCCTCTCCCTCTGCCACCCTTCTCACCGCCCCCCGCCAGCTTGTGCATGCCTATGTGCTCTCTCTCTCTGTCTCGTAAATAAATAAAATCTTTAAATAAAATAATTGAAATCAGACAACTGTGGTTCTCTGACAATAATGGAATTAAGGTAGAAACAAATCACGAAGGAAAACAGGAAAATTTCTAAACACTTGTAAATTAAACAGCATGCTTTAAAATAATTCATGGGTCTCAGAGGAAGTCTCAAGGTAAATAAAAAAAAACATCAAACGGAATTAAAGTAAAATGCAACATATAATTTGGGGGGCACAGCTAAAGCGGTCCTGAGAGGGTAATTTATAGCACTAGATGCTTCCAACAGAAAAGAGGAAATGATTCAAATCAATAATCTAAACTCTCACTTTAAAAACCTAAAGAAAGAAGGTAAAAATAAACCAAAAGCTAACAGGAGGGCAAGAATTGGTTTTGCAGGCTGATTGGAGAACAATGGCTTATTCAGTATTGCTTCTGTTAAAAAATAATTTGTTAAAAAACATGTTGTGGTCTTCAAAGTGCCAATACCCAATTAAATAAGAATAACGAGAAAATGAAGTTTATAAGTTGAGTTGATGGCATCTATGATGATAAAATAAATGATTACTTATGATGACCTTTTTTTTTTCCCCAACCCCAACCAAACGTGCGTCTGGAAATGAGTCGCTAAGGATGAAGCAGCATTTTTCTTTCTGCTTTGATCAATCAAAATTCATCTTACATTCAAGAACACTTTAGTAATGAGTTTAAGCCACTGTTTAGAAGATAGTTGCTTCTCGTGTTCATTTCCTTGTTTATGTAATCAGGAGCAGAAAAAATATCTTTACCAGTAGTGGTCAACATTGGCTGCAAATTAGAATCATTTAGAGAGCTTTAAAATGTACTGATGCCTGGATTCCACCTAGGGGGATTCTGATCTAATTGGTGTGGGGCAGAAGTTCCCAAAATACGGTCTCAGATCTGCAGCAGCAGCAGCACTAGGGAACTTGTTAGAAGTGCAGATTTAGGGGCGCCCGGGTGGCTCAGTCGTTAAGCGTTTGCCTTCGGCTCGGGTCATGATCCCAGAGTCCTGGGATCGAGCCCCGCATCCGAGCCCCGCATCCGAGCCCCGCATCGAGCCCCGCATCCGAGCCCCGCATCCGAGCCCCGCATCCGAGCCCCGCATCCGAGCCCCGCATCGAGCCCCGCATCGAGCCCCGCATCGAGGCCCGCATCGGGCTCCCTGCTCGGCGGGAAGCCTGCTTCTCCCTCTCCCACTCCCCCTGCTTGTGTTCCCTCTCTCGCTGTGTCTCTCTCTGTCAAACAAATAAGATCTTTAAAAAAAAAAAAAGAAAGAAAGAAATGCAGATTTATAAGCCCCACCCCGATTTAGCAGTCTATGTTTTTTTCTTATTTTCTTATTTATTTTTTTAATTAATTATTTTTTTTGGATGTCGTGTTCCATGATTCATTGTTTGCGTATAACACCCAGTGCACCATGCAGAACGTGCCCTCTTTAATACCCACCACCAGGCTAACCCATCCTCCCACCCCCCTCCCCTCTAGAACCCTCAGTTTGTTTCTCAGAGTCCACAGTCTCTCAGTCTATGTTTTAAGAAGCCTTTCAAGCGAATGTGAGGCAGTGTGTTTCCAACTTTCATGTGCAAATAAGTCTCTTGGAAAATCTTCTATAAATACAGATTGGGGTTCCTGGTCTGGTATGGTGTCTGAGATGATTACTAACAAACTCCCATGGGACACTGATCATGATGGCAGTTGGTCATGATTTGAGTAACAAGGGTCTACAGAACATCTAGACACTTGCACTTTAAAAAAAAAAAAACTTCCCAAGTTAGAATGTAGCCAAAGGTGAGAACTGCAGTAGCCCACGAAACTTACATGATCTTTCCCAGGTTGCTTGTCCCTGAGGTTGTGGAGTCATTGAAGGGCACATACTCTTTATTCTCTTTAAAGTGATGGTCACTGACTTAACTTGCTTTTTGTTTGCCTAAGAATCCCAGTTGTGGTAGTTTCCTCCTTATTTTCCAGAACAAATATTGAACTTCCTGCTTTCTCCGTTCCTCTTGTTCCTCTACACCCCCTCAGTCATTCGCCTGACCCACCATCTTTCATGGTTTTCCTCTTCATTACCAGTTAAAAACTGGCTAATGGGACGAAATAATCATTCCAGAACACTGGGAGAGAGTTAGACCTCTCCCCTTTAAGGTAACATGGATCTTGAGACAAAGCCCTGAGACCAATATATTCAGAGAAATCTCTTCTTCTTTTATACGTTCTGACTGGGCATGCTTATCTGTTCCAGTGTTATCAAGAAACATCCATGTTCTGATAATTCGATCTCTACAAGGTAAGGTCAGATCTCTCTGACCAGCCATTTAGTGGACACCTTTCCTTAAATTTCTCAAAGTTGCCTCAAACTCAGTGTGACCCAAATAGAGCTCATTTTCTCCATCATATGTTTCTCTTTCTGCATTCTCTATCTCAGTGGTAAGTAATGTAGGAGTCATCTTTTACTCTTGCTCCTTTATTCTACTCCAAATGGAACTTATTGTGAGGGTCCATGGATTCTACCAGTCTTGAATCCATCTACTTTCCTCATGATGACAGCCACTACTCTGGTTCAGGTGTCCATGATCTCTTAAATTGCCATGCTCTAACTTACCTCTCTGTCTTCAGACTGGCCTTTTCTTACCCATTTTCTATATAGCACCTAGAGTGTTTATTCCTGTCATTTCTTGTCTTTAAAATGCTTTAGTGACTCTCTGTTGCTCTAAGTCTAAATTCCTTAATATGACTTAAAAATAATTAATAGGATTAAAATGTACAAACTTCCAGTTTTAAAATAAATAAGCCACAGGGATGTAAAGTACAGCATAAGGAATATGGTCAATAATATTGTAATAACTTTCTATGGTGACAGATGGCAAATACACTTATGGTACTGAGCATTTTGTAATGCATATAACCATCAAATCACTATGTTGCACACCTGAAACTAATATGATATATCAACTATACTTCCATTTAAAAATAAGAAAAAGTCACTAAGGGTTCGGTGATTTGCTCACCTTTCCTGTAATTCTTTCCATCTTAATCAATGCATTTTCCATCGACACCATTTTTTCTGTAAGCCTTTGAGTAGGTGATGCCTCTACTGAGGGTCTTTCCATTTTCCCATGTGCCTAATCCTTACTCTCCTTTTTGCCAAGATACTGCTTGTGAATAGATTCCTTCCTTGATCCCACCTCTCTGAAGGCCTTACCTACGCTTTTGTTAATGCTCAGTGTTGCAGTGATCACACTGAATTTCATTTCCTTCTTGTGTATCTTCCTTAACCTTTTCCTAAGGGTAGAGGTTATCTTCTTCACCACTGTGTCCTTAGCATCAAGCCCAGTGTCTGTATTACAGTCTGTCTTCAATAAATATTAATAAACAAAATTCCCAGGAGTATGAAGAAAGGAGCTTGTCATGGCAGACCAGTGAGAGCAGTGTTGAGGTAGTTGGAACTGTTAGAAATACACAAATCATGTTATAGGGAATGGCTTCTTTGTTCATCACAGTTTTTACAGAAGGATCTCTGAGAAGGTATACCTAAAATTAGTGGAGCAGTAGTCTAAGTAGGTTGAATGACATATTTTCTTCTTCCACAGCATCATAGTTTAAAAAAGGACCTTAGTTAGCAATTATTTATATGCTTACAAGAGTTATTTTTCTTTTTTAGGTTCCGTTTTCTTTGACAATCAGATGGAGATTCTTGTTTCACTGACACAGTTCCATATTCTGAATTCTCACCTCTTTTTTCTACTTTGGTTCTCTGATTGGATGTGGTAAATTGCCCAGTATACACTTAACTAGCAGTAGGGCAGAGAAGAATCAAGCTCCTTCAGCTTATATAGCTGGAGCTTTCCTTTGGTGAGTGAGGAAGCCACGTCATTCTAAAAGATCTACAGATCTGTGGAATCTCCTTTTTCCAGGGAGCTGGAATTCCAGACTTTGAAGGAAACGCCAAGTTTAAAAGATTGTAGTTCATTTCCTACACATGAATTTGCCTAGGGAAATTTTGTAACATAACGCACACGTTAGTGAATAAACAGTGAACGAGTAAGTGTAGGGATTGGTGAAACACGTCAGCCTAGCATCTCCAGGGCCTTCTGTCAGTATGCCACCAGAATTCTGCGCCCCAGCAGCCATCTGGCTTTGACAGCTTCTTCTTCAGATTTCTGTTTTGTCAGTTCTTCTTTAGCAAATCTGCAGAGCACCGTTCTCCTGGTGACTTCCATGCGGAGAGTAGATTGGTCCCTTTCTAGACCACATCGCAGTGCAAATTAATGTCAGTGTTTCTCCTATAGGGGGCGCCTGGCACCCTGAGGGCCTGTTGGGTCTTTCTCTCCGGGCTGTTACTCCCTGACTTGGGAACCATTTGGCTTATTCTGTGCTTTTATTCATGCACATATACTCAGGAATTGCCCTCAAATCCATTTCCTCATTCTCCATCTCCTCTGCTTATCTAAATGTTGTTTTTCAGGGTTCACCTCAAGTTTCATTTTCTCCTGCAATTAGGGCATAGATCATGGTCTTGAGATACTTTGCTGTGTTTAATACTGTGTGCCCGTCTCTCAAATTATTTCACGTTCCTTTTCTTTTATATGTAAGAGGATGGTCTAGTGCAGTGTGTAACTCCATTTGAATCCATGTAAGTGCCATGCTTCATTTGAAATGACACATCAAGCTGTTTGTAGCATATTTCCCATTGTCTTCTCTGAAAACCAGGTTAGCACAGACACGTCTGGGGGTTATGAGAACATTCTCCTGGCCTTTTTTCTGGCTTTCAAAATTAGTTTATAGGGCTTTTTATTTTGTGGGGATTATGCCTCTCTGCCTCTGTAAGTAGTCAGTCTTCCTTTCACCTGTTGTGGGCCTGTGAAAAAAAGAAAGTGAAATTGGAGGATTAGAGGTTAGAAGAAACTGGTTCGCTTTTTTGTTCCTTTAACTCCCGGTTACAAGGAAAGAATGTGTTCAGTTACATTTCTCTTCAACTTAATACTGGCAGCACCTAGTACCAGTGCCTGGCATGTGAAAAATGCCTTCAATAAATAGATTGATCACATTGGGGAGGATAGCTATAAAAAAAATAGTAACCTCATACTGAAATGGAAGTTACATTTCAGGAGCCTCCCTGCCAGTTGGTCACTATCCATATCCTCGATTCTGTTTGGTATCCTGAAATCAGTAAAATGGGGTTGTCAAAGAATCTTAGGAGAAATACATGTATGTTCTTGTTTGGCAAGCTGAAGTTTTTAGAAGGAATAGATTCCATTAATAAAGAATGGTGTAGAAATATTTACATGGTAAATCTTTAAATAGAAGATGACATTTTAAATCTCAGTCCAGAGTTACTGTTTCAGAGTTGCGTGTGGGGGCGTGAATGATAAGTGGAGACCCCATTGAGGAAATTTCTACTTGTTATTTCTAATCGTTTTACTATGTCGTGAGAAAGCTCAAAAAAATCTTCCCTGAATTAGAATCCTAGGTGACCTTCTTCTGGAAATAGAGCTCTGGGCCCATGATATGTGGTGGTATTTTGCGTGTTAGTGACCTTGATTTCTGTTTTTGTTTCCCCCTTGCACTTACCTCATTTACCTGAAATAGTACTGATTAAAATAAGCCATGAAAAGGAAAAGTAAAATAAAAGTGATAAAGGTAAAAAATGTAGTATAATTTTTTAAAATAATCTGGGTTATATAGTTCCAATGATGAAAAATTATTCTGGTCTGAGTGAAGCATGTTGTTCACCTTCTACACTTTATTTACTAATACCTAATTACTTGAATTTCAACATTCAAGAGCTAAAAGATGATATACCAGTGAGTTCTCTTGGCTTCTACTTTCCAGTTTATGTTATAAATTATCAGTCACTTTTTTTTAACTGTTTTGTTACGATTAAAAAACCACGTAGCTCAATAATTGCATGTGTGGTTATCATTCTTGCAGGGACCCCCAGGGGATAAGACTGCTTATTTTCCTGTCTCCAAACCAGCTTGTCAGCCTTACTTCCCTCTCTTTGATATGGCATACTTGATCCTCCAGTCATGAAGGTAGAAATCTCAGAAGCTTAATCTTAGACTCTCCTCTCTCCCTCCGACCACTGACTCATGGTGATTTCCTTTCGGCCTGTGTTCTACTTCTAGACCTGTGTCTAGCCTCACTATCCCTTCCTTTTTCAGGTTCTCACATAATAACCTTCTCCCTTATCACCAAGCCTTTAGTCTTTCCCACTTCAGTTCATTTCCTACACTGTCATAAGACAAAAAGCTGTCCTGCTATTTTCATGTTCAAAATCATTTAATAGTTCCCCATTACCTTCAAAAAATGTGATCAAAATTTGAAGAATGTTCATTGAAAAATGTTGCCTTCTTGATAGTGGCAAAACATTAGAATCAACATGAATGTTCAGTAACGGGGATCGTTAAACAAAACATAATTTAAACCTTATGATGAAATATTATTTGACCATTAGAGGTGCTGGTTTCAGAGAATTTTTAACGTGACAAAAATGTAGCAGAGCGTATTATACCATTGTAAATACGAAATACAAAAAAATATTTATGTTTATATAGATGTTCCCAGTAGTTGTCTCTGGATCATCCAGTTACAGGAGAGTTTTCTTTCTGGCTACATTTTTCAAATTTTCTACAATGAGTGTACATTGCTTATATAATCAGAAAAAAACTTGCTCTGACAGTCAGGATCTGGAAGGGAACTTATGAATTATTTAGTTTTGTTGTTCTTAGTGTATTTTTGGACCTCATTGAGGATCTGATGAATGATAAGGAACTTTTCTCAAAAAAAAAAAAAATTTTAACCTTTGACCATAGACAAAAAAATTTGTCGTATAATTTTGGCAGGATTTGAGACCTCAGATTAAGAAACATTTTACTGTACAGTTCTCTCATTTCGGAGAAAATGCAGGATAAAGATTTGCCTCCTGTCCCATAAGGAAGTTGGAGGAAGAGCTGGGACTAGATCTTGGGTTTCTAATGTTTGCCCTGAAATGGGGCTGTCTGGGAGACTTGGGATCGCATTGCAAGCGTCCTTCCAGTCAGGTGCTTCTTCCGGGTGCTCTGTAAGTCACTGAGGCTGTGAGGCCCCAGACCAGAGCTGAGAAGGTTCCCCTTTATGCCTGTGAAGAGACCTCAGGGTGGTTGTGGCTGCTGCTGATTGTGGGAGTGGCTTCCCCACTCCTCCTCCCTGTGAGAGAGGGTTTTATTAGACCAAGAGGATTAGCTTCTGAGTCCTTGATGACTTCCAGAAGTAAGCAAATCTAATGCGTGCCTGAGAACACGGTGTTAGGTACCTGTTATTTTCTTACCTGTCCCTTGGCCATACTTTATGATTTTATTGTGTGCATGGTGATAGACTTTTGCTTTGAGAATGTTTGTTTCCTTCTGTTATCGGGCAGTTTCCTTAAATGACCTTGATCATGATGATGATGGCAGGGCAGGACGCGGCCTCTCTGCCCTTGGATCATTTGTTCTGGTGGATGCCATAGTAGCTCCCTGCCTGGTGCCTGAATGGCCTGCAAAGTGCAGGGCTGGAAAAACCTCTCTTGCCCTGGCTCTGTGTGATTCTGTCTTTGCAAAACCTTCAGCTAGGCAGTAAGCGAGGGAAAAAACACCACCGACAAGAGCAACACATCCACTAGAGCCTGCCTTTTAACTGGGAAGGAAGGAGAGATGCCCTTACTTTGTCAGAAAGCCCTGAAGGGCCCTGATAAATCTTGCCACAGACAGCAGATTTTGCAGATAAAGGAGTGTTTTCTTTGGTGCAATAAAGTTGCAAACATAGATCTAGAAACAGCTGTCTGATAATTTTTTCCAAGTTGTTAAGCCTTCCACAATCTAATCTCTGCAGAGAGCTTTGAATCAAAAGAGAGGATGGAATCCCTGCCTTGAACAAGGAAGGGTGTAAAAGGTAAGGACAAGAATGTTTCAGAGTACTTGCAAGTGTCTGTAGTAGGCAAGTTACTTTCAGAGTTAACACTTACTCCTGAGGAGAAGGAATGCCCAAGTGTTGCTGGTGTTATCCTTATTTTTCTAGGTGGGGAAACTGAGGCTCAAAGTGTAAATGTTTGGCCACAGGACACACAGTTAATCAGAGACTAAGCTGAGTGTGTCTGCTTCCAGCTCATGTTCTTTCTCTGGTAGAATAAATAGCTCCTACGGTGGCATATTGATTTGGAGTGTTCTAGTGATCTTTTATGTGTATGTATATTTGGAAAGTTTTTATTTGTGTACTGCAATCTCTTTAATACAAGTCTGAAAATAAAGGTATGCACATACGTATGGGCTCACACAAAATAGTTCTGTCCTGACGACAACCGCTTCGAGAACCAGCCTGGGAGGACAGAGTGATGATTTTTGGCTGGGCATGGAATGGAAGAGCACATGTGTCCACCGACTTTCTATTTCTGTTTCACCGAGAGCCATACGAAGACAGGCAGATGGGTGTGACTTTCAGAGGCCTTCCTTCTACCCTCTTAGAAGTGAATGTTTTACATTTATTGAGTTAGGTTGTGTATCTACATGGGACTGGGCGGACTGAGGCACTTAGTCTGTATACCCAGGTGTGGACACTGTCACCGTTCAGGACTCCGAAGTCTGGAGGCAGCCGGGTCCCTTCCCACGGCGGTCCCGTTTCCACGCGGGAACCTGCAGCAGCCGGTGGGGCTGCCTGGGCTGGAGGGCGCCGAGGAACAAAGGGGAGCAAGCGAGCAGCACAGCAGCTCTTTGGAAGTGACCTTTCCCTTCTCCCAAACTTGCAGATCGCTAGACCCTTGAACTTCAGGATTGCCTTCCTTATAAAATCGTTTGAAAAAACACTCTGCTTCTACTTGCTGCGTCTCCCGAACCTGCTTTCCTGGGGTTTTCCGTTAGCCTGCTGTGGGGAAGCAAACCACACCGTTTGCAAGAGGTGCGACGTCTCTAAGTAGCTTTTTTCTCTCTTTCTCCCTGACACTGACTGACGCTGACACTGTGTGTGAGGCAGGAGCGTGTGCTCTTGTGTGAGCCTCAACTGGCCGCTCAGCCCTTGGAGCATCTGCCCGTTCTTCCTGTTGGTTCAGCTCCCCGCTTCCCAGCGAGCCGTGCAGGCAAAGCGCCCTCCCCCGGGGCTGTCTGCAGCTGCCTCTGCCAAGCTGCTGGCTCTCTCGGGAGGGACGCACGTTCTCGGAGCCTCTGTGCCTCGGTTACGTTCGCTAACGTTCCTAACTTGCATTGAGTGCAACCGCCGGAGAACCCGCTTCCGAAAGCCCCTTGCCCTCGGGGGTCGTCGCCGCGCTCGGCCCGGAAGGGAGGCGCGGCTTTCTAGAACAAGCGTAGCAGGCTGTGAGGAGCACGGGTGGACCCGAGACCCAGACGGCCGGCCCCCAGCACCCTCGGTGTGCCGCCTGAGGGAGGGAGGAGTGGAAGGAAACAGGGAGGTTTTCGGAGGGAGCGTTAGCCGTCCCTGGGCTGGACCTTGAACGGTGTGCGTGCACCTGATGGTAAGGTGCGTTATTATGTGCGGCCTTGACCTGTGGTAAGGCTGGGCCTAACCACCGGGTCCCCTCCGGATTGTGCTCCTGTGGATGAGGCACTCTAGCCAAACAGTTCTCGCCACACGAACCAAGCACGGTGTCGGCTTCACCCGGAGTGCTGGGCGTCAGTTCCCTCCCAGCCTGTGGAAATACTCAAACATGCCCGTCATATCCTCCTGTGGCAAGCAGGGGTCATGTCTCCCATTGTTACTACAAAACCTGCCTCCCGTAGCCTCTGCTTGTTCACGCCGTGCCTGAATGAGCCCCCATGTGGCCCTGTGTGGCGGGCGGTGGCCACCCCGGAGCTGTGAGTCAGTGTGCCTCATGAACTCTTGTGGATCTCAGCTGTCCAGCATCGGGTGTCATGTGTTCAGTTTGATCCCCACATCCCCTAGAGTGGGAACACCAACCAGCCTCACCGGTGGGGGGAAGAGGAGGTGATCACAATACAGTGCACCCATTATTCCCATTCTTTGAATGGATCAAGGGTATTTCCGCTTTCCAGCTATTTGCCCTCTTTCCTGTAAACTGCACAGAGCGGGAAACACGCCTGTACTTTTCATCATAATATCCTCGGTGTCTAGTATGGTGATGCCTGGCACTGAACATGTACTTGATAAAAATAATTGTTGAATAAATGAATGAGTGCCTCTTAAAGGCCCCTTTCTGAGCAAGGATCACAGTGCTAGCTATCGAGTTTAAACAGTTTGTAGTGAGGGGTGTGAGCAGAGTGCCCAGGTCCCCACTAACTTTTCCAAGTCCCTCCAACCTCACAGGTATCCCAGTAAAAGGAAGAATGGATCCTGAAGACATAACCCACATCCCAAGTTTAAGCTCAGGGTCAGATGGATGTGCTTTTGTTGATACGGACTTTGCCTAACGTTGCTGAATTTTGCAACCAGCTTTACCTTCCACCTTCTGAGACATCCTGTTCCATTCGCCTAATGAACCCGCAAGGAATTTAGTGCCTGTCTCTCGATTTCATTTTGTCTGGGTTATCTTCTCCAATTTTAATTTGTTCCTGGAGAAAGCTGGCGCCCATAAATGTGAGAGGATGGCGTTGGGGTGGAGAGAATTTATTCCAGCGTTTTTGTGATTGCTTTAGCTAAGGTACCATCCTTTTCTTTTGTATTGAGGTCAAATTAGTCAGCAGACAGAATTGTCCCAGGGAGATGAAAACAGAATCATCTCTGGAAGAATTTGGCCTATACAATACTTAGAGAAATCAGTCTTTGATTTCCCTTTGGTTGTTTTCATGAAGCTCTGAGCTTGAGGGGAATCTGAACATCTTTTAGATCTTTAGACCTATCTTTTAAGGCTTGACATTTTGTGCATTTCCACTTCTAGAACTTTGCTTCCATTTTTTACCCATCCTTCCCAATGTAAGTCTCACCTTAAAAAAATTAAACTATCTGATCTCCTCTGGGGAGTCTTTCCTGCATTTATCTCTTTGTTTCCTTTTCAGAACTCCCCAAGATTTTTTTAGTTTATTATCTTTCACATGTGGTAGCACCCAGTTTGTTAATTTTGTTCGTCTTTGCTTTTCAAAGCCGAGGACTTGGAGGCATTTTCTTTTCCTTTCAGAGTGCTTTATACAGAGCTCTGCTCATAATAAATAGGCTTTGTCAAAATTTGCTGCCTGGCGGTTTGATAGTAGGAGGCAAGTAGGGATGCCTCTATGAGGATGGGTATCATTCATCGGGAGACAAGACAATGGAACTGGTGTGAGTTTGTATGAAGTTACACTAAATGGATTCACAAGGCATCCTGAGCTCTGTTTATTGAAGCAGTGGAAACACCATGAAGAATTTTATTCCGAGAACGGTTTGGCCAGGCCGCTTCCCAGATGGTGCTAAACTCTGCTTTAACTGTTTTGTAGGGCTCACGTAAGCTGTATCTCCCTGGGCTCCTGGAGCCAGTGACTCTGGAGGTAGTGCTAATTCTTGTCCTTTGTTCTTTGCCTGGATTTATATAATCTGCTCTTGCGCCATGACTTCTCTCACTTGTGAGAACAGTCAGGCTCAATGGTTGAGGAGCAGTGGATTAGAACTTACATGGAGCATGTGGTCACTGTTGCCTCAGGTGATAAGGAGCAAAGGGAAAGAGGAGCAGAAAGAATGAGCCAAATCATTACTTTAGTGTCTTGATTTCCAATAAGGCAATAGAAGTTAGAGGTGTTTCCCTGCTGCTTACCCTAAGACATCTGCCTTAGAGACTTAGCAGGACTCTCTCTGTGGGGTGACTGGTCCTAAACTTTATTAACAGAGGCTTTGTGGCTTCATCGAAGTAGGTGGATCATAGGTGGGTGTTAGTCCAGAGGTTTGTGTGAACAAACCCACCTCAGCAACCAGCGCTAATTGGCTCCCCCGGGAAGTCCCAAGAGAAGCTGTCAATCATAACGACTGAGTTTTTGTTTATAATTTGTAGTGGCTTCCCTCTACTGCTCTTTCTCCACCCCCATCCAGACTGTCTCTTCTCCTTGCACGAACAACAAGTAACAGAATACAGAAAATTAGAGAGTCGAGGCACATCTGATGTTGATTCCAATTCCCTTTTTTTCGCTCCACTTTCCATTCTCTCTAGGGTTATCTTTCAGGATGAGAGGTGGGATTTTTCTCTATGCCGCCCTTCTCCCCTATTATCATTGTTATTATGAAATAATATCCTTTCATGTGGGGGGGATGCTCTCTCAGGTGTATCTGACAAAGCTAGGAAGTAGTGTTAAAAAATAAGTGTACAATGTTAGTGCATTTTAGAAGGTGAGCCCTGGTTAATTGTGTTCTGCTCTGCTGAAAGCTGGAGATGATCCTAGGCTCATTGATATTTTTGTTAAATCATTATATTTTAAGATTAAATCACAGGACAAAGAAACCCTTGTCTTTCTGCAGGATACTGGATTGGAAATAAAGAATGGCTTCCTGGGGCCCAGGGACTCTTCCGTTGAGAAGCTAATGGTAATAGTAGCTACCATTTAATAAAGACTTCACATGTGAGGAACTACCTTGATCCTGACTGTACAGGATGCAATTGAAGGTCATGGGCCAAGGTCCCACAGCAAGTAAGTGTCAGGATTTGGGATCCTGCAGGGAGAACCAGGATTTGACCTTGGGTGTCCCTGTACTCCTTACATGCTACACTTGTGCTGCCCCTTTCCTGTATTTTTGTCCAAAGTCTTTTAGGCCCACTTACAAATAATTTAAATTCGTGATTAGACCAGGTGTTCCTTCCAATGTTTGAAAGACAAAACAACTCAGATGTAGTTAGCTAACCCATTCTATAGTTGTGTTATTTTGTGTCCTTTGTTTCAGGCCCACAGTGCAGCTGGTGTTGTTGCTATGCCCAGGTGATAAGAAGCTCTGTGGGTAATGATGGGACATGTCATGGGCCTTAGCACGCCTCGGTCCCCCCTTCCTTTCTTGCACCAGGATAGAAGATTAGTGAGGAGTCTAGAGAGCCAGGTAGAGTGTCTATGCCAGGATTATACAGACTGAACTGAAGTTCTTTCCGCCACCCAGTGATAGGACATGATGAGCACCAAGAGGACACAGGGAGAACTTCTTTTTCTGGTGAACATGTGATGTAGGGGGAAATTCAAAAGAATAACACATTGGGACACCTGGGTGCCTCAGTCAGTTGAGTGTCTACCTTGGGCTCAGGTCATGATCCCGGTGTCCCGGGATCAAGTCCCACATCGGGCTCCCTGCTCAGTGGGGAGCCTGCTTCTCCCTCTGCCTGCCGCTCCCCCTGCTTGTGCTCTCTCTCTCTGGCAAATAAATAAATAAGAGTAAAATCTGAAAAAAAAAAGAATAACAAGTTGCAGAAATATTTTTATCTGTTTCATGAACACGTGGGGCTCAAGAAGTTGTCAATTTCTTATTATGTACTTAAGAAGTTTTTCTTTTTGGCTTGTGCTTACAAGAGGATTTAAGCTTGATTGATGCAAATTGATTTTTAAAAGATCGTTAAAATCTTTAAACCTGGGGCATTATCTTTAGATTGTAAGTGCTAAACTCGGTCTACCCCCTTGTTTCATGATCAAAATTAACCTAGAGACCTTTAGAGCTAACTAATTGGGATAAGCCAAAATCAGACATACACTTTTTTTAATGAGAGGGATTTTAGTGTTGCGGTTATCTTTATACGGTTTTAAAATAAAGTTAAATTGAATAGAAATGTAGTCAATTTAGTTACACATTGAAACACCTCTAAAGCCTTCTCAGAATCATTTCCTTTTAGCAGTCAATTTTAAAGAGAGACTTAGGGGAGGGTACCTGGGAGAAAAGGGATTAGGTCAAACCTTCATGCATTCTGATTTGGAGTAGAAAAATTGGTTCTGGAAATCTAAGTTCGGAACATTAACTAGAGCACCTCCTCTCTCATGTGGCTTGGTCAACAATTACCATCCCAACATATGGAATTCATATCATATTTTAGCCATGATTTTTACCTTCTTCTGTTGTATTCTCTGTTCAGACAGTAAATCTCTCTTGGAAAGAATTCAGTCTAATAACTTGTTTCCAGCCTTATTCCATTTTCAAGTCTTCCCATAGGATAGGCAGAGATGCCAGTAAACAAGAAAACGATCAAAAGGTGAGGCAAAGAAGTAGAATGTGAGGCAGAGTCTCTTGATAGCAGACAGAAAGGAGGGCCAGCCTCTGACTCACAGCCTGTCTTAAAAGGTTGGCAATGACTTTGAAATTTTATCAAGTCCATCTCTTTTCCTTTAGGCAGGACTGTGCTTATAGCTTTCCCAGTGGATGATAATCTGTCCTTTTTTTGTAATGAAAGTTCCAGTGTAGAGGACACCCGTCCCCTCAGGAACTCATTGTGAAGTTAGATAGCTTTCAGAGAAGGAGTCTGTTATTGTTGATTTTTGTTGTTCATCCCCTCCTCTGGGATGATCAACTTTGTATGAAGAGGGGTGCATCCATATAAAGTCCTTATCTCTGGCACCTGCACAGACTGACAGAGAAGTTGATCACCCGAGAGAGCAACTAGTCTAATCCCTTCATTGTGACTAGTGTCTCCTCCACATTGAGAATACAGCCTTTTCTGTTTTAAAGATTTTATTTTTTATTTATTTATGTGAGAGAGAGCATGAGAGAGTCAGCAAGAGCGGGGGGAGGGGCAGAGGGAGAGGGAGAAGCGGACTCCCTGCTGAGCAGACCCAGGGCTGTTCCCAGGACCCCGGGATCATGACCCAAGCCAAAGGCAGACCCTTAGCTGACTGAGCCACCAAGGTGCCTAGGCTTTTGTTTTAAATCGAAATAGTTGTATTGTTGACTTCTGTGGACTTTAGACCTTCCCATTTTTTTGCTCACACTGTATTGGTAGTATTTCCCTACTCTGTGCTGAAATTATGCTGGTTTTGCCAGTCAGTACTGTTGGTGTCTGTGATTCTAGGCCATAGGATTAGCATGGGAATGACTTAGAGTTCTAGGTTCTGACCCTGTTTCTGCCACAGCCACCACTATGACTTTGGTGAGTAACTTACTAAGTGTCTTTGAGCCTCAGTTTATCACTGCTAAATGTGTGGCTGGTTTAGAGCAAATTTTTCCAGGGAGTTTTCCAAGAAATGTTAACACACATAACATACGAAATGGTTCCGGTTTTTAATAGGTGGTGGTGATGGTCACTGTGGTGGTGCTGGGTGAGCACAAGATTAAACGTATACAAATGGTTTGGGGGCTTTTTTGTTTGTTTTCTTGAAACAGACTTGATGCTTAAAAAAATACATTGTTAATCATCAGATCTTCAGAAGAGGTTTCCTAAATTTATTTAAAGGTATCATACCTTTCTTTCCTTCTAATTCCATGTCACCCACTTTTGACCAGGCTCATCTGCAAAGTAAAAGTAGCCACTCTTTCCTTAGTGCTTATTCTAGAAAGGGGATGCAGCTGCCAAGAGAGATTTCAGAGCTCTATAGGTAAACTATAGGTGGTCGTTTATGTATTTTGTGGTCTCCCCTTTGCTTTATGAGCTGTTGGGGGCAGGGGTCTTTTCTTACTTATCTTATGCAAAGAGGGTCTGGCTTAGTGCTTGATACCTAGAAGATACTTAATAAATGCACTGAATTGAGTTAAACTGTCCATAAATGGAAGACACTTCCTTGAAAAGTTTTGAGCTGCTTGTCACAGAAAATGTTATTATAGACTGGAGTTTTGAAATGGACGGAATTTGTAGTCAAGATGATATCTAAGGTCAGGAATTTATGAGAGTTTCCTATGGTTATAAATACAATATCATAGTAACATTACTCATAGATAACCTCTAGTAGATTAGAAAAGGACATAGTGCAGGTTTGCAGGCAGTTCTTACTAGTAAGCTCCTTTCCTTGGTCTGGATAAATTTTCTGATCGCCTTGAGTCCACATTCCTCCTGGGAGCATGGAATTATTAATGGGGAATTTTGTCCAGATTAGCAATACATAAGGAGGGACAAGACCCCATGAAATTTACTTCATCTTTCATCTTGTACAATGCCACTGTGTCCTGAGGAATTCACTTCACTAAATTTATGGTGAATTTATTTTTCTATTTTGCTTTTCTATTACCTGGCTATATTTCTTACAAACTTTTGGAGAGTATAAAATATGTCTCATATGCATTTATCTCTCTTTTGATACATAGTGTTTTGTGATCATAGGAAGAACTCAATAAATATTTGTTGAAAAAATAAATAGATGAATATGGTAGTTTTGATATTTTTCCAATTTAGCATCTGAAGTTAGATAGTAAATATGAACTTATACTTAGCAGAAATTCAATTGTTGAAAGTAGGGAAAAACAAGAAAAAATTACCTATTAATCCCCTACCAGAGATTAACTACCATTAAGACTTCAGATTATTTCCTTCTAGACATATTTTATACAGAGGGAATTTTTAGATATAGTTGTGATCACATTGTACATATAATTTGTGTCCTGATTTTTTTCACTTGAAATTATATACAGTGTTGATAATCATGTGTACTATTTTATATGTAAGAAATATTTCATAATAAAAATTTGAAAATGATAGAAGTCCCAGGTGACATGGTTTTCACAATTCGAATTTTCACATTTTTCCTGTGTGGTTTTCTTAAGCATTTATTCTTTTAGGATCATATTTCTTTTTAAGCTTTTCCTCATTTTATTTTTATTTATTTTGCTATATGAAAAGGCTAGTAAACATTCTGGACATGAGTATTTCCTGTTTTTCCTTTTGAATACTTTCAAAACATAAATGTAACTATCAGTGAACTGCTTTTCAAAAGTTTGTGCTGTTATTTCCTCTACCAGTGTATGAACATTCCGAAATGTTCAAATTCACCGGCAACGAATATGTATTTTTTTAACTTTTAAAAAATATTGATTAAGGGCGCCTGGGTGGCTCAGTTGGTTAAGCGACTGCCTTCGGCTCAGGTCATGATCCTGGAGTCCCGGGATCGAGTCCCGCATCCGGCTCCCTGCTCAGCAGGGGGTCTGCTTCTCCCTCTGACCCTCCCCCCTCTCATGTGCTCTCTCTCTCTCATTCTCTCTCTCAAATAAAATCTTAAAAAAAAAAAAATGATTAATTTTAGTGGGAAGATGGTTCCTTAGTTTGCTTCATTTTGTGGTCTTCTTAGTGAGGTCAAACTTTTTCTCATATATTTTTGAGAAGTCACTTTTGTTCTTTTTTGTTTAGAGAGAGTGAGCCCGAGAGTGCAGGGTGGGGGTGGGGGTGAGGGGCGGGAGGTGGGGGAAGAAAATCTTACATGGGCTCCAGGCCCGGCGTGGAGTGAGGCGGGGCTCCATCCATCCCGGAGATCACCACCTGGATGGAAATCAAGAGTCCAGCATTTACCGGACTGAGCCACACAGGTGCCCCCATTTTTGTTCTCTTATGAATCGTCCATTCATGTCTTTTTATTTATTTTCCTTAGTGTATGAATGCTTCATCCCACCGAGTGTGCTATTTCCTGCAGGTGTGAATGCACATGGCCCTGCTTGCGCTGCCGCCCTCGGCAGGTGTGTGGAGCAGGCGGATCCCTGCGGGCGGCCAGAGCAGGCTGTTGTGGGGCCTGTTTTGTAACGCAGCCGCGAGCACGGGCTGAGTTACTAAACAGCCCCCTCTTTCCGTTAGTTCAGCATTGCAAAAGCCAGGCCTGGCCAGTGAGGTGTGTGTGACAGGCTTCATTCTTCCCTTTGTCCCAGCTATTATTAGATAGGTTCAGAAACTGCCAGTAAATTGGGGCTGTGGGCACATTTCGGTTTATGCTGCTCGCCGAGTTCTGAAGTGTTGGAGTTACTCAATATGGTTTGCTCTTCACTTGAGCAAATTGCCAACAGCTTGCGTGTGACTCCTTAAGAATAATGAGAATCAACCTCATTTTAGGAGAGGGGACAGATTGTGTCTGTATTTGGCAACCTGCATTCCTCCGCAGCTGGGCTTGCTTAAGACACTCCATGGAGGTGAGGGGCCATATTGAAGGAGAAATGTCCATTTTGTCTGAGGAGCGGCTGACTGTTGTCAGCGTTTGCTGGCAATAACGCCTTCTCTAGCATGGCTTCACTCTCCAGACCACTGTACGTGACAGAAGTAATGTAATCGCCACAGTCTATTTCTGTCCCTTATCATTTTATGAAGGAGCTAAGTGCTAAATGCCTTCAGACGCAGAGCATGCTAAGGACTCCTTTTGCAACAAGAGAAACTAAAAACACCAAAGAATGCAGGTTGTATTTTTTTAATTCTAATTGTTTTTTTGTCTTGCATCAAACACTCAGAAATAGTTTGAATATTGCGAATGCCGCAGAAATGGTCATATAGCAAAGAAAACAAAAGCTCTTTCACCTTAACAGCAGAGGTTTTGTGTGGAACAGTTGAGAATAGGTGGAAATGATCTGAAGATAGAAGAATCTTTCTTGAATACTATGCTTATCATTTTCTTCCCTTAAAATTCTACAGTGCCTTCACGTTGCATGTATGATTAAATTCAGATTTTCCTTGGCCATCTTTTCTGTCTGAATTTTAGACTCTATACTGTTGTTAAGCAATTTAAAAATCAACTTTTTTGTTTCTACCCCAGTATGTTTTTTCCCCCAAGAAGAAAGCCAGTTTTTGTCTCTGTCAGTATGGGCTTTCCTTCTTCAGAAATCTGCCCCCCCTTAGTTATCTCTCATATTCTGTCTTGTCCACACTATGTCAGCTCATATATTCAAAATATGTTGCTTTATAAATCCTCTTGGTTATGCATATGTATTATTATTTCTTTAAGGGGAGAGCCAGTCCTGTTTTGTTTATACTTTTTAATGTGTTGTTAGAAAGTTTTTCATGTGATATGTGTCTAAATAAATGTAGTTTGTTATTTATTCTAAAACATTCATGAGATTCAAACTGAGAGTACATTTCCAGGTGGTTAGGGACATTTGTATTTAGGATTACCGATTTTATAATTTAAATAAAGTCAGTGTGGGCATGTATGAAATAAAATGGATTCTGATTTTTTTTATCTGTCCCTTAATCTTCAAATATATGGTTTTTAAAAACTTTTGTGTGTGTGTTTAGATGCCCGTTAACAATTTTTTTCATGTATTCTTTTTTTTTAATTCCAGTGTACTTAACATACAGTGTTATATTTGTCTCAGGTGTACAATATACTGATCCAACAATTCTATACATTACTCAGTGCTCATCATGATAAGTATTCTCTGAATCCCCTTCACTTGTTTCACCCATCCCCCCACCCACCTCCCCTCTGGGAACCATCTGTTTGTTCTCTACACTTACAAGTCTGTTTATTGTTGGTTTGTCTCTTTTTTCTTTGTTCATTTGTTTTGTTTCTTAATTTCCACATATGTGTGAAATCATACAGTATTTGTCTTTCTCTAACTGGCTTATTTCACTTAGCATTATGCTCTCTAGATCCATCCATGTTGTTGCAAGTAGCAACACTTCGTTCTTTTAAATGGCTGAGAAATATTCCATTATGTAGATTTATCACCTCTTCTTTACCCATTCATCTACCGATGGATACTTGGGCTGCTTCCATAATTTGGCTCTTGTAAATAATCCTGCAGTAAACATAGGGGTGCATATATCTTTTCAAATTAGTGTTTTTGTATTCTTTGGATAAATACTCAGTAGTGGAATTAAAACTTTGCTTTTAAAGATTTTACACATCTCTGATGAGATGATGTTAAAAATCCCTAAACCATGGAAGTAATGGGACAGGTGATGGTGGTGTTGGAAATAATATTCTTGGGGTGTGATGATCATGTGATTCTGGAACTCTGCATGTATAGTCAGTTCTGGCAATAGTTTAGAATAGAGAGTAATGCTTTGGCCAACTAGAGTGACAGTGGACTCTAGTGGCGTTAACTTTCTGGGGATTTCACGTAACTTAGGCTCGGTAAAGACATGAGGAAGACATTGCTCTGATTTTTATCCACTAAAATTAAATTCTAAGATTCCATATCCAATACTACAATTGTGAGCTCTCTCTTTAACAGTGAATGTGTCTAGACAGATGATGGGCTTGTTAAACATTAGGATTATAATCAAAATGATAGCATCAGTTTGGACAGATGTGAAAAGATGTACAGAAGCAGTGTTTGAGGAGTCACTTCCTGAGGCCAGGTTGGAAATACATTGTATAGGCTACTTTGCTGAGGTCAAGTTGGAGAACACATTGTATTTGTATTGTCTTGACTCAGAATAGATCATAGCCAAAAGTAAGCTTACTCTTGAGAACTCGATGATAATAATGTTGATCAAGAGCTATTAATTATGAACTTAATTCTTAATCCTTATGATGACTTCCTATGGTACAAATATGAGTATTTATAAATGAGGAAATGGAGGCTCATAGAAAAGAAGAGAGTTGCTCATGTCCTACAACTAGTAAGCATCAGAGTTAGGATTTGAACCCACTTCTCATTGATTCCAAAGGCCAATATCTTGAGATACTGGAAAGTTTTTCAGGAAATAGACAATTGGTCATGAACAGTTATCATCACATATAAAGGAAGGACTCCTTGTGATTTCTGAGTTGTTTTCATGAGTTAGTGCTGGTAAGGCTGAAATACACGTGCTCTTTCTAATCTCAGCTGACATGGTTGACATGGTCTGACGTGCAGGGGTGATTACTAAACTTGCAGAAAGAAGAAAGGACAAATATGAAACAGTTCAGGGACAAAGTGTAAGTTGAGGTAGCAGTCCTCTTCTTGGAGGAAGTGTTGGAGCCATGCTGCTATTTTTTAGTAGATTTTCTATGAGAGAGACAATGCCTGCTAATGAACGCTTTTCTGTGTATGAATAGCTTTACTATTGAGCATTTACTATATGCCAGGTATTGCATTCAGAGCTTCAGATATGTTTTCTCATGTGACCTTTTTTCCCCTCATTTAATCTTTTCAATGACCACCAGTGTAGATACCATTAATGTTCCCATTTCACAGATTAGGAGCCTGAGGCAAAAAGATTAAATGACTTCTGACACTGCACATCTCATTACTGGCTAAATCAGATTATGTCTAAACATCATGATGACATATTCTATGTTATTAATCACTACCTCCTGCTTCTTGCATTTTAATCATTCTCCATCATTTTATACATGATACTGTACGTGGATTACTAGATGGCTTTGAAGCCCAAGTTAGGTTATGGCTGCAAGTCAAGTTATGGCCGCAAGATTATATGGAAGGACATGATAGAAAACCTATGTGTTGTCACTAATTACAATTATTTTTGATTACAGTGGAAGGATAGATGAGTTCTGACAGGAGAGATTCTCTGGGACTCACTTCCTTCATCTGTAAACTGGAATAAATAATGATTCACCTGCCCTCCAGGCAGGGCTGAACAAGATAGCATCTTTGACTGAATATCCAGAGAACAATACATTTCCAGTTGTGTTCTCTGTGGAACTGGGGATGCTGACATATATATGAGTGGGCATGACTAGGGCATCTTAGTGGTATAATGAAGGCATCATGGAAAGAATCTTTTTTTTTTTTTTTTTTTTTTGCCTCTTAGGGTAATGTTGACATTGTGGGTGAACCCTGGACTCTGTAGTTGTCAAGGAATCTTAGGCCAAGAACAAAGGGATTGTATGTGGTTTCCCACATAGCAATGTACCTCCTTTGAGAAACATGAGTCTTGACTTTGACAGTGGTATGTTATAGTTTGCTTATATGCCTACCTAAAAAATAATTTTAGAAAGGTACAGAAAAAAAGTTTAAGATATACTCTTCTAAGAATCAAGGTTGATTGATGATTCTTTTCAGAAGCATGGAAGATTCTTAAGGTATAGTATGTTAATGGCTTTGTTAAATTAGCCCTTTTTTGATACTAATAGTTCTGTAAATAATTTATCATTGAGTCAGATTCCGTTTTATTCTGTTCATTATTACAGGGTAATGTGGACCTTATAGTTTCTGAAATATTGACAAGGCCATTCTGAATTATTATTTTAGAAACCATCAATACATGTGGCTCCTTTTGATTTAATACTCTTGACTTCAGTACTAATTCCAGCATGTCAAGTGGGTGGTATTCTCTGAACATCTGTAAAGAGAAGTTAATAATATTAATTAACATACTTGTGCCTTTTCTCTTCATCGTCAGTTCTTTTGCTAGAATGGTAATAATAGTGTTTTCAATAAAAACACCACCTGAGATTTGCCTTCCTTTCTCATAGGATAGCTCTTGACTGTAAAATTGAGATGGCTTCTCAATTCTGAAGTGCCTCCGATTTACCAAAAACGGCTAATCTAATGTCCCCACTTTATGACCAATGCAGGAAAACAGTTTGCAGCCTATTATTCTTTTAAATGCTTGCAAAGAGACCACAGAGTGAAAGCAGAGACAGTGCCAATCCCTAGCATGCCTGAGGGATGACTTGTTCTTTAATATTTGTGGAGCCCTGTGTCAAGAGTGAAAATGTCTAAGAAGAGAGTGCATTTACTCAGTCTCTGGGGTAAGGTGCAAAGAGCCTGTGCTATGGGAACCCCGATTAAAAATTAAATGGTTGAAACCTACAGAGCCACTGCTTTTAGCAGAACAGTGGGTGCTCTCTGGTTAACTTTGTGCCATCTTAGTTTCCATAAATTGGCAGTGGAAGCTAATATCCTTTGATCTTTTCGTTGCTGTCCGTAACTCATTGCAACCCATTTGCTGGTGAGTTGTTTCTTCACAGGCCAGTGATTATTGGCCTTTGAAAAGCATTGACTTGGGCGCCTGGGTGGCTCAGATGGTTGGGCGTCTGCCTTCGGCTCAGGTCATGATCCCGGCGTCCTGGGATCGAGTCCCGCATCGGGCTCCCTGCTCCTTGGGAGCCTGCTTCTCCCTCTGCCTCTCTCTCTCTGTCTCTCATGAATAAATAAATTTAAAAAATCTTTAAAAAAAAAAAAGAAAGAAAGAAAAGCATTGACTTAATCAACCAATGGGTGATCTAGTCTGCTGTGCACTCTAGTCAAGTTCCAAGGGGTAGGAGGCAGATGCTATTGTCATTCACATATCTTTGCCCCTGAAATGTGGCACGGGGTATGAAATAGAGTCTAGGAGTGGTGTACGCATGATTTAAAATGTACTGAGGGAGAGATCCACGAGGAGGAGAAGGGGCAAGTCAGAGGGATTGGATATACTCCTTTTCTTCCAGTTGGTTCCTAGGCTCTTAGACATTGCTCTAATTCTCCACTCCTTCCATGGGAATAACATCTTAAAACTTAAAGATAGAATGCCATAGCGACCTTAATTTCTAGATGTCCCATTTCCGGTCCAGCCCCCTGCCATTGCTATCATACTCAAAGGTCTTTCAACTCTCCCCCAAGCCTATGTTTTTCCTTTACCAACCATTTCAAAGGCTCTCTTCTTTTAGTATAACTTTAGCTATTTTGAAACATCATTAGAAAGAATCTAACTAAATGAGCTGGTGTGAGTCTATAACCGATATTTGACAAAAAACAAAACAAAACAAAACAAAACAAAACTGAGTGAGCGAGCTGTGGAATTGTCAGTGTTGATTGTCAATTGGAGTGGTATTTTTAAAAAGAGGACGTTTCATTTATAGGTGAGAAAAGTACATTTTTTGTTGTTTAAATTGTATGTTAATGTCATATTCTCTATACATGCATTTTTAGCTTTGATATCTGTCTCATCTCTCTAATATTTGAAAATAGTGGAAGTTGCTAGGTTGAGAAGGCCCTGGGGATACAGGTCACTTCTGCACGATCTTTGCTTCTTTGAGCCAAGCCAGACACAGACCATTGCCTGCTTGGTGACACTTCCTTCCCTGCTTCTAGAGATGCTCATCCTCACTGATCAGGGACAGGGACCTGACTTAGGCATGTCAGAAGAGTGTGATTTTTATCTGCAATGAACTTTCAAACTTGAAAAGTTGTTTTCTTCAGTACTGTGATTGTTATATATTTATACAGAATTATAAAAAATGAACAATAATTTATAAGTTAAACCATAGACATGCTGTGAAGAACTCTGGAAGTTGAGTCTAATTTTCCAAAGAATCACTGTATCTCCTGGTAGAGTTAGTAGCTACAGAAAAAGGAGGTTTTCAGATAGTGGGGTCAGAGTGTAAAATTGCTGCAAGAAACCTTGAAATTTTATCAGAAAAGGATTTTCAGCAATGAAATTCTAAGAAAGGTCATATGACTGGACTTTTTGATAGGTTATTTTAAATTTCTTTTACATTATCTGGCATCATAAATGCTTTCGATAGCAGATTGAATTCAGGCTATAATTTTCTGTCTTGGGAGTCTTAAATATCATCATTTCAGATCTAGTTCAGTTTTCTCAAATACTAAGACATGTAATTTCTGCTTTATTTATAAGTAGGGGAAGAACCAGGGTGATGAACGCACTTTGATTTCTGCTTTCTTATTCTATTTTGTAGTCCAAATGAAGGTGTTTTTTTCCCCCCCCCCAGAAAAAGCATACCTACTTGTATCTTTTGAAAGTGCCTTTTCAGAAAATAAGTTTTGAATGTTCATTTTAATACTGTTACGTGTGACCCTATATGGACTCTGTGCTGTTAAATCTTAAGTGTAGGGGTATAGTTTATACCCTTAAAGTGGGGCAGTAATTTTAGCAATATTTTAATGTCATATCCTTGCCTTTGCATACTGCACGCAAGCTATATTTTAGGATCCTTTTTGATGTAAGATATGTTGAAAAACGATTTTGACAATACTTGCTCTCTTGGACTAACTATATTTTAGTTAGTTTGACACATTGCACTGAAAGACAAAAAAAAAAAAGAATTTCTGTCATGTTATGATGGCCTGGTGTTGAGACCATGCTCAGCTGGTTACTTTGTACTTTGTCCTCAATGTTTACCAGAACACATCTAGCCCTGTGTGGGTATGAGGGCGGAAATGTGACCAGAAGTTGCAGAAGTTGCATTCACATGCCATTAAGCTGTGGTCAGCTTCTCCCTAAAGGGTTGTAACCCCCTTAGACAACTTCCTCTTTGGGAAGTTGCAAAGCAGAGAAACTTCTAAGGAAGGGGTCTGGCTGCAGGGATAGGGTTAGGAGTTTTCTTGCTAGAGGAACCTTGCATCATAGTTGGCCATGAATGGCCCTTTCCGGTGTGTGGCTCAGGCCCAGCCCGCCCATCAGTTAGAGACTTTGGGAAGAGGCAGAAGCTCCCTGGTGGGCTTTGAAGCTACATGCTCATTCTTGGGTGATACTCCTTGCATAGTGAATGCCAGCTTCTCCTTGATCAGGTATGGTGCCATTGTTTTGAGAGTGATTAGAGACGTAAGTGGTAATGCAGATGTGTCAGGCTGTGGTACATGCAAATGTGGATTTTGGAGGTGCTTAATTTAAAATGATCTAGAAGTTTCTTGTTGGAATCAGATAGCAGGCAGGCACAGTGATTTTGACACAGGGTTAGGGATGAGACATTAATGAGACAAATAGGCTTTAAAAAAGAAAGATTGGAAGAATCATGAAAGAATTGTGAGTATCCAGCGTCTCCTCGTATTCCCGTTGGTACCACCAGAGTCTAAGATACCGTGGTCTCCCAACTGAGCTAATATAAGTAGCCTCCTAACTGAGATTCCTATGCCCATCGTGCCTCCCGGAGACTGGCCTCCATACCACTGAAAATATAAGTCAGATTTTGCCACTCCTCTGTTCAAGCTCTCCGAGGGTTTCCCATTTCCCAAAGAGTGAGACAGAGTTTTTACTCTGGCTGCTACGGCATTCCTGGGTCTGCCCCTTGCCGCTGTCTGCCCTTATCTTGCACCAAACTTAATCACTTCACGCAGGACCCTCTGATCGCCTTGCTGTCCCTTGACTATGCCATGCCCGCTCCCTCCTTAGAACCTTTCCACATACATATCCCTGTTACTGGAACATTTTTCCTCCAGACATCCTCATTACTCACTTCTTCACCTCATTCCCATCTCTGTTGAAACAGCACCTTCTAAGAAAGTCTTTTGTGGCCGTGCACCCAAAATAGCACACTCACACCACCCCCATCACCTTTCACCCGTTTATCCTGCTTTCTTCGTAACACTTATCACTAGCTGTCATGTTCTCTTAGATGGAAGTATGTGAAATTGCCTTTTTGTGGGTCAAGAAGAGTTGAATATTGGTCACTTCACGTGGTTCAACCTAAATTACATTTATTGATTTATTTTTATTCTAACCTAAAATATATTTACTAATTTGTTATTTTTATTATTTCCCCTGCACTAAGATTTAAACTCTGTGGGTGCAGGGTTTGGTTTTACTTTGGGCAACATCCCCAGTGTCTAGAATATAGCATGCGCTTAGAAAAGCTGTTTTGAATGAATAGAGAAAAGGAAGAAAAGCCAGTGAAATTTGTTGATAGTAAGCAGAGAAAATTTATATGGAAAGTGATCTGTGCTTAGGGATTCTAGCAAAATGTGATTGGAAGAGCTTGTGAGAGTCCAGAAAATGGAAAGATTTAGTTGGATCTATGTGAAGTACAGTGTAAAGTTTCCATGTAGTTGGAGCTTTGGGCTATGTATGGACCTTAATTATATTTTTTCCATATGGTTTTCTGATATTATGGGAACTAAGAAGGATTTATCATGCCAGTTGTGCTCTAAGTTTCTTTTCACTAGAGAAAAGAACTTATTTTTTACCTGAGTTCTAGAAGCATGGCTGATAATCTTTATATCATGTGTTGTACAAACACATAGAAATACTAGGTAATCTCTTTCATATATATTTAATCTTGAAAGGAAATAAGGGCATCACCATGGGTCAGAAATAAAGATGGAATTAAAAACCTGAGGGATAAACATTTGAACTGATACCATGGCTGCTCTTGGGAGTGTGTAATTAGTCTATCTCAATCAAGGGCTTGAGTTTTAACAATCATTTGGAGATATGAACTGAAAATTGAGACTCTGTGGGTTGGAACAGAGATCTTTAGCACAAAGTTAGGACTTTTGAATAGAAAGCTCTAGGAAAAAGATTCACCATCAGCACAGGAGAGAAAAGAAAGCTGTGTCTTAGAAAATAATGTTTCCTTCAAAGGCACATCACTGTGGATTTGCACCTTATTTGGCTTTGGGATTTAAATCTGTATTACTTGTGTAGTATGGAAAAGAATCACAACTTGAGAAATAAACCAAAAAGAAATTAACCCAGGCCACTGATAACTCTGAGACATCTGGTAGAGTCAGTTGCAGACTTCTTGGGAAGGAGATTGTCATTAAATCCAGCTTTACAGGTTTCCTATGGATAACTTCCTTCTAAAGATGAACTCGTAATTTATAAAGTATAAGAAAAAATTCCCCATGAATAAGAGTTATAAAACACAACAAAGAGCAGGATTAGAATTTAATACTTTCACATGATGGAATTGTTACATAGAGCATAAAATATGAATACTGAAAATGATTAAGACATGGAAACCAAATTATAAAAATAAGAAAAAGTTGGTTTGCAAAAAGACCCAAATAGAAATTCTAGAAGTGAAAAATATAGTATTTGAAATTAAAAAATCATCAAATGGGTTAAACAACAAGTTAGACACAGCTGAAGAGAGAATTAGCCAACTGTAATGTCTGAAGAAATCAACCAGAATTTGCTGAAGAGAAAGAAACAAAATATGAAAGAGAAGTTAAGAGACATGTTAAAGAGAATGAGAAAATTCAGTGAGTATTTAGTAGGCATTCTAGAAGGTGAGAACAGGGACAACTGAAAAGAGACAATATCTAAAATTAAGATTTAAGCAAAAACCCAGAAAGATCGCATATGGACTTTCATTTTTTTTAATTTACATTTTTTTGAATTTAATTCAATTTTATTATGTTAGTCACCATACAATACATCATTAGTTTTTGATGTGGTGATCCACAATCCATTGTTTTCGTATAACACCCAGTGCTCCATGCAGTACAGGCCCTCCTTAATACCCATCACAGGGCTAACCTATCCCCCCACACCCCTCCCCTCTAAAACCCTCAGTTTGTTTCTCAGAGTCCATAGTCTCTCATGGTTCATCTCTCCCTCCGATTCCCCCCCTTCATTTTTCCCTTCCTTCTCCTAATGTCCTCCATGCTATTCCTTATGTTCCACAAATAAGTGAAACCATATGATAATTGACTTTCTCTGCTTGACTTATTTCACTTAGCATAATCTCCTCCAGTCCCATCCATGTTGATGTAAAAGTTGGGTATTCATCTTTTCTGATGGCTGAGTAATATTCCATTGTATATATGGACCACATCTTCTTTATCCATTCATCTGTTGAAGGGCATCTTGGCTCTTTCCACAGTTTGGCTATTGCGGACATTGCTGCTATGAACATTGGGGTGCATGTGGCCCTTCTTTTCACTACATCTGTGTCTTTGGGGTAAATACCCAGTAGTGCAATTGCTGGGTCATAGGGTAGCTCTATTTTTAATTTTTTGAGGAAACTCCACACTGTTTTCCAAAGTGGCTGTACAAACTTGCATTCCCACAACTGTGTGGCATATGGACTTTCAAATTAATAAACACAATTCTAAACAAATCATGAATCAAACCAAAAAACATAATGGAAATTCAAAAATATTTAAAACTGAATGGTAATATCATCTAAAATAATATATAAACTTATGGGAAGCAAAAAAATGGTAGTTAAGGCTGAAACAAGAGGTTTCATCTGTAAATGCCTGTATTAGAGAACAAAACAAGGTTAAAAATTAGTAATTTCAGCATCCAAGTCAAGATTTAAAAAGCAAACATAAAGTATAATAAAGGAAATAACAAGTAAGAAGTACATGTTAATAGAATATAAGGCAAAATCAAAAGCTGGTGCTCTAAAAGACTAATAAACAGGGTAACTTATTGCAGGCTTGAGGAAGAAAAAACTCAATATTTTAAAATACTGGAAATTCATAGCTAGTAGTCATGTATTAGAAATGACTCATTTACATCTAAAAACAGAAGGAGAATGGCCTCTACCTCTCTATATTTAACTTGTCCTAGCCAGCATAGTAAGTAAAGAAATAAATAGGAGAAGGGAAGAAGTGAAATGGTCATTAAATGGAGATATGATTGTCAAAATAGGAAAGAGTCTTTACCAAAAAACTGGTGGATATAATACAAAAGTTCAGAGAGATTGCTGGGTATAAAATAAAGTTTGCCTATACAATCAATAAACAATTAGGAAGTTCAGTTTAGAAGCTGATACCATGAAAACTCTCAACAAGAAGTAGAAACATGTAGGAATAAATGTAACAAAAAATGTGCAAGTCATTTACAGATAGAAATACAAAGGTTTTATTTAAGATTCAAAGAGGATCTAAATAAATTGAGAGGTATACCATGGTTAGAGTAGAATTACTTAATATAATAAAGATTTAATTCTTCCCATATTAGTTTATAAATTCTAATAAAAACTCACATAGAGGTGGTTTTGTTTGTTTGGGGAAATTTGACAAGCTGATTCTAAAGTGTATGTGAAGCCCTGAAGGTCAGTAATAACCAATACGATGTTAAAGAAGTGGAGGGATGTTAGCCATACCACATACCAAGAATTACCAAAAAGGTATAGTAAATAAGACTTTGGGTTATTGGAGTAGCAATAAATAAATATGCCAAGTTCAGAAATAAACCCAAGTATGACTGAGCACGTATTACAAATTAGTGTAGAAAGGATCCAATAAATGGAGAAGTAATTATTCATATGGGGGTCATAAACATAAGAAGATCACTTCCTCACACCAAATACAAATTAAATCCCAGATGGCATGTAGCTTTAAAAGTGAAGGGAAAATAAAAGAATTTATATTTTTAAAAGAAAAAGTATGAGAGTATCTTTCTGACCACTGGGCAGGGAAGGATTTCTTTCTTTCTTTTTTTTTTTTTTAAGATTTTTATTTATTTATTTAACAGAGGGAGACACAGCGAGAGAGGGAACACAAGCAGGGGGAGTGGGAGAGGGAGAAGCAGGCCTCCTGTCGAGAAGGGAGCCCGACGTGGGGCTTGATCCCAGGACCCTGGGATCATGACCTGAGCTGAAGGCAGACGCTTAACGACTGAGCCACCCAGGTGCCCCGGGAAGGATTTCTTAAACAAGACATTTAAACACAAACTATAAAGAAAAATAATGATCGATTGTATTAAAACAAAAATTCTGTACAGTAAAGACAATTCCATTTCATACTCATCAGTTTGGTAAAAACTAAAGTCTGAAAATACCAAGTATTTTCTATGATATAGAAGAATAAATTGGTACAACCAACTGGGGAAGGAGTTTGACATATTTTAGTAAAGTTAAAAATGTACATATCCTAAGGGAGGCATATATCTAGGCATATATATTCTAGGCATATATCATGGAAACATATGTGTTCACCAGATGATATGAACTTAGGTGTTTATTTTGGCATAGTTTCATAATGGCCTAGTACTAGAAAAAATTCTGTATGTCCATCAGTAGAAGAAAGAACAAATAAAAGGTGGTATATTTATATAGTGGACCAGTGTCCAGCAGACATAACTCATAACTCTCTGAGATGTATTAACAGGGATAGTTCTCAACAACATAAAGTCAAACAAAAACAGAAACAAGGTCACAAATATTAATGGTATATTGTTTACATAAAATTTTAGAACATGCAGAACAATATTTTTTTTATTTTCAAAGAATGTATTAATAGGTATTAAAATAATTAAAAGACAATAGAAATTCTGAACAATAATTTTAGGATACTTCTGTGAAGGGAGGTAGGGAAGAAAGGACATGTGATCAAGGAGGGAGGGATACACGGCGGCCTCCAATCTGCATGAGATTTTTTTTCAGCTCTTTAGTTGATAACACAGATTCACTAGAAGACCCAATTATAATACAGACATGTCCTGTTTACCCTTCACTCAATTTCTCCTGATGACTATACTTATATACTGTAGTACAATAGCAAAACCAGGTGTCTGAGATGGGTCACATCCGTCGTTATAGTCCTTTGTTATTTTATCACACATGTGGATTTGTGTAACCACCACCTCAGTCAAGATTCAGAAGCTCAGGGCGCCTGGGTGGCTCAGTTGATTAAGCAACTGCCTTCGGCTCAGGTCATGATCCTGGAGTCTCTGGATCGAGTCCCATATCGGGCTCCCTGCTCGGCAGGGAGCCTGCTTCTCCCTCTGACCTTCCCCCCTCTCATGTGCTCTCTGTCTCTCTCATTCTCTCTGTCTCAGATAAATAAATAAAAAAAAAAAAAAAAAAAAAAAAAAAAAGATTCAGAAGCTCCATCACTCTGAAATATCCCCAGTACTCTGTTTTTGTAATCACATCCACTCCCTTTCCCCTATGGTCCCTAACTCCTAATTTGGCAACCACCTAATTTGTTTTCCATTTCTATACAGTTTTGTTGTTTTGAGTATGTGGCTCTTCTGTTTTATATTCCCCCAACAATGTATGAAAGATACAGTTTTTCTGCATCTTTCCAAGTATTTGGTATTGTCACTATTTTTAATTTTAGCTATTCTAATGAGTGAGTAGTGATAGCTCCCCATATTTTTACTTTGCATTTCTCTAAATGATAGTGTATTAGTTTTCTGTTGCTGCTGTAACAGATGACCACAAACTTAGTGGCTTAAAGCAATACAGATATATTATCTTAGAGTTCTATAGATCTCAAGTCTGACACAGGTGTTGGCAGTGCCTGTTCCTTCTGGAGGTGCTAGAGGAGAATTTGCTTCCTTGTCTTTTCCACCTTCCATATTTCTTGGCTCCTGGCCCGTGTCCTCTCTGTTCAGATCCAGCAACAGTGGAGTGAATCCTCCTCCTATCACATTGCTCAGACCTCTTCTGCCTTGAGTGTCTACTTTTAAGAACTGTTGAGGTTACACTGGGCCCACCCAGAAAATTCAGGATAATTGCTCTCTTTTAAGATTAGCTAGAGAGCAAGCTTAATGCCATCTGCAACCTTAATTCTCCTTGGCCATGTAATGTAACATAGAGTTTCTGGAAATCAGATGTGGACATCTTTGGAGGGGCAGGCATTAGTCTGCCTCCTATAGTTAGTGATGTTGAACATCTTTTTATGTGCTTATTTGCCATCCATATATCCTCTTCAGTGAAGTGTCTATGTCTTTTGACCATTCCCTAATTGGATTGTTCGTTTTAGTACTATGGAGTTTTGAGAGGGTTTTTGTTTTTGATTTGTATTTTTGAAACTGTAGTTGTGAGTCTTATAAATATTTAGTTTACAAATATTCCTCTCAGTCTATAGCTGGTGTTTTCATCTTCTTAACAGGGTCATTCACTGAACAAAAGTTTTTAGTTTTGATGAAGTGTTATTTATTGATATATTTCTTCTATGGATAATGCTTTTGGTGTCATTATGTATTTTAGTAAGACTTAAGTCATGAAGATGTTCTCTTGTTGTCTTCTAAAAGTTTTATGGTTTTACACTTTACATTTAGGTCTAAAATCTATTTGGAGTTAATTTTTTAGTAAGTGGTAAGGTTTGGATCAAGGTTCTTATTTTTCTTTTTCACTATGGCTATCTGTAGGAATGTTCTAGCACTATATACTGAAAAGACAATATTTCCTCCATTGAGTTGCTTTTCAATCATTGATAAAAAATAAATTGGTCATTGATTGATTAATTCCTTAAAAAAAGGAGAAATATAATGAACTGTTAAGTTTTTTTCTTTTTAAAGATTTTATTTATTTATTTGACAGAGAGAGAGACAGCAAGAGAGGGAACACAAGCAGGGGGAGTGGGAGAGGGAGAAGCAGGCTTCCCGCTGAGCAGGGAGCCCGATGCGGGGCTCGATCCCAGGACCCTGGGATCATGACCTGAGCTGAAGGCAGACGCTTAATGACTGAGCCACCCAGGCGCCCCTGAACTGTTCAGTTTTAATAAGACTAAGGGCACAGTAATATGTTGAGGTTTTTTTTCCTATTGCTATGAAATAGTTGATAATAACGACACATAAAGGGGGATTTGCATCCTCCAAGTCCGAAAATTTTGGGAGAGTTGGAGATGATAGTGATGATAAAAGAATCACACTGGATTGGAGACTAATAGCTGTATGATTTTGCTCAAAGTCTCGTCCTTCTCTGGGCTTCAGTTTTGCTTTCTGTGAACCAAGAGTGCTCTTCTAGATGACCTCCCAGAGCCCTTTATATTGCTGAAAGAGTATGACTACTTAAAATTGAGTTTAGAATAAGAGATGAGGAGAGCCATCCAGGCTGTCATTCTAGCTTATAGTCTAAAGAAGAGAAGCTGTTTATATCCCCAAGTACAGGCTGCATAATTACCTAGAGGTTCATGGGGAACAAAAAGCCCTTTATTTCAAAGAAGTTTGGGGAGTTTCTGTATACTTATAACTAATCATAATAGTATAGAAGGTATCATGATATAAAATGCAGAATTTGCATTTTAAGAAGATCCCAGACTAAATGCAACACAGTGTCCTGAAATAGAAAAAGGATCTTAGGGGAAAAATTGATGGAATCCTAGGAAAATCTGTAGTTTAGTTAAGAGCATTATCTTGATGTGAATCTCTTAAATTTGTCAACATACCATGGTTTGTAAGACATTAATATTAGTGGAACCCGGGTGAAGAGTGTATGAGAATCCTCTGTACTGTCACTGCAACTGTGCTTTAAATTTAATTATTCCAAAATAAAAATCTTATTAAAAAATATCCCAGGTGGTCAGATAATTTATTTGTACATGAGATTTTGTGGAATACTCCTAGGGTACTCTTAAAAAGTGCAATTTCTCTTATCCGAGATTTCATAAATCAAAATTTCTGAGTTGGATTCTGAATTTTAAAAAAATCTCTCATGGTGATTGTCTTGCACACTAAAATATGAGAATTTTAATTTAGAGCTTTCTTTCAGGAGTTCCCTTTCTTTGAAAAATGCAGTAGAACTTGTTTAGGCTTTGGTCCATCAATGCCAGTGTGTAGACTGATACAGGGGTATTATCAAATTTTCACCAGTCTATAGCTCAGTGAGACAAAAAAAAAAAAAAACAACTAAAAAATTAATAATCAGCTTCTGAAGTGGCAGCATGGGTTGCTCTGTGGACTGGCTCCTCAGTGAAATGACAGTAACTGGTGAAATTTATCCTAAAAACCTAACCCTTTAAGTCTGGAAATTATCCTAAGGGTGTATAGCAAATGGAGAAACATGTATTCAGGAAAATTGACTAAACTGAGTTTACCAGCCAGAGTGTGTGGCATTTAAGCCATGACGCACTCCCTTTGTTCTGCCCCACCCCTTCATCATAACAGATCTTGCATTCCAGATAGTTGCAATCAAAACATGGGGTTCCCTCTCTCCCAAGCTTCCAGTCTAGGGCTACTGGATCTCTAGTAGGGACAGTCTGCAAGCATTTCTAATCCCTCTCCCCAGCTCTGTGTTGTAAAACTCTGTTCAAGGCAAGAGGACTTACAAGAGTGGAGCCCCCATCCCCATCTTGTAGGGTAAAAGCATGGCCGACTAAGGAGAAAGGACTCCAATCACCACTCTAGTTCAGAGCACAGAGAGGTTCCACACCAGGAGAGACACGCCTAGAAGACCAGAGGCTTTTGTTTCTGGTAAGTACCCTGCTTATAAAAGCAGGGCTACTCTGAGAGAAATGGGCCACTGTCCCTTCCCCCTGATCTAGAGCAGTGTTGCAGAGATTTTTCCCATGGGGAAAGGCAGGCTCTAAGCCAGAGAACTATATAGGTCTCCCCAAGGAAGAGGCTGCTACCTGCATGACAACAAAAAGGTAATTTGTAGACCAGCTTGACTTAACAGAGTGTACCAGAGAAAGAGATAGCTAAGAAGAGTCCTTCTGGGCTTGCAACAAGCCTTGAAACCTAGTCTCAAATACTGTTGCTTAAAGGGTCCCAAGTTTAATTAGAGTAGACTGTGGAGCAATTTATCCCCCAAGGCATTGTTGAAAACAGTAGAACGAACGAGCAGCAATTAGCTGAAGCCCAGAGCCAAGTATTTTACCCACAGAACTTCACAGAGATCAGGGAAAGAGTTAGTCAAAGGGAGTCATGCTAAAACTGTCACTTCACGGTGATTGTGAGTATGCCCAAGGCTGCGCCCTCTGAAGAGTGGGGGGGGGGGGGGGGTGTTTGTAAACTGCAGGAGAAATAGACTTCTCTGAAATAGTTCAGCCCAATTACTAACCAGTTAAAACAAGGAAACAACCCCCGAGCATAGGAATCAGTGTCCAGAGTTGCTGGAATATAGTGTCTCTATTGTCCAGTTTTCAACAAAAAAATTACGAGGCATGCCAAGAAACAAGAAAGTGTGATCCCATTGACTGGAAAAAGGAGGCAAGAGAAGTTGCATTTGAGAGGACCATGATGTCAGACTTAGCAGACAAAGATGTCAAAACAACTATTATAAATATATTTAAAGAATTGAAGAAAATCTTGCTTTAAAAAGGAAAGGAAAGTATGATGACATTGTTTCATCAAATAGTGTCAGTAAAGTGATAGAAATTGTAAAAAAAAAAAAACAAACCCAAATAGAAATTCTGGAGTTGAAAATTAAAATAACCTAAATGGAAAATTTACTAGAGGGGTTCAGCAGATTTGATGTGGCAGTAGAAAGAATCAGTAAAGATGTATTGATAGAGATTACGCAATCTAAAGAACAGAGAGAAACAGTAATAAAGGGAAATAAACAGAACCTCAAAGAAATATGAGATAATATTAAATATAGCAACATATGCATAATTGGAGTACCAGAAAGAAGAGTGAGTGGATTAGAAAAACTACTCGAAGACCACAGTATTTCTTCCTTGGGAAATTGTCTTTTCTCCTGAGAGTCTGACCTTCCTATTTTTACATTGTTAAAATTTCCCTTTGTTAAAAAAAAAAAAAAAGGAAAGAATAGTTGGTGGCAATTATTTTTATGGCCTTTTATTTACAAAATAAAATGTTGGTGCTCCTATATTGATCTGAGAGTATTTAATGTAAAAAAATTATTGTTTCATAAAATCCTAAATTTGGGAAACACTGGTTTAAAAATTAAATCTCTCTTCAGTGACCCTTGGAAGCTGACAGCTTTAAGAAAAATAATAACTATTAAAGTTTTAACATTAGGAGGGTATTATAGATCTTCAAGTGCCTTCCAGAATACTTATTACATGGTAGATTTAATGAATACATGTTGCAGTGAATGACACATAGGGATCACGAGTATGTGACTTGCTTTTGGAATGTGTGCATGTGCATGTGTGTTTGTTGTGTGTGTGTGTGCAGCTGGCCATGGCCTCCTTCTGCTGTTCTCCTTTTTTTTTTTTTTTTTTAAAGATTTTATTTATTTATTTGAGAGAGAAAGAATGAGGCACAGAGAGAGCATGAGAGGGGGAGGGTCAGAGGGAGAAGCAGACTCCCCGCTGAGCAGGGAGCCTGATGTGGGACTCGATCCTGGGACTCCAGGATCATGACCTGAGCTGAAGGCAGTCGCTTAACCAACTGAGCCACCCAGGCACCCTCTGCTGTTCTCCTTTAAGACTATATAGCTACATCTAATATGTATGAGTTCACTTGTTTCTTGCTAGCCTTCTATCCATGAGATTTTTCTTTGAAATATTTATATGGGTTCTGATCTTTTAGTTGAGTTTCAGAAATCCTCTCCTCCAAGTATTAAGGGATAAGTGGAATTATTTAATACCCCCCTCCTTCAATTTTCAGTAATATTTTCATTGGTGGTATGTCTGTTGTTGCATTTGCTTGTGTTCACTATTTTGATTTCCAAGTTTTCATTACATTTTTATGTTTCTTCTTCTCAGTGTCTGAAGACCTTTTAAATAATTTTATTGTTCTCTTTTACCCTCTGCACTGACATTTTTATTTCTTGGAGAGAAACTTGAATACACATTAGCGCAATAGAGCAGGTTTCGGGTTACCCTATCTATTCCATAGGTGAGTCTAAGACTTCTGTATGTGTTGTGAACAGTTAGTTCCTTGCTGACGGCTAAGACAGTGCTTAGTAATAATTATGCTTCCTGGACCTTTGTGAAATAACCTGCTTTACCCCAGTTCAGCACATGGTGGTTGAGAAACCTCTGCAGTCTTTTCTGTTGGAAATATGTCTGTAGAGGGATATAATACCTGACAGTGGTGCAGGTCATGGGCTCTGAGACACCATCCTGTCTCCGTTGGTGTTTCCAGAGCACACCTTTGATGTGGCTTCACAAGTTTGAATTTACCCACTCGAGACGAAGGAGTGGAACTGTAGTATTTTGGTCCATCATGTTCGACAAAAGCAAAACATCAATGCTAGAAAAATTATTGCTGATCCTCTCAATAATCCAAGGAGAATTGACCGCAGATTTAAAGGATTTAAAGTTGCAAGTAAGTAGGATTATTTGTTGACTCAAAAGGCTTTCCATAACCTGCTTGAACCCCTATCAGCAACTAAATTACTGTCTTCTGAGAACAGAACCATAATGATAACCAGAGTATTGCTTAATATCTGCTGCTATTTTAAAGTGTTTCCTACTGTGTTTCATTGTGTCTTAATGTTACTAAACTGTATATCATAATTGCTTAAAACTGCTTTAATTTTTAAAGCACTTTAAATTTACATATCCTACTGAGCCACTCAGTGCACGAAGCCCTAAAATGTCAAAGTGGTTCTTTTTTACAAATAACATAGTTAGAAACAGTTGGTTATAGATCCTATTTGTGAGAAACCAACTTTGAACAGGGCTCGCAAGAGAATGATTAGAAGGAATTTATTAAACAATTAATTGACTAAGGGAACTCGCCCCACACTATGTCAGCCCACAGCAGGCTGTCTCCAACCTTTGCTGTCTGCATTGGTCATTTTTGGCACATAATCGCTTAAACTATTACGCAACTGCTTCAATTATTAATATCGCATTTCCGTAGCTGAACTGTGACCTTGTTTTCATGCTGGCCATCACAGGGCCAAGGTCAGAGCTGGCAATATTATAGAGGCTGAAGACAGGAGGATTTGGGGTCATCATTCTGAGAGGTCACTGCTGGACTTACAGCAGAGAATGGCTTGATAGGATTATTATGGTCTCATTTGAATAATTTACTGTGACCCTTTGGGATGTATATTTTTCTATACAATGTTTGGTTACTTTGACTCTTTGACATGTTATGGTGTATTGCTTCAGGTTGGGTTTTGTTGGTTTTAAGTGATGATAATCTAACTTAAATGGATTTGATCACTGAAAAGTCCAGGGGGTAGGTCAGGACTCGAGAGATGTCACTGGGACCGTGTCTCTCTCCCGCTGCTCATTTTTCCTTTGTACTGGCATCACCCAAGGAGACTCCAGGCACCTGAACATGTTACGAACTTACATACTTTGCTGTGAGGTTCACATCATATTGCTTCAGAATCCCCAATAAAATGACAGCTTCTCTAAGTTTCTTTTTTTTTTTTCCAGATCTATTTATTTTAGAGAGGGAGAGTACACACAAGTGGTGAAAGGGGCAGAGGGAGAGAATCTTCCAGCAGACTCCCCACTGAGTGTGGAGACCGCCCCTGAGATCATGACCTGAGCTGAAACCAATGGACTGAACTACTCAGGTGCCCCTGTTCTAATAGTTTTAATGAAAGTCTCAGGATTGAATCTCATGAGATTCTCATGTAGGTCACATGACCATCGTTGAACACGTCACAGTGATCAGGGAAAGGTCATACACCAAGATTGCCTGAGATGGGAAAATGTGGTTTTCCCAAGTTAGATCATGATGTCACCATTGGAAAATGGGAGAATGAATTAGTTCCCCCCATACATAGTTTTAATTTGTTCCTACCTTTATGAATTATTCCCAATTTCATCTGCTTTCTTTTTCTACATGAACATGCATTCTCCTTCCTCTGTAGCAAGCTTGTACCTTTTAGCATCCCTCAGGTCATCACTACATTCTCCATGCAAGCAGGTGGGAGCAGTGAGAGACCAGTGGAAAGAACAAACCTTAAACCCTATTCATGCCAGAACCAAGGGTTTCATCTGACATCTTCCAGAGCCTTTGCCAAAGCCTACCTAATTCTTTTTTTTTTTTAAAGATTTTATTTATTTTTTTGACAGAGAGAGACACAGAGAGGGAACACAAGCAGGGGGAGTGGGAGAGGGAGAAGCAGGCTTCCCGCGGAGCAAGGAGCCCGATGCGGAACTCGATCCCAGGACCCCGGGATCATGACCTGAGCCGAAGGCAGACGCTTAACCGACTGAGCCACTCAGGCGCCCCAAAGCCTACCTAATTCTGATGGATGATGTTTACCATATCATTGCTTTCCAAGCTTCAGTTCACTTTAGGCTGCCAAGTGATTTTGGAAAACTCCTCAAGGAAAGTTTTGTAAACATAATAGAGGTATACACAATAAATTGTGCTATCCAACTCGTTTAGCCTAACATTTTCTTCTCTGCCATTGACCCAAAGTTCTTCTCTTTAGTAAAACATCATGACAGTCAAAATTTTTTTCATACGGAAAGAAGTTCCCAAGTACTTTGTTCTTATATCAAGTGGAATTGAAATCAATGCCCCACACTGTTGTTTTTGCCAAAACAATGGTGAGTTATACCAGTGGTCAGAGTGACTTTTCTAATGGCAAAGAAAGATCTAGAATGATTCACCCACGCAGGATATGGGTAGCTCCCAAGGAATGAGGAACACAATACTAGAATAAATTTCCCCAATGCAAAAGATATATTACGTTGTCCCATAATTAGCCTGACTGCAATATTTAGGAATAGGGGTTTGTTTTTAATTCAGAACATCTCTTTTGGTAACTTTATTAAATGATGTCTGAAAAAACTCCATTATGTCAATGTAATTAAAAGCTCATTTGAAAATGAGTAAAGCCCTTAAGGAGTTTTTAAGTATTTTTAGATTCACGTGTCAGTGTTTTATTTTAAAGCTGCAGGGTATTTTTTTTGTTAGATTTTTACTTTTCTTAATTTATTGTTAATTAAAAACAAAATGAACCGTAAGTACAAAATCTACATTGTAGCCAGCATAGACTCCCACGAAGCTTGTTGTCCTGGCCATTCTGATGTGTTTTTTTCCTTTGAGGAGTTTGGGTGTTATGTGGTCAGCACTATCCAAACAATTAATGTAATAGAATGAAAATGTCCCTTCAGCAGAAATAGCTCCTTCTGAGGTGAGTCTAAACTGCCTTTAGATTGAAGAAGAGTTATGTAAGACCATTTCTGTCCAAAATGATTGGGCTGAATTCCAGATTTCTCTAATGAAACTTTGCTGAATAACTGCTATGCTTGCAGCTGTGGAAGTATTCAAAATCAAGTGTTGATTCTTGCTACTTGATCGACTACTTTAGAACTAGGTTCCTGAAAGCTAGACCCAAGTATTTGTTCAGAGAAGTTAGTTGTATAGGAATTTATTTTTGATGGTAGTAAGTGGGCCGTCACTTGGGATGTGAGCATTTTACTTGTTAAGGCCTTTGTTGAAGGAGATCTGTCTAGTATGGATTTTTCCAGTGGCTTTGGTAAGTAATGGTATCTTAAAGAATTTAGAAGATCTTTTATGAATTGGGAATAAAGGGTACCTGTATCTTCTTAACTTCTCTGAAAGAATCTGAAAACTTCAGTTTCAGGTCTAAATGTTTTTCTTGTAATCTTGCACTGTAAAATACTTTTATTTTACCTGTGTCCAAGAAGTTTGCAGCCGAGCAACTCTGATGGCCTAATCTCAGGAGAATACGTGATTGACAAGCATAAAGCTTTATAAGAAAAGTATATTTGTTAACCTTGTGAGAGGAATGATTTAATTTTGTGGTTTTCATTTCTGAGTGCAAACAATGCATCATCAACTTTAAAAAGTAATACTAGAGAAATATTGTATTAAAAGAGTACTGAGGGGTGCCTGGATGGCTCAGTTGGTTGAGTGTCTGGCTTTTGGTTTCTGCTCAGGTCATGATCACATGGGTCGAGGGAAGGAGCACCGTGTCAGGGTCCATGCTCAGTGGGGTGTCTGCTTGAAGATTCTATCCCTCTGTCCCTCCCCTGACTCGCACGTGCTTTCTCTGTCAAATGAATAAATAAATCTTAAAAAAAAAAAAAGAATAATGAAGCTCTGAAGTGAGTGTATCCAAGCTGCCAGAATGTGTATTATTTATGAGTGGTGAGTTGCATATACTTCTACTAGTAAATTATAGTCTTCTAGAGTCTCAGAATTCTCAACTTATGATTCTTCACCTTTTTATTTTAAGCAGAAGAAAGAAAATATTGATATTAAAAAAATACCGATGCATCAGTTAATTTATATGGAATTAAAAAAAAATACCTAATTATTCTTAGTTCTTAGATGCTCCTTTATAACTACATTCAAACTACCCTGTAACTTAATGGCTTAAAAAATAAACATTTTTACTATTCTCATGATTATTTAACTTGGACTGGGTTCAGCATGCAATCACTTCCCTGGTGGTGTTGGTGGTCACTCATGTGGCTATATTCAGCGGGCAGGCCAGCCGTGATCTGGTGCTAGGCTCAGTTGGGATGCTTGAATGACTGGGCTTCTCTCTTTTCACATGGTGTTTGAGGCAATCTCTCCAGTGGTTCAACCTCTTACATGGCAGCTCAGGATACCAAAGAGTAGAGGAGTATAAGTTTCCAGGCCTTTGTAATGCTTGGGCCTGGTATTGGAACTGGGTTACTTCCATAGCATTTGTTGGTTAAAGGGATTATATAAGGCCATCCCAGGTTCAAAGGAATAGGATGACAAGAGGGTATGGTGCTGGGAAACATGGTTTATTGGAAGCCACCAAAGTGACAGTGTCCTGCATTAGCATATATTAATTCATTCAAATGACATGCATTATTGCTCTGTGTTAGCATGGGAAGAGAGAGAAGCGAGCAAAGACTTAGACCCATATATATTTAACTTGAGGTGCTTTTAAAAAATTCAAGAAGGCATGTTGGATTAGATCCAGGAGTTTGGATCTCAGAGGAGAGGTCTAGTTCAGAGATTAAATTTGTGATTGATTGTTGGTGACTGAGCCTGTGGACACAAATGGGATCACTCAGGGAGAGACAACAATGTACTCAAAGAGATAGGGACTTGGGACTGGGCCTTGAGAAGTTAAACGTTTTAAAGCTTAAGTATAGGAGCTCGAGACTGAGAATGTAGGAGAAATTCAGAAGAGTATAACCTTACAGCCACCAAACAGAGTTTTAAAGAAGGAGGGATTGAATGGCAACGTCAAATACTACCAAAGGGTCAAACAAGAGGAGGAATGACAAATGCCCATTGCATTTACTGATAAAGAGAAGTTACTTCTCTTGGTAACCTTTCCAAAACTGCGTAGAGATGGTGAGGTATGTCATATTGAGGTAACTGAAGAGTGAGGAAGCAGTGAGGGGAAAAAGCGGATAAGGAATGTGACTCTTTAAAAAAATTTTTTTTAAAAGATTTATTTACTTTAGAGAGAGAGAGAGATCGCAGGGGGAGGGGCAGAGGGGGAGGGAGAGAAAGTCTTAAGCAAACTCCATGCTGAGTACAGAGCCTGATGTGGGGCTTGATCTCACAACCCTGAGAGTACAACCTGAGCCAAAACCGAGAGTTGAATGCTTAACCGACTGCACCACCCAGGCACCCAGAATTTCACTCTAAAAAGAGGTCTGGCTATGAGTGAGAAAGAGATAGAAGGTGCTTATAGTATGAGGTGAAGTTTTGGAGGGATCAGAGAGAAGAGATAATGGGGAAAAGAGAGAGTATAGGAGACCACTGAAAGGATTGTTTTAAGGAGGACATACACTTTCTCTTTGGTAATTTCCTTAACTGGTAAGCCTCTAATTCAGAAGTGGCTACCCTTTCTAAGGTTGTATTTAAATTTTTTTTGTTTTACACTCTTATTTCCTAAAGAATAGGAATAGGGTAATAATAATTACCTTAACTAGTAAGCCCCTAATTCAGAAGTGGCTACCCTTTCTAAGGTTGTATCTAAATTTCTTGTTTTATGCTCTTATTTCCTAAATAATAGGAATAAGGGTAATAATAATGATAAGGGTAATAATAGTTGTCAAGAACTGTGAAGAATCTGAGTTGTGCCTTACTTAAAAGCTAAGATGTTAGCTTGACATAGTTTCAGGAATGCTACCAGAAGACATGAGACTCCTGGGCCAGAGACAAAGGCCATGATGACTCATGACATTGCAAGCAATGTGAGCTTTAAGTTGGTGTCATTTACCCTTTACCCTTTCCCCCCACGTTTTTTGGAGGCAAAATGGAGCAGCCACATTGGATGCTGCAGCATGTGCACACATAGTAGATCTGCATCTCAGTCAAGGAACTCTGAGCTTAGGGAACCTGAATCTTTTTTAATAGGCTGCAGCAAACCTGACCAACATTTGTCCTAGAGTGAAGCATTGTCAGTATTATATTGGGCAATAGGCAAACCTTCCGTCTGCTCCAGATGAAAACACTGTTTTTCTCTCTTTTCTAAGGCTCTTGGCTCTACAAACATCTTTGAAAATATACATCTGACCTAAAGCTTTCAGAGTCTCTGCTAAGAAGATGTGCAGAAATGTGGAAGACTTACGGAGAATTGTCTACCAACAATTTTAGTTGGGTTTTATAGGCAGCACCTCTGTACTAGGCATGACACTTTTTTTTTGTTGTTGTTAAAGATTTTATTTATTTGTTTGACAGAGAGAGAGAGCACAAGCAGGGGGAGCGCCAGAAGGAGAGGGAGAAGCAAGCTCCCCACTGAGCAGGGAGCCCAATATTGGGCTCGATCCCAGGGTCCTGGGATCATGACCTGAGCTGAAGGCAGCCACTTAACCGACTGAGCCACCCAGGCACCTCAGACATGATGCTTCTTACATTTATTTTCTAGTCCAGTGCTCACACACCTTTATGAAATACTGTATTAGTCGGTCTGCCATAAGAAAATACCACAGACTGGATGCCTTAAACAACAGATATTTTCTTCTAGCTCTGGAGGCTGTAAGTCTAATTTCAAGGTGTTGGCATGGTTACTTTCCGCTGAAGCCCCTCTTCCTGGTTTTTAGATGGCTTCCTCCTCACTGTGTCCTCGCGTGGTCTTTCCTCTGTTCCCGTGCATTCCTGGTGTCTCTTCTTATGAGGGCACCAGTTGTATGGATGAGAGACCTACCGTTATGAACTCATTTAACCTTAAATACCCTTTAAAGGTCCTATTTCCAAATACATTCACATTGAGGATTGAGGCTTCAACCTAAGAATATTAGGGGACATAATTGAGTCCACAATAGATACTAAATGCTGTGCATTACTTACTGTAACTATTTTTCAGGTGAGAAAACTGAAGCTTAGGGAGGGTAAGGCACCTGAACAAGATCACACAAGTCAGAGGGATGGAATGGGCTTTGAACTGAACTCCAGACTGACTCCAGCCTATGAGCTTAACCACTCTCCTACAGAGCTAGATTGAATACATTTGTATTTCAGGGGAAGAAGTGATTTCTTAGCTTTTGAATCAGAGCCACTGATCTTGTGAAAGAATATTATGGTATGAGCCACACAGTTCATTAGCCAGACTTGCTCCCTCCCCAACTCCGTCCTTTTTCACTCCCCTCCCTCCTTCCTATCACACAATCATCAGCATGTAGTTATTGAATGCTACTATGGCCAGGTGCCAAGGATCCATCAATCAACAAAATCAATTTCCTCACCTCATGAAAGGTGTATCTTTGGTATTGTGTGAAAGACTTTTACTATTTCTCTTCACCTATTCCTAGTTTTTAGATATTTATATTTTCTGCATAACTGAAATGGAAAAGGAACTAACAGTTACCAAGTATCAACTATATATTAACCATATCCACTTATATATTATTATTTCATTTAATAACTGATGTTTATTAGCATAGATGGGAGACTTTCCCATCAGAAATCTTTAATTCTGATTGTACAAATGTGTGTGTATATGTATATATATGTATATATGTATATATATATTTTGCTATTGAAACTTTGCAAGCTCAAGTGTTTAGGTGTGATGATGTAGTTATGAAGAATGTACACACTTGTGTGTATCTATGTATGTATATATTTGTATATTTTTCCCTTTTTGTGTCCGAGAATAGGTGGTCAGTGCAAAGACCAATCGGAAGTTATTACAACACAGACAGCCATCTTCAAGCTTACAGTCTTAGGTGGTGATGTTGGAATCAATCAGTTTAACACAGTTTACATAGGTTCAGGGAGGACAGCTAAGGATTGAGGGGTGTCAGATGGTGATGAAGGGAGTTTGGGGGAATATTAAAATAGAACTCCAAACCAGTACCATATTGAAGTTATGTCCGAGCTTTGGGGAGCTCTTTCAGGCTGATTTCTTCTGGTTCCAGCCTGTTTTTTCCTAGCTGTTGGCATCTGTATAGGTATTGTCTGTATATGATTTTCCTTGCAGTGTAAAAAAGGATTGTTTAAAGTGCCCTTAAAAGAAGAGCTTTTCTCAATTGAAAAATGAAATAACTGTATTTTAAGATGTCTTTTCTACATTTATAAAACTATTTGGAATCAAGACAGTGCATTAAAGCTCACATTTTTGTAAGAGTTGATCCCAACCGGTCTTTTTTTCCCCTTTGGGTTTTCTGGGGCACCATATTTTATTTATTTGAGCAGCTGTGATTTGGAATGCATGATTCACTTTTACTTTACTATTATAGTTCTACTCTCTTGAAGTCTGCTACTTTTTTACACTCTGCAACGGGGGATTAACAAATTAACTTTGCTGTCACCAGATTGACAGGGATATAAAGAACTATTTCTTAACACAGTCACTTTAAGGAACTTTTCATGTCAATAAAAAGTGAAGTCATAATAGTCTATATGTTATTATTTTTTTACTTTTGAGAGAGAGAGAGCGTGCATACATGTATGATTTGGTGGGGGGGGTGGAGGGGCAGAGGGAGAGGGAGAGAGAATCTTAAAGTCTGTTTTGCCTTTATATATTCTATTACATTTTCTGGATTTACTGTTATTATCTGTTGTTGTTTTTTTCTAGATATCTTAAACTTTCATATCCATATACTGATTTACTAAAATTCCTGGCTGATGTGCTACAAGAGACTTTTGGCAAATAAGATGTTTAAAATTAAACCTCTGTCAATATACATGACTGTAGCCAGAGTTCATTGTAACCAAAAGGAAGTTTTGTCAGAAAGTAGTTGCAATAATCGAATTGCATTTTGTTGCGGTTATAAAACAAGCATGAAAGCACCAGTAGCCCAGTAGTTGAGAGTCTGAACTGTAAGCTTGGTGATGTAGGTTAGAGTACCCGTCACTGTGGGACCTTCTCCAAGTTGTTTGATCTCTCTGTCGCAGTTTCTTTATCTATAAAATAGATGTAATAATTGACCTACCTCATAGGGTTTTTATTGTAGTTAATAAAATAATATGGATAAAGCACCTAGTACAGTGCTAGGTGCCAATGAAATGAAAGGTAGCTTTTAATTATTAGTATATCGAAGTAGAGCCCCAGAGAGTGCCCTTGTTGGAATTCAATGAAATGAGTTGGGTTCTCAGCTTTGCAGGTCCAGTGATTGACTTGTATCATTGCTCTTAGATTTAATCAGCTCACTAAACTCATGAGTGACTAATGTAAAAGCCTCATTTATAAAAGTGACAATAATTATTTTGAGGCAAGTCGTGAGAAGATTTTTTTTTTTTCCTGCTGTCCCTTTTACCTGTAGTTCTCTTTACTTTTGATCTAGATTTTGGTGTCCCTGCCTCAGAAGAAAAGCTCCAGTAGACCACGGAAGGAAAAAAAAAATATATTAATAGTCTTTGAGTTTTGACTTCTAAAGCCCTGGCCTAAATTCTAGGCATGCAAGAAAATTTATTCAGTCAAGGCCTGTTTGTCGTGGTTGCTGGGTAAAGATGAGTATCCTCCTGGCTTGGGCAGAACAGAAGGGTTAGGGAAGATGGAGTAAATGTGGGTATTGGTCTTTGAGAAAAAAGCTCCCTGCCCTGCAGCATATTCCACAGCTGAATCTCCAAAAGGTGGTGATAAAAGCCCAAAATGATTTGGGACTCCAAGAACAGTGAGTACCTGTGCTTTGCTTCCCAGGTGGGAATTACATCACATCCTGGGAAGGTTTGACACAATTTGAGTAGGGATACTGGTATATAGCATGGCATGAGGTGATAATGTAGGTCAAGAGAATTAGAATTAACCTTACTGAGTTTCTTACGACACCAACAGTGGTTTGAAAAAGTTGCTGTTTCCAAGCCAGATTAAAGATGGCCACAAAGTGTTTGCTCATTCCCATTGAGAGGCAGAATCTAATTCTCCTCCCTTCGAATGAAGGTTGGTCTAGTGGCTTAGCTGCCCCCGGAATGCAACAGAAGTGAGCTTCTGTGACTTTTAAGCTAGTTAACAAGTTGAGCAGCTTTCACTTGGCTCTCTTAGAATGCTCCCTCAGGGGAAAGCCAGCTGTCATGGAAGAAGTCTGACCACCCTGCTGGAGAGCCTACCTAGGACTGCCTGGATGGGGAGCAGGGACCAGCTAAGCTCAGCCAACCATCCATCCGCACCAGGACAACAGGCAGTTGAGTGAAACTGTCTTGGACTTCCAAACCAGTCTAGCTACCAGCCAGATACCACCAAGTGTTCCCAGGGGAGGCAGAAGAAACACCCAGCCCAGCCCATGAAGATCTGACCTACAGGTCATGAACATAATAAAATTATTGTTGTAAGTTTTGGGTGGTTTTCTCTACCACAATAGATAACCAGTACACAGCTCTTCAGGTGCCCTCAGAATTGTGTAGAAGTTGGTAGAGAGAGTTGTCTAATTTTGATCTGAAGAAGCCATTTGGTCAGAGAGGAATTCATAGGCTAATTTGTGTGGAGATGATAATGCAATCCTTCCCTTCAAAAGACCTCACAGAGAGGAACATCTGTTCCTAAGTACTGATGGGAAAACCCCACTTATTTACTCACTAGTGGTGGACATTAGTGTGGACAAATGTTGACGGAGAAGAAACTTGAATACTGCCTTGATTTGGAGTTCTACAACATGGCGGCTCTGCCAGCCATCCATTCTCTAAATCTCAGATGCTACAAGCAAAGATGAGGGAAGGGGGAGGTGGGGAGCCTTGATTTCAGTGGGAAAATCTTCCTATGACAGAGCAACCCATCATTCGACTGAACTATACCTTGAAGTGACTAAGTTGGTTATTAGCCACTAGAAAAATGGAGTTAAGATAGGAATTAAGTACAGTAATAGAAAAATGAAAATTTGGTTTTTTTTAGTACAACTAAGTTTGTTTCTTGTGAAATCATTATCTGCTATATTAATTAAATATGTAATATACTACTGGTAACCCAATTAGAATGTCATCATTATCTGATTAGCTCATCTCTTCCTGGGTCCGTTTATTCTTTTACAGTGGGAACTGCTTCTTGTGTTGGGATCCAAGTCCTCAGGTCTGCTCCAGTGTGTACCCTTGTGGGAAGCTGAATTAGTCATCAGGCTGTTTGGTTATCATGGGGTCTGAACAAAGGTAAAAGGAGAATTTCTGTCATCTAGGCCATGATAAACAGACCTGATGATTCACCTCTGCCCCACAATAGAGAACACCTCTTTAGTGATTAGAATTCTTGTGCTGTGCCCTGCTCCTCATTCAATATTGTTCTCTCCTCTACATACTAAATAAATTATAGGAAATTTTGGCTCCCTAGGTATCTTTTATCTCTTTCTAATGTGACCATTCCACCATTAATGGTAAGCTGAATCTGTAGATATGTTTACACTGTTAATTAGGTTATGCTTAGGGCCTGCATGTTTTTGGCTTTGTTAACATTACATCTTCTAAGTATATCTCCTCAGACCTTAGATTTAATTTACTTTGTGTTGATTTTGCTAATTTAACTCGTATCTCACTGTTTTGCCTCCATGTTCTGCCTAAGAGGGTTACTCTATTCCCATCCTATACTGTAAGACTTTCAGTGCAAGAAAAATCCTAATAAATAAGAAAGGGGAAGTACGACATATTTTCTCCTAGAAAATGAAAGGAAGAGAAATTTTTAACATCTCATTATAAATTTCTATCACCATAACTAAACTATAGATTATAATGTGCATTTTATAAATCCTATGTTTGGAAGAGCTCAGGGTTACTTCTATTCATAAGTTTTGAAGGGAAAAATCTGTTCATTTGTTTATTAACTTTTTAATCAAGCGTTTATTAATCCCTGATTAGTATCAAACTCCATGGTAGGTGTTCTTTACAGTCTTGTGAAAGGAGTGTAAATACTACATAAAGTAACAGTATCAGGCACACAATAAGCACATGAAATGCTGAATATCATTAGTCACCACTGAAATCTAAATTAAAATCCCAATGAAATATGGCTACACGCCTACTAGAATGCTAAAGTAAAAAAGACTGATGATACCAAGTGTTGGTGAAAATGAACAATTTGTAACTATGGGAGTATAAAATGGGACAACTACCTTGGGAAATTTTTAGTATCCCTTAAAACATTGAACATACATGTACCCTATAATCCACCAATTCCACTCCTAGATTGTAGTAGTTATCTGCATTATAGATTATAGATTCCCAGACCAAAATGGCTTAGAACAAGAGTAAACATTTATTATCTCATATAGTCTCTGGGAGTCAGGAATTCAGGGACACGCTTAGCTAGGTGGTTTGGCCACAAGATATCACATGAAGTTTCAGTTAATGTGTTGGCCAGGGCCACAGTCACTTGAAAGCTGGACTGGGGCTGGAGGTTCTGCTTCAAAGATGGCATACTCCCATGACTGACAAGTTGAGGGTGGCAGTTGGCAAGAGACCTCAGATCCTTGCCATGTGTATTCTGCCATATCCCTTCTTGAGTGTCATCCTGGCAGCTGGTGTCCCCCAGAGTGAATGATCCTAGAGAGAGGAAGGTAGCAGCTTTTATGTTGTAGCCTTAAAGGACGCTCTTTAATTTTTTTCCCCAGTACCCTACTGATTACATAGATGAGTCCTATTCAGGGTGGTGTGTGTGTGTGTGTGTGTGTGTTTGTGTTTGTGTGTGGTAAGGTGCCACCATGCAAAAGCATGGATACAGGAAGTAAGGATCATTAGGTGCCATCTTGGAGACTGTCTAAAACATAGATATTTATCTCAGAGAAGTATAAGCAAATCTCCATAAAAACCTTATACAACAGTGTTCATAGTAGCTTAATTTGATTTATAATACCCAAACTGGAACAACGCAGATGTTCATCAACAGGAGTCTGGCTAAACAAACTGTGGTATATTCACATAGTGGATATGACTCACCAATAAAAAGGAACTAACTACTAATAAATGCAGTAATATTAATAAATCTCTAAAATAGTATTCTGAGGAAAGATACATAGTCTTTGCTCCCATTTATATGCAATTCTAGAATAGGCACAACTCTCTGGGTTGATATAAATCAGATCACTGGTTGCTTCTCACAGGGGTGGGGGGTAAATTGAGCAGGGATGGCTACCAGGAAGCTTTCTGGGGTAATTTGTCAAAACCAATTTTGGGAATTGTTTGTCAAAACAAATTTGTCAAAACCAATTCAACAGCGTGTTTATGTTCTGAAGATTTTTATGTAAATTATACCCCAATAAAAAAATATAAGGTGTAATCCAAGGGCCACAGAGAAATATACATTAGTGATATGTTATAATTGATGAGAGAGAAATTAATTCTCAGGGGAAATATTAAAGCACATAGTCTTAATTTTTTAATAAGTCAAAACATAGTAATTGTAGGATGATTTTAACAATATCTTATTTTTTGGATTTATAATCCCATCATTCAGAATTGTTGTTGATTGATTTATTTCTTATTTGTCCCATCTTTTTAAATGTACTTTTGAAAAATAAGAATGTTTTGTATTTGCAATTTTATAAACTGCATATATGTGTGTGTGGTTGGTTGGTCACAGTATAAACAGTTCTCTAGATTATTTTTTTTTAAGATTTATTTATTTGAGAATTAGAGAGCATGAGCAGGGGGAGGGGCAGAGGGAGAGAGACAGAAAGAGAGAGAAACAGACTCCCTACTGAGGGCGAAGACTGACGCGGGGCTCAATCTCACAACCCCGAGATCATGACCTGAGTCAAAATCAAGAGTCAGATGCTTAACTGACTGAGCCACCCAATCACCCCCCAGTTTCCTAGATTACTGAAAAGTCTTTTGGAGTATATTTTCAGTTTATATATTCCACTGTAGGACTACGGCATGATTTATGTAACTGTTCTATTCATGATGAACATTTAGGTGGTTTCTCCTCACTGAAGGAATGAAGTGGAGTTGTACATAAAGGTTTTTTCATTAATGTTTAGTATTATTTCTTTGTCCTAGGATTTCAGAAATGTTCTAGATCAAAGCATATGACTCATATTGCGTATTGCGTTTTTGGGGGTTTATATCTGCAATATATAATAGGACATTTCCTTCACTTTGATTAGGTGCTAAGTATACTGAATGCCTTGGGCATGTGTTTATTAACCATTAGAACTGAGAAAATGGCAGTTTAATTGAGCCTTAAAGGAAGAATAACATTTTAAATGAATATTGTGTTTCTGAAGGCAAAGGTGGGGAAAGGTCATTTCTGTGGGGTTCAGAGCAGGGCAAGCAAAGCTGCTCAATGCCAAACTTCTGGAATTGCAAGCAGTTTGATATAAAAGCTTAGAGTACTGGTTCTCAGTCTTGGCTGCATGAAAGAATCACCTGAGGGAGAGAATTTAAAAATCCCACCCTCTAGGCCTTACTCAACTGATAAACTTAGGATAGATAGGGTATAAAATTCAGGCGTCGGTAGTTTAAAAAAAACAAACAAACAAAAACTCCACCAGTAGCAGAGGGAGATTGACTGGGATAGGATGTAATTAGAGATAAAAGTGAAAAGATGGAGACCAGATGTAGCAGGCATCATGCTGTACGACAAAGTGTGGACTTTCCAGGCAATTGAGCAGACGGTGTTCATGTTCTTGCCTTGTTACCTTGGAGTCCTGTGCCTCTTAACACGCACTGGTGTTGTATGACTCCAGCAAACAGGCAGCACTGGTGGGTGTTTCCTGGTGGATGGGCTGCTCTCAGGCTGCCAGAGCTCCTCCCTCTCCTCGCCAAGATCAGCAAATGTGCCTAGCCGTTTTCACTCCACACCACCGGGGCAAGTCCTTAAGCACTGATTGGTGATGATGGGATATAAATAATGCAGCTTCCTCTCCCCTGGTCAGGACAGTTCTGTGGGGTGATTTCCACCAGTGCACTCAAAGTAGCTTGTCTGCAAACTTTTTACCATTCAGGACAAGATGAGTTTGTGGCAGAACAGAAACCTACACACTGCTTCCTTCCCAAGGAAGTTTTTCTATTTCCTAGAAACTCTAATAAGTGACTTACCCATGACTCCTAGTGTCAGCATCTGTTTCTAGGGAACTCAGTTAAAATAGGCCAGGAGCATTGTCTTGGAAGCTAAAACCTGTGCTTCAGGAAGACCAGCCTGAAGAATCATTTAGAAGAATCAGCGGATGTAGGTGGGAGGTGAGATTGAAGACCATCACAATAGCCCATCAACCAGGGAACTCAGGAGTCACCCTGCTCCATTACTCTTATTTTAAAAAAATCCTTTCCTTGCTATTTTCAGCGCCCCTGCTTTAGTTTAGACCCCCATTATTTTTGAGGTTTAGAGTCACTGGTCTGTTTCAAGAGGTAAAACTCAAGGACCTTGCCAATATATCAGTGGAGATGGACTAGGAATGGTAGGTTCCTCAGAATTTGTAAACTGAAATTTCCTTGGTGGAATATATATTTTTTGCATTTAGCTTTTAGAGCTCACAGACTGATTGCTAAATTTTATCTGCAAGGAAACTAATGTATACCTCAAATATCTGATTCAGGCATGTAATTAAAGCTCTCAGACCCTCATTTTTCTCACTTTCTGAGTGAGGAAGAAGAATTAAATTATTCCTATGGCCCCCTCCAGTTCTATAATGTTATATTCAATGGTGGTTGCTAGATTATGTCCGTGAGAACAGCATAAAACAGATGATTCCAGTAGCAGTTGTCACTTCTCAAAACAAATTGACAAAAATCATAGTCATTGTAAGAACAATTCTGCAGGAAGCTAACCTTTGCCCATTTTTCTTAATGATATGTTTATGGCTTTTAACTTTGCTTTGGAAATGGGAAACCATCTAATTGGGTTGATAAGGTCAGCGTGCAGGAGGTTTGGAAAGAGATTGGATAATATTTGTGCGTGTGTATATTTGCCTAGACATGCTTTTTGTCATGTTTATTGTACTTTAATGATTAGCTAGAAATAACAAGCCTGCTGTATATTCTTTTATTAATGCTCTGTCATTTATGGATTATTCTAAGGTAATTTGAAAATACAGAGAAAATATAATTATTTGAGGGTGCTTTTGGAAGAGGTGGATATATTTATAAAATTAAATAGTAATTTAATAACACAGTACTCCTCAAAACAGAGTTTGCCCGGTCTATAGTTCACAGGGTTGATGAGGCTAGATGAGATGATTTGTGTTTTCCCCTGTTTTCAAGGAGCAGAGACATTCAACGTGGGGTGAGTTTGTGGATCAAGAAAGGTGATTTAACAGTGTATTAATTATTTCTGCTCATCACTTTATCACACCCTGTCCCCAAACAACCCTGAAATATGTAAATACTTTCTAGATTCTGTTGTGTTACACAACTTACCTAGGCAGAAATGTGAACTTCTGTTAACACAGATACTCCATTAGAAATGATCTCAATTCTGTTTCCTTTTGGGCTTCTATGTTTTTGAGCCTTCAAGGATAACTTTAAAAATGATAAACCATAGAGAATTAGGGTATGTTTGTAGCATTTTGTTAGTTATTTTTTCCCCTTAAATGAGGTATCATAGAGAGGAAAATACATAAATCTTCAGTGTACAGCTCATTGATTTTTTAAATATGTATACACTTGTACGACCACTGCCTGGTCTAAGATAGAAAGCAAGGTTTAAAAACTGTCCCTCTTGCCAGTTCCTTTTCTACCCAGTTAATTTTCCTCCGTGTAGTCATTACCACCATTCTTACTTCTCTCCCCATAGCTTGGTTTTGCCTGTTTTTTTGCTGTGTAGTAGTTGATGTTTTGGATATATTATTCTCCTCTTGATGGTATTTGCTTTATTTTCATTTTTCAGATATTATGGATGTCTGCTGTTTTTTTTTTTATTATGTTATGTTAATCACCATACGTTACATCATTAGTTTTTGATGTAGTGTTCCATGATTCATTGTTTGTGTGTAACACCCAGTGCTCCATGCAGAACGTACCCTCCTTAATACCCATCACCAGGCTAACCCATCCCCCCACCCACCTCCCCCTAGAACCCTCAGTTTGTTTCTCAGAGTCCATCATCTCTCATGGTTTGTCTTCCCCTTCGATTAATGTATTATTTGTTTCAGAGGTACAGGTCTGTGATTCGACAGTCTTACACAATTCACAGGATGTCTGCTGGTTTTTTGATGGCCATATGTACTCATTCTTTTTTTGGTAGGTAGAACTGGAATTAGGCTTGCGTGTTCATAAGGTAGGAATAATTTGGCTTTAGTCCTTGCTGCCAAATGTTCTTCCAAAGAGGTAGTGCCAGTTTTCCTTCCCACCAGCAGTGTATGATGAGAGCTGTCATTCCTCTGCATTTGTGCCAATATGTTGTATTGTGAGCGTTTTTAATTTTACCACTCTGGTGAATGTGTGGGAGTATGTCATTATAGTTTGGGTATTCATTTTCCTGATGAATAATGATGTTGAGTACCTCTTCGTATACATACTGCCCTTTTTTAAGCCTCCTTTATGAAATCCCGTTCAAGTGTTTTAGCTATTATCTTTTTGCTATTGACTTGTGTTTATGTATTCTGATAAATACGTGAATATGCTTTCTTTTGATGAATGGAAGTTCTTAATTTTAATGAAGTCTAAATGATCACTGTTTCTTCTATGGTTCTTGCTTTTTGTGTGTGTGTATGCATGTGTGTTTTTTAAGATTGATTTATTTGAGAGAGAGAGAGAGAGAGAGAGCGAGCATGAGCAGAAGGAGGGGCGGGGGGAGAGAGATAATCTCAAGCAGACTCCCCACTGAGAGTAGAGCCCAATGGGGGGCTTGATTGTACCACCCTGAGATCATGACCTGAGCCAAAATCAGGAGTCTTATGCTTAACCAACTGAGCCACCCAGGTGTCCCTGTGTTCTGTTTTCATATGTGATTGGAAAACCCAGTTACCACAAAATGTATTCAACTAGACAAACCTTGGGCTTGTTTTTAAATATAACTGTGGCATAGTGGAACATATTTTGGACTTTATGAAGAGCTAGGTGTCCTGTCTTTCCAATGACTAAGTAGGAACTTTAGGCAATATTCTTAACTCTTTAAGTCTTTTTTTGTCATTCATAATGTGTTATCTTAGTCAAGACTCTCAGTTGCAAGTGGCAGAAAACTAAGCAAGCTCAAGCAAGAAAAGCTGATCTGGATGGAGGGTAGATCCTAGAATCAGAATAGTTACCTAAACCATTGTTGTTTATATTTATATTTATATATATATTACATATGTGTGTATATATATATTATATATAAATATATATATATTATATATATATATGAGACCTCTGTATATATGAGACCTTAGGGGCCTGTCATCACCATGACATTCTTATCTCTGTTTTTTTTTCCCTCTCTGTTGACCTCTTTCTCACTGACAGTAGACAGGTTTTATGTAGTAGGAAACATGGCAGCTGGTACCTCCAGGCTTACAACTCTCCAGCTGAGCATCTCAAAAGGAAATAAAAGTGTCTTTCTGTCCCATTCACTTAGGTATATAATAATCACAGTGAAAGATTCTGGGTAGTCCTGAGTCATCTGTCTACCTATGTGAACAAAGAGGAGAGAAAAACTATTATTATTAACCCCAGGATGAAGTCAAGAAGGGAATGGTTCACACAAAGAAGTTATGCTATTGCCAAGAGAAGGGAGATGAGGTGCTGGGCAGACACAAATAGTGGATATATACTACAAAGGGAATAAAAATGCCTGACTTACAAGAATTGGTTGTTGCAAGCCTTAATCAGAGAGTTACTTGAAAGTACCTGGTACAATGCTTATTTACTGAAATATGAATATGGGAATCTCAAGAACTTTTTTCTTCTGCTCTTAGAACTGGAGCTGTAGAGAGGATCATGGCAGGCCTAAGCAAAGTCAGGGATCTAAGATGCTGTTCTAGGCTCTTATTTGGAAGTGGTTTTCAAGGATTTTCAAAGATCACTTGTGGATCTCTAGGTTACACAGGTCAGAACAGAGCTCTGTTTCATTCTTTCTGCTGGTCCAGAGAGAGTCTCCTCATGTTAAAACAGGGGGCCCAGAACCTCCCAAGTTTTCATCCCCCGAATACATTGTTTTAGTCATTCACTGCTCAACCCCTCTCCTTTCCAAAGTTTTTCCAACATGGGTGTAGAATTCTTACGGTGATAGCAATAGCATTTAAATCATTGCTGAATGTGGAAGATAAACAGCATGGTTGCTTTTGAACCATTGCCATCTGGAATATTTGTAGCAATAAACACTTCTTAGGTCATTCACTCTCTTGTCAATCCATATTCCATCCATAAAATATTTTGGGGGATCTGTGGTTTTCAAACTTTCATGTGCATCAGGATCCCTTGGAAGGCTTACTAAGCTACCAAGTGCTAGGCCCTACCTTCACGAGTGTATGATTCCATAGGTCTGGGATGGGCCCCCAATCGGCATTTCTTTTTTTTTTAAAGATTTTATTTATTTATTTGAGAGAGAGAGAGCACAAGAGGGGGCGAGGGAGAGGGAGAAGCAGACTTCCTGCCGAGCAGGGAGCCTGATGCGGGACTCGATCCCGGGACTCCGGGATCATGACCTGAGCCGAAGGCGGTCGCTTAACCGACTGAGCCACCCAGGCGCCCCCAATCGGCATTTCTAACAAGTTCCTGGTGTTGTGCTGTTGTTACTTGTCCAGCGGCCGCATTTTAAGAACTAGATAGAAGATACATTCCCCCCAAGTTAGGTTTAATAAGACTCTTCTTACCTCCTATTTTAACTCAGTAGGGAAACTTATAATTTGAAGAAAACTTATTTTCCTTGCAGAATAAAGAGCCCTTATTATAAAAACAAAAATAATTGCTTCCCAATTAACTTTTGCAGTTCTGATTTGTTTGAGGGTTGTGGTGAAAGTAGACCCGTATATTAAATTAATTTCTTGGAGGTCATGCAATTTGTAGAGTAAACAAAAATAATATCCTCATAGGGCGCCTGGGTGGCTCAGTTGGTTAAGCGACCGCCTTCGGCTCAGGTCATGATCCTGGAGTCCCGGGATCGAGTCCCGCATCGGGCTCCCTGCTCGGCAGGGTGCCTGCTTCTCCCTCTGACCCTCCTCCCTCTCATGCTCTCTGTCTCTCATTCTCTCTCTCGCAAATAAATAAAATCTTAAAAAAAATAATATCCTCATAAACAGCTATAAGGATAACTCATAGGGAGAGTTGCAAGTAACCTTCACCTCTGCTCTAAAATTCCTTCTCTCTTCAGCCTAATAGGAGGATTTTCTGGTTTGCTTTTTTGTTTTTCTTTTCCTTTTGTGTCCTTGCTGTGTGTGTACCAGGAATCATTTGTCCCCAAATGGCATTTGTAACTGAAATTAAAAGGGGTGATGTTAAATTCTGTCACCTCCAGACTTGGTCACCAAATGAGTCATAGGAACCACTGCACAGGACTGAATGACACCACTCTCCTTCCATCTTCCATCAGCCATAACTGAGGAATGCGGTTAGCCTACCTTAGAAATTAAAGTCTGGAAGCAAGGATTTGCTCCTGCTGTTGTTGTTATTGTTGTCATTGTTGTTGTTTTGGTAGCGATGTTGAGTCAGTCTTGGCAAATAGGAGACGGTGCTGAGAGTGGCGTGGAGGAGAGGGCAAGTTCAGATTCTACAGTAATGCCTGCCCCTGGTGATGGCTTTGTTCCCATTTCAGAGGATGGAAATTTAAGTGTTGCTGGCCTTGAGGACCTCTGCAGCTTAGAGATTTTGCCTCAGAGGTTTTCTTTCTTCCTCGAAGCCTTTGAGTTTTAAATGTCTTCTGTGAAGTCCAACTGTTTGTGATGTGGTGTTTTCTTCCAAGTTTGTATTACGGGTCAGCAAAGGCAGCTGTCTTCTGTCTAGGTACTGAAGGGCCATGCGCTGTGGTTAAAACACCCATAATCGACTGTGATAGTGTGGCCTCCCTGCTGATGTCACTCTTTCAGGCCCCCCGGTTTGCACTTTGGCACTTAACAAATAAGCTTGAACTCTTCTCCAAGTACGGAGAAGAATGGCCTCATTAAATGCTCTCTGGTAGTTATACTCAGTTCATTGTTATTAAGGTGATGAAGAGGTCTCTGTGCCCATCACCTTACTCTGAGGTAACACATGTGGGGTACTTTCATTTAAATAAGGAATTCTCTAAGTTACATAAGCCTATAAAATGTAAAGCATTGAGGATAAGAGAAGAGAGAGATTGTCCAAGTAGTCTGTTGCCTTTCTGTGAATCTAAGGGAGAGAATGGAAACATGGACTGGGTTATGGACTAGAGTGGAGGTTATGTGGATGTGAAGAAATAGCTGAATTTCCTTGTCTTGGCGTGATTGACAGTGATGGTGGGTGGTGTTGGAGAGTGCTCCTGAAGCTAGGTAAGGAGTGCTACTAATAAAGTCTTCATGGGTATGTACTCCTTTTCAAAGCAGAAACATTTTATTTCAGATCTTATCATTTCTCCCAGGAGATGGAGCTGAAGGGAAATGCATTTAAGCCTCCGTAACGTTTCATAAATTGAGGGAAGATTTAATTCCCATTCTGTTCATTTAAGTGTCATATACTATGACAGGCTTGGGGAAACCTAGAAAAAGTCACTCCCTGTGCCCTCAATGAATTTCAATTAGAGTGGAAAGATAAACATGAAAACAAAAATTATAATCCAGTAACCTGATAATTCTAAAGTGTCGAGCATCAGGTCCTGTGGTGCCTCCAAACAGGTGCCTACTCTCTCTGGAGGAGTCTCTGAATGCTGCCTGGACATTTGCCAGGCAATCAAGGGGAAGAGGGAGGTGCAGGAAAGGAGAGGAACGTTTGCTGTTGACAGAGGCCGAGGGAGGATGGACCTGTCAGCCTGTCCAAGTGTCAAGAGGAAACTGGCAGGAGATAAAGCTACCCTGGACAGTAGTGGTTGTAGAGCTCATGGTCTTACTGGCTGTGGAGAAAGTTTCACATTTTATCCTGTTGTCAGTAGGAAGAACTTTAGAGAAATCGGGTGACAAATACTCCATCTAGCGTTTTCTGGAATTGCGAAAGCACCGGAAGGCCTGGAGAGGTGGGCTTCCGGAAACGACTCCCAAAGCCAGACAGTGCAAGAGGTCTGGTGAGGTAGCAGGAGACTGCCGCTGAGCCTTTGGAGGTCAGGGATACACACTATGGCTGTACTTTTGGACACAGGAGGTTGCCACACCTGTCACTGTCACATGTCTTCAGATGTCATGGTGTCCTTGAGTCCACACAGGGACACTGCATTTTCTTACCTGTTTGCCAACAGCAACAAGAGAAGGTAATAGAAAACCAGCCCATGGGTGAAACCAAAGGAGGGAAAATGGAGACAAGAGAAGCAGCTGAGAACAGAAACACAGAGCATGCGCCCTTGAGGGACAGCTGGGGGAACAAAGAAGGAATGGCCCCAGTGTTGGTTAGGAGAAGGACTAAGAGAAGGTAAGGAAGAAGGACGTGGATAACTGTGAAAATGCTATATATTGCAGTGATTATCAAAATTTTTTTTTTCAATTTTTGATCATCAGTTTTTTAAAAGGTTAACATGGGGCTCCAACTCACAACCCTGAGATCAAGAGTTATATGCTCTTCTGACCGAGCCAGCCAGGCACCCCAATCATCGGGTTTTTTAATGAGATCTTTTCAAGGACAAACATTTTGTTTATCTCTAAATTAGGCAAGGCTTTCATTGCAAGGAACAGAAAATCAACTTGAAGTAATTTAGGCAAAAAATGAATTTATTTGACTCATCATTTTAAGTCAAGTGGGAACAGATCTAGTCACAGGTGTTTACTTGGTGTCACTCAGCTCAGCCTGTCTCTCACCGCCTCTTTTGGCTTTGCTTGCCCACCCTCTATACTGGCAACATTTTCGGGCAGGCTCTTTCCACGAAACTAGGAAAAATAATGGACTCTGGAAAGGAGGCTTATCTCTTGCTTACCAGTCATTCTACAAAGTAGAGACTCTTTTGCTCTTCCAGGATCCCCACATCGAGTATCAGGGTACAGATTTATTAGTCTGTCCTGGGTCATGTACCTCTTACCGTGCCAGTCACTTGCAGTCTCCTGGGTGCTGTGATTGGTTGTGCCTGGGTTACGTGCCCACCCCTGTTGGTGGGAGGGCGTACGTTCTGCCCCATGTCAAATGAAACCCTCCCCCCCCCACCGAGAATCATCAGAAGTTAAGATTTTTGTATGCAGGAAAGAGAGAAGGGATACCAGGTTTGCAGATTAACCGGAGTCTCTGACTTGGCAATCCCGGGTGAAAGGTGAATGGGTTTGTCTCAGAATCCACAAACCATTTCTATTCTATTCTGTTCTGTTAGAAGCCAGTCATTAAATCCAGCCCACAGTTCCATGTGAGAGTAGTTATATTTTTGGAATGTGTGGCTTGAAAAATATATGACAAAAAGTCGCTATGAATTTAGTGACACTTAAAAATGAATTTGTTTTATAAATTCATGGTGATAGTCTTTACATACATTTTATCTTACATACATTTAAAACATGATGTTTATGGTGATAGAAGTAATGCTTGGGGAGCTTATGGATTTGTGAGCCTGTTTCAGTCACTCTGAACGTCCCCAAAACACAAATAAATTTCATGCCTTGAAGTCAAGTTAATCATGGAATCCACGGGTAGCCTACGCCTAATTTCAGGGACTATTAAATATATTAAATAAAGGAATGTTCAGGCAATGTTAGAGGATTCATATTCATTTAGTTTTTGGAATACTAGTATTAAATGCTGTACCATCAAGTACAGGTGATGTTACTAGGACCCAAATAACTCGTCTAAACCTAGACAAAAATGACCTGCCAAATGTAGGTGGGAGTGCGGAAGCACATACATTACACAAGAAGTACATTTTTTTTAGTTCTTTTTCTAAAGCTCTGCTTTCTGTTTTCAACCCTTTAGTGTGTATATGGTAGCAAATCTGGGGGAAAAAAGTTGCACATAATATGGAATGAGGAAATTACATTTATCTGTATATGTACTTATGTATATATGTGTTGTATATCTATGTGTGTGCATATATGGGTGTGTGTATGTGTATATACATATACACACAAGATTTCTAAAGGAAGTAGCTTTCCCTTCAGGACAACTGAGAGACTTGTGCCATGTGCCCTGGATCTGTCCCCAGTCTGCTGTGACGGGGCTCCTGGGTGCATTAGTTCTGTCTGCAAAATGGAGGCTGCTTGACCTGCCTTCTTCCTGCGTAGAGGGAAGTGATCGAGGTCCACACATACGGCTTCGTGTTGCTGATAGAGAACTGCCTCCAGGGCATCTGCGGGCTATTACTGAGTGGTCCCCGAGTGCAGAGAATTACGTCAGGTGCAGCGTTTCCGGAATGACAGTTTTGTTACTGGTCTGCGCGATTTTCTGGTGCTGCGAGGGCTCCTGTCGGTGTTAGCGGGGCCCCAGGGTCGGGGAATCAGCACCGAGCTGGAGGAGAGCGGCAGGTGCGCGCGGCCCCTCCCACGGCCGCCGGCTGGGCCCCGCCTGCGCAGCCGCCAGCGTGGGTGGCGCCCCCACTGCTCCCCGTGGGCCGAGGGCCGCCTCCCAGCTGTGCCCAGCGCCAGCCGTTAGAGATGCAGCTCTTTGAAGCAGACGCACCGAAGTGAAACTGGCCTTGGTTACTGAGGCCGCCCTGTAATCCTTTGGCCGCGCTAGTCCCCTAGAAAATCGGGTGCCGTAATCTAGTTTTTCTGTAAAGGAAAGGCAAAACGAGAATAACCCCAGAGAAGCCCTATGAAAATGATACTGTGCTGTGAAGTATTTGCAGTGAGGTTTGAAATGGGCTTTGAACAGTCATTTTGGTTTCTTGGACACTTACCAAATAGCTTCTAATTACCTCTTTTTTGGGGGAGGTCTCTTCTCAAGTATAGATCCTTCTATTTATAGGGAGAGGCTTTTTACTGTCTTGCTAACTTGTCAGAGGAGTAGGTTTAGAGTAATTGGCTTCCTGACGGTATCCAGTTTTGTTTTCCCTGTTTTTTTTTTTTTTTTTTTTTTTTTTTTTAAGATTTTATTTATTTATTTGAGACAGAGAGAATGAGAGAGAGCATGAGAGGGAGGAGGGTCAGAGGGAGAAGCAGACTCCCTGCCGAGCAGGGAGCCCAATGCGGGACTCGACCCTGGGACTCCAGGATCATGACCCGAGCTGAAGGCAGTCACTTAACCAACTGAGCCACCCAGGCGCCCTGTTTTCCCTGTTTTAAGAACCTAATGTTTTATGTGTTTTGTTACTTTGCTGTTTCAAATTTTAAATTTAATTTTATAATTTTATGAGGCTGTATATCTTTTAACATTGAGGTTTTAAAAAGCTTTGTTTTTTTAACAAAAGGAACATCTCTTCTTAGAGGTCAATGAAAATCTTGAGGGTTTCCGTTTACTTTTTTTCAGTTCTCAGTTTCTATTTGCCCGAGTTACTGGATTTAGGAAAACCCTAAAAATTGCTGTAACTTGTCGCGATTAGCAGTTTTACTAAAACTCCGGTTGAGTTCAGATCAGATTGGGTACATTTGTGGAGTTGTTAAGGAAACCGGCAGTATTACTTATTTTCCACAAGTGAGAATCTACTTTGACATTTATGGCTTCTAAGTATGAATCTTAAAACTTGCACTTGCTGTACATTTGAACTGCTGTGCATTTTCTTTTGTTCTGAGTGCATTTTACCTTACAGCTGCAAAAGCCAGGAAATAATTACAAGTAAGTGATTTACTTACTCAGGAAGGTTTCTGATCATGTTACAGTAGCTTTGATTAAATTCTCAAGGAAGGTAATTGTTGCAAGAGGTTCCCAACTTAAAGCAAACACTTCATTAGGTTCAAGATAATTAAAGTTTATGTCTGCAATCTCTGTCTCTCTCCCTCTCTCTGTTTCCACCAATTTCTTTCTTTCTTTTCCCTCTCCTTCCTTCCATCTCTCCTCTCTCTTCCCCTCCCACCTTCTAGCACTGTGTCTCATCTGCCAGTCTAAGTGCAGTAACCTCTAAACCCATCTCAGGAAATAAATGCTATGTCCAAACTGCTTTGTAGGGAAAAAAAAAAAAATCCCACCGTAAAATGATGTTGAGGGAATTGCCACCATAAGGTAACAGTGACATTTCCCCACCCTGGGACATTACCAACCGGGGTTGTTTCTCTATTTTATATAATACTATACAACAACAGGCAGTTTGCTATGTTGAAATGCTGACAGAATTTTAGTGTTTTTGTTTTTTAGGTGAGTGCCAAAATTGTCAACAGGAAGCCTTTCCAAAATCCAGATTGTTACCTGGAGAGAAAACAATGACATGGCCATGTTTTTAATCTTTCAATGATATGATTATCTTGGGTCATCACAGGGAAATGGGAGGCTTCATATCCTTAGGAAGTATAAGGGTTCTAGTGCACAAGAGGGGGCAAACCAGGTGCCCCGGCCACTAATACTAATTAAGAAAAATACTTTGCTTTGGGGAAAGCAGGCTTTCTAATGGTTCTTGGCAGGATTATCTGACTCTAGATGGAGGTTTCCAGCACAGATTTCTCTTCCTGGAGTCAGTGAAAATGAATCCAGCCAGACTGGCTTTACATCAGTGGATGGAAAGGGGAGGAGCTCAGAAATTGGTTTTAATTTATAAACCTCAAGTTGCCTTTTCCTTCACTATTTTACGATCATCACTGGCTGCCTAACTCCAGTGAGGTGGGCTTCCTGCAGACACCATCTGTCCTTGCTGGCACCTTCTGCCCTGTTGGCACCTCCTGCAAGCCGGATAGTGAGTGTCCTGTCAGTTCTAGGATAGCGATTCTCAAAGGGTGGCTGGTAGTGTGACTAACTGGTGATGCACTCTGATGCATTGATGATGTTCATTCCTACCACCGCTGTATTTATTTTTACTTTATTATCTCCTTCATGGTTGCTACATGTTAGTATATTATGGGAGAGGTGATTCTTAGGCTGGGTATTGGAAGCAGCCATTGAAAATTGGGCAACACCGGAAGGATAAATCTGGTTGTTGCCATGTTGGAGCTTGGTGCCATTGTCTGCCTCTTCCATGACTTCTGTGTCCTCTCTGGGCCAGCCATAGTCCTGCTATACCTTCCTGCTCTACAAGGGCCATAGACCCAGAGATCTGCCATAGTATGCCTTACATGGGTCCTGCAGCACTGTTACCTCTCTGAGCTCATGTCAGCACCTCAGTCCCTGGCTCATTCAGCTCCAGCTACCCTGACTGAGCCTCAGACACACCAGGGTACTGCCAGATACTTAGAGGGCTCCCTCTTGCACCTCCTTCAGGCTTTTACTCAAATGCTATCTTTTCAGAAAATCTCTTCTGGGACATTCTATCTAAAATTGCAGTTCCTGACCCTTCATACATGTTTTGTTTTAGTCTTTGCACGTATTACCGTCGCACATAATATCTTAATTATTAATTATTTATTTGTATTACTTGTATGTTATTTATACATTAATCTATTACCCGTCTTCTTCCTCTAGAATATAAGGTAAATGAACATACGGATTTGGTCTTTTTGTTCACTGCTATATTCCCAATGCCCAGAGCAGTGCTTAGCACTTAGCAGGTGCTTGGTAAATACTTTGTTTTTTTTAAAGAACAAATGAATGGATGGAAGCCCCATCTCGGTATATCTATTTCTTAATTGGAGTCTCCATAAACATAGCAGAGAAACTATTCTAACTTTCCCCATTTAAATTTGGGGTCAAATTCAGTATACTTATTCATTTATGAAACCATTTGGAATGAGCGGTAGTTCTAGATTTATGTTGATTATACTAAAATAAGATCAGACCATCGACTGATGAAATACAAAGTGTGATTGTTGTGTATTTGGAACGTTCCATGTAACAGCTTTGTCTAAAGATCAGTGTTATTTATAATTCATCTTTAAATATTTGTAAAATATTGAAATGGCTTACTGGGGAAAGAATTGGTGTTTACTAAGTGATTTCTATATATTAATCACTTTTCATACATAACCTAATTTAATTCTTATAAAAACAATGTAACAAATATGTTTCTGTTCCTATTTGAAATGAGATTTCGAATGTCTGTGATCACCCAAGCTTTCAGAAATAATAAGAGAGAAGACCCGATCTTTACAATTTATGCTACAAAATGAGGATTTCTGTGAGAAAACAAACCAATGAATTAGGTCACCTCCCATTAATTTAACTTCTTTTGGCTGAATATACCTCTTAAAGGAGCACCCTGCCATGTCATTCACCTGCTAAGAGTCTGCACTGGTTTCCTGTTGTATCAGGCCCAAATGGCACCCAACATCCCACATAATCTCCTTTCCACTTAATGATCCCAGGCTATTTCCCTCTATTCCTTGTAACATACCCTTTGTTCTGGTAGAGAAGATTTTCTTCTTACCTGCCACCCTTTACCCATTATATACTTATTTACTAGTTTCTGCCCCATCTTCAGTGACTTCATGTCTATTTCCCCTATGCTATTCGTTTTGGGCATGAATGCCATTCCCTTTCTTTAATGCTCATCCATGCACTTAACACTTTGAAAGGTCTACTTGAAAACTGTACGCTTTATTTTTCATGATCCTAGCCTACAACAGTTTCTCTCATTTTTCTTAATTACTTTTGAACTTATTAGCTGTCCCACACAATGTATTAAGCTCTAATTATAGACTGTAGTGTTCTGTAATTGTCTCTAGTGTCAGCCTGGTACTCTGAACAAGATAGTGTTTAAAGGGATTTATGTCTTCCACTCCCCCCCCCCACTTCAGTACTTCCTAGGGTAGATGTTACACCTTTGGGAGATGCTCAACAAATACTTGGCTTTTCATTCTGAATATTGATTGAGTCCTGCTGGACACGATGACACCATTTGAGGAGAGAGAGCAAAATGTGGTTTATCGAACATGGTTTCTTCCAATTGCAATCTAATATCAGCTCTATGCATCTTGTGTACAGATATATATATATATATATATATATATATATATATATATATATATATATATTTAGGTTTGTCTTATATTCTTTTTTATTGTTATGTTAATCCCCATACATTATATCATTAGTTTTAGATGTAGTGTTCCATGATTCATTGTTTGTGCATAACACCCAGTGCTCCATGCAGAACGTGCCCTCCTCAATACCATCACCAGGCTAACCCATCCTCCCACCCCCCGTGTACAGATATATTTTTGAAAAGTCACTGTTAGATTTTGCTTCCCTTTCATGATATCTGAAATTTGAATATCAGCTTCCACATTGTGAAATGTTTGCATAAAGTAATTTTGAGAACTTTGGGTAAAAGGCATAATGTAGATACAACATCTTCATCTTCAGAAAGCAAAATAAAAATGCTAATGCTTGGAAATTTCAGAACAAAGCACAAGAAATTTTGGATGAATGGTGAGGCCAAAGAAGTCATTGTTCCATTTCTAAGGTACTACTGAAGGTTGGGAAATGTGTCCTTTGAAGCATCTATTTTCTTTTTCCACATGGCCTTGTGTTACCATAAACACGTGGCTGTTCCCTTGCAGGAGAAGCCTATAGCATTAAAGGTAGTTGGGATGGATTTGAACTTGCGAGGTAACATTGAACACTTAACTAATATAAGGTTAGAGGTACCCAAAGTGATGAAAGATCTGCAGGTGATTTCAAATCAGGTGTTACACTGCAAATCCTTCTTTTTAGCAAGATGAGTCTTACAACAGTGCACCACACCAGCGAATGTGTTTTGGCAGAAAGAAAAGAAGCCGAGAGGTTCTGGGTGTAGAGGAAGCATGTCTCATACACTCAAGTGTAATTTCTTAGTATAGAATCCTACTATGTTTGGATGTACCTCACTTACGGGCATGAATGAAATGTGCTGTTTGTCCAGTTTTTAAAATGAAATGCATTCCTAGTTCCTACCTTGCACGACCTTTTCAGGGTATTCTGGAGATTGGAAGGGGCGCACATTCTCTAGCTTGAGAAACTTTCCCTGTTTTCTCCCTCTGAGTGAGAGCGTAAGCTTAGTGGACAGTCGTGGGTCACGTTGGGTGCATTTTCTTTCTTTTTTTTTTTTAAGATTTTGTTTATTTGACAGAGAGAGATACAGCGAGAGAGGGAACACAGGCACGGGGAGTGGGAGAGGGAGAAGCAGGCTTCCCGCTGAGCAGGGGCTCGATTCCAGGACCCTGGGATCATGACCTGAGCCGAAGGCAGACGACTGAGCCACCCAGGCGCCCCCGTTGGGTGCATTTTCAAATTGTGTGCTGCTGGAATCTGGAAATAGGATCTGTTCCAAGAGGGGCAGGTGCCACGGGTAGAGACAGGAGGACGTTGTGCCGGTTTGCAAGCAGAGCAGTGTACTCCAAGAGGGGTGACGTGTGGTGGGTGGCACAGCCAAGGGCCTGCAGAGGCTCACAGGTGGCTCCCCGCAGGCTGGCAGAGCACAGCGAGACAGAACCCGAGTGTGTGCAGACTGAAGCCTGCATGGAGCTGATCTCAGAAAGGCCTGGTATGCAGCAGGGGCCCATACGCTGAGCTGGGGATCTGAGTTGCTGTCTTTAAGGAGCTGTTAGGGAGAAAGCTGGGAGACAAGGTTGGTGGGGAATAAGAGGAAGACCAACTGTCAAAAATGGAGCACAAAGTGACCACACAAACCCCCCACACTGATGCTTCCTATATGTCAAGAAAAGTCCCTAATCCTTTATACTTCTTAACTCTTATTAATTCTTAGAACTTATGAGGCAGGTTCTACTACTATCACCCCCTTTTTACAGGGGGAAACTGAGTCACGGGTGGAGAAGCATGTGCAGGACCACACGTCTCACAAGTGACCGAGTTGGGACTCCAACCCAGGCATTCTGGCTTAGGAGTCTGTGGCTTGACCTCCAAGCCATCCGTGCTCCAGTGGTCTCAGAATGGCAGAATCAGATTGGTTTGGGATGGGGCATACAGCTTTGAGCCAGAGAGATATGGGTTTGAATCTCTCTTCTACTACTTGTTACTGGCAACACTTGGGGAAAATCGTCTCATTTTTCTTAGGCTTGGTTTTATCATCCCCCCCCCCCCCCCCCCCCGCAACCAGAACGGGAGAAATGCCATCCACTTCACAGATTTTGAAGAACTAACATTTGGAATAACAGGTATAAGCTAATAACACAGTATCTGGCAAGAAGCCGCTGCTCAGCCAAGGTCTGTTTTCTTTCTCTCTTTCTAAATGTGCATTAACACAGAGCTCTATACATTCCTCTTGATTGGGAATCAGATGGTTGCCGGGCGCAGACCTGGGTCAGGCTCGGGATGATCAAGGATCTTTCAGGCTGTGAGAGCGGGCATGTGGCACCTGGGGGTTTTCTGCCTGTTCAGGTTAAACAATATGGTTGCGCTCTTCTTTTAATTTACAGAAAAATGTCTTGGCACATGCTTTTGTATATAGTTAGGTCAGTGAAACTTCTTATCTGAAGCATGTCAACTAATACTCACTTCAGGAATCATAATTGGGAAGTTAAAAAAATGGTGCATTTTATAAACCTGTCACCTATCATTTTTAAGATTCCTTGCTTTCACTAACTTTGTTAATCCTCAGGAGAACTAACTGTAATGACTGTAGGTTTGAATTTCTATATGATATTTGATTTTCAAAATGATGCTCGAATTTCAAAGCCTGCTTCATGTTTCGTAGCAGCTAGGGCATATAAGTTCACAATCTGAAATACACAACCTCCAGGCAAGTCATGGATCATCTCCCATCATCTTTCTCATTAGAAGCATCAACCCAGTCATGACTGAGGAATTCCATTATCACTCTTTCTGTCTACAACTTTGGCCTTTAGCTCCAAACTATCCTTAAAGCTATAACCATACATACTTTTTTATTACTTAATTTTATAATACGAATAGCACATGTTCACTGTAGAAAAATTAGATTACATTCGGCACAGGAATAAAAGGAGAAAAACCTCCCATAATTCTAGAGCTAAACACTGTTATATTTTGATGTATATTCTTTGAGATTATTTTCTGTGTATGTATATGCATAGAAATGGGATCGTACTATAAATGCAATTTGGTAACCTGTGCTTTTCCCTTAACAGTTTATCATGAACATCTTTATATATGCATCTACATCGTTATTTCTGATAGCCTCATAATATTCTATTACATATTTCCAGCAATTTTAATTTAGATAATCCTCTATTGTTGGGTATTTACTTTGTTCACATTTTTTCCTATTAGGAACAATGCTTTGAGCATTATCTTTGAATGTTCATCTGTGGATCTCTTTCTCGTGCTGATTCAAAGGGCATGCATGTTTATCAGGCTTTTGATATATTTGCCAAAAACCTGTCTAGAAATATTGTACTGATTATATTCCCACTGGCAGCAAATGAGTGTTCTGACACTTGGTGTGATTTTTTTATTTTAATGTACCATCTGATGGACAAAGTAGGGCATCTCCTTATTTTGTTTGTTTACTAGTGAGGCTGATTTTTCCATATATTAACTTCAAATTTTAGTTTATTGTTTGTGCATTTGCATTTCTACTGGGACATATTTATTTTTCTTACTGATTTGTAAGACTTCTTCATGGTGTAACTCCATAAAATATGTGTGATATTTTCGTAGTTTATAATACATATTTTAAAATATTTTGGTACGTATTTTTTCATTTTTAAAACTAGTTCAGTCACTATATTCTTAGTTTATGCGCTTAGCAAGGAGTCTGGCATGTATAATGCTTAGACCTTCCTTACCCTTAAAGAAATAAAATATGTATAAATATTTTATTCTAATACTTCCATGGCTTCATTTTTCACAATCATACCTTGAATATGTGTGGAATTTATTGTGGTATGATATGAGGTATCGTACGTATGTATTAGCTATACCATAAAGTATGTATTAGGTTTTGTTTCCAAGCAAATATCAAGTTGGCCCCATCTAATGACTTTAACCCATGCTCTAAACACTTACAATAAATGTTACCTTTATCAAATATTACATTCTTATTATAGTTGTCTCTCTTTGGTGTTTTTATTCAATTCCACTGGTTTTTCTTCTACTCTGATGCCAGGATAAATTACTTTAATTATCATGGAAATTCTTCCTTCAATATTACTGTTTTTCAGAAATTTTCTTGATAAACATACATGTTTATTTCTATGATGTCTTAAATTATGTAAGCAGGGAGATATGGGAGAAGTGCATGTTAAGGGTAGATAAAGCAGTATGGGAAAAATACTGATACTTTTTTGCTGTATGATGTGTACATGGGGTCCACTATTTTCTCTGCTTTTGTGTTATTTGTGAAGGTTTCCATAACATAAAATCTAAATGAAAATAGGAAAGTAATTTAGGTTGGAACTGTACGTAATTGGAACTGAGCTTGCTTTCCTCCTCAGAGATGTGTCACTTCTTTTCATGTCTCCTTTTAGGTTCTCTGGTAAAGTGGCAGTTGTTTTTTTGTTGTTGTTGTTTCTTTGTTTTTTTCATATATTCCCTCTACCTTTATAAGCAAACAAGCAAACAAAACCCCCAAAAATCTTCATGTGGATTGTTTTAGGGTGTTTTTTTCGTATCTATTACATTCCCAATTGTTTATATCTAGGAAAATACTGATTTGTAATCAGTCACTTTACTAAATTTTTATTTTTAATTTTTAATTTTTTAACATAATTACAGATTTGTTTCCTCTTTTTCAATATATATGACTCTTTTGTAATATTTCTTACCTAGCAGTTAAAACATGTTAACTATGGGTGGTAGTTGTGTGTGTCCTTCTTCTGCTCCTAACATTAATGGGCATGTCTCATCCCTAAGGGCATCTTTCATCCCTAAGCAAGACATTGGCTATTTAAGGAAGGTATGACTTATATTCCTGTTTTATTAAAGCTTAAAGATCAGAACTCTATGTTGGGGTTTTTTCACATGCTTTTTAGACATTTTTAGAGAGGATTCTTCCTTGATCTATTGATATGATGAATTTTACCAATGGATTTCTTCTTATTAAGTTCTTCTCATGTTACAGAGTGTATAGACTCATGGGTAGTCTGGATCCTGTGGGCTGTTTTACAGAAAATTCCCTGAATTGATGGCCCTCTTCCTTGATTTTCTTATTGCTACACTTTGGTTGCTTCAAAGTGAATTTGGGAGCAAGGAGAATGAAATAAATGGGGTGAAATTTCTATCTTATATTGGAAGTTTGGTGCACTGACATTGACTAACATCTATAATCAATCGGGTCAGAATTTACTCAGTACACTTCAGATAGAGAAACACTGTGGCTAATTTCCTATAATCAATCTTCTAGCTCTAGGACTATTTTTCCCCACTGATGAGGGTGAAAAAAACCCTTACTTTTAGTTCTTTTAGGGATTAACATGGTTTCTGTTGTGCAAGTATTCAGTGAATTCAAAGTTTAGCTCTAGATCAAGCTTGTCTTTCTCCTTTTCCTTTAGGTCTTGCTGATTCCCTAACAAACCAAAATGGGTTTTAAGTACAAGAGGGAACTTCTGTTTCCTGGGTTCACAGTTTACTAGCCATGTCATCTTGAACTGTTTGTATAATCTCTTTTTGTGTGTGTCTTCTTTTTTTCTTTCTACAAATTGGGCATTAAAATGGTAGCGATTTTACAGAATTTTGTGGGAATTGAATGAGTTCGTTTACTTTAAGTGATTCAAACATTGCCTGGCACACAGTGAATGCCTGCTGCATGTTTGTAATTATAATACTAGAGTTATTATTGTCCTCATAGCATTGGGGAAAGGTGACTTTGGTTCACAGGCTGTTTTCCAATGGAGTGTTTTTGTATCACTCATCTGTGTGCAGACGGGCTCTGGGTCCCTCTGGCCTCCATTTTTGAAGTGCCTAAAACTGGTTTAGTACTCTTTCTCTGTCCTCTTTCCATAGCAAAGAACAAGAATGACTTCTAGGGAACTCAGCTCTCTTTGCCCACTGGGTAGGCACCCAACCCTTGCTGGGACTGTGGTTCTCCTCAGGTCTGGCTGTGAGTCTTACCTCATCCCCAGTTAGGGAAATCCACCTGACAGCTCTTAGCCTTAGTGTCGTTGCACCCTTTCCAAACCCTCACTGTCCAGCTCTCCAGGCAGCCCCATCAGCCATCCCTCTTTTCCACTAGGGGCATATGGGAGTTTTAAGTTACCTTCAGTGTCACTCAGCCCCTGAAGGAGCCTTCTGGGTGGTATTCTGGACTCCCATTTCCACCTAACACAGTATTTCTGCCCTTTGTGGATAGGAGGAAATTCAGTGGTGGGGGGGTGTCCCTTTTGGAGTGTACAATGGGTTAGTTTTTCCCTCAGCATAGCCGGGGTTTTAATAATTACTCTGCTCCCTCACCAGGCTAAAGTAATTGATTTAATGAGTGTGTGTGTGTTTGGCGGGGGGGGGGGGGGGGGGGGGGGGGGCTGTCTTCAGAGCAACCTGATGTAGAGTGAATAAAAAACATGTTGGATTATTATTTTCAAAACAGTAGTCTCCATTATACTCTTACTGTGCATTCACTGTAAACGGATTATAATTTCTCAAGAGTAAGAAAGAACTAGGATGATGACACTTCACATTTAATGAGTGTTTCCTGTGTGTTACCACAGTTTCTAGCACTTTAGCTCTACAAATTTTGTATTCCTTCCAACAACAGCATAAAGCAGGATATTGTAGCTCTAGTTTACAGATGAAGAGACTAAGGTAGAAAGAGAGGTTAGGTAAATTGCTCAAAGTCACATAATAAGTAACACAGCCAGGATAGTCTTGGTCCTTAAAAGCTGAATAGCCAAGGATAGATTATAATTAGTATTATAATTAATAATATTAAGATTTTAAAGGGCACCTGTGTGGGTCAGTCATTAAGTGTCTGCCTTCGGTTCAGGTCACGATCCTGGGGTCCTGGGATCGAGTCCCGCATCTGCATCAGACTCCCTTCTCAGCGAGAAGCCAGCTTCTCCCTCTCCCACTCCCCCTGCTTGTGTTCCCCCTCTTGCTGTGTCTCTCTCTCTCAAATAAATAGAATCTTAAAAAAAATATTTTAAGGTTCTGAAATATTGTAATGGAGTGGTTTATGCTAAATATAAGTGATAAACTGGTGTCCCCCCAAAAGGATGAATGATTCTAGCTACTATAGTGGAGTGAGGGGTCTATTTCCCTAGTAATAGTTGAGAATAAGATGATCAATAACAGTGTCTTTGACATGGCACTGTAGGGTATGGCAGGACATCGTTTCCAGATGGTAAGGTTTTAGATGAGCTGGAAACTTAAATACCCGTTTCACTCCAAATTTCTTGCCCTTGACTACTTAGATTTCAGACATTAAATTTGGTTTTATTTTACAACTTATACACTTTACCTTATATTACTTCTTCAGTGAATTAAAGAGATTTTTAACAATAAAACTCCAGCATCCCAATCATCCCCAGTATGATTGTCCTTTTGAAAAATGGGGCTAATAAACCACTGGGTGATAAAAGATAGCCAAACCCTTAGAAAAGAAACTGCCATTTTTTCCGTTTGCACTAAGAAGTTCGTCTATTAGCCGAGTATTCTTTTTTTTTTTTTTAAAGATTTTATTTATTTATTTGACAGAGAGAACGAGAGAGGGAACACAAGCAGGGGGAGTGGGAGAGGGAGAAGCAGGCTTCCCGCTGAGCAGGGAGCCCGATGTGGGGCTCGATCCCAGGACCCTGGGATCATCATGACCTGAGCCAAAGGCAGATGCTTAATGACTGAGCCACCCAGGCACCCTAGCCGAGTATTCTTTACTGGGTGATAAAAGATAGCCAGACCCTTAGAAAAGAAACTGCCATTTTTCCATTTGCACTAAGAAATTCATCTATTAGCCGAGTATTCTTTGCGGGGTTTTGCCTTTATATGCCCCCATCACTCATCACCGTTATGAGTGAAGAGGGAACAAAACCTGATTTCAGGTGCCAGGTGGGTACTGCATGAATGGCAGTGCTTCAACACAGGCTCCAATTAGAGCAACCAGGCTCTGGGCAGCTATTGGGTAATCATGGGGATCATGCTAATCAGAGGGGAGTTTTCTTCTGTGCGTCAGGGCCCTCTGCTTGTCCTTTCTGTACACTCAGGGGCTTTCAGATTCACTGAGAAACCTGAAAGCTGCTTCGTGCTAGCAGTTGAGAGTGGGTTTTACAATTAACTTCTTGCTGGAGGAGTGATGGAGTTCATTTTAAAGCTCATTCACTGAGTACTTGAAGAAGGAAGTATCAGGGTGAAAAGGATTTCAGACCTCTGAAATAAGATTCGAAACATTCATTTGACCTTAGAAAAGGCCATGGAAGGACTTAGGCTTGGACACCAAAATGAAAGATTATATCTTGCATGACATTTGAGCACCCTAGAATGAGGACAGGGTCCTTGTTCTTTGTCATGGTGACTGTAGAATAACAATCCTGGGAAAAGTCCGTTTTTAAGATTTTTTTTTTTAAGATTTTATTTATTTATTTGACAGAGACAGCGAGAGCAGGAACACAAGCAGGGGGAGTGGGAGAGGGAGAAGTGGGCTTCCCACGGAGCAGGGAGCCTGATGTGGGACTCGATCCCAGGACCCTGGGATCATGACCTGAGCCGAAGGCAGTCGCTTAACCGACTGAGCCACCCAGTTGGTTTTTTTTTTTTTTTAAGATTTTATTTATTTGACAGAGAGAGACACAGCGAGAGAGGGAACACAAGCAGGGGGAGAAGGAGAGGGAGAAGCAGGCTTCCCGTGGGGCAGGGAGCCCGATGCGGGGCTCGATCCCAGAACCCTGGCATCATAACCTGAGCCGAAGGCAGATGCTTAACGACTGAGCCACCCAGGCACCTGAAAAGTCCGTTTTTAATGAAACAGTTTGGCAGCATTAGCAAAATCTGGGCTTCCTAAAAAACCAGTACTTGCTTACTCAAGTAAAGGGTGAACAAAGTGAAAGGAAGTTAATGTTTAGGGAACTCCTTATTTCATGCAGTTACTCTGCTTAGTATTTGCTGACCATCAGTCCATCATTCAGTCTACACCATGGCCTTGCAGTATTGGTGTCAATAGTTACATGGATATTGACCAGGAAATGGACATTCACAAGGGTTAATTACCTCCTTCACGGTCACAAAATCAGGAAATTCCAAAACTCCTAATACTCCACTAATTCATTTTGTTCTTTTCCTTTTCTTCTCTGAATAAGCATTTATAATGTAAATTCTTCTTCTTCAGATGATATCTTAAAACCCCTTCTTCTGGAATGGAGTGAACTAAAGACCTCTTCATAAGGAGGAAAACAGTTTGAAAAACAAAGGGCACTCTCCTGAGGGTTGACTTGATTCTGTCTCCCATATATACGCTGACTAGGGAAGAGAAAGAATATGTTGAAAATGACTGTCCCAGGGCAGAAGGTATTATAATTTCTGCCTTAATACATCTTGACTTTGTTGTTTGTTACCTTTAACACCCATCATGAAATGGTAAAATAGTAAAATTCTTGAACAGAAAAAAATATTCAAATTCTTTGTTCAGCTTTGTTTTAATTTTAACATAAAAAGACAACTGCATTTTACCTTTGATTAAAAATTTGCTCCTTGGCTCCAGCTAAAACCGAGGGACATGCACAGTTTTCACTGTGTGTGTTAATGACTTGCCTCCACAGTGGGCTCATCCCCTTGAAGGATGTTAATGAGTTGTCACTTCCTAAGAGGGGGAGAACTGAGAAGTTTGGGTTTTATTTCTAGTCTTTGGTTTCTTGGTTGTGTTAATTTCCTTGTTTATGTTTCTTTCAATTAACATTGAACTTTCATTATCTGCCTTGTTTTTCTTCTATTCGTATAATCTGCAGGGTATGACTCCTTGGGTAGCAATTGTTAATCAGAGAGAAATGATAGCCTGAGGGTACTGAGTAACTTGGTGTCAGAATAAAAGTTGTTCTGTTGAAGCCTCATTAGAAAAACTTTCATCACCGGCCTTAAGTCAGCTCTGCATAAGGCTCTACCAACTGCCCCAGTCTCTTTTTATCTTTAACTGGTTTATTCAAATTCTCATTGTATACCATGTAATCTAAAATAATGTTATTATCGGGGCGCCTGGGTGGCTCATTCGTTAAGCGCCTGTCTTCGGCTCAAGTCATGGTCCCAGGGTCCTGGGATCGAGCCCCGCATTGGGCTCCCTGCTCCGTGGGAAGTCTGCTTCTCCCTCTCCCACTCCCCCTGCTTGTGTTCCCTCTCTCGCTGTGTCTCTCTCTGTCAAATAAATAAAAACTTTAGAAATATATATGTAAAAAAATAAAATAATGTTATTATTAGGTCAGTAGGGACATTAAAATAAGTCAGTTGCAAGGTTTCTCAAAGGGGCTATTCACAATGTAGACTTTGCAGGGAAATAAGAAGCAAGATTCGTTGTTAATTGATAAATGAGAACAAAGAGGTGGGGTTGTTTTTTTCTTTTTTATTATTATGTTAATCACCGTACATTACATCATTAGTTATTGATGTAGTGTTCCATGATTCATTGTTTGCGTGAGGTGGGGTTGTTTTTGTTTTTTTTTTAAAGATTTTATTTATTTATTTGACAGAGAAAGAGACAGCGAGAGAGGGAACACAAGCAGAGGGAGTGGGAGAGGGAGAAGCAGGCTTCCCGCGGAGCAGGGAGCCCGATGCGGGGCTCGATCCCAGGACCCTGGGATCATGACCTGAGCCGAAGGCAGACGCTTAACGACAGAGCCACCCAGGTGCCCCGTGGTGGGATTGTTTTAAAAGGAAGTTCTGAAAAGATCAGACTTACATTAATTTAGAGATGATAGTTTTGCTTCTACAGCTTGGTTTAAGAAAGCTATACGTAATAGAATCCAGGATCTATGACTTGGAGATTTCTCCCTTTCTCTCCTTCTCTTCTTCCTCTCCCCAGCTCCCTATCTCTGTCTTTCTTATCTATCTATCTATCTAATCATCAATTGATCCATCATTCATATCATGTTTTTCTTGTTTCAACTAGTGGGATAGAATAGTTCATCTTTTATAACTGAGCTCATCCTATGATGGAGTGTACGACTGTGATTTGGTAATACATGATTTATAAACTCCAGTCTGTGCATACATCCCACAGCTTTCCATGACAATGCCATTCAAACACTTCCCAAATTTAGAAGTCCTCAGATGGTAGGCTTTTACTTTCATCTGATGTGGGACACAAAAGTATTGAAAAAGAAAAAAGCCTCGTCGCTTTGGTGAACTCCACCTTCCTTCGTAGATAGTGACTGCTTAAGCCAGAGATTTTGTGGGGATTGTCTTGCCATCATTTTGTTTTCCCTCATGATGACTCAGGGGGTTTTGTCCTGAGGCTCTCAGTAGATCTGTTATAACTTAGCTGTGGATGACACATGCCAGGGGCTCCTTCCATCTTGGCCCCAGGCTAGCAGACTACGCACCCTGCTATCCTATGATTCACACAGCAGAACTACTCTAGTCACCTCCCACTGCCCAGGCCTGGAAGGGCACCATAATGAGGGAGTGGGAGGGATATGGTTAGGAAAGTTGTTGAAAAGAAGCTTCTGTTGTAACTTTCCTCACTGCAGCGGGAAGCTAAAACCAGAGCAAGGTATGCTCAAGAAACAGATTCTCCATTTATGAGAGATGAATTGAAAAGTCCCTAGCCTTTTACTTAAGGTGAAGAGTTGTGTTTTAGAGAGCTGCAGTTATTTCAGGCAGGGGGAAGGCCACAAAGCATGGAATCCAAAAAGAAATGTAATTTATTTGCTGTTAAATGACTCAGCTGGACTGTTTTGAAATATTGGTCAAGGTGAGTGTTGAAACAGTGGGTGTTCTGGCATTTCCAACCCTTGGAAATGAAGAATTGGGCTACCTTGGGAGCCACATGTACTTTTATCTTCCAAAATGTCGATTATTTTATAATAAATTTGTTCTGCAATCAAAAGTGGCTTGTGTTCCCTTATGTAAGGGTTATCACCTGCGCATTATTCATTCGACAGGCATTTACAGAACATTTTCTGGGTGTGGAATTCTCCAGCCACCTCTCCCCAGGGACGGAGATCCGACCAGATGTGCAAAAAAGATGAAAGGAGCTGCCAGTCTATCCTTTCATGTTGCTTTTCTTCTGCTTGGGGAAAAACATCAGTATATGAAATGGCAGTTGAATAACTTAAAGCAAAGTGTTCGCAAGAGCAGAATAACTCAGAGCAGGTTTTGAAGCCATTAGGTGTATGAATCACTTTCTCCCTCCTCTGGGTCCCACACCAGCTCTTCCGAGCCTTCCTCAGAGCGCTTAGTGCATTGTACTGTTAGTGTCTCTCCCCCACTAGTCTGTGAGCTACTGATGGAGAGAGATTTTATCATGTTTATCTTTGCATCCCTGGACCCTGGCACAGTTCATTGCATGCCTCAAGTGCCTAGTAAATGCCTGGTGAATGAATAAGAGGGACTACTGTTATCAGTGTGGGCTAGGAGAAGGGAATAGGATGATGGTTTTGAATGGGTATAAACTACAAAGGAAAATATTTGATGCTTCTTCATCTAAAGACAAAATGTGCATTCCTTCTCATAATTCTAGCCAAGGGAAACATTTCAATTTGGCACAATTCACTAAAAATTTATTCACCCTATGTTAAGTTGTGATTGCCTGTACAAACATGAAATGTTTTCTACCTTCAAGAGTCTTAGAGTCCTGAGTAGCAGTGGCAGTGAGAAGGATCATTTCAGGTAATTTGACAAATATGTTGTTGAGGTCATCCAGGAGGCCTTAATGGATGGGGACATCAGCTGCGTTGTTCCAGGCTGGCAATGGGGGTGGGGCTTGGGATGTTGGGGAACCCAGAAACTCAGGAAGGAGGACTTGACACTTCAGCTGAGCCTTGAAACAGGAGTAGCCAGGTAAAGAAGGAAGAAAGTAGATATGGGGAAGAGGGAGGGGAAAAGATCAACAGCAAGGACATGGAGTTGGGAACTGGCAGGGAGCTACAAATGGCTCAGTATAACAAGCGTGGGAAGTATGATGTGTGGAGGGACAAGTAGGCAGTGCTGATGATGAGGAGACCTGTAGCAGGTACCTACAGAAATGGTGTAGATAAAAATTTGAAAGGGAGTAGTGGTCCTAGAGCTGCAAGGAGAGGATAGAGCTGAGGGATGTTTGCGAGGTACTCTAGCAGAGCATGATCACTGATTGAGTATTCGTGATCAGGGAGTGGGAAGTGTTCAAGAGTTTGGCTTGACTCCCTGGGCAGATGGTGATACCATTAAATGAGAGAGAGAGAGAGAGAGAGAGAGGGAGAGAATGAGAGGAAGAACCTATTTGGAAGTGAAAAAGGAAAAAGGTTGAGTTCATATATGGACATGTTATATTTGAGATGCTTATGGATCTTCCAAGTGATGTCATTGAAATGTACAAATTTGAAGCTCTGGAGAAGTGAGGGTATCATATATGTGTGTATATATATATATTAATATGATTAACATGCATGTATTAATATATATATGGCTAAACTATGAAAACTAATAGATTGCCCAGGTGTATAATGTAGACCAGAGATTCCCAAGTGCCAGTTAAAACCATCAAGTGCTCTGAAAGCTTCATGAGTATCATACGGAGAATTGGTCAAAAGCAGATTCCTCCATATCCTGGAGGTTCTGATTCATTAGTGGAGGGTCAGCAGTTTGTGTTATATGGAATTCCCTGACTAATTTTGATATGCACTCATGTTTGGGAAGCACTGATAAAGACTAAGAGCAGTGGTATCATCCATGTTTAAGGGGTGGACAAAAGAAGACTCCATGATGTAGAGAGAGGTCAAGCAATCAGAGTGAGCCGAGAGTGATATCACAGAAGACAAGGGCGGTGAGAGTTTCTAGAAGGAACAAGGGATGATGTTAATAGTAGGGAGGTCTAGTCAGAGAATTTGGGAAGTGCTTGTTATATTTGGCAATATGGTGGTCTAGAAACATTAGAGAGAGAAAGTGAAGTGTAGAACGAGTAAAACTAGGTTGTGTTGGTGTGAGGGGTGGAGGTGGGAGTAATAAGTGGAGAAAGTAAGTTTAATAGACAATTTTTTCAAATCGTCTGATTATAGAGAGAAAGAATAACATTTGGAAGGGAGTGAATGAAGGATTAAGGAGGATTTTTTTTTTTTTTTAACCAGGGGGAGATTCAAGAGAATACTTAGAGTTTGAGGGAAGAGGGTCAGTTAGAAAAGAAAGAGGGAAGAAAGGTAGAGCATGGGTAGAAGATACAACTCGACACAGAAGAAATGCCTCATCCTCTCAAGGAGGTAAGTGAAAGTGAGATGGGGTGAGACAGGAAGCTGAAGTGTAGTGTTTGATAGAATGTTTAGGAAGATATTAGAAAGAGGCTCTAAACCATTCAAAAGGTACAAAGATTGTTGAAGCTAAACTTCAGGTAGAGAGTTTAACTGTTAATTTATTATTTTATGAATACTTTTATTGCAAATTGTGACAAACAGTTCCTCATCCATGCTCATTTCCCAATTTATAATGCAAATGAAAATATTTTGTGGATTGAGCTCTTGTTGGTCTGACAAAACCCAGATCTCTTGTTGTGGATTCACATTTTACATTTGCCTGAGTTTGGTGTGTTTTTCATTACTGGAAGCTAACATAGGAGAACCTCAGTAACTGATTTTTGATTTTCTAGGTGAAGCAGAGACTGAAGATGTGTGTGTGTGTATGTGTGTGTGTGTGTGTGTGTGGGTGTGCGTGTGTATGTGATTATCACCATTACTGGGACTAGAAGAAAAAAGGACATCAACAGACATTCAAATGGAGAAAGTAATAGTAGGGTCAGTGAGAGAGAACTTAATGTTGGCCATCCCTTTCCAACTAAATTTTTTCCTAGGCAAAAGTCTCACACTTTGTATGAAATAGCATAGTTGGGCTTATAAAAACAAATACTCAAATGAATGGACATACAATCCACTAACCTCCTAGAACAAGCACACCAACAAAAGCTTACCATTTAAAGGGTGCTCTGAAGTAGGAAAAGAGGATTAATGAGTTGCTCCAAATTCACTCAATTACTTTCTTTTAATTTGACTTTTAATTGTTTATTTTTCCCACATGTTGAAAATTTAAGAAGCTGAGGAATATAGAAAGAAGAATAGAAACATCTGTAATACTAAAACCAACATACGGCTACCAATAGTATCCTATATTTCTTTCTAGTCTTTTCTCTGTGCATAACTTTTAATAGGAACATGCTATACCTACAATTTTAATCCTGCTCTTGTCATTTAACATGATAGCAGAAACATTTTTCCATGTCATTAAAATACCTTATACTATATATATTTTTAATTGTATAGTACATCATGAGGTTTCTCATATTTTGTTTAGCTCTTCTCTTACTATTGGATATCTAAATTATTTTTATTTTATTTTTTAAAAGATTTATATGAGAGAGAGAGAGCACAAGCTGGGGGAGGGGTAAAGGGAGAAGGAGAAGCAGTTCCCTGCTGAGCAAAGAGCCCAATACGATGTGGGGCTCAATCCCAGGACCCCTAGATCATGACTTGAACTGAAATAAGATGCTTAACCAACTGAGCCACCCAAGCGCCCCTAAATTGTTTTTAAATTTTCATTACTCTAGGTAGCGTTGTTGCAAACACCTTTGCATATAAAGCACTTATCATATTTCAGGTTGCTTTTCTGAATTACTATATAAAATATATAATACAGTTCTAGCTTTTGGTACTTATCAAATTTCTTTCCCAAGACTTATGTCATTTCGAAGCTGATAAGCAATATATGAAATGCATTAGTTCATCATATATACAGTAGTATCGAGTATTTTATTTAAAAAAAACCCTTAACTTTGGTAATTGGTAGGCAAGACAAATGGAAATGTTGGGATTTTAATTTTCATTTCTTTGACAAATATTGAAATTGAATATTTTCCATATTTTGACAAAGTTTTATTTGGAATTTTGTGCCACTTATTAATTAAAATGACTTTGATGGACTTATACTTCTATTTTTAAATATATTTTATTGAGTGGTTGCTGGGGGCTCAACACTCTGTTGAACACTATGGAGAAGGCAAAAGAATGATAATGAATTGCTTTCAACCTGAGGAATTTGTATTTTATAATCATATAACTTGTAGTATGAAAAAGGCCTTAAAATGTGCCTTATTCAACCCATAACTGAGGAAGTAGAGATGAAACCCATAAAACAGTTAGAGAAACCCTGCAAGATAGTAGTTGATATCATGGCACAACGTAGCCTTTACTGCTGGAATGCAGAGGGAGTTGAAAGCTGTGTGACTTGGAGCAACAGGGCAGCTCTCATTTTTATTTATTATTATTATTATTATGTTATGTTAATCACCATACATTACATCATTCATTTTAGAAAGAAGGACTTTGAAGAACAGAAAAGTTCAGAAAGGTGGACAACAGAGAACATTTTAAGAACGTCCATTTAGGGCTAGGAGGTGGAAAGGCACATGTCCCGGTTATTGGAGGGATTAGACCATTTAGACTAGAGCAGAGGGTTTGTGTTGGGGACAGACCGTGAGGTGAGGCCATCTTAAACCCGTAAGTCACAGGTCACCTGGCCCCTCTCATTGAGACCCATCACCCTGGCTTCTGCGAGGCAGCCAAAGGGCTCTTCCAAAGCCGAGCCGCAACCTAACTACACCGGGCCATCCCTGTGTTACAAGCAGATTGTACCAACTTCAGCAGGAACTAAGTTGTTGAACTCTGCTGGGCATGCTGACAGATGCCTCTGAGTCACCCTGTAGAGTGAGTTTTAGGAAAATCAATGCATAAGGCAGCATCCTTCGCTAGACGGAGGTCTGGGCAGGGAGTGCAGAGAGCTCAGGTTAATTCCTGTGTTGTTCCACATAGCCCTGAGAGAGAAATCACGGATGGGGGAGGGAAGGATATAGAGGGAGAAGCCGACTCCATGCTGAGTAGGGGGCCCGATGTGGGACTCGGTCCCAGGACCCTGGAATCATGACCCGAGCCGAAGGCAGACGCTTAACCAACTGAACCACCCAGGCACCCTATCCTGATTTCATTTTGATGTCTATTTTGTACAGTCCCAGAAAGACAGATCTTGCTGAGGTGGTGAAGAAACTAAGTTGGAGACAAACTAATTGATTATCCTTTGATGATTCATAGGCAAAGGTATCAAAACCATCCTTCCCCTCTGAATCTAGAAAGTTTGGAGGTTATCTGAGAGCATAGTAGAACACCTGGCCCATTCATGATGCCCAATAAATGTGTGTGTTTTTTTTTTTAATTAATTCATCTGAGTGATTTTATAATTCAGTCACTACATGAAATTAATTACTGTGTAGAAGAAAAAATATTAATTACAAAAGAATAAAGAATAAAAAATTCCTCTACATAAAATATATTCAGTAGTCTCTCTAATATTTGCGAGTAATTAGATCTTTTTCAATTATATTTAGGGTGTCGCCCTGCATTGGCACATCTGATGTTTCAACGAATAGATGCAACTTAACGTTGTTTTTTTTAAGACTGTATTTATTTATTTGACAGAGAGAGACAGTGAGAGAGGGAACACAAGCAGGGGGAGTGGGAAAGGGAGAAGCAGGCTTTCCATTGAGCAGAGAGCCCAACGTGGGACTCCATCCCAGGACCTTGAGATCATGACCTAAGCTGAAGGCAGAGGCTTAACCGACTGAGCCACCCAGGCGCCTCAGATGCAACTTACGTTTCCAGGGAACTTGATAGATTACAGAAAAATTTTTGACACACTCTTTAATTGATCCCCATAACAACCCTGGGAGGTGGGTTGTGGAGATAATGTTATCTCCTCTTCACAGAGAAGCAAGCCACTGGTGGAGGAAAAAAGAGACAGGATTTTCCTAATACCACCCAGCTTGTGTATATGACACATTGCTGTGAGTGGAGCTTACTTCTTCTGATGCCTAGTTTGGGGCTTTTTCCACTCTCTAAATCCTTAATCTCTAGGAAAGAACCTGTCTTAACTCCCTTATCCTTTCATCGAAGCCACAAAATTTATACAGGTGCTGTAGCTCAGATTCTGTCTCTGAGTATTCCAGCACCATCTATCTTACCTAGCTCCTCTCTTTTTATTTTTAATGTGTTCTCCCTGCAGGAGCTGACTCTTCCTTCTTCCTAATTAACTTTTATGTGGAAACTCCTATAGTAATGAAATTGCATGTGTCAGTGTTCTCTCACCTGGTTTTCAATTTAGTGCCCCTGGAGGGAGCAAGGGTTTCTGCTGTCTCATGGCATTATCTTTGCTGAGGGAGGAATTTGTAGGAACTAAGATAACTGCCTTCCTGAGAGTAAACTTTTTTTTTTTTTTCCTCTTTTATCAAACATTGTTTGGTTTGGGCACAGCTTTGGTATTTGCAGAGGTTACCATTTGTTGATCATTAAAATGCATTGGTTCATGCTGGATATTGGCTGCAAAGCATAATGGCAGCCTAGACAAAAACATGGACTTTGGAGTCAGACAAATCAGGTTTGAATCCTGATTTTGCTATTTACCGGGCAGTTCGATTCTTGGAACTGATTTCCTCTTTTGTGCAATGGGCAGAATTCTTTACTGATATCTACCTCACAGGTTTATTAGGAAGATAAAAGATAAATGATATTTTTCTTACAATGAAATGAGCAGAAAAGTGCAATCCTCTTCCTGGACTGCAGATTCCATTTGTGTGGCACATCTCCCATGTCCCCTCCAACTCTGCTCTCCTCCCCACCCTGCTCTAGGATGCTTTCTGCCCTGGGAGGCTGACCAGTAAGGTGGATAGCAGCAGCTTCCTTTGCCCTCTGGCTCTGCATTTGGCCACCGGGGAGTCCCAGCAGGAGATCAGAGGAGGATGAGATCATACTCATCTCCTTATCTCCTTCCTTTCCCGGTCAACTGAGACTAGCCATGCCCAGAGAATAACCTTTTTCAAGGCAGCTTACCCTATGACACTCTCCCCCTAGGTATCCATGACTTCCCCCTCTCCTTGTCCCTTTTGGGAGTGATAAAAACTCCATTATTACTAGTTGCAAGAATGTCACTATCCTTTGAGATTTCTTTATCCTACTCTCATCTTCCATTTTTTTTTAAAGATTTCATTTATTTATTTGAGAGAGAGCGCGCACACACACACACACACACACACGAGTTGGGGGGAGGGGCAGAGGGAGAGAGAGAGAGAGGGAGATAAGCAGACCCCTTGCTGAGTGTGGAGCCTGATGCCATGCAGGACTCCATCCCAGGACCAGGAGATCATGACATGAGCCGAAACCAGGAGTCAGATGCTTAATCAACTGAGCCATCCAGGTGCCGCCCCCTACTGTCATCTTCTTTTTTTTTTAATTAAAAAAAATTTTTTTAATTAACATAATGTATTATTTGTTTCAGGGGTACAGGTCTGTGATTCATCAGTCTTACACAATTCACAGTGCTCACCATAGCATATACCCTCCCCAATGTCCATCACCCAGCCACCCCATCTCTCCCACCCCCTCCACTCCAGCAACCCTCAGCTTGTTTCCTGAGATTAAGAGCCTCTTATGGTTTGTCTCCCTCTCTGGTTTCATCTTGTTTCATTTTTCCTGCCCTTCTCCTATGATTCTCTGTCTTGTTTCTCAAATTGCTCATATCAGTGAGATCGTATGATACATGTCTTTCTCTGATTGACTTATTTTGCTTAGCATAATACCCTCTAGTTCCATCCATGTCGTTGCAAATGGCAATATTTCATTTTTTTGATGGCTGCATGATATTCCACATCTTCTTTATCCATTCATCTGTTGATGGACATCTAGGCTCTGTCCATAGTTGGGCTATTATGGAAATTGCTGCTATAAACATTGGGGTGCATTTACCCCTTTGGATCCCTACATTTGTGTCTTTGGGGTAAATACCCAGTAGTGCAATTGCTGGATCATAGGGTAGCTCTCTTTTCAACTTTTTGAGGAACCTCCATACTGTTTTCCAGAGTGGCTGAACCAGCTTGCATTCCCACTAACAGTGTAGGTTTCTTTCTCCACATTCTCACCAACAACTGTTGTTTCCTGGCTTGTTAATTTTAGCCATTCTGACTGGTGTGAGGTGGTATCTCATTGAGGTTTTGATTTGGATTTCCCTGATGCTGAGTGATGTTGAGCACTTTTTCATGTGTCTGTTGGCCATGTGGAGGTCTTCTTTGCAGAAATGTCTGTTCATGTCTTCTGCCCATTTCTTGATTGGATTCTTTGTTCTTTGGGTGTTGAGTTTGATAAGTCCTTTATAGATTTTGGATACTAGCCCTTTATCTGATATGTCATTTGCAAATATCTTCTCCCATTCTGTCAGTTGTCTTTTGGTTTTGTTAACTGTTTCCTTTGATGTGCAAAATGTTTTTATCTTGAGGAAGTTCCAATAGTTCATTTTTGCCCTTGCTTTCCTTGCCTTTGAAGATGTTTCTAGGAAGAAGTTGCTGTGGCTGAGGTCAAAGGTTGCCGCCTGTGTTCTCCTCAAGACTTTTGATGGATTCCTGTCTCACATTTAGGTCTTTTATCCATTTTGAGTCTATTTTTGTGTGTAGTGTAAGGAAATGGTCCAGTTTCATTCTTGTGCATGTGGCTGTCCAATTTTCCCAGCACCATTTGTTGAAGAGACTTTTTTCCGTTGGACATTCTTTCCTGCTTTGTCAAAGATGAGTTGACCCTAGAGTTGAGGGTCCATTTCTGGGCTCTCTATTCTGTTCCATTGATCTATGTGTCTGTTTTTGTGCCAGTACCGTACTGTCTTGATGATTACAGCTTTATAATAGAGCTTGAAGTCTGGAATTGTGATGCCACCAGCTTTGCTTTTCTTTTTCAACATTCTTTTGGCTATTTGGGTTCTTTTCTGGTTCCATGCAAATTTTAGGATTATTTGTTCCATTTCTTTGAAAAAAGTGGATGGCATTTTGATAGGGATTGCTTTAAATGTGTAGATTGCTCTAGATAGCATAGACATTTTCACAATATTTGTTCTTCCAATCCATGAGCATGGAACGTTTCTCCATTTCTTTGTGTCTTCCTCAATTTCTTTCATAAGTTTTCTATAGTTTTCTGAGTATAGATTCTTTGCTTCTTTGGTTAGATTTATTCCTAGGTATCTTATGGTTTTGGGTGCAATTGTAAATGGGATCGACTCCTTAATTTCTCTTTCTTCTGTCTTGTTTTTGGTGTGTAGAAATGCAACTGATTTCTGTGTATTGATTTTATATCCTGCCACTTTACTGAATTCCTGTATGAGTGCTAGCAGTTTTGGGGTGGAGTCTTTTGGGTTTTCCACATAAAGTATCTATCATCTGCAAAAAGTGAGAGTTTCACTTCCTCTTTGCCAATTCGAATGTCTTTTATTTCTTTTGGTTGTCTGATAGCTGAGGCTAGGACTTCTAGTACTATGTTGAATAGCAGTGGTGATAGTGGACATCCCTGCCATGTTCCTGACCTTAGGGGAAAAGCTCTCAGCTTCTCCCCATTGAGAATGATATTCACTGTGGGTTTTTCATAGATGGCTTTTATCATATTGAGGTATGTACCCTCTATCCCTACACAGTGAAGGGTTTTAATCAAGAAAGGATACTGTACTTTGTCAAATGCTTTTTCTGCATCTATTGAGAAGATCACATGGTTCTTGTTCTTTCTTTTATTCATGTATTGTATCACATTGATTGATTTGCAGATGTTGAACCAACCTTGCAGCCCAGGAATAAATCCCACTTGGTCGTGGTGAATGATGCTTTTAATGTACTGTTGGATCCTATTGGCTAGTATTTTGGTGAGAATTTTTGCATCCATGTTCATCAGGGATATTGGTCTGTAGTTCTCCTTTTTGATGGGGTCTTTGGTTTTGGGATCAAGGTAATGGTTGCCTCATAAAATAAGTTTGGAAGTTTTCCTTCCATTTCTATTTTTTGGAACAGTTTCAGGAGACTAGGTATTAATTCTTTAAATGTTTGGTAGAATTCCCCTGGGAAGCCATCCTGCCCTGGGCTCTTGGTTGTTGGGAGATTTTTGATTACTGCTTCAATTTCCTTACTGGTTATGGGTCTGTTCAGGTTTTCTATTTCTTCCTGGCTCAGTTTTAGTATATACGTCTCTAGGAATGCATCCATTTCTTCCAGATTATCTAATTTGCTGGCATATAGTTGCTCATAATATGTTCTTATAATTGTTTGTATTTCTTTGGTGTTGGTTGTGATCTCTCCTCTTTCATTCATGATTTTATTTATTTGGGTCCTTTCTCTTTTCTTTTTGGTAAGTCCGGCCAGGGGTTTATCAATCTTAATAATTCTTTCAAAGAACCAGCTCCTAGTTTTGTTGATCTCTTCCACTGTTCTTTTGGTTTCTATTTCATTGATTTCTGCTCTAATCTTTATTATTTCTCTTCTCCTGCTGGGTTTAGGTTTTATTTGCTGTTCTTTCTCCAGCTCCTTTAGGTGTAGGGTTAGATTGTGTATTTGAGACCTTTCTTGTTTCTTGAGAAAGGCTTGTATTGCTATACTTTCCTCTTAGGGACTGCCTTTGCTGCATCCCAAAGATTTTGAAGAATTGTGTTTTCATTTTCATTGGTTTCCATGAATTTTTTAAATTCTTTTTAAATTTCCTGGTTGACCCATTCATTCTTCAGTAGGATGCTCTTTAGCCTCCATGTATTTGAGTTCTTTCCGACTTTCCTCTTGTGATTGAGTTCTAGTTTCAAAGCATTGTGGTCCAAAAAGATGCAGGATGTTCTTTTGGTACTGGTTGAGACCTGATTTGTGACCCATGATATGATCTATTCTGGAGAATGTTCCATGTGCCCTCAAGAAGAATGTGTATTCTGTTGCTTTGGGATGGAATGTTCTGAATATATCTGTGAAGTCCATGTGGTCCAGTGTGTCATTTAAAGCATTTATTTCTTTGTTGATCTTTTGCTTAGATGATCTGTCCATTTCAGTGAGGGGGTGTTAAAGTCCCCTACTATTATTATATTATTGTCAGTGTGTTTCTTTGATTTTGTTATTAATTGGCTTATATAACTGGTTGCTCCCATGTTAGGGGCGTAGATATTTACAATTGTTAGATCTTCTTGTTGGATAGACCCTTTAAGTATGATGTAGTGTCCTTCCTCATCTCTTATTACAGTCTTTGGTTTAATATCTAATTTGTGTGATATATGGATTGCCACCCCAGCTTTCTTTTGATGTCCATTAGCATGGTAAATGGTTTTCCACTCCCTCATTTTAAATCTGGAGGTGCCTTTGGTTCTAAAATGAGTCTCTTGCAGAAAGCATATCAATGGGTCTTGTTTTTTAATCCAATCTGATACCCCGTGTCTTTTGATTGGGGCATTTAGCCTGTTTACATTCAGGGTAACAATCAAAAGATATGAATTTAGTGCCATTGTATTTCCTGTAAGGTGACTGTTACTGTATATTATCTCTGTTCCTTTCTGGTCTTTGTTACTTTTAGGCTCTCTCTTTGCCTAGAGGACCCCTTTTCAATATTTCTTGTAGGGCTGGTTTGGTATTCGCAAATTCCCTTAGTTTTTGTTTGTCCTTCAAACTTTTTATCTCTCCTTCTATTTTCAATGACAGCCTAGCTGGATATAGTATTCTTGGCTGCATATTTTTCTCATTTAGGGCTCTGAATATATCCTGCCACTCCTTTCTGGCCTGCCAGGTCTCTGTGGATAGGTCTGCTGCCAGTCTAATGTTTCTACCATTGTAGGTTACAGACCTCTTGTCTCGAGCTGCTTTCAGGATTTTCTCTTTGTCTCTGAGACTTGTGAGTTTTACTATTAGATGTCAGGGTGTTGACCTATTTTTATTGATTTTGAGGTGGGTTCTCTGTGCCTCCTGGATTTTGATGCCTGTTTCCTTCTCCAAATTAGGGAAATTCTCTGCTATAATTTGCTCCAATATACCTTCTGCCCCTCTCTCTTTCTTCTTCTTCTGGGATCCCAATTATTCTAATGTTGTTTCGTCTTATGGTATCACTTATCTCTCGAATTCTGCCCTCGTGATCCAGTAGTTGTTTATCTCTCTTTTTCTCAGCTTTTTTATTCTCCATCATTTGGTCTATATCACTAATTCTCTCTTCTGCCTCATATATCCTAGCAGTTAGAGCCTCCATTTTTTATTGTACCTCATTAATAGTCTTTTTGATTTCGACTTGGTTAGATTTTAGTTCTTTTATTGCTCCAGAAAGAGTTTCTCTTGTATCTTCCATGCTTTTTTCAAGCCCAGCTAGTATCTTTATAATCATCATTCTGAACTCTAGTTCTGACATCTTACTGATGTCCATATTGATTAAGTCCCTGGCAGTCAGTACTGCCTCTTGTTCTTTTTTTTGAGGTGATTTTTTTCTATCTTGTCATTTTGTCCAGAGGAGGATAGATGAATGAGAGAACAAAATGCTAACAGGGTAACAACGACCCCAGAAAAATATACACTGGACAAATCAGAAGAGACCCAAATCTTGGGGAAAAGAAAGGGAAAGAAAGAAAAAAAAAAAAAGAATATGATCAAATATAATCAGGCTGGTGAATAGATCAGTGCCAGACAGTAGATTTTGAACATATTTTGGTTAGAAGAAACTGTTCCCCAAAATTTTAAAGAAAGAAAAACTTATATATGTACAAAAATAAGGGTAAATAGGATGAAGGGATAGAATATGACTGTAAAGATGAAAGTTATAAAAGATTTTATAAAAGGAATTGATAAGAAGTTGGTTGAAAAAAGAAAGAAGAAAAATTTTAAAAAAACAACAACAAAAAAGAGAGAGAATGTGATCAGGCTGGAGACTAGAACAAAGCCATACACTAGAGATTTAGGGTATATTTTGGTCTGTTACTAGAAACTGTATCCCAAAATTTTAAAGAAAAAACAACTTATATATATACAAAAAATAAGGTTAACTACAATGAAGGGATAGAATATGACTCTAAAAATGAAAAATAGAAAAGATTTTTAAAAAAGGGATTGATATGATGTTGGTTGAAAAAGGGAAAAAGAAAAATTTTAAAAAAATAGAAAAAGAAAAAAAATGAACTTTGAAAGACTAAAGAATCAGGGGGAAAAATCCATGAATTCTATATGCTGTATTCCCCTAGTGCTGGAGTTCTGTTCTCATTGATTGGTAGACTTGGTCTTGTCTGGCTGTTTTTGCTGATCTTCTGGGGGAGGGGCCTGTTGCAGTGATTCTCAAATGTCTTTGCCAGAGGTGGAATTGCCCTGCCCTTGCCCCCTCCCGGCTAAGTAATCTGCTCGGGTTTGCTCTCAGGAGCTTTTGTTCCCTGCAAGCTTTCCATACAGCTTTGGAGGACGAGAGTAAAATGGTGGCCCCCCAATCTCCACCCTGGAGGAGCTGAGAACTCAGGGCCCCACTCCTCAGTGAGCCCCCAGAGAAAAGCAATCAATCACTCCCGTCTCCCTGGTCTCCGGCCACTCTCCGTGCTCACCTGGCCTGTGACCGAGTGTTTCTATCTCTGGCACCTGACCCCATTTGGAGTCTCCAAATCCAGCAGATCCCTGCGGTGCGCTCCCGCAACGCTTCTCCTGGGGGAGGAAGGGGAGTCTCCCCAGATCTGCCTCTCGTTGGGTCCCAGCTGGAAGGGCAGTGGCCCAACTCTGCCTCAGATCACAGATTATGGCAACCCTGAGCCCACTCCTCGGCTCTGTCTCTGCAGCCAGCTTCCTTGCTCCGATACCTGGGAGCTCTGCTGCACTCAGGCACCCCTGGTCTTTCTATGACCCAAAGGTCCTGAAACCACACTGTTCCAGTGAGGGTTCCACCCCTGCTTAGCCACTGGAGTGACATCCCTCAATGGAGCCGACTTCTAAAAGTTCCGATTTTGTGCTCCGCTGCTCTATCACTTGCCAGTAGTGGCTGACGGAGGCTCCCTCCCCCCCGTGGTCTATCTTCCCGAATATCGCCTTGGATTCACTTCTCCGCACGTCCTACCTTCCAGAAAGTGTTTTCTTTTCTGTTCAGAGAGTTGCTGCTATTCTTTTCTTCGATCTCCGGTTGAGTTTGTAGGTGTTCAGAATGGTTTGATAACTATCTAGCTGAACTCCTGGGTTAGACGAAATTTAGGTCTCCTACTCCTCCACCATCTTGCTCCTCTCTACTGTCCTATTCCTTAATAATCTCTTTACTAACCCCTCCTTAAATGATCCTAATATGAGTGTGCTGTCTGTTTATTCCTGGGACCTTAACTGATATATTATTCATTACCACTTAGTTGAAAGTATATTTGCCTAGTTCTGTCCTATCTGAGGGAGTTGGACACTTTCAAGTGGAAAAGTAAGAATGGGTTTTTGGTACTTGTCATTTGATACTAACAGAAGAAAAAGGTAGCAATGAAGGCTGATGATGATGGTGATGGTGGTAAAGTGAGCCAAGCATTCTTCTAGACATCCTTTTATACACATTAGGTCATTTAACTAGAAAAACACATGATTTATTATTACCGCCTTTTTGCAGATCTCAAAAAAGGTCAAAAGTTTAGTAACTTGCTGAAAGCTACACAGAATGCTCTTGGAGATCTGAAATCCTAACCTCTTTGGTTTCAAATCCTATGCCTTTTTGGTTTCAAGATCCATACTGTTTTAGCCAGACCATGCTTCTTCCCAAGTATATAGGCTGAGAAGGGCCAGCACATCAACAGTCAATTTTCAGTTATACCCATTTGCCTACTCAAAAATCCACAGGTTCCAAATTCCTATGGGAAGTCTTTAAATGATGTCAAGGCAAATTTCTTAAAAACTTGATGAATTCAGCAAACCTTACCAGGTCAGTTCCATGATTCATCTGATTTGACTGATTTGTTAATTTAAAACTATTGAGTTACTAGCCCACTATGGGCAACTAACTATTCCCTGGTTGCCCCTAAGAGTACTCATTAATTACTGAGTGAGTAATTAAATATTTTGAATGTATTTTTCTCAGAGAATGTACAAGCTTCCCATAGCATTTAGTTGGATTTTATTTTCTCCCTAGATATGGAATATTTAGTTCTCAGTTTATATTAGTTCTATCCACTTCTTACATTGATTCAAGGTGGGTAATATAATTTCACATTTTCTGAGAGCTTATAAAATGAATGGTATAAAAACCCACTGGGGGGCGCCTGGGTGGCTCAGTTGGTTAAGCGACAGCCTTTGGCTCAGGTCATAATCCCGGAGTCCTGGGATCGAGTCCCGCATCGGGCTCCCGGCTCGTCGGGGAGCCTGCTTCTCCCTCTGACCCTATCCCCTCTCATGCTGTTTCTCTCTCTCTCTCTCTCTCTCTCTCAAATAAATAAATAAATAAAATCTTAAAAAAAAAAAAAAAAAAAAAAACACTGGGAAAGGTGACTAAAGTCCTGGAGGTATACTAGCTGAGAACTTTGCATTTGTGGATTCCCTCTTCCCTCCAACCCCCACTCCCTGAAAAATAATCCACACACTCTCAAAGAAACCATATTTATCCTAGAAATTCACAATTGATTGTGCATTTTTTTTAACCTCGGGCAAGCATTTTTATGAACGCTGGAAGAAGACTTTGTGTCTCAGTGCCCTTTGTGTTTCCCAAGTTGTGACTTGGGATATTCTTAGCAGTGATAAACTAGATTTCTCCAGTTCTAGCTCCACCTTGCTGTGGGATCTCTGGCTTCTCTAAAAGTATCTGCCTTCTAGTGTCATAAGCCTTAAGGGATGATTCACATATGTTCAAAACAAGTCTTTGAACCTTGAGAGTATGCCACTCTACGATTCTGAAGAGCTTGGTGAAGAAGGTACCTGTGCACTGGTGTGGGGGACCAGTGGCTTCCCCTGCTGCTGAGGGCTGGCCTGCTCCAGGGACCCAGATGGATGCTGTGTTCCCTGGAGCCCTCCCTCCATGTGTTTTGTGTGTTCTTAAAGTATATGTAGTTACTTTGTTTGAAAGTATATATTTTTGAATGTATAATTCACACTATCCTGCACTTTGATATTTTTCCATCATTTCAGTAAAACAAACTCCTTCAGACCTTGCTCACTGTTATTCTTTTCCCTAAACCTCAGGCACAAGTCTTTTGAGAAACTTAGAGTAAATTCAAATGATAGACTACTTGCTCTTGTTAGAATTGGTCTGTTCCCACCATTTCAGCCTACATCTACAATGTCAGCGTTTTTGTGTTTTGATCAAGCCTGTTTGCCTTATCCCTGTTCTCTTAGAATGATTTTTTTCCCAAAAGGCATTTCAGCCCACATGCAAATATTCCATGTGAATATTTAAATCATGTCCAGATTCAGCTGAATATCAGAATGAACACAAATTGTATAGTTATTGTATTTGCTCTTTCTTCAAAACAAAAAACAGAATCTCCTTCTTAATGTCTAGTGGGAAGTAAAGGTAAGGTAATAAGGCTATCATGTCATTCAAGTGACAGCTCCTCTGGGGTATTCTTAGAAATCATAGTTGTTGCTCAACTTGGTAAACTGTTTCTCCCAACCGTTTCTTATAACATCATTGAACCCAAAGAGTAGAGAACTCATTAAATTCACTGAAGAACCACTGTACTGTGGATTATTGCTAATGATGAAACAGGAGGCCACCATGCTATGGTCAGAGTGCTTTCAGATGTAGTCAGATCCCTCTGGTGGTGGACAAGGCTACCTTATTCAGTGAATGCTTAGTGGAAAACTGAGGGGTCTCCAGCTGTACCAGCCAGAATCCGCGTGTACACAGCTCAGCATGCATCTTCATTTCATACATGTAAGTGTAAGTTGTGACTACCATACCTATTTTTTTCAAGCCACTAGAAAAGTAGACTTGAATATTTAATGGAAAACAGATGGTGCTTGAAATCTCTAACTTACATTTAACAAAAGCTGTTTTGGAAATGCTGCTTGTGTGTACTTTTATTGCTTTAAACATAGCACCATTTTAGCTTGTTCTGCTGAATAATTTAAGAATTATTGTCCGAGTCTAAGACAGAATTTTGAAGTGCACTTGTTAATCATATACTTGATTAAACATTTCCTTGCCTTTCTCTTCAGAATGCCGGTTGGCTTTTGAGTGGATAATTGTTGCAGTGAGAGAAGTGACACTGGAAACAACTATTGTCTGTTTGAATTACTTAAAACACCACCATGAAAAGAAATACCTGTGATTTGCTTTCTCGGAGCAAAAGTGTAAGTACCTTTTGTTTTCATTTCTTTTCTAAAAATGTGTACACATAATTTTTACTGTTTTCTTTAGATTTTAATACTGTGCTATCATGATTAGGCTTGTGGGAGACCCTAGGTCAACTTTAGGTTGTCAGGCTGTACACAGCTTGTTAACAAATGGAGACTTGTTTCTCTCTGTGGCCTGGTTGACATTTGATGGGAATTCTCTTTCAGCTAGTTTCTTTGCCTTACCATTCATTTGTATAAGCCTAATGGCGTGAGATTGGATGCTCTGATATTTGGATTGATGCAGAAATTATATGATTAAAAACTGAAACTGAAGAAATTTATGTCTTGAATATCGAATTTTCTGGGCAAGTCCAAAAGGATAAGTTGAATTTACGCCGCTAAGTACTTCAATCTATGACGTTCCAAAAGTTCATGTACATGGTAAATAACATGAATACTTGATTAGGAGGACATCACTTCCATGAGCTGTCTACCCTAGCATATGTCTCTAATTTCTCTCCTCCTTTAGAGTTTGTTTTTTTTTTTTAAGTGACTGTCCTCAGGGCCCTGGTGTAGATTAAGCCTTCTTTCCAATTACCTACTCTCCTTAAGGCACTGGATTAGTGATTATTTTTAGACTCACATTAGCTTATGAAAGGAAGTATAAGCAAATAGAGCAACCCCAAGAAAACTACATAAGGCAAGGATGAAAGGAGGGTGTTAATTTCTGTGAGGCAAGCTCTAAGAACATGTCCCTTTGTTCATTTACCCAAGGGGAAAAAAAGGCATCTAAACAGATGCAGTTGTGACGTAGGATCATTCATTTGAAGGCATCAGAAAAACCACAAATGCAAACACATTTCTCTAGTATGAGAACACTTTGTGTTACAACCCGTGATTCTTTTGTGATGGCCTCAGGCCATCTCTGATTCTTTCTGCAGAATTACTTTCAGGCTTTTCAGGGTGAGCAATGCCTGTGGAGAGGGAAGGATAGTGTGCTCAGTAGGGTTTCTTAAAAAATGAGGATGTACCCAGAGGTGTGCCAGTTCTTGGAGTACTGACTGTGTTTAATAAGCAACTGAAGAAATTCAACAAACTCTGAGGAAGTGTCCAAATTCATTTGTTTTCCTGGTTGGTGTTTGGTTGTATGGATTACTGGATAAAATGGCTTGGAGCCTGGAGTTCTTTTGGTCATCATATAGTTGCTCATTGTAAAAGGAGGTGACTTGCATACAAATGACCAGACTGCCAACACATCTTTCTTGTTACTGAGTTTTTTTTTATTATAAGTTAAATATGAAAGTAAACCATCCACATAATGCTTCTTTCTTTCATTTAATTTCAGTGCCTGTGATAGGGGAAAAATGTGTAAAGGCAAAGGGGAGAATATTTTGGTTAATTAAAACAATATTATTAAACATTGCCCTGTTCTTGGAGGAAAACATTCTAAAAGCAAATAATTAACTGAGCCGTGACTTTAAGGAACTGTGAGCACTTAATGATGCTAGGAGGTTTCCTATTTATATTTGCTTAGTGCAGAAATTTTCATCTTGGTGGAAAGGCTCAAGATTCCCAGATTAAGAGAACCTGAATTGCCTACGTGTGTCTAAATGTAAACAGTAGAGCTCTCATTTCACTGCTTCTTAGCTTCTTGAAAATCCACTGGCATAAAAAAGTGCCTTCACTTAATTAAATGACTCTAGGCAGGAGATTGCTGTTTCTCAGAGGAAAGAGCCAGACTTTTTGCCTAGTTAGAAGTTGTCACCTTAGAGTTTCGAAAGTTCCTCTTTCGCTGGTCTGAAAAAGTCATTCTGCACCCCTTAAGTCTTTGTTATAACAAAATCCAACATTATGCACTTAGAAGTAAGTATTTCCTGGTTTTGATGAGGAAATTTTTAAGAATTAATTTGGTTTAGGATTTGAGAATGTTTGTCTTTGGCATTATGACATTTAAAAACCCAAAGAGAATATTCTAAAAGTTAAAACAGCCTCTGTTCCTCCCTGCATGTCTCCATGTATCTTGTATGTGTCACTGTGAAACTTCAGGTGTACAAAAGAGCAGGAAAAAAAAAAAAGATCATCTTTAGACAGTTATTTATTCTTGAACACTTAAAGAGTGGTCATATTTTTCTTCTCACATTCAAGATCTGGTACAGTGTTCTTTTTAATGATTAATGCTCTGGATTCTTCCTTTATTTGGAAGGGATCCATGAAAAATTTTAGCTATAAAAATATAAACAAAGTACCTTTTGCTTAAAGTGCCATTTTGCTCCTTTGGGAGCATAATTTGTGCTTATGGTGGGTAAAAATAGGAAGAACTCATGTGAACAGTACAAAAGAGAAGCGTGGGCCCAGGGGCTGTGGTCTTCAGGGTCTCCTATGGGAGATGACACGCATGGAAGAATCACACACATAGGTGGGAAACAGTAATTCTCCACTATATTTCCTTCCATAGGGCAAATACCTTCCACCCGTCCTCCTAGGTAATGGCTTCTTTCTCCACCCTACAATGTGAACTTCCTGAGACAGATGCTTTGCTTATTTATTCATCACCGTATCTTTCACATGGTAGGTAATTACGTGGCAAAGAAACGAGCGAATGAGTAGCCTACGATACCTGCTGAGAGAAACGTCCTAGCACAGTGATAACATATAACAGAATGACTTGGCTCAGTCAGGGAGGTCAGGCCAGCGTTCCTTAGAAAAGAGGATCTTTGGGGTAGTCTATGATCTGAACGGTGACTTAGCCTACTGAGGCGAAGGGGTTTCCAGGTAGAGTTAACTTCATGCGCGATGATTCTTTAGTTTAGGGAAAGTGGTGGCTTCGAGGTCATGAACAAAAGCTAGAATAACGAATCCACTGGTGGTAACTGTAGGGAGGTAGACTGAACATAGTTAAGAGAGATTTGGGAAGGAAAAAGAAATAGGGCTTTGGAAAGGTATTAGATGTAGGATTGAGGAGAGAAGAAAAGTAGGGAAGGTGCCTCCTGGGTTGTAGTTGACAAAAGGGACGCGGTCCTTCCACTGAGGTGAAAGGGACGGGGTGCGGGGAGGGTGAGTCTGAGTCTACAGCTATGGAGATTGGGATGTTTCAAGATATAGGAGGGTGGAGTGCAGTCTTACTTAATTCACACAATAGGTAGGTTGGGAAACTCAAGTTAATTATTAAATGTATACCCCCGACTGTTGATTCAATATAGAAAATAGAGGGACACTTTTATTGAAATTAAAAAAAAAAAATCCTGCAAGTTTAACCCCAAGCTGTCTTCACCAGGATCTACAAGTTGCATTTATCTACGTAAAATTCTTATATAGCACCCCTAGTATATCTCTGGAACCTGAAGATGTTGAACAGAGGGAAATATAGTGACAGTTATTTCTCCTTTGTTTTTAATTTATTGGAAAGAAAGACTGTCCATTCCTGTAAAATATTATGTGTAGAAGTGTTAAGAAATAGCAGCCTTAAATATATTCTCTTATTTCCTCATGTGTAAACAAAACAGGACTTACGTCAATTGATTTAAGAGAAACTTTCAAACATCAGCTCATAAAAACAGGTGTTATTTCTTTCACGATTTCTGTTGCTATAATGTGGTTAGTTTTGATCTACAGTTTTATATTGTTCCTGAACAGAGTAAAATATATAATTTTAAAATCTATTAATAATTATTTTCTTAAAAATTAATTCAAAGTAAGTTAAATAGCATATGTACATTAATTTAAAGTAAATTAAAGCACTTAATGCTGCTTATTAAATTGAAAATGTGGCTAAATGAATTGAATGTCTAAATGAGTTAATATTGTCACACATTATTAGGATGAACTTACATGTAAACTTTTATAATAAATGGACCAAAATTTAAAAATCTCACAGTTTTTTTATCATATGTTATTAAAATATGAAATATTTTAAATTTTGCTGTTGTGGTTCACAAATTTATGACAATGAAAGAGGTCCACAAATTTAAAAAGTGGGAAACTATTCTACAATACATTGTACATCAGTTGAAAATATCAAAAGCAAATATTTTAAGCTTTACATTCCTGACTTATATAATTGTTCCAACTATCCACATCATTTGTTTTTAGAATACATGGTATTAATATTTATCTCTCATAAAAATGGTTTCACCATATTTTACAGGGCTTATAAACTTTATAGAGTTTCTGGTATATAATTTCTTCTTATAGTTGGAAGAGAGCTTAAAGATCTTCCAACTCAACCCTTTTATTTTGCTGATAGGGACATTGAAATGGAGGTCAGGGGAGATGAAATGACTTGCCTGAAAGGTGGCTTGGTTTAGTTAAAAAAAATAGGCGAGCTTTAAAATCATACAGAATTGGGTTCAAAATCTGGCTCTTTCAACTTTTCAGCTGTGGGACATTTGACAAGTTACTGACTCCACTAATGTAATGGGTGATGGGGAAATGACATTAACACATAGTGATGCTTGGTACATCAAACATACCTAATGAGTTCTATCTCTGGCTTGCCCTAGATGCCATAACTTGTAAGTGAGAGAGCCTCCCTGTGTTCTTTCTTCTCTGTGGTTCTTAAAATGTAGTCAAAGCTCAGATTAAAAACAAAAATAACTATCTCTTACCTGCTTTTACCTATGTCAAGTGCCTGTAAAATGCCAGTGTTGGAAAAACCACATTGTCCAGATGAAGTTCTGTAAAAATTAGGGCATTCAAGGAAAAACAAATGAAAAATATCATAAAATACAAAGCAGATGGTCACTTAGGTAGCACCTGCTTCTTTACAAACTGTATTTTCTGATTTAATAATAATTACAAACGGAAAGAGAAGAAAAGGAAAACTCTTGGTCTGGCAGATGACCCTTCCCATGAAGTGTTTATTTCCAACAAGAAGTGTTGCAGTAGAAAATTCTCCCAAAGCTTTATGATATGCATTCTGTACCCCTTTTTAAAGTTTTCAGGCCTATTCTCAGTGGACTAACATTTCATTTTCACATGTCTCATCTAAAGTCCTTGTGACTTCTTGGAGTTTTATACCTCTTGGGGCACTGAGGTCGCATTTGTTTTTTCTGGGTGCTGAAAGGGCAGAGCATAAGCAAGAGTCCTTCTGTGCTAACCTTCCAAAGGGTCTTTTCTATCTGTGGAAGTTGGGACAGTTCTTGCTGTTCTGACTTCTGCTTTAATGGGATTGAACAAGTCTTATCTGTACAACAATTATAGATTTTAGTTTTTTATAGTTTTACTATAAAGCCAACCTATCTCAAAACCATGGTTGGTACAGTGAGGCTTGGTGAGGTATATGGGGCGTATACTCATATAGTATAAGTTTAAAAGCAGGAAAATCCCATGCAGAAGGGAAGCCTGATTTTGTTTACTATTCTGAATTATAATGGATCAACTGATTTCTCTATTTAAAGCTTGCCTTTTCCTGACTCAAATATGTTTTCATGAAGTCATCTAATTTTATTCTAGAACAGCATTTAGTTGTAAACATATAGGATTTTTTTCCTTCTACCTAAATAGCATAGCAATTTAGGACAGAAATATTAATTAATAACGATTATGCTTTTTGAAGCTGTTAGAAAATCCCATGAAAAAGTGCTCTAGCAATAATTCTGCTTTTGATTAGCTTAATTTGCTACAGTGGTCAATACTCCACCGCAGCCCTTTAGCCTCCTGTGTTAACTCTAGTGGTTCTTCTCAATCCATTGGTCCCAAAGAGAAAGGAGCCACTGACAGTGACCCCAGCATCAAAGCCATGACTCAGACTTGGCATTTCTCCAGTGAAATATTGATATAGTATGACTTTCCTGAGGTTAAAGACTTAACTCCAGCAGCTTGTACTTCTGTTGAAAATAATTCTTAAAATAATAGATTTAATTTTCTTTGTATTATGAGTAATAATCAGGATAGTGCAATGTTAGGTTCTGAAACTTTTGAATATGCTTTGTAACATGCTTTCACTGATTTGGCTTTTTACTCTCTTACTGGTATAAGGGAGCAGCAACTTGATTACTTGATTGTAATCAAGTGCAGCAATCTCAAATTTGGGCTTCAGAAAGAAGATATTAGAACTCCTATTTATATTTACTTTCTTTTCAACTTTTTGTTTATGTTCAATAAATGTAAATGTGTGCAGTTGATAAATACATGAATTGGGAAAATACATTCAAAATATTTTTCCTGATAGGGGTTTATAATCAAAATAGTTTAGAGGCCATTCTTTTTTTATTGTTTTTATTAACATATAATGTATTATTTGTTTCAGGGGTACAGGTCTGTGATTCAACAGTCTTACACAATTCACAGCGCTCACAGCACATACCCTCCCCAATGTTCATCACCCAGCCACCCCATCCCTCCCACCCCCTTCTACTCCAGAAATCCTCAGTTTGTTTCCTGAGATTAAGAGTTAGAGGCCATTATTTGCAGTGGAAGGAGAATAGTTTTTGAATGCAGATACCTGGATTCAATCCTTAGATCCACTAGTGCTTAAAGATCTGACCTTCAGGAAATTACTTATTTTTTTCCTGAGTCTTAGTGCCTATGTGTGTAGAAAATGGATGGAACTGAAGGGGATTATGTTAAATGAAATAAGTCAAGCAGAAAAGACAATTATCATATGGTTTCACTCATATGTGGAACATAAGCAATAGCACAGAGGATCATAGGGGAAGGGAAGGAAATCCAAAGGGGGAGAAGTCAGAGAGGGAGATGAACCATGAGAGACTATCGACCCTGAGAAACAATCTGGAGGTTTCAGAGGGGAGGGGGGTGGCGGGGAGAGGGTAACAGGGTGATGGGTAGTGAGGAGGGCACATGCTGTGATGAGCACTGGGCGTTATACTTAACTAATGAATTATTGAACACTACATGAAAAACTAATTATGTACTATGCAGTGGCTAACTGAACATAATAAAAAATATTTTAAAAAAGTATATCATAATGAAGGGGAAAACATCTGCACATAGTAGTTTCTTGATAAATTCAATCTTGAGGTTTGCAGATTTTTTTTTTTGTAGCTACAGAGCTGAGTGATAGTATCTGGTCCAGAAATGAATCATATGGAAACACCAGGAAATGAAGTACCTTCCTCTCACTAAAAGAGTTCAAGCATAACTTCCAGGATCACTTAGTCAAGTTCCATATTATGCAAAAGATTCAGGCATAACATGAGTGGTTAAACTGGTGAGAGTTCATTTCCCACCAGTTATAAATTTCTTTGATTCTAGGACACGTTGTACCCATTCATAAATTGAATTGAAGGTCATTTTCCAGATAAATATAAAATCATGGCATTGGGGCAAAAGAGTGTATTACTCAGCTCAGTTGCCCTAACAAAACTACCATAGATGTGGGGCTTAAGCAACAGAAATGTATTTTCTTAGAGTGCTAGAGGCTGGGAAGTCTAAGTTTAAGGTGCTGGCCAATTCAGTTCCTGGTGAGAGCTCTCTTCTTGGCCTTCTCACTGTGAATTCATTTAATCCTAATTACCTCCCAAAGGCTCCAATCTCCAAATGCTATCACACTGGGGTATAGGACATCAATAGGAATTTTGGGGTGACACAAACATTCCTTCTATAACAGAGTTTGATATTCTTTTTAATTTAATTTTAATTTATTTTTTGATCATGATAGGTGTACTCTTTAATCCCCATCACCTGTTTCATCCATTCCCCATCCCCTTCCCTCTGATAACCAACAGTTTGTTTTCTGTAGTTAAGAATCTGTTTCTTGGTTGGTCTCTCTCTCTCTCTTTTCCTTTACTCATTTGTTTTGTTTCTTAAATTCTACATATAAGTGAGATGGTATGGTATTTGTCTATCTCTGACTGACTTGTTTTGCTTAGCACTATACTCTCTAGCTGCATCCATGTAGTTGCAAATGGTGTGATATTCTTTTTTTCCTGGCTGAATAATATTCCATCATATATTTTACATATATATATCACATTTATATATATATGAATGGCTAAAGAAGATGTGAAATAAATAAATAAATATATATGTATATACACACACACATATATATATACACAAAATATATGATGGAATATTATACCATCATGGAGATGGAGATATATATATATATCTCATGTCTTCTTTATCCATTCATCTATCAGTGGACACTTAGGCTGCTTCTATACTTTGCTATTGTAAATAATGCTGCAATAAACATAGGGATGCATGTATCCCTTTGAATTAGCATTTTCATATTTTGGGGGGCAAATACCCAGTGGTGCAGTTACTGGATCATAGAGTAGTTCTATTTTTAACATCCTGAGGAAACTCAATATTCTTTTACATAGTGGCTACACCAGTTTGCATTCCCACCAGCAGTACAAGAGAGTTCCCTTTCCTCCACATCCTCACCAACATCTGTTGTTTCTTGTGTTTTTGATTTAGCCATTCTGACAGGTGTGAGGTGATAACTCATTGTCGTTTTGATTTGCATTTCCCTGATGGTGAGTGATGCTGAATATTTTTTCATGTGTCTGTTGGACACCTGTATGTCTTCTTTGGAAAAATGTCTGTTCATGTCTTCTGCCCGTTTTTAAATTGGATTATTTGTTTTTTTTGGATGTCATCCTCTTAATTTTCTGTTTTCTAGATTTTATGGTAGGGAAACTCAGTGATGGTTTTTGAGGTTCTGATAATCTCTTCATAGATCTCAAGGCTAATTTTAATTTCACTTAAAAATGTTTTCTCTTCCATTCCTATTGTTATTTTCCTCTTAACATATTGTTTGTTATTGACATCCAATCCAGTGATAGAGATCTCTGAAGTTCCTTGTCCTGTTGGTGGATTTACCAGTTGAACTAACTTTTCAGATTTTTAACGTGATTATCTGAACCATCTTCATTCCCTTTACCAATACCATTGCTTTTATGCTAACCAGAAGTGGGAAGTGAATGTACAGACAAAAAGGAGAGACACATACAGATTTCTATACTTATAGTGTATCTTTAAATCAGAGGTTATTAAAAAAACTGGAAAACAGTATGGAGGTTCCTCAGGAAGTTAAAAATAGAGCTACCCTATGACCCAGCAATTGCACTACTAGGTGTTTATCCAAAGAATACAAATGTAATCCAAAGGCACACCTGCACCCCAATGTTTATAGCACCAATGTCCACAATAGCCCAACTATGGAAAGAGCCCAGATGTCCATGAACAGATGAGTGGATAAAGAAGATATGGTATATAAATACAACGGAATATTACTCAACCATCAAAAAGGATGAAATCTTACCATTTACATCGATGTGGATAGAACTGGAGAGTATTATGCTAAATGAAATAAGTCAATCAGAGAAAGACAATTATCATATGGTTTCACTCATATGTGGAATTTAAGAAACAAAACAGAGGATCATAGGGGAAGGGAAGGAAAAATAAAATAAGATGAAATCAGAGAGGGAGACAAACCATAGAAGACTCTTAATCATAGGAAACAAACTGAGGGTTGCTGGAGGGGAGATGGGTGGGGGGATGGGGTAACTGGGTGATGGGCATTAAGGAGGGCATGTGATATAATGGGTGTTATATGCAGCTGATGAGTTACTGAACTCTACATCTGAAACTAATGATATACTATATGTTAACTAATTGAATTTAAATAAAATAAGTAAAAAAAAAAATAAGTAACTTTCCTTACAATATCTCTGTTGATATTTTCTGAACTCATGAATTTTTATAAATCTCATCTGATAGAATGAACTGGATAAATTTTAATTCTTCATTAATCAGTTCTCTTATATATTGAATTTTAAAGTATCTTATAGTATTTTCCATTAAATTCTTGATTTGCTAGTGTCATGTATCATTTTCTTCCTACCAGTGGGAAAGATTCAAGATCTCTTCTGTTCAGTTGGATTTGTTAGTTTCTTGATGAAATTGCCCTCTGACTTCAGATTCTTTTGGATGCTCTACAGGTGGATAAAATTGGCACTCACCAGATGTCTTTTAATTGAAGTTCCCTGTTCTCTTTTGACAGAATTGTTGTTTAGTGTTCATTCAAAACCAGAAGCAAATCCTGGATGTTTGGAGGGTACAGTGTATCTGGAAAATTCTTTGCATATTGAGTTGAAAGCCCACCTAAATGGGCTGTCAGTTTTGAGTCTAGAGCTGGGAGCCCACCCGGTGAAATAGGCCCTGCAGCCTTCTAGGATGGCCTCTTTGCCCAGAAGACTTTAAAAATGTTGTCCAAAGTTTGTAAGCCAAATTTATCTTAAGCTTTAAAAAAACATTTTTCCAGCCATACTTTTATATTGCTAAAGGAATTGCTCTTTTTATGAACCATGGTGAGTAATTTATAACATTTCAGTCCATTAGTGCCTGCCTGGAGAGGGCAGAGCAGAAAGAAATTTGGGAAGGATGGTACATTTTGTGTGGCATTTCAGAGGTATCTACATTTATTATTCCTCACAGTTACCCTGTAAGAGTGATTGTTTTGGTAATTTTATGGTTAACAAAAATAATGGTTCCCTTCCCAGACTGGCCTCCTTTCTCTACTCTGTCAGTCACCACCTAAGTACAAGATTGCAAAAGTTGTCACAACCTGGGGCGCCTGGGTGGCCCAGTCAGTTGAGCATCTGACTCTTGATTTTGGCTCAGGTCAGGATCTCAGGGTCATAAGATCCAGCCACATGCATCAGGGGTCCGTGCTCAGTGGGGAGTCTGCTTGAGATTCTTTTCCTCTGCTCCTCCCTCTGCACGTGCTCGCTCACTCTCTCTGTTTCTCTCTCTGTCTCTCTCTCTCTCGTGCGAATAAATAAACATTTAAAAAACAAGTTGTCTGGCGCCTGGGTGGCTCAGTCGTTAAGTGTCTGCCTTCGGCTCAGGTCATGATCCCAGGATCCTGGGATCGAGCCCCACGTCAGGCTCCCTGCTCCGCGGGAAGCCTGCTTCTCCCTCTCCCACTACCCCTGCTTGTGTTCCCTCTCTTGCTGTGTCTCTCTCTGTCAAATAAATAAATAAAATCTTTAAAAAAACAAAATAAAACAAGTTGTCACAACTTAGAATCCTGATAAAGTTAAGTATATGGAAACTGGACTTTTCCCTGTGGTTACTCATCAGAGTTCAGAGAAAGTCAGAAGAGATACTATATGTAAAACTGCTTTGAAAAGTGTAATGTACAAAGCAAAACCAAAATAATATTCTTGCTTGTGTTTTTATTGGCCACAAACTGAACTAACAGCCTGTAGTTTTAGAGGTTTCATTCTTTTCATTATTATTCTTGTTTTCCTGTTTGTGCTCTTTTACAAAATTCAGCACATATCTGTTGAATGGTTACTCTGTGTCAGGAACTGTGCTGGGCTCTGGCTAACCAACAGTGAGTAAGATACTTATGGTCTCTCCCTTTATAGAATATATTTGACACCTAAATTTACATTTTTTATCATTTTATTGCTCTTATCTTCCTCCCCCACCCTAACCCTAGCCATTCAAGTCTATCCCACTGTAATCTTTAATTCTTGCCAGGGAGTCTGAAGTCTGGTCCCTCTCACACCTCTGTGTACTTGTCTTCATCACGTTGTGAGTAACTTGTTTGGCAGATACTCTGAGCTGTGAATAATGTGCCATAATTGTCAATTACGCTCATTGTTGCAGAAACATAGATTATTTTAGAGCAGTTAAAAAGAATCTTCTCAGATAATCGACAATAGTACAAGAATAGCTGAGAGCAAAATGAATGTGAATATGGAGGAAAAGTCTGAAAGAATAAGGACTGATCACCAACCATTTCCTTTGAGATCAATCACACGACGGTTTTAGTGGCCAAAGTCCATCATTATACTGTCATCTTAGAAAAACCTCTACTTGTTTTCGATATTGTGATGTGTTTGCTATTTCATTTTTGGACAATTTCAAGTTGGGGTTGAATTCCGAATGATTATGTCCCAGAAGTAATTGTATATGTTGTACTTAACGATGTAAACACCAAAGATACATAAAAATAGAGAGGAGTCTTGTTGAATCAATAATAACTATTCAAAAAGAATTCCTGCAGACATGCAGACAGTATCTCTCTGTAACAAAGGGGAATTATGAAGAAAAGCATAATAATTTGGTGCAGTTTTCTATTAGTAGTATTTTGCTCCAGAAAAAAAAATTACTTTTAAAGGCCTTTTAACTATAGCCAATTCTCTATTTTTAAAATTAGGGTTAAATATCCCTTTTTTACTATTGAAATGCCTACCTGTAAGCAAAGATTTTAAAGGTTAGAAATGATTTCAATGAAAATTATTGATGTATTTATATGGTTTCCCCAGATCAGTGCTTTCAAGGGCAGCAGAGGTATGGTCTTTAAGGTCCTGGCTTATAGCATTGGCTTTGCCACTCTGTATCTATGTCATGGTGGAGGAAAGGAAGGTGAGAAAACTATAAATAATTAGGTTATTATCAAATGCTCCCAATATCTGTGATGATTGTTTCAAGGGTAAAATGAAAAAACAGCACATTATAAAATAAAAATAAACAAAAAGCCAAACCAACCCAGCAAAAAACAATCCAAAATAATGTTATACAGTATTTAGTTGTATCATATGCTTCTGTACCAAGTAATTTAAGTCTTAGGAATTTTTTTTTAAAGTAGAATTGATCCATCATTAAACAGAGTAACGTAAAACAACCTTACTTTTAGTGTTGGAAAAGGTCATTCTGTCAGTTCACGTGTTCTCCTCAGTTGTGCATCTTAAAAGCCATGATGCCAAGGTCAAGAAAGATTAATTGTTAAATAGTTAGAGCCCCCTGCCCCCCTGACCCTGCTTTCCAGTACCTTCTATCACCTAGATTGGGTCACATACCACACACGTGGAATTACAGGCACAGCTCCATTTACAGCACAGTGTCTGGGACTATGACATTTCGCTTGTGACTCAAGGTCCTATCTGTCCTTCCCTTCCTGTTTTTACTACCATAGCAGTCTAGACTTCTGTTTTGGCAATATTGCTTCTGTGTCAATGACTTGGACATGTTTATAGCCCTCAACATCCTGACTTTAATTCAGTCAACAGTATTTATTAAGCTCTCACCAGCTATAAGACCGCATGACAGCAGTCATACTCCACGGAGCTGTGCACTCAATGGTACCCCAGAGGTTCAGAGAGTTAGCACTCCACCAAGCCATAGCCAGGTTAGGATTTAAGCTTTTCAGAGAATCTGGATCACTGAGCATTAAAAACCAAATGTATGACAGCTACTGAAAACCATGACAACACCACAGTGCCACAATGAAAACTATCTTTGAGACAAACGCATTGAAAACAAAAAGATACAAGCCTTAGAGGCCTTCATCTCTGCTTACTGCATGTGCTTTAAAATATTAATTTTATATAATAATGATCATTTTATATATTTCTAGAAGGGGCCATTACCTAGCATAAATTTAGCAGCAGGGTTGCATTTAAACAGAATATGAATCCTATCAAGAGAGACCTAGGCTTTGCTCAGAAGCAATAGTCTCTGAAGGAATAGTCAAAGATAAACAAGGGAGTTGAGAAAAAGATGAGCTCTCCCTAGTATTACGCATGTCAAAACTTAAAAAGCGGAAGATTTTTTTCCCTCCATTTGTTCATGCAGGGGCTCAGAACATGTATTCCCTTGGCCCAAGTAATTGAAATAACTGGCAAAGTAGTCAGAGAGGAGCTTGTCCTCCAGTGGGTGGTACTGTTGTCTATTCAGAACAGATGTAAGTTACAACTGGCTGATAGGTTTTCTAATGTTGGGGCAGTCTTTTCTGAGGAAATATGAGATGGTCTTACAATGAGATATTTCAAAGTTCTGATCAAGTTTTATGGTTCTTCAAATGGATATTGTTGTTAATACTATGATTAAAAGAAACTTGAATATCTTAATTTATGATTTTTAACTTACTGCCATTATGCTTATAAATATGTTTATAATGTATATATAGGCATAAATATAGAGAGACATTATAGGCATAAATGACTGTACATATAGACATGGATGAGGAAGATTAACAGATATTTTAATTGATACCTGCTCATCTGAAACCAAAGTTACATACTTTCATTAAAGTAATAGATATCATTAGTTAAATTACCCTGCACTTTAATATCATAAATTCTTACCATTATGTGACCTTGGGTAAGATACCTTGCTGGTGTCTATTTTACTGATTTGTAAAATGAGGGGAGTCGATTAAATGAATGGGAAGGTTTTTTTCAACTCTAAGATTAGGACTATATTTCCAATATTATATATATCAGAACGGGCTCAATAAATATTTTTCACATTATGGAGCTTATAGTCAAAGTGTAGATTCTGGCTATCCTTTCCATCCAAAATATAAACATGATCCTGATTAATGAATTGAGCTCGTTAAGCATCTGCCAACTTTGCAAAAACACTGTCACTGTTGGACATCTGTCACCTTTAAGAATGCATGGAATAAAAAAGATCCTCACTTTCCTGAGAATTGAAAGAATTATTTTAACATTATTGCTGGCTTTAAACATAATCCTCTCACTTACCATGTTGCCAATGGAAAGGTAAAAAGAAGGTTGTGGTATTTTGAGTGGCTCTGCTGTAAAGAAATCTAAATCTTTTTACTTTATATTCTAATGAGAGCAGCTTTGCCCAGCTCTCTGCTAATAGCCACCCTTTTGACCCCTGCAGGTCACCTGTGGTGACATCAGGCCTGTCTTTTCTCTATTAGCAGAGAGACCTCTGAACTGCTGGGCCTGAGGATAGACACTATGGTTTCTCCTTTCCTTCCCTGAAGCACGACTAGCTCAACGCTGTCACATGCAACCAGACTTTACTGAGTGCTTGACATAATGGGAGGAAACCCCAGTGCAGGAAAGAAAACCCTTACAGCTGAATATAAGAAATGATCATTCCTGGGCGCCTGGGTGGCTCAGTTGGTTGAGCAACTGCCTTTGGCTCAGGTCATGATCCTGGAGTCCTGGGATCGAGTCCCACATCGGGCTCCCTGCTCAGCTGGGAGTCTGCTTCTCCCTCTGACCCTCCCCCCTCTCATGGGCTCTCTCTCTCATTCTCTCTCTCAAATAAATAAATAAAATCTTTAAAAGAAAAAAAAAAAGAAATGATCATTCCTGACATTTACAGAAACAACCCGTTACCGAGTCCTTCCTCCCTAGTCAGTGACCTACCTCTTAGTTGCTTTGCATATCTCCCATGTGAAATGCCTTTTTTTCTTGTATCCTACCGGGTACCCAGGCTCTGGACTTCACCGAGGCCCAGGAGAAACTCTTCATTCCATGTCTAAGCATAAACATAGTAATTTACAAAGGTACAACTCTCCCCACATGAAAACTCATTCTACAGTTTCCTTCAGAGCAGTTTAACTGGAACATGTACATTCTAGGCAAGGATGTTAGCCTGGCCTTTATCCTACCAAAGAAGCAACCTTCCTTCAGAGCTGGACCACAATCTTTTCCTTTAGGGGACCACTTGCTGGACTTTCTCTCAGCTTTTTCCATTAAGGCCTTAAAACATATTAATGTCACTTCTCAGCCAAGAGTACTCCAGTTGCAATGAACAAATTCAAAGGCAGTGCATCTTCAATGCATCCAAACAGTCACTATTTTCACCAAATCCCTATCACTTGTGTTGCTCCCATAAGATAACCTCCACATCTTAATTTTAGAATATTGAGGAATTCTGGAGTGAACGGTCTAGCTTCTACTTTAAGCTCAGAGACATACAGAGCTTCAAAGAGTGCCACTCCCTCCTTCCCACAAAGAAATAGCTGAAGAAATGACACATTCAGGACTCTAAAAAAAATCCCTCAGAGATTTGAGGTTGCAAGACAGCCAACCAGCCCCAAATATAGGAGGAGAGGCCCTTGTCAAGAAGGAGAAAGAGGATGCTGTCATTTGTTTACATCAGGCAGACATCACCAGATGCCGTATAAACCAGGAAGGAGATCCAGCTAAAACTCTGAATGGATCGCTAAAGGCTGAATGTGAGCTAGCACGAGAGTGTGGGCACCCTGCACGTTGCATAAATAGGGGAGGAATCCCTTATTGGGCTTTTCCTCCACAAACCTCACTAGGGGCTCACTGGGAAGATTGAGGAGGAAGACAGCAGCCACAGTTGAAAGTAGACCCATCTCCCTAGTGGGATAAAAGCATTATTCTACAAAGGCAAAGAGCAACAAGAACTGCTGACTAAGGGCACTGGGGTAAATCCACTGATGAGGAAGGTAATGGGGTGAAAAAAACTCTCTCCTTAGGGGCGAGGTAAGAATATGTGCCAGGACCGGCACTGTAGTTGGAGGATGGGCAGGAGCACTTAGGAGACCCAGGGACATCGTGCCTTCCTCAGACTAAGGCTACCTTAGGACATCAAGTAACACTCATTCCTCTCTGAGCCCCCACTGGCATCCCAGCAAGCACTAAAATTAACAGTGGAATATGGCTGCAAGAGTGTTAAGAGACTGAGAGTCTGAGGCCCAGCACAAAAGGAGGACCCAAAACTAAGGGTGGAGCAGATGTTAAGAAAATAACCCTTGGAAAGCCATCCCACAACCTAACCACATGATATCCCTAGAGAAACCTGCGGTACACTGTGGTTAATCTTAGCAAAAGCCCTCAAATCCAGGCCAGTTTCTGACTAGATTAATTCAAATTCCTGTGCTAAAGGCCTAGCAGATGGGAAAGCATGCTCCCTTTAAGCACAAAAATATATTTACCTCAGTATCTACTGTCCTACGCAAGATACCCAGTTTTCAGCAAAAAATTTGAGGCATATGAAAAGGCAAGAGAAAATACTCCAAAGAAACAAAACTATATACAGAATCATCCCAGATATGGCACAAATGTTGGAACACTCAGGCAAGGGATTTAAAGTAATTATAATTAATGTTAAAAATCTCTAATAAAAAGGCTTGACAGCATGTGAGATCAGATAATTTCAGCAGAAGGATGGAAATTGTAACAGAATCAAATGGAAGTGCTAGAAACAAACACGGTAACAGAGATGAAGAATGTGTTTGAGCTCATTAGTGGGTTTGACACAGCTCAGGAAAGAATCAGTGAACTTGAAGATAAATCAGTAGAAATTACTCAAATGGAATACAAAGAGTAAAAATGGGAGAGAAAGAGAAGGGGATGGGGGATGGGCAGGCCTGCAAGTGCATAGCAGAGCATCTAAAAGTTGTAGTACAATATTAAATGGTATAACGTGCATAATTGAAATCACAGAAGGAGAAAATGGGGCAGAAGAAACATTTGAAGAAATGATGACTGAGGATTTTCTAAAATTAATGATAGACACCAAATTATAGACTCAAAAGCTCAGAGTTCACCAAGCAAGGTACATACCAAAATAGAAACACACACAGAGGCATATCAAAATGGCTGAAAACCCAGAACAGAAGATCTTGAAGGCAGAGAGAGAGAGAAAAAAAAGACAAGTTAACCTACAGCAGAGCAAGGATAAGAATTAGAGCAGACATCTCCAGAATCTTTGCAACAAAGGAATGATATCATTAAAGTACTGGAAAAAAAAAAAAAATCCCTGTTAACCCAGAATTCCATACCCAGGAAGAAAATAATTAAAATATAAAGTAAAACTACTTTCTTAGAGTGAGCTCTTTCAGCTTCTTATCCTCTCTGACATCTCCAAAGTATCCTGCATATATGTTCTTATATTTTTTGCTTAACTTCTTCATGTCTGAGAGGAAGAAGAATGTCATTGCAGACCAGCACCTCTATTTCTGTAGAGGACTTAGGTCATTATCTCCTCTCACCCACATGCTCAATTGGAAATTCACTTCTCTTTTCTATCCCTCCTTTTTACTTTGTCTATGAAAGACGTTGCAGTTGCTTTAGACACAGCTGGCCAAGTGTGTCTCTTTAGACAATCTTGGTATTCCTCTTTTCTGATGGTTATTTCTCTATTTTCTTTCAGATCTGTATGTCCCTTAAATAGTGCTATTCTCCCAGGTTCTGTCCTTGGCCCACATGATGTTCTAAGATAATCTTAGCTCTCTTTCTGTCTGTCTTCTGTTTGATTTTTTCTGAATCTCTGTATTAGCTCAGACTTCTGGTTTTAGTCTCAGAACTGTATTCACTTGTAGGCTGGACATACATTACATCCACATGACATTTCCCAAACTAGACTCTTCTACCATCCTTTCTCTTCTCTAAACACGCTGTTGTTTCTCAGTTCTCTCTTATATTTGCTGCCCCAGCCATTAACCCAGGGGCTGAAGCCAGAGCCCTGAGAACCCTTCCCAACCTACTCACTCATAATCCCTCCCATCATCCAAAGAAGCAACAAGTATTATTGCATGTATCTGTGTGCTATATCTCTTTCAGCCCTCCTCATCCCAACTCCACTACCTGGAGATCACCGTATTTTTCCTTACCAAGCTGGGTCACATCAAAATAAAATGAAGTAGTGAGGACTAGTAACATTATGTAGTGTGGGATATGGAAGCTACTAACATTTGTTATATTATCTATTTCTGTGGCAGCTCTTATTTTTTCCTATTAGTTTTCTAAGTCTTGCTTTGCATCTTAATCTTTTCACGATTGCTTTGGATTAGAATTTTTTTTAAAGATTTTATTTATTTATTCATGAGAGACAGAGAGAGAGAGAGGCAGAGGGAGAAGCAGGCTCCCAAGGAACAGAGAGCCCGATGCGGGACTTGATCCCAGGACCCTGGGATCATGACCTGAGCCGAAGGCAGACGCTTAACCATCTGAGCCACCCAGGCGCCCAACTTTGGATTAGAATTTAAGCCAGCTCTTAAAAACTGAATTCACATCAAAAGTAGAAGCTGATCTTAGGTGTGTGCACTTGTGTGTGTGTATGTGGAGTTTCTATTACAGCCATCAATCATCGCTCATTGATTTTTTTTTAAAAAAAGAACAATTATAGCAGAGGCTGATTATCAGTGATCTTGTATAGGAGCGGATTGAGTGAAATGTTAGATTTTTATACCAGGTATCAAATGAAATTAAGAGCTAATACCTGTGCTAATGTGACTAATAATTTATAATCGCAAAAGGCAATTAAGTTTCAGTATTCCATCCCAACATTTTCTTTTTTTTTTTTTCCTTACATAAACTTGGAGTTTTTAGATAGGCAGTTATATTTCTCCTCATTTTACAGAGATTCAAAATCAGCATTAGTGAGTCTAAGTGAGGTAGTGAAACTACACAGATGGTAATGGCTGAGCCTAGATGTACTTACAGGTCTTTTGACTCCACATTCCTTACTCTGCTCACCATGCTACTGAGCCTCACATCTGTAACTGTGTAACTGGACGCATCGCTCATGTGCGAATACATCCTTACCCTATGTGCCTACTGAAAATAAATTGTAGCACATCAGTTAGATTCTGTATTATAGCTAAATATATGTCTCCAGAGGCAAGGAAAACAAAAGCAAAAATAAACTATTGGGACTACATCAAAATAAAAAGCTTCTGCACAAGGGAAGGAAACAATCAATAAAACTAAAAGGCAACCTACAGAATGGGAGAAGATACCTGCGAATGACATAGCTGATAAAGGGCTAGTATCCAAAATCTATAAAGAATTTATCAAACTCAACACCCAAAAAACAAATAATCTAGTTAAAAACTGGGCAGAAGACATGAACAGACATTTCTCCACAAAAGACATACAGATGGCTAACAGACACATGAAAAGATGCTCAATATCACTCATCATCAGGGAAATACAAATCAAAACTATAATGAGATATTACCTCACCCCAGTTAGAATGCCTAAATTGAACAACACAAGAAACAGCAGGTGTTGGCTAGGATGTGGGTAAAGGGGAACCCTCTTGCACTGTTGATGGGAATGCAAACTGGTACAGCCACTCTAAGATAATATGGAGTTTCCTCAAAATAAAAATAGAACTATTCTATGATCTATCAGTTACATTACTAGGTATTTACCTAAAAGATACAAAAATACTGATCTGAAGGGATATGTGCACCCCAATGTTTATAGCAGCATTATAAATAATTGCCAATTTATGGAAAGAGCAAAAATATCCATCGACTGGTGAATGGATAAAGATGTGGGAAATATATAATGGGATATTATTCAGCCATAAAAAAGAATGAAATCTTACCATTTGCAATGATGTGCCTGGAGCTAGAGAGTATTATGCTAAGCGAAATAAGTCAGTCAGAGGAAGACAAATACCTTACGATTTCACTCGTGTGGAACTTACGAAACAAAACAGATGAACATGGGGGAAAAAGAAGAGAGGCAAAAGAAGAAACAGACACTTAACAATAGAGAACACACTGATGATTACCAGAGGGGAGGAGCGTGAAGGGATGGATGAAGTAGGTGATGGGCATTAAGGAGGGCACTTCTTGTGATGAGCCCTGGGTGTTATGTGCAAATGTTGAATCACTAAATTCTACACCTAAAACTAGTAAAACACAGTTAACTAAATGGAATTTAAATGAAAACTTAAAAAAAATAAAACATGGGGTTTTTTTTGTTGCTGTTGCTCTGCAAACAATTGCTATCTCCTTGTATAACTTATTACCTTGTGTTTACAAAGGAACAACAGAGTTTGATTTTTGCAATATTGCTTTTGCTTAACCTTTCCATCCAACCGATGCACACCTCCACACCTGATGATCTCAATTTCATCTTCCAGAGATGGCCTATTCTTTGCTCTAAATTCCCCTATGGTTTAACTTCTGAAGGTAACATGATTTTGCAGCACCTAGAAAATAGTTTATGTCAGCAATCATGACCCTGAAATGTGTTGCCAGATACATATTTTGATCCCACAACTAGAAAACATTTCCATGATTAGATTACTGTGGTTTCTATCTTTCATGGCTTTCTATTTCCACTTAATCCTTCCTAGTTTCCTCTCCCCTTTAAAATCAAACTACTTAGTATTTTCCTTTGTTACTTCCATTACCAAATACAAGAAACTAAAGAGTCAGAGATAAATGTATTCTCGGAATTCTATAAACAGTTTATTGTAATTTAGTAAGATGTTCTCTTCTGTTATTTCATCATTATGTTGTTATAGATCATCTTTGTCACCCTCTGTCTTTCTCTGCATAGTTTTTCTGGAGCATTTTAATTCTTACCAAGTGCTCTTTTGTGCGTGTGTGTGCAGAGACCCCATTGTGATAATTGCTATACACAAAATTTATATGGTACTTTTCAGTTTACAGAGTTATTTTCACAAACATTACCTTATCTGAGACTCATAATAACCTTGTAAATTAGGCTGTGTTATTATCATCTTTTCCAGATAGGAAAACACTTTCACCAGGTAATGGGGAGGCATTTGAACTGAAGACTTTTAAATCTAAACCCTGGGATCTGTTCACTCTGTATTCCCCTTTTTAATTTGCTCTCTTTCCCTCTCAGTCCTTGGAATTATGCAGACCAGGGTTCAAAGGCCAGCCTCTCAACTACTGGCTATCATTTCACTAAGCTGAGCCCTAGTTGACTCATCCAAAATAATATAGATTATAATAAGTCCATCATACAGTTGTTATGAAAACAAAACAAGAAAAGGCACATTAACATGTCCAACACCATTGCACCTATGATGGTTGTGTGATAAATGCTAGATTTCCTTTCCCCACACTGCTACTTAATCTTTTTTCTTCTGTGAAAACTTTTTAAAAAAATTTTATTATGTTATGTTAATCACCATACATTACATCATTAGTTTTTGATGTAGTGTTCCGTGATTCACTGTTCGCGCATAACACCCAGTACTCCACTCAGCACGCGCCCTCTTTAATACCCATCACCAGGTTAACCCATCCCTCCATCCCCCCTCCCCTCTAGAACCTTCAGTTCGTTTCTCAGAGACCATAGTCTCTCATGGTTCGTCTCCCCCACCGATTTACCCCCCTTCATTTCTCCCTTCCTACTATCTTCTTCTTTTTTTTTTTTTTTAACATATAATGTATTATTTGTTTCAGAGGTACAGGTCTGTGATTCAACAGTCTTACACAATTCACAGTGCTCACCATAGCACATACCCTCCCCAATGTCTGTCATCCAGCCACCCCATCCCTTTCACCCCCCACCACTCCAGCAACTTCAGTTTGTTTCCTGAGATTAAGAATTCCTCATTATCAGTGAGATCATATGATACATGTCTTTCTCTGATTGACTTATTTCACTCAGCATAATACCCTCCAGTTCCATCCACATCGTTGCAAATGGCAAGATCTCATTCCTTTTGATGGCTGCATAATATTCCATTGTATATAGAGAATCTTTTTCTTCTGAAATTTTAAATTCTTTATGAACTTTCACCCAGATTAGACTCTTTTTTTTTTATTATGTTATGTTAGTCACCGTACAATACGTCACCAGTTTTCAATGCAGTGATCCATGATTCATTGTTTTCATACAACCCCCAGTGCTCCATGCAGTACGTGCCCAGATTAGACTCTTTGAAAAAAATCACGGTCAGTGTACTTTATAAGGTGAAAGCACAGGAGAAAGAAAAAAAACAAAACAAACAGGATAGAGGGAAAACTCTGAGCAGTTTTCTGTGAAACTAATGTGAAATTGAGTTTCTCATTCTTTCATATAGGATAGTGAAAATTAAAAGTAATTTGTCCACAAAAAAAGTTAAGCAATTTGAAATTGTGCCCCAATCCAGAGGAATGGAAGTTCATGACATAGCTTATTTTATTCTTTTTACTGCCTTCTTTCAATTCTCAGAATCTGTTTATACATTTATGAGGAGAACAGAAGGATGGTAATACCAAAGTAATTCACTTGGATTTGAAAAGTTTTTATGTTTATATCCCCTCAACATAGGTATATCTGATCTAATGGGGACTCAATGAAAACAATATATTTTTGTTAACTGATGAATTAATGAATGGATCAAAAAAGGTGGAATTAGAAAACTGCCCCATTTCTTCCCTCCTTCCTCCCTCCCTTCCTTCCTTCCTTCCCTACTTTCTTTCTTATTCAAAGAGTTTATTTATTTATTTGAGAGAGAGAGAGCTGGGTGAGGGGTAGAGGGAGAAGTAGACTCCCCGCTAAGCAGGGAGCCCAGTGTGGGGCTCGATCCCGGGATCATGACCTGAGCTGAAGACAGATGCTTAACTGAGCCATGCAGGTGCCCCCATTTCTTTATTTCTTATCTTAATTCAGCTTTTCTCTTTCTCCATCCTACAGTAGCAATGAATTCTATCACATAGGTAGACTCAGAAACTAACCTCAGCAAAGAATTCCTTCTGTTTTTTGTAAGAGAAGAGGGATTAAGAGGGTAATGAAATATTTCAGCTGAAAAAAAGCTGAGCTAATTCATATAAGATTTTTTCCCTAAATATTATATAAATCTATGATAAAATTAATAAGCAATGGGGGTATACCTTTTGGGTTGTAAAAAGGTAATTGATCTTTTCTTTCATATGTTCCTCATTTTTATATTCTGCTTAGCAAGGCTTTTCTACTCCAAGATGATGAATAATTTCACCCATGTTTTCTAGAAACCTTAAGGTTTTTCTTTTTTCTTCCCAAACTTGGCAAACAAATTCATTTCCTTTCAATTGCATTAGATGCTGAAATGATAGCTATTTGAAGCTGTTTTTGAAGATTAACAATCCTCTGTGGTGAGAAGTCTAATACATATTCTGATAGGTTATCCTACAGAAGCAGAATGAAGGCATAGCCAGTAATAACAAGCATAACAACAAAAGCTTTGGGGAGTGTGCTGAGAAAAAATCACATTCTTTCCTTCTTTTTTCTTCTTTTTAATCATTATGTTGCAGGAGGTACAGCTATATTATTAAGTACTAATATGTAACTATACATATATAAGAACGTGTGGCCTGCCTACTCCGGAGGGGGTTCACGGAAGAAGGCATGAAGGTGGCATGAAGAGGTCCCTAATGTCTCCAGGGAGAGGAGCCTAAGGAGGAAACTTCGTTAGAAAAGGGCCAATGGATTATTTCCAGTGAGAGATCAGAAAAGACAGGGACAGTGAGTTGGAAAGATAGTCATCAAAATCTGCCTGTAGATGCCATGCCCAGCAGAATCCTGCCCCCACCAAATCTCCAACCAGGATAACACTCCTCTTTACAAGTTTTTGCTTGTAACTCTGGTAAATCTTGGGTAGCTCTTTTGGGTGTGTGTTTAGTTTTTTGGGTGTGAGTTGCCCACATCTTGCTTCAGTCACTACCCATTTCAGGTTGCAACCTGAAATAGAGAAGTTCTGTGTTAGGGCCTGATTGCACAACCTTCTGGAATATGAATCCTGTGAACCATCCAGTGATACCCTCAATTAACAACTGGGTTGTGGCCCTGAGTTCCATCACTCAGCTTATATCCTCCTCCATTTCCTTGGGAATCCCAGCATGGTCTCATTGAGCCCGAATTTCTGTTATATCTTCCTTGACTATAAGTTCTTGTTAACTAAATCATTTTATGATCATTTTTTCAGTTTTTTACATTTAGTATTTTGTTCCCTCCATAGTCAAGATTTTTACACGTAAGGAGTGACACAGATGCTCCACCATGTTCTTTCCAAACTGGTATCCCCTTGTTTCTGCACCATTTATTGAATAATTTATCTTTTTTAATGGAGGTGGAAGTTTTTGATTGGAAGGAAAAAAGGAAAATAATTACATTTCAGATTTCACTAAGTTTTGGGGTTTTGTTATGTAAAGGGACCTCCTGAAAAATTCTGTTTTAATCAAAGTTCAAGTGCTAAACCATGTCTGTGGGTTGTTTCCCTATTACATATAAGTAAAGGAAATCTTTTGAATGTTTTGTTCTTTTGAACATTTGGTTGTATTTATTTGGTGTTTATTATTATTATTATTATTTATAATTTAGGAATAAATTCTCTCTCTTGACCCATTGCTTGAAATATCTTCATAGTAAGTGTTTAAGAAGAAATATATATATATATTTAATTTTTTTAAGGTTTTATTTACTTATTTGTCAGAGAGAGCACAAGCAGAGGGAGAAGCAGGCTTCCCGCCGAGCAGGGAGCCCGATGCGGGACTCGATCCCAGGACTCCAGGATCATGACCTGAGCCGAAGGCAGTCGTTCAACCAACTGAGCCACCTAGGCGCCCCAAAAAGAAATATTTTTTAAATGACAATTTTCCTTAAAAACAAAGGGTTAAAAGAGAAAGGAATAATAAGATGAGGTGGAGAATAGATAGTTTTGGAAACTGAGGGGTATTAAAGACAGCTTTGAGCCATTCTGAAGCTAATATAGTAATTAAATGATACATTCGTTCCTAGGAAAAGGTTTCCCCAACCAATAGATCAGGCTCTACCAGGTGGTTGCTGCTAGAACACTTTCCTCTCTAATAGTTTCTCCTCCCCTGCAGTATGCCCACATCTCTAGCAAGGCAGTGAGGATGCCCTGGGACCAGTCTTCTCTTTCCTATTCAATGTCAATTTCTCTTCCCCAACCTTACCTCTTTCCTGTTTATCTCATGGCTTAGGGAAGAGGTGAGAAGTAGTGTGTCTTTTTACTAATTGTTGGAAGAAATAAGCTTTCAGTCTTGGCAGTGCTAACTAAGAGTACGCTCATTAAAGGAGGTATCTTTTTACAGTCTCAGTGGGGTCAACCACTTTGCCCTTCACCCTTACCCCTTTCCATAGCACTGCTCCATGGGAGACCTATGCTTCTTCGAAGTGAGAAAGTTACAATTACCAGAAGAGAAAAGATAGAGTATAATTTGGGATCGCCCAGGTTTTTTTCCCCCATCTACCTTTTCTGTCTATAAAATCAGACGCACACATGCTACTGCATTTGGGTTAAGTGTAAAGCTGTGTTTCCTATCAGAAAGAGTGAAGACTGCCTGAAAAGGCCACTTAGAAAAACCAAGTTGCTCAGAGGAAATGAATGCTGTGTAGCTAAACTGGAAATGAATGGTGTGTAGTGAAACTGAAACAGGGAGAAAATATGTAGAAGTGGGTTCAAAGGATTTCTTGGGAGGTAAAGATTCAGAATAAGAAATAGCAAGACAAGAGGGATAGAAATAGGAGAACGCAGAGAATGATAATGATAGGAAGGAGGAGGAAAAGGAAGCACAGTTTACATTTTATAATAAGTTGACCCAAGTAGTTTATGAAACAATGTAAGTAGCCCAGGATTTAAGCCAGGCTTTCAATTAAAAAGAGATACTCATGCCCATATACCTCTCTTTTTCCTTCTTTCAAAATGACCTTGAATTTTAGTTTGGTAGATTTTGGTGCAGCTGTTACTTGATAATAACACATTGTGTTTTTCAATTTACTTAGATTGTTTAAAAAACAGATAACTGAAAACCATCTGTTTATGTTTCTGTGTAATTTGTTCTCAGGACAGGGACTAGGAAGAAATCACTGAAAATCCTGCTATGGAAGCCTCTTGTTAATTTAAGTAGCCCTACAAATTCAGTCTGTAGTACTGGGTGAAAAGGGTACCAAAGGCTGGGATTTCTGAGAGAAGCAGCAGATTAATTTCTTTCTTTGCTCTTTGTGGTTGGGAGGCATCTTTCTGATCCTGGCAGTGACTCTCAGAGTTGAATGTGTATTTGAATTATCAGGAGCAAGTGCTTAAAGTGCCTATGCTCCAGGTTCACCCCAGGAGACTTTGATCAGTCTGTCTGGGAAGGCCTCAGGGGCCTCCACAGTCAAACAGCTCCCCAGGTGATTGATACATCGTAATTATTCCAAGGACCCCACTTGGAATGCTTTTGTAGAATGATAAATGTGTATCACAGATTTGGGAGGTAAATTCAGGACCTATTTTCTAGCTCAGCTATGACGACCAGAATTCACACACACACACCCAATTAATATCACAACAAAGCAAATGGCTCAAAGCAAAGCACAACCCAATAAGGGATTTTATTTTTTTTATTTATTTATTATTTTTTTAGATTTTCTTTATTTGACAGAGCACAAGCAGAGGGAGCAGCACGCAGAGGCAGAGGGAGAAGCAGTCTTCCCACTGAGCAGGGAGCCCGATGCGGGACTCGATCCCAGGACCCTGGGATCATGACCTGAGCTGAAGGCAGACGCTTAACCGACTGAGCCACCCAGGCGTCCCTAATAAGGGATTTTATTTTATTTTATTTTATTTTTAAGATTTTATTTATTTATTCATGAGAGACACAGAGAGAGAGAGGCAGAGGGAGAAGCAGGCTCCCAAGGAGCAGGGAGCCCGATGCGGGACTCGATCTCAGGACGCTGGGATCATGACCCGAGCCGAAGGCAGAGGCTTAACCATCTGAGCCACCCAGGCGCCCCTAATAAGGGATTTTAAATAGGTTCTCAGAGATACAAAGGAATCTGATCAACCCGAACTGCTGGGACACAAAAGGACAACTCTGAGTTGATAAGAAGGAATAAGGGAAAACCTTTCAAAAGACCGTAGTTAATTTCGGTTATTAACACCAAACGCTGGGCTCTGGGAAGCATTATCCATTTTACACAGCGTGTTAATCCACCATCCACGGGGCTTGCTGGGCACATGGGTTCTGCTGAAGTGCCTTTTGCTGCACTCAGCTGTATTTGATTGTCTATATCCTAATTTCTTTTGTCCTTGCTTGAGGTTCTAACTTAAAAATATGTCCCCCCTCACTTTTCCCTCTAAGCTTCTACAGTGCATCATATAATTTTTTACTTGCTAGATGTAGGAGGCTGGGGCGATTTGTTTTCCTAGAAAACGGTGTTGGATACTGCTGCCCAGTGCTGGTGGACGCAGCAAATTGGGGAATAAGCCACTTTCTCTGGGACGTAGATTCTGCCACTAACGATGTTTGCGATTTTGAGAAAGTCTTCTCCTCGCACAGTGCCTCAGTTTCCTCCTCTGTAAGATGGGGCAGCAGATCGTGGACATTCTGTGGTTCTCTGTGATGCTCATAGAACAAGAAGGTGCTAAGCCCTTTCATGTGTTCTCGCACATAACCTCACTGCAAGCTTCATTCCTGAGGAGGCAGATTGTCAGTCAAGACCAGTTAAAAAGAAGAAGATGGATGCATTGTACCTGAATTCACGCTGCTTCCAAGTGGTTACACGGGATTCTAACCCACGGTCTTTTCACTAGAATTGGGTTTGGAGCTCTCTGTCTTATTTATGTTTGCTTTGTCCTGGGCTGTCTGCTAGCGCTTGACTGGAGTGGGGTGTAGGACTGTGGAGAGGAGGAGGAGAGTCTGTGTTGCAGTCACAAGGCTGCAAAATTTGCATAGGGAAAGAAAATCCTCGCTGGGCTTCTTCAGCAAGAAAAATGGCTGCTATTCATGCCTCTTGCCATTAGGTGGGGCAGTTGAAGAGTGGGAACAGAGCATCCTCCCTTCCCTTCCCTTCCTTTTCCCTTTCCCTTTCCCTTTCCCTTTCCTTCCTTCCTTCCTTCCTTCCTTCCTTCCTTCCTTCCTTCCTTCCTTCCTTCTTTCTTTTCTAGTAATAGTAATGGGCAATTTTTATTTGGCTATTCCTATTGCTAGGTATCTGGCTAAGCTTTTTACAAGTACATTTCAATGAATTCTCATACAGTCCTCTGAGCAGATTCAATAACTGTCTTCTTCTTACAAATGAGGAACTAACACTAAAGGAATTTAACATTTAAGGAAACTTGTTGAAGGCCATCTAATAGATGGTAGAGCCAGGACATGAACCTGGTTTGTATGATTTTAAAGCCCATCCTCTTAACAAACAAGGCATAAGTAAGGCTACCAATTTGTTTGCCGTGCTTTGGTCATAGTTAGCAGAAGACTCTACCAGCTTGGGCGAAAGAGTCTGGAATTTGTAACCAGGAAACATAGCTTCTGTAATTTTTAAATTCAGTGCTGTTGAGCTGTAACTGCTGAGAATATGTTATGTTTAGGAGATACCATGTCGAGTAAGACAAAGTTCTTGACCTAAAAAAATAAGTGGGAGTTCCAGGAAGTAGACAGTGTGGTAAATCATGTGTGGAGTGATATGAGACTGTAGGGCAGGGACACCTGAGTCCTGGGGGGCCAGATAAAAATTCCTGGAAGAAAAGGTGTCCAAGTGGGATCATCAGGGCAGAATAGGTGTTAGCCAGATGGACAGGGTTGGAAGAACATTCTACAGCATATCTAGGACTCAGTTTTCTCACTCATTAAAATTAGGGATAGAGCTAAAAAAAAATCTGTAAGATCTCTTCTATATTAGTTTTCTGTTGCTACCATAATAAATTACTGCCAATTTAGCAGCTTGAATAACACAAACTCATTATCTTATGGTTCTGAAGGTTAGAAGTCTGACACAAGTCTTACTGCACTGAAGTCAAGGTATTATCAGCCAAGCTGTGTGTCTCTGGAGTCTCTAAGGGAAAATTTGTTTCCTTGATCATTTGGGTTGAGAGCTAGCTGTTCCCAGCTTCCAGAGGCCACCGCATTCCTTGGCTCATGGCCCCCCTCCTCCATGTTTAAAATCAGCAGCAGTGGGTTGAGTCCCTCTCGTGCTTTTAATCTGTGCTCTCCTTGTTCTAGCTCATCTCTCTGGCCCAGGTGGAAAAGATGGAAAGATAGCATTTTCAAGTGAAATAATTTATATTCAACAACAATGTTTTTCTTAGTCTGAAAGTAAGTGATAAAAGATACCTTCCTTTTATAGAGTCCAAACTCTTACAGTGGCCAGACTGTTAGTTTCTTCTTTAATTCTTTACAGTAAGGAAGAGGGGGCACATGGATGATGAAGTTCATGTAATATAATATTGCAGATTTAGGTATTAGTATAAAATTTCCATTTAGGATTCAAAAGCCAAAATGGACTCCAAAGCCAGCTTATATCTATACTTTTCCCGCAGAGTAAGTAAAGTATGTGAGGTCATGAGAACAGAGTAAGAAGCTTAGGGAAGTCCAGAACGTGGAAAGGAGCCATGATGGTTAGGACAGCCATCCTCCTCAGTGCCTTTAGATTTCCTTTAGCATCCAGGGTACTTGACCATTTCCCTCCTTCTTCCACTTTCTGTTAGAAAAGTCTGTGCCAATTAATTGATCTGACATTTTAATGGATAATTCATTAAGGAAATCTTCTGTGCCAAGCAATTCATGATGAATTTTGATTGCTGATGTTACCTGGACTCTGTTTCCAAGTGTTTTTATTGACCCACTCTTAGATTTAAGATGTTTTCACTGGACTTGAAAAAATGACTTGGGGAAATTTCAAATCAGTCATTTAAAGAATAGTGTCTTTAAATTATGATTAGTCACTATCTACCTGTAGGTCAAAGAGTAAGAGATGTGAAGAAGAAGGGGCTAGGTGAGGGAAGTATTCCTGGTTACTTGTGTTGGATCTTCTTCAAAATAAGAGTCTGCAGGGTCATAATATTGAACATAGTGGGGAAACTGATTTTGAAATTTACATTTCAGATTAAAGAAGCTTTTTATGAGATGAAGCAATGAGATTTGATAGTTAAAAAGAAGGATTAATGAGGAAATCAACTCAACAAACACTTGAATAAATGAATGGTCCAGCTAGAATGCTTTCCTACTTTTCCTAATATGTATATATTTGTTGTTAGTACTTTTGTGTGAAATCGCTAAAAGTCTCTGCAACTCACAAGCTCTACCTTTGATGAACAGATTCCCAGCAAATTTTCATGAGCCTTTCAGGGGACTACAAAATAGAGAAATGGCTAAATTTGATATAAATCTCTAACATTTTGAATGGTGCTCATTTGCACAAAGAAACTTAGGAGCAGACTGGATTTGTAGTACACTGTTGTAATTTTAGATGAGAGTCAACATCACAGGTTCTCCTGAGAACTTGTTCCTCAATTTCCAAGAAGCCAATACAAGGGAAAGATGAGAATGAGGGGCTGCCTTTTCTGGTTGAGTAGTATATGGTGCTTATTAAGTTAATAATGAAAATATTGAAATATTTAAAGAGCATGCAGTCTGCACCAGGTACCCAGCTAAGCATGAAATTAACTCACGAATTCTCACAATAACCCTTAGTTTGGTACTATTAATTAGCACCATTTTTTTTTTCTTCATAGGGTTGATTCTCATACCATCTATGGTTTTTGTATATTCAGAGAAAAACTAAATTTAGTGGTCCAGATTAAATAATAAAGACTAGTTTTTCACAAATGTGTTGTACAAATAGCAAAGCCAAGTTGTTAAGATGATCTGGGTGTACATATAATAATATATCACATTACTTTTTACAAGAAAAAGCTAAGTGTATTGGGAACAGTGGTACAGCTTTGGATGACCAGTAGTAGGTACCATCATGCTTTCTGAGAAGAAAGGAAATAAAATCTAATTGATTTAAGAAGTTATACTGTTTTTGTTAGTGCCAAAGACTGCACATGTTGACTATGCTTTTTTTGAATCTCAAGTTAAAGGAGAAGACTCCTTCCTATAAATGAACCAGCAGAGGAAATGAACAGAAAACTCACACATAATTTTTCTTGAGTATTTTATTTCATTAGAAGTCTTCCTTAACCACCTGTCTAGAATAGTACTTCCTTCATTCTCTCTTCACTTTCTTGATTTTTTTCTTGTTGTACTGATCGCTACCGGACATATTTCATGGTAGTTTGTCTATGTCGTGTTTCTTCCCACTAGCTTTGTGAGGCCAGATAATTTCTTGGCTTTGTTCATTGATGTTTCTTTATAGTCTAGAATGCTGCCTGTCACTTAATGGATGCTCAATAAATATTTGGGTCATTGAATTCTATAAATGAAATAAGGAAATTCATGTGGCTAATAAGTAACTGAAAACTATCTGCTTTGCTAGAAAGCAATGAAAGTAAAAACAAGTAAAAGCAATTAGTATTTTTATCTCTCAAGTGAATGAAATGTGTGTGAAAAGATGTATACCCAGTGCTTATGAGGGTGGAGTAAAACAGACAATTCATACAAAATTAAAAAGCATTTTGCTGGAAAGTATTTTGGAAATATGTGTGTCTTTAAAAATATTTCTATACCACATTTTAATTCTAGGAATATATTCATGAAAAAAATCTAAAATTAAAAAGTAGCTTTTATTAGACAAAAGTCTTTATTTCAACTTTATTTAGTGAAAGTAGTTTTAAAATCCTAAATGCCTGAAGGGAGCGGAATGATTAAATAAATTAGGATGCATTACTCATATGGTATATTATATAAACATTAGATGTTAGGCTTACTAAGAGTTTTTTAAACATGGAAAAGCTGATGCCATGAATTTGAATTAATTTTTAAAATGATGGGAAAATCTGAATACATGAAATACATGATGTTATTTTAAAAGCAAATAGAAACAGTGGGTAGAAATTATGCCAAATATTAATAGAGATGAAGGCAGGTAGGATTATAGGTGATTTTGTTTTATATTTCTCTATAATTTTACTTTTCAGGTTTTCTAGAATGAAACTTTTATAATTAAAAAATAATTTAAAAATTACAAAATGACTTTTTGGGACTGGTGATAATCTAGAACTGATTATGTTTTATATTTTTCTTTCCTCTCTCTCTCTTTTTTTTTTTTTTTTGAGAGAGAGAGAGAGAGAGAGTGCACTTGTGGGGGTGGAGAGAGGGGGAGAGGGAGAGAGAAAATCTTAAGCAGGCTCCATGCCCCACATGGAGCCCAACCTGGGGCTCGATCTCATGACCCTGAGATTATGCCCTAAATCAAGAGTCTGACACTCACCCAACTGACCCAACCTGGCACCCCCTGGTTATGTTTTATAGTATGTACCTGTGGGTTACATGAAGAAATGAATATAGCATTACTTTTATTGTGTAAGAATGCACGTGTAACTTAAGAATTGCCAAGCAAAATTAAATTTTAGCACATCACTGGGACTTCCAGGGGAACGCCCACTAGAGGAGTAAGAAGATCTAGACCTTAAGGAGTGTTAGCACATCCTTTCAACAGGTAAATATGTTTTTATTTTTGAATTTGATCAATGCAAAGAAAGTAGTCACTTGGATTTAATAACCAGATACATTCTCTTTACTTGGGGCTGGTGATATGGTTGTTGCATGAGCTTGGGCAGAGACTAGCGAAGGGTATTTGATAGACCAGGGGATGTGAAGGCAACAGGACCTTTCAGGAGGTGGAAGTCGCAACAATTGCTATGATTCTGTCCTGTGGCTAGTTTAGGTTCCAGAGAGAGTTTGCTCTGGCCTCTTTTCTTAGAAGCTTTGAAGACTGTACCCTTGATTCTTCCATTGTTAGATACATTTCTATTTCTGGCTCTGCCCTCAGCATCCTTGATATCTAAATCAATGAGCTTGACCACACAAGCTCCTCATTCTCTTGTGATCTGTGTCATTGACCAGACTGTGAAACTCAGCCAGCACCTAGGGCAGCAGACCAAAGCACAACATTTAAAAAGCAGGCTTTCCCATAATTTGATTTATTTAATTCAAAGCTATATGAGCTCTTGAATTTGGTTCAAGAACATGCCCTCATTCTTGGTCTGGTTTTCAGACCTTTGGAGGTGGAAGGCCTTTGAAACTGAGCTTGTGTGTTGACATAGAGGAAAGATAGAATGAGACAGTGCATTCTACAGGAACTTCTGCAGTTATCTACTATCCTATAATTTGTTGAGGCAACAGTCTTAAGTGTTATAAATATTTTCCACACAGCCTAGCATGGTGTCTGGCATGTAATAGATGCTTGATAAATATTTATTAAGTGACTTGCAGACACTTCATTTTCTGGAACCAATCACCTTACACTAATGATTTAAGAATACAAAACTCATTCCTGACTTAAATCCAAGATATGTAAGCAACTACTACAAACCAATAAGAATGAGACAGACGTTCCAATAGGAAAATGAGCAAAAGAGTTGAAGAGACATTTCATCAAAGAGGATATCCAAATTGTCAATACACATATGAAAAGGGGCTCAATATAATCATCAAGGAAAAAGAACATCACAATTCAGTACTACTACAAATCCACAAGAAATGATAAAATACAAAAGACAGACAATACCTAGTGTTGACAAGAATGTGGAGCAACCAGAAACCTCAGTCACTCTCTGTAGGAGTGTGTATTATACATTTGCTTTGAAAATCTGTCAGTATTTACTAAAGGTGAACATGGTGAACATGTATATATCCTCTGACCCAGCAGTTTTACTCCTCGGTATACATCAAACACAACTGCATGCCGTTGTTCATCAAAAGACTATGAAAATATTCATAGCAGCACTATTTGTAATAGATGAAAGTTGGAAAGTACCCAATACCCACTAGGAAAAAAAAAATGGCGAAATTGTAATGTATTCACTCAGTGTAATACTAATCAGCCACAAGAATGAATGAATCACAACTACAGTAAAAAAATATTGAGGAATCTCAGACATAAGAACCTAGACACAGAAGAATGCAAACTGTCTGATTTCATTTACACAAAGTGCAAAAATAGGCAAAACCAATTGTTGGTGCTAGCAATCAGGATAGTGGTTACCCTTAATGGGGATGGGCACTAATGATTGTAGGAGAGCACACGGGAGTTTCTAGGGTGCTGATAATATTTTATTTTTTTGATCTAGGTGCTAGTTATGTGGTATATTCTGTAAAAGTTGATTGAGCTGTATGCTTTTGATTTGTGTACTTTTTTGTATGTAATTCTTCAATGAAAAGATAAAATAATTTTTAACATTTTAACACCAAATCCTGATATTGAGCTTACCCCATGATCCTATAAATGTAGCCCCAGAGTGTCTCCTGATGTGATCTCATGATAGCATGGGAAGCATCAAATTTTAAAACCTCTGCCTGAAATGTTTTTTTTTAAATTTTTTTATTATTATGTTAATCACCATACATTACATCATTAGTTTTTGATGTAGTGTTCCATGATTCATTGTGCATAACACCCAGTGCTCCATGCAGAACGGGCCCTCTTTAATACCCATCACCAGGCTAACCCATCTTCCCACCCCCCTCCCCTCTAGAACCCTCAGTTTGTTTTTCAGAGTCCATCGTCTCTCATGGTTCATCTCCCCCTCCGATATCCCCACCCTTCATTCTTCCCCTCCTGCTATCTTCTTTTTTTTTTTCTTAACATATATTGCATTATTTGTTTCAGAAGTACAGATCTGTGATTCAACAGTCTTGCACAATTCCCAGAGCTCACCATAGCACATACTGTCCCCAGTGTCTATCATCCAGCCACCCCATCCCTCCCACCCCACCCCCCACTCCAGCAACCCTCAGTTTGTTTCCTGAGAGTAAGAATTCCTCATATCAGTGAGGTCATATGATACATGTCTTTCTTTGATTGACTTATTTCGCTCAGCATAACACCCTCTAGTTCCATCCACGTTGTTGCAAATGGCAAGATCTCATTCCTTTTGATGGCTGCATAATATTCCATTGTATATATATACTACATCTTCTTTATCCATTCATCTGTTGATGGACATCTTAGCTCTTTCTACAGTTTGGCTATTGTGGACATTGCTGCTATAAACATCGGGGTGCATGTACCCCTTCAGATCCCTACATTTGTATCTTTGGGGTAAATACCCAGTAGTGCAATTGCTGGATTGTATGGTAGCTCTATTTTCACCTTTTTGAGGAAACTCCATACTGTTTTCCAGAGTGGCTGCACCAGCTTGCATTCCCACTAACAGTGTAGGAGGCTTCCCCTTTCTCTGCATCCCCGCCAACATCTGTCGTTTCCTGACCTGTTAATTTTAGCCATTCTGACTGGTGTGAGGTGGTATCTCATTGAGGTTTTGATTTGGATTTCCCTCATGCCAAGCGATGTTGAGCACTTTTTCATGTGTCTGTTGGCCATTTGGATGTCTTCTTTGGAAAAATGTCTGTTCCTGTCTTCTGCCCATTTCTTGATTGGATTCTTTGTTCTTTGGGTGTTGAGTTTGATAAGTTCTTTATAGATTTTGGATACTAGCCCTTTATTTGATATGTCATTTGCAAATATCTTCTCCCATTCTGTCGGTTGTCTTTTGGTTTTGTTGACTGTTTCTTTTGCTGTGCAAAAGCTTTATATCTTTTTTTATTTATTTTTTTATTTTTATTTATTTATTTATTTTATTTTTTTTATTCTTATGTTAATCCCCATACATTACAACATTAGTTTTAGATGAAGTGTTCCATGATTCATTGTTTGTGCACAACACCCAGTGCTCCATGCAGAATGTGCCCTCCTCAATACCCACCACCAGGCTAACCCATCCTCCCACCCCCCTCCCCTCTAGAACCCTGTTAGTTTTTCAGAGTCCATCGTCTCTCATGGTTCGTCTACCCCTCCGATTTCCCCCGCTTCATTCTTCCCCTCCCACTACCTTCTTCTTCTTCTTCTTCTTTTTTTTTTTTCCTTAACATATATTGCATTATTTGTTTCAGAGGTACAGATCTGAGATTCAACAGTCTTGCACAGTTCACAGCGCTTACCAGAGCACATACCCTCCCCAGTGTCTATCACCCAGTCCCCCCATCCCTCCCACCCCACCCCCCACTCCAACAACACTCAGTTTGTTTCCTGCGATTAAGAATTCCTCATATCAGTGAAATCATATGATACATGTCTTTCTCTGTTTGACTTATTTCACTCAACATAATACCCTCCAGTTCCATCCACGTCGTTGCAAATGGCAAGATCTCATTCCTTTTGATGGCTGCATAATATTCCATTGTATATATATACCACATCTTCTTTATCCATTCATCTGTCGATGGACATCTTGGCTCTTTCCACAGTTTGGCTATTGTGGACATAAAAGCTTTATATCTTGATGAAGTCCCAATAGTTCACTTTTGCCCTTGCTTCCCTTGCCTTTGGCGATGTTTCTAGGAAGAAGTTGCTGCGGCTGAGGTCGAAGAGGTTGCTGCCTGTGTTCTCCTTTAGGATTTTGATGGACTCCTGTCTCACATTGAGGTCTTTCAACCACTTGGAGTCTATTTTTGTGTGTGGTGTAAGGAAATGGTCCAGTTTCATTCTTCTGCATGTGGCTGTCCAATTTTCCCAACACTATTTGTTGAAGAGACTGTCTTTTTTCCATTGGACATTCTTTCCTGCTTTGTCAAAGATGAGTTGACCCTAGAGTTGAGTGTCCATTTCTGGGCTCTTTACTCTGTTCCATTGATCTGTGTGTCTGTTTTTGTGCCAGTACCATACTGTCTTGATGATGACAGCTTTGTAATAGAGCTGGAAGTTCGGAATTGTGATGCCGCCAGCTTTGCTTTTCTTTTTCAACATTACTCTGGTTATGCGGGGTCTTTTCTGGTTCCATACAAATTTTAGGATTATTTGTTCCATTTCTTTGAAAAAAGTGGATGGTATTTTGATGGGGATTGCATTGAATGTGTAGATTGCTCTAGGTAGCATTGACATCTTCACCATATTTGTTCTTCCAATCCATGAGCATGGAACGTTTTTCCATTTCTTTGTGTCTTCCTCAATTTCTTTCATGAGTATTTTATAGTTTTCTGAGTACAGATCCTTTGCCTCTTTGGTTAGATTTATTCCTAGGTATCTTATGGTTTTGGGTGCAATTGTAAATGGGATCGACTCCTTAATTTCTCTTTCTTCTGTCTTGTTGTTGGTGCATAGGAATGCCACTGATTTCTGTGCATTGATATTATATCCTGCCACTTGACTGAATTCCTGTATGAGTTCTAGAATTTTTGGGGTGGAGTCTTTTGGGTTTTCACATAAAGTATCATATCATCTGCATAGAGTGAGAGTTTTACTTCTTCTTTGCTGATTTGGATGCCTTTTATTTCTTTTTGTTGTCTGATTGCTGTGGCTAGGACTTCTTTTTTTTTTTTTTTAAAGATTTTATTTATTTGAAAGAGAGAGACACAGCGAGAGAAGGAACAGAAGCAGGGGGAGTGGAGAGGGAGAAGCAGGCCTCCCGCTGCACAGGGAGCCTGATGTGGGGCTCAATCCCAGAATTCTGGGATCATGACCTGAGCCGCAGGCAGACGCCCAACGACTGAGCCACCCAGACACCCCTGTGGCTAGGACTTCTAATACTATATTGAATAGCAGTGGTGATAGTGGACATCCCTGCTGCGTTCCTGACCTTAGGGGGAAAGCTCTCAGTTTTTCCCCATTGAGAATATTTGCTGTAGGTTTTTCATAGGTGGCTTTTATGATATTGAGGTATATACCCTCTATCCCTATACTCTGAAGAGTTTTGATCAAGGAAGGATGCTGTACTTTGTCAAATGCTTTTTCTGCATCTATTGAGAGGATCATATGATTCTTGTTCTTTCTTTTATTAATGTATTGTATCACGTTGATTGATTTGCGGATGTTGAACCAACCTTGCAGCCCAGAGATGAATCCCACTTGGTCGTGGTGAATAATCCTTTGAATGTACTGTTGGATCCTATTGGCTAGTATTTTGGTGAGAATTTTTGCATCCATGTTCATCAAGGATATTGGTCTGTAATTCTCCTTTTTGATGGGGTCTTTGTCTGGTTTGGGGATCAAGGTAATGCTGGCCTCATAAAACAAGTTTGGAAGTTTTCCTTCCATTTCTATTTTTTGGAACAGTTTCAGAAGAATAGGTATTAATTCTTCTTGAAATGTTTGGTAGAATTCCCCTGGGAAGCCATCTGGCCCTGGGCTTTTGTTTGTTGGGAGATTTTTGATGACTGCTTCAATTTCCGTAGTGGTTATAGGTCTGTTCAGGTTTTCTATTTCTTCCTGGTTCAGTTTTGGTAGTTGATACATCTCTAGGAATGCCTCCATTTCTTCCAGGTTATCTAATTTGCTGGCATAGAGTTGCTCATAATATGTTCTTATAATTGTTTGTGTTTCTTTGGTGTTGGTTGTGATCTCTCCTCTTTCATTCATGATTTTGTTGATTTGGGTCATTTCTCTTTTCTTTTTGATAAGTCTGGCCAGGGATTTATCAATCTTGTTAATTCTTTCAAAGAACCAGCTCCTAGTTTCGTTGATCTGTTCTACTGTTCTTGTGGTTTCTATTTCATTGATTTCTCTAATCTTTATTATTTCTCTTCTCCTGCTGGGTTAGGCTTTATTTGCTGTTCTTTCTCCAGCTCCTTTAGGTGTAGGGTTAGGTTGTGTACTTGAGACCTTTCTTGTTTCTTGAGAAAGGCTTGTATTGCTATATACTTTCCTCTTAGGACTGCCTTTGCTGCATCCCAAAGATTTTGAAGAGTTGTGTTTTCATTTTCATTGGTTTCCATGAATTTTTTAAATTCTTTTTAAATTTCCTGGTTGACCCATTCGTTCTTTAGTAGGATGCTCTTTAGCCTCCATGTATTTGAGTTCTTTCCGACTTTCCTCTTGTGATTGAGTTCTAGTTTCAAAACATTGTGGTCTGAAAATAGGCAGGGACTGATCCCAATCTTTTGGTACCGGTTGAGACCTGATTTATGACCTAGGATGTGATCGATTCTGGAGAATGTTCCATGGGCACTAGAGAAGAATGTGTATTCCGTTGCTTTGGGATGGAATGTTCTGAATATGTCTGTGAAGTCCATTTGGTCCAGTGTGTCATTTAAAGTCTTTATTTCCTTGTTGATCTTTTGCTTAGACGATTTGTCCATTTTAGGGAGGGGGGTGTTAAAGTCTCCCACTATTATTGTATTGTTGTTGATGTGTTTCTTTGCTTTTGTTATTAATTGCCTTATATAATTGGCTGCTCCCCTGTTAGGGGCATAGATATTTACAGTTGTTAGATCTTCTTGTTGGATAGACCCTTTTAGTAGGATATAGTGTCCTTCCTCATCTCTTATTACAGTCTTTGGTTTAAAATCTAATTTGTCTGATATAAGGATTGCCACCCCAGCTTTCTTTTGGTGTCCATTAGCATGGTAAATGGTTTTCCACCCCCTCACTTTCAATCTGGGGGTGTCTTTGGGTCTAAAATGAGTCTCTTGCAGACAGCATATCGATGGGTCTTGTTTTTTCATCCAATCTGATAGCCTGTGTCTTTTGATTGGGGCATTTAGCCCATTTACATTCAGGGTAACTATTGAAAGATAGGAATTTAGTGCCATTGTATTGCCTGTAAGGTGACTGTTACTGTATATTGTCTGTGTTCCTTTCTGGTCTATGTTGCTTTTAGGCTCTCTCTTTGCCTAGAGGACCCCTTTCAATATTTCTTGTAGGGCTGGTTTCGTGTTTGCAAATTCCTTTAGTTTTTGTTTGTCCTGGAAGCTTTTTATCTCTCCTTCTATGTTCACTGACAGCCTAGCTGGATATAGTATTCTTGGCTGCATATTTTTCTCCTTTAGTGCTCTGAATATATCATGCCAGTCCTTTCTGGCCTTCCAAGTCTCTGTGGATAGGTCTGTTGCCAATCTAATGTTTCTACCATTGTAGGGTACATATCTCTTCTCCTGAGCTGCTTTCAGGATTTTCTCTTTGTTTCTGATACTTGTAAGTTTTACTATTAGATGTTGGGGTGTTGACCTATTTTTATTGATTTTGAGGGGGTTTCTGGGTGCTTCCTGGATTTTGATGCCTGTTTCCTTCCCCAAATTAGGGAAGTTCTCTGCTATAATTTGCTCCAGTATACCTTCTGTCCCTCTCTCTCTTTCTTCTTCTTCTCCTGGGATCCCAATTATTCTAATGTTGTTTCGTCTTATGGTATCACTTATCTCTCAAATTCTGCTCTCGTGATCCAGTAGTTATTCATCTCTGTTTTTCTCAGCTTCTTTATTTTCCATCATTTGGTCTTCTATATCACTGATTCTCTCTTCTGCCTCATTTATCTTAGCAGTTAGTGCCCCCATTTTTTATTGCACCTCATTAATAGCCTTTTTGATTTTGACTTGGTTAGATTTTAGTTCTTTTATTTCTCCAGAAAGTGTTTCTCTAATAACTTCCATGCTTTTTTCAAGCCCACCTAGTATCTTTAAAGTGATGATTCTGAACTCTAGATCCGACATCTTAATAATGTCTGTATTGAGTAGGTCCCTGGCAGTCGTTACTACCTCTTGTTCTTTTTTTTGAGGTGATTTTTTCCATCTTGTCTTTTTGTCCAGAGGAGAATAGATTAATGAGAGAACAAAATGCTAACAGAGTAACAACGTCCCCAGAAAATATACTCTAAATAAATCGAAAAGACCTGAAGCCGGGGGAAAAGAAAGGGAAGGAAAGAAAAAAGAAAAAAAAAGAAAAGGAAAAGAAAAAGAAAAAGATAAAAACAAACAAAAACAGAACAAAACAAAACCAGAATGTGATCAAATATGATCAGGCTGGTGCATAGATCAGTGCCACACACTAGATTATGGGTGTATTTTGGTCTGTTAGAAGAAAGTGCCTCCCAAAATTTTAAAGAAAGAAAAACTTATATATGTACAAAAATAAGGGTTGATATGATGAAGGGATGGAATATGACTGTAAAGATGAAAATTATAAAAAATTTATAAAATGAATTGATAAATTGTTTGAAAAAAGAGAAGAGGATTTAAAAAAAAAAGGGAGAGAATGTGATCAGGGAGGAGACTAGAACAAAACCATACACTAGAGATTTAGGGTATATTTTGATCTGTTTTGAAGAAACTATCTCAAAATTTTAAAGAGAGAACAACTTATATATATATGCCAAAAATATGGGTAACTACTATGAAGGGATAGAATATGACTCTAAAAATGAAAAATAAAAATGTTTTTTTAAAAAGGGATTGATAAGATGTTTGTTGAAAAAGGGAAAAAGAAAAATTCAAAAAAAAAAAAAAAAGACAGTTTAAAAAAAGATTATCTTTGAAAGACTAAAGAATCATGGTAAAAAAGCCGTGGATTCTATGTGCATTATTCCCCTAGAGCTGGAGTTCTGCTGTTCTCATTGACGGTGAACTTGGTCTTGGCTGGCTGTTGTCGCTGATCTTCTGGGGGAGGGGCCTGTTGCCATGGTTCCCAAATGTCTTTGCCAGAGGCAGAATTGCCCCACCCTTGCCTGTCCAGGCTAAGTAATCTGCTTGGGTTTGCTCTCGGGAGCTTTTGTTCCCTGCAAGCTTTCCGTACAGCTTTGGACGAGGAGAGTGAAAATGGTGGCCTCCCAATCTCTGCCCCGTAGGAGCCGAGAACTCGGGGCCCCACTCCTCAGTGCGCCCCCAGAGAAAAGCAGTCAATCACTCCCGTCTCCCCGGTCTCTGGCCGCACTCCATGCTCACCTGGCCTGTGACCGAGCTTTTCTATCTCTGGCACCTGACTCGGTGTGGAGTTTCCAAACCCAGCAGATCCCTGCGGTGTGCTCCCAAGCTGCTCCTCCCGGGGGAGGAAGGGGAGTCTCCCTGGATCTGCCGCTTGTGGGTCCCTGCTGGAGGAGCAGTGGCCCGACTGTGCCGCGGATCACGGTTTATGGCAACCCCGAGCTGTGAGCCCACTCCTCGGCTTTGTGTCTGCAGCCGGCTTCCCTGCTCCGATACCTGGGAGCTCTGCTGCACTCAGGCATCCCCGGTCTTTCTGTGACCCTGAGTGTCCTGAGACCAGACTGTCCCACGAGGGTTCCACCCCTGGCTTAGCCACTGGAGCGATGTTCCTCAGCGGAGCCGACTTCTCAATGTTCCGATTTTGTGCTCCGCGGCTCTATCACTTGCTAGAAGCTGCCGATGGAGGCCCCCTCCCCCGCCATCTATCTTCCCAAATATTGCCTCGGATTCACTTCTCCAAATGCCCTACCTTCCAGAAAGTGGTCGCTTTTCTGTTCAGAGAGTTGTTGCTATTCTTTTCTTCTATCTCCTGTTGAGTTTGTAGGTGTTCAGAATGGTTTGATCCCTATCTAGCTGAATTCCTGAGACCAGATGAAATCCAGCTCTCCTACTCCTCCACCATCTTGCTCTGCCCTCTGCCTGAAATGTTTTTGATGGTTTAAAGTACAGAAGAGTAGGGAAGTTGCTTTTTTTTTTTCATTTGGAAGGAAAGGGAAAGATTTCGCTTTGAAGAGAGATTTTTGAATTTTTTTTTTCTATCTTTGAGTTTAATTATTTGCTGAGCCTTCTCAGTCACACTGGGATAGGAACTTGTCTTTTGTTAGAGGAAATAAAAGTCACACCATTATCGAATAACTGGAGTGCATTACCACATAATCCAGATTGTGAATTGTTGACAAATGACTCTACATTGTAAAATGTTAAATGGTTATTTTATTTTTAAGATCAGAAACGAAAGTCTTTATCTGTCAGTGCTACAACATCCTGCAAAGTGTCTAAATGAGCTATTTCCAGGTTCCCCTTTATGATAAGAGGCTATAGTGCATGAATACACCCACATTTTGACCTATGTGTATAGAGATAACAAACTCATACGGTTGCCTAGCTGCTTTTTATTGTGTATTCACAGTTTTCCCTACCCTCAGGGATGTAGTTGAAGAAGAGAGGAATGCTTGGCCATACTCAGAAGGAGGTGTGTGTGAGCTTTATTATTGAGTTTAGGCCAAGTCTTCTACCCTTGTTTAGATGCAAACCTAGTAGTCCGGGACCTTGTCATATCTATTTTCTGCAGAGTACCTTCTGTACCTGTCAAGATCAATAACTGGGTTTTATAATGATTGAGAGCACAGAATTCAGCCTTCAGTATAGAAATGGCTGCTTATTTACCTTGTGGAAATACTCCTTCTGACACTGAGAGACCAGAGAGTATAGATTTCTCTATGAGAGACACTTCTTAAAAACTTTCACCAATTCTTCCTGTTACATAGCATCTCTGTCAACTCTCCAGTGTCATTTAATAATAATGATAGTAATGCACCGTACATTTTGGTATTTTATGGTTTACAAAATAGCTTCCGCACTAACTTTCCCATTGGATTTCTAAAAAAACCTATCAGGTGGTCATGTCATGTATTATGCCATTTTGTAGATGAGAAAACTGAGACTCAACAGATTAGCCTAATTTGCACAGCTAAGACATATTGAAACCAAGCTCTTCAACTCAGTCCAGAGGTCTTTCTATTTTATTCCACCCTTGTAAGATTCATGTTTGTGTTTATCTTTGATAAAGGACTATAGCATAAGAACTATTGAGTTAGTTTATTATTTAATTCATTCAGTACATATGATGTACCAAATATTGGTTGGGTGTTGGTGATACAATGGTGAATAAGGTAGAAGTAGTCCTGCTCTGATGGAGCTCAGAGCTGGTGGCAGGAATGCAGACAAATAAATGAGCTATTAAAATAGGAAAATAGCACCTGCATTTATCCTCTTTGTACTATCCTAGGATATGCACAGTATGTCGTGGGAGTACCCAGGAAAGGCATGTGACTCTGGACCTATATAAGCTTTCACCCTGTGTGAAGACTTCTCTTAAATGGTACCAGAAGGGCGCCTGGGTGGCTCAGTTGGTTAAGCAACTGCCTTCGGCTCAGGTCATGATCCTGGAGTCCCGGGATCAAGTCCCGCATCGGGCTCCCTGCTTAGCAGGGAGTCTGCTTCTCCCTCTGACCCTCCTCCTTCTCATGCTCTCTGTCTCTCATTCTCTCTGTCTCAAATAAATAAATAAAATCTTAAATAAATAAATAAATAAATAAATAAATAAATGGTACCAGAAAATAGAATCTACTAGATATTTTAGATGACCAGTTGTAAGAAGAAAGTAATATTTGAGAAACATGCCTGAGAATTGTATTCAGTGAAAAGGAAGATTGTAACTCATTAAAAGCACCTGTTGGGGTGAAGGTGAGTGGCTGTGGTTCAGGGTCCAGATTTCAAAATGTAAACCTGGAAAAGGGAAGAAAGGGAACAGGGGCTGACAACAAAAATCAAATCAGGCTCAACTTTATTGACCATGGTTTTAAGCACAGACAGTGCTCAGATATCCTCAGACACTCATGGTGAAACACTACATTTTTGTTCATAAAGGTGCTCCATAGCAAAATTCCTCCATCTCTCTTTAACTTTCCCTGGAAGAATCAGCACCCCTAAGACTTACTTATCTCTCAAGGACTGCTACTTACATAAGTATTTGGGTTTCCCATCTAGGTGTGTCTTCATGGCTGCCTCAGAATATGGCCATGTTCTGTATAAAGCTCTTTGAACTGCATGGAGCATTGGGTGTTATATGCAAACAATGAATCATGGAACACTACATCAAAAACTAATGATGTAACGTATGGTGATTAACATAACAAAAAAAAAGCTCTTTGAATTTCCGGTTAAATGGTAGGGTTCAACTGTAGGTGTCAGTCATTACTTACATGTATATCCTGCTGTAAGTTCCCGACAGCAAACATGTCCTTGCATTTAAATATTGCAGGAAGAAGGTAACTGTTGAGGATAGTATTTTTGAACCTGAGGTCTTTGGAAAGTTTCCAAGGAATCCTTGGACTCAGAAATGGTGTGCAAAATTGTAATGACTCATTTGTACATTATTCTGGGAAGTACATTCACAGCTTTTGTTGGTGACTTAAAGGGACCTATAAGCCTTACCACCATACCCTCTCCTAAAAAAAAGTTCAGAACTGCTGTTTGGTGGTGGGAGGCAATAAAGTAGCCATTTGAACATCAGAGGTTGTAGCCAGCCTCCAAATTGGCCTCCACTGTACACATTGTACTGCGTTGCTCTCTGTGCCCAGTAGAATACAACAAAAGCAATGGTATGTCCTTTTTGAGATGAGATTATAAAGGACCATGGCATCTGTCTTGGGTGTTGGCTTGCTCACCCTCTGATCACTCGGGGGAGCTGGCTGCCAAGTCATGAAGATTTCAGACAGCCTACGAAGAAGCTAATGTGATGAGATTTGGAGGCCCCTGGCCAACAGCCAGCAAGAAACAAAGGCCTACCAGCAACCAAGTGATTGACATTGGAAGGGTTCTCCAGCCCTGGTTGAGTTGACAGCTTGACTGCCGCTCCTTGAGAGACCCTTGCTACAACCTCCTAGCTAAGCATCTCCCAAGTTCTTGATCCTCAGAAACTATGTGAGATGATAGATGTTTATTGTTTTAAGCTGCTACATTTTGGGATAATTTATTATATAGCAGTAGATACCTAGATACCAAATGCACATTAATTACCCTGACTAATCATGGTAAAAAGAAAAGTGATTATGAGGAAATGATGTGTTTGTAAAATGCTGATCCTCCCCTGTTAGTCCTGGGAAATTGGAGCTGGGGAATAAGAATGTGCAAGTCACCACTCCTTTCCTCCTGTTAGGAGTGCAGTGTAGTCCATTCACAGCCAGTGGTCAGTAACCAGTGGGAGCCATGCTGCAAGGAGCAACCTCAGGACAGAAATAAACAAGTTTTCTTTTAAATGATTTCTTTATTTCCTTTTACAAGGCACCAGCTCTCAAGTGTGTCCTGGGGGAAATCTTCTATTTCCTCTGAGCATAATCAATTCAACAGAGAATTTGTGCTTTGCTAGTGATCATGGGAGATACTGATGTCATCTTTTTTTTTAAAGCTGTTAAGTCCTCTTCGAGGTTTCCAGTAGGTTTAATAGCCACTAGTTTCCCATGGTAGTGGCTTGCTTAAATGATGGGACCCTTGGATGCTGCTTGTGCGGGGAGCAATCTGCAAAGAAGAAGCTTTCAAGTTCAAGTGAAAAGAGGAAGAAAAACAGTTTGATTCTGTGATTATTGGACATAGGAAAGAAATACTAAAATATCCAGTAAAGTAAGCACTCTCTTGCTTTCAGTGAAAGTAGCTTAGTAAAATGGATAGATTCTCCAAAGAGCAATAATGGTTACCTTTTTCTTGTTAACAATGTGGTTCCTTTTTTATTAGGAACCTAGTTGATCCAGTTCTTGGGCTGCCAGGAGTATTTTTCTAAAGCAGTATTTTAAAACTGTAGGGACTTAGTGAAATGTGTAACTAATCATTTGATTTAATCTTAAAATTAAGTAGAATTAAAAAATTTCACAGTATAACACATAATACAGTAAGTAATTTTTTGGTTTAGTTTTTTAAATCTATATGTATATTTTTATGTCTGTGTACTCTATAAGATTTAAAATTTATTTTTTACTATAGCTTATAGTCAAAATACATGAAAGTCCCTTTTCTATAGCATTTTGATTATGGAAAAACAAAATCTGGATTTGGGGAAATATGCCACTGATGGACTATTTCATGATGGGGAGGGGGTGGGCAATGGTGACAATACCACACAGGGATGGAGTCAGTTTTCCTGAAGAGAATGCATATTTCACTTCCAATTATTCTGGAAAATTCCCGGTCTGCAAGGAATGTGCCATTTTGAAGGAAGGCAATGTATGTGAAGCAAGGGGCTTTTTCTTTTCACTGGTGCCAGGAGGACCTGAGACTGGTGTATGAAACAGAAAATGGGCTGTTGTTCCTGACCACATAGCAGGGACCATGAACAAGCAGCAGTTGTCATCCATGGCTCATAGCCAGTGAGGGTGCAGTGCTTGCAGAGCTTTCCGGCCCAAGAAGGCACACCTCAGGCCCTCTAGCAAGTGGAGAGAGGAACTGAGACTGACCCTTACACAAAGGGAAAGTAGTGTTCCTTCCATAAATCTGGACAGGGAGCACTGGGAGCAGAGCAGAGCAAGCTGTGTTCAGGAGGATGGGGGTCATTCTCACAGACATAGCAAGGCCAAAGAACTGGAAGGAATGTTCCAGAATCCATGTGAAGCAGAATATTAGAAAATGCCAAGAAGGAACTGGCTAGTGAGTCACGGGAGCCAGGATGGAGCCTCTTAGGGGAGAGCTCATTTCCAGCAAATGAGCTCATGCTGGCTGTCAGACAGTAGATGTTAGAGCTATATTAGATGATCTACTTTGATCATAAAGGTTCTGGACTTCATGCTCCTCCTGTAGGAGGTGGGTCTCAGGGCAGACTATGAAGTATCTGAATGCACAAGGGCTGTGGTGATTATTTGCTTAGCACTTTATGCTGAGGAAGAAATACATAGAAAGAAGTGACCATGTTCTAAGGTCAGCCCAACCTCACAGTCATCATCACAACTCAAATAAATCTCTGAGCTTATAGTGTTATCGGTAACCCTCGTCCTTTGGGTTAAGCATTATGTTTTCCCTGGGACCTCTTTTAAAATGTTAAAGCCATGTGAGGGGTAATATTAAGTTGGTAATACACCTTTGTATCAATGAGTGAATCGGATTCTTTCTGAAGTGAGTAGAGGATCAATGAGTACTTGGTGGAGAAGGGAAAATGGCAAGGGAAAGGGTCAATGAGGACATTCTTTTCCACTTTGCAATTTTCCCAAGGGTCCGGTCTTGGCATTAGGTTTGCCTGAATGGCTCTAACTGATCTTGGACACTAAGTCTCATCCTGCAGTCTAATTCTGAGGGATGGGGGGAGGGGAGTGAGGCTATGAGTCCAAGGGAGAAATTCTGCATGATGTAGATTAAGTGACCACACACATTATAGGACATCTGCTAGATGCAAAGTTTTGTGCTGAACAAGAAACATAGTTCCTCCGTAATTTATAAACCCGTGGAAAGATAGACAATATCAAAATATATCTAATAATAAAATGCAAGCAGGTATCTTATTTACATGATATTTAGATGGGTTTTAAATAAGATTTTTTTAGCCAGAAATTACACGATGTTGCCATTTTCCCAAACCAAATGCCAAAATACCTCACATCATGACCTCAGATACTCCTGCTGGCAAAACGTAAACGCCTTCATTCATTCATTTGGTATTTCACCAGCTATACTGAGTACCAGCTATAAAGGCTCTCTGCTAGGTACTTTGGGGGGTGGGATGTATGGAAACTAAAACTCTCCAAATACCTTCCCAAATTCTGTGAAATTTTCAAATACAAACAAGTTTGACTTGGGTCCAACAAGATTCTTAAGTAAAAGCAAAATAATTGCAAATACTGCATAGATTGCAGTGAAGGGAATGTAGAAATGACCCTTACGTAAATTCCAGCTGGTGAGGACTTCGGTAATTAAAGTCTCTTCCCTCTAGCTCACCTAGCAATCAGGAAGCAAGGGTGGTTTGTACTGAGGTCTCATAAAGAAACATAGAGCTTGCCGGTCCCTAGAGATAGAGAAGTCATTCTTGAGTGTGCTCCGTGCAAGGCTCAGAGGTAAATGATGCCCCTATTGTCACCCTGACACAAAATATATCAGCTTCTTTAAACCAAGAATTGCAGTGATTTCCCTGGTACAGTTATATAGAGTGATCTCCAGGACTTGGCATGAACTGAGCTTATTGAAATCATGCCTCAGGGAAGAACATATGCTACTATTAAAGAGTCGTGATAGAACACTGTAATCTCCTCAGGTAAAGCTGGTTGAGAATATTCATGTTTGCTTTCAGATACGAGTCCATTATTTATATGGAATAATTAAATGCCTCTTGAACCTTTCACCACTTTAAATCCTCTGACTTACTGGTTCTTCCAAGACTGGGAAAATTCTAGCTGGGCATGAAATCTGTAATGACATTAAATTGATCCAGTTAATTCATTGATCAGATGTACTGAGTCCCTGTTATGCACAAAATATGCAGTTGGGGCTACATGGCATCTACATTTGGACAAAGCCAAAATTCTCACTTGAGGTGCTGAGGTCTGGTAAAGAAGAATGACAAGGGCAAAGATATCCAATTCCAAAGCTGAGAGAGCACAGGTTGATTCAAGTCAGTGTGGTCAGATGGGTAAAGGAGTACCTGAAGTGGGATTTGAGAAAAGGATAGAATTCCAGTTGTTACCATTGAGGAGGAGGGCCCTTCATGGAAAAGTAATAAAGTGGATGGTGGCCAGAATCAAGCTAGAACAAAGCTTGTTAATGGAATAGTGGTGAGCAATTGGGCGCAGCCAGAGGCTGACTGCGGTGCTCCCTAGAAATTCCCTCTGGCTGTCACTGCATTTTGTGCCTTTTCCTCACAGCCCTTCCTGCGAGAGAGAGGGAAGCACTTTTCTCTTTAGAAATGACAAGCAATGGAAGGAAATGCTTTAGTCCTTCCAGGCATTAGGCAGATTTAATATGGGATTTCTGTTGACAGTGCTGTAAGCCGTGAAGTTAATTGGCATTTCAGTCAGCGTATGAGAAGAGGGAGAATAGATTAGGAAATAAGTAGGGCTTTCAGAATTCCTCCAAATACGAAGAAGCAGGGTTGATAGCCAGCTCTTTCCCAGTTCCTTCAAGATTCAGTGTGTCCAAAAGCCTTGTTTTGCCTTTGCACCCTGGAGAGGGCAACTGCCATTGGGATGCTGAGCATTGGAACTTGGAAGATATTTCTTGGTCAGCTAGTCAGTGACCCCATGTTTGCAGAGGATCCAGGGAGGAGCCGAGGAGAGCTTTCACTGCTGTTATATTCCCAGGGTTGAGGCTGAATCTGAAGAGTAAGCAAAATGTTTTAGGAGTCAGAATATTTTACCTCTTTCTTGATTATTTTTTTTCTCCCACTCCTGACCACTCACTCAGCCTACCAAACCCTCCTTCTTGATATAACTTTTCTTATTTAATGTTATATCATACCTAATTTAATGTTAGGAAAAAAGTGATTTGGAACCATGGTGTGCAAATTATATAAATGTACCTGATAGTCTGTTTCGATGACAAGAGGAACTTAATTATCTCTAACATAATCATTTTTTTTTCTTATTGTCTGGTGCTTCACAACCCTGCCTTCACATTAGAATTACTCCAAGAGCTTTTTTTTTCTTAAGATTTATTTATTTATTTGAGAGACACAGAAAGAGAGAGAGAGTGCAGGGGGGAGGGGCAGAGGGAGAGAGAGAGAGAATCTCAAGCAGACTTCCTGAGCAAGGAGGAGCCTGACCTGGGGCTTGATCTGAAGACCCTGAGGTCATGACCTGAGTTGAAATCAAGTCAGACGCTTAACAGACTGAGCCACCCAGGTGCCCCTACTCCAAGAGCTTAAAAAAAAAAAAAAAAAAAAAACCCACCCTCAATTCCCAGGAGCATTACACCAAAACCTGGGGGTAGGACTCAGACACCAGCATTCTTAAGGCTCTATAAGTGATTCCAGTGTGCAGCTAGAGTTAACAACCGGGGTTTTAAATGTCTTGAGGATGAACAAGAAACCCAAACTTGTAGTGGGTGAAAATATATGTACATCTCATGTGTAAGTAAGTATCAAATTATTAACAGTTCTCAACAAATGTATTACCATTTTAAAAATAGTCTTTTAAGGAATGGCCTTCATAAATTTGTTATAGGATATTATTTCAGTGATGTCTCTGTTAGTGACATGAGGCAAGTTGCTTATAAACTATCTAGTGAATGTGGCATTATTTGCAAACATGCCAGAGAATACAGCGAATTTTACAAAGGTTTATGAAAACAATATGCTTCGTTTTTGTTAGTATAGAAACAGCTTCAAAATTAGCCTCTGGTTAAACAGAAAGCCTGGAGAGTAGAAATGAGGAGTCTGATTCCTATTCATTCCCAGCTACTGTGAGAATCCCATATTTTCAAAACTCACACCATCTTTAGCTGTTTCTTCTCTTGACCATCTAATCGAATGCAAGGTCTGTTGAATCTAACCACAGTTTCCTTTTACACGTTCAGTATTTCTCCATTCTTATGGTCACTATCAGACTCTAACTACCTTTTCTTTGCTGATTGTCATATGCTGCCCACCTTGTTTTTCTTACACAGAGCCCTTAGCTTGAAGATCTGAGGGTATCATGTCTTCACTCACATTTCATGGCTCTCCACTGCTCGCAGAAATATCACAGTGCATCAGCCAGGCGTTCAAGCTCTTCATTATCTGGCTACAGACCTTTTTCTGAAGACTGCTCCCATTTGTGCATGATTCTGCGGACCTGATTTGGCTGCTCAGATATGGCTATGTTTTCTCCTGTTCTCAGGACTCTCTTGAAAGCTGGTGTTTCTGCCAGTGCCCAAATCCTATCCAGCACAGGCTCCAATTTCATCTCCTTCATGAAACCCTGAGCCTCAAGCTAAAAGCATTATTTTCCTACTGTGATTCCTTGACAACACTTTATCTGGACCACTTTTTAAATATTTCCAAAAGTCCCTTAATCCTTCTTTCTCTGTTCACTTATTCATCAAATGAGAACACTAACATCTACCTGCAAGGTGGCTTGGGAAGAATAAATGGATGTAAAGAGTCCAGTGCATAGTAGACAGATAGTTTTTATGCAGTCTTTCTTCTTCTCTCTCTTTTCTTTTTCCTCCTTCCCTTTTCTTCTTTCCTTCCTTCCTTCCTTCTTTCCCCCTTGGCTTCCTTCCATCCTTCATTTGCGTACTTGTTTTGTTGTCCATTGTAACTTTGTCATTTCCTTGTGGGCAGGGTCCTGTGACTGATCAATTCTCATGTTTCACACAGTTCTTATGGTAGGTGTTGCAAGTCTAGGCACTCACGCACCTGTTGTACATGGAAGGGCCCAGTGTTCATGACTTGCTGTAGAAGTTATCAGGTTCAGAAGAGATATTGATCAGAAATCCAATTGTTTCGATGGCATAACAGTAGTGATACTAACAACTCTTATTATTATCATCATCATTTAAAATTATTTTATTTGCCCAAAAGCTCATTGAGGAAATCTTTATAATCCTGAGAAATCAAGAGTCAAGTTAGAGAACTAATTTAGGTGAGGCCACTTCCGAGCAATAGGCATGGATTCAAACCCAGGCCATTCCAATTTGAAAGGAGATGTTATTTCAGCACACCAGATTAGAGTACCTCTAATTTCATGTTTACCTGGGGGCTATCATTGCAAATAATCCTTATTATTATTATTATTATTTTTATTTTTACTATGATCTGTGTCCTAGGGCCATAGGAAGGCAAAGCATAGACATACATGGCAGTAAGCTAGCAAGAAGGGGTTCAGAAGAGAGCGCTAGGACTGGGTGGCACAGATCCGGAGGAGGAAGGGAGTTAGCACACTGGTTATTCCCCTCTCTGTACTCTTCTCCTGTTGACTCTGGAGTCCCCATAGTCCTAAAGCAAAGCCTGCTGTGGCTGCCAACCTTAGGACTGGAGCAGGTCAGTGACCCTCCAAGAGGCTGGTGCAGATTCCTTCTTCCTATTCTCTTTTTCATTTTCTTTGCCATGCATTCTTTTTTTTCCTGTGGCCAGTAGTAGCCCTCCTCCCCAGGGATGTTCCATGCCAAAGAAGCTAAATTCTTCCTCCTCCAGTGGTTATTTTCTGCACCTGTAGGACTCTCTTAGAGATTCTACCGATGACATTGGTTCAGAGGGTCTACTTACATAGTTGCTGTGGACGGCACAGGAAGTCCTGCCACCGCGTTGCTTGCTTCCACCCATCACCTGAGATGAAAGAACAGCTTCTGTCCCTGAGGAATTTGGATTTAGGACACATTGATTCTGCTGTTTACTGAGGCTTGACGTGGGAGGGCCAATTCTCAGAGAAGGAAGAGAATGAAACTGATGTGCCTGGAGACACATACAGGAAAAACTATGAACTCCAGGGCAAGAAAAGAGAGAAGAGTTCTAACTGCCTAGATTTTTGACAGCTTTCCAGTTGGGTTCTAATCCCACTGGAGGCTTAACTGCATCCCCAGTTTTGAGTTCTATACAGTAATCTTGTAACTTTTTAATAACTTCCTCCTTTCAGCTTAAGCTAGCATGAGTTGGGTTCTGTTTGTTACAAACAGTCCTCTAACTGAGAGAGTTAACTAATTTTTAAACCATTCTCAAAATTCAAACCTAATGTACTTCTGCTCAAGATGAGTCACTAATCTGTGTTGAGTCCCCATGATGCCATTTTTTATTAGGATCTACATTTGATATCTAGGGTGTATTTTATAGTCCTTAATGTCTCTTGTACATAATGGATTGATTATTTATGGAGTTTCATGATGTTTTAAATACTTGGGTTGCATAGCAAACACATTTAATATTTCAATTCTGCAAGAGTTGGACGAGGTCACCTCTTCTATTCTTAGTGGCTACAGTCATCTTCCTATGATATCAGACAGAAGAACACAGAATTATTCATTGGAAGCATCCTTCATCCAACTCATGAATAAACTGAACCCAGTCATCTTGCTTTAAGTAAAGTGAGGAGACCATATCCAAGTGCCTTCCAGCATGATAATTTTATGATTCAGTGATCATGTCTGCATTCTCAAGTATACCATGTAATGATAGAAACTATTCTAGTGTTCGTTCAGAATATACATTTCTCAAACTTATTTGACTATGGAATACTTTTTACATGATTGTGTATCCATAGAACACCAGCCATAGCTCATGGGATATAATCTGCACTTGGACTAAGAGGACAAAAAATGGCCTATGACAAATTAATTGCTTCAAGAAATGATAAAAATCAATTCATATTGTAACTCAATTATAGGACCAAAATAATACAAATTCAATAGAGTAAGCCGTTTTTATTCTTATTGGGAAAATTAAAAAAGACAAAAATAGTTGAAATAAGACAGGTTTCATAGCAAACAGCAATGGCCATTATGAGGCAATGTGTATCAGGACAATTAGTGGATAAATACTACTGAAACACTGATATTTAAGTTTTACCTCATGTTGTTGATCATTGGTGCAATTTCCTGGGTTTCTTTCAATTTCTTTAATGCAGATTCTTGCAGGATAATAATAATTATAGAAGTCTGTTTAAGTACATTAAATATCTTTTAGAAAAAACAATGTTGTTGAACATTTTTTTCTTAGAACACTCAACATCTTGCAGTTTGAGAAAAGCTGACATAGTTGAGCCTAAACACTGTATGGGTTTCTAATACATAGCCTATTTTTCCTTTCTCCTCCTTCCATTGCCCACATGCTTGAATGCACAGCTATTATATTGATTTATTCTTTTATGGGCTTTTGTATTCTGTGACATTACGTATCTTTTTTAGCACAGTGAGCCTGGCGCTGCAATTTTGTAGATGTCAGTGGCAGTGGCCCTTGAATAGGCTTAACCTTACCTGAGCACATTATATCCTTCAAGAATAGTCTTGCTATTTAAGGGATTTTCTCTGAACCTAGTATGTTTGATAATGTATAATGCCTCCTATTAAGAACTTGGAATGTGTGCATTAGAAGAGTTCTAAATTGCTCTTAATCGTTGGTTTGTTGTTTCTTTTCATAACCTTGAGAAAAACCTGATGGCTGTAGCCCTGCCATTTTGTGACTAATCCTTCATGTAATAAACCTAAGCTTCAATTATCCTGAGTGAACTGGTCTATTTAGGAAACTCTTTGACGTAGCGCTGAAGTGTATTTCGTACGCAGGCAGCCACACATCATGAAGAAGCTACAGCCATGTAGAACAGCGGCTTCATCATTTTGGAGTTTTAAACTGCTACCTTCAGGGATAGATATATTGATCCTAGAACAGTCAGAGCTCCCAAGATCTCACTGCAAATACTTCAGTGAACAGAGATGTACTAAGATAGAGAGATTGCTAATTTCCAGAAGTGGAATTACTGAGTTAAAATATAATGCTGCTTTCAGCATTAAAAGTCCTTAGTGGCACAATTTCACTACCCTGAGCACAGTTTTATTAGATCCATTAGAAACAACAGTTTGAATGTAGATGCCAACATTACAATGGTGACTAATAATTGGAAGCAGCTACTCACAGAACTTACATACTAGTACATTTTTCTTAGCATTTATACAAATATTAACTATTGTGGTTTCAATCTTGGCTACAGAGGGCACATAGCATGGTTTAGTAAAGTTTGGCTCACATTTATAGACATTTCAGAGATGCCTAGGGGCGCCTGGCTGGCTTGGTCAGTGGAGCGTGTATCTCTGCATCTTGGGGTTGGGAGTTTGGGTGTAGAGATTACTTCAAAATAAAGTCTTAAAAAAAAGAAAGAAATGCCAAGAAATCTTGGCTACAAGGAACACACACACACACACACACACACACTTAAGTTCAGGCAGAAAGTATTTAGTTCAGAGATCAGCATGATCAATGATTTAAACTTGTAAGTATGTCACTCTCCCTGAGTGTTATAAGGAGGAACATGATTCTTTAGAATAACTGCAGACATTTCCAGGTTCCAAAAAAGAGAAAAATAAGCATCATGGAAACTGTAGTTATGGGATTATAGGACTACCAGCAGTCAAGAGTGGTAGAAAATTTTGTCCTAGTTCAATAAAATTACATAGATATGAGATGGATTGAACCAACATTGCTCTACACATTGACTATTTCCTGATCTGTCATGGTGTTTTTCCCTTGTCTCTGTCCTGCTCAACATTTTAAAGAGGGGTATGTCTGAAGATAAAGATCAATGCTAATCAACTTTGTGGATAATATTAAAAGTTGAAAAGACTAGGTGACAGTTCTTGATTTTGACAACAAAATAACTTGATGGGCAAGAAGTAACAAGGCCAAATCTAATAGAAATTACATGTAAGTCCTGATTTAGGCTTAATAAAAGAAAAAAAAGCAATAGCTGAAGTATGGGATGAGAGAGCTCTTATAAGGTGGACAGTTCTCATGAAAAGGAGTGGTTAATTAGAAGTCCTGTATCAATTCACAGTGTGATACATTTGTCCCACATCCTCTAAGAGGAATCTTTCTGTTCTCAAAAGAGAATCAGGGCGCCTGGGTGGCTTAGTCGTTAAGCGTCTGCCTTCGGTTCAGGTCATGATCCCAGGGTCCTGGGATCGAGTCCCGCATCGGGCTCCCTGCTCTGTGGGAAGCCTGCTTCTCCCTCTCCCACTCCCCCTGCTTGTGTTCCTGCTCTCGCTATGTCTCTCTCTGTCAAATAAATAAATAAAATCTTTAAAAAAAAAAAAAGAGAGAATCAACATCAACTGAAAGATTGTTGTTCAGACAAGGAAGTCAGTAGTCATTCGTTGTGCTCTAACAATAGACCACCTCTGGAGTGTCTTATTCATTGGTAAATTTGAGCAGTTTTCCAGAGCATAATGTATAGAACAGTAGTTCTAAGCATGTTAATGGGTGTTACGGGGAGGGGAGGGGGCGAGGTGTGGAGACAAAGAAGCTTCGAAAGAATGAGTTGTTAAACAAATTCAACAAGTATCTTTTCGGAATTACTTCCTGAGACTTTAATGCGCCAGTATGCATTGTAGCTGTCCAAGGCAAGAGGACACAGGGAGGCCTGGAGGCAATGTCGTACCCTGGTGTCCCAAAACGATTCGTATTCACTTCAAATTACTGTACTTCCATTCTACCTTTATCCCCTGACCCTTCTTCTAAAACTATGAGCCTATCATCACTTCTTCCACCACTATTTTGATTCTTTCCTTCCCTAATGGCTCCTTCATGTCTTTCCTCAGATATAGAAGTGTTCTGTTCCATAAAAAACATTTTAATTTTGCTTCTTCCTCCAGGTACTTACTCTCTTTCTTCTTCCTCTTACTGCTTTTGGCATGTGATGCTTTCCCCCTTTTCTTCCCCCCGTTTTTGAGCAAAGGACTATTTTCTTTTTCATGCATAATCTTGCAGACGAGTATTCCATGGGACACGCCTGGAGGTTTGCTCAATTAGAAATATATGGAGGAGGCATCTGAAAATCAGCTGTTTATCTTTCAGTGACTGAGGGTTTCATCAGTGAGAAAGGGAGTAGAATTATTCTAGCCTACTGTAGAGTTTACTATCCTTTTGTGTGTATATGTGTATGACCTAGATTACTTTGGCAGACTGGGTAAGCCTATGAATGCTTTCTCAGTATAATGTCTTTAAATATAAAAGAAAATTATAGGATCAAAAAGGAAAACAATTTTATATTAATATAAATTATGAGAATATTAAGTATATTTTTGGTATAGTGATATGTGAACATATTTATTAATTCATTAAATAATAAGATCTAGTGTGTCTCCCATACTTTATTTTGGGATGTTTACAACATCTAATGAGATGAGAAAATGTCTGTGATTTCCATTAGTGACATAGTTACACAAACTATTTTGGTTTAGTGACTGTATTCATAATTGAAGTAAATGTTACTTTTCATTTAGAAGTTAGTGAAAATATAGATGTAATGATTTTCATCCATATTTATAGACCTCCTGAATTCTTTGTGAATCCCAGGTTAAAAACCACTGCTATAAATAGAATATAGAGTTAACAAGCAGCCAGATTTAAGCTCATTAAGAAAAACTTTATAACTGAGTTGTATTAGAATGGAAGGGATTTTTCATGAAGTAGTGATCTACTTGTCAATGGAAATACTCGGTTAGCAACTGAATAACAAAGAGAATGGAGAATTTTGTAGTTTAACACTAATTCATATTAGCTAACATCTTTTGAGTGCTTACCAGGTTTCAAGTGCTGGATTAGGAGCAATTTATGTGTCAGTTCTTTTAACCTTCATAACAGTTCCATGAGATTATCTCTTTTTTATAGATAAGACAGTTCAGGTTTAGGGATGTGCCAAAAATTTAGTTCAAGTAAGGGGCAGAGTATGACCACAAACCTAGGTCTAGCCCATGATTGAAACTTGTTTTGATGGTAATGTCAGGCGCTGATTGACAAGTTGAGAGAATAGGAGGTCATCTAGTTCATTCCCTTCATTTGATAGACATGAAAGACCCAAGAACCTGAAGAAGTTAGGTAACTTGGGCTAGGTTACACAATTTGTAGAGCCAGAACTTGGATTTTTTTTTTTTTTTTGAGAGGAGAGAGAGAGAGAGTATGTGAGCATTGCCGGGCAGGGCGGGGGAGAAGAGGGAGAGGAGAGAGAGAATCCTAAGCAAGCTCCCTACTGAGCATGGAGCCTGCAGGGGGCTCGATCTCACAACCCTGAGATCACGACCTGAGCTGAAATCAAGAGTTGGATGCTTAATCAACTGAGCCTCCCAGGTGCTTGGATTTTGATGTCTTGTTCTTGTGGGAATGTAAGAAGTTTTTATTCTTTGGTCTACCATCTGGTAGAAGAGAAACACAACCTGGAGAAAGAGCTGGTAGAAGACACTGTGGTTTGGAACAGAGTATATAATCCCTTCCCACTTCATTTATTTATTTATTTATTATTTATTTATTTTTAAATATTTTATTTATTTGACAGAGAGAGACACAGCGAGAGAGGGAACACAAGCAGGGGGAGTGGGAGAGGGAGAAGCAGGCTTCCCGCGGAGCAGGGAGCCCGATGTGGTGCTCCATCCCAGGACCCTGGAATCATGACCTGAGCTGAAGGCAGACACTTAACCAACTGAGCTACTCAGGTGCCCTCAAATAGTCGTTTTAAAAAACCATGTCCTTACCCCTTTAATTTACCAGCAAGCATCTCTGCATATTGTGAACCCCAGGTACATGCCTAAAGCATGAAAAATGAGTATGATTGTCTGGTTTACTGGTTTTCTTTAATTCTCACTAAAACCCACCAGGTAATTGAGTATTTATAATGTACTGATTCTATTTTTTTTCACTGAAGATAATGATAGATACATTTAGCACTTGTTTATAATGAGGGAAGGAATTGTCTCAGTTTAAAATCCGTCATGTCGTAAATTCTGGAATAGGATGGTATATAAGTAAATAAGGAGCAAAAATCTACAAGATATATGAAAAATTAGATTTGATTTTTTTAGAGCAGTTTTTCATTCAAATTATAACAGCATGGAAGGTATAGAGATTTTTCATATAACTCTTGCTACCACTTATGCATAGCCTCCCCCATTATCAACATCATAGGAAGTGGGCATCTAAAGACACATTCTGTTGTAGGCAGCCTCCAAGATGGCCTTCAGTGATCCCACCTCTCCATATTCACACATTTGTGTGATCTCTTTCATATTGGACCAGGGTTGATCTCTGCAACCACAGAACTTGCTTTGGAAATCACACTCACTTTGTTTTCCCCAGAGTACTCTTCTACCGTAAGTCTGCCAATATTTGCTGATCTCTCAAGTAGGAACCCGTTTCAATCAGCAGGGCACACTATCCTGTTATGTGCCATTTAAGTGTAGGGCAAAAAAGGATATTGCATTGTTTTGTTTTAGAGACCTTTTTTTCTATTCACATTTTTATTAGCTGCATGACACAATGAAGAGAAAGGCAGGAAACCAAAGATTTTATACGAGTATCAGAGTCTTTATGGGGCAACTGATTAATGGCCACAATAAATACCAAACTCTAACAACCACAGCCACATATTTTTATTCATCACACCTGAAAAATCTTGACTCTAAAAAAAAAAAAAAGAAAGAAAAAAGAAAAATCTTGACTCTAAGTTTCTTATTTTGACTTTTTTTTTTTTTTCCAGAGAGAGAGAGAGGGGCAGGTTCAGCATCATGGTTCTGCAACCTGCATGTTCACATGGGGCCCCACACTTACATGGGCTCTGTAAATGATGTAGCTGATCCTAGATAAAAGAGAGATAAAAATCAAATTGCCATAGTGGAGTGACTGATCACATATTTAAATTTAGCCTGACAAATACTGAGAACCCAGAAAACATCTCAGTCATGTTAGCAATGCTTTCCTTCATGCAGTCACCATTTCTTCTTTTCTGCAGAACTTTTCAGATCCCGTCACTACACCATTACTGGTCTTTTCTTTCCCTCTCCCAAGACTTAAAAAAGAAGTCTTCATTAAGCATATGCAATATCCATTAGGTTTTCTCCAAAGATTCCCAGCATCTTTGCCAAAGCTGTCATGTGAACATTTGCATATTTTGCATATGAGCACATAAACACATATTTTAAATGAATTTTTGTGTCTTTTTAAGCAAAGAATACATGTTTTAAAAATCTGGAGTTTTTCAATTTAGATAACTACATTTTGCTTAATTAGTATTTAAACCACTATAATACAATATTGATTACAAAATTAGAGTTTGCTTTTTAATTAACTGTCAGCCAAAGGAATAAAATGGAACTTTGTTTTCCTCTGCTGGTAAGAGTGTGGTTTAGCTTGAATTTACTTCAAATAAGTATACTGTTTGCCAGAAAAAGAAAACTAAATTATTTTGACCCATTCAGATATAAGGAAATGCTTCAGAGCAAATCATCTGCCATTTGGCTTTGACCATTCAGTTCCTAGTCTTTGAAATATAATTTTCTAGTGAATCAACAAGGGGTGGAAGGTAATTGTGGGTTGCAAAATAAATGTTGCCTGAGTTGCTTCCAAAGTCACCAGCCTCAGTGCATCAGTTAGAGTAATTAATACTGACCACTCAAGAGACAACTCCCCAAATTCCAATAGCTGAAACAAGTGAAGTGCATCACTCATCTCTGTAAAGTCAGTTCATATTTCTGGTTGGTGAGTTGCCTCCCACCTCGTCATCGAAACATCTGCATTTCTTCCTATGAAAATACGGCTTCATTCTCTTCTCAAACTTCACACTTCTATCACTAGGTGAATGGAGAAACCAGAGAGGTTTTCTATAAGCAGGCCCAGATTTGGAATATATTGCTTCTGTTTCTCTTATATTCATATGTCCGTGCATGGGAACTGTGGTCTAGAGGTGATCCCAGGGAAGAGGGAATGGATTTTGCTGACTCCCTGCCACTCTCTGATCAAGTGACACTGTGCCATATACAAATTAATTTCTTTCTATAATCCTTTAAAAATGTGTTACATCCACATTATACTTACAATATGTGCCTGCTTCTTTTGGACAATATTATTCAGTAGACTTTTGGATGGATCTATCTCAGGGTCGTCTTGACTCAGGGTTATAGTTTTGGGCAAGTTAGTCCAATCTCAGAAACTTTAGGTATGTTATTTCAGATCTTTTCCAAGTGCCAGGTAATAAGTGAAGCCTTTCATGGTGTGGGTACTTGGATGTAATCTCTCCCTCCCTTTGTGTTCTCACAACTCCTCTTTCTTGGTGTCAACTATATATCTATTGGGTTTTCTTCTTTCATCTCCATCTCTCTTTCTCTGTCTTCCTTTTAATTCTTCTTGGCCATGAAGTGTTGAGAGTTCTTTAAGCTTGGTTCTAGATCCTCTTTTTTTTCTTTATACCTTACATGCCTTTGATTTCAATCACTTCTTATATGCCAAAGACTGACTAGTTTATATATTTAGCATATATTTACTCTTTGGGGTTCAGACCTGTAAACCTACTGCTCTCCCATGATTTGCTATTTGGACCTTACTTTATATCCAAAAACCTCAAAATTGAAATCATGGTCTCTTCTCACTGTCAGCTTCACCATGCCCTACTTGTGTCCTCTTCACCTTATAGCTATGAATAACAACATTCATCCAATTCTCTAAGTTCATCCCCTTCCTTTAATTGCTTATAAGCATTCTATCACTAAGATCTGTCAATTTTACCTCCCAGTTATTTGTTGGATTCATCTTTCTCATTTGATGAATTCGTCATTCCTCTTTACTAGTGCCAGCCTATCTATGCTGACATTACCTCTCTTTTGAACCACAGTTAATAGCAGCCTCTATCCATTCCTTGGCATTCTGCTCTTGTCCCCTATTCAGTCTGTTGTCCACATTGCACTGAGAGTCATCTCTTCAAAACACAAATCTAACCTTATCACTGGCCACATACCTTTGCCTTAAAATCTGTTAATTGTTTCCCATTGTTCTTAACACTGTTAACACCTCCTTAGTGTAGTCAGTCTTCCAGGTCCTATATAATCAGAATCACACCCTGTCTCCAGCCTCCTCTCTGCCTTGTTCTGAATCAGTCTCTGCCTTACTCTCTGAGCTCCATCTACATTGACTTTCAATTCTATGCCTCAGGGCATTTGCTCATGCTGTCCTCTCTCCCAGGAACACTTGCCCCTTTACCTAGTGAGCCCTTCTTCATCCTTCACATCTTAGAGTCATCTTCATTGTGAAGGCTTCCCTGAACTGCTAGATAACACCCTATATATTTTCTTCACTGTAGTTGTTTGGTGTGATTAACTGGTTAATATCTCTTATTTACCGAAGAGTTTCTATTTGCTCCTTGTTACATTAGCAGTGCCTAGAACAATGTCTGTATCTAATATTTCTTTCTCAATAACCACTCCTTTTTGAATCCCAAACCCTACCCTACCACCCAGCACAGAGTGAGTCTACAATAAATATTATTTAATTGAATTGGATGTTGATGGCTAGCATTTAAATATATTCATTGTAATGGCATACTTCACAAAATTGCCTTGTTGGCCAAGCCAGTTTACTTTTAATGAAAAAAAAATGCACGTGTGTTGTTTGTTTCAGGCAGACATGTGAGGGTGCCATGTAGGGGAGGACTTCCACTGATATATTAAGACTGCAGTGAGGATATCAAGTTAATTTATTCCCATTTCATTTCTTTAACCATCTATTTTTTTATTTTATTATGTTATGTTAATCACCATACATTACATCATTAGTTTTTGATGTAGTGTTCCATGATTCATTGTTTGCATGTAATACCCAGTGCTCCATTCAGTACGTGCCCTCTTTAATACCCATCTCTAGGCTAACCCATCCCCCCAACCCCCTCCCCTCTAGAACCCTCAGTTTGTTTCTCAGAGTCCATAGTCTCTCATGGTTCGTCTCCCCCTCCGATTCCCCCCTTCATTTTTCCCTTCCTACTATCTTCTTCTCTTTTATTAACATAAAATGTATGATTTGTTTCATAGGTACAGGTCTGTGATTCAACAGTCTTACACAATTCACAGCTCTCACCATAGCACATACCATCTATTTCTAAGGGAACAGGTATTTGTGGGAGGATTAATAAATACTCAGGCAAAATATTTTGCAGTAAAAATTCTATGTAATTTTTAGTGCTTCCTGTGAATACTGAGAAGAGTACTACAGAATAGTAGTAAATCTTTTCTGTTTGGCATTTAGGGTGTTGTTTGGGCATCTATAACTTATATTACTGACCTGAGGCTTAAATTGGGTTTGTATTTTTCAATGATAACTGAATTTGGGATAATGAGTCATAAACTTTTAATAGAAAACTCTAGGGTGTTTATATGATCTTACAGATGAAATTGACTATTTGAGTAAAATATTGAATATGTATTATAGTTTGGGCTGTGCTAGATGCCTTATTAACTTGGGCACCTGATCTTCTGAAACTGATAGAAGTGAAATCATAATCAAAGACCTCTTTCACTCCAAAGAACCATGCCTCCAATTATTTCTCCTTCTCAAACCGTTGCTTCTCTCTGGCTAGGATCTTTGAGATAGTAAAGGGCACTTTTAGCTCAAAAAGGCAAAAAACATAGTCCTTATTTTCTTATTTAGGAGGATGGTCTTTGACATTCAATTTTTAGTACTTATCTTTGCCCTAAATAAAATTCACTTTCTGATTTGGGCATTCACAGAAAAACCAGGATAAGCGGAGCATTAAAGGGTGTGAACAATGATTATGATTCATTAATTCAACATATGTCAATTCCCACTGTGTGCCAAAAACTCTTTTAGGTACTAGGAATATATCAGTGCAGTGAGGATAGCTTCTGCCCTCACAAAGCTTAAATTTTGAAAACTCTATGAAATTCTTTGTACTTATAGGCTCAAGTAGAGAGAAAAAAGCTATAGGAGATTAGGTCAGAGAGATCATGTAAGACTGAATAGACCCCTATAGGGGATTTGGCTTTTACTGTGAGTGAAATGGGAGACTATTGGAAGGTGTTGCAAAGAGGAAGGATGCAATCTACTTCTGATATTTATTGGGATCACTTTGTACACCATGTTGAAAATAGAAAGTAGCAGTGAGAATGCAAAGTAGGTCAGTTAGAAGGTAGCTTAGATTAGGGTTCATAGAAGCAGAGCCTGAGTTGGAGATTATTGTGCAAGTAGTTTATTAAAGGAATGCTCTCAAAAGAAAACTAGATTGAGAGCAGTAGGATAGGGCATGGGAAGAAGCTAAGCAAAAATGTAGTTTCATCCCAAGCCAGTCTTAGCCTAATCTAAACCAGGTAGGGATCTAGTCCAGAAGGGAAACCCTGAAGTATAAATGATACCACACAACTGTCCCACCTTAAGAAAAGGGACCAGCTTTTGTATCCTTGTATTAGTAGGCCATTGTCTGTTGGTCCACTTGGTGGGTGAGGGTGATAATCATGTAGCTGTCCCTGGGGAGGGCTTCCATCAGGTCTTCCAAAGACAGTTCTCTGGGGGTGCGCTATTAGCTCTTTAGCAATCAGCAGTCACTGAAATATGATCAATGCCAATAGAGGGCATCTAGGCAGAGCATCAGTTGCATTTATACAGAAGACAAATGCATTATTCCAGGTGGGAGATGATGATGATGGCTGGGACCAGGGTGGTAGCTCTGCTTATGGTAAGACAGATAAGATCTAGGTACATTTTGCTGCCGGATTGCTATCAGTTGCCAGAGAGAAGTCAGAATTGATTGTATGGATCCTGGTCTGAGATACTGCATGGATAGGGTTTCTATTGATTGAGATGGTAAGGCGGGGAGATCAAGATTTCCATGTTATATTTGGTATACGCATTCAGACATATCAGTGGAAGGATTGAGTAAATGGTTATGAGAGTGTGGAGTTCAGGTCTGGTTTACAAACATAATTTGGGTACTGATGATTTTCAAGTTAAGGAGTTATTGTAAGTAAATAGGAGAGGTGACACTGATGTATTGAGGTTGGGGTTATGAAAGGATACAGGAAAGGACATTGAGGAGGAGCAGCTGGTGAGGCAGAAAGACAACCTAGAGTGAGGATAGTCTTGGAAGTCAAGTGAAGACACTGTTGCAAAAAGGAAGGAGTGATTAATTGCTGAATGCTGCTGATTACTTGAGTGACAACTGGGAACTGACTAATGGATTCAGCTTTGAAGAGGCATGGATGACCTTGAAAAGAGCTGTTTCAGTGGAGTGCTGAGGACAAAGCATGGTTGGAATGGATTCAAGAACTAGTAGGGGGTTAGGAAGGGAAGATTATGAGGTTGGAGAACTTGGGAGCACTTTTTCTCTAAGGAAGGCAGAGAAATGAGACAGGTGGAACTTGAGACCTAAATGAGGTATATTGCAGTGGGATTTTATGTTGATGGGCATAATCCAGAGAAGAAGGGAAAATTAGTGCTGCAGGACAGAGGTTAATAACAGGAGAAGTATTTTTTAGCAGGCAAAAAGAGATAGGCTTAGGCACATAAATGGAAGGTTTGGTAAACGTGATTGAGGAAGCGGAGGGAAATTATTTTCTATTTTGTTGTAATGTTTTTTTCAGTGAAATAAGAATCAAATTATCAACTGATTATGAGGATAGGACAGAAATTGTTGAAAATCTGAAGAGAGTTGTGAAATAATCATCTGTGGATAGAAGAGTAAATGAGCTAGGAAAATATAGTAAGATAATAAAAATAATCTCAGGAAGTCTTCACTGCTTAGAAAACTGAGGTTGGGAGTAAAACATATGTTAAAACAATACCAAAAACTATGAAAAATAAATATATACCAAATTGACTTTCTCATAGTTTCAAGATATAATTATGGGAAAAAAATCAAACTAAAGAAGTTATTGCATGTGTTAGAATGTTTTTAAAAGAGATTGGGGCCAGTCAGACCCAATAATCTCATTATATAGTTCAGTACAGTGTTCTAAATTTTAATAGACATATTGTATTACCATGGGAATTTGAGAATCTGACCCTTTGCATTGGGGTAAAATAATAATGTTTTAATTTTATCTTTTAATTATTTAAGTGAAAAATATCAATGTAGCATTACTTTGTTGTGGCCACATTATTTAATTTATTTGGAATGTTCTAGGTCTCTTCCTTAGCCAAATTTTATTTTGCGGTCAAATTCAAATGATAGAGTGGCTTCAGAATAAAATCAAGTCACATGGGGCTGGAAATCAAGTTTCTCTGTTGTTTAATGTATTTATCTAAGAAAAACTTGGACATTATCCTTGTGTGTCTTAGGCCTGTTTTATCTTTTCCATGGTTGCTGAACATCAACTGACATTTTCATACTGAGGTGATTCTGTGAGTTGGAAATGCTTTCACATTAATGCTTGTCAAGCGTTTTCCAGCCTTTCCTGGACCTTTACGTGAATCTTATTTCTCGTCATCAAAAAGTGGATAAAAACAATCACTAGACAACACAACCAGTGCTGCAAGGTGAGAAGGTGTGGGGGTAGCACTTCCAGCTGGCAGGAATGCAGACACACGAAGACTGCTGGGGGTCCCAGTGCTCTCTGAAGACCTGGACAACTCTATGGATCAAACCAGATATCAGAGACCCAGGTGCCCACCTGACACAAGGCCTGCCCAGGAGAGTGAAGCCTCCTGCAGGGCTCATCTCCACGCTTCCAGGGACAGAGTGACTCAAAAGAACCATCTTGTGGGTACCACGTGGGTTTGGTGCTATAGGTCACCTGGTGTCCATACATCTTGGTGCTTCTGAGGAGTCATCCTTGCAAATTATCCTTGCATCCTTGCATTGCTAGTACTTTGGGGAAGCTGGCTTGTGGGCCATGCCCTCCTGCCGCGTGGGCCTCCTCACTTTGTGAGCCCTGGGTCAACATCCTCCATAGATACCCGAAGCTTATAGACCCCAGCTCCTTCCTAGAATTAGTCAGATGCGTCCCCTCTTCTGTTAGTGCCTTAGTGCTCTTCATGAAGTACAGTCAATTCTGGTTCATAGCTTGTCTTGGAAAATGAATTGGTTCTAATCCAATGGGTATATTAGGGAACAATTTGATGAACAGCAACAGAATGAGGGTGTAAATACTGTTAATGCCTCTACATGGCACCACTGGCTCGCATAACAGTGTCATTGTGTCTAAGAAGAAGAGTTTCTGTGCTCATAGGTTATTTTTTATACCCAGAAATAATGCTTAGTCATCATTAAACGCCAAATCCACTAAATAAGAGAGCCGCTAAACTCTGGGTCTGCCTAAAGGTTCTGATTTTAGCTTTTGTCCCAAAGTTTCTCATGTGTCTCCCTTTACATCTTCTCTCAGGGTCAGCTCATATAAGTCTGTGTCTTTGAGTTCCATTTATATATTGATGATACCCAAATCTCTTTATATGACCAAAGACCAAAACTTTCCTGATTTACAGTTTTTGATTTGTATCTGAATATACCCTAAGTATTTCAGACTTCTTAAATATCAAATTTAATATTTCCCCTATTCATATGCATGTGTTTGTATGCATGTGTATGAATGTATCACATGTACTTACTGTGGATGTTAGGCACTGCCCTTTGTTCTTTTTCTGTATTAACTCATGCATTTCCTACAACAACCTAATGCGGTAAGTCCTCCCACCATGCCCATAGTACAAATGAAAAAACTGAGGCAAAGAGGTTAAGTAATTCATCTAATGTCAAGTAAAAAGGTGGGATTTGAATTGAGACAATATAGTTCTAAAGGACACGCTTTTCTCAAACTTCATTCAGTTCAGCAAGGCAAAAGCTTATAAGGTTTATTTCATTCTTTTTATTTTTAATTTTAATTTTAATTTTATTTTTTATTTTTTTTAAGATTTTATTTATTTATTTGACAGAGAGAGACACAGGGAGAGAGGGAACACAAGCAGGGAGAGTGGGAGAGGGAGAAGCAGGCTTCCTGCCGAGTAGGGAGCCCGATGTGGGGCTCAATCCCAGGACCCTGGGACCATGACCTAAGCCGAAGGCAGACGCTCAACGACTGAGCTACCCAAGTGCCCCAATTTTAATTTTATTTTAAAAAATTATTTATTAAAAAAATTCCAGTGTAATTAACATACAGTGTTCTATTAGTTTCATGAGTACAATATAGTGAATCAACAATTCTATACATTACTCAGTGCTCAAGATCATAAATGTACTCTTAATCCCCTTTCTCTATTTCACCCAGTCCCCCCACCCACCTCCCCTCTGGCAACCATCAGTTTGTTCTCTATATTTAAGAATCCGTTTTTGGTTTTTGGTGGGTTTTTTTTTTTTTTTTTTTTTGGTCTCTTTTTTCCTCTGTTTGCTTGTTTTGTTTCTTAAATTCCACATATGAGTGAAATCATATGGTATTTGTCTTTCTCTGACTGACTTACTTCACTTAGCATTATAACCTCTAGATCCATCCATATTGTTGCAAATGGCAATATTTCATTCTTTTATGGGTAACATTAAATAATGTTATTTTCTTTATCCATTCATCTATCTGTGAATATCTTGGCTATTGTAAACAATGCTACAATAAACATAGGGGGGCATACATCTTTTCAAATTAGTGTTTTCATTTTCTTTGGGTAAATACCCAATAGTGGAATTACTGGATCATATGGTAATTCTATTTTTAATATTTTGAGGAAGCTCTATACTGTTTTTCACAGTGGAAAAGTGGCTGCACTTCTTTATTTGAATCTTAATTTAAGCAAGTACATTCACTGGGTGGAAAGCCATACAGGCTTTTGTTACAGAGAAGGCATTCTCTAAGACTTGAATTTATTTTACAATTACGTATTGTTCTTTGTGAGTTACTGCATCTTACAGAACTTTCTTGGTGTTTGGTCATTTGGAAACTATTACATGAATGGTATTCATCATAGTTTTCTTTTCTTTTCTTTTCTTTTTTAAAGATTTTATTTATTCATTTGAGACAGAGAGAGAGCATGAGCAGGGGGAGAGGCAGAGGCAGAGGGAGAAGCAGGCTCCCCGCTTAGCCAGGAGCCCGATGTGGGGCTCGATCCCAGGACCCTGGGATCATGACCTGAGCCGAAGGCAGATCCTTAACCATCTGAGCCACCCAGGCGCCCCCATCATAGTTTTCATATGAATGGGGTGCCAGCACCTGGTGGGAGCTCTCTTGTGGCTTCTGTCTTCTTGTTGTGTCCTTACATGGCAGAGAGAGAGGGAGAGAAGACTCTCTTTTTTATAAGGACATAAATCCCATCTTGGGTGAACCTCCCCGTTCCTGTGACCTCATCTAAACCTAATGACTTCTCAAAGGCTGCACCTTCAAATATCATCACTCTGGTGGTTAGGGCTTCAATATATGAATTTTGGGAGGACACAAACATTCCGTCTATAACACTCTTAAATAATTTATTATCAAAACAAAACATAGTGTTAAAGATAATATAAAATTATAACATTTCTATAATTATAACTATTTAAAATTACTTATGCTTATGGGTAAGGGTTGGAAGGAAATATGGTTTTGTAAGGACTATGCAGTTTTGAGTAGTGCTAAATTGTTTTTCTGCTACAGCTGTTTGTGGAAAAACTCTTAAAAGTATAGTGAACATTAGTTCACACTTGTAAAAAGTTAGATATTGTATTCAGGTCCCTTCGTTCCACATTTTTTGAGTGGGTTGCAAAGGAATTAACAAAAATATTGCTTTCTTCCTACCATTCTGCATAGGTAGCTCTGCTCATTGACATGATAGATGCAAACTGCTGTTCAGTCCATTATAATGTAGAAGTTAATTTTGCATTCCATATGTCATTTCCTGTGGGCCCTGACTTTGCAGTTTCCCAGTTGTAAGAATTTAATTTTTTGCTGCTCTAATTTCTGGTATCTTTAAGGTCCTTGATTTTCTTCCATTTGGCAGCACCGGCCAACTTTTCTCATAAAGAAATATTTCATTAGCCAATTATTTTCCCACAAATAGTTAACCCAATTACAGACTGTCTATAGTTTCTGCATTATTAGATATGTGTGAAACTGACAGAATTAAAAATATGTGTTTTCCTCACTCCTCCCTATCCAAGGCAATATGGTGGTCAAATTCCTGTGTATGTGGTTTTAGAAAAGACTGGGAGGCTTCCAAAGTATTATGTTGTGCTTATGGTACCATGTGGCTTGGGAGAACCAATAAGAGTGAGGGATTTTCCTCAATATCTTCTGGAATCTCAGAATTAAATGTACAGAATTTGTGTATGCTATTGCCATGCCTGTAGAACTCTGCATCTCAACCTTTTGTCTGTGGGCAAAAGTTCCACGTATCACCCCATCTGGATTGGTCACTGTTGTTTATGGCTGCTGCACAAATAAGACAGACTGTGGGTTATGTGCCATTCTTCAGGTTCTAGCTATATAATCCATTGCCTGCCCTCCCACAGACCTGCGTTTTAACAATTGGTCTGGGGACGATGCTATGAAGAAGAACCTGTACTGGAGATGAGTTAAAGATATTTAGACTAAGAATTATGGCAGGTACTCTTTTGTTAAGTGTTATCTCTTGTTATTCACCACAGAACATAACCTCCAATTTAAATCTTCCATACTGAATTGTGAGGCGAGAGATGAGCACAGGACAGAGAACCAGTGAGATCTGAGCTGTTCCTCTCTCTGCCATTAACATCATTTGTCAGTAAACTTATCAGTGACTTCCTTTTTAAGAAGAAACATATCACTTTATAAAAGTACTGAATATCATATGTGTTGGTATTACAACATAATGGGATTATGTGTATTTATTCTCTATATTTCCAGATCTTAAGTGATTAAAGACCCTCAATCTGGAGATATGGAAACAAAATATACAAAGAACCAGGAGTTTTAAATCCCAAGTCTGTCACTAACTGGCTACTGGAGTAGATTTTATTGAAGTTGTATAAGCTCAGGCTCTTCATTGAGGAGTATTCTGCCATATGGTTATATTGTGAATTACATCAGATAATGATATTAAGTTCTTTGTCCAGTAATTGGTACATAGTAAGTGCTCAAAAATATTAACTTTAAAAAAATCATTATCATCATTTTTGGTGTCTCCGATCATTCTCTTACATAGTTAATTGTTACCTTTAATTAATCTTTCATTCATGAGTGACACCACTGAGGATGCTTCTGTGTCAGATTTTCTCCGAGACCTCCTTCTGATGAAGAGAGAACATGGTGGCAACTTTTACTCTGGTGGTGATTCTGAATATGGCAGTGATTCCTAATCACCCCTGTGTTGCCCACCAACTAGGTCAGTCAAAGGATAACTACATACAAAGATGGCTACTCTCAGGTGGAGGTCTAGGAAATTGTTTTTTTGTGCCAACAGGTGGACTTTCCACAAGAATAGTGGGACCCCATTGTATCGGTACACTGGGGAAGTTTCTTCAAAAGATCTCTGGACTGTATAGACTTCAGTTATTAGAAAATCTGATCTGCCATTTCAATCTAGTGATTACTTTCTCCTTTTTCCTATATAAAGGCTTCTTAGAAACTGTTCTGAGGCCATGATAAGCACCCACCTTCCTTCCTTCCTTCCTTCCTTCCTTCCTTCCTTCCTCTCTCTCCATCAGTCCATCCAATTATATATATATATGTATTCCTGTATATACAAATATATATGTACACCCATGCACAAACACATATAAGTATTTTTAAGTCTTAAATATGGCTTAAGAAAATGGTAACTATATTGCATTACTTACTGTTTGTCATCTACTCTGATATTCTATTTTATTTCAGTAGGATTTTAATAAGCAAACTGATAATGGACACAAGTTCCTTTGCTGCTGAGTGAGATTTTATCTTAATCCAAAGCAAAGTATTTTGGGACATCAGGGATAAGCTTATGGAATTAATCTTTATTTTTCTTCATTGTACCCTATCTACCCCTGGGAACCAGATTCACTAATTATGTCCTCTGGCTTATACTCAGCATGATGTCTTGAGTCCATAATGTCCTCCAACTCTGGAACAACATATCTTCTGAGAGAAGCTGATTGTGTTTTGTGAAGTTCTGCAGGGCCAAGGAAATTGAAGATGTCTTGACTGGTGCTCTGAGGGCTCTTTATAAGACTAATCTGAATTATATAGTCTTAGCCATTAAAATATTACATAGCACAAAATGGCCAATTAAAAACCAGAGAATTTTTGCCGCAACAACATTTTTGCTTTATATTTTCTAAACTCCTACATAGATATCTTCTTTTTTTTTTTTTAAAGATTTTTTATTTATTTATCTGAGAGAGAGAATGGGAGACAGAGAGCATGAGAGGGGGAGGATCAGAGGGAGAAGCAGACTCCCTGCCGAGCAGGGAGCCCGATGCGGGACTTGATCCTGGGATTCCAGGATCATGACCTGAGCCGAAGGCAGTTGCTTAACCAGCTGAGCCACCCAGGCGCCCCACTACATAGATATCTTCTTACATTTAAAACATGACTGCCCTGCCACATAACTTGCTTTTAAAAAACTAAGTTGCCATCTTGTAAAAATAAATACATGGCTGTCATCTACAAACAATATCAGTTAATACCTACTATGAACTTCTGTTATTTGCTGAGTCTATGACATACTGCTTGTCACTATGAGGATGCGAGATTCCCTGAGTCAGATAGAGCTTCAAGTCCATTGTTCTCATGGATCATCCATTCCTTCCATCATAGGCTCAGTTGTACAAATTGAATTCAACATGCTTTTATCAAATATCTCCCATGTGTGCTAAGTGCTAGGGAAAGAGAGCAGGCAGTCTACATACTTTTGTAATTCAGTAGATATGGCTGCCATGTTACAGAACAGTTTTTGGACAGCCATGCGTATTGTTGGAGTTCAACTATGTGGAGGTGCTACTGATGGCTTGAGGGTTCACCAGTACCCAGGAAAATTTTAGATGGCCACTAGAGGTTATAGGGTCAAGGATTATTTTATTGTTGTCATTGTTGTTTAGTACTCTTTGCTTAAATGCTGTGCAAAAGAGAGAGTGAGGTGCTGATTGTTATGGCAAGGTCTCTGGGTAGGCAGAAGTGAATGGAACCTAGAGAACAGATTTAGGGACTGGTCTTGAATCAGGGGAATGATGTCTTGTTCATTGTCTTGGAGCAAAGGTCCAAACTCAGGCTCTGGTTGTGTATGGCCCTGAGGGGACTGAACACGGTGTGCATTGATGATAGTAACAAGGGAGTCATGTTGGGAAATATCCAGCACCTTAGACCTCTGTCTGACTCTTAGATAAGGTGCTGCCATGATTCCTTCTTAGGCAGCAGCACAAAGATTGTAAGATGATGGCAATGTAAGGCATGAGGCTAGATGGGAGAAGGTCTATCCGAAAGCTTCTTCAAGGCAAAGTCTATCTTATGCTCCCTTTTGTGACCTTTGTTGTGTTCATCCCAGTCTTGATTATTGTTTGTGCTCATAAAAGTTTATGCTTTTTGTTGTGCTCAAAATGGATAGACACATAGTTTGTTAAGAAGAGAAGACAATGGAATGGAGGAATGATAAGTCATATTTGACTCTTCTGCTTAGGGCAGGACTCTTCTGCTTTTACTTTAGTTGATACAGAGTTCCATTATTTAACGTGTGATTTGGAAGCTGCAGAGGCACTAATGGTTGGAGCATGTAATTTACATAATTATGGAGATTTACAAATATATGATTGGACCTTTTCATACACTAACTCAAAGCTAATCGATGGGAAACTCTCTTCCAATGAAGTTGACCTATGTCTCATCTCTTTGGATGTGGTATCTGACCCTCGCACCCCTAAAAAAGTTTAGAGTTAACTTGGGGCAGACAGAAAGAGGAAATCTATGCTTCTCTGGAGATTTGATATGGAAGTATAAAATAAAGGAAAAATAAGTTACCCTCCTCCATTTCCTAGCATGAAGAATCCCAGAGCTATTCCCTATATTCTCTACGTATACCTTGTGCAATGGAGACCAGAGCTGGGTATTAAGAATTCTAAGTTGACTCATACTTTTCAGGGGGTGTAAATACCCATCCTGAAAGCGTAGTTTTGAGAAAAGAACATAATCAGATCATCTTATGACAAGATCAGAGTAATCTTTTTAACTTACTTCTTAGCTGTAAGTTTAGTGTTAAGTTTGCCCTAAAGTACAGTTTTCAAAATAAGTGGATCAGGGTTATGCTATTTTGACTAAGCAGAAAGCACAATAAAAGGACTCACTCAAGTTATGACTGAAAGTTTACATGGTCTTTATGGGATCAAGGTGAGCAAATGACATGATAACAAGTCAGAAGTAAGTCATGCTGTTTATCATATTATTTTCAGAAATGTTGCTAAACACAATTCCACAGAGTTCAAAACAGTACAGATTACTCCATGGAGAAGATGTCAAATGTAAAATGAGCAATGCATATTATTGGTTATAATTTTTGAAATTGAGCATGTAAGCGTTCATTTTTATTAGTGAATAATTAATGTTTTAGAATGGAAAGAGACACACTCTTTGGATTGTCAGGCTTTTTTTTCCCCCCAGTAGCATTAATCAGTATTGATATAAAATATACAGAAATTTAATGACTGCTCTCCTTTCTCATTAGCCAGGTCTCCTTGAGGCAGCTGGATTGATCAAAGGCTCAACCAGGTTTATTTAGATAGCCCTTGTAAAGCACGAAGAAACTGACTGTGGGAATCAGAGATTTCCCATAATTTAGACTTTCTTTGCAGCCATATGATCAATGTAGATGTCATAAGACTAAAATAAGGTAAAAATATTTCATAATCAATTAAGTTAAATTAACATTTAAACCATAATACCATATATATTTGCTAAAGAATCTTTGAAAGTACAGTATGGGCATAAAGCAATGATTTATCATTCCCAGATCCAGTGAGAAAAAAACTAACAATGTTATTAATTTTAGTTTTTTCTATTGCAGTAAACAACATTACCATTTTTATAATTTGCTTTTTTTTGCAAGTTATCGTTTTCTTTATTATATCTGCATAGAAAAGCTAGGAACATTCCTGGGTGATTGGTTGATTAATTTTAGGTATGTCAGTCTAGAAAAATGAATACTATTGTAAAATGTATGTGAAACCTTTAAAATATCTATTGCAGTTCTTAGGCTCGTTAGTTAAATGCTAGGCAGGTGGAGGGGGTGAGGGTTGGGGTGGGGTGTACATCTGGAACATTTGCTCTGACTAGAACGTTGAGTTAAAACACATTTGTATGGTGGTGACTAATAAATACTGATCATTTTGAAAATTCTTTAGTTCCCCAGGAGTGTTTCCAAATACAAGAACTTCTAGGTAAGGCATTTAACAAATGCACACAACTTTTGTTTTCTGGGTGAATGCCCAAACTAATTTCCTAGGGATCATTGTGCTCAGTGCTTACAGTATCATTAATATTATTGTTGACATTTGAAATAAGATCCAAAATATCCTAGTCAGAGAGTTTTTATTTTCTTCAAATAAAGCTTTGGTATTTGCTTCCCCTTCTCCCTTTCCAGAAAACCAACCAACCATAACGAATAGACTTTTTACTTAGTTTTTAAAATACACATTTTGATATTCATCTTCATGCTAGATTTAAGTGAAATTGATTTTTTCCCTTTTAGTATTTTATAAACCATGCTTTCTGTTAATTCAACAAGAGTGATAGAATGCTTACTCCAAATCGGCCTTCCCCTTTAACAGTTAAAGCTTGCTCCTAAGTCAGGTTTGCAGTGTTGGTCTGTTTTGCCTCAAGTTTGTTTCTTTCTGTGGAGCTTCTTCTTGCCTCCTACAAAATGAACTTCTGCAGGCCCGCTGGGTCACCATATGTGCCCAGACCCATATGAATTCTAGCAGTGGACAGTTTGGTTCAACATGGGGCCTGGCTGCATATTCTTCGTTCCTGTTGAATAAACCCCATCCCTTTACCATGTGTTAGTGATACATAATAGGAATGCGGGCATGGGGATCACTGCCCCTCTTCCTTGAAACGGTTCATCTCTGGATGTCCTTCCTCTTGTATGCATCTTTTCTTCTTTAGCCTAGCATACAGTGGTGCTTCTGAATGAGCTCAGAAGTTTGATATTCCTATTCAGTTCATGTCCACCTAAAAGCAAAGAGGAGGTAGTAATCATCACTTGTTTCAAGTCTGAATGCCCAGCAGGAAACACAACTCCAGGAGCTCTGACTTATGCTGGTGTGTCTGTTACGTTGTACAGTGAGACAGCAACACGGACTGAATTCTCTTCCTGGAAAGTGTTCTTCTAAGAGCTGTGATGGTCATAGTGCCACTCCACAGGAACATATAAACAGATGAGACTCAGTGGCACAAAAATGGTCTGAGAACTTCGTACTCGACAAACCCCTTTACCTCCCGGTGGGTGATTTTTCTGTTCTTCATTGTTTGTTCCTACTGAAGTGAAGATTACAAGTAGAAATGGAGCCATAGATGGACTTAGGGTGGGGATGGTTTCCTTTTTCTGGTAGGACTGTAGAGCCCTGATATTCCTCTGGCTATTTGCAGTGAATGACCCTGGTTAGTCATGGCCTTAATTCTCATGGGTTTTTGCCCAAGCATATTGGTTGTAAAATATATTGACTATGACCCCAGAGCAGTCATTCCTGTTCTTAGTAGTCCTTAGAGCTGAAGAAGACCTTCTGTTTGTATTCTGTTTTGAACTCCTGGGTCATCATCTCTATCTTGTTGTTGTTAGGTCTCTATCTGCCCTCCATCGGTGTGTCTGAAAATGGTGACTATTGATAAGCTAGTTCCATAGTCATGTCAGTCCCGGAGTCTTAAGATTCCTCAGGAGGGTGTCAGCCATGTTAAAATGCAGCCTACTGATTCAGTTAAAAGCACCGTGTGTGAAAGCGTATTATTAAGCAGCGTTTTCCACCTACCCCCCCAATCCACCTCCCGCACGTCTTCTACCCCTTCCCACCCCCACTTTCTTTACCAGCATTGGGCCGTTTGAAGGATTTCTTCTCCACAGATTGAATTCAAAAGTCTCAGTTTATAATCAGAGTTCCAGTGATCCACTTTGCTGGTAAATTAAAAACCATCTTGACTGGAAAGCCTGGTTAGATGATTTATGGTGTATTGTAATTCTAAAAATTAATTATTTTTTAGTTCTCCGATACCTATCTGAATCAGGTTTATAAGATAAATGGAAGGCATATCAGAATTTCAGTAGCTCCAAACTCAGTTAAAATCTCCCATTTTTCTTGCCTGATTTGTGTATATTTTAAAGAATTATTTACTTTCATAGTTTGGCAAAACCCAGACAGAAAGCATCTTCCAGTGTCTGTAGAAGCAGAAAAGAATACTAATAAGTGTTAGTCATCCACAGTAAATTAAAAATATAATAATAAAGGAGAATTAAACTGCAGTGTGTTTGGGTGTTTCTTCTATTACCATAAATTCACACTCTCATCTTCTATTCTCTGAAAAAGAGTGGGTGTGGCAGGAAGCATTTGTGAAATTCCATTAGCATTTTCAGAGACAATTACTCCACTAAATGATTCAGGATTCAACTCCTAACTTCAAGGTTCAACTCAAGCATGTGAAACATTTTATTTTGAACAGTATATGAATAATACCATCGACTTCTTAGGACATCTTAGCATCTAGCCCAAAGCCTCTTATTTTGTAGGTGAGGAAATGCTAACCATTGGCCCAAGGTCTCGTACCTGGCTATTGGTGGCAAGGGGTAAAAATTCACCAGTCCATCTTCTGGCTGGAGGCTGATCAAAATAATTCAGAAATGATATTTTAGACTAGAATACAATTGCTTGCTCTTGGTAGGTAAATGAACAAATATAACATTTTGTACCCCAAGAATCAGAATCAGCAGCAAGAGTGTCTACATTATAAGAATCTATTTTTCTTCTCACTTTATTATTATTGAAAAAGTTCATTTGAAAACGAATGAATGCAGAAATGCAACTAGGTTTTTTGGGTTTTTTTGTTTTTTTTTTTAATTTTTTTTAAATTTATTTATTTGAGAGAGAGAATGAGATAGAGAGAGCATGAGAGGGGGGAGGGTCAGAGGGAGAAGCAGACCCCCCGCTGAGCAGGGAGCCCGATGTGGGACTCGATCCCTCGCTTAACCAACTGAGCCACCCAGGCACCCGCAACTAGGTTTTTGAGTCAGATTTCCCAGGCCTTGAATCTTAGAGCTAGGTTTATTCCCTTTCCATAAGAAGTTTGCCTTCCTCTTTCTCTGTTCGTTTTGATGCGTAACAGATTCTCCTTCTCTGGAGATTGTTAGGACACCAGCAAGTGAGGATTCCCTGGCTTCTGCCTTCCTGCTGGACCACACAAGTAGCCAGGCTAATTTATGCCACATCATTCTCAATCCCACGATGCAAGACTCCATTTAGACCGGTACTACTCTCGTCAATGATCCTACTTTCCTAGGAACATGATCACTGTGACAATTTGTACCTGTGTGCTCTCTCTGCCAATCTCCAAATCACAGAAAGCTGTTAATTCCAAATCACCTTTTGCAAAATACAACTCGAAGTCTTCTCACAGGTTGCTGTGAGTATGTTGGACAACTAGAATGTTGAAGTGCTTTTTCGTTCTTTTGATTTTTATTACTCAAAAAACTTCATTTTTTAAAAATTTCATTTTCCAACACTGCTGGTGCCTTCAACCATTTCACAATGATTTTCTGTTCCTCAGTAAGAAAAGCATGCTTGGTCATGTCCTGAGCATGTTTAGCACATGGGGAACCACCGTAGGCCCTGCTGACATGTTCTTTTTTTTTGTCTGTTTGTTTCAGGCCACCTTATAAGAACTCTAGGTCTCACAGCATGAACTCCTCAAAGCTAGCCTAGGCACACACACAGGCCTCAGCTGTGACTTAAACTCATGCTCCAGTGTGCGTGTGTGAACGTGTTTCCTAAGAGCTATTGTGTGTGTGTGTGTGTGTGTGTGTGTGTGTGTTGTCTCTCTGTAGCGCTCTGGATAAATGGGGATAAATGGTGAAACTGCTTCATGTGTAAGTTCATCTCACCCTTTTTCAAGAGCATCTATAATTTAGTTGTAATTTAGGTATTCTCTTGTCGGAAAGAATGTGAGATTGAAGAACCCCAAGAAGAGTGGTAGTTCTTGAAGACGGGAATAGGAATCTCAGATGTTTGCAGCTGTTGTTTCCAGAATGGTGTCAGATGTGTGGCTGACTTATTGGTGCTTGATGTTGTGAAGGAAGAGTATATGAAGGAAGTAAAAGCCAGTGTAAACAATCTAGATCCACTTAGGAATTTGTGGCAAAATGCACTTTATGAACAGCTGATAAGGATGGAGAGTGTAAGCAAGTGGCTTCAGGCTAACAGCAGCAGACTCTTTCTTCCTTTCTTCTTTGTCTCCTCTCTTCCTTCCTTCCTTTCTTTATTCCTTCCTCCTTCCCTTCCTTCCTCCCTTCCTTCCTTCATTCCTTTCTTCTTTCCTATTTCTGCTTAATAAATAGACCTATTAATTCTTTCCTTTATCTCTAATTATTCTTTTTATTTCTACTAAAAATGTTTGATTCATTTTTATTCTGTTCTATATCTCAACATAAATACTAAAGACTATGTATTTTCCTGTGAATGCAGCATTAGCTGTCTTTTATAGGCTATGATATATAATATTTTCATTATAGTTGTTTTCTAGAAAGTCTGCAATTGAAATTTCTTTTTTTTTGCTTGGATCTAAAAATTATTTAACAGATGTTTTTAGAATTTCTAGGTCTAAGAGATTTTTGTTGTTGGTCTCTGATTTTATTGTTTCTAGTTTTCAGATTGTGAATAGAAATGGTCTATATTACCTCTACTACCTGGAATTATGAGGTTTTCTTTTGGGCTTACTATGTTATCAATTTTCATGAATATTCAAAGTGCTTTAAAAGCAGGAGTATTCTCATTATTGGAGGACATAAGTTAATGTGCATGTATGTTATCTATAATATTAAACTTATTGTTTATTTTTGAGTCTTCTCTCACTTTATTTTTTGATAATTGAGAGACACAAAATTGCAGCATCAGCTACTCTGTCCTTCGTTCTCCCTTTCCTTCCAGTTTTCTTTTTCTTTCAGAGAGAGAGAGGGATGGGGAACAGGGGAGAGAGGGGGGGATCAAGCAGGCTCCATGCCCAGCGCAGAGCCCTACATGGGGCTCAATCTCATGACCCTGAGATTATGACCTGAGCTGAAATCAAGAGTGGAACACTTAACCGGCTGAGCCACCCAGGTGCCTGTCCTTCTAGTTTTCTTACTTCCATTATTTCTATACTATCAGGGTGTTTTACATTTGTATCCTATTCTCTCAATCTTATTCTCACTTCCTTCTGTGATTAAATTCAGCTAGTGCCCATCATTTATTTTTTATCCCAAAAGTTTCCCAGTCATCTTCTTGTTTTCTCAGCAACAGCTCATTGGAAAAATATTCCTTGAGTTTGTGGATATTCATAAATGCTTGCCTATAATTTTTATCCTTGAAGAACAATTTGGCTTAAAATTTTGTTGCGTGATTGCTTTTTAGGTGTCTCTCCACTGTCTTCTGCTGTTGAAGTTTTCCAGTACAAAGTCTGATGCAAAGCTCATTCTGTTTTCCTTATTCATGACTAGTAGTTTAGTTTGCAGCCCCCAAGGATTCTTTATTTGTAATATTTAACATTTTTAGCAGAATATCTTAGTATTTACCATCTGGATCAATTTTCCTAGGTATATAACATGCTATGAAAAATGTTTTTGGGAAGGGAATGCTTGGTGAGTTATAGATAAGTGTTTTTAAAATTATCTTTGCTTTCTTCTAAAGTGATTCTCATTATTAAATATGTTATATCTCCTTTGTTTCTGGACTTATCACTTCAAATATTTTGAAATTCCTTCTTTAGTCCTGTTGATTTCCTTTACTTTTTGCATGTCTGATGTGGTATCTACTATGTCTAATTTATCTGGTTATCATTGTAGTGGAATCTTTTTTAAAAGATGGCTCTTCATTTGGCCTCAATTTCTTTCCTGAATTCTGTTAGTTTCCTTCCACGTCTTCCTGTTGTTTGGACATCACTTCACCTCCTTTTGGCTGGCAAACTTTCAGTGAATTCTATATTTTCACTTCTTTTAGATTTATAATCATTTTGATAATTAAAAAAAATCATGTTAGAATATCAGGTTATACTTTTCCTCTGTGCTGTTGGATCATTTTTCTGACTTGTTCTCTTCCTCTTCAGGGGTTTTTGCTGCTCTCTCCTTTTTTTCTTTTTGGTGGTGTCTTGGTATGAAGGTGATGATCTTTTCTCTAAAATGAAACCTTAAATTAGAATGAGTTTGATATTCCTGTACCACCAGTTTGAGGAGGATCCAGTGAGGCAGGTTGGGAGGTGCTATAGCAGCTTCCTCAATTTCAGAGCTTAAGGGTTTCCCCTCTGTGACTCAGCGGTGCTTTGTGCAGACAGATGGTCTTCTGCCTAGGCACCCGGACCCTGAGCAGCCCTCACTCCCGCCCCCCCGCCCCAGTGCCTGGAACACTCAGGGCCATCTGCCCCCACCACCTGCAGTTTGTTTGGTTTGGGGTGTTGGGCCCAGTGCATGCTTATAGGCAATTTAGTATTTGTGGGTTTTTCTCTTTCCTAATTTTGCTAAAACTGGTGTGTGTGTATGTGTGCATGCGTGCATGTATGTGTGTATTGTATGGAGGGGGGAAAGTGTGGTTTTCACTCACGTTGTTGCTAGTTTTAAAGAGAATTGGAACTTAGCAACACTTCCTTAAAGACATAAAATGCTGAAAGTTAAAGAGGAGAAAGAGCAAGATTCTCGGTTCTCATTTCCCTCCTGCCAGCTCTTCTGCCAAGATAGCCCTGCCTCCCTCCCTTTGCTGGAGATCCTCTCACACTGATGGTGGACAGTGGATGGAGATCTATGGCTTCTGTGAGTCCATGATGCAGCTCCACAACATACCAGTTATGTTCATCCTGTTTCCTTCTCACACAGGCTACCTTTGTCAAAGGCAAAGAAGAATTGGCTGGCTAGGGGAAGAAGGTGGTGCTCCACTCCAGTGAGAAAAAACAGAAGCCCTGGGTGAAAAAAAATCAGGCCTGACTCGACCTACTTATGCAATTAATGTTCTACTCAGCTTTTGACTAATTATTCAGAGGCCGATTATGCTCCCTTATATTTGTTTGGTTTAGGCTATGTGTTGGCAGTTTTACTGAGAGTTGGCCCAAGGCAAGGAGTACATGGAAGTCTGTCTTAAATCACCTTGTCTTATTGTGACCCGTGATAAAAGCCTTAGTGAGAAAGAAATTCAGTTTAGTTGAGGCTAACAGACATTGATTGGGTACTAGGTGTTAGAGTTAGATTTAGAACTAAGTAAGAAATAGTCCCTACTCTTATAAGTAAGCAGTTTTACTCATGTGGGTAATTTCACTTTACATCCAGTGAGGTTGATGCTGTTGACTAAGAAAGAAGTTTTTAGTCTCTTTTTATTTCCAGTAGCACATATGAACAGGTATATATCTGGTTTCCATCTGGGTCTCAGGGTTCTGTAATCTTCAGAACAGAGGTCCTTTATGTCTTCTCTATTACTGGATTCCTCATGCCCATCACAGCACCTGATATAACACAGACACACACACACACGCCTATGCACACACAGGCACATATAACACATCAAATCAATAAAAAAATACATTGATAGGACCGTTGTTTCTAACTGATCTCTAACATCACTTTGTTCTGATAATTGTAAATTTTATATATCTCTGAAAGCAAGTAAAATATCAATTTTAAATTATACACACATTGACCATGTCATCTCAAACACTCAAATCTAAAATATCTTATACCCAAATGGTGAGACAATTAACTGTAGTTAATGTATATAGCTGTACTCTGAACACTGTATAATCTGACATTTTAGTGAGAACAAGTTCAGAAAAACAGTTCACGATCTCTTTTTACTTACATTGTGTATGCTGTGTGTGTGGTTTTCGGATGTGAATGGGGTTTGGAATCAGAAAGACAAGGCTTCGTGGTGCTGTTTGCCGCTAGCTGTGTATTTGTCCTTCAGCCAAAGACTTCATCTTTCCAAGACCTGGTTTTCTCATTTGTAAATAAAGATCACAACAATTCACAGCATTCAATGAAGCAGCATCTAATACATGGCCATTAAGAATCACTAGTTCTGTTCCATTCTCATTTTAAACTCTCTGCCCTCTTCAGAACTCCATTCTCTGGCTCTGGTTTTCAGAATAAGAGCATTACTGGTTCATAATCATTTTTAACTTAAACGCATCACTTCCTATTTGGTTGCAATGAATATCAATAAGAGTTCACTGTTCTGAAGCCCTCAAAATACACTGTTGGTCCAAGACCCGGTTGACAAGTAAGAGCCTCACTAAATGAAGAAACACCCATTTTAATGGTGTTTTCTTAGGCTTTAATTGAGAAAGAAAAGAAAGAAGAGATTTGGTAAAAAGACTTGGGAATGAGATTAAAGAACTTGATTTTTTCTTGTAAACTAATGGCCTGGAAGCCATGTAATTAAATCCCATAAAGGCTCTGAATTCTGTTATTTCCTCATGGAACCATCATGATTGCCTCAGTCATTAGCTTTACGGATGTCAGCCTCGACCAGCATATTTCTGGTCTCATTAAAACTATGCATTAGTGTTCAGTGACTTATAAAAGTAAACTTCCTTCTAGATCACTTTGTGTGCCTCTACTGTAACATCCAAATAAATGAATGGCATGAAAAGGACCATAATTTAAAGTTGCTTTTTCTCATTCTGTATAATGGGTATTTTTTTGAAGATTTTATTTATTTATTTGACAGAGACACAGCGAGAGAGGAAACACAAGCAGGGGGAGTGGGAGAGGGAGAAGCGGGCTTCCCATGAGCAGGGAGCCCGATGTGGGGCTCGATCCCAGGACCCTGGGATCATGACCTGAGCTGAAGACAGACACTTAATGACTGAGCTACCCAGGTGGGTGGCTCTATATAGTGGTTTAAAAATTTTTTTTTGTATTTACTTATTTTTTCTTTGAGAGAGAGAAGGTGGTGAGAAGGGCAGAGGGAGAGGGAGAGAGAACATCTCAAGCAGACTCCACACTCAGTGCAGAGCCCCATACAGGGCTTGATCTCATGACTCTGAGATCGTGACCTGGGCCAAAATCAAGAGTCAGACACCACTCAGGCACCCCTATAGTTTTATTCTTAAGCATAGTAAGGTTGAGTTCTAGAGCAAACAATTTGACATTGTAAAATTTTAAGTTTTGTTTTCTCCTTTTGAAAGAAAATGAGTAGCTTATTCAGATTCCCTCTGGAAGAATTTGATTAAATAATATTTTTTTAAAATTCTGTTACATAGCTTTTGCTTTTCTTGCTTCATGCCAGTTGTTTTCATAAATGTCAGATTTCCCTTTGTGAATTTTGCTTTCCGTGAGGGGAAGACAAATGACTAGCTCTCATACCAAAATATAAGTATTGAGCAAAATAAAGTAACTATATTAGTTTCCTAGGGCTTCTGTAACAAAGCACCACAAACGAGTGGCTTAAACAATGGAAATTTTTTGTCTCCCAGTTCTGTAGGCTAGAAATTTGAAATCAGGGTATTGGCTAGGTTGATTACTTCTAAGGGTTATGAGAGAGGGATTTGTTCCAGACCTTTCTCCTTGGCTTGTAGAAAGCTATCTTCTATATATCTTTACATTGTCTTCCCTTTATGCATATCTGTGTTCAAAATTCCCCTTTTATTATAAGGATTTCAGTCATATTTGATTAGGGCTCACCCTAAAGACCTCATTTGAACTTACTTGCCTCTGTAAAGACCCCATCTCCAAATAAGGTCACATTCTAAGGTAGTAGAGATGAGGACTTCAATATATGCATTTTGGGGAGACAACATTCAACCCATAACTATAACCATTTAAATATGAGCATTCTTTGCCTTTTAACTTGGGAGTCCCTCTACAATGCTAAACAATGCATTCTTGGTATATACTATATAGAACACTAAAAAAAAAAAGGATTTCTCCATTTTTGTTAACTTCCAAATTAATCTGCAACTTTGTTTTTGAGGTTTCATAAAATGTCCCATCAGGGACTCCTTTTAATTATTCACTCTTCACCACTGACAGATCATTCCCTGAGATGCAGTAATGTGTACTGTGAGACTCAGGATATATGGAAACTCAGCCTTGTTAAAGTCATACAATTAGTATGTGACAGAGCTGAGATTCAAATCTTTATCTCATCGACTGTGAAGTTAATGCTATTTATATGGTCAACACTATCATATTTTAAAATGTTCATTTACTATTTGTCTTTTAAATTAAAAAATACTGCTTTTCATGATTGCAGATGTAGCAGGTACTCAATGAGGAAAATTTAGGGGAAAAAATCTCCCAGAATTATAGAGATGAGTATTAAAATTACCCATGATTTTACCATCCAGAGATAGCCATTATATGTTAGCTTTCAGAATACATGTATAAGCATTTTTATAATTCCACTTATATATTTATATCTATAGAACTACATAAGTAATTTTTTGTATCACTGAAAGTTCCTTGCAAAAAGTTTTCAAATCTCAAATCATTTGCCCAAATAGAGATCACCCTTATCTTACTGAAGAATTTTTTTTAATTATTTGAAATAAGAATTCTTTTCATTGTTGGATTATTTTGGAGAGGATATGGCACAAGGCAATAGAGTTGCACCTGCAATTTAACTTTCTGTTCTTACTTCCTGCTGTAGGGTGCCAAGGGATGACTGGTCCAAGACAGAGTGAAGGCAGGGGTGACAGCCAGCACTTTGTCTTTTTTTCACTCTCTGTTTAATCTCTGAAACCAAGACTTCTACCTACGCATGAAGGTACTTGAATAAGTAGCCCTCTCTCCCTCCCAATGATATAAAAACTGGGATAGTTCTCAGGAGAGAGCCCCCTCCCTACCACAGAATCTGAGGCAAAAAATAAGGGGAAACTCTTTGGCCACTCTCCTAAATATAAGGAGAAGACCTTAAAAAGAGCATGATGTCTGTGACAACCATATCTAGATATTACAGAATTAAGAGAACCCACTGATTCTTTTCAGAGGATGACCAGGAGAACCTAAATCATGTCAGGATCTGGGGACAGAATCTGTGATGAGTACATCCTTTTGTTTGATTACAGTGTCATTCCAAGGCTTCTCCAGGGAGATCTTACACATTCCTCACCATTTTGCTTTTTTATATTATGTGACTTATATGTTTAGCCCAACATTGCTTCTTCTGAACCCATTAGATCTATCTGATATTTAAACACTTGTAATCTGTTGGTTTGAGGTTTGACTCTCAAAGTTTTGGTGTGGAATCAGTCCTGATGAAATGCTTGAACCGGGCAGGTTGTCTTTCATGGGGGACGGGCTCTGGCTTGCGCTGGCTACAGTGGCATAGCTGATTATAAGTCTCCCCTTGCAGACTTGGTTGTCTATAGTAGCCCCAGTCACTTGTGGCCTACATCCATGGATCTTGCTCCAGGGCTTGTGATGGACCTAGATCCTATTCACATGATAAATATGGCCTTAGTTCCAGCTGGTGATGATAGGTGATTGGTGATTCACTTTAGCACTCACTGGAATAGAGTTAAAGGAACTTCACTGCAGAATGAGTGAGATTTTTGTGGTGTTTCTGCTGAGGTTGTTTAAGATTGTTTTGGAGTATAAAGGTCCTGACTCTGATCCTAGTGCCTTCCATGAGCACCTTAGGCATCTGTCTGCCTTAGGCAGCAGATGGAGTCACTGCAACTCATTCACTTTATAGTCAGGTATCCTTATACTACCTTATAATTTACTTTTTCAGATCGTTGTGACAAGTTTTCTACTCTTATGGAAAATTCCTCTCATGGTTAAAGCTTTCAGGAAGTGCTATGAAGCTTAATAACTCTCTCTACTGAATAGGAATAATTATGCGCTGGTTCATAAAATGTACTCATGGTCTCATTTAGTTATTAGAAAGGCTAGAATACTGATTCTTGAACGTGAAAAAATTTATAGGCTAAAGAATCATAGTATCAAACAGTTCTTTTGTTTCTAAAGCTCTTTGGAGATGGAGTAACAAATCAGTTAATAATCAAAGCAATGATTTATCATTTGATTTTATACCAGAAAGCCTACATATTTATTTAAAAATAAAGCTCCCACTTATGCTACGTTATCAGAAAAGTTATGTGAAAATTCCATCTCAGTCTCCTATTGTTTTACCTGAAATATTTAAGGCTTTCTTAACATAAATTGTCACAAGTATGTGCTTATTCTAGTTGACATTTAACTGATCAGCATGTAAATGTGTGTGTGTGTGTGTGTTTGCTACCAGAATAAAAGTGGCATTTCTAAACTGCAGAATATTTTCACTGAGTATAATAGGTGGCTCTCATGCCCTCTTATTGCTAAGCAATTAAAAAATTATCAGAACATGTGCTTTTAAAAATGATCACAGCTGTAAAGTCTCTTGTGTTAGTATTGGCAGTCTCTCCCTTCGATTTAGAATTTTGTATCTTGTTAGAATAATTGCATTATTTTCAGATCCCTTTTTTACCTAGATGTGGCCTCTAGCCTAGCCCTCTAAATTAATCAGAACTTTTTCGGTTGCAAGTGACAGAAATACAACTCAAGGTGGGTTAAGCTATTTGAATAATACAAATAATGATGACAATGTGTGAGTTATCATAGCTGGAATGGTATTTGAAGACTTATAACTAAAAAGAATGACTGTAGAGAGGTGCTTGGGTGGTTCGTTTGGTTGAGCGTGTGACTCTTGATCAAGTCTTGACCTGATGATCCTGAGTTTGAGCCCCACACTGGGGCTGCATTGGGCATGGGGCCTTACTTGAAAACAAACAAACAAAAAAAACAAAACAAATAACTGTAGAGACTTACCTCATTACCTTATCATTGGTGGGGCTTTTTTTCTCCATCAGTCTCCTATCTCTTCTTGGTTTCATCCACACACAGGCTCTCTCCACCTGAAAAGGAAGATGGTGGCACAGCTTCCTGTTGATAAGAGCTTCTTTCTTCCATTATCTATATATCAATATAGGGAAGGATTCTGCTTAGCTCATTGGTTGGATCATATGTTTACTCTCTGGACACATTACTGTTAGTAGGAAAATGAGATAATACAACTGGTTATTCCTGGGAATTAGAAAAAGAAGCCCTGCCAGACTCATGTAAAATGAGGGTGTGATGGTTTCTCAAAGGACAGGAGGCTAACCAATCATAAATACCTGTCTACACATCCTAAAGCTATATTCCCTTTCCCCCATTCTTTGCTGCCCCAACCAACCCCAAATCTGCTTGTCTCAAACTCTTTCTCCTCTCATTTCTTGCTTTTCCATAGGAATATTAACCTCCAAGTAATGTTTTCAGACTCTTACCCCTTAAAAGACAGGACAGTAACAGCTTCATTATATTTACAATTTCAATGGGCTAAATAAAGTCCATACTGTCCTTTTTGTACTTCCAGGTGGATTATTGCTTTTAGGAAAAATTAAATTAATAAACTGAGCAGTTATTTAATAATATTTCATGAAACCTATGACAAGCATGGGAACTAAACAGGCAGAATTGGTGTTGATATTCATGTTGGGACTGTGTCCTGGAGGCCCCTGCTCTAACTCAAGCTTCACTTTCCTGGTTGCTGGATAGTGGCAGGATCCTAGGTATTTTGGGGACTAGGGCAGATTAATAGTTGGGGATTCAGAGAAGGTCAAACCAGCAACTACTTACTAACCAGCACACAGACTGTCCTCATATTTTTGCAATGATATGTAATTGCTGACTTTCTAACCTGGGTTACATGTATGTGTGTAGGATTAACAGTTATATAAGAGAATTACTCCGAGTAAATGACTTTAAGAGAATTGTTTAGGACGTGGACCAAAGATGATGTGCTTTTAAAACAGCTTGTTTCCTTGTTGATTTTGTTTTAGCTGGTTTCCTTGTTGATTTTGTTTTATTTTGCTTTCCCTGCATGTATTTCAAATGGGTCATCAAGCCTCTTAAAATTGTATGTGAATTTTGGTGGATAAATGAAATATGCATAATTTTTTTTTCTGGGAAGCCAGTTACTTCTACCAGGTTTTCAAACAGGCCATTCTATACACACACACACACACACACACACACACACACACACACACACAGATGAAGTGTTAAAAATCACTGTCATAAAATTTTATAATTTCCATCAATATGGAAAAATAAAACTTATATAAAGACTTTATGTAAGAGTAGTGTCAATAACTAAATTAAATTTTAAAAAGAGTGGGAACGTGCATAGTACATGCCTGTGGTTCCTCACTCAAGATTTCTCTCCGATGCTTACAACACTATTTTTATGCTTACTCCTGCAGTCATATTAATCATCACATGAGGTGTTTACTTTGTTTCCATTTAGCTTAGCTCATTACCAGTTCTGGTTCACATGAACTCACAGGTAAAAACTACAAGTATTCTTGTATTAGTCCTTATAAATTTTTCCATAGAGTGATAAGGTATGAAACAGTGCTCCATATCAAAGATAATTGGGCCTAAAGCTTGTCTGCTTTTATAGAACAGTAGCTAGAAAAGTTTCAGTTTGCAATTTATAATGAGGAAAACTAGCTTAAACTTTAGAGGGAATGTCTAATAAGCCAGAAGGTTAAAAACCAAGTGGGGTCAGAGTTGTCTCTTTTACAAATGGTGAAGTCTAAACTTAGGCCCTAGCCAGGCCAGACTATGCCCTGAGAGATATTAAGGATAAACAATTGCCAAGGAACAAACCCATTATTAAGACCAAAACTTAAACAATTCTAGAGGCACTTCCTTAAACAGTTCTACATATGCGTTATTGATCTTGAAATTTTTTAGGAAAAGCTATACAGTAGTAAAGAGTATTCCTGAGCCCTAGGCAATGAGTAAGTAAGGAGTATACTTACTGGGGCCAATGATTCTATTTTGATGATTTAAGTAAAGTAAAGTTCTCAGGTATTACATCTGGTTATGAATATCTAGGAGTCAATTTTCCACAATGTTTACATCCTTCCTTGATTATTATAGCTGATGACCAAGCTCAGGTTTTCCAATATAAATGTATTGTACTGAGTTTGTTTTAAAAGAATGTGGCTAAAATTAACAAGTCAGGAAACAACAAATTTTGGGGAGGGTGTGGAGAAAGGGGAACCCTCTTATACTGTTGGTGGGAAGGCAAGCTGGTGCAGCCACTCTGGAAAACAGTATGGAGGGTCCTCAAAAAGTTGAAAATAGAGCTACCTTACGACCCAGCAATTGCACTACTGGGTATTTACCCCAAAGATACAAATGTAGGGATCCGAGGGGGTACATGCACCCTGATGTTTATAGCAGCAATGTCCACAATAGCCAAACTATGGAAAGAGCCAAGATGTCCATCGACAGATGAATGGATAAAGAAGATGTGGTATATATATATATATATATTTATATATACACAATGGAATATTATGTAGCCATCAAAAGGAATGAAATCTTGCCATTTGCAACGATGTGGATGGAACTGGAGGGTAGTATGCCTGAGCAAAATAAGTCAATCAGAGGAAGACATATATCGTATGACCTCACTGATATGAAGAATTCTTACTCTCAGGAAACAAACTGAGGGTTGCTGGAGTGGTGGGGGTTGGGAGGGATGGGGTGGCTGGGTGATAGACATTGGGGAGGGTATGTGCTATGGTGAGCACTGTGAATTGTGTAAGACTGTTCAATCACAGACCTGTACCTATGAAACAAATAATACATTATATGTTAAAAAAAAAGAAGATAGTAGGAAGGAAAAAATGAAGGGGGAGAAATCGGAGGGGGAGACGAACCATGAGAGACTATGGACTCTGAGAAACAAACTGAGGGTTCTGGAAGGAGGGGGTGGGGGGATGGGTTAGCCCGGTGACGGGTATTAAAGAGGGCACGTACTGAATGGAGCACTGGGTGTTATACACAAACAATGAATCATGGAACACTACATCAAAAACTAATGATGTAATGTATGGTGATTAACATAACAAAATAAAAAAATGTTAAAAAAGAATGTAAGAATGTTAAAAGCTAATACAAAGAGTATTTTGAACAAATAACACTATTGTTTTTAACAGTGAAATTAACTAGAAGCATTTGCACAGATATGAAGGAAAAGAAGAAAATGCATAATGTAATCACCACCTTTTCACAAATCTTGGACTAGTTACGGACAATTCAATAAGATATTAAAAATGATTTAAAGACTTAAATAAAAAAATACAATGGAATATTACTCAGCCATCAGAAAGGCTGAATACTTACGATTTACATCAACATGGATGGAACTGGAGGGGATTATGTTGAGCAAAATAAGTCAATCAGAGAAAGACAATTATCATAAGGTTTCACTCATATGTGGAATATAAGAAACAGTGCAGAGTATCATAGGGGAAGGGAGGGAAAACTGAATGGGAAGTCATCAGAGAGGGAGAAAACCCATGAGAGACTCTTAACAAACTGAGGGTTGCTGGAGGGGAAGGGGACTGGGGAGATGGGGTAACGGTGATGGGCATTAAGGAAGGCACATGATGTGATGAACACTGGGTGTTATATAAGACTGATGAATCACTAAACTCTACATCTGAAACTAATGATGTACTGTATGTTGGCTAATTGAATTTAAATTAAGAATATGAGATTTCATAGTTTGACGTTATAAAACTCATGATTGCCTTCTACTTTTCCCTTTTTCATGTTTTTACTTTAGCCTATCCTTTTTCCCTCCTTGTTTTGTTTTGGCTACTCAACATATCTTATCAAATGTAGCACTATTCCCATATTTGGTGTCCAAAATTACACAATTCATCTGGTGTGAGGTGAAGGAGAAATTTCTTTTTAAAGGTACTTGAGATGAATCCCTAACAGGCCCTGGGTTAATTCACATATTCAACAAATATTTATTATACATCTGTATGTCAGCATCAGCAGTGTTCATTGCAGTGAGGAAAATGGACCTGGCATACAGTTAAATGGAGGAGAGTGACATGAACTAATCAGGTGAACAAATAACCATATAGTTCCATATAATTCCAAGCAACCATAAAAGCTCAAAAAAAAAAAAAAAAAAAAGAAAGAAAGAAAAAAAAAAAGATCAGAGAGCTTGGAAAAGTAATAGAAGGGGTTACCTCTGATGGAGAGAAGGGAGAGGTTGTAGCAAACTTCTTTGGGAAGGAAATATGTTAGCAATGACCTGAAGAATGAGAAGGTGTCAGCAATTGTGGGGGAAGGAAGAGCTAAGTAGAGAGAGTAGCATGGCCCAAGGTCTACTCAGGAGCTGAAGGAAGGCCAGTATGGGTACAATGAGTGGGAGAGAGAATGGCATGAAATGAAGAAAGACAGAGCTTCGTGGAAACCCTGGTGCTGTTCACCAAGTATGTGGCATTCTGCCTCTGGCCAGACACAAGCTACTGGCTCCATTGTGTTTGGGTAGGGTCGTGATGCTTGAGCTAACTGGTGAGTTGTGAACACAAGTGATGCATATAATGTTCTCGTCAGTTCCTAAGTAAGGCTAGTAACAGTTCAGATCACCTTTGCCCTGGTGTTGGGCCTCTTAGCCATCTGCAGAACAAAGAGGAAACGTGGTGTTGGGTGCTATATAAAGGGAAGCAGAGGTCAGGAAGAAGAGGGAAAGGTCTCTTTCAGAGGCAGAACTGAGAGGTAAAATTATTTCGTGTGATGTTGTAGTAGGTTCTGCTAGAGTGGGGGGTGGCAGGCAGGTGGGTGGAAAGAACCTTCCTTTCATGTGAAGAAGGAAGAGAAGGATGTGAAGTAGAGCCTGTGACCTTGGTGAAGTTGCCCTTCTCAGACTCTAATGCTTCCTAGGAATCAAGAATGAGGTATTAGTCACCTCCCATGCCCTGAGAACATTTCCAGAGCGGCCCAAGGCCATTGATGTAGCTGTTTATCAGTCCTGCCTGCTCAGAACTCAAGAACCTGTGATCCTGTCAGGAAGGCAGGTGACCCCATCTTTTGATAGCTGTTAGACTCTACCTGGTGTAGAGCTATGCCTGAGGCCTGCTGGGGAACATGATATTGTACCTTCCCCCATTCCCATCTTTGAAAATATTCAACACTTCATAGTGCCCTACTGAAGTCAGACCACGGGCACTACAGGGAGCTGTGCTCTTTCACCCAGGTCTGTGAATTCTGTAGTCTGAGAAGGCATCACATAGGTTACCTTGTTGTGCGTACTTTTAAGAACACCATTTCAAACTCTCAATTAACATGTGTTCCCTTGGGGCGCCTGGGTGGCTCAGTCATTAAGCGTCTGCCTTCGGCTCAGGTCATGATCCCGGGGTCCTGGGATCGAGCCCTGCATCGGGCTCCCTGCTCCGCGGGAAGCCTGCTTCTCCCTCCCCCACTCCCTCTGCTTGTGTTCCCTCTGTCGCTGTGTCTCTCTCTGTCAAATAAATAAATAAAATCTTTAAAAAAAAAAAAACCCAAAAAACATGTGTTCCCTTTTCTGAAACAGATCTGCCTGACAACCAATCCAATTGGAGTTACAATTTCTCTTTTCCAGTTTCCCTTTTCATAATTTTCCCTCTCCCGCTTGACAAAGAGATTCACTTCTTTCCCACCGCAGACTTCACTATGGTGCATTGCTATGCAAAATATCTAACATGTTTCCAATAGAAATCAAAGGGACAATTTGAATTACTATCTTGGTACTGATAAAAGAGTGATTAAAAAAGTGAATTACTCTTATTGAGTAACCTTTTTTTTGTGCAAAAAAAGTACATATCAATTCTTTACTTTTAACAAAATTGAAGGACTTATTTCAAGTCTACAGCTGATAGACATTTGAGAATGATGATATCACATCCTCAGTTTTGGGTGTTTTTTTGGCATGTGTCTGGATTTAAGGATCTAATAATATTACCATAATGAAACTTACCCCATTCCCACATACCTATTTAGTTGTAGCACTTATTATAAAACTTAAATATAGGAATATAATTTATTCTAACAGTGAAATATATTCACCCTCAAATAAATGAACAGGTTGAGAAATTCAAAACCATTTGTCTCATTAAGAGATGAATTTCCAATGAAATTTTAGTTTTACATTAAGCAGTTATTAAAACTTATTAAATGTTTTGAATAACTATGTACTAAACGATGTGACTATAATGATAACTCCACTCAGAAGAAAAATTTTAATACTCAAGGCATTATGGTCACAGTATAGTTTTAAACAATTAAATGTCCATTTAATGCTTTTTTGTTGCATAGACATTTGGTAGGGCTATAAAATGCATTGAAATTTAAAATACATTATAAGTTTGATAACAATTTCTAAGTAAATAGAATGGAAATACAGGTTTAAGGGGAAATATTAATAATATTAAATTTCTGGTTATTAATGAAGACTTTGTTCTTAAAATTTTAATGGATAATGGAGACCAAATTACCATGGCATTTTGATTTCTTGGATGCAGTTTCAGAAAATTATTTAACAATTTTATTTTAAAATGTGAATTTCACAGTTGGATAACCCATTCCTTTTAACTATTTATTTAGCAAATATTTGAACTTATGATAAAAAATGTTTGACTTGAAGATATATGAGAGAAAAAATAGTTTATCAAAGTATTTTAGATAATATAAAACTGAAGTTTGACAGTCACTGGCATTGAGGGTTTCTTCCCAGGTCTGACCTCCTATTCTAAATATCCTTATATAGACTATTGCCAACTCTAGTCATGGTTAAGCCAAATTCAAATGTCAGGTATGCTAAAAAATACATAGGAATTGGGGACATGAACTACATAGCATAATGTGTTAGCAGGCAACAATAATCTAGAGAATTATAGCCCTGATGAGAATGATTAACCTGTGGTCTTTTGAGTTTCTTGGGATTAGAATGTTGAAGGGATGTCCTTGAAAAGGCAAGTATAGATATCTGGAGGGGTGCACACTGGAAAAGACTGGGGAGAAAGGCCTTCTGACTTTCCTGGTCAGAGTGAACAAGCCTATTGGAGAAAGAGAAGAACATGCCCAATTTAGAAATAAGAGATGGAGAAGAGTAGGTTAGAAGGGGAAGGAATTTTTCTTTTTAAGTTGAAAGCAATTTAAGATCAGAAAGTAAGGGGAAAAAAGAACTAAAATCCTAACAAAAAGACAACCAAATAGGTAAAATTCATGGTAGGATGAAATATATTAGATTTAAAACAATAGATAAAAAGTCAAACAAATGAGGCCAAAGGTTAGAGATAAAATTAAACCAGATAAAGTATTAAAAGAGTAGGCTTATGTCATGAAAATAAACATGCAAAGAAAATTAAAGATTTTTTTTTTTAAAGATTTTATTTATTTATTTGAGAGAGAGAGAATGAGAGAGAGCCCATGAGAGGGGGGAGGGTCAGAGGGAGAAGCAGACTCCCCGCCGAGCAGGGAGCCTGATGCGGGACTCGATTCAGGGACTCCAGGATCATGACCTGAGCCGAAGGCAGTCACTTAACCAACTGAGCCATCCAGGCGCCCGAAAATTAAAGATTAAGAAAAGAAATTTAGAACTAAAGAAAGTAAAAAAACAAAAACAAAAAACAAAGTCTTTTAAAAATAAGTAATGAACAGTTGGAGGTGAAAGGGTGATAGAAAAAGATGGGTGGGGAGCAGAAGTTGAGAGCATGGTGACTTAGTGCTAGGCGAGCCGAGAAGGGCCCTCTGTCTCTTCTTCCTGGAAGGCCTGGTAGCCTGCACCCCAGTGAATGGGGGAGTCCTCACAACGTTAACCATGTTTCCCTAATACAAACAGCTCAAACAGAAGAGTGGCTGAGCTTGGCCCCAAGCAAGCCAGTACACTATATTTCAACATTGTGTTGGAAAGATTATTCAGTGGGGACATCCCTGCGTAGATAACACAGGTGACCATGTGACAAGGCGGCTTGGGGAGAGACTGGGAAGGCAGGGCCTTACATCATCTCCAGGATGCATGGCATTTGCGTTGCCACATTTGTCTGTGGTAGGATTGGTTGTCTCTGAAAGCTAATGGAGGGAAGTTTGGGGAGAATAAAGGAGGCTGCACATAGAGTGGAGCCTTGCTTCTCACTCCCCCAAATAGAAGCAGGCATGTGCTCTCCAGCTTCTGATGCCCTAACCGAAGACGGGGTCTCACGTCACTGTGCCCATCAGTGCGGCCCTGCAGTAAATGAGAATCTGAATCCCAGCCCAGGCTAGCCCCAGTGTCCTCCGAGTGTGTGCTGCCCAGCAAGGCAAAGGAAACCCTTTGAGTGGTTGCCAAGTGCATGAGAAAGAAAGGGGCACTTAGATGAAGGAGACTGATGGCATGTTTGTCACTCTCAGCTTTTTTTTTTTTTTTTTTTTTTGGTATAGTCAACTTCTCTTCTAGTGGCCCTGAGCCATTTTCAGCTTCCAGGAGCTCGAACCACACCGTTTCTCCAAGCACAGAGTTTCCCCCATGCTACCATTCCTAGATCTGCTCTGGGAATGGGAGTTCTCTTCTCCTGGGCCCTCCAGGTGCTGCTAGATCATAGACCACTGGGACTATTGTCTTGTCCTCTTCTGGTCTCTTATCTACGATGTTCAGTAGTGATGAATAAATTTTAGCAAAAGCATGATATGCATATGAAATAACCTGAAAGCTTGAATCACTTGCTTTAAAAATGGACTCCAACAGCGTCAAGGAATTCGATTCTAATGCTGTCTTTTAGTGAGCGTTTCTTAAATGTACTACCTGACAGTAATTTGTCAGATTCTTCCGAGGCCTTTTCTCAGAGATACCAGCCTTGTGAGCATCATGTCACTTAGTATGCTTTCCTGGCAATTTTTTATTCCTGGGAGGATCATTTTACATTAAGATATATATATTTCTAGAAGCAGAGCAATGTCTGACTAACCTAAACATTTATGGAAGTTAAAATAACAATGTGGGCTTTTTTTAGTAGCATGTCAGAGCTTTTCCTGAAAATATCAGGCAAAAGTATCTGACGTGGATAATAAAACCGTTTCTTCTGTAAAAACAGAATGAAGGAAAAGAAGAATGCTGCTACACTATTACTATATTTCAGGCAGAACTTTAAAATCTGTTATGATAGGGGCGCCTGGGTGGCTCAGTTGGTTAAGCGACTGCCTTCGGCTCAGGTCATGATCCTGGAGTCCCTGGATCGAGTCCCACATCGGGCTCCCTGCTCGGCGGGGAGTCTGCTTCTCCCTCTCACCCTCCCGACCCTCCCCCCTCTCATGCTCTCTCTCTCTCTCAGTCTCTCTCTCTCAAATAAATAAATAAAATCTTAAAAAAAAATCTGTTATGATAAATATGTTATGAAGTGCAAACATTAATGTATATTGTAAAATGTCACTGCTTGAATATGAATGTCACTTGATCCCTCAAAGCCAATGAATACAAATGAGGTCCCATTAACGGTGTTGTCTATCCTAACTGCAGTGTGCATTGACCCTCCCCTTTGTGTGACTGTGGCACCTTGGTCTCTCCCGTTCTCCCTCTTTCTCTTCCTGTTCCAACCTCCTCCCTTTATTTCTGAGAGTCTCCAGTGTTTTATATGCCCTGTAAACAGTTGTGCTCCTTGTCATCCCTCATCCCAGTCCCTTTCCTTGCTGCCGTACGAGGAAGGCTGTCCTTCTAGGCAGGGCCACATTTTGGTGGCACCCAGTCCCTCTCTCTGTGGATGATGCGTCTGTGGTCTCTGATAGCCATATGTGTGAGATGGTGGTGGAGCTGACCCTTTGCCCACCTCCATGCTCTGTTTTGTCACCTGCACCCTTCAGGGTGCACCCTTGCACCCTGAAGCAGAACTGTTTGTGCTCAGAGTTTGGTTTTGTTTTTAACGAATATAGTTATTTCATCATCTGACTATAACCCCTTTCTTCGTGTGGGCTAAAAACCAAATCATCATTTGTGAATATATGTGTGTAGGGATATACCATGTCTTTTAGGAAGAAAGGTGACGGACACCATGACATTCCCCAAAGCCCCATTGTATTAGCTCGGGCTACCATAACACGGTCACATAGACTGGGTGGCTTAAATGACAGAAATTTATTTTCTCACTGTTCTGGAGTCTGGAAGTCTGAGATCGTGGTTGAGTTTTTGGTGAGATCTCTTCCTGGCTTTTCGGTAGCTGCCTTGCTGCTGTGTCCTCCTCATGTGGCCAAGAGACAGAGCTCTGATGTATTGTCCTCTTCTTATAAGGGCACCAGATCCTTATGACCACAAGTAAACTTAATATCCTCCTAAAGGCACTCTCTCCAAATATGGTACTGTTGGGGGATAAGGTTTCAACCTATAAATTTAGGGGTATACAATTCAGTCCACAGCACCCACTATTCTCTTGTTTTTTGTTCCTCTCACAAAACGACAACTGCAGGGACGCCTGGGTGGCTCAGTCGGTTAAGCGTCTGCCTTCAGCTCAGGTCGTGATCCCAGGGTCCTGGGATCGAGTCCCGCATCGGGCTCCCTGGTCCGCGGGGAGCCTGCTTCTCCCTCTGCCTCTGCCTCTCTCTCTATCTCTCATGAATAAAAAACAAACAAACAAACAAACAAAAACAACAACAACAACAACAACAACAACAAAAATGACAACTGCAAATCGAGGTATAAATCCCCTTCCTAGCTCACCTTCCAAAGTAAAAGTGTCTGTGCTAATCAGCTCAGGCCTATAGTACTGCCACAGCAAATGGCCAGATTGCAAATTCCATTTTGGGCACATTTAGGACAACTGTGGTGTATAACTGGTATTGCAGAAGTCATAACTTCTCTTATTGCATGGAAAACTTAACCTTCATTCTGGAATATTCCCTCACCTCTTGATGCAAAGTGAATAAACATTTTAGAATTTCTTTTTTTAAATTTAATTTTATTATGTTAGTCACCATATAATACATCATTAGTTTTTGATGTGGTGATCCACGATTCATTGTTTTCATGTAACACCCAGTGCTCCATGCGGTATGTGTCCTCCTTAATACCCATCACCAGGCTAACCCATCCCCCCACTCCCCTCCCCTCTAAAACCCTCAGTTTGTTTCTCGGAGTCCATAGTCTCTCATAGTTCATCTCTCCCTCCAATTCCCCCCCCCCATTTTTCCCTTCCTTCTCCTAATGTCCTCCATGCTATTCCTTATGTTCCACAAATAAGTGAACCATATGATAATTGACTTTCTCTGCTTGACTTATTTCACTTAGCATAATCTCCTCCAGTCCCATCCATGTTGACGTAAAAGTTGGGTATTCAAAATCAATGCACAGAAATCAGTTGCTTTCTTATACACTAATAATGCAACTGTAGAAAAAGAAATTAAAGAAATGATTCCATTTATAATAGCACCAAAAACCATAAGATACCTTGGAATAAACCTAACCAAAGGTAAAATATCTATACTCTAGGAACTACAGAACTCATGAAAGAAATTGAAGAAGACACAAAAAGATGGAAAAACATTCCATGCTCATGGATCGGAAGAATAAACATTGTTAAAATGCCTATGCTATCCAGAGCAATCTATACCTTCAATGCCGTCCTGATCAAAATTCCAATGACTTTTTTCAAAGTGCTGGAACAAACAATCCTAAAATTTGTATGGAATCAGAAAAGGAAATGTTGAAAAAGAAAAACAAACCTGGGGGCATCACGTTGCCTTATTTCAAGCTATATTACAAAGCAGTGATCACCAGCAGCATGGTACTGGCACAGAAACAGACATATAGACCAATGGAACAGAATAGAGAGCCCAGATGTAGACCCTCAACTTTATGGTCAAATAATCTTCGACAAAGCAGGAAAAAATATGCAATGGAAAAAAGAGTCTCTTCAATAAATGGTGCTGGGAAAATTGGACAGCTACATACAGAAGAATGAAGCTCGACCATTCTCTAACACCATTCACAAAGATAAACTCAAAGTGGCTGAAAGATCTCAATGTGGGACAGGAATCCATCAAAATCCTAGAGGAGAACATAGGCAGTAACCTCTTCGACATCGGCCACAGCCAATGTATTTCAAGATACATCTCCACAGGCTAGTGAAACAAAAGCAAAAATGAACTACTGGGACTTCATCAAGCTAAAAACCTTCTGCACAGCAAAGGAAACAGTCAACAAAACAAAGAGGCAACCCATAGAATGGGAGAAGATATTTGCAAATGACACTACAGATAAAGGACTTGTATCCAAGATCCAAAAGAACTTCTTGAACTCAAACCTTTTAGAATTTCTGGAAAAAAAAAAAAAAGAGAGAGAGTTTTATTTGAGCCCCAGTTAGGACAGCTGCCTGGTAGATACACAACCTTCAGGAAGAAGAGAGTGCTCCAGAGAAGGAATGTTTAATATGGGGTTATATATGGTTTTGTTACATCAGGAATTACAAATCATCATGATGAAGGATAGCTCAGAAAATTACAAACTTTATCTTATGCTTTTATTATGTGCAAGCTTGCAGGCTTTGAAGTATGGGAATGGAACTTAGGGAAATTTTTACTCTTCAGTTTGAAATGTTCCTTTTAGGTTATTGGCTAACAAAGCAGATGTACACTGTGCGTTCAGGGCAGAAACAGAGCCCATACTTTGAAGTTTGGTTAAGTCATTCTGACCATGGTAAATGTTCAAGTGTAGCTTCCCTGGGAGCCCAGGAGCAGGGTCCACAAACATCGAACATTGAAAATGTCCTTTATCAAGTCCCACCTATAACCAGCTCTGTGCTATAGCCCTCTATGCCTGGGGAGGCCTCTATGATTAGGGTTAAGCCTACTGATACACCCCGGAGTTGTAGAATGAAAGACCGCAAATTTGCGGCCAGTCAGACCTGATTCTGAATACTAGCTGTGTTATTTACTACCTGCCAGGAGCTGGAGAGCTATGTAACCTCTCCCACACTGAATTTCATTCTTCAGCAAATGAAGAAAATGAATAATACTTAACTGTGCAGAACTTTTGAAAATTAAAGGTAATGAAGTAGTATGCACCCAGGATTGTACCTGAAGTGTGGCTTACTGACTTGTTATATGATGCTTCGAAGAAGAAAGCGAAGGAAGAATCTGCTTCAGGGGTACTCTGAAGTCATCAAAATGATTTTTCATTTGCCAAAACAAACTACAGCATTTTTAGAAGCAAAAGGATGGGAGAACCATGCTGGTAAATTAAATAAGCAGTGAGGTGCTGAAATTCTCCAGATGTTGGAAATTTGGGATCTGTCAAGACATGGTGGTATTCTTTTTTTTTTTTTTTTAAGATTTTATTTATTCATTTGACAGAGAGAGACACAGCGAGAGAGGGAACACAAGCAGGGGGAGTGGGAGAGGGAGAAGTAGGCTTCCCGCCGAGCAGGGAGCCCGATGTGGGGCTCGATCCCAGGACCCTGGGATCATGACCTGAGCTGAAGGCAGACGCTTAACGACAGAGCCACCCGGGGGGCCCTGACACGATGGTATTCTGATGTAGTTTTTCTTCTCAAGCTCAATTAGATTTTCTAAATTTTAGGTATATTCTTGTATTTACACAAACAGTTCATGTATTTTTTTGAGACATGGAACAATTGGTAAGAAAATTATAGGAGAACCTTAATGTGTCTTCTTTCCTGATGTTCAAGAAAAAAGACTAAGCTTTCCTTCTAGTCTCTTTCAGTGCAAGTTTATATTTGCAAAGCCAGGTGAAGAGACCTATAACTGGGCCTATCCAAACTGTTTTTCTGCTGTCCCTTTCTGCCACGTAGATTCCCCTTATTCTTTTTCCCTTTTTTTTTTTTTTTTTTTTTTAATATGGAATGCTTCACGAATTTGCTTGTCGTCCTTGCACGGGGGCCATGCTAATCTTTGCTGTAGTTACAATTTTAGTATATGTGCTGCTGAAGCGAGCACCAGATTCACTTTAAAGAACACTCATCATACCTCAGTGCAGAAGCAAGCATCAGGGCTTAGCAAGGGAGGGTGCAAGACACCTCAACAGTTTTGTTTTTTTTCCCAGAGTGAAGAGACTTGGGGAACATGAATAAGTGAAATGTGGGCATATATGAGTGAATACATCAGATGTCAGTGGACTGAATTTATTTGTGTCAAAAGAGAGCAGAGAATGTTATCCATTTATTGCTCTTGTTTTTAAAATTGCTCTTTCCTCTTTTATTTTGTTATTTTATTGTCTGTGATCATTGCAGAAGCGCCAGAAATTACAGAAAAGCAGAGTGGTTTCTCAGGAAAAATTATAGATGGTGATGGATGACGATGAAATCGTGTGATAGTAAAACGCTGTATTGAGTACTGAGCTCCCTGCTGGATTAGAGAAGGAACATGAGTAGATAAAAGCACAACAATTTTCTTTTCACTGTGTCTCAGGAGAAAACAATGCAGTTCAGCATAGATGGAAGCAAATGAGATTAGTTAAAAGAAGGAGGAACTTAAATAACGTAGGCCAAGGCCAAGTAATGATTACGAAAAAGATGACTCACATAATAAAGGCATAAATGAGAAAAAGGGGTGTTTCATCTTAGATTTTATTGGTCCTTTTCCTGAGGTTTATGCGTTAAGGAGGAGTCACACAATACAGAATGAGACAGAGAGTTGATAATTATATGGTTAGATGAATTAAATGATTCTAGACCCCAAATTGAATATTTCACTTCTGTTTTCTAGGTCACCTATCTACATTGTTTCAGTGAACTGAGTTGGTTGTAAAAATTCTACTATGCTATCAGGAGATGGCTCAAAAACATCTCCATGAACTGAGTAGAACTACTATGCAAGAATATGCTGTGGGCAGGGACATAACGGTATGTTTTAAAGTATCGAAAAAATCTTAGGGTCATGCAACCAACTCACACACTTAATCACTGTAAGATATAATATAGAAAGTTCATGGAAAACATAAATTTCGTACATGAAAAAAGACTGGGTTCTACACACACATGTATTTGCAATAGCCTAGTTATTAAGGAGTCATGATTAAACATGGGCTCTATCTGACTTATCCAATTTCTTAATAGTAGAATAAAGAACTTCTTTGGAGAAAGAAGGTTTTACTCAAAACCTGCTTCTCTGCATCTTTCTGAGTTGAGCAAAAAAGGAAACTAAAAAGGCCCAGAAGTCACAAGGCAAGATGTGTATTTATTAGGTTGATTCACGAGTGTGTTTGGTTTTCCGTCCTACGTTAAGGCATGGACTTTGCCTAGAGGGTAAGAATTACCTGCAGTTCCTGCTCTTTGTTTAGTTAAGTCAGTGCAGAATGATACATCAGCTGTACATGACAGGAGTCACCAAACGCCCTTGAAAACTCCGGCAAGCAGAGCACAGCGCCTTTCACTATGTGACCCTGATGAGGCATGACATTTATATTAGGATAAGAAATGCCAATCAAATGGAAGGTATTAGAAACGGCCCGTTGAGGAAAGGTGATGAATTATCCATTGATTTAGTCTAAGAAGAGAGGATGGAGAAAAAATAAAGGGATTTGATTTCATACGCAACTTGTTCAGGAGACAGCGTCTTAAAGGATTTTAAATGCCCTCCTGTTCCTAGTTATTCGTGTGGCCTGTTTTTGGTAGGGAGAATCAAATGAATGAGCTCGAAGGTCTTCGTGTTTTAAAGTGGATGAGCGGAAAACGAGGAGATTGCCCAATGGAGGCTGTCTGTGCCTGTCAGTAACACTGCCTGGATTTCTTCTAATTGAAAACAGTACAAAGAGAGTTCAGATTACCAAAATGTTGCTCTGCTCTGAGGGGTAGTTTACTCTGGCGCTACACAGCTTGGTTTCAAATGCTAGTTCCTCTCCTTAATAGCTATATGACCTTGAGCAAAGTATTTAACCTCTCCTGGTTCTAACTGTCTTCAGCCATAAATGAGCACAGCAATAAATCTTACCTCACCGTTTTGTTTCAAATATGAAATGAATCGATACTGTTTAGGTATTTAGAGCATTTTTGGCACAAAGTAAGCCCTCCATAGATGTTAATTGTTATGGATATGCATTTTTCCACAGTGAAAATTGCTTTATTATTTTTTATCTAATGATAAAAGTGGTATGTGTTTACTGTTTAAGAGACAGATTTTAGAGATAGATAGAAGAAGAGAAGTTATTTGGAATCCATTTGCCCTCAGATAACTACAGTAAACATTTAGGTATTATTCTTCAAGATAGTTTTCTGTGTGTAAAACCCATAATGTATAAAATTATGTCACGCACCCTATCTCATTGGGCCAATCTCCTGCTGATTCCTACTCCATTCCACCACTAAAATAAAAATACAAATTAACCTGTGACACTGTCATCTAGCACAATCCAATGGTCCTCAAAGATTTCATCTTCTATAAAGTTTTTCTTGAGTACCTCACCCTTTTTTGAATCACCATTATTATTGTACTATATGCTCATTCCATGGGACCCTTAACACATTTGCTTCTTCAACAAATATATATATTGAATACTTTTTCTGTGTCAGGCATTGTATGAGGTGTGGTGTGACAGTAGTCCCTGACTTGATGGAACTTAAGTCTTTGGGGAGAAAAAAATGCACTAATCAAATACTCACACATACACAACTTACAAACAGTGTCAAGTCTTATAAGGAATGTTCCAGAGTAATTGTTCTATGATAAACTCATCTATAGGATGAATTATAAACAATGATAGAAACAATGATTGCAGAGAGACTATACATGTTACAAACCTGGTTATTGTAAGAATAACAATTACATATAATGTAATGATGGGAGGAAGGGAAGGGACGATAGAAGGAGAGAATGTGAAAACACTAAAATGCTCTTTTTTAAGAAAATAGAGGAGAGTGAGTTGTCTGCTTTTTCTCACACAATATCTTATGGTTATATAAAGCTTAACAATTATATCTTCAAGTTATTTTCCTTCTGTTGATACCAATTACAATTAAATTTAATAATTTTAAATAAAAATAACAGCATATATGATTCACATTTTTAGGAAAATACTTCTCTCATTTCTCTTTTTCTTTCTCTCTGTCCACCAAACCATCTATCATAATACATTCTTAGAAAGATGTCTGGAATCATGTTTACCTAATATTAATGCTTTCTGTCTGGTGGTGAAATTGTACAGTCATTTGTTTTCATTCCATTCTTGTTCTTTCTTTTATATGTAAGTTATTTAAGGTAAATACATATCAGCTTTTTAGAAAAGTGGCTCTCCAAGATGAAATCAGAAAGGGAGACGAACCATAAGAGACTCTTAATCATAGGAAACGAAGTGAGGGCTGCTGGAAGGCAGGTGGGTAGGGGATGGGTAACTGGGTGATGGACATTAGAGCACGTGATGTAATGAGCACTGGGTGTTATATAAGACTGGTGAAATCACCGAACTATGTCTCTGAAGCTAATAATACATTATATGTTGATTAATTGAATTTAAGTTTTAAAAAAGAAAAAAAGTGGTTTTCCTAAGAGAAAGAGACTGAGATTGAAGCAATTATACCAAATGGTTGTAACAAAAACTCCCTTGAAAGTTGTCTTGAAGATTAAAAATGAAGTATGTAAGGTGCTTGGTACAAAGCGTGAAATACAGTGAGTGCTACATAGGATAACTCTAATTCACTTGTGTGTTTTTGCATTTGCTGGACAAAGAGGTAGGGAGGCTCCATGGGCGATGGCTGACACAGTTTGGAGCATTTAGACTTGAAAATCAAGATGATGATGATATAGATGAGGAAGTTCAAAGAATAAGAGCAAGGTTATAAAATAGCTTAATAGGATGGGTATGGAAAGAGAAATGGAGCAAAGAAAAGCAATGCATTGGGAAAGCTTGCTTACAGTTTTCACGATCACTCTTGTTTCTACCACAGAGGGAGTATAGAAGCCTCTACTGCTTTGTGTTTGATGATTTGCATACTGTATTTTCCTTATCTCCTCTGTTGAAGAGGTCTTTAATCCAAGGTCTTATAATCTCCTATTTTTTCTTTTAATACTTCCATAGTTCTGTTTTTTACATTTAAGTTTTAAATCCATCTGTAAGTGTGATTATGCTTATGCCATAAAGGATTATAACTTTATTTTTTTTCTGAATGGATAACCCCTGGTCCCATCACCATATACTGAAATAGCCATATTTTCCTCATCTACTTGCAATGCCACCTTGATTATGGTAAGATTCCCATGTTGTTGTGGTAAGTTTTCATATATACATCATCTGGTCTTGACCTGTATTCTGTTCCATAATAAATTTGTCTAGTGCTTTGGCATTATTACCTTTGATTGCTGCAAATTTATATGACTCTACATAAAGCTAGTAAGAATGGAAAATGGAAGATGGTTTGGAGAGTTTTTTTTTTAAAGCAAGCAAAATTGACAGAACTCTGTGGCTGTTTGTATGCTGATGGTGAGAGAGAGCGCAGAATAAACGGTGACTCCCAAACATCCGGTTGTTTCTGTTTGATGGATGATTGTCCAATTCTTGGAGAAAAAAAAATTTTCCTCCATCCTTCAAGATTCTGATAGCTGGACTCAATTAAATTGGCACGAGACAGATCAACAGGAGAAAATCAAATGTAATTTCATATGTGTGGAGAATTTGCATAAAGACGAGACTCCAAAGACCCTCAGGCAAATGAGTAATTTATGTCATCCTGACTTAAGGAGGAGATAGGGGTCTGGAACTTCACAGGGAAGAAAAGCAATTCACAGAAAGATACAAAAGAGTAAATGTTTTGTAAACAAATGTTTGCTGGACTGTCCAGAAACAATGGGATATAGGCAAGAATTTTAACAAACAGACTTTGCTAAACTCCTCCCTGTCTACTGCTACTAGTTCACATAATAGTGTGGCCATCTCTGGTGATAGGTCTCTTAAGGGAGCAGGTGCTCTATCTAAATTCTTTTTTAGGCAGTTAGAGGGAAGGTTAAAGTTTCTTCTTGACTCTTTGGGTCTTGTTTTCAGCTTAAAATTATCTGCGTGCCGAAGTGGCACATTTTGGGGGTGGCCTACCCTTGGCCCCTACAACATCAAGGGAAAACAGGAACAGGCAGAATAAAGAAACAGAAGGAAGAGCTGATACATGGGGAAGGATGGTAAATCAAATTTGAACATGGTACATTTACTTTCCTGCAAGATATGCAGGTAGAGCAGACTACCTGAGGTATGGAATTTGCAACTGGAGATATAATTTTAGGAGTCATCACATGCAGATTGCAGTTAAACTTGTGAGAATGACAGAAATGATTCCAGGAGAGTGTAATGAAAACAGTAGCTGATGTAGTCTTTGGTATCACACGTGGGATGGTTTCTTCTTATGGCTGATAAAATTTTCCTTGCAGCCCTATAGCAGATTCCTTAGGCAGCCTTAGCTTATTGGTGCAACCTCTACCCACTGCTGTGGGTCTTTTGAATCTCCAGATTTGAATCCATAAACTCTGCGAAATACTCTTAGAGTATTTCTGTGATAATTTATCATCTCCACTATTCTCCATTCTCTTATTCCAGGAGTATTAGTTGGATGTAGAATCTCTTAGATCAGTTTCACTGTCTCTTATCTTTCCTATCTTATTTTTTATCTTTTAAAGAAATTCTAGGGGCACCTGGGTGGCTCAGTCAGTTAAGCATCTGCCTTTGGCTCAGGTTGTGATCCCAGGGTCCTGGGATCGAGCCCTGCGTCAGGCTCCCTACTTAGCCGGGAGTCTACTTTTCCCTCTGCCTCCCCGCACCCCCCCGCCCCCGGTTGCGCTCGTGCTCTCTCTTTCTCTCTCTCTCTCTCAAATGAAGAAATAAATCATTTTTTTAAAAAGAAATTCTACTTTCTAGGAACTTCTCTCATATTTATATTCTAACTCTTCCATTGAATCTTTTATTTTAGCATTCCTGTTTTTGTTAGCTCTTTCTTGTTCTCTGATTGTTACATTATCATGACATCTTGATCGTGTTATAGTGAAGGAATATTTTGACATTTCTCTTAGGATAGTAGTTGAAAATATTAATGAATTTTCTCCAAATTCTTTTTTTCATTTGGGTCGTTTTATCTTCCTCTGTTTGTTTCTTTCAGGGCAGGTTTTCTTCAGATGCCTGATGAGCCATGATCATCTTTTTATTCAAGTTCAAGGGATGAAAAGTTGAATAAATTCTGACTTGAATTTTGCTTTAGGGTGATAGGGCTGAATTGATGGTTTTATGGAGGATCAGAACATGGCAGATTGTGGAGGTCTTTTCTGTGGAGCTATTATATTTTCCTTTATTATTATCAGTGAAGTTTTTGTTTTTAGTGAAGGGTCTTCAAATATTTCCCTCTGGCAGTGAGGCATAATGACTACTTCTCTATTTAGAGACTTAGTATTATAACTCTTATTATCAGTTACCCTTTTCACTGCTGTCCTCTTTCTGGACTTCACTGTACTTGATGTTTTGGATTTCTAAACCTTTTTTGGTTAGACAAGGCAATCTTAATTTCTCTCTCCCTCATTTATATCCCTTCTAGACACTTCAAACTCTAGTTTATTTTACTTTGTTTCATTAAGTATCACTTCTTTATCTGCTTTGGCTCCTTCATTTGTTGAAATATTCTGCTTTCTGATGACTCTTCTGGTTCCTTACTACCATTGTGGTTTTGTACATTTCCCCCCTTTGGTGGCATCTAGGATGGGAGAGATAATAAATGTATATGACCATGTTCTAGGAATTTCACACAGGACAGTATATAATACAAGTAATTATAAAACTATACGGTTGTTCCAAGAGCTCAGAATTAGGGAATCAGGAGAGCTGCTACTAGAATTTAAGAAACCAGGAAGTGCAAAGATATAGACAGTTGGCACTAGCGTTCTCAGATGACCACAACACAAAAGTGGGTAATTCTTAGCAAAAATCTCAGTGTTTCATGGGTTTTGCCAAATGCATAATGCCATGTACCTGCCATTACAGTATTAGGCAGAAAAGAGGAAGTACATTCTTATTGCAAAAAAAAAGTATAAATATTAGATAATGCCAGGATAGGTAGAATTTCAAACTTCATTGTTGTTTTTAGTTCCCCAAAGAGGTTAGAAACACTATATCAGTATGGGAGGCACCTTTCAATAAAATGTATATGTGTGTGTATGTACATCCTTGTTTTGACATAAAGGTTTGAGTTAAGGTAACCATTCGGGATTCTATAACAATAAATAACTATGATTTGAAATTTATTTTTCTTCATAAAAATGGACGAGGAGGATTTTCCTATTACAGAGTTTTCATTTGGCATCTATCTTATGAATGGCAATACTACCTTGCACTTTTCTTCTCTAAAATGTTACGGGGGATTAAGAGGTTGGCAATATAGACTCTTTTATTGTATTTTAACAGTGACCTTGCAGATGTTATTATGGGCTGTTCTAACATGTATGATCTTTCTTTTGCTAGTTCCCTGTTATCTTCATTCCATAAAAGAGCTTCCTTATAGAAATACTTTTTAGTAGGCCTTGTTTATTTTATCTTCTCTTCCCCCAGGGGACAAGTTAAGAGTACAGATGGCATTTTCCAAGGATATTACTTGCATTTATATCTTTATAAATTTGGACGGACAATTTTCACAATAACAGTGTTAAAATACAAAACAAAAAGAGGAATATTTTACAAAGTATAAATAATTCTTAAGGGGATTTATCATTTAACTCTGAAGGCTTTCTTTCTTTCACTTTTCATTATTTTGGTTTGAGAGACCGCTTGTAGAATAGTATTCTCTTAGCACCATATAAAATCAGTAGATTAAATGCAGAAAAAATAAATAAAAATAAAACCAAGAGTGCCCAGAGTTTTTTACACTACTCATTTTTATCATAGTCTGGTAGAGTTTTAATGATTCTGAGATAGAAGTGAGAGCAATCACCATCACTCAAAATGCTCAAAGCTTTAGTTATACATTCAGGAGCCTTTTAAATCTCACCACTTTTTCAAGTGTCCTTTATTTTATTTTATGTTTTAAAAAGATATACTTATTTATTTTAGAGAGTGCACACAAGCTAGAGGGGCAGAGGGAGAGGGAGAGAGAATCTCAAGCAGACTCAGTGGGGAGCCGGAGGAGGGGCTCCATCTCACGACCCTCAGATCAAAACCAAGAGTCAGTCTCTTAACTGACTGCACCACTCAGGTGCCCTCAAGTGTCTTTTAAACATCAAATTTTGGCCCCTTGCTTTTCCATGGCTTTAGCTAACCTGGGGGTCAATTGTAGGATATTTTCTTGTAATTTTTCTACACTTTAAACAAAAGATCTAAATCCAACAAGGTATAAAATAGCACATTTGGAGAATCTTACTAAGTTTCCATCCAGAACAGTCATACTTACACAAACATTTTATATCAACACGATCACAGTCAGTTGTAAGACTGTGTTCCAAACCTAGAGACGGGAATTATGTAACTTAACTTCTCTCTGAATGTGTCATCTATATCCTTCAAATGAAAAAATGGCTTTAGTTATAAGCACCTACATCCAGATCTCATTTAAATACTCTACATGGCGAAAGACTGAAGTTAGGAATCTGGTATCATATTTATATTAGTTATTTAATTCAGTATTTATGGAGTGCCAGACATTGTGCTAGTCAAATAATCTGACCTCAGTGATCGCATAGCTTGCTAGTGAGAGAGACCAGCCCAGAAATAAGAAAATAAGAGCAATACAATGTTCTAAGTGGAAGGTAGAGATAGTACCCCAGGGCTGGGAAGCACAAGGGGGAAGGGGCTATTGAGGAGAAAGTGAATGAAGAAAGGCTTCTGAGATGAGGTGTTGGCAGAGCTGAGTATTAACAGATGTGAAAAATTTATTTAGGTTAATATAAGAAAGATTAAAGAAGGGCGTCATGGTGTTTTGGGGCAAAGGATGCCTATTGAAATCACAGACATATTAGCTAAGGCCAGATATGTGGAGGAATCCAAGTATTTTAGTGTTGCTAAAACAAATAAGTCATGGAGTAATGAGAGATGAACCTGGAGGGGTTGGCTGAGAGGGATCAGCTCCCAAGGGAATAATCCTCTGTGTGACACTAAGGGTGGGAGAGGCTCAAAGACCTCAGAAGATACTGAAGTATGTTCAGCGGGGGAGAGAAATAGATGGAATTGTGTTTTTCAAAGATCCCTCTGTTGGCTGCACAAGGAATAAATTTACGAGGCAAAAGATCAACTAAAATGTTATTTTAATAGCCAAGGTAAGAATGAGAACCTGTCCAAAGGTAGTCAGAATGGAAGCAAGATAAATTAGATCTAAAAAATTAGAAAGTAAAAATCAGCATGACTTGCTGCCTGTTTGGATGCTGAGAGTGAGAGACAGTCAGGAATAATGTCTGTATTTCTAGCTTGATTTCCTGGGTGGATGATCATACTGTCCGTGGGGGGGGGAGAAGGAACTAGGAGGACAAAGGGCGCCTGGCTTGTTCCTTCAGTGAAGCATGAGACTGTTGGTCTTGGGGTTGAATTCAAGCCCCACTTTGGGTGTAGAGATTACTTAAAAATAAAATCTTAAAAAAAAAAACAAAACAGAGGAGAATGAGCTAGTCTGAGGGGGAAGATAGAGAGTTAAATTTGAGTGTGTTGCCTTTGAGGTTCCTGTGAGACATGCAGGTTGCAGAGACTGGTAGACTTTGAAGTGTACAAGTCGCAGCTGGAGATACATATTTAGAACTCATCAGATACAAGCTGCTGTTAAACCTTTAAGAGTGAATGAGATTATTCCATGAAAATGAGATAGGCTGGAATCCTAGGAGCATGAAATTTTAATAGATGGGTGACAGAAGAGCCCTGTAGAACATTCTTGGTGGAGGGGGCAAGAAACTACCCTCCTGGTATGTGAGGATCTATAGCTTCAGATCCGTTTTGGACAAAATCTTGTTGCCAATTTTAATTGACTTCATATCATCCTTTTAAAATTTTTTCATGACTAAGTGCAACTTTAGGCCTCTAAGGCATATGAGCCTTCAGATGCCTCATTGCAGATGACCCACACAACTGCATGTGAAGATAATCATATCCTAATAGTTGTATTACTTTTCAATTTTAAACTTTTGGATATTTACCAGACTGATTACTGGTCTTTATTTCCATTTTGCATAATACCTTTATAGCTTTTATTTTCATCCTCTAAGTCCCTTAGTTTCCAATTTCTTCTGTGCAGAGACTTTGCTTTCATCCAACATAAGCTGGCATTCAGTGACCTATCTCAGTCATAGAAGAACACACTGTTTTTATTTACCTTAATATATGGCTAAAATTTCAATTCTAAAACAATTATTTATGTATATGACAAAATTCAGTTGGCGTTAGGAGATATTGGAGTAGGTTTTCTCGTGAGTTGTTAAATGTGCTATCCAAAGAAATCTTTAGGTTAGATAAACACTGATCTTTACTAAAATGGGTGTAAGTTCTACCTGGGCTATAGAAAGTCATAATAATATCAAACTAGAAATTTGTGTGTGTGCACGCATGTGCACGTATGTACCTGCGCCCACATGCCAGCTTGTATGTGCCAAATAGTGATCACCAAATGCAGTGGTAAATGAAAAGTCAGAGGTTCTAAAAACTGAAAAGTATACATTATTTTAAAGATATGGAAACTACCCCCCTCCAATTTCCAGGAGAGACTATGGACTCCGAGAAACAAACTGAGGATTCTAGAGGGGAGGGGGATGGGGGGATGGGTTAGCCTGGTGATGGGTATTAAAGTGGGTACGTATTGAATGGAGCACTGGGTGTTATACGCAAACAATGAATCATGGAACACTACATCAGAAACGAATGATGTTATGTATGGTGATTAACATAACATAATAAAATTTAAAAAATGCAAAAAAAAAAAAAAAAGATATGGAAACTCAGGCCCAGAAAGAAGGTAAGTTGCCCAACATTGAGAGCAGAGCCCAGAAATCGAGCCTCTCAACTTCTCTTTTGGAATATATCATTGTGCTTTCAAATTATAGATCTATGGAATCATAGAATGAGAAGAATCTGTGATCATCTGAAGATCATTTATAGCAAAGTCACCTACCCCAAACACTCTGCTGTTTCTCTTGCAGGGGAAATTCAGTTAGCACGCACACTGATCACGGCTGTTGGCCATGCTTTTTCTATGAATTGTACCACTATTGCTACTTCTCCTCCTTTTCTGTCACTCATATATGACAGACATCTGAGCAGAGTTTCAGTATAAACTTCTTTTTGGGGGGTTGATGCTTCCAGTTCTCAGTATTGCCTACAAGCCTCATTTGGAAAAGACATTGAATACAAGCCAGTGGTCTTTTGTATTTTGAATTGAGCTAGAAAATGCTGTGATGATGACTTCATTCACGGAAGACTCAGTATTTTACTGACAATGAAGAAGTCAGGCAATTTTCAGGAGTAGAAGCTGGAATATGATTCATACATAAATTGGTATTTTATGAGTTTTTTTATGTGGCAGTTACCTAAGTTTTCTGCTGAAATGAGTTGAAAGGCAATGAGCAATCACTGAAGGGCTCCTCATCACCCTCCAGTGTCATTAGGAAAATTGTACAGAGAGGACACAGAAATTCATGGTACTTCCTTCTTTTGTTAATATCTGTGTATTGTCTTCCCTTTTCTTCCCTTCCCTTCTTCACCTCTCCTTTCTTACCTCCCATCCACCTCGGTTTCATTGTTAAGCTTTTTCTTTTTCCACTCTTAAGTGACTTTGCTTGTTTCTGTTCTCACCCTTTCTCCATGGTCCCTGCACGCTGTGGTTTCGATGCAGATGGCGCAGAGTGGAGGTTCACAGCCCAGGCTCTGGGGTCAGACTGCCTGGCTTTGAGTCCCGGCTCCACCACTTACTAACTGGCTCACCTTGGGGAAGTCACCTAACTTCATGTTCTTTCAATTTTCTTATGTCTCATGGATAATCATTTCAACCTCTTAGAGTTATTATGTGGATGAAGGGAGAAAATATATGAAAGTGCTTAGAACAAGGCATGGTACCTAGCTACTTTTATATGTGCAATATATGCATATTTTATTATATATAATACATCATGGGTGATATACTATATATGTAATTTTTTATATGTGCAATTTTTCTTTTTAATGTTACTGGAAACGATAATAGGCTGGGTTGTTCTAAACCAGTTTTTATAATTTATTTACCTTTCCTCATTTCCTCCTTGAAGAAAGGTATGAGGAAATGAACTACAGAGATGTGTGCACACCTTAGAATCATTAGCCACACTGCTTTCCCCTCGTTCCTCCTCTGCGCAAACTCCTCGCAAATCTGTCATTGTTTCTGCAAGTTTGGAGCTTATATGAAACAGTGGAAGTGGAAGTGGAAGTACCTCTGTGTCAACAGAAACTTCATTTGTGAACTAATGAGGTTTTAATTTTTTGTGATTTTACACTATAGCTTTTTTGGGGGGGGGATAGTAAACATAACAGATATTTGCAGTCTATAATACAATGTAAAATAATCCTGCTCAGTCAAAAGATATATGGTCCCTTCCCTCCAGGAGCTGTCAGTCTTCTGGGAAAGTTGAACAATATGCAATTTGGAATATATGGCTATATTTGTTGATGCCATTGATCTTTATGATGTCCTAAGTGATTGGACTTTTTTTCCCCCCTTTCTTACTCCTTGATAATGACTTTGCAACTATAATTACCTCTTTATATTTGTTGAGTTGCTTCTTGCCATCTGTGAATATTGTAGCATTCTGGACAGAGCTAAACTTTGGAACGTCCTATAAATGTGTTAGGTGTTCAGTCTTAATCCTTTTCCCCACAGTTTTTTTTTTAATTTGTTTTGTGTGTTTCCTGCAGGTTAGAAATAACCCAGACAAGAGAATAGCATTTGATATAGAGCAAAATATACTTATTTAGGAGAAAATAAGCTAGGGGCCTTAATGAGTATCCTTTGGTTGAGAATTCAGTTATTTTCAGATGTTACCATTAAAATTGTATACCACATAATAGGTTTGTAACATTGCCCTCGCAGGGCACAAAAGGGTCTCTGGTTGCTGAAAGAATTGGCTATACTTTCTTCTATGAATGGCTTGTTCTCAGAGGGTGACTAAGATGTGACAAGGAGTGACCCATATTTTTCCCCAAGAGAAAGGGAAGCTGTGGACAACAGTACCCTAAGAGTACTGTATAGAACTGTGATTATAGGTACAAAATTCTCTGAAGAAATAAGGCAAATAGGACCACCAACCAACATTTTCATTTTTCAACTAGTGGGATATAGATACCACATACACATATATACACACATACACACACACATATACATACACATTTATATGCATGTATATATATGTATATTTTGGCCCCTGTGTTATTTCTTTTTTTTTTTTTTAAGATTTTATTTATTTGACAGAGAGAGACACAGTGAGAGAGGGAACACAAGCAGGGGGAGTGGGAGAGGGAGAAGCAGGCTTCCCGCCGAGCAGGAAGCCTGATGCGGGGCTCGATCCCCGGACTCTGGGATCACGACCTGAGCTGAAGGCAGACGCTTAATGACTGAGCCACCCAGGCGCCCCCCCTGTGTTATTTCTAATATATTTTTTTAAGATTTTATTTTTAAATTGTGTGTGTGTGTGTGTGTGTAATTCTGGAGTTTTATTCATGCAGTAATTCTCAAAATAAAAATTCTGAGCAGTTTATGACTTAATGACTGGTATTGTTAACAGAACTAGTAATGATAGGTCAATTATAAAACTGAAGTTAATAATCAGAGTCAGTGTGACTTTCATGAGCTTTTATATTAATCAGCTAAAATAAAGTATTCTACTTCATAGTGAGAAGGGATTCTTCTTTATGAAATGTCACAGTTATGAAAGAATTCCAGGTTCACCTAATTGCAAGTAGGAATCTTAAAGAAGCAAAAAACACCTTATTGCTGAAAATATTACCTCATATGTCCTGAAGTAAATGAAACAAGAGCACACATTGAGGGTACCGAGAGAGTTAATGCCAGGGTCTGTTATCTGACATATTGCTTAGGGACTGCCTCTGGCATTGTGGAGAAGTTGGTCATTATAAGGTGACATTAGTCTTGAATGGGCACACACCTAATATCACCTATACCAATAATATATAACTGGTCATTTTGGTTTTTTGAATATTACCTCATACCCCAAATGCCAACTTAAATGATTAAGAACATGGATAAAATGTCCACAAAGTGTGAGGCTCTGAGTAATAGTTGGATATAATCAAAATGAAAGCTGATTAACTCATTTGGTCAAAGTTAATGTAACATAAATGACATGGACTGTAGCCATACACAACTTTAATTAGGACATTGTCATTCTGTGTCCAAGGTGGGGTCTCCACCCACCCAGCAGGCTCATCAGCATGTACCCTTTATTAACAGAAAAAAATGGGTGTGAGGATAAAGACAGGTGATCACAAAGTCTCACTTCACTATGAGAAAAGCAGGCTACAGCTTGTATCCTGCTGGTGACATTAGCACTGTTGTCTTTTTATACAATGATATGTTTGTGCCAAAAAAGAGGTATTGATTCTTGTGTGTGTGTGTGTGTGTGTGTGTGATGAGCTGTAAGGCTTTATATTAGAAAAACTCAAAAGAGAATTATGCTTAGAACCTAATAAAATATGAACGTCGTGGCTGATGGAAGCTACAGATAGATAAATGTGTCCAGTGTTGTCCTTAGTGAAATTTAAAGAATTCACCTCAAGAAGTAAAGACAATTAGGTAACTTGAAAAAGGACATGTTTCCGGTTTGGTGAATAGAGTGGATTTGACATTCAAAATCTATTTCTAAATGAATGATAACATATAGCCCTTATAATATAATCAGAGTTTATTTTCTACAACACATAGTATGTTCTGGAATATTAAGTGCGGCCACCTGAACTGCCATTGTGCTGCAAATAGCTGTGTTTGTCATCATCCAAAAGAGAATGAAGAAACCTCAGTACAGTGGTACAATTCCTCAGGGTAAAATTTTACTGCTGAAGAGAGGACATCTGTAGGTTTGTGATAAACCTAGAAAATGTCTTAAAATCAGAAATTATACACAAATATTTTGGTGTGTGGGGTGCCTGGGTGGCTCGTTGGTTAAGCGACTGCCTTCGGCTCAGGTCATGATCCTGGAGTCCCTGGATCGAGTCCCGCATCGGGCTCCCTGCTCAGCGGGGGGTCTGCTTCTCCCTCTGACCCTCCTCCCTCTCGTGCTCTCTGTCTCTCATTCTCTCTCTCTCTCAATAAATAAATAAAAATCTTTAAAAAAAACCCAAATATTTTGGTGTGGATTAAACTAAAGACACAGGATTACATGGTTTCAGGGCCAAAGACATACTAAGATGCTTGTAGTATATGGGCTTTTTTTATAAAAATGGTTATGACTTGCAAGAAAAACATGGAACCCACTAATTCTTCCCCAATCCTCAAAATGATGGTGATATAAATATATCATTTGTATTTCATTTTGATTGTTTAATTTTTGTGTATCAATTTGATAATATGCATAACACTAAAAAGTGTCATCTTAAGATCGTGTAGTGTTCTGAATGTTTAACTATACTGGAATTTAAAAGAAGATAAGATCTTTTAGTGGCATTTAAGAAATCCCTTTAAAAATAAAAAATGTCAGAATAAAAACTTGCTGCTTATATTCCATATTTCGGTACTAACTTTGATTTCTTCAGCTGAAAAGTAACGTACATAAAAAGGTTAGGAGTTACATGCTTTCAGAATGTGCTTTATATCTCCTTTATAATAGTCGTTTTATTTAATTAATTGTTTTTGAAATTATTTGTCCACAATCTGTCTTCTCTCCTTCACTAGAAACTTTACAAGGGTAGAGGACATCCTCTTGTTCACTCTTGAATTTTTGAGACATTCCATAGCCTCTGGCACACAATAGAACTCATAAATATTAATAGGACCGATGAATGAGTAAATCAATGAATAAATGAACAAACGGGCTCAGAGTAGAAGATAATTATAAACATTAGTGAGAGCCAACTATAAATTAATAAACCAATCTCTAATTTTTAGCTAAAACAAATTAGGGGTAATTTATGAAACTTAAAACTTTATGTAAAGATCTCATGCCTATAAACTGGAAACAATAGTGCTCATCCTCATAATCAGAAACGATTATGAGAATCGCTTGGGAAAATGTTCAACTAAGCTTCTTCTGCACCTTATAGATCTATTGAAAATGAATTTATTGGCGCTAAACATTTTAACTTATAATGCTTATAATATTCTCTGATTCCCTAAGCTTTAGGATTTTATAATCGTTCATTCTCTCCCCATCCCTACCCACAAAATGGCATTATCATGACTATATTCTTTTTTTTTTTTTAAGATTTTATTTGAGAGAGAGAGGGAGAGCGCACAAGCAGGGGGAACGTTAGAGGGAGAGGGAGAAGCAGGCTCCCCGCCAAGCAGGGAGCTTGATGTGGGGCTCGATCCCAGGACGCTGGGATCGTGACCTGAGCTGAAGGCGGACGCTTAACCATCTGAGCCACCCAGGTGCCCCAACATGACTATATTCTTGCTTTGGTTTTGTGCTGTGGTGGAAAACCATAAGTAACATCCTATCTGAATTAACGTAGCATGCAGGTAATTGAAGTACATTGGATTCTTCTGGTCTCTGGTAACATCTCAGAGTGAATTCCTATCCTTGCAGCCAGCAATGACATTAATGTTTATCATAAATTAAAATATTTAGAAATAATATACATTTGGGTTTGTATGTGTTTCATGTCCTCTGTCTCTCTCCTTCCCTTGTCCCCACCTTCAAGGAATGAATGAATTCTAAGACCATTTATAAACAAAATACTATTTGGTTTGGTTAAATCAATGGACCCTGAAGTGTCCAAGTCAGGGATCATTTGCTGGACTGAATTCATTTCCACAGGTTAGGCACCCAGGCCTGTGAGGACATGAGCATAACTAGGCAACAAAAGCTCTGGCCCGGTCTTTTTGATGGGGTGACAACACTGATTTCAGTGTTAAGTTATAAAGGAGACTTAGGATTTGTTCATTATTTTCCACCCAGAATTCCAAGAATTTTTTGAATTCCCCATTGTTCTTTTAACAAGATTTTTTAAAAAAGATTTTATTTATTTGAGAGAGAGAGAGTGAGAGAGACAGCACATGAGAGGGGGGAGGGTCAGAGGGAGAAGCAGACTCCCTGCTGAGCAGGGAGCCCAACACGGGACTCGATCCAGGGACTCCAGGATCATGACCTGAGCTGAAGGCAGTCGCTTAACCAACTGAGCCACCCAGGCGCCCCCTTTTAACAAGATTTTGAAGGTATGAATATATATTCCTTTTTGGATATATTCATGGGAATTTGCAGATAAAGTTGAATAAATGATAAGGTTAATGGCCTGTGTAAATTTACCAACACCTTTCCCTATGTCATCAGCCACCCTGTTTGAGTTACTGTGATGTGCTCTGCTGATGAGCTCATACTCTTTTTTTCAAATATAGGAATTGCCATATGTCAGGGGATTGGATATTGCTGAAAATAAACAAAACTTCCTCCTCGGGATACCTAGAAGGCACTGATAGGTGTATTAAATTATTGTATGCTGAGTGTCTATACAAGGGTGTGTGCACGAATAATAGGACATTTGCACCTGGATCCAGTGATAACCCATGATTTGAAATATTTTAATCTGTGTTTATCTTATGAATTTGCACTTGATTTCTCATGGTTCCTTTAAATAATTATTCTCCTTGAAAACTAGCAAAAAATCTGTCAGGCTCACATAAATAAATACATTTGTTACATATCAAACAAAAAATGAATATGAGACTTCCAAGTAATGATGAGGGTTGATGACTGTGATATTTCCAACCAAACTTTATTTTGAAACTCATCAGTCAATGTCTTATATAGTTGGCAGCTCTTAAATTTTGTAGGCCTAAGCAAACCAAGAAGAGTATAATTAATTTTACTGTTGCATAACTTTAAAAATTAGATTGAATATGCTGGGAATGATACGTGGCACTGGTAAAAAAGCCAGTGGTAAGGATATTAGACAGCCAAAGACTTTCTTGTGCCAAGCCCTATGCTTGGGTGGCCCACGTGATACCACTTAGATTACTTTGGCAATGCACTTGTGGGAATGAGCCTTTCTGGGCCCCTCCCAAGAACTAACTGAGTGAGTCATTTGATATGATGGTTGGACCCTCTCTGTTGAGGAGCAATGGTAGCCATACTGACTCTAGTCATTGAAGAAGGGCTCACTACATTATTTTCATATTTCACAAATCTAATATTTAATTAATTATTCAGACCATCATATTGCTTTGATAATCCTTAAGTAGCTCTAGACTATATTATTGTATTAGATTTTTGCATAAGACTCAGTGTAACCTGATGGAGGAAAAGGGAAGTTACAGTCACACAGGGTTTGGCTCCTGGTGATCCCAGTGAGTCTCACCGTGGACATGGGCAAGTCATTTAACTTCCCTGAGCCTTATTTCCTTCATCTGTAAAATAGTGATAACAGCCTCTTCCCCAAGAAAGTTAAAGTAAGGATAAATTATGTTAATGCTTGGAAAATACCTTGCAGAAGGCTTGCCTCCACTAGTTGCTTAGTAAGCTTCTCCTCAGGCTGAGAATTTAATCAGTAGGCTCACATTTGTACATTGTGGCTTTCCAGAATGCATTCCTGGGACAACATGGAACTCTCTCAGTTACACAGCTGTGACAACTCCAGAACTATATCTGGAATCCAATCTGATTGCTCAGTGCCCTGATGTACAAGTTTTTAAATATTTTAAATATCACCTTTAATCATTACGAGATGAACAGAATAGATCCCATCCCCCCCGCCTGGCATCTCCAGAAAGAACCAAGTCTGCCAAAATCTTACTTTTAGCTCTATAAAACTCATTTTGGACTTCTGACTTCCAGAACTATGAGAGAATAAATCTGTGCTGTTTTAAGCCACTAAATTGTGGTAATTGGTTATAGAGGCAATGGGAAACTCATGCATTTCCCATCCGTAACCCTATTCCTAAAAAATCTTGAACTCTTAACCAGCCCTGAAACTCTCCTTCACTTGCATGGTTGTTGTTTTGCATATAAGCTCTTCTCATCCACTCCTACCCCTCCCACAGTATTGCCCTTTTGACATCTTCTCTACCTAGAATATTCTTATTTATCATCTGAGAGGGAAGACCAGAATTTTTAAGATAAAGTCTGCTAATAAAGAAAGTAGTCTTAAGATTTAATTGAAACCTTATAGTCCTTTGCCTATAACTCATGAAAAGGACTCTGAGCTAACAATATATATTATTGTTATTTCATCTAAGAACTACACCCTAGAAATACTTTTAGTGGAGGAAAAAAAACTTGGAGCAAACCCTTTCTTCTCTTTTTCCCACATGCTCTTTGCCAAATTTCTTTGTGTGCTGTACTTTCACCACATGGCTTCTAGAGGTTGTTTTGATAAGTGGGATGTGACATGACCCTTTGGCTCATCTGCATGGTATGAAAATCCTCCCCTCCAGAAAGCCCACACCAATTTTCAACATGCTAAGGGACAGAATCTCTAAGTCCTTAGGGCGTCATCAAGAATGAAGGGTACATCAGCCTGGGAGATGGGTAAAATTAATACTGAGATTAATAGTTAGGGCTAAGGACAATTACTTGGCTTTTAACAGTGAGATTTTAGAGCTAGCTAGCATCACTTGCTCTTTTCTTGATTTTGGTAAAAAGTGCACAACATAAAATTTACCATTTTATTCACTCTTTTTGAGAGTATGTTTTGAGTTCCTGGAATGTAAGAGTGGTAGGATAACCAAGGAAACTTCTTTCATGTAGAACCATCAGTAGTGACTTTTGAAGGGAGGTTTGAATATCTTTTCTTTGAAATTCCTACTGCAGAGCCCTTCGAAACCCAAAGGGATCAATGGCAGTTAGCAAACACTGGTGATAAACTGCTGAGGATTTTTGTGTTTTGGTTCCCATTACATAACCAAAGATAGAATTTTGACAGTGAAAGGACATGCTGCCCATCTCTCAAGGAAAACTGGTGCTTCACCAAAACAGCACAGATGAAAAGGGTGGTACTTTACCAGTGATATGTAGATCTCAGTGGGTATAAATTCAGGTAAAAGGATGCTAGGAGAGAGAATTTGTGCAGATCTCAATGTAGACATTATTGTTTTGCCAAATCTGGAGATAATTTCTACTCACAATAGCGCTGTCATAGGAGTGAGATGCTTGATACAGAGATGTTCTGTTTGGTGGTGACAACCATGGCTTACCCACAGAATGTTGCTGTAATAAGTTTTCTGCTGACCTCCCTGCAGAGACGTAAAGATTTTGCAAGAAGAACTGTACTTCTTCAAAATGTGCAATACGGATTTCAAAGACAGATGTAGTTTTTCTGTTTAAGGAATTTTGAACAGCCACAAAGTTTCACAAGTTTATGTACTATCTTTCACTTAACATGCTCACCTAAAAGGACTCATGACAAAGTAGCTTGGAGGTGCGGGGATAATATGTTTTAAATGACTGCTGTGTGGAACGCTCTATGGCAGGTGCTTCACATATGTTATCTCATTTGATTCTCAGAGATATCTTACCCAGTAAATTATCCCCATTGTACGGTTAGAAGACCCAGTTCAGAGAGGTTAAATGACTTCCCTGGAAGGGGGAGGATTTGAACACAGGTCTGTACTGTTCTAAAGCCCGCAGGGTATTCTGTATGACACCAAAGTGACATATCATGGGAATGGGCATCTTTTTCGTTTAGAACAAATGAATCTCTGTACACTGCCTTACCCTTGTTAGTTATGGAATGGTTCAGAAAATAGAACATTTTGAGGTCATCAAAGAGAAGTTAAAAATAATACTGTAATTCTACAGATAAGAACATGATAGAGAAGTAGAAATTAGGAGGTAAGTTTTACCAAAGTAAAAAGCCTGACTGTACACTGATCAAATGAAATGGATAAATGTCAACTTACTACAGTCTAAAGGAGTAGATTTATATTCTCTCCAATAAGTCATTAGTTCTATTGGCTACTGTCTTCATCAGAGTCATCATTTTCCTTAAATATAGCTTGATCTATAATAAGATTTTACTGTATTTCCCTGAATTACCAAATTCTATTTCCAAAGCTCTATTAAAAAGATCATTTATAATGTCTCTCACTAACCAGCTGATAACAAAATACTTCCTTAGATAATAGCTAGAAAGTAAAGGTGATTTTTATCATTACTTCTAATTTGCTTTAACTTCACTGTTAGTCTATATATTATAACACTTCTTATATATGTAATCATATCAGATTTTGACCATTTTATTTATGAACTAAAATAATTCCAGTTATTGTAACCTGTAGTGAATGATATATGGTTTCTCTGTTATTCTAAGACAAACTATTTGCTTTTATCTAACCTCCTTAGATCCAGATTTGGCATAATTTGGATGGGTATTTCAGTAGTTTATCCTTATTATCAATACCTTACACTTTTTAAATGGAGAATTTCAGGTAAAAAGCTCAGTGGTTTAGCAGCAGGTAAAAAGGTAGATTTAAGTAGCGTACATAAACTTTTTTTTTCTTCATGAGGCAGAATTAGCTGACTAAAATATACTCTGGTTTTGACTCAAACGCAGATTTAGAGGCAGAATGTACATGTCAGTTACCCCTGGCTTTCTCACTGCTGCTGTTGAGTCTCTGCAACACCATTTTTTTTCTTTTTTTGGCTCCTATGTTTTTTCATGACTCTTATTCAATCAAAAGGTTTCTTCTGGTATCTATGGAATAAAGCGGAATTTCTTTAATCATGGGTGTAATCTTCCCACCCCTTTCCCCAAATAAATTTCCAAAAGATGCTAAAGATGTCAGGGAAGATACGTATCTCTGAATATAAGGAAATACTTTCTTTTTCAGAAATAAAATGTAAAGGAGTCTGAGTTGTCCATTACATTTTCATGTTCTACATTATTTTCTACCCATTTTGACAAAAGCCTTGAATTTTAAGATGCCACCTCATCTATAAATAAAATATGACTGTGGACTGTGTTTATTTGAAAATTACATAGCTGTTTAAGGTTTGGTTTCTGCAGACTTCAAAATGTGAGTAGATATTTTTTCATCTGAAGGTGGGAATGAATGTTTTGCTGCAAGACTTAGAGTTTTCAGCTCTTCTGATCCTGGATATTACCCTACTCTTTGAGCACAGTTTGGGTCATGGTTATTGAAGGGAGGTCTGTGCAGTTAGGGCTTTAGGGTAAGGGAATTAATTAGATCATTTACTTTTTATTTCTGCCCAAGGCTTCCACCAAGCACTTTAGATATTAATGGATGATGATTGGAATGACTATATAACCTCAATTTATGGTGTAAGAGCATCCTGGTGACTAAACTTGGATTGACTCAGGACTCTGATAGCCAAAAGTGGAAAATATAATTCACAATGTAAGCAATTTCCACACCACCGAGAATAATGCTGGGACTTCATACCACTACTATCCCATACACAGCTCACCTCATCTACCACATCCTCACCACCTTACACTCACCAACACCTCCACACTCTACTCTTACCCTGACTTCAACAGTCACCTTCAATTAACCTAATCTGTGCCACAGAAGAATTCTTCATGGATTAACAATAGTCCTAGTCATCACGAAAATTTCAGTTTACTGGGAAGGACAGATGTGTACCCAACCAGTTATACTGGAAAACAGAGTATTCTTAAAATACTAAAATAGAGCTACCAAGTACAATAGAAGCTTGGGGGAGGGAGAGGGTAATCTGACTAGAGGGATTCAGGGAGATTTCATGAAGTTGTCATAGGCTTGGCCTTGAAAGAAGGACAGGGGTTTATTTACTCAGCAAATTCAAACTGTGTTAAGTGTCCAGAATACCTCTAGAGGTCAGGGGAAGGGCACCCTGGGTAGAGATAATATAGAGAGCAAAGATCAGTGGTGATAAAAATATGGAGGCTGTTTGTAGAATGTTGAGTCATGGAGAGTTTTTAATGCAAAGATTTGTGGGAGGAAATGGGAAGGTTGAGGATTATAAACTAGAAACATCTGTCAGGGGCATTTTATGGAGTGTGCTCATTTTTATGTTCAGAGATTGGGATTACTTTCTGCAGTCATTGGAAGGTTTTGAGTTGAGGAGTGAAATGAATAGAGGTAGGATTTAGGGACACTTGGATTGATGGATTGGAGGGAGGAAAGTTATACTAAAGGAGACCATTTATAAATGTTTAACAATAGTTTAGGCAAGTAACGAGGGACATTTGACCCAGGGTAGTAGATACAGAAACAAAGGGTCAAATTTGAAGAATTTTGCCAAGATGTGTATTGAGAGGAGGGGAAGAAACACAGTAGATAGGTGAAAGAGGCAAAGAGAATTCCTGGAAGGCTACCAGCCTGACCAAGATAAGGAGCAGAGAAAGAGGGTCCATCTCTGAGGAATGATGATATGTTTGGGCAGATGGAGCATGAAAACTGAGAGAAATATTTAAGGGTCCTCTGCTTAGAAGTGAGTAACAGTTGAGAACATGATATTATCAGGGATAGAATATGGAGCACAGATTACATATTCACATACCCAGAATAACAGAGGAGACTAAAGTTTTAATCCAGATTTTTTGGAGGCATAGTTCAAAGTACAACATTTCCTTAGTATCGTCTGTTTTATTTTTTTTTAATGTGTAGATTCTTTATTCTACTCTGTGATCTAATCACACCTAATTTCTTCCTGATTCATTTATTAATGGGCAAGATTCTGCCCTATTCATCTATTTAATCAACAATTCTTTGATGAGAACCCAGCATGTACTAGACACCATTTCAGACACCTGGGATATGCCAATGATTGAAATAAAGCTTGTCTTGGAGCTTACAGTATAGTGAGAGGGAGACAGATCACAGGTAGGTAATTCAATAAATAGGATAGTTCAGAAAATAAGTTCTATGATGGAAGCAAAACATAATGAAGTCTAGAGTGGTGGGGGAGTGAGAAGATATGGCCAAAGAAGCTCTTGAATAACTAGGATGATACAGTTGATGTGAAGGGTGGGGAACAAGTGACTGAGCAAAATAGTGCACATGTCAAGGCCTTTGGATGTGAGGTAGCTACTATGGAGAAGAAAAAGAGGTCTAGGGAATTATGGTACCAAATGAATTGAAAGAGTGAGCAGAGGCCTGGCAGGCCATGCCAAGTGATGGATTTTGTTTTAAATGCCCCAGCAAAATACTGAGGTCTTTAAACATGGTGATTAATGATCTGATGTAGATTTTTATTTATTTATTTATTTTTAAATTTTTTTAAAGATTTTATTTATTTATTTGACAGAGAGAGACACAGTGAGAGAGGAAACACAAGCAGGGGGAGTAGGAGAGGGAGAAGCAGGCTTCCCGCCGAGCAGGGAGAGCCAGATGCGGGGCTCGATCCCAGGACCCTGGGACCATGGCCTGAGTCGAAGGCAGACACTTAACGACTGAGCCACCCAGGCGCCCTGATCTGATGTAGATTTTAAATGATTCCTCTGCCTGCTGTGTGGGAAATGGGTTGTATGGGGCCAGAAGTAAAAACTGGGGAAACAGCTGAAGGGAACGACTGATTAATTCATGTAGATGTTGAGGGAAAGTGATAACCAAAAGATGAGGCCTGAAATTTTATTCATTGAATTTATCACTTTCACAAATTGGACTGAATTAAAGACAGCTAATCACATCCACTGAGTTCAGGTTTTTGGACTTTTTCTTCTTGGTGTTTTTCTTATTCTTAGGAAGCAAATTCACAAGTACATGTGGGTACTCAAAAAATAATTTTTGAAGACACTGTGAGCTGTATATGGGGAATCCCATAGGAGAAGCAAGCCAGAATCACAAATGGAAAGATAATGCCATGTTGTCAAGCCATTCTTGCCAAAAATTTCAATGACTTCATCTGTTTGCTGAGTTGTTGGCTTACTTGCCTACTTGCCTAGTAGGGGATAAAAAGAGTCTCTGATCCACTGGTTAGTGTTTTTTATACCCATGGAAATAGTCAAAAAGGATAAAGGGTATTTTCAATAAAGAAATATGAATAATGACCTTGGTTTTGTGACTGATGCTGTAATTTTTGTCACATGTAAATGAAGTGAGTCTCAAATTATTTACACTCTGACATCTCCATTCAACTGTCAGGCTTTTATACGATGTTATAATTTGTCAAACTCTGTGAAAACCATAACCTTAATTTTACCTTCCAGTGGGTGAATGAGGGTGTTCAGACTTTCGGGGGAAATCGGCTAAATACATAATCCTGTGTGACACAATTTGTTAGAAGTATGAAAAATAAATTAACTCATAATACTTAGGGTTTTTTATCATGATGGCTTTTTTTTATTTCCAAGGAAATAATTTATGGCTGAATTAGAAAACTCTATGAGTACTATTTTTTGTTTGAGTAAGAATGTGTCTAGGTGGTAGTATAAGCTTTCTCATTCTCTTCTCATTATATTACATTTATCTAAAGTAATAAACATTAAAAATACTGCATTTTGCAAAATTACCTAGTTTTACTAAGTCATTGAACACCCTGAGAAAAATTAAGGAAAATAAGATTAAAAAAACTTTTGAAGAAGTCTCTTGGAAAATGTAAACACTCTAAGGATTAGACTGTCTGCTTTATCCACAGTGAAATCCCCAGGATCTAGCATAGTGGTAGGCACAGTAGGAGCTAAAATATATATATAAATATATATATATATATTTTAGAAACAGCTTTTTATTAAACAGCAAAGCAAAACTGCAGTACAATTTGAAATGTTTGTAAATTAGGTCACAAAAGGGAGGCAAAATGTTTGCAGTATAATTATTACATTCATCCAGCTGAAGTCATTCATCAAATCTTACATCAATACAAACATAAGAATATTACATGATTAAAAGTAGCCCCAAATCTGGGGCACCTGGGTGGCTCAGTAGGTTAAGCATCTGCCTTTGGCTCAGGTCATGATGCCAAGGTCCTGGGATCAAGCCCCGCATCAGGCTCCCTGCTCAGCAGGGGAGCCTGCTTCTCGCTCTGCAGCTCCCCCTGCCTGTGCTCTCTAGGTTTCTCTCTGTCAAATGAATGAATAAAATCTTGAAAAAAAAAAAGTAGCCCAAATCTAATAACCAAAACTATATTAGTGGATCTCCTTTCCTATTTAACATTTTAATATTACTTCTGATACTAATTTTCTTACCAAATGGAATCAACAAACTATATTTTTAGGAATTGTCAAAAAGTGACTAAAACTCTGCACACCAAGTAGTTAGGTTTCAAGAAAATTCTGGGGGAAGTAAGATAAAATACTGAGAATATCAATTAATGTACATGTAAAACTCCCCCATTTTACTCATGATTCTGATACTTAATGCACTCTAAAGCAGTTTTCCAAAAGTTGATCAGCTGGGTACTACAAATAAACCTTGAGACAATGCTGTGTAACTGTTCTCTTCTAGATGTCGTTGACATAAGGTTAGTCATATTTAATCTACTTTCATATATATATTCCCCAAAAGATCTAGTCTTTGCCAGAGATCACACAAATCTGGAATAAAAACATTTGGAGTTGGTTACTACTGTATGCCAAGTACTTTTACCATCTTATTTCTACTTCTCTAAATATATTTTTATTTATATATTATACATATATAAATGTTATGTATATATAAATATTATATATTTTATTTATTATATATTTTCTAAATCTATTTTTCTAAAAATAGAAAAATTATCTATTTTCTAAAAATAGAAAAATTTTCTATTTTTCTCAAAAAAAATATGACAGACCCTGAGAAAGTGTCTTATTTTGGTTAAGTTTCAACAAGTCAAGTTCAGGTTACTCTCACAGATGATTCACTATTAAAATTACTTTTACAAACGTGAAACCAATTTTTCCTTAGGGGAAGGGAAATAGGAAGATTGAAGTGAATGGTGAAGATAGACAACAGGTGGACAGGGTACATAAAGCTGTGTGTTCAGTACATGGTTTTGATCACTTTTCACAACATAGTGGTTATTTTCTTGTAACTCTTACTATGCCTATAATAAAAGACAGTGCTAAACCTATAAATCAAAGCAAATTTTATAAAATATTCATTTTCGAGTTTCATAAATATATGCATTTCTAATTATAAAGTTTCTACGATACATTTGCACATTTTCCCAGACTAACATATAATACACAAACTCATGTAAGTCTTGTATGCTCTTAATTTTGCCTAGATCTGACATTATCTTCATAAATATTCAATTAAACCACAAACAAAACTACTGTAACTTTTTTAATCTATCCCACTTTTAAAGAAAGAAAGATCAGCAGCAATTTCATAAAACAGAAGGAATATCAATCCCTTACTTTCTTTTCTTTTTGTGTTAAATTTTTGAAAAACACTGGAAGCTGATATGAGGTTTTCTCTATATTGTCCAAGAACTTGGTTTTCTGATTTTAGCTTCTGATTTTCTTCCTTAACTGCACCTACTCTTGGAGCGAGATCTTCAAGTGTGTGTTGAAGTTTCAACACTTAACTAATAAGTCGTGCTTTCTCCTCCAGTTCCACTTGCTTTTCAGCATCAACTGCATCCATGCTGGAATTCGTCATCTTGGGTAACAAACTTTTGGGCCTTAGATGTAAAATCCTTGATGAATGGTCTGCCTTTGGAGATGCTGGGAGTGAGAGGGATCAGGAGGACACCTCAGGCCCCAAGACATGGACTGACTGGCCTCAAAAATATATTTTTTGAAGATTTTATTTATTTATTTGAGAAAGAACAAGCGAGCCCAAGAGAGCACAAGCAGGGGGAACAGCAAAGGAGAGCAGGGAGCCCAACGTGGGGCTAGATCCCAAGACCTGAAGGCAGTTGATTAACCAGCTGAGCCACCCAGGTGCCCCTATTTTTTGATGAATGAATAAAATCACTGGTTGCTGGAGCAGTCAAGGCCATCAAGTGTTTGATGCATACTAGTGATTCAAAGGTTTGCCTAACATAGATTTCAGTCCAACATGTTTTTCCTAGTTAATATCATGCTAAGATCCTTATATCTTGTTGAAAATTTTGTCACCAGTTCTACCTTCAAGTACTTTGGCAAGTCACACACTTTGAGAGACTATATTATCAGTGTAGATGACTAATAAGGTGGTTCTATCATTCATATCTGTGTTTTCACCCTAGTATTAGGTAAAAATCCAATTTATTTTCAGATTCTTGATTATTCAGCAATACCTTTCCTTGTAAAAATACACTTTGTCATCTTGATTGCCTCTTCTTGAATTAAAACAGATTCAACCCACCCCGCCATGCCATGCTCCACCAAACAGCTCTTGTCTTGGGAGCTGTGCCTCCCGCGGTGATTCTGAAGCTAACTTTGATGATACTTCAAGCAGTTTTTGCTCTGTTTGTTTGTGTTTTTGAAGCATTCCTCAAAGCCAGGATTTCTTTCTTGCTCTTTAGCTTTCAAACGGTTTCCAAAATTGTCTTAAATATTATATATGCAATGAGATATTTTCATGGAGCGATTTCTCAGGATTTTTCCATTCAGTGCCCATCAGGTCAGGCTCATTTTGCCTCTCCACAATGATTAAAGACCTTTATTTTACATGAATAGCAATATACACCTTATAAATTTGTGGCCAGCTGCAGTGCTCACTTTGAGTTCCCTAGTTGTGGTGGGGAATGCACTCTGATGTTTTGAGCCATCAAATTCCCTGTGATATACCCTCTGCTTCAAGATTATTCTGCATTTCCCTTGTTATTTTTTGCATTTTTATCATTTACAAGCTTTTGCTCTAAACATTACTGTTTGTGACCACTTCTCAGTACTTCTAACTGAAATTATAATCTAAAATAAATATATTTTTGAAACAATAAATAGAGAATGACACTTAGTTCTCTCAAGTCAGAGTCTCTAGACTTGTTGCTATTTTCAGACTAACTTCAAGGAGATATCTAACTAGACATAGTTTCATGTTTGTAAATAGAACATTTGTCTGAATACATTTGTGGTAGGAAGTTTAATCACTTTGTGGGAACCAAAGGTGGTGTTTGTGTGTTTGTGTGTGGATGTTTAATCTAAAATGATATTAAGAAAACACATTAGTTTGTTAAAAAAGAAGAACATTTTTCAAAAATATGATCTACTTTTTTAGAGAAGCACTAGTCAGTCCTAGGTCAGGAGTTATTCATGCCATCTGTGATCATGGCAGTGTATAAATTCACCTTGATTTGATTGTAGTGATAGTGATACTTGGTTCTGCAACAACTCTAAAGTACCACACTTTCCAATCAGTGTGCATGTGAATATTTTTTATTTGGCAGGTTAAAAAAATTTGCTGACTTGGAATAGTAGGATTTTGCTTGTGTCTAAGGGCACTTTAGCCAAGTATACTAACACAATGATGGCCCAAGATGTTCAAACCTACCTTGTTCTTCCTGAGCCTGTGGATATGCTTTTGCTCACTGCACAACCTTGCAGTACATCCCAGTATGAGAAACAGAGATGCAGGAAGAGTAGAGCCGAATCTCAGAGAATACCTTGAATTAGGAGCAGATGGAAGGAAAGGCCCAAAGAACCAGAGAAAATAATCTGGACGGTAAGAGGAAAATCAGGAGCATCCAGAGTATTGCAGGTGAAGCAGGAAGAAATGTTTAAAATAAGAGCAGTGGGGCACCTGGGTGGCTCAGTCAGGTAAGCATCTGCCTCTGGCTAAGGTCATGATCTCAGGGTCCTGGGATGGAGACTCCCCCATGCCCCCCCTCCCCTCCATCCCATCTGGCTCCCTGCTCAGCAAGGAGTCTGCTTCTCCCTCTCCCTGTACCCCTCCCCCGCTTGCGCTTTCTCTCTCTCTCCCTCTGTGTCAAAAAATAAATAAAATCTTAAAAAAATAAGAGCAGTGGTCAGTGGAGAAAAGAAGAAAAATAAGAACAAATACAGGCCTTTGGAGCTCAAGTTCTAGGATATTATTGGTGTGGGGCCTACAGCAGAATTTACCAGGAGTTAATGAGTCAGGAAGCAAGTTTAGCTGTAAATATTAACTGCTCTTCCAAAGAAGATTGGCATTGAAGTAATGAAGACAAAAAGCACAGATGCTTAAGGACATGTAAGAATTAAGAAAATGGCTGAGACAAAGAAAGAATTTAAGGAAAGTTGAAGGTAGTAATAGCTAACAACATTTGAGTACTCACTATGTACCAGTGTGCTAAATGCTTTAATATAATCTTCATAACACACCTGTGGTGACAAATACTTCTATTATTATTTATATTTGGGGTGAGGAGACTGGGGCACAAGGAAGTTACCTAACTTGCCCAAAGTCATACAAACAAGCAATGGTATCAGGATTTAAAACCAGAAGGGTTAGCTCCAGGGACTTGCTATTAACCACTCCACCATACTGCCCCTCTGTGCTAGAGAGAAAGGGACATTCAATGGAGTGTTAATGTCTCTGAGCTGGTCACAGGTCAGGATGACATTACAGGTGCACTGAGAAATCAGCATCAGAGGAGAAGGAACGGGATGAAGATGCCTGAGGACTTAGTATTTTTCAAATAGAGAAGGGGGGGATATGACAAGTTAGTGGTTTCCACTTGGGACAGAAAGAAATACCTTGCTAGCTAGAGGACCAAGGAAGCAAAAGAGCCTAAGGAAAATGGAATGAATTGGAATAATCACTGTGTGACATGTGATAGAGAGTCACTTGAGGAGATTAGTAATTACCAAATTGCAATGGGTGGGGGCAGCATAGGCAAAGGAACACACTTGTAGTGGATGCTGTCATTTTTGCAGCCATATGTGGAGGAGAAGGAAGGTGTTGAGGTTTCACAAGGTGTGGTGACTTCTTAGAGAGCTGAAATGCTCTCAGGAGCATCTCTGTCTTTAACAGAAGGAAATAAATAAGTAAGTATGGCAGAAAGTTGTAGCTATGGTGGGTTTGCACAATTTTTAGTAGATTACCATTAAAAGAAGGTAAGACCTTCTTTTAAGACCTTATCTAAAAGATTGTAAAACTCTTGAGTCTAGGCACTCTCTGTATCTTCAGTTAATTTCCTACTTCTCCTACTGTATTTGTTATAGGAATTCAATAAGCACAGTGATTTTATTGTTTTTCAGAGGATTGTAGGGAACCTAGTGAGGTAGAGATAACAGAAGAATCTGAAGAAATGTTTTATTCTATCTTCTAAGTTAAGTCAGTCTTGGAAAAGGAGCTCTTCTTAGGGAAAATGAAGTTGCCAACACCAGTCCTATAATGACTTTTCAAGCTGTTGCATCCAGGCTCTAGATATCTAAACTGGAATCTTTGACCAAACCACAGCTAGAAGACAGCAGCTGTTAATACAGCTCTAGGGATGAAGGTGGAGAGATGTTTTGTCCTATTAATTATACAAAAGAATTCAATATTCACCGCTAGTATGTGCTTCTAGATGATGAACTTGAAATGGTCCAACAACAGGGTACATTAAGGACAGAGTCAGCTAATTTTTGGGGTGGGGGGTGTGAGGGGTTTGGAGATGGAAGGACAATGTCCAGACTTACAGAAGTGTTAATAACAAGTATACATGGTGTATTTAGTGTTCTTGTATCTATCACAGAGCCCCAGAAAATTGACTTGGAATTTGACTTCAGCCTTTCATTCGGTGTGCTAATGAGGGTATAAAATTTGTACTCTTCACATAAATAAACATACTCTCAAACGTGTTATTTTTCTGCATTGACAGATGGATCACATGCTCAAAATTACAGTGAATTTTTATTCTGAGCAGGTTTGCACAGCACTCAGCATCCACTCTTGTTGTTTGCCACATGTTATGGCACGGCCTCTGCCCCGAGCCTGGGTCTCAAGGTAGCTACAGCATGACATTTTCTCAGAACACAGATAGGCAGGATTTAATTGACCTCATTATTCTTAGAGTCTCAAAGGCTTCTGTGGCCGTGCCCATTCACTAATACTGTTCTCTTGGGCTGTAAAGCTGTGTCCAATTATTCGTGTTGCATGTCATTGAGTGACTCAGTGACACTTGCCGCAGCCCTTCTTGCATTCCAATGATTCCATTCCTGAATTCATAGTGACTTGGGGACTCTAGGGGCCAAATGGGTTATTGTATAAGAGGGCTGAGCTTCCTTTTCCCCTTAGGGTATCTTTGTCTGGGTTTAGCCCTCTTTATTATTTTCAAAAATAGGCCTTTAAGTGAAGGGTGACGCTGTAAGATCACCAAATAGCTGGTCTACCTATTAAAAAGTCCCCCAATGATCATTATATAGAATGAAACATGATCCCAAATAACTGGTCTGAATGAAATTGTGGCTTCACTGATTGAAGGTTGACAGATTCCAAGTTAACGGGTTGCCCTCGGACTGCCCTCAGAGCTAAAACTCTAAGAAAGATTAAGCTCATGTCCAGGATGGGCGAGAGAGTGGCTGGAAAAAAAAAAAAGATGTTTTATTTACCTAATGCAATGTGATGAGCCCCAAAGCTAGTGACTTAAAACAATAATTTATTTTTCTCCTCACAATTTGTTAGGCCAGAAATTTGGGCAGGGATTGGTTGGATGATTCTTCTACTTCATGTGGTATCAAATTGGTTGCATCCAATGGGTGGCTGTGCTGAGCGGGAAAGTCCAAGAATCCTTCACCCACATGCATCCTGCTTCATGACTTCTCTGTCTAGTGTCTCTTTCTCTCTACGTAGTCAGAGAGTCACAGCTAACAAGCTGTGTACACACGCACACACACACACACACACACACACACACACTGATATTAATGAACTGGCTCAAATGACTATAGAGGATGGAAAGTCCAAAACCTATAGAGTAGGCTGGCAGGCTGGAGACCCAGGAAGGACTTGGTATTGCTTCTCAAGTATGAAAGCAGACTGCTGGAAGAATTCCCTCTTCTTCTGGAGACCTCAGTCTTTTTTTTTTTTTTTTAAGGTCTTTCCCTGATTGGATGAGTCACATCCAGTTATGGAGGGTAATCAGCCTTATTCAAAGTATCCTGAAGAATTGTTAAACTCATCTAAAAAATACCCTCAAAGCAACATCCAGATGTGTTTGACCAAATATCTGGGTATTGTGATCTAGTCAGTTACCCCATAAACTCCACCATCCAACTCTCAATGTGGTTTCTCAGCATTCAGTAGTATAGCCCAAGCTTCTTTATACCATGCTAGCTGGCTTCCCAGATAGAGGAAGTATAATCTGTCATGCTGGGCTCAGAAGTCTTAGGACATCATTCTGTTGCACTCTCTTGGTCAAAGCAAGTCAAAGCTCTTGGCTTTGGTCTGGTCATTCTCTTTGGTCAAAGCTCTAGCTTATAGTCCAGGGGAAGAAAAATAGGATATTTTATGGTATGAGGAGCAGCATATGTTCAAAGGGAGGAGAGGAATGGTTGTCAACTAGCATTACAGTCTTCCCTCCGGGTAAGCAATTTCATGTCCTTCCCTGAAAGTTTCATTGCATTACAGCTTTAGTTCTCAGAATATACGTCCAAGATCATATCATGTAAATCAGATACATCTGAAGTTGAGGCTCTTCAGCTGTAACTTCTCTTAATCCAGAGATTTGATCTCTCATGAGATTAATATAATCTCTATACATTCCTCTCCCCCTGCAACATACAATGATGAAACAGGTATTATGTTTCTCTGGCCATAGACCTGGATACTGGAAAGAAGGGAAATGGGGAGCAAAAAAGCACTCACCGTTTCAAAGCAACTCTGAAATCCAACTGGAAATATGTTACTGATTCCCTCAAATCTAGGGACAAGAAATGTTTCTTGAAAATGACCCAATTCTTTGCATGTGATTTTCTATTTCATTGCTCTAAGTGGATCTTGGCTCTGTCCTCTAAGTCATCTTTCCTTTTGCACAAGAAGTGACCCATGTTTGCAGCTAAGTAGCTTTCTCAGGCGTTTTTATGCCTGTGAAAGTTTGGAGGCCTCTTTTCATTTTGTTCAGCCTCTTTCCCTTTTAGTTCAAGATGATACGTTTCCTTTAAAAACTTTGTGGTTTTCCCATGTAGTCAATTATATTGCAGTCCATTAAGTAAAAGATACTCGCACAAATCTCCTTAAGACAATTTTCTGCTTTAGGCTGAGAGTCAAGATGCTGGAGGGCAACATCCTTAAGGATTTTAGAATTTCTTGTCTTCTGACTGACTGGATCTTACAAGGGTCTTAAGAGATTTCTTTGTGCCAAATCCTTGATTTGATAATTACCCAGAGGCCACATTTTAAGAGCAGCTCTCTGAATTTGATCAGAGGCTATTTCATACTCTGAGAACCTTTTGCCATCTGGAGGGCTGAAAACGAGTAATAATTTTATTTTCTAACCCAGCAGGACCTGGGTTGGACTTTGTGGCTTAAAACAATTTATGATTTCTCATGGGCAGAACTTGCCCGAGAAAGTCTTCTGCTCTATGTGGTGTTGATTAAGTCACTCACTTGGCTGCCTTTTATCAGTAGCTGGTCTGGGCTGGGAGGTCCCAGAGAGCTTCACTCCCATACCTGGCACCTCTAAACTCATCTACATGTAATAAGCTTGGGCTTCCTTGCAGCATGGCATACTCAAGCTGGTCAGGGTTTTTATATGGTACCTGGCTACAAGGGATGTTTTAAATGAATAAGGCCTGCCCAGTGTGCAAGAGCTTATCAAGCCTTTGCTTGTATCATGTCGCCAACGTCACTTTAGCCGAAGCCATTCATATAGCTAAGCAAGACTCAGCATGGGAGAGACAACAGAAAGACAGGTATGACACGATGTAGCCATTTATTGAGGGGCGCCCATGTAACAATCTCCCACAGAGAATGATTTTATTGCCAGACAGAAAGAGATCTGTCACCTCCTTCTACCTTTTATTAATGCTGTGACTTAGGGTAAATTGCTGTATGTTTGGGCTTCCTGTGTGCTGCCTATAAAATGAAAAACATGATACAGTCATTACTAGGTTTTTGTGAGACCTGTGCATAGACATAGACATGAATAAACACAGTGCACACAGCAGTACTCGACAAATTGTTAGTACATTTTAGGAAGGACAGGTGGACATAAGAGAAGTTCTTGGCCAAAGGCTGTTGACCTTGGTAGAGATGGGAGTTTGAGACCGGGGCTCAAAGTGGCATGGGGATGTGCATGATAATGAAGATCGGAGTCAGAAGATAAATCAGGAGACTATGTGCAAAAAGGCAGGGTCAGGCAATTCTTATGGAATCAAACCAGATATAGGAGCTTAGGGAGTCAGGTAGAAATTGGGGATGCAGGCTAGGAATCCAGGAAATTAAGACTCAGAATACAGAGAATATATTTAGTTATGGCTCAGAGAGTCAAGAGAGAAACTTGGCAGTTTGCAAAGCTCTTGAGGTCAAAGACTCCAAACATTATTGCAACCAAAATGAGAAATTGGTCTCTGTGTTTGGGCAGATCCAGACCCACAGGTGCAAAAAAATGTCTGGGATATGGCAGATTAGTTAGGTAGCTCCTGACACTGGAATTCTTTTAGATTTTCATGACATTTTCATCCTTTCAATCAATTCAGTGATCTAGTGTTTATCTGCTTGGGAAGATGATATTTTCCTAAGGAGAGGCCTCCCGTGCAGACACTATCAGACTGTAAAGCTCTCTATGGCATTTGTGGTACCAATATGGTTCAAAAGAATGATGCTGTCTCTACCATCTTTTGTTCCAATTGCAGAATGGTCCATTCTTTGGTTATAGCAATCTTCTTCCTTGAATGTGGTCTCACCCAGAGGGAAATTGGAATTCCCAATGCTACTGTCTGAGGTTTAGTTGCAGAAGTCAAGATTTTTCTGATTCATTGTGAACATCTTATCTTTCCTCATGCTGAGTATTATTCCATTCTAAAAGCTTATGTATCTTATAAAGTCATTGTGTACTTTCATTTTTCATTGAAATATTCTGAATAGAATAAAACAGAATAATTTAAAATCATGTTTAGGCAAAGTGCCTTTCTTGATTAAAAAGGAAAAAATTAGAGTGGCATTTAAAAAAAATACACTTAAAAAAAAGATAGCAGCATATGTTCATGAAGTTCAAGTCATGGGAAAAATAGTTTCTTTTCTTCCCATTAGACCCATCACAAAAATTCTGTTAGTTTCCTTTAATGATTTTGATTATGCATGCATCTTAGGCATTCGATAGGCATTATTTTTAAATGTTATTTATTTTTATACAGTATCTATTTTTATAGGTTTTCTGAGAATTCTTAGCAGTGTATGAGCACACAAGTATATCTACCCCATTGTCAAATTCATGTTATTCCTACCTTCACGTACCATTGTCACAGTGATGACGTCATTAGTGGCTATAACCATCAGGAGTCTGCAGATCTATAGCATTTAAATATATAGGTTGAATTTTTTAATGTCTAGTAAAGCATTTATTTTCTACTACCCATTTTCTTTTTCGGACCTTGGCATAAAATTTTAAAAATGTATAAAAGGAAACATTATGAAAACTTTTGGAAAGTTAGGTCCCTTTCCTGGCCCTCATGAATGATAACCCATTTGTAAACAGGGCTCCCTCTCTTCTCTCAGCATGATTTGTTTATATAGAAACAGTCTAGGGGCGCCTGGGTGGCTCGATTGGTTAAGTGTCTGCCTTAGGGTCAGGCCATGATCCTGGGGCCCTGGGATCGAGACCCACATTGGGCTCCTTGCTTAGTGGGGAGTCTGCTTCTCCCTCTCCCTCTGCCTCTTCCCCTGCTCTCTCTCTGTCTCAAATAAATAAAATCTTTAGAGACAGTCTGGGACAGGTATCAACAAGCTATAGCCCACCAGCCAAATCTCATGCCTTGTCCTTTCCTCTTATGCCATATGGGTACTGAAATGAGGAGTCTCTGTGTAGGTCACTGACACACAGGTCAGCAGACCACGTGTTGTCTGGAGTCTCACCTCCAATAGGGCTGGCAGAGTGGAGGAGCTTCCATCTTCTTTTGTTTGGCATTCTCTACAAAAGTGGCATCTTTTGTGAAACGATTGCTGGAACTTCTGTGTTTGCAGACCTGTTGCCCTCAGTGAAGCTAATACAGGGGTCAGGAATCGGAATTATAATCTTGTCCTCATTATCACTGTGCTTGTACTGTATATGCTGAACTCGGTGCAGGTTGAGATAAATTTCTCCTGTGCAATGATACAACTCAGCTGGAAGTATCTGCCTTTTATACACTTAACTTTCCGTCATATGGAGCATACTTTATGCTGTTGTTGATATAAATGAGATGGTATTAAGAGGTTTTAACTTGAATTTATTTTAGATAATACCAGTAACTGGATGTTTTACTAGTGCTTTCTATGAAGGTTTGGGAAATCACACTATCTTAAAATTAAAGAAAATAAAAATAATTTAGAACTCAAAATCTCAAAATTACACATTAGTTAGCTATACTATGTTACAGGAAAACATTCAGTCTATATCATACTGTATTAAAAGGACTGTGACATTTCATGTCTTTATAAAAGATGATGCAGGTGAGAAAATCATATAGCTTTTATCAAAGGGCAATGTTTTATTATGTCAAATCTACCTTTGAGGACATAGATTTTCAAAAGTTAAAAAAATAGTACAGATGAATATGAGTTTGGGGCTTTAATGACCCCCGATTATTTGTTATTTCCAGTTGAGAACATTTATTAGTATTTAATCACATCTGATAAAGTGTTAGCTTAAGTATGGTGATTTTAGGCTTTTTGTTTAAGCTGTCTATATTTATGCAGAAAAAAATGAGATTTATCTAATGTTGAACACATTTAGAAATGTGAATTTAAGACTTTAAACCTGATACCACCCTCAGTTCTCTAGATTCTGTCTTTGACCCTCAGAGTAAGGACCTAGGACAGTAACAATTTGTCTGTTTTCTTCTTAATTATTTATTACAATTGAAGTATAAAAATATAATTGGTCACCTCATATATAATTTTGAAATAGGACATTAATCACATACAATATTGGGATCATTTGTAACCTTTTCAGTAATGTCTAAGAAGAAGTCTCTTAACTTATTCATGGTACATATTAAAACTGGATACATGGAAATAAAATGGAAGTTGAACTAGGTGAACCTCCACCCCCCCAAAAAAGAGCCTACGTAATGTGAATGGAATGGCATAGTAAGAACTTTTAGATGTGATTACTAAACCTCTAAAATTAATGCTATAAAGACAAAAACAAAACGCACAAAGAACCAAGTGATCCATGCAACAGGCTTTTCCAAAGTGAAGCATGTGACCAAAATGAGGCAGGAAGAAGTATATATAGTAGATAGACCTCATGAACAGTGTCATATTCCTCCCCAATGTGCTGTATTCAGCTTTCTTGGTTTATTTACATTTGACTACTCTAACTTTGTGAGAAAATAATGTGCTGGGAAAAACTCTGTCTGAACTAAAAACTGCCCATGGTGTATATTGGCGTTAATCCCAAAGTTACCAATTCTCTATGAGTTTATTTGTATACAGGAGCGTAGCAGAATATATCGTACCTATCATGTCCCAGGCACTGTTGTAAAGTCTTTACATGATTTCTCTCATTGAATCTTAATGTAACTGCATGATGTAGGCACTATTCTCATGCCCACATCACAAATGAGAAGACCTACAGAAGTAAATAACTTGCTGAAGTCTCTGAGGAAATACATAACAGTATATTAGAGATGGTTGAATAATCCCAATTTTCAGGAAGAAGAGGAAAGTGAATTCCCTTCAGTTATATCGTTAGGGAGTAGGACATTAGTATTATTTCCTTTAGTTCATTTTTTCATAAACTTTCCATAAATACTTTCTCAAAAGACTTCTATGGATTTCTACATAAAATTACCCCAAATCTCACAGTTCAGACTTTCTAGCTACCTTCCATCTTTTATTTTTTTTCTTGAACATTTGTCCCTGTCCATCGTTCTCTATAGTTCACTTATTTAATTTATATTGTTTATTTTTATTCCCCCCACATTAGTGAAATTCTAAACAGGAATTTTTGTCTATCAGTACTGTATTTCTAATGCCTAACACAGGCACTCAGTAAATAATTATTGAATGAATGAATGAATCAGTTGATTAATCTTAGATGCAGTTCTAAAATGGATCTTTAAAAACACCTTTTTGTGAAAGAAGAAGATAGCAGGAGGGGAAGAATGAAGCGGGGGAAATTGGAGGGGTAGACAAACCATGAGAGACGATGGACTCTGAAAAACAAACTGAGGGTTCTAGAGGGGAGGGGGATGGGAGGATGGGTTAGCCTGGTGATGGGTATTTAGGAGGGCACGTTCTGCATGGAGCACTGGGTGTTATGCACAAACAGTGAATCATGGAACACTACATCTAAAACTAATGAGGTAATGTATGGGGATTAACATAACAGTAAAAAAATTTAAAAAAACATCTTTTTGTGAGCCATTAGAAAAGTGGTGATCGTATGGAATGTGTTAGGTCACTAATAGAATATGTCAGATTAAACTTAATTTCCTTTTCCTGAAAGACCAGTATATCAGAGGAGTGCTATGCCCACTGTCCACTTGGATTTCAGCAAGCACCTGATAAAATCTTCCTTATAAATTTGGGATTAAGATGGAGAAAGGCACTTGATGGTACCAATATACAAAGTCATAATTGAGTAACTGCATTCATACATTAGTGTCTGTTTACAGAGAAGCCTCTAGTAACTGATTGGAGGATTTGGTCTTTAGGTCTGTCCTGTTCCCCATTTTTAAAAAAATTTATTTTATTTTTAAAGTAGGCTCCATGCCCAACATGGGCTCACAACACTGAGATCAGGAAGAACATCCTTCACTGACTGAGCCAGGCAGGTGCCTTTCCCATTCACCATTTTTATCATTAATTTCGCTAGTGGCATTAATGGCAAAAAGAACGGATCCACAGATGAAGTAAAACTGGAAGGAATAGCTAATAACGGTCATTTACAAAATCCGCATACAAAAAGTATTTGATAGACTTGAGAGGAAACGTAAATGTAATAAAACTTAAAAAGTGAGAATATAAAACTCTAAAACGCCAAGGAGAAAAGTATTAATGTTGTTTGAGAAGCAATAAAGACAGAGATGAGAACTAGTTTAACAGCATCAGGAGATTAAGGTGGGTGAAAGTAAGTATGAATCAGTAATATGATAGAAGTCCCCTATCTCCCCAAATATTTATTCATCCTTGGGTTTCATGACTAGAACTGGATCTAAAACAGGAAAGGCAATTATATGTCACTTTGTGTTGGTTCTCCCAGACCAGAACTGTGGTGCCAGTTCTGGGCAATGCACTTTAAGGAGGACATAGAAAAGCTGGAGTATATTAAAAATGTGCCATCATTATGGAGAAAAAAGTCAAAACTATCACGTGAAGTGTATCTGAAGCTGGGTCTCAAACTTGTGGCCTTCAGATGTATTTTATATGGCCCACATGGAGTTTTTTTTTACAAATCTGATTTAGTACCAGATGCTTCAAAATGAGTAGATGTTTCATTAAATATAGGATTCTGGGTTTGCTGTTACATTCTTATATGGAAACCAACCACAAAAGTGTGTGATCCTATTTTTGTACTCCTCTCCTCCCACTTCACTCATTTGCTTTAAATTCCTGGTCCATATGTTAATCTGAGTGCTTGGCACCTGAAAGAAAAGGCCCAGGGAATGCATAACCCGTAAAACAAGGTTGGAGGTGGGAATGATACAAATATATCTAAAGAGACTTCATAGGGCAGAGCAATTACACCTAATCTGTGTGACCCCAGAGAGCTGAATACTAGTGGTAATTATAGAGAAGAACATTCCTATCCAATATGTAGAATAACTTTCTCACAATGACCTGAGACTTGCTGTATTTTATTTTTGGTTCATCAGTATTGAGAAGGGTTTCTGACACAAACATGTTGTGAGTGGTGAATCCCATGCCAGGAACTACTGGAATGTAAGCTCTCTGAGAGCAGAGATCTTTGTCCATTTTGCTTATAGCTATATCTAAGTACCTAAATCAGTATGACCACATAGTAGGTGCTCATTAAATATCTGTACATTCCATGAGTGGAGTATTCAAGAAAGAATCATGGTATACTTGCTATACTGTAGGAAAAATCAATTAGCTATACATGTGGGGTGTCATGGAATAAGGAGAATATTGAAATAGATGGCATTTAAAGTCACTTCCACCCCTGAGAATCTATCAGTCAAGTGACATGGAATGCAATTATGTATTTTACACCAAATATTAAACATAGTGACGGTAAAGTAAAATGTGTATTTGTAGTAACAAACCTGAGAGGCAAAGCAGTTAGCCAATTATTTATTTATGGTATGGACAAGAGAATGATTTGCTGGATTTTTTTAATTGCAATAATCAGTTGTTTAACAAGATTCTTCTGATATTTGACTGTATTTCATATTCATATTGATGTCTGTGTTTATTTTGCTTTTCAGCTGTTAATCATTCCCATGTGATGAAAATACATTTTTATCCCCTCATATTTGTAATCTAACTTACAAAATCCATGTTGCCTTGAGGTTTGGAGTGATTTGTTATTTTCTCCTTCAAGGAAACCAAGATAATAAATCAAACCATTGGGAACTGATTTCAGTTTTCATTGTTCAGAGTGGTTATTGAAGGCAATGTTCTGAAAAATCATCTTATAACTAACCTAGAAAATATTTCGAGGCCAAGATGTGCCAAAGGAACAAAATTAAGTATCTACTTTTTAAATGCTTTCTTGTGAAAATTCTATGCACCTTTTATTGTGAAGCTCTAGCAATTTTACTATTCTCAAAATCAAGAAAAAGGAGAAATTACTTTATAACCTTGAAGGAAAGAAAAGTCTAAAGTCCTGATCTTGAGTGCCAGGGATGAATGTATTTAGAATGCAGTTTTGAGGGGGTGTATGCTAACTGTGAAAAGCAATAGCTTACTAAATTCTGGGAAACTTTCAGTTTATTTGAAGGGAATATGGTAATTGGTTTTTTGCTAAATGCTATCTATAAGGAATAACATTATCCTCTGAGTATTTGGCTTTAGGACAAAGAAAGAAAGGCAGCACCTAATTGTGTAAAGTTAATGGAGACCTGGTGGTGATATTAGATCTATGAATCATTGCTTTTATAGCAGATAAGGAACAATAGAGAACTTCCTGTCACAGAGTGGTACTCCATAACCTTGGACTCCTATGTTGTTGTCTTGTTCATCATCATGCCATCATCATCCCATCACCATCACCATCATCATCACCCCTACCACCTCCATCATCATCATCATGTGTTGAATGTACACAGCTACTATTCTCTGAGAAATACTTAGCAGTGTATGAATTTGTTTTAATTAGTTTTCACAGCTTCCTCATAGGGCATGGTGAACATATAGCTTTAGTGCCAGTTTTAGAGCCAGCCTTAGGTAAAATGGTAATATATACACTATTTTATTTCATGACTCTTCTGCTTGAAGGGACCCCTCTTCTTTGCATAGCATCTTATTTCTCCTTCCTTGATTTAAAGAAAATGTATTTTAGAAGACATATAATGGAAAATTTCAAATATGGGAAAAAGTAGAAAGAACAGTATAATATACCCTAAGCACTCATCACCCAGTTTCAGGAATTCTAACTACATAGCCTACTCTTGTTTCATCAGTATCCCCACCCACAGTTCCCTCTGCTAGGATGATTTAGAAGCAATTCCAACATACAATATTACGTCATCTGTAAATATTTTATTATGTGTCTAAAATAGACTTTTAAAAAATTCTATCAATAAGATAAAAACACCTTTAAATTTGTGTAATAATTTCTTAATGTCAAATTTATCTGACTTAAAATAATTTTTGGTTTGTTTGACATGAGTGCTAAACAAGGTTAATAGATCAAAATTATTATATCTTAATGCTTTTAGACTATAACTTTCTTTCTCTCTCTCTGCAATTCTTTGTTGAAAAAACTGGGTCATATGTCTTATAGAGTTTCTCACAGATTGGATTTTGTTGATTGCTTTCCTATGGTGGTATTCAACATATAAAACTGTCTCTTGAATTTTCTATAATTAGTAGTTAAATACAAAGGCTTGATAAATGACTTACATTTCATTATTGCAAGAGGTATAAATGCATTTTGAAATGTAGCTTTTTCCTCAAAATTTCATTTATTAAAGACATGAGATACTAACCATAACTACTTTCACTGCTTTGGTTGTTGTTTTATCACATCTAATTCTTTTTTTTTTTTTTTTCATAATCTCAACCTTCCCCCCCTTATAGTTCTTAAATTCTTAGCCCTTTTTGTGCCTCCTCTTCCTCCTTCCTTGTCTCTTTGAGACTTTTCCTTCTTATTCACCTCCACACTTCTTGCCAGTATTGCCCGTGGAGGGAGAAGAGGAATAGAGTGACAATGTCAGGAGACAAAAGGTTGTGTGGGGATGGTAAGCCAGGGAAATGGTCAATCTTTTGACTCAGAATGCAGTAATGTTCACTAGTTGGCTTTTTGGTTTTGAAAATTCTGTTATGTATAATTGGTTTTGAATGTGGGCGCTTTAGATAATCCTAAGAAAACAACCTAAGATAATCATTATGATGTATTTCCTTCTAGTCTGTTAGTTTGTGTGTGTGAGAGAAAGAGAGAGATACCAATTTTGAGAACATGCATATCCATCTTATTGGCTCCTACTCTTTTCATTTGACAGAATGCTATCTAAATTTCTTCAATAGATTCTTTTTAGTAGCTCCTTAGTATTATATAGATGTATTTTTAGGGTCATTTCCTTATAGCTGGACAGTTTTTGGTTGTCTCAAAATATTTACCCTTAATCATGTTACAAATAACATCCTTATTCAAAACTTGGCGCTGCATTGCTGAAAACCTTCTTAAATTAATTTCCAGAGAAGTGGTATAACTAGGTTAAAGGACATGAATGGCTTTTAATGCTCTTAATGTACACTTCAAACTGACTTTTCAGAAAGTTTCTGTCATACTTTTCTCTCTAATTGTACATGTAAGCTCTTGATTATCATAGTTTTATTATCATTAAAAAAGGGGGCGCCTGGGTGGCTCAGTCGTTAAGTGTCTGCCTTTGGCTCAGGTCATCCTGGGATCAGCCCCAAAGCCCGCTTCTCCCTCTTCCACTCCCCCCGCTTGTGTTCCCTCTCTTGCTCTGACTCTGTCAAATAAATAAATAAAATCTAAAAAAAAAAAAAGTTGTCAACAGGGGTGCATGGGGGTCTAATTGGTTAAGTATCTACCTTTGGCTCAGGTCATGATCCCAGGGTCCTGGGATCGAGCCCCACATTGGGCTCCCTGCTCAGTGGGGAGTCTGCTTCTCCCTCTGCCTCCCCCCAATTGTGCTCATGTTGTCTCTCTCTCTCTCAAATAAATAAATAAAATCTTTTTAAAAAAAGTTGTCAACATAATTGGTCAAAAATAGGAACATATTAATGATTTCCTGGGAATTTATTATTATTAGAAAGATGACCCCTTTTTTTCCTGTGAATTGTTGTTAATGTTCTGAGCTAATTTTTCCATTGAGAGAAGGTGTTTTCTTTATTAATTTGTAAGAGATTTTACATATCAAGGCTATTAACCATTTGGCATACCTATTGCTAGTATTTTCAATTTATCATTTACCTGAATTTTTTGTATATTTTTATAAATGGCAGTTTTTAATATTTTAAAATTTACTTCATCATTTCTCCCATTGTTATTGTGCTTATAAACACCTTCCCATCCCAAGATCAATGAAATGTTTACTTATATTTTATTTTTGTGGCTTACTTTTTTGTTAAAAACATTAACAAAATTTGCCATCTTAATGATAATTTTTAATTGTATAGCGTAGTAGTGTTAACTATATACACATTATTGTGCAACAGCTTTCTAAAACATTTTTATCTTACAAAACTGAAACTATACCCATTGTGCAGTAAGTCCCCTTCCCTTTCCCCCCCAGCCCCTGGCAGCCACCATTTTATTAAGAGTTTGACTACTTAAGATACATCATACAAGTGGAATCATTTAGTATTTGAGATTTTTATGACTAACTTATTTCCCTTAGTGTTATGTCCTCAAGGTTCATCTGTGTTGTAGCATGTGACGGGATCTTCTTCTTTTCTAAGGCTGAACCATAGTCCATTGTGTGTGTGTATGTATGTATGTATATATATATGTAGGTATTTAGATATATATCACATTTTCTTTATACATTCATCTGTTGATGCACATTTGAGTTGTGTACACCTCTTGGCTATTGTGAATAAGGCTGCTGTGAATATCAGTATACAAATACCTTCTTGAAGTCTTGTTTTCAGTTCTTTCGGTTATATACCCAAAAGTTGGATTGTTAGATCATATGATAGTCCTTTTTTAAATGTTTTGTGGAACTTCCATATTATTTTATAAAGCATTTACACCATTTTACTATCCCATCAATCGTGCAGAAGGGTTTTTCTCTGCATTTTTACTAAAACATGTTATTTTGTTTTTTTGTTGGTACTCATCCTAATGCATGGAGATATCTTACTGTGGCTTTGGTTTGCTTTTTTCTAATGATTAGTGATGTTGAACATCATTTCATTTGCTTGGTATTCATTTGTATACCATCTTTGGAGAATTGTTTATTCACGTTCTTTGTTAATTTTTATGTGAGTTATTTGACTTTTGTTGTTTAGCTTTAAGTGTTTATATAATTTAGATATTAACCCCTTATCAGATATAATATTTATAAGTATTTTCTCATTTTCATTCTGCATCTTCTATAGGTCTTTTCTTTATGGTTGCCATAAGGATTACTTAAGACAGTTTATAGTTAGAGCAATCTATTTCAAACTGATAATTTCCATCATATACAAAAATGCTATTCCTTTCATCCCCTTCACTTTACATTATCAATTTTACAGATTATAAATTTTTATACTTTGTATCCATTAACATAGTTTGAGTTTTTAATGCTCTTATATTTTAAATCTACACTAGAATTTAAAATGATTTATGCACCACAAAATTCTGTATTTGTCTAAATATTTACCTTTACCTAAATATTTTACCAGAGAGTTTTATATCTTCATATGACTTTGTTTGCTGTCTAGTGTCCCCTTGTTTCAAGTTGAAGAACTCCCTTTAGCAATTCTTATAAGGCAGATCTAGTGATTATAAACTGTCCCCCTCTTACCCCCATCCCCACCAAATTTTGTTTATCTAGAAAATTCTTTATGGCTCTTTCATTTCAAAGGACAGTTTTGGTAGCTATCATATTCTTGGTTGGTGGTGTTTTTCTTTTAGCATTTTGAATATATCATCCCACTCTCCTCTGGCCTGTAATATTTCTGCTGAGAAATTCACTGACAATCTTATAAGGGCTCTTTTTTACGTGATGAGTCACTTTTCTCTTGCTGCTTCCTAGATTTTCTTTGTCTTTGACTTCTGTTTATTTAATGTGTCTTAGTGGAGGCTTCTTTGAGTTTATCTCGAGTCCTTTTTGTTCTTGAATTTGGATGTTTGTTTCCTTCCTTGGAACTGGGATGTTTTCAGACATTATTTCTTCAAATAAGCTCTCTGCCCCTTTCTCTCTTTCTTTTCTTTCTGGGACTCCCATAATGCTTATATAAGTCCCTTAGGATTTCCTCAGTTTTAAAATTCTTTTTTTTTTTCTTCTTCTGTCTTCGTAATTTCAAATGACCTGTCTTTAGGTTCATTGATTCTTTCTTCTGCTTAAGTCTGCTGTTGACTTCCTCTAGTGATGTTTTTCAATTCAGTTACTTCATTCTTCAAGTCCAGAATTATTAATTCTTTTATAGTTTCTCTTTGTTGATATTCTCATTTTGTTCATGCATAATTGTCTTTATTTCATTTTTGACTATCTGTGTTCTCTTGTAGCACACTGAGCTTCTTTAGGACAATTCTTTTGAATTTTTTGTCAGGCATTTCATAAATTTTTTTCCCTTAGGGTCCATTTCTGGAAATTTATTTTGTTCCTTTGAATGGGCCATGATACCCTATGTTTTCATGTGCATTATTTTTATTATTATTATTTTGCTGTGATTTGTGCATTTGACAAAACAGCCATCTTTCCCAGTCTTTACAGACTAGCTTTGTAGAGAAGAGCTGCCAACATGGCTAGAAATCCTGGGGGCTTCTCAAGCCTTTTCTGGGGATGCATCTTCTCTGAGCTTGTATATGTAATTTCTCAATTAGGGAGATTTGCCAGTTTCTTTTTCAGGAGTTTATACTTTCTTGCCCCCTCAGATGTCTGTCTGCAGTACCTTGAAAGTTCTATAGCACGGCTGGCTCTCTTCTGTTCTTGGTGGCTCCCACACATCTACAGTATTCTGGTTCCCTATCAGTGCTCCAAGTTAGGTGAGACAAAAAGCAGTCCCTTGAGCTGCCCCACAAAGGGTGGAACACTGAATGTACAGTGCACTCTTCTCTTTCCTTCCCAAAAGAAAAGCCACAAGTTGGGCTTTTTCTTCTCTTTGCACCAAACTGTGCTATCTTGGGAAGAAGTTATCATGATGGAGATAAAATGGCTTTTCTTACCCATTTCAATGTGACTATTCTTGGCTTTGAAATTTTTTGGAATACTGCAACTTATTACCTGCTTCCTGGAGTTCTCATAAGTATTCTTCAGACTTCATATCGTTGTTAAGTTGGTGTCTTGGTAGGAGAATGAGGTCTGGAGCTTCCTGTTCCACCGCACATGGTGACTATAGCCACTTTGCCCAACACCTATACAAACAGCTCCTTCCCCATTAGTTGATAGTGTTTCCTTTAATACATATTAACACATCTTAAGTTCTTACATAAGAAAGATTTAAGGAAATTCTGTATTGTTTCACTGATCTTTCTGTCAATTATTTGCAAGTACCAAACTGTTTTTGTGATTGTAGTATCATAGTATAATTTTAAATGTAGTAGGGCAAAATTATCCTCATATTATTTTTTATTCTAAAAATATTTTTATTCTCACTTTGTCTTTTCTTTTAAAGACCTAATATTTTTTAAAAAGGAAGAAAATCAGTTTTTTTGTTTGTTTTTTTGCAATGACATTAAACCTAGAAAATAATTGCAAGGAATATCAGGCTTGATTACATCATTCTTAAGATATTCATGTAGATCTCTTAATATAGTTTTCACCTATTTCTTTTTAAGCTTTTTTTTTTTTAAAGTAAGTACGATCTTTTTCTATTGTAGTTTTAACAGCTCTTTGATTTCATAAAGAAAGTCTTTTCCATATTCTATTTTATAACTGGACAAATTTACCCAGCTCTTCTTTCTTCAAGTATTTTTCAATTAAATTTTTTGGGTTTTCTACATTAAACCAGGTTTTAATTAAAGAAATGATAATGATTTCTTCATCATTACTATAGTTTTGTGACTTTTATTTCTATTTTCATATCCCTGATAGGCCTGAAGTACTTGAAAATTTGGGACAATGCTGCATTTGGATTAAAATGATGAGCATTAGTGTTACTTAAACCTGGTCTGAAAACCTGGCTTTACCACCTACTAATAGTTTCTCTTAACCCTCCCTAAAGTGGAAGTTAAGTGGCCAACTAACCTCCCTAAGCCTCATTTTACAAATCTTAAAATGGGAATAATAATAGTCCTTCATGTAGGTTTTTTTTTTTTTTGAAGATGAAGTTTTATTTATTTATTTATTCATTCATTCATTCTTCCATCCAGTACAATTAACATACATTGTTATATTAGTTTCAGGTGTCCAATGCAGTGATTCAACAATTCTGTACGTTATTTGGCACTCATAGATCAAGCAGCTACTTATACAAAACATGTAGTACAGTAAATATTATTAATAATGCTAAATATTAAAAGGGGTAGTTGGGAGCATTCTTGCATTTTTTATTTTAATAAGAATAAATGTTATGTTTCACCATTAAGTATAATGTTGAATGTAGACAATATAAATATTATTTTCATCTATAGATCAGTGAAATATTTTATAGTTATCTGAGCATGAGAGCCAAGAGTGAAAGCATAATTCCTGGATCCTTCCGTTTGAAGAGGGAATTTAGCATTACTTTATCTCTTCTTTCCTCTCTATGCTTCAGTCTTTGTTAGTTTAATCTAGAATTACAGACCTAGTTTATTATTATAAATATATTTTCTCTTAAATGATCATTTTAGTTTTTCCTTTCATGTTTGTAGATACATTTCTGATTGATATTGGTATTTAAATAAAATTTGAAAGTGAAGACAGTAGGTCTTTGTGTGCCTCTTAATGTTGTGCTTTGACACCTGATTACTCAAGTAAGATATTTTTTTCAAAACACTAGAGAATAAGCCAGCTGAGTTTTAACCCATTCTTCTAGGAAGACATGATTTTCAGGGGTCCAAAAAATTGTTAGTTTTTTTTTTGTAGTGATGATTCTATTGCTGTACATCACTGTGAAGTAAATAATTGATGGAAGATACACTTTTCCTTAAATTTTCTTTGCTTCCTCTGCTAACAAAATAGAATCTGCTTCATTTTTCAAGGTCATCCAGGAAAGGTACAGTGCTATTTACAGAAAGTTGATGGAATCCCATAGTTTCAGACTTTCTTTTTGATGAAGATATACAGTAGAATATTGCTGAATGGGAAATTTTCTATTCCTTTTAGGAACTTTTTAGAAGGTTTGATGAATGAATTATAGGGGATAACTTTACAAAATCTTCGGTAACTTCTGTGTCTTTAATCCATTTGAAATCACAGCCTCTATTTGGACTATGTTCTGTGATGTTTGAGATCTATCTGCTATCTTTGTGTTAACCTGGGGTGGAGATTTTCATTTTCATATGCAGTTCATTTTTGCAAGAGTGCCTTTTCTATATTAGTATACAAATATCCATATGAAAATGGATTGTGTTAATTCAGTGCAATGCCTGCCCTTTTTAATATTGAAAGACCTTAGGTATTTATCTTTATTGCCTTGACTTCTGAATTTCTTATAAGATTATTTGGGCAAGCTCAGCATTGGATTTTAAGATAAAATACATATAATGAATAATGAGATAGGGGAAAAATATCTGGCAGAAGCCTTAGGGAATCTTAAGGCAGATTTTCAATTATTGCTTTATGTATCATGAACAATTTCATGGAGACATAGCAGTATAATACATATAGAAAATGCCTACTGTTGGTATAGAGTGCTTTTGAATTGTATGATCTTCAATTTATTGTCATAGTAACCTATTAAAGAGTATCCTAGTCCTTAAAGTGTTGGCTCAGTTTTCAAAAATTGTCTTGTTTATACTGCAAATTCAGACACAGGGAAACTACTTTTTCAGAGCTTAATTTTGGAGGAAACTAATTATACAGGAGAAAGGAATGTAACATTGGAAGTGATACAAATCTAACTTCAGCTGAGTCTGTTCTTTTCCCTGAAACCTGTACAACTATTTAACATGCTAACTTCTACAGTGCTCTGCATAACACAGGTACTCTGGAAGCACTGAGTGCCTGAAATCTTTAATACTTTTTTAAAAACTTAGGTGAAAATACTTATCGTAATGAATATATATTTGAAAGAAGTTTCAAATGTGGGGATAAACAAGAGCAATTTGAGTGACTAAAATTTTGGAATTTTAAAAGAAATTCCTTTTTGTGTGCTGTAGCCGCTAAGCTAACGTATTTTGTTGTTTTGAGAATTTCAAGTGATATTGTAAGTTTTATACTCAGAATAGGACTATACCAATAAAGAATGTTTCTGCTGCAAATAATTGAAATCCAATTCAAATTAGCTTAAACAAACAAACAAAAGGATTGCGTGACTTTGATAAAGGGGAAGCATAGAGGGGGGTGGGTCCTTAGCTCACATAAATTGAGGGAACCAAATTGCCCAAAGAACCTCCTATGCATCTTGTTCATCTTGCTCCCCTGAGGCTCAGCTTCATTCCTTCCTACCACAGTCCAGTTTCTTCTGATTATTGAGGAGACATGACACAGGTTCTTCCAGATTTCATCTTGCCTTTCAACAACAATGGTTAAGATTGGGTTTATATGTCCCCACTTCAGCAATATACACATCTCCAAAAGGATTTTGTTTCTCCATCCTTGGACCAGATGTCCATGCTTATAGCTATGGGGTTGGGGGATTTATATCGGTAACCCTAGCTCAACCACATAGTTGGAGCAGGAGAAGTATAGTAGTCCCAGGAGGAGCAGGGAGGTAGAGTCATAGGGAGGACAAAGCAGCCAGATTAAGGAGTGATATAAAGTGCCACTGAAAAATGAATGTTAAATAGATGTCAAATTTCTGTTTTGGCAGAAATTGCAAAGTTTGGGAGTCCTTGAGTTAACAAAATGGGGATGATGAATGACTTCATTAGGAGGAAGAAGTGAAGGGAGAAATCCCAGCCAGTGCAGCCATTCCTGACCCTCCTTTCATAATTTGGGGTTTGCCCAAAAAGGAAGGACAAGAGAACATATCTGTGGTAGACAGAATAATGGTACTCAAAGATGTCTTATGTTCAAAAGCTTACAACATGTGAATATGTTTCTTACATTGCAAAAAGGACTTTGTAGTTGTTAACCTAATTTATGTTAATAGCTATAAGCACAACACTAGTAATACCAATGTCTAATACTATTTCCCCATTTCCCACTTTCTTACGGTTGAAGGAATAGAGTCAGGTTTATCTATTTCCTTCACTGATTCCTTCAACAAGGTTTACTTCATATATGTTTTGTCCCAGGCACTGCCTGAGTGCTGGAGGCACAAAAGTTGTGGTGACACATTCCTTTCCTTCCAGATGTGTCCAAGCTAAGGATGGAAATAGACACGTAAACAAATCATCTCACTATATTTGGTGGGCCAAAGGCTGACTTAAGGCCATAAATTAAAGGGCAGCAGTTATTTGTTTTCATTGTCTTGGATAATATTTTCAACATGTTGAGGAGGAGGTCATTGAGAGAACATGACCACCAGCTGACCCGCAAGTTGGATCCAGGCAATTGGAGGCTCCTCTCCCGCTCCCCGTCATTAGATGTATGTTCTGCCCACCATCCCCACAGTGGAAGCTATTTTCAAGGATGCAGCACTGAGGGAACAATGTGTTGTTGAGATCATCGGTACATTATACGTGACTGAACCCAGCTAAGACCTCTTCGTAAACTTTTACAGTTCTTGTGGCTGGGTGAAGAGATCTACTCTTTTTTGCAGCTGCCCAAGACAAGCCTTGTATGTAAGTTCCCTTGCTTATTAAACCTGTCACCTACCAATCTGGAGTAGCCTCTTTCTTTGGTCTTTCCTCGCCCTCTGTGTACAAGGGACAGTTTCAGATTCCAACCAGGAAGCTCCTGAGGTTTTGAACCAATAATCAGCAAGGCAGCCAGGAGACTGAAGAAATGGGTCTTGGGATAAAGGCATCTGTAGGGGAAATTTTGAGTTGGTTATCCATCTCTGTGTGGGGAGAAGTGGTCCATATTTAGATGCTTGTGGACTGCCACATGAATATGGGAACAGCCCGGAAAAGCCATATGGTTTGGCACATTTGTTTGAGGACCCACGCATAGCACACTGTGGCAGAGAAGTGAAATGATTGGCTGCAACAGTAGGCTGGCCTCTACGGTGAGTAATTAGGCTGACTGCCCACTGATCCCGATTAAGGGCCAAAGCCCAAGTTAGAAAGTTGGGAGAAGAGCTGAGGTTAAAGAAGTATATGCAGGTGTCCACTACTCTGTCAGCTTCAGGGCTGGCAGACAGGTGGGAAAGCAGGTTGTAAGTTGGAGGCCTTAAGGTACCATTTTGCAAAGCTGAGGTGGGGCACAAGCTGCTGAGAAATAAGGTCTAAGTGCTTGTGACCAAGCCTGATGGGACGCTAAGAGGTAGGGGCACAGGACAAACTATCCAAGAGCTGCATTGAGGGGGTATTGTACTCCCTGCTTATAGTGCTTTCAGAAGTCCAGTATGGATGGTAAAAAAACCCAGATGGGTCATGGCAAAAGTTTGTGAACTACTGAGAATTGGACAAGGTAGTGCTCCCTCATCTATGGGGCTGTGCCCAACACTGCATTTATCTTAGATACTTGGGCTACAGTCCTGGGAGTGTATCACACTGTACTGAACTGAGGAAATGCTTTTTTTCAGTATAACCCTGGCCACTGAGTCACAAAGTCAATTTGCCTCCATATGGAAGGGACAACAGTGGACTTTTCAAGTGTTTTTCCAAAGCTATCGGCTTGGTCCCACAATATTTCATGGGATGGTAGCCTGAGATCTGTCCCTGTTCTCCTTCACCGCATTAGTAAAATGCATCCATTACACGGATTATGATATCATGTTAAGATGTGAAGACTTGCCTCTGCTGTAGGACATTCTGCGGATTTTGCTGGAACATCTTCAAGGAGAGGATGAGTGGTGAACCCACAGAGAATTTAAGGCCCAGGAACTGCTGTAAAGTTTCTGGGAATTGTATTGTTGGATTAATCATGCATTGTCCCAGAAGCTGTGATTAACAAGATATGAGCCTATCCTACTCCTAAGAACCTGAAAAAGGTACAAGATTTTGTATGGATTTTGGGGTTTTGGAGGACTTTTATTTCCCACCTGGCATAGTACTTCTGTTCCTTAGACTGCCTGGTAAAAAAAAAAAAAAAATGGCACCTATGAGACTGGGGATCAGAGCACCAAGCTGCCTTTGAGAAGACAAAAGCACTAATGAAGCAGCTTAAAGCTCTGGGCATCTCCCAAGCAAGCAGGGCTACCATTTGAATTTGATATGTCTGTGACTCCAGAAGGTATGTGTTGGGCACTATGGCAGAGATAATAGGAGGAGAGAGTGTCCCTAGGATTTTGGTCCCAGCTCTGAAGGGAACAGAAACCAGATGTACCTCCATAGAGCAACAGCTCCTAGGAGCATATACAGTACTCTTCCAGGATGAGCTTCTTATGAAGGAACAGCCTATCACAGTAAGAACTCCCCTTCTTCTCAAGGAGTGGGTGGAGAACATGTCCCACCCCTTGCAAATTGCAACAGAGGGACACCCAGTCGGCTAGCCCACTGTCTCTAGAAATATGGGTGCTACTAGGCCCGGTGGAGTGTATACATTCTCCGAATGCCTCCATCCCTATCCTTGCGGTGGCCTATGAAGAGTGGGGGAAATTCCTGCTAATACCTGGTATACAGATGGACAACCCACCCACATGGACTGCAGTCACTCTTCAGCCCAACACTGACACCATCTGGATGGAAACAGGAACAAATCCAGCAGCCAGTGGGCTAAAGGAATAGCAGTTTGGCTGGTTATCACTCATGATCCCTGGCCATTGACCCTCTGCACAAACAGTGGGGCTGTTATAAAGGGATTAACCCTATGGCATGGACAATGGAAAGCCCAGAAGTAGGTGATCATAAATAAGCCCTTGTAGGGTCAGGTAAGATGGAAAACATTTGGGCTCTTCTACAGAAGCCTGAAGTAGTCTTCCCCGTCTTTACCTTTATGCCTCAAGGAAATGACAACCCCTGGCAATCAGGAAACTGATGCCCTAGCTCAGAGTACAAACTTTAGCCCCTGACCCTTTAGTAGATACAGCAGATTGGGTCAGAGAAAGGGCAGCCACTGTAGCACCTGGTGGGATTGCCTATTGCCAAGGATGTCAGATTACCTTTGAACTCTAGCAACTTGGTTAATGCAGTAACAGCACATCCTGTATGTTCTAAATAATGCCTTGGGCAACTGCCAAAGGAGTCTGGAGCCATCCATATAAGTTCCCATTCAGTGAGGGATTGGCAAATTGATTATATCGGCCCCTTCCTCCAAGTGAAGGTTCTAAATATGCCTTGGTTTGTGTGGACACTGTGTTTAGCCTAACCCAAGCTAGCCTCCATTGCTCTGCAAACCAGGCTGCCACTAATAGGGGATTAGAGAAACTCAGTGGATACCCTCACCAAATAGGTAGTGATCAGGAGTCACATTTCTAAGGTCATGACGTGGAACATGATACTGAATGGAGGCTCAACCCCCAAGTAGCAGAGTCCGTAGAAAGAAATAATGGAATACTAAAGCAGAAATTAAATTACTAACAGGTAAAACCACTTTGGCTGGGTGGATTAAAGTACTGTCTCAGGCTTTAAAACATTTGAATGATCAGTCACTGTGGCCTATTGCCCCATCTGCCTGACTGGGGAGTCTTATGGAGACACCTAAGGCTGTAAACGTTGTGGGAGACAGCCATTGCCCTGACTCACCGAGGATCAACATGCTATGCTGCTGAGGACACCAAGCCCCATCACACCTGGGAAAGGTGTATTTTTTTTTTTAAAGATTTTATTTATTTATTTGAGAGAGAATGAGATAGAGAGCATGAGAGGGGGGAGGGTCAGAGGGAGAAGCAGACTCCCTGCTGAGCAGGGAGCCTGATGCGGGACTTGATCCTGGGACTCCAGGATCATGACCTGAGCTGAAGGCAGTCGCTTAACCAACTGAGCCACCCAGGTGCCCTGGGAAAGGTGTATTCTACTGAAATTTGTAATGGGATGTCCTACCAGGATGGGTGAGTTACTTTGCATCTTTGGGTGAGGAGGAGCTACGTAAACTCAACTGGGACCCCACTGTCCTGCTACAAGGTGAACCTCTTGAATGGTTCTGTACTTTGTACTGTACTTTGAATGGAACACACACTGTTTAAAGACAGAAAAAGATGAAAATCCTGGGTTGGTACATCCTGCTGCTAGTCTGCCTCTTCTCATCTGACAGCGCTGCCTTCTCCTGGCATGGTGAACACAACCATGTCACACTCTTGAAGCTGCAGCCACATTGACACCTAATGATCAGGGCACAGGTGTAATTCTTATACAAGGTGGATATTTTCCCATACAGTTTCCTACTAAAGATCTGTCTTTTCAACCCTGGACTTGTACTGTTCTTCCGGTGTCAGGTCACAAGATGGGTGCTTTGATGGAGATAGCTTTCTACAACAGGCCCACTTGTGTGCTCAGCAAAGGAATCAATGCAACTCTTGGTAAGTGGGCAGCTGCCACTCTCTAGGTTGTCGGGATTGCCATCGTGGGTATCACCACTCCAGAGGGGGGATTAGAGGGCCTTAAAGCAGTATATTAAGGAATAACGACCTCATGCTCTTACTCTTAATTCTTCTGCTACTACTAATACTGATCCAGAGACCTGGGCTATGGCACACACTGTCAATAACTGGGCTGCACAGGCAGCCCAACAAACTGTTGATCAGAAGGGTCCTAAAAATACCACCGTCAAAGCCATGGATGGCTAGAGACACTTGGGTGGTGAAGTTAGTTAAGTGGCTGACTCTTAGTTTTGGTTCATGTCATGATCTCAACATTGTGGGCTTGAGCCCTGTTTTGGGCACAGCACTCAGTGTGGAGTCTGCTTAAATTTCTCTCTCCTTAGACTTCTGCCCCTGCCCCCACCTCTCTCTCAAATAAAAAAAATAAATCTTAAAAAAAAAAAAACCCAAAAGCCATGGCTGACTATGCTCAAATTTGGGATGGGTTCATTTGGCTCACCCTGGGTTGTGAACGTTTGAGCACTCAGGCACCCCTTTGTTGGGAAGCGAAATATCACTCTAAATGGAATGAACCCAGTTGTACCAGGGATCTGGGATGGATATTACCAAAGCTGCATAGTCACTCTGTCACATGAAAGGATAGTGACTGCTTTGGCACTAACTGGTTTGGCACTGACTGGTCATGCCGTCTGGGTATTTTTGGATAGCCCTCAATGGGACCCAGTGGTTGTATGGCACAATCTTTGTGGCTTCCACCTTAGTGGCTGGGCTTCTGCACCTGGGTTTTCTTTGGCCACAGGGGAGAATCCACTCTGCAGTAACAATAATTACCGACCTCTGTTTCCTCCAGGCACATTCTGTTTTCCACCAGTATGATCATTTAGCTGCCGTCTTTGTTCCCTCCATTGGCCTGCAAAATGTTAGAGGACACATAGAAGCCTTTGTTAAATTCCCCCAACAAGCTTAAAGTGATGGTTGGCAAAGCCTAATTTTATTGAACACTGAACTCTCTCTAATGACCAAAGCTGTCCCCTGAGATAGAATGGACATTATTACTACCTGTGCCATTATCCAAACAAAATATGTGTGTATATCTGATGAGTCTGCTAATGTATCATCTTTATTAAATCACGTGAGGGCACAAGTGAATGCCCTGTGGTCGGACCCCCAGTCTGCGGGACTTAATAAACCGGTGGTTAGGAGCATGGGACTCTGGGCAGAAAAACTTACTTATTTTGGGAACCATTATCTTCATGTGGGTCTTGTCGGTCACGCGCCTATATTGCTGCTGTGGACCTGCCTCCAATGCACCCTGCAGCCCTCACACGAGCCGAGCCCTGATAGGGGCACCCCTTGCTGACTGCTCCGGGCTCATTGCAGAAGGTGGGGTGTGGGCGGTTTAAGAGCCGCCGCAGGGGTGCAGTGTCCGCGGAGGTCACGGAGAGGTCATGACCTCCGGCCGACCCCCAGCTGGAGCCGGGCACTCAGAGGCCCCTCGGCCCCGCCCAGTCCTTGGAGGGTCCCTTCCGCGCACCATTTCCGCAGCAGGAGCTTGTTCCCGGGGCGCAGCCTCGAGGGAGCCGTGTGCTGTGGAGACTTCGGGGTGTCTGAGCGCAGGGGAGGCGTCCGCGTCAACTCCAGACCACGGGGTGGCTGGTGCGGCGATCCCCGCGGCTGGCGGTGCCCAGGACCCGCCTGCTGTGTAAGTTCCCTGGCTGCGTCCCGGCTGCCCCCTGCCCGCCACGTGCGGGTGCCAGGTTCAGAGTCACCCAGGAGGCTCCCGAGGTCTCGAACCAGCAGTGTGTCAGACGAGAAGAGAGACGCTAGGAGGAGAGTATCCTAGAGCATTGCTTAGGTGGAAGAGACAGTCGCGCATCCAGGTGTGAGCCTGAACAGAACTGACTGGACAAGCAGACAGAATCCTAGATCTCAGCTGGCCGCAGAAAGTCCGGCTTTTCTACACTGGCCATGTCACTTTTACCGGCAGCCCCTTTCTCTCACAAAAGTGTCCCCCTGCCTCTGGACTCCCAAAGGGCCCTAAGTTCTTGGTTACAGCTCTCATTCTACTGGCTATTACCTATTTATCTTTGTCCCCACATGACTATAAACACGTCAGGGAAAGGAAGCGCCTCATTCATCTGTGTTTCCAGCACCCTACACAGTCCTGGAAGTTAGTAGATACTTAATCAGTTCTTTTTTTTTTTTTAAAGATTCTATTTATTTGAGAGAGAGAGAGCACATGAGAGGGGGGAGGGTCAGAGGGAGAAGCAGGCTCCCCGCCGAGCAGGGAGCCCGATGCGGGACTCGATCCCAGGACTCCAGGATCATGACCTGAGCTGAAGGCAGTCACTTAACCAGCTGAGCCACCCAGGCGCCCGATACTTAATCAGTTCTTAATTGAGGAATTAACTAGGAAAGAATGATGTCATGATTAAGATAACTTGAACTCATAGAGATGTGATTATATGTAATATAGCACTAGTTATAATAAGGAAACCCCAAATTTTAGTGGCTTCCCAGAATGAAAAATTATTTGTGGCTCATGTAGCCCAAATTAAGTGTTTTTGATTGTCAAGGGGGTCTCCTCTGAAGAGTGATTTGGGAACCCTGACCCCTTCCATTTTTTTGTCTCCACGATCTTCAGTGTAAGGCAGGGGGTTACAGAGGGTGAGAGGAAGGAAGGGTTGTATTTACAGTTTTTATGGGGCAGGTGTGAAAGTGGCTTGTAATCCATTGCATGTAATGTAACACCATTGATAATGTCTACAACTACCTGCAACAGAGTCTGGAAATGTGATGTAGCTGTGTGCCCAGAAACATTCTCCCCTACAGTGTGCCTTCTACCACATTTTAAGATAATTTCTCTATAGAAAACGTCATTTATATATACACGTAAGAAAAAAATATCAAAAACTATGAGATTATCAGCAACCATGGCAATTTATTTAATTGGCAGTTATGTATATGTTCCTATTCTTAGGGCCTTGTAAACTGATTTGATATCTACTTTGGGATGGAAAAAAAAGAGAACAAAGAAATTAATTAAATACCCTTCATAGAAGCTGAAGAAAACAGAAAGGAAAATAATAACAATGATAATGGTGACAACATATTTAATGCTCACTCATTCATTTTAAGTGTTATTATTGTGGAATTATTTTCTTTAGGTATGACTTTCAGAGACATATTTGTCCTAACAGTAAAAAGAATTGTCTCAAAGTTATTTTTTTCCGTCAGCTATTCCAAACAAATGATTTAATTGCCAAAGAGAATTTCATTTTATTACAAGTTAACAGGTTTTCATTAAACTCATTCAAACATGTTAGTATTTTTTCTCTTTTGATGTTGTATATCTTAAAGCAGATTAAGTGGTATTTATGAGTCCCATTAATAACAAAATGAATGTTGTTTCATTTTATTATTGAGACTCTCACTGTACTTTTTAATCCCCAAGTAATACATTTTTATAGAGAATATAGGAACAAGTAATAAAAATATGAAAATCACCACCAATGCCATCACTCAGAAAAAGACATTTTAGATAATTGGGATATATTCTTTCAGAATTTTTCTATGAATATAATACGTTGATTTTTCATTTTGGTTTGTTTCAGCAGAGTTTTACAAAAAAAGTCATTTTGTAATCTGTTTTTCTTAGTCGATGTTATATCATAAACATAATCACATATCCTTCTGCATTAACAACCTCATAGTATTTCATAATATGATAAATCAAAATTTATTAAGCCAATCCCTCAATACAACAATTAGATTACTTCCAGTTATTGGTTATTATAAATAAGATGGGATGAACATCTTTGTACTTGGATCTTTGCCAGTGTTATTGGACTATGTCTAAAATGTCAAAACCATTAGTTCCCAAATATTAGTATGCATAGGAATCATCCTGGGGACTTATTCAGACTTCTAGGCCCTAGTCAGAGAGATTCTGATTAGGCAGTTCTGGAATAAGGCCTGGGAGTCTGAATTTTAGCAAGCACCATCTGTTATTATCATGCAGGGAGTTTGAGCATCACATTTTGAGAAATAATGGCTTAGAGATAATATAAATACTATCTTATCCCTCCAACCTTTGCAAAAATGCCATTTTCCAGCAATAAGATATATGTGTCCTAGTGGTCAGTTTTACATTTCTTTCCAAAATAAGGCCATTTAACCTCCTGCCTTCTACCAGATACAGTTGTTCTATTTATTTTTGAAATATCGATACACATTGATCTGGAATTTTTAAAGAGCAATTTGTCATACTGTTTTTTGAATGGAAATGTTAGGATATGCTGTTTTATCATTTTTATTGTCAAGATAAAAATACTACACTTTATTTTTTTTTAAAGATTTTATTTATTTATTTGACAGAGAGAGAGACACAGCTAGAGAGGAACACAAGCAGGGGGAGTGGGAGAGGGAGAAGCAGGCTTCCCACAGACCGGGGAGCCCGACGCGGGGCTCGATCTCAGAACCCTGGGATCATGACCTGAGCCGAAGGCAGACGCTTAATGACTGAGCCACCCAGGTGCCCCTACACTTTATTTTTAATAGAGGTTGTTCTCTCAAAAGAGGTTACCTCTCGAGGTGGTTTTATCTAAAAGAGAATGTCACAAACATTGAGTCTTTCATCAGATAGCCTGGGTTATATAAAGCATTTTTGCAGTAGCAATGCTACTGTCAGAGTGGGCAGCTCAGCACTTACAAAAATATATTAGCTTTGGCCAGTTACATTCAGTGTTCAGCTCTGCTAGACTCATCCTTTGTTCTTTTCCATATTCATCCCGAAGAAGGGTATCTATACACTTCAGTCATTAACTGCTCTTGAGAAATGTATAAGGCAAATTATGACCTGTTAGCAATCCCAGAATGTGGGTTCATTTTGCACTCATGTCCTTAGATGAAGACACAGAACTTCACAAACACATAGAGGCTCACTTTCTCAATCTAAAGGCCAAGAATGTTACATTTATTACCTTTTCTTTTTATTTTGTGTGCTTGCCTTCTCTCTACACATTGATTTTGCCATTGGCTATTATAAAATCAGAGTATTCAAAACTGAAAGTGGTCTTACGGTTCATTTTGTACAACCTCTCAATTTTATATCTAAGGAAACTAAAGCCCAGAAAGGTTCAATGACCCCTTAACATCACAAAAGTAATTATCCTAGAAACTCTATCTCCTGATTTAATCAACAAGGATTATTATTAATTTTCGGTGTTTATGTAAGACTGTCCTGATCTCAGTTCTGTTGTTGTTGTTGCTGTTGTTATTATTTCAATGAAAATGTGAAGCTTATTAAATTTTGGTCAATTAGTAATTGTTCTCTTCTAGTAATCTGCACCCTGCCTTACTATACTTGTTAGAAGTAGTAAAACACAGTTGTTCTTAGCTCCACCTTTAACTAAAAGAGATTTGGTTTTGGATCTTGACTGAAGGGTAATTGGCCATCCTGGTTTGGGTCTGGCGATTTCCCCAGACTTGGAACTTGCATTGCTAAGACCAGAAAGTCCCAGGCAAACCGGAAGTGTTACCCTGCTCACCATGTGGCTGTGTGATGCAGGCCTGCTGTTTTATAGGTTTCTCTTTCTCTGTGTGTAAAATGGGAGAAGTAACAGCATCTAACTCAGAGGATTTCAGTAAAATTTGCGAGTTGGTATATGTAAAACACAGCGCCATTTAATAAGGACTTAACAAATATTAGTCATTATTATTATTAAAATTTTTCTCAGATTTGTTGAGACGTAATTGCCATAGAGCAGTATGTAAGTTTAAAGTGTAACAGCACTGTGATTTGACTTACAAATGTGAAATCATTACCACAATAAATTTAGTTAATATTCATCATCTCAAATAGATACTGCATGGAAAAAGAAAAAAAATTTCCTCATGATGAGAACTCTTAGGATTTATTCTCTTAACAACTTTCATATATATCATATGGCAGTGGTAACTGAAGTTATCATGTGGTACATTCTATCCCTAGTATGTATTTATCTTATAACGGGAAGTTTGTTCCTTTTGACCACTTTCATTCAGTTTCCCCTCCCTCCTGTACCCCCACTTTTGGTAACCACAAATTGGATCTCTTTCTTCTGTGAGGTTTTTTTTTTTTTTTTTCTTTCTCAGGTACTACATATAAGTGAGATCATACAGAATTTGTTTTTTCTGACTTGTATAACTTAGCATAATGCTCTCAAGGTCCATCCATGTTGTTGCAAATGTCAGGATTGGCTCCTTTTTTTTTTTACTGCTATAAACATTGGGGTGCACGTACCCTTTCAGATCACTACATTTGTATCTTTGGGGCAAATACCCAGTAGTGCAATTGCTGGGTCATATGGTAGGATTGACTTCTTTTTGAAGCTATTATTGTTAATGTTTTACAAATCAAGAAGATTCCTCAGAGCGCAGATTTTCAGAATCTGGATCTTCGTATCTAGGATTTGAAATAAATGAACTTTGACTTTAGCTTAGACATCTTCTTTACCTTTTTGGTGCCCTTATTTTATTCTATTTATCCATAAAATTAGATAATAAAATGAAAGGCCGAATAGAGTACACCACTGCATATCCTCTTACATTTTTCAAGATATAAGCCAGAAAAAGACAAATTTTCCATGTGGAATTGATATAGATGAATGAAGTATCAAAGGCAGCATAGTTCTGTGAAAATATAAAGGAAATTAACCTGAATTATAATAATAGTAGCTGCCATTTTGTTGAGTACAAACTGTGCCAGATATTGGTACTTTAAATACTTCATATCTCTGTTCCAGGCAATAACCTTGAGAGGTAAAAATTACTATCCTAAATGTTCAAATGAAGAACCAACCTTACTTGTCCAAAGATAGTAGTATAATAAGGAATACAATAGAAATTCTAAGCTAGGTATGGGCTCCCCAAAGTCAGTTTTTAAATTATAATGGACAGGTTAATTTTGGGAAAAGTACTTTGCCTCCCTTGACTAGTTTCTTCACCTTTAAAGTTCAGAAGGAAACAAAATTGTTATTTATGATTGTTTATCACATTGCAGGTAATGAGCAATGCAGTTTATTATGTTTCTAATAAAGAAATAGAAAACTCAGGGAGATGAAGCAGTACTCTTAAGAACACAGCTAAGTGGCAACACAAAGACTAAAACCCAGCATGTTACCTGGTAACATTTGGTGACTCTATCATTCTGAGGACATGGATATAATAAACATTGTTAGATTTTCCAACCACTGGGAAATAATAATTGCTCATGTAACAGTATGTTTTTTCCAACTAACATCAAAATATTAAATTTTCTACTTTATTCTAGACTTGATTTGCCTTGCATGTGGATAATAAAGATCTAATTTACAAAATTCAACTATGATTTTAACATAATTCTACTGGGTACCCAGTTTTCTTTTCATGTCCTTTTTTGTTAAATTCCCCTCACAAAGTCTTACGATAAAAGTTTGCAAAGAATATTCATCCAAGTAACACAAACCATATGAAAATGTGTTACAAGTATGGTCCTAAGTATGGAGAAAAAGAATAGGACTCATTTTCTCCCTAGCTTTTCATAGGCATGTAGGTATAGATACGTCATATGTCAAGATATACGTGTGAATTTTCTGTAAGTCATTTTATAGAAGGCAGAAAAATATTTTGACTTGCCCTTGATTTTACAGAATTCATGCACAAAGCTCATAAATTCTAAAATTATTGGAGATGTCAGTTAACTGTAACAACTGAGCCATATCTAAATATACTGGTGAACAAATTTACTGTTTTAAAAATAAATATAGATTTCAGTTATTCTAATCTTGTCACCAAATATTGTTCTGTTAGTGTTGTTGCTTCATAGTTAGCATTTTTCATGTATACTTTTCCCTTAATTTCTTTCTCCAGAAGTATAGAGCTATCATGTATTGTTCAGTGCTGGGACTTTCACTGAGAACTGTACTTTCTTCAACTCTTGCCTTAGGCCTCTGAGGAAACACTGCATTCCAGTAATGAAGAGGAAGACCCTTTCCGAGGAATGGAACCCTATCTTGTACGGAGACTTTCTTGCCGCAATGTTCAGCTTCCCCCTCTTGCCTTCAGACAGTTGGAACAAGCAGACTTGAAAAGTGAATCAGAGAACATTCCAAGACCGACCAGCCTTCCCCTGAAGATTCTACCACTGATTGCTATCACTTCTGCAGACTCCAGTGGGTGAGTGCCTTTGGGCGACGTTTTCCCATTTTGTATTTTGGATGGTGATTGTTATCTTTGGTCTTTTGAGATTTTGTGGCTCATTGCTTGATTTGAGTGGGGGGAAAATGGGGTTTCTAGAGCCAGAAGAAAGAAGGGTCATTTTCCCTCAGGTAATGTCTCTATCTCTGCAGGGGAAGCTGTTTTAGTCAAACGGTTTTACATGGAGGAATTGAAAAGGTATTGGTAAATGATCATAAGCATCTAGGAAAGGGGACTTGGACTTAGAAAATTAATATTGGTCATATGTGATTTAATAAAAAATCCTTAACAAATGAGAACTAATGGACAAATTACCACATAGGCATACATATCTGGAAACGGTAGGCAGTGTTCATTCATGTAAAACAAATTTGGAATCAAGAATAGATTGTCCTGTAATGAGAATCAAAGGAAATACGCACTTATATTCATGAGTCTAGTAATTTGGCCTTTGACACTTTGAGGTGTTACTAGAATACTGTTTCAGTTCCCAGCATGAGGTGCTTTTATTTAGCATTAGTACATGTGGAAGGATCACATGTAGTCACTGTCTCTATCATGCAATAACATATCTCCATCTTTGCAAAGTACTTGTGTTTTTGTTCTTTCTCTGCTCTTTACCAATAGAGTTTTTATTCTCTAAGAGCAATGTCACCAGGTAAAACATTGTGAAAGAAAGTATGGATAATGGGCACACCCCTTATTTGCTCTTCTGTTCAGCTGCATTTTTAAGAAGCTTGAATAGAAAAGAAAGGAGGAAGCCATTGGCCCATACTTGGAAAGCCTCTAGAGCGTTTCCTAAGATTACAAGAACAAAGCAATTTGTTATTTGGCAAATGTGATTCTTCCCCATTTTGAGAAGGTACTTCTGGATTTTCTTAAAAGTTGTTAGAAAAGTTGTGATCAGGAGAAATTTTGCTAATAACTGTCCTCTAAGATGCTGAATTTAGTTGTTTGAATTGTTACAGACCAGTTCAAAGGGTCTGTGTTATTAAAAGGTATAAAGAAATTACTACTAGTTAAATAAGAATATAGCAAATTCTTTCTTTGAATCAATGGAAAGAGGAAATATTTGTTTAGTTGTTTTTCATATTGGTTTTGGTTTTTAATGAATCATGTATATAAAGAAGAGTGTATACTTATTCATCAAACACACTAAAGCCTTTGGGAATTTTGTATGGCAGCTTGACCTGAACCTTCTTTGAAAAATACTATCTCAAAAAACTGATTTCCCCTCCCATTGGGATCAATACCACTACTGTTCACCTGTGTAGAGGGTAGGATTCCCAGATATCAGGGGTGTCAGGGGTCACCAAGACCACCCCTAGTTTCCATGGTTTGCTAGATGAGCTTCCAGTACTCAGCAGATAGTCATGTTCATGGCTGAGATTTATTACAGCAAAAGAATACAAAGCAAAATCAGAAAAGAAAAAGGCACATAGGGCAAAATCTAGAGGAAACCAGACACAAGCTTCCAGTCTCCAGTCCCAGTGGAGTTAGACAGGATGCACTTAATTCCTCTAGAAATGAGATGTGACAGCACATGTGAAATGTGTAGAAGCCTTCTGCCAGAGAAATTTGTGAACAACTCGGTGCTTATATGAGGAATCTAAAATAGTGAAACTCATGGACACGGTAGAAGGGGGCTTGCAGGGAATTGGGGTAGGGGAAGTGGGAAATTGCTATTCAATGGGTATATAGTTTCAGCTATGCAAAATGAATCAGCTCTAGAGATCCGTTGTACAACATTCTGCCTATGGAGAACAATACTGTTATGTGTGCTTAAAAATTTGTCACTAGGGTAGATCTCATGCTAAGTGTTCTTAGCACAACAAAGAAAAAAGAAGCCACAAAATAAAAAATAGACTCAGTGCCCAGAATTTTTACTGGGAGCTGGTCACTTAGGCACCCTCTAGCTAGTATGTGCCTAAATTTCAGATTCCCAGAAGGAAAGCAGTCATTCAGCACAAACCACATTTTTTGGCAGAACCAGTTTAGGCACAGTGAACCACTCTTACCATTCAGGGAATGGTGGGCACCCTCCTGAAATCCAAGTTTCTAGGGCCAACCTTTCAAACAAGCTTTTCTAAAGATAATAGTCACAGGCCTGATGTTAACTCTGTTCTGCACAGCAGATATATCTTAGTATCATTATCTTGCTTTTTCTACATTTGAGTAAGAAGGGATTATATTTGTAATTAAAATTAAACTAATTTAAGCCTGTGATACGTTCAATTAACCTTTGGTATCTCAAAAAAATTGGTGGCTAACCATGATTTCTTATTCAAACCTTATGTTATATCATCTGCTGTTAAAAGAAAATGATGCAGTGTATCTAATATATCTCTATATAGTTGGCAATGTGCATAATTAAAAATCTCAGGTAAAAGCCAAACTGATTTAATTAAATTTGAATGTGTTCCTAAAAACAAATAGTCTCTAAATGCCAAAGAACTTAGAGATTCAGAATTGTCTGTATGGTAGCACTTCTGTTGGTTCAAAGTTTGTTTCCTTCTTAAGAAGAATCTAAGAATCAAGTATAAGCGGAATTGTGCTTACCATTTGTAAAATACTCAGGATTTTGGAGGAAAGAATTTGTCTTTGAGAGAAATAAAACCAGGGTAACTTGTCTGTACCTGAAGGCAGCCAGGAGATTCCATGGACAAGAGTGACCAACAAGAAACAAAGACTAGGAATGTCCAGCAACCCTCAGTTTGTTTCTGTAGTCATTACTTTTAACCCCAAATCCTGCTCAAGAAAACTGTATTTCTAAGGAATATTTCACAATCACAATCATATGTGCCCAATTTTCAATTTGGAAAGTTTTGCCTATAGATCTTCCATATAACTTTCAACAAGAACTTACCAGATAAATCTCTCAAAAACTGTACACGTATCCAATATGAAGGCGCAAGTCTTGTGGGTACACTATGAAACACAACCCTTTGGCTTCATAAGTCCTTAGATCCAAAATATTCCAAATACGGAATGCCCGCTGTTAATGCCTTTTTTTAAAATTTATTTATTTGACAGAGAGAGACATAGCGAGAGAGGGAACACAAGCAGGGGGAGTGGGAGAAGGAGGAGCAGGCTTCCCGCGGATGTGGGGTTTGATCCCAGGACCCTGGCAGGCGCTTAACAACTGAGCCACCCAGGCGCCCTGTTAATGTCTTTTTAAGACCAAATATCAAAGATCAGGTATGTCTGCTTTAACTAAGTTTCTGCTTTTCTTACTTTACTTTGTTTGGATTTTGACTCAGTAACAAAACATACAAAATTACATTTTTTATCTTCTCTCTAATGTACTGTGTGTACTCAAGAACACTAGATGATGGGTAGTTCATCAGAAAATCAATGTTTAACTGGTATCTGAAATAGCTCCTCTGTGCATGGCACATAACTCATGGAAGTATTTCTGGAAGATCCTTGTAAAATGAAACCTTATCTGACTAATGTAATTCTTCCCCCTGTGTTGGGGAGTTTATTTTATTTTCCAAGAGTGACCATTTCTTCCTTTAAATTCTGTTCATTTTCTTTTTCTTCCCCTCCCTTTCTTTTTCTTTTCTTTTCTTTCTTCCTATTCTCCACTCACCCATATCCCCACATATACATCCATCCAGAGGTGTGTCAACATGTCACAAGGGAACAACTTGCTCTTTGGCTCTCATTTTATTATAGCTGATGAAGCAATGAAACACAGCTAGAGAGATTTAGCATTACTTCTCCTTACTAGGTCTCTGCTCCCTTAACTTCCTACCTCTGTGCAGGGAGCAATCTCCACATGTGTGGAAAGCTAAACCTCCTCAGAGCATCTGGGGGCACATGGACCAGCCTGGAAAAGCAAGCCAGGATCAGAGGTGCAGCCAGCAAAAGCTCCTAATTCCTCTTGAGGATTCTGGCCGGACAAATACATAGAAGTCAGCAAGAGTTGTTATAGAGATGAAGCAAGGAAGAAGAAGTAGAGAGGACCTCCACTCTAATCTCAAACATAATTGAACTGTACTTGAAAGCATGGCATGTCTGTGGACAAATATCAAGAGCAAAATATAGACTTATGGTTTTCTTATTGGAAACTACAAATTCAAAACAGCAAACATGATCTGTTCTGATATTTTCCCAAAAAAGCGTAGCAGTAGCAGTAGATGATGTTATTATATAATAAGTACTTACTAAGTATTTTAACCTCACAACAAACCCGTAAGGAAGGTACTCCCATTATTCCTATTTTGCCCTTGAAAAATGAGAAACTTGGAGTAGTTAAGTAACTTTTCCAAGGCCACAGCACTAGTAAGTAGTGAGGCAGGCTGCAAATTCAATCTTAACCACTTACTACTCTGCTGTGGGCCACCACAAACATACTGTCATTTCATTCTCAACATTTCTTTGTCTGCCTCCTTAGTGCCTGGATGTCCCATTTGCTAGCATTCAATATTCAAGGGACAACTGTCCTCGTCTTTAAGTAAAACTGCCCTGCAGGTTAAGTGTCATTCTTGTCACATGCTTTCCCTTTATCAAGCTGTGTCCGTTTCCCCCTTCCATTTTCTTCTCCACCTTACACACTTACCTCTCTTCCTGTTCACTGTTTTTTCCCTTCATTTGCTTATTCTCCTCCCTACCCCCTTATTCCACTGTCATCTCGCTTATCCTCACTTCCTTGACATCCCACTGTTATACTTTTCCCTACACACACATGCACACATTCCAGAGGTCCTTAATGTTACCACCGTCACAAACAAACAGAAAGTAAAAACGGAAGCCATGTTCAAGAGAAAATATTTATTTTACAATGCATATATCTAACAAAGGACTTAGAATATATATCTAAAATATATAAAGAGCCCCCAGAAGCCAATAAGTAAAAGAAAAACTGGATAAATTTTTTAAATGGGCATAGCATAAAATAAGATACCCATATCTTCAATAAATATATTAGAAGGTAAACAATATCACTACTCATTGGGGTAATATAAATTAAAACCATAGTAAGATACCACTACACATTCACCAGAATGGATAAAATGAAAAAGACTGAGAATACCAAGTGTCAGTGAGGATGCAGAGCAAATGGAACTCCCACACATTGCTGCTGGAAGGGTAAAATAGTACATCACTTTGGAAAATTGTTGGGTGGTAACAAAAAATAAACATATATTTACCTATGACTCAGAAATTCCACTCCTAAGAATATAACCAAGAGAAATATTTTCATATGTCCACAAAAAGACTTATATACAAAAGTACACAGCAACATTATTCATAATAGCTCCATAAAAGAAACATCTCAAATGGCCATGGATAAGAGAGCATGGAAAAATAAATTATGGTATATTCATAAAGTGGAATAGTGCACTACAATAAAAAAAGAACTACTGATATGTACACCAACATGGATAAACATAAAAAAAAATTTGTGTTTTGATAGAAGCCAAACACAAAGAGCACATACCATACAATCCCATTTATATGATATCCAAGAAGGGGCCAAACTAATCTTAGTGGTAGGAGTTAGGAAACTGCGAGGTTGCTACATGGGTCTATAAATATATGTAAAAATTTATCACATTGTATACTTAAGATTTGCGTATTTTACTGCCTGTAAATTGTCCCTTAATAAAAAAGTTTTTAAAAAGTGGAGAGAAACTATTTAAGGAAAATATGAAAAGCTATGACATTCCAAATTACTTCTTTACCAAGTTCACAGCATCTCAAACCCATTAAAAGATGTCCCTCTTGTATTATGCTAAGCGAAATAAGTCAATCAGAGAAAGACGTGTATCATATGATCTCACGGATACGAGGGATTCTTTTTTTTTTTTTAAGATTTTATTTATTTATTTGACAGAGAGAGAGAGACAGCGAGTGAGGGAACACAAGCAGGGGGAGTGGGAGAGGGAGAAGCAGGCTTCCCGCTGAGCAGGGAGCCTGATGCGGGGCTTGATCCCAGGACTCTGGGATCACGACCTGAGCAGAAGGCAGACGCTTAACCCCTGAGCCACCCAGGCGCCCCTGATATGAAGAATTCTTAATCTCAGGAAACAAACTGAGGGTTGCTGGAGCGGTGGGGGGTGGGAGGGATGGGGTGGCTGGGTGATAGACACTGGGGAGGGTAGGTGCTCTGGTGAGCGCTGTGAATTGTGCAAGACTGATGAATCACAGACCTGTACCTCTGAAACAAATAATACATTATGTGTTAAAAAAGAAGAAGAAGAAGAAGAAGGTAGCGGGAGGGGAAGAAAGAAGCGGGGGAAATCGGAGGGGTAGATGAACCATGAGAGATGATGGACTCTGAGGAACAAACTGAGGGTTCTAGAGGGGAGAGGAGTGGGAGGATGGGTTAGCCTGGTGGTGGGTATTGAGGAGGGCACATTCTGCATGGAGCACTGGGTGTTATGCACAAACAATGAATCATGGAACACTATATCTAAAACTAATGATGTAATGTATGGGGATTAACATAAGAATTAAAAAAAAAAGTAATGACTGCAAAGAAATTGGGAAGTAATGCTTCCAGCAATCTTGAAGATACTGTGAGAAAGAAACTGTATTCCTTTGTCTTTGACTTATTTAAATGCAGTTTATTGGCATAGTGTTTGTCAAAACTTCCCAGGATACCCATAAAGCATTGCAAGCCTTTTGTTTCTAAAGTGTTTAGTCTATTTAATTAAATCTAGTTTTATTTTTGCTTTGAAATTGGTGATTTTCAAGATTGAAATTAGACTTGTGGACTGATGGAACACTGTATCTTTAATATATAGTATCTTGAAGAACAACATCTTTTTTTCCAGAACCCGTAGCAATTCTTGGATCTAACCTAAAATAAACAGCTAAATAACACTGGCTGTTTTTCCTCCTACATCATAGAATCTCTGCATGTTTTATGATATTTGTCATGCCCTAAATTTACAAAAGAATAAGATAATTATCAAACTCCAATTTCCCTTTCAGACTACTGTAGTGCCTTTTCATTCTTGTAATGATTTCAGGCATTCTAATTAAGGATACTGCAAATATACTGTTACTACACTACAGTATTTGACTCTGTATCTGTATGTCAGTAAAGTAACATGTACCAGGGGAGGGTTTCCTGTTGTAGTCAGTTTCTATGTCACCAGGCTCTTGTGTTCTTAAAAACACTAAAGAGAGTGGTGACTTTGCATTTACCACCTCAGAGCATGTGGTCCCTGCTTCCAAACCTTTCTTATGCCAATTTTGTTTAATAGTATAGATTGGTTGGGAATCCCATATTTCCCAATAATGAGCCCAGTGAAGCATTTATTTTGCTATTAAAAGTTGATTGAAGACCACAATACTATGGCCTGCGAAGTACAGAGCTGAATAAAGACACTTTATTTTTGTCCAGGATTCATAATTTTCAGCTCCTCACATAGCTTGTTTTCCATAAACACTCCCCTGCTTGACTATTCTTATATAACCCAAAGTTACTCATCACTGAAGTGTTTAGGGAGAGTTTATAATTCTTTAAAAGTTATGTTCTTCTGACTTGCAGTATTGTGTTCATGAAAAAGAAAGTAGGCAAAAGCACCTTGAGTGGCTTTCATTTAATTATATGTATATATTGCATAATGTATATACTGATTCAGACTTAATATTGACTGCAGTGTATTACTTTGAGAAATGCAGAACAAGAAAAATGTGTTCAGATGAAATTTAGGAAAGGATGAAAATATAACCCCCCCCCAAATGAGCACTAAAAATGCAAAGAGTTTTCACGAAAATAAAACTATAGAAAACAAACTATAGGAAAAATATATGATCTCCTGTATTTCTGATGTTGTTGTTTGTTTTCTTTGGGTTGGTTTGGTTTTGCTGAAAATCCTGGCTAGTTGGTTAGAATTTTTTCTAACATTTTGGGACTTTGGTGTCATTTATCATACTTATTTATCTCATTTGTTTAGAGTCTTCTATCCACTTAAAAGAAAGTAGATAGAGCCAGGCATTTTTTTAAAGATCTTATTTATTTATTTGACAGAGAGACACACAGCGAGAGAGGGAACACAAGCAGGGGGAGTGGGAGAGGGAGAAGCAGGCTTCCCGCAGAGCAGGGAGCCTGACGCGGGGCTCGATCCCAGGACCCTGGGATCATGACTTGAGCGGAAGGCAGACGCTTAACCCCTGAGCCGCCCAGGTGCCCTGAGCCAAGCATTATTGCAGCTATTCCAAATCTGTGGAATTCAATCAAAGTAGCATGCCATTTTGTTAGGTTGTTTGATGTCATTTATGTAACCTATCTGGATAATGTATTGGTTTTAATGGATTAGCACCCTTTAAAGTTGGTAGCTTGGAGTCTGGGATAGGTAAGACCTTTGTCCACATTTCCAGATGGATTCTGTTTCAAGGTATTCTGACTCTTATTCCAATGTAATTCCTAAAAAAATTGCCATTAATGCTAAATGTCATAATAAACACGCATACACACACACATACATACACATACCTAATATGATTTAATTCAAATTAACTATTTCTTTAAGCTTTATTTTCCCACACATTTTGCAGAATCGAGTTAAATTTTGTAAATATAAAAGAATAACTACAAGTTATATTGATGAATATATTCATCTATACAATCATGTATTAGTCAAGTATTTATGCATTCACTTGTACATTTATCCAGTAAATAGTTAGTGTCTCTTATTTGCTATATACCGAGCTATGAACTGGAGATGGAAGAATCAACAAGACCATTCTAGTCTCTTCCTTCCTGGAGTTTAGAGCCAGTAGGGCATCAAACAAGAAAACAGGCAACTACAGTCCTGTTGGTTAGATATAAAGTACAAATACGACTGAGGACATGCAGAGTAATATGGGATATCATGGTGGGCAGGGGGGGCAAACTAATGCAGGCCTGTGAGGAACTGACACTTTAGCTGAGACCTAAAAGGAGATGGTATCCAGCAGGGAAAACAGTAGGGACACAGTCTGGGGACAAAAGGGAACAGTGTTTGCATTTGGATAACTAAAACTTTCGATCAGTGAGTCATATTGAAGGTACAGTTGATAATCATTACCATTAATTTTTCTTGTAACCAACATGTGAGTGTTTGGAATGTTCTCTAATAGTGCTGAGCATCCAAGGTGTAAGCACCACCAAGGCAAATAGTTGTTTGATCCAAAATTGCAAAGTGGGGATGCAGTGTAAGAAACATAGGGAAAGGGAATTGAGGGTATTTGCAAGAGAGTGAAAGAAGTAATGAATTGTGTGGTGGCTAAGCTGTATATGGAAATGAGTGAATATAAGAAGGTACAGATATAGAGAGAGTTCAGGGTCTTTAGAGGCCTCTGTGATGGCAAACAGGTGAGATTAGAATGACTGAACAGGCTGAAAGGATAGGAAGTTATATTTGGAGGACATGTTTGAAGTTAAGTATTGGGGGTCATTTAAGATGTTTTCAAGATGTAGGGGATGCTAAGGAAGAGTGTGTTGCAGTGGGCAAGGCGTAGTTGAGGAACTGAAAGATTTAGTCATGAGGTGACTCTTCCACATGGACACTGAGGTCAAACAGCAAGACTCACAATGTCAGGGTGCTAAAATTGTGGACCCTTTTCAAAAAATAGGACACAGTGACCAGGGACACTAGCAGAAGTCATTGATGAAGCAGAGTTGATTGGCACGGATGTCAAAAGAGGGCTTCGCAAGAGAGTGGGGGAGTAACAATCAGTAAGTTAATGCGAATAACCAGGAGAGCACAAAACTCATCTTGGGGAGAGGCACAGGGTACCAAGAACAAGAGCAGCCTCCCCTCTGGTTGCCCTGAAGGGAAGTGACGTCCTCAGTGAAGAACCACGTTTGAAGGATGGCAGTATGTGGGTTGCCTGTTCAGTAGTGAGGCTAAGGATGAATGGAAGTCTGTTTACCATGGAAAGAGATTTCTAGAAAAATCGAAAAATTTGGGAAGAACAAGAGTAGGGGTTTGAACAGGGGAGAGAAATCATTGAGCAATGTGAGGATAGTGAACTGGAAGAACACAGAGGAGAGGAAGAATTTCTATCTCAGCTGTTTCTCTGAGGGGTGATTATTATAGCTGAATTCCAAAACATTTTCAAGAATCGGCCCAACTGTCCTTTGACAGACAGATTCAGGGAAGGGGAAGTGTATGATAGTTATGAAGTCTTTTAGAAAGGCCATGGGGGTTGTTCTGCTCCAAATAAGCAGGTTCACGATGGCATTCTCTGCTTCTCAGGACTTTCATCTTTTGGAAACAGCAGCAGCTTGTGGTGTTTGGGGAATTTTGCATCTTTCAAGTTATTCATCTGTGTCCTAGATTTATTATAGGCTGTGGAATATGGTGAAGGATCTGATTTTTTTTAATGTGCATTATCTTTTCAGTCAGAGTATTATTCTATTTTAAACAATTGGGTTTTTTATATTTAACTCTATTTTGCCAGTTATAATAACAACTTAGGTATTTTGAATTAGCATTTGGGTTTTTCTTTTGAGAATTTCCTTTATTAGAAATGATCAGTGTCTTAAACAATACTGCTTTCTTAAATATTCTTAAATACTATTTCTGGGATTCAAGCATTATTCCAGGTCACCATGCTGCTAATTGTAGCAGTGAAATCTAGAGTGAAATTGAATTTGATGTGGACAAATACTATTTGTAGAAAACTTTCTTCAATAAATTGGACTGATAATGTGAAATGAAACACCAGAAAGACATGTGTCTGTTTTTTCCCTTAACTTGGATATTACATATTATTTTCAGATTTCATCTTCTAGTGGACTGTGTTCATGCTGATATTAAATCTGTTTGATAAAGTTGCATGGTGAAGACCTGAAAAATCTTGATATGATGCCTCTGCAAACACAATTTTGATTTTTGTTCTTTCCTGTGTCCTTGTGAAGGTCATTTCCTTTCTTTGTTTTTATCCTCACCCTCTGAAATAGTGTTTGTGACTAGAATTTAGCAACTGTGGAATGTATCATACTTACAAAATGCCTTAGCAAAGAGTATTATATTGCACAGAGACCCAAGCAGAGAGGGTTCCATTTGTCTAAAGAAATATAAAAGTTAATTGATTTTCAGAGGATAACTGTAACAAATAAAGACCAGAACCCACATTGTCTCATTTTGGTTTATAACTTCTGGTATGGTCTATTCAGTATCCACTGAAAAATCTGAAGTGAGGGCTAATGATTTTTGGTTTATTTAGTGTTTTTATAAAACTGCTTTGTAAGTGAAAGTCATTCTTTGCAGTTGGCAAAAACGATGAATGGATGGTAATTCACATTCATGGACCATTATCTCGTCATTAAGATGACCATTATGATAACTATATTGTACCATGGAAGTGCTTGGGGCCTTTTGGGAAGAAAAGCAAAATATATGAGTACATTTGTGTTAAAGTTACAGCACTGCAAAATAGATGCTTGCATGTGGCTAAGGATGGGAAAGTAATATGAAAGTAATTAAATTTTTTGGAACAACAGGATTATGGTCATTTTTTCTCTCATCTTGATTTCTCTTAAAAATATGTTTATCTATTAAGTAAAACTACATTAAAAATTGTACTCATGATTATTTGCAGTTTCATTCGTCCAAATATTTATTGAGTCTTTAGTATATAACAGATACTATTTTAGGTGCTGAGAGTATATTTATGAATAGATAAAAATAAAATTCTTGGTATTTTGTTTCTCACATATAATTCAATAGGTGTTTTTGGCAAATATGTGGAGGAGGGATACTGGGGCCTTTCAGGGATCTCTTGATCATTTTGTGTAACTATGTCTCCATTTGCAGCCAGGTCCCCAGAAAGATCACCAGCAGAATCTATTGATTAAGCAAAACTAAGATTAGTCTCCTTGGAATAAGGAACACTACCTTTAAACTTAGAAATATTTCAGAAGGGGAAAGTAAAGAAAGAATATTTGTAGAGTCTTAGAGCCTGGTCTTGCTAGGTGGAAAGATAGTCAGGACTGCACCTGATTTAAAGACCTAATAGCTTGGGGTGCCTGGGTGGCTCAGTCAGTAAGGAACCAACTCTTGGTTTCAGCTCTGTTCATGATCTCAGGGTCATGGGATGGAACCCCGATTTGGGCTCTGCACTCAGTGAGGAGTCTCTTTGAAGATTCTCTCCCTCTCCCTTTATCCTTCCCCTTCTTCCCCCTACCCTGTACATGCTCTCTCTCTCAAATAAATAAAATCTTTTAAAAAATAAATAAAGACCTAATAGTTTTAGATTAATGGAGTCTTGAAGTAAAGTGAGGGTCTTAAAGCAAGCTCTGATGAGCAAACTGTTAATTTTGATAAATAAGCTATTTTCTTTGTTTTACAGTCTTTCCAGGAAAAAGCATTCCCCAGAGCAAGTACCTAAGTTATTTTTATCTGGTCCCAGTATTTGTTTAGCACTAAAGGAGAGTATTTTGGTTTTAGTTCTTTCCACCTTCTTTGTGAGTGAGCCTAGGTGCTGTGGTCTAAATGTTTGTGCCCTACACCTCAGATTCATATTTTGAAATCCTAACCCCCAAGGGGATGGTATTAGGATGTGCGGTCTTTGTGGAGCTGATTAGGTCATGAAGGTAGAGCCTTCATGAATGGAATTAGTGCTCTTTTGAAAGAGGCTCCAGAGAGATCCGTCACCCCTTCGACTGGACATAGTGAGAAAGCCATCTGTGGTGTGGGACGTAGGCTCTCAGAAGACAACAAATATGCCAATTCTTGATCTTGGACTTCCCAGACTCCAGGATTGTGAAAATAATTTATAAGTCACCCAGTTTATGGTATTTTGTTATAGCAGCCTGAATGGACTAAGACACTAGGTTTATTATACTCATTTAGCCAGACATTGCAACAAGACCTGTGCTCTGTACGCTCTTTGTTTTGTTTTGTTTTTAACTTTTATTACTGTCACTCCATTGCTTGGGAATGTAACCCTGGGGAAAGACAAAGAGATGAGAACTCAAAGAAGATCCCGGAATAGAAAACTGATTTGGCTGGCCAGTATCCAGCACCCTTCTGTTCGGACAGAATCTCGGAGTAGGTAAGAGAGAGGGCCTACCCTCCCACAGGGAAGCTACAGGGGACGGATATTCCCAGTACACAGCTCTCTGGCAGTTAGACGTCGATGTGGTCAGTCTGTTACTTCATGGCTTAGACCCATCGTGACTTGTGGCGCTACTGATGGGAAAAGTCAGTGGTATGGTGGTTGTGGCTGCTGACAGCGCGACCAGCACTGTACGTGTCCAACTGGTGAGCAGCAGGGTCCCGCACAGACTGATGGTGTGGTTGCATCCTGGCAGCTCATTACCCGCCTGGATCCAACTCACGTCCGGTTCTTCAAGCTCCCTGTCCATTCTGACTTCTATCCTATATTCTTTTGATGAATTTCTTTTCCTGCTAAAGTTCATCAGTATTGATTTCTGTTGTTTGCAACCCGGAACCCCAACAGGTACACAGCCATTAATGCATTCCTTATAAGGCTTTACCACTCTAGAAAATAATGTATGGGTAGTGCTTTGAGTTTTTCAGAACTTTCATTGTAAAATCAGTAGTAAAAGTTAACAGGGAGGAACCGAAAGGGAAAATCAAGTTTTCATGCCAGTGCATTGCTTTTACATAAAATGGTAACAAAAAGGAGAGTGGTGGAAGAAGAATCTCTCGAGATGTCCCTGGCAAAGTTTGTGAAACTCTCAGTAAGGAGACAAGGACAGGGTTTCATTGTAATTATTCCCTTTTGGCTGTTCAAGCTGGTAGGCTTAAAATGGACTCCTAATGAGAGTGGTTTGCACTGCATTATTTAAGTGCATGAAATTACAAACTGCATGTCTTTTCTCTCTGGAGAATATTCTTCCTCTATAAGTACTAGTTTATTTTAATTTCTTTCTTTTTTTAAAAAAAGTTTTCTCTGAAGGAAAATTAACTCTGTTGTGAGTTTATTGAGAAAGACTGCCCTTTGGATATGGGAGCATACTTCTCTCTGACTCTTCCTTATATGTAGTACTAAGCTAATCAGAGTTGTTCCTCATATAGAATTTTGAAGGCAATTGTGAGGAAAAAGATGAGAAACTTTCCTTACAGGTGCTCTTGTCCTTTAGAAGTCATTTATCTTTGATGTATTTTTTTTTAAAGATTTTATTTATTTATTTGACAGAGAGAGAGAGAGCACAAGCAAGGGGAGTGGCAGGCAGAGGGAGAAGCAGGCTTCCCGCCGAGCAGGGAGCCTGATGTGGGGCTCGATCCCAGGACCCTGGGATCATGACCTGAACTGAAGGCAGATGCTTAACCCTCTGAGCCACCCAGGTGCCCCACATTTATCTTTGTTATAATGTGTCCATGTGTGTGTGTCTCCACGGATTCATGCACATGAGTGTGGTCTGAAATATTTCAGAGAGAGATGATTTCCCAAACCTTATCATCAATCTGCAGAGAGGACATAGGCATGTAACCTCAGCATTCTCAGAAACACTTGCACACATGCCTTTCCTTCTTGATACCTTCTTTCTACCTTAATAGAGTATCTTAATTATATCCACAGGTTTTTAACCTCAATTATAATTCCATGCTTCAGAATTTGTTTCCCTTTTAGAAAAATATCTATTCTTCAGGGAGTCTGTTCTGGTCAAATAGAAAGGATCAAATAAGGCCATTCTCCATGAGATGGAAATTGTTTCAATTAACTTAATGGCTTGTTCCAATGTTAGCGGTGGAATTGTGAGGAAAAATGGATGGATATTTGAACTTCCCCAATTCTTTAGAATATTAATTCCATATCCAGTACTATTTCTTATAGTGGAGAAAAACCTGGTTAGGTTAACAAAAAATGCAATTGCAATAGTTTAGAAAGGTTCTGGCATTGGCACTCTTCCTTCCAGAAGACCTGAACCTTCTAATACCTGTCTGAAGTTACTAAAGTTACTCCCCTCTCTCTCTTCTTTTTTTTAAGATTTTATTTGTTTATTAGAGAGAGCGAGCGTGCACGTGTAGGGGGAAGTGCAGAGGGAGGAGCAGATGGAGAGGGAGATAATCTCTAACAGACTTCGCACTGAGCAAAGAGCCTGACACGGGGATCGATCCCAGGACCCCGAGATCATGACTTTAGCTGAAACCAAGAGTTGGACGCTTAACCAACTGAGCCACCCAGGCACCCCTACTCCCCTCTTTCTAAAGAAGGTCTCACTGGCATCTATAATGATCTGAAACAGTGACACAAGCTGAAGATTATAATACCAAAGTAACTTTTACCTGGTATGGAGGAGCCTGAAGATGATAAAGTTCCTAGGGCGCTGGAGATCCTGAGAAGACTGCAGGTTGATTCTTCATGTAAATCCCCCACACCTGGAGCCTAATTTACCAATTAGGAAATTATATCTTCAGTACTTAAATAGTCTCTGACTTGCTGATGTGAAAGAATTAATGCACCTTTAACAAATACAAAAGATCTCTCCTAGGAATATCTTAAACATGGCAAAAATTGGCCTCAGCAATGGTCACCTAAAGCCAGTTCAGTTTCACTGTTATAAAATAGCACTATAAAAACTTTAGTTCACAGTAACATGTATTCTCATATAATACCAAGATCTGTTATTAAACTGCCAGAGTATTGCTTTAACAATTTGAAAACTATTATTTTTAGAAAAATGACTTTGTGCAATAACTTATTAGAGTCTATTGAGAAAAAAATCAAATGACCTTTGCAAAAAATAAAATTGTCATCAGTTGAAACATCTGTACCATTTCTCTTATTTAAAGGACATTTTTATGCTGGAAAATGACTGACTGCTTCCATTAGCCTCACATCACAACAACAAAATAAAGTTGTCTTTGGATGGCTTCTAATTTGCATTTAAATTATCCCCATGGCAGCATTTTGTAAGCACAAGCAAACAAAAGATTGTTTGAGTGACATAGGCCTATCCACCTGAGAGAGAAATGTATCATCTATAAAATTAAAAAAATATATGGGTTTTAGTAAACACCTCTGAAAAGGAATTATAAGGATCTGCATTCTTTACCTTCCAGAGTTTATCTTTCTAATAATGCTCCAGAAGAAGAAAAATTCTAATATGCTTTCCTTGGAGAGGTCATGGGGCAGTAATGCCATTTGAGGCATATTGAGGTAAAAATCGTGTGATGCTCTCAAGAAGAATTTCTTTTACTATTCTTCATTTGTACTGTTGGCTTTAATTGTCTTTCTAAAATAATTTTGTGTTGTAAACTGGTATTGCCCTGGAGATCCAGTGAAGTTGGGGATAATGGGTGAGATTTTCACTTATGAAGGATCAAAGAGTCTGTGAGACCGTGAAGGGGCCAAATCTGCATGCCTGGAAAGGGAAGAGTTGTATCATTTTTTTTCCCCATGTACTTACGCTTAGAAGATGAGTTAAGATCCAGAAGACCAACTTAGACCAGGGGGTGGCACACAAGGACCTACAGGCCAAATCCCACTTGACCCCTGTTTTATAAATGAATTCTTCTTGGGGCACACACTGCTACTGCAGAATAGTTGAGATCAAGGCCCCTTGGGCCTGTAGAGCCTAAAATTCTTACTGTCTGACCCTTTAGAGAAAATGTTTGCTGACTCCTGACTAGACTGTAGGCAGTTACTGAGTTACAACTTATCAGGAGATTGAAGCTTTTCAAGTATTAAGAGACTGTAAATGTCTGTTTCCTGTGTCAAAGAGGAAGCCCGAGAGATGGAGCTGTTATCAGGCACATGCATGCATTCCTTCGCTCACTGCAAGGATGGAAGGCCATGTCTGAGTGACAGGGGTGATGCCAGGCACTCAAGAGGCTGAAGAGGCAGAGTCCTTGCTCACGTGGAGATGGTCACTGGGATAAAGTACTGTCTGATGCAGACAAATATCCCAGCTCCCCTGAATCTTACATTTTGGTGGGGCCAGAGGGAAGCAGGGGAAGGGACAATGTGTGTCTGGAGAGGTTGGAATCTTACTTGGAGTGACCAGGGGAGATCTCACTGAGAATGGGACTTTGAGTAAAGGTTTGAGGACTTGAGGGAGCTGCGTATGCTGTTTTTTGTGTTCCTGGAGATTCTGTCTAGAAGGTAGAGGAGTGATGCAGCCTAAATGAAGGGCAACATAGAACCACTTTTTTTTTTTTCTTTTTTTAAGTTGGAGAATTAACAGCATGTTTGTAAGCTGATGGGAACTGTCTTAGTCCATTTGCCCTGCTGTAACAAAGTATCACAGGCTGGGTGGCTCATGGAAATTTACTTTTCATTCATTCTGGAGGCTGGGAAGTCCAAGATCAAGGAGCCAGCATGGTTGTGTTCTGGTGAGAGCCTTCTTGCTGTGTTCTCACATAATGCAAAGGGCTAGGGAGCTCTCTTGGCCTCTTATAAGAATACCAATCCCATTCATGAGGGCTATACCCATAGAACCTAAGCTCCTTCCAAAGGACCCCTCTCCCCACCCAATACCACCCTCTTGGTTGTTAGGATTCCAACATATGAATTTTAGGTGGACCCAAGCATTCAGACCATAGCAAGGATGCTATAGTAAGAAGGAAAAACTGATGATGCACATAGTTGCTAGGGTAATGTCTTTGACTAGATAAGAGGAATGGAACTGAAGTACAAGAGGAGGAGTGGCTTTGCCATCAGAGAAGGATACTTTATCGATAGTAATATAAAAGAAAGTAAAGTATATGGCACAGATGCAGATAAGTGGGGTAGATGTGGTGGCTGAAAATTGTAGAAGTTCTTTTGTAAGTGCTTCATTTTTTCTTAGCATGTGTGAAGGCCCTTAGGCAAAACAGAGCATGGTATAATCAAGGAAGTAAAATGAAGGAAATATAACTGAACTATAAGTAAGCAGTAGCATGGAGCAAGATGAGGTTGAAGAGGTAAACAGGAGGCAGATGTAAGCCAGACTAAGGATATGGTGGTGGGAAACCAATGAGGAATGGGATGAAACCAGCTTTTCTTTTTCAGAAGATCATTGTAGCTATGTTAGAGATTAGGTGCGAGGGTGGAACCAGAGTATCCATGGTGAGGCCCATCAAAAACTATTGTTAAGGAAGGAAAAATAAAGTAAGATGAAAATTGAGAGGGAGGCAAACCATAAGAGACACTGAACTCTAGGAAACAAACTGAGGGTTGCTGGAGGGGAGGTAGTTGGGGGAAGGGATAATTGGGTGATGGGCTTTAAGGAGGGCAAGTGATATAATGAGCACTGGGTGCTATAGGCAACAGATGAATCACTAAATTCTACCTCTGGAACTGATTAAAAAAACCTATTGTGGTAATTCACTGAGGGATGACACCATAGTTTAGAGTAGAGGCAGTGGGTAGAAGAAAAATGGCCAGCTTTTGAGAAATATTTACAGGCAGAATAGACAGACTTACCTGTCTTATATTTGGGAATAGAAGAGATTGCTCATGTAGAGCAAAGAGATATAGAGGAGAGCCTAGGAGTAGAGATGGACACTTGGAAGAGAGGATGGTGATCTTGGTTTAGATCTTGGTTTAGAGCATTGAGTGAGGAAGCTCAGCATTGTTAAAGAGGAGAGCCAAACTCACAACTGGCTAGTAGTGAAAAGGTCAGTCAACAAAATTATATGGTGTGGAAGGCAGGCACAATCTCCATTAGATTAGTCTGGTTGGGCCTAAATGCTAGGTATTTCTGATTTTTTTTTAAAAATCCTGAAATTGACTAATATTACTTTTAACAACAACAAAAAAAGTTGAACTTTTCATTTTCATAATGAGACCAAAGTAAAGGTCAAAGTCTTAAGGGGAGACGGAATCGGAACTTAGCAATCATGTTGATTGACATGATGCCAATGGCCACTTCCAGTTGTCATGTTCTAGTCCCATCAGAGACCTTTCCTCTTTTGAAGTTTCTCTCATAGAACTGACTGCATTTTAATTTCTGCATCTCTCCTAAGTATGTGTAGAACACAGACACTGTGAATAAAACCTCTTTATACCTTGCAGATGCAAGTAGCCTGCAATATGCATCCATCTCTTACATTGCTAGATAATTCTGCTCATAAAGAATTATAACCCTGCAGACCCTGTCAAAGAGGTCATTTATTAGGTGGAAGTAAGAAATTGCTATGGGAGTAAAAGAATGAAAGCTGGTCTCAGTAGTCCAGTCCTATTAGTCAGGCTAGGAGATTTGGTATCTTAGATGTGATTTCAAGCTAAAAAACCAGTGAATAGAACAAGTCACCCTGCTCTGAATAGGACTGTGTTTCTCATCTCAGCAGTAGGAAGAAGACATTTTATTTTTAATAAAAACCCACTTTAAATTAGAGGAAAAGCCCATCTAACATTAAAAGTATATTATTGTAGATTATCATGAAAAGCCAAATAGAAAAATTTAAGGAATCTGATTTCACAATAGAGGTTGCTATATTCTATGGGGAGAATTATCTTCCTGATTCTAAGGTAAATTCAGATGAGGAATCTGTACTTCAGAAACCAGCCTGTTTCTGTCTCCTGTTATTTTTTTGCTTTTGGTATGACTTGATGCCATTATGTTCTAGTAAACATTTCCTTTGATAGACTGCTAAGAGAGCAAAGCGGGGAGTGACTGGGTTGCATGTGGCTGAAAGCACAGGGGTATGAGTGGACAGGTGTGAGGGGAGAGTCCTTATTCAGACTATTTCAAACCTGAAAACAGTCTTGGTTAAAATCTTTTAAGTCTGTGGGATGAAGCTTTGGGGGAATTAGTCAGAATGTTACTGAAAAAGAAAAGAAAAGAAAGTTAAATCTGGTTCCTATGCCTCTGAGATTTTAGGCCAAGCTAGAGATGAGAATATAACCTTTGGATCCAGAGTGGAATATAGAAAGAGCTTCCACTGATCATATGCTAATAGAAAAAGAAAGTAGAGAGAAAATGTTTTGCAACCTTTTGAGCCACACCTCTCTCTGCTATTCTTAAATGCTTCTCCCCTCTTATTAAGAAAAGTGACTTTGGGGCACCTGGGTGGCTCAGTGAGTTGGCATGTGACTCTTGGTTTCAGCTTAGGTCATGATCTCATGGTCTTGGGATCTAACACCCTCACCCCACCAGGGCTCCCTGCTGGGGGCAGGGAGTCGGCTTGAAATTTATCTCCCTCACTCTCCCTCAGCCCCTCCCCCTACTTGCACTCGCGTCTGTGCATGTTGGCTCTCTCTAAAATAAATAAACAAATATAAAAAAAAAAAAAGAAAAGTGACTTTAATTCAGTGTCTTTCTGTAAGACCTTTCTATAAGACTTTTTTGGATCCCCAAGGCTGGTTATGTGGATGTTTCCCTGTCCTCTTTTAGTCTTCTAGTCAACTACAGAGCAGATACAGGGTTGGGGGGTAGGGAGGGGAGGGTGGCTAAAGTTTGGGCCTGAAGCTGATTAAGTAATGGTGTCCTCTTGAAGAACAAAATTAAGTATTACCAATATACTGTTAATCAAGTACGAAGTGAATATTTAAAATTAGAAAATAAATCATGACAAATTACAAATTTATGTTGGCATATATCACAAATACCACAAAATATTAGAAGTCACAATATATTACCTACTTATGAATGTAATACTGTAATACCTTTTCCCTACACTTTTGGCTGCATATTATTTAGTATCTCTTTAAATGACACTGAATTAACAATATTTTCTATGGAAAGATTAGAAGGATAACTCAAACTTTTCTCTGGGATGGTTGTTTTTATAAATTATTTAGAAAAGTTAGGTAATAATTGTCATATAAATTGTCAAGGTTGTCAAACTTAAAGAAATCTTTAATACGTTTCTTTCATATATGAGCTCTAAGATTTTAGGGCATTTTGGGTTTTGTACATGTGTTGTGACTAATCTCAGAGATATCTGATTTAACTGGTTTAACAGTTTGTCACTGAGATACTCACCATAGTGTCTTAACTGGTTTAGATGTGTTTTAGATCATCTCCATCAATGTCAGCATTTTATGTCAGATCTGGAAAAAATTTAAAAATTTTTCAGTGTGTTAGTTTGATTCAGTCTTCTTCATTAATTCACTTTTTAAGCAACTCAGGAGCCAATTTGTCATTTGTTTAGAAACTTATTTTTTTCTAATCGAATTACCACATTTGAGATGATCTGAAAAAATACTTGTTCAGTTTGCTGCTTGATGTCTGAATAATTTCTGTTGATTTAATCACTTAGTCTTATTGTATTTTTTCAAATTCCAATAATTGCATTAGAAATTTTCTCTTATTTATTTCTTCCTTAGTTTTTGAATTAAGAATTTAAGGATAAAAATACCTTTCATATAGGTACAAATCAGGAGTCAGTCATTTCTCACCTGTCTTTCTGAAACATTCAAAACATCTTTTTAGATTTACATCTTGATATTGGAAGAATTTTTATTTTACTTTTGGAAATTTTATAAAAGCATAGTACTAAACACATTGCCAGGGCCCCACCCCAGGGCCTTATAAGGTGATTTTTTTTTTTTTTAAAGATTTTATTTATTTATTTGAGAGAGAGAGAATGAGATAGAGCATGAGAGGGGGGAGGGTCAGAGGGAGAAGCAGACTCCCCGCCGAGCAGGGAGCCCGATGCGGGACTCGATCCCGGGACTCCAGGATCATGACCTGAGCCGAAGGCAGTCGCTTAACCAACTGAGCCACCCAGGCGCCCCCCTTATAAGGTGATTATGCAAGCAGGGAGCCTGGCCTCTTATACTTCATTATCTTCACTATAAACCCACTCTGCTCCTCTTCTTTCTCTCCAGCACCTCCCACAAACACACACCTATGTACCCATAATGTTTCTTGGTTTTTCACTCTATGTGGGTGCTATAAGGTTATTGAAAGATTTTACAACACATGAATCTAAAATGATGCCTCTGCTGTGGTTGTGGTACACCCAAAGTCAGTCTCGGGCACAGGACTGTGGACTCTGGGAAGAGCAGTCAGGGAGGTGGAGTCATTGTGAGGAAGGGCAAGGGGGCAGGGCATGTCTCCAAGTGGCCAGGGGCACAGAGCTGTCCTTAGGCTGAAAGCTGTTGGTTAACTTCACCAAAGGGCACAGTAGTTGCTTAGGCCCATTCAGAGCTCATGTTCTTGATTATAGGTCAGCATCCTATTGATACTGTGACCTCCTACTTTATTATCAGGGTTTCCTGCCATCTAAGACCTGGACCACTCACCCTGATTTTGAGCTCTTGCTTTTGCACCATTGTCTGATTCAGAATTAATTCCCTTTCCACTTTCGTCTGTGGGTTCTAGAAGTCAAGGAGTCTTATATGTGAGGTCTTATTTTTTCTTCCAGAAAGAGTATCAGGTATCTAACTTTGTCTATGAGGAAGTGAAATACAGTTTTCTCTGATTGCAACACAAGAGAGACTTAGATTAGAGAGGGAGCAGAATGCAATGGCATTTATTGATGAACCATGAGAGACTATGGACTCTGAGAAACAAACAGGGTTCTAGAGGGGAGAGGGTGGGGGGATGGGTTAGCCTGGTGATGGGTATTAAAGAGGGCATGTACTGAATGGAGCATTGGGTTTATACGCAAACAATGAATCGTGGAACACTACATCAAAAACTAATGATGTAATGTATGGTAATTAACATAATAAAAAATTTTTTAAATGTCAAAATAAAAAAGAATGCAATGGCATTAATTATTCCTTTTAATTACCAGCAGCAGTCCCATAAAGAAAACTTGTTGATCTTATTTGGTGGTAAATCTTCACATGGAGAAAGGAGATCTGAATGAAAGAAACTTTGGGTAGGTGGGAGGGATGGTGGTAAAGGAATGAGGTGGCTCTGAAATGGAGGACATTCCCCTCCAGAAGGACAAAAAGGATGGCTACAATAGAAAGAGGAAGGTATGAGATACAGCCTAATACCTGCCTACTACTGAAAGGCGATGCTCATAGCTGGCAGTTTTTGTGGTTGTGGAGTATTAAACAGGAAAATTCTCTCAGCTCTGTCAGGTGGAATCCTCAGGCTTGGATGTAGAGGAGCAGAACAATCCCTGTAGTGTCCTGAAAGCTGGAAGCTTGAGCCAATTCAAGTCAATTTCTGTGATATCCCCAGGGATTTCCTTCTTATTTTGAGCAGAGGAATGGACTTGGGTGGGGCAGCATGTTCCTGCAAGTTGGCAAGGCACCCAGTTAACAGAATAACTGATTTGCTACTTGGGCTTACATGCCAATTGAATTGCCAAGGAGACATTGCCTGGGGAAAATACCTGCTAAAATTGAAAGGGTTACTAACTAGATGGATTGGCAACTTACCAGTGTCAACTGTTATTATACATAGTGTTTTAATTTTTAAAAAATGTTATATGCACAGATAAAAAATTTAAATAAGAAGAATTTGTAGTAGATAGTCTCGTTTTCTTACCCCAGATTTCCAGTTTCACAGTCTCTTCTCTGAGGCACAACCACCATAGAATTTATGCATATACAAGCATATATAGCTAGTTTTCATTTATTAAATACCCATGTTAATTATTAGAGTAGGCATATAAAATTTGACTGTAATAATTACAATTACTTTCATGTATTTTCTTATTCTTGTCTGTTTTGTTTTAAACTTCAGGAATTTTAAACTTCAGGCCAGTTTAGGAAAAAGAACATCTGTAAATATTTCTGTTAGAAGCTTAGAAATCAGTTATTTTCTCTTCTTTTTTCAATGTACCTTTATGAGGAATGTTCATTCTAGAAAATTTGGAAGATATGGAAAAGTATAAAGAAGAAAATTTAAAATAATTTTACTATAACAGAGAAAAATAATGTTTATCACAGTATTTTTCCAACTTTATTGAGATATCATTTACAAATTTGTAATATATTTGAAGTACACAACATGATGATTTAATATATGCATACATTGTGAAGTAAATCCCACAATCAAGTTAATTAACATATCCATTATTTCATATAGTTACCTTTTTTAAGAATGCTTAAGATTTACTCTTTTAGCATATTACGAGTATGCATTATAGTATTTTTAACTATAGTCACCATGCTGTACATTAAATCCTTAGAAGTTATTAATCTTGTAACTGAAAGTCTGTACCTTTTACTAACCTTTCCTCATTTTCCTCAACCCCCAGCAACCACCATTCTAGTCTCTCTTTCTATGAGTTTGGCGGTTTTATTTATTTATTTATTTATTATTTATTTATTTATTTATTTATTTATTTATTTAAAGATTTTTTAATTTATTTTTTGACAGAGAGAGAGACAGCGAGAGAGGGAACACAAACAGGGGGAGTGGGAGAGGGAGAAGCAGGCTTCCCGCTGAGCAGGGAGCCCAGTGTGGGGCTCAATCCCAGGACCCTGGGATCATGACCTGAGCCGAGGGCAGACACTTAACGACTGAGCCACCCAGGCGCCCTGAGTTTGGCTATTTTAAAAAATTTTATTATTATTGTTATTTTTAGATTTCACATTGAAGTGATATCATGTAGTCTTTGTCCTTCTATATCTAGCTTATTTCACTTAGCAATAATGTCCTCCAGGTTCATCCATGTTGTCATGTGACAGGATTTCCTTTTTTTCCTTAAGGCTGAATTACATTACACTCTGTGTGTGTGTGTGTATGTGTATCATTTTCTTTATTGATTTCTCTCTCTTACTCTCTTTATTGATTTGTATTCCATCAGTGGACACCAAGGTAGTTTCCATGAATAATTCTGCTTTGAACTTGGATGTACAGATAGCTCTTCAAGATAGTGATTTCATTTCCTTTCTATGTATATCTGTATCCAGAAGTGGGAATGCTGGATAATATGGTAGTTCTAGTTTTAATTTTTTGAGGAACCTCCATATCAGTTTCCACAGTGGCTGTACCAGTTTGCATTCCCACCAGCAACACAAGGATTCATTTTCCTCCACATTCTCATAAGCATTTATCTCTTGTCTTTTTGATAACCGACATCTTAATAGGTGTGAGGTGATACCTCACTATAGTTTTGATTTGTATTTCTCTGATAATTAGTGATTTTGAGCACCTTTTCATGTACCTGCTGGCCCATTTGTATGTCTTAAAAAATGGCTAAGTCCTTCACCCATTATTTAATTGGGTTATTTTTTTTCTGTTGAGTTACATGAGTTCTTTGTCTATGTTGGATATTAATCCCTTATCTGATAAGTGCTTTGCAAAAATTTTCTCCCATTCCATAGATCACCTTTCAATTTTGTTGTTTTTTTGTCTGTGCCGAAGCCTTTTAGTTTCGTATAGTGCCCCTTACTTATCTTGGCTTTTGTCGCCTTTACTTTTGCTGTCAAACTAAAAAAACATTGCCAAGAGCAATGTCAAGGAACTTTTTCCCTGTGTTTTCTTCTAAGAGTTTTATGGTTTCAGTTCTTTTTTTTTTTTTTTTAAGATTTTATTTATTTATTGGACAGAGAGAGACACAGTGAGAGCAGGAACACAAGCAGGGGGATTGGGAGAGGGAGAAGCAGGCTTCCCCGCTGAGCAGGGAGCCCGATGTGGGACTAGATCCCAGGACCCTGGGACCATGACCTGAGCCGAAGGCAGATGCTTAACGACTGAGCCACCCAGGTGCCCCTATGGTTTCAGTTCTTATGTTTAAGTCTTTAATCCATTTTAGTTGATTTTTATGTATTGTGTAAAATAGGGGTCCAATTTAAATTTTTTTTTTTTACATATGGCTATCCAGTTTTCCAAGCACCATTACTTTAAGAGAATATCTTTTTTCCATTGTGCATTTTTGACACCTTTGTCAAAAATTAATTGACCATATATGCATTGGTTCATTTTGGGGGCTCTCTGTTCTAGTCCATTGATCTGATCTATTCCACTGATCTATATGTCAGATTCTATGCCAGTAGCATACTGTTTTGATTACTATAGCTATATTACAAAGTTATAGTAATTCACTGGCATTTTTATTTAAGTTTTTTAACATGCTTCATATCATAAAAATTTCAAGATAATGATAAATTTGCAGATTAATATCTTCAATGCTTTAATTCCATTGCGTCTCTGCTGGATTATTTCAGTATTTTCACCCCTATAAAAGCTTATGCACATAAAGTTTTTGAACATTTCTGATTACCAACTTGGGAGAAATGTCCAAATTCTATAAATATTTTGTATATCTCTAATTTTTCCTTGGGAAAATTTCTTTTGAAATTTTTATTATTTTAAATTATTTTCAATTTTTTATTTTTAATTTTTTATTTGAGTACAGTTGGAAGACAATGCTACATTAGTTTCGGGTATACAACATAGTGATTCAACAAGTTTATGCATTATGCTATGTTCACCACACGTGTAGCTATAATTCCATCTGTCCAGATACATTGCTATTACAATATCATTGATAGTATTGCTTATGCTATGTCTTTTATTCCCATGACTAATACATTCTATAACTGGAAGCTTGTATCATCCACTTCCCTTCACCCATTTTGCCCATCCTCCCACCCCCATCCCCTCTGGCAACCATCAGTTCTCTGTATTTATAGGTCTGATTCTGCTTTTTGTTTATTCATTTGTTGTTGAGTTTTTTTGGTTGTTTGGTTTTTTATTTTTTTAGATTCCACTTATAAGTGAAATCATATGGCATTTGTATTTCTCAGTCTTACTTATTTTACTTAGCATAATGCCCTCTCCATCCATCCATGATGTTTCAAATGCCATGCTCTCATCCTTTTTTATGACTGTGTAATACTGTGTGTGTGTGTGTGTGTGTGTGTATCACATCTTCCTTATCCATTCATCTACTGAGGGACCCTTAGGTTGCTTTCGTATCTTGGGTGTTATAAATAATGCTGCAGTAAACTTAAGCATGCATGTATATTTTTTAAATTAGTGTTTTCATTTTCTTTGGGTAAATACCCAATAGTGGGATTATTGGATCATAAGGTATTTCTATTCTTAATTTTTGAGGAACCTCCTTACTCTTTTCCACGGTAGCTGTACCAATTTACATGTACACCAACAGGGTATGAGGGTTCATTTTTTTCTACATCCTCACCAACATTTGTTATTTCTTGTCTTTTTTATTTTAACCATTCTAACAGGTGTAAAGTGCTATCTCATTGTGGCTTTGATTTGCATTTCCCTGATGATTAGAGATGCTGAGCATTTTTTCATGTACCTGTTGGCCATCTATATGTCTTCTTCAGGAAAATGTTCATTCAGGTCCTCTGCCCATTTTTTAATTGGACTGTTTGTTTCTTTGGTGTTGAGTTGTATACGTTGTTTATATATTTTGGCTCTTAACCCTTTATTGGATATATCATTTGCAAATTTCTTCTTCCATTCAGCAGGTTTCCTTTTTGTTTTGTTGATGGTTTCCTTTGCTCTGCAAAAGCTTTTTATTTTTATATAATCCCAATAGTTTATTTTTGGCTTTGCTTCCCTGGCCTTAAGAGGTATATCTAGAAAAATGTTGCTACTGCCAGTGTTAGAGAAATTACTGCCTGTGCTCTCTTCTAGGATTTTTATAGTTTAGGGACTCACATTTTGGTCTTTAATCCATTTTGAGTTTATTTTTGTGTATGGTGTTCAAAGGTGGTTCAGTTTCATTCTTTTACATGTAGCTGTCCAGTTTTCCTGGCACCATTTATTGAAAAGACTGTTTTTTCTCCACTATATAATCTTGCCTTCTTTGTCAAAGATTAATTTAGTATATAATCATCAGTTTGTTTCTGGGGTCTCTATTCTGCTCTATTGATCTATGTGCCTATTTTTGTTCTAGTACCATATTATTTTGATTACTGTAGCTTGGTAGTATATCTTGAAATCTGGGTTTGTGATACCATCAGCTTTGTTCTACTTTTTCAAGATTTCTTTGTCTATTCATGGTCTTTTGTGGTTCCATACAAAGTTTAGTGTTATTTGTTCTAGTTTCATGAAAACTGCTGTTGGTGTTTTGGTAAGGATTGCTTTGAGTCTGTAGATTACTTTGGGTAAATTTCTAATGGAAGACTTATTGAGTCAAATATTATATTCTTAGAGGGTTAGTACAACTATATGTTATGCATTCCAGATATGTGTTATGTAATTTTGATAGGTTTAGATTAAAGAAATATTTTTGTGCACCCATTATATTTCAGTTATTGTCCTGCATATCATTCACATACATGAACTTAATACAAGTATTCACTAAACTTCATTATGAGAACCAAAAAAAAAAAAGGACTTGGGGCACTTTATATGTCATTCTTATAAATCTGTCTGAAAAGTGATCTCTCGTAAAATCTTGAAAGATAAAGAGGGTGCCTTCAAGGCAGTGACATTTTGCAGCTGGGTGTTTGGGAATAAGAAGGAGTTCTTATTCAGTATGCCAGTGCCACAGTTTGGGCTAAAATAGCTTTAGATCTGTGATCTCTAATAATAACAATCATCTCTAACTTTTTAGTCTTTCATGCTTTTCTTCTATTACCCTTGGGTCTGACCCTCTCACCCGAACACATTCCTTCATGCTGCTGAAATAACTGCCAAAATATGAGGTCAGTAAATCCTGAACCAGGATATTGGCTTCATATGCTAAAATAATTTTGGGAAAGGTGTCCCTTTTGTAAGTGCTCAGTTCTAGACTGGCAGTAATATTCCTCGTTATATCACTCCTTGCTATTCCTCTCCTTCTTTAAATAAGGAATATAAAAACCTAAGGAATTGAGCCTTTAGTGTGGTCCAGATTCAGTGTGACCTTTGAATGACTCTTCTCTTCCCAAAGCCTTGTTACTAATTCTTTCCATACTCTAAACTATGTAATTTAAATTGTGTAAGTAAGGCAGGTAGGAAAACACTTCTGCCTTTTTAGGTATCATTTAAACAGATGTATTATATAATATTAAAAATGTTCACAATATTCCTTGTAGCTTATTATCATACTGTGAGCAATACAAATAATTTGATAAGCACTGGGCCTGCTCGGCATTGTAATATCTTGCCAAGGATAGATTGAGAACTATGAAATTGTGTTAGTAAATGCAGATTTCCAAGCTTAGTGAAAAATATACTCTGCAATATTAAGGCTTGCTTTTATGATCAAATTAATGTTAAGTTTTTTTCCAGCTTTATCAAGTGAATGCTAATGAAGAAGTTAGTTGGCTCTATAAAGGTTGTAATTCCTGTTTTTTGTGAGAAGTATGAATTAAACTTAAAATGATAGTCTGCTTCATTTTTTTGTTTCAAAGTTTTACAGAATAAAATATTAAAAAGATAAATGTTTTGATATATTTAATTATCAAAATATAATTTACACTTGGAGTGTTTCTCTTCTGCCATAACTAGGACATGTTTCCAAATCTCATGTTTCTCATATAAACATTAGACCATTTTTTAAAAGACGTAAAAACATTTCTATTTAAGTAGCTAGAAGAAATACTGCCTATGATTGAATTAGACCAGTGCTTATTTGGTGAAGATTTTGAAAAGCAGTTTAACAAAGAAGATGGTGAAACATTAACCACCCCCTCCTTAACCTTCCCAAGGGGAAGATAGGAGTAATAATAAATGGTCAGGGATCTCCTTCTTAAGGGGATGTGTTAATTATCTACCTCTCCATACCGAAACACCCCAAAACTTAGTGACTCAGAGCTACAATAATATTTTATTATCTCTCATGGTTTCTGTGAGTTAGGAAATTGAACCAGGTAGAGTGGAGATGACTGATCTCTTCTTTACAATGGCTAAGGCCTCAGCTGAAGACTCTAAAGGTTGGTGACTAGAATTACCTGAAAGACCATTCGCTTGTATTTGTGATGATTCATACAGACAATACAGTTCCTGTCCAAGCATTCTCTCCCTAAGGGTAGTTTGGACTTCTTCACAGCATAGTGGATGGGATCCAAGAGCAAGCAGAGAGAGAGAGAGAGGGAGGGAGAGAGAGAGAGAGAGAGGTGAGAGATGGGGAGAGAGAAAGCAAGTGAGAGCGAGAGAGCCTGCCATAAGCAGTGTCTTTTTTATGATCTAACTTTGGAAACTGTAGAGTGTCACTTTGGCCATACTTCATTGTTGAGGTCATTCACAAGCTTCTTCCAGGATTTAAAGGGAGAGAACATAGACAGTACCTGTGAGAGAAATGATAGTCATAACATCATGTAAGATCTATATATTCATCTTTGGATAATACAATTTGCTTTGGGCAGGTGGGGATAGGTTTAGCTAGTGTCAGGTTAGGGTTTCAGTGAGAGGGACATAAAAGTTAAAGGCCAGAAGTGGTGGGGTGGGGGTGGGGGCTGTAAGGAACTTGTGAACTGTAGATAGAAAGTGGCACAGAGAGAGGAAGGATGAGGAATCTGGCATTCAGAGATGGACTCTGAGGGAAGAAAGAAGATATTTAAAGGGAATATTTATAAAGCTTTTCTATGTGGTATGTGAGGTAAAATACTTTCTCCATATTGTTATAATCTCGAGAAAATGATATCCCAATGAATTGTAGTGTTGGATTTGTTTTTTGAAAAGATGCAATAAGCCAATGAATATGTTGTCAGTGTAAAGATAGGGGAAAAGTAGAGCCTGCCGAATCTAGGTTACAGCTGTTTTCAGAAAACTTTATTCATAAGTGGCTGCCATGGCCTGATGTTTGGTGATTCCCAAATACCAGTACACAGACTTGTGCCAGTCAGTGGGGGAAATTTTCATTAGCTAGCTCTGAAATCAGAAATTAAACCTCATGAATCTTTCGTAGTCTTATTCCATTAAAGGAAATGACCTTTATTATAAGCTTATATCCTTCCAGCATTTTTAGTTTAAAATGGTATTTATCTTATGAAATGATGGTGACAATAGATGGTATTTGTGTTTTAGATTTTTAACTCTCCATACTTGGAAAAATAAAAAGTCATTGGCCACTACACTGTTTCTTGAAACACTTAACTGCCACTCTAAATTGCATTGTGTTTGGTAGAAAACATTTTATTGATACTGGATATAAAAGGATAATGTAAATTTATCTGAATGCATAGAAAATTTTCTTGTAATGCCAAAGGCTTATTCCCTAGTTATTCTTTTCTTCTGTGTACTACAATAGCTATTACTAATGCTAAGGCTACTTGAAAATATAGAGAACCCAACATTATCTTCCTTATATTGGTTTGTTATGAGAATTATGTAAGTTAATATTTGTAAAGAACTTCGTCAGGCCTGGCACATAGCATGGACTCAGTAAATGTTGTGTTGATGACATTGATAATGATCCCTCTGGAAGTACAGCGTTTATGCTGTACCACCCAATTTATGTCATTTGATTTAAGTATTTTGAGCCAGACTTGATAATGCTGTATTCAGACTTATGCTGGATTAACTGTTGTTTCTTAAATAATGACTCATACACTTTTTTAAACTTACTTAATTTTAAATTACTCAGAAATAAAGCAAAGAAAAAAAGACATAAAAATGTATCAGTAATTAGGTAAAACCAATGTGTAGAAAAACCAAAAGGAAGTGACAGAATAAATCTTAACTAAATACAGGCCTTGATAGAGAGGAGAGGATTTATCCACCTCGTAGTCTAGACTCAAGCAGGTAAGAGAGAGGGCAGCCTAGATGTAGTAAGTGATATCCTGAGCCTTGCTTCTTTATTCACATAGTGTGCCCTTTATCGTGATTAGATATTCATCTACCTATTTATTCATCCATTCAACAGATACTAAGTATCTCTGTTCCAGAGACACAGGATACATAAGATAGCCACATTTAGTCCAGGAAAATCTAGCCTCCATTTCATAACCATTATTAATATTTATTCAGGACTGAATTATAAAATAAATTATTTATGAAATATAAATTTTCTTAATGAGTTTATATAGCCAGGTATAATTATAGCAGTTGGAAGTTTCACTTATATTTCCTATATATCTGCCATCCTTCCAAAAAAGATGGAACTGACTGCATCTCTAGAGGGCTAAAGATACTGAACTATACACCTTGGTGCATAGTCAGGGGCCTTAGCTCAGAGATGTCTGGTTTTTATCTGAAGATATCATGAGATGTGCAGAACAAAAAAACCCAGAAAAGTGTTAATTTGAAATGAGTCATTATTGGGGTGCCTGGGTGGCTCATTTGGTTAAGCGTCTTCCTTCAGCTCCGGTCATGATGATCCCAAGGTCCTGGGATGGAGCCCCTCATCAGGCTCCTTTGCTTGGCAGGGAGCTTGCTTCTACCTCTCCCTCTGCCTGCTACTCCCCCTGCTTGAGCTCACTCACTCTCTGTCAAATAAATAAATAAAATCTTCAAAAAAAAATGAGTCATGAATAAAGCACAAAAAGCTTCAAGATTTCTAAATACAAATAACATTTAAGGTAGATACTGTTAGATCAATACTGTACTCTGCTTATATCATTTTAAAATTCTACCCAAAGAAGCTGTAACTATGATATTTGAAGTGACCAGTACAAATGAAAACAGGTTTGAGTGCTTATGAGTCACATATAAACACATAACTTTGGTACTATCATCATAAAATGAATTTAAGTTTAGATAGTTCCATGTTTCTCCTTTAAGTAATATAAAGCAAGAAAACAAGCAAAACAAAAGCACTCATGTTTTATGCTATGCCTACATTAGATGAGGAATAATTATCAGGTACCATGAAAATTCCTGTAACTCAGGTCTAGACAGAAACAAGTATGCTAGATTTAGTGTGTGGGTAATTCATGTCATTTCAAATATAAAATATAGCAGGTTAGGGGTGCCTGGGTGGCTCAGTCGGTTAAGCGTCTGCCTTCGGCTCAGGTCATGATCCCAGGGTCCTGGGATCCAGCCCCGCATCGGGCTCCCTGCTCCGCGGGAAGCCTGCTTCTCCCTCTCCCACTCCCCCTGCTTGTGTTCCCTCTCTCGCTGTGTCTCTCTCTGTCAAATAAAATCTTTAAAAAAATATATATATATATATATATATATATATATATATATATATATATAGCAGGTTACTTTCTATGGGAAAGTTCCTTCTTAATGTTGAGAGTAGTTTATGTGTGCTCGACATGATCATACTGTAAAGAAATGAACCAGAGAATCAGGCCCATGTGGTCAAGGAGACAACCTCAAGGAATGGGGCTCACTACTAGCATGTGATATGAACAGAACCTTATCACGTTTCATAGCTTGTCCAGATAGTTGCTAATTCCTTTATCATGTATGATATCACATATCATATAATACAAATCAAAAAACCTCTCTGACATTTGTACTCTCTCTCTCTCACACACACACACACACACACACACACACACACACGCATCATTCTTATGCTGCCCAACCTTCTCCTGTCTGAGAATATAAGTTTGAATCCTCTGCCACATACCAACAGTATAATCCTGGACAAGTTACTTAACATTGTTTTGCTTCAATTTCCTTATCATAAAGTGGGGCCCAATAATAGAATAATATTATCTACCTTCTAAAGTGGCTTTGAGGATGAAATGAGAAAATATGTATAAGATGGCTGGCACACATAGTGAACACTTAATAAATACAACTAGATAAGAAAACTGAGGCCCAGGGAGATCATGACATGCTCAAGGTCGCTAAGGTAGTTCATGGCTAATCAGGATTAGAATCTGTATAATGATTCCCAACTCAGGGTTGTTTCCTTTACACTGAGCTGTCCCATTAATTGGCAGCTAGTGGTCTACTTTCTTGTGTATATCTTTTGTATTTCTGTGTCTTGCCTTCCCAAGTAAATTTTAAGTGTCTTAGAAGCTAGAAGCATGAGTTAGTTTCTTATTCATCAACTACAGGCTCTAGTGGAGAGCTCTTCATATCGGGGACTCAGTGTTCATTTGTTAGTGATGAGCTTTTAACATAATATTCCAAGTGAAATTATTTTATTCATCCATATTTCTCATTCCTTCTTCAGTAGTTCAATATGTGAGAACAGCCAGCCATTACAAAATTAGAATTGCACAGTACACAAGCAACTCCTTCCTCTATAACTCCCCAGAGAAGAACATGCACTTTCCTCCTAGATTTCTCCAATGTGAGGAAAGTAGTGTAATTTGTCTGTGCTTTGGTTTCTCCATATATAGAATTTGTATACAGCATTACTCAATCATAAAAGAATTCCATTATAATCTGGCATATTGTTGTGTAAATTTGGGCATAACTCAGTCCACAGAATGATCCCAAGAATATAACAAGTATCCATAGGGAAAGCCTGGTAGAACATCTTGAGTGGGGATTATTTTTAGCATTGAATAATAACTTTTATATAATGGGAGCTTCACTCATAATGCATTTTTAGCATTAACTACACTCACTAGTAAACTAATATTTGAGGTATATTTTATACGTTTCTATTAGAGTGTACTAACATACTAAACATTACAAATTACCACCTTGATTACCTTTGGATTTACTTCTAGGAGTCAACCATATCCCTGAAAATCAGTTGCCAAAAGGAGCTTCCTTTTAAATATGACTTTGAAATGTTAAAATTCCTTTTTATCAATATCTGCATTTCACATTTCAAGAATTCATAAACTTTCAGCAGCACGTATGCATATTCTACAATTTTCGGTTCTCTCTTAATCCTCAGGATGTAGTTAATACCCACACAAGGGAGCTACTAGTAACTCTCACTTATATGTCCAGATGGACATGTTTGTCCTTCTGTAGACTTACAAACCTGGAGCCTGTTATCTGGCCCTTAAGAGTTCCCCCAGGTTTCCACTCCTAAGGTGTATAAGCAGGAATTCATCTCCTGTTTAAGTATGGATCAGGAAGGGTATTGCAGGTTAAGAGAGAGGGGAAAACTTGCCCAGCCCTGCCTTCCAAGGAATAGCGGGGAGTTACTCAAAGGACTATAAAGTGTTCTCTGTAGGAAGTTTCTGGGAGAAGTGCATTTATATTGTATTATGAAAAGGGAACTTTAAGATGACTTGAAAATAGCCAGTTGTAATAACATGACAAGCAATTTCAAAGTTTGCTGGCATGTGACAGTCCTCTAGGAATTCTTGGTTTCCAGCTTGATCTCATTAGCCATAAATAGAATTTACTAAGCCTTACCAGGAGTCTGGCATTTTGAGAATCAAAACTTTTCTGCTTGAAAACTAGGGCAAAAACTTAGTTATATATCAACAGGGATATGAGAGAGAGAACACACAAGGAAAGTTTTTGAATTATAAATGTGTAGAACGTAATAGTTTGAAGAGGAGAGAGTTCCCCATGAGCCAGAATAAATACCAGAATGTAACACACAACTGAAGAGAGCCCAGTTTACCCAATGTAGCCATGAGTTATGGGTCCATTAGAATAGATATCATGATATCTCGTTAATTTACATAAGAATCCCTATTATGTGCGTAGTATTTTACCAGTTAGAGAGTGCTTTCCATGAGCCACTTTTCACATTAGGTGACTTGGGGCAAGTGAGGGCCTGGGTCTGGTAATACATTGATCAAAATCAGCCTGTCATTGTAGTAGCCTAACAAATGCTAATGACTCCACAATTAGATGCAAATGGCTTGCATGTTTGAGTAATTTTCTTTAAATAAAGTTAGTGAAAACTGGTGTGTCTTCAATGCATAGCATGTTAGAAATGCGAGATACTTCAGAAAGTCTCTTGGTCCAGCATTCTGACTTGTGCAAAATTAATCTTGATAATTGTTTGGCTATTCTCTAGTTCCCTGTTTACCTAAGGCACAGTGGTGTAAACTCTTTTAGCTCCTGGAAAACAATAATATAATTCCTGACATTGCTGTAATAATTGCTAAATATGAGAAGTTGTGGTGTATGAGATGGTGCCATTTCACTATCTGTGACTTGAAACTAATGGAAGGGACAGCTTGACTGAGCCTCAGCACTTGAATGGCAGGGGTGACAGAGATAAATCAATTAGCCAGAAGAGCCCTATTAACCAGAATGCTGCCCCTCCCCGCCTCCCCATGCCCACTCTGGGACCATCCGCAGTGTGGAAGGCAGCTCAGACATGGGTCAGTTTGTTCAGAAGACCACACAGTAAGATCTGTGAGCTGTTCCTCACCATTTTCACTTGAAAAAGAGAGGAGGCTATTTTGTGAAGCCATCTACCTCAGCTGTGCATTTTGCAGTAATTAGGTGGGTGGTCTAACTGCTGCTCTCTGCTGACTGCTTAGGGGCTGTTGGTGCTATACATTTGCCCACAAAGAATTCACAGGAGTGGATAGTCTCAACAAACCAGCCTTGGGTCATTCCTTTAAGTGGAAGTGAATAAGAGGGGCATGTGTTTTTTTTTTTTTTTAAGATTAATATCTTTTATTATTATATATTATTAATATGATTTATTGGGTCTAACATAAGTTTGTCTTTAATGAGGATCTATTGTCACCCATCAGCAGATAAAAGCTTTGTGTTTTTAATAAAGAAGTCCAGGAATCTCTATCCAGTGCCTGGAGATGATTTATTATAGCACTGCTCACTGCTATTTGATCGCCTGGCCTCTTCCATACTTTATTGGCGTCAGGCTTTTGGACATGGTTCCCACATGGAAGACGCTTCCCTTTTATGTGTCATCCAAGTCACTGTCATAGCCTTTGGTATGCAAATGTTAGGAGAATGAAAGCAACTATTGTGTAAAGAGATACTGGAGTGGGAAGAGAAACAGGAAGGTGATCTTTCCCTGTTCAATTTTAGCTGAATAAAATTGTTCATATCTTTGTCTCAGTCACTGTCCAGGAATGGACTCTCCTAAGATTAAAGCATATCCTAGATCTTCATTGGATCCTGCCTCTCTTAAGCTTGGCCTCTATGGAAAATAGCCGAAATGCCAAATAGTAATTCAAGCTCTGTAATAAAAGACTAGGCTCTGATCCAAAGTGTTTTCAATATTTTTCTAGTAGATTTTTAGTGATGTTTCATGAAAAGCACTTGATTCAAATGTTATTATTTCATCTTTTAATGTTTTAGTCAACAATAAATGATATTCTCTTCTGATATACTCCTCTCAGAGTGGCACAAGAGTTGGTGGCAAATTGCCATTTCAGCCATTTAGTCTGCTCCAGCAATGCTGTGTTGAAAGTGCAGAAAATGGGGGAAATTAACTAAACTACTTCTGTACATTTTCAAAAGAAGCCATAGAAAAACATGCCAAAGTAATAATAGTAAAATTATATTGCTTCTCGGCTGACTGATATATTTGATAATATTCTAGATTTAAAACTTTGTGCTTTAACATTTTCTTTTACGGCAGAATTTCTAGGCATATACTTTGACCCCTAACCTGTAACTCCTAACCCTAATGCAAATCCTAACCCTAACCCCAGCAGAAGTCTGGGGTTTTATTCTCTGGAGAGGTCTCTAAACTGCAAAATACCAGGTATTTTGCACCCTAACCCTAACCTTAGCCCTAACCCCAGATCTGAGAAAGTGGCTTCCTGAACACAAGATAAGTTGAGAAGCAGCTTAGTTACCCTGGAGAAGACCCCAAACATACAAGAATTGGTAGTATTTCTGAAAATGGGTGAGAAGGTAGAGATAAAAATAGAATACCAATTGAATATCTATTTAAGGAGTATTTAGAGCCCCAAATCCCCTCCTTGCCTCAGCTCAGTAGATGTCTGCTATGTCTGTTCTCACCCCAAGATAAATCCGGGGGCTTTTTTGTTTGGTTTTAAGTTTTTAATTCCAGTTAGTTAACACAGTGTTATATTAGTTTCAGGTATACAATATAGGGATTCAACACTTGGATACAACACCCAGTGCTCGCCATAGCAAGAGCCCTCCTTAATCCCTATCACCTATTTCACACATCCTCCCACCCGCCTCCACTCTGGTAACCATCAGTTTGTTCTCTATGGTGAAAATTCTGTTGCTTGGTTTCTCTCTCTTTTCCCTCTGTTCATTTGTTTTGTTTCTTAAATTCCACATATGAGTGAAATCATATGGTATTTGTCTTTCTCTGACTGACTTATTTAGCTTAGCATAACACTCCCTAGCTCCATCATGTCCTTGGAAATTGCATTTTAACATTTTCATAGATCACAGTGCCTATGTTAAATCAAAAAATAACCTCATAGTCCAGGGTGGTTATTTCTATTTTGCATAGTCTACATTTTGTGGGATTTTGTGTCAACCACATCTGGGTTCAAGTCCTAAGAAGACTGCAGAGAAAAGACAGGTAAGGTGGAGGGAGGAAGGAAGGAGAAGGAAAGGGATGGAGGGAAAAGAGAAAGAATGATATGTAGGAGGAGAAAGGAAGATGGCAGGGAGAAGGGAGAAATACCTCAAATCCATGAAGAGTTATCTTACAGGTTGTGCTGAGGTATATCTTTATCTTCATTGAGTAAGCAGGGAATTTCAAGGTTTATCAAGCAGGAAATATGCCTAATATAATCCTAATGCAAGAATTTCCTGAAACTTAAATGTATTAGAAACCAGGAAAAGTAGGAAAGGGAGTTTGTGAAATCTATATAAAGAGTTTTAAAAATAGCTCAGATATGGGATCTGTTAAAACAACAAAGTGGAACAAAGCATAGTTCTTTCTAATCTTACATACTTTATTGCATTAACTTAACACTTCCCTAGTTTCCCCTGGGGCCAGCCAGGTTCCTTGGGAGGAAGGTATATGTTCCCTGGACACTTTCAGGCTCTTTCTGGAGTATGCGCATGGGTACAGGTTTAAAAGTTTCTTCCGCAGATATGTCAGGATATTAATGCATTATTTGGCTCCAAGTTGCCTTCCCTCCCTGCATTTCCTCATTTGCCATTCATCTTCTTACTTCCCTTAGTCCACCATAATAGTCCCTGGGGTACAGCGTAAGTGCTTCCAGCTCCTCTAACTGCCCATTTGTTTTTACTATATGATTAAGATATTTGGCTATTATAAAATGGTAATGCTTAGAATTCTGCAATATCATTCCTTCAGGGTAAGGCACAATCAGAACTCCTGAGAAAGTGTCAGAGTGCAGATTTCATGCGAGCTGGACCTGTGTGTGTGTGTTTGTGCTGCACTCGTGAGCCAGCTGTCCTTCTCAGATGAAGCAGAGCTCACCGGGAGACGGCTGGGACTGCACAACAGTCCCTGTTTTTATAGCAGAGTTTTAGTGATGTTTCATGAAAAGCACTTGATTCAAATGTTATTATTTAATCTTTTAATGTTTTAGTCAACAGTAAATGATATTCTCTTCTGATACACTCCTCTCAGAGCAGCACAAGAGTTGGTGGTGGGGTGGACTCCTCTGATGGGTCCCAAAGAAGAAATGATGTTTGCCATATGGCAGAGGCCAAGTGGCCCCAAATGGGACTAAAAGGATTGGTGCCTGGACTACAGGTGAAGGTCCTCTTCCCCAAATGCCATACTCAGCCTTAGTAATAAGCTAAAAACATGGTTCAATAGAGAAAATGGGTGAGTATTAAGAGCAAAGCTTTCAGAAGGCAGGAAGAACAAGTCTGTGATATTAGCTTCTTTGGGTTTGGGTTGCTAATGCACTTGTTGGTTGGCAGTATAGCAGGATTAAGAGCTCCTTTAGCTGCTTGGTCTAGAGCTAAATAGGCCCAAGTGTGACTCTGGGCCCCACCACTCACTGACTTCCTCACCTGGGACAAACCATTTATTTATCCTCCAGAGTCTCAGTGCCCTCCTCTGTAAAAAAGGTTATTAATAATTCTTACCCAAAGAAAATTATACCTTTCTTTTCTGTATCCTCAGCCTGTTACTCTCAGATCCTTTCCATTACAATCAAATTATATTCAATTATCTGCATTTAAAACAAAGAAATGAACCAAAAAAAAAAAAACAAAACACACACACCAAAACAAAATTTTTCTCTCACTCACTTTTTCTTCTTTGTTAGGGTTTCTCTTGATTCTTTGGATTGGGTAGTGCATTATTGTGGGACTGTTCTGTGCATTGTAGAATGTATAGCAGCATCTCAGACCTCGAGATGTGCATCCCCCCATTTGTGACAATCAAAAATGTCTCCATATGGCCAAATATCCACTGGGGGGGCAAAATCTCCCCCAGTTGAGAACCACTGCCCTCACGACTGCCCCATCTCCCGTGCTCTGCAAAACTGCACATTCTCACAGTTTTGTCTCTTCCCCACTAGCTCCATTTCCTCACTTCCTTGTTACTCTTGAGTTTTTTCTGTTCTGTCTCTTGTCCCCATTTCATTAATAAAATGGTTCTTGTTCAGATGAGCAGTAGCCTCAATACATCTAAATATAATGAACTTTCCAATCTTTCTCTTGCTCTCTCAGCAGAATTCAGTGCTTTTGGCATCCCATCTTTGGAATGTTCTCTTCTCCTGGCTCTTCTAATAACACTCGCTCTTGGCCTAATCTGTGATGTCTGGAACACCTGGGATAGCTAGGCACTCTGTCTCCATGTGGAATCACCATGCTCCTGGAGACTAGCTCAGGCTTGTTCAAATGGGGGTAAGAAGGTTCCCAGCATCAAGAGAGGACAAGTCCTACAGAGCAAGCAATTTTCAAGCTTCTACTTATATCACATTTGCTAACAATGTCTTGGCTAATGCCCAGAGGGGTGTGAGAGGGGCCTACACAAGACAAACATAGAGAGAGGCAAGAGACTTCTGGCATGACATTGACCTGCTCCCCAGTGAAACGAGTGAAAATTATTCAAAAGTTTTAAAGCCACTGGAAATGGTCCTAAGGACAAACAGCGTATGAAGAAACATCTATTCAAAAATACTTATAAAAATTCAGTAAGAAAAGTAAGAGTCTGTGGTATAGTACCATGAGTTTTGACAATGGACCTTAACCTTGGAAAAGAACTTCATCGTGTCACAGTGAGGTTGCAGGGACACCCTGTCCCTGCCATCTTTAAATTCTTCCATGGCCTCCATTCCATTTACTTTTATGATAAAGTCTACAATTCCTAGTTTGGCCTACAAGGTTCTATATGCTTAGTCCCCATCTCATTGGTTTCTTTGATTTTCATTAGTCATGTTCCCCAGTGCCTGAGGACACATACATGCTGTACCCTCTGCCTGAAATGTTCTGGTCCTTCCTCACTCCTGCCAGTCTTTCTTAGTTCACCCTTAATTATCTATATAACTCAGCTTGAAAAATCACTTTCTCACAAAGACCTTCCATGACACCTCACTGTTTCCTCCCAACTAGGTCAGATGTACTTTTTCTTCATGGCACTGCTTTTGTTTTAAACTTTACATTTATTCATGTCATATTTGATGGACGTTTATCTCCTTTACTAGATTATGATCACCCTGAGGTCAATGACTTTATATCTTTTTTCACCATTGTATCCTCAGCACCAAAGCCATTGGTTGGCCCATAGTAGGTACTTTTATAAATTTTTATTAAGTATGGAATACATGAAGGATCTTAGTAATATTAGATATATAATCTCAAAGCAAGAAGATACTATATTAGTTATAATAAACTAAGTTCTGCTGTAATAACACACTGTCTACCCTACTTTCCTATCCCCCCCTTCCCACATATGCTCACAAAGGTTTATATCTCACTCATGCTGAATTCCCATTGTGCCTTATCAGGGTACTCTGCTCCATCTCATCTTTATTCTGTGACCCAGGCTGATGGAAGTTATCATCTGGAACATTGTCTATTTCAGTGGCAAGGGAAAGAGAGAAAAGACTGGTTTGATGCTGGTGATTAAGTACCTGAGTAAGGAAGTGATGTACTTCATCTCCATATACAGTCTGTTAACCAGAACTAGTCTCAGGACTCTTCCCATCTGTAAAGGAGGCAGGGAAATGTAATTTTCTCATGCACTGAAAAGGAAAGAAGAATCAGATATGCATGACCATTAGAAGTCTCCCCAGTGGTGTATTAGTGTAGAGTGTGTGTTAAAGTTCAAGTTGAATTTGAAGGAATGGTAGAAAAATCCATAAGGATATGGTAATTGAACTGGGCTAAAGGATGAGATTTGGATAGTCTGGATGAAAAGGCATTGCCAGTAGAGGAAACACCAGGAATATAATCAGAAAATAGGTATAAGCATGTGCCTGGGTCACAGTGAAGAGTGATCCTTGCTAAAGTGGAGGGCGGGTATTGAGGGATCATGGGAGATAAGTTTGAAGTGACGGATTTGACCATTAACATATCCACACTCTCTTAACTATTTTCAGTCTTACTGTAGACATATCCTCAGCATAAGGAATTCAGTATAGAACTTTAGATGTATCAGTCACCTTGACTTGGTTGTACTTTCTTCATTTCTAGAATTCCAGATTTACAACTGCATTTCTCTAAGACTGTTTTTGGTGGGCAGAGCAGTCCAGAAAGACCCAGACCTGACTTACTCCCTTTTTTTATTTTTAACTTATTTATTTGAGAGAGAGAGAGAGAGGGAGGGAGAGAGAGAGAGAGGAGTGGCAGAGGGAGAAACAATCTGAAGCAGACTCCACACTGAGAGCAAAGTCTGACACAGGGCTCGATCCCATGACCAGGAGATCATGACCTGAGCTGAGATCATGAGTTGGATGCTTAACTGACTGACCCACCCTCTTTTCAGGCCTCTTTCAGTTCATGAGCTGGGAAACATCAGTGCTCTGCCAGCTTGTGAGTTGAGTGTCTTTAATCTTGCCTTTAATTGGCACTTGTAGGGATTTAAATTGAGTTGCAGAGACCCTTAACAATCATATAAAGTGAAGGATAGTGTAGAATAATAGATTTTATGGAAACCTGGATGCAACTGAAGGATGCCATTCAATAAATCTGTCCCTAGAAGCTAGTGGCACTCAGTCAATACAAATGAACCTATTTTCTCTCACCTTACATTTGTTAGTTGTACTGGCTTTGGAAAAGAAAAAAGCCATACCACTAGAGTTCCACTAATAGAAAACAGATATTTTATCTGAATAAAAGTATTTGTTAAACAAAAATCACAGTAAAATATTGATTATAGTGTAACCATTAATGGAGAGAGCTATGCCATGATTAATATGCACTCTGTTCACTGATCCCTAGAAAGAGTATAGTATAGTGACCAAGTGTGGTCACTAGGACCAGCTGCCAAGATTTAAACTGAAACCCTACCATTCACAGCTGGGTGTGAGAAAGTCATTTAATCATGCTCAAATAGCAATTCCTTACTGCTACAGACTAATCGTATCCCCGAAAAATTCCTATGTTGAAGCCCTAACCTCCAATGTGAGTGTGTTTGGAGATAGGACTTTGAGAAGGTACTTACGGTTAAATGAAATCATAAGGGTAAGGTCCTAATCTGATAGGATTGGTGGCCTTAAAAGAAGAGGAAGAGAGGGGCACCTGGGTGGCTCAGTCGTTGGGTGTTTGCTTTTGGCTCAGGTCGTGATCCCAGGGTCCTGGGATGGAGCCCCGCATCGGGCTCCCTGCTCCGCAGGAAGCCTGCTTCTCCCTCTCCCACTCCTCCTACTTGTGTTCCCTCTCTCCCTGTGCCTCTCTCTGTCAAATAAATAAATAAAATCTTAAAAAAAGAGGAAGAGAAGGAGCTCTCTTTTTCCTTCTGTGCACTCACCCAGGAAAGGTCATGTGAGCACACAGCAAGTTGGCAGCCCTCTGCAGTCAAGAAGAGGGTCCTCACTGGTGTCTGACCATACTGGCACCCTGATCTCAGACTTCCAGCCTCCAAAATTGTGAGAAAATAAATTTTTGTTTTTTATACCACCCAGTCTATGGTATTTTGTTGTGATAGCCTGAGCTGACTACTGCACTCTCCTATAAAACGAAAATAATAATTATGCCTTTCTGATAGTGTGTTTGTGAAGATTGAATGTATTTATATATGCTGAGCTCTTAAAATGATGTTTGGCATGTAGTAGGTACTTAATAGACATTAGCTATTATTATTTATATAATTTCCCTCCCTAACCCCTCATTTGATTGTATGATACTTAAGAATTCTACTTTTCAAGTCAGACACATCTCAGCTTGGCCTCTTTTAAACTGTATGACCTTGTTCAACTTACTGACATCTTAAGCCTCAGTTTGCATATCTGTAAGTGGGAATAATAGTAGTGCTGCCTGCCTGTTAGGGTTGTAGTGAGGATGAAAGGAGATGTGCATGTAATATGTCCAGCACATGGTGAGCATTCTATACATGCTATTTAGTGTCCTTATTAGAGGTTTGCAGAGCTTCCTCTTTTGCATTGTCTAAGTAAGAAACTGCCCTCTCCAGAAATCCTTGCACTCCTTGGAGGAACAGGTAATAGCAATTTCTCCTCAAACTTGCAGCTCTAAAAATTTACTTCCCCAAATCCGTCTTACCTCTACTTTCTCACTGTGAGATATTTGCTTTCTGCGTTTTTGCTTCTTTTTAATACAGGCCCTTAATGCCCCTCTTTCCATCATGATGGCACTGTTACATTACAGATGCTAAAGGGCAGAGACCATGCCCCTTAAACTCGACTTACTTAAGCCAACAGAGTCATAGGACTGGATGTGACTGCGGAGACTGGTGAGGGAGATTTGCTCACAGCTATTTAGTGGCAGACTTGAGAAGTAAAAACCAGGCTTGCAGCCTGGTTATAATCTGACAGTGTGAAGTGAGGAATCCATAAATATATTGTTGAATGTAGCGGTCATGTATATCCTAAGCTGATGCATAGACAAAATTATATTATGCACAGCATTGTTTCTCAAACTGGAATGAACCTGAGGAGGATGCTAAAATGCAGTTTCTGACTCAGGAAGTCTAGGATGGGACCTGGAATTCTGCATTTTTAATACGTTCCCAGATGATTCTGAAACTGCTGTTCTTCAGACAATTCTTTGAGTAGCAAAGAGGTAGATGCTTTTAGCAATAGTGACTTTGAAGGTTTTTTTGCCGCTTTTGTTTTGCTTGTGAGTCCATTTTTTTAATTCACTCAAATGTACTCTGAATGCAAAACTTTTTTTTTAATACCAATGGGAAAAAAATTTACACATTTTAAATTTAAATGCTTCAGTTTGTTTCTCCATATGTTGTGTATTCCTAAATCATTCATGGTAGTTTTATTTTCTAGCCCTTATCCATCAAATGGGAAAGTGATGTTCTTTCAATTTTATTAATTTCTCACCATTTATCCTCTGTAACCCATTAAATCATCTCATCCTTCCAGAAAAACTCTCCTTGTTTTCTGACCTATACTTTCTTGAGTTTCAAGTTCTCATGTTTTCTGACCTGTACTTTCTTGAGTTTCCAGTTCTCACCTACGAGTCGTGCCTGAATCCTGTTCTCCGGCATCTCCTCATCTCTTTTACACTGTTCTTGGGAGCTCCCACCCACTGCCACAGATTCACTCGTTACTTCAGGCCTTGGGAATCACTAGGGTGTGATTGGAATCGCTAGTGATGCCCAAGGCCTGAAGTAACTATTTTATCTGTAGATTGCTCTCTTTTATCTTGAAGACTTACCTGAGTTTTAATCATGCATGCTCCATGGTTTCGATATTTATGACCCACCAGCACTTCCAACTCAACATGATGAAAACTAAAGTCCTCGTACTTCTTATCTCCATACTGCAGGCCATCTGCCAGCCACACCAGGTTATTTTGCTCCCTTTATCAAAACTTCCAGTGACTTGTTGTTTGTTATGGAATAAATCTCTAACTTCTTCTTCTGACATTGAAACCCTCCTCTCTCTAACGTCAACCTTTTTTTTTTCTGTCCTACTTGTCTCTTCCATTGTTTTGAAGTGTGCGTTGATTTAAGTTAGTCTGAATCCTTCTGTTTCCGGAGCATGCATTAACATTCTTGGCCTTCGTGCCACTTTTGCTCTAAACCGAAAGTCTTTATACCAATCCCTGCATATCAAAATGCTGTGAATCTCTCAAGGCCTACATGCAAAGCTACATCTTTTGTGGTATGTTCTCTGTTCCCCTCCTTGAAAGGAATTCCTCCTCCTCTAGATGGCTCTAATACGCGTTCCAGGCTATTTAGATGGCACCTCACACTATGATCTGTGTTATATCTAATCAAATGCCTGCCACCTAGATGTCCCACATCCTCCCGCGTTCTGGCATCACTGCTACTTTCACACCCACAGACTGTGGTTCAAACCCCATCTCCTGGAATGACAGAATCTGACTTCTTTCCTTTCCTCTTAGGCTCATATTCCTCTGCTACATTTAGGGGAAGGTCGAGTTGCCACACATCAGTTCCAAATCCCTTCCCTCCACAGGCGCCTTCTCTTCACTTACCCAGCGCTTGGCAGTTGTTTCTAGCTCTGCTTGCAGCCTTGCTTTCTTCCTGTTGGCCATGGTCTGGGCTGCACGCCTCTACGTCTTCTCAGTCATTCCTCAAAACCACCACTAGCAGCAGCTTATTGCCAGCGATAGACTTTTGCTGCAGGTTTTAGGGTCATGCAGGCTAATTATACAAGCAGAAGTCAACTGCAATTCGAATGCTAGAAGCAGAGTTCCTGAACATTTACCAGACACTCCCTAACCAACTCCATTCCCTCGCAGCTCCCCATCTTCAGGCCTGTCCTCTCCCATCTCTTCTACCATAAGCCCTCACAAAATGCCAAATTTCAAACCTTCTTAGGCAGAATATTTCACCATTTTTGTTGTTATTGTTTGAACCTCACCTGTATATTAAACATACAGGACCTCACCTTCCCTAATTGAATATATTTTAAGTGTTTTCCTAAGCTTGAGAGCAGTTCTGTCCCTCAGTGGAATTCGGCCACCCTGATGTTGTTTCGGGTCATCCAGCTTAAAGTAAATGAACTTTTGTAACCACGACACTATGAGATTGGCAAAATTCTTACCCATCTGTTTTTATATGTGTCTCATTTGTTTCCATCTAGGTTGCAAACATATTTAGGAAATGGCCATATAGACCAAACATTTTATTCATCACCATTTGGGAACAAAACAGAGTTCAAACCTTAATCCATCATATATGAGGTTTGTGACTATTTTCCTTGGGAAACCTCAGCTTCCTGCCCTACAAAATAAGTACAGTAAATTCTACCTGATAAAAATGTGAGGATTTAGAAAATTTCTGTGAAATCATTTTGTTAGAGTCCTGGCACATATTGGGAGTCCTGCTCTCAGTACCAGTTTAAAATGGTTGAGTGCAAAAAGGTTATTGCAATGAGCTTTATTAAATAGTTGGCTGTAGTGTTTTTTGCAGGATCCCAAAACCTACTAGATACTCTGATTTTCCTTTCTGAATATCATCATATTTACTCTGGAGTCAGTTCTACAGAGTTCTACCTTTTTTTTTTTTTTTAAAGATTTTATTTATTTATTTGACAGAGAAAGACACAGCGAGAGAGGGAACACAAACGGGGAGTGGGAGAGGGAGAAGCAGACTCCCTGCTGAGCAGGGAGCCCGATGCGGGACTCGATCCTGGGACTCCAGGATCATGACCTGAGCCGAAGGCAGTCGCTTAACCAACTGAGCCACCCAGGCGCCCCAGAGTTCTACCTTTAATTGAAGAGACAGGAAATCACGACTTTAAAACTTTCAATGTTAATATATGGCACATTAGTTTATAGACATATCGGTAATTATGGAAGTTATCTTTTCAGATTGTCATGTTTTCCTCTGCCTTTGTGCTAGCAGTCAGAACCACTGAATTAATCTGACCAGGGTTAGGACTTTGTGAGGAAAATCACTTGAATTTCTGGCATTATATATGCAGTACAAGATGTTCCCCATACAAATTCTGTGAATCTTGTTTAAGAGCAATGGTGTAGGGGACCAGATAACCACCTCCAAATCTCTGAGTCCCATGAAATTTGGCTAGGCCTCCAGAACTCTCATGTTGCCCCCCAGAAAGAGGAGACCTCAATTTCTAGAAGGGATAGCCATTCTCTGGAAATGAGAGATGGGTGGTAAAAATTGGGGTGTGGAAATTTCCATTATGCCCTGGAACTACACGAAACCCTTCTGCAGCAAGTGGTCAGTAGAGGTTTCCAAATTTTATTGACTAATCTCTCCAGCTGAAATGCTTTTTCTTCCATGTATAAAATGTCTCTGTCTTTCAAAGTCCAATGCAGAAGCAAATTGGTACCTACAGGCTTTCCAGATTGCCCCAAGTTGTAATAAATCATCATTTCCTCCTTTATATTCTTAGAGCATAAAAATAAAAGCACGTATCAGAATATTTGTTTACTCATGATGGTGGGAGGTCAGTACAGTGTAGTATCTTAAAGCTCAAAGAGGAAAGTCAGATTTCCCCTTACCATCTGTTTGACTCTGGGCAGGTTACTTAACCCCTCTCTGCATCAATTTCCTCATCTATAAAATGGGCATATTAATGTAGTTATGTCCTGATTTTTTGTTAGGGTTAAATGTGATGATGCATATGAAGTTCTTAAACAGGACTTACTATACAGTAAATTGTCAGTAAATGTCACTATTATTGCTTGTAGACTCTTCCTGTCATATTAGGTAGAAAGCTCTTTGATGGTGGTGACGATAACATGTTTATTTTGTTGTTGATATGGTCAGTCACCAATAAATTATCTGTTGAACTTTATTTTTGACAGTTTTGGCTTAAAAAATCCTGTTTTCTATTCACATATTGATGGAAGTCATGATGTCTATGCTTCTAATGTATGGCTTATATGAATGTGATGGTTGCTAAAAGTAAAATAGCTTTTCATGCTACAATGTAGAAGGTATGGCAGAATCAGAAGAATGTAAACCAAATTACCCAATGTACAGATATCTTCTTAACTTTTATTGTACTGTTTTATATAACAAAAGAAGGGTAAATAAACATTTTTTTAAAAACATACAGAAATTATCATAAGCATAATTTAAACTTTCAAATTTCCACATACAAAGTTTTCCTCACACAAGCATGTCAATAGGCAAAATGGGAAAGATAAGGAAATATTTTGTATAATTCTCCTTTCTTGAGACGTGTTACCTAGATTAAAATCTGTTTCTACAGGAATGTCTAATTTGTAAACATAGAATAAATTGGAACATTTCACCTCAGTGCAGTTTTTTGTTTTCTTTGAAAGCTTTAATAAAAGGAGGACAAGATTAAGAATTCCTGAAATATTAGAAGTCTGTCACATTTGTTTCGGCAAACACCGTGCTCCTGAATAAAGTTTTTTCTTTTAATTTGTTTTCTTGCCTGAAACCTAAAATTGCCAGTATTTTAACATTCAAGACAAAAGTGTGTTTAGTCACATCTCTGCACATTGTTCTAAACAACCATTTCTTTCAGTGAATGTAAATAAAATTCCCGCTTCTCGTTCTGAATACAGTGATAGAGAACATCTTCTCTTTGAGCATTGGCACATCTCCTTCACCTGGTTTTCTCCACCTTTCCTGGCACAGATAGTTTTGAAGGAGCCCAAGCCCCATGATAAGATTGATTCTATAACAGTTTCCACAACTGCCATAACCAATTACTACAGTTCAGATGGCTTAAATCAGCAGAAATTTATTCTCTCCCAATTCTGGAAGCCAGAAGTCTGAAGTCAAGGTGCCAGCAGGATTCATTCCTTCAGGAGGCTTTAGGGGGAGTCTGTTCTGTCTCTTACCTAACTTCCGATAGCTCCAGGGCTTCTATGGCTTATGGAAGCATAACCTCCATCTCTGCCCCTGTCCTCATATGGCCTTTTTCTCTGTGTGTTTCTCCCCTTCTCTTCCTGTGTAAGGACACTTATTATTGGACTTAGGGTCCATCTTCATCCAGGATGATATCTCAAGATCCTTAATTATATCTGCAAAGATCCTTTTTTCAATTAAGTTCACATTCACAGGGTCCAAGTGGACATATCTTTAGTGGGGTCAGTTTTCAACCCACCACTGGTTCTTTGGGACTAAGGCTGGCTATACTCTGGTAAGAGATGTACTGGACACAAAGGCGGTACTTTCCTAAAGCCAACATTTCTTCAGCAGTGTTTGACTGCATTGCCCAATCCTACATTATGACTTTCTTTCTAAGAGAGATGCCTAGAGTGTCCTTATTTATTGACTTTGAGGAAAAGCATTTTCCCAGGGAAGTGGTGTCTAGTCCTTTTTGGCCTGTTCTGTAAAGTAGGCTTGTATAACTATATATAAATAGTTATATATAACTATTTCTAGAGATCCACTGACAGTTCATCAAAATGTCCTGTTAGAGAAATTATCTCCAAGCGGGATGGGCATAAATGCATTTCATAGGCAAACATATTCCCATTTTATTGACCAAGTTCCCATGTGCTTGCCTAAATCTTTCCACATTTTCAGACACTTAATATATTCGGGGAAATGACATTAAAGAGGACATAATGTCTAACCTGTAGGATTCTCTGGGGTAGGGAGCACATCAGTTTTGAAAAAGGAAAGACTATAGATACATTATTCATAAATTATTCAAAAGTTTTGTACCAAAGACTATTTTTAAAAGTTGAGTCAAAATGGAATGGGTGTGAAGATGATGTGTTTTAAGATAGCTGAGAACAGGGGAGAGTGCAATAAAATGTCTAAATATGTTCAAGATTATACTTTGATGGCCTGTAGTAAGCTAAGCTGGTATGAATAGCATATAGTGAGAGTTTTATTTTTGTTTTTGTTTTTTTTTTTAAAGATTTTATTTATTTATTTGAGAGAGAGAGCGAGCATGAGCACAAGCGGGGGTTGGGGAGTGGAGGAAGAGGGAGAAGCAGACTCCCTGCTGAATAGGGACTCCCACTCCACTTGGGGCTTGATCCCAGGATCCTGGGATCATGACCTGAGCCAAAGGCAGACACTTAACCAACTCAGCCACCCAGGTGCCCCACAGTGAGAGTTTTGTAAATTTAATTTTTATGTTAGTACATATAAAATTAGTGCACTTGCAGATTGTAAAAAGTCAAAATTTTATATATATAGTCTTTAAGCACATCTGTCTTTTCATGACCCAGAGAAGAATCCTTACTTGAGCTCTTTTACCATAGCTGAAAGTGTTAATGTCCACTAAATTATCTGACTGCTCTGTTCTGATTTGAGGATGAGAACTGTAAAAAATGAGCAAGGGTATTTGGTCTAACGTATAGAAACTTAACATTTGAGGCCTAGACCTTTAGGGGTATCAAATCTTACAAGAAAGTTTAAGGAGAGAGATACAGGTAGTCCCAGGAGTAGAATGGGTGATTTGTAGTCTGGTATCAATCCCATACTTGTCCTATTTTATTCTTTTGCAGGACAAAATGAAACCTGAAGGGCCTAGGGAGGGTGCAATAGGCTGCTTCCATTATGCATCCTTTATCCCTTCACACTGTTTAAAAACTGAAAAGTTGTGAAATTCCCTGTCCATCAAGGAATAAATTCTGGCAAATCTGTCTTCCAGCTAGACAATTGAAGACAGAGTCCATGGTTTTTCATGTATATCCGAAGAATTTCATATCAGTCTTTTCATTTTTAATTTTTAGTCTTGGTGCTTATTTAGTAAGTCCCCTCGAAAAACTTCTGGGTCAACTCAGATCAGCTCAGTTGAATCTAGTACAAGATCAGCTGAGTTGAATCTAGTGCAAGATCAGCTGAGTTGACTCTAGTGCAAGATCAGCTGAGTTGACTCTAGTGCAAGGCCCTGCATACACACACTTTGGTTAAAACCTATACTTGTGCAGCCATCTTCACTTATGCACTGCTCGCATTACATAGCTTTACAGCTTTATCGCCTGATTCATATCCACTTAGCATTATTCACTCTGAAAATTGACTTTATCAAGCACATAAACAAAATGAAATACAATTTAAGAAATAAGCTCACAACATTTACAATTAAATTCATTAATCAAGGCAGTTTATAGAAATGCCACATGCAGACTGTAAACTTCATAAATATTCAAGCAGTGAACAACTAGACAATCACATTTCTTAGTAATAAATGCTTCATCTTGGTGGCTTTATTTTAGTATGAGAGATGTAGAACATTCCCATCCACTGGCTTGCATTCTTATTTTGAAACCATTTAAAACCATGCATATCATCAAAAAGAACCTTTGTTTTGGTGACATTTCTCTTTCCATATGTTCTCCATTTAACTTTGTCTCTAGATTTACTGCCTTGATACTAATTAGCACTTGCACCTGAATTGAATCAAACCAAGTCAAGCTGTCTGTGAAAGAAAAAAAAAAAATTCCAAGTTCCTAGATTTCTAAGTGACACATATGGGCAGTATATTTTATCGATATTCTCACACACATGTGCCTTCTTAAAGTATGAGAAATTATGTATGCTTTATTTTGGTAGATACAAATACAACCACACTAGTAGCTTCATACTATGCTATAATGTGCTTTATCTGGTTGCAAGTTTACATTCTAATACGAGAATTGTGGTGAACAAATGCAGGATGGTATTTACCACATTCACAGTATATGTTTTTGAATTATTTTCATGTACTCAATGTGGGAATAGAAAGAGAAGATAAAGGAGAGTCAGGTAGTAATGCAAGACTGCATTTGAAGGAACATTTGAACTGGATCTTGAAGGATGTTTTAAGAGATCAAAAGAGAAAGAAAATAGAGAAAATGTTAGGTAGGAATTGAAGAAGAAAATGTGTTGTGAAACAGGGGCAGAGCATGGAAAGCAGATTAATTTTAGGCAGCTTAAATGCTCTCAAAAGCAGTGTCATCAAACTAGCAAAATTCACTCATCCTTTGATTTCAGGTGTTACTAACTATGTAAACCAAAGCCTACATCTTCCATATTGCCATATCTCAATTATGGCAATCACCTATATATTTTCTAGTTGTGGCAAATCTGTCTTCCAGCTAGACAATTGAAGACAGAGTCCATGGTTTTTCATGTTCTTCCCTGGAGTCTGACCCACCTTCTAGTATTCCTATAATGAAGACCAGTCCAACTCTCTTTTAATACTTCCAATGACTCATTGTTTTACAGGGAACCTTTTTTTTTTTTTTTTTTTTTTTTTTTGAGAAAGAGGGGTGGGGAGGAGCAGAGAGAGAGGGAGAGAATGAATCTTGGGCAGGGTCCACACTGGGTGGACTGAACGTGGGGCTCGATCTCACAACCCTACAATTATGACCTGAGCTGAAATCAAGAGTCTGACACTTAACCCACTGAGCCACCCAGGCGCCCCCAGGGAATCTATATCCACTGTTAGAGGGCACTGATTGTAATGTCGTCTTTCCTTATGTCCCATTCATCTGTCTCTTGGTAATGTCTGACAGTGCTAGCGCTCCTTTCTGGAATAACAACAGGCTCATCAAGTCCCATGAATACATAAAGGAATAGCTGTAATTCCTTGTGTTGATATTTTTCTTTTTCAATGTATCCATTCTTAATTTCTTCATCATTTCCCTACTTTCCCATTCCTTCTTTCTGACCTTCCTCCCTTTTATTCATCCGTTAAATATCCATGCAACCAAAGTATTTAGAACCAGTAAACACCAGACACAAGTATGTATAATTTTTATTATCCTTCCAAATTTTGGGTTCAGATAGCTGCACTGTTAGTAGTTTTTTTAAATATTAAAAGCCAAATTAGAAATAACCATGATACCCCAGATACTATTTGACCAACACAGAGCATGATGAAGTGCCATTTCCCCAATTTGAGTGTTCTTCTCCTTTAATGCCATCCAGGATGGCTTGACTATTTATGATTACAATGTACTATAACGTATATCACTTAGTGGTCAAACTTTTTGTTCTGTAAAAACTGTGTAAGGCCAGATCTTTCTTATTATAATTGGTAATATTTCTTTTAACTAAATGTAGACCTTTGCAAGTATACATGTTGAATTTCAATTTTTTGGTTCCCTCTATTAAAAATTTCAAAATTGTTATTATTTGTGTTTTTCTGTTATTCACAAAACTAATAAACCAGCCTTCCTTATCGTCACCCAGGTCATTGATAGAAATATAGAACTGAAATCTTGAACTTCAAGTCATGTTTTCAAGTTGATCTCAAGCTATTTAGCAATATTATCTGAATATAGTATTTGACCAGCAATTAATCTGTCATTCATGTCACATTTCACAATTCTATCCATCAGGATGTCATAGAAGGCTGTTAGGATTATTCTATAATAAATACATCTTAAAGCTTCCCTTAAGTTAAATCTCTATGAATAAAAAGGGAATGAGCTTAGTTGAACATGACTTATTCTGAGTATTATCTCCAGTGTTTACTGCATACTCTTTGAGATGCTATCAGTGATAGATAACAATCTGTAATCTTCTTGTAGGAATTAATATCACATATTTGAGAAGATAGTCTTCAAATATATCCTATTTTCTATTGTTGAAATTCATAATAACCTAGACTTTTGATTTTAAAAGTTGGGCTTTATGTTTAATGAGAATGAACAGCACCATTAATATTATAGGAATAGTCATTATTGTTTTCTTCCCTTTCAAGAAATAAGTTTATATGATATGTTTGAAAAAATACATTAATTTGGGGGCCTAAATTCTGATTTTTTTTTTTTTAGAGAGAGAGAGAGTAGGAGTGGTGGGGGAGAGGCAGAGGGAGAGGGAGAGAGAGAATCTTAAGCAGCCTCCATGTGGGGCTCGATTTCACAACCCTGAGATCATGGCCTCAGCTGAAATCAAGAGTTGGATGCTAAACAGATTGAGTCACGAATAGGGTTATCTGTCATAACCCTAATAATAATTGTTATCCCTTTACTTCTCAGGTTATCAGTAGGATACATTAGTTATCCTAAACCTTTATATCTGTCATAACCCTAATAATAATTGTTAACCCTTTACCATCTAGTAAAAGTATTAAATTTCTATTGCTATGTAACAAATTGTCTTAAATTTAGAGGCTTATGACACATATATTTATTATCTTATAGTTTCTGTGGGTCAGGAGTCCAGACATGGCTTAACTGGATCCTCTGCAAGGTTGCTCTCAAGGTGTCAGCCAGGGCTCCATTCTCATCTGGAGGCTCAGGTTGGATCCACTTCTGAGCTCACTCATGTTATTAGCAGAATTAATTTCCCTGCAGCTATGAGACTGAGGGTCCTGGCCTCTTGGTGGCTACTGGCCAGAGGTCACTATCAGCTTCTTGAGATTGTTCTCAGTTCATTGCTAGGTAGCCCTCTCCATAGACCCTTTACAACTCTTTCTTCAAGGCTCATTTCTTCAAAGCAAAGGAGGAGGAGAGCACATTTGCTATCATGAGTCTCATATAACATAATGTAAGCAAGCACAAGAGAGACAGCCCATTATCTTTGCCATGTTCTGTTTGTTAGAAGCAAGTCACAGTTCCTGCCCACACTGAAGATGAGGGAATTATACAAAGCTATGAATATCATGGGGGCCACTTTAATGTCTGCCTGCCACATTCCAAAAAAGGCAATTTATTCCAGTCTGAGATATTTTTGCAAAATTTCTGGTAAATCAGAAAATCAACTTTATTTTTTTTTAATATTTTATTTATTTATTTGACAAAGAGAGAGGGAGAGCATGGAAGCAGAAGCAGGGGGAGCGGCAGGCAGAGGGAGAGAGAGAAGCAGGCTTCCTGCTGAGCAGAGAGCCCAGTGCAGGGCTTGGTCCCAGGACCCTGGGATCATGACCTGAGCTGAGGGCAGACATTTAACTGACTGAGCCATCCAGGCACTGCAGAAAATCAACTTTAAATAAACCATTGTTTGCATGGTGTTTAACTGCAGCACAAACAGGTACCTTTTTAAAACAAATAATAAACAGCACATATAAATACACACACATTTTCCAGCAGAGGTAAAGTGTGCCTATAATTGACTTGAGCATTAATTTGTTTTCTTAATGTTATTTATCTTCCAGACCATGTTGGAAAATCATTTTCTTTTAAATGATGGTTATATTTTTATCAATATTATATATAATGCTGTGTTTTTGCCAGATTTATCCCATAATTTTTCCTTTTTGTAGAACTGATGATATATATATAAAATAAAATCACAGGTCATTAGATTATCATTTTAGAATGTGATTAAGTTTAGAAGACTGTTGATGAATTATTTTCTACATAAGCATATGATTATTTATAGCAGATTGTAAGAGGAGATGTGATTATATAACCTTTTGTTCTATATGATGTTAATAAATGTTAAATATATTTTTATATAAAGATCTGTAACATATTGGCAAGTAGATTAGGTTACATTAAATGTTTACAAATGGTCATTTTGGTTAAATAAGTTTCATTGGAATTGTATGCACCATTTCTCTAAATGCACTCTAATAATTTATTCAGTAAATACTTATTAAGCAAGCATTAACTGTATTCTAGAAGCTTGCAATACAAGAATGACCATGTCATATTTTACTTGATGCTTTTAATGTTCAGGGTAAGGCTGGGAGAATATTAATATGGAATAATTAATGAATGAAGACATTAAAAGTCAGAGAGTTAATTGATATATTTCAGGTCACAAATTCAGAGACCCTAGAATTGGGACTGAAACTCAGGTCTACTATATCAAAGTTTAATGTCCTTTCACTGCCTCTTGTGGCTCCTAAGTAATGCCTTGTCCTTCATTTCTTAGGGAAGGTACTTAATGAATCGCTATAAGGAAGCTGAACCCTTTAAAATCATTTTCACAGAAGTTTTTCAAACTTTGTTTTGGTCCATACAAACTCTCTAGCCTGGAGAACAGCTAAGTCGTGAGTCATCTGGTGGTGTCTGGAGTTCAGCTTGGAAACAAGAAACTGAATGAGGTTAAGTGACACGTATCAAAATCAAGCCTTTGACTGACCTCATAAGCACCATGCTTTACCTAAATGTGCTAGCCAGTCATAGATATCAATGTCAAATTCAGTCTACATGCTGCTTTTTTCTCTTTTCCTTTGACTTGCCCCCATTCTGTTTAATAATATGTAATGAAAGACATCTTTAAGAAGTATTCTGTTTCATCTCATAGTTTTGCAAAAAAACACCACATTCCCAATTTGTTTGCAGTGATTCTTGACAGTATTTACTAAATGGTAGTAACATCCAGAGCCATCTTTAAAAAAACATATTTCAAATGTAGTGTCAGTGGTAATTCATGATGAAACAACAGCTTGATTAATGGCAATTTAAGCAGGTTTTAAAACTAAATTATATGTATATCCTATTGGCTTGTCAGATTCTAGTTATTAAATACATTGATTTCATACTGAGAAAGCTCTTATTTTCCTACAGTTTACCTTTTGAGAAGTGCAGTTGGCATATATTATTTTGACCAGAGTTAGTATATTTCTTATTGTTCACTTTATGCCTGGATCTTTAAAAAATTTTTTTGCATGAACTTGTCTGCATGAAGTGTATTTTTCTTATATTAAGAAAACTATTGGTAAAAGTATAATAAAGGCAGAATAGCTCATTGTTTTAATTCAGTTGTATATGTGTATCCCTTCATTTTCTTGTACAAGTTGACAAATAGTATTTCTCAACTGATATGTGAGCTTGTTGCCTAGATTATTTTCTATTTAGTTTAGGTCTTGCTGTATCAGGCAGGATTTCCAGGAGACGGTTTGCCATTGTTTTTTTCTCCTCCAAATGTAGAAGTTCAAAAAAATCTCTCCATGATTATAATCTATGGTTGACTCCTCATATTGGGGGGCAATGTGGGCTGATGAGCAGAGGTAAAGAATAGAAAAACCTGGTTAGATACAGTTCTGGAGAGTAGAAAATTAAAGAAGGAAGAAAAGGTGAGGGGAGAAGTAATTTACATGGAATTATTTCAGAAAAATAAATATTCTATGTTTCAGATTTAGATCAGTGTGATCTTTAAGGGATATGAGAGAATGCCCTGTTTTGTTATTCTAGAGTGGTAATGTTCCAGATAATTCACATCACCAGGAAGGAATGAGTTTCATTTCATATTTCAGAGAAATATCTGGTTTACTCATTTTTACTATTAAGTCTCACATCTTACTGTTAAGGAAAAAATGGGTCATAGACACATAGTACCTCCCTCCCTGTAGTATTTTTGCAATTTCCTGTGAGTCTATAGTCATTTCAAAATGAAAAGTTTAAAAAGAATAAGTCTCACAAATGTGAGGGGAAAATATTAATGCAAACCTAACATAATGCAATACTGTAGTCCCTGGTTAGGTAAAATATATGAGCAGATGTTCAATCTCCTTGGTCAGTAAATATGCAGATTGATTTTTTTTTAAAGATTTATTTATTTATTTGAGAGAGAGAGTGAGTGAGTCAGGGGAGGGGCAGAGAGAGAGGAACAAACAGACTCCCTGCTGAGTGCAGAGCCTACAAGGGGCTCTATCCCACAACCCAGAGATCAGGACCTGAGCCAAAATCATGAGTCTGACCCTTAACTGACAGCCATCAGGTGCCCCACAGATTGATTATTGAAATAGCTTTCTGTCTTGTCTCTCTACCTTCACACTTGCCACTCTATGATGTGTTTTCAACATGGCAGTCACAGTGTGATCCTCTTAGACTATAACTCAGACTATGCTATTTCTCTTCTCAAAACCTTTCATTTCATTCTGAATCAAAGCCAAAACCTCTTCTCAGAAACACACACCCTACACCGTCCCCACCCACTTGCACCCCAGCTTTATTTTCTCTGGTGCCTTGTTCACTCAACCCACTCCAACCACACAAGCCTTCTTGCTGTCTTTTCCTGCCTCAGGGACTTTACACTGACAATCCACTCTACCTGTAATGCTTTTTCCTAATTCCCTTCAGGTCTCTGCTCAAATATCACGTTATCATAGAGGGCTTCCCTTACCTATCTTACAAAGCTGCACACTCTCCTCTCCCACATTCCTTGTTCCCCATGCCTTTATTTTTCTCCATTGAACTTATAATCACTGGATAGAATATATGTTTCTTTACTTTCTGTTGTCTATTTGAAGGATGTCAAGAATTTTGTTATGTTTATGTTATACTCTGGTACGTAGAACATGTAGTAGTTATTCACATTTATTAAATAAGTTATTTAATCAAATAAATCACTTTTGCAGCTGGTTTACACAAGTGGGAGTCAATATGTCAACTCTTAACTCAGAATTTTTATAGAGTGATACATGTATTATACTGGCAACACAGGTGTGCTATATTTTCTATACTCTTTTTGAAAATTCAGTATTTTAATACTATAGGAATTAATTACCTGATTTCTTTCCACTAAAGCTCTAATATTTACAATTAAGGTTTCTAGATTACAAGGAAGAAAATAGCCTTCTTTACTTTTGTGTATTAAATTTTGTATATGTTCCTTTTGTCTCTCTCCATTGTAAGTCTTATTAATGAAAAATTCAGACACATTTGTTTGGCTCTGTCACATATGTGGAGAGGAGTTCTTTTTTGCTTTTCTATACACAGAACATTATAACAGCTGTCACATCTATAGCTTCATTGGTCAAGAGGTGCCGCTCCCCAGGCCATGGGGATTTTCTACTAAAGGAATTGAAAGATTCAGTGTTCAATTGGAATGAACAGAACCATCTTGACCATAACATTTTGGATTTTTTTTTTAGTAGAAAATGGTCTTTCACAATTACCTCATCGAACACCTTCCATATAACAATAAGGAAAATGAAAATATTCTTCATGTCCTGGAATAATTCCTGGCTTAATTGACTCTCACTTGCAGTAGTTTGATGTCTGTTCATTCAAACTGGCCAAACCATTATTCAAGGTCACCGCACTAGACTGGTTGTTCTTCCTTAATGATTTTCTCTGATGTTTGTATTCCTGGTTCCTCCATCTCATTTGGGTCTCAGCTTAAAGGTCACTTGCTCAGAGAGGTCTTCCTTGCCAACCCAATCTAAAGTAGCGTTTAGTAACCTAGCACATTCCTTATTTTAACTCTCAGAATAGAACAGCTCACTATCTTCTCTCTGGAGTATTTATTTTTACATTTATTACATGTTTATTGTGTATCTCACTACATTTAATACAGACATTGGCAGCCTTGATTGTGTTGTTCACTGCTTTATCCCCAGTGACTAGAACATTTCTTGGCAGTGAGTTGTTGCTCCATAATTATTCATTTAATGAGTAAATGATATAATCCCCATTACTTGTCATATTTGTTTAAATGATTAAAAGCTATCAGGGACCTAAGCATATAGAACTCAACAATTATGGACTCCCCTCCAGCCTCATCATGGGTCATTAATGAAACACCAGATTAATTGGCCCAGTCTTCATAGGTCATCAGGGTAATATGCCCAGGTGTTTTTGATATTGGTAGACTACTCTGTAATAAACATTAATCACAGTATGTTATTAGTTTATTGATGATATGCATCTTCCTTCACCAAGTGCAGCCTTGTTTCCCAGCATCTATAAAGAAAGATAGGACTGGTTTCTTAATGTTTTCCTTTCCAGGAAACATTTTACTCCATACTTAAGATGAGTTATATTAAAATTAGAAAAATCACCTGAAATCTTTTTTCTTATCAGTAAAAAAGTTTAATTATATCAATTCAACAAATGGTCTTTGAGCATCTCCTCTGTACCAGGTTCTTTTCTCACTGAGTTTTTTTTTTTTCTTTTTAATGGGGAGAAGCAGACGATAAATATCTGTATGGCTTAATCTATTCACGTGTTACTATATCCTTAACGCAATTCTTTGATGTAGGAATTATTATTCCTTTTTCTTTTAACATCTTAGGGAAATTAACCTCAGAGGAGTAAGACAAAGTATCCTTGATTCACACTGTTAGTTGCAGAGTTGGGATTTGAACATAAATTTTCATTACTCCAAAGCCTCCCTTTGTACTTTATTGTTTGGAAAAAGAATATTCTATGAAAATTTAAATACGGACAATAACAAAAATGTGAGCCTTATAAGGCATTAAAATAATTATAATTCTTACAAAAAATAAATTACCCTTTCAAATAGATAATTTGGCTATATATGTTGGTCATGGAAACTAAGTACATATACATTACCATAATATGTTACTTTAAATGTCTAAAAAATGGATTATAGTATAAATTAGACTCATTAAAAAACCATTCAGGGCGCCTGGGTGGCTCAGTTGGTTAAGCGACTGCCTTCGGCTCAGGTCATGATCCTGGAGTCCCGGGATCGAGTCCCGCATCGGGCTCCCTGCTCGGCAGGGAGTCTGCTTCTCCCTCTGACCCTCCTCCCTCTCATGCTCTCTGTCTCTCATTCTCTCTGTCTCAAATAAATAAATAAAATCTTAAAAAAAAAAAACCATTCAGATGCATAGTTTATCAGTTATTGTTCAAAGTGTGGTCATTAAAATAGCTCTAAGTGCTTTGAAGTTTTTAATAGAGTGGACATTAGATTCTGGTAGACAGATAAGCCAGTCTTTAAGTCAACCAATTCCTATACTAATCCTTCACCTAGCTTGCTGTCTAGTCCCTGGGAGATGGTGATGTGGACCCTAGCCCTGAACCAGGGATTCTACTTCATTATGAATTCTGACTTTGTATTTTGGACATGGAATCATTTGGAGGCAAGGAGATGTTTGTGATTATAAATACCATGGATGTAAGTGATTATAAGTACCATGGATGTAAGTGCTTCCAGTAGGTAATCTGGGGCTTGTGATGTTATGGCAGTCATACAGCTAAATTACCAGCATCTCTTAGGGATATTGAGATCATTAACTGAGACATGAAGTGTTTTGTGATTGTGTGACTGGGTATAAAATGGACAGAATGACGTTTAGAATTTCAAGCTCTACGTTCCAGATGGACCAGCCAGCAAGATCTTCATACGGTATTTGAACCAGAGTACTGATGCTTTTGTTGCTGGCATTTTGTCTGGTTTGGGATTAATTTGGTTGTCATGAATAGCTCTTTAGCATATAAAGATGAAAGAAGTGTAAGCTCATAAAATAAGGGAGTCTCTTAACACAGAGGATGTGCAGTGCCAAAACAGTCAACTGTATCAGACAAATCATTGGTGAAATCAGAGGTGACTTACTCAATTTTGTATTCATTTAGTCATTTCAAAAATATGTATTCATTCTTTATAAGTATGCCAGCAGCTCAGTTATATTCCCAGTGTTTTCACCCTCAGAAATTTCACTATTGAGGTATGAAAATGAGACATGCATACTCACATTAAAAATTAAGACTCCCAATTCAAGAGGCAGCACAGGCAGTCTGTGATTAAGTGCCATCTGAATAGTATGAACAATAAATGCTATGAGCTCATACAAAGGAAGGATCAAGGGAGGCCTTATGAAAAAACTTGGAATTGCCTTGTTTTGGGAGCGGATTATGAATGAGTTGGAATTGAATAAATGGAGGGTGTGCTAACCTGGGGGAGGGGATTCAACATAGAGTTGGATGCCTGAAACTAGAAATTAGGTTGTGATCTTGGGAGACAGTGGGGAATTGCAAAATTAGTGCCTGACCATATTGTGTGGGTCTTTGATTGCTAGGTTAAGACATTTGTACTTAATCCAGAGAATAATGGGGACTCATGGAAGGTTTTCTACAGGGGAGTGGAAGGAAAATTCATCACGTTACAGTGACTTATGTCATAGAAATGTGCAGAATATCTTGAAACTAGGGAGAGATGAGAAAGGAAGAAAGACTTTTGAACAGTGGTTTTTAAACTTTAATATGCTTAAGAATCCACCTAGGTAGCTTGTTGAAGTTGCAGATTTCTGAGCTTAACTGAGATTTTGATTAAGTCTGGAGAGGGCCCTTAATCTCCATCTTAACAAGGATCAATGTGATTCTGATTTAAGTGGTCTTCAGACCACATTTTGGATAATACTAAAATAGAAGTCTGTCACAATAATACAGGAGTGAAGTGGTGAAAGTTTGTACTATAATTTGGAAGTAGGAAAGAAAAGGAAGTGATGACTGTAAGGATTATGGTTATGGAAGAATTGATACAACTTAGAAATGTTTGGATACAAGAAATCAAAGGGAAGAAATAGTCTAAGATGACATTAATGTATTTAATTCAACGTATTTGATAATTTTTGTTTTTACGACTGGATTTGCTAGTCATTTAATTTACTGGAAAGAATCAGCACATGTAAAGATAATGCCCAGGTGTGAACTAAAGAGAAAATACAATATAATGTATGTGGTAATACATGTAAATAAAAAATCCTGAAAAAATTAATCCACCATTATGTATTATATTCAGATATATTCTAATGATTATTTTCCCCATTGTGGATTTAAGTGATTCTTAGTTAGAGTTCCTGAATGTCTTGGGTGGGTGTAGAATTCACAATTATCCACATCTTCCCCATATAGCTAAGAGGGTAACTCTAGGGAATATATTGGAGCATCTCTGTAGTTATGATCATTCTATATCCTGGATTTGGGGGGAAAAATCTGATTAAAAATAATCATATCCTGAACTCATAGATACAGGGAATAGATTGGTGGTTGCCAGAGGTAGGATGTGGGGAGGAGAGGCACAAAATGGGTGAAGATGGTCGAAAGGTACAAACTTCCAGGTTTTTTCTTTTAAAGATTTATTTATTTATTTTAGAGAGAGAGAAGAGTGAGTGGGGGTGGGGAGGGTCAGAGGAAGAGGGAGAGAAGCAGACTCCCTACTGAGTACAGAGCCCTACACAGGGCTAGATCCCAGGACTCCGAGGAAACTGAGCTGAAATCAAAGTCAGCCACTTATCTGACTGAGCCACCCAGGTGCCCTCAAACTTCCAGTTTTAAAAATAAAAAAGCCCTAGGGAGGTAATGTATAGCACTGACTGAAATAAATAATACTATATTGCTTATTTGCTTTCTTTTTTTTTTATTCTTATGTTAATCCCCATACATTACATCATTAGTTCTAGATGAAGTGTTCCATGATTCATTGTTTGTGCATAGCACCCAGTGCTCCATGCAGAATGTGCCCTCCTCAATACCCACCACCAGGCTAACCCATCCTCCCACCCCCTCCCCTCTAGAATCCTCAGTTTGTTTTTCAGAGTCCATCGTCTCTCATGGTTCGTCCACCCCTCCGATTTCCCCCGCTTCATTCTTCCCCTCCCGCTACCTTCTTCTTCTTCTTTTTTTTTCTTAACATATATTGCATTATTTGTTTCAGAGGTACAGATCTGAGATTCAACAGTCTTGCACAATTCACAGCACTTACCAGAGCACATACCCTCCCCAGTGTCTATCACCCAGTCATCCCATCCCTCCCACCCCACCCCCCACTCCAGCAACCCTCAGTTTGTTTCCTGAGATTAAGAATTCCTCATATCAGTGAGGTCATATGATACATGTCTTTCTCTGTTTGACTTATTTCACTCAACATAATACCCTCCAGTTCCATCCACGTCGTTGCAAATGGCAAGATCTCATTCCTTTTGATGGCTGCATAATATTCCATTGTATATATATACCACATTGTATTGCTTATTTGAAAGTTACTAAGAGAGTAGGTCTCAAAAGTTCTTCTGACAAGAAAAAAAATTGTAGATATGTATGATGATGAATACTAACAAGATTTTTTTGTGGTGATCATTGTGTAATATACACATATATCAAATCATTATTTGTATACATGAAACTGATATGTTATATATCAATTATATCTCATTAAAAATAGTAGTTTACATTTCCTAGAGATCTATCAGACTATGAACCCTAATTCTTGGTTTGGACAATGCAGTTAGTGGAATTATAGTAGATAGTGGATAAAATATGCAGTTTTGGGGCTTATTCTCAGTAGGTGCCAGGACAAACTCAAAAGAAAATATTAAGAAGGTTATTACTGTTAGATTCTAGTTTATATTATTAAGTCATCAGGAATGGTACTGATGAAAGTTGCAAGAAAAATTAAATTTTAAGGAGAAATTAGGAACCGGAAATGTTTCTTTTGCATGGATATTGCTTAAAATTACTGACATTTCAAAATCTTTAGTTCACCAACAGAAGGAAAAAGATAAAGAAATTCAAGTAACTTGAAGAGTTAGAAAGTTGTATATAAATCAGTTGCAGTTACGAGTAAATAATAATCATATTCCTCAAGGGTGCCTGGGTGGCTCAGTTGGTTAAGCCTCTCCCTTCAGTTCAGGTCATGATCCCGGGGTCCTGGGATTCAGCTCAGCGGGGAGTCTGCTTCTTTCTCTCCCTCTGCGGCTCCCCCCGGCTTGTGCTCTCTCTTTTCTCTCTGTCAAATAAATAAATAAAATCTTTAAAAAAATAATCATACTCCTCATGCTTCAAAAGGATGCTTGGTTTGAAAGAGGGAAGGCTTTGACCTCTTGAAAAGGATCTTGAAGTCAAGTAAAGAGTGAGGACTTGGGAGAAGTTTCAGCTGAGGGGAAAAAGGACTAGCAAAGAAACAGCACAGAGGAAAAGCAGGCTCCAGGTCTCCATTTGTGCGGGGCACCTGGGCATCATGAACAGAGTAGCTCTTCTGTTGGGGCGAACTACCTGAGTCAAACCTGTGCGCTCTTGAGATCACACAGCCTCTCCCCCCCTGTTCCCTTAGGCTGACTTGGAGGCTGCTGAAATTGTCTTCTGGAACCTTGACACTCACTTTTGCCCAAACACAACAAAGAGTAATTCCTCATGGGGAGAATATTATAGATGTTGGTTTGTTAGTCATCTAGTATTTTCTTATTCATTAACAGTCAGCAAACTGTTTCTATAAAGACCCAGATAGTGAATATGTTAGACATTGTTGGGCTACACAGCCTCTGTCACAACTACTCAACTCTGTCACAGTGTGAAAGCAGTCATAGACAGTAAGTAAATGAATGGATGTGGCTGTGTCCCAGTGAAACTTAATTTACAAAAACAGGCGGTAAGTTGGATTTGCCCTATAGCCATAGTTTGCCGACCCTTGTTTTAATGCAGTATATGGTATTTCTATTATGGAGTAGTAGGTTGGTTAGAAAGCTACCACTTCAGCTGGTTAGAAAGCTAACTACTTTCCTAGCATAGTTTCCCTAAAGCAATAGGTTCCCAACTCAAAATAGATAGGAACCTGACCTACTACTACATCTAGTAAATTCCTTAAGTAAAGAAATGTAAAAGGCTTTGGAGGTAACACAAAAAGTGGCTAGAAATTGGGTTCCAGTATTTTTCTGGGTGTGTAGTTTTTTTTGGGGGGGTGAGCTCTATATCCCAGGTGGGGCTTATACTCACGACCCCAAGATCAAGAGTTGCATGGTCTGCTGACTGAGCCAGCCAGGAGCCCCTCTAGTTGTGTAAATTTTGGCCATTTATTTGGGCCAGTTATGTAAAGTAGGAATGATAATCTCTACCTGATTAAAAGGCCGTGACTATCAATTGCTGTAGCATAAGTGAAATGCTCATTACAGTAACATCTGTCATACGGTAGACCCTCAGTAGATGTTGGTTTTCATCCGTCTTCTCCATATACCAGAAAATACATATGGAGTAGAAATAAAAGTAGAAACAAGGCAAAGTAGAAGGCAGAACTAGTTTCACATTTAAGATATTTGTATGTGATTCTTTTTCTAACTGAAATACTCATTGCTGGCTGAAAGGTACAGTCCTATCACTGCTTGGATGCAGCTCAGGATTTTCAAGAGCTCCAGTGTAATACATTAGGGGTGTTTGGTTCTCCATTTTTCTTATTTCCTAAATTATATGTAATATATGTGTACATATGCATATATACATAAATATATAAAATAATGTATATATGTGTGTATATATATATTACTTATGTGTCAGATACTGTGCTGAGAATTTTACATTTATTATTTCATTTAATCCTTACAGTAACAGTGCATAGTCGGTTCTGTTATCACCCCCATTTTATAGATGAGAAACTGATACTTAGAGTGGTTATGTAGCCTGTAGTCATACATCTAGAACATCTCAGAGCTGGAACTGAAATTCAGGACTTTCTGGTTATGGTGAGCATTCCCTTAGTAAAGATATTGAATGACATACCTTTTAGAAAAATGTTTAAATTCAGTAAGACTACTGGTTTGACCATTTTGACTGAATACCTTCAGCATTTATGGGTTACTTGACCAACATCAAAGAGGGACTGGATTAATAAGCACAGTGTGAAGTTTATGACTGGTCAGTTGGTCCACATCTTTGAACCTGCACAGAGGTCATTGCAAATAAATCTAGGTCTACATTTGGCACACTGCACAAAGCATTTTGAACAATTCGATGATGAGATTTCCATTATTTATGCATGAGGAAAATATGCTGTTTTCCATGCACTGAGCCAGGGGGAAAATTACTCAGCCTTAGTAATATTAGACCATGGATCTTACATTTATTTTAAAATGGTAGTGTCGTGCTGAGGAGAATAATGGTTAATATCTTTCTTCTTCTTCCTCCAAATACAATGTCAAAACTACATTGATTAAGGGGCACCTGGATGGCTCAGTCGTTAAGCGTCTGCCTCGGCTCAGGTCATGATCCCAGGGTCCTGGGATCAAGCCCCACATCGGGCTCCCTGCTCCGTGGGAAGCCTGCTTCTCCCTCTCCCACTCCCCCTGCTTGTGTTCCCTCTCTCGCTGTCTCTCTCTCTGTCAAATAAATAAAATCTGTCTTTCTCTGTCAAATAAATAAATAAAATCTTAAAAAAAACTACATTGATTAAAATAAATAAAATCTTGTATCATGGTGTCAAGTCTGTAAGAAGATAGAATAAGCAAGCAGAAACATTAAATTCTATATATTTTTATAGACTTCTATATATTCACATAGAATTCTGTATGAATTCTATATATTTTTTCCTCTCCCAAGGTTATTTCCTTCTATTCTGCTCATCAAGTTACATAGAAATTTTAAATTCTATCAGAATAAGTAGCACATTTTCTTAATGTTTTTTAAAAGTACTATTTTATTAAAAATTTTGCATTCACAAAGAAAGTAAGTACCTCAATTAAAATTCAAGTTAGTTTGTGAGTATGCCCAGGTACTGATCCAAATTCTTTTTTTTGGAGGGAACGTGTATTTCTTGAGGATAGATTAAGAAACTTGTCTTCTCTCAATATAGGAAGCCTCTTTGTAGTCTTGTTTACTTCAGATTTGTAAGGGTGAATTGTGATACTGCTGAAAAATAACACATTTATTATTACTTGAGGAAAAGCCTTTTGACTTAATGAGTTAAACTTACTCATCTTTCAATTAATATCAGCTAGAGCTACTGTAGGAATTGAATTTGGTGGTGTTGGATAAGTATCAAAAAATATTCACAGACCCATCAGATGGCACATATTTGAGAAATTAAAATCTTTCCTGACCCTAAGAAGGAAACTTTCTGGCAACCAGGAGGATGTAGGGAGTTAATATTGAGGAATATATGGGGGTGCCTGGGTGGCTCAGTCATGAAGTGTCTGCCTTTGGCTCAGGTCATGATCCCGGGGTCCTGGAATCAAGCCCCGCATTGGGCTCCCTGCTGAGTGGAGAGTTTGCTTCTCCCTCTACCAATCACCCTGCTTGTGTTCCCTCTTTCGCACACACTGCCTCTGTCTGTCAAATAAATAAATAAAATCTTTTAAAAAAATACTGAGGAATATATGTGTTCCGGGAAGGGGAGAATCATAGCCAAAGAACGAAGGAGGTTCACCTTCTACCTGAGAGCTACACATATCTTTTCATAAATTGTTATTCTAATTTAGTGTTAATTTAACAGCTAAGCTTTGAAAGGAGGATGAAATCTATTTTAAAGACGTTCACAATTATTTTTAACTCAGGATTCTATTTTGACTCACCACATTTTTTTTATGCTGCCACAATTTTAAATGTTTGTCCAGTGATTTAGTTTGGGAAGGTTACAAATACAAAATATTTAGAATCTCTTGCAGCTTTCTCTCTCAAAGATAGAATTTTCAGTTCCACACTGCTCAGTGCTTGTTCCTACCCACCTCAGGTGTATGTGTTCTGTTGGTGATGATGTGGGTTTTCTGCCACTGATTCTTACAAATTGGTTGCCCCCCTCTAAACTCCCTTAACATTCTAATAATTTGTCTCCATATTCCTTTGTGTTTTGTATGTAGATAATGTTATCATCAGCAAATAATGACCGTTTTGATTCTTCCTTTTCAATCCATTTATCTTCAGTATCTATGTGTGTGTTTGTCTTATTAAAGTATCTAGGATTTATGGTTTACTGTTGATTAGAAGTATTGATAATGAACATTTGTATCTTGTCCCTCACACAAGATATATCCAATATTTCAGCTTATATCTTTTTAGCTGTCTAATTTTATATTAAACCACCCATCCACTGATATTATTAAACAATTTATCCATTGACATTTTAATTTAAAAAGTTCTGTATTTAGTTTATCCCTTTGTCTTCTAGGTAAGATCACAGGTTTCAGACTGAGGTTGGCAGGGGCTCAAGTTCTGGCTTTCAAACTCAACAAATATCTGACCTTAGGCCAATAATTGCTACTATCAGCCTCCAATTCCTCAGACGTAAACTGGAGTTAATGCTAGAAATCCTTTATTTAAGAAACACATTAATTATAATATTCAACTCAATTTAATAGGAACTTTATAAAATGAGAAATATTACTTTACATTTTCTTAAAGGGAAAATGCATACTTTTGCCATACCACTGCCTACCTTGTTACTTTTCAGCATCTTAAAGTCTAAGATTAAATCTTCTTCACATTAAGAATTTAAAGATTCTTGGGGTGCCTGGGTGGCGCAGTTGGTTAAGTGTCTGACTCTTGCTTTCTGCTCAGGTCATGATCTCAGGGTCCTGAGTTAGAGCCCAGCATTGGGCTCAGCACTCAGCGGGAGTCTGCTTGGATATTCTCATCCCCCCCACCCCCCACCCCCCACCGTGTGTGACAGTCGGGCTCTCTCTCTCACGCTCTCTCTCTCTCTCAATCAAATAAATAAATAAATAAATCTTTTCAAAAAAATTGAAAGATTCGTAACTATTTTTGGGCTTTGGTAGGTTAGGCCTAATTTCATAATAACAAGCTACTTCTCATAATCTCTTTTGCATATTGAGATTGAGAGTGACATTTCAAGGCATGTTGATTCCTTTTTTAAATTTAATTGTCAAACACTAGAAGCTTAGGATGCTCTCTAAAAGTCAGCTAGAAGCTTTTGACAGATGGACATTTAGCACCTGAGTAATTATCCTTCAGGTCTCATGAATCAGTCACTTTGAAAGTTCTATGACATCTTCCAAGGGATTTAGAAATATCTCGTCTTTTTAAGTGTATTGCTGTTGTATGATCAGACATGATTTTGTAGTTACTTCAATGATTAAACAATATACAGCTTCAAGTACTTATGAATATCTTGTTGCTTTACAATAAAATATGGAAGTACAGTCTTTCTCCCTGAAAGAAATATTTTCTTTACTTACGATAGATGTTTGTCTCCCAGGCATATTTTCATTATTTCTACATATGGAGTAAGTTATCTTTTCAGTGAGGCAATATAGTATAGTCTTTTGAAGACATTTTAAGTGAATATTAGGTGTCTAAACCTCATTTAATTAAGTCTAAAATTGAACTATGTACAGTTCTATGAATATAAGTAACACATCAAAAATCTTTACCATTCCAACATGGCCCTCCTTGATTTTAATTCATTTCCAAATAGCCTCCACTGTATTTCACCCCAGGCCACTGGTCGGCTTGGTCTTCCCCAGTATGACAAACTGCTGCTATATGGCAGTGTCTTTGCACTTGTATTTTTCGTAGCCTGGGATGCTGGCTGACACCCTTCCTTCACTCCCACGCATCATACACTAACTTCTCAATTTGCTTCTATTTGCTTCATGGCACTGAACCTCATCTGGCATATTTATATATTTGTTGGAGTTTTTGTTCTCTTTCTTCCAATTAGAACAGGAGAGCCAAAACTGTACTGATTTATTCAGTCCTTTTCCTCCAGATCTTATGTTTGGCACATATTAAGTGTTCAGTAAGCATTGGTTGAATGAATAAATTAATGTTGAGACAATGAGATAACAGATGTTTTCTGTGTAGAGTTAAGATCACATGGGTTACACTTAACATCTGCAGGAGATTCACACAGTCCTTTTAGTCTCTGTAGAAAGACTCCTTTTGATTTTCAAAATGTTAAAATGTGGAGAAAGAAGCACATTGTTGTAAGGATTAAATAAAACAGGGTATGAAAATTATTTGGCAGAATGCCAAAAGCTAAATGTTTGATAAATGCAATAAACTTACTTCCATCAGAATTCATCATTTCCTCTTTCTCTGCTATCACAATGGAAATGTTTGGTTTTGGTCTGGTTTAAGGCAGATTCTTCCATCTATACCTTAGAGTTCAATCCACTTTTGCCTTCTGAGAGACAGCGTATTATCCATTATTTTCCTTCTTCCTCTCATATCCTTGATTTCTTCTGTTTGCTTCCTACTCGTCATCTTACCTGAGTCACACAGAGGGGCCCCTTTTGATAATTTAGTATATTGCCTTGAGGGGGGCCTTCCTAAAAGGTGATTCATTATGAGATATTTGCATACTTACCTACCTGTCCTTCTTACAGATTCATAAAATTACTTGACGTTTTCTGAATTTCCAGTGCCCCACAGTTCCTCTCATCTCTGAGATTTTGCCAGTGCCAGTTTCTGCACAGAATTCGTTTTGATGCTCCCCAAGACAAACATATACAGTCATACATACATGTTCATACAAGGTATGATTAACTGTTTTCACCTTGTGCTTGAGGTCTTGGCATCATCATCTTTATTGTGAAGACTACTGACACTTACACACTGAATGTTCCTCTTATGTACCAGACATTACATATCCCCATCAACACCCATGTCTCACAAACTCTCTCTCTCTCCCTGAGTTATACTTGTTTGTCTCTTTGTTTACTTCCCTTAAAGACACAAAGCTCCTTGAAGACAAGTATTTTTTCATGTTCATCAGTTAAATACCGAAGTCTGCATGGGAACTGACAGATAACCAATATTTTCAGCTTGAATTGACAAGTGGAGTAGTGTCGTTAGAAAGTTACAAGATTGGTTTCTGGTAGTACTGAAACCTGTAGGGCCAGCCAAGCACTTACTGCTGAATTTCCATCAGTGTGCTAATCAAAGAAAAATGTGCTCAAGTGTAGCATTTCTTAGTTCAACATTTATCACATATTGCTCTTTGTTTCATATTAGAGAAAAAAAAATTACTAAAAATGACCTAACATATTGAAACAATGGGGTAGGGACTTTAGTACTAGTACTTAGAGTGGTAATATTGATAATACAATTTAATATATATATAGATTTTTACAGTTCTAAAAGCCCTTCATATATCCACAGGAAATGCCCTAACCTTGTTTCTGAAAAACATTGAACACTTGGGTGAAATCTAGAGTCTGAATGCATTCTTTGGATATTTCTAACTAGGCAGCAGTTTGGCTTTATGTAAGACATCATTTGATGATGAAAATTTCTAACTCTATGCTGTTTGGCATCAGATTGATACATCCTAACAAATAACATAACACGTGTATTCAAGTATACTTAGGATATATGCAAAACGAAAGTTTCATTTAAATCTTCCTCTCATCATGAAGTTAGCAGTGGACCCTTAGTTATCATAACTTACATTTAATTCTGTGTTCTGAATTGAAATGGTGCTTGCTCACTCTTAGCTTTTTATTGACATCATTTCTGCCAGAACACTCCATCATTATTGACAGGAATGTTCTCCCTTGTTAATTGTCCAGCAGAACATTCAGTGATTGATTGGATTGCTAGGGCAGATTTGAAATGCATTGGCAAAAAAAGGTGGTGGTGGTGGTGTATAATCTCTGTACCATGGTAATGGCACCAACTAACTTATTATTTCGGTTTGTTCAGGGAAAATGCACTGATAATTTACCAGAATTTTCCACTTTTTATACAGATGTGCTGATGATGAGTAGTGAAAGCTTTCAAGGAAGCCCCATATGAACCCAATAGTTTTTTTTTTTGTTGTTGTTGTTGTTTTTTAAAGATTTTATTTATTTATTTGAGAGAGAATGAGAGAGAGCACATGAGAGGGGGGAGGGTCAGAGGGAGAAGCAGACTCCCTCCCGAGCAGGGAGCCCGATGTGGGACTCGATCCAGGGACTCCAGGATCATGACCTGAGCCGAAGGCAGTCGCTTAACCAACTGAGCCACCCAAGCGCCCTGAACCCAATAGTTTTTAAAGACCCTCTCAGATTGTACCCATAAAACTCCAACATTTATGGTCAGTCAGTGGGAAAAATGGATAATTTATTTGACATGTAAGTATGGAAAACTGATGTCCCCATTGAATATTTCCATTTTTGGTTATTTTAAATATGAGTGCACAACCCTTAAATTAATGAAAAGTGTTTTTAAATGGAAAACCAGAAGTCTCATTTTTTTAACCATGTAAGATTTTCTTTTAACATAGAGACAAGAGTCATAGATAAACTATAAATTTTCATGAGATCTGGACTCTTAAACTAGGTTTGCCAGAAAGTATTTGAGTCATGTGGGCAAGTCAACTAAGAGAACCTAAAGTAATTTTGTGGCTATATAGTGAGGGAATTAGGTCTGGATCAGTAGTTATTGATATATTGAAGTCAGCTAAGGAGTTTTTAAAAATGCTGTCATCTGTGTTCTCTCCCCAGAAATACTGATTTCATTTGTTTAAGTGTGGCAATGGTTTTCAAATTTTAGTTGGATTCAGAATCACCCGGCCAACTTGGTAAATGTACAAAGCCCTAAACTTAATCTGCTTCAAGGAGCTTGGGCTTTTGTATTCTTAAATTGTTCTCTAGGTGATTCTGGTAACATCACAGTTTGAAATCACTGGTCTAGAGTTTAACATTAGAAGTTTTTAAAGGTCTCCAAAGTGATACTCCTTAGGTGCAGCCATGGTTGGAAACCCCTGAGTAAAGTCAAATTTAGGATTCTTCCAACTCTATCAAGAATGATCCAAATTGGTAGCTTTTATTAAGTAGTTATTGTGTATAAGGCATTGTGCTAAGTATTATCTCATGAAATAATCACAAGACCCTTTGAGGTGGGTAATAATACTACTTTGCATATAATAGACATGGAGAGTAAGTAATTTAGAGCTAAGGTCACATGAATAAGAAGTGGTGGATTGGAAGCTAAGCTGTTTTACCTCACAGGTCACACAATAAACTACTACTATAAGTAATCTTTTGGAATTATAGGAGAAATTGAAAACTCTCAAATTGGGAACATGTTAGAAGGTACTTATATGATTTTCTTTTGCAATTTTTATTGAAGTATAATTTACATACAATATCCTTTTAGTTTCAAGTGTACTTCATAGTAATTTGATATTTTTGTATGTTATGAAATGATCCCCACCTTAGGTCTAGATACCATCTGTCACCTTACAGTTATTGCAGTATTATTGACTATATTATCCCCATGCTGTACATAACATCCCCATGACTTATTTTTTTTTATAACTGGTAGTCTGTACCTCTGAATCCCCTCCACCTATTTCACCCATCCCCTCAATCCTTCCCCACTCTTACAACCAACAGTTCATTTCCTCTATGTATGAGTGTGTTTCTATTTTTTTTGTTGTTGTTGTTTTGATTTCACCTATAAGAAATCATATGATATTTGTCTTTCTCTGATTTATTTCACTTAGTATAATGCCCTCGAGGTCCATCCATGTTGTTGCAAATGGCAGAATTCCCTTCTTTTTTGACAGAGTAATAGTCCATTGTGTGTGTGTGTGTGTGTGTACATATACATTGTATATATATACACCTATCAGTAGACAATTATGTTGCTTCCATATCTTGGCTATTGTAACTAATGCTGTAATAAACATAGGAGAGCATGTATTTATTTGAATTGGTATTTTCATTTTCATTCAAATATTCAGAAGTGGAATTGTTGAATCATATGGCAGTTCTATTTTTTAAATTTTTTTGAGTAATCTCTATACTGTTTTCCATGATTACTGCACCAATTTACATTTCTACCAATAGTATAGGAGGGTTGCCTTTTCTCCAAGTCCTCACCAGCACTTGCTTTTTCGTGGCTTTTTGATAATAGCAAATTTGACAGGTGTGAGGTGATAGAGCTCACTGTGGTTTTGATTTGCATTTTGCTGATTATTGATCAGAAAGCTTTTTCATGTGCCTACTGGCCATCTGTATGTCTTCTTTGGAAAAATGTCTATTAAAGTTCTCTGCCCATTTTTAAATTGGGTTGTATGTTATTTTGATATTAAATTATGTAAGTTCCTTATATATTTTGGATATTAATCCCATTATCAGATGTATGATTTATAAATATCTTCTTTCATGCTTTATTATTTTTTGATGGTTTCTTTTGTTGTGCAAAAGCTTTTTAGTTTGATAAATGATTTTCTTATATTTAAAAATATACCTGACTTGTAATTATATAGTAAAAATAAAATAATCGTTTACAAAAAATAAATGGAGAATATAAGAAAAATAAATTGCTCATTAATTAAAAGAAAGAAGAGAACCGACAGTGAGAAGTAGGTTAGGTTTGAAAAATTCTCTTCATTCTGGAAAGAAGATCACATACTACTTGTTTGTACTGTTAGTGTTTGAAAAGCAAGATTATGAGCTTCAGATAGATATTCTGCCATAGCTCTATCGAGGAGAAAGGTGGCAAGAATTTCATAGGAAAAAAAGAAATTTGTATACTCCTTCAAAATCGTTCCAAATATTAATAATGCGATGAATTGGAAAAAATGATTTATACTGCAAGCATTTCCTTTTCTCTCCTCTCTTGTTTGGAAAGATACCAGCTCAATGCCTTCCTAGGCATAGAAAATTCTTTGGCCACTGCCATTAGTCATACTTGTGTCTGTAAAGGGGAGAGAAGAATGCCTTAGTCAGGTATGTTTTCAGTGCTACATAGAGGGAAGTGGTACTTAGGAGACTGCCTTGCTGCTCTCAAGACAGCCTTTCTCAGGCTTTGTACATGGGCCCTATGGGCATAATGCCAGTACTGAAATGTTGGAGGATACATTGCCTACCTTGAAGGAGGAGGAGGACAAGGAAGACAAGGAGGAGAAGGAGAGAAGGAGGAGGAAGAAATATACCCATGTAGAAATGCCAAGGGTCATTTTTGCAAAGCATTAATTTTAATTGCTTCTACTTAGAGAAGGGAACAGTGAGCAAAGAGAGCATTTATTTTCATTGATGGTATTTCCTCACTGGCTTTTATATTGAGAGTTCACTATATGGAGAACTTTGGATTTCTGGCACTCTGGAGAGTCTGAGAGATGGTTCCTGATTCTGGTACTTTAGTATTCATTATATGAAATGAATAAAATGTACATATTTAAGTGTGTCAAAATTGACTGTGTATGGTAAATAGAATAATTATACTGCTAACAAGCTACTGTAACCCCTAAATAAAATTATATTTCACATAATGGATGGTACAGTACTAGTTCCCATAAAGTCTAATTCTAAGATTAAATATAATTTAAAATATAAAAAAAGTACAAGAAAAATGTGTACATATATTGCTCTGAAACTTTCTTGACTTCTCAAAAATGGCCAACATTGCAGGAAAATACTAAATAAAGGAAGACAAATAGAAATGGAATTTGGATTTTAGTGCCAAATATGACTCTTATTTCTGTGGGATAATAGTGATACATGTTTTTAAATGCTTTGGTAATAGAGCTGTGTTCTGCTGAAAGTGGCAGAATGACAAAATTGCAGGCAGGCACTGACAGTGGAAACCCCTGAAGATAAACGGAGGTTTGTAATGGAAAAGGTTCCCCAACCTTAACTGTGGCCAGCTATCTCTCAGCCTTGACAACCGTTCACTTTGATTTCCAGCTAGGACCACTCCTGGGGACCTTAATCACAGAAGGAACAGCAACATGAGATAATAGCTGGAGGAAGATCTTCAAGAGGAAACAGTGGGCATTCTCCCTGCTATGGGAAAGATCCACACAATATTTAATCCTATGTCAGGGAAAGAGGCTGAAATAATCCTGATATTGGGCCCTCACCCAGATCCAAATTTTCAGCAACCTGCACAAAAACCATCCTGGGCAACTTTGCTGGGTCACATCCCTTATCTTTGGAAGCCCCAGCATGGGGCTCATCATCAACAAGCTGTGAGAATCAGACTCCAGGAACACCGAACTCCATTTCTGGAAGAAGACTGAAGCAAGTGGAGGTGCAAAAGAAAGCTCAGGGGCAGTGGGGGGCAGTGGGGGGAGGGAGGCGGGGGCACGGGGAGGGGAAGGATCAGGAGGACAGGTCTGACTTCCGACTGGCTGGGGTGGTGTTGGAGAAAGTCGCGGCTGGGCTCACCAGTCAGGAGCTGTCCAACTTTTCAGCAGCTCTGGTCTCAGGGTTCAGGCACTCTGGACTGAGGAGGCTGCTGCCACTACTGCTGCTGCTTTTTCTGCATCTCGAGCTGCTAACAATTCCTGCTTTCGCCGCAGGCGCCCAAAGGAAGGAAGGGAAGAAGAAAGGGAGGAGAGGAGGGGACCGGCTGTCGGTGAAGCCTAGCACCGCGCGTCCTAGTCTTGGTGAACTGGGGAGCCCAGGAGTGTGTCTCTGCCACAACCACTGTGGAGGGAGCCCTGTCACGTTCTGTGACCCCTCCCGCTGGCAGAGCCTCCTCTTGGTCGCCCGGAGCCTCTGCTGGCTTCAAGTGGGAAGCTGAGCCCAGCCTCTGTTCGGCTCCAGAAGCGGCGGCGGCAGCAGCAGCAGCATCCGGGAGGCGCTCGGGCCAGCGCGGTGAAACTAGCTGGACAGCAGGGCTCGGAGCTGCGAGCCAGGATGGAGGCAGAGGGCAGCAGCGTGCCAGCCCGGGCGGGCAGCGACGAGGGCAGCGACGGCACCGGAGGGGCCACACTCAAAGCCCCCAAGCACCTCTGGAGGCACGAGCAGCACCACCAGTACCCGCTCCGGCAGCCCCAGTTCCGCCTCCTGCACCCCCATCACCACCTGCCCCCGCCACCGCCGCCCTCGCCCCAGCCCCAGCCCCAGCCCCAGTGTCCGCTGCAGCCGCCCCCGCCACCCCCCCTGCCACCGCCCCCGCCGCTGCCCGGGGCTGCTCGCGGCCGCTACGCCTCGAGCGGGGCCACCGGCCGGGTCCGACATCGCGGCTACTCGGACACCGAGCGCTACCTGTACTGCCGTGCCATGGACCGCACCTCCTACGCCGTGGAGACTGGCCACCGGCCCGGCCTGAAGAAATCCAGGATGTCCTGGCCCTCCTCGTTCCAGGGACTCAGGCGGTGAGTGGAGAGTGCCCCCTCCCCCATTCAGACAAGGGGTCACCTCCCCAGTTCTCAAATTCTCCTCACTGGTCTATTTAGCACTAGCAATCCAGGACCCAGGGCTAAATTCTATTCTGGGAATTGGGGGAGGGAAAGCAGGGGCGTGTCTGTCCTTGCTTGAGAGGGCTAGGATTCACGTGTGTGTAAGAGACCCTGAAAGTACGGTACAAATGTTGGGGGGGGGGCGCGCACGCGCGAGTGTGTGCGCGCTGGTGTGTGCCTGTGTGTGTGTCTAAGAGAATGAAAGAAAGATTTCCACTTGTCTCTACCACCCACCAACCCCTCCCCACCCACTTCCATCCCACCCTGGCAAGTGGGACTAAACAGGCAAATTCAGTTTGCTCTGTTGCAGTAGGAAGAAGAGTGAAGGGAAGGGGTGGGGTTGCTGAGACAGGGAGACTCCCAGTAATCAGTCCACTCCCCCCCAGAGTGAGGGGGTTGGTGGGACAGATCTGATGGTGACTGGGAATGGGTGAGACAGCTTGGTCCCAGGATTGTAGCTCACAGCCTGAGAACAACTCTTTCTCTTTGTCAAGTCGGGAAGTAAATTGAACAGCTAAAGGGGAGAACAAACACGTGGGTGACTTGGAGAGTTTGGAGCAAAATGTTCAGCAATCCTCAGGAGAGGGAAGAGGGAGGGGTGGAAGGAGGGAGCGAGGACTCTGTGGGAGCTACACTGTGTCGGTATGTGGTGTGTGTGCAGGCTGTGTGTGTATCCATCCAGTTGTCTTTGCAAAATCCCAGGAAGAAAGTACCTCGTTTTATTTAGCAGCAGGAAAGACGCAGAGATTTGATTACAGTGATTTCCCCTTAATGTAGCGTGCTCCGGAAGACAGGGCAAGGAAGCCTCATGTCACCTGGAGCTTTAATAGAAGCCAATTGCTCCTATTCCAAGGAAATGAGTGGTGTAAAGAACCAATTACAGCTACTCTGAGAACTCAGCTCAGATTTTTAACTCAGCCATGGAGGTGGAAGTTGGGCCCTTTCCCTGCAACCCAGAAACAGCTCCCTCCCCGCTCCTCTCTCTTTATCTTTTTCTTTTTTATGAGCATTGCTCTGTGTGTTGTGTACACTATGTTCAAAGGCAATCCAGCCAAATAGAATATCCCGACCCCGATATGCCCACATGCTCCTCATACCCTTTGCCTTCCTCACACCCTTAGGTACTGGACATTTTTTGTGGTGATGTCCTTATACCTGTTAGATAAAAAGAATGAGAATTGTGGTTAATAATCACCATTCAGATCAATTTAAGTTTTGAAGATTGTTGTGATTTCAAACATTCATGAATTAATATGCAAGTTTCATTTTTATACCTCAAACTGCTAAAACCCACATGCTGTGTTACCTTTTATTCGAAGAGTTGAATGTCCTCCACTTGGGTAGAGCACTATATATGTGGGTCCCCAGTGTTGGAATAAAGGCAAGCATGGCACTTTGTATGTTTGAGCTATGAACATTTGTGAGGCTGAGGTTTTAACAAATATTAAATAAGAACAAGAGTTCTAGATAAATCTGTGGGTTGACTGACTTTGTAGAGTCTCTTAATTATATTCATTTTTAAATAAAACAGAATATGTCTGAGAGGGTGGAGAGGGAAAATAAGCTAATTGGAGTAGAGGTATTGCATCATTGAGTTGAATTTATTTTTTGCTGTGCTCGCTACACTGATTAATTGTTCTGTTTGGAATTTGTTAATTGAATGGTTCACAGAGAACTAAAGATGTATGATATTTACACATAGCTTTCACTGTAGCTCATCCGATAAATCATTCTCATTCTATTTAAGAATTATTGGACTTAAAATTCTTTACATCACTTATGTATTTCCCAAACATTCATTGCATGTCAAGCTTTTCCTTAATAGAATTGCTTTTGTAAATAAATGTTCTTTTCAAGAAGGGTATCAATATTACTCTCATTCTTTAAGAAGAATGGTAGGAATGCTTTAAAATTATCAAAAAATCACATTTATTAACTTATTTGAACCCATTAACAATACTGAAATGGAATGGTATTGTCTCTACTTTATAGATAAGAATATTGAGCCCTAGAGGATATGAGTGACTTGTTCAGTAGCACCTTGTTGTGAGTGCCAGAGCTGAGACTGAAACCTCGGTCTCCTGCCTCAGCAAAGACAGTGGGTGCTCCAAAAATAAATGTGCGCAGAACCTGGGCATGTTGACAGCGTCGAGAAATATATAAAACCAAACATGAAGTTTATATTGATTGATACCACAGGACATAAAGTCCCAATGAAAAATGAGATGTGGTTTAAAACATTTAAAGAAAAAAAAAGACAGCATAGGCTCTGGAAGCAATGAGAAATTTTAACTTTTATTTTTAACTTTTGAAATCCTAGCTGTTACACTGGTGTTAATGATCACAATAGAGGCAAATCAGTGTATTTGTTGACTTTCTACATTGCATATAATACAATAATGAATATGAAACAATGTTCAGAGAATTAAAGTTAATCAGATTACTTCATGTTGTTTTCAGTGATCTTCTAAAAGGGAACCGAAGTGTGAGACATGTGTAAAGTGGGTGTGTGTGTGTATGTGTGTTCATGTGTGCATGTGCCATCATTCAAATGGAGGGCTTAACTTGTCTGTCAAGTTAATGTCTCTGAAAAATCCTCATGGATGGATGGGTGAATGATTCCCTCTGGACTACCAGGAAAAATATGTCCTTTAAAAGGCTATTTTTAGCATGTAGCCTAGCATTTCCTGATATTATTATTGTATTGACTGAAATTTTGAAAACTGCAGTATGTGAAGCAATGGGAAAGAGGTGTACTTGGTTTAATGAGGAAATTTGTAAAATTTGTAAAATTGTGGTCAATTCTTTTGATTCTATGGGAGACATAGGTAAGTGAAATAAATTTTTTATCAAGTTATATCTAAGGGTAGATTCAATTTTTAATATTAACATAAAAGTAATTTGAAATAATAAAATTACAAGGAATGAGTACGTTACCAAGAAAACCAAATGAGATATTAAAAAAATTATAAAAATATATGTCAAATTAATCACTTTAACCAGTAGTTCTTCAAAATGTAATAATTGTTCAACTGAACTGATAAAGGATTTGATTATTTCTTTGATTTCTTTTTACATAACACGATATTTTCTTTATCAGTAACATGCATTTCTAAATGTGCAGTAAGTATATAGTCTCTCTTTTTTGAAAGATTTTATTTATTTATTTGAGAGAGAGTGAGCAAGCATAAGCAGGGGGAGGGGCAGAGGGAGAGGGAGAAGCAGACTCCCCACTGAGCGAGGACCCGGATGCAGGGCTCAGTCTCAGGACTCTGGGATCATGACCTGAGCTGAAGGCAGATGCTTAACCGACTGAGCCATCCAGGTGCCCAGGAACTATATATTTTCAATGACCAATTAATGGTCAGCATCTTTAATCATCAGGGAAATACAAATAAAAACCACAGTGAGATCTCACCTCACACCTGTTGGACTGGCTATTATAAAAAAGAGAAGAAATAACAAGTGTTGGAGAGGATGTAGAAAAAAGGGAACCCTTGTACACTGGTGGGAAAGTAAATTGGTGCAGCTGCTATGGAAAACAATATGGAGGTTACTCAGTAAATTAAAAATAGAACTACCATATAATCCAGCAATTCTACTTCTGGGTATTTATCCAAAAAAAATGAAAACACTAATTCAAAGAGATATATGCATCCCAATGTTCATTGCAGCATTATTTACAATAGCTAAGATATGGAAACAATCTGAATGTCCATTGATAGATGAATGGATAAGAAAATTGTGATTATATAGATATAATGGAATACTATTCAGCCATTAAAAAGAATGAAATCTTGCTATTTGTGACATGCATAGACCTCGACAGCATTATGATAAGTGAAATAAGTCAGAGAAAGACAAACACAATATTATCTCTCTTATATTTGGAATCTAAAATAAAACAGAAACTAAGCTCACAGATGCAAAAAACAGGTGGTGGTTGTCAGAGGTTGAGCTGGGTATGAGAGAAATGGGTGAATGATTGTTTTGTTTTTAGTTTAAATAAATTGAAAAAACAATTAAATTTGGAAACTCAGATAGCATAGATGATTCCTTGGGTATTATGAAAACATTCTACATGGCAGATATAAATATTAAGAAGGTGACATTTGATTTAATTATTTTAGAAGAAAAATAGATAAAAACTATAGTTGTATTCAATATAAGTTCCATGCATTATATAAAATATTTGACAGTAGCCTTTTAAATACATTAATATATATTAAATAAAAGGAAATACTAATATTATAATTATATTGCAATATTGAAATACTAAAATATCAAGTTTTTGCTTTTCTATTCTGAATTAAAATTTTTCCATTGTTTCTAGTAATTTTATTAATGTTTTTTAGTGTATTTTTTCTTCATTAAAAAATGTAGTGGTGATCTAAGTTCATCATGCAAAATTTTAGTTTCACATCACCAAAGTAACTGAATAAAAACTGACTATACTTTAAACTGACTCTATCAGTGAATCTAAGACTTTGGATTTTAGGAAACAGTAGGTTTTTTTTAATGTTGGATAACTGACATAAGGTTGCCATCTTTAAGTTTTAATAAGTGAAGACATTAAGTTTACTTAGTCAGCAAAAATGTATGGCAAAATTTGTATCTTTCTCATTTCGTAATATTACCAAAACAGTGTTAGATTAATGAGATCTCCAAATATTGGTGACAGACCACTGCAGAAAACAAAACTTTTTTCACTTTCCAAATTGGATGCATTCATACACACACATACATACAAACATAATGATGAACTTGTCACTAATTTCTGTTTGTAAACTTTAATATGGGTTTGGGAGAGTATCTTGGGGAAGGTTCTTAAACATCACATAGAATAATAATCTAAAAAGATTAAACCCTTTTAACAACTTCGGGTAGTTATTCAAAGCCCTGAAGTCTAACATGAGTAAAATTTTGTCCCTCTCACGGCTTATTATCCATCTACATGTTTAAAAATATATAATATGTGAGTGTGTAACTTCAGTGCTGCTAGTCCTGGCTCAGGCAGGAATGTTGCTAAGGGATTACACCAAATAGCACTGTATTATATTTCAAAAGATGTTGTGTTTTTTTTTACCCCAAGGAACATTTTTCTACATTTAAAAATAGGAAATCTAATTTCTCCCAAGGAAGAGGGCATTTCACATTATTTTTTAAAAATCATCAGCTAGACTTATTTCACTTAGCATAATCTCCTCCAGGCTCATCCATGTTGATGTAAAAGTTGGGTATTCATCCTTTATGATGGCTGAGTAATATTCAATTTTATATGGATCACATCTTCTTTATCCATTCATCTGTTGAAGGGCATCTCAACTCTTTCCACAGTTTGGCTATTGCAGACGTTGCTGCTATGAACATTGGGGTGCATAAGTCAAGCAGAGAAAGTCAATTATCATATGGTTTCACTTACTTGTGGAACATAAGGAATAGCATGGAGGACATTAGGAGAAGGAAGGGAAAAATGAAGGGGGGGAAATCGGAGGAAGAGATGAACCATGAGAGACTATGGACTCTGAGAAACAATCTGAGGGTTTTAGAGGGGAGGGGGATGGGGAGATGGGTTAGCTTGGTGATGGGTATTAAGGAGGGCACGTACTGCATGGAGCACTGGGTGTTATACGAAAACAATGAATTGTGGATCACTATGTGATCAAAAGCTAATGATGTATTGTATGGTGACTAACATAACATAAAAAAAAAATAAACTCATCAGCTAAATTGACTTGACCCCATATACACATATACCACCATCATTATGATCTTCACAACACCATCTTGGAGATTAAATGAAAAATAAGGTATGCTTTGTCTTCTGAATAAGCATTATAATTCCATCTGTGTCAGTGTGTGTATCACCATTCATCTAGTGGTCTCAAGTGAGTGGTATCCTTAGATTCTTCCTTCCCTGAACTCCCAGATCTTACAGACAACCAAGATCTTTTTACTCCCCACCTCAGAAGTATCTCTTGTGTTTCTCCATTGCCACTTCCCTAGATCAAGTCCTTATCATCTGTCCTAAGCCTTTAATGTCTCCTGACTCCAGTCTTTTTTATACTCCAGACCACCCAATCTCATCATCCCCTTGTCTGAAATACTTGGATGATTTCTTTTCACCTGTAAGATAAAATATAGATTTCTTAGTCTGACTCTTCAAAATGCTAGCCCAGTTTATCTTCCTCACTGAAAGTCTTCCTATTCATCCTCTTCTGTAAACCAAATGAAATCACCACACTCAACTTCTTGCCATGTGCTGAGCTCTCTGTGCCTTTTAACAACTCTTTTGTTTTGAACCTGTTTCTTCCTTCTAGACTGCTTTCCCTATACCCTACTCCATCCCCTCTTTATCTATTTGGAAAACTCACAAATATCCTTTCAAACTTATCTCATACCACTTGTGTGTATGGTCTTACAAGCAGAGGAATATTTCTCTCTTCAGGGCTTTCACATTGCATTTTATATATATATATATATATATATATATATTTATATATATATATATATATATATTTATATATATATATACACACACACACACACACACACACACACAAGCAATTTCCAATAGCAATTTTATATCTGTCTCCCCCATTAAGTACATTAGGATCTTGTACAATGTGTGGTCTATATAGGTCCTCAATAAATGATGAACCTTTAAATGTGGAAATAATAATAATGAAACCTTGCCTCTTCAGTTAGTGCTTAGGCAGGATGTATTTGGTTTCCTTAATAATCTGTGTGAAGTAAACAGAACTAGCGATATTTTGCTCATTTTATACATAAAAAAGGGAACTCTGAGAGAAATAGACACATGCATGTTCAAAGCAAGAACTCAGGCTTGAACCTTAAAACTGCTAGTATGGTGATCTTTTCATCCCATTGTTAGATAAATATGGGATGGTATTGGATGAGAGGAAGACCATCATTTGACTAAAACTATGAAAACAGAGAGAAATTATAATGATTATGAAGAGAGATAGTAGTCATTACAGTACAGATTGTAAGAAAACAACAGAGTGAAAATTTAATGGAATAAACTCTCCTTTTTTATTTCGAGAGATGCTTTTACAGAACTAATTCTTAACTTTGGGTTAAGAGGATCCATTAGATTTGGGGATAGGTGCACATTTTGGGGAGAACATTCATCAGATTCTCAACAAGTCCTTGATCCACAAAATTTAAGACACTGTGTTCTAAAGTGAACTAAGCTATTGCTGATTCACTAAGGGAACAACTGTGAGACATTGTATACCAGTCAAATGATATTCTCACTGGAGTGGCTGAAAGTAATTTGAAATGAGATTTTAGAAAAATGCAGCACTTTAGACAGAAAAGGTCATAGGCTTATTTAAAAATATCATATCCCCAGTGGAATTTTTGGGAATTAATTGACTTAAAATTTGATTAAAAATATGTGAAAGAATAGTAAAGAACACTTGGAAAAAAAGAAAAAGAAAAAAGATGTTTTTCTCTATAAGTTATCAGAACAGGGGCACCTGGGTGGCTCAGTCGGTTATGCATCCAACTCTTGATTTTGGCTCAGGTCATGAGATTGAGCCTCACATTGGGCCCCATGCTCTGTGCAGAGTCTACTTGAGATTCTCTCTCTCCCTCTGCCCCTCCCCCTATTCACACACACTCTCTATAAATAAATAAATAAAATCTTTAAAAAAAAATCAGAACATATAGTCTTTTAATTCAAACAATGTGATATTAATTTGGGAACAAACAAGTTGTCCCATGGAACTGAATAAAGCGTCAAACGTGAGACCCACATATATGTGGAAATTTAGGATTTTCTAAGAGCAGCATTCTAACTCAGTGAGACTAGGAAATATGGTGTTTATTATTTTATGGAAATAAAAAAGAATCCTTACCTCACACCATAATAAAAAGCACTTAAAATCAATAATAATATTAAAAACTTAAGATGAAAGTAGATAGACAAAAGACATAAAGAGGAAATTCAAAAAGGAAGAAAGATTAATAACAATATATATTTGCAAAGATTCTCTACTTTGCAAACAGACAAAAATAAAAATTAAAACATCGGTGTTGGGGCGCCTGGGTGGCTCAGTCATTAAGCATCTGCCTTTGGCTCAGGTTCTGATCCCAGGGTCCTGGGATGGAGCCCCACATTAGGATCCCTGCTCCGTGGGAAGCCTGCTTCTCCCTCTCCCACTCCCCCTGCTTGTGTTCCCTCTCTCGCTGTCTCTCTCTCTGTCAAAATAAATAAATAAAATCTTTAAAAAAATAAAAAATAAAACAAAACATCAGTGTTGTTTAATTTATCATCTATTATTTTGGAAAAAGTAAAAGATGAATAATTCAAAAGAACTAGAAAAGGTGTGGTAAAGTAGGCAGTCTCTTCTATACATTTTTTTTGTGACAGTGTAAATTAGGAAGACCTTGGTGCGTAATCAAATAATGTATGCCAAAATTTTGAATGGGAGTGCTTTTGACCCAGGAATTTAGCCTAAGAATATAACTGAACAAGTGAGCAAAGAAGTACTATATTGCAAAATTGTGTGGGATAATAAACATCTGAAAGCCACCCAAATATCTTTCCATAGAGAACTGGTAAAGCAAATTAGGTCATATGTACAACAAAGGACTACTAGATAAAGAATGAGGGAGATGTACATCTACTAAAATGCAATTACAAACCCTACAAGTTTTTTTTTTTTTTTTTAAGATTTTATTTATTTATTTGACAGAGAAAGACACAGCGAGAGAGGGAACACAAGCAGGAGGAGTGGGAGAGGGAGAAGCAGACTCCCCGCCGAGCAGGGAGCCCTATGCAGGACTCGATCCCCGGACTCCAGGATCATGACCTGAGCCGAAGGCAGTCGCCTAACCAACTGAGCCACCCAGGCGCCCCAAACCCTACAAGTTGTTAAGGGAAAAAATTATTTAGAGACTGAATCACAGAACATGATACTATTTACTTATGTGTATTCATGCATACTTATATTTACACATATGAGGTTATGTTTATATGTGTATACCTATATATAGATAGATACAGTGTGTATGCATATTATGGTATGAGTGTGTGGGTGTGTATAAAATCCTCTCTAGAAGAGAAGAAGTGCTAGAGTTATAGGTGTAAGAAGAGAATATTTAAGAGAGGTCTTTGATACTCTGTTTTATGGTCTTCTTTCTTATTTGATTTCCTTTAAAATGAGCATATGGGGCATCTGGGTGGCTCAGTTGGTTAAGTGTCTGCCTTCAGCTCAGGGCATGATCCCAGGGTCCTGGGATCGAGTTGCAAGTCGGGCTCCCTGCTCTGTAGGGAGTCTGCTTCTCCTTCTGCCCCTCTTCCCACTCATTCTCTCAATCTCTCTCTCTCAAATAAATAAATAAAATCTTTAAAAATAAATAAAATGAGTATATGTTGCTTTTATAATAAGCAAAAATCATTTATTTTCCTCTTTTGTTAAAAAAACTAATATTTTCCGCTTACTTAAGTTAACATATTTTATTTATATCCCGCCTTTCTCTCCTCCCTCAAAAGCAAAGGACTGTGTCACAAAACAATTCAGTACAGAAAGGTAAAGTGAGGATGTCAAAAAGAAGAAAACATAAGAACATGAAAATAGAATGAAATATGGAAGCAAAAAACATTCCACTGATTTCTAAGTAATTGCTAGAAACGAGTCACAGAATTGGCTGTGAGCTTCCAATCAGCTAATCCAAGGAAGGAAACACTATCTGTTCAAGATCCATAGTATTGTAAATTTTTTTAAAAAGTGAGTTGGTGCAGGCAATGCATTGCTCCTTAACTCTGAGAATTAAATGTTTCCCCATGTTTTCTTATAAAAAGGATTCTGTGTAATATGTTGCATAAGTTTTCAGTAACTAGCCTACACCATATAAGGTATGAAATAAGTATAAATGTTTATTATAACTATGGCTCTTTCTTATAAAACTGCATATTGATGTCCTGTTGTCAATGTGCAGTCTATTGAAAGTCTGTCAGTGGGATCCCCAGTTAGCATTCTTAACAGTGCTTTCCCTTTAGTGCCAAATGCTGCATGTGCTCAATTAAAAGTGGATGCATCTCCAACTTTAAGTATTCCTCCAGACTCTATCTCCTATGTGCTTTTTGACTTGGTCGATTTCTATAATCACAGCCTTCAATTAAGTCCAATTTGACTAACCCCCAAGATTGGCTCAGAATTCTGGGACACCTCAGTTCCATCTGGGTCCCTCTTATTTGTGACACGAAAATGGGAACAATGGAATAAGAAAATTCATTCTTGGTACTCAGCTCTGATTTTCTGGCATAATCACCTAGTTCTCTAGATTTTCATAGAATATCTACTTCTAGTTGAACACTCCAAGATTAGCTAGTTACAAGATGTAGCCCTGGTAAATACAAGGATTGGCCTACTTAAATATCGATCAATAAATGTTAGAAATTATGTACCCAAATTGAGGTTGGTGTTTTAGACTAATTTACTTGCAGCCCTTGTCTCTGAAACTGTTTTCCTGTTGTTGTTGTTGTTCATCTGGAAGTGGGTTAAAATCATTAGAATATAAAGTAGAAGTTTGGAGTCCTCTATACACATTTTTGTTTTATCACCACTCAGAATCATCCTCACCACATGGGGCCTTTCAGTTGTATTGTGGACCAGTTTCCAAGAGGACTCCAATGACAATAATCAGAGGTCTCTACTAAAATCATAGAGCTCATCATGGGGCTTTCTACTACGACCCTGAAGAAAGATCACCAAACACTGAGAAATACTTTATGTTCTCATCTGATTTTTTGAGAAATAATAAAGAGTATAAGAATGATTATTATGTAGAATATGGGTCTAAGAAACTCATACATTAACAGCTCAGAAGCTGCCATATACATTAACTGAAATATCCAGTAAGTCAACAGATCCACAGTTTGTGGAAAATGGAAAGTTCTTGATGGTTTTAGTAGACTGGGCTGCTCTTTGTGTCTACCTATGTGTCTTCCCACACTGGGAGTTCTGTGTATACTGATTCCTCTGCCTGAGATGTCCTCTCCTCTCCACTCATTAGCTTTAATAACATGTATTTATACTTCAGATCGTAACTCAGACATCACCTTTTCAGTTAAGATTTTCAGTTATTCCAAACATGTCATAATACCTTATATTTCTTTTTTGTCATATTTATCATATTTTAAAATTACATGTTTAATTGTTTTGATTAATGCCAATCTCTCCCAGTCAAACTATATCCCCCAGTGAAAGCAAGGACCCTGTCAGTTTCATTCACATCTCCAGTACTTGCACATTGTTTGCACTTAAAGATTTATTATAGAGGGGCGCCTGTGTGTCTCAGTCAGTTAAGCGTCTGACTCTTGGTTTTGGCTCAGCTCATGATTTCAGGGTTGTGAGATCAAGCCCACGAGGCGCTCTGCACTCAGCAGGAGTCTGCCTGAGATTCTCTGCCTCTCCTTCTCCCCCTGCTCCTCCCCATGCTCACCTGCATGCGTGCTCTCTCTCAAATACATAAAATCTTTAAAAAAAAAGATTTACTAAATATATAAATGAAACTTAACAGTTAATAAGGTTATCAAGTTTATAAAGCTAGGAATCCAGTATTAAAAGAGAGCAAAAATAGTTCTAATGCAGAGAGTCTTCAACATATACTTCATTTAGTTAGAGTCAATTTACTATTTTTTTTTATTTGATGTAAAAGACACTTGAGAGACTATGGACTCTGAAAAAACAAACTGAGGGTTCTAGAGGGGAGGGGGATGGGGGGATGGGTTAGCCTGGTGATGGGTATTAAAGAGGGCACGTTCTGCATGGAGCACTGGGTGTTATATTCAAACAATGAATCATGGAACACTACATCAAAAACTAATGATGTAATGTATGGTGATTAACATAACATAATAAATAAAAGACACTTGAGGTTAGCAGGTTTTTGTTGTTTTTTTTTTTTAAGATTTTATTTATTTGTGAGAGAGAGAGAGCGCGCACACACGCGAATGCGGGGCTTGACCCCAGGACCCCAGGATCATGACCTGAGCTGAAGGTAGAGCTTAACCGACTGAGCCATCCAGGTGCCCCAGGTGTTAGTAGGTTTAAGTGTCATTTCTGGAAAGAAGTCTGCAGGACAGGAAGTCAATAAAGAAGTAGCATCATGGATTGTCAAGATGATGATGTTGTAGAAAAGTTATATTTAAGGGACTAGCAAGGAAAAATGAAAATGAAGGCATTATATAGTAATTTTAATGCTATTTTGTGATTTGTTTTCATAGTTATTTAATTTATTTAGCATTGATGCATTCTGCTTAAAGTCCATTATGTTTCTGTTACTCTTGTTCAGGCAAATATAAAGTGTTCTTAATTAGTCGACATCTGGTAGTTCTTTGTGACAGTAAAACCTGGGAGTAAAAATAAGTAAATTTTTTGCCAGAGAATATAGCAGCTATTTGAAAATGATCTAAGAACTTTAACAATTACAGGAGAAAGTAAAAGTATACGCCATTATTCTGACAAAATGCCACTTTAATTTCATAAATATTGTCCTTTTACATCATATGTTAATTTTATTTTTGGAGTAGCAAGGCATGGAAGCTGTTAAATGAGTCATTATTTCTGTTGACATGAAATATTTTATAAACCAAAGTCACAAAGGAATGTAATGAAAATCGTTAATAAGAAGTCACATAAACACATAATAATCACACTATTCCAGTACTTCAGAAAAAAATATCTACTTAGGGAAAACAATTTTGTATTTATTTTTAATGCAGCCATGACATGGACCCTAGACTAAACTGCAGTACCATTTATTTCTTGGTGGAGTGGTATTCAGTTTTCAGTGAGTTCAAATATAATGATTATGTATTTCATTCATTAAACACAAATGGAGGGAAAAAATAGTATGCTTTCTGGTATATCATATATCAGAAGCACTTTAAAAAATCACACTCCCTTAGCTAGCTCTAAGACATGACTATATATGAACAATGGAAGTAACCAGATCTCTGACCTGGTTGATAAATGTTGCCAAGCAAATTTAATGTAATGTTTCCCTAGAGACTTTTTTAACTGCTTTGACCAAATTAGATTATTGAATTGACAATACTGGGTCAGGTACTCCTTTGAATATTTGTCACAGCATCTGTTGGAACTCATGAAAAAATTTTAGAAATGTTTGAACCCATAAAGAAGCTCCTGAGGACGTAGTGAAAGCCTGTAGGAAAGCAATAATATAGCTAGCATTGGCCCTCAACCAGTCAGTCCAGCAGCCTCTTTATTGCTTTAAATGCTGCTTGTGTCTAAGCATTTGCTTTAAATATTTTATGTAGTTAATTGAGTATTTTGAATCTTCTCTATTATAAACATCTGCTTAAAAAAATAAATACCAACAAGTCACAAATGATGCAAGACCAAACTGAAATACAGTAATTGTCTCCTCAAATGATCACCACCAGTTTATTTACCAGAACATGGCTATCATTTGATTTTTATTAAGTAATAGGACTTGTTAGATAGGTAGCTAATGGCTAGGGTATCTCTCAGTATTTTCTAAGACACCAGCCTGAGAGTAGTTCTTATACATGGAGTTCAGGTGGTGGCAGGTGGAGCTGGTGGGGAGGATGGGAGAAAAAGGAAATAAGGGTGTGCTAAAGGTCTCTCAGCTTTCCTCTAGATGTTAGAGATAGATTTTCAGCAGGGAAATTATATGTTTAGCTTTGAATTTTTTAAAGCTCATTCTGGCAGATACGTGGAGCATGGAGTGGGAAGAAGTTGGAGGTACGATTTAGGTGCTTATTGCATCAAACCAGTTAAGGAATAAGTCATGATAGTCTGAAACTAAGTTATGGCAGTAAGCCTGGAAAGGAAGAGGTGAATTTAAGAGAGATTTTATAAATGAATATGATGTGATTTGACTGACTTAATGCTGTTAGATAAAAGAATTGTATTTCTGAAAAATGTAATTAGCCCACAATTGTTTTGATATTTAAGGTAAATTTAAAATCTTACATTTTTGTTTTAGATGCAGTCATCTAATTTGTAGCCTTTTTAGGTTGGGGAAAGGTTGAAATGTTAGTTAAGATAGTTTTTAAAATACTTGCCTGCAGATGAAATTTGCAGTGTTGTTGTTTTAGATAGATCATTCATGCCATTATATAAAACATACCACTGCTTTTTAATGATGAATACATTGATAGGTATATTCCGTTCCAGGATGCCACTAATTAATTGTGTTAATTCACTTAAGTTGGTTTTCTCAACTCATTTGAAAAAGGTGAAAAATAATCCAACTCTTTCCTCTTAGGAGACATCATAAAGCTAATGCACTTCCTTTTTCCCAAGATCTCTCTTTCTCTCTCTCTATCTCATTTTTTAACTAGGAATGTATTGGGGCACCTGGGTCACACAGTCAGTTAAGCATTGGACTCTTGACTTTGGCTAAGATCGTGATCTAAGGGTCATGGGATCCAGCCCCATGTAGGGCTCCACTCTTAGTGTGGAGTCAGGTTGAGAGTCTCTCTCCCTCTGCCCCTCCCGCTCCTGTGCACGCGTGCTCTCTCTCTCTCTCTCATCCTCTCTCTCTCTCTCTCTCAAATAAATAAATCTTAACTAGGAATGTGGTACAGCAGTCTTTCCAGCTTTGGTTTTCTAACATCAATTATTTCTGTATCCATCCATTCCAGGAAATCCTTCAAATATGTGTTTGTGTGTTACTGCAGAATTACTTTTTTGCTTTGTGTTTAAAATCTTTTGAAAACTTGCCTATGCTTTTTCTTATTTTTATTCAATTATATTTCTTTTTAATGTCTACCATGGGCTCTTGTCTCTAGTTAGGTCTGTTTGCATGCAGTTTACTAACTCGCATGTTTGTGTTTGATACATGTCTCACAAACAAACCAAACAGCAACAGTAGTAAGCACCCTTACTCTTTTTTTTTTTTGCTCCTTGTTTGTCTTTCTGAAAGTTCATTTCATCTAGGAAATGAACTATTTCTCTATTATTTCTCTATTCTTATAAACCATATGTGACAGGAATAATTCCTTACTTTTTCATTTTCTTAGAATTTAGGTACTTTGTTACTGTATGGAGTTGTAAATATGGTGTAAACAAAGAAATTTGTTTCCAAATCTTTTTTGTTGATATATTTTCACATATTTCCATTCTATGTATATACTTTTTGGTTTGGTGTGTATTTTCATAGCACCATTAATGTATAGAACAATTAGAATGTATTAATTTCTTTCTTTCTTATCTTATATTTCTTTTTTCTCCTTATCCTGTAACTTACTCTTAGATAAGTACATAATTATTTTCCCTTTCCAAGATAAAAAGAACTTGTACTTCTTTTTTTTTAAAGATTTATTTTAGAGAGTGCGAGTTGGTGGGGGGTGGGCAGAGGGAGAGGGAGAGAGAAAAGGAGAGAAACATACTCCCCATTGAGTGTAGAGCCTGAAGCAGGGCTCGATTTCACTACTGAGATCTAATTTGTAGCCTTTTTAGGTTGGGGAAAGGTCTGAGAGATCATGACCTGAGCCAAAATCAAGAGTTGGACACTTAACCAACTGAGCCAGGCACCCCAATACTTCCGTCTAAGATAATAGTTAAAGCAGCTTTGTTTAAAGTTTAAAAGACTTTTTCATGGTGTTTTAATATATACTTTCCCAATTGACTGTCATATTGAAAAGTTTTAAGCTGAAGAGAAACAGCATATTCTAAAAAAGGTTCCTTTGGTGGTATCAAAGAAGAAGAAGAAGGAAGAGAGGAAGAAAGCAAGGTGTGGAGGTCAGTTGAGACATTATGACAAAAATCCAGGAGGAAAGTTGAAAAAGGCATAAACTAGAGCTGCAGAAGAAATGAGGATAATATTAATAGTCTAGGTTTATTCATTCTTAGCAGTCATCTGGAAGAAAGGTGGGTGGATGAGAAATAAAGCTGAGATGGAAGTCCTAGGCTATGAACTTGGCCACCTGGGGGGATGATCAGGTGAAGAAAGTTGATAAATGCAGTTTTGAGTTTGTGCATGTAGACATAGAAATTTCTAGTAGATAATTATCATCATCCTTGTCATCATCTCCTCAGCGATAACCATTTATTGAATAAATCTACTGGCCTGGTACTCCTAGGAGCTTTACAAGATCACATATCATGTAATCCTTACAGCAGTCCATGGCATAAATACTATTATCTCTGTATGCAACATGGAAAATGATACTTAGTAAAGTTACAGAGCTTGTAGACTCACCTCGCTCAAAGCCAGAGCCCTCTGATTCCAAGTTCGTGTTCTTTCAGTACTTCATGTTTCAGAGGTCAGAAAAATGGGAGAATGGTATAGGTTGGTTCGGTAGTTACCAGCAAAATGTATTAGGCATTAATAAGAGCACCCAAGGAAGTGATGTCAGTGGAGAAGAGGCTCAAGGATGGAAGCCAGGGGAACACCAACATTTAAAGTACAAGTAGGAGAAGAGGAGACAGTCACGGAACCTAAGGAGGAATCCTAGCCTTGTGCTTTTTCAAGCAAAACACAATTCCTCATTGTGTTTATTTGAAACATGAACTCTAGACAAAGGACAGTTTGTCATCTTGGATGCCCAAATAAATGAGCCTTCTGTCATGATTTGTATATAAGAAGAGTGCAGGATTTGTGAACATTTCATCAAGTTATGTGTGTGGCACCCTTAATCACTAATATATGGAAAAAGATTACTGGACGCCAGGAGCTTTCTATATTACCAGGCAAGGGAGGATACTTGTAGATTTTTATACCCTGTGTACTTATCAGATTGGACCTCAAATGCTGCCCCATAGAGTTGCTCTTTAAGGAATCTAATTGCTCACTGGCCCAAGAAGGAAAAGAATCATACCTTCAGGTTAGAAAAATTAAAGTTGAAATTTATTCACTTCCCTGTCACGTAAATGTGCTATTAGCTTTACATTAGTTCTATCTCTTTGAGAAAGGGAGGAGGGGCTGCCAAGTCAAGTGGAAAGTTCTGGGAATGATTGAAGGCAGGGAAGATAAACCATGAAAGCTGACCTAGTCAGGACAAGAACCTCATCCTGGCATCACATTTGCTTTGTGTGAGAAGAGAGAGTAATAGTGCTGGTTATTTTTTACATATTTACATACAGTATTACTTTGGATTTTCCAAATACTTCTACTTTTAAAAATGAGTAAGAAATAACCAGTAGAAAAAGAAGAGAAACAGCTGGGTTTATTTCCTTCCATAAATATTAGCACTCTTGGGTTATAAGCCTATTATTCACAGTCTTCCCAATCATGTTAAGTGAAGATTGTCTCTGCAGTAAGAACATATTTTTGGCAGTGAGGTTCCCTTCTGGTGCATATTCACTTTCTCCAGTCTTTATATTTCAATTGTTCTTCAAGGTGTTGGAAGGGAAGTGATGCGATATAATTTCCTTAGAGCAATGGGAATAGATGTGTTTGTGCAAAGAAACTGAGGGTGCTGAGAGGTGGAGTAAGGGGCCTTATCTGGACCCCAACATTTGACTGGCACCATCTGCACTGAATCTCACTTCTTACACATGCAGTTGTGAACAAAGGATCAAGGCTGTTTTGAATTAGATTACTTGATGTTTTGTATTTCAACAAATCTCTTTGACTTATTTAAGAACATATTGTTGGAATAAAACTATTGGCATAACTCACTGTTTTTCAGAACATACAAAGAAGCCTTTGAAAGGACTGTAAAAGCCAAGCTTCTTGATTATATCAGCATGTTTTTCTGCTTATGTACTTTCATTAGTTTGGTGCGTGTGTGTGTGCGTGTGTGTGTGTGTGTGTGTACACGTGCATGTGTGTATCTTCAAACCATTATTTTAAAGCTAATTCTTACCTTTTATTCTTAGTAAGGTTGAACCATCTTTATTGGTAAAAGTCACATATTGCCACTTTCACAAGGTTTAACATAAGAGAATTTCATGCCCGTTTAGGCCTTGGAGAAGAGAACCCTCTTCCTATTTTCTCCTTCCAGATTGTTGGCTCAATCCAGGCTTCAGCATAGTTGGAGTGGCAGATCCCACTCCTGCATCTGGTGAGCTGTGCAGTTAGTAGCTCTGACACTTTTCTACACAGCTCCAACAACCACATCCCAAAAATGTGAGTGTGGCCTTAAAAAAGACTGTTCCCATGTGACCACCAGATTGCTTCATGATCTGCCCAGTCATCCCCTTGATTGTGTCATCCTTTAAAAATCTGTGTCATCTGAGTATAGAGAATGAGAAGAATGTTCTCTTTCTCTCTTTTTAAATTCTCCAAAGTTTTCCTTCTAACCCATAAAACTAGAGATACGGACTGAGACTTTTTTTATGATTTGGGTCCATGTAGTATGGTTTTTCCTGAAGAATATATGATCTCCAGGCATGGGAAGAGATAGGAAGTGAAGGAGGGGAGCAAGTTTAGTGTTTCAGTCCTAGAAATGTACCTTTGGTAATTCATATGCAGAGTAAGCTGGTTAGGCATGGCTGCTTTCTTCTTGCTTTAATTCAGTATTAATGGACAGAATGAATACTGTTTCACGTCTTACCATTGAGCAAATGGGAGGAGAAGGAACCAGAACTCAGTTTTATTGAACTATGCCAGGCACCTACAGTAATTTCAGCTTCCAAATTCTTTTGGCCAAAAATTATGATTTTTAACTAACTTATCAGAGGTCACAGAGTTAATAAGCAGGTTTTCCTGTAAAAAAAAGTTGCTGCTTCATGCTAGAACTTTCATTTCCAAATTAGGAATGATTTCCTATAAGTGAAGACTATACTGAGCTTTTTTTTTTTTTTTTCAATCACTCTTCTCTTGTAAATCCTTCAACTGTTTCTCCTTGAATTAAGGATAATGTTCAGTTCATAACAAGGCCTGTAAATGTATCCACAATCTCCTGTGCACGTCTGGTGTCTCATCTCTTGCCTTCCTCCTCATCACCTTGTAGTCACTTCCTTCCCACAGACTGCTCTGTGAAGAACACCTATGACTGTAAGAGACTGTGGGCTTTGGGGAAGTGGTGAAGAAATCATGGACTGGAAGATCAATAAGAAGGCTTGTTTATTCCATGGAAGAGCTCATGAGTGGCATGACAGATCGAGTCAAAGAATGTGGTGAAAATTCTGAAAAGGAAGTGGTAGCATTTGGTGATCGTATTTTAGAAGGGATCTGGGACAGTGACTAGTCCGTGATGATTCTGAGGCTTCCAGTTGTGTATTAAATGAATGTATTTTCCTTTAAACTAAGATGTGTAGGACAAAGGTTGGAGCAAATTTGGGGATGGAGGTAAGGGAAGCATGTTTGGTGTTTCTCCCTTGATGAAAAATCTGAGTGTGTATGGATGTATACATGTGCATTTGTGAATACTCATGCAGTTTTCCTCCAATTATTTCAGATATTGAAGTTGCACTAATTAAACAACATATATGCTTTCAGCATGGTACCCTTTACATCATTTTATTAGGTTTCTATTGCAACAATTAAAGAATTACCACAAATTTACCATCTTGAAACAACACACATTTATTATCTCACAGTTTCTATGGCCAGCAGGCTGGACTTGCTTAGTTGGGTCCACTGCTCAGGGTCTCAAAAGGTGTCAGTCAAGGTGTTGGTCAGGGCTGGAGTCTCATCAGAGGCTTATGTTCCCCTTCTAGACTCATGTAGTTTTTGCCACCAGCAGCAATTCATTTCCTTAGAATTGTAAAATTCATGAAGCCTTGCTTCTTCTAGGCCAATAGGAGAAAGAATGTCTGATTTCTAAGCCCTCATTTGAAGGGTTTACCTGCTTACAACAGTCCCACCTTGGAAAATCTCTTTTTGGAATGACTTAAAGTCAACTGATTGAAGACCTTAACTACTTCTGAAAAGTCCTCCACCTTTGCTGTAGCTAATTTCACTGGTTAAAAGCAAGTTACAAATTTTGGTCACTCTCAAGGAGAGAGAACATGGGTCATTGGGGGCCATCTTGGAATTTTGCCTACAGAATCATGTTTCTGAAGTATGTGTGAGCATGTGTTTCTGCCCAGAGGTAAGTTACAAGTATCCAAAAGCCTCAGGATCATCGTGGTGGAAGCTGCATACCTTTCACCTTCTTATCTGGGATTTTTTTTTCCCTGAATTTTCTCAGGGTCTTCTACTCCCATTGTTAGATCTCTCCTCTGGTGTATTGTCCTGGCGTCACCTTTCATAGACGAGAAAGCATTCAATTTGGCTCTGAAGTTACATTTCAGTACACTTTTCCTATCTTGGCAGCCCTGGTGTGTTCGCCTTTGGCAAATCATTAGTGATCCAGAATGAGCGTCAGCAGTTTGGAGTGAGGCCATGGCCCATATGTTTGAAGTCACCAGTCTGATTTTTATGATGGAAACTGTATTACTTAGGTAAACACACAGTGTCTTCTTAAGCATGTTTTACTGTTCTTTATTTTATGTTATATTCAGTTATTCTGACAGAGACACAGATAGATAGTAGCCCTTTTTTGTTACACCTAATCCAGTGAGGTGAAAAGAAAGGGGGTCTGTAATGAAATGGTCACATTGAAGTTCTATTTTGAGCTTCTTTTAATATATTGTGTGAACTTCTTGGAACTGAAGGCATAGGTTGGCTGTATGTGTGTATATGTGTTCCACTTGTCACTCCATAAAAGGGTTAGAGATTGTTCACAAGATAGATTTTAGGTTGGTGTAATATAAGCAAAATATAATTGGAATAAAGGAAAGAAAGAAAAACACAAGAGTCATCATAATTAATGCCATTTAGCTTAAATCTGACAGTCGCAGTTGGGCCAATGTGGAAATTTAATTTGTTCTCATTAATGCAAAAGAAAAAACATATATATATATATATATATATATAAATTCCTTAGGGAAAACAGTGTGTCTTAAAGTATTAAATTCTAACAATGTTTTTCATGTGGGACTTCATGGAAAACTCTTGATATCATAATAGACCTGTCATAATAGCATGTTGGCAACAAATTGAGATGTAACTATCATAGAATATTTTCTTATAGCAGCCCTCGTTAAGAGGATGGAACATTGAAGTTGAAGTCAGGGCAGGTGATTCAAAAGCTAAACTAGTGTGGTCTCAGTAGGGACAATTCTGGTTAATAACGGATCAGAGAATTGAAAAAAAAAATTAACATGTTTCTTAGATAATTATCCTGAAAATACATTTCTCTCTGAAGCTTTTCATAGCAGTTGGGAAGAAAATTTCAAGTAATGCTCTCTGGGAAGACTTAGAATGTTTGTTATATCACACATTGCTGATTGAGAACAGGGAGTATTCTTTGAAACTCAAATAAGCAGATGATAAGGTTCACTTTCCCCTGGGAATTACAAGGAAACTAATCATTAGGCTGGATACAAGGCCACCTTACTTTGCCTCTAGTAATCATACCAGATAAAATTCTGACAGGTTTCTCTAATGCCTTTCAACAGAGCTCCTTGTTGCTCTCAGTATAAATACCAAAATCCTTACCATGGCATTCAAGAATCTGCATGAACTGCTTCCCTGCCCATGTTATCAGCTCCATCCTATGTCATTCTTGACAGTGCTCTCTGTGATTCGACCACACAGACCTAACTGCAGTACCTGGAACCTCCTACATTGCCTCCTACTTCAGGATCTTTGTGCATATTGTTTCCTCTGCATGGAAGAGCCCCTCCAAGCCCCACCCTCAGTGCCTGTTAACACTTAAACTTCCTTCAGCTCTCAGATGAAATCTCTTCTTCTGAGAACATGTCCCCGATTCCCCAAACCTTGGCAGGTAGCAGGCCCTGTAACGTGCTCTCAGAGCTTACTTTGGTTTTATTTTATCAATGTTAGTAATTTATGAGACTTTGTGACTAATGCCTATCAGCCAGACTGTCAATTCCATGAAGATGGGTTGCAGGCTTATTTTGCTCACCGCTGTATCACCAGAGCATACTAAATGAGCATAATGCACATTGAATAAAAAATTAGCTGAAGGATAAATACTGTTATTTAATGCCACATTAATTACAACTTTTATTAACCCATTACTGGCTTCTCCCTTAGATGCTACAGTTCCCATTCTATAGAGATTGAGTCATGTGAAGACAGTGATTTTAGGGAGAATGGGGAAATGGTTTGCTGTTTCTTAAATTAAGATATTAATGTGGTGGAGCTAGACTTTTATTTCCAAAAGGGTAATCTTGTTTGGCCTGTGTTGGAAACTATGCTGCACAAAGAAGAATAATTTGCTAGGATTACTCCATTGGAAAGCTGAATTTGGTAAGCTGTTGCTCCTGGAAAATTGTTTTTTATCAAGCCCTGTTGCCTTCTTAGAGTTTCATGAACCTGTGTTAGGACAGGCGAATATTACTAATGGAGTTAGAGAGTTCTGGAAAGTGCACTGCTACTAATGAAAGTGATTTTTTTTTCTATCATGGCAAGTCAGGTATAGTGTTCTATTCTTATTTTGACTGGTGGATCTCAAGACATGGTCCTCAGGGCTCTTTTAGGCATTCAATGAGCCCATAAGTATTTTCATAATAATACCAACCTGTCATTTGTCCTTTTCACACTACATTTTCTCCATGGAGTGTTCTCCAGAAGCTACACAGTACTGACTTAGGTCATGTCGCAACACAGGAGCGGATATAAAAATCCAGCTGTCTTCTGTTAAGCTAGACATTGCAAAGATGGAAAACATCACTCTTCTCAATAATTTTTTTGAAAAGCAATTATTTTTCATAAAAATGTGTTCATTATTGTTTTTGAAAATGAGTAAATAAAATATCTGTTTAGAGTATATTTTACATAGAATATCTTTGTGTCTTCAATAATTTTTAAAAACTGTGAAAAGATCCTGAGACCAGGAGATTTGAGAACCACTTCTCTGAGCCATCTAAATGACACAGTGTACCCATATTCACCTGACTTTGCAACCTATATTTAGATAGGTGTTCCTTTCAAAGCCTTCTAAAAGATTGATTAATCTGTTTAAAGAAGTAATACAAGCACATAAATAGTGTATTAAAAGATATTCACAAACAATAAATCCCCTTCCCCACTTAGTCTCTCAGGGCTCCAATTCTCTTTCCATGTGCCAACTTCTATTCATACATTTACTGATGGAGAACTTTGATATGTTGACCTAAATGCTGGGATCTAATACACCCCATTTTATTGCTTATTTCCCTTAATGGTATAGCAAGGAGATTGATTTCTAACAGTGCGTGTAGATCGACGTTACATTTTATTTTATTTCATTTTTTAAATTTACTTTTTCATCATAAGTGTACTGCTTAATTCCTACCACCTATTTTACCCATCCCCCACCCCAACCTCTGTCTGGGAACCATCAATTTGTTCTCTGTAGTTTATAGTCTGTTTCTTGGTTTGTCTCTCTCTCTTTTTTTCTTTCCTTTGCCAGTTTTTTTCCCTTAAACTTCACGTATGAGTGATATCAGATTCTACCACATTACTTTGAACAGTTGCAGTGTAGTCCATTGTGTGGATGAGATAAAATTGATTTCTCCAGTCTCCTGTTGATAGATGTTCAGGTTGTTTCCATTTTTGCCACTACCCAGTGTTCCAATGACTATTCTTTTACTTAATTACTTGCATATATAAAGTAAATATATCTATAGAATTAATATTTGGTGATGGAATTTCTAAGTCAGAGGAATCATATATTTTTAAGGTTGATAGGTATCATCAAATTATACTCTAAAAAAGCTACCAAATTTGTCCTCCCATGACTATTTTTCCCTATTCCCATTTTATTTTATCATATAGCACACTGTAGAAGTTTTAATATTTGCCAGTTAGATAAGTGAAAAATAGTATTTAGTTGTAGTTTTAACTTTTCTTTTTCTTTTTATGAATGAGGTTGATTTTTTTTTTTTTTAGTTGAAGGGAAATAAGACAGTATGTACTTTTCTTTTTCAGTGAAGCCCATTAGTTTCCACCAATGTGTACTCATTTCACGTACATCTTTGAACCATTGCCAGGTCACAGCAGTGCACTCTTGAAGACCTTCCCCAGGTTCAGGTGTCTCAACTCATAATTCTCACCTCAGACCCTTCTCTCTCTCCACGCTTCAATTAAGTCAGCTTCCTTTCTGAGCCCCTAAAGCAGAAGAGTCTTTAGGATTCCAGATGTAGGTGACCTGTGTCATCCAGTTTGATTTTAGTTTGCAAATTGTCTTCAAGGAGTGGAGACAGCTTTCCCTTTCTACTTTATGAATTCATATATACTTAGGAAGAATTTTTTTTTAAGATAGGGAAACACTGCTCAGTCTCTAGGGGTGAATCATAATTAATGAAGAACTCTGTCTGATGGAAACCTTAGTCTAACAAATCATCCTAAAACCTCATTAGACATTGTGTACTCCCTGTGGACACTGTTGAAGAGATACTTGATTAAGCGGATCGTGACAATTTCAGTTTTGTCTGTCATCTGTGCTCCAGAGACTCCTCAAAATCAAGAAAAGAGTTTCAAAAGGAAGGAATGGCTATTTATGATTTAGAGATATTACTGATACTAGAGCTTTGCTGTACTTTCATGTGTAAATTTACATAAATGTCTGATACCTCTTTTATTCTGTGATGGAATAAGCAATTTATCCCCGGTTCTGTTTATCTCAAGATGTTTTTAGAATTTGGCACAGATAAGAAAAAGGATTTCTCATCTGTGATGGCAACACCATTATTCCTTTTACTTGAGTGAGGTTTTGAGATTCAACAATTATGTCTTAGCACCAATGTGAAAATGTTGCTTTGGATAACACAAGGTGCTGGTGAAATGTTAAAGTATAATCAGGGAGAATTCAGATAATAAGATCTTCAGTAAACAAACAAACAAAAGTAATAAATATGAGTCCTGCCTGCTGCAAATTTTTAGAATGGTTTTCTGGCAAAATATAGTTAACTGTCATTGCTTAACTTTCAACTGCTCTAAACAAATGGAACAAATGATCAGGAAGATAGTGAAGATGGATAGTAGAATTGTTGATTGAATATCCTTTCTTACTCATAAACTTGCTCCACAGTAAATTACTAGTAAATTACATTTTATAGTATGTCAGAGCATATAAAAGACTTAAAGGAATCCAGGTGACCTAACAATGCTAGAGACAAAGTGCCCTTCTGTTCAGCAGTCATATGTCTGAATGATTTACTGGATTTTCTGCACCACACACTTACTAGTTATATGATTTTAGTGTGTCTTTGTTTCTCTTATTCTCAATTTCCTCCTCTGTGATAATAGCAAAACTTACCTTGCAATTAGAGAATTAAAGCAGATAAAGCACATGAAATCCCATGCATAGATCAGCACTAAATAAATAATAGTTTATCATCATTGTTACTGTAGTAAGTGGCCACCATCTGAAATCAGATATAAAAAAAGATATTACTAAATTCATATATGAAATATATGAATATAAAGACCTGATGATTTAGGTGTAACATGTTCACCCTGTATCAGAATAAAGAGTGATTTGTGCTAACATTTAGTCAGAATGTTGTGGTAACGTTTCTCTTGAATTTGGTGTTTAACTGCTGCGTGTGGGGGAAGGATTTTTCCTGGCTCCACAAAAGCCTGCAGCAAGGGCCCTGAGTAAACTGCATGAAGAAACCCCAGTTTCACCTCTGTCTTTCCGTTCACAGATTTGAGCTTAACTAGGAATTTTAATTGCATTTAGAGCCTTTAAATTATTGTGATTATTACACCACATAGAAGAATTGTCAAAATATATCTGTCATTTATAAATAATTTAAAGGTAGTTTAAAAAAAAAAGGCAACCCAACACCTTCTAGTTAAATTCAGCTTGCTTTTATGTTTTATTTTCTGAAGAATTCTAAAAAAGTGTTTTGCACATAAATTACACCCTCAAGTCTTAAAGGTCACCTAGTTTGGGCATCAAACATTTATCTTCATTTTGAATATGTCTTACAAATTCACCTCCAGGAAGCCATGTAGAGAATACAGGGCTATTTCATAGAAAGCCTCTTTCTGATTACGAGGTAGTTCTTATTCCTCGCCAAGCCTATCCCAAAGAGAGAGTGTTAGGTGACCTGGAGTGGGACTTGCTAACTCCCAGGCCCCTCAGAGACAATGTTTGCTGCTATGCAGGACACCACAGTCCTCTGAAGCAGCCTGGCAGCATCCCGCTCAGCTCTGAGTAGGGTCCACTGGAGAACCTTGTGGGGGTGAGGTCAGGTGTCACCCTGTGCCAGCATATCCGTCCTGGAGCCCCACATCTTTCCAGTCTTACAAAGGAGCAAGCCCTGCAGGGTGTGGCTGTAATCATTACCCAGAGGGCATGCTGTACAGGCATCTAAGGGAGAAAAGTACTGCCAGTCTGTTGGGGTTGTTATTCCTATAGAGCTACCCAGGAAATAACACTACCGGAAATAACACATTCAAGCCCAAAGGGCAAGCTTCTGTAGGTATTCATAGACATACGGCACAACATTCTGTACATAAGCACAGCTGGTTACGAGGCACAAATGTTTCTTTCATCACAATTAATCATTAGCCAACACTGAATAATCATTGATGAGAGAGTAGAAGGGCAAGTGAAAAAGGAAGTAGAGCTAGTTTATTTTTAGAAAGGTACTACTTCAAAGTGTTGATTGATCAAACAGGTGTTTAAAAGCATTTGTCAGAATCAATTCTCAGGAAGTCTCTTTCACATTCAGGTTATAGCCAAAGAAGAGAAAGAAAATAGCCTACACATTTTACAATTTCACTTGCAAAAGTCCTATTTTTGGGCTTGTGTGGGTATCTGAAAATATTAAAGATTCTACCAGGTCCGATTAAAGCTTTTAATTCTGTAAGGTTTCAGACTCACAGCTGCCCTTTGCTAAGCATCCCGTGGACTTCATGGGCTTCATCCAAGACATCTGAGGAGAATGTCAGTGTGCACGTCCCACCGAAGCCTGTGAATGCCCTGCTTGAGCCACGAGGTTATTGAACAGAAAACAAATCCTTTTCTGAAGAGCCTCCAGGAGGAGGCTATTTTGGTTGCTTTCTGCTCCCCGCCAGCACGCTGCTTCATGGCGTGCCCTTCCCAGGAATGCTGCACGCGAAGCGCGCTCAGTGACTCACCCTTGCAGGGAGCCATTCGAGGGTTTGAAACTGCAGCATCCCTTCCATCCTTGAAGTTCCTTTGGATTTCATCAATGGTGTGAAGGGATATTTTTAAAACAATGTAGATTTTTGAGGACTGGCAAAAGGTCTCTCCTAGTTATAATGTGGACACTCTAACAAACATGTTACTTGGAGGAAAAAAATGAATGCCAGACTAAAATATTAGGTCCTCTGCTAAGTCAAAGACACTTAACATTTGTTATAGTTCCCATCAGAGCTCAGGTCAGTAGATAGAGATGGGTACCAAAATAAGATGCATATGTAGAGGATAAATTCAGATCAATGATGGAAAATAAACAACTATGCAAAAATAACATGATACCTACAACAAAAAAAATTAGTCCAGTGGTTGTTTCAATGCCTTGATAGAATCAAGTTTATTCTTACCAAACTGAAGCCAAAAGACAGTTGACTCCTCAGTTAAAAGTTGCTATTTAGTGGTGTTTGGTGTATTGATTTATAAACCTTGAAGCCCATAGGACTATTTCCTATAGCAAACACATAAAAAATTTTCTTTAAAAATACTGTTTTAGCCTTAAATTAGGAAAAACAGCAAAATATTAATAAAACAAAATGATACGGTATTATTCAGATATAGAAATGGCAGGCCAACATTATATCTGACTTTGATAAAAGAAAATATACTTCTGAGATTATCTTTCTAAACTCTGGCGGTCCATTTGTGAGCATGTGACCAAATATAATACCTCATGGAATTTAGTATTAGGAACACGAATTTAGGGGCAACCTGGGTGGCTCAGAGTTAAGCGGCTGCCTTCGGCTCAGGTCGTGATCCCAGGGTCCTGGGATCAAGACCCGCATTGGGCTCCCTGCGCGGTGGGAAGCCTGCTTCTCCGTCTCCCACTCCCCCTGCTTGTGTTCTCTCTCTCACTGTGTCTCTCTCTGTCAAATAAATAAATAAAATCTTTAAAAAAAAAAAAAAAGAAAAGAAACATGAATTTAGAGGATGTTTGATGTCATTCTAGCAGAAAAATTAAAAGAGTGGATTCTGAAAATAGGTAATGTAAAACTTAAAATTCCTGAATGTTGCAGCAGGAAGATCATCTAGTGCCACAGTAGTTTTTTGGGTTTTTTTTTTTTTTAAAGATTTATTTATTTGACAGATAGAGACACAGTGAGAGAGGGAATACAAGCAGTGGGAGTGGGAGAGGCAGAAGCAGGCTTCCCGCGGAGCAGGGAGCCCGATGTGGGGCTTGATCCCGGGACCCTGGGATCATGACCTGAGCCGAAGGCAGACGCTTAACGACTGAGCCACCCAGGCACCCCTGCCACAGTAGTTTTTAGCATTGCTTGGGTCATGGGTATCTTTGAGAACCTGAGAAGAATTTAGTGTCCCTCTCCTTAGAACAAGTAGACTTGTACAATTTTCTTTAAGTAAAACAGTGGTATGGAAGTTGATCTTAGTGTAGGAAAGCATGGATCCCAAGAACAGAAACGCCGTATTTATCTAAAATGACTAGAGTTCGTAATTTTCCCTTTTACCTTCTTTAGTTCCAACAGTATAGAAGCTGTAAAACAGCATATTATTTGACTTTTTTTTTAAAGATTTTATTTATTTATTTGACAGAGAGAAAGAGAGACAGCTAGAGAGGGAACACAAGCAGGGGGAGTGGGAGAGGGAGAAGCAGGCTCCCCGCTGAGCAGGGAGCCCAATGCGGGGCTCGAGCCCAGGATCCTAGGATCATGACCTGAGCCCAAGGCAGACACTTAATGACTGAGCCACACAGGTGCCCCTTGACCTTTTATCTGTTTATTTATTTTGCCCCATAAGTTCCATATGTTACAGATAAGGAAACCGAGGCACAGAGATGTTAAGAAACTCTTCCATGGTATTAAATCTGGAACTGAGATTCAAATCCAGGCAGTGGAATGGAGAGCACATGCTCCTAACCACAGCACATACTGTGGCTAAGAGCACCCACATCTGCCTTCAAATCTAGCCCACAAGGTTGGTCTTATTAGTATTCCCACTATACAGATGTGGAGACCGAGGCATAGAGAGATTAAGTAACTTGCCTAAGGTGAGAGAACCAGGATGCAAATTCAGCCAGTCTGGCTCCAGAGGTGGGAGTTAAGCCAACACAGTATACTGTAGACACAGACACACACACACAGACACACACAAAACACATGAGTATTTACTATACATATTCTAGCAGTCAGGATAAGGTGGGAATGCTCACTACTAGTCAGATTATGTATGACTTCCCTTCATTTTTTCTGAGTTTTCAAATTATTCTGTTCTAAGCAAGTATTACTTTTGTATAAAAATTTTAAATGTTATTAAAACTTAATGAACCCATTCATAAGTTGAAATGGGTTAAATGGTCAAAACTGCTAGCATTATTGAATAGAGCCCTGAAGTAAAGCAACAAGACAGAAGAGATTTTGATGGCTTAAGGACATAAAGTCTTGGAAACGTCCAGAGAGACAAAGCATGACCAGGTGGGGACAGCATTCAGGAGTGTGGCGATCACATTCGAATGTTCAGCTGCTTATAGGGTTGAGAGGTCTTTTGGGCAGTGAGAAGAGAGGCCACAAGCGCTGGGCTGTCCAGTTCACAGTAGGTCAAACAAGCTGTGCTAAGTGGACTCAAGGATGAACTGAGAGAGAAATTCTAAGTTTGGACTACTTTACAGTTTTGCCCAAGGCTGGGTCTAGTCGCGCCTTTGCCAGGTGTTCTCTTCTTGCAAGCCCCTGACTGGCAGGAGAACAGCTTTGTTTTCATCAAACTTGAACAGATTTTTTTAAACTACATATTCAGAGCCCCACACCCACAGTTTTCAATTCCTAAGTTTGAGAATATTCATTTTTAAGAAGGATCTTGTCCAGGGAACTGCAATGCAGAGGTGCAAGGACAGTCCTTTGCAACAGGTGAGGTTCATGCCTCTTCACAGGGTAAAGTTAGTGCCCAATGCGTTGAGATGAGAGCTGAGACAGGGAAGAACATTAGCCAAAGAACAAGAATGCAGGTGCTGTGAAAAATGAAACATTTAGTTACTCCTTCCCTCCATTTTTCTCTGTGCTATGGAAGAGCCACTCAAATTGATTACTTTCCCACTGGTTTGAATGGTTGCTTGATTTAATGTAGTGAATTGAATTGGAGGTTTGGGGGATGTGGGAAATTCAGTAACCTTATTGAGAAGTAGAAGTCTACTTACCATTTCACAGTTTTTGTCTGTTAACTGGCTAACAAACTGGTTTGGAAACTCTTCCAGCCAAGGTTACTTAAGACTTTGTTTAAAAAAAACTGCACGCCTGCCCTTCCTTTCTTCCTTCCTTCCTTCCTTAAATTCTGATCTTTTGGGGGGTGCCTGGGTTAAGCATCTGCCTTCAGCTCAGGTCAAGATCTCGGGGTCCTGGGGTCATTGCTCAGCCGGGAGTCGTCTTCTCTCCCTCTCCCTCTGCCCCTCCCCCCTCCACTCATGTGTTTTCTCTCTCTCTCTCTCAGATAAATAAATAAAATCTTTTTAAAAAATTCTGATCTTTTGGGTATCTAGTTAATGAGGTCTCATTTGATGCTCATAGATCTCCCCCCTCCATGTCCCTTAGCATTAGTTTTTGGAGTTGTAGAAACAGAATCTGGCTGATAGATTTATTGGTGCATCAAACACATTCAGAAATGAATTCAAAGGTTCCATATTTCCAAATATTATTAGTTCTAAATGTAGTAGTCAATAGTTCATAAAAATATTGATTCAGAAATGGACTTGCCCATCAGGGAAATAAACCTGGTAACTTAAATCATGATTTATTTATAATCCCTCCCATGTTATATTCAGCGATGAAGTTTGAATTGAAGAAAAATTCAAGTATTCTTTTTCATATATTTTGAAAATATAACAGCCTTTGATGTATTTTAGGAGTTAGAATCTTTAAAAACAGAATAAAGAATGGCTTCTCTAGAGTTAGGAAAGTCCCAGTAAATCGCTCGCAGACTAGTTCAGGACAAATGCGATTTTCCAGAAAGCACGACAACTACAGTAACAACAAATTGTCATTTTTCCTATCAGGCTGGGTCTGGGTATTCCCTGCTCTAGGCATGTGCATGATGTGTAAATCCAGACTGACCAAGGGCACAGGACGAGTGTGGGTCTGCATCCTCAGTAATCGTATCCAAGGCAGTCCAGTTTCTCTTGACTCTCAGCTCATCCCTGATTCTATACCCTTGCTGGGCATTTTTTGGTTCTGAATTCCAGAATAAGATTTAGAATCGGACAGGTGACAAAGAGACTGACTGGGCAACCAGAGCTCTTGTATATGTTGGGAACAATGCTGAGCATCACCCAGTTTTTCATATTTCTGAATCTGTGATGCTAAGGAGCTATTATGTAAAATGAAGTACTCCTGCTTTTTACCAAGTAGGTGGGTTGTAGATAAAAAGAAATCTTACCAAGACTCATTTTCTTTGAAATCTACTTTTTTTTTTGAAGAATATTTTTAAAACAGGACTAAGCATTCAAGATTTCTTATAGAAGTCTGGAAATAAAGCAGTTTTGATACTTGGAAATGAACATTTTGAGACTTCATGTTGACTTACCCTGTATTGTAATATATTTTTAAGGAGTTGCCTGCTTCTGCATTTTTCTCCATGATTTACTTCAGTTGAAATTTCAGCCAGATCCATTATTTTTCTTCTTTGGCACATTATGCAAATTAAATGTGAAAATCAGTGATGAAAGGAAAAGGTCTCAGTGTATTGAGCAGGTGCAACATCAGTAATAGAGTAACATAATTACAAACTTACTTGCAGCTACTAAGACTGTGTATTCACCACTATTCAAAGGAAAATCTTTCATGTACTCATCACTACAAGATTTATTCTCCCATTGATGTGTGGGAGATTTATGCATTTAACTGTCCCACTCATTGATAAGAGAAACACGCTCCTACAGAAATGTATTTTTTTCCACATAATGTGACATTTAATCCTGACTTCATTTTTCCTCCACAAAATAATCTCTTGTAGACAGTCTTCTCTTCATCTCTGTTATGAATATGAACATTAGAATGGCTCATTAGGCTGGAATAACAAAGACATGTCTGTGTGTAGAATCCCAATGCCAAGAGAAAAATATCATTTATTCTATTCCATTTTTGACAAAAGCAGGAGCAAAGTCACTGTCAAGTGGAGGGGTAAATAAAATGATCTCTAACATTGCTTTTCAGATGAAAATGCTGTAATTCTTATAACTGGAAAATGGTGGTATTGAACTAGAATTATGAGCTCTGTGTTCAATCACATTCCATCACTGGATTGTGGTCTTATTTTAGGGGGGATAATTCCCATTTGATCCTTTAGTCCTGAGTTATAATATGTCCTACAGTTGTCATATTTTAGTGAACAAACCAGAAAAAAAATTGCCTAAATCATATGGAACTCTTGTTTAATTCAAGGGCAATAGCCTAGAATACTTGATGCATATATTTAAAATTATTGTTGTCAAGTTCAAATTAAGCCTTTTGTGGATACCATAATTAATGTGAATCTAAAAGTTATATTTGTGTGAAACAAATGCCCTTCCTTTCCAAATTTACTATTAAAAAATGTTAGTCTCCTCTTAAATGGCAGTAATTTCTTCTTCCTGTCTCCTCAGAATACATTGAGGATGTAAGATTATAGGTATAGCATGTTCTCATATCAAAGATATCTGTAATATGCATAGATCCTAGCAATAATTGTGAATGTTCCTTATTTAACAAATAGGTAGATTATGAAGTATAAACTCAATATTTTAGCCCTTCAGGTTTATCTTCAGAATATAATTTTCTCATCTTCTGTAAAAAGTAATTTTAGTGAAGGAAATTCATAAATTCCCTTGGAAAGCATACTTGGAACTTTTTCTGTAGTATACATGTTTGGGTTTTTATCTTTTAAATTTCTTTTGACTTTGTTTGTTACTATGTTTATCCTTGTAAGTAAAAGTGGGGTTTGAGAAACCTGATTTTGTTTTGGGCTGGAACCTGGTTAGCAGGAACTTGCTTACAGAAGCTAGAGGAAGCATAACAGAGTGGAAAGAGACAGCTCTCTAAAAACCCCAGCTATGTATCAAGTGCCACCACTCAGTTGTCATCTTTGTTCTTGCTACTCGGAGTATGTTCTCTGGACCATCAGCATCAGCATCACCTGGGATCTGGTTAGAAGGGTGAATCTCAGGCCCTCGTAGATGCACTGAGGAAGAATTTGCATTTTAACAACATTCTCAGCAACTCACATACATGTTCATATTTGTTGGGCACTCATTGCTGTAATCTCTAGCATCCTGTTCTTTCCAGGTCCCACTTTGCTCATCTTGAAATAATATATTTTCTATTCTACAAATCCATTTTGAGGATTAAGTATAGGAACAGGTAAAAGTGCTCTTTGGTGCCTAGTGAACATGAAAAAAATCACTTCACTACTCACAAAAGAAATGTAAATGAAAACAACCAAGATAGCCTTTTTCACTTATCAGATTGTTTTAACAATGAGGAAGTGCTCATAACCTGTATGTCACAGTGGAGGAGGAAAGGGTCCCCTTTTCACTCTGGGTCAACATATAAATAGCTCCAATATTTATTGAAAACTGACTATATCAAAACTTTAAATTTATTTATAATTTTTCCCCCCAATAACTATGCTTTTGGGAATTTATCCTAAGGAAATAATCTACACTTGAAGAGATATGTGTGTTCAAAATTTTCATCAAATAAATAAATCCACCACAGTGGAAACTCTTCATAAATATGTAAGTTATGTTCATATGATAAAATACTATGCGCCCATTAAATCATGTTATAAGACAATATTTTTATTGAAACATTATTCTCATTATTTTGCTAACCAAAAAAAGAACAAGGTGAACACAGTATACATATTGTCTTTGAAAATATGGAGGCATACATATATATATTTTTAAAGATTAAAAGGTAGTACACTTTTCCCATAGGTGTTTGCCTGTTTCTGCCTTGCCTCCTAGATTGTAGCATTGAGCATACTCTTGTAAACTATTAAAGGAAGTAGTTAGATATAGCTTAAAAATAATTATAATAGCACAGGAAAATTATTTTATTAATGCTAGTTAGATGAAAAATACAATGTCAGAAATATTTCAATTTTATAACACTTGTGTAGAAAGCTGTTAAGAGTGTTTAACTCTAAGTATGGGGGTTATAGATAAATTTTATATTCTTTACTCTATTTCAAAATTTTTATAGTAAGTATTTGTGATTTTTATGATCAAAAACAAATTACTTTTAAGACTTCCTTTTAAACTTATTTGCTTATTTTCATTCTCAAGTTGTGTATTCAACATGGCTTCAACATTTCCAATCTAAATATTTTCGAAACATTAGATTTATCTTGAAATTCAGTGAAAAATTAGCAATGAGTTAAGTTGCACTCCCATGTGGCATTTAAGTTCCTCATTCTAGAATATAGTCACTGTTCCCCAGGACAGAGGAGTCCTTCTTATCATGATTTCCACTATGTCTAAGAGGCATGTGTTTCCACTTTGTCATCATTTGGTCCAGAAGGATTTTTCTTCTATTTTGCTGCCCTTTTTGTACAAGACAAAGAAAGATGTTAAGGGAGTGTTAATGCAAGGTGTTAAGGAGAACAGCCAGGAGATAGAAGAATTCTTAATCTTTTCATCTGATCCAGTTGTCAAGGCCTTTTGTCTTTAGTTCTCTCTCTCTCTTTTTTTTAATCAGTGACATGTAATCCATTAACTATGACAACAAGGACGGCAAGTTTAGCCTTTGGGGTCCCCCAAAGTCTCATTCTATTATGGCATCAGCTCAAAGTTTAGGATCTTATCATCTAAACCAGGTACATTAGTTTCCCATTTCTCTAAAAAAATGACACAAATCTGGCAGGTTAAAACAATGCCCATTTAATTATCTTATGGTTCCGTGGGTCAGACACCTCAGCACGTAGTAGCTGAGTTCTCAACAAAGGAACTCACAGGGCTAAAATCAGACTTTTAGCCAGGGCTGCCGTCTGCATCTTGAGCTTGGGGTTTTCTTTCAGGCTCCTTTAGGTTGTTGGCATAATTCAGTTACTTATGGTCAGAAGGATCTTAGTTGGGTGATTCTGGATTGGGGTCTCTCATGAAGTTGCATTCAAGAAGTCAGCCAGGTTGTTGAATCATTATATTGTATACCTGAAACTAATATAACACTGTATGCTAACTATATTGGAATTAAAATTAAAATTAAATTAAAAATACAAGAAAAAATTTTTGAAAATAAAAAAAAATAATAAAAAAGGAGTCAGCCAGTGTTATAGACATCTAAAGGCCTGAATCGGGCTAGAAGGTGTGTTTCTAAGGTGATTCACTTGCATGATTATCACGTTGGTGTTGGCTCTTGGTTGGTATTGGCTCTTCCTTTATAGACTGGCTGCTCCCCAGGCTGCATGAATGTCTTCATGACATGGTGGCTGACTTCCAATGGAGGTGAAGTGTTGAAAGAGAACAAGGCAAAAGCAGCAATGCATTTTATGGCCAAGCTTCAAGAGCTACACACCATCACTTCTGTTACCTCCTGTTGGTCACACAGACCAATCCTGATACAGTGCAGAAGGGACCATGAACACCAGTAGGCAAGTATCATTGGAGCCGTCTTTAAGGCTAGCTATTACAACCCCAGTTAACAACAACAGTGGAATAAACACATTTTCTTAAATGGAAGAAAGAAATCTCTGGAACCTGTACATTTTCTGCCCTGTCTTTTGCCATAGTATTCAGGTTCTCAGCTCTGTTTTTGAGCACTGCGGTAGCTTTATGACTTGTGCTCTTGTTTGCAACATCATTCCTTTTAAAGCCCTTCCAAAAGATCTAGATAAAAGGCACGGGAGCTCCTACTTTTATAACCCTGTGAGTAAAGTTCTTAACAAGACCCTGTAGGCCATCATCTGTGCGCACATCTCTTGCTTCATCCTTTTTATTCCTCTCACCCTCTAGTTATTTTTATATTTCAATCATGCTGAGCCTCTTATTGTTTTCCCAAAACATACCAGGCTCTGTCGTGTCTCTACTTGCCTTTGTTTATCCTATTCTCTCTGCCTGAAATGAGCAACAAGTAGTTGTGACTATGCATTTCCTAAAAATGAGACAGTTACTATGCTAAAGCACACATTGGGTAGGGCAATTATCATAACCTTATATGGTAACCATTATTACTATCCTGCAAAAGGGCTCTGCTAACTCCATATGCATAATGGTAAAAAATGGAGACTCTAGAGAGGAATTTGGACGTTCCTCCATAAACATCCTTATTTTTCTCCATGCAAATAGCTTGAAAATACCAAGTTTTTTTTTTTTTTTTAAAGATTTTATTTATTTATTTGAGAGAGAGAGAATGAGAAAGAGAGCACATGAGAGGGGGGAGGGTCCGAGGGAGAAGCAGACTCCCTGCCGAGCAGGAGCCCGATGCGGGACTCGATCCTGGGACTCCAGGATCATGACCTGAGCCGAAGGCAGTCGCTTAACCAACTGAGCCACCCAGGCGCCCCGAAAATACCAAGTTTTATTATTCTAATTTGCTAACCAAATTTAGGTATGTCTGACCAAAATAAGTTGAACTTTATGTTTCAAAAAGTATGTATGGGCGCGCCTGGGTGGCTCAGTAGGTTAAGTATCTGCCTTTGGCTCAGGTCATGATCCCAGTGTCCAGGGACCCAGCCCAACGTCAGGCTCCCTGCTCAGTGGGGAGTCTACTTCTCCCTCTCTCTCTGCCTCTCCCCCTGCTCCTGCTCTTTCTATCTCTCTCTCAAATAAATAAAATCTTAAAAAAAAGTATGTATGTGAGTGTGTGTATGTATTCCAGGTGTAGAGTAGAGGAAGAAGTTGATAATCTGACTTTTGATTTTTTTTTTTTCTCTGACAAAGGAAATATGGGGTTGTTGAACTGTCAAGTGAAAAGCACATTAATCAATTTAGATCTCCAATATGGCTATTTTGCCCATTTTTCTCTTTCTAAATTTCTTTACACAGTTTCATGAGCAGCTTATTTGCTTCATATTGCTAAGTTAAAAGATTAATCCACATGTATTAATCCAGACCTTTAGAACACTACCTAAATATTGTATTTTCAATATTGTTTGTTTTTAGCAATAAATTATAGCACCCATTCTAACTTAAAGAATTAAATATCCTTCAATTTCAAATCATAACAAAAACTGAGAATTTAAAAAAGTGTTGTTAAACATTTTTAATGCACTAGACATTTCAGAGCCTGACATGGGGCTCAATCCCAGGACCCTGAGATCATGACCTGAGCCAAAGGCAGCCGTTTAACTGACTAAGCCACCCAGGTGCCCCTCAGAAATACCATCTTAAATAATTGACCAAAAGACCATGAAATTTCAGGGACCACAATATGAACTCCCTTTTGTCTATATCTATGGTTTAGAGGTTTCACAGAAAATTGAAAAATACATTCATTTCTGTTTCCCTTAACATTGGTGAAACTTCACTGATTGTTATTCAAGAAAATTGACATTTAGAGAATCAGGCTGAGTTCATCTTTGCACTCTCTAAAATAAGTCAGTTAATAATATAAATAAGGGAAATTAGTGCAGCTTGCAGGGGACACTCATGCTTTCCAACAGGCCATGTGCATAAACAATGAGTTTAATGCACACGGGGTAGATGTCTACCTGAACTCATTTTCTTTACAAGTTACTCATATTTTACTGGTAATATTAAACTTCATTTCTCTTTGTTGCTCAAGTAGTTCTTAAAATTTTTATTTTTGTTATCAAAGTCATGCCTCAGTAGCTTAAACTTGTATGAAACAAAACAGTTAAGCCCTTGATCCACACCAATACTCCAGAGATAATCTCTGTTAAATAAAGATTTGTTTCTTAAGAATACAATCTATACTTTTATTGTTTGAGTGTTCCAGCTGATCATTTACTGTAGTAGGCTTATGATAATGAGTCTCTTATCCTACTTTTTTCACCTGCCTTCCGTTAAAAGGTATGAATTTATTTTTTTATTTTATTTCATTATGTTATGTTAATCACCATACATACATCATTAGTTTTTGATGAAAAGGTATGAATTTAATACATTTTAGATTTTAAACAGTTATGTGTATTTTGCTTTAAAGGTGATAGTTGTGTTCATCCATTACCTTCTTTTCAAAATATTTTTGATAATAGCCATCCTAATGGATGTGAAGTGGTATCTCACTGGGGTTTTGATTTGCTTCATTCAGTCTTAATCTCTTCATTTATTTGTTGTTATTGTTAACACTGGATATATTTTCCATTTTTTTCTATTCATACTTTTTTTATCCTTCTTCTTTTTTTTTTTTAAAGATTTTATTTATTCATTCATGAGAGACAGAGAGAGAGAGAGAGAGAGGCAGAGGGAGAAGCAGGCTCCCAAGGAGCAGAGAGCCCGATGCGGGACTTGATCCCAGGACCTTGGGATCATGACCTGAGCCGAAGGCAGATGCTTAACCATCTGAGCCACCCAGGCGCCCCATACTTTTTTTTTTTTTAATTGGGGTCATAGGATATAGTTTGGCAATCTGCATTTAGAAGTACTTTATTATGCCATTTTTTCCTCAGTGCTCTGAAAATCTATTCTCTTTGAGTAGGAATATCCCTCAGTGACATAAATTCATCCATTCATGATGACATTGTCACACTCCATCTTCCTTCCTATCATGGGAGCTGTCTCTCTCCATTCATTTTGTTCAAGGTCATAGCATTCCATGATTGTAGTTTGTCCACCAACTAGATAGAGCTTATTTTCAAATGGAACTGAACACAATCTGTATATTCTGGATGCTGACTGGAGGTGATGAGTCTCCACTGTTACTTGAATTGTAACTCTAAACCTTTGTGAACATTCTTTGTGAACACCATTTTTGGTAGGTTTATACACTTACATATCTTGATGAAATCCCAATAGTTCATTTTTGCCCTTGCTTCCCTTGCCTTTGGCGATGTTTCTAGGAAGAAGTTGCTGTGGCTGTGGTCGAAGAGGTTGCCGCCTGTGTTCTCCTTTAGGATTTTGATGGACTCCTGTCTCACATTTAGGTCTTTCAACCATTTTGAGTCTATTTTTCTGTGTGGTGTAAGGAAATGGTCCAGTTTCATTCTTCTGCACGTGGCTGTCCAATTTTCTCAACACCATCTGTTGAAGAGACTGTCTTTTTTCCATTGGACATTCTTTCCTGCTTTGTCAAAGATGAGTTGACCCTAGAGTTGAGGGTCCATTTCTGGGCTCTCTATTCTGTTCCATTGATCTATGTGTCTGTTTTTGTGCCAGTACCATACTGTCTTGATGATGACAGCTTTGTAATAGAGCTGGAAGTCCGGAATTGTGATGCCACCAGCTTTGCTTTTCTTTTTCAACATTCCTCTGGCTATGCGGGGTCTTTTCTGGTTCCATACGAATTTTAGGATTATTTGTTCCATTTCTTTGAAAAAAGTGGATGGTATTTTGATGGGGATTGCATTGAATGTGTAGATTGCTCTAGGTAGCATTGACATCTTCACAATATTTGTTCTTCCAATCCATGAGCATGGAACATTTTTCCATTTCTTTGTGTCTTCCTCAATTTCTTTCATGAGTATTTTATAGTTTTCTGAGTACAGATTCTTTGCCTCTTTGCCTCTTTGCCTCCTCTTTTCATGTACATATGTGTCCATTTTAATTGAATATTGGCATACCTAAAATAATGGATTTTAATGGATATTGGCAATCTTAATACAAAGCAGATTCTAGCTTTAACAACAGAAATTCCATGGATACAAGGAAACAGGTGAATTTTTGTAATACCTTCTGTTATTACATTAACTTATTTAAACACTAAATTCACTTAAAATTACAATAAACAAAATTAAGAACAAGCATTAGGTAATTTAACCTATCAGATATCTCAGGCAATAAGCTATCAACAGATGTTTTTTTTTTTTCTTTGTGTAATTAGATGACCAGTGTCTCTTATTTTTTAAATAAAGGTTTTAAAATAAGAAATGTCTTTAAGGTATAAACCAACTAGATCTTATCATTGAAAACATGTTCAGTTCAGTTAAGCCTAGCTTTCCTTTGGAGAACTACTCTTGAAAATACTAACAATGGATCTTAAACTGTTGAGATCATTATCAAGATCTCCATCATATATTATGAAATGAAAGGCTTATAATGGAATAGTTGAAACTTTCTGCCCCACACAGGGCATATATTTTTGTATTTATGGTCTTCACACGAAGAAGCAGAGCTGAAAATCTCAAAATATTATTTGATCTTTGTGGTTTTGGGGCAGAGGAACTGGCAGTGTATAGCTTGGCACAAGCCCCTGTTTTCAGGAGGGATTTTCAGAGCAGACTTCTGTCAAATTTGCCATATGGAGTTATTGGGCTCAGATCATAGAGGTCTTCCTAGTTGTGTGCCTAATTTAGGAATTATCAGTGCTCTCCAGGATTTTCTCCAAGCATAGAGTATGTGTTTGGAAGAAACTGACATCTCTGGAAAAAAGTGAAGTTTGATATTTTGGAGGTTTCCGTGGTCCCTGGCATTTCTCAGAAGTGTGTGGCTAGTGAAGAACTTCACTGGCAACAGCAGACAGTTCCTGTTATCCCTGAGGACTGCTAATAGTCTGACAAGGCCTTATGCAAATGGTACCAGTGGTCTCCTTCCCTGTGCACCTCCTCTGGAGCACTCCTTACAGCCCACGATCAGCTACAGGACAGCCTGAGGAAATGAGGTTGAGTCCAGGACAAATGCAAAAATCTGCTTTACTCCATAGCATCTTAATATATTGTAGATATGATCTTGAGTCTACTTATTTGAGAGGATTGTGGATAATGACATGGGGGATATTGTAGGAATGAAAATCCAAAAACCTTTTTTCCTTAGGAGGAGGGGGGTGGACGAAGAGGAGGAGGAGGAAAGAAGAAGAAATTCCATTTTGAGAGTTTTCACGTTCTGAGCGCTAGAAAACATCTCCTGTTCGCAGTGCTGATTTCCATGTGAAAAGGCAGCCCCTTTCTCAATTATCTTTCCTTGAGGAGCATCACATGGATGGGTATCCTGTCTTGTCTCTCACCTATGAAGTTCATGTTCAGTTTTCATGTCACGCCAGGTTGAAAACTGGGATCCCTTAACCCAGTTATAGATTTTATTTTTATAATCATGTGTTTAGGAAAATCAGAGGAACTTAAATAAAAGTCACATTTTCTGTTTCTCCTGCAAACATAGCCAATCTGGTGAACTAGTCCGTTCACGTTTCCCACCTGCCAACAGTGAGGCACATTGAGTAGTGGCTTTTCCTTAGGGCTGACTCTCTTTGGTTTGGGGGAGTCCCCACCTGACTGCTTTATGCATTGGCATCCCTGCTTAAACCCTGTAGGCTTCTGAGTTTTCTGCCCTTCATTTAGATTAGGGGATTTACCAGAAGCGGGACAACTGGACTTTTTGAATGGTGTTTCTTATGCGGAACAGAGAATACTAAGCAGTCACTTTCTGGTCTTAAAAGCAAGTCTTCTGGGGGCGCCTGGGTGGCTCAGATGGTTAAGCGTCTGCCTTCGGCTCGGGTCGTGATCCTGGAGTCCCGGGATCGAGTCCCGCATCGGGCTCCCTGCTCGGCGGGGAGTCTGCTTCTCCTCCCTCTGACCCTCCTCCCTCTCCTGCTCTCTGTCCCTCGTTCTCTCTCTCTCAAATAAATAAATAAATAATCTTTAAAAAAAAAAAAGCAAGTCTTCTGAGAAGCAATGATGGCAGATATCTCAATGATCTGCTCAACAGTTCTGAAACTGAGAGCTAAATCACCTGGATCATAATTATCTCTGGACTTTTTAAAAACACATATGCCAGGGCCCCACCTCAAACCTAAGGGAATCAGAATTTCTCGGGGAGGAGCCTGGCATCTGAACATTAAAGAAGCATCCCAGATGATTTTTCTGAATCAGAAAGTTTGAGAATTACTGAATTCTTCCTAAATCGGACAGTTCCTTTGCTTGACAGATCCAGTTAGAGGGAGCTGATGGGCCTAGGAAATACTCACTGGTCTAGAAAGGCTAGAAGATGCAGAATTTTATCCTTATCAAAAACCAATCTATGCTGACCTTTTTCAGTAAGTGTCCAGCATTAGATTAGATCAGTTTTGATAGTAGATAAGGTAGATTAATACACAGTTTTGTATATAACAGAAAGTTATTTTTATCCTAGTCATCATAAAAAGGCAGGGAATTACTGGACCTGTATGTTTATTTTAGCTGCATTATTATTTTAAGTCCTATCTTTAATGTGGAATTAAAATACCACAGATAAGAAAAAAAGTATCACATGTTATTTGCTTTCATTTCTAATGTCTGAAAGAGTTTCAGCCTGACGTAATTAGCATGTAGGTCATGTTCACCTCTTATAATCTCACAAATGAGTCATCCCACAACCCCAGCACAGAAGTGCTTCTGAGAGCCTGTCTGCTAATCAGGCTTGGAAACCCAGTGGAAAGAACTGTGTGTTTTCTTCAGAGGTAATCAATAAATGAGAAATTACCATAAATATGCAGTTTTATTCATTCTGATTTTTACATAACAACTAACAATGCTGTGTAACAAATTGTGTCTAGATTCAGGTTCTGTGTATCTACACAGTTAATGCACATATGAATTATTCAATGAGATTGGCTCCAGTGGGTTTTTCTGAGTCATTGCAATGTGTTGCCAGTTTCAGATAATACATTAAATATTATACATTATGGCCATTTCACAATATTTTGGTTCCAACTGTATTGTTTGTTAAAATTCAAGCGTGTGTTGTATTTCACATATGTTGCTTTTCCTTGGATGTCCTGTAGGTATTTGACCATCAAACAAATATATCCTCACCTGTCTGAGCCTCAGTATTCACACTTGTTTAGTGTGTTAGGGACATGCAGGTGAGAAAATAGGCAGCTGCCTATCCCACCTGTGATTGCTATTAAGGAGCCAGAACAATCAATAGGAGAGTCCCGGGAGGCTCCTTGAAGGAAAGGACGTCAAAGCTCAGACCTGAAAGATGAATAGAAATTGCCAAAGGAAGAGAGAAAGGGAACGCATTTGTGTTTCATTGCTGAGTATCATACTACCACACGCTCAGTGGCTTAAAGCAACATTTAGGATCTCACAGTTTCCCTGGGTCAGGAGTCTGGTTCTGTCTTAACCGGGTTCTGTGTGTAGAAGCCCACAAATCTGCAGTCAGGTGGCAACCAGGTGCATTCACTTCTTTTTTTTTTTTTTTTTAAGATTTTATTTATTTATTTGAGAGAGAGAATGAGATAGAGAGAGAGAGCATGAGAGGGGGGAGGGTCAGAGAGAGAGGCAGACTCCCCGCTGAGCAGGGAGCCCGACGTGGGACTCGATCCCGGGACTCCAGGATCATGACCTGAGCCGAAGGCAGTCGCTTAACCAACTGAGCCACCCAGGTGCCCCTGTTCTTATCTATTCTTTTTTTTTTTTTTTGATTTATTTACTTGAGAGAGAGAGGATGAGACAGAGAGAGAGGATGACAGAGAGAGAGAGCATGAGAGGGGGAGGGTCAGAGGGAGAAGCAGACTCCCTGCCGAGCAGGGAGCCCGATGCGGGACTCGATCCCGGGACTCCAGGATCATGACCTGAGCCGAAGGCAGTCGCTCAACCAACTGAGCCACCCAGGCGCCCAAGGTGCATTCACTTCTGGGGCTGGGGTCCCTCTAAACGCCTTCAGGTTGTTGGCAGAAATTAGTTGTTTGCGGTTGTAGAGATTCCCTCCCTTCTTGCTGGCGGTCCCCCCAGGGCTGTTCCCTGGTGCCAGAGGCCATCTGCGGTTCCTTCCCTTCCCACGGGCCCTCCCACAACATGGCAGCTTAGCTGCTCCTTCAAGACCAGCGGGAGACTGTGTCTCTTCAGGAAGGGCCCACTTCCTCTTTTAAGAACTTTCTCCTGATTAAAAATCAGGTCCATCTAAGATAATTCCCCCTTTGACTGATTCAGAAATCAGCTGGTTGGGGACCCAGAATTAGGTCTGCAAAATCCTTTCGCCTTCTGCAAATACCATCACCTATCTACGGGAGTGGTGTCTCATGCTCACAGGCCTGGCCCACATTTAAGACAAAGGATTATATACGTAAGTGGCCCGAACTTCACCCGTCAATCAAGCCCCTGGGGGCTTTCTTCCTGGGGGATTTATGTAATCACTTCCACTTACCAAGCACCCACTGGACACGTAGCTCACAAGTAGGGGGAGATGGCTGGAATTGCCAAGTGTTATTTCACAAATGTCATATTGCCAAACCCATTATAACTTTCAGAGGGGTTCATCTGGGAAGAGGAGGGAAGGGTCCTTTGAGAGCCAGAAGGGAATTTGGAAATAAGTAACATTGACAACCACAGCCTTCAGACACATCTTTAAGTTTCAAGAGAGCAGTTAACAGAAAAAAAAAATGTATTTTTAGACGTTGTTTGGGAGGTGAAAGGATTTTTCTGAGGGGAGGAGGGCAGAGAATGAGTAGAGGAGATTGTTTTTTTTTCATTTTTTTTTTTGTTTTTTGTTTTTTGTGGGTTTTTTTTTGTGGCACTGCAGTATCTCAGGGATCGTTGAGTCAAAATATAATGAAATGAAGTTTTTCATCTCCTTTCCTTCAAAAAATGAGAAGCAAGTGCACTAGAAAATGTATGAGTCGGTCACTGAACAGACCACATTGCTAATATATGGCAAGATGGCTAAAATAAAAACTCTTAAAATACATATTTTAAAATAAGATTTCTGACCTTCGATAGGGCTTATCATGCTATTTATAATGTAACAGAAGGAGCTGGTTCTTCAGTAGTTGCCTCATCAGACATGACTCACATTTCCTTAAGCATTTAGACCATATGTTTCCTGAGGTTAAAAAAAAATCATATTTTTTAAGGTTTTTCTATTTTTCTATACAATTAATGAGATGTGAACAAAACATTATAAAATCATTTAAAAGTATACTTTTGGGGGCATGCAGTTTATTAATGTTGATTTCTAGAAATTGAAATTATGTTAACTGTTTGGCTGGCGTAGCCATTAGATACATGTATGAATATAAATTAGAAGTAATCATTGTGATGTTAGTTTTGCCATTAAGAAAAAAGGCAGAGTACAAAAAGAGTTTATCAATGAAACACAGATACTACTGAAATGTACTTTATATGAAGAAATGGGAAATTTTGGGGGTAAGAAAGCTTTTGTTAAACTAACTGAAAAAGAATTAACATTTAATAAGAAAAATATTACTTTAATTGACATTTAGTAACATTCTTGCATGTGTACAAGCTGTGACTGTAAGATAATGGGACAAATTATTTTGTGGCCAGTAGAAATTAAAATGAATTTATTTTATGATTATTAACAACATTTTAATTCAAATGTCTTTGCATAATATAAAATTATTGCTGTAAAACTCCTAGGAAGTGTATATTCCATTTAAGAGATGGGTTGGTACGTATAGAGAAAATTATTAATAAATGACAATCAGGGTCCCAACTAAGGAATCCCTGAGTTTCCCACTTGACATTTCATTCCATTACTGTTTGTTTGGTTTTTTTTTAGGGCCATAGATTTAGAAATAGAAGACAGGTTTTATACATACAATAAATTTATATCTTAAGTTCAGCGTTTCCTATTACACTTACCGGGCTCTGGATCTCCCTGCCCCAGGCTATTCCTTCCTACCCTTCATGTTACCTCACTTTGGAAAGGTAGCTGCATCCTCCCAGTCACCCAGGTCAGAAACCTGGCCATCATCCTTAACTCCTCCTTGTACTCTTTGCCTAATTATCCCCAGGTCCTTTCACTTCTACCTTCTCGGTATCTCACAGATATTCTCATTCTCTTTTCATAAACTTTATTATTTTTTTAAGAGCAGTTTTAGGTTCATAGCAAAGTTGAGCAAATGTACTGAGATTTCCTATCTATCCCCTACCCCTACATGTGTATAGTCTCCCTATTATCACCCTTCCCATCCAGAGTGACATATTTGTATAATTGATGAACCTACATTGACACATCAACACCCAGAGTCCATAGTTTACATTTACGGTTCACTCTTGATGTTATACATTCTGTGGGTTTGGACAAGTGTATAATGACATGTATCCATCATTACAGTATCATACCAAGTAGTTTTATTGCCCTAAAAAATCCTCTGTGCTCTGCCTATTCATCTCTCCCTCTCCCCAACTGCTGGAATCCTCTCATCTTTTTACTGTCTCTCTAGTTTTACCTTTTACAAAATGTCATGTATCTGAAATCATACAGTATGTAGCCTTCTCAGATTGTCTTCTTTCACTTAGTCCTGTGCATTTAAGGTTCTTTCATGGCCTTTCATGGCTGGATAGTTCATTTCTTTTTAGCACTGATTAATATTACACTGCCTGGATGTATCACAGTATATTTATCCATTCACTTACTAAAGGGCATCTTGGTTGCTTCCAAGTTTTGACAATTATGAAGTAAGCTGCTATAAACATCTCTGTGCAGGTTTTGTGTGGACATAAGTTTTCCACTTTATTGAGTAATCACAGATATTCTCTTAAATTCCAACCCCATCATCTCTGCCTCCTAATTCACCTCCCTGACTCCCAGTCTTGAACTACCCTTACATCTTTTCTTACCACCGTATGCTTATTGGTCACTCACCTGCTTTTGAAACTTCAGTAGCTTCCTAGGACCTGCTCTTAAATGCATGTACAGCACATCATCTTGGCAAATAAGACCCTTTCCTTATCTGGCTCCTACTTATCCCTCCACACTCAGCTTTGGTACCTCCATCCCCCTGTATTCCCTGTCTCACTATGCACCCCCTGAATTTTAGTCTTGCCAAACTATTTGCAGTTTCTTAAGTGGGCTTCCCTCTCTGCACTGTAGTCTCCTGCCTAGAAATTTCTTTACCTCCTATTGTTCCATCTGATTAACCTCAACTCTTCATTCAAGTCTCAGTTCTGGGCAGATGTCTTCTCCTTGAGGATGTGTTCTTTGTCCCTTTGCATCTTGGAACTGGGGCTTCTCTGTTGTCTTTGCATCTTGTGCACCCCTCTGTCATAGCTCTTATCTCATTGAATTTTAATCATGTATTCACTAGTCTTTTTCTAGCAGAGGAGATTTTTGTACAGCCAGTGATCCCAAAGAACTTCCTAGGTCTCAGCACTGTGTCTATGACAAAATATGTATTTTGTAATAGTTGACAATTGAGTAAGTATATACAATGAAAAGTCCACCTGCCTGAGCATTAGGAAATACAAAATCAATATATTAGTATGCAGTACACAAATATATATAATAAATATATATCAAATTATAGAATATAAAATAAAATAACAAAGTTAATCTTAACTCTGACACTGTAATATGCATGTCAGTTAGTAATGCTTTTGGCTGCCAGAAAACCTTGCTAACAATCTTTTAAACAAATAAGGAAGTCTGAAAAGAGGTAGCTGCTGGCTTTGGTTCAATACAGTGTTAGGGCCAGCATCTCTGTGCTTCTTTTGGCTTTTCTCTAATGATCACAAAGTGGCTACTGAAGCTCCAGCCATCACATCTACCTTCGATTCAAGAAGAAAGAGAAAGACAACAATAGCCACTTCTGTCTCCTTTGTCAGGAAAGCAGTGCTGTTCTAGAAGTATCCATCATCTTTCATTTACTTCTCATTGGCTAGAACTATGCCAGTTGTCACCCCAAAGGTCAGAGAAGCTAGGATAATTAGTGTTTCACATTCCCAACCTTTATGTCAGAAATGGGGAAGAGACAGTAAGTTTGGGAACAGGTGTGGGATTAGTCAGCCAATAGTGTCGACTACACCTTGGGACAAACCATGTTACTTCACTTCTCTTTATTTTCCTCTTTTCAGAGTAAAGATTGAAATAAATGATATTTCTTCCAGAATCAACTTTCTCTCATTCTACAACTCCCATATATTTTCTTGTCCATAGTGGAATTATCTTCTAAACTGGATAGTTGGTCCAGGTCTTTCTTGGATATTTCACATTTAGAGGAAGCCCTATGTAATGAAGAATCACGTCCTTTTTCAAGAGCTCTGTTTGTCATAATCTTTTCCCTGGCAAGGGCTGAACAAAATACACAATACACAGATTTCTTGCCACTGACCTCACCAGTCTGTCTTCAGTGTGGCAGTCCCTCAGATTGTTTATGACAATTACCATGGTTTCTCTAAATTTCCTCTTTCCCAGACTAAAATTCCACTTGTTTCAGTACTTTTTCAGATAATCCTTTCTGTATTGTCACTACCCTGGTCAGCTGACACCAGACATACTCTCTTCATTTATTTATGATTCATTTAACTGACACTTAATGAGTTTCTACCATGTGCCAGCACTATTCTGGGGACTGGTGATACAGAGGACAACAAAGCAAATGAGGCCTTTTCGTTCATGCAGCTTTTTACAGAAGAGTAGTGGAGGAAGGTGGGTGATAACCCACTACACACACACATACACACACGATCACTTCAGATGAAAGCATACAGGAATGGGTAGGAGAATGACAAGGTGTGCGCGTGTGTGTGCGCATGTGTGTGCATGCATGCATGAGTGTGTATATGCGTGTCCTATAGGTTTTGCAGTCAGAGAAGGTGTCTTCAACACCTGAATGAGGAGAAATAACCTGTGTGGCAGAGGAGCTTTTGAAGCAGGGGGCATCAATGAAAGGCTTTGGGTAGAATGAGCCAGGCTTGATCTAGAAACAAAAAAATATATTTAGAGGAGGAAAGTTTTGGGGAATGAGCCTGATAAAGTACAGAGGGAACACATCATGGAGATCGTGGAGGCCAAGGCAAGAATTCAGATTGTATTCTAAATGGTTGTATTTGAATATCATCTTAAAATGTGTCTGCACAAAAACTGCACATGTAGCTGCACATATAGTCTGCTTAGAGAAGTCATATTAATTACCTCTTCCTATAATGGGCACTGCATTTCTATTAATGCAGGCCAACATAATGTGACTTTTTGGGAAGCCATGTTATACCTCCGGGCCCCACTGATACTTCCTGTTCGTTTTTTGACGAGCACTGCTCACATGCCTGCATATTACTTGCACAAAAGAGAGAGTAGGTGGATGTGATTCAAGGAGTTATTAAAATGATTCACATCATGCTTCCACCATATGAAAAATAATATACGGTCCAAAGCAACCCAGCTTGGGGAAGCCTAAATTACATGTTTGAAATTCAGTCAGTCATTGAAATGAGATAATCTGAATGGTCCTGCAAATGCATTTCTTGAGAGCTTGCCTCCCAAAGCAAAACTGAATGATAAGAACAGAATGAAGTCTAACCCTTCAAAACAGAAAAGATTATAATAATCAATAACTCCAACCACGCAGGAGTTGGGGATGAAAAGAAGTTCTTGGTACTTAACTTGGTATGAGCCAATTAAATGTTGGTTTTCTACCTTCTGGGAGCCCTAATTGCCTTTCCTCCAGCAGCCTTGGGTTTTTCTGTGAACTGTGGGAGTCAGGCCTCAGAGCTGTCAGCTCTGGTGACTACCTGTGTTCCATTTTAATGCCAAGCTGGAGCACCGATGCACTCCCAGGCAGCGTGTGCACGCCGTCCGTCCCCTGGCTCAGTTCAGTGTCCGCCCTGTACGCTTGCATCTGCTGTTCGGTTGGTCAGGCAGCAGGGCTCCTCGGGACTCTCCTCTCCCATATGGCACTGAGTTTTGTTTCATCACTTTCCTCATCCCTATCAGTAGGTATTCTGGAAGACAGTTTTATGATGACATTCACAACTAGCATTAAAACTAGATAAAAATAAAACAGGATGTCAATAAAGAATTAATGATGTGTGTCTGTGTAAATGTACAGTAATAATAAAAAGAATAGATATCCATTTGTAAAGGTACCATTTTAAAGTCATGGGTCTTTAAATGAAGCCACTTTATAAATGGATCGACATATGTGAATGTTTGCCTTCAGCTTTCAGCCATGAAAATCGCCCTGTAGACAGTGGCTTTTGAGGTGAAAGCCATTCTATAGGCACTAAATAGTTTACCAGAACACCACTCTAAGTGCAAACCTTCATGACAGAAGTTTCAGAAAGACCAGCTGGAAGCAATTAGGGGCCATAGAAAGAAATTGTTAAACAGGCTGGTTTTCCTAAAAACTGGACTTATGAACCAAGGGCAACTAGTAAGAGGCATCAATGCCAGTCTTGTAGGAGAGAAGCAGACCTCCATCATGGAGGTAGGAAAATGCCTGGAGGGATTTAGGTAGAGTAGCAATTGTCAGTAATGACCTTGGTGTTGAGGCAGTTCAGTGTGATAGAAGCACCCCTCGCCTGAGGTCAGGAATCCCTCCCCTGCTGCCCAGCTAAATGGTATTTGGCAGGCCTTGTAACCCTCTCTGAATCTCCTTTCTTCTATCTTAAGTAAGGGGCTAGCCTTGGGCAGGTGTAATTCAAGCTGTGTCCTGCATAACTTATGGGTTTTGCAGCAGCAGAGGGGGTGTACCTGCGGGGGTTGTGAAGAGGAGGGTGTGCAGGTGGAGCTCTGGAAGCTCTCCTGTTCTTCTCCCTGTGTCAACCAGAACAACTCTATTTTTACCTCTTTATACATTGAATTTTTTTGTAAGATCCTAGTTAACAAAGGAAAACAAAAAAACTTTCAATACTTAAAATAAATCTTGTAGACTTCTAGTATTGATTCCTTCCAATTCTCAAATATTATGATTCTAACATTCTAATTAAAGTATGTAAATGACATACTACTATCTTTAAAGATTAAAACATTGTTGCTATTACTAAGCAGTGATAGTAACACCAAAGTAGTAGAATTAACTGAATCCTAGCAAGCAGAAAATATCAATGAACAATGAATACTATCGATAAGCTATGGCTAATGCATTGTACAAATAATGAGTTCATTACATTAATTATTTTTATTTTTCAAAAGATTGATCAACTTTCATTCGTGAGGAGCTATAGTGTTCTATCTGTTCTTGCCACAACTATATGGGAACTCTAGAAGCTGCTAGTATATCCTTGAGTGCAAAAGCTGTTTTTTTTTTTTTTTAACTCTTCAAGAGTTGTTCAGTTTTTTCAGATGTTCTGAAAGGATTAATTAGTGTTAAACACTCAACTATGTAGGTGTGGATTTAAAGCACATAATATGTGTTCAGCATCCTACCAAGTACAGGGGGAGATTCATTCATCATTCAGCAAATGTTTCCTGAGTACCTACCATATAACAGGCACACTCTGGGCACCTGGATTCATCATGAACAAAACAGACAACACACATCCCAGCCTTAGTATAACATATATTCTAGATGGTGGATTGAAGATTTAGATGCAGGTGATATATCTCTTTCTTGCAAGAAGCTTCACATCCAGTTGGGAAAATTAAATGTCAACACTAGAGCAATTAGAGGCTGAAATGGGTGGTGTGGACTCCAAGTACTACAGTAATTTCAGAGGAAGCAGATAGTTGGACTTGGGTAGACCTTGAACAGGGAGTAGAATTAGATAGCCGTGGCTTAATGTCTTTCACATTATAGTTGCTCAGTAAGTATGTGTTCAGTAAATAAGAAACCAGGACTTACTGGATAGGCAATTCACACACTGAAGTAATAGGAAAGTAATTTGGGGGGTTTAAATGAGCCTAGGTGAAAGGCAGTCTTGCATTACAGCTAAAGGTTTTGAAGTCAGGTATGTGTATGTGTATGGGGGTGGTGAGCATAACACAAGAGAAACAAGAGTGTGAATCTGTCCCAAGATAGTTTGCTGCAGAAAGGGCCTCGGGAGGCAGGGAGACCTGTCTGGACCTTTTCCCATACTGTGAAAACATGATGGTCTTGGCTTAGTGGAGGTAGAATGTAGAACAAAGGGCAGGCGTGAAAATCAATTGTATTTGGACATAGGGTATACTGAGAGGGAGAGGAACTGAAGAAATGAGGCAGGAGTCTCAAGTTTTGGGGGGCATTAAGCTCTCTTCTATTTGAGAGGTCACCTAGCATGGCAGTGATGTTCATAGGCCAGGAAGGCCAGACTGCCAGAGTCTTACCTCTTGTGAGAGCCCAGGCTCCTGCTAATAGCCTGTGACCTTTAGCAAGCTATTTAACTTCTCAGTGACTCAGTCTCCTCATCTATCAGATGAGAATGATAACATAGTACCTACTTTAAAGCATAGGCGTTTGTGAGAAGGAAATGGCCTTTAAATACTTAAGTGTTTAGCAGTTAGGCTAAGAGAGGCTAAGGTGCATAGATGAGGGGAGGGGGACTGTCTCTGTGCCACCCCACTCCCCACTCTGCACTGAGAATGTGTGTGAGGTCACTGAGTCACCCTGAAGTCAGGAGGCAAAGTTCCTCTGAAGACTCCTCATTTTATGGTTGAGGGTGTGGATGGACAGGCGTCTTGCCCTTTGCCACATCCAACCTGGGGCAGTGCCTTGCACACAATAGATGCTAAGAAGTATGGTAGAACCAGGGTCAATTATTTATCTAGTGAACAGACTGGGGGTGCCACTGACAGCTGTGGGGACACGGAGATACCGTCTTGAGGATGCCCCAGACTTAGTAGAGTGTGAAGGTTTGAGTGTGGACTGAAGCTCTGGTATTCTGGATTCTGATATCCTGCTGGGTTTCATCTAGCTGCTACTTTGTGCTCTATACCAGACAGATTTACAAAATATCAGGATGGTTGCTTGACTAGGGAGAAGAGTGGGGGTGGTACAGGGATTTCCCTTTTTAGGAGAGACCATGGGTCTGGTGGTGCTGTGTAGGGGCATCGCTTCCTCTGCTCACCACTGCCTGCTGTCATCTAGCTGGCCTCGAGCCGCCTTTCAAGGACAGGCCAAGTAGGCATGGTCTGTCCTTCCAGTGGTCTCTGTTGCACAAAGAGAATGCAGCTTCTGGTGATAACAATGGGTTTTCCTGGAATGTAGCTGGTACCCTGCTTCACAGCCCTGGAAACCTGACATGGCTTCTGGACTCTGCTCAAGTCTGACTTCTTTATGTGTTGCACAAGGAATACGATGTATGCATTCCTGACACTACTTTCCATCCCTGCTTCTTTTCTTCTGAAATACCTATAACTGCCTTCTTCCCTGCTCCCAGCCATCTCTCCCTTCCTGATTATTGTGCTTACTAACACATATTCAATGGACAGCAAGGTACTTATGTGAAGAGCATTTCATTTTGTTCTCCCAGAAGCCCTTCTAGTTTGTTCAAATCATTGTTCAATACTCATTTTGCATATTAAGAACCTGGGTCCCACACAGGGACTTTCTGGAGTGATGGAAATGTTCTATGCCCTGCTAGAGTTATGGGTTACACTTGTACCTTCATTTGTCAAAATTAATCAAACTATACACTTAAGAGGGTGCCTGGGTGGCTCAGTCAGTTAAGCATCTGCCTTCGGCTCAGGTCATGATCCCAGGGACCTGGGATCCAGCCCTGCATCGGGCTCTCTGCTCAGCAGGGAGTCTGCTTCTCCCTCTCTCCCCCCACAATGCCTGCACTGTCTCTCTAGCTTTCTGAAATAAATAAAAATCTTGAAAAAAATTAAAAAAACTAAACTGTACACTTAAGACCTGTGTATTTCACTATGTGTAAATTATGTCTCATTTTTTTAAAAAAAAGGTAAAGAAGCTATGCCCAGAAAGATGAATTGCCAAATAGAGAAATCAAGTTAAAAGAGTCTTTATTTGTAACATCTGCTTGACCTTCCCAAGAGTGTGCACCCGGCGAAGAGGACACTTCTGTTTGCTTCTTGGAATGCCTTATGAGTGGAAGAGAATTAATAATAGAGACTATAGAGGTTAGATGAGTCCTTTAGAGTCTGTGTAAGGGGAAGATCAATGGGAGAGGCAAGGTGCCTGGGAGCAGGAGAGGAACTACAGAGAAACCAGGGTATACAATGGGAATTTTACCATGGATCTGCCTGATGTCATTCCTTCTCCCCATGTCAACATGAAATACTTAGCAAAATCTAATTAGTCAACCCTGTTTTGGGTGCATCCGTCTCTCTCCATTTCTCTGTCTCAAGTGGTGGGACTGTGGCAAAGTACTGAGTGTCACTTCAAGGTGATGCAGGCAAGGTAAGAGGTACAGGGAAGACTTAAAACCAATTCCCTTGGGGCACCTGGTTGGCACCAGCAGTTAAACCTCTCTGACTCTTGGTTTTGGCTCAGGTCATGAACTTAGGGTCCTGGGATCAAGCCCCACATGGTGAGATAGAGCCCCGCCTGGGGCTCAGTGCGGGGTCTGCTTGAGATTCTGTTTCCCTTTCCCTCTGCCCCTCCTGCTCCTGCACTCACTCTCTCTTTCTCTCTCTCTAAAATAAATAAATAAATCTTAAAATTTGTTTACACTCTGCCTCTTAATCTGGTTATAATATGGTCTGACTCCATCCACATATTCACCTCCTTGAAAGAGAGATTATTCCTTATACCTTTCTGTGTTTATTTCTTAGCACCAAAATAATTTAAACCATTATATTCTAATTACAACTTCTGTTTTTCCTCACTCCAAAGAAATATGTATTCATTGCAGAAAAATTAGGAGATACAGATAAGAGAGGAAACAGTAATATCACATATAAGGGATGTCATTTAGAACACAGTCACATAAATAATAAATAATGTTCTAAGTGTTACAACAATGCCGCTGATGATTGTTGTAATGATGGTGATGATGATGTTGATGGCAATGGCCAACACTTAGATTCGACTGTGTGCAAGACACTGTTTTAAGCATTTGTATGTATTTACTCATAATCTTCATAGCAACCCCAAGAGGTATTATTATTCCCTCCTCCTTTTTATTATATATATGCATATTTACATTTATGTATTTATGTTTACATATTTACATATTTTTTATAGATGAGGAATCTAAGGCAGAGAAGTTTAGGGACCTGGTCATGAACACACAATGGAAAGTGGCAGAGGTGTGATATGACCCAGGGAGAAGGGCGCAAACTTTGCAGGTACTACTGAATTTCAAGTCTGTAGCAGCCTTGGGTAATGGATGTTTTCCTCCCTATTATTGTTTCTAGATTTCTCTCTAGAATAACTCATCCACGTAGTTGGTGGCAAAACAACTGTTTACTCTGAGCAGGGGTGCTTAACCACAAAGGTCATAATCACACTCCAGCAGGTAATCACTATGGACCTTTGCATAAGTGATAAGCAACTTGCCTGTGTGACCAAACCCCTGAGATAGGTGGTTACCAGCTCCATGCCCCATGGCATTGCTGCAGAGTGTTCTTGCTGCCAAGACTGCCTTTCCTGCGGGGGATTCAGCTCCTCAGGAGAGGGTGATAGGCAAAGACAGCCCAGAACAGGGATGGGAGAAGAATTTATTTTGGTAACATTTAAGCCCCTGCTATGGCTGTCGACTTCAAGTGGCTGATGAACTGTGTATATTTAAAAGCAAGTGGACTGAGGAGCTCTTTGTGTTAGAAAGCACGCTGTTTGTCTCCTTTGCAATGAGAAAGAATCTCTTTTAATTTGTAGGATTACAGGGCATGGTGGGACAAATGAAATTTCATAAGCATGTGACTTATAATGTCAGTTAAGGAATGACTGAATAAACTTTTTTCTACATGTCTTGAACATTATCAGAAATTATTCATAGACCCAGACTCATTATCCTATGGAGTGTTAGTTATGTAGTTTTCTGAAATTTTAGGTAAAAATGAAATGCTTCAGTTGTTAAAAAAAAATAAATGAAAGAATGCCTCAGTGCCGCACCAGATGGAACATTTTGTTGTAAACAGGTTAGCCATTGCCTGCTGAGCTAATTGACTTCTAGAGAACTGGCCAGCACCAGAGGAGGTCTTTAGACCAGGTGACCTTCTTCTCTCCACACACACAACGCTGTTTGTTCCTGTGTCTTTTGCCATAGCCAGTTGGAACAGGGATGGACATAAAGTAAATACCTGCAAAGCCCTAGGTGAGATGTTGAAGATACAAAATAGCTCTGATAAGTGAATGGAGCCCCATTTCAGATCCATGACTGAAAAAGAGAGGCATTAGCAAGCCTGGAAAAGTGGAACAGAGTTTGCAATTTAAATGTAACTAATGCATTTGCTAAAGCTTTCAACAAAGGGTCATTCATTGTCATTCCAGCATTTGAATTCAGAAAAGCCAATTATCCAAACAAATGACTACAGGAAACAATAGTACAAATATAGTTTAGAGGAACATTCCTCTCCCAAAATCCTTCTTATTTGAGATATGTTTTATTTTCATGAGGTGAGCTGAGGAGAGAGTATGGTGACATCGTTCCCCTCTGCAAGGTTCATTTTACCAGGGTTTTCTCTCCACCCTGGGGGCAGTCAGCTGGTCATCTGGTTGACAGAATACTGACAGAGCCAACTGGGACAATAAAGTTCCCATTTACCATGTGTAAATGGGATCTGAATGCCAATGATATTACATGAAGTGCCATCATTTCTTAACCTGATATTTTTCTTGTCATTAAAAACACTTTATTTTTACATCCGATTTATATGGCATAGGGTATTACATTGTAAAATTATTGATAGTAGTGTTGAGGAGCTTGTTGGGAGGAAGAAAAATAACATGCCTGTCTTGATTTTCATTCTGTGAAGCCCTGAGAGAAGAATACAGAGAAATTGTCTCTCAGAGTTCAGAAGGATACGCATTATAGAAGGACTGCAACTTTAAATTAGTATTGGAATTGTTTTCAGCTGGTTCAAAATCTGGCGTTGTAATAATCTTGCATTTCCTAAACTTGGTGGATTTTACCTTGAAGTCCTCAGGTCTGCATGTCATGGAACTAATTATAATTGTGTATGTGTGAGTTTGTTGGTGTGTATTTATTAGCAAGTAGCTAAAGTTATTTTGTTTGTTCTCCCAGGAAGCAACACTTAGCCATGCGAAAGAGTGTGCACTACAAAGAATCCAAGTGGGTTTGCTATTTGGAATTTTTCACTCTCCCTCTCTTCTCTCCTCTTTCATTTCTCCTCTCTCCCCTCTTCCCTGCACCCCTCTCTCTCTTTCTCTCATACCAACACATTCACTGTCAGATCTGGACCATACCCAGGGAAAAATGAGTCAAAAATAAGGCAGGTGCTGGTCTCTACCTGGAAAAGCCCTTTGAACCTCACAGCATTCTGCCCATAGGCAGGACCATGGATATTCCACTTTTTTCTGTGACGATAAATGTTATGTCACATTGTGGCCTCAAACTGAACTATCTTCATAATGGAGGGAACAGTACACCAACTCACTCTAGCAAGATTGATTACTTTGTAAGCATAGCTAGGATAGACAGACAATTCCTGGGCTAGGGATCTAGCCTAGCCTGGGCTAGGGATCTAACCTCTAAGGTTAAATGCATAACCTTAATTTATTGCTTTTCTTTCTGTTCATAAACACAGAGTGATAGATAAACCACACCATTTGTTCCTCATGAAATTTTCTACCAAGTTTATTCCTAAACACAGTAGGCAACGCTGTGTATTCTCTGGTCTGAGACGCATCACATACATGCAAAATTACTCTGATGGTTTAAATTGGAAATAACTTGCCCCACAGAGTCTCAAGATTTCGAGTCAATGCATTATCATTTACTAATTAATTGTTAATATAAATTTATTATTTATTATCCAGTTTATTCAGTGAGTGTGTATATGGGCACACACTCATGTATATGGATGCAGTGATCAAATACAAGCTGGGAGGAATATAAGAAAATAGCTTTGAAAAAATGATAATGCCTAGGACATGGACCCTGTGATAAGTCATGTCCCTGCACACCATTTTCTGTATTTGTCTTGTACATGTACACAGTGCCATTGGCGCACTGAAAAATGCATATAGCTGAGAGAGAGACAGAGTAGGGCTCAAATCCAAGCTGCTCCTCCTGCCAATCCAAGTATCTCAGGGGAGGCACCTACCCAAAGGGGGGTGGGTCCTGTTCCAATATGCACAGAGTCCTCACCTAAGTTAGTGTTGTCCTGGAAATGATTACCCTTATTTTACAGATATAGAGATTAAAGATCAGGAGGTTAAGTTATTTCTCAAGAACCCACATCCAGGAATGAACAAAGCGAACGCTCAAACCTAAGCCAGTATGGATCCAAAGACCCTCATCCCCCCAAACAGCACTACTTCTTTGAACTAAATTGCATTACGTTATTTCTTGATACAAGGTTCCTTGTACCATTTAAAATGCAAGGACCACCTGCTTGTGTATTAGTATTGTTAGATCTTTTTCTGAAAGCAGGTTTTAATTGGAAAGTGGAAAGAGGCAACTGAAAGAGTTTTGAGATGGTAGATGGTAAAAGTACAAAAAATTTTGCCCAAAAGACGACCTCCTTTAAAGTATTTGTGAGGAGAACCGCACCACTTCTAAAATTTCAAAGTAGCCTATTTACCTAACAGGCTGTTCATTGATTACAAGCTATTATTAGTGACTATTAACCTATGAAATTGTATTTACAGTTCACAAATGTATTTGATTTTCACAGGCCTTATTGGGGAACAGTGCTTAGTCAACACTTTCTTTGCTTAAAGAGTGTGATCAGGGAGCATGAAGCATGACAAATGAATGTTTAGCCTTTGAATTTGGAGATTACAAAGGATAATGTTTCACAGATTGGTGCATTGATCTTCCCCAATAGTCCACACGGCCTCTGAATTCCATTTACAACTTTGCACGATCAGATGTCAAATTAAAAGATAATCATTCCATTCCCAATAGTTCCCTGTAAAATGATGTCATTTTTAAGCTTTCACTAATGTGGTAATTCTGGTGCAGCTATTATTATCAATTTATGTATGTGGAAATGTCAGTACTGTCCAGCAGATGATGTTTTCTAGTAGTATACAACAAGGACATGCTCCCTTCCTACAGGGCCTCTTGCTTTTGGAGGGTAAGATGGGAAGTGGATATGGGGAACATAGCATTATCTGTTGATAACAAGTCAAGGTAAGTACAATAGGCATTCAATAAAGTTGTCATTTGGGGGGTTTTTATGGTGTAGTTTTGTTCCTTGGGTTCCTTTTGTAGTAGGTGGATTTGTTTATGCAGAGCAGGGCGTATTTGTTTATACAAAGAGGGTGGCTGAATGTGTATTTGGTTATTTCAGAGAAATGCAATTTGGTATTATAAGCATTTAATTCTATAGGACAGTCTCCAGATCATGTTGATTCAGAACTTTTTAGAGACAGGGAGAAGGGGCAGAGGGAGAGGGAGAGAGAGAATCTTAAGCCCCGATGTGGGGCTCAGTCTCACAACCCTGAGATCATGACCTGAGCCGAAATCAAGAGTTGAACACTTAACCAACTGAGCCACCCAGGCGCCCCAGTATAGAACTTTGTCATGACCAACTATTGATTGTTGCCCCCTCCCCGCAATTATAAACACTTGTTGGTTTCTTGTCAGTTAAGAACTGACATAAAGTTATTTCATACTTGCTTCCTCACAGCTCTGCCATCTGTCTCTTTTGACTTAAATTATTGACTTGGCATATCAATTGACACATAAAAGAGGAAATCAGATTGCATATATCTATCATATACAGTATTTGATATCTGTGTTTAAGACTTGGATATAGTAATTTTTGTAATCCTTCAGAGTGATTTTTCCAGAAGACTGCTTCTGACCTCCTCTCCTACAACCCTGACCACCACGCACACCCATACACACACACACCACCACCACCACCACTGCCATAATCCCCACCACCACCATAATCCCACCACCCTGTTCAGACCAAGACTCCTGAATAATGGAGTCTGAGCTGACGGTTAATCTCAAATTGACCCTGGACAATGCCTGAAGTAGAAACACTGTCACCATTCAGTAATTCCAGAGAAAATTTGTTCTTTAAAATGAGTCAACTTCTCCCTATGTCCCCAATGGCTTCTCAGAAAATTCTCTCTGAACTTCCTTCTTTGACATTTGAAACTTACTTGGAATTTGACTCAACTAAAACTACTTGTCCCCTCTAGGTCTCTGTGGTGATTGCTATTACTCTTTCATATCCTAATCACTTCAGGGTTAAGAGACTGAGTGGGTGTCTTTTTCTCCTCCATTGTCATTTCAACATTACTCTTCCCTCTCTTCCTTGGCGGCTGATGCTAAGTGGACTGCCCTTTCTCACTCTTGTCCTGTCATTCACTGTCTTTCTAGAATCTTCCATATTAGTCTCCCTTCCCAAATTCATTCAGTCTACTGGCCAACCTATTTGTTACCTGAATCACTTGGTTTCCTGAGCCCTTTACACAAAGCACCTTAACTCTCCACAGTGGCCTAACACACTCTTAACCTTGCTTTAACTGTCATAATGTAAAACCGCTCCACCTCCAGAATCACTAGCTCACACAGCCCATTCTTGAGTAGCCACTTCTGTTTTCCAGTTTAACTATGCCACTTCACCCTGAGACTTCTCCTCTACTTGTCAAGTCATGCACTGACCCCTCCATTGGATTAACCTCATCCTTACTTTCCTTCAGGCTCCCACTTCTGCTGCAATCAGAATGGACCTGTTTTTCTCTGTTCTATATGTTGGGATTCTATTCAGATTTATATTTACAGAAATACAAATTATCAAAGATTAAAAATGAGATAAGAAACCATCTTTACATGAACATTTAGTTTTTGATGTTTCAAGTCTGTTTTCGTAATACACCAATTTTAGAAATTATTGCTAAGTTGTTGAAAAACTCATTAATTATATATAAATATATTTATCTCCTACATATATTGTCTATACATATTCTGTAGGAGCAGTGAGGATTCTTGACTAGGAAAGGATTGACGATTGCTGCTTTAGGCAGCATATAAACTTACAGATGGGGGCTGAAGCTATTGACACTTACGTTGCTTTTGATTCTTGAATCCTGATGTCATAAAACAGTTTTTTTTTAAGTGTTTTAATCATGACTCATTTTCTTTTTTTTTTTTTTAAGATTTTATTTATTTGAGAGAGAGAGAATGAGAGAGAGCAAGTACATGAGAGGGGGGAGGGTCAGAGGGAGAAGCAGACTCCCCGCTGAGCAGGGAGCCCGATGCGGGACTCGATCCCGGGACTCCAGGACCATGACCTGAGCCGAAGGCATTCGCTTAACCAACTGAGCCACCCAGGCGCCCCATGACTCATTTTCTAATTTCTTTCCTCCATGATCTCAGCATCTTTTGAAGGAGCACATACTAAGCCTGAGTTTCCATATGGAACCCAGGGCAGTGATATCAGGAGTTGGAAGCCTGGCAGAATCTCACACAAGTAATCCTCGAAAAGACACTAAAACATACTCCTTTGGGTCTATGAGGGTTCAGGAATTTCTCTTTGAACAGTAGCCATGGATGGCCAGAGCTGACCTCAGGCTTTGTCCTGCAACTTGTTCATGTTGTTTGATCTTGGGGTCCCACACTTTTTCCTGCCAGACCAGTGATCTTTTCCAGCAGTACTATCTCTTGATTAGGTAGGCTACCATCACTCTGAGCTACCCTAGTGCTTACTTGAATTGAAATTCATGTTGATATGGATGATGTGATCATGTATGGATCATGTATGATATGAATGGCTGCCATTGTCATTTTGCTTTGCCTATGTTTCTGTTTCTCATCCATTTTGGTTTGTCTCACTTATACTCTTTCTTGTGTTCCTTACATTAACAGTCAAAGGCTCCATAATGAAGGCCCTTCTTTTCATCTGACCTACTTTGCCGTCCACTGATGCATTGGCTCTATGGGGATCACTTTTCCCTTGTGACTGACCACTAGGCAACCTGTGCTTTCTTCTTGCACTGCTTCTTAAGATTTCACTTTTATTTTAAGACAGTAGATGGCTCATAGAATGTGAAACCTTAAGAAGGCGCTCTGTAGAGTGGATCTAAGAGCTTTAGAGTCAGACAAAGGTGAGTTCAAATTTGGGCTCTAGCACTTAGGACGTGATCAGGTCAAGCTGCATGACATCTTTAAGCCTCAGTGTTCCCATACTTAGAAGGGGGATTGTAATACTTTTCATTCAGCTGCATCAGATTGGTGCTGTGATTACATGAGATAATGCATGTATAATCCTGGGCACAGAGCGTGGTGCATGAAACATTTAATACAAGTTACTAATGGTGGTGTGTTATCATTACTAAAAGTAACCAGTTCTTTCAGAAAATCCTGGCTTTGGCCACTGAGCCTGGAAAGGCAGTGATATTGTTCATCTCATTTTCCTAGCTTTTATGATCACTAGGACAACCAGTATACCCTCATCTTGACCATTCTATCTGCACTTACTTATTTTCACATTTTATTGATCCTGTGAGTTTTCCTTCTGCAAAGCTAAAAAGTGCTGTTTTTCTGTTCTAGTGTTTTCTTGGCAGAACACAATAGTTTTTAAGTAAAATGCCACTTCTAAACCAATCTCTTAAGAAAAATATATTATTTTTGTTTCTGACCTTTTCTTATTCCATTTCAGAAATGAATTCTCCTTCTCTAAGCAAGTTATGGAGCAATATTACTATGCTGAGGCTTCTAGTCAAACTGTTGCTGTCCCCAAAGAAAAGCCCTTTTAAGCACTTTTACAGCTTCTTGCTTTGTGTGTCCTAATTAAATGGTATTACAAGGATGGTTTCTTAACCATTAAAATGACATTTGAATACTCTTTCATTTTGAAGGATTACTGAGAGATTTTTTTTAAAAATTCTAGTTAGAAAAGAAAAAAAATGTTTATTGGTGATCTGAACCCATCAGAATAAGCAATTCTTTCGACTCTGTTTTGTTAATGCTCTACTCATACATAAAATCTAGAAATGTTCTTTACTTCTTTGAGCATGTAGTTGATGTTTTTTAGTTCTCTACGTATTCTTTATTTATTCACCAGTGTGGATTATTCTAATTTGTCAATGCCCAAAGGCCAGCAGCTGGCTGTTAATGAAATGTGCAGATGTTTGGCAATGCTCTCAGAAGATGATGGTGGTGGTAGTAATGGTGACAACAATGATACCTAATTGTAAATAAATTTTGCTCCTCATTCTTCCCCCAAAGTGTCTCACATGAGAAGGTATGCATTTTTTTTTTTTTTAAGTTGCAGACATTGTTTTATTGGATGATGATGGGAAAGTCAGCTTGGAATGAATCTGTTTTTCAATGCTTGTTCCCTGGACTTCTTAGAAATCACCAATTTTGAAAATCTAAGCTTGCTTCCCATTGCTTTATTTCTGAGTCTTATGTTTCTTTGTTTTGGGTTTACAAATAACACTGAAGTTAGAGAAAGTTCAAATGATATTAATCCTGTCCCACCCTTAGTGGATCCTACTGTAACTAGGCAGTCAGGTGGCTAACACATGATGTGCTGGAACACCAGTGGGAAAGCCTCCCTTTCCCCTGGTCCTTTTTTGGTTCAATTACAGGTGAGAAGATGCTATCTTTCAAGCTGTCATTTGAATTCAAATATAGAAAAGATCTGTCATTTCTCTTTTATGTACTTGTTGCTAATATGAATGAGCCACATACTGGGTCTTGTATTCATGTTTCGGCTAAAGCTGGCTGTACTTGTAAACAGAGTACTTAACAGGTAGCCAGTAAGGAGGAGCATCAGTAACTGTGTGATCCTGAACATTTCAGATATATAGATGTAGATATAGATACAGATACATAAATACAGCCTCTTACCTCAGGATTTTAAAAAGAAACAAACATTAAAGGAGTTTTTTTAATTACAAAAACAACATCTTTCCAGGGTATTTAAATGAGAGAAGATGAATTTCAGTTGCGTATTATGTCCATTAGATGTGTGTGACACTAGGTTTATTAGTAGCCTCTTTTGTCCTATTTCTTTTTAATTAATAAGGGAAATGAAAATAAATTTGAAAACTACTTGAATAGAATCATCAAAAATTGAGCAATTAAGGGATAATTGTATAATTAGATTATAATAGCAATTTTGTGAAGGGCTTTGAGACATCTTAACATAGGCACTGACCAAATCTTCATACGTATAACTGATGATTTTGGATTCTTTTTCAATGAAATGTGCATCAAAATAAAGCCATTAGTTTTTGTGGTTAACCTCATGATTTCTTACAGAGAGAGTTACTTTTCTTTCTTTGTGGGATCCCTGCAAACTGGAAGCTGATGCTGCTGAAATGTGGGAAAAACAGTCATGATATGAGCAGAGGCCACCAGCCCCTCCCACCCCCCCACCCACTGGCTTCAGAGACAATTAATTATGAAGAGAGTGAGGAAGTAATCCACATAATTGTGTAAATGTTATGTAATTTACATAATTGAGTATATATAAAGTGAATTTTTCCCTAAGTTATTCTTTTAATGTAGAAAAATCAAATCTCCCAATAGTTGACTATGGAATAAAGAGCTTGATTTTTTAACTAAGCAATTACATATTCTAATACATACCATTGTCAAAATAATGTTGTCCTGTTACTATATCCTTTGTCCCTTGTTAGGATTATTTTTGTATATGCGTATAATGTATACTGTCTGTGTGTATGTGTGCCTATATTTGTGTGTAGAATGTCTTTCTGTGTATGCTTCATCTCTTGTACATTTGCTTTAGGGCTGGCCACTCCATGAACAACGCAAGAAAATCTCTCTAGAAACTCTAAATCAGGAGTGGCAAGTAGGTGTCAAATATGTATGATTCCTACTACTCCCACATTATAAATGCATTTATTCCAGTATTTTTTTTTGCCTCTGATCTGAGACTAGGCCTAGTAATCTTTCTCAAAGTGCTGCAGACAGCCACGATGAATGAATCAGAGCTGGTGCTTGAAATGAAGGTGTTTACCAACCCTTTTATAGATATAACTTGTATCTTACCCCACATGTGATACTTAGTGCTTTACCTACTTGGTTTCAGGGAACGCAGCCCTCATAGAGTTCTTTTCTGTGGATTCCCTATTTAGTGTTACATTATAGGATATAGTTCCGGGTTAAGCTAACCTCTTGTGGAGGTTTGCCAGTGCCTGCTGATCTGAAGCTCCTCCAGCTTGATGACCAGTGGTAGGAATCAGTCCCAAATGAAAGAAGCAAGCATATAAAAATAGCACAATAGACTTTGAAGACAAATCTTAAGGAGAATCCCCCAACTCTTTTGAGGCATGGATACATCATTAAAATTTGTTCACCTTCTCTAGGTCATTGAAACACTTCAAAAGCATTACCAAAAGATGTGTTTTACACCCCCCTTCCTTGAATTATCTTTAGAGTCTTATTGTTCCCTAGATTGTTAGCTCTTTATAAAAAAATTAAAAATGAAATATTTTTCATTTACATATTTTTGGAAGTTGTGATTTTAGATTTATAGTTTCACATTTTCATGCCAGTGCTCCATTTTGCTCTACTTCCAGATTCTTTTTTTTTTCAGATCTCTCTTTTCTTTTAGATTTTGAAAATATTTTAGATCTTTAAAAAGCTATTCACCATATTTTCTTTTTTTTTAGTTTGCCCTCATATTATTTTTGTATTTCCTTTGTTCTTTTTCCTCCTCCTTTCCATTTGTTTTTTTTTCTTTCCTCCTGCCAACCCTCTACTATCAAGCAAGCATTTATATTTTTCATAAAGTATATAGTTTCCCTTAATCTCTGTAAACATTATGTGAAAGTAATAAGTTAACAGATACATTAAGACCTCAATTAACTCTCGTAATACAAGTGGAAATGGCAGAGATAATTCTAAGAGCCTAATTTTGATTTTAATGTGTTTTTCACATGTACAGTTTAATGTGAGCTTTTATGATATTATTTTTCAGCCACGTTATTAAAAAAACATTTTGTGACAATCAAATTCAGATTGAGTTATTTGGACATTCAGCAGTCTGTCCTTCCTGTAATGCCCCCTCAGGAGCACCCACCATCTCTCAGAATGAGAGCAAACCCTGACCTGCTACCCCTTCTGTCCCTGGTTCGTTCTTTCTTTCTTTCTTTCTTTCTTTCTTTCTTTCTTTCTTTCTTTCTTTCTTTCTTTCTTTCTTTCTTTCTTTCCTTTCTTTCTTTCTTTCTTTCTTTTTCTTTCTTTCCTTTCTTTCTTTTTCTTTCTTTCTTTCTTTCTTTCTTCCTTTCTCTTTCTTTCCTTCCTTCCTTCCTTTCTCTTTCTTTCCTTCCTTCCTTCCTTCCTTCCTTCCTTCCTTCCTTCCTTCCTTCCTTCCTTCCTTCCTTCCTTCCTTCCTTTCTTCCTTCCTTCCTTCCTTTTCTTTTTTTTTGATTTTGTTTATTTATTTGAGAGAGGGAGAGACAGAGATAGGGACAGAGAGCAAGAGTGGGGAGGAGAGGGAGAAGCAGGCCCCCCCACTCTGAGCAGGGACCCCTATGTGGGGTTCTATCTCAGGACCCCGGATCATGACCCAAGCTGGAGGCAGTTGCTTAACCGACTGGGCCACCCAGGTGCCCCGCTGGTCTTCTTTCTATGCCATATTTTCCTAATGAGTATTTTCTGGTTCTAAATTAGCATTCTTCTGCTGGGCCCTAAAAATTAGTAAGGGTTAAACAGAATTGTGAAATGTGTAAAACAAATATTGGATGGCTGAAATAATCAGCAATATGCTGTGCAATTGAACTTGAAAGTGCAATTTAGAAATACTGAAGATTAATTTTAGTATCATGTGATTAGATAGCAGCATGTTTTAATGATGCTATAATTTTAACACTTTCAGACTGCCACAATAGAGTACTTCTTCAAGGATCCTGAAATCATTGTTATGAAGTCATTCTTACCAAAAACTGAGTAGTTGAATGCATTCGGAAAATCTGGCTCATAAATTACCTTTATTTGTTGATCCATTCTTTGTCCTTTTTACAGGATAGGTGTCTAGCTTTATGTCAGATGAATATGCAACCAGTGCTAACTACTATTGCTTAACAACCCCCCCCTTACTTTTTACCTAGTGTGCCTTGGGCCTGTCTCAGCAAATAACAACCTTTTTTAAAAATAGGCTAAAAATCCGTTCAAGCACAGAAGCTGGGGCACCTGGGTGGCTCAGTCATTAAGCATCTGCCTTTGGCTCAGGTCATGATCCCAGGGTCCTGGGATCGAGCCCTGCATCGGGCTCCCTGCTCAGCAGAGAGCCTGCTTCTCCCTCTTCAGCTGTCTCTGTTTGTGTTCCCTCTCTCGATGTCTCTCTCTGTCAAATAAATAAATAAAATCTTTAAAAAAAAAAAAAAAGCACAGAGGCTTTGAAATCTGGCCATAAGTTCAAAGTTCCAATCAGATAATTTAACTTAAACCTGGATGGGTAATTAACCATATCCCCAAAAGTTTGAATTGAATAACAGTCTAGATGTTTCTTTGTTTAGGCTCATTTCCATTCATCTTCTCCCTTGCTATCTATGATATTCCTATAAACAATTCCTGTTAAATAGTATTTTTCTAAGTGTAATGTCAGGAAAAGCTCTTAGATGTCTGAATGGTCAGATTATTCAAATAATTTCTCTATTGTCTATTTGTATTTGCCACTTATTTGACAGTAGCTTTTCCTTTTGTGGTTGTTTTCCTTTTTCTCTTTAAAAACAAAACAAAACAAAACAAAACAAAACATCTTTTGTATCCATTTCCCATTTTCCTAGCCTCTATTCCCTTGGTTAGAATTGACTTCCATCTTAAGTGCCTTGAAGAAACTGGTCTTTATGATTCCCAAAACATTTGGGTTTTGTATGAAATTACAAGAATTGAAATAGCCTCTTGGTCCTTGGTACTTTTTCAGAATGTTTGCAGTTTTTCAATACTGAGTGTATTTCTGGCATTAGAGTTCAGTAAGAACATGAATGAGGTTAATTTTGCAAGAGTGTTTTTCATGTACACAATTTGCTGTCTTCTGAGGGAAGACACAATATAAATCTCATATTATACATAGTTTTTGCATGGCTCCCTACTGTACACTTTGGTAAAGTCTAAAACTTAAAAAAAAAAAAAAAGATTTGTATAGTATAGACGTTGAAGATCTAGGATTGGTTAGACATTAATTTTTCGTTCATTTATTCAGTGATATTATTCCCTGAGTCCTTGGCAATTGGCCATTAGCTATGGCCACATGGGTGAACAAAGGCCTAGGCTATAAGGAGTGAGCTGTCTACTGGAGAGAGACATGCTTGCAAAATATTGTTTTCTTTCTTTTAGATTTCTGTCAGGGAAACACAAATTGTTTCCACCCCTGAGTCACACCTATTTCTTAGGAAAGGATTGACTTACCAATCTGGTAAAATGATAAGGATTTGACATTCATTGGTTTAAGTCTTCCAGTTGGGTAAAGTTGTACATTAGAAACCAAGGGCACACATGATCTTGTTCTCTGTGTTCTCATTTCTCATTCTCATGACCTCCCTTCCTCATGGGTCAAGTCCTGAGCACAGGTGGTCTTGTTCTCTTGGTCCCCACTCTCCTGGCTTTCAGATGTGTGAAAGGGAAGCTTCCTTTTACTGTAAAGCAAATGAATAAGTGTCCTCTGCAAGCAGCCCCTTAGCTGCTAAGTCTCAGGACTAACACTTGAAAGAAAGTATTAGAAAGCCTGATTCTGGCTGCTGGTCTCTGCCCTGATACAGTGGCTGTTACAGGTTCAGGTTGCCAAACTCACAAGACACAGACTTTCACCTAATATTATATTTGCTTAGCTTCATAGAAGGATACAGAATACAAGATAAATCAGGTAAAGCATCTTCGTGTTGTCAGAGGGTGCAGCACCCAATCCAAGCATGCACCCACCCAAGCACACAGCTCCTTTTGCTCCCTCATTGAGTGTGTATGGCTGCCGTGGGCAAGAGCTAGGTGCATGGGAGTCACCTTAACACACAGAAGGTCTGTCCTCTGTTTCTATCTTAACTCTGAGAAACTGTTCTAGTTAGAGAAGCCCCAGCCTCCATGCCATCCCACAGATCCCCTGCCTGGGTACTGTGCCATCAGCAAACAGGGAGGATAGAGCCTTCCACATTTATTTTCACTCTGTCGTTTTCAGGCAGAGAGCCCTATGGGAAGGCAGACTCTGAGATGCTTCTGCCAGGCAGGCTGGGTCAGCCCAGACCTGATCTTAATTTGCTTGCAATATCCAATCCAGATTTATCAGCAACAAAGATGATATTTGATCCCTATCTGATCATTTTGTCTATTTACCATTTTCCAACCAATGCACCACTTGTGGAGATCTCTGAAGAGCCATCACATTCCTTTTCCCTCTGAGTTCAGGACAGTTGAGACACATGAGCTGCACCCAATTAACACACGTGGACCAGTATATGTCGGACTTTTTCCTTCAGGCCAATCAGGTAAATTAATCGCCTTCCCATGGAGAGGTCTAAAATGTTACTGTTAGCAACCTGGGAGTGGGATCAGAAGTCTCCTCACAGAAATCAAGACAAAGAGGTACGGCACCTCTATTTTAAGAATAGGTTCAATTCTGTATCAGAGGACCATCCCAAGTGCAGTGAAATTCCAAATGAAGGTGTTTTCAAGGATGCCTGGAGGAGACCTGCTTCCCATTGTAGTGAGAATTTGACCTGAGATGTGAAGCATGAGTAGAATTTTCTCGTGAGATGGCAGAGAGAGAGCATTTCATTTATGGGTTTAGTAGGTGCCAAGGGGGAGCTGAGAAATATCATAGAGATTATGGAGAATGCCAAAAAAAAAATGGAGAAATTTTCCCCACAAATCTCTATTTACATTATTAAATCAGTCCTTTTTTTCACTCATGGAAACTAACTGATTTATTTAGTACACTTTATTTTATTATATATTTTAAGGATTTTATTTATTTACTTGCCAGAGAGAGAGAGGGGGAGAGAGTAGCAGAGGCAGAGGGAGAAGCTGGCTCCCTGCTGAGCAGGGAGCCTGACATGGGGCTCAATCCCAGGACCCAGGGATCATGACCTGAGTTGAAGGCAGACGCTTGACAGACTGAGCCACCCAGGAACCCCTATTTAGTACATTTTAAACCCCTGAAATTATACATTAAAAGTATGTATTCAGGCTTTACTGAAGCAGTCCAATGAGATCTCAGAATTCTTTTAACTATTGTCTCACCCATGAAATGTTTCTTGAGTGCCTACTACGTGTCAGGCATGATTCTATCTATAAATACAAGGGATGTGGCAGTGAACAGGACAGGCAAGGTCCCTCCTCACATGGAACTTATATTCTAGAGCTGCCCTGTCTAATACAGTCACCATCAGTCACATATGGCTATTGGGCACTTGCAATGTGGTTGGTCCTAATAGAGATGTGCTGGAAAAGTCATGTTCACACTAGATTTCAAAGACTGTGTGTGAAATAATAGAATGAAAAATATCTCATTAATAATTTTTAATATTGGGGCACCTGGGTGGCTCAGTTGGTTAAGTGTCTGACTCTTGATTTTGGTTCAGGTCATGATCTCAGGCTTGTGAGATCGAGCCTTGCATCATCCTCTGTGCTAGGCATGGAGCCTGCTTAGGATTCTGTCTGCACTTCTTCCTCTGCCCCTTCCCCCACCACTCTCCCTCTCTTTAAAAAAAAATTAATATGGATTACATGTTGAAATGCTAATATTTTGGTTGTAATCAGTTAAATATAACATTAAATGGATATTTTTTCTTTTGCTTTTATAATGTAGCCACTAAAATTTTATCATTGCATAAGTGGCTGGAATTCCTATTGCACAGTGCTGCTCTCTCTCAAGAGGGAAGAGTGAAAAAATAAACTACTTCACAAATAAGTGAACAAGAAGGTTTCTCAGAGTGATAAGTGCTATAAAGAAAATAAACCTGGATGTTGCAATGGAGAGTGGCAGACACTGCATTAAATCAATCAGCTAAGGAAGGCTTTCCTGAAAAACAGTTTTTACTGACATATGGATGGTATGCAGGAGCCAGCCAGGTGAACTTCTGTGGGAAGAGCAACATTCTAGGTACAGAAATAATAAAGGTCCCAAGGAATAGCCTGTCATCGTCTAAACACAGATGTCCCATGGGGTTAAATAGTAATGAACCAGAGAGAGAGTGGTGTGAGATGAGGTCAGAATGGTAGGCAGAGGCCAGTTCCTCAAGGAGCTTACAGATCTGGAAATGAGATGGGCTGTATTTGAAGTGCAATGGGAAACCACAGAAGGGTTCTTAGCAGAATGGCATGAACTGATTTCCATTTTTAGAAAGACCTCCCTCTCTGCTTTAAGGAGGTTCACATGCACATGGGCAAGAAGGGAAGCAGTGAGATTAAAGGCCATCTCAGTAGAGCTGGCAGAAGATGTTGGTGGCTGGCACTGGGGTAAGCAGGGGTGATGCCAAAAAGTGGACAGATATTCAATACGCACTTTGGCCTTTCACCTTTTGGAATCTTGCTGATGGCTTGGACAAGGGAGGGGAAGGATGGAGATGGATGAGGGGTTACTCCTGGGTTTCTGGCTTGAGGTATAGGTGGTGATGCCATTTACCAAGATAGGTAAATTAAGAGAAAAACAGGTTGGGGAGGGCATAGGTATTCTGTTTTGCCCATGTTAAGACTGAGATTCCTATTAGAAAGTTAAGTTAGGAGTTGTCCGTTAAGTTTGGAGTTTGGTGGAGAAATCAGAGCAAGAGGGATAAATTTAAGAGGGAGCTTATGCTACTTTAAGCTATCATGTTAATTTGTGTTTCAGCATATTGTACCTAAAGGTCTGGATACTGGCATTTTTCTGTATCATCAGCTTTTTACTGAAACATCCTTTCATCTAAGTGTGGATGGATTCCACCAACTTCTACCCAAAAGTTGCTAATGTTCAGTTTTCCCTGGAGTAAAAATAAATAACACAGTCATGACATAGGGTGGGAAAAGTATGTACAGAAAGTTCTAGTGTTTTGTGGTGGACAGGAATTCATGAAGCTGCTTAAGTGTTTTAAAAGGGTCCTCCAGGGTTAATGAGGAGCCACAAACTGGCCAACTCCTTTCAGCTGAAACTTTGCGGGACAAGCCTCTGTCCTCTCCAGTCTTGCTTTTTTGCATGCAGTTAGAGATAAACTAAAAGCATCATTGTTCATGTTGTTTTTCAAAGAATGAGAAAAAAGGCAGGACATCAGAAAAGGGGAAGGAATTGCTCTATCAGCCCGTGGCTAGAATCTACATTAGAGAATTATACAGGAAGGCATTAAACAAGGGTGTGAGAGACTAGAGTCTGATTTTATTAGTCTTAGCTGGTGGACAAAACTCTTAGAAGCTCTTGGAACGGCCTGGGTTGAGAAGCACCACAGCACAGATTAGTGCAACTCTGAGGCATGTTCAGCTTCTACAAGTGTGGAAATCACAGTAGGTTTATAGGGAACGAAAATCAAAGCATGTTTCCTTGAAAACTCTGATTTGTAGGGACAGTTGCTGTTCCTTGACTGTGTTGCTTGAAGATGCCAAGTGGTCAGTTGAGGAACGTCCACCGAGGGCCTGCATAGCCTTGGGTCCTGTAGCAGAAACACAGTTTTCTTACATTTAAGAAACTTGTCTTACAGACAAGTGTCCTGTAAGAGAGCACACTTAAGCACAGATTGCATTTTGCTCACAGCTGAGCCAGCTATGGTTTCAGTAGTCCTTGTAAAGTGTCTTATTTGGAGGAAGAATCTTTGAGTTGGGTGACAGCAAATCAGTCTAATTAAGAGCCACACTGTAAAGAGCACAGTGGCTCGGCTACTAAATACGCTAAAGCTCAGCATTTTATTCACAGTCTGCTCTTTTCCTCTCTTTTTACTCTCACATGTTTTTTTAACACCTAGGACACCACTTTATTGTTTTTCTTAAAGGATTTTTTTCAAGATTTTATTTATTTATTTAAGAGAGAGTGTAAGCAAGAGAGAGAGCACGAGTGCGTGGTAGAGGAGCAGAGGGAGGAGCAGATTCCCTGCTGAGCAGGGAGCCTGATGTGAGCTTGATCCCAGGACCCTGGGATCATGACCTGAGCCAAAGACAGACCCTTAACCCACTGAGCCATCCAGGAGCCCCTTTAAAGATTTTCTTAGAGAGAGAGAGAGAGCATGTGTGTGGGGGGGGGGGGCAGAGGGGGAGGGAGAGGAAGAAGGAAAGAATCCCAAGCAGATTCCAGGCTGAGCATGGAGCCCAACTCTGTGCTCCATCTCACAACCCTGAGATCCTGACCTGAGCCGAAACCAAGAGTGAGACACTCAACTGACTGAGCCAGCCAAGTGCACCAAGATATCACTTCATTTTTTAAAAAGGGAGGAGGTGATATAAAATATAAATTAAATCTAACAAAGTCTATAATAAAAATTGTAATATGAAATCATTATATTGCAATAGTTCCTACTCATCAAGATCATAAAAATATGTTTGTTTCAATAGAGGAAGTTCTCTGTGTTTATTTGGTTGTTCATAAAAGTGTGTTTCCCTATCTCTAATTCTTTGAGTATAAAGTTTAGTAACACATGGCCTTCCCAGTAATACACAAATAATAAAAAAATAATGTTAGGCTGTGTATGAATGGACCAATTTCTCCTATTCAATATCAGATTGGATTAACAAACAGATAAGTAGAAAAATCTGTCACTCCAAAACACATACACAAATCACTTTAAAATCACAAGAACATACTTAAAATTTATTTATGTAGATTGGAAATAAAGAAATAGGCAAAGACCTAGAAAGTGGATGTAAACCAAAATAATGAAGAAGTAACAATATTAATATTAAATAAGGTGGAACATAAAGCTTAAACACCAACAGGATAAAGAAGGCAATGATGAAAAAAGATAAGATCCCTAATGTTCAGGAGTTGGCTGGAACTGGCTTATAAAGAGCCTGTTGTTAGTACTTATTCCCAACCCTGTGTTCTATAATGTCACCTTGAAATTGGTCATGGTGTGATTATTTACACCATGGAAATTAGCAAATGATACACATCAGAGCTCCCCTCCCCCAGAGCCAGTTGTTAAACTTTGTCCAACATACCCCTTGATACAATTGGTGAAATTAAAATTACCCTGAAATGTATATGTGGTAAGCAATATAGCAATTAAAACTACAAAACAAAGCAAAAAAAAAAATAACAAAACTTATTAGAAATGTAAGAAAACTTTATTTAAAATATACAATCAGGGACACCTGGCTGGCTCAGTTGGTTAAGCGCCTGCCTTTCGGCTCAGGTCATGATCCCGGGGTCCTGGGATCGAGTCCCACGTTGGGCTTCTTGCTCAGTGGGGAGCCTGCTTCTCCCTCTGCCTGCAGTTCCGCCTGCTTGTGCTCTCTCTCTCTGACAAATAAATTAAAAAATTAAAAAAAAATTATACAATCATATTGGTATATGTTATTTTACTTTTTCAAAATTGTACAGATCCAAAAAAAGAGTAATGTAATAGAATTTAATGAGATAATCCATAAATTTGATAAATGGCATATAATATTTATTATATACAAGTATATTTATAGATGCCCTGGTTTAAAAGAATTTTTAATAAATAAATAAGCAAGCCATGATGGATTTGAAGTGGAGTTATCTTTTTAAGCATCAATAACTGACTTAATATGATATGAGAGTTAATCATGTCATTTCCTTCTTAAAGTTTATATTTTAACCAAACACTAATTGTCATTTACTTCCTTTGCTAAAAATCAGATTCGCTACTGGAAAATGGCAGCTTAGATGTTTTTAGTGTGTTTTATAAATTATTATATGCTCTAACCAATTGTAAAAGTACTTAATTCTCACTGAGACATTAAACACAAATTTAAACTTAATATTTCAATATTAATCGCTTGAGTAAGATATAGATATATACCTGGAGGTGAGTATTACTGATCCTAAATGAAGAAGAGGGCAAATGGCCCAAGAAACACATGCTAAGAGATAATAGCATTGTATTGGAGATTTTAGAAAAATGGGAAAAGTCCAGAACATGAAATACAGATAAAAACACCGGAAAATATTTAAATATTAATTACTGTTCACAAAGCACCTTCCCACAGCACCCTTCCCATCCCCTGTGAGATGGACACATCCTTGTCACTTTACATACAAGGCCATTGCCAATCTGACAGGCCAAGCTACTGTTCAAGGTCAAATGACAAAGGTAAAACCCCTAGTTTTTGGCAGTAGCAGAAAATGGACACGTATCTGCTGATTGTAAATCTAATGGTTGTTTTAAAGGACCACTGTTGCCTCTAGGGAAATTGCTTCAGGATCAACATATTCTGCTACAGTTCTAATTTGCATGCATTTGTCTCAAAACTTTATAATTCCTGGTTCTTTTTTTACTACCTTCTCTTCAACCCTAATTTCATACCTATGGAGGGGAATGCTAGCTACTGTCCAGATATTCTTGCTAAGAGACCTTACTTAAAAATAATCTTTGAGGCACCTGGGTGGCTCTCTTGGTTGAACATCCAACTCTTGATTTTGGCTCAGGTCATGATCTCAGGGTTGTAAGATGGAGCTCAGTGTCAGGCTCCCCACTGAGCGGGGAGTTTGCTGGAGATTCTCTCTCTTCCTCTCCCTCTGCCCCTCCCCAACTCACATGCTCTAAATAAATAAATAAACAAACAAATAAATCTTTTTTTTTTTTTTAAAGATTTTATTTATTTGAGACAGAGAGAATGAGAGAGAGAGAGCACATGAGAGGGGGGAGGGTCAGAGGGAGAAGCAGACTCCCTGCCGAGCAGGGAGCCCGATGCGGGACTCGATCCCGGGACTCCAGGATCATGACCTGAGCTGAAGGCAGTCGCTTAACCAACTGAGCCACCCAGGCGCCCAAATAAATAAATCTTAAAAAAATAATAATCTTTTTTCCTTTCAGGTTTTCCTTTGACCCACAGTGTAATCATCATTAGTGAGAAAGATTTTGTAATCAGACCTACCGTCTAACATCATAATTTCCCTTCAAAAAACAAAATAAAGTGATGTGTAGATCACATGGCTTTCACAGGGTAGTATAAACAATCAAGGAGGACAGCTCTGAAATGTAAGAATAAAAGTCAGTATTTATGAGTAATAGACCTATTTAACAGGCAGCGTTGTGGTGTACAAAATTCTGATGACAATATATTAAAAATTAATTTTCTAGAAGAATAGAAGAAAAATTTAAAAAGCAGAAACCTGTGGAAACTAGTGGGTTTGGAGTCCTTTGGAAGAAAACAGGCAAAAAGCTGCCAGAGAACTGAAGAGAGCCACCTATTGACCACCCTTGCACTCAATTTCAAACTGGTATTAAAGAAAGAATGCTCAAAAGAAACCTACATGCACAGATTCTGCCCTTAGGAAACTTACAGTCTGGCAGGTTCAAAACAATTTCACTTCACTTTATGTAATTGTAAAAATGCCTCCGTCTAGATGAAAACATTTGTCAGTATCATTTACACATTTTAATTCCCTCAAACTCTGTACAAAGTAATTTCTTTAAATACCTACCAATATGAGGCAAATATGGATGCAGGTGGACAGTGTCTGTCCTTACAAATCCCTTTCTCCAGTTCCATTTTGATTGCTTGTGTCAACAATGACGTCAATGGTAAATTTCAACGTCCCTTGCAGTCTCCCCACATTCACCTCTTTCTTTTCACTTCTTTCTTTATTCCCGCTCCTGTCCTTTTGTTTCTTGCTCATTTTTTTTTCCCCTCTTCTTTTTTTTTATTCTTCCTCGAGGGGAGCTGAAGGGGCATCTTCATCTTGCTGACGGTTTCTGGTTCTAGAAAGGGTGTTGTATTACACCCTGATCTGTGAAAGAGAGTGCTAGAAAAGGTTCCCAGGAGTGTTCTGGCATCAAGGAGCAGAAAGAACTTGTTCCATCAGGAGAAAGTCTTTGTCACAGAGGGCCTTGAAAGCATGCAGAGGACTTCCCAGTCCACAAAAGATGATCACTAATCACTGGTTTTGCCCCTCTGATGAAGATGGGAGAGAAAGACAAAGTTAATTTCCCAGAGATTGTCTGAGCTAGGATGCTCAGGGAAAATATAATTGAAAGATACCATTGCTGAAATTTCTTTTCTAGTATTCTGCCTATGGCTTTCCAGTAATAATAGCAGTAGTTGTTGTAATGGTAAAGATAGCAGTAGTCGTCGTAGTAATCAAAATTGCTAGTATTTATTGAGCACTGACTATGTGTCGAGCATTGGTCCATGTGTTTTATGTGTACTGTTAACTCGTGTAAATCTCCCAACAACCCAGTGAGGTCCAGATGAATATTATTCTTTTCACAGCCCAGGGAACTGAAGCATGGGTTTAAGGGCTTTGTCTAAGCTCATACAGCTATGCAACCATCAGTCACACTTTTCCTCTAAGCAAAAGAAGTATCTTTGTTAAAAAAAAAAAAAATCTGGGACGCCTAGGTGGCTCAGATGGTTAAGCGTCTGCCTTCGGCTCAGATCATGATCCCAGGGTCCTGGGATCGAGTCCCACATTGGGCTCCCTGCTTCTTGGGAGCCTGCGTCTCTCTCTCTCTCTCTCTCTCTCTCTCCCTCTCTCTCTGTCTCTCATGAATAAATAAATAAAATCTTTAAAAAAAAATCGGTTGGGGACATTGCATTTGCTTCTAAAGATGAGTCCTATCTTACCCTGATTATTACCATTCATAAACCTGAGACGAGAGGCTGCTTTTGAATGAATCTTAGCTTCATTCAGCTCTCTGTTCAGTGTCTGATCCTCATAGTACCCCCCACGACCACTTCTCCATCATCTCTCTCTCTGTGCTTTTACTCCGCTTGGTTTTAATACTGAGCTCTTACCGCTGTCTGTCTTCATGTATTTGGGCTGCCATATACTGGGTGGCTTAAATAATAGATAAATATTTTCCCATGGTTCTGGAGGCTGCAAGTCCAGGAACAGAGTGCAGCATGGTCATGTCCTGGTGAGAGCATTCTTCCTGGCTTGCAGACACCAGTCTTCTCACTCTGTGCTCACAAGGCCTTTTCTCCATGTATGCACTGGAGGGGGAAGGGGTGCTATCAGATTACCTATCTATCGGATTTGGACTTAATCTTTATGGCTTCACTTAACCTTAACTGCCTCCTAAAGGGCTCATCTCCGAATCTAATTATATCATGGCTTAGGGCTTCGTTATATGAATTGAGGTAGGGACGCAATTCAGTCCCTAGTATTGACCCAGTCAATATTTAACACATTATCTGTATATTTATTGTGTGTCTTCCCAGCCCTGCCCTCATCACTGTTCGTAAGGATTTGGATTATTCCTTGTTGTGTTGCTAACACCTAGGACACTGCCCCACACATGGTAGGTTCTCAGTGTGTTAGATGAATAAAGAATGAAAGGATCCCTCTTCTGTGAGTGCATCAGCGCACATGCTGGTAGTGCTGGCTGTGGTGTAGGCAACGGCCAAAATTTATATCGACTATCCCCAAGAAGCCTACCAAAGACTCACAAAATCATGTTTATATCTGTATATGCCAATCACAGCTTACATTTATATCTAAATCTTAATATTAATGTTAACTACCTGATTTTATCTACGGTAATAAGAGATAGACGTTCCACAGGGGCAGACACCTTGTCTCATTCATTTTCTTCAGCTTAGCACAAAGTAATGAATACTTGTTTATCATATGAATGATCCTACATCATGCTGCAAAGGGATGGTTTTTTAATCACCATATTACAGATGAGAAAAAGTTAGGGGGTTTAGCAAGTTTATATAAGAAATGGCAAATCTTAAAATGAAACCAAGATTTCATGATTTCAAGATTTCATGATTCATAGAACCTTCTGGTTAGCAAGGATCCTACCTGAATGTAGGTTCCACAAGTTATCCACAAATGAATTCCAAGTACCTAGGATAGTGCTTAACATATATTAGATACTTAATAAACACTCGATGAATCTAAGAGTGAATAGAATGTTCGAGGTTTATCTCAACACAAGCTTTATGTGACACTCTGCAGTTGCTTCACTAAGGGGCCTCTTAGTCTTTATTTGAATGTGTTCAGTAAGAAAGAAATCACTAGTGCTTTAGGTATGACATTTCCATATTTTGTCAGTTCTAAAATGTTGAAAATTATTTTGTATACTTTGAGTATTTCATGGTATTTGACAATTTTCACAATAAAATAATTTCCTGCCTTATTGATAAAGAAATGGTGAACAGGGAAGGGCTGAAGACAACCACAAGTCTTAAAATTAGAGAGGTTCCATCGAGCTGAAGTGAAATTAGCAGTTATGCAACCAGACATGGATCTATTTATCCGTGCTGTCATCCAGACTGCCTTTTCAGTTACATCAACTGAGACTCTGAAATGCTTTGTTGAAATTCGGTTTCATCCAGGTCCTTAGCATTCTGCTGGCCCCCTGGTCTGACAGGTGTTATCAGTAATAGCCGATGATCACATAGCACCAATCTGAGCCAGCCCCCATTCTAACTCCTTTATATGTATTAACTTACTTCGTCCTTACCATAATCCCATTCCCAGGGTGCTATTATTATGCTTACTTGACAACTGAGAAAACTAAGGAAGAGAGAAGTAAAGTAACTTGCCCAGGGTCATACAGCAAGGAAGTGGCAGGACCAGCTCAGACCCCAGAGGGGCCAGCTCCACAGGGCACTGCATACTCACGAATCCTTGTGAATCACGCTGGCTCCCCAGAGCTCGCTTTCCCCTCTTGTATTCAAAAACCATTTGCTAATTAGTTCTGCAATGTTTTCAGGGACCAATACCAAAATCACCTGTGATATAGTTGCAGAGATGGATCTTTCCTCCTTTTTTGGGAAGAATAAGATTTTCCTGATCAAGGGGCACCTATGTGGCTCAGTTGGTTAAGCTTCTGCCTTCGGCTCAGGTCATGATCCCAGGGTTCTGGGATCGAGTCCAGCGTCAGGCTGCCTGCTCAACGGAGAGCCTGCTTCTCCCTCTCCCTCTGCTGCTCCCCTGCTTCTGCTCTCTCTGTGTCTCTCTGTCAAATAAATAAATAAAATCTTAAAAAAAAAAAAAAGATTTCCTGATCAAGGTCCCCTGTCAGCATAATATTTTCGTGATCGAGGTCCCCTGTCCAGCTGTCAGCTTTCCTGTTCCCACAGCCTGAGTCACCTGCTCAGCTTCACTCACTTCCCTGGAAAGTGACTTACCTCTATTATCTCTGTTCTTTGTGTTATTCTTCATCCATACATCACTCCTCTAGTATACTCTCCCCACCGTGTTGAGAGTTTCCTGATGGATGTCTATTTCCTTGATAGATACAGTATTATTGGGCTAAAGTCTCTCATCTGTGTCATTAGCCAGACTCTATGCAAACATATGTCCTCGATCAGCATGTGCTGTTCCCAGTCACCTTCTTTGTGCTATCTCCTGCTAACGCCGATGTCTTCAATGCTTCTCATTATTGTTATTTTCCCTCTCTCTGTCACAAAGCCTTCTATTTCCCCTGTTTATCTGAACATTTTCTGTCCTCCTTAGCACATTTTCCGCTTTGAACTCTTGTGATCAGATTGGGAATTACAACTCTGAACAAACACAGGTTTTCCAGCATTGTAAAGTGCAGGCTGTCCCCAGTGGAGAGCCCAAAGCGCCATGACTGAAGCCAAGACCCCTGTGTGGCAAGAGATCTGTGTTTTTCTTTCATTGGTACAACTCTCAACCAGAAGCAGAGCTGAAAACCCCGCTTACATCCCCGCAAGGTGCATGTCTGATACGTTATAGTCGCTGGATATGCATCCGAGGTTTCTTTTATTGCTATCATTTGCCTGAATGTGACTCAGTAGAAATGGCTCGCAGGTGGTAATTTCATCATACTGCAGATATATGCTTTAAGAAGCTGGCACTCCTGCTGGCTGAGCAGCCACATTTCCCTCTATCCACTGTTGTCACCTCTGGGTCCCGTTTTGAAGAGTACTATAGACTGAGGGCAGGAGTCGTCCAGCTTGTTCTGTAAAGGCCTGACAGTAAATATTTTGCACTTCCTAGGACATATGGTCTCTGTAGCAACTACTCCGCTCAGATGAGGAATGAAAGCCACCATCGACAGTATACAAACAAATGAGCATGGCTGCGTTCCAATGTAACTTTATTCACAAAAAACAGGAAACAGGCTGGATTTGGCCCATAGGTCTATAATTTGCCATTCCCTAGTGTCGCGAAGAAAGAAGGACGAAATAAAGAATAGACCCAGAAAAGGAGAACCACTTCTCAGAAGTCTCGCATTTACTTTTTTCTGAATCCATTAACTAAGTCACCTGCTGTTCCTAGGCGATGTGACTATCTTATATTAATTTTGGGCCAGAATAATGTTATTTTGAGTTATTTTTCCATTTTGTTCTGTTTCAGATTTTTGAGTTGATTTTTAAGTATTTCAGCTGTGCCATACCTACATGAAGGGGCCGACACTGCCACCTTGAGGCTAAGAGGGTGGCTGCAGCCATACAGAGAAGTAACTAGGGTTTGGTTTAAGACTAGGAGAACAGACCACCCTGCCCAGACAGTGATGTGCCAAGCCCTCGCTAACTCGAAAGACCTGCAGTTTTACTTTATTGAAGAGTTTCCTTCAACAGGCCCATAGTTTTTGCAGATTGCCTTTGTGAGTACAGGGTTTTCTCCCTGGCAGACTCTTTAGTCTAATGTTCTTGCTATTGTCTGGAAAAAGGAAAGCTGGAAGACTTGAAAAAAATTTCTTATTTTCTTAGGAATTCTTTTCATATTTTTCTGTTCACAGCCATAAATATACCTTATGAATTCTTATTAAGATTGGTTTTCGGGGCGCCTGGGTGGCTCAGTCGGTTAAGCGACTGCCTTCAGCTCAGGTCATGATCCCAGGGTCCTGGGATCGAGCCCCGCATCGGGCTCCCTGCTCGGCGGGAAGCCTGCTTCTCCCTCTCCCACTCCCCCTGCTTGTGTTCCCTCTCTCGCTGTGTCTCTCTCTGTCAAATAAATAAATAAAATCTTTAAAAAAAAAAAAAAAAGATTGGTTTTCATTCCCTGGGCAAAAAGTAACCAATGACAGGTGCATCCATTTGTGTGTGTGCGTGTGTGTGTGCGTGCACACGTGTGTACACATGCATGTGCAAGATGGATAGCAAAAGGAAATTAGTTGGGGAGCAAAACATTCAAGTTAATAATGATGGGTAATCATTATCATAGATAGTCTCTACACACAGACATACACCTTGCCAGTCTTATGGGAGGAGTCAGTGCCTCAGAGCTGTATGACAAAGACAACAACACTTGTTGGTGGCATTACTGTATGGGAGGCTTGAAAAAATGCAAAGCTGACTTGCTTAGCAAACTTTGCCAAAACTCTCTGATGGTTCTTAGGAAGACAAGAATGACAGTTTTCTTTAACAGTAAGAGCAACTGAGCGCCCAAGGAGACAGGCGTTGGGCAAGAAGCAAATGTCCAGAAAGTCATCACTTCTATATGGAGATTATGTGCTTGGAAACAAAGAAGAGAAAATCTTAGCAGCAAACCTCACAGGTGTGGAGGAGATCCTCAGGCCTTTCGGCATTCGAATTTGGTAATATTACTTTGTGTCCTAATTTAAATGGAATGTAGAAGGCTGACCTGGCAGAAATCTGGGACGTGGTTTTCCTTCCCTACAGCCAGAATCACTGCTTGCCCTTTGACCTCTTTTTACTGCATGTATTTTTGCCAGAGGGAGCCACTTGGGGCTGCTACGAAGAAGTCAGCAAAATATTAACAGCTTGTGCTTCAGGCTGAGGGTAACGGAAAACTATATGCCATTGTCAGCAGGAATGCTTTTCTTTATAAACTAGATTCTTTAAAAAAATGCCTTTTACTTATTAAATTAGAGGGTCTCCTAAAGTCTTGAAATTAAGTCTGTGAATTTATAAACAGGGTTATAACCCATCCTCAGATACATCTTGGTATCACTCAGGAAGGAGAGGAAACATGTTTCAGGGCTGGAGGCATACATTTCACATTCATCGCCAAGGCCAGAAATGGTCACAGTGCAGAGGATCGTCCAAGAATGGGTATGCAGGGGGAGAAGAGAAGGCCAAGGATGGAATCCTGGGGAAGCTTTGTACTTGGACTCAGGAGAAGGTAAGGAGCCACAAATGAGAAGGAAACGGTACTATCACAGGAGGGGGTAGGGGTGGGATGCTGGAAAATGTGAGGCGGCAGATCATGCCCAGCCTAGGTCACTCTCCTCACCCTCATCCCAATCCTGGTGACTTGGGAAAGGTAGTGTACTTTCTGGGCTTAGACTTATTTGATTTTAAAGTCAACAGGTAGGGATCTGATTGAGTTTACAATATTGCTAAGTAGTGTGGAAAGTGCATTCACAATTAACACATCAGCAATCCCAAAAACACTGCAGAGAAGTTGTCTATGACAGCAAAGTTTACGGTTGAGAAAACAGAGTCTTGGTAAAATTGTGTCTCTTGTGCAGGGACCCATAATCAGGTAGTTGAAGCATCGAAATTCAAACCCAAACCTGCTGAGTCACAAGTTCACACAGTTTTTACTCTGTTCTGTGGCCTCTCACAGCTGGATGGGAGGTTCCCCTGAGATAAGAGCAGACTCATTTTGGAGGGAGGAAGGGCTGGGGATGACTGCTCCCTGGAAATCTGAGCTCACGGAGAGTGGCTGAGGACAGGAAAGTAGGTTGCAGATTCATCTAATGGAGAGGGTACAGGTCTAGTCATGTCAGAATGCTTAAAAAAAGTGAGTTTTGAAACCTCCCCTGTGATAATGTGAGAGAATTCTCTGTGGGTTATTACAGTTACTCCTGAGGACACAGCTGAAGTGAGACACAATGAGTCTACCGTAGGTTTACGCATTTGGGGTGTGTGATGCGCCAGCAGAAATCAACTGATCAGAAGTGGCTGAACAAAAAGAACAAAAGTGGGTTGGTTGCTAACTAGGGAGGAGAGAACGTGGAAAGGATGAAAGTTGTGGAGGCTTTCTAATCTATTGAAAATTCTGCAGGGGAAACCATGCTTCTTTGCATAGATGTTGTCCACATCATTTGTTCTATCTGACAGTTCAACGTTTTCAGGACATTCTGGACAAGATTCACATTTCCCTGGCTTTCAGTTCCCCCTGCCTCTTTCACTTTCCTTCTCTCTTCTTTCTTCTTGATTCCCTGTCCCCAGGCCTCCAGCTTCACTGCACATTCTGCAGCCTCTATTTTAAGCCCCTTTACCCCCATCTTCGAATTCTTTCTCACATCAATTTCTGTCTCGTTGTGTATTCAGGGAGAGAGGCCACATGAACAGTGAGTCCGTTTACTTTTGCTCAGGATATGTCTGTCTATCTTATTTGTTCAAGGTCAGTAAACACCAAAATCATTCTTGATTTTTCCACTGTTGCCCATACCCACAAGCGTATACAAATGAAAAATGCACTGTTTTTTTAAAGTGCAAATAAACATTTAAATTCTCATTATTTTATTCTTCAAATGAGACAGGAAAGCTGATGGGAATAAAGAAGAAGGAGGGAGATGGCCAGAAGGCTGGAGGCTCTGCAGACCAGATGGTCTGAGACTGTAGTGACCCTGAGGGGCAGACAGGGAAGGGGGGGATTGGTGATCTGGCACGCAAGGCGTGGGCGTGACAGCCTGGTCTACTGACTTGAAGAGCTAAGCCAGACTGCGGAGGTGCCCCAGAGGTTTTCAGTCTCTGCTGAGCTGCCTTTTCATTACAAGTTCCAGGTAGAAAGGAGTCATCATTTTTAATTTGGTGTGGCACTTAACACACGAAGGAGAAATCAGGATATGTTAATTACCTTGTAGTGCCTAAGGAAATAAATTCAAATAAGAAAATACGCAGGAAATCTTTCTGTTCTGTATCCCATTTTATGAATGTCAGCAACTGTCTACCTTTGTGAACACCACTGCTCATGCACTTAATGGGTAAATGTCTAATTCTCAAAATCCACTGATCTTATTAATAGAAAGACGTTTTTATGTTAGACTCGTTCTGGTTCTTCATGGAGCTGGGGTTCGCCAACCTTACGTTTTGATATTTCTAAGAAGGGAGCACCACCTTCTGGCCACTGAGAGGATTGCTCAGCAGCCATGTGGAAAAGGGTGGTTTTGAACCGGCCTTAACCAGGCCATGGAATTGACATTATCTTTCGGTTTCTTTCTTTAAAAAAAAAAAAAAAAAGATTTTATTTATTCATTTGAGACACAGAGATACAGAGAGAGAGAGAGCATGAGCAGGGAGAGAGGCAGAGGGAGAAGGAGAAGCAGGCTCCCCGCTGAGCCAGGAGCCTGATGCAGGGCTTGACCCCAGGACCCTGGAATCATGACCTGAGCAGAAGGCAGACGCTTAACCATCTGAGCCACCTAGGCGCCCCTATCTTTTGGTTTCTAAAGCACAGTAATCACCTAAGGATCCACATGACTTCTGGGCAGCCTTTTTCTCTCCTTCCACTTCCAAGCAGTTTACAATGTTTATTCAGTATGTATCATTGTCTCTGGTGTCAACTATCCTTGTCAAAATAAGTAATACACTAGCACAATCAAGGAGTTTCCATATGCCCTCTAGGCAGAAAGGGGCCCACAGACCCCCAGGACACAGATTAACAATTTAAAGGAAATACTATGGGGCGCCTGGGTGGCTTAGTCGTTAAGCGTCTGCCTTCGGCTCAGGTCATGGTCCCAGGGTCCTTGGATGGAGTCCCACATCGGGCTCCCAATCCCCCTGCTTGTGTTCCCTCTCTCACTCTCTCTCTGTCAAAAAATAAATAAAATCTTAAAAAAAATAAAAGAAGTACTAAACCCAGTTCTCTCACTCTAAAACTAAGTCTGAGGTGGAACAGAGTTGTACGAAGAAGTCCTCTTGGTAGAACTGAATTTTGTTCCTTCCTTAGTGGGGGAGAAAAGTGTATTTCTTGTCGATAGTTGAATGACTAAAATTGGTCTTGATGTAAAATCCAGCATAAGCCCCATCTGCACAGTGTGGAGATATACCTCTGAGATACATGTTCAACCTCTTAAGCACACTGTTATAATAAAGGCAGGTAATACTATATCCTAAAAGTACTCCTTTCTGGTGAATTTGAGAAAATAGAAGTTACAAAGGGTAAATTTGACAAGAGGTATGGTTTATTGTGGTACTATCTCCATTCTCTTGATTTTATTTTATTTCTTACTCTCTTTATTATCTCCATTCTCTTTATTTTTCTTCTTTACTATGAAATTTATACTTGAAAATTGCTCCAACAATTAAAAATCGGAGGGTCAGATTTAATAGTTCTTACATAATTAGCTACATGGATTTTTTTTTTATTGCTTAGAAATAATAAAGACTTTTAAATCCCAACTTCATGGATCTGTATCACTTGGTTTGGCTTATTTTACATGTGCATTTTCCTTACTAATTTTGAAAATTACGGTGCTTGATATGAAGTCTCTGGAATAGGAATCTCTTGGACAGTATCTAACTGATACCATCTCAGCCCCTCTTCCTTGTTAATTGGGGGAGAATGGTGTCATTGGTAATAGCCAACTTTCTACTAAGTCACTGTATTTGAATTTCAAGTACAACTTTTTGTCTTCCATGAATTACATGTACACATTAAGTTTTGAAATTATAGTGTGGACTGGATATGTCTCTAGAATGTATTGTAATAGTGCTCCTCCCCCTCCCCCCAAAGAGTACTCTCCTAATACTCTGCTAACCAAGAAGGCCTTGGGGGTTGAACTACATTCAGCCTCCATTTAAAGCTTTGAAAGGTCACGTTGGTGCTACCTATCCTTGGCCATAAGCATCGTCACAGAAGTCTTTGGAGTGGATTTTGGTAGAATGTCAAAATCTGGTGGTCAGCATTTGCAGGCATTAATGAAATGGGCAGAGTTTGCTTAATGCCAAAAAAATACTAGAGGAATGGCCAAAGTCTCTGGGTATTTGTAGCGAAAGGGTTCTAAGACAGTTTTGATGTGTGGGCATAATTTTGAAAACTTACCTGTTCCCTGTAATTTTGTCACACACATACATCATCCATCATAGTCAGATCAGGATTTAATTGTTTGGAATGGGGCCCAGGCTTGGGAATTTTTTAAGGCTCCCCAGGTGATCCTAATGTGCTGACAGAGTATTTACAGGCTCCGTGCAAACAAGAAGTGTTTCTCACCTGCCAAGAAGGGTCACACGCCTCTGGGTGAGAGAGTTGTATGGTGAAACAAAAATTCCAGTCATTGAGGAGTAGAGCCAGTTAGGGGAGGAAAATAGACATTAGGTCAGAGAACGAGATTCAGGAACCTGTAGGCAAGAACAGCCGCTCTGAAAACTAAGAATTGTATTGGTGAAGGGAAATGGTCTGAACTCGGAGTGGCTGTTGGGAGGGCTGTCATGGTTCTCCCACAGCTTGACTTTGCATGGAGAAAAATCAGACTGGAAACCACAGGCCTTGGGGCTCAGTAAGCCTGTCTCCTAACAGAGTTGGACTTGGTATGTGCCTCACTTTCCAGTAAAATCTGTAATCCTTTATCTGCTGTCACTGCTTGCACGTGAATTACCACTGCTTTGTTAGCACAAGGACTTAGTGTAAAACCTGAAAAGGAGAAGAGGGTCTAGGGTGGTGGTTGGCAAAGGAGTTGTGGGTGCACCTCATCAGAGGAACTTAGGTTTCAAACTCACCAGCCAAACCCGAGACATTTTGGTTTGGCAGGTCTAGCCAGGGTAAGGCCTTGGAGCAGAGCTACTTTTGAAATTTGTGATTGTGAAATAAGAATACAGAGGGAAGACTACATACCACACATCTAAATATTTAAAAATTTTAAATCACACTAACAGACTATTAAGGATGCTCACACCTCCTTTCTTGACAAATAAGCCTATTTTATGACCGGGAAGGTTAAGTTCAAATGCTGAACCTTAATGTTTAGGTTCTATCCCCTACCTCAGTGTCAAAGGTTTATCCTCCTGCTTTGACAAATTTGCCTCTGTGATAGCTTGGAAGGCTAAGTTCAAATTTAGCATTTTTAAGTCTCAGTGCTGAGGAAAGATCTGTGGCTCACCCACTCTTCTCTTTCCATCTGTCTCCATCTGGAACCATGAGCCAGTCCTGTGCATGTGTGGAGACATGCCAGTACACATGCCTAAGTTCCAAGCAAATACCCTTCACCTTCACCCCCAAGCCACTGCTTCTCAGGCTGACGGGTGACATGTCTGCCCCCTAGAGGGCAGATGGGGGAATGGAACCACATGGGCCCTGTTGGCTGCCTTGGGCCACTTAGTAGGCAATTCCAAGACCTCAGATTACAGGGTCACTGTAAACGGAGGGTGTGGGTATATGTCCAGGTCCCACAGATGCTTCCTCCCAGGGAAGGAGCAGGGCTGGAGAAGGGACAGAGCAGGCACCTTTTAAGGCTCTGAGGGCTAGGCCTCTTTTTGCCTGGTCTAAGGTTGGTACTGAATGCAGGTGACTCAGATCTTGACCCCTGGTCTTAGGCCCCAGTGCCATGGAGCATAGATCTCGCAGTCCTGGCAAGAAAGGACTTGTTGGTTGCCATTGGGGCAGTATCACTCCAGAGGCACCTGGGACAGTCAGGGCAACTGAGGTGGGAAACCCCTGCTTTGCTTATCCCCCCTCCCACCTTCATAACATTTCCCAAAATAAAATCAAGGAAAAACACTGTCTCCCCCGACTCCAAGCAGCATCTAAAAAGAAAGTAAAAATTTTAGTAGACATCTTTCTCATATCAAGACTCTTGAGTTTGAGATTACAGAAACAATAAGTATGAGTCAAAAGAAGATATAATTCCAAACCAATGAAATACTTCTATAAAACTTTACATCTTGTTGACTATCAGCTGAGAACTTTACACATCATTAAAAACCCATTAGGACAATGACCACACCATTAGCTCTTTAGTAGATGCCTTAAAACCTTATTTGTTTAAAAAATTATTGTTTTTGGCAGGCATTCCTTACGGTGAGTGGGGACATCTGTGGCAGAGTTGCTGCAGTATGAACCAAGTCCCCAGAGGAAGGCCCAGGTTGTGTCTGGGAAGTCTGGGACTGTAGCCAGGTAGAGCAGGTCAGCTTTGTGCAGCCAAAGCCCAGGGCAGGGAACCTGTGCTCCATGGACCTGAGGACAATATGTAGGGTTAGTCACTCTTTGTTTAAGCTGCAGGCTACGGGAAAACCCAGATAGGGGCTGTAGGGAGGAGAGCCACATAAATGATGTTCTGTCAGCTCCGTAAGCCAGCTTAGAGCTTCTCAACTCTGACTTTAGTATCACTGAGGGAGCTCATAAAAGTACCCATGGTGGGGACATCTCCATAGATTCCTGTGTAATTGGTCCACAGTTGCCCAGATATCAGTGTTTTTAGGACACTAACATGCAACCAGGGTTGAGGACTACCAGTTTTTTTAATGAACTGCTAATATCAACGTTTCTGAGATAAAGTGGAGAACAGGTAGGTTTTGAGGAGAAGGAAGGAGAAAAGAAGGAGGAGAAGAGCAGTGGGGAGAAAGTGGAGGACAGGGCCAAGGAAGCATTAAGTCAGGATCTGGGCCACAGCTGGACATGGTGGCAGTGACTCGATAGAAGTGTGACCCAGACAGACCTGGGGAACAAACATGCTCGCAGGTATAGACCACCAGATGGTTATTTATGGCACTGTTGAAAACCTTATCTACTCTCCAGATTTGTCTTGTCCTGACTTAGTGCACGTCGAGGCCAGAGTGAACTGCCCAGCATCATTGGCATCTGATCATCCCCATGTCTTCTTTTGGAGATTTGGATTCCAAGGGCTCCAGCTTTGTTCACTGCAGTGGATGAAGAGCCACTGACTTCCCCACCACCACCCCAACATCCAACATGTCTTTAAATGCTAAAGGGAAGTGAAGGTATCCTAACTTCTTAAAATTCTAACCTAGCATTAATCCTATTCTTACATTTTAATTTATTTTTTATTTTTTATATTTTTTAAAGATTTTATTTATTTGAAAGAGAGAGAGAGAGATAGCGAGAGCAGGAACACAAGCAGGGGGAGTGGGAGAGGGAGAAGCAGGCTTCCCGCCGAGCAGGGAGCCCGATGCGGGGCTCGATCCCAGGACCCTGGGATCATGACCTGAGCAGAAGGCAGACGCTTAACCGACTGAGCCACCCAGGCGCCGCCTATTCTTACATTTTTAAACTTTGTATCGAAGTAACCATAGATACAAATATGTGTAGAGATCAGTGATTTTTCATAAGGTGATCTCACTGAGGTCACTAGCACCCAGATCAAGAAACAGAATGTTGTTAGTACCCCAGAAACCTTGGAGTCTCCTTCTGGTTACTAACTCCCCAGATACTCACTATCAGACTTCTAATACTAAAAAAATAGGGTCCCCCCCATTTTTAAGCTTTATGTAGATGCACTCATGCTCTGCATACTCCTGTGTCTGGCTTCTTTAGGTCAACATTATGTGTTTAAGATCTAGCCATGTTGTTGCGTGTAGTTACAGTTGGTTCATTCTTGTGGTTGCATGATGTTTCTATTTTTTTAAAAAGTTGAAATAAAGAACTAAGGATTAAAAAGAAGAGAGGAGACGGTCGTGACAGATATCTAAAATATTACAAGCCTTATACAAAGTGTAAGTTTATCCATGTTTCTTAGTACCTGCAGTCCCCCAAATTGCACTGCTGCCGTTTCAGTGCTGGTGTATTTTCAATAACTAGTTTTCTGTATTCTAAGACCTCAACCCAGATTGCTGGCTTTTTGAGGGGTTCCCAGCAAAAACAATTTTGTCAGTGTTGAAGGATCAGTTGACCCATCACCCTGTACCATTATAATGTCTCTACTTCAGTAAATGTAGATGATATGATGGTCAGTTTTAGATGATATCATTCCAAGTACATCCCAGACCCTAGAGAGAATTTTATTCTCCAACTCCAACTTCATTGTGCATCGGACTCGTCTCAAGTGTTGGTAAAAGCTCATTGCTGGTCCCCCTCCCCAGGCTTCTGATTTAGTGGGTCTGGGGTGGGGTCCGACCGTGTGCCTGTTTCACGAGCTCCCAGCTGATGCTGATGCCACAGGCTTGGAGGCAGCGTTTTGAGAACCTCTGCCTTAGAGCCTGCAAATAAAGTTATGTTTCTGTTCCTTTCCTGTGTCCCCCTGGTGAGGTTCTCCCCAACATGCATTTGTTTCTTTAGAGTCCCTGGAATGAACGCGTTAGGATTTTAGTTTTGTCCACGTTTGTCTTCTTGAATCATTAATACGTATTATCTTGCCGTGACTTACAAGGCAGCTCTGCTCATCGTTCATTGGAAAACACATAGTTCATTTCTTCTTGCTTTACTGGCACACTGGTGGCCCCAAGTATTTGTCACCACTTGAAAGACATCGAACCAGCCCCTTGTCTCTCCCTGCAGTCCCTAGCAAGGAGTCCTGCATGCACTGCAGAACTCATCTGTTGTATTTTCTGCTGGCCCTTTGATTGAGTCCCTATCACCCCTGCTTCTTACCTGCATGTGCTTTGTTCACCTGCTTAAATACCTATCACACGAAGCTTGCGTCTTGCTATTGTAAGAGTAGTGAGGTGATTAACAGCAATTGGTGATCCTATCATGACCAGTCTTTAAAAAAAAAAAAAAAAAAAGAACCATTACTTACTTTTCATGCTGTCAGCTACGTGTTTTTCAAGTGTTTCTCAGACTTGGCTGCCACTGGCATCTCCTAGAGAGCTTTAACAAATATTGATGCATGAGTCCCAATCCCCAGTCGTTCTTTTAACTGATGGGGGCTTTGGTCTGGACGTAGACGTTGTCAAAACTTCCAGGTGAGCCTAATACATAGAAAAGTTTTAGAACTTCTCAAGTGCCTTGTTCTCTTTATGAGTTTGAAGAGAAGCCACATTTTTTCCACAGGGTTATTTTCAGAAACGCCTATCCTTGCTTTATTTATGTGCCTCTTGTGGATGCTTTCCTTTTGAATTTTGCTTCTGTAAAGAAGAAAATATAACAAACTGCTATTTACATGTTGCACAAAGCATTAAATTCATTTTTGAGTCTTGGATAAGTGCACTCTAAGGTAGAGATGAAAAATAATAAATTCTGTTGTGTCCTGCATTTCCAGACTCAAGTTAGCAAGTCCATAAGGACTGGGCAGGAAAGAGTTTGTTGTTCTTGTAATTAATGACTAGAACAGGGTTGTTAGGAGTAAATGATTCGTTTTGAAACAGTTCTCTAATTTCCAGGAACGTTTTCCCATTATATAACAATTAGACATAAAGACAAAAGTACTGCTGTAATACTAAGATTCATCACAATGCCATGTCCTTCTAAATGTAATGGCCCTGTGTCTACTATCCCACTGGTTTGAAAAGTCAAACAGACTGATTTCAGTCAAGTGAAGTTATTTGGAAATAGCTTAAATGTAATCTGTTTAGAAACTGATCGTTTTCTGATCTACTAGATATTATGGAAAGAGTCCGTTCATTTCTACCCCATGCCAGAAGTTAGTAGATAGATATCACCAGATGAAAGACATCCCTAGAGTGAACCTAGGAACAGCTCTTTCTCGAAAATAAGGATGGTATCAGTATGTCCAATCTGTTTTTTTTTTTTTTTTTTTGAGAGAGAGCATGAGAGGGGGGAGGGTCAGAGGGAGAAGCAGACTCCCTGCCGAGCAGGGAGCCCTATGCGGGACTCGATCCCAGGACTCCAGGATCATGACCTGAGCCGAAGGCAGTCGCTTAACCAACTGAGCCCACCCAGGCGCCCTTATGTCCAATCTGTTGGCTCACTTCTCTTTGATTTTTTGTTAAGACTGGGCCCTTGTATCTCAGAATAATTAAGCATGTATTGAAATTTAGTTATGATTTATTGATAGCTATTTTAATAATTTAGAACCATCATTCTGCTGAGAAAAAATATTAACAAAGTAATAGGATTTCTAGAGTGATAAACTTCAGGACACAAGATATGACAGTTGTTCTGAGTTTAGTCATTGATTCAGCATATGAATTTGCAGGATAAACTTGGGAATTGAATTCCTCAACCCTCCTCAAACATGGTTAGTTGACAATTTTAGAACAGATGGGTTTCTAAATTTTTGATTTTTTAAAAAACTTAAAAACAAATTTTAGTAGTCCCTCAATTACCAGTTTCATCAACCTCATCATCCTCGCCTAGAGGTTTTAAGACTACTAGAAGCTTTGGGGTGCCTGGGTGGCTCAGTCGTTAAGCGTCTGCCTTCCGCTCAGGTCGTGATCCCAGGGTCCTGGGATCGAGTCCCACATCGAGTCCCACATCGGGCTCCCTGCTCCACGGGAGGCCTGCTTCTCCCTCTCCCACTCCCCCTGCTTGTGTTCCCTCTCTCGCTGTGTCTCTATCTGTCAGATAAATAAATAAAATCTTAAAAAAAAAAAAAAAAGACTACTAGAAGCTTTATTTATTGAGAATTTACAAAGTACTTTTCTATACATTTTGTTACATTTTCCCCTGAACCCAGGGAGATTGGAAGAACAATTTACATATTACATATCTTTTCAAAGTGAGTCTCAGAGATATTAAATGGATAACCTAGGGCAAAATAGCCTGAAGTTTGGGAACCACCCAATTATTTTGACTCTGAATTGATTCTTCTATCCCAGCTACCCCAGCTACCTATAGAGTGGCTGCTTGAGAAAGCTATGAAGTATAGTGAAGAAAAACAGCAGTTCTCATACGTATTGTATTTTCATCACTTTTATAAAGGATTTTTTTTACAGTCAATTGTTAGAAACGTCCCTACACCCGTGCTATATTTAGATTGTAAACAGCAAAACTCTAAACATGCCGTTGGGATATCTGGAACCTCATGTAGATCATAAGAGTAGTTAAGAACAGTCATGCTTTCCACTGTATCTGCATTTACTGCATAGAATGATCAGTTGTTTCATTATTTTTTATTGCATTTTCTTTATCACATTTCTTAAACAGAGGTCTCCCCTTTGCCAGTTTTTGTAGTTCTTGGAAAGGGCCACTAGAGGGTAGTCTTTAGTCAGTAATGTCAGATATCCTCTGGCATTGGAACTTTTGATTCTGATTGGAAACATTTCATGGACAGGGAAGCTGTTTTCCCCTAGTGGGAACAGAGTAAGGACTTTGTGATTCAAGAGTCTTCTTTGGGTTTTTTAATGACTAAACCTCTCTTCCTTCTATACAGACCCTTGCTTCCAGATACTGCTTGAACAAATTTATCCCCTCATCCTGGTTTTATTTAAATGACGCAGTGTTACAAGCCCTTCTGCAAGGCAGATTGATTTTCTTTGGACACTGTGTTCTGGGGAAGCACAGCAACAGTAGGCTTAAGGACATGTGCATCTGCCAGCTTGGGGAGCAATTGGGAATTTGTATCTAGGAGCAAGTTTCAGAGTACCCGGAACCACCCTCGGTACCAAATTGTCTGCTATTGATGGCGCATTGCCAAACTTCCACAGCGTCACCCTGGACAGTCCAGTAGAAGTCTTCTCTATGTTTTGTTTAGGCCATCGGATTTCCCTAGCAAAAGTAGAACAAACAAAAATGCATTCACACATGCTACTTGTATGATACCAGCCAAAGGCCAGTGCTTTACTACGTTTGTCATTAGTCACCTAAGCCTAGAATCTGAAAGTCAACCATTTCCTGTTCTTTTTTATCCCCAGTGACTGTTGATTCTCCTAACACAATCAGTTTTCTTTACTAACTCCCTTTCACTGCCAAACCTGTGTTTCAGGTTCTCATTCTTTACACACCCGATCAAAAAGTGAGAGGCCATCCCTTCTTTTATTCAGTGAATCAGGCCCTCGGACTTCTCACATCCTCCAGGAATTATTTCTGTACAATTTTACTGCCTGTTCCTACTTCCTTAAAGTTCTCTCATTGTTGAATATAAGCATTTATGTAATGTGTCCCCGTATAATCCTTCTTTGCAGTCATTCTCTGCAATTCACAAAACTCCAAGATTGAATCAGACCCTACAGTGACCAGTTAAACTGTTCCTCTGCCCAGTGTGGGGGTGGGGGTGGTTACCTGGGTGCGTGAAGATGAACTTTCTCAAGAGCCACAGGAAGCTGGGTTTCTGGTTGCTACCACGTTAAACTTCAGTTGTGAGTTTTATTGTTTGTGGGATGTGGAAATTTTTCCTTGTAGGGGTCAACTGAGTTCACCGTTTCCTAAGATCTAGAAAGAATTGGCTCAAAACCCGATTGTACAAATTGTGAAAAGTCCCATCTTCTCTCCAAAGCTTTTAAGAATTTCCAAGAGACTTAGAGCCAATCTCTTGATGACATCAGACCCCACGTCTCTGCCTCAGCAGAATTAGTTTGGTTTGGGAATTAGCCCACAGAAGTCATCATGATCTCCCTTTTCCACATCACAGAGGCTGGTGGCAGTACTGAGCCTCTGCCTTCATTTTCCTAGCCACCAGCCTTCCCGCTCCCACTGAAGGAAGCTTGTTCACACATGACATTTATGTATGTATCAGACTTTATTGACAGTTGGAGGAGATAAAAGCAGTTTGCATTCACAAATAATGTGAAATGGAACAGTATCCAGACATTCGAATTAAGAAGTAAGTCACCTAGTCATTGCTTTGACTAAAGTGCTAGTCTTCTACCATTTTTGCTTGGCCCTCCTGTTTCTTCCTTACCTTCTATATTTTGCATCCAAAAATTGGCCATAGGAGCTGCAAATTTTTCTCACTTGTTGGGATTTAGCAGCTCTTTACCTCTCTCCTTCTGCTCCAAGCAACTTTTAACTCCCAGACCTACCCAGGTGCTCAGCAGAATGGTTGTTCTAATTCTAAACTAATAAATGGTTGTTCTATCTAAACTAATAAATGGTTGTTCATTTATTAGTGTCCCCTTCCAGAGAATATACCTTTAGAATATACTTTTGGTTGTAAACAGTTGTGTGTGTGTGTGTGTGTGTGTGTGTGTGTGGTTACATGGGGTAAGATAACCAAACTGACTTGTCCGTTCAACTCATATTTGATCTCACAATTCCATATTGCCAGTCTTAGCATTCATTCATTCATTCAACAAATAGTTACTGAACATTTACTTGCAAAGAGAAATATAATTCCTTCTCTGTTGAAGCTGATGGTCTAGTGAATAATCAAATATCAGGAATGTCCATTTCTACTTCTAAACTGTAATAATCCCTATGAAGGAAGGGTATGCAGTGCTTTAAGAAGCTATAATGGGAAATGTCTTAGTCTGTTTGGGCTGCCATAAAAAAATACCATAGACTGGGTGACTTAACCAATAGGTATTTTCTCCTAGTTTAGGGGCTAGAAGTCTGATGATACCAGGGTGCTGGCATGGTTGGTTTCTGGTGAGAATTCAATCAATTTTAGACAGCTGCCTTCTCACATTGTGGGGGGTGGGGTGGAGAAAAGGTGAAGGGGAAAGGGAGATGGGGGAGAGAGAGAAAGCTCATGGGTGTCTCTTCTTATACGGGCACTAATCCCATCATGAGAGGCTCATCCTTATGACCTCATCCAATCCTAATCACCTCCCAAAGGCCCCATCTCCAAATACCATCACACTGGGTGCTAGGGCTTCAATATATGAATTTTGGAAGAATAGACACATTCAGTCCTTCACGGGAAAAATCAGGGAAAATTGTTTTTTACTTTAAAAGATCATTCTGCCTGTGCTATGAGGAATGGATGGTGGGGGTAGCTTTAGATGTTCGGAGCCAGTTGGCCACCATTGCTGGAATCCCATGATGGTTGTGTAGACTGGAGCGGAAGCAGGGATAACCTAGACAGTTAACCTTAGCCTAGTCAATCTCTCTTACTCCTCACCTTCCCTCTTTCCTACCCACACCCATTGTCCTAGTCTGTAAACTTTATTTCTTTTTCATGTTCTAATGCCTCCCCCTCAAACTTTCCTATGTACATGTGTGAACCTGACATTCTTTTCCTTCCTCCTTTAAAGTTCTAGGATTCCATTTCTGGTGAGTTGAGTAAGAGTGTCTATGACTCACAAATATTAGTCAAATTCTTTAATCCACATAGGAAGTGGTAAATACTTGAAACGTTAACAGAGTAAAGAAATTATGCATTTTTGTGCATGGAGAATATAAAATACTTATAATATGGTGTCTGTATTCTCTGTGGACACTTTAATACTCTAAGCAAATTGCATTCCACTTCAGAGTCTTTGTATGATTTTATTCTGCAGTTAAAACTTCAGCTTTTGGCACATTACAGTGGTACTAAGATACCAGTTTCCACTTATGTAATTGACAAAAAGCTGAAAGTTTGGTAACATATTTTGTTGGTGAGGCTCTGAGGAACTTCCTGGTGAGTTTGTACATTGGGCATTTGGCAGCATTTACCGATTACAAATGCATATACCCAAATGCATATCCACCTCTGCACATTTATTACACAGGTTACTTCCACACATTTGAAATGACTCATGTACAGAATTGTTCACTGCAAAAAAATAGGTAATCGTGAACACTTGAAAACAACATGGAGGCCCATCAAAAAGTGACTCGTTCAATAAATTACACTACCATGCAATTGAATAATATGCTTTTTATGAATGGTCATGAAATAATGTCCAAAAACATTCCATGAAAAAAGGATGTTACAAATGGTGTAATAAAGGAGGCTACATTTTTGTGTAAAAATGGGAGAAGGTATAATAATACATATTTACATTTTTATTTGCATGGAGATAATTTGAAAGGCTATGCAATAAGAGAATAAGTATTTACCTGGAGGGCAAAGGAGAAACTCAATGGATTCAAAACAGAGTAAGATATATAGAGCTTCATCTGTGTGTGTATGATTATATATGTAGTCATGTATGTATGTATACCATACCCACATGTTTTATATGTATATATGTGATTTTAATTTTCAATCATATAACTATTATGTGTTCAGAAGAATACACTTTTTAAAGTCTCAATGTTTGTTTTTCTATTTCAAATCATTTTCTCTCATAGCTAAATAAATAAGACTGTAGGTGTTAGAGACAGACTGCATGCTTCTGAATTACGTCTCTCTCACCAGCTGTGTGGCCTTGTATCTCTCTATATCTCAGTTTTCTCCTACATAAAATGGGAGTAATCATAATTGTTGTTTAATGGATTTAGAATTTCAGTTTGACAAGATGAAAGATTTCCGGAGATCTGTTGCATGACAATGTGAATATACAAAACACTACTGAGCTTGTGTATAGTTAAAAATGGCAAATTTTATATTTCTGTTTTATCAGACATCAAAACAAAAGTTTTTTATGAGAATAATCACAATACCTTTGCTGTGACTTTGCTAAGAGGATATATCCGTTAATATGTGTGAAGCCCTTAGGGCAAAGCCTGATATTCTGGAAGTCTTTGAGTTTTTGATCTATTCCTTGTTGGAAGTAGGCTCAGCCCTCACCCTTTGAGCTTCCTTCCATAAGTGACTGTATTTGTAGCAGTCTGTCTGTTTCTAGAAGAAGCCTGTCTCTGGGTGTGTTGGAAGACATATTTCCTAAGCCTCAAGTGTGATCCTCAAGAACTTGGAGGGTAAATGCATTTATATTGCTAAAAGCCATATTTATGTTTTAAGAAGCCAAATAATATTTCATGTTGCAGGGAGGACTTAGGGCTCCTGGCATAACAAAATAACTGGCCAGAGTATTTTCATTTTTCAAGAGAAGCTAAATAGCGGGTCCACTAATGCAAGTGTGTAGCTGATGAACATGGTTCTTGAGATTTTCTTGGTGCACATCAACCATTTTCAGCAGATTTCTTCCTCTCACCTATTGGCATGTCCACACCTGCAATACCTACCGATCTAATTCCTAGATTTTCTCAGAACAAAATACTCTATTTCCCACAAGCAACAAGAGCTTCCATTTCCCTGTGTAGAGTGCTTATCTTTTCTTTTATTTTGAAAAGTAGAACTGATTTGGTTGATTTTTCATTTTCTCTCCTGTATCTACTAAGCGTGTGTTTTAGCCTTGACCCAACAAATCAATACAACAACTGAGATAAGTGTGACAAGGAATCTGGATTTCGATCCTTGCTACCAATTCTGAATGATAACAGTTGACAATTTGGTGAAGTTTGTTCAAAAGTGGTTTGGCCTTGTGCTAGTATGGTCCAAATCAGAGCTCAGCAAATTTATTTTGCAATATTTCCAAGTTCATGAAAAGAATGACTTTGGACAAAAAAATGTTTTTTACTTTTCTGGTTAACTAGACAGCTAAGTGGGTTACTGTATTCTTGTATCTGATGTTCACATTTGGCATCTGTGCGTTACATTGCCTTCAAAGGACTCGGTGATCCAGAATAGAGACATGGAATCAATTACAAAAAAAGGAAAACATAAATAAGAGTCATCTGAAAAGATGAAAAGCCAACAGACTTGTCATTTTTAGCTTTTGGATGTTTGGCTTTAAATTTTAAAAAAGGTATTATTTGCCATTACTAATCATCATAATAGCTAAAATACATTTAATGATCACCGTGTGTTTTGAAACCCCATGCTGTACACCTCAAATGCATCACCTCTGAGAGTCTACACAACAATCTCCTTGGAGGGAACTGAGGATCAGTGAATGTTGGCAGCATACTGAAGGTCATGCACTCAGCAAATGGCAGAGCTGAGGCTCAAACCAGTGGCTGAGTTATTAATCACAGTGCTCCACAGTTGGTATAGCCCTATTTATTTTTCCAGTCATAAACTCTGCTTAAATTTCCATGAATAGTAATTTGATTTCTTTCTCTTGTCTGGATTATAAATTTGTATAATTGGATTTCTATGGACCTTTGCACTACAGGCAATATTTGAAGTGGATTTATTTTTCAAATTTATGAGATTAAGTGACTCCCATGATCTAAAACTTCCTCCAGAGAAAGGAAACCCTCCTTCCTACTCTGTTATTTGAGTAAAATTCTGATTGCCAGCTCTATTAGTTTCCTAGGGCTGCCCTAACAAAGTATCATGAAATGGATGGCTTGGAACAACAGACATTTATTGTTTCACAGCTCTGGAGACCAGAAGTCTGAAATCAAAGTGTCAGCTGGGGCAGGCTTCCTTTGAAGGTACTGAGGAAGAATCCGTCCCAGGCCTCTCTCTTGATTTGTAGATGGTTGTCTGCTCTCTCCGTCCCCATCTCTTCTTATAAGGACACCAATTGTGTTGGATTAGGGGCCACCTTAATGACATTATCTTAACTCAATTACCTCTAAAGATGGTATTTCTTTTTTTTTTTAATTTTTTTTATTCTTATGTTAATCCCCATACATTACATCATTAGTTTTAGATGTAGTGTTCCATGATTCATTGTTTGTGCATAACACCCAGTGCTCCTTGCAGAATGTGCCCTCCTCAATACCCACCACCAGGCTAACCCATCCTCCCACCCCCCTCCCCTCTGGAACCCTCAGTTTGTTTTTCAGAGTCCATCGTCTCTCATGGTTCGTCTACCCCTCCGATTTCCCCCGCTTCATTCTTCCCCTCCCGCTACCTTCTTCTTCTTCTTCTTTTTTTTTTTCTTAACATATATTGCATTATTTGTTTCAGAGGTACAGATCTGAGATTCAACAGTCTTGCACAATTCACAGCGCTTACCAGAGCACATACCCTCCCCAGTGTCTATCACCCAGTCACCCCATCCCTCCCACCCCACCCCCCACTCCAGCAACCCTCAGTTTGTTTCCTGAGATTAAGAATTCCTCATATCAGTGAGATCATATGATACATGTCTTTCTCTGTTTGACTTATTTCACTCAACATAACACCCTCCAGTTCCATCCATGTTGTTGCAAATGGCAAAATCTCATTCCTTTTGATGGCTGCATAATATTCCATTGTATATATATACCATATCTTCTTTATCCATTCATCTGTCGATGGACATCTTGGCTCTTTCCACAGTTTGGCTATTGTGGACATTGCTGCTATAAACATCGGGGTGCACGTACCTTTTCGGATCTAAAGATGGTATTTCTAAATATGGTCACATTCTGAGGTACTCAGGGTTAGGACTTCAACATATGTTGTTGTGGGGACCCAGTCCAACCCATAACACCAGCTTCTGAACCAGAGAACTATATGGAAGTAGAAGCATGGTATCCCCTGGTGTGGTCTGAGGAAAGTTTCCATTCTGTGGAAGATGGACTAGACTGACTGATTTCTGCTATAACATTTTATGTCACACTTGGAATGTATTTTATCAGGTTGGTTGCAATGTATTTAAAGGATTTCCTTGCTATAGTCATTTCATTAAAGTTTTTGGAAAGATGGCTTCATGTTTCTACTTCTGCCTATTTGCCACAGAGATAAATGTCTAATGAGTGGTCTTGCCCACCCTAGATTCTTTCAGTAGGACCAGCTTTGAGTCCCCAAATGAGAGAATGCACCCAGTATCTCCACTTTTCTCTCTAAGGCCTCCTAATTTTTCTTGTTCCTTTATGCCCACAGAAATCAATCAACTGTCTCTATTATCTTCATATATAGAGGTTCTGTGACACATTTCAGAGGAAGCAAAACTCTGTTAGATTTTGAAGGCACTGCCTTTTGAATTGTGAGCGCTTAATCAATATTCATTGATAAAAACAGGTTGACCTTTGACTTTAGCCTCTGTGACTTCATTAGCTAATTCTAACAGCAAACATTCTTGGAGCATAGCATACGGCAGAGCCTCATGTGGTCTCCCCTAATCTTCACAGACCCTCAGGATGGGAGACCTAGTGTGGCAGCTGAGGAGACTAAGTTTCAGACACACAGGAGCTCTGCGGAGTGGACAGGGGGAGGAGGAGAGGGCCAGGTGTGTCCCTCTAGGAATCACCCACAGTCCCCCAGGATTCGGCTCCAGGCTGTGGGGGAGCAGTGCTATCCCTGTCGGGACCAGCCTCTCCAATGATGATTTGCCTCTACCCCTCCAGTTCTTTCATTCATTGTTGGTTTTCCCAGCTAAGAAAAGAGACATAGGCGTAGAGTTGACATCTTCCACTTTTCTTTTTTTTTTCCCTCACAATAAACTAGTAGTTCAGTAACTTTTAAGATGTCATTACTTAGGGTTGTTTTACATACCTTAATTAACTATGTTTTGTTGTTTTACTATACATATCACTTGTTTTTACTGTAAAGAATGCTGTTGTGAAGACAATGTAAAAAGTAGAGAGAGGGTGCTGAACAAAGCAGGAGGGGGAAATCAGTATAATTACAGTGAACATTTATAGGTCAGTGGAACATAAGCCCTGAGGGAAAGACTCAAAAAAAACCAAAAAACAAAAAAACGGGGCTCTGCAAAGCAGGAGAGAGGAGCAGGGAGGTGGCTCCTCTAGGCTGCCTGGAAGGCCCAGGGGACGTTGCTTTGCTGTGCCAGCATCACAGATGATAGGTTCAGTGAAATGGTTTTTCTTTTGTCCCTTCTTTATGAACATCTTGGAGAGGCATTTATGCACCTTTTCTACTTTAAGAATTTTTACTTCAGTGTGACTCATTCCCTTTCTCCCTCAGGTAAGACTGTTCTTCAGGGGTTCTGAAAATGAAGATGAGGCCAGATGCAGGATTTGTTCAGTTACCTCAAAGATAGCTAAAGGGGTGTGTGTGTGGGTGTGTGTGTGTGGGTGGGTGGGTGTGTGTGTGAATGTGCATGTATGCATGCGGGCAAAACCCCACACTGGCAGATACCACGTGGTAATCTCCTGCACAACATAGGAGCTGTTTAGATTCTTATATTTTTAGAACAGTCCTTTGGAATAGGTATTTAAATCATATTATCACCATGTATACCTAAATAGTCACATTTTAAAGATACAATTGCGCTCTGTCACCACATGAGTGAGCCCCTAAGGGGAAAAATAATGTAAAAAAGCCCTTTGTACAGCTTAATTGCTGAACAGGCAGATGTTTTCCAGAAGGTATGGATCCGCATACTTATGACATGAACAGGTCAAGTGGTTAATCATTTGACTAGAACTTTCCTTTGCCATTAAAGTTACTTGGAATACATTGCTAAAGACCATTCCTGAGGCGCCTGGCTGGCTCAGTTGGTGGAGCATGTGACTCTTGATCTCAGGGTCGTGAGTTCGAGCCCCATGCTGGGATTAGAGAAGGAGATTACTTTAAATAAATACACTTCAAAAAAAAGAGAGAGAGACCATTCCTTTCTTTTAGGTAATGAGCCATTATGAATTAATCTTCATTCCTTAAAAGACTAGCTGCTCAGGCTCAATTGTGTTGGCAACTGACCTAAGCCAATATGGATTTTGAACAAATTGGGTTTTTTGTTGTTGTTGTTGGACATCTGTAACTGCCCGTGAAGTTTGAGATGATAAAAGTTAACTACTTCTTTATAATCTTACCACTCAGTTAGAAAGCAAGTTTCAGATTAAATTCTGATTTGTATGAGGACATTACTGATTAAATGTTTATTATCAAGCATGAAATAAATTATAAAACCAATTCTGACCCTTCAGGTACTTGGTTGCCATTTCTCAATCTCACTTAAAGCAACAAAACAGAACTCTACGGTCAATATTTTGTCATCCTTACAGACAACAGTTTTCAGTTGTCACAGCGGGACATTGGAAATTTCCAGAGGAATGCTTCTTGTATCATTGTCTCTGAGTTTATCCCTTCCAAGAAAACTGTACCAACGCCATTAACTACAACTTCTACAGAAGTTGCCAAGGCTGTGATCAGACCCCTGTCCTACTCCAGCTACCTTTTGGACATTTCATTTGACTGTCTTACTTTTTTTTTAGAGATTAGGAGAGAGAGAGTGTGAGAGAGTGAGTGTGGGAGAGAGGGGCAGAGGGAGAGGGAGATAGAGAATCTTAAGCAGACTCCATGCCCAGGATGGAGCCCCACTGGGGGCTTGATCTCACAACCCTGAGATCATGACCTGAGCCGAAACCGAGAGTTGGGCGCTTAACTGCCTGATCCACCCAGGTGCCCCTGATTGTCTGTTAGCTTAACTCTGTGTTTGTTAGCAGACTTCTCTTTTCTGCAAAATCAGTGCCCAAACCCCCCCGCTGGACTTCTCCATTTCTGTTAACATGGTCCTCATTATTCTGCCACCTAAAGCCTATAGTCATTTTTTAAAATTTATTTTATTATGTTATGTTAATCACCACACATTACATCATTAGTTTTTGATGTAGTGTTCCATGATTCATTGTTTGCGTATAACACCCAGTGCTCCATTCAATACGTGCCCTCTTTAAAACCCATCACCAGGCTAACCCATCCCCCCACCCCCTCCCCTCTAAAACCCTCAGTTTGTTTCTCAGAGTCCATAGTTCATCTCTCATGGTTCGTCTCCCCCTCCGATTCCCCCCCTTCATTTTTCCCTTCCTACTATCTTCTTCTTTTTTTTTTTTTTTTTAACATATAGTATTATTTGTTTCAGAGGTACAGGTCTGTGATTCAACAGTCTTACACAATTCACAGCGCTCACCATAGCATATACCCTCCCCAATTTCTTTTTTTTTTTTAAGATTTTATTTATTTATTAGAGAGAGATAGCGAGAGCAGAAACACAAGCAGGGGGAACGGGAGAGGGAGAAGCAGGCTCCCCGTGTAGCAGGGAGCCCGATGCGGGGCTCAATCCCAGGACCCTGGGATCATGACCTGAGCCGAAGGCAGATGCTTAACCACTGAGCCACCCAGGCGCCCCTACCCTCCCCAATTTCTATCACCCAGCCACCCCATCCCTCCCACCCCCCACCATTCCAGCAACCCTCAGTTTGTTTCCTGAGATTAAGAATTCCTCATATCAGTGAGATCATATGATACATGTCTTTCTCTGATTGATTTATTTCGCTTAGCATAATACCCTCTAGTTCCATCCATGTCGTTGCAAATGGCAAGATTTTGGTTTTTTTGATGGCTGCATAATATTCCATTGTATATATATACCACATCTTCTTTATCCATTCATCTGTTGAATGGACATCTTGGCTCTTTCCAATGTCCACTATAGTCATTTTTGAAAAGAGCCACCTCTTTCAACTCCCAATTCCCAGCAATCATTCTGTTTTCTTAATTCTTCTCTCATATCGGTTCCTTTCCTTTCATCTCCTGTACCCTGAGCCGAGCCATGCCACCACCTGTCAGTAGATTTCCTTTTCTGTGTTTTTGCCCCTTTCAGTTATTTTACATGGTACCCAACTGGCCTTCCTAAAACTGCCTGGATTAGATCACTCTCCTGTTGAAAGATTTTCAGTGAGACTTTATTTCATAGTGGAAAATGCTCAAACTTCTTCACATATTTACCACATCCAAGCACTCCTTTATTTTTTTGTTTCTTTATCCTTCATTATGCAAAACTCTATGCCAGTTGGACTTTTCATTCACAGTCCCTCGAATATGTCACATGCATTGGGCATTCCCTGTTAGTTTATTCCCCCCCTACTGTTCTTGTTGTCCTCCTTCATTCCATGCCATGCCCCCAACACACACACACACACACACACACACACACACAGCCCCTTTTAGCTTCAATGCTTTTTGCTAATATTTTCAAGTGCCTGGACTTTGTAATTAAAAAATAAATGAGAGTACTCGGCAGGGAGTCTGCTTCTCCCTCTGACCCTCCTCCCTCTCATGCTCTCTGTCTCTCATTCTCTCTGTCTCAAATAAATAAATAAAATCTTAAAAAAAATAATAAATGAGAGTAAACTAACTCTTTTTAGATGTAGGTGTTGCCACTAATTGGTTCTAGAGTAGCCTTGGGCTTGTTCTCTAATACTTCTCAGCCTCAGTTTCCACACTAGTACAATGGGAATAATTCCTTCCAGCATGTTGCTCTTTCTTAATTCATTTAAGTTTTCTTTCTCTACCATCTTTTCTCCCCAGTGAAGCCTTTCATGACCTCCCCACCAAAGATTTCTTTCTCTTCTGAAACCATAGCCCCAATTTCTGTTATCCCGCCTTTGGAAAATCATCCTTTGCTTCTTTAAGGTGCTTCCTGGATTTGTATTCCTTGTGTCCTGGAGGAACGCGTTGTATCCTCTACGGGGCTGTAAATGCTTTGGTGATGGTGCTTCATTTTTGAGTAGTCATAGTACTCCGTGCTCTTTTTTACACATTCTCTCACTTATTCTCCCATCGGGGAGGTGGATGTAATCTCTGTTTTGTAGGAAGGAAAAGAGAGATAGGAGTTTTCAGAAAGTTGCCTCAGCTCACTCAGAGCAAGTGGCAGAAGTAGGACTTGAATCCAAGTCCTATGAAACTAAATGCACAGCTGTTGCCTCCCTCCCAGAGCTGTAATCTTAAGGACAGGAACTTATTTTTTGATTGCTTACATTTCAGTATTTAAATTCGTATTTAAATACATTTCAGTATTTAAATTTTTGATTGCTTACAATTCAGTACTTACAGGTTAAGGTCCTGTGACTGACTAAAATTGAGAAAACACTACTAATATTTGTGAAGGAGTAAATAAATGAATACTGTAGACTATATTAATACTGTAAAATAATCCTGGAAGCTTGAGGGCCAATTCTCTATATATTTGGGGGGTGAGTTACCTTGTGCCTGGCCTCTCCACCATTTATACTATTTCTCCAAGGATTAGCAGCACAATGTCTTTATTCTAAAACACAGAATCATGAGGTTAAAGGAAGCATTCAGTGCCATCAGCTGAGAAGAAACAATTCACATTGCAGGTTCTCTAAAGTGGCTTTGTGTGGCTCTGAGCACTGTGAACCCCGCCATTGTATTCATAGCTTTGTAGCCTTTGGCTAAGATCAAGTAGAGTGTTTGTTCTTGAGGCTTTTAAAAACCGATGTTTTCTCCATCCAAGGACAACATATTTAGACTGCATGTGCATTAAAAATATTAAGCTCCTTTGACAGAAAATTTTTAAACAAGAGATTTATTTGAATTCTCTTGGATGCCATTCTTCTATCGACATTGTTCCTATAAAATGCCACAGTAGATTTTTCTGTGATACTGGACGTACTATAGTGACTCAGCCTGCATCCCAAGAAGTATTCCTTAGATGGGAATAAGGAACATTTTCTTTTTCACAAGGAGTTAGTGACATTGCCCTTTGGCCTCCTTGTCCCTACCACACGCACACATTGTGGCAGGGGTGGGGGTTAGCGTGGAGGGTAGCTCAGAAGGATTGATGTAAAACACAATAAAAGTAAAACTATCAGAGAAAGAAACACATTGTACCTGCCTGGGTTGAACCTGGAGAGTGGTAGTCGACAGAAATTTTTCATGATATATAATAAATTTTCAACTATTTGACATTCATATTAGGGTAATTAAAGGAAAGATAAAGGAGGATGGTAAGAGTATGGAAGAAGAGGAAACAGAATCAAGGCAGAGGGTGGAATGAAAAACCAGGACAAAGAGAGGAAGAGGAAAGAGAAAGAAAACGAAAAGTAACGTCAGCGGCTCCTGGGTTCTGAGGTGAGATAGCTGGTCGTAGGTCAGCAGCTTTAGTCACACATCCTGTTATTCACTTTGGGCATCAGAGTGCATTTTCACTACCCTTTGAAATTTCCACACACTCTACAATGATTTGGGAGCACTCTTTCTTTACTGGGAAATTGCTTATCTGCTCTTATTTTCAATCTTGGAGGGCTGTTTTTTTTAAGGTTTTCTTTTCATACAGTCTCGAATATTGGGAAATGGGTAAAATAATGCATTCTGCCTTGACTCTTCCATTTTAATCTTAATTCAGGGCCACTTTAACAGTTCCAAAATGCAGTGGAGTGACTTCTTTCTATAATAATTGAAATATAATATTTTAAAATATTCTTTAGCATTATTATCATTCTTTTGCTGTGTTTAATCATTTGAAGGCAGACAAGCTTTGATTGACCACAGCTGTATTTTAATCCAAGCACCACATTTGACTGAACCACCATTGCCTGTGAACCCCCGTGTCCTCATCTGGAGCACAGAGATCCCATGCCTGCACACTTCTCATGAGGGTGCCATGACGCCCCATGTGCCCACATCCCAGGTCTGGCATAAAGTAGACAGAAAGGATGAGTCAGTTCCTCCCTCCCGGAACCCCCAGTGGTACTCTCACCGAGTGAACAAAAAATACAAAAAGAACTCTTCCTGCCTTTTAATTTACATTGATCACACTGAATGGAATAATCACATTAGCTCACAAGGCACAGGATTGTTTTCAGGGTTGCAGTTCTGTGTACTCTGAGCTCAGAGCAACATCACTTCAGCGTTAGGTAACATTTTACCTGGATCTCATTCTGCTCCTAGAAGAATGCTGGCCCCAAACTCCTGTTTTGCAGAATCCTGAATGACCAGGTAAAAGGGCAGACTCTAAATATGAAGACCTCTTGGGATCCAAAACAATCATGGAACCAAATCAAGGATTCCCATTTTAAAATGTCACTTATATCCATTTTGGGTATATTTTTTACTCCCTAGAGGAGATTTACACCTGTATAAAGTTTAAAATACAATGACCAATTAAATATACAGTGTGGCTTTAAAGGAGCCCCCAAATTACAATAATTCCAAGTAATACTGTTTTCAGGAGACAAAACCCAGAGAACCTTGACTCTTTAGCACTGGAAGGAACATGGATGTCATTAAGCCTAATCACTTACCAGCACAGAGACTGCCTTGATCAGGCATCAGATAGCTTTTTCCTGGGAACATAGAATGACCTAATACATATTGCCTTTCAAGGAAGCCTGATGTGTCATGAGATGGCTCCAGTCATTTAGAAACCAGTCTTTATAAGGAGCTGTTTGTCTGCCTCTTTATGCTGCCCACCTCTGGCTCTTAATTCTGAGTAAGAGATTTCTGCTAATTTTTCTTCCTTGAAATGACCTTCACTATTTGGAACAACTGGCATGCCCACTCTTAGTGTTCTTCTTTAGGTTCAGCTTCCCCGTTTTGGAACCTTTCTCTCACGCAATCCTTCTAGACTCCTCAACATCCCTGCTCCTATTAGAACTGTGGCTATCTGCGTCAGGCAACCCCTCACCAAGCTCAGAGAACAGTGAACTCACTGTCTCCTGTGAGACAGTATTTTTACTGTTGAGGTCAGAGAGGTCTAAAATTACAGTGGGTTTATTTTGGATTTTGTTTTGTTGCTTTTCCCCTTTATTTTCTTTTTACAAAACCTACATCACTACTTACTACAAACTTATGATAAATGAGCATTATAAATCTTCTATTCCCATATAATTTTTTAAAGATTTTATTTTTAAGTAATTTTTACATCCAACATGGGGCTCAAACTCACAACCCGGAGCTCAAGAGTCACACACTCTACTGACTGAGCTAGCCAGGCACCCCAGATTTTTAAGAAGAATCTTTACCTTAAATGTTACCAGACCTTACCAACCTGTGACAACAAATGAGGTTATGTTAACTTTAATAATTTAAATTTCATTAGCTTTTGCCCATGTTTGCTGAGGTGCTTTTCCTATACAATCCAACTAATTATTTCTGGGAGTACCCAAGGGTGTTTCAAAAGTTCCTTTATAGGAACCCCTGCTACCTAGGGAGTCAGGCAGACCCCACAAGGCCGTGCTTCTACTTTGCACCTGCCCCACTGACATTTAACTTTCTCCCTCTGTTCCTAATATTGTACAAAATTATATGCAACATCTCCTTTTTAAAAAGGATTTTATTTTTATGTCATCTCTCCACCCAGCGAGGGGCTCGAACTCAAAACCCTGAGATCAAGAGTCTAGTGCTCCACCGACCAAGCCAGCCAGGTACCACTATCATCCCCACCTCCCCCCCCACTGTTTGTTTTTTTTTTTTTTTTCCCCAATATCTCTTTCCTTATAGCTCTCTGCTGTACCTACAACCTGAAGATTCATCTCTGGAAATGAATTCAAGTAACAGCCACCATGTTCCTTTCAGAATGGTTCTCCCACTTAATAGCTGAGGCTTTGTTACTGGGCTGAGTTTCTGGTGCCCAACTTCTGCTCCTGTAGCAAGAGCTCTCTATGAAGAAGCCTCTAACCCTGTTGCAAATAGTCTTTGATTAGATCTTTTCAAACCTTTTTCCTCTTGAAAAAAACATTGTACCAGGAACATTTTTGCCAAATCATTAAACATTCTTCCAAGTCATCGTTTTTAACTCCTCCATAATAACCATGTTATGAATGTACCCTGCTAGAACTTATTTGCCCATTTTTCTATTGGTGAGGTTATTGGGTCTTATATATACCTTATTATTTTAAGCAAGTATTGTGCTCTGCCTTGCTCCTATTATGCTCTTATTTTCAGCCCATTTTTAGCATTGATGGATAATTTCTTACCTGAATTGTGGCATTCAGTGTATTAGTATTATTCATAGCTTTTGGCTTTAGATATGCATCTTTAAGAAGAACATCTAATTTTTTAACCATCACACCAAATTTTAGCTGCTTATAGACCCAGCTTTTATATTTCAGGCTGTGGAGCTTCCATCCCATGTTGTAAAGCCTCTTGATAAAAGAGAGATACTATATGCCAGAGTGAATCTCACTTTGTAATTTCACTTGTAATTTCAAATGTCACTGACTATTAATGTCAGTTACTAACAGATGTATTTCCTAGTAATCACTTCAAAACCTCTTCATTAAATATAAATTATAGAAAATGAGTTGTAGACTTAAAAGAACCTTTAGGTATGGTCTAGTTCAATGGCCAAATTTCAACCATGCATCCACTTATCTCTTTCTTCCACAAGCCATTTATCATCCTCCGTCTATATCCTAGGGACAGTATAAGAAGGTAAGCTGCATGGCGGGCTGGCTTAGTGAGTAGAGCATGTATCTCTTGATCTCAGGGTTGTGAGTTCAAGCCCCATGTTGGGCACAGAGCCTACTGGAAAAAAATTTAAAAAGGTAAGAGCCAGACATTGTCCTTGTAATATGGATGATAAAGGAATGAATAGAAGGGATAACAAGTGTGATTCTTACTCTCTGGTAGGAGAAGGAAGGATTTCCAAAGAAGTAACATTTAAGACATACCCTTAAAAAGAACAAAGAATTTAGCAAGGGATTATGTGGGTGGGGTAACAGACCAGAAAAGCCATGGCATGTTGGGTAAATTTTTGTAGCTACAGCCTTAGAATACATAGTACTCTCCCTGGTACCCTCAGATGAAGTAGCAAAGATGTGAGTCTGGTAGTAAAAGCCTTTAAAGACCATGTGCATGATATCTACCATGAAACAGAAAAAAAAAATCAAGGTTATTCAAGTAGGGGGATCAGATGTTTCAGAAAGACATTTTTGATAACACCCTGGACGATGGATTATGGGCTGGAGGCAAGAGATAAGGCTTTTCTGTGTCAGTGTGACAGGCTATTTTATTAATAAAACACACAACTTCTACTCAGATATATGTAAGATATAACAGATTCCTCTCAACTTGTCCAAGGTTTTTGGAAAAATGGTACCCTTTTTATTATTGATTTTGTTTATTTACCTGTAGTAGACGGGTCTTCTATTTCCCTTGAAGAAATCTTTAAATAGGTAGGAAATAGAAAAAGTTGAAAAGGGGTATCAGGAACCTCCTTCACCTAGGTTTTATCTGTCTTTTAGAAGGTAACTGATCAAAAGCTATGAAAGTCAACATCTCACCAATGCCGTATTTTATTTGGTTGGATGATGTGTCAAGAGAATGCCTCAGGCCTCCTTTGTCCATTAACGGGCCAGTTGTGAGTCACAGTCTGGACATGAGGAAATGTTCATTTACTTTTTCAGAGTCATGGCAATGAGACTTTTTTATGCCCAGAGTACTATCCTGGCCTAAAGTGCCTGTTGAGAAGGTTATTTTCAGCCACAGGCAGGGAGCAGAATGTCAAAATATAATTCTAAGAGCTTCGTCGTCATTCGGATAGCCTGAGGAAGCTGAGCTTTTGCAGCTGCCTGAAACCCACATGCTACATATGATGTGGATCAGCACTGTTAAGTAGCCGCTTCAGGATTCTTAATGCCCTATGGCTTTGGAAATACTTGTTAACCCACAGAGGGAGAAGAGCTGTAAGCAAATTGGATCGCAGCCTGAATTTATTATAATTCAATTCAATAACCACCTTACCTCTCCAAGTCCTGGTTCGGGATCTGTTGAAAATTACAGTTGATTGAAGCTGTGCCCAGTTACCTATCTTGAGAGAAGGAGATTGTGGTTCAAGATTTCTTGAAGTCCCAGAAATGCGAAGAACTGCGAAAGAGAATTGGCGGGTGGTGCTTTCCACATGTACGCTTTTCCAGAGGCGAGAAAGCAGATGCCAGGGTGGGGGAAAGGGAGGCCACATGATGTGGAAAGGTACATGCAGAGTGCCCAGGAGTCTGCATTTCTGATCTCCTGCCAAAAGAAACACTGCTATCCTCCCACTGTTCTTACTGCTCAGAGCTCGCACTCAACAAACCCATAACTCTTCTTAATGTAATTCTCATGACATAACCTGACCAACCACATGAAACCTAATCAAGAAAACAATGGTTGTCATTGGCAACAAACACAGGCGTTGCATCACACCACATTCTTTACTTGACAGAGCAGAATGTTAGAGTAGAAACTGCAAAAATGGGGCGATACCCTTTATTAAGTAAATGATAACAATAAAAAAAAAAGCTTTATCAGAAAGTCCATATTAAATTTAAAAAAGAAAATACATGGGGATGCCTGGGTGGCTCAGTCAGTTAAGCATCTGCCTTTGGCTCAGGTCATGATTTCCAGGTTCTGGGATCAAGTCCAGCATCTGGCTCCCCGCTCAGTGGGGAGCCTGCTTCTCCCTCTCCCTTTGTGTGCTTCTCCCCCTGCTTGTGCTCATGATCTCTCTCTCTCTCTCTCTGTCAAATAAATAAATAAAATCTTTAAAAAAATAAAAACACCTGTACAAGCTAGTTGTGTTGACACCTTTCCTATAATTGCTAGTGCAAACTATTTTGTCTAAAGCTGGTTCTTAGAACAGCCACCTGTCTGTTTACTGAACATGGAAAATAGCAGCACTTTCCTCATCCTCATCCTCATAAAAAACACCAAGAAAGTGAAAGGGCATTTCAGTAGCTCGCCATCCTTGGCCGAAACATAGTGAGTCAGACTAGGGGACTAGGAGAGGTCAGTGATCCTGTCCATTTGCACATCATCCAAACCTGGCACTTAGCAGGTACTCAATAAATGCTGGCTGAGCGAATGAGTGAGTGAATCAGTGAATGAAGTGCTAATCCTTAGGAACACTTTCCTAGTAGGAGACATTTGCTGTATTCACAAATGAAAATGAAATATACTTGAATTGTGGGATTATAAGCCATCTTTCTATCTCCTGAACCATAGGTTCCAAATGCACTTCCGACTGTGCTTATGAAGGGAGAGAATGGGGTTTAAGTACAAACTCATATATTTGTACATGGTATTGTGAACTGTAAATATCATGCCAGTGTTTGAGACCAGAATGTCTTTGTAGTCAAAGAAGTTTTCCCAAATGGTGTGTCTGTTTTAAAGTAGGTTTAGTTTAAGACATTAATTTTGTAGTAGAAAAATGGAATTTGTGTAGTTTTAAATTTTCAGTGACTGAGATTGTAAAATATTTGTTTTCTGAAATAGGGTCCTCCCACATATTGCTTAATCCTCATGTTAATAATAACCCAAATATGTTATAAAGTATTAACACTGAAACTAATTAGCAAAATAAATAAAAAAGGTGACACCTGGTGTACTACTCTACAGATTTTAAAAATGCGTGTTTCAACCTGTCCTGTGCCATGCCCTTCATTATATCCCTCTGTTAAGGCCTGTAAGATTTTACTTTCTACTTTTTACTCTTTTCTTTTAGTCAGAAAGAACTGAGAGGATCTAGAACCTCCTCTGCACATTTAGAATATCATTTGTACTTGACTTTGATCTTTGGTTCTGAATCTAAGACTTTGATTTACAAGTATAAATGTTTTTTTTAAAAAGCACAATTCATTTTTAAAATTAATTTATTTTTTTTTAATTTTGGAAATTGCTTCTGGAAATCATGGAAATGTACTTCCTTCTTCTGGAGAGGTGTGGGCTATGGGAGGGAAACCCTCTCTCCACTGATTTGCTGTCACTTACCTCTGAGGTACATTAATTCTGCTTCAATCCTAGGTTAACACTTTTGTGAGCTCTGACATGTTGCTTCGCACTTTTTGATATGTAACACACAATGTCAAGAAAAAGTTTTTAAATGGCTTGCAGGCCGATTAAATATGGCCACATATCAAATTATATTTTGTAAATACACATGTATGAATTGCATCCTGCTCCAATTTAGTAGAGACTGATATCTTCCCTTTCATATAAAATGAATTTTTATGCTAGAACATGACAATGAATTGAGAATTGGCATAGGAGCCTGACTGAGGAATACTTAAGACAGAAAAGACAGAAGAGCTAAGATTATGTAGCCCAGGGAAGAAAAGGATGATCTAACCTATCTTTGATTAATAGGTAGTGCTTCATCACAGAGGTAGAAAGCAGATGTATACTTGTACTCAGGGCTGTGTAGAATGAATGACCTTGATTTATAGATGAAGATGCTGTTTTATATCAGTATTTCTCAACCTGGGGTTCCTCTTAAACTTGGCTGTGCATTGATGCTGGGTCCCACACTCAGAGATCCTCATTTATTTGGTTTGGAACATGGCCTGGACACTGACTGAAATTTATAAAACTCCCAGGTGCAGTTAAGGTTGAGAGCCACCATTCTGTAGATTGAGATATAACCAAAATTAGTTCCCCTCTGGTGTCTGAGTTACTCCTCATTGTTGTTTATCCAATGGGCATTGGTTTGGGCATTGTTTCTAGCAGCTCCTGGTTAATATGAATTCTATTACTTTCGATGGAGTAGTGCATTAACGCATTTGTACTGTCACCCAGGTGTTAAGATAGTTTGGAGAGGACCGTGAAACAAGGTAAATTTGGGGAAAGAAGAAAAGTAAGAATAGGGAAATCCCAAAGTATTAGAAGACTTGCCTGGGGTGAAGGGAGTCAGTATAAACCAGTGGAACAAAAAGGAGATGCTGGGTCATCACCTTAATTCGGTAACTTGGATTTAAATTTCATTGTCTTCTGTCCCTGGTTTTTATTACTGCCTGTCATTGTTGCAACGATTCTTAGATTAAAACGATTATTAGAATAAAATTGTTTATAATTCACCAATTCTTTTTTTTAAGATTTTATTTATTTTATTTTTTATTTTTAAGATTTTATTTATTTATTTGAGATTTTATTTTATTTTAAGATTTTATTTATTTATTTGAGAGAGTGAGAGAGAGCATGAGAGGGAGAGGGTCAGAGGGAGAAACAGACTCCCCACTGGGCAGGGAGCCCAATGTGGGACTCGATCCTGGGACTCCAGGATCACGACCTGAGCTGAAGGCAGTTGCTTAACCAACTGAGCCACCCAGGCGCCCTATAATTCACCAATTCTTAAATGAATGCACAGATTGTAGCACTTTGGTGGAAAGGATGCTACATGGATTATGCATTCAACGTGTGATGGTGAGGCAAAAGGGACAAAGTACTGGGTCTTTAAATTCCTTTACAATCTCAAGAAAATATGATTCTCTATTTACAGGTACTCCCACTGTAGGTGGGGTGGTTGGTAACCACTAGAGTAGGTCATTTATATGCTAGTAAAATACTGAAACATGCCACAATTAATGATGAACCTTCTTTGAAAAGTTTTCCCATGTGACATAAGCAGTATGTGGCTTGAGTCCAGGGGCTCATGATAATCTTTAGATGTCCATATCCCTCTTCAGGCCATATTTAACCACATAAAATACTGGGTTTGACAAGTTCTCTCTGAAAAAGTGGGACCTATGCTTAAGAATGATTTTGGCAATATATATTGGATAAAGGCCTCATATCTAGAAACTATAAAGAACTTCTACAAATCAACGGAACAATTCGATTTTAGAAAATCACAAAAAAACCCAGGCATTTCAAGGTAAAGGGTATCCAAATGGCCAGTAAGCATCGGGTTCTAGGCTCTGCCCGTACTGTCTCAGAAGCACCAACTTTGAAATGTTCATGAATTTGGTGAGCTAACTGCTAAATATGTCATTGCTTAAAATCAAATTACATAAGCTTTCAATAAAGTAAATTATATTAAAAACAAAGGTAATACATATGGCAAAACTCATCAGTCCTCATTATCTTACTACATTTTATTATTGTCTGTGCTCTTGAGCCCATTTGTCTGTTGTGTCTGTATGGTGGAAACACTACATAGTGGTGAGCTACTGTACTTCTCTTCCCAACTCTGTTCAGTGATGTCATGTTGGTAGCTTGAAATGGACTGTGGGGGTATTTACATCAAGGAAGACAGCAGATGCTCAAGTCAGGGATTGATTGTTTTCTTGACAGTCTAGACTTAAGAAAGTAGTGGAGAAAAATAATAATAGAGATTAAAATTGAGTGTTGCAATGTCTATAGCCATTGTATTTTAAAGAACGCACAAAAAAATTGAGGAAATTTTCTTCTAGAATTTTAAAACTGTGATCTATTGCAGCAAAGAAATTGCCCTAGTCATTGACAAATGAGTAGAACTCCAACATACATCTTCATTGCTTCACTTTTGTCTTACTTGTTAATGTAAACCGAAATGTCAACCCACAATCGTATAGAAACTACACTCCTTTGTCAACTGTGACCCCAGTTTGGTTACATGTATAAGAGTTCAGCAAAAAATCAGTGAATGCATTCTGTGAAAATCAATTGGCTTTGTGGAATTCCAAATTAAAGACTATTATGTACTTTTTATTGTTGTTACATGCACTGTATATAGTAAAATTTATAATACACTTTATGTATATATTTTTCCCCAGATGGTGGTTGTTAATAACACATTTACAATGCCACTGGCCAATTCATATGGAAAAACACTCATCATCATTATTCAGTAGCAAAATGCAATTAAAGCCACAATAAGCTAGTACTCTACCTTCATCACAGTGGCTAAAATTAACTGAAAATACCAAGTGTAGATAAGGATATGGAGTATCTACTCTCACACAGTGCTGGTAGGGGTTTAAGTTGAAAAGATCACTTTGGAAACTGGCCCTATCTACCATATGCTAAACATACATGTGCCTATGATGCACTCATCCACTCCTGGGCATATATTCAACAAAATGAGTGCTTATGTTCAATAAAATATATGAGCAAGAATATTCATTCCAGCTTGATTTATAGTAGTCCAAGTTGGGAACAGTCTAAATGTCTGTCAGTGGTAGAATGGATGCATAAATTGTGGTATAGTCAAACAGTGGGTTACTTCAAAGCAATGAAAAAGAGATTACTGTTACACACAAAGTGAGAATATTTTCACAGTCATTATGTCACATGAAAGAAACCAGATGCAAAATGGTATATAGTATCTGTTTCTGTTTATATGTTTAAGAAGAGGCAAAACACATTTATGGTGAGAGAGGTCAAAATAGTGGTTACCTCTGGGGCGAGTATTGCCTGAGAAAAGCACATTCTATATCTTGATCTGGATGTTGGTTATATATGTATGTACATTACAAAAAAAAAACCCAACAAGCTATACATTTATGATTTTTGTACTTAATGTAAATTTAGGGTATATGTCATTTAAAAAATAAACACTCATTAAAAAAGTGGCCCCCAAGACTGACAACAATTTCCCAGTTTGGTCAGAACATGGTAGGTTTTTACTACTTAGATGTGAATTTGTGAATGTCTCCCTCCGGGACTGTGCAGGGTCCATCTGTGCCACAAATCCACATGCTGCAGTCCTGACCATTGCACTCTCCATAATCTGTTTGTGCAAATGCAGCTTTTGATGACATGACTGTTTTCTGTTGATTCCGTTAGATCTTTTAGATCTAACAGCCATAAATCTCAACTGTTGTTGGCATTTTTACTTGAGCTGCAAGATTTTACATCTTTCCAAATTAATTTTAATATTCGATCTGCTCTTCCACCCTGTGAAGATTTTCTTTTAAAAAAATATTTACCTTTTAAAACATATTTATTCTTGGGGTTTGATTTTATCATCTAGGACAGTGGCTTTCAAACTTGACTGATCATTAGAATCACTGGATAAAGTTTCCTGGACCTAACCCTGCTGGTTCTAATTCAGTAGTTGTAGGTTGGGGTTCTGAATTCTGTTTAACATTTCCCCTAGAAAATTGTAACGATCAGTCTGGTTTGGGAAACTACTAACCTATGACTTTAGCCATCCTTCCAGCTTTTTGTTAGAGTCAGATATGGTAAACATGGAATACATATCATAAAGTCTGTATCTTAAAATGCTTAAACATTGCATATGATGGCATGGCAGTGACTGCTCTTCAGGATTATGGGGACTCTATTACTCCACACCTTTTGGGGACCATTGTCCAACTTTTCAGGACCCTGATGTACCCATCCACCTAGCCCACTTTACTCCAGTATGCCTACAAGTATATTCTGAAAGATCTTGTCAAATGTCTTCATGAAAACCAGGTACAATATGATACAGATACTCATTCCCTCATCTATTAGCATAGTTACCTCTGGAAAGGAAATGATACAAATTTTAAATAACCTAATTTGAATCCTGCATGTTACTACCTGTATCATAGAAGGTTCATGGTTAATTGCTTGAATAATTTATTCAAGAGTTTGCCAGGGATTAGCATGAAAATCTCTTAAATTTTGTAAATCTTCTTCTGTTCTGTCTTTTGAATATAAAGCTGTAAAGCATTTCTCCAAGAGAGCAGTACCTCTGCCTCTCTCTGTGATTCCTAAATTTTTCCCAGTCATGTGGCCCTTACTTTTGGAGAATGAGTAGGATGGCATTGCAATGAACATCCCAGATAGGCAGAAAAGCATACATGTTATGTGTTGTTGCCGAGCATACGTACTTGGCCTCACATATTAATAAGTGTTTACTGATTTGACATAAAACCATTCCTGATGACTTCTTTCTCTTTGTTCAAATACTACCACAATCTTTACAACTAATATTTAACATTTTGGGGGTGATTTGTTCTTAGGAACAGTACATTTTACCAGTGAAGGGGATCTCTGTGGTCATCTGTTTCATCACCATCATAGTCCGATAAGGAAACTGAGGCCTAGAAAGTAGGGGGCTTGCTTCAGGCCTTAGGACAAGTAGTAATAGAGTTAGAACTTGACTCCTGGTCAAGTGCTCTTTCAGTTGCACAAAACTCTTTACCTAAGGATGCTGCAGTGACAGTATTGTCAGACCAGGATCCAGTGAACTTACAAATTCAGTCGTTATCTAGACCATTAATTTTGCTCGAAGAAGAAAAAAAAAAAAAATTTGCTCGAAGAAAAAAGTTCCACAAAATAGTAATAGAGTCCTGGTCATGCATTGGAAAATTCTATGCTGTTGTATAAAACAAGGACTAGGCAAGAAGGATAAATGTTCAACACAATCTATCTTTATTATAGGAAAAGCAATTTAAAACATATTTCACTGAGTAGTGCCAGAACATTGCTGAGAAAGAAAGTTAATGCTTTTTCCTTTGAAAAAAGCTTCTATAATGTGTAGATATTGTCATATTAGAGACATTCCAGGGAAATGCTTGGTCAACTAAAATTGTTAAAGAGCAAAAATTGAACATTGACTTGGAAGCAAAGTATTTTCCCCGCTTCTGTGAATTTTAATGGTAGCCATTGATGCTCCTCTTAATTCCTTCCACCCTAAAAAAATAGAAGATATTCTTGAGGGAAGAAAAAAATGCTCTGACAACTAACGCAAGGAAATTGATGGCACCATAAGGCTGTTTGAGGGAAAAATGTGGGAACTCAAATACTGTTGGTGGGAGTATAAATTGAATCAGCAACTTTGAAGAACAATTTGGCAGTTTCTATTAAAATGAAAAATGCTTATACCTTATCATTTAAGAATCCTGCTTCTATGTATCTATTATAAAAAAATCTTAGGATGTGTGCCCAATGAGGAGTTTGCAAGGCTGTCCTTTGTACGTGGTAGTGAACAACTGGACACCTGAATGCCCATCAATAGGGAAACAGTGAACAGAGCTGAGAAATGGTATGGAATACTGTGCCTTAGCTAAAGATTACGAGGGAGATCTTCATCGAAGGAAAAAACAAGTTACTGAGTGATGAGAATGTTCATTAAGCACAACACACTGCTCAAAAACAAAAGCCTCCGAAAACAGTAGTATATGGTCCTCTGGGCACATAATTATTCATGAAATCACATGGAGATCTAGAATTTTGCTGTCTAGTATAGTAGACATTAGCCAAGGAAGACTATTTAAATTTCAATTAATAAAAATTAAAAAAATAAAAATTCTGTTCCTCAGTTGCATTAGCCACACTTCAAGTACTGAATAGCCACATGGGGCTGGGGGTTCCTATAATGGACTGCAGAGTCTTGAAAGAGACACAACTGCTCACAGGGTTCCCTATGATGAGGGCCGAATTTGGGGATGGACCTTTAGATTTCTGGGTAACTTTAAAGTTTTTTGTAGTGAGAATAGATTGTATATTACATGGATAATTTAAAAGTAATGCATTTGTAAAATTGGAAGCATGTCTAATAATAGGATTTCTAAAACATTTTAAACTTTTAGTGGGTAGATCAGTGTAAATGGATTTGGATACACCATCCTTTTAGTCTAACTATCTAAAAGCTCACAACAAATACTAAAACAAACTGTACAAACCATTGACTCCTTTCTTTCCTTCCTTTAACACATGTCTGCTGAGCACACTATATTCCAGGCATTTAAAATATAAGAATCACAAGGCAACTGCTGCTCGGAAAGAAGTGTATTCACCATGGGCACAGCAAGAGGATTTCTTTGTCATGCATTACTTTCCTTTGTAACTGATTAAGTAATTACTGGCTGGCTTTATGCAATGCTTATATAATTACAGAATATACAGTGTTTATTAAACCAGCTAGAATGCATATTTTTATATTAGTGCAATAGGTATTCACATTTATTTTATTAGGGCTTAAAAATAATAATTTGGGAAAAAACTCAGATTGGTCTTCATAATTTAGCAATCATTCGAGCACTTCTAGGTCAGAATAAGTTCTTTGAAAGCACCAGAAAGAAAAGCATATACTTGCTTATACAAATATACATAGACTTACTGTAGGGCTAGGTGTTTTGGGTTGATGGAAGCACAAACATGTTCTCCATTAACTGTTTAGATGATAGGTCAGTAGTGTGGGGGTAAATCTTGATTATGAGTATCCTTGACAAATGCTATACACACAGAAGACTTGACTGAAAGCCCCAGCTAACTGTGAACACAGAAAAGAATGAATCTGGTGTCTTCAGATACACAAAGATCAGCGTCTCCCTTATATCCAGAACTTAACACATAGTATTTGTCCAATTAAATGCTTTCAAATTAACTAAATTACATCCTGGAAATTATAAGTCTTAAATAAGATTTGCCTTTTAGTTTCAATTAATGGTATAGAAACAGGCAAAGAATTTTGCCACACTTGGAGGAGTTTGTTTTTCCACTTCTAGTCTTTTTTTTTTGCCTCATCTTAAAAGTGTGGGTCTAATATAGCAAAATTTGTTTTTAGAATTGAATCTTTTATAGTGTTTTGAGCTCCTTTGGAAAAAAATGGTTTATGGTATTGTTATGCAATAATGTCTACTTTTAAAAATCCATTATTTATTAAAATATTAGCAACCGGGGCAGTTGTCTGCCTCCATCAGTAGAGCATGTGACTTTTGATCTTGAGGTCATGAGTTTGAACCCCATGTTGAGGATAAAGTTTACTTAAAAAGATAAAATAAGGGGCGCCTGGGTGGCTCAGTCATTAAGCGTCTGCCTTCGGCTCAGGTCGTGATCCCAGGGTCCTGGGATCGAGCCCCGCATCAGGCTCCCTGCTCCGCAGGAGGTCTGCTTCTCCCTCTCCCTCTCCCCCTGCTTGTGTTCCCTCTCTCGCTGTGTCTCTCTCTGTCAAATAAATATATAAAATCTTTAAAAAAAAAAAAAGATAAAATAAAAATCTCTTCCTTTAAAAAAAAATCAGCAACAAGTTTGAGCACTACAAAAATGGCTGGATTAAAATTTGAAATGGCATCACCTGGGTACAAGTTAATGCCTTTGCTTGCTAGACTTCAATTCCATCAATCTCTATTTATTCTAGTCCTTAGAGACTTAAGGAGGTCTCTGTGGACCAGCAGTAACATCACCCGGGAGCTTTGGAAATCCAAACTCTCAAGCCCCACCCCAGACCTACTGAATCAGAATCTGTCTTTGGCATGGTTTCCACGTGATTTTTAAGTAATTTAAAGCTTGCGAAGCACTTGTTTGGCCTTCAGTTGCCTTTGCACACCTTCTCACCAACAGTAACTTGTAGACCAGTCTTTCTTTGGCCCCTTAGCCTGTTCACAGCCTTCTAACTAGCATGCTGTCAACAGAGTTGTCGTTTAGACTCACAGCTCAGTTATTTCATAGCCTCTGCTAAAGTTATGCCTTTTGCAAGGGGAAGAACACCAATTAAAGAGGAGGGTGGACTTAGCCTCAACCTCAGCACAGGAGCGTAACAATAACCGAGAGTCTGTAGGGGCTGGTACCAGGCAGCACCTGGACTACTCCTGGTTCTGCTGAAAGCATTCTGTTTGACTGCAGTTCAGAAGAAGAAAATAAAAGCATACCAGAAGCCTGGGAAGGTTCATATTATCTATCAGCAATGTTCCAAGGGATGTTTGTAGTAAGCACAGGTAAGGGTTCTGAGAATAACCATCTCTGGACATGCTGGAAGATGCAGGTGGATTCAGAGCCAAGCAAGTTGGCTTTCCTAAATCACATTAGCATATTAAAGGACTAGGGGATCTTACTATAAGGAAACCTGTTTAACTGTATTCAGTGTTGCCCCATTTTTTTTATTCACAAAATGCTTTTTTTCCCTCCATTCAGTGCTCATTAAATTTGTGCAAAAGTAGTATTTGGTGGGACAACTTTACGAAAAATGAGTGCAGAAGTTTTTCTTTTATTCAATAATAAGTTAGGTCCTGAAATGTTAGAAAATCTGACTTATTATGTAACACTTAATATGTATACATAGCTCTGTAGTTTCATTATTTTAGAAGTAAAACAATGCTTTGATTCCAAATATTAAATTAACTTAGGCATTGCTCTCCCACTCTGTCTCTCAAGCTGTGACTCAGATGTCAGAATAAATTTTGTTACCTAGTTGGGGAAGGAGTTTTCACAAGTTTAGGGCCATAAAAGCATTAGTCAGGCACCTTGTTAGTGCAGTCCCCTCTTATTTTCTTGAACATTGAATATATCTTTTCTGTTTCTCTTTTTAAAGCACTAAGAAACATACTATTAGTACGCGCAAATGGTGGAGACCGTGTTGCCTTGGGATGCACTTGGGATAACGATTTTTCTTATATGGCAGCTAACACACTTGCAATCAAAGACAGCATCTGGTTTTTCTTCTTTTTTTAAGTTATAAAACCCTAGGGAAGTTATAGGACTTTTAACCAGAAAACGGAATTCCAGAGAAACTGAATGAACTTGTTCAAGGTGACTTAGCTAATTACAAAATTGGGAATAAAACTGCAGTTTTTTAACGCCTTTTGTAAAACATCCCACATAAATGACTAGGTTGGAGAAGGTTGGATATGAAAAGTATCACCCTAAAAATACGACTGACTTATGAGGAGTCATTGTCTAAATATGTTAAGCTTTAGAAAGTAAATTGCCAGCTACAATTATAAACCCCGGAATTATGGACGCTTTCAGTGAAATGTACTATTTTGTCTCATAAAAACCATATCCAAAAAACAAAATGAAACAGATGTTATGTGTCAGGGTTAGAAGGAGGCTTTCCAGTCATATTATGCTAATTTGAAGAAGAATAAAAATCCTTATCTTGGGGCCAGTGGGGGATGGGTACAGAAACTACAAAAGAGATGAGGAAATGTGCTCCTTGGTGTCCAGGTTTTGAATAGATTACTACTGTATAATATTACTCTGAACTTGGGATATATGTTGGATTTTGTTCACTAACATGTCTGTTATGTGCACAAAAAGAGCAAAAGACTCGGAAGGTATACCCAAGTTATTTTGTGCATTCACCATCCCTTTTTTCTAATACAATGAACAGTTTGGAGGAGTTTGAGACCTCTTGATTATGAAGTAATATCTGTCAAAGCCTCAAAAATACTATAGCTGTTGGGCATTGGTTAGTTTTTTGGAAACATTTCACTTCAAAAACTGTTGAAACAGATATTTTGTAGTCAGATTAGATTTGCACATGTCAAGTTATATGAACTAATTTTGCTAAGAGTACCTTTATTAATTTGGTTGACTTTTATTTTTTAAATGCAAAGGCAGGATAGTGCAGTAGTTTACAAGCATGGTCTCTGGACTAGGACTGTCTGGTTTAACAACCCTGTTACCTACCGAGTGTGTATGACCTAAAGTAGTTTAACTTACATGCCAGAGTATTCTCACTTTTAAAATGAGGGTAATAGTACCTACCTCATTGGAATGATTGTGATGGCCAAATTAGGTCATGATGCAAAGGGCTTATGCTTAGGGCACATGTGTTCTCTACTTCCAGCTAGTGACTTTTTCAGTTATTCTGTATGCGGAGGGATGGTCTACTACAGAGATAATGGACCATAGGAGATTTTTTTGTCAGCAAGTTGAAGGCAAAATGCTGGACTCTTCTGCCCACTGAAAGAAGACCCAGAAATCCAGAATCTTACAATGTGTTAAAATTTTAGTGGCCATCAAAACCAAGGCCTTTACTGAAGTTTGGCTAATATTTAGAGAGGGTATTCAAGTATATCATCTTAGCATACTAACCAAGAGTAATTCTGTTCCAGAATTGGAAGCTTTTATACGTGAATTGATCAGGAGGAAAGGAAAGTGTTGTCTAAATTGTAGTGCAACTATTTTGTCAGAAATAAAATAAATATGTTGTGCTAATGTTGCTAGTCTAAGCTGTGCCCTATAAAATAATTTTTCTTTTAAATGAAATATACTGACTTACTATTTCAATAGAAGTATCTCTAACACTTAGTTTTAATTTAGCGGAATAAAAAACCACACTTAACTAGATTTAATCTAGGAAAAAAAACATTTAATCTTTTTATTAAATTGAGCTGGGAACCTCATGTTGTATGCTCAAAGTATAGCTCTAATATAAATCAAGACAGATATGTTTCTTGTGTTCAGTGAACCATAGATGCTTTTTTTTTTACATTAACAGCCTTTTGATGATTAATTAGGTGAACCATACTTAATTAGATGGAAAGTATCATTGATTAGGTTAAAAAATGTCCAGTCTATTTTTGACTTCCCTATTGGCTTGAATGCTCATAGTCAGTGAACAAATCCTTCCAAACATTGAGTCATTATCCCCTTTCTTTCCATTTCTACACCAATTTATATTGAAATGGAACTATTAAGCAGCCTTTACAATTCCTCCAAATCATAGTACACATTGCAACCAAATTAATCTTATTTAAATACCTCTATTATTTACTTACATCCCAAGTAAATTTTACTAATTTTTCCATAGGAAAGGGTCTAAAAATCCAACATCTCTTTCCTCTCCATGATAATCTACTCCTCCAGACTGTCTTATAACTATTCTTCCACATGTGCCTTCTTTCAAGGCCAAATTCAACTCCTGCTGATGCTTCAAGTTACATGGTCAAGATACGTATATTATTGGTTACTCCTCAATCCTTGAGGCACTGATTTTTTTTTCTATTATTAATTTGATATCCCTTATCTCCTTTGTGGAAGGGGTTTTGTGCATCTCCCGTTTTCAAGTAGATATTTTGCTGTTTATAATCTCTGCCAACCAGCCCAGTATCTGATAAAAATTTAGTGATGATGATGATTCCAAAAGCCCTGTTCCACAATGTCCAGATGTGCTTTTCAGTGTAGGGATGATATAATTTTATTGTCAGAGTTTATAATGATATAAATTCTAAATGAAAAATAATCACAATGAAAATATAAAATGAAATAATTTTAGAATATATTCTTTTGCAAACTGGAAAACTACCACGGAGCTTAATAAAAACTCCTTTGTATCAAAGGAGTACAGACATATAGATGAAAAAACACTCAGGAATTCCACCTCAAGCTGCGCTTACTAGAATACCGTGCCTTTGTAAGAATTTCATGACTTGGCTGGCTTCACAGGTTACCATGGTGTATGTCCTGAGTGGGTCCAAGGGCAGAAGTTAGTGTTAACTAGACCAAGAGCTCAGGGCACTCAGATCTCTACTATTTTTTCAATAAAAAGATCCATCATAGATTTTAAATATTGGATCAACTTTCTTTTTGGGGGTGATTTAGTGTAGAGTTGAAATAGGAGGCCCTGGTACTTCATAGACAATGAAATCTTGGTCCTGCCCTGTTGAACTATATGACTTTGGGCAAGTTATCTTTTTAAAAGATTTATTTATTTCTTTGAGAGACAGAGTGTGTGAGCAGGGGGAGGGGCAGATGGAGAGAGTGAGGGAGAGAAGCAGACTCCCTGCTGAATGGGGAGACTGACATGGGGCTTGATCTCAGGACCCTGAAATCACGACACTGAGATCATGACCTGAGCTGAAATCAAAAGTTGGACACCTAACCGACTGAGCCACACGCAGGCCCCAATTTTGGGCAAGTTATTTAACTTCCTTAAGCCCTCATCAGTAAAATAGTGGTAATGAAATAATACCCTAAGAGTTATTGCAAGAATTAAATGAAATACAATGCAAAATGCCTGGCAGAGAGTTGTTATCTACTGAGTGTAAATTTCTGTAAGTTTCTTGTATCACCTAGTGGCAGGTGGCATTTATTGGGTGTTTACTGTATACCAAGCATTCTCCTAAGCCCTTTATATCATGGGTATTAACATATTTAATTTTTGCAGCATTCTTATGCAATGGCTATTATTATCATTCAATTTCACAGTTGAGGGACTGATCCACACACAAAGTAACACAGTAAGTATCATAGCTGGAGTTCAAAACAAGCTTTTGGGTTCCAAACACACTCTTCTTAATTACTAGACAATATAACCTTTCCCACTATCAGATCATTTCCACGGACTATATCCTATGGGCAGGTTAAAAAGGAGTCTCGTTTTAACAAACTGTTTACCTAATTAAAACACAGTTGGCAGAAGCAGCGTACAATGCATTCTATAGTCAATTTATATGTCCTTTTGAATTAGCTGCACCATTGCTCCCTTTCAATTGTGGGAAATTCAGCCTTGCTTGTATCTTACCTAGATAAGGGTACATTTTTCAATCCTTGTTCCAGAACTTGTGCAAATCTTATTTCATATTTGTTTTGTTGCCTGTGAATAATTAATTAAATATTACCAAGGATTCTGAATAATCTAAAAAAACAAATTTAGAAAATCCACAAAAAGGTATTTAGGAAAACCTTTATGAAATTAAGAGATATTATCTGCAGTTCTAGGTATGGGTGACTTTATCAAAACATTTTGCCCACTTTTAAATTTCCACTTGTTAAAACGGAAGGCCTTATTTGGCTGTCATTTGCAGTACTGTGCTTTTCAGAAGAGTTTCTGGCAGCTAATTTTAAAGAGATTTTGTTAAAAAGGAAAAAAAAAAAAGGCAAGCTATGTCGTATTCCTGTTGGAAGAGTTCCCCTGACCCTCTACATTATTATAAAGAAAATTGCCAGTTTATCCAAACCTCGCCCACCTTTGGTCATCTTCAGAACTTTACAATTTGTATTTCTTAAGGCAGTGATTTTTGAGCATGATTTTGAAATGCTGTGGGGTTTTCCAAGTTATTTGAAGGGAGGATGGCAAAGAATTCTCAAAACAAAATTAATTTTATTTTCAAAAAGCACCATGAGTGCCATATATCATTTGGGGGATTCGGGAGGGTGATTGTAGATGTTAGGATATTGACCAAATAATGATAGGAACCTGTAGAAAGGCAGCCAATTCTGCGTCTACAGTGGAATCCTTTAACAAGCACCAAAGCAACAGGAAATTTGTAGAAAGCCTTTGTTCAGTTTTAGAACATGTTTATCCACAACCCTCAATGAATTTTCAGTAGAATATTATTATATCTTCCATTTTAGCTTAGTTATTCTCATCAACAGAGTGCCTGATCTCTGAGCATCCACGTGACATAGCACTTATGAGAACACTAGCTTGTAAATATTTTATTCCTCTTAAATGAAGGTCACTGAAAGCAAGAACTAGCACCTAGAATATCCTGAACTCAATGAGTTTCCATTTTATGGCCCATAGTGTTCTTAGTCATATTGATTTCTTTATTTGGTCATTGAGAATCACTTTTCTCTACTTAAAACCAGACATTAAGTATCTTCAGCTTCCTGGCTCTCATCTAGGTACTTGGGTTATACTTTGACATGTGAATTGTTTTGCAGTTAATTTACGAGATAATAAATGCCCAGACAATGTGGACAGCATCTAGCTAATCTTTAAATATCCTACAGCACTTCATATAGTGCCTAGCACAAAATAAATGCCCACAGATGTTTGCTGAATAGAATTGTCTTTAGGTAGTGGGAAATTTTTCTAATATTTTGAGGGTGGGGCTTGTCAACTTGCTACCTGTTGTTTTGTCCCTCCCACCTTATCCTGTTATCTGATTTTTTTTTTTATTTCTACAAACCTGAATAGGTTTTACATCTACTGACTCCTGGACTTTATTTTTTTTTCCAAACTTGCTTATTTCTTCTTTATTGCATTTGCACATTCTAATTCTAATTCACATTCTAATCCTGGAAAGCACTTCTTTTTCACCTTCCTTTCCACTAATTTTTGATCCTCCCTATCTTCAAGCTTTACTCCACCTCAGCATTCCCTCATCAGTTATGCTACCTTTTTCATTGTATTTTTCTGCACTCAATAATTATCACTAGGTGTTCTGGTGTCTTCTCCTGAGTATTGTCCAGTGTTTTCCATTAACTTACGAGTTCTTTGAGGGCAAGCATTGCATACGTGTTTTGCACAACTCCTTATAAAATAGTCCTTCAGCCCACTTTACAGAAATTGTTTACTCATTTAGTGATTATATATATATTTATATATAGTGCTAAAAGGTATGAAGAAATGGATATCTTTAGCTTGTTTAAACTAAGGGAGTTTGTATGGTGACTAACATAATAAAAAAAAGACATATTAAAAAAATAAGTAAACAAGGTAAGGGAGCTTGCCACTTGATGTTTAGCAGTGACAAAACCTTCTGTACTGGTGAAAATTCTTTAAGAACGATCACACCGTGATTTTTAAAAATTTGAGTATTTGCAGAACAGATTTTCTGATTAAGTCATGGAACGTATGGCTCATTAAATTGTTATACCAGGTGGTGACCTGGTGCTCCTGTAAACAACCTCAGTGTATCCTTTTCTATAACATTTTAAAGACAAAGAATTTAAATTTAAGGTGGAATAACTAGGGAGGGAGGGAGGGAAGTGGGAGAAACTTTAAAAACTGACCTAAGAGTAATCATAGAAACCAAAAACCAAAAAACAAACAAAAAGCCCCCAAATGAATCAGACTATTGTGTTTTCCATTTTATCTGGATGTATTTCTTAATTCCTTCTTAAATCATTGTATTTTTAAAATATGAAAAAAATATTCTTAGTTCCTGAGAAAAGTGATTTGATTTCAATCCTGAACTCTCTGTAGCATCCCTAGACTGCTGGGGACATCTCTATGCAAAGGTTTTAGCTTCCTTACGATCCAGTTTTAATGTTTGCATTTCCAATGTCCATACAATGAGATTTAACAGGCTTTATTATCACTTGCTTACTTAAATTGTTGTAACATTTTAAATTTATTTCCACTAGTAAATTAAATAGGCAAGAAATAATTTCCCTTTTTAAAATTTTAAACCTCCTTTGACTGTGTTGAAGCTATGTTGATCACAAAAATCTTACATCAAAAGAAAAATAAGGAAATAACTATGAAAAGCTAGATTTATTTTATTCTTTTATAGTTGACTACATGAAGTTTTGTATACCATAACTGAAACTTTAAAATCATTTTTAACTACTCTTACGAAAACAGCGTGTCCCTCTGGAAGGTCGTCAGTTTAAATCCAAAGAGATAACAAATACCATTTTGGGACGTAAATACTGTTGTCCCGTGCTTTGAAAGGGCCATAATTAGCAAGGTTGTACAACACAACAACCTGTAATGTGTTCCATGTGTGGTATTTTGAAACCTTTTGTTTTAGTTTCTAACTAGAGGGGAAAAAAAGAGTCCATTTTATTCCCTTGGGATTTGTCTATACGATGCATCAGATTGAATTTAGCAAACAGGGAAGTATTCCTCCTTATCTAGCGAGTGCTTGTTTATTCTTCCCTTATAAAAAGCAAAGGACTAGCAATTTTCTTTTATGAACGTGGACTGAATGCAGATAAATAACCCTTGCGGGGAGAGGAAGGTCAAGTTCAAAGTTTTTCTTTCCTTTGGATTCAGGAATAAGCAAATGGAAAGACTAGCCAAACAACCAGGCAGCAGGCATCTGATGGTTAAGCCCTCCCCCCAGGACTTTTATGTACATAAGCCCAAGTCACTGGAGCAGCTGCGGCGCATTAGTTCCAATAGTTTAACAGGCTGCTTTGTGGCGCTGACAAAGCCCTGCTAACGCAGTGGCTTCCCTCCATATTCCCCTGCCCTGCGAGCTCGGCAGTGATCTTTGGCAGGGGACCAGCCCAGGAGGGGTGACGTTTAACAGGCTTCCGCTGAGGAGTGCGCTCTTCTCGTCTACACCCAGCCCCATCTCCACGGAGAGACTGAGGCAGGCGACCGAATGAACTAACAGCCCCTGGATCCGACCTGCTTCTCTGGACATTTCCCCGGACTCTGAGAGAAGCAGCCACTGGAAAGAGGCCAGGGAACCACGTTGCCCTGGATTGTTGCCAACTGTACAAAGTTGACCCGGAAAATGGCTCAGCAGACGACAAGCCCGGACACCTTAACAGTACCTGAAGTGGATAATCCGCATTGTCCAAACCCCTGGCTGAATGAGGATCTTGTGAAATCCTTGCGGGAAAACCTGTTGCAGCAGGAGAAGTCCAAGCCAGCAAGGAAATCGGTCTCTCCCAAGCTCTCTCCAGTGATTTCTCCAAGAAATTCCCCCAGGCTCCTGCGGAGGATGCTTCTCAGCAGCAACATCCCTAAACAGCGGCGTTTCACGGTGGCACATACGTGGTAAGGTTTGCAAGGCTCACCGGAATTGGTGGCGGTTCCCCCTGGGTGATCATTGCGTCTCCCGCCCTTTCACTTTAGGGGTGGGGAGGGAGGACTCTCATCATTCCTCACCTGTGATTTATGGGAAGTATTCTGCCTTACCAACAAATCCCACAGATGTCCTAGTCAAAGCAGCAGTCCTTGAGACTGGGAATCCTTGAAGTGGGTGGTTCTCAAAGTTCAATTTCTATTGCAAGTTCCTACAAGAAAATTGGATTCCAGATGTCAAATAAGAATGCAGTTTTACTCCCATACCGATGTGGTGGCGTTTCTTTGATTTCATAAGCTAATATCCCTGCCAGGTCCTGCAACAACCTAGGAAAGAAAGGACCAGAAAGGAGAGGAGGAAAATCATAGTTTGCTCTCCTTTCTGCATAATCCCCAGTTGAACAGAGATGTGTATAGAGAGAGTGTGTGCCTGTGTGTGTCATGGTGTGCCCCCTCAAACCCCTCCTTTGCTACTGACTTTAATGTATTTATAATCTCAAACATGTCTTTCCGGTGGAAAGAAGAAAGGGTTTAGGAATTCTGTGCAGGAAATTTCCGGCTGCTACTTGGTAATATTGTGTTCTTTGAATTTGGATTCTTTGTTTTGTCAATATTTTTATTTTCTTCATGAATATTGTTTTCTTTATAATGGGTGAGTTTTTATGCATATTTTTCATATTTTTCAGTTTTTTAGATGATTCTTGATATTTTCCTGCTTTTATAAAAGCAAATATTAAAATTTACTATTGTGTAAGCTTATTACAGTGTTTTGCCTGAGAAGACGCAATTCTAAGCTATGATGGGGTGGGTGGGGGTCATCTGTGATGCATACTTGGCTTATTTTAGGTAGTAGTAGGTTCTATACACTACCTGCACATTTTGGTAAAATGAATATTAATTATGATAAAGAAAACAGCTGTAACAAGAAATAATGAACCTGGTAGTTGAAAACCGACTGGATGATTTTTATACATTTTTTCCATAGAAAACAAAGATGATGCCAGGAATGGAAAACCAAACCAAACAAATAAATAAATCAGAAACAAGACTTCTAGGAAAGAAACAAGAAGTAGGGTCAAAATCTAAACTAGCCACATGGCCATACACTGGACCGTATTAATATCGTAGATGAAAATAGATGACAAAGGAAATACATATCCCACCCAAAGAAATATCTGGCCTCAGAATTTTAATTTCAAATAGCTAGATCGCTCACTGGAGAAGTGTTCTTATTTCCTCCAGGATTTTAACTAGATGGCATTTCTATGTTATTTAGACCTACTGCTCATAAGAGGGGTAAAAAAAAAATGCATTTCAAGCTTAAAAAAGAAATTATTGGAAAAAGTGACTTTTCTCTGAGTAAGGTATTGTTGAAAAAATTTGACAGAGGTAAGTAGTGAGTGAAAGACCTAGCTAAACACTGGGAGATGCTCTGAGGGAGAGGGATAGCTTGAGACCAGAACAGGAAAGCTGCTTATTTATTTTCCTCCTGAATATCGTTATCTTCTTTATAATGGGTGAATTTGTTTTATGCATACTCATAAAGAATCAGGCCAGAGTAGGGTGCCAGAGCAGGAGAGCTGGCTCCGGTTCATGAAGAGTCAGGCCCAGAATTTTGGTATCCAATGTCTCTTTTGGTTGAGATACTTTTTTAAAATTATACTTCCTAAATTGTACCCATTGTTGAATGGGTAAGCCTCAGCTCAGTTGCTTGATTTCCAACTGAGTGAAGCAACCTAGAGTTCATCTGAAGGTTATCTGAACTATTTAGACATGTTGAGATGTAAGGAAGGCAGGAAATCTCATGAAAACCGGCTTTCTTCTGAAATTTCTGGCACTTCCTTTGCTGGTGCTGTTTGGGGAAACTCCAAGAGCATAATTTTCTGCCGATATTTTATTTTGATATATCGTGTCTCAGCCAGATCAGGGAGCCATTGAAAGAGCAATGGAAAGGGAAAATAAAAATCATAATATCAACTCTCAGTAACTCAGGAGGATACACTATCTCTTGTGGACTAAAAGCATCCAGCGAGGGAGTTGGAAAGAGTACCTCACATCCTCCATGTCAGTTCAGTGATCCCCCAGACTTTTGTAATATCCACAGGCCTTTTTTTTAACAAGTATCGTTCTACCTGTGCTTTCATAACTTGGACTAAACACTATGTAGAATTAAAAAAAAATTCCAAACTGTTCTGAGGTATAGACATTTTTTGCTACCTAAATCGCTGCTGCTATCACCACATTCAAATCCTAAATTAGATGGTCAGCCATTTAAATACACGAATGTTGGTTACTGTGCCTGTTATTCCTGTCCTTCCAATATTTTTTTTTAAGATTTTTTGTTTATTTATTTGAGAGAGAGAGTGAGATAGAGAGAGAGAGCATGAGAAGGGGGAGGGTCAGAGGGAGCAGCAGACTCCCCGCCGAGCAGGGAGCCCGATGTGGGACTCGATCCCAGGACTCCAGGATCATGACCTGAGCCGAAGGCAGTCGCTTAACCGACTGAGCCACCCAGGCGCCCCTGTCCTTCCAATATTTTTAAGTTTAATACCTACTGAGCTGAAAGTGTTTAGTTTGTACATACTGATGACAAAAATTGAATATGAGCTATTCTTTGGTTTGAAATAACTTGCCCTCTAGTTGAAAAAATAAATCCTATTGGAAGGCATCTGTTCTGAGTAAGGTAATCATGTTGCTCTACAACATACTCTCCAAATCTCAGTGGATTGACACCCTAAATGGTTACGTCTGCTTCTGCTTCTCATGGCTATCTGTGCTACTCTGGGGTGTTTCAGGGACTTGGGGTCCTACCACCTTGTAGTTCATTTGTCACTATTTGTGACACATGACTTTTAAGGATACCAGACTCAGTGGAATTGGGAAAATAACGTGGAAGATGGCATGTGTGAGTTTTTATGAGGCAGGCCTAGAAGTACACATACCACTTACACTGATATTCCTTGGTTAGAACTCAGCTCAATGGTCACATCTAACTGCAAAGGATGATGGCAAACCTATCTCAGCTGTTTCCAGGAATAAGGTCAAACAGGTTGGGTGAATAGCTAGCCCATCTAAATCACGGAACATTATGGCCACCTGGTTTACCCTTTCTACCATAGTTGAATTCATGGAATAACATTTATGATGACTAGCCCTTTAACATCTTTGCACACTTCCTGGATGAGAGTCATACAGAGAAATTCTATTTATTGGCAAATCTATGGATTGGGAAGTCCTTGCTAATACGCAGTTGAAGTCTCCTTCCCTGTAATTGTCATACTTGGGTCCAGGATCTGCTTTGAAAATCCCGCAGCCTGGATCTCTCCTCTCTTCCTTAATGTAGCCCTTAAGGTAAGAGGCATGGAGTAACCTACGAGAGAGCCAAGACCTTGTTCAGTTATTCCTCATACACCCATTAATCGATATTTTCAGTGTTAACATGTTTTTTTTTTCTTAAACAAATTCTTCTCTTAACTAAACATCCTAAGCCTTTATGTGCTGTGTTTGCCAGGTTGATCGTGGTTATTCTTATCCAAAATTCATTTGGATTTTCACAATTTTCACAGATTTTCAAAATGTCTATACATCAGAACAGTTTGGAATTTTTTTTTAATTCTGCATAGTGTTTAGTCCAAGTATTTCAAGAGTATCATACTGTTGACACAATACTTCAAGTGCTGTGTGACTTGTACAGAGAGCATCTAAGCAGAAGCCAGACTACCTGAGTTTAAATTCTGACTTCCCATTTACTAGCTCCATGATTTTGGACAAATTACTTGTCCTATACCTCAATTTCCCTGTTACCCGACTTCCTGGGAATAGTAATAGTATGTATTATGTGTTGTGGTTTTATTAAGTATGATCATGTGTAGATTACAGTGTATGGTATAGGGATAGACACTGAATGAGGGTCACTGTAAGCAAATATTTTCCTTATTAAGTGCAATATGCCCATTATTCCACCCTTGGTCTGCCTGGATCTTTAGGATCACGTGATGACTATCTTGTTAGTTGTTTGTGAATGGATTGGGCTAAAGAGAAAATATACAAAGAGACCAAGAGTTTGTGAGAATGATAGGTATATGTCAGTTTCTTGACTATGGAAAAGGAAAAGGCAGAAAGAAGAGATATTCCTGAGGAGGAACCATAGAACTTGATGCCTCTCCCCTTCTTACTTCCATTCCACATGTCATTCAAATCTCTCTGTTCCTGAGAGCTTCCTCCTGTTCCCCCCAAATGGAAATAACCTGCTGCTTCTTCATAATCTATAGCACATTTTTCTTCTGCTGTTCCTTCAATGGTTATTCTTAATAATTACATCACTAGCTAATGTTTATTGAACAGTGTTTTTTTGTTTTGTTTTGTTTTTTGGGTTTTGGGTTTTTTTTTTTGGACTAGTACTCTGTTAAACTAGAACCCTCTGTGTCTGTGATTTTTACCACTCTGTTTTATCATTTTTACTTAATATCTAGTACCTTGTAGTCTAGTGATTATAGACAGGACTCTGCTTTCATCTGAGTAGGAGATTCCCTCTGATGTTAAGCAGGAACTCCAAAGTCAGTGTGATCTCTGGTGAGAAAAACATAATTTCCAATGTAAGTTTATTTCAGGAAAATCAAATAGGAAAATATGCTTTTCAGGTTTTCTTTTTAATTTACACTGTGAATGAAGAAAAGGGTTCTAGAGGGTGTATACATAAGATTAGGGATTAAGGTTTCTTTGGGTAAGTTGGTATCTTAGGTAATAGTCATCATATACCTTACCTTTATAATTTCTGTGTATACATGTGTTTTTAATTACAACATTCAAAGGTAGAAGAATCAGTAACATCCTTAAACAACAAAATAATTTCTTTAGGTGTATTTTTGAAAGGCGTCTTGCAGGAGATTTTTAGGAAATCTTAAAGTTTTTAGGAAGCTAGATAAGTGCTTTTGACCATATTTTTTCTTTATTATAGATTTCTCTTTACCCAGCATTGGCGTTAGATACAAAATTGTTCATGTTTAAAAGTAAACATTTGCTTTCTTGAGTCATAATTTGTTCAGCAACTGTACTTGTTTTTATGGTTGTTAAGAGAGAAATACGCTATAAATTTTCTTCAGGTTACAGAAGGGAGAAGAAACCCTTTACTATCTATAAAGGAGAAATCCAGCCATTTAGAGAGTTTGTAGCATACCACACACACACACACACACACACACACACACACACACACACACAGGCACGTGAGTAGGTTTTCAAAGCCAGTATTATTGATTCCATTTGAGAACTCTCTCCCTTGTTTTAGTTCTCCTATACTCGCCCTACGTAACTTTAAGGTTATCTTTTCTCTGTCCTTTATGGTACAGACACCCAGAGACAGGCATTGCTGGTGTTCTCTGAGGAGCTGAGAACCCAGAGGTGAGCTGTGGGTATAGTGTGATATCGGGAGGTGGGAAGGAAGTTTCTGGGGAAATTATCTGGGGAGCACAACAGGAAGTACTGCAGGCATATTGGGTGGGGTCAGTTGGCTGAGTCTTTAGCTGTGTCCCTGGTGTAATTGGTTGTGTGTCTTCAGCGGAAATCTTGGGGGCCATGCAAGTTAAGCATGTCTGTAGCTTTTAAAAGGTTAATTAGGCTTTCCTACACATCAGGAGACCCCAGGAAGACATTCCTCTTAAAGAACTTGTCAATTGGCTTGCAATATTTAAGAAATTACAAAGAAAAATACTTGACAAATGGTTGCTGAGGAAAAATGATGAAAACACGGAAATGACCTGGCAGTTTATTACACATGTGTGCTTTCTGTGACCTTTGACATTTATATTAAAGAAAGAGAAAACACTTGAAGCATGTCTACACCAGCTGAAGCCATTGCTACCAATGGTAAAAATACCTTTAAGCAAAAGCAGTCTTTTCTGTAAACTTGGCAGAAGTGTTGAATTGAGAGGAAAAGAATTGAATCTCAGCGTTCTTTAAAGTTAAGTCATGGTTTTAATTTTCACAGTTACTCTTCGTATACATATCCTTATAAATAACAAGTTCCTGTGAGGTTAGGTGATTAAATGAGCTTCGGCACTTTTTATGTTTTTGTTCGACAGGAAGCTACTAAAATTATTCTTCAAGTAGCAGTTTCAGGAAGAAGTTTTATCATCACAAGTGTAGCAAAATTATGTCATTGTTTTTAATGGATTTGCTTTTGAAAAAAATCATGTTTTTAAAACTGTGATCACTTTAGAATTGAAGCCCTATATTTCCAGCTCCACTGGCCACGTATATTTGACCTTAGTTACTCAAACTGTTTCAATTGTAAAGAGTCTCTGTTCATAAGTCATATGGTCATAAAGGCATTTGATATTTACAAGTAAAAAACTGACTAATTAAATTTACAAAGTGGTAACAAACTACAGTACATTTAAGATAAGTAATTAAAAACAAGTTCCAACTTGGTGTTGTGAGTGAGGTAGATGCCACATGGGTAAAAAGAGGGACAGAATTCTTTAATAATTCTGTGACTCATAAAAAGGCTGCAGGGCCTTCAGAATGAAAGTTATCAGCGGTATTCACTCTAGGACAATCTAGAAGCCATGATTTTAGGTAGGAAATATGGAAAACTATAGATAATAATAAAAATTCTAATTAAAATTTTTCTTTTATTGCATCTTCAATTATATACCATTTTAACATATCAGTCTCTTCTGCTGTATATATAAAATAGAAAAAAATCATTTTATCTTCAATGTCAAGGGCATAAATGCTCTCTGTTTCACATGAAGTACTTATTCTCAATGAGATCTTCAGTTGATATGAGAAGAATCCTCTGATTTCATTCTGGAATAAAAACTTTAGGTTCATAATAACATAACTTATAATCTTAGATTTATTATAACATAACCCTTCATGATTTCGCTCCATCTGTGTGTCAGGTACTTTATGTACATTGACCCTTCAAAACAAACAAGTATTGAATTTAAGTATCATTAGCTGTATTTTCCATCTGCAGATGCTGGGGCCCACAAAAATTGTTGTATAACCAAGATCATGTAGATCTGCAGCCATGAAGTGAGTTGAGTTCAAACTTGAACCCAGGTCTGCCTAACTTTCTATCCTGTGTTCTTTTGGCAAAGCTCCCTTTGAGCTAAGAGTCAGTCACATTTATGACTCTACCTTGAATGTATATCAAAGCGAAAACCATGAATGTTCAGTGGTTTTTGCAGAACGGTGGTGAAGTTAACAGAGGGGCAGGGGCAGAATTCGTTCTTGGTGTGGAATCTCAGTTTGTTTACACGTGTGGCTTGTAGGAATGTAGATGTCCTTTTGGTGATGAAAGTGTATGTATGTAGAGGAGAAATACAGGTCTTTGTTGAAGGAGGGCTTCAGAGTCAGCAGAGAGCATTCTGATTTAGAGTAGTTTTTAAAATAAGACTGGCATAAAAACAAAACCAATCAGAATAATTTTATTTTCAGTGGTTCAGAGGAAAAGGCAGGGAAGGGTTGGGCTCTAAAGAGCAAGATCAAGTCAAAAATCTATTACTGTTTAGATCCACAAGAGCCAGCTGGAAATGATGGTCTGCAGGCTCAAGTCACTAAGCAACAGAGCAGCAAACTGCTTGGTAACCAGAGCTGGCCTGACTCACAGGCTGGCTGTGAACGACCGGATAGCCGGATAGGAGGACCAAAGCCCATCTTACCTCAAAACAGTCTCCTTCTGTTCATCTGCCAGCCTGCATGCCAGATCCCTCCGTTATGGGCTTGTCTCCTTACCTAACAAGATACCTGCTTTTAGAATGGAACTATCTCTGGGGACAGAAATAAATGCTGTCTTTCCTCTTTCAAGTGACATTTCTGAGATCATCTTCTTCAGGTCACGATATCATTTGAAAATGTAAGGTTTAATGAAAGAAAAGAAGTGAAAACATTGGGATTAGTGGCCTGACTTTGACTTTTTGTGAGCCAGTGTGTACATGGCCAAATTGCCTGACTTCATTTGGTGATACTTGCCCTTGAACTCCGAGAGCACAATGTATTGCGATTTGTTTGGATTTTATATCTTCTGCTCTCTTCTATTTCATGTGTGCGATTTGCCTGTATAGCTGAACTATTAGTTCCTAAAATGTAGCAATCTGTGTATCCATATGAAGTGCTAAGTGCCATCTGTATAATATGCATTTAGTAAATATTTGTTGTTTAATTGAGAAACATACCTTTCATTACTGTGCCTCTTTTGCTAAACAGCTGGGGAGATCCATACTCTTCCAGCCTAAAAGTCCTGGTAATGTGGTGTTTGAGTGCCCTAGTGGAAAGAAATTTCAAACTCAATGATTAACCATTTATATGGACTTTGTCACCATGACTGGGCATATGTGTGTGTGTATTCTGGGTTTTGCACACAACTAGACTGGTATAATTTAACCTTACCATATATGTTTGAATTAGTATGTGAGAGTGTCACAAATTTGTCAAATATATGCATTTTAACAATATTTAGTTTACACTTTGAAAGTAAATTATGCCTGTTGTATTTCTAAAGAAAATAAACATATATATTTATGATTCATAGGAAATTATTGAATAACTAACTTGTAAAGCTCTAATGACTAGTCTTTAGCTCTTAGAATTCATAGTGGTTAAATTATACACCAAGACCTAAGCTTATAAAGGAGATGTCAAAATTTTGAGGAGAAATTTGAAAAAAAAGAAGAAAAAAGAAAAACACCTTTTATACTTCCTTTTTTAGGATGACAATTTGGAGAAACTTTGAACTGGCAGAAACTAAGCATCACTTCTCCAAAGTAGATCTTCAGAATAACTAAAATTGAATAATAGGAAACCTTTTTGAATATATTTAGCATAGAAATGTTATTTTAATGTAAATATTTTCTCTATAGTTCAATCTATATTTATTTTTACAATGTAGTTTCAAACCAACCAATTTCCTTTCCATTACCCTTATGAGATAGTCCTCTGATCAAATTAGCTATTATTAAAATAAAGTGGTTTCCTCTCTATATTATTATTAATAGGGTATGGTTTTTTTTCCATTAGAGGACTGATTTCATATTTACAGTCATGATGAGTGTGTACTATTGGTCTTTGGAAGTAAGCAACTTTCTGATTAACAAGGATACTTGGATTATCATTTCTGCTTGTTTGCCTTCTTTAGATTTATAGTATTTGTTTTCATTGCTTCATTCCGTGCAACGTGATTTTTTTTATGACTGTTTGAGTGCCAAAGAGGACAGCATATGATTTATGGATAGTAATAACTAAACCATATATGAATTGGAGGCTGGTGACGCACAAGGTGGAATGATGTGGCTCTCTTCTGAATAGAACCTGACTTCCTTTAATAAAATCCTCTTATTAATAACAATAGCAGCATCATTAATAGTGTGATCATTCCTGTATCACCTTTCCAGTTTAAGGTCCATCTGTGAATCATTTGCACTGTTTTATATTTAATTTTTTTAAGTGGATTTACATTTTTATTTAAAGGTCTATATGTTTAAGAAAGAAGCTTTATAACATTACTGTAAATTGGAAACCTGTTTCATTTATCATGCATTAGAAGATCGTTGAAACAAATGCAATTAAGAAAGACTACAAAGATTCAAGTGTAGCTGGATTCTATGACCTGCTAGAGGTTCTGAGCCTGAAGTCTGCTCTCTGTTTAAAATGGTAGTTAGCAAGTAATACAGAGATGTGAAGGCCCAGTTAAGACTTTCTCCTTAAGATAGTAAGAATGACTGAAAGAGATTTGGAAAGGAAATAACCTCATTATTTAATTCACCATTTAAAAATTCACTAAGCCACAGCACCTATGCCTAAAATTATCTTGGCGCAATATCAGACCTTATAATACACCATCCCAGTGATACCTGAACCACTGATACTTCCACTGTTGGAAGAAGCACATTGGTTCTTACAGACTCTTCAGATCTGAATCCCTTAGTTGAAAGTAAACACATTGAATTTGGACTGTGTGATTCCAATTCCTAAGCAGAACGTGAGGTGTTGGTATCCTGTTTTACCACTGCCCTATACTTACTACCTACCTGGTAGCTACACAGATGTAAAGAAGCATAGAACTGTCCCATGAAAAATATGTACCTCCTAATGGCAGCTTTCAAGCCAAAGAGCACAAATGTGGGCATTTTAATGTAGGGTCTCCATACAAATAAGTGAAAGCTGATGTAGGTGAGGTATCTGATTTTTCTATACCTCTGTAATCTTCTGGAGAATTTATTTAATTCTAGACTATAACTCCCTCATAGGACAGGCTTTGTAATTTGCAAGGCCCAATGTAAAGTGAAAATACAGAAACACTTGCTCAAAAGACTATGAGGAATTTCCTGACAGCAAGAGCAGAGCATTCAGTCCAGCACAGGGCCCTTTGGAGAGTGTGGTCCTTACACAGCTGCTCAGGTCATGTCTGTGAAACCGGCCCTGCACCCACAGCAGATCCGAGCTGGGGCCCCAGAAGTCACATTTGTAAACAGCTCTACAAGTGATGCTGAAACATGCTTTCACAAACTTTCTTAGAGGAACATCTTCATTGATCACCTCCTTCTCTTTTTACACTATTAATCGAGACTCCAGAAGACTGATATGCTTTGGAGAAAAAATGGAAGTGTCAATGAAAGTCAACAGTGTACCAGCTGTAAATAAAGGAGGAGCATTATCTTCCCTTCATCTTGAGGGTTTTCTTCACAGAGGAACAAGTGCATGCATAAATTAAACGCAGTTTTGCCTTTGCATTTAAAATCATTTCTTGATATGCTCAGCATCGGCAATGGCGTACGTTATTAGTATTTTATACTGATGCTGACCCCTCCTTGAAACTGTCTCATTCACTGGTTTAACAACTATTTCTCTGAGATCTCTCTTTTCCTCCTTCGTTGACTTCTCCAGCAATTAAAGTGCCCTCCGGTTATATAATTAGCCCTTTGGCCTTGTTTCAGTATGCTGTCTGCACCATCCGCCTGAAGTCTGCCCCAGCTCCAGTTGCTAGCTCCATTTAAAATACAACCAAATCCAACTCTTAAGCCTGGCTCAAGATCTGTGTGTCTCTTCTGGACATTTCCACTTGGGAGCTCTACTCTCACCTCAGATATGATGTGAAAAACTGAGCTCACTGTTTCCCCATTTCTGGTTTTTCTATTTCTGTTCCTAGAACCACTGCTTTCTCAGTCATCTTTGACTTCTGCTTTGCCCTTTCTCTGCCTAGGCCTTTAGATTATTTCATCTGATATTTCTTGCTTTTCTGTTTTTTTTTCCCTGACACTGCTGCCTATTTCAGCATCAGCCTTATGTTTGGGCTAGTTCAAAAACATCCTGTCTTTGTGCCACCATTCCCTTCTGCCCAAGGTTGTGCTACCCGTGCTGTCTCATTAATTATCCTAAAGTTCTGCTGTCTCTTCCCACCATCTAGAGTGGGGGTAAGCTGATGCTTTTCTGTAAAGGGCCAGAGAGTAAATGTCTCAAGCTTTATGGGCCACAGTCTCTGTGGGCATCTACTCAGTTATGCCACTGTAGTGCAAAAACAGCCCAAGACATAAAATGGGATGTCCAAATAATGCTTTATCATGGGGACTGTCCTGTGTATTGTAGGATGTTAGGAGCACTCCTGACCACTACCCATTAGATGGCAATAATCCCACCCTATTATGAAAATCCCAAATGCTTCCAAACATTGTCAAATATTCCCCAGAGTGGAAGGGTGCAAATTGTGCCTAGTTAAGATCCACTGATCTAGAGGGTAAGCCTTATGAAGGGAGAAATGAGTTCTGACTCATTCACCATGTCCCTAGCACCTAGCACAGTCTTGTGATGCAGAAAGAGGTCCAGAAACATACTACCTGGTCCAACTTTGCTCCTCACTTACTGTGAGCTCTTAGATGTATCTTTTACACTCCACAGGCCAGCATTAAGTTCATCTGTAAAATGGAACTATTATTAATTCATATATGCTTCATAAAATTCTTGAAAAGTTCAAATGGTAGAGTTAATGAAAAGATCTTTGGAAAGAATAAAGTGCTAATCAAGCATAACATGAAAATAGTATTGGTGGGACAGTGAGGGTAATCTGAACCTCTTGAAATCTAGAAGTTTAATCACCTCACATACTGTGTCTACCCACTGAAAATCACTGTATGGGATGCTATTAGGGCATTGTCTTTGCTCTCAAGAATTAGGATGTGGTAGGGCATAGAATGTGATTACTCAAGTAACTGAAACAACAGCCAAAGTTACAAAGAGTGGAAGGAGTTTATAGGCGGTAGAGATTTGTTTCTGGAAGTGGGACTACCTTAAGATTTGAGATGGAGTATGAGATGGTGTAGTCACAAAGAACGGCCTGAGTATTTTGTTAGATTATCTTATTTAATATTCACTACAATTGAATTGGGTGTAGTTTATTTTTTTCTTCCAAATTTTTATTTAAATTCTAGTTAGCATATAGTATAATATTGGCTTCAGGAGTAGAGTTTACTGATTTATTACTTACCTATAACACTCAGTGCTCATCACAAGTACCCTCCTTCATACCCATCACCATCTAGCCCATCCCCCCACCTCCCCTCCAGCCACCCTCAGTTTGTTCCCTATCATTAAGAATATCTTATTTTTTAAGGTTTGCCTCCCTCTCGCTCCTCTTCTTTTTTCCCTAATGTTCATCTAATTATCATACTTTTAAAAGAGAAAAATGAGGCCTAGAAAGGAATTTGATATGAACATAAAGCATGGAAGATTTCAGTAGGGAGGGTGAGTGGAGTGAAGTATGGAAGGAGAGGAAGTGGCAGGAGGTGAATTCTTTTTGCCAAAAGAACAACTGAATCTCAATGGGGACTACATGGGGTTTGGGTGACTTTGAGTCCAGCTCTGAGTATCTCTGGGGAAGGTGGACCATAAAGGGAGGCTGGAATCAGGTTTTGAACATCTGCTAGCATTCTCATTTTCTCTCTCTCTCTCTCTCTCTCTCTCACACATGCACACACACACACCAGTGATTTATATGCTTAAATGAAACACGATCAATTTTATCTTTATTAACAGCTTCACTCCAAATAAGAGGAAGTGACATTTTGAGTTATTACCCCATGCTAAGCTTGCTAAGCTTCAAGTGTGTGCCCTGAACACTCTCACTAGTTAGAATGTGAGATTCAGTGCAATTAGACCAATCTGTGCTATCTTTCAGTTAGCTAATATCCTACTCCTTCTAAGATAATCCTCCTGAAGTAGCAGAATACACAATTTTGTTTCCATTCAGATCAGATGTATCAATTCCACTGGTGGCACTTATGTTCTAATGCATAGAACAGAGACATTATTTACGTGAAGACTGTGCCTGCATTTTCATTAATTTACAAGAGAATGTAATACTTAAAACATATCTAGCAGTTCTGATAGTCTCTATACAGAAAACTCTATTGCTCTAAAGGCATTTTCTCTTTTTCCAGACTGGCTCACCAGGGTAAGAATCAGGAGCTGAATATCCTGCTATCCTTTCATCCATTCGAAAAATAATTTCTGAGTGTCTACTCTATCTGCCACTCCTCTAGGGAGATAGCACTGAACAACAAAAAAAAAAGTTTTCTGCCCCCATGGAGCAGTATTCTAATGGAGGGTGGGAGATAACATACAAATAAATATTTCAGTGGGTCAGAGAATGGCAAGTACAGTAAAGAAGAATAAAGCAGGGCAAGAGGATAGAGTTTTACATAAGGTTTTTGGGGAGGACTCTCTAAGGTGACATTTGAGCAGAGACTGGAGGGAAGTGATTTTATGATCATCCAGGGGAAGAGCATTTCAGGCAGAGATGAGAAGTGCAAAGGCCCTGAGGGAGGATGTGACTGGTGTGTTTGAAGGAGGGGGATGTTGTAGAGAATGAGGTCAGAGACATAGAAGGAGGCCAGATCATGCAGTGTTTTGAGGCTGTAGTAAAGAATTTGGGAATGTGCGAAGATTTTTTTCTTGGTGATATATCAAAGAAAGGAGGATTAACATGGGAGTGTCTGCCTAAGGGAGGGCATAGTCTGTCTTGAGTTTTAGCAGAATTGTCCAGGCTCCTGTATGGAAAATATAGATGTGGGGAAGAGGTAAAACTAGGGAAACCAGTTGAGACACTACTGCAGGAATCCAGGTGAGATATAATGGTGGTGCAGAGTAAATAGTAAAAGGAGAGGTAGTAAAAAATGGTCACAATACTTTCTGGAAATAACAGAAGAGTAAGAAAGACACTTCTCCTTTAGGGGCAGTGGTACAAAAATATGGAAGGAAAACTAACCACCACTCAGCAGGCTGAAGTAAGGCAACATCCTCAATAGGCAGCCAGTGTGTTTGCACAAGAAGGTTCAGGAGACAGAGAAGAGGTTGAGAATAAAGGTGATTTTACTGATGACAGAATAGGAGCACTAGAAGTTACAGTGGAAAGTTTGGAGGTTTGGGGGAGGGCTGGGGATTTAAACTAGATGAGGGGGTTTACAGAGCCCTCTGAGGATGAGAGGCTGGTGATGAGCAATATCCTGGCAGTCTTGGGGTCCTTGTGGTGATGAGTGTGAGTCAAAGACAAGGATCTCATCAGAGGCCATGCAGTTAGAAAAGCACAACTCATCAGCTGGAATGGCTATTCTTTTGGGTCTGTTTTTATAATTCTTTCAGGCTCGCTAATTCACCTGTAGCGTATTTATAGAAATGGCGGGGAGAGGCAGTGGGAACTGGGCTGGCCAGGTCCACCTGGCAGTCTTCACTCCAACTTTTTGTCTAGTAATACCGTGTTCCTCCCACCTCTTACCATACACTTATGCTTGAGGGATGAGAGGTGTGAGAAAAGATGCAGAAAGGCAAGTAGGAAATTGCTAGTTTCCAGATGTATGGCTCTGGGGCAGATTTCCTAACCTGAACTTGCCATTTTGTTCATGCACTGGATAAAAAATCCCTGTTCTTCGGCATGGTGTTACAACTAGATATTGAAGTACCAAAATAATTTCTGAAAAAATAAGCACACTTGCCCCAATGGTTCATACATGTCATTATAATGATACTACTTTTATTAAATACATAGGTTTTCTGTGTAGGCAATAAAATAGTTCCAAAAGAAAGCAGGACTATGCCACATTTTAACATTTATATGGGAATGGTTTCATGATCCTATTTATAAACAGAACAAATATGAAATGGGTAGAACATGGATAGCTTTCTCTTTGGAGTTCGAATTGTTGGTTTGTGTTGCCTGCTTGCATATTTATATTGTGCGAGCTACCTGGCTATTACTAAGATATATGATATTTTGTGTCGTAAGAGTGTGCCCTGCAAAGCAACATGTACAAACTTTTTTTTCTTGCCCTAAGGGAAAGGGCAAGCCCTGGCACCTTTTAACCTGTGAGGATTATGTAGCTCTTGCTGTGATTGATTTGTTGGCTCTTCTTCTAGAAATGCTCCTGCTACCTGTTTTATGTTCTGACAGAGCCATGGCTTTGCTGATCCGCACGTCACCCCCATGAAGATGTGGGCATGCTTTTGTGTATTTGCTCTTGTAGCCTGGGAAGCGTATTTCAACACACCATCCAGAATTGGCTAGAACATGCCTGTCACTCCCAGCTGACTCCGATGACGCTCTTGCCAACGTAGATTTACATCAACACAGTTCTTACCTGGAAAAAGTTCCTTTGGAATATACAGCGTGGCCCATTTAAAAGAGGCATAGCATCACTTTGAAGAGGACTGTATTTTAAGGGAAGCATTGTAAGAAATACACTGTCAATTGAATGCTCCACAGAGCCCAGAGTTATAATCAGCGTTTCTCAAGACTTTTCCCCCTAGAAATTGTATGTCACTCACTCCTAAAGAGTTGGTTATCCGGAAGAAAATCCCTCTATTGCAGACTTTCCTTCTTAGCATGCTAGAAATGTAGGCATTCTTGGCCTCTCTTCTTCCTATCTACATAATCCTAACTCTGTATTCATTAAAGAGAGTATGATGTGCTAGAGCTGATGACATGCAATATGCAGTATGATGTAACAACATTGCTTATTGACTGCCCATGATTCAGTTTGGCAACTCAATGGATAAATAGATTTTACTATTAGCATGAAACCTTTTGGCATTTGTCCATCTTGCTTTTTGACTCATCCTCAATATCCTAATGAATGTTTGGGATAGGCATATTACTCAGATGCGTGGGTCTATAGACAGGAAACCAGGCACTCAGAAATAAAACCTGTTACCATAGCTATTCAGAAAAAAATATATAAAACTGTCTTTGTTGTACAAAAGAAAAATTCAGTATCAATGGCACATGACCTGTGATTACTGTTATTATGACCCTATACTACTCACCCTTCATTTTCATCATCCTAGTCTATTCTAAGTCATTACAGTAATGGATACAACTGAATGCGTTTGCAATTTTTACCCCTTTTCTCATGACAGCCAATGGGATTTTCAATGACACATGCTTTGATCTGCCTGCTTTTAAATCTCTTAAGCAGGGCAGCTCTAGACAGCTTCTTCTCAGAAGATTTTACAATCCTAATAGACCTCATCATAAATTCTATATTTTGCTTGTTTAGACACATCAAAGTCAAGCTTTATACCAGGGGCCACCTGGGATGTCGAGGTCATCAGCTTCTTGTTACAGCTACTGGGTCACTGTCATGCCTAGCCATAATAAAGGTTGACTGTGCAAAGTGACCAAAAGTTGTGGGCTACAGTATAGGAATTAAAAAAAAAAAAATGTTCTGCCATGTTGTTTCATCTGCTATATTTTGTCTAGAATTAATATTGTTGTAATTAACTCCAAAGTGTTCTATGCTGTTTGCATGTAGAATGGAGGGAAAGAAAATATGTAGAAATAAGGAAATAAGATCTTTCTCCTGTGAATTAACACATGAAATCTGTACTTATCAGAGCCAAGATGCAACACTTTAAAGAGATGAGTTTACAGGCCTATCAGATGGTAAGATTGGTCAGAATTTGGGTAGGCATAAAAGACAATCACAAAATAAACAGTTGGCAGTGCTTTTCGGACATTGTCCGAGAGAGGAACTACTGGTTAGCAGAATGAAATTTGACGTTAAAACTGTGTTAATCATCTTACTAATAATATTTCAAATTTGTCTATCATCGATCACCTGTTTATCTCTATATATTTTTCTGGTTCTGTGTTCACAAAGCCATCTTCTGATTATAGTCTTCATTATTATATAAGATTTCTAATGAGAAAGAAAGCACTGGGTCAGATGATTGAGCGTTTTAATCTGCACAATAATTGTTGTGCTCAATGAAAAGAAATTAATTGGCATTTGGATTCTCTTCAGCAGTTCCATGAGCTTATATGATATGGGTTTGCTCATGAGAGAAGAGGTTCCTTTCATGTGCTGAGAGATTTCAGTTTCTGAGTCTACAGCATTCATTGCCAGATTCTAATCCTAGTAATTTCTCCAACGTATTGTCTATCTTGAAGGCCTTTTGGAAAAAAATCTGCTAATCTTCCCAGGTGAAACTCCTCTCCCTTGCCATGCTCTGAGTATTTTCACTAGGAACCTTGGTATGAAGGTTTTTGTATTTACACATTTTAAAGCTGTAATCACAGTAAGAATGAGGAAAAGGTGCAATGTTCCGTTTTCTTAATCCTTTTCCTCAATGAAAGCTGTTTGGTGAGACAATCATGACTTATGCTTTGAAATTAATTTTCTGACACATCTAACGTTCAGCCCAGGGTAGAGTTTGCTTTTGTTTGTTTTTCTGAGGGTCCGATGTCTTACAGAATTTGGTCGGCTATTCTAGGAAATGTGCTCAGCACACACAGGCAGTGTTGGGAATTTTCTGGACCCTTTCCTTCCTCTGCCTTACCCCCTCTCAGATCCAGTAACATAGAGGGGCACCCTGAATGTTACAGCTTGCATCCTCGAATATGATGTTACTTTTAGGGAGTTTCACATTTTAATAGTTTTTTTTTTTTTTTTAACACAGAAAAGCCTTTGGGACTTAAGTATATGAATCTCAACTTGTACAGTTACAGATTTGTGGGATGAGGTTCAGATCAACCACATCAAGAGTTGTGGTACTGTTAGGTTGTTTCACCTAAGCACCCCACCCTGAAGTAATGACTGTTCAGACAATGACAAAAATATATACAAGGAAGTGATGTAAAAGTGAGGATATTGCTGAAACACATTGAAACATTTATTCTCAGACAAATGTCCTCCAGAGAAGGGCATCCAAATTAGTTTCCAAGACATGCCATCACAAATTACCACAAATTTAGTGGCTTAGAACAACTGAAATTTATTCATCCACAGTTCTCAAGACCAGAAGTCCAAAATCAAGTTGTTGGTAGGGCTGCACTCTCTACAGAGGCTCTAGAGGAGAATCGGTTTCATTCCTCACTAGCTTCTAGTGGTTGCTGGGTCCCTTGGCTTTTGGCTACATCACTCCAATCTTTGCCTGTGTTTCATATGCCTTCTCCTCCTTTGGTCTTTTCCTTTTTGTGTCTCCTATAAGGATATTTGTCATTGGATTTAGGTCTCACTTGGATAATCTAGGACAATCTTCTCATCTCAAGATCCTTTACTTAATTACATCTACAAAAACCCTTTTTCCAAATAGGGTAACATTCATAGGTTCTGGAGTTTAGGATGCAGGTATATCTTATTTGGGGTCACCGTTGGGCCCCTTACAGCATCTAAGGATATGCCTTCTATGAGAGTCCCTGAGAAAGCCTTCCAGATAGCATGAGATCTGGGCCACACCCACACAGACAGTCCTTTCTGACTACTGCAACAGCTCATGGCGTTCCAGTTTGAAGAGCTAAGGCAATAGGTTCTACATGGGGCAAGAAGCCAAGAACACTAAAATTCTCTTAAGTGGATGACTGATGTGGTCACTGGATGTCCAGTCTTACTGTGGTCGTGTTTCTTCCCAAGGCTCAGAAAAGGCATGAGAAAAAGAGAAATAGGGAAATGGTATTTATTTTGTATCCTTTGCATTTAGAACTCTTTTCAGAAAGAAAGGAAGGAAAACTGTAGGCATAAAGAATTAGGAAAGGAGAACAGTGGGTATTTTCCCTGTTTATTTGTGAATGTTTGGTCCTGGTCTCAATGACTAAAATTAGCATTTTAAAACCACAAACGTGGTACATGTTTATGGTAAAAATTCCTATAAAACATAATGGTGTGTAATTCCCTTGATTCCACTCCTTCGTGCTCACAGCTTTCCATGGGCTCTCTTAGCATTGTGTGGTGTAGCCTCCCAGAAATAATTTATGCGTATTTAAGTAAATATAATAAAAACAGTGATCACACTTACCGTGTAATTTATATGTATTAAGCACATTGCCAGGTATTTTCAACGATTACTTCATTTACTTGTCACTACAAACCTGAAGTATATCTGTAAGATAGATTTCTACCAGTGAGGGCGCCCGGGTGGCTCAGTCAGTTAAGCATCTGCCTGTAACTCAGGTCATGATCCCAGGGTCCTGGGATCCAGTCAAGCATCAGGCTCCCTGCTCTGCAGGGAGTCTGCTTCTCCCTCTGCCCCTCCTCCCACTCATTTTCTCTCAAATAAATAAGTAAAATCTTTTAAAAAAAAGTTTCTCAGTCTATTTTTTTCTTTTACTTTGTAGTTTTAAAAAGTCACATGTAAATATTTTTTTTTTAATTTATTCTGGATGAAACCACATAACATAAAATTTGCTGTCTTGACCATTTTTAAGTATATGGTTCAGTAGTGTTAATTATATTCACATTGTTATAGAACACATCTCCAGAACTTTCTCATTTTGCAAAACTAAAACTCTGTACCCATTAAGCAACAGCACCCTCCTCTTGCCAACCTCTGGTAGTTCCCATTCTACTTTCTATGAATTTGACTTTGTTAGATAGCTCATATAAGTGGAATCAGACAGTATTTGTTTTTCTGTGACTGGCTTATTCCACTTAGCATAATGTTTTCAGAAGTCATCTGTGATAGATCACGTGACAGGACTCTCTTCCTTTTTAAGTCAGAATGATATTTTATTATATGTATAATACCACATTTTATTTATTCAACTGTTGATGGATATTTAGATTGCTTCCATCTGTTGGCTATAGTGAATACTGCTGCTGTGAACATGTGTGTGCAGGTATCTCTTTAAGACCCTGATTTCAATTCTCTGGGGTATGTATTCAGAGGTGGCATTGCTGGATCATATGGTAGTTCTCTTTTAAATTTCTTTTGAAGAATGCTCATACTGTTTTCCTTAGTGACGGTACCATTTTAAAACCCTACCAGCAGCGCACAAGCGTTCTAATTTAGCCTCATCCTCTTCAATACTTCTTTTCTTTTTCTTTTTTCATAGTGACTGTACTAATGAGTGTGGGATTATATTTCATTTTAGTTTTTGTTGCATTTCTTTCATGATGAGTGATGTTGAGCATCTTTTATATGCTTGTTGAACATTTGTGTATCATCTGTGAAGAAATGTCTATTCAAGTCATTTGCCTAGTTTTTAATTAGGTTATTTAATTTTTTGTCTGTAAAATTTTTTTGGTATAGCATGGTTTAGCAAACTTTCCTCCATGTAGTCCTCTTATGTCATTATTAAGGAGTGTGACTCCATTTTAAAATCATTAAATTTCTTTTCACCTTATATCCTAGTCCTTTTAACATTCTGTCTCTCTCTTCTTAAGACTTTATTTATTTGAGAGAGAGAGCAACAGAGAGCACAAGCGGGGGTGGGGGAAAGGAGGGACAGAGGGAGAGGGAGAAGCAGACTCCCCGCTGAACAGGGAGCCCACTGTGGGGTGATGCAGGGTTCGATCCCAGGACCCTGGGATCATGACCTGAGCTAAAAGCAGAGGCTTAACTGAATGAGCCACCCAGACGTGCCAAGATTTCTCTTTTTGTATTTAATTTTTGATCTTTCTGTCATTTATTTTGATATGAAGAATAAGGAAAGGGTCCAGCTTTTTTGGCCAGCTACCCCAACCTCAATTTATAGAATACATGCTGATCATGTACTAACTTGTAAGGTTTTCTTATCGAGTGCCACATTTGCCACACCTACTACAGTAATGATTATAGTAAGTGCAGTGGTATCTTGTTAGATTTTCTTTGCACTACTTTAAATGATAAACTTCAGCTATTAACATAGCTTAAATATTTGGAAGGTAGGCTTAAAATAGGCTATTGTTTCATTTGTTGAGCCTATTTCCTTTAAAAATAAATATTAACTATGTTTCCCAAAAACATTCCTTTTTGGGGGGAATAAAGAAAGAGAAATGTTTTCAGTGATTTGGGAGCCAGTGAGAAAGAATGGCTTTTATAGAATGATTCTTATTTCAAATGTGAAATGGTGACACAGTTCCTACATAAGGAGAAGAGATGTCTATTTCAGGACATTTACCTAAATTTGGGCTGAATTTAGTATCCTTGACAGTCCCACACCTGGTAGGGCAATGTAAAATCCTTGTGCCTATATGAAATGATACTTAGTCATCGTCAGGGACAGAAGAAAGAATAGGAATTCTGGAGTTGGGTTGCTAAGGCCTGGCCTTACTATAAGTTGGCTGTAAGATTGATTTAAGTCTTCTAATTCTTCTGAGCTTTAGTTTTCTAATTTGCTAAATGGGGATAAATAACATACATGAGGAGATTGAAAAGATTGAGTGACTAAGCATGATAATTTGTAGGATATGTGCTTTATACAGTATTACATGCTGAAAAGATGATGGTAATAATTGTTATCAGTAACAACAACAATAATTATGGTGAGAGGAGATTCTGCTGGGGCAACACACATTCTTCCAAGCAGTCCATTTCCAATACAGTATGCACGACTAGGCAGCAGAGCTAGACTCCCTAATCCCTATGTTGTATAAAAAACCATTAAGGGTATGGATTCATTCGAAGCATTAAAACCCAAAAGGTTATTAGTAAGCTATTAAACTCTGGTGATATACTGTTAGAAATATTTTCCCTAGCCTGCTTTTCCTTGTTCTCATCTCCTCTTTATTTTACCAGCTTTGGAGATTTTATTAACTGTTTGAAGAACATAACTTCAAGTTGCTTGAAAGGAAAAAACCTGGATGTTTTAAAGATGGTTCTTTTGGGGATGTAATTAGCCACGATCTCTAAATTAGAAGTTCCTTCTCTCCTACGACTTGCCAGGAGGAGGGCAGGTTCTGTGAAAGAAAATATGTAAAACTTAGAACTAATATCCAGTAGAAATTTCTCAAGACAACTTCCCCGCGGTAGCTCATCGTTCTCCTTTAGTGAGCTGTATTACTCTGAAACACCGAAATGTTCGCGGTCCAACTGTAGTTCTTAAGGATGCCTAGTGTTGGGCACATCTACTGAAATTTTGCTGCTTTTGAATATAAGTGCAGGAATTTCTTGAAGATGAGCTTATTTCCCAGACAGAAGGGTGAACAGGAAAGGAAGGGAAAGAAGGGAAGAGAGAAGAGGTAATGCCACCTGCTTGGAGACATAAAGTGAAGGAGGCCTCAGAGAGAGATCTTCTCGACTTTTGACTAGAGGATGAAACCCAGGGACAGAGGCATCCAGAAAACTACCCACCGCTACACACAAGGACAGTGTGAGGTCCAGAACACAGATTATTTGATGAAGTTCAGTGTTTCGTTAGTGTGACCCAGAGCCTGTGGGGGGTGGAAGGAAGGTAGAGAGAACTTGTCGTTTATTCAGCCTCTCTGCTCATTGGCCACTTGTTTTATTTTTCCATAACTTTTGTTGTATTTTCCTCGTTTGACCCTAGATTCGGAGTGCAACATTGCATACCCAACTTTGACTTAGATTAGGTGCCCTGAATGCAAGAGGCAATTATATAGAAGTGAATAAGCAGAACCATTTACTGTAACTCTTGAGACCTTTGTGGTTGTTTCTTCTGCCACTTGCTAGCTGAATGTTCTCAGGCACATTATTTAAGTTCTCATTGGCTCCATTTCCTCAAAGATAAAAAGAGAGTGTTCGGTAGTTGGTCTCTAAAGTCCTCTCCAGGACAAAATGCCCTGCTCCTCTATCTTTACCTGAATAATTTCACAGGTTGCTGCGACAGCAACAGTAGCTTGGTCCTTAGCTACCAATTGCATCTTCCCCTTAACTGTGAAAGAAAAGGAAATCCCAAATTTAATTCCACTATTGAATTTGCCTCTGTTTGCATTTGGGTATCTGCGGCTCATAGATTCTGTAGCCTCATGTGAAAGTTTCTTTCAAAGAATTGAATGATGGTAAAAGGAAGGAAAACCTCCTACAACTAAATTCCACATAACTGTGCCACTATTTGTTTCCATACAAGTTATAAGTGGGTCACAAATTTAAAAGTTAATGAGAATTGCCTATTGTTGCCAAGTATACTGAAGACAATATTTATAAAATAATCTCTCATCCTTTCCCCGACTCTTTTTTTAGAATAAAAATGCCAATAGAAAAAAGAAATGGATGACTATACCAATAAATACAAGGGGGTAGATAATTTGGTCATCACTATAAATAGTTTAAATATGTGAGCACTTAATAAAACAAAGAAGATTATGTACTTGGAATGTCCAGACTGCTAATAATTTTCTTTCCTTAACAACAAAAAAAATGGGCAACAGATATTAAGGTATCAAATGTTTTATGAATTAATTCATTATTCAGTTTCAGAACACCAACAGTAATATAGTATTTCCCACCTTCAGAAATAGCTCAGGTAGAGCATTTCTGTAGAGGTCCACTAATGTTCTCAAGGCTGTATAAAGAGGAACTATTCATAATGCAGTTATATTGGGGCCAGAGTGATTATAATTCAAACCTTCAGCCTTTAATGAGACTTTTTGTGCTTGATTAATAATTTAAAACAGTAAAGCAAGATTCAAATTAAAATTTAAATATTTTTAATGATTCTGTATTTTCCTATGTTATTTCATAAACTTCTATAACATAATTTTATATTCCTACCCATTATTCAATCGTTTTCTTAATATTGGACATTTCATTGTCTTCTTTGATCCTAAAATAAAGGTCTTTTCTGAATTGCTGCTTTAGGATTAGGGTGGATTCTCAGATGTGTGATGTGGAGAGTTAAAGAAGATATTTTAAGTGACATTGTGAACTGCTTTTCAAAAACTGTTATTAGTGTGTTCATAGTTATTACACTACCATATTCTTGCACTCTTCCCATTATTGGATATTTTACAGATAATAAGGATTTGCCAAATTAGTAGGTGGAAGAATACCATCTAACGTGTTTCAGTTGATTAATATTGAGACTACCAAGTTTTTCATCTGTGCATAGGAATTTTTGATATCTTCTTATGTGAATTGCACTTTAGTGTTGTTTATTGGGGCATTAATTGTTCCTTTCTATATCATGTTTTTTGCAAAAAGATTTTTCCCAGTTTGTTATTGTCATGTAATTTTTTACATTGATTTTTGATGTGAAGAGATTTTGTTTTTTAACTATTGCTAGAACAATTATTTTTTGTTTGGACAATTTTATCTACTACTTTCATCCATGGAAAAGCTTTCCTAAAATTAGGTTAGAATTTTATTTTCTTCCACTCTATTTTTAATCACTCTGGAAATAATTAAAACATGATACTGAGTTTAAAATTTGTGTGAAGTGCTACCATTTTGCTAAAGATTGAAAAGCATAAAAGATAAAGAAATGAGGAATCTCGATCCAGTATTTATTTATTACACTACTATAAGCAAAATAAGAAACTTAAAAACATACCTAAAAATGTTTTGTAAATTATCAGAAACTATACGAAAAGCAAGGATAGTCATAAAATAACATTTTAACATTTTTAAAAGCAAAGTCTTCCAAATGTCTTTTCCAAGAAGGCCACTTGAAAAGCATAAGCTTTATGTTATGCCATCAAAGTCATTGGATTGGAAAAAATATAATAAATAAAAAATAAGTCATTGGCTTGAATTCCAAATTAGTGCTATAACTAGTCAAATGTCTTCTAATAAATACAGAGTTAGTAAAAAACAATTTCAAAGAGTAAACAATGTTAAATTGTTTTCTAAATAATTTTAATTGCTGTGAAAAAAATCTACAACCTATTGTAATTATATTTATTTTTCACTATATTATGCATATAACATTTTTATTAACAGATATGTTTCTAGATTATTAAAGTAATACTTTTATATGTTTGATGACTGCAACAAAGTGCAAAGAAGAACCAGCTCTGAATTTTTTTTAAAAAGGTGTGATCTGGGAAATTTGCCCTCTCTATCATTGTCAACATCTGTATAATAAAAGAGTTGACATACATAATTCCTTAGCACTCTGGTAGTTCACAGTATTGTGAAAAACAATTTTTTAAACAAAGATAATATTTTATTAAATTTAATAAATTTTTACAGTATGGCAAAGCATATTGTTAGTCTTGTGGATAAAATCCCAAATACCCAGATAAAGACTAAAAATGAGCCCAACTTTGTATATTTAAAAATAACATATATAAAATATCATGCTGTTGACCCAGTGTTTAACTCATTATCTGGGTTCTGCCGTTTTCATAATGAATACATGTAAATGTGTGTATATGTCCATATATGAATTTATAAATTTACCCATACATATAATTCACTATATAGAATCAAATATTACTGTTTTCTTGACTCCCATTTTTGCAAAGTCAGAATCAGAACTATACTCCTCAAAAGACATTTATTTTTATACAGAAAATATGCAGAACCATGTTTCTCTACCATTTCATATTTTACATTAAAAATTCATTCATACTACTGCTTCTTTGGGTAGAATATTTAAAATTCAATCAGGAAGAGATACTGTTGATGTGACATAATTGCCTCAAATATCTACATATATCAAACAAAATGTGCGTAGGTTTTGAGACCATGATTATTTAAATAAATGTCACAACTTCATATAGGTAAAATTGAGCCATACATGGGACATATACTGACTTGTTTGTTCAAGATATTCGTCAAATACTGTATTTTGTTGTTAGATTTGCAGAGTATAGGGAAATACAATGTAAGAATGTCAAATTTTGAATTAAAAATAAGAAATTTTATTCCCCCATGAATAGGAGAGAAAAAAAGTGGTGTGATATTATTTGCTTGTTATAATTAAACGTATTAGTAAAATTTGTAAAACAGAATCACAGGAAAAATGGCATAATTATTAGTTTTCTGAAGTGAAAAAGAGAACAGTTAAAAAACAGTGATACACTCACCTATGAAATAATTATTCTCCAACTATTACACATTTCCTGGTGTAGATGCTGCTGCTGTGAACATCTCCTATCTTTTAACTTGTCTGGAACTGATTGCTTATTTCATGATTCCCCCTACATTTTGTCACATTGCTTTTAAAAGAATTTTACCAAGTTACAATGTCTCAATAATACTGTGTCATTTTAGGCATTATTGAATACTATAATTTTCTTGAAATGTATGCCTCTTTAGATGGCATAAAATACTATCTCAGTATTGTTCTCAGTAGAGAGCAGTATTTTTTCATTTGCCCTTTGTAATTCCATTTTCTCATATCCTTTTAGCAACTACCTAATGGATCTTCATGATGGTTTGTTTCTTATACAGTGTATATTAGTGTGTTTCCTTCCCACACATAGATTTGACTTTTTGTTTTATTTGAAACCTCTGCTTCCAGGTCTTTTGCTTTTTATTTTAGTTTTGAAATTTTTATTGTATGGAAGTTTTGTTTCTATGACAGACTCTCCTTCATGGTATGCTTGTCTTTTAAATTGAGAGAAACTAAATATATTCCATCTGAAATATACTTTGGTAAACAATGCAGTATTTGTTACCTCAGTATTATTTATAAAATAAATAATTCTTACTATCTTGTTTTGTAAAACCTGTTTAACATCTGGGTTTAATGTTTTGAAGGATCCTATTGCCAATGACTTAAAAAATAGACACAAGGATTCCCCTCAAATGTTACATCTTAGAATTTATTTGACAGTATTTTAAGACATCAGCTGAATAATTTAGAACCCCAACTCTGTAATGCAGATTGCCTGAATACAGTTAATAGAAAACAAAATATTTCCTCCAATTACCTTCCCCGACATTAGGTTCATTCCTTTACATTTACATTCATCTCAAGTCTCATCTCCTAGTGTCTTTTTTTTTTTTTTTTAAGATTTTACTTATTTATTTGACAGAGAGAGAGAGAGTGCAAACAAAGTAGGGGGAGCGACAGAGGAAGAAGGAGAAGCAGTCTCCCTCTGTGGGGCTCTGTCCCAGGACCCTGAGATCATGACCTGAGCCAAAGACAGGTGCTTAACCAACTGAGCCACCCAGGCATCCCCTCCTCATGTCTTTATGTGCCCCATTTCACATTTAAGATTTATGTTTCATAATTGCTACGTCACTTTAAAATGTATAGATGGGATTCTGTACTCAACTAGTCCATTGGCATTCAAATGAATAATGTCTTTCATAAAACTTTTCAGGAGACAGGGACTGTTGAAAGATATTCCCTTTCAACAAATATCTTATGGGTAATGAATAAATCTGAGGTTTTTCTGAGTAGAAGGAGCTCAAAACCTCAACGTTAAGATTTATGGAGTTTAAGAGATTTTATGAGCACAGTACTTACAAAAGTATGCAATTCCTATTAAGGATTTCATCTATAAGCATGACTGTGGGGGACATCATGGGGCATGCTATCCCTGGGAATTATAAAGCCAGCTTGAGACTTAATCACAGACATTGCTGACTGGAATTCCTCATGTTTTGAACATGAGTGGACTACTTTCGGTGACTCTTAGGGTCAACTGCAGAAATTTTCTTTATCTCTTCCTCACATTATTTCCAAACTCTCCTTTTTTTCTTTTTTCCCCCGTGTCTTGAACTTTTTTTAAAAAAAAAGGAAGCGAGGAAGAGAATATGGGGACAGAGTGTGGGAGAGATAGAGAAAAGGAGAGAGAAGGTGAGAGAGGGAGAGAGAGAAAGAGAGAGAAAGGAAGTCTGTGGTATACCCCATGGAATTCATATGTGGAGTTACCTCAATAATTTTTACTTTCTTCTTTAGAGTTTTCTTCCCTCTATCTAGAAGATGTCTGATTTTAAAAATGGGCTTTACTTTGTTTATGAGCTATTTGGGCATTTTGTGCATTACCATGTTCCAGCACTGCAAGGAGACCACAACACACAAATCAGAACATCTTCCTTTCCTTTCTGAGCCTGTCTCAGTGATACAGCACTTATAATACTGTTAACTGGAAGGGACTTAATTTTTTTGTGAATTCTGAGGGCAAAGAGATATAACAATGTAGAATAGTTGAATAATTTACAAGTTGTATGTGATTTTCTGTACATATTTTAAAAGCCCAAAGTCAGATACAGTATAGAATCTATTACATTGAGTTTGTTATTGTGAATACTATGCACTCTATTTTATCATATTCATTCTTTCCTTAAACAATGAACCATGATTTAAGCATAGTTTAAGAAAAAGAGAATGTTTTAAATAAAAGTAGTATCCAGGGAGGAATATATATATATATAATTTGAACATTATAGTTATGCTTCTGTCCCTGCGAAAAATTTTTTCTCCATCAGACTATGAAATGGAGCAGAGGTTCATATTATCTTTTCACTAAGTAAAAGTTTACAATTCCCTAGACTGTGATTATGAAAATCCATAAAAATTACCTGCTTTGATTCATACAGATTTAATTCCTAACCCTTTGGCTCAAAACTCAAGTTTACTCATTCTGTAACAGTCAGGAAGTGATTGTCAATAGTAACCTCATTAAAAATAATTTTTTTAGCATTTAAAAATTGATAAAATTGGTACCTCTACTTTATGAGCTTAATATTTGCTCATAAAGTTTAAATGATTAAGAAATTAAAGACTGTGAAGAGAGAGGGAAGAAAGAGGAAAGAAAACATGGGGATGATGGGGACTTTCCACTCACAAAGACAAAATTAATGGTCAGGGGTAAGTTATCGGACATTTAAATTTTTGGCCATTGAAAAATGAGTAGTTGTAATCGCACACTTAGAAGATTAGTAGAGTTCAGCTTTGTTTCAGCATAGTAGATAACATCCTAATCCATGCAATCATAAAGAGAAGCAGATATAAATCTAATTCAAAAAGTTTCTAGTCTTCCTTCCCTCTACATAGAACATGTATCATGTATGTCGTTATTGGGCTGGGGAGACATTGAAATTGATTATACTACATCTCACCAATTTATTCTTCTCTCTCACCTGGTAAGACTCACTATCTTCTCAAAATCATCTAAAGTCCTCAATGAGTTCTTTAAAATCCTTGTTCCATCCTACCTGTATAGATTTTTTTCTCATTTTTGCTCAACAGTATTATTTCTGAATACTCATCACACTTTGATTTTGCTCTTCCATAAGCTTGACATCACCACATATCAAAATCTGTCCTTTAAGGTCCTACCCAAGCATTACCTCAAACTCAAGTTACTTACCTTCGCATGTGGGGTTGACCTTTCCCTTTTGTAAAGAACTATTATTTCTTCCCTAAGGAGCTTACCACATGAAAATAAGGACAGTGCCTCATTCATCTTGAAATCTCCATTGTGCAATTTCTTACTTCCTTATACAGAACATTACTCATCGTATTTAGAGGCCGAATAAATCATTAGGCGGATACCATCACTAGGTCCATGGAATTGACTTACTTGAGTCAAATCTGTATAAAAGGCACTTAATAAATATTAAATATTGTCAATTCTCAATTATTCATGGGTGTATTATTCACATTATAGCTGCGATATGAATCTAAAGGTCATATTTACATAATGAACGATTTCAACTGATGAAGCCTTTAGTTGACATAAATAGGTTCTTAGTTTGTTTCCATCTGACAGAGATAAGAAGTGAAGACTCTGTAAACCAATTTTATTATTTAATTACTACCAGTTCTCCCTTTGCCATCTTAGTCAAAAGGCAGGTTTTGGCTTTTAGCTTCTTTGTCTAAATCTGAAAGCTGATACTGATCACAACCAGCATTTAATGGGGGAACATGGAACAAAGCTAATTGGGAGATTAGAATCCAAAAGGTCAGGAGTTTTCCATTCCTCTTTCCATCAGATCTTCATAGTGGAGTTTTTTTAATGTGTGGCTTAAGTTGTTTAATTAATCCAGAAAATTTCCTTATGAAAACAAAGCCATTTTGGTAGAGGGGAAATTCTGCCTGTTTCTACTTTCTCTCTTTCCCTCCTTTCCCTCTCTAATGACATTTGAAATACAATATGCAATTTAACAGTCAATAAGATCAAAAAGATATAACTTTCACTAAAGGTCTTAGCATAAAGTAAGATACAGTATTTCAGAGAAGGGTGGGTTAATCGATGGGTGGGCTTATTTTTAAGTCCTGGTTAAGATCACATATAGAAGGACGTCAGTGAATTTTATTGAAATTCACACTGTTCAGTGGGCTACCAGAGAATTACAGGGAATGTATAGATAGAATTTAATAATACATCATTATTATTTTAAAATAAGACAAACATCAAATATGAAAGAATTAGCTTATCCACTAGAACCTGTAGTGATATTTGCATAACAGTCATCTTTGTGGACAGATTCTGGCAATTGTCAGCAATTTTATTTAGCCTGTCAGCATTTGCAGTGGCAAGGATTGGGATTTACTTGATACATTCATGCTCGATAAAACCTTCTGTGCACATTAGCATGACAACCAGTGTGCATAAAATACTAGGAGTGGCATTCAATTATAATGTGTTTTATATCAAAAGAATTAATAGTTTAGGAAAGGAATCAAGAACTAAATTAGATGACTTACACATATTTCTGCTTTTTTGAAATTTCTAAGATACATAATTTGTGTATATTTACTTTCAAAATGCCTTATCGGCAAAGAAATGAGTGAAGGGAACATTAACTGCAATAGAAGCTAATTAATGTGCCTTAATGTTATAACATGAGAAAGAAGACAGTTACTGGAATTATTATAGTCTGGCATCAACTCCTTTAGAATGCTCATATTTTAAAAATATGGCAGGTATGCGAGAAAGTCTTTACTGCAAGAAGATGAGAGTTTTTTTTATCAGTTAGGAATGCATTCAGCTGTGAGTAACAGAAAACAAACAGCTATTTAACCATCTAAGGATTTATTTGTCTTGTGCAAAAGGATGTCTGGAGGTAGCAGTCTGAGGCTAACACAGTGATCCTATGATATCAAAGGCATAATTTCCTTTTATTCTTTCTTCTCTGCCATCCTTAGCATACTGTCCTGTCCTGTGATTGTCACCTCATGATCACATATGGTGTGACTACTACTCCCCCAGCCCTGGATCCTCATTCCAAGCATGGTAGAGAAAGGAAATAGGGAAGTGGGAAGGGATGGTGTGTTTATCAGGGAAGCCAGGACTTCCTAGGAACCCTCAGCTTATATCTCCATGATAGGAGATAGGAAAGGCACATGCTTGCTCCTACATTCAGGAGAGCCTGGGGAGCTTGTCTTTTTAACTGGCATGTTTTGGGGTGAACAACAGTGGGCTTTATAAATGAGAATAAAGAGGACAATGGACATTGACTATACCAGCAGCAAAGTCTGTTGTAGTCTGGTAGTCCAGACAGAGCTAAATTTGGGGAGAATGGAAAAACAGCTGACGAAATGCAAAAAGCAATATAACAGAATATCCAACTTATTAGGAAAAATAGATGTTCTTATATAGTGTCCAAGAATGGTGAGGAAGAAAAGATAATAAGGATTTTTAAACAGAAAATCAGATGATACTAACCTGTATACAATTATGTTAGGAATCTAATACCAAAAAAGAGGTAAATTCAGATTAATAACAAGTTGTTTTCTGCACTATCAAGACATCCTTTGTTTCATAGACAAATGGTCTAGCATAATTTGTGCAAAGCCTATTGGGACATGACTAAAATAATTGAACTGGAGTCTCTCTGATCTTTAATTCAGAGTGATCCTGCTTTATCAAGCAGTGCAGAAATCAAACTGAAGGCAGCAGAAAATACCAAATGGACAGATTGGTGGCTATTTATAGCTGAAACAAAAATGAAAGGAGAGAATGAGTTACCTCTCTGATTAATGACAGTCCCCAATTCCCCTTTGGACTGAACCAGCTTGATAAATGAATCTCACTGTGGGAGCTAGTTTAAATGATAAATGTTTCAACTCTCCACTATCCCATGTATGTGTAAGTAGAGCCTGAAAATAAAAGTTTGTAAATCAAAATAACCTCATTTTTAAAGCATGAAAGTTAAAGTGTTTATCTCAACCCACAACTAATATTATTAGAAGAAAGAACTGTGTTCTATTTTTTTTTTATTCTGATTTGGGGAAAGAAATAGCTTTTGTATACCGCCAAAATATTACCTCTCCTTAGCACGGTTTTTCCCCAGTTCATTGTCTACAGATCACTGTCCAGAATAGAGCTTCAGCCCTTTACTTTCTCTATTTCTTTTCTCATTGATAGATATTGTGGCTTCTCTCCTCCCTGCTCCAGCTCACTCATGCCGAAGGTATCCTGACCAGGAACGAATTTCATTACTTGGTGTGCAGTATCACTTGGGTCGGAAAGTATTGTGCAAGAGCAAGGTTCATTGCAAGAGCTGACCAGCTTAGAATGCGCTCATTCCGTAGCCTATAGAGTGCCCCTTGCATGTCAGGGCTGTCCTAAGTCCCAGGAGTTTGTGAAGATGAAGACTCTCTGGTCCTAGCTGTCTAGGGACACACAATCAGGCTTCTACTCAAGGTCATTACTTGCAGTTGTGTAGAAAGATGACTTTCTGAAGATCGCCAGTGTTTGAGTTGGTCTCATGGGCATAATGAATGAGCCTCATGGCCACGTCCCTATGCCCAGAGAAGTGAAGGTTGGTATTTATGTTAATTTGTAGAGGGTATAAAATCCAATGTTTTACATCTTTCACTTGAAGAAGTACAATTTATTGTCATTAACTTTGCTTATGTTTATGTTTACAAGATAGTTATCCCTCTTTTCTCTAATGAGAATCCACCCATTATTCCCCACTATATCTGAAAAGGGTATATACTTATTGGCCATTACCAGAGATAATTCTGTTTTACTTATGGCAGGTCTTGGATAGTCTGGAATCCAGAAAAGTCTTGCAAATCATTCTTTTATTATTCCTCTAGGCACTTTTCATTCCAAATAGGACCTGCTTTTTATTTTCTATCCCTAGCCCATGGCCCATCCCCCTTCTTCTTAAGAATGGAATACATCTAAGACATAGTCTCTTCTGGTAAGAAGAGTTTATATTATTGTAACATTAATGCATTGTTTTTGCTGAAATATCCTTTACTTCCCCATCAGGGGTGAGACTGCAGAAATACAAAGAGGGTAAGGAGGACAGAGAACTCCACTCTACCACACATAAAAACAATCATTTACCAATCTTATTTTAAAGCCCCAAATTGTGTTACAAGGGTATTTGATTTAGAGTAGGCTAATGTTTGCAATAAAAACATATGGCACAAACAGAAGAGAAGATCAGGTCTTGTCTTCCTGAAACCAGTAGTTTAGGGACTAGGCTGGTGGACAATTTGCCATCTTTAATGCTTGGTTTCCAAGGTTGATCTTAGGGACATCATTCCAGACAACCAAAGAGAAAAAGGAGTTTGGATAGAAACCCATCACATGATCACACCTAACTGTAAGGGAGGTTGGGAAATGAAATCTAATCATGTGCCCAAGAAGAAAAGGATTTTGATGAGCAGTCAGCAGATACCCTTTTACAGTGACCAGCTAGCTAAAAATCAGATTGGAAGCTATTATAGTAGAACCTGACCTTCTGACAACGCTATATTTTCATAAAAAGTGTAGATTGCTGGGGTGCCTGGGTGGCTCAGTCAGTTAGACGTCTGCCTTCAGCTCAGGTCGTGATCCCAGGGTTCTGGGATCCAGCCCCAAGTCGGGCTGTCTTCTCAGTGGGGAGTCTACTTCTCTCTCTCCCTCTGCCCCTTCCCCCCACTTGTGCTCTCTCTCTCTCAAATAAATAAATAAAATCATTTAAAGAAAACCCTGTAGATTGCATAAGAAGTATAATAAACCTCCTAAACCTGCAAGTACCTATTAAGTAGACCTGGCAAATGATGTTATTTTTTTTAAGTTTTTATTTGAATTCTAGTTTGTTAACATATAGTGTAATATTGGTTTCAGGAGTAGAGTTTAGTGATTCATCACTTACATATAACACCCAGGGCTCATCACAACAAGTGCCCTTCTTAATCCCCATCACCCATCTAGCTCATCCACCTCCCCTCCAGCCACCTTCAGTTCCTTCTCTATGGTTCAGAGTCTCTTATGGTTTGCCTTCCTCTCTTTTTTTCCCCTTCCCCTATGTTCATCTATTTTGTTTTGTAAATTCCACACATGAGTGAAATCATATGGTATTTGTCTTTCTCTGACTGATTTATTTCACTTAGCATAATCCATTCTGGCTCCATCCACGTCATTGCAAATGGCAAGATTTCATTCTTTTTGATGGCTGGGTAATATTCCTCTGTGTGTGTGTGTGTGTGTGTGTGTATACATACCACATCTTCTTTATCCATTCATCAGGTGATGGATATTTGGGGTCTTTCCATAATTTGGCTATTGTTGATAATGCTGCTATAAACATTGTGGTGCTTGTGCCCCTTCAAATCAGTATTTTCGTGTCCTTTGTGTAAATACCTAATAGTGCATTGCTGGATCCTAGGGTGGTTCTATTTTTGACTTTTTTAAGGAACTCCCATACCGTTTTTCAGAGTGGCTATACTGGTTTGCATCAACAGTGTGGGATTTCTCCGCATCCTTGCCAACATCTGTTGTTTCCTGTGTTGTTAATTTTAGCCATTCTGACAGGTGTGAGGTGGTATCTCATTGTGGTTTTGATTTATATTTCCCCAATGATGAGTGATATTCAGCATCTTTTCATGTTCCATTAGCCATCTGCATGACTTCTCTGAAAAAAAAAAAAAGTCTATTCATGTTTTCTGACCATTTCTTTGCTGGATTATTTATGTTTTTTTTGGTGTTAGTTTGATAAGTTTTTTATGGATTTTGGATATTAACTCTTTATCAGGTATGTCATTTGCAAATATCTTCTCCCATTCCATAAGTTGCCTTTTAGTTTTGTTGATTGTTTCCTTCACTGTGCAGAAGTTTTTTATCTTAATGAAGTCCCAGTAGTTCATTTTTGCTTTTGTTTCCCCGCCTCTGGAGGTGTGTCTAGTAAGAAGTTGTTACAGCCAAGGTCAAAGAGGTTGCTGCCTGTGTTTTCCTCTAGGATTTTGATGGATTCCTATCTTACATTTAGGTCTTTCATCCATTTTGAATTTATTTTTGTGTATGGTATAAGAAAGTGGTCTAGTTTCATTCTCCTGCATGTTGCTGTCCTGTTTTTCCAACAGTTTGAAGAGACTGTTTTTTTTCCATCAGATTTCTTTCCTGCTTTGTGGAAGATTAGTTGACCATATAGGTGTGGGTCCATTGCTAGGTTTTCTTTTGTTTCATTGATCTATGTGTCTGCTTTTGTGCTAATACCATAATGTCTTGATGATGACAGCTTTGTAATACAACTTAAAGTCTGGGATTGTGATGCCTCCTGCTTTGCTTTTCTTTTTCAAGATTGCTTTGGCTATTCGGGATCTTTTGTGGTTCCATACAAATTTCAGGATTGTTTTTTCTAGCTCTGTGAGAAATGATGTTGGTCTTTTGATAGGGATTGCATGATATGTGTAGATTGCTTTGTGTAGTATAGATATTTTAAGAATATTTTTTCTTCCAATCAATGAGCATGGACTGTTTTTCCATTTCTCTGTGTCCTCTTCAATTTCTTTTATGTGTCCTTTTGTTTTCAGAGTACAGAACTTTTACCTCTTTGGTTAGGTTTATGCCTAGGTATCTTACGGTTTTTGGTGCAGTTGTAAATTGGATCGATTCCTTGGTTTCTCTTTCTGCTGCTTCACTATTTGGGTATAGAAATGCAACAGATTTCTTTATATTAGTTTTGTATCCTGTGACTTTACTGAATTCGTGTATCTGTTTTAACTTTTTTTGGTGGAATCTTCCAGGTTTTCTACATAGAGTATCATGTCATCTGTGAAGAGTGAAAGTTTAACTTCTTCCTTACCGATTTGGATGCCTTTTACTTCTTTTCATTGTCTGATTGCTGAGGCTAAGACTTCCAGTACTATGTTAAATAACAATGATGAGAGTGGACAGCCCTTCCTTGTTCCTGACCTTAGAGGACATGCTCTCAGTTTTTCCCCATTGTGGATGATATTTGCTGTGGGTCTTTCATATATGGCCTCTTATGTTCCCTCTATCCCTACTTTGTTGAGGGTTTTATCAAGGGTGGATGCTGTACTTTGTCAAATGCTTTTTCTGCATCTATTGAGAGGATCATATGGTTCTTACTCTTTCTTTTATTAATGTGGTGTATCATGCTGATTGATTTGTGAATATTGAACCACCCTTGCAGCCCAGGAATAATAAATCCCACTTGATCGTGGTGACTATTTCTTTTAATGCACTTTTGGATTCAATTAGCAAGTATCTTCTTGAGAATTTTTGCATCCAGGAACATTGGTCTGTAATTCGCCTTTTTAGTTGGATCTTTGTCTGGTTTTGGAATCAAGGTAACGCTGGCCTTGTAGAATGAGTTTGGAAGTTCCTTCCATTTCTATTTTTGGAATAGTTTGAGAAGAATAGGTATTGACTCTTCTTTAAATGTTTGGTAGAATTCCCTAGGGAAGCTGTCTGGCCCTGGACTTCTGTTTGTTGGGAGATTTTGATTACTTATTCAATTTCCCTGCTGGTTATGGGTCTGTTCAAATTTTGTTTCTTCCTATTTTAGTTTTGGTAGTTTATATGTTTCTAGGAATTTATCCATTTCTCCAGATTCCCCAATTCGTTGGCATATGATTAGTTATAATATTCTCTTATAATTGTTTGTATTTCTGTGGTGTTGGTTGTGATCTCTCCTCTTTCATTCATGATTTTATTTATTTGGGTCCTTGTTCTTTTCTTTTTGATAAGTCTGGCTCGGGGTTTCAGAGGTTAAAGAACACCCTACTAAAGAATTAATGGGTTAACCAGGAAATTAAAGAAGAAATTTAAAAAATACATGGAAACAAATGAAAATGAAAACATGACAGTCCAAAATCTTTGGGATGCAGGAAAAGCAGTCATAAGAGGGAAGTACATAGCAATACAGGCCTATCTCAAGAAGAAAAGTCTCACATACACAAATGATGTTACTTTATTTTATTTTTTTAATTATTATGTTATGTTAATCACCATACATTACATCATTAGTTTTTGATGTAGTGTTCCATGATTCATTGTTTGTGTATAACACCCAGTGCTCCATTCAGTACGTGCCCTCTTTAATACCCATCACCAGGCTCACCCATCCTCCCACCCCCCTCCCCTCTAGAACCCTCAGTTTGTTTTTCAGAGTCCATAGTCTCTCATGGTTCATCTCCCCCTCCGATTTCCCCCCTTCACTCTTCCCCTCCTACTATCTTCTTCTCCTTCTTCTTCTTCTTCTTCTTCTTCTTCTTCTTCTTCTTCTTCTTCTTCTTCTTCTTCTTCTTCTTTCTTCTTCTTCTTCTTCTTTCTTCTTCTTTCTTCTTTCTTCTTCTTCTTCTTCTTAATGTATAATGTATTATTTATTTCAGAGATAACGGGTCTGTGATTCAACAGTCTTACACAATTCACAGCACTCACCATAGCATATACCCTCTGCAATGTCTATCACCCAGCCAGCCCATCCCTCCCACCCCCCACCACTCCAGCAACCCTCAGTTTGTTTCCTGAGATTAAGAATTCCTCATATCAGTGAGGTCGTATGATACGTGTCTTTCTCTGATTGACTTATTTCGCTCAGCATAACACCCTCCAGTTCCATCCATGTCATTGCAAATGGCAAGATCTCATTCCTTTTGATGGCTGCATAATATTCCATTGTATATGTATATACCACATCTTCTTTATCCATTCATCTGTCAGTGGACATCTTGGCTCTTTCCGCAGTTTGGCTACTGTGGACATTGCTGCTATAAACATCAGGGTGCATGTACCCCCTCGGATCCCTACATTTGTATCTTTGGGGTAAATACCCAGTAGTGCAATTGCTGGATCATATGGTAGCTTTATTTTCAACTTTTTGAGGAACCTCCATACTGTTTTCCAGAGTGGCTGCACCAGCTTGCATTCCCACCAACAGTGTAGGAGGGTTCCCCTTTCTCCGCATCCCCGCCAACATCTGTCGTTTCCTGACTTGTTAATTTTAGCCATTCTGACTGGTGTGAGGTGATATCTCATTGAGGTTTCTCAACATCGCTCGGCATCAGGGAAATCCAAGTGATGTTATTTTATTTTATTTTATTTATTTTTTTTTTGAAGATTTTATTTATTTATTTGTCAGAGAGAAAGATAGTGAGAGCAGGAACACAAGCAGGGGGAGCGGGAGAGGGAGAAGCAGGTTTCCCACTGAGCAGGGAGCCCGATGTGGGACTCGATCCCAGGACCCTGGGATCATGACCTGAGCCGAAGGCAGACGCTTAACGACTGAGCCACCCAGGCGCCCAAGTGATGTTATTTTAAAACCTGCTTTCTCAGAGCACCTGGGTGGCTCAGTCAGTTAAGTGGCTGCATTCAACGCAGGTCATGATCCCACGGTCCTGGGATGGAGCCCCACGTCGGGCTCTCTGCTCAGTGGGGAGCCTGCTTCTCCCTTTCCCTCTGCCTGCCACTCCCCTTGCTTGTGCATGCTCTCTCTCTCTGTGCTAAATAAATAAATTAAATAAATAAATAAATAAATAAATAAATAAATAAATAAATGAAATCTTAAAAGAAAAACCCTGCTTTCTCAAAGTTGAAGTTTTAGACCCACAGCAGATCATAATAGAATGAGATAATTATTCTAGTGCAACATTAGGAGATACATACAAATATTTTTTCAAACATAAGTGTTCATATTTTTTTTCTAAACAATTATGTCACTGGGGTTTGTGGGTGGCTCAGTTGGTTGAAAATCTGAAGATTAGGTCATGATGTCAGGGTTGTGAGATCCAGCCCTGGGTAGGGCTCTGCACTGGGCATGGAGCCTGCTTAAGATTCTCTCTCTCCTTCTCTCTCTGCCCCTTCCCCTCCCCCTCTTAGAAAAATAAATAATATAGGGCGCCTGGGTGTCTCAGTTGGTTAAGCGACTGCCTTCGGCTCAGGTCATGATCCTGGAGTCCTGGGATCGAGTCCCGCGTCGGGCTCCCTGCTCGGCAGGGAGTCTGCTTCTCCCTCTGACCCTCCTCCCTCTCATGCTCTCTGTATCTCATTCTCTCTGTCTCAAATAAATAAATAAAATCTTTAAAAAAAAAAAAGAAAAAAGAAAAATAAATAATATAGATAATAAAAATAGAGAAATATGTCACAGGAAGTAATATCATCTGTGAGACATGCTGAAGATCTAAAAAGTGCTTTTTTAGGTACAATGCTTTGTAAATGTAAGATCTGTTCTAAATGTCCTTCTGATATTTTCTTTTTCAAATTCCTTAGCTGCTTCCTAGGTTTAGAAGAAGCATCATATTGTTATTGTATTAGAAACTACTGGATATTTACCTCTTGACAACTCATTTATTTTTGAATTCATTTTTATTTGTAATTTTGAGTTGTAGCATAGCATGCTAGATATAGCCTACATGCAGAAAATTATACGTATCTGAAGAACACAACAACATGAGGTTTCATGCTGATGTAACCAGATCCCAGATGAAGAAGCCAAACCTTGTAAGTCCCCACCCCTCATCCCTGCCTCTCTCCTCTTCCCCTCCGGTTACTACTCCCTCCCTTCAAGGCTGCTCACTATCCTCACTTCCCACAGCATAGAATCATTTGGCCTCTTTTTGTACTTTTTATAGATGGAATGATGCAATATTTACTTTGTTTTATAACGGTCTCTTTTCCTTCAGCATTAGTTGGTGCAGCCATTCATATTATATTGTGGGAAAAGACTACAATTTATTTACTCTACTGTTGATGAACATTTGGCTAGTTATAGGTTTAGGGCTATTACAAATACTGCTGCTATACACATTCTAGTCCATGCCCTTTGGATAAAATATGTACACATTTCTATTTGAGTTATTAGTTTACATGGTATGGATAATTTAGCTTCAACAAATACTACCAGTTTTCCACAGAAGTTATATCGATAACGTGGGGATTCATTTTTAATTAAAAAGTTTGAGACCAAAAATTTGCATAAAAATGCAACTCAACTCATATTTCCCCTTTCAGATGTGTAACCTCTTTTCTCAATGAGAACCTTCTCCCAAGGGCATTATAGGCATTCTCCAAACAGGATGTGATGAGAACAACTAATTAATGATAGTTACATTAATTCTGCTTTCTAACTACTCTATTTTATGGGTAGCCTTGAAATAAAAATAATTTTGTGTCAGTGATTTTACTGTATTCACTTTGCACTATACTGCAATGACCTCAAATAATGATCTGGCTTGTGCTCTTTTTTCCCCTCAATTCCATCAACATTATGATAATGATCTGAAAATGCATTAATTAACATTTGATGCCATTTCTCCTTCCCAGATCTTTCATTGTGCTTTTCTGTTTTCTGCAGATTTATTATTTTTTTAAGGTCTTTGCAAGATAATACATTATTAATGGAATAGTGACTCCTTTTTCCTGAAGAATGGCTCCTTTTGTACTTTTTCTTTTAAAATTTCATTTATGCAGTGTGATATACCTACAAAATTTCAAATGTTCAAATACTCTTCATTTCACTCTGATTATATAGCTAGAATTATATAGCAAGACAAAAGATTCAGATGTTACACATCCTCCAAAGAACATGGGATAAAGGTGGACTAATATTAGGGGTTTTTTTAAGATTTTATTTATTTATTTGACAGACAGAGAAAGTACAAGCAAGGGGAGCGGCAGGCAGAGGGAGAGAGAGAAACAAGCTCCTTGCTGAGCAGGGATCTCCTTGCAGGGCTTGATCCCAGGACCCTGGGATCATGACCTGAGCCAAAGGCAGTTGCTTAATTGACTGAGCCACCCAGGTGCCCCATGATATTAGGATTCTAAATTCAACTTCGTATGTATTTTCCCAGTTTAAAAATGATTAAAATATACTTAGAGGGGAAAAAATGCTTAAGTCATTATATTATTGATTCTACTGGTAAATATATGTGATATAGAACAGTGATTTCTGGCCTTTGAGTTTTTTTAAACACTGATTTTAAAAATGTGGTAGCTTATATTAGGTTGCCTACTTCTGGTTTGCCATGTGAGGTAATTTTTTAAAATATCCTACACTATACTCTTACCATTTCATAAAATCACAGGTATTTTAATTTTTTTATTTTAGATTTTTAATTTTTTAAGTAATCCCTACTCACAGTGTGGGGCTGAAACTTAAAACCCTGAGATCAAGAGCCACTGACTGAGCCAGCCACAAGCCCCATAGATATTTCAGATTTAAAAAAGTAGTAGGGGTGTCTGGGTGGCACAGTCTGTTGAGCGAAGAGCTCTTGGTTTTGGCTCAGGTCGGGTCTCAGTGTCATGAGATCGAGCCCCATGGCAGGCTCCACGCTCAGCATGGCATCTGCTTCAGATTTTCTCTCCTTCTCCCCCTCTAGCTTGTGCTTGCTTGTTCTCTTTCTCGCTCTCTCTCAAATAAGTAAATAAATATTTAAAAAGAAATAAATAAAACGTGGTAAAAATCCTGTGAGAGTAAAACATAATTCTTTTTTTAACATATTCTTCGAATTGGGTAAATTTAGCTTAATGACAAATATATGGAACTATTCCTATTTTTCTCTTCTCTGTATGGACTGGCGGAAGCTTTCTCAAGGAAAAACTTTGATGTTTAGGAACGGCTAGCATAGATGCTATATTAAAGGCTTTAAATTAAAGCAACCTCTTTAAGCTTTAAATTTTTGGAAAGCTAAATGTAATTGACAATGATAGCATGAATTGGAAAGGTCTCTTGTTAAAAACCACCCAGTCTAGGAAGGCCTGTGCATCAGGCCAAGGTGCTTACAGGATTGACCTGTTCACAATGATCCTTCTCTCTTGCCCTTTCATTTAAGGACCATGGGTCAACAGTTTCTTCATAAATGTACAGTGATAAAATGTATCACTTGTGAAACCGATACAAACATCTTTGGGTTTTGTTATCTCATTACTCAGAATTAGTAACTATTCCAAAGATCCCATCCTGACGTCTTTTCCTTTTTGTTTATGTTCAAAGCAGTAATTTGAAATAAGTTCTCAGACTTGAGCAGACTCAGGAATCTTTGTTCCTGAGGAAAAAAAAAAATAATTGTAATTCTTTCATTACAGTCTTTTTTTTCCCCTTCAGGAATGTAATCAAACATCAGCTGTAAACATCATTTAATATAAGTGAATTAAACCAGCCCACACATTTTATTTCCTTGAGACATATTGCTGGGAAAGTCGATTTTCAATTTTAAGAAATCAGCATATGCTGAGCCAACTGTCTGTTTTCATTTAAATTGATGGGGGCTGAGACTTGTAAATTATGTTTCATTTTCACTTCTAACATTGTTAGTGTTTTTAACCTGAAGGTAGAAAACCTTGTTCTGCTTTAGATACCTCCTAAATAAATATCTCTAAGTGAGAATATGAGGGGACAATATTTTTAAGGTAGAAAAAGTCAGTAGAGATAGTTTCAGGAAAGAACAGTTCTAAAGTATTAGCACTGCTCTTAATATTATATTAGTTATAATCTTGAACCCTCTGTCATGGCATTTATCACCTTTTACTTGCCTTATGCCTTGTCTTTCTCTTTCATTGGGTGATTGGTTCTTTCTACAAGAATGTGTCTTGTTCATCTTATTTGCCAGTTCTTAGCTCATTTCCTGGCCCGAAGCAGGCACTCAATAAAACTGTTGAATTAATTGATTAGTGAGTCGGAATTATATGGTGATATAAATGGTCTCCTGTGTTCAAAATATTTTACACATTTGTATGCAGTATGTATGTGTATTTGAGAGTAAAGAGAGCTGTATCTTCATATTGTTGAAAAGTTATATTATTTCTCATGCAGATTTAATTCCTTTAACTAATTTTACATCGACATTGAATTTATGACCAAAATTATGCTATTTTGGTACATACATAGCTTATGTGCTTATGACAATGTAGTTCTAAGATACACGGTGTACAAAAATTGGATAAAAGTATTTTATGTCATTAATTTGTTCACGTGTCATCTAATGCCTGAAACTCATTTTGAAAATTAAAGAGCTGGAAAAATATTACTTTCCCAAAAAGCAATTAATAATTTCATAGCATTTAACTTACAAAATGCTTATTGAGAAAACATTAATTTTAGAGAAAATTTGTGTTAGAGGAAAGGTGTGGGTGGGAAAAAAAGAAATGGCAAGTACAATGCTAGGTGCTTGTTAATGAATTATTTCATTTAATGCTTTTTACACCCCTTAGGATGGTTTTATCATCCATTTTATGGGGAAATTGAGATTCAGAGAAGTTTACTAATTGGCCAGGTTCACATAATGGGTTGGGAATGGACTTAAATCAAAGTCTCTCTGTTTCCAAATACACAGTAGTGTTTTAGGGACCTGATCTATTATTTATATGAAAAAACAACTAACCTTGATGTTTATGGAACTTTATTTAAATAAAGCCCTCAGGATTTCTAATTGTTTCCTAAGTCCGAAAAATTCCAATAAAGAGCAGGGCAGTCTAACTCTGAACAATTTAAATTAAACACTTTAGATTTAAATGCTAATTTCTTTTCAAATAATATTAAGAGTTAGAGTTACTGTGAATTTCTACAGAGGATCAGGGCTATGAATCAAATTTACATGCAGTGTATCGCACCGATCATATTTGCAAGCTAAGTACAAGAGCTTCACCTCTTTCTCCCCAGTGACTTATCTCCTTTTTTGGGCAATGAATGTAACTCCTCCAGAAAGTCTTCTTACTGTTTGCTCTTGCTTCTTAACATTTCAAGAATTTCTGCTGTTTTTGAAAAATATCTAACCCGCACTCCCTGAGCATCTACAAATGTGATGATGTGGTAGGCATGGTAGCTAGGTAAATAAGAAGATGCACCACAATATGGACCAGCCCTTCCAGTCCAGTAGTGAACAAAACTCAGGGAAACAAGAGATTGTTATGAGGTGTGGAGAAAGCAAAAACCAAAGCCTGCATCAGATGTGACATTGGAGCATAGGGGCTGGCTGAGCAGCTCTGCCTGAAGAGGTGATTTATATGTGGGTATTTATTCCCCCATGAAGCCAAAGGAAAGGAAACCCCAGGATTAATGTATTCAAAGGTCATGATGAGAAATGAGGGACAGCAGGGAAAGAATCTCAGAGAGGTATTCGGAGGTAGTATTACCAAACTGCCATTAATATATTTCATTATATGGGTGAGGAAACAAGGCTCAAAAATATTACGTAACTTGCTCCGTGTGACAAAATTAGTAAGAAGCCGAGCCAGGGTTTGATGAAAGTCTGTTTGACTCAGATTTTTAAACTCTACTTCCTAAGAGGTATTTTATTATAATTTCATCATATATTTTAATTTTTATCACACTTCAGCAAAAACAAAAACAAAACCGTAAGTCACCTAAGGTTCCAGGAATATGGCCGAGTTTGTGCAGTTATTTCTGGCTGACCTTGGCATTCAGACAAAATTCTCCCCAAGTAGAAAAGTGCTATCATATTCCTGGCACTTCACTGTGTCACCATTTGAGGGTGCTCTCAAATTCAGTGCAAGGGAAACAGGGTTAGAGAACAGAGGGACATCTGCCCCCAAGTCAATGAGAGCACTTACTGGTACCATGACTTCACAATCTGTACTTTTAATTATGAATAACTAAATGCAAACGAACAAAAACATGTCCTGTTTAACCAATACCCATCCTGACCGAGTCTTGTTTACAACATCCTTGCTCCATCAGAATAATTTGAAATCTTGATGAAGTGATCATGAAGTTTTACATTCTTTAAATTGGATTGAAGTGTCTAAATGGTCCCTGAAGGAACCAGTGATGTTTTGGCTCTTCTGTACATAGAAACTTCCATACTTGGAGGATTGTAACAACCCAGATTACTTCCAGGCTTCCAATGATTAAATAGCTATGAACCTCAGCCAACAGCCTCCTCTGGAATAGGGCTCAGGTACGGCTTAGAAGGCTCAAGGATAATCAAGTGTTGCTTCCTGTTATCCCCACGCCTTGATTTCCCTTTTTCCAAGCAAGGAACGGAAGGAGTTTGAAAAGCCTATCCAGGTTGGCTCCTCTTACAGCCCATGATTTTTTGTTACATGAGGGGAAGGGGCAGAAAAAAAACCCTGACAGAATGCTCTGTGACCTGGATTTTAGCTTCTCTCTCCCTTCTCTGTATAAAATTATTTACTGTAACCAGCTGCAAGGAGAAAAGTTAATCAGTGGCTGCTTTTCCAGAAAGCACTTTTCCACACACAGTTTTCATGTCACACGCATGCAGTATTATTTTGAACAGTTATTTAGGTGGGTCACAAAAATGCATCTCTAAACAAAGCGTTCAGATATTTTCCTGTATGCAAACCCATATGGGCATTTGGGTTACAGGGCATTTTCTGTGGTTCAAACATGTAGTATATTGCCCAAATAGACTCGTGCCATTCCTGCAAAGGATAGTGCATTTACATCCATTTTTCCCACGCCTATTAATATGTGAATGATAAGTCTCATATGTCACAACTTGTAGTTTCCTTTTAAAGGGATTCCCATATTTATATTTACCCAAGTAATAAAAAAGAAATCCCCTGAGAATACAACAATGGTCCATATTTATTGAGCATCTATTCTGTGCTGGGCTATGTGTGAAACACTTTGTTTGCAATATCTCATTCGGTCTTCACAACATCCCATGAGGGATTTGCTTTTTTTTCTTGTAAGGGTAAGAGAGCATGTTTAACTATTTAAATAATTTGTCCTCATTGACACAGCCGGTCATGAGAAAACCAGAGGACCCAGGAGATTTAAGCCCATGTTTCATTATTACCTCACAGCTTAAATTTTGAAATTTAACTGCCCTAGGAAACTCCTTGTATGCTTATGTTTTTAAGGTTCCCTTTCTAACATCCAAGGGCATTAAAGGGATATGCAGCTCCTCTTTTCCTGTTCTCCTATTCATCTAGACCTTGATCTGCAGGATGGAAAATTGCTTTGGCTTTATGTGACCTCGATGCCCTTCGTATCTGACACAGTGTTAGGTCATATCTTGATCAACTTTGAAAGCATATTATAAAGATTGTTAGTTTTTAACAGAGTCCAAACTATGACTACATAACAGTGGAGCGATTGTGAAAAATAAAAACAGTATTCATTTTCATTTCCTGAATTTTTCAGAGGCATAAAGTAGCAGAAGGGTAAGCACATTCATTCCTGACACACATATTGAGTTGCTACTATGTGCTTTCAGGAGCAAAAGCTTTGAGTACTAGGTGTGTATGAACTCAGTGAGCCTCAATGATGCTTGCTTAATATATCCTGAAGCAGATTATTCTGTTCTCCTTAGGTTTCTGCCAGATAGTATCCAGCACCCAAAAAATCTTTAGAGAAGCAAGAAGTCCAGAATAAATAGAACTATCATGGAAACATGTATAGGGATAGAATTAAAGAAACAGTAAGATCTAGAAAAAAACTGAAGACAAGAGGAGGTTTTTTTGTAATAATGCATATTTTTAAAGGCTCTAGAATATATAAAATCACACTCAAAAAGATTAGACTTTTAGTTGCAATGTGCTTTGCCTTTTTTACACTTAAATTATTCTTTTAAATTCAGGTTATTCATCTCCCAAGATGAATCTAATTTAACTAAATCTTTCATTATGAGAGACTTAGGCATTACTCACTCATTGATATGATCAAAAGCATCTTATTTCTCTCAAAAGAAGAGAAACGAAGGCTATTTTTCTAGCATTGTCCTAGAGTCACGTTCTCTTGCCTTATTAGCATTTTATTTCAAGCAATAGATTAAACAGAAATGCTTGTGATTGAGTGAAGATTAATTATAGGGTATGGGAGTATTAGAACCTATTTTATTTTCCTGAATAGGGTCTTTGGCTGTTTTGTTATACAAAAGGGAGTCAGTGGGGAACAAAGATCGTGACACATTTAGTAATATTCAAGATGCACACCCCCTCACTAGACTGTCAAAGGGCTGGGCTCATCACAGATTTTGAGGCTGTGATGTGTTATTGTTGCTTTTGCTGCTACACCCTTGGAGGCACCTCTCTTGATGTGTGACTTGCCATTGGGAGTGTGAAAGCTCCCAGGAGGTTGTTAATCCAGAGTCTGTGTACGAGTCAGTGAGGCATAGCTGGCAGATGCAGATTTCAGCCTGGGAATTTTCACGATATTTCTGACTACCTTAGAGTGTACAGTAGTATCTTTTATGGAAGAGTTTTACTAATTATTTAAATAATAAGTGCTGACTATAATTTCATCATAGCTTTCTTGTATACATTCTGTGTTTAAACAGCATTTCTAGTGGGCATAGTAGGGAGAAGCAGTATGGCTTGGTAACAAAAGGCACAAGATTTGAAGCCAGTCTGCCTTGGAAGATTACCAAGCCTCGATTTTCCCATCTGTAAAATGGAGATGATAATAGTATCTATCTCAGGGCGCCTGGGTGGCTTAGTCGTTAAGCGGCTGCCTTCGGCTCAGGTCATGATCCCAGGGTCCTGGGATCGAGCCCCGCATCGGGCTCCCTGCTCAGCGGGAAGCCTGCTTCTCCCTCTCCCACTCCCCCTCCTTGTGTTCCCTCTCTCACTATCTCTCTCTCTCTGTCAAATAAATAAATAAAATCTTTTAAAAAAATAGTATCTATCTCATAAGGTTGTTGAGTGAATTAAATGAGTTAATACATATAAAGTATTTCCAGAAATGTCCAGCACATAATAAACACTCATTAATTGCTTGCTTTTATTATTTTATTCCTAATTAACGTGTTCTAGAAACAGGATTAGATACTGAGAACCAACTGATTTACAGATATTTATTGTGTATCTGGGTGCCTTTGCCAACATTAGGTATCATGAAGAATACAGCAAGATGAGCCACTTAGACTCCTAGGAGCTGGCAATAGAAGAAAATAAAATAAGTAATGGTGTAATTCAAACTCTAAGTTCAGTGGTGGATAGAAGAAAGAAGAGGCTGCTGTGAGCTGGAATAATCAGATAAGATTCACTGTGTGCTGAACTTGAACTGACCCAAGAAGATTTAGAAATTTTAGTTTAAAACTTAAATTTGAAAGTGATACCACCCTATATAAGACCTTTCTATGCCCCTTGCTCCTACAGCAAGTTCTCTAAGGTTGAAACTGCTGATTTTCCAGCAGTTTCCCATCCTATTCCATCAGAATCTCTAATATAAGATTACAGTACTTAGGAATCTGCATTTGTGTGGAACCCAAGTAATTTTTATCAAACAATGGAGATTCTATCTCTGAGAACTGCAAACTTCTTAAGGCCCTTGTTTTGACTCTATGTACTTCATTTCAGCCAGTCTTGTCCTTGAACTTTGAGAAGCCCCAAAATGGAACAGTTTTCCTCAGCACCTGGCTTGGCCCTTCTTTTGTGAAGAAGCCACCCTTTACTGATCAGCTTTCCTCATTCTCTGTCTCTTATTAAGACTTCTGGGATCTTTTTGAGCAAGTTGTACATTCACCGCAAAATTGAGAGGAAGATACAGAGGTTTCCCATATACCCCCTATGCCTCCACACATGCATGGCCTCCCCCATTATCAACATCCCCCACTAGTGTGGTTCATTCGTGACAGTGGATGAACCAGTATTGCAATATCATTATTACCCGAAGTCCATAGTTTCCCTTAGGGCTCACTCTTGGTGTTGCGTTCTGTGGGTTTAGGTACATGTATGACCTGTATCCACCACTTATAGTATCTTACTGAGTGTTTTCACTGCCCTAAAAGTCCTCTGTGCTCATCTGTTCTCTCCCCTAAACCCCTGGCAACTGCTAATATTTTTACTCTATCCATAGTTTGGCCTTTGCCGAATACTGTATACTTGGAATCATACAGTATGCACCCTTTTCAGATTGGTTTCTCTCAGTCATATGCATTTAAGGTTCTTCCATGTCTTTTCATGGCTGGACAGCTGAGTTCTTTTTTAGCACTGAATAATATGCCATCATCTGGTTGTACCACAGTTCATCCATTCACCTACTGAAAAATGTCTTTGTTACTTCCAAGTTTTGGCAATTATGAATAAAACTTCTATAAACATCTATGTGTAGGTTTTTGTGTGGATATAACTTTCAACTCTTTTGGGTAAATATTAAGGAGTGTGACTGTTGGATCATAAGGTAAGGGTATATTTATTTCTATAAGAAACCACCAAACTGTCTTCAGTGTGGCCATACCAGTTACATTCCCATCACCAATGAATGAGCGTTTCTGTTGGTCCACATTCTCACCAGTGTTTGATATTGTCAATGTTCCAGATTTTGGCCCATTTTTAAAAACTGTTTGTTTTCTTATTGTTGAGTTTTAAGATTTCTTTGTGTATTTTGAACAACAATCCCTTATCAAATGTGTCTTTTCCAGGTGTTTTTCCCATCCAGTCTGTGGCTTGTCTCATCATTCTCTTATTTTAATGCTGACCCTGAACACTATTCCACTGTAACACTTATCATGCTGAGTTATGATTGTTCACAGTTTTATGTCACCAAACTATTAAATTTCACATTGAGCGTCCTCTTAGTCTCACCTTCACATTTAGTTAATACTCAATAAATCGGTTGATCTTGACACATTAGACATCTTACAATCATCCGAGCTCCTTGTTTTGAGCAGATTTCTAGACTCTGTGGCTCAGATACTCTGATTTCATAGTTGAAATGAGCATTTGTAATGAGCATGTAAATAGTTCACCATTCTTTTAAAAAAAACAACAAAAAACCAAACAAATGTGAAAAAGGTAGATGAATGGAAGTGTTACAGAGCTGAGGAAACACTTTTAGGAGGGAGAATAAATAAGCATGGCATGTACACGATAAAAGAGATTTGCTGTGCTAGATGCAGTAACTATGGGAAAAAAATAGAGTTAGTAGGGTAAAATTATGGATGTCCTTGAGGAGTCATCAGAGGAGTTTTGAACTGAATGTGACTCTTTGCATGAAGTGGTAATTCTGAAGTAGGAGAATGAGCAAGGATGGTGCCCCCAGTAGTTTTCATGGCAAGTGTTTGGGGGCGATTGGATTACATGACCTCTCAAGTATCTCTTAACACTGAAATCATATAGTGCTATCATTCATGAAATTGTAGATATTGAGGTGTATTAGTTACATAGTTTGTGTTCATGGGGTAATGTTTTCTACTTGAATAAATTTTAGTTAAATACTTAAATTTTATATAAATGAGAAATTTTGCTCATAAATGGCTGCATGCAATAATGAATCAGTATGTGGAAAGTGTACTTAAGTTTTGAAGTAATAGGCTGAAGTCAGGTAGCATCAGCTCATGAGAGCCAATTGTTACATTTTCAGAGATTTTGAGAGCCTACTGTTAAGCATAGACATTAGTGAATTATATAAACCTGCAATTAAATAAATTATATGTAAAGCAAGGGTAATCTATACTCAAAACTCATTACTCTCTATTTTACTACATTTTACTATACTCTTGGGGTTAAGTTAGTATATCTGTGTGGTAGAAATATTACGTAAGGAAGTGATACTGCACACATCTTCCCAACTCCACATTTAGTGGTGTTACACTGGGAGCTTGAAATCAGACAAGGTCGTGATATTTAGACCATGGAAATTGCCAAACCCTACAAATCAGGCCTTATTGCCCCCAGAGAGCCAACTAATAAGCATAAATATTTACCAGTACACCAAGGACGACACGTATAGAAAGATCTCATTGTTTTGAGGGAGAGATTTGCTTTGGTCCATGACATAATTTAAAAGGTTGTCCATTCAGTAATGCTCCCTTCCAGCATGAACCCCTTCCCCCATGTCCCCATGTAAGACCAGAAACGGGGATATTTTTAAGTTCCACAAGTGAACTGCTTTAGTTCTAAGAACAGAGAGCTGGTGCCTTGTGTGTCCTTCAGTGTAGGCTCCTTTCAAAAACATCTCAGAACCTTTAAAAATAAAAAAATTACCTCCAGAGTCTCATACATATGCCTCTATTTTATTGTCTTTTACAGCTTTTCAAATTACTAGAATTTGAAGACTTTTGCAATCTGTCTTGCAAAGGAAGGAGAATGTAGCCGTGGATGAAGTAAACAATGGTTTAGTTCTCCTTTCACTGTATAATATCATTCTTCATCTTTGTGGAAATAAGAAAATGAAATGTTTTGTTTAGTCAAGAACAATGGCAAGATCTTTCTAACAGCCTCTCTTCTTACAGTATGGGGGCTTCTTTAAGGTTATAATTCTGTAAGAATCAAAGAATCTTCTTCTTCTGAGGGTCCCCAAAGAAGCAAACTGTGCTCATGAATGTTATTTTATGTGCTTTTGTATGATGATGTGGCTGAGCATTCTTCAGGGATTTCTGAATTTCACAGGTATATGCCTTTGAGAGTCATAATCCTTACTTAAGCAGACATCTATTTAAGGAAAGATTCTGGACAATTTCCCTTTCAGGGTATTTTAAAAAAATTCAGAAAGCTGTTCACCAGCCTGTGGCAAATTTGTTGTGAGAAGTGTGGCTTCTCAAGGACAGTGCTATAGCTTTGATTCAAGCTGACATAATTAAAGTGTAAACATACCAATTAGTTTGTTTTCATTAAATTTAGATGCAGATAGAATAATGAAATTCATTGAGATCAAATAAATATTCTTACTCTGAAATGAATGGCAATGGAATGTCCAGAAACATAAAAACAAAGACCCAAACATCACCAGAGAGACATTGAAGGTAAATGGGAATATCCTTGGGAATAGCGTGATTTATAGTGTTTCCAAGCTTGGTCCTCAGACCCCATGAGAATTGAGTTTCTAACACTAAAATTTTGGCTGTCTGCCCTTAACCAACTGTAGCAAACTGGACTAGGATAGTCAGAAAATTGGCATTTTTTTCAGAGTCCTCAAGATTTTTATGCACACTAAAGTTATAACCTGCTGATTTAGAAACTGTAACTGAAAATTTCCCTCAATTTCTTCAACTGCAGAGTGGAGAGAGTAAAAGCAGTGCTGTTAGAGGATCGAATGAGTCTATATATATAAAGTGGTTAGAACAATGTGCTATTTTCGAGTAAGTACAATGTTATTGGCTGTTATCGCTACTGTTGTTCTTGTTTTGACTTTTGTCAAGAGATTGTACTACCTGGAATGGAAATGAAGGAGAATGCTCCTAGTCATCACAACTATCAGATGCCTTAAATACCATGCTGAAGCCAACACACAGCGGAACTGCTATCCTTAATTTAATACAATCTTGGATATTGAATATCCATCCTAATGATATTCATAGTTTCCTATAGTACATGCAGATTTTTGGTTTAAACAGTTCATTTTTTTTCTCGTAAAAATATATTTACTAGAGAGAGAGAGCGCGAGCGTGCATGTGCACATGTGTGGCGGTGGGGGGAATTCGAGGGGGTGCAGGCAGAGGAAGAGGCAGAGAGAAACTTAAGCAGACTCTGAACTGAGAGCAGAGCCTGACATGGGGCTCAGTCTCACAACCCTGAGATCATGACCTGAGCCAAAACCAAGAGTCAGATGCATAACCAACTGTGCCACCCAGGTGCCCCTCAAACACTATTTTTTTTTGAGAGGGTTACATTTATTTTCATATCTTCAGAAATGTTATGAGTCATTCTAGAAATCATACCTGTCTTGCATGTGGAATTCAATTTTTATATTCTTTACAAACAAATGGCATTTATAAAAAATAATGATGGGGTAACAGTGAGTCATAATATGAGATGGTCATTTACATGAGTTCTTTTAGCGACTCAGCTCTTCACTGGATTTACAGGTCCCTGAGGCAGGAAGAATGTGTGCTGTGCTGAGTGCACCACTCTGTGAGTGAGAGTTTATTCGTATCGTCTACTGGACAGTGCGCATTCCTTCCAAGTGAAGGTCATGCTGGTGGAGGTGCACTACAGGGCACGAAGTGAATGAAGGCTTGATGCAGGGAGGGCACAAAATGACAAAATCTGCTGGGATCATTTATCATGGTTCAGCTGGGGAAGAATGAAGGTGGGGAGCATTTTCCTCTAGTTCTCCATAGATGGCACACACATCATTTGTGCATGGCAATTTAGCTTAAGAAGAACAAAGATGAAAAGGTTTTATCCCTAAGAAAAGAGTGCTCTCCCCACACCCTCTTCTTATGCTAAATTTTTATCAATGCCTAATGATAGTATACTTAACTCCATGACAGTCTTTCAGAAGAATGATGAAAAATGATCCCAGAATGAGAGTGCCAAGCTGGTGACGATTTCCTGTAGTTTCTGACATGTGTTTAGTAGGCACGCAGTTTGGAGTTCTATTGTGTTTAAATAAATGGCCTTGTATTTATCATTAGAGTTTTGTGTTTTGCATGAAGGGTCATGAATTGGAATCACCAAGTCAAATACATTTTCCTATATTCTAATGACATGTTGGAGACATTGAGACGTTTGTATTTTAAATAATTCCTCCTCAGATCTATTTTCTAAGATACATAAAAATTTGGATGTGAGTAGATTCTGATGTGCTTCACATGACACAGAATGTGTTGCAATGAAATTTAAGATTTTTATAAAAGCATATTGGATGGAAGTTATTAAAAGATATGTGGGGGCAAATAGAATGTACCTCAATCTAAATGACGTGAAATGGTTTCTGGATCAGCTTGCTTAGTTATTTAACAAACAGCACTAATTATGTGTCAGTATATGGCACCTGGAATGTACAATATAAAAGATTTTTTTTTTTTAATTTATTTATTTGACAGAGACAGAGACCGCGAGAGCAGGAACACAAGCAGGGGGAGTGGGAGAGGGAGAAGCAGGCTTCCCGCTGAGCAGGGAGCCCGATGCGGGGCTCGATCCCAGGACCCTGGGATCATGACCTGAGCCGAAGGCAGTCGCTTAACCAACTGAGCCACCCAGGCGCCCTGGAATGTGCAATATAAATGCTTGAAACAGCAAGTAACGTGTAGCCCTTTTAGATAGCTCCTATTAATAGCTACGTTTTACAGATGAGGAATTTGAGGCACAGAAAGGTTAATTACCTTTCCTAAGGTCACATAGCCTACTAAGTATGATCCATGGAGGTCTTCCACAGCAGTTTGTTAAAATCTGGGGAAATAGCTTTTTAGCCCTGGTAAACAAATTATCTAGCTGTGGCCCACTAGGTTAATTCAGTAAACTTATAGGCAGGGGTAAGGTTGAACACTAAAACAAATTCTTCAGTTTTCATGGCTTGAAGGGCTAAGTGAGGCAGGGATGTCTGGCAGACACCTACTGTGTCTTTTTCCCTGTGCCCTATTTAGCAACTCCTTTCTCATCCTGTAGCTTCTTAAAAAAAAAAAAAGAGAGAGAGAGAGAAATATAACAAAAAATAAAGCAAAAACAAAACAACTACTACCTATTTTTAATTTCTTTCAGTTGATTTGGTTGTGTAATAATTATTTAGCTATTATAAATTCATTTTATTTGGCTCACTATGCTCTGTTTATGCTGTAAGTTTTCATTTTCCCTGTAATAAACTAATTAGGTTAGATTATTTGTGGAACCAATGTTTTTACAAGTTTCTCTTAGAGACACTTATAAAATTGTGGTTACATATGATTATGCAAAAATAATTTTATGGATATAATAGGTAGATTTAAAAAATATTAAAAATACAAAAAATTCTGGGGCACCTGGGTGGCTCAGTCGTTAAGCTTCTGCCTTCGGCTCAGGTCGTGATCCCAGGGTCCTGGGATTGAGTCCCGCATCGGGCTCCCTGCTCTGCAGGAAGCCTGCTTCTCCCTCTCCCACTCGCCCTGCTTGTGTTCCCTCTCTCACTGTGTCTCTCTCTGTCAAATAAATAAATAAATAAATCTTTAAAAAAAAATACAAAAAATTCAAAGATTAGTATAATAAACACACATGTAGACCATTTAAAATCAAATTTTTATTTTGCCATACTTATTTTATATTTAAAAGTTATACATAATGTTGAAATTCTTTTTATTCTGCATCCTGATCCAGTTACCCTTACACAGTCAACCGCTATCATGCAATTAATATGTATACTACCTACTCAGTTTTATGTTGCTTTTACACACACACATACAATATTATATAATATCTTATATGGTTTTAAATTTTACCCAAATTGCATATCATGAAAGTATCTTCATGCTTCTTTCACTCAACAGAATTTTTTTTTTCTCCAGTCCATGACTATACACTCTTTTACTTGTCTGTGCCTTATTGGTGGTTATGTAGATCATTTTAAACTTTTTAGTATCAAAAAGAGTGCCCGGAACATACTAATGAAGGTGAGAATTGTCTGTGTCTGTCTCAGAGATGATCCCAAGCAAACAGGACTGTGCAGTCAATGACTATGTGTGAAATGAATAAATGAATGACTGTCGCCATGATCGCCAGTGTCGTGTTTGCTCGTGCCCATGTGAGAAGTTGCTCTGAGGGACCTGACCAGAAGTGGAATTGCTGGGTCTTAGAGTCAGCTGATTACCCTATATAATGTTCAATTACACTCTGAAATGTCTAAGTTCACCAGCCCCCATAGTCAGCCTGTGGCGGTTTTCTGTTTGTCACATTGTCACAGTACCGTTCTATCAGATTTTTTGAAATACCTATTGGTTAGATGAGAGTTTTTTCCTTATTATTTTAATTATTTACATTTTTTTTCCTGCTAGCACAGTGGTATATCTTTTCATTAATCATTTTTGTCCTGTGAGCTCTTGCATCTGATTTAAGCAGGACTATTATAACTTTGTTATATTTCCTTAAAATATATTCTTATGTCACAGAAAGACTAAATGCAGATTGACAGTATCCATGCCAAACTATTGCGGTTTAAATTCTTAGATGATAAATAGCTTTAATCATTAAATATCTCACAGTGCACAGTAAAATATTAATACTGAACTAGTCACTCAAAAATTCTTTAAACAATTATCATCCTTCTTTACCTATAATAATTACAACTTCAAATATAGATTATGAGTACTATGTCTGAAAATAAAAGTCTTGTCCACTAATTTTATTACACCTGGAGCATAAATCTTAGGCCCTTGCTCAGAACCTCAGTCTCCTAGTTTCAGTAATTGTGAAATTAATTTCATGTACAGTTCTTTACCTTTGGGTAAAGAACCCAAAGGATACAAAAATACTGATTCAAAGGGGCACAAGCACCTCGATGTTTATGGTAGCATTATCAACAATAGCCAAATTATGGTAAGAGCCCAAATGTCCATCAACTGATGAATGGATAAATAAGATGTGGGATATATATGTAATGGAATATTAGTCAGCCATCAAAAGAATAAAATCTTGCCATTTGCAATGACAGGATGGAGCGAGAGAGTATTATGACAAGGGAAATAAGCCAGTCAGAGAAAGATAAGTATCCTATGATTTCATTCATGTGTGGAATTTTTTTAACAATTTTATTTATTTATTTGAAATAGAGCAAGAGTGAGGGAATGAGAGAGCACAAGCTGGGGAGTGGGGAGGGGCAGAGGGAGAAGCAGACCTTCCACCGAGCAGGAGCCCAACATGGGGCTCGATCTCAGGACCCTGGGATCATGACCTGAGCCAAAGGCAGACGCTTAACCAACTGAGCCACCCAGGCGCCTCTCGTATGTGGAATTTAAGAAACAAAGCTGATGAACATAGGGGAATAAAAAAAAAAGTGAGCAAAGCAAACCATAAAATAGACTCTTAACTGTAGAGAACAACCTGAGGATTGCTGGAGGGGAGGTAGGTGGGGGAAGGAGTAGACAGGTGATGGGTGTTAAGGAGGGCACTTGTTTTGATGAGCGTTGGGTGTTGTATGTAAGTGATGAATCACTAAATTCTCCTGAAACTGATACTACACTATATATTAACTAGCTAGAATTTAAATAAAAACTTTAAAAAAGTTATAGACAGTTCTTTGACGGTTAAACTTACTCTGTTAATGGCCATAGAGCAAATACATACTGATGCTATTATATTTTTAAAATTAGGGGTGCCTGGGTGGCTCAGTCTGTTAAGCATCTGGTTCAGGTCATGATCCCAGTGTCCTGGAATCAAGCCCTGCATCAGGCTCCCTGCTCAGTGGGGAGTCTGCTTATCCCTCTCCCTGTGCCCCTCCCCCCAACTCATACTCTCTCTCTCTAGGCAGTAGATCTAAGTGCTAATAGATTCTGACTTGGCATTTCTGCCCATGATTAGCTGTGAGCAAGGGCAAATTACGTCAGCTTTCTACATCTTAGTTTCCTGGTCTGGAAAATAGGGTACCTTAATAGGCTAGTGTTATTATCAATTATAAACTCTGTAAAAATCTTAGCTGATGCCTGGGGCTGTCAGCCCCCCTACCTACCCACGGTGGGTAGCAGTTGGTTAACCTGTTGCTTTAGGAGGTAATTGAAAGTAAGAGCTGTGACTTTAAAATATAAAAATAATCACTCTTTCTCAAAAAGATAAATAAAATCTTTAAAAAAATAAAATTAAAGCCCATTGGACAGTGTATCAGTCTTTATCAGTGCTTGTTGGGCAGGATAAATTCAATAGGTTAATATCCTATTATCCGTAACAGCACTAGTAAGGTTTAAATGAGCAACATAAAAAAACTTTGAATTTTCTTTAAAAAACTTAGATAACTTTAATAGTCATTTGTAAATTTGTATTAATGCAGTTCTCTGATATGTAAACATTGAAAGGGAAGGGGAGGAAGGGTTGAGGCAGACAGACAAAAACAGACAGACAAAATGAGATCATTGAGACTGTAAAGACAGAAAAAGATTATGAGACTATGGAAAAAGAATGAGTATAGTGGAAATAGATGGAGTTGGAGACAATGAGGACTTTATTGTTCATTACTTATATTCTACCCAGGAAGACTTAATTTGTTACGACTTTTGGCTCCTGGTAACAGTTTATACCGTAAAAGCAGTAGGAAAAAGTATTTCTATACTGACTGTTGTTAAAGCAGGTCCAGGTAACAGAAGTCAAATTCAGAGTCACTGGAGAAAACTGAGAAAAACCTGATGAAAATGTACTTGACTTTGATGTTATAATTGATGAAGAACAGTGCAGTCCAATATGAGCACTCATGAAAGATTACACAAACAATCATAAGCGTCACTTCTCTGTTTCTTCTTCTTTACCCAAGATAATTTCGTGAGAACTGCTAATGAATAAAACTTCAACATTATGTCAGCTTTATAAGCATTTCTCTAAACTATTCTCCATGGTTGAGATACCACAAGAAGTAATGTATCCATAATATACAAAAGCAGGAAGATGTATAGTGTATAAATAGTATGTTATCAATTAAAAATCTCTGGAATAATTCTGTACTGACAGTGATGAAGACATGAGAACAGAGCTTGTATTAGGTTAAGAAATAAACTAGAAAGTATGGGTAGGTAGTAGCAAGTTGTTCACAATCCATTCTGATTGTGATTCCCGGCCAGCTTTTAGGTAGAGCCTCAACCAGAGCAGTTTACTCCAAGCAGGGCAGGGGGGGGTTGGGGGGGGATGCAGACAATTTGAAGGGAGTGGAGAGATTATAAGAAAGTATGATGAGGGGCGCCTGGGTGGCTCAGTTGGTTAAGCGACTGCCTTCGGCTCAGGTCATGATCCTGGAGTCCCAGGATCGAGTCCCGCATAGGGCTCCTGGCTCGGCGGGGAGCCTGCTTCTCCCTCTGACCCTCTCCCCTCTCATGCTGTTTCTCTCTCTCTCTTTCTCTCTCTCAAATAAATAAATAAATAAAATCTTTAAAAAAAAAAAAAGAAAAGAAAGTATGATGAAAGAATTGAAAGGTTATGCAACAGAAGAGTATTTACAGCCTGGCTAAATAAATGAATGGACATATGCATTTTTCTATTTTTAAATAAAATTTAAATTATTTTTACTTTATTTTTATTTAGTTACTTTATTTTTAAAAGAGAATAAACACTTCAAGGGAAAGAGAATTAAGGGGTGATACTAAGAGCAATTATGAGAATTACTGGGACAAAATAAAGATTTCTTATCAAGAAGAATTTCCTGGGAGTATAATCTGTCAGAATGCAGAAAACTTTCCAAATATAGTTAATAAGGCTTGTCATAAAAAAATAAAAAGAATTTCCTTAAGACATATGTAGATTGGTAAGACACCCATAGAAAAGAGCGTGAGAATCATTCCATGTACTGCAGAGGAAAAGCAGAGTGGGACTACTGTATCTTCTCATCTGTAACTCCTATTAGAGAACATACTACAGAACCCTCTGAGGAGGCAGTAGATCTAAGTGCTAATAGATTCTGACTTGGCATTTCTGCCCATGATTAGCTGTGAGCAAGGGCAAATTACGTCAGCTTTCTACATCTTAGTTTCCTGGTCTGGAAAATAGGGTACCTTAATAGGCTAGTGTTATTATCAATTATAAACTCTGTAAAAATCTTAGCTGATGCCTGGGGCTGTCAGCCCCCCTACCTACCCACGGTGGGTAGCAGTTGGTTAACCTGTTGCTTTAGGAGGTAATTGAAAGTAAGAGCTGTGACTTTAAAATATAAAAATAATCAGAATAGAAATATTGATGAGAAATTTTGCTTTCTCCCAAAAGCAGTATTAGAACTACACAGATGGAATATTTTCCCCACAAAAGTTAATTGAAATACGACATTCATAGAATTTACAATAGCAATGCTGATATCTGTAAAGTATATCATTAGACTGGGTCTTATGACTTCATTTTTAAGAATGACATTAAGTTAAATATTATATTTTGTTACTTTAGATTAACCTTTTCTCTCCCCTGTTATAAGAAAATGTAGAATTGGGGCACCTGGGTGGCTCAGTCGGTTGAGTGTCTGCCTTCGGCTGAGGTCATGATCCCAGGGTTCTGGGATGGAGTATCGGGTCAGGCCCCCTGTGCCACGGGGACCCTGCTTCTCCCTCTGCCTCTGTCTCTCTGTCTCTGTCTCTGCTTCTCAAGAATAAAATAAAATCTTTAAAAAATAAGAAAATGTAGAATTGTGTTACTGAGACTTTGAGAAATTGGGGTGTAATAAGCATCCTCATTGAATTATTACTTGCTGAATTTAGAGTTCTGCCTTTGCAAAAATCCCCACATTTTATTTTGGATAAAGAGTAAGTTCTCTCTAGGAATGGAGGTTTCAGAAGCCTTTGTTGTTTCTTCTATCATATTTTAAATGAAGGTTTTCCTACTTTCCTGCCTCTCTGGTATAAACCCCTCCTGCACTTTTAAGCTAAACTGACAAGGTCCCCTCTTGGTGGTAAAACTCAGCTGACTTCTCCACAAAATCACTCTTGCCTTATCCCTGTCTCAAGCCCCCACTTGAATTCTTCCCTCTTCTGTCAGTACTGAGCCAGCACAGCTCTGCTCAGTTGTGTAATTGTTTATATACTTGTGACGTGTTTGCATGCATGTATTTACCCTATCCCATCCAGATTCAGAAGCTCTCAAGGAGATAAAGCACATCCTGTCTTTCCCTAGCAATTCCCAAAGCACTCAGTGCCATGCTGTGCCCACAGAAGGGAATGGGTAAACCCACTGCAGTTGACTGGAGCCTCCCCCTCCGCCCCAATTCCCAGAGGTGGTCTTCAGCAGAGCTCTGGCTAAAGTAATTGAAGCTTGGGATGTGTATTATCATTATGCTAATGGTTATTACTTCCTTTATTTTTGAAGAAATGGTTGTTGGGATCCAAGCTAACTATGTGATTTTCTGCATTCCGCTGAGCAATTCTCAATTAGAAGCTGCTTCTCAGTCTTCTGCTCTCCTAGGTCACCCTTCTCTCCCCAGAAGGATGAGAGGAAGTTGCAGTATTTACACTGAGATGGATGAGCCTTGAGCACTTGAGCCCTGGGGCTGCTTCTGGACTAATGCTTCTGTTCAGCTTCTCCCAGATTTTTCAACAAAAGCTGTCAGAAACCAAATTTGTGCCTGAAGAGCAACTTCATCTGTGATTTCCCTTTCTTTCTCTACTCCCTGCCGTGTTTCCTGCTATCTGGAAACTTCTCAGCCGAGTTTGCCAAGACTCTTGGCACCAATAGTTCTTTTCCTCTCTCAAATTCTATATTCTTCCTTGGCATGTTAGTTTGTTTTTCAGGAAACTCTATTTTCATAAAACTACCCAGGAATCGGTGTTAGGCTTTCTGAAGTGAAATAACTTCAAAGCATGTGTTTCAGCAAAAGAGGAGCCTTTTTTTTTTTTTTTCCCCTGGAAGAATTCAGATTTTCTGTTTATGGAGAAGAGTTCCTAGGAATTTTGGCTTAGCTGGAAGTATTAAACACATTTACTTATTTCCTCAATATTAATTTTTCTTCCTGGGTCTGCAGGGGTAAAGGTTAGTAGTTAAGGGCTCTGATGCTGGTTCAGACTCTAGCTTCGCCATTTTAGGGAAGTTCCTTTTCTTCCGTGGATTTCCACTTCCTCTTGTATAAAATGATGAGTACAGTGGGCAGATGAAAGTGTTGCTCTTTAAACCACCTTTGGAGGGTGCCTGGGTAGCTCAGTTGGTTAAGCGACTGCCTTCGGCTCAGGTCATGATCCTGGAGTCCCAGGATCGAGTCCCGCATCGGGCTCCCTGCTCAGCAGGGAGTCTGCTTCTCCCTCTAACCCTCCCCCCTCTCATGCTCTCTCTCTATCTCATTCTTTCTCTCAAATAAATAAATAAATCTTTAAAAAAATATATAAAAAAAAAATAAACCACCTTTGGAGGGCGACTGGGTGGCTCAGTTGATTAAGCGACTGCCTTTGGCTCAGGTCATGATCCGGGAGTCCCAGGATTGAGTCCCTCATCAGGCTCCCTGCTCAGCAGGGAGTCTGCTTCTCCCTCTGACCCTCCCGGCTCTCGTGCTCTGTCTCTCTCTCTCTCTCTCAAATAAATAAATAAAATCTTTTAAAAAAATAAAGCACCTTTGGAGACTAAAATGTTACGATTCTACCATTGAATTCACAGCTTTTCAATACCAGACAAGACCTAGCATTAGTGTTGATGATTACATATTTGGGGATATTCTTGATTAAAAAAAGAGAGAGAGAGAGTCCAATGAAAAATGAAAACTTCTGGGCCAGTGCTACTGACTTACAGTCAGGATGACTTTCATGTCCTAAGTAGATGCAAGTGGAACATTCATTCATTGAGGCTTAGGTAATACCTCTTTTGTCAAGATTAATCACTTATTTTTAAATTAGTTATTGTGAATTGACATAGCCAGTGTGACTCTTTATAGCTCTGAGGTTCTTTTTGGTGAATAACATAGTCTGCACTAATGAGAAGAGAATAATGTACATAGGTCTTCTCTCCATAACCAAGTCATCAAGAATAATGTAATAACTGAAAGCAAATCTCAAATGGAATTATGACTGATGGGCAAGCTATTGCTGTCAAGGAGGTACAAACTGTCATACAGCCTATTTTCATAAGCTCCATACACTCCCAGCTCTCTGTCCCTTAGACATTATGATAAGTGTCTTGCATGGAATATTCATGCCAGACTGGTATGACAGTGTTCTTGAGGCAGGATTAGCTGCCTCTCTGGTCAGAATTAGGTGACAGATTCCACTTAAAGTGACAGGACACAAGACCCAATTAGAGTCCCAGGCTTAGGACACCATTTAGATCCCTGTTTCTCTGTTCATCAGTACCTTTACTACTGACTGTTCATCAGCAGTAAAGGTGCAAATTTTTTCTTGAACACCACTCAATATGAAAATGACTTTTTAAAAAGATTATTTATTTATTTTAGAGAGAGAGTGTGAGCGGGGGGAGGGGCAGAGAGAGAGAATCCCAAACAGACTTCACACGGAATGTGGAGCCCGACATGGGGCTCAATCCCAGAACCCTGAGATCATGATCTAAATTGAAATCAAGAGTCAGATGCTTAAGTGACTGAGCCACCCAGGTGCCCCTGAAAATGACTTTTAAAGTCCATTATGTGAATTAAGAAATCTTTTAGTTATAGCTCAAATTAACAAATAGTTCATGCTTTTGTGGAATAGCCATATTTGGAGTGGAGACCACATTAAGATTTTTCAGATGTCAAGAATGCCCCTAAGATGAGAAATAAAACCATCTCTGTCTGTGTTTCTCTGTTTCACACACGCATGTGTGTGTGTGTGTATGTGTGGTGAAATACTTTTAGATACATTATTTCAGGCTATATAACAACATGATAAAAACTTCTAGTAGTACCAAGGATAGTGTCTCTGTTTAGAAATAAAACTTTACTAATTTTACATAACTTGAATAGGCAATGAATATAAAAACATGTACGTGTAGCTAAACACCTTCTTTTATTTTACATGAATAAGAACATGCTATAAATACTAATGCACCTTGGGTTTTTTTTTTAACATATAAATTCTTCTGAATATCTTTCTATAGCAGCATATAGAAAGCAACTCTTTTCTTCAATATATTTATGTGAGAATATATTTTATAATTTATAAATTATATTTTATCATTTACAAAACAATCCATGTTTGTTACAAAATCCATGTCCAACCTAGTGTATTTTTCACTAGAGTCACAGATTGATCATAATCATGTGATTACTCCATTTTTGAAAACATTAGGTCTAATTTAAACTGATAAATTCTATTATTCATGAGACCATAGGTTGGCAAGCTTTTTTTTTTTTTAAATAAAGGGCCAAATTAGTAAATATTTTAGGCTTTGGGGGCAATAAGGATTCTGCCACAACTACTCATATCTGTCAGCATAGCACGAAAGCAGCCATGGCAATATGTAAACTAATGAGTGTGGCTGTATTTCAATAAAATCTTATTTCAGAAACAGGCTACAGGCTTGATTTGGCCTGAGGGCCAGAGTTTGCTGAGCCCTACAACTAGACCAACATCTGGAAGTGACCAACTTGTGAATGAGCTTCCCCAAAATCGGGAGTTTCTTTTTTTTTTTTTTTTAAAGATTTTATTTATTTATTTGCGAGAGAGAGAATGAGAGACAGAGAGCACGAGAGGGAGGAGGGTCAGAGGGAGAAGCAGGTTCCTTGCTGAGCAGGGAGCCCGATGTGGGACTCGATCCCGGGACTCCAGGATCATGACCTGAGCCGAAGGCAGTCGCTCAACCAACTGAGCCACCCAGGCGCCCAAAATTGGGAGTTTCTTAAAGGCAGAGGGACTGTATCTTACCATCTCCAATTCTCCCCAGTACCCAGATGAACAGTAATTCAACAAATGGTTTTTGAATTAAAGAAATCCTTCCCAGAAGAGGTGTAAAATCAACCAGTTGTCTTACCACTTGCTCTCCCTGAACGTGAGCTGTGTTGTTTGTAACTGAAGACCGTTCTCTTGCAGTCTCCGGCTATGTCTTACCCTCATGTATAGCTCAGGGGTTGTACGGGCTCTAAAAATATGTTACTAATCATAACTGTTTCATCAAGAGATAGAAAGTAAGTCCTCTAGCAAAGCTGAGGTGCTGCTTCATGCAGTTAGTTTTGGCTATCTTGCTGATGTTCTGCTATAAAGCTTTACTGGGTACCATGTATATATTGCTGTTATCATTTGAAGTTTTTCATTATGATTGATCCACTTTGTTTTTTGTTGTCCATAATCAAAAATAATTGAGAATCACTGTTACTGTCTTCTTTAGGTTTGCGAAATCCACTCCATAATGTTTATTTAGAGCCATTAATTTATCAAATAAGTATATGCGTATATTAAGGAGAAACAGCTGGAACAACGACCTGTATCTCTATATATTACAATTTTGTGCTCGGCCTACTACCATCCCTAGCTGTACCTTACTGAAAATATCCATATAAATGTGAATTATGTCTTCTAAACAAATGATGCATTCTAGAGTTCATTTCTTCCTAACCTATGAAGCACCATTCATAAATAAGTTGGTAAGCTCCCTGAAACCTCTGTAAGCCACAGTGAAAGCAAAATCTAAGTCAGGTAGAGCTGTGTTTATTCTAGCCTAGAAGGGAGATCTTTCTAGTTCTCACTCTTGATAGCCTTGTAACTTGAGCACAGAATGTCAGGATTCCATTACTTTAGCTCTTTGGTTCAATCACATTGTTTCTGATAGCCTAGCCTTTAATTATTATTATTATTATTATTATTATTATTTTAAAGATTTATTTATTTATTTGAGAGAGCAAGAATGAGAGAGAGTACACGAGAGGGGGGAGCGGGAGAGGGAGATGCGGGACTCGATCCCCGGACTCCAGGATCATGACCTGAGCCGAAGGCAGTCGCCCAACCAACTGAGCCACCCAGGCGCCCCTAGCCTTTAATTATTTGAATTCCTATTTTTGCTCAAGAAGGTGGGCCTGTGCCAGGTTAGTTAGCCTTAAGCTACCGGCTGAAAAGATTGTCATTGATCTCTGTGTCCAACCCAGTCACTTCCTGATCTAAAGCACTCAAACCAAGTGGAGCACAAATAACCATGAAATCCTCACTGGCCATGCCTTTCCCTGCCTCCAAGAGAAGCTTCAGAAAAAAGAACAGAAATGAACTTTTATAAAAGGATTAGCTTGGGTGAGGATCATTCCTCATAGCCAAGTAAATAGAACTTGAGAACCCGCTTGGCTGGCCTTCAAGGCACTGGTATCTTTGGGGATTTCAGGGTCTGTATTTCATTTCTGCAGATTTATAAACATGGGACACCTTTGGAAGGGTCCCAGAGGTCCAGTACAGGTCTAGAGATGCATCAACCAAATGTGTATCAGATTTAGTCTCCAGAATTATACTAGGAGGTTGGTAGTACTGTTATCTTCATTTTGCCACTTGCTCAACTTCTTGCAGCCTGGATTCAAATATAGACCGTTTAACTCCAAGCACTGACTTTTTTTTTTTTTTTTAATTTTATTTATTTATTTGACAGAGAGTGAGAGAGGGAACACAAGCAGGGGGAGTGGGAGAGGGAAAAGCAGACTCCCCGCTGAGCAGGGAGCCCGATGTGGGGCTCGATCCCAGGACCCTGGGATCATGACCTGAGCCGAAGGCAGATGCTTAACGACTGAGCCCCCCAGGTGTTCCGAGTACTGACTTTTTAACATCGTGCTACAATTCCCCATTTTGAAGAGTTGATCCCACAAAAGATAAGCAGCGATCCCTGGATTGCTGGGCCAAGCATTAGCCTATCAAATTGCTGGGGACAATAAATGCCATAATGTATGTCGACTGCTGTGTAGTTTCTGACACAACAGTAAGCAGTGGATCAAATGTTAACTGTTAATATTAATAATCCAGATAGGCTTTGGGCAAATTAGAAGGAAAAGTCTTTATTTAAATAAAGTGCTAAAAGTATCTAATTTTATTAGTATTGTTAAACCAAAAACTCAGCATGCAAGAAGATATATGTACTGTAGTCTGGGAAAACTGTTTTGGTTCCTCTTTTTAAAGCTTAGAATTAAGTGAGAAAAAAAAATAGCTTTCAGTGGTTGAAAACGGAGAAGTGTAGACAAAAAGAGACTTTTTGTTTGCCTTCCTACTTTCAACTTTATCTTCAGAACCTTCTCAGGATCTGGGTCTGGGTCTTCCTTGGTTTATGGAAGGTGGCAAGAAAAGTCCTAGAATGTTTTGTTTGTAATCAACATGACAAATGATAGACCCTTACATGGAGGCTTTGGATAAGAGTCTGGCTACTAAAGCAGGGGAAAACCTGTGGGAGCAATTATTTCTGGTCTCCCTTATCAAGCTCAGAACAATCTTTACTATACTCATGTCACATGAACACAGTCAATATTAAATTCCAAAAAAAGAAAAAAAATCTCTTACAGAAACAGCTGTGTTCAATATACAGCCAGTTTACTCTGGCAAATTGCTAGAAATGGAAAAGTTTCCATTTCTTTTTGTGTTTATTATAGATAGTTGTCTTGTAAAAACTGCCTTTTGTAAATAAGAAAAGCCTGGTTTTAAACAGCTTTGACTAATATCTGTAGTTGGAGTATTAAGTTCTACAAAGTTTTAGAAAATTAAGATAAATCTGATGGAAAGACATATATGTAACACAGAAAATATTTTGAAGTATCCTGCTCCCATAGTTCCATTTTTCCCATCTGTTTGTAAACTGGATTTTGATCCTTTTATGTGTACATTGTCAGTCTAAAACCTGAGAGATATCATTTAAGCCCAGAGTTGGATCTCACTGAAGGCCTTGCTCACGGACACCACACTGTCTTTGTGTAAATGTTCATTGCTGATGCATAACTAGAATGGGGGAAAAATTAGTTTTTTGAATATCAGGAAATACCCAACAGTTAATCACCCTGGGTTTATGAGTTGTAGCAAAGCAACCCAGTGGATTAGTGGATTCTCTGGATAGGAACTTAACTCTGCTCTCTGATTTTTCCATGCACATTGCTGGGAACTCTTGAAGTTCTCAGTCAACACTGAAGAATTGAAAAAGAATCCACAAAATTCAGATGACAATATTAGCTAGGTGTGCCCTTAAGCAGAAATCTGTCCCATGGCAAAAATATTAGGTGGTTAGGGAATGGAATAACTACTACAGACAGCCAGGATCTCATTAAATATGGCACATTAATTATAATAAATGAACATTTGGTGCTTGGAAGAATGAGTTTTGCAAAGTATCCAAATTAATGTCAGGGAGTGGCCTAGGCCTTGGGTTGATGAGAGTCCTCTGCTTTCAGATTAATGAACAGGGCTTTTGTTTTTCTTGTTTGTGTTATTAAATAAGACTTGTTAACTTGTCACCTACATAATACTGTGTGAGTTTGACTAAATAAAGGTAAAATCTCAGATATGTTCCATAGTGTTGACAATGACAATGTTTATTTGTAAATTGTAATTTGCAGGGGGGTCATCTCTTTCATTTCTTCTTGAAATATTTTTCTTCATCCAAATTTTTCTAGATAGAGGCCAAGTGTTAAATTTCCTGTTGTGTAATATAAGCTCTGTCTCTTTCATTCCCCAGCTTGGCATCGGGGACATATAAATGAAATTTTCTCAGTATCCTCAGTCCCTGTCCCTATAGCAGATGATTACTAGATACTGAAACAGTGTTTAATGAATTTCTCCTGAAAGTATGTTTCTCACTTCAAGTCATTCATGCAGACATTGAAGAGGACAGAGCTCTGCTGATCACCACTAGCAAACCTCTCTCTAGTAGACCTCAACACTTCAATCTGTACTCTTTGGTTACAGTTGTTCAACCAGTTACTAATCTAGCTAATTGTAACCGGTTGAACAACTGAACCCAAAGGGTGCAAAGTGGTAACATTTCATTGAGAAGTCGGCTGGGAACAAAGAAAACACTGCCAGATTCCCCTTCAGTTTGCCAAGGGAAAATTCCTTCTCAAATAGAAGCTACATGGTGCCTCTTTGAATTATCGTTAATTTGTAATGCTGTATAAGCTCACACGTACCAGCCGTTCTTGTGATGAGGCTTATTTGAAGTGTAATGTGCTGCCACCATAGAAAGTGATACTATGTGTTAATTATTGTCTGAAAATAACCAAGGATATGAACAATAAAAAGTTTTTTTTTTAAATAAGGCATGGTTCTTTTATTGATAGTTCTGTCTCCAGACTAAAGTGAGATATACGATGTGAGATGTAAATTCTGATGTGAAATAGACAGTCATTTGCAGTTTATAGGAAGGAATGTCTCCATGTACACTTTTAGTCAAGAGCAAGAAGCTTTTAGATGACTATTCTATTTTGGAATAAACATCCAAAACAAGTTTCTTACTCTCGATGTCACACCATATTCACAAAACATTATGGTAAAGCTATTGTTCATTGTCTCAGAATGTTTTCTCTATGAGGACCTAGGGAACATTTCTACCTGAGCTTCAGTATCAAGCTGAGCTCCATGTCTTTTGAGTAATTTCAAACCGTGTACAAGATTGTGTTCTTTTTTCATATTGGCTGCTAAGAAGCTCGCTTTTCACATGTAGAACCTGTGGGGTACGTTTTGAACAATAATTTTGTTTTCATATTCTTCCTCAACACCACCAAATCTTTTCTTTAGTCATGATATAATTAATAAATGCATAACAAATCAAAAACTGTTTCCAGATGAGATTGCTGTTGAGGTATGAATGTATCTGTCCTCCAACTTTCCACTTATTTTCTTTTGTTGTATTTCTGTTGAGTAGGGCTCTCTTGTTCCTTGGAGATTTAATTCTCTGTTGCCATGTTCCTCCTGCCAGGACCACACTTTTTATCTTCGTGCTTCTCTCTGCCTTCAGACCTTTGTGCCCATCACTATGTGCTCTTTCTCCTGCAAGTCCTCAAACATAGACACAAAGCTGTACAAGACTTGAGCTGTTTTTCACCAGAAATCCATGGACCTGTAGTACAGGTGGATTTGACTGCTTTACTAAAACCTTGAGGTATTGTGAGGAATATTCACCTTGATCATGCACCACACAGCCTTTTGTTATCTTGCGGGTCCTGTGTCCTCACCTAGGTGAGCCTCATGGAGTCTTAGCTTTCCAGAATCAGCACGTCTGCTCTGACCATATGACTCCCCCAATTGTGAAACTTCCTGGGGATGTGTCCCAGGATCTCACCCCCCACTCCCATCCCTGAATTCCCAGGAATAGCATTTTCTCCTCCTTGTTTACTTTGCTTTTCAGTATTAATTTTTCTAGAGAAGTGCCTTCACTTACTCACTTAATAAACATATGTATCCACTATGTTCTAGATGCAGGAGACATTAATGTAAATAAATAACAAATAAAACCCATTTCCAAAGGAATTCAGATTAAAGGAGTTTAAATGGGAGGGAGGGGTAGAGATTTAAATAGGTTATCAAGACAAACCTGTGGTGAGTACCATGATTAACAATATGCGTAGGGCTTTATGGCAGTGGATAGGAGCAGGACCTAACCTAGCCTGGGGTGAAAGGCATGACCTCAGTGAATCTTAAAGAGTGAGTGTGGGGTTGAGGGGAGAAGTAGAGGTTCCAGGAGGAGAGAAATAACAGAAGCAGAGATGTTCAGGGAAGAAGTCACATGGTTTGTGTGACAAAGAGACAAATGATAAGTAGGTCATTGACAAGATGTGACACTAGAAGTAAACAAAGACCAGATCCTGGGAACCCTGTGTGCCAGCATGAAGACTTTGATTTTGTCCTGGAACCATGAAGTACTCAAGCAATGGTGGGATAAGGACATATCATGGTGGCTAAATGCAGAATAAACATGCAAGAGACTGGATTGGAGGCTAGGAGTATAAAAGGTGGATGCTGCTATGGCTCAGGCAAAATATCCCATAGGCTTGAGCTAGGTTCATAGTTCCAGAGATTGAGAGAAGAATGCTAGTTTCATAAATGTTTAGTAGGTATAATAAGCATGTTGTAGGAGTGTAGTTGGGAGAAGGGGATAGGTTGTTTGATGAGTAGTTATTGGTAATTGATAAATAAGACACGGAAGAAGAAGGTGACGTTTGGGGACAGGTAGAACGATTTTTGAAGGTAGTAAGGGGATTGAAGTTCTATTGTGAACAGGAGGGTGGGGAAATATAGCAGACAAATAAGTATAAGTATGTATCCAAACACGTCATGTGTACATGTATATAATGCATGCTATAAATTTATTCTCCTTTGTTCATTTATTGGGTATTTTATATATAGTTGTGTTGTCTAGTGATTCTTTTCTCCCATATCATTTTTTGGTATGTGATAAATGTGAATCATAAAGAGATGACCATTTCTATTTAATCTTTGCAAAGTCACATTCTTATTTCATTTTGATGGTTAATAAAGTACCTAAGTGGTGGTGCTGTTTTTTTTTTTTTTTTAAACCTCGGTGGCATGATTTATAGCAGGAAAATAAAAATGTCAAAGATGTGTTTGCCCAAGCTTGGGATGTTGGTAAAATGATATAATATCAGAAAATGATTTTTGGGCGCCTGGGTGGCTCAGTTGGTTGAGCGACTGCCTTCAGCTCAGGTCATGATCCTGGAGTCCCAGGATCGAGTCCCGCATTGGGCTCCCTGCTCGGCAGGGAGTCTGCTTCTCCCTCTGATCCTCCCCCATCTCATGCTCTCTCTCTCTGTCTCATTCTCTCTCTCAAATAAATAAATAAAATCTTAAAAAAAGAAAAGAAAATTATTTTCTAAGTTAGCCAACTACTGTAAAGTTGTATTACTAATGTTCACAATTAATTGATGATTCCACTCTAGCTCAGAACCAATAGAGATTGTGATCACTCATCCCTGCAGTTCCACATGTTTTGTTCTCTCTTTTATTAGTTCTCTAGATAGTCCCAGTTGGCAATTGGATACAGTTCAGTAATGGTTATGAAACTTCCTCATGCAGGGTATTGAAATTTGTGACCAGGGATTCCTACAGAGCTGCTATTGCAATTTCTGCCCTCTATTAGATATAATGTGTCTGTACAAGCTCAAGGGAGCCTGCCTCAGACTGGTCAATACTCTGTAGTCTCCGTGAAGAAGAAGCTCTTAAGATTCTCTCAGGAGATGAACTGTCTAAATTGGGTCTAACTAGTAGATGGTGATTTAAATAAGGGATATACTGACACTTATTTGGCATCAATCTATCCTTAGGAAGATTTTGAAAAACAAAAACAAGTTTCTTTTTGATTCAGCTGGGAAGGGATAGAGATGAAAAATATCTCTTGTTCTGTCTATTGGTTCTTCAGTATTTATCAGGAAAATGGCACAAGTCAGTCCACAGACAAGCTTCACTGATCTTTGACCACCAAATCATCTTCCCCATCTTCCTCTTTTTGTTGAAGTCTTTGCAGTCATCACCACTAGCATCATCATCAGCCTCATCATCATCTGATAGCTGACACTTCTTGGGTGCTCAGGTTTGCCTCTGTTTGAACCAGGCATTCTGTGTCCAAAGCCTATGTTCTTAACTTCCATTCCATGATCGCCTTTCTGATAGCTCAGACTCTCACAAGGAGAAAAGGAAAAGTTGGTGTTGTGCTTTTAAAATGGATTTGAGATCCCGGGCACCTGGTTGGCTCAGTCAGTTAAGCATCCGACTCTTGATGTTGGCTCATGTCATGATCTCGGCTCATGTCATGATCTCAGGGTCATGAGATTGAGCCCGGTGTTGGGCTCCAAGCTCAGCGTGGAGTCTGCTTGAGATTCTCTCTCTCCCTCTCCCTCTGTCCTTCCCCATGCTTTAGCTGTCTCTCAAATAAGTGAATAAGTAAAGTCCTTAAAATGGATTGGAGATCCAGTAAGTTCTGTTTCTCTTGGTTCTCTTTTATGTAATTGTCAGAGGTGATATCAGAAGAGTAAATATTTTATATTTAAAAAATTTTTTTGAGATACATATAACCACCAGCTATATAACTATAATTTATTGCCATGTTTAGTGTACTAAATCGTGACAGGTATTTCTGATTCTTTTTCCTCTCTTCTCCCTCTAAAAAAAAATCAATTTTTTAATTTAGCATATCTCCTTCTGTCCTGTGAAGCTATTTCTTTTTTTTTTTTTTTTAAGATTTTATTTATTTATTTGACAGATACAGCGAGAGAGAGAACACAAGCGGGGGGGGGGGGGGGGGAGAGGAGAAGCAGGCTTCCCGCAGAGCAGGGAGCCCAAAGTGGGGCTTGATCCCAGGACCCTGGGATCATGACCTGAGCCGAAGGCAGATGCTTAACCAACTGAGCCACCCAGGCACCCCGAAACTATAATTTCTTTACAGACTAATGAGAATCATACATTTTCTCAGCTACTGAGAAATAGTAGAAATGAATGGGTTAAGAAATTCTGCTTCAAGGTCCCAAATGGTAAAAACCATTGATGTTGAAAGCTCTTCTGTTCTGCTTGAGCCTGATGGAGGACGTGGTAATAGAGAGGTACAAAGTGCACTGCGTACCCAAGAAGCTAATTGCCCACTTTGAGGACTCTCTCAGGCCCAAGTGCCAAGTGAAATCTCTACTCTCAGGGAAATTAGGCAACTGCCATGGTGGTTTGCAGATTTTACAGGCACAGAGATTGAGTTTCTTATCTGAATGTGTGATGAGCTAGTGATACTCTGTGGCTAATGAAGGTGGTTCTTTGAATCAAATGCTTGTTGATGTGGATCTTCACAAGTAGAATAATATGTGATGGTGTTATCCCTGTCGCAAGAGCTGTATGTGTAATTATGGTTTTGCTCTAAATAGATTGCTTTCAGGGTATAAAGCAATTCCCGTTATTTCATGTTCTTGCTATCTCCCAACCTCAAAAAACAAATCAGTAAATCCAAAATGTCTCCTAACGACCATATGTAGGCCAGCATTCTTTTCACATTTAGTCTTATAATGTTTTCAAACAACACAGCAGTTCACAGGTAAGGTTCCTTGTGATAGGATTTGAGTGTGCATGTATGTGGTGCTTCTGGCCTTCTACCTTACCCTTCATGTTGGTAATGGTTTTTAAGGGCCCACATGGAAGAGTAAACCACAGCACTGTCAACTTTTCAGATATCCATACAATATAAAAAGTCAGAGGCAAAGCTAATTACTTTGTGATCTGCCTCAAGGGGGACAGGGCCATTTCTCTCCACTCTAACGCATACACAGACACCCCTCTGCCAACCACTCACAGTTTGAAAAACATGGCAGGCTTTCTCTGGTCCCTATAGAGAATGCCCTCTTCCTCCTTCTTTTCCCTAGCATCCTTCTGCTCCTCTCCAATCTCCAGGTCAAAGGGCAGTTCCTCTCAGTAGCTGTCGGGCAAAATGAGGAGCCTCTTCCACTGGGCCTCAGTTCTTTAATGTTTTTCTGACAGTAGCATAGCATTTGCCATATTAGACTCCATTTATCTATTTATGGGTCTGAATCCACATTAGACTGAGCTCCTTGAGCTCCTTATTGCTTATTACAGACATCAGCAATAAATCTGATGTCTGTAGACCTTCAGTATTAGTTTGTTGCATAAAATAAGTAAATACGGAGAGGAGAATTAGGAAAAGTTGTTATGGCAAATGGGACCAAAGGCTAGATCCCAGTGGGATGGTTCAGCTAATTCCTGGCCATTCCAGCCCACATCAGCCTGCCCTGCGTCAGTTAGTACTCACATCTGAGCCCCTTCCCTGACTGTTTTTCAGTAAATCTATGATCTCAACTCATCATAATAGCAGAGATCTTAGTAACAGGTTGCCTGACTCCTGGCTGATATGGGGAAATCCTGAACAGGTCTGGGTTGGAATCCTGTCTCACAACCTGTGTGATCTTGACCTAGATATTTTATCTCCCTGGGCTTCAGTTTTCTCATCTCTTAAGTGAGCCTAAGAAAACCTTAATTAACAGGTTTATTGTGGAGATTAAATGAGATGGTATGTGTTGGATGCACAGTACAGAAATATAGTAGCACTTGATAAGTATTCACTGAATGAATAAACATAGTACCCAAAATAGAGAAGCATTCACGTTTTCCCTCACCCATCCTCCATATGCCCTTTAGGTTTGCCTTGCTGACACCCCAGAGGAGACTTAGTCCCCTTGTTACCTATTCTCTTAACCCTCTATATGCTTCCTTGATAGCACTTAAAATAATGATGATCAATTAATTATACAACTTTTTGCTTAACAGATAGCTCCTCATTTAGAATATAAGTCCACTGGGCGCCTGGGTGGCTCAGTTGGTTAAGCGACTGCCTTCAGCTCAGGTCATGATCCTGGAGTCCCGGGATCGAGGCCCTCATCGGGCTCCCTGCTCGGCAGGGAGTCTGCTTCTCCCTCTGACCCTCCTCCCCCTCATGCTCTCTGTCTCTCATTCTCTCTGTCTCAAATAAATAAATAAAATCTTTAAAAAAAAAAAAAAGAATATAAGTCCACAAATTTAGACACTGTCTCTTGTATTAAATGATTTATCTCCAGTGCCTAGTACAGGGTATGTATGAATGGATAAGTAACCCTCATTGAACTTGCTAACTATGGCCTCTAATTTAGATTCACCCCAAATTATTCCCAGTTCTGGAAGGCTTTCTAACTCCTTCCACCCCAAGTTTAACAAAACTACTCTAATTCTACATTAAAACATATTATCTCAGCATTTGCCATCATCATAAACAACTTTCCCTTGAATTTCTTTTCCATACTAGATCTATTTTTGGGTTTGCTTACTGATGATTGTTAACTATTGATTTGATCAGTTTTCCCCCGATTTCTTAATTCTTAGGTATTTAACTCTTTTCATTAGATATGTATTCCTTCAACAGATCTTTGTTCTGGCAGTCACTGCTCTAAGCACTGTGGAGGGATGTAAAGATGTGTGGAGCACAGTTATTCCAGTAAGGAACTTACAGAGTAATAGAAGTAATACATGTGCAGGCCTAGTTGAAGTATAAGACTATGGGACAGTGCCCCCCTCCTTTCTTTTTTTTTTTTTTTTTTTTAAGTAGGCTCATGCCCAGCATGGAGCCCAGTGCAGGGCTTAAACTCATGACCCTGAGATCAAGAGCTGAGCTGAGATCAGCAGTCAGACGCTGAATCAATCGAGCCACCCAGGAGCCCCTGGACAAATAGCTTTAAAAAGATACAAACCTCTAATATTTTAATGGTTTCCTGTCTCACATTTACGCCTTTCATCCATTTTGAATTTATTTTTGTATATGGTGTAAGCAGGTGGTCCAGTTTCATTCTTTTGCATGTTGCTGTCCAGCTTTCCCAACACCATTTGTTGAAGAAACTTTTTTTCCATTGGATATTCTTTCCTGCTTTGTTGAAGATTAGTTGACCATAGAGTTGTGGATCCATTTCTGAATTTTCAATTCTGTTCCATTGATTTATGTGTCTGTTTTTGTGCCAGTACCATACTGTCTTGATTAGTACAGCTTTGTAATATAACTTGAAGTCTGGAATTGTGATGCCTCCAGCTTTGCTTTTCTTTTTAAAGATTGGTTTGGCTATTGGGGGTGGTCTTTTGTGGTTCCATACAAATTTTAGGATTGTTTGTTCTAGCTCTGTGAAAAATGATGTTGGCATTTTGATAGAGATTGCATGAAATGTGTAGATTGCTTTGGGTAATTTAGACATTTTTTTTTTAAGATTTTATTTATTTATTTGAGAGAGAGAGAATGAGAGACAGAGAGCACGAGAGGGAAGAGGGCAGAGGGAGAAGCAGACTCCCTGCCGAGCAGGGAGCCCGATGTGGGACTCGATCCCGGGACTCTGGGATCATGACCTGAGCCGAAGGCAGCCGCTTAACCAACTGAGCCACCCAGGCGCCCCGGGTAATTTAGACATTTTAACAATATTTGCAGCCACTGTGGAAAACAGTATGGAGGTTCCTCAAAAAGTTAAAAATAGAGCTACCCTACAGTCTAGCTATTGTACTACTAGATATTTATCCAAAGGATACAAAAATACTAATTTGAAGGTATGCATGCACCCTGATGTTCATAGCAGCATTATCAACATAGCCAAATTATGGAGAGAGCCCAAATGCCCATCTACTGATTAATCGATAAAGAAGATGTGGGGTGTGTGTGTGTGTGTGTGTGTGTGTAATGGAATATTACTCAGCCATCAAAGAGAATGAAATCCTGCTGTTTGCAACAACATGGATGGAGCTAGAGAGTATTTATTATGCTAAGCAAAATAAGTCTGTCAGAGAAAGACAAATACCACATGATTTCACTCATATGTGGTATTTAAGAAACAAAACAAATGAACATGGCGGGGGAGAAAAAGAGAGGCAAACCAAGAAACAGACTCTTAACAAACAGTTGCCAGAGGGGAGGTGGGTGGGGGGGATGGGTGAAACAGGTGATGGGATTAAGGGGTGCCCTTGCTGTGATGAGCATCAGCTGTTTTATGTAATGAATTGTGCACCTGAAACTAATAGTACACTGTATGTTAACTGACTAGTATTCAAATAAAAACTTGGAAGAAAAAATAAAGATACAAACCAAGAGTTTAAGTACTTTATGCACCTGTTATTCTGTTCTGCATACTCGATTCCTCCTGGTTTCTCACCAAATAATTGTGCTCAAGTATAACTCCTTTATGTCATTGCTCAGATGTTCCTTTCCAGTGAGGTGTACCTTGACTCCCCTATTTACTGTTGCAGGGTGCTCCCCTACCCTACCACCATTCTCTACTTCTGCTTCCCACTCAACTGATTCCATAGCACTCATAACCTTCTTTAATACTGTATAATGTACTTATATATTACACATTTGCTTATCATCTGTATCCCTCCACTAGAATGTGAGCTCCATGTGGGTCAGGATTTGTTAGTCATTTCTGTATCCCTAGAACAAGCATCTGATACATAGTAGGCATTAAATGGATATTTGTTGAATGAATGTATTAAAGGAAGTAGAGATTAGCAGTTATGTATTGAGACTGGACAAATGGCCTGAGTCTACAACTTTCAGCTGTATGATCTCAGATGATTTATTTCAGTCTTCTCATTTCCCAGATACATCTACTGTAGGAGAAAGAGAATTTTACCTCTACCCTTTAGGGTCTCCTGCTGGGCCTGAAAATTAAATTGACATAAGACAGATTAACAGGAGAAGAACAAATACATTTATTTAATATCAGTTTTATGTAATGTGAGAGCCCTCATAAAGTTATGAATAAAACCCAAAGTAGCAGCAAAACCTAAATGTTATAATACTAGGTTGAACAAAGAGAGGCAATTGTGGAAGAGTAACTAAAATGTATTGGGAGGTTAAAGCAGATCAGATAAAGATTTTAACAAGGTCTGTTTGTATATAACCATCTTGGTCTCAACTCTCTGTCTCTGATGATAAGAATGTTTCTCTCCTCCTGGTATAGGGAGGGCATCTTTCACATGGGAGTTTCATCTCTTGCTTTCTAGAAGGAAAGGGAGGTGGGGTAAGTATGTTCTTCTTGCACCTGCTGTTTTTTCAGGTGCCTTTAGCTCAAAATAATCCTTATGCCAAAGTGGTATATTTGCGGGTGGTATATTCTGCCCCACCTCCACTGTCTCCTGGGGTTGGTGGGAAGATAAAACGAATCGTGTGTAAAGCACCAAGCTATCTGTAAAATTAATTCACTCTTCTTTCCTATGTACACATAAGCCATACTTGATTTTCCCATTTTTAAAGACAGTAGCTAATGTGTTAACATTACTACGTAACTATTCCCAGCATGAGTCTACACTTGGACTTGAATGACATTGAGAAATACAAATAACGTGAGTGGAAACCAGTTTAACGAGAATAAAATCAAATATACACCATTCTCAAGTATATCCCAGCCCATGTAATTCATCTAAAAGGAGTTTAAGATCCAATATGTATTATGCAGAGTCATTAGAACACAAACAAAAGTGGACTCATATTGGCCTGAAGAGTTAATCTGTGGGATAGTTGAGGAAACAGTTCAGTCATTGAGGAAACAATTGTAATATACTGTAAAGACCACAGGGTGGAGAGGGCACCTACAGCTGAGAGGTGGGTAGGCAGGGCAGCAGTGAATAATAGACTTGTTAGAGGAGGCAATCCCTGAGCCTGCTCTGTTTTTTGTTTTGGTTTTGTTTGTTTTTCAAAAATAGAGTGATATCATGGATGTTTGAGTTCCATAATAAATCTGAGATAGGGATTTGAGCTGTTCATTGAATTTGGAAGGAAAAGGTAGTCCTAGAAGGCTAGAGACCATGAAGATTTCCAGGTGGCTGACATTGGGTTAGATATAAATCAGCATAATTCGGATGTGCATAAATGGGGGTCCTGACTTAGAATCTCAACATAATGTGACTGGGAGCATTTCTGTGTGTTTCCATGAGACAGAGCTGATTGATACTGAATGATAAGTGAACATTCTTCAGCAAAATCTAGTAATGTGTGATCATGTTTCTTTAAAAGTAGCCTGTTAACTATGTTACTTGTTACTTGTCACAGCCAACTATCAGTCTGTGATTTGTAGGAACAAAGGATCATAGGGAGGCAGAGTATTCTTTGGCTCTGCTTCCCTAAAATCACTGTAGGCACATGGTCCCTTGCAAGTCTTTGACTTGGTCCTTAATCAGCCCCCATACTGATCCTGAAATCTCTATATGAAATCTTTTACTCTAGACTCTGGCAAGAAGAGTGTGTACTGGTTGTGCATTAAGATCAGAAGTCCAAAAACCCTCTTGATGGTTTTCCACCCAGTTATAGCATATTGTTCTAATCCCACACAACAGCTGAAACATCTTTTTCTCATTTCTTAAATTCCTGTAGCATTTAATGTCTCTACCATGTAATTTACATTTAATTATAAGTTGTTTTGCATCATTTGATAGTTTTTCTTTTTTTTATTTTTTATTGTTATGTTAATCACCATACATTACATCATTAGTTTTTGATGTAGTGTACCATGATTCATTGTCTGTGCATAACACCCACTGCTCCATGCAGAACGTGCCCTCTTTAATACACATCACCAGGCTAACCCATCCTCCCACCCCCTCCCCTCTAGAACCCTCAGTTTCTTTTTCAGAGTCCATCGTCTCTCATGGTTCATCTCTCCCTCTGATTCCCCCTCTTCATTCTTCCCCTCCTGCTATCTTCTTCTTCTTCCTTTTTTTTTTTTTTTTTAAACATATAATGTATTGTTTCAGAGACAGGTCTTTGATTCAACAGTCTTGCACAATTCACAGCGCTCACCATAGCACATACCCTCCCCAATGTCTATCACCCAGCCAGCCCATCCCTCCCACCCCCCACCACTCCAGCAACCCTCAGTTTGTTTCCTGAGATTAAGAATTCCTCATATCAGTGAGGTCATATGATACATATCTTTCTCTGATTGACTTATTTCGCTCAGCATAACACCCTCCAGTTCCATCCACGTCATTGCAAATGGCAAGATCTCATTCCTTTTGATGGCTGCATAATATTCCATTGTATATATATACCACATCTTCTTTATCCATTCATCAGTCAGTGGACATCTTGGCTCTTTCCACAGTTTGGCTATTGTGGACATTGATGCTATAAACATCGGGGTGCACGTACCCCTTTGGATCCCTACATTTGTATCTTTGGGGTAAATACCCAGTAGTGCAACTGCTGGATCATATGGTAGCTTTATTTTCAACTTTTTGAGGAACCTCCATACTGTTTTCCAGAGTGGTTGCACCAGTTTGCATTCCCACCAACGGTGTAGGAGGGTTCCCCTTTCTCCGCATCCCTGCCAACATCTGTCGTTTCCTGACTTGTTAATTTTAGCCATTCTGACTGGTGTGAGGTGGTATGTCATTGAGGTTTTGATTTGGATTTCCCTGATGCTGAGCGATGCTGAGCACTTTTTCATATGTCTGTTGGCCATTTGGATGTCTTCTTTGGAAAAATGTCTGTTCATGTCTTCTGCTCATTTCTTGATTGGATTATTTGTTTTTTGGGTGTTGAGTTTGATAAGTTCTTTATAGATTTTGGGTACTAGCCCTTTATCTGATTTGTCATTTGCTGCAAATATCTCTCCCATTCTGTCGGTTGTCTTTTGGTTTTGTTGACTGTTTCCTTTGCTATGCAAAAGCTTTTTATCTTGATGAAGTCCCAATAGTTCATTTTTGCCCTTGCTTCCCTTGCCTTTGGCGATGTTTCTAGGAAGAAGTTACTGTGGCTGAGGTCAAAGAGGTTGCCGCTGTGTTCTCCTTTAGGATTTTGATGGACTCCTGTCTCACATTGAGGTCTTTCAACCATTTTGAGTCTATTTTTGTGTGTGGTGGAAGGAAATGGTCCAGTTTCATTCTTCTGCATGTGGCTGTCCAATTTTCCCAAAACCATTTGTTGAAGAGACTGTCTTTTTTCCATTGGACACTCTTTCCTACTTTGTCAAAGATTAGTTGACCATAGAGTTGAGGGTCCATTTCTGGGCTCTTTACTCTGTTCCATTGATCTGTGTGTCTGTTTTTGTGCCAGTACCATACTGTCTTGATGATGACAGCTTTGTAATAGAGCTGGAAGTCCGGAATTGTGATGCCGCCAGCTTTGCTTTTCTTTTTCAACATTCCTCTGGCTATTCGGGGTCTTTTCTGGTTCCATGCAAATTTTAGGATTATTTGTTCCATTTCTTTGAAAAACGTGGATGGTATTTTGATGGGGATTGCATTGAATGTGTAGGTTGCTCTAGGTAACATTGACATCTTCACAATATTTGTTCTTCCAATCCATGAGCATGGAACATTTTTCCATTTCTTTGTGTCTTCCTCAATTTCTTTCATGAGTATTCTATAGTTTTCTGAGTACAGATCCTTTGCCTCTTTGGTTAGATTTATTCCTAGGTATCTTATGGTTTTGGGTGCAGTTGTAAATGGGATCAACTCCTTAATTTCTCTTTCTTCTGTCTTGTTGTTAGTGTATAGGAATGCCACTGATTTCTGTGCATTGATTTTATATCCTGCCACTTTACTGAATAAGTCTGGCCAGGGGTTTATCAATCTTGTTAATTCTTTTAAAGAACCAGCTCCTACTTTTGTTGATGTGTTCTACTGTTCTTTTGGTTTCTATTTCATTGATTTCTGCTCTGATCTTTATTATTTCTCTTCTCCTGTTGGGTTTAGGCTTTATTTGCTGTTTTTTCTCCAGCTCCTTTTAGTGTAGGGTTAGGTTGTGTATTTGAGACCTTTCTTGTTTCTTGAGAAAGGCTTGTATTGCTATATACTTTCCTCCTAGGACTACCTTTGCTGCATCCCAAAGATTTTGAACAGTTGTGTTTTCATTTTCATTGGTTTCCATGAATTTTTTTTATTCTTCTTTAATTTCCTGGTTGACCCATTCATTCTTTAGTAGGATGTTCTTTAGCTTCCATGTATTTGAGTTCTTTCCGATTTTCCTCTTGTGATTGAGTTCTAGTGTCAAAGCATTGTGGTCTGAAAATATGCAGGGAATGATCCCAATCATTTGGTACTGGTTGAGACCTGATTTGTGATCGATTCTGGAGAATGTTCCATGGGCACTAGAGAAGAATGTGTATTCTGTTGCTTTGGGATGGAATGTTCTGAATATGTCTATGAAGTCCATTTGGTCCAGTGTGTCATTTAAAGTCTTTATTTCCTTGTTGATCTTTTGCTTAGATGATCTGTCCATTTCAGTGAGGGGGGTGTTACATTCCCCTACTATTATTGTATTGTTGTCAATGTGTTTCTTTGCTTTTGTTATTAATTGCCTTATATAATTGGCTGCTCCCATGTTAGGGGCATAGATACTTAACAATTGTTAGATCTTCCTGTTGGATAGACACTTTAAGTAGGATATAGTATCCTTCCTCATCTCTTATAACAGTCTTTGGTTTAAAATCTAATTTGTCTGATAAAAGGATTGCCACCCCAGCTTTCTTTCGGTGTCCATTAGCATGGTAAATGGTTTTCCACCCCCTCACTTTCAATCCGGGTGTGTCTTTGAGTCTAAAATGAGTCTCTTGCAGACAGCATATCGATGGGTCTTGTTTTTTAATCCAGTCTGATAGCCTGTGTCTTTTGATTGGGGCATTTAGCCCATTTACATTCAGGGTAACTATTGAAAGATATGAATTTAGTGCCATTGCATTGCCTGTAAGGTGACTGTTATTGTATATTGTCTGTGTTCCTTTCGGGTCTATGTTACTTTTAGGCTCTCTCTTTGCTTAGAGGACCCCTTTCAATATTTCTTGTAGGGCTGGTTTTGTGTTTGCAAATTCCTTTAGTTTTTGTTTGTCCTGGAAGCTTTTTGTCTCTCCTTCTATTTTCGATGACAGCCTAGCTGGATAGAGTATTCTTGGCTGCATATTTTTCTCATTTAGTGCTCTGAATACATCATGCCAGTCCTTTCTGGCCTGCCAGGTCTCTGTGGAGAAGTCTGTTGCCAATCTAATCTCCAATCTAGCATTATAGATTACATATCTCTTCTCCTGAGCTGTTTTCTGGATTTTCTCTTTGTCTCTGAGACTTGTAAGTTTTACTATTAGATGTCGGGGTGTTGACCTATTTTTATTGATTTTGAGAGGGGTTCTCTGTGCCTCCTGGATTTTGATGCCTGTTTCCTTCCCCAAATTAGGGAAGTTCTCTGCTATAATTTGCTCCAATATACCTTCTGCCCCTCTCTCTCTTTCTTCTTCTTCTGGGATCCCAATTATTCTAATGTTGTTTCGTCTTATGGTATCGCTTATCTCTCGAATTCTGCCCTCGTGATCCAGTAGTTGTTTATCTCTCTTTTTCTCAGCTTCTTTATTTTCCATCATTTGGTCTTGTATATCACTGATTCTCTCTTCTTCCTCATTTATCCTAGCAGTTAGTGCCCCCATTTTTTATTGCACTTCTTTAATAGCCTTTTTGATTTCGACTTGGTTAGATTTTAGTTCTTTTATTTCTCCAGAAAGCGTTTCTCTAATAACTTCCATGCTTTTTTCAAGCCCAGCTAGTATCTTTAAAGTCATGATTCTGAACTCTAGGTCTGACATTGTACTAATGTCAGTATTGAGTAGGTCCCTGGCAGTCGGTACTACTGTTGAGGTGATTTTTTCCGTCTTGTCATTTTGTCCAGAGGAGAATAGATGAATGAGGGAACAAAATGCTAACAGGGTAACAACATCCCCAGAAAATATATTCTAAACAAATCAGAAAAGATCTTCCAGAAAGTGGTCGCTTTTCTGTTCAGAGAGTTGTTGCTATTCTTTTCTTTGATCTCCTGTTGAGTTAGTAGGTGTTCAGAATGGTTTGATCCCTATCCAGCTGAATTCCTGAGACCAGACGAAATCCAGGTCTCCTACTCCTCTGCCATCTTGCTCCGCCCCCTCATTTGATAGTTTTTCAAGTATGAATGTGTTGCCTTCCTAAGATTTTTTAAAAAATTTCTTCAAGAACATGGGCTCACTGCACAGTACCAGGTACAGACATGGAATAAACCGTGAATAATGGCTTCACCTCAAATTTACTTAACCATCTTCCCAGGACAGAAGGCCACTCTGGCATAAATCTGATTCTTCTGACTTACATCTACTTAGATACACTGAGTTAACAGGAGGACATGAACAAAGTGACAAGACTTCCAATAAAATAATGTGGTTTTTTTTTTTTAAAGAAACTGCTGGGGTGCCTGGATGGCTCATTTGGTTAAGCATCTGTCTTTGGCTCAGGTCATAATCCCAGGATCCTGGGATCGAGCCCCACATCGATCGAGGCTGCTTCTTTCTCTCCCTCTGCCCCTCCCGCTGTTCATGCATGCTCTCTCTCTCTCTCTCTCTCAAATAAGTAAATAAAATCTTAAAAAAAAAATGAAGAAACTGCTGTTTGACCAACAGATCTGGAAATGGCGATTGGGGTTGGTTAGGGATGAAGAACAACTTAGTGCTGGAAGAATTTCTGCCTTATTCTAATGAATAAATGTCACTGTCCTTTGAAGTTTTCCACCCCTCTTCCCAGAACAAATTCAAGTGCTGTCCATATTTGAGTTCCCCCTATTTCCCTCAACCCTTAATACAGCAGACTTTGATGTCTTATTTTCATATCCATTTATCTGTTAGAACTGATCCAAATATTCAGTAGAACAGTGATATAAAACCTGATCCATAGAATATTTCAGGCTTATTAAAATGGAATCATGTTTTGTATCTTATTTGCTCACTGAGCAATTGGTATGTTGCCTAGAACCTTAGTATCATCACAGAAGTGAATAAAGAAAAACCACTGTTCAGTCATTCTTACTCAACAAGTGCATCCCATCAAATCCTATCTAACATACAGGTCACTAACTGTGCTCTGTGGACTCTCTCCAGTCTTTATAAAAATGGAACCAAACACATTTTTTTAACTGCCTTGTAACTAGAGTTTCCCACATTGAGTCCAGTTATCTTTATGGGTGAACAGTGAGCCCAGAATCAAATTACATTTATTTCACTAAAATTTGCAGATACCTATGACTTCTATTTTATTTGAGTTTAATTTGTGCTTGAAACAAATCAACAAAACTGTTTAAGACATTTTTTAAGGTTTATTGCCTTTAAAAAAAATTTTTTTTAAAGATTTTATTTATTTGAGAGAGAGAGAATGAGAAAGAGAGCACATGAGAGGGGGGAGGGTCAGAGGGAGAAGCAGACTCCCTGCCAAGCAAGGAGCCCAATGCGGGACTCAAACCAGGGCCTCTAGGATCATGACCTGAGCCAAAGGCAGTTGCTTAACCAACTGAGCCACCCAGGCGCCCTTGCCTTTTTTTTTTTTTTTAAGCGGAGCTCAACTTTGGTAACCATTATATAAATCTATAAATCTATATATAATGCTGAGAAAAACAGTGAAAAACCTCTGTGGATATGAAGATTTTTCTAATATAACATGTTAAGATTGATTTATTTGGTAAAGACTGGATATTTGTATGAAGTGTCTCCTGTTGCATTGGTTTATTTCACTGTGTTCCCAGATTATGGAAACAGACTTGCATTTCAAAAGGACAATTTGCCCTTGGTATTAATTATTTTGGGATATGTTATGAACATGAAAACATGAGATTAGTTGGTGGTTAACTTCTTCCTGAATTTGAGATGCCAGGTCTTATATCTGTTTTTCAGTTTACTATATTCTAATAACTGGCCGCCTTGTTTCTATTCCTTCCTCAGCTACTTCTTTCTTTAACATATTGCTGCTAATCAGAATCTCTACAAGATTGACCAAAAACCTGAAGAAAACCCAACTGTTAAATGGTGCTTGCTCATTGTTTCTTGAGCAGCCGGAGGATTTTATATTTAGACTAACACACCATTTGAGGACTTGAGGATTCCATCCTTTTCTTGTAGCTCCCTGGCTCTTTGTTCCAGATCCATCCCTCATCTTTCTCCTTAAGAGCATTCAGTTCTCAACTTAGGTAATAAGGGTAATAAAGCCCTGGTACAGGGCCAGGTGCAGGAAGACAGAAATTGCTTATATATTAGAGTGCTTTGTTCTGCAAATATTTGTTGTGTTGGGTAAAACCTGAGTACATTTATTAAATATTAGTAAATCCATTTGGTTATTATTTATTCATTCAGCAAATATTATTGAGCAGCTGCTATGCACCAGGAATTGTTCATCCTTCCAAGTTTTAGAATTGTATCAGTTCTATTTTTATGATTTCCTATTTAACAAAGTACCCGTTGTGCTGAGTATCTCTTCCATTGGGTTTTGGCAGTATCGTATAGATTGTTAAGAATGGGCTCTAGAATGAGAGAACCTGTGAAAATCCGAGCTCCCACATTCTCTGGCTGTGTGGCTTTGAGCAAGTTAATGACCTTCTCTCAGCCTCATTTACATCATCTTTGCAGTGGGGATAATAAGAGTATTTACCTCACCTCCATTTTCTGAAGAGTAAATAAGAAATGCACATAAAGCATATTGCACTGGGTTTGGCAGGCAGTAAAAATTCAATAGATGTTATTAAGTGTTACTGTTATTAAATAAGTCACAGTGCTTGGCTAATTGATTGTCATCATCTTTCAACATTTATTGAGCAGATACTTATGAAGTGTACTCAGAGTAAACTTGGATAGTGAGAGAGACACCACCATCTGGCCTGTTGTGTTATAAACAAAAACCCTAAAACTGGGTCTGGCAGTGGTGAGGGGAACAGATGCTCTGCATGCCTTCTAGAATGTGTTTTTCACTATATGCCTAAGCTGTGATGAATGTCACTAATGTCGTCTCTCCTTCTGTTTTAGGTAAGTACATCACCATTTTTGAAGCTTTATGCAGATGGGTAAGTCTTGCTGTTGGAGTTTTTCATGTTGATTTACATACTTGGAGAATCTGGACCAGACAATGTGCTTATCACAGTCAGACAAATGCCTTTATTTTATTCAAGCAGAGATCTGGGAAGATAACAGCATTTCCCACATGCATTCCATCTCTGTTTCAAATCTTGGGCAGAAAAACATATATATCCATTATTTTAAATTGGATAAAGTGCTATGTTTAATATAGATAATTGAAGATTGAGTTTTTTACTGTCAGTAGAAGGCAGAGAGTATTTGAAAGACTTTAGAATAGAAAAAAAAAAAAACCGATTTCCTTTCTATTAACAATCATAAAAACCTCTCTGAAGTAAACATGCAAACCTTTATTTTTCTGCTTGCAAATGAGGAATCATTTTTTTTTCCAGTGCATAAAAAGCAGGTATTCCATGATTACATGAGGTTAATGAGACATAATTCTGTACCAAATAGAAAAGGGAACCAGTGACCTTGCAAGACCATGTATGCAGAATATTGTAGAAGAATTCCAGTTAGGAGTGACAGTTCACATAGTTAATTCATTATTTCTATGTTTGGCTGTAATCTATCCCCATAGACACCTGTACTGGAAGAAATGACCTTAAATCACAGTAAGGGATTTAGTGTAGACCTACATTGAATGTGAAAGATGATTAAGCTGTGAAACAATTCACAAAAGGAAGTTAGACATTTCTGTCACCAGTGATTTTTATAAACTACATAGACAGTTTTATTTGTACAAGGAAATTAAGATTTATCCTGCCTTGAGGCAGAGTATTGAATTGACTAGTTGTCCTCAATAATCAAGTCCCATTTTGCTTCTCCAGTTTTAATTTCTACTACTTAGCCAAATATACTCTATATTCTATGTGTTAGAATGGTCTTCCAGGAAGCCAATGCTAAAATGGGATTAAAAATGCAAGGATTTTTAGGAAATGTCCATGTAACAGAAAATACGAAGGGAGCCAGATAAGGTTGAGTGAAACCTCAGATTCAGATGCAAGTTTGACCCTAGGTGAAGAAGGGAGAGAGGTTGGATAGAAGCATCCTAGATTGGCTTAGGTAAAACTGTAGGGGGAGTTCAAAAGCAAAATCAGCCAACAGAGGAGTCCTGTGATTCCTGGGAATGGATCTATCTGCTTCAGTATCTACTGTGTTCAGTCATTGCCTGGGAGCAGGACTTGGAAAGTATGGCCACAGCTCAGATTCTGCAATGGATTTCACAGGCAGCATCTGTGAGCCCTTGGCCTATTATGGTCCTTGTAGTTGGAGATCTGCAGCACATTCTTGTGGCCACCACCCTTAGGCTCCTAGGTCTTGGTTCTTTCAGTTTCTTGTCATCTGTTACAATTCCCATCATACCATCATTTTTGATCCATATCATACTTCTTCTTCATACCTTAATCAGTTATCACTTCCTTTGTGATCTGGACAAGCACGTGGCTAAAAATTATCATTCTCTTTGGGAATTTTATAATTCTTTCTGTTTTCCTGTGGTATATGTTGCTTTTTATTATCCACTTGTTCAGAAATAATTTAGAGTTGTGCTTGTGTCTAGATATCTTTGTATACTCTGGGAGGTCAGAAATAGTGAATGGCTGGAGAACATTTTGAAAAGCTCATGATGGTCTAAGAGAGATAATATTGTAAAATACATTAATTAAAATACAGCATAAAAAAATACAGTATTAAAAAAAAAAGTATGAGCAAAGAGGCATGGGGAGACAGAAGAAGGAAGAATTATCTTCCGAAGAGAAGGAGAAAGTAGTGCTAAGAGAGAGAGGGAAAATTTTATGAACTTTGTCTTGAAGGATGATCAGGTAGCTAGGGGTTAATGGCTGAGTAGGCAGCATGTTGAAAGGTATGGTGGTATGGAAGAGCAAAGGGAAGGTAGAAAGTACAATGAACCTTAAATGACATAGTATATTTATGGGATTATGCTAGAAAGTGACTCTGCAAAATTCACCTAAAAGCCAGATTTTATGAGGCTTCTCATCTTGGTAAGTGGTTTAGACTTTATCCTCTGACTGTCACTCTAATTCAGAACATCTGAAAGTCATGTGGGCCTGGATGCATCACAAAAATGTTGATGTATATAATCCCATTATGTCATATCAAAAAAAAGGATAACTTTTTTTTTTTTAGTTTATTCTAGTTTCTTTTTTCTACAGTTTCCTTTATTTAAAAACTACTAACAAATAAATTACAATGAAGAAATTAGATTTTGATAAAATAAGGTAAAAAATTAGGGCTCAAGGTCCAAATATAATGGGAAGACATAGAGGACTTTTAATCGCAGGTGTGAGATCTGTCACAAATAATCATTTTCTTCTCTGCATACATTTACTTTTTGTACTGTGTGTTTATAAAGACACAGTTGGAAAATCTGGTTATATTTCAAATAAGATATTAAAAAGCAGATTTTATGGTAAGCATGCTTTGTAAGGTTTGGGAAACTAGATGTAGAAATTCACTAGCATGTTACCTGACAATTCTAACTTTATATATCCATAATCCCTGAAGTCAATATATTATTTCATTTTATAAAAACTGTAGTTATGCCCATAGTTTTTATTTTAAAGAGGCAATTTGAAGTAGGGTAATTATATCATTCTTTACTAAATTACCAATGTACAGAGATTATGATTTAAGGGAAAGTTGTCCAGGATGGGAGAGAAATTAAATTGACCTTTTGATTATGGCAAGAGCAGAAAAGGCTAGAATATCATTGCCTGAAAACTCAGGTTAGACACATTTATCTAAATACATATATTTATACAGAAGCATATGCTTACAAAGTAATTCGAAACTGTTGAAACTAATCCCATTTGGTGGTTCCTGAATATTTTTGTGTGTATTTGCTTGATGTTAACTTATTATTTTGTGCATTTTTCTAGCACATGCCCAGAGTCAAGCTATGAAAGTCATTGATGCCTTTAAACACAATTGTTGAATAAATAACTTAAAAATAAGAAAATTGTATTACCGGGATAAATACTATAGAATTTATATCTTTCCTCAGAATGAATATTCTGTAATTTGTCATATAGATTCACATCTATTATTGGGTACTTTTAAGATGTATTAGCTTTTACTAACTCAGAAGGCAAGATTGTCTCTGAGAGAGAGAGAGAGGAGACCAGAAGAGATAACAAGTTTTAGAAGAGTAGCGTCATCAATATGGTACCTGAGAAACAGAAGGTGTTCAATCAATATGAGATTATTTAAGGAATTCAATGTATGGTAAATTGAGTGTGTATATGCATACACATGAAGGTAAACTTCTAGGAATAAAAAAAAAAGAGTATTCTCAGTCTTTTCATTTGTTTTTTTGATAGTGAATTGTAGTGAGAAAAACATTTTACGTTAAGACCCATGGCACACAAACATATACATACAATTCTATGTAATTGTAATAGAAGGGTCAAAGACAGATACTAAGTGCTACAAAGTATGATACATTCTGATATACTCTCCTTTATTCTAGCTCACTCAGAAATGCTGGTTGTATTCAATGAAATAGATTTCATAACCTACTAACAGATTGCGGTTCATAGTTTGAAAAATGCTTATGTGGGGAAAAATATACACATGCATTGTTATTCAGAAATAAATCTATTAGAGACATTTATTACAGTTAGGCCCAGAAAACAGAAGCCAGAGTCTACGTACTTTCTCACTAACAAAGGAATTTAATTTTTTATTTAACATAATTTCAGATTTACTGTAAATGCAAGAGTAGCACAAAGAATTCCTAGATGCCCTTGATCAGGAGTCCTCTAAAATTCTCATTCTCTCTCTCCTTCCTTCTGCTTCTGCACCTGTCTCTATCTACCTGTCCATCCATCCATCCATGTATTGGTCAATCTATCTATCATGTCTGTTTACGTCTATCCAAATAAACACATACATATACACAAATATATATGTTTATTTGTAGATTTTCCCTTCTGAACTACTTAACAGTAAACTTATAGACATAATACCCTTTTACTTCTGAATACTTAGGTATTTCCTAAAAACATGGAATTATCTTACAGTTACAGTTCAACGACCAAAATTAACAAATTAACACTGTTTCAATGCTCTTATGTAATCTACGGACCTTATTTCAAATTTTGATAATTGTCCCAATAATGTTCTTTATGACAGAAGAAAATACAAAATAGTGCTTTGCAACTGGTTGTCATGTCTTTTTAATATCCTTTAAACTGAAACAGTTTCTTTGACTTCCATTGTGTTTCATGGCATTGATGTTTTTGAAGAATACAGGCCAATTGTTTTAGAGACTATCTTTCAGTATGAGTTTTATGTTTCCTTGTGATGAAATTCAGGTCAGGCAGTTTGGGCAGGAGTTCTATAGGAATGATGCTGAATACTTGTATTCAGAGGCACATGCTGTTGTGTAGTTCCATTACTATATTTTAACTTTGATCATTTGGTTAGAGCAATGTCTGCTTTTTCTCTACTGTAAAATTACTATTTTTCCTCTTGTAATTAAAAAGTAACTTGTAGAGTAATACTTTGAGACCAAGTAAATGTCCTGTTATTTCTCAAATTTTTACCCAATAATTAGAATTCATCAATAATTTCTGCCTGCATCAGTGATTATGATGGTTTGCTAATGGTGATCATTTCTTCTTCATTTATTAGTTGGGTTTTTATTATATGGAAGAATATTCCCTTCCTGTGTGTTTGTTTCTGTAGAAACTCATGGATTCTTTATTTAGTGGATTATAATCCTTTAACATTGTCAATTAATAACATTTATTTTGATGCTCATACTGTTCTAGATTTGGACAGGAGGAGCTCCCTCCACTTATTTTATTGTCATTTTGACATGTCCCTGTCATTCTTTGAGAACTTTCTTACTTTTTGGCACAAGATATGCAAGAGTCTTGTATTTTTCCCTGCCCAGCTTTGGAATCAGCTGCTTTTCTAAGGATTCTTAGTTCCTTTTAATAGGAAATGGTATTTAGATCCAAAAATTTGGGGAAGAGAGTAGGTACGCTCATTGCTACTGGGGAATTTTTGCTTTCAGGTTCTGTGAGCAGACAGATCTGTGAAAAAGTAGATGTAGATATGTACTCCTATACAGAAAAGTGAACATCAAAAACATACTTACACATATCTGTATCTGCGTGTATATCTAGGTATCTCTGTAGTATGTCTGTGATTTCACACCAATACTTCCAGTTCCAGTCCAACACTACAGTGTTCCTTCTGTCCCTCTCCATTTTCATCTGTGTAACTTCCTTACAACAGTGAGAGACCTGGCTCCATTTACAGTGTATTACATATTTGTTCAATCCTAGAATGTAGTTGTAGACAGTAGTTTCATAATTGCTAACCCATCCTTGTATATAAAATAAGAAAAGAATGCAAGCCTTTTATTTATATTTTTAGAATCTTTTTGTCTTATATACCTAATCCTTTTTAGTTCTCCCCTAACCCCCATTCTCACCCAGCAAATGACTGCTCATTTGAATTATGGTTCAATTCATTTGTTTCAGGTTGTGTGTTTTCACCTAGCGCTGAATCAAGCAATATGGGGGTTGGCATCTTTTATATGTAAAATATGGCACTAATAAATTCATTCCCACCATAATAATGATTGCCTAGCACCACTAAATATCTAACTCAGGTAGATATCCATTTTCTTTCCTGGAGTAGTTAACTATGACTTAAGTCAAAATGTCTGCTGAGCTTTGTCTTGGACCAAACTTCAGGATCATCTGAAAAAAATAAGGACAAATGCTGGTGCATGAGTATTTTCAAGCATGTTTTTAAGTAAATTCCAAATGCATGTGGGGTTTCTGGGTTTTGACATCTGGTTACTTGTACCTCGTGTCGTTTTCATCAGTGTGGATGATCAAAATTAGGACATAAAAGCAATCTCATTATTTATGTGTTTATTTTTCATGTTTTCTGTTTAAAAAAAAAACAATTTAAGCTATCCTAATTTTTAAAAATATATAAAAGGACTATGGAAATCTAAATCAGAGCACAAATGTGAAAGTACATTTTGTATTTGGAGTTAAATTTAGATCTGAGCTCCCTTAAAAACAGTAAAATAAGGAAGCCTGATAATAATTATGTCTTGAGGAGAGAAAACTTTCTTCCCATAACTAATTCTAGAACTTCTCATAAGTATCTCTGCATAAAGTAGAGCAACAACAACAACAAAAAAAACACACAAAAAAATAGAGCAACGGTGTCTTTAGCAATAATTTTATGTGAGTTATGTAAAAGCACATTATTTATATGAGTGAGTATGTGTTCTTATATTTGGCCTTGATCCAGGGCTAGCTATGAAACCATTATCCTACACAAGGATCTCTGTAGGAATTCAGTCGTTATAGGTCTGAAGACCTGATATTGGGATAGAGCTTAGCGTATGTTGCGGAATGGCCTTTCAGCTTTGCCTTCGGATTATCTTTCTCATATATCACTTTTCTCAACTTAACTTGGCAAGAACTTCATTACAGAAGCTAGATGGCTGTCAATTCAACATTTAGCTCTTTGTCTAGAGCGGGAATAATCTGGGATTTCTACTGGAGTAAAAATCAGAGGGTTTCTATTACAGGATTATAGTTAGCAAAATCACTAGGAAATGTTTATGGAGGCAAGATAACCACAGATGTACCTGATTACCTGTTTGAAGCACTTGCAGTGGAATTTCTTACTGTTTGGCTGTGCTCAAAAGCAACAAACTAGAAAGCATTTTCTCTTCCTCCTCCTCTTCCCCTCTTCCCCTCTCCCCCTCCCCCCTCCTCCTCCTCCTTTGTCTTCTTCATCTCCTTCTTCATCTCCTTCTCGAGACTTCTCCTTCTTCCCAATGAAAAGTAATCGCTGTATCAGGAAAATTAGTTTTATTTCAGTTGATATGGAAAACATCCTTCCTTTAAGCCATTTTTACTATGACACTTATGTACTCCAGAAAATGTTTCCAGGAATTAAAATTTACTGCACTTTCCCTACGATATAGCTGTACAAATAGGAATTGTGTCATTATAAGAGAGACTGATCATGTAACATGTGGCATGGGTTAAAAATAAATATTGAACTCTTCTATTGTTGTTGACTTTTGCCAAACTAGAACAGAAATTGAGGGAATATGCTTGTCTCTGATATTCTTTGACATTAATTTGAAAACTTGTTGGAAATAGACTGTAAAATGTTAGCAAGATTAGTAACAATCAGGTCAAGCAAGGGGTAAGGAAATGGGCACATATATATTTTTTGAGAGACTATAAACTGGATATACTGACAAAGGTAATTTTAGTACTCCATGTCAAAAGCCTTAAAAATATGCATACTCTTTAGATGTAGCAATTTCTCTGCTAGACATTTATCTTCAGGTAGTAGTAAGAGAAGTGGGCAAAGCTAATTGTGTAAGGATGCTCATTAATGAGCTGATAATAGTCAAATATTTGGGGGTGAATATATATCAGTAGCACTCTATTAAAAATTGTGCTTCCACATATTTACAAAAAACGATAATAGAGATATTTACTTTAAAATTTGTCACAAAACTATACATAATGGAATTCTTTACACATTTAAAATTATTTTCTTTATACATTTTTAAATACTTATATGTAAATATAAAACAAATTCTGATAGGATTATAGAAAATTTTTACTTCCTTTATTAAATTTATACGTTAAATTTTGAAAAAAAATACTTTTCCAATACAAAGCTTTAAAAGAATATTACAATAAAAACAATCTAGCAAGTATTTTCTTTATCATATATTTCTGGAAAGCAAGCCATGACAATTTTTTGTCATTCCTTTGGTGATAAGTTATAGCATTTGAACAGTTCTTGGGGGAATAAGTCATCATTTTAGGTCTTGGTGAATTGTGTATGCACCTCAGTTTTAACCAGTATCAGTTTTTGAGATCACTTACTTACTTAATTCATCATTTATTGGGTTCTTATTATAATGTTTAATAGGGCTTGAGAATACAAAAGTAAGTGAAGGTTTTGCCCCCAAGAACTAAAAATTTAGTGGAGAGATGATCATAAACATACAAAAATACATGCTAGGCTGTGCCAAAATGTGAACAAATGTGATTCAGGAATAGAGTTGGTCACAAATGACTCTCTTAATGAGTCACACCCCAGAAGGGGCCAGAGGGGACAAATGACTGGGTGGTGGGATGACCTGTTTTCTGGATGGCTTGTTTAATTTAGGGCTAATTCAGAAAACCTTTCCATTTCTAATTCTTGTATTAAATGTCATTATAATTCTGTGTACATTCTGCTGCTAGTACATTAGTATTGATCAGTACTTGTCCTGCTCCCGTAGAAATGTCACTCCATGTGTCAGCTATGTCTGTCTATATGAAAAAGCATCTGGCTGAACTTTATAATCCATAGTTCTGAGAAATCTACAAATACCCATTGTTCTTTTTCAGAAGAACAATGATAAAGAACAATGGGAACAAATTATTGCCAGTGTCACATGGTTTTCTATGCCTCTGCATTGCTCATTCATCCCAGATGGTTCATGTTGATTGCTGTCTCTCTCTCTCAGTGTGATAAGAGTCAGTAAGATGATTAATTCAAAAAACCTTAAGCTTCTACTTAGAAAAGGCTAGATAAATGCTAAGAAGTGTGCTATTTAGGTGGATCAAGAGAGGCCAGATCACTGGAATATATAGATAGCACAGAAATTAAATCACTGGTGTAAGACTGCTAAACAGTGAAGAAACATTTAAATTGTTCCATCCAGCATTTGCCTCTATACACATATGTGGCAGAATGATAATGTCTGCTTTAAATATGACTTTCTATGGATATATATACAGATAACTACTGACATTAAAATACACCTTAAACAATTTTTCCTTCAATTCACAAGATTGGGGTGTTTGGAGTTTGGGCTATTCTTTTCTTCTTTTTTCTCCCCCTTTTAAAGCCACTCCTGTTTTCTTTCTTGCTACTTTCTCATCCATTAAAATATATACTTTATATATATTTTGTCTAATTTTCTTCTAAAACACAGAGCCATTTGATAATTAAAGTAGATGAAATGCTTCTTTGAATTCTATGAAACTGAAATCCCTCATTTTTTTGGTATCTCTCTGCTGGTTTATTAGTTTATTACAAGTTTAATACTGTCTCTTAGCTTAATCTGCATTATAAAATGCAAGTAGACCATTTCCAAATCTATGCTTGTCACAGAGAAGGCCTTTAATAAATATCTATTGACTCAATGGAAATATAAGTGAATAAATGTTTTTACTTCTTTGAAATATATGGAAAGTGTCTAAAAAGTATTAGCTATCTCAAAGGCAATGCTAAACATAAAATTCATTCCTGAGAAAACCCTTCCATGTATACAACCATATGGATTTATTTATTAGAACTAGTCATTAAAAACCTCTTGTAACTGATTTTATTTTCCTTATCTTGAAAGATAAATGCAGTTTGCACTGTCATTGCTTAGCAAGCCTATGTTCTGTTTAACAAAATGGAAGTATGTGCTTGAATTGAACATACAGCTTTATGCCTAATCTCAGCAACCAACCCTCTCCAAATTTAAAATCTTTGTAGGTCCACGCTGTGATCCCTTTAATTTGTATTTGTCACAAGCATGTTTCTTAACAGACATGTCAAAGTTGAAAACAGTTCTGTCTTTCAAGTTTGGCGTGTGCTGAAATTAGAACTTTGGGTCATCAAGATTAGCAGAGAGCCTCTCCATATGCACACAGGAAACTTGGAGAGAGCAGTAACTGCTCAGACTATAGAGTAAAAGATTCAGATTTGAATCCAAGTCACGGGGCTCTGAGGTCCTTTCAGTTTCCATTACGAACACTGCTTAAATTGTGGCCGTGTATATCATGACATTTTATTTGTCCACAGTCATTTCAGATCCTTCAAACGCCTGTAAATCAGGAGGTAATGGTAATTCTGTAAACTCTTGGGCTGTAGGCCACAGACACACTTAATTGCCTTAGGGACAATCAGCTGTGACTTTATGAGTGAGAGTCGTATGGGTGAGCATTAGGTACTCGTGGAGGTGTCTGTGAAAACGAACTTCTTTCCACCTTGTGACAGCCTTTACTTGGGAAGGAGCAGTGTCGTGAGAAACTTACTGCTGTGGAGAAGTTACTGACTTCGTTATGGACTTGAATCCCAATTCAGCAATTCCAGAGAAAGACAGATATACCTTTTTTGACTTTCATTCTGCAGAGAAATTAAATGTTTTTGGATCGCTGAAGTTCATTATACCCCACAGTGAAAACTTAGTTATCGTTAGTTGGAGTGCAGGTAGAGATATTATGTAGTTGAGATTGACACATATATGCTGTGATTTACCAGGAAGTCCCTGGATAGTGAGTATGATTAAGGAGTTTTCCTGTGCAGTATTTGAAAATAAAGTACACTTTTTTTTTTTTTTTGTGAGCCACACAATAGTATGCAATGCATTGTGGCCCAATTTAATTATTCCAAAAACTCTGGTTTTAAACCGTAAATGATACTGTATGTGTTATAGGACTGAAGTCTCCTTATAATGGAATATTAATACTACCATTGAAAATACCAAGAATTTAGAGTTCCTCCTTCCCATTGTTGTGTATCCAATTCACCAAATGTTGCAGTAATTATAGTCACCTGCCTGTTAAAGTGATAACTCATGGAAGGGAAGCCATTTGGACACAGATACTCAGGAGTATAGACTTCAGGAATCAGGGCACCTGGGTGGCTCAGTCATTAAGTGTCTGCCTTTGGCTCAGGTCATGATCCTGGGGTCCTGGGATCGAGCCCCAGGTCGGGCTCCCTGCTCAGCGGGAAGCCTGCTTCTCCCTCTTCCTCTCCCACTCCCCCTGTTTGTGTTCCCTCTCTCGCTTTGTCTCTCTCTGTCAAATAAATAAAATCTTAAAAAAAAAAAAAAGACTTCAGGAACCAACAGGGTACATATCAAACAAGTCAAAGCCCAACTTGTAGAAAGAGCATCTCAGAAGAAAAGCAGGAAAGCATAGATAAGAGAGAGCATTTTTTTTTCCATTGTGAATAAAAATCTCCCAAACCGTGATTGAAGAGTTGTAAATGAGTCCCTATGACACACCATGTGTTGTGCTGACAAATGGGGGGTGGGGGGGTTGGTAGATGGAGATGAAAAGATGCATCACACATGTTCCTTGTATTTGTAGAACCTTCTAGAGGAAGAAAACTGGACATAATCTGCCAGGATATTGTGGACATCTAACCTGGTGCATACAAGTGTATCTTATCCTTGATACCTGCCATAATACCATGATAAGACTGGAAATACAGTCAGGTGCTTTTTCCTGACAATGAGGAACAATTTTTGGTTCTATATTGAGGAACTTTTTACTTTTTAAATAGCATGCCATTTATTTCATCTAAAATTCTCCTGTGTTTTTAAATGTTCAGCAATTTAATAGCATCCTAGAAGGGTATCACTTAAAGTCAATAAATTGATGCAATTTTAAGTACATGTATTTTACAGTGCAGTGTTTGGAATTATGTTTTAAAAATCCCATTAACTTTTAATGAACAAAGACCTAGTTTATGGATATTAAATGTTCCACATAAAGTCGTTTATTTTGCAAACAATGACTGTAACAATAGTAGATTGAAGTTTGAAAGTAACCCCGGGAGTGAGAATGCCATGTTCATATTGTTATCATCATATTTTTAGTAATGACTATGCAGAATGATGTACATAGCAAATGATTAGGTAAAGTTCCTGCCTGAGCAGTTTCTATTCTGTTTCTCTTTCAATTCTAATTTGTAGTCCCACCCAATTCCTCCTTGTATTACCTAGTCCAGAGGGAAAGCGAGCAGCTGTGATTTCCTATCTGATCACTAGATGGCATCATGCTTCCCCATAGAATGAAGCTGCTCAGGAATTTACCAGTGCACTTCACATAGAAGCCAGGAAGAGGATGAGACAGATGTACTTCCCATAGGGTTCTGATATATTAAAGTCATCAAATCTACAGGTAGCACATGTCACTTTGCATTCAAAAAGGGATTAACGATTGGGTTTGTAAAATGTTAAGGAAATAATCGTTACTTAGGGCAGACCTGAAGCATGCCTTTAAGAGGTAATTCAGAAGGAGCTTTGTTTAACTTTCCAAAAACTCATCAGAAACAAGGAAACATATTTCCCCTGCTTGCAAAACTGGGTCCTAGTCAGTGAGCCATGTATTAAAGAATAGGAATACTGGTGAATGTGGTAAAGTTTACAGAGTCATTTTCAACAAACCAAGTAAAAGAAATTGCATTCTGCCCAGTCATAGGCAGTCATGGACCATTTACTGTCCCACCCAGAAAAGCCTTGCCATATCCCTCAGAGCACAGGGAAGTAGCTAGAGTGTCCCTTTAACCTTCCTGAGCAAAGATTTACACTTGGTAAGGTAGAGTAGAGGACTCCTCTGTAGGAAGTGCCATTTATTGTTATGAAATTGTAGATTTGGAAAATTGAGTTAAAAGGGACTCAGAGGATATCTTTTCAATGTCCTTATTTTAGAGATAGAGAAAATATGAATGCAGCTAGCTCATGTACTTAAGACATTAGTGGACCAAAGCGCAATACATTTGTGGCACATTTTCATGTCATGATTTCAAAGCTATTGTCAACAAATGTGTAGGCTCAGTGGTTACAGGCTGGGAAGTGAAGTATTAGTAGCTCAGAATATTAAATATCCTTCTCACTCTTCTGCCACTTGAAAAAAATATCTATTTCATAGGATTTTAGAACTGGAAAGGACTTTAAACATCATATGACACCCTTTCATTTTATATATGTAGTGATTATATCCTAGAGAGAGAATCCTGGACTTTTTGTATCACATCATGTTGAACAATTTGCTCTGTGGACTTATTGGCAAAAAATTTTCAATAATAAAAATTAAAGTAGATTTTGCAAAAAGAATTCCTGATGACAGTGTTTCTCAGTGTGGTGATTTTAATTTGATATTGGTATTTTAAGGATACATGCATAAAACCAATTATATATTTGGCTACATTATAACACACGGTGTGCGCAACTATTCAGAAATTTGAAGGGAGTAGTACCACGTTACTATAAAATTTCAGAACTGGATTTTTCTTCTTTGGTTCATTGACTGCATTGAATCCTTGTGTTGTGGATGGTGTAAACTTTTCCTTTTCATTCCTTCTTCTAGGAGTGGCTCTGGGGAATCATTAGGTAAATGCTTGTTGGTTTTTCATAATAATTATTTCTGAACCTTAATGGTTTCTGGTTTTGACCCCTCTTCACTTTCTCCAACTTGAGGCAAGTGTTCAGAATGGCTTCCATTTGCAGAAAGAATTATAACTCCAACTTACCATCTAGTCTGTCTGTGTGGTCTTGGCAAACTTTTTCGGCCTGGCCAGGCATGATATTGTTGGCAGAAATGAGGCTCTGCCTCAACTTGGGCTACAGCTTTGCTGTTTCGCCCGAAGACTTTCCAAGATTCATGGGAGAGTCCATGAATATGTGAAACATCTTATCTCCAAGAGTGTGCTATAGAGATACTGAACAACTCCAATCTCTTAAAGATCCCGAGTTTACGAATAATATACTTAAATGCAAGTTCTCTTAGAAATGAAGGTTTTAATCATTTAGAAATATCTAGGGACAATGAATTCCAGAATTTGCCAAATATTCTATGGCTAGTGCTTTTAATGTGAAATATATTTTTTAATAGGGAAAGAGTAAACCGATACTTGGTTTCTCTTTGTTGTTTGGAAGGATAACTAATTATCATGGTTGCTGTCTTTGTCAACCCCTATATGCCATTTTGTATTTTTATTGCCTACCATTCACAGCAAAGTCATTCCCATAACTGGAAAACATCACACTGCCCTAACAGGAGTTATCCTTCCTTGAAATGGAGGAGTTACTGCTCCTTGACATGGTGCTCTGCCAGCCTGATTGCCATTTGAACCTTTGATAATTTCTTCTGATCCTGCAACTCAAAGGAGGCTGCTCATGGTCATGCTGTTAGCTTTAACCAGGATGGAAACCTGCTCATCACATGCATTGAAATGATGAAATCCTGTAATAGTAAGAAAACAAAACCAACAAATATAATAGTAGCTGATGCTTACAGAGTACTTATATGTCCAGTACTACTCTGAGCATTTTGCATGTATTAACTCGATTAATCTTCACAACAACTTGAGTTAGATGCATGCTTGTTATTCCCCATTTTTAGATGAGAAAACTGAGAAACAGGTCATTGAATCTGTCCTTTTTACCATAACACTGTTCTTTTTAATGAACCTGCCACTGCCTTTTCTGTTTTTGGTTGATGGGGGTGCACAATAGAATTGACAGAGTAGAGCACTAATTAATTTTGCATAACGTGAAAGTGAAACTTAAGGAACAGTTGGGGGGTGGACAGTGTGCTTTGTTATGGATCCACATATATAAAATTAAGGGTTGAGCTAGATGGTCGTCAAATTTTGTGTTTTAAATGGTGGCACTGACTGACAGAATACAGGCTTGAATTTGTTTAATGTTTTAACATTGATTTTAAAAAGGATGAAAATGGATAGAAAATTCTGAGGCTGTGGGTGGGGTCTTCAAGTTTGCAAAAAGAAGGAAAGAGAAAGAGAGAAAGAAAGAAAAGAAAAAAGAAAAGAAGAACAAAGGAAAAAAGGAAAAAGAAAAAAGAAAGAGAAAAAAATCTTGTGGTCCATATTATAACATCAAATATGGAATGAATACCATGGTTTTAGAAATTTCCCTTCAGGGGAGCCTGGGTGGCTCAGTCATTAAGCGTCTGCCTTCGGCTCAGGTTATGATCCCAGGGTTCTGGGATCGAGCCTGCATCGGACTCCCTGCTCGTCAGGAAGCCTGCTTTTCCCTCTCCAACTCCCCCTGCTTGTTGTCCCACTCTCGCTGTGTCTCTCTCTGTCAAATAAATAAATAAAATATTTTTTTAAAAAAAGAAAGAAATTTCCCTTGAAGTATTTTAAATGCTAAAAAGCAATCTCTTAGACCAGGACTCTCAACAGGCCCATGGCATCCTATCATGCCTAGCATGTAACTGCAACTCTCCAGAAATAGTTGAATCTTAAACATTTCATGGCATACATTAGTGTAAAACAGCTTTTCAAGGGATAGCCAGGTAACTTCAGTAGAAGATCAATTCCTCAGTCAATATTTATATAAATATTTATTTCAAATTATGGACTTAATATGGAGTATTAAAACAATTATTTACATTTCAATACAGGGAATCTTCTATATGATCATGATATTACAACTAATGTCTCCTATTTCTTTCGTACCTTAACTAAATATGCCATGCAGTTTCTTAATCTGTTATGTCTTCTAAATGTGAATCTACATTCCAAAAGAGTCAGTGAACCTCAGTAGGCCTGTTTTTAAGTGGCTAAATTAATACTAGGAGAGAAATCATCAGCATTGACCATAAGTGTGATGACCATAAGTAGAATCCCAGGAGGATGCCTTATAAACATACTGTGAATACATACATTAAAGAAGATGCTGGTAATAACACTTAGCATTAGCATGTTAGCTTTTACACTTGCTTTTATATATTGATATCATTTAAAATTTCTGTTAATTTCTTTTTTTTTTTTAAAGATTTTATTTATTTATTTGAGAGAGAGAGAATGAGAGACAGAGAGCTTGAGAGGGAGGAGGGTCAGAGGGAGAAGCAGACTCCCTGCCGAGCAGGGAGCCCGATGCGGGACTCGATCCTGGGACTCCAGGATCATGACCTGAGCCGAAGGCAGTCGCTTAACCAACTGAGCCACCCAGGCGCCCAAAATTTCTGTTAATTTCAATTATCCTATGACAAGGCAGGGAAAGTAGTATCTTCTTTCCCCATTTACGGAGGAGTACCTGAATCTCATAGAATTGAAATATTTGCTCAATATCACTTAATAAATGCCATAGAGACTTGAACCACTGTAGTCCTCATATATCGTCTTAGGGATACATTTCCTCTCAACCCTCTGAGGTTTAGGATGGGTAGGATTTCCACAGAAGCAGGCACAGCAGAATTACAGAAAGAGGAAAGAACACTGGAGGAAGGCACAGAAACAGGAAGTATGGTGCAATTTGGGGAAAGAGCCAGTGTGCCAGTGAATTCAAGTACAGTGTGGAGCAAATTAGCAGGCAGATGTTGATGCAATGCCATAGGAAGATTCATCTGGAATGGTTTCAGGGGAGCACAGGCTGGGTGTGTGGTCTAAGAAGCATTAAGACTGGTGGATTCAACGGAGTAAGAGGTAATGTAGAGTTAGGTTTTGTGATAAAGGAAAGGCTCAGGGACAGATATTAAGCTATCTCAAAGATATTATACCATTATTATCCAAGTTAATATGGTAGTTGAGAAAGAGAGAGACATCCAGGATGATTCTCAGGTTCAGGCCTGAATGACTGAAGGAATGATGAGGTGGGAAGAGAAATGGGGAAATCAGGAGAAGATGCTAACTTGGGAGGGGAAGCAGGAATGATTTGTTGAGTTGGAGTGCACACAGGTGATGCAAGTAGTTATCCCTCAGTTGGAGGGATTTGATGTCCTGCAAACTCTAGGAGAATTTCATGGAAGAGGGGATAAGCCATAGTGATTCAATCGTTACGTCAACCTGACTGATAAATTGTGCCACTGTTTGGAATGCAATGAGAGAAGAGGGATTTTAGTGACTCCTACCTTCTGCAACACTTTTTATTAAACACACACAGATGGGGACTTGATTTCGAATCACATCCAGTACTGTATTGTTAGAAGGTGGATGAGGGGCAGTCAAGTATCCTCCAAGCTGGGCAGGTGGCACATTTATGGAATGTGAAGTATGGGATAGGTTTGCTGGAAGGCTTCTTAAAAACATTCAGGAGGAGCATTGACCCTGCTTTGTCTTGTCTGCAAGCTTTCTCAGTGCTATCCTGGGCGTCTTGTGGCTACCAGAGGAGCTAGTCAGAGGGATCCTGACACAGAGGATGTGGAGCAGAAAGATGGAAAGGATGTACTTCCTTGATGTCACTGCCTTGCAACTTTAACCACACCTGCAGTCACCTGTCTTTGCACTTTGTGGCAGCTGAAATTTAATATTTCCTCATTTTTAACCCCAGCAGAGTCATAGTTTTCTATTATTTGAAGCCAAAAGCATGCCAACGGATACAAGATACGAAGTTTTCCTTTTAACTTTATTTTTATCATTGTGAAATTGCCAAAGCCTCCGGGTGAAGCAGCCCCCAGAGGAGGGTTGAATCAAAGAAATATTGTCTTCGGATCTATAATAACTATTTCTGGCAGGGAAGCTGGGCAAGCCTAGTGAAGATTCTCAGGCTAACTGACAATGTGTGTGTTCTGCTAACAGGCTTTGGTTGGCAAATTAAATTTTTGAATTGGACAGGAAGTTATATTGGAATGTAATATTCCCTCACAGTGTCTATTTCATGGAATTGTTCTGCTTTTGTTGTGCATTTGGGCATTTCCTGTGCTGTAGCCTGGTCCAGACAAACACATGATTCATCTGCACAGCACCTAGGGCCTTCTTTATGCTTCTGACATGCAGCGAAACGGTGTGCTGTGCCCGCAATCTGAAGAGGGTACTGCAGTCCATCACGGGGAAGAGGGCTTGAATATTAACAGGGAAGACACAGATTTTACTCTGACAGCAGGCTTGGCCAATAACCTCTGTCTTGCCCCTCACACAGTTATAAGCCACCACTTCCATTCTTCCTGGAATCCAAAAACCAGGAGGGTTGAGGGGGCACATTCTTAAGGGATTGTGAAATCTATTACTGCTAGGGCCTTTTACAATTCAGTTGCTTGCTTAAAAAAAAAAAAAAAAAATCTGCCTTTCAGCAGTCTTCTTCGGCAACAGTAAGCCACGCTATGCATTCCTATGAATAAAATGCACAACAGCTGCATCCAAATACAGGGACTGAGCTCTTTGGCTCCTTCTTGGAATATTTTTTTTTTAAACCTGCTTGGGCAGAGTCCCTTTATTGCTTACTGAAAAATTCCAAAAGATTTGGGACTATGTTTAGCAAACAGCAAGGAAGTTTATAGGATTCCATAGGCCTTTTTCTAAAATAATGTTTTTGGAGATGTTGTTGTTACTATTATTTTTAGGGAAAGGCCCATTGAACTGTTTCAGATTCCAGGGAAGAGTGGGGGAATTAGTCCTTTTGGCACTGAGAGTAGATTAGGCTATTTTAGATAATCTTCACATTAAATTTTGCTGTGATAATTATGCTTCTGCACATAGGCAATATGTATACTATCCAATCATAGCACTTGAGAACCTCAGAATGGATTCTTCTGAATGTAATACTATTAGAGTCTTTGTCCTCAGTTGTATTAGATTTCTTTTTGGATAGAAATTTTATGTTGGAAAAAAATGGTTCAGGAACCTGAGGCAGAAAAAGTATACTCATAAGAAAGTAAGATAATTACTCCATTGACTTGGAGTTCTGTTTGGAATAATAATCCTTCAATAACAATCCTTGAAGCATTGTAACATTGCTCTAGCAACTAAACTAACATAAAGCACAAAAGTCTGTCCATTAATATTGATTACAAGGTCACAGTTCCTTTTAAACCTTGCTTTCCAGAATACCTGGAGGGAGATCAAGGTACATACTCAAGTTTCTACCATGACAAATTTACCACTACCACCCTACAAAGACTCTAGGAAGACAACCAGTTGATAATCCTTTGGAGACATTTCAACTTTGTTATTTATATAGAGCATTTTGTCCAATTCTGGAAGGACATGTAGCTATAGAAGGGTGAGAGGTCATGATAATGAAAAGAATAATTACCTTATATTGGTGATTAGGTGTATGACTCCACAAATCTGATTTCTTTTAGGCATTAGCAGTATCCATTTTGGATATGGGATGGCATTCCAAAAAGTTTTGTCCACAGAAAATTGATATTATCTAAAGGTAATGATAATTAGGGGCATGTGTTCATCTTAATCTGATGGACAGAATTTTTTGCTGTTTAAAAAGTTTTTTTTTTTTTTTAAGATTTTATTTATTTATTTGACAGAGAGAGACATAGCGAGAGAGGGAACACAAGCAGGGGGAGTTGGAGAGGGAGAAGCAGGCTTCCTGCCAAGCAGGGAGCCCAATGCGGGGCTCGGTCCCAGGACCCTGGGATCATGACCTGAGCTGAAGGCAGACGCTTAACAACTGAGCCACCCAGGTGCCCCAAAGTTGGGGTTTTTTTTTAAGCATAAATAGGTTAGCTCCATTATCTTTATTTACAGATCTTTATTTTTATCTTTTGCATATTTTTCCTGCCCTTAAGTGTTGATTTCTCAGATTTAGGTACTGAACCTCATAGCAGTAAATGTCTAATTTTATTTCATTTAAAAGCCAGGAAACCTCTTTTTACAAACAAAATATTGCACAAAATTCCCAATATATAAAACAGATAAAACTGCATCATTATTGTTGAGGTAGGCAGTCTGGAGATTTACCCATTTCTTTTTCTTTTTTTTTTTAAAGATTTTATTTTATTTATTAGAGAGAGACAGCTAGAGAGGGAACACAAGCAGGGGGAGTGGAAGAGGGAACAGCAGGCTCCCAGCTGAGCAGAGAGCCTGAGGCAGGGCTCGATCCCAGGACCCTGGGATCATGACCTGAGCCGAAGGCAGACGCTTAACGACTGAGCCACCCAGGCGCCCCTACCCACTTATTTTTCTTTTTGCATCTCTTCTCTATCTGCTCTAGTTTCCCTCAAACTTTTTACCAAAATAAATAAATAAATAATCTTTGTTGAGTCTCTCAACGTTTGATGAGTCTCTCCTCGAGTTTGAGCTGCATCAGACCATTTGGATGTGCATCCCAGATTCATTCTCCTTTATCCTCTTTTTTCACATTTAATCAGGCTTTATCATTTCTTTCTCATAAGAATATGCATGCATCTCCCTTCTCTTCTCGATTCCTGATGTCTTCATTCAGGCTCTTATTTATTTATTTTTTTTCTTATTTGGACTATTTTCATTGGCCCCTCACTAATTTTCTGCTTTTGATTAGTTTGTTAATAGTTTCTAAATTTTTTGATCTCATACGTCATCAGAAAAGGAAAAAAATAAAGATTGAACATGAATTAATATGTTTGTTTAGCTAGGTATGATTTTTAAAATATTATATACATGTAATATGTAAAATTTAAAACAAATATCAAAATTAAATAGTATTATATACACACAAACATATATATATACATATATATATTTATATACATATATACATTTGTATATACGTACACACACATACGACATGTCTGTGTTTTCTTCTCATACCCCAGGGCTGGCCTTGACTACACTCTAGCACGCACATATCTCTCTTTGGACACTATTGCTCTATGCCTGTCAGAGAAATCTTTCTGAAACGAAACTAAGTGCTTTAAGTCCTTCAAGAGCTCTCAGTGACTACTAGATAAAATCTAAATTATTAACACAGAAGACAGGGCTGTTGATGAACCAGCTGTTGTCTACTTCCCAAAAACTAAAATAAAATAATAGGTATGAAAGTTCTTATGAAATGATGTACACTTGTCAAAATACTAAATGATCTGTGCTGTCAAAATAAATGTATTAGTACATAGCACCTTGGTCACTTATGGATCTGGTTATGTTGTGATTTCAGCTGAGCCAACACAACAGTCACACTCTATGGCATGAAATGTCTACATCACTCTCACTCCAAAATGCTAATAAACAAGGGCTATTAATTTTTTTGGATGAAATAGGGGCTAAAATCCATGTGTGGCATTCTGTAGTATTTATGTACATCAGTCCTTGGGAACTCAGTGAGAGAGCAACAAAGAAGAGAACGTTGGTATTGGCATCAGAACTTTCATCGGCTCTACAGAGTTCTTTTCAACACTGTGACTAAAGTACACATCAGAATGAAGGAAATGCTTTTAAAAACAGGGAAACATTGGTTACTTTGGCTTCAATTTTAAAACAAAGCAGTACATCCTTTTTAGAATATGAAGGAGGGGCCAAAAAGGAGACATTTCCTGCATGTGTGTTGAGATGAGGCAAATGTCAGAAAAGAAGCAGAGCTGAATGTTACGTTATCCTGGTAACCTTTGTCAAGCCGCTGGCTTGATGTGGTTCAAGTTTCCGCTGTATATTTTGATACTTTCTGTCTCCATAGCAGTTGTTCAGGAATATGTTGCCAGTAATGATACTGGAAATGCAATTCATTTATAAATAAATCACTCTGCTTCATAGACACCATTATTTAAGAGACCATGTAAGATTCTGTGGGAGACTAAACATATGGTGAAATAGTTCATTTGCTCAGAAAAATATAAATAGTTAGAAATATCAAAATATAACCAAGCAAGCATCAGATAGATTAAATAGAATGATTATTCAGTATTTCTTTCAAGTGGCTAAGAAAAAACTTAAATTTGATTTTCCATTTGAAAAGATAGCAATGCAAATAAGAAGATGGGTAATTTCTAAACTTACTTTCTGTGTAAGTGATTAAGAAATAAGTTTGTTCTAGAAGCACTGGGGGGACAAACCACAAAGTTTAATATGAAGCGCTGGCTTGTAATAAATACTTTCTTTAAGCGTAGGGCACATTCAGCTGGGGTTAACATTTTCCAACTGAAATCATTTATAGAGAATTCTAGATGTTTGTTTGCATATACAATGCCTTCTTTATCAATGAATTTCAGTAAAATTAGAAATATCTGAAACTATAAACCCTATTTTGAAAGGAAGAAAAACAATAATGAATAGCAGAAGTACAAGTTATCTTTCTGGAATTTAGGACTCTCATTCTGCTCTGCCTCTGCCTGTCTTTCATATTTACTCCATTGACATATGAAATTTTGTAAAACTAAAATATAAAATAATGAGTATCTGATTAAGTTCTCTTCATTGAGGCTGATTTGCTCGGTTTTTTAGATGCAATTAGAAAGAGAGTAAATGTGGTTTCCTTAAAAAAGTGTTTTATTTTTCTATTGAATTTATAAAATTATTTTAGAAATAGCAACCTCAGTGCACCAGTGGTGTTTCATTCTTACGCTTTTTCTTTTTAAATCTTTTCAAAGGTAAACTCTATGAATAATGTGATCATATGTGTGGGAAACCAAAACCAAAAGCACTCAAACTGTTTTGACAAACAACAGATATTCAGGGTCAGTGCAAGTAAGGCTACAGATAATCACTCCATCTGCTCCACTGTTGGCAAAAAATAAGGTCCAGATGTTGCATATACCTGTTCTTCCTCCCATACCTTGCCCATGGACAGGTAAGATTTTCAAAGAGAAGTATGAACTGCCCAGGATTTCCCCTGAGATGATGTAGAATAGTTTCTCTCCATGCAAATTATTTTCTTCTTTTCACAGTCAGTTCAGTGAGCTGGACTATTAGAGTCGCTGGAAGAAAGTGGAGGAGTGGGTTCGGTGAAACCTACAGGGAACAGTTGGTAGGGTTGATGATCATTGAATTGCTATCTGTCACCAGGCCACCAAACCAACCCTGAGGGACTCAACCTAATGCTCGAAGAAAATGAGATGTAGTGGGGAGAAGAAGCAGGCCCCTTAAGCTGGTGCTATTCTTTTGTTAATCTTTCTTACAAGTTAGATCAAGAATTATGCACCAGTTCGCTTTGCTATAGTGACAAGAAGCAGCAATCTCAGTGGCTTAAAATTCCAAACTTGTATCTTGCTTTGTTACATGTTGGTGAGGGCTAGTAGGCAGTTCTCCTCCATGTGTCTTCCCATTCTGGGATCCATGCTAAAGGAACAACTCCTACATGGAGTTGTTGGAAAAGAGCAGGAAGCTGGTAGAAGCACGTGCTGCTGCTTAGTTTTGCCTCTGAAATGACATACTGTCCCTTCCACTCACTTTTCATTGATCCAAGCAAGCTCATGGCCATCCGGACAGCTGGGCAAAGCAGTGTATCTATCTTCTACCAGAAGGCCTGTAAGCTCACTAGGCAAATGTTCTTATAGAGAAAGGAGAGAATTGTTAGGAACGAGAACGTAATCTACCATAGTACGTGATGTCCATAAATCCAGCAACCGCAAGCAGGCAGAAAAGCCAAAATCCCTACCCCAGGCCAGCTTTCTTCTATACTACAGGGCTCCTTTGCATCTTCTTTCTTATCTAAAAGGAACCACCCTCAGTTCATTTTAATCTGATTTTTACAGACATAAAAGGAAGGCAAGAGAGATACGGTGGGCCAGGAAGAAGTGAGAATATCACCGTCCATGTGATTTATTCTAGACTTTGGGTTCTGCTGCATTCCTGGAATCTTGATAGGGGAAATTAATAGGCTTGCATGGCAAATTCCTTATGCACAAGTTTATTTACCTAATTTTAGCTCAGAAAGCACAAGTCAATTATTGGCATCCAGAACCTGCCATAAAGAGGGGCATTTGCATGTTGTTAATGCAAAAGCCCAGAGTCGTATATGCCACTTTGCAAGTAGACAAAGTGTAGGGTGTGAGCTGGGTATGTCCACATGTTGCTTACTTCACCTCTCCTTCATTTTTGTCATATAAATTAACATTGTGCTGGCACACCCTCACTCTGTTCATTCTTTCCGCTGTCAGGCACCTTAACTTAGCGCAGGTATCCAAGTTTTCAAATATCATTGGAAAATTTTACCTCTTCAGAAAGTAATACTTAGGAAAGGCTATTTCACTTGGGCAAAATTAATTTTGTCTGTTGATTTTTAAATGTTATTTATATTGCCAAGAATTAAAATTCTAATGTGTTTATTAAAACTTGGCTTCATAAAAGTGAACCATGCTAAGATCTTCAGGAGGATGACTACAGAAGCTAGATGACCAAAAAGGGAAACAAGGTAATAATATTGCCACTAAATGCAGTATTGGAAAACTGTTCCTGCTCCGGTGTTTACAACTGTGTCTCATCCTTTCTCCTGTATCCTTCAGCATTAGCCAGAAAGTAGACTGGCCAGTAGGGGTTACTCTAGCATTATGATCTTAGAGTGGTGGATTAAAGCTTGAAGAAATAATAAGTGGTATTTTTAAAGTACGTATTTTCCCTGTGAATGTAGTTACAATACTCACAATTTGTGAGAACTTGCTTCGAACACTGTTTTGGCAGCTTTTATCCCATTCATATGACTATGAGGCATATTTCAATAGTTCATTTTTTCAGCCTTGCTGATTGTCTAGCCTTCGTTAAATTGAATCTACAGGTCAAAATTATAAAGTAGACTTATAGTTGAATTTAGCATCTTTTTTCCTGGGTAGTATTCTCAGTTCTTAAGGTTTGGATTCCAGATACCCTAGAACACAAAGCCTGATATGAATGCAGTCACAACTCTAATTTTTAAAAAGGCAAATATACACCCACTTTCAGTTACCCTAAAACATTACCTGCTTTCTAGTTGGGTGGCTGTATAATTTTAGAGAATAAATTGCTTTTGGAAAGATGAAATTAGAAAAAGGAAAAAAGATAACTCATGGTCATTTGTCCTTCAGGGACAGAAGATAAATAAAAGTAAGTGGTTTTAGGGGTGCCTGGGTGGCTCAGTTGGTTGAGATTCTGCCTTCCACTCAGGTCGTGATCTCAGGGTCCTGGGGTGGAGCCCCACATCAGGCTCCCTGCTCAGCGTCGAGTCTGCTTCTCCCTCTTCCCCTCTCCGCACTTGTGCTCTATCTCACTCTTTCTCTGGCTCACTCTCTCTCAAATAAATAAATAATTTAAATAAATAAATAAATGGAAGTGTTTTTAAATATAGCTTCCATAAACACAAAAGAAAACTTTAAAGATATAACAATTTTTGCCTGAAGCCCAAAGGAAAAATAAGTTCCGTTTACCAAACATTGGACAGAAAGACTTCATTAGCATAAAATACTGTCACCTCCAAGAGATAGAGAGATAGGTAGATAGATAATCTTATTTGTGTGTGTGTGTGTGTGTGTGTAGATATAGATATAGATGATATAGATATAGATATAGATATAATCAGGGGTTGAAATGCAAAGATTATTAATTCAATGTTTTTTTTCTGCTTTTTATTCAGATATTATTGACATTATTAAAAGTTTTTTTTAAATGTCTAGTTGTTATGAAACACTTGCAAGGGACTGGGAGTTTTCTCGCTGCCCATCCCTTGATGCACGTGGAGCCCAGGGATGCACAGTGTCGTTCAGACCATGTTATGTACACTGGAACAGAAGGCTCACCCTTTGGTGGGGGAGCAAGGGGTCATAATACAGAAGTCATTCAAATATGGTCAATCTTTAGGCAGTTTGGTATAGTGTTAATGTAGTGGAACACTGTCAGAGAAAGGACACAGCTGAAACAAAGTACTAAGTAAAAGCAATATTTTTGAATAGACTATCCTTCAGATTCCTTACCTGCTAACATTCCTAAACTTTTCTCTTGTAGCCTTGTTACTACGGAGGCCTAGATGCTATATTTGGAGAAGAAAAGCGTTTCTCACTTGTGGTTTTGGTTTTCCTCATAGTATTCCCCACTCAGCTAGTTTGCAGAAGAAATCAAAAGGCAATTAGTCACTTCTCTTTACTAATACTCTGACCCTACTGCCTATCTGTAGAGGTCTTTTCTGCCTGTTTCTTTCCACTTTCATGTGACATAGTCATTTTTTTAGGGCTTCATTTCTCTTCTGTTAAAAATTCCCTTGTAGTTTTCAAAAGAAAGATTAAGACACCATTTACCTTACGTTTGCCAATGAGAAACAAGTAAGTTTGTTCATCCACCTAAGTGATTCACTCTAAGCAATATCTCCCATCAGACATTACTTGAAATTTACAAAAGTTGCCTTTATTTATTGGTTAAACACATCCTTTCCTAGCATAGAGCTCTCCTTTGGAGTTTGTAGCTTTTGATTATACAGTGAGGGCTTGGCCCTAAAATGTTTAAGTAGCATTAAAATATTCTAAAATATTATGAAGTTAATTTTTAAAACCATGCAGTAAAAGAGAATCTTTGGCTTTGGCATTGATATTTATGAACCACTGTAATCATTCAGGCAGCATCCACCAAGTGGCCCATTTGAAAATCTAGCTATCCACTTTGAGCTTCTAGGTAGGTGGTATAGAGTAGAGCATCTCAAAGCCTAGGGTTTGAATTCAACAGACCTGAGAATTATAGCACCCAGGACCAACACTTGCCAGGCATGAGACTTTGGTAAGTCATATATGCCTAAGCTTCAGGTCTTTTTTTATTAATCTATAAGGTACAGATAATGATATCTCTCTCATATGGTTTTTTAAGGATTAAATAAGATGTATTTAAAAACTGATTATGTGGCATAGAGTAAACAAACAAGAAGTGGAATTTTTATTTTTATTTTTTATTTTTAATAAGTGATATTCACAATTTTTTTTCTTTTATGATGATTCTAACTGAACAGTTGTTAAGTTTCACTCAAAGGATAATATAGCAAAGAATAATTTAAGATTTCGCCTAAACCTGTTTATAAAGATACTTAAGGGGGGGGTTAAAGCCCATGTGCATTTTTAAGTAATAAAGTCAAATATTTCCATATTTGTGACTATAAGGGCTGTATTAATTTGCAGAGAGGAGTAACATAAACACTGATTAAATTTAGATTGCTAAATGTTAAAAAGTGATTATACAATACAAGTATGATTCAGAAAAAGCCTTGTTCTAACATATATACAGTGTTTTAGCATTCTTTGGTATGAAGAAGAGTCATCTTTGTATTTATTTTATAAATCTGCTGTTATGAGCTAATGACATATATGTAAGCCAGTTTGAAGAAGGAAGATGACTGTAATGAATAACATTTTGGAGGAATCTAAATACCAATAGATCGGCACACAAATTTCAATCCTCCTCACTGAGTTAAAGTAATTAGATGGTATATAACACATATATTATACCGTCTATATACTCCATCTAATATATATAATAGAGAAAAAATACGGAGCTGCAATTATTTTCTTTAAGATTTTGTTTATTTGAGAGAGAGAGAGAGTGAAAGAGAGAGCATGCAAGAGCATAAGCAGGGGGATGGGCAAAGGAAGAAGCCAACTCCCTGTTGAGCAGGGAGCCCGACGTGGGGCTCCATCCCAGGACCCTGAGATCATGACCTGAGCAGAAGGCAGATGCTTAACCGACTGAGCCACCCAGGCGCCCCGAGGTGCAATTATTTTTTAAGAACTAAATGATGACATTTATTTTTTAATAGAAATTTAATTTAAAACTTTTACCTGTTCAGTTGGTGTAGATTCATTTGAGGTGTAGATGAGGTATAGTTTTTTTTTTAAGAACTAAATGATGACATTTATTTTTCAACAGAAATTTAGTTTCAAACTTTTGCCTGTTCAGGTAAAATCAGGTGTAGATTCATTTGAGGTATAGATTCACTTGCGCTTCAAAGATTTGGAGAGTAAGACACAGGCGCATCCTTAAATTGTTGATGATGAAAAGGTCCTCTTATTGGCAAGACAGGGGAAAAAAAAACAAGAAAACTTCTGTTGCAACTACAATTCTAAGTCTATATACTTTTGTGGGGATAAAAATAATTGTAATTGTAGCAGTAGCTGCCATTTATTCAGTTCTTACTCTGTGCTTTGTATTTTATGTGAAGTCTTTGCTCCTACATCTTAAAACAGTTGTAGGAGGTAGATTCTATTATTATCATAATAAAGACAATGAGATTTCAAAGTCTAAGGAAATTCTAAACTCAAGTTCTCACAACTAGCAATGAAGATATAGCTGAGGGCTTAGAAATGTCAGAATCCTCTCCCGATGTGTCCTACATACAGTTTAGGTTTGAAGCAGGGATGCCTACTGTCCTCAAAGCCCAGATCCAAATCTTTGGCTCTAATTGCTTTCTTGTCACCCACATGACACATGGACTTGGGAGGTGCTTTCTAGCAAGAGTGATGGCACAACTCGACTCTGCTTACCTGGCTAGCACTGGAGGAAAGAAGGTTAAGAGAGAGTGCAACAGGTCCCCTTATCCTGTTATGTCCCTTTCCTATAAACTTGGCCTAATGCCTTGTAATCTGATGCATCAAATTCACAGCTTTTCTTCTCTTGTGTATTAATGTGTGTGAGAGTTGTCATGTATGTGTGAGGTGTGAATGTGTGTGAGGTCTGTGTAGTGTGTGTATATATGAATGTCATGTGCATGGAATTTTTATGTGTGTAGTGTAGTGCGTGTGTGTAGGAGTGTCTTCGGTGTGTTTGTGTTGTGTTTATGTGTGTAGAGTGTATGTGAGGTATATATGTGCTTGTGGTATGGGTGTTGCACGTGTATGTGTGTTGTATATGCATGTGCACGAACTGAGCATGTGGCTTGAGTATAGTGTGTGGTGTGTGGCAGGTGGGGGATATAGAAAAGAAAGGCAAAAGAAGAGATTGGGCAAATGCTCATAGCTTGAGTCCTCCTTTTACTGGAATAGTTATAACTGACAGTGTTCTATACTTGAACTTTGGAGTCTTGGATCAAGTCCTGCTCAGCTCTGTAACTAGCTGTTTAATATTTGGAAGCTGCTTAGCCTGCTTGAATTGTGGTTCTCTCATCTCTGCAAGAGGAGAATTTTTAATTTAAATGCTATGAGGGTTAGATGAATAATGTTCAGGTTGAAGTTACTGATAAACTTTAGAATACTACATAAACGTAAGATATTGCCTGTTTTTATTAGTGGTGACATTATTTTTTCAATGTGTCTTATATTGAAAGTCCAAAGAAAAAATAACATGCAGCATATTATTGTAAGACACCTATCATTATACACCTCATTCTTTTAAACTTAATTTTTATTGATAATATATGGTATGTTGTATCAACAAGACTTACGCTATTATAGTTCTATGTCTAGTGAATGTCTAGGATATTAAGCATTTGCTGTGTTAATTCGTGGAACAACCAAGACCACTTTAACTAGGAGCTTTGGCTTAAGATGTGGGGCAGCAGGCTGTACCATATTAGAAGAATTTGGCATTGAGTTTTTTGGATACTTAGCTTTTAGACATATAGGAATGGAAGAAAATGATACAGAAACAGCCATTCCTTAAATGATTAAACATAGGGTTACCATGTGATCTAGCAGTTATGCTCTGAGGCATATACCCTGAAGAATTGAAAACATATGTTCTCACAAAAAAGTGTAAATGAATGTTCATAGCAGCATTATTCATAATAGCCAAAGAGCGCAAACAGTCCAAATGTCCATTAACTGATAAATGGATAAACAAGTGTGTTATCCATACAATCGAGTATTACTTGACAATAAAATTTATTCAGAACTAATACATGCTATTATATGGATAAACTTTGAGAAAATATACAAAGTGAAAGAAGCCAGAATGGTGTATTACATGATTCCATTTATATGAAAGGTCCATAATAGACAAGCTTACAGAGATAACAAGTATATTAGTGGATATATAGGGCTAGAGGAAGCATATGGGATAGGAGATTGATGGCTGAGGAGTGAAAGATTTCTTTTTGGGAATAATGAAAATGTTCAAAATTTATAGTGATGGGTATACAAACTCTGTGAATACATTAAAATATACTTAAAATCATGTATTTTAAGTGGGTGAATTGTGTGGTATTTGAATTACATCTTGATAAAACTCTTAAAAAATACAATTTTCCTGCATAGTGAACCCTCCCCAACTACTCTACCAATAGTTCTAGGAGGAGCCAGTCATGACCATACTGGATACAAATCAGCAGACATAGAATAGGAGGCGATTATATTAACAAAGCATTCCAAACCACAAAGTCTGCCTGGAAACCAATGCTTTTGTCAAGGGTTGAATGACCAGCAGTGGTGAATAGATGAGCAACCCTCAACTTTTTAATATATGACAATATATTCTGGAACCAGCAGGCTCTGAGAAATGTTATGTGAAGAAAGTCATTTTCTTTTCTTCCCTCTCCATTCCTCTTGAACTTTTCTCCCCATACACTGCTATTGTGATGAATTAATTTAGAAAAATTATAGTTGAGTGTACATTTGGAGGAACTTTTCTTTGTTTCCATGATTTTGAAGTATTTTCTTAGACAAGGTTGGGGCAAGTGCAGAGTTAGAGTAAACCCTCAGTGGCCAAATTGCTAATAGGAAAAATTTTATGTATGAACTCCCTCATTCTCTCCTATTTCTGTGGCTTCTAATTCCATCTCTAATCCTATAAAGTAGTATGTTCTGTCATGTTCTGTGTATAGTCTTCACCATTTCCACACTGCTCCACTTCTAGACATAAATAGCGCATTCACCATAGTTTCAGATGATCTCTCAGGAACAGAATGTATGCTCCCATTACATCCTCACATATAATCACTGTCTTTTAACACCTCCCTGCCCCTTTGCCCCTTTTTTTGGCTTAACGTTTAGTTAAAGAATAGTCAGCTCAATAGGCAGTCATGAGAAACCTAACCAATAGATATATTTTACTAGCTTCAGTTTTGAAATGTGGGATAATATCTTTCAGTTTTAAAAATTGGTATTTCTATAAAGTACCTTTTTTCAGTGAAATGTTTCTGGAATGTGACACTTCAATTCTAATTACTATTATTAAATATCCATGAATTTGTTTTGAATAAGCAGAGTCAGATAAGTGGTATTTATGTATCATGGAATACTATCTAAGTTAGCTTCCTGGGCATGAGCGAATCACTGACTTACCAAATAAGAGAATTCGGCATCTCTTATTTATCAATCAACTGCATTTGTATTTCTGACAGTTTCCATGATGGAATTTTTTTAATATGAACATACAATCAGATCTGAACTGCTGTATTTAAATGAGTATTTCCCGATCTCCAATTAATGGAAATCTAGAGATTTGAAGAATGGTTGAAGCATTAAATTTTTATGATGGCTCTTCTGGGGAAAAAAAAAAAAATGGGTAGGCAATAAAGCCTGAGATCTCTACTATCAAACAAATGCACAATCATAAGGAAGTTAAAAAGGCCACAGTGAAATACACACCTCTTAATTATATTACCGTTGATATCTATCTCAAATAGATATCAATATTGGTTATAAGAGTTTTATATGTTTTGCAGGAGGAAAGTTCTCTTAGCATACTCTACGTGCTTATCATTACCTACCCTGAGCTTGCAACACAAACCTATTGTGCAAGCAGAGAATCTGTGCTGGTGTGTGTGAACACCTAGGGTGGTGTATCAGAGGAGATGCACATAGGGGAAAAAATGGAAAATTGGAAATGTCTGGGGTTCATTTTTTCAGAGGCTCTATTTCAATCGTAAACTCTTACAAAGAATGAACGGTCAGAGGCAGGGACTAACTGGGTACTCTTAATGTGATTGGTTCACAGACTGGGTTTCCTGGGAAACAGACTGAGAAGGAGATTCTTGGGACCATGACCTATGGAAGGGGAGAGAAGAAAGCTGAATCAGGAGAGGAAGAAGAAGAAAAATTTGGTCTGCAATACAGTTTCTAAGCAGGCCTCAGCAGACCAAGTAGAGAGTTCTGAAGCTAGGGTGGCTCTTCAGAGTTATCTTAAACAACTCTGGAGCTGGGCCTTTACATCCTCTTGTTGACTCGGTATTAGATGCTTGGACAAGGTGGCCCTCATTAGCTGAGGCAATTCACAAAGGGGGCTGATAGCTGAGAGCACTTCCTGAATCTAGGAAAATGAGTCATTCATTCTTGAAGGGGTTATCATCACAGCATCCACTGCAAATTGTGAGATATTTTGGAACTAGCAGGCTTTGAGAAATGCCATGTGGATGGATTCCTTGCTTCTTTCATTCCTTCTTTCTCTCCCCCAACCTAGTGTTTTTTTTCCAAAAATACTTTAAAGGACTAGGCTCTTGGTTATCATAAGTCCACCTATTCTTTTCATGTCAAGACAGGAATTAATTATTATTATACTCAACAACCACAATTGTTTTCCATGGAAAAGTTAGTTCCATATATCTCATGACCCAAATACTTCCTGTGACAGTCCCTATCTAGGTGATATTAGCATCCTGACAGCCAGATGTCAGAAGGAAGGTCCAGATAAAATTAATTATTTTTCTTTTGTATTAGAAAAAAAAAAGCATATTTATTGAGTGCCCACTAAATGTAACATCAAAGATCATTCTTATGTGTAATAGAAGTTGGTAAGAAATGAAAAGAGTACATTGATTTGACAAGTTTTGTTCTCTTTTAACCACTATTTTTTATGAAATAAAAATTTATTTTTTTAATTCCAAATTCTTGCTTTTTTAAATTAACATATACTGTATTATTAGTTTCAGAGGTAGAATTTAGTGATTCATCAGTCACATACAACACCCAGTGCTCATTACTTCAAGTGCCCTCCTTAATGTTCATCACCAAATTACCCCATCGCACCACCCCCCTCCCCAGCAGCCCACAGTTTACTGGAGTTGAGTCTCTTCTGATTATACAGCGTGTAAACATAAGACTTTATAAAAACGACAGCATATTCATTTGGGCTGAATTGTTGTTTGGTTGACTATTCACTTTTGAGGGGTCTTTATTTAGCTATTGCATGGCTTTTGAAGCATCCAAAAAATAGCAAATGGTTGAGATGCTGGTAAATGATATGAAATCAAGATATCGAGTTGGTAACAAAACAACTTTGCTTATTAAATACTGATTTTTTAGCAAGACATTACAATAAAACAACTCTACCATTAAACATAGTATAGAAACTACTAACCAGAAAACTTCTTAGCTTTTCCTAGATGTTTTTAATTATGTGTTTTTTAAGAGAATTGGAAGGGTCACTTAAATGGCCCTTAGGAATTGGCTAATGTCTGGAGTCTTAAGATTTCTATGGACTTTTTTTAAAGCCCACTTCCCACTCAGGATAGCTGTTTTCATTGCTGACTCTGCAGCAAACACAGAGTAACGCCTGGAAGACGCACAGAGAGATAACTCAAAGCGCTGAATTCCCCATCTTCAGCCACTTTATTCCATTAACTATTGGAATTAGTTCCCTCTAGATATAATTTGCATCTGCCAAAAGAATAGGAGAATCAGAACAGCTTCTGAAGCTTTCTGTGACTAAAAGAATAATTGTTTTATTGACAACTGTGTTAGATTTACTAAAAAGGGAAAAGGTGTTTTGAATGGAACCATTCTTCTAATTCATTCATCTTGGTTCTAAACCATGTAAGTAAAAATTAATCAGGTTGCTGAATCTAGTTTGAAAAGATCTGGGAGAAGTACTGGATTTTTTTTCTCTTTGAAGTTACATGTTCTTTGCAGTTGTTAGCTTGCCTGTATTTTTCTCATCAGCCTCTAGTACATTGAGAACAAATTCAATGACGTTTTCAGATTGAGACCTGAAGAATTAATGCTCTTCTTTGATTTGTAGATAAAAGTCTAAGCAGTTCTTTAAAGGAAACCGTAGCGTAAACTATCAAGGCTTTCTCATTTTACGGTCGACTTTTGTGTCGCAAAGTGATGATTTTAAATTATTGTTGTATATAAGAACTGTGTTTTTCTTAATTTATGCAACAAACATTTCCTGATAGTTGTCTAGGAAGTGGCACATGTATATGCCATTTCTGGGATCAAAACTATAGAACACCCAAGTTTCAGTAAAGGCCTCGGTTCTGCCGTTTACAAAGTGCCTTCTGGATCCTAATGAAGGTATTATTCCTGTTTCAGGAGTAGGTCTCTCCATCCTTGTCTTTTGGTTTCCTATCTCAATTCTACAATCTCTTCTCTGGCCATTATACTCTAATCATTTCAAAATCCTGCCTCCCAAGGTAATCTGTCTCGCTTTTCTAATCTTCTAACTTTCCATTACTTACCATGTCAATTCCTTCTACTGGCTTTCCTAACCAATAGCTTTCCGAACCAATTTCAAATTACTTATCCTTATCTTGAAGGCCATTCACCACTCTGGCCCTGCTTACGCCTTCCTCCTTATCACTTCCGATTTCTCCCTTTGCTCACATTTCTACATGCAAGTACATTTCCAAAGTAGGAGAATGCTTTGGATTTATATAATGCTTTTGCCTTGAGGAGCTTTAACCTTTTTCTCATATCTTCTCAGAGAAAAAAGTAATTGAGCTGTGGTTCAAAATTCACTAATGCAACTGGCAGTAAGATGCTGGGCTTTGTGCACAGCTTTACTCGGTACTGACTGACCTCTCTGTTCCTTTGGTCTCACGTTAGCTTTCACCTGGAGCTGTCTAAGGGTGTTCCTTAAGCAGATGCCTTATTTCCAGGCCGTGTTCTCTGTAGTAGCAAGCAGTTTTTAAAAAAAATAAATCATAGAGGGCGCCTGGGTGGCTCAGTTGGTTAAGCGACTGCCTTCGGCTCAGGTCATGATCCTGGAGTCCCAGGATCGAGTCCCGCATCAGGCTCCCTGCTCGGCAGGGAGTCTGCTTCTCCCTCTGACCCTCCCCCCTCATGCTCTCTCTCTCTATCTCATTCTCTCTCTCAAATAAATAAAATCTTTAAAAAAAATAAAATAAATAAATAAATAAATAAATAAATAAATCATAGAACCACAGAATGTAAGTACAGACAAGGATTCCCCACATATAAGACTCCAACTTCCCGTTATAGAAATCCATCTCAGAACATTCCTGATCCCTAAATTGCTTTGTCAGGAGAGGAAGTCAACTCACAAAGATAAGCTCTTTCCTTGTTGCACAGGACTTCTTTTGAGAAAAGTCTTCTTTGTGCTGAAGTCTGGTTCCCTACCAACCCCTACTCTTGATATGAGGCATGTCACTGGAAAGATACAAAATAATTCTAATAATCTCTCCTAACTTTGAAAATACAACTGAACATGGCCATAATCTCCTCCATTAAACCTTTTCTGTTTGGGGTTAGATGTCCAAGTTGCTTCAATAATTCCTCTAGTGGCAGATTTTTGAAAAGTTTCACTCTTGTCTTACTGCATCTCTGATATAATGGGTCAGCAAACCTCACAGGGAAGCTTGCTGTCAGCTCATATTCATAGCCTTAATATTCATAGACTCAAAAAGTATTTAATATTGTTCAATGATTCTAAAAACATAGGGGTAACATAATCATATTTGAGACTGACTTGGAAAAAGATTGTTTTTTAGTGTAGTATTTCAAAGAACTTTTGAGATGACACTGAACAGTATTTTTAGGATTTTCACATTGCTCACACATGAGCACTTTGGGAATTGTTCAATGACTATGTCTCCTGAACACTTTGCTCCTTGAAATTATCAAATCTTCCTTGGATTTTTTTTTCCTCCCTGTTTTTCGATGCATGGGTGGGATTGGGCCGTCACTATCATAATGAGAACTATTTATTTTCCTTGTTTTTCCCAGTGAAAATTCTCTCTATTCCAGTTGGAAAATAGAATAAATTAGGTTTATGTTTTTACTCTTTTAGGGGTTCTGGAATCCTCTAAGAATCTAATGAGATCTGGAGGGATGGGTTAGCCTGGTGATAGGTATTAAAGAGGGCACATAGTGAATGGAGCACTGGGTGTTATATGCAAACAATGAATCATGGAACACTACATCAAAAACTAATGATGTAATGTATGGTGATTAACATAACAAAAAAAAGAATCTGAGATCTGGTAGATATACATGTCCATATGACCACACAGAGAGCTGGCATTTAATTTTAGGGGTACAAGTGCCACTGAAATCATATCCATGTTTCCATTAACAGGGTACTGATTCCAGGTTGAAAATCACTGATTTGGTTGTACTTCAGCTACATATATCTCTTCCCGTCCTATAAAGAGATATAAAAATAAAATTATATTAATAAGTTATGTGTTTCTTGGCTCCATTCAGTAATCTTAAGGCAAAATTATTTCCTAAACTAATTTTAATTCAAATCTTCATTTATAGAATATTGGGTTTCTTTTTTTTTTTTTTTAAGATTTTATTTATTTATTTGACAGAGAGAGAGACAGCGAGAGCAGGAACACAAGCAGGGGGGGTGGGAGAGGGAGAAGCAGGCTTCCCGGCAAGCAGGGAGGCCGATGCGGGGCTCAATCCCAGGACCTTAGGATCATGACCTGAGCCGAAGGCAGACACTTAACGACTGAGCCACCCAGGCACCCCTAGAATATTGGGTTTCTTAATGTGAACACAATCATATTTTTTGATACAAACTTTTTCTTCTGAATCCTTTCTTTAAAGTATTTTCATAATTAAAAATATTTAAAAATATTTTTCTCTGTAAATCCTCAACCCCAAACTTCTTGAGTCTTATTTACAGTTATCTCCCACACATGAGAGATGATCCATCTTAGGACAACTTTTAATTCTTTAAATTGTGTCACTAGCTTTATAAATATACCTGTAAAATATGCATATATATATATATATATATATATATATATATACACACACACCCACACCCAAACACATATACAGGTATAGGTATATTTGAAATCAGTATTTTCCTTATCTTTTAAAAAAGTTTTGAAAATCCCCAACTTCAGGGGCACCTGGATGGCTCAGTCGATTAAACATCCAGCTCTTTGTTTGGGCTTAGGTCATGATCTCAGGGTCCTGGCTGCATGCTCAGTGGGGAGCCTGAGATTCTTTCCCACTCCCTTTGTCTCCCCCCCCCCGCCCCCGCTTGAGCTCATGCTCTCTCTCCCTCTCAAATAAGTAAATCTTAAAAAAAAAAAGAAAATCCCCAACTTCAAAAATAAATTTAAAATGTATATGTACAAATAATGTACAAGGAAAGATAGGACATAATAGCATGAAGCATAAAGAGCTATTCAGCATATCCTATGTAGATTCATAGTTTTAAAAATAATAATTCTATTATTATTATTAGCTAAAGGCAAAGGCTTTTTTAGTGTTTTTTAAAAATATTAACCTTACTTTACCAATATATCTTTTCTTGTTTTATTTTTTAATATTTAAATTTTTTTATTTTTTATTTTTATTATTGAATATAGTTGACATACAGTGTTATATTAATTTCAGTTGTACAACATAGTGATTTGACAGTCCTGTACACTCACCAAACCACAACAACTAACTGTGCCTTTCATTCAACTTCTAATTAGCTAGCTCCCAGAAAGGCCATGGTCAATCCAGTACCACCCCACCTAAGGGAAAGCATCAGTACGAAAAAAGAGTGAGGAGACGTTAGTCTTAAACAACTGTAGTGGAAGTATCTTACTTTTGTAAAATTCCCAGATCATCTGAGAATGTCACTCCAGAGTTAGAACCATCTCCAGTGCCTTGGAAAGAGGCTATGAAGCTTCCTAGCTTCATGATAAACCCACTTCTATAGTGGACTATAAAATTTCTAGACCACAGCAAAGTGGCTTGCCTGAGGAAATAGAGAAATTGACTTAACAGTGACACAGAAATAGTTATAATTTTCCTAGAGTTTAGCCACCACTTCTCAGATATTTCATAGTATTTTATGCACTCTCCTTTAGAAGTTTTTTTGATAGCCAATATTCTGCAAATTACACTATTTTTTCAAGTCACCCTAGTCATTTAATAGGTATAATCTTTTGAGAGGGAAAACAGTTGGGCTGCAGTAAGCTTTAAACATTCATTCGTTTCCCAGTAGGGGGATCTGCATAGTAAGAAGTAATACCTTTTATGTGAAATGTTCCCCTTGGTTTATTTTAAAGCACAAATGGTATTGTGTGATAATGGGATGGAAATCCAATTCAGCGAGTAGAATATGCTATTTGCGATCTGGATTGTCCTTTATGTTTTCCAGTTTAGTCCTCAAGAAGCTGAAAATCCACCATTGTCTGGTTAAAACACACAAACACACACGCACATACATATACATAAGAAAGAAAATTTCTCTGTGAACTCACCTATTAATTGGCAGCATTGTTCATCTAAAAAACCTGAAATAAATGGTGATGAGAACCTATGGACTAAGTTCCAATGTAAACAAATGGGCTATTTAAATTCTCTCTTAATATAGAAACTTCAAGTGAACAATGCACATGACTCTGGGGCCATAATTCGGGAACAATCTGTAAAGCAAAATATAGAGGCACTAATTTCGTTGCATTTACAGCCCACATACTGCAATACCGGGTTTGTTCCTGTTATCCCGGCTAAGGATGAGTCAGGAACCTCTAATGTAGCCTTTCCTAAAAGACAACAATTGATTCAGAATGTGAGACTGAGAGAAATCCTAGAAGTCTGACCTTCAGATCAATTTAACTATAGATCAATAATACATTACTTAGACCAGTGCAGTACCCAAAATCCCCACAATCGGCTGCCAAGATACTATTTTACCTCACATAATTTGGTTAAGAACAGTCAATATAGATAAATTTGTCCCACTAATAATTTGCTGATTCAGGGAACATACATTGTCCACCAGATACAGCTCAGGCCAGCTCCATATAATACAGTCACCTAACTGACCTGCTCTCCTACAAATGTCCTAATCAAAGAATGGTTCTCAGTGTTCAGTTAAACCAAGGCTTTTCTCATTCCCTAGACTCTACCCCGTGCCTGATTGTACCTGTCTTGGCCTAGAATCCTTTCCCTTTTGGAGGTAATAACCTTGGCACATCTTCTAAAGATACTAGGTATTATCGGTATTATGGGGGGAGGCGGCAGGCAAACTCTGGTTTACGGCCTTATGTGTTATTAGTGAATTATGGTTTCTTAGCATGATAAGTCATGATTAAATATTCACATGTTAGGAAAATTTTGGTCTATTAGGGAAAACCACCAAGATTTTTCAAAGTAATTTGCTGCTTCTGGATGCAAAGTATATAGCTGTTTTGGTAGCATCCTCTCTTGCTTTCTTACCGTATAATTGGATAAGATGAAGACCTGTGAATTGAGGCTAGATTGTATTGTGCATATGAAAGAGTTAATTTTAGCCATTACCTATTCTATCAGTTCATTTTTCACTATGTATTTTTTCATTACAACCTTCCCGAAGCTGATCAGTGCTCACGTGGACTCAAGGGAAGCCAGGGCAGGTGTCCCAAGTACTCTGCATGTGCTGCTATCTCTCTCCTATGTCATTCTGCTCAGCAAACCATCTGCCTTGACTTCCCCAAATTCCTGGACACTAGCAGGCTCTGGCTGGGTTCCCCCTCCCTGTGCTGAGGCCTAGAAACTCTTTGCAGGCAGAGAGCTGGGGAAGCTATGGGACTCACCTGATGTGTTTTCCTTTCCACTGTTCACTGCCCCATGCAACCTGTTGCCTAACATCTAAAAATGGTTGTTTCATATATTTTGTCTAGCTTTGCAATTCTTCCATGAGGAGGTGTAAACCTGGCTCCTTTTGCTCCATCTTGGCAGGAAGCAGAAATCTCCCCAGTGACCATATATATTTGATTATTATGGTCAGCATCTGAAAAGAACATTTTAGAGATTGATTATTTCATATTAAGTGATGTTTTTGTTACATCGATTTTACTTAGAGGAAGTTTATTAGAAGCATTTTGTTACACAAGTTATAAAAGATCATTGTAAAAAATATGAGAAAAGTCCAGATTAACAAAAGTTGTTAAAAATACTCCCTGTAATTAGAAATGATGGTCAACATTTTGTAGTTGTTTTTTTTTTTTTAGAATTTTCTTAGCTAGATGTTTATAGAATATTGAAAAATATAGGAACATATTATACATACTGATACTCAAATGAAATATTTTAAACTATAGAAGTATTAAATACTTCTCATAAAATCATATATATAAACTTATATATAAACATATATAAACTTATATATGTGTGTATATATATATAGCAAAAATCATACTTTTACACCCACTCTCAGAGAGAACTTCCGTTAAATGTCATATAGTTTTTTTCCACTGTTGTTTCTATGCATGCACAACACACTATGAGAATTTTTCCATACAAAGTAAATCATTCTGTATATATTTCCTTCTCTTTTATTCTTTCTCTTTCCACCTTACTCCATAGAGATAAACTAAGCCACTTAAATGGCTTCTGTTCCATTATATGGGTGAACCAAGTATATTTAACCAATTTGCTAATGACAGACATTTATGTTTCTCCTAACTTGTTGACACTGTTCATGTATTTTCTTAGTATTAATTTTTAGACAAGTGGCTTGACCAAAAAATATGTGCATTTAATATAGTATAGCCATGTTACTGTATGTACAGGTGTGGAGGTATGGTGTAGCCATAAAACAGTTATAGCCAAATTACCCTCCAAAAATCTGCACTTTTTTCTAGCAATATATTAGTGTCTGCTTTCAAAAACGCATCCAACCCTTAGAATTATTGTATCTTTTACGTCTTTATCAAAAAGATTCATATAGGGGCACCTGGGTGGCTCAGTCAGTTAAGCGTCCGACTCTTGGTTTTGGCTCAGGTCATGATATCAGAGTTGTGAGACTGAGCCCTGAATCTGGCTCCTCACTCAGTGCAGAGTCTTCTTGAGATTCTTCCCCCCTCTGCTCCTCCCCCTGCTCATGCTCTCTCTCTCTCTCTCAAATAAATAAATAAATAAATAAATAAATAAATAAATAAAATCTTTTTTTTAAAGATTCATATGAATTAATATGTTAGTTTAATTGCCATTTGACTGTTAGATTTCAACTTCTTTCTCAGCCTTTTGAGGGAATAGGCACTCTCCACTGATGGATTTTGCCTAGTTTTATACTGGCATGTTCATTGTTTTCTTTTTGGTTTTTTTCCCTTTTCCTTTTTTTTTTAAATCAAGGGAGGAGGGAAGAGGGGCAGAGGGAGAGGTAGAGAGAGAATTTTTTGGGGATGGGGAGAATCTTAAGCAGGCTCCAGGCCTAGCACGGAGCGATCTCATCACCCTGAGATCATCACCTGAGCCGAAATCAAGAGTTGGAGGCTTAATCACTGGGCCACCCAGGTGCCCCCATTGTTTTATTTTCTAATTTGTAACAACTCATCTTAAAAGTTTTCCCTCCCATAATTTTGCCACATTTTAAAGGAATCTGGTTGTGGTTTTTATTAAAATAAAATTGAGTTTATAGAAAAATTGGAGAGGATTGGATGGCTGACTATAACATGCCTCAGTGGTTGTCTGCAAAGGGAGGGCCAGGGTGGAGGGGAAAGCAGGCATTCAGAAATAACACAAGAAAAATTTTGGGAGTGATGGATAAATCCCTTGCCTTGCTTGTGGTGATGTTTTCACAAGTATATACATATGTCAAAACCTGTCAAGTTGTATATTTTAAGTAGGTACAGTTTATGGTTTCTCAGTTGTGGCTTAATAAAGCTGATCTTTAAAAAAAAGTAGCACCAAGCATTCAATAAACTAACATAAAAATTGAGTTTGATTAGAATAGTTTTTCTGTTATCTTGGTTAAATTTCTCCTGTCACTGTTATGATGGCTTTCCAAAATAAATTGAACTACCTTTCACCTTTAAGGTTAAGGAAACTGAACTAGTAAAACAAAAGCTTCCAGATTAAACTCTGTCTATAAAAAACTGAAACATAAATATGACTTCTGAGTAGCATTATGTGGGAATTACAGTCTATAAATCTCTGGAACTGAGGTAGGGAAAGCAAGAGAGAAAGAGATATAGGATTGCTTTAAACTTGAACCATGTAGCTAAAGATCATGATCTTATAAAATTTTAGAGATCTCAGTATGGAGAAAGAGGCACACTTAAAAATCTTTCTGTTTAGTGCCAGAAGTGACTATTTAAAGACTCCAAAATGCAGTTTGAGCTTGAGTTGCAGCCCCAGTGATCAGGCAGGATTTATGGAGGGGAGATGACTGAAGAATATACTAGAAGAACAGGTTACTAGAACAGTGGGTCTGCCGGGGCTCAAACCCTAGCCCACTGGGACAGCAAGCTGAAGCTTCAGAGGGGGAAGTGCCTGTGAGTATGACCCACTGCCCCTGCTCTGTAGCACAGAGCACTTTCGTAATTTTCATGAAATGACTTGAAACCTTCTTTGCCTTAAGAATGACATAAACTTTGAATTCACAACAGCATCAAAGTATCTTGATTAGGAGGAGGAGGAGAAGAGAAAGAGAAGGAAGAGGCAGTAGAGAAAAGTATTTTTGATGCACTTGACAGATAGTGGGAAGAAGTCCGATGTTGGAGTCTCAAGTGCAGGGTTCAAGTCTGAACTTTAAATCTATTCACTGTGAAAAACAATGGAATAAATTGTTTAGCTTTTTAGAACCTCAGTTTCCTCAGTTCTGTAAATTGGTAATAAAAAAAACTTAGGGCGCCTGGGTGGCTCAGTTGGTTAAGCGACTGCCTTCGGCTCAGGTCATGATCCTGGAGTCCCAGGATCGAGTCCCGCATCGGGCTCCCTGCTTGGCAGGGAGCCTGCTTCTCCCTCTGACCCTCCCCCCTCTCATGTGCTCTCTCTCTCTCTCTCATTCTCTCTGTCTCAAATAAATAAATAAATAAATAAAAATCTTTAAAAAAAACTTATATGCCTTCTAAGGTTATGGTAAAAATCAAATGTCTTAATGCGTGTATCAGTATTTTTCAAAATATAACACTACTTTTGTTACTTTCCAATAATGTTTTTTTTGTTCTATATGAACTCCGGTTTTAAATGTACAATGATTTTTTCCTTCCTCAATCGGTATACTCCATAGTAAAACTGAAGATGTTCTTTAAGGTTAAGGTATTAATGCTAAAAAAAAGAAAAGAAAAAGAAAAAATGTTACATCAAATTCAGTGACTTTGGATAACAACCATGGAAATTTACTATGTAATCCCCACCTCATCACGTACACATTGAGTCTTTAAAATTTGAGGGGTGAAAGAAGGTAACAGGAGCAAGCAAATGGACTTGTGGTAGTAGGGCAAGTGTTGTGAAATAAAACTAGATGTTACTGTGTTAGTCTTATTGGTATAGATCAGAACAGGTCTCTGCCCTGGGATTCTATCATAGTTCTACCTGTGCCTGCCCATTGACCGTTTCTACCAGGATGCCTTGAAGGCACCTCATGCTCAGCATGGTCCATTTGGAACTCATTATCTACTCCCCAGTCGTTCAAGCTGCAAGCCTCAGGTCACCCTTGACCCCTCTCTCTCCTGAAATCTCTCTTCCACCCCATATGGATCAGTCTCCACATCCTGTTGATTTCACCTTCCAAATATCTTTCCTGTGCTCATCATCTGTGCTTCTGGTGCCACTGCCTGAGTTTAAGTTACGGGCTTCTCAGTCTTTATTCTTTCCCCCCACCAGCCCATCCCTCAATGCCTACCACCAAGAACTATCATTCTATAGCACATTATCTTCCCCAAACAAGGCTTTCTCTCCTCTGTAATAACTTTAGAGTGTATTCAGATAAATTCACCAAGATGTATGCTACAAATATGTTCACCACAGTATTGTTTATGAAAGAAAACTAAGAAAAGGATCCTAAGAGTCCCAAAAGACAGGATTAATTATACCAATAGACTGTAAAATAGCATTTAAATAGTGCTATGGATCTGTATTTAATGAAAAATAATTGATAATATTAGTTATAAAAATCAAATTACTGAGTAATGCTCATAGAAAAAGCTGTGGAGACTAAATTATACTATAAAGAGAGATTTCTAGGTGGTGGAATTCAGCAGAATTTTTCTGGCCCCACCTCCCAAAAAATTAAAAGCAAAATGAAACTAAAACAGAACAAAAACCCTGCAAGGTGGCTCTTGACAAAAAGTAGCACTTCTGGCAAGGATTTCAGGAACCAGCCCAGTCCTATAACCTAGCACAAAAAATGTGAAATGCTCCACAACAAATCCACTAATGCCTTAAAAGTTATGAAAACCCAGGGCTTCGGGACATCCCATATCTGCCCCATTTTTTCAAGAAAAATTTCTGTAGAATCTCTAATATAGAACACCACGTACTGTCCTCAGTCCACTCTGGTTCACTCTATCCACAACTCTGTGCTCTCTTTACATTTCTTTGATACAAAACAAAACAAACAAAAAAACTATGTTCATACGTATCTCTAAAGGCAAAGAAAAGTAATGGTGAAAAGATTGGCAAAGAGGGCAAGTGGCGGGTAAAGCTCTGCTGCCTAAATTTTTTGGTTCTGTATCTGTCTCCTGATAACGCTCCTGATAGGAGTTAGCTATTCTCACATGCTTCTGTTGGCTCATTCCTGTCTCTTAAATAGCATTTATTATTAGGCTTCATATTGGTGGCGGGATCTGGTGTTACATATTAGCCTTGCCCAGTCAGAAGGTTTGAGGGGCCAAGGCTCAATATTTGTGCCCATGTGCTCGTGCACACACACACACAAAAACACACACACACGCAGTAGCTTTGCAGTCTGCATACATTTTGACACTGGTGGACTGTTCATTATTTTTACAGAGATGCTTTTATTAAATTCTATGTAATGTGGTATGTTAGGAGTTTTTTATTTGATAATAACCCATTGCTTCATAGAAAGTATCTTAACATTGTCAGGCAAAAAACTGATTAGACCTTAATCTCTTCTCCAAACACTTACTTTCTTTGTTGTTTCCCTCTGCCCCTCCCCATATCTCCTTTATACTGTAAAATATAATTGGCATGAGTAACAATATTAAGTCAAATATTATAAACTATTTATTGATTTAAATATCAATGTACAAGAATTAATGGAGAACTCTGAAAAAGAGCTAAAAATAGTGAATACTGGTACTTTTAGTATTTTCCTGAGGACTTGTTAGATCTGAAAGGTAGGTCTTTCAAATGTATAGCAGGATAGTATTTTAAGACTCCATCCCAAAGGTTTTCAATATATGTATTGACTTTTCTGTTACAGAAAGCCATATATATATATATATAACGCAAACTTTATTAGTTTTACTTTAGAATTTGAAAAATTAGTCATGAATATTAAAAACCTTTTCTCCAAAAACAGAGGCAAAGTACTTATCTCAGTAATAAAGTTAAAACAAACCAAAAGCTCTCTCTCTCTCTCTCTCTTTTTTTAGGGGTACAGGGCAAGGGGAGAGGAAGTGTTCTTAAGAAAATAGGCTCTGGGGTGAGATCAGCCTGGGCTCAAGTACACTTTCTAGAATGTACTAGCTGGATAACTTGAGGCAACTCATTTGAGCTGTTTAAACTAGTTTCTTCTGCAAAATGGCAATAGTAATAGTACATAATCGATCGTGCCGTTATGAGATATAACGAGATAATGCCATCCATGTAAAGTGATTGACAGTGTGCTTGGTACTCAAAAGATATTTTTGTAAATTAATTTTAACTTTTCTAAGAGCTTTTCTTCACAGTTAGTACAAATTATGCCTTTTGCTTACATTTCACTTTATAGTGCACGAAGTACCTTCGCAAACACGACCTCATTTTATTCTTACCACAAATACGGCCAGAGGCAATGTAAGTGAGTCTCAGGAAAGTTCAGTGACTTAGCAAAGATTCCACAGCTTGTCAGTAGCAGCACTAGGACCAAAGTATCTCCAGTAGAGGTCATACCAGACACTAATGGATAGATCTGTGTTTGTGTCTCGATCTGTATCTGTCTGTGTCTCTATCTGTGTCTACTCCTGTATCTGTATCTATTTCTGTATCTCTACAGCTCCTAGAATATAAGTAGGCATATTTAGTATAGGCCGCAGTTGCATTTCTGTATGTTCATTTCTGGCACTGGATGCTATTCCTATTATAAAAGTTGCAACCTTGCCACTCACTGAACAGATGGCACTGCTTGATTAAAGTAAGGCCACATTTGGAACATTTCTAAAAAGCCTTTCTCATTTGGATAAGTGTTTCTGCCCACTGGAATGGTTTCTTTTCACCAGTTGAACAAACCAAATCATGGGCCGTCTCCTTACAAGGGCTCCCTGCCACCCCATTCCCAGGAGGGCTAGTGTTGAACTGATATTTTCAGAAGTGAACTTTGCACACTGTCCAGAAGAGAACGCCACAGTTCCTTTGACAAAGGGAAGGGTCTGTAAACGGGTATACTCCTTCATCCAGAAGGGAGTTACCTGTCTGTATGGAAATAGAATTTACAACAATTTGATATCTTCTGAAGCAAGATAGTATAAGAGTGTCAACCTGTCCACAAGCAAGACAAGAGAATTACAGAATTTACACAACACTTTTAATTTACCTAAAATTTAAAATAGCCGAAACATCATCTGTGTATGTATGCACATGTATGTATATCATGGTACATAGATTGATAGATAGACATCTACAAGCACTCCAAAGGCCAAGATTTACAGATGGTTGAGACAAATACAGAATCAGTTTTAAACAAAAAAGTCAAATAAGATATTTCAGCTAGATTATAAGTTTTTATGTTAAGTGAAGCACTACATTATAGCCATTATTATATAGTTTAATTTTATTTACATACAAAATTATTTAATTTCCATTGAATCAGATATAGGGTGGAGTCAGGGAAAGATAAGTCAAAGCAGTCAGCGTGAATAGTATTAAAAGACTTTCAGGCATAGGAGTCAGGCTAACTCGTATTTCTGCCACATAACAGCAAAATTTCCTCAGGCAAATTAGTTAATCTCTTTAAATTCCATATTTTCATCTGGTAATTGGGGATACCAGTGCCTAACCCACAGGACAACTTTGAGGATTAAATGGTATGCACGATTCACAGGGCTTGCCCATCCAAGGCTACTTGCATTATTTGCTAAGAACTGCCATAACAAAGTACCACAGACTGGGTGCTTTAAACACGAGAAATGTATTGTCTCACAGTTGTGGAAGCTAGAAGTCTGATATCCAGATATTGGCAGTGTTTTTTTTCTGAGGGCTATGAGGGAAGGCTCTGGTCCAGGCCCCCTTCCTGGATGGTAGATGGCCCTCTCCCTGTGGTTTTGTCCTCTCTACTTCTGCAATGACCCTAATTCTATATAAGGTCATACCCTCAGGTACTGGAGGGTCAGGACTCCAACATATGAATTTCAATCCAAAACACTATTTGAAGTCTCATGAGATACCTAGTTTGACAATATATTTTTTTAAGATTTTATTTATTCATTTGAGAGAGAGAGAGAGAGTGAGAGCACACAAGCAGGAGGAGAGGCAGAGGCAGAGGGAGAGGGAGAAGCAGGCTCTCCAGTGAGCCAGCTGGGAGTCTGATATGGGGCTCGATCCCAGGACCTGGAGATCATGACCAGGGAGCCAAAGGCAGATGCTTAACCATTTGAGCCACCCAGGCACCCATTGACAACATTTTCTAAGAATGCTCCTAGCCCTCCCCAACACACTTAGTCCCTTGCCTACATAATATGTATAACTAAAGAAAAGTAAATCAAATTATTATCTCTTTTCTTATTCCTTTGCTATTGCCCACACTAGTCTGAAATCCCAGTGGGATTTCATCATTCTATACTGGGACATAGAACAGTGCCTGGTACAAAATAGATCCCCATTATTGCAGAATGCCCCGTGGGACACTGCTGGACACACACAGAGAACCATGGAAGCCTGATGAGGGTACTGGGGATAATGCAGGCTTGGGCCAGTGCTGCCTGATGGAACGCCATGACCCTGCACTGCTGCTCCCTTATGTCCCTGACCAGGTTCTCCTTTCTTCTTGCCTCCTTATGGTACGGGTATATTGCAACCATTCTTTTCTTCAGTTATTAAGTTAAAACTTTAACTTGAAGTTTTAGAAGGCTGTAAAGGGGTTGTCATGAGAATCACATTAACATAATTGCTGTGGATTCTGCAGCAGCAATTTTTTATTTTAATTTCTTTCCTCTTTGCTATTCAGATAAGTAAGAGGTAGGTGTAGATGATTACAGACTCTGTTTTGCAAAACTTACAAATGGCTCTTTGAGAAACAAAGTCTTTAAGGACACAGTACTGAGCTATTTCTTGCTTAAGGATAAAATATGGATGCAGGTGCAGGTGTGGCTAGCTGGGAGCCAGCAGGTGTCTATATATGAGCTCATTTCTTCCCTCAACCCTGAGAAATACACAGATTTTCACCACCCTTCTTCAGTCTCTGCCATAGGTACAAGCAAATGCTACGGTAATTTCATGCTCAGAAAACAACCCAAAGGCTAACGAACATCTCTCATACTTGGCGGTGTGAACCATTGCTATGAATAAGAATCTACACAGGGGTGCCTGAGTGGCTCAGATGGTTAAGCGTCTGCCTTCAGCTCAGGTCATGATCCCAGGGTCCTGGGATCGAGCCCCACATCAGGCTCCTGGCTCAGCAGGGAGTCTGCTTCTCCCTCTCCCTCTGCTTCTCCCACTGCTCGTGCTCTCTCTCTAAAAAAACAAACAAACAAAGAAACAAAAAATCTACACAAAAAAGAGTTGGCTTCATATAAAAAATCTGGCTGATGCTTCAGGGCAATAGCATACCTTCAAATACATTATTGACTCCTGGATCATACTCCTTAATGATAGATTCAGTGACATCACCTGCCAAATGAAAGGGTGTAGGGAGGGAGTGCATAACTAATGCAAAAGGCAGTTAGTAATTGGATGCATATTGTTTACATATGGGGCGCCTGAGTGGCTTAGTTGGTTAAGCATCTGACTCTTGATTTCAGCTCAGGTTATGATCTCAGGGTCATGAAATCAAGCCCCATGTCTCTCCCTCTCCCTCTGCCCCTCCCCCCACACTCCCTCTGCTGGCTCTCACTCTCTCTAAAAAGGAAAAAAGAGAATGCATATTGTTTATATAAAATTCGGTGTCTTGATAAGAATAAGGTATTAAATGTATAGGACACTGAACTTAGAATATGCTTCTATATTGAAAAAATTCTTAGAATTCAATACATATTTAATAAGCTCTATTTTTATTATTTTAATCCTTATTTGAACAGCAGCAAAAATATCCATGCTACCTGCTTAGTGGCTTGTCTGAAAATAATAGGGGGTCTCAGGGTATTTCCTACTGTAATACCAAGGACATCATCAAACTCATCATCATCCAGTTTAATTAATTAATGACTTAATAAGAAACATTAATTGATTGCCTCCAGTGAGCCAGGCATATTTACCCTAAGGAACAAAAAAATACTATTGGAGGGCTTAGACTCTAGGTTGGTACATAACTGGTTCTTTGTGCTCTAAATGTGGTTGTAGAGCAGACTCTTTTCTAGCAACTGGATAGGGCAATTGTGAAAAACTAAATGTGTGCAAAATACAAAATGTTATGGTAAGTCCGTCAGGCCATTTTTCAAAAGACAAGCCTTATCATTTAAGGATTGTGGAATCTTAAAAAAGCAAGATTAGAAAATATTTTTAATAATTCTTAAGATGTAGACTAAAGATCTTATTTAGGTTTTTGGAACAGGAAGCAATAAAAGCACATACATTCATAGGCTCTCAAAATGCATCCATTCCTGACTTCATTTTGGTATTTTAGCTCACTGCTCATTAAGGTTATTACCTTAATTTATTCAATCAAAATATTGATTCTATTCTCATGCTGCAAATAACTTGTGACATGATTTGGATCTTAATATGTTTTTACCACTGAAAGCTAAACAAAATATGCTCATCCTTTCACCATCCAAATATTAATGTTTGTATTATATTTCTACTTCAGAGGTTTTTTATAAAAAGTTTCTGTGTTTGCAAACTGCAAACTTGAAGTTTGTTTAACCAAAATTTATATAATAGACTCTCCAAATGAAGAAGTTAATTAAGTCACCCATTTGTTCTGTAAAGTAATAGCCATTAAACAACCAAGTCCACGGTTCTGTGTTACCATTTTGTTTTGACCATTTGAGTGTTTGAGATAAGGGAAGCTCACTTCAGTGAATGCTTCAGAATCCAGCTGTGACTTTATTCAACAAATATTATTTTAATACATTAGCAGGCCCAAATAAAGACACTAGCCTTTAGTTAAATAAATTACCTTATTTTGGAATGTTATAAGGAATCCATGACTAAGAAGGTAATCTAACTGATTTTTTAAAGAGACTATTGCTGGGGCACCTGGGTGGCTCAGTCGGTTAAGCGACTGCCTTCGGCTCAGGTCATGATCCTGGAGTCCCGGGATGGAGTCCCGCATTGGGCTCCCTGCTCAGTGGTGAGCCTGCTTCTCCCTCGGACCCTCCCCCCTCTCATGTGCTCTCTCTCATTCTGTCTGAAATAAATAAATAAAATCTTTAAAAAAAAATAAATAAATAGACTATTGCTGGAAACCTTATGTTTTCCAAATAACCCTGAAGTGAGACTTCATTTTAAAAGAAAATTCACAAATTTATGTTTCAAAGCTATGAGATGTAAGTTCCTCTTATCTAAAGATACAGAGGATGTGGCAACAAATTACCCAGATACTTTTGGCTGTATTTGTTTTCTATTACTGATGACAAATTACCACAAAATTAGCAGCTTAAAACAGTACCCTTTTTTCTTTTCTTTTCTTTTTTTTTAATCTCACAGTTCTTAGGCACAAAATCCAGGCTGACTAGGCTAGGCTGGGCTCAGCATCTCACAGGGCTGAAATTAAGGTGTTGGCTGGCTGTGTCTTGTCTGCCGCTCAGGGTCATCTTCCAAACTCATTCCTGTCATTGGAAGAATTCAGTTCCTTGTAGTTCTAGGACTGAGGTCCCTATTTCTTTGCTGGCTATTGGCTGGGGTCCCTTCCGACGTGGGGGCCACTCAGGTGCTTGCCCCAGTGGTCATCTCCACGTCAGCATTGAAAAACCGCCCTCATGCCAGATCTCTCACATGTCTCTAATCTCCCTGTCTTCCTCTTCTACTTTCAGCCAAAGAAAACGGCCTCCTTTTAAAGAGCCCATGTGATTAAGCTAGACATACCCCCAAAATCTATCATCATAATCAACTGATTAGTAACCTTAATCACAGCTACAAACATTCCCTTTTCCATTTACTTTGATCATGGAGTATAACCAGGGCTGAAGGTAATGGGGCCATCCTAGGATTCTGCATCAGCCAACAGGTATAATTTTTGTGGAGAAATTTAAACAATGGAAAGAACATAAAAGGAGGGATGACTAACCCTTAGCATGTAAATGCTGAGACAAATAATAATAATAGCCATAAAATGTGGCTAAATCTTTTAGGAATTACAATGTAGGGATCAGAACTGATACAGAAATCCAGCAGTGAGGGCTTAAAGGAATACTGAGCGTTTTATTATTTGAGTAATGAAGAACTACCAAGTAAAATGAAGAAATGACCAGGTAATTGAAATAATTCTTAAGTGTAAGATAGAGACTAAATGTCTTGATGATAGGATCAGGCAGCAAAGGCCATATAACATTTCTATGCAGCAAGCTGCTTGGACATTGTCGGTTGCTGATATTAAAGCTGAATGCTACTATATGGGCGCCACCACTTATCCATGGCTTCCTCCGTCACCCCTGCCTAGGGTCGTGCTTGCACATTGCTATCCTGCCCCTCCACTCTGTAAGGAAGTTAGAAGAGATAAGAGAGGAAAGAAAAGGGAATGAGGAGGAAAAACAGGTAGATTTGAAAGAGAATCTGGGGGTTTTGGTTTTTTCAGTGAGAATTTGTAGATGGAATAGAATACTTGTGGGCAGGGATGGGGGCATATAAGGGAAAGGAGGAATAGACTGAAGATGCCAGGGAAGGAGAAAGAGAAGGTCCTAAAGGATGACAGTGTGGAAGAAAACAAGAGAAAGGTCTTGAAAGATAAAAAGGGGAAAGAATTAAGAGCCTTCATGGATCAATTTGCTTGGGAAAGAGAAGTATTATTTTTCTGCAATGCAGGAAAAGGAAAGAGGATGAGTAGTGGTTTCAGATGAGAGATGTCAAACCAGTTCATGTAGGGTGGTTTTTATCCTTTCTAATTATAATGAGAAAATTTTACATATATATTCTTCTCTGTAAAGTGACAAAAAATAGGACAAATAGAACACTGTCAAATAATGTTTGTGAGTATTAAATGATGTAATACATGTAACATGCTTGGAATAGGGCATGCCACATTATAAATGTTCAGAAATGTTAGCTATTTCTAGTATTGTTGTCATTATTTTCTACTGACTGTAAAGAAAAAATGAGGTAAGGTTGTGACTTAAAAATAATAAAAGATTTTTTTTAAAGATTTTATTCATTTACTTGACAGAGAGTGAGAGAGCACAGCAGGGGGAGCTGCAGAGGAGAGGGAGAAACAGGCTCCCCGCTGAGCAGGGAGCCCAACGTGGGACTCCATCCCAGGACCCTGGGATCATGACCTGAGCCGAAGGCAGACACTTAACCGACTGAGCCACCCAGGCGCCCCTAAAAAGATTTTTAATAACTTGTTGAATAATAGTATTGCTGACAAACATTGAGCCCTTGGCAAACGTAATCAGCATTGTTCCTGGAGCATCCAGTTACCATGGTTAGTCTTTTTTCTAACAATGCTTAACATTCTGGAAGGTACAGAGAAAACAACAGGCATCAAGGTTTATAAAAAGTCAGAGGTAGGAGCTCTGGGATCAGGTTGTTTTCATGAGGGTGAATCCAAAGTTCAGAGTGAAGTAGGAGGTTTAAAATAACACATTGAGTCAGAGATGAAAATTCTGGCAGTATTTTAAATTTTAAAATTTCAAAAATTAAAAAGTGTTTTAAAATACCCTAAGTACCTGAAGGAAAAGAGGGATAACTATAGAGTTTAAAGTATTAGAAAGCAGAGTTCAAGATGACCATCTTTATGACTTTGGCTTTCCAAAGTGAAGTGGAGCTGAATATGAAAAAATTACCACATGACAAAGGTTGTGATTGAGGGTAACAGTACAGGTGGGACAAGAGGAAAAACTGTGACCCACCTGTAAGATTCGTGTGCAGTTGGTAGAAGGAGGTTCTGGATATTAGGAAATAATAGATGGCGTGGACCTCAAAGCAGGCAGTGGTAGTTGAAAGAAGATGGTGGAATGGTAGACCAGAAGGGCAGTGGAGAACCATGATTGTTATCTACTCCTCAAGTTACAGTAACATGAGAGAGGCAAATAATTACATTTTTGAGAACTGCAGGAGAAGTAGTGCCCACTTAATGGACCCCGAGGATGCTGAATCTGGAATTCCAGAACATGCTAACCAGGACATGTAGCAGTTAACTACATGTGGTCATTTACATGTTAAGTTCAAATAAAGTAAAATATTTCATTTCTCAGTTCAAACGCTCAACAGCCACTGTAGTTCAATATATTGGACAGCACCAATTTTTAGAACATTTATAGCACCATAAAAAATTCTAATGGAAAAAAAATTCCAGTGGATATGTACCGTCATGCTGGAGGTACAGTGGAAGTGAGAGTGCAGGGTCTTACAGAACATATTGGAGCAGAAGAAAACTATACCTAACAAGGATATAAACAAGGACATTCTGTCTGTATTTCACAATTTTGAAATATTCTTTTATTATTTTAGCACTTCTGAAATTAGTATGAGTCATACAGTGGATGTGCTCATTTAATAAGGTAGGGCTTTTTTTCTTCTGAAGAACTATTAACAAATTGATGATGCATCTCACAATCAGTGGCATCTTAATATCAGTGAAATATGGTAACAACAAAGCCAAAGGGATTTCATCTTGGGTAGTGATCACAAAGATAAAGAGTCAGGAGTGTTGACAGGAGGACTAGAGAGATGTGTGATAATGGGAAATGAGCTAAATTTAGAAAATAGTAGCCCTAAGGCACCAGTTGGAACTTTATAGTAATGGTGTATTGGTAACAGTTTACTTTCTCAGGTTTCTAGTATCTGATTCAAGATTCTCAGTACTCCTATTGACCAAAAATTGGGTTGATGGTGAGTCTCAGGCTATTGACTTCAGTCATTGTAAAGAATTCTCCTGGATGGTGTTGAGCTAGGTTTGACAACTATAGCATGACTTCCTTAAGATTGGGCATGAGGGGTTGGGAGGGAAACGGGTGGAAGGGTTACCCCCTTTTCTTTGGGTGGGGAAAACCTGTAGAAAGGGAGAGAAACAGAGGTGTGTCCAAAACAAAGGAAAAGCCATTGTGATACTTAAGATCAATAGCTATACATCAGGATTTAGACTTGAGATGTAAACTTAGATAAAAATGAGCTACACAGTCCCAGTCCCAGCAGAGAGTCAGATTGGAACTGAATGTTTTTGTTTACTTGCTCTGTTTGTTTGGTTTGTTGATGCTACAATAACTCTATCATGACTTTTTATAGAAAATTAGAATTACGACCTTTTAAATTTATCCCATGTGGTTTTTAACACCTACTATAATACTTTTTTCCCTGAAATGTTTGTTTTCTCTTAAAACATTTATGTATATGTGTAAATATATCCATATATGTTTGTGTGTATACATATACATTTATATAAAAACAGTGTAGCAGAAGGAATTCTGTTTCCCGAGTGAAAATATCCGATTTTGAACTTAGACTCCAGCATGTCAGTTAATTTCAGATTTAAGTTCGGGGCACGTTTCATCTTTTGAAGTTATAGGTCACTTTCTTTTTTTTTTCCCTAAGTCTTTATGTTTTTAGATCAGCTTTAGGTTTACAACAAATTGAGAGGAAGGTACAGAGATTTCCTCCTATCTCCTACCCTCACACACGAACAGTCTCTTTCATTAACAGCATTGCTCAGTAGGATGGTACATTGTTCACCAAGGACAAACCTACATTCACACATTATAAATATCCCAATCCATAGTTTACCTTAGGGTTCACTCCTGGTGTTGTACATTCTTTGGGTTTAGACAAATGTATAATGATATATAATTACTATTCTAATATCATACACAGTATTTTTACTGCCCTAAAAATCCTTTGTTTGGCTTCCACTGTTATACAGCCTAATTTAGCAACATATATTATGATTTATTAGGTAGGGAAAAAATCAAAATGATTTAGATACCTCAGTCTAAATCTAAAATCAGACTAGGTAAGGACTACAGCCCACAAGGATTATGAGTATTTTTGTATATAACAAGGTCTTTTACCACCCTAGACCTCTCAGGGTAAAGGTCTCTGCCTCTGTCACTGCAGGCAGAAAAATAGGAAGAAAAATGTCCCTCTGATTTATTCAGCAAGAAACTGCTATGATTTACCTACTGTGCCAAAGGATACCCAATTATTCTTTTGCTGCTTTGGTAAACTGAAATGTCATATATGGGCCTAGCAGATTTGTTTTGTGATCATATTTAAAGCCTTAAAACCTGGGTGAACTCCTGTGAAAACCTCTAATTCCAGGATACTGAGGTCACCATGGCGACAAGAGGAACTCAGCTGGTTTCCTATTCAGTGCATCCTGGAAGAAGGTGCTCTCTCCAAGAAACATTAAGAACATCTCTTAGTTTATTTGTGAAGCAAAGGGTTATGCTAATACGCAACCTCTGGAAGGGGTCTGACCAATTCTCCAATCTCTGGGAGTGGGAGGTGATTGAAGCACTAGCCAGGGCAGGCCCCAGTCTAAGAAGCTAAATCCGAGACTCCTCTGAAGTCGAGGATGGGGATTGCAGAGTTGAGTCTGGTAATGTTTTATAAGGCCAGTGGCTCTAACCTGTCTGATGGAACTTTTAAAAAGAGAGAAAGTGGAGATATGTTTGAAATCCAAGTCTCCGGAGAAAAAAGAGGGAATGAGGTTATAGGAGGTTTCTCTAGGTTCCTGTAAGAAAGAAGTCTAACAATACCATTTGAGTTGCATTTATCTTTTAATATAAGCCACAAAGTATTAAAGAGCTCTTGGAACTCTTTGTTACTTCCCCATGCTGGCTATTTTGCCATTTCTTTCATCTCCCTTAATGTTTTCCTAAGTAAGAGTTTTAAAACCAAAAGGATCCATCTTGAGTGCAATTCACCATTTTGAGTGAGTTTGGAACCCAGTTAGACAAAAAGGCAATAGCACCCGTCCTGTGGTTCTCAACCTTTGTACCTTTAAAAAAATATCATGTTGGTCTTGTCCACAGTGATCCTGATTTTACCAGGGCCTGTGTCCTGAGAAATTTTGTAGCTCCCCGAGTGATTCTAATGCACAGCCAAGGGTGAAAACCAAAGTTGTATTCTTTCATCTTCACCTTCCTCAAATCTGTTGACTTTGGCTTTAGTTCTACTCTGACTACCCACCCCCATGGCCACTCTCAAACCTTGTAACTGCCCAGAATTGCTCCAGCCAACCTTGAAATCTTAAGCTCAAATAGCCCATACTCCCAACATGCCCTTCTTTCCTTCTAGCTCTGCTTATTATGTTAAAGACCCTGTAGTCCATTCCAACTGCTGTCTTACTTAACCCTTCATTGTTCTCCTGCTGTCCCCAAATAGGAAAATTAAAGGCCAGGATTATAATACCTGTGTGATCTTTCCATCTTTACCCCTATGGTTTCCAGAGAGAATCATAGCCACATACACTGGTGCCACAGAAAGTTCATGGTCTCTGCTCCCAACCAGAGGGAGCCTCAACACTGCCAAAATCTCCACATGTTTCTCTGGTCAGCCTTGTCTCCATTTCTCCTACGCTAAAACCCATTCCCTCCTGTTGCTCGGAAGCTTCCATCTCTGTTGTTTGGGGAAGAACCCTACACCTGTGCCTTGAATCCTACCCTCTTGTGCCTCCTCAGTGGACTTCCTCCTTCACCTGTCACTTCACTTGTATCTCTCACACCACTCCAGGTATTGACTCATTAACATCAGCATTTCCACAACACAGATGAGCCTGGAAGACATCATGCTAAGTGAAATAAACCAGACACAGAAAAACAAAGACTGTATGATCTCACTTGTATGTGGCATATTAAACATAAAGTCAAACTCTTAGTGATAAAGAACAGAATGGTGGTCATCAGAGGCTGCACAGTAGGGGAAAAGGGGAAAGATATTGATCAAAGGATACACATTTTCACTTAGAATAAGTTCTGGAGACCTAATGCACATCATGGTGACTATAGTTAATAATAATGTATTGCATATTTGAAATTTGTTAAGAGTAGATCTTGAGTGTTTTCACCACACACACACGAAATGGTAACTATGTGAGGTGATGGATATGCTAATTAGCTTGACTGTGGTAATCATTTAACTATATATATATCAAAACCTCACATTTATACTTTATATGTAATTTTTATTTGTTAGTCATACCTCAGTAAAGCTGGAAAATTTTAAAAGAAATACACATGATCAAAATACTCCCTTTAAAAACCAAAGCAATGAAAAAGCGAAGTTTCATTAGCCTTTCTTTCCCCCTTGGCCTACTGACCTCCTCACCTTTGCAGCCAAAGGATTTTACGTTCTTTCTCCTGATTTTGCATTTCCCCCCAGCAAAGATATGGAAATCTTTAGTGCTAAATCCAGTGGGTGTTGTCCAGTCTTTATTTTACTTCGACTCTCTTCGGTATTTACAGTGTTGACCACTCTCTATTTTTAAATAGTTTCTGGCTGTCTGCTTCAGTGTCTCACAGTTCATCGTACCCTCATCTTGTGTGTTCATTGTGCTCTCTTGTCACTTGGAAGTGCAGGCCTTTCTTGCCCCGTGTGCCTAGAGCACCTCTTTTCCTTGGCCCAGCTGTCCCACTTTCCACTCTGGCCTCAGTCTCAGTAACCCCTCTTTATATTCTAGCTTATACGCCATTTTTTTTTAAAAGATCTTTGCCTAAACCTGAAGGTTGGACTTGGGAGTGCTGCCTACATATTCTTCTATCACAAGACTTCTTATAGTAGAAGACTGTCCTCTACTTAATGATTTACTTCTCTCTCACGCCTGACTTAATGTTCCTTGAATGTGGAGACTCTGATTTATTGCACAATACTTTTTTTTGCATGACACATAGAAAACTCCCAATGACTGTTGAAGAAATGAGATGAGAAGGGGTATTCAGAAATGTCAGCAAAACAAAAAATGGAAAGTAATGGTAAAGAGAGGTTTAAAGAGGGGTGATCAGCAGGTCAGAAGCTATAAGTGGGCTGAGCTGAGTGACCTGAATAGAGGTTACTGCTTGGTGGAAAGTTGTTTCATTGGCATGGTAAGAATCGAAGTCAGAATGCAGGAAATTGGGGATCGCTGGCTTATTAGTTTGCTAGGGCTGCTGTAGCGAGGTTCCACAAACTGAGTGATATAAACAGCAGAAATGTATTGCTTCACAGTTCCGGAGTTGAAAAATCCAAGATCTAGGTGTTGGCAGAGGCTGCTCCCTCTGAAGGTGCTAGAAAAGGATTCTTCTCTAGCTTCTGGCAGCATAACTTCAGTCTTCACATGGCACTCTCCCCGTTCACATGCCTGTCTCTTCACATGCTATTCTTTTTATAAGAACTGCAGGCCTGTTGGATTAGAGGCCCACCCTAATCTACTCCAGTGTGGCCTCATCTTAATTACTTGCACCTGCAGTAACCCAATTTCCAAGGAAGGTCATGTTCTTAGGTACTGGGAATTAGAACTTCAGTGTATAAATTTTGAGGAGACACAAGTCAATCCATAACAAGTAGGAATTAAAGAATAATTTCCAGACTCTTCTATTTATTCATAGCTCTATGGTCAGACATTCATAGATCAATACTAGCTTTTAATCTCCTATTTAAGAGTCTGCATTATAGCATAATGTCTATTGTGGTGGCCAGGGAAGAGAAGTATGTAAATGACTTTTGCTGCCCAGGACTGCAACACTGACTTCCAAGCTGTGCTCTCCACAGTTGGACATGGGGGACAAGGAGGTCCTCAGCCATGGCAACTCTTTAGCTAATTCACCCACATGCAAAGAAGGCTTGAAACTTACCTATCTAAAATACAGCTTGTAGGCATGTTGGAGGGTATATTTTTAGTCATACTGTTGATAGAAAATAAGAAGACAATCTATACCCTCAGCAGTGGGAGATAAGAAAACTGACAGATAATCTTTTGAAAGAAAATGAAAAACAAAAGGAAAAAGAAAAAAAGCATAAAATGTTATGTCCTTGTATTATCTAATACTTTAAAATCTTGGATAGATATATCATTATTAGGTCTCAGTTATACATTTGTAAGTTATAAAGAGTATATATAGAAGAAGACTTTCCTACCCAAATTGTAGCTCTTGAAATTCACAGAATAGAAAAACAAAAAAGAATTATTATCTCCATGGGGGCAACATTATACCAAAACCACAGAAGTAGTTCTGTTTGGAATCTGTCGGAAAACTAAATTTTAGATTAACGTCAGCAGTTTACTTTTCATTTTCACAGATAAGATTTGAAAAGACAAGGGCCAGCAAATCATTCCATCGATTGGAAGCATTGCTAGGAAACATCTCCCTATTGCAGGGATAGGCATCTGGTGACTTGGAAATAGTTTTTCGTAGGTAGCTCTTATTCTTAAATTCAACATGAGTTGCCAGTTTGGAAAATTGGTACATTACATTTATCACACGGTTATAATTTCTAATGGTTTGAGGAGTCCTAGACCAGACCACATCAATACTTGGCACATTTTCAAAATGCAAAGAAAGTGCTGAGACTCCAAAACACTGTGCTGAATTCTTTAAAACTGAAAACAACTGGTTTGTATATAAAATAAAATAAGAATCAAATGGGTGGAAATGACTGCATTTTTGAAATGCCATTATAAATTATAGTCTAAAATATTGTTTTAAAAAAACCAGCATGTTTGCAAATACATTTGACTTGCCTTGGAAGTTAGAAAGCCTTACTGCTTGGTTTACTCTTGAGACAGATTGTGGATGCTTACAGAAAATATAATTACTTTTTTTAAGCCCCAGCAGGCCATTTTGAGGACTTCGGTGATAACTTACCAAATATATTGGAAACTTCCCATACTTTGCTTAATACTGGACTAAATTAGATTGGTATAAACTAGATCCTTCCTAAAGTCTTTCAAGAACTGTTTATCTATTTATTTAAAGAGATTTTATGTTTTTATTTGAGAGAGAGCGCTAGAGAGCATGAGTAGGGGGAAGGGCAGAGGGAGAGAGAGAGAAGCAGACTCCTCCCTAAGCAGGGAGCCCATAGGGGGACTCAGTCCCAGGACCCCGGGATCATGACCTGAGCCAAAGGCAGATGCTTAACCTACTAAATCACTCAGGTGCCCCACTGTTTATCTCTTTATAAGATCATTTCACCCATAAGATGTTTTACAATATCTCAAATACTCAAATGATTCTGAATGGATCAAATATAAATAAATTATCTTTTTTTTTTTTTTTTTACTGATTATTGATATAAAGAATCAGGGGAGGGGAGAACTTCATAAAAAGTTATAGAGATACTTTAGAAAATCTTAACTAGGGGCGCCTGGGTGGCTCAGTCATTAAGCGTCTGCCTTCGGCTCAGGTCATGGTCCCAGGGTCCTGGGATCGAGCCCCACATCGGGCTTCCTGCTCGGCAGGAAGCCTGCTTCTCCCTTTCCCATTCCCGCTGCTTGTGTTCCCTCTCTCGCTGTATCTCTCTCTGTCAAATAAATAAAAAATCTTAAAAAAAAAAAAAAAAGAAAATCTTAACTATTTCAAGGATAGAATCCAGTTTAATTCACAAGATAGTCCTTTTTGGGTCTACACTCATTTCTATTTAGCTAACTAGCTAGTTGAGAGTTTAGGGTGGGCAGTCTAAAGAATTTTAAACTTACTACGGTGGCCTTCAGAATAAACTAACAGCAAAACCAGGAGGTCAGGTTGCCCCCAGCTCACGGAGACTGTACTGTTAAAGAGCTCCCTTTCCTCACAATTGAAGGCGACACGAAGACCCGTGACATCCAGACAAACATGGGCACTTCTGGTCAGTTTTATCTTGTTTTGAATATGCTGACTGAGTCTTTGTCCACTGAGTATCTTGAAAATATTGAAAGGTCAGCAAAGCATATTTGACTCCCTGCCAAAACACTTTCCCAAAGGTGTCTCATAGCCAAGAGTAGTAGTTCATGGGGAATTTAATCCATGTGCTTTTGATTCATTTACACTAGACTCATCAAAATGTCATAGGATATTGAATGTCCAAGAAACTTTAAAGTTTATGAGGCCATTTAAGGCATTCATTTCTGAACCAGAAAGTCACAGTGTACCAAGAATACTGAGAATTTAAACATACTGGTGGTCAATTTCATTTTGACTAATACATCCTAGAAAACCCTGGAGTCGACTCCTAATTTCTGAAGTCTAAATGCTATTCTTTATATGTAACTAGTGACATCCAAACAAGGAGTGCAGGGCTAGAACAAGAATGTTCAACATTAAAAATATCCCAAACCCACATTTTAAATAACTCAGTTTAATTGAGTATCTGCACCGTGGCCTGAGGATGTGTGGATTTAAAGATAAATTCCTTCCAAGTGACTAGGAAACAACTGGGGCTTTTAAATTTTTCACCCATCAAAAGAAGGTGACACAGAATTAATCCTTTGACATTCTGTAATATTCTATAGTGTTTTTTTTTCTTTTTTGTAAATGCTTCAAAATACATGACCTCATCTGATTAAGTCAAGGGGACTGATGTCTATTACCATGTCTGTTTTTAAAAGGGGGAAATGGAATTTGTGTAACTTTGAATGTTGTTGCTTTAGTTGCATATTATACTTGATTTTATAGCTCTGAGCTGTGATCATATGCAATAAGGCTAGTGCTACCTCTATCCCACCTAGCTCTACTTTATCTTTAAATCTGTCTTTCCCACACTTGCAAAGAAATCTTTGGGGGTTTTTAGTAAAAAACAAAACAAAAACATAATTCCTATTAAAACACAAAACTTGGGTATTATAATTGGCATAAAATTCCGTTCTGTTTTTTCTTCAAAAATAAGATGCGCACTGCAGTGTGATTGCCTTCCTTCCTAATTCTACATATTTGCATTTTAAAATTGCCTTTTCCTATGGAGTAACGTAAGTGTAGAGCAGTCTTTGGGGCGCCTGGGTGGCTCAGTCGGTTGGGCATCTGCCTTCGGCTTGGGTCATGATCTCAGGGTCCTGGGATCTAGTCCTTTGTCTGGCTCCCTGCTCAGTGGGGAGTCTGCTTCTACCTCTCCCGCTCCCCCATACTTGTATGCTCTCTCTCTCTGTCTCCAATAAATAAATGAAATCTTAAAAAAAAAAAAAAAAGAGTTTAGAGCAGTCTTCGAACTCACTATGTACTCCATGGTCAGGTCAGTCCCATCAGGGCCAAAACTAAGAAACGGGTTGTTTAAATTTTGTGTAACCTGTTTAAATTATGTAGTTGTCTAGAAATAAGTTTAACTTATGCAAGTATGTTGCAAAACGTAAATGGAGAATTTTTTTCTCCTTTAATAAATAACTCAAATCATTCAGGTTTAAAAAAATTGAGCCAAGGAGTAAGGTAATTTCCACTCTGTAACATTATTTTTTTTTTAAAGATCTTATTTATTTATTTGACAGAGAGAGAGAGACAGCGAGAGAGGGAACACAAGCAGGGGGAGTGAGAGAGGGAGAAGCAGGCTTCCTGCCGAGCAGGGAGCCCAATGCGGGGCTCGATCCCAGGACCCTGGAATCATGACCTGAGCCGAAGGCAGACACTTAACGACTGAGCCACCCAGGCACCCACTGTGTAACGTTATTAACATAAATTGATATCTACCTGAATACAGTTTCATTTTGGTTAACAATTTATAATGAGTTATGCTTGCAGATTTCGTAATCTCTGGCATTTCTTCCTTCCTTTTTTGTTTCTCTTTCAGAGGTTACCTGACTCTCCAAAATTTGCAACTCCAGTTAATGTTAATTCAGATGAAAGTTTATTGGAAAGTATATTGAATCCTGTGATCAAATAAAACTTGCAAAGCTGGTATCTTTATGCTGATGCTCAGGAACATTTAGAGAATATTCTCTTCACTAGGATTTCAGGGCATCTTGTTCTCCTGATTTTCCTTCTTCTGCCTTGGCTGCTCCTTCTCATTCTCCTTTGCTGCTTCCTCCTCAGCAACTCAAAATCTTAGCATTGGTACGTCTCCAGCTTAGTCTGTGGACTCTTCCATACTCTTTCTCCGTATCCCCTGTATGTTTCATCTGATCACACAGTCTGAAGGTTTGTATGCCATTGGCAAACTTCTACCACCCATCCTGACCTCTCTCCTGAAATCAGACTTTAATATTCAACTGTCTACCTGCCATTTCTTTTTTCTTTTTTAAAAATATTTTTATTTATTTATTTATTTGACAGAGAGAGACACAGTGAGAGAGGGAACACAAGCAGGGGGAGTGGGAGAGAGAGAAGCAGGCTCCCCGCGGAGCAGGGAGCCTGATGCAGGGCTCGATCCCAGGACCCTGGGATCATGACCTGAGCCGAAGGCAGATGCTTAATGACTGAGCCACCCAGGCGCCCCCTACCTGCCATTTCTACCTGGTTGTCTACTGTCTACCTGAAACCTAACATGGCCAAAACCAAAGTCTTGTTCTTCCCTGCCAAAGCACTCCTCCAGTGAATTCCCCATCTCAGGCCAAATTCTGCAGTTACCTTCGGCTCTTCCCTGCTTCCCACCCCCCACCTTCCCCATCCAATCCAGTCAGCGACTCCAGACAGCTCTCTTTCCAAACAGAAATCAGAATCTGACCATTTCTGACCCCCTCCATGGCTGCCAGCTTGCTCCTGGCCACCGTTCTTTCTCATCTGGATTGCGAGACAACTGTCCCTGACCAGCGTCCCTGTTACCCCCTTTGCTCACTTCAGTCTGTGCTCCACACATCAGCTGAGCGGCACTTCCACCTCCTGGGTGGGACATGGTGGGTCACTCCTCTGCCCATAACATTTAGGTGACCTCTGATCTTCATCAAAATTAAAATCCTCATGGGGCATCTGGGTGGCACAGTCGGTTAAGCATCGAATTCTTGGTATGGGCTCAGGTTGTGATTGCAGGGTCATGAGATCAAGCCCCACATGAGGTTCCATGCTGAGAGACTCTATCTCCCTCTTCCTCTGCCCCTTCCCTCCCCCACCTCTCTCTCTCTCTCTCAAATAAATAATTAAATCTTAAAAATAAATTAAAATCCTCACAATAGCCTACCACCTGTGGGTTCCTGCTGCTTCTGATTCAGCTCCTACTACTGCTTTGGAACATTGACTTCCTCCTATTTTACCAGCTCTCAAAGCATAGTCCTGTTTCAGGGGCTCTATTTTTTCTGTTACTTTAGGGCAGAACCTGAATCTCCGCAATAACCCTTTGTTTGACTTCCTCACATCTCTCGTTCCTTATTCAAGTATCTTCTTGGTGAGGCCTTCCCTCTCCATTCTTTTTGATATTTATATCCACATAATCCCTATTCGTGGAGACCTCCATCTCCATCTTTCTTTTTCATTTTTCTCCCTAAAACTTACTACTGTATTAATGTCTATAGATTTTACTTATTCATTTTGTTGATTTTCTGACCCTCCTCCAGCTAGAATGAAAGCCCCTACTCTATTTCATAGGTCACTGCTATATCCGCAACCTCTTGACTAGTTCCTAGAACATGGGGGTACTCAATAAACATTTGTTGAGTGAATAAATAAATGATTACTTCCCATCTTCCTCTCCCTAGGTAGAAGCGGGAACTATAAAAATATGAAAATATAATCTAAATTATTAGATAATCAGATTTGCCCATATTCATGTATAAATATAACCCAACTTGGTTGTCGGGATAGGTAAAAAATGTTATAAGAACATGCATTTTTAAAAGCTTGATCAAATACTGTTTTTTTCAAATCTAAAAAAAAACAAAAAACAAAAAACACTGGCAATCAAGAAATCAGAATTATATTGAATTAGTTGTTTCTGGGTCATTAAGGAACTTGATTGTGCCGTTGCTCCCAAAGCACTAAATATAGCTGATATCGAACCAAAGGTCCTTCATGATCCTTGAAACTTCTTTGAATTTCTAAAGAAATATTCAGGCTTATGGGAAGAAGTTTTAATGAGACATTGTACTGTTCAGGAGAGAAGAAATCATAGTTTCTGACCTCAGGGGCATTGATGAAATAATAGAGCAAAAGCTCTAGGGAAATTAGTTTTTAGGAAGTAGAATCGGGTGGCTCACTGCACATTCTAAATAGCATCGGAGTAAGAATGACAGTCTGGCTGATTGGGTTTAGTGTTGTGGATAGATTTGGCTGCTATGTCATCCACAGTAGATTGAAAATTTCCACATATCAACAAGATCTTACAAAGGTACAAAGACTACTGGGTAACAATTGATTCTAGGACTTCATTTAAGAATAGCAGGTAGGCCAAAGAGGGACCAGGACAATTCCAGTACTAGAATTTTCACCAGTGAAGATAGATAATTTTAAATTTATTCTTGTGCCTATCCTGATTTGTTTGGTCCACAACTGTTTATGGAACATCTGTGTACCAGGTCCTGCACCAGGGAGGGTGACCACGGCAGATAGGATCCCTGCCCTCAGGCAGCTTCTATCCTAGTTGGGGTAATAGGCATGCAACAGACAGATAAATATATAAGTGCAAATTGTGGTGAGCGCTAGAAGGGAAAAGTGGAAGGGAAGGGTGCCAGGGGAGAGGATAACAGAGCTGTGCGTGTTAAACCAGGTCTCATGAGAAGCCACCCTGAAGGTTCAACACATGGAGTATTTGAGGAAGCTATGTATGACAATCCTCTATAAGCACGTGCAGATATATGGTCCACTTCTTCACACCTTCTGAGACACAGTATACCCTTAGCGCCCATTTCCCTCTGCTGACACTTTTTCTCCACTGACTCCCCACCCTCTGCTATTATCAAGCCTCTCCTATTTTGAAATAAAAACATCGCATTTGAATTCTTCCCAGCTTTCCTGATTTCATTTCCTCACCACTAAAAGCCTCCCTTAGTTCCCTCCTTCCCACTTGTTGATTTTTTGCTTTACCCTGGTGTGTTTTAAATGGGTTTCTGAGGGGCACCTGGGTGGCTCAGTCAGTTGGGCGTCTGACTCTTGGTTTTGGCGCAGGTCAGATCTCAGAGTCCTGAGATCAAGCCCTGCACTGGGCTCTCAGCTCAGCACTGAGTCTGCTTGTCCCTCTCCCTCTGCTCCTCCCTGCCCCGCCTCTCTCTTGAATAAATAAATAAAATATTTTAATTGGGTTTCTGAGACATAGATCTATCAAAAAAGCTAATGCACATATACTCAAGGTTTTGATTCACCTGAACTACTTACATCTTTGCTTCAAGTACCCATGTCTTTTTATACTAAGCCACTGTATCTTAAGATAATGACTAAGTTATCATTTATATACTGTCTCACAAGACATGGCAGTTGAGAACAGATTAAAATTGTTCTAAACTAAAATGAGGTTCTTACCAAAAAAGTTTTAAATTTTTAGGTTGAGACCTGATCAAGGTAGAACCATGTATTGACATACGACACAAGGTAGATGTGGAATGGGTTATTGTAATAAAGTGTAAATAATAAATTAACCAAATTAATAATATATGAAAAAGGATGGGTTTTTAGATGTTTATTCTCTAAGTCAGTGGGCATACATTAGGTCACATTTTCTATGTCCTGTATCCAAGGAAGTACATTCACTCTTCCGCAGAACATTTGCTTTATTTATGTTTAAAATGCTATTTTTAAGTCATTTTTGTTTAGGTGGTTGTACTTTAAATGTAAGCAGACATAATATATAGCAAATAAATACTTGATAGTTTTTCCTGCCCCTTTCTGTAGAAGCACGAGCTATGTGAGCCAAGCATGACTTTAAATAGGATACAGGGAGGAATTAGAAAGAGTGGAATGGTCGCCCAAACCCCATATTAAAATTTATCCTTGTCAGCACTCCGTGATTCCACATTCCTTTCGGGTTAATCAAGAAATCATTGAAAGATGTTAGAGGGAAAATACAATTTTGTAAGGGGAAGGAAGTTCGTATTTGGAGGAAGGGAATATGTATGGCCACTATAATAACAAATAAGGAAATGCATATGTGAACTTCCACAAATTCATGGTTTTACTGAGCAAGAGTAGAAAGATTTATTTTCTTTTCTTTGTTAATTGTTCCTTCAGAAATAAACCCTACTGTGCAGGAAACTAGGCACTACTCCCTCCCTTCTCCTGATACTGAAAGAGTTTGATTTACTGAATTCTTCAAATCAGCATCTGATCATTGACCAGTGATGTCTTTTGGGTTAATTCAGTCAAACCATGCAGTGTGCCCAATGCAGACAGTCTGTTAGAAGCACATGGTTAGCTTGCTCCTTCCTCATTCTGTCTGCCTCTATTGTTTCTGCATTTTGGTTGCTTTAATCCTACCATCTTGAATCTTATACCCCAAATTATAGTATGCTCACTATATGCAGGGTTTCTCCTCCTACCCGCCTCCTCCTCCTTCCCCCAGTGACATTTCATTCCCAAGAAAAACATCACCCTCCCCTCTAAGTTCACTGTGTTTACGTTTCTCTGCTCTTTTCCTCTCTCCCCTTGGCATGCTGGTTTAATCAATTTTACCAAATGACTTTCCTGGCAGCTGTAAAAAGAAAACCCAGAGCAAGTTAATAGCGATCTAATACTGTACTTTTTGTCATTTCTCTAAAATGTACAGAAATGTTTGGTCATTGGATTGATTTTTAATGATCTAAATGACCAGATGTCTCAACGCTGCACTGCAGCAGCCTGATAATAAATAGGAAAGGGGAGGGGCTTGGGCACTGGCTGCTTACTCAATGCTAGATGAATAATCCCCAAACACCAGCCAAGGAGACAATATAAAGTATCAGCCTTTGCCAAATCATGTATTAGCATTTTTAAACAAAGACACCTAGCTGTTTTAATTTTCTGTATGGAAGAACTAAAACAAGATGTTTTTGATGAGGATTTAGAAAGTCAGTGATAGGGTTAGGAATCAAACTGCAGCCTAATTCTATGCGTATCTGTTGACATAAGCAGGACGTCAGTGAAGCACCTCCCAATATCCCCAAATAGCATCTTGGCATCTCAAGGATGGAGAAAACATTATTTTTTATCTGAAAGGCAGTAGAAGTCCCAAACATGTATGAAATCAGTAAATTGTAGAATAAGTCACTTGTTTTTTTCCCTCTGTAAGAAATAAATATGAAAAAAAGATAAGTATAGAGAAAGAAAACAATGAAATCTTATGGTCTGACCATAAGATTTATTAACTAGCTGCATAAACTATAGATGACTTGCTTAACTATTCTGTGCTTTGGTTTCCTCACTGAAAATGGACAACTAGCTGTACTGTTCTGGAAGATTACATGTGGAGAAGCAAGTCAGGTGTTTAGCATCTCGTCTGGCACTTGCTAAATACATAGCTCATGATCATCATTACCCCAACTACTGTCTCTATAATGGTACCTCCCTCCCAACCAGTTCTTTCCAGCCATGTCTAACCTCGCAGGGCAAGGCTGCTCTCAGTGTGGTGGGTAAAGTGGGTTTTGGAGTCCACTTGCAGTTCAGCCACTTACTTTCTGGGTCTTTGAGCAATAAATAACGCCCCTAGTTTCTTCAGGTTCTTCATCTATAAAGTGGGGGGGTGTTAATATTCAACTTTGTAGGGTTATTGCAAGTATTAAAACAAATAACTTGTGTAAAACTCAGTGCACAGTACTTTCCCCAGAAAGGAGAGTAAAAAAAAAAAAAAAAAAAAAAATGTTAGGTGCACTTGGGTGGCTCAATCAGTTAAGCTTCTGACTCTTGATTTTGGCTCAGGTCATGTCATGATCTAAGGGTCGTGAGATCGAGCCCTGCCTCTGGCTCCATGCTCAGTGTGGAGTCTGCTTGGGATTCTCTGTGCTCCTCTCCCTGCTTGCACTAAATAAATAAATAAATAAATAAATAAATAAATAAATAAATAAATAAATAAATAAAAATAATAAATAATAAATAAATATAAATCAATCTTTCTTAAAAATGCTAGCTTTATTTTTCTTTCTCCCCTCATTTGCAATGCAGTATTGCAATGCGATATTGCACTATTGTTTCTAAATGGTATATGGAAGGAAGCTAATTAGTTTCTTATTTTAATGCTTCAATTAATACAATGCTCTTTTGAGAAGCTCAGCTCGATTTATATAGCTAAGATATACAGATACATGGTTTACACCAGCCTGATCTGGGGCTCTCACTGATTAAAGGAGTTTTATATATATTTCCTGTCTTATATAGTGTAGTTCTCTTTGAGAAATAAAGTATTTCATTTTATAATATTGGATCTTAGTTATCTATAATAGTGAAGTTGGACTGACCAGTGGTTAGTTCCATTAAGTCTGTTTCATGGCCTAGGCCAGACAGCTTATTAATGGATACTCTTAACCATTCCACTTTGGTCTAGATGGTAACTGAAGAGGGTCAGTCTCACTGTTGGTAAAAGTGATCTGGAGGCACTCTTTCCTGATGATATCGCAAGCATGGTCTTTGTGTCTGAAAGACACCATCTTCCTTCCCCACATCCCATGTTGCAAGAAAATTAGATTCTAATTGAAAGAACAGAGCCCAGGAGTTGTAATAACAGGAGTTTCTCAAATTTTCATTTGAGAAATGTTGTATCCTTGGGGTAAATGAGATCAATTTTGGCCTATTATGACAGTGTTCCCAATGTTTTTCAGATGTTGGAGAAAGTGTGGCAGTATAGCAAACTTTTGTGTATTCCATGGGGGCAGGGGTGGAGAATAAAACAAGAAAGACAGACATAAAAACAGAGTAGAGTTTTATGGGATGTTTTAATTTTTTTTAAATATGTTAAATCTTTAGAAATAAATTTATTATCAAAAATATAAGTAAGTTTTATATAGGGTTGGAAAGCTGGGTATCAATCAACTATATTGTACAATGTTCCAAAATTTTTAAACGGTTAGAAAAAAAGGAATAAACTTTTGAATTGCCATTTATTAAATACTTTTTTTTAATCTCTGGAAATAGCAAATATCCTACAAACTTCATAAATCGATATTACTGTCTTTATGCATAATGAAAGTATTTTGATCATGTGCTGTTATTTTATATTTGTTAGTGTGCATTCTTAAACATCTTCAACCCTGTTATATGTTTGGAGGCTTGAAAGTTACTAAGGAGGGAGGAAGGAGAAAAGTATGGCTTCTTCTAGAACTCAGCATGTGGTCAGAGAAACAAACAGGATTCTTGTATTATTATAAATGATTACAAAATGACTATCTTTGTGTGTGGGTGTGCACATGCACCCTTGCACTTGAGCAGTCACTTTTGTAGAATAGACTTTTTGCCAGTCGAGGTTTTTTGTGTTCTGCAATTTTAAAAGTCTACTAGGGGCACCTGGGTGGCACAGTTGGTTGAGAGACTGACTCTTGGTTTTGGTCAGGTCAGGATCTTAGGGTGGTGAGATTGAGCCCTGAGCCCATGCTCGGCACAGAGTCTGCTTAAGACTTCCCACCACCCCACGCATGTGTGCATGCATGTGCTCTCTCCCTCTCTCTCTCTTTAAAAAAAAAAAAACCTTAAAAAAAAAAACCTTAAAAAAAAAAGTCTACAAAAATGTACGCCAAGAAAGTCTTTCCCAATCCTTGTTTCCACCAGTTGTGTATGGCTGTACCTATTTCCCACCCCCTCACCATCTCTGGATATTTTTGTCTTTAATTTTTACCAACATGTAGGCAAAATATCTCATTCTAATTTTATTTCTTTGGTTCCCAGTGAGATTGAACATCTTTTTCTTTTTTTAAAGATTTTATTTATTCATTTGAGAGAGAGAGAGAGAGAGAGCACGAATGGGGGAGAGGCAGAGGGAGAGGGAGAAGCACACTCCCCGCAGAGCAGGGAGTTCTGCTCGGGGTTTGATCCCGGACCCAGGTTTCATGACCTGACCCAAAGGCAGACGCTTAACCCTCTGATCCACCCAGGCGCACCTGAACATCTTTTCAAATAGCTATTGGGTATTTGTAGTTCTCCTTGTAGGATACTTGCTCACATCCATTTCCCATTTATCTTTTAGGTTATTGGTCTTACTCTAATTAATTTATAGGCTCTTCTTAAAGCAATGATACAAAAGCCACACCACAGCTACGTTTATAGTCCATCCTGCTAACTCACATTGCATGAGTAATTGCTTGAGAACCCTGTGTCATTTGGCCTCTTCATATTTCGCCACTATTGTTTTCCTTCTTTCCTAATTCAGCCTTCCCACCCCTGCAGTCAGCAGCTTAGATGGCAAATGCTTGAGGGTGGCAAGGGGAACACATATGTGCCATGTGGTTAACCTCTACCTTTCAGTGTAATTCCAACACATCTAAGAAATCTGTATCTTCGTTACTTTCCAGATGCAAACATTAAGATTCAGTGAAGGTGGGGAAATGAGCCCAAGGTAAATGAACTAATAAGAGACCTCAAGTCTGTCTGATCATACCAGAAACCGGTACTCCTTCCAGCAGCCCCTGCTTTCTTCAGTACAAGTTCTCTGACCTTAGCTACTTTACAGTACACTTGGGGCGCTAAGGAGATGTAATGCAGACAGGGCCAAAACTGAGGCTTAGGTTTATCAATCTCAAGCTTTGGCTGGGGCCTAAAGGAGGGAGGGCGAGGCTTATTTAAGAGGGATAAAGCCATCCTGCGATTGACCTGAGGAAGGGAAAGAAAAATGAAAAAGGCAATCTCAAAAGTACTGAGGCCACAGTGCCTTCCTCAGTGAGCTGGAGCCTGCAAACTACAAATGCAGAGGAAAACGAGACAGCCCAAGTATAAATGGGAACGCACTTAAGTGTTTGTGACCTGCTGGAGAAACAACAACAAAACAACAACAACAACAGCATGGACTGGCCAACACTAAGATCGATGGTCCCTCATTATGGAATGCCGTTCAGACAGCGGAGTTAAATGAAGCAGAACTGCATACACCCAACTACCAGCTTCTCCTGGCAGCAAGTGTATTCAAATACCAGAGACCTGCCTTTGTGGGGAGAGGATTGGTTATACCTTGGCCTATTTATCCAAAAGCAAAACTATGGGTGGAGGATTGCCAGAAGTGTCTTCTTGGAGTATAAAGGACAATTATGATAGCTTGGGCCACCAGCTTTCAGTGAATTCCATCTGGTACTTTACAAATTAGCTCATTATTCTGCTGTTCTTATGAACATGTTAGCCTGCAAACATATCATTGTCACAAATTAGTCACTTAGTCTTTCTCTGAAAGTAATTTAATATAAGCACACCCACATCATAATATGGAATAGTAAAATAGGTTCTTGCTTGATCCTCTAAATGGAATTCAGCATTAAGTATGATTCAGTTTCCAAGGGATTTTTGGCACACACATCATCTTCTGATTTGCTGAGACTGGGAAGTGATTGTTGCCCTGAATATTGACAATATCATGTAATATTCGAGATCTCTTTGGTTTCCCCATGAACTCTAAGAGAGAGCCAAACCTACTGATAAATGATGGATCTGCAAATTGAACACAGCCTTTGTTTTTATTTACATTTGTTTTCGCAGGTGTCATCACAACTGTTGTTTCAATTCAAGAATAGCATTTGCAATTTGGAGAATTATCTTGAACATCTGATTTTAAAGCGCTCTTTGTAGCAGATGAGTGCACCCCTCACAATTTAGAAAGACAAAGTGAGACAACATAAGTTTCCCTTTACTGTCTAACTTGATTACCTATTAAGAAATGCCCTTGTTTCGGGGTGCCTGGGTGGCTCAGTTGTTAAGCATCTGCCTTCGGCTCAGGTCATGATCCGAGGGTCCTGGGATCGAGCCCCACGTCGGGCTCCCTGCTCAGTGGAGAGCCTGCTTCTTCCTCTCCCTCTGCCTGCCTTTCTGCCTACTTGTGCTCTCTCTCTCTCTGTCAAATAAATAAAATCTTTAAAAAAAAAAAAAAGAAATGCCCTTGTTTGGATTACAATAAATATTCATGGTGAAATTTCTCGATGAAGATACCTTAGTGAAGATGGCGCAACTTTGGAGCCGTCAACTCAACGGTTGAACATGAACGTGAAAGTAACTTACTGTCTTAGAACATGAAGTCTCAGGGTAGAGTGCCCCAGGGATGGCTATTAAGAGGCTTGGGAATATCATGTCGGTTCTGCTTTGCCATGTTAGCATGTTGTCCGCTTGCTCAGGTTGACTCTCCCCATTATCACAAGATGATGGCCCTGGCCAGGCACAAGGTCCAAAGGTAGAAAATGAACCTGTTGTTCCTTGTGCTTCTCTTTCTAGAAAACACTTCACCCAGAAGTCATCTCAGCTAACTTTATATCTCTTTGGCAGGTTTGGTCTTGGGACATAAATGAATTACTGCCCATTAAATGGAATTAGACCGTTTAGGATTTACCCCTCAGATGAGTATGGAGCCTCTTTCTTTGATCACTTAGCTGCTTCAAAAAGTAGATTCCCACGGGCGCCTGGGTGGCTCAGATGGTTGGGCGTCTGCCTTCAGCTCAGGTCATGATCTCGGGGTCCTGGGATCGAGTCCCGCATCGGGCTCCCTGCTCCTTGGGAGCCTGCCTCTCTCTCTCTGTCTCTCATGAATAAATAAATAAAAATTAAAAAAAAAAAAAAAGTAGATTCCCACAAAAAATAATGGGGTTTCTGCCAGTAAGGAAGAAGGGAGGGTAGATATTGAGTAGCTTATCAGGAGTGCTAAAGGAACTATGATGTTAATCACATGGTTACAAATGTTAAAACTGAAGTGTCAGCAAAGGCAGTGAGATGCAATAGAAGCTCATCTCAAAATATGACCCCAATCCTAAATTCCAGTTTTCAAAATAGGTGGTCAGAAATCAATTTCATGACATTTGGGCCCCGGATACAAATGCCCTTAGCTCAGATTGAGACTATAAAAGAGTTCAGAGAGGGAAAAGAAGAGTAATTTACAAAAAGGCGTTTGTTTTTGTTTTTCTTTTTAAGAGATAACTGGGCATTGCTGTGAGTACTACCTTGCCCTCCCTCAAAGAGGGCTGCTGTCCTTTCATTCCAGGCAAGCCCAGAGAGAGGATTCAGTGGTGGGAATCTTTCTCATGGACCAGATGTACACCACACTAGAGAGACGGCTGGCCGTAAAGCCATTTTATGTCTTTCCCATGAGAACTATCTGGAAAAAGCACTTGGACTCCAACAGCAAGAGTTTATACGGACTGGACCACTAGAAAACCAGAGGCTTGGTGGGGCGTTGATGAACGAGCAGCACTTTGAAAGCAAAGCTCTGCCTGACTCATAGGAATTGCAGCCAGGGAGCCCAGCAGGGATGCGGCTGATGAACCCGCAAAAGTGCCCACTAGACAAGGAGGCAGCTCTCAACATCTGCCAGGCCCCTGATGCAAGATACATCTTATAACAGTGCCAGTTCAAGGAGAACAACTTTGTCCTTCCTTTCATCATGTCCTCCCGTGCTCTTCAACCCCAGAGTATTCACTACCAACACCTGGCAAGTCAGGAGAGCTGACTTGCCCCACCCACTCACCTTACTGCCCACCGCTGCAAGCAGCAAGGAAATGTGAGTTGAATCACGTTCAGATTTTTGGATTACAATTTGGAATGGCTATTCTAATTTCTGAATAGAATCTGGGCTGATAAGGTGAATATAAAGCTCTGTATTGCCTAAGAGTGCCCCGAAAAGTCACAAGACTTTCTTCCTAAATAAAACTTAAAGGGGTAGTTAAGAAACCAAATAAAATGTGTCACATGTCCTTATTTTCAATGATTTTGTTACAATATTGATACTGTTATATACATATTTAAAAAAAATATCCTGACAATACCACAATACATTTGTATCTCTATTTGGATATTTATCCTATTGTCCTCTAATATTTGAGAGGAGAACCAAGGAAAATTATTTACACCGTCCAACAAATGTTCTGATCTTTAAAACACTTGCGCTCCAGGAGAAAGCTCTCAGTGTAGGTCTGCTTGAAAAGAGTGGGAAGCTGTAAGTCATTTGGAAAGTAAGACAAATGGGAAAGTTAGTACAGGGTAGTAATACCCACCAAATCCCACTCAACCGTCTATCACTTACCCTTGTCCTTATTCAACACTGCCTCCCTTCAGACTCCTTTGGACTGGGAGTTTAGGACTGTCATTTGCTCATTATAGCTACAGTCAATGAGGAGAGGCCACCAGGGGTTTGGAGCTGCAACAGTCCCTTGATCCTTCTCCTTCTGGAACAAAACTATCCAATCCTATCAGCCTCATCCCAATTGGCCTGTACCTGTAATCGGTGGGTAATTACTGGGGAGAGGGAGAAAAGCGAGTTTTTATTTTCATTAACTTTGTTCCTGCTCCTTGTATAACTTCCATTCTTTTAAAAATGAGGCAGGAATTTCAAAAACCAAAGAAGTTTGTTGAGGGTCCTGACAACAAAGCACTGGATGCTCATCTGTCCACTTTTTGCTTTTTAGTTTTGCTCCGCCTCTTGTTCTATCACCAATCTAAAGGGGAAGAGTCAAGGGGAAAAGAGGAGAAATCCTCACAGTAAATTTACCATTTGATCAGTTTTGCTGCTTTGTTTTTTTGGAAAAATTTAAGGTTTATTTGTGTCTTCATCCTTTTTCTCTTCTTTTTCTTTTTGTGACTAAGAACAACAGATGAAACCAGGTTATATTGTACTTTGAATTTTTTTCCCACTCTTTACTTGCTTCCTGTAGAGAAAAGTATAAGATATATTGCTAGGCAATTGGATTTCATATTATAATAGCTTTCTGCCTCATTCACTGTGGGACCTATGTTATGTTTTGCCCATTTGAATCTATTAAGTGATTTGTAGGGTCTGTGGTGATGTTTTTAGGGGTGAAATATGGCAATTATAGAGAAAGATACTGAACATTATGAATTTATCCCCAAGTCATAATTAAAAACAACAGAGCAGGGGCAGCTGGGTGGCTCAGTCGTTAAGCAGCTGCATTCGGTTCAGGTCATAACCCCAGGGTCCTGGGATCGAGCCCCTGCATCGGGCTCCCTGCTCTGCGGGAAGCCTGCTTGTATTCCCTCTCTCGCTGTCTCTCTCTCTCTCTCTCTGTCAAATAAATAAAATCTTACAAAAAAAAAAATAGAGTAGAGGGTATAAAATGCTAGGTGAAAGAGAGGGGATCTATCTAAAATAGGCAGCCAGTATTTAATAACTGGCCTTGAATTTATTTTGTGCTCAAATGCACAGAATGTTTTACTTAGTTATATCAAAATGACTTCACAACTGTTGTTCCAAAATATCAAATTCTGGTTTTAATACATTTTAATATTTTAAATCTTTTAAGTGATTGTGTTAAAATAATAACATCTATGCCTTTTCTTCCCTTAAAAAGGAATTATGCGTTTCAAGTACTAAATTTTCTTATTCCACAAAGCTAATGAAACGCACAGTATTTTCTCCTTCCTTAATCTCTCTCTCTGTCTTTTGCCTCCTTATCTGAAACACATTAACATTCTGTGAACAAAATGGTGAAAGGGGTTTGAGAAAAAGAAGCTAATATTTTGACTGGGAGTGTACCAGATGTCAGTCATAGCAAAAGAATGCTCTCTCCAGAACCTCTGGATGTGGATATAGATGAAGATACACTAACTGTTAGTTACTCTGTGTGTGTTTTAACTTAAGCCTCTTGATCAAGTAATCCTTAATTCAATGTCAAGCTAATTCACTGTGGCTATTCAATATTACAATAGAGTATTAATTTTAAATTGCTTTACTTTTGGAGGGAAGGAAAGGATTTATGAACAGCAAAGTAATGTTTCTTATATGGTGACTTGTCTAGTTCAGATTTTGATTGCAAGGAAAAGAAACCAACTCAGACCAGCTTCTGTAAAAAAAGAGGGAATACAGTTACTGTAAAGACACTGAAATTCTCAGGAACAACGTATAAATGGGCCTTGTTGGACTTGTAAAACTCAGGAATTGAAGCACCTCCTCTTTTTGTGGCCATGTCATCTTCCATTCCTGTTTGGCTCTTTGGAACTTCTCTCTGTGATTGCTACAATCTCCTTAGTCATCAGTTTGCACTTGACCCAAAATGGCAGCTTCAGCTCCCAAGTCCACATGATATTTTGGTTCAAGCCAAATTAGAACTGATTAGAGTCTCTGTTTTTCTTATGACCACCCATATTCCAAAGATAGACTATTAATATTCACTACACAGTGAATGAATCAGGTGGCAGTGCGTAGTTTTCATACATATTCCAATCAAGTTTTATAAGGATAGAGTATAGGGGAGGCAAGCTCTTTAGAAGGAGTTTTAGGCAGACAATCATGTTTGGTGTAGCTGTTTATTTATTTATGATAATCATTGACTCAACTCAACAAATACTTCATTGACCACTTATATACCAGACACTGTTCAAGGTACTGGGGATATAGCAAGGACAAAACAGACCAAAAATCTCAGGGCCCCTGCGGAGTTTACCTTTTTTTTTTTTTTTTTTAAATATTTATTTGTTTATTTGAGAGAGAGAAAGAGAAGGAGAGTTGGGGGGAAGGGCAGAGGGAGAGAATCTTCAAGCAGACTCCCTCAATGTGGGCTCGATATCATGACCCATGAGATCATGACCTGAGCCAAAACCAAGAGTCGGACACTTAACTAACTGAGCCAACCAGGCACCCCTGGAGTTTACATTTTAATGGTGATCTTTAACCATCTATTTTAAAGATAACTGGAATATTAGTGTCTTCATACAGTAAATACAAGATGTGGAAATAACAATACACATGTGTCTGTATCTATATAGTATCTATATTATAAATATAGATAATTTGTAAATATCATAGTCATATTTGCTTTTAGGTAATCTTCTTAACTGTCAGTGGTGTGTGCGTGTGCATATGTATATGCATTGGGAGCAGCAGTTGAGGTCTTTGCCTTTTAAATGGCATCTGATTTGCACACTTTGATATAGCCTCTAACTTTCTATTAAAATGACTATGAAAATATACCCTTCAAAAAATACAACTAAAAAGTCACTAAAACCCAGGATTGATGGCAATTCATTGCTAGAGAATCAAAGAACCAATAAATTAGGTTGGAAATATATTATTACTATATATATTATTATATATATTACTATACTATTACTATAGTATATATGTAACTAAAGAAAGGAGATTATACCAGCAGACCAAAGATAGATCAAAATTAGGGAGTTAGAGTTTGCAAGTAATCACATATTTGAGCTGGAGTAAAATAAACACATACTGTTATCAAGATGTGTGATCAGAAGCTTCACTGTGCAGGTAGACGTAACTTTAGTGTTGATGCTTCCAACTGCGAATGAGTATTGCTTCTGGCCCCAGCTACAGTGTTCCTGTGGGCCTGGAAAAAGAATGAATTAGTTATCCATTTTTGTTTTTAATGCTTGTTATTGATTCAGCTAATAGTACTGGTGGTACATTTAAACTCTTATTAAATATATATTTTGAATTTGACAGTTTAGCTTTGAGGTTTGAGGTTGGATTTTTCAAGACTACCAGAGATTCTATCTGATAAATATTAAAAACTTGGGTTTTATATTCCAATACATAGATATTAACTAAGAAAGACATTGGGGAGGGTATGTGCTATGGTGAGCGCTGTGAATTGTGTAAGACTGATGAATCACAGACCTGAAACAAATAATACATTGTATGTTTAAAAAAAAAAAAGATAGTAGGAAGGGAGAAATGAAGGGGGGGAAATCAGTGGGGGAGATGAACCATGAGAGACTATGGACTCTGAGAAACAAACTGAGGGCTCTAGAGGGCAGGGGGGTAGGGGGATGGGTTAGCCTGGTGATGGGTATTAAAGAGGGCACGTTCTGCATGACACTGGGTATTATACGCAAACAATGAATCATGGAACACTACATCAGAAACTAATGATGTAATGTATGGTGATTAACATAACATAATAAAAAAAACCTAAGAATGACTATTCTTCCTTAATTAACAGTAAATATAAAAATAATACTAAATATGTTTTTGTCCTCATTGGTATTTTAATTATGCAAATAATATATGGAAATAGTCTCATTGAGAAGATTAATCAATTCAGAAATAAGTAAAGTAAAAAGTAAATTTTTTAATGAGGCCCACTTTTAAATTCCCTATCTCAGAGGTAATTAGTTTGTCAGTAGTTTGGCATATATCTTTCTGGTTCTTTTCTTCTACATTGGCATCAATATATTTATATACACCTGCACATTTAAAATCATATTAACTGTATCAAATAATCCATACTAAGATATTACTCTGAAAATCTGCGTTGTTTTTCTTTCTTTTTTTTTTTTTCACCTACCAATATTTCAGATACTTTTCCAAGTAATTCTTAGGACTCTATAACATTTCATAAACACAGGTATATTTTGAAGCTGAACCTTATCACACGAGAAATATTTTTATTCCTTTGAATTCTGAAACAAATATGATATAAAGCCTTTAGAAAAGTTATAGGTAGAAATAAAATATAATTCCATTTCAGAAGGGACTTCAAACATTATCTCATTGAATTTTTCTATTTTTTTTTCCATTTCAATTTAAGTAAGTTGCAGACCCAGTAAAGAGTCTATATTTTATCACATTTTCTAATCATTGAATTTAAAGTATATGTGAACAGCATTTAAAAAGCTCTCTTTTCATTACATAGTATTTTTCTATAATTTACCTGAGTAAGTTAAAAATTACAATAGCCTATGAATTTGCTATTATTTCTATGTTACAGATAAGGAAATGGAGTCTCATGGAGGTTTAGTGAGTTGTTCAAAATTACACAAAAAGTAAAAGGCAAAGCCTGAAATTAAGGGCTCATGTTTTGAGACTCTAAGACAGAATGCAAATTCAACTTTTTCTTTTCAAAGCTGCTGTGGATTTTTTCCACATTTGATTTTTGAATAATAAATATTAAGTGCTTTCTTTGTATTCTAGCGTTAGGTATTCTACCACTTCTACTTTAAAAAATACTAAAAGTAGAATTTAGCAAGCATTCTAAATATCCCAATTAGGAAATGTGTTTGATATGAGAATTTTTTTTCCTGCAAATGTATTGATTTATCATTTAAACTGAGAAGGTGATGATTCAAAATGACTTGTATTAGTTAAATCATGAAAATTTCTACCAAAGCAACTGTTGCTTTTAGGTGATCAAAATAGATGCCTAGTGATTTTTTTTTTTTCACTTTTCAATTAGTGGTTGTATCCTTGATTATAGAATATGTAGAAATTGAATGTACTAACAACTTGCTGAAACATGACACAGTTCCCTCTGACTCTTAGCAATGGAAACCATGGCTTCATGAAGAGCTCCTCTTCTTTCAGTTATAAATGTACTGAAGTTATAAATGCCTTCAGACTTTGCTAGAACTTGCCAGAAGTGGGAAGTCATCTCTATCAACATGGTCATTAGTTAACATTAGTTAACATTTACTGAGTGCCAACAATGTTTTTGGTGTTACAAATACACAGAGGAAGATGCTGTTTCTTTCCGGAGGGATTGGTTTTCTTTAAGAGTGGGAGAGAAAATTTGCTTTTGAATGCCTGCTCCACTGGGAGGTAGAGGTGGGGAATGTGCCGTCATCTTACATTTCATTCTACATATTAAAGAGTGCCACTCTCACCTCTTTATTAATTGGTGATATATATAATACAGAGAAAAACATATATATATATGTTTTATGTATATATATACACACATACCCATGTACGAAGTGCACATAAATTTCATTTTTATTGGAAACATTGGAAATTTTTAAAAAATACTGTTTTTCTGACTTTAGGTGAAAAAGTCATATCCCCCAAGATAGCCAATTACTGTAGCTTCTGTTTCCTAAAATATGACATATTTATGCTACAAATACAGAGAATGTGCTTAAAAAAGTTTGTAGAGGTATTTGCATATGTACATATTTTTATACAAAATCAGTATGTAGAATAGAGGGATCAGTTTTTTCATTTGACAACTACAAGACAGAAGTTCTCCAGCCTTTTGAAAATATGGGACACGTCCCTAAAATATATGAACTAATAATTAGTATTCATAAAAGATTAATAAGAGATCACCTTTTAGATCCTTGTTATTTCATATCTAAATCCAGAGGAGCTTTTATTATGTAAGTTCATTAAAAGGGAGTCATTGATTTTAGCTATTGGTTATAGCAGAATGTGACGGTGACAGAAAGATACACCTTAACACCGTTCCATTCTGAAATACCGTTCCATTCTGAAAGTGAAACTCAGGGAAATCTGTGAGGTAAGTCATTACACCCTCCCTATCAGATAAGTGACTGAAGAGTTTAGAAAACACCCAAGCTCAGAAACTAGGGTGTGTCTGTATTATGCTATGCTTGTATTAGCATAAAGGTCTAACTTCATTGTTTGTATGACGTTCATTGTGAGGGAAACCCATCAGTTGAAGGCGTTTGAAGAACTCTCAATGGAGTCTCGAAACTGACAATACAAAGGTAAGATTTTGCCTAGAAAGTGTTAATTTTGTATTCCTACCATTAGGTTTCTCTAAACATTTTTAGGAACCAGACTCCCTTTTCCTTTTTTTTTTTTTGAAGATTTTATTTATTTATTTGACAGAGAGAGACACAGTGAGACAGGGAACACAAGCAGGGGGAGTGGGAGAGGGAGAAGCAGGCTTCCCGCCAAGCAGGGAGCCCGATGCAGGGCTCAATCCCAGGACCCTGGGATCATGACCTGAGCCAAAGGCAGATGCTTAACGACTGAGCCATCCAGGTGCCCCCAGACTCCCTTTTTCAAACCAAACCTCAAAATAAAACAGGTAGAAGCAAAGGGGCTTTGGTTGAAACCTGGCCTCCTCTGCCCTGCACTTGCCCTGAATTTGCAAAACCACAGGGCAACAAGAAATTGAGTTAAAAACCATCACCCTTGCAAGCATCATCCGCTAGCCAGGGCAGGAGAGGATTTTGGTTGTTGGAAAAGGATATGGTGACACTACCTAGTTAATACTTCTCTGATTCTGAGAGCACTAAACAATCTTTCATGAAAATGCTGGTTAGATGATTGCAGTTTACACTTTATCAATAAATTGACATTTTTTTTTTGTTTGTTCTTATATCAGCCTCATGTGATGATGGTTAATGTGAGTCTGTCCCTGAAAGGCTGCTTACTCTTGCGTTTGCTGTGGGATTAAGATTTTTTTTTTTTTTTTTTTTCTCAAAAACCAACCTTTGTACTAGTAGAGCTAAGGCTGCACCATGGCTGTAAGGGTTTCAGCAAGCTTATGCCGATCTATGATGCTCAGCCAATAATTAGCACTCCTTCAGCGGGGCTGGGATCAGCAATAACAGCAATCTGTTATGTATGTTCCTCGCATTTCTTAGAAGTTCCATGAAAGGAACATGAAAGTCAGTAGAAAAAATAGATTTGTGTTACTCTAGACTGTCAGTGTTATTCATCTTTGAGAATTTTTTTTTTAATTACAAACCTGTTAGTTCTGCTCAAATGTTGTTTCTTGAACACGTGTAAAATACTAAGTCTTGTAAAGTATCAGTTTGTAAAATACGAGTCCTAACACTGAAGACCCTGTTTCTAATATACATGGAATAAAAATGTTGGAAAAGCTATTACTATCCTCTAAGCAAGCCCATTCTTTTATATATATTGCCTTGAGTTTTCAAAATACTCAATTTAGGATTGTTTATTAATATGTAGTCTTGGTTCTCTGAACTGTGAAATAAATTACATTTTTTTCTTTATTATCCCTCAAGCAGAAATTTGGCTTTTCTACTATTTGTCATAGCTTCTCAGTTGTGTGTCCTTTCATTCTAATTTGTTATGCCTTAATATAGAGAGTTGCGTATATAAAAATAGAAATAAAAAGCCAAGAAAAATCCATCTAAAAAATATTCAGTTGAAATCTCCTTTTGGTTTAAATATATTTTAATTTTACATCTCCTTTAGTAATCTGTTGGGTAGTTCGTATATTTTTTTTACTTCTAAAGTGCTTCGCATATACGATTGCCCACAAATGGGAACAAGTATAGAATGTTGAACTGTGTGGTAATTGAAAAATATTCAGAGATGTTTTGGATATCCGATGGCCCATAGGCATTATTCTGGCATATGAACAGAGTAGAGTAGAATGGACTAAAAAAAATAAAGAATTTTCAAATAAATAGTACCTATTATAAGGAAAAATCAATTTCCACGTCATTTTGTAAATATTTGTACTTGCCCCTTTCCACGGAGACCTACTTTTTAAACAGTGCGGATTAAGTATCGGTTTTGAAATAAGTTCATGTTCATCATCGTATCATCATCATCATCATCATCAAATAAAACACTGACCTATTGATCTGAATTCTCTTCCAAATCTACTGCTAACATGATGTGTGATAATGAAGAAATACTATCCTTTTGGAGACTCATCTCCAAAATTGGCACAATAAATGTCATAGTCTCCTCAGCATGATTCTGTAAGGCTAAAGTAATACCTTTGAAAATAGTTTTTTTTTTTCAAAGCATTAACACTATATAGGGGTAATTCATTCAGGCTCTGGAGACAAACTTTCTTGGTTCAAATCATGACTCTTATTAGATGTTTGGCCTTAGGCATGCTACTTAATATCAGAGTGCCTCAATTTCCTCAGCTGTTAATGGGGTTAGTAATGGTCCTTACCTAATAAGTGTTGTGAGGATTAAGTGAGATAATAGCATAACATCCTTAGTACAGGGCCCTGGGGAAGGTGGACATGAGGGGCATGGTAACTTTTCCTTGCTCTTAAATAGTAATATTTAAATATGTCATATAATATCAAATATTGAATTACTCTGTGATGCTTGATTCCCAGCATTCGAAGCTTGTCAAAAATAATTCAGATGGAAGTTTTCTGGTTCAGATCACAAATGACCTAATGGAAGAGTTTTATTCCCTTTAGAAAAAGGAGGTCATGAAGACACTGCGTAGGCTATAGAAAATCCCCAAATATATTCTCAAGTTTCTTTCAAGCTGTGGTACCCATCTGAACCTACAAGTTCAAACTGCTTTTAAAGGAATCATTCAGTTCTTCCTCATCCCAGGAATACTTCCATTAAGATCATCATTTGATCAAAATGAAAATTTCTCAAATCATGGCAGTTTTCAAGACTAAATTTATACCTGGTTTTGAATTTGTGGGAAATACCCCTTCCTCCCCCAATTCTGGGTAGTATTTTCTGTGATGACAGGGCCTCACCAGAGGAATCTTAACTAAAGATAATGTCATGATATATTAAATGTTGCCAGTATTCCATTTAATATTAAGCAATTACATAACAGCTTTTTAAAATGCCTAAAACTGATACATTCATATTGAGTACACTGCTTCTTGTAAGTCCATTCTCCTACTGATCTTCAACAAACACCATTTAAGTGCCAACCTACTATTATAAGAGTTTACTATTTTATTCTTGCTCCAAAATGGCATCAACAGTGATGGGGGGCTTTCAGGGGATTGTTGAACAGAATTTTTGCAACAAAGGGTAAGCTTGAGGAAATACAAAATATCAACCATAGGCATTGCAATGCTTTATCTCAGCACTCCTCAAATCTACACACCCCCTAATCAAACAAGCAGCTTTATGGCATGCGCAATTGCAACTGAAGTATAACCCGACTTCCGCAGAACGGGCTTCCACAGGATTTCCTGTCCAAAAATTACCGTGTGGTCATCTGTAGCCAAATGGTTACAAATCATTAAAGTTAGCAAGACACTCGTAGCCCAGTTTTTTGTTTTTTTTTTTTTTAAAGGAGACAAAGTGACCACATTTGCAAATTCTCCTGGACTTCTTTTATTCCCCTTCTTTGCCCTGGCTAAGAAGGGAAAAACAAAAACAAGCAAACAAAAACCCTCCCTTCGTAATATCTGTTTGTTCAAGGTGTCATTTCCCTGGGAGGTTGTTTACAGATTTCTTACTGCTTCGCTTGTCTTGCCTGGTAATTACTTACTGAAAGAAATCTGCTCTTTAGGGCGAGCTGTTCCTTTAACCCCTTTGGCTCACTCTTCCTTGGAGGCAAGCAAGGGCGTGCTGCAGTGTCTGGGAACCCACCTAGAGGGCCCCCTTGACGCGAGCACATCCCCTGTCAGGCAGCAGTGTCTGCAGCGGGAGCGGGCTGCTGCAGAGTTAATGTACAGTACCTCGGAGCCTGCAAGTGTCCTGAGCTGCTCAGAGCCGGGCGGCACAGCCCAGGGCAGACAAGGCGGCTGCGACGATCCCAAAGGTTCTGCTGGAAATTCGGAGCTGGGAGACCCCAGCAGGAGCCTGTTGCCTTTGTGTTTTAAAAGCATGCAAGGTCTGTATAGCTTGGGCATGAGAATCTTTCAGAAGATGTCAGCGCATCAGAGTAAATGACACCTCTTTGGGAATTGAATTTGGGGTAAAACAGAGAGAGAGAGGGAAGAGAAAAGAAAGACAGCGGGGGAAGAATTCTTAGACAACGTCTGACTTGCAGCCGTGAAATTCATTTTCTTTCCAAGGCAACATATGAAAAGCCCGCACACGGTTTGGATAACAAATTAAAGGGGTTTCTGCAGTGAAATGATCAATAGCTTAGTCATTTTACTTAAGGAGAGCAGACAGCCTTATTATGGGGTTAGGCAGCAGAAATGAATTTTCTCATGACAGCACCTTCTGAAGTCAGGATGGTAGCTACTGGTAATCCTGTCCTGCAAAGCAGAAATTGCTCCTTGCCTTCCTACTTTTACCGTTGAAAACCAGCAATTCTGAGATTTGGGAACGAAGTTGGCTTTGATTATACATGGTTTCTAGCCCCTCTGCCCAGGTCTTTGTCCGACGTGTCTCAGAAGGCAGCACTGCGTTAAAGTGACCACACATGAATATGTGCCTAAGAAAGAAGAAAAAGCAATATTCATTTCTAAAGGACAGCATGGCAAAGCAACCTGAAGTTTTCCATTTCCCTTCTAACACTTCTTTAACAAGGATAACAAGAAACTGTCTTTTGACTCCTTTTTTCCCACATTCCAGAGTCCTTCCTGAGAGGATGCATTAATTTACACTCTAGGCAGTTGGATTTTACCAGGACAATATTTGCCACCATTTAGGATTAGCGATTGAACTGGTTATTTTAGTGTGTTGACTAACTAGTGGAACCTAAATGGATGGACCCATACCTGCAGTGCTCTGTGATACTTCTTTTTCCAAATCCTGGAAGGGCTTTTGTTGTTGCTGTTTGTTTTTTGGGGGGGATTTTTTTGGAATTCAATACTTGTTGCAATAATTGCCCATGATAGCTGCTCAAACAGGAGAGTTGGAATTCATCTATGAAAATCACTACATGTAACATATGAGACAAGGAAAATATTAATGACAGAAGATCTGCAAACATGATGCACGTGAATAATTTCCCCTTTAGAAGGCATTCCTGGATATGGTGAGTAATCAATACCCCTCCTTCAGTTTGTAAAACTCAGAATTTAAAAATTCCTTGACAGGTGCCAGAGGTGAATTTTTCTTGAACAAGAATATTGGTATCAAGTGAGCATGAAAAGTAAAACATGTTTAAAACCTAATGTTGTCTGAGAAAGTAATGGTTATGCAATAACAAATTACTTGTTAATATAAAAGCATCCCAAAATAAGAATTCTAATATGAGGACATTTACAATTGCTAACATTTCATAGAGAAAAAAACCCAATAATTTTGAGAATGGCAGGTATTTAACTAATAAATAAAAGAAAAAGGGAGGTTTAGATTTTTTTTTCTGTTTTATTTGAAAATTCCCTGGGGAAGGACACACATGTATTTCTGATATCTAATGTCTAATGTCAACTTGCTTACCTTTAGGTCTTTTCAATTTTCCAAAAGAAGGTTAAGGGAAAACTTAGAATGTTGACTCAGTTTTAAAATAATACTAAAATGTGTTGGTGCCTCACATTTAAGGAATTTAACTGTTTAGAAGTTAAGTAGCTATATAAATTCTAATATAACTATGTAGAAATATTTCCACTGGAATGAACCAATTTAATAGAATTCTAACACATGAATCATCAAGTGTTCAGACTCTTAAAGAATTTGCTTAGTGCATTGATATTTTATTGTGTATTAAGGCTCAATGCAATTTATTAAGCTTTCAGGACATATGACATCATGTACCATTTCTTACTAGAGTTTATGAATAAATGTGTATAGGAAATAATTGCTGAGGGTATTATAAGGACAGAGCTCATTATTTTAAAATTGCTTGTTTTTAACCACACCTTTAGGGTTGACTGGATTTAAATCTCATAGTAAAAACTTTGTCAGTGCTTGAGAAAGGCACATTTTAAGGTTTTGTGGTTACTAACATGGTTTGCTTTGGATACTGCAACGTGTCTGATTTTGAAAATATGTTTTCCAGGTAAATTTTTTGGGTGGTCTCAAGATAAGTCATAAATATCAAAATAGAGGTCTCTGAGGGCTTTTCTAACTGGTTTTATGACAGTGTCTCAAATGAAAGCTTCCTGGTATCTTAAGGCTCTGCCAAAATCATCTGCTGGTTTGTTATAGATGTTTGAGCTTGTTAGCTAAAAGTCAGTTGTAGAGAAGGGTGGGTGACATCCTCTGTCACTCTGGGAAGGTACTCATTTTCTATCACTACCAGATACATCCAGAACTGACGTTGTGACGTATCTTCCTTCTCTGCCTTACAGAGCCACCATCCCCAATCTCTAATGTGTTTGGGAGGAAGTCTGGGTGACATGCCTGCAAACCTTAATGGCCCCCTTCCAAGTGCATCACCAGAGTTCCCAACTCAGTGGGAGCTTTGGTTCTAAGGCCTTACTGGGCCTGATGGTGAGGTTCTGGCATCAGCAATAAGGTTCTTGTCATTCTTATAGAATCAATCACATAAATAGTCTTTAACCTTAAAGTAAGAAGGTCTTGGAAACAGTCCCCGGCACGTAGTAGGCATTTGTCAAATATTTTTTTTTTTTTCTTCTATTCCTCTGCCTTTGTTCAAGGTTAATTTTGTAGTTATTGCAATTTGTTTAGGGCTGAAATTACCAGTCTCATTTCTAGAAAGTGTACCTTGCTCTAAAGCAACAGTTTTTGTTCTGCCTGAGCCGGGTTGTTGGTGTCCATTTGTTTATGTTGCAATAGGTAGGATGCAGGTACTCTTTGAATACCTAACATTATAATCACCTCATATTTTGTTACATTTACTTCACCTGTACTTTTAACAGGAAAGAAATGAGCTATTCAATTCTGTAGTTTTTGAAAGAATGCAAATGTGCTTATTCATGCTCCTCTAGGTCTGTAATATATATGTTTGAAAGCTGTATAGAGAAGTTGAGAGTCCTGGTGGTTTTCCTTTGTGCCTGAAGCTCGGTAACCCTTCATATACTTCATTGCATCGTGTGCCGGTTTGCTGTTGTTGTGGTGGCCAAACTGAGCCAGTGTGGAGTGTGAGTGTTCTGTAGATCTATTCTTGCCTGGGCCCTTTAGAAGGATTCATTAGTAAGACGTTGACCTCAAAGGAAGAAGGTGGTGTTTTTTTCCAGGTGACCCAATTAATGTTGTGCTTGGTTCTCAACTTGCCTGATTGTTGTTTTCCTCTTATTTATAACCTCACCTTTCAATACTGCGGTAAGAGGTTCTAGGTGTTTGTTGACAGAAAACCTTCCCTCCCTTTGTCCTACTGTAAGAGTCCCTATTGGACTGGATTCCATGCTCATGAATTACTGTGCTGAGAAGAAAGGATTTGCCAAGTTTTTCTCCTTTTCATCTCCATGGGCTCTCTTTCCTCATTCTCACATGTAGGTCTGGTCTGGTCTTTTTTCCTTTCTTCTTCTTTTTATTATTATTATTATTATTATTTTTATTTCACAAAGGGCAGATCAGAAGTTGGCAACAAATCAATGCCAGGGACTAATAAACATTTTAAAGGAGATGTGTGCCTTGGTTTGATGAGCCTGGCTCATCTCTAGGAAGGCTCTAACCCCTTTGGATAGGCAGGACAAAGAGGTGCGTGCTCTTTTTCTCTCTGCTTTTTGAAGAGCAAGAAGGAGGGAAAATTGAGATCTAGAGTAGTCTTCAAACAGTTATCAGAGGTAATGATTCAAGTAGAAGCCTGTGTATACTGCTCCCCCTTGGACTCTCATCCTCTTTCCCTAGGGCTAGTGTGTTGAGAATTGAGCAATAGTATTACAAATTCATTGTTTATTGGTTACAAGTTAAAGTTAATAAGTGGTCTTTTTACTTGTCTTAATAGAACACTAACCCATAAGTGCTAAGAGAGTGGTATGAAGAATGAGCTTTTCTTGTTTAAAGCTACATTATAAATACTTGCTGAAGAATTTTATTGCAAAGGCTTCTTTCCATTACACTTGTTGACCTTTTTCCTTCCAAGCCAAACAAAGATTAGGGTTTGCCTCACTAGGTAAATAAGTACTATATAGCTCTTCTTATTTTTCCTTCTGGCTGGTTGTGAGAATATAGTGATAGTGTGGCAATTCAGGAATGGCTCGTCTTGCATAGTTGGAAAAAGGGAAATGAAAAAGTCCACTTTCTAGGAACTTAAATTTCATTTAGGAGCAGTTAAGAGGACTCTTCAGAAGCATTGTGGCCTAGAATCATATTCAGGGGTCCAACAAGAATAACATAACATAGTGTGCCAAGCATATGTTTGTAGATTTTTGCCTAATGTAAAAGTATAACAACTTCGTGTAATCTGATTTATGAAGATGCTAAAATTTTATTCCAGAAACACCAGGTCTGTGTTGAATGCCACTGAACTGTGGACTTCTAAGATTTAGGAGGGTGCTTTATTTAAATGCCTTTGCCTCCTTTTTATGATGGACTCAAGTGACCCTGAGGGAAGACAATGGGAAACGGAAGCCAAAGGCCTCTGCTACGGGAGGCTGCCCAGGGCTGCTATCAACATGCTCCTCTGAGGAAACCTGAGGAAGAGTTGGGATTAGTGACTGTAGATGGTGATTAACTCTTTTACTTATTTGGTGCTTAGGATTTAATTTTTTAAAGGCTACATGTTTAAATTATTTTATCAAGCTTTCTTTATGGTGCTGAGAGGTGATTCCAATCAAGAGGCAAAATAGGGTGATTATGGTAACTTGACTCCACACTGAGGCTTCTTTTCCCTTTTTCTAGGCCCCACATCCCTTCATTGATCTTGCCCTTCCCAGGTCCCTAATAAAGTTTACTCCAGCAAGTCAAGGTTTATTGTTCTTCTGTAAACTGACGGTTAAACTCATGTACTCACTCATTTTGTTTTCTTTGATCTAAATCCTTTATGGAATGAAACAAGATATAAATCAATATATTAATACTATCTTGTGCATATATGTATGTATATATATAAATACATAAATATATGTGTATATATATCTATATCTATATCTATATTTCAACAGCAAACACAATGAATAAATAATCAGAGAAAGGCAAGCTGGCCTGATTCCTGATGCAAGGATCATCCTTCTCATCTGGCCTCTTAGACTCTCATGTTTTAAGTTTTTCTTTCCTTCATTTATTGAAACTATAGAAACTCAACCCAGAATTGCATTTTCTAGAGTTTTATGTTTTGGCCAATATAATAACCTCGCTTGTCTTATGAGAATTTTGGCGAGTGGGAGAAACATTGAGTTTGATGACTATGTGTAGTGAAGGACAAAATGCACAAAGTCTCACACAAGATAACAGAGTCTGCTCATTTTAGTCAACCTAAAATTTCTGCCAGTGTTTGTTGTCTGATGAGATTTCAGGTCATTGCTGATCTTGCTTCAGTACCATCTCTTCCCCTGAGGGACAAAACTACCCATTAATTCTGGAATACTAATACCAAATTCTCAGATTGATCCTGAATTCCTGTATGGCCAAATACAATTTGTGGCCAATAGAATTTAGGTAGAGATCATAATTATACAAACTCATCTTGTTCACAAATCCCCTGGGTTTGATTGAAAAGTCAGCCATTGTTTAAGGCAGAAATTCAGGTTTAGATATAATACAGCAAAGATTTTCCTTTAGAGAAATAGTGATCCTATTAAACATATAATTTTCCCTAGGTTTTCTATTTTATTCTCTTTTATTGCTTTAGCTGTGTTCTTCTTAGTTTCTGTTAGCAATATCTTATACTTTTAAAATAAAAATAAGTCATTTTTTATAAAAGTTGATTATGGAATGGTATAATAGAGGAGTAAAGTGGGCATCAGTCATATCAGCATGCCCACAACTTATGGAAATCAAATGTAATTTTTAGTCTAAGCAGACTTAGTAAAATAGTGCTCTTTAAACTGCTGATAGGTTACATCCTCAATGAGCTAAGTGGGTGGTCCATGTCAGAAAGATTTTAGACAATCCCTACAAAAGAAAGAAAGGAAGAAAATATTCTCTATCATGTGAAAATCATTAACTATGAATTTGGGATGTTTTGCTTCTGTTAAATTCTTCACTTCCCACCCGCCCCCCTCCCCCCGCCTTGTTTCTGTATCCCTTTTAGCTATTACTGAGTTAACTTCCACTAATGTTTAGGTATTTGGGCTCAGAGAAAAATAGGCAAGTAAAGGAAAAGGAAAATAGTTCAGAATTCTGAGAGGAAGAATACCTCAAGGAGGGAAACTGACAACCAGTTTCTCACTTGCTGCAGGTTAAAACTAACTTCCTTCCTTCATCCCTCTCTCCTTCCCTCCCTCCCTTCCTTCCTTCCTTCTTTCCTTCCTTCCTTCTTTCCTTCCACAGTATCCACACTTTGCCTCTTCCTCTTCTCCTTTGATCACACTCCACAAACATGAATGCTCATCAATACCCGTCTAGCTGCAGCATCATTGCCATCATTTTTACAATAGCTCCAAATGCCTCCAAGCCATAAATTAACTGCTGACCCTGTTTATCACTCAGTGGACTCCTGGACGGTGTTTCCAGTAGTTAGAGAAACCAGCCTGTAAACATACTTAAGACGAGATATTTTAACTAGCGATTATATTGTGTGCAGTTGTGGGATATATATTTGGTTTCAAGGATGGATAATCGACATTCTATACCATCAGGTTATTGGCTCAGGAAATACAAAACAAACAAACAAACAAAAAACCCCTCAGGTTTCTATCTCTAAATTCTGGTGTTAATGCTATCTGTGACCTTGTGAAGGCTCCCTGAGCTCTTCACTACCTGTTGAAAATGAGTGCAACAGGTATTTCTCTGCTTCCTGTCGAAGAGTAGACTATTAAAGAAACTCACATAGCACATGGGGAATAATAATTTATTAGACTGCTAGACCATGGCATGCTGAAACCTCTTGAGAGAATTTCTTAAAATATAGGTACCAAATGTAACCATTGGGGGCTTCATAGAAGAGATGAACATTGACTGAACACCATTCCCCAACCCCCCACCCTGTATATGCCCCCTGGTTTCACATAAATACATCATTTAATGACAACAGTAACTTTTAGAGGAGGGTCTGATTTGAATCCCTGTTTGCGGATGAGGAAAGGAATGCTCAAAGAAGGTAAATAACTTGCCCAAGGTCCCATATCTATAACTTAGGGTTACTGACCCATTCAAAACCAGGTCTGGCCTCATTTTAAAACCCAGCGTGTTTATATCACTGTATGTTGTTCTGTGGCAGATGCCTTAGCACTATGTCTGTGGACCTTCTGGAAAATAGACTAGCAGGAAGAGCAGAGAAAAGAAGCAGTTTCACTGTGTTAGTTAGCAAGTTGGGTAAGTACATGGGATGCCTAGCAAATGCCTGTGGGCTTTCCCTGAGAAACACTTCCTGTTCATGTTAGTCCCTGACCTACACTTCCACTATGTCAGCAGCTCTTCTTGTGTTTTCTCAGAATGATACATTTTATAAGGAATTTGAGGTGAATCCTGTTCCCCGGGGTACTCTGGTCAGCGGGGTCCTTTCTGTGAATTAGGAAAAGGTGCTTCTCTAGGCAGATATTTTAGGAAAGACGTCCCACTTCGGGCAGATGAATTAGAAATGCAGAGTGTGGTGTTTCGTGAATGGATAGAACCTCCTTGCAAAGCAAAAGGCAGCCCTTCCTCTGGGCACATACTCAGCAAGCAGAGCAGGCGTGAGCTGAACTTTGCTTACTGTGCTGTTGGGCGGTGATCAAATGGCCCAGCCCTGGCCCGCTTTTGACCTGGGCTTTACCTCCACCTCGAAGGGCAGTTCTGACAGTCAGATGAAAGGTCTTTGAGAGTGCTTTGCTGACGATAAAACGTCATTGAAGTTTTGAGTTTTGCTACCATCGTTATTATTTTCTTCAAGATGTTATAATTACAAGTCTTGAAAATTATTTTTTTTTAAAGATTTCTATTTATTTATTTGTCAGAGAGAGAGAGAGCGGGCACAAGCAGGGGGGAGCAGCAGAGGGAGAGAGAGTAGCAGACTTCCCGCTGAGCAGGGAGCCCGATGTGGGACTCGATCCCAGGACCCTGGGATCATGACCTGAGCCGAAGGCAGACGCTCAATGACTGAGCCACCCAGGCATCCCAAAAAATATTATTTTTTTTGCATGGATAAAGAATATTCACATTTTCTGAAATCCGAGCCAGTGCCGAACTGCCAAAGAAACATTTTAATCATGAAAGAGCCCAATATCTTAGCTGCTGAAAAATGTCATTCTTACTCAATTGCTTTAGAACATGTGGAACATACTGATTCATTTAAGAATAGGGTATGCCCAGATACGTATGGTAACAATCCTGCCTTGAAGACACTTAGAGACTCTTGAGGAGAACAGCCAAGAAGCAAATAATTATAGAACAGTAGGGAGCGTATTAGTATGTTTGGTCTATACAAAGTTATAGGCATTCAAAGGGAGAAATAACTGGGTGGTCCAAATACTTTAAAGAAGTCTAGAAATGAGGAACTAAAAAATACCTGATGGACTTGATAATTAGTAGTTATTGGCAACACTTTGGAGAGTGGTTTAAGGGAAATCTGGGGTGAGTTCTATTTCAGGGGTTATAAAAGCAGAGAAAATTAGTGCACACTACTTTCAAAACTGTGGACAAGGACAGAAAGAGAAAGAGAGAGTGGGGGGCAGAAGGAAGAAGGAGAGTAGAATCAGTAGTTAATGAGGAATACCAGGTATTTCTAAGGATCAGGGGGCACACCGCAAGGGAAGTGTCCATAGAGAGGATCAGGACAGTGAAGGACATGCCTTCCTTCCTGATAAGAGGGAGAAAGGGGAGGATGGATGCAAATAATGTAGAGTTTAGGTAGGTGGAAGGAGAGGCTGAGGAAGTTTTGGTCTCATGCCCTCTGCTCTCTTTGGAGGGGGGCGGAGGGGAATTCAAGATTGTATCTCAGAAGGAGGACCATGGCCACATTGTGGAACAGTGTCTGTGGGGAATTGGAGGGAAGTGTGAGCATATCAAGCAAGATGGAGGGAGTCAGTGATAATGGATAGATAAAGTCGATAAAGGACATTTCACTTAAAATTATTTTCACAAAGTATCATGTCAGGAAAAGGGGCAGAGATGTGGCAGAAATCTACAATTCTTAATCACTAAATTGGGAAGCTGTTTTGTCATTAGAATTTCTCCTGTTGATTATATTTTTGGGGATTCCAAAGAATGCAGAATTGATTTTACCGTTGGGGTTCTCTATTTGGTAGTGGAGGAGGCCTTTTTAAGAACATGTTAAGTAGATTGCTGTAACAGTGTCATGACCTAATTTTGGAAATGTGAGATTTCCTGAGCTTCCTGGAAATAACTCTTGGGTGACAAACAGAAGCTCTAAGATGTTTGCTTTGAATTTTATCTTCAAATGAATAAAAATCACAGTGGGAAGAGAAGGCAAAATGATTCAGCTTTGTTCACTTTTTTAATAAGAACCTTTCTGTGGTTTATGTTGGAATGTCACAAATCCATATATATATATAACCTGCTTGTACAAAGATTTCTTCAAAACCCTTCTGAAGTTGGCTTGCAAGTGTCACCCGTCTCTGAGAAACTTACTGAAAATGAAAAAACCTACTATGACTTCAACCAGAACTGGCATAACCTATTTTAAATATTTATAAATTTACATTATCTTTTATGTTTCCATGATATCTCAAGGGGAAGAATGTCAAATATAAGATGCAAATTAAAGGAACTTCTAAAATACCTTATAAGTTAATTATAAATCATATAGTATATAGTGAGTTGAGGAGATATTATGAATTCCTTTCATCTTTTCTGATCATCAGCACTTTCTCTGAGGTCAGCAGATCTTCCTCTTTAATATTCTTGGCGTTCAGTGCTCATAATTACTTTGTCTGGGCTTTCTTTGTGGGATTTCTGCTGAAGCTCTAAACATCTAAATAGGGTCCCAAGCAGTCCTACCCACTTACAAGGGAACTTCGTGATTCCCTTCCTTGGAGTTGTCATGTTTTCCTTTTTAAATCTGAAGGTGAGGAGGTTGAACTAAATGATCACTAGTGGTGCTCTAAAAACCTAAGAGTCTATATCTTACCTTATTAATTTACTCATTTCTATATTGTTGAGGCTTAACTGTCCTTTGACTGAAGGGAATGCTGAGAAATAATACAGTCATCAACATACTCCTCGGAGACCTAACCTTGAGGCCCTTCTGAAGGATTTGGCCCCTCCTGTGAAAAACCCTTAGTCTCTCAGCCTTAGGTATTTGGCTGACTTCCTTCTTCACAAAACTATACTTTAAAGATCAGCCTTGTTCATGGGTCAAATGGCAACCTGATGCCCATTAGTGCTGATAGTCACAGTAGCTGAGAAAATACATCTCACATGCCGTGTATGTGTCTTTTATGTCTTCCCCACTCTTCTCTCGGCCAGAGATCTCAGGCTCTTCCCTAGGCTAGCTCCCATCTAGTCTTAAAAAATAACAGGGAATGAAGTTCTCAGTATCAGAAACCTTGTTGTCGGCTTGTTTGTGTATGCGTCTTTGCTCAGTAAATTTAAAACAAGTGATTTACATAATTACGGGGCGACCCTTATGTTTTAGAGGAGAAAGGAAAGCTGGCAGTGGAGAGTGGGCACATTGAAACCCACAGCGTCGCGGGTAGTGGAGGAGACCTCTCACGTCATAAACAGGCGTGGAATCCTGAGCATTCGAGTTCTAAAAGAAGAAAATACTTGTTGAAGAATCCCATCTTCTAGAAAGTAACCTGTGCATGTTTGATTCTTAAGAGCGGTTGACTGTTAAGGCAGATCAGGATGTCACCATGTTAAAGGATGACCACGTTCTGTGAAGCCTTCACCGCATGTCCTTTTGCTTCAAGGAACTCTCTGTGACAGGGCTAACCTTTGAGAACTCATAGTAACCAATCACACTGCATTCTGTTCATGAGTAGCTACCTCGACTACTTTGCCCACTTCATAGCCCCAGCACTTGGCCCAGTGTCACACCCAGTAGGTGCGATGCAAAGTTTTCCTCAGTAAATGCATCTGTGCAAAGAAAAGGATGAGTAATAAAAATTACATCGTTGGAATATTATGTAATTTATTTTTTGCATTATTCAAATAGCACTATTGTGCCATGTTTTGAGATGAAACAAGCAAACTTCTACACATATAATAAAGATAATAATATCACATTTAAAAGGTTCTGTAGTGCCAGGTGTGGACTAAGCTTTTCATATAACTATCTGATTTTGGAAAGATGCTCCCCAAATTCATGCCTGAGGGTGTGCTATCCATTTACCAAGGGTACACCCTCTGGTAAGTTATCTAACCTCTCTGTGTTTCAGTTTCGCCTCTTGTCAACTGGGGGCAATAAATAGTTCTCACTTCATAGGGTTGCTGTGAAGATTAGATGAGAAAACCTGTCATGTGCTTGGCAGGGCACCTGCCACTCAGTAAGTAACCAATTAATGGCAGCTACTGTTATCGACCCAGATCAGGAGACAAGGCTCTGAGAGGGTAGCCAGGTGGCCAAGGGTAATCTGGTTGCTCAGTTACAGGCTCCTCCAGCCTAGGACTGCCCATAGCTCTAGATTGCTTGGAGGACAAAACTGCTTCTTTGGTGTGTCACGTTCTGGGAACCTTTCGGCATATACCAAAGACAATGCCTTGGGTTGAGTTTGAATTATGGGGAAGAATGCATTCCTCATCATCTCTCTAATCTTTGCAAGAAGCACCTACCTTTGGGAAGTTGCTATGCTCTCCAGTTTTGAATCAGGTCCTGCTTCATGCAGGATGAATTTGCCTTTAGGGGTTGTCTTACTCATGTCCTTCATCATTAGATTCTCAGTTCCTAGCACAGTGCCTGGCACCTAGTAAGTGCTCAATCAGTGCTTTAGAGTGCAAAATTACATTTCCAAATTTGTGTGCCGGGAATTTTGTGCTCTCAAGATTATTTTATTTTTATTTCCCAGCAGATAGTCCGTGTGTTTGGATAAGTAAAATTTCTATAAAAACTGTCATTTTGAGCATGAATAATTCCCGCACATCTTAATTTCTGATACTTGGGAGAATAGAACTGCATTTGCAAAGACAGCCATCCTGCTGAATTGTGTTGACCTGCAAAATCCACATGCTATTGCTCCAAATCACCTCCTTATCTAAGACACTAATTATTTCTTTAAACTAATGACCAGTTCTCTCGCTTTTATTTACAGCAGTCCTTCTTTTCTTGAAGAGATCTATGTTTTATCTTTCTGGCCAGGCAAAATTGTGTAAATTACCTCTGCAGCTGGTCCCTTTCTTCATTTATAGCATAGTCTGTTTCTTCATTTATAACACTTATGTTACATTTTAATTTTTTTTTTTTCCAAAAGATAGGCTACAAAGCTCTCAGATACAGACCAGCCTCCACCTGTGGCTCTTCTCTTCTCATCCATCTTGCACTGTCAAATCACACTCTAAAAGAATCATCTCCTTTGTATATATTGTCTTGCCTCAAAAATGTATTGGCTGTGTGTTGCATACAGGCAGCAAGCATAAGGCCTTGCATCCTCTGGCCTCTACATTTCTAACTTCATGTATAAATGCCAGCCACCATTAGTATTAGTGTTACTCCCCTCATTATTCCACAGTACATAATCCTATATATGAGTTTTTAAGTATATACATTCTTTAGCATAGAGGTTACAAACATGTATTTTTAAGTCACAGAACCCTTCCGTCAAATAAAAGCTCTGGCAGTGACCTAATGGAGACCTGAGAGGTGTTGAGGAGCAGCTTTGCATAAATGCTGCACTTTTATTTTTTTTAAGATTTTATTTATTTATTTGAGAGAGAGAATGAGATAGAGCATGAGAGCGGGGAGGGTCAGAGGGAGAAGCAGGCTCCCCGCTGAGCAGGGAGCCCGATGCGGGACTTGATCCCGGGACTCCAGGATCATGACCTGAGCCGAAGGCTTAACCAACTGAGCCACCCAGGCGCCCTAAATGCTGCACTTTTGAAGAAGGGCTGGGGAAGCTGGAGCCTGGCTAATCAGCAGCCTCCCACCATGACTCCCTCCACCCTTTGCTAGCACCCTTGATGGGGCTCCGTGGTGTCAGAAAACATTGCCCTGCTGTGTGATGGACCTCCTCTTGGAAGGCACTCCCACCCTCTTGCCTTTTGCCGTGGCAAACACTCTAATCCATCAGAATTTGGTTTGCTTGGCCTTCCCTGAATTCTAGGTAGAGTGAAGCCACCCTTCTATTTTTTTGGAGACTCTTGTACTTCCCAGAGCATAATTTGTGCTGCTCTGCAGTAGTTTATATCCACTTACAGAGAAGCAGCTGACTTAGTGGTTAAGAGCACTGACTCTAGATCCAGAGTGCCTTAGTCAAACCTGGATCCAAGCTTCCTAGCTGTGGGACCCTGGGAAGGTTAGTCAATCTCCCTCTGCCTCAGTTTCCTTATCTGTAAAATGGAAGCAATAATAGTGTGTACCTCAGAGGCTGTTGGTAGGATGAGATGTTGTACCATATGTAAAGTGCTTAGAAGGGTAAGGGTATCTGGCAAACTGGTGCTCTTCCACGGTTGGTCGTTACTAGAGCTATTGTTTATCAGTACTGGGTTGGGTTGCCTCAGCAGCAAGCCCCAAGAGCAGGATTCAAGTTCAAATCATTTATTCAGGAGGTGATCTGAGGAAAAACTAGTGGGGGAGTGGAGAACTGAGACAGGAAAGGAAAGAAAAAGGCCCATACAGGGCACATTAATGCTCAGGTAACTGAGATAGGCAACTGGATTCAATCCTATTAGGATCTTTGGGAGATGATGTACAACTTGCTTCAGAATTGTCCTGCCTAAGAAATGAGGACACTGGAGAATTTATCATCCAACTTTCATCTTCACTGGGGCCATGGCTACTTCTATGAATTAATTCCTGGCATTTCCAGCCTGGCCTGCACACAGGCCAAACCTTACATGGAGAATTGCCCATGCTTAGACTAGGATTCCATCAGGATGGTATTGCCAGAGGGATATGGACAGGCAGGCTTCTGATAGTGATCGCTGCAGGACTACAGACAGAACTCTTCAGCGATTCTGTGTTAATCTGTTCTCTTTATTTTCTCTGGCCCATGTACTAGATCTTACAGAATGAGTGAACGATTTAACACGTGGATTTTTTTTCTGCTTGTCCTTCAAAGCTCTCTGTAATTGTGTCTCACCAATCTATCTTTAATTCTCATGATTCTGGAACCAAATTCCTCCTCTTTAATTATGTCAGTCTCCTCAGCGTTCCCAAAGAAACCCATCTGATTGCCTTACAGGGGACACTCTGCCCTCCGCCCTGCCTATCAAAACTCTACCTGTATCCTTCAAGGTTTTCCTGTTTCCACCAGTTCATCTCTTCCATGAAACCTTCTTTGACTTCAGATAGGTCACTTCTTCAAAGTGCCATTAACATAAAGAAGACTGCACAATTTAGTGTTTGACTATCTGCTGACTGGTAAGGTTCCATAACTGACACAAGTTTTAGGGCTAAACAAAAATATCTATGTCTTACATATCTCTTGCCTTTTTCACAAACTTGGCCACATCATACATAGTAAGCATATTAAATACTGAGAGACAGTAATGTGTGGGTTTTGGAGTTAGACAACCATAGTTGCATCCTTGTTCTTCCACTGAGGAGCTTTATGATCTTGAGCAACTTATGATCTGGTATAACTTACTTGTATCTCTTTTTTCCTCATCCAGAAAATATGGTTAATAACCCTACCTCATCATATCGCTGTAAGGATTAAATGAGATACTGTATGTAAAATGCTTACTACAGTTCTCCTCAAGAAGTAGGTGCTCAATTAACAGGATCTGCCAGATTCTTGAATCTAAAGTGCTCAATATCATCTGAAATTTTTGTTGTTCTTTAGTTTCTCATGTTGCTCTTGTTTTGATTTTAGTTGTCAAAAGTAAACATTAAGTGACATCTCAAGAAAAATATTGATATTTGAAATATTGAAAATATTGGCATCTTATGTGAAAAATAATTTGTCAGTTGAGACTTTGAAATGGGTAGAGTGTGATATATTTTTCATATTTTACTTAAAACCTCAACCATATCTACTAGATAAATAATAATTAAAAACTTGAAATCCCTTTGCACATTAGAATAAGGACTTAGTCATGTTTTTTATGGAAGAACATCAAGAACTATTTTATATATTTATGTATTTTTCTGTAAGATCATATCCTGGAAAGTTAACTGAAATTTCAACATTTTAAGGATCTAGACCTGTGTTTCTCTAAGTGATGGGCATGGTGAGGGTTGGAGAAGGTGTTTTAGAGGGAGATAGTTGTATAGTACCAGCAATGCCTGCGAGAGTGTGCAAAAAACTATCCGGCCCTCATCTTCCCATCCTAGTAACAAGGAGTATCAGAATCTGGGAGTGGAGAGGTGGTGGCGAGGAAGAAGAAATAGCACGTGTATTGTGACAAAGCATTTGAGAGGTCTCATAGCCATCTCTCTTAGCAGATAGTTGTATGATGCAAGGAAGGAGCCCATGCTTCAATCTGAGCTAAGTTCAGATTGAAGTCAGATGTTGATGGATTGATTTTGAACAAACCACCCGACTTTCATGAGCATCGCTTTCCTCATTCATAAAAGAAAAATACAACAACAGTACCAATCACCCAGATTTGTTGTCAGGATTCAGTGAGATAAGTTATTACTTATTTGTTTGTTTAAAACTTGCCTTGTTCCAGGCAGCATTTAAGGCAGCCAGCAAAGATATATAACTATGATTTATAGGGGAGAGTGATGGGAGGGGCAAAGTAAACAAGGCATAATGTTAATACTTACATACATATGTAATGCGGTGAAGACACTTATATCACCTGAACAAAGGGCACCAAAACCTTGGGGAAGAGAAATTCCTGCACTGGAAGAGATACTTTGAAGATGCCCTTCGGGTAGGAAGAGAGTCCCCTGAGAATTTGGCCATAGGTAGGTGCTCAGGTGAAATGAAGGTACAAGCCACTCTGTGTAAGAGAGGAGGACTTTGGTCCTACAGAGCCAAGTAGAATGGTGGAGATGAGGAAGGGAGATAAGCAGACAGGTGAGGGAGATGGGAAGCCTAAGGAAGGCTGAGAACTATGTGTACTCTGTCCATAAACAACCCTCCCCAGCAATGAGAGAGAGAGAGAGAGAGAGAAGGGGAAAAAAAAAAAGACCATCAATGTATGTATGTCTCACTTCAGGCCTTCCTGAGTAAGTCAGTGCTTCTGGTGGTGTTCATGGTTTGCAAATCTAAAAGGAATCATTTTAGATTAGCAAGAGAGGTCATTGAGCCCTGCCCCTAGGAGGTTATCACAGATCAAAGGCTGAGTTTTGGGACTCTTACTGGTCATGAAATTAGGAAGCCCAAACTGATTTTATCTAAATCTCAAGGGAAACAGAGAACCCTCCAGCTTCTAAGCCTTTAGCAGTCCATGAAGTTTACAGGTATACCAGATGAAATATAAAGTTCTCTCTAAAAAATAAAAAATAGAAGTTTTCATTAAGCTTTCTAGAATCTACTGTACATTGGGAAGCTTACATACAAATCCCAGTGTCCCTAGATATAAGCAACTCAGTGGCTCAGAGGAAGCACCCCTACTTCTGATACCGATTGGAGGGAAATTTGTCCTATGGAAGCACATGAAGAATGAGTTACATAAAAATCATAGCACCTGATATACGTAAGGTGTTTGATGCATTTTACTTCCCCACCCCTGTCCTTTTCCTTCCCCACAAGTTTCTGTGAAAGTTGTAGTATATTTAAAAGCTGTTTGAAAATTGTAGAAGCTGTTGTCAGTTAATGATTGAAAGAAATTCCATACATGAGACTTCAAAATTTCATTAAATGCCATTGAAACTATTGAGATATTCATAAAAGGACAATCTGAATAAAAATACGTTTATGATATTAAAAAAAAAAAGTTCTGTCTTTCCAAGTGACTATCTTGGAGTTAGAAACACTCCCACACTCTTGCCTCTCATGGCTTATCATAGCCGGGTTTTGGAATCGGGACTCCTGTTCCATTTGTAACGGCAAAAGTAGTATACAGTGATGCAGCCTGGTGTGCCTTTTAAGGAGATCTGCAGCTGAGAGGCAAATGTTCTGGAGTCTGTGGACTTTTGTTGTGTAAGAACGTTGAAGTCAAACTTCTGAGTGAGGCCAGTGGGATCTATCAGTTCTTGTCAATTCACAAAATTGCTTCCCTGTGCTTGAAATGTTTCAAGCATAAATTCATATGATAAGCACAGTGGAAATCAGGAAAATGATTATAAAACGACAGGCAGCCTGGAAATGAGTATATAGACAAAGACCAAGGCTTCTGGAAATTTTGAAATCCTTTACATTTATTAGGTCAGTTTAAATAAGCTTTTTTTTTTTTTTTTTGGTTAAGAATGTGTGAAAGGACTGTTACCTATATTCCCCCCAAAACAATTCCTTGGATAGTGTTTAAAAATACCACATAAACCAAAAAGAATGGAATTGTGGAATATAGGATATAAAGGCTCCATGCATTTTTCTATTTTCCTATCATTTCTTCATTTACATCCAAGTTAGGTGAATTGGCTATTACATTATTGACACTAAGAATTTGATTCTAATGCTAGAATAGTCAAGTGTTTGACTTGATGATGAGTAAAAGATCTTTGAACGGCAGATGAGTTCATTTGTATCAAACAGCTTTACCTTGAGAAAATCCACTGCTTTGAAAGCAATACATATCAGAAGAATTTTGAAGATTATGGTGACCCCCACCCCACCCCCCACCTTTCCTCAGAATCTGTTTTCATCTCAAATAAATAAATAGAATCTTTAAATAAAAAATAATCTGTAATCTGTTTTCATTTAGACTCGTCATGAGTGTCTCCTTTGGGTAATCTGAGTTGCATGTTTTCCCACACCTTCTGTAGCCTTGGTTTCTTTAGAGCTTCAGTCAAGACAGGCAAAAGATAAAAGGGGGGGGGGGGAAGGTTTAATTTCCAAAGAAATGGCTTTTCAGAACCCTATTCTTCACACCTATTCATTACTAAGTGCCCCAGAACTGCTGAGTACAGTGTTCAGGAAGCAACCAGCACATCAGCCTGCGCTATTGTTCTTTCTTTTTTTAAAGATTTATTTATTAATTTTAGAGAGAGCATGGGCAGGAGGAGGAGCAGAGGGAGAGGGAGAGAGAGAATCTTAAGCAGACTCCCGGCTCAACGAGGAACCCGACATGGGGCTCCATCTCATGACGCTGAGATCATGACCTGAACTGAAATAAAGAGTTGGATGCTTACCTGTCTGAACCACCCAGGTGCCCCTTTCGTGTCTATTCTTCTTCTTCTTTTTTTAATATTTTATTTATTTATTTGACAGAGAGTGACACAGTGAGAGAGGGAACACAAGCAGGGGGAGAGGGAGAAGCAGGTTTCCCTCTGAGCAGGGAGCCCGATGGCGGGGCTTGATCCCAGGACCCTGGGATCATGACCTGAGCCGAAGGCAGACGCTTAATGCCTGAACTATCCAGGCGCCTCTCGTGTCTATTGTTCTTAAATTAATGTTCCTGGTGCCTTTTGCATTGTGCTTTGCCTCAACAAAATGTTGTGTGTAGGAACCTTCTGTCTAGCATGGAAGAGCCTCTCCTTCATTCCCACATTACTTTAAAAAAAAAAAATCTCAAATAAAAATTCTTTAGGGAGGAGCAAATTGTTGTTTCATATATACTAGAGTATATATGAAGAGTAGAATTGAGTACTTATTTCTTGGACATTTGTGTGAATTAGTCGGCAAAACAGACCATTTTCTTGTAAGGAACCTAAAACTAGCTATTTTTATGGATATCTTTTTCCTCTGCTAATTTATTCAAATGTAATCCTGGCTAATCTCTTATTTTGTTAACATGTCTACTTGATTAATATGTTTTTCTTCTCCTCTGATACCGATCTACAAATTCTATAGCTGTTACTTGTATTAGTTAATCTAAGTCCGCTATAAATAAACTTCTAAACCTAATGTGATTCATCTTTCTAGATTAAAGATACCAATAATATCACTGAGTAGCTTACTTATTTCAGTTGGAAATTTAGCTGGCATTCACTACTTATTTTTTTCTTGGATATTTTTCATTTTTGGCATATTTATTAGTGTTGTATATTCCTGAAAGCATTAATGTTTAAAATATCTGTATCTTGGTCAATAGAATTGATGGAACTGAATCAGATGGATCAATAACAGGACTTTAAGTGCATTTCAAAGAAACCTATCATCTGCATTAAATCATTTTGTTCCAACACAGTTTTCACAATTTACAAATGAAATTTGTATTATTTTGCATATTTTCTATAAAAAACTAGAAAAATACATTCTTTGGCACTTGAATTTTAAAGCATCCTTAAATTGTTAATTTTGTATGACATCATTATGAGACAGGCAGTAATATTTCTCATGGGAATTTATACATGTACTTGAAGATGTTGAGAAAATACTAATAAATTAAGCACTGAGGTTAAAGAGTGCTCACTTTCCACCATTACTTTCGGTTCTGATTTTGTATCTGTATAGCTAGAACAAACAAAGAAGAAGGTGGAGCTTGGTTTTGGGGGGGTTTTTTAGAGTAAAGGAAGGATGGACTGTGTGTCATCTGAGAGTACCTCTGACTGGGTCATCATAGGAGGGCTTCCAGGCAGCCAAGTATGATATTTACAACCAAAGAATAATGTACTAACTTCCTTCACAGTAATCACAGATGGTGTAGTATTTGCATCTCTCATCCAGTTTTGAAGTAATAATGTAATAATTGGGCTCCCTTCCTAGAACTCAGATGACCCAAAATAAAGAGCTAATGAGTGCACATGACCCTGAATCACTCAGACATCAGCTGGAGGATTGTGTTCACCTCGGGGCTGCACACCTATTAGAGATGACTCCAAGGGGTGACAAGGATGGAAGCAAACTCACGCCTTGTCACATATAAAGTGGGTGAAGGACTGCAGTTGAAGAAAGAACACAATACAGTAATTGAAGGACTGGTACTTGGATGAGAGTTGTTCTTTGTGGCTGCGAATCTGAAATGTAACTAGTGAGTGCCCCTGAGATAACAGAGATTTCACCCCGGAATGGCTGTGGATTGCTTTCATGGACAGAAGCAGCATTTCATGAGATATAGTTTGCATGGGTCTAGGTGAGGATGTAGGGAGGACCAAATGTGCATTGTTTGCTAGGATCAAAAAACAAGAGTAAATGATAATAACAGTTTGATGAAATTTATCTTTTTTTCTGGTTGGTTTAAAACTTCACATTTCGGGCGCCTGGGTGGCTCAGTTGGTTAAGCGACTGCCTTCGGCTCAGGTCATGATCCTGGAGTCCTGGGATCGAGTCCCGCATCGGGCTCCCTGCTCAGCAGGGGGTCTGCTTCTCCCTCTGCCCTCTTCCCTCTCGTGCTCTCTGTCTCTCATTCCCTCTCTCTCAAATAAATAAATAAAATCTTAAAAAAACAAAACAAAACAAAAAAACAAAACTTCACATTTCTTCCCTAGTTTATGCTGTGTTTTTTTTTGTATCTTAGAACACTAAACCATTCTTGACTCTTCTTTGTCCCTTCTGAAAGATATATTCGTATAGCTAATGCATATCTCATGTAAATGTTTCCTGCCTTTTAGTAAACTCTTCTTTAAATGAATCCTATGTTCAGCAGTTCCCTAACATTGTAACCTGGCTTGAATTGGTGATGTGTAACTTGAGCTAATATTTTCTAAAGAAATGTGGAGAAGGGCGCCTGGGTGGCTCAGATGGTGAAGTGTCTGCCTTCAGCTCAGGTCATGATCCCAGAGTCCTGGGATCGAGTCCCGCATCGGGCTCCCTGCTCCTTGGGAGCCTGCTTCTCTCTCTCTCTCTCTCTCTGTCTCTCATGAATAAATAAATAAAATCTTTAAAAAAAAAAAAAGAAATGTGGAGAAAGCAATTGGTCATAGAGGTTAATACATGAAGAATACTGTGGCTTTTTGTTTAAGAGAATTAAATATCAGCTTATATCAGTAAGATTAGATCTTACTATTTAATTCTACCAGTTTAAAGTAAATGTATAGCCTTTTAGGTTTTCTGTAAAATAAACTTCCTGTTTTAAAATTTTAGATTTATAGAAAAAATGCATGGACCCCATTCCCACGTTCCTCTATTGTTGTAAATACCTTACATGAGTATGATACTTTTGTTATAATTGATGAATCAATATTAATATAGTATTATTAACCAAAGTCTGTATTTGAGTCATATTTCCTTATTTTTACCCAACATCCTTTCTCTATTCTAAGAAAAGAATACACATTATGTTTAGTTATCATGGTTCCTTAGAGTCCTCTTGGCTGACATTTTCTCAGATTTTCTTTGTTTTTGATCACCTTGACAGTTTTGAGGAGTACTGGTCCGGCATTTTGTAGAATATCCCTCAAAGTTCGGATTTTCTGATGTTTTTCTTTCTCGTTATTGACTGGGGTTATGTATTTTGAGGAGGAAGACCACAGAGGGTAAAGTGCCATCTCCATCACACTATCAAAATGACTTACTGCTATTGATGTTAACCTTGATCACCTAGTTGAGGTGTTTTTTTTTTTGTCATGTTTTCCACTGTAGACTTATTCTTTTTATTTTCATACTATACTCTTCAGAAAGAAGTCATTATGACCAGTGTACACTTTAAGGAGGAAAGAGTTATGCTCAACCTCCTTGAAGGCAGAATACCTACATAAAATATTTAGAATTCTTCTCCATAGAGTTGTCTGTTCTCTTCCATTTATATATTTATCTTAATCATTTGTGAGTATTAGTATGGACCCATGGGTATGGATTTTCTACTTTAGGTTATAATTCAGTAACATGCTGTTGCATATATTGTTCCAGCTTTAGCCATTGAGAGTTCTTTCATTTGGCTCTTGGGTCCCTTTGACATATTCCCATCAGTGTGTGATTTTCTTTAAGCAGTTTTTTTTACTTTCTGGCATTATAAGATGCAGTCTCATCTTGTATATTTTCTTTCCCAGTCCTAGATTCAGCCACTTATCCAAGGATCTCTGGTTTCCTTCATTGGAAAATGATATTAAAAACCAACATTTGGGTGCTAGGTATGCTCATTGCTACTGCATGTTATTGCCTCTCGGCCATCTTGTCTGACAGAGCAAGGGAATATATGTGTGTATACTAACCTGAGTATATATGTGTATCTATAAATATGTCTGTATGTAATATCTTTATATTTGGTTAGATAGATTGGTAGATTGATAAAAAAGCATGAGTTTATTCTGATGTTTCCAACTTTAATCCATTACTACATGGATTATTATAGCTTCTTCCCCTTGCTGATCTGTAACCTTCCACCCCAACAGCTGGAAACCTAGCTCCCACCATCCAGTATTATTCAGTGGATGTCCGATGGAGCTGTTCCATTTATCCTGGCTGAAGTTGAAAGACATAAACAAAAGCTGAATTTTTCTCAAAGCCTTAGAGGAATTAGATATTTTTTTCCCAAAAAATAAAAATGTTTTTTACTCACAAACTCTAATGACTTTAAAATAGTGTCTGGGTCCCAGAAACTTTTCTGTATAAGGTTGATATAGCCAACTTGCTCATGGTAAGTTGAGTTATATATAAAAAAGGTAAATTCTCAGATAGTTCCACAATTTAAGTTTATCTCTTGCTTTAACCTTCTTTTCTAACAAGTATGCTCTCTACATGATTACTATCTCTGTAATAAAAAATTGACTAATTCGAATCTTATCTTCTTTACCTATAAATCTCTACATTTCTTAGAGAGATACCAAAGAACTACATGCTGGCCATCTCCTGTAGGTAGCTTGAGAAGAGTAACTTGTAGGACCCACTGTTAGCAATTGGACATTGGCCATGCTCTGATTTACTGAGAGTTCTTATAATTCCAAAAGAAAGCAGGGATTTGGCTTCAGACATTAAATCAAGTCTTTTTGTGGTGGTTAGACAGAAACACACTGAAAAATGGATTTTCAATAATGAGCCATATTTTCAATGATTGTCCTAAAGGAAATAATGTTAAGATTTTACATAAAATAGTTAATATGCCTTCAATATGCACTTAATTTTGTGTCAAGTTGAAAGCTAATATAGAAAATCTATAATGTAACAATTATAGGACTCGTGAACACCCATGTGCCTTTGGATTCTAACAAAAGTATACTACCCAGCAGTGCTCTTGTATGTAGTCTAAGATTTTAGGAAACTAAAAAAAAAATTAAATAAAACTTTAAATAGCCATATTTTCTCACTGAGAAAACAAGAAATATAGTGTGAACATGGGGTAGGTAAAATGGTCAATAGATTAAGTTGCTCTTTGACACCACTTTTCAGCTTCAGCTCCCTCAACCTCTTATCCGATCCTGACATTATTCCCCCATGCCCCCACATGGTTATTTCCATTTAGCACTCATTTGAGACATTAAGGGTAAAATGGTGTGCAAAATCAGACATGGTTCCTGCCCACATGGAATTTACAATCAAGTGGGGCAGAGAAGCATTAATCAAATCATCTCTCTCACACACACACACACACTCTCTCTCTTTCTCTCTTTCAGGGACACTCACACGCACATGAAACTACACCTGGGGCAGATGTTTTGTAAGAAAAGCAGGCAGGGTTCAGAGAATCCATTAGGTAGTATTTGACCTGATTAGGGAGATCAGGACTGGGTTCCCTGAGGAAGGGTTGTTTAAACTGTCATTTGAAGGAGCAATAAGAATTAACTAGGGGAAGAAAGACAAGAGAGAGAGCCTGGTATGGTAAATGAACAAGGGGTGAGTGCTGAATATAAAGGAAGTCAAAGAGCCTGAGTGGAGGTAGGTGCAGAAGTAGGAGATGACACTAAGCAGGTGGGCAGGGCCAGCTCATCCGGTCCTTATTGGCCCTGTGAAAGTCCCCTACTTATGTGATCCTGAGAGTGCTGGGCAGCCACTGCGTTTCCAAGATCAAGAAGGCATTCTCCCCCATGTTCCTCTAAAAATAAAAATATGACCCATTTTTCAAAGGGGACCAAATGCCGCCCATCCAAGCCTCTGATACTTCCATTTCTCAGTCTGTTAGAAAAGATCATGCTGGCCCAGAGGGGATATCATTGTTTAATCCGCACACAGAGGAATGTGTTTGTGTTTATAGATAAAATCTATTTTCATATTTCCTTTTCTTAGTGACATTAGTGAAAGGACTGCCCGTCTCCTCAAGTCTCTTTTTGTTTATCTCCTTCTCTCTCTTTATTGCCCTTTGTTATTTTGACTATCTCTCTAGTACTCATGCCCTCCACTTCATTTCTCAATTATGTGATGAGGGGAGGTATCCCACAGAGCAGAGAAGGACAATGTGGTGGAGTACAGGAGAGAGAGCGCTGGAGAGGGACAGCTGCACCGAGTGTTCAGAGGCTGTGATCCATCATCTTGAGCATCTGTCTAGGGCCTTCCCTTTCCCCATCACTTCGCCATCTTTACTTGAGCTAAGGAGAATGTGGTGCTCTAACTTTCCTCATTAGGCTTATGTCACAGTTCATGAACTGAGTCCCTCACTTTGTCACCCAATGACACTGAAACTATATCTCACCTGCATTCCATGCAATGACTTTCTAAAGAGTGTGCAGGCCTCGAGTCTCACCACTTACTCCATTCTCCTTCCATAGGGACCTCTCTAAAGAGGAAAGCCAATCCCATCCCTCTCCTACATATTACTTTGTGGGTCTCCAGAGTCTTTAGAACACGATTTCTCAACCTTGCGTGCTGCACCCCACCTGTACCCTGTCCATGAGAAGTGTTTATAGCTCCTTAAATATGTCCTCTTATTTCATTATCACCTTCGGTCCATGCTGTTCCTTCTGATCACAATGTTTCCCCACCCTCCCTCCAGCTGCTTGGTGAGACCTGCCCCTTCCTGTGAGACTCAGTGGCAGGCTGTCTCTTCTTAAAAGTCTTTTCCAGTCAGCAAAACTAAAGGGCAACCTACGGAATGGAAGAAGATATTTGCAAATGACATATCAGATAAAGAGCTAGTATCCAAAACCTATAAATAACTTATCAAACTCAACACCCAAAGAACAAAAAATCCAGTCAAGAAATGGGCAGAAGACACGAACAGAGATTTCTCCAAAGAAGACAGACAAATGACCAACAGACACATGAAAAAATACTCAACATCACTCATCATCAGGGAAATACAAATCAAAACCACAATGAGATACAACCTCACACCAGTCAGAATGGCTAAAATTAACAACCCAGGAAATAACAGATGTTGGTGAGGATGCAGAGAAAGAGGAACTCTCTTACACTGTTGGTGGGAATGCAAACTGGTGCAGCACTCTGGAAAACAGTATGGAGGTTCCTCAAAAACTGAAAAATAGAACTACCCTACGACCCAGCAATTGCACTACTAGGTATTTATCCAGAGGATACAAAAATAGTGATCTGAAGGGGCACATACTCCCCAGTGTTTATAGCAGCAGTGTCCACAATAGCCAAAATATGGAAGAGCCCAAATGTCCATTGACTGATGAATGGATAAAGAAGATGTGGGATATATATATACACACACACACACACACACACACATACATATATATACATATGTGGGATATACATACATATAATGGAATATTACTCAGCCATCAATAAGAATGAAATCTTACCATTTGCAACAACATGGATAGAACTAGAGTGTATTATGCTTGGCACAATAAGTCAGAGAAAGACAAATACATGATTTCACTTACATATGGAATTTAAGAAACAAAACAGATGAACTTAGGGGAAGGGAAAGAAAAATAAAATAAGATAAAAACAGAGAGGGAGGCAAACCATAAGAGATGCTTAACTATAGGGAACAAACTGAGGGTTGCTGGGGCGGGGGGGGAGGATGGGATACCTGGTTGATGGGTGTTAAGGAGGACATGTGATGTGGTGAGCACTGGGTGTTATATGCAACTATGAATCACTAAATACTACCCCTGAAATTAATAATATGCTATATGTTACCTAACTTGAATTAAAAAAGAAAATGTTACCTGAAAAAAAAAAAAAGTCTTTTCTACCCCACCCCCTGTGTTGTAGCCTAAGCACCATCCCCCCAGCCGCAGCTTGTGCATTGCTTCTTGTTTGGGTTCTTAAATAGGACTGTGCATGTTGTTTTCTTATCTGTCTCCCTCCCAAGATTGAGTTTCCTGGGGGCTCCTAGCCTTCTCTACTTCATTCATTGCACACCGTAACAGCCAGCTGGAGATTGGCACCTGCTTGGTATTGGAATCCCTACTTTCCTACTCTTCTAGTCAATCATTCCATATTCTCCAGGCTCCAGACTATATCACCACAAATAGAATAGGTTTCCCTTTTCCAGGTGTCTCTAAGTCTTTTCCTACACTTAATGCCTAATGCTTATTGGTCAAAATCTCCACATGCAATTCTTCTCAGCCTTGGGACCCCCTAGTGAATGTCCAAGGCTGTTTTTCTCTCAGTTCTACGCTGAAGTCAGACATATAACCCATCGAGGAGCTTGAACTGAGCTGATGGAAGTTGTATTTCTGGCTTTAACAGGTTTATTTCACAGGCTTTCCCCCTCATCTGAAATCCTCTTCCCATCAACCTTCAGCTGGAGAAAAATAAATATATTAAATGGTCACCCTGTGCCAGGTACTATGTTAAGACCTATATTTAACAAATCTTGCTTAATCTTCATGAAGATCCTTTGAAATAGGTTTTATTATCCTTCAGACAGGGAAACTAAAGCACAGAGAACCAAGTAACTTACCCAAGCACACACAGCTTGCACGTGGCAGAGCTGGGATCTGAACTCAGGCTCTTCTTTCCACACCATGTGGTCCCTACTTACCCACATCCAATTCAAGGGTCCGCTTCTCAAGGTTTTTTTTTTTGCTGCTTCTTACCTCCTTTTCTATGGCCCTATTTCAACAACTAGATATTTCTTGGCACTCACTGGGCCTCTGTCATTTTCTATAATCTCATGATCATTATCTTTTCATGGACATAACTTGTGTGTCCTCTTGGAAGCAAAAAGTGGGGATTTTCTGCTTTGTAATCTCCTCACTGACAGCTGGTACAGTTTGGTGGTTAAGAGTAGGGGTTCTAGAGGTAGGCTTCTCAGGTTTATATTGTGGCTCTCCTCGGTAGGAGGTGTATCACCTTGGGCAAGTTCCTTCACTTTTCTGTGCCTCTCTTTCTGTATCTGCACAGTGGGGCCAGTTATAATACTTTCCTCAGAGCGTGGCTGTGAAGGCGGAATGAGCTAATGCCCAAAAAGCACTAACAGCCATGCCCATGCCTGGTACATAATGACTTTGCCATGGACATCGCCTACTGTCATTCCCTCACAGCTCGAGGTCCTTTGCACCTAAGCGATATCCCGAAATCTCAGTTGAGTGACTGTTGCCTGGTATCTTCCAGTTGGCTGCTGGGGCTGCCAGGGATCGCATTTTTATTGGAGAGTTCTGTTAACTAACGGGGCTTTTATTTGCTTCTCTATCAGTAAGTCGTGCTGCTCCAATCCTGGGGAAGTGAAATGTTGTGAAACCTTTTTCTCCTCAAATTTCTTTGACTCTGAGATTCCTCTGGGGTCTCAGCTAAGCACTTCATGCAGCAGCCTTTCTCTTCTCTCCTCAGTCCTGCTGAGATCCTCTGCTCAGTGGCATGTCTGACACCTACCGCCACCCGACATGGCCACTTCCTCGGTGACCTGGCAGTGCCCAGAGGGGCCATGCCAGCCAGGAGCCCTCTGGTAACGCACTTTGGAATTGGCAAACTGACAGCTCCTTTCTCTGAATCGGGCAATCGGATCACACACTTTAATATTTATCAATAGCTAAACGCCACTGAAAAGGAAATGAGAAAGAGCCTCTGGGTTAATCACTATCTGTGATTTTACAAAATGGCTAAGCCAAGTGTAAAATACCTCACAATAATATGCCCTGTTGTCCTGAGGACTTAGCTCTCCGGAGATACAGTTACCATGTGAGGCAGCGAGAAATGGATTTTCTTTCCCTTCCTAGTACACAGAAAATACAAAATAAAATGCTTTCCTTGGCCACTAACATCAGTTTTCATGTTAAGGTTCTTTGTTTAAAGCAGTAGTATTTTTCAAAAACAAAACTAATCTAAGGGATTTTTCTAAATGAGGACTCAAACCTAACTAGATAAGTATATTTTATGCTTTAAGCAAAGTGCACATGTCTGAGATAATCGTGAGTGACAGGGGAAAAAAAACATAGTTTAAAAAAACAGCTTTCATTCTAATGATTTCCATCCAGTGGTTTATTTGGAAATGAATTTCCATCCATGACATCTTCATTTGTCTTCTAATTTTCATGCAATTCGAAAGGGTCAGATTCCTTACCCAGGGGATCATCCTGACCAAATCCCAAAGGATTAGCTAAGGCATTCTGATTTTACAGGCAAATTTATATCTTGTCATTTCAGGAAGTGTTTCCGGCGCTACCATCTCTTCAAAAATATCTTATTTGTATAGTACACGGACATAGTATATTCCTCTCCTGAGACCTAGTCCATGTCACATTTTAAATGGGATAAATTATCTGATTCTATAAGCATAAGAATGAGCAATTTTCCCCTTTGTCATACTAAATAATAAATCCCTGCTGGTACAAAAGGTTTAAAAGCATGTCTAAAGAATGGCTTCTCAGTGAATTTTCCCATTTTTATAGAAAATGTTTAGATGCATCCCTGAGAAAGAAGACTTCTGGCTTCCTCTGCCAGAGGAACATTTTTTGACATATGAGGCAGAGACAAATCAGTGCTGGGAAGCAAACAGTAAGCAAGCACCATCAGAAAGCACAAAGAATAAGATGCATACAAATATGTACAATATTCACTTTTAGGAGCTAACCCACTCTTCTAAAATGTTTTAATACTGATACCATATTACTCATGTGCTGCTTCTTTCTAAAAGTTATCAAAATAAAATGCACACCCTCTTCTCCATCCTCTGCATTTTTAAAATAAAACCTAATTATAAGTAAATAAAGAAACAAAAGCTCTATTAACTGCCACTTCCAAAATCTGGCAGGAATGATTTGGTTTATCAGTATAGGAAACTTATTTTTGACAGGTGAGCCATTCTAAATAGGAACATATTTAACTTGTTTGTTTTGAACAGATTACAAAATAGTGCTAAGAGCTTGTTAATTATAAGAATACCCCCATTCCTTGGGTCGGTGTGTTAGTCACAGCAGGCAAAGTTATACTCCAGTCACAAACAATCCCGCTGTGAATCCGGGTGAGCTGTCAGGCCGGCAGGTTCATGTGATCCGTTAGAACGCCACTTCCATATCAACCACGGGAGTCTGCAGTCCCCACAACAGAAGAAAGGGTTAGAGATCCAAGCAGTTGCAATTAAATACTTCCACCCAGAAAAAAAGGAATCATATTTTATTTTTCAGAGCAGTGTGACTTTGTTAACTTCAAGGACACAAGGAAGCACAAGTCTCTTATGGGGTCAGAGGAAGAAGAAAAACTGGAAATTGGTCAAGTTGAAAATGTCTGCCTCAGTTTGTAAGTGAGGATCATAGTATAATCTTACACTGTCATGTTTTTCAAAATCTTTTGCATAAAATCTTTCAGCGGCTTCCCAGAGCACTGAAGATAGAAGAATTCAGACTCTTTAGCTGGGCCTTTTGCCTGCCAGTAACCCAGCGCCTGCGTCTCTCACCGTGTCCTCTCTCTCTCTGTTTGCCATGTCCCATAAGATTCCCTCTAGGAACAAGGACCTCATTGTTCTCCATTTCCTGCTTATTTCTCTTACCTTTGTACAGTCGGCTTCATCTGTTGGGATCACCCTTCCCCAACCAGCCTCACATCTATCTCCTTTGGTAATTCTTTCAAAATGCCACTAACTTCCTTCAGGCTCCAGACCTGAGGATTGGATTATTGCTGGTACTCCTCCTTTGAGCAATTTTTAACATAGTTCTTACTGGGTTATAATGAGCTGTTTACTTGTCTCTCTCCTCCCTACTAAGCAGGAAAAGCACTAGAGAACAAGAACCAGGGGTATGTGGGTGGCTCAGTTGGTTAAGCGTCTGCCTTTGGTTCAGGTCATGATCCCGGGGTCTGGGGATCCAGCCCCGCGTCTGGCTCCCTTCTTAGCAGGAAGTCTGCTTCTCCCTCTGCCCCTCCCCCTGCTTTTGCTCTCTCTCTCTCTTTCTCTCTCCCTCTCTCTCTCTCAAATAAATGAATAAAATCTAAAAAAAAAAAACAAAAAAACCCCCAAAAAACAAGAATCAAATCTCACTTACCTTGATATCACCCAAAGAGTATCTAACCCAGAGTAGGGGCTCAATATATATTTGTTCAATGAATGAATAATAGATGAATGGTTTTTACCTGCTTTACTCTACCTGACCGTTCATATTCTTTAGGGCAGTATGTTTTTCTTCTTGGTGCAGCCTATAGGACCTACAATGAGCATTTCATAGAGTAGTAGTACACAAAAAGTGCTTAAATTAATTGAATTTACCTTGTCCTATCACTAGGAATAGATTTCTGCTCTCTGTTACATTTAGACTTGATATACTAGATATGTTTAAAAACAGGGAGTCAGTCATAAACCACATCTGGGACTCATTTTCATGGATTTATTAAACTTTACATTTCTACAGAGTGTCCACTGCCAAAGCCTCTGGTGTCATATCCTAAACCAAATATTTAAGAAACATTGTCTGCAAAACAAGGCAACCCGTGTGCTTTGGAAACTCTTTCTTAAATAACATGCCATTTCTTTAACCTTGAATCTATTAAAGCCTTAAAATTGCAGCAATTCATTGGACTATATGTCAAGAAAATGACATTTTAAAAGGGTGGCATGTTTCTTCATTTATATGTAAATTATTCTCATGTGCTTTGGATAGAAAAAAATGGAAATTGTGAAAATATACTTAGCCCTTAAAGAATGTGATTGATCCATGAGGACATCATTCCAGAAAACAAGAACAAAGAGGCAGAAATTCTTTGTGAGTGCTATACACAGCTTTTCAAATTATACAGTATATTCCTAGGAAATGTTTAAATTTTAAATTTAAAGTTTAAATTTCAGCTTTCCTAACCAGAAGGCCTGAAAAGTGTATTTGAACAATGAATTCAGTATTGTGGGAATATGTTCAAGAGCTATCAGCTATAGCTGACCTTTGACATTACAGGTGAACTTGGAGAATGACTTCATGAAATGTTTCCACACCCGAACAATCAGCGTCATTCACACTCATATCTGCAGCTCAGGTCCAAGAGGGTCACTGGAGGCTTAGGTGCTTTGAAGTTAATAGCATGAAACCTCTCCAGAACAAACATTTACATTTTTTCTATTAATTTCCTCAAACAGCATTCATGTAATAAATGGAATCATCTCTTTCAAACAACATTGTAATGAACCACATATATCAATGGGTCCAAAATTACTGGAAATCATAACATGGCTCACATGAACTAAGAATTGTATTATTTTTAATTTTATAGCTTATTTTAAAACTATAATAAATAGTAAAGTAGTTACCTATATTCAGGCCTTTTTTCAGTGAATATCTCTCTTTAAAAGGTACTAAACCATTAGTGTCATAAGATGATAGGTGGAGAGGTACCATGTTACGAGTTTACATGCATTAGATTGGTTCATAACTCATTTAATGAATGAAGTATCTGAAATTAGGCAGTTTCCTCATGACTACAGAGGACAGAGCCATGATTTCATTTGAATATGGATCATTTGGCTCATGGGCTTTCTCTTCCCTCCATTGCCATCAGTCAAGGCTGCACTAGTTAAAAAAAAAAAAAAAAAATATATATATATATATATATATATATATATGGCTAGCTTGTAGTTCTGAGGGTCACAATCTTCCCACTCCATTCACTAATGTCCCCACCTATTCCGTGTAGCTTAGATCTGTGTGAAATCCATGCAGACTACTTGGGAGATGAAGGGCAGCCCACATGCTGTAGCCCCGATGTCTTGCACATGGGATGAACCCAGGTGAATGTTAGTGACCTTGAATTCCCCTGAACCCAGCCATCACCCTAACAGGACTTTTGCAGCAGTGGGATGAGGACTTGTCTAACTCTTACACGAGAACTTTTCATGCCAGAAGAAGCTGAACATGTGCACCTGGTGTCCGGGGGAGTAGCCTGGAATTATGGTGTCAAATATAATTTTTTTAACGCCTCCAGTTTTATCTTAAAAATCTATGTGTTCTGATCCTTTACTTTTCTCTATTTTTTTCAACATAAAAATATGTTCTTTTTCTTCAAATTGTTGGCTTTGATTTCCCTTCTACTATGCTCTCATCTGCATGCTGCTGCTTGAGAGGCACAGTCCAGGAGTAGAAAAATGCTTTTCTCCCCCCAGCACATTTATATCCAAATGAGGAAGCGGTTTGCTTTCCACCTGATATTTGCTTGGTTCACTCCCTTGAGTCTTCACTCAAAAGTCACCTTGGTGTGGCGTTTTTTAACCAACAGATTGAGAACTGCAGTCTCCATTCCTAACTCCTACCCTTGTAGACTTCTCTGCTGTATTTTCTCTATCATACTTCTCTTTCTAATATACCTTATTTTAATGTTCATATTCCTCCAACCACAGTATGAACTCCATAAGAAAAGACATTTGGTCTGTTTTGTTTCCTGCCATATCCCTGTGCCTAGAACAGCACTTAGTATATGGTAGATGCTCAATTAAGATTTGTAGGGAAGGGGCGCCTGGGTGGCTCAGTCAGTTAAGCATCTGCCTTCAGCTCAGATCATGATCCCAGGGTCCTGGGCTTGAGTCCCACGTCGGTCTCCTTGTTCAGCAGGGAGCCTGTTTCTGCTTCTGCCTGCATTTCCCTTGCTTGTGCACGTGCTTGCGCTCTCTCTCTCTCAAAAAAGAAATAAAATCTTAGAAGAAGATTTGTAGGGGAAAATGGATAAATTTCTTCTGCTGTAAATCTGCAAACGTTCATTGTTTAGTAGTATCCCTCATATTTACGGTTTCTGCACAACCAAGTATACGCCCTCTATAGCTACCAATGATGTTCCATATTAAATGCGCAGCATCTTAAAAGGAGATGGAGTGTTAATGACAGATCACCCTGTCAGCAGTCCTTTCCAAGTGGAAGACCTGAAGGAAGGCACTGTTGGGTTTTTCCTTCCACGGGTTCTCATTTTCTCCAGTGCATGCATTGCCTTGTAAGTTTACACTTGCCTTCCTTTAGCTGATTTCATCTGCAAATATAGCAATGCTGATCCGTGTTTAGCATTGTGTGGCTTCAATGTTTATTTTCCTTATTCTCAGGTTGCTATTTTAGCTCATTCTTTAATTAAATGAAAGGCCTTGTTCTCTCAGGATGTCTGCATCTAAAAGAAGGGTGTGCCAGCTACGATGGTTAGTGTAAAACGCTTCTATTAACTCACAGGACATACACTAATGGACATGACCTATTGACAAAAATTATTTCTAAAGTATATTCTACAAACCATCATTGTACTTTAAACATTTGACAAAGTGAGAAAGGCTGACCGCAATCTTCAGCTCTGCTCAGTGTCTCTATGGCATTTAGACATGGAGCCAATTATCAAGATGGCAGGGCTGGTATGTGAAGGTTCTCGATCCCAAGATGCTGACGTGGCCAGGAAATAACACGCGCTGTGTGTTACGGTTGCCACAATTATCTGCCAACGCAGGGGGTGAGGAAGGCTAACATGACTTGCAAATTGGTGTAAAATCAGAGCATGCAGTATTTTCAGTGTTATTACAACATTGCTTAGAATAGTCTAAAGGATCGTCATGGTGAAAGTGTAAATCATAGCCATACAACATTTGATTTTACAGTAGTGCATATCGTAAGACTGCATTAAGCAAAAGTCCTCACACGGTTCAGGTTTACTCTTGGGGAACCTTTAGGTGTAGCCAGCAGGGAACAGTAGATCAAAGACTCCTCTGCTTACCAAAAGTTCGTTTGTTTTAGCATCCTAGTCTTACTCCTGTTCTTATTTGACAAAGCTTTACATAAAGGATTCCTAGAGATAGCAGTTCTGTGTAGCATTTTATTAAGGTTTTAGTTACTAGAAAACCATCTTCCCATTATTTAAAAAATATAAATGGCAGTCATGTTACGTGTCTGCCTCCTTGACTTCTGGCCTGCTTTTTCCCTCCCTTTTTTCATGCCCTGCCTATTTCCAAAAAGGACTTGCAGGATCTTACAAAAAGTACAAAGGCAATAAAGTCTTCTCTTTTTATTCAGAAATTGAAAAGGAAAATTGGATGAAAGGAAAGTGAATATTCCAATAATACAGGTCATTGTGTTTCCTCTGAAGGAGCCCAGAAATCTCTCTCATAGCTACAGAGTGTCCAAACTTTGCAGTAAAACAAGAGAAATGCTAGATGAGAAGAACATAATATCCATTTCTCGGGGAAGACAAAAACTTTCCTTGTCTCCAACCCTGAAATGTATTTTCTTGTGGCATACTATGTGGATAAAGAACAATGAGTGTTGTAATAGCCATTGTCTTCAGCGTGGCCTCCTGGCAAAGCAGAATTCCCAAGTCATGGCCATGGCTCTGTGCAAGTCACTTAGACTCTCTCCACCTCCCATCTCCCTGCTCTGATATTTGGAAACCAGAGTGTCTTTCTTATAGGATTGCTGTGCTGGTTAAACAAGAAGCACTTAGCACGGTGGACACCTAGTATAAAATAAATATATAGAGAATGAGAGATAATTTGACTAAATTGTCAGAATCAGAACATTATGACACAGGTTAGAAATTCAATCGCAGTTTTGCCAGGTGCTCAAGAGGTCCTCTATCTCAGGTGTGCAGGCTTCTCGCAATGTAGTGTAACACTCACTGCCCCTCAAGAGGACTCAGCATAGTCATAAAAGGGAAGAAAAAGTACTGATACTCTCTAGAAAGCTTATTCCTAAGAAAAAAATTTATCAAGGCTGGGGTTCATAAATTCTGGAAACTGATAAGCAAGCACATAAAATAGAGTTAGTTTGAAAAAATTATGGAAACCCGAGCTTTATATTTATTCACCTGAGCTAAGACCATTGCACCTCCTCCAGCAAATAACAGGCAGCGACCAGGGTTTCACAGAGCACAGACTGACACGTTCTAATGAAGCTCGTGCTCATCCCAGCACCAGCTGGAAACAAGGTCACAGTGCCTCGTCTTTTTACATGAGGAATGGGGATTCTGAGACATCCTCATTGGCCTTGGAACACTCTCATTACAGTTGAGAGAGCAGTGGCAGAAAAGACAGGCATTAATTAGCATACCCACCTCAGCATCTGAATGTCACTGGTGCCAGGGACTCTTTTTGCTTCAGTCCCCGGAGGGCCGAATGGAAGGAGAGTTCAGAGGGTCAGAAATCTTAAGGTTTTGTGACAAGTTAGGGACGAGAGGTGATGAACAGGAAGACCTTAAGAAAGGAGTTGGACTTCTTGTCCAGGGGCCAGTGTTTCCTTTTGCTCTTTCCCAGAAACTCTTCCACAATTAAATTTACCTTCACCCTGTGTGTTTCGTCTTCTCCCACCCCTACCCCCTTAGAAGTTTAGAATGGAAACACATTTACTCAGATAGTTATCTACCCTTTGTTTTTCTTATCTTTACTGCCTCATTCTAAATTACCACGTTGAAGGCAGAAACAGGATCCTAAAATCTTCGTAGTGAGGCGAAATGTAACCGACCTCTTTTGGAAAAGTGGTATCTGCTTCTGACTCAGGTGCCTACACTTGTTTTGTGGTTCACCTTCCTGTCACCATTTCAGTGGCGTTTCATTGTGTTCCTTCCTCAGTGGAGATTCAGAATAGTTGCCATCTAAGGGAAACTGCCCATCACTGACTTAGAAATCATAGACATCTCTTCCGAATGCTTATTTATTCATGTTTACTTTGATTTTATAAATAGTATTCCCCAAACTCAGCCATCTTGCATGGTGAGCATTTCCCAAAGTGTAGTGATTAAAAGCTTGGAGTCTGGAAGTAGGTAGTCTGGGTACATAGCCTGGCCCTGGCACTCATCACTTGTGTGACCTTGGGCAGGTCAACCTAAGTCTCAAGTTTCTTTCTCTATTAAGTCGGGATTAAGGTGTCCTTCATGGGCCCTATTTTTTAATGTTCTGTGAGGATTTAAGAAGGTGATACATATAAAGCACTTCTTACAATGTTCTAAGTAGCTAACAAGTTAGCCATTGTTCTCAGAAACAAGTTGAGTCAAACTTGAAACAGTGATACAATGTAAACAGTGTGGACTTTTTTCTTATTAATTGCCACTTACTAGCTCCCTGACTTTGGGATCTGTGACTCAGTTTTCTCATCTCCAAGATGGGGGCAATAATAGCTGTTCTGCAAGATGGTTATGGAAATGTACTGAGATGGTTCCTACCAAGAACTCATTGGTTCAGGTGTCTAGCAGTTAAGAGGTATAGGCAGTGTCCCCTGTCCTCTGCTATGCCTCCTTATGGTTGTCTTGAGGAGTAGAGTTGATGTGTACAACACTCGGCATTATGCCAGATATGTGACAAATGCTCAAGACAGTGTAGCTATTATTACCTTCCATACTTTGCTCCATTTGTTACCAACTCAGTAATAACAGAGAGCTCTATGAGGGTCTGCTAGAGGGAAGGTTTAATTATTTTAGGAGCTTTGGTTCCTCCAGGTTTCACTTTGTAATGTTTACCTTGACTTATTTTTTAAATAGTTTACTACACTTGTTCCTGAAATATTAAGTATGGTTTATTTTGCTCTGTGAACCTTTCTTAGTTAGTAGCATGAAAATATTTTAAATTTCTATTCGAAAAATCTCACTGAGCATTCATTTAAATGCTGCTCAAAATGTTACATAATAGGAAAAAAGTACATGTTCTTTCCGAAATTAAGCCTAAAGAACTCCCTGTATTCAGAGCCAGCATGTGAGAAGGGAGACAGTTGAGAAGTGTTTCTGTTATAAAGCTTACTACTGGTTTTGAATTTTATGAAACATCTATTAAATCACTTAGCAGCTAGATGATGAGGAGGGGGATCCCTGCAATTCTTTTGAAGTGCAAAGTGGAAAATTACTCCCAGGTTATTAGGGAAAATGATCACAGAGGTATGCGCTATTGGTACAGAGACCCATCTGTGAGACAGTAATATTTCTCTTGGGAGATGGTGAAAGTTGGGAGAGGATGCTTTAATTCTCACCTCCTAAATGTCTTCCCCAGTTTTCTATGGTGAGAGAAAATGAGACACAGTAATACCTAACAGTTGGTAAAAGTTACATACATAATATGTGTGTTTACATACCTATATATGTAACTACTTATACACACACACATAGACAGAAAGACAAAGAGAAAATTGTATTAATTCTATGTAATAGAATAACATTTACCAAAAAGTCTTGATTAAATGATACCTTTCTATTTTAAAAAACCTATATTTGTGTATACTTACATATATATTTCCAAAATTGATAAAAATTGAAGTACATAATCTTGATAAAGCATTATCTGTTAGAAAAAAAAATTGGAAAATTTGCTTTTGGAAAAGAGCCTTGCAAAGGACATCATGCTGAGAGAATTTCTTTGAAAAGTGTTTACAGTCTTTGAAGAATGAAAAGGTGGTAGGTTATTTAAAATTTTCTAGAGAGTATGAAAAGAAACTCAACTTTACAGTTCATTGTATGAACTAGACTTAAGTGTAATAGGAAATCTCTCAACCATCTTACTTTTACTAATTACTTACAATTAATTAGTTATTATTACTACTTACTGATAAAGAGATAAATTTCTAGGTACAATAATAGTAAATCAAATCCTACATTTTGTTAAAAAATAATGCTCATGTCAAATAAGGTTGATTCTGTAAGTGCACACCTGGTTCATTGTGAGGGAATCTGCTCACGGAATCCATCATATTAATAGGTGAAAAGAGACAGCAATAGGCTTATAATGACAGCTGTCAGAATAGCATTTGAGTAGAATTTAATATCCATTTATTGTTAAAAAAAGAACACAAGTGAAATAACAGTGGGGTATAGTGCCTATCTCAATAGTTGAAAAGATTTTTAAGAGTGGGTCACTTCTATTAAAATCAGCTCAATTATAAGCGCTATCATGTAATATTAAAATACTTATATGTAATATTGTTTGGGAAGTTCTAATTAGTACAGTTATTTGAAACATAAAATATAAAATGAAAAGTGGTTTTATAACTCTCTGGGTATTTACGTGGAAGAGCCAAAGGAATTAGTTGAAATATTGTTAAATAATGTTGAGATTCAGTGAGGTGGCCAAATAAAAATACATGTAAGGAAATCATTATTAGCTTTTCTGTAAAAGAGTATTAATTAGTTAGAAACAATAATGGGAAAATATCTTTTAACTAGCCCAAGATTCAAGTCACAAAACACAGTGTCCTTATGAATGAAAATAATAAGAAATTAGAAGGAGTTTTTAATAAGGAAAACAATTAATTGTAACTAAAGAAAACTTAAAGGCATCATAATCATATCTAATACTAATTAAGGATTTAAGTGCCTTGTACAGTGAGTATTAAATCATCTGTTAATTTTATATAATCCTATGAAAGTGCAGCTAGTGTTATTATCCCAATTTTATAAATGTGGTTACTAGGATTCAGAGAAATTAAGACCCTTGCCCCAAATCACAGAGCTGCTAAAAGCTGAAGCTATGATTCTAATCTATGCAGATTATTTCTGAACTTCACTCTTACTATGCCATGGGAAGACCTATTAAGAAGCGAAAAATGGGTGGTGTATATATACAATGGAATATTATGCAGCCATCAAAAAAAACACATCGAAATCTTGCCATTTGCAACAACATGGAGGGTATTATGCTAAGTGAAATAAGTCAATCAGAGAAAGACAAGTATCACATGATCTCACTGATATGAGGAATTTGAGAAACAAGACAGAGGATCATAGGGGAAGGGAGGAAAAAATGAAACAAGATGAAACCAGAGACAAACCATAAGAGACTCTTAATCTCAGGAAACAAACAGGGTTGCTGGAGTGGTGGGGGGTGGGTGATGGACATTGGGGAGGGTATGTGCTATGGTGAGCGCTGTAAACTGTGTAAGACTGATGAATCACAGACCTGTACCCCTGAAACAATAATACATTATATGTTAATAAAAAAAAAAAAAAGAAGATAGTAGTAGGACGGGAAAAATGAAGGGGGAGAAATCGGAGGGGGGAGATGAACCATGAGATATGGACTCTGAGAAACAAACTGAGGGTTTTAGAGGGGAGGGGGGTGGGGGGATAGGTTAGCCCAGTGATGGGTGTTAAGGAGGGCACATATTGCATGGAGCACTGGGTGTTATACGCAAACAATGAATCCTGGAACACTACATCAAAAACTAATGATGTAATGTATGGTGACTAACATACCATAATAAAATAAAATTAAAGAAAAAAAAAGAATTTCCCAGCAAAGAAAAAAAAAAACAACAACTAAAAATGTGGCACCTGGGTGGCACAGTCATTTAAGCAATGGACTCTTGCTTTAGGTTCAGGTAGTGATCTCAGGGTCCTGAGATTGAGCTCCACGTAGAGCTCCAATGTCAGTGCAGAGTCTGCTTTGGTTTCTCTCTCTCTCCCCCTCTAACCCTACCCCCACCATGTGCTCTCTCTCTCTCCAAATAAATAAATAAACCTTTAAAAAGAAAAAAAAGCTAAAAATGCTAGTTTTGGCTGATTACCCAGTTTATTCAGTTACACTCAACACCAATGAGATATTATTTCTTATTTTGATGAAATGTTTCAAAAGTTCATCTAAAGGAGTAAATACATGAGAATGCCAAGAACAACTTGAAAAGAAGCACAGAGGTTGAGGAATGGAGAAATGGAGAACTCACCATTCCAGAAATTGTAACATGTTATAAAAACTGTAAGAATTAGGACATTGGGGGCGCCTGGGTGGCTCAGTTGGTTAAGCGACTGCCTTCGGTTCAGGTCATGATCCTGGAGTCCTGGGATCGAGTCCCACATCGGGCTCCCTGCTCAGCGGGGGGTCTGCTTCTCCCTCTGACCCTCTTCCCTCTCTTGCTATCTGTCTCTCATTCTCTCTCTCTCAAATAAATAAATAAAATCTTAAAAAAAAAAAATTAAAAAAAAAAAAAAAAGAATTAGGACATTGGTCCCGGTGAAGAACTAGATAAAGATCACTGGCAAGAGTATAGATTCCTAATTAGACTTTGTGTGTATGTGTGTGTGTGTATACTCATACATATAGATATACATATATGATTAAAGTAGCATTTTATTCAATGAGACAAGGGATGGTTACTCAACAAGTGGTGCTGAGGAAATAGCTAATCGTTTGGGAAAATAATATAAACATATTTTTTCCTTATACCTCCCATAAAAATATATATTAAGTAAGGTTTTAATTAAAATGAAATAAAATAACATAAAAATAAAATGAAATAAAATTAAACAAATAAAAATAACATAACATAAAATAAAATAAGCACTGTTGGAAAAAATGTAAATTGGTACAACCAGATTTGAAAACAGTATGGGAGGTTCCTCAAAAAATTAAAAATGGAGATACTGTTGGACCCAGTGATTCCACTTTTAGGTATTTACCTGAAGAATACAAAAACACTAATTTTTTTTCACATTTTTAAAAGATTTTTTATTTATTCATTTGAGAGAGAGAGAGCACTCAAGAGCATGAGCCAATGGGGAAGGGCAGAGGGAGAGGGAGAAGCAAACTCCCTGAGGAGCAGGAAGCCCAAGTGGTCTTGATCCCAAGACACCAGGATCATGACCTGAACTGCAGGCAGATGCTTAACTGACTGAGCCACCCAGGCACCCCTCAGTTGGTGCATTAATAAAATTATATATTATGTATTATTAAATAGTATTTCATTTTATTTTTTAATTTTTATTTTTATTGAAGTATATTGACATACAATATTATATTAGTTTCAGGTGTACAGCATAGTGATTCAACAATTATATTCATTACTAAATGCTCACTATGGTAAGTGTAGTTATCCTTTGTCACCATACAAAGTTATTACAATATTATTGACTATATTTCCTATGCTATACTTTTAATCCTGTGAATTATTCATTTTATAACTTGAAGTTTGTACCTTTATCCCCCCACTTACTTTGCCTATCCCCCCACCCCTCCCACCTCTGGCAACTACCAGTTTGTTCTCTGTATTTATGGGTCTACTTCTGTGTTTTGTTTCGTTAGAGTCCACATATAAGTATACCACATATGGTATTTGTCTTTTTGCTGTCTGACTTATTTCATTTAGCATAATACCCTCTAGGTCTATCTATGTTGTTGTGAATGGCAAGATTTCATTCTCTTTTAAAGTGGCTGAGTTATATTCCATTGTATATATATACCACATCTTCTTTATCCATTCATCCATTGTTGGATACTTGGGCTGCTTCTATATTTTGGCTCAGGTCATGATCTGAGGGTCCTGGAATCAAGACCCACGTCAGGCTCTCCACTCAGTGGGGAGTCTGCTTCTCCCTCTCTCTCTGCCCTGCCCCCCGCTTGTGCTCTATCTCTCACTTTCTCTCTCTCTCAAATAAATAAAATCTTAAAAAAATAAGTTTTAAAAAATGCACCAACTGAAAAGTATAAAATTGCTATAAATATAGGTGAATATTTATTTCAAAATGGGAAAGTATTTCTAAGCATATGACCAGAGCTACAAAATGTGAAAAAATGTCTAGTAAATATGTGCACATAAAAATAAAATATTTTCATGGACGGAGCTAGAGAGTATAATGCTAAGCGAAACAAGTCAGTCAGAGAAAGACAAATACCAATGATCTTACTCATATGTGGAATCTAAGAAACAAAACAAATGAGCAAAGGAGAATAAAAAGAGAGAGAGAGACAAACCAACAGACTCTTCACTATAGAGAACACAATGAGGGTTACCAGAGGAGAGCTAGGTGGGGGGGGATGGGTGAAACAGGTGTTGGGGATTAAAGAGGGCACTTGTCATGATGAGCACCAGGTGATGTATGGAAGTGTTGAATCACTATATTGTACACCTGAAACTATTATAACACTGTATGTTATCTAACTGGAATTAAAATAAAAGCTTTTAAAAAATTAAATATTTCTGCACATTAAAAAAATGCCACACATAAAATGTGAAGGCTCTTGACAAATCAGGGGATCAATTTTTAACAGTGCTAAAGGGGCATTAACTCTAATGTATTAAAAAGTCCTTAGAAGTCAATAACAAAAATGATGAGCATCCTCATATAAAAATCAACACACAATCAATTCATAAGAAAAGAAACCCAATTTTCCAGTAACGTGAGTAAAAGCCCAAACTTAAAGATAAATGCAAATTAAACAATGGGGGTGGGACTCCTGGGTGGCTCAGTAGCTTAAGCCTCAGACTCTTGATTTCACCCAGGCCATGATGTCAGGGTTTTAAGCTCAAGCGCTGAGTGGGGCTCTGAGCTCAGCACAGAGTCTGATTGTCCTTCTCCCTCTGCTCCACAAGCCCCCCCCCACTCATGCACGCATGCTCTCTCTCTCTCTCAAATAAAATCTTAAAATAACAACAACAATGGGCGGGGGACAGTTTGCCTAATGAAAATGTTAAAGATTAAAAAACAAATCCAGATAAAACCAAATATTGATTCAAGTTGGGACATTCTTATTCACTAACAGTGAAAGTGAAAATTTGATTAGCCTTTCTAAAGGGCAATTCAATAATAATTGCCAAAAACCTAAAAAAAAAAAAAATGCATACTCCGTGAAAGAGTGATTTCTGTTTTAAGAATTTATCCTAAGGAAATAATTAAGAATGTATAAAAAAGTTTAGCTACATCTTTGTATATTATAGTTGAAAATTGCAAATTAATACCTGTCCAGCAATGAGGATTAGTTTATCAAAGTAGATACACGTGATGGAATACTGATGTACAAGGAGAATTTTTAGAATGGTGGATATTCATGGTATGTTAAATGAAAACAATATAAAAACAATACGTAAAATGAAAGACAGCTTAAAAAAAAAAAAAGAACTATATATAGTAAATCGCCAGAAAACATCTGGAAGGACATCCCAAAATATTAACAGTAGCTGTGGCTCAAGGTATGATAATTGATTTTTATATTCCTACAGAAGTGGCCCTTCTGAGATTTAGTCTCTTCATCTGTGAAATAAAAGTCATACTAGATTAATCCTAAAATCCTTCAGAAAAAATTGTCTCATAATTCTAAGAGCAATGATAGTTTAATAACTTTGAGAAAATGATTAAGCTTTTTTTTTTCCCATTGAACTTCAGAGTTAAAGTAAAATCAAGTTATTCTGAGCTATCCCTTAAGTTAAAATTCAAATCCTGATAATTTCTTTAGAAATTGTATATATATATATATATTGCCCTTTCTCATTTATGCATGCCTATTTTTGTGTGGAGTAGGGTAGAGTGAGTAAAGAATTGTACTAAAATTAGGTACGTTTCCCTATAGAATTCTTAGAAACACAAAGACATCTTGTTAATATGTTATATACATTTTTAGAGTTTCATCTATAATTTAGAACCCTACCAGCTGTTCTTGGTTTTGGAAATTTTCTTTAATCAAAATTCATAATGAGAAATTATAAGAGATGCAATGCTTTAAAAAGTGCTTTTGCTAAGTAGAGATTTGTATGTGCTCTAAAAATTGGTGGAAAATGGTTCTGCTTTTATCTAATGAATATTGCTCTATTCTTATTTCCGACTAATAGTGAAATTGCCTGGAAAATGAAAAGGTCTAATATTTCAAGTGGTTATTCAGTACCTTATTGTGATAGTGAAATAAAAAACATACTCAGTTTTAATTTGCTGTTAAATACTCAACATTTCACAGCGGTTGTTTGGAGGCCAGTTCCAATGGTAGCAAAAGTGGCTCTCCAAAAATCCTTTGCCTCTTTCTTGCTTAATCCAGGCTGCTGAGTGGTAAACCTGGCAGACATCATGAACTTCCAAGAGGGAACATATTTTATTTGCCTTACACCACCCGAGGATTTGGCCAATTATTGCTATTTGTTTAATGTTGGTATTGACATAGTGCCTTTGCCCTGAGGAGCCCCAGGTGCTTTATAAAATTAGTCAGCAATTCACATCACAGCCTTTACGCCTGAGAGTGCACACTGAAAATAACAATGATTCATGGAACAGTCATCCCTAACCCATACTTGTGTTTGCCCAGTGAAATAAAACAAATACGCTGGTTTCCCTCAGAGAGCTCGCAGCAAAAGTTTCTAGTGGGACATCAGTGGGAGTCTCTCTCTTGTGTAAATAGGTCAACTCCTGTAAGGAAAATTTGCCATCCACCCTACTGAGTTGAATCTTACTATATTCTGTTCCAGGACCCATACCTTCCTGAGTAACGAACTAACTCCCTGTCTTTAGGTCTTTGCTCAAGTATCAATTCCTTAATGAGACCTTCCCTGACTATCTATTTAAAAACCAACAAAACAGGGGCACCTGGGTGGCTCAGTTGGTTAAGCGACTGCCTTCGGCTCAGGTCATGATCCCAGAGTCCCGAGATCGAGTCCCGCATCGGGCTCCCTGCTCAGTAAGGAGCCTGCTTCTCCCTCTGACCCTACCCCCTCTTGTGGTCTCTCACTCTCTCAAATAAATAAAATACAATCTTAACAACAACAAAACAAAACCCATCATCAAACCCAGACACTCTGTATTCTCTTTCCTGCATTACTTTTCTCTCTACCACATATAGCTATCCATCATCTATATGTGATCTCTCTCTTTAAGTGTTGACTCCTTTCCATAAGATTGTAAACTTTATGAAAGGAGACCATTTGTGTGTTCTGTTAAATTATGAATCTTCATTGGTTACCTGACACATAATAGTTGTGCAGTGAGCATCTGCTGAATTTATGAATGGATTAATGAATTTGCCCCAATGGTGCAACAACAAACAATTGTATTCTCTTATTGTCAACCAAATACAAATGACTTATTGTCAGCAAAGAGGGGTAAGCCGAGTAGATTTGCATCTCATCAGGATTTCTCTTACATTCCTTAATACTGAAAAAAGATCCATGTGGTGAAATAGTATATTCATCAGAGTTTCCCCCGCCCCCATTATTTGCAAGTAATAGAAACTAAATTTAAACTGATTTAAGCAAATAGAAAGGCAGTTTATGGGATCTTGAAACTGGGAAATTCAAGGAGTGCAGCTGATTTTCATGGGTGCAGGGCTTGTTCCAGGTGCTCTTGAGATGTGATGAGGACATCAATCTCTGTCTTTCTCTGTCCCCCTCTGCATTACGGTCTTTCTCAGGCTTTCCCCATGTGGTGGTAAAGAGAGCTGAGGCAACACCAGGTGTAATCCTGCCTGGAGAAATTCCAGTGGCATAAGAGCATATATTTTGCAATGAGTCCAGAGGAGACTCAGAGCTGACTTGAAATGGATTAAGTGCCAGGCTTGAATCAGTCATGTGACTGACCAGGCCTCTGTGCATCCCATCATGGAGGTCCGCCCCATCCTTTGGAGCATGATTCTCCAACAGAACATAAGAAAGGGAGGATGCATGACAAGTATGCAGAGATGCATTGTAATAACCACAAAAAATAAGGTACAGTGCTCTCACAGTTCATCTTTATTTATTCCTCTGAAATTGGGATTTTTCTAAGTTGTTGCCTTCCAGGTAAAAGATGTGAGATAGGGAAAGGGAAGGCTTTCTTAGGAAATCCTAAGAAATCTTTCATGGCCCAGATGAATTGAATTTGTGGCTGATATCCATTAAAATCCTGTCCATATCCAATCCATTTAATAAGAATTTCCATTGTTTTTGAGGGGTTGGTTTTTATGGTGAAGAGAAGAACTAAACGGCTGAAATAATTCCAACAAATAATAATGCCATAACAAATTTATTAAGATTAAAAGTAGCCTAGCTGGGGAACATACTTTGACTTTTGTGGGTTCTATTCACTTAGGCTTTGTGGGCCTCTTCTTCCATTAAAAAAATACTAAAAATTATACTTTACAACTACATTGGTATAAAACAAATATAACCTGGATTATGTTCAATTTTTCTTTTTTTTTTTATTTTAAAAGAAATGAAAACATTTTCATGGGTTTCTAGTAGTATTATGGGCCCGGGGCAAGGTATCTACTATGCCTATTACTGAAGTGAAGGTGGCCTTCTCCTAGTTACATTGGTTACATTTTAAGCCAAACAACTGTTTTCTACCTATCGTTCATCTTTTTAGTTTAAATATGTTTGTATTATTAACATCAGTTACAAGTCAGGCAGGAGGAGGGAGACCCAGAGTTTGGAAAGGAAACTGATATAAGCTGGTATAATGCTCCATCAGCGAAGCTACCTCTGAAAATCATTCTCAGGTTTTGTGTCTGCAATTTCTTTTCACGGGATTTAAAGCTGTTCTACTTAGTTGGCCAAAATCCTCGTTCTTCAAAGGTTTGTGTTTTTAAATGATGCTGAGAAAGGACATGCCATTGTGATTATATTTACATTGTGAATTTGTATAGTAAGGAAAAACTAGAATTTTTCATGCAGAGAACACTTAGGGTTTTACTGAATATAGTTCTCCGAAGTAAAATTGGTGTTGGAGTATTTTCCCTGTAATCCAGGGGAAAAGCCAACCTACATTTTAACAAAGTAAGTGCTCATTCATATGTTCAATGAAGACTCCTTTTCCTTCCTTGAGGCTATTTTCTGAATCTTTAGTTTCCAGTTATCTATGGTTTCAGCACACAGAGCTAACCTGGTCACATGAATTCTGTCTTCATTTACGTCTTGAGAACTTTTTGGTTGTAAACTATCCAGAATAAAACTGGATAAACTCTTCTCAATACCTATTCTTCTGCCAAATATTACTGATAAACTCTAGCAGGTTTTACTTTGTAGGTGTTGGAATCAGACATTTCTGGATTGAAAACCCAGTGTTGTTGCCTATGGGCTGTATGGCTTACACTTACTCCTGGCATATGTGATGGTCTACCAGGGCCCAGGCACCGTTCAGGGCCCTGTGGGTAAAAAGCTCAGTAAGATGCAGGCCCTATCTTCAAGGAAATCACAGTTTAAAAGGAAGATAAGTAAATGGAGAGCTTCTGAAAAGAATGACAGGATAAAGCAAAAGTATCTGAGCATCTCTTAAATCAGGTTATTCCATCAAGTAAGCCTTGGAGGAAGTGATGTTTTGGTGCATCTCTCTGCCACTGAGCTTTTCTTGATCTCCATGTAAGTGGATATTACCCTCAGAAGGTTGTTAGGTTTAAAGACAAAATGTATAAATATTATCCACCATCAAGCCAGGGAAATGCTTTTTGCAGTTTCCATTTCTTTCACTTCTTTTTTTGATAAAGAGAATGTCAGAGGGGAAAAATCGGGAAGATAATGAATCACTGATTAGATAATCAGGCCCTGAATGAAAGTGATGAGTATATTCATGTTTCATGAACTCTATATGTTTGTGTTTCAGTCAGAGAGTCTGTTAATACATCCGTATGTATCATTTATCCCAAGTATAGGTATTATTCCAGAAAAAGAATCTCTGTCTGCTCTGTATAAAGATTACAGAAACAAAACAAAGTTCTTAAACAGGAATGATCAGAATTTTCTATTTCCAGTTATACATTTGGTTGTGAGGTAGAGGGAGCTAGAAAATTAAAACTAAAGTGTTTCACGTTACAAGAAAGAGGTAAGCTAATGCTTGGGAAACGATGTCGTTGCAATACTCATACCTAGAAATTTCGCTGATATTCTCGCTAAAAATCGCTGGCTTGGAAGGGAGTTACACTTAGGGCGCCCATTGCCATTACATGTGGCAGTTGAAAAAGGAGTTGTTAATTCAGCTTGCTAACAGCTCACCTCCCCCAGGACTCACTGTGAAGATAGTTTTCAGTTAATGGCTTAGAGTCTCCCTGACTAACCAACTGCTAATGGAACTGGGTGCCAGGTGGTTGTAGGCATTGCTCTCCATTGCTCTGAATGTAACTAATAGTGATGGTTTTCTTGTCTTGCCCCTTCCGGTCTGTGTCGCCAATAGCAAAGACTATTTCTCATCAGTCGCACAAATTAGGTTTTTCTCTCCTGCTGACAGAGTTAGAGTCAAACCCTGGGCGGGTTGTCCCTGAGTCCTTCTCTAAACTCCGTGTCAGAATGGGAGTGCTCATGACCACACTGGAGACCAGACAGTTCTGCCGAAATCCAAAGCAGCTATGGCCTTTGGCAGTCTTCTCTCTCTTGCCCCCTGGCATGGGTAGAACTAGCGTCAACTGGGTAATTCAATCCTTGGAATCCTTCTTCAGTGAATGAGAAAAACCAGGAGTGGGCTCTTGCTTGTGCCCAGTTTTCTTTGGTGAAGGGTGCTGAACAGTGCCGGGCCATTTCTGGACCTCCCCTCCTCCCACCGCAGAATTTATGGTCTGCACGCCCCAGTTGTGAAGCTGGCTTGTGGCATTTTGCTGCCGCAGGCCTGTGAATGTTTAGAATTGTGTGTTTATATTTCCAGGGCTACAGTTTGAAAACCGAGGGAGCAAAACAGACAGCAAAGAATTCAGAGGTCAAGCTGCTACTGCTTCCTCATTTGGAGAGCTTCTTTCATGTCTGTATATTCCGTACCTAGATTCCCATGTAGCTTCTGTTTTTCTGACCTTCATTTCTTTGGTTAGACATTTTCAAGTGGGTGTTTCTGTAAGAAATCTCCATAGAAGAGGTGTTTACATGAAGTGATGGGTAAGCGAAGTTTGCCTGACACATGGAACCTCGGAAACTTTCCCGTAATGAAAAGGTCTGGCTTGTGGGTGGGCACTCTTCCATCCAGACAGACGGGAATGTGGCGAGGCAGCCAGAAGACACATGGACTTGTGACCACCACGACAGTCACCTCGCTCGAAAAGTCCCAGCAGCTGGGCCTGTTAATCTCTTCTGAATGTACCACCAGACGTTTGACTTCTTTAAACCTTATACTGGATTTCTTTACGTCACTGGAGTCATCACTTTTCCCCTCCTCAAGCATTCCCCCATACGGATATCCCTTAATAAAACCCTTTTTGCCTTTTCCCGCCCTTGACCATGCGACTTGAATGTAAATATGGATTTCACTAATGGTGAAAGAAATCAACATGACCTTAACCCGGCCACTTCTCTCCTCTTTGGTTCATCCCTTCTAAGAATCTCTTCATCCAAACGTGTATTTGAGCCTAAATGGATACATTTAGACACTTTGATAATTAATATGAACTCAGTATTGTTAAAACAGTTGCCAAAATACGCTCATAAAATTCAGGTAGCATCACCACCGCCCCTCCCCCTGCTCCCAACTTTGGGTGGATGAATTAACTGCATCGCAGCCAGCACCCGAGTACAGAGTAATTTATTTTTGTGTCACTTCATGACGAAAGCCCAGCTGGTATTAGCTCAAGTTATGCAGCTGGCAATTAATTGAAGAAAACTCCTCTGTCACTCCTCAGTCAAACATGATCTGATTCAGCAGGTCCTGTTCACTCTCATCCCTCCTATTATACCAGAAGAACAAACGTAAATAACTCTCACTTGGCTCTGCTTGTCATGGATTGCAAATTAGCTGGCAGCATGCAGACTGATTGCATTAATGCTTTCTGGGCTGCTCTTCTCAATTGATTTTTATTTCTAGAAGAGGTTTGGACATTTCATTTCTGAGGCTTTAATGTTGTGCAGAAGAAGGAAATATGCTAGCTTGCCTTTGTTCTTATATACTGCACAGCTGATTTTCAAAGTATTTCAACAAAATTTCAAAGTATGGTACCTGTGGGGCAGGTGCTAGTCTTCTGTGAGTCGTTCTGTGTTTCTATCATACTTTGCTATGCTGGTGGTTGTAGTTTAAATAGAACCCCGAGAGAGATTTGTTCAGGATTTTTAAATATATATAAGCATGTAATGCACAGCACATGGGGTGCCAAAAATTTTTGATGAGTACATTTTATAATTCTTAAAATGTGAAACTACTTGGCATGAGGAGATGATATAGTATGTTAAAAAGCATGGAACTTTTCCATAAAATAAAACTCTGTGCAGAAATGACATAGGAGAATTCTTGCGGGAGTGCTAAGATAGTACATCGATTTGGTCCTTGCTGGGTATGAGAATTCACCAGTTGTATTATTCTGTGGAAATATGTGTTAGCACCTAGGGCCTTATGTCTGGCCTCCTTCCACCCCAATTTCTGTCCTGTCTGTCCAGTGTGCTTGTTGGGTGCTGACTGACTAGTCATTGCTGTGCCTTCAGCCCTGAAAATGAACTTAAGACAGCAACACTGTACCTAGCCAGGATTTGGGGTGCCCATGAGGGGTTCAGTGGTATTTCAGCAACAGGAACTGGAAAAGAAATGAGAATCTGGCAGAAAACAAAATCTAACTTTGGTGCTAGGAGGGACTTGGAAGAACTGGCTTATGACTCATTAGAGGAAGAGGATCCAAAGGGCCTAAGAGAGTCTGGCTTGGATTAGGAGGTATTGGGTTATAGGAGATCCAAAGCTAGAAAGGGCAATAAAGCCTTACGGCGCAAGGCTCTCCTAATTTGGGCATTTGATGCAGGGTCTAGTGTCCGTGAAACAGACCTCAGGGGATGAGTAATCTGGGAGGAAGAGTAGATTACTGAGGAGCCAGCAGTCAAGGCTGACCTCTAGGGCCATATCTGAGTGTCATGACTTAGTTGCGCCTAAAGTTCTTGTAATGGATTCTTCCCTGGCTGGATTCTTTCGTGAGCAGATAGGCTGAGTCTAGAGAGTGGCTAGCTGCAACAGAAGGGGCTGTAAAGATAGATAAACTGAGGGGCGCCTGGGTGGCTCAGTCGTTAAGCATCTGCCTTCGGCTCAGGTCATGATCCCAGGGTCCTGGGATCGAGCCCCACATTGGGCTCCCTGCTCCGCGGGAAGCCTGCTTCTCCCTCTCCCATTCCCCCTGCTTGTGTTCCCTCTTTCGCTGTGTCTCTCTCTGTCAAATAACTAAATAAAATCTTTTTAAAAATAAAAATAAAATAAAAAAGATAAACTGATATAACTATAAAATGGAGAAGCAACCTTGAGGAAACCATTGGTGTTAAAGAGAAACGGCCGTCACATTTGTCTACCTACTAAATATATGCTCTTCCTACACAATTGAAAAGGATTTAGCCAAAACTGTGTTCCCTATATAAAGGGTGTGTGTGTGGTGGTGGGGTGTCCCATGGGGAATTCCTTTCCATAAAGTGATAGACAATTTAAAGTCGGGGGGAAGAAGTGTTACTAGTTTGGGTAATTTCCGCATACAGAACCAGGGATTTAAGTCCTGAAGTGTAAATGTGTATGTTGAACATTTGCCTCTAAGTCTGGTGATGGATATATTTGTAGACTGGGGGGTAGAGGAGGTTATATTCTAGTAAGGTATCTTCGGGGCACCTGGGTGGCTCAGTTGGTTAAGTGTACGACTCCTGATTTGCGGCTCAGGTCATGGTCTCAGGGTTGTGAGATGAAGCCAGGCATCAGGCTCTGTGCTGGGCGTGGAACCTGCTTAAGATTCTCTCTCTCCCTCTCCCTTTCCCTCTGCCCATCCCCATCTCTCGCTCCCTCTCTAAAAATCAAACAAATAAAACACAACCTGTCTTCTGGTTCATTTTTTTCATTTGTAGGAGCAATCTCAGTTTTGGTAACATTTAATTCATGAATTTCAGTGTAATGCTACAATTCCTTAATTTTTATTGTGTGCCACCTGTAAAGCTTATAGTGAGAGCCAGTCACGCAATAAATATCATGTATTGAGTCCTTTATATTTTGGGGGCATTATTTTAAAACATAGGGATATAGCAGCGAACAAAGCAAAGGTCCCCAGTCTGAAAGAACCTTTGAAAAGAATAGGAACTGACATAGTGCCTTGTAATGGTCACAGCATGGTGTGCCTGATTTCTTCAGCAGTCCTTACTAAGGGCATCACTTTCTTGAAATTCTGAGACCCTTTATTTGACTCAGCTTATGCCAGAACTGATGAGAATTAGAACTTCCTAAGAAATTCTAAGAAGATTAAAATACAAAAGCTGTAAGACAAAAATAACCCTTCTAACAAGCTCAGCTCAAGAGAGGGTTTTCGACATGCTCTTCTCAGCCAGTGATTGTGCAGAGGAACACAGGGGTAATGGAAAGCCTTTGCAGCAAAGAGATTCCAAAGTGCCACTTTGTTGGTGGACTTTGCAATTAGTTCTCTGGTTTAAAGAGGATTAAGATTGCTTCTGTAGGTTAAGGCTGTAAAATGGTATAAATGGGGGAGGATGTGACAGGACCGAAAGAAAATCTTCCCCTTCCTTTGTGGCTCTGAGAACTCAGAACGAGCAGCACCATCTAGGTAGCAAGAGAAGGAACTAGAACTTCTTTAGGAGGAGCTTATGTGCGGACCCTCCTTGTTCCGGGGCTTACAAGGGCGACACTATCATCACAGTAAACCAACGGCACCTGTTCCTTGTGCCAGCTTAATCGCCAGCTTGGCACTGGAACAAAGAAATCACAACTGAGGCAAAACATGTTTGTGGTCGAAGGTAAAACCTCCCTTCCTCAGGCTGTTTTGCCATTGCATTTTTTAAGTTTGCAGAAAGAGGCTTCTTTTTAAGAAAATGATGTGCCCTGTGCTGTTAAGTTTCAGCACTGAGTACATGTTTCACATTTTTAGGCAGCAAAACCGGTTTAGACACTGGTGACCAAATATTTTTTAAAAAGGGAAGGGAGAGTTGCTTGTGTAAGTTCCATCTCCAAGTGTGGTCTCCAGGCCAGCTGCAGAGGTGTCACTTGGGAACTTGTTAGAAATGCAAATTTTCTGGTTCTGTCTCAGGTCTAAGGCATGTGCCCAGAAACCTGTGTTTTAAAACCCCCCCCAGGAGATTCTGAGGTGTGCTGAAGTCTGACGGTTGTTACTACAAAGAATACCACAAGGCAAACTTGTTCAGCATCTCTCAAAATCAGTTATGGTAATACTTAGAAAGTTGGAGAAACCATATATAATCCAGAGTGGGTTTTTTGTTGTTGTTCTGTTTTTTAAGCAGAATTCTATGTTTGGAGATAGGAGTTAGAATTTATTTCACTTTTTTTTTTTTTTTAATTAAGAAGCAAAAAGGTACAGTGAGCTATTTATGTCGTTGTGTAGGAATAATGGAGTTTGTTCTAGTGGAAAGTGTATCTCATGAAAAACTTCACTAATATTATGTCTAGACACATATTCTTTTTTGAGGCAGGAAACACAATAGAAAATGGGCTGCTTCATCAAGTTCAAGGAAATGGTGTTTTAATTCTGTAGAGAAGTAATTTCATTTTCTTGGAGAAATGGGTAGACCGATAATAGTAATTTAATTTTCTTAAATATAACGATGGTTGCTACAGTTCTTACCAAGCCTGAAAGAAGTCAAATAGATTTAAATCTAGCCAGTTATTGGATTTGGGAGGGCAGTGGGGGGAGAGGGGGCAGGGTGGTGAAACTTTGTAGCAGGGAGGTAACTTTTTAAAAGCGGACCGCTAATTATCATGTGCTGTTTCCTGTAGTACTTTGACCAGATAGCTAAGGGCATCAACAGACATCTGAGCTCTCAGGCCTTTGTACATAACTCCATTCGGATTTGTTCATTTCACAAGTGTCTGTGGAACATCTGCCATGAACTTCTCACTCTAATGCACAGGATTGGACAAATGAGCAAGACAGACACAGCCGTGGTCCTTGTGAAGGCAAAAATCCAAAGGTAAAGCTGCATGAGTAAACAAGCAATAACTGAAGTCTAGTACTTTCAGATGAGGCAGATGCTATGAGAGCAGCCCTCCTAGACTTGAGGCATGGGAAAGGGGTGGTCAGGAAGAGAGAGTTCATGGAAGATGTGCTAGAATTTCCAGGCTGAGTAGAAACTAGCCAGATGAAGCAAGGGCAGACTGAGAAGAGCATATGCAAAGCACTAAGGCAGTGAGTTCTTAGCGCTCTCAAGTGGCTGACCATAGCCCCTTCTGGTGGAGATGGGGGCAGGTGGAGACTACACAGGTTCTGGAGAGAGAGAGAGATGAAGCTGGCAAAGAACACAAGGAAGGGGTGGGGGGTTGGGGGTAGAAAAAAAGGCCTTGCTAACCATGCTAAGGATTCAGGACTTTATTCCAACAAAATGGAAAGCCTTTGAGGTTGTAGGTTTAGGCTGCACTCTATAGAGACTGAATTGGGGAAGCCTGGTGCTGGAGGAAAGGAGACCAGTAGACACACTGTTGTAGTAATTCTGACAAGTATTCATCACTTGGATCAGTAGCAAAGTGAGGATGCAGAGGAGTAAAAAGATTGAGAAACAAGCTAGTCAGGAAGCAGATTCACTGGACCTGGTGATTAATTAGGTGTGGACGTGACGGAGAAGCAGACACCTTGATCAACTAGTGGGCTATTCATTGAGCTAAGGGCACAGGAGAGCTCGCAGGTTCTAGAGTGAAATGACACTTCCATATGGACATGCTGAGTCTGAGTATTCTGTGGTTGCCCATGACAAATAAACTGTTGGAAATGCAATGTAGCCTGGAACACAAGTGATCTGGGCTCCTCTCTTAGGCCACTCCGTCCTCATAAATGCTTTTCATGCTTTATCATGGAGAAGCCTAAACCAAAGAACTTTCTTTATGTCCTTGATTGCTCCCATAGTGATTCGGCACTACTTCCGCTGCCAGTTTTAAGTGCTAAGTGAATTTTAGAGTGAGGTTATTTTTCTGCAAGACATCCTAGGAAGCAGTTTGGTTTACTCAGTGAAACATGCTTACCAACCAACCACATATATTACCTTTCAGTTGGTATTTTATTTCAACAGTGGAAGATACGAGAGAACTGGAATGGTCTAAGCCCAATTTAAATATGCCTATCCTCATTTACATCACAGATCATTTCCCTGTAAGAGTAAAATGTAAATACTTCTGCTGTAGATTTGTTGCTTGATGTGAGCAACACTAGAAAATGAACGGGTGAATATAACAGCTAAAGAGCAAGACAAATATTCTTATTTTGAGAAAGAGGAATTACAGTTATCACACAACTGTCCTTAGTTTTATAATGATGTAGCAGTGCACATTCACATAAAATATTTAAATTTGAATGTTAGAAGCTTTGTCATGTCAAAAAAGACTTTGAGGGCCTCTTATTTACTGAGTAATTGCATGTACAAGTAATGGCTGTCAAAAACTTTAAAAAAAAAACTCATATAAATTATTAATTACTCTAAATTTTTACCCAAAATTCTCTCCATAATGATGGAACTTTTGACGTTATTTTTGAGAGACCACAAGTTGTCACACAAATTAATATAAAAACACATAAATTTCTGCTAGCCTTCAGAATAATGAGAGCAAGTGTCCTCAACAAAATTTAGAATAGTAAAATCTTACTGTTTGCAAGTAGCCAAATTAGAAAAAGTAGGGAAGCACGTAGGAAATATTTCCGATGATAAATTCTTTTTAACACCTGCATTACTTTAGTCTTTTAAGTAAACAATTAAGCCTACTCTTGTGATGTACTACATGTAAACCTCTTCTGATTCATAATTAATTTTCTGATTAATCTATTTGAAATACAAAATTCCTGCTCATACATAATGTAGATTAAAGCTGGACAGGTTGGGAGCTGGTCAAAACTGTTAAAGCGTGTCTTCTGCAGGCCCGTTTTCTCTTCCTGAGCTCTTTGTCATAATTCAGGTCGTTAGAACCCTTATTCTCACTAACAAATGTTTTATTCCAGCCAGGACAATGTTCATCCTCATTTCTATCAATGACTTTGCCTTTAGCCGTTCAATAAAATATGTATATGTGTGTGTGTGAGTACATATACACATACACACACGTATATACTTAACTATTCAATAAACTGTTAAATCTTCTGCAAATCCAGGATAAGCTTGTTTAAATTGGGGGATGGATAATTATTGCAGCCTAACAGTGGCTCATATACTAACTATATATTGGACATCATATATGGAGCAGTATTATATTTAGAACTGAGATCCTACATCATATAGGATGTCCCAGATTTGTGGTGGTAAACACATTAGATGAGCTAATTTACAGAGAATACAGAACTACAGAATTATGTGTCTTTTTTCATAACGTCATTCACTGCAGTAGGTACACGGTAAATCTCATACTAAAAAGAAAAGAAAGTTCTTTTTTAAAAGACTGCAAGTGGAATAAGTGGATAAAATCTTTAGAAATAAGCCATATAAGCTGAAATCTAAGAGAGTTGAAGAAGTGGGAGGAGTTAAATATTATAAATACACAGAGTTGAGAGATCTGAATTGGATCCTGACCTGGGAAGTGCCAATATTCATGTTGAAAAGCTTTAAGAGTAGGTAAGAACTATCTTTTCTAATCACAGATTACAGATAAAAATTTTAAATGTACTTGCTATTACTCCAATTTCCACATCCAGAAACCATGATCTATTCTTTTGTTTTGCATCCTTATTATTTTTAAAATATAATCCACTGAGCCCTGTATTTTGACATTGCCTCTTTTATATTTCTCTTCTCTTCTCATCTCTTCCCTTCTCTTCTCTTCTCTGCTCTGCTCTGCTCTTCTCGGACGCCCAACATTGTTTTCTATTTTTTCTCTATGGCTTCTTTCTTCAAATAATTTTTAAAATCATATTTCCCTCAGCACCCTAAAAAAATATTTTCATTCCTTGTTTTAGGCATTTGAATTATTTAAGAGCATTGTAGTTACATCTTTGCCCAGATTATCGTGCTGGTATGTTTTGGTCACTATTCTTTAAGGCTTGTAAGAGATCAGTTTCTTCAGCACAACCCAGCCCCAGACAATGCAAGGTTAGGATAATATATTAACACTGCACATGTTCCTTTTGTTGTTCAAGCATTTACAGAATCTTTTGAGTATCAAGTATGTGCAAAACCAAGTCAACTTTAGGGAGATCTTAGGATCTGTGGGATCTGTCATAAGATTTTATAAAGAAAAGTGAAACCCCCCAAAGATGAGTGTTAATATTCAGTTTGCATTTATAGCCTCTATGATGCCTTTTAAAAATATATCCACTCATCTTATGTCAATAAAAAGGACATATTTATTATAAGTTGTGGCAGACAGTGTTTATGAAAAGTTTATAGTCTATGTGTTAAAGGTAAAAGTGAAGAAAGTATGCTCTTTTGTTGTATTTTTCCCAATGATTTATTTAAGTATTTACCTCCTATAAGAAATTTTTGAAACACTGGTGCCGATAATAGGCCCTAAACAAAGACCAGCTCAATGTACTTTCACACATATTATCCTAATTGCTTTTACGTCATTGCTAGGAGGTCAATATATGACACTCTTGTTTCATTAGCATCCCAACAGATTATTAGGCAAATCAACAGAATGAAAATTTAAAGCTACATTATCTAACTGAAAAAGCCTTCACTTATATTTTCAAGCACTATTTCTCACCCACCTTAAATCATTTGGGGAACTTTTAAAAATCTCATGCCCAGGCCAGATACCTGGACCAATGACAAGAGAGTTTCAGGGGAAAGGCCTCAGGAGGCAGCACATTTAACCACCCCCCGCCCCCAGGGACGCCACCGCTTCAAAGACTCACTAAGCTCCACTCTTGGAAGTGCTGGTTAAGTAATGCTTCCCCCACACCTGCTCTGCCTCCCAGTGTTACTACTTTCCACCTGTTCCCGTCATTTCGAAGAGCGATCATTTGAACCATCTGGACACATGAGAGGAGTACTCCGCCCCCCTCCCAGTTGCAATCTAAGCATAAAAGCCCTATTTAGCTTCCAACAATTTGCATGAAAAACAAATGCAAAAATAAGCATCACACCTAGTATTAAGAAATACTTAATAAGAAGCTTAAAATTCCGCCTTGTCCCTCGCCTTCCCGGCCATCACATTCACACCCAGCTCAAATGCCTCTCAAGTTCTTGCCTTTATCTCCATCACTCCTGCACTGGCCTGGTCTTTGGTCAAGTTAGAAGTTGCCAGGATTCTCTGACGACATTCTCTGAGATTCAGTCCAGAGCTCAGAACCCATCTCCCTAATGAGAGATTGTGTTACGTAAATTCACTGCCTAGAAACTCTCATTGGTTCCCCGCTTGTTGCCTTCAAAAAAACCCCTTAACTCACACGAAGTCCAGCATGGCCCAACTCCACTGCTGACAGATTTACCCTACTACTTCATGACGCGCACGTTTTGTGGAAAAAGTCTTCAGCCCCATTCTGTACCTTGGAAACTCATCATCCAACAGCTCAATAGTGCCTCTTCTGGGCCACTGTCCCTGGTTTTCCAGAAAGAATTAGCTGCTACATGCTCTGGGTTCTCTCAGCAGGTTGGCTCCACCTTAATTATAGCAAATGTTATGTAACAAAAATGCTATTTTTGGTTACTCAAATAGAACGATAGACAATACAGTATATGTGGTTTGTGGGGCGCCTGGGTGGCTCAGTGGGCTAAGCGACACACTCTTGATTTCTTCAGCTCAGGGGATTTATCTCAGCGTCGTGGGATCAAGCCCCAAGTGAGGCTCTGCATTTGGGGGCAGACAATCTGCTTGGGATGCTCTCTTTCCCTCTCCCTCTGCTCACACTCTCTAAATTAATTAATTAATTAGTTAATTAAATCTTTAAAAAACAAAAAACACCACAATATATGTGTTTTGTGCTTATTTTAACTCACAAAGGAAAATACCCATATTTTTTAAGACTTTGAAGATTTTAAAATAGGGTTATATATAAATAGGATTTTGTTTATTTGTTTGGTTTTGCTTTTTCATGTTTCACCCCTAGATTCTTATTGAGAGAGAAAATCAATCTGGAAAATATGTCTAAAGAACGAGAGAAGAATTCTAACAAAATATGCTAGATTTCTATTAATATCCAAAAAGAATGTCTTGATATAATATATAATGCTTTTTTTTTTTAAGATTTTATTTATTTATTTGAGAGAGAGAGAATGAGAGAGAGAGAACACATGAGAGGGGATAGGGTCAGAAGACGAAGCAGACTCCCTGCCGAGCAGGGAGCCTGATGCGGGACTCGATCCCGGGACTCCAGGATCATGACCTGAGCCGAAGGCAGTCGCTTAACCAACTGAGCCACCCAGGCGCCCCTAATGCTTTTTTGCATGAGCCATTTTTGTTAACTGTTGAAGAGTAAATGAGACTTTTAGATTTGGATTATGGGAGGTGCTATCATATTTTCAGCAGATTCAAATGTTCAGCTTTCAAAATAATCTGCCCACATGATTTAGATATAATTTAGCCCAAACAGCTAATGGTTTACTCCAATTTTCACCGTTTAACAAGCAGTTACACTTTTCTGTACATACCATCAAACAAGACTACTGTGTCAAATAGTAAGACACAACATTTTAGAATAAAATAAAAAGGCATTCATTGTGACTTCAGCCAAGGGTTTCTCCGACCTAAGTGAGCATCAAAATGGTGGGGACAGGCTAATGAAACACACACTGTGGATCCCTTCCCTAAAGTTCCTGATCCTGTAGGTCTGTGGTGAGCCCCCAGTTGTGTTCATCCAACAAGTCCCAGGTGGTTATGGTCTAGAGACCCCATTTCGAGAATGACTGGATTATTTTAACAATTTAGCAGTTGAACTTTCACTACCGTGAATACACCTGTTGACTAACAGTGATTAGCCTGATTGTCAACAAACATCCTAATGTTTCCAGGTATCTGTATATAGTCATAGACCCATAGAAGCAAACCATGTTTATATTAAGATTTTTTGCTGTTGGGGGTGCCTGGGTGGCTCAGTCAGTTAAGCATCCAACTCTTAGTTTGGGCTCGGGTCATGATCTCTGGGTCTTCAGATCAGGCCCCGTGTCAGGCTCAACGGGGAGTCTGCTTCTCTCTCTCCCTCTCCTTTTACCCTTCCCCCTGCTTCTGCTTGTGCTCTTTTTCTCTCTAAAATAAATAAATAAATCTTAAAAAAAAAAAAAAAAGACTGTTTTGCTGTTGTTGCTGTTTTGGCCTACTTTAGTATGTTTAATTACATCAATCCTGGAGAAAAAATAAATGTTTTCTAATCTTAGCATCACAGATTTTTTTTTGAAACAACAGAAGATTCTATCTTAAACATTTTGATTTTCACTCTTCTAGTAAATATAAGCATGTGAGTTCCAGGCAACCTCTACTTTTTAAAGGCATATTGGATTTTTTTTAACTTAATGAAATTGGCAAATTTCCTCAATAAAGTCAGAGACTCATTTCTTTGCATAGATATTCTACAAATAAATGGAAAGAGTTCCACCTGTTCTTTTTGAAAAAATCAGCAAAAAAATTCTACCAGTATTTGCTGGCATGTTATTAACTTTACTCTGTTATTGGTTGTATACTGGTGTTACCTGAAGCCAGTGTGTTGGACAAATCATGTCCTAGTTCTTTCTTAAGGAAATAAAACATAAGGTTGGTAGTGTACCTTTGTATTATTTGCCAGCATCTTTTAGTAACATGTGACTGAGAATGATAGACTGTAAGGGACAGGAGCCTTGGAGAAATTCATTGATATGCCCAAATTTGTCAAAAGCCTGGAGTAGACTGAGGTTTGGAGATACCCTATAACCTCCTGCTCTCCCACCCCTCCTAAGGTGGTCCAGGTACACTGCACTTGGTCTGGGGGTGTGGCCCTCAGGATGGCTTGTCTAGCAGGAAGAGAGATCAAAGAAGGTTACAGTCTCACTGTAAGGTCTTCCCAAGTATCTTTTTTAGCCTCTTGGATGGGGCTTCCCAAAGCTGGAAAGAGAACCTGTGACCAGGATTGCTGATATTTTGAGCTTGCAGAAATTTATATTTTAGGTAAGGACACTAAGACCAACTTAAAAAGTATAGTGGTAGTCCTTTACATCTCTTTAAGAATATTCAAACCATTTCAGTGTAAATCATATTGACTCTGTGAATTGGACAAAGTGCTCACCTTGTTTTTCAAATGAGGGCTAATAAGGTCTCTTTAATTCAAGGGATACACTCTTCAAATGCAGCTGGAGGCCTGTGTTCTAGCAGCACACTTCAAATACGTGCCCATCGTCAACTAAATCTGGATTTCATTCATGAATTCATTGAAAAAAGATTTATTGAGCACATACTATGTGCAAGATGCTGTTCTAAGTGCTTAGGATACAACAAAACAAACAAAATGTCATGACCTCATGGAGCTTGCATTGCAGTGAGGTAGGCAGAATAATGGCCCCCACAAAGATTTCACTGCCTAATGGACAGATCTTATGGATGTGTTGTCTTACATGGAAAAGGAGATTCTGCAGATGTGATTGAGACCTTGAGTTGTAGATTGTCCTGGGTTATCCTGGTGGGCCCAATCCAATTACTTGAGTCTTTACAAGCACAAACTCTTTTGTAATAGTGAAAGATGTGATGACACCAGAAAGTCAGAAGGATGCAGTGTCTCTGGCTTTGAGGTTGGAGGAAGGGGCCCATGAGCCAAGGAGTATGGGTGACCTCTAGAATCTGGCAAAAGAAAAGACACAGATTCCCCCTAGAGCCTCCAGAAAGGAATGCAGCCCTGCCAACGTCTTGATTTTAGGCCAGTGAGTGTTAGACTTTCAACCTATAGCACTATAAAATAATAAATTTTCGTTGTTAGACCACTGTGTTTGTGGTAATTTGTCATACCAGCAATAGAAAACTAATGGAGAGGAAGACGGACAATTTGCAAGAAAAATAAGTAAAGTGTATTGTATTTTGGATAGTGATAAGTGCTAAGGAGAAAAATAGGTCAGGGATGTATCAGGAGGGAATGCAATGTTAGATAGGGTAGCCTTCCACATTGACATTGTGTAAAGACTTGAAGGAGTTAAGGGAGGGGAAAGAACACTTCAGACAGAGAACAGGCGGCCAAATTCTCTCAGTCCAAAACAATGAAGCTGCACAAGGAGATCCTGAATATCAACATCAAGAGAGCAATTATCATTCCAGAATATCCCAGCTTCCCCCAGTGACCATATATATATATATATATTTTAAGATTTTATTTATTTGACAGAGAGAGATAGCGAGAGCAGGAACACAAGCAGGGGGAGTGGGAGAGGGAGAAGCAGGCCTCCTGCCGAGCAGGGAGCCCGATGTGGGACTCGATCCCGGGACCCCGGGATCATGACCTGAGCCGAAGGCAGACGCTTAACGACTGAGCCACCCAGGCGCCCCCCCAGTGACCATATATTTAAGATAAAAGCTCAAAACTCAAAAGATGATATTCTGATTTTTCTATAAGGAAGTAAACATCCTGGCTTAAATAACATGGTCACTTTTTCATATTTTCTGGAGAATATATGAAAAAATTCAGGACTATTTGATTTGCACAGCATTAAAAGAAAAGATATCTTAAAACTTGGTCAAAAGCAAACAATTTGGGGACCATCAGACTTGTGTCCCTTAGGACTGTTTATTAACATGATTATCAATCAGCTGCTTATAGCACTACAAAGGCATTTCAGACAATATCTGACTCTGAATTGTTGCTACAATAAATTAAGTGCCTGGGCGGGGAAGCTATTGTAATTATTTTATTATCATAGACTGTCTCTCACATACTAAGTAAATAAAAATAAAATCAGACTGCTAATTCAGTGCAACAATTGGTCATTAATCTTGATGGAATTGTCTGTTGGAACTTTGAAGTAATCTGACTGTAGAGACCAAGTCAATGGTTTCCTGTAGTCATCCTCTTAAGTACCTGGGAAAAAAGAACTGGGTGTCTGATTCTTGTTTCATGATAGCATTTATTTTAATTTTCAAAAGAAGGAGAATAGGAAGTCTATGATCTGTGTCAATAGAAATATTAATGTATATGGAAAACAAATGTGGAGGTAATTACTGGTATAATAACAGACATTCTGCAATGATATTTCACAGTAAATGTGCCTTACCTTGCTACTCAAAGTGTGGCCCATGAACCAGAAGCCTGAGCAGCACCTGGGAAATTGGTAGAAATGTACATCCTTGGATCCCACCCCTGACCTAACAGGTCACAGTTTGCAGTTTAACAAGATCCCAGGCGATCCATAGGCACATTAAGTGTAAAAAGGACGCACTGAGACTGTACCTGAAACTCTGACGATGAATCTTGCCACTAAGTTGTTTAGATCTTGGCAAGCGCACATGATCTCATATTATTCTGAATTCAGTGCTCTAGCATATCCTATTTTGAGAAGTTGTTGTCATCAAGGGGAGCTTAGTGTCTTAGAACTCTGGAGCTAGGTACAAAGAAGTTGGTAGTATTGGGCTGAGACACTAGCAAACCTTCTGGACGCTTATGGTTTAGATTTCAAAACCTTGAATTGGCTAACATATTTTTAAAGATGTAACCGCGTAAGTTGAAGGATATAGACATTTAACTGGTTTAGAGGAAGGTAAATGGAAAACACAAAGGATAAGAAAGAAGAGTACAAACTTCTTGTTGAATCAGAATTTTCAGGTTGCAGGAAGCAGCTGGCACCCTCTGGCTCAGAGCGAATGCAAGCTAGTACTTGATCTTTCAAAGGCCGGTGCTTGATGCTCCTGTCCGTGCTCACACAGGGAACTCACCTTTCTCCCAGGCACTTTGTATTATGTGTTGGCAGCCAGCTCTGTGCTGTTGCCTTGTTCTTGCTTTCCTTGAATCTACTTCTGCCTCCATGAAGCTTCCAAGTAGCGATGCTCCTGTTTCTGAAGCTTGGAGACACACAAGGCAAATGAAATGCAGCTTTTACTTGACACTCGTTTGTGTCTTTAATCATAAGGCCTGTCCCCACTACCTTCTATTCCTTAAGTTAAAAAAAAGCCTTATACTATCCTTTCTGTATCCTAGTGACGCCCCTTTAGATTATCTCGTATCTTACGGCACTTTTTCTTTTCTATTTGTGGACTACAAATGAGCAAACTATTTCAAATGTAACCCAAGTATCTCAGAGCATCAGAAAGACCATCTTTTATTTTATTACCTATTCCTGGACATTATCAATGAATGTGACTTTAAATCAGGTCAGCTCTTTGGCTACCACATCCTCTTGTTGTCCCATGTGACATACATTTCACTAAACACGCTCAGCTTAGCAACCATCCCCATCCCCGTTAGTAGCTGCTCAATTAGATGATTTTGTTCTAACTAAAGGGCAGGACTTGGAATGTGTCCCTATTTAACTCCATATTGTTACTTTGGGGCCATTAAGCTCTTTTTATATCCTGATTCTATCATGCATTCTATTAACTATTCTTCCCAGCTTGAAGTCATCAAATTCATTCCCCAAACCAGACCCTTCTCTTTAATAAAGTCTGTAACTGCTCCCTTAATCCGCTTTAAATAAGCTTTAATCATACGTAAGTGATGTTACTAAGTAGGAATTTATTTCCTGGCACATGTGTATGTGTTCTTAGATATGTCAATTAATCACTATTCCTCTATTAGATTACAAACTCCTGTTTTCAGGGGTCTTCTGTTTTCTCTTTACAGTTTTGCTTACCTTTAAGTACACAGTTAATATTATTGACTCTGACTGGATGGTGGTTGATGGTTAACTAATAGAAAAAGATGGATTGAGGACTTGGTGTTTCAGATATACCAGAAGGATGCTTACTTAGGAAATGCCTTTTAATGAATAAAACTCTGACTTTTGTTAGCAAAATAGAAGGTTCAAATGAAGTTAGGGGTGCATCAAAGAAGGCTATAATTGGTTTATTCTTTTCAGTTCCTAGCCCGTGGTGATTGATCTTGCATTTGATTTTAAAGCAAATCAGAAGTTGATGACTCAGAAATGGGTGACTCAATCAAATTATAGACAAACCCCTTGCTGCAATGACTCTTACTAATTAAATGTCTGTGACAGAAGAATCAAAACAGAAGGAATTATATAAAATTTAGAAGCAGGACCATAACATTATTCCCTTCAGTTGGAAACACCTTAACTCATTAACCATGTAACATTTTTGAAGGAATAAGAAGGGGTTGGATTCTATTTTGTGAAAAATACTTGAATATTTCAAGTTAGATTTCACTTTATCTCATTTAAATTAAGTACATCAAGCCTCATCTATGAAGTTCTCTCAAATGTTTAGGAGGATAACTTTCAAGTTACCTTTTCTTTTCTTTTTTATTTTTTAAAGATTTTTATTTATTTGACAGAGGGAGAGAGACAGCGAGAGAGGGAACACAAGCAGGGGGAGTGGGAGAGGGAGAAGCAGGCTTCCAGCAGAGCAGGGAGCCTGATGTGGGGCTCGATCCCAGAACCCTGGGATCATGACCTGAGCCAAAGGCAGACGCTTAATGACTGAGCCACCCAGGCGCCCCTCAAGTTACCCTTTCTTTGCCTACTATAATATACCTTCCTTTGGTGGTTAAAAAATGCAAACTCTGTGAATATATTGCTAGAAAGTGGATACTGTTTCAGATATTTCAGAAGCCTCACAGGATTAAAAATCAACACTTTGTAGAAAGTATGTTTAGTACCATCTAAATTTTATAAATTGATGCATTTGTTTATTTACATATATGTAAATTTGTTCATTTACCATATATGCTTGTACTGAGAGAGTAAAGGATCCTGTATGAACACACAAACACACACCACCGAACTATTAGGTGATTATTTCAGAGTAAGTAGGATTGTAGACACTTCTAAATATTTTCACATTTTTGCTTTTCCATATTTTCTCTTATAAGCTTTCCTTTTGGCATAAGAAGAAAAATAGAAAGCTTTAATTAAAAATTTCCCCAGGGATAACTGGGTGGCTGAGTCTTGGTTAAGTGGCTGCCTTTGGCTCAGGTCATGATCCCGGGATCCTGGGATCAAGTCCTGCATCCGGCTCCTTGCTCAGCGGGGAGTCTGCTTCTCCCTCTGTCTGCTGCTTGCCCTGCTTGTGCTCGCTCTCTCTCTGTCTCTTTCTCTCTGACAAATAAATAAATAAAATCTTTAAAAAAATAGTAAAATAAAAATAAAAATTTCCTCAAAGCATGCTTTGTAATAGTGAAAAATAGAAATGAATAAAAATGTATCAATAGGGGAAAGACTATGTAAACAGAAAAGGAAACCTACGAAAATTAAGCAATGGGAAAAGATTATTGTGGTCATTTTAAAAGCTGATCAACATGCAGATTTCCTGTGGTATTTGGTGACAAGCTAACTTCCTGAAATAGTAACTGTTATAAATAAAAAGAACAGATAAATGTTTAATTTTCCCTGACTTTAAAATAAAAGTGGAGAGAAAAAAATGCATTGAAGCAAACATACACTTTTTTTTTTTTTTTTTTAAACCATTGCTCTCAGTTTCAGTGTTCTCTTGTCAAACCATCGCAGAAATGGTGAGTAGACATCATTCTGTGTTTTTCCCTGCCTGGTCCTAAGAAGTCATCAGTGCGTGGCTTCACAGAGCCAGATAGAGGCTTGAGGGCTTAAGAGAAACATTCTTTGATATTGACAGTGGTGGGAAGTTTCTCCTTCTTGCCTCATTGTGGTTTGTATATCAGGCAGCTGCATATCCTTTTCTGAAGCTGTGCAGTCCATTTCCATGAGACTGTTGGCCCTGTGACGTCACTGGAACACGTTTATCTGGAGATGAGTACGTCGGGGCCTCAGCAAGCACAGCAGGTTCTGCTATGTAGCAAAGGGCACAGGAAGCAGTAATAGAGAAATTTGCTGCACGTCTGTTTTTCATAGGGCTTCAAAATGAAGATGTTTGTGAGTGCAAGAGCAGTTTGTTTTTAGCCAAGAGAAGTGTATCTTTTTTTTTTTTTTAACAAAGCAGCTTATTAAAGTCAGTTTTCTTAGGGGCCAGCTTTTTTCCACTTTCTCTATTAGTAGTGATCCTCTATGATCACAGTAACACAACTGGTAATATGGCTGAAGCCTTTTGAGAGAGAATATAGCACAAAACAAGGTACATCCTCTAATCCTGTAAGAAATCTTGTGCAAGGAGCCAAGACAGATACGGAGCACGCTCAGAAACTGTATTGGAAATCCAGATGTGTGAAATTCAAATGGAAACAGGCGGAAACTTGATGTAGAAATCAGTTTGTTTAAATATCCTAGGAATGTTTTCATGGTTCAAAACTAATACTTGAAAACTGCATAAATATGTGTTAGATCATCTTTAAATATTCAAAAAATACGTTCTTAATCTTCAAACAGTATTACAGATTTTAAAGTTTAGTGTTGACCATAAGATTTGTTATTTTAAAGGTATACCTTGATTTTTACATCTTTTCAGTGAGAAAAAAATGAGGGTAGGGTGTGTGTGAGTAAGTGAAATGTATGAAAAAGGAAAAAAGGGAAAAAGGAAGAGCCAAAAGATAGAGAGCCACCCACAATGGTATTGGTTGGCATCAATTTCAGAGCCAACTACCCCAACTTAGAGGATTTGCCTTTATGACTAATTAAATTATAAGCTGATTGGACAGGAACTGTGTTAAGCCTACTGATGGTGCTTCATAAATACTCATATTAACAATGATAGAAGAGACTCTCTTTCAAGACTAAATACTTATAAACTGTCTGCCTTGTGAATGTTGGAAAGTCAGTGTTGTTCTGCTCCTGACCTTTTCTGTCCCCTTTAAGGATAATTCTTACTCGGGTTACCAGAAATACATCCCTGTAGCAGTAGAGTCCCTCTGTGGGTTGAGAAAGTTCTCCATGTGCAACTCTCTGAAGATGGCAGACATATTAGAATCACATTCTGTAGATCGTTAATGTCAAATGTCATAAGCAACTTCACTGGACACAAGGTTCTTTGCCCAGAATTTACATTTTAATAAGAGCAGGTGCTAAACGTTCTTGGCCATTTCTCTTTGGGGGGTCATTTCTCTTCAAGATGAAATTGTCTTCTCAAATTGTAGCTTCAGTGCATGAAAAGTTACTCTGGTAGCCTAAATGAGTTAGTGAATGTGCAGATTAAACATCTGATACACACCGGGAAGTAACCCTCTCTTGCAACTCGATTGCTGTTTGTGTGAAACAGTGAATAGTGAAGCCGTTTATGTGTGGCTAGCAACTGTATCTAAGACTTGGGTTTATAGGAGAATAAAGTGCACTCCAGTCCCATGAGCACACATATGTGAGTATTGACCTTGATTCATAGGACTTGCTTTAAAACTACTCCAAATAAATACCCTTTCAAACTTAATTTTTCTCACATTTCTACATACTTAGTCTTAGTTCAAGAACAAATATTTAAATGATAACCATTCAATGACTATTCCTGGTAAATTTTAATTTTTTTTTTCCTCTGAGAAGCTGAATTAATTCTCAAGCATGCTTTACACGAATTTTATTTTGGTTCTATTGTACTGTATTTTTTTTAATTTGTGAATGTGGGCGATTATACAATGTTCTATAATAATTCTAAACCTGAGTTTCCTTTTCTTTTCATCTCAGAGAAAGACTGTTCCTATTCATTCAGCACACTTTTTAAGGTATCTGAGAGCCAGCTGCACCTTATCTGAAATGTAAATTAAGGTAACAACCTTTTACATTCTCAATAAACGATCAGCTACGGTCTTCATATCTTCATGTTCATCAATAGTCAACATTAAACATTCAAACTTCAGTGGTTAACAGATATTTAAGTGCTTACTTTTCTACCCTCTGGGGAAGACAGATGTGGAATTACAAGTGAGTCAAATATTATAACAGAGAAGTGGGGGGGTGGGAAGAAGCAGGGTCTGCTGTTAGAACAGGCAACTTTTCTAAAATTCATCAGGAAATTATGTAATTGGGGAGGTTGGGAGTGGGAAAAGGTGGAATTGTTAGGGAATGAGGTAGAGCCAGATTATATAAGACTTCGTAGTTAGTCAAGGAGCACTCAGAGGCCATTGTGGTTGGCTGGTGAAGAATGGAGTGCAGGGGGGCAAGTGTAGATGTGCAAAGCCAATTAGGAAGTCCTGTCTATAGTAAAGGCAAGGGATGAGGATGACCTGCATTAGGAAACAGAAAGCATTGTCTTTTACCTATAAAATGATTGTTGGCCCTGTCTTTCCTCCATGCCAGGCTTGGGTGCCCCATACTACAGGCAGGAGATGGGACACTCACGCATGTATTTCTCCTTTTATTCTGACTTGTTTGCCTCATGCAATATCGGACACATCTCCCTGATTCAACGTCAGGAATACATTTACATAAAGTCAAGGCACCTTCTGCTCCCTCCGGCCACCTTTCCTCTGGATTCCCATGCCTCAGCTCCTCTTTCTTCCTTCTCAGCTGCATATCATTCACTGTGGCTGACCCTGTCCTACTTAATTCCTATTAGTCTTATTTTGCAGTAGAGATTTTTATAGGCATGATGCCCTGTTGTTCCTTTGGATCCCTTGAAATACACCTACTTAACTTCAGTGAACCCTCAGGATGCCGGCATATCTGTAAACCTCAGGAATGGAAGGTTCCTTGTATATCTAAAGGAGCAATTCCTCACCAGTCTTTGAAACTGAGGAGTATGCATATATATTTCATAGGTTATGAACTGTTCTTTCTTTCTCTCATAAAAGAAGCGAAATAATAAAAAAAAATATTGACAATATTCAGTGAATTACTAGGTGAAGCCTTAGGATTTCAGAGGGTTTTACTGGTTTAAAATAAAAGCTGTGTAGTAAATCCTGAACCCGATTATGCCTCTTTACCCATATTACATTTTTCTTTGAATGAAAGTTTCCCTGGAACTGTTCCTCTTTTCCATCATTTTAAATCTACTTTTCTCTTACGGTCCTCTTAGTTCTCCTTCTTTTGTGTAAAACTCATTCTCATGTGAGCCTCAGTTTCCCGGCAAGGCACTTCTCCTCACTGCTCATGCTGTCTTTCCTCTTCCCACATGGGTCTTGTCCCAGATATCTACTGTGACCCTTCTCGACTCTGTGCTGTTCATTATGCCACTCGTTTGGAATTCAGCTCCATAAACCTTTGAAGCACCTTTGTCAGGCACTGTGGTCAGGACTAAGAATTACAAATGAATAAGGCATGATTGCTGGTCCCTGGCAACAGCCATGGGACAAGGAAAATAGACCTATAAATACATGAGTGCTGAAATAGAGGTTGTTGTTTTTTTTACATAGTGTGGGAGGGAGGGAGAGATTGGGTTCACTTTGCTGTATGAATCCAATATTTCTGACTATTTCTGGTGCTTCCCCCAGGACTCAATATTCTATCATCTCTCTCTTAGATTATTGCAATACCCCTCTAACCAGTTTCCTTACTTAGACTCTTGCACCTTCCGGTCCAATCTCTACACAGTGGAGTTATTCCACAAAACCAGTAATTAGCTTATATTGCATTGCTTTCTGCTCAGAGCAATCCATCAGCTTCCCATATCATTTAGAGTCAAAGTCAATGTTCTTGTGGTGACTTTGAAAGGTCAGTGTGATCTGATCTCTACCATCCACTTTCAGTGATCCAAACTCTTTTCAAGCCGCTCTCCCATCACCCCTCACTTCCACTACTCTGTCTTCATTGCTGTTCTTGAACATACCAGGCATATCCTGCATCACAGCCTTGGAACTTACTGTTCCCACTGCTGGGTAATCTCTTCCTTTAAGTATATGCCTGTCTGGTCCCATCCTGTCCTTCAAATCACTGCTCTTTTGTCACTTTAACAGTGAATCCTTCCCTGTCCATACTATTCCTGCCCCCCTCAGACTCCTGCTCTACTTTTCTTCACAGCACCTATGATCTACTTACTGTACCTTGTCTTGTTTCTTTATTTATTGACTACCCTCCACCAGTGAAAATATAAGCTCAGTGAAGGCAAGGAGTTTTGTCTATTTGTTCACCATTGCATCTCCAGTGCCTGGAATGGTACCTGGCACAGAATATGTGCTCAGTAAATGTGAAAGGAAAGGAAAGGAAAGGAGGGAGTGAAGAAGGAAGGGAGGGAGGGAGAGAGGGAGGGAGGGAGGGAGGCTAAGGGAGGACTGAAAGAACGGGAAGCAGAGAAGGAAGAAGTCTGGAAAAGAAGAGAAGGAAGGAAGAAGGGTGGTAGAGAGGAAGGAAGGATTGGAAAGTCTCATGTTAGTGTCACTAAGTCTCTAACACTTCTTAATATCTACTTAATATCTCTTTTAAACAAAGACAAAACTGGCCTCTAGCCCAGGGCCTTTGGAAAGCAGCATTCTCTGTATAAAAACTAATAAGGTTGTTCTGTTTACATTGTACTTATTTTCAAATACCTCCCTCTTTTTATGGCAAGAGATATTGACTTTCCATTTCCCTGCAGATAACAATATTTAGGGTTTTCAAAATATTTTCTGTTTCAGAATTTTAAAAACAAATAATGGCATAGGGAAACTCAGATACAAAAAAATCATGAAATGGAAATGTGGACATGGCAAAATATAAAGCTAGTGGTCTAATGCTTGAAGTCTGGGGTAACTGACCTACAAAAATTCTATTTTTCTTCAAGGGCCATTACAATTCCCACTTCATCCATGAAACCTTCCTTGACTACTGCCCTCCTCACCTCTTTCTCTCTTATTTTTTTATTAGACCCCTGTAACTATCATAGGTTGACCTGAAACTATTTGTTATGGCTCACTGTTGTTTGGGGTCTTTTAGATCTGTCTCCTTAAATTGATACAGGATCTTTGATGTGAGTAATCATGGCCTGCTCCCCCTCTTTCGAAGCAACCGCCAAATTGCACATCCTAGCACTGCTGTAATGGGAATTAGTAATATTCATTTGTTATTTTCATCCTGACTCACCTATACAATGAGGAATAGGGTTAGAGTATTCAGACAGCAAAAGCACCTAAGCATGCTTTATGACGCATATTTTTTTAAACTAAAGAGTGATTATAGAGAGCAAACATTATTTGTCTCGTAAAACTAAAATCACTATGTTGCAACTAGTAAAAATAATATGCATGTTTATTTAATTTGTTAAGAGACATTAATCCCTAGAGCAAAATCTTGAAGTAATCAGGGCCAAATTCTAACACATCTAATTTGAATGCTTGAGAACATCAGCTAAAAGTACTGACCAGAATGGGATGATGCCATTCATGGAAATATTAATGGAAGTAAGAAACAAAAGATAATTTATTTAATATATTTAGAATGTCAGGGAAGATGTCAGGGAATGAATGTCAGGGAAGATCTTGTTGCCCTGTTTTGCTATTATAAATGGGGTTAGCATTATACTTTTACTGGAAACTTTTAAATAGAAAATACTATCAAGAGCAAAAGCCACTTAGATTGTCTGACATGACAGTTGCTTTGATAGCATTTCTGCAGCCTGATCTATTATTAAACATGAGTAATGTGAATAACAATAGCTAACACTCATAGATCACTTGCTGTGTACCAGGCACTGCTTAAGCCCTTTGTGTGTTTTAACTCATATAAATGCCACAACCCCATGAGATAGGTGCTCCTATAAGCCTCATTTAACTCAAAAGGAATCAAAACTCAGCAAGACACCGTTACTTACCCAAGGTCATACAGCTAATCAGTATCTGAGTGCTGCTCAGTCCTTCAGGAAGCTGTGGTCTAAGTAGATAAAACCACAGCAAATGAGTCCCAGAGTCTAAAACACAGTTTGAAAGGTGGCGTAAAAGTAAGCATTTGATCCTTAAAAACTAGAGAATTTGATCTGCCTTTCTTAATGGCATTTGCAATCAGAATATTTATTGTGATTTACATTAAAATCCTGGTATTCTTCTTCTACAAAAAGAGATTTTTGAAGAATATAAATGCATTTTATACAAGGTTAAAGAACTTTTTAAGGATAGACTGGTAAAATGGAGGTGAGATGCATTTTTTTTTTTTAAGATTTTATTTATTTATTTGAGAGAGAGAGAATGAGAGAGAGCACATGAGAGGGGATAGGGTCAGAGGGCAAAGCAGACTCCCTGCCAAGCAGGGAGCCCGATGTGGGACTCGATCCCGGGACTCCAGGATCATGACCTGAGCCGAAGGCAGTTGCTTAACCAACTGAGCCACCCAGGCGCCCGAGATGCATTTTCTAGTACACTTTTAATTGATATAATATTAAAATAAGAAAATCTCATGGCCTACAATTTTTCCCTTTATAAACTAAGAAATTAAATATTAAATTAAGAAAGTATTTTTCTCATTTCTCAGTAACAAGTTCAAACATTGAAAAGGAGTTTAACATTTTAGATGAAAAATCAACACAGTAATTTTTTTTTATTCTTATGTTAATCCCCATACATTACATCATTAGTTTTAGATGTAGTGTTCCATGATTCACTGTTTGTGCATAACACCCAGTGCTCCATGCAGAATGTGCCCTCCTCAATACCCACCACCAGGCTAACCCATCCTCCCACCCCCCTTCCCCTCTAGAACCCTCAGTTTGTTTTTCAGAGTCCATCGTCTCTCATGGTTCGTCTACCCCTCCGATTTCCCCCGCTTCATTCTTCCCCTCCTGCTACCTTCTTCTTCTTCTTCTTCTTCTTTTTTTTTTTCTTAACATATATTGCATTGGGCGCCTGGGTGGCTCAGTTGGTTAAGCGACTGCCTTCGGCTCAGGTCATGATCCTGGAGTCCCGGGATCGAGTCCCACATCGGGCTCCCTGCTCAGCAGGGGGTCTGCTTCTCCCTCTGCCCTCTTCCCTCTTGTGCTCTCTGTCTCTCATTCTCTCTCTCTCAAATAAATAAATAAAATCTTTAAAAAACAAAACAAAACAAAACAAAAAAAACCATATATTGCATTATTTGTTTCAGAGGTACAGATCTGAGAGTCAACAGTCTTGCACAATTCACAGCGCTTACCAGAGCACATACCCTCCCCAGTGTCTATCACCCAGTCACCCCATCCCTCCCACCCCACCCCCCGCTCCAGCAACCCTCAGTTTGTTTCCTGCGATTAAGAATTCCTCATATCAGTGAGATCATATGATGCATGTCTTTCTCTGTTTGACTTATTTCACTCAACATAATACCCTCCAGTTCCATCCACGTCATTGCAAATGGCAAGATCTCATTCCTTTTGATGGCTGCATAATATTCCATTGTATATATATACCACATCTTCTTTATCCATTCATCTGTCGATGGACATCTTGGCTCTTTCCACAGTTTGGCTATTGTGGACATTGCTGCTATAAACATCGGGGTGCACGTACCCTTTCGGATCCCTACTTTTGTATCTTTGGGGTAAGTACCCAGTAGTGCAATTGCTGGGTCCTAAGGTAGCTCTATTTTCAACTTTTTGAGGAACCTCCATACTGTTTTCCAGAGTGGCTGCACCAGCTTGCATTCCCACCAACAAACACAGTAATTTTTAAGTAACCTAGGAAATGTTACCAGAGTTTAACCTTGAATGGCTGTGTGAGTGTGTGTGTGTGTGTGTGTATAACATTTAGTGATTCTCTGTGAGTGTTAGAGCAAATGGGATGTGTGGTCATATGCAGTTTGTCAAAGCTCTCTTAAGTGATTCTTTTTTGTCAGACTTAAATAGTCTTTCAATGTGGTAGTTATAAAATGAAACTAATTGTGGTATTAATTTTAGTTTCCCTGATAACTAATAAACTTGAGCATTTAAAAGTATGATTATTCGTCATTCATGTTTCCTCTTCCATAAAACTCTTACCCAAGTCTTTTGCCCATTTTTCTCCTGAGCTGTCTTTTTCTGATCAATTTTTAGGATTCTTTATATAGTCTGCTATTCCTTGTTGATGGTAAGTGCTGGTAATATCTTCTTTCAGTAAGTTACTATTGGAGGCTTTTGAGAAGTAGGAGTTTTGTTTTCTTTTTTTTTTTGGCAAGAATTTCTCAAAAAGTTTTCAAGTTCTGCCTTTTACAATTGCAGTCACTAGACATATTGAATGGAATTTTGCATATGGTGTGAGAAGGAATCTAATTTTATATACATTTTCCACGTGGCTAACCACTGATTGACTACTCCATCATTTCCCACTGACTGGTAGTACTACCTTTGACACGTATCTCATTTCTTAACCCTGCTGGGTTCTTTCTGGGGTTTCTATTCTGCTTCATTTGCCTATTTTTTTCTATCTCTGTTCCAAATCCATGTGGCCCTAATTTCTACAACATTACAATAATGAGTATCAGGGAAAGAATTCCCCCTGCCTAATTTTTTTCCTTCATTTGTGTGTTGGCTGTTCTTTACCTTTATCACCTCCATAAAACATTTTTGAATCAGTTTATTAAATCCCCTGAAGTCAACTATTATGATACTATTGAAATTCATTGAATCTCTAGATCAATTTAAGAAAAAGTGATGTATTCAGGATATTCTATTTCTATCTATAATTTCAGGGTATTTCCCATTGGTTCTTTTTTAGTGTTTTTCAGTAAGTTTTATAAATATTGCTCTAAAGATCTTGTGCATCTTTTACTCATTTGCACTGTATGCTTCTGTTGTCATTGCAAAATGGCAATAATTTTCAAAATACGTTTTCTAAATGCTTGCTGCAGTTGTATACAAATCTAGTCATTTTTTATGTTTTCCAAATATCCAGAAAATTTATCAAATTTTGTTATACTTTTAGTAATTTTTCTTCTGATTCTTTTAGGTAGACAATCATATCATCTCTGGATAATAAGATTTGTTTCTTCCATTCCAATTTTTATACTCTGTATTTTATGCCATTTGTAAAAAGATTTATTGTCTTGATACCCCACTTAGGCCAGTGCTTCTCAAACTTTAAAATGTGTGGAAGTCATCTGGAGATCATATTCAAATGAAGATCCTGGCTTAGTAGTGGGTTAGGGTCCGAGAGTCTGCATTTCTAACATGCTCCCAGGTGATGGGGATGATGTTAGTTGGATATAACTAGACTTTGAGTAAATTGTTAAATAGAAATAGAGATAGCAAGCATTATTTTTTTTGTTTCTAAGTTTAAAAGTCATGCTTCTACATTTCTCCACTTTTAGTAAGTTCCCTCTCTTTCAAATTTGCTATAATGTTTTATCATGAATGGTTATTGAATTTTGCCAAAGGATTTTCAGCATTTATTGAGATATGTTGATGGTTTTTCTCCTTTAATCTATCAGTGTCTAAATCATTAGAACCTGTAATGTTTATAGTTTTCCATATTATTCACACATACATATATACACACATATATGTTTACACACACAAATGTGTATTTATTGCTGCTTTATTTGCTAAGACTTGGTTTAGAATTTTTACCTGTCTCTGTGATTTTGAGTGACTATATGCAATCTTTGATGATTTCTAATTTAAAAAAATATCATTATAAAGTGAATTAGGTGTATACCCTCTTATTTTAAACTCTTTATATTTAACTCATTTCTTGTAATAATGTTTTGAGAGACATTTTATTATTACAGCATTTTACTGATATAGAAACTGGGATACATAGAGGTTCTACAGCTTGCTCAAAGTCACACAGCTAGTTAAATGATGAAGCTAAGGTTCATTAATATTGTGTCTCTTGAACAATGAAAGTAATGATAAAGAAAAAAAGTTGGTTTTAGTCACTGATTCATTCAGTCAGTCTTGATTGAATTCATAACTTCAGTTCCAAACAGTTTCAAGGCTACTAAAAGCAGACCTAGATCCTTGTGGGGAACAACAAAAAAAAAAAACCCTCATTTTTTCAGGTCACCTGCAAAAGTGGGTTCCTTGGTAATTTGTAACAGCTTCCCAACCCCTATCAAGCAGTGGTACTAGACTCTGGATTCTAAACTGAAAAATATGCTTTCCTTGGCTTTGTGACTCAATGGCCTATGCTAAAAGCTAATGATTTTGTTTAGTATGTAGACCTTTCTCTGAATTCAGCAGTGATTTAGCATAATTAATCATAGGTAGGAGTCTATCCTTTTTTATAACCTTTCTTGGTCCTAACGTACTAACTTCAACTTTAAGAAATTTTCCTTTGTAAATGAATCTCCGTCTCTCTTTATGACATTAAACCTGTCTTTTCACAGCTGACTTCAGAATGATACAAGAACCTGTCATAATCCTTCATGAAGTCCTAGTGTACGCATTAATATATGTTTACTTTGTTACTACTCGACGTTTGATTCTTCAGGTTTTATCAAATGGTTTTTCATAAATTCTTACTTGTTGCTACATTGGTACAAACTCAAGGATTTTTTTCTCTTTGCTGTATAGATATGATAACGGAGGAAAATAGAAGAGACATTATCCTGCCCATGAAGTGTATAACCTGCACAAATTATTTAACCTCTTAAAAAATCAGTTTCCTCATCTGAGAAAAGTGTTTGAGCTAGACAGTCTCTCACCTGTCTACCAGCTCTACCTTTAAGGATTTTGTTCATCCTTAGAGAGTATTTTTTCATTCAAACACAAATATGCAATTAATGCCATGTATCTTTTTCCTAGAAGGCTCAGAAACCCATTATCTAGATGATGTGGTAGACTGATTTTTGTCAATATCAGTGTTGACTCCACTCTTTTTTTATCTCATTAATATTGTTAATAGGATATAGAGTTGCTGAATATTTCCAAGCCTGAATAATTCTTTTAGGCATATCACCACTGACAATTTTGAGATGCTAGATTTAGTGGCCTAAGTACAAAAATAATATTAACTTATTCTAACAAAATATAAACTGATATAGGCATGAGAAACTTCTATATTTTTATCATATTTTAAGGTGAATACTTTGTCTTTCATATCCATCACTGATATTTTAAAATCACATTTAGACTTTGGAAGTTACTGATAACATTTTTGTGTGACAATGAGAAAGACAACCTAAACTGTATGGTCAAATAAAATGACTGAATTTTATAGTTTGACATGTTTTCCTTTTTTAAGCTAGACATCACCTAACTTCTTTTCAAAAACAGAAGTAACTTTCTCTCTTTGTCCTTGGTATGGCTTCATACTTGTTTGTTTGGTGATACTGCTTTTGTGTGAAACAAAATTTTATTAGCAAAAGTGTCCCTATCTGTACTTGAACATTAAACTATTTTTACAAATGTCCCTTGATTTAACTGACGTAAACTGCTCTCTGAATGAATACTATCTTCTTGACTTCCATTCCTTTGAAATAGAAAATCTGATGTTAAACCATTTAATATGATGAAGTCTATACCTGTGTATCTAGAATTTTTGGTTTAACAGTTCGATGGGGTTGAGTGTTCCTGAAGTGAAACTGGAGAGACATTTCAAAACATTCACCTCATGTTCATTCATCTAGTCGTCTTCTCTTTAATTAAATCTGGTTGAAAATTGTTTCCATTGATTGATAGTGGCTTCCTGGAATATGTCTTTTTAAAGATTATGAGCCATATGGGGTTCTGAGACTCAGGAGAAAAGAGTGTTTTGATAGATGAGTGATTTCGCAATAGACACGCACACGCTGCGATTGGTATTACTGACTCAGACAGAAATGTAACCTTAATGAAAACAAAGGCAGGAAAAACGTTTTTAGGTCATTTGACCTACCCTGCTCCTTCCAGGAGATAACTAACCACATCAACCAAAAGGAGTTATCTATGAACATTTTTAAGATCTCTAAAGATGGATATTTTACAATCTATTAAATAGCTGAGCTTAATTTTTCTTTTTTCATGCTGAACACTGAATCATTAAAATTGTAGGCATTTTATGTACTCGTAAAGCAGTTGAGCATACAAACCAGATGTTAAGATTGGATATATGCGAAAGTTTAGACATCCACACCCATTTTATGTTTTGTTTGTATCCTGGAACACTAAACTCTCTTGCATCTTTGAATTTAATTTAGACCTCAAACTGCCACATTTTTAAGGAAGACCTATTAGGAATATCTCATGGGGTGCTGAGTCCATGGAACAGAAATGCAGTGTTTCTATGTGGCTACTGAAAATATCATGTGGGAAATTTCCCAAAGTCACATTATCCACCTAGTTCTAATTTGGCCTGTTACTTTATCTTCTAAGAACATTGAATTAATTGGATACTATTTGTTCATTATAAGCCTGCATCAGATATAGCCTTGTAACTTGTGCTTTTCTATATATTAGAAAATTACTATTCATTTTTATATTTAATTAAGCAAAATTGGAAAACAAAATGATTGCACTTTTGGATATAATGTTAAAGAGGATCTAATGTTAAAGAATTTTATGCTTTTTTCCCTAGCTTTGTGAATTTCCTGTGAATTTATAAAAATACTAACTAATGGTCTGTCTGTTCCTACTACAATTGTGCATGTTAGTCAATAGGCAGATGTAAAATTAAAAAAATATATATTAGTCTCCAAATATATACAAAATACAGATTTTTAAAATTAGCCATAAGTCTACCACTAAAATGCAACAATTTTCATTTCTTCTGTCCCTTCCAAATGTTCTTTATTGGTACACAGATTTTATGTAGCTGTAATCATATATGAGTTTTTATCCTACTTTCAAAACCTAACATTATTCCTTAAACATTTTTGTCATCTGCCAGTCTTCAAACATATCATTTTGATTCTGACTTGAGATTTTCTATGTGTATGTTTGTTTTTATGTATGTTTCTGGTTTTGCCTCATTTACTGCTATTACAAATAATGATTCTGGAAACATCTTCTGAATTTTTTTCAACTTTTAAATTATCTGCTTAGGATAAATTCCGAGTGATAGAATCACTAGGTCAGATTCTACGGTCGTAGTCACATCTCTTGCCATTTTGTAGCCAAAAAGATGCTCTTGACTAAGCCCTGCTTGTTAATTTGCTTTTTATCCTTATTTTGTTTTCAATCATAAATGAGTCAAATCCTACCTTTCTCGAATTAAATCTTTTTATAACTTAGATTTAAGTTTTTTATAGTAAAACAGAAAGGACTTTAAAAAATAAAGAGACTGAGTGATAGAAAGTGTAGTTGTATGTTTAAGCCCCCTCACCGCATCTGTTGGGATCAGTGGTGCAACCACTTTTCATTATGTTCCTTTTGCCTCGCTCAGCAGTTTTCACTGAGAACTTTACCTGGATGCATTGCATTTTCTTGCTTTATCCACATAAATGCAAACTGGTTCTTTTATCTACATTTCCTGTTCTATATTTTTCTGGTTAAGTTATGCCTCCATTAAGTTCTTTCTGTAATTTGTATGTCTATTTGTCTTTTTCTCTACCCATCTGTGCCTACCCTATCACCCACCTATCTCTGTCTTTCATATTTTGCCATTCTTTTCCTTCCCAAGTTTCCTTTCCAAAATTAAAAAATATATATATTATTTTCTTTCTTCCTCTATTCTTTTTGTCAATTTGCCAGACTACATTGTTGGTTTATTCAAAGGGCTTTCAATTTTTAAATTTCTATTACTGTATTTTTTCTCCATTATGATGATTTTTCCCTTACCATTATTATTTTTTTCCTTCTACTTTCTTTGGATTTATTTTTCTGTTTTTACTGTATTCTTAAGCAAGTTGCCTTGTGCATTGATTTTTAGCTTTCATTTATTTCTAATATTTTCATTTAATTCTGCTTTACTTGCATCCCATGCATTTGATTCACAATATATATATTATTCAATTTTAAGTATTTCCTACATGATGTCATGATATTGCCTCTGACCCAAGCATTATTTAGAAATGCTTCTAATTTTTTTTCCAAAGGAAAGGGGTTTTATATATATATGTGTGTATATATATATATAGTTATTAATTTCTAACTTTGTTTCATTGTTATCAAAGAAGATATTTGTATAATACTTATTCTCTGACATGTGTAGAAACTTGCTTTAACTGGAAATATTAGTGGGTTCATGAACATTTGGTTATTTATAATTGTAATATGCAAATATATTATTTTAGGCTTCCTATTTATCTTATTTTATATTTGCTTTCTCTTTACTTCCTTCTTTCCTTATATAATTTTGGATCAAAGTGACCTCCATCCTTTTCTCATTGTATTTTTCCTTCTAATTTTGAGGGTTTTTTTCTCAATTTTAATAATAACCCTAGAAAAATTTCTTTGTATATTGAATTTATTAAAGGCTAAAATTAAAGTGTCTTTACTTTTCCCTTCAACAATATAAAAAAAATGGATTTTAGTTCTCTTCATGCTTACCTAACATTTTAGACATTATAATTTTGATAAGTTTATTTTTCTGAATGTTTACTATGTGTATTCTATTTTATTTTTCGTTCACCGCTGTTCTTGGCATCTCAGCCCTTCCTTATTCTTAAAATACATCTTCTTAGAAGTTCCACTAGTGCCCCATAGTAGACAATTCTCTTAATGTTTGATTTTCTTAAGATCTTTATTTTGCATTTGTGCTTAAAAGATGGTTTTGCTGTATGTGTATTTCTAGGTTGGCAACTTTTCCTCTCAGCACTTTATTAAAGATAGTACAAAATTGTGTTTTAAGAAATCACCTTCCAGTCTGATCGGTGTTCTTTTGCTCTATCTCTTCACTGTGGGTGCTTTTAAATTGTCCTTTTTATCTTTGTTGCACAATTTCAACTAATAGATCCAGACGTTGATTTTATTAAAATTTACCCTATGAAAGATTCACCGACCTTCCTACATATAGGCATAGGTGTCTTTTATTGTTTTTGACAAGTCTTAGCCATTATACTTTCAAATATTAACTCCCTACCGTTCCTTTTATTCTTCCCTCTGAAACCATGTATTCTGACCTTCTCACTCTATCATCCACTTCTCTTAACCTGTCTTTTGTATTTTTCATCTCTTTTTTCTCTGCGTTGCTTTCTGAAAGTTTCATTCATTTATGTTTTCTGGCCTACTACTCCAACCTTCATCTCTGTCTAATCTGTTGCTTAATCTTTTTATTGAGTTTCTAATTTCAGTTATTAGATGTTTAATTTTAATTTTTTAAGATTTTATTTATTTGACAGAGAGAGAGTACAAGCAGAGGGAGTGGGAGAGGGAGAAACAGGCTCCCCACTAAGTAGGGAGTCCAATGCGGGGCTCAATCCCAGGACCCTGAGATCATGACCTGAGCCAAAGGCAGATGCTTAAGTGACTGAGCCACCCAGGTGCCCCTAGATGTTCAATTGTAAAGGTTCTATTTATTTTTATTTTAAATATGCCTGATGACTTTTAATGGTTTCCTGCTCATCTGCTATTTCTATCATTTCTTGTATTCTCTTAAATAGATTAAATATTTTATTATAGTTATTTGATATTTCCAATATCTGTAATCCTTTGGTCTATTTCTATAGCTTATTATTTCTGTTGATTGTTTTTCATGGGAGTTTACTTTTATGCATTCACTGATTTTTCTGTGATGCTCCTTAGTATTTTATCTGTGGGAATTATTTGTGTTTAAAGTGTATTTTTCCAGAGGTAATTTGCTTACACCAAGTAACTGCATGATCTACCAACCATAGACCTACTTTAAATGTTCAACTTCCAGGCCAGACAAGTATCCAATCCCATATGAGTACACACTTGTGATTAGAAATTTTCAAAAGAAGCATTTTGTTTTTTAATAAGCTACCTGGAACTAAGATACATCTTGTTCTGCATGGAAATTTATCTAGTACACTCACTCTGGGTATTGACTTTTGGGTGTGAGGTTTCATGAGGAGTCTGAATATGACTTTCTCTATGTAGGCCTCCAGCTTTGATTCTTTCCCTGGCACACAAAGGACTGGCAGATGCCTTCAAGGTAAACATCAACCCTAGTGTTTAGTTATCTCTGTAAAACTATTCTTTCTTGACTTCAGTCCTCAAATTATAGCTTTTAAGTTAATGCTTTAAAACAAACATCCAGTATAATATTTAGAGCAGATTTTGATGATTTATGTCGTTATAGAGAAAATCACACAAACCTAAATGCACAGCATGATGAATGTTCATGAAATGAATTTGCCCGTTAACTAGCGACTGGTTCAAGAAGCAGAACGTTACTAAATTGCAGAAGCCCTCTTTGTGCCTTCTTCCAGATATGCTCTCCCAAGAGTAACTGCTAACCTGACTTCTAACACCATTGATGACATTATTCACTAAAGAGAATATACCCTTCAAGTGTCTAGCTTCTCGTGTATTACTAGTGTCTGGCTTTTTTTTTCTCTCACTGTTATATTTGGAAAATTCATCTGTCTTTTTATATAAAGATTTCATTTTCATCCTCATAAGAGTATGCCATATACTATTTATCTGTTTTATTGTTGATAAGCCTTTTTGTTTTCATTTGAAGTTATTACAAATCATGCTACTATGAACGTTATTATACATCTCTTTTTGTGTACATAAGTTTACATTTCTGTTAGGTGTGTAGCCAGAAATGAAATTGCTTGATCGTGAGTCATGAGTTTTTTCTGTTTTAGAAGATACTGCCAACAGCTTTCCCAAGTAGGTTTTCAAATTTAGATTTCAAGCAGTATTGTCTCTGTTTTCTAATTGCTCCACATTCTTGCCAATGCTTGTTATTACATGTCTTTTTTTCATTTTAACCATTCTGATGGGTTTGTAGTGGTATGTCATTGTAGTTTTAATTTGCATTTTCCTGATATCTAGTGACTTTGTGCCTGTTTAAAAAAATCTTTCTTAGCCATTTTTATCCAGCCTTTTGAAGTGTTCCCTATTGGCAAGTGTTCCTCTGTGTACCTAGTTCATTATTTTGTTAGGAATTACTTCAGCCTGTATAAAATGTCATCTAATAATTTCACTGTGCATTTCTATTCTTATTTCTTTTTCTTCTCCTCAAAACTGTCTTAAAATAATTGTTTCTGTACTCTTAAAGTACAGAAGTACAACCCTTAATTTGCCCAACCTGTCTTTGAGCTCCCCCTGCTGTTTTCCACTTAAATTCTATACCTGTTGATGATGCATAATTCGCTTTAAAACGATGAATTCTTAGATAATAAGCTATTTTAAACAGAAACGTTTCCTTTTTCCCAAAAGCAGAGGGTGTCAATCAGTTTAGATACTGACTTAGGACAAAAGAAATTTAAAAGTAATACTTAAAAACTGGTAGTTTTTTAAAAACGTACTTGTCATGTAAACCTGTTTGTATTAACGTAATAAATTAGCACTTCGAATTATTAAAAACTAGGCAAATTACAGAGTCATATGTTATCTCTTCGGGTATACTGTAAATGTGTTGGAGTCATGACTTGTATCTTTCTCTAGTTCCTCATGGTTCCCAGAATATTTACTTTGACCTAATTCAGTAATTAGCCATTGAAAAAAATCTAAAGGCATTTATTCAACTATTCTTGCTACATCCAAATTCATGGTGTACCTTTCTTTAGGGCAATGTAGCTGAAATGAATAGAGCATACTGTGCAGTGTTTATATATGTTTCATCAACTGTGACAGATAATGTCTCCATACAGTACATTATAAAAAAGGCATCCCTTTCTCAAGCTTGGCAGTTTAGCTTCATAAAAACCTATTATACTTTAAAAATTGTCAAGAGGCAAGAAAATTCATAGCCTTAACAATGTAGATTTGAAGCCATATAATGAGTTCATGAGATAATGGACCTTGAATATGGATCTCAGTAATGATAACATCCAATCTATAGAGTTTTTATCATGATAAAGGCAATAATGTGCATAAAAAGCTTAGCACCAGTACTTGGCACATGGTAAATTCTAAGCTGTATTTTAATAGTTATTGTCTTATGAATAAGCCATAAGTGGGCATTTTCCTCTTGAGAATGTGCTATGTAAATATTGAAAATCTGCTTCTCTTCTGTCCATGATAATTTCCTTAACATTAGTTTTGGAAATGGTGCCACATACCCTTATATTAATGCACTGCAAGAGGCCAATCAAATGTAGGTGTAAAAAGAGTAATTTCCTGCTCTTCTCAGCACCCTCTGCTAATAATCCTGTTTGAACATATTTTAGAAAGACTGTTGATGCCAGGGCCAATTGAGAATTAGGCAGGTGGATGTTTTTAAGTTCTGCTAATAATAATATCACTTCTGCACTTCCCCCTAAGTTCTTGCTATATTAAAGCTGCAGTTCCCTTTGACTAGCTTCTGAGTATAACCTGGGGACACATATTATTTCAGCTTTTTGCTCTCCTCCTAAGGGGAGAAGCAGAGGAGGATAACCAAATTACCAAAATCTAGGTTAGACTGTGGTAGTCGTGATATAGATTTAGATGAACCCCAACCCAAAATTTGGTTTGAACATTGAAACTAATGATGCCCCCATACACATACATAGACACACACACACACACACGTGCACACACACACAGTAGTTAGCAAAACACTTATTACCTGCATAATTGAGATTTTTCTGGAGAAAACAGAGAAAGTTGACTGCCTTGGGGATTTTATGATATTTAGCCCAAGCTGAGAGGGTTGTTTGTTGGAGGCTTGTGTGGTTTGAATCTCTCACCAACACTGAAGGAGAGAACAACTGGGCTTTCTTATCAGCTTGCCCAGATGTGGGACAGGGATGAAGAGGGAGGGGTGAGACGTAAAAGCCATCAGCCAACATCAAAAAATGGAGTCAGACTTCTTTTACAGAGATTAAGATATATGAGAACAGAGAAATGGACCGCGATGATACACAACCAGTGTTTCCTAGGACTGAGAACTAGGGTAGCTTTTTAGAAGCATGTGTTTCTATTGATGACATTTCTATTTGATCATTGAACCAAATTGTATTACATGGAGATTTTGAGTTTTCCCTCTGAACTTTGGTCATACAAATAGGAAAAATTCTGTTTCTTTTGAATTACTTAAAATAATGTATTTTTCTACTGATAAATGCAAAATTCATTGTTACTAAATATGCATATGTATATAACTCGTACTTGGTACAATTATATTATGAAATGATATAGCATGTAACTTCCTTAAAAAATAGGATGACAAGCAGTATTGGGATTCAAAGGGGCTCAATATAACTCTTATCTCTTATGGCATGATGTCAAGTCTGGTATATGCATTATATCTATTACATGTTATTATATATATACTGGTTGCTTATTTTCTAATCATTATATCTTTTGTTTATTCACTGAATATTTTACTGTTCCCCCAACATGCTTCAGATCCAGTATTTTAAAAATTAATATTTTATCCTAGTCTTAAGAAGTTCATAGTCTTTTCGAAAAATAAGAATACAGAATAATAACAGATATGCAATATTGTAAGGTCTCTGGTAGAGAAGTATACTGATTATTCTGGATATGTTGTTTGAGACTTCCAGAACCCCTATAAATAAATATATTTTGGGGCATCTGCTTGGTGCAGTTAGTTAAGTATCCGATGTTTGGTTTCAGATCAGGTCATAATCTCAGGGTCATGAGATGTAGCCCCATATAGGGCTCCGTGCTCAGCTGGGAGTCTGCTTAAGACTCTCTCTCCCTCTCCCTCTACCCCTTCTCCCCCCCCAAAATAAAAATAAATCTTACATATATATTATTTTTAACAGGACAGATTCATTATGATTCTGAGAAAAGCCATCAATACCTTATTTGTTTCTTGTTTTATCTTCTATCACATACTGTTCGTAGACTTCTGACTCAAAATAAAGTGTTTGCTCCTACCAAGAGAGTAAATCACATTCTGCTTCAGATGGGCTGACCTCTATAGCATTCAGAGCCATTTTGCTGCTTTGGCTCACTGAAAGGTCATAATCCAGGATGAAACCAAGCTTGAAAATCACAGCAAAAGAAAGTGAAAGAAATCTGAGAACATATCCTCTGAAGTTTTTAAGAAAGTGAGGAAGTAAAACCTCAAGTTCATCGAATTTTAAATAAATCCTGCTCTGTGCATTCCATTCTACTGGATAGTTGTCATTTATGGGTGGCCATGGACCACAGTACCTAAGTACGTTAGACCACATGTCTGTATCTAGTTATATTACCGGCAGAATATCACTAGATATATAGCACTACCACTGTATTGTGCAGCCTTGGTTTTTATGAGAACCTTTGTTATGCACCAAGAGTGAGAGCACTTCCAACGAGATGAACCTGCCCCCAGACATCCATCACTGCTTTGAGTAACTTTACTGTTTTAATTTTCCCTTCACTTGTAAGCACATGTTTCTGAGAATGTAGGTATAGTTTCTCCTCTGATTTTCCAGGAGTTGTCATAGATAATGGACCTATTGAACTTTCATCACTTTGGACACTCTGTAAAATTACCTGAGAATCCCAGAACGTGAAAATAATATTCAGAGATATTGTATTCTAACCTCCTTTTTTTCCTACCCTGAAGGATACTGAGATGAGGGATCTCCATAGCAGAACCCTCTTTAAATTATACTTTTGAATGCTATGCACTTGTTTTTGGATCCTTCTGGATTTTTTTCCTCCAAATATAGAATTTACATTGTATATAAATGACAATTAAAAGACTGAGACCAACCTCTTAAAAATGATCAAATTAAAGCAATCTCAGTAAAAATAGAATTATAAATAAATAAAATAAGAACTTTTAACCTCCTACAAAATGCCTCCATCATTTTAAGATACAATGATTTAGGATTAGAAATAGTGTGGTATCAGATATTAATTTGTTCTTTCCACTAGAATTTCTCCATTTTTATTTTCTGTATCAGTGTAAAGAAAAATAAGTCTTGCAATATTCCCTAGGGGGTGTCTTACAAGGTAAAACAAAACACCAGCCAAAAAAACCAAAAACCAAAAACCAAAACAAAACAACAAAGCCAAAAACACCTTTATGGATAAAGAAGTTATCTAAGTAGAAAATAATGATTTTCCTAATTGAATTCAAATAATTATCCAGGTCTAATTTGTCTTGTTCCTAAAGTGAACAAAGTGTTTCTATTTTTTTGATACTCACTCCACGTTTTAATTGGGTGGACTATATTGAGGAAACTCCTATTGCTCATAGCGCAAGTTGACAGTTTTCTGAATCTGAGCCATATTGCTTGAGACAGACCTGATTTCCACAGGTTAGAGGTGTTTGAATAAATATCTGTTCTAAAGGCAACTATGCGGGTGGGTGTTTTACCTTTGAAAGTCATGTCATGAAAGTCTGACCTCTTTCTCTTTGCTTTGGGTTATAGTCTCAGATGGAGTTACCTATTAATGGAACGGATGCATTTAGGCATTTTGTTGTCCTTTGGTATCCCACATAAATTTAATCCAGTCATTGATTATAAGTCCTCCATAGGCTGAAATGGTATTCTATATTAAGGACCTTTTAATTTAATAAACATTTATTGAGTAATTGTTCTCTTCTAAGAGATATAAGGCATATAGAGATAGAGTGAGCATAGCTCAAATCCTCAGGAAAATATAACACTGAGGGGAACACCAATGCAAGGAGAGAGCTTAGAAGAACAAGACAACTTCTCCAGATCTCCAAAGGAAGTTTTAAATTTCCTGGGGAACCTTCGGGTAATCCCAAAACTCTCCATTAAAATGTAGACTCTCTACTGCCTATTCCACTTGACATTCCAGTTAGCAGCTGATCCTCCACCTGTCAGAATGTGAAATCATATCACTCCCCTGATCTCTCGCTGCAGAAGTATTTCCCCAGTATAGTTAGCTAGTACATCCAATCACTCAATCATATGCTGATTTTATATGCTAAATATTTCTCAGGTCCCCAGTTCTTACCAGTTCTATCATGACTGCACCCATTGAGATCCTCATCAGCCCTGACAGGACCCTTATAACAGCTTTCTAACTGGTTTCCATTCCTCCAATCTTCTGTTCGCTTAAATGCATCGCTTACACAGGCATGGGAGAAACCTGTCAAAAATGGAAATCTAACCAGGCAGCATTTCCGCTTATGATTCTTTGGGGATTTCAGAAACTACAGGATAGGATCCTCAAACTGTAGGAAGTTCTGCAATAACTTCTCCAAATGAATTTCTTCAGCTTTCACCTTTGAATAGTTTTATTATGATTTAATTTATTGTTGAAACAGGGAACTTTTGAGAATAAATGAGGAAGCTATTAATTCTTATATTGGGGATGCAGATTCAGAAGGTGATGGGACATATGGCCATCCTACTCTTTGTTCTTATCTAAGTGCTTTCATGGTCTTGTACACAGCCTGCTGTTTTCTCTTTCTAGAACATCTACCCCTCTTTCTTCCCCAGATGCCTCTTTCTGACTTTGAGATTCACCTCAAATTCCATCCTCCTCAGGATACATCCTGTCATGTTCCTGACTTCCAAGAGGCATTTGATACCTCCTTTGTACTCCTATATGCTGTATTCATCTCTCATTGCACTTGCTATGTAATGTGGAAATTTGCTTCTGTGTTCATTTGTCCCCAAAGATTGCAAGCTCCTTAAGACTAGGAGCTATTCTTTTACTTATCCACTCTGTCCAGTGTATATGTATCTAATAAATGTTTATTGAAGTGATCAAATTTGAACCTCAAGTACATCAGTGTACTCTCCATTTCCCAGCATAGGTAAAGGATATGGCATTGATATTTTAAAAATATTTATTTATTTACTTTAGAGAGAGACAGACAGCTAGAGCACGAGCAAGGGGAGGAGTAGAGGGTACTTAACTTACTGAGCCACCCAGGCGCCCCACCATTGCTTCGGGGGTTTTTTTGTGTTTTTTTTTTTTTTTAAGATTTTATTTATTTGCCAGAGAGAGAGAGAGAGAGCGTGGCAGGCAGAGGGAGAAGCAGGCTCCCCGCTGAGCAAAGAGCCCGATGCGGGACTCGATCCCAGGACCCTGGGATCATGACCTGAGCCGAAGACAGACGCTTAATGACCGAGCCACCCAGGCGCCCCTGCTTCTTTTTAATAAGAAATAAAAGGCTGAGAGTTTAGGCTGCCCAATAAAAATATATATATATATATGGACAAACATAATCCAAATTAGAAGGCAAACAGACTGAGGGAAGTATGTGTAAAAAGTCTTCAAAGATAAGACTTTATTATAATGGGGAAAAATGCTATAATGAGAGAGGCAGTGGGTTTCCCAAGGTGGAACTTCTGGAGACCAAGGATACGATTCGGGAGTGCTAGTGTGCATATGGCTGGTAAATTGAATTCTGGAGTTCAAGCTAAATGAGGAAGAAAGTAAGTTGGTCTAGCATGTGAGGTTTTAATTTGCAACAACAGGACAGAAATACAGTACTGGAAGTGACATTGGGGAAAGAGAGATTAGGAGGGATGAAGAAGAGGAGAAACGGAACAATTAAAATTTATTAACTTCATCCTTAGAAGTAATACAATGACCAGTCAGATCAGGGTGGGAGAGACATCTATACTTCTGAAGGATGGAAATGGAATGGAGATATGGGAGGTGAGGATTTGTGATGAGGCTTTTTGAAGTTGATGATAAATTTCACCATGAAAACAAAAGATTCAAAAGCTGATATATGATAATATGATAAGCACAGAGAGAGGGGTATAAGAGGATGTGATGTGCTTGCAAAGCTGAAGCCTTCTTGAAGGGTGGAGGTAGACTAATGGACTCCAAGAAGCATAACAAACAAGGAAACCCCTTCTAATAGAAAAAATTTTGGAAGTTAGTGCCATCAGGGGAAGCTTGGTTTCACTGTGGTTAAGGGCCTGAACAAGATATCTTCGGAACTGGGGCGCCTGGGTGGCTCAGTTGGTTAAGCGACTGCCTTCGGCTCAGGTCATGATCCTGGAGTCCCAGGATCGAGTCCCACGTAGGGCTCCCTGCTCGGCAGGGAGCCTGCTTCTGCCTCTCACCCTCCCCCCTCTCATGTGCTCTCTCTCTCGTTCTCTCTCTCTCTCAAGTAAATAAATAAAATCTTTAAAAAAAAAAAATAGATATCTTCGGAACTGATCAGGCATGTGTGTAAGTTTGCTTACCGTATCACGAAAGCTAGAGAAGACCCATATGACCTCATTGAGAGGTAATTGTTGGTGGAGGAGGTAAGCCTAAAATGGACTGGATATGGCAAAGAGAACAAATTGACAAAAGTAGCAGCCAGGGAGATTTCTGCCTTGGTTGGTAATTGGAGAGTTGCCTGAATGGGTTTTGAACACAGGGTCCTGTGTGAGAGACTAGCTTTTTGTTACAGAAACGTATAGAACCAATACATTCCTTCCAAGGGAGGCTCCAAGTGAGGAATAAGGTTCAGGCATATCTCAAAGTCTATCAATGAGTGGTATTTTTCTGGGCTTGTTGGGACGTGCAGGCTGCTAGTGGAGTTGCTTCAAAGTTCCAGTGCAGGTGCAGTGGGTCTGTTAGATGTTGAGAGCTTTTTCTGATGCTTTGGAAGACAGAGATTAGAGATCGTTAATAATAGTTTAAAAGATTATTGCGCAACCTTGGTCACTTTTTTTTTTTACAATAATTAATGAAAATCACAAAAAAAAATTCTAAGGCTGAAGCACAGAAGAATTTAAAACATCCTAATGAGGTGAAAACTATGACTAACATTTCAACTTTCTCCTGATGTCTCACTTTCTGTAAGAATTAATGTGGACCAGGAAAGAAGTTTCCAGGTTTTTTGCTTGGGTTCACAGATCTGATACCCGTGTCAAATTAGGACACTCACTTTCACTAACAGATGTTCAGGAGCTGAATTTGTATCTTAGTTCTAGCTAGTATTTATTTTTGGTTCTATGAGCCATCAGTCTACTAACATGGCAATACTTTGGGAGTTTTTAATGGTTACACAAATTCCAGAAAACTCCTTCATTGCATGTCTGGCACATTGTGATGTTCACAAATGGAGCACAGACAAATCTGGCAGCTTAGATGATATTTTCCCTGTTGTTACTGGTCTGAACTCACCAGGTAGCGACACTCAGAGCGTCACATTGTCTGTCTCACTAGGTTGCATTGCATTTTCAGTCTCACGCCAGGTAGTACCACTCAGAGCATTACATTGTCTTACTGGGTTGCATTGCATTTTTTATAGCACACCTGCAGACTGTTAAAGGAAATATTTCTCTAATCTTAATTGGGGTTACTAGGGTCAAAGCCAAGTTTGCAAAGCTCATGCTGTTTCTAATCCTATTTCCATGCCTGTATATTAAGCCATTTAACTTTTGAAGTAGTCCTTAACATAACTGAGAAAAAAGACCTGTTTTGTAACGTGGTCAAATGTGATCAGATCACTGTTTCATGTGCAGACACATGTGGCCCACCTTCTTCCATAATGCTCCCATATTCTGCTATGCTGCATGTCCTTCCAGAATTGCGTGGCTTCATGAATCTAACTTAAACAGTCATGTATTTTCACAAATAAATAGATTCAGTCCTCCCATTACTGTGGATCCTAAAATACCCTGCAACATCAATCAATAGTTAATCATGTAGTTTCTGTCCTAGTAATTTATCTACACATTCAAACACTGCAATTATATATTTAAACACTAGGACACCTATCATTTGGACTCTATAACTTGAGTCGCTGTTTATTAGAGAAAAAAATTATTTAATTTATATTTATAACTGGATGGGACATTTAATATGCCATTTGAGAATGAGAGAGGATGAGGAAAAATGAGGCCTTATCATGTTTCAACAGCTTTACGTTAATCTTTGAATCTTTACAAAGGATTTTAGCCACCTGCAAAAGAAATAGTTTTTCTTCAGAATAGTCTTTTTTGTTGATGTTCCTAACGCGTGGTTTGCATTTTTGCCAAAATGCCTGAAATCAATTATTGAAGGAAAAATATAATAGTTTGGAACTGATCTGACAGTTAATGTTTGCATGTCTTGTTCATTAGGTTTAACTATAGAAATTATTATAATAAGATAAAGTGAGACATAAGGTATCTGAGTTCCTTTTTGGATCTGTATGGATGTATATACATTTCAACAGTGATACCGAAAGTACTTTAAATTTTTATTTCATCTTTTCAGAGAAACACTGAGAAAAGTATTTGAATTTTATGTAACTAGCTGTCACTTACTGTTCAAAATGAGCATACGGAGGTTTTCTAAAAATTTTAAATAAAATTTGCTTTCAGTGTTATGTGATTTGCCTATGTAGTAGATGCTTAGTTAGTATCTTATCAGTGCCTTACTGACGTCAGTACTGACTTGCTTTACTGGAAAGTCCGTGTTAGGGTTTGTGGTTGAAATTGGTGACGTAGAAGGTAATGGTGTATTGCGAGAAAATAATTGTACATGGGAAGGGGGACACATATTTGAGAGGTACCTCCTATGTGTTGTCCACTTTATATATGAGATCTGACTTAAAGTCCACTTCAGCCCTCCACCTAGAAGTAGATATTATCAGTTGTCATGTTATTAATACATTCATTTTATTCTTTTTAAACAACTGAGATATTTCAAACATATGGAAAAGTGCAGAAAGCAATATAAAGTCATACATATAGCCATTGCACAGAAGTAACTGATTTTAAATCTCATCAAAAGGCAGATTTGCTGCAGATGACTTTTAGAAATATATAAAATATTATTGATACACTTGAAATACCTTTCAACCCCCACATGTTCAAGCTGAGGAAAAATAAGTTGAGAAAGAGATGAAATAACTTGCACAAATTCACTCCACAAGTATATAGAGCTGAGATTGGATCTGCTATGAATGGGCTCGGGAGCTCATGTCCCTTCCCTCTGTTTTACAGACTTTCTCTGTACTCCCTATTAGATTCACAGCCCCGCTAGAAACATATTTTGTAGAGCTGCCTTATGGTGGGGGAGGTGATTGAGCCTTTTACTTTTGTGGTACCATATCAGTTTCCAATTAATTTTGGCACTTAATAAAGTATTATATGTTCACCTGTTCAATTATTTTCTGTGCCACATCAAGAGAACAAGATAATTTAGTTATATTAGCTTCATTTACTTCAATTTAATATAATTAGGTATTATAGTGCACAAATGCACGTGCATACAGGAGTGTACAAAAATGACAAATGTAGAGTGTAGCAAAGTAATGCTGCATTTCTAAGTGGTTTAAATTCTGGGCTTGAGCATATATTCTTTGAATGGAATCTTTTTTTAAGTGAGGAAACCATTTTTAGTTGGTTTCATTTCTTTTCCACATTTGTTATTTAGGTCCCTAAGTGTCCTCTGTAAAGTGGGGATCAGCATATGTATTTCATGGGACTTGCATACATAACTGACATGATGTCTATGAAGGCATTTGACAGAGTGATTGGCGCGAAGTAACTACTCCCTACTTACTCGCCCCCGTCACTTGGAAAACAAAAAGCTGTTTTGCATGTGGTGGGTGGGGAGAGGTGGTTGGGAAACAGCCAATATGTGAAATATTTCTATAATAATTTTATTTGACTAAGTTCTACCAGCTGCTATTTAAAAAATCATTTGGCACATGGGAACCTATCTTAAGAGGGTACTTACTCTGTAGTTGATTTAGAGAAGAGAGAGAAAAAAAAATCAATTGACTTTACTTATAAAGGTGTCTCATTTTTGTGGACGTATGAGAGTCCAAAGAGATAAACAAATATTTGAAAAATGATCTTCTTGCTACACAGGCAGTACTAACCAATTAAAATATTATTGTTATTTTATTAAAGGAGTGCTGTTTTATAATTCCATTTTCTCTAGAGAAATACCAGGGACTTTATTAAATACATACTTTTAAAAAAGTGGAAATCTTGGATACTGTTATCATCACTGTATATGTAAGAAAACAACTTCATGGGGAAAGAAGAGTTGGTGGGTTATTAAAATATAAAGAAATAAGAAGAAAACAAAATTCTATGGTATTATCAAGTTTCCCTTGAGATCCAACCATGACACAATTATTTCCTTTTAAGATTTCTTTCCCACTAATGAGTCATTTTGAGCCCTTTTTATGTGGGCACATAGAAATGAATAAAAATTTATTCCCACTGCTAAGGCACCCCAAATCTTATTAGTGTAATTGTTGAGAGTCTTAAAGCAATGAAGGAAAAAAAGAATACTGGAACTCCACATACTTGCTTTCATTAAAAAAACAAATATATCTGATTCTTATACCAAACAACTCCATATTTTCCAGGCGAGGTTCCTTAAGATACGAACTTTAAACATTATATGTGATTCTCCCTAGAAGTATGGAGGCCTGAAAAACAAAGTAATTCCATTTATCAACTAAAATTGCATTTAATTAAAGAATAGCTCTGACATATCAAGAGAGAAACCAATTAATACTTCTAGAGGCATGTGCTTTTATAAGAAACAAAACAGCCTAAGTAAGTGGAGGCCCCAGGAGGAGAACAGTATTTCAGAGTGAGCCACAGCAATAGTTCTTATTAATATTAAAATGAAGAAATGGGCTTGGATTGGAAAACAGCCCACTGCTTATTTACCAGAGGACTTGGTCGTTTTTCTCCTTTTTTGACTCATCTCAGGTGGAAAGCACAGATGTTCTCTACATCTGTCTCCCACTCACCCTTAAATTTTACTTACCAGCTGAACCATCAATCCTAGTACATCCAAAAATATTTTAGCATGGTGATAATTCAACTGTTGTATTTGAGTGCATACAAATGTCCTGAAACCGTGGGTATCCCAATCCTATTTTGAAAGCTTTCTGAAGACTCCTTGGGAAAAAAAAAGATTATCCTAGTGATTACATTTCTTTAAAAAGTTTATTGTCCTGCTAAGTATGTATCTGGTTATTTTTTATATGAATGCATATCTTGGCATTAAGTAACTGTTTGCTGAGCAGTGTGCATAGTTGTGTGCACGTGAATGGCACCATTACCAATTTTATTAAAAAAACACAATACGTAGCAAAGAGAAGAGATGTTCCTGGTAATGGTATTTCAAAAGCATATTTAAACAGCTTATCTACTCTAAATTCATTTCTGATAAATTAAATAGCTGCATTCCAAGTCTTACAAGATGCACATCTCTTCACTCTCCACCCCCCCACCCCCACCCCCGCCCCACCTCGGCTTGCATCAGCTGAATAGCTCGAATTATTTGGTACTGGTAGAGCATGAAAATGTGAGATAAAAAAAAGAAATGAAAGCTGTAGTGGCCTCCAGACCTTAAAAATTGTAGCGCTTTTGAATCTGTTATATTTTATTTTGCTTCAACTGTTAAACTTTATTATTACTTTTTTTTGCTCTTTCTGATATCATAAGATCTGTGTGAGAGGTCTAAAACATGAGAGAACTAGGGGGCACTCAGAGGCAGGTCTAAGTAATTAGCTCAAGAATCCTTGCCACAGAAGGGCAAGGGCAGTGTGGGTGGAAGAGTGATGTCCCCGTGTGTCCACAAATGGGTGTCTGATGTACAGAGGCAGAGAGCAGGGGCAAGTGGAGTGGTGGGAAGGACCCTGTGGTAGTTCTGTAAAGCGCCTGTCTTGACAGGCTTCCTTTCTTAGCAGCTCCCTTCCCGCCTCCCATCCCATAGAGCAGAGGAGAGAGGAAATTAACATTAGTTGTTGTAGCATCTCATTGACCTTGCAATGCTAGGAGGCAGATACTTCTCCTCTGAACTTATGCAACTCACCAGGTTTCACTTGTTTAATGATTGCTTTATTTTTTTTTTAAGATTTTATTCATTTATTTGAGAAAGAGAGTGAGAGTGAGAGAGGGAGCGCAAGTTGGGGTGGGGCAGAGGTAGAGGGAGAAGCAGGCTGGAGGCTTAAGCAGGGAGCCTGACATGGGGCTCCAGGCTCCATCCCAGGACCCAGGGGTCATGACCTGAGCTGAAGTCAGACGCTTAACTGATTGAGCCACCCAGGTGCCCCTCAAAGACTTAGAGTCAAGTTCATAGCCAGGGTCTAATTCCTCAAGACATGCCTTTTCTAATAATTTCTGGCACTTTTTCGTTGCACCTCCCCTTCCTGATCTGCTTTTTAAAAATCTTTTAGCTTTACAAATCCTTAAAAACTCCTCTAAACCCTTTTTTATGGAATAAGAACGTGTATAATTAAGTAGACAACTAACTAGGAAGGGGATGTAGCTGATAGCATCATTTTAGCCCTAAGGAAGCAAAATTTAAGTAGCTTGCCCAACATCACCCAGTGAATTTCTTATGTGAGAGGCATGCAAACCTGGCTCCTGACCCTCGCCTTCCTGTCTACAGCTTGCTGTCATATTTACTCATTTTCTCTTGGTCTCCGCTTAACTGAGTACAAATGAAAATTTTAAATATCTTAACAGCTATAGGCATATGGTTCTTCGGCTATAAAATGGGGATAATAATAATATCTGTCTCCTAACGGTGTTGTAAGAGTTAACTGAAATAAGACATTTGTATAAAGCATATAGTAGAGCACACCATAATATTTCCTGAGTGTTAGTTATTGTTATTAATTTGTTAATAATTTAAGATTAAGATGCTTTAAGGAAAACATCTGTGGTAACTGTGATGAAAAGTTTACACCTGTTAGTGGACAAATAATTATGATGATAGCTCAAATATTTGAAAGACTTTTTCAGTTTCTGAAAAGCAACCATGAAAAGTCGATTGTGACATTATATAGTGATAGGGAAAAGACTGAGGAAGGTAAAGATGGGAAATGAGAGGTGGGGAGCAAGTGAACCAAATAATATGGTTTCCTAGGTAATGCTGCCTTCAGAATCCCAAGGAATTTCAGAACTCAGAGAAATTCAGAGCCGACATTACAAAGCCCACAACAAAATCATACCCATGAAACCATATGAGGTAAATTTTAACAGGGCGCCAATTGTCTCCACTCCAAATCAAACAGTGGGCTCCAGAAAAAAATATTTTATATCATGATCGTGATCATAACTGAAAGGAATAGGAAAGAGTTGACCATTTTTTTTCAGGCTTGCTTTTGTGGGTTGGTCAAAGGCATTTGAAAAAGCTTAAACTCTTTGGCCAATATTTCAAAGTAGCTTTGATGGTATTTAGATGACAACCTCATTTTAAAGAGAACTCTATTCTCACAGAACCCAGGAGAATCAAGCAGTTGGCATAGCAAGTTATCTGAATTTGATCTGCATTGACATGGGGGGGGGGGGGGAGCTGGGAATGCCTAAGGCAATCCTGCATTCTACTTCTTTGTGGACTGCTTCGACAATAGTGAGAATGTCTGAGTGTTAGTCATTTTCTGACAGTGTTAGCTCTGATCTTATGCAAAAATAAAAGCACTTGGAAACTTTACCTTCTTGGTCTTCGGTCAGGACATTTCTTCTAGAAAAACTGTTTTGCAGTAAGATTGTATATAGCTATACAATAAATATATGTACCTATATAACAAATCTAAAAATATATACCTACAAAGTTTGGTAGATGTCTTGCTTCAAGGCACCATTCTTGGGAAGAGAGGTTATTTTGTAAAACCTTACTGGTAGGGACTTAAAAAAAATTCAGCTATCCTTTTATGTCCAAATATAAATGTTAGTTTCCTGTGTGTATCTTTTTTAAAAACTTTCAGTGTGGGTAGATAGGCAGGGCCAGATGTCTCTGTCTTAATTATTCATACTCCTTAATAAATAAGTGACATACAGTGAAAATAAAGCCCAGATGGGTGACACATTGCACAAATCATTGGATGTACTGTATAGTCGTTCCTTAGTTTCCTGAATACTAATAGATAATACAGATCATCTTTTTCTCTGTTCATCAATCAAATGACAAGTATCTACTGTGTCTTTTATGAACAAAGCACAGTGCTACTGACCAGGTGGATTATAAAAACACACTGCCATAACATCATTTGCTTTTATTTCTATTATCCTCAGACTCTAGGCTTCCCTAGGTTTGTCGCAGTTATTTTCAAAAGTGATCCAAAACCAGGTCTGAGTTTGCTGTAGTGGCTGCTTAACTGGCCTGTTTACTAGCTTGAGTCTCATGCATCATGGTGGATATTACTGGTTGTCAAGCAGTGGTTGATGAATCATGGAACCAAGGAATTTCAGAACTCAGAGAAATTCAGAGCCGACTCAAGCTGTATTTTACAGAAGAGAAAATGTGAAATAAATGACCAAGTGATTTCACCAGGGCAAGGCAACTAGTTAGTGTCAAAACTGAGGCTTCAACTACAGACTGCTAACAGATCTGATGTTTTTTCTAGTGTTACTACATCACAGAAATGTGTGGGATCAAAAGCGCCATCATGGGAATGGCGGCACAGTATCTTGGGTTTGCTGCTGCCATTGACTAAGGATGGGAAGGAAAAAGGCAGGGGCACAAATATCACCCATGTACCTAGTTCATTTATTTGTTCTGGAATAATGATGGGGATGTGGAAAATAAGAAAGTAAGATCTGGCTCCACAAGTCTTAGTGGGTTTTCTGACTGGTGTAGGATTACCTAGACTCTCTCAAAGTACAGAACCCCGTAGTCATAGAGGCTTGAATTATAGGATGCCATTCTCCTAGATATAATATTTATAGGACCAGTCTGGGAAAATAAAGATATGCTGATTGGTTGGCTTTAGACACCCACAGTACATTACACGTTGGGCATGAAAATGAAAACCTTACTTATCAGCTACTTAATCACTAGTTAGTACTGGTATCAAGATAAATATATTTTACTTGGAGTATACAGATGTGAAATCCCTGGAGAACCATAGTTTTGACTTGCCATTTAAGAAACTTCCAGTCATGGGGAAGCCTGGGTGCCAGTGGAATTATCAGAGATGGTTGGCTTAGTTGGAATTCTTTATAGACGATGCTACTGGGAAGAAGGGCATAACCAGGGGAGACAGCAGAGCTGTGTCAGGAGTGCCCCATAAGTGAAAGAGACCCAAGTGAAAACCAGGATGTGCTTGTCCCTAACCCCCAATAAACTGTGTCCTTCTTGTCGAAATGTAGCTGCATTGCCCCTTGAACAGAAACAATAATACTCTTTGCCACTTTGGTTCAATTTCATTGTTTATACTGCGAATGTTTGCCCACCTAGTTAATGATCATTAACGTTAGCGTTAATAAGGAAGAAGAGAGCATGGTCCTTTCCAGTAAATATAAGACTCAGCTTTAGAGACAAAGGGAGGTGCAAGTGTGTTTCTAAACAGTAATTTGCATGCTGAGTCCATTATGGGGGCGAGGCCACTGTTGCCAGGCATCCAGCCTTAACAGGACATACATGCTGGTGAGCTTTATGTATGGTCATTTTGACACCAACTGAAATGACCTTTCTACTACCTCTTCTAGTCCCTGATTGATATCAGTCACTTAGATAAAAAGAAGCAGGAAGAGTACCTCTTCAGCAGCTTTGCTGCCCTAGGCAGGCCCTTGAGAGTAAAAGACTAAAGATTATGGATATTTTTTTTTATTACCAGTAAGACATTTATTAATAGTATTATTACACTTGTTCCTAAAATCTATTATTATTTCAACAGTGAAGAGGTAAATGCCAGACTAACCTCAGTCAGATGGTTATTATAGTTAAGTTGACAGTAAATTACAAGACACATCCACAGACTATAATCCTGTTATAGAGTACGTAATACATTAAAACACAATGGAGAGGCTGCACGAATTGGCAACATTTTATATCATTAAAAAAAAATCGAAGACCTAAAAATGGTGCTTGCCTATGGTTGCAGATATTAGAAAAATCTTTCATTTTATTTATTTTTTTTACTCTTATGTTAATCCCCATACATTACATCATTAGTTTTAGATGAAGTGTTCCATGATTCATTGTTTGTGCATAACACCCAGTGCTCCATGCAGAATGTGCCCTCCTCAATACCCACCACCAGGCTAACCCATCCTCCCACCCCCCGATTATGGATATTTTTATCTATGGACTTTCAAGAAGGGGATGGACTCAAGGTAATAAGTATGTGAAGTGCTCACATATTTTCTTATTTAAAAGATTTAAAAAATTACTTCTAAGTATATATATTTTGGTGTAAATAATGATTGAATTCATATGGGATATGCAAAATGTGGGGTTTTATTAGTGAGGAGCATAAGATAGTAATTGCCATTAGAAAGGTGTCTTTGCTGATGATCATTAAGCAAGAGTCAGAAAGGTTTGCACTGTTATGATAATGATTTATGCACACTTTTAAAACCTGACCTTATTAACTAGTATATCACAATACCTTATTTGGGTCTGTTTCAACAACAACAACAACAACAGAAAACAAGAGAAAATTAATTTTTTTCTTTCATTTTGATATTTTTTCAATTTATTTTGAATAGTTTATGAAAAATTTTGCATTTTCAAGAGCATATTCCCCAATTACTACAAAGATGATTTTGTCTTGGTGTATTTGAAATGGCAAAATCACTTTTTATAGAGCTCATCACCATAGCAGGGGTCATTTTAAAGAGAGCATTTTAAAGAACAATGCCAAAATAAATGGTCCCTCTTTTTTCCCTTAACACCCATTCCCTAGAAAGTATACAGTGTAGACCATAGTTGAACCAACATGTTTCAATAAATACATTATTACTGAAGCAATTTTCCAAAATTATTTTTTAAGGAGTTAGAACATGTAAATGTAGAGAATACAAGAAGCCTCAAATCAATCCAGCTATGAAGAAATGTCTGTCATTTGTTAATTAGCAACCTGGAGAGAGTCTGAAGAGTGAGGGGATGTTGGAGACTAAAAGTTTGCTGTTTTAAGTCTGATGCATGGACTGAAAACATGAGAGTTGCAGTCTTTTTTAGTATGTTGTTGTTTTGCCTGTGAAGTATATCTCTTATGCACAAAGAGTATAAAGAGAATCACGCCCACAAAGTGAGGAATAGTTTTGACAAAGAGGGTGGGTTAATGGTGACAGTGATGGGAACACCACAGTGACCAAGGGCTTTACTTCCAAAAAAAGTCAAATCCTAGAATCTTAATGTTGGAAAAGACCACAGTATTCTGGCCAAGAGGTTTTCAAACTGTGTCCTTGGGACAGCCTTTCCCCACCATCACCCAGAGGCACCTACAGAGCAAGAAGAGGGGCCAGAGATTTTAGGGAGATTTACAGTGTGCAGCATTTGCGGGCCTAATTCAATCCCATTTTAGAGATGAAGCAGGTGTGGCTCAGTGTGTCTAATGACATACGAAGAGACACACAGCTAGATGGTGCCAGTCCCAGACTAGACTTCCTGATTCATATTTTTTTGGTTTTCGTTTGGGGAGGGGAAGATTTGCCGACATAATATTCTCAATTTATCAGAAAGTGTACCTGCCCAGTTGAGCAAGTTGGACTCATGAAACAGTCAGAAAACATTTGTCTTTTCCTCCACTGCCTTAAAACTCAATGGAGAAGTGAGACCCAAAATGCCTACAACTCTCTCAAGAGAAATTCTCTCTTGAATTTCTTGTTTCTTTATTGGTCCTTCTGGCCTCTTTTAGAAGCTGGATGTGGAATGTCAGCTAAGGATCAGAAAAGCTGCACCTTTGCAAGTCCTACAAGATCATCTAGCAACTCCAAGGTTTAGGATTATTTGCCTTCTATTACTTTGTTTTTAGCTTTTTTTAAAAGATTTTATGTATTTATTTGAGAGAGAGAATGTGAGCACGAGCGGGGGGAGAAGGAGAGGGAGAAGCAGACTCCCCACTGAGCAGGGAGCCCGACAAGACGTGGCTTGATCCCAGGACCCTGAGATCATGACCTGAGCTGAAATCAAGAGTCAGATGCTTAACCAGCTGAACCACCCAGGCTCTCATGTCTTTTGCTTTTTTAGGACCTCTGGTGAAATGGGAGAGAAAGAGCTCCCACAATCACCTTGGTACACAAACAGTCATTGAGTTCAAGCATACCATGTGCATGGTGCTGCCTGGTCATTTCTATCTTGGTTACTCTGCAAACACTAAAGCATATAAGCCTTGACTTTTAAGTTCATTTCAAGGGAGGAGAATGATATAAACTATTTTAGTAGGGGCAGTTTGCCTATAAAGAAGTAGACTCCCTAAAGGCAGGGACAACTTTGCCATGTTACATAATATTACCTCTCTGGAACATGGTAGGTGCTCAATAAGTGAATGAATGAACAGAAATCAAATTAGCTCAAGTAAAAAGTTTTATTGGAAGGATGCAAAATTATTTGAATGAAACCCCACATGCCAATAAGTATGCCTAGCTTCATAAGGTGCCCCATCCTAGCATGTTGGTTCCATTGACTTCTCTGCTGATGAATCTCAGTGAGCCAACATGGCTCGGCACCATGATAGTGCATCTACAGTGCCCATCAAGAATGAAAAAAAAAAAAAAAGAGAAAAGGTCTTGAATACCCTAGATGGGACCAGAACCTGGGTGTTGGGTAAAAGTGGGAAATAAAATAAGGGAGGTCATCTGTGACACTGACGATGTTTATCTTGGGCCATTCAGAGAACATAGAGAAACATTATCTCCCTGTTAACACTATACATCCTAAAAGAACAGTTTTTTCAAAGAGATATACATACTTTCCATGTGCCTGGACAATAATATTGCCAAAAGCAGCATCATTTTCTCTTATGTAAACCATCCCACCCTTTTTTGATAACTTTGCAAATTTAAAAACATCACTGAATAGTTAACTAAAAAAACTCATAGAATATTCGTGGAAAAATATCTTGGAGAATTTCTCCTTTAATGAAGTTATTGAAGTGTTCACACTTCTAAAAATCTTCACTATTGAAAAAACAGAATTAAAAACAGCTTCCAAAAATGTCCCCTGTGAGTAGGAGGACAATTTTGTTTTGGAACAAGATATTAGTGAAATATTTAGAGAAAAAGACAAGATAATCTGTAGCGGTAGAAATTAGAAATTAATTTGCCTACCCTCCCTACCCCAATCTGCATTTACAGGATATTTGCCTGGTTATTCTATCAGAAGATATTTTTATGAGTTCAGTGCTGTTTTAATTAAAATTATGGCTGGATAAACTACTACTTTTCATGAGCTTATAGAAGTGTATCACTTTTCTGACAGTGAGAAAGGAGAAGCAGCCAGAAGTGCCTGAGAGCCCAACAACCTAGTGCAAAAATACTTTTATTTTCTCACCCAGCATACGCATTCATACACATAAATATGTAAATTTAACTGAGACAAAAGTTTCACCAAGTCGTACTTACTCTTACTACAGGTAGGTTAGTTGTGAGTCTAATCTGTTCTGTTAGTTTTAAAATTTGTCACAGGCCATGCCATTTGTTACACAACTTTCCTGTTGGCCACAAGCCCACATTGAAATATGCTGATCCAAGGTAAAAATCCAAGTGGGGATCTGAAAACACAATCAATGTTGGAAGGGTTGATAAACAGGAAGTTGTATTATTTCGTCTCTCTTTCTTCTGAGGACAGATCAAAGGAAATGAGTCAAAAACATACTTAGGTATTGATCTGGAATCGTTTAGACTTAACCGTAGCTGGTGAGGGCAGACTTTGTTTTTATTAGCACAGTATCTGCCTAAAAGTTGTTGTGGAGTGGGTCTTCCAGGCCTAGCGGTGCTTTGGAATCACCTGGGGAACATTGGAAGATGAAGAAATCCAGGCCAGTTGAATCAGAATCTCTGAACAGCAGGCCTGGGCATCAGTATGGAAGCTCACCAGGTAGCTCCCCAGGTAACTCTAATATGCAGTTAGGATTCAAACCATCATTGGTTATTCTGAGCCCATGATTATGTCTTGTGCATTGAATACTTTTGTCATTCTATCAATTCTTTTTTACATGATATTTTTTGAGATGTATCATGTCCATCACCCAAGAGCAAGAAGTATTTAAAAATGACTGAAGTTAGAGTAAATAATTATGCATTGTTAAACCTTACATTTTAAGATACTTATTACTGAAGTATTATAGCTGCCATTTATTTAAAATCTTATAAAGAATCCATTGAGCAAGGTTATATTTTAAGTACTGTTCTGCTAGTTGAATATGGCTCAGGAGAAACCTAATTAACTGATTGCATAGAATGGATAGTTTGGAGTACTTATATTTATTCAAATAATACAGTTAAATAATCCTCAGATATGTTATTGATTATCTTTCAAAATCAAAAAAGAACTGTGTAACTTTGCCATAGATTTTAGTTAAAATTGTTGCGCAAACACATATTGTAGCTTTTAATATCTTTCGTATGTAATGACTGAATTGTTTTCCGCAGTATCTTGAACATTGAGTAAACTAATTTAGAGTTTTAAACTACTGACAAATAGAAGATCTTTCTGTACCCAGTTTAATAAGATAAAATGATTTGTAGTTAGCATATCCATTTTTCACATATAAACAGACACTTGAGTTCTTAAAAACAGGGTGTTCTTTCAGGTAATTTCAACACTGCCTCTGCAATCTTTTCCCCATATTTAGTTTAGATGTTTAGATGTTTTTAATCTATCTGAGAAAAAGGAGTCTGGTTAAAAACCTCAGCTCTGTGCATACACAGATTTTTACCATTTCTAATTAGATACCACTCTGGCAAAACTTACTAATGCCTAAAACAAAACAAGATATGGATATTCCCATATGATAATTACTGATGTTCTCAACTAAATCTAGTATTTTAAAATTCTGTAAGAGTTTGTAACTTGAACCTGCCTGAATCCATTTCTTTTTATTATATGCACTTTTAGCCTTCACTGATTTGTTTTGTTGAGCAGTGAGCATACTTCTTCCTTAATATTTTTAATAACTTTTACTATTTTTATACAGACATATTTTAATATTTTATAACATCAATAATCTGTCTCTTTGTTTTTGCTTTTCAAGAATAAAAGATACTGAGTCATATGAATTCTATTCATATGATTATTTTGAGAGTAAAATCAATTTTGTAGCCACTGTTGCTCAGTGAAATAAGCAAGTTATAGAAATGTTTATCTTAATATCACTATCAAGTTCTTTTTTTCCCAAGCAGAATTAATATCCTCATTCTAATTTTCTGTAGGTGGTTTTTATAGCTGCCTTAGAATATTCCCTGTCGATTGTGAATAGAAAGTCAAATTACTGAATTCGATAATGGTGAAATGTTTGTGTTCCCTAGCTTGTTTTCACAGACTGATGGTCCTATTATTCTTTTTCATATGTTACTCTTACCTCTGAATATTTCTCTATAGACTGTTGAAACTTATTGTGAGATTTAATTCAATTACCATCTAAAACGATCTATTGTTACATGTTGTAATGCCATTAAGAAGTGTAGTTTGCAAGCAATATTTCAAAATTTTGTCTATTTAAAATGTAGTACAGGATATTTGTTTTGTAATTATAGGCTACATAGATTCTGTATAAAATAGCCTCCTTTTCCAACATGAAACTGATGTTGAGTTGAAGTTGAGTTATGGGAGTGAGGGGAGATGATGGACATTTGATTACATGCAATGTGGTTTTCCGAAGTGCGTAACACAAAACCATATTTGAGGCAAATGCAATGCCAAATGGGCAGTGCTTTATACAAGATTGTGTTACACATGAACTTGCCAACCAAAGACAATCCCATCTCATCTCAAACTTATATAAAAGTGCCAGAGGAGAATAATTCCAATGGGGGTAAATTTGAACACATTCAGCAAAATGGCCAAAATTTAAGGTCCTCAGAGACAATATACATATGCTTGTATTTTGCTAATGTTGTATTTCTAGGCATTCACCAGGCCTATTACAATCAGTTAACATTTTTATTTTATTATTATTATTATTATTTTTATTTTTTTTAGAGAGAGAGAGAGGATGGAGGGATGGGCAGAGGGAGAGAGAGAATCTCAAGCAAGCTGTATGCTGGGTGTGGAGCCCAATGCAGGGCTCGATCTCACAACCCATGAGATCATGACCTGAGCAGAAAACAAGAGTGGAACACTTAACCGACTGAGCCATTTAAAAATATATATATATGTTACTGAAATAAAACCTACATAAAAGCACCCAATTGTAAGTGCACAGCTTGATGAATGTCCACAAAATTAACATATTTATGTAACCATCATCCAGATCAGAAAATAGAATATTATCAAGTCTTCCAGAAGTCCTTGGTACCATACTCTAATCACCAACCCTCCCACTCTGCCCCACAAGAGTAACCAAAATCCTGGCTTCTATCACATCAGATTAAGTTTTGTCTTTTTTTTTTTTTAACAATTATGTGTTCTTGAATCGGATGTTGCTTTTTTCTAAGATATTTTATCATAGCCAGAAATAGAACTCAGATTTTAATTTCACCATTTTCTCCATAAAATGGAGGGAAGGGAGGTTGTATAGATTGCTAGGGAGAAACTCCTACTTCTCATTCATTCTACACAATGACGTGCATAACCAAGGTTCTAAGAGCCTTGCTTTGTGTCTTTTAGTGAGGTGCTTGGTGAAGTTTTGAAAATGTCTACTTTTGGTCCCTTACACATTTTTTGTAGACCTTTATTTTGTATAGTTTAATGGTAAAAATGAAACAGACAGAAATATAAAAGGAAGAAGAGAGTTTTTAAAGAACCTGCCTGCCCTATATTTTCCTTTTGGGCTTGAGTGGCCAGGGGGAACATCCTAGAAGCCTAGGGACATTGAGGCATATGGTGATCAGCAAGCTCAGCCCCACAGCAGTTGTGCCTGGAAATCTTAGATTCTGACAGTCAACAAAAGCATTCTGTCAAAAAAGCAATGTGTGGGAGCCTAAGCCAACCTTTGTTTGTCTTTTTAAAAAGAGAGAGACATGAGTAGACCTTAGATACAAGATAGAAAATTGAGAATTCTCAGCCCCTCTAAGACATCTTCTGCAAACTCCTTGAACTTAATTCTAATTAACATCTTGGTTAGAATTCAAGTTAGGGTTTCTGCTTTGCAAGGCTAATTTTCAGCTTAAGATGGCAGAAGTAAAAATTCTTGGGGTGCTTCCACACTGATTTGAGGATGAAAGTAAGGCTACAGATTTGCCATACCCAAGAGAGTTATGGAATAAAACTAAGATTATATTTTATAATTTCCTACTTAAAGTTAGGTCATTATCTAGCCATAGTTTTTAAGCCTTATTTTGGATTAGATACCCCTTGAAGAATCTGATTAAAGCTATAGGCCTTCTCTGAAAGTCAGAGCCATACACACTTTAGCTACTGGCTTAGTCAAGGTCACAGACCCTCTTAAACTAGTCCATGAACCCCTTTGAGGATCCCTGAATTAATCCTATAGTTCTTATTCTGAATTCCAAAATTCTGAACTCTACCAGTGGAAACAATCTGGTAGTGATGGAGGTTTGTGTCTTCTTATAGTTCTCTAGGGCAGGAGCCTTCATTATTTACCCCTTGCTCAGTTTCATCCTCTTCCTTCATAACCTGAAAATTATTTTATTTTTTTCTTATTACCAAACCAAAATTATGCTGCCTCAAGTTAGTTTCATTTTTGTTAAACAGAAGTACATTTCTTTTAGAAGTACATGTCTAGTAGAAAGAAAAAGGAAACACAGCCCTGTTTCTATACTTGATAGCAGGGATTAAATCAATCTTCAGCAGCTTCTCAATTTTTAACTTAAATACTGGGCATCAATAATCCCCCCTTTTTTAGCATAAAACTCTCCATGACTGCAGTTACTATTATTTTATTATTTTGGTCACTCATTGTATAAGACAGGATAGGCTAAATTATTCTTCAGTAACCCAAAATGTCAGTAGTTTAATACAACAATAGTTTATTTCTTACCCTTCCTACATATCCAAGATAGATTGGCAAGGTGGCTTGGCTTTGTAGCCAATCTGGGACCCAGGGTGACTGATGCTTCTTCTCCAATTACCCATGCTTCCCACAGTTACCTTAACAGGGAAGAAGAATGTAGTGTATCAGGCATAGGATCTTAATACCTTCACCCAGAAGTGACACATACTACTTTTGCTTAAATCCACTGGTCAAAGTATATCACATGACCATGCCTGACATAAAAGTTGGGGAGAGAGGATAAGGGCAATTCTATCATGTGTCCAGAAAGAGAAGAGCTAAGAATATTTGGTAGACACATTTATCATGACTTTACACTTTTCGGGACTTCCTCCAATATTTCCTAACTCTTTGGAGATTTGGTTGCAGTTAAGTAGGGAAAAGGGGCTTAACTCTTCTTTTTTTTGGTGAAAAAAATACTCCAGGGGACTATGTTATATAATGAACCTGAACTTAAAATAAATGGGTACACGTTAGCCTATAATAAACTCAAAAGAAATACAAGCAGGAATTTAAAAACAAAACTGAACAGAACACTAAATCATCCTTAGTTTTATTTCACCTGGGATGACCGATAGTCTAGCCCTTATAATATCACATGCACTGTGATTTAAATTATGTAGGAACAAGCCCCTATCTGCTTACCTTTAAAATTCTCAGTCAAGACCAACTTTAATGGAAAAATTAAACTAAGAATGATGCAACGTCCAAAATACATTCTGGTTTATCTATAAATTCTAAGCCAAGCTTTATACGGAAACTGTCATAGGAACAATTACAGGGTTGCTCCATTTTTTATTCAGCAGAACTGACTCCTGTTGTCCCACTTGGAGTGACATGTTGAGTGATGAGAAACTTGGCAAATCTTCTTGGTCATTTTCCTCTCACAGCTCACTTGAGGGTGTCCTTAGTGGTCTGCACTGTTCTTTCAGCCTGACCATTTGCTTGAGGGTGATGAGGAGTGATAGTGACAGTTTGGGTGAGCCCTAGCTTCACAGATTTCTTAAACACATATGAAATCAATGCAGATCCATTGTCAGCAATAATAACATCTGGAAATTTGGACATTGAAAAGACCTCGCACAGAGCTCTTTTTATGAAAGCAGAGGTATTTTAAGAAGGTCCATTTGTCCTTGCAAAATAAATAGGAATTCTGACCAAGCCTTCCTGACCATCTTCCAGAGAAAGGGAAGGTGTCATTGACGGATCTGATGGAGTGGTCTGGCATTGGCTACAATTTACATAGCACAACTAATTATAGGCTTTAGGTATAATTGTCAGTGTGTATCACTTCATCAAAAATTCCTGGGTAAAGTGCATGGATTATTGTTGTAATACCGTGATGGATTATGTAATATTTCTCTCCTGGCCACTGGAAAGGAAAGAGCAGAGTTTTGATTAGAAATCAGGGTCTGAACTACATATTTGAAAGGCATTTTATAATTAAAAGTATGAGAGTAAATTAGTTCACTAAACTAGTTCGTGTCATAAAGCAAAAGATCTAGAACAGTCTTGAGAATATCCTTCATGGGAAGTTAAAGAAGAAATAAGAGAGAGAAGACAAGGAAAAGAATTCAAAGTGCACTTTCCACAGATGATGGAACCGAACCATGTGTCCCATCACTGCCATGCATGGGTTGTGGGAAGTACTCTCACCCTGTGACAACTAGCAGCGAGATGAGGAATGTTTATCTTAAACGGTAGATTCCAAATTATCGGTAAGTAATCACTTGTCAGGAAAGAGGTTTAGCACAGGGTCTATTTATATTCCAGATTAGGGACTACATTCTGTGGCCTGGAAAGAGTACTTGCAAGTTATGTCGATGTGCCTGTGTTTCACAGATTTCTTGTATCAGAATCTAGTTTTAAACACAGCAGGGATGATCAGCTCTTTGCAGAATTTTGTCCTTACTTAAAAAGACTAAAGTCTTAAAAAAAAAAAAAAAAGACTAAAGTCTTACCCTTTGGACTATTTGTAGACCAATTTTGGACTCATTCTTGTACTTTGAACTACTTTTGCCCCTAATCACTATAACAAATACCATTTAATCTGTACATACCACATTCTAGGTTTTCTTCTAAGTCATTCTTTATTTCTTTCCTTCAGTATTCTCCCCTCCTTTTTTTTTTCATGAAAAAATAGAGTGGTTCAAACCAGATATGACTAGATTAAGAGTCATGAATGTATCTGTCTCTGACAAGATGACCTATCCTCTTGTTACTAAACTAAAGGTACTCCTATTCACAGTGTCTGGAGGGGTTGAGAGGCAGGTGGGGAGGAAGCTGCATGTAAGCACAAAAATAATCCTTCTCCTACAATCTGCTTTTAGTCTTTATTTTCCATGCACGTTGACAGCATTTCTAGGCAGAGTTCTTTCTGTTTCTTTTAAGCTGTTAACAAGCAGGAGTACTCAGTCTCTGGTAATTTTTAAATCAGCTTGTGAATTATTAGCCCTTTAATTAGGCCCAATATGGCTAGCCTGCAGTCTTCAGCCTAGTTTTCAGATAGGCATTATTTTATAGAATTTAATTAAATTTTTAAAATAAATAAAACAATAACATATATAGATGCAATACACATGAAGAAATAGCATTAATGCATTATAGAATTTAATTAAATTTTTAAAATAAACAATAACATATATAGATGCAATACACATGAAGAAATAGCATTAATGCATTATAGAATTTAATTAAATTTTTAAAATAAATAAAACAGATAGGCATTATTATGAAAATATGGAAGTGGTTTACAATCTTAATTTTAAAGCATATGAAACGACAAGTTTTATGAATTGTGTTGAAAGACTTATATGACCTTTCAAAACAATTCAGAAGATTCCTATTTTGAAGGAGGAATTAAAAGTCAAGGTGACAGAAAGGTTATATTCATGCATTTGCAGGAGATGAAGGGCACAGATAAGATGTCTTTGAGAGCTAATGAGAAAGCTGTTTGTCAGGCAAGCTGTTCAAGAGCAATGTCAGCAAGCGAAATGGGTTGTTGCCTTTGGGGAAATGATTTACAGTGTATAAAAACCATCCTGGGTTTAGGAGCCAGGTTGACTGTGGCACATCTCTCTTCCAGCTTTTTGGCTCTCTCTCCTTTCCCATTTCCAGCACAAAATCAGCCTTTGTATATGAAAAACACTGTCCAGACTTGGCTTCCAGTCATGTGTATTCTTGGTATGATTTTCAGTAATGAGACCAATCTCACTGGATGCTTCAGTAAACAGGCATATTTACTTTAGGTTTGTATTTACTTACTCTTTGTAATTTAACTGGCTAAACTTGAATGAAGTCTGCTTAATTTGAGCCTAAAAAAATGTTGGGCTTTCACAGACAGTATGTAGAATAAAAGAATACACGATTCCTCTTTTTGTAAACATTAGCCCTTCCATTCTCCTTACGTGTTTCCCTCGTTTCTCTGCTGACTGACCTGTCTCTGGTAGAGGTACTTAGGTCTTATTCCTAGTTATTATGTATGCATTAAACCATTTCCTTTTTTTATGATTTGTTTTTTATTTATTTATTTGGGGCGGGGGAAGGGGCAGAGCGAGAGGAAGAAGCAGACTCCAGCTGAGCAGGGAGCCTGACGTGGGGGTGGATCCCACGACCCTGAGATCGTGATCTGAGCCGAAGGCAGACACTTAACCGACTGAGCCACCCAGGCGCCGCTAAACTATTTTCATGTGGAATAAGGAAAGTTACAATTTTTTAACCTTTTTTTCATAAATACAAAAATGAAATCTGTACTGTAAGCAAATTATTTTGAACACAGAGTAGCTACCTCTGGAAGCTTGGCTACTTGGTGATGGGTTTAGGCCTATACCATGTGATACGGTCACCATAAAAATGCAGGAGAGATGACACTCTGTGAGCTACTGGAGAAAGGCCATTCAGAACCAAACTGCATGTCACTTTATATTCTTCAGGCCATTCTAACCATCTGCCTTTGGATGATGCATTTTGTAGCTGTTGACACTTGGGCAATTGGAAAGAGAAAAGGAAATGAATAACATGAGTTGGAGGAGTGTGGAGGGATGTGAGTCTTAGGATGATCCTTGGGATTTACAGAAGCCTTCAAAGCTGTCTGTGCTGCTTTGTGGTGCCTTGTGCCCTGTGCCAGTTAATATTTCATCTTTCCTCCATTTTTATGTTCTAAAATATGGAGATATTTTAAAAATTACTCCACTGACCTCCACCCCCAAATCTTTTAGCTCTGGCCAACCCTGTGCCCTTCTTTGAATCTTCAGTGTCTTTTCCCCTTTGTAAGAAACACCAAATGAAAGCTTACATGTCAAGATAGACATGTAGAAAATCTTTTAAAATCATCATACAGGTTCACCTGCAAATATGAAACATAAAGGCATTTCCATTTAGACTCCGATGAATGTAGGTATTAATATTGAGGGCAGTTCACAGTTTGCTGGTATCATGACTAGTTTTCCTTTTTTTTTTTCCTTTTTTTTTTTTTTTTTACTTAGCAGTAGAGCACCTTAGTCTGAAAGAAAGCATCTCTTTGGACATAGTATGAAATGTGATATACTCCTGTGAGGCACTGTTTCATCCTTTTAAATATGCCAGTTCATCCTGAAAGTGAGATAAACATTTCTAAATGTCAAAAGCAAAGAAATATTAGAATGTAATCAAAACATTTTCTGAAGAAGAAAAAAAAGAAACCAGCTTCTCATTTTGCATTAGTAGATAAAAATAACTCAAGGACTAGCTAGTGAAAATGGAGGTTACTAAGAGACTCTGGATAAAGGATGCTACAGTCTGCTCAGGCTCAGGGGAGTTTGCACTAAGGAGATTTTCTCTGTGCATTCTGTAACATTCAGAACTAGTTCTTGGATCAACTTCCTGATGAGACTGTGGAAGGGTTTTGTTTGTTATTGTTACCAACTGTCTACAACAGAATGAACAAACAGGAAAGTAGTGCCCTCTATGAGTGGGAGTGCAGAATGCATCCTTTTTTAAAATTTATTTTATTTTGAGAGAGCGAGAGCGCGCGTTCGAGAGAGGACAGGCAGGAGGGAGAGAATCTTAAGCAGGCCCCATGCCCAGTGCAGTGCCAAAAATAGGGCTCCATCTCAAGACCCTGAAATCATGACCTGAGCCAAAATCAAGAGGTGGACACTTAACCGACTGAGCCACCCAGGCGCCCCCAGAATGCATCTTATATTGTAGGAGTGGAAAAGAGCATGATTAGTGGCAAAGGCCACTATTAGCTAAAATAATAAGCTATGCTATTTTTTTTTCTCATCAGCAGGTTGTTGGTGAAGAAAGATTAGATAAAGAAGAGACATATTTCCTCTCTCTGTAAATGATGTTTCATGAAATCATGATGTTTTATTAAATTCTGACACAGTGATATAGCTCAGTCACCTCAGAGAATGATCTCTGACGAGCAGCACTTAAAAAGGAGACAGCCCGGGGTGCCTGGGTGGCTCGGTCGTTAAGCGTCTGCCTTCGGCTCAGGTCATGATTCCAGGGTCCTGGGATCGAGCCCTGCATCGGGCTCCCTGCTTGGCCGGGAGCCTGCTTCTCCCTCTCCCATTCCCCCTGCTTGTGTTCCCCTCTCTCGCTGTGTCTCTCTCTGTCAAATAAATAATAAAAAAAATCTTAAAAAAAAAAAAAAAAAGGAGACAGCCCAAACCTTCTAGTATGTGGTTCCTAAGTGTGTTGATTCGCACCAGGCTGGCTAGATCAAATCCACCTGGGGAGCTTATTTAAAATGAAGGTCCGGGGCGCCTGGGTGGCTCAGTCGGTTAAGCGGCTGCCTTCGGCTCAGGTCATGATCCTGGGGTCCTGGGATCGAGCCCCGCATCTGGCTCCCTGCTCAGCGGAGAGCCTGCTTCTCCCTCTCCCTCTGCCTGCCGCTCTGCCTACTTGTGCTCTCTATCTATCTGTCAAATAAATAAATAAAATCTTTAAAAAAAAATAAATAAAATGAAGGTCCAAGATCTCACCTCCAGAGGCCCTGATTCAAGAGGTCTAGGTAGGTCCTAGGAGTGTCCTGTTTTCCCCAAGCAGCACAGGTGATTGTGACACGTCGCAGCCGTGGGAAGCAATGGCTTTTTGTGCCTCTGCCCTTTGCATCGGTTCACCAGCCGGCACCGGAGCCGGCAGCTCTAGGTGGGCACCATGGCCTCCTTATAAATGGGGCCTTGTCTACTCCTCTCTCAAAAGTCCCCCTTTCCCTTGGGACTCCTTCTTTTGCTTGGCTCTTGTCTGTCAAGAAAAGAATGGGAAAATCATTACTTCTGAAGGAACTGTTCCTTTGGCTTTTGATAAATGACAGAGGGAACAAATTTCTTCACTTGGTGTGTCCTGTGCATTCTACCAACCGTTCCAGAACTGTCAGTCACTAAAGCTCTGCCAAGCACATTTCCTGCTTTCCCGGTGTGGAGGGCTTTCTGTGATGCGCGCATTGTCAAAGATGCCATACCTATACAAAGCTGACACGTTGATGAAAACCACAGATATTTGCCATTTATGATTTGAATGTAACGTTTGCTAACTCTGAATAAAGCCTGCTATTCTTCGTCATATGCTGCATCTGATTTTGTGTGTTAGCTTGGATGCCATCCATGTTAATCCTGCACCAAAATCTCATAAAAGGACCCTTCTACCCATATTACAATGGCTCCTATCAAGGGAAGCCTCATAGTCGTGAAGATAACTGTTAGCAAAACCTTTGTTTCTCTCATACCTATCAATGCCACGCATGTCCCTGTCCTCTCTAACCGCTGATGTTGGGAGACACAGCACTGAAGCTCTGATTTAGAGTAGATACAAGGTCTAAGGTCAAGGTCTCCTGGCTTTTATCATTATAAAAGTGTTATAACAGGCAGTCAGCAAAACCTGTTAAAGTACAGAGAGAGAGGATAAACACAGGGTGGGGTTTGTGATCATCTAAGTTGTTTAGAAAATTGAAAAGAATATCAAGTGAAAACTTTGCTTTACCTGTTCATTTCTCTTAAAAAAGAAGGAATATGCCTTTGCTTTGTTGACTTTGACAATAGTGTGCACCTTCTGTGTGCATTCCTCAGCTGCTTCCGGCTGCTTCACGTGCTTTGTTTGCTGGAGGGCTCAGAGCTGTTAGGGTATTAGGCACTTTCGGGGTCTTTACCCCCACCTCAGTGCTTTGTCAAGTGGTCAGGTGTTCCACTGAATTCACTTTAATCCTTCTCTTTCTCTGTTTTGTTTTTTAGGTAAGTACTTTTCGTTTTCCTCTTCCCTAATGCTGAAAGAAAATGCACCTGCCTGATGTAGAGCAAATGGCTCATAAACACCAAAACCCAAAGATAAAAAATAACGTGGACAGTAAAGTATGACACGCTGCCTGCTACCGGTAAGAATGTGAAGCGGCATTCAAACACCCTTCTCTTTTCTAAGCAAGGGGGCTGACAGTACGGGAAGATGGGGGATGGGGTTGTTGCTGTTGTGAGTAAGAAAGTTACAAGGAATGTTCATGAAATATGTATTCTCACCTGCTTTTTGGGCAGATGAATACCTATGGTTCTGAGCTGGCTTGCCATTTTCCAGATTGGAAATTATTCACCTCAATGCTGCTTTTAAACATTTTCTGAAAATCACAAATGTAAACAGATGTGGGCAATGCCTACAAGTTTTTGTCTGTCTCTCTGTCTGTTTCTAACAGGGAGTCAAGAATAGAAAAGTATTTTAACATTTAATTTTTTATTTGCACTGGCATGAGACTATCTACTTAAAAGCTTCAGTAACATATGATCATGAATATATGTATAAACTTCATCCAGAAAAAAATACTTGAAGGTTTGGATGATAAATGCATATAATGTGGTCGATGAGAGACAAATATCAGTCGACTCAAACATAGTTTCTTTTTTTTTTTTTTAATGTCATCTATTGCAGGGATCCTGTCTCATTTTACATGGATAGCTTCTGTGTACATGGGAAATAACATATAAAATACAGTTGAATTTATAACGTTTCAACAGTATTTTGCCTGCACAGTCATTTTTTATTTGGCTGTATATCTCAAGATTTAAATATGTATGGTATTGTATATGTTTATATCAATGTCAGTGTAGCCCTTTTAATTACACATTATGTTAATGTAAATGGAAATTTTCTATTCAACGTAAATGAAAATATGTTAATGGAAAGACATTAATACTTAATATGAACAAATAGCAAAGGTTCAAAGACTTCAGTGACTGCTGCCAATGACTGAATTATTTTCTCTACCAGTTACTACACTTAACTGCACTGAGTTGGTGCTCTCCCGAAATATCATCTCTCTGCCTCTCCTTCACCTGGTTTTTGTCTGTGTTCAGGTCTGACCCCATGTCCCACACAAAACCTTCCAACACATCCTGGTTCATCCCTGCCTTAAATTATTCTTCAAGAGAGTCTATATATGTTTGCTCAGGCCGCTATAACAAAGTACCACAGACTGGTGGCTTAAACAGTAGGAATTTATTTCCTCATTCTTCTGGAGGCAGGAAGTCCGAGATTAAGATGTCAGCTTCTGAAGCCCATCTTTGGCTTTGTAGATGGCTGTTTTTTCCCCATATCATCATGGTCTTCCCCTCTGTATGTGTCCTGATCTCCTCTTTTTAGAGGACACTAGTCCTATTCGAGTAGGGTCCATGCTAAAAACTTAACACTACCTACAAATGCAGGCACATTCCAAGATACTAGGGCTTATGATTTCAACCTGTGAATTTTTTTGTGGGATCGAGGACACAGTTCATAACAATTCATATTACAATTTCTCACTTAAGTTTTCTTATCATTCCATGTAAATTAGTTCTATCTTCCCCACTTAGAACACAAGTCTCAAAGATAAGTACTGATCATATTTTAAATTTTATTTATTTCATTCATAGTACCTATAGGGCCAGGCACATAATATTAAATAGTAAATATTTGATGTTTGGAAATGTTGGAAAGAACAGAGTAAGAAGACCAAGTGAGAGTCTTTTTGTTGGTTTGTGATGACTTCAGCTCCCTGGTCTTGACAGAATGAAACCAGTACCATCTCAGGGTCAGGCAGTGGGCAAGTGCATGGTGTCTGTTTTATTCCTGGGAGCCCCATCAGCATTCTGGTCAGTAGAGGGAATCCCTGGAAAGGAAGTGCTGACTTCTGCAAATGGGTGAAAGTGTAGAGGATGTTGAACCCGGACACACACCACAGATGACCATTTGGGCTCATGGAAAATAATTACCTAATTAAGAATCTTTGGAACTAGAGGCAGGTTTCTGAAGGGTAAAACTGTGAACACATTAATGGTTCCAAGGTAGTAAACTGAGTATTCTGGAACGAAAATAAGGTTTAGTTCTTGAAATCATATTTAAGTTCTGAAATCCTGCGTAAGTCTTCACTAATAATTCTAAGTGTTCGCATTCTAATTTGTATGTCATGTGTTTACCTCCTTAAATTCCCAACACAAAACGTTGACTCCATTTGGATACTTTCGTTTTTGTTATATTCCATAATTTCTAGAGCTGACATTCAAAAGTATTTCCAGTGCTTTAAAATAGAATCATACAAATTATACAAATGCTCATTTAATGTAGTTATAAACATGACTCCATGTTTTATAGAAAATCCTAACAAGCTACAAAACCCACCAAACTTCAGCATAACCATGTTGCTTTCTCTTACTAGATGTGCATCCTTGGACAGGTTACTCAGCTCAAGTGAGTTTAAGATTCTCCATCTGTAAAATGAGAGTAAGAATACCTACTTTACTAGGAAGTTGCTGGTATTAAATTAAGATATGCAAAGCAGTTAGCCTAGTCCTTGCAAAATAGTTGAGCTCAACAAATGTTCCCTTTTTTAAATCACTCCTTCAGACTGAATTTTGCCCAGGGGATTAGAATCTATCATAGAAAAGGGGTGCAGATTTGATTGGTTGATTTTTCCCTCATTCTCTCATTTCAGTAATATTTAGGTGTTAGTATCCACTCTACCTTGATTTCATGCTAGATGTTGGGTAAATAATAATGAGAAGAAACAGAGTCCCAATTCTCATGGAGAAGTGGACATTAAAAGGTACAAAGATATATGTAAAATTAAAGCAATGATAAGTGTTATGCGGTGCTAGGAGATTTTGTAACAGGGAGACCAGGTTTTCTGTTTTGTTTTGGCTTGGGTTTGGGGTTTTCTTTGAGAACACGTGGGAGACATTGGGAAATATTTCTTAGAATATAACACATGAGCTAAGTTGGAAAGGGTGTGTGTGTGTGTGTGTGTGTGTGTGTATTCCAGTAGTAATAGTGGTTAGGATAATGGTAGTAGTAACGGTGGTGGTGGAAGGGAGAAGCAAGAGGATAGAATAAATAGAAGATAAGTATTCAGAAAGCAACATGTGCAGAGTCTTGACATGGAAGCAGGATGGAGAGTATAATTTGCCAAAAGAAGGCCAGTGAGGCCAAGACGCAGGAACACAAAGTAAGATAGTGGCTAGAGAAGAGGGTAGGGACCCACTGAGGCAGAGCCATGCAGACTAAGGAGTTTGTCTTCTACCCTAAGAATTATAGGAAGCCGCTAAAAGGCTTTAGTGGGTGAGAAAGTGAGTTCCATAACGTAGTCACATTTGTATTTTGAAAAGGTTTGTTTCGTCCTCCAATGCTTTTGCAAGAACATAGAAATGCAGAGTATGTGCATTTACAGAAAACACACAGAAGTTTTTCCCCTTATAGGTGTGTTTTTATTGCATTAACTTTGCACATAGGATTCCTGAGTGACCAGAGATCTTTTAAGGGCCCAGCATATTCTATTTTCTGGATCAGTGACACTTACACAGAAATGCTGATCTCAACTTCCAAGTGCAGCTGCTAATTTGACCCGATTATCAGAGAAAAACAGTCTGGCAAAAACCTCTCTGCTAATTTCACTGAGCAGTTGTACGGTTCCGCAACGGGAAAGTCAAACAATAGAGTGACTGTCATAATTCCCTTGCAGCACCTTTGTTATCACAGGTGAACCCTTGGCCACCTGGTTTCAGTAGAAAACTTGTGTGATTCCAAGAGGGGACATCCACCCCTCTTGATCCTCAAACCATCCTGTGAACCATGTTGGCACCAGTCATGGATTTTAATAAGGAGAAATTTTTGCTTTGTTTCACTGGCAAGAAATTTTACTTGCAGCCGTCACGTGAATTTAACTTCCTTTTCCATTTCTTCTTGAAATGTTCTCTGTTAACCATCTGAAACAATGGATACTGTAATCGGTAAAGATGTATTTCAGAAGTGTAGGGAATCAGAGGGTTTCCTTATAGTACATTTGTTTTCACAGCAAAGCTCATGTTGCAGTATGATGTGAATGCATCTCCATCCTACCATTTCAACAGTGTCCTTCTCATCTACCCCCAATTTAAGTAGTCCAGTTAATAAACATAACATTTTATCCAGTTCTTAATGAGAGGCCCCATGTTAATGTTGAACTGTGACAATACCTACTAGATATGCAATAAATTTGCCTTTAATGACTAACCAAAGAGACGTTAGTCATTGCAGCTTCTTAACCAATTACATGTAAAGCATGAAGAACACAAGTATCACCAAGTATGATGTTTAAATAAATAATTAGTGATGAAAGGAGAACGTATCTGCAGATTGCTTACAATCGCCTTATTATAAGTGATTTCTCCCCCTTCACTCATCCTGCCTGTTTGGGCTTTTTTTTAAAGATTTTATTTATTTATTTATTTGAGAGAGAGAGCATGAGTGAGAGAACAGGAGCAGGGGGGCAGCGGCAGAGGGAGAGGGAGAAGCAGACTCCCCGCTGAGCAAGGAGCCCAACGTGGGCTCCATCCCAGGACCCTGGGATCATGACCTGAGCCTAAGGCAGACGCTTAACCGACTGAGCCACCCACCTGCCCCATGCCTATTTTGTTTTTAAATACTCTTATGACGTACTACTAGCAAAGATGGAATGGAATGTCAGAAAATAGAAAGTTAATTCCACTTATTAAAGATGTAATCTGTTTTACTGTTAAATGTAGCATCACTGTATGTCTTATATCCAAAGATGTACCTTTGGTGTGTACCAGTCCAGGTTCCTCTTCCTTGCTTTATTTGCCCCATTTAGTAGATTTCATGCAAGATACTGATCTAAACAAGTCAAACATATACAGGTGAATTCCATTCATGGACAAAAAAACTGTTGCTGACGATACATGTTTGATGTTTAGGAAGAAAAATGCATCTGTTTGCAGACTGACTTTTGCATATGTGAAAGAAAAAATGATAAGATAATATGCATTTGTACTCATCTGACTCTCACAAAGTCCCAGGATGCTCAGAACTAATCTGACTTGCCGGAGGTGCTGGTTAGAAAGTTAGAGGAACAGCATGCACATCGTTTGGCTGAGGTATGCCTGGCAGTATGAGCCCAGACAGCTGGGATATCTTGGTACCATCTACAGATACTAGCTAATCTTGCCAGGCTAAATTGTAGAATCCAAGAAATTTGTTTTGTCAAGTGACAGAATTAGTCAAATTATACAATAATATAATGAAGACTAAAATAATTTGGGAAAGATATATGGAGATAATTTAGGTTAAATTGTTCTACTTGTTCTTCTCAGAAATATTTTTTCAGCTTTAGAAAAAGAACAATGGACTATTAAATAATTGCCTTTACTGATGTGTTAATTTACTTATTCAAAACAATTTTATGAATGCTATCTTATGTTATTCGCTTCCGTTACTTAACCTGACCATCTTAGCATAGCTAAGCTCTTCAGAATGCGAGCTCATGGGGCACCTGGGTGATTCAGTCGGTTAACTGTCCAACTCTTGATTTTGGCTCAGGTCATGATCTCATGGTCCTGGAATCTAGCCCAGAGTAGGGCTCCATGCTCAGTGTGGAGTCTGCTTGATATTCTCTCTCCTTCTCCCTCTGCCCCTCCCCTCCTTCCCCTGCTAGTGTACTCGCTCTCTCTCTCTCAAAATAAATAAATAAAATCTTAAAAAAAAAAAAAAAAAAAGGAATGAGAGCTTGCAAATACCAGCCACATAGGCCACTATCTTGGTTAGCAAAATACTAACAATTTTTACATGAAATCATAAACCGTCTATTTTTCCATTAAGATTTTTTTTTTTTTTACAATTTTATTTATTTAACAGAGAGAGAGAGAGAGCATGCGCAGGGAGAGCAGGAGAGGGAGAAGAGATGCAGGGCTCAGTCCCAGGACTCTGGGATCATGACCTGAGCCAAAGGCAGATGCTTAACCAACTGAGCCACCTAGGTGCCCCTTCCATTAAGAACTTCTAAAATGGATAAGAAATAGGGACCAGATATGACCATGTGTGGGAGATTTTACTGAGAGTCTATGGAAAGGATCACCAGATTCCAGAAAAATCTGTCCAGTTTACAAGGTGGCAGATTAGGAGAAACAAATTAGGGATCTAAAGAACAATCCTTTGGAAAACGTCCAGTTCTCTCTAAGGCAATGATGAATTCAGGTCTACACAAATATACTAGTTAAAACAAACAGCAAATGGCCAACTTTGTGGAGAAAATATAAAGTTCAGTCTATAAGTATTTTTATTGAAATGGAAATTCACTAAGTGCTTTTCAACATTTTTTTAACATAAAATTTGTTAGACCAGTGTGTATTGATGTAGATAAATAGCTATCTGTGAAGTTTTATGTAGAACAAAGCAGAATACCCCCCAAGAGAAACCCTGGATATCTGAGAGTGGTCCATAAAGTTGGGGCCAACTTAAAGTTTGGGTCTTTGCCTGAGAAAGCTACTGTCCTCCCCATCCCACCTTGTTGAACCCATTGGGCTTGTGGGTTCCTTCATGGTTGTCACATGTCCTGGAGAGCTCATGTGCCCCAACAGTGGGTAGTATGGGTTAAGGAGCAGGCTTTGAGTACCCTACTATTCAAGTATTGGTAAGAAGAGAAGGGGTTGTGGTCCATTGTCCCTGCATCATCCCTTTAGCTGACTCATTTTTAGGACACATGTAGAGACGAACTTTGTCAGTGGGATACAGACAGCCTTTTTGGTTGCTGAATTGTTTTGGTGTAGATGCAAGCTCTTTTTAGAGGGGTTGTGTAGGAAGACTAGCTGCCCAGCCCTAGAGACCTCAGAGAGGCACGGGAAGTTGCAGTCCCTCCAGCCAGGAAAAGATGGCCACCAGTCTCGTGGGAAGCTGAGTGTGGATGAAACCTCTCTAGATGAGAGACCGGGGCAGCTGCCAACAGCTAGTTCATTGTCCAAACAACCCAGAGTGAGCTATCAAGGTCATTTCTGGATAATGCCACACATGGTGTTCTCCTGGTTAAATCATTATTCCTAGACAGGCTTGAATAATAACAAAACTGACATCTTGGCACCACTTCCTTGTTTGGTAATCCCTGTTGAATTTTCTTTTTTTTTTTTTGACCCCTGTTTGATTTTCTAACACAGTTGGTTTCTGCATTACCTTCTTCCAAGTAATTTGGTGGTGTTTAATCCTGCCATGTCTTTCACAAAGGCAAGATAATAAAAATCATCTTTTCAAATAGCGTAATACTGGCTTATTGTTTTCTAGAAAATATAATTTTATTAAAAGAATTTTACAATAAAATACTAATTTATTTCCTGTTTTTTCTTATTTACATTTTTTCCAATTAGTATCTATATAATATGCACATTTAACCAAAGGGTATATATAATTTTGCCCTGCACTTTTTTCACTTATGTTTGTTTTTTAAACACTTTTTTATATTATTTTCACATGATCACCATTTTCCTTATTTAATGCCTTCATAGTATTATATTATAGGGAAGCTCTAATTGTTAGAAGTTTTTGTTTTGTACTGATTTTAAGTTTGCCTCATTTTAAGTCAGTTATGTTCTTAGCTTTGTGCCTAAGAGAAGTAGATGGCTGGTTTCACACATCTGGGGATACTGAAATTGTACATAAAATTTTGTACAAACATGCAGTATTCTGGAGAGTGTATCCTTAGCCTCATCAGATGGTCAGAGATCTATGATAAATTAAGAACCACACAGGACTGAGTCAACATTCCTTCCATAGCTAAAAGAGCAAAATAGATTGAACAAATTAAGTGAATGCCTTATTAGGGCCAGAAAGTTATTTCGATTTTTGGACTCCTAGAACTTGGTAGCCAACTTCGGTGTGATTTCAGTATCATAGGATCATCCAAGCAGCCCAGCTGTTTCAGATTTGTTAGATTGAAACCTTAGCTGCACATGATGTTTCACCTGTGTAATGTTAAAAATACTGATGCCTAGTCCTCTACCTGGTAGATATTGATTCTATTAAATGGTCAGGGTAGGGGTCAAGTCAGGGTGCAGCCGGAGTTGAGAACCACTGGACTGAAAGCTTGAATGAATAGAACATGAAATAGGTAAGTGCTGTTGGAACAATCAAGATAGGAAAAAAAAAAAAAAAAAAAATCCAGGTACTCACCTCTATCCTAACTTGTAGAAGAATATTTTACCTATCAGAAAGATACCCCACCCCCCAAACAAATACTTTTAAAAATTAACTTGGTCTTTTGAAATACCATTGTTTAAACTTTAACACAATTTTCCCTTCAAATTACTTAGGGATGAAGTAAGCAATCTTTCTGCTTTGATAACAGCAAAACTAAAGAGAGTCCAGCTAAGACGGTCCCTGAGAACAGTTTTTATTCTAAAAGAACAGATTAAACATTGACTAGTTATTCATTACAAGCTCAGTCATGAAGGAAAAAATATGCATTAATTATTTATATTAAGATAAATATAAACTATTATAAGTAAACAACTTTGTAGTTAATTTTTCTAATTTTCTACTTTCTGACTGTCATGCAAATTATGTCTTTTCTCATAACCAATAAAATGTAAGGTTGACAAGGAGCAGTGATCTCAATGACAAGTTTCACGTAACTGAAAGAAATCAGATTTCATTGCAGATCTAGCCTATTGAAACAGACAGAACAATGTCAGCTGATCTTTCTGCGTTCTTTTTATGCATGCCATTTTATTCTGGCAAAGGAGAGATTAAGGATTTACTATGTCTAAAAATAGTTATAGATCAACAAGTTACCAATATGATTGTTTTTCTTTCCCTGGCTTAATTAACTGGCCCCTATTTGACTACTATTCCATTTTTTTTTTCTCTTAAAGCAAATCCCTATTCCTCAGTTTCAAGGAACACATTGAGTCTTATTTTCCCAGTTAGGAAATGGGATTCCTTAGGTTCAGTTACAAGGCACTATAGTTGATTCTTATTATTTTATGTCTTTTTAATTTTTACAAAATTATTTAATTAAATTGATTATTATCTTTAAACCTATAAGACTATTGATACAATGAAAAACAACAACCACAAAGTGGAAAATTCCAACCAGGTTATTTTAGTGGTCATAGAAACACCAAAAGAGAATATTATATTTACATCTGATTTTTTTACCCAATAGATTTAGATTTCTTTTTTTTTCAAGATTTTATTTATTTATTTGTCAGAGAGAGTGCACAAGCAGGGGGAGGGGCAGAGGGAGAAGCAGACTCCCCACTGAGCAGAAAGCCTGATGCGAAACAGGATCCCAGGACCCCGGGATCATGACTTGAGCCTGAGGCAGACACTTAACTGACTGAGCCATCCAGGTGTTCCCTAGATTTATATTTCTTTGTTTAGAGTCAGCCCGTCTATCTCTTGGAGCCTCTCTCAGATAGTTAGACCTCAATAATGGTTTAAAATCACTCATTCATCAATTGTGTAATTATTTTCCAGAATGTATTTATGTAATGTAATTTATTTATTTATCTGAGAGAGAGCACATATATGCATGTGGCAGGGGGGAGTGGGACCAACAGACTCCACACAGAGCAGGGAGCCCAATGTGGGGCTTGATCTCATGACCCTAAGATCATGACCTAAACCAAAATCAAGAGTCTGTTGCTTAGCTGACTGAGTCACCCAGCTGCCCCTTTTCTTTCTTTCTTTTTTTTTTTTTAGGATTTTATTTATTTATTTGAGAGAGCACAAAAGCGAGAAAGATCACAGAGAGAGAGAAGGAGAAGCAGACTCGCCCCTGAGTGGAGAGCCAGATGCGGTGTTCAGGTCATGATCTCAGGGTCCTGGGAGAGTAGCGTGATATGGGCATTGTTGTTTTCTAAAGTCAGTGGCCGCAGTGAATAGAATTGTTTGGGAAGGAGGCCAAGAACCATTTAGGACAGTTGCAGATGGTGATGGTGAAGTCTTGAGAATGAGGGCATGGCAACAGAGAATAGTGAACCAATTTGAGGGACGGAGGTAAAAGTAGAGTCTGCATGTCTTGGTAATCGATAGGCTCTAGGAGATAAGGCTTAGGATGGAGTTAGAGTTGTTCTCAGGATTCAAAATAGGGCAACTAGATAAATCCATGGGGTATTATTCACAGCAAGAGGGAATACTTACTGGAGGAGAGTCATGGTTAATGAGATCAACCAAACAGTATGCAAAATTAGGAGAACAAAAGGGCCCTGTCTCAGCCCTGAACAACACCAGCATTGGAACAGGAGGGTAAGGAAGAGGCTGAAAAATAAACTGAGACATGAATAGAAAGTTAAGAAAATGAAGAGAGTTAGGTGTGTGTGGTGGAAGCCAAGAGAAACGAGTGTTTCAGAAAGGAGGAAGTGGTCATCAGGTTTGGAAATGTTCATTGACTAATAGAACATACATCACTTGGTGACCCATGAGAGAAATACCCATAGTGGTGGGAGCAGAAACCAGATGATGGTTGTTTATGGTGTAAGTATGAAGGGAGAGTCACAACAGTGGATATAAAGGAAAGTGTTTCAAGATTTGGCACAGAATGAGAAGGAGGTATAAAGGTAACTGTACAAAGAAGTAGAAATTGAATAAGGTTATATCAAAGATGGGAGATAATTGATTCCATTTGAATCCATATGGAAAGGATTTGATGAAGAGGAAGACAATAGTGAGGGATAATTGATGAAGCTGGGCTTTTGAGGATGTGAGAGGGACTGAGACCCACAGCCCAGGTGGAAGGAGGGTAAAATGGAAATTGTGAATGTGGGTGCAGATGAGTTTGTCAGTTTGGTGGCTGGACGTGGAGAACTTTCCTTTTTGATGGTTACGTTCCTTGTTGAAGAGAAAAATCATCTGCTGTGTGTGGAAAGTAGGAAGCAAGTGTTTGAGAAAAAGAAGAAAGGATATTTTCCATAGTCTTTAGAGAAAATGGGAGAGAGATGATTGATAGTTGTTAGAATTTTAAAATGTATGTAAACTTCTTGGATTATATATAGTGATTTAAGAATTATTAGCAGCCTCGCCTTTTTGCATTTTATTTCTCATGCTGCTAAACTTCTCAAAATACACAGTCACCTTTTTGGCCACTAGATGGAAATGACACACTCTCTGCCAAAAGGCTGACCTGCCATGTTCCTTTTGTTACCAGCCAATACTGACTGATAGAATGGTAAATTGACTTATTAACTCCTCGATGTAAACTAAGATATTTTCTTTAAAAAAAAATCTTAAATAACACATCCCTCAATTTGACCTACAGTTGATGGGGCAGAGAAAGACTATAGTGCCACAACAACCTTAGGAAACACACGAATTGCTTTCGCACCAAGTGTAATGTGCTCTCACTTACCATCTCACCCAAATTATTTGCTTCAAAAATGCTAATCATTTGGCACTAGGAGGCTATTTGCATAGTCAGAATAGAGCTTTGACTTCACATTTTTTTGAAAATAAACCAGAAATTGCATTGCTCTGGATGTCAGTATGGTACCTAGAGCCAGAATGCTGGAAAGATAACTTCCAAACGGCAAACACCACATAGAAACTGAATTCCATCAGTTGGCTCCCATTTGGTGAACATATGTATGCTCTTGGGTAACTGAAATGTCAGATATTCATCCAAATCTTTGCTTTTAAAAAGGTCCTGCAAATAGTGCTGTTTAAGTTGAAGTGATTCAAGGAAATCAAGTCATTCTAGGGAGTTTCCTTACTGTTTCATAGTGAAGTTTGGGAATGGGAGTGGACCATGGCCAGTGGCCTTTTCCTGCCCCTGTCAACTCCCTATGTTCCCACTGTGCCCCAGCATGATATGTTAGACTGAGAAAACCAACACAAGTAACCGAGTTAAAAATACAAACATTCTTAAAGTATGGAAAAGAAAGTTGTCCTTTTGACTCCCAAACTCCAATGATTTGATAGATGCCTCTGTCTTTGCAAGGGATTTATGACATGTAGGAAAAGGGAGTTCAATATGAATAATTAATATAAAGTTTCCCAGGTGAAGTAAAGAATACTTCTGTACACTTAGATCCAGCTTTTGTTGGGTAGGATATTTTAAAAGATTTTTTTTAGCATTTTTGAAGGGGTAGACCCAGGAAGACAGCTACCTAAGCCTGGTGTGAGAGAGCACTGTGGAAAATTCCTGGCACAAGCTTTCCAGTGCCTTAACACGACTTGGTAATGAGCCTCGATTCGGAGCGGCCAAATAATTCACTGTCCAGGACTAAAAGGTGGACTGTTAATAATTTCACAAACAGGAGCAAACCCAGAAACAGGTAAAAGCAGGGCTATCTCAGGCAGAGCGGGGAGATCATGGGCAACGTGGAATACTCTTGGGGAAGGGGCATTGAAGCCATTCACATTTGAGCACGTGTCTGCAAATGGTAGTATTTGTATCTTTTGGTGCATCACACGCATTGTTATATGATCAGTAATCTTTCAGATCTCCTATGAAGAAGGTCCTCTCAACCTCCCAACCTGGAATTAGAGTCACCAGACAACACGTGGGTGGGAAGGTGGAGGGTTGAAACAGATTCACGTGGGGAAAAGCTTTTTTATTTTCTATTTTAAAGTTTTTTTTTCCCAACTACAACATCCTTGCCTTTACTCTCTGTGTTGGCACAGGGGGAAAAACAAAAAACAAAAAACAAAAAAAACAGCATTGAGAAGCACCACTGTAAGATCGTTCTCTGAATTGTGGCTGTAATTACTTTGGTTGTAAATTTACGTGGATTATGGTTATAATGATCCTGGGAATGATACTCTGGTGTGTTGAAAATTCAAGGAACTTCATTTCCAACTCAACCCCACTCCGAAAGCCCAAGGAGAGGAATGCCTGAGGCACTTGGCGGAACAGAGCCCATAGCCCAGAGCCCAGAGCAGGGAATTGAGAAAAGGGAAACAAGAAAAACCTTGCCTTCAGGGCGGCTGAGGGAGTGCTGAAGCGTGGAACTTTGCAGCCAGAGGATCTTCTTAGAGTTCATTACCAAAAACATCATGAAAAATAAGAGAAGGTACCATTTTCTTCAACAAAATCCCATAATCTTTTCCAACTGAAGCTCTCTTTGTCAGCCTTCTTTGTGTAAAGAAAATTAAAAAGCTCTCCCACCATCTGTTCAGACAACTGTGAACTTTTTTTTTTTGTTTCAGCCAGTTTAGACTAGTTATGCTGACCCAGACCACCCTGATGTTGCAGGGGCTGCGACCACAGTTTTGTTTCTTGCTCTTGGTGTGCGTCCTTAGGCGCCCCATGTTGCTCTCTGTTCCTTACCTTTTTCATTAAGGACCAGCCTATCCTGGGAAGGCACGAGAAGTGGGAGATGGCAGGGCCACACATTGGCTTTTAAAGCTGCTATTCAGAAATGCCACAGATCTCTTCCCTCCTCGTGCCCCTGGCCAAAGTAAGTTGCATGGCCACGCTTTTGAAAAACCATGAAACAGGAAAAAGGACCCTTGGATAGGAATGGGTTCAGAAATCCATTAAATATTTTGTAAATAACCTAATTTATCACAGTCTTCCCAGTTAATTACAAAAATGACTTAAAATCTTTAACATATATTCTGTGTACTGCCCTCATGTTGTCCCTAATGTTACTTTCTCATTCTGATTAATTACTGTTGTTTTTCTTCTTAGCGGTGCTTACAAACTCACACATTACCCAGGAGCTCTGTTGTGCAGGTTTACTTGTCGGTCTCCTTTGCTCGACGGTGGGCCCTTGAGAGCAGGAGCAATGTGATATTCACCTGTGAGTCTCTAGCATGTGGTTGGCTTGTAACAGAGACCCTTATAAAGAGCTATTGACTGTTAATGAATTAATAGGTCCATGAGGGAGTGTTTGCATTGCTTTCTCCACCTCAACCCCCCCCCCCCCCCCCACTCCAACAAGTGATCTTGTAAAAGACATAGAAATCACAGTGGAATCTTGAAGCATGGCTTGGTGTTTGCTAGGTGGAAAAGTATGGAGAGGCAAATCCAAGGAAAGAAATGTTGATGGATTCCCTTGTAGTATTGTTCAGTGAAGGTAAAATTCTTCTTGAATTTTGCATCCTGAACCCCAGTCCATGTAACTTCAAGCTTGGTCCCTGCCAAGTCTGACCTATCCCAGAGCATTAAGGAACTGGGACAATAAACTGCCAATGCTGTACCCAGTCTGACAAGTCTAACCCTTATTAGATTCTCAAGAAAACCAATCTTGAATCACCTGCACAGATGACATAAAGTCACTAAAGGAATGTGTAAATTAGTAACTATTTTTCATGATTTTTGATGTGACATTTTATTAATTGTTTACTCATTAATGAAAATCTGTCCTATCAAAATGTCTAAATACAGCATTAACATCTGACATTGACTCTGGAAATTAAATTTTGTTTTACTATTTTTAAAACACATATGAAGAGAAGAAAGGGAGAGAGATTGACTAGAACACACTAGATTTTATACATTTAAACATTGATCAATGCAGATTGAGCCCTCCGAAATGATGCCTGTGGGAAGCTCTCCCCTTCTTCTAGGGATTTGCCATTGTACACATGTTTGGAGGGTTCCCCTTTTGAACTTCCCTTCAGAGCCTGGGCTACACATTTTCTTTTTAGTTCGCTGATGACACATCTCCATCTGCTAAGGTGGATCTGATTCTGTGATGCTGCCAAAAGTTCTTTGGCATTAAGTCTGATGATTAAAGCAGATGATCCAGTTAGCTAGTGTTGTCTGGGTCAAATGGGAAGTGACTATAAAATCAAGAAACTGTTTCCTCGTGCACACTGGAAATGGCTGTAATGATAATTCCTAAGGGGTTAGCCAGAAATGTCATCAGCCCTGGTAGCATTCACTCAGCAAGCAAGCTCTATTCATCCACTGCATAGTCATTCTCATTGTTTTATAGGCAGTTTACTTAGTAATTTCTTGAAATTAATATTAATAAAATGATAGGTTATTTGTAATATTTATATGATATTTGAATACATAAAAGATTACACACATGTGTATATATATATACACACACACATATATATGTATGTATATACACACACACATGCATTTATGTATATATACACAAGCCCAATTAGCAAATTAAATTACTCTTTTACAGCTGTTTTCAATTTCTAAAAAAAAATCCATATTATGCTCTTAAGCAATTATTCTGTTATATCAGAAACCCCTAACTGGCAGATAATACCAGATAAATTATTTCATTATTGGATATTGTATCTGTAGACTGATGGAGCTTCCTTTATACTATTCAAACTCAGCTAGGTATTACCATGTGGGATAGTCGGTGACAAAAGACTAAACTATCAGTAGTGTGCTATGTATCACACTTTCTGTTGTTTAGCATTTCTAGCTATTAAAAATATATTATCCTGTAGGAAAGAAAGAGATGCATTTTTCTAAAGTGTTGTGTGTCTTCTTTGTACGAATATATGTAAATAAATATATACATATGTATATAAGCAACATAAAATAACATAATTCCCAAACTGTGAAATTCTGTGCTATCAGTCTGAAGCATTTAATTAAGACTAGCTTTAAGCTGTGTCTACACGTCTGAAAGTATTTGAAAAGTACAATTTTGACTAAATCATTTGGTATTATCGAGATCATGTAAATAGTCTTCTTAAATTCTCATTAAATAATTGACTGTCTTTACAATTGCAATAAGATCTATATATTCCGGCAGCTTAATCTGCTATTTCATAGCATATAAATGTTGAAAACAGACTTTTCAGAAACTTCGGACATGTCACCATAAACCAGACCCAACAATACATGTCAGTCCCTCTGAAAAAGTATTTCCTTGGCATAAACTCAGTACGTGTTTCTTTCTTTGTTTTTTTTTAAAGATTTTTTTATTTTATTTGAGAGAGAGAGAGAGAGAGGAATGCATGCACACAAGTGGGGGGAGGGGCAGAGGGAGAGACTCCCAAGCCCACTCCCCACTGGGCACAGAGGCCTATTCAGGGCTCCATCTCAAAAACCTATGAGATCATGACCTGAGCTGAAACCAAGAGTTGGACACTTAACCGACTGAGCCACCCAGGCGCCCTGAAACGATTCTTGAGTATATAAAAAATGTCCTATCAAATAATTCCTTCTTTCACAAAAAGTGATTATATTTATTGATCTTGGTTTAAATACAGCTCTGTATTGGTAAATTAAAACATTCTGTTTAATTGTATAGTGAAGAGTTGCAGATACATACAAACGAGGTCATGCCAGGGCTGTGGTAAAGCTCTGTACAACTTTGTAAAGAGCTCTTTGTTGAGAGGTGGAAATCGTTTCTGGGAATGGTAAGATGTGTTGTGAAGGCCAGGACTCTAGCTGAGTGCTAATGTTTGGATTAGAATTTGACTAGGTGATAGCAGATATACTTCTTTCCCACCTCTGAGTTTCACTTGAAACATCTTCAAGGCAAGCACTTAAAGAAGCCAGGAGGAAACACATCGGAGTTGTGTAGCTTGGGTGGGAGTTGCGTCACGCTGAAGAACGCCTGCCTCGTCCAAAGAAGATAGTGAATGGTCTGCTCTGGTTTCAAGTCACCATATAGGATGGATTGGGGGGGAGGGTGTCCCACATTTTAGACCTTATAAATTTTCAAAAGAATTCAAAATCTCGACTTTTTGTGGCATTTCCTGTGTGCTTTAAATATTGGACTAAAAGAAAAAAATAACTGTGTCAGTCAAACCCAGGTCTGCTAGCCGTGGATGGCTCAAGGACAGACAGCCAGCTCACCTACTCCATCCTACACCCTGTTGGTGCTGGAGTGCTTCCCTGTGTCCCCTTGTGTGGAAGTACTCTAATTTATCTTCAGCTCTGCATAAGGCCAGAGGTCTATAGCCAAGCCCTGGATTTACTTCTGGTACCTTTAGAAAATGCTGGTACCTTTTTCTCACCATGCTCTACAGATAAGTAGCCCAAAACAAAAAGGCAAAGTGCCTTGGTTCTTGTGAGCCTTGAAATGGTCAGGTCAGTTCTAAAATTAGGGTGTGTTTCATGCGAACGGGGTATCCCTAAAGAAAGACACTAAAGAGTGGGATAAGGTACTTTCCTTGATCTCAACTAATTTAGTTCTTAGCAATTTGCTAAATAAAGATGGCCTCTCATGGTAAAACCCCACTGTACCACCCAAGAAAAATTGTGTATTTTCTCTTGTTTGTCTCTTTCTTTTTTTTCCCACCCCCAGACTAAATTTTGTGATTTTTTTTCCCCCTTATTACCTGTTTTCTGTTACTTTGTATTCAAAAAGTCAGGAGAAAGAAAGGGATATTTCTCAGTTGACTAAGGTTATCTCTTCCAATATAAGAGGGCAAAAATATAAGCAAGGATTAAATGCTAAATGAATCCACTCTGCTAATACACATTTGTGGTTTAAAAAACACCCTTCATTGAATAATTTAAAATATGCTTATACCATCTGTTCTCTTGGGTATTAACATTATCCATGATAGCAAAATAGTCACATGTTAAATAAACTGTAGATACTGTATTCTCGCTGATAATAGCAATGACATTGGAAATGCAGATGACTAGACTTTTTCTTTCTCCATGTAATTGTATCATTGATTTTTTCCCATATTGGGAAGGAGAACAACTAAGTACATGATTCTTCTTCAATAGACTATCAGTTCAGAAATTCTAACATGTCTTTTATGGAAATAAAAAATCAAGTGCAAACATATGCCATCTTTGAAGGTAACATTATGTAAGCATTTGGGCATAATATTTGCTGTCTTTATCTACTTCTTTATGTAAATTCATAAGAGAAATGATTAGATTGTCTTATGCATATTTTAGAACTGTGCAATTATCTTCTGGGATTCTGTTGTCTGTCTGGAAAGATCTAGAGCAAGAGTCTCTGTGTAAACTGAATGAGTTTACTTCAGGGTGGATATTGATCTTGCTCTCCCTGAGCTCTTACAACATTTCGTGTTTGAGCCACACACTATGTACTCTCTCACAATGACAGCAAATTTATTCATGTGTTTGAGTCTTTCTTCTAAAGAATATTGTCAGCTTTGTGAAATTGGGGACTATTTGATTCTCCTTTTGTGTCTCTCATTCTGCTGGACTTTTCTCAGGGCCAAATAAATAATGAGTAAATGATTTTTAATGCTGTAAAATAGGGGGAAAGTTTTCAAAAAAGTTGTTGCTTAAGTTAGCACATGTTGTAGACGGGTGAAGGTCAATGACTTCTTTTATCCACACCTGATTCAGGTGTATAAACTGTTTATTCTTAGCCGGGGCTCTTCCTGTGTGAACCTCTGTGGCATTAGGGTGTAGATGAAAGGGGCCTTGAGGACATTTTGAAAGCCTTTCCAACAAATGCCTGGTGCTCAATAGGCCTTTCCTGCCAGGTAACCTCCCTATATTGTCATATTCCATTTCTCCGCTTTTCTTTAAAATCCCACCGTCTTTCTTCTTCTTTTTTTTTTTTTTTTTAAGATTTTACTTATTTGAGAGAGAGAGACAGAGATGTCAAGAGAGAACATGAGTGGGGAGGAAGGGGAAAAGCAGGCTCCCGGATGAACCGGGGCCCGATGCGGGGCTCGATCCTAGGACCCCGGGATCATGACATGAGCCAAAGGCAGATGCTTAACGACTGAGCCACCCAGGCGCCCCAGTCCCACCTTATTTCTTAAGAGAGGGTAGAATTATGTAGACATCTTTGCCAAACATCTCTGAGCCATGCAGTAAATCAGCTGTGTCTTCTCATCTCTAGGCAAAATGATACCAATTTATTTAAACATTCTCAGTCACAGTATCTTCTCCTATGAACGTTCTGTGAGTGCCCCTCTTCAAACTGAGAGAAGTCTCTCATTTGGTCAGGGAGTTTATACGGGGAGAGTGAGCTCAAAGACCCTCATGCTTTGATCCTTTTCGTCACCCATTAGACCTTCTTGCTTTTGTACTGAGCTGTTAACTTGTTGATTTATCAATGAATTATCTGTGATAGAACACTTGTTGACAATGCATATTTTCATTCCCCTTTTGTATACACTGTTTGATGTTCCCCACAAGTTACACTGCCTTGGTTCAACTAAATTGGTTTTTCATATTACAAAATATCCATATTCAATTTAATATCCGAATGATCGTCCAAGATGCTACCTAACATTTCTTGACTTCTCTCTCATAAAGCATTGGTTCTCATTAATAAAAATGTCTAGGCCCGAAGCCCATTTTTATCATTTGCATTTCCTAGTTCACACAGAATTAGTCATATCTCCCTATTGTCTGGTAAATCAGATAAATCCTGTACAAATGCCATGTTTTTATTTTGGTGAAGTATTTGAAAAAATCTCTTGTGGTATAGTTGCAGATATAGTGGATATATGGGCTAGTTGAAAATGCAGTTAAATGGACTTATTACCAGTTGAACAACATAGATGAGAAATAATGAATAAGGAATAACTGTTTTCCTGGATGGAAGATTATTCATCCAATCAAATGTACAGAAAAATGGACTTGAAAGTGATGTGAATACACTGGAATACAAGGTCAGGATCAGCAATTATATATGTTTGCTAATAAAAATGACTGTAGTTTCAAGTTCACAATTAATCTGAACTGGATAGTAGAATCCTAATGGAAATGGTACATGAATTAAGAGTGTGAGGAGAATTGTCTTAAACCTCATTCATAGATTTATAATGAAGAGAAAAACGGAGATGATTGTCTCTTTCTGCCCCAGAAGAGTCATATCACACCTGGAATGTCAGTTTAATTTCAGATATAACATTTTAAGAGGAATCAAGCAGGAATAAGTCCAGAAGCATGATAGGAACAATGAAAAGAACTTTGATCAAGTGGCTTGGAAAAGGGAAACTGGAACCTTTCTTTAGATGATCACCAGGCTGTCATATTAAAAAAAAAGAATTAGGCCTATGTTTGAATGATTCCAAGTCTACAATTAAGAGACAGTACTTCTAGAAAGGTGAAAATTAATTTGGTACAAATGACTTTATAATATTTGGATCTGCTCCAAGTAAGCATGCTGCCCCATGAAACAGGGTGGACCTCATACCAAGATGCACTCACCCAAGAGCAGATACTTGCTTCTCCCTGGAGAGTGTTCATGCATTAGGAAAAGACTACATTTCCAATCACTTCTAATAAGCCTTTCAATTATGAGAATTGATTTTATGAAAAGTCCTTAGCATAGTGCCTCATGTCATCAATTAAATACTCAGTAGATATTAGCTATAATTGTTATTGGTAGACACTAATTTATGAATTTGTAACTGACTATTTGTCTAAGGGGAATAAGTAAAGAGAAGACAACTCTTGAAAAATTTTAGCACAGCTTCTGTTGCTAAATAATTAAGGTAATTAATAAGGGCCTGTGGTACATGTAACTGATTTGCTGTTCATTTGTTACCACTTTATGTTTTCTATAATTGCCTTTACATTCTATATTGCCTAGATTGGGGATTTGTTCATCAAATTTAACAGGAAAATTCTAAGCACTTGCTAAATCACAGTTGCTTATATTAAATTATCTAGTGACTAGCATAGCAATAGTCCGTCAACAAAGGAATGAATCATGTCAGAAAAAAATGCATCTCTTCCATTAATTAAGAGGAATGTTTCAGTTAAGGGGGTTGTAGAATCTTAGTAACAGTAATATTCTAGGTCGTGTTAGCTTTGTTGAATTTTTTTCTTGGGTGATAGATTTGTTTACCTCTCAGGATTACAGCTGGTATCTGTTGAAGGCGTTCACTAGTTTGCTCACTTATTCAATCAACAAATAATGTACCAGCACTAACTGGGCCTGCACCTGTCTCCTCACCTCTGTATAGTCTTCTTTTCCCTTTCTTTCCTTTTGAATCGGTCACTATAGGAAGAGCAGACCCTCAGACACCTCACAGCCCCAGACCCTGACCCTGAGGCCCCCATCCCTGAACTCCTTATGTCCCTTCTCTGCTGCATTTTTCTTCCTCTCATTTATCACCTCTCTTATATAATTTACTTACCTGTATGTCCATCTACCTGCCTCTACTGGAATGTCCATTCCAGGAAGGCAGGAATATCTGTGTTATTTGCTCCCAGATTCCTAACACCTAGAATAATGACTTGGTAAATATTTGTTGAATGAATGAATAAAGCCTAAATGTCATGGAAACTGATGCTAGAGAGGTGTCATGTATCCTCCAGGGTTACCTAACCCGTTTTTGGCAGGGCAGTATTGTGAACCAAAGTCACTTGGCTTCAAAACCAGCATCCTCATTCTTGATCTCTCCCTCAAGTACAAATAACTCCAGAATTTTCCTGCTCTATGGATTTGAATGCAAGGGGATAACTTTTGCTATCATCTGAATTTAAGAGACTATCCAGGTCAGTATTTATCTACCTGACCCATGTCTATACAGATCACTCCTTTACATTTTGTTTTCTCCCTGGATTTGTTCAATCTGGTTAAATCTATCATGAGTTTCCCTATTGTTACTGTTATTGTTTCTTGAATCAATGCAGATCCTAGAAACAGTGCATGCAGTGATGGATTTAGAGAAGCAGTAATAAGTTAAGACCCAGTGTTTGCCTTTAAGCTGTTTTCAGTCTAGTGGCCGAGGCAGCCTTATACAGATGCAGTCTCAGACCCCAATGATAACCAGACAACTTACAACCCAAACAGTGATACTTTTGAGAATCAAAGGAAGCACTATTTAATAGTCATACTGGGACAACAGTTTATACTCTGGAGGCAAACTGAAGAATATGGTCCCCTAGTTTAAAAAGTTAACTATAAAACATGGGGTGCAAGTTCTTTTTCTAACAAATAGTTACTGAGCATCTACTGTATGGAGAGCAATGTACCAGGCACTGTGGAGAATTCAAAGATGAGTAAGCCACGGATCTGACCATCTTGTGGTTTATAATCCACATGAGGAGAGGGAACATTAACAACACAATATAAAGAAGTAAATGACAGCTTAGGCTAAAATGTAAGCTTGATGTGATACTGGCCAACCACAGGGTTTCAAATAGGATCACTGATACTGTGCCACTTTTCATTTCTATCTCATAGGTGGTCGTTTGAAGTGCATCCTGTCATGATACATGAATCGGACATTGAATGGATTATGTGACTTTTTCTAGTTAAGAGTCAGCCCATTTGCTTCTGTGTATATAGAGAGTAAATGTTCAGCTCATGCTGGCTGGCTGGCCAACTGACTGAGGTAGAGGAATGAATTGATGTATTTTTTAAAAATCATCTAGCAACCAGATACAGAACAATCTTTGCCAAAGACACCTCCTTTTTGCTTGACCAGTTAGTCTCTTTGCTTGACCAACTGGAGGAAGAACTTACAGCATGATTAATTTTCATCTTCAGATTTTATAATGATATAAGACAACTGGTTATTTGGGAATAAGCTTAAACGTGCTTTAATTCTTTCCACTGCTTCCTACTGTTAGAAATTCTTTCACAGCTGAATTTTGGCAACAGTGTATATCTTGGCAAGTAAACTGTGCTTTTTAAGGATGAAAGTGTGGGAAGTCGTATACAACATCTGTTGAAGAAGTCATGTTGTCAAAGCCCATTATGTATATTGAACTCATTTGTTTCCATTCCTATACCTTTTAAAGCAAAATGTCACCCCATTTAACATTCAAACAGTTTACTAAAAAACTTGGAGATATGAATTGTGTGGGCCTACCTGAAATTTCAATGAATGAGCATCATTTTATTCAGTTGGTTTTATTGCTACTTTAACTCAGCCTAAACTTTGGATATTTAATGGGTTTGTTAAGATTATCAGCTGTTATGGGCAGTTACTGGGAGGGAAATTGAAACCAACAGAATTTCCTGTCCTTGGATTAAACAAAACTGAGGACAAGCAGAAATAACTTCTTTCATTCCTGATTTCTTCTTCTAAGGTATTAATAATGCCTGGTCCAAGGGCTCTTCTCCCTTATTGCAGTCAGTTTAATAAATTTAACTTTATGTGATCCATAGATTTTTGCTGGGCTTTTGAAGAATTGACAGTTAACAAATAAAATAAGAATTTGAGAGAAATTGCTCCCAATGGGGGCTCTACCAGATGAATAAAATTTTTTTTAAGAAGCTGAGAACCTATGGTTCATTCATCCCCAAATTGCCTTCTTTTGAAATGAAGCAGCTTATTGATTTAAATAAAAGTTATCCTTGCTATAAAGTTGAGTTAAGCCTGATGACTTCCTGATTTATGGCGCTTTATATTCTTTAAGTTCTAAAAGGCATACAGTTGAGTCTTGTTGGTTTTCACAGTCTGAGGAACTGAGTCATGCTTATAAAATTTCCAAGAGAATAATAATTCTCTTAATAATAATCATAATGTTAGCACTGTCCTTTATAACTGAAGATATAACTGGTCTAAGAAAAACACCATTTCCACGTGACTCCCATTTTCTAGATAACTCTACTTAAGAAGCTAAATTGTAGATCAAGAAGTTGCTTCTGAATGTCAGTCAGATCAGGGAGAATTTTATCTTCTTAAGAAGGTATTAAGCTTTTTCACTTTCCACTATATTTTTTATAATTATTCTTTAAGAATTTTTCCATGGGGTGTCTGTCTGGGTGACTCAGGCAGTTGAACTTCTGACTCTTGATTTTGGCTCAGGTCATGATCTCAAAGTTGTGGGATCAAGCCCTGCAGCAGGCTCCAAGCTCAGTGGGGAGTCTGCTTGAGATTCTCTCCCTCTCCTTTTGCCCCTCCCTCTACTCACATGCTCTAAATAAATAAATAAATAAATAAATAAATAAATAAATAAATAAATAAAATCTTTAAAAAATCCATATAAATAACTAAATCAAGTTAGTTGGATTTAGAATGCTCAACACTGTTGTTATTATAAATGAATTATTTTTTTTCCAATGTCAGCAAGACCACTAGCCCCTCTATTTGTATTTACAGTTATCCTATTGTCCTCCTTTATTTTACTACATTTTCAAAATACTATCATTGCCAAAGTTTACAGATTTATTTTCATTGAAATATGTTACTAATAATAAGGGAGCACTTTAATAAACCTTAATGGTCTAAGTTTTTGAAAACAGTTCTGTGGGCTGTGAATTTCATCCATACTGTGATTTCTTATTAGCTTTAGCCCCAAAGGATACCCAGATTTTAGGGCCTCCCTTATTTACAAGAACTATATTCTCTTTTAGTTTGCTAATCAAATTAGAGTAATTCTTTACTACTTCTACAGCTGTACATGAAGACATGCAAAAATGCCACAGACAACAAACACGAAGAAAAAGTCATCACTATTTCTCTTATTCTCTCGTATGTAATTTGCTAATTGATCACAATCAATAGTTTTTATTTTTAGTTGATAGAATCCAGATTTTGAAATTTTAATAACAACCCCATTTTTGTTATTAAAATAGTATCACAAAAGACATCTAGAATATTTAGATAACATAGATGGGGAGAAGAAAATTAAAATCATACATTTTTTTCCTATCCAGGTATTTTTTTATATTCAATGTATATTCTTTTATTCTCTTATTTTTCAATATATGAATATATTTTTCCTTGGTCAGAAATAATCTCATTCTGTTATATTGTGTTATAACTTAATTTTTTACTAAGTTGATGTTTATGAATACTTCTTCGTGTCCTTAAGTATTACTTTTAAAACATAATTCCCAGGGTGTCACGTGAGATGTTTTGTCTTCATAAATTCCCATGGAGGATGCCATGTACTCTATCCATACTTTATTGACAATTCAGAGCAAATGTTAGCATAAGAAAAACTCTGAGAACTCCTGCTTCCTTGTAAAGTCTGTCTTTATTTAACCTAGAATTTCCCAAATGTATGTGGCTTTGGAATTCATGTGTATTTCTCTGTGCTTATGTGTTTAAGTTACTTATTAGCATATCTTAGTATAGACTTAAAGAAGTATTTCAACACAGTCCCTTTAATAGGGACATTAAGTGGATATTCCACATTTTATTTAGGCATTTGGACATTAAGGATATTTCACTATTTTGGAAAACACTGTGGACTTCTGGAATTCCCTTCTGATTGAAGCCATTTTGTACAAGCTGTGTGAAATGTTGTATGTTCAGTATTTAAGAAATGGGTTATCAGACGAGGCGCCTGGGTGGCTGAGTCGTTTAAGCATTTGCTTTCGGCTCAGGTCCTGGGATCAAGTCCTGCATCAGGCTCCCTGCTTAGGGAGCCTGCTTCTCCCTCTCCCCTACCTGCTTGTGTTCTCCCTCTCGCTCTCTCTCTCTCTCAAATGAATAAAATCTTAAAAAAAGAAAAAAAAGAAATGGGTTATCAGAAAAGTCAAATGTATTAAAACAAGTAGCTAACACTTAATAGGGCAAGATTGATTAATTAATTAATTTTGAATGTGCCTGTTCTCAAAGCATAGAACATGATTAAATAAAGCCATTATCGCAAGCTTATTCAAGTGCTGGAATAACTATTTTTGATAATTTTTATTTATTGAACTGAAATTGTCAACCCAGACAGACACATCTCCATCACCTCCGACTAAAATCCATATATGTCCCTCCCTCCCTGAGAAGAGACGTTGCTCTCATATTACGGTGGTTGCTGTTTGTGAAATATTTCTGTCTGCTAGCATATAGTGAATAGTGCCTCTACTTCCAATGTATTTCAATGGCAGATATTTTTACTATTATCCTGGAGGAGTAGCTAAAATGAGGGAGTTACGGAGAGAGTTAAGCAGGTTTTTGGAACATCCAGCACCTTGTAATTTCAGCTGCTTTATTTAACAAGTGAGTGTTGTTCTGGGTGCTGGTATTGCAAATTACAAATAAAGCAGAATATCTAGAGTAAGTTTTGGGGAAAAGATGACACTTAGAAACAGCCACTCATAGAAGGGAGACAGAAATGTTCTGGTCACGAGGGCTTATCATCTTTGAGGGGCCAGTGGTGTGAATGAGCAGGCTGTGCACAGGAGATTACCAGGGTGACTTGTGGCGGAAACAGGAGCGAAAGTCAAAGCATGACCGTAGGGAATCCCTGTGCTAAGCTTTGGAACTTCAGTTTTGAACTTCATCACTAAAGAAATGGGGAGCTAAAGAAATGATTCCAAGCAAAGAGAATCACATATTCAGATTTTCATCTTATAATGATCCACATGGCATTCAAGTGAAGGATGGAATTAAGGAGGAGAAGGCTGAAAGTACTAACTCTAGGCAAATTATGGGGGGCAAAGAGATAAATAAGAGAGATAATGAGGAAATTACAATCTGTGGAGAGGGATAATTTGGTCTGGTCTTTGGAGCCAGATTAACTGGTTCCTAACTCTGACTCTACCACTTAACATGCTGTGTGACCTGGGGCATGTGTCTCATTTCTCCTTTGCCTTGTTTTGCTCATCTACAAAATAAGCATAACAAAAGTGTCCAACTCATACAATTTTATGAAGATTAAAGGAGCGAATTATTATCATAAACAATGTCCAGCACCATAAAAATCATCTGATCGATATTAGCTCTTATTTATTGTTACCATTAATACTATTGTTAATATAATGTTGTAATAATATACCATTATTATAATTTTATAATAATGCAATTTATTATTTTTAATATAATATTATATTATTTAGCATTCATGTCTCTAGGATCTGTGGCCTGATTAGAAGGGATTGTCTTATGGTTGGTTGAATGGGATAGTGTCAAAGAACACAGAAAGAAATGCATTTTGAGGGTAGAGAAAGAGAATGGATGTGAATTCCATTCTAAATGCTGGTATGAGGTACCGGTGGACTTCCAAATGGAATTTCCTCACGAGCATTTGATTATAACAGCAGAAAGGTATGGACTATGGAAAAAGATGTGCAAGTTTTTGACCCCAGGATTATTGCTCTCTGGTGTGGGGAGTCTTTCCCAGCCATAAGCAAAGGGAAATGATTCAGTCAATTCTTATTCTCTGACATGGTCATGAACAGATGACATCCTCATGTCCTGAAAGAACTCCTCCAGCTTTTAAAATTACCAAATTCAGGCCAGGTTAGAGCTAACAGCCGAAAGAATCATCTTTAATAAATATTAGAATTAATAGAGGGCGCCTGGGTGGCTCAGTTGGTTAAGCGACTGCCTTCGGCTCAGGTCATGATCCTGGAGTCCCGGGATCGAGTCCCGCATCGGGCTCCCTGCTCGGCAGGGAGTCTGCTTCTCCCTCTGACCCTCCCCCCTCTCATGTGCTCTCTGTCTCTCTCATTCTCTCTGTCTCAAATAAATAAATAAAATCTTAAAAAAAAAAAAAAGAATTATTAGAAAAGTCCTGTGGCCTCAAAATGTTGCTTGCTGGCAATTGCTTTAATTGCTGTTAAGGACATTACTAACATCGCAACCTCTAATGCACTGAAAAATATTGATGTTCTAGATAGTCTGGTGTGATACTTGCCCTTGTTTGCATGTTCTCAAGAGCTTAGAATCATGGGAGTGGTGAGTGAGATTTGATGCTGTGCCCATCCCACCACAGAATCCCAGTATGTAAAAGCAAACAAAGTGTCAGTGGGTAGGCCTGGCCATTCCCTGGAGTGATTGGAGCCCTATTTTGCTGTAAACCGTTACAGACTGTGGTTTTAATCTGTAGATTAATTTAGGTTCCCCGGTGTGTTTTTATTTTCTCAAAGGAAAAGTCTCCAACTACCTCCACCCAGCCTCGGAGAAAGGGAATTGTGGAAGAAAGGATGATTTGAGTTTCCCTCAGAGGCTGCTCCCTGCTAATTGGCCAGTGTTCTCACAAATTCTAGATTCTTGGCAGGGTGGGTTTTAGCAGTAATCTCTTCTCATCCCAATTAAGTACAAGTAATCCCCATGAGACCCTGCCAGGCTCATGGTAAATCATTGACCAGGTATAAGCAAAAATGTCCCTGCTAAGAAAACCAAGGAATTTTACCCATCCCAGGACACGTGTTTACCTCCCATAGAGGTTTATGTCTTACTCTTCACTTTTTTATTTTTTTCCTTTTTAGGAAATTCTTATGTGAAGCAGCTCTTATTCTCTAATACTGGACAAAGACCCTAAATTAGCTTACAGATAAAAATACTGCGCATTTGTTCTTAGGACTTTAAGAGGAGGCAGTAGGTCCAAAGGGCCTCGTAAATTCAAAAACTATAAATTACACACAGTTGTGCATCACAATCAAGTGGTAGTCATTAAGCACTGCCTCCACATTGTAAAATTATGTGACTTTCCCCAAATTATGAACTATAATCCCGATTAAGAAAGAGTAGAGGGCGCCTGGGTGGCTCAGTCGGTTAAGCGACTGCCTTCGGCTCAGGTCATGATCCCGGGGTCCTGGGATCGAGTCCCGCATCGGGCTCCCTGCTCTGCGGGGAGCCTGCTTCTCCGTCTCCCACTCCCCCTGCTTGTGCTCCCTCTCTCGCTGTGTCTCTCTCTGTCAAATAAATAAATAAAATCTTTAAAAAAAAAAAAAAGAAAGAGTAGAAACATAGCTGGGACTCCCTCCCTATTTTATCTTCTTTAATTATGCAAATTAAGCAGCAAATTCTCTATGTTTTGCTTAGATTTTTTTCTCATTTTGATGTAGAGGCTAGACTTTTGGTTGGTAGGTATTAGTTCAGATAGACTGCTCTTACCTTTGTAGGCACCTTAATAACAGTTTCCTATTAGCCAGGAAACGTATGCAGTCCCTGGGCATTTTGGAGAGCTGGCTTTGAACATCAATAGATAGTGTTGTCAAGAGTATGGGGAAATGGACATCTTTCTGCATGACTCCTAAGACGGTGAATTGCTGGAACCTATTAAAGGAAAAACTGTATGCAGTTTGTGATCTTGCAACCTAGTTACAGAAATAAAAGCACCGACCAGTAAGAAAATATATTAACAAATGTGTTTATTGTTTATAGAATTTCAGAATTATATGTCTGCCAGTGAAGGATTGGCTGCATAAATAATGCATCTATTCTATGGAATCTTATGTAACTATTGAAAAGAGCACACTAGATCTCTGCATTTACTGAAAAATCGTCCATGATTTTTTTAAGTACAAAAATACTTAGGATTATGTATAGTATAAGCCTAGTTTGCACAAAAAGGAAGGAGATAGGTGTCAGTGTGTGTGTCTATGTATATATTATGTGTCTACATATACATTGATATAATTAACATAAAAGCTAGGATTAATAGGAAGGAAAAGACAAGCATTTTTTATTTGTACACTTCTGTGTCATTTTAGATGTTAAAATGCATGCGTCATTTCATAATAAAAAAACATAAAAAAGAATCATTGGACAGAAATGCTTATTATGAACTGGAAAACCATCTTCCCTTTTGAACTTAAAAAAAATTCTGAATTTAAATGATGTCTGTTATTTAAACCCAAACAGTGTCTGAACTTGGCCACTACATAATGGAATATGGCTTTCTCTCAGCAACTTTGTGTTTGCTCAGGTCTGGACTCTTAAATAAACAGGTTGTGTTTATTCAAATCCTAGATAAGAAATCATTTTCAAATATAAAAATTACCCTTCACAGTACTCTGAACTCCTCCTATCTGGAGGCACCACATGAGGGCCTCAGCGGTTTTGTTGCTAGAACTGTAGGAAATGGGGTAAGGGCTAGCGAGAACTGTGGGCGGATTAAAGCTGGACTTGGCTCTGACCCCACCACCTTACGTGGACTTACTTGGTGTCATTTGCAGTTTCTCCAATTTGTCTCGTTGTTATGAAAAACTGACTTAAAAACCATTATTAAAGAATATCCTATCAATTTTTCAATAGATCTTAATCCAGTGAGCAGATAAAGGTTGTATTTCTTAGAGAATATTTCTAATAAGGAACAAAATCACTATCAATGTCAAAATGTTAGTGTATAAAGGCCTTAGCTTACAATTTTATGTTCCTGAGAGGCTGAGTTCAGTTGTATTGTAAACAGTAATTTATGAATAAGAACCCACAATTTTTTGACCGAAAAATTGGAAAAGCACCCGTAATCATTTCCATTTCATTTTCTACATATCTATCATCAATTTAGCAAACAATTTTCCCCTTTGAAAATATACCAAATAATTGATTATTTCCTCCCTATCAGATGCATGCTTGGTGTATAGGTAAATAACTGATTTCCCAACCACTGTTACATTAGGTTGATGTTCTTTTAGACATTAGACACAAATGGATTAAACCACGCTGCCTACTCCGAGATTTGGTTGGAGTGGAAATAGGGTTTTGTGGAGCTACAGAATTTCTACTTCATCTGCTCAGCCAATAATTGGTCAGAGCACGACTCTGGTTAGAAATAAGCAACAAGCTTCCTGTATCCATGAACAGAAAACAAGGTAGCTCATGTAGCCTGGGAGAAACACGCGTTTACTTTTGAAGAAAAGCAGCACCCAGCGACCAGTAAGCAGCATATGTCTGAAATCCTTTATCTGACATGTTCTTTCCAGTGTTCCCAGGAATGCTGGTCTGACTGCTAAGATTTGTTTTTACTTCCTGTCTTTTGGACAAAATGAGTTTGCCAACCGGCTGTGAGTACCTAACGCTGGGGAAGGTAGCTAGATTCCGAAGCCCTTATGTTCATGGATCGCCTTATGCAATCAACAAGCCAATTGATATTAAGCCACAGAGGAGACGGTAACTGCTTTCCTTTCTTCTAGCTGTTTGTCAGTGAAATTGTGTTTTGTTACCCTTACCCTTTGGTAGCTGCTTTGGAGATCTGCTGAGGTGGGAGGGTCATGGTGAGAGATTACTTGTAAAATTCAGCCTACTGAACAGTTAGGGAAAAAATTAACCAAAGAGAAAAAGCTGGAAAATATTCTTAGCTGTTTAGCAAAAGCTGATCTGGTTTCAGGGTCTGTAGATTTTAAGATTTTGAAACATGGTTAGTATTTGTACTACCATCAGAATCATCCATAATGAATATTTGAAGGAGGACTTAGCCGAATAATGGGTATATTTATTAATGGCTCTTATTACCCAATGCCCATTATCTCATGATCTACCCGTAACATTCCTCAAGGCCAGTGTGCAATAAATATGTTAAAATTCTACTAAAAGCATTAATTTTCATGTGGTCACTATGGAGGCAAGAATAGGGATAGATATTTTTCTTCTAAAGAAAATGCCATTTGTACATCAGTGTTCCAGGATTCTGCTAACTCCATACACCCCCATAGCACACACACATGCATACACACACACACACACACACACACTACACAGGCAGACTCAGGCTGTGTAATTAGGAATCTCAGAGTTGAGCTCAGTGTTTTCATTAGAAGGAAAGAGGGTGTGCAATAAGTAAGCCCGTTCTGTCTCCCAGCATTTCTCTGCAGTGTCAGAACAGGGATGAGATGTTTGACTCATGGGTCCAAAAATCATTCCTCAGTTTTGGTTTTAAACAAAGTCATTTTTCAGAATTTCAGTGAACGTCGGAAGCGTTTTATAAGGATGTTCCATTCTGTCTATGAAAATGCTGGTTCTCCCTAAGTTGATGAAGTCTTGGAAGAAAAATCTAAAATTCTAAAAGTAACATATTTTGCTTCAAGAGTATCATTATCATCTTACTCTTCTACGTTTCTTTTTCTAGTAACACAACACAGACTCACAGAGAGAACATACATTTTGCTGGGTTTGACCTGGTTATAAACATGAAGTAACATTCAGACATTTGATTGATTTAAAAAAATTTCCAAACCTTCAGAAATGCCTTGGGGTTAGTTTTTCCAACAGAGGGAAAAAAAAAAAAAGGTGCCGGGGGGGGGCGGTGTTGGTGGTTATGATTTGATGGGACTAAACTTTTTAAATGTTTTTGAGGGGAAATATTGTATTCTTCTACCCAGGGTATCAAGGTTTTTCTGTCCAGTTCTAGCAGCATCTTTATTTATAACAGGCTAACAGCAACTAACAACGATTTTAACATACTTCCTGAGACACATGACCTGTCTCAGCTGCTGCCTCCTCACTCCCTTCTGTAATCAGTGGTGTGATACAGCAAACCCTATAAGTTGCCAAGTCCACATGTAGATGTTATATCCCTATTCATGTTACCTTATTTTTTTTCCTGCTTAAAAATCATCAACTTTCTCTATAAGTCAGGGGAATCATATGTTGATGTAAACTGATGTAAATGTGCCTAGAAGGTGGATTCGTAGCATACTGTATTATAACCAGGCAATTTCAGACTCAACCCCAATCAGTTTTGACATTGAGCATCACAATGTATTTTGCAAGCAGGGATTCTTGCAAGGCATTTGGCAATAACCAGCCTTTTGTAGCATAGACCTTGAGATGTAAAAATGTCAGGTCCGACTTTTCTTTTAGCATAATACATTGCTCATATAGAGAGGGCAAATCAAATAGATGGCTTTCTGTGAAAAGATATGTAATCATTAAATCGTCCTATCTAGAGCTTTTATCCCATGGAGGTATGACAACAAATGTGTAATGGAAACAGTGGTTGGAGGAGTAGATGAATGAATGAAGATCCAAATCATAGAGAATGCCTTTTTTATTGTATAACTCATTTTTTTTTTAAACTTGTACATTTTAAAACCTTTATTTGAACTTCTTTCTAGTCTGCTAAGAAAATAGTACACCTGGAATGGTGATAGGTTATCATCCTAGATCCACTAAAATCTACCCCAAACTAACCAGTTAAGTTTTCAGGAATGCTTGCTAGGACTCATCCAAGATTTGTCTAAAACAACATGTTTTATTGTCATGTAGTCACAGTTGTGCTATTTGGCCAAAAAGGACATTGCTTTCTTAATTACTAGAAGGAAGGACAGAAGGAAAGAGAGATAAAAAGAAGGATATCTAAAGAAGAGGGACTATATGTTGATGTTGTAACCTATTTCAGTAAAGCATAAAATTGAGGTGATAAAAAGAAATTTGACTTTTTACTGAATTGGGAGGCTAAAGAAGGAACTCTAACCATAAATGCAAAATATAGCTCGATGTATTTATTTTTTTTAAGATTTTATTTATTTATTTGAGAGAGAGGGAGAGAGCACAAGCAGGGGGAGGGGCATAGGGAGAGGGAGAAGCAGGCTTCCAGACGGGCAGGAAGCCCGATGTGGGGCTCGATCTCAGAACCCTGGGATCATGACCTGAGCCAAAAGCAGACACCTAACCAACTGAGCCACCCAGGCACCCCAAAATATAGCTCAATTTAAATACAAATATATCCTTATTTATAATACCTTATTGAAAGAACAGCATGTTTTCTTGGAACACAGGGAAATAATTTCCAAATTAAAAATTAGCTGTATTAGAAGTGTGACCACATGGTCATTTAATAGTTTTTAATTTTTATTTCAAGCATCAATGAAGACATTAAAAAAGCAGTTAACACTGTTAAATCTTAATTAAGCTCAGTGTTGAAGAGAATGGCCATCCTACCATCTGTGATCCTAATGATTTTCCATATTTTGGGGTTTATTTTTTTTCCTTTTAATTATTTGTAGATTCCACAGACTCTAGAGCTCTATTTTTACTCCTGAAAGAAATATGATTTCCTTTTAATTTTATAAAACCTTGATGTCTTGATTTAATACATTGAAATTGAGTAATGAGATTTAATCTGGCTTTTCCACTCCCTCCTCACCCAATTAGGCTGCAGGGTTTTTGATCGCGTAGATCATGTCTTGTTTGTTGTTATATTTTTAGTGCCCACCAAAGAGCCCAGCACACATCAGAGGATAAATGCTTGTTTAATAAGTAAATGATGGGAAAGTGTACGTTACCCATCTTGACACAGACATACATATCACTCCCCTGGGTGCTACCATACAGAGAATTTGGCAAGACTTTGCCTCTGCTATTCTTCCAGATCAGTTGTATTCTCCTTCCTTATTTACCTATAGAAGCTACATGCAGCAGTGACTATGGACTCAAGTGGTTGGGGATCACAGCTTTTGTTATTACCAGTTCAGCAAAGCAGAACCTGAAAGTCATTTCTGTATTCATAAGTATATATATATAAAGCTCCATGTGGTAGAAAGGAGGAGGAAAAGTCAATGTGGGAGCAGGCAGAAGGGAGCTCCTAGAGGGGGAAAAACCTCACAACTGTAAGAAATGAAATATAAGCACATAAATTCATAAAATAAAATTATGAAATGTAAGCCCTGGTTCTGTTTGTCCTGCTGTAATGTAAAACTCACAGAAATGTTTATCAAAATAGAAAACAAAATGAGGGGGAGTGAAGAGATGAGCCAGAGCTCACTAGCCCCCCAACCTTGTGGAAAGCTTCTGTGTTCTAGTACACCATCTTTCACAGCCAAGTGCAGCGCTGGATCTAGGCCAGCCCTCTGCCCAGACATTCAGGGCTTCTACCCGCATCTCCTGCTCCTTCTTGTTCCCATCTGCTTCTCTCATACATGCTCTGGCCTCTCTGTATCTAAATCCTGGAGGTGGGCTTGTTCTATCTATTCTCTCTGGGATTAGGCAAAAGCAGGATACAAAAAGCCAAAAGACGGGAATAAAAATAACAAGTTGAGTATAAGTTAATCAGTCCATTTGTCTTCGGGGAAAAATTACAAAGTTGCGAACTTAGATGTGTGACCAATTGTCAAGCTATTCATTGACTCAAATGGTGTATTTTTGTGCTAGGACTGCTATAACAAAATACGACAGGCAGAGTGGCTTAAGCTCATGGCTTAAGATCAATGTGTCAACCTGGTTGGTTTCTCCTGAGGCCTCTCTTCTTGGCCTGCAGATGGCCGCCTTCTCCCTGCGTCCTCACGTGGTCATTCCTCGGTGTGTGCGTTCCTGGTGACTTTGTGTGTCCAAATTTACTCTCCTGATAAGAACACCAGTCAGACTGGATTAAAGCTCACCCTGATGGCCTCATTGATTACCTATTTAAAGACCCTGTCTCAGAAACTGTCCCATTCATTCTGAGGTACTGGGGATTAGGGATGCAGTATAAGAATTTTGGGGAGACCCAATTCAGCACATAGCAACTTGTATCCATAGAAATGATTTGCTAGTAATGACTATAGAGGAGGATAGGAATTGCACTATGATTCCTCCAAATCAGTGTCCTTGTGTTCATAAAAATGTGTCTCATCAGTAAATCTGAACCTGCAGGAGTGAGGCATTACAGAGTATAAAAAAATACTTCCCGCTTTTTGTACCAAAGAAAACAGTTACACATTATGAACAACTAATCTTCATCAAATAGAACCTCTTTCATTTGGAATCTATGATCATTCAAACAGAGCCTAGACCAGCATTTGCTTTTCTATAGGCTTTTATTTTTAAAAGATTGTATTTATTTATTTGAGTGACAGAATGAGCAGAGGGAGAGAGAGAGAGAAGCAGACTCACTGCTGAGCAGGAAGCCTGACTCAGGGCTTGATCTCAGGACCTGGAGATCACGACCTGAGCTGAAGGCAGACACTTAACCAGCTGAGCCACCCAGGCCCCCCTATATTCTTTTATTTTAAATGGGTATTAAATTAATTATGAATGTAGCTAGTGGTTCTCAACTAGGGCAGTTTTACTCCCAGGGACATTTGGCAATGTGTAGGGACATTTTTATTTTCATATGTTTGGGGCTGGCTAATGGTATCAAGATAGGTGGAGGACAGGGATGTAGTTAAATAACACACAACACATAGGACAGCGTCTACAACAAACCATTGCTTGACCCCCAAGTCTCCTAGTGCTGAGATGGAGAAACCCTTATGTAAATGGATTGGCTTGGGGAGCACTTCGAAGCTCTCTGAAAGCCTCTATTTATATCCAGACTACTGATATTTTTTATGTATTCATAAAAACACTTTCTCTTCTCTTTCTCCTGGTAACCAATAGATAATACTCTCTTAGCCTGGTTAAAAAAAGACACCTGCCACACTTTTAAAATGGTCTAAAATATTCTGTGATTCAAACTGTCCAATCTTCTGATTTGTCTGAATTAGTGGCTTTATTGCATTGTCAGGGCCTATTATTCTTTCAGTAGAGGTACTACTGAGATTTCATTACAGAAAGCAGAATAAATGATCTAATACATTCTTAGAGCTCCAGGCTAGGTGCTAAACATTGATCTGCTTTTCAAAGTGAAGTGAAAAATACTAGGTGAAATTACACAGAAGATAACGAATATTAAGTGATCGTGCTGTTGGCATGGTATAATGAAGCTCTACTGGACCCTTGCCACCCATCCCCACACCGACAAGCCCGGGCACATTGACTGTGAATGTGTGAGACACATGTATGTTTTCCTTGTAACCAGCTCATCCTGATAACAAAGAGCATGTTTCATAAACGGAAAACTCTGAGGGAAAGGGAGTGCTTTCTTTGATGAAAGGTCCTTCTTTTCACTAAATAAAATTTCTGATTATCCTCGGAATGTCTTCTTTTTTTTATTTTATTTTATTTTATTATGTTATGTTAATTACCATACATTACATCATTAGTTTTTGATGTAGTGTTCAATGATTCATTATTTGTATATAACACCCAGTGCTCCATGCAGTACGTACCCTCTTTAATACTCATCACTGGGCTAACCCATCCCCCAGCCCCCTTCCCTCTAGAACCCTCAGTTTGTTTCTCAGAGTCCATAGTCTCTCATGGTTTGTCTCCCCCTCCGATTTCCCTCCCTTCATTTTTCCCTTCCTGCTATCTTCTTCTTTTTTTTAACATATAATGTATTATTTGTTTCAGAGGCACAGGTCTGTGATTCATCAGTCTTACACAATTCACAGCGCTTACCATAGCACATACCCTCCCCAATGTCCATCACCCAGCCACCCCATACCTCCCACCCCCCACCACTCCAGCAACCCTCAGTTCGTTTCCTGAGATTAAGAATTCCTCATATCAGGGAGATCATATGATACATGTCTTTCTCTGATTGACTTATTTCACTCAGCATAACACCCTCCAGTTCCATCCATGTCGTTGCAAATGGCAAGATGTCATTCATTTTGATAGCTGCATAATATTCCATTGTATATATATACCACTTCTTCTTTATCCATTCATCTGTCGATGGACAACTTGGCTCTTTCCATAGTTTGGCTATTGTGGACATTGCTGCTATAAACATCGGGGTGCATGTACCCCTTCAGATCCCTACATTTGTATCTTTGGGGTAAGTACCCAGTAGTGCAATTGCTGGGTCCTAAGGTAGCTCTATTTTCAACTTTTTGAGGAACCTCCATACTCTTTTCCAGAGTGGTTGCACCAGCTTGCATTCCCACCAACAGTGTAGGAGGGTTCCCCTTTCTCCGCATCTCCACCAACATCTGTTATTTCCTGATTTATTAATTTTAGCCATTCTGACTTGTGTGAGGTGATATCTAACTGAGGTTTTGATTTGGATTTCCCTGGTGCCGAGCGATGCTGAGCACTTTTTCATGTGTCTGTTGGCCATTTGGATGTCTTCTTTGGAAAAATGTCTGTTCATGTCTTCTGCCCATTTCTTGATTGGATTATTTGTTCTTTGGGTGTTGAGTTTGATAAGTCCTTTACAGATTTTGGATACTAGCCCTTTATCTGATATGTCATTTGCAAATATCTTCTCCCATTTTGTTGGTTGTCTTTTCGTTTTGTTGACTGTTTTTTTTGCTGTGCAAAAGCTTTTTATCTTGATGAAGTCCCAATAGTTCATTTTTGCCCTTGCTTCCCTTGCCTTTGGCGATGTTTTTAGGAAGAAATTGCTGTGGCTGAGGGTGAAGAGGTTGCTGCCCGTGTTCTCCTTTAGGATTTTGATGGACTCCTGTCTCACATTGAGGTCTTTCAACCATTTGGAGTCTATTTTTGTGTGTGGTGTAAGGAAATGGTCCAGTTTCATTCTTCTGCATGTGGCTGTCCAATTTTCCCAACACCATTTGTTGAAAAGACTGTCTTCTTTCCGTTGGACATTCTTTCCTGCTTTGTCGAAGATTAGTTGACGATAGAGTTGAGGGTCCATTTCTGGGCTCTCTATTCTGTTCCACTGTTCCATGTGTCTGTTTTTGTGCCAGTACCATACTGTCTTGATGATGACAGCTTTGTAATAGAGCTGGAAGTCCGGAATTGTGATGCCACCAGCTTTGCTTTTCTTTTTCAACATTCCTCTGGCTATTCGGCGTCTTTTCTGGTTCCATACAAATTTTAGGATTATTTGTTCCATTTATTTGAAAAAAGTGGATGGTATTTTGATAGGGATTGCATTGAATATGTAGATTGCTCTAGGTAGCATTGACATCTTCACAACATTTGTTCTTCCAATCCATGAGCATGGAACATTTTTCCATTTCTTTGTGTCTTCCTCAATTTCTTTCATGAGTATTTTATAGTTTTCTGAGTACAGATTCTTTGCCTCTTTGGTTAGATTTATTCCTAGGTATCTTATGGTTTTGGGTGCAGTTGTAAATGGGACCGACTCCTTAATTTCTCTTTCTTCTGTCTTGTTGTTGGTGTATAGGAATGCCACTGATTTCTATGCATTGATTTTATATCCTGCCACTTTACTGAATTCCTGTATGAGTTCTAGCAGTTTTAGGGTGGAGTCTTTTGGGTTTTCCACATAAAGTATTACATCATATGCAAAGAGTGAGAGTTTGACTTCTTCTTTGCCAATTCGGATGCCTTTGATTTCTTTTTGTTGTCTGATTGCTGTGGCTAGGACTTCTAGTACTATGTTGAATAGCAGTGGTGATATTGGACATCCCTGCCATGTTCCTGACCTTAGGGGGAAAGCTCTCAGTTTTTCCCCATTGAGAATGATATTCACTGTGGGTTTTTCATAGATGGCTTTTATGAACTTGAGGAATGTTCCCTCTATCCCTCTACTCTGAAGAGTTTTGATCAAGAAAGGATGCTGTACTTTGTCAAATGCTTTTTCTACATCTATTGAGAGGATCATATGATTTTTGTTCTTTCTTTTATTAATGTATTGTATTACACTGATTGATTTGCAGATGTTGAACCAACCTTGCAGCCCAGGGATAAATCCCACTTGGTCATGGTGAATAATCCTTTCAATGTACTGTTGGATCCAATTGGCTAGTATTTTAGTGACAATTTTTGCATCCATGTTCATGTAATTCTCCTTTTTGAAGGTGTCTTTGTCTGGTCCCCATATCAGGATGTCTTCTGACCCTCCTTATATCTAGGTAAAAATTGTTGGCAGTAACAGTTCAAACTAGAACATATTTCCATCTTCCTCATTCTCTCCTGAGTCCCAGAGTAGTAGATACAACTACCTATGATCCAGAGGTCCTCCAGAGAACCTAAGTTCAATATATTTGAAATTAAAATGACCCAGAGATCCTCACTATCTTCCATTTCCTCAGCGATCCATGGCGAGACCAAGAAGTCCTCCTCCACGCTTCCTCCCTTTGGCCTAACTGCTCCACTACTAGCTGGTGGCTGGTGCATTCTTCCCTCTTCCCTTTGTTGTTGTCCCCACTATGCCACCCTATTCCAAACCCTAGTGCTCTTTTGCCTGAAAGACAGCTCATTTCATATTTGGTGTCTTTATTCTACTATCATCCTTGTTCTGACTCGTCATCCACAGATTAATTTTCTCAAATTTCCTCACAGTACCTCCACACCTATAGCAGTAGTTTTAATTGCCTACAAAAAACGTCTAAATTCCAAATGATGATGATCTATTTTCTTCTGTTTTCTCTATCCTTGTAAATATTGCTCATCACCCACTATACTCTGCATTTTGGATGTAAGAAGTATTGACCATACCTCTGATTTTGCCTGCAAGTCCCCCCTCCTCACATTTTGTGAACTCCAACTGCTCCTGAGATCTTTTTCATTAAGCTTTTTCCAATTCCCTGTTGCCAAATGGGAGTTTCTCCTTCAGCTCGCAGCTCTTCCTTTTCTTACACGTCTATCACAGCTTTCTCATAATGAACCTTAATCATTTGTGTATTTCATATCTTTCCTGCTCCTTAAGAATGATGTGAGGGAAACAGCTGTTTTAGGGAGAATAGTTTGGCTATGGCACGCAACATAAATTCAAATGGAAAAGACTTAAGCCCTATCTTAGTAGAAGCAAGTGGTGTAAAATTTTGGCAGGGAAAGTTTCATTACAATTACAAAATACATAAATATGTGATTACAATTGTGAGAACTGCTCAAAAGGAGGAAGGGGCGCACTAAAAGTGTATGAATAGGTACCTAATATAGTCTGCACATTTGGAAAATATTCTCCCGGGGATGATGAGGCCTGAAGATGAGCAACATGTTCTGTGGAGAACTGTGAATCAAGCCCTGATGTGAATGTTAAAGAAACTAAAAAGATAAGGTGTCTGAAATATTATGAGACAGGGAGGAGAGTGGCAGAAACCAAGTGGAGAAGATAGGGAAGGAGATGGCTCTTTTTTAAAGGTGAATCTACTAAATAATTCTTCATTTTGTTTCAGAGAGAAACATTAAATAGTTTTTTAATTTATTCACTGGAAATGCGATCTAAGAATATATTATTAGTGTCTTATTTATGATTTAGGATTTTAAAACATTGAAATAAACAGCAGATCATATCTTCCAACCAAAGTTTTAAAAAAAAGGTCAATTTTCCTATCCACTGCCAACTGCAAGGGATAAATAAAAACATTCATAAACATTAACCTTTGTCCTTCTGCATTCACCCATCACCTAACTGTACGTGTGCCAAAAGGAGTAGAATGGGATCATTAAGAATACTTAGTATGTTTACTGCCAGCGAAGTGCAGAAGACTCTATGTAATCACAGTGACCTTCATGTGTTAGTCATATTTCTACATCCAATTAGAGATGTTAAATTACATAACACTTGGAATTTTTTTCATTATTGTTGTTGTTGTTTAGTTGCTGTTAATTTTTAGTTTTCCATAGCTTCACTCTTGCACTGAACAAAATTATTTACACAGGTAAACTGGTGCAGAAAAAGGAAAGCTTCTATTATCACTGTTAATTTTACATTGGAAACTGTGATGAATGAAGTAGTGAATTCTGACAAAGCATTCCAGGTTTAGGGTAGAACCTGGTTATCAAACAGTTTAGAGATGAGTATAGAATATCTGAAAGAAAAAAAAGCAAAAAAGAGCGGTGGTCAGTCAATCTACCAAAAGCCTTTGAAACAAGAGTGATGACCTTGGCCTGGATCCGTAATGCTATGTTTTCCACAGCCCTAAGAGGAAGGCTACTCCAGCAAAGAAGATAGTTCTGCCAGTCGTGAGAAGGAGAGGTACCCTGGAGAGAAGTTTGATGAGAAGGAAGTTGCAGATGTCCAAGGGAAGGATAATCAGCTTCCCAGACAAGGTGGAATGTGCTCTGAATTTTGAAAGATGGTCAGGGCTCCATTCATGTGGTTCTTGGTGGCACATGATGTTACTCACTCTTCAGGACTTAACATCCCCAGGGAAATATCCCTAAACGCCCAGTGTTAGGCATCTATTTATATACTCTTATTGCACCATTATCTTCTTTTTAGCTATTCTCACAATTGTAATCATATATTTATGTATTTTGTTGGCCTAATAGCCTCCTTCCACAGTCAATCATGGGACCATGGGAACAGGGTCTAACCCTGTGTTTTAATTTACAGTGTGTCAAGTGCTTTGTACAGGGCTTGAAATATAATAGACATTCAAGCAGTTCTTGTGAAATTCGTTTTTCCAACTAGGAATAAGAAAGTAATCAGAGACAGTTAAATAAATGTGTGCCTTTTGGAAAACATATTAAATTCATTTCAGCAACTTCCAAACCTGCATCTCAAGCCCCGACCACTCTTCTCATTTAAAAGTGTGTGATACTCACTGCCTGAAATCAGGGTGTTTTTGTGGCCAAAATTGAACTTATTGTCTTACTCTTAAAATCTCTTCCTTTCCTGGGGGTGCCTGGGTGGCTCAGTCATTTGAGCATCCGACTCTTGGTTTCCACTCAGGTCACGATCTCAGGTTAGTGAGATCGAGCCCCGCATCGGGCCCTGTGCTCTGCACAGAGTCTGCGTGTCTCTCTCTCTCTCCCTCCCTCTGCCCTTCCTCCCATGCTCTCTCTTTCTCTCTAAAATAAATAAATAAATCTTTTTAAAAAAATCTATTCCTTTTATCCTGTTCCTTGGTTGGAAAACTTAATTGATTACTACCCACTTATCCAAACCAGAAACACAGGAGTCACCTTACTTGCTTGCCTTTATCTCAACTCCCTCCATCATCAATGAATTCCCTTTATCTGCTATTAAATCCTTCTGTGAGTCACTTCCACTCTGTCTTAACTAATACTGCCTATGAATGTGATCTACGATTAGAGCTTCTTAAGTGATCTTTACATCACTGGTTCTGTAGACTCTACCCAGAAGGGCTGTATGTGTGTTTGTTGGTTTTCTTTTCTTTATTACACTGACATTCACTTTTCTCCAATACCAGTAAATTACAACAAAACCCTTTGGGTGGTAGATACTCAGTTCCAAAATTTTATAATTGACCCCAAGTATAAAAATACAAATTCCACCTCTGTGGTATTTCTTTCTCAGCAATGGCTGAGTCAGAAAATAATGAATTTGCCTAATATGCATGAGGAAAACATTTAAAATTCCCCTAAGATTTCTTGAAATCTGAGCTTATGATTTTATGAGAATTCACAGTAAACCATCTCACAAACATGTAGCCTTCGGTTTATCATAATACATGAAAGATTACTGTAAGTATGTAGCATTTAGTCATTGATTTTTAATCCAGGCAAAAGTTAGAAAAAATATATATATGTTATATATAGTATATACAATATATTAAAACACATTATATATATATATATATATATATATATATATATATATATATATATATATATATATAAATACAGCTACGGAATCCTCAAAGTCTGTTGAACAGTCACAAATTATTCAACTTGCTCTTGAGGTGGGCATACAATTTTCCTAAATTTGTAATTTTCCTCTGGCCCCTGCCACTTTAATTCAAAATGTGTACTTTTGTTTGTACTGTTATTTCTTTATTTTTTAAGATTTTTAAAAATTTAGAGAGAGAGAGAGAGCAAGTGCGCCAGTGGGGAGAGGAGCAGAGGGGGAGGGAGAGGGAAAGAGAGAGAATCTCAAGCAGACTCCGCGCTGAGCACGGAGCCTGACACAGGGCTCAATCTCACAACCCTGAGATCATGACCTGAGCTGAAACCGAGAGTCGGATGCTTAACTGAGCCACCCAGGTGCCCCTGTACTGTTATTTCTGAACAATACGTACTGGTATCCGATGTAAGATGAGTTATATGATACTGGTGTTATCTAAGTGATGTTAGAACTTAAACTAAGATAAACCATGGTAATTCCTCTGGTAAATAACAAGAAAGTCAAGAACACCAGCAGTTTTCTGTTCTCTTAGAGTTCCTCTTTTTGTCCCTTCCCTTCTCTTCCCTTTCCTCCCGGCCCTTTTCTCTTTCTTTCTCTTTCTCTTTCACCCACTTCTCTCTCTCTCTTTGGAATCCAGAAAGAATAACACAATCCCATTTTCCCTTTCTCTTGCTTGTGGTTGGAGTCATACTCTGCTACCAAGGGAGTTCTTAGTCATTTTGACTTGCAAGAGATTTTGTTTGCAAGGGAGTTATTGTTGTTAGTAAAGTTTTCTTCCCTCCGGGGGAAAAATAATTTGAATCCTAAGGCTGAGAGAAGTCAGAAATTCAGTATGATGAGTCCTGTGGAAGCAGGACATCCCAGCCCTGGGGTTACCATTGTCTCTGACTCCACGATATCTTCAAAATCACCCAAAAACAGAGTAAGGAGGGGCACCCAGGTGGCTCAGTCAGTTAGGCGTCTGCCTTCAGCTCGGGTCACGATCCCAGAGTCCCAGAATCGAGCCTCACATTGGGCTCCCTGTTCATTGGGGAGTCTGCTTCTCCCTCTGCCCCTCCCCCTGCTCCTTCTCTCTCTCTGTCTCTCAAATAAATAAGTAAAATCTTAAAAAAAAAAAAAAAAAAAGTAGGAAAATGAAAGTTAACCTTCGCATTACTGGCAGTTTTTAATGTTAAATTGCTATTTTGACTACACCCCACAATACTCTCCATGTCTGATATGGATTTAAGTTAGTATAGGGATGATTGGGGTTAAGTTAGTCAAGGACTAATGAGATTTAGACAGACTCATTCATCTTTCCAGGCTGTTGTGACTAAGGACAAGCTATAAAAGAACAATTCAATAGAGTTACACTATCTGAGCACTTAATAATGCAAATTTAAATATTCATACTATGCAGAAGGGAAGAAATAAATGAGAGAGAAATAGCAATGTAAATAGGGCAGTTCCACTTTCTTCATGTGCCACCACAGTGGATGGATCTATGTCCACTAGTGTGGGATGGGATACGCTCTTTCCCCATCTCAGTTCCCATAGGCCTGACACAATGTGAACAGCTTGCCTTATATTTGGGTTATTTAAGGGATTCTGCATGGTAATATTAACTATACTAGATTTTTGCCACAAAGGTTGATGTTAGAACTTAAACTAAGATATGACCCCACTGAAGTTTCTATTTCTGTATCATTGAAAGATGTATCTATGTTTATGAACATCCTTATATTCAGTTTGAGAAGGAACTCTGATATTGATGGTAAATGTAATTAGCTTCTTTTGCAAAGTTAAAAGGATATTAAGATTACATGCACACCAGGAAAAAACCTGGCGTATAGGAAAGCTTTACATGCATGAGCATCCCAATTCATGATCCAGCTTAGCTGCATTTTTCTATTCAATTTTCTGTAAATATTTATTTCATATCATGTACATGGAACTATAGAGATACAAAGATGGATCACACAAAGAGCCTACCCTAATGGAGCTTAGAGTCTAAAGACAGATGACAAATACTACACATAAATAAATGTTCCATAGGATTGACATGTCATCCATTCATGTATTCATTCACTAACGCATTCATTCATTCAACAAATACTTGCTGAACAAGATACTGAGTTCAGAGCTCTCTGCTAGGATTACAAAACTGGATAAGACCAATTCCCAGCCTTCAAAGAGATCACAGTCTAATTGCTCAAGCAAAACTTCAAGGAAAAATTAAATTATACAGCAGAAGGACTTTAAGAGTCCTCTGGGAGCACACAGGGCCAAACACCACCGGCAGCTGGGCCATTCAGGGAAGATCATACAAATGAGGTGCTGAAAGAGGATGAAGAATTCTCCTGAAAGGCAGTACTTGAGAGGGAACGCTCAGCAGAGAAGGAACTCCTATTATACAGCAGCACTCTATAGTTTAGAAAGGAGATTTTCCTATATCATCTTCTTTGAAATCATATCAACTGATGAGAAAACTGAGACCCTAAGGGCTTAAGGGTTTTGTTCATGGCATAGAGTTACTTAAATGCTAGAATCAGTACCCAAGCCCCAGTCATCTGCACTCTAGTTTCTTATATTAAGCACCGTAGGGAGAGTGGAAGTGAAATGCTCTGATGGCTCTGGAGGGGGAGAGTTTACTTCTAACCGGAGGTCATAGAGTGCTTTGTGGGCAAAATGGCATTGGGTGTGGCAGTTTGTCTTTAGTTATGTGGAGTTGAGAATCTGGCAAAGATACGGATATAGGAAAATAAGGGAACATTTCTAGGAAAATAGATGATTGTGGCCAAAACTAAATAAAGCTGAGAAGCAATCATGGGAAATGAAATTGGAAAGAGACCATGAGATTGCATTTTTAGGGTCATGAAAACCAAACTAAGAAGTATTTTCTAGACCAAGGTGAGCTATTGAAGATTTTTGAACAGGGGAATCCTACGGTCTTAGTTTTGCTTAAGAAAGACGAAAATGACATTAATGAAGACATAACTTGGAACAGTGGAAGACTAAAGAAACTAGTAGAGGAGTTAGAAGAGTAATGTACTTCAGAGGTAAGAAAGTGCCAGTTAACATCAGATGATCGATCACAGTATTAATTTTGGTTATTTTTTTTTTTGTATCTTCTATATTTTCTGCAGTGACTATATAAAAATTTATGAGGAAAGTAGATTTTTAAAAGAGAGCAGATATTTAGGGCCTAAAACAGAGTGATGCATGTAGTAATAAATTTGGATAAGATGGAGACATAGGGAGGAAGGATTGGCAAGACTTGAAAACTTGTGTAAGAAAGGAAAAGAGGATGTGGTTTCCATGATGATACCTGGACACCACATTGAGTCCTGGATTTCTGGCAGGAGAGTTGTACAGTGAACAGTGATCAGACTAGGAAGAGGAGGAGCAGGTTTGATAGGAAAGATAATGATTTATTGATGGATAAACTGACCTTGAGAATTTGTCAGAACAAATAGATGAAGAAGAGCCAACAATTTTCAAACCAAGAGTAAGAAGTCAGAACTGGAGATGAAAACTGAAGAGGGCCAAGGAAAGATCCTTTAGGAACATCTACGTTTGGGAGTTAGACTTAATTTAGCAAAGCTTTTTTTTTTCCCCCCCAAAGTCACAATCAGTTTTTTTGTTTATTTGTTTGCAATTCAGAGCCTTGTAATATATCATGCAGACCTCTAAATGCAGTTTGAATAGAAGATAAATAATTTACAGAAACATCCCAAATAAATCAGACTTTGTTTCTAAATATTTTATTGCTGAGATCACTCAGATGCTGGCTAGATTATAAGACACATAAATTGCAAGTGCTTTGTGAAATGGCATTCATTTTTAAACTGACCATTAATTTCAAATCAACTCATCCTGTTGAATCCTGAAATGTTTTGGAACCAACAAATGCTTACAAAAAGTAAATATTAATAAGACAACCGACCCAACACTATTATTACATTCTCAGCAATAAATATTAAATGAGAATTTGTTTAAGTGGCACAATTTCCAGATATCAACCAAAATTGGCCTGATAGTTAGGGATTTGTTGATTATGAATGGAATTACCTGATTTTGGAATTATAGAAGAGAACAGAGAAGGGACCAACAAAAAATAGTGTGCCATTCCCCAGTCACTGGAAAGAAGTTTGTAGTCACACGGTGCAAATTAGTTTTGAGGTTGTGTTCTATCATTTCTATTGTGTTGCTTGTTAAAAAAAAAGAAATGTTAAAACAGGCTTTTCTTTTTAACCAAACATGTCTTCCTGGAAATTCAATAGACTAGATGTGGGTATTTGTGCCCTTCCCGTTTAGTAGTTCTGAAAGCACTTTTATCAGTACTTAGATACATTATTTTCCCAGAAGCTTACCTGTTTTATTGAGGCCATTTCAAATGCATTTAATGTCCTCTCTAATGGATTTGTTTATCTTTTTCCTGAAGCTCTCTTTTCACTTGCCCAGGGAAGTTAATTTTCATTTGCCTTATAATGTGAGGACCTCACTGCTATAACCCATAGATTATGGCATTTTGGCATTCCATTCATACCTGTAATGTAATATGAATTATATATAACTTACAATTAAAATTTGTGAAGAGTTTATGCTTAAGATCTGTTTTATAGGGGTGCCTGGGTGGTTCAGATGGTTAAGTGTCTGCCTTCGGCTCAGGTCATGATCTCAGGGAGCCTGCTTCGCCCTCTCCCTCTCTTGTTCCCCCTGCTTGTGCTCTCTCACTCTCTCTGTCAAATAAATTAAAAAAAAAATCTTTAAAAAAGAAAAAGATCTGTTTTATAGAGAATTGTCACAAAGGATGCTTAGTCTATACTATTTTTTAAAATAATAACTAGACCTTGGGGCTCCTGGGTGGCTCAGTCGTTAAGCGGCTGCCTTCGGCTCAGGTCATGATCCCAGGGTCCTGGGATCGAGCCCCGCATTGGGCTCCCTGCTCGGCCTGAAGCCTGCTTCTCCCTCTCCCAGTCCCCCTGCTTGTGTTCCCTTTCTCGCTGTGTCTCTCTCTGTCAAATAAATAAATAAAATCTTTAAAAAAAAATAACTAGACCTTAGAAAGGAGTGAAGTAGATCAGTTTAATCTGTCTCACTGAGACTTAATACACAATATATTAAAAAATTGGAAGATCTCATGGAGGATGAAATATTCCATACATGTATTGTATAAATCTGGAAATATAATTTTCTCAGAGTTTCCTATAATGGCATTTGGCTCCAAATCCACTGACCTGAATTACTCTGTGAGGTAGATGCTAAGTATGTCAAGACAGCTGGCTGAGAGAATGCAAAAAGCACTACTCCCCTTAGCTTGCAAGGAGATGTGAATTTTCTACTTCTGACTTTGGTGAATCTGTGATGAATCGAATGTTTACTCTGACCAATTTAAAACATCTGGATGATTCTAACTTTGGGGACATACTGCTTTATATACACTGAATGCCTGAAAATTGGTAGAATTTTAGATTTCTTTTCTTGATAAATGATGCTGCCTTAATTTTTGCAATACCCAAAGATTCACAAGTGCTTAGCTATCATCCTTTTTTTCCATTTAGTTAAAATCGTCTACCTTTTATCTATCACACATATAACTCTTAGAAGAGCAAACATCTGAATTATTATCAACAGTTCTCAAACACACCATTTATGTGTGTACACACTATCAGACTATAACCCCCCCTCCGAAAAAATCCAGCATAGAAGGCCGTACGGTAATATTGAATAACTCTAAGTTTTCTAGTTATTATTTTCTCAGAACAGCTCCAAGAGGCTCTATTGGGCTCTCTTCTGGGTTCTAGATTGAGACTGACATGAAGATCAAGCTTGTGGTTGGAAGATAGAAAACAGCTGTGAGCAAAATAATTCACCTTTGTGAAGTAAACAAATATAAGACACACACATAAAAGAAGGTAGTTACAGTTGTCTTCCCTACAATCCATGGAGGCATTGACCTAGACAAAAGAGTGGGAAGATCAACAATGCCATCAGATCGAGGGCTCACTGTCCCATTGAACTAAGACAATTTCTGTATTCTTTACAGACATCCTCAAAAAATAGGAACCCAGAACAGGAAAAGGAATACCCTGTGTCTCATTAACTATGTCAATTGTTTTGTCATGCATTTGGCCTCTTATATATTTATTTCTCAGTATTTAGGCCTATGCTGGCCAATAGAAATATTAGGTGAGCCACACCTGTAACTTTAAATTTTCTAGTACCACATTTAAAAAATAAAAAGCAATAGGCAAGACTAATTTCAACTATGTATTTTATTTGACCCACTATACAAAAATAGCATTTCAGTTTGCAATCAATATACAATAAACTATCATTGAGATATTTAAAATTCTTTCCCCATCCTAAAGTCTTGGAAATCCTTTGTGTGTTTTATATATGTATCAACTTGGATGCTAACTTTTCATTAATTGTACTTAATCTATATTTAGATTTCATAAATTTACAATCTGAAATATAGATTCAACTTACTCAGGTTGTTCCAGATATACTTAAAAGTTCTCCAATAACTGAATCAATTATCAATTTTAACATTTAGGTATGAATTAGTAAAAATTAAATAAGACTAAAAATTTAGTTCTTCAGCCCCTTTTCAAGTCTTCATAGCCTTGTGTGGTTGGTGGCTGCCATATTGGAAAGTGCATGTTTAGACTGTCTAGGTTTGACCTCAGACTCTGCCACTCATTGACTGCATTATCTTGAGTGTGTTGGTTTCTCTTTTTGTTGGCTTAGTTTCCTCATCTCTAAAATGGAGATAATAATAGTACCTACGTCAGAAGGTTAATATTAGGATTAAGTGAAATAATACCAATAATACAGCTAAACACTTAACACGGTGCCTGATACACAATGAGGCCTCAACAAATATTAGCTTTTATTATTATTATTATTATTATTATTATTATTATTATTATTATTTGTGCTGTTGTCATGTATTTGCTTTCATAATTTGTAACATTATCAACTTTGAATGTCTGGCAGAAGTCAAGTTCTCATTTTTTGGGTTTGTGAAGCAGATAGATGCTAGACCACATGCAGAAATATAAGCCCCTTCTGTTCCAGATCCCTATCTCCAACTGCTTAGATATACTTCTGTTAGAGTGTCAGCCTGGCTAACCTCAACTCCCCTTTCTGCTTACATCAGCTTTCCTGAGTAAAACTCACGTATCTCTCTCCAGAACAATGCTATTTTTCCATTTATCTAAACCCAGGACCTTAGAATCATCATTGAATCCTCCTCTCTTCTCACCCTTGTGAGCAATCATCAGGTGCCCCCAGATTTTCAGCATAGAACCTCATGCTTTCCTGCCTTTTCATATCCACTGCCACCACCCCCTCATCTTGCCTGGACAGCTGCAGTGCTCCCCTAATTACTGAACTTCAGCTGCCACTCTCTAACCATCACATTGTGGCTGTCATATGCTGCTATTGAATTAATCTTCTGAAAATGGTATTCTTATCATACAATTCCGTTGTTTAAATTCTTTCTTCACTGCCCTTGACTTCTGGAATAAAACCATCTCCTCTATAAAGCCTTTCTTGACAAATTCTGTGCCCATGATAGGGGGTCCAAGTGATAATCCCCTTGCATGTATCATTGCATCTTCCACTCAAATATCTACCAAAGCCCCAGAGCTTGATTCCATACAATGGGGTCACTGTGGGCCCTTAGCCTCACAAAGACAGAGGCTGTTTTGTTGCTGGTTTTGCTTTATGGGTTTTTTGTTGTTGTTGTTTGTTTCTTTTATGTCTTGATCTCTCTACAATACACCACAGTAGTTCCTCTGTAAATTCTCATTTTTTGTATGAGCTAGCTAATCACACTCCTTGTCTGTCATTCAAGGCCTCCAAAAGTAGCCCCAATCTACTTTCCTGGTCCTATCTCTGCTTCTCCTCCACACAGTGTATCTCTAGTCAAACTAGTATGTAACTCTCTCAGATATGCTTTCTGTTTTCCCTCTCCATGCCTTGGCTCACTATCCCCTCTCTTGAAGTGTCCCCACTCTCCTCTTGACCTGCCCAAATTCTACCCTTTTGTTAAGGTCTAGTTCATCTTTCTGCCATGATGACATCACAGAGCATCATGCGCTGCACTGGGCTGTGGATTAAGGCTGACATCAGACTTGGCATCCAAGTGGATCTGTCTGTTTTGCTGACCAAATTGCCTACCCATTATGAGCTTCACATTCTTACTGTGTGTAATTCGAGTAACAAAACCTCAGTTTCAAGGTTGTCATGAATATTAAGGATAATATATATATTGGTATTCAATGAGGGTTCAGAGGGAGTATGTGAGCTCTGTTGTTTTCAGTATGATCATAGGGCATCTAATCATGTAGCTTCTAAAATATCTTTTAGTGTAGGATTTCATGGTCATTTGGATCACTCTACAATATATGCTTTATTTCAAACTAGACTACAAGTTTCTGGGCTACAACTAGCACCTAGTTGAATGGTGGGCACACATACACAAGCGGATACATATGGGGATACTTACAGATATCAGAAGAAAGAGAGGTGCTTTCGTGTGTATTGACTCATTTAATCCCCACAAGAAGGCACCATGCCATGTGGAAGTTGATAATGTTTCTGTTTTATCCACAAAGAACTGGGACTTGAAGGATTTGAGTCCTTCCCAAATCAATCCAGATCTTAAAGTGATAGAGACAGGAAATTCAAACAGCGTTTACACATTTTTGTCCAAATCTGTTCAATTCTATTTTTTCCCACATTCCCACGTGCAACCTTTTTAAATTGTTACCTTTGAAAATCCTCTCCTAAAATGATGTTAAGGGAATAATAGAGTATAAATCCCCAATGTTCAGCATTGCTGTCGGGAATGACAGATGACACTTGAATTTCTTTTTCCTGAAAAAAAGTAAGAACAGTCTGTAGGTAAATACAATTAATACTTAAACATAATATGTAAAAAGTCTTTGCTGAAGAGAACAGTCTTTTGATTGGAAAACCCTAAAATTTCGATTATATTTTCCCCAAATGCTCTCTAGTATCAGCAACGTTTAAGGTTTGCTGAATTTCATATCTGTACCATAATACAGCAAGAGTCATGCCGAAACATAGAAAATTTCCTGTTAAGAGGTACAGAGCAAAGAAACCCTTGCATAATTATTGTTTTTAAGCTTAAATTTACACACACAGAAAATCCCCTATAGCCAATGGAGGACCCGAGAGATATATGCACAGAATGTTCTGGGGTTAGCAGTTAGGACTGCTCATTAGGGAGTCTCAGGTCAGACTAAAGTTAGTCCTCCTATTTTGGTAAAGGACCAGGATAACTTACCCATAAAGAAATTATCATTTACTTAATTGCTTTATTCTAATTCTGCAGGAAATTTATATAGATGGTCGAGGCAAAAAATCGCTGGTACAAAGTAACAACCTCTCATTGCTTCAGTTTAGGTTAATCATTAATATTTTTCTGTGGATCAATACCCCTTAGAAGCAAAAGATGCAGCCATGCTCTTCAACCCCATATATTTGCCAAGTGAGAAAAACCATGTGCTAGACCTGTTAGAACTTTTGTCATGTGCTGCAAACCCTTAGCTCTTATCACTCCTAGTGAAACTCTCTGATATTCAGAGATTGGGTCTGACTTACTTTTATATCCCTTGTGCTGCTAAACTAAAAACCTTGCAAAAAGAGATGACCAATCATTGTTATTTAATAAATGAGTGAATGAATTAATGAAGGATGTGCTATTTCAGAGAGAACACTATTAATTTGGATAGGTGATTCTAGTGTCATTTTAATAAAAAGATACAGGATATTTGAATGCTTGGAGTACTCTTAAGAATTTTTAAAATAATTTTAAAACATGACCTTTGTTATAGGTTGAATTATATCTTCCCCAAATTCATATGTTGAACTCCTATTACCCAGGACCTCAAAATGTAGCTGTTTCTGGAGGTAAGGTCTTTAAAGACGATTAAGTTAAAATGAGGTCTTTAGGGTAGGTCCTAATCCAGTATAATTTATGTTCTTATAAGAAGAGAAAAATTGGAAGCACAAAGAGAGATACCAGACATGTACACACAGAGAGAGCCATGTGAACACACAGCAAGAGGGCAGCCATCTGCAAGCCAAGGAAAGAGGCCTCCGAAAAAGCCAAACCTGCTGCCACTTTGATCTTGGATGTCCGGCCTCCAGAACTGTTAAGAAAGCAAGTCTCTGTTGTTTAAACCACACAGTCTGTGGTATTTGCTGTGGCAGGTTAAGCAAACTCACAACCTTTTGTAAATTGCTACCTTTGAAAATCCTCTCTTAAAATGATGGTAAGTGAATAGGAGAGTATAAATCCCCAAGAGTAGAGGGATGAGAAAGGAGACAACTGGAGATGAGAAAGGAGTGTTTTAGAAATGGAAAATAGAGACTGGAAATTAGCCAGGTTGGGGATGCTAATTATAAAATGCTCAAAGAAGAGTGTGTCGGGAGAAGGAAACAACTGCCTCTGTGGAAATCTGGGAAGACTTGGGAATTGAGGAACAGAGTATAATTAAATGTAGGCAGAAATTGATGGAAAGTCTGCACATAAAGTAAGTTCTTCCATGGATCTTCCTCTTACCCTGCACAGCTAGAGACCAATCCCACTCCATCCTCATCAGGAGACTGGAAATTTGTTTGATGAGAGGGGTTCCAACTTGGAGATACCAGGCACAGTGGAAAGTGGATGATTAAATAAAAGTCTATCAATTGAATAGGGAAGACCTGATTTCTCTAGTAGCCCTTAGGAATAGGAACTGTGTCAGTTAGGCTTATAATGCTTAGTCAGGAGATTGAAGAATTCTTCTCTAGAAAATTGGAATCACCACCCAGGGAAGAGACCTACAGATACCAGCACTACGTGGCTACCTAGTGAAAAAGGCAAGGTTCTTAATTCCCCATGTAACCTGCTGTGAATGCCAGGACTCTACAAGCACACTTTAAGTCATGCAGAGCTCCCAGGCAGCATTCTAATGTCTTTCTCTTTAAAATGAATGGACAGCCAACACCCCACAAACCTTGAAGAAACTTTCCAACATAAAGTCTAAAACAAACAAATGAAAATGATAATAATAATAATAAAAAGATATAAAAACAATTTATGGAACAAAAAGACATTTTAGACAAAATATAATAAACTTACTACATTCATAAAACAAAATGATACCCTACAAAATTAATAAGAATAAAAAGTCATTAAAATTTAAAACAATGATAGATAAACACTCAATGAGAGACCTGAAAGATATAGTTTTAGAAATCTTCCAGCAAGCCCCCTCCTCCTCGGATGTGGCTGGAGCTTGAGGCGCGCAGGGCCGGAGACGCCGCAGACCCGGGACCCAGAGCAACTCGGAGGCGGTGAATAATAGCTCTTCAAGTCTGCAATAAAAAATGGCCTCCAATAAAACTACATTGCAAAAAATGGGAAAGAAACAAAATGGAAAGAGTAAAAAAGTAGAAGAGGCAGAGCCTGAAGAATTTGTGGTGGAAAAAGTACTGGACCGACGTGTAGTGAATGGGAAGGTGGAGTATTTCCTGAAGTGGAAGGGATTTACAGATGCTGACAATACTTGGGAACCTGAAGAAAATTTAGATTGTCCAGAGTTAATTGAAGCATTTCTTAATTCTCAAAAAGCTGGTAAAGAAAAAGATGGTACAAAAAGAAAATCTTTATCTGACAGTGAATCTGATGATAGCAAATCAAAGAAGAAAAGAGACGCTGCTGATAAACCAAGAGGCTTTGCCAGAGGTCTTGATCCTGAACAAATAATTGGTGCCACAGACAGCAGTGGAGAATTAATGTTTCTCATGAAATGGAAAGATTCAGATGAGGCAGACTTGGTGCTGGCAAAAGAGGCAAATATGAAGTGTCCTCAGATTGTAATTGCTTTTTATGAAGAGAGACTAACTTGGCATTCTTGTCCAGAAGATGAAGCTCAATAATTGTTTGCGTTGCTTTTTATATATATTTATATATATATATATAAAATCTGGGTCTTTGTTTTTTGATTTATTAGTGTGAAGAAATAACATTCTAATGAAAATCACGTTTGATACGTTTGTTTTGAAGTAGTATTGGGGGAGTTGTTGGGGTTTTTTTGCATCTGTAGCACTGGTTACTTTGAACAAATAAAAGCTTTCTGTAGTTGCTTCCTTTATCAGAAAAAAAAAAAAAAAAGAAAGAAATCTTCCAGCAAGTAAGACAAAGAGACAAAGAGATGGACAATAGAAGTTAGGAAAAATGGAAAAACAATTCTGTGACTAAGATCTAACTACTAGGAGTTTGAGAAAGAAAAACTGTAAAACAGAAAATAGAGGGAATAAGCTCATCAAATGAAGAATACAAAAATTTCCTCAAATTGAGAGGCATATTTCTCTTCATTAAAATGGCCCATGAGTACTATCACAACAAAGGAAACAGACCCATGTGAAAAACGTATCTGGACATTTCAGACCACAGCTACAAATAGAATGTCCCAAAAGCTTTGAGAAGAGAAGAAAAAAAAAAACCCACAGTACATTTTTCATAGGGGTTCATGTGGTATCAATTTATTCTCTCAAAAGCACATTGATGCCTATAAGACAATGGAGCAAGGTATGCAAAATTCTGAGTAAAAAAGATTTGCAGCCCAGAACTCTAACCCCAGCTAAATCATCAATCAAGTGTGAGCAACTGAGAAAATAATTGATGTGTTGACCCAGGCAGAAAATATTTTTCAAAAGGCTTTTTAAAGTCATACTGGGAAGTTCTGGAAGAATTAGTGATAATGCCACATAAAATTAAGCAAATTCTTTTTTAAAAGGAGGCAATTTACGACTTCAGAAAAAAGAAAAGCTTGTTCAGTAAGTGAAACATAATCATGGCACACTGTGTAACCTATTAATAAACTTTACTTCCCAGGGATAATAAGATAAAACCTGAATTTTTATTAGCCATCAATTGTTACTTAACTGTAGTAGGAGGATAGAAGGTAGGAAGGGGGGAATTGAGATGGTGAAGGAGTGTGAAATCATCATCATCCATAATGGGAAGTTAATAAACGTGTGGAGTTAAAATACCAGAAGAATGGATTGAAAGAGTTTCAGAGAGTGAGACGAGTGGCACACAGGACCCCTGTTTCTTGTTCTAAGCTTGTGTAGTACAAATGGGGGGAAAATAGTTAAACAATTGTTTTGTAAATTTGATAGGAACCAAAGGAATCAAATTTCCCAATATGATAAGTGTCCTGTGTTAATTAGCACGATCACAGTTAAATGTCTTGGATTGGGCTTGTTCAATATTTGAATGGAATATTCTATTTCCCCTTTAATCCTTGATAGATTTCATACTGTTACTTCCTGTAAAGCAGGAACCAGTGGTACTGTTTATTGGCAGGGGTAGGACTGGCTTCCCCTGACCTATCAGAAGAAAGGAGACATGAAAACCTGGCTAACCACCACACCAGCAGATTTAGTGCTGGTGATGAGTGAGGTTGTAGACATTGAAGGCAGTTAGGTTGTTCAGGTATTAGATTATCCTGTGCAGTTCTCTCTCTATAGATGACATCACTAATACTCTCCACCTCTAGTCTTCTCACTGGTAAGCAAGATAATCATGTAAAATAATCAAGATAGAAAGAAGTCACTATACCACTATGCATTGTTGAATTCACACATCAATTAAGTAATCTTTACGAAGAGTAAAATAAAACCCATGATTTCCGTGCCATTGTTGACCCTACTTGAGTGAAAGGGCAGCATAATGAGGTTGGTTTTCTGTGCAGGGCTTTGCAGAATACATCTGGCTCCTTTTCAGTCCCATCTTGTCTATCAGAGTTACCATGACCCAGGCTGTTCTTTGCAGGTTTCCAATTCCCTTTGCCTCAAAAGCATCCCGACAGTTTTTGTGACCTTCTGCATGGTTGGCAGAACACACACTGTGAGAGCTCCTTGATTTAACAGAAAAGTCCTGTGCTTTGTCCAAACGGAGGGCTTTCCAGCGCAGGTTCATTGGGCATATCCAACTGCCAGGCTTCCTGAAAGCCAGGTGTGTCAGCAATGCAGTAAACAAACCGAACCACACAGCATCCAGAGCAGCGCAGTTCCGTTGCTGAGCAGCAAGAACCAATGGCCTCCCACTGTTCCCTCTCTTTTCTGTTAATTGAGAAAACCAGCGGCTGCAAGAGCAACATCAGCAGAGCTAAATGTAAATGGAGTCAATAGAGAGAGACAAATAGCCCAGTGAGAAATTCGAGTATTTTAGTGTAATACCCTGGCGTTCTGCACCATAAGCCTGGCATTCCAGCACAGAGTTCAGCTCTCACTTCCCCTCACAGTTCTGCCCCCTTCAGTCACTCTCTTGCATTATTCACATGCATATCTCTATCCCTATAGGATCCCAAGTTCCTACGAAGGTGGGGCCCGTGCATTATTTTCATCTTGCATTTCTCCCATGGCTTAGCTCTTAGTTTTGCACAGAGTGGGCCCTCAAAAAACAGATTTTAAATTGCATTTTCCAATTGATGTAATATGTTGTAAAACACCCTTCACTCTGTATTAACTCCGTGTCTCACTCACTCTGTGTTTCCAGAATGCATTGCCTGTGGTCTAGCATACTGGTGAAGGAGTCAACTTTGGACTCTATCTAATATAAAAACCCAGCCCCCACTTATTCGTTATTTGTCCTTAAATTCTTAAAGATTCCTCATCTCTAGAACCAGGATGTAATGTCGACCTCTCCGAAGACAAAATGAGATAATATCTGTGTTGCAGATGTTAATATGCTGATACATAGCTATTATTACTATTATTAGCATTATTTATTATTACTATTATTAGTTTCCTCATTTCTAAATGAAAATGATGATGCCAAACTCAGTGTTATTGTGAGAATTAAAAGAGTGTGTGTGTGTGTGTGTTTGCATATATTTCATATATATGTATTCACATACTATCTACACGTATATACATATGTACACATGCATATGAATATATACATATACTTTTATATATACATATATACACATATATATATAACATGCATCCATATACTAGTGCCGAACACTTAGTAAACACTCATGTCAGCCATCATTATCACTAGGGTTAGTATAAGCAGTAACTGTTGTTATAGTTCTCTCTTATATCTAAGATGAGGTTGGCAATGCTAAGCTTATAAGGTTGCTGTAAGGATTTTAAAAGCTAATATTTGTGAGAGCCTTGGAACTATGCCTTGTTTATGATAAGCACTATACAAGTGTTTACTTTTGTTTGTTATTTCTAAAAATAATAATAAAAAAGTGATTGTATAGTGTGGTAAGCTGATAGTACAGCATATGCCCAGTAAGTTGTAATTAAGACCTTTTGTGTTTGTTTCCTAATACACTGATAGCACCTAATGGAATATTAATGGCAGCACATACTTTCATGATAATATTAATGATCTTTCTACACACTGGGCAAAAAAAGTTCTAGGATGGCAAGACATCTTGGCCCAGAAGCCTGCCCTCGGCAAAAAGACAAGATGTGAGTGAGGAAAAATGCCTCCAGGAATTGTGAGGGTGGCGGTGTGCCTACTATGTATAGTGCTTTGCCAATTTCCCTTTCACCAGCTTGGACAGTGACAGTGATGCTAGTCGAACAACCTGCATAATGCTTCGGGGACACATCCCTTTTTCTAAGGCTGCAAGCTTGCCAAGGAGACAGGATGCATGCTTGATTCCATCTGCTGTCATTTATCTGCCAATACAAATAGCAGGCCTCTGTGGGTCTGTTTGGCAGCCAAAATGACAGACTATATTTTAGCAACTCAAAGGAAGCCACTTCTGAGCATTAAGGATGGAAAATACCTCACGATACCTTCAATCCAAAGAAATGAGTATCCCAAATCTGAAACATTAAGCCCCACAAGGCAATGTCCCTTAATAACAGAGTAAAAATAATATTTCCAACCTATGTAGATTCAACTTGCTTGAAAGAGCTTGAGGAAAACTTTTCATCACTTTTTCCTTCCACTTTTAATTAAATTACATATTTTCTGGAATGATACAATGTTAGCTTTATTCAAGCTTCAGAGGAAAGGGAAGGAAACCAGACCACCTGTTAGACTCGTGGTGCTGGACCTGGTATATGCCCTTTGTTGAAGAAGAATTTCACATGGCATTTGAGTTAAAAATAACCAGTCTCTTTTTAAATAACTTAAAAGCCAGCACGTAGAACTATTTTCTCTTTATTCAGAGATTTCCACAGAGTATATATGGTTTGGAAATGCAAAGTCAGGAAAGAGGAAGGAGGGAAGCTTTTCAGATATCCATGGTGTCATTTATAATTTGTCTTAGCTACAGTGAGATTATCCTGGATATGGAGTGGGGGAAGTGTGGGCACACACAGAGTGTGGAAATGGCAGCCTTCAACACACTCAATCATTGACACTTAGGTTTGTGTAAGTCTGTGCTTTTGGTGCGGGGAAGGAGAGGAGTTTCACCTTTAGATCTCATTCTAACCACTTGACCTATAATTGGCAATCTTCTCTTCTGTCCCTGATTTTTTATCTCTTGTTCTAGATACTCTATTCTTGAGATAGTCTTTACAATAACGTGCCTCCTCATAGGTAGTATATAAACAGTATGCAAAATTGAATCCTGAGTCCTCATCTCTGACATTGATCTCAAAGTCCATTTTTGTTATCAAATACCTTTGAATCTGTAGCATCAAACTCAAGTTATATTCATTGAGATCGCTATATTGTTTTGCATTTGTAGGCCTTCTGATCTCCCAGATTGATTCTTTTCCAAATTCTCTTTTAACATCAGGGGTTGCCATTCTCCTAATCCACCAGGTTAGAAATTTCAGTCATCATTCCTCACTTTTCTTTCATTTCCAAATGCAATCTATCCGCAAGTTCGATTCACCTTTCCTTCAAACTTGGCTCCCTCTGTCCTTCATTCTGCACCATGTTACCCTCACACAAGTCCTCACGCATTCCTGCCCGGACTTGGACAATAGACACCACTAGCATGTCTGTATCCAGGCTCACTACATCAGTCCCACCCACCGCCTCCCAGCTGGTACACTGACACTGGATCCTGTCACTCTCTATCAGAGCTCTCCCCGCAGAGGGCACAACTCACACAGGTGGCGATCCTGGCCAATGGGAAAGTACATCCTCATCTGCCGATGTAGCTACGTCTGTCTAAACCCCTACCGGTTGTTGCCATGTGGAAACACAGGCCAGTGTTGGCAGATTTTCTCATTTTTCAGAACACAGAAATCAAGACTTAAAGAAAAAGTTTATTCAATAAATATCTATTGAAGGAATTCTATTACTGAACTTTAGTCTATGTGCTAGAGGAGATACAACACGGAACAAAACTGTCAAAAATTCTACCTTCATGATGCTTCTTGTTAGAGGAAAAAGAAAAAAAAAGATTAAGAATGATTTTGTGATAAATGCTTAGAAGAAAGATATATGAGAAAAGAGGTTCTTGAGTATGTGTGCATGTAGTAAAATTTTAAGTAGGGTGGTTAGGAAAGATGTCACTGAAAAGGTGGCATTTCAGTAAATACATGAAGGAGGTTGGTATGTGAGGAAAGAGTGTCTTAGGCAATGTCCTAGAGGGAGTATTGCTGCCATGATGAACAGTAAGGAGGCCCTAGGGCTGAGGGGAAGTAGCAAAGTAGAAATCAAGAGGAGACAAAGTTGGGAGATGAAACATAACGGGGTTATGGGGCAGGGCTGGGAGGCAGATTGTGGGAAAATCCTATTGGGCTTTGTGGCTCTTAGTGACTTTGGCCTTAATTCTGAGTGAAACAATAAGCTAGAAAGGAGCTTTGAACAGGTTTTAACAGGATCACTCTGACTACTAATTTGGAAGAAAGGGAAGGAGTAGAGTCCAAGGAGGACGCTTTATCATAAGAAATGATAGTGGCTGACCAAAGTTTTGGGCTGAGCTACTAGAAGAATGGAGTTGCCAAAAACAGAGATGGGACAAGGTGTTAGAAAAAGAAGGCTTGGGGGCGCCTGGGTGGCTCAGTTGGTGAAGCGACTGCCTTCGGCTCAGGTCATGATCCTGGAGTCCCGGGATCGAGTCCCATATCGGGCTCCTTGCTCAGCAGGGGGTCTGCTTCTGCCTCTGACCCTCCCCCCTCTCATGTGCTCTCTCTCTCTCATTCTCTCTCTCAAATAAATAAATAAAATCTTTAAAAAAAAAAAAGAAAAGAAAAAGAAGGCTTGGAGAGGGAAGATTAGAAGTTCTGTTATGAACATATTAAATTAAGATGTTTATAAGGGGATGTTGAGTAGACCTTTTGACACCTAAGTTTGAAGTTCAAGGTTGGAATGGAGGGAAATTCTCAATTTGGAGTGAAGTAGCTAGACCACATGCCTCAACTCTCTTTCCCTTAGGATGAACTCTTTTTCCTTTCTAATTTTTTGTTGTCACTATCGTCATCCTTTGGAGAGACAGAGATTGCTCCTCCTAACCCAATTTGATCCAAATATGGATAAAAACAAACAAACCTCCTCTCTTTGGTATCAGCAGCTAAGACAAAGCAGACATTTTTAAGCGAGACTTCGCTGACAAAAGGAAGTATGTGAAATCAAAATACCATGAAACTAGAGAATTTGAGTTCTTATAGGACATATTTTCCTCAAATTCAGTCCCTTAGGAAAGTTTTCCTTCTGGCCCCCACTCCACACTGGGCAGCAGAAGCCATTTTTAACCTTACCCCAAGAGAGAGTTCTAAAAGACACATCTGCATGCAAGACATCCAGAATCAAGACAGAAAAGCTTAGTCTCCTTTTCTGCTTACTTACAGCCCATCTCCTTAATTCTGGGTTTTCCGCTGAGGATCTTTCTTTTGCTCTGGTGATTGTATACTGCAATTTACTACAACAATTCGGAAAGAACCACCTACCCTCAAAATTTCCAAATATAGCACCGCAGTTACAGTATTTAATAAGAGGCACATATATTGTCATAGTAGAGGGATCATTTAATCACAATGCAGTATGTCCTCAATGAATATTAATTGCCTTTCTTTCCCCTTGGAATGACTTTTAACACTCTATGACTCACCCAGTCTTAACTACGGAGAGGCCATTTTCTTGTATGGATGACCACATAATTCCAATTTTTTTCTTGTTCTATTTGCCCTTTCGGAAATATTTCCCCCTTACCTTCTTCTCATATGAAGTTTGCGGTTCTTTATAGGCCAAACTAACCTCTTAAGGTCTTTTATCTAATTGAACCCCTCATTGATGTCTCCTCTTCTTTGTACTTCTATAATTTGTCTTTACCAATCAGTTTTCATCTAAATGTTCTCTGAAATGTTTTGGTATGAAAATCTTACCTTCCCTCAAACATGAGAACCATGATTTGCTTTTTAAACTTTAATTCTTTCTGTTTCTTTTTAAATCTACCAGCTGTGCATAGTACCAGGCTATGTATGTAGCAGATAAATAATAATGTAATAATAATGCAGTGAGTGATTCATGAATGTCTGAAACATCTGTTCAATTAAACTGTTCACGCAAAAAAATATTAATAAATGGTTTGTTAGGCATTGCTGGATTTTCAAGCTTGGGAATAAAAGAGAGAATGACTTACTGCAAATATAAGATTTTTAAGGGAAGAGAAGACATTAGAAATCACTTTGTGAGAAACTGGTTCGGGAAATTCATATATCTAAGATTATGGAGAGCCATCTTGTGGGCAATTCAGTTTCTCACTCAAATAAGATCTTTAGATAAGCAAAATGAAAAAAAATATATATTAAAATTTTATATAACTAAGCATATTTTAACCAATTCCCATAGACTAATTGTAGTCTTTACAGTATTTTTTAAATTTTTTGAATGTCTCAAAATGAGGATCCCAGCAAAGAAAGTACTAAATATCAAAACATGACTTATACATCATCCATAAAATATCTTATAAAGATCAGAAAAGAAAAAGAGCCCTTAGAGATTATCTCTTCAAATCATCTATCACTTTTTGGAAGTTTAGGGGTGCTTTGAAAATCTGATTAAATCTATCATTCCACTCCCTTGAGAAATGCAAATATACACACAATTTTGCATATAATTTCAGATGTTTCACCAACTCCTCTGCAGTTTACTCAAGAACCTGCTCATGGACTTCATACTTTATTTTTTTTTTATTTTTTTACTTTTTTTAAAGATTTTATTTATTTATTTGACAGAGAGAGAGATAGCGAGAGCAGGAACACAAGCAGGGGGAGTGGGAGAGCGAGAAGCAGGCTTCCCGCCGAGCAAGGAGCCCGATGTGGGACTCGATCCCAGGACCCTGGGATCATGACCTGAGCTGAAGGCAGACGCCCAACGACTGAGCCACCCAGGCGCCCGTGGACTTCATACTTTAAATTCCTACAATACGTAATACACAAGGAAGATCTGGAAGGTTTGGGGTTGAAAACTAAATTTTGATTCCATTATCTCTTTATCCCCAAAACCCCATGATCACACAATTTCATAAAATAGACAAAATCATGATGAAATATTTTTTGCTATATTGTTTGAGTCTTTAAGCTAAATCTTATTATTTATAGTTTTTAGTTTCTTAATGTGCCTGATATCAACAAAAATAAAATTTTGATATTAAGCTCATATCATTCATGATATGTCAAAGATCCTTGATGTTCTTCTATCCAAAATAAGAGACGTATTTTGGAATTACAGCTTAGCCTTGAACCCACAATCATGGGTAAATTAAGCCATGATACTATGAGGTTGATACATTTGAGCAAAGGGTCCTGAGCCATATGCTACCCTAAGTACATAAATACAGCCAAACTGCTAGTTCTCTATTCCCTCATCCTTTTTCATTAAGAAACCGGGTGCATTCACAAAAATCACCTCTCTTAGTCAGGACCACTGGGACTCTTTATTTTTTTCCTTCAACATTTATAGTAGTTTATGTTTTCATCTCTTAAGATCAAAAACCCTAAGTAGCCTAAGTCAGTATATCCTAAAGTAGGTTCTGTGGAATGCTAGTTCCGTATCATAGTAACAGGGGCAACACACAAAATGGTTCTATGGTCAAATAAGCTGAGATTCACAAAGTTAAACTGATACATTACTGGAAGTTTCCCGAAGTCTTTAACAGACTGAATAAATATTTTAAATCTCCAAGAAAGAGATACCATGTAAATATCTCAAACTTCATTAAAGATGGAACTTTTTGTTTTCAGAATATCTAATGGAGTTGGTGCTTCTTAGAAAACATTTTGGCAGAAGCTGAACTAGAGATACAAAGATAGATTTTATGTTTTTTTTTCTTAATGAGTGGTACTCCTTTAATATTAACTTGATTTAGTGGGTTTCCTTAAAATGAACACAAAACAATTAAAGACTTAAAAAAGAGGCAGTGACATCATACACGGACTCCCAGGAAAAGCACAGTAACAAACAATGTTTCTCAGCAGGAGAGCAGATAGAGTAGCAAACCGGGAACAGGTGAGCAGCCCCGGATTACACTGTCTGTCGCATTTACGAACAGCTGAAAGTAGAATCGATTTCCTAGGCAGTTTGAGTAAAGGTAGCAGAATCCTATAGTGCTGATCACAGTACTTCAAACACAGCAGGTACTCCGGCTATACTTCTTGAATTGACCTGGATGATCAGCAGAGTGCTGGACAGTGTAAAGTTCATGGAAAAGCTCCATTTTTCATTTTATTTCCATATGTGAGTAACAACTGATCTCGTATTTTAAGGGTGGATTATGTCAACACTTCGTGAACTGTGGTAAACGGAATGAAATAAGCCCTGCACTGGCCCTTAGGGCCAGAGTCTTCAAATATCAGATCCTACATATAACCCACTGTGGTAGTAAGATAGATTTTAAAATATACACAGATATGGGGCGCCTGGGTGGCTCAGTCGTTAAGCGTCTGCCTTCGGCTCAGGTCATGATCCCAGGGTCTGGGGATCGAGCCCCGCATCGGGCTCTCTCCTCCGCAGGAAGCCTGCTTCTCCCTCTCCCACTCCCCTTGCTTGTGTTCCCTCTCTCGCTGTGTCTCTCTCTGTCAAATAAATAAATAAAATCTTTTAAAAAAATTAAAAAATTAAAAATAAAATAAAATATACACAGGATTGCTTGACCAAATCTCAGGATGGTCGGAAGTTGACTTCTATTGTATAGTATTCTGGGAAAGGAAATTTTACATGAAATGATCAAAATTCAAAATATGGTTAATTTTAATTTAGTAGGCAGTTTGATATGCTAGATAAAGCACTCACCTAAAAGTGAGTTAACATGCTTTATTCCTCAGTACAGTTACGTTGTTTTTCAAGCAACTTATTCAAACTAAACAAGCAATTTATTTTACCTCTCCAGTTAGTAAGAGAATTCTTGTAGGAGTAATAGAAACACTGTGGTTGGTATAAAACTTAGTTTAAGATGCCTTGTGCTGGGGCACCTGGGTGGCTCAGTTGGTTAAGCGACTGCCTTCGGCTCAGGTCATGATCCTGGAGTCCCAGGATCGAGTCCCGCATCGGGCTCCCTGCTCGGCGGGGAGCCTGCTTCTCCCTCTGACCCTCCCCCCTCTCATGTGCTCTCTCTCATTCTCTCTCTCTCAAATAAATAAATAAAATCTTAAAAAAAAAAAAAAAAAAGATGCCTTGTGCTGTAATTCCCAAGTAGTAGTCTTAAAGATGACTTACTCTGATATTCACTGGTGTCCGGGATAGAATGGTTCGATTATTCTGCACATGTTCTTCACCTTCTAGAGTAGTCACATTCCAATCAATTTACCCAAAGCTTTTAGAAGTCCTGCAATAAAACTGTTTTTCTTTAAAACTGTCAAGCCAATATTTTCCAAATTAGGTGATTCTGTAGTCTTTTCCTTATTTTTATTATTCAACTGAAACACTTAACATCTAAAAAATGAGTATTCTATGCAACAGTTTGGGAAAGTTATATCTATTTCTGCTTTTAATAGATAAAATGGTTTCTACTCCATGTTAATAGAGGAGAGGAATTGCACCAATAATCTAAAAACAATGAACTTGTGATCAGTGGTGGCAAATTGACCATATGTGCTCATATAATCCATAATTAAATAGAGAGTTTTAAAAGAAAGGGCATGGAGGGGAGCCTGGGTGGCTCAGTCAGTTAAGCAGCTGCCTTCGGCTTAGGTCATGATCCCAGGGTCCTGGGACAGAGCCCTGCATGGGGCTCCCAGCTCAGCGGGGAGTCTGCTTCTCCCTCTGCCTCTCCCCCTACCTCTACCCAACCCCCCCCCCCCCCCCGCTCTCTCTCTCTCCCTCTCTCTCTGTCAAATAAAATCTTTAAAAAATAAAATAAGGGCATGTACTGAACAAAACACTATCTTTCTGTAAAGTATTGGCATAAAGTGAAGTGTAATAGGAAGGCAAAAAGACTGTATTTCTTGAGCTTCTACAACATGACTTTATTTAATGCTTAGAATAATCCAGTTAGTTAAATACAACATTCACGCTTTACAGATGAGAATACTGAGACTTAAGGAGTGTAAAATGACTTGAGTTATCAGGCTGTAGTAGAACTGGGATTTAACTTCACGTTGTTCTGACTCTAAAACCATTTGCCCCGCTGTCTGCATTTGACTCCCAAAACTATGTCTTGTAACACACGGATTTCCCGGGTCCAGGAAATTGTCTAAGTTTTTGGTCTAAAAATTCACCTGCCAGGTTCAGACTAAATACCGCAAGTGTTTCTATTCATAGCGACAATTGGTCTGTAGCGAATGTCACCAGCAGCCCTACTGGCATCTTACAAGAACTAGAAAGCATCATTTACAAAGAATGATTCCCAGTGAGAATTAAGAATGAACTGTGTTTAGGATGACAATTTTGCCTATTTACTAGAGAAAAATGAATTAAAATGCACTCTGAGTTGAGATTTACTGCTTTTTTCTTTTCTTTTGCAGGTAAGTTTGGAAATCATTTATTTTGCTTATGGAATAGAGGTATGATGTCACTTTTTCTTGCATTTTATTTTAATTGCTTTTAACATGGGGCATGGGAGATGACACGTTTCAACCTGCATTTTTTTCTTGTTCTTGTCTCTGTCGTTATTGCAAATTTTTGAAGGTGACATTATGGGTTTAAGGTATTTGATTCAGGTGTTTTTAGTCTGTGATTCCATAAAGTAAGCCTGTGCAGGGTATGTATTTGGGTTTCTGTGTCGGATACAAGGAGGGGGATTGTATCGGGGATAAGGGAAATATAAGAAGAGCGAAGAATATGCATGCAGTGGGAGTCTGTAAAGCTGAGAAGGGCAGCGACCTTCAGCTCCAGGCATATAATGTACGATGGCTGTGAATGTGTGTCCCAAGAATAAGATGCCTCTTCCTGAGCACAGGCAATCAAGCAGAAGCTGTTTTCATTCACTCTTCTAAGCCCTTGGTTTTGTGTTTTCTTCTATTATCATGCAAAATTTCTGGCCAGGCTATTGCTGATCTGTATCTCTGAAAAAGGAATGGCTGTACCATTTTGAACCAAAGTCAAATTTTAAGTTAGAAAACAATAAAATAGATCCACCCCTGGAAACCATGTGAGAAAGGAAAAAAGAAAAAAAAAAAAACAACCCCTCTAATGAACAACATATTAACCATTTCAGAAAAGAGGAAGGAAATTTCAGTAAAGCTTCTAGATACACAAAAGAGAAGATAAAATACCAGAGGCACTTAAGATGTGGGATTTGAACTGGGGAAGGAAGGCAGCCTGTTAAATTGCTTCCATAGGTCTATGTCCTTCTTATTGTGCACTGTGCTTTCATTCATGTATGAAGGATGGGATTGTGTGAGATTGAACGAAGCACATAACTGAAGTAAACTCCATGTTAGTTATAAATGGTATGTTTATTGTAGGATGACTTATTAAAAAACGAAATTCAACCGAGTGAATTTGAAGATCTAATTGCTTTATTAAATGATTCATGAATTGGGCAGCAGTCCACCCAGCAAGTAGAGGGGAGCTCTGAGGAATTGTACGAAATGGAAGGCTTTTATAGAAGGATGAGGCAAGAAAGATATTAACAAAAGAAAAGGATTGTTCCCGGCAAGGTCACTTTCCCTTAGGGAGAAGAGCAGAGGGTTTTATCATGCAGTTTACCTCATCTTCCCTTGGGGGATGAAGAGGTTCAGAGGTTCCCAGTGGTGGACTCTTTGGTCCCCATCAGAATTTTCCTGACTGTCTGGTTAAGACCATTATTTCCGGGCAGGTTGAAACTGCAATTGGATTTTGTATGAAGCCCCAGTTTGGGGCCTCCGCCCAAGTGATGCCATTTGGGGCCTGTGGTTTTCTTTTTAACAGACTGTATGGGCTTTAAAGGTTATTGTAAGCTTTATTATTAAATGTCTAAAAATAAACAGGGGCGCCTGGGTGGCTCAGTTGGTTAAGCGACTGCCTTCGGCTCAGGTCATGATCCTGGAGTCCCGGGATCGAGTCCCGCATCGGGCTCCCTGCTCGGCAGCGAGTCTGCTTCTCCCTCTGACCCTCCTCCCTCTCTGTGTCTCATTCTCTCTGTCTTAAATAAATAAATAAAATCTTTAAAAAAATAAAAAAATAAAAAAAATAAAAATAAACAGAGGTGGGAACACTAAATCTATTCCTAGTTTTAAGTTCCACCTAATCAATAAGAGTTGATATAGCTCAGTTGTTAAAAATGTTCTTGGGCCCCTGGCCTTGATGGGTAGAGAACTTTGATCTCATTATATTTTCACCAGTATAATCGTTATCAATGTCAAAGTCATGATGGAGTCAATATTATCACCCTGAGTAGATCTTACAAAAAGCCAGGACTTGCAGATGTTTTCACTGAGAAAATATCCATTTGGCACTTGAACCACAAAGCTAATTGGCCTGCAGCTCTCTTCATTTTAACTAGTATTTCAGTAGTTGATGGAAAAAATTAGAATTAAAGGACATGTAAAATGCCATGACATCTTTAGGAAAATATATGTATTTTTTTCTGTCTTTCTAGTAATCTAAGTATCAGAGAAATTCTGTAGCCCATGGGTCAGCTAAGTTTTTCTGTGAAGGGCAAGATAGTAAGTATTTTAGACTTTGCAGGACAGAAGTTCTCTGAAGTAACTACTCAACTCTGCCGTTAAAGTAAATGCAAGGATCTTCAGACAATGTGTAATGAATGAGCCATGGCCATCCCAGGAAAAATTTATTTACAGAAAGAGGTGGGGGGGATTTGCCCTGTGGCAGGTTTCCAGCCCCTGCTCTAACTCCCCTTGAAATGAAAAATTTTAAGCAAATTAAAAAATTTTTGGAAAGGTATGTATTTTGGCCATCTCCTAATAGAGGTTAACCCTTTGTGTAAATAGGAACGAAACAGTGTTCAACTGTAGTTTAGAAATAAGAAATACATTTCTCAAAAGCTCTGATGAATTTAAACACTAGAGGGCACAAAAGGATATTTTTAAGTAAGGATATTTTTGTAAACAGAACTCTACAATTATGAAAAACTGCCTCGAGGAGAGCAATGTGACCTCAGTGTGCATAATTTGTCAGAAATGGCCGCCTGAGGCTGCAAGATCTTGAAGTGGTTGACCAACTGTGTGTTGCTGTAATAACAGCCATATGTCTTTTTTTTTTTAATGCTTGCTTTTGACCTTTTCATGCAATGTGGCCAAACTTACAGATTTATATAGTGGAATTTTTTTCCCATCTTAGAAGAATCATTTTTTTAATTGCTGTAGGTTCTGATTTTCATGTGGTATGGGTCCTTTTGGCAGTAAAACAAGTTATCTTCAATTACCTTATTTTTTCTAATCTTAAAAACAAGTCATAAGAAAATAATGTGTACAAATATAGTGTGTTCCATTGATTTTTGAACTAGTTGGAGGGTTTTATTCCATAAAAATGATTAAAACTCTTCAAGACCTCAAGTCTCAAAAATGCTCATACCCTTTCTCTAGTAATTCTGCTTATAGGCATTTTGGTTAGGGAAGTAATGTGAGATAATAAAAAGATTTACACTGAATTATTGCCACACAAGTACTTATATTATTGAAAAGCTGCATATATTCTAAGTTTTCCAGATAAGCTAACATTTAAATAAATTTTGATATTAGACTCAGCCAGTAGAGTCTTATCAACCATTAAAAAGATTTTCAAATAACTTTAAGTGATATGGGAAATTGTTTATAGGATAAAATGAAATGCAAAGCAGAATTCCAAATCATATATACTAAAATCTCAATCAGATGTTAAATTTAGATGGATAAATTTATGTGTATACACATAAAAATAAGGAATAAAATGAGCCAGGAGATTTATAACAATTACCTCTGGATATAAATGATTTTTCTTTTCTTCTTTTACTTTTGTTCATTTTCCAAATTTTCTATATTCATTCATCATTTATATAGTCATAAAAAATGTTATTCAAACTGAAAATGATTTCAACATCTCACAGCCCTTTTTTGGGTCTGATTCTTAGGTCAGTGCTGGTAAAAATTAGCCAGTTATAAGAAAAATATGTTATTTTATGCATCAGAAAATGCATTTAAATGAATTATTGATTGTTCGGCAGGTACATCAGTAGAGTCACCTTTTCTTTTTTTTTTTTTTTAAGATTTTTTATTTATTTAACAGAGAGAGAGAGAGCACACGTAGGCAGAGCAGCAGACAGAGGGAGAGGAAGAAGCAGGCTCCCCGCCAAAGAGAGCCCAATGCAGGGCTCGATCCCAGGACCCTGGGGTCATGACCTGAGCTGAAGGCAGCCTCTTAACCGCAGAGTCACCTTTTCAACCCTGTGGGATAAGCTAATTTGTCTTGCTTCTGTGTTGTGGGTGAGCTGCCGTGCCCCGGGGCAGGAAGAGGGGAATGAGGCCTGGGAAGCAGACCAAGGAAGCAAAAGCCTGCTGCAAAGGCCAGTGGTGCTGAGATTGAGCACAGGACTTCCCCAGAAGCTCCCTGGACTGTGGTAAAGCAGGCCACATGCAAAACACACATGAGCATGTGCACACATGCACATCGCCCTCACCCTTTTCTCCTTTCAACATCTGCTTTCTGCCTTTGCTTTTCCTTAAAATGGACCTCAGGGAAATGTGTATGGCTAGGGCTGGAGATAGAAACAGGAGCCTGGAGAATGCCACACCGGACTGCGCTCTGAACACAAAATTCCACAGGATGGCTTTGCATTAAATATTGGAAGGAGTCCCATAAATAATACTGACAAAAAATGCCACAATCATGTAACAAAGCAAAAGCTTGTCACTAGTTTCAATTCAACTTTTCCTTGTGACTCTTTTAGTAGCAGGAATGATGTGCTAAAAATGTAGCTTTTTTCCTTTTTTATTTTGTAAAAAGATATCTGGAAGGGTGAACGTGGCCTAAGCAAAGGCACAAAGTTTGAGCTACATGGAATAATTGTTTTTCTTAATGCACTATGAACTATTTAACATTTTCCTCAGAGCCTTTAATCCCTAGTACCTAAGAGAATGAGAACTATGTGATGAGATGGAATTGAGACTAGCTAATTCCATCAAACAATTTTGTGACTTAATTTTCTCTACATACAATTTTCTTTTTATTTTTAATTTTTGAACCAAATTGTCTTTTAACATAAACTGACAGAATCAGCCATTTGGAATTGTTTATGAAGATATGTCAGACATTCTTAAGTTTGCTAGCTTATTATCCTCAAGTGATACTTACTGGTTTATATATATGAAATGTTCTCAAACATAGCAAGGTGCAAACAAAGCTATAAATATTTAAGTATTAGCTATTGGCCATTGGGTATGTGGAGAAATGGATGATATGGCTTATCTAAACTAATTACCAAAGAAAATAGAGAAGCTTTTAATCCTTTCTGGAATAGAGCAGAATTAAATATTCATTAGAAGAAGGAATAGCAGAATTTAGAGGTAAATAATGAAATTCCCCTGGAATCTATCTTATAAAGATTTGGAGGGATTCATTTAACATATGTTTACTTAGCTCCTACCGCACTGGGCAGTCCCAGGGATACATTGCCCCAGAAGTTCGCAGCCCAGTAGACACTGAGCATATTGCTCTCATTTTATTCTCAGCACTCCTTCAGAGAGAAAGGGAGACTATAGTGTGTATTATGCCCTAGATAAGAAAAAAATTAAAGAAGTGAAGAATACTTGCCATTCACCATAGACGCCTTTGACATGTTTATTTCCATTTACTCGTTTCCATATCTCACCAGATAAACCATAGCACATTCATTCATGTCCAGCCTTATCTTTTTTCACTGCCTTATTTATTAGTTCTCAGATAACTTGAAGGAGAATGGATCTAAGATTTTTTCACACCTGTAGTAAGTTCATGTTAAAAGTCCAGGGAAACTACGGACAGATCTTTCAGCTAAGGTTAACGTTCCCAGTAAGGACAAAAAGTTTCCTAACTTAATATGAAAAGTATGGAATGATACAGCAGTATAAAAACTATGTTGAAAGGATGAGTAAGTTCTAGAGATCTACTGTGCAATATTGTGCCTATAGTTAACAATGCTGTGTTGGTACACTTGATAATTTAAGATGGTAGAGCTCATGTAATGTGTAATTACCCCCACCGCACCCCCCCCCACATGCATCCAAAACCAACAAGACCCAAGAAGAGTTGTGGAGGTGATGGAGATATGTCTGTTACCTTGATTGTGGTGATAGTTTCATGAATGCATGTGTATGTCTAAACCCATCAAATTGTATACATCAAATATGTGCATATTTTGTGTACCAATTATACCACTATACAGGTGAGGTTTTTTTAACTATGGTTATTATGTATGTCAATGTCTTGGATATTGAGAAAAAGGAGGATTTGAGAGGGAAAAAATTCATGACACTGTCTCCCTGACTCCAGTCTTTCCTGCTCAAATCCCTATGGGAATAGAATAAAATATTAATGGTTCTAAAATTCTTCTTTCATTATTTCACTCCCTTGCTCAGAAACTTTGGAGGCCGTTTCACTTCTAAATGGAACAAAGTTCCCCATTCCTAACATAACATTCAAAGTTTTTCACAGTCCAGTCTCAGCCTTTCTTTCCTACCTTTTCCTAGCTATCACTGTCTATAATAACCTCCCCTCTGAACGCCACTGATTTCACCATGCACTGGATGTGTCTTGTGTCCTCATGCACTGGCTGTATCTTGCTTCTAAAGAGCCTCAGCTGCTTATACTTACTATAGGACAATAGCAGTCACAGTGTTTGATAAATATTTGATTAATATGTATCAATATTTATCTCCTATGGCTATCAGATCAGTGATTTCATTCACTAAGCAAATATATATTGGACCCCTACCACTAACAGTCCCTATTCCAGTTGCTGGCATGCAGAAGTGAAAAAAGCAGAGTCTCTTCGTGTGTGTGTGTAACTTTATTTTTTTGTAGGGGAATAAGCAATGTAAAATACACAAACATAAACAAAATAACTATGTCATGATGCTAAGTTCTATCAAGAAAAATCATGCAGAGGAAAGAAAGAGAGTGATGGCAGTGCTATTTTAGATCAAATAGAATAGGTAGTCCTCTGTATTAAACTGACATTTGGATCTTAACAAAATGAAAGAACTCTGCAGATATCTGAAGGAAGAGCATTTCAGGAAGGGAATTAGCAAGTGCAAAGGTCCTGAGGTAGAAGCAGCTACCTTGTGTTCAAGGATTAGGAAAAAGATCAATTTAAAAAAAAAAAAAAAAAAGACCAGTATGGGTAGAAGCAAGTAAGCAAAAGGGAGAGGAGAAGGAAAACAGGTCAGAGAGATAGGAAAGGGCTTCTGTAAGCCATGGTAAAGAGTTGGGATTTTATGCCAAGTGAAGTGGGAAACTACTAGAGGTTTTGAGAGAAGTGATATACCGTTTCAAAGGGTCACTCTGAGTAGTCTGGTATTCTGTGAAGAATGGCCTTGGAGCAAGGGCAGAAGCAGGGGAAAGGGTTAAGAAGCCATTGCAGTAATTTGGGCAGGAGACAATGGTGACCTGGGCCAAGGTAGTGGCAGTGGAATTGGTAAGAAGTGACCGATTCTGGCTATAATTTGAAAACTGAGCTGACAGTATTCAGTGATGGAATTTCACATGGGGTAAGAGAAAAGTAAGTGAGCCAAAGATGATTCAAGGATTTTAGCCTGAAAATATTAAAAATGTGTGCTTTCATTTGCTGAGTTGGGGAAAGAACAAGGGAAGAGTAGGTTTAGTGATGGGATGATGGAGACATGAACTAGAAATTCAGTTTGGGCATCTTAAGTTTGAGCGTCCTCTTTGTGGTAGAGGCTTCAAGCCCCACCCCATCTCTTATTGACTGACCCCAGAGTTCCCCTGCGTGTGTGAGGGCCGCTTTCTGTGTACCAGGTCAGCTTCTCATCTGAGGCATCCGAACACCTTCTCCAGTTCAAAGGAGCTTGCTATACTGTGTGTGGGCTGCCTAGAAGGGTTTGTGACTAAGTGCTCCCAGGGGTAACCTGCATGCATTGAGGGACTAGGGAATGTTAGTACACCCCAAGTTTCACATTCTGCAGAGGGACAATGCCAAGGCATGTCAATACCACTTGGAAGGTTCCCAAGAAGATTGAGGTCCATTTACCCACAGCTTATTAATGCACACTTTATTGACTTTCCTCTCTTCCCGCTGCCCTAACTTCATATAATTAGCTCCCCACCTCCTCTCCAAATTAAGCACCCATGCCAAGACTTCGCAGGGTCTGCCTGGGAGGAATTTACCCTAACACTATTAGAGATCGAAGAAGGAGGTGGAAATACTCTTTTGGACATCAGGTAAAATGTCAGGGATGGAGATAAAACGGGGAAGGATTAGTCTTTTACAAGCCTATTTGAAAGCCTCTTGCCCAAGATCTGAATATGGGTAGGTTCCTACACATACTTTTTTCTTCCTCAGTGCTTCATTTCTGTTTTCCACATGGACACAATGATGCTCGTCAATGAACAGTCTGAGCTTTTAGCAGAAGCTACAGCAGAATTTCTAGATGGTAGTAGTTTGAATAGTGATGACAATTTGATTGCACTTAAGGGGTTCTTGAGGACTCGTCTTGAATCTGCAGTTGCATGGGAAGGACATTGTTTTTACTTTCCCTATATGTTTATTTGGGGTGGTTTTGGAAAAACTGATGGAGATTATGGAGGGCTACCTAACGCCATCCTTTGGTGGTTTGTGCTAACTTATACTTGTTCACTACCTTGGCTCAGGGTTCAAAAGCATGACTCTTCTATGGCATAGTGTAGCCCGCAACAGGCGATGTGAAGACTGTACTCATTTCCAACCAGTTGTTAAACTGAATGTGAAAACAAATCATTCTCTCTCCTGTTTTGACTCAAACAAGGCACAACTCTTCCTATATATATTGTATCATATTTCAGAGTAATTTCCCCTTTGCACGGAACATCATCCAGAATTTGGTTTTTCCTGATGAACAGTTATTCAGACACTTTTAAATTAGTGAAATCATTTATATGAATGAGATTTTTTATTCTAACTGAATAGTTAATTCCAACACCTAAAGGTACCCCCACTTTCACATTACTAAGATGGTAATATTCTTATCAGTGGCTCTCACATGAAGTTTCAGGTGACTGATACATTTCCAAATGGTACTCACATTCATACAAACCTTTTATAAATAAATGGCTCTATATTATTAAGATAGTCAATATTTGATTTTTAAATGTATTTCCCAATTTTCCATACTCAATTTTCTTTTGTCAAATTGAGAAACAGAGCAAAAAAGCAAGTTTTCTGAAGTAATGGGGGCAAATAATGTTGATTTCCTATTTTAAGAAGTTATTTTTAAAGCATTCCCATTAAAAAATACAACTATGTGAAATATTTATGTACACTTTTAATAACATGTAGGATACCTTGTGTGTGCATCACCTCTGTGCACATATGTGTCTTCTGTAAGGTTTAGAAGTCAGTCATCAGATGATGAAGGCTAAGCAGATGCTTTTATGGCTAGTAGAAGCTCTTGGCTCTTTCTTTGGATGAAGGTACAGTCATGAGAACCTCTCTTCACAAGGGGGCACTGTGCAAACATCTAGCTCTTTTCACAGAAGAACATTTTCTCACAGTCTGGCATGAAGAGCCTCTTGGAATTTATAACGAGTTCCGCAGCGTTCTTGCTTCTTTTCTGGCCCTGGCTCTTCTACCTCTAGGGGGCAGACTCCTCTGTCCTCTCTAGTGAAATGTCTGCAGACCGCATCATTCTGTTTTTCATTGGATTTTAAATCAGATCATCATAGGTGTTAAATGATGTGTATGCTTACCTGGCTTTCCAGCACTTCTCTCTCTGACCCTTTACCATCTCGGCAATGTGTAAACTATAAAACGTACTTAAGTTAATATAAATTCAGAAGTTTTTATTCATGGACCTTTGGTTGAAATCTAATCAAAATAAAAAAAAACTCCTGGTGGGGAAAAAAGAAATTTTACTATCTGAGTTTCTAGTAGCCTATATTTAGTTTTATATTATTGTAAAAGTAATTTATATTTGTCGTAGAAAATTTGAACACTGTAGAAAAGAAAGTTTAAAAATGCCTGCAATCCTAATAGCCAGCACTATCAGCACTTTGGTGTATATTTTAATTAATTGGATTTAATTGTAAAATGCTTGCCGTGAGTAATTAGAGTCTGTTTAGTATTAGCAATTTCATAATGCATTTCTCTTTTATTGAAATATGTTGATATATAACATTGTGTAAATTTACAGTGGCTAACATGTTGATTTGATACATTTATATATTGTAATATGATTGCATTATAGCATTAGCTAAAACCTCTATCCCTTCATATAATTGTCAGTTCTTTTTTGTGTTGGGACTAATTAAGATCCAGTCAGTTAGCTAGTTTGATAGTCATAATACAATATTGTTATCTGTAATCACTGCTGTGCATTAGATCTCCAGGACTTATTTAACTGGTGTTACAAGTTTGTACCTTTCAACCACACCTCCCCTAATTCCCCACCCCCAGCCTCTGGTAACCCCCATTTTACTCTCTGTTTTGATGAGTTCGACTTCTTTAGATTCCACATATAAGTGATAACATACAGTATTTGTCTTTCTCTGACTTATCCCACTTAGCATAATACCCACAAGGCCCATCCATATTGTCACAAATGGTGGTATTTCCTTCTTTCCCATGGCTGAATAATATCCCATTATGTATATATACTACTTCATGATGCACTCCTTAACAAAGTATTAACACTAACATCTTGAAAAGGCCACTGCATGCTTTTTATAGCTATATTTGCTATTCTCACTGGACTGCTGTAATGAGGTGGTATTAGAGTTTGAAAATACACATCCTTAAATGTACATGAAAAGTTGATCTTCTGAATCTGAGATGCTCCACAGTCCTTGGAGCACCTGAGAGCCCCAGCTTTGGACAACACTCTGCAATACATGCTCCTTGATTGGATTCCTTTTCAAGTATCAACTCTAAACATGAGCTGAGAGTATTCAGTACTTATTTGTGTTCTTTCAGTATCATGGAGACTAAAATTAGGTTTCCTCTGTCACTCTGGTGATGTCATTTGAACTTGACTTGTATATCAAATTGTTGAGAAGGTCATAGACACATCAGAAATAGTAAGTGAAAAACGGATTCATTGATATTGGGATTTACTATTTCATTTATTACTGACGCAGAGTCTCTTTCTTGTCCTTAATGAACTAGACTTGACATTTATATTATATTATATTAATTAAAAAAATATAACAAGGGGCGCCTGGGTGGCTCAGTCGGTTAAGTGTCCAACTCTTGGTTTTGGCTCAGGTCATGGGATCGAGCCCCTTGTGGGGCTTCGAGTTCAGCACAGAGTCTGCTTGGATATTCTCTCTCTCTCTCCCTCCCCTTCTTCCCCTCCTCCCACAGAGCACCTAATTTACAGATTTTATAGGATATTTTGTGTCATATTAGTAACTGGAATATTCCCAATTATCCCATTTCTAATCACCTGACTGAACTCATAATTTTCTAAGAATAACTGTGTATGAAACAATCCCGAAAACATATTACCTAGGACTGGAGAAAACATATTATCTAAACTGGAGAAAAACCTCATGGTTGACCATTTTATCACTTAAATGGATATTGATTTTGATAATTCATAATCTTTGATCATATCTTTAACATTTACTTTATCATTATTTTTTAGCAAGATTTAGGAATTCAAATTTACTATGTTCTTTATATTACATAGAAAAAAAACTCCACCTTGTCTGCCTGTACAAAGTCCACCCTTTAAAATAGACTGAATATTAAAGCACAAAGACTTATAATTTAGGTTTAACATAATAAGCAATCTGTAAATATTATTCAGATGAATAGTACTATAACAGCACAGTTCTCATTGTTCAAGTCCAATATGATAATTTCCTATTAAGAAACAGTCTCTTAAGGGGCTCCTGGGTGGCTCAGTCCTTAAGCATCTGCCTCCAGCTCAGGTCATGATCCCAGGGTCCTGGGATCGAGTCCCACATCGGGCTCCCTGCTTAGCAAGGAGCCTGCTTCTCCCTCTCCCTCTGCTGCTCCCCTGCTTGTGCTCTCTCACTCTCTGTCAAGTAAATAAATAAAATCTTAAAAGAAAGAAAGAGAGAGAAAGAAAGAAAAAAAGAGAAAGAAAGTCTTAAATGTTACCAGCATAATCTAAGTGGTAGATACCCAGGTGTTCATTGTAAAATTCTTCCAACTGTTAGGTATTTTTGAAAATTTTCATAATACTATTTTGGAAAAAAAAATCCCTTTTTGATATGGCAAGAACCATATTCTGCATTTTTTTTTCTGAAACAAGTTTTATGTGCCCCGTCAAGTTTGTGTTTTAAACATCTGTAATTTGGCTCGTTCTGGATTACTGCAGTGATGATTGCCCTATTTAAGGCATGTTTATTTTTCTCTTGATTTGTAAAAGATGCCGAGGGACAGTTTGTCAGTTTTAATGTTGTGAGCACTATTGATATGCTTTCTTGAGAAAACATTAACCAGCATAGGTTACAGAAATGTTTTTATGAGGTGAGATTTTTCCTGGTTGCAAGCCTCTCCAAAGAGGGACCAGTTTCCATTTTCTTTTGTATTCCCAACCACCTAGCACGGATTTACACCCACGCTTGGCACTAGTCATGAGACAAGAGCTTCTTTATAAATGTGTCTCTCCCACCACCCTCCCAGTTTCATATAATACTATGAATTGACTGTCAGAGAAGTGTTTCCCCTGGGTCAGCTGCTGAGGAAAGTGTTTCACCAAAAATATCTCATTTGATCTGTTTTTAATGTTGATCATCTGAAGAATCACCTTCTCCTTAATTGTTTTTTTTTTTTTCATAAACAAGACCTCAAGCCATTTTCCACTTCTATAATTTTTTTTTTAAAGATTTTATTTATTTATTTGAGAGAGAGAGACTGAGAGAGAGAGCACATGAGAGGGGGGAGGGTTGGGAGGGTCAGAGGGAGAAGCAGACTCCCTGCCGAGCAGGGAGCCCGATGCGGGACTGGATCCCGGGACTCCAGGATCATGACCTGAGCCGAAGGCAGTTGCTTAACCAACTGAGCCACCCAGGTGCCCTCGCACTTCTATAAATATTTTATATCCCTTCTCTTTCTACTTCCTTGACACTTTTAAAAAATGTAAACCCCAGTCCAATTTCTTATAAGGCTGAAGTTTCAGCCTTTGGTTCAGGCAGTTCTAAGGTCTGTTTGGGCATGATTATCTTCACCATTAATTGTTAGCATGCATATGGCTTAGCACTTGGTATATAGTAGATGCCTAGTAGGTATTTATGAGTGGATGGGAGGGAAGGCAGAAGAAAGGGAGGGGAGAAAGGAAGGAAGGAAGGGAGGAAGAGTTACCTGTTGAATAAAATTTCATATGGAAACTACTTTACTATAGGCCATATCTTTTAGGATTTTGTGATTTAAGCTCACTCTTAGAATATCAAGAAAAATTCTGCCACAAAATATTTCATTATCTAGTATGCAGTAGTGCTTGAAAACCCACGGCTATGGTTGTTTCTTTGACTGCAATTTATTTTATTTTCAAATGTAAATTCAATCCCTTAATACTTAGGTATAACTTACATATCAAACTAATATAGGTACAATTTAAATCAGCATTTGAATCAGCATTTGCTATAGATTATTTTACTTGATATCATCTGACCAATGAAAAGCAACTGTGCCTTCTCCAATTTACTTCTACATTTTAAAGGCAGTGAATTTAATAGAGGAAGTCCCTAATTTAGAAATGGCCTATTTTCCAAAATTTAGAGGTAAGCTGAAGTTTCAATCAAGGCTCATTATTTACCACTTAACCAAACTTGGGAAAGTCACTTAACTCCACTGAACCAATAGAAGTAAATTTAGTGATGGCAGTGGAAGCAAGGGCCAGAATGTGCCCTATTTTCTTATTTATGCCGTAATTGTATAAATGTCTGTCATAAATTTCTTAGGTGGTTTTGAGGGACAGCTAGAAAATGGTACCTTAAGTTTTCTGCATCCTATTACAAAATAAAAACCAATAACATAAACACACTTCGCTTTCTTTCACCATTACTGAAAAACCCAGATTTCTATTTTAGCCCCTAGTGAATTGCTGCCATTGGTTAGACAGACTGAAAAGTCTTTCTGTTTCTCTTGATGTAAACTATACAGAGGGAAAATGCAGAGCAGAACACAGGGCATTCAAAAACACTGACATTGTCACTTTTCCTCAAGCCTTGCCATCCTCTGCCAGGCCTCCTCTCTCTCTGCCTCCGTAACACTCTGGTTATCACAGCTGAGCCCACGCGGCCCTGTCCTCAGCCTCAGTCCTCAGGCCCTAGAATTAGGAATTTAAAGAACTTGGGGAAGCCAGCTACCATGGAGACAAGATTCGGGATAGGCAGAACTGACTCGGACACACATCTCCATCGTATATTAGTTTTGTGGTGCCAGCCAAGCTACTTAACCTCTGCGAGCCTCAGGGTTCTCATCTATAAAATGGCAACAATAGGGGCACCTGGGTGGCGCAGTCAGCTGAATGTCTGACTCCTGGTTTCAGCTCAGCTCATGGCCTTGTGGGTCCAGCCCTGTTTGGGGCTCTGTGCTCAGCGGGGAGTCTGGGATTCTCCCTCTCCCTCGCTCAAACTCTCTCTATAGAATGAATAAATAAATCTTAAAAAAATAAAATAAAATCACAACAATATGTCTATCTGAAAGGGTGGATTAAGATTAAACAAGATTATATAACTGTTGTACATATTGCCTGTTCCTTCTGTGAAAATCCAAAACTTCCGCCATGACCTACCTCTCTGGAGAAACGGACCTGCGCTCATTCATTCCATCCTCAGTTACATTCTAGGCCTCTGTTGGCTAAGAGCATAGGTTTTCTAATTGGAAAGACCCCAGTCTTGGTCTCAGATCTGCTGCTCCTTGGCTGCATGATCAGGGGGGCAAGTTACCTCAACTTTCTAAGCCTTTTTCTTCTGTCATAAAACAGAATAAAAATAGACTAAACTCGGGGCGCCTGGGTGGCTCAGTCGTTAAGCGTCTGCCCTCGGCTCAGGTCATGATCCCAGGGTCCTGGGATCGAGCCCCACATCGGGCTCCCTGCTCCGCGGGAAGCCTGCTTCTCCCTCTCCCTCTCCCCCTGCTTGTGCTCTCTCTCAAATAAATAAAATCTTAAAAAAAAAAAAAATAGACTAAACTCATAGATACAGTATTATGGGAATGATATAAGGTATGTTATGCCCTTCTCACAGAATAAATACCAAATTAGTGGTTGATACCATCATAGTAAAATAAGGAATTACAAAAGGATACCCTGACCTTGTGGTAACATTTGCTTCACAGACTCAGTCAACACATAAGGAGTGTCAGGGTGAGGAAAGGCGGTCTGCGGGTAACAGGGATGACAGTACCCAGGAATGGAAAAGTCCATGAATGTTGTCTCCAATAAATGGATATCCAGATTTAGCGAGATATTGAACACTGTCATGGAAAAAAATCACAGTGCCAAAGTTGAACACATGAGATTGTTGTTATTTAGAGATTCGTGGTATTTGGGGTCTTTTTCTTTCTCCCCAGAGAGTGATTTTGTTTCTCAGCCTGATAATCCCATCACTGCTTTCACTTGTTTGTTAACATAGTTCTAAAAAGCTGAAAAGAGGCCATTTCTGTCCTTATTTGGTATGTGGTCAAAAATGGGAGCAGCATGAGTTGGAGTTAGTGTTGCAAATGTTTTTTCAGTTAAACAACCTGTCTGCAGCATCCCTTAAGTTTTCAAAAAATAAATGGAAATGTTTCTATATTTAGGTGAAGCCCAGGATTTTGAGCAATTGTGAAAAATTCCATTAGCTAATTTTAGTAGAATTTCTTGTCCCTTATTTTTTTTTTTTTTTTTTTTTACTTCTAGTGCACAGAACAAGGAGAGGGGTTTCATTCTGCAAATAAAACATTAAGATTTTGTTAAAGGACTAACTTGATATTCTGTCCCTTTACATTTAGGATAAAAAAGATTTCAAATAGAAAAAAAAATTACCCATCAAAATTGAAGATTGATACCCCTTTTGCAACTGGTAGAATGGTATTGCTACTTACCATGTTTATGAGGTGACCCATTTTACAGTACAATTTTGAACATTGGAAATATTTCTAACAGTAAAAAAAATAATTTTCCCAGCTGACCAAAAAGCTTGACATTGTCAGTAGTAGTGCTTAAAACCTTGTGTGGTCTTTTCAGAAAACTTGTGTAAAGTACCCTATTCATTCTTCTCCAAACCTCTTTGCAGTAGTTCTCATTTGGGTAAGTGAGGCACTGAAACTCAGTAAGGTCAGGTAACAGTGCTCAAGGTCACGTGGCAAGTTTATGGCACGACTATTGCTCTAATACCCTCTATCAGGATTGCCCTGCATATTTGCCCAATGATGATTCATCAAAAAACAAACCAAAACAAAACAACAACAACAACAACAACAAAATCCTAATCTGAGGATAGGCCTGTAATTCATTTGGTCATAACAGTGACAGTATTTTTTCTGGTTTTATTGTTTTATTTATTTATTTGTTGTTACAATTATGGCTTTGACAAAGGGAACGTGTAAGGAAAGAGAAAATAAATAAGTCCTACCATGGCAAAAATGTTTTGCCCCTATTTGGGAACACGAAAGAATATAATAAAGGTGATGCATCTTCTTGTCAAGAGGACGTGAGGTTATTGGTTTGTTCATTCATTAAACAAACATTATCGTGACTTATTTTCTCGGGTCATTTGCCAGGCACTGGGCATCCAGTGGAAAAGCAAACATAGTCTATGTCCTTTAGATGACTAGGTCCATCAGGGAAGCCTGATGTTGAATAAGTAGTGATTACAAATGTGCTGACGATGACAAAAAGAATGTGCAGAGTGCTGTGGAGGCTTCCCTTGGTCTGGGAAAGCAGAAAGGCTTCTCAGAGGAAGTAGCTTTCAAAATGAAATTCTGTAATCTACCTTTTCACTTACTAGTTAAGACAAAGGAGAGGTGTTTTATTTTTGTTTTTGTTTTTTCAGTCTGGACGCATGAATGTAATATTGGAAAAGAAGAAGGTTTTCTGACTTTTAAAAATTTCATGCACAGAAAACTGGACAATTGGACAATTACTGACTCCAGGATACTTTTACACACATTAAAAACATCGTATTTTTTTTTTTAATTTCAAGTGATTAGCATATACTAATTCCAAATTTTTTAAAGAATTTAACTCTAAAATATTTCCTGTTGACTGCTTAGAAAAATCTCTTCGGATTTTATCGGTCATCTAGTAGATGATTAATAAACATAAAATGTATTTCCCTTCCTGCTAGTTTTTTCCTCCTTGATTTCTTTCCTTCAACCCCCGTTTACCCAAGTATTTAGAACGAACTCAGTGCTTTTTTGGTTAGAAAGGGTTTGACTTAATTATCTTCTGAATTGATAAAAAGAATCCTAAAATACTCTAAGGAAGATGGGAACCCTAAATGTATAGCAAAGCATTTGGGTTCACAATCCAGTTTTAGTTATCTTTTATCCTGATATTTAATCATGCCTCTTTTCAGTTGTTTTATTCTATGTCTTAATAATGTTAGCTCTTTAATTACATTTTGTTTCTGTTTGTGTTCTGAGACATAAATGAATAAAGGATGTGTTTGTAGCAGTTTAAAATACAGAGCATGCTTTCCTAATGTTCTTTTTTTTTATTATGTTATGTTAATCACCATACATCATTAGTTTTTGATGTAGTGTTCCATGATTCATTGTTTGCGTATAACACCCAGTGCTCCATTCAGTACATGCCCTCTTTAATACCCATCACCAGGCTAACCCATCGCCCAGCCCCCCTCCCCTCTAGAACCCTCAGCTTGTTTCCTGGAGTCCATAGTCTCTCATGGTTCGTCTCCCCCTCCGATTTCCCCCCCTTCATTTTCAAATCCCTTTCTGCTATCTTCTTTTTTTTTTTTAACATATAATGTATTATTTGCTTCAGAGGTACAGATCTGTGATTCAACAGTCTTGCACAATTCACAGCGCTCACCATAGCACATACCTTCCCCAATGTCTATCACCCAGCCACCCCATCCCTCCCACCCCCCACCTCCAGCAACCCTCAGTTTGTTTCCTGAGATTAAGAATTCCTCATATCAGTGAGATCATATGATACATGTCTTTCTCTGATTGACTTATTTCGCTAAGCATAATGCTCTTAAGGCCATGGGTGCTGTCAATTCTGTTAGCATTCTGTTAGTGTTACAACTTATAAGATAATTGTCCTCCATTTTAGAACACAGAAGAATTGACCTCTAAATCAAGTAGGCACATGTAAGGTTTAGAATGACTATTTGAAAGCAGATCAAAAAAAGGCTAGCGTTATTTTGCGGCATTTCCATTTGGAGTAATAATTGATAGCTGAAGGGTACCTGAGTGCCTCAGTCAGTTAAGCATCTGACTCTTGATTTCAGCTCAAGTCATGATCTCCGGGTTGTGAGATAGGGCCCTGAGTTGGGCTCCATGCTCAGCGGGGAGTCTGCTTGAGATTTTCTCTCTCTCCTTCTCCCACTGCCCCTCCCCCCCAACACAGTCTCTCAAATAAATAAATACATCTTTAAAAAAAATTGATAGTTGATTTTGATAATACACGAATGTAATAAAAACCACAGTTAATGATAACGTATGAATACTAGGTTAGAGAAGTATGCAAGTCCGGTTGTTAAATTTCCTTTTGGCACGCTCTTTTGCAATTGATCACCGTGAAAATAGAATTCTTACAATGAAACTCCTGTCAGAGGCAGCTGATAAATGAACATGAAATGAGGTTATTTGCTCCCAAGTTAACTTCTGCCACGTTCGAGTCTGTGACTAGCTACGATTTCAAAATACAGCATTATCCTGGACCCTATCTCTGCCTGCTCTGGCTTCCTGAGGCGATGTATTTCAACATAATGCAACCCCACTAATGTAACTCTTTGTTTCTCTCAAGTTCAGCTCACCAACCCCCACCTGTCAAAATATAGTGCCTTGGAGTAAGCAAATGTCTATGTGGGTTATGTTTAAAGTCTTCCACTTTTAAATTTGGGACTTCCAATTTGATTCATAGAGGCTATCTCCTATAAAGGAAATGCTGAGTTTCTGTGTCAGACACCAAACCCTAAATTTGCCACTTGTAACATCTGGGATCTTGGAACCAAAATCCCAGAAATATTCGAGAGGCAAAGAAGATGACTTATATAGAATGGCAGAGCATAAGATCTGCATTATTGGGAGGAGGTGGGCAAGTTGTTGAGCTTTTAGGGAGGTTAGGAATTATTGGATAGCAGTTTGGTGGAGGCAAAGTTTAGATTTCAGAATCTAGTTTTCCTGGGTGTATAAGTTTAGTTTCCAAATTGTAGAAGAAGAGTTTGTCTCGGGGATGGAACTTCTCTGCCACCGAATCCTGTTTCTACTAATACTCTTATGGGTAAAGGAGTGTTTAACAATGACATGTTAAAATATGCAAAATATTACTTTATTTCTTTTTCTACCCTTTAATACATGTGCAGTGAAAGTTATAAACAACTGTTTAAAATGTAAATGACAGCAAAGGTTCATCCTAGCAAACATCTTATTTAATTTTTATTTTTTTCCAGTTGTCTAAATTCTCATGTCTATGAAGTACTAGCCAGTCCTTCCAAAGGATATTGGTATTTATACCTGAAATCAAGTCTTAATTTTATTCATGATTAATGTCAGAAATAAGTAGCTTATTTCTTCGACCTTGTTGAGGCCTGGGAACCTCTGGGGGGATTATGTATAGCTGTACAGAAGAAATGAAAAGGAGAAAGTGAGTAATTATTTAAGGAAAAAATAACATTAACATTGGAAGACACTTTTTGTGTCCATATCTAATTTCACATTAGGAAAAAGGACCAAATTTTCCATTTCCCTGGTCATCATTTTACATTTACATTTATTTTTTAAAACATTTATTTGAGAGGAAGAGAGCATGAGCGGAAGGGCAGAGGGAGAGAGACAAGCAGACTCCCCACTGAGCAAGGAGCCCCATGCAGGACTCTGTCCCAGGACACTGAGATCAGGGCCTGAGCCACGGTCAGATGCTCAACCGACTGAGCCACCCAGGCTCCACTTATATTTACATTGTTTTTATCCTGCTTCAGGATTCCAGTTGTCCAATGTCAAGAATCAAGGGAGAAAAGAAGGAAGAAATACTTTGGCAGTAATGAAAAAGACAACTTTGCATCTCCTTCGTTGTACATTTTTTTTTTAGAAAAAGTTGGACATTCCACAGTATTTTCATTCTGCATTATTATTATGCCCTGATATTTTATCAGATAGCAATTAATAGAACATTCTTTTAAAAATGTAAATTGGAATGGAGACAAAAACAGATATTAGCTAAAATACCTATGACTGGCTTCAGCTTGCACAGGGAGATAGGGTCCATCTGGCCATGACCAGTATAATTGGGATAACAAAGCAAGTCATGGTTTTTTGCTCCCAAAGTCATATATGTGCACTGCAGCTTTTATTTTCAGGGCACACTGAGGCTATTTCACCTGTAAAATGTAAAATGCCACCAGTTAGAAAGAGAGTTCTGTCCTGCATGGAAGGTGAGAGGAGTTATCTTAGTTAGTCTCACCCCTCCTGCTCTCATGCCTGTCTGTGGCCCCCCCACCCCCCACTGTCTCCCCGCACTTGCTCTCAGGGGCTCCTCCTCACTCCCCATTCTCCTATACTTTCTGACTTCAGTTTCAGATAAACCATGCTACTAAATACCAAGTTGTTGAGCAGCTTGTTAACTCTGCCAGGAGTGTTTGCATTTTCTTCGAGCTGTCCTGACATGGAAATCAAATAGTATAAAAGAATGAAATGATAATAGTTGGAATTTCATCCACTAAGAAGGGCAGACTCGCATGGGTATAGACACAGGCATTTTCTCGGTCTTTCTCAAAGAATACGTGGAAGGTGGCCTCCGATTTTGCTCTTGTGAGGTGTGGATCCACGTACAAGAGCAGAAAGGTGTGATTAGTGAAGCATTCAGATATTGCTGATTGATTCAGAGAGAACGTGTTTGTTTATGAACTCTTGGTTCCTCCGAGTTGGCTGCTGTTCAGTTAGCTCTCGCCTGCCCGCTCTTGGAGTCTGTCTGCCAGATAACAAAGAGGTGAAACCCCAAAAATATTTCTATTACTCATTCACAAAGCCGATATGGAACCTGTCGCGCTCTCAAGAACCCCTGGTGTGCCGGATGCTGTCGGGAAAATAAGTGTCCTGTTTCCTTACTTGAGGTTCCATGGAAAGTACATGAATATTTTGGACCTCTCGGCTGTGTAAGAGATAGACAGGGTCATATGGGTCTCAAAATTTGGCAGATGTGGTGACCATCAGTAAGCTCAGCTGTCAGCCAATTTTGTCCCGCTCAGAGTGGGTTAAATTCACTTTCGGGCCCTCCAAGCCTGCCTAATCTTATCCAGGAGGAGTGGAGCTCTGCCTTGGTTTACAGTTGAGGTCACCCGTGGGGCAGTGTTTAGACAGGGACTGATGGAATTATGCTGCACTGTTAACATTAAATACCACTCCGTGGTGAGGACTGATGACGGCATTGGGGTCCTTTGACTCCTTGCGTACAATATCTTGAAATATTTGCCTCCCTGAAATGTCCTGGACTCATAAAACATGCGAAGGGCTCTATTTGGCTTTCGTCATTTATTTAATTTGAAAGAAAGTTGTTTTAAGGGATTTATCAGAGAGTTAAGAAATGTTTCTAGGGAATAGAAAATGAACAAGAAAATTGATCTTTGTTGTCAAAGTCATGCATTATAATTCACTCTCCAAGGTGACGCACCATCTCCGTGAGGGAAAAGCTGCCAAAAGCTTTGAAAGTGATCTGCCTGTTTTCTTCTTACACTGACTTGCAGGGAGGCGCTAGTATTTCAAGATGATTAAATCCTTGTGGAAGGTTTGCAAATAACGATGCCCATCCCTGTTTCTAAGAGAAGTTGGAGCAAGGAAAATTATATTTGGCAGCTAGTTGTGTGAAATGTAGTAATCTTTGTTGAATTTCCCCATTGTAGATATGTAATTACTTCTTTTTTAACAAAGGCCCTCTGTTTACCTTTTTTTTTTTTTTTTGAACTTCACACTTGATATAAAGGTTCACCCACATTTCAGTCATACTTTTCATGGTGTGTGTGTGTGTGTGTGTGTGTGTGTTGTGCTTTTCAGGAGTGGCATATGACTATGTTGTTTAATCAGGACTATATTTAAAAACAAATTTGTGAGAGAGTGTTGCTCATGTTATTAATGAGATAAGGTCTGAGTGAAGCAAGCTCTGTCGCAAAGGGCAAGTGTCACACAGCAGGAAGTCCTGGCCATCCCTTCCACCCCTGCTTCAGCCAGCCTGCCACCTCCTTGTCAGTGCATACCACCCCACAGAGGAAATGCCCTCCCTCAGCCACAAGGGCCTCCTGCTCAGCGCGGGGCCCTCCGGCCCCCAGGCCCTGCACCAACTCTGACTTTCTGCGGTTTCCAGCGATCCTGGCACCTTCCTTACAAATGGCTTTTCCTTGGGATCCTCAGGGAGTCACAGTGCCAGGACCATCTCCCAGAGCCAAAACAAGATTGCGTTTCTCAAAGTCCTACAGGTATCACTCTTTACTTTTTGTAGCCGGGAAGAATTTTTTAAATCAGTCTCTATAGCTTTAGCCCTTCCCTCCGCACCCCGCCGCCGGAAATATGCTTTTGCCCTGTGTTGATCTATTTAACTCCTAACAGGCGTTAAGTTGGCAGTATATGAAATATGAGTGACAAAGAGATGAACCTTAAAATAGTGAGGGGGTATATGGGAACCTGAGAAGTAGCAAGAAGTTGACTAACTCTAAAAGCTGATTTTGAGTGTTAAATGGTGAACTTAAAAAAAACAGCATTCCTATTACTAGCATCTGGAAAAAAAGGGTATTAGCATCCCTGCTGGAGTTAAAAGAGCCAATATTGGTCATGCTAAAACTTTCAGTTAACCCTTTAAATGTCAGGAAAAGTGTCTTGCTTGATTAAACAGGCAATCAAACAACAAAAAGGAAATAATACTATCTTGTTCATAAGGGTTTCCAGGGCACATTCACGTGGAAAAGTGGCAACTATCTCTGGGATCTAGACGGTAATTCAGTGTTTTAATCTTGTCTAGGAGAATTAGACACCATAAAATCAAAATCGATGTTCTATTAATCTTTTATTTCTGAAGAGTTCTATAGAAATCACATGAAAGATCTTGACTTCACAATCTCAATAAATTGTCAATGGCAACTTTGTTTTACACCCAAGTTAGCTTATTTTAACCAAGTAACTAGAAAAAAGAAAGAAGACAGTGAGAAAAAAAAAAATCTTTGATTTCCTTCTTTGCTTAAGTATTCTAGCTATTTACAAGGAAAAGATTGATTCTTCACACTTTTTTTGTTTGTTTCTGATTGGCTAGTCTGTAAGCAATGGAAGCTATTTCAGGAAAAGCAAATACAGCTGAAACTGTTTGCAAAGTCTTGAGAATATCTTTCTTATTTAGACCAAATGCAACATATCTGGAGACTACTGGGCCTATATAGAAGTATGCATTAAATTTGAATTATAATGTATTCTGATTTACTTGCATAAAAAACATTTGAGTTTTGGTTTAAAATAATTCACGAGAGTTATTTATTTTAGACAGTATGGAAGATAGTGCCCTTGGGACTTATTAGGGAACTGTAAAATCAGAGAAATCAAATTATATACTTCACTTATAGTAACAATGCAGAAGCAAACTTTGACAAAGGATAAAAATTGGCAGCCAAAAGTGTAAGTAGCAATTCCATTTATTTCTAGTTCAAAACAAAATAAATACCATTTATTTTTACTAATTAGATTAATTTATTAGTTATGAATACAGTTCAACATTAGAAATGATACACCCTACTATATGCTTTGCATTCTACTGAGCTGTATGCTCATCAAAGATTTGTAAGCATTACAGTGCTTATTTCCAATAGAGGGTGATTTCTGAACTCTCCTCATTAATGAGAGCTGATAACAAGTCCTGGGATATCGTACATGTCTAACTACTGAATAGTGTGAAAGGAATAGCATGTGGCACTAGTGTTTCAGAAATCTCCAAAAAAAAAATGCAGGTTAAGCTCTGCTGTATGATTTGCAAATACATTATGAAACTTGCCTTCATCTGGCAAAGTTATTTCATTGTCCTTTGGTCAAGTTCTGATCCTTTCCAAAATACAGCAAGCCACTGGGATGTCTAAGGATGAGTTTTCCATGCATTTAAGTGCCCATGTTGGTAGTTCTAACATGCCTTTTTCCTAACAAGAGGTTAGAGTGACCATCATTGGGCCAGTCTCCTTTGGAGCTTGAGAGACTTCGTCCCTCATCGATTTGATTTTAATTTGTATGTGAATCGCACATGTAATAATTAAACTATTTATACATACTGTCTTTACTGTTCTGTGGGTCCTCTTTTGTCTCTCCATTTGGACTGTAAATTCTTTGATGCCAGAGGCTCCCTTATATGTGACAGGAGTGCCATTAATGTATATTTGATGAGACCTCTTGCTCCACTGTCTTAGTTGGTATCACCCCTTTATTTGCAAAGTCAACTTGTTGAATAATCAGGGCCTATCACAGGCAAAGAGTCCAGTAGAAAGTTAGGGAACTAGTAGGGCAGTTGGCCACTCTGGTCTCATATTTTCAGAGGTCTGTCAGTGCTCAAAAAGATAATGCATTCAACTACAGCAATATACTGATAATAATGAAAAAGAATGTTTATCGTATAGCTATAAACTTTTAACAGGCCACACCATCTCAGATGAACCATGAATCAATATATGTATGTATGTGTACACACACACACACACTTAAATTCTACAGTTATCTTTTGAATAGCACATTTTTGTTGCAGAGCATTCCTAGAGTTAAAGGTATTAAACTGTTTGATGTAAACATTTAAATTTCCCCACAATTTTGCAATTCTGTTTTTGCATTTTTCAAATATATATAAGATCCTGGGCGCCTGGGTGGCTCAGTTGGTTGAGCGACTGCCTTCGGCTCAGGTCATGATCCTGGAGTCCCAGGATGGAGTCCCGCATCGGGCTCCCTGCTCAGCAGGGAGTCTGCTTCTCCCTCTGACCCTCCCCCCTCTCATGCTCTCTCTATCTCATTCTCTCTCTCAAATAAATAAATAAAATCTTTAAAATATATATATATATAAGATCCTTAAAACATGGGAGTAGCTTAAGCTTACCTTGACCTTTGAGAGGCTTTGGATATGATTTTACTATTGAAGCAACTGAAATAACTGGGCATTAACCTATATTTCTTCATTGAATTTCTTCTTTATGAGACTGTTGGTCTGTAAAATCCTCAAATGTGTCTAGTATAATATAATTTTTTTCTTTGAAGACAGAATGGACATGTGGTACACTTAACTTTAAACTGGAATAGTTTTCTTTGGGATTGTCTTCCCTTTCTTGTAACATTCAGGGTAAAGGAAAGCCAAGTCTATAATATGTGAAATTCAGTTAAAGAGTCTGCTTTGTTAAAGTAATAGCAAATCATATACATTGGATGAGTATTCATCCCTGAGAAATACGATTTTGGACTGTTATGCAATGCTTAAAATTGATTTGAAAGTGGTTTTTCGGCAGTGACAAATTTTTGTCTTTTGTGGGTAAAATACATTTTTATAAAAAGCCAAATATGATTAATATATAACTTATTAAGCCAAATTTGATTTGATACAGAGAGAGAAAGAGAGGATTACATACTCAGGAGGCTAACTTTCCTCTGTGGATCTGGAATGAGTGTCAATCCTTATTTAGAGCCACACCTCTCCTATCTTTTTAGAGGAGAGAGAAGGGAATGGTGTGTTTATCACATTAGGTTTGAGGAGATAATGTAAATGAGTGAATTTATGTTGGAGTTTTAAATATAGTACCTAAAAAAAATTGGAAAGAAAATGATCTGGGAAGCAAAGAAAGAATGAGCAGTAAGACTTAGCAGGTTGGTGGACTCTGCCAACTCCCCAAGGGAACTACATTGGGACATTTTGTTTTTCTAAATGTTATTGTTTAAAAGTATAGTAACATTTAAGGAAACTTTAAATAGAAAGTTACTCTTCAAGAGGTGGTCTTGTCTTCCAGCCAAAACAAATCACAAAACTGTCTGCTTTCTCTCTTCTCAGAAAGGGACATTAAAAAAAAGAAAGAAAAAATATGGGGTGACTATGAGGTGGGTGGTATGCAAATAGAAGAGAAAGTCATCCAGGGTACATTTAGGGCAGAGATGATTCCACTAGCATCCTGCAGGCCAGAAGCAGAAAGCAGTTCTAGTTTTTCCCGTCTCTTATACTAATAGGGGTTGTGGGATACACTAAATAATTGAGATACTCAGAAACTCTCCAGATCTCTTTTTTGCCAATAGTTTCAACATCAACATCAACATCAACATCCCTCCCCCAGCATTTTAACAGAGCTGCCAAATAGGTGATTAATTAAATTCATGTAAGCATACTTGTACCTGTTGTAGAAGGGCTAACAAGTAAATTTTTTAGTGGGAAACAGACCCATCAGTGGAAAGGAGGATTAACAAGCAATCGGATGGAGAAATAAAAAGCCTAAGTGATTTCGAGCCATGGAAAGATAAAGCCATATTTACTAAAACCGAAAGCCCTCAATGACCTTAAATCATCCCCTGTGCTCTTAGAAAGTTATGTTCAGACCTGCAGCTCGGATCTGGACATCTGATAGTAGCAGACAATAGCAAGGGCAAGAGGGGAGTGTGGTTTCCACTGTGTTACCAGGAAAACCTGAGCAGTAGCACGTCAGTTGCTGTCAAAGTAAACCTAGCAGTATGCACTAGAAATGCAGGCGGAGCCAAGGCTTTAGGAGGGGAAGTGGGTGCCACCAACATTGAATCAGTACCCTGGGATGTAACTTCCCAGATACCACATTCATGCCTCCCATTGTGTAGCATTTTTTTAAAAAACTTGCCAGATGTAAAAGGCGTAATGACTCTTGTCTTTAGTGCCCCATGCACGGCTCATCTCATTTAATTCTATAGGGAAGAGAATGGGAACACTTACCACTAAATGGGAGAGAAAGAATGGAAGGTTCAGAGATCAGAGGCCACACAGACACAGGAGGGCAGCCAAGTCTGGAGTAATAATAAGTAATAAGTAAGTAATAAGATCTAATTTCTAACAGACACTTACTCTGGGCCATGCCACATTCCCAGTAATGTACACACATTATCTCATTTCATCGCATAAAACAACCCCACGAGATGGATCTAGTATTGTCTTTATTTTACAGCTGGGGAAACTAGGCATAGTTTAAGAAATGTGCCCAAGTTTGATCCCCGGCAGTCTGTCCTAGAGCCTAGAATTCTAAATAGTCACTCTGCTACCTCCAGTTTCCTGACCACATCTTCCCATGACCACACAGGAGGAGTTCTGTCATGAGAGGTGCTATTCTAATAGATCCACTATCCTCCTCGGTTCACCTCAGAATCTTTCTCTGAAGAAAGAGCACCTTGTAATTTGATGTAGAACATGGCTTAGTGGTCAATTAAAATATAAACTTACTAAATAATATCTGAACTGTCATCTAACCTAATTGATACTGGTTTAAAGCAGTGTTAAACAAGAGCATCAAAATGTAAGTATTTCTTGGGGCACCTGGGTGGGTAGCTCAGTCGGTTAAGCGGCTGACCCTTGATTTCGGCTCAGGTCATGATCTCGGAGCTTCAGATTGAGCCCCGCCTCCAGCTCTTCACTAGGCCTGGAGCCTGCTTAAGGTTCTCTCTCTCCCCCTCCTTCTGCCCCTCCCCCTGCTTGCTTTCTCTCTAAAAAAAAAAAAAGGATTTCTTAAGTAAAACAAACAAAAACAAAAAAACGAATCTGTGATTAAAGTGGCCTGGCTCTACCCTCTCCCTGGATTTCGCTCCACGGGCTTCCATCTGGTTCATTTCATCTGGCCAGAAACATTGGTCATGTGGTTGTATTTCACTGCCAGAATGCTGCTCCTTGGCCAGCTGTTCAGTGGAGCCTGAAGATTCTCTGAGCAAAAGAGGTCAACTTCATGCCGTTTCATGCCAGTGGCATTGTTTTGAATATTAAATGGGCCTTCTTAATGATATTCCAAATTGGGACTAATATTAACATAATTGAAAATGGGAAAAATAGTTACTGTAAAGGCAACATAACAATCGTTATAGGAATAACAGGAAGGCTAACAATCACAGCACACGTGGGGAGAGGTAGCATGGTATTGGGGAAAGACTTTGGCTTTAGAGCTGAACAGATGAAGTTTGCATCCAACTCTGCTGCTTTCTTGACTGGGCAATTTTTCCTAACCTGTATTAGTAGATTCCATGTCTGTAAATGGAAAATATTAATGCCTACTTCAAAAGGCCATTTCGCCCCTCAGAATATGTACAGAAAAGTGGGTTGCCTAACCCCCTCTTTTACAGCATTTTCCACCATCCTCTTATCATCTCACCAATTTTGTGATGCTTCTTTGTCAAATAGGTTTATAGGTTAGCGATTGTCACTGGGGCCACATTTGGTTACCGAATAGTGCAATACACCGGCAGCTTGCATGTATAAGCAGCTGCGTCTTTGAAAGGTGCTGTGGGGTATTGAACTTGATTGCCTTGGCTTTCTGATCTGTAAAATGGGATGTTGTAAGGATTAAGCCTGTTAATCATATAGAATTCCTGGCACATGAAAACACTAAAATAAATGTGAGCTGTTACTAATACTAGAATATAAGCTCCATGTGACAGTGATTTTTGCCTTCTCTTTTCCACCTCTTTATCTTTAATGCCTGTAAGGGTTGTGACATGGTGTAGGTGGTTGAGGAATATGCCTTCAATGAATGAAATTATCAACAAATGTTTTTAGACCCCTGACAAGAATGGGGACACTCCACTTCCTTCCCCCACATTCACAGAGCAGAGGGCAAAAGCTAAAGAGACCCAAGAGTTCATCTGCTCGAACCCATCATCTTACATTGAAAAACCTAAAGACCAGGGCGCCTGGGTGGCTCAGTTGGTTGAGCGTCAGACTCTTGACTTTGGCTCAGGTCACATTCTCAGAGTTGTGAGATCAAGCCCTGCCTATGGCTCCGTGCTGGGTGTGGAGCCTGCTTGGGATTCTCCCTCTCCTCTGCCTACGCCCCGTCCCCCAACTCTAAAAAAAAAGAAAAAAGAAAAACCTCAAGACCTACAGAGAGCCCAGGTCATGAAATTTGAGAGTATCATAGCCAGAGCTTGAAACCATGGCTCTGTGCACTTCTGCACGAATTTTTTCTCCAGTGTCCCAGCGCCTCACTTCAGTGTAGATCCCATCTTATTCAGTGTCTTTGGTAAGGCAGCAAACAGAATGGTTGCCACTTTCTGCAATGAGGAGTCCAAGAGTCAGATTTGGGCAGCTACCACAAAAGGATGAGCTTTTAAATACTAGAAAGACTCCTTCAAGTAAAACTAAACTTAGACACTTTACTTACAAGTCTAAAAACCCCGTCCTACAACAGCTGCAATAGCGTTTTTGCAGGGGCCTTTTTGTAAATAGAATTTTTATGGAAGGCATTAGCTGAGATTTCCTAAATTGAAAGAAAGTCCTATCTCGAGCATTCAAAGGGATCTGTGCAATTAGCAAAGCAATGCTGACCAGAAACAGAAATGAAGAGGAGAAATAAGGCTTGTGAGTTCTCTGTACTATCAAGACGACACACGGAGCAACCACAGACAAAAAGACATAAAACTGTGTGATTATTACAAAAGTACTGATTAAGACGTGGCTGTGGGCTACCAACCGGCATGGAGCACTGTCAAATGTGGACAGGCAGGAGAGGCAGAAATCAAGGTGGCAGAAAAAACAAAGACACCCCCCAGGGCTGAGAGCTTGTAATTATGCTTGTGAAGAGTTCTGATGGTCCACGTGAGAGCCATACCATGCTTTTAAATTATGCCATTTCTGAATGTGTAATGGAAGTGAGCATCCATGTTTAATTCATGGGTAATAAAATTTATATTATTGTCATAAGGTTGATTTTATGATTTTCAGCTAGTAGTATTTTGACTGTGAGTCATGAAACTGAGGAATCCCCAGCACATAATTTTAAGGGATAGTACCTTTAGTGAGCGGCCCGGAGAAGACTTGTTTAGTCTGAGCAGAGCAAATAATGAACACTTTACGAGACAGGGAACATTTGCTTCTGTACCCCTTCCTTTGCTGCTTCTCATTGTGGAGGCCCCAGCCCCGATGTGTTTTGCCCCAGCCATTTACCCACCTCCTGCCTTGGCTATGCCCCATCATAACTTCCATTTTGTTTTTCACTTTCGAACCATAATTGGAAAGCTTTTCTAGTTTTCTTGACAAGGGGCTAAAGAAAGCCTCTGACTTCCTGTAAGGCTGAGTTAGAGAACTATGCAGAGTTACTGTGAATCAGAGCAAAAGAAAATTCCATTGGCAAGGGAGAGGACAATATGGAACTAATAAACTTGTCGAATTGTGTAATTTAATACCTGATGATAATGTGAATTTGCAAGGGAACAACTCAAATGTTAAAGAGAAAAGATGGATTTGTGAACAGAGTAGATACGCACTACTTTAACTCTGTGAAGTCAATCAAATGCAAAAGATAGACATTTCCCAAGAGCAACAAGTCCATACGCCCTGTTCTGAAAAGAGAGCTTGAGAGTGAACCTGAAAAAGAGGAGCTTTGTGGTGGGCTAAAGGAATAAACTAAGAACTAATGTGACCATGAACAAATCACTCAAATGTAATCAGAATTCATATAAAAGATTGAATACATTCATTCAGAAACTATTTTTGAATGCCTATGATAAGCCTTTTCATTAGTGGGCTGGTGAATGTTAACAGCCAGCTTTCTGTGAAGACACACACACACACACACACAAAGTCTATTTGTAGTATTTGCTGATTTCCATGGCAAAAATGCTCCCCGCGGCCCATTTCAAGGTATAGAGGGCACTAAATAGAGAGTTAGCAAGCAGTATAGCCCATACAGATATGTAGATGTAAATGACCTCAAGAACATACATGATATCACAATGTAGGCAAACTATAAGGAAGTGAGGAATCTTGAATATTTATTATGTAATTATAACATAATTTATTTATTTAAATTAATTTTTTAAATTATAAGTTTATGTAATTTAACTTTTTATAGTTGCTAGGTTTAACAACCAATTTAAGAGTCTGCTTTTGTCAGCTGGTATGGACAGCTCTCGTACCCCACCATGCCTCCTGCTTTCTTAGCCACCTAAAACTATTGACCGTATAATAGGGATAGAATGATGAATAAAATGGATTAGGTCTTTGCTGTCATAAAGCTTACATTGTGGTAGAAGAAGGCAGAAAACAAACCAAGTTAACAATGAAATAAAACAACGTAGGTACTGAGATAAGAGATTCTGCTTGGAAAAGTCAAGGAAGCCTTCCTAAAGAAAACAACAATTTATTTACATAGAAGTTGAAGTGTATCCATTCCGTATTTCTATAAGTACATTGCAGTCCTAGGCAGACAAGACATAACTCAGAACTGCACCAAGTTGATGGAAACATATGAATATTGACCTCATCACTGACTGTGTTCTTGGGCAGATCAGAGTCCATTCTCCTCACTGAATTTGCCTCTCTTTCTCCTTTATTGTAGACATGTAAGGAGGAGAAGGAAAGGGGGGTGGATATCGTACTTTCTGTTGCATTATTTCATGTAATCCTCAAAAAGTTCCAAACATAGAAAATGTTAAAGATAAAAAAATTAAAGTTAAAAATCAATAGCAGTAGCATATCATATAGTAGTACCTTTTTTTTTTTTTTTTTTTGGCTTGGCTTATCTGTCCACATCAGCCCCCAAACATAGATGTCATAAGGTAAGAGTAATGGTGTGATGACTTTTTTATTTTTAAAAGCAATCATACAAATTAAAATGTTGGATTAGAAGGAAAGCTAGTCAGACCAACTTTTCTCTAACACATAAATTTTTAGGATGGTGCCTGTAAATATTATGTTTCTAATGCTTGTTCCTTGATCCTTTTTGGCAATTAACTTTTCTTTAATTGATTTGTAGATTATCCACTTGAAGTTGCTATGGATAAAGGAATGCAATGGCAGAATTTGTTTATATAGAATAATAAAATGGATTGTCTGGGAAGAGAGGTCTAACTCCGTAAAGTAGCCTTGGTTTTTCAGGGATTTTTCTTTCCATGTAATGGCAGTGTTTAGGTAGATGGAAAATGAAAAACTAGCTGAATCTGATTAGTGTTCTCATCTAAAGGGAAGGTTTATGTCCTGTTTAAGAATCACATTAGTTTGATGATGTAAGTACATTCCCTAGTGAAAGAGGGGTCACCGTAGGGGAGAGAAAAATATGACCAAAAAATCCTTTTGCCATTTTTGGGTCGTACTTGATAAAAAGTTCCCATCTGTGGGTTCCACAAAGTATCACTGCCCCAATCTCAGATGAACTAAAAAACATATATCTCATATGCTCATATACTCATATAATTGTTTTATTTCTGTATCTTACCATTGCCTATAAAATGACTAGATATTTTCCTACCATAACCTTCTCTAGCCATTTGCTATAAAGTTCATAATGTCTTGAGCAAAGGCAGTTGCCTGTTGCGAGTAGTGCTGGTGCTGCTGGTGGATACGTTTTCGTTCTGTCTCCCCTGGTGGAGGAGGAGGATTACTACAACTTCTGTTGTGTATGCTGCTCCCCTGACCCTTGGCTGTGATACTCAGGGACAAAAAAACCTCAGATGTCTCTTCCTAAAGAAAATCCATTTGGACTGAGGCAACAGAATCATCGGAGAGATCTCGCAGAAATGACAAGAAAGGGAAAGAAGACATTTCTGGCGAGGTAAACAATTATCTTGTGTTTTGAAATGAATTTGAAAGGCTTAATGTTTGTGTCAGCCCTATAGAACTTAAAAAATAAGTGTCTTGCCTAGCCGGTATTGGTAAAAAAGGGAAGGGACTCTCCTTCCTTGTTAAATTATTTATATGGAGCCCTTAGCCCTCTAAGAGAATCTGATGGGTAGATGATAGGTTCGAATATGCAACTGGGTGAGAGAAAAAAATGCTTAGCCATATTCATATAACCAGCAGTCAGATCCAGAAATAAAACATGACCAAGGATACCCTTTCATCCTCCCTTCAGTCACTATGCTTCCAAAGATAACCACCATCCTGACTTCCACGAGCATAGATTTGTTTTGCCTGTTTCTCAACTTTTTTAATGAATGAAATTATACAATATAAACTCTTCTGTTTTGGCTTCTTCCCATCAACATTGTGATAGTAATATTCATTATATTGTTTTGTGTGGTTGTAAATTGTTCATTCTCATGATTATATTTCATCAAGTGAATATACTGCAAATTAGTCATTAATTTGTTGATGGATAGTTGGGTATTTTAGTTTGAGGCTATTATGAATAGAGATGCTGTGAACATTCTAGGATATGTCACTTGATAAACAAGTGTGCGTGGAGTATGTGTAAGTTTGTATACATACACATATGTTGGGTGTATCCTGAAGAGTAGAATTTCTGGGTTGCCGTTTATACATGTTTTTAGATACCACCAAATAGGTTCCTAAAGTGACTGTACCATTTATATAATTCCCAAAGCTGTGTTCCAGTTTTCCACCTCCTTGCCAAAGGGCAGGCCATCTAGGTATTCCATTTGCAATGACAGCATCTTAATAAATGATTACCTAGGAGATGGATATTCTGATTTACGGGATCTCTTTTTCCAGGAATAGTGAAGCAAATTCTACTTCTCCTCATGGTAAATAGTCCACACGTATGAAATGAGTGCCCCTAGTGGAAAACTTGACTCGCTGTGTAGAAAGAGATTTGACCCTGTCTTTGACCCATATTCAGTGTAAGTCTGTAATCTTATTCTTACATTTTATTCAGATTCATTTGTCAACCCAACAATAACCACTGTGAGCAAAACCAATTAATAATCTTTTTATTCTATTTTAAAATGACCATCTCCTACTTTCAGTTCTAGCTATATATCCTCACTTTATCCTATATATAGCTCACTTTAAATGAGGTTTTTCCGTCCCATAAATTATTTCTTGGAAAAGTTGTTTAGGGCTTTTCCCGAGCCAACTTAACTTGTGTAAACACACTATTGAATACATAGACAATGTAAGTCATGATACAGTACATTCCCTTTATTCTTTTTCTTCTTTCTTTGTCTTTATTTATTTTTAATGTCAAGATTTTTTTTTTTAAGATTTTATTTATTTGAGAGAGAGAATGAGAGAGAGAGAGCACATGAAAGGGGGGAGGGTCAGAGGGAGAAGCAGACTCCCCGCTGAGCAGGGAACCCGATGCGGGACTCGATCCTGAGACTCCAGGATCATGACCTGAGCCGAAGGCAGTCACTTAACCAACTGAGCCACCCAGGTGCCCAAGATTTATTTTTTTTAATGTCAAGATCCTAGTGACATATAATCCTCTTTTGTATGTCATCCCCTCTAAAGCTGGTCATAAACTGATTTATGATACCAGTCTGACTATTGGTACATCAAGTAAGTAAGCTGACCCAGGTTCAATTTGTACCATGTCAAAATGTGATCATTAATTTTAGATGATGACTGGAGAAATTTAGCGTGTGCAATAACTGTGGGTCCTATTTCTTGAAGTTTTCAAAATCCAATCCTAAGTCTCTCTAATTGGTGGCATATTCCATAGAACAAAAAGGAAAGTTAAGGCAGTATAAATATATCTTGCGGGTTTCATGATACGAAACAATGTATACTTTATTACCATACAGATACTTCAAATCATGAACTTTGAAAATAAGAGTTTCTACATAAGGTCACCTGACTTGAAAATTGGGAAAGGCATTAAGGATTTATAATGTTCTCTTTTAAATTTTAATCTCTACCTTTGTGGGCTCCTGAAGTTGTTATATTTGAGCTTCACTTTTAGATTCCTTAGAAATGAGGTTTTACTAAAAATATAATCCTCGGAATCAAACTTTCCCAGTGCCTAAAACTCCCTGGGTCCCACTGGAACACATATGAATTCTTCCAGGTCACTGAAATGTTGTTTCCAGGATATACCATCGCTAATCATTTTGTCAATGATAAATAAAAATATATCATTGAGCCTTGGTAAATAAGAGTCCACAGAATTCATTTTAACCTATCAAATATTTCAAACTATCGAATCTTTTAGCAAAACTGCTGAAGAAAAGCAGAATGGCTTATCTTTGTTTTCAATTCCCTGTTGTCCTACCTGCTGCCAGGGGTGACCACAAGATATGAAATATCCAAATTCAAACAGAAAGGGGAGTTCTAGGAATAAGGATCATCCTTTAAGTAGATGATCAGCCTAATGGTCATCGAATGCAGACGGGTCCACCAGGCATGATAGCATTCAACCTCTATTGGGGAACTTATTCTGAGACAGTGCTTTATAGAAGAATCTGACAGCAAACAAACAAACAAACAAACAAACAAAAAACCAAACCACAACTTCGGAAAGTAAAATAAACAAAGGACATGATATTATTCAGGCTTTATTTTTATCTTAGATTTTTCTTTTCTTCTTTGTTTTCAATCATTTTACTATATTTCTTTTTTTTAAAGATTTTATTTATTTATTTATTTGTCAGAGAGAGAGAGCACAAGCAGGGGGAGCGGCAGGCAGACGGAAAAACAGGGCTCCCCACTGAGCAAGGACCCCGATGTAAGACTCGATCCCAGGACCTTAGAATCATGACCTGAGCCCAAGGCAGACACTTAACAAACTGAGCCATCCGGGCGCCCCTCATTTAACTATATTTGAATGAATATCTAGTTAGGCTCAGTATCAGAAACTGAAGAACTGACACTTTTGCTGCAAAGAATAAGACAGTTTGTAATTACTGAATACCATGCCTTAGGCCAGTGCCTCTAAAAATGGGATGCACACACATCTCCTGGCGATCTTGTTAAAATGAAGCTTCTGACTGAGTAGGTCAAGAGTAAGGCCTGAGATTCTGCATCTCCACCAAGCTCCAGGATGGTGCTACTGCTACTATTCCTCGGATCCCAGTATGAGTAGAAAGGGTTTAAGAGATACGAAGTGCAAAGAACACATCCCCACTGAGAGTCCTTCCAGCAGGGATTAATACTGTCCCATCTTGGTGGAAAACAAGAAGACTCAGCTGGTAGTGATTGCACATGATGTGGATCCCATCAAGCCGACAGTCTTCCCACCTGGCCTGTGTCATCAGATGAGGGTTCCCTCTGCATTATCAAGAGAAAGGCCAAGCTGGGGCATCTGGTCCACAGGAAGATCTGCACCACCATTGCCTTCACAAAGGTTAACTCGGGAGACAAAGGAGCTCTGGCTAAGCTGGTAGAAGCCATCAGGACCAATTATAATGACAGATATGATGAGATCTGCCATCACTGGGAAGACAGTGTCCTGGGTCCAAAATCAGTGGCTCACAGTGCCAAGCTGGAAAAGGCAAAGGCTGAAGAAGTAGCCGAAAAACTAGGCAGAGTGTATGCTGTTCAGTTTTCTGTAATAGAAGTAATAAAGATTCTCCTACAAAAAAAAAAAAAGTACATTTTTAAGATAGAGTTAATCTTGCAGGTAAAATACACCTGTCTGCTTCCGTGTGTAATCAGTCAAAATTTAATTGTGGTCCCCTAGTAGAATCCAGATGTAATCCTCATTCTTGTTAGTATAGAGAGACTTCCTGACATAATGCAGTGATACACTAACAAAATATGTAGACACTGAAAATGAATCATGGGAACTTTTGTAAATGCTTAAAATAAATACATATCCACAGCTTTCAATGGTGTACTCCAGGTTCAATTGATAGAAATAGTTTTAAGATGACACCACTGACAGGGAAGATGAGAAGGAAAGATAGAGAATTTAAGCTGTTTTGTTTCTTGAGATGTGCAGAATGAGATTGCCAGAACACTTGCTTTTCCGTGAATGATTTAAACCACTAAAACAGAGCATTGAGACATAGCTAAAGTAAGAATTTAAGAGGCCAAGTCTGGAAGCCATCCCCATCCACCAATATTGTCTCCATCCTCAGTGACGAATTTGTAATGCTTCTGAGGAAGCTGACGAGTATCCTGTACCACCGGAAATATCGGGAAGTTTGTGTTAAAAACTTAGTGATCACTTTTCAAGCGTTTTTACACATCTTTTAATATCAGTGACAGTGAATTATGGGGAGAGGAGAAGGCATGAGCCAGGACCTTTTTTAATTTCCCTTGGTTTAAAATGACAACTAAGGGATGAGTAAATGGATAGAAGGGATTTTTATTATAACACCTGTGGAAAAAATCCTTTCCATAAATTATTTTGTATACCGTATGAAGACCTAATGTAAGTTTTCATATTCAAATCCAATATCAGACTTCATCTATTTACTATTTATTGTGTAACACCACACAAAATATAATTTCTTATTTTTGATATAAATGTTCTTTATTATCATAGTGGTAAAGTCCCAGCATGCAGTATTTACTGAGGTTATTTTTTATGGCAATCATAATATGAACTATACCATTTCTGCTTGGAATAGCAGCGGTCAGCACTACTAGATTTCCACTCTTATCTTGGCTCATTATACAATATCAGGCAAGTTACTTAACTTCCATAGACCTCAGCCTCCTCGTGTGAGATTGAATGTATAAACTATACAATTACTGTATCTCTTTAAGTTTATAGAAATAGCATTACAGAAGTATAAAAAACTGTAAATGACCCAGGGTATTTGCCTAAATATTTCTTCATAACCAAGCAGGTATTCCTGATACTAACACCAAGCTCAGGAAAGATCAAAGAATGATCAATGAAGAGTTCAATGTCCCTATAAGCTTATGTGCAATTCAAGCGTTCATTCAGCCAATGTATGGGGATGTATAATCTGCTAGACATATGAAGCCCCAAGTTTTATATGTTCAATTCTGATATATGTTGCTTAAATCAGGGGTTGGCAGACTTTCAAAAGTGACTCTATTGGTAACATCGTTCTTCTGAACAGTAGTAATTATTCTTTTGAATGCTGGTAAGTGCAAGCAAGAGGATAGTTGTGAAAATGAAGACTAGTTTTTTACCTTATATTGTATATTCTGGTGTTCCAAGAAAGAAACCTCCCTAATGCTGGATTCCTGTGAAATCAGTGGGCTCTTTACTTGTCTAGTTGATTGAGCCAGTTTATGTGCAACTACTAGTAAGTTAAACTCTGTCGCATTACCAAAACAAAAATTGAGATACTATTAGGATAAATTTGATCATTTTAATGTTTCAATTTAACAAATGAGAGAAACAAAAAGGACTAGTAAAAAGCATATGAAGAAGCAAGTCCAAATATGGTAATTCACAGTTCAAAGGAGAAGGTGGTATATCATCTCAAGAGCCAGCAGACCACAAAATAATCACATTAAAGATGAATGCAAGCACTGGAAGAAATGATGCCAGGAAAAGGCACCATATGTTATAGATTCTGGTATTTGTCAGAGATAAGGAAAGAACTGAGCCTATTCCTGGATGGGTCTTCTAATAGAATAAAATGAGAGGTTATGCTCAGTATAAAACTAGGTATTTACAAAGTTTTTTCCCATTAAGATCTTCAGAGATATTTAAGTCCTAAGAAATATTGGTATTGCTTATAAGTACCTAATTCAGGTTAGATAAAAAATGGTATCTAGAAAGAGAGTGTTTAGAACATTATGCATTTAAGGTGAATAGTTTAGCTTCATGGCTGAGCAGAGATTCCTAAGTTCAAATCGTGGCTGTTCCGTTTATGGGTTGTTTGGCATTTATTAAGCTTCTTAAAGGGACTCTGTTCAGTTGCCTCTGCACATACATCATTAACTGCTGTATTGAGAGAATGCTCGCATAACCCTTAGACCACTGTGACATATAGAAGCCGTCCGTTTACGGTAATTATCATTACTTGCAAGAATAAGCTGCGTATTTCTTTCCATTGAAGGCAAGCTTAAGTGTGAATAGCAAGCTTGTCTAGGGAACAAGAATGATTCTCTGCCTTCTGTTCTGTAGTGCCCGTTATTTAAAAAAAGAGAAATAACAATCACCAACCACCGACCCCTTAAAAAGTGAGATTTAGGGGTGCCTGTGTGGCTTAGTCAGTTAAGCGGCTGCCTTTGGCTCAAGTCATGATCCCAGGGTCCTGGGATTGAGCCCCTGCTCAGCAGGGAGTCTGCTTCTGCCTCTTCCTCTGCTTCTCCCTGCTTGTGCTCCCTTGCGCTCGCTCGCGCGCTCTCTCTCTGTCAAATAAATAAATACTCTTCTTTATAAAAATGTGGGATTTATACCAAACATACATATGTGCCTATGTGCATTTATGTGTATGTTTGGGTATGTGTGTGTGCTTGTGTACATACATACATACATACCACAGCCTGGGAGATTGAACTTCTTATATCTAATAACTATTCCAAAATGTCAGGACCTAGTCAGGTGTTATGTATGCAAATGGTGTTTATTTACAGAATTTAATTTTTTTTTACATTTCAAATTACTGTTACTGCTTTTTCTACTTGCAAATCAATTACAATAACCCCTTGGCTTTAGCAAACTGAGTTATTATAAAGGACTCTGGGGCTTCGTGTCAAGTAGTAATAGGAGCCCATGTACAGCTCAGCTCTTCAGTGGATGTAAGGTACTTAACTATTATTGAATGAGCCTATAGATCACCCAGTATCCACATCACAGTATGGTAGTCTCTTTCTCTATCCTTCCTCGCAAATGCAGTAGCTCTGTGTTATTAGTGTATCTTGTATCTGTGTAGAAAAACGGCCCCCAAAGAAAGCTGATTGCTAATCTAGACCTGGGCTGTCCAACAAGGTAGCTGCTAACCCCAGAGCACTTGAACTGTGGCTAGTCCATTTGAGATGTGCTGTAGGTGTAAAATGCAGAGATTTCAAATACTTGGTATGAACAAAAGTGAAAAAAATCTCATTAATAATTTTTATTAAGATTACATGTATGTGATAATATTTTGCATATATTGGGTTAAATAAAATATATTATTAAAATTAATTTCATGGGAGGCACCTGGCTGGCTCAGTCAGTAGAATGTGTGACTTGATCTAGGGGTTGTGGGTTCCAACACCCCGTTGAGTATAGAGATTACTTAAAAATAAAATCTTTAAAAAAACTAATTTCACCTGGTCTCTAAAAAACTTTCTGTAATGTGGCTTTTAGAAAATTTAAAATTACAGATACGGTCCCCATTCATGGTTCACATTATATTTCTATTGAATAGCACCGATCTCGACAGAAGTGACAAGAAAGAAAACAGCTAAGAAAATAATTCTTAGAAAAATGATAAAAAGTATGAAATTTAAAGTGATAAATAATAACTTCTATGAATAAGTCCACCATAGTCAGCAATATCCTTGTGTTCCCCCCAAAAAAGATTTTGAATATTTCATATAGTATTCCAGTCAGTGCAAAATTGTTTACCAAATGAGAATTAAAACTTTAGCAAACTAGAGCTGTTAATGGAAGTCAGATTCTAGGAGAGGCAAGAAAACTGAAAACATTTCTATAAAGTGATGGGGTGAAAGCAGCAATGAGAGTATTTATTTTAGTCAATTTTCTAAGGGAAAAGTATATCTTATGGTGATATTAATAAATTTGGGGATTTGTGACGATCCTAGATGCATTTGAATGTCAAGAATATAATGTGGTTTTCCCTAGTATCTTTTAATTTTATAACCTTTTTTTAACCTCAAGACATCAAAGCTTAGAATACAGTAGTCCCCTCTTACCTATGGGGGATATGTTCCTAGACTCCCAGTGGATGCCTGAACCCACAGATAGTACAATACCCTGTATATACTGCTTTTTTTTCCCTATAAATACATACCTATGATGAAGTTTAGTTTGTAAATTAGACACAGTAAGAGATGAACAACAAGAACAATAAAATAGAGAAATTATGACAATATACCGTAATAAAAGTAATGTGAATGTGGTCTCTCTCTCTCAAAGTGTATTATTGTACTGTACTCACCCTTCTTCTTGTGATGGTGTGAGATGATAAAGTGCCCATGTGACAGGATGAGGTGAGGTGAATGATGAATGACATAGGCATTTTGATGTAGCGTTAGGTTACTACTGACCTTCTGAATATATGTCAGAAGGAGGATCATCTGCTTCCAGACTGTGGTTGGCCACAGCTAACCGAAACTGCAGAAGGAGAAACTTCGAATAAAGGGAGAGGCTACTGTATCTCATTAACTCTTTCAAGGTTGCACAGCAGTGTTGAGCTATACTAGGAATCCACCCCTGTGTGATTTCCAGGCTCCTGTGACAAAATATATCCTTGAGACCTTGGTCCCTGGAACTACTCTGCAAAATAATGCTTTTATGCTCAAGTAGTTTTCAGAAAAGCTGCATATTCTGTTTCCCTGTGGAACATTATCCATTCGTTAGCATATTAAAGGCACTGGGAAGTACTGAAAATCTATTGAACTTTGTTACATTTTTTTCTCAAACTTACTTTACCACAGAGCACCTCTTCCCCTTCATGTGCATTTATATATCACATATCAGCTGTATATGCCGGAACTCATCTCGAGAACAAGACTTGGAAATGCTGAAATATATTCAGCTGTTTCCTATTATCTGTCATTGTTGATTTTTATTATGAATTACAAGTGAAGGTGACTTTGAGAAAATATAAAATGTTCAGGACGATGTATCATGTCATGTTCAGATGGCTCCCTTCTAGCTTGATCAGAAAATCAAACCTGGGATTTAAAAATACACTTAGATGCATTTCTTAGTTATATCCATAGCATGTGATCCAGAGACATTCAAAGAAAGCTGTATTTAGACTCATCGCTGTCTAGGAGTCTGTTTTCAGGGGACATAGGTAGGGTTTGCTTCTAATAAGATTACACTTCTAAGTAAGAACTTGGGACTTGAAGAAGCATTGGCAACATAACAAATACATCATTGCCATCAGAAGTGTAATGGTCCCACAATTGGTATTGATTACCTAATGCCAAAAGTTTCATAATGTATTTCCTGGTTTACATTATTTTTTATTTTATGACTTTTCTTCTATAAATTGTGCAAAAAATGCCATCAAGGATCATGAAAACAGACTGTTGTCAAGAGTTCCTACCGCAGTGAGAAATTTGAAAGGGTTCAAACAAAAAGCAAAATCTTGTTACTTAGCTATTCTATATTTGGAAATTGAGCATTTCTCAGAGGCACTTCTGTCTCTGGGACCTCGGGAGCTGCATACTTACCGTGGAGTTCCTGATTAGTATCCTGGTCACATTCCTGTCCTGTCTACCTGACTTTGATTATCTTGGGTTCAGAACATGATCCTCCAGCTTCCTCCCAGAAAGAAACCATTTAGGAACACAAACTCAGTGGTAACAAGTTTCAAGAGTTAATGACATGCATTCTTCCAGCCCTGCTTCATCAGACATTCTTTTGAGATAGCCAGCTTCTTTAGATTTGACACTTCAGTGAATCCTGAGATACACTAAACAAGGATATGAGATTACTGAGCCCTTGGTTTCCTTGTGCAAAGTGCAGTTCACTGAGAAGACTGTTTTCACCAAGCCATAGGCTATTATACAGCAGAACACCTTTGCACTCATGAAAGACTGATTGGGATTAAGAACCTAGATGCTAGCTTTGGATCCTGTTTGTACCGCACCATGTAGCCTTGATCCTTATCTTTGTCTCTGTGAAGTAGGGCTATATTTCTCTTTCCTCATCAGCTCAGAGGTTTTCTGTGAGAGGTACTCAAATGAGGTTTGTTTGTGAAATAACATAGGAATATAAAGTTTTATCATGTGATACAACATTTGCTGGTGGAGGGCGCCTGGGTGGCTCAGTTGGTTGGGCGACTGCCTTCGGCTCAGGTCATGATCCTGGAGGCCCGGGATCGAGTCCCGCATCGGGCTGCCTGCTCGGCAGGGAGCCTGCTTCTCCCTCTGACCCTCCCCCCTCTCATGCTCTCTCTCTGGCTCATTCTCTCTTTCAAATAAATATATAAAATCTTTAAAAAACAAAAACAAAAACAAAACAAAAAAACAACATTTGCTGGTGGGCATCATAGATTATGGAACCTTAAAGAATCCTTGAGAGATTGTCTTAAACATTCATGTGAAATTATATATAAAACCAGTGGTTCTCCTGATTTTTAACCTATAAAATCTCCCATGACTCTTCCTCACAACATCCCTCCCCACTACCAAAAAAAAGTAGTTTACAGTAATGTGTTGTGTAACATGAATGAAGATGGGAATGGAGGTAAGAGGTAAGAGAGTCCAGAAGATGGAGGATTCTCATGCCATTCCTAGATTTAAGCTCATCATCCTATGACCTCTTAAAATTTCTCCATGCCCTCTCAGAATTGCCTAAGAATCACTTTAGAGGCAGAAAAAAAATGACCTTATGAAATCATTTTGAATGTTCTGGTAGAATCATGTGCAGGTCCTATTGAGTTCATCTAAGAGAGGCATAGTTCTGGTCTCTGGAGTCAGACTGGGTTTGGTCTGTTGCCTACTAGCTGATTCCTTCACTTACTAGCTGTGAACCCTCTCTCGGCTTCAGTGTCCCCATCTGTAAGTGGAAATAACAGTAGTACCCACCTCATAAGGTTTCTGTGGAAATTAGTGAGATAGTACTGTAAAATGCTCAATACAGTGCCTGGCATATGGCAAGTACCCCAGAAACATTAGCTGTTACTACGTCTGCTGCTGCTGTTTGCAACCATCATCATTAAAGACAGGGCTTTATGAATGCCCTTGACTTGTACTAATTCCTTTAAAAAATACCAGTAGCTCCATTAAGAGACTATAAAAGGGCTAATAATAATTGCAAATGACAGTAGGCTCTTGGATACTAAATTCTGTTCTGGCAAAACTGCAACTTGTTTGAAATGTTCCCTGTATTATAAAAATGAATAGAGAATGAATAATGGCTGTTACCTCTTTTTTTGGCAAGTCAACACTTCTGTATTCAGGGTTAAGAGAAGTTTATATAGGTGATATTTTTTTCAAGATACTGTTTAGGAAACAAAATAATTAACTTTGGCTAAACTCAAGATACTATTCACCAAGTCTGTGATTATACTTGAAGAGAGTAACTTGGATTCTAAGGGTCCTACACCTCTTATATTTTCTTTTTATTCAAAGAATAGTAGTCTACCATAACTGCTGAAGTCATTCTCAATACACACCTATGAACAAATGAAATTCATACTTTTCTGTTTACTTCTCAGAATATTAAAATTAATTTTCTTGATGATTAGAAGTGCCCTTTTAACAGCATTTTAGAATTTTAAAAAATTTTCTTTAGTAACAGTATTGCTTGAATATGTAATCTTAAAATTCCTATCGAATGCATTAAATACAGTCTGCAAGTGTCAGGAAAATAGCATAAATAATGCAAAACTTAACATAGATTTTATGCCCGCTTCAAATATATAATAAAGATGAGCTACATCTTAAGGATGGAGAAAATGAGGCTCTTAAAACCTGTAAACCCTTAACGAATCCAGTCATTGATGTGCTCGCCTCATATAGGTGCAACTTATTCTAAAAATAATTGGGAGATAAGTGTCAACTAGTACTCTTTTAACAAAAGGGAAGACATTTCACTTTAATAGCATCTTTCTGGGTGCTATCTCAATGTAGGACATTCTAGATTCCCACTCCAACTTTAGATAGGCTGCTAGATTTTTAAAGATAAGATTCCTATTTTTTAGATCCATAGATTTAAAATACATACAATTTATTGTCCCCACTTTGTTTTTAATTTTTAATATAACTACCCCTAGAACTAATACAGTGTTTTTTCTTAAGATTTTATTTATTTGTCAGAGAGAGAGCACAAGCAGGGGGAGCGGCAGGCAGAGGGAGAGAAGCAGGCTCCCCGCCAAGCAGAGAGCCCGATGCGGGGCTCGATCCCAGGACCCTGGGATCACGACCTGAGTCGAAGGCAGACACTGAACCGACTGAGCCACCCTGGCGTCCCAGAACTAATACAATGTTAATGTACCAATCTCTGAAATAGTTTCAAGGAATCCTAACCTAGAAGAGCTTTCAGGAATGGATCAGATTACTGGAACAGGCAGGATTGAGGATTAGTTTTTGGTTGACTCTGTAAAACAGCACCTGTGAAAACGAAACACTGCCATTCACAAATATTACACCTAAATATTTTGGCCATTAAACATGAAAACTAACAGTAGGCAGTTTAAAAAGCACGCCCGTTTGATTCACCCAGGAATTGGGCAGGGGTGGCGTGGGTGGATTCAACAGAGTGACTGACGCCGGCAGCTTGCTTTTCACAGCCCCTTCTCCCTTCTTCCTCTCTGTGCCCCCTGCACACCCCCATGTCCGCAAAGCTGTTCTTCTTCCTATATATCCCTTAGCAGAATCTGCTGACATAAATTGTGAACAAATGAAGAAGACTTCAAAGTGTAAATAAATCATTAGACAAGAATTAGTGCTTTTTTCTTCTCTCAGGAGCATTTGCATGTTGACATGAACTGAGCACTGAGTGAACAGACTAAATCCCTCATAGGGCTGCATCCTGTGTCAGGCACACAGGACTTCTCTGTGGGCAGCAGGCTTGGCGGGCGTGCCGGATAATCCTCTACTAGTGAGGCTGATATGCTGAAGATGGAAAAATACAGGAAGGGAAGAGAAGGCCAAAAAAATTAAAGGGAACAAGATTTCGGTGTATTAAGTCCATTCTATACGCCTGGCCTTGTGCTGGGCATTTTCAGTGGTAATGTGACTAATTCTCACAACCGTTCTGAGAGGTGGGCATTATTGTCGTACGGCTCTGAAAACGGAAGTCATGTGGGTAAGGGGCCTGCTGGCTCATGAGGAGCTAGGTAGCTGAGGTTTGAACCCTGGGATGCCTCGCTCTGCAGTTAAACTCTTATGGACTATACCTACTTCTGACAACAAGCACCAAAAATACATTGCCGAAAATACGACAATAGCCATAAGTAGGGATAAAGAGAAATAATCCAAAAATAGCTCTGTTGAGGTTACTGATGGAGAGGCAAAAAGAAAGGTAAGATTTTTTTTCCCTGCAAGGGTTCCCTCTGAGGATCGCTTTCCCTGGCTGTCTGGCTTTGTGAAATTACACCTTCCCTGGTGGCTGGCAGCTGAGTGTGCCCTTCTTTCTGTCAAGGGCAGCTTACAGTTCATGGCAGAGTTTATTTGAAGCTTGTGGGTACCAATTCCAGGCAGCAAGATACTACTTTCAGAAACTAAATTAGCGGGGCGCCTGGGTGGCTCAGTTGGTTAAGCGACTGCCTTCAGCTCAGGTCGTGATCCTGGAGTCCCGGGATCGAGTCCCGCATCGGGCTCCCTGCTCAGCAAGGAGTCTGCTTCTCCCTCTGACCCTCACCCCTCTCATGCTCTCTCTCTATCTCATTCTCTCTCAAATAAATAAATAAAATCTTTAAAAAAAAAAAAAGAAAGAAACTAAATTAGCTTTCTTCAGAGTCATGGCAAAAAGCGATACAACAAAATTGATTACCTTAAGGGGCCTTCCCGGTTGTTTTATTGCTTCTTGAGCCAATTTGTTCTCCCTGTGGTGTCACTGTTACAGAGGCCGGTTCTCTTCTGTTCTCATTTTATGAATTGGGATCATCTGAATATAGTCATAGACCATCTAGTTTAGACCATTTTTCTCAGAATTACAGAGACGGGGAACATTCCAAACCATACTTGTTCCAAATGGCAGGGAGTGGCTTCAGAATTTATTTTTGGAATCTTTTGAACTGTTTCTGATGTTTATGTGAATACCGCATCGACTGTAAGCCTACTTCTATCTGTTCATTAATAAGGGTATGGGAAGCTTATGATAAGACCAAAGCAGTCTGCTACCATCTAGTTTTTCCCATTTCCACTTTCAGGCATGTCCCCCATCACACAGAAAGGTAGGTGTTAAAGAAGCAATTCTTCTTTCATCCCTGAGAGGGAGACACTTATAGTGGTACCACAGAATCTGTAAAAAGAAATAAAACAACAAAAAAAGCTCTCATTATTATTCTACTTGTGTCTTTATTTTAAGTGGATCTTTGGGTAAAAATGATGAATGCATGTTGTATGGTTCAACTCCATTTACAATCACTAAGCATTGACCTCCCCCTCCCCTCCTTATGGAGGCAAAAAGTATATGTTTCTTGAGTAACAAAGATTATTAGCCACCACCATGACCCTGAGCAAGACTGTGAAAAAAATGCAATTCTTCCTTCCCTTCCTCCTTAGTTCCAGAGTCTGGACACTTTCCAGTCTTCTCAGGTTTCTCCTCTGCAAAATGGTTGTTCTACTGTCTGAAGACTCCTGTTGTTGCTGTTATTTAGGGCTGGTTCCCATGCTCTCAGTCCAGGAAGGCAACCGGAACCCTTTACTGTTGATAAGTGTATAGAGCACTTATATTATCCTGGCCGGGGCTGGGCTCTGAGAAAACATCGGTGAATAAAACAGGTATGGTTTCTGCCCTCACAAGCCTGACAGATGAGTAGGGAGGACAAACGTTAAACTTGTCATACCAAAATTAAATGCATAATCAGATAGAGCACATCAAAGGAGAAGTAAAAAGCCCAAAAGATATTATAAAGGGGAAAACCAGTTAACATGGGGTTGGAAAATCAAAGCTTATGGGAGAAAATAATATAAAAGCTGAGAAATGAAGGGTGAATAGGAACTAGCCCAGCGAAAAACAGAAGGAAGAGTGTTTTAGAAAAGGGAAAAAAACACGTACCAGCAACATTTCAGGAAGAGGTGGGAAGAGCCAGGTGATTTCCATTATTTTTACTAAGGAGTGACGGATTCACTGGTTTATCTCTTCCACAGATGATATATGTACAATGTAATTAATAGAATATAAGAAGAGATTTGTTTCAAGGAATGAGGTGAGGAGAGAGCCTCATTAATGTCATACACCTGTGTTGATACAGTTCTGCTCTCCTCCCTGTTAACCTCGGTCAAACAGTGGTATCAAGGAGTTGCTGGAAGGCACTGGTTTTCCCAGTGTGCTGACAACTAACATAAAAATGTAAATACCTTGCAACCAATGTGCTTACTATGCAAACACAGCTTCAAGGAAAGTCCTCCAGGTCAGCTCCTCCCACTTGTTTCCTCTAATTCCTTACATTAAGCTGCTTTTGTCAGACAAGTTACCAGTCTTACAAGGCTATCAGACATATGGAGAAAGGACACAATTCAATTTGAAACTGCTCAGAGACATAATAATGATTCTGTGCATTTTATGTTTAAGTTTTGTCCCTGAAAGAAAACTATAAGTAGCATTAAACATATGAGAGTATCTATTATTCAGATAAGCAGCAATATTACTTTTCAGCTTTGGTTCAGCATAAACAAGACCTGCAGGTTTAACAATTTGCATACATCCTTAAACAATGTATTGTTTTCATTTTAATATATTATAAATACAGTTTTGTATTTCTTAATGAGATTACTGTCCTGGGTTTCAGGATGTGTGTAAAAAACAATTAAGGCATTAAAATTAAAGATAAATTATCCCCACCAGAAATAATCTTAGGTTATTTAGTAAAAAATCTCGAATCCAGCAGAGGAAGGAAAAACTCCCTAAGGAGTCTTTAATTGGAACTCTTTAGGACTTAGCAGAACTGGAACCAAAATCTCTCCATAAAAATGAACAATGCCTCACGCCACATAAATTACAAAATCTGAACCCTAAAACAGCATTATAACAGCTGATTTTAATTGTTTTAATAGTGCGCTCAAGAGAGGCACACTCAGCTTCCTGAATTTCTTTTAGAAATGAATGATATTCAGGGCGCCTGGGTGGCTCAGTCGTTAAGCGTCTGCCTTCGGCTCAGGTCATGATCCCAGGGTCCTGGGACCGAGCCCCGCATTGGGCTCCCTGCTTGGCAGGAAGCCTGCTTCTCCCTCTCCCACTCCCCCTGCTTGTGTTCCCTCTCTCGCTGTGTCTCTCTCTGTCAAATAAATAAAACCTTAAAAAAAATAGAAATGAATGATATTCTTGTCAGCTATGGATCAGTTATGAGGTATTCTTTTTTTTTTTAAGTAGGCACCATGCCCAGAGTGGAGCCCAACATGGGTCTTGAGCTCATGACCCTGAGATCAAGACCCGAGCTGAAATTAAGAGTCAGATGCTTAACTGAACCACCGAGGCACCCCCACATACCATATGGGGTATTCTGTATGGGGAATGTAAAAAACAAAACAGAAACAGAGGGACAACAAAATTCTATACCATTCTATGCCTCCTTCACTAATGAGAAGCAGATGATAATAATCCTTACATGAAGGTTATCAATGGATAACTCACAAAGTTCCTCCTCTCCATCTAATTTTTAATTTAGCTTTTTCCTTGTCTTCCAATATGTAGAAAAAATAGCAATAATCCCTGAGGGAAAAGGAAGAGGCTAACAGAGATTCTCTTACTGGTGAGCGATTTATGTGAAAACAGCCAGCTCACTTTCCTTTGCCTCCTTTTTACCTAGGGAACTGAATTTGCGGGTTTGTAACTGGATTTTGATTAGGAAGCACATTCTGTGGCCACAGAAGATAAACTCGAACTACTAACTTTGTTGTATTCGTTTTAAATATTTTTGGCTGTAAGTAATGAGATACCAGGACCTAAAATGGCTTGAACAGAAAGGCGTTGCTTTTGATGAAGTGACCACTGGAGGCATTTCAGCTGTTTATGATGTTAGCACCAAGTACAGAAGGCCAGCGTCTATGCAGTTTTCTTGGTTTTTCTTCACGACAGCAAGTTGCTAGTGTGACTACAGACACCATGTTGGTGTTACATGTGGTGATGAGGAGAAGGAAAAGGACTGGGGAGGAGAGGCAGCTCTAGTTGTTTCTATTCCATTTATCAGAAACACAAAAGCCTTCCTCAAAGCCCTTAAAAGATTTCAGCTTATAGCCCATTAGCCAGAACCATACCATATGGCCATCTCTAATGGGAAGGAAATTGGAAAGTTAATATTTACTCTCTAGTCTCTATAATAAGTGCAGCAAGGATGATTGGGAGATGGAAAAGGCTATATGAACAAGACTATCAGAGGTGGACACATTTGCTCTATATTCATATATTGTTTTCAAAGCCTTAAGTTAATTTGTTAAGCTTTCTCAAGGACAAGATGATAGAGAAGAGCTAAAATCTTCGTGCCAAATGCGAAGTAAACCTTGGAAAGAGTGAAGTACAAAGGAAAATCAACTAGAAATGATCAAAAAGTGCCTTGACACCAGATCTTACAAAACTTTAGGTAAACCAGTCAGTAATGGACCCTGAGGTTCTCTAACCCATAATGTAGAAAATAAGAGTATTTCTCCTAGTTTTCACAAATGACACCAAAAAAATTTTGGTAAAGTATATAAATTTATAAAAATAAATGGATAGATATAAAATTAACAACCTGTAATTATTTAAGGTGAAAAATTTGTTATTTGCAGGAGAAAAACAATCAACCAAAATAACCATTGCTGTCTCTTAGTCATCAACCATGATTTATGCCCTGTCTATAGGATGAACACAAGAATAATAATTGTTTTGGACATTTTAATCATATTATCCCCTGAAACAAATGATGGTGAATAAACTGGCTTTAATCAACTCAATCAATGGTTTATTCAGTACCCATGATGCAACAAGTCTTCTGCTAAAGGAATACTTAGGATTTGGGGAGTGAGGAAACTGGCAGAGAATGATCAATGAAACAAGGTCGAATAGATGGGCTGTGGCTCAAGGAACTGGGAACAATTGTTGTTGGAAGGGTGTGTATAAGTTTGAGAAGGGTTATGCTAAAGTATACTAGCATCCGATTAGAGTCTTGCAGAATGATGCCACTCGTAGAAAAATGGGCGGAAGCAACAGATATAGGATATAGAGGTCTATGTGTGAGTAATCCAGAGTGACTGCGTTTTACTGGAATCATAGGAAAGAAAACTTGAAGGTGGAAATTTGAATTGTAGAAGTCCTTAAATGAGGAAATGAGGAAATAAACATGGGGCATTCTGAAGAGCAGTACTTGGTTTATCTTTTTAAGGTTTTATTTATTTATTTATTTGACAGAGAGAGAGAGAGAGACAGTGAGAGAGGGAACACAAGCAGGGGGAGTGGGAGAGGGAGAAACAGGCTTCCCGCTGAGCAGGGAGCCCGATGCGGGGCTCGATCCCAGGACCCTGGGATCATGACCTGAGCCAAAGGCAGATGCTTAACGACTGAGCCACCCGGGAGCCCTGAGTGGTGCTTTGTTTAAAAGATGTGTCTATGGCTGCAGAACATGGTTTTTCTAAAGACTATCAAAATGGTCCTGGGAAAAAATATTAGTGTAATCCGCCCTAACCCACAGTCGCCGTTACCACAGCCAACCACAGTCCAGAAGCAGATGATCCTCCTTCTGACATATCTTCAGAAGGTCAGTAGCAGCCTAACGCTACGTCACAATACCCACATCATTCCCCTCACGACATCTCCTCACATAGGCATTTTACCATCTCATGTGACCACGGAGTACAGTACGATAAGATGTTTTAGAGGGAAAGAAAGACCACATTCACATCACTTTTATTTTGGTTATCTTGTTATAATTGTTCTATTGTATTATGAGTTATTGTTGTTCATCTCTTACTGTGCCTAATTTATAAATAATTAAATTTTATCATGGGTATGCATGTACAGAAAATAATAGGATATATAGGGTTCAGTACTCTCTGCAGTTTCACACACCCACTGGGAGTCTTGAAACGTATCTCCCGTGGATAAGGGAGAACTACAACATTCTGGGATGAGGGCATGTGCCACAGGAAACATATGAGTTTTACAGATTGAATTGTGTTCTCCCAAAATTCATGTTGAGGTCCTAACTCCAGTACCTCAGAATGTGATTATATTTGGAGATAGGGCCTTTAAAGACATGATTAAGGTAAAAAATGAGGTCATCTGGGTAGACCCTAACCCATGTAACTGGTGTCCTTATAAGAAGGACCCATATAAGCCATATAACCTAACCCATATAACACCCATATAACTGGTGTCCTTATAAGAAGAGATTAGAACACAGGCACAGAGACTTTGTGAAGATTAAAGGGAGATGACCATCTACAAGACAAGGAGAGTGGCCTCTAGAAGAAACCAATCCTGTCCACACCTTGATCTTGGACTTCTAGCCTCCAGAACTGGAAGAAAATAAATTTCTGTTGTGTAGGCCACAGAGTCTGTGCTATTTGTTATGGCAGACCTAGCAAACTAATACAATGAGCAAATACTATTTTTGTTAAAAAAAAAAAAAAAGTAGTGAAATAATAGACTAAATTCGTGGAAGTAAAATTAGAACAAAGGAAGTTTCTGGACATATTGTGTAGGTAGAACATCACTGAAATTCACAACTAATGCAGTGGGGCATGGAGATAAAAGGTCAGTCGTGACTGAGCTGCAAAGACTGGGAAATGGGCAAGTCCAAAGTGACAGTGGGTTGGTAGGAGAAAAAGTTGGATATGGTTTCAGCTGTGTTTCCATTCAGAAGGTGCTGGATCCTTATGGTAGAGGCATCCATCAAGAAATCAGAAATGTGTGTCAGACATTAAGAAACTGAGGAGATGGCCAAGTAAGCCAGTATTGAGTATAATCAAAGTGCCAGAGCCTGAACCACCAAAAAATGAACTGTACAGTTCCTTTTAAATAGCTGAAACATGTATGACTAAATTTCTTTATATATCATTTCAGTGACAGACAGAGCTCTTTGATTTTAAAACAAAATAAACCAACTAAGAAACCTTATCTTTCTGATGTCTAATGCTTAAAATTTCTTTTGAAAAGGAAAAAAAAACAACAACCCTAAAGCTTTTATATTTTGGTCTTTTCTGCACAGAGGTAAGACCAAAAAGGCAAATGCTTCATGGAAAGGTCAAATGATGATTTGAATTCATACAAGTATGAATATATGAGATTAGATTCTCGAGAATAGATTTTAATTGGCATTAGTGGGGAGTGGGAAGCATTGAGACATGCTCCCCCTCCTTCTGCAAGAGAGCATATGGTGCAAGAGGAGGTGCCGTGAATACCACACAGAAGAGGTTGCTTGGGGCCAGTTTGGAGACAGCATCCAAATCAAAATAGTGAAAGGATCATATTTCCCCTACTAAGGGAAAGTTGGCTTTGATTATATATTTCACTTCTGTGCCATATTTTGCTTAAACCCTACCCATTGGGGAAAATCAAGAATTTGGAATTAGCTTTCCAAGTCAAAAGAGTGTTCCCTGCTTTTATCTCTTGTTACTAAAATGTCCCGCTGGTTCCCAAGAGTAAAGCTTAGCTGATGTGCTTGCATAAATTGTTTATATTGTTCATTAATTAATGTGACGAACATATTAAAAATAGGACTCGTAGTTTTCATCCTGAGGGCTTACACATAATAGCAACAACCTTTGGCAAAGTACTGCATTATTTATTTATAGAACAGTTTTGACTCATTTAATAATGCTCTGTAATTAATTTGTAGATTACTTTTTGACTTTGTGCAATTTAGCATTATGTTCCTGCAAACGAAAACATTTTCGCTGCTGTTATTTAATAGTGATCAATTCCCCTTAATGTCTATAGATAAATAAAAATGTTAGGGTGGTTAGAATGACCCGAACTTCTGAGAGAGCTATTTATTTTATAAATATTTTTAATAACTACTATATTTTAAGCAATGCTCTAGGTGTTGGGGGAAAGATTCTGAATAAGTAGAAAATGTGTAATTTCCTTTAGGTGTTTTACATTCTTTTACGTTCTTGTTTAACCCTTAAAGGTCTAAGTTCAAATCATAGGAGGAAGGACCAAAATCAAAGAACACAAGATGATGAAAGAATTTTTAGAACCACCTTGTTTTGTTCCTGAGTGAATACAGATGTGCTCAATTTTATACATTCAATACCTAAAGTCTTATGATTGTTAATCCAAATCTTGGACCTTCAGAATTATGCTGTGTTTCATGATAAAAGATTAACCTGTGTTTAGTACATTTCATTGTCAAGGTATATTTAAGGATTTCAATAAGTGTTTAGACAAAAGAGAGAAACTTGATCAGACAGTGTAATTTCTGAGAACAATTTACTTATGAAGCAAGCATTCTGATTAGATTTAACCTGGGCCTTACAAAATGGTTTATGTTAATGCTTTTCTCTAGGGAGGTTTCTTAAGGTATGACTCCATGAAAACATTGGCATGGAACTCTGCCATACTTGCCTCATCTTGGGGCTCTAAATCAACAATGCTGATGTAACAGTTGTCAAATGAGGTAAGCAACAGCCCAAGACTTTCCTTTCCAGTAGGTATAGTCTCATGGAAAATCACCTTTGAATCCAACAGATGGAATGATGCCACTGGGTGTAGCCAATGGGAAAATCCTAAAGGAAGTCCCCAACTGGTCAGTCTTCTCTGCCTCACACTCTTGAACTTGGTAAAATATTCAAAATGTCCTTCCTTTAGAGGAAGATGCAGTCAATGATTCACCTCTTGACAGAAAGCTGCTTGTGGAAAGTGTGGCCCCACCACCGTACAAGGGCAGCAAGATCTGCTGAGCAGATAAACTGCCCCTTTGCGTCCTTCCAGGCCTGCACTTGGCTCAGATGAAAAGCTCAGTCTTGCGAGCTGCCAGAAAGTGTCTGGCACAGAGCCCACCTGTTTTCTCCAGTGCCGAGTATTCAATTGACTCGATTCCTCAAAGAGCTATGTGCGGGTGAAAGTGAGGTCACTGTTGACCTTTAATTGCCCTGAGGTTCTAATGATGTAATGGATGTGAAAGCGCTTTTTGAAATCACAGTGCAAGTACAAGATAACTTTTAGTCATTATTTCAGTACCTGAGGAGAATGTAAAAATAAAGAGAGCCACCAATTTTACAAGGTCCCACATGAGATAGCGTTGTTTTCCCATCTACTGCAGGCATCTAGAACGTGTAGCTCATCTAGGCTGTCGATCTGTGAACCGAGTATTGAAGTCGCTTTCCTTTGTTCTACAACATGCCCTTGCGATACTTCCACCATCTGCTGTGCACATGGGAAATTTGTGCACTTTTTCAAACAATGTGAGACAAATGCTAGCTAGGTTAGCCTAGTGTTTAAAGCATCATAGAATGAACTAAAAAGCAGCTGCACGTATGTAATACCTACTATATGCCAACACCATTCTAATGTTTTATATATAGTAAGTACTTTATTCCTAACAATAAACATATGAGGTACGTACTACGATTACCCCCATTTTACAGATGTGAAAACTAAAGAATAGAGAGATGAAGTGGTGAGTTCCAAATCACACAGCTAGTGAACGGCAGTCAGACCTCAGATCTTACTGGTCTGTCTCCAGAGTCTGTACAATTAACTGCTCTACCATATGCTTTTAAATATTGGTTTATTGGGCGCCTGGGTGGCTCAGATGATCAAGCGTCTGCCTTCGGCTCGGGTCATGATCCCAGGGTCCTGGGATCGAGTCCCACATCGGGCTCCCGGCTCAGCGGGGAGCCTGCTTCTCCCTCTGACCCTCTCCCCTCTCATGCTGTTTCTCTCTCGCTCGCTCTCTAAAAAATAAATAAAATCTTAAAAAAAAGAAAAGAAAAAAAAATATTGGTTTATGACTATTGTGCTATTTCTAATAGTAGATGTAAGGTTTTTTTGTTATTTATATTTCTTCTTTGTCTTCTTTGGATCTAGGATCACATGTAATATGGTCCTAGATAAATTAAATAAATAATATTATATATAATTAATTAATTAATTTAATTAAGTAAATAAAAAAGATTTTAGCTCATAAGAAACTTCTCTGATGATCATACATAAAATAGTTTACATTTGTAGAACATTTATGTATTGTTAAATGTTTCTCCTTATGATTATCTCATTTGATCCCCTCATTAGTCTTTAGAATGCATCGGGCTTTATCCTCATTTTGCAAATGAAGAAACATCAGAAAGATTAAAGTTTGTTCAGCTTCACATCACAAGTTTGTCACATTTCTAAGGCCAGATATCAGATTTCCTGGCTCTCAATATACAGCACTTTTTCCAGAATGTCATACTGTTCCCTCATTTCTCTGTATTATAGTTTGAAGAAAAAAAAAGTGAGAAGTTTAAGAATCCTAACAAAACTGGTGAACAATTTTGTGAGAAACATTTAGAATAATTTTAGATAATTTTAGTTCTCACTAAAGTAGAAGGTGAAAACACATTATGTTAACGGCAGGCTAGGTCAAGTTAAGTGCATATAGCTCAGTTCCGGCTTATTAATTTTCATTTCTTGTCCAGCTAATGTGAACACCTTGAGAGGACAAGTCTCGAGTGCTCTCTTGCTTTATGCTATTGCTTTTTTAAGGTAGCTCATTTGTACTTGTTTATCATTCCCTTCCTTCACTCAGCCCCAGAAGCTGTGTTAGTAATTATTGACCCAGGCAAGCCTCTAAGAGGACAAAGGCAGATAAAATTGAAGTGCTCTTTATGTACAATCAAAATGCATTTTCCATTTTTCAGAAGGAGCAAGGCATTTTTAGCTGTGAGGTTCAGAAACCATTCAGTTGTATGAGCACTTGAGTTTCTGCTAAGAATCACAACTCAGTTTTTCAAAAAACTTTTTTTTTGATATTTCATTTACAGCCAGTTTCTTGGAGTATCAGGGTGTATGTGTATAAATTTTTCCTTTCTGTATTAACATGTAAGACAGGGCAGCATAATAATGTATTTATTCATTCATAAATATTTCTCAAAGAGTTACCAAGAGTGAAGAATAGTGCTAAATATAATGGGAAATGTTTAGATGTAAAATTACCTTATCACAGGACCTGACACATGATAGATGCTCCAGAAATACTTGTTAAGCTGAAATGGGTTATCCTATGAACTGTATCCCCCTGCCTTGGTATCTATTCAGGAACTTATGAATTCATGAAATATATGAAAATCATAAAGGAATTTAAGAATCATCTCATATAGCCCTTTTATTTTTAAGAGATGACGCAGTGGAGAACCCAGGCAAATTGTATGAATTTTCCAAGAACACACATCTATTTGGGAGGATACTGTTTTCATCATCATGATGTGTTTTGAGATTACATCTATATGTCAGTGTCTACGGTACAGAGCATCATGGGAGAGGAGCTGATGAATGTCCTAGAACAGTATTACCAACTGAAAATAAAATCAGGGCGCCTGGGTGGCTCAGTCGTTAAGCATCTGCCTTTGGCTCAGGTCATGATCCCAGGGTCCTGGGATCGAGCCCCGCATCAGGCTCCCTGCTCCACGGGAAGCCTGCTTCTCCCTCTGCCACTCCCCTTGCTTGCGTTCCCTCTCTAACTGTCTGTCTTTCTCTGTCAAATAAATAAATAAAATCTTAAAAAAAAAAAAGAAAATATAATGCATACCGCAATTTTAATTTTTTAATAGCCGCTTTTAAAGGGTTCAAAAAGTGAAATTAATTTTAGAATGTATTTTATTTAACTCCATATATCCAGAATATAATTTCAAGATGTAATCAATATAAAAATTATTAATTGGCTATGTTAAATTTTTTTGTACTAAGTTCTCAAAATCCAGAGTATATATTATACTTTTGACAATCTCAGTTTGGACCAGCCATATTTCAAGTGCTTCATAGGTAGGTCCATGTGGCTTGGGGCTACCCTATGAGACAATATAGCTCTAGTATCACAGGGGTAAGATTACTATGCTTTTTTAAAGCTACAGTTTTTTTTTTATTATTGCTTATTTTTAAAGTTTGATTTTAATGTAAAGGCACAAAAGTAAAATTCTACCTAACTGACTTGACAGGATTAAAAAAAAAAAAATTAGAATGACCTGTAACCATTAGAGAAATTGAATCAGTACCATTTTAACCACCCCCCTCCAAATTAGTAAATAAACCAGTCATCGAAAGTATTGACTCAGACCATTCTACCTACAAGTTCTACCAAACTTTCAAAGAAGACGGAACTTGTACCTTTTACAAATTGTCTCATTTTACAAGTGACTATCCTTAAGTATACAGTTTCCTTTGCAGTACCAGTAGAAGCTTAAATTGTTAACTAATTTTTTAAATGTGATCAGACAATAATCTTAGTTATCCATACTGTCTATCATTATTTTTCACTTCCTTCTGAAAATGGGCGATTAGTGCTCGCTTCGGCAGCACATATACTAAAATTGAAAATGGACGATTAGTTTTATTATGGATAAATGGCAGGATGCTGCTGTTTAACAGACTGCTGTATAAATAAGCCCTCCATGCCTAGCACTTCATAGTAAATGAAAAAAAAAGAAGAAAGAAAGTAGGAAGGAGTTATCTGTCAGAGGAATCTAAGCTTGCCAATTATTTTTAGAGATCTATAGACCAAAAATTGAGGTTTTCTCTTTCTCCCTATTCTTCAAATTCCTGTTTCTAATGAGAAATTCTGCAGCAGTAGAGTCTACTGCATTATTAGATGTTCAGTCCACAAAAAGCTAATGTAATTGTGGGTTTGGCTGTCACCTTGACCTTTTCTTGGATCTTTGCTCAGAGCTTAGGTGAATATGTTGGGGAGGCTTTCCTCTTTTACGTTTGTCAGCTTTTGAAGTAAAACCAGAGCTGGCATGAGAAAGAAAGGGAAAGGCAGGAAGCAGAACAGAAAAGCCAGGTGACATTTCTCTAGGCTTCTGAATTTGCTACAGTATTATCCCTGTGATCATTTCATACTCAGCTTTTCAAACGGCTATCACAGTTTCATTTTATTTTCTGGCCCAGGGGATAAATCAGTAGACTTCTACAGCCTTTTCCTCAAACGCTGACTCCAGTTCTCTACATGGTACCACATTAATAATGTCTTCCTTTTCAGCTGTCATCAGGCCGTGCAGCCTTCCAAGATGTTTGGTTGTTTCTTTTTTTTTTTTTTTTTAATTCTTAGTTCTTTTACAGTTCCTATATACAAGCATGGATTGTTATTAATATCAGTGCAGTGAGGAAGATAGACAAGTGTGTTAGAATCTTTGTAGCTGTAGCAGAAAACTGCAACTCAGCTGGCTTAAAACATAAGCAACCCCAAAGTGGGAAACTCAAGTCACTATAAGTAATTCAATGACATTATGAAAGTCCTGTCCTTCGTTAATTTTTGCCACCCTCAAGTACTGGTGATTTTTTTTTTTTTTTTTTGGCTTGTTCCCCCATGATCTCAAGATATCTGTTACAGTTGTAGCTATCAAATTCAGATAATTATGAGAGGTTTTAAAAAAAAAAGCATCTTTCTTTTTAAGTCTTCTTTTAAGATGAAAAAACATGTTTCCCAAACAGACTTCCTGTGTCTGACTTCTCTTCAACATCTCATTTTTCAGAATTGTATCACATGTCCTAACCAATTACTACCGCAGAAATGATACCTCCGTGATTAGTTGGGACAGTTGGGTTTCCCTCATGGGAGCTGGGTCTGAGACTCGCCTCACTGTACGTACATGCAATGGTGTGTAGATATTTGAATCGTATTAAGGGTCTAGTTAGAAGGAGAAATGGCTCTTGATTAGGACCCCTCTAGAGTCAGCCACAATGGAATCAGAATAGTATAGGGTAATAAGTGCTAGGGGAAGCATCTAAGTTCAGGACACTATAGAAACACACAAGAAGGACATCTAGCTAGGGTTACGAGAACAAGAGAGAGCGAGTCAGAGAGAGTGGTCTCCTAAAGAAAGTTACCTGACCAGAGAAATAAAGGGTGAGAGAAAATAACCAAGGGAAGGGTGGTGGGAGGAGAAAGAAAGTATCAGATGGAATATCACATGCAAGTGACTGGGGATAAGAGAGAACATAGTGGGTTTGGGAAAATGCAAAAAATTCAGTTTGCCTAAGGTATAGAGCACAGGAGGGCATCGATCTGAAATCAGAGTGGAGAAGGATACTAAGCTAAATAATAAGTCTAATAAGTCATATAGAAATTTATACCTCATTTTGCTGCAGTGGGGAGCCAATAAAAGATTTTAGGTAGCAAATGACATAATCAGATTTGCACTCAAAAAAAAAAAAATCTCTTTAGCTGCTGTGAGAAATTGGTTTGTATATGATTAAGAGTGGAGGTAGGAACGGGTGAGAATTAATTACAGTAATCCCAGGGGTAAAAATGGTGATGCAGCTGCAGAGAGGTGGATAGATTTAATTGGTATTTGGGAGTTTTGACTAAACAAGACTTGGTTAATAGGAGAGGAGAGAAGTGGAGATCCATAATTACTCAGATTTTTGACATGGCACCTAGAAGGATAGAGACGATGTTTATTTAGGATAACAAAGGAGAAGCCAATTTGGAGGGGAGATGGACTAATTTACATTGTACTTAATTAGTTTGAGAGGCCTATTCTGTCTGAAATTCAAGAGAGATATTCCTGTTCTTAGAGTACTTTCAAGTGCTAAGGGATATGTTCCCCAGTAAGTGATGTAGACCTTTCTAGAGGTACTATATAATTTATAGCTAAAGATGCAAAGTAAAAGAAAAAAGTCAGATATGGTTTAGAGAAGAAGGAAATGCTTCTTCCTGAGGGATAAAAGAACGGGAGAATCTGAAATTAGACAAATGGGAATTGTAGAGGGATGGGAGCACTGCACTCTCTACGAGGCATGGCAATTTCCTGGGTTGCTAGGGCAAGTTCGAATGGGTACAATAAAATGCAGTTTGTACTGGTCAGAACACCTAGGATCCCAGGAGAAAAAATTTATACATATTACCTATAATGATCTTTATTGCAAGGTGTGTTAGTTAGCTATAGATACAGTAATGCTACATAACAACCAACCATAAAATATCAGTAGCATGTAACAATAAAGCAATTGTTTTGTGCTCCTGGGTCTGCTAGTGGGCTGGGGTGGCTCTGTTTCAGGCTGCAGGTTATCTTCATGTTTGTTCCTCCTGTTTCTCCTTCTTCAATCCCTGGTTTCCCAGGGACTGTTCTTCTCATGGCAGAGTTGAGAACTCCCAGAGTGGCAAGTGGAAACATTTTATAACTTGTAGGACCTCAATTTGACATAGGCAGTATCATTCATTCCCACATTCTGTTGGTCAAAACGTACAATATGGCCAAGCCCAATATCATTCAGGGAGTTGGTGGGGAGGGAGAGGACAGGGAAGGCAGAGAATAATTTGCTGAATAATAATTTGCTAAATAATAATCTAATCTGTGACACAAGAATAGATAGAAACTTGAATTGTCATGGGATTTGACCATCCGCCACACAGTTCCTGGAACATCAGGGTTCTTAACTGGGGAGTATCCATTTGGCTTCTTAGACTAAATCAGGAGAGCAACCAAATTTGAGTGGCCTCCTTTTTTTGCATATACTTATGCTTTCCAAAGGGATGACAGGGGCCCATAAACTGCTTATGGAGCTGATTAATTATTGGTCAGAATCAGAATCAGATGCTTCATGACCATCTCATGGTCATGATTAGTTTCTTTTAGTTTCATGCAACAGTATCAGTCTATTCCTCAAGGACTGGTTAGAGGTTAATATTACCTCCCTCACCAGCACTACATGTGAGTGATAAGAACTAAAACATTTAAAAAAATGATTTCACTATTTTCTTTAATATGTAGTTTCTGGACTTCTTCCAAAAATGTAGCACATTTGTGAAAGCCACGCTAAGGCCTTGTGCTGGTTATTATACTAATAATGTGACTTAATTATCTCTGAGATAATATGTGGCCCGTGGAAGTGACATAATTTTCCCATCATGGCACAGCTAAGTTACGTATGTTAGACCTGTAGATATCCTCCAACTATGCTGTCTCTAAAGCTCTCCTTAATTGCTTCATAAGCAAGAGATTTTAGCCATTTTTGAGTTCCTAAGTTGAAGATATGTGACTATAATTGCATTAATTTGTCCATAAATTCTCAAGCCCAAATAGTCTCATGGTGCTTGAGTAGAACTGTCTGTGCGTGTGTGTCCTATTTTTAGAAGATCATCTTTTAATATGGATACTGGTGACATAGTTATAAAATACGCCAGGGGAGCTCACTTCTTGTCTCTCTTCACTTCTGAAACTCTGCTCAGCACTTTTCTCAGTTCGTTCTGTGGCTTCTGTGCTGCTAGCAATGACCAGGGACTCAAGAAAACCACATCCAGTGAAAAAAAGTGGCCTCTTTCCAGGTATAGTTCTGTCCTGAGATTCCTTTTCACATCAGAGACGATAACGTGTGACTGCTTCTCTTCTCTCCATCCCATAGACATTTCAGAACAAAGCTCTTGCTTTTCTTTTATGATTACTTTTCCATTGCAGACTTTTCTTGGTGTTGGAGGACTTAGAGAGAGAAGAAAGAACAGGGGAAACACGAAAACAAGAAGATGAGCGAGAGGCCATATTTAAAAAATATATTCATGTTTAATCTTTCAGAAATTAAATCTTCCTGAGATCCTTGAATATTAGCTGTTCCAGGGATTGTGCTTGAAAAATTAGATTCCAGCCCTGAACATAAATATCTTGTACATCTGAGGATTCATCACTGCACCTGTCATAGGAGGAGGTCTTAGTCAAAGCCAGTTCCCCAGAGTGCTCTCCCAGGGAGTGGGAAAGAAGACGTAGTCTAGGTAACATAGCAGATGTATTTTGAGAACCCATGAGGATGCCATGGGATGGATGAATAAGAGTAGAAGAGAAGTCAGAAGAGGGTATGAAAGCGCAATTGACATAATGGGAACTGAACAAGGTACAGATAGAGTCAGGTCAAGTGTAATATGAACATTGTGAGACTCTGTGTTCCGTCCGTGGGTTAAGGACTTTTCCTGCTGGGGTGAGTCCTTAAAGCAGCAGACTTTGGAAATTGAAGAACTTTATTTATTTGCTTCAAATAATTTATCAGTTGAAAAACTGGTGGACTACTTAATTGGTTTGTCTTGATGAAAAATTACCAAATTCAACAAATTACTGCTGCTTGGTTGGTGGGTTGCATGGGGAGTGAATAAACAAAAAGTCAGGAAGGGAAGGGGGAGGATGGAAAGAAATGAAGGAGGAAAGGAAGCAAGGGAAGGAGATCAGGAAGGAAAATAGGACTCTGATTTTACTGTTTCTGAAAGCCACACTTTATCATTAATAAATTATAACCTCTAATCAAATCTCATACTACTTTTTTCAATCTTCACGACTTAGATTCATCACATCTCAATGGTTTTTGGATTTTAAATAGGTGATTAGCAATGTTAGCATCTCAAAGTTTTTTTACAGGTTGCTGAAGACAAAATACGGATAACAAATTATATCAAATAAGTATAATTGTAAGTAAGTGCTTTTAGTTAAAATTCAGTAAGTTGTTATGATTAAAAGTATTTCACCCTACTTTCCCCTTGTTTAAAGGCGTCTCATAAATAATATCTTACAGAGTGTCTGTAAAGTCTGCAAACACAGATAAGTTTATATTTTAATAGACTAAAGATGTCCTTTTTGATATTATGTGTAGTCACCTGTGTTTCCAGATTAAGTGTCAAGAATTGTTCTAAGTGCTTTATATGTGTTAATTCATTTAGGCTGCTTGGTTAGTATTTCTGTAGCCTTATCAACACTTCACCCCTAAAAGTGAGTTTCCCTACACACACACACACACACACACTTGTGGAATTCTAAAACATGAGAGCGCTCGATTGGCCACAAAGATTCAGAAAGATGTGCTTGGGGATGTCATCAGGACTATCCTGGCATTTATGCGTGGGGACCACAGTTATGTGATTGGCTCCTCACCAATCCTTGGCAGTAGTTTTATTTCATTGCTTTCTAAGTGGGGGGTGGATTTTTGTTTTATTTTACTCTTTGATGTTCCTCTTCATACCTACAGAAACGGCTCAGGGTTTAGAAGGTATCCTCCCACCTCTGCATTTGGAAAAATACGTTTCGACACCGTCTGATATGGAAAGTTTCAAGTCATTGAAAACTTTTCTATACGGTTTGTAAAAACAATTTCAAAACAGAGCACCTTTTGCTTTCCCAGCAGAATTTTAGCTCTGCTTGTGTAGTATTGCAAGTGCATCAACTATATAGTCATTAAATCTAAGAGACAAAACTATATAGCATACCGTAAGTATAGGTCACCTCAGAAATATTAGTAACGTCCTTTTACACAGACTTGGCTGGTATGTTACCCACACAAAAGAAAAAACACGGGATCATGGCTGAAGTTTATATAGGACCAGCCTAAGGCTGGCCATAGCTGTGTCATTTCCATGATTTCTCCCGGTCAGTGGAAAATTACTCTCAGCTGAGCCGGAGTCTACAGACTGAGCAAATGTCTGTTTCCTTTTCACAACTGAGTGTTTGAAACTTTTCAATTGGTAAAATCACCATTAAAGGTCAGAGATTAGTTTTTCATGCATGATGGATTCCATTTGCTTTAAAAGTATTATACCAGGAGGGTAGACTTTTTTTCCTGAGTTTAGAGCCAAATTAGAATTCAAATATTCACAGTTTGAATCAACTCCAAACCATTTCGTTTCATTTATTTTCCCTTGGCAAAATGATATTTTTTAAAAATGGGGTGGAAGGGCCTCTGGAAAAAAAATGTATACATATTCTCCCATATTTGAAATTAGCATGCAGTCTAAGGGTACTGAACACCAGTCCCACAATTGAGTTTAACCTGTCTTTCAATAGATTCTAAGCACTTTGAAAGCAGGGACTTTGCTTTTTTTAGATAAAATACCCTTCATATTTAATAACTTGTTCTCTTTTTTCTGTGTGTTGTCTTAACTAACGACTGCCCAAAATGAATATAAAGACTATATTCTTCCATCTTCTTAAAATAAAGGAAGAATTTCCCAACTTCATGACCGGTGATAAAAGATCATAAAAATTAATCTATATGTAGATTGAGCTAAAATATTATAACATCTACAGCCATCTTGTGCAGAAAGAGGCTAGGCTTACATAGTTTATTTATTTTTTTAAGATTTTATTTATTTATTTGACAGAGAGAAACACAGCGAGAGAAGGAACACAAGAAGGGGGAGTAGGAGAGGGAGAAGCAGGCTTCCTGCGGAGCAGGGAGCCGGATGCGGGGCTCAATCCCAGGACCCTGGGATCATGACCTGAGCAGAAGGCAGTCGCTTAACGATTGAGCCACCCAGGCGCCCCTTACATAGTTTATTTCGTAAACACACTTGTTAATTACAAACACACACATACACCCAATTGTAGAACAAGAAGTTAAAGGAAATCTTGCCTATCGTTCTAACACAAGTACACAATAATTATAGTTAACATGTTTTTATTTTAGTTTTTTAAAGATTTTATTTATTTGAGAGAGAGCATGAGCTGAGAGAGGGAGAAGCAGACCCCCTGCTGAGCAGAGAGCCTGTCACAGGGCTTGATCACAGGACCCTGAGATCATGACCTGAGCGAAAGGCAGACGCTTAACTGACGGAGCCACCCAGGTGCCCCTAGTTAACAATTTTTTAAACATTTCTTTATATATTTTATTTTTCCATGAATTATAATCAATCTACAAATGTACTTTTTGGCTCTGCTTCATTGATTACAAGAGAATTCCCCTCGTTGAGAATCTTTTTTGTATTTTAATGACTTCTTTGGTATGTTTCAGTTAAACAATTTCAGTTTAACTCTACTGTGTATATTCTGTAAGTTGCTGCCCCTCAGGGAACAGACGGATTTTTCTTTCAAAAATGGAAGAGAATACAGAGAATTTTGTGGTTTAAATTAATTTAATGGCTGCATGTCATTAAATTCAGTTTCATATCCTTGCCAGTTTATGTGTCTCTAGTTATGTGATATAAGCAAATTATTCAACTGTACTGTACCTCAATTTTCTCATCTGTAAAATGTGGATAATATACAGAGCCGGTAATGGCTAAATGCTGTATTGTTATTGTAAGTATTATTTTTAGTCTAAAATTTCCTCTGATCTAACAGAAAAGACCAATCTGGGACAATGCACTAGATTTGCTAGTAAACCACGTGACATTTTTTGAAATGTCTTCAGTATATCCCAGACCAGAAGAAACTGTGACTTATTTTAAATGTTTATTATGTATTTTTATTTATGAAATGTTTATTATGTATTCCTTCTCAAGGTATATGTCATTTGTTAACTTAGAAGTTCTTCTCTTTCTCATTTGTCAACACTCTATTGTTCCAGGCTTAGTTTACATAAACAGGAGAATGGTCTTTAAAGGAAGAAGTAAGGTCAGTGACAACCAAAATTCCGTATGTTCTTTAATCTTGCTGCCTTCCAAGACACTAGGATCGGACACCTTAGACGCACATCTGCTTTGATTTGAGGAATAACTGAGTGCTGAGTCAACCGTCATAACAGAGGAGCTGGAAATATCAGAAGGTAGAGAGGACTGGTTTATAATAAGCCAGTCTGCTCTTAGCTCTGAGACTATTCAGCTGCATAACCTCAAGGGAACTACATGGAAAAAATGAAAGGAGATGCTTTGGGCTTTAGAGCTTTTCATTTCCTGTGAGCAGGACATCCCCTCCCCTTCTCTATTCATATCCCCATGTCCTCACATCGTGTCTTCCTGCTAATTCTCTGCCTGTGCCTGAGCCAGTCTTCAGTTGTTGATGACAGTAAAAAACAGATTAAGTCAGACTTAAGTTGACTCTCTGTTGCCTGAAGGGACTGTGACTCTTTGTTACACCAACAGGCCTGTAATTTGGGGTGTCATATTATGCTGCAGAGATGTAGGGTACGATGACCTAAAATGTATCTCCTTAATGAAAAGGCTCTTGGGGAAGCCTGGTGGTCCCCTGCGTAGATGCTAGTATCTAAGTGTGGCAGTGTGTTAATTGATTTTGATAAAGAGTTGAAAAAAGTCATTAACTGGCCTCCCTCCCATTGACTGAAGAAGGCAGAGAATGCATGCACAGTGCCTCTGTGTGCCTCCTCTAGGGAGTGGTATGAATGCAGCTACTCCTGAAAGGCCAGAATAGGGCCTTCTCACAACCCTCCTGGGCCGAGGGTTTCCCTTCTTGCCAGTTGCTGTCCGCCAAGCCAGCGGGTGCTCTCAACGTCTAGACAAGCGCCAAAAACATCTCCTTTGGCTGAGATGTGCACTGGCCTAGAAGAGGCAGCTGGTGAGTGAAGAGGGAGTATCACCAGCTGCGACATCTCAAATTATCAACATGGCTTGACACCTGAGGCGATGGTACCTGTCTGTCCTGCAGCCCTGAGGCTGTGACCAGTGTTTCTTGAGTGACCATAGTCTCAATCCCTAAATACATTTGGAAATACTCCAGTGAGACAGCACTTGAACTTGGCATCAGGTTTGGGACTTCAGTGTCTAAGGACATGCTTTCTCATTTCTCTACCTCTGCCCATGTATAAGGTAGCAGATATTTTCATAGAGCCAAGAAAGACAGGTGGCCAGTGGTTATCCTGGCATCTGTTCTCCTCAGTCCAGTCGCTGTGCCAACTTTTACAAACATCATCAGCTAAGTTTGGTGAAAACTGCTTCCTCCATCCACAACTGAAACTGACACTACCCACATTCTAGAGTTCATTATGCAAAGCTGTGTCTGCAGATAAGTTAATAAGGAGTTTTGAAAAATCAACTGGATGTAGCCTTTTCCTCTTCCATGTAAGCCAGATGATTTCCCCACTTCTCCCTCTACCTGAGTATAGTTTGTATGCAAATCAGCAGCAAGATGGAAATTTACTCTGAGCTTTATGATGTTTTTAACCTGCTAAGGTACCTAATCCTTTATACATTTCCTTCTTCCCCATTTCTAAACCAAAATACACTTTCCATCACTTGCTCTAGAACATGATCATCTGTTTTTTCACAGTCGAGTTAGTGAGCACATCCATCACCTTAGAGTCCCCCCTTTTTTTACTGTGTGTGGTAAGATCACTTAAGACCTACTCTCTCAGCATATTCCACGCATACAGCACAAGATGCACCATAGTCACCATGCTGCCTGTGAGACCTCCAGAATTCATGCATCCTGCAAGTGAAAGTTGGTACCCTTTGACTGGCATATTTCCATTTTTCCCACCCTACCCCCCACCCCGGCCCTTAGTAACTACTGTTCTACTTTGTTTCTATGAGTTCGACTTTTTTATATTCCATACATAAGTAGGATTCTACACTCTTTGCCTTTTTCTGTCTGGCTTATTCCACTTACCGTAATGTCTTCCAGGTTCATCAATATTGTCTCTAATGACAGGATTTCTTGCTTTCATACGACTGAATAATATTCCATTGTGCTATGTACATTTTCTACATCCAGTCATCTCTCAATGGAAATAGGTTTTTTCCATGTCTTGGCTATTGTGAATGATGCTGCGATGGACATGGGAGTACAGATATCTCTTCAAGACAGTGCTTTCATTTCCTTTGGATATATATCCTGTACCATAGTGGGATTCCTGGATCATGTGGTGGTTCTATTTTTTGAGGACCTCTGTACTGTTTTCCGTGTGGCTGCACCAATTTATATTCCCACCAACAGTGCACAAGTGTTCCCTTTCCCCACACCCTTGCCAATACTTATCTCTTGACTTTTTGATAAAAACTATTCTAACAGGTGTGAGGTGATAGCTCACTGTGGTTTTGATTTGCTTTTCTCTGATGACTAGTGATGTTAAACACCCTTTCATGTACTTGTTGGCCATTTGTGTGTCTTCTTTGGGAAAATGTCTATTCAGATTCTCTGCCTAGTTTCTAACCAGATTATTTAGGGTTTTGTCCTATTGAGTTGTATGAGTTCCTTATATATTTTGGATATTCACCCATTTCAGATATGTGGTTTGCAAATATTTTCTCCCATTCCGTAGGTTGCCTTTTCATTTTGTTGATGCTTTCCTTTGCTGTGCAGAAGCTTTTTAGCTCGATGTAGTCCCATTTATTTATTTTTATGTTTTTATTTTTATTTATCTTTATTTTTGCTTTTTTTTGCCTGTGCTTTGAGGGCCACATCCAAAAAAATCATTGCCAGGACCAAAGCCAGGAAGCTCTTACCCTAGTGTCAATATTTAAGCTACTTCTATAACATAAAAAAACACACTCAGTGTTCAAAAACGGAGTTCAGATAATATTTTTTTTTAAAAAGGGCTAGCTTTAGTGATCATAAACATGTAAGAAAAAGTCGTTTTCAGTACTGCATAAACCTTATGGTTATACTGATTCCAAATCCAAATACAGATCCCCAGTATGCCTTTGTGATTGCAGAGCCTTGTCTATCTGAAGCTACAAGCATTTATAATGTCGGGGTTGGGGCCGTTATCTGTATTTACCTTTTGGTTAAATATTTAAGTGATTATGAAAAGTCTGGAAACGTCTTACCCTTCTTTGTTCTCTCATTTCTTTTCTTATTCTCTCTCTCTTACATTGAAACCACCTCAAAACTCCTTTCTATTTCAGGGGCACCTGGGTGGCTCAGTCAGATAAGCGTCTGCCTTCGGCTCCGGTCGTGGTCCCAGGGTCCCGGGGGTCAGGCTCCCTGCTCAGCGGGGAGTCTGCTTCTCTCTCTGCCCCTCACCCTACTCGTGCTCTCTCTCTCTCAAATCAATAAATAAAATCTTTTAAAAAAAAAAAAACTCCTTTCTATTTCTGCTTACAAATGGAGATCCAAATCACACCAAAATGTCTCTCTACTCCCGTCTCCCCACTTAACATTTCAGATGGGCTTTTTCCTTCCTAAGGATTTAGCGAGGAAAAGAGTCAAAAAGGTCCTTTACTGGCCTCAGATATCTGAAGAAAATCTGTCCTTTTCTTCTCCCCAAGTTAGAATACTTGCTATAAATAATTGGAGATTCCGAAGCCATTCTGACATAGCTGGCTTTTAAACAGTGTTTACTAATGAGCGACATAATATGAGTCATGGTGGCGCTAGGTTTGGTGTTTGTTTGTTTGTTTATTTTAGACAGTTAGACCTTGCTAGAAGAGGGACATGATTCAGGCAATAACTCTGAATTTAAGGTTTATTGTTGATTTGATTTGACAGTATCTTTAGTGTGTTCATTTTATTAAGGAATCTATGTCAAGCAAGTGCACATGCACGTACAGAGGTGTGTGTGTGTGTGTGTCTGTTTCTATTTGTGTATGTTGGTTTCACATGTAAGAAAATATACTGATTTAACCCAGGCAAGCAGATTGATATTTCCATTTCTTCTAGAAATAATACATTCACTTGCTAATATATGATCTATCCATATGACCCCCTAACACACAAAAATAGTAAACTGTATTATCGGTTCATGTTGTAAGCACTGTGAGGCTGTAATTTTTTTTCATTTCACTGTTTCTCATTAACCTTCCCCTGTGGCATCCTAGCTCATATGTATGTGCCAGATATTGAAAAGGCCAAATGACAAAAAAGAGAGGGGATATAGAAAAGAAAGGAGGGACTTGAGAAAATTCAACAATTTATTAAATTAAAATGATAGCAAATTCAGTGGTTGACAAAGAACAAACAAATATAACAATCTCACTCTCACTTTAATCAACTTTCATTTATAGTTCCCAAGTCTCAATTAAAACTCTTCTTTAGTGGCACAAAATAGTGGAAGAACATGTTCTGGTCCGAGTTCCCCTAGAAATAAACCCCAAGACAAGGAGTATAAGCAGTTTATTTAGGAAGTTCATATAAAAGAAGTAAAGGAGGGGTGTCTGGGTGGCTCAGTCAGTTAAGCGTCTGCCTTCAGCTCAGGTCATGATCCCAAGGTCCTGGGATCGAGCCCCGAGTTGGGTTCTCTGCTCAGCGGGGAGCCTCCTTCTCCCTCTGCTGCTCCCCCTGCTTGTGCTCTCTCCCTCACCCTGTCAAATGAATACAGAAAATCTTAAAAAAAAAAAGTAAAGGAGTGTAGGGAAGTCAGGCCTGGAATGGAAGAACACAAATCATGCTTCATCAGGCCGGTTACCACAGGGAAAGTGATGCCCAGCCTGACTCCCAGCCTCGGCAAGGCAATGTGTGCAGAACTCCTCAGAGTTATCCCATCCAAGGGGTGAGGACGCTGGAGTACTTATCTGCCAACCCTCCATCCGTCACCTGTTTCTGGGGATCATTAACAACCCACTGATTCTGTTTTTTTTATCTATGGGCTAAGCATGGAACTATGGCCAGAATATAGCCCTTAAGCAGAGACTCATGGGTATAAAAGAAAGAAAGAGAGAGAGAGAAAGAAAGAAAGAGAACCAAAAACCCTCAGGCAGGGAGTTGCAGGTATTTGGAGTAACCGGTTTTGAGAGAGAACCAGTTTTAAGGGTCATAGACACTGAGTCAATTCTATCTGCATGTGTGTATGAGTATTATGAATCAAGGCCTCTCTTCGTTCTATGTGTCTGAGAAATTATAAAGAACTATTATTGTTTTTGTATTGGTATTTTGGATTTTGAATCTATAACACCAAAGATGATCTTAATATAGAGCAGATTTGTTTTATTTATCACAAAATCAGAGGTACAGTCATCGGTTTATTTGGAGTTCTCTGTAGACTGCCATTTGAAATAAGAGCTTCCATAGGGTGAGATTTAAAGGTATTTTTCTGTAAGCTGTTTAATTATAAGGGGCTTTAAAAATACTTTATCATATCATAAACCTTCAAAACAAAATGATTAATCATCTTGTGAAATCTGTAGGAAATATTTCTTAAATGTCACATTCAATTACCACTTCCAGAGCTAAGTGGTAAAACAACTGTTTCCCTACTGGCTGAAATGTGGTCTCACCAGATACAAGATCAGATAGCCTTGTGGTTAATTGAACTTTCTCTTGGTTTAGGAAGAAAAATGCAAGGCTCTATTTATGACTAATTCAAGGATTTTAAGAAGTTCTCCTAAATCATTTCAGCAATAAGGCAAAAACAGAGGCCTGGAATGCCAAGGTCAGAGGCAACTTGTCAGGTCAGGGCCTGACCACCTTCTACCACAGTTTCCTTGTGTAGTCGTCTACCCAGATCTCCCAACACCGCTCCTCTCACAAATTGTCCCTTCCACCAACCCTGTAGAGCCCGTTCCAGTTTTGTTGAAAAGTTCTTGATCTAACCCCAATTTCTTCATCAAGATTTACTGATGGGGTAACATTTGATATTGCTGCAGGTACCTCTTCCACCTCGCTCATGCTTTTTGTCTCTGCCATGCTTCACGAGAGAATGGCTTTCTCTTCCACCAGCTTGTAAGCCCCATGTCTAAGAGGATCCTCTCTCCTTGAAATCTTCTGACTGACCACTTCACTAGGCATTTTCCTTCTCCACTTGCTTGTCGTAATATTCATGATCCGTGTCATTCATTCATTCGTCCACTTGCCCCTTATTCACTGAGGGATTCCCACGTGCCAGGCACTGCTGTAGTTACTGAAGACATAGGAAGGTACAACACAGGCAATGCCTGTGCTCTAGTTCTAGGTCTGACCTAGAACAGACCTAGAACTAGAACTCGAACTAGTTCTAGACATAGAACTGCCCTGGAAGGTGAGACCTACAGTGGAGAACAAAACCTTTTCAGATAGGATAAGACCTATGAAGTGAATAAAACAAAGTCACGTCCTGTTTTTCCTGGGCGTACGTCTTTTACTATCCATCTCTATTTTTATTATAACCTCCCTGAAGCAATACTTCCTTCTTTTATTTATTCGTATTTACCACCGTGACCCATAAATATCTACTGATCCATCTTCATAAGTGTGTGATACTCTTCTAAATAGATCCTATTTGACAATTTGGGATTTATGTGAAGTTGGATTAAGTTGATAATGTCATAACTACAGTAGCTGTTGCAAGGAAGGACACATTTTACACTTGTGGGAGCCTTAGCCAATGTCACAGTTGGTAGATTTTGTTATAAATGGTTACATCTGAAGCTGTCATGGAGATGTATACTTAGTTTCCCTTTCAACTCTCTACCCTTTACTTCCTTTGAAATTAAGACAGACCCTGCTGGTTCCTTAATCCCCCTAATCTCCATTGACCCTTCCCACAGCAACACATCAGAGCCTCATCTCTCCTTTAGAAAGATCTGAAATCTTAAATCACCTACTTATATTTAATTTCACTTTTAGCCCTGCGTTAATCTTTGTGATGGATATGAGGAAGTCCCAGTTCCCAGTTAATGAATACATACAGAGCCCAGCAATGACACATGATGACTCCAATTAGGTGAAAAAGCTTCTTTTTATCAGCATGGAATTCTTCCCTTTGAATTACATGGCAGCTGACCTTGTTTCACCTGGTGAATTTAACCTTTTCTTAAATGCTGGTGTGTGTGCATGTGTGTGTGCATGCACACCCTACTGATTGCTTACTGAACCAGTTTCTGAATTAGTATTTGGCAACATCAGCATCAATTGTATAAAGGAATAGCAGTGTCTAAAGGAGTTAGGCCTCTCCAGACATCAACTTACAGCTACAAAGTAAAGAATAATTATAACTATTTTAGAGGGTCATTTTGAATATGGGAAGAGAAAATATCGATAAAGAACCAAGTTGATAGTAGCGTTGAATAAATGCTAGTTTTCTTCCACCTTCTCTGGTTTATGTAACCGAATACTCATTCAACTAGCCACTCAGATTTTGACTAATGATTAGCTAAAGAGTAACAATACAGATTTTTTTAATTAAGTCATTAGGATTGGTTGGTTTTATGCATGGATGGAATAGGCATTTGACATTTCATCACAATTAATTCTCCAGTTCAAACATTTCCTCATTAGAGGCCTGGAATGTTTACCATTGGAAATTCCACTGTGTTAAGTTATTGTTATTTACCATATGTACTATTAAAATATAAATACCTGATAGCCTGCTGATGCATTCGCTACTTCACATAAAGGAGTTTCTCAGAGATTAATAGAACAGTAAATCGGTGAGTAGTCCTAAACAGTGATGCAAAGAAAATCTGGTAACACCACCACCACCCGTGCCCCAAACTTACTTTGTTTGGCTTCACACTGCTGTCCAGACAGATTTTTTTTAGAGTTTGAGTTAGCACCAATATTTAAGATGGGAAGATGTCTCATATAATTTCAAATTTCTCTTTACAAATGAGAAAAATTGGTCACATTGGGCTCTCTGGGGGATTATCCTAATATCTAAAACTCTTCAAATTGCTTAGTGATCCCTGGCCTTGCTTTCAGTGCCTTTTGAGAGGAAAAAAAACAAAAGGGCAGGGAAAGCGTAATACTATTCTTGTAGTTTCTACTCATATTCATTTTTTGGAATGCCTATCATTTTCTATCAACATCTGAATATTTCTGGGTTTCTATTAGCCTTTAGCAGTAACTACATTTGAAAGTATACAGTGGACAAAAAGTCCTACAACAAACTTAACGTTCTTTTTTTTTTTTTAAGATTTTATTTATTTATTTGACAGAGAGAGACACTGCGAGAGAGGGAACACAAGCAGGGGGAGTGGGAGAGGGAGAAGAAGGCTTCCCGCCGAGCAGGGAGCCCGATGTGGGGCTCGATCCCAGGACCCTGGGATCATGAGCTGAGTCGAAGGCAGACACCCAACAACTAAGCCACCCAGGCATCCCAACTTCTTAGCATTCTTAATGAAAATGCTATTTTTCATTTTCTCCAAAAGTGTCCTTTTAAGCTGTTCCTAGTTTTTATCCTTAAAAGACACAGACAGTGTTTCCTCTGGAGCCATAAACACACTTGAAACATGAGAATCATAGTAATACAGCGGTGATCATTTTTATTCATTCCAGAATCCTAATAGTGGAACAAAAGGGAGACACCATCTTCTTTAATGGTAAAGGTTAACATGTACTGAGCCCTTGACTGTGTGTTGAGCACTGTTACGAGTATTTTACCTGCAACATCTAATATAATCCTCCCAACCACCCTGATTACACCCGTTTTACAACTGAAAAGCCTGAGGCATAGAAAAGTTAATTAACGGGGCGCCTGGGTGGCTCAGCCGTTGAGTGTCTGCCTTCGGCTCAGGTCATGATCTCAGGGTTCTGGGATCGAGCCCCACATTGGGCTCCCTGCTCGGTGGGAAGCCTGCTTCTCCCTCTCCCACTCCCCCTGCTTGTGTTCCCTCTCTCGCTGTGTCTCTCTCTGTCAAATAAATAAATAAAATCTTAAAAAAAAAAAAAGTTAATTAACATGACTGGGGTAGGGGACCAAGTTAGGGATTTACACCGTGCCACTCTGTGTATAAGGCGTTTCTAACCACTCCTCGGCTGATACTGCTTTCTCTGTAGCACTCAGAGCATTAGCCTCTGTGCTCCAACTTAGGCTTTTGGGATTTATTTAAAGATGAAAAATATCACTGTGTTGTCCCATCATTTGAGAAACAAAGGTCGGACCACCATCTTGCGTGATTCCGAAGGTCCAGTTCACATTGTGGCTCGTGTCAGTGGTAGCCTCTGGAGCTTGCAGTGGACCGCCCGCACGCACATGTAGTAGCCTTGCTCAAATGACCCCTCACACCAAGGGGTTTTCCTCTTTATTCCTTTAAATGATTCTTAGTTATACTAGCAGCCCCTGGGTAACAGCTTCTACTTTAGTCTCTCCTCATGCCAGGAATGAAAGAACAGCATTAAGTTCCTACAGCTGGTTTTACATCCTCTCAAGAGTGCTGGCAAGTTCCTCAGGGTGAAGTGAAATCCTCCACATCTATTTCTTCTGCGGCCAGTCATGTCAAGAAACAGTCGAAGACAAACTTTCTCAGCAATGACCTCTGAGGAGTTGGAGGCAGGGAGCTCCCAGGCTTCCCTGAGATGGGCCAGTGGGGCGGTAACTTTTCCATGCCGTTGCAGAGCTGAGTATAAAATGGTGACTCACCGTCCTCCGGCAGAACGCCCAGTGACCCAGCGTGTGCCCAGTGGTGTGTGACTCCCATTGAGGCGAGAGAGTCGCTCAAGCACTAAAATTTGACCCGGTGGCCCCTGTGCACGTGCACTGACCCAGTTACAAAAAGGCAAGAACTCCTCAGCATTCCTGAAGCTCTATTATTTCCATTATAGGGCCCTTGAAGACAACAACAATGGAGAAAAAGAATTTGGTAATTGAAGCCTCTGTTGAATATCTCATGCTATTTCAAAACACTTCACTCCAGTTATTCTTAGAAAACAAAGTCTACCCCGGAGAAAAAGTATTGACCATCCTCACTGAGCCATCAAGCAGAACGGCAGTCAGAGGTTTAAACTTAGATACACCTGTTTCACTTTGGGCTAAAATCTGCTCTCCATGTTTCTATTTTCTCTAATTGAGTAGAAATGCAACCCCAGTTCAAAGCTATATTCCTGGGACTGAGTGAAAATAAAATTGGCCCTCATAAGGACTCTAATACTTCCTCCTTGGTTATGGGGACACTGCTGGGCCTCAGCAACTATCTTGGTTCACAAGTCACTAACCAGGTATTTTAAAGGGCAATTTAACACATTATTTTGCCACAACCATGCAGCAATATTATCGTTTTAATTTGGTCATTCAAGTACCCAAACACTGGATTTATTATCTTGCAGTCTCATGTGTTCAGTTATTATGGAGAAAACCTTAAGGAGTGTAATATTTTTCTTCCCAACTAAACTAGTAGGTTCTTAATGGTAGCAACCATGTCTCGTGCTTTTTCATCACCTACGATTTCTAGTATGAGCTAAATCAGGAGTAAGTCCCTGTGGGGAATGCTTGATGCCTTACTTCGCCTCACTAGCAGGAAATAGTACACTACCTGGAAATATTCAACATGCCGCCTTGCATGAATCACTTCTTACAAGAATTCCCTTTCCTCCCAGATCCCATCTTCTGGGGCCCTGTTGTCCATGGCACATATTATGGTCCTCAGTGTTTAGAGCATTTGGGCTTTTTAGTGGGCCTATGAAAATACATGAGAATTGAAAATGAAGCAATTGACTCCAAAATGCAAAAAGGAAATGGCAAAATTAAGATTAGAGTTTAGTGAAATATTCGAAGTATAATCTGTCAACTTCAATAACTGTCAAACAAGTTATTCATAAAAAACTTTATTACATTTGAGGAAAACTTGTGGGCTGAATTTTTGTCATCTTGCAGGTATTCTCGAGCATGCTGGATGATTGCAGAGAAACTAGGGCCAATCATTAGTTAAATGAATTTAATATTAACCAAGTATTATTATTATTATTGTTATTTTAACCAAGTAATTTTAAAATCAAAATTATATAAAGATCCTTTCCAGATTTTTATAGCAAACATATTGTAGAATGTGAGAAGTGAGTGCATTTTAATTTGTTGGATATGATGTGGTGGGGGGCTACAAAGGTGTTAAAACAGCCTTGCTTAAGCTACTACCTATTTGCACAATTGTTACTTTTAAAATAACTTGTTTTTTTTATTTTATTGTTATTTTAAATGACTGCATTTTAAATCAATTATAATTCAGAGTTACTGTAAGGTAACTCTTAAGAAAAAGATTAACCATCAGTAGAGAAGTCTGTGAGTCAACCAGAGAATAACTTAGGTCTTGGGGGAATCTTACAGAATTGTCAGCGGAGGGGAGCCTGGGTGGCTCAGTCAGTTAAGCATCTGCCTTCAGCTCATGTCATGATCCTGAGGTCCTGGGATTGAACCCCGCCTTGGTGTGGAGGGTGTCCCTGCTCAGCAGGGAGCCTGCTTCTCCCTCTGCCCCTCTCCCCCACTCCTGCTCTCTCTCTCAAATGAATAAATAAAATCTTAAAAAAAATAAAAATTTTTAAAAATTAAAAGAGGGAATTGTCTGCTGGATGAAATTCAGCTTAAATTTCATGGACTTGGATGGGGAAACTTTCATATTCTCTACCCATATGGAATAACAATCTGCCCTCAAAGTACAAAGCATTTTGGCATTATCTCTTCTAGCTCATTTGCTTTCAGTTTTCCATAAAGCAGTACCTGCCAGCTGTTATCCTTAAGACTCAACTATTTTGCAAAAATATCAAACAAAGCACTCTCTTTAAGAACACAGGGAACACACTAGAGTAGTTCCTCTGAAAATCCCAGTACTGTGTTGTTTGCAAGTGTTTTTTTAGAGTTCACTGCATGCCTGGAATGAACAGGCTGTCTTTCTTCCTAGAAGATCACAGATGGACACACAAGGTCAGGTTAAACAGTGTCTAAGTTACTTTCTTTAGGAGCTGTGTCCTAAAAACAAAATTTAACGAAGTATAATATACCTATAGAAATTTTTCTTGGGTAAGGAAGGAAAAAGTAGTCTTAATTTTGAAAAAAGAATCAACATAGTAAAGTAAAAATGCATTTTTTTCAAAAGTTGCTGTTGAATACCACATTTCTATACACCTGCAGTCAGGTATGTAAATACCTGAAATATTTGTAAGTCTTAGTTCCTAGAATGAAATAATGATTAATTTCTAATGATTCCAGTGTCATGTCCACAAAAACAACACTGTGCTCAGAGGTGGTTAAGTGTACCCATCCTGTCATATTTGTCTAACAATTGCTTAAACAAGTTAAAAAATAATTCTTTTTGGGGTGCCTGGGTGGCTGAGTTGTTAAGCATCTGCCTTCGGCTCAGGTCATGATCCCAGAGTCCTGGAATCGAGCCCTGCATCGGGCTCCCTGCTCCACGGGAAGCCTGCTTCTCCCTCTCCCACTCCCCCTGCTTGTGTTCCCTCTCTCGCTGTGTCTCTCTCTGTCAAATAAAGAAATAAAATCTTTAAAAATAAGTAAATAAATAAATAATTCTCTTTTTGAGATGCTGTTTAGTTCTTGAGGTCCTTATTTTCCCCAAATGATGTTTGGCTCTTACAAAAGACAAATCTAAGTCCCAACTTAAAGCCCTGAGCATGTTACTTAATTTCGTAGGAACCTCAGCTTCCTCAACTGAGGAAATTATAGTACCTATTTCATGAGTCTATTTTAAAAATTAAATGACATGACGGGTGTGCAGAGCCTCTTACCTTGTGCCTGGAACGTGATGAGCCTATCGTTTTCAGATTCCTTCCTCTGGAGCCAGAAACCCTGAGTTCTCTCTGGTCTTGTTCTCCCACTCAAGTAGCTGGGCCAGCACTCTCTCTGTACTTGAGTTCCATCATCTGATAAATGAGTAGATAAAGGCTTCATGTGATTAGCGTAGAAGTGAATGTGCCAACACGTGTAAAACACTCAGTGACTCCAAACAGGTTTTCAGAGCACTGGCCGGAATGTAGCTGTCCCTTTCAGAGGCACAGCCATCTCATTCGGAGGCTGGCAGGTAGCCTGAATTGGGCAGATTTTATAGGATGCCGTAAGCATTTTCCTGCCAGATGTGGGGAAACTCTTCCTGGAAAAGTTATTCCTTTGAACTGAGCTTCCAAAAGGTACCTAGGAGAATTCAAATACTCTCTCTGGGTTGAACAGTACATTACCTAATATTTTCTCCAGATTAAGGCTGTTTTTCCTAAATTTTAGGAAAGAACCTTCCTCTCCTTAACAGTGATGCTCAGGTCCACTCAGTGCTTTCCTACGACTTTTCCCAGTGTATTTCTTACTGTGTTCCTTTTTCTTTGGGAGAAAATTTTTATCATAAGGATATGGGAACTCTGTTTTGGCAAAGAAGGTGTCAAGAGTAGCTTTCAGGGATAGAGGCTTATGAAAAAGAAAACAGACAAGACTCAATTTTTGAAATTCCAACCATGAAGCAAATGCCACAAAAGGGCACAGGAAGAAAATCTGTAAAAGGCTTCTTTGCCACTGTTGACCGAAGATTTATTCTGTTTTTAAGCAAACACGCTGTGAGCCAGGTATTGTGCTAGGTACTGTGAATACAAAGGTGAATAAACCCCATTCCGTTTTCAGGGAACTCACATATTGCGAGGCCCATGTGTCTCTTCGGGGCCAGACACTGGGAACACGTGCATGGAAAGCCATGATCCCGTCCCCTTAGCCAAATGAGAAGCTCACACTTGAGTGTTCACCAGCAGCCTGGTTGGAATTAGCCTCAGAATCTAGAGATTTGCGGGGCCCAGGACACCTCATTCAAACTGCAAAGCAGTGAGACTAGAGGAGCTGACCCCTGAGTTAATTCCTGACCAAAAAAAAAAGGAAAAGGGAAGAAGCATAATGCTGCCAGCGAAGCATGTGCAAAGATCTGAAAGTGATAGCATGGGAGTGCAGATAAACCAGTATGTTTTCTCATTCATCCTAAAACAACCCTGGGAGGAAGGTAGGTGCTTGTGTTGTCCCATTTTATAGAAGGTGTTGAGACTTAATGAGATTAAGTTGTTTTTGAAGGTAACACAGTCAAAACAGTGGCTCAGCAGTGACTAAGGAACTCCAATGTCCCTATAATTTCCAGAATATCATCATCATCATCATCATCATCATCAAAATTAACCCAAAATGTTCATAGATTGAATGAAGCCAAGGAGACAGAACTTCTAAGTTTGCCTTGGACTTAAGTGGCCTTTACTACTACTTACGCTAGACCTTGAAGGAGGAGTAGGACATTTGCTCGCAGAGAAGGGAGAAGAATGTGCAGCACTTCCCAGGCAGGAGAAACAGCCCAGGCAGATTTGAAGCAAGGCATGCGCTGTTATGTGGTTGCCATGCTAGGTTATGAAAAATTAGGCCAGGCTGAATGATAAATTGCATCTAAATGGTGGAAGTTTTAATTTAACACAAAGAGAAGGTTGCCATCGATTCTATAAGGAATGGGAAGCTCTTGAAGGTTTTTAAGCAGGGAATTTAACATTTTAAGGCTTGTGTCTTTGAAAAATAACCCAGAGACAATGCAGACACTAACCCTTCAAAGTCTGAGACCAAGGGGGGCGGGGAAAACTATTTACAATCCATTGTGTAGAGGGAGTTGGGGTCAGGGTCAAAACTAAGATGAAAACACAAAATAATTTTTTTAAATCAAAGTATTATAGTATCACATACTTCTCAGTTTTAAAACTGCTTTCCTCCATATTCACTGGGACTCTTTTAAAATTTATCTTTAATAATACGTATTATTTATTGAGCCCTTAATATATGCCAAACACTTTGCCAACGTTTTCCGTGTCTCATTTAATCCTCACAAAGTCCTGTTTTATCTCCATTTTATAGTGGAGGAAACTAGGGCTTGGATAGGCTACGTAACTTGTTCAAGATCAAACAACTAGTCATTAGTGGAACTTATATTTGCATGCACGCAGCCTGATGCCAAAGGCCACTATTTAACTTGATCCTGTATGCCCTCCATAATTAATAGACATTATCTCAAAGAGCAGATCTTTCATATTAAATAGAACTTATTTGTAATGTGGTCAAGGAGAAATTGCTTGTGTTGCCTGGATTATTTTACCATTACTTTTAACATGGGCAGGATAAAATGTTGTCACATAAATGTAAATTAAATGGGCCCAGTGAAAGTTTGCTTTCTAATCCATTTTTGGCATTGTCTCTTGCATCAGTCATTAAATTATCATTAGAGCACATTCTGTGTGCACACGCTTCTGACAGACTATTTTCCAAACCCTACTTTAATGAATACCTCCATTCGCTTCACAATATTACAAAGAGGTAACGTGGCAATGTGATTTTTCCAGTTGTTTTGTCTCTTTCAAAAAATCTTCTAAAAATGATTTTTATCAATACAATTTAATTTTAGAATATTACTTTAACTCTTGGGTTAGGTATAGTTAGGAACCACTTGATTTAACATTGGGGCTATTATAAATTTGAAATTGGAACTAAAGTTCTTGGTTGTTTTTTTTTTTTAAGATTTTTTATTCATTTGAGAGAGACGGTGCAAGAGCTCATGCACAGGAGGGGCAGAGGGAGAGGGAGAAGCAACTCGGGTCTCCATCCCAGGGCCCCGGGATCATGGCCTGAGCTGAAGGCAGATGCATAACTGACTGAGCCACCCAGGCGCCCCTCAGAACTAAAGTTTTGACATGACTAATCTGGATATGCACTGATGACGTTTGTATACATTGAAACAAAATAACAGATAAAGAGATGATTTAAAAGAAAACACACCAGATGTTGGGCAAGGCCAATATTTTTGTTCTTGGTTTTGTCTGTGTCTATATCATAGCAAGCAGTATTTTATAAAGAATCAGTGCTGAATAAAGCAAGTATATCGATTTCTTGAGGTGAGAATTGCTGTCTTAAACCTTTTCTTTCTAATGCTTTCTCTCCTTAAGAATGAGACATCTAGAACAAGACTTGCTATCAGATTTTAAATCTACCATTAAACTTTAATCTTCTTGATTCCACTTATATGAGGTATCTAGAGGAGTCAAATTTACAGAGACAGAAAGTAGAATGGTGGTTGTCAGAAGCTGGGGGAGTGGGGATAGAGAGTTGTTTAATGGGTGCAGAGTTTCAGTTTGGTGAAATGAGAAAGATCTGGAGATGGATGGTGACTTCGGTTATACAGCAAATGTGAATGTGCTTAACGCCACTGAACTGTACATTAAAAAGGATTAAAATGGTAAATTTTATGTTATATATATTTTACAACAAAAAAATAATCTTGACACATACTTATAGAGAACCAAAATGTATTTAGTCATTTGATAAAAAGAATTTTTAATACTTGGGCTTTGATAGACACAGCCAATTCCTTTATTTTAAAGTAAAATATATAGATTTTTAGGTTTCAAATGGTGGATAAAAGACCTCCCTGCTCCATTTTCCGCTAAAAACATCACCCAAATCAATAATTAGTGCAAGAAACAGAAAGGAAGATCCCATATTTGAGGAAACTAGGAGCTCTCTGTAACTTCAAGCCATGATGAGTAAAGATAGAAGTGGATGGAGAAGTGGCCAATGATTTAACCAAATAAGGGTAAAATACTGCAGACAAGTAAGCTGAACTGCTCCCAGGGCCCCAGAAAGTACTTTGGAAGATGAGTGAGCTCTGAAAATAAGGAGTGTATAGAAGTGTGTATAACATACACTTATCGGCCAGCCCTCACTCTTTCTCAGTTTAGTCTCTATACCTCACATCCCTCCCAACAAAAAACATATTCTGGAATAATTGGCAGAGGGGAGAAAAGGGGATAATTAAATGACCATGTGCAAACTGATTAGCAAGATCTCTGCTCCCTTCTCTGCCCACACCAGAATGTGAGCAAGCAGATCTACATCCATCTCTAAAAAAAGCCACGCTACCCCAGAGGAAGGAATCATCCAGTGATATCTGGGGTGCCCAGACAGAATGCTTGCTGGGCCCCTGAGTGTGCTGTAGTAAAGCTCCCAGGGCACAAGCCCCACCTGCGCACCCAGAGCTTCCCTTCACCTTTCTAGGGCCCACCTCCATTTATGAACTGGGGTCAAGGACCAATGCAGGAATTTGAGGATCCTGCTCTTATCACTTTGGTGGTCTATTTGCATGCATTTCTTGAATAACATTCAAATGTTTAGTTAAAAGTGAGGTTAAATTTGCAAAGATGCATTTGAGAATCAGAAAGAACCTCAAGAGTAACGGGAAGAAGAGAAGAGATCGAATAGAAAGGAAATACAACATCACTTATGAAATTTTGGGTTAGATCATTTATTTGATCCCTGCAGTGGTTTCTTTATCCAATATTTTGAATTAGTGCAAAGTTCTGAAAGTCAGTTACAAAATACATTTCGTGTCCACATTAGTGATCCCGTGCAGAAAAGTTGGATTCAGTTTTAAAAAGTGCTTTTCTGCCCTTTTAGTAGAAAATGTAATTTGTTGACAAATGTTGAAGTCCATACGTTATCAGAGGTCTCACATATTGTTACCTTTTAAAATGATCATTTGTTAGCCGGTATTATCTAATGAGGCATCAAAATGCCATCTGTTGTGTAGGTAACAGCAAACCACCAGTACCCATGTTATGAGTATGTCTGAAGACCTTATCACATTTTATGGCTAACAGACTTGTGATAGTGTTATATATACCTTAATCATAGTCTTTACGAACCTAAAAATTAGAAACAAGGACAGTGAGCTAGATTGTTTAATCCTGGATATCTTTAAAACTCTAAAGTTTGCTGGCTATTAAATATGTCTATCGTTATACCTGTAACTTACACTCCATTTTTAATGGATCTTTATTCATTGCCACTGTCCAGCTGAAGGGGATAGGTGGCTTAAAAACAATTCCAGGGGCGCCTGGGTGGCTCAGTCGTTAAGCGTCTGCCTTCGGCTCAGGTCATGATCCCAGGGTCCTGGGATCGAGCCCCGCATCGGGCTCCCCGCTCAGCGGGAAGCCTGCGTCTCCCTCTTCCACTCCCCCTGCTTGTGTTCCTGCTCTCGTTATCTCTCTGTCAAATAAATAAAATCTTAAAAAAAAAAAAAAAACAAACAAACAATCCCAAATAACATAGTAGCAATCTCCCACCTTCCTCCTCCCATCATGCACGTGCAGTGTGCATGCGCGCACACACACACACACACACACACACACCAAATACATCTGGATACAAATACTTTTTCTGCCACCAGTGATGTGACTGTGAACAAATCACTACTTTTCTTTATTCATAAAATTAGTATTATAACACCTGACTTGTAGGGTTGTTGTTATGAATGAATAATAAAGTATATCTAATATACTTAGCAGGTGATTAATAAATAATAGTGATTATTATTATTTTTGTGTATGAAAGCTTTATTGTTCTTTTTTTAAATGTATTTTATTTCCCTTGCCTCAGGAGGAAGGCTTTATTGTTCTTAATTAATTTTTAAATACAGATTTAATATCTAATCAGTGCAGAATGATTTAGTTTTTCCATGTCTTCTCAGTTTCTTTTAATTCTTTATTTAAATTCAATTTAGTTAACCTATACTGTATTATTAGTTTCAGGAGTAGAGTTTAGTGATAGCACCCAGTGCTCATTACATCAAGTGCCCTCCTAATGCCCATCACCCAATTATCCCTTCCCCAACCCACCTCCCCACCAGCAACCTTGCTTTGTTTCCTAGAGTTCAGTGCCTCTTATGGTTTGCCTCCCTCTCTATTTTCATCTTATTTTATTTTTCCTTCCCTTCCCCTCTTTTCATCTGTTTTGTTTCTTTTTTCAATTTTTAAGGAATTTGGTCATGTTGCTTAAATTTTGAAATTCATTGGCATAAACTTGTTCATAATATAGTTTCATTATTTTTTATGTCTGTAGGAATTGATACTGATAATTTGTGTTTTCTCAATTTAGTTCTTGATCAGAATTGCTAGGTGTGTGTCAATTTCTTATTCTTTACAAGGAAGCAGCTTTGGCATTAATGATTCTTTTTTTTTTTTTTTTTAATTTTATTATGTTATGTTAGTCACCATACATCATTGGTTTTTGGTGTGGTGATCGATGATTCTCTTTTTTATATACATTTCTTGTGTGTCATTGTTTTGTACTCTGTTTATATTTTATTTTATTCTGTTAGAGTTTAATTTCTTGATATTATATAAGTAAAATGTCAATCCTTCTCCTTTTCCCCCAACTGTATTGAAGTATAAATGATGAGTAAAATTTTATATATTTAAATTGAAGTGTACAATGTGATGATTTCTGATATACAAATACATTATGAAGTGATTATCACAATCAGGGTAATTAACACATCCATCACCTCACATAGCTAACCAAGGGGGGGGTGGTTAAAATGCTTAAGATCTACTGTCTTAGCAAATTGCAAATATCCAGGACAGTATTAACCAAAGTCACCATATTGTACATTAGATCTGCAGGAACCTGAAGTCTTGTATGCTTTGACCAGCATCCCACCATTTCCCACGGTTCCACCAGTTCCTGGTACCACCATTCAACTTTCCGTTTCTAACAGTTTGACTTCTCTTTTTTTCTTTTAGATTCCATATATATGTTGTCACAAATGACATGATTTCCTTCTTTCTCATGGCTGAATAATATTCCATTATATATACGCACATATACACATACATATATAGACATGCATGTATATACGTATGTATAATGGATGTTATTATGTTATATATGATACATGTATGAATATACATATATGATATATACATATTATATATGATACACATATGTATATACATATACACATTGTCTTTATCCACTCATCCATCCACTAACACTGAGGTTGTTTCCATATCTTGGGTACTGTGAATAATGCTGCAGTGAACATGGGAGTGCAGATATCCTTTGAGATACTGATTTTAATTATTTATTTATTTTTGGATATAGAATCAGTAGTGGGATTGCTGGATCATATGTTAGCTCTATTTTTAATTTTTTGAGGAGCCTCCATACTGTTTTCCACGTGGCTGCGCCAGTTTACATTCCCTCCACCAGTGCACAAGGGTTCCCTTTTCTCCATACCCTAGCAAGCACTAATCTCTAGTCTTTTTGATAAAAGCTGTCCTAATATATGTGAGCTGATATCTTATTGTGATTTTGATTTGCATTACTATGATGATTAATGATGTTGAACACCTTTTTATATACCTATTTGCCGTTTGTACGTCTTGGTAAAATGTGTACCCAGGTCCTTTGCCTGTGTTTTAATTGTATTATTTGGATTTTTTTTTGCTATTAAGGTGTATGAATTCCTTATACACTTTGGATATTAACCCCTTCTCAGATATGGGGTTTGCAAAATGTCTTCTCCTATTCCATAGGTTGCCTTTTGATATTTGTGATATTGTGATTTGTGAGAAATATATATTTAGTTATTCAGATGAACAAAATGTATTTTTCATATATACTTAGTCTTAATCCACTGGTTACTGGCTCTCAGCTCCTAGAACCCTTGAATTTCCCGGGATAATAATGATAAAAGTATCCTATGTTATGCTAATAAGGTGACTTCGGAAAGCCCCTAGGTAACCCGAGGATGGGGACTGGTTGCCAGGGGAACCAACCTTGATAAAAGGGTTAGAACTTTCAGCCCCACCCAACCATGGTCAAAGACTGTGACCTCAGCGGAGAGGCGAGGGGCTGAAGGTTGAATCAGTGGTCAATGATCAGTGATTTAATCAATCCTGCTTATGTAATGAAGTCTCCATAAAAACCCAAAAGGATTGGGTTTAGAGAGCTTCTAGGTTGGTGAACATGTGGAGATGGGGGCAGAGTGGCTGTAAAGGGAAGAGAACCAGGAAGCTCTGGACCATTTTCCCATACTTTGCCCTGTGCACCTCTTCCATCTGGCTGGCTGTTCCTTAATTATCCTTTCATAATAAGTTGATAATTTAGTGAATAAATAAGTTTCATAAGTTCTGGGAGACACTTCTAGCAAATAGCAAATTAATCGAACGCAAGGAGGGGATCAAAGGGGGGTAATCTCTGATTTATAGCCACTTGGTCAGAAGTACAGGTAACAACTGATTCCAAGGAAGGGGTTGTGGGAACTGCCAATCTATAACTGGCTGTTCAGAAAAACATGTTAACAGCTCAGGCTTGTGACTGGCATCTGAAGGGGAGGGAGTGCATTCTTATGGGACTGTGCCCCTAACCTCTGGAATCTGATGCCTTGAGTAGATAGTGGTCAGAATTGATTTGAATTCTGGGACATTCTACTGGTGTCAAAGAATTGGTTGTTGGTGTGAGGAAGCCCACTTCCCCGCAGACACACATACATGTTAGAATTGGGTACAGAACCAAAAAGAATTTTTTGACGGTTTCCTTTGTGAAGAAACTTTTTAGCTTGATGTAAAGATTCATTGCAATTCCTATCAAAATCCCAATGGCATTTTCCACAAAAATAGAAAAAAAAAAATCTTAAAATTCATGTGACCATGAAAGACCATGACCATAAACAGCCAAAGCAATCTTGAGAAAGGATAAAGCTGGAGTCATCATATTTCCTGATTTCAAACCATATTACAAAGCTCTAGTAACCCAAACGCAAAGCTCTAGTACAGACATAAAAACAGACTTATAGATCAATGCAACAGAATAAAAAGTCCAGAAGTAAAGCTGTGCCATCTATGGTCAGTTAATTTCCAACAAGGGAGCCAAGAACATACAATAGGGCAAGGATGATCTCATCAATAAATAGTGTTGGGAAAACTGGATATCCACATGAAAAAGAATGAAAGTGGATCCCCATCTTATATCACTCACAAAAATTAACCCAACATGAGTATTTTATAGTTTTCTGAGTAGAGATTCTTTGCCTCTTTGGTTAGGTTTATTCCTAGATACCTTATGGTTTTGGGTGCAACTGTAAATGGGATCAACTCCTTAATTTCTCTTTCTTCTGTCTTGTTGTTGGTGTATAGAAATGTGACTGATTTCTGTGCATTGATTTTATATCCTGCCACTTTACTAAATTCCTGTAGGAGTTCTAGGAGTTTTGGGGTGGAGTCTTTGGGTTTTCCACATAAAATATCATATCATCTGCAAAGAGTGAGAGTTTGACTTCTTCTTTGCCAATTCAGATGCCTTTTATTTCTTTTTGTTGTCTGATTGCTATGGCTAGAACTTCTAGAACTATGTTGAATAGCAGTGGTGATAGTGGATATCCCTGCCACGTTCCTGATCTTAGGGGAAAAGTTCTCAGTTTTTCCCCATTGAGAATGATATTCGTTGTGGGTTTTTCATAGATGGCTTTTGGAAGAACAAATATTGTGAAGATGTCAATGCTACCTAGAGGAATCTACACATTTAATGCAATCCTTATCAAAATACCATCCACTTTTTTCAAAGAAATGGAACAAATAGTCCTAAAATTTGTATGGAACCAGAAAAGACCCCAAATAGCCAGAGGAATGTTGAGAAAGAAAAGCAAAGCTGGTGGCATCACAAATCCAGACTTCAAGCTCTATTACAAAGCTGTCATCATCAAGACAGTATGGTACTGGCACAAAAACAGATGCATAGATCAGTGGAACAGAATAGAGAGCCCAGAAATGGACCCTCAACTCTATGGTCAACTAATCTTCGACAAAGCAGGAAAGAATGTCCAACGGAAAAAAGACAGTCTCTTCAACAAATGGTGTTGGGAAAATTGGACAGCCACATGCAGAGGAAGGAAACTGGACCATTTCCTTACACCACACACAAAAATAGACTCAAAATGGATGAAAGACCTCAATGTGAGACAGGAGTCCATCAAAATCCTAGAGGAGAACACAGGCAGCAGCCTCTTCCACCTCAGCCACAGCAACTTCTTCCTAGAAACATCGCCAAAGGCAAGGGAAGCAAGGGCAAAAATGAACTATTGGGACTTCATCAAGATGAAAAGCTTTTGCACAGCAAAGGAAACAGTCGACAAAACCAAAAGACAACTGACAGAATGGGAGAAGATATTAGCAAATGACATATCAGATAAGGGGCTAGTATCCAAAATCTATAAAGGACTTATCAAACTCAACACCCAAAGAACGAATAATCCAATCAAGAAATGGGCAGAAGACATGAACAGACATTTTTCCAAAGAAGACATCCAAATGGCCAACAGACACATGAAAAAGTGCTCAACATGGCTCGGCATCAGGGAAATCCAAATGAAAACCTCAGTGAGATACCACCTCACACCAGTCAGAATGGCTAAAATTAGCAAGTCGGGAAATGACAGATGTTGGCGGGGATGCGGAGAAAGGGGAACCCTCCTACACTGTTGGTGGGAATGCAAGCTGGTGCAGCCACTCTGGAAAACAGTATAGAGGTTCCTCAAAAAGTTGAAAATAGAGCTACCCTACGACCCAGCAATTGCACTATTGAGTATTTACCCCAAAGATACAAATGTAGTGATCCAAAAGGGTACACGCACCCCAATGTTTATAGCAGCAGTGTCCACAATAACGAAACTATGGAAAGAGCCCAAATGTCTATCTACTGATGAATGGATAAAGAAGATGTGGTATACACACACACACACACACAGAGACACACACACACACAATGGAATATTATGCAGCCATCAAAAAACAAAAACAAAAACAAAATCTTGCCATTTGCAACAACGTGGATGGAACTAGAGGGTATTATGCTAAGCAAAATAAGTCAATCAGAGAAAGACATGTATCATATGACCTCACTGATATGAGGAATTCTTAATCTCAGGAAACAAACTGAGGGTTGCTGGAGTGGTGGGGGGTGGGAGGTATGGGGTGGCTGGGTGATAGACATTGGGGAGGGTATGTGCTATGGTGAGTGCTGTGAATTGTGTAAGACTGTTGAATCACAGACCTGTACCTCTGAAACAAATAATATATTATATGTTAAAAAAAAAAAAAGGTAGTACGAAGGGAAGAATGAAGGTGGGAAATCGGAGGGGGAGACGAACCATGAGAGACTATGGACTCTGAGAAACAAACTGAGGGTTCTAGAGGGGAGGGGGGTGGGGGGTGGGTTAGCCTGGTGATGGGTATTAAAGAGGGCACGTGCTGAGTGGAGTACTGGGTGTTATGCACAAACAGTGAATCACGGAACACTACATCAAAAATGATGTAATGTATGGTTCACACATATAAGAAAGTCTTTGAATCCAACTGTTTACTTAGTGAGTGTAATAAGATGAGAAACTGCTTGAATCTGCTCAAAATTCCCCTCCAGATAAGAAAAATACCACATTATTTCTCAATAATGAGGAAATGATATAAGACTTCAAAGTGACTTGTTCTTACGAATGTTAGAATACAATATAGAATACCAGGAAATTTTTAAAAACTGCAGCTCCGTGGTCATTTTTCCCAAAATGTTACTGGACATATCTGAGGTGCTGAATTTAAGCACACTTGACAGGCTTGAATGTTCTGTTCGTTCATAATGTGGTTCTCAAAAATTTGCCCATGACAGTTTGGAAAGTGTAGAGTATCTACTGTAATCTGAAAATAAGAGTTGACTCAGAGAACAGAAGATTTCAAAATGGGCAGAGTATTTCAAAGTAACAATATCTAAGAAAACTTGCGTTGTATGGCAAAATCATTCCTTAACACCTCATTTAATTGGTTCCAGTTACTGCTTCATATTTAGTTCTTAGCACTTGGTAAATGACAGTCCCATAAGTCATGCTCACCATTAAATGATAAGAGAAGGGGAAATCATATTTTAAGGTGCATCTAATTTACTTGTATGCAATTGGTGTTTTCCACATGTGTGTTGCCCGTATTGCATTACGGACCCTATTAGCGATATGGGAGAGATTTTAGGTGGTATTTGGACTCTTTTTTTTTTTTTTTTCTATTAATACTTGGATCATGGGGCTGGGAATAACCAACATATCAAACACATTTACCAAATAAGTATAAGGTTACCTTTTAAATCTATGTTATTTAAGTTAAAAATTGAGTCAAGAAAAATATCAAGTAAGTAATTGTATAGATTGTGTGCCAGTATGGCAAAACTTGTGGAAATCATGTCCAAATGACAGAAGTTTAGGAAACATCATATTACATAATGGTTTAATTCAACAAAAATACATATGGATAAATGACCCAAAGGAATTTATACATCTGAGGTCCATTGAAATGTTGTGGTGACAATAGACAAATAGAAGTCTATATAACATTATATGATTGAATACATCAGGTGAATGCTAGAAAAAATAGCAGCTTCTGGATCAAATGCATATTCTCCAAAGCTCTTTAGACAAGAGACATATGGTTCCTAATGTCCAGTCCTCCTAGATTCAGACATCCTTGTCAGCCTGTATAATATTATATACGTGTTTACTAACAGGAATTTGGGGAGCAGTGCGGTATCTGCTCCATTCTGAGAAGCTTTTCAGAGGAAAACAGACAACTGTCAGTTTACAAAACATTATTTCAGAAATGGATGTGTGAAAAACTGACAGAATGGAGAAGACACTGTAATATTGAATGAGTACTGTTAGTTTTTTAATCTGTCACCACCTTAAATATTACAAGTAAAAGTAAAATAAAAATTCAAATCTCAGTGACCTGATGGTACTGTGCATCTTTCTTTCTCTGTGAGCAACCTTGAGTTACCCATCCCAGAAGCTTTGAGTGTTCTGGTTAGTTGAGTACATTATCAGATACCCTACTTCAATTTGTCTTCTTTGGGGACAAGGATGATATGTTCGTCATTATAGGACTGTTATACAGTGTTTAGGAGATACCCAGTAAGTGGGTTAGGATTTTCAGAGATAGATTCTTGGAATACACAGAACATTGAGCAAGTAAGTAAGGAAAAGCTCCTGGGGCAGCACTAACCTCTTATGTGTATGTGACTCCAACGGAGTGACAGTGAGCTAAGTAATCTCACTGGGACAGAGAGCCTTCTGGGAGATGGTAAAATACAGGGCTGATTATTTTAGGAAAGTTTAACACAACATTCAGACATTACATTCTGTGATCATTATCATTTTCTTGCTGAAATGGCAACCAGAGGATATTTGATAGACCTTACACAGAAGAGAACGGTGCTTCACGAAAGTAATAGTAGTTGCTTACTTGCACTCTGTTCTTTCTTCCTTTTCCCACATTAAAATTCTAAGGAGATAAAAGATAAATCTCCTCCCGTAAACCCCTTCCCCCCGCAAAATGAGTAGTCTCACAAATCTGCTTTTGAATTTCTAAATATACGTGATTGGTGAACCTACCTTACAGTGCCAGAAATGCACTAAACATGGGACAGAACTGGGAATGTGTGACTATCCCTGAACAGTCATAGAAACACTGAAAAGCTTAAAGAAATAATGATATGGGAAGTAGTTTATTAGCATTTACCTTAAGCGGCCTGAGGGTCACTGAGAGGAGACAAAAATCACAACGGTACCTTGAAGTGTGACCAGAGGAGGAGTTGGAGGTTTTGTTGCAGTAAGCAGCCAGAGTCCCTGGCGGGATGCCTTACTACATTAATTTTCCAAATCCTTTGGGTGGGTCACAGTTGCACTCCTACATCCTGCCTGCAAATGCTAAATAAATACCGAGTTCACATCAGACTAGAGAACCAGCATACTAACTAATGTCATTTAAAGAATCAGAATCCTTAAATTATTTTCAGTCGATAATTCACATGCAAAATAACAAGTTGGCACACCCTGACGAATATATATATCCTGTATGCAAATGTTCAGAGGGGGATAGCCAGGGTGGTCAAATGTTTCTTCTCCTAGGAGCAATTCAAATCAGTGTAGATTATGTCTAGTATAATAGAACAGTTTTCATTTCAGATGGCAGGGACTGGTCTTCACAATAGTAAGAAATGTTAAGATGATAAGAGCTTCATTCCTTACTGAAGAGGGGTTAAGACCTAACAAATGCAGAGCCTTCAGTGTATAGAGATCAATAAAATTTGCATATGATTTTCAAAAAGATTTAGAAAACATTGTGCAAGGGAACAGCCTTAGTACATGTAGCCACTTGTCCAGCAGTAATATATTAGAGTTTTCAGTTTAAGCATTCCAGCGCGATCTGATGCAGCGATGTTTGCTACACAGTTTAATTTTCAAGAGGCAGTTTGCGTCTCTACAACCAAACTCGAAGCGTGACATTTCATTAAATAGGCTCAGAATAACAACTGCTAAGCCCTCAAGTTCTCTCAACTTTGCTTCTGATGAGAAATTTTAGTTTCAGTGTGGGACTTTGAGAAAATCACCTTTTTGTTGAAGGGAAGAGAAACAAGTCAGTTGCAAAGGGGTGTGTTCCTCATAAAGGTGGTCAGGGAATCTTACCCTGAATAATACAGACACCTCATTTCCCAGAGGAGGAAACAGTTTTATAAGTTTGGAGAGGTCTGTCTGCCTGGCTGGTTTACAGTCCTGGTCCCTGGCGCTGGTCTGTCTGCCCCTTCGCTTTGTAAGTTTCAGCAATTGACGCTGCCTGGCTGGGCGCTGGGTTTTTTTTTTTTTTTTTTTTCCTCTCTCACTTCCCTGCGATGTTTTGAACTGCCTTCCTACAGACGTCATACAGCCCTTGAGGAATAGTTTCTGCCTGGCGAGATTGAATGATAGTTCTCATTCACAAAGGCTTGGAGTCAGATTTTAAGCAGGGGACACAGCGGAAATTGCATTCACAGGTAAAGCACGGAGCCCAGCTGAAGTGTGGAGAGCTCTCTTCTCTCCCTGACTTCTTGGCTCCCCAGAGAAGAGTGTTTTCCTGTGGTCGCCCTGAAATGGAACTTCCCTGACAGCTCTCTGGTGTTCAGTAACTTGCAGTCATTTTCTTTCCCTTTCACTCTACCTGAGTACTTGAAGAGTGTTGGAAATCTTTAAGAGAGATTTGCAGAAAAGACAAGATCAAGAGGCTCTTTCACTGTGTTTCCCTTGTGACCAGATGAAGAATAGATTCAAAATTCAGTTCCTCCCTTGGCAATGCAAAACATAAAAGAAACTGTTCACTTCCAAACAGCCTGGTGCTGGAGTAAATTCAGCATGGAAGAGGAAAAGAGCTCCTGTGTCTTAGAAGCTTCCTTATGTTCCAGACTGGGGGCCTGAGCTGGACTCTGAGAAATTTGGATTTCTTCAAGCAGCCTCCCTTGGAAATGGAATATATTTAAAATCATCTTTGTAGAAAGACAGCTGAAATGTATTAGAATACTTGAAGACATTTTTCTTTTTTTTCTTTTTCTTTTTTCCTTTCTTTTTCTTCTTTTTTTCCCCCCAAAAATGAGCATTATTATGAAGCCAAGATCCCGGTCTACAAGTTCCTTAAGGACTACAGAGGCAGCTTGGTAATGTGCTTTTCTCTCGTGCTTCTCCCCTTTTAAGATTGACGTAACACTTGAGTCTTTAGTAATTGCTGATGAGGTTCAAGAGTTAGGTGTGATGTTAAGTCTTTGGAGGAAAGCACAGGATTGGGAGCACTTTCATTGTCTTTTTTGTGCCCATTTTTGTCTGTTCTAAAAACAGGGGTGCCCACGTTATTTTAACTCCATGTCGACTACAGTGATTCATTTGATGGTAATTTTTAGGAAGGAAAGAAACTTGCATGTATGTTGGGAGTTTAGATGAAAACTTGTCATTTTTCACTGTCTGATTTGGTCTTGTTTTCTCATGTTTCTTGCCTGCTGCAAGCAGGCGGGTAGTTGTCAGTCTTTGCCATTGTGTTCAGAAGATGTCTTGGATTTTAGCACAGATACAGATATGTTGGAGAAATTAATAATGTTACGTATCTTTAATCATATGACTAACTTGAATTTAACTATGTGGCTAAGTGTATATCAAGTTGCTTATCATTCAGTCATCTTCTATGTTTTATTTTATTAATAATGTTCCCCGGTAATGTTTTTTTGGTAACTTTAGTGTTTTCAATCTAATGAAAAGTATCTGTTTAAAATTATAAAAATTATAAATTCAGCCTACAAACAGGTGTATAGGTAAAGATACATCTTGGGTCTCAACTCATGTTGGAACTTGTGAAAACGTTTGGTTGGGGATAGGATAGAAGTAGGCAGGCAAAATCTATTATGTATTATTATACGAGTAGTCAAACACACATGCAAATGCTCATGATAATTGTGTAAGGAATTCAGCCCACATTTATGTGGTTGGGTTATCATTTGCTGTTATTGTACTAGTGTTTCATAGGGACCTAGAATCAAGAACTGTCCCTTCAGTAGTATTTCTGTGTTTTAAAAACTATAGATGCAGGTTTTCTCTTATATCACTTGTGATTCCTCATAAAAGAATATATGCAAAAAATTGTTTTAAAGAATATATGCAATAAGTTCCTCCTTGAGCTTATTTAAAGAAAAGCTCGCATCTGCAAATTAATTTGTACAGCTCTTTTATGCCAAATAATGAATACTGGGAAATACTTATAATCCTTTTATTAATTACCATAACTAATATAAATCACTGACCAAAATAAATGGGTAATCAGAATTTATTCAATACGTGCATTTTATTCATCTGTGATTTCTCTCCTGCCTATGTGAAAAACTAATCTGATACTTGAATAAATAGTACTTAGCCAACCTATTTCCCTTTCTGCCTAAACTTCCAGGAGACTTATTTTTAAATTCCAGGTTCAATGGGTAATGATTGGTTCATTTCAGGTGTCTAGTAACATTGACATCCTTTACTCCTCTGAGGTTGACAGTTTATTTTTATCCACAACTATTCTGTTATTCTAAACTCTATAAGTTATTTTCTGTAAACAAATGAGACAGTTGAAAATATATTTTAAAAAATACTAACTTGTGAATGTGTATATTGTTCCATTTAAGTTTAGATATTTTGCAGTGTTGGGGTCAGAATGGTTTTCATGTAAGAAATAGATGTCTCTTTAAGCTAAATGATTCCTAGATTTAACAGCATACTAGGGTAATACCTCTCCAGTTATTAATCTTATATCTGACTTACTAACAACATAACTGCTTGAGTACATCACTGCTGCCTCTAAATCATTTGGCCTGAGGTTGTAAGTGCTATAATTATAGTTTTAACATTTTATTACCCCTTTTATCAATTCAAATACTATGCATACTTATAGTTATATATAGTGAAATCTACATAGATTATAGATTAGGTATTATTAGAGGAAATATATATGTGTATATAGATGCATACATGCCTATATATATTTACTTAATTAAAAAAAAAAATAGCTTTTTTCTCCCTGTGCCTCTGCACCTACAGGCCCCAGAGAGCTCTGTGGGACAATGTCTTCTCCTTACCAGCTTTTCTGTTCTAACTTCTCTATCACACCATCCCCCACCCTACACCTCCTTTCCTTTTCAAATGCCAAAGACTACTTCATCCTCTTAACAGTTGACTTACCCACAAGAGAGACCCCCTGATTTACCATTAATCCCTATTTCAGATTATTTTATTTCGTTCTGGACATCTGAGTACTTTGTTCTTGGGGACCCATCTTTTGGCTTTACCATCTTCATTTTGCTTTTCTAAATCTATTTTCTGTTCCATTGGCCTGCTTTCTCCAAAACTGTCTACTTTCCTCTCAGACACCTCCAAGCTAAATGCTACCTTTGGAAGTTTTCTAACTGCCTTCTACAAGAATCCAACGTTTCAGATTACCTTTCCTTTATTTTTTCCTATCTGTTTCTCCCCAGCCAGTACCAGAAAAAGCAATCCATACCAACTTGTTGTTTACAGCCCTGATTAAATCCCTGTGAGATACAGTCACATTTTTAAAAGGGATTTCATACAAACTCCTAATGATGCATATACCTTTCCTTTTAATCCACAGACTTAGAAGAAAAGCCTTATAGTTAAAATTTTATGAATTTTGAAAAAGTAAAATAAAATCAATCTTGAAATTTGTTTCCTTGTAGTTATAGGTATCAGAAATTTAGAATATTATATAATAAGAATAAATACTAGGTTATTTCTATTTATTTAACTGGTATTTATTGAGTACATCATATGTGCCAGGTTTTAGTAGAATATGATTATGGCATTTGTCCTTTAGCTTTCCTTTAAAAGTATGCATGCATGAAATTGAGAAAAACTTAATATATGTATTTTTTTATGCTCATAAAGTTAATAAAATTAGCAAGCTCATTGGTTGGGGCATTGTTTGCCTTTCTGGTCATTTCATTAACAATAGTCTACCTTTATTTTTATTTTTTTTTTAAAGATTTTATTTATTTGACAGAGAGAGACACAGTGAGAAAGGGAACACAAGCAGGGGGAGTGGGAGAGGGAGAAGCAGGCTTCCCACGGAGCAGGGAGCCTGATGCGGGGCTCGATTCCAGGACCCTGGGATCATGACCTGAGCCGAAGGCAGATGCTTAACGACTGAGCTACCCAGGCACCAACAATAGTCTACCTTTAAATTCTATATGAGAAAGCACTGATGGAGTTACATTTCCATAAATATTTTAATTGTTCATGTCTTAAATTCAATTTTAGTCAGCAATTATATATTATAATAATACTGTAATATTATAGCATTTTGCCATTTACAAACCTATCCCAGAAATACTTTTTGTTAATTAAGACTTATGTAATTTGGTTTAAATAAGAAATGATTAACTTTCCAAATATAAATATAAAGAGAATTTTGGCTTGTAAAACTGGATTTTGTTCTTTTCTGCTATCGGGTGTTCATTATTTGGCATATACTTGTTATATTTAAGATTGTTCATTATGTGTACTGGGGAAAAAGATGCTACTGTCTAAAATATAACTGGAGTTTTTTTATAAAGCAAATTTTGAAACAGATTATTAAATATGTAAAAGTTATACTTAGGATTGTAGATATATAAAAAGTCTTGAAGGCTCTTCCAAAGCCTTTCAGAGTAGTTGCTTAACTGTGAGGGTAAAAATGACAGGAAGGGAGGTAAGGGAGAATTTCTCTTCTCTTGTCACTGTACTTCGATATTGTATGAATGTTTTCCTCAAGCAGGTATTATACCTTTAAGTTTAAATAGATTCAAAATAGAACTACCATGTGCAGGGGCGCCTGGGTGGCTCAGTCAGTTAAGCGTCTGCCTTCAGCTCAGGTCATGATCTCAGTGTCCTGGGATTGAGCCCCATGTTGGGCTCCCTGCTCAGTGGGGAGTCTGCTTCTCCTTCTCACTCTGTGATCTCTCTCGCTCTCTCTCAAATAAATAAATAAAATCTTAAAAAAAAAAAGAACTACCATGTGCAGTAGCAAGCTCATCTTTTTATGTGTAGATGTCTACACATCTGGTAAACAACAATGTGCTCAGTGTCCAAAATATGGGGAATAAGCGTTTCAATACTGAGCAGATTAGATTTTCTGAATAATATTGCTGCTCAGATCAATAAATTACTGCTTTTTTTTTCTGTCGACTCTCTTCTCCTAAGGTAAAAATTCAGGCTGGCTGAGAATTCTTATATTGACCTCAAGATGCCAGTGAAAAGCACTGAGTGGACTAAAACCACCAGTTTTAGAATTGAAAATAAAAAGATGTAACAATATTGATTAATATTTTGGAGGGCAAGTTACTCATAACTGCCAGTATCCCATCCTCAACTGTTTCCATTTTTTTTTTTTTTTACTTAACTTGCATATTTTAATCAGTGGTTGTAAATACCGTTTCTGTGCTCTGCTTCACTTAACATAGTGGCATTTTTTTACTTTTCTTATAACAATACTTGTAGCTTTCATTTTATTGGGTGTGTTTTGTGAATGAAAACTCTGCGGAGAATTTTATATACAGTATCTTATTTTGTCTTCATAACAACATGGAAAGAGTTGTCGATCTACATTTTGCAGAAGAAGAAATGAGCCTAAAATATGAAATAACTTGGTCAAGGCAATTCAGTTTTCAGGGAAGGCTGGGATCAGAACTCTAGTGGGCCCGCTCCCGAGACTGTTCTTTTTACTTCAGCATGTTGCCTCCCTCTACTGTCTATGCAATTATCGTTTTAATGACTGTAAAAGTGTCCATCTTGTGAATATATCTAAACGCAGGAAAATATTTGGTTAGATATTGAGGAAATAAATTGGAAGTTGTCTTTTTAGATGTATGATAGCCTGTGAAGTTTAGGGCTGATGATGGGTGTTGAAAACCGCTGTTCGAAAGATGCCTGCAATTATAGCCTCTAGGCTAGATATTCTCTTTTGGTGGCAAATAAGTTCCCTATTATAGAGAAATAAAGAGCAAAAATTCAATGCCTCCCAGTTTTGAATAGATGATCTTTCTTTGTTCTCTGAAAGCTCTGTAAGGCTTCAGTTTAGAAATAAATACTATATTTCAGACTTTGTATGAAGTTTTTTACTGTTTTAAGTCAGCTTTGAAAAAGGTACAGAATCTTCTTTCCTATACCTTTTATCTTAGAAGCATTTATGAAGGGGAAAACAAATGGAATTTGCATACTTTCTCCCTGTGCAGAATACTCTGTGACATGACTTAGGTTGGCTCAGAGTTTTGACCATATGATAAACTTTTCTGATCCTCTTGCTTAAGCTTGTATGACCTCTGTTATATAATAGAATTAAAGATACATAGCTTTTAAGAGAAGTGATTAAGATCCCTTGAGTATCATTTATTTTTTATTTATTTTTAAAGATTTTATTTATTTATTTGACAGAGAGAGACACAGGGAGATAGGGAACACAAGCAGGGGGAGTGGGAGAGGGAGAAGCAGGCTTTCCCCGGAGCAGGGAGCCCGATGCGGGGCTCGATCCCAGGACCCTGGGATCATGACCTGAGCCAAAGGCAGACACTTAACGACCGAGCCACCCAGGTGCCCCCCTTGAGTATCATTTAAAACATAACTAGGGAAGCACAGATTACAGATATGTATAATCTTTAAAGTCGTAAATTATGAGATTCCCTGAAAAAGCCCTTTGTCCTTTGTCCACCCTACTTCCAACTTGCTGTGTCCCTGGAGAAGCCACCTAGTCCCTTGATAGCCACGTTCACTCACTGTAAAATAAAGGGATGAGCTAGATCCATGAATTTCAAATATGCTTTTTTCAATGGAACACTTTTTATAAATGAAATGCTAATGTAAATAAAGTGAGTATATGTGGAAGATTTAAAATTATATGTATGTTTGATACATAGAGGTAAAATTGTTAAAACATACATATTTATGAAATACATAGGTGAGAATACATAAACATATATATAACAAAATCACCACTGAATTTGCACCTTTCTCCCCATCCCAAATCCAATCCCTGTCCTCGCAATACCTCTAGGGAGCCCTAGGGTTCCAAGGAATATTGTTTGAAAGCTAATAAACTACTAAGATCCTTTTTAGTGTTACTTTCTGTAGTGTTACCCTTCCACTGAAGAGCCATTCGTGTTTTCTGTACCCCAGCATGGACTAGGATAAATTGCTGGTAGTAAAACTTTCTGGGAAGTTCAAATAACAACAGTTCACATATTTCTACCTCAGAAGACTGTAAAGTTATGGGACGATTCTCATTTCGGAGAAATCACAGAAGAGTTGTTTAGACTTGTTTCAGATGGGAAAATCATCACTGATTAAATATATGCTATAGCTGGAATGTCAGGAATTCAGCATGGTGGTTGGTAAGGAAATGCTGAATCGGTAGCTAATGCTTCTGAAGAAAGGTGTTTTAGTTTGGGCATTTCATAATGGGATTCTCAACCCACTTTTTCTGTCATGTCACTGGTGAATAAAGTTCATAGGTAATGTTGCCCCATGCGACACTCTCTTCAGGGACATTGCACTCTGTAGGCTCCACATTAATCGAACTAGTTGTGGTTATCTGTGCAGTTCCCACTTTTTCCTCTCTCTGGCCCTCCTCTTTTCCTCCCTGTTGAGCTGGAGCATGCCATGGTTTTGTCCCCACCAGTGAAATTTGCCTTTTAGGAGAGGTAAAGTTTTGCTCACTTGTTAATCCCTTTGTCAGTCATTCTAATCATATAGTAAATTTTATTAAATCAGAAGAAATGAGGACATGAATGTAATCATTCATAATCAACCACCAGAGGAGTGGTTAGTTGTGTGTCCACCCAACTGTCATTAGCCAGATGAGAAAGGTAGATTCTAAGATGAAGCTGAAAGGAAGAATGTTAATGAGGTCTTCAAGGAGATTTTTCTTAGGAAAAGATAACACTTATAGTATAAGTGTTCTGAATAATACTAGTTTAAACATATAGAATTGTTAAAGCCTGGATGAAGATATCAAGAATGGGACCTGGGGGCTATTAACTAGGTTGGTGAGGAATGTAGTCACAAAGAAAGTATAGTCTTAGTTAAAAGCCAACATAGATTTTCTTAGGAGCCCTCCCAGAGATTATCCAGCTTCTCAAGAGATGAAGCTGAGGTTTAAGATTTATTAGAAAATGGATAGTGGAAGTATGGTATATTCTAGCCAAAAGCACCAAATCTCTCCAGGGATCAGGGCCTACAGAAAGGAGTGGGATATTACAGGGGCAGAAGACAGTGAGCGTGGGTAGGGTACTATTAAGTGTAACCATGTGAACTAATGGGAGGCTGTGCAGATGCCTCTCAAAATGCCTTGCTCCGTGGTCAAGTTTAGCATAAAATAGGAAGTCCTTCAAAAGAATGGAGAATAGGGAGAAGCCAGAACCCACGTATGCAGTCTCTTAGTTCAGTTTCTCTTAACCGGGAAATATCAACTATATGTATTTATTATTCACCCTCAGCCTTTTAAGGAAATTGTCTCTCCTAGGAGCATTCTGGGGGATGGGTGAAGATGTGAATTGGGGAAGCTAAGCTAAACTGTTCTTCAGAATAAAAGTTAGAAAAAAATATAAAGGAAACATTGTGGATAAGAGCTGAGGAAGTGTGGCTAGAGAAGTTGGGAAGATCAGAAAGGAGGCCAGTATGGAAGAACTCCAGCCAGTCTTGCACCAGAGTTCCACCACGCAGAGCCCTACCCCATTTAATCACACTGCCACCTTCCGGGCAAAAGCTGTTATTAATGGATTTGAATGTCGAAGACATTTTATCCCTTCATATCTCAGTCTTAAAGACTTATGCCCGGGGGATGGGGGATGGGTTAGCCTGGTGATGCGTATTAAGAAGGGCACGTTCTGCATGGAGCACTGGGTGTTATACGCAAACAATGAATCACGGAACACTACATCAAAAACTAATGATGTAATGTACGGTGATTAACATAACATAATAATAAAAAAAATAAAATGTTAAAAAAAAAAGACTTTATGCCAGAGTCAACTGCAAATCTTCTTATTTTTCTACCACACATGAGGGAGAACAAGAAATTAGAAAAGGAGAGACTAGAATATGTGCACATCGGGACTGCAGCTTCTGAAACTTTCTTACAGCAAACAGCCCTGATGTTTTACAATCCACACAGTTAAGACATTTTATTTATATCTAATTCGAATCTCCCTTGCTTAAAATTTAACCCACTTCTTCCTAGTTATCGGTGGATAGAGGGGTAGTGAATCAAACAATAAGTAGATTCTTCTTTAAGACGTGAAAACTGCTAGTAAGTGGCTGTGGTCTTTTCTCGATTCATACTGCACAGTGTTCATTTTGGATTGTAAAGTAGATGGCGCCAGTGTGACCTGTTAAAAAAATGTTTTGTAAAACATAGTTTCAATATGTAATTGTTTTCAGGCTTCACACACAAGAGTGTTCCCATTGTACCTAATTCTCCTTCTTGTTTGCAATACATCCAAGATGAGAAATTCAACTCCTTTTAATTAACATGCATGAAATACTCATATATATCTGGAAGAGAGCAAATAATACCTCCTAACATCCATGATTTCATTCTATTGCAATGTGGCAACGAATTCTCTTTGTGTCAAGGAATTTGTATGACTGATACTGTTTTAGTTAGGATAAATTACTGCAAAGTGCGTCCACTTTTAAGCAGTGGCATTCGAGATTGCGAGTGGGCATTGCCGTAACGGTCGCTCCGATCCTACAGCTTTGTAGGATAACAGCAGGTAACGGCCTGGTGCCTGGACCACCGGCTAGCTAGGACAGCAGCTCCCAGGCCTCCAGTCATAGTCCGAGCAGTAGCTGTTGTAGTGACGGTCGCTACAATATATTGAGTATCTACTGTTTGTCAGACATTGGACATGGTGCTTTACACAACTTAGCTCCTTTTGTCCTCAAAAGCACCATAGGAGGTACAACTGAAATCACACAGCTTATAAATCACGGAGCTAAAGAAAAAATGTGGTCTCATTCTAAATGCCAGGTTAGTTGTTACCACTGTTGTTGTCCTTGTTTTATTGACTTCTCTCCACTTTCTGAACTGCCTTGGTGACACAGTGTCCTGCCTCGTAGTATTCCAAAATAGTCAGTTGGCTGTGACGCATACCTTTCCTTCCTGCCCTAGCTTGGTCGTTTCTCCTTTTACCCTTGTGCATCTCAAGAACATCTTTATATTTTGTCTGCCTTCTTTCTTGAGATTTGCATACAAGCCTTTAACCATGGGCCATAGACATGTATCAAGAAATAGAAAATGGACTTGGACACAGCTCCCTTCTTTGGAAATCTAGCTAGTTTCTGACACGTTCGGTTTATTGACTCTCTCCCTCAGTCAGACTATAAACTGCACTGCCTTCTTCCTCTCTGGCATTTGATCAGTCCGTAGAACCATAAACCCTTTGAAATGAAAGGGACCACAGAGAGTAACCTATAATCTAATTCTCCCCATCCCTGACCCCATTTTGGAAGCAGAAAAGTTTTGCTAGTCTTTAACTTTTCTAGTCAAACAAGGTCAAGAAAAACTGTTAGAAACAATGTCAGTGCTTATGTGGCAAAGGTTTATATTGGAGAAATATTTTTTTAAAAAACTCAAAAATGAAGTTTGAGGTCAAGTAAAGAGTTAAAACTTAGTCTATCAGGGAAGTGTGTGAAGGCAGTGCTATTATAATTTGTATGGGACTTTAATTCTAAACTGTGTCTGTGAAGTTAACTAATACCATGATAAGCATATCATCACTTCTCACAAACTGGATTGGAGGATTATGCGTAGAGAGGTGTGGAGCTTGAGGCCCCAGCAATCCCCTGAAGGAAACTCAAGACATTGTTTTGACCAAAGTCCTCACCAGACAACTGAACCTGATCATTAAATTTTTTGGAACGCACATAGTTAACTAAGTAGCTAAAATTTATGTCTTGAAATTCTAACTTCACCCCTTTCTGCTCCCCCAATATAGTATTCACGGCAAAAAAAAGGGTGGTAATTGTTATTTACTGAATGCTCTGCTGTGCGTTTGACAGGAATGGTCCCATCAGGTCCTCATCATAAATCCTATGAGGTTTCTTTTTTTTTTTTTTTTCCTTAAAGATTTTATTTATTTATATGACAGAGAGACACAGCGAGAGAGGGAACACAAGCAGGGGGAGCGGGAGAGGGAGAAGCAGGCTTCCCGCGGAGCAGGGAGCCCGATGGGGGGCTCGATCCCAGGACCCTGGGACCATGACCTGAGCCGAAGGCAGACGCGTAACGACTGAGCCACCCAGGCGCCCCAATCCTATGAGGTTTCTGTTACTCTTTCTCATGTTATAAATGAGAACACTGAGGCCTTGTGAAGTAAACTGACTTACCCAAGGTTGCGTGGAAAATAAGAGAATTTCATGGATTCATGTACCCTGAAAAATTATAAAATATCACCTTTAAGGATGATACATATATTCATATGTCAGTTGTGTTACTAAACCCACTGTCCTTAGCACAGTGGCTGACTTCTGTGAGCACCTAGGAAATGTTAGCTTGTGTGATGCATTTTTCAAGTTTGTGACTTTTCGTGTGACTTTTTAAAAAATCAAGAACTCTGCATATGAAAACTGATTTCATCTGTAAGGGCTCTTTCTCCATAAGGCAGCCTTCTTGGGCACATCTCAGAACTGAGCACTTACACAAAGCTGGGTCTTGTGAATCAATCACACCAGCACTGTGATTCAAAGAAGACTTCCTTCTATTCCAATGGGTTAAAGAAATAAAGGACACCGAGAAGGTGGGAGTATAAGAACTGGTCAGCTGGAAGCTAAAACAGCTCTGATTTTGTCTTTTAAAAATTGGTCAGCATCCTCTAGAGAAGGAGTTCCAGCCGGGTTTGAATCTGAAAGGAAGGGCCGGTGCCTGGGCCTTATCCCTGGGTGCATCTGTGAAGACTTTCTCCCGGGAATCTCCTTACTCGGGGCTGCCTGGTGGTTCAGTCTTACCGTACTCTCACGGCCAAGGCCTTCCCTACCTGTCCGGATCCACTGCTCCTCTCCTATTTTTGGTTGTGTCGCTTCCACATTGTTCAGCCTGAATCTCCTCCTCCTTTGCAGGCCCCAGGTTGGGTAGGAATCCTGTTTAGTTTACCCTTTCCTCCTAGCTCAGCAAAAAAGGGTTTCAGCCTCCTTCTCCGTTTCTAGAAAGACAACAGGTAAAAAATGACATCTGATTAGAAGATCAGTTCCTGGGGCCTTGAGTGTTATTTCAGGATATGGGCTCTGAGGCAGAGGGGCTAGAAATGTGGAGAATGCCGTGGCTTAGTGAGAGCGGCAATTAGCATTCCGTGGTCTCTAGTGTCTACTTATTATTTGTTTTTTAAAGATTTTATTTATTTGACAGAGAGAGACACAGCGAGAGAGGGAACACAAGCAGGGGGAGTGGGAGAGGGAGAAACAGGCAGGAGCCCGACATTGGGCTCTGGGGCTCCATCCCAGGACCCTGGGATCATGACCTGAGCTGAAGGCCGATGCTTAAGGACTGAGCCACCCAGGTGCCCCTACTTATTTTTTCATGAATAGTTACCAATAAGAATGTGTAAATTACTTTGTCATAATTAATCACTGTACCTTAGCTTAAAATGTGTGGTTGAGGGTGAAGTGAACCACCCTGGGGGAAAAAAATTGGCCCACTAAAGATCCTCTGAGTCTCTTGCTTGGAAAAATGAGTCCCAATTGTTTATCTGTGTCTTCTTGTTAAAAGTGAGTCTAACTGTATATGAATCAGTAAGTGTTTCTATGGTAATACGAAACACAAAAGGCAAGCCTGCTTTTAGGAAACATGCCTTTATTAAGATGTAATTGTAATTGGGAAAACCATCTTACATACATAGGCCTGAAATTATACCCTTCCCTAGAAATGCACCTGAAATTCCTCCATAATTGTAAAGCATTTCTCACGTACATAACAAAAGAATTAGTCCCCATTGTTTAAAGCCAAGATGGCTAATCTTTTTCATCTCTGTCAATTAGTAATAGCCACATGCAGTAAAGTACCGGATGCTGCTTTGGGGCTTGGAGACAAAGACTGCTGCCATCAGCTGGTGATATCTGCAGAGAGGAGAGGGGTGTAATGTAGCTGCCTGCCATCTAAGTGGCCCTGGTGACCTCATGATAATGCTTTATGCGTAAACTCCGCCATTAAATTTGCATGCAAGTAAAGCCGTTGTAGCAAAAGGAGGGTTTATATATGCATACAAGTGTGTAATTTTTAGAAATTTTTGACATGTTTTTAGTAATTTGTTACCTATGAAGAACGCACTATATGTGAACACTGTAAAGCATAAGAACTCTTTTTGGATATTGTAACCCCCCTGCCTCCAAAAAAAGGTGATTTTAATTATCAGTGGCCACCCCTGTCATCACCGCCTAGATTAAAAATACTCCTACCAGCAGTCTTGAAGCTGCCTTTGTGCCACTCTCAGCCATGCCCACCCCCTACAAATGTACCAACTGTCCTGATTTCAAAGATCACACATTATTATTTTCTGCTTTTGAATTTTATCTAAAAGTAATAATGCAGTGCATACTGTTTTGTGTCTGTCTGGTTTTTTTTCCTGCCAAATGATGTTTGAGATTTATCCCATGTTGATGTATGTGTAGTTCATAAATTCTCACAAACTTTGATTGGAAATATAAATTCAGGGTGAAAAGTAGATGCGCTAATTGTTATTTATTTATTTATTTTGACAGAGAGCGTGCAAGCAGGGGGTGGGGAGAGCAGAGGAAGAGGGAGAGAATCTCAAGCAGACTCCACGCTGAGTACAGAGCACCATGGGGGGCGGGGGGCTTAATCGCATGACCCTGAGATCATGACCTGAGCTGAAATCAGGAGTCGGACGCTTAACCAACTGAGCCACTCAGGGCCCTGATGTGCTAATTGTTTAAATCATAATTTGGTATATAGGACTATATGAGCACTAAAGCTGTTGTCAGTTTATAGTAATTGTTTGAATACAATTTCATGGCCAAACTCCATTGCTTAGATTTGCCCCCAGTGGGACATTTCTTGTGGGAAGCCTTCCTAGACCTCCGCGTTCAGAATTAAAACTGCCTTCTCCGTGTGCTCATGAAACCTGGTCCATTTCTGTATGAGAGCCTTGCCGCAGTTGTCTACCGTGTGGCTGCCTCTCTGCTTGGACATGAGCGTGTTGTGGGAACCTGGGCTTGTTCCTTGTAGCTCTGTGCTCAGCACGGTGCCTCTGCCTCCCTGGGCATTCAAGATCGGCCTGTTGCATGTGGGGACAAGAGCAATGAGTTCTGTATTACAAAGGAAATGTTACAGTCTGTTTCCATTTTAATTTTTTTTAAATAGACGCCATTCTGCTAGCAATTGTACAGAGTGAGTTGTGAGACAGTTTACTCTCTGTGCAAGCAGTTGTAAAGTATCTGAAAGGACTTTTGCTGTCCCATGGCTTTCCCCCATAGTTTACCATCCCCACTAGTAATTCCGGTCTCAATGCTTCTCTCCATTCCCTCACACGTCTCTCACTTTAGACTCTGCACTCTCCAGTTTCCCTCATCATTTTCTCCTTGCCTGAGTGACTCCTCTCAGCACCATCAACTAGTAAGGAACAGTGCAAACAGAAAATGCTAATATGTATTGCCACGTTAATCACCCAGGGAACATGGCTGATGTCTGCCCTGTCCGTGGGGTGGTTCTCATGGGCCTCTGAGGGACCAGCTGGAGGTAAGTGCTAAGAACCACCCCCACCAGGCTCACTTCAGCCTCACTGGGAACATTTTGAAGCTCATCACAGCTGTCACCACTGGCAGATTCCACAGCCCAGATGCTGAGTCAAAGGGTCAGGCTTGTCCTAGAGCCCTAACAAATGGAGTTGACCACTGACCTCCAGAGTCAGGGTTAGCATTCCTACTTGTACTGTGAACTTTTCCCATTATTAAGTTAGCCTTTAGCTTTACCACACTTCTAGACTTAAATATTTGGAATGCTAAGAAATTAAGGCCTAATCCTTAATGAGAGAGGAAGTGATTTGCTTTTATTGTTGTACAAAAAAATTTTCTAGCCATGGGACCATTTGATTCTGCAGCCTAAAATGTACAGTCCTTAAAGGAGAGTTTTATCTCTGGAGCTTTTCTATTAGTTGTAAAAGTAAAGGAGCATTTTTCATTGCTTCATTTAACAATGTTTATTAACATGGTTTTGCTCCAGGCATCCTGCTGGCTGTTAGAGAGACATTGATAAAATATCTAGCCCTCACCTTCATAAAATTTCCAGTCTAGTGACTCTCTAAAATACTCCTGCCAGGCAGAGGACTTTTAGTTTTACTTACTACTACATCTCTGGCATACTTTTCAGTTTCATTAGAAGGGAGAACATTTAGGGTTTAAAAGTGTTTCACTTGCTTTCCGAAATCCAGTGGGGAACAGAATAATTTAAGAATTATTCTCACTGCTTGAATTTGTGTGTGGGGGGGCGGGTAATAGGAAATAAATCTGGAATATTTGATTTTTTAGGCCAAAATATTTTCCCTGGGCTAGAGGGATATTTTCATTCCAAATACATTGTTTATTTAGTCACCTCCTAACAAGGCTGTGCTAGCCAAATTAAATACTTAAATTTATTTTATTTAAATAAACCTTAAAACCAACAAATTCCTTTTTTATTTAGATGAATTTAGCCTTTAATTTTTCAACTTAAAATATATAAACTAGGAAATTTTAATGTATATATAGGAAGGGAACATGAGAAGGGAACATCAGGAAAAACAGCTAGAAAGAAGTGACTTTTAAAAATGACTCATAAAATTAATATTTGACATAATTTAACTTACTGTCAAATGTTTGTTTTTACAGATAATCTCCAGGAGACTTTTATTTTTATAGATCTTAGTTAAATGTTGTAAAATCTTTGAGGACCTTGTTTCACTAATAAGGGAAATAAATTTTCCTTTCCACAAATAACCGCTACTAGCCGGTTTGCCTGCTCTCTAAATAAACTCATTTTACTATTGCCACGGTTGAGTTATAGTTATATTCCCAGTTATATTCCTTTATAACGTCATGCATAATCCATGGCTTTAACTGAATTAATCTAAGTAAGGGCATTTCATCCAACAGGGATCTAATAGGAGCTTTTGAGAGAATTGTCAAACACAGATTCCATGTTGAAAATCAGGAGAAAATGTCATTCATGTCCCACTGCAGTTCACTGTAAAGGATTTGCCCTTAAGGATTACGACTGCCATATAAGGGAACAATGGAAACCTGTTTGCCAACAGAATGTCAAATTATTATCGGGCTTTCACAATGAGCCACATTATTCCATGATTCTCAGTCACACATCTAGACTACTGGCATTTCCGTGTCGTTATAACAGCTCTGACTTCAGAACCCACCCCATTTAGTATACCCTGTCTCTTCAGTACCTATTGTGGGCAATGTCATAAACAACTTTTATGAACTTTAGCCAGTAGTCAGAAAAACTGTGTAATTTTGTTCATGAACTTTGTTTATAAGACTTCAGCAAATTTTAAAGTAATTTCACACTTGAATCTCCCCTTTCTCCAAACTTTATACCCTTAGTCATCGCTTCTTACGTAACTAACTTTTGAAGGTTTTTTGGTTTTTTGTTTTTTCCACTTCTGGTTTCGTCCTTTTGGTGAACTTACGTTCTTTATAAAGTGCTGGTAATTTCATGTATAATTCTTTTAAAACCCACACATGTGTAATTTTCTAGTCAAAAATTCCTGAATTTCCAACACACAAAGAAGTTTTAGATAATTTACTACAATAAACTGGATAATTTGCTCAAAGCACCAAACAAACACATTTGCTTCCATAATTCATGCCATTTGTGTGTTAATGAATGGCTACATAAGAGATGTAGAAAGAATACAGAATACAGACCTACACTTGCAATCTTGGGCTTCCCAAAATATTTTAAAGGATCAAATTCTCTTGGCGCCAGTCACTCTAGGCATTTCGTGTTCACCCAGTTGCTTCCTAAATATTGCGTAGGTGTAACCTACCCTGTAAATTTCAACTCATATAAAGAAGCTCTGGTCTTCAAGGTAAGATTTAATTGAATACCAAATGAATACCTTAGTGTCTTCTCAGATATTTCTGAATAAAAATTTGCTTTAAAGTCTTTCTTGACTTTCCAAATTTATTAGTGCCCAGATTTAGAATGTGAATCTACTTGAAGAGAAAAAAAGAAAAAATACTCTCAGGACAGTCTTTTTTAGATGGGTGATAATCTGTTCGCACTAAGATCGAGTAGATTCAGGTAGTCAGATAGAAGAAAAAGTAGCATCTTGGGTATCAACTCATGTTGGAACTTGTGAAAACGTTTGGTGGGAAAGGAAGTTAAATCCATGAAAACTTCTATAGATTTTGGTCTCAATCCTAGCAATTTCTGATTTCTTTATAACATCCTGAGTAAATTAATTCCTACCACTGGAGAGAAGGAAATATCCCTTGTAAAGTGAGTTCTGACTATGGGGAGTAATACTGAGGAAACAAGGGCTGGTTCCTCAGAATCATTCTGGTGACTTCAAAGAGATTTGGGGAAGGACTCTGAGTAGGTCTGAGTTGATTTTACTGACAGGTGAAGGGGGAAATGATGCTGCATATAAAGATATTTAATCAGGAATCTTTAAGAGAGAGTGAGTTCTTTTTTTCTCAGTTATCTAAGAAACCTGCTAACCCTTTTGCAGGCAGAAATAAAAAGCACTTAGAAAGTTTGGTGTCACCTGTTTAAGCTTCCTGCCCCGGGGCTAGGCCAGATGGCCATGTTCTCTGTGGCTGTGTAGATACTCCTTTTGTTCCATGTACAAGTTAAGGGGTAGTTTTAATCTTTGGTATCATTTTGACACCAGACTTTATCTGCTTGACTGCATTCAAAACATCTCTATCTCTTTAGGCCCTGGGAAAACAGCGTATGAGATCCTCGAGTTGAGTTCATGAAATTCAAGGGCAGTTTGGAATTGTGGACATAGGTACCGAAGAGATGGGGCGGCTCTTGAAACCAGTGAAGTTCAAAACTAGGGTCTTCCACTTACAAACTGGGTGATTTTGGACAAGGGGAAAAACGACCCATGAGGTTCTCATGAAGGTTCAATGGAAGAATAGGTGGAGAGTGCTCACCTGGCACAATGCCGGGCACACAGCAAACCACATAAATATTCTCCAGTTTATTATTATCAGAAGGGAGAAAACTCCCATTAACATTTTCTTGTTTATGCTCTCATAACATCAAGTTGTTAGTTTTGACACAAGTCACGCTTTGATACAGTTACTATTTAAGGATATAAGGATTTTAGCCCTTTCCAAAAGGATATATGATGTGACATATATGTGATTTTCACATAAGATCTTTCTCAAGTGAAATGATAATGGAAATTTTACTGAGAAAATGTCATGACAGCTGTAGGTAAAACCTGGTTATCATTTAATTTGAAGATTAATATGTGTAAATCTTGACTTAATCTAAACTTATTGTTCTGTTAAATAAATTTACATGAATATGGAAGGAATTAACTTTACTTCTAGCTAAATCTAGACTGGAAACTTCTTTGAGATAGCCTTCTTAAAAATATATATTATTTTCTAAGTACTGTATTATTTAGGAACATGTTACTTTATGTTTCATTCTTTAATATACATGAATGATTCCTATCTATTTCACTAGTAGCCTACAACAATGCCACAAGAAGATAAAGATATGAATAGTTTTCTTTTTTAAAGTTCAACAAGACTTTTTACTTAGGATAATTTTCTACAGTTTTGTATTGGGTAGTTTCTGTATATTTCTCTTAAGAACAAATATATATTTAGTCCCTTTTATGTGTGAGGCACTGGAGATATCATAGTGCCTCCCTCCCTTCATGGAGCTTACTGAGCAAAAATGATTAAATAAAATGATTTCCAATATTGTTAAATGCAGTGAAGATAATACACAAAGGACTGCATTAATGAGGTGTGTGTGTGTGTGTGTGTGTGTGCGCGCATGCATGTTTTGGAGATGTAATTTTTTTTTTTTTTTTTAAGATTTTATTTATTTATTTGAGACAGAGAGAATGAGAGAGACAGAGAGCACATGAGAGGGGGAAGGGTCAGAGGGAGAAGCAGGCTCCCTGCCGAGCAGGGAGCCCGATGCGGGACTCGATCCTGGGACTCCAGGATCATGACCTGAGCCAAAGGCAGTCGCTTAACCAACTGAGCCACCCAGGCGCCCCTGGAGATGTACTTTTGTTAAGGTAGTCAGGAAAGCTGAGAACTAAAGTAACAGTTGAGCAAAAATTGGGTAGAAGAGGATTACAGTACAAAGCCCTTGAATATCTATCTAGTAGGTATGAGGAACAGAAAGAAAGCCATCTTTTGCAATCATTTAAAAAAGAAAAGAAATGAGAGAATGCTCTCTAAAAACCTTGCGTTTATATGGTCCTCACATTCACATTTGCAGGGAAAAGTTGAAAATCCCAAAATGATGGGTTCCCTACTGTCAATCCTCAGTGTCCATCTTTGTCTGGGTTGTTTTTGTCTGTATCTGACCTTGACCTCTGGTGCTAGAATGTGTTCCTGCAAGCCCGAGTGGGCCAACGTCAGAGAAAGTGAACTTGATTTAGGGATAGAAAGAAAGCCTCCTAGAGTAAAAGTGCCCTCAGGATGCTTTGTTGTTGCAAATCTCTTCTCTTTATGCAAAATTTAAGAGCCTCCTGGGATTTGACTTGCTAGATTCGAAGTGCATTTTTACTAGGCTTAAGATCTCCGCTTTCCAGTGCCTCTCCCAGCCAAGGAAAAGAAAGAACTTCCCGAAATCGCTAAGAACTACTTAGTCCTGTGATTACTCTTAAAAAGCAACAGGAACATCTGTGGCTTTTCATGGTAAATTTTCTTTAACTTTAGGTAGCAAGTTGCCCATGAGGCAACCCATATTGAACTGTCTCTTGCTATGAGTACATAGGTTTCAGTGTCCTAATGCCGCTAGGGGCTAAATTTAGTTAAGATTTGAGTTTTCAATATGTAACTGGTTAGTAGATATATGTGTGTAAAAACAATAGTTGTCCAAACTGGCTGGAATAATCTTCCCAAAGCATATAATGTTGGCCTTCAGCTGATTATAGGGTGTGCCCACTGTGAAAAGATGAATGGTGCAAAAGACAGAAGTTCTGATGGGCAAGAATGCTCTCGGCATATGTAGTGTTCTTTTCCCTGGCCACCCTTAAGTAGTTCATGAATGAGTTCTGTTAGCTTCAAACAGCAAATACACTATTGGCCTGTATTAACCAAAACCCATCACTAATTATCACCACAGCCATCATTCTCTGCTCATCCTCCAAGAACTCAAGTACTTTCTGCATCATAAAACAACGTAATAATGGTAAAAGGAACAATAACAACCAAAAATAAGTAAATTAAGGTTTTAGTGTGAAATAGATTGCATTCTAATTCTTTTGGCATCCTAACGTTCACTATAGATAGATAGAAAGTTGGGTAGATAGATACAGAAAGATACATATGCACATATACATATACACTACATGTGTATGTGTATACATATATGTATATATATTCTGTCAACCTTAGCATTTTGTTAGTTAAATCCTAACATTCTTTGACCACAGTGAATAACAGAGTTTACTCTGCCCAGATATGTCTATTTAAGCAGAGATTATAATGCAGCTAAATAGAACCATTCAGAAACAACTTCAAAATGAGCCAGAGACAGTGGAAGGAAGAAAAGAGATGAATGCATCCAGACATAGCCCTGTATTCCATGAACACTCAATAATATCACTTTGTACCATCAAAATTTCACACATTTAAATTTTATCAAGTTTACTGTTGCCTAGATGCTTTCCATTTCTTTTGATGACAGTTTTGCCTTCTTGAATGCTAAGTAGTCTAATTGGGACTTACAGTTGATTGAAACTGAGATTTTCTTCATCCTTTTGTTCTGAGCCTCCTACTCTGAGGCTGAAAGGTCACTTTAAATGTGCACATTATTTGGGAAACCACATAATGAATTCAAATAAATTCATGCCTATTAAAAGGAGGCTTCTTTTTTATTGTTATGTTAATCACCATACATTACATCATTAGTTTTTGATGTAGTGTTCCATGATTCATTGTTTGTGCATAACACCCAGTGCTCCATGCAGAACGTGCCCTCTTTAATACTCATCACCAGGCTAACCCATCCCCCCGCCCCCCTCCCCTCTAGAACCCTCAGTTTGTTTTTCAGAGTCCATTGTCTCTCATGGTTCGTCTCCCCCTTAAAAGGAGGCTCCTCTGTCTCAAGTTCCAGAGCTTATGTTGAATAAACCATTGAGTTTTGACCGAATTTTTTTTATAAGGAGCTTATTGTGCTATTTCTTTAATGCACTCACAACAGAAAATGAGAACATCCTAAATTTTCATTTAATCTTTTTCAGAAAAATGCATTTTGCTCGATAATTGTAATTAAACTCTGTTGGAGTTTAACAGCTGCTACAGCTGTAACACATTTAAGGGGTATTTTTTGGTTGCATTACTTTAAGGATTTCTTAGATGGTCTATCATTAATCTAGCAATTTTACTTTTTAATATTTACCTGTATGCCTGTGTATAGTTGAAAAAATATATGCACAAAGATATGCTACAGCAGTTTTTGTAATAGAAGTCTAGAAACAGCCTAAATGTCAGATGGGGTTGATCGAACAGTTTATGGGAAGTGATAATGGAATATTGTGTAGCTCTGAGGATGATCTCTTATGTTCTGGTACAGAGCTCTCTCCAGGTGACGTTTACTACTATTGTTATAATTTGAAAAGATTATACTCATACTCACAGGTATCCATTTTCATTAGTTTTGTGTATCTCTCAGAGTTTATGTAAATGCAGACAATGAGAATATGAATTCTATTCATTCCTCCTTTTTTACACAAAAAGAACACTTTACACTTAGTTCTGCAGCTTGCGTTTTTCACTTGACAACATGCTAGTACATGAAGAGCCTTCCTGCTCTTCCTTGAAGGAGCTTTATTGAGATGTAATTCACATACCATCCTATTCATCTATTGAGAGTGTATGATTCATTGATTTTTAGTATATTCACACAGTTGTGCAACCATCATCACTGTTTTAGAACATTGTGTCGCCCTCAAAGAAACCCAGTATAATCTAACTGTCCCCCTCCATTTCCCCTTCATGGTCTCCACTCTCAGCCCTATGCAACTACTAATATGTTTTTTATTTCTCTAGTTGTGTCTGTTCAGAATGCTTTATGTAAATAGGATCAAATAATATGTAATCTTCCATGACTGGCTTCTTTCCCTCAGATTAATGTTTTCAGGGTTCCTCTGTGTTGTAGCAGTCAACAGTATTTCACTCCTTTTTATGAACAAACAGCATTTATTGTATTGCTATACAACATTTTATTTATTCATTAATTAGTTATTAGACATTTGGGTTATGATCAGCTTTGGGCTAGTATGAACTGTGCTACTGTGAATATTTATGTAAAAGTTTTTTGTGTGGCCATACGCTCTTACTTCTCTTGGGTATATACCCAGTAGTTGTACTGCTGGATCAAATGGTACCTCTGTGTTTAACGTGCTGTTTTCCCAAGTGGCTGTATTCTCACTCTTGTTTTACTGCAGAATATTATTCCATGGAATAACTGCATCGTGACTAATTTAGTTTGAGTATATTTTTAAATGAAAAAGTTATGGCTCCACATTTCCATTGATGTAAGTATGCAAAGACTGGCAGCACACGTGAAGAGGTTTTTACCTGCAAGTGTTTTACTGCATGTGCTCTCAAGACAATGGTAATAGTTGCTAACTTTGGAGAAAAGGTGGCCACAGGCTTGGGAATCTGAGGTGGAAAAGGGTTGAATACTCACTATTTTGAATTTAGAAGATTTTTGCTAGTGCACTGATCAGTTTTTCTATTAAAAATATGAATCCTTAGTGTAAAAAAGTAGATTTTTTTTTTTTTTTTGGTACTCTTGTGACAAATGGTTGACAAGGCAGGAGCTCCCTGACCTGTGCTTTGTATCAGTCATCCTGCACTGTGAGGCTACACAACCTGTCTTCTTGCTTACTGCCTAGTTTGATGTCATTTTAATTGTTAGGGCAAAAATTTAATGTCTGCTTTTCTATCTTTAAGAGCCATGATATCATTTCAAAGAAAGACATTGGGAGTTTTTACTCTAATACAGTGTTTCCCAACTGTCTTATAAAACGTAGCCACATAAAAGGCAAAAAAAAAAGTCTGGGGTGAACATCTGTGTGAACCATGGGATTGAGAAATAAGAGAAGGATGGGCAAATGGAGCATGGAAGATGCTCTGTTCATGAGTGGGACTGGTTGGTCTGGAGTCTTTCACAGTTCCCTATATAGTCTGTCTAAGTCTTATGTGACTGAAAGAGGGAACACCTCTTATCTCTGCATCCGTCACCTAGCTCTAAAATGGCCTTGTGTTGCTTTCATCTATGCTCGAAATCAGCTGTTGTAGTATGAGCTTTTCTCTTTTTTAAGACAAAACCTATAGTGATGATATCTTAAACACGAGTAGATTCTGACTTCTGCCTTTGGTTAAATTAGCTTGCCTTATTATGTGAAAGAAAAGTGCTCACATTAATTTGCTTGTTGATTTATCCATCTTTGCAGTCACTCATTTATTCACTGAGCATGTATTCTTTCAACGCCGCTATGACACCACTCCTTAGTGAGTGATGGTTCCTTCTCTGGTACCTTGGATGGCATGATTTCCAGCTGGACGAAGAATAATTTAGCATCCCTTAATGGTCAAAATCCTTAAAGGGTTTTGTTTTGTTTTTTAAGATACATAAGCCAAACCTGATGTTGAAAATTACATGACTTTGGCTCACTTCGTTCTTCTATAAAATGAAAAAGGTAATGTCAGCAATCAATATGAATTAGCTTAAAAATACATCAAGATATAGAGAAAAGATTCTATAAGAATTAAATCTTAAAGAAGGATGTATAATAATTTGGTTTTGTCAGAAATTTATAAAACGGACATTCCTTCAAGCTAAACAGTTTTTTTCAGAAGAATAAAACCATGAGTTTATTTTTCTGCAATAATTATTTACATCCTGCTGTAGAATGAGGAATATGCTATGTGTGGTAACTGTGTTTGGGAATGGAGAGGGGGTTAGTGAGGGAATTAAGAAAGATGCTACCAGAACAAGTACTACATCCAGTTAACCTGCCTATTAACATCTGTTCCTGAAGAATTCGTTTATAAAGAGGATTATAACTAAAGAGAAGTTCTTATTACATTTCATTTTATTTAAATATGGAGATATTTTACATCATAAAATTTATTCCTTTTAATTCATGATACATTTTCCCTTTGGCAGGACTGTTGTTTACTTTTAGAGAAGACACTGAGTAATCACAGCATTTTTTTAGATCTAGAGATTTTGCCGCCATGAGGCAACCAGTAATTTATTTGCCAAACGTCAACAGAGTCAACAAAGAATTTTGTTTTGTAAAAGCCTTTCAGTAGACTAATCTTATACCTCAACCAAAAAAAAAAAAAATTCCTTGACATTTTTATATGTAATGTGACTGTACTGTTAATCCTGATCTAGATGCAAGTGCTAGGGACCCTGGCGGTGGGGGTTGTGTGTTATTGTTATGCTCGGAGCGCAGTGTCCAGTGAAGAAAACAATGGCAAGACTATCACTAGGGCATTTGTTTATTTCTGGATCTCATCCTGTCCATTCCATACTATCACTTCTCTGTTTACAATCTGGATGACATGAATTACCGTATTAACTCATTATTTAGTTATAAGAAAGTGGGGTTGATAAGGCATCTCTGCAGGGAAAACAGAGACGTCTGTCTGGTCAGTTGGGCTGAGGCTTGCAGAGGTGAACATGGTGGTGGAACGTGGAACGTCAACTCCAATCCAGACTGCTGGACTCCAGAGCCTGTGCCCTTCACGCTCTGCTGTCCTGCATCTCACACAACTTGCCTTGGGAAACTGCCTTAATACAGTGCTTTAAACAAACTGTAGCACAGTAATGGCTTGCCCCCAAGTCAAATATAAAATAAAATATTTCACTGGTTCTAACTTCATTCTGTTGTTGAGGATTCCTTCATATTTTATTCAAATAGGAAAACAGTACTAATTTTAACCTTGTTGCCAGATAATGTGCAAAATATTTACAATCGAGACACCCTAGTCCCTATGTATTTTCTTTTATTAAAACAGTTTTTATTATAAAAAGCTATTTATGTGTCTTTTATAGACAAATCTATTGATTTTTTTCTTTTGTAACTTCTTTCTTTGCTTTAACAATATGAGGGTTTTTTTTTTTTTCTATACTAAGAGCGGATAAGTATTTGGCTGCATTTTCTCTATTTGTGGATTAATTTTTTATCCAATTCTTTTATCTGTTTGGAATTTATTTTAACATAAGGATCTAAGTTTATTCCATTCCCAAATAGTGAACCATATATTCCAGGACCATTTGTTAAACACACCCTACTTTAGGGCACCTGGCTGATTCAGTGGAACGTGTGACTCTTAATCTCGGAGCTGTGAGTTTGAGCCCCACGTTGGGTGTCGAGATTCCTTAAATAAATAAATCTTTAAAAATAAGTAAATAAATACTCTCTACTTTATTTACTGCTTTGTATTACATATAAAATTTCATATATCATCTATCATTTGGACCCTTATTAGGTATAAAATTACATTTTTCTATTAGCGTCGTAATAGAAGCCAGTAAAAAAAAAAAAAAAAAAGAACCCTGTGCAGCCCATTGATTGAAACATACTTTATTAAAACTATTGCAATTGTCTATTTTTATATTTGCCTTTGAACACTTTTTATTGCTTGTGCCCATTTGCTAACCCCTGTAGTAACCTTGATCTTTTCTTGTCTGAGAAACTTGATTAGTTAATTATATTAGGTAAGGCAAAATGAGAGAGGTTGGAACCTGCATGAGCCCTTTTGTTCTTTTTTTTTTTTTTTTAAGATTTTATTTATTTATTTATTTGACAGAGAGGGAACACAAGCAGAGGGGAGCTGGAGAGGGAGGAGCAGGCTCCCCGCTGAGCTGGGAGCCCGACACGGGGCTCGATCCCAGGACCTTGGGATCATGACCTGAGCCGAAGGCAGCCACTTAACAACTGAGCCACCTAGGCACCATATGGATGAGCCCTTTCACTAAGATAAAGCAGAGATCGATGGGACCTGGTGGAGGTGGATGGGGGTGGTAGATGGAAGACATTTCCCTAATGGGCACATAGGGAGGTTCCATCTGGTCAGACATGATGGTAATATTATCTACTAACTGATATTTAGGGACTAAACATGACAGTGTTCTAACAAGTGGCTCAGAGCAGGTGGATCATAGAAATCTATGCCCAGGGTGTAGCAAGACAATTTATTGGAATTTGGAAAAAAAAGATTATATTTTTTCTCAACCTTTCAAAATTTATCTCTGTAATGAAGTAGAATATTTTGTGTTGTATTGTAATACAAGAATATAACCTAACTTATTAAAAATAAATACATGATGGAGGTGCTTGCATTTAGAAATATACTCTCTCATAAGATTTGAGATCACAGGTCTAGATCATGCGACCTCAGGAAGGCCTTATACATATCAGCTTGTGATTCAGAGATGGAACAGGAAAACAAGCCCACATCTGAAGGTCATGTGAACTGGATTCTTAGAGAGCAAAGACAGGCACAAGGAACCAAGGCAGAAGCCAGTACAGAGATGGGACATGTATTATTCAAGGTGACCATGGCAAGGGTGGTGTGAGGCCATCTCCCAAAGTGCTGCAAGAGGGTACCTAAATTTCTCCTGCTTAAAATCCAAATTATTTCTCGAGACCAAGGAGGAGGGAGAGCATCAGGTTAAGGGTCAAGTGTCAACAGTGGAGAGAAGAGCAGGTTGCAGAAATTGTGGTCCAGGGCACCTGTTTATCAAATTTCATTTTTCTTTTTTTTTTCCATCAATGTTTTTTATTTTTTTTAATTTTTTGTATGTATTTTCATATTTTTTATTTAAATTCAGTTAACATATTGTGTATTATTAGTTTCAGAGGTAGCATTCAGTGATTCATCAGTTGTATCTAACAGCCAGTGCTCATTACATCACGTGCCCTTAATGCCCATCACCCAGTTACCGCATCCTGCCACCTCCCCTCCAGCAACCCTCAGTTTATTTCCTATGGTTAAGAGTCTCTTCTGGTTTGTCTCCCTCTCTGATTTCGTCTTGTTTTATTTTTCCCTCCCTTCCCCTATGCTCCTCTGTTTTGTTTCTTAAATTCCGCAAATGAGTGAACTCATATGATAATTGTCTTTCTCTGATTGACTTATTTTGCTTTGTTCAGGCATGTTTCTAATACACAGTAGAGGGAATCCTTGATCAATGATGGCTATGGCTATATTCCATTTCTATAAAAAGAAGTCCAGGGGCGCCTGGGTGGCTCAGTCGTTAAGTGTCTGCCTTCCGCTCAGGTCATGGTCCCACGGTCCTGGGATCGAGCCCCACATCGGGCTCCCTGCTCAGTGGGAAGCCCATTTCTCCTTCGCCCACTCCCCCTGCTTGTGTTCCCTCTCTTGCTGTGTCTCTCTCTGTCAAATAAATTAATAAAATCTTTAAAAAAAAAAAAAAAGTCCATCAGTAAAAATTGTACAGCAAATTTTATCAATGTAAAAAGCCATTTTATTCGATCCAGTCTAACCATCTTGACCACACCCTTCCTGAAGTGCCCATTGTTGAAGCTCTGGGAAACTGAAATTTCCTTTAGCCTTGAGAGAATGTGGTCAGTGCCTCTTATTTTTCTGTTTCACTCAGTGAACGTAGACTTCTTCTGCATTAAATGGTGCCCACAAACGTTTTTTTGAAAGTACTAGTCCACCTCCTGAAAAGCAGCGCTTTACTCCATTTTCACAAAAATCATGCCCAGTATTTGTCTGAGTTTAAGATAACCGTCACAAAGAGTATGCACTCTAAAGTGCTTATGTAGACATTGGTTGAGAGACTTTAATTTAAAAAAAAAAATTATTTACTTATTTTAGAGAGAGAGGAGAGAGAGAGAGCATGATCAGGGGGAGGGGCAGAGGGAATGTGAGAGAGAGAATCCACAAGCAGAGACGTGGGGCTCAATGTGAGGCCTCATCCCAGGACCCTGAGATCATGACCAGAGGTGAACCAAGAAACCAAGGGTCAGCAGCTTAACCAACTGAGCCAACCAGGCACCCCAGAGGGACTTCATTTTTTTTCTCATTTTGACCTTGTATCAATTAAGTGTAGACTTTGAGTTATACAATAAGATGTTGTAGGAAATAAGCATGAATTCATCTTTAACATACTTAGTCACATTTTCTGCTTTAGAGTTTCACGTCTGAAGTATTTGATCTTTATTACAGATTGTTCGTCGGAAGTAGATTAAAACTTCAGGCTTCATTCTAAAGTCTTCTAATTTCTCTGTTGAAGTAGCCAGTGATCCAAACTAGAGTCACTACAATGTACATGTATAGTATATACATATGTATGCAATAGATCATGAGAACCGCTCTTTAAGATGATTCTGTGACAAAGTATAAAACCCATAATTTTCACAATTTGGGATTTTCTTTTGCTTTGCATAACCTCAAAGATTTTAATTAAAATTGTCAATAAATGAACAACATTAGTTCTTTTTTGGCTGTTGTTGGATAACTGCCTGCCCACTTTATTTTAGATTTTAGTTAAATAAACATTTTGCTGTAAGAAGGTAAGGTATTTATACTTTCATTTCTTTATTCATTAAAACTATTGAACAAGTGCTATGTGCTAATACCCAAGTGCTATGTGCTAGAACCCTCAAAATGTATGTAAGTAACAAAGAGTAGACTCATATGATATGTTTTCTGTATAAAAGTAAGAGAGATGATTTGTTTATTTACACTTTTTATCTGAGTGAAGCGTTTAAACTGTGCTTTAAAGGGGTTGTTTTTTTACTGTGTGCCTTTGAATGTAAGCATTCACTAATTTAATGAGCATTGCATGACACATGTCATTAATTTGCTTAGTTAGCATGGCAGTAGAATGGACCGTCCTATAAATCAACTGCTTTTACAGTCGCTAATTAACTGACTTAGTTTCATGACAGAGGCATTTATTTCAATTAGATTGTGGTTCCTGTTATGATCAAATAAAGTCAAGTACATGAAATAGTTTAAAAAGCCATCTTATAATAGTGCGTGGTTGTAGGTGGTTTTTACCAACAAAATGTGTCATACAGTAATGATAGCTTATAGCTGAAATGATTTTTGCAAAATCAAATTGGATTCTCATAACATAAGCATACATGCATGCACGTTTATACACACACTGTGATAGAGTATTTGTCTATGTATTTGATATAAATATTTAATTTTCAGTTTTGAAAAAGAAAGAAAATAGTTTCACTTTATCTAGATAAAGATCAGCATCTGCAACTATAAAAATGACCTTGAATCCAGATTGTTGACTAATTTCATTGTGTGTTTACTTTTTATTAGTATGTTGACATGTTTGTCGGTGTGGCCTTCCTTTCAAGGAGGTAGTATACCTCCAGAATGGTTACTCTTCTCTCAGTAAGAACGTCCATATACAAATTATAGAACTAGTCGTCATGGTAGAAAATAATACATAAGGTTAACATAGTCCCCATCTGGCGATATGTTCTTATATCAGATTTATTAAGATCGGGGTTAGTTTTGACCAGAACTGTGACGTTAACCACTGTTGTTTAATAATGGAGGAAGGCCTAATGGGTAATTGTGTATTTCTTTTTGGATATTTATGTGTTTTTATTAGGATAATGAGCACAGATTTATCAACATCATTCTGTATATATATTTTTTCATTTTAAAATAATATCTGTAATGCCAAACTCATTTTTATTTCATAACCTAACCACACACAGAGCCCATGGTGAAGCAAAACAGAGGTTGAAACATGTTTATTGCCATTGGCTTTAAAGAAACCTCAGAGAGGTTTAAAAAGAAATATTTGAAAAGAAATAAGCTGGGTACCTTTCTAAATAGATGCCATTGTGTTGTTTAAACAAAGCTGACTTTGTAGAAGAGAAATGGATTGTTTTTTTTCTTTGACCAGTGAGCACTGTCACCTGAATAGAACTCACCAGGGACAATAAAGGATTTTCAAAGGTTTAGTTGTTGTTTAAGCAGATACTAGGAGGGGAATGGGATGAAGTTGACTTTTATTCAGTATTTACAATGTGCCTGGCTTTGTGCTCTGTACTTTATTCTCATTGGCTCACCCAACCTCCCAGAACCCTGTGTCGCATAAGACTGTCTGCATTTATAGATGACAAAACCAAGATGTAGAGAGGCCACAAAATCTTCTCCAAAGGCACAAAGCTCCTGGCAGAGCCAGGATTTGAGGCCAGGTCTCAAGATTGCAATTCACACACACACACGTACATACACACATATATGCGTACATACACTCATGCACGCACACATACATACTCAAAGTCCATTGAGAATAAAGTTTTGATGAGGCTAGGTTTGACAGCCACAGGATAAGTAGAAGTTTGGGTTTGTTAAAATTTTTCAAAAACTCAGAGGGTTTATCGTCAATTTTATTTTTCTCTTAAACATTTTCTCCCATTGCTGGCATGTACGGTTATAAAAATAAATTAGAAGTAAACAGATAACAGTTTTCTGGCTGCCTTCATGTCTGTGAGCCTGACACGGATCCCAGAAGGAAAAATATGCTGCAAGGAGGCTTATGTGATGTTGCTTATTTAGGGATCCTTTGACCACTTATTTACAATATCCAGTTACAGCCCCATTACTTTCCTTTTTGGGCAAAAGCACACAGTCCCTCGACCATTATTTTGGCGGAATCTGACATTGCCTGCCACTTGCAATATGTCTTCGTGTGCCCAAGCTCATAATTGCAGCGTGTGAGTTTGGAGCTGCCCTGACAGCACAATTAGCACCAAATTTCCTGTCGGCGGGCACCTTGGTGAGGCGTGCCTCGGAGACCTCTTTGCTAGTGAGGAGCGCAAGGCAGACAGGTTCCATTCTGCATCATAAATGTATTTCCAAAAGTAGTTGCTCACTGAATTGTGTCATAATAACATATTTTTATAAGTACAAAATAAACTCATGTTCACTGTGGAAAAAGTGGGAACTACAGAAAATACATGTTATAAAATACGAATAACCTGTAAATGCAGCATCAGGGATAGCCATTATTAAAACATGTTGGTTTATTTCCTGCATCACTTCTTAAGGCGCGTACTCATACACAACCATATTCAAACACACACACACCCACACACATATGTAGATATAAATAAAGAATGAACAAAATTGGGTCCTGGAAGTTGAACATTTGAAACATAATTATTGCCATATATATTTTGTTGTGTGTCAGCTGACTCTGTAATTTTTTTAAATGTATATTTTATTTGACATTTTTTACTTAACCTTTTTAATAAGCATTTTCCCATATCATTCAGTATTCTAAGAAAACCTGCTACTCTGATGGTGGTATAGATTTCTTTTTACATATAATAAAATGATTAATTGAGCCTTTCTTTTATGTGTTATACATTGATGTTTTCCCCTTTTTTCTCTGTTATGAGTAATGGTTCACTGAACATATTTGTAATAGAAATCTTAATCTGGGGACGCCTGGGTGGCTCAGTCGGTTAAGCGTCTGCCTTCGGCTCAGGTCATGCTCCCATGATCCTGGGATCGAGCCCCGCATCTCAGCAGGGAGCCTGTTCCTCCCTCTGCTTGCCACTCCCCCTGCTTGTGCTCTCTCTCTCTCTAATAAATAAATAAAATAAAAACATAAAAACAAACAAAAAAAGAAATCTTAATCTGTATCTGCGACTAATTACTTAGGCAAAATTCTTGGAAATGCCATTACTGGGTCAAAGAGTTTATATGTTTATAAATCTCCCAATACATACTATATTGCCAGATACTTATTGAAACAGATTTGACTCTTACTTAAAGATAATTGTTCTTTAAAGAAATATAGCAAATTCTTTTTTTAAAAAAAAGCAAAAATTTGTCATTGGAATTTAATAAAATCTTAATTTTTTTTAACATGTCATCCAGTCAGACACTCTTGTTTTATAGATGGAAAATTAAGGCCCAAAGTCCATAAAAAAAGAGTAGCACAAAAATCTATCTTCGAAACCTGGCCAAAAGCAGTTACATTTATATTATCAATTCAGTAGAGAAACAGTTTGGGACATGTTTTGGTGGAGAATATTTCAATATTTTATTTTAAATGTGGTGATATATTTTGACTCTTATAAGGAGGGCCTCTAGAGTAAAAATAAGAATCATTGTTATTCAGTCTGGTTCATGTAGCAGTAGCATGCAATGAAATTCATGCTGCCCAGACAATGGTTCTCAAACTATGGTGTACTGAAAAAATGCTCTATGTTCATATTTTAAATATAGAGTCCTGGGCTTCATCCTTAAGATCGATTCAGTAGCTCTGTGTAAGACTGATAACCATTCATTTTAATGAGCACCCCAGTTAATTTTGAGGCAGATGGTCCATGGCCACACTCTTAGAAATACTGGGTATGATGAAGAATGCTGACCTTGGTGCTTTGACACCAGCTTTCCATCTATCTGTAATTTACTGAACTACTCTCTGCCTCAATTTCCTTATCTACAAAGAGAGTCAGGAAACTTTAGTTTTCTCTGCCTAGGATTGTTGTGAGGATTAAGAAAACTAAAAAAAAAAAAAAAAAAATTAGCCCTGCAGAAGGATTTAACATAATCTTAAACACATAGTAGATATTCAGTAAGTGCTAATTTTTCTTTAAGTGGATAGTGAAGTCCCTACATAGCAAAATCACTCCATAAATAGTTATTAAGTTCCTATACATGGTGTCAGAACTGTGTTATGTGCTGGGGATACAGAAATGAATATATTAGAGTAATTTAATTCATCTGTTTTCTGTGATAAGTTTTCTGAACAAAAAAAGTCTGATATAGAACCTTCAGGCACTTTTCAATTTGTGGCTACTTCCTAGTGAAGATTAATGTATCTGAAATTGCTGGCTGCTAGATATGCCAAACAATTTAAGTTGGACTAATTTGGCTAAAGACTCTACTTTGACTAAAATAGGATACCTTAGAGCAGAAGTCAAATGTCTTAAGAGAAAATATCAATATAGCAGCAAAATTTTATATAATCCCCAAGGAAAAGCCCTCTCAAAGGCCTACTTACTTCAAGTCATATTTAGTTAAACTACATAACTTAGACATTCCCCTGAGTGTCAGTGGAATTTCTCCCAGAGCTGTGACTTTGTCAAGCCAAGTAACCCTCCCTCCTGAAACATGGAAAGAGACAGCATTTCTTGAGAGGTTGTGGTATGTCAGTCATTAAACTGGTGACTTAAATATTCTCTCATTAAACCCTTCTAAAGGCCTTTCTTACACCAAGGACCTTGTAAACAGTATGTTAGGAACAGAACAATAGCCTTATGGGGTTCAGGCAGCCAAAAGGCTGTTTTGCTCAAGTGCAGAAAGAAGCCACTGCTGCCAAGTTTTTGTGTCTGGTACAGGCTGGTGCTCTTTAGGAAGAACAGGGGACATGGCTTGACCCATTGTCCTGCTTGCTCAGGGCCAGGCAGGATAGCCCTTGTTTCATGCCCTTTTATTGACAGTCGTTTTACTTCGGTAGGATCTTGTTGCTTTTATGGTAGTTAGATTGTCCTTAATTGGTTTGAACTTTGTCCAGTTTCATAGCAGAAATTCTTACCATGGAGTTCATAAATAGGCATTAAGGAGCTGTAACTCCCTTAAAAGAATAACAATAAAAATGTACAAAGCACTTAGTGTCCCACAGTGTGCTAAGCAGTTTGCATGCTTTATCTCATCTAAACCTCATAATGGCCCTGTCAGATAGGTACTGTATTTATTTCCATCTTGAAGATGAGGAAAATGAAATGTAAGGAGGTTAAATAACTTGCAGAAGCCCTATACCTACATAGCTCCAGAGTGAGGGTGTTTACCAAGGCTATCTGACTCTACAATCCTTAGGCTTAATCACTAGGCCATACTGAACTTTCTAGAATTATGTCCAAAGGTACGTGTGTGTGTGCTTATGATTTTTTCTGAAACCTATATTTATGAAGATTTTCAAGTCATTTGATTCTTAAAGGGATCTCTGATCTCCAAAATTTGAAACTCTCTGCCCAGGGTGGCTGCATGTATGGACTTTTATTAGAACGGCCTGAGCAGAAACGGTCTGTTCCGTAGTCTACACTTGTGCTGTCTACACTTGGGCTGTCCATTTAACCACTTGCATAGTGGGAGATCTGCAGGTCTGGAGCTGAGAAACATGTGCTTCATAGACATGTGTGGCTCACTCCCACTACCATTTGACCACACCTCTCCTTGGGCCCCAACACCAGGTTGATACTAGCTTTCAAAAATGAAACTTAGGCCCCACATTAAATATCCAGAGAACTAGGAGAGATGCAGGAAAATAAGAGGTGAGCTCAGGGACAAAGAAATCATAAATTTGGAGCATTCCATTTAGCTTGATCTTATCTTGCTAAAACTGGCCTGTTACCCTAGGCATAGATTGGAACATGCTAGTCAATAATAAAGAGTTTTCAACTAGTTGATAGTAGTGAGATTCCTCTTTTTTAAATAAAAAAAGAAAAAAAAGGATCAAAGTCACATCCTCCCTCTGCTCTAACAAAGGCACAGCCACTGTAAAGAAGTCTTAGAGTCAAAGTAATCACAGAATTTTTTTTATGATAGAAACTATAAATATACTAACACGTCCATTAAAAATAGAGGTGGAGTGTCTGAACTGAAGAGGTTGTGTGTTAGACATTAGTTTCAGTGGCTGGAAGGCTTGCAAATGACCATTTCTTTAGTGTTTTGCTGGTCTCAAGGTGCATGCAGTGAGCCAAATTAAGACCATCTTGGGGCACCTGGGTGGCTCAGTCGGTTGAGCGTCTGCCTTTGGCTCAAGTCATGATCCCAGGGTCTGGGATCGAGTCCCGCATCGGGCTCCCTGCTCAATGGGGAGCCTGCCTCTCCCTTTGCCTGCCACTCCCCCTGCTTGCGAGCTCTCTTTCGCAAATAAATTTTTTTTTTTAATCTTAAAAAAAAAAAGACCATCTTATTGAACTATCAAAGAAATAGATGGGACATTCCAGTATATTTAAAGGAGAAAGAATAAAAAGAAAATTAACAATTAATTAACTGATGTACCACTTTGAAAACACTACCTTGGCGCTTTTACATTCATTAGCCTGTTTTGGTTTTCTACATGTGAGTGTTTTATACTCCATTTCAACTAGTGTGGAATCTCAGGCTCAGAGTGCCTAAGGAGCTATTATTGCTTAAGGTCCCAGGGCCGGTAAGGAACAGAGCTCATTCAAAATCCAGATCTGATTCCAAAGCCCACGTGGTTTCTGCTAAGATGTGATACTTTAGGGGAGCTAAATAGCATCTGGGGACCTAGTTTTGATTAACTGTATCAAATTTTTTAGTAAGGGATCTGGAGAAGGGACCCTAGGGAAGCACTAAAGTATAATGGATAAAAACATGAACTTCAGGCAGGTTACTTAATGAGCACGGTTTCTTTATCCAATGTAGTGATAAGAATCAAATGAGACGAGGGATATGAAATGCCAAGAATAGTAAGTTCTCTCTTGTACTTACCTACTATTATTATTGTGTTATCCTTAAACAAAGGCCCAGAGCATAGTGAGCGGTAGGGTTCCCATGGGCAGTGAATTGCCCACATGGGGACTGTCTGGGAGGGCTAGCTGCTAGGCTCTCAGCTCTAATTCTGCCCGGGAATGCAGCAGCGGAGGGCAGGGTTAGGGAGAGCTTGACAGATAGGTCCCCCGTGTGGAGACCCTTCAGCAAGGTAATCGCTGTTACCAGAGCTAAGAAAGATGTTAAAGACCACATTTTCTCTCAGGGACACCAGCCGAAGTTTGAAGTCTCCAGAAGAAAGCGTGAGTGTATCCACACGCACCAGAGCTCTGGAACTTATACCCAATGGGGTAGATTTGAATGCTGGCTTCCCAAAATTGTTGGCCTCTTCTACCAAACAGGACTCCAGCAAGGAGATAGGAAAAACCCTTCTTCCGTGGTTCCGTTTCCATGTTTGCCATTACTTCATTGGTATTTATTTTGGTAACAGGAATGCCTGGCTTCCAGAAGCATCTTAATCGCCACCATTCCAAAGATAACTTTTCTGAGGTAATCTCAACATCAGTAGAGGACACGGGACATGATCTCTATGCAGTAAATAGGTCTGGCTTCTAGTTCCGCTCAAGGACGCCGATCTCACATTGCTTACGGTCTTACGGTCAAAAAGTACCTTGGCTCTCACCTCACGCTCTATGCAAGACTGGAAAATGAGAGCCGCCGTTGCGTTCTGCTCCGTAGCATTTTGGCAGCTCAGGTAGCACATATTTTATTACAGTTTTTATTTTGAAACGTGTGAGATTTCTCAGGTGAAGTAGAGCCTTTGCTGTAGTATTCAAAAGGGGTCAGTCTGATTGGGGGGAACCATTTCTAAGGCACAGCACCCCCTCCTCCTCCTCGTTTTTTTCTCTTCGGTCGTGGAGCTGGGGCTAGGAAGAGGCGGACCTCGTTATTCCGGATGGCGGCATCAAAGGCGGTAACAACAGAAGGCAGTTGCCCTGTTTTTCCTACTTCATTCATCAATCCACAAGAACTGGCATTTCACTGTGTTGAAGTACAGAACACACACTCCCATTTCTTTTTTCTGTAGATTCGTGAGCTCGAACCTCTTGCCCGAATACTCCGTTAATTACATTATTTAGTAATCCAACTGGACATGACAAGGTTTTAGTGTTACTTCTGTTCCTAGTTTACAGAAGTTGCCGGTCTATTTGGCTGAGAAACACGAAGGACAAATCTCTCCTTATGCTAAGCAGGCCTTTTATTAGCTAAGTGCCTTTCTGTGACACAGGAAATAGCCAGCGTTTACAGAGTCCTGGTCACATGCCAGGACCGTAAATCTGTTTTCTAAATACTATTTTCCCTATTTCGTGGAAGAGCAAACTGAGGCACGGAGAGGTCAATCAACTTACCCAAGCTCACAGAGCTAGTAGGGGAGAGAGAGTCAAGTTTGGAACCCGGACAGCCTAGCCCATGTGTTCTTAACCCTTGTAGTGTTCTCTGAAGAGGAGAGGTTAAATTCTCAGAAGCTGGTTACCCTCCACAGGAAGGCATATGCATAGAGCTCAAAAACAATTGATAGTCGAATGACTGTCTCTCCTACGAAGTAAACAATCCGGCACATAATGAGTACTTACTCTGTGCACGCCCTGGAGAAAACGCATTTCAGATTTTATATTACTGAGTTCATACACCCACATGCGTGTGTGCACGCACACACACGCACACACTCAGCTTTATGAGGGCAGTTCTATTTCTTCATGCTGTAGATGAGGAAACAGAAGCTCAGGCAGATTAAGTTGTTTAACAATTTTCCGATTAGCAAGTGGCAGATTCAAGATGCAAAGAATTTCTCTGTCGCCCAAGTCTGTTATTTTCCCACTAGCCCATGATGCCTCCTCTCCCCTTTCATTCACTTGATCACTTAATATGCATTTATGGAGCAGCTGCTGTCTGCTGATGTCTTGTTAGGCCGTGTAGGGCAAGCACAAGATTCACAGCATCAAGGTTCAGATCTGAGCTCCATCATTAACGAGCAAGTCATTTGATTTCTCTGAGTTGCAGTTTCATCATCCATAAAATAGGGGGTGACAATAAAATGTTTTTCATAGATATCTTATTGTGAGCAAATAAAATAATAGGTGCAAAAGCATTTGGTAAATAGTAAAGCATTACATAAATGCTCTTTCTATTATGATGATTAAAGCAAATGGTATGTAGCCTCCCAACCTCAAATAGCTGGCCTGGGGCAGTTGATAAGGGAAGAAAGGTTTCTGAAGCCAGTTGCAATACCCTGAGATAATACTTTATTGAGGACCTTAATAAGATGTTTGGAATTGCAGGAGCAGGAACTGGACACATGTTAAACGTCAGGTTAGTACATCTGGAGCTTTGAATAATAAGCAAGATTTCATGGGTAGAAATGGTGGGAATCGAATGAAACTTCATCATGTGCAAAATATACTCCAGATCTGAGAACAGCTTGAGCAAAAGTATCTTTGGAGTGCTGTGAATTGTGTAAGACTGATGAATCACAGACCTGTACCTCTGAAACAAATAATACAGTATATGTTAAAAAAAAAAAAAAAAAAAAAGATAGCAGGAAGGGAAAAATGAAGGGGGGGGAAATCGAAGGGGGAGATGAACCATGAGAGACTATGGACTCTGAGAAACAAACTGAGGGTTCTAGAGGGGAGGGGGGTGGGGGGAGGGTTAGCCTGGTGATGGGTATTAAAGAGGGCACGTACTGAATGGAGCACTGGGTGTTATACGCAAACAATGAATCATGGAACACTACATCAAAAACTAATGATGTAATGTATGGTGATTAACAGAATAAATTAAAAAAAAAAAAAAAGTATCTTTGGAGAGACCAGAGCTTAGATTTGAAGGAGGTTGGGTCCAGATTTTAAAGTAACTTAAATATTGCGATAAAGAATTTTATCTTAAAAAAAAAAAGGATTTTAATCTTCTTTTGTAGTTTGAGTAACTACAAGAGTAGTTATTCAAGGAAGCAACATAATCACATTTTCTCACCACTTCAACTTACCTTCCCTCTCCTTTCCCTCCCCCTCTCCCTCCCTCTTTCCCTTCCTCTTTCCCCTTCCTTTCTTTCTTACTTCCATTCAACTACAGTAGTCCCCCCTTTCCATGGGGGAAAACATTCCAAGCCTCCCAGTGGATGCCTGAAACTGCAGATGATACCAAACCCTATTTTTTCCCTATACATACAAACCTATGACAAAGTTTAATTTATAAATTAGGCACAGTAAGAGACTAACAACAATAATTAATAAAATAGAACAACTGTAACAGTATACTGTAATAAGTTATGTGAATATGGGCTCTCTCTCTCTCTCAAAATATCTCATTGCACTATACTCACCCCTATTCTTTCGTGATGATGTAAAATGATAAAATGCCTATGTGACAGGATGAAGTGAGGTGAATGACATTGTGACATGGCATTAGGCTACGGTTGACCTTCTGATAATATATCAAAAAGGGGATCATCTGCGTCCAGACTGTGACCGACCCTGGGTAACTGAAACTACAGATAGAGAAACCATGGATAAGCGGGGCCAATGGACATACAAAATCCTGACAGCAGTGTAGAGAAGGGTGTAGAGCAATAGGACATGTGAGCAGGGACACCTCCTAGGAAGCTGGCGTGATATTTTGGGTGAGAACAGCTTTGGATCTGAATGCCTTGCCTCCCAAGTGAGCAGGGTACAGGAACAGTAGTTCAGTGCTGTGCAGTTGAAAACAGAAATGCTAAAGCTGGAAGGGGCCTTGCAGACAAATCTCATATTCCTAACTTGACAACACATTGAATTGCTTGGACAGCTTTCTAAAAATACAGAGTCCTGGGCCCAACCCCAGATCTACTGCTCAGGAATAGTCAAAAGGCCTAAGAATCTGTATTTTTAAAAAGATTTTATTTATTATTTATTTATTTATTTGGCGTGTGTGCACACATGTGCATGCAAGCGGAGGGAGGGGTAGAGGGAGAGGGAGAGAGAGAACCTCAAGCAAGCTCTCCACTGAGCGCAGACTTGTTGCTGCGGGGTTCAATCTCAGGACCCTGAGATCAGGACCTGAGCGGAAATCAAGAGTGAGATGCTCAACTGACTGAGGCACCCAGGTGCCCCAGAATCAGTGTTTTTAAAAGTCTTTCTTGAGTAGTATGCAGATCAGTAATCGGAGAATGACTAGTAGTCATTCTCTTTACGTTATTTAAAAATTACTGAATCCCACAAAAGTCAAGAGCTGTCAAAAGTCAAGTTGCGCCAAAGTCACAACTAGTTGGTAGAGGAGTTAGAACTCAAACTCGGGGCTCTCAATTCCCAGCTCAGTGTTATGGCCCAGGGTCAGTTCTTATCTTTCTGTTATAAAGAAATAGATTCCTTTTTTTTTCTCAAAACTTCCTTAGATTAAGAAATAGGAACGTCTTTGTTTTGCAAAGCTGGTCTGTGATGTATTTAAATAAGTTTAATCACATTGTTGTTTGCAATATCCTCCCCCAAGTATTATTAAACATTTACCACACGGGTAAGTCATCACAATGTGGTTAAGATGATTAACAAGGTAACCAAAGTGGAGGACCCTTACTATAATCCCTCTTAAGATTTTGTCATACTATTATTTAGAGACCTGTAAACACATCCATTCATTTCAGCAAAATGTCACAGTCTACGCAAAGGTTTTGAACATTGTGCTCAAGGCAGCTAGATACTATCTCACAATGAGTTCTAATAGGGGACATTAGAATAAGTATTTGTCTTTGTTTCAAGCTTTATGGAATTAAAACTAATCCAGTTGTTCAATCTTCCATGTAAATCTTTAGTGCAAAGATCAGAAGATTTTGGTGTGCATCATAATACAGCCACTTAAATCAGTGAGACTCTGGGCCAGCCATTGCCCTCCTTCCTGAGTCTCAATTTCCTCTTTGCAAAGGAGGATAAGAATCCACGCCCCCCAGCCCCACCGCGGAGTGCCCGGGGTCACTGTGTGAACGCCACTGAGCAATGGCTATGAAAGGGCTTTAGAAGCACTGTGGGACTATACCAGAAGCACAGGAGGGAAAGGCCTTCAGCAGGAATTCCTTTGTTTCCCCCAGGACAGGACATCACAGTCCGGCTCATAATTAGAGGCGCAGCTGGAGCTCATGGACAAGACAAGTGCCCTGAGAGATGATTTCCCTGCTGCCTGAAGGACCAGCTACATTAGTGGCAAACGTGGTGTTCAAACTCATAATTACACTCCAAGTTTAAAGGCATGGGGGAGGAAAACTTTTCCCTTCTTCCCTTCTAGGTTTTTTGGCTGACCTAACAATAATAAATTGACTTAAGACAAATTAACGGGAGAAAAACAAATTTAATTTTGTCCATAAAGGAGCCTCCCATAGTCATGGCTTATATGTCATCCTGACCTCAGAAGAAGACTCTAGGAGTTTGGGGTTCCAAAGGGAAGGAAGACAATCCACAGGAAGATGAGAAGAACAAATGTTCGCCCTGCCATGCAAGTGTCTTTCTGATGTAGAAAGCTGTCTTGGGTAATAGCTCTCTTCTTGGTACAGACTCCCAATCTACATTTTTTTTTTTAGGGACTTAAGGGGGAGGTTCAGAGCTCCTCTTGAGTCTGTTAGCCTTAATTGCTAAAATAATCCACATGCCAAAGTGGCACCTTCTGGGGCAACCTGCTCTGAACCCCACCAAAGGACAGCTGTGTCCGGAGAAGCCAAGAGCAGAAGCAGCATAGACATGGTTTGGATTTCTTCCCCCTCTTGTCAAATTTAATTTCTAGTTCTAAATTTTATAGGAAAAGATAAAGAAGGGTAAAAAAAAGTCACATTTTAAGGTTTTTTGTTTGTTTTTTAAGTTCTAAAGATAGAAAAAAAGCAAGAACGATACCTACATTGAATAAATGCTTATACTCTGATTTAGAATTCGTGGAGTACAGGAATCTCTAGACCTGTTTTCAACATGTGGTAAAATTAAATTTTCAAAGTTAGCAAAGTATATACTCCTATTTGGGGTTTTTTCTTCCAAACTAAGTTTAAAAAACTGACATCTATTCTTTTTTTTAGACCTCTCAGTAGCTTAATATATGAAAAAATAAAATTTATCTTATAAAATTTATTTTCTATAAAAGTAAATTTCAAATTAAATTATCTATCAGTGGTACTTATTTATATAGGCAGGCCGGAGATAGAGGTTCTATTCACATATTTCACTATGGTAGTACAATGTAGTACTAAATATTTTACAGGCCAGGAATCAAAACATTTACAGTGCCTATTAGGAAATACTATATTTAAAATTCTGGCATGACCATTTTTAGCCAGTTAGAGAAATCTTTGCTATGTTGAAAGGCTGTCCCATTATTACAGATGGCCCTGTTTATACTGTCCTTAGAGCTCTATGTACCATTTTGGATTCCCTGTTAAAAAAGTTGCCTTCCCAACCCCTCCCTCCAGACATTCTGCCTGTCCCCTCTACCAACGGACTTTTAGGTTGTCTCCTAGAGTTTGCTTTTACAAACACTGCTGCAGTAAATAATTTTGTAAATCCATCGTCCCTTATGCGTGCAAGTATTAGACCACTGTTTTTGTGATAGGACAAATAATACCCTGTAAGTTCTATATTAAGGATTATTATATCCTGCCCTACGGCACACATATGATAATGGCAGAAGTGTAAATAAAAGTTCCAGACAGGGGCGCCCGGGTGGCTCAGTCGGTTAAGTGTCTGACTCTTGGTTTTCACACAGATCATGATCTCGGGTTGTGAGATGGAGCCCCATGTTGGGCTCCAGGCTCTGCACTCAGCAAGGAGTCTGCTTAAGATTGTCTCTTCCTTTCCCCCTGCTGCTCCCCCCACAGCCGAGTGTGTGCTCACTCTGCTCACTCTCTCTAAAAAAAATGGTATGTCTTTTTTCTTTTTAATAGAGGTATAATTGATGTATAATGTTAAATTAATTTCAGGTGTACAACATAATGATTCAGTGTTTACATATACTGCACAGTGATCACCGCAATACATCTAGTTACCCTCTATCACCACACAAAATTACAAAAAAAAAATTTTCTTGTGATGAGAAATTTTAAGATTTATTCTTTTGGTAACTTTCAAGTATGCACTACAATGTTATTGATTATAGTCACCATGCTGTATATTACATTCCCATGATTTATTTATTTTATAACTCTTGACTTCTTTCACCTTGACTCCTTTCACTCATTTCACCTATCCCAAAAAAGTGTTAAGTCATTTTTTAAAGCTTTTTTTAATTTTAATTCCAGTAGAGAAGCATAAGTCATTTTTTAAAAAGAGTATAAATGGGAAATAATCCAAAAATGGGAGCCAGCATTACACAGAAAAAAATCAATAAAGGTGAAAAAAGAGAGACAAAATATACACAGTTGAATATCAGAGTCTATCCAGAAAATGGGCAAGTTGGCAGAAATGGATGACTATATCTAAACATGTGGAATATATCATTAAAAGGAATTTTAATGGCTAAAAAAGGAAAATTCAACTTTTTTTCAAAAGCATAGTTAATGTCAAAGCAAAGGAGGTAGGCAAGAGAATTGCTTTGCCCCTTGAGATGAATTGACAAGAGGTCAAATGTGTTTAGAAAATAGCCATGCATTTCTCTTAGCTTTGGACTTGGCAAGTCAATAGATTTATGAACAGTCTCACCATGAATTTGGTTGTCCTGAGGGTAGAAAGTCCCATTTTAATTTAGAAGCAGAAACTCACTGCAACCACTAGTCCTGTGTCTTCTCAGTCAACTTCATTCCTCCCCAGCGGTATCTGGCAATAGTAGATGGTTGATGAATATTTGCAGAATGGAGAGACTCATTTCTGTGACCTATTCCGTCACCTTCAGAATGTATGGGTCATTTGAGTTTGATCTCTAAGGGGACAACAGAATGCTTTCTCAAACCAGAAATACATTGAAGCTTAGTGAAGGAAACCAAACACTGAACTCCACTCCATTATTTCAGAAGCTCTGTAGCCAAAAGAATCCTCAGGTAATTTCCTTTCCTTCCTCTGGAGAAGTACATCTGACTCTGTATTTAGTCTAAGAGTTCAGAACAGGAAGGGCCTTAGGCATCTGATTCAACCCACAACGTTCCCAGACTGAAGAACCAACTCAGCCCTTATTCCTTGCAAATGAGCTAGACAACAGTAAAGAGTAGTTCTATTCTAGATTTGGGTAAGCTATGAAATATTCCTAGAATTTTTTCCCACAGACTCTGGCCCATACTCCTAGAAATGTACACATTCAGAATGGCATTTTGGTCCAGAATCCCATTCTATTTTTTTTAAGGATTTTATTTATTTATTTGACAGAGAGAGAGCAAGAGCAGGAACACAAGCAGGGGGAATGGGAGAGGGAGAAGAAAGCTTCCGGCCTAGCAGGGAGCCTGATGCAGGGCCCTATCCCAGGACCCCGGGATCCTGACCTGAGCCGAAGGCAGCCGCTTAACGACTGAGCCCCCCAGGCGCCCCCGAATCCCATTCTAAATAACGCAAGTCTAGCTGGGTCTGGTACTTCAGAGGCCTCACTGACTCAAGTGGAGCATGTCTCCAAATCCTGAGGGAGGCAGATTCCTTTCTTACGGTATCTCTTCTATGATTCAGAGACACATGCATGCGTCAACTTCATGCTTGAACCGATTCTCTCCAGCTTTTCTGATTGGCATCAAGGCAGAACAGAAATGGATTGGCTTTTGCTCTTTACAGAACAGTTACAAATGTGTGTAGTGATATAAACTTGCTCTCTGACACTTAAGCACTTGGATGATAAGAAATGTCTTCATGAAATCATGAAAATATGTGTAACTAAAGGGGACCAAGGGGGTGGGGGAACCAAACGAAGTGTGAAAAATGGTAGAGCCAGAGCGCTAGTGGGTTTCACTTGGGCCTCTGTGGGGAACTTTGTTCAGTCCAGAGGTAGATGGAGTGTGAGACGTGAGACAGTTTTACTTCCAGTACTGCCAATTTAGTTTGGTACAATGCAGTGTCTTAGATGTTACTGTGCTAACACATGAACCCCCCAAATCAAGTGTCTTAAAGTTTGGTTTTCATCAAGTCACTGTCTAGAGTGGGGCTTAGGGGGGCAGGGCAGCTCTTGTTGCTCTCATTCAGGTGCCAGGATTCTCCCATCCTGTGTTTCTTACCATCCTTCACAGCTTCAGCACTCCCGGCATACCGCTGGCTAGAGAGAGAGCCCGTAGATGAGCCTGTGGGAGGGGTCATGAGCCAGTCCTGAAAGTGGCATACAGTATTTCTGCTCACATTCATGTGGCCAAATCTAATTGCAAAAGAAGCATGCAAAGGAGGACTTCTTGTATGCCCAGGAAAAAGCAGAGAATGGAAAGAATGGAATTTGGCAGACAGCAAGCAGAATTTGCCACATTCACGGTCCTGATGATTGAATTCTGTGCTTTTCCAAGATTGTTTTGTCTTTAGTCAGGATTATATACAAAACCATTTCAAGGAAATATAAAAGATATCTTTACTCTTTAAAATCATTGTTGAAGCGGATCCCACAACTTTTTGGCTGTCCACCCCAATGTCTTTAAATCTTTGAAGGATAATTTGTAAGCATGTACAATTCACCCAGAATAAGAGCTCACAAAGGAAAGCTAATTTCAGTGTGCCCGTAATGCAATGAGATGTGTGCTGTTTGGTGTGAACATTTTATTCTCTGTGATACATTTTTAAAGAATTGCAGAAGACAGTGCTTGTTTATGACCATCAGAGAGTAATATTCTTATAATTGCTTTATCCTGGTAGAATAGAAGAAATGATATCAAATTCAGACCCCACAGCTCTCTGCAGCCCTTCTCTGTTCTCTTCTATCCCCATCAAAGTGGAAAAAACCCATCTGTTTGGATCATTGAGGTTGGAAACGGAGTAATATCACTTCTCCAAAATAGATTTAATAGTATGGCTGGTAAATTGTTTCCTGACCTGTTTAAGGGAGAGTCCAGACCCAGAGAAAAACATGGTGTATGAGTTTTCATATCCATTAGTGGACAAAAATCAGATTTAGGTTATATTTTTAAAGGCAATTCTAGTAGAACTATTATAGTTTTTATTTTCAGTTATAATCTTGCCTAGACTTAATCTACTTGACTTATAATATTTTAAATGGTATTTTCACAAAGGATTCATAATTTAATAATTCTTATTCATTCAGTGAAGCCATTTGGAAATTAATTTTTGATAAGTCTAAATACATGAATAGCCAGGAATGAGACTAAGAACCCCATTTTAAAAGCCCACCCCTCAAAAAGATAATCATAATTTCTGTGAGACAGGTATGGTTTAAAGAACATCCCTCGTCAAACCTTCAAAGTGATTCTAATATCCTACCTGGTGGACTCACTCCCGACTCCCCCAGGACAGCTGATAATCACTGATCTGGAAGAATACACATGTGCCAATAGCAAGAAAAATTCTGAAAAATAGGAGTAAGCTTTAAAATTTTGAGCAATAAATACATCAGTAAATAAATAGAAAATAAAGGATGAAGAAAAAAATCACCTCTAGAATAATTCATCTTTTATAGAAAAACATGGTACTACATTTCCCATTTCAGTCATTCTGTTGTTTTTCCTGTCCTCTCCTGCTCCATCATTGCCTCACGCGCAGATCAACTGGGAAATTAATGGACATCAAGCTCAGAGCCCCTCACTGGCCTGGCCCTTTGCAGGTTCTAGGAGGGAGGGGTATTGGAGCTTCACATAGTAACAGATTCTGTAAAATTTGCAAAAGTAAGATTTTTTTTGGTATTATTTTTCTCAGAGCAGACTCTCAAAACTTTATAACCTTCATGTACCACAAAACCTGGATCCTGCCCCTGATTCTATGGCTGATTGGTGGCCAGACAGAAAGATATTCAAAATAACTCATATTAAAATGCCTTTTTTTGGGTGCCTGGGTGGCTCAATCGGTTAGGCGTCTGCCTTCGGCTCAGGTCATGGTCCCAGGGTCCTGGGATCAAGCCCCACATCAGGCTCTCTGCTCAGTGGGGAGTCTGCTTCTTCCTCTCCCTCTGCCCCTCCCCCCTGCTCATGCTGTCTCTCTCTCTCTCTCATGCACTCTCTCAAATAAATAAATAAAATCTTCGGGTGCCTGGGTGGCTCAGTCGTTAGGCATCTGCCTTCGGCTCGGGTCGTGATCCCAGGGTCCTGGGATCGAGTCCCACATCGGGCTCCCCGCTCTGCGGGAAGCCTGCTTCTCCCTCTCCCACTCCCCCTGCTTGTGTTCCTGCTCTCGCTATGTCTCTCTCTGTCAAATAAATAAATAAAATCTTAATAAATAAATAAATAAATAAATAAAATCTTAAAAAAAAATAGAAATAAAAAATAAAATGCCTTTTAACACCCTAGCTTTCTAAATGCCTTTCCAGATAATTTCTTCACGAGAACTAATCAATCTCATTAGTTGATAGGATTCTTTGTTTTGAGAGGTGACTGATTCCTGGCCAAAGTTAAAAATAATAATAAGGTCCATTTGAAGAGAGCCACACAGGTAACCATGGTAAATAATGAGGATATGATGAATAGTGCTGCATCTAAGGATATTAATGCATTCATAATACAGATATTTCTTGAGCAACTACTATGTGCCAGACATTATTTTAGGTGCTGGGGATACATTAATGACCAAAATAGATACAAATCTTTGCCTTTGTAGAGGTTACATTCTAATGGGGAGAATAAGATAAACAAAATAAATAAAGCTTATCCGAGCCTGATAAATGCTGTGGAGAAAAAAACAATAAGAGAAGGGATTTAGAAAAGGCTAGGAGATTAGAGTAGGAATTTATTTAATTTTTTTCTGGTAACTTAATTTTTTTCCAGCATTACTGAGATATAGTTCACATAAAACATTGTGTAAATTTAAGGCATACGGTACAATGATTTTATATCTATTCATCACTTTTTAATATATAAAATGATTACCAACATAAGGTTAGTTAGCACATTCATTACTTCACATAGTGACAATCTGTTGTGTGTGTGTGGTGAGAGCCTTTAAAATTTACTCTTAGCAATCTTCGAATATTTAATACAGTATTATCATCTATAGTCACTATGCTGTACATTACATTCCTGCACTTTCTCATCTTATAACTGGAGGTTTGTAGCTTTTGACCACCTTCACTATTTCCCCTACCTTCCCTCTGCCCCTGGCAACCACTAATCTGTTCTATCTGTGAGTAGTTTGGGTTTTTTTTAGAGTCCATGCATGTGATCATACAGCATTTGACTTTTTCTTTCTGATTTATTTCACTTAACATAGTGCCCTCCGATTTCATCCATATTGTTGTAAAGGGCAGGATTTCCTCCTTTTTTATAGCTGAATAATATTCCATTGTTTTTTTATCCATTCATGGTCGATAGACACTTTGGTTGTTTACATGACTTGGCTATTGTAAATAATACCACAGTGAACGTGGGGGTGCAGGAATCTCTTCAAAATAGTGATTTCATTTCCTTTGGATCTACACTCAGAAGTGGGAATGCTGGATCACATATGGTAGTTCCATTTTTAATTTCTTCAGGGACCTCCAAGCTGTTTTCCACCGTGGCTGCACCAATTGACATTCCCATCAACAGTGCACCATGGTTCCTCCCACGAGGAGGCTAGAAAAGACTAGGAGATTAGGATGACAATTGTAAATAGAGTTGCCCGGGAATATATCTTCATGAAGGTGACATTGAGCTGATATCTGGGTAGAGAATATTGGAGGCAGAGGGAACTCCAAGCACAAAGGCCCCGAGGACGGGCTGCTCACATGTGTTCAAAGAACTGCCAGGCGGCTGAGAGATTGAGGCAGAGTGAACAAGAGGGAAAGAGGTACAGGATAAGATTAGAGAGGCCTCAGGGACCCAGATCACTCCTAGAAGGCCATGAGCCACTGTGAGGACATAGTAGTTACTATTAATAAAATAGGAAGCCACTGGAGGATGGCGAGCTGGGGTGGCAGGGATATGATGGTATGTTAGCAGTATCCCTCTGCAGCACAAAGAATAAGCATGTGTGTGGCGGAAGTAAGGGGCACACCGTTAAAAAACAGCGTTCCACTGAGGGCTTATCAAAGTGGTCTTGGTTGCTCTGAATCACAGAAAAATAAATAAATACAGAAACCCCCTCACCTCCACCTGGTTAACACGACCCTGTTCCTCTTTGGGCTTGTGCTTGCCGAAGCCGAGTTTGAGGAGAACTGCATTTTGGAAATATCACAGCTTAGAAGTGGTCTCAGAGAACAGCAGGTTGGCAGTGACCCATTACATGCAACCTGAGGAAAGTAAAACCGAGAAACTTGGCGGGACTGCCTCTGATGCTCAGGTCTTTGCTGCTCTCCCCGTCCCCTCCATACTCTCCGTATGAGATCAGCAAATGAAAACGCTGGCAGGGGAAAGGCATGCGTGCTTGCCTGTTTTATTCTCAATCACAGGGAAGCCTGAGTGACTTTTTTTTATATAAATTCAGGGCCACTAACAACAATGAAAATAGACGCGTCCCATTGTCAGCCGTATTATCAGGTTAAATCTGTATTTATGACTTGGACTGTTTGTTATTTGTAGAGAATTGCTGCCAATAGGGGCCTCAGCCCACGCCTGCAGGTTTCACCGCTGACTCACACCCCCCTGCTTCCATGTGAGGACCCGTTCGAGATCCTTGGTTAAGCAGAATCTCATTTAAGAAGAGATTCCTTTAAAATGATCATTGAAAAATCTATAAACCTCAAGTAAAATAATTCTTGGTTTGGACTTTTTTAAAATGTTAGAGTTAACAAACATTTTTTAGAAAACTTGGCCTTTTTGCCATCTCATTTGGCAAAAATCTACTGCCCAAATCCAGCTTGTCCCTTCTGGCTTCCAGTCCAAACGTTAAACGTATGCTGTCATTTTCATCTGGAATCTTTTTTATTGTCCTGTGTCACTTGGGAGTGTCACTGACAAGTCACAAACAAATGATGTGTGTTTCCAGAGATCACTTGATAATTTTACTCATAAATAAGCGTACACCTTTCACCTTTGTGCCAAGCTTTTGTTTATAAAAAATCATCTGTGAAAACAAAGGGTGAAATGTTCCTGTTCTTAAATGCTAATCCTCTGTGCAAATGTAAGTATGATGCAAACTAGCAATGCATACCATCATTTAACTGTATAATCCACCAGCGTGGCTAAATATCGTGTCCTGCCAGGGTGTCCTATTTAAACTTGAGATGCAATGTTTGATTGATTGGAAAAGAAAGCTTTTTGCTACAGTCTCATTTCTATAGATAATCTGAGCTAAGTAGATATTAAAATGGGGAATTTTCAGAAGCAGGATTGTCTTTACTCCGGAGAAGCTCTTTGACCTGGAGGGAGATCTCGAATGGGAAATACCTCTGGCATTAATGGTTTCATAGCCTGTGGTATTGATAATAATGGATAAAATATTTATTATAAAGAGAAAAGATATTTTAAACTGATTATCCAGCTCTGGTTACACTTATATTAAGCTTGCAGATGAACCGACCCCTGCACCCTCCCCCCCAAGTCGATTGGGTTCCATTGTAGAGCCAACAGCATGGGGTGCAATATACACGGGAGAGTTGGGCATAGGAAGAAAACAGCAATGTCTTTGTGATTCCACATCCCCCAAGTACACCCAGTGGCTGGAGACCTGAGTTCTGAAGGACTGTTTCTGCTCATTATATTCTCATTATATTCGGTTGGAACCCCACCCAGGTTGTTGGGACCTCCATGCCCTCCATAGTTCCTAGCAGGAAATGGTTCTTTCTCCTCAGTGAGGAATATCTTGAGAAAAATCAAGCGGTTCCACCCCTCTGCCCAGATGTTATCACACTGGAATCATGGCACTGGGTGGAGACCAAACAGCAGCTACAGCTGGAAGAGTCTTCTGGGTGTGGTGTCTCTCACCTCACTGCTGCCCCAGGTTTGATTCAGGTGGTGTGGCTGCCCCACCCTCCTGATTCCCTTTCTCTGTTTAGGTTCTTCCCAAAGGAGTGTATTCAGGTACAGAGAATGACCTAGAAGGAAAGTCCCCCTCAACGAAAAAGGGCAATAACAATAAAAATGACAATAGCTGTTAAATATTGGGAAGGGACTAGCTGCCAGGCAGTGTGCTGAATGCTTTCCAAATGTTTTCTCTTCTAATCCCTTTCGTGGCCCTGGAGCTAGGCACTGGAATTACCTTTATCAGAACTGGGGGCTCAGAGAGGTACAGTAACTTACCCAAGAGCATGCAGCCAGAAAGTGGCAGAACCAAGATTTTGAAGTTTAACCCGCTTTTTCTATCTCCCAAGTGAATGTTTTAACAGGAACATTTTGGATATCTCCCCATCCTGGACAGGGAGCAGTAAGATCTTTATTGTCAACACGCCAGTGTCCTTAATACACAGTGACAGAGGCAGCTCTCAGATGCTCCTGGCATTAGGGGAGACTTCCCGGGTTGCCACCAGCATACAGCTTTCAGCAGCTGCTAGTTCTCTCTGGGGTCTTCCCTTGGGAGCTCTTCACAGATGCTTTGATAATGGGACATCTGTTGATAGGGGCTTCCAGCAGCTGCCCCCCTGGAGTCCTCATGTGTCTCACCTCCTTTGGGCTCCACCCTGGAGATGCAAGGTCCTGAGGGTCAGGCTACATGAGATGAGCTGCTTACCCAGCGCAATAGCAGGACTATGGCTTAGGGGAGAGCCAAATTATGGCTAAGAAGAGAGGCAAAATGTCTCAACCAGAAGCAGCGTCGAGCATCAGGCCAAAGGGTGGGAAATGACTCCAAGCAAAAAAGTTGCAAGATCAGGAGACCCAAACTGTGGGAGCAGTGGAGGAAGCTGGAGGGAAGGTGGGTCAGGACAGGTAGCCAGTAATTCTACCCACATGGCACCGTGTGGAGAGGTAGGGAGCCGTTTGGCTGATTGGTCAGTTTGTCTGTTATCTGTTTGGTTTTTGTGTGGAATGGGGCCCACAGAAAGAGATGGGCCTGGGGAGGGAATTGTCCTGAGTAGTCCTAGTATACATGGCCTTTAACAGTTTGACTGCAACAGGTCAGCTGACCATTACTCTTCCCGCCCCGTTGTGGGGGGCCATCCACAGCTGCATCGGTGTTTCTCCACAGATGCCTTCTGGGTGAAAACCAGCTCCGTTGGGGAATGTATGCATCCTTGAACTGCATTAAGGACAGCAAACATGTAGAATAACAGAGCATCTCACTTAGCTCCATTTGCTAAGACCTTGTGCAGACCCACTGACTATCCTTATTCCAAATGAACGCTTAAACTCTATAAAGAAATCCATCAGATGGGTTACAGTAAACACTTTTTTACACCTTACTGTTGTATTCAAAACTGGAAAAATAGGAAATGTGGCCAATTCCAAAATTTGGGGACTTACGAAGGCAGTCTCAGAATTAGGCTTGGCATGCCAGATCTATAAGTTAATGATACTTATATTTGAATGATCCTTTCAAAGAGTTAACGTTTGAAGTTCCATCCAGGGAAGGAAGCTCCTGTGCCACTTTTCTAATGGTTAGTAGGTGGATTTGCAATAGAGACAGACACACAGGGATCGTTCACCTGGGCTCTGGAATCAAGACACCTTGAGTTTAAAACCCACTTACAAACTGCATAGCTTTGAACACATTACTTAACATAGAGCTACTTCTCTGTGACTCAGATTACTCACTTGTCAAGGGGAAAATATAATGCCTACTTCAAAGGGTTATTGTGGGGATTCAATGAGATAATGTATATAAAGCACAGAGCGCAAGGTCTGGCTCCTGGAAAGTGTTCCAAAACTTTTACTGTCATTATCATCATTATGATTACTATTATCACCATCATCATTATTACCCTCCCCAATTCTTCAATTACTTTCCCAAGCTTCTGCTAATCTTTTACTTGGACTCTATCTCTTAGACCTGAGTCACTAGAGAATTCGTTATTTGAAAGTGTTTGCCAAAGAATGTGCTTAGGAAGTTCACAGCTGGTCTCTTTTGTTCTAATATCTAAGGTTAGGGTTAACCCTCACTGACTTCTTGTTTTATTAATCATGCCTTGACATGGACTGTTTATAAAGTTATGTTTCAAAAATAAGTAGCTTATGTGAACCTGTCTATATTTTCAGCCTAAATCAACTCTCAGTTAATTTGCTATTCATTGAGAGAAGCAGTACTGCCTTGATTTGTCCCAAACCTGTCTTCTCTGAAGGAAGCTCCTTAGTTCTAATTTTTGAACAAAAGAGCTTCTCAGGGTTTTTTTTGGTTTTAAGTAAATGTCTAATAAAACATCAGCGACCATCTTTTCGATCATTCTCAATCTGTCAACCTAATACTAATATTTACTAGTTTATATAATTTTACCAACCTTTGGTAATCACTTCCTACAGATTGTGAGGTTTTATTTTGGGGATAATCGTTAAGTGGTTGTTTTCGTGAGTTTAAAAAATAGTTTTGGCCTTTATTGACAATAGATATTCCTTAAGGTGGTGGTCTCCATCTAGTGGAGAAATTTTTATATTACAGCCTACATAGAAAAATAAAGCCCCCCTACACTATCTCGTATCAAGCATTTTATTGACCTATTAATAAATTTTTGGTTTTAATAAGTAGCATTATTGTAAAGACTATTAAATATTTTAAGATACTTAGCACTATTTTTTTCCAAAACTTAGAGTGAAAAGTTTCTTTAAGAAGTTGCTTAACTTAATTGGAAAAATTGTAATAATAAAAAAAGAATTTACTGATTTGGGGGATTGTATTGGTATTACTCAGTTGAACTGTCACATTCCTGTATCTCTTTTTTTTCTGCTTATGCATAGCAGTGAGTATTTTTATTAAAACAGTAAGAGCATCTTGATATTGAAGGGAAATAGACATAAACGTTTTCTTATGTGTTCACATTAGGTCCTTCTCATACTGAAGAGCTGCAATGACTGTGTCCCCAGAGCAGAAATCTCCCCTTTTTCTCTTCCCATTCAAAGGACTTTAGTGTCTTTCAGCTGAATACTAAATACCTTCAAAAGCCCTCTTAAAATACTACTATTATATGAAAACTTCTCAGAAGTCTGGATTAAACCCAGCTTGGATTAATCTTATCACCTTTATTTTTGTATCTTAGTGTGCTCATAATAGGTACTTAACAAGTGCTCATTTATTTTATTTTAGTTATTTATTTTTTTGAAGATTTTATTTATTTATTTGACAGAGAGAGACACAGTGAGAGAGGGAACACAAGCAGGGGGAGTGGGAGAGGGAGAAGCAGGCCCCCCGCGGAGCAGGGCGCCCAATGCGGGGCTCGATCCCAGGACCCTGGGATCATGACCTGAGCCAAAAGCAGACGCCCAACGACTGAGCCACCCAGACGCCCCAACAAGTGCTCATTTAATTAAGCATATCCAAGAAGAGCTTGTCTGAGGTCCTGAATAAGTGTCTCCTGATTGGAGATCCTTTCCCCCTCTGGCCACCCTCAGGATTGCCTAAAGTCCCACATGCATGAAGTGCCTTGTCCAGGTGAAACAGATGTCCCCTGCTTGCATGTCACAGTTGCTAACATACATTTATGGTTTACACAATTGTTCATTAGAGCTGGAAGAGTTTCAGGAACAGTAGATGATTAAATCTAGTTAGCTCAGTAACTTTGGTCAATTAACTTTTCTAGGAACTGGTATCCATGTCTATAAAATGACTGTTCAACTCGAGAACTTCTCATTGTCTTTCGTGACCAAATAAATACATCTATAAAGTGATGTAATTCTTTAAAAAATTTAAATTGGAAAACTTATATATGAATGACCAAATTAGATTATGGGTTTTTCTTTCTTTTTTTTTTTTTTTTTTACTAGATGGATTAATTTGGAGTCAGTGTTTCTTATTTAGTTATAGCCTCATAGGTGATTCATGAAACATCAAACCCTTCACTTATCTTCCACATAGGCCTCCAATCTTGGGGTCATAACACTATTTATTAATAACTCCAATGGAGAAAGTAAAAGAATGTTTTTAAATTAGTTAGTTAATAGTTTGGGTAAATGTAATAGGAAAAACATTGATAACAACTAAACTTGAATTCATTTATTTATTCGTTCAACAGTTTTTTAAACCACGTACTTACTGGGCTATCTGAGCTATTACAGTCCTCTCATAAGAGCATGTGAGACTTGACGTTAATACTGGTTGATATCTGACTAGAAAAGCTCTTTGTAGAAAGTTTATCTCAATTGTAAGGACCGTGACGTTAAGAACTGTGCATTTGTGGTTCTGTCTTTTCCCAACTCTAATTGCCCAGCACAGTACCTTCTATTTATTCAGTCATCTATCCAAACCGCTTAGTAACGGTTTCTGAGCTGCCATGTGAAGTGCTAAGAACACTCAGAGTCTCTATTCTCAGAGAACTAACAGTCTAGGAATGGAGACCAAGTGGTAAGCATTTTCAATTCGTTGTAAATACTACCAATAGGGAGCAGGGAGATGTCCTGGGAGCACAGAGAAAGGCATTTCATAAAGGTGTGGGACATCAGGGCAGCTTTTCAGGGAAAGGATAAGTCTTCAAGGATGAGTAACAATGAGGCGGGGGATAAGAGGGTTGAGTAGTCAGGGGAGCAGGAGATTAGGTAATGATGGCCTGAGTGAGACAAGGAGGGAGTAGTTCAGTGAGTGGAGCATAAAGTGGCTGACGGAAGAAGGTTGCATATTGAGGTTGGGAAAATGGTTAATTGCAACTGAACATGGATAGTTCAGACTCTGTCAGTCTAGCCCAGAAATTCGGACTTTATCCTGAGGACAGTAGTGAACTACTGAAAGGTTTTGAACTGACAAAGATCATGGTCAGGTGTACACTTTAGGAAGACTCTCCACAGGGTTACAGAGTGGAAAATGGATTCAAGAGACTAACTTAAAGGGTCTTATAATAATGTAGGTGAGAGTTGATGAAATCCTGAACTTAATATATTAGATTTGAGGATGGAGGGAAATGGATATAGCAGAAATTCGTGTTTGGATGGGTGTAGGCAGGAGGAAGAGAGAGCCCAGGTTTGGGGAAGCGATGATGTTAGGCATATAATGGGAACTTGTTGAATTGAACCCAGATCGTTACAGGATTACTATGTATTTGTTCTTTTCCTAAAGAATTTTAGTAGAACTATTCTTAGTAGAATGGTTCCTTAGTAGAATCTACTTAGGAGAACTATTCTTTGCAGAATGATTCCTTTTTAACTCAAGTTTAGAGAGACACATGTCTTGTACCTAGTTGATTAACAAAAGTACCCAAAACTTAAGGAAGACAAGAATATGAAGCTATGTGTCCTTTTTTACTTTTGTGTGTTTTAATATTATCATTTCTTAATAGTGGGAATCAGCTGTACATGTTCCCACTTTGACTTCCTAAACCGAAATCTCCCTTTACTAAAATATCAACATGTAAGCATTCATAACAATGTTATTCCTTCTCCTTCTTTTACAGTTTTGATGTGGACAATGGCACATCTGCGGGACGGAGTCCCTTGGATCCCATGACCAGCCCAGGATCTGGGCTAATTCTCCAAGCAAACTTTGTCCACAGTCAACGTCGAGAGTCCTTTCTGTATCGATCCGATAGCGATTATGACCTGTCTCCAAAGTCTATGTCCCGGAACTCCTCCATTGCCAGTGATATGTAAGTACAATGATGAGAAAAGGGAAGAGGGAGCTTCTCTAGAAAATCAGGTACATTTATCTGGTCGGTTGGTGACATAAGAAAACCAATGACATTTGTTCAACTGCATCATTCTCTATGTTCGAAAGAATAGTGAGTAAAATTATACAAGCGATAAATGGTGGATTTAACTTGAGTACCCTGTCACTCTTGAAAAGAAACATTTATTTTCTCAGAGAATACAGTCTGAGAAAAGTGAAAGTTAAATATTTAATGGTAACATTTATACTTAAAATATTAGCTTATATTCATATAGGACCTGAGTTTTAGCTACCTAGCCACATGAACATTTCCTAATATTTCAAAATGCTTTAAACTCAGTTTGAAAACCTTGTGGTAATAGAATGAATAGCAGTTTGAATATATCTCAGTTGAGGTACTCTATAGATGTTTGTACTGGTTTGCCATATCATTTGAGAGATCTTGGGAGGGTTTTGCTAAAATTAAACCATTTTTGGAATATTAATCACTAGAGGCAAGCACTGAAAACATTAGACAGATTTGAATATCATTTAAGACATGGCACAGCTTGGAAAATAATTAAAACTGATAAGCAGGTTTGCAGATCATATACCGTCGTTAACTCGTTTTCTCAGAACACTCCATTTTTGTGTTTACTGTTGTGTTCATTAGTATTCTAATTTCTGGAAGCTCCTAATTAGGACCTTATTCTCACTCAATACTTGTGCTATCATTTGTAACTGCCCCTGTATAGAGTCGGTCTCTACTTTCCTCCTCTGCATCTGGACGTTTGTCCAAAACACTCACCATCTTTCATGACACCATCTCAAAAACTCAGTACAAGTTGCAATTAATCATATAGGAATTAGGTGGTATGGGGTCCCTGAGGGTTAGTGTTATTCATGGTATGCCAACAGATGATCAACGTATGCCCAATAGGTGTAAATGAGGCTCTAGAAATGAAATCATGTTTTACGCATTTCTCACAACCTGTGGTTCTGGTTGCCATTTTATTAATAGCTGTAAGATGATGATACTATATTCTTTCTAGGAATGAACAACGAAACTGCAGTCATTTTGATTCAAATACTGAATTACTAAACTCCTCTTTTGTAGCTGTCTTTGTTTGAAGCACTGCAGGAGATATAAGAAAACTGTAAGACAGGATTCTTGATCTCAGTTAACTAATCATCTCATGGAATGACAGGTCTCAGATCTCGTCATTACTGGGAAAGATGACATGTAAGCCCTAATGTGTGTCCCTGTGAGCTACAGGTGAAGGTGTCTCACCACCTAGCTTTCATTATGCACATATCTAGACCATCTTTCCAAAAATATTTAATTCTACTTTTGTTTTTCTCTGCTTTTTTGGCGATGAAAATTTTTCAGTCAGCTCTAGGTCTCCCTATCCTCCTGCCTCTATCCCACAGATCTACATCTGTTCTCTATGGTTCCTTACCATGTTGTATTGCGTTGATATTCTGAAATCTATCTTCCATTCCTACTGACCTCAGAAAATCCATTAATTTAAGTAATATTTCTCAGTTACCCGTAGGGTGGAAGGAATGGTGCCAGTCGTTAGAGGAAATATAAGGTGCATCTCATCTCCTGGCCTCATCACTGTGTGTCATCTCTTCCTTCCTGCTCACAAACCTCCTCTTCACCAGCATATTTTACCACCTTGCAACATATTTCCCCAAAATATAGCCCCTGACCTCTGGTCTGTGCTTTGAGAAACTCTTTTGTGTATGGGTTCAACTATCAGCTTTCATCAAATGACATACTGTTCAGTATCTCTTGTCGTGTAACCTCAGTTGAGCTCCAGATATGTAACACTTAAATGCTTTCTGGGAATTTATAGTTTCTATTCAACTATTATGCTCGTTATTAGTATATGTTCATCATTAGTTCATTGTATAATGTGGACAATGGTGTCCATTTTTCTTCACCCCAAAACAACTTGCTTTTCCCAATGGCCCAGTCTCTATGTTATTTTTGTCCCATATTCTCATATTTGAAATTCAAGACATTCATTTACTCATTCACACATAATGAAAACACTTATTGAGCAAATATGATATATTCAAAGCTGCCAATCTGCAGATAGTGGGAGGGCTGACGTTTTAGATCATTATAATAAAAAATGGTGAGCACCATCCTTGAGGCATTTACAAAACTATGGGAGCAGAGAGAGGAAGACAGTTTGCCAGTCAGGGAAAGGCAGCTAAGGGGGGTAACATTTGCATAAGGAGAGGCCTAGAAAATCATGGCTCACTTAAACAGCGACAGTCTCGTTGATGTCAATAGTGAAATGTGGCAGGAGAGAAAGAAGATTTGAATCCAGTCTATGGGACCTGAGAGTCACAGAGGTTTTTAGCTGGGATTTGACATGCTCATATTCTTATTTTTATTGCTTCTGATTACTCTATTGTTAAATGATTGTAGAGAGTGAAGTGACTATGGGCAAATAGGTCATGTTAAAATTTGTAGAAACAAAGTTCGCTAAACATAATGCAAGCCCAGGTGAAGGAAGTGGAGGTTGGATGATGAAGTTGGTCTAGTGGCAGGAGACTTACAAAATGGTGTGTGTGTGTGTGTGTGTGTGTGTGTGTGTTGGGGGACAGCCAGTGGGTAGGAAAATCAAAAAGGATGCTGAAGTTTTCACCCTGAACAAGTAAGTGAGTGATGATATTGACTTGAGGAACACAGGTTAGAGGGTGGACAACATGATGGCAGATAATGGATAATGAATTTGGGTTTTACATGATAGAGGATAGAACTCTATGGGAAATGAGACTACAGTTAAAGGGTAAGAGCAGAGAGCAGAAACAACTGTCCAGAGGATGAGGAGAAATTAGAAGAACCAGTTACCTTCTATAATTGCTAGGTTTGGGTTGATACCTGAGTGAAGATAATAGAACTAGAAGCCCACTGGGTTGAGGAGTGAATTCAAAGCAGAGATATCAGCAGATGCAAGCATCTCTTTCAAAGTTGACAAGTTAAAGGGGAAAAGAGGACTAAAACTGCTTCAGGGAGAATTAGGTTCAAGGAAAAATTTCTTTGAATTCAGGACACTTGAGCTGAGGCAAGGAGGGGACATTAAATATGGAGCTGTAGCTGCTGACAAAAATAACCATCATGAGCTCAAGTAAGGGATTAACTTCGGAAAAGTCATAGACAAGTGATGTCACCTATTTCCTAAAATTGATTTTTGGATACCAGTGTATAGATTATTTCTCTTAGACCCTCTACTCTAGTAAAGATTAAATATTCCATGCATTTTATGAAAAGTCTATGTTTTATATTTAAATGGTGCTTTTCTTTCCAAAGCAAACTTACAAGGATGACCTCATTTTTCCCTGTACCTATTCAAGAGTTTCTTTATTTGACTGGACTCATGTAAGAATGACAAATTGAATCAGGCCTTGATGCAACTCTATAAACTTTTGAAAAATGGTGTCCTGACATGTTCAGCTTTCTCATTCCCCCTGGATATTACACTGGAGCAATAAGATTATAGGCTCTTGGAAAGCATACTTTCTACTAGGAAGATCAAGTTTCTCTGAGAAGCAAGGTGAATAGGATAAATAATTACCATTTTAGTCTTTAATCTGATAGTACACATATCTTCTATACATAAAGGATTATGCCTTCTCTTCATTTGACTCCAAACGTGGCCACATGTAAACCTCTATTTTCTTATCTCACCTAGTTTCTGAGAATGCTGGGAAGATTATTCAGTGTCTGTAATTCAACTGTCCTTTACTGGGAATAACATCATCATATGTCTTAATCACTTTTGATGATTTTATATTTATTGTTCCAGTTAACATTTCCATTGAGAAAACCCCTTAGAAACCTCAAATACAAACAGTACCAGTGAAGGTCTGTGCTTATCTGTGTGAGTGAATTGTCTTGGAGAACTTTTAAATGCTCTTTAACTTGAAATAGAATTGTTTAATTTATTGAAAAAGTGAGGTGGAAAATCATTGCTTCCTTAATAGATGGGATGTCATCATCCTATCTTCTATAAATAGAAACTAGTTAAATAGTGGAGACGTCAGGAGAAAATAAGACTAATAATGGCCATAATGATAATCATAGCACTCATTGGCTGTAATTGTCACCCTTCACTGGGCAAGTATTTTCACAACTGCAATCTGATACTTTGATTACTTTGATACTTTGCATAGTCCTATGGATAGAAACATCATTCTGCCATTTTATAATTAAGAGATCCAAGGTCCTCACAGCTTAAACTTTTTTAAAAGCACGGCAAACATTTGGATCATTTCCAGAACATTATGTTGATGATGCCATTATAAAAAAGTGCTGGGAACTGTTGCAGCAGAAACTGCTAAGAAATAGAAGTCACTGTTGACCAAATTCTTTTGACCAAATGGATTACTTGGCATTATGAAAATTTTAATTATATTTTAAGAATAAAATTAAATAAAAGCTCAGGTGTGTCAAAGAAACAGTAAAGAAAATATGTGACTGATTTCTCTTGGAAAATATATACAAATCTATAGGATGAGGCTAAACTTCGCATCTAAAAAACTAGCTTATTTAAGGCAAAAGAGAAATTTCCGGCAACTTCTGCTCAGAAGACTGCCACATAGTTTGTTCAATGTGTCCCCCATAGCAAGAATAATAAGAAAGAGGAAAATTTTCAGTATTAGCATAAGCACAGTAGAGAAATAAATACATGAAAAGTGAATTTAAACTACCATTAATAGTAAGAGGTATCTTATAACAATAGAAATGACTACATAGCAGAAGGTTGCCCAAATGCTGTCATGAAGAAACACGAAGAAAATTACAGAATAAATGAGTAATTACATAAAATGTATGCAGTTGTTTCCCTCTTAAAGTTCCTCAAACTGCATTTAAAGTTGTTTTAACTTCTGAATAACAGTTATTTCTCTTGTTGCACTCCCTCCAGGGATGTATTGTTGTTTGTATTTGCAAATACACGGATATCCTGGGAAATTTAACAGGATAATTATCAGAGACAAGACAAATAGAATTCAGTCCTAAAACTATGAGTTTATTGAGGACAAGGTGCCTGGCAAACCACTTCAGTTAAAAAGTTTTTCGGTTCACCTGGATAACGGGCCTTCTAGTCCATATCTTCTGCTGAATAAACATTAACATAGAGAATCCAGAGGCAATGCAAGTAGCTCTTTAGCCATACCTAGATACTTATATATACAGAAGAGGGGGGAAAGGTGGAGAAGGGGCAACAAGAAGGAGGTGAGTGGACTCAACATACCATAGAACACTGGGGCCCACTTGGCAGTCTAGCTCATTAGTCCCCATCATCTTATAGAAGTGCAAGACTGCATTGATCAGTCCCTTGATCAGCCACATGTGGACATTCTTCCAGGTAATGGATATTATCCCTCATCCGCTTCTCAAATTGCTGCCCTTTCTTTAGCAGGTAGCAACTCCCTCACCACCTCTTGAGCCCTAATGAGAGTTTTCAGTCCTAGCCATTCTTTGCCACTTCTTGAGTAGAAGGATGCTGTGCCCCTAGTCCTGGGTTTGAAAAAGGAAGGATGATCATTGATCTGTCTGTTCATCTCTTCTGTTACAGGTTACATTATTCTTGCTTGGCCTTACTAGGGGATCTCTAAAAAGAAAAATAAGGGGCACCTGGGTGGCTCAGTAGGTTAACCTTCTGCCTTTGGCTCAGGTCATGATCTCAGGGTCCTGGGATCGAGCCCAGGGTGGGGCTCCCTGCTCATCTGGTAGTCTGCTTCTCCCTCTGCCTCTACCCCCTGTCTGTGCTCTCTCTCCCCCCCCAAATAAATAAACAAAATTGTCAAAAAAAAAGAAAAAGATATGTTGCATTACAAAAGTTCTAGTCCTCCTGGGTTCTACATGAAAAGTTTATAGTCCCACCTAGCTAGATTTTAGATCTTATTACACCAGTGAGTCCATCTCGTTTCTTAACCTTGATTTACCATTTGAGAATCCTCTAACATTGTCTAAACATGGAAAGGTATCATGGCCACATAATCTCTGCCCAAATTCCTGAATTTTCTCGACTAAGGAGTTCTCATCCCAGCATGCATGGTGTAAGAGTAACAAGACCAGGGCCAGGGTTCTCAAAACATGTGCTGAGGTCCCTGGGGCACCCCAGGAACTCACGTGGCTGCTTGGGATATATTACGGGAAACATCAAAGATTACTTTTCTTTCTGTGATACCATAGCTTTGCAAAACTGAGTTTTTGAGGATTGCTGTGATCAAAAGCAGGTGCTACACAAAAATCAACATGGAACACAAGATATGGGGGAGGCAGCGTCCGATCTTATTCCAAAGTGAGAAGTTGTGTAGACCTCAACAGGCACTGAACTGCTGTGACAAACCCTTATTCAACAATTTGAACCTAACCACTTAATATTTGGAACTCTTCGTTATTTCTTTTGGCCGGTGATTTGCCGAAAACAATTACTGAGAAGCTAAGAGTGTTGTGAACTGAGAAAGTCTGAGAACCTCTGTGTTAGGGTGTTTATACATGTCCTTAGGACTGGAGCTAAATCAAATGTCTGTGTGAAGAGAGATTTTGTTAAGAGAAAGAAAAAAACAACTTGACAGATTTAAAGCCATGAACTTCTTGATGAGCTCTAGAGTAGAGAATTTGTTCCATTTCTAATTCTGTTAGGACCCCAAGTAGAGAAAATCTTTTATTATTGTCAAAAGCAGTATTACTTTGAAAATGAGCCCGATAAAGCAGGCTTTTTCTTCCATTCCCAGTGGGTTGACCACTATTACTATTATTACTATAGAGATTTGAGGCAGACACTAACACTAGCCATTAAATACCAAGAACTCTATTGACAGAGTATTCTTGGGTCATTGGCTACTAGAATTACCTTCATTGCTACTTTTTTTCTTCTTCTCTTTTTTAAAAATTCCACTTCTTTGTCCAGTCACTGAGGTCATTTTATTTCTGTCTCAAGAAACCAAAACAACAACAAGAAAAAAACCATACACAAAAAAAACAGGAGCTCCATGAATGGTAAAAAATAATACTTATAAAGTAGTTAAACATACTCCTTCAATCTTTGAATTAAGGAATTTAAAGTATCAGCCAAGTACACATTTTATATGTTTTTAATCTCATGCTTTAAAAAAAAATCATAAAAAGGACATTCTAATGTTCTGACATTTAGAATAATCTTGTTTGTTGATGCCAGAGGGTAAAACTAAAGACTTGAATTTAATGTATTACTCCAAGATGGCGTCAGTGTGTTTGGGTGTCACTGTACTGTGCTCCAGTCTTTTATTTTATTTTTTTAAAGATTTTATTTATTTGAGAGAGAGAGCATAAGTGGGGAGGAGGGTCAGAGGGAGAGGGAGAAGCAGACTCCCCGCTGAGCAGGAAGCCCAATGTGGGGCTCGATCCCAGGACCCCGGAATCATGACCCGAGCTGAAGGCAGCCCCTTAACTGGCTGAGCCACCCAGGAGCCCCTACTCCAGTCTTTTAAATAACTAATTATGTGTTCTAATATCCCTTGATTATTGCTGTCAAAGTAATAGATATATCTTGAGGTTTTAGGGGACGTGGAGAAATAAATATTAGTCATGAAAAGTTCTTAAAGCAGGTGGAAAAAAGAAAAGGAGAATGACCAAACATTAAAAGTTCATTATTTCTGGGGTGCCTGGATGACTCAGTCAGTTAAGCATCCAACTCTTGATTTCGGCTCAGGTCACGATCTCAGGGTTATGAAATACAGCCCCACAATGGGCTCTGCACTGGGCATGGAGCCTGCTTAAGACTCTCTCTCTCTCCCTCTGCCCCTCCCCTGCCATCACACTCTCTCAGCCTCTCAAAAAAAATTCAGTATTTCTATGGTAAGATTTCTGCAATCTTTTACACCTTCAGGGGAATTTACCCTAATATTCAGCGTGCAATTTTCCTTTCTGAATTTCCGTCATATCCTGTATGTTCCTTGGTGTTTGGACTCTAGTTGTAACTATGGAGGGAAAAAAAAGAAACAAAAAAATAGTCACCTGAGTGTTCCTCAACTCCCATACCTAAGAGAAAAAGGCACTGTGAAGATGAGCTATTTAAACTTCTAAATGTTTGATTATGCAGCTGTACTTTTACCTTAGACTTAATACTTAATAAAGGGTAACATCTACTTTTTAAAAAAATGAGAAGAAAGGGTTCCTTAAAATAAAAATGATCACCCCACAATTCTGTGAGTCATCAGACCCCTGCCGGAGAGGAAACTTGGATCAACCTCGGTCAAGGAGGAACTGGCTTATTTTTCAGTGTGTACAAAGAACATAACCCCTCAGAGCAATTTGTGAGTAAAATAACTAAAATTAGGAAATTTTGAAAACCATCTTCAAGAAGAAAAACTAGCACAGTAGCCTGATCAGTGCTATCAATGCCGAGTGGCCCTCGGTGAGTGACTCGGGTTGAAATTATTGGTTCTTCCTCTCCCTTGACTTGTAAGGGGCAGATGGCCATTACGAAAGAGGTTCTAGTTCTTTCAGTTGTGGACCAGACCTGGTGGCTCTCATTTGTTTCCTTTCCCCAATGCTCTTTCCCCTGTGTATTGAGGAGGACTAAAATGAAAACAGTGCGGCAGTATATTAGAAAATGAAAATTGTAAATTTTAAATTCTGATGATGGGTGGTAGGAATGGGCAGTTGGTGACAGGCCCGGAGAAAGAAGACAGTCCATTCCTGAGGGAGGTGCCCAGTCTGTGTCTTCGACCACATTCCAAATAAAGGAGTATATTAGTTGGTGCATTTTTAATGAGAGTGTCATGCTTTTCCTCATTCAGCAAATCTCGACAGTACCTACTCCATGCCAGGGTACTGTCTGAAGATGCCATAGACCCATTAAAACAAAAGAAAACTTTTGTTGGTATCATGCATTCCTGTCATTTTTTTTATAATTTCTACATAGGAGACTTATCCAGTCAATATTAAGATTCTTATAAATATATCCCTGTTTTCACTACCATATCAGTGACTTTAAATATTTATTTTGCTTGTCAGTCTTAGATCCTGAGCGAATTATTGTCTGAGCCTTATAAGAAAAAGTAATCACAGTGCTGGAATATTTATGGGATGTGTTTCTTGAGATAAGATGTACTAAGGAGTATGAGTAACTCATTCTCACTAAACCCATGCAGTATGAAACATTCAAAGACAGACTATTACAAAAATGGACAAATAAAGCCTTCAACCAGGCCCATGTTTTTTCTTCAGAAAAAACATAAAGAGTATCAAACACTGGGCTTTGCTCTCAGATTCCTGGCACTTTGTTGTGTAGCTCAGGTGAGATTTGCTGAAGAAATAGTGCAATTATTCCACCTGCCTATCGCAATTTCTCTCTGGTTTTGTGTCAGCTTTCCATTAATTGTCTTGAGATTTGGGGGGTTTTCTTAACCTTGGTGCAGAAAAATGTGTTGTCATTTATTAGTGGACAGTTATGTCTAGACGTCTGTAAGGCGTCAGTTCCTACAACTTCTCACTGGAAGAGGACAAGTTAAAAACAGGAAGAGAGAGTAGCTGTGTGCGCCTCTGTAAATGTGGGAATTGCTTGTGACAGGGAATCACTGAAGCAATTCAGTGAATGACCTTGTCTCCTAGTCATGAAGGGGGATGTCCCCAAACAGAGACCTTTCAGCTCACTGTTTCACTCCCAGGGAGAACAAGGCTTGTATGCAGATCACGTGTTTCCCTGTCTCAAATGTCCAGTCCTTCTTTGCAACTTAGAGAACTTCAAACTGAATTTGTTCTCTGCACCAGGGCCAGTTGTGTTTCTTTGGCTGGTTATTTTTTGTGTCTCTTTTTGATTTTTGGTTTTTTGTTTTGTTTTGCCAAAAAAGTCAGAAAACAAGCATTACGATTTATGTATAGGTTTACCTATAGATCCCTATGGCAACTTTTTTTAAGTTCAGTAGAACAAAACTTTCTTCCAATTGTTATTATTTTCAATTATGAATACATTTCTACACAAACTGAACAGAAGGCAGTTGATAAAAAGAAATATTTTACATTAAATCATAGAGTTAATTGCATGTGTTGACACACACATGGTTTTTGTATGTGTTTTGTATGTTCAATAACTGAGTTTCTATTCATTTATTCCACCTACTATAGAGATGAGGTAAAATTTCTACGTGTCACTATTTCTTGGTTTCTCGTTTGTTTGTTTTGCATTGTTGACAGGTAGCCCATCTTATATTATGTATCAAGGAAAGGGACTAGTTGTTTCCCAGGCAGACAGCTTGTCTAGAATCCAGTTCTCCAAACACAGAAGCAAAGTGACAAAAATATGTTTTAAAGATTCCTAAATAAACCTTATATTCATCAGTTCAAGTTTGGGATGTTCACAAGGTCTACCGTGTTCCCTCCTTTGCAGCTAAACTTCAGTAGACTCTTTGAGGAATGAAGTATATACCTTTAGTTCTTGACAAGTAATTGGTACATGCCTAGAAATATACAGAGGAGGAATATGTTCTTCAAATTGTCTGGCATCTGTAGAGTCTTTAGGTTGCTGGAGAATTCTCCCAGGAAGTGTAATGCTTGATCCTCAAAACAATCATATTAGGAAAACTAAGGAAACTATCATAAGCTGAATTTTAGAAATCACAAAATTCTGCTCAAAAATATTGTGTCTTGCATGTGATTGAATACATGCATGCACACATGCACACTCCATGAATTAGAATTCAGGTACCTTGACCCTGAACATAATGATTTTGATCAATGGTTTGGCATTTGCTGGCAGGTCCAACAGCCTTTAGATGAGAATGTAATAAATCAGTAAAACAATTAAACTGAAATCTTTATTTCTCTTTAACGGGTTGAAGAATCTTGATGGGCTTCTGGGCAAATCTTTTAGGGCCTTTGCCAAACAATCAGGAATTTTTGTTATGTTAATATATCAACATTCTTTTGCCTCCAAGCTTAGAGTAGATACTTTTTTTTTCAGTCATGTTAAAGATGACTAAGAAGTCTGCAACTGAAGTTTTCTGAAGATTGCTCAAGAGTTGCGGTGGTTAACATGATAGCCAATAGCCACATGTGACCTTCTCATAATTTAAATTAATTAAAATTAAATAAAAGCAAAATTTGGTTTCCCAGTCTCACTAGGCACATTTCAAGTAAGTAACCACATGTGGCTGGTGGATACTGCTTGGACAGCATGGATAGAGAATATTTAATATTTAATATTTCCATCTTTGCAGAAGTTTCTGTTGGACGGTGCTGTTTCAGGGTCTGGGATACGTGCTACTACCTGGTTGCAGAATAGTCTGAACCCATTTAAGCATGCAGAAAGCAACATGGTGTGGTAGAAACTAAATAGTTACTTTAAAAGCCTATGTTTAAATCCAGCTACACTGCACATTTCCATGTCTTGGGATTTCATGACCCAGTCAGATTTCAGAAACTACCTGGGAGACTGACCAAGGGTTGCAAAGCACATACTTTATCACATAAAGGACACTAACAAGAAAATCCTCATCAATATACACAATCACTTTATTTTTGTTTTTTTTGTTTGTTTGTTTTAAATGAAATTTCTTTTTTTTTTTTAAGATTTTATTTGTTTATTTGAGAGAGAATGAGATAGAGAGAGAGCATGAGAGGGGGGAGGGTCAGAGGGAGAAGCAGACTCCCTGCCGAGCAGGGAGCCCGATGCGGGACTCGATCCCGGGACTCCAGGATCATGACCTGAGCCGAAGGCAGTCGCTTAACCAACTGAGCCACCCAGGCGTCCCCACAATCACTTTATTTTTGAAAGGCATTTTCATTTCAATAAAAAAGAAAGGGCATGATCTCAGAATGAGGGACGTTTTCAAAAGGAATGTGTTTACCTTGTTTGAAACCTCACCCCATGGTCCATGTTTGTTTTTATTTTGACAAGGACCAATGAACATTCTGTGGGGCAAGCACCAGCTCTCGGCTTGTCATTTGGAAACCATTGAACTCTACCACTTGCCAAGGGCATGACTGCCACTTAGGTCCCCTGAGCCTAGTTCCTTATCTTAGAATGGGAATATGAGTATCCTTTTAATGCATACACATCAGAATTAAATACTTTATGCCAGTAGAACCCAGTGTCTGGCACATAGTAGGCATGCATAAAATGGTACTGCTCTCACTCTTCTCTATTTGATCGTGCCCTTCTTTTTAATCTACTGAGTCCTTTTACCACATGAAGATCTTTAAAAATTGTTGCATTAGCTCCCCATAAATCTTTCTTCCTAAAACCCATCCTGGAGAAAAACCAAGAGGGCAGGGTCACTGACCTTAAGAATGGGACCATCGAATAAGATACATTTCTGTGAAAGAAGAACGTGTTCTAGAACACAAAGTGAGGGCACTTGTGAAAGCTTGCTGAGTCCTCAGCCCTCCCTTCATTCCTCCCCCTCCACGGAAGTCCGTATTCAAAGCAATGATGGTAATTTGTGACATCCACACCCCTGGAAGAATCCCTCCAATGTAGTGGCTTTTATTAAACAAAATAACTAATATGCTTAGTGACTGTATCTATGGACACTTTTATCTTACTAAAATTGGAAAAGGTTTTGATACATAATTTTAAAAAGAGATTGTCTTTTGTCCTATCATGTAACTAACAAATTTGAGGGGATTTATTGGTATAATGTACCTTCTCTAATGATGCCTAAATTTTTGTTTTATGACAAATGAAGAGATGACACTTCAGACTAGAGAATTTGTGCTCATGCTGCATTAACTCCACTTCCATTTGCTTTATCATCAGTGCATGTGAGAAGAGCGCACGTGGGCCAAATATTGAGTTTTGTTTTAAGAATTTTGGGGCGTCAAGTACCAGTCTAGGCCGTAATTCTTAAAATGTGAATAAGAAGTGAGCAAATGGTTTAAATTTCAGAAGACTAAATAACTTCTAAGGTCACATCCATTTCTAAAGATATATATATATATATATATTAATTTTAGGACTTTACTTTTAAGAGCAGTTTCAATTTCACAGCAAAATTAAGAGGAAGGCACAGAAATTTCCTATATCTGTCCTACCCCACCCCAGAATGCAGGGTCTGTGTGGACACATTAGATGATGTTTTAATCATATGAAATACTCCTTAAAATGTGATGTTTGCAGAGCAGATGTTCTTTAAAGAGTTTTTTCCATTGGATCATACAGGCAAAATAATAAATTCTCTTTATGCTAATGAGGATGGTGGTGGGTTTTCTCTCCCACAGTACCTTTTTTCCCTCTTATTTGAAGTACAGAGGCAGAAAACCAACATACTTATGTCAAAGGAAAGAGAACCCAGAAAATTTCCCTAAGGATTTTGTGCACGTGTGCGCGCACGCATACACACACACATTTACATATATTTACATATAAATGTCTAGGCACATAAATGCCATCTCCAGAGGACTTTGTTACATACAGCATGCATACAGTCTTGCTACACTGTGAATATGGACATATGATATTCAGCTATCAGCCAGAACTATCACCTGGTTAGAAACCAAAAATTATTTTATTTCATTGCATTTATTATTTTATTTTTGGGTGGAAGGACATGCAATTCAGTAGGTAGGCAAAGCTTGTTTTGTTTTGTAAGTCATTGGTAATGATGGGTTTTTTTTGGTTTGGTTTGGTTTTTTATTTTTTGCATTTATATGTAATTTCTGTTTATTATCTTTATCATACATATCACCTTCATGAAATGGAAAATGTACTAGAGGTTGGGCATTGTTTCGAATGTGCTTTTGGCAATGATAAATATATGACAGATACAGATTTGCAGTATTTAAGTGCAGACCCACCAAAGTCATGCTGCCCAAATTTGAATCCTGGCCCCGTCACTCCACAGGCATGTGACTTTTTGTCCTTCTTGGGCTTCCCTTTCCTCATCTACAAAAAGACTTTAATAAGAGATACTCAATGTAAAAGTGCTTTGTACAGTGCCTGGCACACAGTAATCGTTCAATAAATGTTATCATTATTGTTTCATAATCATTGTCATTCTTTGTGATTATTACCATTAGTATTTATAATTTTCCTGGATATTAGTACTCTGATTTTTTAAAATAATTATATTGAAAGCCCAGTTTAGAAATTAAAAAAAATAATAATGGTAACATATTATAAGAGCCTCCAGTGCTAAAACCAACATGACATTGAGGTATTCCACAGGGCATCAGTGAAAAAGACTTCAGAACAAGTTATCACTCAAGTATATTAGGAAATTACAATTCAAGGGCAAAGAAAGGGTTAAAAGTATATAAATATAAGATAGGCTGTTTCCTCAATAAACGTAAGAACTTAGATGGCCTCATTCACCTGTTTGCTTTGTTTTTAAGATTTATTTATTTACTATAGAGAGAGGGGATGGGGAGGAGCAGAGGGAGAAAGAGAGAATCCCAAGCAGACTCACCAGTGAGCTCAGAGCCCAACTCTGGACTTGATCCCAAAACCGTGTGGCCATGACCTGAGCCAAAATCAAGAGTCCACTAATCAACTGACTAGGCCACCCAGGTGCTCCTTACCTGTTTTTATATTAGCTTATTTGTCTGTTAAAATTGAGGAAAGAGCTATGTTTGTTTTTTCCTTTTTGTGCTGGTATGGAATATAAATGCAAAGGTGCTCTTCAGTTAGGGTAAACATTCCAACTTGATGACTGATAACTATAGTTAGCATTGGCAAAATACCATCACAATTCTATATACAAATACACACAAATGTGGCTTGGAGTTTGACACTGAAAAAATTCAGATTGGAAGATACTACCTTACACAATACTGAACAGCTTTAATTTTGCCCTTATATTAATTTACATTATTTTGGGTTCTCAGTAAAATGTTGAACATTCCTGCCAAAATGCAAGTTTTGGTAGTTATGACTTTTGACCACAGGACCAAGCTTTTGTGGTAATGGACTACTTGAATTCTATATTCAGGTCTGGCTGAGGTCGGCTTTGTTATAAAGAAACTTCAATCCCTGGGGTTCCATAAATATGGGTACTACTTAATTTTTTTTTTTTTTTTTTACTTAGAGTGGAGCCAGTTCTAAGTTAAAAGGCCAAGCAATACAGAGGAGCAATATCATCAGGTGAATCTGATACAAAAGAAGCACATTTTTTCATTTGTTTTTTGTTTGTTTTAGCAGTATAATGCCTACTAGGAGTTTACCAAAATCATAATGTCTTCTTCATAAGTAATTTTAAAGGGTTCATTATATTCTTCTTTTTAAAAGATTTTATTTTTTAATTTGTGAGAGAGAGAAAGAGAGCCTGAGCAGGGGAAGGGGCAGAAAGAGAGGGAGAAGCAGACTCCCCACTGAGCAGGGAGCCCGATGAGGGACTCAATTTCAGGACCCCGTGATCATGACCTGAGCCGAAGGCAGTCACTTAACCAGCTGAGCCACTCAGGTGCCCCAAGGGTTCATTATATTCTTAAATGTGACACTTGTAGTTTCTCAAAGCCAACAGTATTTTTTTTTTCATTTTTTTATTCTTATGTTAATCCCCATACATTACAACATTAGTTTTAGATGAAGTGTTCCATGATTCATTGTTTGTGCATAACACCCAGTGCTCCATGCAGAATGTGCCCTCCTCAATACCCACCACCAGGCTAACCCATCCTCCCACCCCCCTCCCCTCTAGAACCCTGTTTGTTTTTCAGAGTCCATCGTCTCTCATGGTTCGTCTACCCCTCCTATTTCCCCCGCTTCATTCTTCCCCTCCCGCTACCTTCTTCTTCTTCTTTTTTTTTTCCTTAACATATATTGCATTATTTGTTTCAGAGGTACAGATCTGAGATTCAACAGTCTTGCACAATTCACAGCGCTTAACAGAGCACATACCCTCCCCAGTGTCTATCACCCAGTCCCCCCATCCCTCCCACCCCAACCCCCACTCCAACAACACTCAGTTTGTTTCCTGCGATTAAGAATTCCTCATATCAGTGAGATCATATGATACATGTCTTTCTCTGTTTGACTTATTTCACTCAACATAATACCCTCCAGTTCCATCCACGTCGTTGCAAATGGCAAGATCTCATTCCTTTTGATGGCTGCATAATATTCCATTGTGTATATATACCACATCTTCTTTATCCATTCATCTGTCGATGGACATCTTGGCTCTTTCCACAGTTTGGCTATTGTGGACATTGCTGCTATAAACATCGGGGTGCACGTACCCCTTCGGATCCCTACTTTTGTATCTTTGGGGTAAATACCCAGTAGTGCAATTGCTGGATCATATGGTAGCTCTATTTTCAACTTTTTGAGGAACCTCCATACAGTTTTCCAGAGTGGCTGCACCAGTTTGCATTCCCACCAACAGTGTAGGAGGGTTCCCCTTTCTCCGCATCCCCGCCAACATCTGTCGTTTCCTGACTTGTCCATTTTAGCCATTCTGACTGGTGTGAGGTGGTATCTCATGGAGGTTTTGATTTGGATTTCCCTGATGCCGAGCGATATTGAGCACTTTTTCATGTGTCTGTTGGCCATTTGGATGTCTTCTTTGGAAAAATGTCTGTTCATGTCTTCTGCCCATTTCTTGATTGGATTCTTTGTTCTTTGGGTGTTGAGTTTGATGAGTTCTTTATAGATTTTGGATACTAGCCCTTTATCTGATATGTCATTTGCAAATATCTTCTCCCATTCTGTCGGTTGTCTTTTGGTTTTGTTAACTGTTTCCTTTGCTTTCCAAAAGCTTTTTATCTTGATGAAGTCCCAATAGTTCATTTTTGCCCTTGCTTCCCTTGCCTTTGGCGATGTTTCTAGGAAGAAGTTGCTTCGGCTGAGGTCAAAGAGGTTGCTGCCTGTGTTCTCCTTTAGGATTTTGATGGACTCCTGTCTCACATTGAGGTCTTTCAACCATTTGGAGTCTATTTTTGTGTGTGGTGTAAGGAAGTGGTCCAGTTTCATTCTTCTGCATGTGGCTGTCCAATTTTCCCAACACCATTTGTTGAAGAGACTGTCTTTGTTCCATTGGAAATTCTTTCCTGCTTTGTCGAAGATTAGTTGACCATAGAGTTGAGGGTCCATTTCTGGGCTCTCTATTCTGTTCCATTGATCTATGTGTCTGTTTTTGTGCCAGTACCATGCTGTCTTGATGATGACAGCTTTGTAATAGAGCTTGAAGTCCGGAATTGTGATGCCACCGGCTTTGCTTTTCTTTTTCAATATTCCTCTGGCTATGCGGGGTCTTTTCTGGTTCCATACAAATTTTAGGATTATTTGTTCCATTTCTTTGAAAAAAGTGGATGGTATTTTGATGGGGATTGCATTGAATGTGTAGATTGCTCTAGGTAGCATTGACATCTTCACAATATTTGTTCTTCCAATCCATGAGCATGGAACGTTTTTCCATTTCTTTGTGTCTTCCTCCATTTCTTTCATGAGTATTTTATAGTTTTCTGAGTACAGATCCTTTGTCTCTTTGGTTAGATTTATTCCTAGGTATCTTATGGTTTTGGGTGCAATTGTAAATGGGATCGACTCCTTAATTTCTCTTTCTTCTGTCTTGTTGTTGGTGTATAGGAATGCCACTGACTTCTGTGCATTGATTTTATATCCTGCCACTTGACTGAATTCCTGTATGAGTTCTAGCAGTTTTGGGGTGGAGTCTTTTGGGTTTTCCACATAAAGTATCATATCATCTGCAAAGAGTGAGAGTTTGACTTCTTCTTTTCCAATTTGGATGCCTTTGATTTCTTTTTGTTGTCTGATTGCTGTGGCTAGGACTTCCAATACTATGTTGAATAGCAGTGGTGATAGTGGACATCCCTGCCGCGTTCCTGACCTTAGGGGGAAAGCTCTCAGTTTTTCCCCATTGAGAATAATATTTGCTGTAGGTTTTTCATAGATGGCTTTTATGATATTGAGGTATGTACCCTCTATCCCTATACTCTGAAGAGTTTTGATCAAGAAAGGATGCTGTACTTTGTCAAATGCTTTTTCTGCATCTATTGAGAGGATCATATGATTCTTGTTCTTTCCTTTGTTAATGTACTGTATCACATTGATTGATTTGCGGATGTTGAACCAACCTTGCAGCCCAGGGATAAATCCCACTTGGTCATGGTGAATAATCCTTTTAATGTACTGTTGGATCCTATTGGCTAGTATTTTGGTGAGAATTTTTGCATCCATGTTCATCAGGGATATTGGTCTGTAATTCTCCTTTTTGATGGGGTCTTTGTCTGGTTTTGGGATCAAGGTAATGCTGGCCTCATAAAATGAGTTTGGAAGTTTTCCTTCCATTTCTATTTTTTGGAACAGTTTCAGAAGAATAGGTATTAATTCTTCTTGAAATGTTTGGTAGAATTCCCCTGGGAAGCCATCTGGCCCTGGGCTTTTGTTTTTTGGGAGATTTTTGATGACTGCTTCCATTTCCTTAGTGGTTATAGGTCTGTTCAGGTTTTCTATTTCTTCCTGGTTCAGTTTTGGTAGTTGATACATCTCTAGGAATGCATCCATCTCTTCCAGGTTATCTAATTTGCTGGCATAGAGTTGCTCATAATATGTTCTTATAATTGTTTGTATTTCTTTGGTGTTGGTTGTGATCTCTCCTCTTTCATTCATGATTTTGTTGATTTGGGTCATTTCTCTTCTCTTTTTGATAAGTCTGGCCAGGGGTTTATCAATCTTGTTAATTCTTTCAAAGAACCAGCTCCTAGTTTCGTTGATCTGTTCTACTGTTCTTTTAGTTTCTATTTCATTGATTTCTGCTCTGATCTTTATGATTTCTCTTCTCCTGCTGGGTTTAGGCTTTATTTGCTGTTCTTTCTCCAGCTCCTTTAGGTGTAGGGTTAGGTTGTGTACTTGAGACCTTTCTTGTTTCTTGAGAAAGGCTTGTATTGCTATATACTTTCCTCTTAGGACTGCCTTTGCTGCATCCCAAAGATTTTGAACAGTTGTGTTTTCATTTTCATTGGTTTCCATGTATTTTTTTAATTCTTCTTTAATTTTCTGGTTGACCCATTCATTCTTCAGTAGGATGCTCTTTAGCCTCCATGTATTTGAGTTCTTTCCGACTTTCCTCTTGTGATTGAGTTCTAGTTTCAAAGCATTGTGGTCTGAAAATAGGCAGGGAATGATCCCAATCTTTTGGTACCGGTTGAGACCTGATTTATGACCTAGGATGTGATCGATTCTGGAGAATGTTCCATGGGAACTAGAGAAGAATGTGTATTCCGTTGCTTTGGGGTGGAATGTTCTGAATATGTCTGTGAAGTCCATTTGGTCCAGTGTGTCATTTAAAGTCTTTATTTCCTTGTTGATCTTTTGCTTAGATGATCTGTCCATTTCAGTGAGGGGGATGTTAAAGTCCCCCACTATTATTGTATTGTTGTCGATGTGTTTCTTTGCTTTTGTTATTAATTGCCTTATATAATTGGCTGCTCCCATGTTAGGGGCATAGATATTTACAATTGTTAGATCTTCTTGTTGGATAGATCCTTTAAGTAGGATATAGTGTCCTTCCTCATCTCTTATTACAGTCTTTGGTTTAAAATCTAATTTGTCTGATATAAGGATTGCCACCCCAGCTTTCTTTTGGTGTCCATTAGCATGGTAAATGGTTTTCCACCCCCTCACTTTCAATCTGGGGGTGTCTTTGGGTCTAAAATGAGTCTCTTGCAGACAGCATATCGATGGATCTTGTTTTTTAATCCAGTCTGTTAGCCTGTGTCTTTTGATTGGGGCATTTAGCCCATTTACATTCAAGGTAACTATTGAAAGATAGGAATTTAGTGCCATTGTATTGCCTGTAAGGTGACTGTTACCGTATATTGTCTGTGTTCCTTTCTGGTCTATGTTGCTTTTAGGGTCTCTCTTTGCTTAGAGGACCCCTTTCAAGATTTCCTGTAGGGCTGGTTTTGTGTTTGCAAATTCCTTTAGTTTTTGTTTGTCCTGGAAGCTTTTTATCTCTCCTTCAATTTTCAATGACAGCCTAGCTGGATAGAGTATTCTTGGCTGCATATTTTTCTCATTTAGTGCTCTGAATATATCCTGCCAGTCCTTTCTGGCCTGCCAGGTCTCTGTGGATAGGTCTGTTGCCAATCTAATGTTTCTACCATTGTAGGTTACATATCTCTTCTCCCGAGCTGCTTTCAGGATTTTCTCTTTGTCTATGAGACTCGTAAGTTTTACTATTAGATGTCGGGGAGTTGACCTATTTTTATTGATTTTGAGAGGGGTTCTCTGTGCTTCCTGGATTTTCATGCCTGTTTCTTTCCCCAAATTAGGGAAGTTCTCTGCTATAATTTGCTCCATTATACCTTCTGCCCCTTTCTCTCTTTCTTCTTCTTCTGGGATCCCAATTATTCTAATGTTGTTTCGTCTTATGGTATCGCTTATCTCTCGAATTCTGCCCTCGTGATCCAGTAGTTGTTTATCTCTCTTTTTCTCAGCTTCTTTATTTTCCATCATTTCATCTTCTATATTACTGATTCTCTCTTCTGCCTCATTTATTCTAGCAGTTAGCGCCCCCATTTTTGATTGCACCTCATTAATAGCCTTTTTGATTTCTACTTGGTTGGATTTTAGCTCTTTTACTTCTCCAGAAAGAGTTTCTCTAATAACTTCCATATTTTTTTCAAGCCCAGCTAGTATCTTTAAAGTGATGATTCTGAACTCTAGATCTGACATCGTACTAATGTCCGTATTGAGTAGGTCCCTGGCAGTCGGTACTGCCTCTTGTTCTTTTTGTTGAGGTGATTTTTTCCGTCTCGTCATTTTGTGCAGAGGAGAATAGATTAATGAGAGAACAAAATGCTAGCAGAGTAACCACGTCCCCAGAAAATATACTCTAAACAAATCAGAAAAGACCTGAAGCAGTGGGATAAGAAGGGGAAAGAGAGAAAAAAGAAAAAGAAAAAAAAAGAAAAAGATAAAGATAAAAACAAAAACAAACAAAACAAAACAACAACAACAAAAGAAAAACCAGAATGTGATCAAATATGATCTATATGGTATATAGATCAGTGCCACACACTAGATTTGGGGTGTATTTTGGTCTTTTAGAAGAAAGTGTCTCCCAAAATTTTAAAGAAAGAAAAACTTATATATGTACAAAAATAAGGGTTGATATGATGAAGGGATGGAAAATGACTGTAAAAATGGAAATTATAAAAAATTTTATAAAAGGAATTGATAAGAAGTTGTTTGAAAAAAGAAAGAAGAGGATTTAAAAAAAGAAAAAAGAAAAAGAAAAAAAAAGGGAGAGGATGGATCAGGCAGGGGAATAGAAAACACCATATACTAGAGATTTAGGGTATATTTTAATCTGTTAGAAGAAACTATCTCAAAATTTTAAAGAGAGAACAACTTATATATATAAGCCAAAAATACGGGAAACTACTATGAAGGGATAGAATATGACTCTAAAAATGAAAAATAGAAATGTTTTTTTTTTAAAAAAGGGATTGATAAGATGTTGTTTGAAAAAGGGAAAAAGAAAAATTCAAAAAGAAATAAAAAGACAAAAAGACAGTTAAAAAAAAAATTAACTTTAAAAGACTAAGGAATCATGGTAAAAAAGCCATGAATTCTATGTGCAGTATTCCCCTAGCGCTGGAGTTCTGCTGTTCTCATTGATCGGTAAACTTGGTCTTGGCCGGCTGTTCTCGCTGATCTTCTGGGGAGGGGCCTGTTGCCGTGGTTTCCAAATGTCTCTGCCGGAGGCGGAATTGCCCCGTCCTTGCCCCCTCCCGGCTAAGTCATCTGCTCAGGTTTGCTCTCCGGGGCTTTTGTTCCCTGCGAGCTTTCCGTACAGCTTTGGAGGCGGAGAGTGAAGATGGCGGCCTCCCAATCTCCGCCCCGGAGGAGCTGAGAACTCGGGGCCCTGCTCCTCAGTGAGCCCCCAGAGAAAAGCCGCCAGTCACTCCCGTCTCCCCGGTCTGCAGCTGCACTCCGTGCTCAACCGGCCTGTGACCACGCGTTTCTATCTCCGGTACCCGACCCGGTCTGGAGTCTCCAAACCCAGCAGATCCCTGCGGTGCACTCCCGCGCGGCTCCTCCCGGGGGAGGAAGGTGAGTCTCCCCGGACCTGCCGCTTGTTGGGTCCCTGCTGGAGGAGCAGCGGCCCGACTGTGCCGCGGATCACGGGTTATGGCCACCCCGAGCTGAGAGCCCGCGCCTGGGCTCCGCCTCTGCAGCCGGCTTCCCTGCTCCGATACCTGGGAGCTCTGCCGCCCTCAGGCACCCCCGGTCTTTCTGTGACCCCGAGGGTCCTGAGCCCACACTGTCCCAGAGGGTTCCACCCCCCGCTTAGCCACCAGAGTGACGTCCCTCGGCCGAGCAGACTTTTAAAAGTTCCGATTTTGTGCTCCGCGGCTCTATCACTTGCCGGAAGCGGCCGACGGAGGCCCCTCCCCCGCCGTCTATGCCCCAGAATATCGCCTCGGATTCACTTCTCCGCTCGTCCTACCTTCCAGAAAGTGGTCGCTTTTCTGATGAGTGAGTTGTTGCTCTTCTTTTTTCAATCTCCTGTTGAGTTTGTAGGTGTTCAGAATGGTTTGATCCCTATCCAGCTGAATTCCTGAGAGGAGACAAAATCCAGGTCTCCTACTCCTCCGCCATCTTGCTCCGCCCCCAGCCAACAGTATTTTTTGAAAAAAAACAAAAAAACAAAAAAACAAAAACAGGTCACCTTTTAAAAATGATATCTATGGAAAAATATAATTTAGTTTAAAAAATGTACTTGGTACCTTTATTGTCTGAAATCATAGTTTTGTGATTTTAATTTAAAAGGGTAACAACATAAAATATTCAACATCCTCATGAATTTGTACTCAATGAACCCAGTTTTTCATGTAGTATTTTAATATTTAGCTTTATCTTATGAGTGTTTTATCAAAATAAGCACATTTCCTTTAGTGAGTTGTTTTTAAAGGAATGAAGAACTGAAATGAATTTGAGTATTCACACATTATTTAAAATTGTTTTAATTTTAAAATAGAATCAGCACTTAGATTTTAATACATTTGGATTGATATCTACTTGAAAAATTTAGAGATTACTAAAAATAGACTGGAATCATTAAAAAAATATTTTAAAAGTATAAAGGCATGTGCAATTTTTCATGACTCAATATGTTTATTATTAAAAGCAAGATATAAAATGAAATACACAGTATGATTCTAATTGTATAAGAAATCATGCATTCCATAAAAATCATATATAACATACATGTGCTTACATGCATCCAGAAGGAAAATGTTATTGACAGTTATTTTTGAGTAGTTCTGCACTTTTTTTTGTATTTTCTGAAGTTTCTACAATTAATGTGCGATTTACATTCAAAATGTATATATTAGTTTTTTAAAAGGTCAAGTATAGGAATCTGTTTCCATATTTGTTTGCTTGTGTATTTTATATGTTCGTACTTCCGTGAACATGGGAGTAGAGTGGTGAGTAGATGTGTTCCTCCTCTGGCTAATTCTTGGAGGTTGTCAGATAGCCTAGGTGCCCAAAAACCTTTTTATGTACATACTAGAAATGAGAACGTACTTGTTTCTCTACAGTTCCAGAAGAGGTGGATTAAGAGTGAGTGGGGGAATGGGTGATAGTTTTGAGTCAAAGGGAAGAAAGACACCAGGATTTCAAAAGACCAGTCAGTTATCTGTAAATTTATCCGTTCCCTAATCCTCTCTGACAAACTCCAGGGGAGAATTTCTTTCTAGTTTTAGAGCCAGACCGAGTGAAGCACGGAAGACCTAGAAGTTTGCATGAGATTAGATTCAGAAAGTAAGCCTTCGGCTTCGCTTCAGAGTGCTAGTTCATACGACCACTAGTCGTGCCCAATGTCACTGCCGGACACGCTCTTCGGAGGCAGCTGGTACTTTGTGGCCCTTAGTGCTTTTGGTACCATAGGATTAGGGGTCTTTGATTAATAAAGTAAACCTTTCTTCAGATTAACGTCATCTGCTTTTCCTTCTGGTTTGGTCATAATGAAGCGTGGAGAGGTCGCGTCCTCTTGTGCTACAACACAATTTTGAAACGAGCTAGTTTACAAGAGGCTGCTATTGGTTGAATTCATTTTGTTAGATGACCAGGGGCTTTGCCACGTCTAAGGACTTGAATAGTTTCCGGATCCCAATGAAGTCTCTGTGAGGGTTTGCTTTTGGGTTGTTGTTCAGCTTTTTGCTAATGTTTCTGGCTTCTTGTGGAAAGAATGAGGGCAGAAAATAAAGTAGCAAGTGAGACAGAAGTAGGGGAAGGATGGCCACAGGCCTGGGGAGTAGTTCTGGACTCTCATTGTCATGCCTCTTTGGGAGAGAAAATTCAGCAGTGCGCGTTCAGCAAGTTCTTGGGAGAGGGGACAGCCAAGCCCTCCCTGCCTAGAGTGGGTGACTCTGTTTTAATCCGTGGTAGCCAGGGCGGGCTACTGAGCACCTCCTTCCACGTCATGAGCCTGGCACTGACTGCTGTGACTGTTACCTGGGTACAAATGTCCTCATTGCCCACATGCATGCATTTATACATGCACATACATATGCATACATACACACATGCATGCATGTATACAGTGTCCGAAATGGAGCCTCTTTTCTGATCTCACCCCCCATCCCGTGTCACGATCTCACCCCCCATCCCGTGTCACTCCCTTCCCACCTCTCCCTATAAATATACCAATCCCCCCCTGCAAAAGCTATTTTCTCTCCTTAAAGCTGTTCCTCTTCCTTTTTTGTTAAAGTTTGTTGTTGCCATGTTTGTTTGATTTTATTTAAATGAGAGACAATATTACATAATCCTCTTCAGAAGAATCATATCACCAGGACTTATTATTTCAAGTCTCCGGACAGTGCTCACTGTGCAAATTTGAATCTAGCTTCTCATCAGATTATAGGGGATCCTAGTAGTCTCTTCCCATTTTAGGGAGCCCCAATAATCTTATTGTGTGGTATTATAACTCCTTCTAGCTGTGCTTTTATTGGCCAAGTTTCTTTGTTTCAAAAGTTCCTTGTTGGTAAGGTCGTTCAAATGCAGCATTTCAGAATCATAGTCTATCATAGGCTTTTGAGTGTGTGTGTGCATTTACAGGTGATTAAAACACACATACTTTAAGCCAAATTATAGATAACAACGAAATGAATTCCTTGGAACTTAATAATCTTTTATTATTATGAGCACATTACAGGGTACATTTAAAATATATGTTCACATAATATTTATTTTCTTCCATACGCAAAATAACATATATTTTACCTGCATCATTGTACTTATGACAGTAGGTCTGATAAGACATTTCAATATTGAGGTGAGGACTTAGACAAAGGCTTAAAAGTTATATATTTGTCATATATTCAGAGATTATTTAAGCATTACATCATTTTGAAAAGAAAAGGATGGGATATAACCTGCCCTTGATTGAGGACATGTGCCCATTGAAAGAGTAGAAATAATTTTACTGTTACTGAAATGAGACAATCTTGAGATATTTGGCAGAAGCAATTTCTGAGCAATTCAAAAGAATGAAGTATCTCCGTCACTAAAATTATAACTGTCTTTCTTTCTGCTTTGACAGGGAAGGGAAGCAAGACTGGTAAATCATCCTAAATATTGTATATTCTAAATATATCTTTTACAGAGCTTACAACCAAAGAAAGAATTCATGTTTTAATAAACATTCACACCCTTTTTAGTTTAGAGTCATCCAATGTAATTCATGTAAAAAATGAGAAGACTTATTTCCAGGGATCAAGTTCAGATTAGTGGTGTGCCTTTGTCAGCAGAACTTAATTCTTAGAAAATAAACTTTGTAGCCAGGCAATTATAAAGAATGAAATGGGAGAGAAGACTGTCCCTTGGGAAAACATCTAGATTTCATATTACTTTAATTTTGACCATCCGAATAATCTACAGAAAAAACAAGTGCCCCCCCCCCAATGTAATCCTGGAGCGAAGGGGTGCAAAATAACACGTTTCCTTTAAAGTGTGTTCCGACCTTTCCTGCTTTTTATTTTCCCACACTTTGAATTTCAAGATCTCTGTGTAATTTGATGGTGGCCATAACGAATGGTCTAATCATTGGTAACGATCCATGTATTGACGTCACGCATATGCTGCTTGGGCTGAAACATATTTCATGGGTGGTGTTTGAGGTCATTCAATCCTTTTCTGAATTGTCCATGACTGAGTGCACAGTTCAGTTGCAGTGTTCTCAGTCAAAGTCATGTCCAGGAAGCTCTCTGTGTAGAGTAATTACGTTCACTTTTGATGAAAGAGCTTCAGCTAGCTAGATCACGAAATACCCCATGGAGATTTTGGAAATCCTCACAAGTCACCCATGCTAAGAAATACCACAAAAGAACTCTGGGCCCTGGCTCCCTGCTTTCCTCCGAGTAGAATGCTGCAAAACTTTCCTTGCCTTTCCTGGTTTCTCCGAGACACGCCATGCTGACCCCTTGCTCCTGCATCCCAGGCTCGGTGTGGCCGATGTTGCTGTGGCAATGGCACACACGGGGTAACAGCCCCCCTTTAGCCACAGCAGCGGGCCGTGAGTCAGTTGAAAAGGTCCCCCGGGTTTTGATTCGTGTATGATGCAGTCCCATGTGTCCTACAGTTGCTAGCCTGTCTCCTACAGTTGCTAGCCTGTCTCCCACCGTGATGCGGGACACTCGATGCTCATCACCTTCAAATGTTAGACGGTCCAGGGGCCTCTCACTGAGGCCACTGCAGTTGCCGGCTCCTTCCACAGCACCCCTTACTAATGCCTCTACAGTAAGAAGCCACGAGTAAAACTCAGGCCCTGCGGCCGGAACGGTCTTTCTCCTATTGTATATCGCGTGCACGTAAAAGGCAGCAGTGACCTTGCTTAATGATCAAGAAGCCCCTTTTAACCCAGACAGCTGGACAATGGTTAACATCCCAGAAGACAGTTTTTCAACCCACTGGCTGGGAAGAACACGTGCTGAAGAATAAGGATGGAATTACTGTAATTCTCTATGGAAATTTATGAAAGTGCAACTTATTATTTAATCCTGATCAAAAGTGGTCATAGAGTTATCGTAATTTCTAACATGGGATTTGGTTTATTTTTCAGACATGGAGATGACTTGATTGTGACTCCATTTGCTCAGGTAAGCACAGTTTGGTGAATGGGCGGGTTTCTCACAGATGTGAAAATTTAATTTGGGGGATTAGTTCTGGTTCTTAATTTCATTTTAAGTCAGATGCAAATACAATAAAAATTCTGTGGTTCATTTAAGTAATTCAAAGGCAGTGCTAGAGAACGTGACCTTAACCATATTGGACTGTTTCCTTATAAACCCATAAACCCAAAGAATGTCTTTGCTTCAGATTACAAATTACCTAAGTGACATATTTAAATGGGACCATAGCTACTTAACTTACATAAACACTAGAAGCAGAGGGCTATATCATGGATTAAATTACATTTAGTGTAACTAGATGCATGATCAGTGCTTGAAATTTAATATTTCAGTTCAACCTGTTGCTTTGTTTACTCCTTTTTTATGTGCCGTTTGTACAGATTTAAATTTATCTTTGTTCCTTTTAGACATACAAATCATGAAAATACTTTAAGCATATAACATAAATGCTAGAAGGTGATAAAAGAATCTAAAGCATTTGGAATATATATAAAATGGTTGGTAGGCAGATATTCTTTATATAGGCCAGTGCTTTGCTACCTTGCTGCCCATTAGAATCACCTAGAAAGCTGTTATCCCAGGCCGTATCCCTGATCAACTGGATCCAAAAATCTGGGGGTTGGATCCAAGCACCTGTATTTATTTATGTATGTATGTATTTTATTATGTTATGTTAATCACCATACATTACATCATTAGTTTTAGATGAAGTGTTCCATGATTCATTGTTTGTGCATAACACCCAGTGCTCCATGCAGAACGTGCCCTCCTCAATACCCACCACCAGGCCAACCCATCCTCCCACCCCCCTCCCCTCTAGAACCCTCAGTTTGTTTCTCAGAGTCTATAGTCTCTCGTGGTTCCTCCCTCCTCTGATTTCCCCCCTTCATTTATCCCTTCCTACTATCTTCATCTTCTTCTTTTTTATTTTATTTTTTTATTATGTTAATCACCATACATTACATCATTAGTTTTCGATGTAGTGTTCCATGATTCATTGTTTGCGTGTAACACCCAGTGCTCCAGGCAGTACACAAGCACCTGTATTTTTTATTTATTTATTTATTTTTAAAATTTTTTTAAAGATCTTATTTATTTATTCATGAGAGACAGAGAGAGAGAGAAGCAGAGGGAGAAACAGGCTCCCAAGGAGCAGGGAGTCCGATGTGGGACTTGATCCCAGGACCCTGGGATCATGACCTGAGCCGAAGGCAGTCGCTTAACCATCTGAGCCACCCAGGCGCCCACAAGCATCTGTATTTTTTAAAGGTCCGGTATTTTTCCAGGAAAAGTTGAGAGTCCCTAGTATAGGTAGACTGGGAACAGGATGGAATATACTGATTTAACTGGGGCATAAAACAGGGTTAAAGCCAACACTAACTCTAAAAAGAAACATTGAATATTAGGATACAAGTGATCCAGACAGATTATAAAAATGATAATAGGGGCCAATCATAATCATAATCAAAACTAGTTCTTATGCCTTGGACACCTCACTTAACTTCTCTACGACTTCTTTTTTCAACTGGTAAAACTAGACGACTTGCCTGGATAAAGGTAGACCTCAGTTCAAACCCCATCTCTTCCTCTTGCTCAGTGAATGGCCTTGGGCAAGTCACTGAACTTTTTCAAGCCTGGTTTACTCCTCTGCTAGATGAAAGTTCCAAGAGAATCCATTTCGTGAGGTTTATAAGATATTAAAATAACACCAAGCTTGTGAAATGCTAAGCACAATTTCTAGGAAACAAGATGAATTTTAAGTGTTGTAATTAGTAAGAGCTCTTTCATCTCAAAAATGTTGTAATAGGTTATTTTTTCAATACATAATGGCAGTGTTTGGCTAATAAGATTATGTGTAATTCTTCCCTTTTTTCAGATTTCCTGAAATTTTGTGATTGCTATAATTCAGACCAAAATTTAATGAATCCATAAGTAATACACCATATAATAGTGATTTTTTTCATTACTGCAGGCAATTAGAAATAGAATATGACCACCATATCTTTTAGAAGTTAATGTTTTGTTTGCTTACGGTTTTGCTGGAAATCATATTCTTTCTAGTACCTATATTTCTATGTTCAAAAACATTTACAACTTTTACAAATAAAAATTTGTACAAAAAAATTTACAAATAAAAATACTTTTATTTGATATAAAAAGATTTTTTCTCCAATAAATAGATAAATAAATTTGATTTGGTCCTTGCCATCAATGGTCTTAAATTCCTAGGAAATCTAGTCTTTTATATAATTAGACATATTCTGTAGTATACCTATAAACTACAAAAAAACTAACAATTTAAGTACACTGGGAAATATATACATATGTAAAAACATTTAGTCTATGTTAAATTATTAAAATAAATATGTATATGTAATACATTTGAAATTAGGACTTTGAATATAAACCAACTCTGCGTAATATGTAGGCATATCTGATGCCTAAAAATAATCCTGGAATTTTAGAAAAGTTTGCTTATGATTAGCTTAATGATTTGTAACACCTTATGGAAGATGGTCATTGGCCCAGAGGTTGCAGATTTTTTTTTTTTAAGCGCTTCATATTTTGCACAAGTGGCCTTTTACTTGGGTATATGATCTGGAAAGCTATACTAGAATTTAAAAAAAATTTTAAATAAAAAGCCTGTTAAATCCTGAACAATTTCACCACTGATAGGGCATCTTTGGGAAAGCGGGTAAGGCCCAGTAGCAGCAGTTTGTCTATGACCATCTCTTAAGCCCTGTTGCACACTGCTAGCATATTTTGTTCAGCGAACCAATAACATCTCAAATTTTTAATACAGGACATAATATTCACCACTGAATACCAAATATTATATATAATGTTTAAAATGAGAGATGTTTATGTCGCCTGAAGTGATAGCAACATTATTTGGCTTAATATACCATAGTTGCTTTTGCAAATGGACAGGAGACTTGATTTTAGACAGGTCACTCAGGGCAATGTTCAAATAGGCCAAAGAATTACCTCCTTCCTCCAGCATGCTTTGGAGTTTAGGATCTCACACTAAATTATTCTGGTTAAAAAGACATACTGCTTTTGGGGGTTCCTGGGTGGCTCAGTTGGTTAAGCGCCTGACTCTTGATTTCGGCTCAGGTCATGATCTCAGGGTCATGAGAATGAGCCCCATGTTGGGCTCTGTGCTCAGCAGGGAGTCTGCTTGAGGATTCTCTCTCCCTCTCCCTCTCCCTCTGCCCCCACTTCCATTCTCACTCTCTCTAAATAAATAAATAAATAAAATATTAAAAAGACACACTGCTTTCAAAATAGAATTTTTTTCCATAAAAAAGTTTAGAAAAAATTATAAAGAAAAGGAAGAAAATGAAATTTTCCCATAATTCCAACTCCCTTAATAACTAGTATTGACATTTTACTTTATATCCCCCTAGGTATATTTTTCTATGTGTGTTTTCCTTCCCATAATTCTTAGTAACTGGCCTCACACTGTCTAAAGTGGTCAAGAGTCTCCCAAACCCACCTCATCCGCCTCCACTTGAGAACTCATTTCTTTATGCCTGAGTGCCTCCCCAAAACATGAAAGGATCCCTCCCTGTTTTTTTTCCCAGTCATGGTTTCCTGTGAAGCTAAGAGAACAGAATCTTATTATAAGAGAATTTAGAAAGACATCCAATTTGATGGACAGGGCTGAACCCTAACCCATCTGGGATAGGTGTCATCTTCAGAAAGAGTCCTACAACCCTGCTTCAGGTCGTGTTCCCATGTCTCCAACACTGTCGGGGTAAGCAATTCTTTCTGGTGTTTACCCTATACCATTTGCCACTTCCAGTTTCTTATGTTTCCCCTAAAAGCTCAGAATCCTTTTAGTCCCCACAAACATCACATTTTTATAGATGTGATTTAGTTCCTTTTGAAATATTCTCTGTTTTTGTTGAAATCTTTTGGTGTGGGGATTTCCTTAGGCGCAAAGGCGAGGTGTTGAGAGGAATCCCAGTGCCATGCCACGTCATGCAGCTCCACAATTGGCCTTTTCCTCCCAAAAGTATAGTAACAGTTTGGCCAGAGCTCTTTAGGGGGATTCGGAATACCAACAAGTCACAACACCGATGAAATGTAGGAGACTCTGCTTTGTAATCATTTGCCTCGGGCCACACCCGCCCAGATATGTGATATGACTACAAGTCAATTAGAATTCTCATCTTGAAGTATGGACTGTTAAAAGAAGTGGAATATTTGATTAAGGAAGACACAGAAAATACCCAACTATTTTCTTGGATCCCTGGAGAACCCTCATGTTATTCAGACTAAGGAGATATGCTGGATTTAAATCTACAGGGTAGGAACAGCTGAGTCATTTTAGCTTTAATCAAAATACAGCATCTGGCATAATTTTGTAAAAAATGTACTAGTATTTAACGCTATAGAACGTTACTATTCCATTTGGTAATAGAACATTGCCAGTATTTTTTTTAATGCCCGATTGTCCCTGCCCCATTTCACCCGGCCGTGGCTACCTTGTGGTCTCATCTTAATCCCCAGGTTGATGAAGCCACCAGGCACCCCCTGCTGGAAGCTAGTCATCACATTTCAGCTAGCATCTTCTATAAATCAAAATACTTTTTAGATCGAATTATATGAAATCATCAATATTCAACCTTTGTTGACATAGAAGAAGAGCAATTTCATACAGTTTAACCAAAACATAACTTGGAAAGGTTTCTATCAAAATGACTTTTCTATCTTGTAAGTAATCATAATTTGACTCCATTTTTTTTTTTGTTATTGTTATTGTTGTTTGCTTGTTTTGTTTTGTTTTTGTTTTTGTTTTTTCTGGAAGTAAAACCAAGACAAGGAATTTTTTCTCCTCCTTTCCCCCAACTCCAGGGGCAACTGTGGCTACTCTTGATCTATGTTTTAGCACCATCTAGTGACATGAAGTGTATTTGTAATGAAAAACAATCCTCAAAATTCTTTGTTCACTTTTTAAGCAGGGGTTTTTAAGGAGAACGTTGTTGCCACATCTTTTTTGTTTATTTACAGCAACCTCCTCTTCAAATCTTTTCAAGTAGTCATTACTATAGAAGTATACTTTGCTTTTAGGCTATATGTTCAGTTGTTTAACTTTTCAATGAAAAGTGAAGATTCAGTGAATCTTATTGGTTAATAAATGTTAAAAGTATTTAAGAAAATCTGAGATTAGTGTGTATAAATAACATTTAGTCCTTCTCCTGAGCCAGTACATGATCCATCTCTGCCACAGTTTTCCATAGCATCGTCATGATTTCTTTCCTAAAATGTATATATTTCTCATCATTTCAAATGCATTTTTGACTTCGACTGATTACACTTTTGCTTGGATTGGCCGAAGAGAAAGAAATGGCCTTAATTTTCTAACCATTGAGCTGTGTAAGGGCAAATCTCAAGGTTCTTTTTGGTTAGCAAGCATTAAGGCGTGGAGAAAAGCATAGGAGCGTTAAAGCCCTGACTACAGTTCTTAAAAGGTTGAATTCAAGGGGAGAACTACCCTAGAGCAAAAGGGAAGAATAATTGAATCCTGACTCAAGGGCTTGAGTAAAACTGTTTCCGGTTCTCCCCCACAGCCTATAGAACCAGACGCCTCACTCTGTAGTCTGGAAGATAAGAGCGTGAAAGACTAACTCAGTGCATTGGTGATGGAGGCACCTAGAATCAGTCAGCTAAATCTAGGGTCATGCTTTCCATAACAATTGTCTGGAACTTAAAAAAAAAAAAAGATTTTATTTATTTATTTGAGAGAGAGAGAATGCGCACGGGCGAACGGGGTGGGTGGCTGGCAGAGGGCGAGGATCCCAAGCCAGCTCCGTGCTGAGCTTGGAGCCCCTCGAGGGGCTGGATCCCTCCACCCATGAGATCATGACCTGAGCCAAAACCAAGAGTCAGCTGCTTAACTGACTGGGCCACCCAGGCGCCCCCGTCTGGAACTTTTATTTACACTTCTGCCATTATCATATGTGTGCCGTAGGGCAGGATATAATAATCCTTAATATAGAACTTACAGGGTATTATTTGTCCTATCACAAAAACAGTGGTCTAATACTTGCACGCATAAGGGATGATGGATTTACAAAATTATTTACTGCAGCAGTGTTTGTAAAAGCAAACTCTAGGAGACAACCTAAAAGTTCATTGGTAGAGGGGACAGGCAGAATGTCGGGGGGGGGGGGGGACTGGGAAGGCAACTTCTTTTTTCACTTTCTTTTGGAAATTCTTCAAAAATGTAAGAGAATATAGCTAGTGACTATCTAAAATATAAAGAACACTAAAATCAACAGTTAAAGAATTAGAACAGTACCAGTATTTTTAATACCTCAGAGCATACTTCCCCGATTTCATCTACCTGCCTCCTCTCACAAATAACAATAATTTTGGTTTTTGTCTTTTTTAATGAGGGGGATGCATTCTACATTCTACCTTTATATTCTGTTTAAATTCTGTACCATGTGGAGATACAGATTATACAAAAGAAATACATTAAATTTAAATTAAAAACTGAAACAAAATCATCTGATTTAATATTTTTATTATAACAGAGTGAAGAAACACACTATATCTTTCATGAATTAATGTTTCCTTTCAAATGAGCATAGAACTTGAATTACCTGCAGCAGTATTTCTATTTATGTAGGTGTCAAGTGCAGTGCGCTTACTATAACTTATTAGAACAAAGTTCTCAGAATTCTGAGGTTAAATTTTGCCTAGAAAAAGGAGCATTTAGGGAGTGCAATAATCTTATTTAAAATGTTTTATTAGTGTATTTGATATTCAATTCTTAAAGCATAAATTAGGCCTGCATGATTTAATGACAGTGGATCATTGATCAGATTTATTTCTGCATCATTCAAGATTTCATGCCTAATGAAAGACAGCATGCTCTGATGTCAACAGTTGGCTATTTGAATACTCCGTCATAGGCAGCGTGACCTTTCAGTGCTGTGAGTTGTTTATATGTGATAATGAGCCAGGTTTTTCCAGTGACTGAGTTAATCATGGTTGGCACCTCAGGAAGCACCATTAACTCCTTCAGGGGATAATGCTGTAGGTTGCCGTCCCAGGGTGTAAACAGCACCCCAGTGACTTACGAGAATTAATGCCAGTTTCAGAAATGTCTGAGACATTTTTGTCTTAGAAAAACATTTAGACTGACTTTAGTCTAAGTCAGTGCCAGATGAAAACATCCTGGATATAGTTCTGGAACACTTGGAGCAATTATAAATTTGCATGCTTCACCCCCCGCCTTGTTTACCAAATGATAATCATTAAGTAAACTCCCCATGCACGTGCCAAATCATTAATCAGCTGGCATGTTGCCATAATGGGCTTATATTCGTTGAGTGCTTTCTGTTTGCCGGGCACTGTCCTTGGCACTTACCCTATCCTTTCCTATCATCTTCACAACAACCTCAGAGATAGCTATCACTATCCTGGGTTATAGAAAAGGAAACTGAGGCACACAGAGATTATGTAACTTGTCTAAGTTCACACAGTGAATACATAACTGAGTCAGGCAGTCTGGATTGTTAGGTAGTACCTACTAAGACATTTGAAATCTGTGTTTTAGTGCAACTTCAACATTCTCATTGTCACCCAGATTAATTATAGTCTCACCTAATATGGGCTCCACCTGGGGGAAACTTGCCCATACTAGTGGGAAGGGAGGCAGGTAAAGTCATTGTAAATTTTCTCTCCTAGGCTTACTTCCAATTCTTTTTGCCACCTTCTGGTTGCACTAGAATTAGAAAAAGAAGGACCTTCAGAGGTAGGGGGACATATTGGTCCTGCCTTATGTGTATGGGTGTGTTGTGTCTATGTATTCATTTATGCAACACATTTTTTTTTTTTTTTAGTATCTTCTATGGGCCCACCTCTGTGCACATCAGAGTGGTCCTGTTTTATGTGAAAATGCATCCCTTAGTGATTCAGATAACCTTAACAAAGAAAATAATTTCTTTACTCGATAGATAGCCATGTAGCAAAGGTGAAAAAAACAATTTAAAATTCACCTAGCTTTGAAACGTCTTTGAAAGTCTGACGTTCTTGGTGAATGTTTGAGGAGAATTCGGGGATATATACATTTACAATTTTAACCCTTAAAGTGAGAGTTTATTATTATTTTATATTATACTATTTCAGATTTGCCTGAAGTGTAACAACACTCTATGCATATTGCCTGGGATATTGTTCTGCTGGCTGAGGAGTCCAGGAATATTGTGGAAGCTGTTGTTACTGTCACCATATTCATAGACAATGAGGAGAAATGTCTGGAAAATCTTTGCAGTCTGGCCTCTCTAGATTTCAAATAGATACATGTAAACTTCACTAAGGGCTAGAAGATTCTTTAATGGTATATGAAACTAGGTTGAAAGCAGTATCAGGTTTTCACTTAACAGACTACTTTTTAAATCACCAAACCATTTTAAATTGCACTAAAGATGGCCGTACTCCAAGTAGCTTAAAGAATCCCTTTTTGTTGTAGGTCTTGGCCAGCCTGCGAACTGTGCGAAACAACTTTGCTGCGTTAACTAATTTGCAAGATCGAGCACCTAGCAAGTAAGTTATTCTTTCCCCACTCCTTCTTGCTGAACTTTTAGACGGTGTGTTCTCAGTTTGATTGAACTCAGGGCAATATATTAGATTTCTCTGAGTCGTTGCCATGTTGTCTAACCATTTACACTAAGTCATAAGATGTCCTGTTAATTTTCTATAAATACTTTGTAGTGATGGTTCTAATATCAGAAATGAAGTAGTATGAGAAATAAATATGGTGATTGCGTCTGTCAGAGATCATCTGGCATAATCAGTCCTCTGCCCAGTTATTTACACTCAGGGTAACTTTATACTTTCGGCTTACTTCATAAATTAACCACGGACAAAGAATCTCTTCAAGACTTTAAAGTCAATCCAAAGTCATCCTCTTAATTCTAAGCAACAATTACTTGGAGGAGCATCATATCATACCAAAGATCTTTGATTCTCTTGCTGTTACTGAAACTCAGATCAGGAGTGTCATGGAGCAATTAATAAAGTTGTGATTTTTTTTTAAAGATTGTATTTATTTATTTGACAGAAAGAGACACAGCGAGAGAGAGCAGGGAGAGTGGGAGAGGGAGAAGCAGGCTTCCCGTGGAGCAGGGAGCCTGATGCAGGGCTCTATCCTAGGACCCTGGGATCATGACCTGAGCCGAAGGCAGACACTTAACTGACTGAGCCACCCAGGCGTCCCTAAAATTGTGATTTTGTGATAACAGAGGAAGCAGTTGAAAAAAGGAAAGCTGAGATGGGAATTGATTATTATTTGGAAGTGCTAATAAAAGCGAAAAATCAAAAAAGAGAAAATTTTCCATGATTAAGTGGAAAACTAATTATTCAAATACTCCTTATTTTGACAATCTAGTGTTAATAATAAACAAAAAGTTATTAAAATATCAACTCCAAAGATTTTTCCAAAAGAAAAAAAAAACATATATTTTTTTAAAGATTTTATTTATTTATTTGAGAGAGAGAGAATGAGAGACAGAGAGCATGAGAGGGAGGAGGGTCAGAGGGAGAAGCAGACTCCCCACCGAGCAGGGAGCCCAATGCGGGACCCGATCCCGGGACTCCAGGATCATGACCTGAGCCGAAGGCAGTCGCTTAACCAACTGAGCCACCCAGGCGCCCTGTTTTGTACCTTCTTTACCGATTCTGATTCAGATCAAACCAATATCTTCCGATATCAGACTAGTAGGATCCAGTGTACACACAGCTAAGCTCTGCTGTGTTCAGGGACAGTGAAATGGTTATAACTCTGGCCCATCACATGATGACCATGAGGGAATCAGAATTTTCCCTGCTGGACACTTACAGTGCCACTAAAACATTTCCAGGCTGACCCATGGATTTTATGGAAGGCATGTGCTACCTTGCACAATCCACCCTTTTTGTTTGCTGCAGGAAAAGAGTCAGTCCAGGAAGAAGACATGTGAAGCCTGGCCCCTGTGGGTACTCAAATGTGCACTGCTGACTTTGCTAGCCTACTGTTGGTTCCTATCACCTTGCTCTTGCATGTTTTGAGATTTTCAATTCCAGAGTGAGTTCTGGCTCATTCTTCATTAAATCACTTATCACTGTAACCATGAATCAAATGATTAATATTTTCTGCTTGTCATTACTTGAAATATCAAGTCCCCAAGTTGTAGGATTGATATTAAGAGAAGATAATGAGTAACAAGTCAATAATTTGGTTTTCCAAAACAGTTAGAAAAATGTAGGACTATTCACGTTACACCATCTTCAGATAAAATGCTTCCTAAATTTTCACAGAGCAAGAACTAAATTCAGTTATAAATTATTTAAATAAACTCTCAGCAAGATAACTGTTTATATAGAGATCAGTTCTATTTCAGAGTAGCAATTTAGAGCATTAACCTTTCTGTTTTATGAAGCATTAATCAAGTTTCAAATTTCCTCATTTCATTTACTAATAAAAACTAAAATAATTTCGGGTACCTGGGTGGCTCAGTCATTAAGCGTCTGCCTTCAGCTCAGGTCATGATCCCAGGGTCCTGGGATCGAGCCCCACATCGGGCTCCCTGCTCGGCAGGAAGCATGCTTCTCCCTCTCCCGCCCCCCCTGCTTGTGTTCCTGCTCTTCCTATCTCTCTCTCTGTCAAATAAATAAATAAAATCTTTAAAAAAAAAAAAACTAAAATAATTTCATAGTTGATTTTTATGTGTTTCCAGTCAAACACGAAAACTTCAGTCCCATACTGACATCAGTAAACTTAACAGCAATAAGACAGAGCCAGATACTGACTGGAACCAAGCCAGTGAGAATTTACAAAGCACTTGATTGCGTTCCCCAGTTAAGAGAATTGTCATCTCAGGAGAGCAGTTGTGAACACAGCTTTGCAAGGGCCTGCCATGTGCACAGATGCGTGGCTGTTCGTCCAGGTTCCTCAAAAGCATCCTAAAAGTAAGGCAGTTTAGCAGACCGCTCGCCCTAGAATTCCACTGCTTTAGTTCAAATCTCAGCCCTCTTCCTCTGAACAAGTCAACTTCCCAAAGCTTTGTTTTCCTCACTGGTAAAATTGAAACAGTGAGATTACCTGCCTTAAGGTTTCTTTTGAGGATCAAAGTAGATTATTCATCTAAAGTACTCATTTAGCACAGTGTCTGACACACAATAAGTGTTTCGTAAGTGTTGGTTAAGTGTTAAAGATCACTATGCAATATTTTTAAAGTTTCCAATTATAAGTGACAACTTTCTAAAGTTGTATTTTATAAATGATATTCTTTTCAATATAATTTATTAAGCATTGATTGAATACTGGATACATTGTTCTGGGCTCTGTAGGGAAAACAAATTAGTTTTATAGCAGGATTTTTTAGGTCAAGGGGTTTATAATCATCTTGTGAAACTTGGGAAATATCTGAAAACTTAGAGGACACAGACAGAATCAATTCAAGTACCTTTAGTTTATAGTATTTCTAAAGCCTCTGTAGCATCTATTTGGACAAAGCATTAATATGCCTCTCTAGCAAATGCATCAGAGATGTTACTCAATATGAGGAAGGAGAAACGAAAGGGTTTAAATAGCTTCTATAATTGTAATACATTTTACAAGGAGTCATTCACCTCTGAGAATTTGTGCCAAAAACAAAAGTTTCTCACCACCGTATTTGGGAAACGACTTGTAGATTGACTGCTTTTCAAATTCACCAAGTCTGTGTTTGCTCTATATGCCCTGGTTTAATGGAACGTAGTCAATCAATAGGAACGTCCTCCTCTATCATGTTCCTATGACATTTACTTCAGCTTTATTTGCCTCGAAGTCTATCACTATGAGATTTAACTATTTTTTTTTTTTTGACATGTGTGATCTGAACTATAGTGCAAAGGGTGCTTGGGAACTTAGGTGGCTAGTCTGAAAGAAGTCTTCATTTGCGGGCGCCTGGGTGGCTCAGTTGGTTAAGCGACTGCCTTCGGCTCAGGTCATGATCCTGGAGTCCCGCATCGGGCTCCCTGATCGGCAGGGAGCCTGCTTCTCCCTCTGACCCTCCCCCCTCTCATGTGCTCTCTGTCTCTCTCATTCTCTCTGTCTCAAATAAATAAATAAAATCTTAAAAAAAAAAAAAAAAAGAAGTCTTCATTTGCATGTCCTAGCCTAAAAATAATTCTTTAAATTAAAATGACATATCTGAAATGACTCAAAGAGTCCTCAAATTAACATGCACCACGTATTTACTACTTTGTACTTTTTTCTCTTTGTCAGAAGATCACCCATGTGCAACCAACCATCCATCAACAAAGCCACCATAACAGGTAAGGAAGATCTAGTAGCCTTCTCTCCTTATGTCTAGAAAGAAACCCTATCTTCCAAGGTTTGATACAAGACTAGCACCAATTTTATATTGCAATTCTATAATTTTAAAGAAATTGATCCTTTTTCTATTATGACTTATTTCACTGAGCCCACAAATTGTCCATTTAAGCTGTTACTTGGGAAATCTTTACTGATGTGCCATTTTAAAAAACCATTTAAATCTGTGCTTGTGCTAAGTTTAACATTGCTCTGGGCATTTGTATAAAGAGATAGTGTTACCTTCCAAATGTTGACCATGTTGTTTCCAGGCTTATGCTACCAGCATGATATTAATATGTGGTAGTTTGGTTTAATGAAAGTGAAAGCATAAATAAAAGGGACCTTCCTGGTTAATTGATATCCCAGTTGTGTGTAGGAAGGAAACCCATTCCAGTGTGCTGATTTGGACTCAGAATTGAGAAGAAATTTACTTTGGGAGGGGAGAGAAGAAGTAATTATACAACACAGCAAAGTTCAGTGAGATCAAAAGAACAGCTGTTTGGGGAAGAGAAGGGGAAGGAAGGATGAGGGACATAAAGGGCAAAAAAAAAAAAATTTATCCCAATTCCTATTAGTCTATTTTGGACATAGGACTTGACCTCATCTGAACCAAAAACAGAAAAAATGATTTCATTTTGCTGAACCTGAAACAAAATTGAACTCATTTAATCATTTCTTGAAACCCCAATTGATTCATTAAAATAATTGCCTGGAAAAGCAAACCTATGTTTTCTAAAATTATTACCAGAAGAAAATTAACATAGTCTCCAAATTAGACCAATACTTCATTTGATTCAAATGACTTCCTTGGACTCCAACTCTGAATATTCTGAGAGCTCCTTATTAAGTTATTAGTGAGAACACTTTGCTTGAAAGTTAACTTCACTGTTCAAGTCAGCACTTTTCCTCTGGTCTCCTTTGTGGTCACTACCCCAGAGTTGATTCTGGAACAGTTGGTAATGTAGTTCTTTTCTGAATGTCTCTTAAATGGGATTTGTACTTCAATGAATATTAAATTGTTGATTCTCTTTCCCATGCTTATCTTTCAAGATCTTATTGGTGACGATTTTCCACTATCATTTCATAGTGTATGCCTGGTCCACCAGTTTTCTTCTTTGTCATTGGTCGAGAGGTGGACAATAGCTGAAATTCCTATATATCAAAATAAGTTCTTTGAATAACAAATTTCTTTCCAGATAGCCAAATTCAATGTCAATGAGCCTACACTGAAATCAGGGTGTAGAAGTGAATGGTTTTGTCTCTGTGCACTTGCCTTTTATGTTGAGGGACAAGCAGGCCATCCTTTGTGGGCATGCAGCTGGGGACTCTAGTGTGAGAGACTGCATGGAAGCTTGTCCCCAGCCCTGCTCTGGGCCCTAGATCTCACCCCTATGAGGAGGGGCCATCCCCCCACCCCTGCTATTTTTGCCATAGGTAGGACTCTGACGTTGTGGTTTGAGCAGAATGCAGTGCTATTTTGGTTCCCGAAAGCTTTTGTAGCTTGAGGTCACATAGGAGCCAGCCCCACAGGAGCATCCTCCCCGAGAGCAGCTGCAGGTCCCAGTGGAGATGGTTGTGTCCATCAAGAAGTGGTGGGTGGTCAGCGGTCCGGGCAGCTGTCCAGCCACCCTGGCAGATGCCTGGAAGTGATTAAAGGGAGAGTAATTGCACTCAAAGGGCACAGATTTTGTCTTAAACACATGTGAGAGACCCTTTAGCAGCTCCCAGAAATGTTCACATAGTATTGAGACCCAGGAGCAATGCCAGAGGGAACTGAAATCTGGGAATTAAGGTTAACATGGCCTCATTTGTACCCACAAGTTTCTGACCTGGGGCCTAGGGACAGTGGGACTGCAGAAGTATCTTATCTAGGAAGCGAAACTGATTAACTGTCATTAACTGCTTAGTGCAGCTGTGTTCATCACAAAGCACACCAGGAAACTAACTAGAAAATGAAAGTCTTTTTCCTTGCCTCAGCCTAACAAACCAAGGTGGAAAAGTGGAATGGAGGATAAGGGAATGAAGGCAATAGCAGGGAAAGATTCCCCTCTCTGAGCCCATTCTGGAAAAGCGGACCCTTAAAAATATAAGCTTTGACAGTGTAAGAGTTGAGACACACAGAAAAGTGGATTCTGTCCCTCAGCAGCTGACTGTTCAGGTTCTACCTCCAAGTTCACTCCCCCTGTTGTTGGAACCCAGCTCCACCTCTGTGGTGGTCCTGGGAAGGACAGGGAAGAGTGTTAAAAAGAGTCAGTGGGACATCCTTTAGGATGAACTTGACCTTCTTTGATACTTTGTTGAGGTTCTAGAGGAAAAGTGTAGCATATGGCAAAGTCCATGAGGGGTCCAAATGGGTGCTGTGGTGACATGTCCAAGGGCCCCTGGGGGGCAACCCCATAGAACATCACTGACGGGAGTCCCTGGAATTATGCAGCGTGGGTGCTCTGCCTATCTAGAATTCAAATCATGCTCTACCATGATAGCTGCGTGACCCTGAGCAGGCCACATGCCTTTCTCTGCCTCAGTTTCCCCATTTATAAATTGGTTATCATATGTCATACAGTTATTGCCAAATTAAATGAGTTCACGTGTGGATGCTCTTGGCACAGTGCTTCACAGAGTAGGCACTCAATGCATCATTTTCTCTTTCGCTTTGCACTTGTTTTTATTCTCTGGATGTAGAACGAGGGGTAATGGAAAGAATAGGGCAGAGTGATGAAAGAAGAATGAGAGAAAGACAGCTTGCAGGGGCATGAAATATGGAGCCCCACAAAATGGACGTACTTCCTTGGTGCCGTCAAAAATGGGCCCTTCCAGTGTTCCCAGTGCTCTGTCCCTTCCTCTCCTCACTGCCACAGACATTGGTGCCTTTGTGATATGGGCAGTAAAGTGTGGTTCAGAATCATTTTCAAAATCGAACAACTTACATTGGAGTCGTAGTTCTTTGAAGGAAAATAATGAACTCTTTATAACTTTTTCCGTAAATCACTGATTTTTTTAAAAAAGAAGAGGGAAGAACTTTAAGAGTTTACATATGTCACGCTATGTTTTCTAAAGCTTTCTCCCGTAGAACTTAGAAACCCCTTTTCCCCTTTGAGGTCATTCCGGTTGACATGTTTTAAAGCCAGGAGAGTTTGATTTTGTATCATTAGAGTTAAAGCATGTAAATCACTTGGCAGTTTTTGTTTCCATACCTAATAGGTAAATACACAGTTCTAAAATGATCTCACAGTTTTTTAAAAAGTTTCCACATGTACATTTATAAAAGTCTTATTACTAAATAGCTATTTTGTTCTTTACTGTGATGTAACAAAAACAGGGTGTGTGGCATTTGGAGCTGGAGTCCAAAGCCTGTCTCCGTCATTTGAAGAATGGAGACGTGAGTAGGTAGCTCTCAGTTCTGGGGGAAAAACTCAGGGAGATAAGTTAGACAAACACCAGAAGTCAGCAGGTTATGAGTAACGCACCAAGTGCTTCTTCCTACAACCATAATCCATGCCTGGCATTTTTGTTGTTGTTGTTCTTCAAGCTAATTTGAAAACTCAGAAAGTAGAGGAGGAAGATGGTGATCATGTGTCAGCTTCTCTGGAACATTTCATTTATGATTGTTTTTAAATAGTAACGACAGGACATTTTTAGGAAATCTTCGTATTACTTAGAGCAAGACTCACCTGCACAGGTCCTTGAGGAGCCATAAAGAATAGAACGGAAGAGTGTGTTGGAACATGAGGGGGCAGCAAAGCATCAGGGATGCCCAAGCCATCGCGGTATCGTGCTGTTCTGTATTTGTTTGGGAATACAGCCATGTCTCTTTGGATATAATTAGTCCTTTGGAGCATTTCGTTTTCAAACGATGTTAACTCAGGAAAAGTCATCTCATAAAACCTTGTCGTGTCTTCACAATATCACTTTTTACTACGTTTCTAATTTCCATATTTTCAATTGCTTTATTTAATCATTTTCAAATTAAGGATTTTCACACAAGAATGTAACTCAGGGAAATTTTATTTAAGCTTCTCTGTCGTAAAGATGAGAAAACTGAGGGGCACCTGAGTGGCTCAGTCGGTTACATGTCCGACTCTTGATTTTGGCTGAGGTCATGATCTCAGGGTCGTGAGATGGAACCCTGCATTGGGCTCCACACTCAGCATGGAGTCTGCTTTGTGTTCTCTCTCTCTCTCTCTTTCCTTCTGCCCTTCTGGCTCATTCTCTCTCTCTCTCTCTCTCTCTCTAAAATAGAGTTGAGAAAACTGAAACCTCGTAAGAGCCAATGCTACTTAGACATAGATCCAGGAATAAATATCTCTGAGTCCAGGGGCCTTCTTATGCCCTGTAAAACCATCCATCTTAGTAGGGTAGCCTTCAGACCCACCATAGAAGCGTATATTTGGGGAAAGTAAAAGAAGAATTAAGGGATATTATTGTGATGATGATATTATATGATGATATTATTCTGAGCAATAGATAGAGCATTTTATTTCTTGTATATAAACCTCAAAATTAGAAAATATCATGTCCCACCTTATCACTAGACAGGTCTTTATATTTAGAGCTGTTTTGATTATATTCACTGAATATAACTTATAGGCCCTCAGATAAGTAGAGCTTGGTGGTCTAAAGCAAAAGACTTGAGATTTTAGAAAACACAAGCTTTTTTCTCCAAGCAATACAGTAAGTCTAACTGCTTACACTTTACCTGTAGAGGGACACAGGGGATGCAGTGACAAGCATAAAACAAAATTGGTTTTAGTCCAAAAAACATTTTGGTGTAAGTCTCCACTCCACTTCATATTTTTTCATCCTGAATATTCACAACTCCTTAAAAAATGACTGTGTTCTAAATAGAATTTAGTCAGTTGGTAAGTAGAGGACTTAAAAAGTAAATTATCCAAATAGTACTAATCAGTCAAGACACAATGAGAAGAAACTTGACCTTGTACGATTATTGTTCTTCTAAAGCACAAAGCCATTCCTAAAATCCAACAAGGGGGGAAAAGAAATAAAAATATTTAACTGGAACAATTATTATGTTATTATCTGGACTAATCATTTAACATTTTGAGCTTATTAAAGAAAAGAAACCAAGAAACTATTTTATGGTAACAATACTGATACTAGGTACTTAGGTCCTTTTAAGTCTGTATGTGTGTGTGTGGGGGGGGAGAATAAAAACAAGTAGTGTATATAATATAAAAAAATATATGTAATATAACAGATAATAATTGAAAGCAAGATCTGCATAAAGAAGACAAAAGGGATGTAGGGGGGAGCGAGGCACGGGGAGACACTGAGGTAAAATGTGTGATAGGACAATGTGCGTAGAGGAGGAGGCCTAAGCCGGTCCACAGAAGTCCTCATCAACCAGTAGCAGGCACTGCTTCATCATGTAGTTCCTTTTTTCCCCCTTTCTTTTAGTAAGAGCAGATTGTAACAAGACTAATAATTGCAGAAAATGAGAGCTCAGTTAGCTTTTTTAGGAATGTGATTGAAAAATGCTGAATACATGTGGTTTAATAGCTTGAATGAAAAATTGAAGATTGTGTATGTGAGTGTTTATATATTGACTTTTTGGGAAGTTTTTTGCTTATTTTACTTTTACACTTGATACATCTAATGACTACTGAGTGTTTAAAAGTTTTTAAGTCAGGGGCGCCTGGTTGGCTCAGTCAGTTAAGCGTTTGACTCTTGATTTCACCTCAGGTCATGATCTCAGGGTTGTGAGATTGAGCCCCACATTGGGCTCTGCGCTCAGTGCGGAGTCTGCTTATCTCTCTCCCTCTGCTGCTCCCCCTGTTTGACTCTCTCTCAAATAAATAAATAAAGTCTTTAAAAAATAAATAAATAAATTTTTTTAAGCCAAAGGAGGTTACTTTTACAAAAATTAAAAGACTTTCCTGGAAAAAGTGTTAAACTAAAAGATTTGCTTAAATGCATGGACTATAACTATATGACTGTTATATTAGAGGTGTAAAAGTCTTTTATTTCTTATAAGCTAACTTATTTTGCCTTTCTTTAGTCTTATTTAGATTAGTAGAAAATATATATAATATATATACACACACACTAATATGTAAAAAAACCAGGTCTGACACAGTAACTTTTCAACCAGGAATTAATTGACGTCATACTTGTTTTTTTAAACAGTGAAAACAAATACATAATCGTGGGAAAAATAATTAATTGAATCTCTATTGCCTGAATATCTGCTCTGGGTATTTTGTTATAACTTTAAATGACATAATTAAATGAGATTACATATTCATTTAGTCAGCACAGTAAAAACGTTATGAGTCAAACCATATAGATTGAAACCGTAGCTTTACTTTTATTAGCTGTGTAATTGTGGTCAATTTATTTAAATTCTCTAAGCATTTATTTTCTCATCAGTAAATCCTAAGTCAGTGATTGGTACCCGAATGTATTCAACAAGTGGTAGGTAGGGTAAATGCTATAATTTTATTATTATTATCATCCATTTGGTAAATAAATATTTTCTGTGCACCTTCTATATGGCCTGCAGTAAGGTAGGTGTTGGACGTCAAGAGATGAGTAAGTGGCTACTGGCATTAAGGAATTCACAGTCGAGGGGAGAAGGAATCATGAATAATTATGTGCAAGTGAAGGGCCATGATTGAAGCAACTTCAAATACATGTACCACCTATGGAAAGCTCCCTGCTGAGCTTTGAAGAACATAGAGTTCTGCCTATAGTTAGGGGATGATCACCTGGCCCCAAGGGATCAGCAAGAGTGAGAAGTAGAAGCAGAGAATGCCTGTCAGGTCAGGGGACTGGGGACAGTAAAGGACAAAGAGAGTTGAAAGTGTATGGACCAACCAAACAGGAGGCTGCAGGAGCAGATTAAGGCAGTGGTGTGAAGAGTATTGGAAGCCAGTGTTGATCATGGTGGACTTTATTTTATGGGCAAGGGAAAATCATCAGTCATTTCTATGCAGAGAAGTAAGTATGTATTTTAGGATGACAGCATTGGAATGGGCTCCTGGGTGGCCCAGTCGGTTAAGCATCTGACTTTTGATTTTGGCTCAGGTGTTGATCTCAGGGTTGTGAGATCAAGCCCTGTGTCTGCTCCATGCTGAGCATAGAGCCTGCTTAAAATTTTCCTTCTCTCCCTCTGCCCTTCCCCCCACCCAAAAGAAAGAAAAATAAAAGAAATGAAATGGAAACAGACCAAAAAACAGAGAGCAGAGGCAGCCCCATACTCCTTAGGAGGCTGTTATCTATCAAGTACACGCTAAAGATAATGCAGCTCTGAACTAGGGTGGTGGTGTGGCCAGTGAGGATGAGGGCATGGATTCACAGCTCTTTCCAGAGACCAAGTTGAGAAGACTTGGCAGTTGATTAGCTTGAGGAGTGATGAGACAAGACATGAAAGCTTTAGTCATATACACAGATGTTCATCACAGCATATATATATATACATCAAAGATTGAAAACAACCCCAAATGCTAAATAATATATGAATTCTATTTAGGTATAAAAAATTCTATAATAAAAAAGTTTTTAAATGATTTATGAGAAAATTTTAGTCATGTAAAAATGCTTCTATTTTAAAGAATACTTGATAAAGTGCTAAGTGTAATGGATTTAATTTAAGACATTTCTTAGCTGTTGACTAGTAAGTAGCAAAGGCAGATGGCTTTACTATTTTACATAGAATCTAGTGACAAACATGTAAGTATTTCTCAGGTCTCAGTCGTCTGTTTGCCTCTCCCCACCTGGAAAAGGTACTAATGAGATGCTGCCTAATGATATTTCAGTATTAGGGAGCCACAGTGAAGAATTAACTGTATTTTCAAAGAATATCCCTTGAATAGGACCGTACCGTGTCTGTTGGTACTGAGCCTGAGACACCTATGGCAGGACTGTTCCATGATCCTCCCAGGGATCAGCAAAGCTACCACCAAAGAGCGGATCTGAATGTCACCCAAGTCCCCTGTGGCCAGTATCCCTTCCTCACTGCCCCGAGTTTGGAAAGGACAGTATTTCCCAAACCCCCTGGAACAAAGAGATCACCAAGGGATGGTGGAAAACAAACAGATTCCCAGACAGTCCAGAACAGAATCTTTGAAAGAAGGCCCATGATCTTTATGTTATTAACGAGTGCTCCCAGGTGAACCATTTGGCCAGCCGAATTTGGGGGAATAATGGAATCCTGAATGCTGTGGGTGAGAGGGCAGAGTACAGCGTTGACACGGGGTTGCTCCTAACTTGCTGGAAAATCACTGTCTTTCTGGAAAGTGTATTAGTGACACCCACTAATGTAACAAACAATGCAGTCTAGCATAAACAAGATACTATGTGTGAAGTGCTGGGTGATGAGGAAGGCAAGACAAGGTGATATCATTATCAGCACAAACCACGTCATCATAGTCGTCATCACCGGGCTGTCATCACTGTTATCTCTCAAAATGTATACAAGATTTTAATTAGCCCAGCTTGCTCTTCTCCTAGCAGAAAATGAAGGATCATGTCCATGTTTGTGTTGCGGGGGTGGGAGCGGGCTTGGGAAATGTTATGTTTAGTAACTGTATCCTTTTTGTCTTCTTAGACACAGTACCAAGTTTCCTTTAAAAAAAAAAAGAAAGAACAAAAGCTGCATTTTTAAGTCGCTCCCTCTACCCACAAAGTGCTTCCCACCCATGTAAGCCTTAGAGAATATTCTAGGCCTACTCAGAAACACAATACTGTGGTGGGGCAAAGTAGTAAAAATTCCTTTGGGTCTAATTTCCCAAATTTTACTGGTTAAACACTGAATTGTTTGACTCCATGAATCAATGGGGGAGTTCACTTCTAGCAGCCTTCTTCCACCATCTGAGAAAATGTTTTTTAAAAATCCATTGGGTGTGTCATGACTACTAATATTAATAAAAGGTAACATTTTCTGACATTTAGTATGTACTAAAGACTCTACATGCATAATCTCCTTTAAGTCTATGAGAATCCGATATACAGCTGCAAATGACAAAGTATAGGTTACAGCTGACTCAAAGGCATATCTTTAAGGTTTCTCTTAAATAATAATAAATCTCTAAGATTTATTGACATGTGCACACAAAAACACACCATCTATTGTCATCTGCCTCTCGCCTTGGAGAGTTCTTCCCCAGGAATTTCTTTTCCTGTTCTTCTTTCCTATTTTTTAAAGGAGAGCAGAAAATGAGTTTATATGGTCCTTTTCCTGAATGGCTATGAATGAAGAGTAGGACAAGAGGATGGCTAAGGTCTATGGATACAGAGAAACCTTTGGGAAATCCTAAGAACTCAGTTATGTAAGCTAAGAAAAGGATTCCTGCCTGGGATACAGAATTCCTTGAGCATTCTTTAATTCCCAGGGTCCTCTTCCTGACTCCTCCCTCTGAAGTGAGAGTGCCCGGGGCAGAAACTTCCATAGGGAAAAGGCCGCATGGTCTGTGTGAGAAGGGCCTCAGATGGACTATGTCAGAAGTTTGGGGGCAGGGGCGCCTGGGTGGCCCAGTGAGTTAAGCGTCCAACTGTTGGTTTCAGCTCAGGTGATGATATCGGGGTCCTGGGATCGAGCCCCACAATGGGCTCCACGCTCTCGGCATGGGGTCTGCTTAGGGTTCTCTCTCTCCCTCCCTCTGCCTCTCCCACTCATGCTCTGTCTCTCTAAAATTAAATAAATCTTAAAAAATTTTTTAAAAGGTTGGGGGCAAGGCAGTGCTTGAGACTCAACACTCCCCTTGCTTCTAGGACCACTCACTATTAACCCCTGAAATAGCAGTTTCTATGGAGTGATGAGATTCATCATCTTTTTGTTGTAGATTCGCCATAGGCTCTTCATATCCATTGTCATTTTCTTGGGTTCTATTTCTAGCCATGAAATTCCTTGGCTCTCTATCCGCCCCCCCCCCCCCAGACTTCCTCTAGATATTTCTGATGTTTAAATATCCAGTGTTCTTAGTGTGTTACCCTCTCTCTTTTTTTGTGTTTCTCTCCCGGCATGTGGGCACTCTGGAAGTACTTCTAGTTCACTGTATTTTACATGCCTGGTAACACAAATGAGTGCTTTTGCTGTGTATCTTCTTTCTGCTATGTTTCCGATATTTGCATACTACACACTGAATTGTCCATGTGGAGAACCTCATTTCTGTGTTCCCTCCTGGCTTTGCTCTTTTTCTCTCTGTTTCTGAGATGTGAGAGACTGTGTTTAGGCTCTGAGGACCCAGTGAGGCATAAAATACCTCCACTGAGCTTTAGAACCATCCTCCCAGAGGTTCTCAGAATTGGAAAAGATAAAAATGTGTCCTGTTGATTGACAAAGAGCATTAAGTTAAAAGAAAACAAAAGGACTTGTAAATGAATTAAGTAGCTGAGTAAGAGAGGAAGAAATGAGTCAGGATGAGAGGTCTTTTCTCTAGAGAACCGGGAAGCTGTCTACACTGTTATTTAGCTCACAGACTGGAAAGGGTCTGGAGACCCAGTTCATGAACTTAGAGAAAACTTAGCAGCACGAGAAAGTAGAAGACAGAATAGTAAAAGAGGAAATGTTTTCCTCATCACTAGGGAGGGGAACAGAAAAGGACAGGTCCTGGAACTGAGAGCTTGAAGGTGAGGAGCAGATGAGGGCTTCTGAGATGCCTCAAGTCACTGATTGTGTGACTGGGTTCTTTAACTAAAATTGTTCACCTAGAAATAGGCCTAGGTTTTCTTTTCCTGCAGGTTTTTGTTTGAAAAAAATTCCAAACTGTTATAAGTTTCGTTTGCTCATTTGACATTTAGGTCAGAACCTAAAGGAGGAAGAGCAGGGGATTGGGGTTTCTCGGCTGGTTCTCCTGCTCACCCACTTTGTGATCTTAGACAACTTACTCTATGCCCTGAGTCTTTTCTGTTAAAATGCAGTGAATAACTAGAATAATACCCTCCTGATTGTGAGGATTACACAAGGTAATGTGTGTAGAAGATTTGGCACAGTGTCTGGTAGGCGAAAAGCACCTTATATATTGAAAAGCATTACCAGACTATCCATAGACACTATTGCACTATTCATGTTGATCCTCAAAGTAGTTATCTTTGTAAACTGTACCTTTTTTTTTAGCCCAGCTACCCCTGCTGAGAACATTTTAGAAATGGTTTTAGAGATATTTCATAGGCCATATTAGGAAAAAGCCACCTGATTGGTTTGCTGTCATGCTTCACTTTTGACCAGAAACATTATTTCCAATATGATTACCAACCCTAGTCAACAGACAGGATGTCAGAATAGCCTGGATCAGGCTAATTCTAGAAATGAATCCATTCCAAGGGATAAGACAATTTTGAGGCATTTGAAAGAAGTATAGCATGGACTCCAAAGGGAGGCATTCCCAAGACAGTGTCCTGGAATCGTAGAGTGACAGCAACATATGGAATAAGCATATAGATAGGTTTTCCCAGGGGACACTTTGAAAGCGTCAGCTTCATCTGGAATCTTGTCAGTTTGTGAGGGGGAAGCAATGATCTCTAGGAGTCTTTTTGCCTCTTCCGTCATACCTTGTACAGTCTGTATTTCTAAAGATCTTCCAAGCCCGTCCCATTCACGGGAAACAGCTCAGAGTCCCAGAGATAAAGGAGAAGGCCAGCGTGTCCCAGCGCACTGGCTTAGAAGGGGACCCAAGCCCTCATCATTTCAACAAAAAGGGCAGCAGAGGGAGTCAACCTGGCATTCTGGCACACGGTATTTCTCACTGAGTCTGTCCCATTATCACTGGGCACTTACTGTGCTTCCACATCCTGTTCTTTGAGGATTCATACAATTCTCTCCCAGGCTGGCTTCTACCCCTCCTTAGATAATGGTGTATCAGCAGTGATCCTCTGGTTGCAGGTAACAACCAACTCTGCTAACTTACGTAAAATAGAACCTAGTAAAACGAAATCTAATCTCCTTAAGTAAAATAGAATATTGGGATCATTTCCAACTCCTAGAGTATTAGTGGGGATGCTGGAGGATCAGGGTTGAAGGAATCAGTTCATCTTCAGAGTGCTAGAAAGGCACAAAGAAAGGGAAATTCTCATGGCAGGAGCAACCTAATGAGCCTCCTGCAACTGTTTTTAGTTTCTTTGTTCATCTATGTCATGTAACATTCCAGGAAGGGGTCTAATTGGTCTAGTTTGGGTCTTGGGTCTTGGGTCTTGGCTACAGGAGAACAAGGTATCTGGCTCTTCTGTCAGATTATGTAATATAATGTAGTACTAAGAGCCTAAATTATGAGGCCAGATTATGTGGATTCATATCTCAGCTATGCCGCTTATAGATGTTTCTCCTCAAACAGTTCATTTAGCCTTCCAGAGCCTCAAGTCCCTCATTTTTAAAGTGGGCATAGCAATAGTAATTACCTCATAAGGAGTTCATGAAAATCGAGGTATTATTTATAAAAAAAACTAAGCACAATGCATGGCACATAGGAAGCACTTGATCATTGTGGGCTATGCTGTTATTAAAATTATCCATGGAGACACCAAATAATTTCCTGAAGCAAAGTAGGGTACCATTAGAAAAGGGAAATAAATGTTGGTGGATCAAAAATTATTATTGATTATAGTGAGGTAAGAAGGTTGGCCACAACACACTTTACTTTGCTAATATATTTCTCAGCAAGCTGCTCTTTATGATATTAAGGTTCTTAGAAATGTGGATGGCACATGTTCATTAATGTATCCCTGGGAATCTAGTCCATCAGAGGCATGAAATGGACTTAGATCTCTGACGACAAATGGAAACTCACTGTAGAATACCACACAAACTACTCATTTGGAATGTCAGCATTATCGTGAGGAGGAGGGCACAGCCCCGGGCTGTGGGGAGCTAGACCGAGTGCCACACACTATGGCAGAAGCAGTCAGATAGAACCTCCCTGCCCTCACAGTTGCCTACAAAGCCACTAAGGCACTGAATCTCTTGACTAGATGCTTCCGCTGACCCCCACACTCAGACAGGGCTTCTGAAGCCAACCCACTTTGGCCTGTGTGTCTAAACCTACCATCTTTGTCCCAACCTTTGACCCCAGACCTAACTCTGGCCCGTCCACCCAACCTCACCATGGCATGTCACCCAACACAAGGAAGGCATTTTGACTGGAAACTGAAAGTAGAAGACCCTTAGTTTACTTTTTTTGAAAGGTGTGTTTCTTTTTCTAGGGGAAGAGCTAGGCACGGTGGAGGCTGGCGGGGAGGGGGTAGGGAGGGCAGCTTTGGATTTATTCAGTCAATACAGAGAATCCTGGCCATGCCACTTGTTAGCCATTTCACTTTAAGCAACTTATTCTCTGAGCCTCAGTTTGTCATCTATAAAATGTAGATCAATAACCAACCTATCTCAGAGAGTTATCGTTAGGATTAAATGAAATGAATAAGCACCAAGCCTAGTATCTAGCACATAGTGGGGACTAAAAAAGAAATTCTAATTCTTGAATAAACTTTTTTTTCTTGAGTGTACAGTGTACAGTGAGTTTCAGAGGTAAATGAATCATCTTTACAATTGGAAGCTTGACATAAAAAAGAACAAGAAAATAACTAAATTTCTCTTAAAATTATTTTCCTTTACTAATTTGTCTTCTATTGTCTGTGTTCATACGAACTAGCTATGCCTGCAAAAATGTTTCCATGGCCAGTTCTTTTCTACATGTTTAAATTCCTAATTGTGCACACAATCTTAGTCACTATATTTTCATGTGCAAGCAATTAAGACTCATTTAACAGCCCTCCCTCTGGAAGGTTTTGTTCTCCATCTGCCATAAATCAGATTCCTTAGGAACATGTTTGATTTTGAAACAATGTGAAAGTACTGTTCATTTTGTTCAAATTTCATTTATGTACCATTTTTTAAAGTGATGTAAATGGACAGCCACAAAAAGCTCAGCAGCTGGTCAAAACAAGACATCAAAGAAACCATTGAAATGGGGCAAAAAATTAAAAAAAAAAACCTAATATGCTAGGACAAAGCCAAATAAAAATCATAGTCTGATAAACATTCCTCAGACACATTTTGCTCATATTTACTTTACAACAGATTTAAAATATGGGAAAATGGGAAAGCACTGCTCTTCCCAGTCTAGAGCTCACAGAATTGTATGTGAGGAAAAACAGCGAAAGAAGCCAGGAGGAAAACAGAAAAGGATTAGATTTGTAAGTGTTCTTGGAGAGATGTGGTACGCAGCTACACATTTAAATAATACTAACAAGACTCAAACAGATTTGTACCACACTTTTGTTCATTAAAAAACCATTGGTAAATATTGTTCTCCCTCACCACAGGTGAAGTCCATTTTAGTGTGTTCAACGAGCTTCTTTGGATTATCAAAAAGAAGCTAATTCTTGGTCAAATTAAGAGGGAAAAATAATTATTAGGTTCTGTGCTTGTTTCAGCAGCACATATACTAAAATTGGAATGATGCAGAGAAGATTAGCATGGCCCCTGCTTGAGGATGACATGCAAATTGGTGAAGCATTCCGTAATTTTTTTTTTTTAAGAAAAAAGGATTATTAAGTTTCAACACAAGTGAACTGGTAACCAAAATTCAGCAAAAATTTAAAAAGAAAAGGATTGTTTTTTCTTAAAGGTTTTTGAAATTAAATGTCATAATTTGGATGGAGACATAGCCCACAGAAAATCGTTTCCTCTACCTAAACGTGCCATTGTTTGGGGACTTGAAACAAATCACCCACATAGCTAATGCAGTAAATCCCCATTTATATATCAATAGAAAATTTTGTCTACCAGCTTCCTAAGACTTTATAAGCTGAATTGTTTTGATATCATTTGATGAAATGTTCTGTAAAAGTTCAAAGTATTGTTGTTGATTTGGGCAGTCACACCTGCACATTTAAAATGCCTTTGTGCAAAGTGTAGCCCAATCTGCTTTCAAATCAGACCTTCAAACAAGGGTAGATTCAGGAGTGTGACAGATCTGCCCTTAGGTGTTTCCTTACAAAGAAAAAGTAAAACTGAGAGAGCCACTCCCACCCCCACCATCTTTGTCTCTTTGAGCCTAAGCATCAAATGGCACCCCTAAAAAGAGAAGCAGAGAAAACATTAGTACATCTCTGCTGGAGATCTAAAGCAAGATATGGAAGGTCTTCTGGAAGGAGTGGCACCTAAGAATTATTAAATAGTTGTTAAGTAAACTGAAGGGAAAAATGGAAATGGAGGGAAACATACTTTAAGAGCAGCTGAGCTCAGAAATCCCAGACATATGTTGTCTGCCACTAAAGGAGTTCCATTGTAGGGTGTAATTAAGAGTCAAATGAATATTGCACTAAGCATTTAGGGTAGTGGTTCACAAACTTTGTTTGTTCATTAGAATCACCTGGGAATCTTTTTAAAATTCCAACGAGTGAAAGAAGAAAATAGAAAAGTTTCAGAGACCAGTTAGAGCACAATAGCGATGTTTAAGGATAAGGTCTAATAATGGCCCTATACTAGCAAAATAGCTAGATCACAGAAATATAGAGCAAGAGATTGTTGCAAATGATAAAAGAACAAGTGTGTGGGATTTAGTAACTGGTAATTGTATGATTTTGAGTGGATGTAAAATGGCTCTGCCAATATATGAACCCTTACGATCCTTGCTGTTATATATAGCATATATAGGATTATATATCAGATAAAAATAGTTTGATGCTTGAATTCCAATTTGGAATTTAAGGCTGGTTTATCTCAGTGCATAGATTACCTACATTTCATTTAGGAGAAAATGATCCATATGTCAAATATTCTAGGAAACCAAAGTTCATAATCTTAATCATTTGGAATGAAAATCTTTGAAAGGTATTATGCTCATTCTTAACCTCTTAAAGACATGCACTGAATGTAAGGAAATTATTTTTAGTGGCTCTGTCATGATTATATACATTTGCTTTTATAGTTCTTTGACATTCACAGATGCCTTTTGGAGCTAATGACCTATGGACTTTTCCCCCAACATTTAAGATCCCCAAATGTTGCTGCATTTTAACCTCTCATCTGCTGCTCCCAGTGATTACCTTTTAACGTTGTTAGTGAACCTGGCCTTAGTGGCCTCTTCTGATCACCTTGGCAAATCAGAGTCCTAGCCATTGCACTGAGTCTAAACTAAGAACAAATGAACTCAAAATAAAAGTGGGGTTGGGGCCAATCCATCTCTGAGGTAGAGCTTTAGGATATTTAATGCATATAATAAATAAGGGTTTGGGCGCCTAGGTGGCTCAGATGGTTAAGCGTCTGCCTTCGACTCAGGTCATAATCCCAGGGTCCTGGGATCGAGCCCCACATCGGGCTCCCTGCTCAGCGGGGAGCCTGCTTCTCCCTCTCCCTCTGCTCATGCTCTCTCTCTATCTCTGTATCTCTGTGTCTCAAATGAATAAATTAAAAATCTTAAAAAAACAAAATGGAATTAAAAAAACAAATAAGGGGTTTTTTTTAATTTTTTCAATTTGAGTGTAGTTTACACGCAATGTTAGTTTCAGGTGTACAGCAGAGTGATTCAACTTCTCTATATGTTATGCTGTGCTTACCCCAAGTGTAGTTCCCATCTGCTGCTGTAAAATGCCATTACAGTATTGTTGACTACATTCCCTATGCTGTGCCTTTCGTCCCTGTGACTTGTTCATTCCATAACTGGAAGCCTGGGCCTCCCACTCCCCTTCACCCATTTTGCCCATCCCCCACCCCTGTTCCCTCTGGCAGCCATCAGTTTGTTCTCTGTATTTATAGGCCTGATTCTGCTTTTTAACAACTAAGCTTTTAAATGCATTTGTTGACTGTTCTGGGGTTCTTTGCACCTATTTACTGGTATTGAATTGTAAAAGTTCCTGGACAGTTTCTGGGTAAATAGGTTATGACTAAACTACTAGAGCTAATAAAATTAATATTGACGTCTCATCAAGCAGTCAACAAAAACATATTTAATTCTGTACTCTGGGTTTCAGGGAAATGCAGTCGTACTTGCAAGGACTTAGCAAGATATAATTGTTCATACGAAAAAGATAACCAAGAATCTTAGATACTCTCCAGGATGGTGTCACAGAGAATACGTGTCTTAAAAATTCAGAGGAAGCGAAGATCAAATTCAGATAAGCAATGATACATCTTGAATGCTTTTCAAATACTTTAGGTAAATGTCCCTCCTAGCCAGACTCTCATAATGGGCGTGTTACTGGATGATCACTACCTAGCCACAGAGGTTTAGGATTGCTTCCAGCATCCCAGCAAAGGATGTTCCTTTGTAGGAACATTTGCTATTTGCTATTACAAAAGAGAGATGATCACTTGTGATTTTTTTTTTTTTTTTTTTTTTTAAGATTTGTTTATTTGAGAGAGAGAGCATGCAGGTGGCGGGAGGCGCAGAGGGAGAAAGAGAGAGAGAATCTCAAGCAAATTCCCCACTGAGCATGGAGCCCAATGCAGGGCTTCATTCCATGACCCCGAGATCATGACCTGAGCCGAAATCAAGAGTTGGATGCCTAACCAACCAAGCTACCCAGGCGCCCCTCACTTGTGATTTATTAACATTCCTTCATCCTACATGTGGCCCTAAATTTGTGAAACTTGTAGAAAGAGCAATAACCCTGGGGTTTGGGGACCAGAGTTATAATCCCAGCTCTGTCACTAGCTCCCTGTTTAACCTTGGGTCAGTAATTTAAGCTGGTTTTCCATCTATAAAATGAGGATATTGAATTAGTTGATATCTAAAAATCCAACCAGCTCTTTCGTGTTTTCTTTTTTATTTTTAAAAAATGCATGCTTCTGATTGCCTTTCTATATTTTCTGTATAATTATATTTCCCTAAGAAGTGAATAAAAGATACACTAAGTCAATGTATGAATTCCACTTTCCCCAATATAGATCCTGTAGAGAATATCCGTGACACCCACCATTTGCTATTTTGAATTTTCAACAAAGAGTTAAAAGAAAATTCTGGCTCGCCTGGCTAGTCATGCTCTCCAGTTGGCAGAAGTCTTCGTGTGGACTTGATGGTTGCCTAGAGCAACAAAATATTAGGGACAGAAACACGTTCAGGGACTTGATTGTATAAGTGACTCAGAGCTGAGAGACCTTTTCCAGCTTGACTGGAGCCCATACTTAGCTAGAGTGGGTATTTGTCTATGCCTGTCTGCGCCACTCCGCTGACTGGGAAGTGCCTGTTATTTTGCTTCCAGAATACAGAAGCCAACCTTGAAACCTGCAGAGGGGTTAATGGTCAGAAGGCAATCTTCATGTAGCACATCTCGCACATGAGAGATCATTAACACTAGTAAATACAAACAAGATGAAGAGGCTGATTGTGGGCTTTGAAGAGCACGGACCAAGAACATTTTGAGAACTCAATAAAAATTCAATGTAAGAGCTACTCTTCAAAGCCAATTATCCCTTTCGAGTTAGGACAACCCACTGGAGGAGCTGCACTTTTTGTAAAGAACTGTACTAAAATTAATGACAGCATTAACACCCAGCATGACACATTTCCACTGTCTCACACATTTTTTTTCCTTCCCTGAGGGGTCAGAATTCCCATCGGTTAGCATAAAATGGTCTAAGTCCAAGCCTAGTAAATCACTTGTATCAATACCCTTTTCCTTCTCTTTGTTGAAGCCAGACATCTCTAACTATGCTCTAAGTTAAAATGTGAAGTTAAAAAAAAAAGTTTTTCTATTCCTAAACTCCTAAATCCTCAGATCATTCCCTCCCTGTGCCATGAGTCTGGCTCCATAATACCAATTAATTACTCCAGCTTGTTAAGGAAGTTATTAGCATCATGTCTGTAACTTCTAGTCAGTGTTGCCTGCAGCATGAAATGGAGGGAGAAGGTATTAGCCAAGTCTCGTTACCTGAAGTCCTCCGTCTTTAGCTACTTAACTAGGTCCCATCTTACTTACATGTATGCTTGGTGTTATTTTTATACCCAGTACACATTCTTCCCACTTGCACATGAACAAGTTCATTGTGATAATAACAGCAATCATATACTTTTACTTTTTATCCTGATTGAATATTTATTGTGTGTCTTCATGATCAGAAACTGGCCTTCTCGGTTTGGACATTATGGATTGTAATGAATATTCTTTTTGAGTGACTGGAAACATAGTCCTCAACTTAACACAGTTTACATAGTAACTCTTATCCACATAACCACAGCAGCTGTTTGGAAACATGGCTTCTGATCACTTGTTTGCAAATGTCTTTTTCCATACAATCCTGGATGGAGAGGGACCCATATACGTTACTTGACATGTGAAACACATGTGACCCTGGCAAATGATTCGGCTGACCTTGAAAACTCCAGCTGCTTAGTCACTTTAAAAACAAGGCAATACAAGTGATTTACTAGGCTTGGACTTAGACCATTTTATGCCGACTGATGGGAATTCTGACCCTTCAGGGAAGGAAAAAAAAATGTGTAAGACAGTGGAAATGTGTCATGCTGGGTGTTAATGTTGTCATTAATTTTAGTACAGTTTTTTACAAAAAGTGCAGAGACGACTATCACAGGAAAAAAGCAATAACATCCCTGTGGCTTTCTTTTATTTTAAAAAAATTTAATGAAGAAATCCAAGATTTAGCTTTTGTGTCATCTTCTTTCAAATCAAGAGCAGTCTGTAATCTCCTAGAAAGACCAAAGCTTCTTTGCTTATTGTAAAATGTGTGCACTGCTTGGCATTAGGTGGTGGAAGGTTAACATTCTCTGCCAAGGCAGCCTTCTAAGTGTTCCGGTCACTATGTGTGTGTGCTATTGTAGCTGGACTTTGGTTCAGCAGGAATGAAAGAGACCTGAAAAGTTATGCTTTAATTGAAATAGAAGTTTATTTCTCTTTCCTGTAAAAAAGACCTGGAGTGGGCAGTCCTGGGCTGGTACGGCTGCTCTAACATCATTAGGGACCTATGATTTTTTCAGCTAATTCCTCCACCATATAGGCTTTGCCTCCATGGTCCAAGATAATGTCTAGAAAGCTCTAGTCATCACATCTAAATTGCCAGCACATCCCCTCCTTTGGAAGAGAATTCTCAGAAACCCCACATAATGCTTCTGTTTATAGCTCCTTTCGCTCACTTAGATACCTGCCACATCTAGCTGCAAAGGACCCTGGGAAATAGAATATGTTCTCTGGCAATCCCCTAATTTGGGGATTTCAGGCTCCTTTCCTCTCCTTCTTGCCTACCCAGGCTCTCTCTCAATTCTGTGCCATCCTGATCTCCTTACACCTCGCAGGAAAAACCCAGGACTGTCAGTTTCAGGATCTGCCTGCTCCACTTCCTTATCTGAACTCTTGGTGGGAAAAATCCACATGACTTCAAGCTGGAATTGGAGTAAAGTCAAGGCTGTCCCCTCGGCTGGACCCTCAGTGCCACTTGACACTTTATCCTTGCTCTGTGCCCTCTCTGACTTCCCTTGGTGCTTATTCTAACCTTCCTTCCCCTTGTCAAGCCTCCTGACCCCGCAGCTGCTCACCACTTTGCAGCAAATGCCTTTACTTGCTGCCTAAGGAAGAAAGTCACTGTGAGGATATGAACTTCTTCAGGTCTGCGTCCTCTTATTGACACCCATACCCATCCTTTTCTCCCTTCTGGTCTCAGCAGGTGATGTGTCCCTTCCCCTTCCTGGCTCTAAGGCAACCTCTGCCTCTGTGCCCTGGGCCCTTTCTTCTCAGTACCTCCAGGACCTTGCTCCCACTTTTTCCTTTCTTTTTCTCACATCTACAATCTCTCTTTTTCTTCTGCCTCTTTCCCTAGTCATTTCTCTCAGTCTTTTTTTTTTTTTTTTAAGATTTTATTTACTTATTTGACAGAGAGAGAGATAGCGAGAGAGGGAACACAAACGGGGGCGGGGGCGGGTAGGAGAGGGAGAAGCAAGCTTCCCGTGGAGCAGGGAGCCGGATGCGGGGCTCCATCCCAGGACTCTGGAATCATGACCTGAGCCGAAGGCAGACGCTTAACGAATGAGCCACCCAGGTGCCCCCATGTCTCTCAGTCTTAAAAACAAGACAAAACAATAGCAAAGCCCAGTGACAGACCCCTTGTTGATCCCTTAGCTCATTCCTTTTTCCCCTCTTGGCCAAGCTGCTCCCCCTTCTCACCTCCCAGGCACCGCCCAAGCCATGGTAGGTGGACTCTGTCATACACCTGTGCTCCCACTACCCTCACCACAGTGTCCAGGGAGCTCCTTTTCGCCTTCTCTGCTCTGATCTGAGAGACCTTCCTCTGAAACCCTCCCCTTATTCAATTACCCGGTAAGCCTTTATTCAACACAGATTTATTAGGAACCATTCTCTCCCAAATGATTCTACTCTCTTCTTTTCTTGCTGCTCCGAATATTCTTTCTCACCATCCTTCATGATCTGTCTTCCTCCCCTCTTTAACAGGAGTATTCGGGTTCCGGCCGATTGCTTCTCTCATTCTGTGCACTCTCTAGATGCTTTCATGTACCTCTGTAGCTTTACTTCCCACCTTGGAAGGTGATTCCCAAAACTCTGTCTCTACTCAGACCTCCTCCCTGATTTCAGACTCAGGCAAAAGCCCAGTGCCTGAAGATATTCCACCACTTACATACAGCATGTTTGGGGTGCCTGGGTGGCTCAGTCAGTGAAGCATCTTGATTTTGGCTCAGGTCATGGTCTCAGGGTCCTGGGATCGAGACCCGTGTCGAGCTCCATGATCAGTGAGTCGTCTGCTTGAGATTCTCTCCCTCTCCCTCTGCCCCTTTCCTTGCTCGTGCTCTCTCTCTCTCTCAAATAAATAAATCTTTAAGATAAATAAATACACTATATTCAAAACTGGATTCATATTTCTTTGCAAATCTGTTTTTCCTGTCTCAATTAGAAGCACTTTTTTTTTTTTTTAATCCAGGGTATTACCCTAATATTGTCAACCTCTTTATTTACTAGTGACTGGTTAGTTTTTGCACAGCAAGTAGACAGGACTTTTTTCCCCACAGATTTAAATTGAATTTGGAAATTTTTTCTCTTACAACTTTAAGATTGCTAGATGGCAATGATTTTTTTTTCTTTTTTTAATTTATTTTTTTAAATTTTATTGTTATGTTAATCACCATACATTACATCATTAGTTTTTGATGTAGTGTTCCCTGATTCATTGTTTGCATATAACACCCAGTGCTCCATTCAGTACACGCCCTCTTTAATACCCATCACCAGGTTAACCCATCCCCCCACTCACCTCCCCCCTAGGACCCTCAGTTTGTTTCTCAGAGTCCATAGTCTCTCATGGTTCATCTCCCCCTCCGATTATCCGAGGCTGAAACTTGGACATCATACACCTCTCCATCAAATAAATAACTATCTTTTTATTTTACTTTCTAAATATTTGTCAAATCTGTGCTCTCCTCTCTACCCCACTGATCCTTCTCCAGTTCAGGTACTCATCAGCTCTCCCCAGATTACTGCAGGAGTCCCTGAAATAGTATTTTGAAACCGTCAGTTGCATTTGGCATTTTATAAAAAAAAATTTATAGTATCTAGGGTAAATATTGTTTTATGATATTGTTGACATACACACAAATACTCATAGCCATTTTACCATGAAAATGTATATCTTAGTATATATCAAAAAATTTGAGAACCACTTTCTTAAATAGTCTATCTTTGGTGTATTCCCCTTAGCTCTGCCTTCTGCAGTGCAACCAAATTGATAGAGTTGAAAAATTAGTCTGAAAATGGCATTGCCCTGCTTAAAACCCTTCTGTGCCTCCCATCAGCCACCAGATAAAATCGTATCTCCTTGGCAGTGGGTACACAAGACCCACCTGACTCTTCCAGCAGCAAATTTCTTCCACCCATAGATAACATGTTTCACAGATCTCTGTGTTTGCTCGTTCTCTTTTCTTCATCTAGAACTCACTTTACTCTCTTAATTGCCTGGCTCACTTCACCTCCTTCTTTGGGTAAGGTGACACCTGAGTCCAAGCCCTGTCCTTTTCCCCAGGCTGAGTTAGGACCTTCTCTGTGTTTCCATAACCCGCATACCTACCTCCAGCTTAACTCTAATGAAATTTTTTTAAAACTTTATTTATTTGAGAGAGAGAGCGAGGGGAGGGGCGAAGGGAGAGGGAGAGAATCTCAAGCCGACTCCCCACCAGGCTTGTGGAGGGCTTGATCTTACGACCCTGGGATCATGATCTGAGCCGAAATCAAGAGCTGGACACTTAACCGACTGAGCCACCCAGGCGCCCCTCCAGTACAGTTGTTCTAAAAACTGCAGTTTATGCCTCTTTATTCCCGTAGAGCCTGTCCATTAACATGTCAGTTCTCTTGTTGTGTGTTCACGCAGCCTCTAGTGCTAGAATGCCGTCTTGCTTGACTTGTGTGTCCAACAGTCCTGGGGGCAAGAGGTCCTTATACATCTCTTCTCAGAACATCTTAAAATGTCCATTAAGTAGACTCTAGAAGCCAAACAGAGGGCAGTAGATGCCAACGTTGAAAACTGTTTCTCCTGCACAAGAAGGGAAGTGGAATAAAGCTGCCTCTTAACCCCTTTGACAGAAGGGAATAACTCGAAAGAAGGAAAGGATGGATGACTTCCATATTGTCATACCTCTGAATCAGAATGAGGAAAATGTGAGAAGCAGTGTCAGTCCCGGCCTGTTGTTCACTGGCCAATATTTTAAATAAGCCCCATGGTCCTCCAAAAGGGCATGTTTATATGAAAAAGATAAAACTCCTTTTGGCTTATTCTGAATGGCATTTAAGAGTAGCCTTACTCACGGTCAGTGAAGGTAAACCTCTCACCGCACTGCCACCGGCAGGTCTGGGAGCATACTGTTTACCCAGCTTTGTGGAAACACTAGGGAGGCATGTCTGTGATTGACAAGTACTCAGCTCTGTGCCAAGGGCACTTGGGAGCATTTGTGTGATGAGTGTAAAGAGTTTTTTCCTTCTGATTTGGGCTGTGGCTTCATTTCTCCTCCCTAATATAAGAATAGATCTCTGATATCTTCTTCATACTTTACCTGCGCCTCCACTTTTCTTCTTCCTTTCCTTGAGAGGGTAAGAACAACTCCATAGTGCCTTCCTTTTATGCTTTGGGCCAATTCCATTGTGTTGTTTTATGGTCTTGGGCTTAGAGGTGCCTCAGTACTCAACACTAGCCCTGAACCATGAGACTAATGAGAAAAGCAAAATGACTTCAAGTAAAAGGAAGTGGTTTGTGTTGTGGAGAGAAACTTGGAAATACACCACCAAGAACACTAGGTGCTCTATTCTCCCTACAGGCTACAGCTGGGTTTGCACATTTCAAAATAACCATTCAATTCATTTAGTTCTGTCAAACGGCTAGTCAATACAGTAAGGAGGAAGGGAAAATAAATGGGTTTTTTGGATGACTGGTTTAGCATCACGTAACCTTGATCTTACTCATTTCCGAGGAATAATTTCAACTCTTAAAGAAATACAACCTATTGCAGGTTAGTTTAATACAAAAAATACATTTAAAAAGGTATTCATATTCAACATGTACCTGGGGCGCCTGGGTGGCTCAGTCGTTAAGCGTCTGCCTTCGGCTCAGGTCATGATCCCAGGGTCCTGGGATCGAGCCCCGCATCGGGCTCCCTGCTCGTCAGGAAGCCTGCTTCTCCCTCTCCCACTCCCCCTGCTTGTGTTCCCTCTCTCGCTGTCTCTCTGTCAAATAAATAAATAAAATCTTAAAAAAAAAAAAATTCAACATGTACCTGTTTTCCCCAAATGTCATGAAAACAGGTAGAAATAATAGTGTGGGCATAGCAACTTGGATTATAATATGGGAAAAGAAAGGTTAAAATCATTATGAGAAATTCACTTCTTTCTTTTTCATTCTTCTGTCTGAATCTCTCTCCTTCTGACTTCCTCCATCTTGTTCTTTCCGTTGCCCTTCTGTTCCCGTCTCTTTTAACCTCACTCACCGTAACACCAACTCTGTGCCGAGCCCTGTACTAAGACAACACACTTGATCACACTGGATTCTCACAACCTTGTGAGGTAGAATTACTAAACCTTTTACAGAAGAGCAAGTTGAGGCTCATAGTCATTATTTCCCATAGTCATTATTCCAAAAAGTTGTACAGCTGGGATTCCAACCCTGGCAGTTACAGTTCAGATTCTACACCCAGAACACAACCCTCTATCGCTTCGCTCTCACTTCCTTGCTGTTCATTTTTGTTTCTTCCATATTCTCTCTATTCTCGTGTTCTCCACTGCAGTCTCCCACACTTCTTTCATTATATCCTCTGCCTCGTTTTCTCCTACTCTCTTCTCTGCCTCCTTCCCTTATTTCTCTATGATATCCTGTATCTTATCTAATGGTGCTTTCCTTACTCTCTATACCCTGTTAGTTCCAAGCTCCCAGAACCCATCCCCTTCTCCCCTCATGACACCTTCTCCTTTCTCATGGCAGCGTCTCCCAGCCCGAGACCCTGCCCCCGTCATTCTTGACGGCTGCTTTCCCAACATCTGTGTGTGAGTTAGGAGTGGGGTGTGGTTTGAAGCGCAAGACAAAGCAAGGTTATGTTCAAGAAGAGCCTGTGCTCTGTTCCTGTACACAAGGAGTGCCGTTCGTGCTTCTAAAGGGATTATAAAAGGGAACTTCATTGCTGCCAAAGATCTCCCAAGTTAGGTTTCTGTTGAACTCCAGATGGTCTCTAGTGACTCAGAAAAGAAGATGCATCTTGCTATGATCACTACCAGGAAGTGAGCACCAGGCAGCAAATAGAAACCAACTCTAGGACTCTGAGATCCAAGACAAGTAGAATTCCTATGTACAATTGCAGTAAATGTTGAGGGGTACACCATGATGTAGTACTTTGAAAAAAATTATATCTTGCTTGAGTGACCATATTTTCAAACAGCCAGTACAAGACAGAAGAGTTTCATTTCCTTGAATCAAGGCTATATTAGGTAACTTTTCCTGGAACCACTCTTAAGGGTTCCAGGAAAGGGGCGCCTGGGTGGCTCAGTCGTTAAGCGTCTGCCTTCAGCTCAGGTCATGAACCCAGGGTCCTGGGATCGAGCCCCGCATTGGGCTCCCTGCTCTGCAGGAAGCATGCTTCTCCCTCTCCCACTCCCCCTGCTTGTGTTCTCTCTCTCGCTGTGTATCTCTCTCTGTCAAATAAATAAACAAAATCTTTAAAAATAAATAAATAAAATAAAAAGAAAAAAGAAAAAACAAAAATAGCTGAACTTACAGAAACAGAGTAGAATGGTGATGATCAGGGGCTGGGGTGAGGGAAATGGGGTGATAATAGTCAAAAGGGATAAACTTCCAGGTATAGGATGAGTAATTCTGTGGATCTAATATACAGCATGGTGACTATAGTTAACAATATTGTATTACATACTTGAAAGTTGCTAAGAAAGTACATCTTAAATGTTCCAATACAAAAAGAAAAAATAGTAGTTGTGTGAGGTGATGGATGTGTTAAGTAGTTAGCCTGTGGGCGGCAAAGTCATCTCTAGAATGTGGACAAAGCCCCTAGGCAGAGAAATGCACTTGGAATTTGGTCAGAGTGCAACGAACAGGTAAAGGTGAGAGGAGATGGGCAGGATACCAACAATGTCTAATACAGTTCCTCTTTTATCACACCTCTCTGTGATATTTCTGGCTACTTCTTTCTAGAGATAATAACTCCAGTTTCTTGGGATTATGATATTTGATATCGATCTTTGCCTCATTGAAAGGCTATTTGCCTTCAAGTCTGCTATAAAGTAAGAGATATTCTACCAAGACACTTTTTATATTGAGAGTTAAGTGGAGGGGCACCTGGGTGGCTGTAGGTTAAGCATATGTCTTCAGCTCAGGTCATGATCCCAGGGTCCTGGGATCGAGTCCCGCATCGGGCTCCCTGCTCAGCGGGGAGCCTGCTTCTCCCTCTCCCACTCTGCCTGCTTGTGTTCCCTCTCTCACTGTCTCTCTCTGTCAAATAAATAAATAAAATCTTAAAAAAAAAAAAAAAAAGAGTTCCAGGAAAGAACTCCAGATTCCCAGGCTATTGGCAAAGAGTGGGTGCCTTCACACCGTACTTCACAAAGGTCCCGCATCAGCATATAGTAGCATTCCCATCAGATTGGCTTAGTTATCAGAAATAACTAGATCGAAATAAATGTCATTCTTACAAGGATTAGGGTGTAACAGTTTTGAGGAATCATCATCTCTAGAGAGCTACAACTTCATCTTTTGCTGGTAGGACATTGGGTATCTTTCTTGAGACTCTGCCATCTGTTTGTTTGTTTGCCTATCTGGTATTTTCTTGTTCTGGGCCCACTTCTTCTGCTCTTCATGCTCTGCGTGTTCATCGTCCCCACCCGCATAAGGCTTGCCATAGCTTTTCTAACTCCAACTTGACTTCACAGCACCTATAGATGGATTTGTTTTTTACTTCTCCTGACACCAGTTACCATGTTTGCAATGTCTCATTGACAATTACAGTCAAATAGAACCTACAGATTTACAAGTAAATTAGACAATTTTTTATTCTAGGCACATATGAAATAAGCCATTGTTAACTATTGAGCCCATGAATTGCTTGCTTTGCGGTTAGATCTTCAGATCTGGTCTATTTAACATTTTAGACAATATTCTTTTAACAAATAATTTTTTGAGAGTCTCCGTGTGCCAGACCTAAGCAGGGCTCTTGGGATACAAAGATGACCGAGAAGCAGCATTATCCCTGTCCTGAGTCCCTCTAATCTGGGAGCCAGGAGAAGGGAGATATACATTATTCAGATAATCATAGTACAGAGCGTAAAATTCCAAACTGAAGTAGTGATATGAAGGAAAAACTCCGTGAGAGGGGCAGACCAGAAGAAGCCCAGTCTGCCCATGCTGCTGGAATCTCCTGCAAAAATAAATAATCATGTCTAGCTGACTGGATCTTCTGAGAAGAATTCAGAAGCATGAAAGCCAATCAACCAGAATAGGCAAGTTCATGCCAAAAGCCTTTTCTTCCGTTGTCATACCCAGTCAGTGATGACTCTGTGGCAGAACTTGAAAGGCAGCTCTGGCTTCTTGCTGTTCTCCCACCCAGAGAAGGTGTCTTTCTTTGAAAGATGAGTGCTGGCTCCCCTTCCTCCTCTTCCTTCACCAACACAACTGTAACATCTTCCTCCCAGATCTAAGGCCCTGAATTTGGACCTCCCAAGTGGTGGGACTCTAGACTAATCCATTAAGTCTGCTAGATTTTCAAAACACTCATTCACATTTGAATGCCTGGGGCCTCTCATGTAGCCCGGGCTGTGTTAATTTCCGCACTTGCATTTTAAACCCTCAGAGTCAGGATTTCACCAGAAGACTTCCAAGTAATTGCTTAGATGGCACAATAAAGATATCCACATTAAAAGAGAAAAGATGTAGGGCGCCTGGGTGGCTCAGACGGTTGAGCGTCTGCCTTCGGCTCAGGTCATGATCCCAGGGTCCTGGGATCGAGTTCCGCATTGGGCTCCCTGCTCCTTGGGAGCCTGCTTCTCCCTCTGCTTCTCTCTCTCTCTCTCTCTCTCTCTCTCTGTCTCTCATGAATAAATAAATAAAATCCTTAAAAAAAAAAAAAAAGAGAAAAGATGTACTAATGAGTCTGCTATTCTTTGCAAGGCCCAGGAATGGGGAACCTCCCTTTTGGACAACTTTGCCAAGCCACCGTGAGTTGTATTTACACTTGGTCACAGATCTATTGACAAGAAAAATTTAAGGGAGGTACGGAGAGAGGACGTTTATTCTTGTCTTTTTTTTTTTTAATGTTGTGTTAGTCACCATATAATATATCATTAGTTTAATTCTTATCTTTTAACAAACCTGCACGCAACCACAGAGAACCATCCCTAGGAACCTAACACAAAAGTTTTACGGACTGTTTCTTTTCAGACTCTGAAATTCTGCTAAATCTCCATCCCAGGATCACTCAAAGTCTTTACAGCCTCTCTTTGTCCCTAGGCTGTCGCTTTTGCCTGGAATTCCTACTCCAAGGTTCCCCTGTGGTATTTTTAATCGTGTTGGTGATGCTGCAGCCAGTTTCCCTGTGGTTTGGGAGCTAAATGGAATGCAGTGATGTGGTGTGCTGTAATCGTTCTTGGAGGGATGTCAGGACAAACGAAAATCCAAATAAGAGGGCACCTGAAAGAACCTGGTCCCTCAGTGAAAGAACTGAACACTATGGAAGGGTGTTGACTCCTAATTCATGTTGTTTCTGTTGACCCCTATGTGCTTAAGAGGAAATGTTTACTATTGACCAAACTGAGTTTGGCATTAGTTTTGGAATCAAATGCAGAGTATACCCTCAGATTCACTGTTGTTTGCCCATCTACTTGGCCCACATTTGCTTTTCTGTCTAGTTAAGCCTGAGGATGTGTGTTAGTTTAAGAGACAAGGGTACGCTTAAAGAAAGGGGGGAGGGGACTAAAAACACCTTTGCTCAAAGCACCAAATTCTATGAGCTGATGATTGCCAAGTTTGGGCAATGATTAGTATCACTACCACCAGAATAGGTCTGGCATCTCTTACACATAATCCCAATGCCCAGGCCCACACTGAGCAGAAGCATTATAGGATTCCACAGCCTAATATTGGTCAGCTTTTCCTTGGAACAATAAACATCATCGGTGTATTTGAATCACATGTGGCTTAGAATAATGGAAATATTTTTCCTGCTATTTAGAACAAAACCAATTCTTTAAAAAATTGTACATATATTATACTTTACGTATATATACATATATATATAAATTGTACATATATATACTTTACATATACGTATATATGTGTATATCAGATCAGATAGATGGATAGATAGATAATCTGATCTGTATTTGCTTTTACTAAGCAGTTTTATTTCCAGTGAATCTTTATTTAGAGGTCCACTGAATAATCTATCATCTGCGGAGTTCCTTTTAAAAAGTCTTCGTTGGTGATGGATTTATTCTGGGGAGAATAGGTTATATATAAAATACAATTAATACCCAATTAAAGTAATAACACACAACTTGTATTGAGTGTTTGTTATGCCAGGGGCTGGGCTAAGCTTCCTGCTTGCCTTGTTATTTCTTCCTCCCCATGCTGGGTGAGGTGCAGGTCTGTCATTGTCATTTCCATGGGACAGAGGAGAACACAGAAGCTTAGAGAAGAGGAATGACTTGAGGGGTTAGATAATATTTGAGGAGTTAACAGTGAGAAGAAAAAAGCCTCCTTCAGTTCAGCTGAAAAGTCTTAGTGTTTCTTTCCCACTTTTAAAATATATTTTTTTCTCTTCTACTGTCAACTGAAATAAGGTCACCCAGCCTATACATTATAGAAACAGGACTCTAAAGTCACTGCCACCAAAATCCCAACAAAGTAAGCCAGCAATTCAGGAAAATGTATATTTTTTTCTAATTGAGAGTACTTCCAATAATGACATGACTAAATCACCAAGATTACTGGCCTGAGTACCAAATCATTCCTGTACTAAGAAAAACAGGAAATAACTCAGATATAAATGATGAAAGTGGCTGCTGAGTTAGGAAGACATTTGAAAATCCCCTCATACCAATAAATCACACCCTGGGGCCTAATACAGTTTAGTGTGGGTGATATTCATAACTGTTCTCTTCCTTGAAGGATTGTGGAGACAATCGAATGGGAAGGTCAAGAAAACACTATTCAAATGATAGAATTTGGGGGGGGGAAATAATTACTGTATCTCATTGGACATAGTTGGAGAGAAACAAATTTTGGCAAAAGAACCAGTGATAGGACATATACTTACTAAGTTAAAACTCTTTTGAGTTTACCGTAGAAATGTCTTAAAATCTGAGTTAGGATTTTGGAGACAAAAACAAGACCTTAAGAAATTCTAAATGCCATTTATTTAGAGAAGTGTTAAAGGAGTAGAGATTTAAACAGTTTCACAACTTGTGGTTTTCAGGGGTCAAAGTCAAGATGAGACTGTAGATGACTCACACTGCCCAATTCACTGAAAAATGTAGGCAGCTTTGACAAGCAGTGAAATGTTATCAATTTTATTCCAAATGATCCATCTTAAGAATGACTTGAGGGTTTAGACAATATCTGGGTTTAAAAAAAGTCTCTTCCGGCTCAACTGAAAACTCTTAATAATTTCTTTTCTACTTTTCAAAGTACCTCTCTCTCCTCTCAACTGTACCATAGGAGTGTATTTTTTGTTGTTGTATGGTAAGGAATATTTGAAACACAAGTTGCAAAGACCCTCGATTTTTCAAATTGGCTTAGTGTACTGCCTTATATCCTTTACTATTGACGTTAAGGCCAGAGGTGTGGAAGAGTTGTTCAAGGAGAGTACAAGTCTAACTTAAATACGCTCTTTTCAACATTTTTATTTATTTTATCAAGGTATATTTTTTACCGAGGAAATAAAGTCCTAGGCAATTGTGTTCTGCAGTGTTTCTGTAGAGAGCCTTATCCAGTTACACTATCAGGCTCGGTCCTGCGGCTCTGGTCCTGCCCACGACAGAGTCTGAATAAGAAGAAACTCTCCAAATCCAATTTGGAAATCAAAGAATCAAAACTCTTTCAAAGGTTTGCACTGGACCGCATTATTTGATTTGGAAGAAAGTGAGTCAGACCGGTTCCATTTCTTGATGAAATAACTATCTCATTTACCGACTTTAAGGAAATGGCCCTCTTCAGTGGCTTGGAAAGTGAACATTTCTATCCTATGCTACTTGTAGTGATGACCACTCATACCTTACAATTGAAAATATTTTTAATAAATAATAGATTCTCATGCTTCAAAATACAAAATTCAAAAGGGTTCCAAAAATCAAAATGTGAACAGTTTCTTTTGTGTTAGGTAAGCACATCTTATGCATATACAAGCAAGATATGAATTTTCTAGCAACCTTTTAAAAATATAATAGGAGGGATGCCTGGGTGGCTCAGTCGTTAAGCATCTGCCTTCGGCTCAGGTCATGATCCCGGGGTCCTGGGATCGAGCCCCACATTGGGCTCCCTGCTCAGCGGGAAGCCTGCTTCTCCCTCTCCCACTCCCCCTGCTTATGCTCCCTCTCTCGCTGTGTCTCTCTCTGTCAAATAAATAAATAAAATCTTAAAAATATATATATAATAGGAAATGTTTAATCTTATTAGGTTAATATTTTGAAAGGTATCAATAGGGAAAGAAAGCTTCCTATGGTTTCTTTAGTATTTTTTTAAATAAGAACAGGATTTTATTTTTCAAAACCTATTAAACTTGTCTTCAAAGACATATTTAAAAATTTTTCTTATGTGTTTGTAAATATATTTACTTCCATTGGAAACATTGCATAATTTGCCTGAACATGGAATTATGTAAATGAAATCAGCAGTTTTCAATTAAGACTTGATAATATTAGATATAGGATATCTTTTATGGCAATCAGGCATGCTTTGACCCTTTGAATCTCTGGCATAGTGTTTTTCTTGATTTCAGTAGATTTCTTATATCTCTAGGAAGGACCTATACATTCTTGGTAGGAGAATGGAAAATTGCATCTAAAATTCATTCATTGCAAATCTGATTTTTTATAAAATCCTACAGGGACGATAGACGTACATTTTTTGTGACCCAGGCTGGTCAATAAATCTCATAGGATTATTTTTCATCCTCTCTGTCGAGCAGAGGTGAAAGCAGCTGCCTCCTGACTTCTGTCTGTATGCGAACAATTCCAGAGAAGCGCTAAGAATGAGAAGAAGCATGAGAAAGTAGGAAGAACATGAGATTTGGAGCCTATTACACCTCCCTAATTTATTTGCCTGGTGATTTCAGGAAAATCTCTAGGCCTCCATGAGTCTCATTTCTATCATCTGTCACACAGAATGGCGATAATACCATGTGTTATTAAGGATTAAATGAGACCGTATGGAGAGTACGCAACACACAAAAAGCATTCAACAAATACAGCTTTGCACTTGAAAATGGTCTTTGCATTCTGTATACCCTTTATTTCCTTTAGAATAAAAAAAATCTCTTCTGTATTTTCTAATGTATCTTTAATGGGTATATATTCTGTAATAAAAAATAACACATGACTTTAACATTTCTTTAAAAGAGGAAGAGCATCTATAAAATAATGAAGTTGCTTCTAGGTAAGAATTTTTAAATTGTTAAGTGGGGGGAGTCTCTAAAAGGGAAATCCAAAGACATGTGTTGAACATGTAAACCATTTAAGTCATAACCCCAAGTTAGTCAACTTAACCTGGATGAGATTTGGTTTGGACATGACTTCTCTGTCACCTGTGAAGCAATTTATTTTAAATCTTCATTGTTTTTGCCTGTCCACTGGATTGCAAGCTGCTGCAGGACAGACTTCGTTATACCCAAATTTTATCAAACTCCCTGGCAGTGAAATATAAACCCTGTACACTGTCCGTGCTCAACAAATGCTTGCTTAAGACTTACAAAGCCCTGTTGTATGCAGTCCATTCACAATAAAGCTAATTTTAACAGCTGACATATCACAAAAATCAATATTCAAAACACCACTCATCTTTCTGCTCATTAACCATCTAATGAATAGCATCCATTGATTTTTTTCTTTGCTTTCTGAGGACACACACCCTGTTTTTCACTCTGTCCCCTCTTGTCTTCTCTGAATATACCATTTACAGCCTTCTAGTTCATCTGGGAAAGTAACTTGGTGTGAAATAATAGGCTGTTAGAACTGGAAAGGATCTCACTGATCATCAGTGCAGGGTCCATTTTAGAGACAAGACTCGTCTCAGTACTCAGTGGTCACAGCTGGTCAGTGGCCGGAACTCACATCTCCTGACTCACAGCACACTTGGTTTTCTTAAGAAGGCAAAGAACAAAGGAATTTTTTTTCTCTTTACCAATAATAGAAAATTAGACTAATAAAGTCATAAAAGATGTTTCCCTTTGTAAACCATAGAGAAATTCCTGATGGTTCCTTTTTTCTTTTTTTTGATCTGTGATCTTTAAAACGTGTGGCTAATAGCTATAATTGGATTAAAGTGAAAACATGTGATTATGAAAGAATTGAAGTACCTTTGCCCTATTCTGCATTGCTAGCCAGCTTCAGAGTAGAGGTACACATTTGACGAGCAGTGAACCAACGTCAACCCCGTGGAATTCCCAAGACTCGATTGAGCTTTCCCAAGTTCAAAGCCTGTCAATTCACTATTGGTTCTAAAATCCAAGTCAACTGGAGGATCAAATAGTTTTTACAAGATGTCATTGGAATGAAATAATAGTAAACAACACTGGAAGTACATGAATTATTGCTTAAAAACTCATTCGCTTAATTAGCTGGAGTATTGGAATGTCTTTTGCTTTATCATTTCACAATGCTATGGCTAGTATAAGATATTACAAGATTTTGTAATGCTATCTTAATTATCATATTTATTGAATACTCACTGTATTCCAGACACATCTAAACTTTTCATGTGCACATTATCATCTAATCTTTATAATTACACGTGGAGATTGTGTTATCACCCCTTTTCATAGGAAGATGTGTGATTTACCCTAGTTAACTCACTCAAGGACGTGCACAATAATGGTAGAGCTTGAGTCTAGACTGGGTTCTGGCTGAGTCAATAACCTCTTAATCCCTATGCTAAATTGATTTCTGCGCTCATGCTATAAATCTTCTTGATCCTTTATTTGATTTATTGATGGTGACATTTCATTTTAGTTGTCTTCAAAATGGAACTGTCACTGTAAAACCCAGTCAAATTGTAGTTTGTATTTGAATAAAAGTGAACATTTGAGGATTCTAAGAAGGATGGAAGGGAAGGAAGGATAAAGGGAAAGAAAGGAAGGGGTGATGGGGAAAAAAAGGAAAGGGAAAGGAACTTAGTGCCTCCCTAGAACCTCTATTACTATGTTGCTTTTATAATATAAATTTTAGAACACACTTCCCAATGCTACTTTATATTCCCTCTTAACCCCAAATCATATATTACTTAGAGATCATTGTCTATCACTATGACAAACTCCCATTTTAGGGGAGAAAAGATTCTTCAGGATTCACCCAGAAAATACCTTCAGGGAACAATTACGAAGACATTATGGGTAGGAAAGGATGAGATGCCTCTCAAGAATAAAATAGTAAACAAAAGAGGAGAGAACATGAAGCAGGAGAGCGAGGTTCTTGTCTCGTGGAGTCGAAGAATAAATCTCGCAAAGGGGAGAGAGTAAAGAGATAGAGTTTTATTAAGGGAGATTACAGAAAAAACTCTCAGGAGTGAGAGCGATCCCTGCTGGGGTGCCACTGAGGGCTTTTAGGGTTGGCCTTTTATTGACAGCTAACCAGGGAACTTGTGGCCTTATCATTCTTGTGATGTCTTGGTTTGAGTAAGGACTGGTGGTAACATCTTTAATGGCTTACTTCCTTTTTAGGGTCTGGTAATAATCTGTTGGTCACAAGTGACTGTTATAACAAGACCCCACCTCTGACACCTAAGGCAGGGTGGTCTGGTTTGTTCCCTTATCTCTGGTTTCCTTACACCTTCATATTTTGGGGATTTTTGTGAGGCTAATCCCGTAGCCCCCTACCTCTCTCTCCCTACCTAGCCCCACCTGTCCCTTACTCAAAAGCAGTCATAAGAATTTCTTTCTTTTTTTTTTTTTTAAAGATTTTATTTATTTGACAGAGAGAGACACAGTGAGAGAGGGAACATGAGCAGGGGGAGTGTGAGAGGGAGAAGCAGGCTTCCCGCCGAGCAGGGAGCCCGATGTGGGGCTCGATCCCAGGACCCCGGGATCGTGACCTGAGCCGAAGGCAGACGCTTAAGGACTGAGCCACCCAGGTGCCCCCAGTCATAAGAATTTCTAAGAAGAACAGTGGAAAGCTAGATTGAACTCATTTTCCTTTCTTAAGTATCAGGGACTCTACTGCCGTGTGAATTTCATCAGTGTTATTTTTGTTACCTCTTATCTCTTTCCCTGCAGTTATACTCAACCTAATATTCATTCACTCATTCATTCATTCATTCATTCATTCATTCATTCATTCATTCGCATATGTTTCAAGGCTTGTGCAAAGACAAAAGGGTGGGTCCCGAGTGGGAGACTATATCACCAACTCTAAAGTATGTATGTCAAGAAAAAGTCAGGGTTGGCCTTTAGAGACGCAAGCTAACTGCATCCCATGGGTCAGTGGAAGAAAACAAGGAGATAATTAGAGAACTATATGAGGTCAGAAGGAAACCCCTGGAGGTATAACTACAAGAAGTATAACCTTCAGACCCTAAAGGCCCTAAGACACCAATTTCCATTCTGGGAGAAATTCCAAGTTGAGTAGGACATAGCTCTGGCCTTCTGGAATATGCAGAGTGCCCACCGATGTCTGAACATCTTCTCTTCCACATGCCCAGTATATCAGTGTGGTTCAGCGTGTACTCATTTAAAAATTTCATTTAGCAGAAGAGGTCTTTCTTTAAATAAATGTTATTCAGAAAGAAGCCTAACATATAACTCTGCCTAACACAGCAGACCTGCTTTAGATGAAGTCAGGTGTGGGGTCATGAACACCACCTGGTTGCCTCCTTATTTTATTTACTTTCCAGGATAGGCCTCTCAGGAAACTCCTCAGAACCAACAAAACACCAAAAAAAAAAAAAAACAAAAAAAAAAACCCAAGATCCTGCAATTGTCATTGTCTTAATTTTGTTAATAACAGACCACGAGTACATACATGACCTCAAAAAAATTATTTTACCTTTCTGGACCTTATCAGTGAACTATGAGTGTAGCCTAAACTACTTTTTTTTTTTTAAGATTTTTTATTTATTTATCTGAGAGAGAGAGAATGAGAGACAGAGAGCATGAGAGAGAGGAGGGTCAGAGGGAGAAGCAGACTCTCCGCTGAGCAGGGAGCCTGATGCGGGACTCTATCCCGGGACTCCAGGATAATGACCCGAGCTGAAGGCAGTCGCTCAACCAACTGAGCCACCCAGGTGCCCCTAAATGACTTTTTAAAGATGGTTTTACCTGTGAACCAAACTGTTTTTAACAGCTATCACAACATATGGGGGCAAGCACAAAAAGGAACTGAAAGATTATTAAACTGTGGTACAATATACACTTTGGGATGTCTTTGTTTTGTAAGTGTAAAGAAATTATTACATAAGTATAAATCTTCAAGTAACTGCATCTGTAGGAAATTTTAGTTTTGGAATAATTTTTATTCCAAAACTAAAAAAAATTTTTTTTTAGTTTTATTATTAGTTTTAAAATCACCAAATGAGTTGCCATTTGTCAGCCAGTTACATTGCATTTTCTTTCCTCCTATGGATCCTCAAACCTCTAGAACTTTCCCTCTTCCATAAAAGTAAAGTGTCCATTTATAGTAAGTATAAGCCATTTACAGTTTACAGATGGAAGATTCTTTCCAGTTTTACAAATGGGACATGTATGCATAGATATAAATTTTACCTTCAAAGGTACAGAGTTTGCCTTCAGTGGAGCACTCTAGTACTAGATTCCTGAATCTAGCCAGGCCTTTGCAACCTTCAAAGAAGAATATCTTCTTGACCCTAAGACGTAAACCTAGTAGAGGTTTTAACCTTTTATGACAAGATCTCATCAAGGAATATTACTGCTCTCAAAGTTAACTCCTGCAACCAGGCTAAGAATGTTTGCTTACCATCTCAAAATCTTGACCCTCTGTAGCAAACATCTGTTACCTACTATAGAATATAGATGTCTTATTACAGTTTCTGAAAAAGATCAGGCAAAAAATTTTCCCAATTCTACTCAAAATAGTCTCTAGCCTTGTTTACTAGAGCTTTTTAAGGTGGTCCTTAATCTAAGAATTTTAACACTCCCTGATTTTTGTTTTACTTCTTTCATTTGTGCCAAATGAATGTAACTTAAGGACCTACTTTCTCAAACCAAAGAGGATGAAAATGGTTATCAGATTTTCAATCCAAAAAGTCAATTAACTTCCCAGCCCTGAGTCTATATCCCTATCCATACCCCTCTCCCCATTCCCGAGGTCTTTAACTAGACCCAATTTGCAGGACATAACTTGACTGAAATTTATAGCTACAGTGAGATAATGCAGCTAAACTCTTAGGCCAGGCATCATCTCGGACTTCTAAAGCAATGGGATCGCTTAACCAAAGTGTAAGCCTCTGCAATTATTACACAAGTGCAAGTTACAACTGCTTTACCTGCTCCCAGCATCTCCGACTCTTTGCCCTTAAGAAGAATGGCAGCCTGGCCATCCGTACGGGACTGCATCTGCATATATTTTCATTATGCTTCTCAATTTTAGAAATCCATTATTATTTTGCCCTTATACTCCTTCTCCAATCCCACTCCCCTCTAAGATGGGTCAGAGTTCCTGGGATCCACCATCTTCAGATTCATAACTTGTATTTCACACTTGCCTGTTTTGAAGCATAATGCAAATACGACAAAGTCAAGGCCTAAGGAAACCTTGGCTTTTCTGGGTGTGCCACTAGATTCTGATCTTTGTTGCACAAAAATGAGAAAACTGAGACGAACCATGAGAGACGATGGACTCTGAAAAACAAACAGGGTTCTAGAGGGGAGGGGGGTGGGAGGATGGGTTAGCCTGGTGGTGGGTATTTAGGAGGGCACATTCTGCATGGAGCACTGGGTGTTGTGCACAAACAATGAATCATGGAACACTTCATCTAAAACTAATGTTGTAATGTAAGGGGATTAACATAAGAATAAAAAAAATTAAAAAAAAAAATGAGAAAACTGTTTCTCTGTCTTCCTAGGAAAAGCCCCTTCCCTGTTTTCACTTTCTCCACTTACACCTCCTACACATGACTTCAGAGTGATTTTTTTTCTCACATGCAGTTGTGATCATGTCTCTCTCATACTGATCCCCACTAGAGAGTACTCAGAGCCTTCAGGGTAAAGTTTAAACTCTACCTTTCACCTAGAAACTGTGCCCTGTGGTAAATTGACCAGGGGCTTTGGCATTAGATACGTTTGGCCTCAAACCATGGGTCAGCTCAGGTGTAACCTTTCTCATCTTCTGTTTCCTCATTGGCATAATGGAATAATGAACCATGTCAGGAGGTCATTAAAGTCCTCATGTGAGATACTGGATGGAAAAAGCCTGGGACAAAATAAATGCTCAGTAAGTAGGAGCTCCCTTGCTCCCCCCCTTCCTCTGTCTGGCTCCTTCCTCCCACATATGCACGCTTCCATCCTGTGCTACCCTGGATTCCCACCCACAGTTGGCCATTTCCTGGGGGAAGCCATGCTCTCCCACACCTCTGTAGCTTTTGCATACGTTGTTCCGCCCCCCCTCGAGATCTTTTCCACCCTCATCTCTTACAGAAACTGGAGGGTGTCTCCTTGCCCCTGAAGACACTTCCTGAATTCCTCTTGAGTTTAATCTTTCCATAAAATCTTTCTCACACGTCCTCCATCTTATATTGTCATATTAGTTGGTCTTACATTCACTAATGTGCCATTACCTCCTGAGAGAGGCATCTGTGTCTTACTCATCTATGAAGCCCCAGGCCCCCACACATTTCCTCATAAATGTTAAATGATTGAATGAATGGTCCAGAGTGCAGAATAAATATGGTTTTGAAAAAGTGGCATAGCTACCAATCTGTCAACACAAAAAGCAACACACCCGTCCTTAGATGGGCAAAAATTAGGAAGGCAACAGACTTAGTGACTTGTAAGAGCGAGGAGTTCTTTCTGTAGGAAGTCTTAGAAAATGTAGCCAGGCTAAAATGGCTTCAGCTTTCCTTCAGTAAATGGTTACTGTGGGGGCACATGTGAGAGGAATACCAACGTCATGATGAGAAACACACACACTGAATAGCTATGCTTCTGATGCCATTCTCAAATCTGAAACATCACCCGCTTTCTGGACCAAACTGTAGTAACATGTGTCCCCAGGATTTGGCTTCCCTCTTGCCATAGACACTGAAAACAATGAGATTCTCCAGGGGTTTCTACTCTAACCTTGTTAGGGTGATCGTGTGCACACAGCCCAGCACCTGCCACCAGGGATAATTGCATTAGCCAGCTATTCCTTTCACAACATCATATGGAAAGGGCCAGAAGCATATAAATTGTTGATTACATCCAGTAGGTCTTAAGGGTTGGTGTGTTTTGTTTTGAAAGTTTTCCCCTAAAATGCCCCCATTTTTTTTAAGATTTATTTATTTATTTAAGAGAGAGAGAGCACGCAAGTGGGCAGAGGGGCAGAAGGAGAGAGAGAGAGAGAATCTCAAGCAGACTCCCCGCTGAGCAGGGAGCCGCACGTGGAGCTCAATTGCAGGACCCTGGGATCATGACCTGAGCCAAAGGCAGACGCTTAACCAACTGAGCCACCCAGGTGCCCCCCCAAAAGGCCCCCATTTTTACCTAACTTAATTTTATAGACACCATCTCAATTTTTCTAATGAATATTGCTTTACCCCTGCCCATCCATACCATCAAGATTTTCCTTGCCTTGAAAACCTCTGGGTTTTTTATTCTTAGTCCCACAAATAACGTATCTGAATTCCTTCCCTTTTAAGGCTTTTACAATAGCTTCTTTTCTCCTATAAACTCTATACAAGCTCCAGAAAACCCCAGTTTTAGAAACCCTAATCCAGAAAGTCACATCAGCAAAACACAAGTGTCGAAATCTTTGCACCAAAGGACAGTGATGAAACTTCCAGCTAGGGAAAATTGCAGGGACCCTTTGGCATCTAGGAAGAGGTATAAAGAAACACAACATAGGCAGGAGAGAAAGTACCTCACCTCCGCTTCTCCTGTGCATATGGTTAATGCACAAGTCTCTGTAGTAACTCCAAGGTAGGCCAGGGTGACCAGCTGTTCCAGTCCAGCCCCAGTTGTTTGCCTGGTATTGAAGAGTTTCCCAGCACATGGGACACTCAGTAGTCAAACTAGGAAAGTCCTGGACAAATTGGGATAAGTTAATGCTCTTGCCTACCCCTTGCTGTTTATGCCTTTCTTTCTCTCTCTCTCTCTCTGACCTAAGTCCTAATTCCTTTGAAAACATGCATCGATCTTCATTTCTTCCTGATTCTAGCTGTATGCAGATATCTGAAGATTTTTTTTTTTTTTTTTTTTTTGACAGAGAGGGACACAGTGAGAGAGGGAACACAGGCAGGGGCAGAGGGAGAGGGAGAAGCAGGCTTCCCGCGGAGCAGGGAGCCCGATGTGGGGCTCGATCCCAGGATCCTGGGATCATGACCTGAGCCGAAGGCAGACGCTTAACGACTGAGCCACCCAGGCGCCCCATGAAGATCTTAGACCAACATACCTCAGAGAGAACCCTGCTTAGAGTAAACAGTATCATGTGGGAGAGCAGAAGAGCAAACAGTTATCACTTGTGCCAACTCGAATTCCTTGCTTATGGCTGTGTGCAGTAAGGCGTTTGGAGTTTGGCGCATATCTTTCCAGAGAGTATTATAAATATCAGTCTGCACCATGCTCTTTTTAATTTAACAGCACATCTTGAGGCTCTTTTGTGTGTGTTTATATAGATAATGATCTACCTCTCATTCTTGTTACCTGACACGTAGTATGCCATTACATTCAATAATCTATTTAACTCTATTGATAGACTTTTAGATCACTTCCGTTTTTGTTTTGTTTTTTACTACTGCAAATAACATTTTGAGCTTCCTTGTACCTGAACATTTTTCTATCCTTTTTTGAGTATATTTGTTGGGTAAATTCCTAGCAGTGAAATTACACTTTAAATTTTCATAGGCATTGCCAGGCTGTCTTCCAAAGACTATATCAAGTCGCAGTCCCACCGTCAGCATAAGAAATGCATATATACCCCATACCCTCTGACCCTGGCATTCACAAACAAAATATTTTGTCAATTAATTTAATTATAAATACAGTGGATCATCTTTTCATATGTTTACTGTTTCTCCCTGTAAAAGATTCATTAAATCAGTTATCCTTTGGGGGGTTTGTTTGATGTGTTAATGTTCTGGGTATATTAATAAAATGAGCCTTTTTATTCAAATTTTTCATTTTCTTTGTTTAGGGTGTTTTAACATTTAGGCTTTTAAAATATTTCTGTTTTCAGACTCATCTTTCTGTTATGGTTTGTAGGCACTCCCTATCTTTTATCCTTGCTTTGCTGGCATTTGGTACAGCGCCTATCACATAGGAGATATTCAGTATTTTTTGTAAATGAATGGATAATGAATGTGTAGATAAATGAATGATATTATTTGCTTCTTCTTATTCCTCCTTATAATCTCGGAGATTTGGAAAAAGAATGCCAAAACCTGTATTTCAGCAGAACCTTCTGGCGCATCATCTTAGCCGGGCAGGGATCTTGCTCAACATGTTACCCCTGTCACCTTGCACAGTGCTGGAACACAGAAGGTACTGTGTGTGGAATGAATGAATGAACTAGGAGAAAAATGAGATGAAGAGAACTGGGATGGACTTTATCCTCCTGTACCAGTGACAAGCATTTCTTGAAAATGAGCTTAGACCAGAAACCGTTGCGTGTACAGGCCCAGAATTCAATTTATTATAATATCACGGGAGCATCACACTTATTTCTAAGTAACCAAGAGTGGCAAGGGAAATAAAAAGGTTTATGACCACCAACCTGGACCAGGGACCACATTTAATTGAATTCATAATGTCTATCACATCGCTACTGTGTTGAAAGGTTAAAACTTTCCTAGAAGAAACAGCTACTACTCCTTCTTTGCCAAGTCCTCATAAAAACGGCCTGATTGCTAAGAACAGAAAACAAACCAAACCAGAGTAAAATGAACCAAACAGCAACAGAAATAAATGTGCCTTAGTCTAGCTGGATGATGACCAGATCTGCTCTCCACAGATCACCATCCCTCAGAGTAAGAGTGTGGCCTTCAGGATAAGTGCATCCGTGTCAGAGGACATTCAGCGAGATGTGGTCCCTTCCATGTGTCCGTTTCCTGGGTCATTTGGGGTCTTAGGAAAATCCTCTTGTTAGTACTTTGAATTGCACATGCATTATGTAATTCATTGCAACCCAGTAGCTGAGCCCATGGCTTCATAGCTATTAAAATATGCCACAAACCAAACCACCTGTGAAGCTCCAACTCAGCAAATGTGCCTATGCAAAAAGCAGGCATAAAAAAATACAGAAAATGAGGATGCAGGAAGCCTGAATAACAACCTAGAGCTCATATATTTGACGTCATGAGGCACGAGAGGAAAAGTATTCCGTGTAGGTTGAAGAGAGTTGGCGGGCCAGGGCCCCTGGAATTGAAGATCATTATCACCGTGTGAGAGGGTCATATAATGCGGAATGAATCAGAGTGACTACTGTGGGTCCCCTGTTGGAAAACTGCAATTACGGATAATTATGTGCAAGCCCTAGGAGAAATGCCAGACGTTAGAATCTATGTTTAATGTGAAAATTGCATTTCTTTTTTTATGGAACCTCAATATATAGCTTTCTCTATAAAATGTGGGCATATTGCTGAAGGAAAGAAAAATGCCAGGGTTGCATTTTGGCATCCTGTTGCATTTTCGTTAAATACAAAAGAACATGACCTTTCAAAGAGAACAATCTTTTTCTCTCTCATTCTCTCTCTTTCTGTATGGGTGTCTCTGTCCCTCTGTCTTGCAAGACAGGATTAAGTGGTTCAAAATATGTTATCTTCCGTTATAATTGAAATTCAACTCTATGGAAGGAAAGGAATAGTATGTTGTCTTCAAAGGTCCTTTGTTCTACTGCTTTGATCAGTTATGCTTTGTTAATAAGGTGGTAATCTTGTATGGAATAATAGACAAAATTATCCATATTTAAAAATAAAGATGCAAATTTAAAAAATAATAAAAATAAGGTGGTGATGTGGCCTTAAGGGCTTCCACTCTTGAGAGAATCCAAGGAATTACATAGATAAGTAGATTCATGTCTAATACAATGAGTTTTCTCTCTTATTCTTATACTCTCATTGCCTCATTCTTTTCCTAACTGTCACAGTCTTAGCCCAAACCTCCTAAGAGGTAGCCGATGACCTGCTAGCATTTTATGGGGGACCGGGAGTCATGCAATCCAGAGAAAGCAGGAGAGGAGTGGGGGTGGGGGTGAAAGGACGAGCAGTAGAGGAGAAGAAAAGTAAATACAAGATCATGCATTACCAAGCTTGCCACGTCTTTACCAGAAACACAGCTAGTGACTAAGTTCCTAAAGATATCACCTGTGGGATTGTGTAGAACCACTGTGTCTTGGAACATTCCCCCTAGGGGAGATAGGATGAGCAGTTTTTCTGCTCACAAGTCTTTTGTCTCTCATTGGTCACTTTGCTCTACAGAACCTTGACTCCTTTGACTTTCCCAGAAATCCCTGGGGAAGCCGGAGGCTCCCCATCTTACCTGTAGCTGGATGGTTCCTGTCAAGTCAGAGGCTGTTGCCCACGCCAGGCCCTCCAGGGTGGTGAGGCAGAAGAAAAGGCCAGGCAATTGCAGTGATGGCCGAGACTTTGCTGGGGGCTGTTCTGGCTAGGAAACTGGGAAAGTAGCCTCTGCCCCAGGGGTAGGTTGGGCAGAGTGGACCTGGGAAGGCCATAAACGGGGCCTAGTGTTCTCACTGACAGCTTACTAACAGAATCAGAAGGGATGAGACCAGAGATTTATCAAATTAAGCTTCTCTGATGTCCTGATACAGCATACTGTAGTTTAGTGCTGTATCTCCTGTCATTTGAGTGCCTGATGTGTGTAAGGTGTTGTGCTAAATGCCTCACGTAAATGATCTTGTATAATTCTCAAAACGTTATGGACCCCATTTTATAGATGAAAAAACAGATTCACAGAACCAGGAAGTGGCAGAGCTAGAATCTGAACCCGGGGCTTTCTCCTTCTAAGTCCATTAACCCACGCTGTAGAATCAGGATCTATTTTACTGTTCCCACTAGAAAAGTACGAATTCTAGGTCTGAGAAGCACTGAGGAGGAGAGTTGTCTTCTGCTTCATGCTTACAACAAAATCTCTACCTTTCTTCTTTTTTTTTTTTTTTAAAGATTTTATTTATTTGACAGAGAGAGACACAGTGAGAGAGGGAACACAAGCAGGGGGAGTGGGAGAGGGAGAAGCAGACTCCCCGCCGAGCAGGGAGCCCGATGCGGGGCTCGATCCCAGGACCCTGGAATCACGACCTGAGCCAAAGGCAGACGCTTAACGACTGAGCCACCCAGGCGCCCCTCTACCTTTTTTCTTTATGTGTTTTATTCCCATGGCAAGATTTTCATAGGTCGTGGGGTGTGGGGGCAGGACAGAGAGACAGAGACAAACAAGAGAGACAGTGGATTTTTGTGGTGAATTTTCCAATTCTCCAAATTATAAGAGAATGGAGAAACAGTGGATAAGATGATGCCAGTGTCTTCTTCAACAGACATGGATCCCAGTACTAATTTTCATGAAAGGAATAAAGACATCCTTGCTGCAATAGGAAGCTCCCTCTTCGCTGGAACAGGCTTGACTGCTAACCTTGTCAAATTAGGCTGAACTTGTTGAACAACATGATCATTTCTACAGTTCAGGGGGTTTGACTGACAAGGACATTTCTAATATATTATCTTGAAATCAGGTTAATAGCATTCGAAAGCAGAGCTAAAAATGAAAGCGACTTCCCACAATCAAGTGAAAATGTTAATAATGTCAACATGCCATAAATACCACAAAGTACCAAGCCTGTATATGTAACAGGAATACCAATAGGAACTTTTCTTAAAGGGAGGATGAGGATAGTGTGATTTTCATGTGTTCATTAATTGTGTGCTTCTCTATATTGACTATTGTAAAAAATTATACTTGAGAACGTACTGTGATGGAATTTAGAATTTGAAATGTTACTATCCCATCGAATATGGTCCTCTGACTAGTTTTGCTATTTACCATGTCCATTTCAACTTACATGTGTATTGAATCATGTAAATCATCTGGGTCAGTGCTTCCCAAATGGCACGTGTAGATAATTATATTTCTAGTGGATTGGATGCTAGAGTAAATAAAAAATGTGGCTTGTGTTCATTCTCCCACTCATTTGCTTCAAGGACTGAGGGAAATCATTGTCTGGCTCGACTGTGATACCTACCCCTAGCAAACCATCAGGCAGTTTAGTGTATGTAAAGAACATTTGGTTTACTTTTACCTATAAAGTTTATACCTTTAATTATTCCAGTCACCTGTGGGTGAATGTATCGGACCCATTATTCTAATGAATGTAATGAGAATTTTAAAATCTTAACCTATTTCTCTTAAAGTGAAATACACTATGTAAAAGATACGGAGGCCTTAAGTGGCCCTAAGCGGGGACAAGAACTGTACAGAATTGCTCGTTGAAAACAATAAAGTCAGGAAATGGTGTAGTCCAAGTGAGTATCAGAAAAGGCAAAATATAAGGATGGAGCAGTAAATGAAGAAAGGATTGTAAGTTGGAGCTACACACAATTAGAAACTCAGACATGCCCCAAATCCTCAAGTCTGTGTTCCGATGGGAAAATCCTGCTCAGTCGATGATTCCCAGACTTTGGAATTTCAAAATTAAAAAAAAAAAAAAAAATGAGAGGCCCAACATAGGATTACCAACCCATCAACTCTTACTAACTTTTGCCCAAAAAAAGCTATTTTCAAAAGAACAGCTGCCATTTACTAGAATCGTGATTTCATATTAGGATCTTTATGTCCTGCATCCCACATACACTTAATATTGCAAGATGGGAAAAGACTTAAAGACTAGTCATCCCCAAAAGGAAACCGTTTGCCGTTTAATGCAAGCTGTTGAAACCTTGCATTAATGTGTGTGTGTGTGTGTGTGTAACTGTGTTTGGTCTTATCATTATTATTATTGTTATTTCACCAAGGGCCAATAAGACTCTATTTTGGAAAGTATATTCCCTTGGTGTTTGGGAATGACTATGATAAAGTCATTCATAGGATACAGAATTATTTCATATCCTTTCAAGAATAACTTCTAGTGAGAATCATATCAACTATTGAACATAACATAGCAATCCAACTTTATATAACAATGTTTTTTGACCAAATACTTGTGTAGCAAGCACTATATTAGGAGCTGGGGATATATAGATGAATTATGTGGTCATAATTCCTACTTTGCAGTCTGGTAGGGCAAAGAAAAATTAAGAATACATGATTGAAATGTCTTAAATACCATGAAGGCAAAATACAAGTTCCTGTGGGAGCATATAATCAAATCAGCACAAAGCTAATTCTGAAAGGACAGCCTCTGTGCCTTTTGTATATTTAAGACACCTTTTGTTTTTTTTTAAAGATTTTATTTATTTATTTGACAGAGAAAGACACAGCGAGAGAGGGAACACAAACGGGGAGTGGGAGAGGGAGAAGCAGACTCCCCGCCGAGCAGGGAGCCCAATGCGGGACTCGATCCCGGGACTCCAGGATCATGACCTGAGCCGAAGGCAGTCGCTTAACCAACTGAGCCACCCAGGCACCCTGCCTTTTGTATATTTTTAAAAGGCGCCATCTGATAGGCAGATAGTTACAAAAGAGCAGTCCCCTTGGCTAGATAATTAGAAAGTGATTCTTAGCCTGCCCACCAAGGCCAGGGGTAAGGGAATGGAGCATTGTAGAAGAAGAAGGAAGGGGAAGGACATGATCAAATTTGCATTTTAACTTTACTTATTGGTTTGAAATAGTTAGATATTGACTAAACTCTTTCTTACCATTTGCTTGAGTTGAGGCAGAAGAGGACATCAAATATTACAAGCTGACTAAGCTGTTGATGGTGTGCAAAACTTTTATTGGAAACCTGAAGACTCGGTAGGAAGGAGAGCTTTTTTTCCTGCAGTGTCCCAGGGAGAAATGATTGGTTTCAGGGCTAAATTGCCAAGATGAACCCCCTTTTCTGAATCGCACACGCTTCTTTTCATGGGTTCGTGTTACGAAATTTGGGTGAGCCACCTTAAACAGACATGGCTGTAATTTGTTTCTGAGTTAAATGCTGTTATTAGTTTATATTAAATTATTGACTTCTGCAAAGGGGAAGGCATATTTTGATAAATTTTGTTATTAATGAAATGAACTCAATTTTGTAGTAATGTGGTATTTAGTGAAAATGTGCGCTGTGGGACGCTGTGGTTTATCTCACTAATGGACAGCTAGGCTTCCCAAAACCCTTGTGACCTTAATGTGGGTCTGCCTTTAAGTTTAAGGAATTAATTTGGCTTCTTATCTCAGTGCACACAAAGCTACTTATCGCCTAGTGGGTATTGGCAGTTTGTCTCAGGGAAAGAAGAACCAGAAACTGACCAGCCCAGGATCGCTTACCTTTAAAGTAGCTCTCACAGACCAGTTTCAAGATAATCCTTGAAGATTTTTTAAGAGCACAATTAGGTTTTATAGCTACTTGACATCTAATTGCAATCAAACCCCTAATGCAAAACACATTCCACTAACATCTTATAGAAATTCATCATGCAGGCTTATGCTCATGTGTTTGGTTCAGATCATTCGTTTTTCACTAGAAAAATTCTTTAAAGAAATATTGCTCTTTCAGTTGTAGTAACAGTCCTTAGATCTAACTGGGGTTACCAGGGGAAAAATACTATCTGTCCTTCCTTTGTTTGTTCCACTTTATTAGTCCTTACTAATTTTATGATTCTCCCCACTTACTATTTTTTATTATCATTGTCATCATTATCCTTTCTTGAGTTTCTACTATGTGCCAGGTATTGTGATAGGAGCTTAGTAAACATAACCTTTCCAATAATCCTCCAGGTTAGTAGGAATCATTATTCCTATTATACAGATAAGGAAGCTGAGACTCAGAAAAGTTAAGAAATGCCCTAAAATTATATAGTAGCAAACCCGGTTTCCAACACTAAAGCCAGCATCTCTCAACTCCATCCCATCCCTTCTCCATTCTGGACCAGAACATGATACTTATTTGTCAAAAAGAGAGAGTCATAAGGTGACTTATGAAAGCAGTTATAGTGCTCTCAGGAGAGGGCAAAACTATATAGGTGGGAGGAGGAGGGTACGAGGTAGGTATAAATATCATATGGACAAATGAGCGAACATTAAGCCAATGGCTTCCATTAGAGAGGGAATAAATTACATGAGTATTACCATGCTACAATCAGGCAGCTAGAAGCTAGGTATTAAATGAGGCAGAATGATGGCCGGAATGCAGGGGGCTCGGGTATGTGGAATGTCCAGGTACATCTTTCATGTCTCTTCTCAGGCTTCATCATTAATTTTTAAAAAGCCACCTGAACTTCATGCATTCCAACATATTTTATTTTGTTCCATTTAATTTAATAACCTTTTCACTAGTTGTGGAACTCCCTGAAAACAAGAAGAAATTTATAAGGACTCTGTTCATCTAAAAACTCCTGAAAATTTATTCCAATCAAGAAATTCAGAATTATTATGCGTATTTGTATGAAAAATGAACACTTCTAGGCAAAAGAGTTTGGCCTGTAAATAATCAGGAGCAGAAGTGAAAAGAACATACGAATAGAGTGAGACAGCTTGAGTTTGTCAGTCTTGCCACTTCATTGTTGCATGACCTTGAGTAAATTGTGAAACTACCCCTGGGCCTCAGTTTCTCCACATGAAGGTGGAAGGGTTAAACTAGATGTAAGCTCATGTTTCCTTAATGTTATAACTCCAACTAGTTCTAGAGGGAATTAATAATTGTACATTTCATATTGTTAAATGGCCCCTTTCTAGAACAGTTGCTCCCAAAAAGTTTATTAACGGTGGCTCAGTAATCTTCAAGAGGAACCATCATTATTTGTTTGGTAGATTTGTCTATATAGCATTTTGATTTGTTTCTAGCAAAGATTGGGCAGAGGAAACCTACCTAGATGTGTACCGTTCTGTCATCATGTTAAATGGCCATGACTCTGGATTTGAACAGTAGACATATCTGGAATGTTTTGGGGTGGATTTGGACCATAATAAACTCCACTGCAAAAGAGAGTTTCGTCATCAGCGTAACAACTGCTCTCAAACAGCTGGGTGGAGAGCGAATGGTGGATTTTAGCATCAAGTGGCTACCTTATAATTCTACCCTTTGAGATCAGACCTCTTAAAACACTCATATAACTATTTAGAGGAAAATGTTAAATTCTCAATGATGCTGTTTTTGTATTCAGCTATTATTATTACTCATTATTCAGCTGTAATTATTTCCCCTCTTCTCCCAACCTCCTATTCATTTTCTTCAATTAAAAAAAAAAGAGAGAGAAAGGAGAGGGGTGTTTGCTGCAATCTGGAAGTGAATATGGGCTTGATTTTTGGACCTGAGCTCCAGTTCTGCCCCAGAGATTAAGCCAGGAGTACTTAAATGGGGGGTCTGGTCCACTGTATAGGGGGAACCACTTTATCAAAGGCTTTGGCAAAACCGAAAGAATAATCAGGTCAAGCAGTCTTGCTTTGGTGGAGGGAACACACACACACACACACACACACACACACACACTCGGGTCTCCAAAAGCTCGGACACAGAGGTAACACTGTGCTACATGTGGTCTTCTCTGCTCCTTCAGGGGGTCTTAGCAGGAGAGAATGCTAAGGAGCAAAGCCTTAACTGACAAGCTGCCCTGCAGAGGAAGGGTATCTGGCTGAGAGCGGGGCTTGCTAGAATGGGAGAGCGAGTCCCTTTCACTTGAGAAATCCAGTCCACGTTTTACCGAGAGCCCAGGCAGCCGCGAATAAGAGGAGCCTCTGAGGGCTGGTTTCTGATGTCGCACTAGGCACGATAAGAATGCCATTGACGTCAGCAGAGTCATCATCAGGGAGAATGGCACCCCAGCTCTTGAAACCACACCAAGCAATTGCAGTGCTTTTGAAAATTAAAAGCCGGTGCTGGGTGGGGGGAGGGGGAAGAAAGGAGGAGGGGCAAGGAGCCAAGCTGAGCAGCAGTGGCTCCAGCCGAACTCTTCTTTCTTTTATGCATTTCCTGTATTTTACAAAGACAGGCGCAGAGTGCTCCTTAAACACACACACACACGCACACACACGCACGCACACGCACGCACACACTCACACTCCGCCTCAGTGGCACCTTAGCCTGAATTGGCTGGAGGGAAGGATGAGAGAGAGAGAAAGGATTTAATTTTGTTAACATGTCTGAATTCAGATCAAACCGAACTGTGCCACAGATGCTGGACAGAGGCCCTGAGCCACAGGAGAAAATAAGGCCCAGAGAATGCGATTGTTGAGCTAAAACTGCTATGCTTGAAATGAGTGTTGATGAACAGATACAAAGGAGGAATTAAACACTTCAAAAGAGCTGCTACAAAGCAACAAACCCTCTCTCCCCTGCCGAAACATGACTGTGGACTCTTGAGCGTTTGTGTGTCTGCTTGAGAAAATGACAAAGTTGTGGGTTTGGGAAGGGAACACTGCAGGCGTGTTGTGATTGCAGCTTTCAGAGCTGGCTCCGAGAACATCACCTCCAGCTATGTTTCAAAGGTCACCTAGACTGGAAAATGTCCGGGGGTTAGGAAGTCTTTGAAAACAATTCTTTAATGTAAGTTGCCCCCCACTTTCAAATTCCACAGTTAATCCTTTCATTCTCTTACCCACTCCCCATTGTTCTGCCAGGTCCACCCTCCCTCCAGCCCCTCCTCCCGCAATATTAAAACTACACAGAAGAGACTTGATGATATCAGCTACACAACGTGCTTTATTTTATAGCATTGATTGGCAGCCTCCCAAGTCCATACAATCGTTTGCTGATCTGATTCTAATATCCATATCCTTCAGCTATACCAGAAAGAATGGCTTCTGAGCCATGGAAATGTGAGGAGGGAAACAAAAGAACATAGGCACATTAAGCAGAATCTGGCAGAAAACGTGGATTTAATAAACTGAATTATTTGAAACTCCTATTTTAAATGGCCGGTCCTGGAGGAGCAGCTGCAGGAGAGAGAAACACAGGGAAGGTTCTTCCGTGCCTCATTTTCCAAGACCTGTTTCTTTTTGAAAAGGAAGAAACACCAGGCAGCACGTCTTCCAAATACACAATTAGTACTTGGGTAGAGCCCACCCCTCTCTCAAATTTGTTCAGCAAAATCAAGATTACATTAAAACGGGCTTCTTCCATTTAATGTGACAGAGTAAATAACGGGGAAGGACTTTAGCAAAGCCTGTTTACTATGGACACTTACCCTGTCTCGTTCAGTGTCATCACGGAAAGATGGCTAATTACCCATGCAGGGCTTTGGGTTGTGCCCTCTGGAAGGACACAAATAAATCTGTACCTTGGCTCATATTGGCTGTTTTTATTTTGTTTTCATTTTAGTTTTGTCTGAGGCTTATAAATGAAATCTTTCCTTCCTCTTTCCCTTCCTCCCTCTCTTCCTTCGTTTCTTCTTTCTCTTCCTCTTCTTCTTTTTTTTTTTTAATACTACATTCTTGTTTTTATAATCAAAAAGAAAGGATTCTGCAGCTGTAGTCCCAGGACCTTCTAGGGTCCTGGATCAGGTCTGAGAGGATCAGAGCCCTCCCTCCAACTACAGGAACCTGAGTGTGGGATGGTACCGTGGGTGAGGAGGTAAGCGTGGGGTGGAGATGAGTCTTCTCACAAGGCTCTTGTCCCCAAAAAGGTTAAAAAGCTTTGATATTAATTCCGTCAACACAATAGAAACCAACTGTTACATTCTCTGCACCTTTTCTGCTGTGTTGCCTTGGTTATAAGTGTTCTGACCTGTCACTCCAAATTGCTTCTGTTCCTGTCCTTGTGTCTGTCATCTCTCCATGTACCCCACCTCTCTCCTTTGGTTCTCCATTATTCTCAGTCCAGATCATTTCCTCCACTGGAAAATAATGAAAACCCTCTCCTTTCTTCCCACCTACGGATTCCTTTTGTCTTTCACTGTTCCTTCCTCACACCAGGAACACTCCCAGGCCACAGTTGATTGATCAGCCCCTGGCAATGTTTGGGTGCCCTTTGCACCAGACACCCCAGCAGGAAGCCCAGAAGCCCCCCCACCCCACCCCCGGAGTCTGGGTGTGTTTGGGAGATGTCAGGTTCAGGTTCACAGAACACTAATTGGCAACAGGAAGTGCTAGTGAGACCGATGAGGGATGGGAATTAGCAAATAGGGTTGGCAGTCAACTGACAGAGGAAGCTTAAGGAAGGGGATCATTTAGAAAAGGAAAAAGAATTTAATCCGTTTCAGGTGTGTTAATTTCCTTTATGGGCAGAATTACCATGGACTGGGGATATGTTTTACTCTTTCTTTTCCCTAAGGTCTGGCCTCATTTCATAGGGAGGAGACAGGGATAAATGCAGTGAATTTGATTATGGACATCAGTCTAACCCTAGCTTAATGAGCCATGGAAACAAAATAGCCCAATCTCCTCTAACTGCTGAAATCCAAAACTAGAAGTCTTGAGAGCGCTGTGGCTTTGGTTACACAAAGTTGTAGTAGACGCCTCGCCTCAGCATTTGAACTGTTCGGTGAGAGATCTAAGATGTCTTAATTCTTCAAGTAGCATGTATAACTCTTTTAGAATTAATTTGGAAAAAAAATTACCATGGATTACGAGACCTAAAAAAAATGTATCCACAAATTAGGATAAACAAGTATTAGTATTTGCTATAGCTACCTCAAGATTTTTTAAAAAGGAAATAAAACTATAGAGATGAATTTTGAAAACCCCATGGCCCCCCCACCACCACCAAACCCATTTCCCTGCCTCCTTCTCCAGAATAGTCTCTGCTGTAAATTTGGGAAATAGTCATCCTGTCCACGTTTTCATCTTTTTTGCTGTATATATTTTATTCATAAATAATATATTGTGTTTTTGAAAACTCATCAGTATCTTTGAGCTTAAAATTTTTAATCCAACATTGTGTGTGTTCAATTTTTTTTCCTCTTGTTCTGTTTTACCTTATAGCTCCCACTGATTTTGATTGGTTGCCACAGATCAGTAGTAGTAAAGTAACAGATATGGGGAGGTTAATAGAACAATCACTTTAAGTGAGAAGATCTCTCGTTAGACTGCAGTGTTATTAGGGCAAAATTCAGGGAGGTAGAAGTGCAAGCAGCTTAGAGTCAGACTGAGCTGTGATAAATGAGAAGAGAGAAATAAAAGAGTATGGTTGACAAAAGTGGAAACCAAACTTGCTGGGGACCAGTTTAGGCTGAGAACCTTTGCAGCAAATCTCTCTGGGAGGTCTGGAGCAAGCCTCCGCCTACGGCAGCCTCTCTCTAGTACTCAGTGGTCCTCACGTGTAAAATCAAATGCCAGAGCTGCAGAGGGAGAATACAAGAAATACAGCTCCTCGCTCAACCTCCCTTAGTTCATAGCTAGGGACGTGAGGATGAGAAAGGTGTTATGATTTACAGACACCTCTCAGGGCAGAATCTGAAGCTGGGCTTGCAGTAGGAAATGTTCCTCTCTGAGGACATTTTCCACAACGGTTTCTGAGGTAAAACACTGAACTACAGTTGTATGCATATCATAAGTGGTGTCAAGACAAGATCTGCCCATTAAACAGTACTGCCTTTTTACATTGCAAAGGTGAGAAAGCCGATGCTCAGGGAATTTAAACAACATGGGCAGAGTTCTAGTTTGTCAGTAGTAGAGTCAAGATGTGGACCCAAGTCCTGTCTGGCTTTCACTACATGTATTTATCCAGAGCGCTGCATTCCACTGCCTCCTGACAGGTTCCTTCTAGAACGCACTTATTTCTGACCTGTCTGCCACTCAGGCCTCCACACCCACAAGTTGTCAGATTTCCAGGGGCTTACGTATTTCCAATCTGTAAGTATTAGGGGACATGGTGTCTGAAATGGAGTAGAATTGGGGGTAAAACATTTGGTTTGATGCTTCTGTTAAGAACTCCAGTGTCGGGTGCCTGGGTGGCTCAGTTGGTTAAGCGACTGCCTTCGGCTCAGGTCATGATCCTGGAGTCCCTGGATCGAGTCGCGCATCGGGCTCCCTGCTTGGCAGGGAGTCTGCTTCTCCCTCTGACCCTCCTCCCTCTCATACTCTCTGTCTCTCATTCTCTCTCTCTTAAAATAAATAAATAAAATCTTAAAAAAAAAAAAAAAAAGAACTCCAATGTCAAGAGCAAGAAACTTGGCAGCTAATGTTTTAAGTGAACTAGAGGGGGTGCCTGGAGGGCTCAGTCCGTTAAGCATCTGCCTTCAGCTCAGGTCATAATCCCAGGGTCCTGGAATAGAGTCCCTCATCGGGTTCCCTGCTCCTCGAGAGCCTGCTTCTCCCTCTGCCTCTGCCTCTCTCTCTCTCTCATGAATAAATAAATAAAATCTTTTTAAAAAATAAACAAACTAGAGAGGTCACAGGGTTTGGAATCAAATATTCTGATGGCAAAGCAACAGTTGTAGGAACAAACAATTGAAGGTAAATTTAGCAAAATTAAGAAGTAAGAAGATTTGTAAACAGCAGATTATGAAAGGGAAACAAAGATTACCTAGAGAGAGTTTGGTTTTTTAATCAACTAAGTTACCTGAATTGGCCAAGAAAGTAAATCTCAAAGAAGGGATTACTGATAGAAAATTAAACAAAGAAGATGCCGTGGAGACATTTTTTGAATCAGCTGCGCTGTTGCTTATGGTGCAGAGAAAAAAGGAGGCTCTATGATTTAGATGTAGTCCTAAGGCATAGAGAATAAACAAACACACAGACCTGAAAATTCTTCGCATCAATTGATCTTTAGAAATTAGGTGTGTCCTAATATTATCAGTACAACAATGCCTTAGCCACTGGACCAAAGGAAACATCTGCAGGCATTGGGAAATGAGAATCTGGAAAACTCTCCATGACTAAAAAACAAAACGCAGAACCCCCAAACCAAATGCAGAATGCCATTTTTAAAATCCTAAGATTGGAGCTCTGATTTTGAAAGGCTCTTTGACCTCAATATCTTTTCTCAGTTCCATTATTTAAATTAGAGTGATTATGGGTATAGATGAGTTTTTTCAAAGCCTGCTTTTAGATGAAAACTTCCTGCTTCCTACATGTTGAAATATACGGTGGTCTTGGAGGGAGAAGCTGTTTAATGGGTCAGGGATGTTATTGGAATGATGGAAATGTTTGGAGTAAGAGTGAGGTGGTAGTTGCACAACATGGTGAATGTTCTAAATGCCACTGAATTATTCACTTTAAAATTTTAATTTTATATGATGTGAATGTCACCTCAATAAATAAGAATTTAGCACTAAGAATATCAGAGTATAGCTTCATGAATTTTAAAAAATGTGGCCCTGGCTAACCAGAAGCCTGTGATGTTCTTTAGAGTTTATACTAGGTCTTATTGATGTTGGAATTTGATGTACTCAAAGTGCCTGGCACGTAAATGGGATTCATATGTACTTGATCAATGAATGAACAGACGATTCTCTCCAGGTCATACCATCAGCTTCTCTGGAACTGCAGATTACAAGTAGGATTTTCTTTTGTCCTGCATTTCTGTCTCAGGACCTTCATATCTCTTTCTCTGAAAATGAACAGTTGGGAAGGTAGTGGAATTGAAATGAATCACAGGATGTTTCCACCTTATCCCTTTCAGAGCATGACTGAATGGCAAATGCTAAGACATACAGTAGAGCTCGGTGACTGAAAAATAGTGTTACTGAGATGAAAGTCATTATATGCTAAAGTCTCTTTATTACAGCCTTCTGTTATTTTCTTTGTCATATAAGCACCTTTGAAAACATAGTAACAATCTGGTGTTCTATAAACAGGAAAGGAAATCAGTCTTCATAAAATTAATCCTCTGCTCTGGTGTTAAAAACTTTTGCGTGGACTGTCTAAAGAATTGCTTCAATCGCCCAAATAATATACTTCTGTAGACAGAGCCCATATGTTGGTAACCTGCATATTCTACACAGAAAGCATAACTTTCCTCTCTTCTTTTGATATTTAATACTAATTAGGGTTTTTCTAAAAGCATTTATTTTTATTTTGCTTGCCCATTGTTAGAAGGATTCTTGGATCTTTAAATTAAAAAATAAGAATTTGGCAATTTAGAAAGAAACTCACTTTTATGAATATGATACCAGCTATGTTCCTTAAAGGAGGAGGCAGGCAGTAAGTTTGGATTAAGAGTTTTAGAATATTGGTACATTTTGGCTCTCAAAAATATTTTTTTTATTTCATCCTCCCCACCCCAGTTTATACAATTCTCTCATGCTTTCCTTCACTCTCATATCTTTTCTCCTTTCTTTCTTAATTCCTGTAGTCCCCCAAGTCCTATGGCCTAATTTTCATTTGGAAGGTATTAAGCATAAGACACCAGAACCACTGTGAAGATTTCCCAAGGTAAACAAGATTTCACTTGAATTGTGGTGCGTCTGCTGTTGGTGCAGATAAAGGGGAGAAAGAGGACAGATGCATGCAAGAAAAGCATCTAAACTGGAAGAACAGACCATTGTCCTGAAGAGTCAGGAGAATGAGGTGTCAAGCACATGGGATGGTGCCTAGGAAGAAAGCAATACTCAGTTGTGAATAGACTCTTTCCTTTTGAAATTTATTCCCTCGTGGCTGCTTTGTAGAAAAAAGTTGTAGCGAAGTCACTGAGACCTATTCCTTAATCAATGCTGTGGACAAGAGCCAGAGTGGACCCACCTTATAGAAATAGCTTTATTTATTTATCTGAGTTGCTGTACTCACTATCAACAAATATTTCTACATGCCAGGCATCTCAGACCAGGGATACAGAGGTGGAAAACACAGGATTTAACATTTAAGCAGCTTACTGTATAGTGGAGAGACAGATAAATCAATAGACAATTAAAATACCATGTGTTTAAGGTGGAGTGTTGTTAAAGTCACAGAGGCCACTCAGTGGAGTAGAGGGCAGGCTTCAACTGGGTAGGACAGCCAAAGTGCAGAAGTAGCTTCTGGAAAACTACGAAGGTAAGAAATACTGGACATGTTTAGGGAAAAGTTCTAAGGTTTGATAAAGCATATGTTATAAAGGGCAAGGAAGAGACCTGGCAAGTGAAGCTAGAAAGGTAGAAGGATCCTGCTTTTCACTGTATATTGTGCTGGGCACTATGAAGAATATAAAATGTAAAGGAGATTTAGCCAGCTATTATGGAGCTTACAGGTCAGTTTATATACACAGATATGTGTCCATGATGGAATTTAATTCCTTGGGAGGTCATGGTTTACTGAGTCCTGGAAGTATTTAAATTTATACTGACCAACTATAATAGGCGGTTGGTAAAATATTTTAACTGTATTAAGAATAGGGTATGTGCTATGGTGAGTTCTGTGAATTGTGTAAGACTGATGAATCACAGACCTGTACCTCTGAAACAAGCAATACATTATATGTTAAAAAAAAAAAAAAGAAGAAGAAGATAGCAGGAAGGGAGAAATGAAGGGGAAGAAATCGGAGGGGGAGACGAACCATGAGAGACTATGGACTCTGAGAAACAAATTGAGGGTTCTAGAGGGGAGGGGGGTGGGGGGATGGGTTAGCCCGGTGATGGGTATTAAGGAGGGCACGTACTGCATGGAGCACTGAGTGTTAGACGCAAGCAATGAATCATGGAACACTACATCAAAAACTAATGATGTATGGTGATTAGCATAACATAATAAAAAAAAAAACCTCCTTAAAAAAAAAAAGGAATAGTCATATTAGAGGGTCTGTTGCAGTGGTGTGCTGATAATCCATTTCTCTTCCTTTCCCACCTTTCCCACCAAAAAAACGAGCAAACAAACATGATCTGCAGCATTTGCCTATTGCCAGAGTGTAAATGCTCCCATTATGGCTCATTTTAAGTGACACTGGTTTAACAGTCCTTTTGCAAAATTCTCAAATATTTCCCATTTGCCGGCAGCCAGCTCCAGCATACTACTGCAGTGGTAATTCTGTAATTCTTAACCTTGGATAAGTAATAGAACCAATAAATCACATGGATATGAAGACAGAGAAACAGAAGAGGAGGAGATGTTTGAGAGCTAGATTAGTCAGGGAGAAGTAAGACTCCATGGAGGAAGTAAGTTGGGTCTTACAGATAAAGTATTTAAATAGAGAGGAGGAGGCACCCCACATGAGAGGCACAGTTGTTGAATCAAAGATGTGTGTGACAAGTGTGATAGGCTTTAGTAAGAGAGTCCGGATGAGTGAGATTAGAAGGGAAAGCCTTGGCCAGTCAAACTGAGATGTTTCAGATGTTAACCTAAAGTTAGCAGACAGTCGTTAATGGTTTTTGAACACAGAGGGGGCGTAACAATATTTTGACAAAAACAGTATTTTAGGATGGTTTATGTGACAATTAGATGAATTGGTAGCAGTGAGACCCCAGAATAGAATAATAGGCCAGTGAGATCTACTTCATGTAGGTGAGAGCACTTCGACTCAGCAGCAGTCTTGACATTTTGTAAGGACTCCTATGTGGAGAAATGGTACCCTGGAGTGTTGGGTAAAGCCACTATGAAGCCAGAAAAATAATAGTGGCTAAGTGTAGAGAAACTGAGTTCAGATAAAGGAGTTGGCGCCTGGATCCACCGTGTACTGTGAAGTATTTTTACTGGTATTTAGTCTTGCCTTTGTTGTTGCTAATGATTTCATTGAATATTTGCCAACCATTAATTATTTAAAACCAGGTCCCTAAAGCAACTTGCAGAAAGTTATCTTCCTTTGAACTTTTTAAAAACTTGCTTGAAATGTGGAAACTTGGAATAGGAAGTCTACTCTAGCAGCATATCTGCACCTCTTCTCAGTCTTCTCTGCCCTTGGCCTTCCACTCCCCCCCTGCCCGCCCCTCCTGCCTGCCTCATTCCCCACCTCTGGCCGGGCTGCACAACCATCGTTCAAGCAGCTCTGGATTGGTATCTCCTTTCACCAGAATTCCTGCAGCCGTGGAGTACGTGCAGAGCATCTTCCTTTTGACTCTCTTAAAACTCCAGAGGGGTGTTTCCCACACACATTGCTTTGTAACTCAATAATGGGGCCCTTGTGGTTTCTTTTTATTGCGGTTATGTTGATTTTTAAAAGCACTCAGAGTGAAAAAGAAAGGAAAGGGAGTAAAATACATGTGCACAGATGCTCTTGGAGCATGCTTGCACGTGTTCTTGGCAAATATGATTTTCAAAACCTGTCTTAGCAGGTCTGAGCTGTGTAAAATTGGTAGATCAGGGTCAGAGGGCAAAAGTTTGGTTAGTATCCTCATCATAGAATATAAATTACCGATAGTGTATACATTAAAAAGAAGCCCAAGGGATGAGCTTTCTGAAAATCATTCTTCTTGTTTACTCTGATTATACAATGGGGAATTGTATGCTTTATGCCATTTTAATTTCTTGAATATATTTGCTCAAGAAAAGTACATTATAATGCAGCTTAGCACAATACATGCTGAAAAGAGGTTGATAATGAATTTGGACAAAGATTTCCATTTCATTTCCTGAACTTTTACACATTTTTTGGCTATATATTTATTAGTTAGGTCTACAGGAAGCATTAATTCACCAACTGTCTGAGATAAGAAATGTATTTTCCAATAGTAATTATAAACCTGCCAAAATATTGTGGGAGTTACACTGTTGCGGATCTAGACAGAACCAAAATTATTGCAAAGGTATTTTAAAACTATCATTAATTATTTATGTAATCATAGATTATGGCTTGCAGATGACTCTGATGAAGTCATTCAACAAACTGTGTAGGTTTTGTGGAAGAGCAATAACTCTTGATAAGTTAAGCTGAGTGTTCCATCAGCCTTTTCTCTATATATACATGATGTTTTAGCAAACATCATGTATATGTAGATCTCAATTATTAACAGCAATATGTATCCCAGCTATTAAGAATCCAGCCCCCAGCCCCCATAGTGTTCCTTTCTTCCTGTAATAAAGATGAACACCAGGAAGGAAGCAAAAGAGGTCTCTAAGCACCCAAAATAGATGTTCAAAACTTTGCCTACCAAAGATAATGCACTTTGCTAGCAAGAGAAATGTATAACGATATATGAGCGGTGACTTATATGAGCTCAGTCATGTGGTTCCAAGTCTTTCAAAATCAGATGAGCAAATTAGAAAAGGGTGAATAGGAGATTCCAGGGAAAATCACAACTGAGAGTAGCCAAGTGACCGCTGATGACCTGCAAACAAAAGAAGAAACAGAATCTGTCAACATCACCCAAAAAAAGCATAGCTATTTGGGGGCCTTTTTGAAGGTACAATAAGCTCAACCTGTCTTAGGAAACCCTAACAGCATCTCTGTCTGGACAGCGATGTATAATAATTGACATTCAAACTGATGACATGGAGTTATCCAAGGAAGGCTAATTTAAAATTTGTTCAACCTCTATAGATTTCTTAGGTCATATTGTAGAAAGATACCTATTTTGTGCACTTAAAAATAAGGGGACAAAATAACCTCCAACTTAACCTCTGGTTCCTTCACTTCTTCTTGGATATTTTTCCATTCATCTTCCCTTCTTCCTCTTCTGTCTTCGACCTACTCTCTGGTGGCTTCTTCTCCCTCAGAATGGTTGGGTTCCTCCCTTCTTTAATCCTGTGTCCTGCTCCATTTATCAGCCTTTATCACTACTGATTTTCTCACCCAAACTTCTGGAAAGGAGAGTATACCCTTACTCCTTGCTCTTTCTTTTCTCAGCCCTCTTGCTCCTGCTGTGGTTCCTCCCATCTCCTAATTGTCAAATCAATCCATACTTTTCAGCTAATTTCTTACTAGACTTCAGTAAGGCAATTGTCAGTTTGTCCTCCTTGAAAGGCTCTTCCTCCTGCCTTGAGGCCATATACTCTTTCTGGTTCCCTCCTAGTCTGCAATTCCTCCACCCTTCCTTTGATGTTGGTCACTCTGTGTGTTTTCCAGAATTCACTCACATAGTCTTGTTATTTTAACCACCATCTCTATGCTGATAACCTTAAAGTCATATCCAAGTCCATCTTAGACACTTTCATGAAGTTTTTTTTTTTTTAAAGATTTTGTTTATTTATTTGAGACAGAGAGAATGAGAGACAGAGCGCATGAGAGGGGGGAGGGTCAGAGAGAGAAGCAGACTCCCCGCCGAGCAGGGAGCCCAATGCGGGACTCGATCCAGGGACTCCAGGATCATGACCTGAGCCGAAGGCAGTCGCTTAACCAACTAAACCACCCAGGCGCCCCACTTTCATGAAGTTTTGAAACCTGGTCTGTTTACTGAAAATTCTCATCTGCGTATCTCACAAGTTTATCAAATTTTTCATATCCAAAATCAAATTTAGCTTTTCCCCTAAATTTGTTCCTCTTGTTGTATCTCGGTTGGGTGACACTACTGAGTCATCTGAGCACTTCATACACATTCAGAAAATAAAACAAAAATGAGTCACAAAAGACAATAAAACTCCATAAATCTAGTCATGCAGAGATAACCGCCATTCATATTTGCTTTATATCCTTCCAAATGTTTGTATATTTAAAATATATTTTAATGAGATCATATCATTTGACCATTTACTGCTGCAACACTTTTTTTTTATTTTAGCAAAAAATCTTAGACATTCTTCTGCCTCAAAATATACTTTTCCAAAATTAGTTTTGGAGTTGTTGATGTTCTAGCCAATAGTGTTCCTGAACCTACAATGTTGAGCATTTATATCATCGTTGTCCATTTTCTTTCCCTTCTTGCTTTTTCCTTAGGAAAGAAATGGCTATTGAAAAAAAAAAAAGAGTTATCAAATATAAAAATAAGCTCCTGGCATAAGAGGTGAGAACTTCCAGGTGTATGGTAGTAGCAGTAATATTTGCCTGAGTATATTCAATAGCTCAATAAGGAATGCCATTCACCGAGTGCTTTCTGTGTGCCCCATGCTTCTAAAGACTTTGTGTAATCCTCACCACAAATCTGTGTGGTGATTTTATAGTTGTGGAAACTCTTCTTATTTTATAGTTGTGGAAACTAAGGTGCAGAGGGATTAAATAACTAGCCCAGGGTCATGGAGGTAATAAGAAACAGAGCCAGGAGCCAGATTTGGGCAGTCTGTTCTGAAGATCAGCCTCCTAAGAGTGGTGCTGGTCTGCCTTTTGTTGTACCCGAGGGCATCCTTTCTACTAGAGTGTGCCACTTAGCATTCAATTTCTTAGAATAAAACCAATAAATAATATAGTTAGCTGAATTATCAAAACCTTTAATGGACAGAGAAACAAAATAAAAGACACCATTTCTATGAGATAGGGATGAATGTTTCATCCTTATCAGTGGTTATTCTGGTTTGTTTGTTTTTGATAGTATGGTGGGCAAGAAAACATACCTGCAGCTTGACAGTGGAACCCTAATTTCAAGTTTAAAAATTTTTTAAAGAGAATCAATGTGAATGTATTGGTACATTTTCCAAATTATGGTTTTAAAATCATGAATTATTTAAATCTGCTAACATCAAGAGCTAAATTTTTAAGCAGTAATAGAATGTAGGCAGTCCTCTACCATTAATTCCACCTCTCTACCTCCTTCTGTCTTTCATACTCTGTTTGCTGGGGAGGAGGATGCTTTGTGACTGTGGTATCTTTAGGTGCAATGTCTGGCATTTGTAGATGTGCACAGAAGGAAGGAAGGAAATAAGGAAGTGAGAGAGGGTGGGAAGAAGAAAAGGAGAGAGCAAAGGAAGGAAGAGAGGGTGGAAGAAAGGAAGGAAGTAAGGAAAGAAGGAATGGTGGAAGGAAGAAAGGAAAGAAGGCTCGATACTTTTCAGCTAATAATCCAGGAAGGAAGGAGGAAAGAACTAAACTCCGGAATTTCCCCCGCCTCTTCCCACACAATTTGCTTTAATCATAGACTTGCTCAGGCCAAAGTTTGAAGATATCCTCATGTCACTTCTTTCTATCACATCTCATATTCAATCAGGAACCCCTGAAGCCCCTACTGTCAAAATACACCCAGAGCCCAACTCCTTCCCATCACCTCCATGATTACTTCCCTCTTGCAAGCCACCATCTTCTTTGGCCTGGATGATCGCAGTAGCCTCTTAATAGGTCACTCTGCTTCTATCTTCGGGGCAATACACTCTGTTCTAAAGACAGGAGCCAGTGCAGATCATGTCATTCCTCTTATCACAATCTTGCAGTGGCTGCCATTTCCCTTGGAGTTAAAGTGGTTATTGCAGCCTACAGTGGCCAGCCTGATCTGGAATGTGGTTCATCTCTGGCCTTCTTTTGTACTCTTCTCCCCCTCATTCCCTCAGCTCCAGCCACACTAGACTCCTTGCTGATCTTCAAGCACATCATGTATGCTTCCATCTTGAGACCATGGCACTGCATGGATTGCTCTTCTCCCCAATAACCTCACTCCAGTTCCCTAATTTTCCTCAAGATTTTGCTCGTGTTTAATTTTCCACATGAGACCAGCCATGACCATCATATATTTTTTAAAGATTTTATTTATTTATTTGAGAGAGAGAGAACACATGAGAGGGGATAGGGTCAGAGGACAAAGCAGACTCCCTGCCGAGCAGGGAGCCCGATGCGGGACTCAATCCAGGGACTCCAGGATCATGACCTGAGCCGAAGGCAGTCGCTTAACCAACTGAGCCACCCAGGCACCCCTGACCATCATATTTTTTAACTGCATCCTGAATCACTCTCATTTCCAGTCTCTGCTCTACTATGTGTGTGTGTGTGTGTGTGTTTATATATCATGTCTTTCTTTCTAACACATAATTTACTACATCTTTGCCTATTTTGTTCACTGATACAGATATATATAGAATATCGCTTTAGTCATGGTAGGTGTTAAGTACATTCTTTTTTTTTCTTTTTCTTTTTTTATTTTATTGTTATGTTAATCACCATACATTACATCATTAGTTTTTGATGTAGTGTTCCATGATTCATTGTTTGCGTATAACACCCAGTGCTCCATTCAGTACGTGCCCTCTTTAATACCCATCACCAGGCTAACCCATCCCCCCACCCCCCTCCCCTCTAGAACCCTCAGTTTGTTTCTCAGAGTCCATAGTCTCTCATGGTTCATCTCCCCCTCCGATTCACCCCCTTCATTTTTCCCTTCCTACTATCTTCTTCTTTATTTTTAAAAATATAATGTATTATTTGTTTCAGAGGTACAGGTCTGTGATTCAACAGTCTTACACAATTTCTTGAAAAAATGAATAATCATCCTACTCAACATCTCTTACAGAGGAGATTTGGCTTCATTGGTTTCCCATTAAGAGCATTGTTCTCATTGCTAAGCCCACCTCTCCAGTCAAGAATTTCAGCTAGGAGAACAGGCACATCAAGGACATCAGTCCTTGGGTCCCTGAAAGCTGTAGTCTTGGTTTCTGGCTGCCTAATTCTCTCTGGATTTAGGATAGAAAAATGTGGGTTCAAACACCCCATATGTAAGAAATATTTTAAAAGAAAGATGACATCTTTTGAAAAACAACGTCTTAGTTAGTGATCGAGGTTTATGTAAATGGCCATTCCTACATTAGGCCAGTTGCACAGTAGGAGATATCTAGGGGGATAGTTATAACTCCAAGGACCTATCCAAAAGTGAGATCCTAAGTAGCTTTCTATTATCACCTTAAGAAACTACAGAGAGTTCCCTGGAGGACAAGTCCATATTTTCTAGTTCTAGGATCATGCTTGCACAGTCCTAGATTGGAAAGAGGCAAATTGAAACAAATTGGAAATATGTAGGAACTATACCCTGTGAGACCACAGAAAAGCCAGGAGAAAAGATGAGGTTGCAGGTAGGAACCCGAGCTACTCCTCTCGGATTTAAATGGAGCACTGGACAACCCAGAGGAGGAAACATTGAAGTCCTGTGTGACACCAAGAAACGTGTGTAGATCATCACAGCATACAGGTAGAGGTCCTTTGTTCTCCTTCCTTTAAAGACTACCAACTTTGCAAGCTACATTTTGGAAACACATGGACTTTTTGATAGAGCTGAAATCCTTGAGGCGTCGGCATTATATATGGGTTCAAGGTGCCAGCTCTGGAACCATGCTCCTCTGAATCCCAGCTCTGACATTACTGCTTGTGAGACCTTGTGCCTAACCTCAGTGTTCATAGCAGTAAAGAAGGGATAAGAGTACGGCCTCCCTTCGTGTGAAGATTGAGATAATCCACATTGTGCTTGGCACAATGCCTAGTATGTGGGCAGCATTGGACAAAAGTCAGCTGCTGTTGTGCTACATAGCTGCTGTAGTTAGTTACTACCCTTCTAGAAATTTTAAATGAAAAATGGTGTTCAGGGAAGGAAAAGGGAATTATCTAGGAATATTGCCTGGGGAAGGACTGTTCGCCATCCAGACAGGTGCTTACAGAGTAGTATTTTCCTTGGTGAATTAACTGTACTCCAGGCTCTGCCCCTCTGCCGTGCAGTCTTAGAAGGATGATCTTGTCCCGGTACTTGACTACGCTGACTCCCATTCTCAAAGTTCACAAGAGCCTTAAAGCCACAATATCAGTTCATTGCTTAAAAGCTACAAAAATGTTTTGACTTTGGGGCGCCTGGGTGGCTCAGATGGTTAAGCGTCTGCCTTCGGCTCAGGTCATGATCCCAGCGTCCTGGGATCGAGTCCAGCATCGGGCTCCCTGCTCCTTGGGAGCCTGCTTCTCCCTCTGCCTCTCTCTCTCTCTCTCTGTCTCTCATGAATAAATAAATAAAATCTTTAAAAAAAAAATGTTTTGACTTTGCCAGTGTACACATTCTCCCTCTGTAGGTAAGTTCAGAAAGCCAAATTATGACATAGCATGGATTTAGAATAGACAGAGTTACATGCGATCACAATGTTTACTGTCTCCTGCTTTTGAGGACCTAAGATGTTGGCATGAGCAGTAGGACTAGGCTTTGCAGTAGGACAGGCCCCCTCCCTGGGCCCACAGAGGCACTTCCCTTCCTCGTGGGCAGCACATGTGTCCTTTTTCTCAGAGTGACTTGCTACCACCCTCCCTTTAATGGGCACATTCTTTCACATTCCAGATGTGTTAACACCCTCAACCACTTACCGTGAGGGTCCACCTTGGGAGTCTCTGGGAGATGATTTTGCATAACTCTGGATCAGTCTCTTAATTTGATCCTGAGATGTGGTAGACAATTTTGCTTTGTTCAATTCTGGGCTCAAAGAGGAATATTTCAATGTTGTCTGCTTGACTCATCTCTCCCAAGAAGACCCAAGAAGCCAAGAATTGCTGGAAAGTGTTAAGTACAAGCTGGGCCCAACAGGCTAAAGTCATATACCAGCCTCTACAACCACCTTTTGGACTGGATGAAGCAGGAGCCCAACCTGGGCCCCACTTAGTTTTCTCAGCAGCTTCCTGCTGTCCTCCTCCGCCAGCCTTGGCCGGCCAGAAAGTCGGGAAATGCTGTCTGAAGACTGACCTCTATTGCTTCAGACTTGCCCTAACTTGGCATCCATGAGCAGATCCACCTCAATGCTCCAGATTCGGTGATGTCTCTTTATCATGGTTTCTCAGCATGTATTAAAAATGAAATTAAGTCTGGGCGCCTGGGTGGCTCAGTTGGTTAAGCGACTGCCTTCGGCTCAGGTCATGATCCTGGAGTCCCTGGATCGAGTCCCGCATCGAGCTCCCTGCTTGGCAGGAAGTCTGCTTCTCCCTCTGACCCTCCTCCCTCTCATGCTCTCTGTCTCTCATTCTCTCTGTCTCAAATAAATAAATAAAATCTTTAAAAAAAAAAAATGAAATTAAGTCATACTTTGTTGTTTTTACTGTTTAATGACTATTTTGCACATGAAAGAAGGAGTTGTGTTTGTCTTTTTACTATTGTACCCAAGAGATTAAAATACTGTATGTCACATATAAGGGTTTAATGAATATTCACTGGATGTTAATGCCCCTAGGACAGTGTTTTCACTTGTTTAAATTTTTATTTATTTTAACTTATTTTTTATTGGAGTATAGTTGACACACAATGGTACATTATTTCAGGAATACAACATAGTGGCTCAACAAGTTTATGCATTATGCTGTGTTCAGAAGTATAACTGCCATCCATCCCCATATATCCCTTTTATAGTATCATTGACTATATTCCTTATTCTGTGCCCTTCATTCCCATGACTTACTCATTCTCTAACTAGAAGCCAGTACCTCCCACTTTGCTTCACCCATTTTGCCCACACTACCACCCCCTTCCCCTCTGGTAGCCATCAGTTCATTCTCTGTATTTATAGATCTGATTCTGCTTTTTATTTGTTTATTCATTTGGGTTTTTTTTTTTTTTTTTTAGATTCCACTTTTGAGTAAAATCATATGGTATTTGTCTTTTTCGGTCTGACTTACCTCACTAAGCAAAATACCCTCTAGGTCTGTCCATGTTGTCTCAGATGGCATGATCCCATCCTTTTATGGCTGCATAATATTCCATTGTGTATATATACCACATCTTCCTTTTCCGTTTTTGTCTACTGATGGACATTGAGGTTGCTTCCATAGTTTGGTATTGTAAATAATGCTACAGTAAGCATAGGGGTGCATATATCATTTCTAATTAGTTTTTTTTTTTTTCATTTTCTTTGGGTAAATACCCAATAATAGAATTATTGGATCATATGGTATTTCTGTTTTTATTTTTTTGAGGAACCTCCATGTTGTTTTCCACAGTGGTTGCACCGATTTACATTCCCACCACAATGCAAAAGGGTTCCCTTTGCTCCACATCCTTGGCAACGCTTATTTCTTGTCTTTTTGATTCTAGCCACTCTGACAGGTATAGGGTGAAATCTCATTGTAGTTTTGATTTGCATTTCCCTGATGATGAGTGATGTTGAACATCTTTTCATTTGTCTCTTGGCCATCTATATGTTTTCTTTGGAAAAAATGTCTATTCGGATCCCCTTCCCATTTTTTAATTGGAATTTTTTTTTGGTGTTAAGATGTATGAGTTTATATGTTTTGGATATTAACCCCTTATAGGATATATCCTTTGCAAATATCTCCTCCCATTCTGTAGGTTGCCTTTTAGTCTTGCTGGTGGTTTCCTTTGATGTGCAAAAGTTTGTTGTTGTTGTTTTTTAATTTTGATGCAGTCCTAATTAGGACTTGTTTATTTTTGCTTTTGTTTCTCTTTGCTTAGGAGACATATATAGGAAAATGTTGCTATGGCCCATGTCAAGCTTGTGTTCTCTTCTGGGACCTTTAATGGTTTCAGGTCTCACATTTTGTTCTTTAATCCATTTTGAGTTTAGTTTTGTGTATGGTGTTCAAAGGTGGTCCGGTTTCATTTTTTTACAGGTAGCAGGACAGTGTTTTTAAAACCAAAGGTATCAACCTTCTCATGCATTATGAAACCAATTCAGTGGGTTACAACAAGAAGTAAGAAAAGAAGAAATTGAATAAAATAGAAAAAATGACCATGCATCATGCATAAGGAATTATTTCATGTAAATTCGTTTCAGGATAAATATGTCTGTGTAATAAAACACAACCCACACACATGCACACATACAGGCATGCTTGTGCACAAAGGTACACACTCTTTGTAATCCAAGGCGCTCTTACTAAGGAGGGGCAAAAGGAGGGGTGATGCAGGCAGTGTTGATTTGTAAAAAGAAAAAAAAATAGTAGAATTTTATATACTAAACTCCAGCAATAAGGTTTAAAACAAATCTTGACTAGTGTGTGTCAAAGGACAGGGCTACATCTGAATCTCCAGGTGGCTATATGAGTTTAATATTTATCAAAAGAAGGCACTGATTTAAAATAGTAATAAACACTCTGTTTCAGTTTTATATTACTGTATAACAGACTATTCCAAAAATTGATGTCTAAAAAGCGACTATTCTACTCTGCAGTCCGCACTGGGCTCAGCTAGGCAGTTCTGCTCATCTTACTGTGGCTCTAAATGTGACTGCATTCCCTTGGTGGGTTGACTGGAGGCTAGGGGTTCAGCTAGGATGACCCTACCTTCTGGCCACTTCCTGCAGGCTCACAGCTTTTCTGTCTCTCCATGTGATCTCTCCTACAAGGTGGTGAGAATTCCTTACCTGGCAGCTCAGAACTCCCAGAACACAAAAGCCAGGCCATCTTAATGCAGAAGCCCAGAACTGGCATACAACCAGTTTTGCCAAATAAAGCAAGTCCCAGGTGCAGCCCAGGTTCAAGGAAAAGAGACTATACAAGTTGTATTATTGTAACAAATGTAATAGAATATCATACTCTTTTTGGTCCAAAATGTACATTTCCCCTCATCCCACCTCTGCAAATGCTTTGCCAATATGAGCCCTTTTTTTTTTTTTTTTTGGTCAACTGTCCTTCATTTGTTTCTCCATCTATTGAAATGCTACTCATCTTTCTAGGTCCAGCTCAAAGCTACTTCTGTGACTCTTTTCTTGATGCCCCCTGCCCCATTATCTCATGCTCGAAGCAGTCACCCTTTTATTAGTACTCTCAGTACTCAGTACTCACACAGCTTTATGGCTACATTTCGTATCATGCCTTGGCATATAGTTGTACACACACAAACACACACACGTATAGCTTCCTTTCTAGATTCTAAGCTGCTTATCTAGATTAGGTGATCACTAAGTCTTGAAAAAAATAAACTGGTTCTTATGCCTCTTAAATGACAACTCTAAATATAATTTTTCACTAGTATAAAGAGATAGGTGGTGAGATACTCAAAACTATTGGGGGAAAAAAGCACACTACATGGAGCACCAGCATAAAACAATTGCACTTTATATCTTTAGAAACCCCTTTTCTATATAGTAATTTTTATATCTAGAACTTTGTCTTGTGTTTTTTTTCCCCAGTTTATATTTAACTTCTTTATGTGGTGATTTCCTCCTACCTAACATGAAGAAGCTTAATGTCTTAGCTTAGAAAAATACACATTTCAACCAGCTTATATTTTATGGAAATGTTTGAGGAACCAATAGCCTTTTTACAATAGTATCATCAGTCAAATACAAAGGCAGGTCTGAAGTTGCCCTATCACTCTTAGAACTCTGGATTTCCCCCTGCACCCATTTTGTACACTGATAGCCTTAAATTGTGATCTGTGGCCCCGAGGTGGTTCATGCTTTTCGGAAGAAAGTTCTGTGAGCCTTCGGAAATTGCGGGCAGAAATGTGTGTCCATGTTCACATCTACATTTTTCCAGGGAGACAGTCCAGTAAGCTCATCAGATTTTTAAAGTTTAAGAACCCCAAATATATTGATTTTAAATCTGCCTGCCCTCTTAGAATCCCTCTCTTCTGAATCAAAAAATACGATTCTTTTTCAATTGCATGTGTAACCTGTTCCTCCCAGAGAAATTGGACATTTATATAAACCCTTCAATCTTTCATCTTTGCATTTTACTTCTGGGTAACTCTGATGTTATGTTATAACCCTCCTGCTGGAGATTGCTTATCATGCCTCTGGCAACTTCACCAGTGTGGGCTTTCTTAATTTGGTGGACTTGCTACTCCCATTGTGATCCCTAGACCAACAGCATGAACATCACCTGAGCACTTGTTAGAGCTGCAGAACCTCAGCACTCAGAAATGCAGCCCTCCTCAATCAGAATCTGCATTTTAACGAGGTTGCTAGGAGGTGGCTGAACATATTAAAATATTAGAAGCCTAGTGCATGTAATAGCTCACGTCCTGTTTCTTCAGTCTTTCAGGATCTGTGTTTTTAAATTCTCTATAACATTAACAATTATCATTGTATTTCTATTTTAATATCACCTACCAGTTTTGATGAAATCTCGAATTAACTTCAAGATTTGCAGGAGGCAAGGGATGGGGGAGTGGATCAACTAATCAGTCTGATTATTAAATAACCTACCATTCAGGGCATAGGTGTAGTTTCTGTGACCCCCAACAGAATCCTAGGGTACCTACAGCTCGACTCTGGGTTTTAGTGTCTATGTTTTTCCACCAGGTTTAAAAACATTTAGAGAAAGAGGCTGGAAAGTCAATTATTTTAAGATGAATGCTATAAATGAGGTGACTTTACCAAAAATTGAAAATGCAATCATTATGCTGAATTACATTGAAAAAATTCAGTTTACACTCGGAAAAATTTCTGAAAGCAGAATTTTGCTGCCCATTTTTTCATCCTGGATCCAGCAGTGCTAAGTTAAGCATACATCTTTTCTGCTATACAGTATGTGTATCAAACTATCTTTTTCTCCAATTTGACTTTCATCCCTAAGAGTTTAAGGAATTTATGGCTTGGTGCATTTGATGTGGCACAGTTCCACATGTGAGGGATGGTGATTTGGATAGCACGACAGAAGTACATGCCAAGAATAATTGGCTTCTGTCTTGCGGAACAGCTCAAATACTATGTGTATCACAGCATGTAATTTGGGTGTACAAGATGCCTGTAGTTCAAAGTGCTTTACTCCGCTGCAGGGGCAAGCTGAGCTTCCTGCTGGCCGGCTCCTTGTGTGTGCATTAAACAGCCCGGGTACAGTTGGAAAGAAAGCACCCATGTAGTAAGTGCATTCTCATAGTCCTTCAAATGGCATAGACATTAGCTCCAGGATTCTTTTTGTCCCTCTGCCCCTTCCTCTTTTCCTTCCTTCTTCCCCTCCTTCCTTCTTTTTTCCCTTCTACTGAGGATAATGCAAATCAAGTCTGTTTCTGCTTACTTTGACTCTTTGTCAGCTTTTTCAAGCAGTGTTTCCTTGCTATTAATAAGAATTGCCTAAGGCTCTAATACAACATGCAGAGTCCCAGGCTATTCACTTCAGAATCTGATTCAGTCAGCTTGGAAAGGAATAGAGAAGCCGTTTTTAACTAGCAGCCCAAGTGATTCTTATAATTAGGCTAGTTTGAGAACCGCTACAGTTCTTTTTTTTTTTTTTTTAATTTTATTATGTTATGTTAGTCACCATACAATACATCATTGGTTTTTGATGTAGTGATCCACGACCCATTGTTTTCGTATAACACCCAGTGCTCCATGCAGTATGTGCCCTCCTTAATACCCATCACCGGGCTAACCAATCCCCCTTCCCCCCTCCCCTCTAAAACCCTGTTTGTTTCTCAGAGTCCATAGTCTCTCATAGTTCATCTCTCCCTCCAATTCCTTCCCCCCTCATTTTTCCCTTCCTTCTCCTAATGTCCTCCATGCTATTCCTTATGTTCCACAAATAAGTGAAACAATATGATAATTGACTTTCTCTGCTTGACTTATTTCACTTAGCATAATCTCCTCCAGTCCCATCCATGTTGATGTAAAAGTTGGGTATTCATCCTTTCTGATGGCTGAGTAATATTCCATTGTATATATGGACCACATCTTCTTTATCCATTCATCTGTTGAAGGGCATCTCGGCTCTTTCCACAGTTTGGCTATTGCGGACATTGCCACTATGAACACTGGGGTGCATATGGCCCTTCTTTTCACTACATCTGTGTCTTTGGGGTAAATACCCAGGAGTGCGATTGCTGAGTCATAGGGTAGCTCTATTTTTAAGTTTTTGAGGAACCTCCACACTGTTTTCCAAAGTGGCTGTACCAACTTGCATTCCCACCAACAGTGTAAGTGGGTTCCCCTTTCTCCACAACCTCTCCAACATTTGTTGTTTCTTTCCCTGTCCATTTTTGTCATTCTAACTGGTGTACGGTGGTATCTCAATGTGGTTTTGATTTGGATTTCCCTGATGGCTAATGATGATGAACATTTTTTCATGTGTCTGTAGCCATTTGTATGTCTTCTTCAGAGAAGTGTCTTTTCATATCTTCTGCCCACTTTTTGACTTGATTATTTGTTTTTTGGGTGTTGAGTTTGAGAAGTTCTTTATAGATCTTGGATACCAGCCCTTTATCTGTAGTGTCATTTGCAAATATCTTCTCCCATTCTGTGGGTTGCCTCTTTGTTTTGTTGACTGTTTCCTTTGCTGTGCAGAAGCTTTTTATCTTGATAGTCCCAAAAGTTCATTTTGCTTTTGTTTCACCTGCTTTTGGAGATGTATCTTGAAAGAAGTTGCTGTGGGCGATGTCAAAGAGGTTACTGTCCATGTTCTCCTCTAGGACTTTGATGGATTCCTGTCTCACATTGAGGTCTTTCATCCACTTTGAGTTTCTCTTTGTGAATGGTGTTAGAGAATGGTCGAGTTTCACTCTTCTGCATGTGGCTGTCCAATTTTCCCAGCACCATTTATTGAAGAGACTGTCTTTTTTCCATTGCATGTTTTTTCCTGCTTTGTCAAAGATTATTTGACCATAGAGTTGAGGGTCCATATCTGGGTTCTCTATTCTGTTCCATTGGTCTATATGTCTGAGAACCACTACAATTCTCACAAGTAGAGGCTGTGAGTGAGTTGCACCCTGGTTATCAACAGTAGCTGGGTGACTTTGGGTAAATTATCTGAACTTTTGAAGCCCTTAGTTTCAATGTGTAAAAGAGGGATAATACTAACCCATAGTATTGCTGTAGAGGACAATGTATATAAAGCATCCAGGATAGTGCATGGTTCATAGTTTACAGTCAGTAGACATCAGTTCCTTTATCTCATTGCAATGTAGTGTTTTCCAGGAGTCCATTTTGAATTTTTTTCCCAAATGTTTATCTGTGTTGTGTATAATTTCGAAAGTAAAATGCAGGTAACCAAACACATCCAATTTTAATTCAACAGACATTTTGTGAGTCTTTGGTATGTCAGGAAGTTGAACATACATTATCTAATTTAATCACCGCAGTAAACTCTATGTGTGGTGGATGTAATCATTACCATACAACATCCATAAACTGAGGCTCGGGGATAATTCTACATTCAGTAAAGTGGCAGATCCAAATCTAGGCTTTAGAGGCCCAGTCCAGTACCCTTTCTATTCTACCACAACAGTGTTTGCCCTCATCATTGCGTCTGTTTTTAAGAATGTCTAACCTGTAGGGGCACCCAGGTGGCTCAGTCAGTTAAGCGGCTGACTCTCGGTTTCGGCTCAGGTCGTGATCTCAGGGTTGTGCGATTGAGCCCTGCATCGGGCTCCGTGCTCAGTGGGGAGTCTGCTTAAGATTCTCTCTTTCCCTCTCCCTCTGCCCCTGACTCCCTCCTCCCTCTCTATGAAATAAATAAATAAATCTTTAAAGAAAAAAAAGAATAACCCATACACCCCTGCCCACATGTATATACCAATAGCTATAAAGGTACAAAATCAAGTTGAGTTAATTTTCTGAGTAATGTATTTTATTCAAATCATCTCAATTAATCATCCCATGAAAAGTATTTGTATAAATCAGTTGTCCTCAAACTCAAATGCATCAGGGGTCAGGCAGGTAATAGAAAAGGACAAGCCAGCCAGCTATAAGGCAATAAGAAGTTGTAGGGACAATGGCAAGCTGGAGGGAACAGTCCATCTAAAGTAAGCAGTTTCTGCTTAGTTCCAGGCCCTTGTTAAAGTGCCAGGATGTGGGTTCTCTGTTGTCAAATCTTTAGCTTTTTTAAGACAGGAAGAAATCCAAAATTTTATGTGAAATTTCCCAATTTTTAAACAATGTGTGTGGGCCAGACCACATCCGTGGACCACATCTGGCCAGAAGACTCCCAGCTAGTTTGCAGCCTTGACCTAACTGTCCTTAATTCTGTGTTTCTCTTGACCTAGTAAAAAAAAAATCCATTTAAATGGCTTGTGTATAGTGGACACTTCTAGGCAGTTCTTCACAGTATATGCAAATTTCAGAGACTGACCTTTCTTTTTCCAGGTGCAGAAATTTGATTTTCTCAGAACCTAGTTAGACCAGGTACTGTGACTGATACTCAGAACTCAAGAATTTAATGTGACAGCAAGATCACTAATTAAGTAATTTACAGTGAGAAATGCATTGTCAAGTAGACAGGATACCATATTGGCCTGCTCAGTTCATTCTTTCCTAGCCCCTGGGAAGTAAACTCCTAATCAGAAGCTGCTTTTGTGAATATTGAGTCAGAACCCGGGAACTGAGGGACTTTAAAGAAGTGTTTCCCTTGGATGTGAGGGCGATCTGGCTGCGACATCTGTCACCCCATTGATCGCCAGGGTTGATTTGGCTGATCTGGCTGGCTAGGCGGGTGTCCCCTTCCTCCCTCACCGCTCCATGTGCGTCCCTCCCGAAGCTGCGCGCTCGGTTGAAGAGGACAACCTTCCCCGATAGAGGAGGACCATTCTTCAGTCAAGGATATACAAGTAGCTGCGCTCCCCTGCTAGAACCTCCAAACAAGCTCTCAAGAAGTGTTTCCCTGTGTCAGATCCTAGAATCTTCCTCTCCTTATGGTAGCCTTGCCACTGGGTTGAAATATTAGGACCCAGATATGCCAAATAATGCTGGCCAGGTGTCTCTGCTACTGGAGGTGTGCTTCTCAAACTCATGGTGAGATTTTGTTAAAACTCAGATTTCAGGGCCCTATACCCCAGGGATTCTGATTCAGTACTTCTGGGGTGGGACCTGAGAATTTTGTGTTTCTAACAACTTCTCAAGTGATGCTGATGCGCATGGACTGCTTGATGGGGAACCCTCTTTGAGAACCACCTTGCTCCAGCTTGTCTTCACCTGCCACTGTTAGTGTCTCTGCTTTAACAGGCTAATGTAGGATCAGGAACTAGAACCTGGATGTGTGGACAATTTTTAGGTTGTCCGTGTTTACATTTTTAAAGCATTTTATTTAATTAAAAATATTTGACTAATTACTTCATTTTATTGAATTCAAGATGCCATTGATTGTAAGACACATGGATTTTAGAGGCGCTACAAATGTGGGAAAAGAATGTGCTTTTTTTAGAGTCATTGCAATTCAAATTGTAAAGTAAGCCTTGGTTTGGGGTATTCTCCTCTAGATTATATTATATAAAGCTGAACTGGGTGGACCCATATGAGGAAAGGATTGCTATGTATCTTTTTTAAACAAACACAAGCTGAATGGTAAGCCTCCCTTTTCTAGTTCTTAATGAAAGAGACACAGTGATCTATGGCTGACTTTGTCATCTAATTGAAATTTATTGTTACTCTGTCTGTCCTCTCCTACTCAAACATGACTCTGCACTGCCAGATCTTCACTATGGACTGAATCTCTTTTTGTCTTACTAGATTGTTAAGGCTATGCACCTTTTTTTTTTTTTTCACCACTGATTATCCGACTCACTGTTTCCTTGGCCTCTCAGAAAAGGACAATTATAGGACAAGGATTGTTCCACTGTCCTAATCCTACCTTACCTTTATGGTCATAAATTACTATTCCTAAGAAAAGAGGTCTTGGAAAAAATGACTGTTACATTTCACTAAGCATCTTCATGCGTATGTAAGGGGATGACTGGCGAGACAGACATTCTAAATCCATGCTCGCCATTTCTCAGTCCAGTTTTGGAAAACGTCCTAGGGGTTCATATATTTATGATTTTTTGGAAAAAAATCACTGAGGGGAGTCCCTTGATACGTAAATATAAAGCCTTGTTGGCCTCTCTTTCCCTAGAGAAAGAGTATGATGAGATCTCCCCCTTTTCATTAGAAGCTGCCCCTCCCCCTTGGTAGAGTTTGAGAGACTAGACCTAATTACCTAAGAATCTGAGGAGTCTATTGGGAGAAGAGAGTTGGAACCTCTCTCTGCTGTTGCACGTAAGGGAAGCCCGTGAGAACAGATCAGGTGGGGCCAGGTAGTTATTGACAGGAAAGAATGCTGAACAACAGGCACTAGAGGGCTTAACACATCTGGAGGCAAGGAAAAGCCCAGGTGCCTGCTCAAGGCAACAGCCTAAGGTTGTTGATTGAGGGCTGATTTTTGTCTAAATAAGCGAGATGAAATCAAAGAGCCACAATCTTGGGAGTCCAAGGTTGGGCTATCCTAGAAGCCTGGGGAGACCTGCACCAGCAGGACCCAGGACTTCACAAGACTAGTGTTCAGTGTGATACAACGTAACAACAGCAGAAGCCTTCATGCTAACTGACAATCCTCTCTCCACCTGAGGTTGAGAAGCAAGACCTTATTTTAGTCTGAATAACTCCAAGGTTCTTGGGCAGTTTGGAGTGGGGTGGGGGTTCAAGAAGGAAGAGACAGTATTTACATCTAAGCATTCTGCTATCCTCTGTGGATATAGAATCAAATGAGACAGGGCGCCTGGGTGGCTCAGTTGGTTAAGCGACTGCCTTCGGCTCAGGTCATGATCCTGGAGTCCCTGGATCGAGTCCCACATCCGGCTCCCTGCTCGGCGGGGAGTCTGCTTCTCCCTCTGACCCTCCCCCCTCTCATGTGCTCTCTCTCATTCTCTCTCTCTCAAATAAATAAATAAAATCTTTAAAAAAAAAAAAGAATCAAATGAGACAAGATCCATAATGACAAGAAGGAAGACTCTCAAGAAAATTACTCATATCTAGTTAGGGAAACTGACACTCACACATTCAGCAAACTATTGAGTATCTCCTGTGTGCCAGAACCTGGGATCCACAGTGGACTAAAATAAACATAACTCTAACCTCATGGAATCTTCCAAATCCAATAGAATAGGTGTGATCATGAAAGTACTTGCAAAGATATGCTTAAGTTTCCCTGTCTTTTAGAGCATGCTAAATATATGTAGTATAGAGTTTCACAGATAGTAGGTAATTCACTTACACCTTGGAGGCCTTTTGTAATGTCTTCATAAATGAAATTTTAAAAAGGCATTTCAGACAGAGGGGACAGCATGTGTAAAGTCACAGACACGTAAAGAAAGAGGTGACTATTCTGAGTAGCTTATAGTATGTAGGGTACAGATGGAAGGGCAAGGAATAAGACTAGGTGTGAATGCAGATTGGGGCCACCTTCTAAAAAATCTTATTTATACTTATAAACAGTGGTGTACCACCAAATATGGATAAGTGAGGCATGCCACATTCTGCAGTTTAGGTGACGTAGGTGGGACAGGTTGTGAGTGCCGCTAAGTGGAGAGGATCTGTGGAACTGCTGTAAGCAGGGAGGGAGTCTAGTTTGGGAGAATACTGAAATGTTCTAGGGGCTCCTGGGTGGCTCAGCCAGTTAAGTGTCTGCCTTCAGCTTGGGTTATGATCTCAGAGTCGTGGGATCGAGTCCCACATCAGGCTCCCTGTTCGGCAGGGAGTCTGCTTCTCCCTCTCCCTCTCTCCCCATGCTCCTGATCTCTCTCTCTCTTTCTCAAATAAATAAATAAATAAGATCTTAAAAAAAAAGAAGTGTTCTAAGCATGACATTGTGGAAGAAAATTGAGATCTTTATCACAGGCTGTGTGTTGGGGAAAATAAGATGTACACCCTGCTCTCAACAAGCTTGAGACATAAAACAGGTGAAACCTGAGAGCAGGTGCCTCACCATGTAGTTGGAAGTGCTGAAGAAAGCATACCGTACCTGCATTACCATTGTGTGCACTGTGGTTGGTAAAGAAGGCTGCTGGGAGAGGGTGAGGAAGTGAGGACCATAATCGAAGAAGAGATAAGAGGAGCAGAGCAATGTCTTAAAAAAAAAAAAAAGTAAAAGCCTTAAAACATCCAATCCTCCTGTGTATAATGGCGGATGCTATTTTGAGAACATCAATTTCAGGAGACACCATAATAATGTGTTTGTGTGTGTCCTTCAAATGCTACCACCATAAAGGACCTCGAGTTCACTCCTGAAATTCAAGTACCAGTTCTTGCTCTTGAATGTGGAACATTCTGCTGCCCTGCAAACTATAACTCACACCGTCACGTTATCCGGCCTCTCTCTCATTTTCTTGGTAATTTAGTGGCCATATAAACTTGTATATGACTTGTGGTAAATATGGTGATTCTCACTTTATAACCAAAGAGGGTGGGTTTTACAGTTTGTGAGCACTTATGACCGTAAAGCCTGAAGTATGAGTCACGGGGTCTTACCCAGGTAGTAAGATGTGTTACTGTTCAGTTGGTTAGCTGAATATCCTGGGCTAACCTCGCTAAAGTTTGCTTTGTTGGCAAAACCCTGGATCTTTACTGATAGATTCACGGTCTGAATTTTGCTTCTCATTCTTGGCTGATTCTATAGTTTGGGGAAAACATTGTACTCTTTCTGCTCTTTTACGAGGCTCTTTTACCCTCACCACTCTTCCTACAGCATGGACTTGTGAATGTTCATGTGCTGCCTGGAGCATCTGTGGCCATCCAGCAACTTGCATGGCCTTGAGAATGAAAGGCATGTGGGAAGGATGGTGGAGCAGAAAGATGATAGGAGCCCAGGTCTCCGGTGAAAACGGTGTCATCGTTCCAGCCTTGGCCTATCACTGAATTATCTTAACATGAGACAAAAGGGGCACCAGGGTGGCTCAGTCAGTTAAGTGTCCGACTCTGGGTTTCAGACCCAGGTCATGATTTCATAGGTCTTGAGATGGAGCCCAGATTTGGTTTCCCCGCTCAGCAGGGAGGCTGCTTGAAGATTTTCTCCCTCTATCCCTCCCCCCATGTGTACTCATGCGTGCGCTCTCTCTCTCAAACAAATAAATCTTAAAAAAAATGAAACAAAAAGGAATCACTCTCTTACTGAAGCCACTACTAGCTGCCTAAGTCAATTTCTAACTCATACATTAGCATCACATTTATCTTTACATAATTTTCCATCATTCGGTTCTGTCTTTACAATACTGGAGGCAATAGCTTACTAACGAACTTGGGGGTCTTCGTGGTGCAATTAGAGATTCAACATAATTTGCCAAATTTCTAAATTTCTAAAATTAATTAATTATTAGATTTATGAAAAAACAGCCATGATATGTGAACAATGGCCACTGTGTTTGGTAGAAGTTGGGAGGAGGAAAATCGAGGGAAGTTTATGAATCAAGGAAACCACAGAATTTTTAAAATATTGTAAGTTGTTGGGGTTGGGGGAGCTAAAAGCACTTTGATCTTAGTCTGAAGCAAGTTCACGTTTTATAGTAGGATGGAAACCTCTATTTCTCAGTACACCTGTGCTTTGATCTCCTTGTCTGTTATTGCAACGTGATTATGAGGATTACTGGGTCATTCTCAGCCAAAGCTGTTTTTGTGATTTAATTTTCTGGGAGAGGAAGGGGATCATTAAAGGATATCATTAAAAGGAGAGCCACGAGGCTTGTAATTGACCTTCCTTGAAAGTAGTCCCATCTGGAAGATTTTATCGGTAAACATTTATCAGTGTATTTGGCTTTTAAGCAGATTCTTCTCGTCTTGTCTTTAAAGAAAACAGACAAAAGCTAAAAAGGAACCACATGAGTGCTCATGGGTGGCTTTTGTGCGTGCTCAATGGAAAGACAAATTATATTTAAGGAGAAAAGTTATCTTCTAACATAATTATATGATTGTTTTTTCAGTTTTGCTTCAGTGATTCTCTTTTTCAGATTGTAATTTGCAGGTTATGATGTTCTTCAGTGATTATGCTTTGCTGTGATTTGCTTGCATGTGTGTTTTGAGTGGAACTGGTAGGAGAGATGGGATGTTTGTGAAATCCAGTGAGCAGGGGCCTCGAAAATCTCTTACAGCTCTGTGGGTGTGTTGAGCACAGCACTAGTCTGAAACTTCAGATTGTACTTTTCTAAAGTGCAGGAACTATTTTTAGGAAGACAAACGTTGTTGTGGTTTAAATAAAAGTACTAACGTGACGCATTACCAGTCAAAATACATAACTCAAGCGGTCTTGTAAAGTTGTGTTTTTTGGCTGTCAGAAGAACTGCTTCATTTTTCACATATCTGGATGTTTTCCTGTTTGGTTGGTTTTGCATGTTGACTTACAAGTGTCAGTTATCACAGTGCTTGTCCTATGCCCGTTCCATAGTTAGTTTCTGCAAGAGAAAATTCCTTTTTTTAAAATCTGTTTTTAAGTTTTATCTGACAGTTACGCAAATATTTCTCCAAATTGACAGGCCGCTTTGTTTCTTCCATTCCCTTGAGAATATTCCTCAGTCAGTTTAGCAAGCAAAATTTGACCTTGTGGAGTATAATAGTGAAGAGTATCACACACCCTTGAACAGTTGTTACACACTCATTTTCACACTCGGCAGAATGTCCTCCTGGATGCTTTTCTCCCACGGGTAGCAGGTGGATGGCTTCATACCACCACTTAACGGGGTTCCCTCAGGTTTTAAGCAGACTATGGGGTACCATTTGCATTAGAACTCTTTATGAGGATTTTCTCTCTCCATTTTGGGCTTTATTCTCAGTTTCCATATACATAGGCACAGCGCCCATGTCAGAATCCTAGAGCTCTATCTTTCCAGGTTTTATGTTCAACAGAAAAAAAGAGCATCTCTCTCTAGTAGCTCCCCTATAATTAAAGATGGTAGACCCTACCCTGAACCAATCACAGTGGTCCCACCTAACATTAAGGAGTTTCTTCAAAGAAAATCAGGATATTGTTTTCAAAAGAAAGGAGAACTGAATGCTGGTCATCCATAACAACCAGCTGTTCACTAGAGATGCAGTCCTATTTCTTGATGAGATGGCAACTTCTCGTGGATATCAGCTCATGACAGATGGATCAGAGCTAACGAGTGGATTCTGAAGTCTTATTGCCCATTTGAACTCGTTGCCAGTTCTGTCTCTTCACAGCTCAAGAGGACTACCCAGGAAAGCAGGGCTAAACACAAATCACATTTCACTAATTATTGGATTAACTGTCACTAGGGCCCACGTTTATTCACAACTTAGCTCCTCGTCCTCACTTTCTCCATCCTTCTCATTCATCAGTTCCTCCTCAGGTGCCACTGCCATAAGTCCCATCTCCATCTTGAAGGAGAACGCTTGATTTTTTTCCCTTGGTTTCCTCCACAGTAACCACCACAGTGCTTGGTGCGTGGTACACAGTTAAGTAATATTTGTGACATGAGTAGAGGACATTTGAGGGAAATACGAAGCTATGTACCCTTAGCAGGAATGAGTTGAGAACCCCAGAAATAGCCTGTTCAACAGCTTTGTTTGAATTCTCATTCATCTTCAGCTTCTGGAAACTCTTCTTATTTTAAGGAGTTTATTTATAATTATTTCAGATTTATTAATCTAGTATCAGTCTTAGGCAATTATAAAATTGTCTTGGGGAATGAGAAGGAGAAAAACTGGGAATATTATAAACAGTTCAGCGTATTGTTTAAGTAGTGAAGAAAATTCTGTCTTCATTTTTTCTTTTTACTGGTAGTCAGCGTGAGGCCTGGAGAACTCAAGAGCAGACTGGAAGTGGTATCAGGAGAAAGCAGTCATCCAAGTCTTCTACTAATCAGGTAGCCAGAAATAATGAGAGGGTGCAATAGAAACGTTCAAAGAAAGGTTTCTTGGCACACATTGCTATTTAATTATCTTATTTCTGGAAGAACTATAGCTCCACTGTTAGCTACGTTTATCCTTTAGCCATTTAATATAGTAATATCGCCAGTGTAAGTAGGAGAAGGAATCAATTACTGTGATAAGCTGGATCCTTTGTAAGAGAATACTAGAATACTAAGAAGGATTTTTGGGTTTTGTCTTAGTTTATTTTGTTGTTGTTGCTCCATTCCTTTGAGGTAAGAAATTAGCATCTAAAAACACCACCTCATGGGATTGTTAATAAAATTGTCCATGGTAATTTAATAAGCATAAAAACAAAAAATATTGTTCTGCTTTGTCATGCAAGATGGTTAAATCATTAATTAAAGGCAAAGAGTCATTCTTAGTTATTTTTTTAGTAGCTCGCAAAATTTGGTGGCAATATACAAAGCCTAAGCAAAACTGACTTCCAAATTAGTATTTGGCTTTTATTTCTTACGGCATATTATCTACTGACCCATCTATTCAGAAGTATCAGCTGTATGAAAAGGAAGTCCACTTCTTCCGAAGCACAAAGGCTGGTACGCTTTGTAAATTTGCTCGACCTCTTGATACCCTGTCTTGGTGGTGTTAGCAAAAAAGCAATGTTTTTCGCAGGGTGTTCATAGTCACAGGTGTTAGCAAAAAAGCAATGTTTTTCTCAGGGTGTTCATAGTATCCGGGTAGTGCTGAGGGTGCTCCTTTTTCTTTCTTGTGTCTCTAACATTGAGTTTCAAAGTTGAAGATAAAACCCAACTGTGAGGTCTCCTTTTCAGGAACCAACCCTGTATGTCACTTAGATTCCCCCTGCTCTGCATTTAAACCCTCAGTCATCTCAAGCATGGATTAACTACAGTTGAATTCTAGATTACAAATGTATTTTCTCATATTTTGCAGGGATCATTCCATCGTTTTCTACCATGGATGACATCCTGATATCTGTTCAAAACCTATTTTTCTTGGCAAAAAATTTTTATGAGCTTCTCTTCATCACCAATATTTCTGTATTTCATGGTCAGTCATCCTGGTCTGGGTCTTCATCCATTGTCCTGGACACACACTAGATCTTTTCACTCTAGACATATGGGTCCTTTAATTCTGGAATTTCTGCTTTTATTAGTTCATCAATAATTTTACTTTCTCCATTTTCTCTATCCTCTCTTCCTGGGATTCCTCATCATTGAGTGTCAGATCTCCTAGATCAGATCCCTTAATTTCCTCATTTTTTTTCTTCCCATTTTTTACCTCCTTGGTGTTTTGTTCTGGCTTCTGGAAGATTTCTTCAAATTTATCTTCCAGCCTTTTGGTTAAAATTTTATTTTGGTCCTATTTTTTTTTTTTTTTTTGAGATTTCAATACTCTCTTGTTCTTTGATGATTCCTTTTTAATAGCATCTATTCTTACATCAGGAATACATTATCTTTCCAATGGCACAAATGATAGCTCTTCAGAGGTTTTTCACTATCTGTTTCTTGTGGATATCTATATTCAGTTGATGTGGTATGCTTATTTTAGTCTCTTTTCTTCATTCTGGAGAATTTCCTCGTGGTTGTCCATTCTTATTTTTTTTTTGTTTTTAAAGATTTTATTTATTTATTTGACAGAGAAAGAGAGCATGAGAGGGAACACAAGCAAGGGGAGTGGGAGAGGGAGAAGCATGACCTGAGCCAAAGGCAGATGCTAAGGATTGAGCCACCCAGGTGCCCCTGTCCATTCTTATTTAAAAGTGACACACAGGGCGCCTGGGTGGCTCAGGTCATGATCCCGGGGTCCTGGGATCAAGCCCCGCATCGGGCTCCCTGCTCCGCGGGAAGCCTGCTTCTCCCTCTCCCACTCCTCTGCTTGTGTTCCTGCTCTCGCTATCTCTCTCTCTGTTAAATAAATAAATAAAATCTTTAAAAAAATAAATAAATAAAAAATAAAAGTGACACACAAAGGGGTACTTGGGTGGCTGGGTAGGTTAAACCTCTGACTCCTGACTTCAGCTTGGGTTATGATCTCGGGGGTCCTGGAATTGAGCCCCGCATCAGGGCTCTGCGCTCAGTGGGGGGTCTGCTTCTCCCTCTGCCCTCACCCCACCCCCCCGTGCTATTTCTCTCTCTTAAATAAATAAAATCTTTACAAAAATAAATAAATAAAAGTCACACACACACACACGCACAAAGATAATAAAACAACAACAATCATGACAACACCAACACCATCAAAGTTGGGCGAATGTGGATGGGGCTCATCAGCTGTAGGGCTTCACTGTAATATGATTGGTTGTTCAGCTGGCTTATTCTTTGGGAAGTTCTCCAGTGTCATTATGAAGAGATTCTCTAAATCCTGTCTGGAAAACATCTGCCTAGGGGTATTTACTTGAACGCCAGTGTTTGGGGAGCATGGCATATAAGGAGGCTGGGCATCTTACTGGGAACTCCTCAGTAAGTAGTGTCTGTTTTTCAGTTTTGAGCCTCACCTTGTCTGCCACAGTCCCTAATGTTCTCAGTTTGAAGTCCCTCTAGCTTATTTTCTTCAGAAAGGAAAGATTCAGTGTCCAGGAGGAGAGAGAAGTAGTTGGGATCCAAAGTCTCCATATAATTTTAATATACTTTCAGCCTCTCACTAAACTCCTGCCTCCCTAAGCACTAAGGCTTTCTGGGTTTAGCAGAGCACATTAGTTCACTTCTCTTCAAATTTGCTCTGTTTTCCTGCACTGTGCTAAGGCAGTTTCTACTCCTCTATCCACTCTCTGAAGAGTGGAAAATCAGTTGAAATCTCTCCTTTGCTGATCTCTTCTCCCCCATGACCTATGCCTTTGTGGATTTGTGTGTTTATTCCTTTACTTTCATTTTACTGAAGTGTCAGAAAGAGAAGAAAAGCATATATAATTTCACCACCTTTTGCTAGAAATCCAGGGGAACCATAACTGAGGAGGAAGGTGGCCTGGACGAACACTTTATAGTAGAAAAAAATAAGTGGGATAAAACAATTTGGATGCAAGATCGGGAAGATTCTAGAAGATGCTGCTGCTGCTGCTGATAGCTAACATTTATTGAGTTGCTCACTGTGTGCTTGGAGCTGACAAAGTGCTTTACATGGGATATTTATTTTCATCCCTATAAGACTGGGGAGTACCTACCAGGAAATAGGTTCTGAGGAGAGAGGCAGTATGACTTGTCTAAGTTAGTAAACGGTAGAGCTGGGATTTAAATCCAGATCTGACTTCAGATTATCCTCTGAATCACCAAACTCTCTTGCCTTCTATAAATTGTTTCAACAGGGGTTTTAAATGAAAGTGTATATAACAAAATATCATTTTCCATGTTGGATTTGGGAGGCTTCTTTTTTTACCAAAATTGTTAATTGGTCACTTTAATAATGTCTTAGAAATATAAAATGCTTTTGGGTTTGAAAGTAGTAAGAGGTCTTCAGATGAAGAGATGCTATCTGTAGGACTTTATGAGATGTAAGTACTCATCGTTATATAAACCTATCGACAATTCATTTGAATCTTACCAGTTTGTAAAATAAATATATTCTTTATAACTTTGTTTTAAATTATATGCAGAGAGATGGAAGTTGTGTCGATACAATACCAAACATCTGGAAGAAAAGAAGCCCAGCCAAAGCTTGTTAAAAAGAGATTCATAAGCAAAGTATGCTTTTGAATTACAAAAACAGATTCATGGCCAACATCTTGAAGAACTCTCACATGTATGTTTATGTTTCAAACATGGCGTAGAGATCATTCAGATTAAAATTCAATTAAGTGTGCTCTGTTGTCTTTGCCATCAACTTCAATTAAACCAGACTCGCTTGGCAGTTTTGAAGAGAAAAGTCTTCCGTTCTTTCCCCTGCTAACAGTTTGCAGTTTGAACTTTGGGTTCTTCCCCAATAAGTGTATGTTATTTAGGGAGACTTTTCACATTAAACCTCTGAATTATCCACCAGGTGATCTTCATCAGCACTGATATAGTTGATTGAAGGGTAAAAGTTTCCAAATAATTAATCGTTTTTTGATCTCTTTAGGCTTTGTGAAATTTTTGTAAACTTCCAGGAAGCCACGAGTGCTCAGGCTTTTGTTTTTTTGGGTTTGGGTTGTTGTTGTTGTTGTTGTTGTTTTAGTAGACTTTATTTTTTAGAGCAGTTTTAGTTTGACAGCAGAATTGAGCAGAAAGTAGAGATTTCTCATATACTCCCGACCTGGACACATGCACAGCCTCCCCAAGTATCAACATTCCCCATTTTTTTTACAATTGATGAACCTACGTCGACCTATCATTATCACCCCAAATCTGTAGTTTATACTGGGTCTCCCTCTTGAGAGTGAGACAGTATTTTCATTGCCCTAAAAATCCTCTGTGCTCCACATATTTATTTATTATCCCTCACCCCCTCGGCAACCGGTGATCTCTTTACCATCTCCAAAGTTTTGCCTCCTCCAGAATGTCATAGAGTTGGAATCATACAGTATGTAGCCCTTTCAGATTGGCTTCTTTCATTTAGTAATGTGCATTTTATGTTCCTCTATGTCTTTTCATGCTCGATAGCTCATTTCTTTTTAGCGATGAATAATATTCCATTGTCTGGATGTACCACAGTTTATTTATCCATTCACCTACTGAAGGACAGCTTAGTGCTTCCAAGTTTTGGCAATTATGAATAAGGCTGCTCTAAATATGCACTTGGAGGTTTTCGTGTGGATGTACATTTTCACCTCTTTTGGGTAAATTTCAAGTAGTCCAGTTGCCGACTCGTTTGGTAAGAGTATGTTTAGTTTGGTAGGAACTTGCCACGCTGTCCTCCAAAGTGCCTGAACCATTTACACCAGCAATGAATGAGAGTTACTCTCAGTGTTGCAGATTTGGGCCATTATATTAGGTGTGGAGTGGGATCTCCTTGTTTTAATTGGCATTTTTCTGAGGACATATGTGAAGAATCTTTTCATGTGCTTATTTGCAGTCTATGTATCTTATTTGGCCAGGTGTCTCTTAAGGAATTGGCTCATTTTTAATCTAGTTGCTTATTTTCTTATTGTTGGGTTTTAAGATTTTTTTCGTATATTTTGAGTAACCGGTTGTCCTTGATCAGATATATCATTGCAAATATTTTCTCCCAGTCTATGGATTGTCTTCTCATTTTTGTGGCCATTATCTTTCACAGAACAGAGATTTTCAGTTTTAATGAAGTCTAGCTTATCAACTATTTGTCTCATGGATTATATGCATCTGGTGTTGTATCTAAAAAGTCATGAGCAAACAAAGTCATCTAGATTTTCACTATGTTATAATCTAGGAGTTTTGTCATTTTGTGTTTTACATTTAGGTCCGTGATCCATTTTGAGTTAACTTTTGTGAAGAGTGTAGTGTCTGTGTCTAGATCTCCCCCTTCTTTTTTTTTTTGCATGTGGATGTCCAGTTGTTCTAGCACCATTTGTCGAAATATCTTTTTTCCATTTTATTGCCTTTGCTTCTTTGGGAGAGATCAGTTGACTACATTTATATGGGTCTATTTGGGGGCTCTCTATTCTATTCCATTGACTGATTTGTCTCTTCTTTCTCCAATACCACACTGCCTTGAGTACTATAGTTTATGGTGTCTTCATAAATTTTTAAATTGTGAAATACAACAAACACTTAGAAAAGTATGTAAAATGTGAGTGTTCAGTTTAACATAGTTCTAAAATAAATACCTATTTTAATCATCCTTCAGAAGCACTCTATTTTTTTCCATTTCTGCCTCTCCAAAGGGATAACCACTATCCTAACCTTTCTTTCTCTTCCTGCTTTTCTTTGTGATATGGTTTACCACCTATGTATGCATCTCAAAACAATGGAGTTCAGCTTAGTTTGTTTTTTTATTTTATGTAAATGGACCAATCTCATGGATACTTTTATGATTTCCTTCTTTTACACAATATCATACTTGTACAATACATCAGTGTTGCATATAGCTGAGGATTATACATTTTCATGACTATATAGTGTTCTATTGTATAAAGGAACAACAACTTATTTGTGCTATCTTCTCTTCTTATGAAGTTGAGCAGTTTCTAGATTGGGAATATTATGAGTAAGGATATTATGAACATTTGTTGGTGCAAATAGCATGCAATTCTGTAGGGGAATATACCAAAGAATGGAATCTTGGGTAATGTGTATCTTTAACTTTACTAGATAAAAGGCAAGTGTTTGATGAAGTGTATGAAAAGTGTCTGAGGATTCCTGTCACTCCACATCCCAGTCAGAAACACATGATATTGTCAAACTTTCTAGTCTTTTTCCAAATATGGAGATTCTATAATAGGATCATTGCATTTTCATTGAGTAGTAGTGAGGGTGAGCATTCCTTCATAAGTTTAGTAGATATTTGAATTTTCTTTTTTGTTGTGATTATACTTCTTCATAAAAAGTATTTCCCAAAGGAATTTTTGAGTCCCTTTTAGGGAGCCAAAGGCCACATAAGTTAAAATATTTGCTACAACATGTCAGTGAGAAAGGGTGATAATACCCTGGAGCAGTCAGTGAAGTACCCTTCTGAGAATCTGTAGAATATAGAGTACAAATATTAGTTTGGATTCAATGTTGTTGTTTTCTTTTTTTTTTTTTAAACATTTTATTTATTAATTTGACAGAGAGAGACAGAGCGAGAGAGGGAACACAAGCAGGGGGAGTGGGAGAGGGAGAAGCAGGCTTCCTGCCGAGCAGGAGCCCAATGCGGGGCCCAGTCCTAGGACCCTGGGATCATGACCTGAGCTGAAGGCAGACGCTTAATGACTGAGCCACCCAGGCACCCCAATGTTGTTGTTTTCTATCCTCAAACTTTTTGCATCGCTACCCGGTGTTTTTATAATTTGGGACTGCCTTTGTTTGTTTTTTTTTTCCTTCTTGTTGCTCTCATGTATGAAAGAATTAATGACCATGCTTCTCATGCCAGTATGTCTGTGTATGTTTTACCTTGTAAAGAGTTGAAAGATTTTATAGACACTGTCTTACCAATCTTCAGAACTTCCCTTGGAGATGGAGACAAGGCAAGTGCATCAATACGCTCCTTATTACTGGAGGAGACACATCTACCCAGAGGAAGGTGGCCACTTCTTTATTGACCTGGAACCAAATGGGCACAAAACTCAGCCTTTCTAACTCCTTGGTTAATACCAAGTGCACTAGACATGGTATCAATTGTTCTATGCATAAAACATGAGGAGTGTTCATCCCCTGATTGCTAATACTAACCAGCTAGGGCATAATTTTTTTGAAAGAGATGATGAAACTGCATGTGCTTTTCACAGATGGTTCTGATAATTTTTAACAATTTGACTGTATTTTTTAAAATAATTTTACTCCTTCCTGAGACCCCTTTAACGCTGCTTATCTTAGAAGTAATTGTTAATGCTCTGAAACTAATCAAGAAAATAGTTTATACTACTCTCTAAAGAGCCAGGCTTCATACCTTGTTACTTTCCACTCTCCTTCCCTCTAATCTCTCCCTTAGGTTTAGCAATAAAATGTGCAGCTTAACACGGTTAGAAGGAGTCTGAACATTCAGTGCCTGTGTCTCACCTTGTCTCTGCCTTCACAAAGACTTTCTGGAAGACTCTCAGGCTCTTAAACAAAATTTTAATGTAAAAAAAATTCTTGAATTTATAACACTTTTCAGTTTAGAAAAGACTATATAAAGTTACTCCTCCTCACAGGCTGTAAAGGGTACAAAGACAATGAAACTCAGAAGATAAAATGAAATGACATCCTTAAATTCACTCCGCTATTGTATTGTGAGTTCAAGATTTGAAGCCTGGTTTTGTAACAACCAGTCCAGTGCTCCTTTTATAGGCAGTATAAATCACTTGTAAAAAGTGAAGACTGCCCGTGTGTGAATTCCAGCTCCACACTAAGTAGCCAAGTTACCTTGGGCAAGTTACTGAGGCTGTCTATGCTTCAGTTTCCCTAGCAGTGAAATAGATATAATAAGAGTTGTTGTAAAGCTTCACTGTATTAATACATGTAAAACTGCTTAAAGCTGAGCTTTTCCAATATAAATGCTCAATAAATGTTAGCTCTGTTATCTTCCCTTGTTATCTAGTATTAAAGAGCAATAACATGTTTACCCAGAAAAAATAAGAGAGAGAGTCACCAGAACTAAAAGTAATTTTTGTACCTATCAGCCTAGGTCAATTGCTTTGTTTTCTTAACCTGTAAATATAGAAATAAATATTGTAAAACTAATATATAATGTTGACTAAAATTCAAAAGAAATTAGTCCATTTATCTTGATGAAATCAGTATCACCCTCAGAGATTGGCTGATGACCGGGAATCCCATACAACATTCTCTTTCTTTCCTGAACTCATAATTCCACCTGCCAGCCAACTTAGCACATTTATGCCAGAAAAACCTATAAATTGCCTCAACTGCTTTGAAGTGCAGCACTTGGGGTTTCCACAGAATAGGGTCCTCTGGTAGAACTATGCATTAATAGGCATCCCCTAAAAGCAAAATAAGGCTATTCCAGAAACACATATTGAACTTCTACAGTAGTCCAAGAACTATGAGGAGCAGAGAAATTATTATGATGAGTCCCTACTATTCTTCTGAAGAAAAGACTAATACAACTAAATGATTAGAGAAAAAAAAATTTGAGATGATACAGTACAATAATAAAGTGCTCTGTAGGAGCCAGGGCTATGTCTTATTCGTCTTTATATTCTCCAAAACTAGCAGATAATGGACTAGTGAATGCATAAATGAATGAATGAATGAATGAATGAATTGCGATTAAAAAAAGAAAGATAAATATAGATGAAAGGTCACTGATCTATTTAACAAAGATGTATCCAGTGCCTCATAATTGTGGTAGGCTTGGAGACTGGAAAGTGGATTAAGACAGTCCCAGATTTCAAGGACCCAGCAGCCAAGAGCACTAAATGGAAAGATAAATGGTCAATTACATCATGGCATGCCATAGGTGCACATATACCATTCCAAGACTGAAAAAGGGAAAAGAAGAAAATCAGAGATTTTCTCCCAGAGATGAAAATCACTGAGCTAGGCTTTGAGGATGAGAAATGAGCTAGACCAGGACAGATGTATTGTGGTTGGATGTCAATAATCCAAGCAAATACTGCATGTAAAAGACACCAGCGAGCCCCAAACAGGTTGCAGTATGTGGCGCAATGGATGATGGGGAAAGGTGAAAAGATGATTAAAGAGAAGCAACCTATCATGACTTCCTAAGTCTTGAAAGTCATGCCAAGGAGCTTGTATATTTTTTTTCTTTAAGCATTGGGGTGACTTTATTCAAAAGGAGAAATGTTATGACACGATTTAGAGTTGTATGCTTAAAGGAGTCTTTGTAATATCTTTTTAATTTTGTGTTTTCATTTTCAATGTATTTTTATTTTAATTCCAGTATCATTAACGTACAATACAATACAAGACAATATAGTGATTCAACAGTTCTGTACATTAGTCAGTGCTCAGCATGATGAGAGAACTCTTAATCCCCAACACCTGTTTCATCCATCTCCGCAACCACCTGCCCTCTGGTCACCATCGGTTGATACTCTATAGTTAGGAGTCTGTTTCTTGGTTTGTCCCTTCTTTGTTTTGTTTCTTAAATTCCACGTATGAGTGAAATCATATGGTATTTGTCTTTTTCTGACTGACTTATTTCATTTAGTATTATATTCTCTAGATCTATCCATGTTGTTACAAATGGCAAGATTTCCTTTTTTATGGCTGGGTAATATTTCATTGTATATATATGCATCTTCTTTATCCATTCATCTATCGATAGACACTTTCACAATTTGGCTATTGTCAATCATGCTGTGATAAACATAGGGGTGCATATATCTTTTCAAATTAGTGTGTTCATAATCTCTGGGTAAATACCTAGTAGTAGAATTACTGGGTCATATGGTAGTTCTATTTTTAACTTTTAGAGAGACCTCCATCCTGTCTTCCCACAGTGGCTGCACCAGTTTGCATTCCCACCAACAGTGTAAGAGGGTTCCTTTGTCTCCACACCCTTGCCAACACTTCTTTCTTGTGTTGTTGATTTTAACCATTCTGACAAGTGTGAGGTGATATTTCATTGTGGTTTTGATTTGCATTTCCCAATGATGAGTGATGTTGAGCATCTTTTCATGTGTGTTTTGGCCATCTGTCTTCTCTGGAGAGAGGTTTGTTTATGTCTTCTGCCCACTTTTAATTGCATTATTTGCTTTTTTGTGTGTTGAGATGTGCAATTTCTTTATATATTTTGGATGCTAACCCTTTATCAGATATGTCACTTGCAAATAAATATCTTCCGCGTTCAGTAGGTTGTCTTTTGGTTTTGTTGATTCTTTCCTTCATTGTGCAGAAGCTTTTTATTTTGATGTAGTCCCAATAGTTTATTTTTGCTTTTGTTTCCCTTACCTCGGGAGACATATCTAGAAAAATGTTGCTATGACCTGTGTCAGAGAAATTGTTGCCTGTACTCTCTTCTCAGATTTTTTTGGTTTCAGGTCTCACATTTATGTCTTTAATTCATTTTGAGTTTATTTTTGTGTATCATATAATAAAGTGGTCCAGTTTTATTCTTTTGCATGTAGCTGTCTAGTTTTCCCAACACCATTTGTTGAACAGATTGTCTTTTTCCCGTTGCATATTCTTGCCTCCTTTGTCAAAGGTTAATTGACCATATAATTGTGGGTTTATTTCTGGACTCTGTTCTGTTCTATTGATCTATGTATGTGTCTGTATTTGTGCCATTACCATAGTGTTTTGATGACTACAGCTTTGTAGTGTAGTGGCCTTAGCTTTGTAGTGTATTTTGAAATCTGGGATTTCAAAAATTTCAAAAATACCTGTGTTTTTCTTCTTCTTTTTAAGGTTGCTTTGTATATTCAGAGTCATTTGTGGTTCCATACAAATTTTAGGATTATTTGTTCTAGTTCTCTGAAAAATCCTATTGGTATTTTGATAGAGATTGCATTAAATATGTAGATTGCTTTATATAGTATGGACATTTTAACAATATTTGTTCTTCCAATCTGTGATCATGGAATATCTTTCCATTTGTGTTGTCTTCAATATCTTTCATTAATGTTTTATAATTTTCAGGTAGAAGTTTCATTTTTAATATACTTCTTTAAAAAATCAAATGCCACCATTTTCAGGATCATGTGCCTGAATTTTTCCTTTGTATTTACTAATGTGCATTAATTATTGCATTAACCATACATAGTCACCTGATGAAAAGTACATAGCTTTTTGCTGCAAAGTTTGTCATATGGAAACTGTATGCCTATGAGAGTTGTGGAAGTGTCTTAGGAAATCTGCGACCTCTCAAATTTGAGAAATGCTGATGCAGAGATTAAATTGGAATGAATAGAGGAAAAACAGGAACCAACTCAGAGCCTACTACCATAATCACATGAGAAATAAAGGGGGCTTGAACTAAGGGAATGCAGAAGAGAGGGGAAAAACTTAGTAGTTATTTACAGAGTAAAGTGGACAGAATGTGGTGACATCCAGGAGATACGAGAGGGAAGAGTCAAGGATCATACTCGGATTTCTGGCTTCAGTAGCTGAGTGAATGTTGGTGACATCTCAGTAAGACAGTAAAAATAGCAAACAAATAAATACTAGTGTTGCAAATATGGAGTTTGAGGTGTCTGAACATTCAGGTGGAGATCTGTGGAATGCAGAAGAGCAATCTAAGCTGGCATTTTCAGAACATAACTAGGTAGATAGTGCTGTTTTGGGGAGAAATGTACTCACAGCGGCATTGAGTAGGGTGAGAAAAGAAACATGTAGAGAAAGAAGAATCCAACAAAGAGATTGAAAAAGAGTGACTGAGACGTAGGCAGAGGAACCGGAGAGTGTTCTCAAATCCAAGAGAGGAGGGAATTCCAGGAAGGGCTGGAATTGTTGAAAAACTTCATGGAGAAGTTTTTAATGGAACTGGGTGTGGAAATACAAGGGCAACTGGTAGGGCAGGAAAGAAGAGGTATGGGTTCTGGGTCGGGAAGTATTATAAGCAAAGTCTCACAGAGAGGTATGTAAAATTCATACCAGAGAGTTGGCTAGAATAGACAATACAGCATTGGGCTGAGAGCCAGGCTCTGATACCAGACTCCTTAGATTGAAATCCCAGCTCCACACTCTTAGTTACATGATCCTCAGCAAGTTCTGTCACCTTCCAAGTCTCAGTTTTCTCATGCGTAAAATGGGGGCAATAATAGTAATTTACCACTAAATTGTTTATTTTTTTACTCTGCTGTATAGACTTCTTGGAAATCTCAGGATGATTTTACATACACAACATGGTGTTTAGCTATTTCTGAATATTTTGTTATTTGCCCCTCTACCATCCCAACCTTCATTTAGAATTTTACATTTATGGGTATTTTCCTTTAACAAGCAGCGGTTTTAAACAGTTTATATAGCCTGTATGCAAGTATTTTTAAAATATAAATATACTTTATAAGTCCTCAGCAAGACTTTTCCCACACCGATGTATATATACCTATATTTTATGTTAGTCCTTTGTGGATTTGCATTACATGTTTAAATCATTAATAATTATGGAATAAATTTTATGGTAAGTTAGGACACTAATATTCTTTACCTAGGATTCCTAAATTTAAAAGACACTATTTATTAAATAATCCAGTTTTGTCATTGGCTTGAGACCTTACTTCTATATTTTACTAAATTTAATAATGTTTGGCTCTGTTTTTTAACCTTTAGAGCCTATTCCTATACCAAAAATGCCATGCTATAATTATTATGGATTAAAAAATACAGTTTAGTATGTGAGAGAACATGCACCCTCTTAACAAATCTTATTTTTCAGAATTCTCTCAGTTACCCTCATTTGATTTTGCTAATTCATAAATATTAATTTTTAAATTATAAAAAATTAATTTCATAATCTATTTGTGAAGTCCTCCCAAGAAATCCCATTAGGTTTGTGATTGAAATTGCATTAGATTGCTAATTAATCCATTTATAAGTACTACACAAATACTTATGAAACCCCTGCCAACCGTCTAAGAAACTCCTGGTTCTTAAACTATAAATATTCACAGTCAAGAAAGGGTCACCAAACATTTGAAGAAAACCAATAGCATGAATGAAAAGAAACTAATGAATGAACAAAACAAATGCATTTTTCTGAAGAAAATTTGTCTTCTGTTTCCAGAAGAAACAGAGAAAAGAAAAAGTATAGAAAAAAAATTTAAAATATTAAATTTTTGGAGAGATTAAAGAGATTATGTTTGTTAAGTATGATTAAGTTTTTGTGAAATAGGAGCAGGATGCTAAAAAAAAAAAAATAGGAAGATTGGATGAACTACTGAACATGCTTGAATACTGAATTAATCAAGCAAATCTTCCAGAAAGTGGAGCAAAAAGTCAAGAATATAAAATATAATGGAAAAAAGAAATAATCAAGAGTGTAGCAGAGTGACAAGGGGCAGGGGGAAAATAACTGGGGGGAAAAATCTTGACCTGAAGAGTGATTAAAGTCTTCAGATTGAAAAGGGTTATCCATTGCCCAAAAGAGGGAAAAAAACAATGCATACCAAGACACATGATGAAATTTCCAAATTCCAAGGATAAGAAATTGATCCTAAAAGCTTCTAGAGAACAAAAAAGGATCTTTCAAAGTTATCAGACTTCTCATCAGCAAAGCTGGAAGCTGGGACAGATGAGGCAATGTTTCAAAGTTTTGAGAAGGATTAATTAGAACCCAGAATTGATAGCCAATCTATGGAGTGTTAGGACAAACTGAAGACATGGTTAAATATACATAAGGGCTCAAGTTTATGTTTACCTCCTACACATCCTTCCTAATTAAAAAACATTTTCTGAAGATGTATTTCAGCAAAACAAAACAACAAGGATCCTATACAGAAGATAACCCAGGATACAAAGAGCACTGGACCTAGCTCAGGTGTCTTATGAAAATAAATTCCAGGATGACAGCAGTATAGAAAGCAGGGCACCTAAATTAAAGAGTCGTCACAGGGTTCCAAGAAGAATATCTTCAAGAAGAAAGTAGATATCATAAATCAAATTGCATATTTAAGAAACGTTTAACCTTTTAGGTCCAAACAAAGTACATTGAAGTTATAAATTAATCTGTCCTTATGATACTGAGTCTTCCCACCCAGGAAATTAGATGTTTTTACATATTTTTTAGTTTTGTAAAATGTCCTTCAGTGAAGTTTTACAGTATTATTTATATAAGACTTTTACATTTTTTACTAAGTTTATTTCTAGGTATTTTATGTTTTGTGTCTTATAAATGGGATACTTTCTCCATTTTCTAAGTGACTATTACTGTTATATGGAAAGCCTATTGTGTATATGTATTTTATAGCATTCTACCTTTCTTATAAACCATACTGTCCTGCCTTTCTTACACATTTTAGTTGATTCTCCTAAACTGTAGTTATAGAATTGTCATCCAAAAATATAATTTTGCCCCCTCCTTTCAAACACTTGAACCTCATATTTGGTTTTCTTACTTGATTGCTTAGGCTAAAATTTCCTGAGCAGCATGAAATACTGGACACAAGTGAGCAGACTTGTTTTGTTTCTGACTTGCTTCAATGTTAATTGTAGATGTTGCATGAAAGCTATTTACTAGCATGATAAGGAACGTTCTTCTATTCTTACTGTACTAGTAGTCCTATTTTACTATCAGTTCTTTAATAACTGTGATGGGCTGCCTGATGGACATTGTTGAATGCTAGGAAAAATATTGTGGATTCAATTTTGTCCTGTAGGGGACCATTATAGAATAAATATGATTTTGAGAAAAATATATAGACAACTGTTTAGTAATTCAGCCATCTGGTGGTATTTGTGTAATCATGGGGACAAAGGGAGAGGAAATACATTCAGGAGGAACAACTTAAGAGAAGGGTCAGAAAGCAAATCCACTTTCCTTATCTGATTTCTTCTTGCCCATAAGATGCAGAATATTTGATAGCAAAGGAGTTTAACATCCATATTGATATTGAGTGGATTTTATACGTAACTGCTAAAAACAAACCTGTTTGTGGTAGGGGGTGAGGCAAAATAGGTGAAGGACAAACTTCCAGTTATAAAATAAATGTTATGCGGATGTAAGGTACCACATAGGAAATATGGCCAATAATATTGTAAAACTTTGTATGGTGACAGATGGTAAATAAACTTGTTGTAGGGATCATTTTATAATGTATATGAATAACTGTGATGTACACCTGAAGCTAGGAGAATATTATATGTCAATTACACTTCAATTAAAATGCTGCTTATTATATACACTTTTTGAGTAGCAGGAAGTTATTACTCCTTAGAGATAGGATGGCATTCAACTTTCTCTTCTGAAACAGTGAACACCAGTAATTGATACTGTAGTCACTCTTGTCAACAATTTTGTGGTTTCTGTAAAATATTGCTTAAATAATACTTGGCTCCCACACCATCCATTTTTATGATTTTTTAAGCTTTTTCAAATAAAAAAATTTTCCTGTCACGGATGGCTTGGCATCATTAAAAGCATGACTCCTCCTTGGAGATATTAAGTAAGACATTATGCTTTTTCCTCATTGTTCTATGAACAACAAATTTCCAAACAAAATAATCCACAATTTGAGTATGAATGTTTACTTGAAGTTAATCTACTCTCCCTATTTTATTAAAACTATCTAACATATGGGGTTCCTGGGTGGCTCAGTCAGTTAAGCGGCTGCCTTCAGCTCAAATCATGATCTCACGGTCTCAGGGTCCTGGGATAGGCATGCTTCTCCCTCTCTCTCTGCCCTCCACCCCCCTTTCGTGCACCCCCGCGCGTGCTCTCTCTTTCTCTCAAATAAATAAAATCTTTTTTAAAAAAGTATCTAACATAAACTTCTTGGGATGTTGATGAAAACTTTTGTTATTCTCCTTCACAATGACTGATAGTATCACACGATGGTTTTAGTTTTAAGATTTTATCTAATTATATTTGGGGTAAGATTATATATTTATGTACTAATTCCTTCATAGTAATAATAGTACAGATCTTGAATTATAATGAGTTTCATGATTGTATTATAAGATTAAATAGAATATTGGGAGATCTTCACATTTCCTATTTGCGCTTCTGACTCCCATGCCTGTCAAGATTGGTACAGATTCAAGTTTGTTTTTAATAAACTTCAAAGAAGATCAAAACCAAGGATCATCTGTATCATCACACGATAGCTGTTTGGGGCCTGTGTTTTGCCCTGCAGACACTTCCTAAAGAGAAAGCCACATTTTTCAGCGGAGTACTCACTTCCACAGGTTTGTTGTTGTTGTTGTTGTTGTTGTTTTACAACTTTTCAGTAGTGAGTGGCAAGAAACACTATGAAAATGTTGCTACATGGAGAGAGACGCTCCTTCACCATCTGGTGAGCATTCTGGAGAATGGAGACAAATGCCACACAATACAGCAGTGAAGTCATTTTGCAGGAAGTTTGGCTGTGGGATTAATTTGAGAACTCTGAGAGTAGCATATTGTGGTGGTCCGTTCAGCACAATTCTTTGTGGTGTTTAGTAAATTACAGACTGTTTATATTGGAAGGGGCTAGAGAGATCAGTGTAAGGATGAGGAACCTGAGGCCCACAGAGCTCCAGTGGCATGTCCCTAGCATTTATTTGAGCCACCTATCAGAATCCACATTCTACAATGTGCAACTGCTGTGTATTATAGAATTCACAGTGACACATTCTGAGGTCATGCAGGAAATGGACCAGAGTGAAATACTAAGAATTAGGTCAGTAGTTTAAGACAGTGCAGGCCCCCAGGCAATCTTCAGCTTCCCTGACCCGACTGGGATTGGGAACATGGAAAACATGTGTGTGTGTGTGTGTGTGTGTGTGTGTGATTGTAGCATCATTGTTCTGTGCTCCATGTTTTCAGCTGGTCTTTAAGCCGTACAACTAGAAAACCACAGCCTATTTACCCTGTTATTCCTAATACTATTTCTTAGTAAGAATTAATTTTTTTTATATTTCAAAATTGTTAGGGTATCAGGCCAATGAAATGAGACCCAATGATGCTTTAAAAATTTAGTGTGTACATACATATATAGAAATGTATTGGGAAAAAATATTAAAATTTTTGTAGTGATGAACATGGAGTTGTAGAATTACATGTGCTTTTTCTTCATTATTTCTTCTACTTTCCCTGTATTTCCTAAGATTCCTACCATGAGATTTTTTTTAAATGTATATAGTTTTATTACATAAGTAATAGATAAGTATTTTCATGTCACAAAATACTCTCAAAATATTACAGACTATGAAAAAAATTACATAATATGAGAAAGTCCCTCTTCGTGCTCCTTTTTAGCATTGCTCTCCTTTAGGTTTGCTCATCCACTTAGCAATGGAAACAATTCAATATATATCCTTCCAGAATTTTTAACTGAATATTCATATATTGGAATTGTGGGAATTATTTTTTATTGGACGTGCATACTACACATGTTATTATGTGACTGCCTTTTGTATTTAATATATTTTGGGGGGTGTCTGGCTGACTCAGTCGATAGAGCATGCGACTCTTGATCTCGGGTTTTTAGGTTCAAGTCCCGCACTGGGTGTAGAGGTTACTTAAAAAATTAAAGTCTTTAGAAAATAATAATAAAAAAATACATTTGGGATGTTATTTCATTTCAGTACATATATGTCTATACCAGTGTTTGTATTTTATTTTATTTTATTTTATTTTATTTTTATACCATTGTTTTTAAATTGCAGCATAGGATATATGTCAAATTTCTCATTTAATTGTTTCCTATAGATGGACAGTTTTTAAAATTACAAACAACTCTGCAATGAACATTGTTGTACATGCTTGTTTATGTGCTCTATTGATTTTTCAATCAGTGAACTAATTATAAAGATAGAAAGAAAGGCAATAAGTGGGGAGATGGACATAAGAGGAGGCTAAAGGAGATAGAATCAGATGTTTCTGGAAGACAGAATATTCATCCTCTGTGTCTCATCAGACTCCACAAAAGATTCAGATGCTCACCCAAGTAATAACAATTCCACTGAAGAATGGATATTTGGGAGAATTCAGGGGCTCCTCAGAAGTTTGGGTAAAACCCCACGTTGCTGAGATGATTTTTGCCTTTGTTGTTCTTGTTCAAGAAAGAGCTACTCCTCTGATCTACAGCCAGAAGGTTGCTGTCTTGGGGTGAGGAAGGGACGGCGCAGGTGTCTGGTGGGTGGGGAGGACAGAGTCTTGGCTAGTCCTAGTCCTAAGAGTCCTGTCCTGTCCTATACCTGCAGCAGCCTCCCATAGCAGCTGACTGATCACTTCTGCATGATAGCCTTCAGGTGTGTTTGAGAAAAAATGTTGAGGACTCTTGCCAAATCTTGAAGATCAGCTGTCAGTCTTATGCATGTATGATACGATGTAACTGCTTCAACTGCCTACAGATCTATTTTACCACAGCAAACTTGAAAAAAATGGGGGGGGAGGTTTTCTCCCTAGAAAATCAAAGTGATAAAAAAGAATTTTAAAAAATCATGCTTGCATTGAATGCACCTTAGAGACAAGTCTTTAGTTTTTGTAAAACTTTAGTTCTCTAATAACTAAACCAATATTAGTAACCATTTTGTTAAATATTTATCCTATGCACGCATTATGCTAAGACCTTTAGACATAAATGCCTTTTTAACATTCAGAAGAGCCCTACATTCACAACTTTATGAATAAGAAAGCTGTGAGACCAGAGAGGTTAAGTCCCTTGACCAGTTGTCAGCACAGCTTATAAATGGTAGTTAGGATTCAAACCCAATTTTTTTATATATTTAAAATTCTTCCTCTTAACACCAGACTGGAAATCAACTCTTATTTAATTGGCAGTCAAACGTTTTCTTATTGGTGGCAATTCCCACAAGAATAAAAAGTGTTCAACATACCATATATACATATATATGCATATATGTTGTAGATATTTATGTATATATGTATACATATATGTATATATGTTGTAGATTTGTACTTCAGTACTTTGGGGTATATTACTGCTTTGAATTATGGTATCTTTTATAAGACATTGAAATGGTACATTATAGATAAGACCATATAGCAGTAAAGAAAATAAGGTTTTTCCTTTTATTTGTGTCAATCAGACTGTCTTGTTTGAGCTCTTGAAGAGGAGAGTGACAGGGTGGAGATAAGCAGAGCAGGTTATTTGGTGTGTATTATGCTGAAATCTGAGTTTTTTGACATTTCTAAGGCTAAGCATTTATTGAGTTTTATGAATATAAATTGGCAAGGAAAAGTAATACCATCTGCTCAATAATAATCCTTTCTCTTAGCAAACAGTATTTGTTTCAACTTAAGAGTAATGATCGTATTTATCAAACTTGCTAATTGCATGAACTATATATCAATTGTTAGGCTCATAAATGTGTATATTTATGGTCACCAGATACTCCTAAGGTTCCATATTTTCACTGTTGTAGAGTTAGCTTGCTTTTTTTCTGTTTCTCTTATTGTCAGTGAAGACAGTCTAGTTGGTATTTTCTGTGATTGGATAGCAATATTCTCAAGTCTAATTGCTTACATAGAGTACAAATCAGGGACTTTTTCTATTAGATTTTAAAAATACTTGTTCTCTAGATTTAAACTCCACTGTTTTACTAATGGGAATAAGTTTTTCTTTTATTTGCCAAAGGCTCCATTTATAGCTGGAGTAATGTGTTGTTTTCTCATTTATAAACATCAGCATAAAGTATCCACTCTATAAAATATGTTACTAATGTGAAAATGGCCATTTTAGTTTGCACTGATTGTTAAAGTGAGCCAGAGGAATCTGTTTCATTAACTTTAAGAAAGCTGTAGTGTTCTTTTGTCTCTTTAGCCTTCCTTCTGGTTTATTCCAAGAATTCTCAACAGGTTACCGAAGAGCTCCAAAATAAAGCACAATTCTTAAAAAGTGCTTTCTAGAAGGATCTGCCATGGCATTGAGGACTGGCAAGCATCAGAAAGTAGAAAAATGAATAAAGAAATTACCTCATATAAGAGAATGTCATTTTAGGTGAAACCAAATAGGAAAAAATAGTGTGGGTCTTTAAAAAACATCAGTAGATATTTATAACTGAAAATACAGATAAAATAAATAGGTTTTAGAAAAATTTGGAAAAAAATTAACATAGCATGCTGAAAGGTAACTTATGCTTACCTAATGTTAATCTTAGAAAAATGATGAGAATCTTTTGTATGCTCTACATTTGTAAGTAGTAATAATAGATTTTGAAATAATTCTGTATTATAGAAAGTCTTTTTCTTCTTATGTACCTGATTCCAAATAAGCACATGTTTGAACACAGTTTTTTTCATTTCAAAGAAATGCAGTATCTTAATAAATACCTATTTACTTGAGTGAGAAACTACATGTTTTTTGCTTCAAATATACATACCAATAATTTGAAAGATTACAAAAACAACAAGCTTTCTATTCCAAAGGAATTACGGTGACTAAATAATACTTTTGTGTAATCTTAAATACTGAATAGTAAGCATATTCACTATCCAAAATAGCAAACTAGAACAAGAAAAGAAATCAAATTTGAAAAGGGAGAGGTTTCAGATGATCTAACCCAAAATTTAATGACTTTTTCAAAAGAATAAATTTATAATGTAAAATAAGCCAAAATGAGATTAGTCATAAATTACATATGGTGTATTCTTTTTCTTATTCTCCACTCCTCATTCCCCATTAGGTGGCTCCTGTCCATGGAAAATAATTACATGGCACTTTTCCCATCCTATGCTTGTGGTGGATAGACCTAATTAAGAAATTGTGCTTTTTTCTTTAGATCTTAGAATCCTTCTTGAAAAGGACATCAAAGGAGCCACTAGCAACAGATTAGAATTGAATTCTAATTTGTCTCCCAAATCTTCTGATCAGTTCTTTTTATACTTGCTTTTAGGAAAATGCATCTATTGTGAGAAGCAAGTAACTATGTGATATAATAAGAAATGCTCTAAAAGAAGTCAGAATATTATGTCTCAGTATCTCAATACCAGTTCCATCATTAAGTATGCAATCTTTGACAACTTGTAACTTCTCTAGCACTCATTTCCAATCTATAAAATTAAGGAGGTTAGGGTAGACTCTCTTTTTAAAATTCTGTCCAGTTTCAACTTATTTTCTATACCTTCAGTAACCCTTCAAGACTTTTCACCATTCCCTAAATACACTTTTTTTTTTTTTTTTTATCTGCAACATTTTGCACATTCTCTTTTTTCATCCTGGGATGCCCTTTGTCACCTTTGCAACCTAGCAAAACCTGCACTCACCTTTCAAGGTCCCACTCAAATATCAACTGTTCAGCTCCAAAACTTACCCAGTTCTCTCTAACAGGTCAAATGAGTTGTCCTCAGATTTGTGCTTCTGATATAGATCACCCTCATTGTTTTATAATTATTTATTGATCTGTTTTCTCCTGAAAATCCTGTAAAGAAAAGGACTCAGACCCTTAGTATTTGTACTCTCAGGGAGATGGTGCTTCACCCATATCAACTGTTCAATGGAAGTTTATTGAATTAATATAGTTAAAGATCAAGATCTGTCTTTTACAAGTTTAAAGTCTAGTGATTGAGGATTGTTGTTTATGTGATTTTTAAATACATGTAATTTGGTGAAATATTCAGAGTAAGTTTTATTACATCTTTTCCATCTAAGTAATTCATAACCTCTATACATTCTAAACCACTAGAACTACTCAGTGGGCTTTGAGATCAGTCACCCTAAACATATTTCAGGTCAGTGGTTAATACACTAACAAAGAAAGAGCTCATGCAAATAAGCAAGGAAAACATTAAAGCTTCAATGTTAAATCATCAGAGATATGTTCAGACAATTCACAAAAGAAGATAGATAAATGACAAGTTAGAATATTAAAAAACATTTGAACCTCTGGCTGAGACAGAGCAATTAGCACATTTAACACCTCTACCTTCTGAAACCATAGAAGGGCTTTTAAAATTTTTCTCTACTTTTTTGTTGAAGGATAATTGACATACAATATTATTAGTGCCAGATGTTCAACATAGTAATTTGATATTTATATACATTACAAAATGGTCACCACAAGAAGTCTCCCTAGCTCTGTCGCCACACAGAATTGTTACAATATTATTGACTATATTCCCTGTGCTGTACCTTAAATCCTCTTGTCTTATTTATTTTATAACTGGAAGATTGTACCTCTTAATCTCTTTACCTGTTTTACCTATCCTCCCCTCCTTTGGCAACTACCAGTTTGTTCTCTGTATCTGTGAGTCTGTTTCTGTTTTGCTTTGTTTGTTTGTTTTGGTTTTTTAGATTCCACAAATAAGTGTAATCATATGGTATTTATCTTTCTCTGTCTTATTTCACTTAGCATAACGCCCTCCAGGTCTATCCATGTTATTGCAGATGGCAAGATTTTATTCTTTTTTATGGCCAAGTGATGTTCTGCTATATATATCTCTCTCACACACATCTTCTTTATTCATATATCTATCAATGAACATTTAGATTGTTTCCATGTCTTGGCTATTCTAAATAACACTGCAGGGTGCCTGGGTGGCTCAGTCTGTTAAGCATCTGCCTTTGACTCAGGTCATGATCCCAGGGTTTTGGGATCGAGGCCCGCATCCGGTTCCCTGCTCTGAGGGAAGTCTGCTTCTCCCTCTCCCTCTGCCCCTCCCTGCCGTTCATGCACTCTCTCTCTCAAATAAATCAAATCAAATCAATCAATCAATCAGTTACACTGCAATGAACATAGGGTACATATGTCTTTTCAAATTAGTGTGTTTGTTTTCTTCAGATAAATAACTGGAAGTAGAATTGCTGGATCGTATCATAGTTCTGTTTTTAATTTTTTGAGGAACATTCATTCTGTTTTCCACAGTAGCTGCATCAATTTATATTTCTACCAATAGTGCATGAGGCTTCCCTTTTCTCTACATCCTCGCCCACACTCCTTATTTCTTGTCTTTTTCATTCTAGCCATTCTGAGTGTTGTGAAGTGTTATCTCATTGTGGTTTTGATCTGTATTTCCCTGAGGATGAGCGATATGAAGCATCTTTCCATGTGTCTGTTGGCCATCTGTATGTCTTCTTTGGAAAAATGTCTGTTTAGGTCCTCCCTATTTTTTAATCAGACTGGTTTTTTTTAATATTGAGTTTTATGAGTTCTTTTGTATATATTTTTTTATTTTTTATTTTTTTAAATTTTTTTAAATTTTTAAATTTTTAAATTTTTATTTTTTTTAATTTTTTTTATTCTTTTGTATATTTTATATGTTAACCCCTTATCATATATATATCATTTGCAGATATCTTCTCTCATTCAGTAGGTTGGCTTTTTCATTTTCTTTTCACTATGTAAAAACTTTTTAGTTTAATATAGTCTCATTTGTTTATTTTTGCTTTTGTTGTTCTTGCATGAGGAGACAGATCCAAAAACAAAACCGAAAAATGTCGCTAAGATTGATATCAAAGAACTTACTGACTGTGTTTTCTTCTAGGAGTTTCAGGTTTTACATTTAAGTCTTTAATCCATTTTGAGCTTATTTTTGTGGATGGTGTAAGAAAGTGGCCCAGAAGTGGGATTTATCCCTGGGCTGCAAGGTTGGTTCAACATCCGCAAATCAACCAATGTGATACAATACATTAACAAAAGAAAGAACAAGAATCATATGATCCTCTCAATAGATGCAGAAAAAGCTTTTGACAAAGTACAGCATCCTTTCTTGATCAAAACTTCAGAGTATAGGCATAGAGGGTACATACCTCAATATCATAAAAGCCATCTATGAAAAACCTACAGCGAATATCATTCTCAATGGGGAAAAACTGAGAGCTTTCCCCCTAAAGTCAGGAACGCGGCAGGGATGTCCACTATCACCACTGCTATTCAACATAGTATTGGAAGTCCTAGCCACAGCAATCAGACAACAAAAAGAAATTTAAAGGCAATCAAATCGGCAAAGAAGAAGTCAAACTCTCACTCTTTGCAGATGATATGATACTTTATGTGGAAAACCCCAAAGACTCCACCCCAAAACTACTAGAACTCATACAGGAATTCAGTAAAGTGGCAGGATATAAAATCAATGCACAGAAATCAATGACATTCCTATACACCAACAACAAGACAGAAGAAAAAGAAATTAAGGAGTCAATCCGATTTACAATTGCACCCAAAACCGTAAGATACCTAGGAATAAATCTAACCAAAGAGACAAAGGATCTGTACTCAGAAAATTATAAAATACTCATGAAAGAAATTGAGGAAGACACAAAGAAATGGAAAAACATTCCATGCTCATGGATTGGAAGAACAAATATTGTGAAGATATCAATGCTACCTAGAGCAATCTACACATTCAATGCAATCCCCATCTAAATACCATCCACTTTTTTCAAAGAAATGGAACAAATAATCCTAAAATTTGTATGGAACCAGAAAAGACCCCGCATAGCCAGAGGAATGTTGAAAAAGAAAAGCAAAGCCGGCGGCATCACAATTCCGGACTTCCAGCTCTATTACAAAACTGTCATCATCAAGACAGCATGGTAGTGGCACAAAAACGGACACATAGATCAATGGAACGGAATAGAGAGCCCAGAAATGGACCCTCAACTCTATGGTCAGCTCATCTTTGACAAAGCAGGAAAGAATGTCCAATGGAACAAAGACAGTCTCTTCAACAAATGGTGCTGGGAAAATTGGATAGCCACATGCAGAAGAATGAAACTGGACCATTTCCTTACACCACACACAAAAATAGACTCCAAATAGTTGAAAGACCTCAATGTGAGACAGGAGTCCATCAGCATCCTAAAGGAGAACACAGGCAGCAACCTCTTTGACCTCAGCCGAAGCAACTTCTTCCTAGAAACATCGCCAAAGGCAAGGGAAGCAAGGGCAAAAATGAACTATTGGGACTTCATCAAGATAAAAAGCTTTTGCAAAGCAAAGGAAACAGTCAACAAAACCAAAAGACAACCAACAGAATGGGAGAAGATATTTGCAAATGACATATCAGATAAAGGGCTAGTACCCAAAATCTATAAAGAACTCATCAAACTCAACACCCAAAGAACAAAGAATTCAATCAAGAAATGGGCAGAAGATATGAACAGATATTTTTCCAAAGAAGACATCCAAATGGCCAACAGACACATGAAAAAGTGCTCAATATCGCTCGGCATCAGGGAAATCCAAATCAAAACCTCAATGAGATCCCACCTCACACCAGTCAGAATGGCTAAAATTAACAAGTCAGGAAATGACAGATGTTGGCGGGGATGCGGAGAAAGGGGAACCCTCTGGGAATGCAAGCTGGTGCAGCCACTCTGGAAAACAGTATGGAGGTTCCTCAAAAAGTTGAAAATAGAGCTACCATATGATCCAGCAATTGCACTACTGGGTATTTACCCCAAAGATACAAAAGTAGGGATCTGAAAGGGTACGTGCACCCCGATGTTTATAGCAGCAATGTCCACAATAGCCAAACTGTGGAAAGAGCCAAGATGTCCATCAACAGATGAATGGATAAAGAAGATGTGGTATATATATACAATGGAATATTATGCAGCCATCAAAAGGAATGAGATCTTGCCGTTTGCAACGACGTGGATGGAACTGGAGAGTATTATGTTGAGCGAAATAAGTCAAACAGAGAAAGACATGTATCATATGATCTCACTGATATGAGGAATTCTTAATCGCAGGAAACAAACTGAGTGTTGTTGGAGTGGGGGGGGGGGGTGGGAGGGATGGGGTGGCTGGGTGAGAGACATTGGGGAGGGTATGTGCTATGGTGAGCGCTGTGAATTGTGTAAGACTACTGAATCTCAGATCTGTACCTCTGAAACAAATAATGCAATATATGTTAAGAAAAAAAAAAAAAGAAGAAGAAGAAGGTAGCAGGAGGGGAAGAATGAAGCGGGGGAAATCGGAGGGGTAGACAAACCACGAGAGACGATGGAGTCTGAAAAACAAACTGAGGCTTCTAGAGGGGAGGGGGGTGGGAGGATGGGTTAGCCTGGTAGTGGGTATTGAGGAGGGCACATTCTGCATGGAGCACTGGGTGTTATACACAAACAATGAATCATGGAACACTACATCTGAAACTAATGATGTAATGTATGGGGATTAACATAAGAATAAAAAAATTTAAAAAAAAAGTGGCCCAGAAGAGTATAAAACGGTCTTTAGACTGAGAAACAACAGGCATAGATGAAAATTGAGAATTTTGATGATGAAATGAGGTATGATACTGAAGACAGAGGGATTAAGTAAACATTTACATATTTTTGTTCATAATAATATAAGGATTTTTCAATTTTATTTACCGCTTTTACTTCAGAGGTTATAATAGAGTCTGGAAAATATAGATACTCACTTATTTGTTGAATGAGTTTTAAATATTGAGAGTTCCAGTCTTTTTACTCCACTAAATTTCCAATTATGCATAAACCTTCTGGATAGGAGATTGAAGCATCCTGTGGAGAATTCACCAGCCCAAGAGAAAAGACCCAAAGAAACAGCCACCCAGATCACTCTGTGGTAAAGATTATGGTTGACAAATCTTACCATGAAAACAGAGCTTCCAATCCAATTTTTAGTGCTCTAATCTAAATATGAGTAGCCAGATAAGATTTACCAAACATTTGGGGAAAGTATTTAAATGAAGGATGGAAACCAAAATAAATTTTAAAAGACCAGCTTACAAGGAGTACAGATGCTGGAGGAAGAAGCAAACTTATAAAATATGCTCAGAGAGAAAAGAGGAGTTATTGTTGATAATGTATCTATCAGTATTATTAGCATTGCTTTCATGAAACAAGAACAGAATGCTATAAAAAAGGGAACATTTAGAGAACAAGAAGAATTCTTGACAAGTAAAATATGATAGCAGAAATAAAAAAAAAACTTCAATAGAATAGAAAGATGAATTTTAGAATATCATCAGGAAAATAGACCAAAAGACAAAGAAATAGAAAATACAGAATAAAAACATGAGAAAATTAGAGGACCAGCCCAAGAAATCTAACATCCAAATAATACAAATTCTACAAGGAAGAGAAAACTGCAGGAGGCAATAATTGAATAAAAATTTTCAGAACTCATTAATAGGAGCATCCAGCACAATATGAATATAAAAGACGTATCCTTAAGATCATCATCAGATCATACACAAATGATCAAAAATCAAAAGGTCATCAGACTTCTTAAGATGCACATTGAAACCTAGAAAACAGTGGAACACTGCCTTTTAAGTTTTGAAGGAAAATGATCCAACCAAGGATTCGATACTCACCCAAATCATTAACCAGGAGTGAGCATAGAATAAAGATAATTTCAAAGATGCGTGTCCTTGACAAATTTGCCTTGGATACATACTTTCTCAGAAAGCTCCTGGAAATGTGCTTACCAAAACAAGGGAGTAAACTTTAAAAACATTATCATCAGGATAATGATGAAGGAACATCCCAAAGTCACAGCTGTGCAACAGACATAGGGAATAACCATTCTAGATCAGAAGAAGCCTTTGGGAAATATTTCTTCAAGAAAATGAACTTGATAAAATTATTGATGCATTTGAACCATACTTAAGAGGAGAGCTTTGCAGTTGGGGCAAAATTTGGGATTGAATTAATTACAAATGTACAGACACTTAAGAAAACAAACAAGACAAGAATCTTCAACTACAAAGAAAGCAAAACCTTGTGAGGAAAACAAAATTAATCCAACATAATTTAAGCTACTTATAGTATTTCCTTAGTCCCACTAACATAAACACAATAACTCAATCTAACCAAAATTACAATCTATATTAGAAGGATTGGAGATAAGAAGTATGAATAGATGAGAAGCTAAATTCTCATCTGCTAATTGAATATCAATAATCGATGCCTAAAATTGAAGTATTATGAAGTAGCAATACAGGTAAGTTATTTAGAGATATAGAAGAATATAGCAAATAAATCAGCTACAGAATTTGAAAGTGACTACCTTTGGGGAATGGAAGGTACCTGTATGTACAGGGGTTGGAGAGGCAGTGCAGGGGATTTTTATTTTTATTTTTATTTTTTGTCTTGGTATAATACTATTAAATTATTTATGTGCCTATATAACTTTGCTAAAAATAAAATATAAATTTAAAAATTGATCTTTCTTCAAATGATCTTTCTTGTCTTTCAGACCAACTTCAAAATATAAATTTAAAAATTGATCTTTCTTGTGGTGGGCTTAGTATAGCATAGATGATATAGACTTATTGAATCATACTTGTTGAATCACCTGAAAGTAATGTAAGTGACGTGATGAGCGCTGGGTGTTATATGCATCTGATGAATTACTAAACACTACATCTGAAACTAATGATGTACTATATGTTGGCTAATTGAATTTAAAAAAAAAGTAATGTAACACTGTATCTCAACTATACTTCAAAAAAAAAGGAAAGGAAAACATTAGAAATAAAATAAAAATTAGTCTTTCTTACTTGTAATAAGAAGTAGAAATTAAAACAAAGAAATAACAGATTTGCCAAGTTTTTACATATTTATTATATGTTGATTAGAATATCATATGACATTCTCAGTACCTGTAAAAGCAGAAATTGCTTTTCTAAACATTTCTAATATTTCTAAAAAACAATTTGACAGTATACATCAAGAGACTTAAAAAGGTTTATTCCCTTTGACCTAGTAATTCCCCTGTTGGAAATCTTTTTTTTTTTTTTTTAATTTTTTTTTTTTAAAGATTTTATTTATTTATTTGAGAGAGAGAGAATGAAAGACAGAGAGCATGAGAGGGAGGAGAGTCAGAGGGAGAAGCAGACTCCCCACTGAGCAGGGAGTCCGATGCGGGACTTGATCCCGGGACTCCAGGATCATGACCTGAGCCGAAGGCAGTCGCTTAACCAACTGAGCCACCCAGGTGCCCCTCCCCTGTTGGAAATCTTAAGGAAAGAAAGAAGAAAGATAAGACAGAAATACGTCAATTTTTCAATTTTGTTCTCTTGTACCCCTCTGCAATTTTTTTTAAAATAGTTTATACTGAAGGAAGATACTTTCATATTCAGAAATCAGAGCAGTAGACAGTTTTAATTTCTAAAAACCGTGGTCCTTACAAAAGAGAAAAGCTATGTACTGAAACAGCCCCAGGTCGGGTTAATAGTGCCAAGAGTGGAGTCTGGATGAAGGCTTACATGGCCATCTGGAAGGGTGAGTCATTCAGGTGCCATGCACAAGAGGACCCACGCAAGTACTGGCTGTGTTCATGGTCGCTGCTGGTGGTTGCTCAGGAATCTCTCAGGGAAGAAGGAGAGGGCTTTCCCATTGCCTAAAAAAGGAACTCCCTTCCTGGACGAGAATTCACAAATAGTGTAAGTGATAAGAAATGGCTTTTTATTAGGTAGAAAAGTGATAGGGATGATGGTAGGAGCTCCACTAAATACCTCTGAACCAGTTTTTAGCACTTTAACTGTGTCTTCTAAACCTGCTGGAGCACTCAAACTCTCACACAAAACATGTTTGCTGTCAAGTTGTCTTTCTCTTTTTCGTCCAGTGCTGTGAAATCTGCTAATCTTGATGTACCAAGTCTCTTAACATTGAATTACTCTAAAAGATGTATGTATTTCATTGGTATAGGGTATGGAGAAAGGATAAAGAGAAAGAAGAATTTATTTGATTTTTAGAATGCTTTCCTATGTTTATCAGTTGAAAGAAAAGGTAGAAAAAACAATTATTTGGATACCATTATGCTCCACCTGCACTCACCCATTTGCTGTTCTACCAAGAAACTATTTTAATTCTGGTCACATGAATTCGCACACTTTGTTCCTTTTCTCTGGAACATCCTAACAAACTTTTTCTGCCTGATAAACTCTACTTGTCTTTCAGACCAACTTGAAATGTTCCCTCCAATGTGAAAAATTCCATGACTCCAGGAAATAACAGTCATGATAACTACAATTTAATGAGCTGCCTGTACCTTAGCCAATTCTTATACTATCCAATAAGCAAGGTAGTTTTATCCTCACTTTACAGAGGAGAAGACTGAGGTTTAAAGGACTTGAATAACTGGCTCAAGGGCACGTGACTAGACTTGAAACCCAAATCCAAAGCTGGGACTTCCTGCCTCTAAAATCCTTTATTATTATTATTTTTTTGAAATCTCCATCACCTACCGATCATTTGGATTTATATTTGTTTACATGTTTATCTTCCTCAATGGACTGAGTCTTCATTCCTTACTGAAAGATAACTTGTCTTTTTTTGGAGGGTGGCATTTTTACATATAAAAATCAGATTTAAAATTTCTATTTTTTATTAACATTCTTTGACTCTGCACTCCACAGGCAAGATGCTCAATCATAGAAACCAGATGTGTTTCACTCATCATTGAATTGAGCACCTGTCACTGTGTCTACCACAGAAATTGCTCAATATATATTTTTGAGTGAATAAACTAACAAATGAGTGCACAAATGAACAAAGAATGAAGCAGAAAGACTGAGATCCAGCTCCTAGCCAAACAATACTTTTTTACTTTCACTGTCCTCATTGTCTGAATAGACAGTGATAGCTTAAGCACATGTGAAATATACTCCCACTATCAATAACTGTGTTCACTCAAATGAAATCTGTATCCTAGGGGAATCTCAGCATGTTGGCAGTATGGTTTAGGGACAAGTTTTACCTTCTTATAAACAGAAATACTGAGACTTCAGAATACTCTGTAGAGATGTCAGATTCTGTATTTCATACATATAGGTATTTTCTGACTAGAGCGCAAGTAGGCACTTTTAAGCTCTGGTCCTCAAGCCACTGTGGTTCATATTGTGTCACTATAGGATCTACATGTAATACAACTTCATTTTGGTGGTCTTACGAAGTTTTCCTAACTTTTGAGCTATTAAAATCTGACCACATAAGAGTAATATAAAAGATTGCACATATTACAAGATACTTAGCCTGTAAAGAATTACACTGTAGTTAGGATAAATTAATACATCTTTTTATTTGATAACTTAAAAGTTCTTGAAGTCTAGAAATAGTGGGGTTTTCATAGAAAAGAAAGTCCATGTCCTGTTTTTCTTTTTAAAATTAAAACCCATGACAAAAAAGAAAAATAGGTAGCAGAAGGTATTAAATGATTTCTTCCGTAAAAACACAATCCCACATCAAATTTAAATACAAAAGAATAGGCAAAGGGATAATAGCACTGACTTTAGTTTTAACCTACATAAGGCAGGAAATTGAGTGAAATCAGTTTTTCCTCTCATCTTATGTGGAAAAAAATATGTCATATGGCAAACCCATGTGAATCCAGTCTGTTTGGTTTATTCATCCCTGTAGTGACATTCAGACTCCAGAATATCAGAAACCTAGTCAATATTTCAGTACCATCATAGAGACCAGAAATGTGGTAAGGTATGTGATGACTTCGTCCATTTCAAAAAAAAAAAAAAAAAAAAAGTCCTCATTGGGACAGGGTGTTGATCATGTATCTTCCTCTCTTTTCAGAAACCCATGGTTATTTTCTACCTTTCAACTCACTTTCCATAAAGGCATATTGTCTGTTCTATCCTCCATAGAATGAGAAAGAAAAAGAAGAACAATCAGTGTCTTACAAATAAAAATCTCTCCATGCTCCCCCAGCACTTTGGGACATGACCAATAAGCAGTGACACTATTGGTCATTGATCTTTCCTGACCCTCTCCTTCCTGTCTCTCCAGTCTCATTTCACACTGTTCTCCTGCACACACCCCCTCTACTGTAGCCTATGTGCTGTATGCCTCTGAGTCTGCACCTCTGTCCATGTGATCTGTCTGTCTGGGACTCCTCCCCATCTAGTCATTCCTTCCCTCCACTCCACCCTTGCTCCTTCTTCTTCTTTGCACCTAATTCTTCCTGCTTTTTGGATATATCAAGAATATCCTCCTATAGGTTAGCCTTCCAACCCCAAGACCAAATTAGATGTCTCTGTGTTCTGTATGTGCTTTGGAGCCCTTATCATAGGGGTAAAGTAGGATTGTTTGTGTCCAGCCTCTTATCCATTGTTTAGTATATACTTCATGTTCAGTAAATATTTGTTGAATGAATCAAGAAATCAGTGATTTTCCATAAGCAGAGTGAATGAGGTAGATTTCTTAGAACAGAATCTGGAAAACACACAGGGAGAATTAGGACAGCTTTGTTCGAGGAACACGTACTTGGACAGAGACCACCTTTGAAATCATATGCTTGGGTCTCTCTTATGTTCTTTATGAAATAGGAATATTAATTCTCAGATCCTATCAAAGGAGGTCTAGTTGCCAAGGAACCAAACAAATTGGTATAAAATGGACTTTCCTTTTTTTAAAGATATTTATTTATTTATTTATTTATTTATTTATTTATTTATTTAGAGAGAGTGAGCAGGATGGGGAGGAGGGGAAGAGCAGAGGGAGAAGCCGACTCCCAGGGACCCTGACTCAGAACTTGATCCCAAACCCTGGGATCATGACCTGAGCTGAAGGCAGATGTTTAACCAACTGAACCACCCAGGTGCCCTAAAATGGACTTTCTTAGAATCCCAGATCATCGATTCTAAGGACAATATTACGTTGAAATGTCCCAATAGCCAATAGCTTTCAAATACTGATATGCATGATGTCATATGATTAAAACAGTATGAGACAAAGGAAGAAACAGGATTTCTAGGTTATCAGTATACTTGATATTCTTTGACAGAATATTTTATTGATATACACTTTCTTTTTTTAAATTTTATTTTATTGTTATGTTAATTACCATACATTACATCATTAGTTTTTGATGTAGTGTTCCATGATTCATTGTTTGCGTATAACACCCAGTGCTCCATTCAATACATGCCCTCTTTAATACCCATCACCAGGCTAACCCATCCCCCCACCACCTCCCCTCTAGAACCCTCAGTTTGTTTCTCAGAGTCCATAGTCTCTCATGGTTTGTCTCCCCCTCCGATTTCCCCCCCCCTTCATTTTCCCTTCCTGCTATCTTCTTCTTTTTTTTAACATATAATGTATTATTTGTTTCAGAGGTAAAGGTCTGTTGTTCAACAGTCTTATGCAATTCACAGCGCTTACCATAGCACATACCCTCCCCAATGTCTCTCACCCAGCCACCCCATCCCTCCCACCCCACCACCACTCCAGCAACCCTCAGTTTGTTTCCTGAGATTAAGAATTCCTCATATCAGTGAGGTCATATGATACATGTCTTTCTGTTTGACTTATTTCGCTCAGCATAATACCCTCCAGTTCCATCCATGTCGTTGTAAATGGCAGGATTTCATTCCTTTCGATGGCTGCATAATATCCCATTTTATATATATATATATATATATATATATATATACCATGATGTACACTTTCTTGACAATTATTTCCTGATCTTATTTTCCAAGGAAATGTTAGCTTTAAGGTGTTTATTCTGCAAAGAAAAGTTTGTGATATTTTATTTGCATTACAAATGTGAATAGTAGACCACATTTATCCTTTGTGGCCAGGTAATGAAAGGAGCCCATGTGCAGAAAGAAGTAAAACTCCCAAAATAAGAAAATTAAGTATGAGTGAACTTGAATTGGATGTATAAGGCAAGCATAGAATGTTCTGACTTTTCTTTCTTTAGTAAAACTTAATTATTTATTTCCTGTTATGAAAGTGGGGCACTGTGTGGACATTTTTACAACTGAAATGCTCCTTACTCTTGGAAGTCAGGCTGTATGTTGGAAGGATAGGAAACAAAGCCAGTGCCTAAAAAGAAAACTAAGCAAGGAGAGGGGATTATCACTAATGGATGAATTGATTCATGGGTTACTGATTCTTGGATTTAAAACATTTTTAAAAAGTTATTTGGTAGACAAGTAAAAGCAGATGGTTTATTGATATTTTCAAGAGGAGTAAAAAGTAGTTTAAAAGAGACTAAATCTATATTAACAAATCACCACGTTGTGCAAGATATTGAATATTCATTGCCAGTAGATTTATGGCCTGTTCCCAGGCATTTCATTCCCAGCTGGTTCATTGTGATAAAATACTGGGGCATGAGTAGCTTATAGGACCTGACAGCAAACTCCACTTTCACAGCGTCTGCATCAGGCTGTGTGTTTTTTTCCTAAGAGGCTGTGTAGTGTACCCAGCACCTTGCACAAAGTGGACCAATGAGAGCTCGGCCAGGGCTTTCTGATGGGAGCCCATGAAGTTCACTTGAGAGAGTACCAAGAATGTAAATGTCACCCTGGCTAACTGGCCTACTAATTGATTTTTAAAATTAAAAAAAAAAAATACCTTTTCTAATATATTTAAACAAAATTTTATATTTTGAAGGGGGCATGACAGCATATTTTGGGATCTTCAAGCTGGATTTTTGTTTCTTGATAGCCTTTGTTCTTGTTTTTGTTTTTAATTGAGGTATAATTGATACATAACATTATATTAGTTTCAGGTGTACAATATAATGATTCAGTAGTTGTGTATATTGTGCAGTGATCACCACAATAAGTCTAGTTAACAGTCTGTCACCTTACCTTGTTACAAATTTTTCTTTGGCTTGTGATGAGAACTTGTAAGATCTACTCCCTTGACAACTTTCAGATAAGCAATACAGTATTTTTTTTCTTTCTTGTGGCATTTATTTATTTATTATTTTTATTTTTACTTTTTTAAAGATTTATTTATTTGAGAGAGAGAGAGAGTTGGGGGGGAGGGGCAGAGGGAGAGGAAGAGAGGGAATCTTAAGCAGACTCCATGCCCAGCGCCAAGCCTGAGGAAGGGTTCAATCTCACAACCCTGAGATCATGACCTGAGCCAAAATCAAGAGTCAGCTGCTTAACCAGCTGCACCACCCAGACGCCCTTATTTTTATTGAGGTATAATTGATATACAATATTAAATCAGTTTCAGGTGTACAACAGTGATTTGATATTTATATGCATTACGAAATGATCACCATGATAATCTCATCTGAGGTTTTGTCTCTTTGTCAGCGTCTCTCTTCTCTCCCTCTCTCTCTTTCTTCCTTCTCTGTCTTCCCTCCCTTTTTCCTTCTTTCTTGGTAGGTACCAAGAGAAAAATATAATTTCTCATGATTATTAATGACAACAACAAAACACTTCAGTTTTGGACACAATCCAGGTCAGATTTTTAATTTAAATAACCCCTTCCTTGGAGTTACCTTAGAATTAGTTTCTTACTCCCTCACTGCTCTCTTTGTACTTCTGAGTGATCTTCAATTTAAAAATAAGGATTTCAGTTTTGTACTAAAGAACTAGTTCTATCCTATTTTCCCTTATTTTTAACTTTTTTCATTCCCCACATCTCTGCCACTGCCATCTTTTATCTTTTCTTTTCTATTTGTAAGGGAATAACTGAAACTGACTTGCTCAGAGGCTGCTCTGGGTGTCAGAATAACTTGAGACATAGAATGGTTTGAGTCAGTTATGGGTGGTTTTGATTGCATATACCCGTTTTATAAACTTCCATTCATAATAGATCACTTCCTAACCTGACCCTGGCCCTGGCCCATCTCAGAAAAATTACTAGCATAATTACTGGTTGAAACCTAGACTCATGTCTTGAAGTTTAGTAGTCTGAAGAAAAATTTCCAGAGGCATTATAATAAGGAAATTTAATTAAGATCTCATGTTGACTCAGGAATATTATGTACAGCATTGATCCACAGTGTAGCTAATAAATTCATTATGCTGCAAATTATGCGTGATTTGTTAGTACGTTGGCCAGTAAGAATGAAATCTGTCTCAACAGGAATGTTGAAAGAGGCAAGGCAGTGAAACTTTCATCTCCACTGGGAGTGAACGAACTTGCCAAATCGGGGCTATCAATCATAGTAAATGTGTGCAAAACAAATCATATATCTTCCACAGTTCATTGTATTCATCAGCACTTTTGAAGTCAGCAGTCCAAACTAGTCACTTTCGGCCAAGTTTTCAATAGCCTGTGGTTTAGGCAATATGCCTCAGCTGTCTTTTTCCAGGGTGTGTTCTCAGGTAATTGGATGCCATGGGCCAGTGTCAACCAAATCTCAAGGGACAAAAGAGTGGCCTCGTGTATTTTTTTTCAAGCTTTTATTTATATTCCAGTTAGCTAACATACAGTGTAATATTAGTTTCAGGTATAGAATTTAGTGATTTATCACTTACATATAACACCCAGGGCTCATCATGGCAAGTGCTCTCCTTAATCCCCATCATCCATTTAACCCACTTCCCCTCCAGGAACCCTCAGTTTGTTCTCTATAGTTAAAAGAGTCTTTTTCCTGGTTTGCCTCCCTCTCTTTTTCTTCCCTGCTTTGTTCATCTGTTTTGTTTCTTGAATTCCACATATAAGTGAAATCACATGGTGTTTATCTTTCTCTGACTGACTTATTTTGCTTAGCATAATACTTCTAGCTCCATCCACGTCATTGCAAATGGCAAGATTTCATTCTTTTTGATGGCTGAGTAATATTCCATTGTGTATATATATATATAAAACCTCTTCTTTAGCCATTCATCAGTCAATGGGCATTTGGGCCCTTTCCATAGTTTGGCTATTGTTGATAATTCTGCTATAAACATCGGTGTGCCTATATCCCTTCGAATCAGTATTTTGGTATCCTTTGGGCCAATCCCTCATAAAATAATTGCTGGATCATACAGTAGTCCTATTTTTAAATTTTGAGGAACCTCCATACTGTTTCCCAGAGTGGTTGCACCAGTTTGCATTCCCACCAACAGTGTAAGAGGGTTTCCCTTTCTCTGCATCCTCACCAACATCGGTTGTTTCCTGTGTTGTTAATTTTAGCCATTCTGACTGGTGTGAGGTGATATCTTATTGTAGTTTTGATTTGTATTTCCCTGATAATGATTTCGATAGTGATTTCGAGCATCTTTTCATGTCTATTAGCTATCTGTATGTCTTCTTTGAGAAAATGTCTATTCATGTCTTCTGCCCATTTTTTAACTGGATTATTTGTTTTTTAGGGTGTTCAGTTGTATCAGTTCTTTACACATTTTGGATACTAACCCTTTCTCCAGTATGACATTTGCAAATACCTTCTTCCATTCCGTAGGTTGTCTTTTAGTTTTGTTGGTTTCCTTCACTGTGGTTTCCTTCACTGTGCAGAAGCTTTTTATATTGATGAAGTCCCAATAGCTTATTTTTGCTTTTGTTTCCCTTGCCTCAGGAGACATCTAGTAAGAAGTTGCTATGGCCAATGTCAAAGAGGTTATTGCCTGTGTTCTCCTCTAGGGTTTTTATGATTTCCTGTCTCACATTTAGGTCTTCCACCCATTTTGAAATTATTTTTGTGTATGGTATAAGAAAGTGGTCCAGTTTCATTCTTCTGCATTTGGCTGTCCAATTTTCCCAACACCAGTTACTGAAGAGACTGTCTTTTCTCCATGTTATATTCTTTCCTGCTTTGTCAAAGATTAGTTGACCATATAGTTGTGGGTCTATTTCTGGGTTTTCTATTCTATTCCATTGATGTGTCTGTGTTTGTGCCAGTAACATAGTGTCTTGATCACTACAGCTTTGTAATATAACTTGAAGTCTGGAACTGTGATACCCCTAGCTTTGGTTTTCTTTTTGGAGATTGCTTTGGCTATTTGGGGTCTTTTGTGGTTTCATACAAATTTTAGGATTGTTTGTTCTAGCTCTGTGAAAAATGCTGGTGGTATTTTGATAGGGATTGCATTGAATGTGTAGATAGCTTTGAGTAGTATAGACGTTTTAACGATATTGTTCTTCCAATCCATAAGCATGGAATGTCTTTCCACTTCTTTGTGTCCTCTTCAGTTTCTTTCATCAGTGTTTTATACTTTTTAGAGTACATATCTTTTACCTCTTTGGTTAGGTTTTTTCCCAGGTATCTTATGGTTTTTGGTACAATTGTAAATGAGATTGATTCCTTGATTGCTCTTTCTGCTGCTTCATTATTGGTGTATAAAAACGCTACAGATTTCTGTACCTTGATTTTGCATTGTGCAACTGTATTGAATTTGTGTATCATTTCTAGCAATTTTTTGGTGGAGTCTTTGGGTTTTCTACATAAAGTACCATGTCATCTGCAAATAGTAAAAGTTTGACTTCTTCATTGCCTATTTGGATGCCTTTTATTTATTTTTGTTGTCTGATCGCTGAGCCTAGGACTTGCAGTACTATGTTAAATAACAGTGGTGAGAGTAGACATCCCTGTCTTGTTCCTGACTGTAGAGGAAAAGCTTTGTTTTTCCCCACCGAGGATGATATTAGCTGTGGGTTTTTCATATATGGTATTTATTAGGTTGAGGTATGTTCTAGCCCTACTTTGTTGAAGGTTTTTATCATGAATGGATGTTGCACTTTGTCAAATGCTTTTCCTGCATCTATTGAAAGGACCATATGGTTCTTATCCTTTCTTTTATTAATGTGGTATATCACGTTGATTGATTTGCAAATATTGAACCACCTGTGCAGCCCAGGAATAAATCCCATTTGATCGTAGTGAATTATTCTTTTAATGTACTGTTGGGTTCAATTTGCTAGTATTTTGTTGAGAATTTTTGCAACAGTGTTTATCAGGGATATTAGCCTGTAGCTGTCTTTTTTAGTGGAGTGTCTTTGTCTGGTTTTGGAATCAGGGTAATGCTGGCCTCATAGAATGAGTTTAGAAGTTTTCCTTCCGTTTATATTTTTTGGAATAGTTTGAGAAGAATAGGTATTAACTCTTCTTTAAATGCTTGGTAGAATTTGCCTGTGAAACCATCTGGCCCTGGACTTTTGTTTGTTGGGAGGTTTTTTTTTTTTTTTTAAGATTTTATTTATTTGACAGAGAGAGATACAGCGAGAGGGGAACACAAGCAGCAGGAGTGGGAGAGGGAGAAGCAGGCTTCCCGCTGAGCAGGGACCCGAGCGGGGCTCGATCCCAGGACGCTGGGATCATGACCTGAGCCGAAGGCAGACGCTTAACGACTGAGCCACCCAGGCGCCCCTTGTTGGGAGATTTTTGATTACTGATTCAATTTCTTTGCTGGTTATGAGTCTGTTCAAGTTTTCTATTTCTTCCTGTTTCAATTTTGGTAGTTTATATGTTTCTAGGAATTTATGCATTTCTTCCACATTGTCCAGTTTATTGGCATACAATTTTTCATAATATACTCTTATCGTTGTTTGTATTTCTGTGGTGTTGATTGTTATTTCTCCTCTCTCATTTGTGATTTTATTTATTTGGGTCCTTTCTCTTTTTCTTTTTGATAGTCTGGCAAGGAGTTTATGAATTGTATTAATTTTTTCAGAGAACCAGCTCCTGGTTTCATTGATCTGTTCTACTGTTTTTTTGGTTCTATATCATTTCTTTCTGCTCTAATCTTTATTATTTCCCTTCTCCTGCTGGCTTTAGACTTTGTTTGTTCTTTTTCTAGCTCCTTTAGGTGTAAGTTTAGATTGTATATTTGAGATTTTTTTTGCTTCTCGAGGTCAGCCTGTATTGCTATGTATTTCCCTCTTAGGACCACTTTTGCTGCATCCCAAAGGTGTTGGACCATCGTGTTTTCATTTTCATTTGCTTCCATGTATTTTTTTAAATTTCTTCTTTCATTTCCTGATTGACCCATTCATTCTTTAGTAGCATGTTGTTTAACCTTCATGTTTTTGTGGTCTTTCCAAGTTTTTTCTTGTGGTTGACTTCAACTTTCATAGCTTTGTGGTCAGAAAATATGCATGCTATGATCTCAATCTTTTTGTACTTGTTGAGGCCTGATTTGTGACCTAGTATGTGATCGATTCTGGAGAATGTCCCGTGTGTACTTGAAAAGAATGTGTAGGGGCGCCTGGGTGGCTCAGTCGTTAAGCGTCTGCCTTCGGCTCAGGTCATGATCCCAGCGTCCTGGGATCGAGCCCCGCTCGGGTCCCTGCTCTGCGGGAAGCCTGCTTCTCCCTCTCCCACTCTCCCTGCTTGTGTTTCTGCTCTCGCTAACTCTCTCTCTGTAAAATAAATAAATAAAATCTTTAAAAAGAAAAGAATGTGTATTCTGCTGCTTTAAGATGAAATGTTCTGAATGTATCTGTAAAGTCCATCGGATTCAGTGTGTCATTCAAAGCCATTTTTTCCTTGTTGATCTTCTGTTTAGATGCTACATCCATTGCTGTACGTGGGTGTTAAAGTCCCCTACTATTATTGTATTATTATCAATGAGTTCCTTTATGTTTGTTATTAATTATTTTATATATTTAGGTGCTCCCATGTTGGGGGCATACATATTTACAATTGTTAGATCTTGTTGGATAGTCCCCTGTATTATGATATAGTGCCTTTCTTCATCTCTTGTTATAGTCTTTGGCTTAATATGTAGCTTCTCTGGGGATGCCTGGGTGGCTCAGTCAGTTAAGCATCTGACTCTTGATCTCTCAGCTCAGGTGTTGATCTCAGGGTTTTGAGTTCAAGCCCCATGTTGGACTCCGTGCTAGGCATGGAGCCTACTTAAAAATTAATTAATTAATTAATTAATTAATTAATTACATAAAATCTAGTTTGTCTGATGTAAATATTGCTACTCCAGCTTTCTTTTGACTTCCATTTGCATGATAATTGTTTCTCCATCCCCTCAATTTCAATCTGCAGGTGTCTTTAGGTCTAAAATGAGTCTCTTGTAGGCAGCATATAGGTAGGTCTTGTGTTTTTTTATCCATTCTGACACCCTGTGTCTTTTAATTGGAGTGTTTAGTCTGTTTACATTCAGAGCAATTATTGATAGATATATATTTATTGCCATTTTATTACTTATTTTGTCATTGAATCTAGAAATTTTCTGTTCCTTTCTAGCCTTGTCACACTTGGTCTTTCTTTCTCACTCAGAAAGTCCCCCTTAATATTTCTTTCAGGGCTGGTTTAGTGGTCATGAACTCGTTTAGTTTTTGTTTGGGAAATTCTTTATCTCTTCTTCTATTCTTAATGATAGCTGTGCTGGATAGAGTATTCTTGGCTGCAGATTTTTCCCATTCAGCACATTAAATATATCATGAAGGGTGGCCTCATTTACAAGGAAGGACATCACATCTTCAAAATCATTGTCTTAAAAATCAGATCATTGTCTAAAAGGTCTCTTAGAATTACTTAGAGCTTGAATTCATGAATAGATTATAAGACAAATTTCCCAACATGTACTGTGCTAATCATACTCATTATGTAGGCAAGAAAGTACAATGAGTGTCACTTATGTATATTTATGTGTGTATGAGGTGTGTATACATAGTGGGGGCAGGAAAGAATGCTCAAATATGAAATAATTTAATTATTTATTGTCACTGTTCTGATCACCTTTTAAAAAAAATGCTTTATTTGGAAACAATTCCAAACTTAATGGATAGCTTCATGAATAGTAGAAAGAATACATGCGTATCCCTCACCATTGGCAACATCGTCTTTCATGTGCTTTATCACTCTCTCTTTGTTTACACACACACACACACACACACACACACACACACACTGTTTTTCTTCTCTGACCCACCCTAGAGAGAGCTATATACATCATGGCCTTCGATCCTCAAACTCCCCAATGTATACCTCCCAAGAACAAGGACACTTTTCCTTATAACTACATTACAGTCTCAAACATCTGGTTGCCTTTGAATGTTTCAGGATGACTTATTTATTTATACCTTTTACCTTAAATTCTAACCCAGATACTGATACTGAAACTGGGAGAAGGAGCAACTGAATTACCTTAAAAAAAAAAAAAAAGTCATGTCACTAACATTTTAAATTTTGCAAACAAACATTTATGTCAGTATGTGTGAAATGACTGGTTTTAGGGAGATTTGATAAGTTGATACAAACAGATATTCCCCTTGATTAACAAATCTTCTCTGTTTAGTGAACTTATCAATGGCATTACCGTTAGCTGGCATTCACTTGGACAGACAGAACATCTAGTCTTTCTGTATTTTTGATCCTGTTTTTCTTTTTGTGATCAGACAGCTCTAGGTTTTGAAAGATTGAAGGAGTTTCTATTTAGACAATGCCTTTGCCTAGTTGTGTGTCAGTGAGCAGTAGAGAAGTGGAGAGGGTACTGGCAATGCCGAATGGGTTCTAGAAAGCTGGAGTCCTGTGGGGAGCCATCCTAATACACACCCCAGCTGTCCCTTCACTGAGACCGATAATGGAAGGTCTCTCCCAAAATGGTTCCTACAGCTATTTTTATTTCCAAATTAATTTTAAAAATGCAAGTTTAGGGGCACCTGGGTGGCTCAGTCGTTAAGCGTCTGCCTTCGGCTCAGGTCATGATCCTGGAGTCCCGGGATCGAGTCCCACATCGGGCTCCCTGCTCGGCGGGAAGCCTGCTTCTCCCTCTCCCACTCTCCCTGCTTGTGTTCCCTCTCTCGCTGTCTCTCTCTGTCAAATAAATAAATAAAATCTTTTTTAAAAAATGCAAGTTTACACTACTATGAATAAATAGAACTGAGATTTATGTCCATAATCTATGGAGCTAATTTTGATAACTAACATTTCTGACAGTTGCGATTTCTTTTCAAAGGAAGCTTAAGCATGCGTATTCCTCTCCACCCAAGTATGTCCAACAATGTTTCTGTATTGCGGGATCTAAGTGAAAATGACAGTGCTTTAGGGATTTAGAATGGGCAGCAATAGGGCGCCTGGGTGGCTCAGTTGGTTAAGCAACTGCCTTCGGCTCAGGTCATGGTCCTGGAGCCCCAGGATCGAGTCCCTCATCGGGTTCCCTGCTCAGCGAGGAGCCTGCTTCTCCCTCTGACCCTCCCCCCTCTCATGATCTCTGTCTCTCATTCTCACTCTCTCAAATAAATAAATAAATAAATAATTTAAAAAAATTAAAAAAAATTAAAAAAAAAAGAATGGGCAGCAATAGTCTCTGTAGGAGGAGAGTGTGATGCTGGAGCAATTTATGAAAAACAGGTCCCTTGGTAACAGGTACCTATGGTAAACAGGTCCGTTGGTGGACAATATAGATGCACAGTACTGCAGAATCATCCAGGAGGCTATGTGTACACCCAGTGTACACAAAGAGATGAGCCTCAAATGTGTGCAGATCACAATTTTACTACACCAGGCAGATTCTTCATTTATTCATTCAACAGATTTATGTTGCGGGGCACTGTTCCAGAAGCTGGGGATTTGGTAATAAATAAATAGGCCATGCTCTATAACCTCATGGAGGTTACACATAAAATGTTTTGCCTTAAAATATTGTACAATCAGAGATATTTGTGGACTGACCATATGACCACAGTATGTCATTCTATAAACCTTTCAGACATGACTTGGATTTGCAAGAATTTAGTTTTAAAGCTGTTGGATTTGCAGGAGGAGAGAACATTGGCTTTAAATGATAAATCGCAGAAAGAATTTTGAAAAGACCCTCCAGCTTTTAATGATTTAACAAGAGCAATGTGCTCAGAGACTGTTGAGTCAGAAAAAAAATATGTAAACATTCATGTATTCAAGTGCATAAATGAGTGGGAGAGGGGACCAAAGGAGACCCTCCCTCCCCGAAATGACAGTGTTCTTCTTCATGGCAGGGAAACCACTTTTTGGTCCATTGCAATGGCTTCCAGGCTTGAGTGACTTTCAAATCTGGAAAGACAAATATCTGAACCCCAGGGGAAACTTTAGCGTGGTTCTTATAGGATTTTGTTTGGCAAATTTTCTAGAAATAATTTTGAGATAGTCCTGGAACAAGCTCTTAACTAGCAATGTGTTACTACACAGTATCTTTGAATTATAGTAAGCTGGCAACCAGTTGTCCAATATCTAAATTTTAGCCTGGCCTAGGTGAACACACTTTGTTAACAAGACTAAAATACAGTCTTAAATCATAGGTGAATAAGAGTTTGGTTACTGGTGTTTGTATTAGTTGGGAAAGCATTTTACGCAAATACAGATTTAAAATAGAAGTGACTTAAAGAAGATAGATGTTCATTTCTCTATCCTGTTAAAATCTGAAAGTAGGCAATCTAGAACTAATGGGCAACACTGTTCCACAAAGACTTCAAGGACACATGCTCCTTTCCTTTTGATGCTTTAGATATGGCCTTTATTCTAACTAAATTCAACTCATGGTCCAATTTGGCTGCTCTAGTGTCAGCCATCAACTTCTTATTCTAGCCAGGAGGAAAGAGAAAAGAATGAAGAAGGACAGATAAAAGATACAGGACAGATGTCTTTTGATGACAGTTCCTGAAACCTCCACATAACACTTCTACTTTGAACCCATTTATCAGAACTTACTTATTTGGCAATACCTTGCTACATAGGAGTCTGGGAATGTTCTCTATTTTAAGCAGTCATATGCTTAGGTAAATTAAGGATTCTAACATAACTGAGGAAGAAAAGCCTCAGTGTTAGTCTCTGCCACAGTGTTGCCTACTAATGTTCCATGTGTGTTTTCAACAATGTCAGTCTGCAGTACCATATTTGCAATGTTTGTGTAGTATGATCTTTCACCGTATGAGCTTAGTACCTACAATGTCAGGAAACTTGTGTTAAGTTCTGCCAGAATATTTTACCTGCTCTGCATAAGGGCCTAAAGATTAAATGTGCTAGACTAATGACTATTTTTCATAGTATGTGGCAGTAAACTCCCTACCTCAAAACTTGTATGTCCACCTAGAATTGGGGAAAGGAGAAGCTGGTAGCACAAAATAAAAGTTTAAGTTCTTAAAACTTTTGGTGCTTTTCATGTTCTTACCAACTCATAACCCTCATCTAAATTTGAATTATAGGTGCATTTAGAACTTACAGTACAGAGAATCCTAAAGTCTTACGTGAGAATTACTTTGCTTGTTCAAACAAGATTGCATCCCAGCAAGCATGCCAAAATTTGATAGCTACAAATTGGGCGATCTGAAAGGAGAAGGGCGCAGGAGGTGATTTCTTTTAAATCTCCTGCAGTATCTTGGATTAAGGTAGACAGTGGTTACCATTTTGCTGATACGAGGCAGACATGTCACTAAATAGGGGAAATGAGCAATCACAGAGCTGATTTAATTTCCACTGGGGTTTATGGAAGCACCAAAACATGATGTAGCCAAATGTCCCTAAAAGTATGAAGTAATCAAATTTGTTCCATCATTACAAGAAATTAAAGCCAAGCACAATTACATCCTATTAGTAAAAAGAACCTGTTAAAGTGTCATTGTTATTTACTGAATGGGTTGAGCTTTTGGATTACCTTGACCAGCCACATTTTTTTTTTTTTTTTTTTTGTCTATCCATTTCTTCCAAATCACATTAGAGGGCCTTAACTGATTTTGACAAAATAAGCTGCCTTATTAAGGTGCAGTATAACCTGAGAAGCTTAAGTTTAATTACTAGATTAGAATTCTCAAATAGACATGTCTTCTAGATTTCAGTAAATTTGGAGTTGTAATTATTAGGGATCCTTTGTTTCTTAGTGTTTGCAAGGGGCCTGAGATGAAAGGCGAGAATTGATTTTAGCGAATTGATTTTTGTTGCTGTTGTTCTACCAAGACTCTCTCTCCAGAGAGAGGTGATTGTTCTTTCAGGAGCGGGCCCAAAGCTTCTGAATGCAGTGACTGAGGGAGCTGCCTCCATAGAGGAAAGCCCTGGGCAGGCCTAGTGCCCAGACTTCCAGAAGAGGCAGGGCTGGGCAGCTAAATGATGTGTGATGAACTCTCTCATATGTAGAGTGCCCATATGATTTAGCATTCAAAGCAGGACACTTTATAGAGTGAAAGGCAATGCTATTCATAATTACCCTTGGGTAACAGACATAAGCCGGGTAAATTCTGGGCCAGTTGGGTTTTATGGACCCCCCTACCTGTAAGGAACAGATATGTAAACAAATAAATGTATTAGTATTTTTAGGTACTTGGAGAATAAATCGTTCTGTAGAACACAAGAAGGGGGGAAATGGAGATTTGGATCACTCTACCAGGGATTTCTCTCCCCATACAAAAGTTACTGTACTCACAATGAAGGGATGCGATATGACTATAAAAATAAAAATTAAAAAAAAAAAAGAAAGAAAAGAAAGTGACAACTAACGGACTGGAGAAAAGACATAATAAAGATTTTATATATGCCTAGTTAAGAAGAGACTTATCTACATAAACAAGCCTGATACGATACGTAGCACTAACAAGTTTTTATCATCTATCACCAGATCAACTTCCACAGGAGTTGGCAGAGTTTTTAAGCTCATTTTCCCAGACAGTTTTTTCCAAGATGCATTACTGCACAATTGGATATGTTAAGTGTCAAAGATAAAGAATTCAGAACAATTGGGAAGACACATCAGCCTGCTATGGAAGTAGGAAGGAATAAGAACTCCAGGCTAATTTCAGAATGTCGCTAGGAAATCCAAGATGGCCACGTATTAAAGACCAAAACCTGGCTGCCCCAAGGTTATCATCCCTAGCGCATAAATGTGTTGTATTGAGTCCAAAAGTATTTAAAACCTTTTGAACTAGTTGCTGATATTTGTAAAATAGGAGACTTTGCATAAAAATAGCATTTGTAACTTCCCTTGAAAAGTTAGAAGGTATAGTACACTGATGACCCACACTCCCATATAGCAACATGGGACTAAAGTATATAATTCACTGCCTCCTTTAATTTACCTACCTGACCCCATTAGAGGCATTTGAGTTTGCAGTCCTTGGATGTACTCAGTTATATATCAGGATCTAAATACCAAGAATGAGGAAGAAGTAGGGGCGCCTGGGTGGCTCAGTTGGTTAAGCGACTGCCTTCGGCTCAGGTCATGATCCTGGAGTCCCAGGATCAAGTCCCGCATCGGGCTCCCTGCTCAGCAGCGAGTCTGCTTCTCCCTCTGACCCTCACCCCTCTCATGCTCTCTCTCTATCTCATTCTCTCTCAAATAAATAAATAAAATCTTAAAAAAAAAAAAAAAAGAATGAGGAAGAAGCAAGCACAGTCAAACAAAGACAAACTAGGAAATTACAGTCTGCCGTGTGGTCCACCCCAATCTGTGAAACAGCTTCCCCCTTACCTGGGACTACTTTCCATGGGCTCCTAATCGAGTGCCAGGCTTGTCATTTAAGGCTTATGTCACCTTCCTACCCACTCATATCACCTCACCAGGGAGGATTTATTACCCTGAGTTGACATTCCATATTGGTCATGTACATAATAGTAATAATACCTTTTGTGTACAGCAACTTATTTTTCAAAAAGCTTTCAGTTAATTAAGTAAATAAATACGTTAAAAAAAAAGTTACAGTAATCTTATAATAGACAGTGAGGTTTCCAAGCCCCTGAACCACATTAATATTCCTCTAACAATGGAGTTACCGATTCTCAGATGTGTCGGAAGCTCTGGAAACATTACAGAAAAGGTAGTCTTAATAAAGGGAATGTTCCACGCTTTTTCAGTTCAATTTAAAAACATGTATTGGATACCTGGTGTGTGACAGCCAATGTCTAGCACCAGAGATTGAAGAATGAATTTGATCTGGTTCCAACCCTGGAGAAAATCTGTCTACTAGTAAACAATCATTGTGAGAGACTGTTTAGTGATGTAGTTACTTGAAGAGTAACCTTCTGATTTGGCTCTCATGCATCAAATATGATATTTGCCAGTCTCTATCTTTAGAGGGAACTCCTGCTGGGTGGTAACCTGGATTTTCCCAGTCCCAACTAATGTGAGATACCATGGCAAAAGTAAACAGTCTGTTTTAGGGAGGCTTTTTTTTAACTCAGAGGTCCTTGTTTTCCAGACAGCTAATTTATTTTTTTTCCACCCGGAAAGCCCTTCCCTACCATCTGAGCTGTTCTGACCAAATCAGCAGAGACAAGCTACAGAGGTTTAGGGTGTCTGGGTTAAAAAGGTTTGCTTGTTTAATTAGATAAATAATTTGAGAGTACTTTCCAGAATTACTGTTCCTAATCACATTGATAAATGCTCGGAAGACCCTGTCAGTCAGCCAGTAGATAATAGAATCTGGAAGAAGAGTGAAATATTAAGAGCTGGAAATAATTCAGAAAATCCTAATATTCTCTGTATGCCTGTATATTAAATTCATCATCATCATTATTTGGGGGGCACTTACTATTTCTCAAGTACTGCTTTACATACACAATCCTATTTAATCTTCAAAATCATCATATGATATAGGTACTGCTTTCTTCGTTTTACAAATTAGAGAACAAGCTTAGGTAAGTTAATGAGCTTATATGAGTATCTCTGGTAAGTCAGTGGCAAAACTTAGGTTTGGAAACAAGGACTGCCTTGCTCTAAAAACTGTTCTCTTGAATCTTCAGTCCTCATAAGGTCCCCCTCTATCCCAGAATAAGCCAGCATATTGTCCATTCAGCGATTAAAAAGAGCAAGGACCTGCTGGCCTTGTTTCTAAGTAAAGAACTGGAGGGGGTCAGAGCTGGAGTAGGGGCTTTCTGTAGGCAGAACAGGCACATTCCTCTAGAATCCAACCAAACAGGTTAAATTCAAATGCCAGTCTCACTCACCCTGAGGGAAAATCACTTATCAGTGATTGCTTGCCCAGATGAATTCATTTCTAAATGTTCATTCCCCACAAAAAGAGCATGACTCTGGGGCCACAGAGCCCAGCTCTTGTGGAGGAGGGGGCAGCAGGCAGAGGGAGCAGCAAATAGGAAATTCAGGCTGCAAAATACAATCAAGTTCTTAAGGTGCTGGGTTTTCTTCACCCACTTATCAGGCAGCCCCAGTTTTTCTCCTCTGCCTCCCACAGTTGCCTCTTTAATTATCCTTTTTGAATAAACATTATCTTCTTGATGTTCCAGCTTACAGTTGGCTGAGTTTCTACACTTGTAGAGACTCAGGCCTACTCTTTCCTTCCTGGCTACAGTGGGTGGAGCTCCCTGCCTCCTTTTCTCCCTCATTCCTAGGCTTCCACCAGAGAATTTGGAAGTTTGGACAAGAAAAAGACTCTCTTGTGCATCGTGTGCCTGAGCTTGTTCTCGCCCAACCTGAGCCACCAGACCCATCTTCCTGTTGTTCACACACTGTTCTCTAAAGTCCCAGCCAAGTGTGCAAACTCTGATCATGAGTTAGCAGGTGGAGGAGGACATGGACAGGCTCTCCGGGAAGCCTATTTGGATCCTCTAAATTTTCCCTACCTTCTACATGCTTCTGTTGTCACACGCATGCATTTCTTTTGAAATTACTGCAATTGTTCATTTGTTGTTCATAACCTCTAGGGGCAGACTCCCTGAAGCCAGAGATCTGAATTTAGCTCTGCAAGTTTAATACCTCTTAAACTACCAGATACCCCTGGCAGGTGTTTAACAAGTATTTGTTGGCTTGTTGAATCAAACCAAAGTTGAGGTAGAAAAGGATGAATCATGTAACAATTTCTAGTTTCTCAACTTTGTCCGTGGAAAGTACTCACCTCCAAGTAAAACCAAAACAGACTAAGAATGTGGTTTCCCTCCTTGGAACTTGGGAACCTATTACCCGTAATCTTGTCTCGAGTGCTGCCCGGCCCTAGGTGATCTCAAGACTGACTCCCTCCACCCCAGGCTTCCTGCTATTCCTGGGGAGAGCTTGTCATCGGCTTCTATGCAGAGCTTCCTTTGAAGGAACCTTTGCATAAAGGACTGAATCTATGAAAGGCAGGAACTGAATAGGTGGAAGGAAAGTGGGAGGACTGGACCAGGAAGCGGCAAACATGACCAAATATGAAGAGATGGGACTCTCAGGGAACTAGCTGACAAAAGGTGGGTGTGTTGGTGGGGTCAGCCACAGGGGATGGTGAGGACAGATGGGTCTGGTGAGGTGAATTTTAGAGGGGCTCTCCAGAATCGAACAAATTTGGATACAAACCAACAGGGATTCAAATTCCAGAATATGGTCTTGCTTAAGGACAGATACTATTATACAAGAGGTGCTTTGGGAACATAAGACTATGTAGGAGGGGGTTGACAAAGGAAAAGGCCCCTAGAAATGGAGGAAACAGATAGGTGTACCAGGAATTTATTTGTAAGATAGTAAGAGCTAGAAAGGAAAATGAAGGCTAAATGGAAAGATTTATTTTTCCTATTCATTTGCCAATGAAAGGGTTAGGATGTGTGGCAGTTTTTGGGAAACAGAGCTCCCTGATTGGGTGGGCCCTTAGTAGTAATCGTTAAGTCATTGGAGTTAGATAGTCTTGTCAGGCCTAATTCCTCATAGCACATCTCATAGGGGTCCAGTTGGTGCGTGGACAGCTGAGATTATTTGGCCCAGACCAGTCCTGAGCAACCACTGGAACCTGGAACAGAATCTGTCTTTTGACTTCATATCATCTTTTAACAACCCCGCATTAGCATTCTAGATTCCAGAAACACTTCTTAACTTAATTTCTCTACCTTGAAATTTATAATTAGGTCCTTACAGGCTTGTCTAAAATACTGCGCTCAGGAAGGTTTCTGTCACTTGTGCTAAGCACTGTTGATGTTAGAGGTTGCAAATTGGCCATGAAGGTCCATAGACTCTTGTTTGGTCCTGAAAACTTGTTTTGAATTAGTTGCCAAAGTTTAAACAATGTAGATTTTTCATGTAAAAATTCAAATGCGGGGATTCTTTCGAAAAATCTCAAGAGCTGACAGCAGTTGGCCAGCTTTCCCATGTACACTCTCTGAAGTCCCCACCTACTGCCCCTGAACTCCCCAACCACCACATCGTTCCTTCCAGTGGGCCCTTGAGTGAGCGATCCCTGCTTTATGTGTTCAACTGGTAAACCCCTACTGCCTGAGCAAACTCACACATTTAAGAAGTGATTTACCAAGTATCTGCATATTAGACAGACTGTCCTTAGAAATCCTTGTGTTCTGCTTCTCCCTTGCAGGAGAGTACAAGAAGAATTTTTATTATAAAGTGGGAGGAAGAGAGCAGAGGGAGAGAAAACTAACATTCATTAAGCTAAGTGATTCCTTTCCTCAGCATTTACAAACTTATTGGTAGATTGCAAAATCAAATTAGTGGGTCACAATCAATATTTTTTGAATTAAATAGAACAGAATAGGAAACATCAGAACGAATCATACATGGTAAGGCTAAACATCACTTCATGTAAGTTCTGTTTGAATTCTTTATATACTAGATCAAATATATGTATATGTATGTATGTGTATATGTACTGTTTCAATTATGTAGAGATTTCCTTTATATTGTGTATATATAATTACTTTTGTTGCTTTCACTTAAATGCATGGTTTCTTAAAAAAAGACCATGAACAAATTTTGTCATGACTATTATATACAACACACAGGAGTTGCTTTTAATAAGAGTTCACTCCTCCCCACCTTTTCTGAACAAATACAGGTATCAAAACATTACTGTACATATTTTTATACTAGGAGTCAGCACCCACACTTCTTAAAAAATAAGCACAATAGTATTCATTGCAGCTCCTACTTTAAACAAGTGGGCTAGTCATAATATAAAATGTATTTCTTACTGTGGTACCATGTCAAGAAAGTTTGAAAGTCACTGCCTCATCTCACTTAGTCTTCCCCCAAAACTCTGTATGGGTGGAGTCTGGACCTTCAGAAGAAAATGGCAGTTCTCCACAGGAGCTGAAGTTCCCCATAATTTCTGCAATTGGAAGATCTCAAAGAATGCCAAAGGAAATAATCTGGTTATCCACCTTGAAGCTGATGAATAAAGGATACTTTCGAGGTGGGCAGGCATGGTTGTTAGGTCATCAAGAACAAAATATGAAAACAGAATATACAGACTGAAATTAGAATGTGGACCTAAGTATCCAGAAGCTTCTCCATTGCTTTGATATGCAACAAAAATTTGTATGAATGAAATAAATAATCCCTGTGAAATAGTGGATGCCCTGAGCATAGTAAACAAAATGGCAAAACTCCTAAAACGTAAAAGTTGTACTTCCAGAGTTATGTAACGCTGTTTAAAAAAATATAAAATTGCCAGAAGGACATTCTACAATAATTACTTTTTGTGGATTTCAAACTGTCTTAAATCAAAAATCTTCTACTCATGTTAATGTCTTAATGATCTAAATGGAAAATGCCCACACATTAAATAAAATAATTCTAGCTAGTAAATGTGCCCTGGAGATTTATGAATACATACATAAATAAATGTATGTGTGTGTGTGTGTGTGTGTACAGCCATTTGGTTTTTAAACAACAGGAAGAAGATGCTAAGCAATTTTTTTTCCTCTTATGAAGGAGGTATCATTTAAGCATAAACCTGGAATACTCAAAATAAAATTTGGGTTTACAAGATCGGGGCATGGCAAGAAGTGTTCAGATTGCTATGGAATAATATATATTTTCCAAATCTAATCTCAAGAATGAAATAAAATATGAACAGCCTGCTTTATTCATTTTGCTTAATAAAAGAACTGCATTTTAAATTGCTAAAGTAGCAGGTGTAATGAATACCAACTGGGTTAATTTTCAGAGTGATGCAGGTGCTGACTACTACTAGTATCAAAAATATGTACAGAATTGTTTTGATAACTTTGTATTTTAAGAAGAGATGGGGAGGAGATGCACTGCTGTTAAAAGCAGCTGTCATATATTGCATGTAACTGACATGGTAACTATTTATAATTTTTTTATTTTGTTACTTATTTTTTTAAAAGATTGTATTTATTTGAGAGAGAGAGACAGCAGGAGCATGGGGAGAGAGGCAGAGGGAGAGGGGGAAGCAGACTCCCCGATGAGCAGGGAGCCTGATGTGGGACTCAATCCCAGGACCCTGAGATCATGACCTGAGCCGAAGGCAGACGCTTAACAACTGAGCCACCCAGGTGCCCCTATTTATAATTTTTTAAACAAATTATGCATTTAAGTTGAAATGAAACAAAAATGAAATAGGCAGATGAAGAGATTTTAAAACTAACATTAGTCTTGGGGTTCTTGAGTGGCTTAGTCGGTTAAGCGTCTGCCTTCAGCTCCGGTCATGATCCTGGGGTCCTGGGATCAAGCCCCACATCGGGCTCCCTGCTCACTGGGGAGTCTGCTTCTCCCTCTCCCTCTGCCCCTCCGCCTGCTCATGCTCTCTCTCTTGCTATCTCTCTCTTTCAAATAAATAAATAAAATCTAAAAAAATTAAATTAACAGTCTTAAAATTCAAGTAAAAGGTGGAAAATAGCCAGCGTTAGGAGGGTAACCTTTTGTGGGATGTATTTTTAGCCCTATTTTGCAAAAGAGAAAACTAAGGTAAAGAAGTAAAATAATTTGCCTAAATTTGCCACATGGTTGCTAAGTTACAGAGCCAGCCTTTGAACCTAGATCTCTCTTCCCAATGCCATACTCTTTCTGTTGTTCTTAACTGTCACAGTAGACCATTAAGATGGATACTTTTAGAACTCCTTGCTTACCAGTGTACATCTGGACTACTGGAATGGATTCGTAACCTCCCTCCTTCTCACTTCTTTATTTCATCCTCTGGTCTACCAGTGCACTTATCTAATTCCCACAAAATCTATTAGCTCAAGACCACTCATTTAAGTATCCAACCTGATTTTCCTTCTCCTCCCTCAAAGGAGTCTACTCCATCCAGGCTATTTACCACCGATACACATGACCCTTATTCAGGCTCCAGACATTTCTTCCACCTGAAAAGAATGCCAGCTGATGCCCTCCTCCCACAGCCATTCAAACCATAGACTTTGTCAAAGACCTACATCCAGGTTCACCTTCTTCCTGGAGCCCTATGCACTTAGCTACAGTCCATCCCTCCCCCTCCTTGCTCTGAACTGCAGTAGCACTTCCAAGCTGGATGATTTCTACATCACGTCACAATTTCTCTAGGCTGGTCATGTGTCAGATTTTCTCAGCAGGATATTCTAAGTTCCTACCCAGGTCCAGGCCACTGAATCTTTTATGTTCTTGTATTCCACAGCAACCAGCACATCAGAGAGACTCAATAAATATGCATGGGTTTTTTAACTGCTCTCTTGCTGGGGAAAAGAAAAAGAGGAAGGAAGGAAGGGAGGGAGGAAGGAAGGAAGCAAGGGAGGAAGGAAGGGAGGAAGGAAGATAGATTACTCTCTGGCCATTTCTCAACAGTACACAAAGCCCTGAGGAGGAAAAATTAGATGTCCAAAACACGACAGATTTCAAATACGTGGGGACCTACAAAACACAGGCATTGTGTTTATGTTTTGGGACTTGCCATATATAGTATAGGACAAAGTTTTCCAAAGTATGCTTCAAAAAATGATAATGGTCGCATGAAAAAAAGTGTTTCAAGATCAAATAAGTTTAGATAATATGTGTTAAATGGTGTTAGGTTTCTTTGCTGTGAAACTTCTAGCTTTTGGTAGGTGCGCATCCATTACAAATCATGGCAAAGAGGCTGCAAATACATTTCCCAAACCTGTTTGACTACAGAATTCTTTTGGTAAGGAGAATCTTGTAGGAGTAATTATCAGTTGAATGTTCTTTGGGAGATACTGGAATGAACCTCCCAGGAACCTCATAGGAAGTGGTGCTCTTTTATTAACCAGTGACATTTTTTATACGTATTTTTTATACGTTGTGACTTGGCATGATTGGGGTGGTCTTATGAAGGCTATTCTAGATCTTAGATTCCTCACTAATATTCAGCCCAGAACTGGTTAATGGTTGAGTGTTGATGGTGATGATAGGAAAATTAGAATTGGTTAAGGATTGAGAACACATGAGAGTGGAAGAAACCCTTCATGTGTTAAATGACTTATTGCAGATTAACTTGTTTAAACAACCTTGTAAGGTGAGTCAGAATAATAGTTACTATTGATTGAGTACCTACTGTAAGTCAGATATGGCCCTTGGGGGTTTTGCATGCATTTTTCATATGCATTTCTCATAAAAATCAATTCGTGACTTATATATAAAGGTTTGGATATTTAAATGACTAATTTAAGATAATACAATTAGAACAATGGCAAAAGTAGAATTTAAATTCTGGGTGACTCAAAAAGCCATACCCTTTCTGATCTGTCATACCACCTCCCATGGGGAACTCTTATAGGTTATAGATTCTTGTACATGTGTGTAAGAGCTTTCTTATCCAAATCTAAATATCCCTAGATAGTCTTGTACATCTAGAAAACTAATTTCTTTTAATTAAGTTTGTGTATGGAGCCAGCTCACAAACAAGTAAATAAGCCAATTAGTCCTAATATGATCCTGAGTTCCAAAACTTGTTCTATAATGTACACACATTTAACAAATGCAGGTTTACCAGTAGGCCAACATGACTTCTCACTCATATATTCAACTTACAGCACAAGTAGTGAGAATAAAAATTGGACATAATAAATGACCCTGCTGAGACTCTGTTTATAGCCTGTTTAAAAAGCCTAGTCTTTTTTGCACACCTTTTGTATATTTTTTTCTTAGCTTTGACTTCAGTTCCTTTAAATGTAATGAAATGTCCCTTTGGCATTACTTCTCTCAGTATCTCACAGTGAGGGGAGTTAGGGAACAAAGAAGGCAGCAAAGGTACTGATTCTGAATGAAAGATTCTGGAGCAGTATTGATTAAAACAAATATTTTTTCTTCCCTATTCAGGTGGGAATTCTCAGCCTGGAGTCCCTGGTGACTTCAGGGAGGTCAGTGAATACTTTTTAAAAAAGAAAAGTTGATCACATCAACTTTATGTCCAATTTCCTAGGGAGATTCTCAGAAAGTTTATTAGACTTCTAAAAAGGTTAAGAAGCAGTGTGACTTTTGAAATGCAAGGAATCAAAAAGTATGCCTACCACCAGTGTCTCCTTTATGGGCAATCATTTAAGGAAGTTCTCCTTCCTTGTGAAAAGTCAGAACAAAGATCAGGAGATGAAGACGATGGAATGTCCAAGATAGGGTAGTGAGCAACGAATCAAGTAAAATTTATAGAGAAAACAAATACATCATAAATGTAACTGGTCATTATAATACAAAGATTAAGAAGTGGTTCTTAAGACAGGTTCTTAAGTCATGTTCTAAGGAAAATCTAAACAAAACCAGCAGAGTATGTATTTGTGTGTGGCACAGGGATGGGGAAGCAGATGGGATTGTGATGGTAGGGATGAAGCAGTGAAAACACAGAATAATTTCATGGAGAGGGGATAGACAGGATTTAATTTTGTTATATTGAGAGAGAAATATATATTTAAATGTCTGCTAGAAAGTAACATGAGCACTACGGATTGGCTAAACTTAGAATAGCAAGAGTAAGCAGGATTCTCCCGGTTTTAATCTACGTTTTGCTGATCTTGGTAGGATAGCGCATGACCTTTAGTTCATTCACCTGTTACCCCCAAACTTCATACCTGTGTATTGGTGGGTTCTTCAAAATTTCATTTAGTTTTGTAAAGATCATTCTACGTATATATCTATCACTTTAAGTCTAATATTAATATTTCACTCCAGAAAGACACCATGGTGTGCTTAATCAAAGTTCTGACAATGTTAGTTCCTGACAAATAGGAGAAATTGAAAGCAGTAGACTGAGCATAAGAGATAGATAGATGAAGATGAATACATCTAGAGAGCCATACTCAGGATAGTATTACTGCTCGAACAGTACTTACAAAGAAATATTCTGACTTGTTATAATACACGAGTACTTATTGGTTATTTACTGAAAAATATTTGTTGCATGCCTGTAAATGTCAGGAACTGGTCTAGACACTTACAGAAAGGCCTAGAAACAAATATAAAGATGATACAAACAAAGTCACAGAGACAGTGGTCAGCAAATTGTATCCAGGTGGAAGGATTGACTGAGAAGGACAGCCTTAGATGGGAGAGTAAGTAAAAGAGAGGTGAGAGTTTTATTGAAAAGCCCACTGAAGAAAGGCCTTATGTGAACACAGGAGTATGGCATTGATATAGTAAGGTATTTGAGCAAAGGACTGACACATTAAAAACAGAGTTTAAGTGGGCACCTGGGAGCTCATTTGGTTAAGCATCTCACTCTAGGTTTTGGCTCAGGTCATGATCTCAGGGTCATGAGATTGAGCCCTGCATGGGGCTCTGTGCTAGGCATGGAGTATGCTTGGGATTCTCTCTCTCCCTCTGCCCTCCCCCGCCCCCCGCCATACTTTCTCTTTCTCTCTAAAAAAGAAAGAAAGAAACAGAGTTTAAGGAAGATTATTCACTGTGGTGAAAAAAATTGAACCCAAGGAGATCCAGTACTAGGTTTTTACACGAATCTAGAAATACATAGATGAGAATTTAACTGAAGGTGGCAGTTATAGAAATTAAGAAATTGGTAAATCAAATGGCAAAGTATTAGATGGGAATATGTTTGGGGCAGGGTTGGAGATGGATGTAAATATACAGCAGAGATGGGTGTAAATATATTCCAAGACTTTCTATTTTCAGTAACTTTCTTTGTCAGAGAATCTCAATTTCAAGTATAAAACATCTGTACCTGATAAACAGCTGAACTAACCTCACAGAGTTACAGAATTCTGGAATTGGATGGCATCTTTGAAGGCATCTGCTCAATTCAAGAATTCCCTCTATAGTAATTTCTGATCCCCCTCCCCCGCAGGTTAACCAGTAGTGGACACCCTTAAAATCAGTACCCCACCCAGAAAACATAGTTTCAGCAGTCATAGAATACATAAACGTTGGAGCTGGATAGGCACTAGAGATCATCTACCATCTCTTCAGATGCCTTATTTTCTATAAGGAATACTTCGTGCAGTAACTGACAAAGATAAAGTCCCAAAGCCTGTATTATACTTGACGGTTGATTGTATATGATGGAAACACAGATAGCCTCCTACAAGCCACCCACCAGAATAAAAATGATTCCTAAGGCTGTAATGGGAATATGGAAATAATGTATATAGTTCTAGTACTTTTATCAGCCTTCTTGCAAAAAGTTTATTGTTACTTTATTAAAACTACTTCCCAGGCAAAATCTTCTTTGCTAGCATTAATGCCCTCTTTTGTCTTGTGTGGTTGAAATGTGAATTAGAGATTAAATTTTTTCTTAGCCCCAATTGGTGGGTATTTAGGCCTACCTTGAGTATCAGGGAGTCTACCTAGATATTCTCCTTTGAAGTTCTGCTGCTTCTTGGCTCATGAGAGGTTTTCTTCTACCTTTCTGGCTGCTGCTTCTCCCACCCTAGGCCTCCCGATGGGTCCTTTCCTTCTCTCATCTTCCTTTCATACTATTCCCAGAGCAACCTTTCTGAAAAGCAAATCTGACCATGTGACTTCCTCGCTTAGATTTCTAACAGGTCTTGCAGAAAAAAACATAAACTCTTAGATTAGTGCACTAAGTCCCCCATGACTACTCCTCCACCTTTATCTTTGTCCATTGCCAGACCCAAGCTTTACCTCCTTACCACTTGCAGCTACCTGAATGGCCTATGTTCTCCAGCTGTTAGTGGCACATATTTGCCCTCTATTTCAAATATCAGTTTCCATTCCTTACCTAGCCAATGCTTTGCTTCATCTTTGGAGACTCAGGGCGCACATTTTTTCTTTCAGAAATCTCTTCTGGGTCTTTCCCAGGCTGCAGTAGGTGTGCCTTCCCTGTCCCCTAGCTCTGTCTTGTGCTTACATTACACCTGCACCTACTGCCTAATTTTAGTGGACAACTTAACTACATACTCTCCTATACAGTTAACCCTTGAACAACACAGGTTTGAACTGTGTGGGTCCGCTTCTATGTGGATTTTTTTCAGTAAATACAGTACAGAACTATAAATGTATTTTCTCTTCCTTATGATTTTCTTAATAATGTTTTCTTTCCCTTTATTATAAGAACACAGTCTTTAATACATTTAACATACTAAACATATGCTAATCCACTATTTATCTTATCAGTAAGGTTTCAGGTCAACAGTAAGCTAGTAGTAGTTAAATTTGAGGGGGAGTCAAAAGTTATACGTGGATTTTGGACTGTAGAAGGGGTCAGTGTCCCTAAACCCTGTGTTGTTCAAGGGTCACCTGTAATTGTCTTCCTCCCTGGACTATGAACTTCTTGAAACCCAAAGTTACTTCCTTCTCTTTGGCATAGTCGCCACCTGGCCCATAGCAGGTGTTCAGTATATATTTATTAAAATGAAGAGAAGAGCATTGTAACCAGTAGAATATAAACTCCTAGAGAGTGGGCAGGAACTTTTCACTTCATTTCTCATTGCTGAATCTCCATCATTTGTTGCAGTGCCCAGAAAAGAATCTATTAGGTGAGCAATGCAAGGTTACTTAACCCATGGTCTCTCACTTACACTAAAGTAATCAACAAGATTTTATTATCTCCAATCTACAGGTGAGGAAATTGTGGCCCAAGAAAGATTAGGTGATCTCCCAGGGATTATGGTTTATATGAGGTGGAGTGGAGATGGGAACCTCCTTCTACTCCTTTAGTTTCAATCAAGGAAAATTATTGCTTACAGTCTGGTGTCATATGGAGTCATGTGGAGTCCCCAGCCCACCTGTCTGATGAAACTTAACTCAGACTCCAATTTCTTGGACAAAAGCCTCTGTCATCTTACAATGAGTTCCAAAAGCTTGCTTCTCTTCCTCTGCCTCTTCTTTCCAGTGTCAGCTTGGGCTGACATTTCTGTCTGTGCCAGTCTGTCCTCCAAACTCAGTCCCTTCACTGGATTAAAACAAAACTCTTGCTGCATCTTGTGCCTTCAGCAACTTTATTACAGGTTGGAGGAGGGGGAGATTTATTGGGTGGAATTATCCTTATCCTGTAGGCCAAGCTGACTCCTTTGTGTTACACACACACACACACACACACACACACACACACACACACCCCTGTGGAGCAAGCAGCATATTCTTCCCCTTTCCTATGTCAAAAAGATCACAGATGAGTTCCACGCAAACGAGGGCTCTCACCTTCTGTAATAAGTAACCGTATCAAGTGGTTTTTTTACAGGCAGTTTCTCCCCGCAAGAAATTCTGGTGAATACAGTATGATTAAAACTCCAGTGACCAGAAGATTGTAGTGTTCAGAGCAAGAAGCCTATCCCACCGGACAGTCTTTCATGCCTGACATATGCCTATGTAAAATTTTAATACTGAGATTGTCTTAGATAAGAATAATCATCAGAAAGCAAATGTTCTATAAATTATTAATTTTATTCTACCAATAATATGGCCAAAGATAATGGTCTTACTGATGTCAGCTTTGCTTCCTTAGCCCCATTTATTCAGAGCCCTAGAATTTTCCATCTAAATAAAATCCAATCCCATAACACACAGTACTATGAATCACTCAGTGGCTTCTGCTCTTGAAGATTCAGTCCACAGTCTGTGTTGCGGATGCCTGACAATATTTTCATGGCCAGTGTCTGCAGATTTCTCCAGCCTCTTTCCCCCGAGCAGGGCCCTACTCATGGTAGTTCCTTTCTCTACATACCCATACACACACATGTCATTGAACATATGCCCATGTCCTTGCTCAAATGTTCTCTCTTAAACCCCCTTCCCTCACTCTTCACTAACTTCCTGTTTCATTCTTTAGGACTTGGCCTCCCACTCCGCCTCTGTCCCAGTCTGATTTAAATAGCCTTCTTTTATTCTCCAGTAGCCTACATGCTATCTTCTTTCATAATGCTTTCTACAATATAGTATGCTGAAATCATCTCCACTATCAAAGGTTTTCCTTGGATAAGAGACACAGTCCTTTAGACACCTTGTTTTTGCAGACTCTAGTAAAATGCATGACACATAGTTGGGGCTAAACAAATATTTGTTGAATTACTGATGGTCCTAGAAGTCAATGAAACCTAATCTTGTGTTTATTTCATTTAAAAAATTCTACTAGAACCTTAGGCAGCACTAGAAAAAAATCATAGATTGTGGGAAGATAAAAGTAAAAAAAGAAACCCCACAAAATTATGTACATCTTCCCTTTGGAGAATTTTGGAAGTACTAAGTGAAATTTTTTATATTTCATAAGATTTTTAAATACTTCAAAACAAGAACTTGGTGCCAGTAATATGTTTGGAAATGAGAGCAGCTTGCCACTGCCAAGCTCTGCTTAAACCTGTTACATGTACACATTGAAAGCGAATCCAATTCCTTTATGTATTTCCCATCAGATAAAATGTATAGAGGGGAAAAAAAATAAGTCAGCAAAAGTTAGAACTAACCTGGACAAATCTTCTACTGTAGCAACCTCAGGCAGTAACTAGCTTGAAATGGGAATCATTTTTCTCTGGTTCTACCTACTTTAGACACTATCAATTCCATCCTTTGGAACTAAGAGGGAATTTTGGTGGGAATTAGAATGGGAGAAGCTGGAATCGGTTAGGAAGATATATATTTAAGTATTTGCTCTTTGAAGGCATTTAGTGAAGTTTTTTTTTAATTTTAAGAAAAACCTGAATCAACTGTTTTAATTTATATTTATTTTTTAACTAAGTATAGGCAAATGGTGCCCAAAGTAAGTGATTTTGTAGCTGTTCTCTTCATTTACACCAGTAGCCCTAGGAATTACGACTGAGTTATGTTGACCTTTAATCACTCAAATACTGGCCAAAAAAAAAAGGAAGGAAGAAAAAGAAAAAGAAAAACCAATATCTACACAATTACACATGGATCCTTTTATCTCAATGGTCAGTGTTGCTGTAAGTTGCGGATAAGAGTAATTGGCTGAACATTTCCCAAGAAAACGACCTCAACCTCTAACTAACTGCTCGGCTCTGAGGTGCTTACTTTTTTCCTTTTCAAAGGGAAGCTGCTGCTTCAGCATCTTCTCCTGGAGCCCCTGGCAGCAGTTCAGGCCACGTGTCAGGGGAATCCTTGATCGCATCACAATGACGGAAGCCAAGTGCTGGCCTGCAAGCACTGAGGACTGTTTGTTCACAGAAGATCCCGAGCAGAAACAGGGGTGTTATATAGTTCAAGGGTGCCTTGAAAAAAAACTGACACTGCTGTAGAAGGGGACTTCCAAGTGCTCAAGTTATTTCTCATTTGCTCTTCCACAGTCCTCTCCTAGCTTTTATGGGATTTAGCTAACAGTTGTTGCTTGGGCATTTTTCTCCCTGTAGTTCCTTGACTTAGCAAGATTTTGGACAGTTGGAAAAAAAAGTGTTTTCATATACTATTTTCAAGTAGTGCCACAGTGAATACTCTCTGGGGAGAAAGCATTTTATTAATGAATGCAATATGTGTTCTTGGTAAAATCCAAAATTAAACTAGGTCACTGTTTTTGTTCTGCTAGCTGTTGATGACATTTAGGTGTGTTGTTTGGTGTGGTGACTCAATTTCCTGTAGGATAGCTGGCAACTCCACACAGGTTTTTTTAGTGGGGATGAAAAGGTCAGTTACTCGATGTCTTAGAACATTTGGGGTAAAATTCCTAAAAGTTAAACTTTAATAATGACCCTAGAAACTGTGGCTAGCCATATTGCCTATAAATCTCGGAATTTGGGAAAAGTAGTATTCTCAGCTCTATACTAATATCAGCAATAATTCTTTATTTGAGCGACAGTTTTATAGAACAAATTTCTTTACTCTGTCAGTAATTATTTTCCTGCTTATTGGTATGTAGATGTGTTCGGGTCACTCTTTTTCCATTCTCCAGATTTATACAATGCATGCAGAGGTAGTTAGAACTTAAAATACATGTATGTACCGCATTATTAGTGTACTCAAATGCTGATTGTCAAAATGGCTAATCTATGATTTGGATATAAAGTAGATCTTCTGAAATAAGTTGTCCCTCTTGTTGCTGTACTGCCTTCTTAAGGGCAAGTCCTGCATTTAAATATATGTCTGAAAGCATTGAAACTTTCCTGAATTACTTCTCCCCTTTTACAATTAAAAAGTAAATACTGGAATATAACATGTAGTGCCACATCCAGCTAAGTCCAAGGCCTATATTTCTGAAAAGTTTGAGAAGTTGGTGAAGATGGGGAGATTACTTATACTGGGGAGGTCCCTTTGAGGCTGAGACTTTAAAAGACTGGAATGCAGGGAAAGGAACATGGAAAGCCAAGCTTTAGAGGTATGGAGCGAGGATTCCTGGCTTCTGTATGTAACCAGTGACCAGAAGGATGCAGCGAACACATCCTAGGCACAATGGTTTTGCATCTATAACCCACTGGATGTGCTTACTATTGACAACTCAAATAACCTAAAATAAGTTAATTTCCTCTTAAAGTGTCCTACATCCTTATTTCATACAGTTGAGGGAGGGGGATAAAAACAAAAACAAAACAAAACCATATAGTAGATGTACTACCATTTCAACTAGGTTGCCCTATACTTGCATATGGAAGGTATTAAGTAAAATGAAAATGTGTTATGATCATAGGCTTAATTATTGTTTGTAGTCCTTAGGGTATGGGATTACAAGGGACTTTTTTTACATTACATCCTTATGTAATATTTCCATTTTTATAAGAATCATGTTATATTTTTACATTCTTATAATCAGGGAAAGGCTATGCAGATAAAACATTTTATACTACTTTAAATTATCTTTAAGGTTGTTACTTTTGTTGGGGGGAAAAGGCCCAATCTTACTCTTTAATTTACCTGGCAAGGTTTAAGCAGCTGTTTGTTCACCTAGAGTATATAGTTACAGAGATTGCTGCAGAAAAGAAAAAGGAATAAAAGAAGCAAATTTTAACATAGAGTCCCCAAAATGAATACCAAACAGTTCAAGAATCCTTGATAACAATGAGCCACGTGCTCCATGTAACAAATACTTTGAAAGTTATTTTAACTTTTACAAATTTTATGTAAAAACCTATCTGGTAAATCCCGGGGAGCCTGAGATTCAGTCTGTGGAATTCTTTGTTGTGCCACTGATTATTTATGGAGTCTAAATTTCAAGGGCAGAGTTTCTTCTCCTTCAATACCTGTAGATTCGAAGACAAAGAAAAGGGATGTCGCCAACTTCATGTAAGCTTTTCAGTGTGTTCTTTGTAATTGACAATAACCAAGTTGTATAAGATGGGACTCTTCGGAGTTTGGGTTATTTTCCTCTCTGAAAGTTTTGTTTATCTGCTTGCCAGTGTAGTGAAGTTCTTGCGATTGATCCTTTTATGTAGAGCGTCCATGATCCCCAGGGTCAGCTTTTGTAAATAGAACCAGCTTCCATACTGTGCCTTTGGATGTGGTCTTTTCATTTTCTCACGTTTGTTGTTTACTCTGCACATGGTGGGCAGAAACACCCTTCCAGACTTTTTCCTTTGGCATCAGAGGACCGTCCTGGTCTCTGATTTGCAATTCCACAGACGGAGGAAGCACCTATGCAGGACATGTGTCAAGTGCTCATACTACGTGGTGCATTTACATTGCTGTTCCTTTAAGAGAACTCTTATTAATAAGACAACCCTGAATGTGAAAATACAGCATATTGTCAAATCTGTAAGTTCTAAAGCCCTCAACATTGTTTTTGTTTGCTCGTTTATGTCCACCCCAACATTTCGAAGTCTGGTACTTAGCAGGGGCCCGGCTGGGTACTGAAAGAGTCTGGTTTTAATAGAAGTAATGTTATTCCCACAACCACCCTGTTCCCTTGAAGTAGGTAAATCCTAAGCCCTCAGAAACGAAGCCTCAAGAACCCTAAAACCCAAGCCCACAGAAACGGTTACTCGGGTCCTAAATAACGTTTGTTTGTGCCGCCCGTCGTCGGGCTCTCCCGCGAAACCCCGCAGGGAGCAACGGAGGGTGAAGACGCCGAGGCTCTGGCAGTCGGGGCGGCCGGGAGGGGCGCGCGGGGTCCCCGCGGGCAGGTGCGCGACCGCGCGCGCCTGCGCGCCAGGTCTCGCCGGAGCCCCGCGGCGGGCGCGACCCCGGGTGGCGGGCGCTCGGCGCCGTTTGGGGCCGCTCCCCTCGCGCAGCCCCACGGCGCCCCACAGACGCACGCGCTCGCGCCCGCGCTTCCCGGGCTTGTCTTCAAAGCGAGCGGCCCCGGGCTGCGCGGGGTGATGCCCCGGCGAGGCGGTGGGGCGGTCGAGGCTGGGGCTTCGGGGAAGGCGGCGGCGGGGGGCGCGGGCGGGCCTTGGCAGTTGGCAGGCTCCTTGTAAGGGAGCTGAGGAGGGGCCAGGCAGCGGCGAGGGCCGCGAGGGGCGTGAGGGGGAGTGTTCCCGGAAAGCCGCGGCGATGGAGCCGCGGAGCGCCGGGCGCCGGAGGAGTTGAGAAAGAAAACAGGAAACGTGGTGGCCGCGCACCCGGCCGCGGCTGATTCATTCGCGTCGTGAGAAGGCTCGGCAGGCGGAGTGGGCGCGGAGACGCGGCTCGGCCGGCCGGCGACGAGATCGGGCCGTGGACCAGGCGCTCCCTCCGCGGGGCTGGCCCCAGGCGCGCGCGCCGCCCCCTTCGCCCGCTCCCGGGCTGGCCCTCGGGCCCGCCGCGCCGTCGAAAAGTCGCCCCGTGGGGTTTTTGCCGTGTCTCCGCGTGAGCGTTGGCTTGCCGCGCTTTGTGCGCCCTCCCTGGACGCGGGGCTGAGACGCCAAGCTGGAGAAACCGTGCTGCCCCGAGGCCGGCCGCCCCGCTAGCTGAGCCTCGGCCCCCAGCGCGGCGGCCGGCTCGGCACTATGAAGGAGCAGCCCTCATGTGCGGGCACCGGGCATCCGCGCATGGCGGGGTATGGCAGGATGGCCCCCTTTGAACTCGCTGGCGGCGCCGTGAAGCGCTTGAGAACTGAGCCCCCCTTTCCCTGTCTCTTCGCAGAGGAGGCCTACCAGAAACTGGCCAGCGAGACCCTGGAGGAGCTGGACTGGTGTCTGGACCAGCTAGAGACGCTGCAGACCAGGCACTCCGTCAGTGAGATGGCCTCCAACAAGGTAAGCCCCGGCTCTGCCTGTCGCCAGGGCCCCTAGACTGCTGATTCCCACGCTGGTGAAGCCGCCAGCCCCTGTGGCCCTGAGAAATACATAGAGATTTTGTCACACTGCACGTTGGCTGTTTTGCTCCCTTGGAGGGAGGTTCCTGACTCTGCGCCTTCCCTGTCTCTTACGTTCACTCCAGATAAAGTAAACATTTTGCAAAAGCAACTTTGACATAGTTTGATTACAGCACCCCAGGCCACAGTGAGTGGGGATTTTTTTGGGGGGGAGGGGAGTGGGCTTGTCAGTGACACTTTGCCCTTGCAGCAGGAACCCAGGCGGGGCCTTTGGCATTGCATGCTTAAGGGTATTCTTGGGACTCCCAGTTGGGAATAAGAGTTGCTGGAGGTCAGTGCAATCTCTGGGATGTCACCACCTACCGCACTCAGCGCTCAGTAGAGTTCACTGAACTTGGAACCTTAACTCTCATTTATCTAGATGTTAGGGTACATTGTAAGAACTGAGCTTTTATATGTTCTCTTAGCCTTAGGTGTCCACAGGAAATGTCAAGAAAGTTAGAAAGTTCATTATGATCATTACCTTTGTTTTCATGAACCTTGGAGAGAAATCCAGTTTTCTGAGGTCATTTAGTATGTTTCAGTGGGTCATTTGTGCCATATATGCCGAAGTGCTGGCCTCGGTGGTCAGTGGAGTTTTGGGGGACTGAGCAGTAACCTTCAGCCTGAGACAGCTTTAAAGCAAGGTATAGTGTTGTCAGTGTTACTGTATTTTTTGGAATTTCTCTTCCTTGTGTCTTTAGTTATGTAAGGAAATAACTGGGATTATGTATGTTTTTAATGAATATTTGGCTGAGGGGATAGGAAAGGAGGCACATGCAGATGACTGAGGGATTCAACCAGTAAAAACTGTTAACTTTGTGTGGCAATTACTAACAGTTGCCTCCTAACGATATTTAAATATTTTGGCCACCTATTTACAAGGTCAGGAAGGTTATACCATTTTACAGTTTATCTGTGTGCACATATCTTTAACTGGGTGATGCTCTTTCTTAGCTTATTGTAGTTTTTATCCCACCTTTTTTTGTCCCCCAGTCAGTTTTTTTTTAAATACCATAGCATATCAGCCACTTGATTGTCTTATCTGTTGACAATGCTTACATAGATTGCATTGTTTTTGAAGTGGGAAGTTAGCTTCAAATAGAATAAAAGAGACTCCTCACGCACGTTCTACAGACACTAACTTACCCATAAGCACACTGACCTAACCCAAATGCACACTGGGGATCAGGTCTGGGTTTTTTGTTTGTTTTGTTTCGGCCTCATTTTGAACTTTGGTGTGGCTCCTCATCAAAATAACCCATCATTGGGCTCTTATTTCCTGCTGTGGCATCAGGTGCCATTGTTTTCCTCTGGTTAACAAAGTCTTAGTTCATTGATTAATTTCATAAAATAGAATTTTTTTTTTTTAAATTTGATTGGTAATAGCAGTAGACTGTGCTGAGTGTCTTCAATGTCCTACATGCTGAATGGGACCATTCTGCAGGGGGATTGAGTTCTTAATTCTCTTGTCTGGTTAATTCTGTATAAAAAAGAAGAGCAGAATCAGAAGGCACCCAAAGGGATATGCACACATTTGGTTATGTTTTCAAGGTGATCTGACAGTACTTTTTCAGAGAAATGAACCTGAGCAGCTATAATTACTTTCCCCAGAAATCCATATTCTTAATGATGAGACCTATGTTTGAATTTAAAAATTAACATGAAATCTAATAATGTATCGTAAGTGATGTCAACTGTCAAGTAATTAGTTTATCAATACTTTAAGATTTTTAAAAATAAAGCTTTAGGTCACAGTAATTGATCAAGATGATTTCTTTCTTTAATGGCACCAAATAAGACAGGATTTTTAAAAAATCTCCATGGTGAAAGCACCCAATTAAACTTTGAGTTAATTTACAGATTTAGTAGAGAAGGTGCATTTATTTGGTTGAAGGGAAACGTAGGTTAAGTGAGAAAAGTCTTTTTAAGAAGGTGATTCTAGCTGTTTGTGTCTTGTGGTTGAAAGATTATTGACAGGACACTTATTTTTAACATTAAAAAAACTCAACTTGGCTGAAGCTGTTGCTTAAACTTCTAATTTCTAAGCTATCCATTTCCTTTTTTTTTAACCCATTCGTTTTTACAAGAATGCTAAACTCATGTAACTTTTTATAGGTGAAAAGGGATTATCAAAGAAGGAAAAAAAGCTCTTGGTAAATGTTGTAAAGTTACCCTTCTGCTTTCATAACAAGGGCAGGAAAAAGTCACATCTCCATAAGCTGTAAACTGAGTGGGAACAGCTGATCTGAAGGTCCCCGTGAGTGATGCCCAACCTAAGTCTGAACTGGAAATGTGACAGCTTGCAGCACATATCTCTTGAGGATGAATGAATACGTCTGAAACATTGCTTTCTGGTTGTGTTTTATTGCTGTCCATTATTTTTACATATACTTGTTTGAACCAGCCAGTATTTTCAGGTTATTCTCTTTCTGCCTTTGAAAAATCATGACATTTTTACATGTTCTTCTCACTTGAGTTTCTTTTTTTTTTTTTTTTTTAAAGATTTTATTTATTTATTTGAGAGAGAGAGAATGAGAGAGAGCACATGAGAAGGGGGAGGGTCAGAGGGAGAAGCAGACTCCCCGCCGAGCAGGGAGCCCGATGCGGGACTCGATCCAGGGACTCCAGGATCACGACCTGAGCCGAAGGCAGACGCTTAACGACTGAGCCACCCAGGCGCCCTCACTTGAGTTTCTTTTTTAAATTTAATAGTATAATGTAACATAATAAAAATACTAGTAAGGTCATGATTTTTAAGTGCTTATAGAGAGGAAATATTTATTACAGATACAGATTTGGGTATTTAGGAAGAAGGAAATTGATTCCTTCAACCCATTTAACCATTTGGGTTACTAGATGATTTTTGTGTTTTTGAAAATCTTAATTAAAGGAATCCAAATTAGCAGTTTTAAAATGATACTTTGGAAGTAACTACCTATATTTCCTGATTGATACTGTAATGTGCATAATGATTGTTGATGCTACTAAGGCAGGAGAATTATTGAATTCTTGGCCAAGGCCAACATGGACTGTAATACATGTAGGATGCTTGTACCAAGTAGGGTAAGAGACTCCAGATGGCATTTAATTTGAGTGATTAAATCTACAGCACTTACCCTCATAAGCACATTAATCTCCCTGAGATTTGTACAGATTTCCTTTGGAACCTCATTGCTACAGTTGAGGGAGGTTTTGGTAAGGTCTCAAAGCTTTGCAAGTAGGCAGACCTGTAAGTTAAATCTTGGTTTTGTTCCTTGCTCGCTGAGTTACATTAGAAAAGCGAATTCAACTTTTTTAGCTTCAGTTTCCTTAGCATAAGATGAGCACAATAATATCCATTTTGAAAGATCAATGTAAGAGTTTGAAAGAATATATATAAAAGAGCTGTCTAATAAAAACTTTGTGATAGTAGGCACTATACCTGTTGTTACTGGTATTATTTGAAATTTAGGTCAAACTTCCTTAACGGTCTTCTTAGCTAAGATACGGGTTTTTTACCATTCAGTTATAATTTTTGCTTGACATTTTAGACTTCCTGAATTGTTACAATGCAGTCCTTAGATAACCGTCTTAAGTAACATCTCTATATTACGAAAAAAGGCTTATATTATATTTACACAATTTTTGGTATAATTCAGATAGAAACATTTTGAACTTCCAATTAGAAGTTTAGTCTTTTCTTAAATTCCAGTTACAGAATTCCAGACAGAAGTGCAAAATACTTTTTCTGTTTTACTCTAAAACTGAAAACACAGCACTTTATTAATTCTTGGAATATGCTAAACATAATGTGGGATTGGTGAGGACAGTTCCATTCTTTTGTACAGAATTTGCAAAGTTAAAATACCTTTTTAGACTGTTTTTAATGCAAAATAGTTTCACAGTGTTTTTGGTTACCTTTCTCTCAAGGAAAGTAAGTTGAGGATGTGAGGAGGGCAGGCCAGGAGTCTAAGCCTCAGGCCTTTCAAAAATTATGCTTTGGAGAGGTGCCTGGGTAGCTCAGTTGGGTGAGCATCCAGCGCTTGATTTTGGCTCAGTATTTTGGCTCAGGTCATGATCGCATGATCGTGAGATCAAATCCCGTGTTGGGCTTCATGCTCAACAGAGAGTCTGCTTAAGATTCTCTCTCTCCCTCTGCCTCTGCCCCGCCCCACCTCTAAAATAAATAAATAAATCTTAAAAAAAAAAAAAAAAAAAAGATTCTGCTGTGGAACCCTGTCACTTTATCCTCTTATGACCTAATAATACATATTTCACCAGGCCTTCAGAGTGAGTGCAATGATGCTTTAAAGGAGAAAACAAAATCATTTTGATTTCCTCCTAAAATATACCACTATAAAAGTATATTTTGTTTCTCCTTTCTAATTTGGGGCACTTTCAAGGCTTGGCATTGCTGGAAACTGCCATGCTTCAAGTGGCAAGTCTCTTGAAGTTAGGATTCAAGCATCCTTCCAAGAGACTTCAGGTTTTTCTTTAGTTAATCCTAGATATACATCTAGCATTACCAACTTAGCAAATGTGGTCATGACTTTCTTATGTTACTTATTTTGTCAGTTTACTTATTAACCAACATCTCTATCATGTTTATGTTGCCTGTAAATTAATTGCTTTTCTGGGGTGCTTGTTATTCGTTCTTCCACTGTCTGCTCCCCCTGGTGCTTTTGAATAGTCAGTGCATACATAAAGCAATACTAGAGCTTTCTGTGGCTGCTGATGTTTTTTCTTCTGGGCAAGACGGGTGCTGGAATGAATTTAGAATGTTCATAGGGTGGTTAAATCCTAAAATATTTCAGCATTACAAGGACATAACTCTTAAGAACAGAAATAAATGTTTAACTTTTGCTAAGAAGAAGGTTTATTTGGAAAAACATTTTAATTTTATGAAGAACAAATCGCAAATAACACTTATTTTCTACATTAAAATATTAAAACTTACTGATATAGTCATAAGAGAATTAAGAGTTAACATGACTAAAGGAAAACCTTATATTTTAAAAGAATATATCTTCTATAACTGTAGAAACTCGACTTACTGATGTTTTGAGTTTGCTGTCTCCTTTTTCATCCACTTAATAAAAGTAGATTTGGCAAAGACTTAGGTGGTTTACATATAGTGCCTTAAAGTTAATATGGAGAGTTGGGAATGCTTGTTTTTATGATCCCATTAGGAAAAAAAATACTTTTTTTGCTTTTATTTTAAGTAATAATAGAAAGCAGAAATACTTTTAATGAAAATTTTCATTTTTCATTGAGGAGTAAAGCCTTGACTTTAACTTAATAAAACACTAAGCATTAAATCTTAATTTGTCTCTTATTGTCATTATCTCAGTTCTCGTGTCAGTATTTAGGGGCAATAAGCTTCAATATGCCTAACATTTAATTATCCAAAACTTCTGATTTTTGTGATTCAGTGAATTAGTCATTACTAGAGGAATCCCTTTCAGTTATTACATTTTTATTTCATTATAGGGTAGTGGTGACTTTGGCCTGAGAGCGTAATGAACTATGTCCTTTTTTTTTTTTTAAATTTCAAAAAATAAGCTTGGCCAAGATAAAATAGTACTTTTCCAAATGCTATGGACAGATTAAACAAACTTTTTTCCCAAGTAACAAGGATAATAGATAATGCTATTGTTCAATTTAAGAAGATTTCCATGATAGTCACATAGATTATAGCTGTTACTTAAGATACACATATATGGCAGATGTGAAATGTTGATAATGTCATGATTTTCAGATTATCCCTCAAGTATGTAGAAGCGGATTATCTCATTTTTAGAAAGAGGCCAGCCCTTTACAACTGCAAATAGCTAGGGTTTATTTTGTGATGGTCTAGCTCTGCTAGGGCAGTCAGGCTGTACCTGGTACTTGTGATGGTTTCATTGGCCCGACTAGTCTGAGATCTTTCTAGGAAATAGACAGATGGGTCGCCGTTTATTTTAATATTCACACTGGTCCTAAAAGACATTTTAGGAATGCGTTTCCTTTTATTCACTCTTATTGAGGATGGGGAGGGGATATTTGCTCAAGCAACAAATAATTCTGCTGTGTTCATTAGGAAATTAGTTACATTGGATTCCCAGCTGTAGTAGTAATGGGTGTATGATTCTTTAAAAGAAAACTTTATCTTTAATGAAGGATTTCTCATTATTATTATCGTTTAATATCCTGAACTTCTGGTTTTTGTTTCACCACACTTTGTATATGATGAGGATGAGTGATATTTACTCCTTGGCTTGATAGTGTTCACTAGCAATGCTTATGGCAGCTTTGTAGAGTGGAAAGAACAGAGTTGTTTCTTTTTTTCTTTTCTTTTTTTTGGTCAGGCAAACTTGGTTTCAAATTTCAGCTCTCCGGCTTCTGACCTAATATTTGGGGCAACAGGCATCACCTCTCTAATTCTCAATTTCCTCATTATAAAGGGAGATAGTAAAAAGAGAAAATAAAATTGAAAGGTTGTTGAGAGCATTAAATATAATGTATGCAAAGCTCAGTTTGGTGCATAGCACATACTCAGTGCTCAATAAATTACATAATTTATTCTATGCCTAGGATATACCGAAAAAGAGAGATAAAGAAGAACCCTGTGTCATATACTCCTTGCAATGTAAGAACATAATATTTCTTAGAAGAAAAGCATTACCTTTCTTCTGTGCAGCAAATAAGTCTAAATTAGTGTTGCTCATACTTTGTTGTTTCTGTGTATATTGTATATGCTATATGTTGAGAGTTTTTATTTAGGGTATTTTTTAAATGCAGATACCTATATGAGTGCTTCATCTTAAGTAAGGATATTTATGAAATCATGGATTTGGTGTCCTACTTATATTTTTTCTGATATACATTTGAAAAATATACATTAAAATTAATATGTAACAAGGTGAGAAAATATTCTTCCATACACCACCTTGAAGCATTTTGCTTACCACTCATAGATACTGAGTATGCTTTTGAATATACTAAACCAGTAGCAAGAACAACTTTAGGAGTCACTTTTAGTCAGAAAAATATATTTATTTTAAACAACCTTTGGTTTTCTTTTTCTGCCACTAATGGGACCTCCTCACTGGAGGAAAAAAATGCCAAATTTCACCAGCAGAAATCTCTCATTCATTAGGCATTCATTCCTCGGGCAGGATGGTCTGTGGATTTGCAGTACCCTTCTGTAACCAGACTGCCTGAGTTGGAGTCTCCTTCTGCCCTTTGCCAGATGTAATTTGGACAGCTTACCTTCTGTGCCTCAGTTTCCTCATCTGTTAAATAGTTGCTATGATGATTTCTTAATTAAAAGACAGTAATTGTCTAGACAGAGTCAGGAACATAGATGTTGAGTAATGTTAAATCCTTTATTTCCATCCATAAAGGAATATCATCTTTCTTTTCTTATTTTGTGAAGTGAGGGCTAGAGAAGGTGTTTATTTGCCATCCTGATATCTATACTTCTAATGAGCTTTTAAGAGGCAGCAGTGGCCTAGTGATGTTGAAGTAAACCAAAGAATACTGTTGGAATGTTTCACTGGCTCTTCTCCCACTCAGTGACTTTTCAAGAAGTTTAACTCTATTTTCTTTGTGTAATTTTACACTAAAGCTCATCAAATTGACCTAAAGGTTTATCAGAATATCTAAAACTCCCTGAGCTGTTTCTAGTTAAAACAGTAGAGAATAGAATAGTCTAACCAGTTTTTTATCATAAATGAATACATCCCAATTATTCCTGTGAATGAGACTGAAAATAATCTAGGCACAGAATTTCTCATTAATATTTAATGTTAAGAAAATCCTGTTAAGGACATAGCCTCCCACTGCACCTCTCAACATCTTAACCATCTAGTACGTGTATAAATATTTCCTTGCTCTGTCAACTGAGAAGGCCTAAAGAAACAACACCCCAGTAGCAATGAACACACCCAGCACTGTCATCTTGGTTTCTAATGCCATTCTCCAGAGGAACCAGGATTCCTTGGAAAATATCTAATTCTAGGAGTGGGGCAGGAAATGAGGCAGGAGTATGTTGTAGTGCCGGAAAGTAAGAAGTGCTCAAACTGAACCCCACATTAATGGGAACGTATCAGAGGGGCACAAGAGCGAACCGAAAGAGCTTCCGTTTACCAAAGCTGGAACTATTTGATCAAGAAAATAAACTAGTATTGGACTATAACCCAAAATAAAAAATAAATATCCTTGTGTTAATACTGCTATAATTTATTGAATAAATACATAAATGGGAGAATAGACAAATCTCCTGTGCACAGAATTTCACATAATTTATGTAGATACTCTGCTTTCAAGGAAGGAGAGCAAAACTCTCTCCTCCTGAAGTGTGGGCTATACATATTGACTTCCTTCCAAAAAGCCAATATGGAAAGAGGAAAAAAAAATGACTCTATAGTAGAGAAACCACACACACACACAACTTCAGCTAGGTCATTGAAGTCAACATCAACAGTGATATGCCAGGTTGTAATAGTATACACCCTTGATATGCTCTGATGAAAATGGTTCTTTACATCTGTAGTCTTCCTACCAAAAACATATAACCCCACTCTAATCATGAGAAAAACATCAGATAATTCCTAGCTAAGGAACATTCTACGAAATATCTGACTAGTTCTCAGAACCGTCGAAGTTAACAAGAAAAAGGAAAATCGGAGAAACTGTCACAGCCAAGAGGAGCCTAAGTTACTAAATGTAACACAAGATCGTGGATAGGATCCTGGACCAGAAAAAGAACATTAGGTGAAAACTAAGGAAATCTGAATAAAGTGTGGACTGCAGTTAATAATAATGCATCAGTGTTGATTCTGCAGTTGTGACAAACGTATCATATTAAATGTAGTATTAATAATAGGGGAAACTGGATATGGGGCATATGGGAATTCTCTCTGTACTTGTCTTCACAATTTTTCTGTAAATCTAAAACTTTTCCAAAATAAAAAATTTATTAAACAAATCCTTTAAGGCCTATTTGGAATGCTGTCTCCTCCACAAAGTTTTTTCTGTCCTCTCTTCTCCCGTGTCTCCCACCCCAGCCTCCCCTGATGGGTGTCATGTCTTTCTCCTTTGACCTTCCACAAGACTTTATTTGTAGATCTCTTAACTCTAAATACTGTATTTTATTTCTTTGTTTTACTGGTTTTTGTTGTATACTAGGTTGTTAGTCTTGCTCATTTTTCCAGCACCCATAGCATTGGACACAAAGCCTTGTTAAGTAGGCATTCAATAAATATTGAGTGAATTGTATGAATGGTATTATGGTCCTTGCAATGCAGCTTTAAGTGTTTTTGCCTTCAGTACTATAGGGATCATGACTGATCAGTCTCAGGGACTTTACTCTTTTTAAGACCTAAAAGCCCTCGGGGGTGCCTGGGTGGCTCAGTCGTTAAGCATCTGCCTTCGGCTCAGGTCATGATCCCAGGGTCCTGGGATCGAGCCCCGCATTGGGCTCCCTGCTCCGCGGGAGGCCTGCTTCTCCCTCTCCTGCCCCCACCACTTGTGTTCCCTCTCTCGCTGTCTCTCTCTCTCTGTCAAAATAAATAAATAAAATCTTAAAAAAAAAAAAAAAGACCTAAAAGCCCTCAAAGTTCTTCTTTTATAGGTAATAGCTTCAATTTTACTGTTTGTCACACTCTTTGCAAGGAAGTTACTGAACATTTGGTCAAAGAACTGAAGAAATTTTCCAGTCTAATGTTGTTTGAGTCCAAATGTAAATTAATAAAATGAAAATATAATCTGTTCCTGCCTACCATACAGTTTTTGGTAGTTTTGGTGGTATTTAGCATGATCAGTATTTGAAAGCATTGGTACTGTTATCCTGAAGCTTTGTTTTAGAACTAAAAAAATTAAAAGTGATCATTTGTCTAATTCATCCAGTTTGAGTTGGAAAACGAGGCCCAAAACTTGGGTCCACCTGGACAGCTAGAAATCTCATGACTTATGTCGTTCACTTTCTGGAGGGTCTCCGCATCGTTTGGGTTCATGTATGGAGCCTTTATTTTAAATCATATTCATAATTGTGGGAGGGAGATTATACTTTTTTATTTGAATGTATTAATGGACTACAAGCCATATTTCTGATAAGCATATGGGTTTTATAACTGTTTAAAGACATAAACAGTGAGTTTTCTACCCAGCCACTAGGAGTATTGATGAGGTCTTCCATGTGGCTTGTGGCTCAAACCTAGTGTGTATCAATATATTATTTTGTATTTTGATCACATGAATTAGTACCAGATGCATGATGTTGGTTAATGTAAATGCCATTTCTCATCTTGGATTTGTAGACTCAGAGTCTGTGCATTATGGTTGATGCCTTGCAAGAAAGGTGGTTTGTTTTTTTTTCCTTGCTAAGAATCCTGATCATTTCCACTTAAGAGTCTCAGTTCGGCTTAGACACTTAGGTCTCTGAAATTTTAGCATAATTTATGCTCAGATTAGTCTCATTTAAATTAAAAATCTGTAATGCACAGACAAAGGCCATAAACTGTTCTCTCTCCTCCGTACCTATTTTAGCAACAACATTCTTATATAAGTTGGTTCCAACTAAAAATGACATTTCTGCGTACTTTCTCTGGTAGCCTGGGAAGAAAGGATGTGTTTGTTGGCTTTTGCCTGTTGGGAAGTGTTCTGTGCAGTTTTACCCAGGGCGTGCTTGGGTTTCCGTCAGCATCTCTGGTCCCCCTGTGCTGTAATTCCTATCGTGGCAGCCTCTGGCTTTTATTACTGGCAAGCAGTGTGCTGTGCAGACAGAGGCACCATAATAGGAAACACCTCGGCCTGTCATAAACCGGCCTAGAGAGGAGAAGGCTCAGGCCTGACAGGGACGTGTCCATAGCAACAGGCAAAGATGAGCGAGGCTGCCACCGCAGAGTAAGTGCAGGCTGAGAGCTTTCTCCTCGTTTCAGAAAAGAACCGGCTGATTTTAAGGCTGCTTTCCACTGTTGGCATAGCATGTTTCTGTTGCTTGGTTTTTGTGTGAATAAAGACATCTTAAATAATACTTTCCAAAATATTTTGAGAGAATATATCAAAGTGTTTTCCTTTTGTTTTTCTCCTTTAATTTCACCTGACACCCAGTGCAAACCCATTAGGGAGAAAGAAAAGACATTTCATTGCAATGGGAAATTATTAAAAAATATATACAAAACTCAAATAATCATGTGTCTGTTTAAAGAATCATAAATTATACTAATATACAGAATTACAAAGAAAAGGGCATTTCTCAGTAAGTTGACTTCCCATTGTTTACATCTCTTACATCAAGTTCAGGTTTTAGAAAAGGAGTACATTCTTTGACCAAGAAAGTTTCTATTTTATGTTTACTCGGTTTTTTTCAAGCTTCAGAAAAATAATGAACTACAACTTTAACAGTGATGGGCTTTGTCACAAGAACTCAGGAAGATAAATTTCAAATTTGGAAGGGCTTTACCAGTTTTTAATTAAGAGATAAAATGCTGTCATGGGTGCTTTAAATATATGTAAGTGTCATTTCATTATTAGTAAGGCAACCTTATTTCACAAAAGAGGTTAAAGACTGCAAAGAATGAAAAGAGCTGTAATTTTGTTAAAAGAGTATGCAGAAATTAGATTTAGGAGACCTGAAATTTGAACTTTATTTTCTTTTTGAGAGAGAGATTTGCTCAAAGGCTTTCATAGATTAGGTATTCATTGGATATTTGCTGATTTTTTCCTACCTCTTTTAAAATAAGCACTGATCCTCTTGTATTTTTTTTTATTTTGAATATTTCAAGTCTGTTTCAACAATATGCTCTGATAAGAATGAAACTAATATCTTTGGCATAAGCTTTTATTTTTTTCTTTGTTTTCTTAATCATATATTCTCAGCATGGTCTTTGAGATCTCCATAAGGGTAAGTGATAATTAGGTTTCAAGAAATCCTAGGAATGTTTTACTAGAAATATCCTAATTTCTTTACTATACATCAGGAAAAGATTAGTTTTTCTCCTGGAAGATACTGTTTGGGCCTAAATCTTAATTTTTCCCTACAGTGTTAATGAGCAGTAAAATGATGAAAGGGTACATAGTAGAAGAAACAAAACAGAGAGTTTACATCATTGCAGATTGAAAGCAATTTGTTCTCTCAAAAGTGAAACTCAGTGGAAAGATTAATAACTTTTTGCCCCTTGGCTTTATTTTCGGTGTAACATTTTAATATCCTTTTGTTACGTATGAGCAGTCTTTGACTACAAGTGGTCAGGAAACACTGGTGTATAACTTACTTTCTAATAAAAGGCATGATCCTGGTGTTCTCTCATACTTCAAACCTTAAATCTCTAACTTAGTCCCAGAAACAGTACACTACATGCCAAAACAGTAGGTCTTATTTTTAAAGATGAAAAACTGAGGCTCAGTTAGACTTGTACAAGATCTATGTGCCTCTTAGTAGATATAAAGATAATTATTTTTCTGAATGTGGCCTCTGCGGGGGAGGATGGGGAAATAGAAAAACAAGTGTTTGTTCTGACACTATGTTTTCAAAATATGTCCTAATATAATTTTTTAATAAGTACTAGATTCCAAAATAGCAAGAACAGTTTCAGCAAAATATAATTCCTAGTGCAGCTTATTCTGCTTCCCTTGTTCTCTGTCATGTCAGGATGGGCAGACAGGACCTAGTTTCCTGCTCCTAGGAAGAGTGTGATGGTGAGATAGATAGCATGTTAGGTTGGGAGTGAACCTAGCAGGCAGGTAGTTAACAGGGCACAGATATCAAATGAAAGGTAATGGGGTAAGTGGGATCAGAAGACCAATTGGCAAAAGCAGATCTGAGACCCTGGGCTGGCAAAGGATTTGGAGAGGATGTGGGTACAACTGGACAGGATGAAGCTTGACTAATGGTGGGGAGTGTGGCAGCAGAAGGTATAGGATAAACTCAGGGAAGGTGTAAGCAGGTGTCAGGATTTTAAAAATGTTACTGTGAGGTTGCCTTGGAGGTCTGTTTTCTTAGTGGGGGCAAAATGGAGAAGGAAGAAAGACTCATGGATGGAGTGAGAAATGAAGATTGAAGGAAGGAAAGATAGACATGACTTTTCGGATAGTGAGATGAGGAAGGGGAGGTATGGAAGAAGGAGCAATCTCAGACCGGGCTCACCTAGATCAGGGCTTTCCTTGGCTAGAGGCAGACTGATGTGTTCATGTTCCTTCCCCCTTTCCACCGCAGGGTGAAATCTGGTTGGAATGAACCTTTGGGACACTCTTGAAGAAAAAAAGAAACCCAGATGTGTCAGGGTGAGGGTGTGAATGTTTAAAAGGGAGGACAGTCAGCTGTGGAGTTAGGGATTGGGGCAAATGACTAGAGAGGGCAGATTTACAGATGAAGTATACTGCATGAGGCTAGAGTCTTTTTTAGCATCAGTAGCTGGCATCCTTTCCTTCACCTGTTGCCTCCTTGAGTCATAGCCCAGTAGCAGCATGAGTGGATTGTCACATCCAATGCTGGGCCATCTCTTAAGGAACCGGCTGCCTGGATGTGAGGGCCTGGGACAACAAAGTACAAGTTGGAACAGGGTGAAGAGAGACTGTGTCAAAATAAGTATAGATGAGTTCAGTCTAGTATACTGTAAGTTACTAGATGCCAAAAGAGGAAAGTGAAACAGAATAGCAGGTGACAGTGTGAACCTTTATCTTTAAAATTCAGCTGTAAATCTCCTAAATTCCAGTGAGTTTAGCAATTCCTCTTCTGTTTTACCCCACACTAGATTGTCACCTTGGATAATTGCTTCAACTTCTCTGAACCTATTTTCTCTGTAAATCAGGACTAAAAAATATCTATCTCAGAGGCTTCTTGTATGAATTAGATGAAAACCTACCTGAAGTGCATGGAGCGGTACACACACCTAATAGGCACAGAAAGTGGCCTGTCTTTAGTAGGGATGGGGATTGGAATTATTTATAAACTTAAAAGGTGAGTTTCATATGCTGCCATATAGGTAACCCAGTGCAACTCGAGCTTGAAACAACAGGTCTGGGTGAAAGAGCTCACAGAGTGTGCCTTTGAAATCCTGATACCCAGTCATGGTGATTTATGGGACCTTACTAGCTTGCATATGTGATGGCCCACTGAGTTTGTTTACTTTAGTTTTAGCCCGGTTACCTAGCACTCTCGGATGGCATATTTTTATTTACACTCTCACTGACCACTTAATTATGATTACCTTGAAAGAATATGTATGAAGGCAGCCATGAAAGAAACTTTTATTAGAGTTGTGAGGTCTCATGTAGATCTTCATTCCACCATGTCTAAAAATGGGCGTGGCGCTTATGCTTCGAGTCTCCCTCACCTTGGAAGACCTTCAAGACCCCTCCAAATGATTTTTATGATTGTGAAATACTGAGATATGATTATTAACAAGAGTGTCAGATATCAATCCTATCAGGTAACAAGGTGTCTCTTCTTGGGAAAAACAGAAACAAGAACCAAAAATAGAATCTTTAATCATGGCATGGACTTAAAATGACAATCCAGCTGCGAAAGAGAGACTGGATGAAATCACCTTGAACCTGGTTTCAGCTCATGATGCGATCTTAGTCATAGATCTGACACTAGGCATAGCAGAGGAAGAACAAATTCCCCAACCGTGTAGTTGTTCTAAGAGTTGAAAATGAGTCAATGAATAGGTGATTGATTCCTTTCCATTGTCTACTTACTCTCAGCCATTTTGCAGAGAAATCATACTTTGGTATGCTTACTAAAAGTTGTGAGTTTTGTTTTGTTTTGTTTTGTTTTTTTCCTTAAAATTCCAAATATCCTTAGAGGTAAAAGAGATTTGTGGTATCGGCCTGTTTGCCTCCTTCGTTTTAAGATGAGGTAACAAGGTACAGGAGAGTTGAAGTGACCTGGAACAAAATAGTACTGTGTTACTTTTGTCAAGGCTTTTCTCTTGTGGAAAATACAAATTTTTTGTTGCTAGACTTAAGACCTAGATATTGGTCTTTATTGACATATTCACTTTTGAAGGAAATTTTTAGTTTTTATTATTTGTGTTTGATCCTTAACCATTTTCTAGACCAGATACCATTTTCATGTGGCAAATATATCACTAGGAAGTTTTTTGTTGTTTTGTACCATTTGTTTTAGATAATCACAATCCAGTATTTAGGCTTTACTAAGGGATTTTTGTTTTTGCCTAGTTACAGTAGGACATGTATCTGCTCCAAAGGTTTTTAGAGACAAAATGAGATTTTTATATGTGTGTTTGTATTCAAGTAGATAGATAGATAGATGATAGAAAAGAAAGAAAGGCATATAGATATACAGACTGAAAATATAACTAGTCATGTAAGTAAACTTGTTGTGTGTTAATGAATAGTAGAGTAGTGCATGGTCTTCTGGTCCTGTAGAGAAGTTTAGAATGCATTCAACACTGAGGACGAAAATGATTGGAAAGCATCCCAGAAAAAAGTGTTACTTAAGCTAGATCTTGAACATGGAGGATTCATATGGGTTGCTAACAAAGGAAGAGATGGCATTCCAGGGGTTAGATGAGGCAGGGTAGGATGGGGCACTATTGTGGATTTAGCTTTATTGTGTGTTTGTGGAAGTGGGCATGTAGTGGGTGTTTTGTAAGAATGGGCCTGCCTGGAACAGAAAATCTAATGCTGGGAACTGAGGCAGGTCTGAGAAATGTGGACTTGGGACTACAGTAAAGAGTACCTTCAATGCCCGACTAAGCCGTCTCCACATTATCTGCCAAGCCCTAAAGAACACTTGCATTTTATTTTAAGGAAAATACTACAAGGAAAATAACAAAATAATTTTATAAAGATAAGCCTTGTGGTGGTCTAGATCATATGGAGGGGAAATAGTGAAAGCCCGAAGGGTCTGTTAGAAAATTAAGCAGGTAAGTGATGAGGGACTGATACAGGATGGAATGAAAGGAGAGTAATGGGTGAGAGGAGGACAGGATATGGGGTGACAAGATTTGGGGGAGCAGGACTGTAGTGAATAAGAAGAAAGTACAAAATTCTAAACACAAACATTAGGATAACAGTTGGAAAATTAGAAAGAGAAGCCAATTTGAGGTGGAGTGAAAGATAGTTAAATTTTTAGACATGAAATTGAGGTAAGACCACATATCAAAGGAAAAACACCCTGTAGGCCTTCAGTTGTTAGGACTGGGTTTTTGGTAGTAGGATAGGACCTTAGCTGGGAGCTGCCTGTGCAGGGTTGGTGGTTAAGACCTTAGGGCTCCTCTGTAAAATGGGAATAACACTAGTCCTCATAAGGTTGTTACTAGAAATAAAGAAATAATGTCAGGAAAGTATTCAGCACTATCCTTGTCACATTGTAGACACTCAACAAATGTTAGCTATTATTTTTTACTGAGGGTTTTAGGGAAAGACAATTTTGTGATTTACTACAAGTGCTATTCTGGAAGCTGTATAAAATCCCTTTGCGTGGGGTGTTTCTTCAGTACCCCAAGTGGGCGTTCATATGTCCTAATTCACATCCTTGCTTTTCTACCTGTTAAGAGAAAGTGAGAGCCCAAGCTGTAATTACTCATGCTTAGCTGTTGGTCACTGTTTATAAGACCTAGAATTTTTTTTTTACACAAAAGATTAAGAATATTTACTGCTCTTCTGTTAACTGCAACTTCTATAAGATCCCTGAGCCATATTTTTTTTTTTCCATTGCTGTGTCCAGAGTCAAATCAATTCTAAGGGGTTTACAAAGACCTTTTGAAAAATGGTATTAGCTTAATGCAAGCTAATGGTCATTACCTCAGTATTAGCTCAGCATTTTAAAACTACTTTCACTCAAAGAGGAACAGACTTACACAGCAATAGAAGAAATCCAGGAGAAGTGGATTATTATTTATGAAGACTTGTAGGACTCCTGTCTGTGTAGGTTGGACTAAATGTCTTCAGTGGAGCTTTCCAACTTGGCTATATTTCACAGAATCACAGAATTATGGTGTGTTTGATGATCCCATTCCACCTAACATATGTGATCGACTCATTATCTGCTAGGGTATTAGATTCACATGTAGAAGATCAAGTACAGCAGAGTTTTTGGTTGGGGGGTGTGGTCCTCAACAGAAAAATAAACTTCATGTATTTAAATTTTCTTACACTTGACTCCTGTAACTCTTCTGTCACTTTACTTACATCCTCTACATCTGTACCTCCCCCAGTCTTCTCCATTTCAGCAAATGGCACAAACATCCATCCACGTCACATGCTGATCATACCAGAAGTCTAGGGGCTGATTCTTCTCTTCTCTTCACTTGCAGCGTTCAGTTCACCAAGTAAGGTCAGCTCTTCCTCACTGCTTCCTCTCCTCTTCTGTCTGCTCTGCCCCTCTATAAACCATTCTCCACAAAGACAACTTTCTAAAATGTAAATCACACCACAGAACTCAGAACCTTTCAGTGATAGCCCGCACTCTCTGCAAGGCTTACAAGGACCCACATGACCTCGCCTTGCTGTACTTCTGATCTGATTCTGTGTACCTGTCCTCCCTCGTGCTGGCTGTGTTTCTTCAGCCCTTGCTGGGAATGCTCTGCCCCAGATCTTCTGGTTGGTTCTTTCTAGTCTTTTGGGTCTCGTGTCAGATACCACCTTCTCAGTGCAGCTTTTCCTGACTATTTAGTTGCATAGTCCATGATCATGGTATCACGTTACTCCCTTTTCTTCCACTCAGTATGTTTCTTCCTCATTTTGTGTCTTTTTGCCCCAAGAGTTCAAGATTTACATGGTCAGGGAACTCTTCTGTGTGTATCACTGTGCCCGCTGTGTGTAATAAATAATTGTTGAGTGGAGAAGCGAATAACCATCCTAAAACAATTCATTATCAGATGTTTAAAGCCTTTTGCTTTCCACAAGAATTATTGATTTTATTTTCTATTTTTATTTTCTTGAAACCCTGGTATTTTTGTTTGATTTTACTTGGTAATAAATGGGAAGGGAGCAAAGAGTTAGATGTAGAACAAGTTTGAAAATACTAGATTAAACAAAATAAAACAGGGTTATATATTATGGTCCTTGGCAAAGCCTTTAATATGCTAATGTACCCAGTCTCCAAGAAGGTTAGCACTATGTCAAAAGTTTGACCCTGGATGTCTTCTTTGAGAATTATCACATCAGACTGCTGTTCTTTATAACACATTCTGAAAACTGCTGCCTTAGACAAAAACCCATCATAATAGACAGGGGGAAAGAGACACTATGTGGAGTACAAAGAGGCAGATTTATACTGACTATCAGGAGAACAGGCTATCGACCAAGGACTCAAAAAAAGATAAAACCTATGAAAAAAGTGATGGAAGGATTCAAAAAGAATACAGCAGCTGGGACTAGAGTTTTCTGCGAACAGCTCCTCCTGCTTTCTTGGCTATTTCTAGCTCCAACGCTGACACAGTGCTTGGCCTAGAGTGAACACACAGTAAGTATCTGTTGACTGTTCATCAATGAGTGAATAAAGGTGGCCCAGGATCACCGTTAAATCATTAAGTTAATTTTTTTTTAAAGATTTTATTTATTTATTCATGAGAGACAGAGAGAGAGAGAGAGAGGCAGAGGGAGAAGCAGGCTCCCAAGGAGCAGGGAGCCCGATGTGGAACTCGATCCCAGGACGCTGGGATCGTGACCTGAGCCAAAGGCAGACGCTTAACCATCTGAGCCACCCAGGCACCCAAATCATTAAGTTAATTAATATCAGTTTGGTTTGTTTAAGAAAAGCACAAACATATCTTAAGTATTTTAGGAAATGTTTCATTACAAAGAATTAAAAGTAAAATATTAGTACTTATGAGAATACTTCAGCTGTTATTATATTGCCTAAATGCTTTGTATAACTAGGAATTTAGCATATATTGCATTATTCAAAGCTAACACGGACTTTATAGACAAACATATGCCTATTTGGCTGAGATAAAATGGTGGAGCTCTTAGAGTAAAACTTACTTTACCGTATATGACTACGCTTGGTTTTTGTTTTGTTTTGTTTTAAGAGAAAGGGGGCGAGGAGGGAGGGGCAGAGGGAGTGGGAGAGAGAGAATCCTAAGCAGGACCCACGCCCAGAAACATGGGGCCCAACACAGGGCTCAATCCCATGACCCCTTGATCAGGACCTGAGCAGAAATCAAGAGTCCAGTCTTTAACCGACTGAGCCACCCAGGTGCTCCAAGCTTGAGATTTCTGTTTCATTTCTCTTTAGGCAAAGTTAAGCAAATTTGGAATTAAAGTAATTGGGTAACATTACCTAACATTTTTTTTTTTAAGATTTTATTCATTTATTTGAGAGGGAGAGAGCACGAGCGGGGTGAGGGGCAGAGGGAGAAGCCAACTCCCCGCCGAGCAGGGAGCCTGATGTGGGGGCTTGATCCCAGGATTTCGGGATCATGATCTGAGCCGAAGGCAGACGCTTAAACAATTGAGCCACCCAGGCGCCTCTACCTAACATTTTTTAAAGTCAAGTTTTGAGATATAATTTACATATTGATAAGATGTCCACCTTTTAGATCTAATTGAGTGCATTTTGACAAATGTATACAGTTGGATAACTACCACCATAATCTGGATATAGAATATTTTCATCACCCAAAAAGAGTTCTAATGCTCCCTTTGTATTCATTCCCCTCCCCCTACTACCAATTGCTGGCAACCAGTGATCTCATTTCCCTATAGTTTTGCCTTTTCCAGAATATCATATGAATAAAATCATACAGTTATAAAAAGCCTTTTGTTAATGGCTTCTTTCATTTTGCATAATGCTTTTGAGATTCATCCACTAATAACACTATGCATATATTAGTAATTTATTTTTATTGCTTTCTAGTGTTTTATTTTATGGATATACCACAATTTGTGTTCATTCGCTAGTTGATTGACATCAGGGCTATTTGCAGGCTTCAGCTGTTATAAATAGAATTGCTGTAAACATTTGCATATAGACCTTTTTCATTTCTCTTGGGTAAATAACTAGGAGTGGGATTGCTGGAACATGTAGTGAATATAATTGTTAACTTTATAAGAAGGTGCCAAACTGTTTTCCAGAGTCGCTATCCCATTTTGCAGTCTTACCAACAGTGGACAAGGGTTCCATGACCTCTGCATCCTGGCCAGCATTTTGTATTGCTCGTATCTAGTATGTAGTAGCATTACATTTTGGTTTTAATTTTTGTTTTCTTAATAACTAATGACGTTGCACATCTTTACATGTGCTTATTGATCTTTTTAAGTTGTAAGAATTTTTATAATTCCAGATATAAATCTTTATCAGATACATATTTTGCACATATATTCTTCCACAAGTCTATGGCTGGTTGTTCTATTTTCTTATCAGTTTCTTTCAAAGAGAAGCTTTGATGAAATCTAGTTTATCATTCTTGTCTTTTATGTGTCATGCTTTTTTGTGTTCTAAGAAATCTTTGCCAACCCACGATCACAGATATTTTCTACTGAATTTTCTACCAGAAGTTGTATAGTTTCAGGTTTTACATTTAGTTCTAGGATCCATTTTGAGTAGATGTATACTAATATGGTGCAAAGTAAAGGTGGAAGTTCATTTTTTTTGTGAATGGACATCCATGTGCTTAAGTGCTATTTGTTGAAAGGAATATCTAATATAGCCCAAGTTTTATAACTTAAAATTACTTTAAGATCCACAATAAAAGTGGTGTACATAAAGGATCAAATACGTATTTCCAGAAATCTGCCTATTTGCTTTTTTTATTATTGCTTTAGGAGACAGGTATTCTCTGTTTAAATTATTTTCACAAAGCACACCAAGAAGTACAGAAGCAATATTAGCAAATATTTTATGGTGATTATCGTGGCCATCATAAGCATGGAAAATTGGTATTAACTTAGAACAGTTTAAGTGAATTGGGAGTCCTAATTTTCCCTGTAAGTAGGAAGTCTATATTTATACAAGATTTTTTTGTTTGGAGGCTTCATTTATGTGAGATTTGTGCAGCCATTCATCACCTTAATTATTCTTCATTGAAACAAAAATCCTTGGTGGATGTGATAATGATGGTGGCTGGTGGTGGCAGTAGGGATTTCAGCTGGATTTACTCAGTAGTTGTGGACATAGAAAATTTTCTACCAAGTGTATATGATTCAAACTGTATCAGTAATTACAGAACGCCACGCGAAAGAGACAACGTAGAAGCAAAATTTAAGTACAGTTATCATCGGATCAGTTTGATGTTCTTTCAGCCTCAGAGTACCTCTCAACAAAAATAAAGTTTCTTATATTGGAACTTCCTTTTTTAGTAAATGTTAGAGGTGTTTCTTAAATAAAACTTTTTTGGTGAAAATTCTCAAGCCAGGTTAATTGGAGAACGGTCCTTAGCCTTTTTGGATGATGATTTTGTTTTTAAAAATCAAGCTGTAGTTCCTCTTAATCTCAAGCTTCCATAATATTTGTAAGATATGTTCTTGTTTTCTGAAATGTGACGACTCTTAGAACAGAGCAGTTCCTTAAATTGTGTTTGGATCCATCATCACTAGAGGGCAGTAAACACAAACAGATTTAGTGGATTTATAAGGTGGTTTTTGTAATATTAGCATTAATCAAAGAAAGTATAATTTTATAATGTAAAAATAGATTTAAAATTCTGTTACTTAAAACATAGGTTATAGATTAATTCTGGATTATTGCCTGCCTCTATAACGATTTTTGTAGTGAAAGCAAAGGAACACAGTGATTTCTGAAACACTGGTGTGTTGTATTTATTGTATTTAATATTTGAAGTTTCCTCTTGCCTCAGAATTCTTCAGGGGGCATTTAGTAACTAGATTTGCTTATGTTAAGCAGAACAGTATTGGATGTGTGGCAGCCCACTTTACACAGATTAGCTTCTTGATTAACGACAATTCCCAGAACTTTGATCCTAAGTAGAAATATGTAAAATAAATATAGATTGATTGTAAAATAAAATATTTTCCAAAGGTATTAGTCCTACTGAAAACAGTGCTATTGCCAGGAAGATCCCTTAGGTTGTAGAAATCTAAGAGTCATTAATACACTTACTTTAAATAATATTTCTTTAATATTTCAAACTGTAATATGTACAGCTTAGAATTTATTATGTTAGTAGACATGTTGTTTATAGGCTCTAGGATAACTGTACAGATTAATGCCTGAAATATTTTTTGGCAATTTAGAGTACTCTGTAGCCGGACAGTGTGGTTTAAATCCCGGCTCTGCAACTTGGCTTTGTGACCTTGGATAAGATACTTTGACTTCTGAGACTCAGTTTCCTCATAGTTTAGTTTGTCTGTTTTTCTTTTTCCCTAATCAAAAATATATCTTAACCTGTCTTAACATCTGTTGCAAAGTCCCTAATTCCAGCAGTGGTTAATATATCAAAACCTCAACTCCATCAGCAGAATTTTAAGTATCCTGAAATATCCTAAGATACTCCATAAAGTTTGATTGTTTGGTGTCTCATTTAAGAACTGAGAAAGTGAAGAATAAAGAGGAGTGGTATCTAAAGACTTTGAGGAGTATTTTTAGGAGAAGACAGAAAAAGAGAACTAAATGCTGAAGGAAATTATATATATATATTTTTTTAATTTGAGTACATGCACATATTTGGGTGTTTGAACACAGCAGACTACCAGTCAGGAAATATGGCTTCTAGCTGTGTGTAAGAGCATCTGTGTCACGTTCATGGAACACACCCACATCTAAGTGTCACTGTTCCACATGTCAGGAGCTCTCCTTATCAGAGGAGGCTGCCTGTCTTTGGGCACAAGCTTCCTGACTTCACTAGTTAGTAGGAACCATGCTGTCCAGAGATCTGACCAGAGGAATAGGATCAGTGGTTCCTTAATTCAGGACATTGTAAAATCAGCACAAAGATTAAGGATAAAGTGAGATGCCTGGTTGGCTTGGTTGGAAGAGCATGCAGCTCTTGATCTCAGGATCATGAGTTTGAGCCCCACATTGGGGCTCAAAAAAAGATTGAGGATAAATGAGTCCACTCCTAAATTCATACAGTTTATCAAGGAATTTGCAAACACCTAATTATATGATGACCGACTCATAACACTATAAAGAGCAAAGACTAAAAGAGACCTGGCCTGGCTGTCAGCCCTTGTCATATACTGGGCAGGTTATCGAATTTTTAAGAGTATCTATCTGTCTTTTCACCTTAAAGTGGGGATAATAGCTATCTTACCAGCATGTTGCAAAGGTTAGCATTAAGGTATATAAAGCTCTTGGTGCATAGTAGGTCTTAACAAATGCTTTAACAGATTCCGGTTTCCCCTTTAAAATTGTCAGAAGCTAAGTCTAATTCTAAGAATTATATTTCTCTGGCCCCATCCAGATTTCTCCTCTGGGTTGTCCAGATTCTTTCTGCCATCTGCTACTACTGTAGCAAAGGGAAGGAGCTTCTAGTTGGTCTCTGATAATGAGGAAAATGAAATGAATCTTAATTTAGCTCAGAGCTTAGAAAGATTTCAGGGGTGCCTGGGTGGCTCAGTCAGTTAACTGTCTGCCTTCAGCCCAGGTCATGATCCCGGGGTCCTGGGACCAAGCCCCTGCAATGGGCTCCCTCTTCAGTGGGGAGTCTGCTTCTCCCTCTGCCCCTCCCCTGCTTGTCCTCACTCGCTCTCAAATAAATAAATAAATAAATAAATAAAATCTTAAAAAAAAGATTTCTTATTAACTAGAAATATGGAAACTGTCTTTAGTACATTTTACTTGATGTTACTGTAATTATTGCTACTACTAATATCATTACTGTTATCTCCTCTACTACAGCAGATTAGGGGTTTACAGTTGAATCTTTTGTGCCTGTGGTCCATTAATTATTTTGGAAAAGATAAAGAATTAGGTATCTTTTTTGCCCAAAGGATCCTCTACCCTGGTTGAGGAGGCAGAGTTCAAGGCAGTTGAAGTAACTGGAACAGTGATTCTTAACACTGGTAAACATTTAGGCAATTTCAGGGTGCACTGACTGGGGAGTCCTGCTGGCATTTCATGGACAGAAGCCAGGGGGGCTAGGTGTCCTGGAATACATGGGATAGTCCTTCAGCAAGGAGGAATTGTTCTGTGTCCCAATAAACCATTCAAGCAGGTGAAATAGTCACAATTATCTGAGCCTAGAACACAACTACTTTTTATATATAAAAACAAAATATTTTTTACATGATTTTAATCCACACTTATTTTTTCAGTAATGTAACCGCAGTGTATACTAAAGGAGAATTGTTCTTTGTTACATCTGAGACCTTTCAAGAGTCATTCACCATTTTGGAAAAAGATTGTCTTTCTAATACAGTACTCGTGTATTCATTTCCCTGTTGCTGTCACATTTCATCGTAATTCTCCATATCAGAGGAAGCAGAGCAAACACTTGCAAAGCATTTACTGTTCTAAGTGCTTTACATGTATGTACCAGCTTTTTCTTACAACAACTTGTAAGGTAGATGCTATTATTATTCTTATTTTCCAGATGAGTAAACTGAAGATGAAGTAAAGTGAGAAAGTTTAGATAACTTTGTCAAGGTCACACAGTAAGTGATAGTAAGATCTCAGCTTTTGACTGTTTTTTCTTTTTAGTGTTCCTGTGTACACGCATTTATATTTTGCAGTGTGTAATTACTTTTATTTTTCCTTTATGTTACTGATAAGCCACTATATGGGGTTTTTAAAGTGTCTATATAGGGATTATTTAGTATGTATGGATGTATTTAGTGAAGTGCGTATGTTAGAAAAGTAGGAATTTTTAAATCAGGATAAAAATATTTGTTATAGGGGCGCCTGGGTGGCTCAGATGGTTAAGCGTCTGCCTTCGGCTTAGGTCATGATCTGGGGTCCTGGGATGGAGTCCCGCATCGGGCTCCCTGCTCGGCAGGAAGCCTGCTTCTCCCTCCTCCACTCCCCCTGCTTGTGTTCCCTCTCTCGCTGTGTCTCTCTCTGTCATATTAAAAAAAAAAAAAAAAAAAATCTACAAAAAAAAAATATTTGTTAAGAAAGAAGGAACTTAGTTTGGAGTTAGTCGAAGAATAAAATTGATGGCTGGATAGAAAGCATCATTTGGATGTAAATGACACTGTATGACACACCTTGTTCTTTGGAAGCACACCAAGCATGCTCCCCTCGCAGGGCTTTTGGTGTTGGTGTTCCCCTCACTTGACTCCCCTTTTTCCACTGCCCTGGATAGTCACGTGACTTGCTCCCTCTCTTTCTCCAGATCTCTGAGCATATGTCAGCTCATCAAAGAGGCTCTCCCTGACCATTTTATACTACAGGAACCTCCATCGCTAACATGCCATAGCCTCCTTATCCTTTCTTTTTCCCCCATTGAATTTTTCACCACATGACATAGTATATTTTTGCTGATTCAGTTGTTGAATGTAAGTCACAGGTGAAAAACCTTCCCTTTGTTCACTGCTATGTCCTCATTATCCAGGACAGAGCCTGGCACACAGTAGGAGCTTAATCAGTATTTATTAAATAAAGGAGTGAATGCAAAATAAAGCTTGGAGAGGGGCTGAGATAATTTGGTCTTGAGATGTATTTTGAATGATTTAAATCTGACTTTTTCTGAAAAACCAGCTTGAAGGAGAAGGAGTAGAAGAAAGAGGGTATTCTAGACAGTGAATTCAGTGAAAGTAAAAATAGAAATAGGACTGTTGGCTAAATCATAGAGCTGGGTGGAATACTAGCCTTTCAGTAACGGAGTGTGAGTGTAAAGAGCAGCTGGAGATGGGCTTGGAGTTGGGGATTAGGGTCAGAGGTTGTCAGTCTGGGGCTCACAGAGGAATATGGATGTGATGAGGCAGGTGATGCCGAGTTGTTAGGTAATAGCTTTGGAGTGGCAGGCTGAGGCTGGATTTGAGAAAACTTGGCCTGGCAGCAGAGATAAGAATGGGATTAGAAGGAGAAAAGCCAAAGAAGATGAGCTAAGAAGCAAGTATTGTGTTTTGGGTCTAAGATGCATAATGATGTGATGCAGTTAAAAGAAAACATGATAACTTACACACACTCACACACACAGGATAAGCCTGGTAGTTAAAAAATCTGGTCACCATAATGGAATAGTTATCATAATCCACATCATTGTTCTCATCATCATCATCATCATCACCTAATACCTATTTGTCACTATGTACCAGATGTTTTAAGTGCTTTGCATATATCATCTCATTTAATCCTCATAATAACTGTTCTAGTTATTTATTGCTATTAAACAAATCACTTCAAACTTAGTGGCTTAAAATGTCAACTTGCTATTTTTTTAATTGTTTCATGGGCTAACTGGGCTTGCTTAGACATTCTCACTTCAAGTCCCTCATGTGGCTTCAGTCATTTGGCAGCTGGGGCTGGAGTCATCTAAAGGCTCCCCTGTTGGGATGACTAAGATGGCCTCTTCACTGTCAGGTCTTGGCTCTGGGCTAGGATGGCTGGCATAGCTAGAGATTGTCCAGCCATACATCTGCTCTTCCTGTCTCTCTCTCCTTACCCCCACTCTCTTGGCAGCCTCTCTGTGATGTTAGCCTGGGCTTTCTCATAGCATGGCAATCTTAGAATAGTCAGACTTACTAACAGGGTGGCTCCGGAATCCTAATAGTGCCTTCAAGGCAAGCAAGGTGAAAGCTTCAAGACTTCTTCTGACAGCCTCCATTTCTTGTGACAGCACTACTTGTTGGTTGTACAAGCCAGCTCAGATTCAGTTAGGGCTGGATGGCTCATTAGTAGGCATCTTTGGAGACTAGCTACCATAATAACCCAATTTTACAGATGAGGAAACCAGAACACTAAAAGGTGAGATTATTTGTTAAAGAATATGCACCAAAGGATTTGAACTCAAGCCTCTGTACGTGGGACCTGGGTGAACTTGGGAAAATCACTTTCTCTCTCTCTCTCATGTGGAGATGAGATTAGAGGATTTGATATTGAAGATGCTTCCCATTTCTCACAGGCGTTTAGCCCTTGGATTTAGATGATGGGAGTGGGGATGAGAAGGAACAGTAAATGAAAAAGCATTTTATAAAAGACAAAACATGATAATAAAGTTGGTGAAGGAGGGAAGGTGATATAGATGGGGAATACATTAGGGTTATTCAAGGATCCAGTTAGATGATTTATATTAAACATCTAATGGTGGCTGACTCACATGAAATGCCTATTGAATGGTAACAAGGAGTCACAGATTTCAGTCTGTGATAGTGGGAGAAATATCAGCCCACTGACTGAAATGGGAGTAGTTATAGTAAGAACTACTTTAAATAGATAAATGGATCCATCGATTTTGAAAAAGTCTGTGATGAGTGGCAGGGCATTCGATGGGAGGGAACCTTAGTCATTTGGAAATACGGTGCTGCAGTTCATGTTAGAAGTAGTCATAAAAGAGTGTGACCCAGGACAGAGTCTTGTGGGTATCCCAAGTTAGAGGATGAATAGAAGAAGGCAAAGAAGGCATGGTCAGAGAAGTGGGGAGAAAGGCAGAGCAGTTGAGGATGCTGCAATTGAAGGAGAGTGGAGAGAGTACATTGTTGAACACTTGTGAGCAGTAAAGGAGAATGAAAGACTAGGAAAGAGGAGGACCTTTTTGTATTCTTCTGGAGGAAGTTTTAGTGGCCTTTTTGGGGGTTAGTTTTTTCTTTTGTAAGGGATTAAGAGGAATTTAGGAAATTAACACAATAGGTGTGAACTGCCCCTGAAGACTTTGCAAGCAAAGGACCATTACAGATTCAAAGAGGAAGAGTATTATATGGATGTTTCTGATGTGTGTACTATCTAAAACAGAGCAAAAGCAGTAAAACTGAAAAGTAACAATATTAGCAAGGCACAGAAGCACAAAGCAGTTAAATGCTTTGAGATGGAGATGAGGAAGAAAGGGACAGAATTTTATGTTAAAATAGAGTAAAAGCTAGACTTCCCTCATTTTTTTATCCACAAGTCTTGAGTATACAAGTTAAAGAATGACACGGCCCCAAACCAAAAAGAAAAGATTGTTTTTCTTTAAGAAATTTAGATTTCTTATTTAACTCTCCTTCAAAAGGCCTGATTACTCGAGCTTAATGCTATATTCCTCCAAGAGCCACTGTTAATACCTTTCTTAACTTCATGTGCAATCATAAAAATGTTCTCTTTTGGTCAAAATACAGATTTTAAAATCTGTACTCAGAACTCTGCATTCTTTAACCATACACAGTGCTTTAGCAATCAAAATTATTATAAATCGTACCCACCCTTAGATTTTTAAGGTTGTGGAGCTCAGCTACATGTAACAATAGAAACAAAAAGAGCTGAGAACAGTCACACACACAGGTGAGGAAATGTATCCTTCCCATTTGTCAATTCTGGATGTTGATTGTATTTTATAATCACACTATGCTTTTATGTTAGGCAGAGGGAAACCTTTGGCTATATCTGTGTCACCAGGGAAGCTCCTTGCTTTGGACTGGAGAGAGGGAGGCAGTTAAAATGCCTAATGGCCCTTTTCAAAGCAGCTTTTATTTTGAAGGAAGAGAAGTCAGAGAATAATAAAACTCATAGGAAGGACTCCAAAAAGACTGGCAATCCTTATTTAAGAATGAACTGTGAATTTTGAAGAGTTTTGTGGTCGTTTTTCATCATCTGCGAGCGGGAAACCCCATTCATCTTTTTACTCGGCAGCCTCAGCTGTAGGGATACCATTATTAAATGGCGATTACCAGAGGTGAGGAGGAAAACCTCCTCCCCAGAGGTTCGCCCCCGCCAACCAATCATGACACAGCCTGCTCTGAGTCCACACCCCCCCTCCCCACCCTGCTAGACCCAGTGATGGAGTGTGATTGGTGCATAGTTGGGCTTTTATGGGAGGGGTTTCTTGTCACTCTTCCTGGCTTCCCTGCAGTTCCTTATTTGGTAGCTTTTGACAGAACTAGTCTTTCTTGCAGCTAAGCATCTTGACATACATTATTCATTAAGCCCTGGAGCTCAGAAAGAAAAAGATGCAGACCCTTAGGTCGTTAGATATTTCTTTATCACATGAATTTTCTTTATTCAGAATAGTTGTAGAATTCTGTTCCATTCTGGAGTTTTACAAATGGCATGTGTTCAATGGAAAGACGGCTAGATGGGATCTAATGCAAGGCTTTCTTGTGTATACTTAATTACCAAAAATCTTTAAAAACCCACACTCTGGCTTGCGGATATTGTTAAAAGTATCAAGCTTTTGGGGTCTCTTTATATAATCAATCAAAAATGCCTGAAGCAAACTATTTACTGTCAGTGTCTTGGGGCTACATTAAGGTAAGATTTATTTAGCTCCTAATTGTTCTGATTACATAACTGATAGTTTTAATAAATTACAATGGAGTCAACCTTTGTAAGCAGTCTTTTATTTTTTCCTTAGATGTGAACTGCAGAGGAAATATGTGTTTTTAGTGGTCAAGATAAGGAGAAAATTTATAACTTTTATTAGTTGTAGTTTGCATTGTTAAAATAGCTTTTTAATGTGCAGTGGTTCTTTTTGTCATAGGGTATAGATTTGAGTTGTGCTTTTTAATATCAAGGTAATCAAACAAAATCATTGGAAATAAATTATTGGGCCCAATTACTTGCACTGATGTATGGGTTCCAGTTCATATGTAGCACCTTTTAAAGTTTATGAAAATTAATTTGTGACTCTAAAAATCTATATCACTTTAACCTGATGGGTATTTTTTTTCATCTTTGGATATAAAGCTCTAGATGACATTAAAAATTGACATTACTTGACTAAGTGATATATTATTAAAATGAAAACCTGATTATCTGTTTGTAAAACTGAAAGAAATATGTAAGTTCATCTGATACTGCTACTTTTGTTAATCCCAGGAAATGAAGTAATTCACTGAATTTACTAAGATTCTGTTCCGCTTGGCAAGCCTCTTGCATGCCTCCTGGTAATGCTAGCCTGGCAATCTGATCTCCGTAACAGAAACAGGAGGTAGAGAAACCTTCTTCAGTCCTAAATGAAGCATCACTTCAGAACTTGAAATCTATTCTTGAACATTTGAGCCATTCAAAAACATAATTTTTAAGAATCCTTTCCCATTACTTTAAGGGCTCGCAGACTGAAATATTTTTCATTTTCTTTGTAGAGGAAAATACCCTCTTTGCTGTGAGATTTTCTCACATTCTAAGAAAACTTATTTCAGTTTTAGTTGTCCAAGGAGTCATGATTCCCCACTTTGTTTTAAGTTAATGGATGGCCCAAATCTTTTTAATTGTTTTTGAAATATACAGACTTCCATTATTTGAATTTTGTTAGCCATTTTTTGCTTAAAAAAATTTTTTTAGTACAGAAAAGTATAGTAAGTAATAAAGGAAAATCCCATAATCTCCCTAGAATTCATCTCTTAGCTTTTAGACCGCTCACTTTTTATATGTTTTTGAAGGGCTTCATATTTGTATTATGATTATGAATAATACTTCCAAGAATCTAAATAAGGAATTGTAGAGCTTTTATTTTTGAGGAAAATTGTTGCTGGCCAGCCTTGTTTATGTCTTAATAGTATACTGCTAAAAACACCTAAGAAGGACAAATATAAATATATTTAGTGTTTTGCATTTTGACAGATTTATTTTTATACAGCCAATGCAGTATTTATTTTAGCTTTTAATGCTGATATCTACCAAACTTGTAATATATCACAATGCAGCATATTCAAATGATTTTTAGCAGAATATTGGCTGGGGTCAGGGGTGGGGCAGGGTAAGGATTTTCTTAATGTTTGACCTTTACCACCTTCTTAATTATATACTAGGAGAATATAAAATGTACCCAGGACATTGGCGTACAGGGATTGTATTTAAGAATACTCTAACTTTATTTTATTATTAAATTTTGCTTCCTCAACAGTCTTAAATGTAGAACATAAATTGGAAAATGGGAGTTTAAAAAGCAAAATACAGAATTTATTTCAACTGCATTTTCACTTTTCTTTATGCTTTACATGCTGCATGCAGACATTCTGATGCATGATGAGAACAAAGGATTTGAAAGCACTCACTTAAATCTTCCTCTTTTTTTCATTGTTGGAACAGTAATTCCATCTATTATTTCATACTGTTTAGACCAAAAGCAATCAGAATAACTCATCAACAGAAAATATTTAGAGGTCACTTTTTAAAATATCTAAATTATCTATAAATTGAGGACTGTAGCAATGTTCTAGGAAAAACACATTTTATTACCTTTTCTAATCATTTTCCTCTCAGGATAATTTTTTGTAGTTATCCTAATAAATGGTATGTAGTCATCTTAAATGAGAGAAATTCCACTTACATTTTAAAATGATTGTTGAATTGTTTCATGTCTTGTTCTTTAGTACAGCCAGCTCTATACTCCAAAATCGTACTGTAAGACAAGTTGAGAAAGCCCTGATGGTAATCTTTGTGGTTATTAATTTAGTTTCCCTGAAAGTTTTATATCAACAGCAAAAAAGGGAAGCAATTTTAACTCCTTTTAGAAAATGCTCTTATGTTATAACTTAATTGACTCTGAAAATTGTCTTTAAGAAATCTCCCACAGCCTTTCCCTTGGGAAGAAAGAGGACTGCTGAAAATACTGTCTCTTCTAATCATGTTAAGAGGAAATGTTGCCTTCCTTAGAGCACCTGACAAACCTTAACCTTGGCAGGGATATAGGTGTGCGCTGAAGGGTTTCTCTGCCCCACACTTCTGGGTTTTGAACAGCATAAGCATAGCCTGGGAATAGATGTATATGCGCAGAAACAGTCAGTGCATATGCAACCTGTAATTTATCAGTCTGTAGAATAGATTTCCTTGCACTGGCTTTTTTTGCCTTAGTTATCTCTATTGACTGGCTATTTCGAGGGATTATATAAACGAACTGCCAGGAAAATTACAATTCATTATTTATATTATTCCAGAGAATCCAGTAATTTGTGTTGCGTATCTGCAGGTACCATGTAATTTTTTCTGCTGAGCATATGGCAACATATTCCTCATACTAGGTTGCTTCCAATTTAGAAGGTAGTTTTATGGAAAAACTGGGTCCCTATCTAACTTTTCCAGTTGCACCCTCCCCTACCCCCTAGCTTACATCATTTTTTAGTTACATGGAGAGAAATGCATGGAGGGCAGGTGGACAGCAGCTGCTGTATAGACTGAAGAAGGGCTAGGAGTGGCTGAAAGCCCTGCCTAGCATGCCCACCCCTCCCCAAAACACACTTTGTCATGAGCAGGCTGTTCTTACTGGCAACTTGTAATTCATAGCACATTTACAGGTCAAAGAGATATTCACTCAGTATATGTTTTAAATGTTTAGCAGAGTCTCTTTTGATTTTGTTTTGCCTAAAGAATAGATTTTTCCAAGAGTAAACTTCATTTGTTAAGCAAGGATTTACTTACCTTTGGGCTTTGCTCATTGTATTTTTTGTTATATTTTTGAAGCATGGTTATCATCTCCTATGTGAATAATATCCTAAATTACTTTTTAGAATGGGTAGGGGAGCTAGATGTTTATATATGTATTTTTTTGTGGGCATAACTAGTCAGATCTTCCATCTGTTTGTCCTGCAATGATAAAAATCAGCTATCACTATAAAAGGCCCAGGGAACTGGGAGATAGAAGGAACTCAGTGTTAAGCACCTGCTATGTGCCAGGCAGAAAACAAGATACTTTCTATTAGCTCATTTAATTAGTTAATAGCTTATAACTTAACTCAATATAACTTTATGAAAAATGGACAGAAAATGTTTTGAATACTATTACAAATGTCTTCATGAATATTCTTAGGAGGCCCAGATTTTTCACAGCAGATCATAATGTATAATGCTGAGTGGAAACAAGCAGCAGCCTATGTTTTGTATACTGCATGATGCCAATTTAAAATACGTACAAGTAAATGTTGGGAAAAAAGACATAGATGGAAATATAGGTAATTATCTGTGGTTATCTCTGAACAATGGGGATATACACGATTTCTAATTTTTCTATATAGCTTTTTAGATTTTCTCTATCATGTGTGCACTTTATAATCAGAGAAAAGTTAATTGAAAAAAATACATGAACCAAAAAAAATGAACTTTATGTTCCTGAGTTCAAGAATAAACTCCCTAGACCTATAAATTAACAACCAGAAAAATTAATACTGGTTATGGCCAGTTCTTCAGTTTTGGCTACAAGAGAATGCTAATACACATTTCTCACACCCAGCAATTTGTTGAAATGTTTTTATTGATCTCCCTCAGTACTTTTGTGATAAATTCCTGTACCTAATCTAAATGGTCAATAAGATTGCCTTTAGAAGTGATTTGCCAAATCATCTTGAATGAGGACACCTTGGTATGAATTATCCAGAGAAGCAAGATTTTTTCTGAAAATTCTAATAAACTAAATACTGAGTTAGAATTACATTTCAAACATTACTAAATGGTAAATTCACTACTCTCTTTTCCCCAGACTCAAATGAGAATTTATGGTGAAATATCAAATTCTAAAGGCTACTGAACATTAGAGTAAAATGTGTTTGACCTTTTTGATCAAGTATCTAATAGTAATCTATGTAATAGAAAAATTATTGTTTCTGTATATTAAGAGAAATATTAAAGCATACTTAAGTTAAAAGGCCATCTGGGCTATTTTGGGAATCAAAAGAAAACATAGTAACAAACAGCTGATAGATGGAAAAGCATAAAGTCCTGGAGAATCTTGGATTTGGGTAATGCCATGTGATGGTTATAAGTTAATTCCATTTTTTTTTTAAGATTTTATTTATTTTTTGACAGAGAGAGACAGTGAGAGAAGGAACACAAGCAGGGGGAGTGGGAGAGGGAGAAGCAGGCTTCCTGCTGAGCAGGGAGCCTATCTCAGGACCCTGGGATCATGACCTGAGCCGAAGGCAGACGCTTAATGATTGAGCCACCCAGGCGCCCCAATTCCATTGTTTCTTAGGATAAAATAGGCACCATGGCATCAGTAAAATAAATTGTGAAGTAAGGAAGTTGAGTGTTGAAAATTGATCTATTTTGTATTTATATGGCTTTAGAGAAATGGCTTGGTAAATCCCACAGATGCTGAGAATCAAAAAATCTTATACCTTCTACGTGGAAAAACTTTAAAAGGAAAGAGTATATAGTATCTGTTCAAATATTTTACTTCTCTATAGTTCTGAAAGAATACTCAAATCTATTCACTTTTGCTTTGGGGTAAAAGACAACATTTCAACCTCTAACCAGTATACATATTAGTTTCTGCAAATGACAAATTAATTGATAAATCGTGTTCTATTATGTGGCAGCACATATGTGTGCCAATAAATTAGGATTTTTCCTTCTCTAAATACTAATAATGCACCTTAATTTTTTATTCCTTTTTCCCCCTTAATTAATGTCCTTGAGTATCTAAATCTGTGCTGCATGTGGCTATTTAAATTTAAATTAAAATGAAATAAAATTCAAAATTCAGCTCGTTTTCACTAGCCATATTTCAAGTGCTTGAGAGCCACATGTGACTAGTGGCAACACTAATGGACAGCTCAGATTCTAGAACTTTCCAACATTATAGAAAGTTCTATTGGATTTCACTGATCTAAACTGTCAGGACAATTTAAAAATTCTTGGGCATGTTTTCTCTAGCTTACAGTATGCTCATGTTACCTCAATTACATTTTCCTCTTATGTTACTTCATTTTGTTTTTCTGTTTTTCAGTTTAAAAGGATGCTTAATCGGGAGCTCACCCATCTCTCTGAAATGAGTCGGTCTGGAAATCAAGTGTCAGAGTATATATCAAACACATTCTTAGGTGAGAATAATAATTTAAATGCAATTTTAAAGTTTTCTTTTGAGTTGTTTGTTTTTGGAGGTGGATTGGGGCACCAACTCATTTTGGAAACCAAACGAGTATTAGGATTCCATTTGTTTTCATTCATCCTATTAATAATTTGAGTATCTAAACCTCTAAGCTTTGGAATCTAAGATGACAAAATACATTTTTTTATCTTTTAGTTTTATTCAGGACTTCAGGGATTCTATGGATTCAAGTTGTAGGTTGCCAGTTTTTCCAAAGCACTAAACCATAAAATGTGTTTTACAGAGAGATCTATGCATGCATTCAACAAATGCTTGTTAAATTCCAGACATTGCTGGGCATTTGTTAATGATAAATTAGAAATGGTCCCTGCCATAATGAGTTATAGTCTAATGAACACCAAGCCTGGTAGACTGATGAGGCAGATATAATACAACTAAAGAAGAGCTTGCTGATAATAATAGCTGACAGGGTGGTATACTGGGACACCACCCCACCCCCCATCCACGGGAAGAAAATTCATTTAGTGAAAGTCAATAATGTGAACATATCCTTGATTTGAATTTATTTTCAAAATTGCTGTAATCTCTTAATTAGCACTCTCACTAAAGAAACATTTATTGAACACACGCTATGTGCAAGGATGAGTTAGAGGAGCTCACTGCCTTGAAATAGTTGATGAAAACACTGAGGCATCTAATGTCTTTTATTTGAAAACAACGAATCTGACAGTTACTTATCAGATGATACTGGAAATTTCCTGTGCTCCCCTTGTTACATCATAACCATTATTTCACTATAGCACAGAAAATATAAAATAGCAGAAACAATGTAAGTCATTCAAATATACTGTTTGTATTCTTACATTATGACCCATTTCAGTAAGCCTTTAGGTTCACCCAGTGCTGTTTTTATATTTGTGTATGAAGTTCCTTCCTTTTCAAAATAGGTATTAAAACTGGAATCCTTAGGTGGCAAGAGCAGTTTCCAAGCCACTAAGTGAATTTCAAACAAGGACAGAGTTGATGAATGGTGGAAATAACCAATACGTTTTGCTTTTTCCAAGTCTATCATAAGTCTTGCAAAAAAATTTTATTACAGCATTCCATCCAAGTAGTAACCACTGAATACATTTGATGTTAATTATTTTGCAGTGGGATTTATTTGTTCAATTTTGTGTTGGAGGGTATCATAGTAGGCCCATATCAAATTGTAAATACTCAACTTCTCTAAAAGAAGTGTTTCTTAGAAACATATTCTGGAACATATCATGATTAATTAAAACCTGTCCAACTATGGACGTTATGATTAAAAAATAACAACTCAGGTAGACTTCACAGTAAATGTAGAACCTTTTCTAAATTTCTTCAGATAAGCAACATGAAGTGGAAATTCCTTCTCCAACTCAGAAGGAAAAGGAGAAAAAGAAAAGACCAATGTCTCAGATCAGTGGGGTCAAGAAGTTGATGCACAGCTCCAGTTTGACGAATTCAAGCATCCCAAGATTTGGGGTTAAAACTGAACAAGAGGATGTCCTTGCCAAGGTAAGATGATTTTAAGGATCATGATTATAATATGTTGGGATGCCTTTTAATGAGTTTTGATTCTTTCTCTTTTAAGTAGAAGGACTAATTCATTAATTTGTGGGGTCCTTTTTTTTTGAAAGGTGGCAAAGTACTTTATAAAGCTCTTTACAAATTATTTGGGTGTTATTAATATGTGGACTTAGGTGGTTTGGTGTATGTGTTTGTTGCTTTTTTACATCTCCATTTGCTTGTTTTACCTTCAAGAGTTAGAAATATTTGATATCTTTTGGGTTTCAGAAGAATAGTTAAGGTTTTATGAATAGATTTTATCTATTGAAGAAATGCTTTGAAATTGATAGTCAAAGTATATAACTACATTGTATTGTCGAAGGCGTTAGGTTAAAGCATACTATTCAGTTTTCAGTACATTTAAGTGGGTTTACCTAGAAGTTTGCCTGTATTTATGGGGTGCGTCCATTACATTTAAAATGAATCTTTTTTTTTTTAAACCTAACACTCTTTTTATTAAGGTAACATTTAAATGAATGTGTTAATTGATTTATATTCTACTTCTGCTTCCTAATTTTTTCAATCTTTCTGTAACCCCAGGAACTAGAAGATGTGAATAAATGGGGTCTTCATGTTTTCAGAATAGCAGAGCTGTCTGGTAACCGGCCTTTGACTGTTATCATGCATACTATTTTTCAGGTAATGTGGTTAAGTTCTATCACCTTTCCTTTATTGGGTGACATAATGTCTAGTCTGTGAAATGTGCTTGTGTTTTATCTTCTTTACTATTCACTCTCTTTTGCTTATTTTGATGCTTTTTTTCTCATTTGCCCCTTTACCAAGGGACAAATGATAACAAAGTATGGAGTATGGGTCAAAGACAACTAAACCAATTTTGTTATTTTTTCCATTCCAAGAAGTCATGTGGGAAAATTAAAGCAATTCATTAAAACAAGAGTTTAAAAATTATCTACATGACCTGATTTGCATAGAGTAGAGTACTAACTAAAAAAAGAATAAGCCCCTTGCTGACTAACCTTAGAATATAATTTCTTCAATTGCTCTTTCTTGTACTGCTCTCTTCACCATGTCAGTTTCCCATTCTGTTGAGCTTTTGCCCCAGCTCAGGATTAGAATATAAATGAGGAGTTGAGGCTGTAGACAACATGGGACTAGCATGGCATGTTCCAACCCTAGAGAAAATGTTGAGTTCCAACTGGTGTGATCCATTAGCTAAGTCAGCGGTACTGGGCTGAAGCTGCCTTCATGATTATCAGACACAGACACTTTGACAGTTGGCAGCTTATTCCCGACACCATACCTCTTGAGGAAAGCACGTGAGGCCCCAGAAGGACAGCCCTACCCTGGCTTTGTCCCCAGAGCCCCTGGATATTCTCAAAGGGTTCCATTTTCCTCACTAGACACTGCAAGAATGCTATTTCTGTTTCTGGGTTATCCATAGGTGACACTGGTGTGATTTTTCTGTTAACACACTCTATGGAAAATATTTTTATGTGAAAACAAAATGTTAAGAGGATTTCCTTTCCTACAGGAACGGGATTTATTAAAAACATTTAAAATTCCAGTAGACACTTTAATTACATACCTTATGACCCTGGAAGACCATTATCATGCTGACGTGGCCTACCACAACAATATTCATGCTGCAGATGTAGTCCAGTCAACACATGTGCTGTTATCTACACCTGCTTTGGAGGTAAATCTGGTTTCTAAAACTTTGAGACCACTAACCCGCTACTCATAAACATCTCTTAAACTTCTATACTGAACGGTGTATGGGGCAGAAAATTAATGGCTTCATGGGAAGTATGTTGAGTTATAGGGAAAAAATGTTGTGATTAATAAACAGTTCAGTCTTTGATGAATTTTGCCTGTGAAAGTTGATCAAAGATTTAGGGATTCATCTGTTCATGATACTGCTTCTTTGAAATGACCTAGTGGACATTCCATAAGGTACATCTGGCTTATTCAGTTTCACTTAGTTTTTTTGGAATTTAGCCTGATGCCTTTTACATTTATAATTCAACAGATGATATTTATAAAATAGAGACAATGCTTTGATATTTTTCATGGAATTTTTCAGAAAGAAACACATCTTTAAGCCTACCAGATGTTAAGAAGTTGTTCCATTAAATGTTTATTAAGACAATTTGATTTCCTTAATCATTTAGGGGAAAGATTCTCTTTTGCTGATATATTTTATAGTTCAGATTGTTTTCATCATAAAATTGTGTTAATACCTCATCATCTGAGTAAATGGTTCTCTACTGGGGATGGTTCCTCCCTATTCCTCCTGCCCTGACCCCCCCCCCCCAGGGACATTTGACAATATGTGGAGACCTTGTTGTCTGTCACAACTTGGAGATAGATGCTTCTGACATCTCATGCTTCAGGCCAGGGATCCTGATACTACAGAGCACAGGATAGCCTCCCACAACAGAATAATCTGGCCCCAATTGTCAGTTCTGCTGAGATTGAGAGTCCCTGTTTGAATGAAAGAAAATAATTGCTCATGTCATTAATTTTATGTACATTTTCAGGACATCCTTAAACATCTTGAATACTTTTAAAATAATCTATTAAATATTTTGAAGCTTCATTCTGTTTTCCAGCAAATTCTAGGAAGTAATTTCGCATTTGTATATATCTTCCATTATATTATTACAGAATAATAATGTTATCTGTCTTGTCTGATTTTATAGGCTGTGTTTACAGATTTGGAGATTCTTGCAGCAATTTTTGCTAGTGCAATACATGATGTAGATCATCCCGGTGTGTCAAATCAGTTTCTGATCAATACAAGTGAGTGGTTTGTTTTTGCAGAAAAAATTTTTCCTTTGTATGTTTTAGAATGACTGAGCTTGTTTATAAACTTGGGATGTTTCCAGGGCCATAATGTTCTTTTGGGATGTGTAAATGTGCATTTTATTGATAGTGTGTATTAATGTAACCTAGCTCTGAAAATTATCATTCTATCCCATGAGGCTTATGTTGTTTGAAAAACATGCATTCCAGTACTTCTCTAGAAATAATATGTTAGTAGACAAGGGTAATCAAAAGTGAAAGTTTGCAGAAAGATTTAGATAGTTATATTGTCCCTAAAGTTTGAAGTAAAAACAGGAAAAATTAGACCTTCCTCACTTTATTTAGGTTGTCATTTCATCCTCTTCAGAGGCTGTGATTACTCTTTCCTCATACACCACCATGCCCAGCTCTGTTCTTTCCTTTTTACATCTTCTGTTGAGGGCAGTAAGAACATCTCTTTGACTTTTTATCTCTTTTGATTTCTCTTTTATTTAAATATTTTTAACCATTAAATTTTTTCTCGAACCCATGACATTTCATCAAATAAGAAGTCAGCCCTTGGGACGCCTGGGTGGCTCAGTCGGTTATGCGTCTGCCTTCAGCTCAGGTCATGATTGCAGGGTCCTGAGATTGAGCTCCAGGCTCCCTGCTCAGTGAGGAGTCAGCTTCTCTCTCACCCCCCAGACCCCCAGCCTCTGCTCATGCACATGCTTGCCTGCTCTCTCTCTCTCTCCCTCTCTCTCTCTCTCAAATAAATAAATAAAATCTTTATTTAAAAAAAAAAGGCATCACTGAATTTGGACATATGAGGAGTGATAGAGACTGTTTAATATGGGGCATCTCTGACACACGGCTTCATAGAAAACCTCTGTAGGGAATGTTTAGGCAATATTTGAGCTATGCCTTTGCAAAGAGGTTTCAGTTTTACAAAATTTCTATTCTTTTGATACTTGAAGTTAATTGGTAAATGATTTAAATGTAGTAGTATTTAATTTCCTCCCACCGTGCTATATCAGTGTTATAAATTCACATTTATATACAAAAAAAATGCAAAGTTGTTAGAGAATTTCTTACATCTATTAAAAATCTGCCCCTTTTTTGCTGTGAGATTGTGGATTAACAGCCTTCTTGTGACTACAGAAGTCGAACTCTGTGGCGTCTTTTCATTCCCCTTTTATTCCCTATACTTTGCTGTAGCCAGATTTAAAGAGGCAATTTAAATGTAGCCTCATTTTGAGAGATTTAACTCAGATCTTTAAGATTATTTACGTCTATTTTTTATATCTCAATTGCCTCTAGACTACTCTATAACAAAATGCACCTCTGTGACTCATTTTATACATAGGAGGGTTGGGAAGGTCATGAATTTCCTGAGAGGTGTGGTTACTCAAGTACATTTTAGAAGTTTGGTTTATGAACTTCCTAACCCAGGATTGGAGAGGCTAAATCTCATGTTCCAGCTATCTTATGAGAACCTATACTGGGCCTCTTTCAAGAGTCATCAAGGCATTACTAAATATTAACACATAGCTATTCATACACATCAGATGCAACTATATGAGTTTACAGTATCAGTGCTTAAGGTTGAGTTTACAGTATCAAGTGCTTAAGCTTCTCCTTCTGTGAAGGGCAGAGAGGTAATATAGTACAGTGTGCTGTACGCTGGTCCTTTTCCTTAGCCTGACCCGATTTTTTATTTTGATTCTTATGCATGCATATCAAGATTTTACAAAGACATAAAAATTTTGTTTTAATGTCAGCCTTTAAAAAGAGATATGCGTTTTTTTCTTTAAATTAACACCCAAAATAAAGACTGGTGTGTTATCTTTGTATTCTACTCCCTACGGTACTTTTGTTCTCTTATTGTAGCATTACAATTAAGAGATTAGAGAACAGATTAAAACAGTGGAAAATAAAGTCACTGTTTCCAAGTACTCTGATAATGTTTTTAAGAAAAATGAGAACTGGCTCTGGTATTCTCTCTTGTAGACCCCCTAAGGTCAAATGGGCTTAGGCTGGCACTGGAGAACTCTGGCAGGCATTAGGGTACCCATGGAGTGTGAAATTTAAGTAGCAAGGCGTCAGTCCATAGATGAGTCTGATGCCCTCCAAAGTTTGAGACCCTCTGAGATAGATGATGAACAGATTTAGGGGTCACTAATACATACAGTAACAGTGGCCTCTTTAAGGTCATTTTGCTGATGACCTGCCTGAGGTGGAAGGGTAACTGATCCTACTTCTGGAAATACTTTGTTATTCAGTGATCGTGGGATGATCTCCTTTCTCCGAGACCTCAGCAACACTGGGAGGTTAACAGTTCCCAAAGCAGCTTTGGATCCCTAATGTTTTCTCCAGGGTGGGGTGTGAGGAGGCTGTGTTATTCCTGCAAGGATGAATCAGCATCATCAGCTGGTACATGAAAGTATCCCAGGGTGGATCAGGGCCCCAGATCGTTATGAGAATTCAAGGCCTTAGTTAGCTTTTGACTAGGGGTCATGCCAGCAAGCATTTTATTTCAGGACGCAGGAGAGGTTAATAAGTAACCAGTAACACAAGTAAGTTTGAACTTCATCGCATTCTATAAAGGAGTCTCTCTCATAACTTGTAAACTTGTAATAAATAGCTTTGTTGAAATACTCTATCAAAATTATGTGATTATTTTTAGTTTGCCGCAGCCCCCCCCTTTTTTTAATATATAGACATTAAGTGCATGTTTTCTGGGTTTTTTTCATGGATTGATTGAGCCTCAGTGGTTCAGACTAGCACTCTCACCTTGGAGCTGGTGCTGCCAACTTGTCCAAAGCCAAGGGTTGAATCTGTTTCTTATAATAGAGAAGTCTAAAGACTTGTAATCATCACATTTACATACCCATAGTTGGGAGGTCACTTGTCCTATTTTAAGGAGGCTCCAGAGGCACAGTGAGGTGGCATGACCACCTCTGGTAGAAGGGCTCTGGAGCTCACCAGGCTGCTTCCCAGTCCAGGTCCTCCTCTGCTTCTTGGTGGGACAACAATTCCCATGCTTTGTTTCACTTGTAGGCTCCAAATGATTTGATACTAATGATACGTACACTCTTGGTAAACATGCCAGGGGTTTTGAGACACAGAGACATCATTTCTACTGCAGAGTTGGTTAAGTTTTGTAAGTGATTTGGGGGAATGGGGGAATCCGAGTAGGATTTTAAGAAGTTGAAATTCCAGGGTAGGGAGCTGCGTCAGTCTTTTTCAAGGACAGTACATGTAAATAAACCCATAAAATGTAAATGGAATCATAAAGTTTTGAATAGAACATGCTGGAGAGTATTTGTCATAACAAAAGCATTTGACTTCACAGCATTATTTTCTGAAACAATAAAGTACCGTCAAAAGTACAGACTATATATAGTATTACATTTTACTTGGAAAACAAGTAATTTTTGTTTATAGCAAGGATGCCTAAATTTTAGGGAAAAAGATTTACTCACATTGGTCATGTGTTCAAAGCATATGGCTTTGATTTCCAAGAGCAGAGACATTTCACTATATTAAAGTGGAGCTGTATTTAGCTACCAGTATACACGCTGTTTTATTTCTCTAGTCTCATTTTAAAATAAGCTTTCCATAGCTGTATCTGTGGATTATATATAGAATGTTATTTTTCTGCATAAATCTAACACTTTCATAATAAGGATAAATTCATTTTTATCAAATGTGATTATATAAAATACTACAGAGATTGATATTTTATTCAACAAAAAAATACTGAGAGCCTACTCTGTGCCAAACAACGTTCTAGGCATTAGGAATATATGGGTGAATGAGGTAATGGCCTGGCTTTGAAGAGCTTGCATTCCACTGGAAGAGAATAAACTGTAACACGTGAATATCAGATGGGACTAGTCCCATGGAGAAAAATAAGGCAGGTTACGGGCATAGGGCGTTAATGAATTGAGGGAGTGAGCCAGTTTTAATCCTTTGTCCTTGGCAACTAGATCTTAAAACTACCACTTCCCTTCCCTATTTCAAGGAGAAATATTTTGTTCAGAAGTGCTGGAGAAACCAGACAACCATGCACATTACATGAATGACTTTTCATTTTATATAGGGTCTTAAGTCTCTAAGTGGGTTGGGAGGTCTTTGGAAGAGATTGTTAAGACTTGAACAGAGATAATGACAAGTCAGGTGGAATGTGATCAGGGCCAAATCAGTGGTACAAATTATAAAGGACTTTATAGCAAAAAGTGAGCAGTTCTGCCTGTGGTAATCAGGACGGGCTTCATGCAAGAGGTAACTTGTACTGGGCCTTGAGGATGAATGGGTTTCAACAGAAATGTTCTATCAACTATTTTCTCACCCACCCCCCCCCACCACCACCACCTTCCTGTACCTTAGAGCAAAGTATGAAGGCAACTTTCTGGTGATTCCCGAACCTTCAAGGACTCTATATAGAAGTGCTGCAGTAGTGTCTTTGGAGAAAAACTTCTCAGGAGATGCATAATCTTACCTCCTTTAGATGTGTCCACGTGCCTTCAGCCCTAAAGAGTAGAAAGTTAAATGACTACCCTGAGATTCAGTTGCTTAAATGCTGCCACACGTTCATTTAAAAATCAGTGGTCTTCACCACCTTCTTGTTAACAGCCCCAAAACTGGAGAGGCAGGGGAGACCCACTTGTAAGGAATCTTTTCATCACCTTTCTGGCCAGTCTGGATTCTTAGTAAATGTCAGGAGCCAACAGCTTTCCAAGGCAGGCTTTGTCAGGACTCTTGGACTGCCCTCTGTGTGCAAGGCCATCTTTACATTGATTAGAATTGAGACTCGTTGTTAGAGCATCCATACCACAGATCACCCTCTTCCTTAAAGTAACAATCCTCACCTTGTTCTTCTGTAGGCTCCACAGCCTTATTTTCTTTCTTTTTTCTTCATGAGGTATATAAACCTGTCTGGGTTTTTGTAAGCCTGAGTCAGGTTGGTGCATTAATGCCTCTTATCTATATGCATATTTATTCCCTTACAAGAACCCTAAAAGTTGAATTGGGCATTATTTGTCCAGTCAGAAAACATTTGCCTTCTTTCCAATATATATCTATTTAATAGGATTCTACTGTAGAAACAAAAATACCAGGGGCTAAGATCCTATATAGTGTTAATTTTTTTATTTCTATGTTTAACATCTATAGATAAATGTTCACAGTTAGAAGCTTTCAGAGACCATTTGAAAGTCAGACCTGACCAGATACTATCTGAATGAATGAGTGAACACTATTGTTTTATCCCCCCAAAAGAGACCGTACATACCTGCTCCTTGGTACTCTAAACATCTCCGTTCCTGTAGTTTGAGAGCAAAAATTTAGATGTGTAAATTCCTATTTCTATAGTCCTGGTAAATTCATAGGATTTCACAATAGAAATATGTCTTGAACCTCTCTTTTCCTTCCTGGTTCCTTTAAAATAGTCATTGAGTAGCATTGGGTATTTGTTTCTTAGAAATGAATATATATTTCCCAGGCATTAGTCAGGAAAAAAGATCAAATACATGTGCTTTTGGTCTTTACAGTGACCTAAGTGGAAACAGAATAAAGCACCAATTTTTTTTAATGACTACCTTATGGGGTTGGTCTACTATTTACAGGAACCAGGAAAGGAGCAGGATCTTACTGCCTAAAATACAAAGGTCCAGGGCAGTCATAAGGGAGCAGCAAAATCTTCACCGTGGAGTTATGTAGGCAGCTGAACACCTGTCTCTGTGAAGTCATGAGCATGCAGGTGGGAAGGGCTATATATCTGTATGTAGCGACGGCCATGGTACTCGGGAAAAAACATGGAAAAAATGAGTAACACTTCGACTTCCAAAGCTGTGCTATGGAAAAAAATGAGTAAGAGCAGATGAACAAATCTAATATTGTTCATTTGTTCCAGACTGTTCTTGAGTATAATCCTAAATCACAGGATCCTTACACTCTATGAAATGTTGGGAAGGTGGTCCACAGTTAGCAGGAATGTGCACCTTATGCTGTTGAAATGTTACAGCTGTTAGAAATGATGCCATGTTCTGCTGCCCATGGAGCTGCCTGTGGCACATCTGGAGGGGAGGTTCAAGAACATTCCGCCCAACTCTTCTTCCACTTTAGAAAAGCGGCAGCTGAGGACCGTAGACTGAAATGACTGGTCGCATGTCAGTAGCATTAGAATTCACCCCCAAGATTCCAGTGCTCCTTTCCACGGTTACACTAACTAGTGTTTTCTCTCCTGGGTGGTGTCATGTCATGGTAAGGCTAACGGGATGTTGAGGGGAAATTGTTTCTTAAACCCAAACTGTCTCAGAATATGAAGACCAAGATAAACTCAGAAAAAGTGGCTTTGCTTATCTTCTATCTCCTTTCTATCTTTCAAGACTCCGAACTTGCCTTGATGTACAATGATTCTTCTGTCTTGGAGAACCATCATTTGGCTGTGGGCTTTAAGTTGCTTCAGGAAGAAAACTGTGATATTTTCCAGAATTTGACCAAAAAGCAAAGACAATCATTAAGGAAGATGGTCATTGACATTGTAAGTAGCTGATAAAAGCAAAAAAGAAAGTTGTAATACAAGTGGTTTTTTTAAAAGAGCAAGAATGAGATGAGTATCCGGTAAATGGAACCCTGTGTTTCAAAACTTCACGCTCCCCCTTACGTTCAAGAAGCCGCCTATGCTGTGCAATGAGGTTCTCCAGTAGGTTTTCTCCTTCCAGCGGTTTGGAGTTCAGAATAGTGACAGCTTGTCGTCATCATTCTAGTTTTATTTTTGAACTTCTCCAGTCTGGTGGCAGGCAGGGAAAATGAGTAACAAAATCAGTTAGTTCAAATGGATTTTCTCCACTTGTGAAATGGAAAATAAATTTATGTCGGTAGACGGTGCTGTTTACAGACATCCATGACTTCTCTTTATGCATATTATTCACGGTAATTACAAGACACAGGAAAGCCTCTGGTTATCAGAAACTTACTGTGTTAAGCTTTGTACCTACAAAGGTAGGAATTATCTGTCTTGGGACAGCAGAAAATTAACCATTTTCTGAAGTATTCTGTGAGCAACGTTGAATTACTTGGTCATAGTTCAGGGACCACTTTCTAGTCCAAGGAGCAAAAAAAACTTCAGAACATGTGCTGATTTCTTATCTATGGGGATCTCATCCCCTTTCTTCACCACGAAAGTGGTTGCTGGGTGCTAACCTTCTGTATATTGCACATGTTTATCTGGGCTTCCAGAAAACCTACAGCAAAGCCCAAGAGGCTGCCCGAAGGAATAGTACAGAATTCCCATTCACTGCTGTTAGATGCCATAGTGTTCCTCCATTTCTTTCACGTTCTGTGTTAATGTTTTCATGTGCAAATTCTGGGGACTTTTCCTCTGAACTTTGTTACTTACTAAAATACTCTTTTAAGGTACTTGCAACAGACATGTCAAAACACATGAATCTACTGGCTGATTTGAAAACTATGGTTGAAACTAAGAAAGTGACAAGTTCTGGAGTTCTTCTTCTTGATAATTATTCTGATAGGATTCAGGTAAAACATCATTTGAATTTGTTCTGTGTTTGTGTGCACATGTCTAACTTTGTTAAGAGTCTAACTTTGATAAGATTTTTGTTTCCTTTCTTCCAGCTTATAATTTTAGTAATTTTAAGCAGAATTTTTTAACCAAATTCTTAATCTTGAGAATTAACCAGATAAAATTCTATTGGTTTTTTTCATTTGCATTTGCGTAAAAAAAAAAAAAAACACCTAATGTCTCACAAAACCGACCACTTAAGCAGCCCTGAATTTAATCAGCCATGCACACATAAGCAGTTTCAAGTGATATTTAGGTATGGTGGAAGGGACATTATTGGGGGCTATTAATACAAGTGTGAACCATACACAGACACATCATAGTTGAGCTGTTTGGAAGGAATCTTACACTACATGTATTTTTAAGTGTCACATTCATCCACTGTGAATTTCTATTAAAAAAAAAAAACAAAACAAGCAGCAGCAGGTGCTGAATAAAGTGTCTCTTTTAATAGGTCCTTCAGAATATGGTGCACTGTGCAGACCTGAGCAACCCCACGAAGCCTCTCCAGCTGTACCGCCAGTGGACGGACCGCATCATGGAGGAGTTCTTCCGCCAAGGAGACAGAGAGAGGGAGCGGGGCATGGAGATCAGTCCCATGTGTGACAAGCACAATGCATCTGTGGAAAAGTCACAGGTGATGCATTAAGCATAAAGTTTGCAGAGAGAACACAACTCCAACCTGAACATTTGATCGCTTTGTATACACATCACACAGTATTTCATTGGGTCTTTAAAATTACTTTGTTTTTGACAGGCTCAATTTCACTTCAGTGTTTATGAGCCAGAAAACTCTCATTCTTATTATTTTTATTCATATGGTCATATATTCATTTCTCATGACATTATATTTATCCATTATGACCGTATTCATATAGTATACACATATATAGAGATTTTGGGGCCATCTGAACTCATAAGTGAATTCAGTTATATGAAGCCATATAGAGTACCTGGTCTGACTTTACTTATCTGGACTCACCTATAAATTGGCCATTCTAAAATAAAGTCCAGGTCTAATGCCCAAGCCCTACTTATATATAAAGAAAGGGAAATTTTTTACATCATAAACGTACTCTTGAACTAAGAGTTCTTGCTAATTTTCACCAGCTAGTAACAGCACTTTTATATGTTCTATTGCCCAAAATAGTGACTATTTACCACACTCAGGCCAGAAGTCTTCTGTTCAGTGTTATGTTTGTGGGCCATGTTGTATTTTTTATATTTTAACATAAATTATATATATGTATATAAATTGATATAATTAGATACATAATCAGGTACATTTGTAGGATCTCGTTCACCTTTTCCATTGTTTCTTAGTCCCAAGTCTTATACTCAAATCGGAATTTTTTTAACTAGGTGGGCTTCATAGACTATATCGTTCATCCTCTCTGGGAGACATGGGCGGACCTCGTGCATCCTGACGCCCAGGACATTCTGGACACTTTGGAGGACAATCGTGAATGGTACCAGAGCACAATTCCTCAGAGCCCCTCCCCAGCGCCTGATGACCAGGAAGAAGGCCGGCAGGGTCAAACCGAGAAGTTCCAGTTTGAACTCACTTTAGAGGAAGATGGCGAGTCCGACACCGAAAAGGACAGTGGAAGTCAGGTGGAAGAAGACACTAGCTGCAGTGACTCCAAGACTCTCTGTACTCAAGACTCGGAGTCTACTGAAATTCCCCTTGATGAGCAGGTGGAAGAGGAGACAGTGGGGGAGGAAGAAGACAGCCAGCCCGAAGCCTGTGTAATAGAAGATCATTCTCCTGACACGTAACAGTGCAAAGAATGTCACGCTTTTTTTTTTTTTTTTTAATTTAAGTAGAAAAATTGTTTCCAAAGTGCATGTCACATGCCACAACCATGGTCACACCTCACTGTCATCTGCCAGGATGTCTGTTGAACAAAACTGACCTTGACTACGCAGTCTCGCGCTCAGGAATACTGTAACCAGTTTTTCACCTCCGTGTCATCAGAGCAAGGGGGACATCTTCATGAACAGCATTTTAACAAGACTTCAGCTTGGTAAGAGCTGACAGAGCAGAGAAAATCAACTGTAAAATGTTTTCAAGGGAGTGTGGCTCATCCAGCAGCCCAAGAGTTGATAGGCTTTGGGGTTTCTTTACTTTTTATTTGTTCGCAATATTTTCAGCAGAAAGGCGGCATTACACAGACAGAGTGAACTCACGGATGAAGCAACAAATGTGTCAGGAACAGGACACAGCACGAATCTGTTACCAGGAGGAAGATGAGCCACAGAAATTGCATAATTTTCTAATTTCAAGTCTTCCTGAAACATGACTGAACAGTGCAGTTCAGTGAGCTGCACTGACCTCTACATTTTGTATGATATGTAAAACAGATTTTTTGTAGAGCTTACTTTTATTATTAAATGTATTGAGGTATTATATTTAAAAAACTATGTTCAAAACTTCATCTGCCACTGGTTATTTTTTTCTAAGGAGTAACTTGCAAGTTTTCAGTACAAATCTGTGCTACACTGGATAAATCTAATTTACGAATTTTACTTGCACCTTAGAGTTCATAGCAATTAACTAATTTGTAGTGATTCATTGTTTTATATACCAATGACTTCCATATTTTAAAACAAAACCCAACTTTATGTTGCAGGAAACCCTTTTTGTAGGTCTTCATTTACTTGGCTTTCATTTCAGTCTTTTCAGAGTTGCTCCCACTGACATTTTTTTCACGGTGTACAAAGTAAATATTTGTTCTGTAATACTTTGATGTGTCTACTGTGTCTTAAGCCTCATAAACAATCATCAGTTGGTGTTGTCTGAAGCAAGTAAGAGATATATAAATACCCAGTAGCTAAAATGGTCAGTCTTTTTTAGATATTTTCCTATTTAGTGTCTTCTGGTAACTTTTTGCTGTTGTCAATAGACCCTCATTTCACAAGTGCATGTCTTTGTAATAACCCACACATTTTATGCTCATTTTTATTGTTTTCACAGTCCGTTGTAGTAAGAAAAACTTTTTCCCCTTGTGCTGCTTTATTCTTTAGTGTGTGTATGAATCTCTGTCCATGTTCACTAGATGGGGTCTTATCAAATATATCACCACCATTCTGATTGATGAAGAGAAGGAGGTAGTCAGGCTAGAGTCACCATTCATTTCGACCACAAGGCCATACATAATGACTAACTTTTACTCTTGATTCATAGAGAAAAGTTAACAGCTAGCTAGGTGGTTTTTAACAATATTAGCAGAATATATTAAGAAACAAACACCACTACAACTAATGCTCTTTTGTTTCCATGATTTCACCATGGGATTAAGAACTCTATGAGGAATATTCTTGAGAAGGCATTTTAAGCGTAGCAACTACTCTTCCTTAATTGGACAGCCACGTAATGTAGAAATTGCTTTCTCAGTTATCATTGGTCCATAAGTATGTCTTGTAGAGGAGAACTTTAAATGCACCGAGGGAGAGAAGTTGATGACGCCATTGCCAGAGGTTTGGTAATATAATGCCACCCTGAAATACTAGGTTGGGTAAGAGGATTCTACCAAAGTAACAGAGATGGCTCTTGGCTGCATTTAGCACCAAGAAATGTATTACAATTTTTGGGATTACTTCCCAGTATTTACCTTCAGTTGGCATCCTGTGGTACTTACTTACTTTGGACTTTCTTCCCATTTCAGCTCTTAATAAAGTGTTTGCCTTCTCTATGAAGAATTTGGAGCCCAAATAATCATTTCACGTTGATATCCAAAAATTGAAATAGAAACCAAAAAGGTTATCTGACCAAATGGAAAATAAACTGTCAAGAAAAGTTGTAACCCTGAAAAACATTTATATTTGGGATTTCTCAAGGAGTCTACTGGGGACTAATAACTAAGTCATCAGCCTGGGAAATGACCCAAAGCTGAAGATAGTCCCTATTTTAAAACCCTGAGATCCACAGGGGAAACTTTGATAGAAAAATTATGTAGCTCAGATCTGTTCTTAGAGCAGAACGGGAGTCAACCAATTAATTTTCAGATTTCCACTCTCCTCTCCCTGAAAAAAAATAAGTAATCTTTCAAATAAAGTCCTGTGTTTAGCCAAGTGGTTTTGCAAGAACATTTGGAAACTTGTTTAATTTTATTTGTCCTTGATGGAGGTCTAAAAAAAAGGCAAACAATCTAGAGCTTATTCCTTTATCCAAAATATTGTCATTCCCTCCTCTCACTAATGCTTGGTATTTCCCCCACAGAGTGCCTAAAATCTTAATAGGAAAAAAATTAAAGTAGCAATATATCACAAACAAATCCAGACCTGGAAGGATTTGTAACTGCATTGAAAAACAGAGGGGTTTTTTTTTGTTTTGTTTCAGTTTGTTGGTTAATAATGGTCACATGTGAAGATACTCACTGGTGGACAATCAAATTGTAGAAAAGGCATACATAATATCTAAGAGACAGGGACTAACGCACTGTACAATCTGCTTATCCTCTCCCCTCTTTCTCTTTCCTTCTCTTTCGCCAAAATGTGCTTCAGAATTATACACTGCTTTAAAAAGAACATCCTTATACAAGTGGCTTTACATTTCCTAAAATGCCATAAGCAAATGCAATCTCTGGGTACTGTATGGGGAGAAATGTCCAAGTTTGCATAAAACCAGTACATTTCAGCTTGCAAGTTACTAAACACAATAATGCTGTTTTAATTTTCTTTTACATCACTTAAGATTCACAAGAAAGTAATGTAGATAGAACAAATTGCAGACAAGGAAAAAAAACTTGAATGAAATGGATTTTACAGAAAGCTTTATGATAATTTTTGAATGCATTATTTATTTTTTGTGCCATGCATTTTTTTCTCACCAAATGACCTTACCTGTAATACAGTCTTGTTTGTCTGTTTACAACCATGTATTTATTGTAATGTACATACTGTAATGTTAATTGTAAATTATCAGTTCTTATTAAAACATCATCCCATGACGGGATGGTGTTGATATATTTGGAAACTCTTGGTGAGAGAATGAATGGTGTGTATACATACTCCTTGTACATTTTCTTTTCTCCTGTAATATAGTCTTGTCACCTTAGAGCTTGTTTATGGAAGATTCAAGAAAACTATAAAATACATAAAGATATATAAACTTAAAAAACATAGCTGCAGGTCTTTGGTCCCAGGGCTGTGCCTTAACTTTAACCAATATTTTCTTCTGTTTTGCTGCATTTGAAAGTAAGGTAATGGGTGGGGGGGCTAGGGCTGGGCATTTTACATCCAAGCTTTGAACCAATTGGATTTCAGCTGGAAGATTCTGAGACCCTTCTGAGATACAAGCTTTTAACTTGCCACGAAGCAGCACTGCATACGTAACGATTCTTTCAGGAGCTCCTTCAGGTAGTTACATCTGATTGTTGGGTTTTTTTTACTTTCAAACACTAATTGGGAAAATATGTTCTTGTCCAGTGATAACAAAGCCTTCTTGGCTTCTTAAGCACATAGGCAAATGAACTTGATTTGAAACTAGAGCCTCAGGCCATATGTGTTGGTCAGTCATTGATTCATCAGCTTCCTGTTACGAGAATATGTAATAGGAAAAGGTCATTTTTTTTTTAACCCTAGAATTTTCCAACTAAGACCAACCAAATTTCCATAATGTGTGTAAATCCTAGATAAAACACAGTTTTTATATGATGCCAATTCACACAAAAACGATTCACCGTTCTCTAGAATTTGTTTCTGCGAAACTACTATGGCTTTTGAATTTTAAAAAATTAAACTTGGAATAATGGCCAGCTCCCAAAAGTTATGAAAAATTCCCACTGGGTGGCATGGAAACTGCCTCCCACTCTTGCCCAGCCCTCAGAGCACTTGACTTAGCGAGAGATCCTTTTTCCAGGAAAAAAATGAGCCTCCTGTTATTTTATTTTATTTTTTTGACACAAACTGTAGATTTTAGCAGCCCTGGCCCAAAGGAATTTGATTACTTTTGTTTTAAACAGTACAAAGGGGACACTATAATTATGAAAAACATCCTTACTGATTTTGGTTGTTTTTAATTTTATTTCTTAGGATATGTTTTCAGAGTGGTAAATTGTGTGTGAGCATTACAAATGATGATTCTTTTAGTGGTTTCTTAGCCTCTCTTACAGCCCATGGGGATAGTACTGTACATCAATACCTTCATATGAAATTTTTATATGCAATGAAAATAAAAGCATGGGTTGATTCTGCCTATTTATGACTCGATCTTTTACAAATAAAAGACTATTCATTTTAAGTTGTAGGTTATTCAGCCCAGGTTTTCAAGAGTGATGCAGATGGACGAAGTGAAATGAAAGAATAGTGGCATAAGTTAGTACTGATACTCATAATCAAACAAAACCAAATTATGTCGATTCACCTTGCTAAGGTTCTAAGGATTCAGCAGAGAACAAGACAGTCTCTGCTTTCCTGAGCCAGACTCTAGAAGGGACACAGGCAATAAACCCTTCCAAACGCAGGTCACCATCAAGTGCTCAGTACAAACGAAGAAGCTCCTGTGCTGTGATTAAGCGGGCGCCCGAACTTCATCTCTTCTGGACGGCCGAAGAAGGCTTCCTTAGGAAAGCGATCTGGGACTGAGTGCTGAAGGGTAGTGAGAGGTAACCAGGCAAGAAGGGAGAGTTGACAGGAAGAGGAAGGGGAGGGAGGGGAGGGGTGGTCCAGATGAGAAACCACTTGCAGAAGTCCTTAGGTATCAATGAGCTTGAGAGCTCCGGAGAAATGGAAGGAAAGCAGTCTTCCCCCGTTACTCTTTATTCCTTACCCTGCTTTAATTTCCTTTACAATGCTTATTACAAACTGGCTTATCTATCTGTGTATTTGTCCATCCTCTGTCTCTCCCACCAGAACAAAGCTCTATGAGAGCAAAATCTGCTTACATCTGAAACCAGCCTTGTGGACTCTTAAGTGTTTAATACTTGTTTAATAGAGCCCCCAAACTGATAACTGGATAGAATTCAATCTGATAAAACATTTTGGGGTCTTAGAGAATTTGTTAAGTTGATACCATAAAAATATTCTGGTGGTTGTTTTTGAGCTTGCTAAGATCCCAGATAAAGTTTAGAGGTTTTTTTAAATCTTATTGCTAGCCAAAAACTCTGCTTGCCTCTTCCTCACAATTTTTTTTCTGCATGACAAAAATAAAAATCCATTTTTTGTGATGAGTAAAAATTTCAGCAAAAATTTAATCCCCAGAACCCTCAAAACTTAAATAGAATAAGTATCACTAAATAGGATGATATGCCTAGCCACTCACTAATTTCCTCCCACTACCACAAAGAATGACAGTGACTATGGCCACAAGGTGCCCAATTGACACCTTGAGGGAATTCTTGATCTAAACCCAGGGTCCATTCCTCAGAGTCTATGGTCCCAAGGTGAGACTTTGGGACCAAAAAACCATCTGCCTTCTTTCCCACTTGTTCCCCCAAACTGATTTAGGTCAGTTTGGGTGTGTTGAGCCCATCTGAGTTTAGTTAGGGCTTTCACCTGGAGACATTTCCTCAGATACACAGCAATGAACTTAAAACAGTAGAACACGGGCGCCTGGGTGGCTCAGTTGGTTAAGCGACTGCCTTCGGCTCAGGTCATGATCCTGGAGTCCTGGGATCGAGTCCCGCATCAGGCTCCCTGCTCAGCGAGGGGCCTGCTTCTCCCTCTGACCCTCCCCCCTCTCATGTACTCTCTCTCTCTCTCTCTCTCTCGCTCATTCTCGCTCTCTCAAATAAATAAATCTTAAAAAAAAAAAAAAAAACAGAACACTACACTTGGGGGGCAGGGGAAGGGCCCACTTCCGGTTGCCAGAGCGCTCCACCAGCAGTGGGCACGCACTTACCCACAGGGCCTCGTTTCAAAGGAATTCCACCTGTGCTTTCCGAGCTTCCTGATTTGGGTGCCATTTCCCCCACAAATACTCAATGTCAAACTGAGTGCAGTGGGTTTGAATCTTAGTCCATGGACTTGGGTGAGCAAAAAATACTACTTTCATTTCAGTCAATTAACTGGGGCTCCATGTCTTCCCAGGGTGTTGGGAATTTCCATCTCTGTCATCATTAGCACACGTCCCTCTCTCCCAAAGTAAAGCTTCTCTCATCTCCCTCTGAGCCTGAGCACCTGGCCTCTGTGTTGCCCAGTCCCTGATTCCTTACAGTCTGTCGGCCCTTTGCCTCCTAGTCACGCATTGATAAACCAGTAATATAAGCTGAGGTTGGGAACCCCGTTTGGGGACCTACTTCCTTAAACTCATTATGTAGTTTTTGTGTCTAAAGAGAGCCTGTTTTTTTAATGTCTCTTTATTACTTACTCAAGTGACTGCAAACAACAAGTACTCTCCTTTTCCTGATCCCAGGGACGCTCTCTCCACTGGCCTCTAGCGACTCCTCTCTCCTTCCTTCCTTATTTTGCTCTTCATTGGAATTAAACTTAAAAAGAAAAAAAAAAAAGACTAGAGGTGATTATGACTACTGTCTGTCCCCCCTCTCTCCTCTACAAGAATCCTGCCTACTACTTGAAATATGGAGAAGAAAACGTTATAGGAATAGCGTACTTTAAATAATAGTTCAGCCAAGCTAAGTTCTCAGGACACAAAAAGAAACAAACAAGGAGGCAGTTGCTATTCCTGGAAGAGAAAGGGATGGACAACCACGGAGTCAGGATCTGGAAAGAAAGAGAGAACTTGAAATTTTACCTTCCTCTTCCAACTGGGACTGGGCACGGCGGAGATCCAGGAGAGCGGACTCTGGTAAGAATTCGTAAGCCTTGCTGCCTTGGGTCAGGTTTGCTAAGATCCCACGGCGGGGCTCCACAGTGAGTGGGGTTTTAAGCAGAGAGTGTAGCCCTGGTAGCTACTAGAATTTGGAAAGGTTTTCCATTAATTTTAGTTTCCCCTTTGCTGTTTAAGGGGACTGGTAGCAGTTTACTGGAGAAACCCTGGGAGTCCCATCAACCCTGAGTGGGGCTCTACTTCACGGATAGATACGGGGGCTTTCTCTTTGGTGTGGAATTGTTTGACAAAAGCTTCCCAAACAGTCCATTTTCCTTTGTCCTGCTTGACTGCAAATTTGGCTCTGAATTCTGGCCAGCATCTTGATGAGGCACGCCTAGCAGGGCGCCACGGCCGAGGCCCAGGTGTTTCAGGTGTTGACTTTGGAGGGGTTGCAGCTGTCAGGTAACTCCTTTAGTGGACTTTCGTTTATGGTCTTGCCTCTTTCCTCAACCCAGATAGCCTTAGGGAGAAACAGAAGTTTCTCCAAGAGCATCTTATAATTCTTCCTCTCGTTTTGCTCAGGGTCTTAGCACCATGGCCTTATATGGACTCTTTTTCTCTTATAAGAGAAACAGAAGTGTTTCTCCTCTATCAACGCAGACCTCAAGAGAACTACAGAGTTCAGCTCCAGGTACAAAGGCCAACCACGCCTTCCCGCCAGAACCACTCCCAGGCCTGCCCTACAGCCGGGCAGTGGCATTCAAAGGGTATGCTGATGGGCAAAGAGACCTCTAAGGTTTTTCTTGTTCAGATCCCACCCCCAGAGCTGCTGCGCGATCACAGCCAGGGCCCGGCGGCAGGGGCCTGCGGGGAAACCATGCATAGCCTCTCCCCAGGGGCAGTCCAAGGTACTGGTCTAAGTACCCAGCGCTAGTCCTGTCCTGTCAGCACGAGAGGGCTGAGGGCTTTGTGCTGTCCCCCCGCCACCCCCCACCCCGGACTCCCGGAGAAACTGGGAGATCTCTGGCTGGCGAGAGACACACCGGGCTTTCAGATGCCTCACCTGCGCATAGTCTTCAACTAGCCTGAGCTCTGGGGTTTTTTGTTTTGTTTTTTCTGGTAAGAACTGCTTCACCCGTTAGTTTTTTGGGGTTTTTTAACTTTTTTTTTTTAATTTTGTAAAAGTAATACAGGTACGTTGTTTAAAAAGTCAATTCTGGGGCGCCTGGGTGGCTCAGACGGTTGAGCGTCTGCCTTCGGCTCAGGTCATGATCTCAGGGTCCTGGGATCGAGTCCCGCATCGGACTCTCTGCTCCTTGGGGGCCTGCTTCTCCCTCTGCCTCTCTCTCTCTCTGTCTCTCATGAATAAATAAATAAAATCTTAGAAAAAAATAAATAAATAAAAAGTCAATTCTGACCTGATCCATTATGTGTTAGTCGGCTTAGGCTGCCCTAAAAAAATATCACAGAGTGAGTGGCTTCCACAAAAGAAATTTATTTTCTCACAGTTCCGGGGTCTGGCAGTTCAAGATCAGTGTATCAACAGGTTCGGTGTCTCCTGAAGCCTCTCTTCTTGGCTTGTAGTTGGCCACCTTCTCCCTGTGACTTCACACAGCCTTTCCTCTCTGTGTCCCCATGCCTGGTGTCTGTGTGTAACTAGTCTCCCCTTATAAGGATACCGATCAAATCGGGTTAGTACTACATACATGACCTTACCTCTTCAGAATACACGATCTCCAAGTAGAGCCGCGTTCTGAGGTATTGGGGGTTAGGGCTTCAACATAGAGACTTGGCGGGGGACACCGTTCAACCATTAAGAGCCAACAAAAGGAAATCCTTTACCTGCTGCACCGATTTCTACCTACTGAAAGCCGAGACCCCCTTTTACTCTTTCTCCCTGCTTTTACTGCCGTATTTGTAAATGACTTGTTTGCACCACTACCTCTTGCCTTTCTGATTTTAGGTATACACTTCTGACTGACAAATGAGGATTTCCCCCCAGATCTTGTCCTCACATGCTCTCTTAAAGTCTTCTACTAGAATTCTTTTTTTTTTTTTTTAAGATTTTATCCATTTATTTGAGAGAGAGAATGAGATACAGAGAGCATGAGAGGGGGGAGGGTCAGAGAGAGAGGCAGACTCCCTGCCGAGCAGGGAGCCCGACGTGGGACTCGATCCAGGGACTCCAGGATCATGACCTGAGCCGAAGGCAGTCGCCTAACCAACTGAGCCACCCAGGCGCCCTAAAGTCTTCTACTAGAATTCTATCACATGTTCCGGTTGCATTATTATTTAAAAGTTTGCATGGTTATGGTCCTAAAAAAATAATTTACAGCCAATCCATGTCATTTATTATAATTACATTTCCATTTTTATGTAGCTTCTTTCCTGGAGATATTTTATTTTTTTTATTACCTTACTTTGCAAAACCCTAATTACTATTTGTTCCGTGCACTCCATTGAAACAAGCCTACTTTTATTGGGGTTGAACACGTCAGGAGGCATTGGCTTTCAGTCTCCCGTGCCCGCTCTATCTGGGATGGTATTCTCTTGGCATATGCTCTGAGATCTTGTCTTGACTGCTGGCTTTGAGGAATCTGTGTTCAGCATCCTCCTGGAGAGTCGCTTTCCTCCTGGCTCTACTCGATCTTCCATTTCCTGGATCCTGATGTTTTTAGTTGGCTTAGTTTATCTATTACTTTGCTTAGTTTGGTATAGCTCATGTATTAGTAGCTTCCTAAGAAAGGGTGCATAGCAGGTAAGTTTACAAAACTTTTAATATGAAAAGGTTTATTTTTATTTTACCCTATTTGGATGATAGTTCAATAGAGAATTATGAGTTTCTTAACTAGTAGGACAAGCAGATTACTTTGGGGGAAAGCCCCAGATATGTGCAAATGGAGGGTCACTTTGGAAAATGATGGGATCATTGTGGGCTTCCTGGAAGGCTTGGAATGACTTTGAACTTATATGTCAATGTGGATAGTCCATTTGCAGACTGCTTATTTACCTGATAATTTCCCCTCGATTTTGGAAACTTCCCTGCCCCCCAACTCATTTGTCCATCAGCTCCAGTTCCTCTGCAACACCAGCTGAAAAGATTTTTCTCCTTTAGTCATATCCCATAATTTGCAGTTTGGTTTGCTTCCGCTTAGTATCAGTAATCCTTGGTGATCATCTCCTCGTTGGCATCTGTATGAAGTGTTTTATACTGCTGTTTGGGGGAGGCTGGAGCATGTTGTCAGAACTCAGTAACCTTTAGTTTAGTGTCCGTGCACTGGGGGATTCTCGGGCTGCTCGGGCACTCGTGGGAGTATTGCATTTGTACACACCAAGAACACCCTGAGAGATCCAACCCTCGTGCACCATTCACAATAGGCTTCCTTTCAAATAGCTTTCCATGTGATTTGAAAGAACATATTCCCACACAGTTTTTTAAATGCATGGAAAATCCCTATCATTTTCCTGTCTGCACCCTCTTCACAGGCAGCCCACATAGTTCTTTGCTGAATATGAAAGAGAGACAGAGGGATGGGGGCGGGGGGGGGGAAGGGGGGAGGCGGGGAGAGGGTTCTACAATGGCCTTTCCTGCTTAACTGCTCTGTATAAGGTATACTCCTTCCCCTAGGAGGGCGTGAAGGAATAAGGAGTGAGCACAAACTCTATTCCCCACTAATGTCACCACCCCCACCACCCCCACTGCCAAAGAAATGCGTTATGCAAGCACTTCCTTTTGTGTCCATGAAACACTTCTAACTACAAAAGGAATTTTAAAAGGAATACATGCTCACTGTTGAATATTTGGATAGAACCAACAAGCATAAAAAGGGGGGGGAAAGAGACTCCAAATACCACACCCAGAGCCAACCACCATTCATACTTTATCATGTTACCCATGAAAGATTTATTTAATAATTCATCAGATATTTATTGGGCACTTACAGAATACCAGGACTTATTCTAATTGCTGCAAATACAGATGTAAAGAGATAAGGTCCTTGCTCTTGTAAAAATGTGTGTTCCTTTCCCAGCACGTCAACCTCTGCCCACTCTAACACTTGTTCTGTAGTCAGTTAGGCCTTGGCTGCAGTGGAGCGTTCACGGACACCCTGTCGGAGATGTCTCCAGACGTTCTATCCCCTACAGCCCTAAGTGATGTAGGAAAGACGTTAGGGTTCGAAGCCAACAGCCAAGAAAGAATTCTTGAGATGTCTTTGGTGCAAAAAGGTGGTTTTATTAAAGCACAGGGACAGGACCCGTGAGCAGAAGGAGCTGCACCGGGGTCATGAGGAATGGCTCCTATACCCTCAAGTTGGGAGGGGGTTAGGGATAGCGTAAGTCTCTAAGGAATTTTGGAAGCCAGGTTTCCAGGACCTTGAGGAGGCTAGCTGTTGTTGAGAAAAGGTCATTTATTACCGTCTAATAAAACCTTAGTCATGAGACCCTTCAGATGTATATCGGTGGGCCATCTGCTTGGGGGGTGATTGCCAACACGTATCTTGGGGTTAGAGATAAAGGAAGTTTCCAAAGGAATTTTTATATGTTAAAGTAGGCTTACAGGGTCCTGGGGCGGGGGGGTTCAGGCTAGGATTGCCTTTTGCCTTTAGCAAAGTATTAACATCGAGGCAGCTGAGTCCCTAGAGGAATGTCACTCTGCCTGTTTCAAGGACTTGTCAGTGGGCTGTGGGGAGTAAAGACGTTTAATAAGTTCTCTTCGGCCTTTGTTTCCCACATCATTACACAGCCCCCTCCCCTGGGGCTCTCCAGGCTCTGTTAGGGATCTTCCTCCTGTCCAGTGGTGACGTCCTGGCCTCCAGCTGGACCCGTGATGCTGGTGAGATGAGACTGATGGAGGTGCTCACCTAAGAGATGGCTTGTCCAGGAGGATCAAGATGAACACAAGACAGCAAACAGCCCCTCAGAAACGGGGAAAGCCAGGGAGGAAGAGTTCCGTGTCATCCAGACAAGAGCAATTCCTTTGGTGTCATAGGGGCCACAGAGAGCTGTCAGTGGCTGGAGGGCCAGGCTGGCATGCGGGTGATCTGGGACGGCGGGGAGGCGGTGCGCTCACCAGAGAACCTAGTGTTGGGGGGAAAGTCACTGTTTTGTTTTGACTTCATTATGAGACAGAATTGAGGGAAAACAGCAAGTGGAGAAGGTAAGGGTGAAGGTTGAAGGGAAAGGGTTAGAATGAAACAGGGTCCCTGGGGAAAGATCCAGGACACAGATCAGAAGATCTCCACTCAGGGTTGTGGCTGTCCTGAGAGGTGTTTTGGAAATGTGTGGGACAGTCTGGAGGGTTGAGGTGATTTATTGGAGGGGGGGGCACGGATTAAGGCATTGAGTGGGCAGAGCCCTGGGAGGTAACATTCTGTGATGGGCAACATAGGGGAGGACGTTTCTATGTCCTAGACAGCTTTCAAATGACCTGCCAAACAGGAGGCTGAAAAACCTGTCTAGAATCATCTGAGCCTGGCACCTAATTCTGGTTTTCACATAAACAAAAAAGAATTTTTATGCAATGTTAATATAATTTTTCCAAAGATTCAACTGTTGTGTAAACTGAGGGGAAATTATACTGTATTTTGTTGAGAGTTTTAGCAAGGGTTTATCATTTTGGGGATGGTGTTTTTGCCCCTCCTATTTGAGTCCCGGTACCAAATACGTGTATCAGCCTGCACATGCATAACGATCATATGTGACTCAGCAGGTGCAAGCATCTGTGTGCCTAATTATGTATTCAGTATAGTAGGGCCGGAACTTTTATGTATTGAAATGTTCATTATGACCCTTGAATTTCCCTTTTATCTTGTAATTGCAGCATTAAATCAATTACAATGTAAATATGTATCTTAGGTAGGTTAGATTGATTTCTCAGTAGTAAAGAGCAAGAGGTTTGCAAAGTATTTTTTATAAAATGAGGCCATTGGATCTGATTCAGTTGAGGATCATGAGCAAAGATAGAAGGATGAAGCGGGAGAAGCCACTGGACGCTGCCTCCGGAAGGTCAAAAAGGTGGATGAGATACACATGAGGAGAAGTAGGGAGGACATGGGGTTGAGGGAGTTATCCTGTGCCTTATCCTTGGTCAAGTTGGAGGTTAGGATGTGTTCAGAGTGAAGAAGGAAGTGAATTTAATAAAATCGACATAAAAGAGAGAGGGAAATCTAAAAGAGTCTGTTGGAGGGAATGGTGCTGCAGATCGTGGGAACATTGCCAGGCAGTCTTGAAAGCCCAGCTGTGGTTGGAAATCACAGATTTGTTCGGAGCCTCATCAGCACCATGGTGTGAGCTTTGCCAGGGCGCTCAGCAAGAGTGCTTCTCTGTGGGAGCACAGAGGAGCATGGCTGAATTAATCCCGGTTGGAGTTTCCCAAGCAGGAATGACAGAAGAATAAAAGGTCAAAGATATTATGTGTATTAACTAGCAGACTGAGTGGTGTAGCAGTGAACCATGATTAGAGCCAAAAGTGACGGCTAAGAAGCTTTTATGACCTAAAGGACCCTGGTCAACACCAGGGGCCCCAGCAGTGGTACACCCTTCCTCTTTCTATTCCAACAGTGAAATCAGCTTTATTCCCTACTTGGTTTGTTAGTTGGGGGAGCTCTTTTAAAATATTTTTCTCTGTTTGGCCAAATGAAATTTTTGACACTGGCTTTCGTGGGCTGCCATTCTCCCAGGTTGCCGTAAAGAAAAAAATCTAGGGTTGACAACTTCCGTGGCCTCCTATTGTAAATGGTGGTGGGCTTTGCTAAGCCGAAGGCAAGTGTTAACAAATCCAGAGGGAGAATAGCCCTTTGGTGAGACGATCAGTAAAAACTAAGTGGCAAATAGGAAATATAGCTAATGGAAAACTCTTGGTTTGAAAAGTTCTGTAAATTTCCACATGTACTCTGAAGAGTGGGGCTCTTTAGAATCAAGAGGGAACTTACAAGGTTCCCGTTTAAATTTTCATCCAAATTTCCATTTCCAAATGTTGAAATCCTTTTTCTCAGACACCCAAATCTCTCTTATTGGGGGAGGGGTCTCCTGGGGGTGGGCCCAGGGCCCTCTCACCGCGCCCCCTGTTCATTGGCACCACTCCTGGAGTCCTGTGGGGTCATCACACCGGGCAGCTCAAGTGGGCTGGGGCAGGGCTCCATGTGCAGGGCCTGGAAACTTCATCTGCCTGGGAGGCTAGCCCTTCAGTGGCTGGGGTCTGCGGCCGCCCAATCTCACTGGTGAAACCACACTCTCCCAGCACCCTGCCGCCATCCAGAAGCTGGTTATCCCCGTAGAGCAGCTGCATGTCAGGGCACCGCTTGAGGATGCCCTCAACGATGCGCTTCAGCTTCAGCACTGGGCTCCACTCCTTCGCCTCCGTGATGATGATGGTCTTATGGCACTGGATCAGGAGAAACACATCCTGGGGGGCGGCGGGCCAGCGTGAGGGGGGATCCCTAGACCCCACCTTGCAGGGCCTGCCACCCCCCGCCCCTCTATACCTTCCATACCCCCCCTCATCCTGCCCCAGCCCAGCCTCCAAATGTTGAAGTCTTAAGTATTAGCCTCTAGCTGCATAATCCAAATCCCAGCCTGTTCCCCTCTGCTCCTTAACTACAGAGGAAGCAAAAAGGAGTACAGGAAAGGAAAAGGGTCGCCACCCGATGCCCGTATTTAGATCTGGGGACTAAAATAGGGAGTGAGGGGGAGTGAGGGGAGAGTTGGCTCACCAGCAAAGTTACTGGAAGCTGAGGACATCTGGCAGTTGGCAGGAAGCTCAGTGACATTGGGAATGTCAGGGGCCCTGGGGGATGGGGGTACGAACTGTGCGAATTGATAGGGGTTGCAGACCAATGTGGAAACTAATACTAAATGGCTAATAAGTTGCTAGGGATTCCTGCCTTGAAGGATCATGACTAGAAGTGACTAAAACCAACAAGAATTAGGGTCATGAGTATATCACAAAGTGGGAAAAGGGTATAAAGAGGAAATGCACAGAAGGAAAAACCCAAATGGCTAATAAGTATATGAACAGTTACATAAACACTAATAATCATAGAACTGCGAACAAAAATGAGTCGTTGGAGACTGGCAAAAATTAGACACTGAAATAAAACATTGGCAACAATGTGGAGGCGTAGGAGGCCTCAGACATCGCTAATGGCCGTGCAGACCAGTAAAGCCATTCTGGAAAGCGATTTGGCAGAACTTAATGGAACAAACGTGAGACTGCTCTGTGACCAGGGATTGTTTTCTCAACATAGACCCAAGAGAAAGTCCTTTAAAGTTTCTGTAGGGACATCACCAAGGACACCGTCATGGTGGTGTTCCTGGTAAGGAGAAGTTGGAAACCTTCTAGGTGCCTGTCGCTAGGGGAGTATATGGGAAAATGGTAGAGGCATACAGTGGTCTGCTCTTCAGTACTTAGAAGCAGGAACTAGATGTGCTCGGGGTAGAAGTATAGATTTTTAAAAACTAGTGCTGAGTGAAAAACCAAAGCTGAAGAAAGAGAACAATACCATCCACAATGTGAAACATATACAGACACAGTAAGTGTCCCTGAGTATTTTGCAAAGATGCTATATTTATTTAGGAAATTAGAATGGCTATAACAGAAGCACTCTAAATGATCATACATTAAACTAGATACATTTTTTTCTCTTGTAAAAATTCAGACGGGCAGCCCACGGGAGTACTGTGACTCAAAATCACCGAGGACCCAACTGCTTCTATTCTTGTGCTTTCCCACCTCATTGTGGCTTATAGGTCCAGGTCCTCTGAGGCTGCTTGATCTCCTCCCTCACCCTCCCAGTTGGGGCATGGGAAGGAAGAAGAGGAAGGAGAAGTACACATTTCTGCCTATAGGGCAACCTAGAAGTTGACACATCACTTCTGCCCGTGTCCCATTGCCAAAATTAGGTGCTGTCGTCAGCCTAACAGCCCACTACAAATTCTGTTAGTGTGTAAGGGAGACAAGAAGCAGTGTCCAACACAAACATGTACATAAGTAACGCAAATCAGGCACATTAACGTGGGGACCCGAGGAGGGAGGAGGAAGGACATTTATATGAAACAAGAAAAGCGTCCTTATGTGGGTTCATGAGGACAGTATATCACAAACTAAGACCTATGACTAAGGCATTCCTCTGCACCTGGAGTTCATTTAAAAAAAAAAAAAAGGAAGAGACAAGGAATGGAAATGGAAGGGAAGGAAGAACAGAAAAGAAAGAAGGACAGCAGAGGTTCCAGTCGTGTGGAGAGTTCTCAGGGGAGCGGTATGGGGGACTGACACTGCACCGTGAGTCGCAGCTATTCCAGGACCAGAGGGCACTGTTGCTAATAGTCTCGTGAAACTGCCGAAGAGAAGCCACGTTGGCCTCTGATGTCCTAGGTCAGCTCGTCTTTGTGTCCCTGCTGTTCCCTGAGCAATTCCAATTGCTTGAGTGCACAGAGAGCTGGTTCCGTGGAAGATCAGGGGTGGGATTTTCCAGGCTGAGGATTCTGTGGGTCAGTGAGCTGGCCATCCTCGCTTGCAAACCCCAGGAAGAACAGAGAGATGGGCAGCGGGGCTAAACTCTCATGCTGCCCTGCTCTGGGGAGGAAGGAACGAAGAGGAAGAAGCAGGCTCACCAGGCTGCAGAGTGTTTGGCGGGAAAACACTGACCTGGGTTGAGAGTTTAGCAAATCCCATTTGACTATTGCCCAGAAGAGAGGCCTCAGTGATTAGGCTGTAGTTAACTCAGAAGTGGCTATAGTGAACATCATTAACATATACATGTATTATGGAAGTCAGTTATTTTGTATTTAGACGACCGCTCTCAGTGTCTTTGGTAGAATAGAAAGAGAGAGTAAGAATAGCTTAGAAACAATACAGCTGCAAGGTCACGTTCTTGTTTTAATACTTATAGATGAGCAGTCTTGGGCAGTCACTTAACCTCTTACAGCCTCCCTTTCCTCACTGGCACAAGGAACTGAACAGTAGGCACCTAGCAGAGTTAGTTAGGACACTGTAGGTAATGCCATAAAGTGTCTGCAAGGCCTGGCTTACAGAGGGGTCCGACCATTATTACCATTATCCACTAAATATTGGAATAGGTCTTTTCCCCTATAAATGTTTAGTTGGTCACTTGGTTAACTCTTCAGTTCACCATATTTCTTTGCTAATAAGTGTGTGTGCATGTGTGGAGAGTGAGGGACAGCATTAACACTGCATCTCTCATTTCCATATAAACTGGGCGTCTTTAATTCTGTTAATCATTTTGAACCTGCAAGTCAGTCCTTTTGTCCATTGTTGAAACAGTTGGTTCTGGAAAACATGACAACATAAGCCACAAAGAACAAGCAGGGGGAGGGGAGTGGCGGGGGACGCATGAAGTCAGGTGATGTGGCGAGAAGGCTTTGTTTTGATCAGGTACTTGGGCAGCCTTCCAATCTTTGGTTATGCCATTACAAAAGAAATGCCACTCAGAACCTTTGAAACTGCTGACGGAAAAAAAGAGTCAATGGAACAAAATCTTGAACTTGGAGGAATCTTAGCTGTCCATGAGAGCGGTCCTGCTGTTTTCTGGGAACACGTGCAAAAGCAGAATAAGGGGCAACACACCAGTGCATTTCAGAATGAAGCTCTGCACTCCGGGAGAGCCAAAGCGAGGCTTCACCTAGCTCAAGGACCAAATCAATCACCAACACAGCTCAGATTTCAAACACGCTGATAGAGAAACCAGTATTTTTCAGTGAGTGACTTCCAGCATCTATTTCCATCCCAAACTGAAAGAAATCTGATAATGGCAAGGAGACTTCTCCACTCTCTGGGATTTGCAGGAGATAATAACACCTCTGAAGGATTAAAGGTATCATCTGCATTTCTTGCCCTATTAAGACCTGATTGTCTTTCAATTACTACCCCTTGCTCGGTCTGTGGCTCTAAGACCCGACAGTAGTTAAGAGAGAATGTATTTATTGTAAAATCATGCATATTTTAATGGGGCTCCTTAGCACAAACTTATTTCTTAAGGATAGGATACTAATCATAGAAATTAGGGAACGCATTTGCAAACTTTAAATTGAACCTCATTGCGGCGCAGTCAGTTTTGAAGAAATGAACACCCTGCACCAAGAAAAGGAGATATGTAATGATCATTTCTTCATAAAAAGAATATAGATTAATGGTATAAAAATGTTCTCGCTCACTTCTAGGAAAGGTCTGTAGATGAGTTTGTTCGTTGTACACAAGGAGAACTATGGAGATAATTTCTTTTTGCCTTGGCATTCAATTGTAACACTTCCTTTTATGCATGTACCTGTAACCTCTATCCCTTCGTCTCTTTTATATAATCTCTTTTTTGTTCTTTAATTCTTAATTCTCCTATTTTATATAATATTTGATTTTATGAGATGCCTTGGATATTCCTGGAGATCTAGGTGTTTTAAAAATCCGTCAGATAAACCCTTTCTCCCCTGGGTGAAATGAGGCGAATTCCCTTAATATTCCATTACCACGCACAGACATTTGCCACAGTCCTTAGGAACTTTCTTGTTGTCCTTATGTTCAAGTTGCTTCTTTCCCTGAAAGCTACCCTGTCCCCTTAACCTTCACTATCCTGTTCTGGCTCAAGTAGTGGCCTTATCGTGCCCAGATTACACCGTCTCCGCCCTGCCATGCTCTCCAGCCAAATTTCCCTTCCATTTAATCCCCAAAGTGATGCCAAGTTGACTTTCTTCATAGACAGCTCAAGGCCTCCAAGGTCACTCTCTGCCATGGCTGAAAGCTAAGGTTATGTTCATTTAGCCCTAGACTCTAATCAGAAGTGAGTGGCTAAAAGCCCAAGGACGGTGTGACCAGCCTCCCAGGCTGTTAGGCCCAGCCAGGTGAGTAGGTTGTTTTCTTCTGGAGGGATTTGAACTTTCCTTATTGAGACCAAATAGACAAGATTGAGCTTTTATTCCCAAGGATTGTTGTCTTATCTGCCAAGTCTCAGTCACAGGACAGGGGCTCCAGGAGTTAGCATGTTTGTTACTGGACGTGGTGACAGCTGTTGACGCCTTTGGTCTGTGAAAAAGGGATTACAGATCCATCCAAGGGCCATGGAAGAGAAGCATTTTCAGATAGAAAACAACAAAAATAGTTTGCTGTAGTACATGCTCTTTACCTGGTGCTCTTGACGGGGCGTTCGCTTGGGACCTCCCTTAGCTACCCTCTGCATGTTGGCCGGCTCAGAGTGCCACTCACCAAGCCAATGTCATGTGGTCTGCTCATTTTCCAGGGCTGCTGGAACCAAGTACTAAAACTGGGTGGCTTCCAACACATAAATTTATTTTCTCAGTGTTCTTGAAGTCTGGAAGTCTGAAATGAGGGTGTCAGCAGGTCCATGCTCTCTCAGGTCCATGCTCTCTCTCTGAGGCTTTGGAGGAGAATCATTACTTGCCTCTTCGTAGCTCCTGGCAGTTTGACCTTGGCATTCCCTGGTTTGTAGCTGCAGCCTTCCACAGTGTGCCTCTGCCCAACTCAAAGCCGTCCTGTCCCTTATGTCTCTGTGTCTTCACGTGACCTTCTCTTGGCTTAGAAGCATACTGTCACGTTGGATTGAGAGCTCGTCTTACTCCAGGAAGACTCCACCTTAACTAATTACATCTGCAAAGACGTATTTCCAAATACAAGGTCAGATTCTGAGGCATTGGGGTTAGGACTTTAGCATATCCTTTTGGAAGTACATGATTCAACCCATAACTCTGGGATAAATGTAAGTTCGCGTCTCCCAGGCACCCTTAGATACTCTGGGCAGGAGGAACAACTTTATCCTTAAGGTGGAGATGACAATGTTGGGGTGGCATCAGGGTGTTGAAGAGAGCGCACGTCCTCACCTCTCCGGGGCTCAGAAATCACCCTTTGCTCTTTGTCTGAGCCCCGCCACGTTGGTCTGCTAACTGGCACGCTCCACAGCCAGTGTCCTGACGACGTTTCTGTCTGTGTTTGTAGAGTGTGCAATCAGAGCCGCATCTGTGCCATTAAAATGCTTGCAGATCTGCCAGGAACAGGAGTGGCAGGCATTTTCCACAAAAGTTTCTCTTCCTCAGTCAAGCCAGGAACTGTTTCTAAAAGCACCACAGAGGCACTGAATTCCCGAGGGATCCGTCTCTGCAGGGAGCCAGACTTGCCGTCAAGTGCCAACTTCCTCTACCCAGGGTTCCAGGGCGCACCCCTCACAGGCCGAGTCTAGAAGAGCATTTGGCCGGCGGCTGGCTTTAAGGGAGAAGTGGGCAATGTGCTTCTGCCTGCAGATCGTACCCCAAGGTCGTCCTTGGGACGTTGGGGGGCATTGGGAGAAAGTGGAGGGGACTGAGGACGGCTCAGGTTTGCCCTGACGCCCTAATGAGGAGCATGTGGGTGGAGAGGGTGGAGAGGGTGGACAGGCCCACAGTGCTGACAGCCCCGAGCCGGTGGACCGCCACCCAGCCTCCCAGCTGCTGCCGCCGCTCCAGTCCCTGGTGGCAACTACCTGGGTCTTCCTTTGGTACAGCAAGGGCATGCGGAAGGCCAAAACCAAGGAGCTCTGTGGGGCTACCCCAGGGCACAACCGAGGAGAGGGAGGGTGTCCTGGGTGCCTGGCCACACGCCGCCCCTCCCAGCACCCCCGGTCCCTTTGCCTGCCTCAGCCCATCCCAGCAAAACCTCGCTCTGACTTGGCTGGCTCTCGCCATCTGTGCTACCATGTAGATAGACATGAAGTAAATCTGGGCTCCGTGCTCAACACTGATCTCAAAACAAAAATCCAACCAGAAAGCCTTAGAAAAACACTGTCTCTCCTGAAATCTTAAATAAGGTGGCAAAGATGGGTAGCAGAAAACAGCAACAAAAGGTCTAAAAACTGATCTTAAGGATTCTCTCCCCAGCTGATTCCCCCACACTCTCTTTTCTCCTCTCCCCCTTCTCCAGCTTTTTAATCCAGGGCTTCTGCAGATCTACGCTATCCTATGAAAAGTGATCTTCTTTTTTAAAAATTTTATTTATTTATTTGACAGAGAGAGACAGCCAGAGAGGGAACACAAGCAGGGGGAGTAGGAGAGGGAGAAGCAGGCTTCCCGCTGAACAGGGAGCCCGATGCGGGGCTCGATCCCAGGACCCTGGGATCATGACCTGAGCCGAAGGCAGACGCTTAATGACTGAGCCACCCAGGTGCCCCTGAAAAGTGATCTTCTTGACTCTGCCTTACCATAATTCTGCTTCTGGACCCTATTTTTTATTATCAAAACAAAGACAGCAGAGCAGTGTGAATGGAGGTCTTCCTGTAGAAGGCTTGTAGGGGAAATATTTAACCAGTAATGATTTGAGTCCATACTACACTCCCAAAGATCCCTGAAAATCTTTCACTCCTCTATTCTATAGCTAGATTCTAACCCAGTATCAGCCGGTCATCCCATTACTGCTGGTCAGCAGTTACAAACAGCAGAATGGGAGAAGTTCAACCAATGTCTCCTCATCCTGGGTAGTCAAGACCTCCTGAGGAGGGACTGGGGTAACTCTCTCTGAACAGAGATGCCGTGTCTGGAACAATTATCTGTGCATTTAAATTATGTGTTTGTGTGTCATATATATGTCAAGCTCCGATTTTAGCTCATGTTACTGCATCATGAGCCAGCTGAGCAGCCATCACTAGATTTCCTTTTATGGGCTTAGGATTTCACACACACCATTCATTTAATATTAGACTTTTTAAATTAAAGTAATTAAAAAAAAAACAAACCCTTTCCTGATGTCTGACTCAAAGAGAAAGAATGGAAAGCTAAAAACAAGACACGACATCAGCTGAAATAAACTTGAATGCCCACCATGCTTTTTATTCTCAACCCTCATGCAGAAAGATCTCATTTGTTCAATGAACCAATTAATACTAATGACTGTAATTGTCATTCAAATGACGTGAGTTCACAGGATAAAGATAAAAACAGTTTAATTCAGTGTTCCAGGAAAATAAGAGTGCTCATCAGGTTGAGAGGAGGAAGACGCTAACAATTATAGTCCAGAAAAGTCTAGGCACCGCGTGCATCTGTCTGTGGTTCTTGACTGGGAATTCTGCCTGAGGCAATGTGCCCGTGAGCTGCCATCCTCCTGCGTCAGGCTTGGCCCCGCGTCCACAGCAAGCCCACACCTGGCTGGCCGGCCAGATGCTCCCACACTGAGCTGCCTGCCGTGGAAGGCGTTCACCCTGAGCCTGATAGAGGTGGTTTACCGCATTTGCCCTTGGTGCTTCCTGGATTGAAACTTCGGACTGTTTTTTGACTTCATTAATAATGAAGGGGGAAGGAGAAGCTCTTTTTCTGTGAAGTTGGATGATGCTGCTGAGTTTTATTTTTGTACCTCAGGATTTCTTTTTTCCTCTGTCATTCAGGAAAGCTATTAGATAGCCCTGGAAGAGATCTTTGTAAACCTCCTCTCTGTCTTCTGATACTAGATAGGAGCAGTTTGAAATCATCTTCAAGGGATGAGCTTGGAAGTGGGGCAAGGGGTGTGGGGGAGTGGAGCAGGGGGTGGGGAGCCAGGCTTCCCCCTCGTGACCATGCGGTGGCCAAGTGACAGCACAGGGCAGGAAGACTGGCAGCGTGTCTGGAGGTGGGAGGGATACTCCAAGGCTCCAAGCTCCCATTACAGCTCTAGCTTCATAGCTCCCCAGCTTAAGAATCTATGACATGAAAAGCCCAAAATCCCATCTGGGAAGTAATTGCAGACCTCCTAACCAAGCCAGTTCAACCAGGTCTAGATTCTGAGGCTCAAAGATTCTTGTGGTTTATGGACCAAATGTCCCCTAAAATCAATGTGGGAAATAGCAGGTGATAGAAGCTTCTGGCATTTAAGAATGCTTTGATAAGATTGACTGAAATATCCCAGGGACCCAAAGAGGCTATTTTAGCACCCCGCAGCTTGTCAGCACACAAGGGACACTCGCTTTAATCTGGGGGATTTTCACATTCGCTTTCTGAAGACGGTTGCCGTGACCTGAGGGTGTGTGAGTGACGTCATGTTTAATGCTGTTAAGCCATGTTTTGTGACAGTGGCCCACAGTTAGTGTAGCCAGAACCACAAATGTGTCTTAGTGACCTTTAGCTAGTATATAAAGGCACATGCAACAACAATCTCTTCTACTGTGGTTTTTATTTTTCCATCTAGTACCACTGAAGGTCATCTCTGCAGTCACACCCGGCTAACGAACCCCAGAGCATTGTGCTTCATCTCAATCCAGTGACCTGTTTCACACTCAGCCACCCAGGCTCCTGCAGGCAGCACGCCACGTTTCAGCATCTCTCAGTGGGAGCTCGACTGGCATTTGGGGGAAGGAGGAAGAGGAGAGTGAGAAGGGTTGGGGTTCGGGCAGTTCATTGTATGGAGCTGTCCCTGCAGTGAGGAATGAGTAGCACGTCTCTCCCGCCACCACCCCCATCAACCACATTAAATCCCTCTGCCAATAGGCATTTCCAGATGTCCCTTTGGGAAAGAGAAACGCAGTTAAGAAACTATGTGAAAAGAAGTCAGTGAGTAATAAAACCTCAAGTGTCTTGCATAGCTGAGCATGAGGAACTGAAAAATTAGGACACCAAGTGGCCAGAGTGCATGGAGGTATCATTCTGAGTCCAGGCATTTTGCGCCCCATGGTATCCCAGAAGCTATCTTATTTGTAGTCTTGGATAAAGAGAAGACTTAAATAGGTGAGTAGAGAGAAGTGGAGATTGGAGAATCGTTAGACCACTGACTGGTGCACATCATCCTGGCTCCCGGTGCTGTCCCAGTCCCTGGATACACAAGCGGCTCATGAGACGTGCTGTACTCTCTGCTCTCGGAGTCCACGGGACTGCGCAAGTGCTTAAAATAAATCTTCTCCCGCTTTGTGTTTTGGCTTCAGCTAGTTTAAGGTGTCTCCGTTATTTTCAACCAGGAAGACTTGACTCAGAACTCAGACTTGAAAGAATAATTAATAATGCATGAAGCTGATAAAACGAGTCATTAACACAGCAAAGTCATCGAGGAAATGACATCCAGATGGTGACCACGTTTGCCTGGAATCTGTGTATGGCCACTGTCCCTCTTTTACATCCAGTGTCCCTGTTTGATAATAAATTATATGGTCACCCTAGCCACAAAATGGACAACGCGGTCTTCATGAGGAAAGTTGACCTTAACACACGGGGGGACTTCAGATAAAAGAAGGAGGAACATTTTCCCCAAGAGTCTCCTTTTGTTATAGATGCACCTGGACATGGTTCAAGATGAAATATAGCTGCCCCCAAACTGCCAGGCTGTGGATAAATTAAAAAGGGAGAAGGTAATATTACCTTATTATGTTTTCTTCCCTGACAAACTCATATAATAAAGTCTGTTATTGTGACCCATTAGAGTAACTAATTCTGGTTTGGCGGACAGAATGACAAGTGTTTTAGGTCTTAGAATCTAGGAAGAGGAATGTTGTCTAATAACGTTACTTAGATGACCCCATCTGCTTAGTATCCTCTCCTGCTGCAAACGGGGCAAAGCAGAAGCCCGATTCTTTCCTTTATAAGGTCAGTGGTGATTCCCATGGTTGAGGGACCTATGAAGAGAAGGTCTGTGTGAGAGGCCAGGAATCACACTGAGGCAGCACTTGGCAAAAGCCACTGTGTCTCTGATACCAGCCAATCAGGTTGTTTCCCGTTTTGAGTTTTCTGTTGCTGGGGTAATGGCTCCTGCATATGGAGTCCAAAGCCAGAACTTGCTTTGCTTTTGCTTTTTAATTTTATTTTTATTTTTTTTTATTTTTTTGAGACAGAGAGAACGAGAGAGAGAGCACATGAGAGGGGGGAGGGTCAGAGGGAGAAGCAGGTTCCTTGCTGAGCAGGGAGCCCGATGCAGGACTCGATCCTGGGACTCCAGGATCATGACCTGAGCCGAAGGCAGTCGCTTAACCAACTGAGCCACCCAGGCGCCCCTGCTTTTTAATTTTATTTCATTAATTTGGGACATGTAGGTAGTACTTGGAACACTTCATGTCTGCTCCTTTATCTTGCAGTAATTCATTTTATCAGTGAGACCTTACCTAGCCAGTCCTGTCATTGTGCTTATCCCTGGGGCCAGGTTGCTCTGAACAAAGAGGTCCTCTGACCCCCTTTAACACAAAGGACGTCTCTACCCTTTTGTGTGTGTGTCACTTTTCTGTTTAGCATTTACTTGTCTAGAAAGAGGGGGAAGAAAATTAGGATTGGACTGCCTTCTTCCATTCTACTCTTTGGTGGAAAGGCAGTATATAAATAAAGAGCAAGAATAAGGTTAACATAACTTCGGTCGTAAACTTCTCACTCTGACTTTCTGAGTAGCCCTGTGATGGTAAATTTTATGTGTCAGCTTGGCTAAGAGATGCCCACACAGCTGGTAAAGCATTATTTCTGGGTGTGTCTGTGAGGGTGTTCTGTAAGACATTAGCGTCTGACTTGGTGAGCTGAGTGGAGCAGTGAAGCGGATGACCCTCCCTGATGTGGGTGGGCAGCATCCAGTTGGTTGAGGGCCTAAATCATAGACTAAAAAGGTGGTGGAAGGGCCAACTGGCTATTTCCCTGCTTGAGCTGAGACATCCGTCTTCTCCTGCCCTGGTTGTCTTTGCTCCTGTTTCAAGGACTTGGACTGAATGACACCACCTTGTTTTCCACTTCTCCAACTTGCAGATAGCAGATTACGAGACTTCTTGGCCTCCATAAGCCCTTGAGCCAATTTCTAGAATAAATCGCCTCGGAGATATATGTCTCTCCATATCCTATTGGTTCTGTTTCTCTGGAAGACCCGGACTAATACAGTTCCTCCAGGAGCCTCCACTCACCTCTTTTTCTGTAAGACTTTCCTTTGTTACTATTTGTGGATGCTTTTGTGGATTTTAACTGCTCGTGTCCCTGGGGCTTAGACACCAGATGTGCCCCTGCTGGGTGCACCTCCAGGCCCTCTCTAGCTCTTGGCTATCCAGACTTGAGTAGCATTTCTTCTCCGACCTCTCGCTGCCATCCTGACTCTGCCTCCCGTGTCCCCCTTCCTTGTGTCTTCCCTTCTACTCTGGGAGGCTTCAGTGGATCCCTGACAGTTGACTATCTTTCTCAAACTTCTCCCCTTCTTCCTCAGATTATTTGCAGCAATTAAGAGCCTGCCTTCTTTTCACATGTTCTTTTCCTTCTGGTCCAGACATTTGTTTTCAATCACACTCCTCTGGATCTTGTGTTGTGGGCTATCCAGTCATGAAAAACAGCACATCAATATGTTCTGGGTCTGTCAAAAACACCCCTTATTTTATACAAATCTTGTTTAACTTCTACGTGAGTTGGGTAATCTCTTCTGGGAGATACTCTCCCATGAGAGCAGAATTTAGCCCAGGTCTAGTCTCAGTCTATGCATGTCCTTCCTGGCTCTCCTTCCATCTTTGCAATGCTTTCTTTTAGAATCTCAATGCTACACATTTCTGCTTTGAGGTGCAGGCGGTGCTCCAATGACTGTAACCTCTTAATTCATCACGTTGTGCTGTGAGTATTTTATATGGCTCTTTCTGCCCTTTCCTCTCACATCTGTCCAGATCCACTGGATAGAGTTTTTAAAATATTTAAGGAGTTCTCTTACCATGGATTTCCATTCAAAAATATCCTCATAGAAACACCCAGAATAAAAAGAAGGAAAGAAGGAAGGAAGGGAGAGAGGAAGGAAGGGAAGGGAAGGGAAGGGAAGGGGAAGGGGAAGGGGAAGGGAAAGGGAAAGGAAAGGAAAGGAAAGGAAAGACCCAGAATAATGTTTGTTTGAGTAACTGTCTTGGTACCCATGGTCCAGTCAACATGACACATAAAATTAATCATCATCACTGTCTAATATTCTGGAATCACATAGTGGTGATGGTAGCACAACATTATGAATATACCAGAAACCACTGAAATGTATACATTGAAATGGTGGAAATTGTTAATTTAATGTTATGTGACTTTTAATTTAAAAAAGTTAAAAACCACAGAAAATATCTCTATATATTTACTAAAAAGTCTTTCTCCCTCTCTTTCTGTGTTCTATCTCTGTGTATATGAAATATTCAATATATATAGAAACTATGTAATGAGAGAGATATACATATATAAGATATATATGAGAGATACAAATGTATATAAACATATATATGCATAAGAATTGACAATATCAAGTGCTAGCAGAGATACAGAGCAACTATAACTCTCATGCATCACTGTTGGGAATGAAAAATGAGAGTCATTTTGGAAAATAGTTTGGTAGTTTCTTTCTTTTTTTTTTTTTTTAAGCATACTCTTACCTTCAGACTCAAATATCCCCCTCCTAGGTATTTACCCAAGAGAAATAAAACTTAGATTCACACAAAAAAGTATTTGAGTGTTTATAGCAGTTTTTTTTTTTTTTTAGTCTTTCTTCCCCCTAAAAGAAAACAACCCAACAGTGCCTTGATTGATGAACAGATGAACAGAGTGTGTCATACTGGGCAGTAACAAGGAAGGGACTGCTGATATGTACAACAGAACAATGTCAGGTGTCCTATGCTAAGTTCAAGAGAACAGACTCAAAAGGCTATCTACTTTATGATTCTTTTCATATGGAAATCTGGAGAATTATTATATGGACATTCTGGAAAGGGCAGAACTGTGGGGACAGAAAACAGATCAGTGGTTTTCAGGGATTGGGGCCAAGGTTAAGGGTTGACTACAAAGGAGAGATTTTGGAGCAAATGAAACTGTTCTATATCTTCATTGTGGTGACAGAGACACAATGTATGTATTCGTCTAATTCCTAGAATGTCGCCGTAAAAAAAAGTCTAAATTTTATTATATGTAAATAATATTTGAATTTTTAAATATAGGGAAAGTGCATATATGTATCCCTATGTCTTGGCACAGATCTCTGACATACAGTCAGGCACTCAATTAATGTTAATATCATCTTTATTTTTTAAAGTATTAAATAATAACATGGGATATAAGAGCTAAACTTTAATTTGTTCTGGGTTATTGGAACTTTTTCTGGCAGCCCTATTAAGATAAGGAGAAATTCCCTAGGGTAGTAAATAAAACTTTATTTGGGAATGGTTGGTTGAAGAGTTTCAATGACTTTGCACATCTTTTATTTGGGGCAGGTATTTCATTTGTTCTTCATTTGTGTTGGGCCGGAAGGGGCCCAGCCCTTGTCAATGTGTATGGGAAGGAGGGAGCTTCAATGGGCTGAAGTCTCAAATCCTGGCTTTTGAGGTACCTAAAATACTGATTTGAGGTAAAATGAAAAAAGTAAGTGTAACGTAATGAGTTTTTCCTGAAATGAAATCTCTTCAACTTAAAGGACTGCCTGTTATTCCGACATCATTTGCTTTTTTTTTTCTTTAATTCAAATGGCTTTCATTTGTGAAAAAGTAGCTTGGTGGCTGCCTTTTGGTATTTTGCTGTTTTGAAATGTCATAAAAAGAGTCTGCAGGGCTGTTTCATTCTCTCTGTCTCTGTTTCCTCTTCTCTCTCATCTGTTGTTTTTTTTTTCTTTAAAGATCTTATTTATTTATTTGACAGAGAGAGAAAGAGAGAGCACGAGCAGGGGGAGAGGCAGAGGGAGAAGCAGGCTCCCCACTGAGCAGGGAGCCCGATGTGGGGCTCGATCCCAGGACCCTGGGATCATGACCTGAGCTGAAGGCAGATGCTTAACCGACTGAGCCACCCAGGCGCCACTCTCTCTTACCTGTTTTACCCAGGCATGAGATCCAGGCATTGGTCTGGAAAATGCTGGTTGAGGACCGAGCTGAGGGGGCGGGGGTGAGGGGGCCGGGGGGAGGGCCCCTGTGGCCGTGGCCCCCCTCTTTCACTGCCCCCATCTCCACTGGGCTCTTGCACCCGGCTGACTTCAGCAGTGTGGCAGTCTAGCATGTCTCAGAAATGCTTTGAAAATTCACAAGGCGTTTTCTGAGTTTCAAGGACCTGTTCAGAAGTGTTGGATTTAAATGATCAAAAGCAAGTCTTTGCAGGTCACACATTTCCCCACATGAAGGGGAGGATTCACACCTCTTTGGATACTTTGCTGTTTCACCCTTTCTGCCTGTCAGAACCAACAAGATGGCGCTGGTTCCATCTAGGCCGTGTTTGGATCATGCTTTTCATCCTGGGCTCAAGCAAGGATCCCAGCGTGATCCCAAACGCCTGCTGATCCTGCTTCCCTTAGTGCGTAGACATCACCTGCTATGAAGAGGTCCTTCCACTGGCCTGTAGGAACATGTTGCCACCTTTATGTAATGCCTTGTAAAGGCTTTCTTCGAGCTGAGTGTCATCCCAACTTTACTGAAGGTCAGGTTTGTTTCTGCAGCCTGATTGAGATTTACTAGGCTGCCACCCTGTACCACCGGCTAAGGGAACCCAGAGTTCAGACTCATGGAGTGCCTTTGTGCTAGTATTTTACGGGCCATCTGAATTTGTCCTAATAATATCCTATAATTCGTACACTCATTAACTGTTGACATAATGCCTTGCAGGTGTGATTTTATTTGTAACAAGCCCATGGAACGATTTGCTCTCTGCCTGGGAGGTCCTAATTTCTCCTCCCATCTTCCCATCTCTCGATCGTTGAGTGGCAGGGTGGGGATACAAAGACTGGCCCCCTTGCCTCCAGGTGGGACCAACTTTGTGGTGCAACGACTTTCCATAGGATCAGACTGAAGCTCATCTCTGGCTGAGACCACATCTGGTCTTGCCCCACCTGCTCTTCTTCTCTTATTCCCCTTATCCTGACAGCATCCCTCAACAAATTATTTGAATGAGACTGCCTGTCTTAGACTCTGCTTCCAGGTAACCTGATCAAGACTGGCATGACCCCAGAGTTACCACAAATGGTGTGGATATGTGGAAGTCCGGTTGCCTTCAAGATAATTTGTCAAGAGCACTGCCTACTAGAGATATTCCATACTTAGTGGCACCAACCAGCCCAGCCTAATCTTCTCCCTGGGAAGAAAGTTGGCCACTGCCTTTTAGGTTATTTTCCTGAAAATTCCTGAATAAATAGGAATGTTTCCTGAAGAAACATTGTTGAGAGTAATAAAGCCTGCTGCACATCATGATATTGGTTATGCTGGGCACAGAGGTAAAAATGGTATCGAGTGTATAAATTTCTGGTGGCTACGGTAACAAATTACCACAAACTAGGTGGCATAAAATAATAGAAATTTATTCTCTCTTAGTTTTGGAATAAAAACCAGTACCATTAGGTCAAAAGCAAGGTATTGGCGCTGGGCCTATGCTCCCTCTGGAGGCTCTAGGGGAGAACCTGTTTCTTCTTCTGGTCTCTGGTGCCTACCAGCATTTTTTGGTTTGGACCCACATTACTCTAATCTCTGTCTCTGAGGCCCCAGTGATCTTCTCTTCATCTGTGCCGTGAGTCCCTCTGCCTCCCATATATAAGAATATACATGATTGCATTTAGGACTCACTCTTATAAAATAGGATAATCTCCTCATCTCAAGATCCTTAACTTAATCTCATATGGAAAGATCTTATTTCCGTATAAAGTAATATTTCCAGGTTCCAGGGATTAGAATATGGATCTCTTTGGGATCGGGACCATTCTTCAGCCTGACACAAGGAGACAATTGTGGGGCTATTCTGCATTCCTGTGCTCTTCCGTGATAAACCTCCATCATCAAAGGTGATCCAAAAACCTCTTCTTCACACGTTTTACACTTGCCATACTATATACTGTGGAGGACACACAGAAGTGAAATCACAGCCCTTGCTATCAAGAATCGTGCCATTATTTCAGGAGAAATACCCCATGCTCAACACTAAATAACACCTCAAATTAATATAATTTATTGCCATTGACACCGGATTCTTATAAGCCTTACATTCCAAGAAGGAGTGAAGAAAGCCACTGAGCTGGAGTGGTGACAGAAGGCTCTAGAGATGGGAAAGACTTGAGCCAAGCCTTAACATTTTGGCCAGGCAGAGGGGAAAGGAGTTGTCTTAATCCATTTGGGTAGCTATAACAAAATGCCACAGACTAAGTGGCTGATAAATAAGAAAAAAATGTATTTCTCACAGTTCTGGAGGCTAGAATTCTGGCACCAGCATGTTTGGGTGAAGATGGTCATCCAGGTTACAGACTTCTCATTGTGTCCTCACATGGTAGAAGGGACCAGGACCAGCTCTGGTTGGTGGTGGTGGAGGAGGGGGGATCTCTTTTATTGGAGCAATAATCCCATTCATGAGGGCTCCATCCATGTGATTTTCTGATATCACATTGCATTAGGATTCCAACTTGTGAATTTTGGGAAGACACAGACATTCAGACCACAGCAAGAGTTCAATTTATTTTCTCATTTGATTTCTACAGTTGCCCTTTAGGACTGTGTCTTTCAAACATTTTTGGCTCAATTCATATTAACAAATACATTTTATATCATGACCTAATGTATAAAATGTATTTCTGAAATAAAAGTTTCTCAAGACAATATTTATCTTCAACACTTAGGAGTTCTGATATACTTTTATATTCCATTCCATTTCATTTCATTCTGTTTCATTAAAAAATGCCAGTCGAGGCTCAATACCTCAGTAAATTGAGTTATAACCATTAGAGTGGATTGAGACATAAACATTTAAAAACCACCACTTCACTGAAAATATTGTATCATGATTTCTGACCATACTGGTTATTAGCTAGCTATTGTGGCACCTGACAATTATCCCCAAAATAAGTGGCTTAAAACAACACCCCCTTATAAGCTGAGTTTCTGTGGGTCAGGCATCCAGTCATTGCTTAGCTAGACGCATAGGCCTCATGGTCTCACAGTCTCTGAAAAGGCTGCAGTCAACATGTTGGTCAGAGCAGTGGTCTCGTCTGAAGGCTCAACTGAAAAGCAGAAGATTTCACTTCCAAGCTCACTCACATGCTCGTTGACAGGACTCAGTTCCTTAGAGGATTTGAAGGTCTTAATTCTTTGCTAGCTGTTGGCTGGGCACCTGTCTCAGTTCATTTCCCTGTGGACATCCTTCGCTGATTTCATCAGAGTGAGTAAAACAGAGAGCAAGAGGGAATGAGCAAGACACCATCAGGTTTTTTGTCATGTAGTCTCAGAAGTGATATCTCACAACTTTTACTATATTCTATTTGTTAGAAGAGAGTCATTTAGTCCAGCCCACACCTAAGGGGAGAGAACTGTGCAATGGTGTGAATACCAGGAGGCTGGGAGTTACAGGGAACTATCTCAGAGGCTGCCTACCATACTGATAAATCTGGTATCAGCAAGAGAAGGACTTAGTGGCACTTGGCGGGTACTGAGCATAAGCTGCAGTCTCACCTGCTCAGCCCTTCCGTGAGCCATCTTGACCTTTGGCAGCACATCCAGGGTGACTATTGTCTACAGTTATGACCCTAAAGAACAAAATGCTGAGGAGCATGGCCTCGAGCTAAATAGGAAAGCAAGCATGTAACCTTCATTTGACATTGGGGGGTGGGGAATGAGGTGTGAGGATTGATTTGCTCATGGTCATACTGTGAGTTAGTGGTAATACTATAGTTCTAGCACAGCTCTCCCATCTGGAGAGATGAGTAATTTGACCACCATTACTCAGCTCTCCTAACTTAGTAAGTTGTTAACCTGACCATGGTTACACAGCTAGGTGTTTAACATGGTGACATACTGTGTCATAGCAAGCTAGAAGTTTGAATGAAAAGAACTAATTATCTCTTTCCGTGAAATTTGCCAATTTAGGAATTTTTACTTTCTCTGAGGCAGAGAGTATAACTTTTATAAAGGAAGCCAACTGTGTCACTGATTTTCAGATTTCCTCACAAAAGGTGGGCACTGTTCTCTTCTGCCTAACTGCAGTCCATTCTTTATTAATAACAAGAAACTCTAGTGGTCTTTAGAATTTTGATAATAATTAAAAATATTGAGAAATCTTTTTTTTTTTTTTTTAAGATTTTTTTATTTATTTGACAGAGAGAGAGACAGCGAGAGCTGGAACACAAGCAGGGGGAGTGGGAGAGGGAGAAGCAGGCTTCCCGCCGAGCAGGGAGCCCGATGCGGGGCTCGATCCCAGGACCCTGGGGATCACGACCTGAGCTGAAGGCTGACGCTTAACAACTGAGCCACCCAGGCACCCCCCCAAAAATACTGAGAAATCTTAAGAACAGAATGCTATGCCGCACAAAATCTAGGGTCTTTCAACTTTGTATTTATTTACTTGAAGGAATGAAAGCTTCGCATTTGGGAAAATGATTTCAAATCCTTAGCCTCCTCCTTTCTGCTAGGGCTCTGTGTTATAGGCCTTTATAGTGTTGTAGCCATGCTCTGATGAGTAGCCAGTGACTCACTGATGTGTCTATTTTATATAGAGTATTTTCCGGTGTGTTGAATGTAGTCTGGACCTTAGGCAGGTGAGGGTGACTTCCTGCAGCAGGAGATGGTGAGAGGCCTAACGGATGTTGGAGAGGATGAGTTTTGGGAACTCAAGGCCCTTTCTGTAGCCTCACCCCATCAGGGAATAATAACACTGCTCTTTACCTGCTTTTGTTGCCATGGTGATGTCCACACTCACAGTAGCCAGAGACCGTTGTGCTGAGACTCTGGAGGATTTTCTGCTTCCAACAACCCACTAAAGGGATTTCAGTGACAGTGCTCACCAGTGATGCAGCCCGCATTCAAATGATGGCAGTAGAAGTTTTGAAGAGCAGGGGGAGCTGTCATGGAGTGGAAAAAAGAAAAAGAAAAAAAAGGAGAAAGAGAGAAAGAAAGAGAGAAAGAAAGAGAAAGAGAGAGAGAGAAAGCAAGCAAGCAAGCAAGAAAGTTTTATAAAAAAAATTCCTATTTTTGAACTGGAAATAATCTTGGGTATTGAGAGAACTTTTTATCCTTTCTTTTTTTTAAAAAAGATTTTTATTTATTTTACAGAGAGAGAGAAGCGAGAGAGGGAACACAAGCAGGGGGAGTGGGATGAGGGAGAAGCAGGCTCCCCGGTGAGCAGGGAGCCCGATGTGGGGCTCGATCCCAGGACCCTGGGATCATGACCTGAGCAGAAGGCAGACGCTTAACGACTGAGTCACCCAGGCACCCCAATCCTTTCTTTTATTTCCTCTCTTAGTGCAGTCATACCTCTGAGGTTCTGAAAAAAAAAAATCTGCCTGGAGCTCCCAATATGGGGATGGATTGAGTGGGAAAGAGGGTTGAGGCATGAAACTAAATGTGTATTTGTATCTTTTTCTCATTTTCAGAGTTTTGAGGGTGGGAGGGGTGGTGTCTTTTTTTCTGAAAGAGCTTTCCTTTTCTCTGGATGACAAGACATGGCAAACTAGAATAAAACGGATCTGTGAGTTCAAAGGAGACTGAGAAGACCAAAGAAGGATTTTGGATACCTTGAAAGTAATGATGAAATTTATTAAAAATATGATAAAAATATTTTGGAATGACTATAAAAATAATAACATACCTGCACCTTTTTCTTCTTGGTTTTCAAATAATTGCTGGTTATCTCTGGCATGCAAGGGTCTTGCCTGACAGAAATGTTGGTAGAACATCTGCCCACGAACAAGTTCTTGAAACTTGCAAGAACTTTCAAGTTCTTGAAATTTTCCTTTCAGGATTTACATCTCTGTCTTTTCTCCCTTCTCTCCCTCCCATCTTTTCTTCCTTTCTTTCTATATCTGGTTAGTTAGTGTAACAGAACCAACTCAGGTTGGCTCCTTGGTGAGTCAGAAACTGCCCCGGATTGAGTTGTCCCACAAAGAAAACTTTATTTGCAGCAAATAAGGAGATCACAGGGAATAATTTCCAAAACCATGACTCCCGGAGCAAGGGTGGATGGGCTCCTTTTATTGGGAGTTAGGATGAATATTTAGATAACGAAGCCTTGTCAGCATATGTAGAGGTGGGCATGAGGTCACGCATGTGTCTTAAGGAAACATCCCAATCCATATAGTGTATCTTATGTAAATGAGGCTGTGGCTCCTCCTTGGGTGGAGATTTCAGTATTTTAAATGAGGTGACGGTAGCCGTGGGTCATTTTAGAGGTCGTCCGTGGTCTGTCTGCGCAGGAGCGGGCAGGGGGTAAGCTCAAACTGGTCTGGGTGGTCTAGGCCAGCTGGAGTGCTTGTCAGGGCGGGTGCTATGGCTAGAGGGGCCGTTTCGCTTCCATTTGCCTGAGTTAAGAGGTAAACTGGAAGAAGAGCTTAGGGAAAAGAGTGGGACAAAGGTTGGTGAGTATGAGCCGGTGGGCAATAAAGGCCAGGTCTTGGGGTCTAGCTGGTGACATTAGCATTTGATCTCTTTCAGTAACAGAGGTTGGAGGATTGGAGACTCAAGTGTTGCCAGTGGGAATGTCAGCTGATAGCTGTGTCTTGGGGAGACTCATGAAGAGTTTAATCATTAAGCTCCATAAAAGAGAGTAGCGGGGCTTGTAAGGGTGGGTCTCACAAAGCCTGGGAGGGGTCAGATGGCTGTTTGGGCCACCCTCCCTCCAGTCTCTGAGCACCTGAGCAGCAGGATACACTGTCTCTTCCCACGGTGCTCTGCCTTTCCTGTGGGTCTGCTCGTCTGGGCTTCTCTTATCTTTGTATCTTCTTGCTTCCTTCCCCACTGTTGATTCTCTCCACTTTTTCCAGCTTCACTTTTGAGGAAGGTCTGACTGGCTTCCTGATTATCTTTTCCGTTTTTACGGAACTTTTTGTTCGAGATGGGTCCCAGGACAATCTGGGGATTGGTAGTTTTCACCCCAGAGTGGGTCTCCTGGACTGGACATTGCTGATCCTACTGGAATTACTGCTCAGGACTCCTTACCTTGGTGGCGCAGTGATTCTCAAAAGGACTGGGGGTCTCACACAGCGTCTGCCACAAACACAGTTTCCGTAAAAACGCCCAGAGCTTCAGTAGTGTCTTGTCCCACATGTTTTCACCTGACATAGGAATGACTGCTCTTTCCCTTGGTGATACTTCCTTTTTGTGACAACCATTAAGTTCCCTTGAAGGAAATATTCAAGTGAGATAGGCAGAGTTCTATTTCTTTACTCTCAAGGGAACGAACACCATCACAAGAGAACGCCAGTAGGATTTTAGAAAGCTGTGGTGACACCTCCTCCAGTCTTGCTTTAGACTGCCGGCTGCAGGCAGCTCATCTCTTCCGTGGTGTGAGTGGACGTGGGTCAAGAAACTGACCGGGGCTTATGCATGGACACTGCCACCATCTGCTCCGTCAAGTAACCATCTAAAATGGATTGAATTCTAGTGACCTCAGACTGGGGATTAATCTGTGTCCTTATGGATATTTCTCATGCTGGGTCAGTTTGCTTCTGCCTCCATTGCTCCCCATGGCCAGGAGGCAGCATAACTATACACACGAGGTGGGGACGGAAGTTTGGTGGTGCAGAGGTGAGGGTGCGCAGCTGGCTTGGACTTTTGTCCCTACATCTCTCCAGGTGTGACTGCTTCCTTATCTTGTTTTGGGCTTAGGAAGGATACCATTTGGGAAGACACACTTTCCTTTTGAAAATGATAGGAAGAATTATAATGTTGGAAAAGTCAGCCATCTTGGGAGGTTTACCAGAGGTTCCTCCTTGACCTAGTTTCAAATCCTCTGCTGCGTTTCCTCTTTCAGCCATTAAGACTTAGGTTGCTATTAAATGTCTTCAGTTTAATTTGCTCAGAGGCCAATGCCCCAGCATCTGGTCCACAGCAAGTGCCAGAAAGACCTAAATTGCTCCAGTTGTCCTCAGCGAAACCAGTATCCCACTTTTCACGAAGGCAACCAGCTTAGAGCCTGCGTTCTAAATGTGAGCTCATCCTTATACAGTGAGAGAATAAATTTCTGTGAACTTGTGTTCTACACCTCTATTTATACATCCACATGTTTTCTGCTTCCCTTTTACGATAACACAAAGCTTCAGCTGAAACCACAAATTGCTTAAGTGACCTCATTTCATCTGCTTGCTTTTTCCTATTCTTCAAGATGGTATTTAAAGAGTTAAAAAAATGCGGGGACAGGAAGAGCCGCAGGTGGAAATTTCAGCTGTTCAGGTGAAAATGCAAAACAATGAACAAGTACCTGGGCAGAGAATCCAGTGGGAGTAACAGTGAAGGCAAATGCCCAAGGATGTCTTCCATGTCGTTTTGTAGAGTCTGAGGTTTTTGAGTGCTGGTTTCAAAGTAAGCCGTACGGGCCTTATGGGGGAGCTTGTTACAAATGCAGAACCTCAGGTTCCCTGTCTGGGATACTGAATGCAAATCTGCATTTTAACAAGCCCTCTGGTGATTCTTAGGCACTTTAAAGTTTGAGTAGCACTGGCCTAAATGTTGGTGTTGTCATAACAACCTGATTGCATCCATTCCAATTGAACTGTTTATTTTATCCACCCTGACTTCTCCCTGCTCATGGGTCTGTAGGTCTTCCCCATCGCCTGGCACACCCAGCCCAGTGTTTCAGCTTGGCCAAGAGATCAAGCCAGACTCTGCAATCCCCCCTTTAACTTTGCCGGCCGTCACTCCTCGTGCACACATTTACCTCCCCTCAGATGAGAGTATTTCATTCACCACGTGAGTGTGTGTGCCCGACCACACATTCATGCTGTTGCTTGCCCTTCCTGATGCTGTTCTTTCTGTCTGATACACCCTCTTTTCCTTTCCTCTGTGCATGGTGACATCTTGTCAGATCGCGAATGTTCCTGGGTGGACTGAGACCTTGGGGGCCTGAGGCCTCTGCCCAGCTGGGGTGGCTGGGGGGTGGGGGTAACGTCACAGGAGGGTCTTAGTCTGTCTCGAGAAAAGAATTCAAGGACAGACCAGACCATGTTCCAGTGGCACAAGTGAAGGGTTTATTAAAGTGAGCAAGAGTATACTCTCGAGCTGGGAGAGCCGGAGAGCTCAAGGGAGAGCTGTGCCCATGGTTTGGGTCTCTGTCTTGTACTGACAGTTGTTAACTAAGGGGTGCGATATTTATTATTTGGAGGGGATTTCTTTGGGAGCAAGGTTTTGAGCCTTTTCTTCCTTATTTGGTCAGGGTCTCTGACCTTGCTTGTCTTGGACCTGTCTGGTTTGATCTGGCTTCTTGTGGCTTCTTTGTGGCCGTGTTTGTGGGATGCTGCCAGGGCAGGTCGCTAACTTTCCTGGTGTGGGGCCTTGATTCCCCTTTGCTGGTCTCCAGGCATCCCATTAAAACCTAACTAACTGCCTCCTCTAAGGGCCCCATCAAATGGTATATCCTTAGTGAAGCCTTTCCACAAATGGATGGGATTCCTCTCTGTCTTTGAACCCTTGTAACACTTGGTTTATAGCTCCTTTATGTTGTTCCAATGATGGCTTGTTTTCTTGTAGACAGTTCCTCTGAGCTTCTTTGTCCTCTCCTACCCTGCTCCATATTGTAAGCTCTCAGAAACAATGACCTCACTTTAACTCATAAGGGTTCTCCCACTGAAGTTATGAGCTCAGTATCTTGCACAGAGTGTGCAGTCAATGTATTAAATTATCCATCAATAGAATTTGGTGAATATAAAATAATCATATGCTAGGCTCCACATTTAAGGAAGGTGATGAGGGTTATCATCCGTGCACATCATGAGTTGGACTTTTAGTAGCTAAAGAACATTCTTTTGCTCAGCCCCCTTTTGGAGGAATCACTTCAGTGGCAAAGGACAAGAATGAACTCTCTGGTCTTAGAACATTGCAAGGCTCATTGGTCCTGGTATGCGTTTAATCTCTGGTTTGTCTCCATTAATGTGGGGCGCTAACCAGGATGACCAGCCCCATGTGCGAATCTTGGTTCTGCTCCTCCCTAGATTTGTTCCCTTGCTCAAGGAATTTGAGCCTCAGTTTTCCTCCACGCCTCAGTGTTTCATATGATAAATGGGACACAAGAAGTGTTTGGCATGATGGCTGGCACACAGCAAGCTCTTAATAAGCAGTAACTGTTTTCAGGATTTCAAAGATGAGGATAATTGTGATCGAACTAATAGGACCTTTGTTTGTTGTAGCATCTTGAAAAAAAATTTAAACCAGCAGATCTTAAGAGGATGTGTGCACCCACAGTGTTGAGTGCTCCGTGGAGGACCGAGCCCACTGAGATGCTTTTCCTATGCAGGTGGATAGTTGTCCCTAAATGACAAAGTGTTACTAGCTCAATCATGGACAAAGTATTTTTCTCCTCTACCATCTACAAATTTCTCTAAATAACTTCTTACCTTTGAACCAACTGCTATATAGAATAGCATCTACAGTTTTCACCAAAGGAAGGAAAATCTGTGTGGAATAAAGTAAACAAAGACACTTTATGGACATCATCTTAAGCACTGAAAAACAGAGGTGGAAGAGAAAAATAATTAGATTATGACATTATCAGCATCACTATTCTCTACATGTGCTGTTGTCATGGCAATGGAGGAGCCAGTTAGCATTGCAAAATCTTGCCTCCTTGGCAAGATTTTATTTATTTGACACAGAGAGAGAGCGCAAGCAGGGGGAGCAGCAAACAGCAGAAGAAGGAGAAGCAGGCTCCCCACCGAGCAGGGAGCCCGATGCGGGGCTCGACCCCAGGACCCTGGGACCACGACCTGAGCCGAAGGCAGACGCGTAACGACTGAGCCACCCCGGCGCCTGTCTTGGCTGGTTCTGTAACCTGCCATCTTGAGAACAGCAGCATACTTGACAGCTCAGCAATTTTCACACAGACATCTTGATTAAGTTGATGGATTTCAGCTTTCTTGAAACATCCAACCAACCTTGACTGGTTCTTCCTTCTCTGATACCTCAATTTGCAAAATAATTGTCCCTTTCTTCCTGTCTTCCAACTTTGCTCATTCTCATTGGCCCCAGAACTTTATTAAACTAACTCATTTTCTCATCTTCCATGTTTGTTACTTTCTTACTAAATTATCAACTAATTAGGTATGTTATTTGATATTTCCATGAAATCAAGGACTCCACTTCTCTTGGGACTTTTCTCAGTTTGTTTCTTATGTTAAAGTACATGAAACCAAAGGGAGACTTTTTTTTTTTGGCTGGTAATTCTTATTAAGGAGTATCTCAAATTATCACTGCCTAGAGAGTGAGGAGAGGTCTAGAAGTTTGTGGAAAAAGTGAAGCCATTGTGATCCTATTGGGTCTAAATTGCAGGGATTAGAAAATTCTGTGGGGTCTTGAAACCTGTTTTCCCTACCCTCCTATCCAGTTCTTCCTTCGATAACAGCATTTCATTTTCCTTTAGGGGTGCTCTACTCCCACCTTTAGACCATGTGGTCAAGTGGGGTTGACCACATCCACTCTCTAGAGGCTGGCACATGGCCCAGACTTGACCGGTGAGGTCCCTGGCCAGAACTTTCTCTGGATCCAGTGTAAAAGGCATTTTTCCAGCTGAGGTGTCTAAGCAGGTAAGACATAAGCTGGAGCTGCTCTTGTCTGTTATTGTCACCAAGGGAGAGCCCCCTTCAGATGAAGCCACCTAGAGAGAAGCAAAGCTGAGATGCAGTGAGGGTGACCAAGGTCTTAGGATCTGCTGGGCTCAGAATCAGATTTTTGAGTTCTGTAAGCTATTTAAATACCTGGCTTAAACCAGTTGAGTTGTGTTCTGTCACTGCGGGCTACACTAGTCCCGTCTGATATGAGGAGCTTGGATTCATTCACAGCCTTGTGTGGTGTGGAAGGTTGAAGAGGAAATCGGAGTTTTTCTGAATTTCCCATGCCAGTTTTATCATATAGGGACCGTAGGAGAGTCTGGCTTTACTGTGTTCACATAGACTTGGAGGCAGTTGAGTAGAGTGGCAGGGAGCCAGAGCTTTGGAACAAAAACTCCTTGGTTTCAGCTTCTGTTTTTGCACCTGTGTGGCCTTGGGCACATAACTTAACCTCTCTGACCTTCAGTTTCTTTATGGGTAAATATAGGTGTAAGGATTAAGTGCCATGCTGTGTGGAGGTTAGCCTGTGGAGAAGGGGGGTGGGCAGGATGACATTCTGAATGTATGAGAGGAAACTCATTGTCCCAATGGTGGGAAAGAATCTGCCGCCTCATCGGTCAGGAGGAGCCACAGGGGCGACCTCACCACGGAACCCTCTTTGCGACTTCTGTGCTCCGAGTAAGCGTGCTCTGTAGAAATTTCTGACCTTCTCAGCCAGAATTGTCCTTCGAACCCCTAAATCCAACCATGTTGCTCCTGTTTTAAAATCCTCCAACAGCTACTCATTGTCCGAGCTTCTGAAATTACAAATACAGCTCCTCCGGATCTGACCCAGGGCCACTGATAGACCACTGATGGCCCCCGAGAGTCAGATGGTCTCTCCATGCAAATTGCTGAGAGGTATGTGGGAGAGGGGTTGAGTTACAAAAAGGCCCTTGCCGGAGTGGATGTAGAAATTTTATGCAGTGCCTAAGCAGCACAACCTTCGGGAAGCCCTCACTCACTTCCACCTGGCACTTTTGCCTCCTTCCTTAGGCAGGGGCCCGACCATACTATTTTCTGGCCATAGTGGATTTCTTCTACTTCTTCAAAGGCCGAGCGGTTTTCTTCCCTCTGGCCTTGTGATCCAAATCTGCTCAGTCTGGAAGCTTTCTTACCCTCTTGATACTTAGCTAGCACCTACCTCTGAGGCAGCTGTGAGCAATCCCCCGAGGAAGCCTTCCCTGACCATATCTAAGCTAAGTGCTCCCTTAATATCCTGTAGTTGCCCCTTATGGGATGCTTATCACATGTTATTTTTATTATGATTGCTTTTGGAATTGTCAGACTTCATCTCCAGGCCACTGAGTATCAATACTTATAGGCATCACAACTACTTAGGGATCCAATTTAAAATGTAAAATTGGGGGGATCCAGTCCCAAAGATTCTGCTTCAGTTACTCTGGGCCCAGAGAATCAATCTTTTTAATGTAGGTTCAGGACATGGATACCGAGGCCAGACTTCCAGGTTTCACTAACGGCTTTGTTGTTTCCAAATGGTGCGACCTTGGGCAAGGTAATTAGTTTTTTGGTCTCAGTTTTCTAGTCTGTAAAATGGAAATATAGTAATAGGTCAAATATAGTGTTGTTCTGAGAATGAAATTATAATACATGTACCGCACTTCGTTCAGTGGCTGGCACATAGTATACCCTTAATACTTGTTAGCTTTCATTACTAGTCATGATTCTGATGCAGTCATCATACCAGACCTTGAAAGGCACCGCACTCAGCGGTGAGCACTTCACAGTCAATAATCAAGCCTTTCTTGCTCACTAGAGTCCCCAGAATCTAGTATTGTGCATGGCACACATTGAGTACCACTCAATCAACTCTCCTCTTTTTTGAGTATTTAGTACCTACAGCAGTTACTTGGCACCTCTCCGTATGTTATTGTCTATTATATATATGCTCTGTACCTTGCCTATCACCCAAGTCAGAAGTATGACAAGGGCAGATACTCATGGTTCTACCCAGTAGGACCTTCCATAGTGCTTCCTCACAGTCAGAGCTGAGCTCATCACTCTGCTTGGAGTCATCAAACATCTGACCCTTCTAGAGAACAAAGGCCTTCTAGCACCCAGCATAGGTCTGCACAAACTATAGAACATTGAATTCTCTCTTTCCACTCCCACACAACAGGAGGCAAATATAATATGTTATCCTTACTAACACAAACCTTTACTGCAGTGATTCTTAAAAATGTGTGGCAGTGGTGTGTTGATAAATGTTGAAAAAGCAGCTGTCTGAGCAGGGGCAGGGGGAGCCCTGGTTTATAGTGGTTACCATTTTCCATTTAAAGATTCCCACCATGGGGGCACCTGGGTGGCTCTGTCCTTAAGCGTCTGCCTTCGGCTCAGGTCAGGATCCTGGGGTCCTGGGATCGAGCCCCACATCGGGCTCCCTGCTCAGTGGGTAGCCTGCTTCTCCCTCTCCCACTCCCCCTGCTTGTGTTCCCTGTCTCACTGTCTCTCTCTCTGTCAAATAAATAAATAATAAATAAAATAAATATTCCCACCATGTTGCTTTCAAGCTATCAACGGGATGCCACTGAGCACAGAGTTGGAAGAAGAAATGCAGATCTGCTCTTGTGAGCTTGCAGGAGCTAGCTCCCACACCCCAGCACATCATTAGTAAGTAGGTAAGTGGGTATTACAATCTCTGGGGGGACTTATGTAGCGTCCAGATGAACCACCCCCCAGATGATTCTGAGAAGTTCCTCTAAGGGAACTTCAAGCGACCCTCATTCCCTACCATTGAGAATTACCTTTGTAGATAATTAACAAATGGAGCAAGCTCCTGGCATTCGGTGGGGAGATTATACGGAACATGGGTGCTAATTTTTCAAAGTTTTGTCCAGACAGTTTGAGTCCAGACATGGCATTGTGAGCACGTTGGGTGTTAAGAGCACCTTGGGTGTTAGAACATGGGTGTATCGATCCTGGTCCTGATGGTGCTCACTGCAACCATTGTAGCAGGGATTCCTGCTGCCACCGCTAGTGCTAAGAATGTCCTTCTCAAATGAATTTTGAACAACTGGAGAGTTTCCTTGTTAGATGTTTCCACATTTTATCTGTGTTTATTGATGAGTGCATGAATTGAACTATCCAAATTTATTTCCTACTTCCATTTTAGTGGGTCTGGGCTTTTCGTTGTTTTCCAAAGCCATGCTCACTCTTGCTTCTGTACCTTTGCATCTTGCTGTTGTCCTTCTTACTGACACTGTTTCTCCCACAGTGGAGCATGGGTTATGGAAGGTGATGGAAGGAACCAGGCATAAATCTACTCTTTCTCCTTTGCCACATCAGAGTCAGGAAGAACTATGTACATGTTTGTAGATTGGGGGTCTATTTGTATGTTTATAGTTTGTGTTGTAATGTAGCCAAGAATCATTGAGTCTTTGCTATGTATCAGGTACTATGAATATGCATTAGTTCATTTAATCCTCCAAACAACCCTGTGGGGTAGGTACCATCACTATTTCTTTTATAGATAAGCAAATGGAAGCACAGGGAGGGAAGGCAAATTGCTCAAGATGGCACAGGTGGTTGATGGGTGAGTTGGGATTTGAACCTGGACCTGTGCTAGATGATAGTGCTCTGAAGGTTCCACGAGGCTCTCACCCCAGGTGGTGGCTTGGGGCAGAGTGTGGGTGGGTGGAGTGTGGGTTACATTGTGTAGGGTTACAACGCATTCTCTCACATACCTTTACCTACCCCCGTCAGTAAGTACGATGTTTTCTAATAAGGCATTGGCTATCAGTTGGCCCACATTCCCTCCAGAGAAGACCACCTTGATCAACCTCATCCTGCAAGACAGTAGCAACCTTTCCCTAAGAACTGCTCCTGTAGCCTAGTCACAGCACAGTCCACAGAGTGCTGGTTCTGCCCCAATATTCATTCTTCCCTTCTTAAATAGAAGCAGAGGTCCTAGCTGTACGCATGGCTGGTGAAATCCATACTTCCCGGCTTCCCTTGCAGCTTGGTATGGCCAAGTGACTACTTTCTGGTCAACTGGATATGAGAGGAAGTGAAGTGTGCAATATCTGGGTCACCTCTCTAAAGGGAAGAGCGTACCCCCTCTCTTACCCTTTCCTTCTGTTTAGACAAAATGGTGGCTGCCGGTAGTGGGAACCGAGAACTGAAGCCTGGACTCCTGGCACCTTTGAGGAGCTTGGATTTTTATGAGAAAGAAAAAGAAATTTGAGCTATGTAAAACACTTTTGTTTTGGTCTCTATGTTGTATCACCTAAGTCTAACTAAGGCACTAAGGGATATTCAGGTTTTGGTAAATCACATTCATCTTACTTTCCTTATGAAAGTAAGGCCCTTTCATGTTCCTCTTATTAGTTGCTCTTCCTTCCCTCCAGGCCAGCCAAAGAGTACCTCTGCCCTTGGTTGTCCCCAAAGAGAATGTCCTTCTTCTAGTTCTCCATATCACTCAGTTCCCAGAGCCCCACTCCCTCAGGACCTCTAGCTGAGGCAGAGCCCATATACCTAAGAGATGAGGCATAAGCTGGGATTCAGGCAGTCTGGAGATGATGAGGCTAATAGCAAGACAAGGGATAAGATAAAAGCCAAACACCAGGTGAAGCAGTGAATCAAATATTTGTTTGCAGGGAGGAGTCAGGGAATAGGAAGAAATGGAGGTCAATACAAAATTGAGCTCAGAAGTCAGGCAGTTAAGTAAGAACAGAGAACAGAGACATTGGAAATTAAAATGAAGCAGTGGGTGAAAGTCAACTGTACGCTTGGGAGAGTTAAAATAGACACACCCGAACATAGGCAAGGAACCTTTGGAACTTAGGGGAAAGTGTCGCGGATAGGAAGTGTCTTAGAGCTTGCCTGTTGGGCAGGAACTCATGGCAGTCTGAGGCTGAGATCCACCTTGAGCCTGCCTTAAACGTCCACAGGTCTTGACTAGCCTCCCGGCATTGCTCACTAGAGAGCTCAAGGCACGCATCGGAGTTTTTCCTCAAGTAGACCCTATTGTAACAGGGCAGATCCTGTGGACCGGCTCAGTCAGTCTTCATTCCCGCCTCTAGTTGCTTCCTCCCCATTAGCATCAGGAGAGGCAAAGGTGTCCTTGAAGGCTGGTTCCGGATATAGCCTGAGTTCTGCGGAGCCGATGCTGCCCCATGCTACTGGGCAGGAGGATGTGCTGCCTGCAGTGAGCCCAGCTCTCCTTGCAAACATGGTGGCCCAGGTATATTTCCCTTGGCATTGCTAGCAGTTTGCACTCTCTGGTCCCTGGTGTCTCTGGTGCCTAGTGACAGGCGATTGTACCACTGATTTCCACCCTCACAGCCCTGGAGTGGTTGATTACTTTGCCTGGCTGTTGCCTAGCATCCAGTCCTGGTTTACTTACTGGTCCTTTAAGAGATTCTGTAAGCTACCTACTAAATTTCTTTTTGTTTGAAATAGTAAGAGTGGCTATATTGTTTGTAGGTAAAATGTTCTGAGTGCCACATGCATCGTGTTTTACATTGTCTTTAAAGCTTTTGTAACTATTGCTAGATCTTGCCTCCCGCAGCTATGACATAAGAAACCTGTACATAGAAAAAAACATTTGATTCTTGTTTTGAATCACTTTTTGTCCCTTCCACGGCGCTGAGTACACAGTAGGAGCGCAAAAGTACTTGTTTTATTGAAATGTCCTTTTGGAGAAAGGAAATAGGAAGCAGATCATTGATCCCTCTGAAAGGTGTATAAAGTGATCAGCTTTAGTGTAGGAAGAAAATATTACAAAGTTTATATAAGTAGACACTCTGATTTTCATCTAAACATAATTTTTATGAAGTTTTACTGATGTTTAATATAGCTTGATAGATAGTACATATATACTGAGAAATAAATCCATGTGGGTCTGCATGATTAGAAAGTTATTAAGTATAGATGTGAGAAATTTTTAAAAATATCTGGAGGTCACTGGGCTTAGTGATGTCTCATGGTGCTTTCCAGTGATTTTTTTTTTTTTTTTTTGAATCAGTCAGAAATTTCTCATCAGAGTCAAATCGGCAGAGAGCACTGAAGAGTGCCATCTGGTGGTGGTTCCTTCAACCTGCAGCCTTGAGCCCGTTTTTCCTCCCACGGGGAGCCGGTAGGGTGGGTCTCTCCTTCAGGCTAAGGGTGCATTTCTGGGGAGACAAAACTAAGCCCCTGTGCAGCAGTGGCTGAGAGAGAGAGTGAAACCCATCTGGCCCAAAGGAAACAAAGGGGTGGAGGAGGCAGAGAGGCACAGGTGGGACAACAGGAGAGTGACACAGGTGGCAACAGAGGGAGACTGTATTAACAATCTGTGCTTAAAGGGCCAGTTCAACTAAGACGGGGAACCTATAGCAAAAGGGATCATGCCCCCTGGGTTCTGCAGTTCTGCATCCCCGAAGGCCAGGATGGAGGGTGGCCGGCGCACTCTTCTCGCTCCCTGAAGCCGGGTGTCATCACAGAGCAATGATACCTTGAGGTAAACTTGCCCTCCCTGAGAAAGAAATCAAAACCTAAAACTTGGTCCCTAACCGGAGAGCGCAGAGCCTGAAATCCTCTTCTCTCTCAGATGAGTGACGTGATTGTGCTCCTTGCTGCTTTCCCTCCTATTCATCCTTGACCAACTACTCCTCTGGGGGGGGGGGGGTTCTGGTGGTGACTGTTAGTACCGATGCAGCATTTTTCTTGAGCTCAAGGTCACTCGCTGTAACGTCAGGAGGCTGCTCCTTGGGAGAATGGAACCGAACAGTGACAGTTATGCATGTGTCCTTAATCCGCCCGCTGCAGAGTGAAACAGCAAAGAAGACATTTTAATAGTCCGAGGATGAGGTGTCAGGACTGTCCCGTGTGGATCAGGTTGCGCTGAGGAACAGGGAGCTGATCGCTATCACTAGCTGTCTCCCCCTCCCCTTTAAAACCCAGAAGGATAAAGTAAGTCAAGAGGTACAGGCAAAGAAAAGCAGGCGGGGAAAGGGAAGTGATGTTTGAGAGAGGGTGGTGGGGAATGGGATGAGAGGAGGGAGGGAAGGGGAGAGGGACCACACAGCGGGAGTTCCGGTTCTCAGAGAATTTCATCAGAATAGTAAGTAGGGGTGGGGGGAGAGGGAAGGGCTGGAGGGAGGGCCCTGCAGAAACAGCCGCCTTCAGAACAAAGGGAGAACCAAGCTCTCGGAATCCTGAGGCTTCTGTGACAGCCCTGTGGGAGTTTGTTAGGAGAGCAGAGGCAGCGGGTTGGCAGTTCGGTTTAAAAAAGGAGAAGGAAATAAAATAAAATAAAATAAAATAAAATAATAAAATAAATAAAATAAAATAAAATAAAATAATAAAAAAGGAGAAGGAGCTGGGGATGAGCAGAGGCTGGGTGTATCCTCCCCAGAGTGTCACAGGGAAGACTCCTCCTCCAGGACTTGCCCTCTGGGAGTGGCTGAAGGAGCTGGGGTAAATTTGCAACAGAACCTGCTACCTGCCGGCCGGAGGGTCACTGGCTGTGCTTAGTGTGGGTGGGAGGCAGGATGCGGTGGAGGGGACCTGAAAGGTACACTTGCTGAGCCTTAACATGGGCGTCATCAGTGGGAGACAGCGGTGGGGTTTGGGGACTGCGTCACCTTTCATTAGGTTTATAACCCTGTGTGTGTCTCGTAACGTCTCTAGCCTCCTTTCTTTATCTGCAGCGTGGGGGTAGTAGTCCTTGTTTAATTATTCACGCACTCCTGATCTATTTACTGCACCACAGCCAAACGCTTGGCACTCTGATCCTTGCCGGTTCTGCAAAATGAATCCCCCCTGCCCTGTATCCAGAGCTCACCCAGCACCCAGCACTTTAAATACATCAACTCCCTTCTACAGCCCTCAGAGGTCAATGGTCCCATTATCTCCATTAACAAGCGGAGAAGCTGAGCACAGACTCATTCTGTACTGCGTCAAGGGCACACGCAGCAGCTAGTAACTGGACGGTCTGAATTTGAACCCAGGCAGCCGGCGCCAGAGTCCAAGCTCTCATCCTCCTCTCTGCTTCCAGGGAATCACGGGCTTGTCATTTTGTCTGGAAAATGGAGGTGCTTGACCACAGATTCTCTGAGATTGCTTCCATCCCCAAGGTTTAAGGCGTCCACCGTGGGGTATCTTGGGTTTAGGAAGATCTGCCTGCAGCGCCGGGGTCCACGCTGTGTTTGGGCATGCCATGCCAAGGTGGGAGCAGAGACATTCTCCCTAATTCCCTATAACTCCCCGGTCTCTCAGCCCCTGTCCCCTTCTGTGGGTGGCCAGAAGTGGGTTGTTGTAGCTCTTCTGAGAGGGAAGGAGAGAACACTAGGGTTTGCTGTGCTGAGGAGAAATCTAGCATACTCTTTTTTTTTTAATTTGCTCAATTTTATGTCATTTATTAAAACTGTGATTAAAGGGCTAACAAAACTCTAGGTACCCTGAAATCAATGACAACAGATGACCACTTGAGGCAAAAACAATAAAGTCCAGTCTGCTCAATGTTTCTTTTCCTTTTTTTTCAGAGCTAAACACATTTTAAAAAGAAGACGTTTTTCTTCTATCCTAACACCATGGGTCTCCTGGTCTCAGTGTATGCATCTCAGAGCGTCCAGGAATGAGGTCAGAGTTTAGGGTGGGTGATGAAGGAGACTTCAGACAAAACAAAAAACAAGAATGTATGGCCTAAGTGGTGCTTTTTCCCCCTCATGATAGCATTTTGGAAGGAGGGAAAAGTTTGTGTGGTTGAAAACAAACAGCCAGCAGGGCCCCACCTCAAGAAGCGACTGTAGGTTTCACTATTTTTAAAGCATTAAGGAGAGACCATCAGGACTTCTGAGGGGAAGATGATGGTTGCCTTTCATGTGTATATCTACCTACACACATTTCCACATTTTTACTACAAATCCCCCCGCAGAGGGATGTGAGGGGAAGGCTCTATGACTGGGGAGTGGGCACCCTAATCAGGGAAACTAGTGATGGGGGGGGAAATCTTGGCCAGCTGTTAATGGCACTTTCACAAAATGGATTTTTCTTAGGCAAGGAGAGGCTGAATAGATCTGTGAGAGGTCCAGCAAGGGGAGCAGGGACCACGCAGTGTTAGAGGTCAGGGGGACCACAGCAAGGACACAACCCGAGCAAAGCCAGACAGACTCCCCTTGGGGAGAGCCCGGAGGACGGGCGCCAAGTTGGGAAGACCAGTGGCTCCCAACATTTGCACCCAAAAGTCAAAGAGCTTGTGTGTGAGGCCAGCAGAGAAATGGTTCCGCCACTCCGGGGAACGACAGTCTACCCTGAGGGGATGGAAACCCAGAGTCTACCTGCTGGGTGACTCTTCACTCTTCACCCGCCTGGCAAGACCTCGACCAGCCTGACAGGGAGAAATGACCACGCGCTGCGTCTGCCACAGGCTGCTTAAGGCTCTGACCCCTGACCTGGGAGTGGGCTTGTGATCTCCATCCTCCCCCACCAGAATCCCTGCACCCCACAAGTGTAAATGCCGCTAGCAGGATTAAAGCAGCTCAGGACAGGAGGTCGGTGACGGGATATGCTGGAGAACAAGTCGCGGCCTGGGGGAGTCTTCAATAAAGAAACTTCCCCTATTTTTGCCCTTGGAAATCCACAGAAGCAAAGAGCAAGACCCCTGTCTGGGAAACACCTTCGGTCTGACGGCCGGGGCTGTTCTGGGCTTGGGGTGAGGCTTGAAATCAAGTTGGAAGTAAAAGAAGGACAGGATGGAGAAAGCCTTTAAGTCAAACCCTACAGTTAAATTAAAGCATGGATGCTTCTGGAAATGCTAATGATGTTCTGAAATCAAGCTGAGGAGACTCTGTGCCAACATTTTGGATGGGGGAAAGGGAAGGGAGGGATAATCACACCAGAGGCTGTGCCTGAGAAGGGCTTGGGGTGGGTGGTGGCAGAGTGGGGCAGGGAACACGGGGTGAGCGCTGCTTTGAGTCTTGGCTGCAGGCACCTCGTTTGCCTCACCCGGGACAGAACCTACACCTTGTGCCTGAACGGAACCTCAATAGGCCGCAGACAGTGCCTTTCTGAGGTGCTGTGCCATTTGGAGATGAGCGTTGCCCTCCCTGCCCAGGCCTTGGTCCTAAACTTCCAGAAGATCTGTCTTCCAAAACACACATGGGTGAAGTCCCATGAGTCTGCACACTCCCAGCAACACCCTCCTCCTCTCTGCTCCTCCGAATGCAGCATGTGGTGGCATCGATGAAGTGACCGTGACTCCTTTTCTCCCTCTCTCTGAGAGACTACACACACACGCACACAGCCCCCCTCAGGCTCGAGTGCCTCACTGTATCCTCAGTCACGCTCTTCATGACCCGGTCCTGACGACAGTGAGGAACTGCAGCTTCAGGAACTTGAAAAGCACGGAATTCAGTGACACATCCCAAAAGCCTGCCGCCCACAGAACCCTCAGCTCAAGGTGGACACCCGATTTACAAATCCCACGGGCCTCAGCCCGAGGTTGTGGGTTTTCTGTAAGGCCCTGTGTTTTGCGGGCGCCAAGGAGAGTGCGGGCGCCCTCTGCCTGGGCCTCAGGCCTCGGCCTCTCCAATCTGACCAGACGGCTCCCTGTAGGGGCTGTTCCGAGCACGCTCCTTCAATTTCCAGCCCACCAAAGGCAGGAATAGGTAATTCCAGACAACCCCTATGTGAGCTCTTAGATCTCTTTTAGATCCTTTTGTTGATAATGATAATCACTAACTTTTTGGAACACTTAATGCCTACGGGATCCTAGATGAATTTACCCTCACAATCGTATCGCCATCTTGCCAATGAGGAAACACAGGCACAGAGAAGTGTGTGGAGATCACACAGATGAGTCACGGAGCAGGGCAAGTCTGAACAGCCATATTGTAGAGCCCAGGCCCCAGCATCGCCCTTGGCCGCCTTCCCGAGCCATGTACAGAGCCTGGATGCGGGTGTTGCCACATCAGACACATGGCCTTCAACAGAGGGACCCAGCAGATTCTGTCATTAGTGCTTGGATTTCTTTGTGAGTCACTACTTTCGCTTGCAGCTATGCTTACCACCACAGGTTGCTCACTTTACAAGATCGGCTCCCTGCACAAGGTTTGCTACTATAGGAAAAGGCACTTTAAAGTATTTTTTATTCTTCAGTTTTCTCATATCCAAAATGTGGATAGCACATTAGTCCCAATTTTCCCCCATTGATAATAAGTTCTGTACAGAAAAATTTAATGAATCTTTGGGTTGTGGAAAGACCTCCTATTAAATAAAGACCCGAGGCTACTTTTTTCCCCATTGGTTGGAAAGTTGTATTCCTGAGGTTTGAAATCACACTGGTTTGGAAGCCAAAAAGAATCGGGATTGCATCTGGCTCTTGCTCTCAGCAGCTGTCTGACCTGGACAGACGCTTAACGTTTCTGGATTCCAGTTTCCTTATCTATACAACGAAGGAATTTAACCAGATGAATTTCAAGCCCCCTGCTAGCTGGACTATTAGGTGTTGGTGGGTTGTGAGAGCAAAGACATGAAAAAAAAAAAAAATAGCACAATGATGGGAAGGTGTCATTAATATTATTCATGTGATTCTGTACCACGTGCTCTACCTTTTAGATACGGACAAATTAAGCTCATTATTATCTAGACCCCTATGTGAAGCTGACTGGCTGGCTTGGGATCCTCAGCAAGGGTCTCAGGGTAAAAGTGAAAGTCCCTGTCTCTAGTCTCTGAGCAGTTCATATGAACACAATGAAATTGGGACACACTTTCCAGTCCCTCAGACTGAAACACCGATGTGCACATGGCCATGTGTGTTCTTCTATCGTATACAGTAGAAACCCACAGTATATAATATAGGTAACACATGGTACCTGAAAAGGAGTTTTCTCCTTTTTCTTTTTTAAAGATTTTTTTTTTAATTTTTTAAATTTTTTTAATTTTTATTTATTTGAGACAGAGAGAATGAGAGACAGAGAGCATGAGAGGGAGGAGGGTCAGAGGGAGAAGCAGACTCCCTGCCGAGCAGGGAGCCCGATGCGGGACTCGATCCCGGGACTCCAGGATCATGACCTGAGCCGAAGGCAGTCGCTTAACTGACTGAGCCACCCAGGTGCCCGTTTTCTCCTTTTTCTTAACTGAGTCCCTTGAAAAGCAGCAGAGCCCAGGGTCCGAAATGTGTGGCTGTTCATGATTGGCGTTTATAGAATGCTCACATAAGAAGTCAGGACCAGTTTCTCCCACAACCACTAATGAATAGAGTCAGGCCAGGGTTGAAGCGAGGAACAGGAGGACATTTGGGTCTGGGGCCTCCTGTAGACCACGTACTAAACAACTCTATTTTCCTGATCTTCATGTGATCAGCTTTTATAAGGATTATTTTTAGAAGTCAAGTTAGCTCAACTTCGGTGACTGGAAGCAGAGAATACATCTTTTTTTCCCCCGGTGCAGGAATAGGAGGCATTAAAATCAAACAATAACCTGTGGCTGGAAGTTGGGAAAATAAGTCAAGAAAATCAGCCAGGCATCCAGTGTAAATGGGTCCAGGAGAGGGAGGTATCACTGATGGTTTTCATTTGCCAACAATAGAATCCAGCTCTGGCATGATTAAGCAGAGGATTCTCAGAATCCTGGCAAGGGTTTGAAAACCCAGGCTTTGAGTCTGTGCTGCCAGGAACTGGCCATGCCCAGCATGGATTAATCCTCCTGCTTTCCCACTGTCAGGTTCAAGTTCTCACGTGGGTGCACCCCGTCTGTGGAGCCCAGGTAGGATGCCTCACCCTAGTTGCAAGAGCAGCTGGGAAAGTGAGCACTGGGCTTCTACAAAGAAAGCTGTCTCTGCCTCCTAAGGGGTGGAGGTGGGTGATTCTTCAAACCAAATGTTTTAGTTAAGTTCTTGGTCATCTCAACTGATTCAGGAGTTTAATGAGAGACTAATTGTAAAAGTGTGGACAGCAAGAGGGGAAACCAACAACTTCCCCAGGGCCAACAAAAGTGGGAGGCCATGACCACCCTCTGACCTGAAAAGATTGGGAGTATTAATGAAATGTGGTGAGACTGGTAGCTCTAAAAGTTGTGGTCTCAAGCAGAGGAAGACAGCCACGGTCAGCATGTGTCTCAGCACTGGGGAAGCTGGGAGCATAAATACCCTGGTTCCTTTCTCTTCCCACTTTTTCAGTCTCCTGCTGGAGCCTCCCATTGACTGAGCACAGTCAGAAGCCAGTGGTCCAGGGAGCCCATGATGCAGTCCCTGGGGGTGAGGCTTTCAAGTACAAAGCAAGGTAAGGAAAGGTAGAGATTGGACATGGAGGGGCAAATGCAGACCATCTAACACTTGGGGAGAGTGATCAAAGGTGAAGATGGTCTAACCATCAAAAGAAAAAAGAAAAGAGAAGAAAAGGAAAGGAAAGGAAAAAGAAAAGAAAGAGAAGAGAAAAGGAAAGAAAAGAACAGGAAAGGAGAGGAGAGGAAGGGAGAGGAAAAGAAAGAAAGAGAGGAGAGGAGAGGAGAGGCAAGGGGAAGGGAAGGGAAAGGAGAGGAGTGGAGAGAAAAAATGAATCCTACCCAGTCTCAGGAAAGGGACGCAAACAGAAGCACACACAGCGCTGCGGCCGCCGCATCCTCTTGGACGCTCCCACACCCGTTGTCTCTTCTGTTGGCACGTCTTCCCTTTCCTCTTCTTCTCTTATCCTGGGTTCACAAAAATTGTTTTAACAGTTTTGCCTGTTCTTCTCTTAGTAATTTTTCCCCTCTTCTACATTTTCCCTGTGTCCCTTCCCCCACTCACTCACATTGTCTTCTCCATTTCAATTTTATTAAAAGGAAAAGTGCCCTGGAACGGCAGTCATGTGTCCCACGTTCTCGTCCTGGCCCAGCCTCCCTATGCTACTCATTATGTTATGGGAAGGGGCTAATGGCCTCTCCGCTCGATGCTCTGGACTACTGTTTCTTCTTTTGTCTAGCGAGGGGCTTTATTGCATTTCTTTTTTCAGTCATTCAAGAAATTTCCTGAGGACCCATTCCGTGCCTTCCAAGGTGCTTCATGTACAAAGTACAACAGTACAAAATAAAGTGAGGACACAATGACCCAGCCTTCTAGAATCTTTCAGCTTACTAAGGAAGATGGATACTGTGACATGATTAAATCTGTAAGCGTGCTTAGCAGTGATAGGTACTGCTGAGAAGTCAGGGTGCTGTGACAGCACACGATAGGGGGAAACAGACCTTGTGTGTGTATATGTTGGGGGAAACCAAGAAAGACTTCCTGGAGGAAGCGTGTGAGCCCCATGGGGCAGGGATCTTGGTGTGCTTTGTTTCCTACTCTAACCCCAGGGCCTAGGAGACTTCCTGGCATATAGTAGGCACCAAATGAATACTATGGAAGGAACAAGTGGATGCAAGTGGATGCAGTGAAGTGTAGGCTGAGACCTGAGGGATGGATAATGAGCTGTTTAGCAAAACAGCAAGGAGAACAGTAGGAAAGGAACAGGCAGCACAATGAAAGTCCTGAGGCAAGAGAGACAAGGCTGGAGTGGGACAGGGAGAGGACAGGGTGGCCCGGGACGATGCCAGGGAAGAGGCAGGTGTTAGGCTATATTGAGAATTTGATGGTATTCTTAGAGAATGGGGAGCCATTGAAGGATTTAAGGAAAAGAGGGACAGAATATAGTAGAGTTGGTTTGGGTAATCATTAAAACATAGTCTCTGTCCTCTGTAAGCTAACAAGGATTTATGGAGGTCTATAGTTGGCATGATGCTGGCGCCAGTAACCTGAGTGCCATGATAGGAATCACAAGTTACAATCGGCAAGAAGATACCCCAACATGGTGGCAATGGCTCCAGGGCAGAAGGTGGACATAGGAAGGGAAAAGGAAGGGATTCCTTCTTTTTTAACAGGAAACATTTGCAGAGATCTTAGGAAAAGGGAAATTTCAACAGGGGAAAAGGAGAGCCTTTCAAGGGGCGCCTGGGTGGCCTTTGGATCCCATGATCCCAGAGTCCTGGGATCGAGCCCCGCATCGGGCTCCTTGCTCAGCGGGGAGTCTGCTTCTCCCTTTGCCTGCCGCTCGCTCTGCTTGTGCTCTTTCTCTCTCTCTGTCAAATAAATAAATAAATAAATCTTAACAAAAGAAAAAGGAGAGCCTTCCAGATGAAAGCAGGAACAAAGGCCTGCATAAAGGACAATAGCGAGACACACTTGGAGAAGGAGGAATCCACAGTCGTGGAGGGCTGGGACAAAGGGGAGAACATTAAGTGAGTTCAGGCTCCGAATGGCATTTTTTTTCCTTTTCCGAGTTTATTGAGGAATAATTGACAAATATGATTGTATATATTTACAGTGTACAAACCCAATGATTTGATAGACACATACATTGTAGAATGATTGCCAAGATCAAGATAATAAACACACCTGTCACCTCACATAGTTAACTGCGTGTGTGAGGGGAGAGGGTGGTAGAAACACTTAAGATCTATCCTCAGCAGCTTTCAAGAATATAATACTGTCTGTACTGTTAACTATAGTCACCACTGTGCTATACATGAGACCCTCAGAACTCACTCATCTTGTAACTGGAAGTTTGTCCCTTTGACCCACATCTTCCCATTTCCCCACCTCCTAGCCCCTGGCAACCACCATTCTATTCTCTGTTTCTATGAGTTTGACTTTCAATTTTTAAAAAATTCTATGTGTAAATGATACCAAACAGTATTTGTCTTTCTCTGTCTGGCTTATTTCACTTAGCATGATGCCCTACTTTTTTTTATGACTGAATAATATTTCATTGTGTATCTCCATTCATCGGTCTAAGGGCATTTTGGTTATTTCTATATCTTGGCTACTGGGAATAATGCTGCAATGAACACAGGAAGGGAGATATCTCTTAGAGATACCGATTTCATTTCCTTTGGATACATTGCCAGGAGTGAGATGGCCGGATCATATAATTGTCCTATTTTTAATTTTTTGAGAGACTGCCATACTGTTTTCCGTGGTAGCTATGCCGATTTACATTCCAGCTAACAGTGCACATCCTGAACAACTTTTGATATCCTTTGTCTTTCTGATAATAACAGTCCTAACAGGAGTGAGGTGATACCTCCTTGTGGTTTTGATTTGTATTTTCTGATTATTAGTGATGTTGAACACACATTTTCATGTACCTACTGGCCATTTGTATGTCTTCTTTCGTAGAATTTCTTCTCGGGTCCTCTGCTGAATTTTTAATTGGATTATTTGCTGTTTTGCTATTGAGTTGTATGAGTTCTTTATATGTTTTGGATATTAACCCCTGATCAGATACATGGTTTGAAAATATTTTCTCTCATTCTGAAAAGGTTGCTTTTCAATTTTTTGGTGATTTCTTTTGCTGTGCAGAAGTTTTTTGTTGTTGTTTTTAGTTTGATGTAATGCCACTTGTTTATTTTAGCTTTTGTTGCCTGTGTTTTTGGTGTCTTATCCAAAAACATCATTGCCCAGACCAAAGTCAATAAGCCTTTTCCCTATGTTTGCTTCTAGAAGTTTAATGGTTTTGCTCTTACATTTAAGTCTTTAATCCATTTTGAGTTAATTTTTGTGAGTGATGTAAAATAGGAATCCCCTTTCATTATTTTTCCTTCTGGATATCCAGTTTTCTCAATACCATTTACTAAAGTGACTATCCTTTCCCTATTGTGTGTTTTTGGCATCCTTGCCAAAGATTGGTTGACTGTATATGCATGGGTTCATTTCTGGGTTCTGGGTTCTGTGTTCTATTCTGCTGGTGTATGTGCTTGTTTTTATGCTATTACTTTACTGTTTTGATTAATGTAGCTTTGTAATATACTTTGAAATCAGGAAATGTGATGCCTCCAGCTTTTTTTGTGTTTTTTTTAAGAGTGCTTTGACTATCCAGGGTCTTTTGTGGCTCCACACAAATTTTAGGATTGTTTTTCTATTTCTGTGAAAAATGACATTGAAGTTTTGTTTTGTTTTGTTTTTTAGTTTCAAGTTTTTATTTAAATTCTAGCTAACTAACATACAGTGTACTATTATTTTCAGGTGTACAATTTTGGTAGGGATTGCCTGAGAATGTAGATCACCTTGGGTAGTATGGGCATTTTAACAATACTAATTATTCCATTCTCTAACACAGATGTCTTCCCATTTAGTTGTGTCTTCTTCAACTTTTACCTCCTTGGTTAAATTTATTCCTAAGTATTTTATTGTCTTTGATGCTATTATAAATGAGATTGCTTTCTTAATTTCTCTTTTGGATAATTCACTGTTAACGTATAGATAGAAACACAACTGTGTTTTATATGTTAATTTTGTATCCTGCAATTTTACTGAATTCATGTATTCTAACAGTTTTAAGTAGGGTCTTTAGGGTTTTCTATATATATATATATATATATATATATATATATATATATATATAAAATATATAGTTCATGTTATCTGTAAATAGAAATACTTTTACTCATTCCCTTCCAATTTGGATGCCTTTTATTTGTTTTTATTGTCTAATTTCTGTGGCTAGGACTTCCAGTACTATGCTGAGTAGATGTGGACAGAGTGGGCATCCTTGTCTTGTTCCCGATTTTAAAGGAAAGGCTATTAACTTTTCACCAACAAGTATGATATTAGCTGCAAGCTTTTTACATAGGACCTTTCTATGTTGAGGTATACTCCTTCTATACCTCATTTGTTAAGAGTTTTTATTATAAAAGGATAGTGAATTTTGTCAAATGTTGTTTATGCATCTATTAAAATGATTATATGATTTTTATCCTTCATTCTGTTAATGTGGTATCATTTAGTGATTTGCACATGTTAAACCATCCTTGTATCCTAGGGCTAAATATCACTTGATCAGGGAGTATGATCCTTTTAATGTGCTTTTGAATTCAGTTTGTTAGTATTTTTTTTTCTTTTTTGGAAAGATACTCCTTTAAGTGTCTGGCTCTTGGTTTTGGCTCAGGTCATGATCTTGTGGTCGTGGGATCCAGCCCCCTGTAGGTGTCTGTGCTTGGCACATACTTAAGAGTCTCTCTCTTCTTCTCCCTCTGCCCCTCCCCCATCTCTCTCTCAAATAAATAAATAAATCTTTAAAAAAATAAAGATACTCTTTTTTTTTTTTTTTTTTTTAAAGATAGGCTCCATGCCAATGCGGGGCTTGAACTCACAACCCTGAGATCAAGAGTCAGTCACTTAACTGACTGAGCCACCGAGGCACCCCGGTTTGTTAGTATTTTGTTGAGGAATTTTGCATGTATGTTCATTAGGGATGTTGGCCTGTAATTTTCTTTTCTTGTAGTGTCCTTGTCTGGGTGCAGTATCAGGGTAATGCTTATCTCATTAAACTGAGTTTGCAAGTGTTCCTTTCTCTTCAGTTTTTCTGAGAAGAGTTTGGAAAGTATTGGTATTAATTCTTCTTTAAATATTTAGTAGAATTCACCAGTGAAGCCATCTGGTCCTCGGATTTTACTTGTTGGGAGATTTTTGATTACATATTCAACCTCCTTGCTCATTATTGGTCTGTTTAGATTTTTTTTTTTTAAGAGAGAGAGAGAGCATGAGAGAATGGGGCAGGGGCAGAGGGAGAAGGAGACAGAGAATCTTAAGCAGACTTTATGCTCAGCGTGGAGCCCAATATGGGGCTCCGTCTCATGACCCTGAGGTTCATGACCTGAGGTGAAATTAAGAGTCAGATGCTTAACCAACTGAGCCACCCAGGCGCCTGTAGATTTTGTATTTTCTATTGGTTTGTTCAGTCTTGTACTTCATGATTCAGTCTTGATATGTTGTATGTTTTTTTCAGGAATTTATCCATTTTTGGGGCGCCTGGGTGGCTCAGTCATTAGGCGTCTGCCTTCGGCTCAGGTCATGATCCCAGGGTCCTGGGATCGAGCCCCGCATCAGGCTCCCTGCTCTGTGGGGAGCCTGCTTCTCCCTCTCCCGCTCCCCCTGCTTGTGTTCCCTCTCTCGCTGCGTCTCTCTCTGTCAAATAAATACAATCTTTAAAAAAAAAAAAGGAATTTATCCATTTCTTTCTAAGTTATCGAATTTGTTGGTATATAACTGTTCACAGTGGTCTCTTACGATCTTTTCTGTTTCTATAGTATTAGTATCTTTCATGTAGTACGTCTTGTCTTTCATTTAAAGTTTTGTTTATTTGAGTCTCTCTTTTCTTCTTAATCTAGATAAAGGTTTGTCAATTTTGTTAATCTTTCCAAAACCCAAGTCAATTTCATTGACCTTTGTTATTGTTTTTCTCGTCTCTATTTAATTTATTTCTGCTCTGATCTTTGTTATTTCTTTCCACTAACTTTATTTTGTTCTTCTTTTCCTAGTTTGTTAAGGTTGTTCAGGTTTATTTGAGAAGAATGGGACAAGCATGTCTTTGGGAGTCATTATTCTGCCTACCATGTCGTACTTTCCCTTTTGACACTTTGCAGTCTCCTGCAGTTGCTTTCCAATGGACAAATTCAACCAGCGGCAGAGGACAAGGAAGCCTGAGGATGCAATTCATGGAAGTCACCATTTGGGGCATATGGAGTCATGAAGAAGGACAGAGAATGGAATCAGGGTGGGGCTTTGTAGACTAAATACTTAAAAGAGCTAGTTGTGTAATGAAATGTGTAATGGTACATAGTGATGTGTGATATCATTTATACAAATTGGAAAACCTATAGAATGCTTAGAGCAATGTTGTATGTTGTCAATGGCTAAGATGGTTATAACATTTTTAAGATAATCTTTTTATGGTAGAATAAATTTAGATTTACAGAAAAATTATGAGAATAGTAGAGATAATTCCCATATACCTATACCCAGTTTCCCCTGTTATTAACATCTTACATAGTATGGTACATTTTTCACAAATAATGAATAGATATTAATGCACTATTAACTAAAGTCCACAGTATTGAGATTTCTTTCTTATTCCCTAATTTCCTTTCTTCTGCTTCAGGCTCCATCTAGGATATCCTATTACATTTAGTCTTCATGTGTCCTTAGGTTCCTACGATAGTATGTCAGACTTACCTTGTTCTTGATCAATCAGAATATTTTAAAAGTGCAAGGAAATCACAAATACCAGATCACAAATACCAGAGGGCCTTGGTTACCTCTAGGGAGGTTTTGAGGGCCAGGGAGTCAGGGGAGGAACACGCAGGTGCTCCAGATACATCTGTAGTGTTTTATCTCTTTAAAGAGATGTGAAGCGGGTGTAGTAAATATTGAGAATCGCGAGCATTGGGTGGAGGGTAAGTTCGTTGTATTATTTTCTGCTACATATATTTTTTTACTTGTTTGAAGTATCTCCTATCAAAGGATTTGGTAGGGAGAAGAAGGAAATGCCATGTAGAGGGAGGAATGGGAGCAAAAGAAGAGGGAAGGTGGCTGCAGGCTAAGGAGGACGGGGTTGGGGACAGATGGAGCTGGAACATAGGGTTGGCAAAAGCTGTTGGAGGGCCGGAAATGCAGACCGTGGCTCTGTCGTGGATCCTGCTGATGGAGGATGAATCAAGCCTCTTCAGCAGCTGGGGGCCACGCCGTCGGAGCCGTGGAGTGGGATTCACAGGCTTAGTCTCTGGGATGGGTGTAAGTGTGCTGGTGGCCCTGGAGGACTAAGGAGGCACCTCAGCCGGGAGGATGGGGCAGAGGTGGAGGTACGTACCTATAAGGCCCCACACTTCAAAGGCGGCAAACGCCGTCCGCTCTCCGAGTGCTCTGTTACCTAATTTAACCCTGTCGCAAGGAGTCACTGCGGTAAGAATGATCATTACCGACTTTCTTTTGTAGCTGAGGAAAACGAGCTGCAGAGCGGTTAAATAACTTCCATGCGGTCCTAAATCTGGGAGCCGGGGGCTCTGGATGGGCGGGCAGCCAGGCTCGCTGCAACTGGCATGCACCTCACATTCTTGCTCCCTGCAGGTCCTAGGCTGATAGCAGTGGAGGCCATGGTGAGAACCAGGCATGAGGGATAAGGCACAGGTAGGTCCAGGGCAAGGACTGGCTTGAAGCCTGGGTGGCTAGAAGATACTGTTACCATGGAGAGACATTTCTTAAATCAGCCAGGAGAGCGGGATGGAGGAGCTAGCTCAGAAAAGTTGGCTTGAGGAGCTGAGGAAAGGTGGAGCAAGCAGCTGTCAGCCTGGGCACTGACTGTCTTCCAGCGGCAGAGGGAAAGCCACGAGCGTGAGCCAGAAGTGTTCGCTTTACGGAGGAAAGGAAGGGAGAGCAGCAAAAGGCAGGAAGCAATCAGAACTGTAAAGATAGAAAGGGTTTTGTAATCTTGGTTCATTAACTATTTAGTAGGCTTTTTACTTAAGTATGCTATTTCCTCCCACCTTGGTTTGGGCGAGCCTGATGAGAGGTGGTTTGTCCTTAACTTTTACAACTCCATCCGCTGCTGGAAGGGGTTCTTGGCTTGCTGTGGTTTCTAGAAGGACGAAGTAGCATTCTTTTGCCTCAGTGTCTGTCCTTGTTATTTATATTGTTCTTCCTAATTTGACCCAGCACTTTTTATTTCAATTTAAAGAGAACGATATTTTTTTCAATGTCTTTAGTTTGTGCAATCTATACCTACTGTGAGGGGAGATACCAACAGGAGTTGAAATAAACAGTTTTAAAATGTAGGATGTTATGCATAGAACATTACTGACTTTTGATTTTTTTAAATCCACCTTTGATTTCGAAGTGAAATTAAGGTTTTGTATGCTTATTTCTTTTGTCCCCATAAGGAGACATTGGGGAAGGGACTAAAAAGCTTCTTTCTTTGTCTTATGATGGTTCAAAGTTGAGTCCTCACTGAGATCAATTTTAAAACACACTGAGGAATGAGCATCTTTTTAAATGATCAACTGCAAAGTGGAGAATCTATGGATGTCATCGTATGTCAGACTATTATGAGACATGCACTTTCTGCTAAAGTATGTTCTAAAGATGCATTTACTGTAAAACATTAGGGGGCTATCAAATGCAAGTCAGATTCAGATAGGAGTCTTTTTTCCCCCAATCATTTCTGAAGAAATCTAAAAAGAAGCAAAGTTAGGGGAGAAAAGTATTGATACAAAGCTTGACTTTTATTGTTCTCATGGAAATGAAAATTTATAGAATGTCAGTTATTAGTCAAATCATTTTAACATATATTGAATTGCATAAGATAAGAGAGTAGAAACCATTAGCTGAAAGAACATTGGACCTGGAGTCAGGAGACTTGGTTCCTTCCCTAACTTTCTACAATACCAGGCAAACCAGGATCATCAGCTCTTGCCATCGAAGATGCCATTATCATTGATCTGGGGTTTAGACTCACTAGGTTCTAAAATTCTTCCCATGTGGTTCTACTGAACATCTGGTGTTGAGAGCCATTGCACAGAACAACAGTTTGGTATCATCTACCCACTACTGCTTGATGGAAGAGGAAGGTGAAGCAGCCAGTGCTTCTGATGGGAGAGATTGAGGCAGAGTCAGAGGCCGAATGTAGTGGACATTACAATTGACTCTCAACATCTCTTTCCCTCTAGATGCTTAGTCTAAGCTAACTACAAGACCCTCACACTCCTGGCCAGTCATGGGGTCAGGGTAGAGCATATGACTTAAGAAGTCTGCTGCTGCTGGTTGGAGGTTGGGGTGTCATTCTGGGAAGGGTCTCTCTTACCTGAGAGAAGGTGCCAGAAGGAGATATTGGTGTTTTGTTTTGTTTTTTTTTTTCATGATATTTGGTGTGAATGCGATCCATGGAAGCTATCTGGCTGCCTGCCTGTGGCTGAAGTAAACATCAAAGCTCAGAACGTCCTGGGTGTGGATGACATTGTTAAGCCTATATTATAGTAACCTGCTCTGGAGCAATCCTACCTCTGAGATTTTTATGTTGGAATGTTACAAAATTGATATTTAAAGCCATTTTGAGTTAGATTTTTATTTTCAGCCAACAATACCCTAGATGATATTAGTGGGAGATATTTCATTCCTGGCATAAGGTCAAAGGAGAGTTTTCTAATGCAGTCTTCTCTGGGACAATGCCAGAGTCTTCTTGTGGTGAAGGCCGAGTCTGGAGCCTGGAATCACAGAGTGGTAGACTTAGTAGAAAGCCATGCGATTCAAACTCCCTATTATTCTTTTAGTGGGATTTGATTGACATACAACATTGTATTAGTTTCATATGTCCAACATACTGATTTGATATTTGTATGTCAAATTTGTATATATTAGTGAAATGATGACTGACGTAGGTCTACAAACTCCCTATTGTTGATGAGTAGGTAAGAACCAGAGAAGTAATAGGACCTTCCTAAGATCACACAGCAAATTGGTGACATGGCTATGTGTAGAGAACCCAAGAGATATTGTCTGGTACAACTCAATTAGAAGGACCACATTGCACTATATTTTTAATATATAGCAAGTTCTTTAAGTTCTTTTCTGTCTTCCTTCTACGTGTACAGTGATGCCAGAATGTTTCTCACCAAACTCAGTCTAAAATACAGTGTTCAAGTGTTCAAGCTATTATTGGGTCTTGCTGTATCTGAAGGACTTTATTCTGAATAAAGAATAAAGAGAAATTAAATCCAATCAAGAGAAATTAGATAAGCTGCCTAAATTCCTTTTGGTTCATATTAGAAGCCACCAGAGCTTGGCTGAACACATGCTTCACCCAGGAGCAAAGTGGAGGTCAGCATCCTTCCTATGATTTTACAGAGATGTAAACAATTCACCTGCCCTTCAGGATGCCTCCCCATCATCGATATTGTACCCTGCAGTTAGATTTATTCTAAGGCTGGGTCTGTTATTAAAATTTGAATAGCTCTGGGGGCGATAGTATGTAAATCCATGCTTCTTACGGTGAGGTAATTGTACCCCTGGGTAACCTCCTAGGGAAAAACATAGCACAACTTCCTGGAGAACAGACTTAACGTGATGGGAACCAAGAAAACGATGTAGGAGAACATCCAATTTCATGCCGGGAGCCTCAGTTCATTTCCTCGTGGGCTAACTTGGGCTTCCTGTGCTCACACACGTGTCCCTGAAAGATGGACCCAGCAGAGGCTGTATCCTTTTTTGGATGACCCAGCCTTGGAAGTCAGTTAGCCTCACTTCTGCCATATTCTATTGAGTGGAACAGTCAAAAGCCTGCCTAGGATCAAGGGGAGGGGACATAGAAACCACCTCTTGGGTAAATGACAAAGTCCCGGAGAAGCAAGCAGGACTGGAAATACTACTGTGGTCATTTTCAGAAAATAAGGTCTACTGCAGCTAGCTTACTGCGGTCAAAGGGAATTCATCTTTTTTTTTGAGTCTGCTGTGGCTACAGAGAAATCCCTCAGTATGTCTGTGTCTCATTCAGGGGAAAGGTTGTTTTAACAAAAACCGAGGAAGAATATGGATGGGTCAGTCTAAACTTATTTCCAATGCTTGAAAAGGAATTCCACCTGCAGCTGTTCCAGGAACATCTTTAAAAATAATAAAAAATACATTAAATCTGCCTCCAAAAAATATTGTTGTCAAGGCAATTAACCACTAGGTATTTGGAAGTGAGGGGGATGCTGATGTTGTCCCAGACCTTCTGGGTCTAAATTTCCTCACCTGAAAGTTAAGCCTGCCTCTGTCTACCTTGGAAGTTATCAAGATAGTGTGATAGAAAGATTGGGAGTTAGAGAGTCTGGAATCAAACCTTTACTCCCTTCTGAATCTAATCTTGAACAACCACATCATTTTTTAAAGCCTTTGTTCCTCACCAGAGTTTAGAATAACAATCCCAGGTAATAGAACCTACCTCCTAGAGGATACAAGAGAGTGACTGTAAGTAAGTGATGCAAGTAGGTTCCTAATGGGATGGTCAATGGGAAAATGCAGGTTAGGTTCCTTTGCACCATGTAAACTCGGTGGAGAATTTGGTATTGTTGTTATCATTATACCCAATTTGCTAGCTCTCCCCTAGTTCAGCAGTTCTGAAATCTAGGGTTCATGGAGAGTCTAATAAAAGAGTTAAACATATAGATTCTTGATATCCAGTTTGGGAGATTCTAGTCAGTAGGTCTGAGATTGGATCTGGGAATGTGTAATTGTAACATGCCCACCCGTGATTCTGGACACATTCACGGGTGGGCATTTGGGACCCACTGAAAAGATCCCTGAGGATCTGACCCCTTGGGCAGTAAGGCCCACAAAATGTAGCTCTGCTTCATAACGGGCAGTTAGGGCAGCTCCCCCTGAAAAGTGTGCAGGCACCAGAGGATGTCAGAATGTTTGCACACCTGGGAGGGGTCTTGGCAAGAGGAAGAGCAGACCCCCTAATGGAAGGTCTGTCTTCATGGCCACCTATGAGACTGTTATCAGTGCCCTGAGTTGAGAAAGCGTGAGGATTTGTCTAAGGTATCAACAACGGAAGGTCATTCTCAGTTCATAAAGTAGAACGATTACCCAGGGCTTAATTTTTCCTTGAAAGATCAAGTAATTAAGGAACAAAACACACTTTGCATAGGATCAATTTACATGTCAAGCATCATTAGAATGAACCTCTTTAATGATGGGTTTGGTGTTTCTGAAAGAGCTGTAGCAGTAAGCTGGCTTTTGATACATCTACCCCACAGTCCTCCCTGCCTTTCTAGAGGAAATGTACACAGAACGTCAAGTGGTTGCCACTGAGCGAGACACTGACAAGAAGCAGGGAGTGATTTATTTTCTTTGGCAGGCATGTTCCCTGCACCCCGGGGCAGTGTTGGATAACTCAGGAATGGTTATATTTAAGGAGTCGTTTTCACTCTGACATAGTTTTGCCTCCCTCTCTTCCTTTAGGATAGTCTTACTTCTGTGATTTAAAAAATCTTAACTTTTTTTTTTTTTCTGGGAAACATTTTGCCTCTTGTACTGTTTAACATAAGCAATTGTATAATTTTTTTTCATTTTTCTATTTCTTCTATTTGCCCCTGTATCATATTCTAGAATAAGCTTAAGGATATTGCTGATTACTTTTTGAACTTTAAAAATCCTTATAATGACTTTATATTTTTCCTATCAAACTTTCCTGCTTTAATAATTTATAGAATGTAAAATACTATTCAGTTTATTATTGTCCACATATTTAGTTTTTATGTTATTATTTATTCTCTTTTTGAGTGTGTTATAGATGCTCAAGATTTAAAGATTTGTGAGTGGTAGTTAAATTATGCACTCATGGGGCACCTGGGTGGCTCAGTCGGTTAAGTGTCTGACTTTGGCTCACTCAGGTCATGAACCGGGGTCCTGGGATGGAGAGCCATGTCGGGCTCCCTGCTCAGCAGTGAATCTACTTCTCCCTCTGCCTCTACCCCCCTAAAATAAATAAATAAAATCTTAAAAAAAAATAAATTATGCACTTGCCTCACAATCTAGTTTCCCTTATCAAAAAATGGCACAGAAAAAGACATAGTAATTCTTACTCTGCCCCCTAGTGGAGGTAATTGAGTGCAACTGGTTCCTTTCTACTCTTGTCTACTTCGTAGCGTATACATAATAATCTGTAACACATACTGAGCATCACCTGAGCCCTGTAGCAGACATTGTATCATTTAAGTCACACAACAATTGGAGATGCTATTTTAAGGAAACCGAAGGCCATAGAAGTCAGAACCTAGTATCTAGAAGCAAGACTCAAATATAAGGATGTCCAAATGCAAAGCCTCTGTTCATTCTATTATGCCATGCTGCCTCCAATCCAATATCTTGGACAAAGAACAGTCGAACAAAACTATGCATTGGATCTCTGATTCCTATGTACTGGGAAGAGTACAGGATTTGGTGTCAGGAAGACGTGGCTGTAAACCCTATCCCTGTCACTTACAGTCTCTGTTACCTTGGACAAGTTAGTTAATGTCTCAAAGTTTCTCATCTCCTACTATCTATGAGGATAGTAGTGGCCATGTTTCAGACATCTTTGGTGAGAACTGAATGAGGTAATTCATGAAAATACAAGATAAGCAACCATTGCATGGTAAGTCTGATGACCATAATCTGTTGAAAAATATTGTGCATGCTCCAAACTCAAATTTATTAGGCACACTTTTTTGTTGTTCTTGTCTTTTATATAACTTCCCCATATAATCTTCCCCCGGTAGAAAGGTACTTACAGTCCTTTGGCATCTCATAGAGTTGACCCTGGGAACTGAATTTTTTCCTCAGTGGGTCTAGTTTATGAGAGAGTTGCCTTTGTTTTTATTAAATAACAAAGGGCAGATACTTAGCCTCAAATGAGAATCTGTTCATTTGACTTTTATTGCTTTTATATTATTCTATTCAAAGTCATTTAGAAATTTATCTCCTAATAAAAAAATTTTATGAATTTGCGAATTCAATGGTTTATCGGAGATTTGGTCACTATTTGGTGCTAAAACCTGCCAATCAAAAGGCCTTAGCATGCTTGAAAATGGAGTTACCGCCAAACGAACATGTTTTCAATGAAGGAAACAAAATGGTATGGAGCAGTTGTAGGGATGGTAAAACTCTTAAAATTCCTCAGAAACTCATGAAAAATAAATGGTACAACTTAGAAAAATTCCACAATGCTTACAAGAATGTGGTGAGACAGGAATTCTTATATCATGTAAACGAGTCCGTAGATTGGCCTGATGTTTTTGGAAAGCAATTGGTAATTTGTAATATGACCTTTAACAATGTTCAGACATGTTGAACTTTCACTTTGAAAAAAACCTGCCCTGAAGAGAGAAGCTAGTAAAGCTTTAGCTAAAAGGATGCTCATCAAAGCATTACTGATGACCAACAAGTTAGAAATGAGCCAACTATCAATAACAGAGAATTGCTTATACAAATTATAGTATTTATATGAAAATGAACTATAAATAGACATTAAAATTATTGTATGAGCTATCACCTGGGAAAATACAATTCTATAAACTCTCATTCATCTATCTCAAAATTATGTACATAAACATTGTGTTATAAATACACGATTTCCTTCCAGTGTCAATTTCCTTCTTCAAGATCTACCAGAATGTTCTGTGTCACTCCAGAACTCTTTCTTGCTTCCAGTTGTTGTTTTAATCAAGACTGGATTGTAGTTAATTAAAGCATTTCCACTCCTGTTAGAAAGAAATTGTTCTGTTCATATTTTCTTTTTAGCATATCAGGAGACTTGGGCTGAATAAGGAAAAGATCTTGACAACCAACGGTGATAGGAATCCAACAACCATGGCTGGCTCTTTATTTTGAATATGGGGTTGATATAACAACATCATGATTTCCTGGAATTCTTTTTGGGGCGGGGAGAGGGGGTCTGATTGACCAAAAATCCAGTTCTACACCTGGCTTTAATCTGCACATTGGTCATCTTAAAAAGAGTCAAATTTCCATTCAGTAATAAATCATAGTATTTTAGTTCTATTTTGCATCTTTTACTTTTTTGGTTTTATTGAGTTATAACTGAGAAATAATAAACTGCACAAATTTAAAGTGTATAATGTGATAAATTTGACAAATGTGTATACCTGTTGCGTTATCTCTTGTTATGTAACAAATTATCCCCCAAATTAGTGGCTTAAAATAGCAAGCGCTTATCATCACAGTTTCTGTGGATCAGGAATTGGGGAGCAGCTTATCTGGGTGGCCCAGGCCCAGGACCTCCCCTATGGTGCCAGCCAGGATGTTAAAAGAACTGCAGACACCTGACGGTTTGACTGAGGCCAGAGCATCTGTTTCCAAGATGGCTGACTCTCATGGCTGTTGACCGGATGTCTTACATTAACTTCAGTGTCCTTGCAGAGGCAAGTGACTTCCCTCAGAGTGTGTGATCCAAGAGAGAGCAAGAAAGGGGAAACTGCAGTGTGTTATGACCTAGTCCCTGAAGTCTGTCATCACTTCCTCTCTTTCCTGTTTGTTAGAAGCAGGTCGCTAAGTGCAGCTCACACCCCAGGGAAGGGGAATTAGGTTCCATTCCTTAAAAGGAAGAGTATCAGAGAACCTGTGAGCACATTTTAAAATCCCTGCAGCCACGAAATCAGCAACATGATCAAGATAAAGAATAATACCCCATATTAATCAAATTCTAAGCCTAATTAAATGTTGCTCTCTCTAAGATTTGAATTCTGGTGAAGTGATTACATTGCACAAAGTATTTTTCCAAATTCCACTGCTACCTTGTATTCACAGAGCACCTTTCAGTCTGAATTATTTTTAAAGTGTTTTCAAAATTGTACTGAGAGCAGTTGGCACATCTTTTATGCCTGAAGCCAATGAACATCCAGTGATATCTGACCAGAAATATAAAAATTCCTTATTTGGGGGGAAAAAGAAAGGAGAAAGGATGCAGCAGAGGATAAATAAGAATATGCACATAATTTATAATTCCTTATGTCAGGCCTTTGACCTCTTCTCAGCCTCACTGGAAAATTATGTGGACCTTCTAAAGAATGTTTTTTTTTTTTTTTTAAAGATTTTATTTATTTATTTAACAGAGAGAGAGAGAGTACAAGCAGGAAGAGTGGTAGGCAGATGGAGAGGGAGAAGCAGGCTCTCCCCTGAGCAGGGGAGCCGGACATGGGGCTCGATCCCAGGACCCCAGGATCATGACCTGAGCCGAAGGCAGCCGCTTAACAGACTAAGCCACCCAGGTACCCCAAGAATGTTTTGTTCCTGATCCACACTGAAAACATGTCCTTAGTCCTAGCATGCTCACCCTGCATCTCTTCAGTGAGCACAGAGAGAACACATTTTCTGGCTCCTGAGGTTTTCTGAGAGCAAAGGGTTTTCTCTGTTGTTGTTGCTGTCACAAGCACTTAGGTGAGGACCACAGAAACACAGCACGATTACCACCTCGACACAGTAGACACGTGTGGCTATCGGGCTCTGTGCAAACCGTTGCACACAGGTTAGCTCCTTTAATTCTTACAATAGCCCTATAAAATAGGGGTTACCATCCCTGTTTTCATTTTTTTTCTAATAAGAAAATCAGTAAAATTAAGGCAATTGTCCTTGATCACCTATTCAGTCATTTGTTCACATTTTTAAAAGGTCATATATATCCTTTTATTTTTAAATTTTTTTAGTTTAGTTTTGTTTTTTATTTAAGTTTTAGGTAGTTAACATACAGTGCAATATTGGTTTCTGGAGTAGAATTCAGTGATTCCTCACTTACGTACAATGAACACCCATTGTTCATCATAACAACTGCCTTCCTTAATACCCTTCACCCATCTAGCCTGTCCCCTCCATCAACCCTGTTTTCAAGAAACATGTTTTGACCAGCAACTACGTGCCAGGTGCTGTTTAGGTGCTGGGGATCCTGAAGGAACAAAACAGTTAACATTTTCAAAAGAGTTGAGATTTGAATACAGATTGCTCAAAGTCTGCATTCCTAACCACCATATCAGTGGTTCTAGAACATTTATGAGAATAAATACCATTTGAGAAGCTTATTAGGACGGCACATTTACTCCCTGGAGATTCTAATTTAGATGGCCCAGGAATCTGCAATTTAATCAGCCATCCTAGGTAATTCCAAAAAAGTGGTCCGGGAACCACACTTTGAGAAACACTGCTCCAGTACCCTGCTCCAGCTACCAAAGAGAAGGCCAACATTTCTTTTCCCCGTTGTGGCCAATCATATTGTATGCTCAGTATTTTCTCCCCCTATTTACATGGGCCAATCTCCTTGAATCCAAGGCTAATATGTCCCAAATTCATAACAAATAATTCCAGAATTTAGCAGCTTAAAACAACAAGCATTATTTTAGTTTCTGTATGTCAGGAATCGGGGAGTGGCTTAGCCGAGTATGTTGGGCACAGGTTCTTAACAAAGATGCAATCGAGAAGTTGGCTGCACCTGCAGATCTTTCAAGGCTTTACTCAGGTAGATGTACTTCCAAAGTCATTCATTTGGCTGTTCCCAGTTCTAAGAAGATCTGCTTCTGCTTCCAAGCTAAATCCCACGGACCTCTTCATTGTATGTTTGCCTCGCAACATGGCAAGCGGCATGCCCAGAGCAAGGGATGGAGAGAGAGAGAGTGCCCCAATTGGAATTTGCATTCTTTTTATAATTAGTCTTGGAAGTGACATCTCATAACCTCTGTTGCATTGTACTTGCTAAATCCATTCCATAGTTAAGGGGAGGGAGTTAGGTAAAGGCATATGCTAGGCATCGTAAGGGCTCCTTCTAAAGATACTCACTCAGTAATCCCTGGGACCTGTGGGTATGTTACATTACATGGCAAAAGGGAGTTTGCAAATGTAATTAAGGTTATGGACCTTAAAGTGTGGTGATTATTCTGGAATCTCCAGGTGGGTCCAATGAAATCACATGAGCCCTTAAAAGCAGAAGAGGCAGGCTGAAGAGGGAAGGGCAGAGAAAGGGTAAAAGGAAAGTCGGAAAGATTTTTAACGGTGAAAAGTATTTGACGTGCGCTTGCCAGCTCTGAGGCACGAAGTACAGTGACTAGAGAGAGGCTTCTAGGACTTCTTCTAAAGCATAAGGATGTATGCGGACTGGCTGTAGGAGTAAAGATTGGTTCCTGAGTGATAGCGAAGTACTGAAGATCTCAGTCCTACAACCACGAAACTGAACTCGTCCGAGAACGTGAAAGCGCTTGGGAACAGATTCATACCCAGGGCCTTCTGTAAGGAACACGTCCCCGCCAACACATTAATTTTAGCCTCGTGGTACCAGTGGGACTTCTGCCTACTGAGTCGCAAGATAAAATGTGGGTGGTGTTTTAAGCTAAGCCTACTGTAATTTGTTACAGCTGTACTAGGAAGTGAATAGAAGCATGAAAACCAGGATATGGGATCATTAGGGGCTATTTACCACACTGAGTCTGTGCCGGGTGAATGAGTGTCTCCTAGAGTGTAGAGCACCTTCTGCTGCTCTTGGGTTTACCTGTAAATGAAGAGCTCTCTCTGTCAGTACCACAAATGGGGAAAGTTACTCTAACGTCCCTGCACTGTTGAAAGTGGAGTGGGCAAATTCAATTTCATGGGCCGCCACCAGAAATTAGAAATTGCCTGAAAAGGAGACCAAGGGGGAAGTCTTTTGGGGATCATTCACTGTTAGTGCGTTTGTTTGGGGAGTTGTTTTTTCCACGATGTTGCCATGGCTTAAGTTGCTCTGCCCAGGGCTGCATTTGCACGCTCAGATGTCAAGCCTAATGGAAGTAAAGCAGCTGTTACTCTTGGACTTGATAAGTCCTGGTTGGTGAAGAATAGGGGACAGGTGGAAGAGCATGTGTAAGGACTCTTGAATAGGTGTAGAACCCTTGAGGGGAAAACACTCTAATTTGCTCTGTATTGGGGAAAGCTGTACCAAATTGTGCTATTGTCTATCCTATTGGGATTTGTGTATGTGTGTGCATGCTTCACAAAACTGGATCACATGAAAAGCACTTGAGAAACTTTAAAAATTTTTTTTATCCTGGGCTTCATCACCATATGCTCTGATTAGTCAAGGTGGAGATAGTGAACTTGGAAAACTTTTCTCTCTGGAATCTTTCCTGCAGAATTTGTTTCGGCTGGGTCATTTTCGTCACTATGGTGATCGGGCTGACAGCTGGCTAACTGGCTGTTTTCATGGAAAAGAATCCCGGAGTGTAATGAAGAATTCAACTTACGTGCCTGATAGATAAAGACTCTAAAATAAAAGAATGAGTAGATGAATAAAATGATGTACCTTGAGGCCCTAGAGGAAAAGATTGGAGATACCATAAACCTGTACTTGTTTTAAGATTTTATTTATGTATTTGAAAGAAGGTGAATGAGAGCAAGCATGAGCAGGGGAAGGGGCAGAGGGAGAGGGAGAAGCAGGCTCCCCCCTGAGCAGGGAGACTGACACGGGGCTCAATCCCACAACGCTGGGATCATGACCTGAGCTGAAGGCAGATGCTCAACTGACTGAGCCACCCAGGTGCGCCCCCCCCCCGTACTTGGTTTTAATGATGAGATCATAGAGTGATTTTTTTTTTCTTTTAGGGTGGTCTTAATACTAAATGACCTTTAAAATCCAGGGGTTGGCTCTTTTAGATGAAAATCATTGCATTGACAGGGAAGGCCTAGGGATCAAATGATTATTTTAAAGCTTCTGGAAAGTTATTTGGTTTTTAAAATATAATACTGCCCTTTGAAGCATTTTCTCTTTTCTACTGATAGTACAAGGAAAAGGTTCTAGATCTCTACCATCTAAAAGGAGACTGGTGTGTAAGCGAAATAATGAAATGGTCTTTTTTTTCTTGATAATAGCCGACCCAAGCATCAGCCAACGTGTAGTATGCCCTAAGAGTGACTGTATTTTCCAGAAAAGGCAGAAAAGAGATTATGTAGATGTCTTCAGATTTCATTCGATTTTTGATAATACATAAAAATCTTGTGGTGTTGACCAAACACTGTTTTCAGCTCAAGGTTTGGAATTCTTGACACCTGAGAATCTTTCAAGACTTTTTAAAACCAGATACTGATTTCTTGCTCATACCATCAAATCTCTAAGAAATACCCTCCCCCACCACCACCACATACCTCACAAAACCTGACTTCCCCTTTAGCTCAAGTGTCAACACATGCTCTCTTGTGAAGGCCATTTTCTTCCTTGCTAAGCCTATGGTTATGTGTCAGTTTCCAGGATTTCCATTAGCAATACCACTCCTCCCTCTCAAGTTCTATTTTTAAATGTCCTTTGAATTTTGGCTGGATCTCCATTAGCTGACCTGTCTTTTGACTTCTCTGCTCTATGAATAGAGGCAAGGGCAGAAAGATGCCAAGAGATACACTAATTTACACTTGCTCTGGAGTGATGTTGACCACAGGAAATGGATTACACCAGGTGCATACCAATGAGATGGGGAAAAAGGGTAAAGAAGCAGCTGCCAACTTTTCAGAAACAGGATAGCCTTTACTTGTCTGGGGAATGGTTTTGCGATCTGGTGAAAACCACACTTTAAAACCCTAGCTCAGTTAGGCTTGTCACCCACTTGTTGGCTGACTTCTGGCCTTGATTACATTAACTGTATTCATCACTGTTATAATGAGCTAGTGCATTTCTTGGTTAGTTGGAAAATAAAGGTCTATTGCAGTGTGGACATCAGAAATAGAGAGCATTGTTGATTTCATCGCAAATAGTTGTTGGAAGCTCCTGTGTCCTAGAAATGAGCAATATTTAGGAAAGGACAAAAATCAATATAACTATAGCAAATTAATTGAAAGTTAAAGTGTAGGGTGGGAGTAGAGGAGATAGGAACGGGAATAGAAGTGAGAGTCTATTCCCTGGATGGAAAGGATATCAATTTTTGCTTTTATCTTCAAACTCTATGGGTGTTCTTAATATATAATGATAAATAAGCTTCTGATTTTGGTGGAGGGGCTGGGAAATAAGTCCTTCTTAGACTGTCATCATTCAATTACTCTCTCTCGGGTTTTCTTTCAAAGTACCCATCGGCATAGAATCCTGTGTTCACCGCTATCGTTCATGCTCCATTCAGGGCTGTGTGTCTCTCCATTGTTCCTCTAAAACTGCTCTTGTCAAGGTGATTGGAAAGCTTTGTTTTTTCTTCATATCATTCGACATTGTGTGGTGCATCATTCCTTCCATCTCAACTTGCTCCTTTCTTGGTTCCTTGTACCCCACTCTTGTGCCATTCTCTGTCCATCTCTTTGGCCACCCCTTTTCAAGTCTCCTTTGTGAGCCTGCCTTCCTCAGTTGCCTGCAAATGTGCTGAATCCTAGTTCCCAGTTCACTCCTGGCTCATGTGAAAGAATTGTTTGCTCCATTTCCAGAATTTTGATTATCATCGGTTTTATGTCAAATATATTCAATAAAAATGTATGAATTTCAGATGTATACCACTTTGCTTTGATACATTGATGTACTGTAATATGAACACAGTTGTAGCAATACTTACCACCTTACCTAACTCTAGTACAATACTGATATTACACTGTATGTTCTCTGTGGCTTATTAGTGAATAACTAATAAGCACTACTTGCTGCACATTTGTACCTTTTAAACAACATGAATTATATTCCTCCATCCCACCCATTCCCTAGTAACTACCATTTTACTCTGGCTTGTTTTGTTTTGTTTTTGCAAGTTGCATTCTTTGAGATTTCACATATAAGGGATATTCAGCAGTACTTTTTCTGACTTGTCTCACTTGGTATAATGTGTTCAAGGTCCATTCATGTTGTCAACAACAACAAAAGGCAGGATAACCAGCTTGATCCTGGCTAAAGAAGAATCCATTGTGTATAAATGCCACATCTTTTTTTATCCATTCATAGGTTGATGGACATTTAGGTGCCCCTATCTTGTCAGTCGTGAATAACGCTGCGATAAACAAGTACATCCCTAGCTCTCTGGAAAATCCTGTTTTCATTTCCTCTTTCCTTTGTGGGATGGGGGGAACCGTCCCTGAGTTACTTGCCTGTCCGTGTCCTTTACTGTGCACAATAAACACTTCTAATTACCAAATGTGCGGAGGGTTTTTCCCATACTAAGCACTTCTCTATGACTACAGTTGATCCTGTAGTTTAACTCCATTCTAACATTGTCTACCTGCATAGTGTTAGATCCCCCAGGTTAAGGGCTCAGTCCCACAAAACTCCTATACCACCACACCATTTGTAAGGTATAGATCAGAGATTCCAGTAATCCCTTCCTAGGGTTCTACTAATTGGATGGAGTGGCTGACAGAACTGAAACATTGTATTTACTTACAGTGGTTAATTATAAAAACAAACCATGCTAAAGGATACAGTTGGACATACTCATGGAAGAAATGAGTAAGGCAAGGGAGAAATGCAGAGTGCTTCCATGCCCTCTGGAAGTGTCACACTCCTTGCATCTCAAGGTGTTCACTAGCCTGGAAGTTCTCCAAACCCCTTCCTATAGGATTTTCATAGAGGCTCCTTCACATAGGCATGACCAATTATACTCCTTTCCAGTTCCTCCCCTCTCTGAAAGGTGAAGGGGAGGGCTGAAAATTCCAAGTTTCTAATCATGGCTTGATCTTTGTTTACCAGTCCCCATCCAGGAGCCAACCAAGAACCCACTCATTGACTTCAATAGAACAAAGGATGGATCTACTGCTCTTAACACTTAGAGAATTACAAGAGTTTTAGGAGCTCTATGTGAAGAACTGGACAGTTTTTGTTTTGTTTGCACTGAGCTAACAGTCCCCCCCCCCTTGGTCTCTGGCTACACACTTCTTAAAGCAAAATGATAGAGAAGTCAAAAGACTAGACTACTGACACCTTAGTGGAATCCCATGCAGTGATTAATAATCTTTCCAGACCATCATTACCATATGAAAAGCAAAAAGCTAAAAAAAAAAAAAACACCTTAATTATAGAGAACAAACTGGTGGTTACTAGAGGGCAAAGGTGGGTGGGAGGATGGGTGAAATAGGTGAAGGGGATTAAGACTACTCTTGATGAGTGCTGAATAATGTATAGAATTATTGAATGACTATATTGTACACCTGAAACCTAACACTATTATACTGGAATTTAAAAACTAAAAAATTAACTCCTGTATATGACCACTTAAATACATGGATCGATTATTTAAGTAGTGATCAGTAATCCTTAAATATTAATAACCTAAAAAAAAAAAAATCCCCCAAGGCAAGGCCACTCAGTTTTGTAGGCTTCCATTCAGTATTCCGGTTCCAAAAGCAGGAGTGGTGTCCATAAACACTGGAGTTCACTCTTTGAAGCCTATATATGTATATAAAGCTGAGTTAAGACACAACATTCTATTGCTCTGATCCTCTTTTGAGGTGTTAAAATAATACTGGTTTTCCTTAATTATAGGTCTCATTTATTCATTACTCCACCATTAAGCTACTGGTCCTCCTCCTGTCTGTTTATATCCAAATTCTCCTTCGGAAGGGATATTGGTTTTGGCCACCATGCTGATCTGAATTGCAGGCAGCAAAACTAGTGTAGTAAGTGCCTCCCTCTTACTCCCTTCCTTTTCATGTAGGGTAAGGTTACCTGGAGAATGAGTGAGCTATTTTGACCATCAAGAAATATAGCTGCATTTACTGTTACTCCCAATTTTGTCAGATAAGGTAAAGGCACATCTTTCCCCATCAGGCCCTAAGGAATTCTGACCTAGAGGTTTAAAATACAGTTAGTTGCTTTGAAATCATCCCTACTTCCAGCCATTGTAGTTAAAGCCCTGGTCGTATGACCCTTGCATCAGGTAAGGAAAGGGGGGAAAAATGAAGCGCTTTAGGAAAGACACTACCAGTGTCCTTCCCTACCCCCTCTTCTCCAGATCTACCAGAAAAATTAAAGCATCTATCCAATAAGGACACTCCTTTAATTCCGCTCCTGTCGAGTGTCCGCACACACTCATGAAGGTGTGTACACCAGCCCTTCAGGTCTTTATTTTCCTCCATTTTAGGCAACCAATGTTCTAAGTGTCAAAGCTCTTAATACAGGAGCTTTCCAAACAGGATGTTGTCCATTCGTCACGGAACTGTCATCCCCAATCCAGGTAGCTCTTTGGTCACTTGAGAGCTGTTGATAGGACACTGTCCAGGTGATAATAGAATCCAGTAGATCCTCCCACTGTTTGAGTCAGTTCTAGGGGAAAAGAGGATCCCAGCTTGTATCTCCTCCTCGGATTCCCCAGGAGGTAGCATGATCCTGAAAAAAACATTTCTATTTTATCATGTAACTCTTCTGGACACTGCCATACCCCCATTAGAGCATTCCTCAGATAACGTTCTAGACATTTTGGATATTCTAGGTTTAAAGATCACTTTGTGTTCTATAGTCATCAGGTGAGCATCAATGTTAGACAGTAGGATAGTGAATATCCCTGAAATGGAGATTCTCTAGTCCAAAGTGCTACTAGCCCTTGCTGGGAAGTTCCCACAGGCTTTTGCCATAGCCCCAGTTTAGGTTGCACACAGAGTACTGCACAGAGAATTTGTACTGTCATTCTAGCTTCTGTTTGACACTGTGTGGGTTCCCCCAATCTTACTGGTTTCCATTTAGTGTATGCTATAACATGACTTGAAAAGCAGATTTACATGCCTTCTATTTTACGATACTGGGGATGTGAAACACTGTCAAGCCACATACGGTGTTCATCCCCATAATACAGTCAGCAGAGGCACAACCATTTCATGTGAGTCCTGTTGAAACAAACCAGTTTCCCTACACACTTGTACCTTAATTCCATAAACCCTTCTGCTCTTAACTGTAGCTTCTATTAAGGATTTTATTAACAGATTTTGATTTATAACACTAGGTAGGGGAACTGTTACCCAGCCAGACATGCTATTTATTCCCATGAAACATTGAGGTAAAGGAGACACAGCTTCTTTACCTAAAGCCTGTTTGAACATGGCAATTTTCATAATCTTAGCAGCTCTCACATTTTTATCCTCTTTCAATCTAATTGTAGTCCCACCAAGACTTCATGAATGGGTTTGGTAGTATAGTTTGGGGACCTCCTTTATCAAGGAGTCCTGGAAACTTCTGTTTTTAATCCCCGTGATCATTTTACCCACTCCTGTACAGAAGGCTTTGCATCCCCAGTGAGGGGTTCAGCCAAGGAACCCTGGCCCTTTTGTCAATCTTTAACTTGATTAATGTGCCTAACTATTGTCCCAGGAGATTGCTGGTCAGATCTCTTACAGTAATCTCTACATTTCCGCTTTAAAATTTTTCCAAACTTGGGTAAATAGAACTTACTTGTTTGGGGCCCTCTAATGTTGAGAGACAAGCAGCGGGTTTCTTTGATCATGCTGTATTTAAACCTTTGATTTAATCCTATCAATATGCATTTTATTTAACCCACTTTAAAAAAATTCACGTATGTATATTTATATATTTGTATATATAATATATAAATTCCAGTATAATTAACATACCCTGTTAGATTAATTTCAGGTGTACAACATAGTGATTCAACAGCTCTATGCATATACTCAAAAGTATAAGTGTACTTTTTAAATTTAAAATTGATTAACACATAGTATAGTATTAGTTTCAGATATAGAGTTTAGTGATTCATCAGTTGAATATAATACCCAGTTCTCATTACATCAAGTGCCCTCCTTAATACCCATCACCTTGTTATGCCATGTCCTTACTCCCTTCCCCTCCAGCAACCCTCAGTTTGTTTCCTGTAGTTAAGAGTCTCTATGGTTTGTCTCCCTCTCTGATTTCATCTTATTTTTCCTTCCTTTCCCGTGTTCATCTGTTTTGTTTCTTAGATTCCATATATGAGTGAAATCGTATGATACTTGTCTTTCTCTGTCTTATTTCACTTAGCATAATACCCTTTAGTTCCATCTATGTCATTGCAAATGGCAAGATTTCATTCTTATGGCTGAGTAATATTCCATTGTGTGTGTGTGTGTGTGTGTTTGTACATGTATATACATATACATAACACATCTTCTTTATCCATTCATCCGTCGATGGACATCTGGGCTCTCACCATATTTTGGCTATTATGGATATTGGTGCTATAAACATTGGGGTATGTGTGCCCCTTTGAATCACTATGTTTGTATCCTTTGGATAAATACCTAGTAGTGCAATTGCTGGGTCATAGGGTAGCTCTATTTTTAACTTTTTGAGGAACCTCCATAGTGTTTTCCAGAGTAGTTGCACCAGCTTGCATTCCCACCAACAGTGTAAGAGGGTTCCTATGAGTGTACTCTTAATTCCCTTTTCCTATTTCACCCATCCCTGCAGCTGCCTCCCCTCTGTAACCATCTGTTTTCTATATTTAAAAGTCTGATTTTTGTCTTTTTTTTCTTGGTCTGTTTCATTTCTTAAATTCCAGTATGAGTGAAGTCATATGGTATTTGTCTTTCTCTGACCAACTTATTTCACTTAGCATTATACTTTCTAAAACTATCCATGTTGTTGCAAATGGCAAGATCTTATTCTTTTATTGTGACTTATATCACCTCTTCCTTCCATTCATCTATCAATGGACACTTGGGCTGCTTCCATAATTTGGCTACTGTAAATAATGTAATAAACATGGGGGTGCATATATTTTTTCAAGTTAGTGTTTTCATGTTTCCTGGGTAAATACCTGGTAGTGGAAATACTGGATCATATGATCTAATTCTATCTTTAGCTTTTTGAGGAGACTCCATACTGTTTACTGCATTGGCTGCACAAGCTTCCATTCCCACTAACAGTTCAAGAGGGTTCCCGTTTCTCCACATCCTTGCTAATACTTACTTTTCGTGTTGTTCATTTTAGCCATTCTGACAGGAGGGAGGTCATATTTAGTTGTAATTTTGATTTGCATTTCCTGGATGATGAGTGATGTTGAGCATCTTTTCATCTGTCTTTTGGCCGTCTGTCTTTTTTGAAAAATGTCTTTTCAGGGCCTCTGCCCTTTTTTAAATTGGATTATCCATTTTTGGGGGGGTGTTGAGTTTTAGAAATTCTTTATATATTTTGGATACTAACCCTTTATCATATACATCATTTGCAAATATCGTCTCCTATGCCACAGGTTGCCTTTTAGTTTTATTGATTGCTTCTCTGTCCAGAAGCTTTTTATTTTAATGTAGTCCCAATAGTTTATTTTTGCTTTTGTTTACCTTGCCTCAGGAGACCTATATAGAAAGGAGTTGCTAGGGCATATGTCAAAGACATTACTTTGTATTCTTAGGATTTTAATAGTTTCAGGTCTCACATTTAAGTCTTTAGTGCATTTTGAATTTATTTTTGAGTATGGTGTAAGAAAGTGACCCAGTTTCATTCTTCTGCATGTTGCTGTCCAGTTTTCCCAGCTCCATTTGTTGAAGAAATGGTCTTTTTCCCATTGGATATTCTTTCCTGCTTTGTTGAAGATTAGTTGACCATAGAATTGTGGGTTCATTTCTGGGTTTTCTGTTTTGTTCCGTTGATCAGTGTGTCCATTTTGGTGCCAGTACCATACTGTTTTGATCACTAGAGCTTTGTAACATAACTTGAAGTCCTGAATCGTGATGCTTCCAGCGTTGCTTTTCTTTTTTAAGATTGCTTTGGCTAGTCAGGGTCTTTTGTGGTAATAATTTAACGATTATTTGTTCTAGCTCTGTGAAAATCCTTAAATAATTTAAGGATTATTTGTTCTAGCTCTGTGAAAAATGCTGGTGGTATTTTGATAGGGATTGCTTTGAATGTGTAGATTGCTTTGCAGAGTATGGACATTTTAGCAATATTCTTCTAATCCATAAGCATGGAATGTGTTTCCATTTCTTTGTGTCATGTTCAGTTTCTTTCATCACCATTTTATAGTTTTCAGAGTACAGGTCTATTACCTCTTTGGTTAGGTTTATTCCTAGGTACTTCATTATTTTTATAATTGTAAATGAGATGGATTCCTTGATTTCTCTTTCTGCTGCTTCATTATTGGTGTATAGAAATGCAATAGGTTTCTGTACTTGGATTTTTGTATCCTCTGACTTTACTGAATTCATTTATCAGTTCTAGCAGTTTTTTAGTGGAGTCTTCGGGTTTTCTGTAGAAAATACCATGTCATGTGGAAATAGAAGTTTTACTTCTTTCTTGCCAATTTGGATGTCTTTTCTTCCTTTTTGTTGTCTGACTGCTGTGGCTAAGACTTCCAGTACTATGTAGAATAAAAATGGTGAGAGTGGACATCCCTGTCTTGTTCCTGAACAGGAAAAGCTCTCAGTTTTTCCCCATTGAGGATGATAATAGCCGTGGATTTTTCATAGATGGCCTTATGTTGAGGTATGTTCCCTGTAAAATCTAGTTTGTTGAGAGTTTTTATCATGAATGATGTTATATTTTGTCAGATGGTTTTTCTGCATCTATTGAAATGATCATATGGTTCTTTTATTAATGTGATATATCACATTGATTGATTTACAAATATTGAACCCTTGCAACCAAGAATAAATCCCACTTGATCATAGTGAATGATTTTTTTAATGTATTGTTGAGTTTGGTTTGCTGGTATTTTGTTGAAAATTTTTGCATCCATGTTCATCAGAGGTATTGGCCTATAGTTCTTTTTTTTTTTTTTTTTTTTTTTTTTTTTTTTTTAGTGGTGTCTTCATCTGGTTTTGTTATCATTTGTTACCAATGTTGGCCTCCTACATGAATTTGGAAGTTTTCCTTCCTTTTCTTGGACTAGTTTGAGAAGAATAGGTATTAACCCTTCTTTATAATATATATTTTGAAAATATTTATTTTAGAGCATGAACAGGAGGAGCAGAGGGAGAAGGAGAGAGAATCCCAAGCAGACTCAGCACTGTGCATAGAGCCCGATGTGGGGCTTGATCTCATGATCATGAGACCCCAACCTGAGCTGAAACTAAGTGTCGGACACTCGATGAACTGCTCCACCCAGGCACCCCATTAACTGTTCTTAAAATGTTTGGTAGAATTCACCTGTGAAGTCATCTGATCCTGGACTTTTGTTTGTTGGGAGTTTTGTGATTACTGATTCAGTTTCTTTGCTGCTTATCAGTCTGTTCAAATTTTCTATTTCTATTGTTTTCTATTCTTGTTTCAGTTTTTATGTTTCTAGGAATTTATCCATTTCTTCTAGGTTGTCTGATTTGTTGACCTATAGTTTTCCATAATACTCTCTTATAATTGTTTTTCTGTGGTGTTATTTCTCCTCTGTCATTTGTTATTTTATTTGCATTCTTTATCTTTTCGATAAGTCTGGCTATAGATTTATCAATTGTATTTTTTTTTTCAAAGAACCAGCTTCTGGTTTCATTGATCTTTCTTTTTCTCTTTCTTTCTTTCCATAATTCTTTTTCTGTTTTGTTCAGCTTCATTAACTTCCATTACTTTGTCTTCTAGAACACTAATTCATTCCTCTGTCCAGCATGCTGCATATTGCATCAAGACTATTTCCAATCTTGTCTATTGCATTCTTCATCTCTGATTGATTCTTTAATTATTTTATCTCTGTGACAAGGGTCTCCTTGATGTCTTCTATTCTTTTCTCAAGCCCAGTGAATATCCTTCTGATTGTTGCTTTAAATTCTCTGTTAGGCATGTTACTTATATCTGATTGGCTTAGATTTCTGGCCATGGCCTTATCTTGTTCTTTCATTTGGGATAAATTAGTTTGCCTTGGTATTTTGTGTAAGTCTCGGCCTTCTCTGTGTTAGAAAAGTCCATTATGTTTCCTGCTCCTGAAAAGAATGGCTTCGTGAAGAAGAGGTCATGTAGTGCCCAGGGCCTGGCACTTGAGGGAGTGTCTCTGGTGTGTGCTGTGTGCATTCTGCTGTTGTGTTTTGGTTGCTCGATACCTCAGGCCAGTCATTCATTGTGCTGTGGGCAGTGTTTGGTCCTTGGCCTGAATGTAGCGAGTTTTAACTAGATGTGCTCTGAGCTGCTTGTGAACTGAGGCCCTGCAGAACTCTGTGTTAGGCAGAGGTGGTGTGAGCCAGGGTTTGTGCTGCTTTTCTGGGCGGGGGGCCGGGGGAGGGGAGAAGGGAGGGACTCACTGTGCTGGGACTGAGGCAAACTGACTGAGAAGGGCAGTCCTGCAAGAGCACAGCAGAGTGGGGCTTGGTGTAAGCAAGGTAGGCAGCCAGTGTCTGCTTTGTGCTGCTTCCTGCAGGTGGCCCTGTGTTTATGCTGAAGGGTGAGGGAGGGAAATGGCACCTGCCAGCTCCTTTGTTCCCAGAGAAGCATGTCCATGAATGCTGCCTCTCAGGGAGGGGCTCCAAGAAGAGTGAATAACCTCCCCACTCTGTGCCCCAGGCATTCTTCAGAGAGGTGTTTCTGCACTGTCTGTCCCTGCGTTGTTGGCCTGCCTTCTGTTCAGGAGCTGCACAGAAGCTCAGGGCTATCCCAGCCAAGCCCACTGACCTTTAAAACTCCAGGCTTTAAGCCATGTTGGTTGCAAGGACTTGCAAAATTCAACTCTTCTTGTTTTCCAAGCCAGGAGTTCTGGGGTGCTCCATGCAAAGGATGCCCTGGCAAGTTGTCTGGAGCTGAAATAGTGTGGGCCTAGAGTATATCAGAGGGCTTTGTGCTTGTGTCACCTTGGTGAGATGCCTGGATCTATAGTGAGCACTAACCTGTGGTGTCCCAGTGGCATGGCACTGAGACTTCCCTTGATGGAGGGCTTGGGCTGGTGTGGTCTAGAGGCCCAGGCAGGGTTCATTGAGGCCATAAGTCGGCTAACGTGTCCAGACCCTGCTCTTGTGTGCATTGTCAAGGTGGAAAGGGAGTATAAACAGTGGTGCTCACCAGCCCCTCCAACCCAGAATGTTCCAGTAGCTCCCCCACCTTTTGGCAACATTCTACGATAGGGTCTTTTATATAGATATATATTTTTTAAGATTTTATTTATTTATTTGACAGAGAGACGGCAAGACAGGGAACACAAGCAGGGGGAGTGAGAGAGGGAGAAGAAGGCTTCCAGCTGAGCAGGGAGCCCGATATGGGGCTCGATCCCAGGACCCTGGGATCATAACCTGAGCTGAAGACAGACGCTTAATGACTGAGCCACCAAGTGCCCCAGATCTTTTATATTCTAGTTGCTCTTGTAAACACAGGTTTTTTCCCATGTCCCAGGGCAGATGAATCTGCTCACAGTCCCTCATTACTATTTCTTCCCACTGCAGTTCACAGCATTGGAGGTGGGTGTTCCTTAGTTACTGTGTCTTGCTGTTCTCTATGTGGTCTATCTTTCTTTTGTTAGGCCGAAGCTATTAAGTCAGTCCCTCAGTTTGTCTTCAGGAGGAATTGCTCTATATATAGATGTAGATTTGGTCTGTCCTTGGAGGAAATGATTTCATGTTCTTCCTCCATTGTCATCTTGAACTAGAAGTCCCTGTAGTATATTTTTAATTTCAGTTAGTGTATTCTTCAGCTCTGACTCATTCTTATATATATATAATCTCTTTTTTGAAGTTTTCCGTGAGTTCATGGACTTTTCTCTAGAGCCTCGTGAGTATCTTTATGACCATTACTTTGAAGTCCTTATCAAGTAGATTGCGTATCTCCATTTCCTTTGGTTTTTCTTTATCTGGGGTTTTGTCTTGTTTCTTCATTTGGATCATAATCCTCTAATTTTATCTGATTCCTGTATGTGTTACTGTGTATTAGCTTGGTCATCTACATCTGGTCTTGAAAGTAGTGGCCTTCTATAGAAGGTGTTCTGTGGTGCCCAGTAGTGCAATCCCTCCCAACTCTGTCACCAGAACCAGGTACTCCAGATGTGTTCCCTGTGTGGGCTGTGTATGTCTTCCAGCTGTGGTGAGGCCATGACTGCTACAGGTGCTCCTGTGAATGGGGCCAGTCCTCAGCCTGGCTGTATGCAATGACTGGCTTTGAGTGCTGTGGAGGGCACTAATGGGCACCACTGACTGAGGCTGGGCTACAGCCACTGCTGCTGTGGATGGCAGGTGGGGCTAGCTTACCCCTGTTCCCCAGGATGGAGTCACTCTGGAGGGGCACTTGTCCCAGTCAGGATTGCTAGCTGGTGTGGCAGGCTGGGCATCACTCTAGAGGGGTACAGGTTCCTACTGAGGCTGCCTACTATGTGTGGCTGTGTGGGAGCTGCTCTGGGAGTACACTTGCTAAAGCTGGTGGATTGAGTGGGGCAGGTCCCTCAGGAGCACCTGGGCAGGGCAGGCAGTGCTACCAAGGTAGATGAAGAGTATCAGAACTGGTTCCACAAGTGTTGGGCTAGCTAGGCTGAAGGTATTTAAAAAAAAAAAATGGTGCCTACTGGCACCTCTGTTCCGAGAAAGCTCTTGAAGATCCCTGCCTCTCTGGCACATGCTCTAAAATTAGTAAATCTTCTCAATCTGCTTCTGTGCTGGGTCTTCTGCAAAGTGCTCTAGCATGCTGGCCCTTTGAGAGCAGAGACTTGGTTTGCTGAAACCCTCCACCTCTCTCTGAGGTAAGCCCTACTGATTTTCAAAGCTCCCAGGGTTAAGTCCTGTAGATTTTCAAGGCCAGACAATATAAAGGCTCATCTTTTCAGTACAGGTCTTCATGATCAGGTGTAGGTTTAATCCCCTGGTCCTTAGGGCATGGCTCCATGTCTGTGATATTCTTCCATTTTGTGGGTCACTGCTGAGCCAGTGGTTTCCCCTTCTACCCTTCTTCATGTGGCCTTCTCCTTCTGCTTTAGCCATGGAAGGTGTGCCAGCCACATGTCATTTTCAGAGTGCATTGCATTGCATGTAGTTGTTGCCTAAGTGTATCCATGGGAGGAAGTGAGCCCAGGATCCTCCCACTCTACCATCTTTCACTTTCTAGTAATCTCGTGTCTTTTTGGTATCTCTAAAACCCATAAGGGGAAGCTGAGACAGCAAATTCAGAAAGGTATTCTGAAATGCCCTTTGGTTTTGCAACAATGTTATATGGGGTGTCCATAAGAAAGGGCCCCCCTTAACCACAGCATTTACCATGAATGACTAATGGGCCTAGTGGGTGAATATCCTGATCATCATGAAGCCAGTCCCACATGGCTTGCATGTGGGGCATATCAGCTGTTTGCTCTAGGGTCTTCAATTTGGCATTTGTAGGTGGATGATGGACAATCCTGCTTCTCAGTGTAAACAGACCTTATTGTGGTTTTTATCCAGCGCCCAAGGTGTGCTGTTCCCTCAGGGGTAACTTCTTGTGTACCTAGATCACATCTGTGATTGTTCCATAATGAGCTGAGTCCTGTTTCAACCCAAACATGCTCTTCCATTCTGCAGCATTCAGAGCCATAGACATACCCCTTAAATTAGACATGCTCACAATCCATTTCAGTAAAAGTTCTTCTAGAACTGATCCCAATGTATATAAAAGGAAACAATGCTTTCACACAATACCCTCTGGTTTCAGTGGCTTCTTGGTTTTGTCCTTTCTGTTTGCTGACTACGTTCTTGATAACCAGACTGCCTTCGGCTCAGGTCATGATCCTGGAGTCCCAGGATCAAATCCCACATCGGGCTCCCTGCTCAGCGGGGAGTCTGCTTCTCCCTCTGATCCTCCTCCCTCTCATGCTCTCTGTCTCTCATTCTCTCTCTCTCAAATAAATCTTTAAAAAAAATAAAAAGAAATCTGAGTTTGATCAAGCATCGACGCCCAACTCTGCATTCTTTTTTACTTTTAGATTAGCTATTAGAATTTTGTTGTATTATACAATAATCAATGGATTATGCATTTTGTCTTTTTCTTATACATTGAGTGAACCAATTCTTCGGGAGTTGAATCCACCCCTGAATTCCACTGGTAACTTTTATCTGTAGTAACTGATTACAGCCCAATTGCTGCTCTAACCGTGGATAATCCTGTGACCACCCAGGAATCAAAAGTTCCTCATTTGCCACTCTTTGATCCTTTCTTTACCCAAACCACATACTTCCATGGGCTAGGCCATTTTAGCAAAATCCCACTTCATTGACAACAGCAGTAATACAGGAAAAATTCAGCTTTTTCCTTTCTCTGTATGAAAAACCCAGTTCTTCTCTACTATGATTTTATTCCCTGTGAGTCTCCTTAACATCTTTTTTTTTTTTTTTTAAGATTTTATTTTTTGAGAGCAAAAACAAGCAGGGGGGGAGAGGCAGAGGGAGAGGGAGAAGCAGACTCCCCACTGAGCAGGGAGCCTGATGTGGGGCTTGATCCCAGGACCTGGAGACTATGATCTGAGCTGAAGGCAGACACTTAACCATCTGAGCCACACAGGCGCCCCTGAGTCTCTTTAACATCTTAGACAAAACTCTTCACTCTGAAATGTCTGGTCACTAAATGTGTGGAGGTTTTTATGATGCCATCTGTGTATACTATAATTGAACCTAATTCTAACATTGTCTACCCAAATAGTATTAGATCCTACAGGTTACAGGCTCAATCCCACCCACCCCTGACTTCAGATGCCTGTTTCAAGATCAGGTTTTCACATAGGCTTTTTTTTTCTTTTTAAATGTTAATCACCATACTTACATCATTAGTTTATGATGTAGTGTTCCATGATTCATTGTTTGTGTATAACACCCAGTGCTCCATGCAGAATGTGCCCTCTTTAATACCCATCAGCAGGCTAACCCATCCTCCCACCCACCTCCCCTCTAGAACCCTCAGTTTGTTTTTCAGGGTCCATCATCTCTCATGGTTCATCTCCCCCTCCAATTCCCCCCCCTTCATTCTTCCCCTCCTGCCATCTTTTTTTTTTTTTTAACATATAATGTATTATTTGTTTCAGAGGTACAGATCTCTGATTCAACAGTCTTACACAGTTCACAGTGCTCACCATAGCACATATCCTCCCCAATGTCTATCACCCAGCCACCCCGTCCCTCCCACCCTGCACCACTCCAGCAACCCTCAGTTTGTTTCCTGAGATTAAGAATTCCTCATATCAGTGAGGTCATATGATACATGTCTTTCTCTGACTTATTTCGCTCAGCATAACACCCTCCAGTTCCATCCACATCGTTGCAAATGGCAAGATTTCGTTCCTTTTGATGGCTGCATGATATTCCATTGTATATATGTACCACATCTTCCTTATCCATTCATCTGTCGATGGACATCTTGGCTCTTTCCACAGTTTGGCTATTGTGGACATTGCTGCTATAAACATTGGGGTGCACGTACCCCTTCGGATCCTTACATTTGTAAGTTTGGGGTAAATACCCAGTAGTGCAATTGCTGGGTCATATGGTGGCTCTATTTTCAACTTTTTGAGGAACCTCCATACTGTTTTCCAGAGTGACTGCACCATCTTGCATTCCCACCAACAGTGTAGGAGGGTTCCCCTTTCTCTGCATCCTCGCCAACATCTGTCATTTCCTGACTTGTAAATTTTAGCCATTCTGACTGGTGTGAGGTGGTATCTCATTGAGGTTTTGATTTGGATTTCCCTGATGCCGAGCGATGATGAACACTTTTTCATGTGTCTGTTGGCCATTTGGATGTCTTCTTTGCAGAAATGTCTGTTCATGTCTTCTGCCCATTTCTTGATTGGATTATTTGTTCTTTGGGTGTTGAGTTTGATAAGTCCTTTACAGATTTTGGATACTAGCCCTTTATCTGATATGTCATTTGCAAATATCTTCTCCCATTTTGTTGGTTGTCTTTTCGTTTTGTTGACTGTTTTTTTTGCTGTGCAAAAGCTTTTCATCTTGATGAAGTCCCAATAGTTCATTTTTGCCCTTGCTTCCCTTGCCTTTGGCGATGTTTCTAGGAAGAAGTTGCTGTGGCTGAGGTCGAAGAGGTTGCTGCCTGTGTTCTCCTTTAGGATTTTGATGGACTCTGTCTCACACTGAGGTCTTTAAACCATTTGGAGTCTATTTGTGTGTGTGGTGTAAGGAAATGGTCCAGTTTCATTCTTCGGCATGTGGCTGTCCGATTTTCCCAACAGCATTTGTTGAAGAGACTGTCTTTTTTCCACTGGACATTCTTTCCTGCTCTGTAGAAGATTAGGTGACCGTAGAGTTGAGGGTCCATTTCTGGGTTCTCTATTCTGTTCCATTGATCGATGTGTCTGTTTTTGTGCCAGTACCATACTGTCTTGATGATGACAGCTTTGTAATAGACCTTGAAGTCTGGAATTGTGCTGCCACCAGCTTTGCTTTTCTTTGTCAACATTCCTCTGGCTATTTGGGGTCTTTTCTGGTTCCATACAAATTTTAGGATTATTTGTTCCATTTATTTGAAAAAAGTGGATGGTATTTTGATGGGGATTGGATTGAATGTGTAGATTGCTCTAGGTAGCATTGACATCTTCACAATATTTGTTCTTCCAATCCTTGAGCATGGAACGTTTTTCCATTTCTTTGTGTCTTCCTCAATTTCTTTCATGACTGTTTTATAGTTTTCTGAGTACAGATCCTTTGCCTCTTTGGTTAGATTTATTCCTAGGTATCTTATGGTTTTGGGTGCAATTGTAAATGGGATCGACTCCTTAATTTCTCTTTCTTCTGTCTTGCTGTTGGTGTATAGGAATGCCACTGATTTCTGTGCATTGATTTTATATCCTGCCACTTGACTGAATTCCTGTATGAGTTCTAGCAGTTTGGGGGTGGAGTCTTTTGGGGTTTCCACATAAAGTATCATATCATCTGCAAACAGTGAGAGTTTGACTTCTTCTTTGCCGATTTGGATGCCTTTGATTTCTTTTTGTTGTCTGATTGCTGTGGCTAGGACTTCTAATACTGTGTTGAATAACAGTGGTGATAGTGGACACCCCTGCCACGTTCCTGACCTTAGGGGGAAAGCTCTCAGTTTTTCCCCATTGAGAATGATATTCGCTGTGGGTTTTTCATAGATGGCTTTTATGATATTGAGGTATGTACCCTCTGTGACTATACTCTGAAGAGTTTTGATCAAGAAAGGATGCTGTACTTTGTCAAAAGCTTTTTCTGCATCTATTGAGAGGATCATATGGTTCTTGTTCTTTCTTTTATTAATGTATTGTATCACATTGATTTGTGGATGTTGAACCAACCTTGCAGCCCAGGGATAAATCCCACTTGGTTGTGGTGAATAATCCTTTGAATGTACTGTAGGATCCTATTGGCTAGTATTTTGGTGACAATTTTTGCATCCATGTTCATCGGGGATATTGCTCTGTAATTCTCCTTTTTGATGGGGTCTTTGTCTGGTTTGGGGATCAAGGTAATGGTGGCCTCATAAAACGAGTTTGGAAGTTTTCCTTCCATTTCTATTTTTTGGAACAGTTTCAGAAGAATAGGTATTAATTCTTCTTGAAATGTTTGGTAGAATTTCCCTGGGAAGCCATCTGGCCCTGGGCTTTTGTTTGTTGGGAGATTTTTGATGACTGCTTTAATTTCCTTAGTGGTTATAGCTCTGTTCAGGTTTTCTATTTCTTCCTGGTTCAGTTTTGGTAGTTGATACATCTCTAGGAATGCATCCATTTCTTCCAGGTTATCAAATTTACTGGCGTATAGTTGCTGATAATATGTTCTTATAATTGTTTGTATTTCTTTGGTGTTGGTTGTGATCTCTCCTCTTTCATTCATGATTTTGTTGATTTGGGTCATTCTCTTTTCTTTTTGATAAGTCTGGCCAGGGGTTTATCAATCTTGTTAATTCTTTCAAAGAACCAGCTCCTAGTCTCGTTGATCTCTTCCACTGTTCTTTTGGTTTCTATTTCATTGATTTCTGCTCTGATCTTTATTATTTCTCTTCTCCTGTTGGGTTTAGGTTTTATTTGCTGTTCTTTCTCCAGCTCCTTTAGGTGTAGGGTTAGGTTGTGTATTTGAGATCTTTCTTGTTTCTTGAGAAAGGCTTGTATTGCTATATACTTTCCTCTTAGGACTGCCTTTGCTGCATCCCAAAGATTTTCAACAGTTGTGTTTTCATTTTCATTGGTTTCCATGAATTTTTAAAATTCTTGTTTAATTTCCTGGTTGACCATTCTTTAGTAGGATGCTCTTTAGCTTCCATGTATTTGAGTTCTTTCTGACTTTTCTCTTGTGATTGAGTTCTAGTTTCAAAGCATTGTGGTCTGGAAATATGCAGGGAATGATCCCAATCTTTTGGAACCAGATGAGACCTCATTTGTGACCTAGGATGTGAACTATTCTGGAGAATATTCTATGGGCACTAGAGAAGAATGTGTGTTCTGTTGCTTTGGGATGGAATGTTCTGAATATATCTGTGAAGTCCATTTGGTCCAGTGTGTCATTTAAAGTCTTTATTTCCTTGTTGATCTTTTGCTTAGATGATCTGTCCATTTCAGTGAGGGGCATGTTAAAGTCCCCTAATATTATTGTATTGTTGTCTATGTGTTTCTTTGCTTTTGTTATTAATTGCCTTATATAATTGGCTGCTCCCATGTTAGGGGCATAGATATTTACAATTGTTAGATCTTCTTGTTGGATAGACCCCTTAAGTAGGATATAGTGTCCTTCCTCATCTCTTATTATAGTCTTTGGTTTAAGGTCTAATTTGTCTGATAGAAGGATTGCCACCCCAGCTTTCTTTTGGTGTCTGTTAGCATGGTAAACAGTTTTCCATCACATAGGCTTTTGACCAACCAGCTTTAGATGAGATACTCCAACAACCTCTTCCTCAGTTTTAATTAATTTGCTACAGTGGCTCACAGAACTCAGAGAAACATTTTATTTATTTTGCTGACTTGTTGTAAAGGGATATGCCAAAGGGGTACAGTGTAACATCCAGATGGAAGAGGTGAAGAGAGTGACGTATGTGGGAAGAACACAGAACTTCCATACCCTATCAGTCCACGTTCCCAGCACCTCTGCATGTTCACCAACTTGGATGCTTTCTCAACCCCATACTTCTGGGATTTTACCGAGGCATGATCATTTATTCACTCCATTTCCAGCCCTGCTTCTCTCTCTGGAGGATGAAGGGTGAAACTGAAAATTCCAACTCCTTGTGATGGCTTGGTCTTTTCTGATCACCACCCTCCATCTAGGAGCCAACTCAGTTACTTTCAAAGAACAAAGTATCCTCCTAGTGCTCTTATCATTACAAGATTTTAGGAGCTCTGTGTCAGGAACCAAGGTCGGATATATTATAGCTAGATCTAGATATATATTTCTTATTATATTACACAATATATACCCAGAAGTGGAATTGCTGGAGCATTTGGTAGTTCTTTTTAAAATTAAATTAAGTTAAATTTTATTTATTTGAGAGAGAGAGAGAGAAAGTACAGGGGGGAGGGGCAGAGGGCGAGGGAGAAGCAGACTCCCCACTGAGCAGGGAGCCTGATGTGGGACTCGATCCCAGGACCCTGGGACCATGACCCAAGCTGAAGACAGATGCCTAACTGACTGAGCCACCCAGGCGCCTCCTTTTTAAATTTTTTGAAGAACCTTCATATTGTGTTCTTAGTAGTTAGATCAATTCACATTCCTACCACCAGTGTATGAAGTTTCCATTTTCACCATATCCTTGCCAGTACCTATTGTCTCTCTTCTTCTTGATAATAGACATTGTTATAGATGTAAGGTGTATCTCATTGTTGTTTTGATTTGCATTTCCCTGATGATTAGCATCTTTCATGCACTCGTTGGCCATGTTGATCTTTGGGAAAAGGTCTCTTTAGTTCCATTTTTTAAATTGGATTTTTAGTCATGATATTTAGTTGTGTAATATTTTAGATGTTAGCCACTTATCCAATATATGGTATGCAACAGTGTTCTCCCATTCTGTAGGTTCTTTCCATTTTCTATCTTTGGTGCAGAAGCTTTTGAATTTGTAGCCCCATTTGTTGATTTTTGCTTTTACTATTAGTGCTTTCAGCATCATGTCAAAAAAGTAATTGTTAAGAGCAGTATTGAGGAAGTTTTTCCCTATGTTTCCTTCTAGAAGTTTTATACTATCTGATCTTCTCTTTAAGTCTTTCATCCACTTTGAGTTATTTTTTTGTGAGTGATGTGAAAAGTGGTTCAATTTCATTGTTCTGCAGGTGTTTCTCCACTTTTCCCAGCACCATTTGTTGAACAGACTATCCTTTGTACATTGGGTGCTGTTGGCTTCCTTGACGAACACTAGTTAATCACATATGTCAGAAAGCAGTTCTGGGCCCTCTATTCTGTTCCATTGTTCTATGTATCTATTTTTGTGGCAGTACTACACTGTTGATATTACCATGATTTTGTAGTGTAGTTTGAAATCAGAAAACGTGATACTTGCAACTTTGCTCTTTTTTCAGAGGATTGCTTTGGCTATTCACCTCTTATGTGGTTCCACACAAGTTTTAGGATTGTTACTTCTTTTTTTTGTGAAGAATGCTTTTAGTATTTTGATGGGGGCTGCACTGAATCTGTAGATGATTTTGGGAAGTTGGGATATTTTAACAATATCAATAATTCCAATCCGTGAACAGGGGATATGTTTTTGCTTGTGTCGTCTTAGATTACTTTCAGCAAAGTCTTGTAGTTTGTTTGGTATAGATTTTTCACATTCTTGGTTAAATTTATTCCTAAGTATTGTTTTTGATGCTAGTGTAAGTTTTAATTCTTTTTCAAATGTTTCATCATTATTTTAAAGGAATATGTGTGACTTCTGTATGTTAATTTTGTATCCTGAAACTTCACTGAAATTGTTGATTAGTTCCAACAGATTTGGTTGACTCTGGGAGTTTCTATATGTCAAATCATATCCTCAGCAAAAAGCAAGAATTATACTTGTACATTTTTAATTTTCTTTGTCTTATCTAATTGCTCTAGCTTGGAATTTCAGTACTCTATTAAATAGGAGTAGTAATACTGGGCATCCTTGTCTTGCTCCTCATCTTAGAGGAAATGCTTTCAATTTTTCTCTGTTGAGTATGTTAGTTGTGGGTTTGTCACATATAGCCTTTATTATTTTGAGTTATGTTCCTACTATACCCACTTTGTTGAAAGTTTTTTTTTTTAAATCATGAATGGATGTTGAATTTTATCAAATGTATTGAACTTTATCAAATGCTTTTTCTGCATGTATTGAATGATCATTGATTTTTATCCTTTTAATTTATATGTATATCATGTTGATTGTTTTGTGCATTTTGGATCATCTTTGTATTCCCAGAATAAATCCCACTTGATCCTAGTGTAGAATTCTCTTACTGTAGTGTTGAATTTGGTTTGCTAATATTTTGTAGAGGATTTAAAAATCTATATTCTTCAGGGATATTGGACTGCAGTTGTGTGTGTGTGTTGTATTTGGTATTGGTATTGAGGTAAGTTTGGACTTGTGGAATAAATTTTAGAAGCATTCCTTCCTCTTTTAATTTTTGTAAAGTCTAGGTATTAAGTCTTTTTAGATGTTTGGTAGAATTCACCTGTGAAGCCATCTGGCCCTAGACTTTAGTTCATTGGGGGAGTTTTTGGTTACTAAATCAATTACATTACTAGTAAATGATCTGTTAAGATTTTCTGTTTCTTCTTGATTCAGTCTCAAATGATTGTATATTTCTAGGTATTTATCCTTTTCTTCTAGGTTGTCCCATTTTTTGCCATATAAGTGTCTATAGTAGTCTTCTATAATCCTTTGTATTTCTGTGGTATCATTTGTAACTTGTCCTTTTTCATTTCATATGTGGACCATGTGTCTTTTTTCTTTATGAGTCTGGAGTGTTATCAATTTTGTTTATCTTTTCAAAGATCCAGCTTTTTGCTTGATCTTTTTAAATTATTTTATATTTTGGGTTCTATTTATTTCTGCTCCAATCTTTATTCTTTATTTCCTTCTGTTACTTTGGGCTTTTTTTTTTTTTTTTTTTAGTTCCTTTAGGTGTAAGTTTAGATTGTTAGAGATTTTTCTTTCGTCAGGTAGGCTTAGATTTAGGGAGATGATTGACATGTAAGGACTTGCTCCTGTCATTTTATCTTTTGCTTTCTGGTTATTTTGTGTTTCCATTGTTTCTAGTACCTTCTGGTTCTGTCTGCCTTTGTGACTTGATGATTTTCTGTGGTGATTGGTTTAGTACCCCTTTTTTAATGTTTTAGGTCTCTGCTGTAGACTTTTGCTTTGTGGTTACCTTGAGGTTTATGTACAACATCTCTTTACTCCTACCCTTCCTTATATGTTCTTGATGTCACAATTTACCTCTTATGTTATGAATTGATTACAGAATTGTTGTAGCTATATTTTTGGTGCTTTTTTCCCTTAACGCTGAATTACAGCATAATGGCTAAATGCTGTATTCTAAAATAGAGTTACAATTTTCTAATTCTGGGTATTTTTCACCTTAAACAGAGTTTCTGGTGCTTTTTTTTTTTTAAGATTGAAGAGCTGCTTGCATACCTATGTGTGTGTGTGTGTGTGTGTGTGTGTGTGTGTTTGTCAGCCAGATCTAGACTCCCTCAGCTTTTGTGTGTCTGGGAAATCCTTTATTTCACCAACATGTCTAAAGGATAACTTTACTACCTGGAGTATTTTTGGTTAGCAACTTTTCTTTCAATACTGTGAATATGTACTACCACTCTATCCTGGCCTGTCCAGTTTCTTCTGAAAAGTCTGCTGATACCCTAATGGAGTTTTCTTTGTACGTTACTGTCCCCTTTTCCTTATCTTTACAATTCTTTATCCTAGATTTTGACTGTTTCATTATAATGTATCTTGGAGAAGGTTTTCTTGCCCTGAGGTGATTAGGTGTTCTTAATTAGCTTTTTTTTTTTTTTAAGATTTTATTTTTTCATTTGAGACACAGAGATAGAAAGAGAGCATGAGCAGGGGGAGAAGCAGAGGGAGAAGGACAAGCAGACTCCCCGCTGAGTCAGGGGCCTGATGTGGGGCTCAATCCCAGGACCCTGGAATCATGACCTGAGCCGAAGGCAGATGTTTAGCCATCTGAGCCACCCAGGCGTCCCTCTTAATTAGCTGCTTATGTCAAGTTTCTCCCCCAGGTTTGTGATGTTTTCAACTATTACTGCTTTAAGTAAATTGTGCCCAATTCTCCTACTCTTCCCCTTCTGGTATATCATTATTCTTGTTTTTCTAATGGAGTCTGATAACTCTCATAGGGTTTCTTGACTTTAAAAAACAAAAACAAAAACTTAGTTCTCTTTCCTCTGACCTGAATAACTTCTAAGTTCCTATCTTCCAGATATCTTATTCTCTCTTCCCCCTGATCTTCTGTATTTCCAGTGCTTTCTCAAGTATTCTTCCTCTCACTTTACTGATTGCTTTAGCTCTAGAATTTCTGTTACGTTCTTTTTTAGAATTTCAATTTCTTTAGTAAAGAACTTCTGTTTATTAATTTTATTCCTGAGTTCATTAAGTAGCCTTCTTGAATTTTCTTGTAGCTTGTTGAATTTCTTCATAACAGCTATTTTGAAATCTTTATCAGTTAGATTATAATGTTCCCTATCTTTCAGTTCACTTGCTGGAGAATTGTCATTTTGTTTTTGTGGTACCATTTTACCGTAATTTTTCAGAGTGCTTGATGAAATGAGTCTGTGCTGCCACGCTGGAAGCAGGGAACACCTTTTTTTAGGTAAGGTCTGGTTTACTTTGAATTCTAACAGTTGACCAGCTTGGCAGTTAGAAGTCTGTCTTTCGCTTTCCAGAAGGTGGCAATATAACACAAGTTTTTGTTTCTCTCACTGGCACTGACTCATTGGTAAAGTTGAGAGTGGGCATGTTTAAAAAAAAAAGTTAGGAAAAAAATTGGAAACAGAATTGGAGAAAGTGTGGGACTTTCCATGTGCCTCTGGTCCAGTAGGGGGATTCTTGAATGGGGAAGTTCCAGAGGGACTGACCATGGATGTCTTGCTAAAACCCAGGACCTGGGGGTGCCTGGGTGCCTCAGTTGGTTAAGCTTGTGCCTTCCACTCAGGTCATGATCTCAGGGTCCTGGGATGGAGCGCTGGGTTGAGGCTCCTCCTCCCTGTCCCCCACTCATGAACTCTCTCTCTCAAATAAATATCTTCAAAATAAATACATAAATAAAACCCTGGGTCCAGTTATAAAAAACATGTTCTCCCTGTTCTGGTCTGCCACCTTCTCATTATTTTCCCTCCTCCAAATCATCAAGGTCTTTCCTGAAAGATGGGAGTGTTGCTGAAGAGCAGCAGGGCTCTCCAACTCTAGCCTGTATCACCCTTCAGAATTTCACTCTCTACTTGGATTTTTCACCTCCTCCACTGAAGGCATGACTAGTGCCCCAGCCACCCAAGATCAAATGTATTTGTCTTGCTCTAACTTATTTCACTTAATGTAATGTCCTCAAGGTCTGTCCATGTTGTAAATGACAATGGCAGGCTTTGTTTTTTTTAATGGCCGAATAATTTTCATCACACACACACACACACACACACACACCCCATATCTATTTTTCCATCTGTCCATTGGTGAACACTTAGAATATTTTGATTTCTTGGCTATTTTAAGTAATACTGCAGTAAACATGAGTGTGCACCTATCTTTTCAAATTAGTGTTTTGTCGTCTTTGGATAAGTACCCAGAAGTGGAATTGCTGGATCATATGGTAGTGGTTCTAATTTGGGGGGGAGACTCCATACTGTTTTCCACAGTACCTGCACCAAGTTAGATTCCCACCAACAGTGCCCTCAGATTCCCTTTTCTCCATATCCTCACCAACATTTATTATTTCTTATCTTTTTGATAATAGCTATTCTCACAATTGTGAGGGGTATCTCATTGTGGTTTTGGTTTACATTTTTTTTTTTTTATGATGACTAGTAATGTTGAACATGTTTTTTTCATATGCCTGTTGGTCATCTGTATGTCTTCTTTGGAAAAAAGTCTATTCAGATTCTCTGCCCATTTTTTAATCAAAAATTTTTCAGGGTGGGGTCCTGAGTTGTAGTTTTTTATGTATCTTGTACATAAAATATGGTTTACACATATTTTCTCCCATTCAGTAGGTTGCCTTTCCATTTTGTTGATGATTTCCTTCAGTGTGTACAAGTTTTTTATTTTAATGTAATCCTGTGTTTGCTTTTGCTTTAGTTGCCTTTGCTTTGGAGTCAGATTAAAAAAAATAATCACCAAGACCAATGGCAAGGAGTGCATTGCCTACGTTTCTTCTAGGAGTTTTATGGTTCAGGTCTTATGTTCATATCTTTTATCAATTTTGAATTTCTTCTTGCTAATGGTGTAAGAAGGCTTTTTAGATGTTTATTTCCTCATTAACCTATTGGTTGTTCAGTAGCACATTGTTTAGCCATGGTTTTTTTTCCCCCCAGTATTTTTTTTTTCTTACAGTTGATTTTATTTTCATACAGTTGTGGTCTAAAAAGATGCTTGATAGAATTTTAACCTACTTAAATTTTTTTAATACTTATGTGGCATAACATAGGTATTCTAGACAGTGTTCATATGCACTTGAAAAGGATGTATATTCTTCTGTTCATGGTTAAACTGTTTTGTATTTATCTAAGTCTATCTGGTCTAATGTGTTGTTCAAAGCCACAGTTCCCTTATTGATCTTCTGCCTCACTGACCTATCTATTGATATTAGTTGGGTATTAAAGACTTGTACTATCATTGTATACTGTCAGTCTCTTCCATTATGTCTGTTAATATTGCTTTATGTATTTGGGTGCTCCAATGTTGGATGCATAGATATTTACCATTATTTTATCCACTGGTTGGATTGATCCCTTTATCATTATTTTTAAGCTTTTTTGTCTTTTGTTTTAAATCCATTTTATTCTGATATAAATATTCTTACCTTGGGTTTTTTTCCCTCTCTTTTATTTGAATGGAGTTATCTTTTTCCATCCCTTCACTTTCAGTTTGTATGTGTCATTACGTTTGAAGTCAGTCTCTTATAGGTAGTGCATACATGTTTTTTTTTTTTTTTTTAATTCATTCTGTCAGCTTATGATTTTGATTGGAGAATTTAGACTACATACATTTAAAGTAATTGTTGATAGGCATCTAGTTATTGCCATTTTGTTAATTTTCTTCTGGTTGTTTGGAAAGTTCTTCTCTGTTCCTTCCTTCCTTCTTCTTTCCTTGGGGCTAATGATTTTGTTTAGTTTTATACTTGTTTTTTCATTTTTCATTTTTGTTTATCTTTTACAGGCTTTTCATTTATGGTTACCATGAGGTTTATATAAAACATCCTGTCTGTATAGCTGTCTTATTAAGTTGGTGGGAGCTTAAGTTTGAACACATTCTAAAAAAACTTCATTTTTACTCCTCATAACTAGTATTTTAGATAAAACTGATTTTACTAGTTTTAGTTTTTTTACCTTCATGCTAGCTCTATAAGTGATTCATCTACTACATTTACTATGTGTTTGCTTTTACTCATGAATTTTTTTCCTTTATTTTCTCATGTGTAATTATGACCTTTGCTTTTCCACTTAAATACATTGCTTTATTTCTTTTAGGCCAGTTTAGTGGTGATAAACTCCTTTAACTTTGTCTCGGAACCTTTATTTCTCTTTCAATTCTGAATGATAAACTTGCCAGATCGAGTACTCTTGGTTGTAGGTTTCTTCCTTTCATCACTTTGAATATAACCAGCCACTCACTTCTAGCCTGCTAAGTTTCTGTTGAAAATCAGCTTATAACCTTACAGATATCCCTTTTTTAAAAAGTTATTTAAATTCCAGTTAATTGACATACCGTGTAATACTAGTTTCAGGTGTACAGCATAGTGATTCAACACTTCCATACATCACCCAGTGTTCATCATAACAAGTGCATTCTTTTAAGGGGGAGAGGGGCAGAGGGAGAGGAAGAAAAAGAATCTTAGGCAGGCTCCATGCCCAGTGAAGAGCCCAACATGAGCCTCGATCTCACGACTCTGAGATCATGACCTCAGCCGAAATCCAGTCAGATGCTTAACCAACTGAGACACACAGGCACCCCACAAGAAGTGTACTTCTTTTTTTTTTTTTAAGATTTATTTATTTATTTGAGTGAGAATGAGAGAGAGTACATGAGAGGGGGGAGGGTCAGAGGGAGAAGTAGGCTCCTCGCTGAGCAGGGAGCCCGATATGGGACTCTATCCTGGGACTCCAGGATCATGACCTGAGCCGAAGGCAGTTGCTTAACCAACTGAGCCACCCAGGCGCCCAAGAAGTGTAATTCTTACTATCACCTATTTAACCCCTCTCCCTATCCACCTACCCTCTGGCAACCATCAGTTTGTTTTCTATAGTCAAGAGTCTGTTTCTTGGTTTTCCTTTCTCTTTTTCTCCCCACTTTGCTCATTTGTTTTGTTTCTTAAATTCCACATATAAGTAAAATCATATGGTATTTGTCTTCCTCTGATTGACTTATTTTGCCTAGCAAAATACTCTCTAGCTCAACCAGGTCATTGCAAGTGACAGGATTTCTTTCTCTCTCCCTTTTTTTCCCTCGCTGAATAATATAATATTTATATATTATATATATGTGCATATATATAATATACATATTAACACACACATACATATACCCCACATCTTTATCCATTCAGCAGGCAAAGGACACTTTTGTTATTTTGATAATTTGGCTATTGTATATAATGCTGCTATAAACATCGGGGTGCTTGTATCCCTTTGAATTACTATATTTGTATTCTTTGGGTATATACCTAGTATTGCACTTGCTGCGTCATAGGGTAGCTGTATTTTTAAATTTCTGGGGGATATCCATATTGCTTTCCACACTGGCTGCACCAATTCACATTCTCCATTTATCTTTAGCTGTTGACATTTTAATTATGTGTTCTGGTGTGGACATTCTTAGGTTCATCTTGATTGGAACTCTGTGCTTCCTGTACATAGATATTTGTTTCCCCAGGTAGGGAACTTTCAGCTATTATATCTTCAGATAATGTTTCTACCTCTTTCTGTCTTCTCCTTCCAGGACCCCTAGGGTGTTTGCTGGTTTGATGTTGTCCAAGATCTCCCTTAGTTTGTCCACATTTTTGCAATTCTTTTTTCTTTTTGCTGTTTCGCTTGAGTGCTTTGCTTTAGCCTGTCTTTGAGAGCGCTGATCTGTCCTTCTGCATCTGCTACTCTGTTGATTGCCTGTAGTGTACTTTTCTCATTTTAAGTAATGTATTATTCAATTCTGATTGGTTCTTTTTAATATTTTCCCTTTGTTAAAGTTCTCACTGAGTTCATTCATTTCTCTCTCCAGTCAGGTGAACATCTTTAGGACCATTACTTTGAATTCTTTATTAGATAGATTGGTTATTTCCATTTCATTTAGTTCTTTTTCTGAGGTTTTGTCTTATTTTTTTGTTGGGGTATATTCCTCTCTCCTCATTTTACTCAACAGTCTATGTTTTTTCTATGGCTAAGAGGAACAGTTACTTTCCCAAGCTTGAAGGATGTGTATGCCTTGTGTATGATCATTCTCTATGGAGACTGTGTGTGCCTTGTGACTTTGGCTTGCTGGCTGGTGCTGTGGCTGGTGGAGAGGGATTCTGGGGCTGTCCATGCTTAGGCTGTCCTGGTGGGATGGCTGAAGATTGGAGTGGGTGTGGGCCAGGGTGATCCTGGGACTCTGCAAGGAATATGCCCGGGCAGGATAGCTGAGGCTGAAGTGGGTGCAAGCTGGGGTGACTTGGGGCACACTGCACAGGAGTTGGTCTGGCAAATGACTGGAGCAGATGCAGGCACACAGGCCAGGGATTTTCAGGTCACTGTGTTGGGGGGACACCCTGATGTGGTAGGTGGACCTGAGGCAGTTGCAGGCCAGGCTTTCCCAGTTGCTTTGTGTAGGAGGAGCCATGGAAAATTGAGGTGGTGTGGTCCTGGGGTATTCTGGGGTCAGTGGCACCTGTGTCACCTTTCCCAGATGGCTGGAGTTGTAGTGAGTCCTGACCAATAATGTCCCATGTACAGTGCACTGAGTCCACCTTGGTTGGACAGCATGGTCTGGTGTGCACTAGGGTCTTGGGGCTTATGTAGGGGGTAAGCTGGGTGGGGCACCCAGACTCTGCTCCCATTCATGCTATCAAGTTGGAGGGGGGAATGAAATTGTGATGTTCACCTGTCCCTCTGACCCAGAGAGTTTCAGTAGCTCCTTCATTGTTTTTGTGGAGTTCTGAGGCTGCATCCTTTTTATTCTAATTGCTCTTTTAAACTGCATTTTTTTTTTTCCTATGCTCCATGGCATCTGGAGCTGGTGTGTCGTAGAGCTCAGGGCTTGCTGGGGCTGCAGGCTAGCTAGGATGCCCATACCCTGCTCCTGTTTACACTGACAAGGTGGAGGGCAACATGAATTGTGGTACTCACCAGTCCCTCCCACAAGGAGAGTTGCAGCAACTCTCCCACCATTGAGTAGAGTTCTAAGCTTGGTTCCTGCATATTTTAGTTGCCTTCTAAACCGTGACTTCTTTCCTTGCCCCAAAGCAGTTAAATCTGCTTTTGGTCCCTCAGTATTGTGGATCTGGATGTCTGTTTGCTTCCTGGGGTTAGGTGAATTTTTACTTACTGTTTTTTTTTTTTTTTTCAAATAAGCTTTCTGTCCCTTTCTTCTCTTTCTGGAACCCCAATAATGCAAAAAAAAAAAAAAAATAAATAATGGTCTGTTTCTTTTTTTTAAATTATTTTTTATTATGTTAATCACCATACATTACATCATTAGTTTTTGATGTACTATTCCATGATTCATTGTTTGCATATAACACCCAGTGCTCCATGCAGTACATGCCCTCTTTAATACCCATCACCAGGCTAACCCATCCCCGCACCTCACTCCTTCTGGAACCCTCAGTTGGTTCTCAGAGTCCATAGTCTCTCATGGTACGTCTCCCCCTCTGATTTCCCCCCACTTCATTCTTCCCTTCCTGTTATCTTCTTCTTCTTCTTTTTTTTTTTTTTTAAGATTTTATTTATTTATTTGACAGAGAGAGACATAGTGAGAGCAGGAACACAAGCAGGGGGAGTGGGAGAGGGAGAAGCAGGCTTCCCGCGGAGCAGGGAGCCTGATGTGGGACTCGATCCCAGGACCCTGGGATCATGACCTGAGCCGAAGGCAGACGCTTAACGACTGAGCCACCCAGGCGCCCCTTCTTTTTTTTTTTAACATATAATGTATTATTTGTTTCACAGATACAGGTCTGTGATTCAACAGTCTTACACAATTCACAGTGCTCACCATAGCACATACCTTCCCCAATGTCTATCACCCAGCCACCCCATACCTCCCACCCCCCACCACTCCAGGAACCTTCAGTTTGTTTCCCAAGATTAAGAATTCCTCATATCAGTGATGTCATATGATACATGTCTTTCTCTGATTGACTTATTTTGCTCAGCATAACATTCTCCAGTTCCATCCACATCATTGCAAATGGCAATATTTCGTTCCTTTTGATGGCTGCATAATATTCCATTGTATATAATTACCACATCTTTATCCATTTATCTGTTGATGGACATCTTGGCTCTTTCCACAGTTTGGCTATTGTGGACATTGCTGCTATAAACATCGGGGTGCACGTACACCTTTGGATCCTTACATTTGTATCTTTGGGGTAAATACCCAGTGGTGCAATTGCTGGGTCATATGGTGGCTCTATTTTCAACTTTTTGAGGAACCTCCATACTGTTTCCAGAGTGACTGCACCATCTTGCATTCCCACCAACAGTGTAGGAGGGTTCCCCTTTCTCTGCATCCTCGCCAACATCTGTCGTTTCCTGACTTGTTAATTTTAGCCATTCTGACTGCTGTGAGGTGGTATCTCATTGAGGTTTTGATTTGGATTTCCCTGATGCCGAGCGATGTTGAGTACTTTTTCATGTGTCTGTTGGCCATTTGGATGTCTTCTTTGGAGAAATGTCTGTTCATGTCTTCTGCCCATTTCTTGATTGGATCATTTGTTCTTTGGGTGTTGAGTTTGATAAGTTCTTTATAGATTTTGGATACTAGCCCTTTATCTGATATGTCATTTGCAAATATCTTCTCCCATTCTGTTGTTTGTCTTTTGGTTTTGTTGACTGTTTCTTTTGCTGTGCAAAAGCTTTTTATCTTGATGAAGTCCCAATAGTTCATTTTTGCCCTTGCTTCCCTTGCCTTTGGCGATGTTTCTAGGAAGAAGTTGCTGTGGCTGAGGTCGAAGAGGTTGCTGCCTGTGTTCTCCTTTAGGATTTTGATGGACTCCTGTCTCACATTTAGGTCTTTCAACCATTTTGAGTCCATTTGTGTGTGCGGTGTAAGGAAAAGGTCCAGTTTCATTCTTCTGCATGTGGCTGTCCGATTTTCCCAACACCATTTGTTGAAGAGACTGTCTTTTTTCCAATGGACATTCTTTCCTGCTCTGTAGAAGATTAGTTGACCGTAGAGTTGAGGGTCCATTTCTGGGCTCTCTACTCTGTTCCATTGATTGATGTGTCTGTTTTTGTGCGAGTATCATACTGTCTTGATGATGACAGCTTTGTAATACACTTTGAAGTCTGGAATTGTAATGCCACCAGCTTTGCTTTTCTTTGTCAACATTCCTCTGGCTCTTGGGGGTCTTTTCTGGGTCTATACAAATTTTAGGATTATTTGCTCTATTTCTTTGAAAAAGTAGATGGTATTTTGATGGGGATTGCATTGAATGTGTAGATTGCTCTAGGTAGCATTGACGTCTTCACAATATTTATTCTTTCAATCCATGAGCATGGAACGTTTTTCCATTTCTTTGTGTCTTCCTCAATTTCTTTCATGAGTATTTTATAGTTTTCTGAGTATAGATTCTTTGCCTCTTTGGTTAGATTTATTCCTAGGTATCTTATGGTTTTGGGTGCAATTGTAAATGGGATCGACTCCTTAATTTCTCTTTCTTCTGTCTTGTTGATGTATAGGAATGCCACTGATTTCTGTGCATTGATTTTATATCCTGCCACATTACTGAATTCCTGTATGAGTTCTAGCAGTTTGGAGGTGGAGTCTTTTGAGTTTTCCACATAAAGTGTTATATCATCTGCAAACAGTGAGAGTTTGACTTCTTCTTTGCTGATTTGGATGCCTTTTATTTCTTTTTGTTGTCTGATTGCTGTGGCTAGGACTTCCAATACTATGTTGAATAGCAGTGGTGATAGTGGACATCCCTGCCGCGTTCCTGACCTTAGGGGGAAATCTCTCAGTTTTTCCCCATTGAGAATGATATTCGCTGTAGGTTTTTCATAGATGGCTTTTATAATATTGAGGTATGTACCCTCTATCCCTCTACTCTGAAGAGTTTTGATCAAGAAAGGATGCTGTACTTTGTCAAATGTTTTTTCTGCAATTGAGAGGACCATATGGTTCTTGCTCTTTCTTTTATTAATGTATCACATTGATTTGTGGATGTTGAACCAACCTTGCAGCCCAGGGATAAATCCCACTTGGTTGTGGTGAATAATCCTTTGAATGTACTGTAGGATCCTATTGGCTAGTATTTTGGTGAGAATTTTTGCATCCATGTTCATCAAGGATATTGGTCTGTAATTCTCCTTTTTGATGGGGTCTTAGGCTTGGTGATCAAGGTAATGGTGGCCTCATAAAACGAGTTTGGAAGTTTTCCTTCCATTTCTATTTTTTGGAACAGTTTCAGAAGAATAGGTATTAATTCTTCTTGAAATGTTTGGTAGAATTTCCCTGGGAAGCCATCTGGCCCTGGGCTTTTGTTTATTGGGAGATTTTTGATGACTGCTTCAATTTCCTTAGTGGTTATAGCTCTGTTCAGGTTTTCTATTTCTTCCTGGTTCAGTTTTGGTAGTTGATACATCTCTAGGAATGCATCCATTTCTTCCAGATTATCTAATTTACTGGCATATAGTTGCTCATAATATGTTCTTATAATTGTTTGTATTTCTTTGGTGTTGGTTGTGATCTCTCCTCTTTCATTCATGATTTTATTTATTTGGGTCATTTTTGTTTTTGATAAGTCTGGCCAGGGATTTATCAGTCTTATTAATTCTTTCAAAGAACCGGCTCCTAGTCTCGTTGATCTCTTCCACTGTTCTTTTAGTTTCTATTTCATTGATTTCTGCTCTGATTTTTATTATTTCTCTTCTCCTGCTGGGTTTATGCTTTATTTGCTGTTCTTTCTCCAGCTCCTTTAGGTGTAGGGTTAGGTTCTGTATTTGTAGACATTTCCTGTTTCTTTTTTTTTTTTTTTTAAGATTTTATTTATTTATTTATTTGAGAGAGAGAATGAGAGACAGCACAAGAGGGAAGAGGGTCAGAGGGAGAAGCAGATCCTGGGACTCCAGGATCATGACCTGAGCCAAAGGCAGTTGCTTAACCAACTGAGCCACCCAGGCGCCCCAGACCTTTCCTGTTTCTTGAGAAAGGCTTGTATTGCTGTATACTTTCCTCTTAGGACTGCCTTTGCTGCATCCCAAAGGTTTTGAACAGTTGTGTTTTTATTTTCATTGGTTTCCATGAATTTTTAAAATTCTTCTTTAATTTCCTGGTTGACCCATTCATTCTTTGATAGGATGCTCTTTAGCCTCCATGTATTTGAGTTCTTTCCGACTTTTCTCTTATGATTGAGTTCTAGTTTCAAAGCATTGTTGTCTGAAAATATGCAGGGAATGATCCCAATCTTTGGAACCAGTTGAGACCTCATTTGTGACCTAGGATGTGATCTATTCTGGAGAATGTTCCATGGGCACTAGAGAAGAATGTGTACTCTGTTGCTTTGGGATGGAATGTTCTAAATATATCTGTGAAGTCCATTTGGTCCAGTGTGTCATTTAAAGTCTTCATTTCCTTGTTGATCTTTTGCTTAGACGATCTGTCCATTTCAGTGAGGGGGTTGTTAAAGTCCCCTACCATTATTGTTGCCTTTTTTTTTTAAAGATTTTATTTATTTATTTGAGAGAGAGAATGAGATAGAGCATGAGAGGGGGGAGGATCAGAGGGAGAAGCAGACTCCCTGCCGAGCAGCGAGCCTGATGCGGGACTCGATCCTGGGACTCCAGGATCACAACCTGAGCTGAAGGCAGTCGCTTAACCAACTGAGCCACCCAGGCACCCTGTATTGTTTCTTTTGTTACTAATTGGCTTATATAATTGGCTGCTCCCATGTTAGGGGCATAGATATTTACAATTGTTAGATCTTCTTGTTGGATAGACCCTTTAAGTATGATATAGTGTCCTTCCTCATCTCTTCTTATAGTCTTTGGTTTAAAGTCTAATTTGTCTGATAGAAGGATTGCCACCCTAGCTTTCTTTTGGTGTCTATTAGCATTGGTAAATGGTTTTCCACCCCCTCACTTTCAATCTGTGGGTGTCTCTGGGTCTAAAATGAGTCTCTTGCAGACAGCATATTGATGGGTCTTGTTTTTTAATACAATCTGATACCCTGTGTCTTTTGATTGGGGTAACGATTGAAAGATATGAATTTAGTGCCATTGTATTGCCTGTAAGGTGACTATTACTGTATATTGTCTGTGTCCTTTCTGGTCTATGTTGCTTTTAGGCTCTCTCTTTGCTTAGAGGACCCCTTTCAATATTTCTTATAGGGCTGGTTTCTTGTTTGCAAATTCCTTTAGTTTTTGTTTGTCCTGGAAGCTTTTTATCTCTCCTTCTATTTTCAATGACATCCTAGCTGGATATAGTATTCTTGGCTGAATATTTTTCTCATTTAGTGCTCAGAATATATCCTGCCAGTCCTTTCTGGCCTGCCAGGTCTCTGTGGATAGGTCTGTTGCCAATCTAATGTTTCTACAATTGTAGGTTACAGATCTCTTGTCCTGAGCTGCTTTCAGGATTTTCTCTTTGTCTCTGAGACTCGTAAGTTTTACTATTAGATGTTGAGGTATTGACCTATTTTTATTGATTTTGAGTGGGGTTCTCTGTGCCTTCTGGATGTTGATGCCTGTTTCCTTCCCCAAATTAGGGAAGTTCTCTGCTATACTTTGCTCCAATATACCTCTGCCCCTCTCTCTGTTTCTTCTTCTTCTGGGATCCCAATTATTCTGATATTGTTTCATCTTATGGTATCACTTATCTCTCGAATTCTGCCCTTGTGATCCAGTAGTTATTTATCTCTCTCTTTCTCAGCTTCTTTATTTTCCATCATTTGGTCTTCTATATCACTAATTCTCTTTTCTGCCTCATTTATCCTAGCAGTTAGAGCCTCCATTTTTGATTGCACCCCATTAATAGCCTTTTTGATTTCGACTTGGTTAGATTTTAGTTCTTTTATTTCTCCAGAAAGGGTTTCTCTAATATCTTCCATGCTTTTTTCAAGCCCCGGTAGGATCTTTATAATCGTCATTCTGAACTCTAGTTCTGACATCTTACTAATGTCCATATTGATTAGGTCCTTGGTAGTGGGTACTGCCTCTTGTTCTTTTTTTTGAGGTGATTTTTTCCATCTTGTCATTTTGTCCAGAGGAGAAAAATGAATGAGAACAAAATGCTAAAAGGGTAACAATGACCCCAGAAAAATACACACTGAACAAATCCAAAGAGACCTGAAATGGGGGGGGGGGGGGGGGAAGAAAGGGAAAGAAAGGAAAAAGAAAAAGATAAACAAACAAGAACAATAACAAAAAACAGATTATGGTCAAATATGATTGGGCTGGTGCATAGATCATTGCCACACACTAGATTTTGTGTGTATTTTGGTTTGTTAGAAGAAAGTGCCTCCCCAAAATTTAAAGACAGAAAAACTTATATATGTACAAAAATAAGGGTCAATACAATGAAGGGATGGAATATGACTAATGAAAATTATAAAAGATTTTATAAAAGGAATTGATAAGTTGGTTGAAAAAAGATTAAAAATAAAGGGAGAGAATGTGATCAGGCAGGAGACTAGAACAAACCATACGCTAGAGATTTAGGGCATATTTTCGTCTTTAGAAGAAACTGTATGCCAAAATTTTAAAGAGAGAACAACTTATATATATATAGATAGATATACGCCAAAAATAAGGTTAACTACTATGAAGGGATAGAATATGGCTCTAAAAATGAAAAATAAAAATAGATTTTTAAAAAATCTGTAACTTTGAAAGACTAAAGAATCATGGTAAAAAAGTCATGGATTCTATGTGCAGTATTCCCCTAGTGCTGGAGTTCTGCCGTTCTCATTGATCAGTAAACTTGGTTTTAGTTGGCTGTTCCTGCTGATCTTCTGGGGGAGGGGCCTGTTGCCATGGTTCCCAAATGTCTTTGCTGGAGGCGGAATTGCCCCACCCTTGCCGGTCCCGGCTAAGTAATCTAGGGTTTGCTCTCAGGAGCTTTTGTTCCCTGCAAGCTTTCCGTACAGCTTTGGAGGAGGAGAGTGAAAATGGCGGCCTCCCAATCTCCGCCCCAGAGGAGCCGAGAACTCAGGGCCCTGCTCCTCAGTGAGCCCCCAGAGAAAAGCCGTCAGTCACTCCCGTCTCCCTGGTCTCCAGCCGCACTCCGTGCTCACCCGGCCTGTGACCGCGCGTTTCTATCTCTGGCACCTGACTCGGTGTGGAGTCTCCAAACCTGCGGTGTGCTCCCGCGCTGCTCCTCCCGGGGGAGGAAGGTGAGTCTCCCTGGATCTGCCACTTGTTGGGTCCCTGCTGGAGGAGCGGTTTATGGCAACGCTGAGCTGAGAGCCCACTTCTCAGGTCCGTCTCTGCAGCTGGCTTCCCTGCTCCGATCCCTAGGAGCTCTGCCGCACTCAGGCACCCCCGGTCTTTCTGTGACCCCGAGGGTCCTGAGACCACACTGTCCCGCGAGGGTTCCACCCCCCCCCGCTTAGCCACCGGAGCGACGTCCCTCAGTGGAGCCGACTTCTAAACGTTCCGATTTTGTGCTCCACGGCTCTATCACTTGCCAGAGCGGCCGACCGAGGCCCCCTCCCCCGCCGTCTATCATCCCGAATATCGCCTCGGATTCACTTCTCCGCACGTCCTACCTTCCAGAATGTGGTCGCTTTTCTGTTCAGAGAGTTGCTGCTCTTCTTTTCTTTGATCTCCTATTGAGTTCGTAGGTGATCAGAATGGTTTGATCCCTATCCAGCTGAATTCCTGGGACCAGATGAAATCCAGGTCTCCTACTCCTCCGCCATCTTGCTCCTCCCCCTTATGTTGTTCTGTAAGTACCTTAAGCTTCCTTCCTTCTTTCCTTCTTTTTCTTTCTTTTTTTCCTTTCTTTCTCTCTCTTTCTCTCTCCCTTTTGCTCTCTCTCTCTTTAAACCCTTCCTCCCTCTTTGTTGTCTCCTAAGCCTTCGGGATTTCCAAACAGCCAAGTTTATTCTTAGTGGTTCCCAATATTTCATGGTGTTAGTGTCCCAAATGGGGCATTTAGGTTTGGGCTGATTGGAGCCAGAACCTCAGGCAGCAGCTTTAAGTATGCAGATGTATACAGTCTTATGTGACTGCAATCATAAGTCTCACTGCTACTCTCTAGAGGCATCCCTTGGGTGGCAGTCACAAAAATCAGCTCAGAAGAGCATACAAGGTCCTTTCCAGGAGATACCAGTGGCCTGGAGTGAGGCAGAGGGAGAGCACAAGGATGACCTCCAGAGGCCTCATCGCTCCAGTGCATCTCATTTGGCCCCTCAGGGTGTGTCAAATGAGAAGCCTGTTCCTCAGACTGAAGCTCCAGGAGTGGCAAATAAGCCTCTTGCATAGAAAGATTGGGGGTGTATTTTATTCTGCTGTCTGCACAGTGCTTTGGGTGGTACTCTGCCAAGAAACGCCAGTCCTTTTGTTAAGGTTCTATGCAAAATTCCTGGACCCAGGAATGCAAATCTTGATGGCCACCACAGCTAGGTAATTAACGGGCATCTCCTAGGTGGCAGCCACACACATGGAAGCACAAGACCTAAAAAGTAGGCAAAACACATAGAACGGGGCTCTCAGATGTGCCTGGAGCCCCAGTGTTGGAGAGCTACGGGCACTGTCAAATGTGGGTGAGGGAGAACGCAAATACAGTACCCATTCCCTGGGGTCTCTGCCGAGGATTAGTGTTGGCTCTTAGATGTGTGCTTCATTGTAATCCTGGCTGTTGGGCCAAATTACCAAGGTAAGCTAATAGGCCTCTTTCACAGAAAGACATGGTTCCTCATTTTGTTGCCTTTTGCTGTGCTCTCGGTGTGGTAGCCCTTTCAGGACTGTGGGTTACAGTCCTGTGCGCCCCTTAAGCATAGTCTCGGGGAGATTGAAGTGAGATGGAGTAGTAGAGGGGAGAGTGCGAAGATGGTGCCCGCCAGCTGAAGTCCCCGGAGAAATCCCCCAGTAGGCCTCTAGATGTGTGTTAAATTAGACGCCTGCCCCTCAGCACAATGCTGTAATTAAGTAAGCCTCTTTCCATAACGTCTGGGTGCCTCTCAGTTGACTGCCTCTGTGCTGGTGCCTGAGGTAAGTCTGAGCCTACGAGCCCTGTAAGAGCAGTTTGTTAGTTTGCTGTACACTTGTAGTCTGGTCAGCTTGAGCACCTTTGGTTTTTGAAGCCAGATAGTTTGTGGGCTCATCTTCCAGGTTCAGGTCTTGAAGGTTGGGATGACTGATATGGGATTCAAGGCCTTTGCTCCATAGGGAAAAGGTCTAGGTTTTGAGTTCCTTCCTGATTAGGGGGTCACCTTGCCCAGGGTGGGGTTTATGGCAGAATTGTCCTTCCTGTACACCTTGAACATGTGTGTGTGTATGTCCCTCCCCCCCACCGTTTGCCCGATGTTTAGGTGTTGTTCAACTAGTTTTTAGGGGCTTTTTTTCAGAGGACGATGTTCCATATGTAGCTGCAGGTTCGGTGTATCTGTGGGATAAGGCGAGTTCAGGATCTTGGTACATCTCTTTCTTGCACCAGAGCCCATACTTTTTCTCTTAGGTAATGACACTAACACCTACCTAATAAGCTGAGCCAGAAACCACAGGGTCATGCTTGATTTCTAGTTGTCACCCCATTGGAATCGTACTGGTTACCGTTACCTACCTACCTTCTAAATTGAATTGTCTTGTGTCCCCCGCTCTAACCCAGTACGAAGTCCTCTTTAATTGAGGCATGTAACTGTATATGATTATAATGGCTTTCTAGCGCTTGTTCTATTTCCACTATTGTCTCCTAGTAGTACATTTCCCATATTGCCATTTGAGGGATTCTTCAAAACTCAAATCTGATGGAACTAATTTCTTCCTTCAAGACTTTTTCACAGCTGGAGGATGAAATCCAGACTTGGAAAGCATTTCAGACAGGTGTCATGATCTCAGCCTTGGGCTCCTTCTCCTTTTCTTCCATGCTGTGATCACCTGTGTGAATGACTTTGGCATATGTGTACATTATGCTTTGAGATACCTCCCTGGTTTGCATTTGCCACTCCCTCTGTTAGGAACAGTCTTCTTCCACTCTGCCCCTACCTAACTCCTATATATTTTAGCTTAGGTCTCATTTCTTCGAGTAGGCCTTCTTAGGACATTCCCATTTCCTTGCCTCCATTTTGGGTTAATTGTCCCTCTTGTGTGCTTTCACTGTGTAAGCTCTCTTGGCACTTAACAAATTGTTCTGTAATTGTTGCCTAGGATATCATTTTGAAACATTAATTCAGATTTTTTCCCAATACCTGCCTGCCTTATATTGTCTTCACCCTCTGAGTGGAAGAAAGGCAATCAGTAGAATTGCTTTAAGGGATAGACAAAACGTGAAAAAATGGAGAATATAGTTTTTAGTTGAAACTCTCTGGGACTTAGAATTCATAAACAAAGTCTAGGGTTAAAGGACTGGGGACATAAATAGATCAGGAAGAAAAGTGGGGCAGCCAGATTACCTCTCCACTAGACTAAACAGTCTTTGGACATGGTGGGTGTGGGGTGAAGTAAGATAACCAAGAAGTGGCTGTTGCACAGGAAGTGTCCAAAGACCAGAACCTGCCATGTGCCCTTTTCTTTAGAATACATCTTTTTCAAGTCCTGTAGGAAGCCTAGCATCTTCCAAGGGTAACAGGTGTATTCTTCTCCTGTCTACCTTGTTAATGCTATTGAGAAAGAAATAGCCACACAGAAGCTGGCTTCATTTTTTAAATTAATTCAAACTCAGGAGTTATTACTAAGGTAGTAAGGTGAAAGTAGAGTGAACTTCTGCTTAAAACCTGTTGGAACTGGTTTGGCCCCAGTAACCTCAGAATCACCAGGAAGCACCTAAAATCTTTCTGAAGTCTTGCCACTGGCAAGAATTTTACCACTTTATATGGGGATTAGAGGACTATTGTCTAAAAAAGTGTATTTTATAACATTTCAAGGAAGACATTTTTTTGATGAGACCTTTTAAAATGAAACAAAATTTATTTTAGATAGCCTGCATCAGCAGGGGGTGGGGAGGGGCAGAGGGAGAGGGAGAGAATCTCAGGCAGACTCCATGCTGAGCATGGAGCCTAACAGGGGCTCAGTCTTACAATGCTGAGATCATGAGCTGAGCCGAAACCAAGAGTCGGACGCTCAACCAGCTGAGCCATCCAGGCGCCCCAAAATGAAACAGATTTCTAATGTTCAGTTATTAGACACACATATTAGGGAATATTACATTTATAACTGTTGGCAATTTATATTAACTTATAAATTTTCCTTTATTACAATTATAGGAGTTCACTGAGGGTCAGGAGTCTAGTGTATGTATTTTTATGTATAGTAAGAAACTAGAGAATAGATCCTATATATGAATGTTGACAATATAAATGGAAGCCCTTTGTTATTTTTTCCTTGATTTGCATGCTATCAGTTTTGTCTACCTAGGTAGGTGAGATTCCTGTCGCAGAGTTTGGTTTAGGAAGCTATTTTGACCCATGTGGACCCATGTGATTATTCCAGGGACTTCACTTGGCTTCTACTTAGCACAGAGTCTGGAAATGGCCCTGAGAACACATTTAGAAGAAAATATCCAGAAATAGAGCTAGTAGCACAATTCGATCACTAAGAGATCTTGAAATTACTAGATCTGCTGCAATGCAAATAGATTGATGGTGGGATGCTTCAGCATGCCCCGGGGTCTAAGACTAAGGCAAGTCTGTACAGCATCTGAAGCATTACTACCCCATGCACCACACATTAAACAGACCCACACCACTTACACATCCAATACACATGTTGTCCTTGTTGAATGCTCCTTTCCTAGACTGTGCTAGTAGGATACCCATATGATCATTGGACCCTGAACTCCAGATGCAGGGATAGTGTTCATGTAGAAGAGGTGACTTTTGAATACATTGATAGCTGTTCTTGATTCTACAACCAAGAGTTTTATGACTCTGGAATGCAGTCAACCATGTATTAAGCAGTACTTACCTTCAAAGGTTGCCTTTATTAGAATTAACTCGTATGCTAATCCAAATCCACATTAGAAAACCATAGGCTAAAATAAAAATGTGTTGGCATTCTTTAGTTCAAGATTATCATTGTCACTAGGATTACAGGAGGAGAAGGTAACAAGAAATGAAAACAGGCATCCTAAGACCAAAAATAATATAAATTGAAAGGAAATGAAAAAATTTATCAGACTAAGGCTGAGAAATTCAGGAATATAGTCTCTTAGATATTTATTGTAATCTCCAAAAAATAAAACCAGATTAAACCCAAAGGACAAAAACCACTTTCTATACAGAATTCACATACAAACTTAATACCTAATAGAGCACATACAGTTTTTACACAATTAATTTCAATAAAGAGAATTAAAACTTCACAATGTGAATACTTTGTAGCTTTAAACCCAGACAAGAGCTCCTGTGGACACATAAAGAGTCACAATATTTGCTGTGCAGCTGTTAGTTTTCAACTACATGTCACAATCACTATATGAAAACACTAAGCTGTTACTCAAGATTTTCTAAAGAAGAGCCCCACGGTATAATCACTGAGGAGCCAGAAAGTGCCCGGTTACAAAGGAAAGTCTTCATCTGTGCGTTTCCCAAGACCCTTGATGGGAGACATGGAACTCCAGGAAAATCTCTGGGCACACATCTTTCTTGTTGACATTGGATTACACAATGTTTCGTGGTTTGGCGCATGGGCAAGATGTCTAAATCAACTGTTCTAATGTGACTTTAAAGCAGGTTGTGTTCTGTTGCACAGTCTGGGGCTGCTCAGCACAGAGGACTGTGTCAATGCTGCAGCTTGTCTTCTTCATGGGGACAAAAGCCATAGAACCCAGTGGACAATCTGTTGGGTTTTACAGGGCTAGTTGGGCTCTCTAGAGAAAAGCAAGGGTCTTTAGCTGCCACCTCTGTCACCTTTTCATTCATAGGGAACAGAATGTGACCTTTCCCATTTATTGTCTGGCAAAATCTCCTCATTATGCAAATCTTGCTGGGATCATATTCTTGAGTGTTCCAGTTGTTAGAGGTCCCTCATTTTCTATGCTGCTATATCTGGACATAATCTAGCATTTATGTAATATCCTGATATATATATTTTTTTAACTCCTCCTTCAGTCAGTAAGTTTATTAGGGGTAGGAACCATACCTATTCCCTGTTTGATTCCCACAGCACTGAGCACTTGGTATTCAATAACAGTGATGACTAAACATTTAAACACGCTCTTAAATTATTATTCTAATGTTGGCTACGTGCTTACGTTTATCTTTTTTTTTAATTTGGCACAAAGTCATCCCTAATCTCCCTGCTTCTCCCACATTCATGTGACTTCTTCAGTCAGTTTGAGAGCTGAGTTCAAAGTTCATACTATCATATTTAAAATAGGGCCACACATCACTGGTAGTAGCCCAGAGCCATTTAATGATTGGCATGGCCTCACATGTCAATTTCAGGCAACTGCTGTAGAAAGAGCAGAAGGCTTCATATGATATACAGATGGCCAAGGTTATCTAAAACCAACTGTTTTCCATCATTTTTAGTGAACAAGTCATAAGTTTTCTTCCTAATGGTATCATGATTTACTCTGCTAACTAAATGAAAAGGCAAATCACAGTATTAAAATGAGTGTTTTGCCTTAAAAGTTAAAATGGCAAATAGGAATTTAAGGTAGGTGACCCACTTTAAATTTCATATAAATAAACACTTAGGCCTGGTTACTGGATTATCAAAAAGTCTTTTTTTTTTTTTTTAATTTTGCATCTCACTGAAGTCCTAGGCCACCAATTTTAAGATTAACCAAGGGGGTTTGAGGATGAATGTAGGAGTTTCTGTTGAAATACCAAAGCAACTTAAGAATTCTGACTTTTGCTCCTCCTGTATCACCAGTGTGGACAATTGAGAATTGAAAGTGAATATAACATTAACTACAACCTAAAAAGACATCAATATTTTAGAATTCCCAGGGTTGACAGTGTTAACTTTGCAAACAAAATACAAGGTTGAACAACAAAATAAACACACAAATGGAAGAAGAAAAATTCTTACTACATAGAACATGTGATCAACATTTCTGAGAAGAATAAATATGACTTTACTTTATGTGCATATTTTTTCTTAGGTATCTAAATTAGCCTCTTTTAAGAGAATGCTGGATTTAAGAAGGGAATGCCTATATAAAATAAATGAACATCCATTCTGTCTTAAAAATAAAATCCACAATTCTAAAGCGCAAAATTGACATATATTTGCAAATGCTAAATGTTTGGTTTTATAGGGAAAAAATTACTTTGAAATAGGCACGGAGGAGTTTCACATGACACCAATAAGGTATTTACTGTATAAATTGCACCACTAGACAAATACAGCTACAAGAAATAATTTGAATAAGTTACACAGCCATCAAAGCATCTCACACATTCATTGTAATTCACTCTTTCACGCTAGTTTATATACACTGAGTAAGTCATTAAATATTGCACTTATTGGCCCATGAACCCTCAATTATGAGGTGTTTAAAAATAGAAAACAAATCTATTTTTATAACATATTTCATGCAACATTTAAGACATTTCAGTTCCACAAACACCATTAAATAGTTGTACATTTGGACAGTCCAACGGTATCACATCACGTCTGACAACAATATATTAACAGGAATTACAGGAAGTTTTCATTTAGCACACATCCTAGGGATGATGAAACAATGCATGGAAAACCATCCTACTGATACAACAAACAATCCCCAGTTTCACTTGTATGAGGAGCAGGGGACCACTAGCCAGGTATATGTCACACTCACATCCCTGAAAGGCTGGGCACCTGTGTGGCTCACGTACCATCTGTGTCCTTAAGAATGGCATTCGTGAACCTAAGCAATCCCTAGCCCCAAACATGAATATGGAAATATGACCACTAAAAAAACCCCAAAACAAAACACAGCCAACTCTCAGTTGTCCACTATGAAGGAAAGTATGAACACAGGTGAATGAAAATACACAGGTAAACCCCCCACCTCATTTCAACAGATAATGACTGGTTGAAACTCCACCAATAATAGTGCTGATTGCAGGTAAATGGTGAAATTTGAGTCTCACTTCCTATTCTTAGTCCTGTCGTTCAGTGAGAGGAGACTGCTTTAAAAACTGAAATGCAAAATAGTATCAGGAAGTGGAAAAGACAACTGCAATTGGAAAGTTCAGTTTGTCTACCAGCTAGATGTTCTGACAGAGGTTTTGAACTCCTTTTTTGTCTAGAATGTTTGCGAAATGTACTTTTCTCTATTATTGAAAATTATGTGCACAAACATACAAATCAGTATCAGGAATCTATTTTGTAGACCTTTTTAAACAAAATGTGAGTTACAGTTTGAACACAGCAAAAGCTCCCTTTTCCCTAGCACTGAGAAAGCACCATATATGAAAATTTCCCTTCATAAAAAAGTGTGTGTGTGTGTGTGTGTGTGTGTGTGTGTGTGTGTGTAGGGAGAGACAACACCATGTAAGTGGCCCAAGTGTAAATATTTTAATCTACCGAAGGGAATTATTTGTTGACTGGAGTGTCAAGCATTTCTGTAAAGGTTTATAAGACAAACTACATTTATTCATGAAATAGCAATAACAATAGGTACATATATTTTAGATAAATTCCCCGGACTGTTGCTGCCCCTTTAGGGGATACTGTAATTCTAGAATCTGGAGCCCTTTAGGTGCATTACAGGGAGAACAATTTTTTTTTTTTTTGGGTCATCATACAGTTTATCTTTGACTCAATTTGTCCCAATTCATTCCCGAATAGGAAACAGGTTTATGTCTTTAAGTGGCTTTGGTCAAAAAATGACTTTAAATACAAAGCAATCCAGAAAGCTGACCCGACTGGTCCAGCTCATCGGAAGGACTTCTCCAACTTACTGGGAAACTATGCAAGCGCAGGTAGTCTACACAAACAGGCAAAGTGAAGCCGAGCCGTAGAGGTTGTATTTTCCAGAGGGTGAGGAGAAAGGCCACGGGGGTCAAGTTGCTCACATGCTACCCTGACCTAGCACACTGAGTGAGTATACACACAAAGGAACACGAAGTTTGAGTTACCAGTCATGCAATGTCTCTAAGTTACAGAGAGAGGATCCTTCAGACAGAAAGACCACCTCCTAAGGATCCCACACCAACAACACCCGGTTGAGCATTCCAATAGTAGATGAAAATGTTTAAGACTTCTTGGTCTGAAAGGGTTTTAGTCCTGACTTCAAGGTAAGATTTAGCTCACAGTTTTTCACCTGCAGCAGCTACCTCAGCCTTGGGAGAGCTTGGTAGAGTCTGGAGACATTTTAAAATACAGTCTGACAAATGCCACCTAGTCAACCTAGGAAGGCACAGAACATACTGTGCGCTAAGATATACAGCGGACTGAGCCCATCATGATGAGCCTCTGAGAACAGACTACCACACTTGAAAACTCATGTTGCTGTAGGGAAGTTCCGTTAATAATGGAATATTTTATTTAAAAAAATGTGAAAGTCTATTTTCAGCATAGACATAGTTAGAATTGGAGGCTTAAACTGGTGTCTGAGAAATGACCAGTGTGCTTAACAAAAGGTCTATTCTTCATCTGGATAAGAGTTAAGTAGGTGCCGTGTACATACTATGTGTTTGAGGAGATAGGGGTCTTGGAGAAGTTTGGTTATAGGTTTTAGTATTTGTACTTCACATTTATCATAGCGATGTTGCAGTTTTCTGCCATGACCAAAGGCATCATCATCCCTCACTTGACAGATAAAAATCTTAGCACTTAGTTACTGGGCAGCAAAGGGATAGTGACTTGAAGTGAACCTCAGCAGGAACTATAAGAACCTACTGTCAAGTTCACCAAGGCAGTAGAAGCTGGGGAGGGGCAGGTGGGGCGGGGAGGGAGAGAGGGCCGCAGCAATGAGCTGATCGACTGTTCAGAGGCACTTGTTCTTAGGACCCTGAACATGGGATGCAGCACTTAAACTGCCACCTTAAGACATCAGAAAGGTCATGCACCTTCTACATGCATTCACATTCTCCAAAACCAAATGCCCATCCACTCTGAGGATAGCTGTTTCCGTGAAGAACTTTCCAGTGTAGTTTTTCAATGACATTAAGAATGGAAAGGAATGGACCAACACCAAAGCTCTTGAAAGCATTTGCTCAACAATCAGGGGTCGTCTCTAAAAAAATTGCAGGGGTGAGGGTGATGAGAAGATGGGCAGCGGGGAAATTCATTCTTGAAAAACTGATTGAATTGCATCAAGTACAACAGAAGATGGGTATTAAAAGTGTACACACTTACCCCAGCATGTACTTTTTGAAGGTATCTTGATGTTTAAAATACAAATTTAGTTAGGCCATTGGTAAAAAATGACTTGTGGTTATTCAGGCTGTGGTGGGAGTTGGAGACAATGTAGGAGGTTAAGTGTGTGTGTCTTGGTGGCAAAAGGGCTAAGAAGCCTTGCAATTACCCTGCTACAACTTTTAATACAGTTTGATGACAAGAGCAGCCCCGTTAACCCTGCAGCATTCCCTCTTACAACAAAGATTTAATTTTAAAACTAAAATCGCTTTATGAAATGAGGAATAGAGAATATCCTCTCTTCCCACAAGCTTTATAGCAGAAACATAGGTGTGCATTTACCCAAGCTCTGTGACAATCCACTCTGGAAACTTCTTAGTGAAATTCACACCAGCGTGGGAGCTTCGGGACAGAGAATGAACTAGGAAGGCTCCACTCACTTCCACAGAGGGTTGGAAAATAGAAAGTAACCAAAGTTCCTTGGCCAGGACACTTGGCCCTCATGCTTCCCCGACTGGGATTAAAGTAGTTCAGTGTAGGCATGCCTGACACCTATATGTGACGTAGGCTCCTGACTTGGTCTTTTGGCTGTAGGGCCAATTAAGGTCATTGGCAATGATGTTTCCAGGGAAGGGGTTTACACAAAAGCACAACTCAGCTCTTGACCTTCCACTTTTCTCACCCTGATTTGGCTTGCCCTTATACAATACTCCATAGAGGAAGGGGCTTGTAAGAGCCCTCTGACTTAGGGCTCTTGTATCTTAGGTCCTTGACATCTGCATGTGTGTATGGGACTCAGAGCACAGGAGAGTTTTCTTGGCCTCATTGCTTCATACTGGATTACACAAGTTGAGTTTAACAGCTCTAGCCTTGATGGTGGCCACATTCTTAGGCAGTTACAGAAATATTGCATTGTCATGTAGCTAGGCTTCTGTTGAAACTACTCTACTTTGCTTGCCATGCCCCTTTCTCTTGCCCTTCACTGTGAGTTCTGTGAGTTTTTGAAGTTTGTTGGCCTATTAAAATCTACTAAAACATTCTTGCCTTGCAGGGTGCCAAAGTGGAAATTTATTACAAACGCATGGATCTTAAGCTCAAGGTGAGAAATGACCTGGGTTTTTTTAAAACATCCCACAGGTACTCTTCTGTAAGTTTCACCTTCTAACTTCGTAATAATGTATGTGACCTAGTTCCTTGACTTGGAGGTGGTTATTATCCAATGACACACTTAGTAACCTTGCTCAATAGACTTGCACCCAAAACTTTCACAGGAACTGTGTTTAGTTATGAAAGGAGGAAAAAAAAATCTTGACCATAACCACCAACGAAGGGCAACGGAAAATCACCCTAATGAAACGGTCCATCTAAATCTGCCAGTCTGTGCCTGCCTCAAGTCCACTATCGTGCACAGTTAAGGATGCCATTTTCCTTCTGCGGTTCAATTACAACAGCTGGTGAGATTTGTTGGCTTGTTATTCTCAGACGGTCTTAGAAAATCTGGGAGAAAAAAATACGCGTATTCAAATGGTTTTTCTCCCCCTGCCCCCACTAAATTGCTTCTGGTGTCCTAAAGTGTTGGTTCAACTTATCTTAACTCTAAGGAGTATTCTCTCAGTAACTTAAGCACCTGTAAAAGCTTACAGAATGGGGAGGGATATGCTTCACAATTGGGAACAATGGGATTGAAAAAGACTACAGATAAAAATGGTCTTTTCCTCAACCTTAGAGCCACTGGGATATTGTTTAAATCTATTGGGTAAAAGAAGTCAGGTGAAGTGTGAACAGAAGGCACTGGTTGCGGAGGCAAGTCTCTATCCCATGGGAAGAGGGGCTCTAACAAACTTCAAATTCATCTCTATTCCACGCCTGAGTGATGGTTTCAGAAAGTGGTGGGGATGGTGTGTATATAATGGGGGGCAATTATTAAGGAATTAGGGGGAAGTCAATCCTTTGAGAAGTCTGCAGCCATTCCTACCCTTCTTGGTTTAAAGACTCATTATCTAATGCCTTCAGCCGATGCCCTCAACTGTTCCAAATGTTGGCCCCGAGTTAGGGTCATTGTTTATGTACATAACTAAATTAAGAAGGTGGATTAAATCTCGTTCCAGTCTGGTAAATATGATTGTTGAATATTTACCAGACTGGAACTAGATTTAATCTCTTAGAAAATTTGCAAGGGTTTCAAACACAGTATTTCTATTTCTTTATAGTCACTGGTCTCCTCAGCTATGAGTAAGACTGAAAACCAGACACATTTCCTGAGCAGTAAACTGACCAGACCCATGATGGTCTCCTGAGATCTCTTGCCCACACAAACAGTTCCTCGGTTATCATCCTTACAAAGCGAATCGCCAATTTGAACCCATGGCACAAAACTCAGGTGTAGTGAAATTACAGTCTGAGGTCCCAGCAGTAGCTTAATTTTGAGAAGAAATCTGAAACAAAAAGAGCCTACACAGACAAGTAACAAATTACATGCAAATACCAGATGTTTATAGATGGATAGTCCTTACAAAGTTGAGATCACATATTAACACAGGAAATCTCCCACAAATCGAATGTGTGTATGAGCCATTGACATCAAAGATTTCCCTCAAATAATTACTAGGCAGTAGAAATGAAGGTTAACCAACCATTTATAAATGCTGTTTGTTGATGTGCCCCCTCAAACTGCCTGTATGTGTGGAGGGGGACATTAACAGCCACAGTTGGTCTGCGGCGGAGGAGGGCTTTCCTTGAGTCTTGTGTTCTGCTTGGCGGCAGTGATGGCCGGATCCGTCTCCAAACTCTCGGACATTTTGTCGCAGATGATATCCACAAGACGCTCAAACGTCTGCTTGACATTAATGTTATCCTTGGCACTTGTTTCAAAAAATTCAAACCCTGGAAGAAACAGAAACACAGCTTGGTCATTTTACACTCCGGCTGAAAGTAAATGGGATTTGATTGTGGTTTTCCCTGGTGATTGGGGGAGACTTAAGAGGTGGGCCTAAGACGCAATTTGAACAAATGCTGTCATCTTGCTACCAATTCTTTTGTTCACTGTTATGTTGACATTTGATTTTTCCCTGTCAATTTATTTATGCTACCAGCATGGCTGAATGAACCACCACCACCGACTCTCTTCACAAAAGTTTAGTAAGGGCGACATTAAGAGTCCTCCACCTGGAGTATATCTTTGCCCTCCCTTCCTCCAGCTCCTGGCCACCAGGAAGCTTGTTGGAATCTTGTCTAAGATGTGTGATTTGGCATATTTTCCTTATCCCATTTCAGAGTCGACCACAATTGTTCATGGACATGTTTTCATTAACCTGAGGCTTAGAAGGCTTCATCTGTATATTCTGCTGCAAAAGGGACTACCGAACCCCCCCACCACCCGCCGCGCTCTGACTCTTCCTGAGCCTGCCGTCCGGAGGCCCCACCAAGGCTGGAGGCTGGGCTTCTGGTAAAGTTTCAGTACCTAACTGGACACAAGGTGGCACTAAAGAGTCAGTGGAGTTAACCTTAAATGTGCTTCGACCTCCTTTTGGAGATTTTTGTGTCCTGTTAGGGGAACAGCCCTCCGTGGCTTTGTCTACCACTGCATCTACCTATTGGTGCAGATCAGTAGCAGTGTTTTTACTGACATCTGGAAAAGGACATCTGATATATTTCAAACGAGCTGCCAGAATTGTAAGAAGGCAGTTGCACACTTCTCCCCATCACTGGACCTGGGCAGGAGCAGGCTCCGACTGCTGTTCTGTACACAATCTTATCACTCTATTGTTTGCCTTCACGTTCCATGGGCTCAGCTTGCCAGTTAGTTGCCATGACAACCTCCCCAGTCCATTCAGGGGACTTTGATTTAGGATGTACTGGGCAGGACACAAAAATGCTTTCCTAATCCATTCTGAATTTTACGCCCTATAAATCCTTCTGGTTACATCTGGCCCTATCTCAGAGGAGCCACATGGATTCAGAATGATTACATCATGTGATTTCATCTCAGCTCCTGGGACCCAAGGAGAAAAAAATGGACTCATATTTTACATTCATGTCTAAACCTCTGATAACCCAGAACTACTTTGTTGTTCATGCCTCAGTATTTAGTAAAATAAGCATTTCTCTTGAGTTAAAATTTCTAATTTAGTTATGATAGATGACTAGTTAGAGGACTATATTTGAGCTTGAATCCCGGTAGCTATTGTGTATTCTATTGTTAAAACGTAAGTGAATAATGGCAGGATTGGAGTTAAAGGAGCATGAGTGGGACCAGTTTCTGTAAAATTCCACTGGATAGGTCAGACCTTCTTTGGCTTGTAGTTTGCTTTCTAGTCTCTGTGGAGGGTGCTTCTATAGCTCTCTAACATTCTGGATTTCTTAGCAGAAAACACGAATATAATTCTCTTTCCTAATGTTTGTATATCTACAGAGCTCTGTCATTTGTCTTGCAACAATCTGATCCCATTTTGGAGAACTCAGGTATGGATCCAAACAACATCTTTATTGCGAAGATGTTAGAACTATTTGCATCTTACTGGGGATTTTCCCACTGCTAAGTGCTGTCACAAGATACTAAGACCCCATTGAATACTAAGACCCCTGAATAAGACTTATGAGAAAAAACATCCCATAATTGGGCACAAAGATTTCATGTACAGATTGAATTTTCTCATCTCTTCAGCTAACAGCTTTCTTCCTAGTGCTACTTTGGGAAGGCACTGAACTTGAAGGTATCATAAAAGATTTGGCCATTGTGACAAGATGGTAATCTAGGTAGGTTTTTGTCAAATGGGATTCCTTAAATGATACACCCTGCTGCTGGCGTACAACTTCAGGTCAGTAGTAAAATGATCCTGAGTGCTCTCAGGGGCTTGACCAGGAAAATAACATGATATTATAACAGTTTTGGATAGAAGAGGGTGCCACAGTATGGTAAGTGAGAGAGATTTCCTGTCTTCTGCTTGGTAATCCAACTCTCCCCCCATGTCATGGTTTTTTTTTTTTTTTTTTTGGTTTTATTTTTTTTCTTTTATATATATTTTTTTATTCTTATGTTAATCCCCATACATTACATCATTAGTTTTAGATGAAGTGTTCCATGATTCATTGTTTGTGCACAACACCCAGTGCTCCATGCAGAACGTGCCCTCCTCAATACCCACCACCAGGCTAACCCATCCTCCCACCCCCGCCCCTCTAGAACCCCGTTTGTTTTTTAATGACCCGTTATTTATGACCTGTGCCTTACTTCGTTTACAGAGTTGTCACGAGGCTCCAATGAGACTATGTACAGGTCCCCAGCAAACCAAACATTGCTATGATAATAATAAATTCATATTTGAATGGTTATAACAGGTACTATTCAACGCCCTTGATATAGTAACTCCTTTTATCCATGAGGTAGATACTAGTATTGAAAAAATTTATTGGTTAGGCAATGGAAGCACAAAATCGTCGAGTGCTTTACTCATTTATTTGCTCAGTCTGTAATGGTGAAGCTGGCTTTGAACTACTAACCTGGACACTTTCTTGTTCCTCCAGCTCTCTGCAGAAGTAAGTAATTACTTGGTTCAAGCTGAACTGTAATATACTTCAATGATAAAAGTTTGATAATTAGAAAATAATAACTGAGAAAAACCTCTTAATGAGCACTCTGATACCCTGTGCTACCTAAGATGGATCAAGGTGGCCCTGAGGCCAGCTGTATTGGCAGACCACCTCAGTAAAGTGAATTTTTTGGTTTTCCAGTGTGTGTAAGTCTCAAAAAATGCACATAACTAAATTAAGAAATGCCGTATGGCTTAAAATTGTTAATCATCTGAACTTTCAGTGAGTATCAATCTTTTTGCTGAGGGAGGGTCTTGCTTCAGTGTTGATGGATGCTGAGGGTTGGAGTGGCTGGCAATTTCTTAAGACAATGATGAAGTCTGCAGCATTGATGGACTCTTCCTTTCAGAGCATTTTTTTTTCCATAACTGGAGTCCATCCTCTCAAACCCTGTCACTGCTTTGTCAACCGGATTGAAATGACGACAAAGGACTTATGATATAACAATCTTAACAAGGAGTAGATTTCAATTTCTTTGCTTAGCCCTAAGAGGCAACACCTCCTCCATTCAAGTTTGACCATGAGATTATATCTTCAGGCTCCACTTCTAATTCTCCATGGTTACTTCCTCCACTTAAGTCCTGAAGCCATCCAAGTCCTCCATGAGTGTAATCCACTTCTTCCAAACTCCTGTTAATGTCAATACTCTTTTGATCTCTTCCCATGAATCACCAATTTAGGTAGTGGTATCTAAAATGCAGTACTCTTTTCAGAGTATTGTCAATTCTTGTGCCCAGATCCAGCAGAGGAATCACGATTTATGGAAGATCGAGCCTTACAATGTAGAAGGCTTGAAAGTAGCTAGGACTCCTTGATGGTTCATTAGAAGGCGTGAAAACAATATTCATTTTGTGGCACATCTTCAGCAGAGCTCTTGGGTGACCAGGTACCTTCTCAATAAGCTATACTGCTGTGAAAGGAAATTTTTTTCCAAGCAGTAGGTCGCAACAGGGGGTTTAAAATACTCTCTCAACCATGTTGTAAGCAGCTCTGTCATCATCGAGGTGGTGGTGGTCCATTTCTAGAGCACAGAGTGTATGTAGCAGGACTTTTGGAATGGTAAATGAGCTCTTTTCTGTTATGGAGATGGCTTTTTTCCTTAAAGCCAGAAGCTAGCTGAGGTTGGTTCAAGAGGTTTGCTTCTGCAGCTCCACTCTGTTATGCTTTGGCTTAATAGAACATTGTGGCTGGTTTGATCTTCCATCCAGAGCACTCAAAGTTTCTCCCTGTCATTTGTGTGTTCACTGGGTTAAAACTTTTCCTGTGCATTTACACTTTGACTGTTTCGTGTAAGAAGCCTAGCTTTTGGCCTGTATAAGCATTGGAAAGACGACCTATTGCAGGACTTGATTCGAGATAAGGCCCTAAAGGAGCTAGTTACAATAGTCACATCAAAGATCATGTTCACACACAACCATACAAATATAATGAAGTGATACTATTGGAAAAATGGTGCTCATAGACATGCTTGATACAGGGTTGCAATAAAACTAGCTTTGCCTCCATCTCTACCCTGAATTAGATATAAAAGTTTCTGGAAATGGTTATTTTAGCATCGAGGTGTTTGGATTCAGGGAAGATGCAAGCTTACAATGCCATAAAGGATCCTCTATCCAGTTGACTCAGAATCCAACCTTTTTGAGGCCACTCACCCCCTATACCTATGTATGCTCATGGGTATGTAAAGCCCATGGCCTAAATCATAAAAGATTCAAACACCTCACCCTTTATTCTTCTTTGTTGGATTTTTAGGGCCATTCCCTCCCAGTATTTTAACTTCAACCATAGCAATGTGACCGTATTTTTAGAAATCTTGAACCTCTTATCTATATACACGGACATTAGGGAGAAGCCTGTGCTTCAGTCAGGAACCAGAGTTTTTCTTACTAAACTTACAAGATCATTTCCAATTTACTAGGTAGGACAGTGTGGTTCTGCAGTTCAAATAAGTAGCCCAAGGTGACACAGCAAGCTGACTGTGAAGGCTCACAGAAATCTCCTGATAACTAGGTTACTGATATAGCTTCCAGCCTTGGACACCTGTCCCTCAGACTTGATCAGCCAGTAGTCATAAGTTCAGTGTACACTCTGAATTTCCCAGAGACACTCTGTCATTTCTCTTGGGACACCTGAGCCTTGCACTATACTCCAGTACAGCTCTGGTTCATGTCTCTTCATGCCTGATTCTGAATAATCATTCCTGCCCTTTCCAAAGGTTATTATAGGCACTGCTGGCCTTCATGTGTGACTTTCAGTTTCACTTGACATCAAGAGATGCAACAATGTATAGAAAACGTGTTCAAGAAGGGAAGAAAGCCAAAATCATACCTGTCCTCTTCATACTATGTACATTGCTAAATGGGCAGTAGAGAGCAGTGGTGCAAATCCGATTACACTCTAGTGCCCAAGAGTTGTAATCCGACATTGTAATGTTACAACATTGGATGGCTACTTGTATTAGCGTTACCTGAAGGGCTTACACACTTCTAAACTCCACTACACACAGACTAAACTGGAATCACAAGCAGGGACAGGGCCTTAAATATACATTTCAAGGCTCCTTGGGAAGTTCCTTATGCACATGAAGGGTTAAGATTCAGTATTCTCTGTACACCCATGTTCATAGCATCAGTCACAAGATGGAATGCAATGCAAATAGCCCTTGACTGATGAGTGGATAAACAAAATGTGGTATAGACATAATAAAATGGATTATTCAGGTATAAAAAGAAATTGACACATCCTTCAAATGGATGAAACTTGAAATTATATAAACCAGTCACAAAGAGAAATACTGTATGATTTCACTTGTGAAGTACGTACAGTAGTCAATTTCGTAGATACAGAAAGATAAGAGTTTCCATTTTGCAAAATGAAAGGAATTCTTGAGACTGGTCACATAACAAGGTGAATGTATATGCTTATGGCTAAGATGGTAACCATTATGTGTATTTCTTTTACCCAAATTTAACAGATTTACACCTCAGGGAACAAGAAAAAGAAAAACTGAAGAACAATGTGAGCCAGAAATAGAGACTAAAAGCTGTTTCTCTGAAGATCTAAAACAAAATTGACAAACATTTAGCTAGACTCATCAAGACAAAAAGAAAGAGAGCAATTACTTAAAACATAAAAACCTACCAAACCAGAATGGTGAAGAAATAGAAAATAAGAACAAACCAATTACTAGCAAGGAGAATCAATCTGTAATCAAAACTTCCCAACAAAAGAAGGCCCAAAAGCAGAGGCTTCACTGGTGAATTCTATCAAATTTTTAAAGAAGAATTAATACCAATCCTTCCTTAAGCTCTTCAAAAAAAAATCAAGAGGAGAAAACACTTCCAAGCTAACTTTGAGGCCAGCATTACTTTGCAATCACAAGAAGGACACCAGAAGAAAAGAAAATTGCAGGCCGATATCCCTAATGAACCTAAATCCCAAACCCCTCAAGACAATATTAGCAAACCATTCAACAATGCATGAAAAGAATCATACACCAAGATCAAGTGCTTTATTCCAAGGAGGCAAGAATGGTTCACCATCTGTTAATGTGATGCACCACATGAACAAAAAGCATACGACCATTCTGTGAAGATGCCGAAGCAGCATTTGACAAAATTCAATATCCATTTATGATAAAAACTCTCAACAAGGTAGGTATTGAGGGAATGTACCTCAGCATCATAAAGGCCATATGTGACAAATCCACAAATAATGTCACACTCAATGGTGAAAAGCTTTGCCTCTAAAATCAGGAACAAAGATGTTTTCTCTCACCACAATATTGAAAGTCCTCGCCAGACGACTAAGGCAAGAAAAAGAAAGAAAAGGCATCCAAATAGGAAAGGAAAAAATAAAACTATCTGCAGAAGACATGATACCACACATACAAAATCTTAAAGACTCCACCGAAAAACTCCTAGAACTAATCAATGAAGTCAGTAAAGTTGCATGATAATCTGTTGAGTTTCTCTACACAAATAAGGAAATAGCAGAGCAATTCAGGAAACAAGGACAATGGAATCAGAATAAAATACCTAAGAATAAATTTAACCAAGGAGGTGAAAACTATAAAACATTGTTTTCACCAGTGTCTTTGATCAGTAAATGAGAAGCTATTCTTTGGTCATGGAATTGGGAATTTAAGAATTCATATTCTTAAAATGTCCATACTTCTCAAAGCAATCTACAACTTCAGTGCAATCTCTATCAAAATTCCAATGCCATTTTTAACAGAAAAGTAACAAAGAGTCCTCAAATTTACATGGAACTACAAAAGACCCTAAATACACAAAGCAATCTTGAGAGGAACAAAGCCTGAGGCATCATGCTGCTTGCTTTCAAACTGTATTACAAAGCTTTGTCATCAAAACAGTATGGTACAGGAATAAAAACAGGCACACAGGTCAGTGGAACAGGAGAGTTCAGAAACAAATACATGCATATATGATCAATTAATTGTATATTTTTGGCTCATTTGTCATCAGTGGGAAAGCACAGTCTCTTCAAAATAAATAAATAAATGAATAAATGAATGAATGAATGAATGAATGAATAAATAAATAAATAAATAAATAAATAAATAAATAAATAAATAAATGGTGCTGGGAAAATAGGCCTCCTGTGAAAGATTGCAACTGGCTCACTAACTTACACCATTTACAAAAATAAACTCAAAATGGATTAAAGACTTGACTGTAAGACCCAAAACCATAAAACTTCCAGAAGAAAACAAAGGTGATCAACTCCTTGATGTCAGTCTTGGTGATGGTTTTTTTAAAAAAAATCTGACTTCAAAAGCAAAAGCAACCAAAGCAAAAATAAACTAGTGGGACTATTTCAAACTAAAAGGCTTCTGCACAGTGAAGGAAATCATCAACAAAATTAAACAACACCCTATTGAAGGGGAGAAAATATGCCCAAACCATAAATTTGACAAGGGGTTAATATATAAAATGTATGAACAACTCCTACAACTCAATAGCAATAATAGAAACAATCTGATTTAAAAATGGGCAGAGGATCTGAATAGGCATTTTTCTGAAGACCTACAAATGGCAAACAGATTAATATGAAGGGGTTCAGCATCATTAGTCATTAGAAAAATGCAAACCAGAACCAGATTAATATCACTTCTCATGTCACAGAATGGCTAATATCAAAAAAGTTTTGGTGAGGGAGTCCAGAAAAGGGAATGCTTATGCACCATTGGTGTAAATTGGTGCAGTCACTATGGAAAACAGTATGGAGGTTCCTCAAAAATGTAAAGATCCAAGCAGTTGTACTTCTGAGTATTTTCTAAGAAAAATGAAAACACTAATGGACCCCCCCCCACGTTTAGTGCAGTCTTATTTACAATAGCCAAGATATAGGAACAATCTAAGTGCCTATGGATAAATAAATGGAAAAGGAAAATGTGTATATATACACAGTGGAATACTGTTCAACAAGAATGAAATCTTGCCATTTGTGCCGACACATGGATAGACCTTGAGGGCATTATGCTAAGTGAATTAAGTCTGATGGAGAAAGACAAATACCATATGATGTCACTTGGATGTAGAATCTAAAACAACAGAAAAACAAGCTCTCAAATACAAAGAACAGACTGGTGGTTGCCAGACATGGAGGGAGGAGGATTGGAGGTGGGTGAAGGGGGGGGGGGGTCAAAAGATCACATTACAAAATTAAAAAGTGAAGGATTCACTATTTTCAAACACTGATGGGAATGGAAAATGACCCAGGCTCTTTGGAAGACAGTGTATTCCTACATATCCAGTGGCTATGCCATGTTCTGAAATGCCATTTGTTTTTAAAAGATGTTCTGGGAAACTTGAGTCTCTTTCTCCACCCCCAGGAAAATCATAAACAGCATTTGGGACACTTGGAAGGTCTTCAACTTCACGTTGAAAGAATAATAGGAATTGGTATTGTTTCTAAAGAGGGGAAGCAGCTCCTAAAATCATACTGCAGTAAATCATTTTCAGCTCATTATTTAAAAAAATGTCTATAATTTGGGTTTAGGTTTCTATTCTCAAACTCCTAAATAAGACCTTTCGCTTCCAGATTCTAGTTGCAATTCTGTGGAACTGGATGAACCAGAGTGGTGAAAAATGTCATTCTGCTGCCAGCTGGGTGAAATCTGGGCCAAAACTCTGGATTGCTGAGCAGCAGGATTAGCTGGTAGGTTAGCTTTCCAGATAGAATTCAGGAGGAGCAATCAATAAGCATTTGGATATACTTGCCTCAAGAAGGGCCCCAGAAAGCCGCCTAAAGCTGGAGAAAAGAACAGGAACTCAGCCAAAGGTTCATGCTGCTACTACAATAAGTAGTCAAATATTCTAGTCTTTGAGTCCTTGTCATTAGCCTGGCCTGACCAGATGGTAGCTTTCTCCTGCTTCATCAGGATTCTGGAACTATGGAAGTGTCAATGTATAGTCTTGACAAATCATGGTGGATGTAGAGAAGGTTTTGTCCCTGGCCCTTCCTACTCCAGTCATGAGCTTAACCTTCTCTGTATGTGGGAGAAGTTCAGCTTCAGCAGTACAAAGGACTACAATCCAAAGGACAGCAGTACAACGACAGTAGCCTATGATTCATCCTTCTCTGTGAAGAAAATCTACCTTATTAACTCCCTCTGGCACGATCCCCTCCTAGACATAGACCGACACACACCCAAATCCTCCACTTAAACCTGTCCACTCTCCCTCTAGTGAAGAGACTGGATCCAAGGTCCTTGCACATTTCCTCTTGAGATTGCTATGTGTCATGTTTGGCCCCCAAACTGGTAAACCTTTAAAATTTTGACCCAACCTTTAAAACTGTTATTTCTAGAGTGATATCACTAAGATGGCAACATAGATCATTCTTAACTTTGGTCCCACTGCACAAGGAGAACTAACAAACAATTAGGGATGGAACAGACACCTTTGGAGAATTCTTAAAGATAGGGAAGAGGTTGAAGCAACCCCTGCACCACAGAGATCAAGATAGCATTAGAGACGTAAGAGGAGCAGCTTCACATTATGGTCCCAGGACTGCATTGCCCCTCCCTCAGGCTGATGCAGAATCAGGCTAGAGGTCTCCCTGAACCTACTTCTTCGAGTGGGAAAAGAGACCCCAGCCTAAACCTTCAGCTCTTCCAGCATGGTGGGTTGCTTCTGGAAACCTCTGCTTCTGTCTTACCCCATAGGAATTGTGGGATAATAAGCGTGGCTCAATCACTGGGATTATTACTGTGACAGAGAAGGGCAGAGGAGCTTTCAATAAGTGACACTCACATCTTGTTAGACTCAGTTTTTACCTCCAGCACCCAAGTAGCAGTCCCAACCAGGAGCTTTGGTCATCTACACATGGTAGCACAGTCGGGCCAGGAAATGAAGTAACATGGGGGTCTGCCTGACTCAGGTCATCAAAGAGCTTTGATGGCCTTGCAACCTATAAGGGAGCTGAGTCATAGCCTAGCCATGCCTGACCAAGCAAGGCTGGCCAGATCACCTAGAAGCTATTTTGCCCCATGATGCTCAAGCAGAGAGTACAATAGGCAGAAGTAATCTTGTACCATGTAAAGCCAGTGGCCCTCTTGGGCTTGGCAATAGGGGGCATGGGTCAGGGTTGAGTCAAGACCCCAACATGAAGCCTTGGGGGCTTTGGAACCTAGGCAAAGGGAAGTAAATTATATCCCTGTGCATTGTTGAATACAATCTTCAGCTCACCTGCCCGAGAAATGTAACCAGAGCACAAAGAAACTGCATAGATTGTCCAACAGCTGTGCCTGTGATAGACCATGAAGAGAGAGCACAGCCCATGGCTTTCCCTGTGAGCAGAGCAAAACAAGTGGCCACATCTGGCCAAGGAATTCAGTGCACAGTCTTGCCTGATTCAGGTTTCCAAACAATATCCTGTGCAGCCAAGAAGGCCCACCCTTCCACCCTGCTGAGGCAGAGAAACTTATTCATTGTGCCATCTACTCTGAATATGGTACTCAGTTCTGTCTAGCAAGCCTGACCAAATAACCCATGTCAATGTGTAGTTCATCATACAGTTTCATGAGAGCAGTGAACCAAGGCAGCAGTCCTATCTAACTTTACTTAGTCAGAAGTACCCTTCCACCTTGCCCTGACCTTAGAGCTGGGGCAGTGAACTTGCCCCAGAATAGCCCCTAATAGCAAGCCCCATCAACCCAGGGTTATTATCAGCATAAAGTCCAAAAACCCAACTGACCTGACTGGTGAAAAATGGTCTCTGCCAAAGTGAATCTATACTTTCTGTAAGAAGAAACTGCTTAAAAAGCTCCAATAGTTGATCCTAAAGAAATGAAGATCTATGAACTGTCATACAAAGAATTCAGAACAGTTGTCTTAGAGAAGATTTTGCACTGAAAAAAAAAAAAACCCAAAAAAAAAAAAAAAACCCAAAAAAACACCACCACAAAACCCCACACATACAAGTAAAATTAAAAAACAACAATGCATTAACAGAGTGAGAAGTTCAAGGATATAAAAACACTTAAAAACCCCAAAGAAATCTTAAAGTTGAAAACGTAAGAATTCAACAAAGAACTTCAAAAGCACCATCACACTGAATCAACATTCAAAAAGACAACACATTTGAAATTACTAAGTCAGAGGAATAAAAGGGAAAAAAGAATACCTACAGGACTTAATTGACACAAAAGAAACAATATCTGCACGATAAGAATTCCAGGAGAAGAAAATGAGAAAGGACATCCAGATCCATGAGGCCCAAAGGACCCCAAATAGATTTAACCTGCTAGGGCTACACTGAGACACCTCTTAATTACTAAAGCTGCAGGAGAAAAGAGAGAAGTTACAGACAAGGAAACATCCAAAGACTATAGGTGGGTTTCTCAACAGAAACTTTTCAGGCCATGAGAGAAGAGAATGATATATTCAAAATATTCAAAGGAAAAAAAAATGTCAACCAAGAATTCTATATCCAGCAAAGGTGTCCTTCACTAATGGAGAGATAAAGACATGCCTGAAGAAACAAAAACAGAGTTAATCAACACTAAACCTGTCTTAAAAGAAATGCCAGAAGGAGTTGTTTGAGTGGTGAATGATGCTAATTAACATCATAAAAACATAAGAAAGTAGCTTAAAACTCACTGGTAGTGGCAAAAACACATTCAAAATTAGATTCTATAATATGAGGATAGTGGTACATAATTTACTTACAACTCCCATTGAAAAGTTAAATAAATGTAGTGAAACTAAGCACAACCACAGTAATCTGCTACTGGTTAAACAATATTAAAATATGTGAACTGTAACATTACTAACCCAAGTTGTGAGCGGAAGGACAAGCAATATAAAGTTTAGGAAGGCTATTGAAGTTATTCCCAGCTTTTAGTATTTTAAATTATAATACTTTATGTAAGCCTTATGTTAATCACAAGGAAAAAAAAAACCTGTACTAATTATACAAAGGAACATGGTAAAGAAGCCAAAGTACAATACCAAAAAATAGCAGGATAACAAACAAGGAATAACTGATCTACACCACAGCCAGAAAACAACAAACAAAATGCCATAGTAAGTCTTTACTTATCATTAAGTACTTCAAATTTAAATGGCTTAAATTCTCTAAAAGACATAAAATGGCTGAATGGATAAAAATCCGAATCTAAGAACATGCTGCTTAGAAGAGACTCACTTTAGTCTTAAAGGCACACATAGACTGAGAGTGAAGGGATGGAAAAAGTTATTTCAAGCAAATGGTAACCAAAAAAAGCAGGCAGGGGTACCCATACCTCATCAGACATTAAACTTAAAATGGTAAAAGAGACAAGGAAGATGTATAAATACTCTATTTATTATAAAAGGGTCACTCCATCAAGAAGGGATAACCATTGTAAATATTTATGCACCCACCATCAGAGCATCTAAATACATATAGCAAAATAGAGCTAAATGGAGAAATAAATAGCACTATAAGAATAGATGGGGACTTTAATACTCTATTCTCAACAATGGATAGTTCCTCCAAACTGAGAATTTATAAGAACACAGCAAATTGGAGGGGCACCTGGGTGGCTCAGTCGTTTAAGCATCCAACTCTTGATTTTGGCTCATGATCTCATGGTTATGGGATAGAGCCCTGCATTGGGCTCCTCGCTCAGGAGGGAGTCTGCTTGAGATTCTCCCTCTCCCTCAGCTCCTTCCCCCTTAAAATAAATACATCTTTAGAAAAATAAAAAGAACACAGCAGATTGGAACACTATACAGCAAATTGACCTTCACAGCAGATCACTCTTCATAAGCACACGATATATTTTCTAGTATAGACCAAATGTTAAACCATAAAATAAGTTTTAGCAAATTCAATTAGATTGAAATCATACCAAATATCTTCTCTGACCTCAGTGGTATGAAACTAGAAATAAGCCAAACTGTGGAAAGAGCCAAGATGCTCTTCAACAGATGAACGGATAAAGATGTGGTCCATATATACAATGGGATATTACTCAGCCATCAGAAAGGATGAATAGGACTGGAGGAGATTATGCTAAGTGAAATAAGTCAAGCAAAGAAAGTCAATTATCATATAGTTTCACTTATTTGTGGAACATAAGGAATAGCATGGAGGACATTAGGAGAAGGAAGGGAAAAATGAAGTGGGGGGGAATCGGAGGGAGAGATGAACCATGAAAGACTATGGACTCTGAGAAACAAACTGAGGGTTCTAGAGGAGAGGGGTCTGCGGGGATGGGTTAGCCCGGTGATGGGTATTAAGGAGGGCACGTATTGCATGGAGCACTGGGTGTTATATGAAAACAATGAATCATGGAACATTACATCAAAAACTAATGAACTAATGATGTACTGTATGGTGACTAACATAATAAAATTAAATTAAAAAAATTCAAATACATAGAAATTGAATAACACTCTCCTAAACAATCAAGGGATCAAAGAAAAAATTAAAGCAGAAGTAACAAGGGATGCACTAAACCCAGTTATAAAGGGAAGTTGATTGCAATAAATGCACACACTAAGATACAAGGAAGCTCCCAAATGAAGCTAAGCCCAAGGTGAACAATAAAGATTAGAAGAGAACTAAATGAAATAGAGAACAGGAAAACAATAGAACAGATTAAGAAAATTAAAAGTTTCTTCTTTGACAAGAAGGTAACTGACAACTCTTTAGCTAAACTAATGAAGGAAAAGGAGAGGACCAAATCAAAAACATTCTAAACTACGTGAAGACATGACAACTGCTACCATAGTAATAAAAAGAATGCTAAGAGGCTACTGTGAACAACTATATGCCAAGAAACTGGACCACCTAGAAGAAAGAAAAATTGTTTGGAACATACAAACTACCATGACTAAATAATGACAAAACAAAATCTGAACATACCAATTACTAGAAAGGAAATTGGATATTTTTGATTACTGATTCAAATGAAGAAAAACCCAAGACTGGATGGCATCATTGGTGAGTTTTACCACACATTTAAAGAAGAATTAAGAGCAATCCTCCTCAAACTCCAAAAAACTGAGGAAGAGGTGACACTTCCAAATTCATTTTATGAGGCCAGCATTATCTTGATACCAAAGCCAAAGAAGGACACTACAAGAAAAGGAAGCTATAGGCCGGTATCCTTCTAGTATATACATGCAAAATACTCAAAATAGTAGTAAATGAATTCAGCAGAACAGTAAAAGAATCATTGATCATTGACCATGATCAAGTGGGATTTATCCCTGGGTTGGGAGAATGGTTTAACATAGGCAAATCAATCAATATGATATGTCATATTAATAGAATGAAAGAAAAAATCATCTAAATAGATGCAAAAAAAAAATCTGATGAAATTCAATACCCTTTCATGGTAACAACAAATTAGGTACAGGGAGGAATGTACCTCAACATAATAAAGTCCACATATGACAAGCCCACAGCTATCATCATCCCCAATGGTGAAAGGTTGAAAGCTTTTCCTCTAAGATCTGGAGCAAGATGACAGTGCCCACTCTCACCAACCTTATTCAACAGAGTCCTGCAAGTTCTAGCCATGGCAATCAGACAAGAAAATCCTAAACCTCCACCAAAAAACTGTTAGATCTAAACAACAAATTCAGTAATATTAACAGAAAAATCAGTAGTGTTTCTATATAAATAAATTATCTGAAAAAATAAAATGATCCCATTTATAATAGCATCCAAAACAGTAAAATACTTAAGAATAAATTTAGGGAGGTGAAAGAGCTCTTTTCTAAGACACTGATGAAACAATTTGAAAAAAACACAAATAAATGTAAAAGTATCTATGTTCATTAATTTTAAGAACATTGCTGAAATGTCAGTAATACCAAAAGCCATCTATACTCCAGGAACCAAACTGAGGGTTACAGAAGGGAGAAGGTGGGGGCGATGGTGTAACTGGGTGATGGGTATTGAGGAGGGCACATGTGGTGAAGACCACTGGGTGTTCTATACAACTAATGAATCAATCAACACTACATAAAAAACTAATGATGTACTATATGTTGGCTAATTGAACATAATAAAAACATAGGTAAAAGACAATCACCTCTTTCTCATTGTACCAGGTAGGCTCAGTTTTCAAAAATGTAAATCAGAATGTGAAGACCTAATTAAATTATTTCGTATTAAAAAAAAAAGCCACCTATAGATTCAATGCAATCCTTATGATTCCAATGACATTTTTTACATATGTAGAACGACAAATCATCCTGAATAGCCAAAGTAAACCTGAGAATAAAGAACAAAGCAGGAAGCATCACTCTTAGTGATTTCAAGCTATTCTATAAAGCTATTGTCATCCAAACAGTATGGTCTTGGCATAAAAACTGTCACAGAGACCAATGGAACTGAACTGAGGAGCTATCTAAAACCCAAGTGTAGTCAACTAATATTTGACAAGGGAACCAATACTCTATGGAGAAAAGACAGTCTCTCCAACAGATGCTGCTAGCAAACTTTCATGTCTACATGAAAATGAGTGAAAGTAGACCTGTATTTTATACCACTCACAAAAATTTGAAATGGATGAATGACTTAAATATAAGACCTGAAATTGTACATCTCCTAGAAGAAAACAAGGGAAGAAAAGCTCCTTGACATGGGTCTTGGCAATAACTTTTTGGATAGGGTACCGCCAGCACAAGTAACCTAAGCAAAAATAAACAAGACATCAAACTAAAAAGTTTCTGCACAGCTAACAATTAACAAAAAGAAAATACAACCTATGGAATGGGGAAAAAAGGTTTACAAATCCTATCTGATAAGAGGTTAATATACAGAATATACCAAAAACTCATAAAATTCAAAAACAAAAAACCCAATCTGATTAAAAAGCAGGAAAGAACTCAAAAAGACATTTGTCTGAAGAAGATAGATGAGTGGCCAACTGGTACAGGAAAAGATGCTCAACATTATCAATCACTAGGGAAATGCAAATGAATTCCACAATGAGATATCACCTCATACCTGTTAGAATAGGTACATAAAAAAGACAAGAAGTAACAAACGCTGGTTAGAATGTGGAGAAAAGGGAACCCTTGTACATTGTTACTGGTGGTAGGAATGCAAATTAGTGCAGCCATATGGAAAACAGTACGGAGGTTCCTCAAAGAATTAAAAATAGAATTATTTTTATTTGAATATATGATCCAGCAATTTAGCTTCTGGAACTTTATTTGAAGAAAACAAAATCACTAACTTGAAAAAAAAAATAGTGTGTACTTCCACGTTCATTGCAGCATTATTTACAATAGCCAACACATGGAAACAACCCAATTATCCATCTGTGGATCATGGATAAAGAAGCTGTGGTATATATATGTTTATGTTTATATATATGCACACAAACACAATGGAATCATCCAACCATAAACAATGAAGAAATCCTGCCATTTGAGACAACATGGATGGACCTTGAGGACATGATAGTAAGTGAAAAAAATCAGAGAAAAATCCTGTATGATCTCACATGTGGAATTTGAACAAAAATAAACTCATTGAAAAAGTGATCAGGTTTGTGTTTACTAGAAGTCGGTCGGTAGGGGGTTAAAAAGGGGAATTGGATGGAAGCAGTCAAAATATAAACTATAAGCCAGGTAAGTACTGGGGATGTAATGCTTAACATGATGACTACAGTTAATAATGATCACATATCATACAACACTATTATGAGGGTACATCCGAAGAGTTCTCATTACAAGGATATGTTTTTTTTCTTTTTATGGTAGATGTTAACGAAACTTTTTATGGTAATCACTTCGTATATGTAACTCAAATGCTGTACACTTTATTTTTTAAAAGATTTATTTGTCAGAGAGTATTTGTCAGTATCTGAGAGCACAAGCAGGGGGAGCGGCAGCCAGAGAGAGAAGCAGGCTCCCCGCTGAGCAAGGAGCCTGATGCGGACTCGATTCTAGGATCCTGGGATCATGACCTGAGCCAAGGCAGACGCTCAACCTACTGAGCCACCCAGGCGTCCCTAAATACTGTACACCTTAAACTTGGTGGTGCATGTCAATTATGTCTCAAAACTGGAAAATTACTTCTAATTTTTGGCTTATCTTTAACCATTGTAAGAGTGAAGCGTGATAATGCCATTATAGGAGCGTAAGTCTTTCCTTTTTAGCCCCCCTATGATTTACAATTAATTGGATATTGATGACCAGACAAAAGCACGCCACGACCCCAGAAAATCCCTCCATCTGCATACCTGAAAGTGCGTGGAGTCTATCTCAAAGGGTCTATAGAGCCAGGGGAGGGGAAGCACTCCCTCAGCTACTGTTTTGGCAGAGGAGGTAAAGGGAGAAGGCACTGAGTGGGAGTATGTGCAGCTGTGCCTGCTCTAACTAAAGAGACCTACTGTTCTCTCCCGGGAGAGAGCTTGCGGTGACTGGTGGGGCGGCAAAGGAAAGCAAAGACAGACCAAGAGAACTGAAGAAAAACTTCCCTAGTGTTTGCCCTAGGATTCTGGCAAGAGGACTACCCGTGGACCTCTAGGAATACCCATCCAATCTGTCAACACCAGCCCCCTTTTGTTTCGGTTCTCCCCCAGTTTTATTTATTTCATTTTTTGGGCACACCGTCCCAACCTTAGCAGCCAGTCAGTTCTGGCAGAAGAAACTAAACCTGTGTGACGGTGCCACCTTCTGGAAAACATAAAAAAACAAAAATGAGACTTTGTGATGTAAAGTGCTGCTGCTGCTTTCAAAGGAGTACACACCTGGTGTAGCGAGGCAGAAATATGGTACCACAAAATGACCATTTTCCACCCCCCCCCACCAGAGATACGAACTATTCGAGGTATAACTGAAAAATACTTAAAAAATGGCTATTATGAAATAATTCAACAAACTACAAGAAAACCCAACAAAGCAACATGATGATCTCATGAGTAAGATTACAGAAAAGGAGTACTTTACCAAAGAAACTGAAAGTCTAAAAGCAATCTAACAGAAATGGTGGAGCTGAAGAACTGGATAAATGAAAAGAAGAAAGCATTAGAAAGGGTTGGAAAGAGAGTAGATCATATGCAGAATAAGAGCTCAAAAATAGGAATTAGAAATAATTCAGGGGGAAGAGGAAAGAGACTTGAGATTTAAAAAATGAATAAATACCATGACAACTTCGAGACTCCATCAGAAAAGCCAACTTAATGGCAAGGATATGGAGAAAGGGGAACCCTCTTATACTGTTGGTGGGAATGTAAACCGGGACAGCCACTCTGGAAAACAGTATGGAGGTTCCTCAAAAAGTTAATAATGGAGCTACCCTATGACCCAGCAATTGCACCGCTATGGATTTACCCAAAAGATGCAAACATAGTGATCTGAAGGGGCAAATGTACCCCAATGGTTATAGCAGCAATGTCCACAATTGCCAAAATATGGAAAGAGCCCAGATGTCCATCGACAGAAGAAGATGTGGTGTATATATATACAATGGAATGTTACTCCGCCATCAAAAAATGAAATCTTGCCATTTGCAACAACACTGATGGAACTAGAGTGTATTATGCTAAGTAAAATCAGTCAGAGAAAGTCAAATACCATATGATTTCACTCATACGTGAAATCAAAGAAACAAAACAGATGAACATAGGGGAAGAGAAGGAAAAATAAAGTAAGATAAAAACAGAGAGGGAGGCAAGCCATAAGAGACTTTTAACTATCGGGAACAAACAGGGTTGCTAGAGGAGATGTTGGGGGGAGATGGGCTAACTGGATGATGGTCACTAAGGAGAGCACTTGATGTAATGAGCACTGGGTTATATGCAACTGATGAATCACTAAACTCTACCATGAAACTAATAATATATTATATGTTAACTAACTCTAATTTAAATAAAAAAAAGAAAAGCCAATTTAAGATTAATAGGTATACCAGAAGCAGAAGAGAGGGAGAAGGGGGCAGAGACTTCCCAAACTTGGGGAAGGAACTGGGTAAGAAGCTAATAGAATACTTTATTATCTCAAGACAAAAATACCTCCTCTAAAACACAATATATTAAAGCTGTCAAGTCAGTTATAAAGAATTTTAAAGGCAGTCAGGGAAAGAAGGCAACCTACAAAGGGACCCCCATTAGGCTAACAGCAGATTTCACAGCAGAAACTCTATAGGCCAGGACACAGTGGAATGACATATTCAAACCATTAAAAAATAAAAATTGCCAGCTAACAATACTCTATCTAGCAAAGTTATCTTTCAGATTAAAGGAGAAATAAAGGCTTCCACCCACAAACAAAAGCTGAGGGAGTTCAACACCATTAGAACTGTCTTACAAGAAATATTTAAAGAAGCTCTTCAAGCTGAAACACACAGAAAAACTTTACAAAACTCTGATTACTGCTAGGTGGTCAGAATTAGAAAATTTTTAGGAAAGTGTACTATAAAATTATAGCATAAAGGTTAAAAGAAAAGAGCATTAATAACTATAGCTACTACAACTTGATAACAAGTATTAAAAGGGATAATTTGTGACATCAAAAATATAGAAGGGGAAGAATAAAAGGATTGAGCCTTTATAGGTGAGAGAAGATAAGCTGCTATCAGCAGAAAAGGAGTATTTAATCTATGATATGCTACATTTGAATCTCATGATAACCACACACAAAAATCTACAGCAGACACACAAACATCATAAAGATGGGAGACTGAACAAATCACCATGGAAAACCACAAGTTACTCAAGGTATACAGGAACAGAAAGAAAAAATATGAAAAGATAATCAAAGGCAAAAGATAAAATGTCAACAGTAACTCTTGACACATCAGTCATCACCCTAAATGTACATGGATTTAACTCACCAATCAAAAGGCATAAGGTGGCAGGTTGGAGGAAAAACCAGACCCAAATTATGCTGCAGGAGACTCATTTCAGCGCTAAAGAGACTCCTAGACTAAAAGGAAAAGGATGGAAATTGATAGTCTAAGCAAACAGAAGCTAAAAAAAAAAAAAAAAAGGGCAGACATAACTAGACTTAACATCAGACTAAATAGACTTGAAGCCAAACAAAACAAAACAAAGGAGGTCATTATATAATTATGGGGTCAATACATCAAGAAGATATAACAATCATAAATATGTATGCTCCCAACACCTGAGCACCGAAAAATGTATTAAGCAAATATTAACAGGTCTTAAGGGGAAACATGTAGCAATACAATAGTACTAGGGGACTTTAATGCTCCACTGTCAGCAATGGGTAGATCACTCAGACAGAAAATCAACATGAAAACATTGGAAGTGAATCACACATTACAACAAATAAACTTAAGAGACACAGATCATTTCACCCAAAAAAAGAATACACATTCTTAAGTGTACATAGATGTTTCTCCAGGATAGATCATGTGATAGGCCACAAAACAATTCTCAGCAAATTTAAGATGACTGAAATCATAACTACTGTCTTTTCTGATGACAATTAGTATGAAAAAAATCAGCAAAGTGAAGAGATCTACATATATGTGCAAACTAAACAACACACTTAAAAAAAGCCCATGGGTCAAAGAAGAAAACAAAAGGAAATTATCTTCGAAAGAAAATGAAAGTAATGTATCAAATCTTATGAGATGCAACAAAAGCAGTTCTGAGGGGAAAGTTTATACCAATAAACTCCTCAGATTAAGAAATTCTCCACTATACAACCTAGCTTTACACCTCAAGGAACTAGAAAAACTTAAAAATTGATGCCAAAGTTAGCAGAAGGAGAAAACATCAGAGACCAGAAAAACAATAGAAAGGATCAATAAAACTAAGAACTGGTTCTTCAAAAAGATAAAACTGACAAATTTTTAGCTAGGCTAAGAAAAAAGAGGACTCAAAATCTGAAATAAAAGGAGACATTACAACTAATACTAGAGAAATGCAAAGAATTTCAAGAGACTACTGAAAAAAATTATATGCCAACATATTACATCACCAAGAAAAAATAAATATATTTCTAAAAACACACAACCTACAAAGACTGAATCAGGAAGAAATAGAAAGTCTGAACTAATAGTAAGTAAAAAATTCTATCAGTAATCATAAACTTTCAAACACAGACAACTCCAGGACTAAATGGCTTCACTGGAGAATTCCACCAAACATTTCAAGAATTAACACCAATCTTCCTCAAACTCTTCCAAAATCATTGTGGAGGGATCGCTTCCAAACTTTTTCTTTGAAACCAGCATTACCTTGATACCAAAACTAAAGATAACTGAAGAAAATTATACCCTGATAAATACCACTGATGAATTCAGTTAATAATATTTTTTGAGAAATTCTGCAAGTATATTCAAGAGTAAGTTAGAAGAATTACACCCCAGGACCAAGTGGGATTATCCCTGAGATGCAAAAAAAAATGGTTCAACATATGCAAATCAATAAATGTAATGCACCACAATAAAATGAAAGATAAAAATCCCAAGATTATCTAATAGATGTGGAAAAAAGTTTGACAGACTATAACATCCTTTCATGATAGACAAAAAAACCCCACACTGGATAAAGAAGCCATCTACCTCAATAATAATAAAGGCCATATATGACAAACCTATAACTAACATTATAGTGAATGGAGAAAAACTGAAGCACTTCCTCTAAAATAAGAAACAAGACAAGGATGCCCACTTTGACCATTCCTATTAAATACAGTACTGGACAGAAGAAGGTGTCCAAGATGGCAGCATAGGAACATCCAGAAGTCACCTCCTCTCACAGACTCAGAGTCTATACCTACATATAGAGCAATTCCTCCTAAGTATCTAAAAGGTGATTGAGTAGCTTATGCAAAGCAAAGAATAGAGGAACCACATACAAAATGGCATTAGAGACAGAGACATGGTAATGACAGGAACTCTACTCCTGATGCTAGGAACAGCAGCAAGGAGGGATATCACTGAGGGGCCTGCATGCAGATTTGCAACTTGGGGCTTGGCCAAAAAAAGAAAGTAGTTTAGTTTTTTTTTTTTTAAGATTTTATTTATCCATTTGAGAAAGACAGAGATAGTGAGAGAGAGCGTAAGTGGGGAGGAGAGGGAGGAGCAGGCTCCCGCTGAGCAGGGAGCCAGATGCAGGGCTCGATCCCAGGACCCCGGGATCATGACCTGAGCCAAAGGCAGACACCCAACTGACTGAGCCAACCAGGCGCCCCCCAAAAAATGGTTTAAAGAGCAACTAGACATTAAACAAAAGAAACCCATTTACTAACCTCACAGCATCCACCAAATGGTGGACCAAATGCTGGAAAGCGCTCTGGGATCAGAGGTGGTGATGAATACCATTATCTGTGTTCCCCGTTCAACTTGACAGCCCAGATGGAGGCAGGGTCTGGACACCCTAGGCAGCCTGCCATCTCAGTGAGCCCTGGACCCCTAGCCCACACTATGTCTTGCTGTTCCCCCAAAGCAGACCCTTTCCCACACCCACCACAATGGCCCTGGATCATAGCATGCCAAAACCGGATATCCCATAGACGTTTCAGCTCCAGCCATCCCACCAGGGTGGCCCCAGCATGCACCTACCCCAACTATCTATCCAGGCCTTCCCCTGAGAAAGCACCTGGTGTACATCCACTTCACCCCCTGCTGTCCCACAAGAGTGGCCGAGGTGCACACTACTGGAGGAACCCCAGCCTATGTGGCCAGGCCATAGTCTACACAGGAAACATTCCTACACAAGGTACTCCTTCAAGATTGGGAGAGGCAGTGGTTTCCTCTAATACACAGAAATTCACACAAAATGAGGAGAAAAGTAAATATACTCAATGAAAAGGCAAGGTAAAATTTTAGGGAAAGAACTAAATGAAACAAAGATGTGATAAAAAGTACAGCACAGGAAATAGAGTCATTAATATTGTAATAATTTTGTCTGGTGACAGATGGTTACTATACTTATGGTGGTGAGCACTGAGTCCCATATGGAATTGTCTAATCACTATGCTGTACTCCTAAAATTAATAATATTGTATGTCAACGATATTCACAAAAACAACAATAACATATACAGTACTGGAAGTTCTAGCTAGAGCAATTACTCAAGACAAAGAAGTAAAAGGCATCCAAGTGGGAAAGGAAGACATAAAACTGTTGCTGTTTCCTGATGATAGGATCTTCTATATTGAAAATCCCAGAATCCATCAAAAAATATAAATTAACAATTTTAGTAACATGGCATGTTACAAAATCAACAAAGAAATCAGTCGCACTTTTTTACACTAATGATAAAGTATCTGAAAAAGAAATAAAGAAAGCTATCCCATGCACAATAGCACCAAAAACAGTAAACTACTGAGGGATAAATTTAAGCAAGGAAGTGAAACATCTGTACATTAAAAATGACAAATTTGCTGAAAGAAATTGAAGACATAAATGGAAAGGCATCTTGTGTTCATGGTTCAGAAGAATGAATATTGTTAAAATGGCCATAGTACTCAAAGCCATCTACAAATTTGATGCAATCTCCACCAAAATAACAGATATCCTTCATAGAACTACAAAAAAAAAAATCTTAAAAATTGTGTGGAACAACAAAAGACCTCAAATAGTCAAAGCCATCCTGAGGAAAAAGAACAAAGCTGGAGGGATCATGCTTCCAGATTTTGAACTATACTACAAAGACAGGAATAAAAACAGTATGTAATGGGCACAAGAATAGACACACAGACCAAAAGGACAAAATAGAGAGCCTAGAATTAAATTTCTAGCATGTATAGTCCTCTATACATTTGACAACGGAGCCAAAAACACTCAATGGGGAGAGGACAGTTTATTCAACAAATGGTGCTGGATAAAATTGGGAGACACATGCAGAACAATGAAAATGGACTCTCACACCACTCACTAAAATTAACTGAAAACAGATCAAGGACATAAACATAAGACCTGATGCCATACAACTCCTAGAAAAACATGTAGGAAAGAAGCTCATCATATAGATCTTGGCAATGATCTTCCTTTATGTGATGCCAAAACCACAAAAAAAACAAAAGCAAAAATCAACAAATCAGACTACCTCAAACTGAAAAGCTTTTGCATAGCAAAACAGTTAACAAAATGAAAAGACAACCTACAGAATAGGAGAACATTTTTACAAGACATAAATCAGATAAAGGGTTAATATATATATATGTAAGGAACTCATAATAACAAAAGACAATCTGATTTTAAAATGGCCAGGAAAGGGTGCCGGGGTGGCTCAGTCAGTTAAGCATCTGCCTTTGGCTCAGGTCATGATCCCAGGGTCCTGGGATCAAGTCCTACAACAGGCTCCTTACTCAGTAGGGGGGGTGCCCCTCCCCCCCCGTGCGTGCTCTCTTTCTCTTTTGCTCTCTCTCAAATATATAAAATCTTTGAAAAAAATGGCAAGAAAAATTATTTTTCCAAAGAGGACAGCAAAATGGTCAAAAGGCACATGAAAAATGCTCATTACTAATCATTGAGGAAATGCAAAAACCACAATGAGATATCCTTTCACATCCTGTTACAAAGGCTAATGTCAAGAAGACAAGAGACTTGGTGCTGGGGAGAATGTGGCGATAAGGAAAGCCTTATACAATGTAGATGGAAATGTAAACTGGTCCAACCAGCATGGAAAACGACATGGAAGTTCCTCAGAAGATAAAAATACATCTACCATATATATGATCCAGCACTTTCACTTCTGGGAATATACCCAAAGGAAATGAAAACAGGATTTTGGCTAGATATGTACACTCCTATGTTTATCATAGTATTATTCACAATAGTCAAAATATGTAAACAAATGCCCATCAATAGATGAATGGATATAAAGATGTGATATATAAACCATGGAATATTGTACATCTATGGCAAAGGAGGCTATTCTGCCATTTGCAACAACATGGGTGGACCTTGAGCACATTATGCTAAGTGAGATGAGTCAGAGAAAGACAAGTACTGTATACTATCACATATGTATAATCTAAAAAAAATTAAACTTGTAAAAAACAAATGGTGTTTACCAGGGAATGAAGGGGTGAGTGGGGTAAGATTTATAGTGTTTAGGAGTACAAACTTATAATTAGTAAATAAGCCTTTAGAGATCTAATGCCTAGTATTACAGATGTAGACAACGTGGGAGTATAATTATGTAATGTGATAAATATGGCTATACCTGCAATCATATTAAAATACATAAATGTATCAAAGTAACACATTGTACACTTTGAATTTATACAATGTTACATTTCAAATTGATTCAATTAAAATAAAATTTACATGAAAAGACTGAGAAACAATTGGAACACTGAGGGGCTTTGTGGCAGCATATCTAGTGTGTCTACAGCTGGCCCAGTTCAGGTAGGCACTCTCTCTAGCTCCACCTTCTCTGTCACTTCTGTCTCTTTGACATGAAATGCATGTTTCATTCTTTTTTTTTAAAATTTGAGTATACTCAACATACAATGTTATATTACTTTCAGGTATACAACATAGTGATTCAACAATTAAGTTACATTTACCACAGATGTAGCTACCATCTGTCACCATACAACACTATTCCAGCACCATTGACTAAATCCCCTTTGCTGTACCTTTTATTCCCATGACTTATTTATTCCAAAAATGGAAGCTTCTGACCCTGTCTCCCTTGCACCTGTTTTGCTCATCCCCCCCACCTCCTCCCCTTTGGCAACCATCTGTTTGTTCTCTGTATTTATAGGTCTGATTATGCTTTTTGTTTTTTCATAATAAATTCATTTATTTTTTATATTTGACATATAAATGAAATCATATAGCACTTGTTGTTCTGACTTATTTCACTTAGCATAATACCCTCTAGGTCCATCCATGTTGTCACAAATGGCAAGATCTCATTCTTTTTGATGGCTGAGTAATATTCCATGGTGTATATATACATAATATTCCATTGGGTGTGTATGCATATACATACATACCACAACTTTTTTATCCATTCCTTTATCAATAGACATGGGTTGCTTCAGGATCTTGCCTACTGTAAATAATGCTGCAATAAACATAGGGGTACATATATCTTTTCAAATTAGTGTTTAATTTTTCTTTGGATAAATATCCAGTAGTGGAATTATTATATCATAGGGTATTTCCATTTTTAATTTTTTGAGGAAACTCCATACGGTTTTCCACTGTGGCTTCACCAATTTACATTCCTCTCAATAGTGTATGAGGTTTGCTCCTCCACTTGAACTCCTGTTTTTTGACATCCACATCTATGTTCGCAATGAGGAAATGGAAGCTACACAGAGAAAGCCTTCTTGACTCAAGAGAAAGCAGAGTACGGTCCTTGACTTTTGTTAAACAAATTGTGTTTGAATCTCACACTTGGCAGCTTTACTCATTTAATTATTTATATCATATACCTGTCCCTTATACATTTTTGAGTTTATGAACTTCAAGACCTGGCTGGGTTCCCATTCATCTGTAAGGTCTTGCTTGATGACCCTAGCCTGCACTGGACAATTACTGCTCCCTACCGATTCTAATTCTACCAGGTATTTGGGTCTTATTAGTTGCTGTTTTCTCTGTGGTATAAAATTTGTCTAACATACCAGTCACCCTTGTAGCCATCTTCAAGTGTATAATTTAGTGGCTTTTAGTACCTTCACAATGTTGTGCAACTAGTGCCAGTAATTCTGGAACATTGATTACCAAAAGAAACTGTATCCATTGACTAGTCATTTCCCATTCCCTGGCTCCCCCCACCTCATACTAAGGGCATTTTGCTCCCCAATTAGTGGTGCATCCCATCAGGTCTGCTCTGTATCCCACACGGTATTTAACACAGTGCCAGGCAGGAGCAGGTGTCCAGCAGATGCTGGCTAATTAAAGGATTGATTGCTGTTAATTGGCTGGGAGAAGGGGTGGAATGGGAATGGAAAAATGAAAGAGAATCAATTTTTCCTTTTTTTTTTTTTTATATACTTAGGAAGTGACTGAACCTGTGAGCAATTTTCTCAGCCAAATTATTGCTGGGGATCGTATATGTGTGTTTTGGGGGGTGGCTACCAGGCACAGACTTTGACGTTATATCATTTCATTTCTGTCCTGTAGAAAAATGATGCCATAAAACAAATTAAACCACCTCTAGTCAACTGTGAGGAAAGACACATTTCTGAAGTATTTGAAAAAATACAGGGTTGTTACACTTCAACACCTCATGTTGAGAAGTGAAGGTTTTAGTGAAGAGATAAGGATCACTTATGATTGGCAGACTGTTTAGAAGCAAACAGGTGCTAGGTGTTTAAAAAGTTTGTTTTCTTAAATCAGTTTAATATCCTCTTTCTACCGTAACATTTTAATAGGCTTTCAATGATAAAGGAGACAATTTCCAGACAATTTTGTGAATTGTCAACAAATTTTTCACAAAAATTATCAAAAAATGAAGTCAATAATTTCATATGTATAGGATATCAGTTTACAATAACATTTTTATGCATTGTCAATTAATGGGTTATCGTCACTGTGAGAGATGCATATGAAAGAGAGCAAATAATGTAATAAACTTTCAATTAGCAGGGCCCAAACTAATTAGATTTCATTGTGCTATCCAAGGTTGTAGAATCTGCAATATAACTTACTGAGCACATACTATGTGTAGCTACTATACCAGGCATTTTGCCCTTATTTCCTAATCCTGGGATAAGTCCCATGAAGTACTTCTACACTTTTACAGCTGAAAAAAGTTGATTTGGTCTTTCTTTGGTAAAACAAAACAGCAGCTGAAGTCTGACTGTAAAGCCTACATTCTTAACCTCTTTACAAGCTTAATGCTCATCTTCATACATGGTGGCAGTGCCCCACTCCAACCTTATAGAATGATAGTTGTCAACTTCCTAAAAATGTTCTTGGGGATTCTTATCCATTCTGAGTAACATGTTTTAATGTTTCCCAATCCTCAAAGTCAGGAAATTCTCCTCAAAGTCTAAATCTAGCTCTTTTGTATGGTAATGCAGCCCAATTGTCTTGTCCAGAATAGATACAAAAGCATGTGAAGCTTTACACAAATTATTTTCCTCACATAATGATGGGTTCTGAAAGGTGTAATTAAGTCATCTCTTAATAAATCTCCTATCTGGAAAAGGAATCATATCTCCAACAGCCAGCAGCTGGTTTGTTCATTGAGTCCTCAAGGCAGAGGATGAGATTATGAATCTTAAATCTTTAAACTATTTTCTTAGAATGGCCATTTCTTTGTCAAATAAAGCCAATCCAGATTATTGTCAATTAATTAAAACTAAAGGCAAAAGAGACAGCATAAAGATATTGTATCTAGACTTATTATAGAAACCTTTTGTTCTGATGACTTTCCTGGATAAAAATCATGGTTTATTCTGTACCTGGATGGGAAAGAGCTTCCTACAGGCACCAAATAGCATGTATCTTGGAATCTGGCACTGAGACAAGAAAAAGTCACCCACTGAGAATCAATTACTAAGTAAGAATCACAAAAAGCATGAGATTACTCATCTGCACAAATAGTTCATTTCAACATAGGACTAACAAGTGACTTTCTGGTGAGAACATGTCATTTCCCAAAATTCTTTAAGGCACTACAATGGCTCCCAAATTTTTAACATGGAGGGCTGGATCTCTCTTAGCTGTGGTCTAATGAATTATAAAATTTCCAAGATGCAACCATCAAAAGAGAATGGAATTGGTCTGCATGGAGTCGGGAAAAAGGCAAGTCTGGGATGGAGAGTACTTACTGTCCAAAGTGATCAAAGGAGATGGGAGAACGCCTCTATCAAGCAGAGCGGGTATTCTGGTTTGCTTGCCTGTTCATCTCCACTGGGGTAAGGGAGCATTGTCTCTCCCAGTGCTATTCCCTTAGTGTCACAGGCCTGCCACATAATAAACACTCAATAGAATAAGGAATAAATGAGTGAACATTATTGGACTCCCTTTTCTTTGATCTAGGGCCACTGAGAAGCCTCATGAAATTGAATGCCTTTCCTAAGGGTATTTTTACTATTGGTAAAAGGATGCACTGATTACCTGACAGGAATATTATCAATTACATGGCATTTACATTTCTTAGTACAAATAATAAAAGGCATTTTTAATTAGAAATCAGTCCCTTGTGAGTTTGGTTAGAGTGATTTGTTCCTCTACTATTCCCAGCTCTGATCATTTTGCCCTGAGAGAAAGGAAAGAACATTGGCAAGTGTGCAAAGCTGATGAACAGAACTGACCCTCTGCCAACCTCACCCCCGAACTGTGTATTTCACAATTCAGCATGAACAAACAATCCTCCTTAATTTTAGCTCTTTTAATTCTCAAAACTTAAATTCTATCCAAATGCTGCAGTTTGTATTTCTTATACTTGACTTTAATTTTATTGTTAAGTAACATGAATAATAGCATTTTTTGTTTATAAAAACCAAATAAAAAACAAAACCAGTTTATGCAGATCTCTGTTACATGGAACTGTGTGTGTTTTTAAACATTTCACCTAATAGGTTTGCAAGTTCATGTGAATGAGAAAAGAGTCCAGCTTGAAGGATTCTAAGAAAAGGAGATGGGTCCTGGTTCTGAGCCAAATTCAGGTAAGAAAAATGAGAAATGGATTTTTGTTAGATGGGGCAGGAGACATGAAACTCGAGACTGTTATAGAGAAGAACTTTTGATCCCAAAATAGTAGGAAGCAGTGGGGGTTTGGCGGCTGTTAATCAAGAACATGTCTAGCATTTTGGCAGCTCTTGAAGGATCTGGACTCATGGGTAATGGAGATATCCCAGAGGGGGGAAAAAAAAGTGCTGACAGAGATCTGTAGGAGTAAGGAGTGTAAGAAAGATCACCTAAGTTAATGGGGTTGATTAAAGAGAGCAATGAGTAAAAGAGGGAATTGCCAAAGTCTGGAGGATTCATGAACTAGGGAATTTGAGAAGGTGATGTAGAGAGGAGGTATAGAAGAGAAGCAGCATGAGAACCCTGAGGTCAGTGAGAAACAGGAGTGTTTTACCCAAAGCTGCTTCATGGGTGGCCCATCATGGGTTGGAAGAACATCAAATTGATCACCCAAATGGAGTCATTTTTTAGACTGAAAGAGGGTGTTATTAATCCTCACACTGGGAAATGAACATAAATGGAGACTCTTCCAAGCAAACTGGCATGCATGGTAGCTTCATTTATAAGGAACAGCAGTTGCTGGGGAGTACAATGCACGTGCCAGCAAAGAGTGGATGTCCATAGGTGATGAAATAATGGGAGGTCAAAAGTTACTAGGAATGGGAGCGCTCCAATGAGACAAGGACCAGCAGAGGTAGATGTCCCTTCCTGTACCACCCCATGAGGATGACCACACGTAAACCAACCCAAACCCATTAAAATATACGCTGTTGGTTTATTATACCTCCTGGGCACACTTAGCTAAAAAGAATGTGAGCCAGTGGAAATAACAGTCAGATGGCAGTGCTTCTCTGCAGAGAGCCGTGTGCAGACAGGTACTTAAAGCCTTTAAATAGCATTGTTGGGGCTCCCTACTGAGTCTAAAAGTTGGCAATTCCCATTATTTCATAAACACTACACTTAAGATTTAAATAAATCTTTAAAGGCTGCTGAAGAAAAGAATCAAAACTTTTTGGAACAGGTGGTCCGAGTTTTAAAAATAGACTTCAGGGCAAGGCTCTCCTCCTCATTATAGTTTCTGTCTCCCTCAACCTGGCTTAATTACAGGATTATTTTCATAGGGACAGAGGGGTGAAGATTAAAAAATTGAAGGAATAAAGCATCATTATTTATTAAAGTGGGGTGGCTGGAGGCAACATTGCAGGTCTGAACCAAAAAAGAAAGCTTTAAAATGTCCAAGGTGGGAGGATCTACCACCAGGACTGCTCATACTTCTCTGGCATGGGTGCTCTAGCTAATAAGTGGCCCTTAGCAAGCTAAGTAGACACTGTTAGGTCGGAATGAAGCCCATGAACTGAAATTAGCTATAATGAACAATTCTGACATAGCCACGATGGCCAGATCTTAGGATTTGCTTTACTTTTTCATAGTGGTTTCTTATGTTATACAAAAATGCATTTAATGGAGACAACTCTTAACCTCCTCCCGCATTTAATTTCATAGAAAAGCGTGGCTGTTTGCATTTGAACAGTAATTTCCTGTTATCTGTAAAAGTATGGATTTCAGGATTCCAGTGCAAGACTAATTCTTTCTGCTTGCTCACTAGACTTGTCCCATTTACCCTATGGTTGGTTCTCCACCAAGTATCTCCATTCTGTCTCTTTCAAGGTTTCTCCCCTTCTGAAGGCTAAAATGCTGATTTTACTTTGAGGACTTCAACTCATTACTCAAGCCAGACAGCTAAGATCATCTTTGACTTCCATACCCTCAGCCTCCAGGATCCAAACAGTCACCAAGTATTATTATTTCTATTGCCTAAATATTTAAAAAGCTCTCTTTGCATTTGTATCCCCACTTTCACAGTTTAGGTCTATCCTTCTCAACCTTCAACACAATCAGGTGACACATAGGGAGGATCTAAATCAGGGGTTCTCTGCTGTATATCAGAGTCACCTTGAATAGCTAAGACACTCACGTTTGTACTCCAGCTTCAGACATTTTGACTTAAGGGACCAGTTTGTGCATGTGCTTCCTGTTTTCCCTCAACAATCCATTCTCTAACCAGGGGTCTCCAAACATTTTAAATAGTACATTTCTTCCAGTTTTTTTTTTAAAAAAGGTTCAGAAAGAGTGATGTCAGCATCATTACATCAGCTTTGTCCCCTCTTATTTACTATGAATTGGACATTCATAACTAAATAAAAGTGTCTCTGACATTACACCCGGACACCCAGGAGATTTTTACCCACTCATGCATCAGATAGTAGATGGATGGGACCCGAACGGGGGCTGAGAATCCAAAGCATTTAGTGAATTTGCCCCACTCCACTTGCCACAATGGGGGTGGAGGGAGGAGTGAAACTGCAGAGTACAAAGCAGGACAGACACTCATTGGAGGTGAAGTCCAGCTGGGATTCTTTGAGAAGATAAACAAAATCACAAACCTTTAGCTAGACTAAGGAAAAAAAAAAAGGATAGAAGACTCATAACTTGAGAAATAAAAAATGAGACTTTACAACTGATACTACAGAAAGATTGTTAAGAGGCCATTATGAGCAATTATAGGACAGCAAATTACATAACCCAAAAGAAATGGATCAATTTCTAGAAACAAAACATATCAAAACTGAACCAGGAATAGAAAATCTGACCCAACTAATACTGTAATAAGGAGATTAAATAAGTAATTGATATCCCTGATGAATATAAATGTGAAAAATCTCAACAAAATAATAGCAAACTGAATTCAAGAACACATAAAAAGGATTATAAGCCATGACCAAGTGGGATTTATCCTTGAGAAGCAAGATGGTTCAACATAGGCAAATTAACAAATGTCATAGATAACGATAAGATGAAAGAAAAATGACATGACCATTTCAATAGATGCAGAAAAAGCATTTCATAAAATACAACATTCTTTCATGATAAAAAAACATTGGCAGCTTTGGTATACAAGAAACATAACATAATAAAGGCCATGTATGACAAATCCACAGCTAACATTATACTCAATGGAGGAAAAGTGAAAACTTTCCTCCAAGATCAGAAAAAGACAAGGATGCCCACTCTCACCATTCCTACTCATTATAGCTCTCAAAGTTCTACCTAGAACAATCAGACAACACAAAAAATTATAAGACATTCACATCAGGAAAGAAGAAGTAAAGCTGATGCCATTTGCAGAGAATGGGATTCTGTTTATAAAAAATCTCAAAGACTCACCCAAAAAACTGTTGGAAATAACAATTTCAGTAAAGTTGGAGGATACAAAATCAACATACATCATTTACATTTTTATACACTAATGATGAAACATCTGAAAAAGAAATATATAAAATCATCCTATTCACAATAGTGTGAAAAACAATAAAATTCTTAAGAATAAATTTAACTCAGAAAGTGAAAGGTCTGTAGAATACAAATGACAAGAGGTTGCTAAAAGAAATCAAAGCAGATACAAACAAATGGAAAGACATCCTGTGTTCATAGATTGAAAAAATTTATATTGTTAAAATGGCCATAGTACCCAAAGCTATCTATAAACTCAGTGCAATTCCCATCAAAATAACAAAAGCATTTTTCACAGAAAAAAATCTAAAATTTGTATGAAACTACAGAAGACCTTGAATAGCTACAGCTATACTCAGGAAAAAGAACAAAGCTTGGAGTTGCCACACTTCTGGATTTCAAACTACAAGGCTACAGTAATAAAAACAGTATGGTACTGACACAAAAAAGAGACACATAGACCAGTAGAACAGAATAAAGAGCCAAGAATAAATTCCTGGTTACATGATCAACTAATATTCAACAAGGTAGTCAAGAGCACCCAGTGGAGAAGGGATAGTCTCTTCAACAGATTTGGACTCCTATCTTAGACCATTCATAAAAATTAACTCAAAATAATCAAAAGTTTAAATATTATACTGCTACAATAAAACTTATAAAAGAAAACATAGAAGAAATGTCTTGACATTTGTCTAGGAAATGATTTTTTGGTTAGGACACCCAAAGCACAATTGACAAAAACAAGATTCAACAAATGGGACTACATCAAACTTAAAAGCTTTTGCACAGCAAAAGAAACAATTTAGAAAATGAAAAGGCACCCTACAGAAAGGAAGTATTTGCAAACCATCTATCAGATAAGGAGCTAATATCTAAAATATATAAAGAACTTGAACAACTCACAACAAAAAAAATCTGATTAAGAAATGGGCAAAAGAACTAAATGGATATTTATCCAAAGAAGTCATTCAAATGGCCAGACGGTATATGAAAAGATTTCAACACCAGTTATAATGGCTGTAATCAGGAAGACAAGAGATAACAAGTGCTGGCAAGGATGTGGAAAAAAGGAAACCCTCACACACTGTTGGAGGGAATGTAAACTGGTCCCACCAATGTGAAAAATATGAAGTTTCCTCAAAAATAATAGATCTGCCATACGATCCAGCAATTCTACTTCTGGGTATATACCCAAAGGAAATGAAAACAGAATTTTGAAGAAATATATGCATTCTCATGTTTATTACGCCATTGTTCACAACTGCCAAGACATGGAAAGAAACTGAGTGCCCTTCAATGGATGAAAGGATATGGAAATTGTGGTACATATACACAATGGATATTATTCAGCTGTGAGAATGAAGGATATCCTGCCATTTGCAACAACATGGATGGGCACTGTGCACATTATACTAGGTGAGATAAGTCAGACAAATTTAAGTGCTGTATGCTATCACTTATATCTGGAAATCTAAAAAGCCAAGCTTGTAAAAACACAATAAAATGGTGGTTACCAGGGGATGGGGATCAGGGAACAGGAAAGATGTTGTTGAAGGGTACAATCTTACAACAGGTAGTAAATAAGCCCCAGAAATCTAATGCACAGCACAGTAAATATAGTAACAATATTGTACTATAATCATCAAAGTTGAGAAGACACTAGAACTTCATTATTCCAAATATTAAAAAGATTATGTAAGGTGATAGAGGTGTTATCATTACAATGGCATTCATATTACAATATAATGTAATATAAATATATGAAATTAACTTGTACGCCTTAAATTTACACAATGTTATGTCAAATATATTTCAATAAAAAAAGCAAAACAAAAATAAGAATTGACACTAATACACAAATACTTATAAATTATAATGTACTATTGGAGTGATACATTATAAAAGCCAATAACTAAAAAAATGTTTGAGTATTGATATACAAATAAATGTTAGTGTTAACGTTTTCTTTCTGCACACCAGCTGATCTTAAATACCTTAATTTTATGAACTGCCAATGTAAATGTTCAAAAATGAAATGTGATCTTCATGTCACCCTACTGTTTAAAACATAGCACTGGTTCTGCAGCCCTTATAAGAGAAAGCCCAGTCTTCAGTTCTACAAGCTTTCCAGCCTTAGATCTCTCCAGATCAATTTCTTCTGCCTAGAAGGACAATCATCTGTTTGTCCACCTAATGCATCCTATTTATACTTCAAGACTTGGTTCAAACATCATCTCCTCAATGGCACCATTCTGGAGTCTTCAGAGAGGGGATATTTATCTTACAAGCTCTTTTAACACTGAGTCCACATCCCTATCATGGAAATATATATGGTCTTTTTTTAAAAGTCTTTGTTTAAGTGTCCCTCACTAGACTAGAATCTACTTGGGCGGGGGGTGGTGGTGGCAGGAGGTTGGTCATACTGTTGCTTTGCTCACAGGGCCTGGCCAAAAGTGGTGTTCGATAATACTGAACGACTAAATGAGTGAATTAATAAAACACTGTAATGAATTCCCAAACTACTCAGAAAAACATTTATCTCCAGTCCCCCCAAAGAAATAAATTCTTAAGGTGACCCCATTGCAGTTTGGGATGAGAATCTATGGCACATTTATTTTAACTCAATGACTCATTATACAATTCTAAGCAGACTTCACTAAATTCTCACTGGACCCACTAATTATATACTGTTCTGTAACCTCATACTACTCTTCTGACCACCAAAAGTCTTATTAAAAATGTTGTAACTATTGGCCACAGGGGACCAGACTAGGGTAGTACATAAGGTGTCAGTAGGTGGTCAGTAGGAAGCCAACTTTGTGGACCAGGTTCCTGAGGCAGAGCAGCATGGTTCCAAATTATCAAAAGCATCACATAGCACAACCTCTTCCTGTTGGCTCTCTAGTAATCTGCCTCTTGTTTTGTTGTTGTTGTTTGTTTTGTTTTGTTTTTCCCTGTACATCAGTGGTTCTCAATCATGACTATGTGTTGGAATAACATGAGACTTAAAAGAAATACAGTTGGGTTTTGGTTCAAGATGGTGACATAGAATGCTAAACTCACCTTCCATAGACACAACGAATTTGCAACTATATACGGAAGAATCCTCTGGGAAAAAAATCTAAAATGTGGCTGAGCAACTCCTACCCATTGGGTGAACAAAAGAATGGCCACATCAAAGCAGGTAGGAGAGGCTGGGACACCATCTTGCTATAAACTTCATTCCTGGCTTAATTATCTACAATGAGTAAGGAACTCAAAACCCAAAGCTTCTGGTTGAGGACCAAAGGGTTTAAACCCCACATAGCATATTCATATTTTATGATCTGCACCTGAAGGTCAAGTCCCCCCAAACATCTAGCTTTGAAAATGAATGGGGCTTGTATCCATGACACCCACAACATTGTAGTAAACTGAGAAAAAGCTCTTAAAGGGCTTGCACACAGACTTAAACTCCCAGGGCCTAATGTAGAGACAGCCAATTGAAAGACACCCAGACTTCATGTAAAAGAGGCTCATTTGTTAAACTTGAAGGATCAGCCTGAGGGGCATTCATCTAATTTAACACACATCTAGGGGCCTTTTCCAAAGAAGACATGTGGATGGCCAACAGATACATGAAAAGATGCATATCACTGATCATCAGGGAAATGCAAATCAAAACCACCCTGGGACATCACTTTATAGCCATCAGAACAGCTAGTATCAAAAAAGACAAGAAATAAGTGTTGGCTAGGATGCGGAAAAAAGGGAACCTTAGTGCGCTGTTGGTGGGAATGTAAATTGGTGGGGACCCTATTGAAAGAATAATGAAGTTTCTCAACAAACTAAAAATAGAAGTACTGCATGATCCATAATTCCATTTCTGGGTATTTATCCAAAGAAAACAAAAACACTAATTTGAAAAGATATATGCACCCACGTGTTTATTGCAGCATTATTTATAGTAGCCAAGATATGAAAGCAACCCAAGTGTCTACTGATAGATGAATGGATAAGGAAGATGTAGTATATATACACCACAAAATATCATCAGCCATAAAAAATATGAAATCCTGCCATTTATGACAATATGGTTGGACCTAGAGGATATTACGTTAAGTGAAGTCGGAGAAAGACATGATTTCATTTTTATGTGGAACATAAAAAATAAGCAACAACAACAAAATAGAAACAGACTCATATATACAGAGAACAAATTGGTGGTTGTCAGAGCAAGGGGCATGGGGAGAGGCAAAATAGGTGGAGGGGATTAAAAAGTACCAACTTTCAGTTATAAAATAAATTAGTGATGGAATGAAAAATACAGCATAGGGAATATTCTCAATAATATTCTAATAATTTCATATGCTGACAGACAGTAACTATACTTACCATGGTGAGCATTTTGTAGTGTATGTATTTGTGGAGTCACTATGTTGTATACCTGAAACTAATGTAATATTACATGCCAACTATACTTCAATTAAAAAAATTTAAAAAACAATGAAGCACATAGATACAGAGAACAGATTGATGGTTACCAAAGGCTGGTAGTGAGGGGTGGACAAAATGGTGAAGGGGGACAAAATATATAAACTGTCAGTAATAAAATAAATCAGTCATGGAAATATAATGTATAGCATAATGACTTTTGATAATGATATTGTATTTTTATTTAAAAGTTGCTTTGAGAGTGGATCTTAAAAGTTCTCATCACGAGAAAAGAATTTTTCTATGTAGGGTAACAGAGGTTAACTAAAATTTTTGTGGTGATTGTTCTGCAATATATACAAATATTGAATCATTATGTTGTACTCCTGAAACTAATATGATGTTATATGTCAATTATTACTGCAACAAAAGTAATTTAAAAAAATATTTTGGGTTCCGTTCTCAAGATTCCAATTAATTGGCCTGGATATGGCTTGACCACTGCAATTTTTTTCAAAACACCTACTCTAGATCCAATCTTCCTTCTAGATTTATTTCCCTCTCCTTGCTTTGGTCTTGCCTGATTTGAATTTTCTGAGAAAAATGGAAGACCCTATCAGTGTTCTGAGGCCCATCTGTGACTTCTGAGTTCGTTCACCTCAGTTATTCCTGGTCTCAGAGCACTCAGAGCTCCCTCAGTGCAACAATCAAGACAATAGCACACTCCGTAATGCATTGATTTTTCATTATTTAGAAGAGAACTTAAATGGTTTTGATTACAGAGTCTGTAAGTTGGCATTTTATTAAAAGATTTATTTATTTTAGAAGAGAAAGAGCGAGAGAGTGGGGCAGAGGAGGGGCAGAGGGAAACTCAGGCACACCACGCTGAGCATGGAGCCCTGTGGGCTCTATCTCTCATGACCCTGAGATAATTGACCTCAGCCGAAACCAAGAGTAGGACACTTAACTGATTGTGCCACCCAGGAATCCCTGTAAATTGGTGTTCTAAAGGTACTAAGAAATTGCTGTATGCTTTAGTGCTGTCTCAGTGTCAGTTTTAAGGCTTATAGAGTAAGGCATTAAGAATTTCCAGAGGTTAGAAAGCACAGAATGGCTAAAGAATTTTCCAGTTTTAATAAACTAAGAAACTAATGTTGGAAGAGACTCCAGAAAGATGGACATTTGTTGAAAGGAGAAATTATGTATTTGGGTGAGATTGCATTTAAGAGAATTTATCCTTAACAAGGATGTAATCACTTTATGGCATCATCCACTAGAAGTCTGTAGATCACTGGAAGACTGTGGCATCCAAGAACAGAGTTTAAATAGGCTCATTATTATTTGGGACCCAATTCCCTCCTGAACTGTAAAATAGAAAACTAAATTCATTTAAGACCTATTCTATACCTCAAGGTTGTACTAAGGATACAATGACTCATGAGTGAACTTAGAGGTCAGGGAAGGTATGATGCTACTATTATAATTATCTTCAATAAAAAACATATGAAGAGAATCTAGCTGCTTAAGGTCAGACCACGTGGATCCAAAAGTTCATGGTTCCCATGGCAACATGATTTCTTATTACAATTACTGCCATGCTTTCTCTTCCCTGGGCCAGCAGTGAAAGACAAGGGTGGTTGCCCCTAAAAGATTCATAGGAGCAGAGCAGATTAGAGGATCCCAGAATCAGAATTCTCAAGTTAGGCAACCCTGGGTTTGTGCAGACTTAGCAGGAATCCAAAGCATTGCCAAGAAAATCCAAGGAGGAAGACTTCTCTGGATGAGTTATAATGATGGTCCCTTCACCTCAGTTAACGTGTCTCCACCAGTGATATCAAGGCATATGAGGCAGTATGGTCAATGTGCCTAAATTCTTATCCTTGTTGTGACAGAAATGTTTACAGGGAGTCCAAACTCTTTCAGCCATGATGGATCTACCTTCCTTGAGTTATCTAGATCTTTTAGGAAATAATTATATATCCTGCCTGCATCCAGTCAGTTCCTTCAGTATAGTCTTTGTGATGTGAAGGAGTATCCTTTTCCATTTATTTGTCTTTAATTTACCTCTTTCTACTTCAACAGATTATTCCCTTGAAGGGATTGGTTAAGCCAGTCTTTATCAGACGAGTATGCTTCAGAGTACAGACAGAATGTATTTTGTCAGTCTTCATATTCCTAAAACAGAAGCAACTATCCACTCATACAACTCTGTGCCCCTCCAAAACAAATTGCACTTGTTTTGATGGTTTCCAGCTGTTTAATTTATATATTCATGATATTTGATATTTCTGATATACAGACCACATGTTAAGCTTCACAACAGAAAAGATACATATTTTATGACTCCCTAATGTCACTGTGGGTGTTTAATAAGTATTTGTCAGATGGATAATCAAAACAAAACAAGTCATTACAATGGCGAAATGAGAGGCAAATTTTACGGATTGGAAAAGTGGCCAAGTGTTAACATGTTTTATAGTTGTCAGAAATCCTCATGGGGTCTCTGTGGAGACCTGGACAAGGGGAAAGATGGGTGTGGAATTTAGTAATACATGCACATAATATCATGACAGTTGTTTGAAGACTAAAAGAGAGTAAGTATTATTTGAGTTAGGAAGAAATATTAATGCAAATTAGGAACATTTCAAAACTGAATCCTTACAAACTGTTTATAAAAAAATTAATCACTTCAATTTTTTTATCTGCAGTCTTTGTTTCTCTGACTACATTTTTGGCAAATTTCAGAATTTCTGTCCTTTCACAGCTTATAAAAATAGTTCAAATATCCTTTCATCTATAATTTCAAGGCAATACAAATCCCTTCCCCTCCATAAATTTATTTATTTTTATTTCTACTTGAGTGACTTCTATTTTAGGAAAACTATAATTATTTCTATTTTTTTCTCATTTAATATTAAACAGTTTTAACTTTTAAAGTTTGTTATAATATTATACATTTTCTAGATTATTACCATATTATAAATTTGTTGCTTAGATAAAATACAAATCTAAAACATTCCTATATATTGTTACAGGTATATACATCTGTGGTAAATGTTAAAAACATGCATTGAAAGAATAGTATTACCTATAGGATAATGTTCAGCTCCGGGGACAATTCTCTACCTTTCCAAATACTTGCCACCATCTAAGCCAGCATTCTAAAATTAGTGTTGTGTAAAGTCAGAGTGTTTCTTAAAAATGTAGATTCCCGGGCTTCAACTTCAGAAACTCTAATGCAACAGGACTGTGTTGGGTTGACAATTGTGCACTTGAGCAAGAACCTCAGATTTAGCTGCAGATGATTAAAGAACCACTCTACAACACACATACAGAAAACGCACAGCTATGGGGGCTGGGGAGGGGACAAAGGAGCCTGCAGCTCCAGGGAGAGGGCAGGACTAGAACAAGATTTGGTTGTCACTGTTGGTGGGAGTGCAAACTGGTACAGCCACTGTGGAAAAAGTGTGGAGGTCCCCCAAAAAGTTAAATTGGAACTACCCTACCAATCAGTAATTGCACTACTGGGTGTTCACCCCAAAAAAATACAAAAACACCAAATCAAAGGGGTATGTGCACCCTTACATTTATAGCAGTATTTACAATAGCCAAATTATGGAAGCGTCCGCTGATAAATGAATGGATAACGAAGATGTGGTGTGTATGTATGTATATGTATGTATATATGTACATACAGTGGAATATTATTCAGCCATAAAAAGAATGAAATCTTGTCATTGCAATGACATGGATGGAGCTAGACAGTATAAATGCTAAGTGAAATAAGTCTGTCAGAGAATGATAAATACTATTGACTTCACTCTTTTGTGGAATTTAAGAAACAAAACAAATGAGCAAAGGAAAAGAGAGATAAGCCAAGTCTTAACTATAGAGAACAAACTGATGGTTACCAGAGGGAAGCTGGGGTAGGGGGTGGAGGAAGGATGATACAGGTGATGGGACTAAGGAATGCACTTGCCGTGGTGAACCTGGGTGATGCATATAAGTGTTGAATTACTACACTGTGTACCTAAAACTAATATAACACTGTAGGTTAATTATACTGGAATTAAAATTAAAAAAATGATTGGGTTGTCATGGTCTGTGGCAGCAGTTCTGAGCATGGAAGTGGATGGGAGAAAATGAAGAGTGGTGGGCCCAGTGAAGAAAGCCAAAGAGCAAGAAGCAGAAAAAGGAGGGATTTTCCAAGCAAACAGAAGGTATGGCTGGAGAGGGAGGAGGAAAACAGAGGGCATCATAGAGTGGAAGCCAAAAGGCCAAGTTCTATAAGGGCATAACCAAAGGGCCAAATAGAACAGAGAATGAGGAAAGGTAAATGCTCATTGTCTGGAGAGTCTATCTCAGGTACTCTGTTTGTTCCTGGAAGGTAGGGGATGGTATTATCAGCAGCTGACACATCGTAAACACTCAGTAAGTGCTTGGTGAACTAAAGTGGACCGACAAGGGCGACTGCCATACAAGGATTTCAAAGAGCTCAGCTACAACTCAGTTGTACCCTCACTAGGATTAGCCAATGTTTTATGGATGTAACTATCCACAATGGAGTACCCTCACTATGTACCCTCACTAGGATTAGCCAATGTTTTATGGATGTAACTATCCACAATGGAGAATTAATTGTAACCAGACTGATAGAACAGTTATTTTCAACCATTTACTGAAATGTGGACATGATGTTTATAAACAGTGCCCAACCTCTGTGTCTATGTAAGGGAATTCTGGACAATGGAGTTATACTAGTAATTAAAAAAAAAAAAAAAAAAAAGCAAAGATCTTTAAAATCTTTACATTGATGTTGTGAGAGTAGGTTATTTCCATACAAATGATCTGTCATGATCATTTGTAGAAGTGTGTTCAGTCACGAGAAGAACAAACCACATTAAAGGAAGTAAATGACTCTCCAAGAATGCACAAGTGTTGGTTGCTATGACAACTGCTGGGTTATATTACATAGAGAGCAAAAAAAAAGAAAAAAAAAGAAAAGAAAATCAATTAGAAACCATTGGAAGAACTTGCACCGGAACATAAAACATTTCTGTCTCACAATTTCAGGAACTTTCCTAGAGCTATGCATTGCATGAACAGGGTTCATGTTGATGCCAGTCAGAGGCTTAGTTCTAAGAAAGGTCACCTTCTGGATGCATTCCCATCATTCTAATGTTTCTTCCATAACCTGCTCTTCTGAACACCCAAGTAATTTATTAAACTAGTGAAGAATTCATGCAGTTACTGGTCTCTTTTCTGCTGGTGACATTAAACAGTGTTTGCCTTCAATCCGTTTTTGTTTGAACCAAACAATTTTCACATTTATACAGAGAGAGATGATTTCGATCTGTGGAGCAGTTCCCCCACTACCCCCAATGTGGCATATGTTTGACTTGTCAAGAAAATACAGGGAAAGAAGAGATGGTTTCAGGAAGCCACCATGCCAACTCTCTCCTAGGTTTCTTTTCTCTTTGCGGATCTACTATTCTCCAATCCTAAAGTCTTGACTTGCTAAGAAGATTAAGGAGAGTTGCCAAGTTTTTCAGAATTTTCAATAAAAACGTTGTTAAAGTGATAGAATGGGATAGCCCCTATGAACGAAATGCTAATGGTTCAAGAGCAACCACAGAGACCAGACATCAGCTATGTGACTTTCTCATGGGCAGCTCCACAAATGTTTGGTGGAAGCATTCTTGTGGTTATCGGGTGACAGCCCTTAGTCTAATGAGTACACTGATCTCACGAAGAAATGTTCAAGCTCTCAGAATGGACTGTGCATAGTTCTTTTAGGAGATTACCACATGATAGAGTGACCCAATTGGGACCCATTGAGAGGGTCTCTGCTTCTCCAATATGTGCTGCCCGGTACCAGCGGATTGATCTCAAAGCAGCCCTTCATAGCAGTGCTTTTCAAAGTGTAGGTTGAGGCCCATCACTAGGCCCTAAGATCAATAGCGGGTGAGAACACTATTAAAAGACAGAGGGAGAAAGAGAATTGAATAGAAAAATATCAGAATGAATCTCATCTAGTAAGGGTAGATATACTTTGTGAAACTTCTATTTCTTTCTCTCTCTGTACATATGTATGCACTGGGTTGCTATATTGAACATATTTCTTACTGTACGTAGTAGCCAAAAAGGCTGGAGAGCCAGACTCTGCCCTGCTAAGAATACCTCGATGTTCTCTGTTGTGTAAGGAGGAAGGAGAGGGGAGGGGGAGGGGAGGAAGAGGAGCAGGAATAAAAAGAAAAGAAATCCACCTCTTTTGCTCTAGGGCTTCAATTTTTCCCCAAATCTGCTCTCTACTTCAGTAATATTGCACTAGGTTCCAACTTTTCTACTCACTCTCCTCTCAATGTCCTTGCACCACGGTGCCCTTTAATCATAAAGCTTCCTCTGCTCTTTGCGGTTTTCAAATTCTGTTCTCCTTTAGGGTCCATTCAGGCCTTATCTTGGCATTTAACCCATATGATCTCTATGTCCTCTCATCACTCACCTCTTTCTAGCTGTTCTGCTCAATTCCACACATTTTCTCTCCAGGTGTCCTGTCTTCTTTGAGCTTTACCTGCTTCCTGTCCCACTCTGCTCTCACACCTCTTGGTACCTCTCTTCCAGTCTGCCTCCTTCTCTCTGTTGCTTTCCTCTTGGCATCTACCTCCGAGCTAATTATCCTGTTTTTGTTGTCTGCTTGTTTCTGCTTTTTTCTGTGGATTTCTAGATTTCTCACTTGACTTAAAGCAACTTGAGCCCAGGGACAGTGAATCATACATTTTTGTACGCCCCATGATATCTGGCACAGTACTGGGCATATCATAGGTGCTCAGTGTAAATGCCTTGAACTAATAAATCAATCATGATTCACTCCTGTGCACCAAAACTCTACCCTACTTGCTCCAGTACTTTTCTCTCAAGATACAGTGTTTTGTGTTTAAAAGGGCTTTGTGACTTCTAAAGCTAATACCTATTTTTTTTTATCTCAGTTGGTTTTATCTACAAAAACTTGGTAAAGGAGGCATGGGTCATGATACTCATTCTTGAGAGATGAAGAGACTGAGTCTCAAAGACATTTTTAACAGCAGCAAGGCTGTCAGTGATGTCCCCAGAATCAGGATCTATAATGTGACCTATTCTGTGCTACTAAACTTTTCCAGTAGAAACCTGACAACAACAATCACACATGATAATAAAATGCTCACTCAATGCAAACAAAATGTTGTATATGGAGGAAAAAAATAAAGGAACTAAAAAATAGCAGGCAAGGCTTAGCCTGTGTTTCTCAGGAAATGAGAATTTGAATACCTTGTACTAGATTAACATTCTGGTTATTTTGCTTTTGTAATTATGCTTGGATTCTGATAGTGTGACAGAAAGTGAGAGGAAATCCATTTACTACTTACCAAGGATACATTGGCTTCTACTGTGAGGATACGTTGGCTTCTACTGCAAGGTTGAAAGTCTTTTCATTAAGCCCATCCTAGCAATTAGCTGTGACTCTGTGCAGTGTTACAAATAATGACTAAGCTCTGTTTTTTGTTAACTTATCACTTACCAAGCTGTTCTCCTAAATGTTGGCCTCTCTCTGTTGAGATGACCCGCTCGTCTTCCATGTCACATTTGTTCCCAACCAGGATAACCTGGGCGTTATCCCAAGAGTATGTTTTGATTTGAGTTGACCTAGAAGAAAACAATAGGCAAAAATGATCAGAGGAGAACACAACATAAAATGAAGGAGAAGGAGTATGACCCACAGATGATGATAATAGCAAAAAGTGAAGCCCAAATGCCTGAAGTTTAGAATTAGTCCAGTGCAATCTCACCCTTCAGATATTCAGAGACTATTTGTACTAAGAATTTTTTTTATTTGGTGATATTAATATGACTACTGTTTTTTTCCTTTCTCCCTTTTATACTTTACATAGTACCTTTATAGCTGGAATGGCCAACCATCCTGATTTGCTCATGACATTCCCAGTTTTTGCAGTAAAAATCCCATGTTCCTAGAAACTCCTCAGATTTAGGAAACCCAATTGTTCACTTTACAGCCCACCACAAAAAAAGCATCATTTTCCCTTGTTACAATAACAACTTAAAGAGCTAGGACAATTAGGGCCTAAGAGATATGGGGATAATGTTAATATTTAAGAATCAATCATAAAAACTAATATACTCATGCCTTATATTAAGAGAAAAATGCCAGGTTCATATCAAAATTACAATATAATGGGCTGGGGGCTTAAGTTACTGTCAGCAGGATATCTAGAATTCTAGATAACCTTCTAGTATGGATCATGACGCACACAGTCAACTTCTGATTTTGAAATTGAGATAGAATTTTTTTTTTAATTTTTTAATTTTTTTATTCTTATGTTAATCCCCATACATTACATCATTGTTTGTGCACAATTAATTTTTTAATTTTTTTATTCTTATGTTAATCCCCATACATTACATCATTGTTTGTGCACAACACCCAGTGCTCCATGCAGAATGTGCCCTCCTCAATACCCACCACCAGGCTAACCCATCCTCCCACCCCCCTCCCCTCTAGAACCCTGTTTGTTTTTCAGAGTCCATCGTCTCTCATGGTTCGTCTACCCCTCCGATTTCCCCCGCTTCATTCTTCCCCTCCCGCTACCTTCTTCTTCTTCTTCTTTTTTTTTTCTTAACATATATTGCATTATTTGTTTCAGAGGTACAGATCTGAGATTCAACAGTCTTGCACAATTCACAGCGCTTACCAGAGCACATACCCTCCCCAGTGTCTATCATTCCAGTCACCCCATCCCTCCCACCCCACCCCCCACTCCAGCAACCCTCAGTTTGATTCCTGAGATTAAGAATTCCTCATATCAGTGAGATCATATGATACATGTCTTTCTCTTTTTGACTTATTTCACTCAACATAATACCCTCCAGTTCCATCCATGTCGTTGCAAATGGCAAGATCTCATTCCTTTTGATGGCTGCATAATATTCCATTGTATATATATCCCACCTCTTCTTTATCCATTCATCTGTCGATGGACATCTTGGCTCTTTCCACAGTTTGGCTATTGTGGACATTGCTGCTATAAACATTGGGGTGCACGTACCCCTTTGGATCCCTACTTTTGTGAGATAGAATTTTTATGGTTCATATTTATAGGTATAGTCCTAAATACTTTATATAGGTTACATTAATTTAATGCTCAGAATCAGAGGAGTATTATTTATTATCCCCATTTTACCATTGACAAAAATGAAGCATAAAGAGGTTAAATAATCATCCCAAGAACAGCCCACTAGTAGAGTGGCAGATTAGGAAATTAAACCCAGGTAGTATAGCTCTCAAGCCTATGCTCTTACTACTTATTATAAGTTTGAGAAGTGAAATTCTTGTGCATTTGTTGTCATTTTAGACAAAAAGCTGAAAGGAGGCCATGATCTTTAATCCACCCTCTATATTGGTCATGTTTTTATTTGAGAACAACAATCTAGGATAGGTGGGAAAGATATACCACTCAATGGGTGGTCAAGAGCAGGATATGAAATGTTGAAAAACCAGATGAAAGTTAAAGAAAGGGATTTGTAAAATGTCAAAAAGAGAAGCTTAGAAATGTTTCTACTAGCAAGTGTTAAGTCTTTCAAGATTATTAAATAGAAAATAGTGACACTCTGCTCTCAGCTTCAAGAGAGAATAAAAGCCAATAGCTTTAAACTGTAGCAGGAGATCTTTCAGTCAGATGTGATCACTGTCTCTTCCTTCTGAGAAGAAAGGATAGAGCTACGAGGCAGATAGTGTTTTATTTCAGAGCATTTCCCTGAACCAAGTTCAAGTTTTCAAATGAGACTAAAATAGCTGGAGAAATATACTCTATGTCCCATGTGAACATCTCCGAGGCATGGTATGTTTTATCAGAAAAATCTGGAGACACGATCTTTCTAATTCTGATACCTAAGTTAATAATATATTCCTCTAGCAACAGGAGAGTCAGCATGTATCACAAATTGGGAAAATAAAAGCAAACACTGAAAACTCTAATTTTCTCTCACCTCATCTTACGTGTGTGGTCTATGAAAAAATGATACATTCATAGTGAAATTAAGCTGTAAAATGCATGCTACACATGAATACACCTTAAATCTCAAGTGCTAGCATAGTTTTAAAAAGAAATTCCAAAGGTTCTTTCAAAGGAACTCAAATCTAATTGGATTTCTTCATGAAATTTTTAAATTATCCCTCTGCTCCTATAGGTCTTATTAACCAAGGTCTGGCCTATGCCTGGAAAGGCTCTAGGCAGAGAGCCCTTATGTTAACAAACCAAGCTACCCCGGTACACAGCTAGAAATCAAATCACCAGAAAGAGGTTATTGAGAGGGTAGTCACAGGAGAGTGTTGTTATGTAAGGAAGGGGTTGAGGCTACGATATAAAGGACATGGCTTTCTGAGTTTACAGAGGACAAATGCTTACTTGAAGCAATTTAGCACTCTTTGGAGCTAAGCAAACTCATTCTCTGCAACGCTGTTTGTATAAACTTAACCAGGGTATACCTTTGTGAAGGTGAAGAAGGAACAACTTGGCCAGCTTATTTGTACTCTTAAGCCAAGTTGATGGAATGCTTGCTTCTACCATTCAACACGTACAAGTATCTCATTTCTGATCTAATTTTTTAAAGATTTATTTTTGGGGGGGAGGGGCAGAGAGAGACAGATTTCAAGCAGACTCCCCAGTCAGCTTGGAGCTTGGTGTAGGGCTCGATCCCATGACCCCAAAGAATGACCTGAGAAGAAACCGAGAGTCAGATGTTCAACCAACTGAGCCACCCAGGTACCCTTCATTTCTGCTGATTTAATAACCCATGGGGTCTTAGGCTACTGTGATGAGTTACACATTTATGCATATACAACATTCCCCATTTCCTAACAATTTGTAAAAATATATAAATATATAGCCATGATTGTATCAAAACCATTCCCCTTCCATTTGTTTTTAAGAAATATTTTAATGTGACCTCCTCGATGTCCTAAATTGCCAAGGAAATGTTATTTTTTTACTATTACTAGGGAATTATTAAGAACCTTTACCTTGAAAGCTTAAATAGCTAATGGAGACCATTTTCTTTTTTCAATTGATTAAAATTATGGTCTAGGGCATTTGTGCTGAGGTGAACAGAAGACTAATTTGCCATCAAATTTGGTTAATCTCATTTTTGGAATCAGGGGTGCAAATGCCCAGTGTTTGGCTTTGGTTTTACTACCGCAGACTTGTCAATGATGTCTACCACCAACAGAGTAGCTTTAGGCAAAGTCCAATCACCAGCTAGACGGGATCAGAATCATGTTGGTTGATTTATGAATTACTACATATCATAGAGTCCAAGATGCTATGAATGAGATGAAAATTATTTTATGAATAGTCAAAAACAAAAATAAACAGCAATGAAACTATTACACAATGCTTTCACATTAGTCCTACTAGCCACACTGATCAGTCATGTCAGCTTTTTATTGTTTTGAAACTTCGTTCATGTATTCTGAGGGGTTTAGCAATTTTTCCTATTGGAAAACAGTACATAAACATCATTCTATGACTATCTCAGTAATAAAAGTTAATACATCTAACTGCTTGTGGGTATCTTTCCTTCTTAAATCCTGTAGATTGTTGCTTTGCAAGAAAATATGAAATGATGGTTATTATTCCAACAAGAGCATTCATGTTAAATTTATAACCCTTCCTGCTACTCAAATGACCCAGATTTGTGCTTATATCATCTAGACATAATATGAATTGAGGTCAGAAAAAAGTTGGGTTGTTAATCCAATTCTCGTATCCTCCAACTCAGAATCTTAGCAATTTATTTAGCCAGTTAAAAAGAAAGCTCTAATACTAAGTAATTATGGGGAGGTCATTCTGCATTCTTAGCTTCTGTATCTTCATCTGTAAAATGAGGCTACCACATTTTGTACCGACTCTCTGGGCTGTTGCAGGACACAGGTGGTTTTAGGTGGGGTAGGGTCATACTCTATGTTTAAAGTTGTAAACAACTCTTTACAAACATAACACATTATTAGTCCCATTTTAGGCAATCAGCTGTTCTTCTTCCCAAATCCAGCTCAACTCATCCTTTCTAATTCCTATATTCTAAATAATAACTGGAAGTTTTTTCATTAAAGAATATCAAATTTTGTCTCCAGTTCCTATCTTGAGGTTGAGGTCCTACACGGGCAAATTTCTAACTGGAACAGAATGGACTACTCTGGTATGTCTGTTAGGGATAGGACACATGTTTGTGAAATAAATCCTCCTTAATGTGGAATTTCTACATATTTACCTTCTTGGTCATTTGCTATATTTTGTAAATTTTTTTTTTAATTTGGGGAACAGGTTTTTAATCACCTCATTAGGGACTGTCTTACTTCTTTGTTGGTTAGAGACACACTTAAAGAAAGTGGCTGTCATGAAATAATATACATGTGAAAAGATTATTTCTGAATCACTGCTAGAGATCCTTTGGGATTTGAAGTTAATCTCAACAAGATTAATGGAATCAGAAGCAATGTGTTGGTCACCATGGTTACTCTATAAATGGTAATTAACTCAGACCTTACCAGTATCAAATCATAGTTATTTAAAAATCTGATATTAGCTAAAAAACAAAAACAAAAAACCACAACCAACATATATTTATATTTTTACGTTCTCCATAAATATATAGAGAGAAGGTTTTTGTTTTCTGTTTTTGTTTTATATTATGAGGCAGGAAAAGATGAAGAGTTTTTCATATTTTATGTGTACATGACTGAACTCTGCACAGAATCATTTGATTGGAGAGCTATAAACAAAACAATCAAATTCCTACATCATTACTCCTTCTTCCCTGTTTTGGGTATATAAGTAATTTCCTATGAGTTCAACCTGCTCTCACAGAGATTAGACTTTAGCTAGTCACAGTGTTCTGGAAAACAGTCTATAAAATATGTATCAGTGACCCCAAAAAGCAATTGTCTCCCAGGGTCTGATTTGGGCTATATGTGGGAAGAATGGGGTATCAGAGAGGATAAGACTTGCTCTTCCTCACCCAGTGAAGCTTGAGCAGATCTTAACAGCAGTCCCACTCTTAATTCTGGAAGTTCCTATGTCTCCACGGGCATCCATTTCCCTTATTCTCTTCAAAGTTTAGGAGGCACATAGCTCTACAGCTTCTCAGCCAACTTCCAAGCCTGCTACTGCTTATCACACGGGGATGCCTTTCTGTTACTTTCTCACTACTTTAATCATTTATTTATTCAATTCTTCTCAACCCTTGGAGAGTTTTAAAAATTATTCCAAAGGAGAACAATTAAATCATAACCTCTAGGGACTTCATCATAGGAATAAAAAAAATCTCTCCAGGTAATTTGTATGTAGAACTGAGGCTCAACATTACTGGGATAACTCTCTCCTTAGCCCTTTCCTTTTCAGGTTTTAAATAACCTATTTCAAATAAATAAATAAACAAACAAATAAATAATCTGTTTCCTTATTTCTCATCTAACACCCAAAGTATTTGCAAGTAGTTTACAAAGATACATATGAAATAAACCTTAAAATGAGACAGTAATGATAAGGAAAGAGAAACGTGACATAATAAAATATAATGATTTATATATGCTATAAAGGCTAATAGATGGTTTTAGAAAGTTGAGGGACTAGGCTTTTTCTATAGTACATAACTCATTTATTAAAGGAATTAAAAAAAAGAGAGTTTGAAAAAGTATCCTCATATAAATGCTCCCCACTATGTGATCTATTTTTTTAAATTTTATTATGTTATGTTAATCAGCATACATTACATCATTAGTTTTTGATGTAGTGTTCCATGATTCATTGTTTGCGTATAACATCCAGTGCTCCATTCAATACATGCCCTCTTTAATACCCATGGAAAACCAAAAAGACTCCACCCCAAAACTGCTACAACTCATACAGGAATTCAGTCAAGTGGCAGGATATAAAATCAATGCACAGAAATCAGTGGCATTCCTATACACCAACAACAAGACAGAAGAAAGAGAAATTAAGGAGTCGATCCCATTTACAATTGCACCCAAAACCATAAGATACCTAGGAATAAAACTAACCAAAGAGGCAAAGGATCTGTACTCAGAAAACTATAAAACAGTCATGAAAGAAATTGAGGAAGACACAAAGAAATGGAAAAACGTTCCATGCTCAAGGATTGGAAGAACAAATACTGTGAAGATGTCAATGCTACCTAGAGCAACCTACACATGCAATGCAATCCCCATCAAAATACCATCCACTTTTTTTCAAAGAAATGGAACAAATAATCCTAAAATTTGTATGGAACCAGAAAAGACCCCGAATAGCCAGAGGAATGTTGACAAAGAAAAGCAAAGCTGGTGGCATCACAATTCCCGACTTCAAGGTCTATTACAAAGCTGTCATCATCAGACAGTATGGTACTGGCACAAAAACAGACACATCGATCAATGGAACAGAATAGAGAGCTCAGAAATGGACCCTCAACTCTATGGTCAACTCATCTTCGACAAAGCAGGAAAGAATGTCCAATGGAAAAAAGACAGTCTCTTCAACAAATGGTGTTGGGAAAATCGGATAGCCACGTGCAGAAGAATGAAATTGGACCATTTCCTTACACCACACACACAAATAGACTCCAAATGGTTGAAAGACCTCAATGTGAGACAGGAGTCCATCAAAATCTCCTAAAGGAGAACACAGGCAGCAACCTCTTCGACCTCAGCCACAGCAACTTCTTCCTAGAAACATCGCCAAAGGCAAGGGAAGCAAGGGCAAAAATGAACTATTGGGACTTCATCAAGATAAAAAGCTTTTGCACAGCAAAAGAAATAGTCAACAAAACCAAAAGACAACCGACAGAATGGGAGAAGATATTTGCAAAAGACATATCAGATAAAGGGCTAGTATCCAAAATCTATAAAGAACTTATCAAACTCAACACCCAAAGAAGAAATGATCCAATCAAGAAATGGGCAGAAGACATTTTCCCAAAGAAGACATCCAAATGGCCAACAGACACATGAAAAAGTGCTCAATATCACTCGGCATCAGGGAAATCCAAATCAAAACCTCAATGAGATACCACCTCACACCAGTCAGAATGGCTAAAATTAACAAGTCAGGAAACAACAGATGTTGGCAGGGATGCGGAGAAAGGGGAACCCTCCTACACTGTTGGTGGGAATGCAAGCTGGTGCAGCCACTCTGGAAAACAGTATGGAGGTTCCTCAAAAAGTTGAAAATAGAGCTACCTAGAGCAACCTACACATGCAATGCAATCCCCATCAAAATACCATCCACTTTTTTTCAAAGAAATGGAACAAATAATCCTAAAATTTGTATGGTCTCTTTCTCATTCCCTCTCTTGCAAATAAACAAAACCTTAAAAAAATAAAAAAGGAATACAAGATGACTGACAGAACTTCCCAATGCCTCTGTTGGCTATTGCTCACCAGTGACTCATGTCACATTTCAGATTCCATTGGCTAAGGCAACTCACTTGGCCCAATCCAAAGCTAGTAAGGTAAGAAAATACAATCAATCTACAGGGGAAAATGGTGGTGGCTTAGTGAGGTAATACTACAATCCACTATAGGATTTTCACCAAAATGTTAGTAGTGATCATCTGGAGATAGTGATATTTCTGGTAATTTTTATTGTTATAGCTTTTTGCACCATTAGAATCTTTAATGGGAAGGTAGTCATTTTACCAAACAAGGTAAACCTCTAACTTTAAAAAACAAAATAGATCACATCTTTAGGTCTTTCATCCATTTTGAGTCTATTTTTGTATGTGGTGTATACTGCTATATACTTTCGTTGATCTGTTCTACTGTTCTTTTGGTTTCTATTTCATTGATTTCTGCTCTGATCTTTATTATTTCTCTTCTCCTGTTGGGTTTAGGTTTTATTTGCTGTTCTTTCTCCAGCTCCTTTAGGTGTAGGGTTAGGTTGTGTGCTTGAGACCTTTCTTGTTTCTTGAGAAAGGCTTCTATTGCTATATACTTTCCTCTTAGGACTGCCTTTGCTGCATCCCAAAGATTTTGAACAGTTGTGTTTTCATTTTCATTTGTTTCCATAAATTTTTTTTAATTCTTCTTTAATTTCCTGGTTGACCCATTCATTCTTTAGTAGGATACTCTTTAGCCTCCATGTACTTGAGTTCTTTCTGACTTTCCTCTTATGATTGAGTTCTAGTTTCAAAGCATTGTGGTCTGAAAATATGCAGGGAATGATCCCAAGCTTTTGGAACCAGTTGAGACCTCATTTGTGACCTAGGATGTGAACTATTCTGGAGAATGTTCCATGGGCACTAGAGAAGAATGTGTGTTCTGTTGCTTTGGGATGGAATGTTCTGAATATATCTGTGAAGTCCATTTGGTCCAGTGTGTCATTTAAAGTCTTTATTTCCTTGTTGATCTTTTGCTTAGATGATCTGTCCATTTCAGTGAGGGGGTGTTAAAGTCCCCCACTATTATTATTGTTGTCAATGTGTTTCTTTGCTTGTGTTATTAATTGGCTTATATAATTGGCTGCTCCCATGCTAGGGGCATATCTTGTTGGATAGACCCTTTAAGTAGGATATAGTGTCCTTCCTCATCTCTTATTATAGTCTTTGGCTTAAAATCTAATTTGTCTGATATAAGGATTGCCACCCCAGCTTTCTTTTGGTGTCCATTAGCATGGTAAATGGTTTTCCACCCCCTTACTTTCAATCTGGGGGTGTCTTTGGGTCCATTAGCATGGTAAATGGTTTTCCACCCCCTCACTTTCAATCTGGGGGTGTCTTTGGGTCTAAAATGAGTCTCTTGCAGACAGCATATAGATGGGTCTTGTTTTTTTTTATCCAATCTGATACCCTGTGTCTTTTGATTGGGGCATTTAGCCCATTTACATTCATTGAAAGATAGGAATTTAGTGCCATTGTATTGCCTGTAAGGTGACTGTTACTGTATATTGTCTGTGTTCCTTTCTGGCCTATGTTACTTTTAGGCTCTCTCTTTGCTTAGAGGACCCCTTTCAATAGGTCTTGTAGGGCTGGTTTCAGGTTTGCAAATTCCTTTAGTTTTTGTTTTTCCTGGAAGCTTTTCATCTCTCCTTCTACTTTCAGTGACAGCCTAGCTGGATATAGTATTCTTGGCTGAATATTTTTCTCATTTAGTGCTCTGAAGATATCATGCCAGTCCTTTCTGGCCTGCCAGGTCTCTGTGGATAGGTCTGTTGCCAATCTAATGTTTCTACAATTGTAGGTTACAGATCTCTTGTCCTGAGCTGCTTTCAGGATTTTCTTTGTCTCTGAGACTCATAAGTTTTACTATTAGATGTTGGGGTGTTGACCTATTTTTATTGATTTGGAGGGGGCTCTCTGTGCCTTCTGGATTTTGATGCCTGTTTCCTTCCCCAGATTAGGGAAGTTCTCTGCTATAATTTGCTCCAATATACCTTCTTCTGCTCCTCCCTCTCTTTCTTCTTCTTCTTCTGGGATCCCAATTATTCTAATATTGTTTTGTCTTATGGTATCACTTCTCTCAAATTCTGCCCTCGTGATCCAGTAATCTTTTTCTCAGCTTATTTTCCATCATTTGGTCTTCTATATCACTAATTCTCTCTTCTGCCTCATTTATCCTAGCAGTTAGAGCCTCCATTTTTGCATTTTTAAAAATTTTTTTATTCTTATATTATCCCCATACATTGCATCATTAGTTTTAGATGTAGTGTTCCATGATTCATTGTTTGTGCATAACACCCAGTGCTCTATGTAGAATGTGCCCTCCTCAATACCCACCACCAGGCTAACCCATCCTCTCACCCCCCTCCCCTCTAGAACCCTCAGTTTGTTTTTCAGAGTCTATCATCTCTCATGGTTCATCTCCCCCTCCGATTTCCCCCCTTCATTCTTCCCCTCCTGCTACCTTCTTCTTCTTCTTTTTTTTTTTCTTAACATATATTGCATTATTTGTTTCAGAGGTACAGATCTGAGATTCAACAGTCTTGCACAATTCACAGCGCTTACCAGAGCACATACCCTCCCCAGTGTCTATCACCCAGTCACCCCATCCCTCCCACCCCACCCCCCAATCCAGCAACTCTCAGTTTGATTCCTGCGATTAAGAATTCCTCATATCAGTGAGGTCATATGATACATATCTTTCTCTGTTTGACTTATTTCGCTCAACATAATACCCTCCAGTTCCATCCACGTCATTGCAAATGGCAAGATCTCATTCCTTTTGATGGCTGCATAATATTCCATTGTGTATATATACCACCTCTTCTTTATCCATTCATCTGTCGATGGACATCTTGGCTCTTTCCACAGTTTGGCTATTGTGGACATTGCTGCTATAAACATCGGGGTGCGCGTACCCTTTCGGATCCCTACTTTTGTATCTTTGGGATTAAATATCCAGTAGTGCAATTGCTGGATCATATGGTAGCTCTATTTTCAACTTTTTGAGGAACCTCCATACTGTTTTCCAGAGTGGCTGCACCAGCTTGCATTCCCACCAACAGTGTAGGAGGGTTCCCCTTTCTCCGCATCCCCGCCAACATCTGTCGTTTCCTGACTTGTTAATTTTAGCCATTCTGACTGGTGTGAGGTGGGATCTCATTGAGATTTTGATTTGGATTTCCCTGATGCCGAGCGATGTTGAGCACTTTTTCATGTGTCTGTTGGCCATTTGGATGTCTTCTTTGGGAAAATGTCTGTTCATGTCTTCTGCCCATTTCTTGATTGGATTCTTTGTTCTTTGGGTGTTGAGTTTGATGAGTTCTTTATAGATTTTGGATACCAGTCCTTTATCTGATATGTCATTTGCAAATATCTTCTCCCATTCTGTCGGTTGTCTTTTGGTTTTGTTGACTATTTCTTTTGCTGTGCAAAAGCTTTTTATCTTGATGAAGTCCCAATAGTTCATTTTTGCCCTTGCTTCCCTTGCCTTTGGCGATGTTTCTAGGAAGAAGTTGCTGTGGCTGAGGTCGAAGAGGTTGCTGCCTGTGTTCTCCTTTAGGATTTTGATGGACTCCTGTCTCACATTGAGGTCTTTCAACCATTTGGAGTCTATTTGTGTGTGTGGTGTAAGGAAATGGTTCAGTTTCATTCTTCTGCACATGGCTATCCGATTTTCCCAACACCATTTGTTGAAGAGACTGTCTTTTTTCCATTGGACATTCTTTCCTGCTTTGTCGAAGATGAGTTGACTATAGAGTTGAGGGTCCATTTCTGGGCTCTCTATTCTGTTCCATTGATCTATGTGCCTGTTTTTGTGCCAGTATCATACTCTCTTGATGATGACAGCTTTGTAATAGAGCTGGAAGTCCAGAATTGTGATGCCACGAGCTTTGCTTTTCTTTGTCAACATTCCTCTGGCTATTCGGGGTCTTTTCTGATTCCATACAAATTTTAGGATTATTTGTTCCATTTCTTTGAAAAAAGTGGATGGTATTTTGATGGGGATTGCATTGGATGTGTAGATTGCTCTAGGTAGCATTGACATCTTCACAATATTTGTTCTTCCAATCCATGAGCATGGAACGTTTTTCCATTTCTTTGTGTCTTCCTCAATTTCTTTCATGAGTATTTTATAGTTTTCTGAGTACAGATCCTTTGCCTCTTTGGTTAGATTTATTCCTAGGTATCTTATGGTTTTGGGTGCAATTGTAAATGGGATCGACTCCTTAATTTCTCTTTCTTCTGTCTTGTTGTTGGTGTATAGGAATGCCACTGATTTCTGTGCATTGATTTTATATCCTGCCACTTGACTGAATTCCTGTATGAGTTGTAGCAGTTTTGGGGTGGAGTCTTTTGGGTTATCCACATGAAGTATCATATCATCTGCAAAGAGTGAGAGTTTGACTTCTTCTTTGCCGATTGGGATGCCTTTGATTTCTTTTTGTTGTCTGACTGCTGTGGCCAGGACTTCTAATACTATGTTGAATAGCAGTGGTGAGAGTGGACATCACTGCCGCGTTCCTGACCTTAGGGGGAAAGCTCTCAGTTTTTCCCCATTGAGAATGATATTCGCTGTGGGTTTTTCATAGATGGCTTTTATGATATTGAGGTATGTACCCTCTATGCCTATACTCTGAAGTTTTGATCAAGAAAGGATGCTGTACTTTGTCAAAAGTTTTTTCTGCATCTATTGAGAGAATCGTATGATTCTTGTTCTTTCTTTTGTTAATGTATTATATCACATTGATTGATTTGCGGATGTTGAACCAACCTTGCAGCTCAGGGATAAATCCCACTTGGTTGTGGTGAATAATCCTTTGAATGTACTGTTGGATCCTATTGGCTAGTATTTCGGTGAGAATTTTTGCATCCATGTTCATCAGGGATATTGGTCTGTAATTCTCCTTTTTATGGGGTCTTTGTCTGGTTTTGGGATCAAGGTAATGCTGGCCTCATAAAATGAGTTTGGAAGTTTTCCTTCCATTTCTATTTTTTTGGAACAGTTTCAGAAGAATAGGTATTAATTCTTCTTGAAATGTTTGGTAGAATTCCCCTGGTAAGCCATCTGGCCCTAGGCTTTTGTTTTTTGGGAGATTTTTGATGACTGCTTCATTTTCCTTAATGGTTATAGGCAGAGCCTCCATTTTTGATTGCACCTCATTAATGGCCTTTTTGATTTCGACTTGGTTAGATTTTAGTTCTTTTATTTCTCCAGAAAGGATTTCTCTAATATCTTCCATGCTTTTTTTCAGGCTCAGCTAGTATCTTTAAAATCATCATTCTGAACTCTAGTTCTGACATCTTACTAATGTCCATATTGATTAGGTCCCTGGCCATCAGTACTGCCTCTTGTTCTTTTTTTTGAGATGATTTTTTCCATCTTGTCCTTTTGTCCAGAGGAGAATAGATGAGAGAACAAAATGCTAACAGGGTAACAACGACCCCAGAAAAATATACACTGAACAAATCAGAAGAGACCTGAAACCGTGGGAAAAGAAAGGGAAAGAAAGAAAAAAAAAAAAAAGATTAAAAAAACCCAACAAAAAACAAACAACAAAAAAACAGAATATGATCAAATATGATCGGGCTGGTGCCATACACTAGATTGCCATACACTAGACTGTGGGCGTATTTTGGTCTGTTAGAAGAAAGTGCCTCCCCACATTTTAAGGACAGAAAAACTTATACATGTACAAAAATAAGGGTAAATATGATGAAGGGATGGAATATGACTAAAGATGAAAATTATAAAAGATTTTACAAAAGGAATTGATAAGAAGCTGGTTGATAAAAGAAAGAAGAGGATTAAATCAAAAAAAAAGGGAGAGAATGTGATTAGGCAGGAGACTAGAAAAGCCATACACTAGAGATTTAGGGTATATTTTGGTCTGTTAGAAGAAACTGTATCCCAAAATTTTAAAGAGAGAACAACTTATATATATACCAAAAATAAGGTTAACTACTCTGAAGGAATAGAATATGACTCTAAACATGAAAAATAAAAAAGATTTTTTTTAAAAAAGGGATTGATGTTAATTGAAAAAGGGAAAAAGAAAAATTCAAAAAAAAAGAATTTAAAAAAAATTAACTTTGAAAGACTTTAAAGATTATGGGAAAAAAGTCATGAATTCTATGTGTAGTATTCCCCTAGCACTGGAGTTCTGCTGTTCTCATTGATCGGTAACCTTGGTCTTGGCTGGCTGTTCTCGCTGATCTTCTGGGGAGGGGCCTGTTGCCGTGGTTTCCAAACGTCTTTGTGGGAGGCAGAATTGCCCCGCCCTTGCCCCCTCCCGGCTAAGTAATCTGCTCGGGTTTGCTCTCCGGGCCTTTTGTTCCCTGCGAGCTTTCCGTACAGCTTTGGAGGCGGAGAGTGAAGATGGCGGCCTCCCAATCTCTGCCCCGGAGGAGCCGAGAACTCGGGGCCCCGCTCCTCAGTGAGCCCCAGAGAAAAGCCGTCAGTCACTCCCGTCTCCCCGGTCTCTGGCTGCACTCTGTGCTCACCCGGCCCGTGACCGAGCGTTTCTATCTCTGGCACCCGACTCGGTGTGGAGTCTCCAAACCCCGTAGATCCCTGTGGTGCGCTCCTGTGCCGCTCCTCCCAGGGGAGGAAGGGGAGTCTCCCCGGATCTGCCGCTTGTGGGGTCCCTGCTGGAGGAGCAGGGGCCCGGCTGTGCCGCGGATCACGGTTTATGGCCACCCCGAGCTGAGAGCCCGCGCCTGGGCTCCGCCTCTGCAGCCGGCTTCCCTGCTCCGATACCTGGGAGCTCTGCCGCCCTCAGGCACCCCCGGTCTTTCTGTGACCCCGAGGGTCCTGAGACCACACTGTCCCAGAGAGGGTTCCACCCCCCGCTTAGCCACTGGAGCGACATCCCTCAGCGGAGCCAACTTCTAAAAGTTCCAATTTTGTGTTCCGCAGCTCTATCACTTGCCAGAAGTGCAGATGGAGGCCCCTCCCCTGCCATCTATCTTCCCGAATATTGCCTCGGATTCACTTCTCTGCACATCCTACCTTCCAAAAAGTGGTCACTTTTCCGTTCAGAGAGTTGCTGCTCTTCTTTTCTTCAATCTCCTGTTGAGTTCGTAGGTGTTCAGAATGGTTTAATCCCTATCCAGCTGAATTCCTGGGACCAGATGAAATTTAGGTCTCCTACTCCTCTGCCATCTTGCTCCTCCCTCCTCTAAAGTCTCCTTTTAAAGCAATGCAAGGACACTGTGCCCATCAAGGAAGATCAAATGTAACAGGACAATAGCACACCCCAGGAGCAGACCTCTGCCAGGAACTGAAAGGAGTTGTTGTACTGATGCCCCAGACTCCCATCCTCCTCACGTTGCTGTCACACTGATCCCCAGAACGTTCAGGTAAGATGAAGCTCTACTTCCCAATTGTGGTAGGAACACACATTTTATTGGTTTCCTCCCCTTTCCCAGCTCACTTCTTTATTCCCTGGGGCGTTTCTTGCATTTCTGGAATAAACTACTTGTATATAAATTCTTGTCTCAGAGCTACTACCTGAGGAATCCCTACTAAGACACTTGAAAGGGCTTGTCCAAGTAAAAGGCACCAAGCTTACTAGGCATTGTTTGGGGCTGGTACTACTGGCTCAAAAGCCCTGTTTTTAAACCATAAGAGACTCAATCTCAGGAAACAAACTGAGGGTTGCTGGAGTGGTGGGGGTGGGAGGGATGGGGTGGCTGGGTGACAGACATTGGGGAGGGTATGTGCTATGGTGAGCGCTGTGAATTGTGTAAGACTGTTGAACCACAGACCTGTACCCCTGAAACAAATACTACATTATATGTTAATAAAAATAAAGGGCTATGGTCTCAGGCAAAAAAAAAAGAAAAAGAAAAAGCCTTGTTGTTAAATATTAATGGCTCTGTGGGTTGGTGGTTAAACTGTACCCTGACATTAACCATGGTGATTTATTTACAGCATGGAAATTAGCAAATGCTTTAACTTAGATTCCCCCCCGCTTTTAAATATCTCATTTACTGGTACACCACAAAACTTAAGCTTCATTAATTTTGTGAAAAACCCACCTGCAGGCATCACAGGTGATCCCTGTCTAAATCACATTTATTGCCTCTGTGTCAAGCTGTCTCATTTTCTTTCATTCAGTCTCAGCACACACACTCCTCTGGATTAGCTGCCCCTTAAATGGGCTCACATAAACCCTGCACTTCACTATGATCTTTATACTGCTCTATATCCTACCCCCAGACTATAGGTCCTATGAGGGCAGGGACCCCGACTGGTTTGTTCACCATTATGTCTCCTGCCTTCAAGATAATATCTGGTACTTAGAAGATTCTCAAGCAACTTTGAATTAGTTACCCACCCAATAAACGAACAAATAACAGGTTGAAGGTGGCAAAAATGCCTAAGGAGTTAATTCAGAGTAGAAGCAAAAATTTTTAAAAGGACAGGAGGAGAAATCACTATTGTATGCAGTGCATATGCCCTGCTGCACCCCTTTTAGAACTTGGACGTGTTGCTAACGGAGTTTAACATGGTCTTTAATATCCTGACAGTGGCCATAGTAGGGGAAGGCAAGAGGTGGCCCCTCCACAGCCTGCAAAGGCCATCTGTGTGACAGCTATTCATCCCAGCCCAGAGGGCTCACGTTTTCCCTTTTGCCCCAACCTCAGGGAGTAACTTAGCACCCCAACATGATGGAAGAGTTGGTTTAGAGAGCCATACTCCAACTCCTTCATTTTGGAGATGACCAGATGGAGACTTAAGATAGGGACTGACTTGCTGGAAATAACCAACTACTTAGTGGCCAATGGGGATTTACACTCTGAGGTTCCCCAGGCCTGCTTTTCCAAAACATGCTGATTACTTCCACAGGGAAGAGAAGTAACTTCATTTTCCTTAAAACAAGACGTGATAAGAAATTCCTATGGTAAATATTTGATTATCTTTAAAAAATATATATTATGTCTCCTGGGGAAAGCAAAAATGCCCCAAATCTTCATATCTACAGTATCATTAGTCTGCATGTGGGAATGAACAGAACTGGATGCTCTGAAGGATCGCTTTCATTTGCCTCTCTGCAGTAAGTGTTTGTTGCTGAGAGCCAATACTGAGCATTTATTTGAAAAGCTCAAGAAGCAGTTGTTTTGATCAGAGCGGTCCTGGAACTACCTTGGAACACATCAGATTCTGTGTCGTTCGTCTAAATTTAACCTTGGGCTGGTTCCCATCATGCCTCTTATTACTTATGATCTCAGTTTTATTTTTCAAAATCTCAAATTCTGATTTTTTAACCTTTATGTGAGGTAGTAACCATTGGACAGCTCTCTTCTTCTATGCAAGAAAAACAACTAAGTGGAGCAAGCCTCTCCCTCTGGACAACAAAGAGGCCCCTTCACTGGGTCTCTGCTCACAAATGTCCGGGTATTCTTCCACAGAAGGCAAGGCCAAAGTCATGTTAACAGACGTATCCTTTCCTCAGATTAGACAAGACTGGGTTCTCCCTGGGGTAATTCATGGTCTTTTACAAGATGGCTTGCTTCTTAACGTTAGGCAATCAGACTTGCTGAAGGGGAAGCTGAATAATCCAGTATCTGTCCTGTCCTCCCTCGGATACCAGAACCTTCTACTTCCCCTTCAAGGACAACCTGGATACACATTCAGCCAAAGTGTGATCACTGAGGTTTGCAAGACATTGAGATAGAACCAGGGGTGGGGGAGTGGGGTGGGGAGACCCCCTCCTCCTGTGGGAAAAGTAGAGTTTCTGAAGAGGAGGCATGGGACCATGAGTCTGTGGGACTTCTGAAGTAGGAGCTGCAAGAAAAGGGTAAGTGGGTATGAAGAGGAGCTAAAGATAGGAAATGGAAGAAATGTCCATGTAGCCCTTTTGAAGACTAACACTGTGAAGCTTCCTTTTCAGGCAGGGAAATGAGAAAACTGGATATAGTTCTATCTTCTCTTCATTCCTCTAGCACTAGCCTACTCTTTTGAGATCACGGTCAGAGAAGAATTGTGAAAGACTTCGAAGTGGGCAGAAAAGATTACTGGGGTCCTGCCTAATACATCTTTCCGGGTCATCCCAGCTTTTCATGGTCTCTGGGCTGTTTACAGCACCATAGATGGTAGAAAACAGGTAATAATACAAATAAATTCTTGCTGGTAGGAAAAAGAAATGCAAATAAATCATGTCTGGATTATAATTGATTATTGCTCTGTGGATATTAACCTATTTGGCAACAATTGATACATTTACTTCAGCATTCCTGACTACCTCAATGTATGTCCACTGAATACGCTCTTAAACCCGTGGTAACATCTTACTGGTTCCATCATTCATTGTGGAGTTAAAATTTTGACATGTGTTTATTTTATATTTGGATAACAACTGCGATTCCACCTTATTTTTAAGAGTTTAACTCTAACAACTTAACAAGTGAGGCAAGGGAGGCACGTGTCTGGAATGAGTAGGCAGTGTGAAATTGAGACAGAGAAGTGACCACTATGACCACAGCAGATACCCCAGCTTCCTGATGGGCTATTAGGCTTGATGACCACAAGAATTAGCATGAGTAGAGGCCCAGGGAAGGGCAAGACTCAGAAACACTCCCAGCCTTGAGGATCAAACTGAATGCCGTGAATGTCCCCTAGAGTTAGCAAGGAACACCCTCCCAGAGAGAGACAACCCTGGCGAGTGCTGACCTACATATGGAGCACTGGTCAATCGGGTGGGCATCAGCTTAGTGTCGTAACAAATATAATAATGTCATATGTAACCAAAAACTGTAATAATCAATGATAATATAGCAGTAGCTTCATTTTTTAAACTCTTATTTTGTGCAAGGCAATGTACTAAGTGCTTTACATTTATTATTATCTCATTTAATGAGATAGATTAATTATATTTATATGACAGATTAAATCATAGCTCATAATTAATGTGATAATAATTTCTCATTTCTAGGACACTATAATGTAGATACTATCATTTTCCCCATTTTACAGATGAAGAAATTAAAACGGAGACTTACTGAGGTAAGTTACCAGAAACACTCAGACATTGTATAATGCCAGTAGAATGCATACCATTCCACGAGAGTAGGAACTCAAAGTCCTGGGTTGTCATTTTTGTACTTATTTCAGAGAACCAGAACTATTCTCTCAGCTTCCTTGAATCTCTGCTTCTTTAAGAGAAGAAAACAAACACTACCAGATTTTCATAAAGATCAATGAGAAAAATGCTCATCAAAGAGTTCTGAAAACCAGAGTGCTATAGGAATAGAAGGTATTATTACTGGCAAATTGAGGTCATTAATTATCCACATGGTGTTTTTAAATCATTTTATTTTGATCATAAGTGTACTCTTCAGTCCCTGTCCGCTATTTCCCCCATCCCTCCCACTGACAAGGCACTGATGTATTATTTCAAAGTTTTGAGATAATAATTCTCTAAACAATCCCCATTGTGATTTTCTTTGCTGTTTTATAACCTCTAATTAGAAAAGGTTAAAGTGGGAGAGAAACCAAAAACAAAACAAGATCCTACCCAATTCTATTTTAACCCAACAAACGCAGTGTCAGCCATCATGTGAGGAGCTGGGAACATAGCAGTAAAGCAGACAGAGTCTCTACTCTCAGGGAGCTTTGGTTTGGCTCCACTCTACAAGCTAGCAAATACATTCAAATCAACAGGTGTTTATTAAACAACTACGGTGCACAAGACACTGGTGTCCCCACCACAGGGTGATGCTTTTCACATTTTAGCAGGCACCAGAATCACCTGGAAGGTTTGCTCTCACAGATTCCTACACTCTACCCCCAGATATTCTGATTTGGGAGGTCTGCGATAGGGCCTGACATTCTGTACTTCTAAAAAGCACCCACCTGAGGCTGATGCTTGGTTTTGGACCATACTTTGAGTAGCAACCCTATATAAGGGGACAGAAATAAATGGGACTTAGACCCTGTGCTCAGGCTGCTACGCTCACTAGCGAGAGTGGCTTGAAAAGAATGTTAGAATGGCAGGGTGAGGGCCCATCACTTTGGAAGCTACTGACTAGTGTCCCAGCAGCACAGGGGACGAAATGGAGGGGAATGGGAAGCAGAGACTGGCCCTCTGAGAAGCACAAGAGGTGGGGTACGTGCAGTGCATTGTGCCCTCCTAAGGCTGAGGTACTGGGGTAGAGGTTCAGTTTGTACAACTCTTTCCACTTCATTTTATGACCCCAGGCTGTGTCCTGGGTCATCTCTCTAAGCTCCCTCTCTTTTCTTTTTTTCCTGAACACACAGTCATATCCAGGTTTTCCAAGAGGCTTTTCTCTTTTTTGCTGTTTGTCAGAAAGGAAAAATGGAAAAGAAGCTTTACTAAGCTTTCTCTCAGTAATCCTTCTCATGACTTCTTGTTGTTGGGCCCAGGCAGTAACTGGAAACATAATGGTGGATCTTTAAGACTTCAGCTCCTCATCAGAGAAATGCTCGAAATGCTCAGACTGAAGCAGAGGATCATTGGTGCTAGAATGGGGTTGGGGTTTCCAGGCTGAAGAACTGGAAGTGATGGGCAGAAGGGGCCAAGGAGCTACATGGGGTGCCCCATGCCCGGAAATGGTGGTGGTGATGCATTGGGGCAGTGGAGTGAGGGTGGTCTGAGGATCTGCTCTTAAGGCTGCCATCAGCGGTTCCCTATTGTGAGGTTAGTTCAGACTGCCTTCCCATAGGATGCAGGGAAAGAGTTGGGGCTTTAGGAAAGTGGCCATTCCGAAGAGTTTCGTAGCTTGGTGGGGAAGGGAGTGAAAAGGAAAGAAAATGATAAGCAGGGAGGCAAAGAAAAATTATACTCAGGGCCAAGTAATGCACTTAACTGGGGGCTGCTGTCCCTTCCTCAGACCTTGGGTTCTGCATGACAGACCTGCAGAAACCAGGAACCATCTGCTCTCGGTCAACATCCCATTTCCCTTTTTATTTATTTATTTATTTATTTATTTATTTATTTATTTATTTATTTATTTAAAGATTTTATTTATTCATTCGAGACACAGAGATACAGAGAGAAAGAGAGAGCACGAGCAGGGGGAGAGGCAGAGGGAGAAGCAGGCTCCCCGCTGAGCCAGGAGCCCAACGTGGTGCTCAATCCCAGGACCCTGGGATCATGACCCCAGCGGAAGGCAGATGCTTAACCATCTGAGCCAACCAGGCATCCCACCCATTTCCCTTTTTAAACTTTCCCTTTCAATGTCTCTGAAGCCTTGTTCTGTTAATTGCCATAAAAATCATCTAGCTTCAGTGCACGCGCACGCACGCACACACATGCACGCCACACCCCTTTAAAACAACAGTTTTTCCAAATGAACCAGAGCAAAGAGGTTTCTTCACTGGAGAGAACTCTGGCCTCAGGAAACTAGTAAGTATGTAAAGGCCAAGCTCCACAGCTGCCGTTTACCCCTGGTCACAGAGAATTGCTATTCAATCTTTCATAACCCACGTCAAACCCAGGGTCTAAGGGGTCCAGCCGCCCGCTGTGCACATGAACGAGAGACTTGTGCAGATACACACTGTCAGGCAGTGGAAAAGCTCTGCTCCTTAGAGTACGTCCTGGTCTCCTCATGTCTATGATCAGAATGAACCATATTCATCCTAGGTCCCTTGTAGGCAGACAAGGCCATGTGGCATCATTTTGGTTGGAGCAAATTCTAGAAGTCCACCACTCAAATTAGTGAGCAAAACAAGCTAGAAATGATTTATAAGAGCAACACATCATTTAAAAGAAGAGCCATCTCCTATGCATATTAACACCCATTCTTCGAGGGCACATCTGCCCTTCCATTTCCTGCTGCTCCTATCATGGTGCTTGAGAAGATCATATTAACCAGGAATCATCACATCTTAGATCAAAACAGAACAAAACAACACATCACCTCTAAAGAAATACACACATACAAAGCACTCAGAGGATTACTGTACCAACAGAAGCACTTCTGGTTCCTGACCAGTACTTCCTAGATAGGTCAGTCATTTGTGCATTTGTTACCCTGTATTTTACTTGCAGTTTCCACGCTGTGCTCTCTGTATGGCAGGAGGCTGCCCCTTGCACTGCCTGTTTCCCAGGCTGCCTTGCCAGGGGACTTCACTGAGGGATGCCATCAGGAGACTGGAGAGGGAAGAGGGGAGAAGCTCAGGTCTCTCCTTCTCCTCTGCTTCTGGTGGCTTCTCTAAGAGGGGCAGCAGTTCTCTTTTTCCAGCTGTCAGTAGGTGCCCCCCCCCCAGCTCGTGGCCTTTAGCAGTATCACCTGAAACCTGAGTGAACCCCCTGTGGTTGTCTCACTGCCTCTAGTTATATGGGATTAGATCGTCTCTATGGAACAGCCTATCCAAGGTCTGTTTTCTGGACTGGATCCTCACTGACACACGATGTCAATGTTTAAACAGTTATTCATTGAAACAAAACCAGATACTATTCTGTAGCTCAAAAGTCTAGGCTGTTTTAGTTACTCAGCTACTGCAGAGGCTTCAACTGCCACATACAATTTGGGATGGATAAACAGTAAATAATAGACTTAATGTACCTAGAGATGCTCCCATCCTAATCTGTCAACTCTATAAAGATAAAATTTGGTTAAATGGACGTATTTCGCCAGCTGTGTGAACACTGAAGGCTATATACTAGGTTTAGTTACAATGCAGTGGGCACTATCTAATAAATGAAAAGGAAGAGGACAAATACTCTTCTCTTATCTTTGAGGAGAAATAAAAAGTAAATGTAGAAAAATACAGGCTATGTTAGGCAAAAGCAATTTAGTCAAAATTCTAAAACCCTAGTGTTTACTGAGCTATTTGAAATAACTTCAGGTAGCTTCGGGCAAAACAAATTTTAAAATGACAAAACCTGATACAACATTTCTTGAGAATTTGACAGCCTGGTGCAGAGAGGGAAGCTGAAGAATAAATATTCTTGCTTGACTCTAAAGGAGAGAACCAAAAGCCCAGAGATGAAATTAAAGACAGAAAAGTTGGATCTTTGTCTCAGGAAATAAAGTTTGAATCAGATTGTTGAAGTATTCTTCCCTGCTCTCCTCATCATTTTAGGTTGATCCGGTAAGTAAACCCATAAGGCAAATCTTATACTCACAGGCAGCCAAATTAGGTGGTCCAAAGTTCCTTTAAATTTTTAATTTCTTTGACTTGTAACAATTAATTTATGAGGTGAATGATGGAATTACTTTGAATTACTCCTATTTAATTTGTAATTGATTAAGACTTAAACCTATTACTAAAAGCTTTTTCAAGGATTTGTTTACTGATACATGGTGGACACTCTATTTGTCCACTGAGGTATGCTTTTATTCCAACTATGAGATTTAAAAATAGGTCTAGCCTTAACCACAAAGGGGGCTATTGCTTTCGTTAGTCTTAGAAACATAATTAACTCTCCTGCTTTCTGGACATAGCATGTCAGCAATCCGGTTCATAAAAATTCTATTTGCAGAGCAAACATCTGCAATTCCAAGCATCCTTATTTGGTGGTCATGGGTTTCCTCTACCCACTAGGCATTTACTTCACTATGACAAGATAATGTCACTCATTTCTCCAGCAAAAGGCATTCTAGAGTAAAGAATGAGGGCAAAAGCCCAGCCAAATTGAAGGATGTGATGTGCCCAGGGAATGATAATACTCAGTGTATCTGGAACACCATGTACAGATGGAAGACATTATTAAATTCTGTGGATAATGAGTTCCTTTGAGTTTGAAATATTTAATTTTAACCAAAAATTGTTTCTTCTCAGATAGGATTAAATGGACATTCCTTGAGAACTATGGCTCCCCCCCAGAAAAGGTAGTTTTGACTTCAAACTACCACTGCAGAATTTGTTCCTGAAGCCTCCTTAGAGGCAAACTTTGGATGGAAGAAGAAGTTTTCTAGTCTTGAAATCTCTTTTTCTTAGGAAAAAAAAAGATAGTAGAAACACACATTTAAAAATAATAGGTTCTGGTCCTAGATGGAGACATAGGAAGACCCTGAACTCCCCTCCTCCATGGACACACCAAACCTACACCTTTTTATAGAGCAAATCCTCCTGAAGAAGAGCTGAGTGCTGACTGAAACCAGCCAAATGGCTCAGGAGCTGCTCATACTCTCTGGGTTGGAGCTGGTCAGTGCCATGGTTAATGCTCCTCCTTCACCTTAATAATGCAGATGGGAACAGGATCCAGATGCTATGGTGGGTCTGTCTCCTCAGCAAGCACCAAGGTCACTAGCTCACACCAGCCCCAGATGCCCTGGACCACAGAAAAAAGCTTCAGGTTAAAAGAGCCATTAGACTATAAAAGAACCAGCCCTAGAACCCACCCAAAGTGAGAGAGCTGCTGGGACTCTTTGCATCAGAGGGGCTGGTGAATGTTTGGGTTTACATTATCCCTCCACATTGATAGCATGGGTGGGAGCATGGGTCTGGGTATTGTAGCTGCCTGCCATCTCAGCAAGCCCTGGACCCTAGCCCACACCAACCCCAGCCACCCCACAAGGTGCCAAAGTGCTAGGTCAGTGTTCACTAAGCTCCAATCATCCTACCAAGGCACCACAGGAGCAAAGCACCCTAGAATACTGCAGGGAGACACCACTTGAGCTCTAGATGGCTTGCTAATATACTCCTAGGATAGAGTGCTCCAGGACTTTCTGACTCATGTCTGCTTTGGATCCAGGAACCCTGTCAAGGTGCCTCCTCTGTGGAGGGTCCCAGAACCCTTGCCCTTGCCTCAGTTCCAGCCAGTCCATCAGGGCACCCCATCTGAGGTTTAACCCAGGATTTCCCAGCCCATACCCCATCTCAGTTCCAGTCACCCCACCATGCACGGAGTGCTCGAGGACATACTGGCTTATACTGGCTTGTACCAGCCTCATCTCCCTGAAAGAACACCCTCTGTGCTGAGGACCCCACAACATGCCAGCTTGCACTTACTTCAGCTTCACCTGTCCTGCCAGGGAGCCCTCTGCATGGAGAACCCAGAGACCACCCAAGCCTGTACCCACTTCAGCTACAGGTGTCTTGCCAGAGCACTCTATTTGTGGAGTACCCTGACTGCCCCCCCAATCCATACCCCACTTCAGCTCCAGGAGCCCTGCTGGGGTGCCCCCTGTGTGAAACACTCCAGGACACCCCAGCCCAAGCCCTAGCTTGGCTCTGGCTACTCTGCCAGGGCAAACTCTGTATGGAGAGCTCCATGATATCTCAGCTTACACACTCTTCAGCTTCAGCTACCCTGCAGGGCACCTTCTCTGCAGGGAGCCCAGGGACTGCCCTGGCCCATACACACTTCAGCTGTAGTTATCCAACCGGGGCACCTCGGTTTGAGAGCCCCAGGACCCTCTGGCTTGAGCCCACTTTAATTTCAGCTGTCCTGCCAGCTCTCCATGTGGAGAGCCCCAGGACCACCCTGGCCCAGCTTATGCCCACTTCAACTCCAGCCATCCCATCATGGCACCCCCAGTATGGAGTGCTCCAGGACCCCTAACTCACCCCAGACACAGCTCCAGCCAGCTAGCCAATGTTACCCACAGTATACACAGGGCATGACCATACACAAAACCAGTCCTTCAAATTTAGGACAAGTAGCTGTTCCACCTAATTCATGCAAACAAAGACAATCAAGCAAAACGAGGAGATAGGAATATGCTCCAAACATAAGAGTAAGACAAAAACTCAGAAAAAGGACTAAATGAAACAGATCTAAGCAATACCTAATAGAGACTTTCAAGTAATGATAAGATGCTCATTAGACTGTTCTTTCAGAACTCAAAACTTCACCAAAGAGATATAAAATATAAAAAAGAACCAATCAGAGTTGAAGAATACAATAACTGAAATGAAAATATACTAGAGGGAATCAATAGTAGATTAGTGGATGCAGAAGAAAGGATCAGTGATATGGAAGACAGGGTAATGGAAAGCACCCAAGCTGAACAGCAAAAAGGAAAAGGAGTTTTAAAAATGAGGATAGGTGAAGGGATCTTGTGGAAGCATCAAGCAAACACTCTCATTATAGTAATGAGTCCCAGAAGGAGAAGATAGAGGCAGAGAACTTATAATAGCTCACAACTTCCCTAACTTGGGGAAGCAAACAGACATCCAGTTTCAGGAAGTACAGAAACTTCCAAATAAGATGAACCCGAGAAGGTCCACACCATGACACATAATAAAATGTAAAAGATTAAAGGGGTGCCTGGCTGGCTGAGTCAATGGAGCATGTGACTCTTGATCTTGGAGTTTTGAGTTCGAGCCCCATGTTGGGCATAGAGATTACTTAAAAATTAAAAAAAGTAAAAGATTAAAGATAAGGAAAAAACTTTAAAAGCTGCAAAAGGGAAGCGACTAGTAACATAAAAGGAAAACCCTGTAATGCTATCAGCTGATTTTTCAGGAGAAACTCTGTAGGCCAGAAAGGAGAGAGAGGATATATATAGTGTTGAGAGGAGGAAAAAATTGTAGAACCAAGAATACTCTACCCTGCAAGGTTATCATTCAGAATTGAAGGAGGGATAAAATGTTTTCCAGACAAACATTAAAGGAGTTCATCGCTACTAAACTAGCCTTACAAGAAACGTTAAAGGGAATTCTTTAGTTGGAAAAGAAATGTACATAATTACAAGAAAGTTATGAAGAAAAACATGTAAAAGATAACATATATATAAAATGTAGAGGGAGAATTAAAACAATTGTTCCTTTAGAATGTGTTCAAAGTTAAGTGACCAACAAATAAGGACTACTATATACTTATTGTGTATAAATCTCATAATAACCACAAACCAAAAACCTGTAACAGATAGACAAAAAATAAAGAGAAATAAAGCCAAGTGTAACACTACAAAAAGTCATCACAAGAAAAGAGAGAAAAAGAAATAGGGAAGAATTATAAAAACAACCAGAAAACAATTAACAAAATGACATTAAGTACATACATATCAATAATTACTTCATATGTAAATGGTCTAAATGCTCCACAAAAGATATAGGTGGGCAGAATGGATTAAAAAACAAAACAAAAAGAAGAATCATCTACATGCTGCTTACAAAAGACTCATCAGACCTAAAGATACAAACTGAAAGTAGAAGAATGGAAAAAAATCTTCCATGAATATGCAAGTGGAAAAAAAGCTGGGCTACCAATACTTTTATCAGACAAAAGAGACTTTAAAACAAAGACTGTAACAAGAGACAAAAAGGGGCATCACATAAAGGGGCCAATCCAACAAAAGGATATAAAATTGGAAATATGCACCCCATAGAGAAGAACCTAAATACATAAAGCAAATATTAATAGGCAACAAAGGAGAAGTTGACAGTAATATAATAATAGTAGGGGACTTTAACATACCATGTACAGCAATAGGCAGATCATCAAGGCAGAAAATCAGTAAGGAAACGGTGTCTTTGAATGACATATTAGACCCAAAATAACTAAATACACATTCTCTTCAAGTATACATGGGACATTCTCTTGAATAGATCACAGTTAGGCCCCAAAACAAGTCTCAGATTTAAGAAGACTGAAATCATATCACACATCCCTTCTGACACAGCAATATTAAACTAGGATTTAATCACAAGAAAGAAAAAAACTGGAAAAAAACACAAATACATGGTACAACATTCTACTAACAGCCAATGGGTCAACAAAGAAAAATGAAAATGAAAACACAACATTCCAAAATCTCTGGCATGCAGTGAAAGCAGTTCTAAGAGGGAAACCTATAGCAATGCAGGTCTCTGTCAAGAAACAAGAAAAATCTCCAATAAACAATCTAGGAAATAAAGGAAATGGAGACTAAAAAACAACAACAAAACACAAAAATGTCAATGAATGCAAGAACTCCTTTTTTGAAAAGATAGACAAAATTGATAGACTTTTAGCCAGACTCATCAAGAAAAAGAGGACTCAAAATCAGAAATAAAAGAGGAGAAGTAACAATTGGTACTAGAGAAATACAAGAACTCTAAGAGAACATTATGAAAAATTTTATGTCAACCAAATGGACAACGTAGAAGAAATGGATAAATTCTTGGGTACATAAAATCCTCCAAAATTGAATTGGGAAGAAATAGAAAATCTGAAGAGACCAATTACTAGTAATGAAATTGAATCAGAATAAAAAAAATCCCAACAAACAAAAAGTCCAGGATCTGATGGATGTGCAGGCAAATTCTACCAAAGATTTAAAGAAGAGTTAATACCTATTATTCTCTAAGTACTCCAAAAAGTAGAAGAGGATAGAGAGCTTCCTAGCACATTCCAGGAGGCTAGCATTGCTCCAATACTAAAACCAGACACACTATGAAAAAAGAAAACTACAGATCAATATTCATGATGAAATAGATGTGAAAATCCTCAAGAAATATTAGCAAATCAATTAAGTAGAATTTATTCTGGGTAAGCAAGCACGATTCAATATTTGCAAACCAATCTACATAATACACCCCATCAATGAAATGATAAAAATTATATGATCATTCCAATAAATGCAGAAAGCAATTGACAAATTCAACATCTGTTCATGGTAAAAACTCAAAACAAAGTGAATTTAGAGGGAACATAGTTCAAAATAATAAAGGCCATATATGAGAAACTCACAGCTGACATACTTAATGGGGAAAAACTGAAAGCCTTTTTTTTTTCTGTTGCTCTAAGTTATTTTGTATACTTCTGTGCAAATGAGTAATTAAATTACATTTCTTTATTCAGTTAGTAACTTCATTTTTATTTATTTTTATATAATTTTATTTTTTATTATGTTATGTTAGTCACCATACAGTACATCGTTAGTTTTTGATGTAGTGTTCCATGATTCATTGTTTGTGTATAACACCCAGTGCTCCATGCAATACATACCCTCCTTAATACCCATCACCAGGCTAACCCATCCCCATCCCCCTCCACTCTAAAGCCCTCAGTTCGATTCTCGGAGTCCATAGTCTCTCATGGTTTATCTCCCCCTCTGATTTCCTCCCCCTTCATTTTTTCCCTTCCTTCTCCTAATGTCCTCCATGCTATTCCTTATGTTCCACAAGAAGGAAAACCATATGATAATTGTCTCTGTTTGACTTATTTCACTTAGCATAATCTCCTCCAGTCTTCTAAGATAAGAAGAAGACAATGATGTCCAATCTCACTACTTTTATTCAACATAGGACTGGAAATTCTACTCATAACAATCAAATTAGAAAAAGAAATACGAGGCATCCAAATTGGTAAGGAAGAAGTTAAACTATCATTATATGCAGATGACATGATACTATGCATAGAAAACCCTTAAAGACTTCACCAAAAAACTATCAGAATAAATGAAGTCAGTAAATTGCAGGATAGAAAATTAATATGCAGACATCAACCATGTTTCTATACACTGATAACAAAGTAGTAGAAAGAGAAATGAAGAAAACAGTTCCATTCACAATTGCACAAAAAATCAAATACCTAGGAGTAATTTTAACCACAGAAGTCAAAAACCTGTACTCTGAAAAGGGTAATGTTGATTAAAAAAAAAAGTTGAAGATGACAGAAATGCAAAGCAATTCCATGCTCACAGATTTAAAGAATTTTCATATTACCCAAAGCAATCTACAAATTCACTGCAATCCCAATCATAATGCCAACATTTTTCACAGAACTAGAATAATCTTAAAAATTGTATGAAATCACAAAGACCACAAATTGCAAAGCAATCTTGAGAAGGACGAATGAATCAGGAGGTATCATCACAATCCCAGATTTCAGAATACACTCCAAAACTGTAGTTAATCAAAACAGTATGGTACTGACAGAAAAAGAGACGTATAGATTAAAAGAACAGAAAAGAGAGCTCAGAATTAAACCCATGCTTATATGGTCAATTAATGTATGACAAGGGAGGAAAGAATATACAATGAGGAAAAGACAGTGTCTTCAACAAATGGTGCTGAGAGAACTGGACAGCTACACCCAAAAGAATGAAACTGGTCCACTTTCTTATGCTATTCACAAAAAGAAACTGAAAATGGACCAAGTAAATGTGAGATATGGTATCATAGAAGTCCTAGAAACAAACATAGGCAGCAATTTCTTTAACATTGGACTAGGCAACATTTTTTTCACTATCTCTCCTCAGGCAAGTGAAACAAAAGCAAAAATAAACTATTGGCACTACACCAAGATAAAAAGCTTGCACAGTGAAGGAAATCATAAAAAAAAAACAACAAAAAACAAGCAATTTACTGAATGGAGGATGATAGCCACAAATCATATAACTCATCAAGGCTTAATATCCAAAACATATAAAAAAAAAAAAACTTGTGCAACTCAACACCAGAAAATTTTTTTTTATTTAAAAATGGGCAGAATGGGGTGCCTGGGTGGCTCAGTCGTTAAGCGTCTGCCTTCGGCTCAGGTCATGATCCCAGGGTCCTGGGATCCAGCCCCACATCGAGCTCCCTGCTCAGCGGGAAGCCTGTTTCTCCCTCTCCCACACCCCCTGCTTGTGTTCCTGCTCTCGCTATCTCTCTGTCAAATAAATAAATAAAATCTTTTAACAAAAAAATAAATAAAAAAATAAAAATAGGCAGAAGACCTGAAAAGATATTTTCTCAAAGACAGAGAGATGGCCAACAGACACATGAAAAGATGCTCAATATCCCTCATCATCAGGGAAATAAAAATTAAAACTACAATGGGATTTCACTTCACACCTGTCAGAATAGCTAGAATCAAAAAGGTAAGAAATAACAAGTGTTGGCAAGGATGTGGAGAAAAAGGAACCGTCGTGCACTGTCGGTGGAAATGTGAATTGGTACCCAGCCATTGTGGAAAATAGTATATGGATTCCCCCCAAAATTCAAAATAGAAATACGCTATGATCCAGTAATTCCACTACTAGTTAACTACCCAGAGAAGACAAAATCACCCATTCAAAAAATATATGCACCCCTATTTACAATAGCCAAGATATGAGGCGACCCAAGTGGCCACCTGTAGATGAATGAACAAGGAAGATGTGGCATATATATACAATGGAGTATTGCTCAGCTATATAAAAAGATGAGATCTTCCCATCTACAACAACATGGGTGGATCTAGAAGATGTTATAAATGAAGTAAGTGAGACAGAGAAGGACAAGTACCATATGATTTCACTTATACATGGAATCTAAAAACAAAACAATGAGTAAAATATGATCAAAAAGCAAACACAGACCCATAAACACAAAGAACAAACATGGTTGCCAGAGGGGAAAGAGATGGGGGAATGGGCAAAATGGGTGAAGGGGAGTGGGAAATACAGTCTTCTAGTTAAGAAATGAGTAAGTCATGGGGATAAAAGGTATAGCATAGGGAATATGGTTAATGGTATTGTAGTGGCATTGAATGGTGCCAGATGGGTAGCTACAGTTGGGGTGAGCACAGCCTAACAGAGAGATCTTGAATGACTATGTTGTATACCCAAAACTAATGTACCATTATGCATCAACTACACATCAATAAAAAACATATGATCCTTGAATCTTAACATTTTCAACGGCGGGTGATAGTTACAAATAAAAAATAGAAGAATTCCAGAAACTATAGGAAACTCCCAAAATTCACATTTGCCTCAAACTAAATTTGAAACTTGAAAATGAGTGTTAGTTTGTAGCTGTGAGCTCTCTAGCAGGAGAAAGATCACCAGTACTTAGAAATGTCCTGCTTCCCAACTGCAGTGACCATCAAAATGACACCATTTTGGCCTGACACACTTCCTTAAAAAACATGACCTGTCAGAGAAAGACAGAAGCAGAAATTATCTACTGGATTCATGTTCCTATTACCCAGAAAATTTTGAGATACAAATCCAAACAATAATTTCCAAAAAAACAACCAAAGAAACCAATAACCCAAACTGGTACTCTGACCACTAAGCCCATTCTATTTTCTCATCCTGAATTCGAAGAGAGAACACGACATCACTACTAGGCCATTCTGGTTAGGTGGGAGATGCCACTATTCAAATCTTGCAAAGATATCAAAGCATCTCCATCTCCTCCTCTCCACTGGTGACTCTTCACCCCACCCCCCACCTGTCATGGATACTGTCATGGCATGAGATAGTTGATTTCTACCCATGAGTCTACTGAGATGAATGCCTTGGTTTATTTGAGTGGTTAAGGGCCAAAGGTACCAGTGTCCATTGTGGCCATACTCTTCTCTTTGAAAAACAAAAGCAATGGGTTTCTTCCAATGATTCTAATAGTGGTTGTTGACTGGAGGTCATTTGGTGTGCTGGGTGATATTTGGCACTGTCTGGAGACATTTTTGATTATCATGACTTCGGGAAGGAGATGCTACCAGCATTTATTTAGTCAATAGGGACCAGAGATGCTACTAAAAAACCTTCAATGTACATAATATCAGCCCCCCTTCCCCAACCAAGAATTACCTAGCCCAAATTGTCAACAGTACCATGGCTGAGGAGCCCTGATTTAATATACCAAAGGATTTATTTTCTTAAATAATCATTTATCCAAGGAGCTTGTGCTTTACCTTGGTATAAAGTCAGAGTAGTAGAGTCTGATTAGTTCAAATGAACTCAAAATAGCTACTTGGCTTGCTTTGAAGAAGCACAAAGCAAAAACCAACACCTCAACACTTACAGCTATTGCTTTACAGACAAAGTGAAAAAACATATCCAAAATGCCATAGAGAATAGACACTTTTTAAGTAGAATCCTTTTTTGAGGGAGTGGCATTTTTCAGATTCAATAACAGCATTCTGGTCATTTTCCTGGGGCGGCGGGGGGGGGGGGGGGCGCGCCACAAGGTCTGGGACTAGGTGGAAAAAATTTAAACTTTCCAATCTCCTTCCTGTGGTTTACCAGAGGTTTTAATATCTTTTCATCACTAAATGTATCCTGGATGATCCTATTTTTACTTAGTCCCTTTTTCCTCCTCACAACCTAAAACTGAGGAGTTGGCTGCTTGAATTCTTTCTTCTTAGAGTAATCACAAGAGTTATCATTGACTGAGCACATACTATGTGTTAGGACCTTATAAAAAGGTTTTTCACGTTGGGGCTCATTTAATACTCAAAACAATGCCATGACATGTGACTCATGTTATGCCCATTTCATGGTTGAGTAAAATGAGGCAGAGGGAGTTTAATCATCTTGCCTAGAAATGCACAGCTAGTCAGTGGAGGTGTAGGAGTATAAACCGAGGGGATTCAGCTCGAGAGCCAGCACCTTTAACTTCTACACTGATGTTTAGTCTAGAAGATTAGATATTCCCTCTCTCCTCATACATTTCCCCTCCTTCCCTTACAATAATTCTGCTGGATAAGCATCCATCTTTGGCCAGTTTCTTAAAGTGACAGGAAAAAATAACAAGGCAGGCCAATAAATTTTTTAATAGAAATTCAAAGACCTATATTGAAAAAACTAGGACCCTGATCATATATGGACCTCATATTTATACCCTCTGGCCACCATCCTTTCCAGACTCCGTCATGGTGGAGGGGGTTGTCATTGTTCAGGGTGGTGGACTTTGTACCAACCCCCCCATCTGCCATCCTTGCCTTTGCCTACCTGGGCTGAGCACTCACATTACCTTTCCAGGAGTATCTCTTGCTATTCCTCTGCTCTCAAGTTATTCACTTTTTCTTAAACAAGCCCAGCTTTGCACTCGGGCACCTTTTTTAGGTTCTGTGCCTAGAATACCATCTCTTTTCTTTCTGCATACGCCAAGTCTGTCTGTCTTTCAACTCCCAGATCAAGCTCCAACTTCAAGTGATACTTCCTTTTCTGTTGGTTCTTACAGCACTTGCTAGTAATGAACTAGTGTTCATTTGGCTCCTAATTCTATGGGATATTATTTCATAGTGTTATAAAAGCATTATACAGGAGTATTTTTCTTCTGAGTTATGGAATTGTACTCTAGAAAATACAAGGAGTGTCTTAGACTTCCTTGCATTCTCCCAAGTATTTAACTGTAACAAGTAAGTATTTAGTGAATGACTGAATAGGGGAAGGGAGGGAAAACTGAATGGGAAGTCATCAGAGAGGGAAACAAACCATGAGAGACTCTTAACTATAAGAAACAAACTGGGGGTGGCTGGAAGGGAGGTGGGTGGGGGGATGGGGTAACTGGGTGATGGGCATTAAGGAGGGCACGCGATGTGATGAGCACTGAATGTTGTACGCAACTGATGAATTACTGAACTCTACATCTTAAACTAATGATGTACTATATGTTGGCTAATTGAATTAAATTAAAAAAAGAATAATTGACAAAATAAACGAGTACAGTTTGGTGAAAACTGACCATTCTAGTTCTGAAACTGAATTTAGATATCTAGACAAATGGAAACCTAGGTAAATTAAAAACAACAACAACAACAACAAAAACCTATATCCATCCCCAGTTCTAGCTTTTCCTCCACCATTGCAATCTCCACTATACCCAAATGACAGGGAACACCCCCTGTAGGGAATGGATGCTTGGTGAAAAGCTGGGGAATGACCAAATAAAAACATTATCTTTAGGCCTCTGTTAGCATCAAAACATGATACAAATATTTTAATTTCAACTTTTTTGCTAAAGAAGTCACAGTTTATCTACTGTAGGTGTTCTTTTTAGTAGAAGAGAAGGTTATTTTGAGTGCTTGTGTATGAATTCAGGCCCTGAATAAACAGTGCTGACACTTTCCTGCTATGTAGCAAACACACACACACACACACGCACACCCACCACTGTGTACAGCTCATTGTTTTTCCCTCCTGTGGCATTCAGGCCAAACCAGCTCTAAATTAACAGTCTTTCCTAAATTACTCTTTATTGCAAATAAGGTGCTAAAGATGTGCTAGCCATGGTGACTGTAAGTAACACAAAAATCTCTTTGGGGGTAAGGGAGCACCTGGGAAGTCAGGGGATTTATGTGCAGCCTTGTGTCTTGCTCATACCCCTTCCCGAGTTGGGAATTTGCCTGAGGAGGAGGAAATGTAGATGGAACAGGAGCAATTCCTGTGGATTCTAGAAGATCAGAAGCCTGGGGGAAGTAAGAGGAAAGTAAAGCACACAAGAAAAGAGAAGTTCTAATTGAAAACCCTGATTAAAATCGACATGGCTCCTGGCACTTGAATGCAGAGGAAGACAAGAAAAATGGCTGGCCAATTGCTTTTTGCCAGCTATCCTGGAAACAAAAGGAAAAAAACAAACAAACAAACAAAACATGGGTCATCTGAAGACATGTCACCAGTAATTTCTCTCAAAGAAATCCACTGTAAGATAACTGGATTTAGAAAAAGAACAATTAGCTAAAGATCACCACGGTTTATAAGAATTTCGTATTTTTTTGAAGCCCAGAGAACAGGCTGAATTCCTTTAAAGCTCATGGTTGTGGACACCTTTATTTTTCTGGTCTCCTAAGCTATCTTTTATTGAGAATTTACGCTTTTCAACCTGACTGTGGAATAAATCACCCCACCTGAGACTACGTAGCAGATGTGACACTAACAAAGTTCCGGATCATTTGCAGAAGGCAAACTGGTCCTGAGAAAATAGGCTGGCTGACATAATCAGAATCTGCTCTTAGTTTTACAGAGTTTTTTTTTTTTTTTTTTTTTTAAGATTTTATTTATTTGACAGAGAGATAGAAGGTGAGAGGAAGAGAGTGAGAGAGAAAGCACAAGCAGGGAGAGCGGCAGGCAGAGGGAGAAGCAGGCTTCCCACTGAGCCACCCAGGCCCCCCAGGGTTGGCTTTTAAGAAAATCAATTTACTCCTGATAGTGAACAGCAACAGCTTATCTGGTAAACCTTGCACACCTCAGTGGCTGCTCACTGATTTGGATACCAAAAGCCACATTTTACATTTGACAGTCTCTGCTATAGAAATGAAAAGGCATTTATGATCTCATCAGAAAATCCCAAAACTTAAACCCTTTGCCTAATGCAGTGAACTTGTTTCACTTTATCAACCACGTGTCCCCAGAATGGAGCTTGCCTGCCTGATGCTTCTGGCATAGTACTAAGTCCGGAGAAGGCAAAGGTGCCACCTAGAAGCTAGCCCACTCTGGCCAGAGAGTTAATACCAGAAAACTTGATCACAGTGTTGACACTTCAGTGTTGTAACAACACTTTATTGTGACAGCCTTTTATCAAATGGACAGAAAAACCTACTTGATTTTTTCTGGGACAGCTCAGTTATACATTATCATGACCCTCTTAAAACCAGATCTTGGTTATAAAGGAACACTCTTAATTATGAGAGCTGCAAGTCAGGCAGTAGATTGCTACTGGCTGCTTCCCAACCAGTTTCCCTCTCCCTGAGACAGGGCCTCCAGCTAGAGGCACCATTTCCCAGCTCCTCACAACCAGACACGGCTAACAATCTGTGATGGTTCATCTTCTGTGGTAACTTGACTGGGCCAAGAAAAAGCCCAGATAACAGTTAAATATTATCTCTGTGCATTTCCAAAAGAGATTCACATTTGAATTGCTGCACCGAGTAAGGCAGATGGTCTTCCCCAATGTGATGGGCATCATCCAGTATGTTGAGGGCCTTCATAGAACCGAAGGATAGAGGAAGGTTGAGTTTTTTTGTCTGCTTTGGAGGATGGCTAGGAACACTGATTTTCTCCTGCCCTTGGCACACCTGGTTCTCAGGCCCGTAGACAAGGGTAAAACCCTACACCATCCGTTCTAAAGCTTTCAAACTTTCCAACTCTACCACCAGCTAACCTGGGTCTTCCCTTTGCAGAGAGCACATTGTGGGGCTTCTCAGTCTCCATCATCATGTGAGCAGATTCCTTGTAATCAATCTCTCTACATGTATCTATATAGTATACATATCCTACTGGTTCTATTTCTCTGGAGAACACTACCGCAATGACTAAGCTCTGGTCAATAGAAAGGGAGCAGAATGGGTAAGGGCAGCCTTTACCTTGCTCCCTGGAAGCCAAGTACTTGCTCTGGACCATCTCACATGCCCCATCTTGTAGTAATGTGGCTCAGGCCAAGATCTGGCTTCCACCATGCAGAGGAGGTTAATGCCCCAGTGAAGACCTTGGCGAACATGGCCGTCCTTCCAGCTTCATCTGGTCAGGTTATTAAAGGAAACTGAAAGCAGTATCTTATATATTTTAGACTTGGATTTTATGGGGCTTTTTGTTACAGCAGCTTAGCCTTTAGATGACTTAACAGCCAATTTTTGTTTCAACTTGTGTAAATTATGTGCACCCACCTACTGCAGTATCCTTCTCCTAGAAAAGACTGAGCCCTTTTGCAGATTCTAAGCCCAGTGCTGAAAGCTGGAAAATACTTTTCAAGTCCTATATTTCAGCAGCTGATGGAATCAAGTCATTAATTTTAAAAGTTGGAATTTCTAAGATGTACCACTCCAGTTATAATCTTTCCTAAATCAGCTGCCATGGTCATTAGGTGTGAGCTAACATTTCTTCCTGTGAACTTGGCATGTGAAGTTTCTGCATGATTTCCTTGTCCTCTGGAAGTGAGCACGCAGAACTATTGCACTATACATGCATTCTCTCTTATGTACAAACACTAAAGAAACCCAGCTGAGTGCTTATTTGTCTTCCCTTTGAAACTGGAATTAATGTGTGCTAGCCCTAGTAAGAAATATGGGTTCGGTTACAAATGGGAAAAAAAAAACAACCAACCAACCTCTGTCATTCTAAATGTATTTTCTAGATTTATGGAGGTAAGGCTATGAGGCTTTCTTACCATCCAAACACTGTATAAAAATTGTAAACATTTAAGGTATATCACTTGAGGTTTGATATACACTTGACCCCTGAACCATGAGTTTGAACTGCACAGGTCCTCTTGGACACTTTTTTTTTTAAACACACTGAAGTACTACAAATGTATTTTCTATTCCTTATGATTTTCTTACTAACATTTTCTCTTCTTTAGCTTACTTTATTCCAAGAACACAGTACATACTACAACATATAAAATGTATTAATTGACTGTTTCTGATAAGGTTTCCAGTCAAAAGCAGGCTACTACTAAATTTTGGGGGAGTCAAAAGTTATACATGGATTTTCAACTGTGTGGTAGGTTGGTGCCCTTAACTCTGGCATTATTCAAGGGTCAGCTGTACATATGCCTTGTGGAATATTCATCACAAACAAGCTAATTAACAAGTCCATCATCTCCTATACGTACCATTTGTGTGTGTTTTTTTTTTTTTTGGTGAGCACTTAGACTCTTCCCTCATAGCAAATTCCAAGTGTACAACACTGTTAACTATAGTCACATTTTTGTACAAGTATACCTCATTTTTTTGTGTTTCAATTTATTGTGCTTCACAGATACTGCATTTTCACAAATTCAAGGTTTGTGGCAACCGTGTGTTGAGTGAGTCTATCAGCGCCATTTTACCAACAGCATTTGCTCACTTCAAGTCTGTGTCACATGTTGGTAATTCTCAGGATATTTCAAACTTTTTCATTATTATATTTTTTATAGTGATCTCTGATCAGTGATCTTTGATGTTATTATTGTAATTGCTTAGAGACGTCAGGAATCACACCCATATAAGACAGCTAATTTAATAGAATAATGTTGTGTGTGTTCTGAATGCTTCTCCTCCTCATGCCTCCCTTTTCCCTGAGACACAATATTGAAATCAGGCCAATAACCCTACAGTGGCCTGAGAGCATTCAAGTGAAAGGAAGAATCACACATCTCTGACTTCAGGGCATAAGTTAGAAATGATTAAGCTTAGTGAGGATGCAATGTCAAAAGCCAAGAGAGGCCTAGCATCATGCTAAACAGTTAGCCAAGTTGTGAATGCAAAGGAAGAGTTTTTGAGGGCAATTAAAAGTGCCACTCCAGTCAACGTTTGGATGGTAAGAAAGCCTAACAGTCTCACTGCTGAAATGAAGAAAGTTTTAGTGGTTTGGATAGATGATCAAACCAGCCATAACATTCCCTTAAGCCAAAGCCTACTCCACAGCAAAGCCCTAACTCTCTTCAATTCTGTGAAGGCTGAGCAAGGTGAGGAAGCTGCAGAAGAAAAGTTGGTTTGGCAGGTTGAAGGAAGAAAGTTGTCTCCATAACAAAAGCTCAAGGTGAAGCAGCAAGTGCCAATGGAGAAGCTGCGACAAGTAACCCAGAAGATATAACTATGATAATTCATGAAGGTAGCCACACTAAATGATAAGATTTTCAACATAGACAAAATAGCCTTATACTGGAAGGTACCATCTAGGACCTTCATAGCTATAAAGAAATCAATGTCTGGTTCAAAGGACAGGGTGACTCTCTTGTTAAGGGTTAATGCAGCTGGTGACTTCAAGTTGAAGCCAATGCTTATTTACTATGCTGAAAATCTTAAGGCCCTTAAGAATTATGCAACATATATTCTGCCTGTGCTCTACAAATGGAATGAAGCTTGAATGATGGCACATCTGTTTACAACATGGTTTACTGAGTATTTTAAGCCCACTGTTGACATCTACTCAGAAAGATCTCTTCCAAAATATTATTGCTCATTGACAATGCACCTGATCACCCAAGAGCTATGATGGAGATGCACAACAAGATTAACATTTTCATGGCTAACACAACATCCATTCTGCAGCCCATGGATCAAGGAGCAATTATGATTTTCAAATTCTTCTTATTTAAGAAATATATTTTGTAAGGCTACAGTTACCATAGATAGTGGTTCCTCTGATGAATTTGGGCAAAGTAAATCGAAATCCTCTGGAAAGGATTCATCATTCTAGGTATCACTAAGTATATTCATGATGTATAGGAAGAAGTCAAAATGTCAACATTAACAGGTATCTGAAAGAAGTTGATTCCAGCACTCATGGAGGACTTTGAGGTGCTCAGGATGTCAGTGAAGGAAGTAAATACAGATGTGATGCAAAGAGCAAGAGAATTATAATTAGAAGTGGAGCCTGGCTGTGTGACTGAATTGCTGCAGTCTCATGGTAAAACTTGAATGGATGAGGAGTTGTTTCTTATAAATGAGCAAAGAAAGTGGTTTCTTGAGATGGAATCTACTCCTGGTGAAGATGCTGTGAAGAATGTTGAAATGACAACAAAAGATTAAAAATATTACATCAACTCATTTGATCAAGCAGTGGCAGGGTTTCAGAGGATTGATCTCAATTTCAAAAGTTCTATTGTGGGTAAAATGCTGTCAAACAGCGTCACATGCTACAGAGAAATAATTGGTGAAATCAAGAGTCCATCAATGCAGCAAAATGTATTGTTGCCTTACTTTAAGAAATGGCAGCAGCCACCCCAACCTTCGGCAACCACAACCCTGATCAGACAACAGCCAACAATATCAAGGCAACTTCCACAGGCAAGAAGACTTACTGAAAGCTCAGATGATGGTCAGCATTTTTTAGAAATATTTAATTAAGGTATGTACCTTGTTTTTTTAGACAATGCTAGTGCACACTTAATGAACCACAGTACAGCAAAAACATAACGTTTTTATGCACTGGGAAAATCTGACTCATTTAATTACAATTTTCTCTCTATTGAAATGATGTGGAACTGAACCGGCAATACCTCATTTTATCTCCAGAACCTATTCATCTTGTTTATTTGAAACTTGTCCAGCATCTCCCCCCATTTCCCCCTGCAACGAGTAAACACCAGTCTACTTTCTGTTTCTAGGAGTTTGGCTACTTTAGATTCTACATATAGGTGAGATCATGAAAGATTTGGCTTTCTGCATCTGGCTTAATTCCCTTAGCAGAATGTTCTCCAAAGTTCATCCATGTTATTGCAGGATTTCCTTCTTTGTTTAAGGTCAAATAATAGTCCAGGATGTGTGAGTGACATAGATATGTATCACATTGTTTTTATCCTTTCATCCATGGATGCATATTTAGGTTGTATCCATATTTTGGCTATTGTGAGTAATGCTGTAATGAACATGGCAGTGTAGATATCTCTTTGAGATACTGACTTCCTTTGGATATAGAACCAGAAGGGGGATTGTTGGAGCATAATACAGGTTTTAAAAATTTTTTTAAAGAAACCCCATACTCTTTGCCACAATGGCCATACCAACTTACATTCCCACCAACAGCATATAAATGTTCCCTTTTCCGCATCTTCCCCAATACCTGTTTTCTTTCATCTTTCTGATAATTGACCTAACAGGTGTGAGGACAAATACCACTGTTTTGATTTGCATTTCTCTTAGGATTAGTGAATTTGAGTACTTATGCCTTTACTTCTTGGTTATTTATGTATCTTCTTTTGAGAAATGTCTATTCACATCCTTTGCCTATTTTTTTAATTGGGCATATGGAGGGTTAAAGGGATTTTTGGGTGTGGATAAAAGTTAAGTTGATTTATTATAACCAAGTGCAGGGTTTTGTTTTTGTTTTTACTTTTAAATACAGCATATTTTTTCATGCCTCTAGTTTTACAAAATCTCCTAAATTCCTATTTCTTAGTTATATAATTCCAAGGATTCATAGAGAAAAACTGTGTAATACATCACTCAAAATGTAAATTTTTACACATTACATATTAATGTGGTTTGAACGCTGGTTTTATGGAAAATAGAATGTGGCTCTGTATTTCCTTTGCTATAGGGTCATTTCAGTAACATTTGCTAAGGGGAAGAAACTCAAAACGCTGAGTGCTTGGAGGCCGTTAAACTTTTCAGGACTGATTGAAGTAGCAGGTTCTCCCCAGCCAGTATTTGCTAACTCCCAGCAAAGTCACCTTGGTCTTATAACAAGTTGTTACATTGCCGCATTTAAAGAGTCAACTTTCTGCAGAGCAAGGTAAGTCCCATGATCAGCTCATCTTACTAACATCTCCAAAGGGTTGACCTCTGGCCAGAAAACTGAGAGCCCATTTCTAAGACTGAGATATTAATTTCATTAATTTTTATTATTATTCTTTTTTAAAGAAATCTCTATGCCCAACATGGGGCTTGAACTCATGACATTGAGATCAAGAGGCACATGCTCTACTGACTAAGCCAGCCGGGAACCTGTATATTTATTTCAAATTCCATAACTTTCATAATTATCTGTGATTAGGAGATGATGCCATGGTGTGGCCCAAGGCGGGGGATGGGGGTTGGGAGGGGGTTGGGGGAGACTGCAGATGAAAAAGATCAGAATTTTAGAGTTGCAAAAACCTTTCAGGAATCCAATCGTTAGTGATTGGCTGGATTTGGATTTTAACCTGGTCTCGGAGGTTCCCCAGACACTCACGTGCTCCTGGTTCACACTCATGTTACACTGGCATTGCACACCCTGCTGTGTCACACGCTACCCTATAACACGGCACCAGTTTCACGGAGGACGCGATGATGAAGTCCTCATCCCAATTGCTCATCATGTCATGCAATGATGGCCTCATCCAGATTTGTGCAGCTAAACCTTGGAACTCTAATTGAGACCTCCGGTTGTACCAAAGCTTATTTCAAGCACGTGCTTCCGTCTTTGCTAAAAACCCTCTATAGTCCAAGGGAGGGAGAAGCCACTCCAGCCTGAGTAGGGAGGGCTCTGTGGAGAAGACAGACATACAGAGCAATTCCTCATGGGGGCGCCATAGACACAGCCCTCCGCCAGAGGCTTTATCAGCCCCTTGGATAATCCCTTGTCTATTTGGACCCTCAGGAATGTACTCAGGGCAAATGCATTTATGCTGCTAAATACACTGATGGTGAGAAAAATATCAATCATTCCAGGTAGGAAGGAAGTAACTCTGGATTCACGTGGTAAAGCCTTATTTTCACTAGGAATGACTGGACAGAGCATGCAAAATTATTTTATATTTGGTTACACAAGAGAATAAAGGGATTTATCAAAGCTCTCTCAAAACTGAACTAGAACCTAAGAATTCGGTCTCCCACATTTTCTATTTTTTCCTTTTCCTAAAACTAGTAAGGGATTCCATTCAGAAAAAAAAAAATGTGGCAAATCCCCTACAAAATGATTTCCCCGGTCCTTACCCCTCCACATGTGGCAGCTGAAGCAGAGCCCAAAGCTGCACCCTGATGCATTCTCCACAGGAAGCATTCAAGTGCAGCTCTTTCATTACACAAAGACACAGCAGGGATTTACTTAAACATTAAAAAACACCCATCTTCAGGGGTGGAGAAAATAAGCATTTCCTAGTGGGAGGGAAGTACTAGCCTATAGAATTAATAGCTTAAAACCGCCTATTATATTTTCCTGCTCTATAAAGAACAAAGCTGCTAATGACACCACTAACCTACTGTGAGCTTTTCTCTCCGGTCCGCACAAAGCACTTGCCCCCCCCCCCCCCAAAAAAATCTGGCTCCTGACAGCAATTCACAAAATCCAAATATTAAATGTAAGGTTAAAAGCAGAGGGCATCTATGCTGGGCGGACGTGGGGCTGCTGACCACAAAGCACCACCAAGTGGCCTTTATGTCTGGTCACATTGACTGAAGATATCCAGTGAGGATTTGCGGAGAGGTCCTAAGACTATGTTATTATACAGCAACCTAAGATGGTAAGAGAGAATTCAAACTTCCATACACTATTCACTGAGAGTCCAAACCTATTTATCTAAATTTATGGACATGGAACAGGCATTACCTAAGCTGGATACTTTCAAGTTCAATTGAATACATTATTACAGGATGAATCACTTCACACACTCTAGACAGATCACGGTTTTCATAAATAGTTGATAGACTCCTTGAAGAAAGGGGGCCAAAGGGTTTGAATAAATGCCCTTTCCTGTGCCCTTTTGTTCAGGTGTTACCATTGCAAAATTCAACCACAGTATCTCTGATCACGTTGACTTTTATTAGAGCTATTTTCAAAGTTGTCTCCTAATAGTTTGCTAGGATTTGTGTCCTGAGTTGATGCAAAGTCAGGATTACTTTGGATCCCAGCATTCCATGAGGGTTTGTACTGGGCCCCAATAATGGATATTGAATGAATTCAAAGCCACTGTCTGTAATATTCAAAGGAGAAGGAAATGTGTGCCTCCCTAACAGGGGGCTGGGGGAAAAGGGCAGCCTATTGTAAACCAAACCTAAGTCCTCATCTCTCAGGGAGGGACCCTTATCTGTTCTGGGCATGAGGAACTTAGGGAAATAAAGGACATTCTTTTTCAAGACCAATTCACAGTGATTGTGTCCACACAGACTATACCAGGGCCAAAATATATTGAAGGGGTTAGTAGAGTTAGAAAGACCTAGCTTTGAATATTAGCTCTAGTATGTACTAGCTGGGGGACCTTAGCCTTTGTTTCCACTTTTGAAAACATGGGGTCAATAATATATTGGGTTTTTTTCTCCCATTAAAAAAAGCTTTGAGCCTACAATTAAAAGTTGACAAGCATCACCCAGTGTCCATTGATAAATGAATGCATAAAGAAAATGTGTACATACATACAGTGAAATATTACTCAACCAAAAGAAAAAAAAAAAATCTTGCCATTTGCAACAACCTGGATGGATTAGAGTATAATGCTAAGTGAAGTCAGTCAGAGAAAGACAAATACCACGTGATTTCACTCATAAGGGGAATTTAAGAAATAAAACAAACCAACAAAGGAAAAAAGAGACAAACCAAGAATCAGACCCTCAGGTATAGAGAACAAGCTGATGGTTACAAGAGGGGAGAGGGGGATGGGTGAAATAGGTGATGGGGATAAAGAGTACACTCATCATGCTGAGCACTGAGTAACGTATAGAATTGTTGAATCACTATTTGTACACCTGAAACTGTATGTTAACTATATTGGAATTAAAAAAAATAAAAAGTTGTCATGCATCTAGTTTTCACCTGAGTTCATCAATCGTTGACATTTTGCCAGATTTGCTGTATCTATTTAACATTTTGTAGTTGTTGAGCTTTGTGAAAGTGAAGTCACAGACTTGGTGACATTTAAATACTTCACAGATTTCTAAGACGAGAAGATAGCCTCATATATGCACAGTTCCACTAAAACAACCAAGAAACTGGACCCAAAACTATCAAACTACCTAGTATGTAGACCATTTCAAAGTTCCCACATGGTCCCAGTAATATCTGTGTACCTGATTTTTTCCCTTTATCTAGGATCCAAAAGGACCACACAGTAAAATTAGCTGTCATCTTTATCATCTGTTTTAGTTCAGATCACTTTCCCTAATATTTTTGTTTCTCATACCTTTGACATTTTTCCAGAGTCCAGGCCATTTGTGGCCAGTTGTAGAAGGTCTCTAAATCTGACTTTGTCTGCTTCCTCATGACTAGATTCAAGCTAAACATTTCCATGAGAACACCACATGGATGATGTTGAGTACCATGCGCCACATTCCCCCACAAGGCATATAAGGTCAGTTTGCTTCCTTACTGGTGATGGTAGCTTTGCTCACTTCATTGATGTATGGTCAGACAGATTTTTCTATTGTGAAGCCATCTTTTATCCCTTTGTAGTTAATAACTAACCTGTGGCATGATGCTTTGAGACTGTGTGGATATTCTCTCCTCTAATTCTTTCACCCACTATGTTTAAAGCACTCGATGATACTTGCTTGAATCAGTTACTACATTCATGGTCAAATAATTCTGAGTTTCCAATTCTATTTTTCCTTTCCCTTTAGTAACTGACATTCTTCCAAAAAGAAGGTACTCCCTTTTGAGTAGCATTATGAATTACTGCTTTTTAAATTTAGTGTGTCATCCATTAAGAGGTGTGAAGATTAGAACAAAGGTATCTTGGTACACATCTGGACCATAGCTGGCATTTGACAAGTGATAGGTGTTATTTATAATTACTTTATTCCATGTGCAAAAGCTAATGTTAATTTAATGTTATAATAGAGTACAAATTAGTCACTGAATCTCATCTTGCCCATGGGAGAAAAAATAATGGGGCTACCTGACCAAGACATTTCCACAAGTCCTCTAGGCCTGTGGCTAAAAGATTTTCCTCTTCTTATCAATCTAGATGGTTCCTACAGGTTGGCCAAATGACTGACATTTGCTCATGTTCCAGTCACATCAATGCTTCCATCTCAAGACATGGATACTTCTTTTCTGTTCCTAACAGGCCCAGCGATCTCCATCAACCTGACTATTCTCTACCTCTCTGGAGGGAGAGGGAGCCTCCACCTTTCAAATGAATGACAGCTCCGGTCTGCAGAAAAGTTTGCCATTGTCTAAAGAAGCAGTCTTGGTGAAGAACGGGACTGAGAAGTAGAAGCAACAGCGGTTTGTAGTGAGCTGCTCTCTTCTTTTCTTATTCTAGACCATCTGATACCCTCGGTGTCAAATTCACCATTGGAAGTAAGTAAGGTCTTTGAGGGAAGCACATTAAGTCTCTCAGCGAGTTAAAGGATATTTATGTATCTTAGAGACAGAATTTTGGGTCCAAAAATTAGGTCTTTCCAAGTGCATAACCACTAGTGCTCCTGAGGTTTGGGGAAAGGAAGAGTCATGTTTAACTTTATTTCTGAACCTGACAGATATTCATTAATGGGATAATAAGCTAAATAAAAACTGCTTCTCTTAACCCTCCATATGCAGTTTTATTTGGAAATATAAGGATGCGTGTGCCTATGCGACTGATTAGGGTTGAGAGGTAGAAAGGACTTTATTGAAAAACTGTGGTGGATCTCCTCCTTCCCCATCCATCCTATGCCCACCTCTGCCTTATGCTGTGCTCAGGGAGGCCACCCCTTGTGAATCCTATCATCTGGGCTTCCTCGTCCTGTGGCTTCCAACTGGGTCTGGCAATGGGAGGCTGCAGGAGGAGGAGCTCTGATGGCAGCAGGAGGAAGAGGACCCAGCTACTTACTTCTCTGGCAGTAGCTGGGTCCCTCCACACTACAGCTCTCACAGGTTTCTCTTCCAGGACTCCTGCTCTCACGGGAGGGTAGCTACTAATCTCTTGTGCCTTCAGGTCTAACAGTAGTAATGCTATCCTGCAGTGACAGTCTCCGCATGCCTTGCCCACACCATCGTAAATGATCTCTTCACCAAGGTCTTTTTCTTTGAACCATTTGGATTAGATTCTGTTTCCTGGAAGGACTCTGCTACACTTGCTATCCCCCAGGTCCTCTACTAAATGATTACTGTCCCCATTTAAGCATCCCATGCAGTGGATTTATAACCACCATGTTTTAGCTGGACAAATGGGCACTCACAGAAATTCCATGACATGTGGAACATCATACCTCTACCAGGAGCCAAGCCAGAGTTAGCATTTCTCCAATACTATAGTGTTTCTATACCTTCTTCAAGGTACTTACGCCACTTGGAGCAAACACTAAAGACATGAACAGCTTTGGAGTTCCCGGACCGGGGTAGATGTTTATTGGTCTCCTTTCAACTACTTTACTTTAAATTCCCATTATAGATTTGTCACTTACTGAGCATACCCGTTACATAGGATTGGTAGCGATGCTTATCCGAGAGGATTAATTTTGCTGAAAGCAGTAACTTACAGTTCTTCTAAGGATTGTAAAGAGAAGGCAGCCAAACGTCTGGTAGATGGAAATGATGCACCTTTCAGCTTACCCACCATTTGCGCTAGTTCTAAGATTCCCCCCACCATCTCCATTGCCTGACTCTTCCCTCTCTTTTTTCCTCTGTCTTCTGCCCACACTTCCATTCTAACTCCTATCTTTCTACCACTACTGTGGAGCTTCTTGTCGTAAAGCTGCCTCAGTTCCAGGTGAACATGCTGTCTCATCATGGCAACCACCATCAGCAAGGAATGCAAGACCCAATCAGACCGGAAAAGCCACACCCATCGCCTCCTCCTGAGCCTTCTTTGTCAACACGCCCTTTCTTCGTTTCCACAAGGCTCTTTGGAGCCTTTATTCTAAATGAAATTCAAAGCACATTTTCAGTACTCCTTTTTAAGTTCAGAAATGATAGTTTAAAAAGTTTCTGGGTGAGAAATACCCAGCAAACCAGGGTTGGGTGTAGCTTCCTGTCACCTCAGTTCTAAGGGGACAAAACCCAGGTGATATAAATAGCACAGGATTGGGGAGTTCCTTTGTGTCCCCAATCTGAGTGATCCTCCAGAGTAGGGCACCCACACTGCAAGCCTTTCCTGGGTGTGGTCAGGCTTACACAAATGTTTGTTAAAATGCAGATCCCTGGGCTCTCAAGACTACCGAAGGGAGATCTCTAAAGAGAAATAAACATTTTAAACAACTTCTTAGAGATTATTACATATGCCAAAGTACAAGAAACACCAGCATTACGGATGCAAACCCAGGCTTTTCAACCTGCACATCTGGATTTTAATTTCAGCTCTGCAGTTTATCAGCCAAATAATTTTAGAAAATTACTGAACTTCTCGGAGCCTCCCTCCCCTCCTCTGAGGAGAACACCTCTTTCCTATGGATATTAAAAAATTAAAGCATTATTTAATTCTTTGTCTGGAATACATTAACATTCAGATGGTCATTTTTAATCAGTAATTAAAACTGGTGATTCTTCTATGAAAAATTTGATTTGAATGCTTAACATTCACATTGTATCTTTACTAAATATCCAATGCCAGTCAGACAACACAACAATTTTAGACAATTAGACAAACTGAACTACAAGAAGTTGGTTTACTAGGAGAGAAGCTAAAAGCAGTGTATTATACTGTTTTTTTTCTGCCTCAAACAATCTTAGCAGCTAGAAAAACCAAGTAATAAGTTATCTATGCTTCCCAGAAGCTTCTGTATTTTATTTTGCCTGCTTCTCTTTCTTTGCAATTGTAAATTTTGTCGGGGGTGGGGGTGTGTAAAAAAAGGGGGGGAGGAGGGATTTAAATAGAAAGAACAGTTTTCTGAGGGAGATTCTTGTAATATATTGTGTATTAAGATATGAAAAGCACGGATTTTCACCGCATTTGATGGCATAGAACAAGCTTTAGTGATATGCTGGAACAACAGAAGGTCATACATTTTAAAATACACCCTGCTGAGAAACTTGCAGTTGATTTATGACCTTTCAAACCTACAACTTTGCATTCTGCATTCACAATACTGAGAATTCAGGCTTTCTGTAAAAAGGAAAGTGAAATTTTTTTCTCCCTTCTAAGAATTATCTCAAATTCTGTATTGAGGTGATCTCCAAGATGAAATAAGAACATAGACAATAAAATGACAGAATAGAAATGTAATATCAGGACCACAGTCATTAAAGACATGAGGACAGAATTAGAAAAATACAAATCATCACCAGTGAATGATTCCTCCAGCTGAATGACCATTAGGAACACATGGGATGCTTTTTTAATTTTAGGTTTGTGGGTCTCATCCCAGAGATACTGGTTCAGCTTTATCTAGAGGTTGGACTTTTAATAGCTCCCCACATTGAATAATTTATGTCAGCTCTAGTGTTTGCTATGTATGTGTGTGTATGTAGGAGAGACAGAGAAGACATATGCTTATAGTTTTTATTCAGCCTGAAGTATCTCTCATTACTCCACAACTTTAAATTTTTATTTTTTTTTTCTATTCAACAAAAAGCTCTTGAACAGCTGAAATAATTTGTATGCCCCCACTAAATTCAAATGATACAATTAAACTGAGATTTTGGTATTTGCCGAGGTCTGTAAAGGGCACATTATAGGCATTTAAAAAGTAATTTGAAAGCCAAATTTTAAAAAATCCATTGCTGAAAAATGTTCCATCATATGAGAATTAAGCATTTTTCAAAAGTTAAACACAGAGACCTAGAGAGGGAGAAAGAGACAGGAGAGACAGAGACGGGAAACACACTGACGGTGAGGGAAGAGACAATGAAGGTAGGGGCTGTGAACTGCTGCTAGGGGTTTGCCCATGTGCTTGGGAGGGATGTATGAATGGGTATATACACATCTATTCTACATTCTGTCGGACCCGGCAAACCAGGACAAAGAGGAAGTCTATCTTTTTAATAGCAATTCTTACTGCAGGCAACCCAAGAGAACCAAGACTTCCCTACAACTTAATTTGCAAAGACCTCTTTTTTGGTATTGTACATGTAGGACTCAGATCAAGATAGTATCAGTTGTGAATGCTCATTTTTATCTGACACTGTAATCTAGTAAAGTCCTCGAGGTCCATGAACATGCTTGCATTTGTGTCCTTCTCTGCACACTGATCCAAATGTTTTTTCTTTCTGGACTGCCGCTCTCCCACATGGTGGGCCAGATCTTCCTCAAGTGCAAGCAATAAAACTGTGCATTCACTACAGCGCTTTGATAAAACTGAATGCTTTTTTTATTGCCAAAAACCACGTCAATGATACAGTACACTCTTTCCCCCAAACATTGTCTCAATTCTCAACAAAGACTGTTGAGTTTTGATAGTAGGTGGGCTTTTAAGCTTCCAGTAAGCCCTTTGTTATCCTATAACACCAGTCTGTTCTCCACAGAGGCTAATCTGGGGAACTAGTTAGGCGACAGCTGGCCCCAGACACAGGTGCAGTCACTTACACGTTTTCAGGTTCAGAATGGGAGTTACTTCAGTCTGTCTTACTTGGACCACAAAGGATAGAACTTATTTTTAACAGGGCAACCATAACAAATAAAACACCCTGTAGTTGACAAATGTCAATTTTAGTTTAGACAAACTATTTTGCAGAATTTCAAACCCATCTTTAAAAAAAAATGAAGGTTTTTTCCTTTCAAACTAAACACTAAGTTTTTAAAAATACAATTGTTATTTTATGTACAATAGCTACCAAAATGATTTCACTTGGAGATATTTCACTTAATTGATTTGCACCAGCATTACTGCTTACGTTAAGTTCAGTAAAAGACATTTTATTTTATTTTTTTCTAATCTACTTATGGATGGATATAGGAGAGAGGGGTTGATAAGCCATGGTCTGCTCTGGTGTCAGATCTACTAGGTACATAGCTGCTTCCCTCCACTTCCTTGCTCACCAAAATCAGGGTTCCTGTGGTTCACAGTTTGGCCTCTGGGTCTGATTTCCACGCCCCTGCTATAGCCCCTCAACTTAGTGATGCTCTCCATACTTTGTTCCCATTTGCCCTTTTCTGGAATTTCTTGCTTTCTTTTCTGCCAGGTGCTCTGTTTTGACCACCACTGTAGAACCGAGACTGCCCTTTGACCTCTGCTTTGAGCACCTGTTTCCTACACGATGAAGAGTCTTTGCCCCTTGGGTTAGAGGGCTGTTGTCAGTTACTTGGAAGCTGTTCCTTCTCACCCTTTCCTTAGTTCTTGGCCTATATTCCAGATATAGAAGTCACAAAGCTTAAAAGTCAACAGTTTTTTTTTTTTTTTTTTTTAAGATTTTATTTATTTGACAGAGAGATAAGAGAGCACAAGTAGGCAGAGAGGCAGGCAGAGGAAGAGGGAGAGGGAGAAACATGCTCTCTGCTGAGCAGGGAGCCCAACGTGGGGCTCGATCCCAGGACCCTGGGATCATGACCTGAGCTGAAGGCAGCCGCTTAACTGACTGAGCCACCCAGGTGCCCCTAAAAGTCAACAGTTAATAGAACTTTGCTCATCATGTTAAATTCCAATAAGCTGGTGGCAAAGTGAATGAACATAAAGTGAAAGTAGGTTATATTAAGACGGAAGTGGTTTTTTTTTTAATCATTTCTTCATGGGGTACTTCCTTTAAAAATGTACAATACCATCTCCTACTTTGATAGTCCTTGCTATTTCATTTATATTCCATTTGATATTTATAATCTCATTATCAGCCCTTGTTATTACCATCCAATATGTTCTCCATTTCAGGGGAGGGCTTACCTAAAATTAGTCAAAGTCCTGTTGCAGGAAGAGAAAATTTCTCCCACACCAAACAGCTTCTAAGTGTGACTGCAAATTTTGTTTTCTATTACAGCAAGATAAATCTGGCTCTTGGCGAAGAGAAACTGAGTGAATATTCATTTCATTCTGATTAGTTGGAAAAAGATACAAAGGAACTCACAGGACAGAGCAGAGACACGGTGTCTCCATGCTGGAGAATTTCTAAGCAGTAGCTCCCAAAACATTATGGTTTTCTGAGTCCCTGAATGAAAGAAGAGTCAGGCTGAAGTGAAAAAAGGAAATTTTTGGACATTTTGAGTTTGAGATTCCTGTGCAGTAGAAGGCCAAGATAGCGAAGAGTCAGTTGTATTAATAGGTCTAGACTTTAGAAAAAGTCTAAAAGGAAATGCCTATTTAGCTAAGTATCGGAAGTACTTGGGTAGCTTTTAAAACCCATGATGCCCGGGCTTCATCACAGACCAACTACATTAGAATCTCTACAAATAAAAACCAGACATTAGCATTTTTTTAAACCTCCCCAGGTTAGTCCAATATTGAGAAACAATACTCCAGTGTGGCTGGCTAATATTTTCAATATATTTTCAACTATTGGAAAATTCAGGCAACAAAACACTTGGAGATTTGACTGTTGACTTAGGTATGGTCCCAGTTTTCCCAAGAAAATCCTTTTATTTTGTCCCTTTATTATGGACTTCTCTAGGTCAGTAGATCTGAGTTCAAATCCTGCTGCTCTACTTGGTACTGTGGACCTAGACTGAGGCACTTCCTTGTGCCTTTTTAGATGTAAAAATGACGTTAGCACGAACTTTAAGAAAACTATAGGTAATCAACAATGTAATTCAAGGTTCCAAACAGAGGAGCAAGTACTTTGTAGCAGTTCCATAGAGTGGTAACAGTAACAGATGAGATAAGGTACATAGTTTACATGTAGAACAACAGGAGCAAATTTCTGTTGTTCTGCTGATAGTGGTCTTAAGTGCATCCGGTTTGAGGTCTGCAGCCATCCCAGGGGGATACACACACACTTTATCTCAAGCTTCTGCCATTCACTGTCAGGGTTTTGTAATATGTTCACCTTGGTTAACGGTGTGAGGAGAACGGATTGTAAATGAGGCAGCTGGTAGGTAGAGCAGAGACCCAGTGATAAGGCATAACCAAACAGTGGTTTTCAGTCTCCTCCCCCAACCCCCAGGGGTCTGGCTTAGCATCTAAATTTCCTTTTCTTCCTTGCCACTTTTCTCTTTTTAATGCATTTCCTTCTCTCATGCCTTCAGATACTCTTTTCCCTAGGCCGCACTGGTTCATGCCTCATCCCAGCCCCTCAATGCGTGAGCCCATGGTCCTTAGCAAAGAGTCCTTAAGCTACCCTCTAATTTTCATCTCCTTACTGTTCCCTTCGCTATGGTGGCATCATCTGGTTTTTGAGATATTTCACAAAACCTCGACAGGCATTAAGCCATAGAAACCACTTAGGGAAATGGGAATTGGATTCATTTACATGCCATTACCCCAAACCCAAACGTTGCTCATTTGTGATAATACCAAAATGCAACCATCTATTTAATCTCTTGGTACATTTCAATAAAAGTATGATTATACACAGATTGGTATCATTTATTTAGGAGAACAGACTACATGAGAAAGCATCCCTCCTTTGCCTATTACACCATTCATGCCTATGAACCTTATGAATGCCTTTGGAATGCAGAGGTCACTGACAGCGTGCCTAAAGCTTTCATCCCATCTGCCTTCACATCAAGTACGGCAGAGTCCAGCAACATTCACAAACAAAATTACACACACAGCATGCATTTCTTCCGGATATTATCTGACAGACAAGCAAAATTAGAACTGATTTTCTTTCCCCTCGTTCCCATTAGAAAGGCCAAAATACTTGAACTCAGCATGTTGTCATTGGAGGGAGCCCTGCGAGCAGAGGACGCAGGACTTACCTGGCTTGGGGGGGAGGCGGGGGGGGCTAGGTGAGGGGGGCGAGGTGAGGGCACCGCTGTAGGGTTTCCGGCCTACAGCACATGCATTACACACAAAGCCATCTTTGGCTGATTTTCAAGACAGAGGCAGGGGTGATGCAGAAAGCCACCTGGAACAGCATGCAGAGCAGGCTGAATTAAATGTGCAGATTAAATGAACAGCTTGCTTTATGTACATCAGTTAAATTCAAAGCTTTCTGGCCTACTGCTAATAGCAGGCTTGACGGAGAAATCAACAGTGACCTGGGTGGCAGTGGGGCCAGGAGAAGGCAGGCAGGAGACACTCTGACTGTGGGCTCTCTCCTCCCATTCTTCATCTCTATGGCCTTGCTCCCCCTCACGTGGCAACTTATCTACAACACCTGTAGTTGTGAGGACAAGGCTCGATCCCCATTTGGCCTCAAGTCCCCGACCGACAACGTTAGAGGGGAGTGTTCAGCACCCTTAAAAACGGGTGTGGACAGTCAGAATGGCTAAAATTAACAAGTCAGGAAACGACAGATGTTGGCGGGGATGCGGAGAAAGGGGAACCCTCCTACACTGTTGGTGGGAATGCAAGCTGGTGCAACCACTCTGGAAAACTGTATGGAGGTTCCTCAAAAAGTTGAAAATAGAGCTACCATATGATCCAGCAATTGCACTACTGGGTATTTACCCCAAAGATACAAAAGTAGGGATCCGAAGGGGTACGTGCACCCCAATGTTTATAGCAGCAATGTCCACAATAGCCAAACTGTGGAAAGAGCCAAGATGTCCATCGACAGATGAATGGATAAAGAAGATGTGGTATACACACACACACACACACACACACACACACAATGGAATATTATGCAGCCATCAAAAGGAATGAGATCTTGCCATTTGCAACGACGTGGATGGAACTGGAGGGTATTATGTTGAGCGAAATAAGTCAAACAGAGAAAGACATGTATCATATGACCTCACTGATACGAAGAATTCTTAATCTCAGGAAACAAACTGAGGGTTGCTGGAGTGGTGGGGGTTGGAGGGATGGGGTGGCTGGGTGATAGACATTGGGGAGGGTATGTGCTCTGGTAAGCGCTGTGAATTGTGCAAGACTGTTGAATCTCAGATCCGTACCTCTGAAACAAATAATGCAATATATGTTAAGAAAAAAAAAAGAAGAAGAAGGTAGCAGGAGGGGAAGAATGAAGCAGGGGAAATCGGAGGGGTAGACGAACCATGAGAGATGATGGACTCTGAAAAACAAACTGAGGGTTCTGGGGGGGAGGGGGGTGAGAGGATGGGTTGGCCTGGTGGTGGGTATTGAGGAGGGCACATTCTGCATGGAGCACTGGGTGTTATACGCAAACAATGAATCATGGAACACTACATCAAAAACTAATGATGTAATGTATGGGGATTAACATAAGAATAAAAAAAAAGGGGGTGTGGATAACCAGAACTTACTAGCACAGGTTCTAAGACCACAACCCGCAGAACAAGGGAGTAAGCCTTGCCAGCCTAGGCACAGAACTCGCCACAGTCCCTAGACGGCAACGTCCTCGAGGACGCCACACGACACACAACGGTCCTGTATCATTAGACTTACTAACATTGCGGTTATAATCCACAATGTCTAAGGGTGGTTCTAGGATCAGCCCAGTGAGGTTGGCAGGGGCACCCCTTGGAGGTTTAGATGTAGGCGGTACTAGTCTCTCCCCCCACTGCCAGGCCCCGCTGTCCAGCACACTTGGCTTCCTGGGAGGGCAGGTCTGTTCCTGGGATTGACATGTTCCTGAAGGGTGCTGGCTCACGCAGTCACAGTAGGGGCAAGCTCCACCCTCCCTGCTCTCAAGTCACCCCTGTCCTCATCTCAAAGGTTCTTTCAGGCGCCTGGGTGGCTCAGTTGGTTAAGCGACTGCCTTCGGCTCAGGTCATGATCCTGGAGTCCCGGGATCGAGTCCCACATCGGGCTCCCTGCTCAGCAGGGAGTCTGCTTCTCCCTCTCCTGCTCCCCCCTCTTGCGCTCTTTCTCTCTCTCTCAAATAAATAAAATCTTTAAAAAAAAAAAAAAAAGGTTCTTTCATGCCGTTTCTAAAGGGGCAGGCAGTAAGGCCTGGGAGTTGCTTGTTGGGAGGGAGGATGCAGGGGAACCAGCGGTCCAAGGGCCCAGTAGTACCTGTGAGCCTGCGCTTCTTTATGGTCGGGGCTGGGCAGTGGCCCCTGGAAATTCCTCCCCAGGCTTTTCTCCACATACCATCAATCAGAGTGTGCAAGGACAGAAGTGGTCGCCCACAAGGCCCCTTCTCTCTGTCTCAGTGTCCTCCTCCCCACCACTCTAGGGTCTCCGGGAAATGGGGGGAGCTCGAGGAACAGCACCCACATTCATGTCTGTCCTCGCCTGCTGTAAACCGTTCTTTCCTACCATAGGGCTTTTCTCTCTCGAGGGCCTCTGCTCTCCCAAGGGACCTCATTAGCACGATAACCTTCTTGCTTAGTCAAATCCAAATCCCAAGCTTCAAGGAAGAAGGAAGCACTTTTCTGTCCCCTTAGTACAAAGGGACATGTATCAAAGTGATGACACACTGGCCCCTGCATTCAGTCCTAGGTCTGCAATTTGTATCAACTGGAAGATGGTGATTTTTTTTTTATTTTTTTATCTTTTAAAGATTTTATTTGACAAAGAGAAAGAGGGAGATCACGAGCAGGGGTAGGGGTAGAGGGAGAAGCAGACTCCCTGCTGAACAGGGAGCCCGATGCGGGGCTCCATCTGAGGACCCCGGGATCATGACCGGAGCTGAAGGCAGATGCTTAACCAGCTGAGCCACCAGGCGCCCCGAATATGGGGATTTCTAGACAAAGGCAAGCCCAACGTCAGGAGGGCCACGACAGAGGGTTCCGAAGATACTACCAACTCTTTCTACAGGAGGGGCATGCAAGAATGGAATGCAGAGCTCTCAGCAGCCCGGCCCATCCCCACGCACAGATCCTGGCCCCAGAGCCGGAGGACAGAGCAAGTAACCCCATGTGTAGCCCAAGATGAGTGGCTCTTCTTATTTCTAAACACTGAACAAGGAACAAAACAGGGTTCTAAACAAGGAACCCCTTGGCCAGCTAAGGAACTTGAACTCTCCACAACACTTCATTTAAAAAATAACCAAACAAAAAAGCTTACTTTAAAAGTTATATCAAACATTCTGCTAGAAAATACAGATAAACATGAAGAAAAAAACCATTTTCCAACAATTCTACTCCCAAATTAATCACCATTAGCTTCTTTATAAACTTCTCAAGGGGCTTTTTAGGCACTGCGCCTGGGTCTCAGGCTCCTTCTAATAAAATTGGATTTTATGATCATCTCAGTTGTCAACGACAGAGACCCTGTAACTTTAATTTGTACGGAAGATGCTTACAATTCCCCCAGAGGGTATTTCTTGACTGTAGTTACTGGAAGGAACCCTAACTTGTAAGACTTGGGAGGACGCCAGAGCCAGCCTGGCTGCTGGACAAAGGGGAAATGTTTTTACCTCTGAGCTCTCAGGGCGTCCCAGAGGCGGGTGGGGGTCCCTCGCAGGCGCGCGGAGCTCCCGCCTGCTCCCGCGTGGGCCGCACTAGCGGCTGGCAGGACTGGCCCCGCGCTTCGCCCCCGGGGGCCGAGAAGGAGTCGAGTATCGAGTATCAGAACTTCCAATCTTGCAAGGACAGCAAACTTTCTGGCCCTTGCTGCCTCAGCTCTCGGCTGACCTCCTGCCCCTCGGGTTTCTTCATCTCCTTTCAGCTTTGCCTCTAAAAGCCCCCAAAGCCCCCGTACTTCTCCACCTCTATCCGTGCCAGGCAGATGTGGCCCATTGACAGCAGCGAGCACCTTTATTGGTTGCGGAGGGAGGAGAGGGAAAGAAAACAGAAGCCTGACATGGAATGCTTCTCACACACAAGGAGATGCTTCGTATTTTGACAAAGGGACTCCTGTCCGTGTCTTCCTGGGGGAGCTGTTCCCCGGTCACCCCCTCACCCCCCACCCCGCGCCCCCACCCCCTTTGCTGCCGAGCCCCGGGCTCCGGAAGGAAAAGAACCTGCACGGTTTTCTAAATTGCCTTCCAAAGTCCAAGCCTTTGGGAGAATTGAGCAACTTCACCGAGTTCCATGCCGAGAGCCTGGCACAATCACAGAGGGAGAAGAGCAGAGAGAAACAAGGTCCTCCCGGGCTCTGGAGAGCAAGGACGAGAGAGGACCGCACTCTCCTCTCTCCGCAGGTCTGGGAGATGCCGCACCCGCGCGGGACGCAGGGTCACCTGCTGCTTGTAGATGGGCCCGCAGTCTTGCCAAGACTCTACCTACAACCCGGGAAAGGCTGACTGGCCAGCCCGCTTCTTCCCATACATCTCTTAACGGCTGAACTCCAGAAACCCAGTGTGCATGGAGGGGTGGCTCAAAACCGCAAGGAGAATTGAGGTTTGGGCCTCGGAGAAAGGGGGCTTTGAGTGAGCAACTGACTTACTGAAAAATGGCAGTGTTAACTGCCCACCCAAGCTGTGGATTGCTATCATACTTGTATTATTTTCCTATCGCTGCCTCCCCAAATTACAGCAAAGCTAAAAGAACACAAGCTTATTTTCTTCCTGTTTGGAAGGTCAGAAGTCTGCCACAAGTCCCGTTCAGGTAAGATCAACGTGTCATGCCCAGTCCTGAGTTATTTTCTGGGGCTTGGGGAAGAATCTGTTTTTCTGCCTTTTCCAGTGTCTAGAAGCTGTCCACAATTTCTGGCTTATGGCCGCCTTCGATCTTCAAAGCCAGCAACGGGCGGTACAGTTTCTTCTCTAACAGTACCCTGATACTGGTGTTCTGCGTCCTTCTTTCACTTTTAAGGGCCCTGTGATTATATTGCGTCCAACTGGATAATCAAGAGTCCTCTTCCTGTTTTGAAGTGAGCTGATTAGGGATCTTAATTCCACCTGCAGCCTTTGCCATAGAGCCTAACAGATTCACAGGTTCCAGGGATTAGGATGTAGACATATTGGAAGTGGGGGCTGGATTCTGCCTATCGCATCGTCAATATACATCCCTGAATTCTACGTATTGTAGCCACCTTTATATCTCTTCCAAACCCTTTGATGACTTCCATTACTCTTCAAAGGAGAGAAGGTTATTTTCAGTAATCCTTCTCACCCTTTGATGTTCTGTATCCTACTACTCAAAATATTGTCTGTGGACCAGAAGCATCAGCCACACCTGGGAACTTGTTAGAGATGCAAATGCCCTAGCGTCTGGTCAGACCCATGGAATCAGAATCCACACTTGGACAAGATCTCCAGGTGATTGCTATCACTGTTTTAGAATGTTCCAAATTCTGGAAGCTTGAGTATTCCTGCAGAAGTAATATGCAAAAAACAACCCCCCCCCAAAAAAAAAAAACAGGGCAAGTTTTTACTAAAAGAAAAACTAAGGCTTAGAGAGGTTAAACAATTGGACAAAATCATTTAGTGCAGGGGTTCCCAAACTGCCCTTATACGTTATAATCCCCTGGGCACCTGGAGGAGCTTTAAGACATCCCAAGGCTGGGCTGCATCCCAAACCAAGGAAATCAGAAGCTCTGGGGATGGGACACCCATCTCAGTTGCTTCTAAAACTCCCCAGATGTCTCGAATGTGCAGCCAGTTTAGAAAGTCTGGGATTTAGAAGACTTTCAATGATGAAGAGAGCCTAAATTGTGAGTTTTCAGGATATCCAACTGTCCTAGTTTGCTCTGGACTCTTCTGGTTTTAAAACTGAAAGTCTCATGTTTCAAAAACTCCCCAGTCCTGAGCAAACTGGGGCAGGTGGTCATCCCTGTTTTCAGATACAAAATCCAGACCATCTCCAGGTGCTGCAGAAAAGAGTCTAGTTTTTCACCCTTACGTTTTCTTTTGGTTTCTTGTGGGATGCACAGTGGACATGGATTAGCCGGGGGGGGGGGGGGGGGGGGCACTCCCAGAATGTGTGAGTGAGACGGGTAACCCCATGCTGTACTTTAGAAATCAGATACATTCTTAGGTATGCTCACCTGTATCCCCCAGAGCTTAGGAAAGCACACTAATCATCCTTAAAAGCCCATTGGTTCTCTTCAAGCATGACAATGTGGTGATGGGGAAGAAGGGCAAAGGTAGGTGATCTCTTTTTCCTTCTATTCACCCTTTAATTTTTTTGACCCCCTCCCCCCGTTTCCAACATTCCCTACCTAAGGAACATATTTAGAATCTCAGGTCATAAAAGTAAGGCCATGTATTAGTTGCTTGTAACACATTTTTTTTTCTTTAATGAAAAGCAGCCATGTAAGTAAATCCAGCATCCCTAAAGTGAAAATATGAACAATTATATATGGTATTCCTCACAGTTGAGGTGGGCGAGCCTTTCTATCCATTTATTTTTAAGTTATGTTTTCAAACAAGAGTGGGGAAGTTTGACCTTCACCCAGTTGAGGATGCTGGACACAGGTCCACCTCTGGACCCTGCCCGTCCCTCAGCTTGGGATGGAAACCTGATACACCTCAGGTTGCGAATAAAAGTACCTTCTCACATCCTCACCCACAGACTCCCCACGACTGTCAGGTCTCCTAGTGGACTTTTATTTAAAGTGACAAAAAATGCTCTGATTACCAAGAAAGGGTTGAACTCATTCGAAACTTAAGTCAAAAACCTTAACTTCTCAAAGTTCCTGCTTCACTCTGGACATCTGAAGGAAACTGTTATTAGGGGATCAAGAGGAAGGAGAGAAGAAAGGAGAATGTTGCTGTGTTTAATCCCCCTTTTGACTCCAGGTTGTGCCTGGCCACATGCCCAAACACACCTACAGGATCACCTCAGACTTAATAATGCATTCGCTTTAAAGGGACTTCATCTAAAGCAAGTGCCATATGGAAAACACTTTGCCCCTTTACTCCTTAGTGCTTTGGGGGAGAACTACTTGAAAAGTAATGTGTTTTTCTTTTTCCTTTTTGGATTCTCATATCAGCTTCAGCAGAAACACAAATTACTTATCTGGAATATATCCTAATAAAAAGATTATGCTTCTTGGGAAGAAAATACAGATTTATTTTTGGTGTACCAGGCACTGGAGAAAATCTCTTTGCTCTAAATGGTTTCTACATGTTGTCTTTATTCTTGCACTTCAGATACTCATAATTCTTAATGATTGAAATATCAATTTGAATTTTCTCACCATCAAAATAATTTACTTTTTACTCTGTTGAGCTTAAGGTGAAGATTTTTTTTATCCATTAATCTGAAAAAAGTTCTCTTGATGAGCATATCATATAGCAATTTCTTAAAAATTATATCTGTTATAGATAGGATTTGGGGGCTGTTTATGCTTTATAAACATATATGCATGTGTTAGGCTCTTACTAAATTTGTTTCTAACAAACACAAGATGGAATAAGTGTAGGAATATATATTCTGACAATGCCATCACTATATGGATGACAAAAAATATCTGATGCCAAAAGGAATCGCTCTGAATATGTAGTGTTACAGAAATCAAGAGGGATTATGTGGTAGTCTCCTACCAGGAAAGAACTGAAGCAATGGAAATAAATAACATGATAGGACATAATACAATTGAAGGCTATTACCAAGAAAGAACCTTCACATTTTAAATTTGAAAGGCAAATGTGGTCCCAGAGCCTGGCTCTGAAGGAATAATTCTGATCCTTCTATCTTTTGTTCAGATGCTGAAGGCTATGAATGCTTTCTGGGTATAAAGCTGATATTCCTAGTGAGGTGCTCACTGATTCATACCTCTGTATGACTTCTATTCCAGGGGTGCTTTAAGCATGCTCAAATACAACACATTTGAGAAATGCAAAGTTTTAAAAATTGTTATTGTTGGGACACCTGGGTGGCTCAGTCAGTTAAGCATCTGCCTTCAGCTCAGATCATGATCCCAGGGTCCTGAGATCGAGCCCTGCACTGGGTTCCCTGGTTAATCGGGAGCCTGCTTCTCCATCTCCCTCTGCCTGACGCCCCCCTGCTTGTGCTCTCTCTCTGACAAATAAATAAATGAAATCTTTAAAAAATTGTTATTGTTGAGATGATTTCTAAGCTGGGGGAAAATGCTTAGTTTTCACTTGTGGGCTGATGTAACAGTCACTTCAAAGGAATATACCATGTTTCAGCACAGGAGTAAGTATGTGCTTTGACAATAACTGTCAAAGCCTAGCCATTGTACCGATAATAACAAGTAGACATGATGAGTGTTCCCATCTGGAGTCGTTACTTAAATACAGCATTCAAGGTATTCAAGTGTGCGCTGAGAAACGTGGGGATAACCTAAGGTAGGAGATTTGAGTGAGGGCAATTAAAGGAAGCAGGGGGCATGGAGATTTGGGTAGGAGTTGAAGGTATCATGGCATTTCATGTCACATGCATACATGCAGAGAGAGGAGGCTGCCCCGGTGCTCCCTTCCAAGCCTTCTGTTTAACCAGCTAACATTTAACCCAGTAGTACACCAGGCCACAGGTGGCAAGGTATGTGGTGTCCCATTCATTCATTCACTGATTCTTTCACCAAAGCTTTGGCTGTTTCCCATTCATTCATTCATTGATTCTTTCACCAAAGCTTTGTTGACATTACCTTTTTTAATCATGGGGATAAGGAGTGAAAGAAGACTCAGTCTTCCTCCCTCAGGGAGCTTTCAGGCCAACGGGGTTTCAAATGAAAAGGAGACATTCCTAAGTGCCACAGTATTTAAAAAGTAGAATCTGGGAGCGATTAGCCAGAAGGGAGAGTCTCGGAGAGGGTCCATGTAGAAGGTAACATCTGCCCTTGGCTTTGAAAAATGAGTGAACAGAGACACACAGAGACCGGACTCAGGGACTGAGGTGGTGGGTGGGAGAGTGCATTCTGCTTTAGCTTGTCTTGGGGACAAGCCCAGTGACCAGGCTGGAGGGAGAGAGGAGATACGGCTTCAGGTTGCATGTAGATTACAGAAGGTTCCACATGTAAGGAATTTAAACCTAATTCTTAGATTCAGGGAGTCACTGAAAGACTATGAGAAGGGTGATGACAGGGACAAAAGAGTGGTTGAAGATTGATCTAGTGAGTGGTTCTACTTCCCGCTTTGTCAACTCAGCATTGAGTCTCAATGCCTTAAAAGTGTATACAGTCTGTAGTAAGCTAACTTCTTTCCCACACATGAAAAATAGCAGTAGTGAAGGAGCCTGCTTAGGAGAACTGAGAAACTAGTTTCTTAAATCGTATTCAGATGACGGACCCTGGCGGAGAAAGGAAGTGATAGGAAAGGACACTTTTTTACAAGTCTAAGTGAAAGAAATAAATGAAGGTGATGGCAAAGGGGGAAACAGGCATTGATTTTAATCACATTATATCTACCTAGTAGAGACCATTCTCCTGGCCAAAAGGACACAGGTTAACAGGAAATTCCAGAGGGCCACACCTTGTGCAGCCGAATGTCACACTGATAAACACCTATGAGTACTCTTGGCTGCAGGTTTGACATTTTTTTTGCTTAATTGGTATCTTTATTTTTAGAAGGTTTTCTCCGTGCCAGGAGAAAAGGTGCAGTTTTAGTTACCACTCAAAGATAGGGCTGAAGTGTAAGTCAGAAAAAAGCCACATTTGGAATCCCAGAGAGAAATGAAGATCTGAATGACATTAGAGCCAGGATATAGGTGAAGACTATGAGATAGGTGATTAATAATAAAATGTTAGATATATCATGTTAATCACATTTTTTTGCAATGGCGTACCCATTTTCAGCCCAGTCATTAAACAATAAGCAACACTGTCTTTCAAAAGAGGGTTTTAAAAGCTCCACTTAAGGCCCCAGGAGATTCTAGAACACCGATTGTACCAGCCCCAGCCTGGCCTCCAGAAAGATCTGAAACAGACTCCGGCTCCTTCTGGCTAGGAAGACAGGGAGCTGCAGCATCCCACAGCCGCTGTCTGCATGCTGCTGAGTATACTGGAAGGAAGCAAAGATTTCATTAAAAATCAACTGACAAGCACTCAGTTCATAAAGGCAATGGTATGAGCGAGTGTATAAGCAAAGAGCAAAACCTGGTTACTAAGGACCCTAGTTACCAGGGACCCAGACTGAAATGGTTTGGAGACAGAGACTACATGTAAGTTACAAACAAGGATCCAGTCCAGACTGCACTATTTCCTTAGACAAGAGGACTGGGAGAGATATTGGTAACCAACCAAGGAGTATTCTTAATGATTTGTTAAACTTAAATACATAAACTGTTAAGCCCCAGTCCCTCATATCAGTGAGTACAAATGTATTATTTTTCAGAGCTCTTCCAAATGTCAATACGTTGATCCCCAGGAAACCAAATTTGGAAGCCCCATCTAAATTAATCATTCCAGAAATTAAGTCCCCCTCTAGGAGACGGGCCTGTCTCATTTAACAGGAGCTGCTACCTCTAGCTCTGCAGTCCCCTCTATGTGGAGTCCACAGACTTTACCATCATTTTGCTATCTGACCACCGCTGCTCTGTGGCCCCCAGTTTGCTGCCAATAGCATACCCATGACATTGACCTTCTCCGTTTCTCTGCCCTTCTATGCTCATCAACCTAAGGCCAGTAGGAAATACCTTTCCGAGGTTCATGACCACTTATCCGAGAGAAGGTTTTTGCACCAGAGTATCAGGATCCCTAGTGTTACAGCTCTTCCTTTTATCCTACAGCGTTTTCCTTCCTCTCTGCAAAGTGCCACCAGACAAGTCTCTCTATCTGATTCCAACCCTTGGTTAGGTTCAAGTTATTTTCCACATGGCTTGTTGGTACTTCTCACCTTAAGACATGTGGCTAAGCACCTGTTTAGTGTTTCCCAAACATTCCATACCCTTAAATTCTCTCAAACACACTATGATAATCAGGAAACTGGATGACCCAGCACACCTAAACAATCTACTAGTGATTCAGTTCTGGCTCCTCTAAAATATCCCTTTGTTCATCATATAGCTATTTTTCCAACTATCATCCATGCGTGTATTCTCAACAAACCAACAAGTTCATTCTTTGTAGTTGCTCACTTCAAAAAATCCTGAGTTAAAGAGCACCTGCCAGGTTTTGTTATGTAAATACTTGGACCTGATGATCGAGACAGTCAAGGTCAAGAGCCAGACTGAGAACCTAGATAAGGTCAGCTTGTCTTTGTGACTCTGCTTTGTTAGCATTGGGCAGCACTCTCCTTTAGGATACTGACATTATGAGTGTTCAGCTCTGCATGGCCTGTAATGGAAAACAGAAAGAGGAGAATGAGATCTTACCATAATGCTTTAGCAAAGGCAGAGCAAAGGCAGCTTAATAAATAGTTGTTAATGGAATGCATGAGCCTTCAAAGATGACCCAGAGTTCTCTATCCTGTCTGACACAGAGGATGATGATGGTATTAATTGAGCAAGAGAAGACAGGAGCTGCAGTAGGTTTGGGAGTGAGGGTGATTCATTCAGTTTTTGATATGCTGAGTTAGGGATTCTCGTAGGTCATCTGAGTGGAAATGCCCAGAGTCCATCAGACTTGGGGAACTTGGAAGAGAAGTCCAAACTCGGGACTTACATTTGAGAGTCATTCACACTGACATGATAGATAGATGAGGCCCTGGGTACAAATAATTTTAATTTACTACTTTGACCTTCAGGCTGGGTATGAGACACAGGGAAGTGGGCAGGCAAGTCAGCACTCTTGGCATGTCTCACTTCATAATGAACTATTCATAACTATTCATGATAAGTAGGACAAGAAAAGCAAGGGAGTTTGGAATTGCAAGGCAGTCTCAAAGCCCATTCTGGCCTTTATCTGGACTTCAAACTCAGGTAGCAGTGGCTTAATTGAGATTCACAGCTTTGCCCTGCCTGTATTCCCCTTTTTTATTGGAAATGCTTCTAAGTAAGTGGACCTGGAAGAGATAACCAGCTCCCAGATGACTGCCAGGTGATCTGCTCTCCTATAGCAACTCGTTAGTGATTCTAAGATTCACAATTTGTAAAACCGATTAGACCAAGAGGGTAAAATCCTGGAAAGCCCTACGTCTTGTTGAGATGCAGCCAAGAACGTATTGCAAGATTCTATACAATCTTCAGAAAAAAAATCTGCTAACGTGGCTAATGAGGGATGCTGCTTTTAATATTTTTCCCTCCCAAATCCTATGTGATTCACATACTATTAGTTCCTAGAGCATAAATAATAAAACTCTAAAGTGCAGAAAAATGATGGGCTGGGTTTTCCCAAATATATAGAGTTGTAATTTGAATTACGGTATGATCACAAAGATTCATTTATTCGTCAAGTATCAACTAAGCACCGACAGTGTGGCAGCTTTGAACGAGATTCAGGGCTTACAAATCTGGCTAACAGAATTATACAAAAAACACAGTCCTTCTCCCTCAAGAAATTCCCAGGATTATGGGAGACAGAGACACATAAAAATAGTTGTAATTAAATGTGCCAAAATGCTACAGTGTTATACGAATTGCTGCAGACAGAGACACATTAATTCTGACTGAAAGATTTGGGAAGACGTCTACGTGTTATTTGAGATGGGTCTTGAGGCTCAGAGCAAATGGTGAAGGCAGGGCTGGGTACTGTAGAAGGGACTACTCCTGACATACGTGCAGAGCCTTGGCAGCTAATTTTAGAAAGGAGTAAGGAATTGTGGTGCAGGGCATGGAGTGAGTTGCAGAAGGGCTTAAAGAAGAGGGCTGAAAAGGTAGGTGAGAGCCAGCTTGGTCAAGACTGGCCCTTATGCAGATGTAGGCAGTAGTAAGCCAGGGAAGAATGAGCAGTTGCATCAAAAATACCAGTGAAAAGTGATGAAAGTAAAAAGATTGCAAAGAGAAGGAGGTGTGAGACTTTTGAAATCGGAGAATGAATCAACATATGGAATGGAGGGTGTTCTCAGGTTTCTATCTTGTCAGACTGAACAGTATAGCTGAGAATCCTGGCAACATCAAATATTCTTATTTCTCCTCTTCTCCTTGGGCACACAGCTACGTCCCATTTCCCAGACCTTTCATGGTGAGTTGGGGTCATGTATCCGAGGTTTGTCCAGTGGCATGTGGGCAGAAGTGATATACGCAGCACTTTGACACCTATGAATTCTCTCCCTTCTCTGTCTGCAGGAAACTTCCAGCTAAGGAGTTGAAGAAGCCACATCACGGCCTGGAAGATTGGCTCTAACAAGTGCTGGGAGCCGAATTTCCCCAGCACCCTGCCCCTGCAGGACTGCAGTGGACTATGACCTCCAACGGACCGAGAAGAAGCATGCAAGTTTTACTGTGGTAAGCCATCAGAATTTTATGGTTTATCTCTTCCAGCAGCTAGTGTTACTACCTTCCGTAATACGGAGGAGAGAAAGGAGGAGTGGTGTGAACTAGACAGGAGATTAGGAAGAAAGTAATGGGCTTAGTTTCACCGATGTTGAATTTGAGGTAAGTGCAGAGGCACCCAAGTGTTCAAGAAGTCACTAAAAAAAATGGGTTTAAAGCTTAACAAAGAAGCTAAAGCTAGCTTTGTTATTTTGGAAGTCACCGGCATACAGTCGTTCTTTGGTGTGTAAGAAGTATAGAGGACCACGCTTGATGCATACAGGTTGAGATGAGAACACAAAGGCAGAACTCTGGGGGCAACACCAATATTTAAGGTGTGCGAAGGAGAGGACACTTCACCAAAAGAGTTTGAGAGAAGAACGGTGGGGTAAAATTTTGTGTTGTTTTAGTTACTTGTGATAGAGCACATTAGTTGTTTTTTTTTTTAAGATTATTTATTTATTTATTCATCAGAGAGAGAGAGAGATAGCACAAGGGGGGTGTCGGCAGGCGGAAGGAGAAGCAGGCGCCCCGCTGAGCAAGGGGCCCCACTGAGCAAGGGGCCCGATGCGGGGCTCGATCCCAGGACCCGGGGATCGTGACCCGAGCCGAAGGCAGACGCTTAACTGACTGAGCCACCCAGGAGCCCACCCCCCAACCCTTTTTAAACTATAACTTAACAGGTGCATCCCCAAATACCCAGTGAGATGGACACTCCTCAACCTGTGAATTACAAAACGGAGGCAGAGTGAGGTTACATGGCATCCTTAACCTTATGTAGCTCAGAAGCTAGGGAGCGGGGAATTGAATCTATACCAATATGTTCCCGAAAAGTACCACAGACCTACCTGGTGGCTGAGGGAGGGAGTTGCTGCAGAGAGAACCAGGAGAGAATCTGCTATATCTTGTGGGAGGTGGGGTGAGCAGAACAGAAATGGGGTGCAGCCACAGCCAGGGAGTGATGAGCAGAAACAGGGGCAGTGTGATACAAGATGTGATGTTGTTGGGCAGGCAAAGGGATGCCGGGGACTCAAAGAGAAAATGAGATTTGAACAAGGGGAGTGCCCCACACTCTAGTTGCATGTAGGAATTTAAGGCTGGCAGCTGGGGAAACAATGACAAACACTCGCGGTTGGCACTTACTCCACACCTACAGAGTGCCAGGTCTGGGTGCTGTGTCACTATATGGAGCCATTCTTCTCAGACTGGAAACCAGTGCCCTGCTGCTTGCAGAGGACATACCGATAGGTTTTGTTTGGTACCGTAAGGTGTTTTTAAAATTTTAAGTTAGTTACCAACATTTAAAAATGGGAACACTTGACATAAAACTTCAGATTTCAAGATTCTTTTAAAAAATTAGAAGGTCAGGGGGCGCCCGGGTGGTGCAGTCAGTTAAGCAACCGATTCTTGGTTTCTGCTCAGGTCCTGATCTTGGGGTCATGAGAAAGAGTCCCGTGTCAGGCTCTGCGCTCAACGTCGTGGGGTCTGCTTGAGATTTTATTCCCCTTTCCTTCTCCCCCTCCCACTCATGATCTCTCCCTCACTCTCTCTCTCAAATAAATAAATAAATCTTAAAAAAAAAGAGAGAGAGAAAGTCTGACAGCTCTGAGCCATCTTCCCACATGGCACCTATCACATGGAGTGACAAGTCTGCCACCTTAGAGGGGTCACTTCATTTCCTGCCACATTCAACTTTCCATAGCCAGTCAGACCTTGTAGGATTTCAGTCTGCAAACAGTGCTCTAAGGAAACAGGAGAGGGAAACTGAGGCCCAGTGGCTGTCACGATTCCACTGAACTGGCCTGCTGGGAGCTTGTTCCTCAATGTGGCTTTTAATAGGTCAAGACACAGGTGGGCTTGCTTTCGCCCTGAAGTTTCTTAAGGAGCCCAGACACTTAACAGAAGCTCTGGGGTTTGGCATTTGGTATTTAGGTCATGGGTGATGCTAGCCAAGAGTATTTTCAGAAGAGCAGTGGGGGCATTAAACAGATGGGACTGAATGTAGACTGAGAGAGCTGCAGTCATGAGTGAAGCTGCCCTTTGGACAAATGTGGTGGCAAATGGAAGGCCACGGTGGTGGTCCTGCCTCTCCCCTGGAGGACTGCAATCCCTGCCCAGCTGGGCCTCCTGCCCCTTCCTCTGCTCCCTTAATTCACAGCTAGTGGGAGCCTCTGGAATATGTCCAGTTGCGTCATTCCTCTGCTCAAACCCTTCCATGATCCTCTCAATTCAGCTGGAGTCAAAGCCAAAGTCCTGCTTTACAGTGTCCTGCCAGGCCCCCAGGCCCAGGTCCCCCTGGCTTCCTACCCTGCTGCAGTCCCCTCTCCACTCTGCTCCAGCCGCGGTCTTCTCTGTGGCTCCTCGATTTGCACTAAGAACACTCCCGCCCTGCCACAGGACCGGCACGCTGGCCACGCGCTCTGCTTCAGAGGCACGTTTTCCACATGCCTTACTCCTTTCCTCCCTCTAGACTTTGGCTCAGTGTCACCCATTCCTGACCGCTCTCTTTAAACGAGCATCCGCAGTCCCTCTCCAAGACTCTCTGTCCCATTTTCTGCTTCTTTTTTCCTAAGGCATTAGTAGACATATATTTTTAATTTACTTGTTCTTCTCATTGGGATATTATCTGCCTCCCCTCCACTACGGGGCAGAAGGTTTTTGTTTTGTTCCCACTAATATGTCTCCCGTGCTGAGGGCAGTACCTCGCATGTCACAGATGCCCCACACATACTAGCTGGATTGGGCTGAGACAGAGAGCCAGAGACTGAAGAATGCATGTGCGCTCAAGTGCACAGCCTAGAAAAAGGTACATAAGGTACGACAGAAATGACAGAGCCTGACTCTGGAGACAAGGCGGCAGATCAAATCAAGAGCCTCGGTGGAGGGGCTGGCCTTGAGAAGGCAGAAAGAGAATTCTCCCTCTAAGGTCAGTGGGAAGGAAGCAAGGGTAGGTCCAGATACCAGGTTTGGAAGGAAGAGAAACTGACGAAGTCACTAATGAATGAATTATTCATTCATTGATTTACTGCACCCCTACCTTGTTTGGGGTGCTATGCCGGGGACTAAGGGTGCAGAGGTGACTTTCTCCTGGGTAGGAGCAAGGTCAGCAGCTGAGAATGAGAAAAGGGGAGAGCTACGGGAAGCTTGCAGAAAGAGCAAAGGTTTGGGAACAGCTGTTTGGGGCGCTGTAAATGGAAGGTGGTTAGGATGCATGCAAGGACTGCCGAATAGTATGGAGGGCCCAGCTGAGATTGTCCCGGAGCCAGTTGGCACAGGTATCCGATTTTTTCCAGTAGCATTTGCAGCCTGGGAGCAGAATCCGAGAAAAGCAGATGGTTGGAATAAATTGGTCCTGGGCATTGCTAGGGGAGGGTATTGGGGGAGGAGCAGGGAATGAGGGGAAATCAAGGGATCAGCCCCTAAACCTAACCAGCCACCATCTCTTCAGTCACCCTGGTGTTGCTCACCTGATTTGGAAGAATGACGCTGATTGAAAGCTATGCCCCCTTCTCCCCCAGGAATCAGTCCTGGCCTTAACCAAGTGTATCCAGTATGAATTGCTCCACAAACTTTGAATAATGGAAATGTTGAAATATACTCTTTGGGGCTCCTCTTCTCACTCCTCATGAATTATCCAGAAGGGGTACCCATCTGACTTCCATAGAATGATGCTTTCAAAGCTGATTACATTTGTGGCCCACTCTGTGGTGAATCCTTGCTTACTGAGCTCTCGAACAGGCAGCTGCAGTCCTTTGAGGGAGGACTACTCTAATCCGATTTCAAGTTCTTTTAGGATATTCCCTTAAGTGAGTTCCCAAGGACATGCTTCTACTAACTGGGGAGACTTTCTCACACATCTTCCTTTATACAAACCCCCATTTGCCGTAACTTTTGGATACTAATTAGGACCGGTATGTACTCTCTTCTGAGCCAAACGTATAGCTGATTAGTCCCTTGGTTCTAGGCTCACCTTGCCTTCACCTCTCCACTTTGACTGCTTGACAATATGCTGTTAAACCTAAGCCAACCTGGCTCATTCCACTGTTGGCCTGTCCTTCTTAGGACTTTATCTGAAATATTTATGACTACTCCCCCAAATACATAGTATGAGTCTGCTACCCTCTTGGGAGAATCTCTTATGTAAAATTCCAAGTCAGGATTGATCAAATGATGCATGCAGTCATTAAATGCCTGCTTTTGTTAGCCACCTCTCCTTCCCACCTGGAACTTGACACCCTCACCCTTGGTTTCATGGCCCTGTGAAGGCATCATTATTTTTCTTTGTCAATTAAAAATGTTTTACTTCTGCACTCTTTTTATAGCTTTCTATACAATTGAACTATGATCCTCTTACGTTATATGTAACATTTGAACAATTTCAGATTTTTTTGATCTATGAATTCTGGAAATCAGAAGAATATGAAGATTTAGATCACTGTATTGGAAGTGAGCCCTCTGGAATAGTTAGAAATGTCTAGAGTCCAAGGCAACGAGTCAATGATAAAACTAAAAGACAAAAACACAAGCTTGCCCTCTTGTCTACTTTGTTCTCGTGATAATGAAAGGACTTCTCTCTAGGGAAAGAAGGTTCTCCATGGACTTGGACTTGGCTAGAGCTGTCCCACACCTGCCCCTAGTGGTTGCAGAGATCCACTGCATCACTGTCGTATTTGAGTCCCTTCCTGCGGTCCAATAAATGGACTATCTCCAGTGTTGATTGTTTGCTCTTCTGTTCTAATGGAGAAGTTGAATTAGATAATGGTAACCTGTCAGATGTTCTCCCTACCTTGATCTCCAACCACGCTTCTCCGCTTCTCCGTGTGACTCTATTTTACATTCTATAATCAAGTTCACATTCTTGAAGCCTGTCAGTCCTTTGCTTAAAAAACCTTCACTAGTTCCCTATTGTTAACCAAAGACAGTGAATTCTTCTGATCCTGCCCCTCAAGGCTGCACTTCACAAGCCTCAGCTTGCCTGATGCTAAGGTTCCATTACCTGGCGTGTTTGATATGGCCACACCTAGTGGGCGGGAGGAGACCATATAAGGGTGTCACCACCAGGGGGCACTGTGTGTCCGGCATTACAACTGCACCAATGGGTCACACTTCTGCTCTACTCCAGCAGTATTCCATTATTGCTCATTCCTATTTCCACATTAAAAGTTTGAGCTTCTCAAAACTTCTCTTTTCTCCCAGTGCTAACAAATGAAATTGCAGGGCTTAGCCTTGAGATACCGACTTTTCTATGAACATCTTTCAGTAAAAGCAATCTCAGGGGAAAAAACCAAAAAGATGTTTTCACTTCCCTTATGGTCACAGATATTCAGATAACTACTTTGGTTCATAAAAAAGAATTTTGAACTTGAGAACATTCTTAAGAGTATTAATCTCAATCGCTGGTCCACTGTGGAGACTTGTGTAACCGTCACCATCCTTTTCTGGTCTCTGCTACTTGAAAACCTGTCCTTGCACGTGTTATTTGGGGAAAAAAAAAAGTTACTGAGGACAGCTGGCCCTCTAGAAATTGTTGCTGTGTCTAGAGAATTCTAATCTTGAGCTTCTAAAACTTTGAATACCTAATTGTTTCCCCTGAAGATGACTTTGCTGTGAGATAATATTTAATGGCATAAATACTTATAATTTTTTAAAGCAACTGAGAAGATGAGCTGAGTTTTTCTCTTCTTATATGGACTAAGGTATAATAAGCCCCTGATTCTGATAGATTCTTCCATCAAACGGAGAGTTTGGAGATTTTTTTCGGTCTCATTTAAATCATTAGTATTTAGTTAAATATTTATTTCTCCCTTGACAAACTGGAATCTCTTTTAAAGAAGAACCATTATGTATGTATATCTATATTTATGTAAATTATTAAATATATATGCACATTTCGTCTTCATTACTTATCCAACATCTAGCATTATCCTTTTTTTCCAACAAGCAATTGCTGAGTGATTCTTTTTAGTAGCTTACTCATGATTTTAGTCCTTATGAAGACATATGCATGGCTGTTTAATTGATCTTGTCAGAGCAGGGGCACTTGGCACCCAAGTTGGGAGTTTGGCCCCTGTATGGTCAGAGCATGTAATCGTGAAACATTTTCATGGCTCTGTGGGCCAGATTACATGTGCAGTGGAACATTTTTACTCTTCTATAAAATGCTCTGAGTATTCATTAAATAATTTTGCATCATTCTTCTTTAATTAAAGATGTAGATTTATTAATTATTCTGTGACATGTATGCTTTGATGTATGAATTTATGTGTTTCAATCTATTCCAATCTATTCTTAAACTATCTGGTTTTATCTCTAACTGCTACTTATGAATTTTGTATAAATACTAAGAAAGTAGAAAATGAAAAAAAGAAGGTATAAAATGACAGATATAAGGTAAAAAAGAACTATTATGATTAATTATAATTAATGTTAATTATGGACCACATTTGAGCCGGATGGCGAGTATGGTAAAATTTGTTGTAGCTTTTAAAATTTTACTTCTTCCTGCTGAAGATGTGACCAGATCCGTGCTCTTTAAAGAAGGCAAACTATAATAAAATGCCATTTATTAAAGACATTTTCCTATAATAGTTTCAGGGAATGTTATCTTTTAGAAACCCTCAAAAAGAAGAAACATCTGAGGGAAAGAAGTAGGCCAGTTCCAAGAAAACCTGAACTGGATTCAGCCTCGCATCAAAGCCCTGAAGAACTATATTTCCTCTTTGTATTCTGTCAGTCGTCCAGAATGAACACTATTCCAAGCTGTTCCACTGATTATGCGGCTTCTTTGCCAATATCATTTCTGGGTTATAGACAGTGACTTCTTTCCACTCTGGTTGAGAAAATGATTTGAATAATCCATTAGCAGGAGGGAATACCTAACAGCTTGCTATACTGCACACATCTTATCAGTGAGTCATCCATAAGGTAAGAGAGAGGGTGGTTCATTAATTAAACGTCCTACTCACCTCAGGGCAGAACATATTAATAATTACCATCTTTATGCTTCGATAATATTATTGTGTTGAGGTGAATAATTAAATTACACAGAAACAACCTAGCAAAGATAATTAGAATTATCATTATGAAATGGATAGCAGCATCAATGTCCATACATTATACTTTTCTAAATAGATGTGCCTAAATTTATTTTCACGGAATGTGATTTTAAGGTAGAATACCATTTTGCATGTGATTTAGCTACTGTTTTTCATTAACACCCTTCAGACCTTCATATTTTATCGGAAGTAATCTGATCAAATTACTACATACTGTTAATATTCCCTGGTGGAGAATATTAAATGTAAATTCACAAATTGAAGAATCTTGCAGATGGTTAGATTTCTTTTAAAGAAACACGCATAAACTATCTCGCTTCTCGGCAGAAGTTATATATGAGGATGGAGCTGGATAGCTGGTTGGTAAAAGAGGAAAGAAATAATAGGTCCAAATCTAATAAAATTATGCACTGAAAGATCAACTTAGAATTTCAGAAACTTCGTCAAATCAAGTCAAACTCTGAAAAAGCTTTTCTTCTTCTTTTGTTAAAGATCTGGTTGGCTGGGGGTGCCTGGGTGGCTCAGTTGGTGAAGCGACTGCCTTCGGCTCAGGTCATGATCCTGGAGGCCCGGGATCGAGTTCCGCATCGGGCTCCTTGCTCAGCAAGGAGTCTGCTTCTCCCTCTGACCCTCCCCCACTCATGCTCTCTCTCTCTCTCAAATAAATAAATAAAATCTTAAAAAAAAAAAAAAAGATCTGGTTGTCTGGATTCTCTTTATATTTTCAAGCAGTTCCCTTATATGGTCTACTCTCCAGACAAGACAGAACACAAGGAAAAGAAGAGCATGTATTCAGCACTCCTTCCCCAGTCTGCTCCAGCAAGGAAGTACCGGGAGCGTGTTCTTTAACATTTGAATGCTGATGACTATGCTTTACATCTCTATCCCTGACCTCGTTCCTGAAACGTACACTCGTATCTAACTGCCAGTCATCATCTTTGCTTAGATGTCCAACAGAACTTGCAAATATGAGCTCTCCAAGATGCACCTGCTGCGTCAACCCTCACCCTGATCCCCACTGCCCACCAACACTGACACGGTCTTCCCTACCAGTTCCTGCTGCCATGGGCTATGCAGGAACGCAGGACCCAAATCCCCGAGCCATCTGCGGTCCTTCTTGCTCTCTCCTGTCCTCATCAAGGCCCGCCTGGCTTCCTTTCAGTATTTATTCAGAATCTGAGCACTTTCCCTGGCACTCTCCAGGGCCGCTGCCTGGCCCACGCGAACGTGACATCTGGCACAGACTGTGGTCCCAGCCTCTTTATGGGTCCCGGGTTTCCCTTCTTGGGTTCCCATGGTATCATCTCTACACAGCAGCGAAGTGATCTTCCCCAAGTGCAAGTTCTTTTTTTTTTTTTTTTTAAGATTTTATTTATTTATTTGACAGAGAGAGACACAGCGAGAGAGGGAACACAAGCAGGGGGAGAGGGAGAGGGAGAAGCAGGCTCCCGGCCGAGCAGGGAGCCCGATGCGGGGCTCGATCCCAGCACCCCGGGATCATGACCTGAGCCGAAGGCAGACGCTTAACGACTGAGCCACCAAGGCACCCCGCAAGTGCAAGTTCTTATGACACTACCTCGGCTTGCTGTCACACACAGAAGAGCCACAGCCCAAGGTGACCTCCGGTCCAGTCTTGCTGCCTCTGACACTCCCACCCTTGTTCTCGGTGCTCCAGCCACACCAGCCTTCCTGCCCCTCCAACTCAGCGGGCTCCTCGCCGCAGCGCTGACCCTTGCTGGGCATTCACATCCCCGCTCCGCTGCCCCTCCTCAGACACCCGATCTAAAAGTCCCTGGCCACGTCCCTTAACGCTGCTGTCTCTATTTTCTTCGTAACACGTATCACCACCCGATACTGTATTATTTATTTGTTATTTGTGTCATTATTTATTTGTCCTCTGCCTGCCCAGCTAGACCTGCCCGAGGGTGGCACATTGTAGGCACTCAACAGTTCTTTTGTGTGAAACGAATGACTAGCCGATTGACGCTACTGTAGAGAGACACAGCGAACGCATTTAGGAAATCAGGTCCAAAGGAGCAGGGAAACTTCTCTCAGTGGTGCCGCTGTGATTATTACAGAAAAGGTAGGGCTGGACTCAAGAGTCTTCCCATTGTGTTCTGAGCACCTGGGTGACAGGAGGGGCCCCTGCTCTGGCGGCAGCTCTGCACTGGCTGTCCTATGGGCTTCAAAGTCCGCATATTCATGTCAGCTCCCCCCGCCCCCCCGCACGCTGCCCCGCCCCCGCCCCCTCCCCCCCCCCCCCCCGCCGCCACACCCTCTTCTGCTGCTCCCGCAGACTCACTTGGAGGCCTTGCGCTGTGTGCTCAAATCCTCTGTCCCAGAGGCTGGCTCCTTCTTGCCATTCAGAGCTCGCCTGGTTCAGTGTCAGTTCCTCAGAGAATGCATCCACGACCATTGAATCTAAAGCAGCTTCTCTGTCACACTACCACATCATTATATTGACGTTTCTTTTTTTTAATTTTTTTTAATTTTTTTTTTTAAAGATTTTATTTATTTATTTGAGAGAGAGAATGAGAGAGAGCACATGAGAGGGGGGAGGGTCAGAGGGAGAAGCAGACGCCCTGCCGAGCAAGGAGCCCGATGCGGGACTCGATCCCGGGCCTCCAGGATCATGACCTGAGCCGAAGGCAGTCGCTTCACCAGCTGAGCCACCCAGGCACCCTATATTGACATTTCTTCAAACCCCTATCACTAGTTTATTTTCTCTCCTTACCACCAGGTTCTTAAGTTTCAATGTCTCTCTTGTTCGCTACTGTATCCCCAGGGCCTGGAACAATGCGGGGCATACGGTAAGCGATTCAGTAAATACTTGAAGAACAGGAATATGACCGTTGTCTAACTTGGTGCCTTGAATCCACTGAATACGTAAGAGGCACTAGTTGAAATATTAGCAGAAGCCTGATCTCCCAACCCCTAAGTCTCCTATTGATTTGTAAGACGATGTTAGTCTTGTTTTGCAAAAAGTTTCTTTTCACCCAAATGTCTCTAGAGACTCTTTTTCTTGCGGTTGTGCCGCAGTATAGTTTTTCTTATTTGAAATGAGCAAGGACTGTGTTTTATTTATCTGTTTGCAGCACATAGCCGAGTGTCTGACACATAGCAGGTGCTCAGTAAATATTTATTGAAGAAATGAATGAACGAAACAAATGTCTAGAATAAAGCTAAGGATCTGCTGGCTGGGTGCCTGCCCCAACTATATAATGGGACGAAGCGAGACTGCCTGGCAGCGTCTTAGCCCACCTTTCAGAGCTGAGAATTATCAAGTGAATTTTCTTGGCCTGATTTTGGAGGTTTGGCTGCTGCATGCCTCCAGTTTACTCAAGAACTGCATACCCTCTTCACAAAGTGTTGGCCTATTGTAAGGTCTGCAAAGACTCCACAGATAAATCTGCTGTCTCCTAAATGAGCAGCACCAGGAGACTCCAGCCTTCCCTGGGAGCCAGAGCACACGCACCGGCCCCCTCACCTCCTACAGCATGGTGATTTCTAGGGCAGAGGTGGGATAGCCCCTGTCCTAGGTACCCCCATCCTGGGCTGTATGGGTTTTGGGGCTTGCAATCACGCTTCAGATTCAGAGATGTGGTCCTCCGTGGCCTGGAGTCTATTCCCTACCTCTTCTTCAGGCCCCGCAGTATCTAAGCCCCTCACCTGGATGTTTGGAATCAGCCCCTGCCCACGTCTCCCATGGCCTTCGGTCCATCAGCTTGTGCATCCTAGCCTGTGTTGGTGTGTCTTCCCTGAGAGGTATGTCGTGTCTTGATGGAGTCTGAAGGCTCTGACTACACCTTTAGCTGCGCTCTGTCTACTTCCTGGATTCTGAACCCCACCAGAAACATCTGATTCACACTGCGGCTTCTCTGTGACATTCATGACAATATACCCCTTCTGCCAGAAATGTCGGAACTCCTGAACATTCCGCCTCCTCAGCTGTCATTTGCTGCCTTGAATGGAGAATTAATCAATCGTCTCATATTTCCATCTGGTACTACCCGGCAGCTTTGTCTCTGGGCTCTTGCCTTGGACCTACGGTTTTATTTCTAGACTTTATTTCAGTTTTATCTCTTGATAACATATCCATCGATAAATGTTAGATAATGTGCCCACACAGTGAAATAGCTTATGGCCATTAAAGGGAGGATGAATGCCTACGCTGGAATGGAAACAACTCTATAGTACACTTCGAATAAAAATATATGGTTGCAAAATAATATGTCTAGTTTTATTATAGTCAAGCCAAATTACATATCTGTATATGAAGAGAAGGAGAAAAGTTTGTTCAAGAAATATGGATGGTGGTGAGGTTACAAATACCTGGGCTTTCTTCTTTGTACATGATATACTACTGATACTTTCTAGAATGAGTGAGTGCTATCTTTGCATAGGGGCAACACAGTTAAAGATTTTGTTTATTTATTTGACAGAGAGAGACACAGCGAGAGCAGGAACACAAGCAGGGGGAGTGGGAGAGGGAGAAGCAGGCTTCCCTCCGAGCAGGGAGCCCGAGGCGGGGCTCGATCCCAGGACCCTGGGATCATGACCTGAGCCGAAGGGAGACGCTTAACGACTGAGCCACCCAGGCACCACCCGGGCAACACAGTTAAAAAGAGGAAAGAAAGATAAGCCTTAGGGTAGGGACCTCTTACATGACCATTTCTTCTCTGTAGTAAAGGAAGTCAGAAGAAAGTGTTAGCTGAGGGAAGTGGAAATGGAAAACCCATGTGAGGGAGAATTTAATAGGTCCGGGCCTCCAAAGGCATGCTGGGCCTTGGGGCCTGTCTCCACCTCAGCCGCAGAAGGGGCTGGCTGTAAATCCAGCCTATTGCAGCTAAAAGTTAGAAGTCTGTGTACTACTAATCTTACTTTTTCCCAATAGTGCATGATCCTTAGTTTTTAAATCAGATTCTCTCTTCTTCCCCCTCCTCCTTCTCCTTCTTGCAAAAATTTTCCTTCTTTCTAGTTGGTTTTGTTGGCATTTTTAAAGAAGTTAATTGAATTTGAAAATACAATACATTAAAAATATGTTTTTTCCAAAAAGTAAGTACTTGAAAATAATAACTATGATAGGCATGGCAAAAATGGAATTCTTTTTTTTATTTTATTATTATGTTCAATTAGAAAGGTGGAATTTTTAAGGCCAATATTCTTCTAAATGCTTCCTTGTGTTAGGATAAAGATCATAACACATAATAGAAAGTAGTAGTATTAGAAAGAGAACTAGTTGATACAACCATTCCATGGAAATATTTTACCTTGAAAGCCTCCAAACTGGTAGTCCCAGACGGAGGACATTTACTCCAGAGGTGGCAGAAAGATAGTACAGATATGCCAGGATATTGGTGGTAGGTTTTCTTAAAACCAGGGAACAGTATGATAGGATGGATCCAGTACTACCAGCATGGACAAACTAAGTTATATATTCATTTAAACACTGGAAGTTTATGCCCCTTTAGCTCTGAGGATTCTTTTTTTTTTTTTTTTTTTAAAGATTTTATTTATTTATTTGACAGAGAGAGACACAGCGAGAGAGGGAACACAAGCAGGGGGAGTGGGAGAGGGAGAAGCAGGCTCCCCGCAGAGCAGGGAGCCTGATGCGGGACTCGATCCCAGGACCCTGGGATCATGACCTGAGCTGAAGGCAGTCGCTTAACCAACTGAGCCACCCAGGTGCCCATCTCTGAGGATTCTTAATACAAGTGACTCTCTAACCCTGAATGGTAAAGAGTTTTCTAGATACCACTTTAATCATTTGTTTAACTGAAAATGGCTATGCACGCCAGGCGCTCTTTTTAGGCCTAGGGAAACAGCAATGAACAATTAAGATCAGGGGGGCGGGGGGGAAGCCTCCTGGGCTGGCAGTGATGTCTCTCAGTGAGAACTAGCACTCTGGAGAAAACAAGTCCTGGGGAACCCCCCCCCAGAGTCATCTCCCACAGGGAGGGCCCGGGGTTGCACAGGGAACACTGCTGGGCTCCTTGCCCCCAGCACAAGGCTCCCCCTCTCCCAGAGCAGCTGTGTTCTAAACGCCATGGTCCACCTGAGCATACCATCCTGCATTACAACCTCCAGGCCTGGATCATGACCATATGGGATGGAAGTTAGGGTCAGAAACATCTGTGTGAGTCCTTTTAAACTTATATGGAGGGGAGAATCCTAGTCCTTAGGTTGAAGGAGTAATGAAAGGCGATTGTCCTCCTTTCTAACGTTTGACACTTTTTTTTCTGTATCCTTACAGAAAAGAACTATGGGTTGAGTTCTACAAAGACATCCTGAAGTTTGATACAGGCTCCCCCACCAAATCTGGCTTATTTTAATGTTGCCCCACAGTTCTTTTCTTACTTTTTGAAGAAATAATTAAGAATAAAACTGTATCCAATCAGAGGGACATGACCCCATTTGGGGCAACCAGAGAGAGGCTTCTCAAGGATGAGTAAGAGTAACAGCTGAGCTGGGTGCTGACCCTGATGCTCCCAACTCGCCATTCACTGCTCTTCCACTATGCCACCTTGTCCTACAGGGGACTTCCTATCACTCCCAAGCATCCTATTAGGGTGCCATCAGCCATTTCCCTCCACATCAGCATATCCGCAGTCCTCTGCTGCCTTCTCTGCTCGCTAAAGCAAAATCAATGGCTTTCTTCTCTACGTCACTGTGCTCTTCTTTTCTAAGTCGTGGGGAAGGCAAACCTTTATTAAATGTCTATCTGGCAAACCAGGGAGGTGGCAACTTCCTTTTTGGTGGGAGTGGAAACAGAGTGGTGAGCCCCCAGAATGTTTGAGAAGCTTGGTCATCTGTTCCTTTGTGATAATCTGCAAATTCTTATAATACTGTTGGATGACATCACCCACCGTCAGGGCAGAAAGACTGCCTGGACAGAACCAAACGTACTTATCAAGCATAGTAAGACTGGTTTCTGGGTGGGATCTGCTGAAGTTTTCCACTGTTTCAGTTCCTATGGGGCAGGGTTTGGGGGTGGGGTGGGAGGTGTTCAGGTGAAGATGTAACTTCTGGAGATCTTTCTTCCAAAGACTCATATTGCTGGAAAGAGGTTTAGTAAACATCTAATGCCATTTCTTGGTTTATCAATGAGCAAAATGAAGTATAAGCTCTATGACTTGCTTAAAGTTACTTTAAATTTGGGGGCAGAGCTGGGACTTGATGCCTAGGTGGCTTTAAATGGATTATCAGATCCAAAGACATAAATATAGGTACTTTTCAGTTATAATATTTTATAACGTGGGTTCTCTGGGTTTATGATTTTATGTCTTTCTCCTTGTTACCCACTGCTCCCCTTTACTCAAGACGTTCCATAGATGAAGTTAATCTCAACTTACTTAAAATAGCAACTTTTTATCAGCTAAAATGAAAAGTTCTTTAGAAGCAATTAGTAAATCTAAAGACAAAATGAGGTAATTAGTAAATTTAATTTTTAAACATTATCCCAGTCTCCCATCGCAATGGAAAATCAGATGTAGATACAGATATTTTTAACGTACTTAGAACTTCAAATAAAAATAATTCAATAAAATACTAGTTTAATAGATGTATAAATCAACCTAAAATGTAATAAATGCTGACAGGTTCTAGTCATTAGATATATATTCTGTATATTCATAATATGTTATATCCATAGCTCAACAACAGAGAATCAATAAAAGTAAAATATCAAAGTTTATTACTTTGATACGTAAAAAACCTTTTGTGTTTCCATAGATAACCATGCATCATCTATAGCTTACCCTTTCAGGTTATCAGATTCTAGCTGTACTCACCATCTTTGAGCTACTTTATAACTCTTTATAAGTTGTAGGCAACCGATAAATATTTAAGTTCTGTCCTACCTGGTAGTGAATTAATTGACTTCTTCCCACTTTTGGAGAAAACAGTTTTGTCCCCATTTGCAACTCATCTCAACATGGCTTTACTGCATATAAATTTATAGTTTTGACTTTGCCTTTGAAACAGTTATAACATCTGCCTGGTTCTGTCGTACCATATCAATAAAATATATTTTTCAACATGTGTTCATTTTCCAGCTGTATAAGAGAAATGACTTGACATTTTTTCTGAAAATTATCTTTTAACAGATACTAAGGAAGAAATATTTATATTGTGATTTCCTCAGAAGGCTAGTTATTGGTAGGGAAAAGCCACCTAAAGGGTAAATACTCATGAAAAGTGGAAATAAAATATTTTCCACTAAAGAAGGCAATTGGATATCTTGTCTATGAAGTAAATTTCAGGAAGGTAAGAAAATCCTGTGAAATATGTCTTTAAATATCCCAGGAATAAAACTGTAATAACAATTTTAAGGAAGTAACAACCAGCATTTAGGTCTCTACCATCTAAAATGGTAGCCTTCAGCCACATATGACTATTGAGAATTTGCTCTGTGGCTACTCCAAATTCAGAAGTGCTATCCATATAAAATGCACACCAGATTAGAAAAGAGATAGTACAAAAACATGGAAAATATCCCATTAACAATCTTTTATGTTGGTTACATGTTGAAATAGTAATATTTTAGATGAATGTGGTTAAAAAGTACTTTTAAAAATTTTACCCATTTATGTTTTGTTACTGAAGTGTGGCTACTGGGGAATTACAAGTTACATCTGTCACTAACATGATCTTTCTCTTGGATGATGCTATTATAGAGAATTAAACCTAAAGGTAATATTATTTTACTAAATGTTATTGGCGTAGTCTTGAGTTTTGGTACCTATGCTGAAGAAAAACAAAGCAAGAAAGATCACAAATTGAAGAGCAGTTACCTGGGAATTCACACGAAGTTAATATGCTTTCTCTATAAATGATCACATAATATTTGGCTGCCATTGCATATGGTTTACAGTATAAAGACAAAAATGATAATGAAATAGCTGCATTAAACAATGTAAAGATCAATAAGCATGCATTGTTGCTGTACCTTTTGTCCTTGGTGGAAAGTGAGTATAGTCAGCTGTGTGTGTGTGTGTGTGAGTGTGTGTATGTGTGCATGCGTGTAAGTTCAAGGTTTCCACAAGGAAGTGAAAAAAGCCAAGCACTCAAAATGAAAAAAGAGGTAGAAGCCTGGCTAAGCTTTCTATAGATATGATTGGTTACCCTGGAAACAGTTTAAATTCTTACATCAACAAGATCCTGAAGTTAACTTATTTTTTTTAGCGCAAGTAACATATGGATTTAATATGTTTATCACTCCAAAATGAAGTTTAAAGGTATTTATGGGTATTGCAAATGCGTACATTACTTAATGCATAATTTCCACTTATACTGAAAGAGCAAATTATATAACTATCAGGTTAAAGGTCATTAATGTGAAAGATAAATTGAGTGTTTTCAGGGATAAGGAATAACAAAAGTGCTAAGTAGCCTCCACTCCCAGCCCCAGTCCCTTTGTCAGAGATATCCACAGTTAGCAGTTTGGTATATGTCCTTATAAATGGGTTCTTGCTCTGTGTGTGTGTGTGTGTGTGTTTGTGAAAGAGAGAGACAGAGACAGAACGAGAGAGAGAGAGAGATGGAAGGGGGGATGGTAAGAGAGATGGGATCATATAATTTATGTTGTTATATAAATTACATCTTTTTAAAGATTTTATTTATTTATTTGACAGAGAGAGAGAGAGCACAAGCAGGGGGAGGGGCAGAGGGAGAGGGAGAAGCAGGCTCCCCACTGGTCAGGGAGCCTGAAGTGGGGCTTGATCCCAGGACCCCGGGATCATGACCTGAGCCAAAGGCAGCTGCCTAACCAACTGAGCCACCCAGGCGCCCCTATAAACTATATTTTTAATTCATGAATATTGTCTTTGGAAAGTTAAGATGTATAAGCAAGACTCATATCTATCTAACTGGGAGTCTTTTCAGGGACAGATAACCTCCGCTGCCCATACTGCTAATTATTTGACTTGCTGAACTGATGTTTTTGGACATGTATTCATGGCATGTCTCCATTAACTAGACTGGAAGCTCCCTGAGGGCAGAAATCAAGTTTACTTAAGGACACCAAGCATCTAGCACACAGATATGTCCATGTCCACAGTGGGCTCTCAAAAGTACTTTCTCAATAATAGATATTTCTTGTTTTTATCAGTGAATATTCGCTGATTATATGATATCTTGCCTAGGTCCTGAACACCAGTTAAAGTAATAGACAAATTGCTTGGTTATTAATAACTGCTCACATCCTAGCAGGCGGGATATTTGGTTAAGTCTAGGTTTTTGGTGATCCCATTCCTGAGAATCATAATGCTTAAAGCAGGCTTAGAGAACATCCTTAGAGTGAATCACCACAACGAGTGCTTTACATGCATTAATTCATTGAATCCTCACAACAACTCTGTACAATGAGGAATAGGATGCACCCAAAGTATTAAGTAGTGGCGCTGGAAACTGAACCCAGGCTCTGACTTCAGAACTCACACTCTCAATCTCTGTGTCATACCAGGGGCTTATATTCCAAAACTTCCACGACTTTTCCATTTGGTCATGGAAGACAACAAGGAACTGGCTAAACTTTTCGAACAAATGAGTGCCCCAAATCCTAGTGACACATAAATTCATTGCACATTTATCTTACCCATTATGCTACCGTTCTCTGACTCACACTCATTACATTTGAGAGAATGACAATGTGGCTAGGTGGGAGGGTCTCAGAGAAGGATTGAATAGGCTGGGAGTTAGGATAGGATAAGGTCTCTTATCTAGGTCAGAGAGACAGAAGAGTAAGGAAGGAGCACTTGAAGGATCCCCTTTCCTGCCTCTGCTGGTTCCCTGTTGGTAGTGACATTTCTAATAACAAAGAGCAGACCTGCAGGCATTGCTACTCTGTGGCCTAATTTTCATCTTCTAAATTTGCCATTGTGTACTTTATGCTCTTATAAGGTAAATGACTCATCACTAATTAATCAGTACCATGATGCTAAATTTTGACCAGAAGACTGAACCAAAGCCAAGTCAACCTGGCTTTCAGTTAATTGGAAAAATTAAATGAGTGAGAGAAGCCAGTTCTTCTAGGTGTAAATAATCTGCTCTATTTAAAGGCATGAGCAAAAAATATTTTAATACCAACAGACTCTAATAAAACTGTCCAACTCTCCTCTTCAACATGTAATTAAAACTCTAGGATGGATATAAAACTGATAGTAAAGAAAGTAGGATTTTATACACTAAGTATGTTGAAGAATTTTATGTTGAATTTTATCAAGGTTCTTTTGTCTTCTGAGGACAAAATATCCCTCACAGTTGGACCCACTTGCTCTTTGCAAAATTGCTCCTACTGGGTGTCAACTTTGTGCCACACACTAGGGGTGTCGTGGGGAGCTGCAGAGTGTGTGCCCACTTCCTTTGTGACTTTGTGCATGCTGTCTCTGCCACCTGGATGCAGGGAGCAACTTGTAGTCTCTGGCTAATGCGTACCATTCTTGAAGTTTCCACTTCACTCCGTCTAGAAAGCCTGTCTGCCCACTTGCCTCATCTCCACTGCATCTGGGTTAGAATTCCCTTGCCTAACCTCCCTCAGGGACTTGTACTTAGCACTGGGCTTATACTTGTCACGGTGCCCAGCCTATGTTCTTGTCTCCATCACTGAAATCTACACCCCAACGAGAGGAGGCACAGTCTGTCTTGTCCACCATTGTTTTCCATGTTCTGGCTCAGACTGCATTCTTTGTAAATGTTGTTGAGGGAGGTGGTATTTAGTGTAATCTGTCTTGGTGTGGCTTTTAAAAAAATCATTTGTGTCTTGATGTAGAAGTTACTGGCATGTACTCACTAGTTTATAAAGATCCAATCTAAAGGCTGGACCCATGAAATTGGCAACAGCAGGGGTTTGCTCTGTTCCTACTCGGGAGGCTGTTGTAAACAAGCTGGAAGATCATGGGAAAGTACCAAAAAAAAAAAAAAAAAAAAAATCACTGAACATCTGCCCAGAGAAGCACCACTTGAACATTCAGGAGAGATCATGATGAAGCCGTCATCCCAGATTTCTTTTAATAATGGCTGGCCGCTATGTTACCTCAGTAATCACCCTCTGACTTAGCTCCTGTTTTCTTCTTTCTCTCATAGCCCTTTTTGAAACCTGCAATTCTTTTGGCAACTTACTTATCCAAACTTTACTAGTTTGTTGACTTCTTCCCCATGTGAACATAAACTCCTTGAGGGCAGTGACCCAGGCTGTACCCTCAGTTCCTAGGACAGTTCTCAACACAAAGGTGTTGGATAAAAACGTTCTAGATTGTAGCTGTCCTCAGACCTCTGTACATAAATGCAGAAACAACGTGTCTGCATATAGGGGGAAGGATAGGTTGTATTTCTCTGTTTTGCTCACAGTTGTATCCCCAGAATGGACTATAGTACCTGGTGTCCTGCGGGCACTTAATAAGTATTCACTGAATAAATGAGTGAATAAACCTTTCAATTCAAATTTTATTTCAAGTTATAAACCCACATTGACATTCATAGGGCCATGCTAATGATAAACAGGTAAGTAAATAAATAAATAGAAGAGCTTTGCTTAAAGTGGAACGCCAAGCACTGCTGGCAGATGTGGAGGGAGTGCTGAAACTGGAAAATCATTATTTTGTAACCATTTTATTAAAAATTGGATCAGGCAAGAGTCACCAGTGGATGGGAAATCTAGAGGGAAATCTTGATGAGGAACTAGCTATTAGCATGGCTTTAAAGTGTCTCCCCACAGACCGCGTATTAGTTAGAGGGGAGAAAATTAAACAGTAATTACCTAGTGGAGAAATCAGAAAACACTTGACTAGATGATTAAAGGTAACATCATCAATGAGGGACAGATGGACCTTGTGTGCCTCCAGATACGATACCCTGAGGACACAGTACACCTAGGCAACATTCCCACTGAGAAGGCGTAACCCGACGCGGACCGCAAAGAACCATCAGACAAACCCCAATGAGAAATGTGCTATTTTAAAAGATGTGTGGGGTGGGGGTGGAGAGGAAGTGATAGTCCACACTTCCAAAATGTCAATGTCAGAAAAGACAAAAAAGAAAAAAGGCCATAAAATACTCCACATCAAAAGAGGCTAAAGAGACATGCCAACCCTCTGCCATGCCCGACCCTAGGCTGGGTCTGGCACGAGAGGGCGGCAACGCTATAAAGCACATTACTGCATCAGTGGATAAAACTGAAATATGAAAGGTAGATTAGAGGATTCTATTAATGTTAAATGTACTGAAATTGTTCACACTACCAGTGCTAGGTAAGAGAATATTCACATTCCTAGGATATGTGCACTAAAGTCTGGGGTAAAGAGGCATGACCTATGTGACTTACCATCAATTCCTTCAGAAAAAAATAATATATATGTATATAATGTATATATAGAGAAAGAGTGCCTGCAACTCACAACGCCAATTGTGTAAAATGTTAACAAATAAGTGATTCTGGGTAAAGGGTATCTGGGTGTTCTTTGTACTGTTTTTATATTTGCAACTTATCTGTGAGATTGAATTATTTCCAAATATAAAGCAAAAGAGAAAGGGGGCTAGAAATATGTCAGACTATACCAGTAATCACAATAAATAAAAAATTACTTCATTAAATAATACTTGCTTGACTTGTAACACTTCGTCCATTTGGGGACGCACCAGGCTTTTAGCTTATACAGTTTTGCAAACTAAAATCTGATTTAAATTCAAAAGCGAGAGTCTAATAGTGTCAGTGATGACGCCGAAGTGTGTGAATTACTGCAGAGGACTCAGCAGTCCCCACACTTAGCGGTACTTTGGGTTCCAAGATGCTGCTCAGTGGGAATTTTTGGAACGCGGCACCCCTGCCTGGACAACAGCCCCTCCCAGGAGCAGCAGGTTGTTCCCGCTGCAGGAAGGGCCGCACGAAGCCGGCTTAAGCACGCCCCTCCCCGGCGGGCGCGGCCAAGGACTCCTGCCCCGTCCTGCCTGCTCCCCGTCCTGCTGTCAGGTCCTGTCCAGCCTGCCCTCTCTTACAGTCGCCGATGGAGACAGAGCCACCTCAACATTCAGACACGCGATTACAAGCAGGGACGTCCAGTTTCTAAACGTGCCCCAAATACGAACATCATTTCACAATTCACCATGCACAATACACAAAGTACCTTCTGCCCTGAGGAACAGCAATCTACATCAGATGAGAACACATAGATTAAAGGGAAATGTTAACTGGAAACAGCCCATTAAGCTTTTATTAAACGTCAGATTAGTTCAGGCTTACAACCACATTAAATCAGGATATCAAAAGGCATTGCCCTAGAATAAGAAGTCAGGAAACAGTCGTTTCTTCTGGAAATGGTCTACCCGGGCCCCTCTGTTATCCTCCTCCAGAATATAGCCCTCTTTGTCACAGCCCTGTGTGGCTGCCATTCTTCTGGGGTTGTTGGGTAAGCGATCAGAGAATGATTTCCAGTTGATAACATGTCAGCCGTCAGCTCCAACTGCATGGCTTAAATTCAGCATATTAAAGCCAATCTGATTTTTTTTTTTCTCACCTTCTTTTGGGTTCCTTGCCTATGTGGCTTGGAATTTCACTTGGGCTGACATAAAAGGTTTTATCGATTTGTGCAGGAACCAAAAAAAAAAAAAAAAAAAAAAGCCAAGAAAGCACACAAGCTTTCTGGATGATGCTGGGTGACCCAGGAGGGAGGGGGTCACAGGCAATGTTCAGTGTAACAAATACTAGATAGAACAATGTATCTGTGCCATTTCTTATTCTGTTTTTTTGTGCTTTAGTTCCCTGTCTTTCAAGAAGGAACACACAGTTAATATATTGAACATGAAACAAACATTTCTGGTTCCTCTTTGCCGCTGTCACTCTTCATGGCTAGTCCAGTTGTATGAATGCTTGTCCTGTTTATTCTCGGCCTGGGGTCATTACCACTGTCGGCGTGTTGGGGAGTGTCTGTCGCCCCCCTCCCACCCACCCAAAGGCAAAGATTTCCTATCCTTACTGTCTTCCCTACTATCTTGGCTGTGAGCTATACACATACTCATGCCGAGGGTAACGTCGACCCTGACCTCTTCTCATTTGGGCAAGAATTTTTCTCACATCTAATACGGGTAAGGTACCTGAGTTGGAAAAGGGTGCACTAGAAATCATAGTAAGAGATAAGACCCAACCCCACAATAAAGAGCTTGCCCCTCTGACAATGTTATCTAGATCACCATCGTTAAATTGCTTTGCTTACATAAATTATTTAGTGAGTTTCACACAGGACCTTTGTTAACAACACGTATGGTATAATAACCGTGTTTGAAAGTGGAAGGTTCAGCCGCGGAGAAATAGAGTGTATTTGCACAGTTCACTCCATATAACACAGAGATGAGGATTAACCCTATAAGTGCCAGAATTTAAATCTTCTGTGATGGAAAGTGTTCCAAAAATACCTTGTATACTTTGCTCCTCTCTTGGAACTGAAGAATCTACCTGTCCTGCCTCTACCTATCCCCATCCCCCAACTTCTAGCCCTCCCTTGGCCCTCCCTTGGCCCTCCCCAAGTTGAAATCCAGCATCTGACAAACCTTGCTCTACTATTAGCAAGCAATTCTTCTTCCCCTCGCTTCAACAAACAAAATAAAACCTTTCAATGCTGAAATAGTTAAGGGGTTATGGTTTGGACAGGTGGGAAGCTGAGGGTTCTGCCCATAAGCCTAGGGGCCTGCCCCTCCCTCCCTGTCCGGTCACCGCTGTCCATCAGCCCCATGATGCCCATTTCATCCCTGACACTTCCAACACTACACAACTGCTTTTCTGCCTCTCCTTTTGTTCTAGTTCTTCAATTCTTGCCTCTATCACTTCTCCCATGCTTCTTGCCTTTGTGCCTTTTCTGGACAGGATCAGTCAGCAAGGGTGCTCCTTTCCCGGCCAGCCTTCCTTCCCCTTCTCTTCCTGGGCAGACCAGATATGAACCAACTTCTGAGCATCTCTTTGGTTGGCCTCAGTTCTCCTTCATGCTGACTTTTCCAGATGCTCAGGAGTCTCTTCTTGCCTTAAAAGCGTCTTGGAGGTAAGGGGGATAGTTTGTGGTATAAAATTATTTCTGGACCTTAGCAATTTCAGGGAAACTGGAGGTTCTGGAAAACTGGATTCTGGGTCATTGAGGGTTTACTCTATAAATCGATGGGAATTTACTAGGCATTTCTTAAAAATTATTTTTTAAGAAATGGCTGTTTCTTAAAAATCTATGATTCAGGAGTCAGAAAAAGGCATGTGAGATCTCTGCTCTTTTTTTTTTTTTTTAAATCCTTGTTTCTTTTAGGTAAGAAGTTAATTCTGTGGTTCAGTTAAAAGATGCCTCTACATAGAGAAAGATCAAAATGATAATCTCCACTGGTTTCCTTCACACATTTCAAAATAAATGCAGGCTCCAGACAGGAAACCCACCTTAGCAGACAATTATTTTCGTTCAGCAGCAGAACATCAAGCTTCAAATAACTAATTGATTCAATGAATATTTATGAATCCTAGAGGATGTTTAAACAGGCTCAAAACATCCTATTAACTACTTTCTCAATAGGAATGTAATTTAAAAAAAATGATTGCTTTTTTTAAAAATATTTAAAATATTTATTTACTATTTCTTTCTTTTTTTTCTTTTTTTTATTCTTATGTTAATCCCCATACATTACATCATTAATTTTAGATGAAGTGTTCCATGATTCATTGTTTGTGCATAACACCCAGTGCTCCATGCAGAATGTGCCCTCCTCAATACCCACCACCAGGCTAACCCATCCTCCCACCCCCCTCCCCTCTAGAACCCTGTTTGTTTTTCAGAGTCCATCGTCTCTCATGGTTCGTCTACCCCTCCGATTTCCCCCGCTTCATTCTTCCCCTCCCGCTACCTTCTTCTTCTTCTTTTTTTTTTTTTCTTAACATATATTGCATTATTTGTTTCAGAGGTACAGATCTGAGATTCAACAGTCTTGCACAATTCACAGCGCTTACCAGAGCACATACCCTCCCCAGTGTCTATCACCCAGTCACCCCATCCCTCCCACCCCACCCCCCACTCCAGCAACCCTCAGTTTGTTTCCTGCGATTAAGAATTCCTCATATCAGTGAGATCATATGATACATGTCTTTCTCTGTTTGACTTATTTCACTCAACATAATACCCTCCAGTTCCATCCATGTCGTTGCAAATGGCAAGATCTCATTCCTTTTGATGGCTGCATAATATTCCATTGTCTATATATACCACCTCTTCTTTATCCATTCATCTGTCGATGGACATCTTGGCTCTTTCCACAGTTTGGATATTGCTGCTATAAACATCGGGGTGCACGTACCCCTTCGGATCCCTACTTTTGTATCTTTGGGGTAAATACCCAGTAGTGTAATTGCTGGATCATATGGTAGCTCTATTTTCAACTTTTTGAGGAACCTCCATACAGTTTTCCAGAGTGGCTGCACCAGCTTGCATTCCCACCAACAGTGTAGGAGGGTTCCCCTTTCTCCGCATCCCCGCCAACATCTGTCATTTCCTGACTTGTTAATTTTAGCCATTCTGACTGGTGTGAGGTGGTATCTCATTGAGGTTTTGATTTGGATTTCCCTGATGCCGAGCGATATTGAGCACTTTTTCATGTGTCTGTTGGCCATTTGGATGTCTTCTTTGGAAAAATGTCTGTTCATGTCTTCTGCCCATTTCTTGATTGGATTCTTTGTTCTTTGGGTGTTGAGTTTGATGAGTTCTTTATAGATTTTGGATACCAGTCCTTTATCTGATATGTCATTTGCAAATATCTTCTCCCATTCTGTTGGTTGTCTTTTGGTTTTGTTGACTGTTTCCTTTGCTTTGCAAAAGCTTTTTATCTTGATGAAGTCCCAATAGTTCATTTTTGCCCTTGCTTCTCTTGCCTTTGGCGATGTTTCTAGGAAGAAGTTGCTTCGGCTGAGGTCGAAGAGGTTGCTGCCTGTGTTCTCCTTTAGGATTTTGATGGACTCCTGTCTCACATTGAGGTCTTTCAACCATTTGGAGTCTATTTTTGTGTGTGGTGTAAGGAAATGGTCCAGTTTCATTCTTCTGCATGTGGCTATCCAATTTTCCCAACACCAAAAAATGATTGCTTTTCACTCTCTAAGGTGAAAACTGACCCTGCCTGGAATCCTAAAATGACGGCTTGCTGCAATAAAGCATGTAGGCTAATTCCTTACATGTGCTTAAGTCATCAACAACTACTTCCAGACTGAGAGTGAATTTCCATGATATAATATTTTGGCAAACTGGTATATGATTATATTATTCAAGTAACACACTGTATTTTAAACTGATGCATGAATATGCATTATAGGTAGTGGTTGAAAAGTAATAAAACTGAGCAAAGCAGAATAAAGCACTTTCAGAGCTCTATACTTTCCCCCAAAGCTGTGATATCTCTGTCTTGTTTGCTCCTTCACTTCACAGCTGGAAAAAGTCCATCAGGAATCAGTTCCCATTTGGATTCAAGCAAAAGGGATGACTATTGAGAATTCTCATTGACTGGGAATGCTGCTATATTACAAAACCTTAAAGATGAACAGTTTAAGATGAACATATGCAAATGTTCAACTCTGAATAGATGTCATTCCCTTTGCAAACATCTTTCTTGCCGTTGATTCAATGAGTTTTCTGCACTGTGATACTTGACCTATTCTATCCAAAGCAATCATAAAAATGATGTGATTCACGCATGCACGCATGCACACGTGCACACACACACACACAAACACACACAGAAATTGAATGGTATGCAGCCATAAAAAAAACAATGAGATCTTCCCATTTGTGACAATATGGATGGACCTGGAGGGTATTATGCTAAGTGAAATAAGTCATAGTGGGAAAGATAAATACCATACGATTTCACTCATAGGTGGAATCTAAAAAAAAAAACAAAAACAAAAACAAAAAACAAGATACATGAATACACAAAGAAAAAACAGAGTCAGACCTGTAAGTACAGAGAACAAACTAATGATTTCCAGAACTTCTCTTTTCAAGGCTATTCCTTTGGGACATGGTCCTGTTGGAAGTTTTCATGGTTGGCTGAATTCCTAAATCCCTTACAGCTTATTAGGGGCTGATATTTTGGTTTTTCCCCAGCACTGAGATGTAGCCTCTTATTAAGTTATAGCAGTAGTAATTTGTGAACTGAGCTGTTACTTCTGGTATTTCTTCTGGAAGGGGATTCTGCTTAGCTGACAGATTTGTGCCTTCATATTTAGAGTTCAGGTAATTGAAAGTTGCTAAGTAAGTTCAAGAAGTGATTTCAGTATGTAGTTATCTTGAATTTCATTTACATGCCATAGTTTGAGTTTCTTTCTTTATTTTTTTTAATCTCTGGAATAACTTTATTACTGGCTTAAGAAAAGTGTAGAGTTCTAAATACATTTAACATCTGCCTGAGTCAGAAGGTAATCACAGTAAGCACACTGCATCCGAAAGCTGATTTCCATATTTACTTTCACATTTTTTTGCACTTGATTTTGCTTTTTTATCTGATGTATAGCTGAAAAGACAATGTTTGAGAGGCTTCAGATTAAGGAAAATCAACAGGAACAATTCTGACCTACATTTAAATCAGTAATTCAGAGCTTTATTAAGCATACTAAAATGGCACGTTTAATTCCATGTTCTGAAAAACAATTAAGTATTTCACAAACACAAGGTCAAGTGAGTCCAGTAAACTCGTCATTCATAGACTATCACTAATCCCAGGAGGTCTGTCTCCCTTTCCCCCACATATCACTGTGCATGGAATCTGTCCAAACCTCTTGCTTTAATCTATTTTGCGTTCTGCTTCCTGACCTTGTCTCCAACACCCTGACTTAGACCGATGCTTATTCCTTCAGTGAGCTGCTTTGCTGGCTATGACTCATGCTTGACACCACTTGAATCATTCAACAAATGTTTACTGAGTGCCCACTATGTGTCTTCTGGTGCTACTTTAGTACCAGAGATATGGCAGCGGGCAAACAGCCTTTCTCAAGTCTGCCTTTGGCTTCCTGTCTCAACTACCATCTGGACCTTTCCGCAGAGCCGCAAACAGAACAACAGTCAAGATCTACCTACGATGGCACAACTTTTTATTTTTATAAATACAGCACATCTTTCAAAGCTCACCTAGTTTTATAGGTTGTTTTTAAATGAAGGTGTGGATTACAATGAGCTCCATAAGGTAAAATGTGAACTTTTTGCAATGTGATTTAAAAAGCCTCCACTAGCTGAGGAAATAATTTCCATATATATTAATAGAAACCAGTTAATTGCTTTGGAGAGTCAGAGACCTAATTTCTTCTTCTTCTTTTCAAAGCCCCTTTAACCTGAGAGTTTCAATGTTCTCTAATAAATATTTCCTAGAATTTCTATTACAAACAGCTGCTGAATGCAAGTCTTTGTCAGCTGATCCTTGAATAGAGTTCCTGGCATGCAAAGAAATGAGCCAAGGCCAGGTAGTGATTCATTTCAACACATATATCACCACGCATCTATTTTCCAAAGCCTTAATTCGAGTTACAAAGAATAACAAGATCTCTTTTCCTTGAGGCATTCACAATAGCAAGAAGTAGAAAGCATCAACTACATAGCTTATTATTTCCTTTTTTCCCCCTAAACCTCTTAATTCCTTCTCATTCATATTATCAGTTTCTAAATTCCCGGACTTCGGAAACTGGTCCCTTGCCAGAGGAAACATTGTATAAAGCTGAGAGGAGTGACAGGGGAGACTAACATTGAGAAGCTCACCTATCACATATAAGAATATATTATAAAGCACCAGGTGTTAAAATTGCGTGATACTAGTTAAAAATACAAGACTAGAATGATAATACAGAATAGAGGTCCTTGGAATGGAGCCAAGCCTATGAGTTTACTAAATTACCATACTGTGTAAAAAAAAAAATGGACAAAGAAGTAATGAATAACAGACATAAATTAATAATGGATGAAATAATTTATTTGTTACCATATAAACCATAAATTCTGGGTGGACAAGAGAATTTGATTTAAAAAAAAATCTTCAAGCTTAAGAAAACTGTAAATGAGGTCATGGAGACTGAAGCAAAGGAATAAATTATTAATGATAAAATTAATAACTTAAAACTTTGTTCCGCAAAAGGCTCCAAACAAACAATACATCGTTACTCCTGATGAATATGACCAGCTTTAATATGACAAACCAATAGCATTTTATAAAAAGCAATATCCTCTCTTCATTGTATAAATGGTTAAAAGGTGTAAACAGTGATTCATCCTTTGGCAGACCTCATATTCATCCTCCAAGACCTAACTCAAGGTCACCTTCTCTGTGATTCTTCTTCTACTCCAAGTAGAGACAACATGCTCCATCGGCTCCTAGAGACTCCATAAGGCAGTAACATTTTTTGTTCCATTTCATTGTAATTTGTCCTTTATATGTTTGTTTCTTTTGATAATTCATCAGCTAATTATCTTTTTACTCCCAAGGCCTTGCAAGATGCATGCTCTACATAATGAGTGCTAGATAAATGTTTCCTAAGTGAAAGGAAAATTCACATAGAACCAATCACTATGAAATTGTGTAAGAATCATGATTTCTCAGTACTGGGATTTTTTTAAGCACTATGAAGGAAAGATAGGGAACAGAAAATTATAAGAAATAATAGTCTGGGGGTGCCTGGGTGGCTTAGCCGTTAAGCATCTGCCTTGGGCTCAGATCATGATCCTGGGGTCCTGGGATTGAGCCTCGCATCGGGCTCCCTGCTCCCTGCTCAGAAGGGAACGCTGCTTCTCCCTCTCTCTCCCTCTCCCACTCCCCCTGCTTGTGTTCCCTCTCTCTCACTGTCTCCCTCTCTGTCAAATAAATAAATAAAATCTTAAAAAAAAAAAAAAGAAATAATAGTCTGAACAACTGCTTCTAGCGAGGACAGAAAAGAAAAAAAAGTGAATAGGTGGTAAAAAAATTCTACCAATAAATTATATTAGATAGGAGTGAGGCTGTTTTCTGGAGCAAATAAGCCTATGGCTCAAACACAATAGAAGTTTATGCCTTGTACACATCATGTCCAGAATGCATGTGGCTGATTGAGGGGATGGGGGGGAAGCTCTCTTTCTAGAAGTGATTTCTAGAAACCCAAGCTCCTTCCATTTTCTGGCTGTACCACCTTTACCCTATGGTCTCCAAAATGCTGCATCTAGCCCTTTAAAAGAGGAAAATAGGGATGAAGAAAACAAATTCACTTCTTAACCCCCATGGTCTGGAAGTAGTATACATTACTTTGGCTGGCATTCTGTTGGTGCGAACTAATCACATGGCCCACCTAGGGGTAAGAGAAGCTAGGAAATGTAGTCCTTAACCATACCTACCCCCCAGTGACTATGCTTTAGAAGAGCATGCATAAATTTGATGAAGAGTTCACCACCTCTACCTCTTAAAGATTCCCTACGCCTTCTTTAGAATTCTTTGTAAACGGATATCTACATACACACACGTATATATGTACATTTCTTTATCTATGTACATTTAAATTCTGAGATACACACACACACACACACACAGGGCTTATAGATCTTTGAGAAATGCAGGGTTGGGGCTACCAGCAATCCGACAGAGGTATGATTCCTCCCCAAAGTAAAATGTTGAGTAGCTGTGCCTAACGCATTCTACTTTAGAGTAACAGTTGCCAGACTTTTGAAGGAATTACTCTTCATACTATGAACCAGGCACTACCAAGCAATGGCAACGCTAAAAAAATGCAGCAGGGTTCATACTACCTCATAGGAATTACCAGTTTAGGGGAGAGAAAAGACACAACAGCAGGTAATTATAACACCAAGGCACAATGACACAATGACAAAATATGCATAGACTATAATGTCTAAAAGGGTTAATTATCTTTCTTATTCTTAGTGTTTTCCCAGCATCCTCTCTGGGTTGATAGATAACTTCACTTGAGATTCCTTCCAGATCATGTGGAAGAGCCTAGATGCCTTTTAAAGAATTTCTTAATCTCCGTTATATTAACAAGTGTGAGGGCTGGGATAGGGGTAAAGTTCTCTACCTTTCTAACACATGTTCTGTTATTCTGTCCTGTCATTTACTGATACGGTGTCATATGATGGACACATGTAGTTGCTTTTTTGCTGTTGATCAAAGATGACTCTAAGTGTATTATTTAAATCCGTGAAAGAATGAAAGAGTTTATTTAATAGAAAGGAGGGTTGGACAGAGATGATGTCAAATCTCATTTGGAGCCATTTAAGCCCTAGGGATTTTTTTAAGGTCCTGACAGTAATGTTTGCTCTAATTTAAAATAAATATTTAGTGAGTATTTACAAAGTAAGTTACTCGGAGCTGAATATTGTTAGATTTAAAGAGATTTACTTTATTTTGTCCCAAACCAAAGAATTTCCTAATTCTATTGACAGTAAAAGGGATATTTAAACAACAAGATGACACACACATATATATTTATTATATAGTTCATGTTATTCATAATAACAACATAGAAATAGGATGGGGCGGGCGCTGTGGGATACGTACCAATGAACCCACATTATGCTGTTTTCCTTATGAAAGTTTTCCACCTCAGCCTTCAGACGCTCATATGCTTTTGCCAGAAATAATAAATATTTTGACTAAATAATAGCATGCTTTTGGTTACCAGCTGTGACCTCCAGAAAAAATGGGAGAGGCAGATGGCAGGAAGCAGTGAACGGGAAGTTTAATGGAGACACGTTAGAATGTGAGTGTTTTAAAATTTTTCTACTATACTCAGGTTGTCTATATGTTTCTAAAGAATAAGATAACCGGATAAAATACAGGGTGGCCTAGATTTGTTCAGATAGACAATAAATAATTTCTGAGTATAAATATGTCCCAAATAGAGCATGGGAATACTTATACTAAAAATGTAATCATTATTTATCTGTAATTCAAATTTGGCAGGACAGTTTATACTTTTATTTGCTACCTCATGCAACCCTACTGAAAGTTCCAGTCCAGATCCTTTAAATGTCAGCTTAATACATGCCTATTGCTGTCTAAAAAAATCTCGTTCAAAACAAATTTGATCAGAAACAATGTTAGAAAAAAATGGAGAGGTTCGATGGTAGGTGCTGGATCAAAGAGCTGTACCTCCTCACAGTAGGGTTTAATTACTGAGAGGAGTGAGAGGGCTTGCTATTTCTGTCAGAATAATCATGGGTGTCAAGTCCACTGCTTTAGTGTTCACTTCCACTATCCCCTTGCTAGCTTTTGTATGCGTCGCTGGAGGGACGAATTAACTACCAAGCTCAAGGAGCCAGTCAAGCAGTTTCTAGTCTAGAAACAAGAACCCATGAAATAATTAACAATGATAATTATTAAAATATAAATATCTTTATATAGGGGCACCTGGGTGGCTCAGCCGGCTGAGCGTCTGGTTCTTGGTTTTCAGCTCAGGTCATGATCTCAGATTCCTGGGACTGAATCCTGCTTCACGCTCGGTGCTCAGCGGGGAGTCCGCTTGTCCCTCCCCCTCTCCTTTTGCCCTTGCCCCCACTCATGTGCTCCAGCTCTCTCTCAAATAAATAAATAAATCTTTAAGTAAATCTTTAAATAAATAAATAAATACCTTTGTATATGCAGAGTGTTGCAGTTTTGGAATCTGCACGCACACTGAATTTGCAAACCAACTTTGTGAAACACTTTCCTATTTGAGATTCCAGTGACAACGAAGACTCAGAGGACAGTGAGACTAACACAGGAGATGATGAAGATGATAATTTGGCAGATGAGCGCAGACTCTCACCAGCGAAGCCCAATAGAAGGGTCCGGAAACCTGAGCCCCGGGATGAGAGTGACACTGACTTCTGACCTTCCTGCCAAGGGACCCAGGCAGATTAAGACCCTCAAATTTGTAGGTAGATTAGAAAGTAAAGGTTAAGAAGGAAATGTAATTTGTTGACTAAGCCAGCTGGACTCACTGTTAATGAAGCAGTATCTATTTCTGCTTTAACCTCCTACGTGTTATTCTGCAAAACTTAAAACATCAAAGCAAGCCCTCCTGCCCCGTAAAAGGGATACACATGAGATTTCTGATTTCAGAAAAACTGTGTGAATTCCCTCTGCGGCTGCAGAAGTGGCATGAGGCAAATGCTACTTTCCATTCCAGCTACCAAGCGCATCCTGTATGGATGCGTTAATTACTGTGCAAGATGGTACTGTATCACAATGAGGTGTAGTGGCTGCTAATGAGAAGTCATAAATCAAAGTCCTTAATGTTAAGCTCAGGCTACAAAATGTAGCTCTTTTGAAATATAAGGATGGCTACGTGTATGTGCATAATATGTGCAATCACTAGCTCTCAGAAAGTTGGCTGCTTCCTGATACCCAGTTAAAATATTCAGCATGTAACCCATCCTCCCTGTCCTTTGTCATGTCTTTGTTTTCTGTAAGTCCACACAGAGCAGAGCTCTTTGCAAAGGTGATGAGAAAGGGTGGGCAATAAGCTGCCTGAAAATGCCACAAAATGATTCTGGCTCCATGTGTTTATTCCCTGACAGACCCGTTACCAGAAGCATAGTGACTTGCCTAGAACGAGAAGCTATTTTTTTGTTTGTTTCACCAGCCTCAGAGAGTAAGAAAAAGACCGTCCTATTTATATTTATCATAAATCCTTTAAAAACTGGAGACCAGTTTGGGAAGATAAAATTCTCCTTCTCAAGTGCAAATGTTCCCATCTACCCTAGCAAATCAGTGATCGACTTACATATTCTGTGAACTGTTTTAATCTGATTAGTCCCTAGAAAGAATCAAAGCAATCAGCTAACAAGATTTGTTTAGATAAGGAGCAAACCCTGTAGAAGGGCGAGTTATGCCGGTGAAGGTTGGGCATGGTCATGGGTATTTATTTTCCCACCCACTCGTTCGTTCATCATCAATTGCATATTGAGAGCCTACTAAGTATAAGGTTCTTTGAGAAATCCCTGGGTACCAGAGGGATAAATCTGGTTCATACTCAAACGTCAAGAACTTTATCGCATAGTAGCGTAAATGAACAGGTAAATAATGATAATACGAGGCAGGAGGAAGTAAGTGTTTAGGAGATCTAGAAAAGGCAGGGCTGGGGAAGCCCCAGGGAAGTTACCCTGATGCGGAGGGCTGGAGGAAGGAATGATAAGTAACAGTTAATGCATACCTGCCTCCTGGGGGCCTTCAATTAGGACATTCTCTGCATAAGCGAGGAGGAGGATGTATGTGAGGGAGCTTTGGTGAGCACTACAGATCTGCAGTGGGGATGGGAGCCTATCTTTCTGATGGAACAGTGGAGGTAGCAAGGAACACTGCACATATGAGTAATAGCCCGTGGTCTGGTGTGGCTGGGGTGAAGACAGGTGCATGCAGTTATTACACTCCATCTATTTTTTAACAGTAGACCCAGCAGAATGGGGCCTTTGACTATCAGAGGGTGGCTAGCAGAAACGCCCTGCAGAACTGCCCTGGCTGTGTGGAAGGCATGGACTGGCTAAAGAGGAAATTCTAGGAACAAGGCTGATTCCATAATGGTGGCCCGGTGACCAGGGAACTGCATGTCTTAATTCCCCTGAAAGCCTCTGAAGTTTGTGAGGGCAGGATGTGATTCATTTGGACACTTTTCGAGGAGATTGCCATGCAAAAATCCCTAACTGCAAACAAAAACCAACCAAACAAAAAACAACCCTTGTAAGTTGAATGGAATCTTGTATGCTATATTCAGCATACTGTGTGCTGCATATCCAACTTCCAAAAATATATATATAAAGTTTGGAAAACCACAAACGTGACAGTCCCCCCGTTCTGCCTAGTTAGAAGCCTCTAAAAGTTGAGAGTCTGGCCTCACCTCTTCTTTGTGTGAGCATCCCATCAAAGAGAATGAAGCAATCATGAAAAGGCTCAATATGCACTTGTCACCTCATCCCAAACCATGAGAATCCTGACCCAGACTGAGTTCACCAGAAATGCCACACAGGGCTGCTAAACCACGTGACTCCTACACGTTTGAGCTGGTGTTTACCTCAGGCCTGCAGAAGCCCTTTCCATACCAGTCCTTCCGCCATTAATAAAACAGTAGTGAATCCTGGGAACCTTTGCAGCAACAGCACTGATGATAAATCCTTGATAGCAAGTACTTACTACTCCTCACTGCATCTCTTTACCCCTTCCAGGGGAAACTACGGGCTTCCACCCATGGGTTCAGGCTTATGTTTCTCATACTGGGAGGAAGTCTAGAAGGAGCCCCTGCCTCAGAATGCAGCTGTAGGTTGGCTGTAGGTCCTGCGCTTGCTGACAGGACTAGGACTTGTGATCTGAATCCTTCGGGTTTGAATGACTGATCCATACCAAGACTTTATGCTGTGTTTCTACCTGAACCACAGAATTTCTGAGGAAAAAAAAAAAAAAAGCTGGCAAACAATGTAGCATTAAAATCCAGTCCACAATGGAAATATGTGGGATAGAGTCATCATTTTTAATGGATTGGTTGTAGAGGTAGGGGCATAAAAAATCATTCTGCAAAATCTAAAGATATAAAAGGTTAAGAAGCTATATAAGATATATATATGTATTTCTCCAGAATGTTATTATTCATACAAGGGTGTCCAATTCCAATAATCTGTGACAACAATTGCCTTGGGTAAAGCTCTCATCTTTCAATGTAACTTCACATTACAATCCACTGGGGAGATTTTTTAAAAATCCTGATGCTGGGGTAACAATAGCAGAAATTCTGATTGAATTACTGCATAGGACAATAGGCCTTGAAAAGAGGTCCAAGTGATTCTAGTGTGCAATCTGGACCGGGAACTACGGTCTGATACAGACTGAGGGCAAGAGAAAGTTCTTCAGCGTCTACAACATGCCAGGTATATTAGATCTTCTCTTCTACTCCTCACAGCCATCTTTTAAGTTAGGAATCCTTTACCTCATTTAAATATAGTCAAGGGAGTCTAAGGAATGGTAAGCAGTGTGAAAGTTCCCAGGTTATACCGTATTTTGGTTTGTTGGATTTGTCTAACTTTGAGGCAAGGGGCTTCCATTAAGGGTCTGCAAATCTTCACGGCTCTCCTCACTAGCCCGATCCTCAGCCTGGCACCTTGTGCCCTTCTCAAAACGGAGATTTAACCAATAATTCTACCCCCTTCTTTAGGCCTTTCTCATTTCCTCCCCAGATCCTGTCTCCATTAGTTTTAAATTGAAGGAATTAAAAAAAAAAAAAAGGCAATTTTTCCTCCTGGCTTAAGGAAATTTCTACTAAAATAAGCTGTTTTATCAAGCTCCATAAATTGAGTCCTCTTTGGTCCTTTTCAAAATATATGATAAGGTCATAGGATATAAAATTCTGCGCTCCAGCAACTCAGAAAGGACTTATCTCCAGAATACAAACTCTGAAGGCAAAGATTTGCATAAATTACCATGTTAATATGCATATTCAAAGTTCACAGTTTATCAAAAACAAAGAAAATAATCTCAATTATAGCAGAGCATCCATTTCTTCCTATTCCTTAAATATTTGCTATGTAATTAGGAAGTGCTCGGTTGGGGAGTGGGCACAGCTAGTTTTTACTATACTTAACTCCTTGAATGTCAGGGTAACAAATCTATCAAAAATGTCATGTTTAGGATCGAGCCCAGTGGAACTCGGCGAAAGCGTGAGGCTGAGGGAAGGGGTTTGATAAGAAAAGCGGTTAGGTGTGAAGTAGGGGGTAAAGATAATTGTTGTTCTACTATTTGCTCATAAAAAGAATGTTTTGACATTGTGACATGGACATTGTGAGGAGGGCTAGTTCCCCACGACCCTGTCCTGTTGGCCTTCTCGTTTCGCTTTGCTTCAGTAGGAAGGAAACTGATTTGAATAGCAAAGTGTGGAGAGCCAAGGAGGGCAGGAGAAAAAAAGGATGCCAAAGGGAAAGTGAGATGCAAGTCAGAGGAGGGGAGGACCCCGGAGGGCCACCTGGTGACAAGGCAGCTGGTGTGCTCACGTTAGTCAGCCGTGCAGCGCCCCTTGGCGGGCTTGCTCAGGGCAGTTTTCCACAAAGTGGTCTTCCACAGGAGTGCTGAAATTTTAAGTATAGCTCTTTCCCGAATTGTCAGTCATTTTAGTGACTTCTCAAACCTAACAGGAGTCGTGGGAAACCCTGAATTTGTAGCCAGCTAGTCAGAATAGCCCTGGGGACCCCCAAACTGAAGTGAGGCCAAACTTGTGGAGGACTCTGCCCTTAATCTTGAGTTTGGCTAACTCTGGGTAGACATATCAGGCTGACTACTCAAAAACTTTTAATTGTTGTGAGTATTTGCTTTAAAAAAAAAAAAAAAAGGTCTAGAAACCACCTAGGCCTTGTGACATTTCTCTCATCTGCCTTCCACTGGTTGTTGCTTTCAATATGCTATGGGAAGGAACAACAGAGAAAGAGCCAAATTCATTTGATATTTATAAATTAAAATTAGGTTATAGGATACAATAGACCTTAAATGGGGACTGTCCTGAGGGATATTATATGAACAAAGAACATGAGATTGACAGCATGGAGACTGTGATATATGGTTGGGTTGCCTGTATATCCTTTTAGTTACACTGTGATTCTTGCTCTTGCTTTGGAAATTGATGGTACATAAAGGGAAAGGTACAGACAACAATGAAGAAGGGATCTGTCTAAATTTAATGGAATCAGACATTATACATGATGACCTATCTTCTGGTGATGAAATGGAATCCTCCCATGACTAATATTGTGCTATTTTTCTAATTTTCTGAATAGTAACCTTTAATGTTTCTTCCTTTCCTTTCCTTTCCTTTCCTTTCCTTTCCTTTCCTTTCCTTTCCTTTCCTCTCCTCTCTTCTCCTCTCCTCTCCTCCCTTCCCCTCCCCTCCCATCCCTTCCCCTCCTCTCTTCTCTTTCTTTTTTTCTTTCTTTCTTTCTTTCTTTCTTTCTTTCTTTCTTTCTTTCTTTCTTTCTTTCTTTCTTTCTTTGTTCGTTCTTTCTTTCATTTTGTTTTTAAGGAGTGGGTGTGTCGGGGGTTGGTTTACAACTGATAATTAAGAAAATTATATTAATGAAATGAACTGCAAAGATAAATGACCAAACCCAGCCCAATGGTAAATAAACAAACAGGGCTCCAGAATGCTCCCGCTAGTCAGGAGCCCTACATTAGGCAAACAATGTCAACAATTTAGAAATAAGTAGAGATTAGACTGGAGTTGTGCCAGTTTAGACCTAGAAGACCTGGTCTTTCTACTCATTTCACGATGCTGTAGCTGAGTACATATGTATTTGCTGATTGGACAATTAGAGAATGAGGACCAGTAGTAGGTATCAAGAAGTACCCAAAAGAAGTACCCAACATATTCACTATGGTCAGAAAGCAGACTTGGAGACCACATTCACCACAGACCTGAAAACACTGGTAAGGCTCAAGAAAGGCATAACTGTTCCTCTTTAAAGCCTAGAAACCTGTTTTCTTAATACTATCACCAACAATCCTACAGATTTGTTTTTATACAGCAATCATCAACCATATGACCCAGAAATCAAGATGAACATCTACAACAGAAAATAGGCTCTTACCACAATCTCCTTTCCTGAGGAGTTATGTGACAGGTATAATTATTGTTCTTCAAGACAAATCTATTCCCCAAAGGCAGGCAACTAATTTCAAAGAAAATAAGGTATATTAAAATAGATGGAAACCAAGGAAATCCTGTGAGAAAATACTGGCATTTGCAATAAGTATAGTCATACAAAACTGCACAAAAGGAGCTGCCAAGAAGTGTATTTTCAGAGGGCAGGTGAAGCAGAACAAATAGCAATCATATTTATATAATATCTTTTATCCAAGAGTCCAAGTAATTTTTTATTTAATCTTTATATTTCCTATATAACCTGACTGGGGTAAGTAAGGCTGCAGCAACTAGAATTTAGCTTCTAGCCTTTGGTTTAGTGTTAATATTTATAGAAGAGTAATTACCATCTCTGAGTACAGTTGAGGTTAGTTAAGTACCCAAACACCAAGTCATATAGGACAGGCTTCAGTCTTCAGACTTTTGCTACTTCCCAAGTCGCAAAAAAACAAAGAAAAAAAGAAAAAAAAGAAAGAAAGAAAGAAAAAGATTCTCTCTGACCAAAATCTGAGCCCATGTTTGCCTTACAGGTCTGGGCAGATATTGGGTAAAATGAAATGCTTAATTAGGATCTTTAATTCAAGGCTTTACATTTTGTACCATGTCTGTATTCTTCATGCAGCTAATTTTTATCTCAATTTCCAGTCTGAGGAATTCTTTGAGACAAACCAGAACAAACTGCTGTAAGTGAAAGAGTGAGTGGAAAAAACAAAGAAACAAGAAAACCCAGAGGCAGGCAGTTGGTTAACTGGAAACAGAAATAGTAAGAAAAACTTTGACCTGAGGCCACGAGAGACGAGCAAATATTTCCTATTGGGTTAGATGACATTTCTAATCCTCTTTAGGTCCCCTGAAATATGTGCTATGCATTTGTTGTACTAACCCAAATATACTCTCTTCTCCAAAAACAAACAAATAACCCCAAACCAAACCATTTTAGAGATAGAATGTACTACAAAAACTAACCAGGTAACTTCAAGTCATTTTGCCCCATATGTATGCTAAAACATTTTAATTTCTCTTTATCAATTCTACCCACATATCCTCTCCATTCTACCGAGAAGCTGGGAGAATTTTATAATATAGACAAAATTTTGATAAAATAGGTATTATCTCCTTGCTACATTTGAATTGAAAGTTTTTATTTATTTTCATCATAATGGTCTGATACTATTCTGGCCCTCGTCATCAATTTTTTGTTGGACATAATTGATATGTGCCATGAACCGTGCCAGATTATAAAGACAGAAAATGAAGATCTAGTCCCATATACTTCTCTCTCTGTTATTCATATATTCATTTAATCAACAAATATGTGTTGAATACCTACTATGTTCCAGGGACTGTTCTGGATACATAAGACATAATACTGCATAAAAAGGACAGAAATTGCTGTTCTGTGAAGCTAGCATTCTTATTGCAGAGACAGATGTGATAAATAAGTAAGTTATAAAATAAAAAGGGTTGCAATATAAAAGAGGGTGGGCAATATAAAAGGTCTTGCTGACAAGGTAACATTATAGTGAAGACCATTAGGTGAGGGGAGAACCATAAGGATATCTGGGAAAGAGACTTCTAAGCAGTGAGAAAAGCAGGAGCAAATGCCCCAAAGAAGAAGCATGTCTGCTATGTTCTAGAAATAGCAAAGAGGCTGTTGTGGCTAGACCAGGTGCAGGAGAGGAAGAGAAGAAGAAGGTAAGATAGAGAGGTGGTGAGTCAGCTGCACAGGATCTTGTAGGCTGTTGTAAGGGCTTTGGCTTCAGGCCGGGAAAGGTGGGATGCTGTGAATGTTTGGAACAGAAGAGTGACACGATCTGATTTATAGTTTGAAAAGCAGCCTCTCTGTGCTGGGAAGATTCTGGGGGCAGGGACAGTGGTAGAAGCAGAATGACCAGTTAGGCTATAGCAACAATCCAGACAGGAGAGGATGGTGGCATGATCAAGGTGGTATCAGTGTGTTATGGGTTGAATTGTATCCCTCCAGAAATATTGAAGTTCTCATCCTAAGTACCTGTGAATGTGGCCATATTTAGAATTAGGCATTTACAGATGATCAAGTTAAGATGAGGTCTTTAAGGTGGGTCCAGATCCAATATTACTGTATCTTTATAGAAAGGATAACTTTGGGGCCTCCTGGGTGGCTCAGTCAGTTAAGCATCTGCCTTCGGCTCAGGTCATGACCTCAGGGTCCTGGGATTGAGCCCTGCATTGGGCTCCCTGCTCAGTGGGGAGCCTCCTTCTCCTTCTCACTCTGCCTCTCTCCCTGCTTGTACTCTCTTGCTCTATCTCAAATAAATAAATAAAGATCTTAAAAAAAAAAAAGAAAGGATAACGTTGGTCACAGAGGGAGACACATACAAAGGAGAGATGATATGAAAACACAGGAAGCAGATAGCCGTCTACAAGCCATGGTATGCCTGAGGCTAGCAGAAGCTAGAAGAAAGGTCTGGAACAGATTCACTCACATGTTCTCAGAAGCCAGCCCTGCCAATACTCTGAGCTGGGACTTAAAGTCCCAGAACTGTGAGACAATAAATTTCTCTTATTCAGCTACCCAGTCTGTGGGCCTGGCGACGGCAGCCCGAGCAAACTAATACACATTGGAAATGGTGGGCAGTGAAGGGATTCTGGATATAAAATTGGTTCTCATTATTCATGGATTCCGTACTTGCAAATTTGCCTACTTGCTAAAATTTATTTGTAATCCCCAAATAAATACTCATGGCGCTTTCACAGACATTTGCAGACATAAGCCAAGGGATGAGAAAGCGGAGTGGCCTGATACACATATTCCCAGCGGAGACTGAAAAAGACCGTGCTTTGCCTGGTTTCAGTCTTCTTCTGTAAACAGTGCTTTTTCGCAATATGCTCAATGCCGTACTTTTCACCTTTTGTGCTTTTTGTTGGTGACTGTGCGTTTAAAATGACCGCCAAGCATAAAGCCCAAGTGCTGTCTGGTGTTCCCAAGTGCAAAAAGACTGTCGTATGGCTGTGCAGAAACACCTGGGTCAGACACACTTCATTTGGGCACGAGTTTTCTGCTGCTGGCCATGACTCCAATGTTCACGAATCAACAAAATACATTAAATAAAGTGTCTTTAAGTGGAAACACACCTAAAACCAAGCACATATTGATCTGCTGGCAAAAATGTAATCAGAGGCTCCCAGGAACCTGCCTCTCTATTTGCCCTATGGAGCAACAATTCAGTATTCACTAACTAACATTTTTGGTGACTTCATGGAGTGTAACAACTTTGAACAAGAGCAAATTGTACTTTGATATTAGAGCCAAGATACAATAGTATTTGTTGAAGGAGTGGATGTGGGGTGTCAGAAAATAAGGAGTTAAGATTAGTCCCAATGTTTTTGGCCCGGTAAACCAAAAAGATGGAGATGCAAAAGACAGCTGAGGGGATAGGGTGTTGGTTTATTTCAGGTTTTTTGGAAGGAGCTGTGGATTAGGAGCTATCTATCCTTTAAATATAAGCTTGAGGTTAAGTTGGATTATCCATACAGGAAAAATGGTTTAAGGCTGGGTCAGAGCAGCAATGAGAGAGTGAGCAATGAGAGAGAGAGAGGGAGGGAGGGAGGGAGAAGAAAGACTCCTTGATGCCCAGTGTGGGGTGGGGGTGAACCTTGGCATCAGATGTCTGCATTCTAATCCCACCACTACGCACTCTGAGCTGTGACAGAACCAACTTTATAGTTGATAGGAACCTTGAACAAGGTTAGGAAGCCATGAACAGAGGTTTAGCAATTATTCATCTTAGTTGTTATTACCAGTCTAAAATTCTTTCATATTGAACATGATGTCACCTTCATTTAATACCATTATATATTTTTGGATAACAAAAAATTGCAGAGAGAAAGAATATCTGAGGGTGAAATTTCATTCTGGTTGTAGCACATCTGCAATGGTACCCTGAACGTCATAGAAATGAATTATTTACAACTGGTGGGAAGATGGTGTTAGACTTTTATCCTCTGTCTGGTGGTTTTTAAAAAATATCAATCTGCTCACCAGATTTCCTGCTTCAAAAAAACAAAAAAAAACAAACAAAAAAACCCAAACTTATATTTAGAGTTCCTCATTGTATCATAAAAAGCCAAATGTAAATAAATAAGGTAGGGGAAGATAAGTCAGCGACATTCTCCTACAGGAAGTACAGCAGCCTGTGGCCAGGCCATACTTAGAACAGAAATGCATTTAACGTCAGGAATGGGAAGATTTTTTTTTTTAAGATTTTATTTATTTGAGAGAGAGCGAGAGTGAGAGAGCGAGAGCGGTAGGCAGAGGGAGAGGGAGAAGCAGGCTCCCCACTGAGCAGGGAGCCCGACGTGGGGCTCGATCCCAGGACCCTGAGATCATCACCTGAGCTGAAGGCAGATGCTTAACCGACTGAGCCACCCAGTGCCCCAGGAATGGGGAGATTTTAAGTCAAGTTGAAAGGCACTTCAGTAGGTGTAGACAGTTGAGTCTTAGGCGCTGGATGTTTAGGAAGAGCCTGGACAAGGGATCCACATTCCATATACCTGGGGCCATGCTCCAACTGAGACCCAGGAACTCTCTGGCCACCACTCATCTGAGAAACATTTCAAAGGCAGTGAAATTTTCAGTGGTGATCTTGTTTCTAGAACTATTTAAATCTATTTGGGACTTGTCTCTCTAATCATTTATTTATTTTGTTTCTTAAACCAAAGCCCATAGGAGGAGTCAAAGCACAGAACACTATTTTTTTTTTTAGAGGTAACTTCTCTTTTCTCACATAATGGAGCCACAAAATTCCTGCCCTTGACTTTACAACTCCACACAGTTTGCTCCCTAACAAAATGCAGGTTTAAGCAAATGGGAATCTGGCAAATTCTACTTACTGACCGTGATTTACACATATTTTCACCATGTGGACAAATCTGAAGAACATTGTAAGCCCCGTTGCAGTTCTCAATATGATTGTTTACAGCCACCTTACTTTCCCACATCTTTTTACAAAACACTCCAATCAATTCTGATGGCTTCACGAGATGCACATTCTCCGTGTGAGTTTCACTCACTCATTCAATAAATATTTCTTAAGCAGCCACTCAGTGCCATTCCTAGAGTAGACACTGGGATACAAAGGTGAAGAAGACAAGCATAGTCTTTTTTTTAAGGAACTTGGAATTCAGCAGGAAAACAGAGTACTAGATAAACACTTACAATATGTTATAAGATACATGTGTGATAGTATTTTGAGAGTATACTACAGAAGCAACTAAAAGAATACGGTATTTGAAAAAACATCAGAGAAAATGATGGACAATCTGAGATCTGAAGGACGAGAAGAAATTGGCTTGATCTTGGGGTTGGAGGGATGTGGTTTGTTATAGAAAGCAGAGGCCCTGAGAAAGAGAAACCCAGAGGTATGAGAAGTTCAGGAGACTGAAAGAAGTTTAAAAACTAGACTTGATAACAATTATAAAGAAGATCGGCATTTGTATTCCAAAGTACTGGATGCAATATTAGTGTCTGAGGCCTTCTTCAGAGTGCATAACCTCATACTCTCTTCTACCTAAGGTATAACATAGAAAAATGATAGTTAGGGAAGATAGTCTAGGTAGCATGGAATCCAAGCATTCCCTTGAATGGTTACCATTCAGTTCTTGGATCACTAAAGACCACAAGAAGTCTGTGTGTTCAGACTACAGTATTTGCCTAGATTCTCATGGGGGCCTTCATTGAACATGCTCTAATGTTTGCCTCCTGGGTTTTGAGGCCATTGTAAGAAAGGAGTCTCCTGAGGTCTTTTTAGTACTAGCTGTAAAAGCCTTTGTTGACATAAACCCAATGTGCCCCCAATAAAAGACATTTCCATCAGCATTTAATTCAAAGAAAACTTTCTTTGCCCTGGAGGATTGGTGTGGTATTTCTCCCCTTCCTATAATGAGAGCTCCATAGAATATACTGTGTTTACTTTTATCCCCCCTAAGCCTTGATTTTCACCTTGATTTCCAAGAACCTTAGAACTAAATTTCATCCCATTTTATCTTTTGGATTTCCATAAGCTTTTAAATTCTCTCTGACACCTTTCATGTGCTCCCTCAGATCTTCTTCCTTCACCCATCTGAGGCGGCTCTTGGCCACTTGCTACACGGCTCCCGTTACACACTTCTGCAAGCGCTCTGCTCAACTACCACCTCCCTTCTCCAACATGAGAAAGGCGTCACCCAAAGCAGCTCGCCTCAGGCCAATGCCACGGTCTCTTGCCTCCCACGAGGAAGCTTCCCTGCTGCTACGACTATGAGTCATCCATGTCTGTGGAACTTGGACTCTTTGCTCTTGCTGTCCTGAGACCATACACTTCACAATCAAGAATTAGCATGTAAGATTTTTCCACCCCATTTCCAGGGCATGAGGGCTAAAACAATTATTTGCTCCTGATTCTTGGGAGTTACTCTCTAATCCTATTTTATTAACCATATTGTACGTATCTTTGGTGTTTTTTCTCACATTCTTTTTGAATATTTGTAGACCCTAGATAAATGTATAAGTAAGTTCACAGTGAGTTTCATTTTAATTTTATAGAATTGTGGAATTTGGCCAAATTAAAGAGGATATTTTTATTTAATTGCCCAGATAAAATTCCACTGGAAAACTGAAAGCACAGTTTAATGTGTTTTCAAAAAAAGGATAGCCACCATTTCCTCAACACAATCTGCTACCTTGTTGTTATGCTCTCTAAATCTCTACGCCTGGCTTAACACATTAGAATTTGTGTGTTATGAAATTCTAAGAAATTTAACACTTAATCTGAATGTCCCTATAATTGGTTTAAGAATTTTACTGAGATCACAGCCAAAAACCATTTTCTTTCCTTTTGGAGCAGTTGAAGTGCATTTTGTTAGAGTATTTGAAACTTTAGGTGCCAATCAGTCTCAATTAATTTCTTATTTTTTGCTCTATGTGTTTTTCTAGGGTTTTTTTTTTCTTTTTGGTCCCCTTAATACCGACACTTGGAGACTAGTAATTTAGAGAATACGTTCTTTTGTGCTTGTTTTTTTGAGAAGGCTTTATTTCCTAGTATAGAAAGTCACCACTGAATGCCACCAAGCTCCCTTCTTTCCCGAGTACTACTTACTAATGCCATATATGTAAAGCAAGTATGAAACGCTGAACTGGACTTTTTTTTTTTTTCCTAAACAGTTTTCTTTTCTTACTATGCCATTCTGTTTTTATTCCTTAAACATTTTCCAAGGTTTTTGACGGGTCAGTTTTTTCAGGTAAGAATAATTTTTAAAATACCTGTTTTGTAATGTTACCTATGTTAAGTAGGGAACACAAACAAGTTAGACATATTATTGCTCTGCAAATAATTTGCAATCTATTAAGAACTTAAGACAAGTAAATCTTCAGAACAACACAAAGTTGAATATGATTAGTGCCATAGCAGTGATGGACATAACAATGTTAAATCTTCTGTTGGGAGGAAGAATAGAACCATTAAATCCTGGCTACGTCAGTCTGAAGTAATTTCATATTTTCTGTTGGAGTATCAACAAAGGATGTGAACCTCTATAGTTCTTTGGATCATCCATCCAAAATGTGCATTGTATTATTGTACAGTAAGAGATTACTTTATGATTCCACTTATACGAGGTACTTAGAATAGTCAAATTCATAGAGATACAAAGTAGACTGGTGGTTGCCAGAGGCTGGGGAGGAGCAGAAAGAAGGGGAAGTTACTGTTTACAAGGTATAGCATTTCAGTTTTGCAAGATGAAGGGTTTTGGGGAAGGACGGTAGTGATGGTTGTGACAGCCCTAACGATGCATTTAATACCACTAACTGTACGCTTAAAAAATGGTTAAGTTGTACATTTTGCTACATGTATTTTACAATAAAAATTCAGAAAAAAATTATAGGATTGTATTGTATTCAGTACTAGAGAAACAAGATGAATGAACTCACAGTCTAATACAGAAGAGAAAACGTAATCAAATAAAAACAGAGTATACTAGGTTCTGTAGGTGGTCTGTAGAAAGTGCTGGGGTAGTGTGAATGCAGGCATAAGGGTGTGAGCAGCACTGTCCACTGGGATTGGAAATTGGGGTGCATGGGAAAGGGGGTAGCAGGATCTTCAAAAGCTTCATACAAGAGTTAATATTTGAGCTGCCTCAAAAGGTGAAAAAGAGCTGGAAAGATAACAGAGAAGGTATTCTAAGCAGAGGCACAGAGGTATTAGAGGGATCAAACATCTGTAAATTGAGCAAAGTTGGGCGCCTGGGTGGCTCAGTTGGTTAAGCGACTGCCTTCAGCTCAGGTCATGATCCTGGAGTCCCGGGATCGAGTCCCGCATCGGGCTCCCTGCTCGGCAGGGAGTCTGCTTCTCCCTCTGACCCTCCTCCCTCTCATGCTCTCTGTCTCTCATTCTCTCTCTCTCTCAAATAAATAAATCTTTAAAAAAAAAATTGAGCAAAGTTGTCTGGCTGAAATATGGGACCAGTGGAGAAGAGTGGTAGGAGATGATGTTAGTGACACATGTGGGTGGGGGCTACACTGTTTGCCATGTTTGGACTTCGTTCAAAACCAAAGGCCTTCATCAGAAACGGGGTTCAGGATCACTTGCGAAGGTTTCAAAAGTACATACGGCCAAATTTATCACTGAAGATTTATTTTTAAGACATGTTAAGGTTCAGGGCTCCTGGGTGGTTCAGTCAGTTGAGCATCTGATGCTTGGTTTTGACTCAGGTCATGATTTCAGGGTCGTGGGATGGAGCCCTGTGTCGGGTTCTGCATTCAGCAGGGAGTCTACTTGAGATTCTCTTCCCCTCTCTCTTCCCCTCCCGTCTGCTCACACGCTCTCTGTCTCTCTCTCTCTTTCTGTCTCTCCAAAATAAATAAATAAATCTTAAAAAAAAAAAAAGACATGTTAAGTTTCATTAGCTCTGATGGCCATATGATATAGGATGTGGAGTGGGTGGAACCTAAAAGTAAAAAGACAAGACAGAAGGTTTGTAAAGCAGATGAAAGCCAATGACAGTCCAGGTGAAGACAGTGGCAACGAAGAATAAGAATAGATCTGAGAGGCATTTAGAAAGTCAAAATTATTGGACTTGGTGGTCAATGAGATGTGATGTGTAAAAGACAGAAATCAAAAACACTGCTTAGATTTCTATATCAGATAACTGGATGAGGGTGGATCCATTAATTGGGATAGTAAATGCTGGCATAAATACAATGTCTGGCAGATTGTTGAAAGAGGGGGTGCTCAATACATGTTTGTGGAGTGAATAAAATCCCCCTAATAATAATGATCATACAATTGGGGACGGAAAAAAAGAAGTAAGTAAGGATCGATTTTGTTGGCTTTTGACACATCTAGATGTGCCGGGGAATGGACGGGGCAGGCTGTGAAGAAGATATGCAAAGCAGGGGGTGATATCAAAACAAAACCCCACAAAGTTTAGGAAGGTAAGCCTGGGTTCTAGAAACCGTGAATAGATCAGTTTGCCTCTATGACAGTGAGAAGAGACTGTAAAAGTATAATGGCTCCACAATGTGATATGTCTCAAAGTCAGGCTGAAGAAGTTTTAACTAATTCAGTAGGTGATGGTAAGTCATGGCTTTTGGGCGGTGCCTTGCAGTGGTCTTTAGGATTATGTTCATCTGGAATACTCTTACAGCAGCAGTGGGATAGGATGGCGTGGGACAGGAAGAAATCTATAAGGGAGAAAGATCAGTTAGAAGGCTACTGTGAGGGTAGAAGCAAACCATAATAATAAGGAGAGCAATGATGGTCACAGTAGGAATGGAGAGGCAGGAGCAGAATCAAAAGATATTCAGAAAAAATTAATACGCAAGATCAAGTTCCAGATTGGGACGGTTGGAGGTTACAAGTGGATTCAGGGTAGACCCTGGGTGACAGAGTGTGGTGCTATCAATGAGAAGAAAAATGATGTCAGGAAGGTGAGCAATTTTAGGCAGAGATAATTGATTCTGAGGCACCAGCAGGATAGCCAGGTGAAGAAATATTTTGGCCACCTGGAAATGCAACGCTGCAGTTTAGAACACAGACTGGAGCCAGAAATGTAAACTTGGGAGCTATTCGGTGTAAATGATAAATGATGTGTGTGAGAGGATAGGATAGCCAAGGAAAGCAAAAATGAGCCCAATAGAACAAACCATGGGGGTGTGCTTACTCTTGGCTGGGTGAGGGAAATCTTGGAAGTAGAAAGAGAAGCAGTCCTAGGGAGAGACAAGAATAATCTGGAAAACACACCTCTCAAAAAAAAGGGGGGGTGGGAAACAGAGCTTCAAAAAAGAAGAGTGGTAAACAGTCAAATAGGGAATTTGAGGCAGAGGAAGACTGGTAAGGGCAGGTGGTCTGTTCACAGGCTAGGAAGCGTGGTGGGGATGAAGCTGGGCTGGCTGGGGTGAGCGAGGGAAGGTGTGGGGTAGGGCTTGCGGAAGCTGAACTTCTCCACATCATTTCTCATGCTAGAACCAGAAGTCTAGAGAGCTGGGTTATTGGTCTTATTGCCATTTCGTTTTAATGAACTCAATTCTTGGTATTCTCAGTAGTCATATAACATTCATCGAAACAACAGGGTAAGAACTATGGGTGCAAACAGCATTTGGGACCCTGAAGTTTGGAAGGTGATTCGTGAACACCTCCTGTCCAGGAGCACTGGGTCTCAACGTTTCCTCAGAGGAAAGAATCAAAGTTAAAATGACCACTTTGCATAGCAGTTGGTATGCCAGAGCTATGTGTGAAAATTAACTAGATATCGCCGCATTATTAATTGAACAAGCCTTTCTGTCACTAGTCTGAAACGGTACTTTCTTCATAAACTAAATCTAGATGGATTTGTGTCTATGTTTGGACTCTTCGTTTCTTTCCATTTTGTACCAAGCCTGTCGGTATTTACTTGGGGTTGCCTTGAATCTATGAATTAATATGAGAAGAACTGGCATTTTTACAATATTCAGTCTACTAAAAAGGAGAGTACTTAAGCCTTTTTTTATGTGGCTCAGTGGAAGATAATTACTTTTTCATATAGTCCCAAGCTCACCCTTTTCAGTTTATAGCTATATATTTCCTTTTTGAGAGGCTACTATAAATGCATTATTTCTTGCACTGTAAGTGTGTGTGCATCTGTGTGTGTAAGTAGAAGAGATGTAGGTGTTTTCTCAGATGAACAATTAAAATTTAAAAGAAATAATCTAAAGCAAGTTGAAGTTTTTAATAGCATCTGACCTTCATTAAGCTGATACACGTGTAAAAAAAATTACTTTGGATAATACTATGATGCAAAACAGAAAAAAAAAATGAATGCCGTTTATTTCACTTTGGGGGCTACGATTCTCGTATAGAAGCCCAGCTGTGACCGTTGACAGTTAAAATGTGATGGCTCTTCAGGCCTGCTACCAGCAGCGGGGGCGCCATTTTCCTCCTCCTACCACACAAAGCTCTAGCTAGACTCTAGCTCTTGCCACAGGAAAGCTACTCTGCTCAGCCCTGCTGCTTGAATCCCTGACCATGACCATCAGCGCTTCCACTTGTCCTCCCAAGGTGCTGGGGGGACTGGTTGACAGAAGCCACACAAGGCCTCCGCTGCCAGTCATACTCCCCACGGACAGAGGGGTTTTCGCATGGCTGATGTAGCCATGAGTCAGAACATGCTTGGGTTTTAGCTCTGCCTTTATCTCAGTCCTTTGAAACTTTGCAACTTGAAGAAAAACTGAAAACTATTTAACAAATCTAGACAAGGGGCTAGCAAGCTTTTACTGTCAACGGCCAGATAGGAAATGTTTCAGGCTTTGTGGGCCCTATGGTTTCTGTTAAAACAACTTACCTCTGCTGTTGTATGTGAAAGCCATCTCAGACGGTAAGGAAATGAGCCTGGCTACGTTCTAATAAAACTATTCACAAAACAAATGGTGGGCCACATTAGGCCCACAGTTTACAAATCCCTGTTTTAGACCAGTAAATTTCCAAACCATTCATTATTTATATTTAAAAAAAAAATCAAAAGTCTCCACGGAACTAAGCATAACAGGTTGCAAAGCACCGGAAGTTACAGAATGTAGAAAAATCACCAGATGGATTTCCTATCAATCTCTAAACAACAACTCTGAGCATAGCCAGTATTTGTCTGCTTTATGAAGCACAAGGGGGATCACAGTAAACAACAAACACACATCGTGACACTGGTCACTGCTTTGAGAAGGAAGAGGAAGTCGAATGAAAACTCCAATATTACTAGTGATGGGAGTATTCGCTCTTACTTACCAATCCTGTACTGCATTGAAGGATTCTTCATTTGTGATGTCATACATTAAAATAAAGCCCATGGCCCCACGGTAATAGGCTGTGGTGATAGTCCGGTATCTTTCCTGGCCTGCTGTGTCCTAAAAAATAACAATTTTTAATATTTGATTATATTATATAATTTTAATTATACATATTTTTATTATAAAATAATAATCTCTCCAAAAATAAGGCAACACATATTTTGGGAAGTGATTATTTCAGAAACAGTCATAATAGAGAGTCTACATTGTACTTGCAATGTATCACTATATATCTTTTTAGTCTTGTTTTCCCTCATGATTTTCATATGACAGCTCGGCAGTATTATGAAAAATTCTTTTTTTGGTAAAGATCTAGCTCAAAATACCTTCTACATATGTTCATTCCTGTTAAGCAGCAGATAACTATAGATAATAAAATAAAAAGATTATACATATGAAAATCTGTAGCTTTTTGTATAGTTTAAAACTAGAAGAGTTCATTAGCTCCAGCATTAGGTATTTATAATCTAAGTACAAGCCACTATGGGGGAAAAGAAGAGTTTTATGAACAGTTCCCCGCTTTTAAAAGCATGCAGTTCAATCTCACTTTCTTCAACTGTAAAATGAGAATAAAAATACCTGCTTTGTGTGGATATTTGAGTCAACAGACCTGGAGTTCCTGCTCTGCTATTACATAGCTGAGGAACGGGGACAATCCACTAAACCTCTGTAACTAAACCTCTCGAAGATTTAGCATGTTTGTTAGGACTATGTGAAACAATGTATCTGAGGTGCTTCACACACAGCCTGGCATACAAATGGTGGTCAATAAATGCTGAGTGCTGGCTGCTGTTCCTAAAGGTTGGGGAGGCAAAGCTAGCGTATGGCGGGAGATAGCAGCTTACAAATACAGAGGCTCAGCACCTACCAAAGAGATGGCATGCAATAGTGAAATCTGGGGATATGGCAGACACATTGCTAAAGTCACCTGCATATGTTACGTAGCTCAAGAAATTATTCCTCAATTCAACTGACTCTTGCCCCTTTGTCTTCACAGGATCTGGGCTATGGTTTATAACACCATGCTCCTTGGTTTTCCCTTTCACCACTTTCCCTGGAGATCGGGCTCTGATTTCTCTTTCTCAGTACTCTAGGTGCTGAGCACTTTGGACAGAAACATTATCTTCTTTCAGATTTTAGTCTGGATCCTCTTTCTACTCTTCTCCCAGACATGCCTCCTTTGCACATGGAGTACATCCCAGCTCCCCTTAAGATGTAATAGCCCGGGCGCCTGGGTGGCTCAGTTGGTTAAGCGACTGCCTTTGGCTCAGGTCATGATCCTGGAGTCCCGGGATCGAGTACCGCATCGGGCTCCCTGCTGGGCAGGGAGTCTGCTTCTCCCTCTGACCCTCCTCCCTCTCATGCTCTCTGTCTCTCATTCTCTCTCTCTCAAATAAATAAATAAAATCTTAAAAAAAAAAAAAAAAGATGTAATAGTCCTTGGAGGGGAAGCTAATGAGTTGGATGACACAAGAAAAGTTCCTTATCACCCAAATGAAACTAATATCTCCTGGGTCTCACTCTTGGGATGGGCTCATGTTGGATATGCTATTCCTCACCCACAGGTGTTCTCCAGCTTGGATGCTTACACCCCACCATAGACTAACCCATGAGAAACTTGAGGTTGCTTACAAGTTTCTCCTAATCTGTGTGGTATATTTTATTCAGCCACCTGCAATTTCAGAGTAGAGTGATCAAAGAAGGCTGAGGAGATCGGCAAATGATTCTAGGAGAACAGGGGGACGTGAAGACAAAGTTGAGAATTAGCTGACTTTTCATGAAACCAACAATAGGACCAGGGATGAGATTGGCCTGACTAGAAGAAGATATTTATGTGGTGATATTAGGGATATAAGGTTCCAAAGATAGGATGGAAACAAATTATGGTACCCAAAATAGCAAAAATAGAGCAAAATCTGTGGGAAAGGTCTTTCAGAACGTATCACCATTGGCAGAAAACAAAAAGGAAAGTACAGATTTTACCACATGAAAATTTGACAACTCCTTGAATATAAAAAAAGGTATAAATAAAATTAAAATGGTACATAATCAAATAAAGTGGGAAATATATTTGCATTGTACCAGAGAGACCAAAGGTTACTATCTTTAATATGTCAAGTGGTGCTAGAAATCATTAAGAAAAATGTTAATTAATCTAATTTTAAAATTATTTATATAGAAGCACATAAATAGCTAATTAATCGGTAGAAAGAGTTGAATCCCAAGCATAATAATGCTGCAGAGTTACATGCCTACCTAATAGAAGTTTCTCGGACATTATTTGAATGTCTTATCGTACTTAGTATTTTCTTTATATGAAAATGTAGATGTTTGAAATAAACATGAATATCATAAACTGCATATAACTGGGAAAAATAATCAAGTTTATTAAGCAGAAAGAAGCCAATCTTGAGCTTATGTGGATATTCTTAGATATTCATTGGATTTCATTCAATTAACAGCATATCCAATTGTGAAATAAAGAAGAAATTTAGAGAACCAAATTCCCAAAGACTATGTTTACAAAGCATGGGGTAATCAGAGATTGTGTAATATATTTCCGCTGTCTGGGGAACAAAACATCTTAAAACTAGTCATTTTATTTTAAAACATCTACTTTTGTCTTAGGTGCCTATTTTCCAGAATTCATTATCTATAAAATTACCTTTTTATTTTTTCTTATTGTGAAGTAACTTTAAGTGGCTATCTTGTCAACAATACTGTAATAGTGTCGTGTGGTGGCAGAGGGTAGCTCCACTTGTAGTGAGCACAGCATCACGCATAGACTTGTTCAATCACTAGGTTGTACACCTGAAATTAACATTGTGTGTCAACTATATTCCAATAACATTTTTTTAAAGTCCTAAAAATATGTAAAAATTTAAAAAGATAAAAATCTGAAAAGAAAAAGTTTTTTAGCATTGATTGAATAGTCTTCTCACAGGCTGGGGACCCCATTCCTGCTGCCTTCTCTATATAACAGACAGCTTTCCCCTGATTTTTCAGTAGGGGAAAACAGCCAATAAACCCGAGGTACTGCTAAAAAGTGACCCAGACCCTTCCTGTCAGGCATGTCTTCAACACAGACACTGAATAGTGGTGGGTTGGAAAACTGTGACATCTCTTTCTTCTTGACCTCTTCTGATGATAGCTTTCCTTTCCATAAGATGTTAATTTTATTTTGACAGTAAAGAATTTAGTTCTAGGATTATAAAACATTCATTTCAGTCTGTGAGTGTATTTAATCTTTGTGAGAGCAGAAATCAAGGCCCCATTATATTATGATTGATATATTATAGGAAACCACATGGTTGGATAGCCATTATCAAAATTCAAAAGTAGACAGAGGGGGACAAAACCAGTTTTCAAGAAAAAAAAATAGAAGCTTTCAGGAAGCACTTAAGTCATAGCAAGGACTAACCCTAACCCTAACCCTAACCCTAACCTTCCACACTGTTCTGATATGAACCCAGAAACACAATCTACTTGGAGGTAGTTGTCACCTAAAACCTCTCAGGGAAAATAAGAAATTGTACCAAATAGGGGTAGTGTATTAGGAAAAACAGAGAGTAGTTTTCCTTCCCAAATAGGAAGACAAAAAAAGAGTAAAATTAAGCTAATAAACCAGGCACCAAGTTGGCTCTTCATTGGTTTTGAGTACTGAAAACAATTTCAGAATTATAAACTCATTAGCATGTTCTCTCCCATGGTATCAGGAAGAAAAAGAAGTCAGAAAAACACTTCATTACATTTGACATTTACTAATGATGATAGAAGGTTCTATCTGAAAGAAAGGAACATTTTATAATGTCAAGTGCCACTAATGTAATTAAATGTGAGCAGTCTTAGAAGGCAACTGGCTAAAATGGTACCTCTTTTCAATTTGCTCAGAAAAATGGCTCCAAACCTTGGTTTTGCACTGTTCCTCTGCTCGGTTAATTCCGATAACTGGGGATACCTGCTGATTTTCCATAAATGTAGGCTTCTTATAATTGAAAAACACAACTGGAGATCTCTTACAGAGAAAATGAGGGATAAAAGTATGATTAAAAATGAAAACTTTCTTCCATGAAAGTTAGCTGTCCTTTTCTTCTCTTTTAAGAAAAATAAACTCATTTTAGTTGGTTTAAATATTTTGATTTCTCATTCATGTTTTTTTGTTGTTGTTGTTGTTTGGTTTATTTGTTTGTTTGTTTGTTTGAGAGAGTGCCCACGTGAGTGGTGGCACTGGGGGGAGAAGAGAGGCAGAGGGAGAGGGAGAGAGACTCCTAAAGCAGACTCCTGGTTGAGTGTGGAGACCAATGTGGGGCTCAATCTTACAACCCTGAGATCATGACCTGAGTTGAAATCAAGAGTGGGGTGCTTAACCAACTGAATCACCCAGATGCTCCATTTCTATTCATGTTTTTAAGAGGAATTTTTGGCTTTAATGATAGGTTTGATTAGCAAATACTTGAGTATATGTCAAGAAAAGAACTGTAAAACGTAAGACATTAGCATCTTGATTAAGTAGTAGCAAGGAACGTTTTCAGTTTGAATTTTGGCATTTTTGTCTTTGTTTTTGACTTAATTTTTCCCAATGAAATATTCTATATTTTTTAACTGTATATATGACATTCCCAAACTCTTCTGAAATTATGCAGAGATAACGTGCAGTTTTAAAATAGAGGGAATAGCCTTGGTATGTGAGGTCTGAGTTACATTGTAATTTGATTTTTGTTTTGGTGGTGACTTCTCTCTGTATTGGATTAAAGGGAAAATGAAAGTAAACATTAGGAAAGGAATATAACTCAAATAATATCACCACAATCAAAATACATTTATTGAACGTCTAGACAGAGAAAAATAGATTAAAGGATAGATAATCCTAGTACATGATAAAGTAGGTAATTTTATATGTGAAGAAACTAAACCAAACACATTGATGCTAACTCATTAACAAAAGTAATTTAATTAAACTAAGGGAACTAATATGTGATAACCCAAAAAGATTGTCAACAGAAATGCAAGATGAGGATCCTGCAACATAAGACATAAAACACATGTTATTGAATTTCCAAATAGATCAAAGATATGAAATGGAATAAATGCTCAGTCATTAAGCATCCACACAAGTAGTAATCTTTTGTACTTTACTTCCATTACTTGTAGGAATTATTTTGAATCATCAAATGAAGATTAAACTATGCTTAATATAGTTTAATATGACTGCTGATTGATTGATTGATTCATTCATTTGTTCATTCATTCAATAAACATTTGGTGAATACCTATTACCAGTTAGGAACTGTGATCAGTTTAGATTAAATTTATACTCCATCTATTGGAGACATATTTTTGTATATTTTAAAATACTACACATTAAAAACATTTGATTAAGCAGAATATCATATTCTCTACACGACAAAAAATTAGGTAAAATGAAAATATCATTTCTAAAGAACTAGACAGCCTAGCGATTTAAAATTGTAATCGAGGCTACTTGCTCAGTGGTGAGGTTCTCTGATTCATAGCCACTGAATGGTCTAAACTGTATTCCCTCCAAAAGATACGTTGAAGTCCCAACCCCCAGAACTCATGAATGTGACCTTATTGGGAAATAGGGTCTTTGTAGGTGTAATCAAGTTAATATGAGTTCATACCGGGTTAGGGGTGGGCCTTAATCCTATGACTAGTATCCTTTGAAGAAGAGGAAACAGAGACCCAGAGCACAGAGGGAAGGTCACACGAAGGCAGAGGCAGAGGCTAGAGCGATACATCAATGAGCCAAGGAAGCCAACCACCAGAAGTGAGGAGAGAAGGATGAAATGAATTCTCTGCTAGAATGTGAGAGGGAACATGGCCCTGACAATGCCTTTATTTAGGACTTCTGGTCTCCAGAGCTGTGAGGCAATAACTCTCTGTTGTTTTAAGTCACTCAATTTGTGGTCCTTCAATACTGCAGCACCAGGAAGCTAATAGTCACTGACCCCAGTCTGGAATCTTCATCATCAGGGCAGAAACAATATAAATTTTGCAGCTACCCACACACCCACTTACTACTTTACAGAAGAGAAAATATCAAAAGTTAAAGGTAGCCTTAGGGAGAAATCTAACATAGTCTCACAGTGTAAACTCATGAAGGATGTTATGCTAAAGTGCATTACTATATTCCATGTATGTAAAATTAATTCTGTTCACAAAAAGGTGAGTTGATATACCTTTGGGATTTTAAAAAGTAGATCTTTATATATTTATACACACATACATATATGGTAATTAGAAAGAAAGAACAATGTCGCTTGAAATGACAAAAATATATACTGCTTCATGTTGGTATTTGACCCCTAAATGATCAACATGCTATTATAGAAAGATCCCAAGTCATGATGTACACTGAGACATGACCCTCCAAAACAACAGAAACAACAGAATGGTGATAATTACACATCATTTCTTTTGTATGATGGTACTTTCCCTCAAGTCGTATTTATTTTTTCACTTTCATAAATAGGCAGACATAAAGCAGCATTGGATATAGTCATAAATACAGTAAGCAAAACAAGAAGCTTAAATATTTTATGCTCTCTTGCTGCATATTTATTTTTGGAATGAAGTAAGAACTTTTTTCCTAACAGCAGTTAATCTTCTATTCAAATCAAATTTACAAACCACTTTCTCTTTACTGATCTTGTGCAAACAGCCCCTTTGTTTCATTTACACACACACACACACACAAGCATCTGTAAGTCAAGCCCACATTTTAGAAGAGAGTACTAAGAAACTGGCCTCTAAATAGTTCTTCGATCAATTTAAATGTCCTTCCTACCAACTGTCCTTTATCCACCCTTCTTACACCAGTTTATTGATCAGATTTTCTTGTCATGATGTTTAGCTTTGATATACCCAAACGTTCATTTTATAATGGCATCCATTTCTAAGTAAAACATAATAAAATAAGCCCGAGGCAGAGGATAAAACTTGACCTATTATTTCCTGGCACTGTTACCATGGCAATTCATCTTCCCTGGAAGAGAGAACAGTCACATGTAGCTCTTTTATAGGTGGCCTTTGACTCCACCGTCAGTGAGACCCTAACATATCAACCAATTGTGTATTTCTGTTCATGAAAGTTGAGACACTCTTCAGTAAACACTAAATACTCTGGCGAACTCGCTTCAAGACCTAAATAAAACTCACAATCAAAGCTGTGTAAAAGGCATCTTCACTCATTTTTATTTAAGAGCTTGTTTTTTAAGAATGATTAACACAAAGGCAGAGGAAGATGCCATTTTTTGCTTTCTTTTTAATTAATCTCTTTGACATACTTCCTCCCAGTGGGATTTTGATTATGCTCAATTTTGTCAAAACCTGGGGCATAAATACTTAAATGTAGGCAAGCTCAGAGCTTTTAGTCAAGGATGGTGATTGTTTTTCTTCACAGAATGCAATTTAAAATGCTTACAATGATCAAAGGATAACAGGCTTTTGAGTGGGAATCTTATTGTTGCCCTAAAATTGGCAACTAAGACTCAAACTAGACTCCTTACACAAGGAATGGAACTTTCACTCACAAAAGCCACATGCCAGTAGGACTGGGTTAGATGGGTGTCTGCATAGGCAGTGAGAGTACTGATCTGTGCTTGTGCAGGGGTGTCTAAGACCTGGAGAGAGATGGCGGAGGGGGGCAATAGAGAGGTCTGATTTCCCACTGGTTAGTATGGCTAGGTTACGTGAGTTTCCCATAGACAAATAAATACCATAGCACGTAGCTGTGCTTGAGACATCTTGCCATTAATGCACTTCATGAGAGGGCCATCGCGTGGATGAGGTATGGGAGTCTAGTGGTATACTAACAGCGAAAGGAGGGAGTTGAAGGAATGCTAAAAGGGAAGAAACGTGAACAAAACTTCCATGTCATTGCACTGTGCAGCAGGACAGCCCTGCAGGGCTCCCTGAACATCCTGCATAAGGGAACCAGCATTTAGCTGTATGTCACACAGAACGTGTGGACAGCAGGACAAGCTCAGCTGGAGAAGCCAAGAGAGAATCTAATTCATGTCCAGTTAGGTAAAGTCATCTGTCCTCTCCTTACTTCCCAGCTCTCCTTCCATCTTTGACACAGTTAGAGCAAGAACTAGAAAAAGGAGGGACAGAAAGGGTGAAAGAGTGGATCAAACCCCTCTTCCTATTATACCACCAGTCCCTAGGAATATAGCCAGATTTATAATAAGAGAAGAATATGAGTATTAAATTCGATATGGTAAGGGCATTTTAAACTAAGCTCTAGGCTCAATAATATTGAGCTTTTGTTTTTTTTAAAAAAAGGCTTTATTTTTGAAGATTTTAGTTATTTATTTATTTTTAGAGAGAGAGAGCGCACATGCTGGGGGAGAAGCAAAGGGGGAGACGGAAAAGTAGACCCCTCACTGAGCATGGGGCTCGATCTCATGACCCTGAGATCATGACCTGAGCCGAAATCAAGAGTCCCATGCTCAACTGACTGAGCCACCCAGGTGCCCCAGGCTTTATTTTTCTTAGAGTAGTTTTAGGTTCATAGTAAAATTGATTGGAAAATGTAGAGATTTCCCATATACCCTCTGCATAGCTTCATGCATAATCTCCCCCATTATCAATATCCCCCACTAGAGGGGTACATTGGTTGCAACTGATGAACCTACACTGATACATCATCATCACTCAAAGCCCACGGTTTACATTAGGGTTCACTCTTGGTGTTGTACATTCTGTGGGTTTGGACAAATGTATAGTGACATGTATTCCCCATTATAGTATGATACAGAGTAGGTTCACTGCCCTAAAAACCTCTGTGCTCTGCCTGAGCTTTTTTTAAAAAAATATTTTATTTATTTGTCAGAGAGAGAGAGAGGGAGAGAGAACATAATCAGGAGGGGAAGCGGCAGACAGAGGGAGAAACAGGCTCCTCGCTGAGCAAGGAGCCCGATGTGGGACTCAATCCCAGGACCCTGGGATCATGACCTGAGCCAAAGGCAGACGCTTAACCAACTGAACCACCCGGGCGTTCCCCCCCACCCCTTTTAAAATAAGAAACAAATGACTGGAAATGGGATCTGTTCAAGTTGTGCCTTGAAGATGGACATAGGACATTGGGCAGAGCATGACTGAAACAGAATTTAGATAGAAATAATACTGATGTGTGATATTTAGCACCAATGGAGTTGGGCTTTTCACCAGACTAACCACCAGTGAAATATAACAGTGACAACGTGAAGAGGTGAAGAGTATAGACTTGAGCAGGACTTCACACATTTCATAGTACATTCACATCTACCATTTCATTTAATTATTCTGAGGGAAGAGACCATTTTATAGATGACTGAACTGAGAAAGAAGAAGGTTAGGCAGCAGTTCTGAGTCATAACAGGGGGAAATGACAGGAGTTATACTAAAGCCAAGCTTTTCTCACACAAAATCTAGTCCTCCCTCTAAATATTGGGTTGAATATTGAATAATTTAGATTTTTTTTCAATGTGGCTCAATGTTTGATGTTATCATTTGTCTATTTAACACTTGTTCCATCTATGTGCTTTTGATCTTTGTCAAACTCCACTCATTTTTCAACCAACGGTAGCTGTACCCGGTCCCAATGCTCTACTGAAATTGTTCATGCAGTGGGTGTTACACACAACTGATGAATTGTTGAACACTACATTAAAAACTAATGATGTACTGTATGTACTATATGCTGGCTAATTGAACATAATCATAAAAGAATAAGAAAAAAAAAGAAAAACCAAGGAACTATTTCAGAAAAAAAAAATCAGTGACATTCTGACTGCCATACCCAGGGGTTTAATTTTTGGTTCTCATCCCAGTTGTCCCATCTGAAACAATTATTAGAGATGACAAGTCCTTATCTCTTTAAACCTGCTCTTCTAGGGCATGGTTCTCCAATTTCGAGTGTAAAAAGTCAAGACAGTATTAAATATGGAACAATGCACAACACTGTTATGTAGAGTGGGAAGTGGTGGCTGATAAATTATTCTAAGTATCGGAGTTTGGGGAAATAAAGATATTAAATTTTTATTTTAAATATAAATTGTGGAATTTTAATAATTATATATAACAGATAAAATTTCAAACTAATAAAGGAAAGAATGAAATTGGAAAAAATAAAAGCACTCAACCAATCCAAGAGAAAGCAGGAAATGAATAGAAAGAATCATAGGATGGTCAAGCCAAAATCATAAAATAAGATGCAAATACAGTGGTAATCGTGGTAAATATTAATGGGCCAATTTTTCCAGTAAAACGGTTCTGATGCACTAGATCAAAAATCCTGTAAGAGGGGAAAAGGTATTTACAAACATTTTGTGACTTCAGAGCTGAAATAGACCTAGAAAATTTAGTTTCTTGTTTATAAATGCGGAAATGATAGGCCAAAGAAGCCAGTGAGATCCAGTTCCCGCAGCTTAAAAGTGTCAGATACGCAACCAGAACCCAGATCTCCTGACTTCCAATATGAGCTCTGTTAAATTGTACTGTCTTCTTCTTTTCAACAAAAATATATTTAATCTTTATAGACTAACTTCTATATGCACCTTCTTTCCTTCTGGAAATACTAGAGGCCTGCATCCCAGACTGATGACATTTTCTCCTAGAGGTTAGAGAAAGTTCTAATTAGTAGTAAGAATAAAAATACGGCAACTAAAAAAGTACCCTAGGTGATTTTTTTTTTCTTTGGCCTTGACCTAGGCTAATGGAAAAACAATTTCTTGCCTAGTTATATTTCTTTAAAAGTATGGAAGGGACGTAATGAAGGATGAGGGGAACAGTAGGTAAGTGGGAGATTCTGTTTGGTAAAATTTGTGAGTTTTGATGCTGTCATTAAAAGACGAAAAATGCTGGTGACACATGAGAGAATGGCATTGACTTTAGTGTTTTGTACAAGTTCAGTTTGAGATATCAGTGTGACAATGATGGGAATGTGGTTCTCGGACACAAGAATGTGGTCCAAGTCTCCTAGGAAAGTGGAGCTATTTCTAGGATGTCTTTGAAATGATGAAGAGAGGATAGCACGGGAAGATGAGAGGAGATGAAGATCAGAAGCCTGTGCAATGCCTTCAAGAGGTGAGCAGCAAAGGGGAGCTTGCAAAGGCAAGCTGAAGAAGAAAACACAAAGATTTCCAATTTTCTTTTGAAAAATTCAAGAGGATGGTTACAAATTCTGTCTGCATTGCTGTGCAGCCGCAGAGGGCTGAGGCACCTGTCCTTTCAGTCTTGTGTTTTCATGCTCAAAGGAACTTCAAAAAGAAATAAAAATATCCTATCAAATGGCTATTCCTTCATTCTTCTCGACTCTCTTAACCAAGACTAAAACGAGTTCTTAACTTAGCCCCAGCAATTTAGTGCCTACTTAAAATTGATGTTTGGGCTCAAAATTTATATAAGGAAAAAGTCAGGTTGTTTTAACTAATCAATATTCTATCTGGGTTAACTTCTTGTTAAAAACTAACCAAGCAATGGAAATCTATATTCCTAACATTGTGCTGGGTACTGAGAAAAAAAATACAGAGAAAGCATCCATGAGAGGCAATCTCTAAATGAAATAATTTGTATTTCAATTTGCCAATAAACTGGCAAAATGAAGCTCGTAAAGCAATCTGAGAACCTGGCTGTGTTTGAAGAGTTTACTGTGTGATGTGTGGCAGAGTGTGCTGGGGGAATCAAAGAAGGGGCAGACTGAAGGGAGCTGGAAAAAGCTCCAGGAAAAGTGAAGGCAGGTTCCCTAGTGATGGGTAGGTTTTGAGGGGCTGAGAGGAGGAGAAGACACAACCACAGTCAGAATGATGGGAAACACATGGAAATAAAGGAGGGCGTGAAGAGACAGACACTGAGCCTATCCTTTGTCAATTTCTCTTCCACTTCTCTCCTGTGGGGACTAAGCCAATATTTATCTTTAAGTACTGCAGAAGGTTTTTCTTCCGCATCTGAAAATTCACCAGGTGCCACAAATGGACAGAATTCCCTATTCCCCTTTAAACTATAGTATCTGGGAAGAAAAAACAAAAAACAAAAACAACAGATTCTGGTTTCTTTGAGAGCAGGATGCACAGTCCAAAATGGAAGGGAGAAAATGTAACCTATGACCAGGTACCAGCTGGGTCGGGGTAGTTAAACCTCTCTGAATTTTCACTTTCAAGCTAAAATAAAGATAATCTGATCTACCTTCTCAAGGTTGTTGTAAGGATTAAATAAATTAACACATCTCAAGGCTTCTCACACATACTAGGTGTTCAATAAATGGGACCTCTTTTTTACTTTTCTCCCAGAAACAGCAATGTGTGGGGGAAAGAACAAGGGCTTTGGTGTTAGAACAGCTGGGGTTGCTATTCTGGTTCTGAGATACATACTGTGTGTCTTTAGAAATATCACCTAACCTCTCTGAGCATCAGTTTCATGATTTCTAATCCTAATGCTGAGTTGAACTGAAAGCTGCAAATGAGAAAAGTACTATGTGAGCTATTAAATGCCATAGCTAGCATCATTATTGACTGAGTTAAGGATAACCAAGAATTGAAGCTAGCATGTCAAATCCCCAGAGAAGGTGCCTGTTAAGATGCGAATGGACTGCTCAGTAGAATATTATTCCTTACTTATCCCACCCTCAGGGAAGGAGTGGGAATAAAGATGTGTGTCCTTCAGAATCACCCAGAATCTCCATGCCCTCTTTTTCTCTCTCCATGCCCTCATACATAGAAAGGGAACAGATTTCAAAGATGAAATACACAATTAAATCTCTATCATGACTGTTATTTGATTATGTTTATTATGTTCTTGAGGGTCCTCTACACATTCTTATTTCTATAATTGTTTTGACCGTCATTGAGACAAAAGGCCTCGTGAATCACAACAGTGTTTCAAGGTTAAAGCACAAAGTCCCACATCTCAAACTCTTGCTCACTGTAGTAGATCAGAACCATTTAACAATAGGATTATGTCTGATGAATGAAGTCTCTAAAAGACACAGGAGACAAAAGGAAATGACAATGTAGAACCCAGGTGCTCCAGAAACAGAAGTCGCTGTAGCATCTCATTCCGGGCTCCACACAGGCAGGGAGCAAGCTCGCAGCAGACTGTTGGCTATGTAAGGGACAAGGGGGACGAGAGGATAAAATAACTGTCTGTACTCGGGGGAGCCCCAGAAAGCCAGGGAAAAGAGATCTCAGGGAAAGGGTGTTTACTGTGGAAAGGCTTCCTGACCAGAAACAGCACCACTATTAATAATGGCATACATTTCTATTTTAGAAGTGGGGCCAATATATTTCTTGGTTTCTTTATGAATAACCTTCATCTTAACTAATTTTTAAAATATAATGAGGGGCGCCTGGGTGGCTCAGTTGGTTGAGCGACTGCCTTTGGCTCGGGTCATGATCCTGGAGTCCCGGGATCGAGTCCCACATCGGGCTCCCTGCTCAGCAGGGGGTCTGCTTCTCCCTCTGACCCTCTTCCCTCTCATGCTGTCTCTCATTCTCTCTCTCAAATAAATAAATAAAATTAAAAAAAATATATAATGAGATGATATGCCATCCAAATTGAATATCTAAACAGCAAAGGCAATGCTGAGTAGCTGACTGTTGTTTCACAAGTTGTTGAGTCAGTGGAAAATATTAATCCCGGTGCCTGGCCTTTGGGAAGCAGGGACATTCAAACCCCAGCCTCGTACAGTACGGGGTGATTTCACACATGACTCCATGTGACGGCCATCACAATCCTTTCTGAGATTACATAGCATTAAATTTTATAAGGCACAATGGATCCGGGGTAAAATCAAGCAAGGGTAATTGCAAATACAGCTTCAAGATCAGGATCACGAGGTAGATGACAACCCCAGGCTGTTTGCCTACATTTTCAGTTATGTTGAAACCATCAAAAGATGGCTTCGATTACTATTTAAGCAATTTTCTCTTTTCTGTTCAGTTGTGATCAGACACCAACGTAGAGCTGAGGCTGACGTTCGGTTCTGCAATTGGAGGAACAGAAATCGGAGACAGAGGTCAGAGGCCAGCTACAAAGATGATGATAGGGTTAATGAGAGATGTGCCCATGGAAAAAAATTCAAGGAGGCTTTATTAAGTCTCAGGAGTCTGAAGAGTGACTTCCTACAGATATGAAGATATAAAAGTCTTTCTGATAGAGCGCTTTCTTTCTTTCTTCTTTTTTTTTTTTTAAATAAATCTTCATTCAAGACAGGAGTGGATATCTGGGATGGAAATAGGGCCTGGACATTGGCTGCAAGGACTGGGGAAGCTAGGAAGGCAGATGCCCGGTGCTAAGGACTGGCTGTGAGTAGTGGACTCTCCTCTGGGGAGGGGAGAGAGGCCCATGGGCACCCAGGACCCTCTTACCATAGTAACTGTGCCCGCTGATTTTGAAAGGGATGAAATCCAACCATAGAACCCTAAGCAAACAAAATCTAAGAGAGGCCAAACGCATACTAAAACTTGATACACTCTAAGTATAGAATAACACCTACAGAATTTATTCAAACTGAATTCTACTTGGAGTTACATCCTCTACTAAGTCAGAAAAAACAAATTTCCAGAAGTCATTACAAATAAACCAACCACATTATGTCTCCAGATCAAATGAAAAAGAATGTGTATCGAATTGTGGCTCCATCGCTTACTAGAAAAGTGGTATGTTAACCACTCATACCTTTTAAATTTAAGAAGAAAGTCTAGCTAAAACTAAGGAAACCATTAATGTTCTGGGAAAGAAAACCTGTGCATAAAGCAACATTAAGTTTTTATTTTTCATAGTAAAAAGATACCAAAATCACTGCATTACAAATAGACTAAATAGACCTAAACCATTTGCCAAACAATCTGGCAGCCCATAAAAGCATTTTTCCCCACATTTAAATTTCACTGACAACATGGCTGCTGGCATGAGAAGCCTGAAAGGGCATTAGCATTCTGACGATAATTCAAATTTTTACTTTCAACGCAAAAAGTTCTTTTGGAGCTTGTGTGCCAGACAAATGTATTTTTCTTACCATGTCAACAGATTCTACTGCATGAATAGCTTGACAGCAGAGTCAGAGAGCAGATGCACTGGCATCTACTGATCCCTCTCCTACAGGAAAGACAGAAACGTGTCCAGCTGGGCACCACCCAGGCTGGAGTATGCCAGGCTTGATGATCACACTGTGCGAATAAGGTCAGGGTCTGATCCCTGTGTGTTCTTTGTTCTGCCCGACTAGATGCTCAAGCTGGCCACTTATTTCACAAATCTGAGAGAAAGGTGGATGAGCAAGGAAGTAAGGCTGGATTTGCACAGATCCATCAACCTGCACAAGAAAAAGAATGAATGATTCTTTGTACCCAAAGACTACTTAGAGTTGCTGAAGAACATGATGACTTGGGTCAGGGTTCCTTCCCTTTTGAAGCCAATAGCAATAAATTCTGATGTAGCCCGGACTGGCTTTGGGGGACAAATGGCTGGAGTTAACCGCACGTTCAGGGAAGTTTTAGGAGACCTTTCAAACTGGCTTATTTCTAAATTATAGCTGGCAGTCGAACATGGGGCCACACCCTCAGAAACTCTCCTTTAGTAGATTTGGTGGTGGATGCTGGGAATTGGCACTCTCTCCAAGCACCCTGGGTCATTCTGATCCTGATAGTCGGACTACTACTACAGAACCGAGAAGGGCAGGGACTCGGGCTAGGTGACTGGTATTCACACTCAGGCTCCATCACTTACTAGCTGTGTGATCTTAGAAAAATAAGTTCACCTCTCTACACCTCAGTTTCCCCAACTGTAAAATGGGAATCATGACTGATGATGTCCAAGGTTGTCATGAAGATTAAATGAATGAACACAGGCAATTGTTAAGCCCAGGCCCTCAGACATAGGAAGCCAGCAATACATTCCAGTTATCACCCCCAGTGGCTCTTTCATTATTTTTTTAAGTTTCTTTCTTATATGCAATGTTTTACATAACAATATGTTTCATGTTTATGGTTTGGATTTTTAAAGTTGCTATAGATAGATACAGTATTTTTATAGATATATAAAAATAGTATTTATAGATAGATATCTATCTATATATATAGTGTTTTTAAAATTTTATTTTATTGTTGTTCTAGATCTAATTCTTATATGCCATTCTTTTCAAAGATGTGACTACAAACCATTGTTAATCACTCTTATTTAAATAAAATAATGAATGACCAAGAGGTAAAGATGCCCTTTAAGTTATCATTCCTTAGTAAAACAGGATTTTTTTTTTTTTCTCAAATGGAAATGAGATTACTGCTATGGGCTTGCAGTTTGCTTGAAACTGACAGGTGAAAATCTCTGAGCTTTAAAATTTCTTTCTGCCAGAAGACCTACTCGAATATGAAGTGTCTAAGGCAATTAAAAAAAGGGACAAGCAAATAAAAATGGAAAATTGCCATGGAAAAAAAGCAAACAAATAATGACTGGAATGTTCCTTGGGCCTTTATCCAGACTGGTCTTTGCAAAGGGATGAAGCTTTTTGCCTCGATGGTAAAAAATGATTGGAACTGTGTAGATTTTGATCAAAATACAGAAACTTACTAATAAATCAGTCGCCTCATGAATTGGTGATTCCTTCATTGCTGGACATGTTTGAACATAGGCTGGTGAGCAACGTCAAGGATGATTAGAAAAGTGATGCATTCTGTAAAGCGTTAGACTATACAACGACAAGATTCCAAGAGGAAAGCTGTAGATGATGCCCAAGCTGTAAAAACTGAGCACTGGAAGCTTAATGTTTTTGATATCGACCAAGAATCGCAGGAGTTACTAAACATTTGTAAAAAGACAAGGAGCTTAGATTTTAGATATTTTTTTACTTTCTTAGCCCTAGGTGAAAATTCCAAAGCAGAGATGTTCTAAAACCAACAGCCTATAAATACGTATACAGTCATTATATTAGAAATCTACTTTTTCTTCCAATAACTCTTTTAGATGACTGATTTTCTGCTTTTCCTATGGTACAAGTCTCCATGATTCCATAAGGGAGATTAGCCATTTACCTGTAAATAAAGTTTGGGCATCGCCTAGTTCTGCTCCACAAGAAACATAGTGCCAAGAGACTTACACTCCCTCCAGAAGAAGACTTCTCGTTAGCTTTATTGATATTCACTGAAATAAATCCATTTTATCTTGGATTCTGAATTCAAGTACCTCTTATTTCCTTTCCTAATAAATAAAATATTCAAATGACACAATGTCAAACTCATCATCAAAATTTTTAAAGAGTTCATAAAAGAAAGGAGTGGTGAGACTTTGCAGATTTCCAATGATTCCACCTAACAGTGATACTGCAAAACTTCTAACCGTAAGACAGAAGAATCTAGTTCACGTTTGGACCAGACACCTCTCTCCAATTGCTGTAATGAAATTCACTTGTGAGAAGTTGTTTTCCTCCTATAGGAGGAAAGTTACAAAATAAGAACTCAAAAAATACCTTATGTGATGTATAGTTATTCCATTAGTCAGTTGTTTATCTAAAAATACTTTCAGAGCAGAGATTCCCTGAATATCAATCTACCTAACATATAACCTAATGTCATAAATAAACAGATGGTTAGAAAAATGTTATGAAAGAGTAAGGAAAAAAGCAGAGGATCATAGTGATTATCAAAAATAATAAATTATGAGCTCCGTTTCTTTTGATAAAATTGGTTCTCAATATAATGTTTTACCATCACTCATTGTGAATGAAGCAAAACTCATACCATCAACTAACTGCTTGAAGTTCTCTCTGATTTGGCAACACTGGTTTCTTAAGGTGTTAATTAATGATGAGCACGTCACTGGCTGACAAATCAGCCTTTCCAGTGTTGGGCAATGGGATCGCCACTCCTAATTCAAACTGGAGCTAAATGTCCAGCTAGAGAATGAATGAATGTTGCAGCATTGAAAAAGAGCTAACTCTTCTTTAGACTTCTGGAAGTATGGCAACCAAAATCATTCAGATAAACTAAAAGTCATTTTATCCACATATCACATCCCTTTTTTATGACTGGAATGGAAGAGAACTCCAGCACCAGATACATTCAGCACAGTTCATTTGCACAACACTTTTTGTTTTGTTTTGTTTTTGTTTTTTTACCTAGTCTCTTAACAAATTTGATGTCTATAATAAGTATATCATATCTATAATGCTATGCACTAGATCTCCAGGACTTATTTATCTACTAGTTGCAACTTTGAACTCTCAAACATCTCTCTTTATTTCCCCATCCTCCAGTGCTATTTTAATTTCTGTTCTTACAAATTCAGTTTATTCAGATTCCACACAGAGGTGATACCATACAATATTTGCGCGGCATTGTTTTTGCATATCCTTACTACAAGATCCTCAGTGCTTTCAAGAATTCTGTGTTTGAGATTATATTCAGCTATTTAGATTACTTTTCACCTCACTAAATGAGTAGAATTTTTTTTCCCTTCTCTGGAAATAGAGATATCTATGCAGTTTATTCTTTCAGTGTCCTTTAATATGGAGTTCTAGCTGCTTCCTCTTATCTGAGCAGACCAGCAGGCAAACTTAAGAATTATGAACCACAAATTATATGCAAACCCAAGCAGTATGCAGTTAACAAAGATTTCATGGCTCTGCAGTTTTCATAATTACATTAGAACCAGGCATGTTTCTCTTTAAATACCAAAACGTGTTTTTGTAAAGAAATTGGATTCAGGATTTGTCATTAGAAAGTAAATAAGCAAGGATTAAAATGGCATTTACTGTGATGAAACAGTGGCCCTACGTAAGTAATCCAGCAGCTAGGGTAAAGCCCACTCCCTCCTGGAAGAAAGGAAAGGGCTTTGCACTTGGAGTCAGAGATTCTTCTGGGTAACGGGCTCAGTTCTTCCACAAACTCCTGCTGAGACTTTGAGAAGGTCACTTCATCTTTCGAGTTTCCTTATTTGTAGAGTGACATGACTGAAGCATGTAATTTTTAAGGTCACTTTCAATTCTAAAGACTCCTAAGTTTAAGCCTTTTTAAAGGAATTTCTTTTTTTTTTTTTAAGATTTTATTTATTTATTTATTTGACAGAGAGAGAGAGAGAGAGAGAGCACAAGTAGGCAGAGCGGCAGGCAGAGGGAGAGGGAGAAGCAGGCTCTCCACTGAGCAGGGAGCCCGATGCGGGGCTCAATCTCAGGACCCTGGGATCATGACCTGAGCTGAAGATCGCTTAACTGACGCTTAACTGACTGAGCCACCCAGGCGCCCCAAGGAATTTATTTCTCAGGGGAATGTACATTAATACACACTGTAGGGCCTCTGCAAAGCTATTTAGTACATTGATTTTTTTAAGAGTTTTATATATTTCAGGGCAGTGATTCTCAAACCTTATTATGCATCAACATTTAAACTGGAAATTCCTGGGGTCCATCCTTAGAGACAGATTCAATAGAACAGGGGTGGACATGGGAACCTGCACTTTGTATAATCCTCCAGGAAATTCTGATGTAGGTGCTCTGTGGACTTGACTTTGAGATTGAATTAGTAGTTTTAAAGAAGTAAAGCAATTTATTCAAATCCTGGCTTAATCCCTGGAAAAACTACCACAATAGGATGTTAAGACAGTCATTCCAAACAAAAGCTTCTCCTGCCCTCTGAAATATGATTATGAAAGAATACATTTGGTGTTATTCATCAGGAGAGTTCACATGTGGCTGCCACATATAATTTCTGACTTATCTTTTTCATCTTTCACTAAAAGTTCTTCACATTTCTCTTCCTTGTGGACGTCACCTTTCATTACCATAAACCCTGAGTATTTGTTAACTCAACATATAGGTTGTCCTGGGGGTTTTTTTGTCAAAAATTTCTGGCTCTAACCTATTCTCAGGGTCCAGGTCAACATCAGGTGTATTCCCATCAGGTTACAAAAATCCATGGTATGATCCTAGTTTTGCTTCTGAAAGTGTACAGACTTGGATGTAAAAAAAGATTAACCGAAAATGTATAAACATTAGTAGTTACCTCTGGAGCGTTACTTTAAAAAATGGGTTTTACTTTCTGTTTATTCTTCTCTATTTTCAAATTTCCTCAAAGGCTATTGTATCTTTTATCCTTTATGAGGAAAAGGAGAAAAAGGAAAGGAGGGCAGCTGGGAGGGAGAGAAGAGGAGGGCGAACAGGAGGTGGCCCACTGAAGGAGAGAGAAAGAGAGACAGGGAGGGAGGGAAGGGGAGGGCGAACAGGAGGTGGCCCACTGAAGGAGAGAGAAAGAGAGGGAGGGAGGGAAGGGGAGAGAGAGACACCACCTGGAAAATGCTATGACAGAGACCTGATGGGTGTCTGGGACACAGGTATAGAGTGGTGACAGGTGTGGCCCACTAACTGCTTGAAGGAAGTCAAGGAAGGCTTCCTAAAGAAGAGGTAATGCTTTGAGTTGAGTCTGTCAGCAGACAATGCTATGTAAGTTTTGCAAGAAGAGGTGTAGCCTTAAGTGCATGGGGCCTGGGAGAAAATGGTCTATCTGGGATGTACAAGGAGTTTGCATGGACAGCCTAGGTGGCAGTGACATTCAAATTGTGGCTTTTAACCCACCAGTGGGCCAGAAAGTCAGTGAAGTGGGTCATGGACAGCATTTTAAAAAAATTAACAGGATATGACAGGACGTATCACCATACATCACCCATAGTAAGTGTCATTTTTTTAAATTTTTTTTAAAGATTTTATTTATTTATTTGAGAAAGACAATGAGATAAAGAGAGCATGAGAGGGAAGAGGGTCAGAGGGAGAAGCAGACCCCCCGCTGAGCAGGGAGCCCGATGCGGGACTCGATCCCGGGACTCCAGGATCATGACCTGAGCCGAAGGCAGTCGCTCAACCAACTGAGCCACCCAGGTGCCCGTAAGTGTCATTTTATAGAGATTTTAGTCTGTGTCTCTGGGTATGTGTGCAAATTGGTTTGTGATGTAAAATATATTTTTTATTGTAGTTGTGGTCAGAGAAGTTTAGAAGCTGCTGCTGAGGCCTGGGAAGTCATGAGTGTCCCATGCGGGACAGTATACTCCACAGGACATCATTATTCTCTTGTAAAGTTTTTCTTATGGATGAACTTAGACATATATACATGAATACACATATACATATATGTACATATACATATATAGTTATGCATAATATTATATAAGTACAATATATAAATAATAACATATATACAATAAATATACATAAATATACATGGAGACATTCCTATCTGTTACAACTGGCTAGGAAATTAACTCAATACAGTGACACATTTTACAATCATGCCACCAAGGACAGCTTGAGGGAACTTACAATGGTTAGCTTGGCAAAGTATGAAACACTTCGTGGTTCATTACATTTAATTACATATATTATCTTACTTGATCTTAGACCAACTTTGGAGGAGATGTGCCGTAAATATCATCCCTGTTGTGTAGATAAACAAGTTGGGGCTCAGAGCTTGGAGGGAACAATCTCAAGTTTACCCAAGAGATCTTCAAGTGAATGCTCACTTTCTGAAGTCCCCTGAATAAGTCACATTCCAGTCATGGAATTGATGTTACACGCATGCACACACACATGCACGCACACATTTTTTTTTCTTCTCCCCATCCCTTACATTATGGAACGTAAAAGTATGGGGAATCGGGATGTTTTGGATTTTAATATTTCCTGGAAGTTTCAGAAGATTGAATTACATGAAACAGATGTAAAGACACTGCCTTTGTCTTCTAAAGTATTTCCATTAATTTTTAAAATACATTCATAAACCACTCCCATGTCCCATACTGACTTCAGGGATTTAAAAAAAAGATGAATAGATGTGGCCCTTCTTTCAAGGAGGTTATGGTCTAGTTGGGAAGATGTGGTGTTTGATCTCACTCAGAGAAGCCTCCAGATGAGAAGCTTGTGGTTTCTCATCAAAGTGCCCTGCTCCATGCATAATCTACAATTGACACACCATCAGGCAAACATTTACCAAGCCCTCTGTGTTCGGGTCACTGGGTTAGGCACTGAGGTCGCAGGGTTGTATATGATAATGTCCTGCACTCCAGGGCATTGAGTCTAACAGAGGAACTCCTGAGTGCTCTGTGGGGCTCTGTAGTAGTCTCTAGCATTCACCTCAATTTCTTATCCCTACTGCTTAGCTGAATTAATAGCTATTTAATAAAAACAGTGAACACAATATTGCAGGTTTTTGATAACTTTGGATAGAAAAAGAAAAATGTGCTGGTTTGTAGTAAGCAAGATACATTCTCCCCTATCTCTCACAGTTTGAAACCAAAAAAGTTCATTCCCAATTTATATTAAAATTTTAATTCCTGGTTCAGGTAGGTTGCATGGTTTTAAGAAGTTATATTTTGAGTTTAAAGGGGCTATAATATTATAGGTGTTTTAAAGAACCACAACCATTGTCTGAGTACTTTATTTCCTGAAAAGTAATTGAAAAAGGAGTAGAAATGGAAAAGCAATGCCAGAAAAGGTGACCCAAGGAGAGTCTCACCAAACACCTGGTGACAATAAGGGGAGTGTTTATAGGGGTTTGTTTATGCTTACTTATATTTGAATGGAATGTCACTTCAATGTTTACTACGATAAAAATAATACATATAGGTCAAAACCCACGAACAAATGTAACATGTTCTGTCATATTTCCCCACTTCAATTTAATGTAGCTTGGTGGTAGCTGGCTAAACTTCATGCTGAACATCAAAATGAAATCTCAGTTATTAGCAAAAGCTATCATTACCTGAGTTTACTATGTACTCATAAACATGAGATCAACCTAACCTTTTTTCTTTTTTCTTACTAGCATATATATATTCACATGTCTGGAAAATGGTAAATCAATTTATTGTCTTTTGACAAATGCATTATCTAAACATTTAAAAACATTGAATATTGTACTAGCTAAACTTGTTTATGAAACACTGCAATAAAAAGGCAAATGTCTATATTTGGGGATGCATTTAAATTATATATATAACATTATTCTCTCACTACTGTATTACATATACTTTGGGGTTTTTTAGCATCTAGCCACTTGGAACTATTTTCATGCCAGCTGTAACACATGAATCTATTAAATGGATATTCTGCAGCAGGCCTACTTGCCCTTGGGTGTTCCGACCTTGAAGAAAAAGCACCACTTTATTGCTTTAGCTGAAGTCTAGACTGATTCTCCCAGTCCAAAATATGCTTAGATCCATCAATCTTCAGGACACAATCACATTTTGTGAAGAGAAGAGTAGAATGATTCATTTACGATTAAAGAACAAGAAGACCAGTTCCACACACTAATCAAATCATGGTATAAATTGGATTTATCTGATATATTCTTTCAGTGACATCATAGGTGAGCACAAAACAGATAAAATATAGTCCAAAACTATGTTAAGCTATATATATATATAAAGAGAGAGAGAGAGAGGGAGAGAAAGGGGAGAGATCAAACACACAGTGTTCACTGTCTATGTTCTAAGCACAATGCACAATAAAGGAAGTGTAAGTCACGCTCACTGCCTATCAGAAGATTTCAATTCCCTGAAAAGACATTTTGAACCAACATGGCTCCTCCAGAATGGCAGTCAAAGTCTCTCAGTTCATTACGTCTGCTAATTATCCATATTTTCCTGTTCTAGCTAGACCTTTTAATCAGTCTGTTTAAAGACTGTAAAAGTGGTTTGGCTCGTTTCCCTTCTCCATCTATGTCAGTACCGAGCTTCTGTAGGGAATACAGAAGAACATTTCTTCCTCTCTTCCTTGCTTCTTTCCTTGACTTTCCATTTCCTGTAGATTTTACCGATATTCATCAAACAGACACTTCATCTATATATCTTCAATACTCCCTGCTTCTTAAAGCTTTTCTCTATTTCTCTACTAAAGCTCAGTCTATTTAGGAAAACAAAACAAAACAAAAAAACAAAACAAAACCACGTAAAGGCAACCCTACTGTACATTTACAGCAGACAATCTTCTAAAACTTAAAGCCCTCCAGTACCTTCCCACTGACCTTAAAATACAATCCAAGCTCTTCGGCATGAGCTATCAGAACCTATATGATCTGCTTCTTAGCTACCCCTATCTTCTCTTCTTTCCCTCTCTCCTTCATTCCTGCCACACTGACCCTCTTTCCCTCCTCAAGTCACCCTATCACAGCCTCTACTGGAGCTGCAGTAACCATAATTGGTACAGCCACTTTGGAAAACAGTGTGGAGGTTCCTCAAAAATTTAAAAATAGAGCTACCCTATGACCCAGCAATTGCACTACTGGGTATTTACCCCAAAGACACAGATGTAGTGAAAAGAAGGGCCATATGCACCCCAGCTTCATAGCAGCAATGTCCGCAATAGCCAAACTGTGCAAAGAGCTGAGATGCCCTTCAACAGATGAATGGATAAAGAAGATGTGGTCCATATATACAATGGAATATTACTCAGCCATCAGAAAGGATGAATATCCAACTTTTACATCAACATGGATGAGACTGGAGGAGATTATGCTAAGTGAAATAAGTCAAGCAGAGAAAGTCAATTATCATATGGTTTCACTTATTTGTAGAACAGAAGGAATAGCATGGAAGACATTAAGAGAAGGAAGGGAAAAATGAAGGGAGGGAAATGGGAGGGAGAGATGAACCATGAGAGACTATGGACTCTGAGAAACAAACAGGGTTTTAGAGGGGAGGGCGGTGGGGGGATGGGTTAGCCCAGTGACGTGTATTAAGGAGGGCACATATTGCATGGAGCACTGGATGTTATACAAAAACAATGGATCGTGGATCTCTACATCAAAAACTAATGATGTATTGTATGGTGGCTAACATAACATAATAAAATTAAAAAAATAAATTAAAAAAAACGACATGTTTTTGACGAAGAAATAAACTTGGAAAATTTGATTCACAACAACAACAACAAAAGACCCACTTAAAGTCAACAACATAGGAGGAAGGGGTGTAAGGGGGAAGGGAAGAGGAAATGGTTGGGGTTATGTGACCACCCAGCTTCTGGGCGAGGGTGAGGTGAGGCTAAATTCAACTATAAGAATTGAAATGTGAAAAACTGTGAGAAGTGAAAGATGTAGGCTTGTAAATTTTAAAGCCTAATGTATGGTTCTATTGGCCTTGAACACTATAAAAATCACAAATACTTTATTAAGATAAAAAAATGAAAATCTATCACTGACTCATCCAGGCAATTTATGCCCCAGCCAATTCATCAATTATTATGATCACTTATCAAAGTCTCACTTGTCCACACTTTATGATCACAGCAATAAGGAATTTACCACTTTACTCTTTTTCCTTTCTGTTTCCATAGCAGTTTGTTCATAGTATTAACGAAGTGAGTCGTGTAGGTCTATTATCACTCACTCAGTAGATTCACAATATTTCCTCCAAAGTGCCCCTAGAAATGGCAAAGTAAGTGGTCATCTACTGCTGGCAAAGGGCTATAGCTACTTTCATGAAGCAAGTTATGCTATAGCCAGATAACTAATTTTAAAATTTGGGAACTGCATATAAAAATACTTTGTCTTCAATGAGTCCTCTGGTTTTACTATATTTCCATATTGTGAAGGATTTTTTTCCCCCATCTAGATCACATTTTGGATTTTCCAAGCTCATACCTCCATGGTGCCAGCAAAAGTTTTTCAGTAGGTTTTTCAGTAGGTTCATAACCACTCCACACACTATTAGTTCCCCCTTTGCTCTACTACTCTAAATACTACTACTACTGCTAAAGTCTACTACTTGTCAAAATAATTATCAAAATTTACCTTAATTGTATGAAATATAAAAATGCCATGCCTTATAGCTAGAGATTTTGGTTTTAAAATCACACGCAAAATGACCTTCAACAATACTTATTCCAGAAATGAAGCATACCACCATACAAAGCATCTTTTCTCTTTCTTTTTCTCTAACCAACTTACAGAACTTTAAAGAGAATACCCAGGCAACTTTTCAAAGGTTTTGGGACTATTTATTTTTTTGAGTGGAAATGGTATGAATCATCATAATTTGTGGGTTCTTTGTTCTTATAGAGCTATTATTAATAAGCTAGATATAAAAATGGCTTAAGAGCAACTTATTTAACATGGAAATCTACTTCTGCAAATTATCTTCAATAATGGCCTCTTATCTCATGATCAATTGTTATCCTTTTTAAATGTGGCAACTGGGTTTATTAGTGATTACAAAGCTTATTAGTTACATCACTATTTTATAACCTAATGGAACTGTAGCAGTCAGTATCATTGGTGGTCTACAATTAATTGCACTCCTGGCACTTATGCCTTTCTATAGCCTATGACACAGAGCTGGGCCCATGACATGCTTAAATTACAAATGCAGCAAAATACCCTTGTGCCATTTTAGAGTCTAAGCATTAAGCAGATCTTTCAGCTTCAACTTTTGTGCCTCGGGGGAGCCTTAAGTTGCCATGTATAAAGCTGGATGGGCTGCCGTGTTGTAGAGACCACATGCAGAGACCAGGAAGAGGAGGAAAGACTCCTAGATTGCATGCAGGAAAGTTAAGGCACACAGAAAACTGTGTCCCCACAGTTGGGACCCCAGTTGAGTTATTCCGGCCAACCCCAGCTGCCCCAACCATCCTGGCTGAAGTGTCAGGCATGTGAGTACAGAAGCCATTTTGGATACACCAAACCAGCAAGCATCATGTGGAGAGAGATGAACCACCCCCATCACGCACTGTTCAAATTTCTGACCCATGAAATCACGAGAAAGAGTAAAATATTTTAAGCTACTTAGTTTTGGTGTAGTAGGTTACACAATAATAGATAACTGAAACAAGAATGTACTCAGCTACCATTGTTTCATTTTTAAAAAATAATTCTTTTAAAGTTAAAAAAAAGTTCAGACCAACTCAAATAAATATAGAACTACTTAAGGAGAAGTATTTATTTTTAATGCAGAGAATGAGTCACATATAGAGCCACAAGGCATTCCTTATAGTTCCCCAATAATCTTCTTAATGCCTCTTCTAGAAAAAGTTGTGGGGGGCACCTGGGTGGCTCAGTTGGTTAGGTGTCTGCCTTCAGCTCAGGTCATGATCCCAGTGTCGTGGGATCAAGCCCCACATCGGGCTCTCCGCTCAGCGGGGAGTCTGCTTCTCTCTCACACTCTCTCTATGTGCACTCTCTCTTGCTATCTCTCTCTCTCAAATAAATAAATAAATAAATAAATAAATCCTTTAAAAAAAAACAAGAAAAAGGTGTGAATTTAGAAAAGTCACTCAAATAGGAGGACACAATTTGGATGGATGTACATACATCTTTTTTCCTAGCATGCATAATTAGGAATAGATTGTAAAGCATTTTAGAGGAATAGAGAGGCCATACACACTTCAGGGTATCCTCCCTCAATGTTGCTTCATACTGCTGAGCTGTTGATAAATATTGAATGCCAAGGGTTAGATAAGAATCTGGAGTGCAATTAGTCTATGATATCACTGAAGCATGAAGCAATATACTTTAATAGTTATCTGAAGAAAGGAGCAGGATTGCATCCTCTTAGGAAAGTTGAGGAAGCAGTTAAGAGTAATAATCTGAAGAGAGGGCATTTCTGATCCACTTGAAGTGTGCCAAGGGAGTATATGGAGACAAGAGCATGATTCTTCTTAAGAAATAATTTTGTATCTGCTCCAGCACATAGATAAATGGGTGACCAAGGCCTTTTCTTCACCATGAGGGTACATGGCTACATTGATTTTAACTGTTCACAAAACACAAATCTTAGAACAGATATAACCATATAACCAGAAACTCACCTGACCCATACATCATTTTCTTTAATAAAACATCTGTTATTGTGTAATAACAAAATCTTATCTTGAGCGGCATTACTTCAGGGAGTGCCCCCTAAATTAACTGGTTACAAAATAGACATCTATGTAACTGAAAGATTTAAGTTGCTATAGAATCTCAACCCAAAGCTGGGTAAATTATAGGAACTGATAGCCAAAAGTCGATCGAGTTTTAGATGTCTGTTGTGAAACATTAATTTGGCACTAGGGAACAGGATAAGATGTTCATATCAAATTTATATTAAGAAAACAACATTATTTTCATATTAGAGGTAGTATATAATAATGGTCAGGAATTCTTCTGGAGTCAGACTTCCTACCTTAACTTCTGGTCTCACCTCACGGTAGACATGTTACCTTCAATTTCCCTGAGCTTCAGTTTCCTCATTTGTAAAAATGGGAATAAAAATAGCATCAAATTCATAGAGCTTCTGTGAGGATTGAGTGAGAGTAAACTACATATAATGCTTAGCATAATGCCTGGCACACAGATAAAGGTCAATAAATGTCAACTATCTTTATTCCCTATTGTAGAGGATATACACCTAACTCATCAAAGAGTACTAACAAATTATTAATGTAAAACTTACAAAGACAGTGAAACTAAATTAAATACATGTTGGACTTCACTGATCTATCAAGAGACTATGTCTACTGATTTTCTAAGTGGTATCAGATTATCATCATTAATAATCAAAGATGCAAATATGTCCATATTTAATTTCTATTCGCAGAATCAAAGACAAAGAAATATCAATAAAGCACTGAAGTAAATTTAAGTAGATTGCAAAATGATAAAGAATATAAAGGTTTCCTGATCTTTCTATTGAATCTTTGGCTTAAGAAGATAGTAGTGCGATGTTCTTAGGAAAGATGAGGAGCAAAACCTGTTGTGTAGAATGTTACATTACATTAGTTAAAGTTTTCATAATTCAGCGGCATAAAAAGGTTGCCTTTTAAAAATGGAATAGACTACATTCCCAATACAATCAAAAAAGGCCATGTTTACAGACCTGATAGAGTCAAATACATTGCCAAATATTAAAGCGTACAATTTAGAATGGTCCTTGACCTATTCTGGATCCTGGAGATACTTCTATTTCCCCTCAAAGAGTAAGGTGGGGGTGGTAGGGCTGTTTGATGGGACACATGGCTGCTATAAAGAATATGCTGTTGGGTAAATAACCTTTAGCCAGCCAGGCTCAGATTTTATGTTTAAAAGGGGGGGAGAAGTAAATGGGAGAAGTCAACAAAATTGTTAACATTTTTTATGGAATTCATCCTTTATGGGAGCTCTGGAGAGACCATGAGAATGCCCAGCTCCAAGGACATAGTTAGAAAACTCCAATCTCTAGCAGACAGTAAATAAATTATTAAAAATCCATAGCTTTTAGCACCAAGAAAAAGGATTCTAAGCATTTCTGTAGAAGCAAACATTCTGCCCTTCCTAAAGCATTTACAAAAAATAATTAAAATAGATACGTTGGAAATAGTTTATTCAACCCAAGTGTCAAAGATGGTTGATAGGTGAGAAAAGGTGAAATAACAGAAATTATAAACTGAATAGAACCTTAGCAAATCTGTTCAGGGACCTGGATCTGAAATGTTTTCAGTGATCAAAGTCTAAGACTTGATAAACTAAAGAATACCAAATAATACATTAGTGACCACAAAGGATACCAGTACATCTAAATGCCCAACCACATTTTTTCTTAAGCATATTTTAAACTTATACACAGGATGAACTGCACTAACATTTGGATTAGGCTCATTATACTAAATGTAATCTTGGCCTTATTCTCTTTAGCTGACTTGGGTCTTCTTATTTTTTTGTCTTCTACCTCAATTTATGCCGCATTCATATATAGACCAGGATTTATTAGGTGCACTTTCCTAACATTAATAAAATCAGTATTTCCTAAATGCACAAAAACATGTTAACTCCAACACCGAGCATATTATTACTGTAATGTTTACAGGGTTTTATTTACTTACAATTAATTTTCATTGTTGTTGTTGTTTTAGTTCAGAATTAGTTAATTCCACTTTAAGCACAATTCTAGCTAATTCATATATGAAAAGAAATAGTGTCAAGGAAGAAATCAACTTAAATGAAACTCCAGCTGTCTACCATGCAATAGCACTAGAAATAGAAAATAGAACTTCGTTTTAAAATGAGTTCTGGCATGGTTCCCTCTCCTCTAAAACTTGGCATAAAATATGATTTGGGGAGTGAACACACATTTTGCGAAGACAGCAGGTTATTTTGGTATTTAGTGGGTGGACAAAATGAGCTGCAATCATTTCTAGAAGAGCTTTAGCTCATGAAGGTGACAGGATGATCTTGTTGTTAATAAGCCACTAAAGAAAACAAAGATGACTATAGTGTCATTATTGTTCACTGGAGAGCTGGTGGTTTGGGTTGTTCACAATGGAAAAAAGCTGTGGAGCTCTAGGTCAATGGTTGAAGTCCCCCAGAGATTTAAAACTAAAAGGTTTAAAAACAAACAAACTCTATTTTATGGGGTTATTGGGCTTGTGTCAAAATTGGTAGTGTTGTTGGAGAGATCTTGCTAAATAGGTGAAGGCTTCTCTTCTCCTTCAGTTGAATGTTTTAGTGGTCATTGGCTGGACAACTGCATGGGTCAAAAGATGACCCTGTTATTTATAAATTTATTTCAAGATGAAAAGTACTGACAAGAGTCTTTCCTCTCCTCCCCATTTGAATAGGAGAGCTGGTCCTAAGAATTCGATTTGTATTTGTGTGTGCATGCGTGTGTATGGGAGAGAAAGGGGGGAGAGAGAGAGAATCAGAGAGAAGCATAACAAAGAGATAATAGATAATAAGAGACACAGATAATAATAGAACTCACAGTGGTAAGAGAATTGTTGATATTTTTGTTAGTTCAATCTAAAAAGGAAGACATTTGGGCAACTATATTGTTGTTTGGGTGTTTGTCTTTGACATGTACACAATTACATATGTGATTTATTTACATAACATAAGATAGCTAAATTAGAGGATTTGGGCTCCAACATTTTTATTTCAGATAATTGGCTCAGTTTCCTCTATAGCTTTCATGGCTAGATAAACATCCTAATGAAAAGTGATTAGGATTAAGTCCTTAAGCAAAAACGATTCAGTGTCACATTCAACTTTAAAGGGGGAAAAGAAAACTGGGAAGAAAAAAATAAACAACAACATTTACTTCTGTTCAGTTCAAGCAACATTCACTGATAACCTACAACTTGCCAAACATCTAATTAAGTCCAGAGGATGCATCAGCTACATCCCTGTCCCTGTGGAATTCATAGAAATGGGGCTACACAGAGTTGAACCAATTCCCTGCATGAGATAGGAAGTCAAACTGTCTGATAGTAAGCTGATCAATCCTGATTCCTTCTTCCCTGTCCTTATCCTCGTAAGAATTTTTAAAACTTGTTTTAAAACAAAGTGTCACTTTGCTCAGTATTATATTTCATTAACAAATTCTCCATTCCCCTCTTCCTACCTACCTGAAGAGTATTTAACTTTAGTGTCAAGAAATGAGCACATCCATTGGATATAAGCAAACCTGATTAGGATCTTATTGTTTTATGAGAAAAGTTTTATTTTATTGATTATGTCAATAAAAATAGACGCTATTCAAGTCACTTCCCCCCTGCCCTTTCTTTCCATTCACTACCCTCCTTTCTCCATTGTTTATAAAACACCTTGGGTGTCTTGTCTTCTTTCCTTCTTGACCTTTTTCTTCACAACTTGCCACTTCCAGCCATCTGCCCTCATTTTCCCTTATCTCAAGTGACAATTTTCTCAGCCTAGAGAGGCACTGTGATATGGCAGGAGTGAAAGCTGGAAAATCTGATTGGCTGTCCCTGCACCACCAGAACTTCTATGCAGTCCCAGGCCTGCACTCACTGGTCTCTCCCTGCAGTGGGCTCCTCAGGAGCGTTCTCCTAAGGATGGGGACTCCATTGCTCCCTGGCATTCAGTTGGCTCAGTCACTTCAGTTCTTTGGTGTGGCTTTTATTGTTAACTGTTGGCTCCATTATACAGTGGACCTAATGTACAAGACAGTAAATAACCAAAATAAATTTTGTCAACTAGTTCTTCCTGAAGGGAAGCCTGTGATGGGTAGTGTTAATAACTGCTACAAGCGATCTCAACGGCAAGCCTATGCGTTCATATACATCAGCAAATACAAGATCAGCTCCTTTACTTTAGATATCTAACCCAATCTCCCACCTTCCCCTGAGACTTTTGTTTGTTTTTCATCTTAGTAAATGTTAATTTTTATCATAGTCACATGTACACCTTATTTTAAAACCTTATTATGAAAAACAATAGCCAAGGCCTCAGTACTCTATATAACTTCAATCTTAACACCCATATTTCTCATTAATATGTGTTCTTGCTATTTTTAATTGGTCAATTTTAGACATTATCTACTGGCTTCCTATTTTAAGAGAGGAGGCTTGAACTCAACAATACCCTCACCCCAATTTCTTTTCCCTCCAAATTCCCAAAAAACTGCAACAAAAGAACATAAGTGTTCATTCAATCTAATGCTCTATTTTACATTATTACAACTATGCAACTATCTTTCACTGCTGATAGAAGTAGTATCTTTTTCTTGTTCATTTTTTAGGTTTTCCTGAAGTTAATAATTTCCTCATGTCTCATTTGCACCTTCATCTATGGAATCATGGTTAATTCTTTCTCATCGCCCCATCAACTTCTTAATGCTATTGTTATTTGGTCAAACACATCAGATAATCTATCAGATTGTCTCCTTCACTTCCACTTCTTGTAGTACCGGATGTTTCCAGGTTCTGAGATTTTACAAGGTTCAGCAGAATGAATCTACCCTCGCCTTGCCCCTGAGACACAGGTCCTGCCACGGGAGTCAGTTACTTCATCAGGGGCTCTCCCTGTTCCAGAATTGTGTAACACATTCGCAGCCCTTCCTGTGCTTTCCCATTTTACTAGGGGTTTAGAAGGCAGAGGAAAGGAGTATCTGTATTCAAGCTTCTCTGTTTAAACAGAAGTCTCCTTCCTATACTCTTCTGTATTCTATACTGTTTGACAAATTATTTTACAACCTCAACTTCATTGTATGTGTAGTAAGGCCCCTGTGGGAGAAAACTGGATGAATAATGGTTTTAATCAGAGAGGGGAAGTCTGATTTTAAGATTTCAAAAGATATGCCCAGGATGTACCATAAGAGTAGGCAAATGACCTGGAATGGAAGGTGAAAGTCACTGGTAATACAGAGGTCAAGGAAACGAGAGGCTAGCGTGTCAGAAGAACTGTCATTTCTTGAGGTAAGGAGAAGTGTAAGTTTGTGGAAATTTGTTACAGAAGCAATAGGAAGCAAATGCAGGGATAACTCTAATATTTTCTTCCTAATTGTTTTGCAGGTGTGCGTGTGTATGTGAAGAACACACAAACATCCAGGTCACTGTCTTTTCACAATTTACTTTAATAATGCTGCATTCAAAAAGTGTGCTCTTGATTAATCATTCCTGATCTGGTTTCTGGGCACTTTAAGTTTTTCTTCTTGGTTAGATAGCCTGGTAAAATTACTTATTTTTTTTAGGTTCTAGGATCTCAGAGGAAGGTTCAGTGGCTCATTTTACAAGGAGCTAAATTGCTGGTACTGCTTTAGGGTATCTCATTTTCTCCATATGGGAAATTTTTATACTTCTCATTCGCAAATTATATAACTCCTTCCTTTTTTTGTCTTTTATTTGCTATAAATTAGTACCATGCTTTCCTGACTACCACTTGTAAATAAAGCTAATTTTCCTGTTTATTTCAGTTTATAAGGCTATAGCGATCAGTTATTTAACATATTCAGAGGAATTTTAGATTCTGAAAGAAATAAGCAGAAGTTTGAATTACACAAAAATCTGCTGACAAACTGAACCTCTAAAAGACTGAGCTCAGCACACATTTCTTGCTGGAAGTCAAACATTCTGTTTCCTAAAGGATATGTTTGCCACTCATGGACTCTGAAGAAAACATTGCCTCTGCTTATGTCTCTGTGCAAAGAAAAGCCTGCATGAGTTTGCTGACTAATTTACATTTGGATTCTCCGGTTCTGATTCTGGTTTTTGAGCCAAGAAGCAGCATTAAATAGCTTAATTTGAGGTTAAAATATTCAAATACAGTAAAGACCATCTGAAGGCATATTTTCAGACACCTACTGAAAATATGTGAACTGGAAAAAACTGCCTTTGGTCAGAGAAACAAAGGCTGTGAGACTATCAGGAAACAGAATGTGTTGTCGCATGTGGAAAAACCATCAAGTGAAAGGCTTTAAAAGGAGAACTAAGGTGTTCTAGATGAGAACACAGGCTTAATACGTAATAGAGTTGTCTGCCTCATAAATAGGCTTAAATACACCAAAGATTGTGTCCTCATTCAGGGCAAAGACTCCCCTTTCAACGGAGATACTGTTAAGGCTACAGAGGGATGAAAGGGCTAAAGAAAGCATCTAGTTCAAAGTGTGACGATGAGGCTCAAAGCTGTCAGTGAACCTAATGAAAGCCTCATAGGCATTCAAGCACCCGCCAGGTCCCCTTAGTCATACCACCCATCTCACACTGAGGATTCTCCTTCACTCACTTCTCCTTGCTTACAGTGCCCGACAGCTTGCTCTGGCAAGGACTGTGACGGGTGGGGAGGGGATGACAGGGGCTACAATATAGCCAAGCAGGGCCCCATTAAGTTGGAAAGCACATCTCAGCCAGAATCTGAAATGATAAGGCTCACCAAGCAGGAAAAAAAAGTTGAGTTTGGACACATAATTATATTATATAGTTATATATAGTTTTATAGTTTTTTCTATTTATATCCTCATTGAGCAAAGACAGCAAAAGATTTTTTTTCTTTTGCTTTTTTTTTTTGTTTTTATTAACATATAATGTATTATTTATTTCAGGGGTACAGGTCTGTGATTCATCAATCTTACACAATTTACAGTGCTCACCACAGCACATACCCTCACCAACTACCACCCCATCCTTCCCACCCCTCTCCACTCCAGCAACCCTCAGTTTTTTTTTTTAATCAGAATAACTCTTTTGAGTCAATGATGAAGGAGCTCAGCATTATTCATGTTTTTCTAAGCTTTTTTTTTTTAAGTCATGATTATATCGAAATTGGAATGACTTTCAGTTAGGTTATTGTTAAAATAGAGAATGGTTACATTTAGATTTTTACTCAGCTTAAAATAAATCTCTTAGAAAAAAATATTTGCTAGTAATATAAAAGGCATTTGCTTCAAAAGTTAACACATTAATGTTTTTCTCTGAAACATGCAGGAAAGATTATGTTAAAATATAAAAAAAGCAAAAAAGAAATACTGTTTTGCTGAGAGATGAGTTCTTGACATATTTTTTTTCCTGACCACTTTCCCAAAGTCTGTGACTTATTTTGTCACCTTGTACAGTGAAGCTTCTTCACTTAAAGAAGCTAATCAATTATCTGGTTTACTCTACATACTATCTTTATTTACTTATTTATTGTTACTTTTTTCCATGTACTCTCTAAAATACAAGTTAGTAACGATAATCACTTAGAGCATGAATATACATTATACTGTATGAATTGCAGCTATTTGCAGTATAATGTTCCAAGTACATATCTTTTGTTTACCAAATATCAACTATGACCCACGTAAGTTTCATTACTAGCCATCAAAACTTAGTTTTCAGTAGTTTCTATAATACGAAAAAATATTTATGAATTTAGCACTGCAAATTAGGATTCTCTAAGCTTTAAAATTTAGAATGGATCAACAATGATTTTTATTACTGCTCTAAAATGTTGCTTATAAATATTTTCAGGAGCTTACATGGCTGCTTTTAGGCCTCCTCCTTTACTGCACACACCTAACGTACGCTGAATACACACACACACACACACACAGACACACACAGAGACACACACACAGACACACACACAAATAATCTAGCTACCAGATGTAATAGTATAAGACATCTGTCTTATAAATCAGTCCTTGATTCTAGCTCATTACCCTGTCTTCTAAGCTAGTGAAGAAGATATGTCCTTTATTTCCTTCAATAAACAGGAAATGTTAATATTTCTTTAATCCAATATCCTTGAGATTACCCTGGCTTTGGGCTTTGTTATTTCTCTAGGATTTCTTCACAACCTAAGATCCAATTTTTAGATAGCCCCTTATCAGCTCAAATATTTAGATAAGCTGTTATCTAGTCAGAAAGGTAACAACTCAGTTCACCGATAAGCAATTTGATTCTATCTAAAAGACATTTATGGAATATCTGGTTATGATTCAAGAACTTCGTTAGGTTCTGGAGAGGACAGCATAATGGATAAGACACTGAAATTAGCATTAACTAACTCTTTGGTAAAATATCAAGGCACATCCTTACCCCTACCTTACTCTTTATATCAAAATAAATTTCAGGCTGCCCACAGATGGGGAAAACACCAAAAACAAACAAAAACAAAAACAAACAAAAGTAAGAAAAACTATCAATTTGGATTGCTGATCATCTGAAAGTTCTATAAGAAAGGACAGTTTAAACAAATATTGGAGCATGTTATGGGTTGAACTGTGCCACCCTCCAAATTCATATGTTGAAATTCTAATACCCAGTACCACAGAATGTGACTTTATTTGGAAATAGGGTCATCACAGATATAATTAGTTAAGCTAGGCTGAGGTCATACTAGAATAGGATTGGCCACTAATCCAGTATGACTGGCATCCTTGTAAGAAGGGAAAATTTGGACGAGAATACACACAGGGAGAATGCCATGTGAAGATTAGAGTTATGCTGTCATAAGCTAAAAAACTGCCAGAAGCTAGGAGAGAGGACTGGAGGTGATCCTTCCCTAATGCCTTCAGAGAGAGTATGAATCTGATGACACCTTGATTTTTGATGCCTGGCCTCCAGAACTGTGAGACAATAAATGTGTTCTATTCAAGCAAGTTTATTTCCAGTTTGTGGAAATCTGTTATGGCAGCCCTAGTAATCTAAGAGAGAGTGAGAAAAGCCATTCTAAGCAAACTAAAATCTAGAAGCCATATGGCACAAAAATAGACATGCAGATCAAAGGAACAGAAAAATAAACACACAATTATATGATCAATTAATCATCAATAAAGGAGGAAAGAATATGAAATGGGAAAAAGACAGTCTCTTCAACAAATGGTGTTCAGAAAACTGGACAGCCATGTGCAAAAGAATGAAACTGGATCACTTTCTTACATCATACACAAAAATAAACTCAAATAAATGGGAGACCTGAAACCATAAAAATCCTAGAAGAGAGCACAAGTAGTAATTTTTCTGACATCAGCCATAGCAACATTTTTCTAGATATGTTTCCAGAGACAAGGGAAATAAAAACAAAAATAAACTATTGGGACTACATAAAAATAAAAAGCTTCTTCACAGTGAAGGAAACAATCAATAAAACCAAAAGGCAACCTACTGAATGGGAGAGGATATTTGCAAATGACATATCTGATAAAGAGTTAGTATTCAAAATATATAAAGAACTGTTACAACTCAACACTCAAAAAACAAATAATCCAATTAAAAATAGGCATAAGACATAAACAGACATTTCTCCAAAGAAGTTATAGAGATGTGCAACAGACACATGAATAGATGCTCATGATGGGAAATGCAAATCAAAACTACAATGAGATATCACTTCACACAGGTCTGAATGGCTAAAATAAAAAACACAAGAAACAACAAATGCTAGTGAGGATGTGGAGAAAAAGGAACCCTCAAGCATGGTTGGTGGCAATGCAAACTGGTGCAGCCACTGTGGAAAACAGTATGGAGATTCCTCAAAAAGTTAAAAATAGAAGTGCCATATGATCCAATAATCACACAACTAGGTATTCACCAAAAAAATACAAAAACACTAATTCAAAGGGATACATGCACCCCTATGTTCATAGCAGCATTATTTACAACAGCCAAATTATGGAAGCAGGCCAAGTGTCCATCGATAGATGAGTGGAAAAAGATGTGATATATATATATATATATATATATATATATATATATGGAATGGAATATTACTCAGCCATAAAAAAGCATGAAATCTTGCCATTTGCAATGGCATGGATGGAGCTACAGAGCATTATGCTAAGCGAAGTAAGTCAGAGAAAGACAAATACCATATGTTTTCACCCATGTGTGGAATTTAATAAAAAAAAAAATGAGCAAAGGAAAAAAGAGAGAGAGACAAACCAAGAAGGAGACTCTATTTAACCACAGAGAACAAACTGATGGTTCCCAAAGGGGAGGGGGGTGGCTGAAATAGGTGATGGGGATTAAGGAGGGCACTGGTGATGAGCACTGGGTGTTGTATGGAAATGATGAATCCCTGGATTGTACACCTGAAACTAATATAACACTATGTTAACTATACTGGAATTAAAATTAAAAACTTAATTAAAAAAATTCTAGAAGCCATAAAAATCATTGATAATTTTTTTCTTTCTTTCCTTTTTTAAAAATTTCAATTCAATCAGCCAACATATAATACATCATTAGTTTCTGATGTAGTGTTCAATGATACATCAGCTGATAATTTCAAGTACACAAAATTTTTAAAAATGTGAATGGTGAAGGAAAACAAGACAAAATCTTCCTGCTTGGGAATTTCATTTGAGTGCCCAAAGCTGAGGAAAGGAGATAAGAAGTGGTCCCACATCCTCATCAGGTTCCGGGTCATCAATCCAGGGCCTGCAAAAGGGGTGATCAAAACCATCGCAGGAATAGTCTACTCCTCACCAACAGTCTATACAAGCAAGGGCTAAGAATCCAGTGTGGAAATGGGTTCTTTAGAGGTAGAGAGAAGGTTTTCAGAGTGCTCGGAATTTCCTTGGTCCTTGACGGAGATGGAGTGAGGGGTGTCAGAGAACACCTCAGAAAGAGCAACCTAGGTCTCCTAGGGCTTGGGGACCACAGGGACATTTTCTTTGAAAAGGTCCTCAAAGCAAAAGGCTAGTGGGAGAAGGTGCCTGATAGAGCCAAGAGCCAAGCTGTGTCTGGGAAGTAGCGAGGACACAGGGGGCAGTTCCTTGGGCCAGATGTTGATCTGCTACAAGAGCGGAACTTGAGCTAAATGGAAAGGAACCCAGCCCAACAGCCCCACCCACAGGAGAAGGTGGATGCCAGCTGAGGGGTCACAGAAGGAGGAACCCAGCCAGCTAGGAAAGGATCACTAAAAGCTTAGAAGACACATTCATCTCAGATTCTCCATGAGGAATGATCTCAATAGGAATCCTAAACTTCAAATGATCAAATCCAGGAATTTGTGTAACAATGGTTGGAGGTGCTACTGACTTGGGTTTTGATTTTTTTCTTTGGTAGTCATTTGCTTAAAAGGCCAAAAAAAAAAAAAAAAAGACAGAAAAGACAAACAGTGGGAGCTGCTGACGGGGTGCTGGGAAGCACATTTCCTTCTCATTTCAGTGTAACTGTGACTCCAGTTCGCTATGCTTGAATGCCTGCCACATGTGGAAATGAAGCAATGGCAAGGTTTTCTGTGGAGAAGATTTAAATAGCAGATGGGAGAAAGAAACAGAAAATTATGATATACAGAAAGTTTAAAATGTATCTTTACAAAGGAATCTTAAAAGTGTTTCATGAAAAGTGTTATTACAGAGATGGGAGTTAAGTAAGGGAAGAGCCAAGGAGGTATTGATAGAGATGAAGAAAATAAGGTTTGGAGGGGAAAAAAATGTTTCTCTCTTTAAGAGATATTTAATGTTATCTGAAATTGAGTCTCAAAGAGCCTAAATTAATGGGATATGGGATGGACACAAAGCCATTCTCATGGCAAGGTCTCGTAGAAAGGTAACTGAGCCTGAGATAGATTTGTGGCTGAAGCAAGCTCGTGGGAGCGAGCATGAGAAAGCTACGCCACATGAGTGACATGCATGAGCAGTGGTGATAGGGTTTTTAGGCTCAATTCAGAAACCTCAACATGACCCTGAAGGTGCTGGATTCACCACTAGGTCTGAGGAATGCACTCAGGGGAATCCTCTGCTTGAGCAGGAAAACAAATAAAGCTTCATAAGGTCATGGTGCTTTGGTTGTTCACCATGTGATTCAGAGGTGAGTTAGACTTCAGATTTGTAAAGGTTTACTTTTTTATGAAGATGTTTCATCTCAATCCCTCCCCAAGTTCTGAAGAGAGTTCAAATCTCTCAAGAGCAACAAAAGAGGTCTTATACTTTCTATCTTTACCTTCTTTGGTGTCTTAAGTCGGCAATGTACTGTCATATCTTCTGACACAGTGCAACCTATAGGAAAGATCTCTATCCATTAAAAATACACTGCATTACTCAAAAACACCTTAACATGTATGTTGAACTTCATGCTATTGGAAACTAGGTTGTAGTGTTAAATCTTGAATTGCTGTATTGTATTGACCACACAGTCTCCTGTATCATCTCCATTTGTAGTTCAGCAGATCTTTCTGACAGTCACCCATGAATTTTTCACTGGGAATGAGCAGAAAAACATGACTTCTCGGCATGAGGCACCATTTCCCACTGTTTTCTCTTGTGTAGGAGAAAGAAAAAACTTTCCAAGCAGCATCCATTCAACACTGATGATTTATATTTAACCACTTTCCTTAAGGAGCTTTCAAATAAAAACCCAGGACTCACCAGATTTACTGAAAAACACATTAATATACATTTTAAAAAGACAAAGCAACAACTCAAGCTCTAAAGTTGTTTCCTGAAGAATGAGAGAAATTATGCCTTGAGGTCTAAATCTATGTGTAATATACACGAAGATGATTCACATAGAACATATATGCTCATTGTTCTTACTACATATTATGTAGCACATGAAATAATCTCAATCCTGATCCCAGGACACCTTTTCTAAATTAGATTCTCTCAAATGTTTATTGAGTAATTACTCTGAAATATGCCAATGCTCTACATCTTTGCAAAACTAATAATCTATTATCTATTCTGCAACTAGCCTGTACTGTCCTGACCTGTTCTCAAATCCAAGAATGTCCTTTAATAATTCATTGATTTATGTCATCTATAAGATAATTTCTATATAAAGTATATATTTCTTTTATTCTGTATTTCTTGTGTGCTTGGGCCAGTGCTGGAGAAAGTATCTACACTTTATTGCAGGAGTCATGAGCCCCCTTTGCATCTAAGTTTCATCAGACAGGATCAGGTTGTGACACAATTGCCAAAGAGAGGCAGATAAACAAAAAGTATCTGAACATAACTGAAATTTTTGATCCTCTTCATTTGGGAACATAATGTAAGAGAATGAAATCAAAATCCCCTTCTCCCCTACACACACCCCAGGCCAAACAGGGTGGTGAGAAGAATGTGCTCTAAAATCAGACATCCTTGGGTCAAATCCTGTGAAATGGGTGGAGATTTTATGAGTTTTAACTTCTATAACATGGGAATAGCCAGACCAACTTTGAGGCATGGTCAAGAGGATTGGAGGTAATATGTATGTAACAAATTTGTTGAGGAGAAGAAAGGAATAGACTCACTTCCCCACTACAATTTTTCCAAATTGGATTGGGTTTCATGAGGGGAGAAACTGTGAACTGGATACCAGATGAACATTTTGTTTTGGATCAGGTTAGACTTTCTAATACCTGAAAGTTGTATTACTCTAATACCTAAAACTAATCAGAGAATTCACAGAAGCTGACAAAATATCACACAAACCCAGGGAAAAAGACATAAACATAGCATGTTTTAAGGGTTGTAGCTTCTATCATGTCCAGTCTATTCACCAAATAGATTTCTCAATGCAAAGCACCTTGCCTAATGCTGAGACTACAATAAACACTTAAAATTTCTCCTTGTCCCCCTCAAAGAACCCAACTCCAAGAACGTAATATATTTATTAAAATTAAATACTAACATATCCTGGGAATATCCTTAGAGATTCTGAATACAACTGAATAACAGTTGTATATCATTAAAATAGTAGAGGCTAGAACAAGTGAATAACTGAATGAGGAGGGAGCCCAACAAATTACAATTATTACATATAAGTTAACTTTTTTCCTAGCACATAAAAGTGGCCAATAAGGGATAGAAGAACCACAAGGCTTTACCAAAACTAAGTGGGTTGTGTTTTCACAGAGCACCCATTGACTTACAAGAGAGTTATGGGCCAAACAGAAGCTCTCCAAGAAGAAACAAGAATGATAATGCAACAGGTCAAATTTGCCACAGTTTGATTCCTTACACATTTCAGTCTCAAGACCAAGTAATGTTAGAGATGGTATGACTTTCAAGAACCATTTGGTCCAATCTCCTGTTTTACTGTGTGGAGACTCAAGGAGTAACTCGGCAAATTGATGGGGCAGCTAAGGGAACACAGGACTCCTGACTCCTCATTCAGATGCTGTTTTTACTCTATCTCATTGTTCTGAAAATGCTAGAACATCATACCTTTAGTACATTTTGTTATGATTTGCAGCCCCACTTGAAAGCTCTATAGTCCCATATTTTAAATCTTTACCATAAAGTTCTGGCATGATTGCACCTAGTTTATCATCCACCAAGCTAAGTAAAGAACAAATGGTGAGTATGTAAATAATTCCTAGTTAACACTGAAGTTATTTCTAGAAGCTTTCTTACGTGTATCATGTCATTATCTTTTTCATGTATTTTATTTTACTTTTATTTTATTTTATTTATTTATTCGATTGAGAGAGACACAGCGAGAGAGGGAACACAAGCAGGGGGAGTGGCAGAGGGAGAAGCAGGCTTCCCGTTGAGCAGGGAGCCTGATGTGGGGCTCTATCCTAGGACCCTGGAATCATGACCTGAGCCAAAGGCAGACACTTAACAACTGAGCCACCCAGGTGCCCCTTTTTCATGTATTTTAATTTACTTAATTTCTCAGCCTATGTTCTGGTAGAAGTAGTATATTCTCAGAATTTCTTAATAACAGTTGTATACCACTACTAGCTTCTTATGAAAATGAACTTGCAAAGATTTTGGATATCAGCACACATAAAAGCAGATGAAAAGTAAAACTTCAATTAAATTTGAGTCACATAAACTACAACTAAGGCTCGTTAGTAAAAATTGTACTTTATTTTGAAATTCTATCCCATTAGTGATCTATATGTCCTTAACCAGGGGGCTGATATGAAGAGATGGGAAGGACTTAATTAAAAAGCAAATGTGCTTAACAGGAGAATAAATATATCAGCTATTTCAAGGGTACAATTTTTTTTAATTGTTTCAATTTCAAAGTATGTAAATTTTGTTTAAAAGTCTCAACTGGAGGAAAATACACTGGAAATAAGCAACTTGCTCTAGGAATCCTAACTTGAAATACTCTACTGTTTTACTCCTACAATGGAGTCATTATGTGTGCTCGCTCTGGAACCAGACAGCTTCTGTGAGGTTTCATTCTGCTTCTGGCTAACTGTGTAACCTTGACTGATATATTTACCTCTTCTGATAAAGAGTTTATTCATCTTTCAAAGAAGGATAATAACAGTACCTACAACATTAGATTGTGGGAGAATTATCATTTTTTTAAATTCAGCATTGAGAACAGTGCCTAGCATTAATAAGTGTCAGGCTTTTGGTAATTACTATTATCATCTTCAGAACAGGAAACAACACACAATCAATCAAGAGCCCATTGTTGATCAATCATGAGGAAGAGGAGAAGGAGCACTGAACAGGGCCTTAGTGGTAAGTGGTTTAACTAGCCACTTGGTAGAAGAATAACTGGGGCCCAGAGAGACTGTACTTGCTGAAATAGAACAAAGTCCAGCTTTGTTCTGCTCTGTCCACCTGAAAAACGTATGATGGCCAGAGCTTTGCATGAGTTTGATTTCACAGATGTTATTCCATATTGAGTAGATAGGGCAAATGGAGTGAACTTTGTAACTCATCAAGGCAAGTTTGGACCGAGTCAGCAGTCGAAGTGAGACAAGGATTTCTGACTTTGACCATGAAGTTGGCTGGGTTCTACAAGACAGTCAATAAAATAAAAATGCCCATGCTGTCACACAAAGCAGGCATAAGGCCTCTGTTTAACTTACTTTCACATAGTGGCACATCAGGGATACAGTTTAAAAAATAAGAACTGCGATTCTATATTATCCATATTTTAAGGTGATAAATACATAATTTGTTTCTGATAACATTTACATATTTCTAGGCCCATTTTCATGTGCACCTTAACTTTTTCTTCTGTTGGAAATGCATAATTACATAACTTTGCTTTGAAGTTTGGCAGATCCTTAAGAGAGATTTGGCTAACTTAGAATATTATCACATTTAGCATAGCCCAGGAAGTCCAAAATCACCAAAAAGGGAAAGATAGTTGAAAAGAAATGTGTCTTTTCCATAGACGTTGAGAACAAATCACTTCTGTTGTTTAGCATTTTTTTCTCAAGTTATATCTGAGCCAAGGTTTAAAAAAAAATTTTTTTTAAAGATTTATTTATTTGAGAGAGAGAGACAGCAAGAGCATGTGTGTGCGTGAACGGGGGGAGGGGCAGAAGGAGAGAGAGGGAGAGGATCTCAAGCAGACTCTGTGCTGAGCACAGAGCCCAACACAAGGCTCAATCTTATGACTCAGAGATCATGACCTGAGCTGAAATCAAGAGTCAGATGCTTAATGGACTGTCACCCAGATGTCCCTAAAAATAATTTTAATCCATCCTTTGGAAACATGCTTATTTTTAAAAGTGTACAATAGTCTTGGAACAGAGGGCTTTATCACTGGTCCTCCCAAAGGACTCTGAATAGGCATCAAAGGCTGTCTGGGTGACTAAAATTGCATAGTAATTGTTTGGATATTCATGTGGTGGTAGTGCTGTTGGGAGAGGAGATGATGATAGGTGCCATCAGATTCTCAAAAGGTTTCATGACTCCCTCCCAGAAAGATAAACCAGTCCTGATAATAGAGGGGAAAGATGATCCACGGACATGTGCATTAAGGGGAAATACATATGCAGATGGTATAAATGGCTGCATACTGCCTCTCCTCCAAATTTCCAAAACAAAAGAGGATGAGAACAAAACAAATTATACTTTCCAGCAATCTCCGAATCATCCCAGGTAAGAAGTGTTGGTTGGATGGAAAGAAATGTGAAGAGTTCATCTTTGATGAGAAGAGAAGATTGAGTTTTTGGTTGACTCAAGCTTGGTCTCGCCCGTATGAATGTATTTAGGACTGTGACAATCTAGTGCTAACATCAAGCAGGGATCACACATGATTCATTCATTTAAAACTTTTAACTCCTTGGAGGTGATATTGCTAGAACCATTCCATAGATGAGAAAACCAAAGCACAGGAAGGACTAGCAACTTTCTCAAGATCAATTTCAAAACTAGTTATCAACTGAGCTAGCATGTGACCCCAGGCATTCTGACTCCTGAGCCTATGCATCTAGACATCTAGGTCTTCCTGCCTCCAGCAACACCCTGCTGAGCTTGGGAACTGGATTTATACAATCACTGTATTGATGGCTGAGGGAGCTGGCTGGGAAGCGGGTTGAGTGTAAGCTAAGGCCACCCTTTGTGCTGACTCCCTTCCACGTTCTTGCAGCCTCTGGATGTGGTTTACTGTGACTTGAGCTCTTTGAACATAGGGGTTTTCTCTATTTCTGTCAAGGGGAACTGATACCATATGTGACCACCTGTGGGATGAGGATTTGATTTTAACGAGAAAGACACATTTGAATGCCATCAGTTGCTTGAGCCCATAGCTAAAAAAATCCTACACATCTACTGAGACTTAGAATGTGAAATAATTCTAGGGGAAGATTTCACGGGAGACCCTGGGAGACTCGAAAGAATCTTAAATGAAAAATTAGGAGCCTCTAATTCTAGTCCTGGTTTTGAAATTAGCATGGATGACTTCCACCTCTCAGTCATAGTGTTTGCATTTATAAACTGGTATATTAAGCTAGTTTAATACCCTGGGGTCTTTAAAATTTAATGATTCTACGATTTGATCCTGATTATGCCTCATGACTATATACTTCATGTTGACTGAGGAGATATGAGTTTGTAGACTTGTGTGATCCTCTCCATATAGGGGACTAGGCTGTGGGATTCATTAAAACTATTACTTGAGGTTCAATACTGGTTTTGTGGAACACTCAAGTGCCAAAGAAATTTACAGTCATTCTGAGGTGAACTAGAATTCCAGACTGATATTAAAATCTAATTTAAAACTAGATTTCTCAATTTGTCTCCCAAGCTGCTAACTTCCCACCCCCATATCCAAGCTGCAAATAAATTTTGGATAGTGTAAACCATTTCTTTGCAAGCTAATTTCTCCCTTTATCTCTGAGGTTCAGGCCAATTTGCTCCACTTAATGTTCTAATCACTTTTCTCTAAAGAGGAAAGGAAGGAACATGACTTAGCAAAGACAGGCTTTTAAGGTAGGCAATTGCAATAAAAAAAACTAATGAAACCGTCTGTGCCACTGGGATATAATACTCATTTCAGGTGTGCATGGGTAAGCTCTGTTATGTTGATGGGCAGCATCAACAGTGGGGCTATTTCTACTCAAGCCAGTGTTTCTCCATAGACTACATCCACATTACAAGAATCAAAACTTCCCAGTAGGAGAAGTTTCACTTGATTTGAGCCTGATGGGAGGTGGAGACTGATAATTAAAAATCAATATAATATACCTAAGACAATATCACTATAAAGCAGGTGTCAAAAGACTATTTTAGGAGTTAAACCAAGTTAATTTAAATAAATGTTTTATTTACCCCAATAAATTGACACTGGCATTATCTAAGGTGGATATTCTTTTTTATGCTACTTATTCTTCTTAGAAGCTTTTGGTGAAATGGAACAATATATCTCTGGGGGCTCTATGGAGGTTAAATGATACAGTACATATAAAATTCTTGGACAGGGGCGCCTGGGTGGCTCAGTCGGTTAAGCGTCTGCCTTCGGCTCAGGTCATGATCTTAGGGTCCTGGGACTGAGCTCCGCATTGGGCTCCCTGCTCTGCGGGAAGCCTGCTTCTCCCACTCCCTCTGCCTGCCACTCTGCCTACTTGTGCTCTCTATCTCTTTGTCAAATAAATAAATAAAATCTTTAAAAAAATAAAATAAAATAAAATTCTTGGACAAGTAACTGGCATATATATATATGTATATATATATACATATATATATATATAAATAGAGAGAGAGGGAGTAAATTCTCAATATATGATACCCATTTCATGTTAGGAATTTTGTTTGGCTCTGTGAAAGAGGCACACAAAAGCAACTGCTTAACCAAATGACTATACTTTCCTTATGCAACAGAAAGCTGGGGTTGGCAGCCACGGGCTAGTGTAGAAACTCCAGTATGCCAGGGTCCCAGATTTTTCCATCTTTTCATTTGGCTTTTGTCCCAATGCTTCCAAAGATGGCTCCTACCCCTCCAAGCCTCACAGCTACCTTCCAGAAAAGGAGTAAGAAGAAATGGCGAAGAGCATTATGCAGCTAAGTCTGTCTTTTTTTTTTTTTAAAGATTTTATTTATTTATTTGACAGAGAGACACAGCGAGAGAGGACATACAAGCAGGGGGAGTGGGAGGGGGAGATGCAGGCTTCCCGTGGAGCAGGGAGCCCGATGCGGAGCTCGATCCCAGGACCCTGGGATCACGACCTGAGCCGAAGGCAGACGCTTAACGACTGAGCCACCCAGGCACCCCGCTAAGTCTGTCCTTTTATTTCTTTAAATCAGGAAGACCTCTGGACAACCAGAAGCCTGCCTGGAAGACTCCAGGTCATGCCTTCTTGCTAGAACGCAGCCACATGGATCCACATGGCTATAAAGGAAGCTGTGAAATCAAATTTTATAACTGGGCATACTGCTACACTCAATAAAATTGTTGGGGCCATCAATAGTATATAAAACCAATCCAGGTGTCCTCAGTTAATATCATACCATGACTCTGTTGGTAACGAGGAGGGGCGAATGGATATTGGGAAATCAATCAGGAGTGTTAGACACAGCTATTACCACCTTATGTTTATACATCATATAATCTCTTTAAAAGCATCATATAATTTTGTTTTCCAAGATGCATGGCAATTGGTTGTCTCCTTAGGACAAAATGCTCAAAGGTTCAGAAGCAATAAAAGAAATCTTTGGCTCTGGTCTGATGTTCCCCATGCATCACTACTTCAGGGATGCTTTTAATGTCTCCATTCAGTTCTGCTGTACCATTTTCCCTGAATCATCTCCATCCGATGAGTCATCTCCCACATAATTAGCTGCACATTCATTATCTGCCTTCTGAGAAGTTGTAGTTTCTTCCTGCTCCTACCTCAGCTGAGTTCTTCAGCTGATTTCCACTTAATTGGCAGCTACGTGGATTACTAGCAGCCTGTATTTCTAGTTCCAGTTCTATGGCCAGCTCTGGTCAACCTAGTGGTGTGTTCTAAAGCCCGTGGTGTGCAGACCAGCATCATCTGGGAGCTTGTTAGAAATGCAATTCCTTGTGCCCCACCCCCTTGGATCTGTGGAATCAGAATCTCTGGGAAAAGGGCCCAGGAATCATTTTTTTTCCCTCCAACTAATTGAGGTATAATTAGCCTCAATAAAAGAATCTTGGGCTTTAACAAACTCTTTATGATTCTGATTCATGCTTAAGTTTGAGAAACATAGTCTTTGCCAGGTGTTTTCAGCATATCTTTGGCCTAAACACTGAGCAGAAGTGGAGATGCTCACACTTGGGGCTACCCATACATACAGAGTAGTAGCTTATTCACCCTATCTGCAACTACCATTTACAAGCAGAAAATGCTTTAAATATTTTTGATTTAACTGTAATCAGAAAGAGCATAGCTGGTTTGGGAAAACATGAACATTCCAAACATAATAAAATATAGTCAATTATATTGGGTTGTGCTGATTTCCTGAGGGACAATGAATGTCATCTTATACAATCCCTAACCAAGTAAACAGAGCTGCCTACTTTTTGATTCACACTCTCACACCTGTGTGTTGGAACCTGCCAGAAGCACTGAATTAAAATATAATGCAGCCCATCTATTCATAAAATTCTATTGCAGCAAACCCAGAGGAGTTTGCAATGCAAGGCAATAAAAAAGGTTCTTTGTGTCCTTCAAGAATTTAGCACAGGATGTTGGCCATCATGGTCCTCGGTGGAACATGCAAATTTTCTCATTAACTACTTTAAGAATTTCTAGAAGTGTAGTTTTCCATGACTTCATAAGGTTTCAGAGGAAATAAACTTATCAAAGGTTCTTATTCCTAAATATGTGAAATAGAACCAAACGTCCTTTGTGTATTCATTTCCTGATTTTAAGATACATTTATGGAAAGCCTATAGCATGCAAGGCATTATGTTGCTATCACAAAGATAGAAAATGAATAATACAGAGTTTGAATAACCTCACAGAGAAGCAGTCCCAGGGCTGGTATTGAGAAGATGATTTTTTTCAGAATGAGAGTCCATGAAGGAATGAATCAAGTAACAGCAATGAAATGAGTGCACATAGATTCAAGACATTTAATTGATCAGTTATTACACTGTTTCGATTTGAATCACTGGTACTATTCTTTGAAGTTCATAAACGTTTTGTACCTGGTAGGGCCCAAGCTTTGGTGTAATCTACTACAGACAAGCTCATAGCTGCTATTCCTCAGTAGAACAGCTTAAAAGAAATAACTGGAAAAAACTATTGCAACTGAAAGGAGTCGCTAACAAATTTGTATGCATAATTTTCCTTAGATCATATTCCCATGTCTTCTGCAAAACACTAATGGCCATCAGGTATTATTTATCTCTTTTTTCACTCTTGATGTAGTATCCCTATACCCCCCCCCCACACACACACACAACAGCAATATCCGTTACCTGCCTAGCAGGACTAAATAGTATATAATGGTTTTTTGTGTTAAATTTTACACACAAATTCTCTCATAGAGATATATGTCTTTATCCAACTTGCTTTTTTCACTCACTCATTCATTAATTTAATAACTACTTATTTAAAAATATTTGTTCTAGGTCCAGGGGATTCTTTAATGAATAGGGAAGATGTGGCCTTTACCCTAGTAGAACTTAATTACCATTCACTACAGTACATAAACAAATGAAAATAATATTATAATGGTAAATTTTATGTGATGTGTATTTTATCACAAGAAAACAAGTGGACAAAATGATACTATAGTGTCAGGTAAGAATAAATACCCAAAAGGGAAATTAAGTAATATCAGAGAACGGAGAACAACACGGGAAAGGGAAGTGTGTTATTTTATTTTATTATTTTTTACTTTTTTATTACTATTACATTCAGTTAGATACAGTGGTAAGACCAGTCTTCTTTGAAGATGTGATATTTTAGCAAATGACATTAAGTGAGCAAGTAAGATTAAGGAGGTGACATGTGAGCAACTGTATTAAGGGAGGGTGTAATCCATGCTAAAATCTAGGAAAAGGAGTATTCCAAAGGCTGCAGGCATCACATTCAAAAGTCCTGAGGTAGGAATGGCCTTGGAGTAAATGAAAGATGGAAAGAAGTCAAGTGTGGTTAGACACAAAGAGAAATAATAGTAAGAAATGAGCTGGGAGGAGATCCAAGAGGCCAAATTCTGCAAGGATTCTGAGGCAACAGTGAGGGGTCATTGGATTCTGAGTGTGACGGAAAGCTAAGCAACGTTTTGTAAAAGGAGAGTAATATGATTTGATATATTTTTAAAAAAATTAAACTTCTTATTTTGAAACAATTATATATTCACATGCATTTGAAAGAAATAATATAGGGGTGTCTGGGTAGGGTAGTTGGTTAAGCAGCCGACTCTAGGTTTCTGCTCAGATCATGATCTCAGGATCATGAGATGGAGCCCCATGTCGGGCTTGTGCTGAGCATGGAGTCTGCTTAAGACTCTCTCTTCCTTCAGTCAGAGAAAGACATGTATCATATGACCTCACTGATATGAGGAATTCTTTTTTTTTGTTTTTAAAATTTTTTTTTTAAAGATTTTATTTATTTGCGAGAGAGAGAATGAGAGAGACCATGAGAGGGAGGAGGGTCAGAGGGAGAAGCAGACTCCCTGCTGAGCAGGGAGCCCGATGTGGGACTCGATCCCGGGACTCCAGGATCATGACCTGAGCCGAAGGCAGTCGCTTAACCAACTGAGCCACCCAGGCGCCCTGATATGAGGAATTCTTAATCTCAGGAAACAAACTGAGGGTTACTGGAGTGGGGGTGGGTGGGAGGGATGGGGTGGCTGGGTGATACACATTGGGGAGGGTATGTGCTATGGTGAGCACTGTGAATTGTGCAAGAATGGTGAATCACAGATCTGTACCTCTGAAACAAATAATGTAATATATGTTAAGAAAAAAAAAGAAGTAGAAGATAGCAGGAGGGGAAGAATGAACGGGGGGAAATCGGAGGGGTAGACCAACTATGAGAGATGATGGACTCTGAAAAACAAACTGAGGGTTCTAGAGGGGAGGGAGGTGGGAGGATGGGTTAGCCTGGTGGTGGGTATTGGGGAGGGCACGTTCTACATGGAGCACTGGGTGTTATGCACAAACAATGAATCATGGAACACTACATCAAAAACTAATGACGTAATGTATGGTGATTAACATAACAATAAAAAATTTTTAAAAAAAGACTCTTCCTCCCCACCCCTAATAAATAAATAAATAAATAAATAAATAAATAAATAGGGGCGCCTGGGTGGCTCAGTTGGTTAAGCGACTGCCTTTGGCTCAGGTCATGCTCCTGGAGTCCCGGGATCGAGTCCTGCATCGGGCTCCCTGCTCGGCAGGGAGTCTGCTTCTCCCTCTGACCCTCCCCCCTCTCATGTGCTCTCTCTCATTCTCTCTCTCAAATAAATAAATAAAATCTTAAAATAAATAAATAAATAAATAATAAATCTTAAAAAAAAAAAAAAGAATATAGAAAGATCCTGTGTACCCTTTACCCAACATCCCCTAATGGTAACATCTTACAAAACTATAATATAATATCATAACATTAATACAGTCAAGTTACAGAACATTTCTATCACCTCAAGGATGCTTCTCGTTGCCCTTTTATAGCCACATCCCCTTCCCACCCCCTCCTCTGTCCCTGGCCCCTAGCAACCCACTAGTCTGTTCTCCATTTCCATAACTTTGTTATCTCAAGAATATTACATAAATGGAATTGTATACTCTATGACCTTTTGGGATTGACTTTTCCACTCAGCATAAATCCTTGTAGATTCATCCAAATTGTTGTGTATATCAATAGTACATTCCTTTTTATTGCTGAGTAGTATTCCATGGTATAGATGAACTACAGTTTAACTATTACCCTCTGAAGGACATCTGGGTGGTTTCCAGTTTGGGGTTATCAAGAATCATGGTGCTTTGAACATTTGGGTACAGTTTTCTGTGTAAACATGAGTTTTCATTCCTTTGGGATAAATTCCCAGGAATGGTATTGTTGGGTCATATATTTGAATTTTTTTTAAAGATTTTATTTATTTATTTGACACAGAGGGGGAGCGAGACAGAGAGAGAGCACAAGCAGGGGGAGTGGCAGGCAGAGGGAAAGGGAGAAGCAGATTCCCCACTGAGCAAGGAAGCCCAATGCGGTGCTCAATCCCAGGACCCTGGGATCATAACCTGAGCCAAAGGCAGACGCTTAATGACTGAGCCACCCAGGTGCCACTGTTTTATAAGAAACTGTCAAACAGTTTTCCAGAGTGGCTGTATCATTTCACATTTCCACCATCACAGAATGAGAGGTGTAGTTGCTCTGCAACCTTCTCAGCTTTTTGTTGTTCTTTAATTAAAAAAAAAAAAATTTTTTTTTATTTTAGCCTTCTAATAGATGTGCAGTGGTATCCTGCTGTGGTTTTAGTTTGGATTCCCCTAATGGCTAATGATGTTAAGCATCTGTTCATATCCTTATTGGTCATCTGAATATCTTCTCTGATGAAGTGTTTGTTCAGATCTTTGACCCATGTAACATTTTAGCTAATACTTATGTTTGCATTAATCTAGAATCTTCCCTTTCTATTTCACCCAAGTAAACTGGGTTATACTGTAATATTTTAAACTTGAAGTTCTTAGGAGGAAGATGACTAATTTCTTTGAAAATTAATTTTCCAACAAATAAGAAACAGATTTTATCCAAACCTCTTTGTAAAATGTGCTTATAAGGCAGAATACCTGCCAAAGATGAGTCTGCTTTGATCTGCACTAGTACTAATTTTATAACCTACATTCCCTACTGAGTTCAAGCTAGGCATTAGTCAATAATACCTTATCTTTAGATATGCACTGTCTACAGAGGTAAGATAAGTAAAAATTAAAGCAATCATCTGAATATCTTAATTTCATAAAAATGTGCTTTCTTTTTAATTTGAAGAAGAAAATTAAGCCAAAGAATGTCTGGATTCTGAACTCTGCATACTTTGCATGTTTAGACATAACTTTAGTAAGTGTCTATTAATTAAATACAGTGAAACATTCCATTGTTAACTAGAAAAATACATAAGTACTAATTGGATGATTCAGCCATAAGAAACATGAACAGCTCTTTCTTTAATATCGAGCAATTCTGTGCTTGTTTGCTCTATCCCATTTTCCCTTATGTAGACACGTACAGATTCTTTCTTTGTGGCAGTGTTTCCTTGAGGAAAGACTGCCATATTGGTTGCATCATTTTTTAAAATCTTTATTGGACTAAAATTTACATACATTTAAATACATCCATTTTTGCATGTAGTCCAATAAGTTTTGACAAACACACACTTGTTTCACCACCGCCACAATCAAGAAATAGAGCATATTTATCCATACTCATCTAACCAAAAAAAATTCCCTTGTGCCCTGTGAAGTCAGTTTGCTCCTGCTCCCCCAGGCAACAACTGATCTGATTTCTACCACTATAAGCTTAGTTTTTGTTTGCTCTATGATTTCAGATGAATGGATTCATACAGAATGCTCCCTTCTGTATCTGGCTTTCGTTGCTCTGCGTAAGGTTTCTGAGAGTCATCCAGCTTACTGGATTTGAATCTCAGCTCCTCTTTATGAGCTCTACGACATTTGGACCAATGATTTAAACTCTGTTTTCCTAGCTGAGAAATGATCTTATGTGTACCTCTCTGCTTGGGTTGTTCTAAGACTTAATCACAAGGTGCCTGGCTTGGTGTTCAGTAATTGTATCAATATGGATATAATTAATATCATTTATGTCACTGTATATTTTTCCTTTACCCTATCCTCCTACCAAAGGGAATAAGAGAATAATTCTGAAGATGCTGCAAGACTTACGAGAGGAAATCAACACCAAGAAAATACTACAGTTCTAAGTTTTATTATTGAAAAAAGATGCTCCCCTGAATCTCTGCCTCCTTCTTCCCTCTCCCCTTTAGCCTTGAACAAACTGACAGCAGACAGTACTGCTTCCTCTTTCCCAGGCTCCATTCTGCCCCTTCCAGAGTCCCGTGACTTCCAAGAAAAAGGGCTCAATGTCCTTTTTCCCCTGACCCAGACAAAGAGAATGTGAGAGCAGGACCAAAGACCTCCAGGGGCCTTCTCATAAAGGATCAATGTAAAAGACTGAACATGAAAGGCCTTCCCTTCTTCTAAAAAGGATCTCCTTGTCCTTACCGGAGTCCATCAAATGGAGAACTGGGATGTGGGAAAGGAAGAGCAACAGGACCAGATAAATATTTCCTCCCTGATTGTTGACCTCTACCAAATCTCTACCTGCAAATACTGGAAGATGACTGATAGTATAGCTTCTGTTTGCTTTTACCACTGTGCAACCTATTTTGCATGTGTTCTCTTACTCTTCTGTCCATCTCTTCCTTTGTTGTGCATCTATGATATTTTAATATGAACACCCATTCAGAGGAAGCAAGGGTGACAGGAGGTATGGTTTGCACTCTATATTTCCTGCAATTAGCAACTCTTAACAATAGGGTTAATAATTTAGTTAATTAGCATTGCTTCAATGTTCTAAAAGACATCTCTCTCTTACCACTACTCCCTGTCTGCTCAAACGCGGCCACCAACTGAGGACATTAAGGTCGCCAAATGAAAGTGAGATCTCATGTGTTTGATCAAAGTTAGATCTGTCTCATCTAGGGCTTTTCCAATAAATCAATTATAGTTCCATTTGCTTAGATGGGTCTTTAACACTTGAATTATTAGAGGAGCTTAGTCAGGGATACAATGACAAATATGAAAAAAATGTGCACAAAGAATGGTTTTAAGCAGCCAATGTTTGGCCCCAGGAAATTAATAATTCCTTTGGGTTTTTGTTTGTTTGTTTGTTTGTTTTGGTGGGTTTTTTTTGCTATGGATGGAAAATACATGTCTAACTAAGATGGATACGTGTATTAGAAATAACATGGCTGGAAAAAAAAGTAAGATACACATACATAATTTCAGATGAGATTTTGATGCATTAATTTATAATTTTTGAACTCATTTATTTCACTGAGTATAATGGTATTTGCCGTAGGTAGCAAAATTCTAATGAAAAATCCTTAAGACATGACTGTACTTTAAGATATACTTCAGTTTCTATTCGTTCACATGCTAATAAACATCCTATTGTTTATTTTATGAGAGAAATGAAACACTTAACAATTAAGACATTAGTGGGACCTCGATATGAGATGAATTGCAGAAGGATATGAACATTATCATTTATTTTTGATAGTCCATGTTAATCACGTTTCTCTGAATACTTCTTTGTGTCAGAGGTTGTTTGTGTTCCTCTACATTCCCCAACTCCATGGATCCATTCTAGATGGGTGCTATGACTCACTCTTACCAATGGAATGTGAGGTAAGTAAGTCCTATCCATGATAGGTAAGTGTGTGTGTGCCTCCCCCATGCTCTCTTTTCCTTATGGTTAAAAACAAAGGAATCCAAGATGGTGGACACAGTAAGATAAAAGAAGCCTGGGCCTTGTACTTCAACGAGGTCCACACAGAAGAACTACCCATCCTGCTTCAGACCAGAAAGAAATGTGAGAAAGAAATAATACAAGAAAAAAAGTGTTTTACATTGTCACTAAGATTATAGGGTTGGTCTATGTTATTATCATTAATTATTCTGACTAACATAGTCTCCTTCCCCTATCAGATTTATGTGATAAAATGGGGTTGATATTCACATATCCAATTCCAGGAAACCACAGGCAGATATCTTTATAAATCCATTTACATCCTCATCTTATTGTTGCTTCTGCATGGGGCAGGATGAGGGTGGGTAGGAAAAGGGATAAATGTAGTCTCAGGGACTATATAAACTCTTACTTTTCAAATCCCAGGCAAGGCATAATGATTAGAATTTCCATAATGGGTTGCCAAGATCTCACAGGTTTAGAAAACCTTATAATAAGTTTCACGTTTATCTACCCTGCATAAATAGGGACAGAATATTACATTTTTTGTTTGTTTCCTTTTTGTTTTTTGCATCTCAAGGTTGTCACCATATTAAGAACTTAAGGCAAGAGGTAATAATCATGAGGTCAGTGGCCAGTGGATTAGAACCAATTTTCAACTGCTTCAGAAATAATTTTTATTATTTCTTTCAAAGTCTAATATTGGCACATTTTAAAAGTCTTTTTTTTTTTTTTTGTCTTTAAAAAAGCCAGCTGGAGAAATAAAGCTTGATTCTGCCAGAGGAAATAGTAGACTAATTATTCTCCACTATGAGCACCCATGGTGTAACTAAATGTTCCTTCCTACTATAGACTCTGGAGGGGTAAACTGTCTGTTATCTAGAAAAAAATATCATGTCATCCCCCTCATTGGCAAAGATGAGTGATACAAGAATAGATAATTGCTTCTTTTTCTCTGGGACTAAAGGAAGAAAAAGATTACATAAAGCCTGCCAAGGATTATTCACCCAATGTTTCTTGGGAGTTTACTATGGGACAAGCATAAACTTTTAAATGGGACCAAAGAAAATGCAGTGGAGACATTATCTCTCCCAAAGGAAGAGACATAATTCCAATTTAGTGTATTTATTCATTTGAAATAAAAGTACATCATGTGGAAATACAACTTAGATAACATATATGTGTAGACATACCTACACATTTAGATGTACACAGACATACATGTGCATGTCAAATAGCAATATTGAGAATTATTTTCCTATGTGATTAACTCATTCTAGAGGAAAACATCTTTGCCTAATGTGGCAGACTGCAAAAACAGCTATAATTCCTCAAACCTACCTGTCTGCATGTCCCTCTTATGATGTGATTTTGCAGCTTCTCCCACCAAAGGGTGACAGCTATTTCTCTACGTCTTTGATTGTGAACCAGCCCTGTGACTTGTTTTGGCCAAGAGATATGACTGAAGTAACAATGCTCCAGTTCTGGATCTTGGTCTCATGATACCTTGCATGCTTCCTTCCTCTCTCAAAACTTTGGCCAGGTAACATGTAAACAAACTCAGGCTAGTCTGTGGATGATGACATGCATATGACCCGATAGCCTCATTGTCCCACTGCCCAGCCAACAGCTAGGCAACTCTCAGAAATAGAGCCACTCTCTGCATGAGAAAACCCGATCAAGACAGGAAGAGCCACCCAGCTACGTCCAGTCCAAACTGTTGACCTACAGAATAGTAGGTTACATATACTACTATTTTAAGTCATTAGCTTTAGCATGGCTTGTTAAGCAGCATAAATGATGCAACCAATAAGGGACGTTTTAACCTTTGTATTAACCATGGCAGAATTTTTAGTAGGCTGCTAAATAAAATTCTACTTGTTCTTAAAAGTAAAGTTCTTACTCCTAAACCATAATTCTCCTTTTCTCCAATAATCATCGAAATGAATGTTGAAGCAGGCTGGAGTCTAAATTTGTACTTATTTACTAGATAGACCTTGGGGAAGTCACTTGGCCTCCCTAGGCTTTAGTTTGTCTTACCATGAGATGAGGATAATGATAATTTATAGAGCTTTGTTGGAAGGATTAAATGAACCGATGTAGGTAAAATTTCCATTACCATTACTATCCCTGCAACATAATAGGCACATATAAAGCAGTTCTTATTCTCCCCAAACTTTATCTATTTTTAAGTGTGCAATGATACCCTGTATCCCCCTCTGTCACTAATAAGTTATGAAACTATCACTCTGAGATAGAGTTAACTAACTTTCATTACAGTAGATTCTTCCTTGCATTTAAAATATATACATTTTTCCTGGGTCTTTTCACAAACTAGATTTATTAAACATAATACCGATCATAAAGAAATTATATAGATTACATTTATGTTGTATATATTATAATTATACATAATTATAAATTGCATATTACATATGGTGTGTGCATATGTATATGTAATCTGTTGATCATTACCTGAAATTATATGGGTATATTTCTATATTTGATTATTTATTATTTATCTCACCCACATGAATATAAACCCTTTGTGGTATTTTTGTTTTATATCTTCACCTGGGACAGCACCTGGGACACAGTAGGCATTCAATAAATATTTGTTGAATGAGAGAATGAATGAACAAATGCTTCTGAATCATTTCTGTGAAAGGAGTTGAATCATTCTTGGAAAGATACTCATAAATTCAAAGATTTTTCAAATGCAAAATTGGAGAGAGAGAGAGAACATGATCAGAAGGGATTTCACTACTGGTTTATCATTGCATTGAGAATTTCCTGAAATATTTTCTCCTCTAAATTTGAAGATTCCATTGAAAATTTGGAAAATTAACTATAATTCATTATGGGAGTACTCTCTCTGTAGTAGAAATTGTTCCTAAGACTTAGGACATTTAAGTTATAACTGTAAACAGCATAATCGGATATATTGTCTGTCATATAACCTATTTGAAAAGTGGATTTGAATCTTGTAGAGTGAAATAAAACTCTATGTAATTTCTTCTTCTTTTTAGTTTAAAATATGTTCCAACTTACTGAGCTGCCCAGAAAGAATCCATAAATCTTTGACCATGAAAAGCCCTTTTATTATCTTCTGCTAAAAATGATTTCCTTCAGGTAAATTGCACTCTACAAGCAATACTTCATTACCTATGTGACATATTATAGTTCAGTAGTGGCTCTAAGAATGCTTTGGAAATCCTTAAATTGCTCTAAGCTTTAAATTCAAATGTTTAAACTAAGCCAGCTCATCTAACAAAAAGAGCAACTAAAAGAAAATCAGGTCAGAAAAAGAAGAAGCAAATGCAGAAAACATTGGCCATAAAGTCAGAAAATATGAATTTTTATAGTTTTGGGTTTCATTTCTGGGTCATTTAATCTAAAATGCTTCATTTATTCTTCAGTCTGCTGGCATGATATAAATAATGGGCACCCAAAATAGATTATATGTAAATGGAAGATCATGGCACTTACTGAATATGTACAAAACTCCATCATAATTTTTTTTCAATTAGGATAAAATTTATCCTTCCATGGCTTCAACTATCATCTAAAGGCAAATGATGACCAATCTTAGTCACCAGTTCCCATCTCTCTCAACTGCTCCAATGGGCATCATCAATTACATGTCTTATCACCACCTTATCACCTACCACCAAGCTAGCATGACCCAAACAAAACTCAACAATCTCCTGTATTATTCATCTCATTCAATGACACTGTCATCCACAGGCTCCCCAAACACACATCTTAACACTTTTCCTTTCTCACTCTCTTTCTCTCTTTTAATAAGTCACCAGAGCCTGTTGTTTCTACCTTCAGATTCCAACTTCTGATCATCTTTCACAAACTGGTCTCAAATCACCTCCCCAAATCATGTCCCATCATTGTCCCTTCATTCCTTCAGGCTACTGAAGATCACACTTCTTGGGAGGATGTTGATTTGTTATGAAAAAATATTTCCTGAACTCAGTATCCTTACATCATTAAAATTGTAAATAAATATTAGCCTTTTATATTGCTGTTTTATAATTTTATATATTATAAAACTATTTTTAGTTTTTATTTTTAGACCAATTGCTTTTAGTTCTATACACTTGTTCGTTGAGTACACTTGTTTTATGAATATATTAGAAACACTTATAATGTATAAGTAATGATCTGATTTACAGATTTACAATAAGAGCTCACCTTATCAATTTTAAATAACAACACAAAAAGAAGACCCTTTGAAAAATCAATAAAAATCAACAGCTTTTCTAAAGAAACAGAAATTTAGAAATGAAAAGTAAAGTTCCAACTCACTCTAACAACAAAAATCTTGATTTGATGAGAAATGTGAAGATCCTCTAGAAGGGATATTATGTAACTCTATTGAATAATGCAGTGTAAAAAAACCCAAATAAATGAAGAGTTAACATTTTTTCTTTACTACAAGAACTCAATATTGTGAGTATTTTCTCCTAAGTCAGTTTATAAATCCAGTGTGACCAAAGTAAAACCCCCAAAGAATGCTATTTTATGTTACCAGAATTTTTCTAAAGTTTGTCTGGAAGAGCAATAAGGGAAAATTTTAACAATAAACAATAAAGATAGAAATTATCCTTTCAAATATTAAAAGATAGGAGCAATTAAAATCAAGGTACTGGCACAGGATTAGATAGAGATCAATGGAAACAGCGTGTAGAAATCTAGCCAAATATACAATGGGTAAACATGGCATTCCAAAACAATAGGGAAGAAATAATTATCCAGTCAACAGAACTGGACAACAAGCAAGTAACTTTGAAAGAAATAAATCTGGATTCCTATATTCTTTCCCAAAAGAGTTTCTATATGAACCAAAGATTTAAATGTAAAAAGCAAAAATAAAATTACTAGAAGGAAACACAAATAAATTTTAAATCCTAGAAGTACAGTACTTTCTAAACATTTTGGATGTTTGTAGAAAATGGAGTAATAAAGGAGATAGTGGAAAAAATTTGCAATACATGTAATATAACACATGACAAAGAATTAAAATCCTTACATATGAAACAGATCTAATACATGTAAAATACTGAGTAAAATGGCAGATTCAAGAGTAAGGTATAACATGATGCCATTTATAAGATTGTGCATCTATATCCACAAGCCTATAAATGTATACCTAGGTCTAGAAGGATATGCTACAGAATAATAATAATAATTATATTCTCATTGGGGGTACAATTTTTCAATATTTTTTATATTCATCTTTGACTATATTTGTACTGTTTTGACTTTTTATAATAAACATTTATAATAATTATAAAAATAATAAACCTATTTTAAGCAAAATAAATTTACACAGAAGAATAAATATAGAAAATAGCCAAAAGAGCACTGCAAAAGAAAAATAAACAAAAACTACTATTCTGTATTTTTTTAAAAGAGCTTACAATGGGGGGAAGGAAAGATGATGGAGGAGTAGGGGACCCTGTTTCAACAGGTCCCCAGAATTGAGCTGGATATCTACCAGACCACTCTGAGCACCCACGAAATCAGCCTGAGATATAAGAAGATCTGGATCTCTACAAACAGAATATCACAGGCGGTTGGTTTTGAGGTACAAAGCAGAGAGCCGTGATTCCTCGGGCAGATATCATAGGATAAACAGCAGCGGGAGGGACCCTGGCCATGGGGATCCTACACCGCCGGTAAGTGACAGCCTCACGCGCTGGGGACGGGCACAGACTCGCAGACCGGTAGTGGAAGGGAAAGGATTCTAGGGCAGCCCCCGGGGCGGAAACCCAGAGCGGAGGGTTCGCTCAGGTGAACTGGGAGCAGCTGGCGGTTTTAGAAGCACAAAGGGCAGAGACGGCCCTGACCTGGAGGCAGGACTGGGGGCGCCGTGGAGGGGCACACAACCTAGGACGCTGCAGTTTATAGCACCACGGACAGAAACGGAGAAAGTGTGGCCTGGAGAGCTCACTGAAGAACAGACTGAGGTCTCTCTGCTCTGAGGCAGAGGGTTGGAAACTGTCTCTTCTGCTCTGACTCGCGGAAAAGACGTGGAGCCGCCAGGGAAAGGCGCCAGAGAACAAAAGCCCCAAAGACTGATTCCCGCTGAGCCCATCCCCCGCCACAGGAGGGCAGGGTAACTCCGCCCCAACAGGGTTGCCTGAGTAACAGCGTGGCAGGCCCCTCCCACAGAAGACAGGCTAGGAAAACAAGAGGCCAGCAACCCTAAGGTCCCAAGAAAACAGGTGCATCTTGCTTGGGTTCTGATCAATAATTTGGACTCTATACATTCCCTCAAACACCCATCAACAGAATGACTAGGAGGAGCAGCCCCCAAAACAGAAAAGACTCAGAGATTATGACTTATGCTGCAGATTTACAAATGGATGCAGATATAACCAAGATGTCGGAGATGGAATTCAGGCTAGCAATTGTGAAGACAATGGCTAGAATGGAGAAATCAATTAATGGCAACATAGAGTCTCTAAGGGCAGAAATGAAAGCTGAATTGGCAGAACTTAAAAATACTATCAATGAGATCCAATCCAATCTAAATAATCTAACAGTTAGGGTAACTGAGGCAGAAGAATGAATAAGCGACCTAGAGGACAAGGGAAAAGAGGAGGCCAGGGAAAAACAACTCAGAATCCATGAAAATAGAATCAGAGAAATAAGGGACACCGTGAGGCGTTCCAATGTCAGAATAATTGGAATCCCGGAGGGAGTGGAGAGAGACAGAGGACTAGAAGATGTATTTGAGCAAATTGTAGCTGAGAACTTCCCTAATCTGGGGAATGAAACAAACATTCAAGTCCTAGAGGCAGAGAGGACCCCCCCAAGATCAAGGAAAACAGGCCAACACCCCAGCATGTAATAGTAAAACTTGCAAATCTTAGAACCAAGGAAACCATCTTAAGGGCAGTTAGGGGGAAGAGATTCCTTACGTACAGAGAGAGGAACATCACGACAGACCTATCCACAGAGACCTGGCAAGCCAGAAAGTCCTGGCAAGACATATTCAGGGTACTAAATGAGAAGAACATGCAGCCAAGAATACTTTATCCAGCAAGGCTTTCATTTAGAATGGATGGAGAGATGCAGAGCTTCCATGACCGGCAGAAGTTGAAAGAATATGTGACCACTAAGCCGGCCCTGAAAGAAATATTAAGGGGGGTTCTATAAAAGGAGAAAGACCCCAAGAGTGATCTACAACAGAAATTTACAGGGACAATCTATAAAAACAACGTCTTCACAGGCAACATGAACAATTAATTCATATCTTTCCATAATCACTCTCAACGTGAATGGCCTAAACACTCCCATAAAATGGCACAGGGTTGCAGACTGGATAAAAAGAGAGGACCCATCCATATGCTGCCTATAAGGGACTCATTTTGAACTGAAAGATACATCCAGACTGAAAGTGAAGGGATGGAGATCCATCTTCCATGCCAGAGGACCTCAAAAGAAAGCTGGGGTAGCAATTCTTATATAAGACAAATTAGATTTTAAACTCAAGTCTGTAATTAGAGACACAGAAGGACACTTTATCATTCTTAAAGGGTCTATCCAACAAGAAGATCTAACAATTGTAAATATCTATGCCCCCAACATGGGAGCAGCCATCTACATAAGCCAACTGTTAACCAAAATAAAGAGTCATATTGATAACAATATGTTAATTGTAGGAGACCTCAATACTCCACTCTCAGCAATAGACAGATCATCTAAGCAGAAAATCAACAAGGAAACAAGAGCTTTGAATGATACATTGGACCAGATGGACCTCATAGATATTTACAGAACATTCCACCCTAAAACAACAGAATACTCATTCTTCTTGAGCACACATGGAACTTTCTCCAGAATAGACCATATACTGGGTCACAAATCAGGTCTCAACCAAAAGATTGAGATTATTCCCTGCATATTCTCAGACTACAATGCTCTAAAACTGGAACTGAATCACAAGAAAAAATTTGGCAGAAATTCAAACACTTGGAAGCTAAAGACCACTCTGCTCAAGAATGTTTGGGTCAACCAGGAAATCAAAGAAGAACTTAAACAATTCATGGAAATCAATGAGAACGAAAACACATCAGTCCAAAACCTATGGTATACTGCAAAGGTGGTCCTAAGGGGGAAATACATAGCCATCCAAGCCTCACTCAAAAAAATAGAAAAATCCCAAATTCACCAACTAACTCTACACCTTAAAGAACTAGAGAAAAAGCAACAAACGATGCCTAAGCCGTGCTTCAGAAGAGAAATAATTAAAATTAAAGCAGAGATCAATGAATTAGAAACCAGAAACACAGTAGATCAGATCAACGAAACTAGAAGTTGGTTCTTTGAAAGAATAAGATCGATAAACCACTAGCTAGAATTATCCAAAAGAAAAGAGAAAGGACCCAAATTAATAAAATTATGAATGAAAGGGGAGAGATCATGACTAACACAAAGGAAATAGAAACAATTATTAGAAATTATTATCAACAACTATATGCCAATAAACTGAGCAATCTGGATGAAATGGAGGCCTTCCTGGAAACCTATAAGCTGCCAAGACTGAAACAGGAAGAAATTGACAACCTGAATAGGCCAATAACCAGTAACGAGATTGAAGCAGTGATCAAAAACCTCCCAAAAAACAAGAGTCCAGGGCCTGATGGATTCCCTGGGGAATTCTACCAAACATTCAAAGAAGAAATAACACCTATTCTACTGAAGCTGTTTCAAAAAATAGAAACAGAAGCAAAACTTCCAAACTCATTCTATGAAGCCAGCATTACCTTAATCCCCAAACCAGGCAAAGACCCCAACAAAAAGGAGAATTTCAGACCGATATCCCTGATGAACATGGATTCCAAAATCCTCAACAAAATCCTAGCTAATAGGATCCAACAATACATTGAAAGGATCATCCACCACGACCAAGTGGGATTTATCCCCGGGATGCAAGGGTGGTTCAACATTCGCAAATCAATCAATGTGATAGAACACATTAATAAGAGGAGGGAGAAGAACCATATGGTCCTCTCAATTGATGCAGAAAAAGCATTTGACAAAATACAACATCCTTTCCTGATTAAAACTCTCCAGAGTAGATGGATAGGGGGAACATTCCTCAAGTTCATAAAATCCATCTATGAAAAACCCACAGCGAATATCATCCTCAATGGGGAAAAGCTGAGAGCCTTTCCCTTAAGATCAGGAACACATCAAGGTGCCCACTCTCACCACTATTGTTCAAGATAGTACTAGAAGTCCTAGCAACAGCAATCAGACAACAAAAAGAAATAAAGGTATTCAAATTGGCAAAGAAGTCAAACTCTCTTTTCACAGACGACATGATACTTTATGTGGAAAACCCAAAAGACTCCACCCCCCAAATTACTAGAACTCATACAGCCATTCAGTAATGTGGCAGGATACAAAATCAATGCACAGAAATCAGTTGCTTTCTTATACACTAACAACACAACTGTAGAAAGAGAAATTAGAGAAATGGTTCCATTTACAATAGCACCAAAAACCATAAGATACCTTGGAATAAACCTAACCAAAGAGGTAAAGGATCTATACTCTAGGAACTACGGAACACTCATGAAAGAAATTGAAGAAGACACAAAAAGATGGAAAAATATTCCATGCTCATGGATCGGAAGAATAAATATTGTTAAAATGTCTATGCTACCCAGAGCAATCTATACCTTCAATGCCATCCCGATCAAAATTCCAATGACATTTTTCAAAGTGCTGGAATGAACAATCCTAAAATTTGTATGGAATCAGAAAAGACCCCGAATCGCCAAGGAGATGTTGCAAAAGAAAAACAAAGCTGGGGGCATCACGTTGCCCAATTTCAAGCTATATTACAAAGCAGTGATCACCAAGACAGCATGGTACTGGCACAAAAACAGACATATAGACCAATGGAACAGAATAGAGAACCCAGATATGGACCCTCAACTCTATGGTCAAATAATCTTTGACAAAGCAGGAAAAAACATGCAATGGAAAAAAGACAGTCTCTTCAATAAATGGTGCTGGGAAAATTGGACAGCCACATGCAGAAGAATGAAACTTGACCATTCTCTAACACCATTCACAAAGATAAACTCAAAGTGGATGAAAGACCTCAGTGTGAGACAGAAATCCAGCAAAATCCTAGAGGAGAACATAGGCAGTAATCTCTTTGACATCACCCACAGCAACTTCTTTCAAGATACATCTCCAAAGGCTAGTGAAACAAAAGCAAGAATGAACTTTTGGGACTTCATCAAGATAAAAAGCTTCTGCACAGCAAAGGAAACAGTCAACAAAACAAAGAGGCAACCCACAGAATGGGAGAAGATACTTGCAAATGACACTACAGATAAAGGGCTGGTATCCAAGATCTATAAAGAACTTCTCAAACTCAACACCCAAAAAACAAATAATCAAGTCAAAAAGTGGGCAGAAGATAGGAAAAGACACTTCTCTGAAGAAGACATACAAATGGCTAACAGACACATGAAAAAATGTTCATTATCATTAGCCATCAGGGAAATCCAAGTCAAAACCACACTGAGATACCACCTTACACCAGTTAGAATGATAAAAATGGACAGGGAAAGAAACAACAAATGTTGGAGAGATTGTGGAGAAAGGGGAACCCTCTTACACTGTTGGTGGGAATGTAAGTTGGTACAGCCACTTTGGAAAACAGTGTGAGTTTCCTCAAAAATTTAAAAATAGAGCTACCCTATGACCCAGCAATTGCACTACTGGGTATTTACCCCAAAGACACAGATGTAGTGAAAAGAAGGGCCACATGCACCCCAATGTTCATAGCAGCAATGTCCGCAATAGCCAAACCATGGAAAGAGCCGAGATGCCCTTCAACAGATGAATGGATAAAGAAGATGTGGTCCATCTATACAATGGAATATTACTCCATTACTCCATGGGACTGGAGGAGATTATGTTAAGTCAAATAAGTCAAGCAGAGAAAGTCAATTATCATATGGTTTCACTTATTTGTGGAACATAAGGAATAGCATGGAGGACACTAGGAGAAGGAAGGGAAAAATGAGGGGGGGGAATTGGAGGGAGAGATGAACCATGAGAGACTATGGACTCTGAGAAACAAACAGGGTTTTAGAGGTGAGGGGGTAGGGGGGATTGGTTAGCCCAGTGATGGGTATTAAGGAGGGCACGTATTGCATGGAGCACTGGGTGTTATATGAAAACAACGGATCGTGGATCACCACATCAAAAACTAATGATGTATTGTATGGTGACTAACATAAGATAATTAAAAAAAAAAAAAAGAGGTTACAATGATGGGGTGCCTGGGTGGCTCAGTGGTTAAGCGTCTGCCTTCGGCTCAGGTCATGATCCCAGGGTCCTGGGATCGAGCCCCACATCGGGCTCCCTGATCCATGGGAAGCCTGTGTCTCCCTCTCCTACTCCCCCTGCTTGTGTTCCCTCTCTTGCTGTGTCTCTCTCTGTCAAATAAATAAATAAAATCTTTAAAAAAAAAAAAAAGAGCTTACAGTGAATAAGTATATAAAGAGAGAAATAATGTGGATTGGTATTGAGGGGACAGTTCATTATTTATTGTTTGTTATATTTCATTCTAAATTCATCCTCTGGTTTGCCATGTAAATAGAATAATCCTTTAAGATACTTATGGACTCAATTTATCTATTTATGATTGATATAATGAAATATAAGGAACTATATTTTAGGCACATTATAATGATTAATAACACTTTTACTCTAGTAATTTAAAACTAAAATATCACCTACTTTTTGAACGCCATGTGCTTTATTAAAAGTCATTTTCATTTAAAATTTTAATTATATTTATCTAACTTAGATGTTTAATATTCGTAAGTTCAAATATATTTCTATCAAGAAATTCATCTCTTCTCTTTGTTTTTCTTACCATCAAGAAAAAAACTTAACTGTTTTATATACGTGTATGTGGCCGTGTGTGTGTGTCATGTGTGTATGTGTGTGTAACAGCACCAGAGGTTTGGAAACGCAGGTCACAATATATCATTAACATCATCGCTCCTGTGGTTTCTCAGTAGAATGAGGGCAACCTTGGCCATGCTGTAACCTTAGATGTACTACTTCTGACTAAGCAGCTCATATAATAACCATTTCACCTCTACAGAAGACAGTGGAGAAAAGGAAACATAGAACATTAAATTTTATGAGGAAAAAACTACATTCCCTTTCTTAAGGAGTATAGACTGATTGTAAAAGCTACACTCTTTGGGACAATTCATTAGAGAATACTATAAAAATGTATTCCAATTTCAAAGAAAAACCATAAAAGAATAATGTTAAAAGCCTTTCTTGACAACTCCTACTCTCAGACTAAGCCAGGTCCCTGTCTTACAAGCTTACAGCATTCATTGCCCTAGGAAGTAGTATTCCAAGTAGACTGTGATCTTTGAATGGAGGGCTTGTGTTTATCTTGGCTGCTATTGTATTCGGTGCCTACCACGTGCTGGGCAAAAAAATACATACTAAAATTATTTATGGAATGCATGGAGAGTTAAATAAATGCATTAGGATTGAAATTAAAATTCCTCATCATGCATGGTTTTGTTGTTTTACACACACAAAGATATAGTAGTTATGTATGTGTTGTACTACTATACCACTATATTATGTATATAAAAACACAAACATAAAATAGATTTTAAAAGCATAAACTCATTTTCTAATATTTACTGCTCATGTATTATCTTGTGCCCCCCCCCCCCCGCCAGATTAAATACCACCTCTAACCATGTTCATTGCCTCTGTCCCTTTGAAGACAACTGATCTAAAGAATTACTAGTAGTCTCATATATTGACTCGTTTAATGGTGAGAGAAAACACACAAAATAGACAGGAAGCTAGAAAAATGGGGTCGGGGTCAGTCATGAAGAAATGTTCAGTGGTACTGAGACCAGAGCCAGTGGAGACCAACATCTGAGTCTCAGAACTCTGTGATGTCACATAGTTTATATCAGGTCACTGATATTGCTGCTGATCCTGCAGGTTACACAGTAGCAGGAAACAAGCTGGTTTTAAGTAGGGTCTGATTTGCCTAAGTTCAACATCCCCATGTCAGTGACATTTTATAGACTAAGTTTTGATGTAAGCCACAAAGCAAACACATTACCCAGCTCCCGTGGAACCAAAATGCCCAAATCAATTCAGGCTCAGATAAAAGTGATCCCCCTAGATTGTGAATGCTCCTGCTTAATCCAAACATTCAAAGCTATTCTATAGTTCAGTTCTGAGTTTTCTCTTCTTTATCTTGGACATGAATGGGATGTACAAGAATATTTGCAAAATGAGTCTCAGGGGGGCGCCTGGGTGGCTCAGTTGGTTAAGCGACTGCCTTCGGCTCAGGTCATGATCCTGGAGTCCCGGGATCGAGTCCCGCACCGGGCTCCCTGCTGGGCAGGGAGTCTGCTTCTCCCTCTGACCCTCCTCCCTCTCATGCTCTCTGTCTCTCATTCTCTCTGTCTCAAATAAATAAATAAAATCTTTTAAAAAAAAATGAGTCTCAGGGATTTCCTAGACAACTCTTAATAATTCATTGGGGAAACCTGGTTGTTAATGCCTGCACTCAAACCATTTGCAGAAACACATCTACATGAAATTCAGAGATGATAATAAACAGAAGCTTAACAAATATGGCCACAATAATTCTTCCAGGCGTAGCATCCCTAGTTACTGTTTATGACTATAGTCATGAAAGCTGATAAACAAAGGTATGAAAAGATTTCATTATATGAATCTGAATGCAGAGTTGAGAACATTTAGCATACAGACACCAATTATCACATGTGTCAGAAATGCTCAAGGTTTCTCCTTACTCAACTAGGGTTACTCAGTTACTTGCTAAATTCATTCTTCATGACTCCTCACTCGTCCGCCAAAAAACCAGGATTTTACATTTGGTTCCCTTAACCTTTCTTTACTGCTACTACTCTCTTGCCTCACCATCCCAGCCGCTCATGCCATTCCCTTTCTTTATTTCTCTCCTTGCCTCTTTCATTTCGGAGACTCTGCTCTCTCTCTTACCTGATGTGACTAAGAATTAGCATGAAACATCCTTTCTCTAACCCACTGGCACAAGATACCTTGCAACTTAGATCCGAATGGAGACCAGAGTTAGAAATCCTCATAACGTATTTAAGAAAACACGAATGGGTGCAAAGGCAGTATTTAATGTTTGCTCATTGAAAATGTTCCTGGCTACGTAGCTGAGGTTTGAAATCCGAGTAATTAGGGTTGCAAGAACAAGATTATACAATTTTTTTTTTCAATTTGGAATAGTCAGATGCTGAAAATTCTTTGCATATAAATTGTAAATTATAAAGAGAAAGGCAGGAAGTCAGGAATGTAGAGAAGAATCAATCAGGGCCCATCACGGATGGGGAGGAATGGTGTAATCTGAGGCTGTGCTAGTGCCCGGAAGAACAACGGAGAAAGCTGTTTCCTGAGCTAAGGCTTTACCTTCAGCAGTCTCCGGTTGTCAGGCCAACGTGCTGCCTGCGATGGGCAGACCATTAGAACATCTCAGCCCAGATGTGTTTATTGTTTTAGCTAATCGTGTTCAGAGTTCCCAGGAAAAGTCATATTGGCCAGGTAGATTTTGACAAGGTGGAGATGGAAATCTCTCTTTGTTGGAGGGAGACTGAGAGGGACAGAGTAGGGAGAAGAGGCCAGGAGCCTGTGTCTGGCTTGGTGAAGAGTGACAGTGAGGGACCCAGAAAGCCAAGGGAGATCATGAAGACTGTGTGCCTTGGAATGTCAGACCCCCTCCACCTGCATGGTTAGTACGCTCAGGAGGGTAATGGTATGGATTAAGGGGAATGGTGTGGGGATGGACCACGGCTATTAAGCTGGGGTTTGAGAGAAGATGGAGAATCCCAGGAAGGTACCAATCATCAAATCCAGAGGCGTTCCCAAAGAGAAAATAAACTCTGAAACTGGAGGTCAGTGACCATAACAAACAAGTTAGAACCATGAGTTTAGAAAACGGTCCCTGGAAAGACACTTGGATTGCAGGTGTGATCTGTAAAATATTTACCAACTAGCACCAAATGGGTACCAACCAATCAGAAGAGATGCCTGGAAGAATTAGTGGAATAGTGTCCTGGAACCCACTTCCATGATGAATATGAGCAAATTCTAAGTTCACTTGTCTCCTTGACAGGCCGTAGAACATTCTACAAAGAGTTTTAGGTAACTAAGGAAATAAGTTTCTGGATCTTGTGCTAAAATCTTTCCAAGGAATAAGAGTTCTTCGTTTTTGTTTTCTGTTTTCTTACATTTGGAGCATGATTTCCATTTATGTTAAAGAAAACTAGGAGAGGTTTTCATTTATGTTGAAAATACCCTCTCAAAAATCCAAAAACTACAAAGTCACACATTAAACTCTGATCTCTCTAAGGGGAGATACTAAGAGGAAAGTCTTGTTCATCTTTGTACTCACAGCATGGGATCTATAGGACTCATCAAATAAGTTGTTGGGTTTTTTTTAATGGATGAATGAGTGAAATTATTGCTACCAGAGAAGGAAAAGTAAGTTAGAAGGGAATTATAGAGACAGACTTGAGGTCTTCTGATAATTAACTTTATAATGTGGAATTCTCCATGAACCAGTAGTCTTTATTTCTTTAAATGACTTTGATGACTTTCCAATTTTAGCTTCTCATTTTCAAGCGAATCCTGGGAAGTGGTGATCTGTTCATACCCATGGAACTACTCTGCATCAAAACTTAGATGAGAACTGATTTTCATAATCCAAGAATGGTCGTATTTTCCCTATCTTTATCACCTATTACTTTTGATTCTCAGGTATTTTTCATCTGCAAAACATGGTTAATATTCATTTAATTGCTGTAGTTACTGTAAAGAGAACATCGTTGCTGTAAAGAGAACACGAGGCAGTATCAAAGTGCTATCGCGTACTCAATATCAAAGGAATGAGGCGCCTTCATCACTAGACGGTTTTAATCAATTCAGGTACATGTGAGGCTATGTGCATTATTAAATCTGAGGATTGACATTATCTTTAACAAGTGTGTCTTTTAAAAAATCCTTTGGTACTTATTTATCCTAGACTCAATACAATACCATCTGCTCTCAGACATCCTTGTGAGGTTGCTCGAAGGCATAAATTGTCAGCCCAAGCAAACTCAAAGTGTTAGGGTGAGGAAGCTATCATTCTACCTTATTAGCTAAAAAGCTAGGGTTCTTATCATCCTGAGTACTCACTTTTCTTTTAATTGGCTTCAGTGCCTTATTCAACAGCGGTTCAGCAGAAAGGGTCTGGATTAGGTTTGAAACACAGCTTCTCAAGAGCAATATTGAATCAACTAGCACAATGCTCCTTTGTATCTGGATACTTCATGGATGGACTCAGAGCTAAAGAGCCACTGCCTGCAATACCAGATGAGCAATACAGAGCGGGATCATTATTCTCCTTAGCTGATTCGGCACTTTAAAATGATACAGCAGAAGGTGCCAAGGGGCAGCTTTAAGAGAATTATTTGCACAGCTCCTAATTGAATGTGTCAGTCATGAGTGATCACTGGTCTCGCTATTTAATGAACGCGCTAAAACCCAAGATTGTGATGCACAGGACCAGCTTTCCCTGCCCCCACAGATGGTTAAGGGTCCAACCAGAGAGGGCTGGAGGCGAAATGAGAAACAGTCAAAATTGGTTTTGCTGCCTTTCTATTTCCGGTGCATGACCTGATCACTTATAGCACTCCTGGCCCATCTGAATGAGCTTGGCCCCCACCAGGAAAGGTATGCTCTTTCTTCTTACTATAATCCCACGACGGGTCTGGCAGTCTGTCAATCATCTGCAAGAGAACGTTGCCTCTGCTTTGTTGGATGGGGTACTGGTATGAAAGCTTGCCCTGCTGACACCATTTTCCTATGAAACCTCAGGTATAATAGGTTTTGTTAAAACTCATCATGAGAGCTAGCTCAGGTATTCATCCGTTCCTTCTTTCCGTGAATCTTTACCAAGTGCTAATAGATGTCAGGCACTGTGCCAGGTGTTAAGGATGCAAAGGTATTGAATAAATACATTGCTTTATGTCCTTTGAGAAATGGAGACACAAGCTATTTTTAAGTACCAGTTACAACATAATACGTTCCCCACAGTGAGAGAACGTGCTATGAGAAGAGAGAAGGGTCCCTGCCCCAGCCCTGGGATACACATGGATGGTGCCCCAGAGGATTCCTATAGTTCAAGGAAAACAGTCCAAATAGAAGTCAAGGATATCACCAAGGGGGGAAAGTCTTTAGGCTTCACCTTTCTTATAAAACATGTAACAAAGGACTGTCCATGAGATTCTGAACATGTGCCGCTACAATGGTCCCTCAGGCTCCAGGGACCAGCTGCCATCCTGCCCAAATCACAACAAGATGAAAGTGCATGAAGATTGTTTCCAGGATCACTCTCTCCTCTCCTGGAGTAGAGACAGAGGTCTTACTTCCTCAGCGTCAGGCCCTGCCTGACCAGCGGGGTCAACAGCATCTGCTACCTGGAGCCCCAGGCCCACCCTGATCTCATTCTGCTCTCTCCACCTGGAATGCCCTCCTTCCCAAACCTCTCACTCCCCAGTTAATTCCTCCTTGACTTCAGGGCTCATAGAAGTTACCACTTCTTCCAGGAAACATCTTTGTACTTCTCTCATAAAAGTGAAATTCTCATTTTCTCTGCTCCCATGATACCTCCTGCTTGGCTATTTCCAGTCATTCACAAATCACACTAATGAACCTTGTCTTATATTTTTACTCTCGTCTGCTTTAAGAGGACAGATCTGTGTCTTTATCTTTGTATGCAGTGTCTGGCAAATACCAAGTGCTTGCTCATAACACATTTGTAGGCTGCTAGATGGATGGATGGTGGGTGGGTGGATGAATGGGAAAATGGTGTACTCCCATATTCCATTGCCTTTGAAGAACCCCTAGAACTCCCCCAGTTATCCACCTCAAAGAGTACATTTCTTCTCTGTGTTCAGGTGTTATATTTCATGCATCTGTATAAATCTGAAGCATATTTTTTCTATTAGAAGTGAGACACATGATTGGTCATGGAAATATGCACTGTGTACATTCATTTAGGAGAGCTGTAAGAGAAAATTAGAATCCAGTGATCTCTCAATTTGTATTCTGTGGTGTTAATAATCATCCTGTTGCACATGCTAATGCACTGTGGCCTAATAAACTTTGCAGAGGGAGACCTGCTCCATCGCACTTGGGCCTGAGTGATTCTAATATGTCTACTGACTGCCTGGTAGTCACGCTCTGGGTTCATCAAGAGGCTTCATCCGAATCCCACTGTCTCCACTTTGACACCCACTTGGAAATCACATTTCCAAAGCCACAACTGCTTTTGATCACAAATCACTTTTTTATTCATACTACTTGATTCTCGAACCAGTTTGGTTACTAACCAACACGTATCACCCCAGCCCTTCATTCGCATTGTGTGGGTGCGATCCTGAAGGAACAGTCTCTCATCACCTGTAATCCTGTTCAGCTTTCCCAGCCCTGCTGCTGTGGTCCATTTGCAAATACGAAAAGACAGAGGGTACTGAGCCAGCAATGGGAGCTCAGCCAGTGCTGATTATGACAATTTTTTTTCCATATCGGTCAAAATATTTTAAATAATTTTAACACAAGAAATATATGGCATGGGCGCCTGGGTGGCTCAGTTGGTTAAGCGACTGCCTTTGGCTCAGGTCATGATCCTGGAGTCCCTGGATCTAGTCCCGCATCGGGCTCCTTGCTCGGCAGGGAGTCTGCTTCTCCCTCTGACCCTCCCCCCTCTCATGTACTCGCTCTCTCTCATTCTCTCTCTCTTAAATAAATAAATAAAATCTTAAAAAAAAAAGAAAAAAGAAATATATGGCATGAAACGAGGAACTAAATTATAAATGAAGAGCCGGGAGAAATGGTTAAGATGGGAACCTTTCTTCTCCATTTCCCATCTTTCCTTCCAACTGGGGGGCCTTCAGTGAGGGCAGCACTCTTGACCTCTCTCTTTCCCTCACTCAACTCTGCCCAGAGGTGACTTATCTGATTAGCGAGTGTGGGGGAAAAACAAAAACAAACAAATAAACAAAAAACTTTCTTGCAAAAAGTTCACTTTCTGTTCCTCAGGGAGAGGCCTAGGTGGACCATTACCTTCTATGACAGGGGGATAAGTCTGTCTAACTCTGGGGCTTTCACACAATGCCTCAGTCTCCAATATTTGCCTTATAATGAATAAAGGTTTGGGTTTTTTTAACCTCCATCTGTTAACTATTTTGTCTTTTTTCTCATTTTTTTTTTCAGAACTCAGATGGAAAAGAGAATTATTATTTATGTTATTCATGTTGTAAAATTTCTGGACTATCCCTGACCAATGGCTGACTGGCAGGAAGTGTGGTAATTCAAGATCACAGGTTTCCTAGGTTCACATTTAGGCTTGTCATTTATCATCTGTGAGCTATATGTCCTTGGGAAATAATATCATTCCTCTGTACCTCAGTTTCCCTTCAACAAAATAGGACAAAAATACTAATGCCTACTGCTAGGGCTTTTGTGAGTATGCTACACCTGGTCTAACCTAACACTCACTTCTGTGAGCTACTTCTCTTATCATTAAGCCATGCCATTTGCTTGATGGGATGCCTTGGTTGTCAGATTAATAATTCTAATTAATAATTCAGATTCTAAACATGATGAACTGTTTAGCTTGAGCCATTATTAAGTCAGAGACAATTAGAACCAAAAGGAACAGAGAAATCTTAGGTTTAGGTGCTAGTTCAGTGGAATAAGAGATAGAACTCACTCAAGGTTGCATTTGGCCATTTCCAGGCTAGACACTCCATCTGTCTGGACTCCCGGCCCATTGATTTTTCCCTCTATCTCAGCTGCCTCACCTATAACTATGATTTCTGTTAACTGCACTCCTCAGACTCACTCCACTTACCCACGTAATGTAGTCAGTCAGTCGAGTCACCAAACACATCATATCTACAAGAGCTCAATAAAATTTGCCCCTGAACTTCCCAGTATATTTTTTCTGTTTGAGAAAGCTAAAGTCTGACTTGCCTGGGATACTTCATGTGAAAGAAAGCCCATTAGAAAAGCAGTGCTATTGATTTACTAGCATCCTCATACTGCTTTGTTCTTTACAACCCAGAACATTTTTAAAGCCAGATATTTACTTTTTGATTATTCTTCTAATCCTGCTGCTTCCCCCACTAGGGAACTCACACTTCTGTTTGCAACATCCCAGGGAGTGCTAACTAAATACAGTATTGAAGTAAAATCCCTGCAAAGCTAATGAACTATTTTATGGAGAGTGAGAGGCAGGAAACCTTTTTAGGAGTGATGGCGCAATTAATTGGATATGGTCACACAAAGGCATGATTTCAGAAACAGGCAATTTACAACAGGGAATTTAGAAGGTCACATGTGATAGCTTGAAAGGTAGAAAATCATTACTTTCAATCATGTATCAACCTGGAAGCCAAATCAGACATTTTAATGTATGTTTTCAACTGAGTGCAATTTGTGTACATTCCCAAAATAAAAATGTGGCACATTTACCAATAGTCTGAATAGCTAATTACCAATTACATACCATTGAGAATCTGATACCTGTCATGTTGTAACCTTAGACTTCCTGAGTATGGGGCATGCAGTCGAGTACACTAGCAGATAAAATCCTAACAGCTACAAGAGCATCCTTATCCTTTAAAATCCCCCAATATTACTTCAATATGGAATAATTCCATAATTCAGTAAATTTAGGATACATGAAGATGTATCAGCTATCCAGATTATTTTGAGGTATGTTCAGCTACCAGTGATACCCGTGGCTATTTTTATTTATTTTTTATTTTTTTTTAAGATTTCATTTTTTTAAAAAATTTTATTTATTTGACACAGAGAGAGACAGCCAGAGAGGGAACACAAGCAGGGGGAGCAGGAGAGGGAGAAGCAGGCTTCCCGCAGAGCATGGAGCCTGATACGGGGCTCGATCCTAGGACCCTGGGAACATGACCCAAGCCAAAGTCTTCATTTATTTATTTGAGAGACAGAGACAGAGCATGAGCAGGGGGGGAGGAGGCAAAGGGAGAGGAAGAAGCAGAATCCCCACTGAGCAGGGAGCCTGATGCAGGGCTCGATCCCAGGACCCTGGGATCATGACCTGAGCCGAAGGCAGACGCTTAACTGACTGAGCCACCCATGTGCACCACCTCTTCCCCTCCTTTTAAGATTTTATTTAACCTATGCTTATTTTTAAGACCCAAGTTAAAGGATAACTTTTTTTCTTTCTACATATCTTCAGGAATTGTTCTTCTATTTAATTCTTTATAGGAACTGGAATCCAAGTTAAATGGGCGGCAATGTTACCAAGTCATAGAGCTAACTGGATGCAGATTATAAAACTAAGAGGATAAACATCAAGTTTCATCTATGCCAAGATGTGTTTAAGTTGATAAAACAATACTGTTTTTATTTTCCACAAATTATTGACTGTCTATGAAGTATTATGTATAGAATAATTAGACAACAAAAGATCCCATTAATCATTTTAGGAAAAATTGATTCAGACAGTAGTCTAATGATTAAAAGCATGAGATCAATGAACTGGATTTGAATCCTAGCTCTGCCACTTACTAGCTGGGTGACTGTAAGGGAATGACTGAACTCTGAGCTTCAGTTTCCCAGTATGGGGACAGTGACATGACTCCACACAGTACTGCAAGAATTTAATAATATAATGTCTGTAGGATGCTTCACCCACGGCTTGTACGGTAGGTGGAAGGTATTCATTAAACGTTAGTCATCTTTATGATATCTGAGGACGCCAAAGAACAGGGAGATAGCCATTTTTAAGGAAACTTAGTTCTGTTTTAGACTAATAAGCTTGAGCGCCTGAGGAATGGAGTTGTCCAGGGGGTCTCGGGCATGATTTAAAGGTCAAGAGCAGACACTTACATTTTGGAGATATAAATAGCTCAAACAGATCATGTGAAAGATCAAAGGAGAACGATGAGAGGAGCAATCCAGGGCATCCCAATATGTATGGGATGAGCAGAGAGGAACAACTATTAAAAGTGAACTAGAAGAGATGGTCAGAGCTGAAGAACCAGGGAAGGCTGATGCCACAGAACCCAAGGAAGACACAAGGAAAATGTGGCTGAGTATCTGAGGATGACGTCTGGAAATAGGTCTGTATTTGACATTGAAGAGAGAATTTCTAGCCTCCGTGTGAACAAATTCATTGGCCTGTGAGGATAGAAGCTGAACCAAATGGAAGTGAAGAATGATTGCAAGCTCAGGGAGAGAGGCCAGTAGGCACACCCAAGAAGGCCGGCAGGGGAGGAAGAAGGAAGGGAGGGCGCTCAGCTTGGGAAGGGAATGGGCCTCGAAGAAGGTGAAGGGTGGGAACGGCCTGGTCTACTAGCTGTTCTCCCACATCTGCTTTTGTTCCTTCTCCGTGTACACACAGACTGCATTCCCCAGCCTCTGCCTACTACACTGGCCCTGTAATGAATTCTTATCAAAGGAATGTAAGTTTAAAGTACATACCAGTTTGAAGCCAATATTTTTAAGAAGTGGGTGTGCCTTCTGAAAGGCCTCTGGAAGCAGCACTTTCCTCCACTGCGCTCCGCAGGCCCTGGGTCCACACGCTGGGACATTCTTTCTCCTTGCAGTTCCATGGCCTCATCTGATGCTGGCTTTGGGAGGAATGCCCTCATTGGGAAATGCACAGTTTTGGCAACTCACTTTCTATTTTTTTTTTTTTTTTTTTTGGCTAGGGTCCTGGTTTCTAGGGCAATACAATTTCCTTGAAACCTAAATAGGCTTCTGATCTTTTTGTACCCAATCAAGTCCAAAGTTCTTATTCTGAAATGGTTCTCAAGACTGCTTTATTCCTATTAATTTTTATTGCTACCATATGAATTACATAGGCTTTGTAGCTCTACCAGGAAACCAGTTTTGTAGCATTTTAAAATAGGAAAGTGTGTTCTAAATTCCCAATGATGATATAAAAATTAACATCTGAAAGTCTGCACATCTTTAAGATAGAGACTTAATATAAGATAAATGTATGGAACTTGTCTTGCAATTTTGATATGATGAGGACACAGATTTCATCTCCCTACGATTCTCAGAATAACATATGCAGACATGGAGATGGTGATCAGTTAGGACACAATCACATACTCTCTCCTCTGGTTGTGCACAGGTGGATTCCTGTTTCTCTTAATGACTTTTTTCTTGGGCTTACCTGCACTATGGTTGGCAGGGCTGATTCTTAATTTTCTCAGATAAGAGAATGAGGAGGTGGGAAGGTTGGATAGATAGGAAAGAGTTCAAGTAGCCCTCCGAATGCCCACTCTATCGACTACTGAGCACAGTTCTGCCAGTGGCACATTTTGCCCTTCTATTCACTTAAAAGTCAACTCATTTTCACAACAAGGGCACGTTCTGCATGGAGCACTGGGTGTTACGCACAAACAATGAATCCTGGAACACTACATCAAAAACTAATGATGTAATGTATGGGGATTAACATAACAATAAAAATTTTTTTTAAAAGTCAACTCATTTTCTACCCACACATTAACCTTGCTCTGATAAAAATTTGACAAAACATGCTGGATTCAATTATATGAAGTTGATTACGGGTGAAGATAGACAGCCTTCAGGGGAGATCAAAATCAGCAAAAGTGGTTGATTCACGAACATGACTCCAGGATGCTTGGTCTGACAGGACAAACCAATCCAAGGCAAGATCTGATGAAAATATTTATTTCCTTGACCTTAAAACGGTGCAAAGTACAAACAATGTCACTTAACTAAAATTATCTTTCTGAAGCTCCCCTATTACATTACAAAGTGAGTATAATCATAATATTGCACCAGATTCCTAGTTTACAGGAAAAGAATTGCTATTCTCATTCTATAATAAGAGCAGCCAGCATCCTACAGATGGGGGCACCTTCTGGGGCACCTGGGTGGCTCAGCTGGTTAAGCGTCTGACTCTTGATGTCAGCTCAGGTCATGATCTCAGTGTCGTGAGATTGAGCCCCACATTGGGCTCCATGCTGGGCGTGGAGCCTGCTTGAAACTCTCTCTCTCTCTCTCCCTCTGCCCTGCTCCACCCCTCCGTCGCTCTCTAAAAGAAAAAGGCGGGGGGCACCTTCTCTGACAGCACCATCCCTGAAAGACATCTGATATTTTATTCTGTTCTTCCACTTCAGGAATTCTTAGACCAGGCTTATGAGAGTATTTTTAGAGTCACATATTTCAGCTGCATCTTATATACTACCTCAAGCAGGGCAGCCCCAAATAACAACAGCACCAAACGTCACAGTAATTGTTATTTATAATTACTTCCTCACAGTACGTTGGCTCATAAATTTTAATGAAGCTTTTTCTGCAATGGTGATTGTCAGCCTTCCTGGCATCTGTGGGATAAATGTTTATCCAAATAGAAATAATGGAGTCAAGTAATTTTGTAGCCTGACTCTTCCTCCCTCTACCCTAGAGGTGATTTCAAATGCATAGCATTTGAGGGGAAAGAGAGAGGCACTAGTTATCCTACTCTGGAAGTTCTGACATCCACACATTGACTCCTGATACTCAGCTGCCTGGCTGGGATATGAATTGGTGCAAAATAGCTCCTGGGCAGGCAGACAAATTTACTGTCAGCAGCTGGAAACTCATTCTTTCCAAGAGCCAGGAATGAGCTTGACTCCAGGAAAGGAATCGGGAGAAGCTGCTCCTCTTTTCCTCCTCTGTTTTCACTGTTAGTTGGAAAGAAAGAGGGTGAGAGAGAAATAGAGCATACTTTACAAAGACACTTGGAGCAGAATGTGTCTTTGCAAAAAGAAGATGCAACATGAGTGAATTTTTACGTCACACGTATTTGTGTAGCAGATTCCATTTACAGAGCAAACTTCTCTAAGTGCCTTTAAAAATCATTGGTAGCCCAGTGATGGGTATTAAAGAGGGCATGTACTGAATGGAGCACTGGGTGTTATACGCAAATAATGAACCATGGAATACTACATCAAAAACTAATGATGTACTGTATGGTGACCAACATAATAAAAAATAAATAAATAAAAATAAATCATTGATTATTTGACAGAATCTGGGGACACAGAGATGGGAAAGGCCAGGAATCCCTGATGATCAAACATCATTGGGGAACAAAGAGGAAACATCTCTATAAAGTAGATCTTTGAGAAAATGTGCTTGAATTTCAACCAAGTGCAATTAACATCTATGTTTTTGAAAAGATATGGTTTGAATTTGAGTTCCTCCAAAAGCACAGCCTGAGAGGACTTGGGAGCAGGTGGCTTATTTGGGAGCTAATCCTGGGAAACAGGAGGAAGTCTTAGGGAGAAGGAGATTGCAGAGGAGAAAAAGACAAGGTAAGGGTATATTATCAAGGTCACTGAGGTTGAGTAAGGGGGTCTCAATGAAAAGCACACAGAAAGCTTTCCAGAATTGTGCATCTGAAAGACAAGAGGCTGGAGGACTCATCCCCTGGCTCTGGTCCTCTATTAACTGAGGGTTGTGGCAGGGCTGGGGTTTTTCCAGGCCCTGTACTTACTTCCTGGCTGTGCTTGCAAGCATGGACCTTGTGAGCTGTGCTGTAACAGAAAGGCCAGGGGGAAAATGCAGAAAGGCAGGTGCAATGTGCTTGAGGTGGAACAGTGAGCATGTACAGATCTGCCCACGATCAGAAGCTGGCAATCAGAAGCAGGCCAAGGTGATGGGCAGGGACCTAAGAGGCATCTGCTACATACATCCACTGAACAAGGAAACATCATTTCAGAGTGATGTCAATAGCACGGAGTGCTTCTAAATGTTCCATAGTCTTCCTTTGTAAAGGTGTATACACATTTGATGTCTCAGGTCACAGACAGTATCTGTTTCCTGCTCTTTTTAATTCTAAATTTTGTATCTGTTCTAACATTGTTGCTGTGCAGTTTCCTTAGTCTTTAAAGACTTCATTATTATACATATGGACCACATCTTCTTTATCCATTCATCTGTTGAAGGGCATCTTGGCTCCTTCCACAGTTTGGCTATTGTGGACATTGCTGCTATGAACTTTGGGGTGCATGTGGCCCTTCTTTTCACTACATCTGTATCTTTGGGGTAAATACCCAGTAGTGCAATTGCTGGGTCATAGGGTAGCTCTATTTTTAACTTTTTGAGGAACCTGCACACTGTTTTCCAAAGTGGCCACACCAGCTTGCATTCCCACCAACAGTGTAAGAGGGTTCCCCTTTCTCCACAACCTCTCCAACATTTGTTGTTTCTTTCCTGTCAATTTTTGCCATTCTAACTGGTGTAAGGTGGTATCTCAATGTGGTTTTGATTTTAATTTCCCTGATAGCTAATGATGTTGATATTACTCAGCCATCAGAAAGGATGAATACCCAACATTTGCATCAACATGGATGGAACTGGAGGAGATTATGCGAAGTGAAATAAGTCAAACAGAGAAAGACAATTATATGGTTTCACCTATTTGTGGAACATAAGGAATAGCATGGAGGACATTAGGAGAAGGAAGGGAAAAATGAAAGGGGGGGGAATCAGAGGCGGAGACGAACCATAAGAGACTATGGACTCCGGGAATCAAACTGAGGGTTTTAGAGAGGAGGGGGTGGGGGGCTGGGTGAGCCCAGTGATGGGTATTAAGGAGGGCACGTATTGCATGGAGCACTGGGTGTTATATACAAACAATGAATCATGGAACACTACATCAGAAACTAATGATGTACGTATGGTGACTAACATAACATAATAAAAAAAATTATAAAAAAAAAGACTTCATTATACCTAACACCTAACACACCTACTTGTGTCATAACATGGGTTATTATTTCAAAAGAATGACATATTTAGTATTTCTAAATGGTTTTGACATTAGGATGGCTTGTTCTTTGATAGTTATTTTAAAGGAAATAACTGAGACATGTAACTCCATAAAAATGAAAGAAAAAAAGCATGCCCAAACCATGCCAGAAACAAAATGAAAGGCAGTTAGGAAAACAACTTATTTGTGGGAGAAACAGCTTATTTAAAAAAAAAAAAAGGTGTCACAAATCAATAAGAATAAAGATACACAGCACAAAGATCAGTAACTTATATAGGAAAAAGTGAATATGGCAAATAAACATTGGAAAGACACTCCAGCAGATGAAGGTGAAAACACAAGAAATTTAAAATCGGTAATTAAGAGAATGATCATGTTGAATACTTCAGGGTTCAATGAAATAGACATCTCCTGCCCTGTTGCTGGAAGTATAAAATCATATTACTTAGAATGGCAACTTGGCAACATTAATTTAAAAACCCCAAAATCCTATTTCCTAGGACTTATCCCCACAGGAAGAAATAAATGAAGTAAAGAGGAATCAGAGCTAAGTCCCATTATTTAAGATGGCAAAAAGAAAAACCAGGCAAAAAAGAAAACTAGAAGCAAGGGATTGGTTAAATAAATTATTCCTATATTGCTACTTAAAATCAGGCTTTCAAAGTATATTTAAATATTTTAGAAGAGGTTCATAACATGCAAGTGAAAAAACAGTTGGTAATGCAGTGTGTATTTTGTTTTTAAAGTATGGGATATACATACAGAGAAAACTTGGAAAGTTACACACCAAACTATTAATAGCTATCTTTGGGTAGTAACATTTCTGGTGATTTCCTTTCTACTTTTCTTTATTTGCATATTTTCTACATTGCACATATGTACTTTTAAAATACTAATCAAAACGCTTTTCCTTTTCACAAAGTCTACACCAGTGTTAAAATTAATTATGACTAAGACTTGAGCGGGTGGCTCCGACTTTTTCTGTCTTCCTCCTTTTCTTTCTTTTTTTTTTTTTAAAGATTTTATTTATTTATTTGACAGAGAGAGAGAGAGCACAAGTAGGCAGAGAGGTAGCCAGAGGGAGAAGGAGAAGCAGGCTCCCCCCTGAGCAGAAAGCCCGACGCAGGACTCGATCCCAGGACCCTAGGATCCTGACCTGAGCTGAAGGTAGACGCTTAACCGACTGAGCCACCCAGGTGCCCCAGTCTTCCTCCTTTTCTTTCAGGAATTTCTATCGTCTAAAAAAAAAAAAATCAATAAAAATTTAAAAATTAAATAAAAGAATACATTAATGATAAAGCCAAAGCTTAAAGAGTTACTCAAAATTCTGTTTGTTCTTCTTCAGTTAAGTCTTTTTAGAGGAAAATTCCAGAAAGAATTTGAAGGTTCCAGGGATAGAAATCCCAGCTCTTTTATCATGTAGCACCAGAATATACAAGGATAGTGAATATCTAGTCATTTAGAAAGACAGTGATAGCAGGATAGGACAAGGGAAAGCAGAAGAGAGAATGCAGATGAAGACAAAGAAAAGCAGATACAGAATTACAGAACAGAGCTTGGATTTCGACATTTGTTTTTGTCCTAAAAATAAGGAAGACTATTGAAAGAGTATTAATCCTTTCGGTTTTCCAAATACGAACTTCTGTGTATAAGAAAACATCAAGAGTGGGGAACTGAAAGAGAAATATCAAAATCCACTCAAACTAGAAAGTAAAAATGGAAAAATTCTTTAAACAGAAGAAATTTAATGATAATGCTTTCCCAATGTGCCCACACCCTTTCCATGGGTTCAGACCTCTAATTGGAAATGTAACCCAAAAAGTAACTTAGTTACCAAAAGTTTCTCTCCTAATCATACTTCTGATTTCCATATGCTCTTGTCAGTTTTTCCAACATTCCAAGGTGATGTGCTGATTGTACAAAAATTATACAAAAGCATAAAGTTAAGAAGAACATATATCAAAGGTTCTGACATATTCAAAAATGAGCAGAAGGTTGAAATTCTCCTAAGCCCCTTCTTTTTGGTGGTCTATCACTGCCAACGTTGTCAACTCAAATTCATTGCAACAGTGTTCCTGTGAGAATGGAAAAGGAGACAACTCCAAGGACTATGATTCACCACACTGTAAGTGATTCATTTGTCACTCTGATCACTTTTTTTTCTTTGTGCAATCTTTCTCAATAGAGGAGGCTGACACAATGATCTTAACGTAATTGAAAATAGAACTGGAGGATATATTTGCTGAATGTGGAGTCCAAATAATGGATTGAAACATGGAGAATCAAATCAGAAAACTGAAGAGCATGGGCACAGGCAGAGCAATAAGGTGAGGCAAAATAAATAAAGGAACAAGAGTGCAAGAGCAAAGTGATGGTCAATTCAGAGGCATACGTACAAGGACATATGTCCAAAACGAGGACTCAGAATTTGGGGTATGATGGACACTTACCCAGAATCTAAACTATATGCAGACATTAGCATTTAGGGGCAGGCATGCAGTTTCTAAAGAGACTGAGATGCTAAGGAAGGAAATCTGGGCAGGAACCCACCTACTGGAGAACTGGGGCAGTGGGTAAAGGAACCTAGAAGTTTCCAGTTTCTAGGAAATTGGGATCCCAGGAAAACCAGGTGGAAGATCCATTTGAGACTGAGCAAGTGAACAAGTATGTTTGCATTTCCTATATTCCCTTCATCCAGGAAAGACTGGTCTCAAAGAAGGGGTGGAGTCAAAATAATAAGTAATTATTTCAGCTGGTCCAAATTCGCAGGTTTGAGAGCTATAGGAGAAATGAGACAGATAATTAACATGGGCTGCATTCTCTGTGGACCTCTCTCGAACTTTCCTAGTTAGACATTTTCTTTTTCACATACTTAGAGACTTCCAATGTCTTCTTCTAATCTGCTCCCAAAATGCAACAATAAATTAGACAAGCAGAATTAAATAACGGTAACATAATGTAGCACGTGTCTCTTGTTATTATTTCCTGCTGTTCCCATTGCTAAACGCTATGTATTGCCCCCCATCTAGTGAACTGTACTCTCCTGATTTCCCTGTTAGCTATGCTGTGATCGTGGGCTGGCTTCTTGAACTATACTGGAAGATTTATCTCATTTTCCTTTCTGTGTCAAGATAGGAAGCAGAAGCTAGGGGACAATCAATCAAGAGGTAAAGTATGCTCTAGAACGCAACCTCAAGGTTAGAAGTCAGGGAAGATCTGGGGATGTACCAATGTTGGCCCTGACAGGCGCTTGTGCCCACCAAGACACAAGGAATTTCAGGGTCCAGATGCAATTAGTCTGGTTTTGATTCCTAGGATGACAATTGTGTGTCTGGCTAAAAAATACCCAATTCTGTAGAAATCGTTGCTGTAAATGCAGAGATCTATTCTGCATGCCAGATGACACAAGTTTACAAAAAAAGCTTTTCTTGGGGGCAGGAACAGCCTTTATAAGTCATCAATTCACCATTCTGCTTTCTTTAACCTATTGCACCCAGATTAAGACACATTCATTTACAAAGCTTCTGTTAAGGATGGAAAGCAAACCCCCAAACCACAGATGCCATATTTGACAAAACAAGACATTTTTCCTTAGGCATGTGACTATAGCTTTTCATTTTAGTATCATTCTTCCTACTTTGTCCTCAGGGAAAATCAAGAAGAGTTGACAAACTTCACATACACATCAGTATCCCAGCATTGTATTTCCAGGACAGATGGCTCAGACACCTCATCTATTCAACTCATAATGAACATAGTCACCTCTTGGAGTATTCTTACATCAAGTATTCCCCTTTCTGTGGGCACCCAAATTGAATTAAATTCAACAATATACTTTTACCAAAAAAGTGTTGCTCTTTTGCAAAGGTCCACCCTTCCTATCTCTATCAATAATATTTCAGTCCCACTCTAAGCCTTGATCTTAAATGACTATGCCTTCTGCAATGAGGATCAGCAACCTCCAATGTACTTTCACTACACTATCTCGAGTTCCTTCCCACTGCCTATGAAAGCAAGTCTAAACAGGGGTGGACCCAGGCTTTGTGAGGCCCGAGGTTTGTACGTTTCGGTGGTCCCCTAGCATCTTGCAGAACTTCCAACATTTCTCACACGGGAGGTCAGAGAGGTATGTCCCTATGTGGTGATAGTGGGGAGTTCTGACTTGGCAATCTCAAATTGCCAGGGGAAAGTCTTAAAATTATAGATCACAACTTTCTGAGATTGATTGTTGAGGTTTTAACTTGGTCCAAGACACAAAGATTAAGAAGAACAAACCTTTGTGGAGTCTTTCTATCTACAAGCTACTATGTTAAGCAATGTACATTTATTATTATTCATAACCATATTATGAGGTAGATATCCTAATTGTGCTGATTTTTGCGGATGGAGAAACTTGGACTGGGAGAAGTTAAGAAGCCATGATTCAGGATTTGAATTCAAGCAGTCTGACCTCAGGGCGTGTGCTCCCAACCAGAAGGCCACACTGGCTCCTGGGAAGTAGAGCTCTTCCAGGCGATCTTTTTCCCTTATATATTATTTCCTCCAACTTTTTAAAGGTATGAATAAATATCCCTCAACCTGGACAACTGAAATAATGGGAAGAAAGAATGGTGATGATTATGAGAACAGCAAATATGTGAATAAAATTTGGGAGTACAACCCAAAAAATTTCACCACCAAATACCCATAAAGTAAACGAGCATGCTCATAACTCTGTTAGACATGAATATACTCATTCATGTATGCAACACGTACTCACATCTCCCATGGTCCAGCCACTATACGTGCTGAGTTAAATAATGGAGAGTCCATGACCCATAGGTGCTCACAATTTGGTGGAAGGAAAAGAAAGTCAAAAACTACATGATAGATTGTTCATGCAAACATCAATTAACCATATGACTTTTAATAGTGCATTTCTCACTGCCCTATTGAGTCTTCATCACATAAATACATGAGTTAGAAGATTAGGGTCCTGGTAGATTGCCCTGTGGATGAGATGTCCTAAGCCTATGCTTCCCCCACCACTTTCCTTCCCATTGCTTAGTTTTAAGGGACCTTGGGCTATTTCTGCAAGAGCTGCCATCTCGCATGGACAGTCACCTAGAGACATATCCTTGTGTACCCCAGCCCCTGTTCTAAAAGATACCATGGAACAGTGGTTTTCCAAGCTGAGCTCTCCCTGCCTTCATCCCAGTAAGGGGTTGGGAAGTTGAAGGAATGAGACTCTGAGCTTCCTACCCTTCTTAAAACAAATGGATTTCCTCTAGTAATTGGGATTTTGTATAACCTTCCTCTGAAGAAATGACTCTGTAACCTAAAAACATATTTGAAAATCACTGTGGCAAATGCTAACGAGTTTGAGGAAATGAACTTCTCTTTGAGACAGAGAGAGCATTGGAACCTTCCACCATTTTAGTTCATGAATATCCAGAGACATAAACTAGAAAACTGAACTACAGAGGAATGGAGAGAGAACACTTCTAAAGACCTCAATAGCTAAGAATGGATCAAACAGAAGGGAAAAGAAGGAATCAAGAACAAAGTTAGCAACTGGAGGAAGTCAGATTATATTTGGTCTTGAAAGAGGGAAGGACGATAGGCAGATTAGGGAAAGAGGAGAAGGGAATGAAGGAACAGGTAGATTCATGGCCAGATAGTGTTCAAGGCCCTGAAGTTTTTTTTTTTGTTTTTTTTTAAAGATTTTATTTATTTATTTGAGACAGAGAGCATGAGAGTGGGGAGGGTCAGAGGGAGAAGCAGACTCCCTGCCAAGCAGGGAGCCCGATGTGGGACTCGATCCCAGGACTCCAGGATCATGACCTGAGCCGAAGGCAGTCGCTCAACCAACTGAGCCACCCAGGCGCCCCAAGGCCCTGAAGTTTTGATGCTATTCTTCCAAGCACACATACACTCTGTCACCAGCTACTCCAAAGGATAGGCCTTCAGCTGGAAGCCACATTTTGGTCAGCCTAAGGCTGTTCTCTGGCTTCAGAAATCAGGAGGAAGTCTGAGAAGAGTATCTAAGTCCACCAGATCCATCCTTAATCTTAACAGACTAAAGTAGACTTACTTTCAGCTCTTCATGAGCAGACACAATGTGACAAGAAGTACTTTAGGGGCAACTGGGACCTGTTCTGTAGAAACGCAGTTATCAAACCTTATTGTATCAGGCCCATTTGGGAAGGTTTTTAGAAATCCAGATTCCCCAGTTCTGTTCACAGAAAAATTCTGACTCAGCAGGCATGGGATAAGGCTCAAAATCTCAACTTTTAAATAAATGCTCCAAATGATTCTGACAAGGATCTGCCTCTGGGACCACACTTTGGGGACTCTCTCCCTGGAGAGGCCATGGTTTCTGTGCTAAAATCATTAACCAGACCTTCTTCAGGAAAGAGTGGTGCTGGTAAACCCCACTGGATCAAAACTGTTCACCCAGGCCCCTGCTTCATATACAGCCTTTTGTGGTTATTATCATACACGAATTTCTCTCACATTCTGAGATTAGCCCATCTGCAAACTCAAGCATCTCCCAACTGTAGAATCGCCTCTATGCTATTGGATTAGGTCTGACAAGGCCAGGCTAAAAGTCTCAGCACGTGCAGCTTTTTACCAGTCCCAGACTAAGCAGCCTGTCCTTTCATCTCTGCTTTTAGCCCTTGGTAGCTATGTTATTACAAAACTCAATTTAGAATTTCACTCTCCAAACCAGACCTACAGACCTTGTTAGAGCATTCACAGAAGCTAGCCATAGAGCAAAGTGAGAAAAACACTTTCAATTCTCACTCTCTTGTTTCCAATAGATTATAAATTTGTGAAGAAGTGAGCGGTAAAGATGAAACATTCTGAGCTTTGTCTTGACCCAGGGGGTAATTGCTTTGCAAAATATGAAGGAAAACAAAAACACTACTATATTAAAAAGAGAGGAGGACAGATCTATTGGCTAAAATAAAATGAAATGATTTCTATAAGCCCATTTTCCCCCACAATTATCATAAAGGGTCAACAATGTGCCTTAAGCCTCTCAGTCAGCCTTTCACACAGTTGGTCTAAGTTGAAGAGTCCAAGGAAGGTGGACGCACTAAGACACTTGCTGCTAAAAGCTCCTTCATTCCTTTACTTAACAAGGTACTGTTTTAAAATTCAAATACCCTTAGGCTATTTGAGAGTTAGTCTATCAGTCATGTGTATCAGTCACGGGTAACATAGTATAAATTAATATTCAGCTTCTGATAAACTTTGAAAAGACTAGGATTTCAGAATCAAGGAGCTTGATTTTACCAGCAAGGCTCTTTGTGAGAATATAGCCAAGAAATCAAATGGTTTTTCCAGTTTTCCAGTTTGTAAATTAAGTAAGAGCTGGAGGAGGGTCCGCCATACTTGTTGCCTGCCTCTCTTCCCAAAATTAGGTGAGATTCTTGCTCCAGTGAGCCAGATCTGAGCAGGACCTACTTTCCAGTATGTGCCACTTACTGTTGTCATATTGTCGATAACAGCTAGGTATAAAAGATATGGGTATGAGCTTTCATTTACTCATTCTCTCATTCAGATACTGCTGAAAAATAAAAACTTCCTTCTGGCTTGTCCTCCATTTGCAAAGATTTGCATCCTTTGCTCTGATCCTCAAACCTGATTTTCAGGAAAGCCATCTATTGTCAGAGGATCTCCTTTCTTTTATATGCCAGCATGTGGGAGTATAAAGCAGTACTCTCTATAAAGATGTACCTTTCAAATATGGGTCAATAGTGCTGTAATCTTCTGCTAATATTATTAATAATTTTTTGAGGCCTAGAAGAGTGGTACTCAAAATGTGGTCTGGGAGCCCCCAAACCCTTTCAGAAGGTCTCTGAGGTCAAAATTAATTAAAAAAATAAATTTTCATTTTTCATTCTTATTCTTTCACATGTCATGTGACATGACATTAGCTATAGCAGCAGATGAATGTGCAAGCAGATACAAAAATCCAACTGTCCTCAATTAAACCAAACATTAAAGAAATTTGCAAACATATAAAACAATGACACTCTTCTCAGTATTTCTTTTGTTTTTCAAAATGTAGTTATTTTTCATTAGAAGTATGTAATTTATGTTTACAGATAATATGCTTACTGTTATTTTAAAACGAACGAATAAATATTTAAAATTTTTCCATTTTAATTTCTAACATACTAAATATCAGTAGATGTAACCCACAAATATGCAGGCTCTTTGGGGTCCTCAATAATTTTTAAGGGTGTAAATGGGTCCAAAAAATGATGAGAACCCTATGAGGCACATTACATAGACTGTTATTCTCCAGAACAACCCTACAGGCAAAGATTATTATCTTTGTTTTATAGAAAATGAAACCAAGACATAATGGAGTTAGATAATTTGCCCAGAATCAAACCGTCAGACACCAAAACCCATGATCTCTCCTCGTGCTCTCTTGCTGCTCTTATTAAAGCTGGCCTTGTCTTTGACTTACTTATGAGACTGAACATAGAAACAGACAATGTGTAGACCATATATAAAAATAGAACTTAGACCCACAAACTGCAACAATCTGTCCAGGAAACCAGCCCCTTTATGTCCAGTAAGCAACCAAGGATGCCAGTCTGCTGTAAGTCAGACTTGCAGGGCTAGATTGCTACTTCTAGTGACAATCCACGAAATGAAATAATTTCTGTAACAACTGACCCAAAAAGGTCAGTACTTGATTAATTAACTGACAACTTGTCCCTACGGCCAACTTAGGACCTTCAAAAAAAAGCCAAACATGCATCCCTAACCAATCATAAAGGATGCCCCACTTCTAGTTAGCTCGTGTACCATGTCTCCTGCTAATAGCCTCCAATCAGTACATACCTGGAGATGTCCCTTTCCACCACTAGAAAGCTTTCCCACTTCTCTGCCTGCCTTTCGCTTTCTGACAAAATACAAGTGACTGTGGCTGACTCCCTGGCTGTATCAAACTCAATATAAATGGCCTTTGCTTTCCTCATTGGGTTGCTCTTCGTGTATCACCGTACTTGCTGTGATACCATTATCCTGTAAGTCACCAGAAGATAGGAAGCATAGAAACTCTTAGTTCCCTCTCCTCCAGGGTTTAGCACTTTGCACAACACATAGTAACCACTATGCCTGGTCCTTTAGGACAAAGTCATGTTGACGAGTGTGTCACTAAAACACAGAGACTGCCTGATTATGCAGCTATTCTCTCCACACTGCCCAGCTCAGGAGGGGTGTACCCACACAAACCCCCACATCACTGATTCCCAGACATTTGGACTTCTAAGACCAAAATAATATAAATAATAAATAAATACAGGGGCACCTGAGTGGCTCAGTTGGTTAAGTGTCTGCCTTCAGCTTAGGTCGTGATCCCAGGGCCCTGGGATCGAGCCCCGCTTCGGGTTCCCTGCTCAGCGGGAAGCCTGCTTCTCCCTCTCCTGCTCCCCCTGCTTCCCCTGCTTGTGTTTCCTCTCTCGCTGTGTCTCTGTCAAATAAATAAATAAAATCTTTAAAAATAATAAAATAATAATAAATAAATACAAGCGGGTATTGTATTTATGAGGACTGCCATATTTTCCCCCCAGAAAGGTTTAAGAAGAAATGCATCATCTATTAGATTACCAAAAGAGTGGGAAGGAATTAAAATAAATAATATTACTTTAATGTTATAGGTTTCATAAAATTGAATAATTTAGCTTTATGAAAAAAATACATTGCCTTGTTCTTCCTTTGGAGACACATGTGTTAGAGGTCAGCATGGGTCATAGTTGGCATTTGGGAGGGAACATGCTTATGCAGCCTCACAGAGCAGACGGCAAACTCTGAATTCTTCAACTTGTGTAGCACACAGGTTTTCCTGGCCTCTCTGTGACTAAACCATACTTCCCAATGGCTTTTGTTGCCCAAGTTCTCAGACCATTTGTTTTCCCTTTTCAGAGGATACTGAAGCACCTCTAAGAGGATTAGATAAATGCCCTGGGCTCACCAGTATTTTTTTTTTTCCACACACTCATTCAGTTTTGAATGAATATTAATGGATTTCCTTCTGAAGCAGACATTAATGGCCATATATGTGTTCAAAGTGCCAACTCATTAGCAATATCTTGCGTTTCAGTAGAATTATCCAATGCATGCCCACTGGAACAATAAAGGAGGACCATGTGGATAGTGAAAGCAAACAAAAGAGAAGTTTGAAATGTACCATATTACTCAAATTACCAGGAGTATGAACATATGAAGACAATGCCATGTAACGTCTATAATTTAAATTCTTCTATACCTTATTTAATAAATGAATTGTTTTATATGGAAAATATTAATCCAAAACTATCTTTTTGGGATGCCTGGGTGGCTCAGTCAGTTAAGCGTCTGCCTTCGGCTCAGGTCATGATCTCAGGGTCCTGGGATTGAGTCCTGCATCGAGCTCTCTGCTCAGTGGTGAGTCTGCTTCTAATTCTCCCTCTCTCTCTGTGATCTCTCTACTCTCACTTTCTCTCAAATAAACAAACAAAACTACTTCTTCATTGTGCTAAATACCCACTTCACCCAGTTCCATCTTACTCTGTGCTGTAGGCGCCTAACCTCAGCGAATTGCTAAAACAAAGCTCCTTTGCTGGCTACCCGGGGGGCTCAGCCAATGAAAGGTACAGGTAAAAAGTCAGAGGGCAGGAGGAATGAGAGATCTGAGTGTTTCTTCCCTTGGCTACTTCTCTGCTGAGCGATTGACTGGCAGGGGCTGGGTTATTCAAAAAGACCAAGGCTACAATCCACAGGACCTCTTCAGCCTCTTCTACCTCTCCAGCTATGGCTCTTTCTGGTTCCCCTTTCCATCAGTCCAAGGTGGTGGTAATAGCCCTGGGGTCTGCACCATCCCTTATTGCTTCTCTAAATCCTACAGATACCTTTGTAAAATCAATAAACTCTCCAAAATTGTCCGGTGTGTTTCTCTCCCAAACACTGTTGATACACTCATCCACTTCAACTCTTTTTAATTTTATGTCTCCTTTTTATTTTTATTTTTAGTTTATACTCTATAATCTTGCATATGATGCTTTATAGACATTCTAAGATTGACTAAGTTGTTTTCAAAGATTGTAAACTTTTTGATGGTGGAGACCATGCCTTCCATTTCCTCGTGTCCATTAGCAGGTTGAGCAAAGTGATCTGTATCAACTGATGCTTGGGTCGCTATTTCTTTTAACTTGCTGGTTGGCTTATCACAGTGGCAATGCCCAGGACTAGCAAAGGTAGTGTTATGAGAGCAGAAGTTGAAGGGAAAATAAGAGCATTCCTAACTGAAAATAAGTGTTATCCAGTTTGGGAAATGCTGTGTTTTTTCCTTAAATCTGACTTGAGAAATAAATATGGAGTAATTATAATGCTTCCTTGGCCCCCGGATTTCAGCTGTGTTTATATAATGCCAGAAAAACTGGTCAGTTCAGTATCACTTAATTTTTTCTAGGATTTTATTTATTTACTTGACAGAGAAAGAGAGAGCACAAACAGGGGGAGCATCAGGCAGAGAGAAAGGGAGAAGAAGGCTCCCCGCGGAGCAGGGAGCCCAATGCAGGGCTCGATGCCAGGACTCTGGGGTCATGACCTGAGCCGAAGATAGCCGCCCAACTGACTGAGCCACCCAGATGCTCCATCATTGTTATTTTTCTGATGATTTGTTTAAAGTGATACTGAACTGGGGTGCTTGGGTTGCTCAGTCGGTTGGGCAACTACCTTCGGCTCAGGTCATGATCCCAGGGTCCTGGGATGGAGCCCCGCATCAGGGTTCCTGCTCAGTGGAGAGCCTGCTTCTCCCTCTCCCTCTGCCTGTCGCTCTGCCTACTTGTGCTCTCTATCTCTCTGTCAAATAAATAAAATCTTAAAAAAAAAAAAAAGAAAAATAACAATGACACTTGGTGACACAGACATAATTTACAGCTTAAATCAGAAGCTGTCAGTATCACTAGGCAATATCCTGAGGAAATTATGACCCAGTGTTTTAATAAGAGCTCTCCATGATTTCAATGATTTATAATTGTTTTTCCTATAGAGAAGGATATTAATTTCATGAGCACTTAAACAAGCTGTATGGGTTTGCCTTCCCCGCACAGTTGATGATTTTATCTAAATTATGGCTCTAAATACCAAAAAACACCTCACTTGGGCATATCAAAATTTCCTCTGGGCTGGTGAGAGAAACCCAGGTGTCCTAAAGATGCTTCACCTTGTCAGTCTGCTTGGATATTTCATTACCATATTAGAACACCAAAATTAAGTTCTTCGTATAAATGTCTACCTACATTGGAACTAGAAATTTATGGCTCAAAAAGCCTATTTACAGTTACAGAAAGTATGGAGTTAGACAGGTGAGGTCAATATTGGTAAAATGAAGGTTGAGAGAAAAAAAATTACTTCTTTATTGAGCACACACAATGCGTCAGGTAGTACTATGCTAAGAACTTTAGAAACATCATTTTACTTGCTCTTTACAGAAAGACTATAAGCAAAGTATTTTTCTTTTCCCCAGTTTACAGATAGAAACACTGAGGCACAGAGAAGTTAATTAACTTGCCCAAGGTCACAACACTCATAAGTCTTAGGACTAAAATATGAATTCAGACAGCCTAGCTTCGGAGCCCATTCTTCATGACAAAACCACTACATGATATTGCCACCTTTGGGGAGTTTAGATACAAGTAAGCCTAGAATAGGCCTAAGGTTAAAATAACACCCATGTGATCAGGCAGATTTAACATTGTTGTTGATAAATACATGGAGATAACAACACAGTAGCAAAGGGAGGCTTCTGAGAGGTCAGTTAGACTTTCCAGCATCCTTACCCTAAAAGTCATGCATGTAAATAAAAAGATCCTCTTACTCTCACTCTGACCCACTGTGATGATCCCAAGTCACCTAATGACAGGGAACGTGATTTTATAAAATGATATCATGGAAGTAAAAAAAATTAGAAGGGCAAAGGAGAGCAACTGAAAACATGAAAGGGGGCAAGGTGATACTGAAGAAAGAAAAACTAGTATAAAATGACCTGAGACCAGGGAAAATATCACTTGGTGACCGCTGAGTGGAGGGGTCAGCCCTGAAGGACTCATGCTGATATTCCTGAGAAGCCAAGACAAATTGGCTTCTCTTTCCTGTCCCCCAAGTTAAGTAAATGTGCAACGCAAAAAGACTTTCATTGCAATGTTTAATTTGTTTCAAGTTTTGGCAATTTAAATATTCAATTATCTGGAACATTGCTTATGCCGAATCCCCATTCTCTGCTACTAAAGCTGGTATTCCCATTTTTAGAAGGCTGGAGAGCAGCAGTCTTGGCTAGAAGTCCCGTAGGAACTGGGATGACTGGGGAACGACAAAGGATAACAGTCTGGATGGGATATATGGTCAGGATACATTTCTGGAAAAAATGTCCTCCGTTGATTTTGGCTACCTCTTGATTTTTTTTTAATCCAGGAGGTAAAACGTTCAAAGTTACTCTAAAGGCAGTGGGAAAAGCTACATGGCCAGCAGAAAATTATTTAATCTCTCTGAGTCTTGGTTTCCTCATATGTTTAAAAAAATCTATGCTAACACTAACGTTTTGAGGTTGTCGTAAGCATTAAAAATAAAATGTGCTCAGGTGCCTGGGTGGCTCTGCCTTCAGCTCAGGTCATGATCCCAGAGTTCTGGGATCGAGCCCCACATTGGGCTCTCTGCTCAGTGGGGAGTCTGCTTCCCTGACCCTCCCCTGGCTCATGCGCTCTCTCTCTCTCTCTCAAATAAATAAACAAAATCTTTTAAAAAATAAAATCTATTTAAAAAATAAAACAAAAATAAAAATAAAATGTGCTCAGTGGCTCACCCAGAGAATGACTCAAAAGTGGCACTTACAGAGAAAGGGTGTAGCAGAATGGGTAAGAGAAAAGCCTCCAAAGCTAGGAGGCTCACACTGCGATCTGCTAACTACTTGTTAGCTTGAGACCCTGGGTGAGTTATTCACCTTCTTTGTGCCTCAGTTTCCTCATCTGTAAACTGAAGATAAAAATGGCATCTGTCTCATAGGTTTCTGTGAGGATGGCATGACTTAACACTCATAAACATATTCAACTATACCTGGCACATCAGGGATCACTGAATGTCATTTGCCCCAGGAATCTGGTGCCCCGCCCCAATGTCCCATCTCTATCCCACTGCTCCAACACACCTATGCCCACACACTCCCACTGTACGTTCCTCTCTTGCAGTTGTAACTGATCCTTAGCAGCCATGTGTGTCTTTTAGTCCCTCCAGACATGCAGGTAAATTTTCTGCAAAAGCAGCAGTGAACTGCCATGAAGATGACTAAAGATTAAGCTTCAGGATCCTTCCAAGAGGCGTCAGCAATGGGTTCACACAATCATCTGCTTTTTGATACTTTCGCAAAAGGAATGCATTTTTATATCCTGTTCCTTAAAGAAGACTGCCAAACTGTAAATGCTATAGGTTCCAATAATCTAAATCCACCTGCTCAGAATCTGAACAGTCAAGATCTGATAAACAAAGAGTAAGCAACAAACACTCTATATGAAGCTATGGTGGAAAAAAACTCAGAAAACAAAAACTCTCACTTTTGAAAGAGGGGCAGGGGAAGGGAAGGAAGGAGAGATAGGGAGAGAGAGAGAGGAGGAGAACAAGAACACTCATCCCTCTTCTTCAATATCCAGCTCCTTCTCATCCTTTGGGTCTCAGCTCAGTTAGCTCATATAAACCTTTCTTGATCATCTAACGAAAACAAGCTTGCCCTCCCCTATTGCTGTCTTCCACTTATCAGAGGTTTCTGATTGTTTATTAGCACCATCACAATCTAGAGTTTCTGAGTATTTACTTTCAATCTCAAATTCCTTCACAGTGTCTGGCCCATAGTAAAAACTCAATACATGTTGATTGAGTGACCTAATGAGTGAATCAGTGAATACATAATTCTACTTCATTCGTCAGTTCATGTCTCAGATGTAGATTTCCTCAGGAAGCCTTCCCAAAGTCCCCAAGCCTGGGTTAGGCTTCTTTCCTGTGTACCCTATGTTCACGCCTCCAGAGCATTTATCACAGCAGATGGAATTCTCTCTTCATTCTCTACCTCCCCATCCAGTGGTTGGCTCCTATGGCAGATGCTGTGTATCCTTTACCATTATGTCCCCAGGACCTAGAACAATGCCTACCCCATAGTAGGCACCCAACAGATATTTGATTTGATTAAATTATTTGATTGGGCATAAAAGTCTACAGGTTGGTACACTATTTTTAGGAAAGAAGAAAACTAACATTTATTGTTAATTTTGTGCCGAGTATTGAACAATTATAAGTATTTGTTAGGGAAAATACTTAGCAGGGAAGGGGTGTGGGTGTTTTCTCTCATTTCACAAATGAGTACAGTGAGGCTCAGAGAAGTCAGGGCTTGAGGTCATAGCTAGTGAGATCAGAGTCAGCATGCGAACCCCAGGCCGGCAGAGCCTGAAGTCCCTGCTCATGCTGCTGGACCACTCTACCCCTTGGGGACACTCATTTCATGACCCACAGGGTGCTCCTTTCTTCTGTTTGTTGTCCTGTCTTCCCACATAGCTGGTTATCTCCACTGGGCCAGGAACAAAGTCTTTACCATTCCTCCCATTTTGTCAATGTTAAGAAAGTGGCTTAAACACAGTGGGATTGAAGGAGTTGCTGATTTCAGCTGCCTGAGAGAGTGAATGTTATCATGCATCTTGACATTTTGCACACAAGCATCAACTTCCTCTCAGGAGTGAAACCAAACATTGCCTTTCTCAATCTCTCAGGGAAAGCAGATGCTAAGTTAGAAGACATGTGAAGGGGGAAAAGAACATACAAACGACAGTACCAGGAATGGTCTTGGCAGCTGCCGCTGGCTTCAGTAGTTCTCTTAAGGAATTTACCAGGGCAGAAAATGTTGGCTCCTTATAAATAGATGAAAGAATCTGAACACCACCCTGAAATCACAGTGATTAGGCTAAATGAGCACCAAATGCAAAGATTACAGGTGGAAATATTTTCCCATTCCATTTTACTCAGGCTCTTCCTTCCACATACTCTTCTTTATATGCACGTTCCCCAACAGTAGAACAGGCATTCCAGAAATGTACAAGGGAGAAGCTAGTTGAATGTGTTCCAATCCCTCCTGCTGTGTATATCTATGTGTTTTAAACACAGATAATGCACAACCCACTCGTGCTGGTGGATAGTAAGTTAAAAGCAAAACAACTGATTTCTTTCTGCAACCATAAATAATTTCTTGGAACAGGTAATGAAGAATCAGGGGAAAACATGGAGCAATTACATAGTGTGGAAAAAGTACTTGCTAAGGATTAACATGCAGGATTTCGGATTGGATAACCTAAAGATCTCAAAGAAATCACGTGGCCTTCCTGGACCTCATTTACACCATGTAGTCAGTATATATGTGCTTTGGATAGAGTGCCCTGGTGGGAAGCCTGTCTCTAACACACCCTAGCTATGGCTTTGGGCAAATTCCTTTATCTTCCTGATTCTCTGTTTCTTCATCTATAAAATTGGGCTAATAATACCACCTTCCTTCATGGAGAAAAATAAATTCTAAAATGCATACAAACATGAAGTGCTTACTCTGTGGGTCAAAACTGGGTTCAAGAAATGATGCTCCATCAGTCATATCATCAAACGAGGGGTTAAGCCAGAAAACGTGTAAGAACGTTTCCTGACCCAACTTTCTAGGTCTCCAAATACTCAGACCCAGAAATGCACAGAGCCTGTGGCAAGAGTATTTGAAATCACAAGCATTTGTCAGAGTATAAGTGACAGAGAGTCAATGACAGAAGCCATCCTGAGGCTCCAAGAACCCGCCTTCTGTATTAAGGATGTCTTTCATTTTCTGTATCCTGATGTTTTGACACCCGGGGCCTTGTGGACTCAGGAGGGACAGCCCCTCTCAGAGTTAGCCAATTCCTGGAGACATTAAACAACTCACAGGCAGCTCATTTTTCAAATGCAAATGAACGAATCCAGAGCTCTGAACCCCCAACCACCTCCCTTACTGGGCTCTCCCACTTTGGGCCACTCTCCACCTACCCCAATCACCCCAGGGCCAGGTGCCAGAAAACCAGGGACAGCATCTATGCCCCCCAGGGTCTGCTGAAATTCTTCAAACTAACAATCCTAAACCTGCTGACCCTGCTGTGCCCATTCCCACCACAGAAACCACAATAGAGGCTCTTGTCACACACACCCACCCACCTCCTGACCCACCCTGGGGATTCCCCTCATTCCCCTTGGGCCCCCCAGCCCATGCCTCCTTCTCTTGAGTAGACTCATGCATCCATGAGTATAACAAACTATGTTTTCAATGGCAGTTGTCTCCAGATCTGTTGGCCCTGCCATACTTAAATGATAATAAAACCTTAAAACACTGTTTTCCTCCATGCCTAGGGAAACAGGGCTTGTTAGCTTTCTCTGGGTTTCCGAGTCCTTCTCTTGTATTAGATTCTAACTAGTTACACCCTGCATACACGGTTACTATATGGAATCAGAATCCCCTTTACTTGCATGTGGTCCAGCAGCACATATTTGACAAACAGATGGCACCTTTGTGAAAAGGAAAAGGTGCCCGTCAGGGAGAGCATAAGTCTTGACAAGTGGCACTCCAGCTGGAGCATGGCCCCACTTGACCCTGTGGCTGGTGCCCTTGACCACTGTATAACTGTGTGTATCTGTGTGCGGCAGCCCTAGATTCTGAACATGCTGAGAATCAGTTTCCAATTAACTCAGCCTGGCCAGAGCTTCAGAAATGAAGAAGGGAGGGAGATGGGGAGAGAGGAAGAGAGGAAGAGAGGAAGCTGAAAGACAAGGAGTGATAAAGGGCAATGCAAACAGTAATGCCCTCTGCCTCCTGCTTACCTACCCCCGGCCCATTTAAACCTATTATTACCTAACTAAGCTATGGCTTTTTCTTTTTTTTTTTTCAGATTTTTTTTAATTATTATGTTATGTTAATCACCATACATTACATCATTAGTTTTTGATGTAGTGTTCCATGATTCATTGTTTGCGTATAACACCCAGTGCTCCATGCAGAACATGCCTTCTTTAATACCCACCACCAGGCTAACCCATCCCCCCACCCCCCTCCCCTCTCAAACCCTCAGTTTGTTTTTCAGAGTCCATAGTCTCTCATGGTTCGCCTCCTCCTCTGATACCCCCCTTCATTCTTCCCTTCCTGCTTTTTTCTTCTCCTTCTTCTTCTTCTTCTTCTTCTTCTTCTTCTTCTTCTTCTTCTTCTTCTTCTTCTTCTTCTTCTTCTTCTTCTTCTTTTTAACATATAATGTATTATTTGTTTCAGAGGTACAGGTCTGTGATTCAACAGTCTTACACAATTCACAGCACTCACCATAGCACATACCCTCCCCATATGCTACGGCTTTTTCAAGTTAAGTCTTCATTCATTAGAGTGAACTCTGATTTTTAGACTTAAATAATGCAGACCCAACTGAAAAAGGATACCCATGTGCTTTCTTTAAACAAGGAAAGTTGCCATTTATTCAGGGGAACCACACTGTCAAGTCTGGCTATCTACAGAGTCTAATTTCAATAATTGCCAGCACTTTTTGCTTTGCAAATTGCTATAAGCCTCAATGCTCTCATACTAGTAATCTAGATACTAAAAATAAATACAGGTGATATTCATCTTAGTGTTTGATGCTCTATTATTTTTCAATCTTCTCATTGGGAAGAAATCCACCTATATAGGCTTTCTCAAAGCTAAACTATTTTTAAAATTAGAAGCAAAATTATACAGACCCCAGCTGTGAAATAGTTTTCTCCAATTAAAGTGAAAAACCACACTAAATTCTCTCCAATATACTCATAATAGCATTAAGCAGACATACAAAAAAAAAAAAAAGAAAAGAAAAGAAAAGAAAGAATCAGACCAAGTACTTGGAATCTCTAAAATTTTCAAAATTTTTGATTTGAGAATCATAAAAATGATAATAAAATAAAAATGCAATTAGAAATGTTAACTCAGTGAAGGATAAAGGGGTTCATAAATATATTAATGGAATACAAAGTTTGTAACTAAGTACAAATTAACAATGATATTTATTCCAAGGCTGTAATGAACTTCCACACAGAGGAAGTATAACATGCCCAGGAAGAAATGTCAGTGTTTTCTAGTAGCTGTTAAAATGCTTCATTTGAATGTGGACTGTTAAAAATCCAGTGAGCAATCCAGTTTGTAGACTCAGAAAACCCCTATGCAGCACAGGCAAAAAGCAAACCATTGAGAGGAAAACAGGGGAGTCTTCCTACCCAGGCTCCTCCTCCTGATATATTAGAAATACTACTTGAAATCTGGGCTCAAGTTTGATGTTCCTGTGCCTGGTGGATTCCACTGGCAACCAAGCAGATTCATCACAGTGGTCACAATGTAGCACTTACCTTGACTTGACAGTGAACTTGGTATAGTAGCAATCAGACTGGCTCAACTAGTGGGAGACCTGCTCTGGCACTGATTGTAAGGTAAGGCCAAATATTTATCCTCCCTATGTCTTGGTTTCCTAACCTGGAAATAGTCTTATTCATGGGCAGTTTAAAACTAATAAAGTAATCAGAATCATATCAACAACCTCAGCCTGTCTGGGTAAAGATATGGAACTTTCAGCCCCCAACCCCAACCCCAACCTCTGGGAGGGGAGAGGTACTGGAGACTGAGTTAACCACCAATAGCCAATGATTTAATCAACAATGCTGATGTAACAGAAGCTCCATAAATATCCTAAAAGATGAGGTTCGGAGAGCTTCTGGGTTGGTGAACACATCAAGGTGCTGGGAGTATGGCATGCCCAGAGAGGGCATGGAAGCTGCGTCTACCCTCCTTCCCTGAAACTGCCCTATTCTTCTCTTCTCTTTGGCTGCTACTGAGTTCTATCCTTTATAATAAACAGGTAATAGTAAGTGAACTGTGAGCTATTCTAACAAATTATCGACTCTGAGGGGTGGAGTAATGGGACCCCCCAATTTAGAGCTTGTAGGTCAGAATCAGAAGCATAGGTAGCCCGGACTTGTGAGTGGAGTCTGAAGTGAGAGAGGGCAGTGTGGCGGAACGGGGCCCTTTATCTCTGGGGTCTGTGCTAACTCCACATAGTTAGTATCAGAATTGAATTAAATTGTAGGACAGCTAGTTGATGTCTACAGAGAGCTGAAGAATTGACTGGTCTAGAAAACCCACACATTTGGTGTCAGAAGTTTGGGGAGGAACAGACTTTGTAGTATAAGCTAAGATGATTGTGGATACCCGAATGAGTCAGTTACAAATTAATGTAAGTACATAAAAATACCATAAGCTGGGAAAAAGTTAATTGGTTATTAAAATACTATGAGATAAAAAATCATCAGTGCCAAGTATATTCCCAAATAAATGATTTGTTAAAATGGTTAAATGCTAAAAACTGTACACAGCTAAAGATTTTGCAATATACTTACATGACAGCATAAAGCAAAGATCCCTAGAATTACTATAGTTATACCTATACTTAGGCATACCACCCTATTACTCTTTTGGGTTTTGGTATTTTTTGTTTGTTTGTTTGTTTTCACCCTATTACTCTTTATCCTATCATCCTCGGCATACCTAAATTTATTAAAATGGCCAAACTTTTTCAAAATTTTCTTCATTTAAGGTTGCCATCATTTAAGATTGCCATATTCAAAAAACACCACCATATTCAAGAAGACTTCTTAATTATGGCAGCTTGGTAAAGGGGAACAAGCCCAAGCATTAGTATCTGATAGACCCATCCTGAAATCAGCCACTCATCACATGATCTTGGGCAAGCTACTAAACTTGTCTCACCTTCAGATTTCTCAAGGCAAATAAGAATAATAATAATAAATGCAAAGTTGGATTGTTGTGGGAATTAGAGCTAAAGCAAAGATAATGCCTGGCATATGGCAGATGTTCAGTAAATGCCAGTTACCTATAATGTTTATACAGTTGGTATTTGCTTATAGAAGTTATAATTACTCCATGAATATTAATTTCTTTTTCGAACCAACTATAAGTTCAGTGAGCACAAAATCTTTTTATAGTACTTCTTTTGAATGTTTCACAGTCTAGTAGACCAGTTGGTATACAGTAGCATAAAACCCAAATTCACATCCTTAGAATCATAGATACATTAAGAGTTCCTAATAACCCTAAAGAGGAAGAAATGAGACAGCTTTAATTATGAAGATAACAGTGGCCATCAAACTACTGTTGTGACTAAGGAGAGGGCAAGGTGGAGGATTCCTGAGTGGCTGACCCCTGAGGGAGTGTGGACATCCATGGAATAGGAGAATGGAAGCCCTTGAATGAAGTCCTGGGCTGAACTGGGCTGTGAAGAGAGTTGGAGGTTTTGGAAGAATGGTGGATTATGGAAGATTAGAGACAAATTTAAAGAGAGTTGTATGTCAGGGCTTTTTGAGTAAAGTGATGGGGTGGTGAGAAGCATGAGGAAGTATGAGTGTAGAGGCAGCTGAAAGATCTGAGTTAAGTTTAGGATGGCTTAAAGAAGAGCAATTTTCATCCATGAGTAAGACTTGCACAGAAGTAACTTCATTTCAACCGCCCCAGAAAGGTCAATGAATCAGCTCTGGTCTGGTACTGGCATTGAGTGTTTTGAAGAAAATACGTTTGTAAATACAAAATACTTTATAATTCTCAAAAACCATTTATATTATTTGAAATATATCTGTTTTACATTAAGAACAGATAATTATGTACCACTACATTTCTGTTAAAAACCTAGATTGAGAAGTTGCTAGAGATTATTAGACTACGTTGTTTTACATAAATGATCACAACAACCATCTTTAAGCACCTGTAAGGTATAAAGCAGTGAGGAGAAACTAGGAGCTGTCAGCCAAAGGAATGTTCTTTTAGTAGCAGAAAAAACACGGTCAGAGAATTGAGAGATGTCTGGTTACAAAATTAATTTTCAATTCACCAAAGCTTCTCAGAGTTAAGGGGCCTTTCTTAAACCTGAATATGAAAGTTATTTCGATATGACAGTGGGTTGCCTAAAGCTCAAAAGGAAGAAAATAAATCAGGACCCAAATGTGAAGCAACGAACATAGCTCTTTCTGTCTCCATAGACAGAACTGTGTGTTTAAGTTCCAAAGAGGGACCCTCTCAACAAAAATGACTTTGGGGACTGGAAGAGTAGTGAAGGGGACTACTTTTCCAAGCTCTTAACACCAGTTCTAATTAGACTTGGAAGATTCCAGAGTTAAAAGAAGAAAAAGAGTAAGAGTCTATTGTAAACTTCCTAAAAGGATACCTGTCTGTGTACATACCTACATCTTTAAATTTACTCCTAAGAGCTTTAAGATACTTAAAGGTCACTCAGTTTATACAGATATTTTAATAAAGTGTTATTTATTTTTTAGAAAAGTTTAAATGCTGCACTCTGGGATTTATCTTTCTTTCAACTCTCACTATTTGAGGAAGGAGATTTATCATCAGTGCTAAAGATCAACCCTGGGGCCAGCACAAAATGGTAGTAGATATCAGAAATATCTCAGAAGAAGATAGAAAACACCTCTTGGGAGCAAATGCCTTTTTATAGCTCAAGTCAGTCTGAGTGGCAGAGGCACAAATAAACAGGAAAAAGGAGTCAAAACTTACTGTGGAAATGTTCCACACCATTGTACCCATATATTACATGATACACAAAAAAAAAATGCTTACTACATAATTCTCTCTTTGTATGGTATGACTAATTTTCATTTCATTCTTATATTACCTTGAACCTATTACCCACATACATTTTTTTTTCTGTTTCTCACTTGCTATTCTCCTAGTTCTCTCCCAACATTTAGTTAAAGAAATTTTGATCTTATGCAGCAGTGGAAAGAGGCAGAAAGTTAGCCAAATGGTCTCAAAACTTATTGGGAAATCTTCTGCTTAGAGGAAAACCCTGTTTAAAGTAAATATTTTATTTCATTTGTTTTGTTTTGTTTTGTCTGTGCGCATAAACATAACTCAAAGAGCTGAGAAAACAGTCTAGACCTCGTTCAAAGTTTTATCTGGAGCTTTATAAAGGGACCAAACCTAAGTTTTCTCTATGTATGATCATTTACCTTCTTCTTTATAGTGCCCAGGACAGCATGCTTCCTATGACCTAAAAGGCTAGATTGACTTTGCCTATTTTGGAGATTACAAAAGTGGAATTGAGGGCTGTACAGACTTGTTCAAGGTCATACAGATGATAAAAGGCAGAGCGTAGCTTCTCACTGATTGTTCCTTCTACCACCAGCACAACACATATTTGGATTTCCTTTCTTCTGAAGACCCTAAGAAGGATCACTTGACAACAAGGCATAATTTAGCCTCCATACCTTAAAGAGGCATCACTCTACTGTCTTTGAAACAGAATAGAATTTTCCAAGCAAAGAACCTGGAAATGGAGCCTATGGACGCCATGGGGACAGAACAAGGCAGAAAGCATTTCCCTTAAATACATCTATGCTCAATGCCCTAGACTGAAGAACATTGTCATTTCAAAGTCACTTACCCAAATCTGAAGCTTGATTCTCTTTTCATTTTTGAATACAGTTTTTACTTTGAAATCTATCCCAACTGTGCTGACGAATGCAGATGTAAAGGAGTCATCTGCATAACGGAACAGGAAAGATGTTTTCCCCACACTGCTATTGCCGATGATGAGCAATTTGAACATGTAGTCGAAGTTCTGATCAGAGGAGTCTTTCTGGCCATACCGGGCATCTTGGGAAGAGGCCATCTGTGCTTAAAAAAAGAGAGAGAGAGCAAGAGAGAGACGTGGATCAGTCTTCCATTTGATATGAAGCTAGCAGCACATTCATTATTGGCCTTGCCAGAAACAGATGTCAGACCACTCAGGAGACCAGTTGAGCATCCTCCCCAGTTTTCCTCTGATGCTGGTATCCATGGCAATAATTCCCTGCTGGAAGACAGAACAGCAAATCTTACAGCTCTTTCCAGCTGTGTTGGTGTTTGTCACTGCTCAGCATTCAGAACCAATCAAAGACACCAAAGGAGACATCTATAAGGGTTACATGAAAAGCAAAGATATGAGGAACTGGCCAGAGCATGTGGGCTCTGAAACTTTATAATCCCAGTGACGGACACACCAAAGTGGCTGAACAGCAGGGTGTTTCTTACTGAATTATCTGAATATTAGAGTCTCTCTTATTTCCTAGGAAAGTGCACCCAAAGCATGTATCTATTTCATCTATTAACATCACATTAAAGCAATATCCTAAAATAAATGGCAGTCCCTTCAAATTAAAAATGAGGATGGCAAGTATTTATAGTTCAAACACTGTGAGAAACTTATTTAACCCTAACAACAACCCAATGAAGTAGGTTCATATGCAAATGAGAAAATTGAGGCTCAGAGTTATTAAGTAATGTGCTCAAGTTCACACAGGTGATGAGTAGTAGAAGACAGAATTCAAATCAGGTAATGTCGTGACAGGGCTCACGTTCTTAACCTCTACCCTAGCTCTCAATGATGACTAGGGAAATAATGCACATGTGCTCTAAAAGACAGTGTAGGAAATATTCATTATGAAATGCAACACTGAAGAATCCTAGCTGGGTTTAAACCTAGGCTCTACCATTTCCTGGCTGTGTGACTTTGGGTTGGTTTATTATTTTTTTTTTAAGATTTATTTTATTTATTTATTTGACAGAGAGAGAGAGAGATAGCGAGAGCAGGAACACAAGCAGGAGGAGTAGGAGAGTGAGAAGCAGGCTTCCTGCCAAGCAGGGAGCCCGATGTGGGACTCGATCCCAGGACCCTGGGATCATGACCTGAGCCGAAGGCAGATGCTTAACGACTGAGCCACCCAGGCGCCCTGGGTTGGTTTATTATTTTAAAATGGTGTGTCTCAGTTTTTTCTCTTACATGAAATGGGAAAAAAATATTATCTAACTTGGAACATTTGTAAAAGAATAGATGATATATCTGTAAAGCAGATATGAGAAGCACCTAGCATAGCATAGAGAATGATCTTTATTATTAATTATAAATGCTTTATGTGGATGTTGATTTTTTTCTCACTTTTTTGATGATCACCTAATATCACCAAAGTTGATGCTGCATTACTTCTTAAGGATTTTATTCATTTGTTTTAGGGACAGAGAGAGAGAGAGAGCAAGCAGGGGGAGGAGCAAAAGGGGAGGGAGAGGGAGAGAATCTCAAGCAGACTCTGGGCTAAGCATGGAGCTAAGGTGGGGCTCGAACCCACGATACTGAGATCATGACCTGAACCAAAACCAAGAGTAGAACACTCAACCAACTGAGCCACCCTGGCACCCAGTGATGCTGCATTACTTCTAAGTGCCATTCGGCTTAAAAGAAGTGTTTAGATGGTGAATCCCACTGATTAGTGCATTTACTTACATTTTCTGATGCTATGAATTCTTTGGCGATTGCTGTGGTATCCAACATACCCCAACATAGTAGCCACTAGTCACAAATACCTCCTTATATTTAAATTAATTAAAATCACAAAAAATTTAAAATTCAGTTCCTTAGTCACACTGGCCACATTTCATGTGCACAATAGACAATAGCCACAGGTGGCCAGGAGCAACAATACTGGACAGACAGGTACAGAGCACTGGCATAACTGCAGAAAATTCTATTGGGCAGTGCTAGGCTAGACAGATAAGTGTTTTTTTCATTTCCAATAAAATCTGATCAATAATTATCTTTCTCTTGGGGAAGGTGGCCAAGAGAGAAGCCTAAGAAGATAGTAGAATGCTTGAAACAGTAAATAGTGCTCAACCTCATCTAAGCCAACGTCAGCTGTTGAAGTCACATGCGTTGTGTTTATAAACAATTAAGGCAAAGAGGGAAAAGGGGGAAAAGGAGATGGTGAGACAAACATATCCTCTTTCTGCAAATACTTAGTGCCAGTAAGGGAACACAATTATATGTATAAGAATATAAGAATAAGGACAAACAGAAAATCTGTATGCATTATTAAATTTAAGGGCAATACAAATTTTGATTGAATTGCACACCACATTTATTAAATATCAGCTTAAGCATTTGTCTTTTTAAGTCCATGTAACCACACCAATGTCTTCAATAATTACAACTTGGAATGAGTGCTAGTGAGCGAAACTGGGCCATGACAACAGGCAGATATTATGATTTTCACTTCTGACCCAGGCATCTACATGCTAAAGTAAACCTCCCCCAACACAAGCAGCCAGCCAAGGACAAAAACAGGATTATAACTGTGGACTATAAGTTTGAACAACGATGTCTTGCTCTGATGACTTCTGAAGCCCCAGAAAGTCAGGAAACTGTTTCATGTGGCACCCCCATTCCCACAGACATAGTCCTTTCACCAATTAATACAGCCCTCCTCCCTATGGAAGTGCTAAGTTCAGCCAAGCCTGCAAATGGCCTTTATTAAGATCTTTTATATGAACCAGCCCAGATATTAGGTTCTGGGTTAAGAATGTTCAGCTAAGCCACAGTCAGAAAATAGACACTACAACCTTCCTAGAGCAGCCCATACTCAGCCTGATAGCCTACCATATATTGCATCCCATCACTATAGGATGGTATCCAACTGAGTCCTGTGGATCTCCAGGATGCCTCACAAGAAAATGTGACCGACAGCTGCTATCAATCCCAAGTCCTATTCCAAAAGTGGATTACAAAACCTGCAGCAATATCAACATCATCAACATATAGACTTTTTGAATATAGTTATAGAGATTTAGATGGAGAAAACCATATTGGGGCTTTCTCTGGCATGAAAAATTGAAGATGTTTAATTTCAAGGGCTGATAGACCCTGCAGTGTCAGCAGCAAAGAAGGTGGTGGGAGCACAGAAGGTATCTAGGATGAAGGTGGACAAAGCTGGTAAACAGGTGTATCCAGAGCCTCTACAGGACTAATTAGAAGAGTTTCCTAACATGCTATTCTTGGAGATAATTTTTTTAACTCTTTCTTGATTTATATACCCAGTAAGATTCACAGAGAACCAAAAAAAAAAAAAAATGTGCATTGGGAATGCACAGGTCTTTCATTAAAATTCAGAATGATGAAATACATCCTGGCCCAGAGGATTGAGAAAGAAATTTCCCTAATCTTACTGAGAATGGAAATGAAGTGGTTTGACAGCATATGAATGTCAAAGACACTTGTCTTCACTATGTCAATTTATTGACACTTCGAAATACTAAGTCATGTGAACATTTTCATAGTTTTCATGGAAAAATATAGCTGATATTTGAAAACATGAGTACATATGAAGTAACCTCCCAGAAAGTAAATCAGATTTCATAAAAGATATATAAAAGATAACTCTTGAAAAAAAGATGACTCTTTAAATTGCATTAATCTTGAATTAATTTTAAAAAAATCAGGGAGTTGGAAAGAATCTTCAAAGTAGTCCAACTTTCTACTCATTCCAAGAGTTCCTTCTGCTGGCATCTCAGCATCTGAAGTTAGTATTCTAGCCAGGTCCTTCACACAGAGTGGCAAAAAGTTTACTACGAGGTTGTGAAGTACCATATTCCATTGCTGAACAACTGCAATTTTTATAAATTTCTTTCTTAAAGTTAAAATCTCCTTCCCTATAGCTTCTTCCCATGTGTTCTAGATTCTGCCTTATAAATCAAGGGAGTTGATTCCTCTCCCATCTGAGAGAACTTCAGGTGACTGAAGAAACAAATCACAGCCCCATACACTTTCTCTCACTTGGATGATCCCAACTGCCTTACACTTTTCCCCACACAAGTCATGTCAGAAAAATCCCCCACGTCCTGTTAGATTAACTGACATCTCTCCAGATGTCAAAGACCCATGTGTGGCTCCCGAAATTGGTCACAATATTCCAGATACAGTAGTGCAGAGTAAAATGAGACTATTATATTTTATCACAGCTCACTTAATTAGGTCTCCTCAAATGCTCAGGACATTTTTCACATCAACTGTAATAAACACAGGTCTCCCCTATCCCCATTCTATACTTGGGCAATTGATTTTTTTTAATGGAAATGCCAACCTTTATATGTACCCTGTTACATTTCCTCATTTGTTTTGATTTACAATTCAATTCTGATCTGATAATTTTATGTCCTTTCATCAAAAACATTGGTTATCTGTTCCAGATTTATGCCATTCCTAAGTTTGATCAGTATGCATTTTACATATTCATTTAAGGTTCTGATCAAAATGCTAATCAGTTTGTAGACAAACAACAATAAATCTTTTACCCCATTGAATATATATAAATCTATAGATGAGACCTCTGCAATAGGTCATCAAGGAATTTGGCAAACTTAAAGCAAAGTCTTAACCTCTGGGACTTGGTGCACTGGGAAACCATTAGATGTGCCTTGGTTCAACAGCAGATGAACAGATCCTGGATTTAATTGATGTGCCAGTTTTAATTTCAATTCTAGTTTCCCCAGAAGTCCTACTGACTAGGGACCAAACAGATTACTTCTGACTAACACATGCAATCACAGACTACTTCAGAATTTTTGACATTTGTTTTTCAAAATAAATGGGAAAAGCAAATTACTTTCAGGGATTCCTCTGGGCACTTAAGAATCTAAACTACACTAAGCTATTTTGTGGATCTCATGAGAAAAACAAAAAGAAGTCATTTTAAATGTACTACATTCCCACTACTTCTAGTGTTATCAGCCTGAGGGTCAATGGGAAGATGAATGAGGGTAAATTATCCAGAAAAGGACATGCAGTTCTTTGAAACTGGAAGGATGAAAGTGAGGATGGGGTGCATGTATTGGAAGTACAGAAATACATCAAGTAGTTTCAAATCTTTATCATTGTTGCCTGGGAAAAAAAGAAAAAGCATAATAAAAAGAATTATTCCTGAGAGCTCTAAAGTCAAAACTAAAATTTTAAAACTAACCAGGAAAATATGAAAAGTTAGGGTTCCCAAATGTCTGTCATCTGGCCCCCAGATGATTTCTCCTGGGGAAGGTCTTGGTCTGTGCAATTCGTTGCCTCCCTGTTTGTCTCTCGGAATGGACCAGAATTGTGATGCTCTTTGCAGTCTCTGGCCAGCAATTTCTCCGTGTGTGTGTGTGTGTGTGTGTGTGTGTGTTGTCTGCTGCTCTTGGCTCTGAAATGAGCCAGGGGAGAAGCAATAAAACATTGCTCATGTCGCTGTGGACACATCACCACTGAGCTCAGAAGATGCTGTCCAGGAAACTGGAAGCAGCCAAGGCACTAGATAATTCAAAGTCGAACTCTGGCTCTGAAGCAAAGGGCCTGGAAAAGTAGGGCAGCATTCAGAAATTGCCCTTGTCTCTTTTCTTTGTGTCAGCAGGGAGTGAATTACACTTTCACAGGACTCACGGGAGAATGTATATGACGGAATGCCAAATGATATTAATGCTTCCAAGATGTAAATCACTGTATATTTTAAAGGCATTGCTTAAGCTACATTTTACAGTACTCCTTTCAGCCCATCTCTGGATCCCCATCTCCTGGATAGCTTCTCTCGTAGATGAGTAAAACTTTCAGCTTATGTACAGAAAGATGGTAAAATCACCACAATAACAGCCCTGACAGGCACTGTACTGCGTGCTTTCCACACATGATCACACCTGATCCTGTCACTGCCCCAAGATATCACTATCTATTAGTACCCCCATGTTAGCAAAACAGTATGCTCTGCGTGTATTTAAAAAGGGCTCCTTCTCCCTCCCCCTGCCAGAAGCATGAGGGATTTTCTCTAACCCTCACTGAGAGAACTTGACAGGGGTCCTGAGGGAAAAATTCACACAAGTGTGCCCTCCCCCAAACTGAACCCCCTGGAGCTTTTATCTCTTGGACTTGTCCACCCTGAGCCACCAGAATCTCATCAATTACAGTTCAGGTTTTCCTACCCCAGTAGTGGTTCTCATGGGAGTTTCTGTTCCAGGAATTTGTGATTTTCTTTATCAGGTTATTGGTCTCTCCCATCTAAGGGGCAGCATTTTTCTGTGACCTCAATTCTCTGATGAATCTAAGAGTTGGTAATTTTCATTTTGTTTAGTTTTTTTCTTATGTGAGGATGGGAGTAACAACTTCCAAGCTCCTTATGCACTGGAGTGGAAACCAGATGTCATTATCCTCATTCTGAAGAAGAAATTAAGGTAAGAGTATTTAAGAGGAAATTTTGGTAGAGGGGTCCTTGTTTTTCAATAGGTTATCTTGATTTCTCTCAGCATGTGTACTGAGCCCTCATTACCTGAAATTATGTACAGTTCTTCAACACATTTGGGTTCAGCTAGTTCACTCTTCTCTTCACCAAACTAGTAAGCCTCAAATTCCAACCACAGAGGAAAATATTGGGAGGAGGTAAGGATACTTCTCTTTGCTTCTAGAAAAAAATGTATTCCTTTGTTGAAGAAAGGCATGATCTAATCTTTTTTTTAAAGATTTTATTTATTTATTTGAGAGAGAGAATGAGATAGAGAGCATGAGAGGGGGGAGGGACAGAGGGAGAAGCAGACTCCCCGCCGAGCAGGGAGCCCGATGCGGGACTCAATCCCGGGACTCCAGGATCATGACCTGAGCCGAAGGCAGTCGATTAACCAACTGAGCCACCCAGGCGCCCGATCTAATCTTGATACATTTTAAAATTCATTATAATGGTTTTTTAATCTTGGAAATCTAGATGTATATAGAAAAACGCAGTATATCAAACCATGTAAAAACAATTCCTACTAGTATCGAAGACCACTGTTCTCCAGCCCACACTGGAGTCACTCCTGTTATCGTCACAGAGGGTTCCCAGAGGGAGAGGGAGCCTGTATGGGGGCTTTGCCACAGCACAGTAAAGGGGATGCCCAGTCCACAGAGAGAAGAGTGTAAACAAGGTTTTCTGGGAAGGGAACCACATGGCTGGGAGAGCTCTCCAGATCGGTAGGATGTAGTCCTGACAGCTGCAATAAAGTAGAGCCCTAGTCCCAGCAGCGCCTGCACATCCTCATGAATGCTGAAGCCAGAGGGTCATTAGTGCAGTCCTGCAATGCTGAGAGTAGCTACTAGTAATCCATGCCTTATAAATCACAGCCATGAAAGAAGGTTGGAAAACACGATTCCACTTCTTTGCTAGCAGTTCTGAAATTATGTACATGCAGATACATCTGTGAAAATAAAATTCTATATTCTTGGTGTGATGTGAATATGGGTAAAGAGCACATACTCTATGGTCAGGCCGCCTGAGAAGGAATCCCAAGTGTGCTACTTGTGTAAACTTGGCGAAGGTTTTTGATATTTTGTTATTTTTTAAAGTATGCTAAACTGTAATTTCCTTACCTATAAAATAGGAATTGTAGTAAAATCATCAAAGTAAAATTGTTGGCATGTGCTAGATCCTTGATTAAAGTCATTCACTTTCTTCTCCAACTAACATTGACACTACTCTCTGAAAATGAAAATGGTCAATTTTACAGAATATGCTTCCCCTCATTTCCTAACCTTAGAGGACATGAGGTTTGATGCCCAACACTTCCACTCTGTAGAGTTTCATAATTACTGAGATAAACACCTAACTCTTTCCTTACAAATACTACGACATGGAAAAAAGAGCACTCATCAAAATACCTCTCAGGATAGAAGCTGAGGCCTGTGTACAGACAGAAGCGTTCTGTGGTCTGGAGAGGCTATGGGGAAGGGAGTGTGGCCAATGGCCATATGCCCTGTGGTAGGACCTATCCTGTGACATTGTGGCCACACAATGTTACTAAACTCATGAAACTCTTGGGCATGAATGGACTTTTGTAGAAACTGGGAGACAGTTTCATGTCTAGACTCATAAGGGGGCAGAATTTGAGTAATACATGGTAAGAAAAGCATGAGAAAGGAAGCTCCAGGATGGCAAAAGAATTGTGGGGAAACTCCTCTTATGTGGCTTTAGCGTTGGCTTTAGGTGAAGTTCAACCTAATTTCTGATACTAAATTTGGTAAATCATCAAAGTCCACAATACCATCATAAACACCAATACTGTAACATACACTTGAAGGTTGCCAAGAGACTAGATCTTAATTGTTACCACCACATAAAAGAAATGACAGTTATATGACCTGATAGAGGTGTTAGCTAATTCCATAGTGGTAATCATATTACAATATATAAATGCATCAAATCAACATGTTATATACCTTAAAATTACACAATGTTGTATGTCAATTATACTGCAATAATAATAGATTTTTAAAAGTCCACAATATCATTATTTCAAGGTGAGAACTCATTAAGAGGCTTACAAACATATATATACATATATATATATATGTATATATATATATATATCTCATGCATATTATCTGGTTATCTCCATCCTTTCCCAAAAACCTTCTAAAACAATGGCAAGGGTTTGTCACTAAAGTGAAATTCCATATAGAAAAGGAGAAGTAGAAAAGAAAGAGCAACACAAGTTTGGGATTTGGAAGTGAATGACTAGAGAAAAGGGAATCTCAGGTCTGCATAAGAACTCTTAACCTACAGAGCCTGAAATGACCTTGGGATTGGAGATGCCAGGTGTCTTGATTATGTGGTATGGCTAGAGTGACCAACTCTCCTGGTTTTCCTGAGACTGAGGGATTTCATGGGACACTGCAGGACTTTCAGCTAAAACCATAAAGCTGAGATGGTTGGTCACCCTGACTAGGCCATGCAAACAGGGGGAATGGCTGAAAATCCAAGCCCCACATCCCTCTCTGACCCCACATAGCCAAGAAACCATTTTCCCTGTATACAACTCTTTTAAAACAAAACTGAGATTAAAATATTTTAAAAATCAAGTATTCTGGACATCTATAGTTCCTATATGCAGATGTCAATTTGTCAGTTTATAAAAATGAAAAGGACCCTCTCTTAGCAACAAAATGTAAAGAATCATTTAAAACTTTTCTCATGGACATGGATAAAATATACATAAGCTTTCTCCTCATTTCTTGGGAGCAAGAAAGAGCAGACATGGTGTTCTCAAATACCTGCTCTCTCTAGTTGGATACATTTTTATTCAGGAATACAAAACTAAATTCTCATAGGATACACTAGATCTGAGATTCCCAAAACTAGGGAAATGTACCTGAATTCTGCAGAATTAAAATAGCCAGTGTGTGCCCAGGCATCCATAATTTTTAAGCACCTCATGTGGTTTTGACCAGTCAGGTTTAGAATTCATTGGGTTAGCAAATGTCCACATGGAAGCCAGGGCAGGTGTACATTGTCAAGGTGTCAGGGATAGATGTAAGAGGAGACCAAGTAATCTGACATTTAAGCTGAGATCCCCAGGATGTGGAAAATGGGATCCTAGCACTCTCCACCAGTTGCTGTCTTCACCAGACTCCCCTTCTGCCAAGAGTGACAACAGATCTCATCACCATAATGTTGACTTTGCAAAGAAGTCTATACTCTAGAATGCCCAGCCTGCTTAGATAAGCTGATTTCTGAAAAAGTGTGTTAATTATCTTAGCTATGGTAAGATCCAGAACCTTCTAAGGGCCAGTAATATAACTCACTGTGAGGTCTCTGTCAGAGTATGAGGAGGTATGGATTGTAAGAAGCAGTAATCATGTCCTCAGAGCAAATGTGGCTATGTTCTGCTCAGCTCTGTGGGAGTTGGCCTTGACTTTCTCCATCAGTCATTTTTAAAAATAACACACAATTGGACTTTACTTTCCCTCACTCATAAGAAAGCAACTGATAGCTACAGGAGGCCAGTGTCCATGTAGAAATTCCAAAATAGAGAATATCTCTTGTAAGAATACCTCTTCCTGAGAAGAAAATAAAAACTAAACAGAATAGATATACCCACTACTCTGTGGTATAACGAAAAGCCTCTCTTAAAAATACCTAGTAAAATACTCTAAAAGTTCCCACTGGGGGGAAAAAAAGCCTAAATTTTAGTATTAATATATGTATTACCTAAAGAATTTTTATCACTAAACATTTTTAAAACATTAAACATTGTAAAAATATTAAACATTGAAAAATATTAAAAATTATTTTAAAGACGTAAGCCCTTGAAAAATACCTACAGAGATTTGCTATAAAGATTTCTCACAAATCCTGACATTTCTCTTCCCTTATTCCATTCATCAAGTCGGTCACATATAGCGGCAAACATCCCGTTCTTGAGAAACTTGGTGGGTTAGTAGTTTATGTACTTATGTTTCTATACTGTGCAGGTCCACCAATTAGAATGACTTACAGAGCCACTTTGCTAGTTACAGTCATCCCAGCTCTTCATTCAAAAGCTATTGCTATTATTTACTACAAGAAACAAGTCCATCCATGCAGTTATAAATGAGCAGTCACATCCCCAGGTGTACTGTGTTCCTGTTGTCCCTTTTCATCAGTCCTACCACTCAAACAAGTGCTCAATGAATTACAACATTCAAAAGAAAACCAAGAAAACCCATCTCTTATTGCAAACACCATAGATGAGAGTCATATTGTGCTAATTGGAACATATATTCTTTCTCCAAGCCCTATAAGCTTCCTAAAGCTATGGCCATTTAAACAGAAATTATCAACATTGGCTTGCAAGCAAAAGAAGTTAGACATCAATATCAATAAAATATCTGAAAAGTAAGCAGATATTTGGAAAATAACATACTTCTAAACCCATGGATTAAGGAAAATATCACAAAGAAAGGAGCAAAGAGTTTGAAATAAAATACAGTGCAAATACTACACTCAGAAATTTGTGAGTGTCAGCTAAACTAGTACTTAAAGAGAGATTTATTATTTTAAATGGTTATGTTTATTAGAAAAAAAGAAATTTAAACTCAGTGATCTAAATTTCTACTCTAAGGAGACTGATAAAGAGAAGGTCCTACTAAAGTATAAGTAATACAGTTATTTTTAAAAAGCCCAAATCGATAAAATACAAAATAAGCAACAAAAAAGCTAACAAAGGCAAAAGTTGGTTATTTGGAGATATTAATGGTATTGATAAACATCTAGTAAGATAGTTGGGGGGGGACTCAAATTGTCAATAATAGGAATGAAAGAGGAGATATCATTATAGATCTTAGAAAAATTAAATAACAAAAATATTTTGAATAACTTCATCAGTATATTTGAAAAATTAGATAAAAAATATAATTTAACAAAACTGACCCAAGATGAAATAGCAAGTTTATACGTACATAGTTTTCTAATTAGTTCTCTAAATTAGTTTTCTGCTACTATAATGGATGTTTAAAACAACATCCAATAACTATACAAGTCAGAAGTCAGGACACAGTGTAACTCAGCTGGGTACTCTGCCCCCTCTGCTCAGGCCTTACAAAGCTAAAATCAATGTGTTGGCTGGGTTGGTTCTTACCTGGAGGAAAATCCTACCTCCAAGCTCATTCAGGTTGTTGGCAGAACTCACTTGCTTGTGGTTGTAGGACTGAGGTTTCTATTTTCTTGGCATACTGACTTCATCTTCAAGCCAACAAGACTCATGCTTCAAATCTCTGACTTTCCTTTCTTCCACATCCTCTGACTGCAGCCAGAGAAGGTTCTCTGTTCTTAACAACTCATGTGATTAGATTGGACCCACTTGATAATACAAATTAATTTCCCTATTTTAAAGTACGTAACATTCACTGCATCTGCTAAGTCCCTTTTGTTTTGTAATATAATTTATTCCAGGGATTGTTCCAGGGATTAGGCCATAGATATCCTTGGAGGAGGGAGGGTAGCTATTCTGTGTACCACAGTACACTAAAGGGAGATAAATTATAGATGATAGATCGATCAATCAATGGATAGATAGATAGATAGATAGATAGAACAGATAGTTGAATGATAGAGATATTTGTATATATTTTGATAACTGAAGTTGTTTAAAAATTTTTTCCACAAAGAAAACTCCAGGTTCCCATGGCTTCATTTATGAACTCTATCAAATACTTTATGAACCCAAATATACCAATCTTAGAAACCAAAATCATTTGGAAAACAGTGGTGAAAAGAAAACTTCTCGGTTTGTTTTAAAAGGCCTGCATAACTTCAATATTATAACATCATAAAAGCATTACAAGAAAATCATATACCGATATCCATCATGAATTTAAATGCAAAAATCCTTAAAGAAATATAATCAAACTGAATCCAGTGATACATAGAAAAAACAATACAGTATAGCTAACTGGGGTTTATCTAAGAAATGCCAGATTAACTAAAAAAATCAATCCATATACTCCAACAAAATACAGGAGACTCATTATGCGATCACCACAACAGATGCAGGAAAACTATTTGACAAAATTCAACACTCATTTAATGTTAAAAACAAATACTCTCAGCAAATTAGGAATCAAAAGAAATTTTCTCAGTATAATAAGGGTATCATACCAATAATAACAACAGCAACAACAACAAAATAACTACAGCTAAGTTAATACTAAATGGTGAAAGATCTAAGGCTTTCCCCCTAAGACTGAGAAGAAGATGAGGATGTCTACTCATCACTTCTACTCAACATTGTACTGAAAGTCTTACCCTGTGGAATGAGATAGAGGGAAAAAAAAAAAGGAGGTCATTGGAAAGGAAGAAATAAGCTGCCTTTATTTGCAAATGATACTACTGTTTCTGTAGAAATTCTTAAGCAATCTAAAAAAACCCACTAGAGCTGAGAAGCCCCTCAAGAGATGAATGGATAAAGAAGATGTGGTCCATATATACAATGGAATCTCACTCAGCCATCAGAAAGGATGAATACCCAAATTTTACATCAACATGGATGGGACTGAAGGAGATTATGCTAAGTGAAATAAGTCAAGCAGGGAAAGTCAATTATCATATGGTTTCACTTACTTGTGGAACATAAGGAATAGCATGGAGGACATTAGGAGAAGGAAGGGAAAAATGAAGGGGGGGGGAATCGGAGGGAGAACGAACCATGAGAGATTATGGACTCTGAGAAACAAACTGAGGGTTTTAGAAGGGAGGGGGATGGGGGGATGTGTTAGCCCAGTGATGGGTATTAAGGAGGGCATGTACTGCATGGAGCACTGGGTGCTTTACGAAAATAATGAATCATGGATCACTACATCAAAAACTAATGATGTACTGTATGGTGACTGACATAACATAATAAAATAAAATTTAAAAAAAAAGAAAAAAAACCACTAGAAATAAATAAATGTAGCAAGGTCTTAGGACATAGTCAAGACAAACAAATCAAAGGAAGTGTAGAGGCCAGATATATATATATAGAGAGAGAGAGCCCACTTATAATGAATGACCTAGATTTCATCAAAATTTAAAAAATATTCATCAAAAGATACTATTAAGAGTATGAGTATTCAAGCTACAGACTGGCAGAAAATATTTTTGAAATATATATACTAATATATATTAACAAATCAAGTATGTGTAAGTATTTATATATATCTGACAAAAAACTAGTTTCAAATTTATATAAAGGTCTAAAAGTAAACAATAAAACAACCTTCCATAAAGAACAAATGGTTAAAGAAAACTTTAATAAAGGAAGATATACAAATGACCAGTAGATGAAAATGTGCCAAAATCACTGGCCATCAGGAAAATGCAAATTCAAATCACAATGAGATGCCACAAAACACCCATTAAAGTGGCCAAAATTAAAAGACAATCGACACCGTATGTTGTTGAGGATTGTAAAGTTACTGGAACACTCATACATTGCTGATAAGAATATAAAATGGTACTACCATTTGACTTTTTTATAGAGTTAAACGTACACTTACCCTTTATCCCAACAATTCTACTTCTAGGTATTTATCCAGGAAAAATGAAAGCATATTACAAAAGACCAATATGATAATGCTTATAGCCTTAACCATAACAGTCCCAAACTGGAAATTACCTCAAAATCCACCAACAGGAGAATGGATTTTACAAGTATGGAAGTATGGTAGATTAATACAAAAGTATAATATGCATCAATAAAATGGAATGATTATTGATACACGCAACAACATAGATTAATCCCATACACAGCAAAATAAGAAAGACTCAAGAGTAGATAATGTATGTTCTACTATATGTTCATATTGTCTGTTTTACAGAACTACATGAAGTTCTAGAATAAATCAAGCTGCTTTATGCTTTATGATTTAAAAAATGTCAAGACTTTAAGTTAGGGGATTAACTAGAAAAAATATGAATGAAAGAAATTTTGGAGTTGGTTGGAAATGTTCTATAGCTTTATGGTAGTGTGTGTTACACAGGTATATACATTTATCAAAAATCATCAAATTGTTCACTTAAAATTTGTACATTTTAATGTATATAAGTAACTAAAAACTGTAAATAAATAAATTTAAAATGCTAAAATCTACCTAATTCCAAGTAAATCTAAAAGATTTCATGTTCACAGGTCATGGTTACCTACTAAGATTGTTCCTCTAGACCCTCTGAACCCAATTAATGAATGAAAAACAGGAGAAAATGGTTGGATAATCTTTTACCTATACAACATTTTTGAGGTGGCACAGCGGTTTATACTTAGGTTGAATGTCCTTTGTGTATCAACAGTCCTAGGAAAACCCATTCCTTAGCATAAAAATGTATTTCTTTCCTGGAATATGATGGTCAGAAAGGGAATTTTCAGTTCCACGATAAGCTTAGAATGGCAGGGAAAAACTGTGGTTACACTATGTAATAAATCCACAACTTCTTAGAATGAAAAAGTGGAAACGGAAAACAATTCTTACATCATAGAAGTTTTATTTTTACTATAAGTAATTCCCCTTTCTATACTCCACTTTCCTTTACAGAAGAAAGATGGATACTTCCAGAATTTGTTCAAATAGAGTAGGAAAGTCTTTGTTTCTCCAATGACAACTAGGAGTTTTCTCTGTTTTTGTAAGGAGTGAGGACTAAATTTTCATTTCTTATAAAGATAAAGGGTTCATCACAAGGCTAGATTTGGTCAGGCATCAACAATAATGAAATGCAAGAATGCCAAGTACTTCCACAGCCAAGTGAAACAGTGATATTTAGACTTTAATCCTTTGTAGGTTGTTTTTGTATAAAGCATGGCTGTATTTAATATCTATTATAGTTTTCACCTCAACTTCATCTTAAGCATACATTATATTCTTTCTTCAATCCTCCTCATTTTTAGCCAAACAATTTTTTTTTTTTTGGCACTCTGCTTCATGCTTTGGGTTTTCTTTGATTTCCTAAATAGTCTGAAGGCTGTACATTTATGAGATGACCCGGAAAGCTTGAAGAGAAGAACACTAAAGACCAGCATTTAGTGAGAGACAGTGGATCCCACTTTGGTCCTGCAAAAGAATAAGTAAATCTGCAAGAAATAGAAATTCCAGAGACAGAAAGCAAACAATTTTTTAAAACATTGGCCCTTCTTCAGTTTACAAAAGTTTATTTTATAAACAGGACAATTTTTCTTTCTTCTGAACCAAATGAATGAATCAAACTATATCAATAGTGCCCTTATTCTTTACATCACCTCTGTGTGTCTTCTTGAGGAACCCAATAATAGAAGAAAGAACATGGACTTTCTAGACAGAAATCTGGCAGATTTTGATTCTGTCATGTTGGAAAAGTTATTTAATCTTAATAAGCTCCAGTACCTTGCCTGTAATTAGGGTAATGGTGACCTCTAGGATTGTTTTGTATTTTACACATATACACACTCTCTCTCTCACACACACACACACACACAAAAACACACACACACACAATGAGATCTGAATGCAAGGAATGGTGCTTGGCACAGACAAAGCACTAGATAAACTAGAATTTCTTCATTCTGGCTCTTGAATGACAATTTGCTCATCAGAGTTTTGCCCTCAAGTCATGAGCACTGCTATCCCCCATTTCATTTGGCCTTCAGGATTTATGGACTCACTGAATGAGAAAACACAAATGACCATCTCCTGCATTAAAATTCTAACCCATTATTTGGAACACTTACTAAATGCTATTCCTGGTTATTTAGTCACAAAGGAAATACAGACATCAAAGACTATCATATTATTTTAATAGTCACTATAAAAAAACAATTATTATCCCTCATTTGCTTCAATTCAGAGAGAAATATTCTTCAGAAAATATTCATATATCAAAGACAACTACCTTGAACAGACCACTAAGCTATTTACAGGCACATCAAATGCTTTTTAAAAGACATTACATAATTTTTTAAAGGCTTCCTTGAATTAAGAAAATAAGTAATTTAAGAAGTCAGCAATTAAAGAGCTTGTTTTGTTTCACATCGACAAATGGACTAAATATTTTTAAATGGGAAAAAGAATCTTTTAGGATAATTGAACTGTAAAATGAGGATTTGCTTGTGACTCATTTTTCAGAAACCTAAGTAAAAAAATGGAGGCATATATCTCAAATGATGATGTGGTTCAGTCTCTAAATAGGAAAAAAAAAAAAAAGAAATGTCAACTATTTATCTTATTGCATTTTCATGTATCACAGTCACCTGGAATACGATTGTGGGTCCTGAGACATTACTTGCCACTCAAAGAAAATATAAGGCATGTTTATAGTTTTTATTCTTCCTATCATTATATATATTTGAAACCCTGATAGTAATATATTTGAAAACCTGATAGAGAGTCATCATAGCAACAATTTACTTGTTAAATGGAATCAGTGAATGTGTTTTAATTAAATATACCTCAGAAAATAATCTTTGATTTCTTAAAATATACATATAATTCATTATAGAATTTGGACATTTAATTTTTAAATTTCAAAAATCTAGCCCAATTAATAAAATACAATATAAAAATAAAAATAACTTTATCCACAAGTAAACTAATTTTATTACCTATTTTTATAATTCTTCATTGAAGTTCTGATTAAAATAGAGAATTATAGTGCCTAGTACATAGTTGATATGAAATAATTTAAATTCTTCCTAAGGCATTAATTTCATATAGTCTATAACATTTTAATGGCCTTGTGAACATTCTAAGCAACTCTTCTAAGAAAATTAAAATTCAGATGCAACATAGTTTTTTTTAGTAATTTATTTTGATAGACTTCAGTGCGTATATGAGGTTGACTTTAAATACTAACAATCTACTTGTAAAGTCTACTGTCAATGTTTACTTATAATCAAATATGATTAATTTAGCCAGTTGGCTCCTGGCAGTACCCTCAGTAATGGAAAATTATCATAAGCCAATATATCTTGATTACAACAGCCTGTACCTTTATTGTCTGTCCAGATTCTTTTCACATCAGGTCTATAATGAAAAGCTAAGTCACAAACAGAGGTATTAAAAGATACACAATGGGGCCACTGTTTTCTAGAACAAATCAAATTTTCAATAACTCATAATGTAATTTGAGAACTTCCATTATATAATCCTTCAACAAACAATTAAATTCTACAGATTTTTTTCCATTTAACAATGAATTCTATTCTATTCTATTTTTAACAATATATTCTATATTTAACAATGATGTTAAAATGAAAAAAATCTGTATATCTTAATATATGTAACCCATAAATAAAAGTAAATCAAAGCATATGTTTAAAGTCTTTGATTCGTGAAGAAAATAATTGGGAAACCTTTAAGCAAGAATTAAAGGCAAATATTTATATTGTTAGATTTGGCAGCAGAGGTGGGTTCTCAAGAGAGACAACATGTTCCAAATGTATTCCATTCTCCTCTCAGCCCCATTCATAAAGTGCCTCTCTATTACGCAAGGGGATCACTCTGCTAGGTTAATGAACACAGCTGATGTTTAGCATTAACTGGTTGTACATACAAAGGAGAAAGCACCACTCATTTTTACTTAAAAAAAAAATCTGCTTAAGCAACATGCTTAGGCAGAAGCATCTTTCCACCGAAGTCGAAGTAAGCAAACCTAACCGAATGGGGAATCGGAACATACAACAAATGGGCACACCACTCAGGAAAGCTCAGAGGGGGTTCTCCAAAATGCAGGAGTAAACCAGTTTTGTGGACAGAGATTAAAGGCTGCCGTGCCTCTGGCATATGTTTACTATTCTCCCCTGATTGTACCAGGACCCTAACTGAAGACAGGGACTTTGGGGAACCCTAATATTGTCTTAGCCTTTCTTAACGCACTCTTAACCAAATGCAATTCGCTCTATCCCAACTCCAGTAAAGACCTCGAACCCCAAACCTGAAGTCCCTGCACTTGCACCGGGATCACAAACCAGGCCAGCCAGGAGGGAAGATCAATGGCAATACGACACTGCATGTTTCCCTGACTTTTGTTTGCTCGGGTTTACATTTTAGACGGACATTCACACCCTTCTTGGGGAGCCTGGGGAAGATATTAAATACCCGTATTCCTCATCAAGACAGCCCACTCACAGCCCCGCGGAGCGTAGAGGAACCCAACTGTGTCCCCAAGACGGAGTCAGAGCCTAGACCTTCCCTGAGGTCGAGCACAATTTGTGCTTGGAGCGAGGGAGAAAGCATCTGTTATCAATTCCTTCTGAGGCCACACGTTTCTGTATAGACCCACCTGCATGGGAGCTTCGTGTCTCATTGTTCTCAAAATGTCCTTTCTCTCTGGTTAAGACAGCGCTGGCCCGGGCGCTGGGTCAAGCATGAACAGCCCGCGCGCTCCACGTTCCACACTCTGCACTCTTGGGGTTCACTAACCGGCTCCAACATCAGCACCGGAGCTGTCCCCTCCTTGGCGCAGCACACGCGTACTGGCCCGGAGTCCCGCGCGCTCCTGGGAGTTGTAGTCTTATCCCGCGGAGGTTTTCTCGCAAACCAGGGAGCCCTGAACTACATCTCCCAGCAAGCAAGCACTTAAACAGGCTGTCTCCTCCAGTCAGACTTGGCCGCGGAGCCTCCCTTCTCTCCCCTTGAAATCGCTCCCGGTTGTTACTGCTCGGAGCCTCCTAGCCCGTTTCTTCGCAGGAGAAAGTGACTCCAGCTCGTATCAGCGGGGAATTTTTCTTTTCTACTCACAGACTTCTGTGTCTAGATTGTGATTTTCTGGTTAGGAAACGCACTACCTTGTGCTAATTCCCAATACAAACGAAACCGGCGCTGCGTTCTGGGACTCTCGCCCTACACCTCCTTATCCCGAAACGGGAAAGTTTACATATTTCCATAGGCAGAGTGGGGTGGTTTTACAATCTCATTCAACAAACGCGAGGTAGAAAGATGATGAATAGCACACACATAAAGTAGTTCACTCGCACAATTGCAGTGACAAGGCACACACAAACACACACACACACACCCCAAAGTCCGTCAAAGCGACATTTCGCGCAGAGCATGCAGAGCAACTCCCTTCTGCTCACCTTTCCGTACAGCTCCATTGCAACTCGAGGTTCCGAAATTCTCAGTAACGCCTGCTGCTACAAATGAGGTTAGGGTCTTACGCAGGAAGCTGAGCTAAACGCACAACACAATGGAAGGGGTGGGGGTGGCGGCTGGCGAAGGGAGAAACGAGGGACGTGGAGAGTACAGCTGATTTAGATAGATGGCTTCTTTCCTCTGGAGGGAAAACGTGGAGTGTTCAAGTGGCAGCTGCAGAGAAAGGGCTGAGAATCTCTTAGCAAGTGCATGGAGCGCGATTGCGCTGGGCAGCCCCTCCCGAGTCCCTCCCCCAGGCACCTTCTACCGTCATTAGCTCGCACACACAGCGCTGCTGGCCGCAGGCTGGAGAGCTGATAGGGCACTGGGTTATTTACCCAAAGCAAGTCACATAAAATGAACACATTCATCACCAGAGCCCAGAAGCACCGTCACAGAATGAGATAGGAGACCTCTATTAAGTTATCCTGTTCTTTCTTTAACGCAGTTATTCCTTACGTTACAAATGTACTCATCCCAGATTAGTTCAAAAATGGTTTTGAAATCTAACCTTACTTTTGTTATATTTTCCCCCTCATTTGACTCCTGTGTGTGCTATTCATGTTCTCTGTACCTATCTAGGGACACCCCTCTCCCTTTAAGAGTTAATCAGTCCAGTAATGATTCCTGACTTTTGCATGAGGTCGAAATGATTATTATTGGAGGCAGAATGGAAAAAAGAATCAACTTGATATTGGCTCAGAGGCATGGAAGTAATAACCTGAATCAGCCTGAAACTTTGCATTACACAAAGCAGTGGAACAGAGGTTCTGAAACTCAAATGTGCTTGAAAATCTCTTGGGGGGAGGTATTTAAAATTCATATTCTCAAGACATGCATAGGGATTCTGATTCACTATTTGTGATGAGAAGTCCAGGAATTAGCATTTTAAAGAAACACTCCAGCAATTCCCATGCAAGTGGTCCTTTTCCATAATTCAAGAAAGATTGCCTTAAAAGAATTTGTATGTAAGAAATGTTCAAAAATTTCACAGATTGACTCAATAACACAGCAACAATGTATTGGGAGCCTACTGTGTTCAAAAAACCTCATTAATTTTAGGGTTTTTTGTTTTGTTTTGTTTTTGTATTCTGTTTTTCTTAAGAAATCTAAGATCTGTCTTCTAATTTTGTGATCACTGAGAATGGAACGCGATATTGCCTAGGTCAATATTTTTTACAACTTTTCAGAAAATACAATTTAAAATGTTCCACTCATAGTTGAAGTTATGTGATGGTTAGAGCAATTTCATTTAAATTAATTAATAACAAATAAAAGGTAAAGGGAACCTAGTATCACTGTTTCATGGTAGCACTTATTAGAAGTAAGACTACTTTTTTAAAAAAAGACCTATGTAAAGGTGCATCTCTTTATATTTTTTTTCCCAAGAGAAGTGCCAAAAAATAATAATGACACTTAAATATTTATACTTATTTGGAATTTAATAATAAAAATCTACACAGCTACTTTCTTCAGAATTTCCTGTAATTTTTATACTATCATTACTTTCTAAAATTCTCAGAATTCTGAGTCTGTTATCATAGAACATATTTAAATATTTCAAATGATGATGTGTTCGACTTACTATTCTTTGAGAAGTTCATGACTTCTTAACATTTTCAAAAAATGAAATACCTTCTCAGTTTCCTAGTATGTCTTCTTTTTCTGGAAGAAGCCATGAAAATTGAGTTGTGAAAAAAACTAGAGCTGCAAAAGGTTTGGGGGAACTTAATTCCATCCTGTTTCTCGTATCTTCGTTGGGTGTGTTTAAGCGGGTAGAGGGAATTAAAAAACAACAACAACAACAACAACAACAACAACTAGCCGGGGATTAACTAAAGAAACAAAAGTGGACTGGAGCTGATTATCTCAAATAATCAGTGCAAGAGCACTTCAGCTTTGCTTGGAATCAGGCCACCATCTATGAGTTTCATTCTCACCAGATGGCTGCTGAAGCTCCAGCTTTCACATCCACATTGTAACCAGCAAGAAGGAAAAGGATGACAGGCATTCCCCCATTTCTTTAAGTACACCAGGGCTCTTATATTACAGTGCCTGGAACTTAATCTTATGATCATACCTAACTGCAAGGCAAAGGCTGAGAAATGTAGCCCCCATTCTATGAACATATGCCCAGTTGAAAATCAGGAATTTCATCACAAAAGAAGGGAAGAACAGGTATTGGGAGATAGCTGGTAGTCTTAACAACAGAGCATCAGGGGACTATAAAGTAAAGTATGCTGCTTTTTCCTTTGCCATTTTACTGAAACGTGAATGTCTAATTATTTAAAATTTTACCAATTCCCAGGGATCTCTGTAATTTAACAACAATCAAACCCTTAAAACCAAAGGATTACCTAAAAGTTAGAATATTTTGGCTCTTTTTTTAAAAAAAAAGATTTTATTTTAGTTATTTATTTGAGAGAGAGAGAGCAGGAGCAGGGGGAAAGGGCAAAGGGAGAGCGAGAAGCAGACGTGGGGCTCAATCCCAAGACCCTGAGATCATGATGTGAGCCCAAGGCAGACCCTTAACTGACTGAGCCACCCAGGTGCCCCCCAGAATATTCTGGCTCTAATTGGGGAACCAGGGAAAGAGGGAAGCCTTCTTCATTTACATATGAATTTGGGATTAGGAGTTGATATTAAGATTTTAAAAGGCAGAATATAGTTAATAGAAGCCACAAGGGCCACCAGTGAACATCAGGGAGTATGTAACATAAGCACCTCCCCATACTAGAATACAGAGCAGGCTCAAAGGCCTTGAGGCCCAAAGAAGGCGACGTACCCAGAGTCATATGGATCATTAGAGGAATAGGCTGGAATGAGAATTCTTAAATCTCTGTCTTTGAGTTCTGGGTTTGTTTTTTTTTTTATTGTTCCAAAACACTATTCATTATTGATTGGATTTTTACAACCCTGCATTTATTTAATATTTACCAATATTAATTCTGTTGTTTGCATTTATCTAGTTTACCTATCATTTACTTTGTTGTTATCAATCCATGTCTGTGTCAGATCTATTAAATGGTAAAATTCCATCAAGTAGGGTCAAATTAAGATAATTTATTTAGCTAAATAAGAGCCCAAAACAAAAATAGTGAAGTATTAATTAATAGCGATGATATTGGTTAAATCAAAACTAGCAATAGACATTTTGTTCCTACCACTGTTACCATCTCTCCATTAGGACTTACACTAAAAAATAAAATGGCTGAAACTTAGTATAAGAGATAAGAATGTCCCTGGGATTCACTTACTCCCTCATGCAAGCTTTATTCAAATCCACAGTGCAAGGGTGTGGCTGGGTGTCTATTCCTAGATATTTCTAGACCATTCCTAATCAAGCAGGAGGTTTTTCTGGCCTGAGCTTTGTTACCTTTGTCTAGCTGTGTTAGGACTGGCTTTGATTTCAATTTTGTGCAGCATCCATATCAAGAAATGCTATTGACTGTCTTGTGTTCGCTTTGGAAGAAATTAAACATCCCCATGATGTTATTGATTCCTTTTTAATTAAAAGGGAAAATCATTTTTAACTCATTCTTGCTCACGATGTTTTAAACCTCACAAATAATCAATATAAGTAAGGTGCTTTAAAAAGTAAATAAGTGCATTCCAACTGAGTAAGAAGGAAATGATGCTTTCTTTCTTTCTTTAACATGAATATGATATTACTGATAGCTAACTGTTCTTCAACACCTATCCTATGGTAGGCACTTTGTCTATATCATTCCATCTAATCCTCAATAATATTTCAAGTAATATTTCAACGACTGGGTGGCTCAGTCGTTAAGTGTCTGCCTTCAGCTCAGGTCATGATCCCTGGGTCCTGGGATTGAGCCCCACGTCGGGCTCCCTGCTCCGTAGGAAGCCTGCTTCTCCCTCTCCCACTCCCCCTGCTTGTGTTCCCACTCTTGCTGTGTCTCTCTCTGTCAAATAAATAAATAAAATCTTTAAAAATATATTTCAAGGTAGCATTATTAATCTTATTTTACAAAGAAAATTAATAGAGAGGCTAAGTATTTTGCTTAGGGACACCTAGCTAGTAAGATATTGCGCCTGGATTTAGAGCTCAAGGTTATCTGAGTCCAAAGCTAAGGACTCAGACACCTGCCCACAGTTTTTCTCATAAAAACTAATGTTGCTTAAAAATAATTTGTTTTATAATATCTTACAAAGAAGTTTTACTGGACTTTGTTATTGTTGACTTCACTTGGGAATGAGGATACTACTTCTAGCCCACTCATGGAATTACTGGATTACTTACATGTTTTCATACAACACTCTTTAATTTGAAAACTGTTAACATATTCAGATAAATACTGATTCATTTGGTTCACTAGAAATATTATTAAGGAACTTCACATCTTTCGGTAAACTGTATATATTTCCAGCTTATGGCAGTTTTAGAATAAACAGATTATAATTATGCAAATTATGATAAAAATAGAAGAGTACTAAATAGCAATCCCCACATTTCTTACAAAGTACTTACTTAGCTACAGGTTTCAGACTGGTATCCTAAGGAAAAGGTATGTGACCTACATCTTTATTAAGCTCAGTGTACTTTGAAAGAGACAGCATTATCTACTTAGAAAAATCATTACTCTTGTAAAGCTATTACACATTTTGAAAATAATTTTATAACCAAGATATATGTTAGGTGAGTCATTACCCATCTTTGATTCTTGATGGGATGAGGAGTTTAGATTCTACCCCTAGGCTTCTAACCTATCAAAAGAGAATCAATTCAACATACTGACTCTGAGAACAGAGTGTAGCCCCTCAGCATCACCTCTTAGAAGACTTGAAATAGTGTGGGATAGTGTGTGTGTTGGATAGTGTGTGGGCAAGATGGAAGAGCATGTTCTTCACACCCAGCCAGACTACCCGTGACTAGCAGCATGCCTTCAGGAGCTGGGTGCCTAGAGTTACCTGTTCATAACTCTAAGCTAAGCTTACATCTCACAGCCAAGTCCAGCTAAGAAGAATGAGGTTCATGACAAACATCTATGTCCTGAACTTCCATAGCTTTTAAAAACTGATGGACTAGTACACAAAGGGATCTTATTTATTATTATTATTAATCTAGCTCAATTTGCCCATTTTATAGTTAAGAAATTAGGTCCCAGAAAGGTGAAATGACCTACCTAAAGCCCTAAAGGTCATGCAGTGCTATTGAAGGGCTCTGACTAATATTGGAAAAAAGACTATTCTAAAGTATGTTACAATTTACTAATATAGTCAATTTTTATGTGTATCAATAATTTCCACTGAGTTATTTTTAGGTTTACATATTATAATTTAAAATGGAGAGTCAAAAATGGATAACACACCATCCTCATCCTCAAGGAGGCTCCAAACTAGTTCAGGAGACCAAATATATAAACAGGTAACAGATAACCAGACATCATGTCAGAGATAACACAAAACAGTGCCTGATTAGCTGCCTGCCCAGTCTTACCATTAGTAACTGCTTTAAAGACTTACAGGAGAGAGTAATCAGTTCACAGATCTTTTATGGAGAAGTAAATTATGCCTCTGGATAAAAAGATTTTCTAAATGTAAATGTAGAATGAGAGATATAGACTGGGAGACCCTCAAAGGAACTTAAAGATTACCGAATTCTTCTTTCTGAATTGGCAGATAAAGAAATCAAGGATCGGGCACCTGGATGGCTCAGTTGGTTGGGCGACTGCCTTCGGCTCAGGTCATGATCCTGGAGTCCCGGGATCGAGTCCCGCATCGGGCTCCCTGCTCGGCAGGGAGCCTGCTTCTCCCTCTGACCCTCCCCCCTCTCATGCTCTCTCTATCTCATTCTCTCTCTCTTTCTCAAATAAATAGATAAAATCTTTAAAAAAAAAAGAAATCAAGGATCAAAGATGGGTAATGACTCACCTAACATCACCCTCATCAATAACAGAGCCAGGACTAATATACAATTCACATGACATCAAGACCAGAGTTCTTTGTAAATATAAATATTTCAACAATCATTACTTCAGACTTGAACGCTTATTTGTTGTCTCATAACTTGACCAAACTTTTGCTCAAACATCATATTACCAACATTAACTCAGAAGTCAAAAACCTCCTCCAGAAAGAAGATCTGATAGTTCTCTCCTCTATGCTGGTTGAGAAACAGAGTATAAAATCTAAGGAGAGTTGAAGTATAATACAATCTTCTTCAAACAGGGGCTGGTACAACATTTTGAATTTTAGTATTTTTAAAACGTGACCTAATAATTAAGCTTCAGAACCAAAGTTTTACTATTTTTCTAGCTAAAATTAAATTTGACATAAGTCCCCACATATTAAGATGATTACAAGTTTAGTATCAAATGATTTGACAAGAATGGGGGTGAGGGTTTTTCTTTCCTTATTCCTTAGATTGCACAAGAACCCTGGAGGATAGACAGGATAGTAAAATGGTACATGCCAGATGTCTTTGACAGTCACTGATGTGTCTCTTTTTCAGGTTAACATGGCCCCATGCAGGCAAGTCGCATCATTCTCCTCATGCCAACCTAAGCCACAGAGATCCTGGTCAAAGTCCCAAGGTCATAAGCAGGTAGTGTATCAGTTTGCTTTGCCGTGTAACAACAATCTCTAAACTTAGGGATTTAAACAACAATCATTCTCAATTCATGATTCTGTGGGTTGACAACTGGGATTGGGCTTTGTTGAACAGCTCTTTCTGTCTCAGTTGGGTTCATGCATATTTCTGCAGCCAGCTACCAATCAGTAAAAGCCTTTGTTTCTTGGCATTATTTGAGTGTTGGATGAGGAATGGCGGAAGACTAGGCCATGTGTCTTTTATCATCTAGTAGGCTGTTGAGTGTTGGATGAGGAATGGCGGAAGACTAGGCCATGTGTCTTTTATCATCTAGTAGGCTATCTTGAATCTGTATGCATGGCAGCTTTTCAGGGTTCTAAGAGAAAGAGCAGAAACATACAATGTCTCTTGAGGCCTAGATTCAGAACCAGCCTAGCTTCCCTTCTGCTACTTTATACTGGCCAGAGGAAGTACCAATTTAGCTCAGATTCAAGAAATGGAGACATAAACTCCACTTCTTGATGACAGGAGCTCCAAAGTCACATTTCAAAACTACTCAGATACACGAAGACATGGAGCGTGTGGCCATCGCTACAACCTACAACACAGAGGCAAGCATTGCACCGGGCTCTACCACTTCAAAGGCTCTGCATTCCAATAAGCCCCACCATCTGCTGCTCTTGACACAGAACTCCCACTACCTTCCCATCTTAAGGGATCTACCAACCTCATAGGACCTCTCCTCAACCCTCAAACACAGTACCCCTGCTGATTAATTTTCTCTTTAAGAAATCCAGTTTAATTATTTACACAGATCTAGGCCTTTAATATCAAAGATGTGTCTAGAAAATTCCTCCTGTGCAACCAAAACAGATGATTACTTCTTCTCTGTTAGCTATCCCCAGAGGGTATGGAAGTTAGGAATTCCTGAGCAGGAGAACTCACAGACCTTGTCACTCCTAGTGCAAGAAAAGAACACCTTTCATTCTTCTATGATCACATTATGGACAAAAAGGGGATTCAGTCATTTCTCAATAGCTATACTGTCACATTTAATTCTCAATTATTCTCCCTGACACAAAATTTATAGGAAACTTGAGCTGGAAAGATTATCAATCATCTTCAAAACAAATATTTGTGAGCAATATTTTGGCCATGAAGGTGTTACCATGTCAAATAAGTCTTTTTCTTCTATCTGATCCTTAAGCTCTTTCATAGTCTGAGTATGTGTTCCTGAAAGGAGGAATATTATATCATTATTAAGCACATATTTAACTCTGATTGAAACAATTATAGTTGAAGTATAATTTTCTTCATATTGCTGTGACTTTTTGAAAGGTACATTTCCTTGATTTTATTTGCTAATAACCCTGATGTAAACAATAGTTTTCCTGCATAGTAACAAAGATCTCTTCTAGGAGAAGCATGTTACACTATTAAAAATCACATTAAACACAGATTGCATACTAGCATAAATTAGTAGCTTGTCTTCAGGAAGGCCAGAGTGCACTATAGGAAGGAGCAGGAAGGTGAGGGAGCCATACTTACCTAAGACTTAATTTATGCTAGAGGCTCTGCTAGCCATTTCACATGGCTTAACTTAATGTTTACACTAGTGAGATACAAATATGACTGTTGTCTGTATCAACAGGAAAAGATGGCACAAACTGAGTCATTTGTAGAAAATTTAATAAAGGAGTCATCTGCAGAACCGTGGGCAAAGTTAGTGGAAAGCACTAAGGGAAAATAGAGTACCCTGGGGCTAGAATCAATAGGGAACCAGAGAGAAGTTAGGTGGCCATGGCCCAGGAAGAGGGTATTCACTGGACGTAGGAGAAAATGCTTTTAAAGATGGAGCCTGCAGTAGAAGAAAATAACCAAGCCTTCTACCCTCTGCCTCCTGCTAGCTCCCCATTGGGGGAACCCAATCAAAAGCCAGAGCTATGGAGCCTATAAATGCAGTCCATGCACTCAGCCTCCTAAGACATAGCAGGGTGGAGAAGGTGGAGTAGGGCAGAGAAGGAGGGCAAATAGGAGGTATCCACACATTATCCTATTTTAAAGAACAAATTGAGAATCAAAGGAAGTAATAACTTCTGCAGGTCACAAAGGCAAAACAGAATTTAAATTCGGATCTTTCTAGTTCTCTTTGCATTTTACATGCCAACTACTCTACTGAACTTGGTAGAGAGAAAAACTATTTATATTTTTCATCATAAGGAGCATTTTACAAAATTCCAATTCTATTTCCTTCTTTTAACTTGCATATTCTATCATCCCCAGGATGACACAGTAAGAGATGGTTACTTGCATCATCACATTCAACTGGACCCTTGAGGAAACTCTATATACCATCTCTCTTTCATTTCCTTTGATTATGATTCCTAATAAGAACAATTCCACTACAGAGTGCTTTAATTACTCAAATCAACAAATATTTATTAACTGATTAATATGCACCACAGTTGTTTTCAACACTACAGAGGACACAACAGGCGTATATGACATGGCCTGTACCTTTCAGTGTTCATAATCTTGTCGAGTTTTTTGTTTTGTTTGTTCATGTTTTTTTTTAAGATTTTATTTATTTCTTTGACAGAGAGAGAGAGAGGGAGTAAAAGCAGGGAAAGCAGCAGAGGGAGAGGGAGAAGCAGGCTTCCCGCTGAGCAGGGAGCCCAATGTGGGGACTCGATCCCAGTACCCTGAGATAATGACCTGAGCTGAAGGCAGATGCTCAACCGACTGAGCCACCCAGGTGCCTCTGTTCATTTGTTTTTAAAGGCATTATAAAAACTCCAGAAGACCAGGGGTTCTGTTTGACCTAGATGAATGTCTGGCATATAGTAGGTGTTTAACAAAATTTAATGAATTAGTGAATAATAAAAAGAAATAAAATAGTGGAAATCATATAAGGAAGCTCATAAAGGTGTGTCATGAATAGTAAGGGGTTAGGAGGCTTGGGAAGGATGAAGATCAGGGAAGATTACAAAGACTGAGGAAGCTTTGTTGAAAATGGAGATGTTCAAGGGAACTTGGAAAGATGAATGGGTTTTAATACATAAGTATAGAAAAGACATTTTGGTATTTTACAGGGGGACTTTGGGCACTTGAAAGAGGAAATGGTTCAGGGGACTAGGTTTTTTCTACAGAAAGTCAGGGCAAACGGGATCAAAGAGAGAAGTTTGCTTTGGAGGAACCCAGTACGCCCCTTCTGGTGCCTTTATGGATTTCCCCTTCCTCCCACTATGGAGCACCTCCTTTTCTCAAAATGTCTGCTGTTTTAGGTTGAATAATATTCAGGAAAACCTGCCTGTCTAGCCTTCTTTCTTAGCATAAGACTTTATTTCGTGACTTCTAGCACTAAACTAAGAATTTGTTTGTTTTAATATCTCAGCTTAGCTATCCCTGCCTCTGGGAAGTTTTCCTTGAACCTTCCAGGCTCCAAGTATATTCCTCCCTGAGCTCCTATCACGTTCAGAGTTTTTGCCATCACAGCAGTTACTGGAATGTATAAAGGTGGCCTGTAGTGTGGTTTCCTTCTGCACAGTTAGTAGCAAGCGGCCTGGGACTGTCTCCCTTTTGCCATACAATGTGTGAATGACTGTGTCACCAATAAGCCATAGGGAGGATTTTAAGCTATTTTATGAATATGACTCTACTTATCTTTTAGGTGCTTTTATTGGTGAAAGGATTTTTGTAACCCTGAAAATTACATTGTAGATGTAGCTAGGAGTAGGACTAATGTGGTTTCAGACATAGGGTGTTCAACCTTGGACCTTGGTTTGCCCAGGACTAAGGGCTTCTTGGGGTGTGGGATTCTTAGTGCTGAATCTCCAAAAGTCCCAGACAAACTGGGGTGAATTGGCCCCATCCTACTGGGAAATGAAAAATAATACTATGCTTCCACTCTGCATTATGCTACACCTGTAAACCCAAGCTAAGCTTGTATTAGTGCTGAAAAATGTAATTTCTGACCTCGCTTTTTCATCCTTGGACTAATGGAACATTATGTCTCAGTAGAAAAGCACTCACCCTGTGAATAGTAGCCAGTCGAAGCTGAGAATTCTTAGCCTCTGTCAATTCATGTTGCTTTTAGCATACTACCATAATTGTTTCTCTCAAAGTCACCTGTTAGGCCTTATGATAGAACTGACTATACGAACTTCCAAGCAGGGAGTTTGCCCTTCAGGTGTTTCATTAGAGATGGATTCTTTTTTTTTTATTTATTTTATTTTATTTATTTACTTGACAGAGAGACACAGTGAGAGAGGGAACACAAGCAGGGGGAGTGAGAGAGGGAGAAGCAGGCTTCCCCAAGAGCAGGGAGCCCGATGCAGGGCTTGATCCCAGGACCCTGGGATCATGACCTGAGCCGAAGGCAGACGCCCAACGACTGAGCCACCCAGGCGCCCCAGAGATGGATTCTTAAGAAGTGTTTTCGTGGTGGTTGTTCTTAATTCCCAGAAGCCAATTGAGGGAGAATTACCTCCATCCCCCAGAGGAGATACTAGGTTGGAACATAACATTCATACCCAAGCACTTCAGCACTATTTGAACTGAACCCAAGGGAACTGAATTTTGGTTCAATTTACTCCATTATTTCTTTACTGGGTTCCTTGGTTTTCCTGTAGAAAGAAAAGGGCTGGTAGATGATAGAACAAAGACAAAAATCATACAAGATTTTGAAGAACTGATTTTCTTATTCAGGAAATGAGTTGGATGGAATATATAATGTCAGAAGGACTCTCCAGTCTAACACTCAAAGCCAGGAGAGTAGCAGCTACCGAAGTCTTTCATTAGCTTAGAATCCACGAAATGATTATTAAGCTTAACTCAGGCAGCTCAAATGATTTTCTGGAATAGCAGGGATACTGATACACACACAAAAATTCCCCCTATGAGTTTTATGCTTTATATGCTTGTGAGTGATTGCAGCTTAAACTCCTAGCCTATGTGTTGTCTCATTCATATGGATCACAGGCACAAATCAGACAAAAGCAATCCTAAGTCATTCTTTTGAGGCAGAAGTCTACTAGTACATGCAGTAGCTGGCTTTTCAGGAGTTTACTAAGCTTTTTACATGGACTATTTTATCATTTTCTCCTCACATAAAACCTTCCAAGTAGATACATTAGGATGATCTTTGTAGATGAAAAAAATCAATCAAGTCATGAGAAGTTTAAGAAGTCTGCTTTTTTTCAAAAGCAAAAACGTAAGGGTTAAAATTCAGGTGTATGACCCTAGAGTTAATGCTTATCCACCATGCCACAAGTCTGACACGTGAGTGAATAAGTAGCCCCAGAAATGGTCTGCAGGATAGTTATTGAAATTCTTGGGTAATTCCCTATAACATCAAAGAGGTAACTTCAGTATTTGGTTTTGTAACTATAAAATTTCTGAGTTCCTTAATTTTTTCTTTAAAAATTACTCCCAGAGTAGTACACAAATTGCCAGTTGTCCTCATTAGGTGCATATTGAGAAACCAAATACTGGGGCACGTGGGTGGCTTGGCTGGTTGAGCATCTGACTCTTGGTTTTGGGTCACGTTGTGATCTCAGAGTCATGAGATCGAGCCACATGTCGGTCTCTGTACTCAGCACGGAGTCTGCTTCAGATTCTCTCTCCCTCTCCCTCTGCCTCTCCTGCTTATGCTCTCTCTCTCTCAATTAAATAAATAAATCTAAAAAAAGAGAGAGAGAAATCAAATCCTGTAGAGTTTTCCTATCCAAACATCTCCATCCTAACTTTTACAGCATAAATTTTGAATTAAGAAAAATATCAATGGGAAAGATAATGAAAATAGACTATAACATGGGATATGAATTTTAAAGGATGAAACTATTTTATTTTCAAAGTTACTATTTTCTGAGATTCATTAGGTTCACAGTTTTTTTTCACTCTTGAGTGACCCTATAGTTTTTGTTGATGTTGTTGTTGTTTTGCTTTTTATTAAGTTTTTTATATTAATTCCAGTATTATTAACAAACAGTGTTATATTAGTTTCAGGTATACTAAGATGACAGGTTTCCACAGAACACATAGGTTTCTTTTTTATATTATGTTTCTTATGTCCAAATAAAATACTTACCTTTTAATAATTCTGCAACATTGATTCAATTCCTTTCAAAGTGAAATGTGTGGTACCATAAAATTTTTGAAGAGAAAGTAAAGTAATAATTCCTTACATCTTTGTAACAACTGTGATACAATCATTATTGTTATAATCTCACATTATAGATGAGGAAACAAAACCAAAGGTAAAATGAATTGCCTAGAGCACCTATCAAACAAATGGAAGACCCTAAATTGGAAGCCAGTTTTGTGAAAGAAGCAATGATTTATGTTGGGCCTAATAGCCATCCCAGGAAATACAGGGTCATTCCCTGGGTCATTACTCTGGCACTTGAGTTTCTATGGGAACCAAGCAGTTAGAACCTCATAGAAATAAATGTTACCATTAAAAAGGAGTAAGTTCTGGAGCACCTGGATGGTTCAGTCAGTTAAGCGTCCAACTCTTGATTTCGTCTCAGATCATAATCTCAGGGTTGTGAGATGGAGCCCAGTGTCAGGCTTCATCAGGCTCTGTGCTGATTGTGGAACTTAGGATTCTCTCTCTCCCTCTTCCCCTGGCCCTCCCCCAGCTGGCTCTTGCGTGAGCACTCTCTCTTGCTCTCTCAAATAAATAAATATAAAAAGGAGTCACTCTTTTTTTTTTTTTAAAGATTTTATTCATTTGAGAGAGAGAGAGAGACAGAGAGAGCATAAGCATGGGGCTTGAGCCCAGGACCTAGAGATCATGACCTGAGCCAAAGGCAGACACTTAATCGACTGAGCCACCCAGGTGCCCCAAGGAGTCACTCTTAACTGTGAGCATTCACCAAGGCCCTGAGGCTCTTTCCCTAACAGTATCAGTCTTCTATATTCAATCCTAAATCTGCATAGTGTTTTCACTAATGCTGGAACTATTGTGAATTGTCTGAATTCATCTGGATGAAAAAATATATATGTTGCTCATCAGGGATTTTTAAGCAGGGTGACTTACCATGTGGCAAGATGGCCCTGCCCACCTGAAATAAAACTCTGATTATCATTAATAAAAGGAGAAGGATATGGGCTTTTCATGAGATTATTTGCCATTGACAAGTCACTTCCATACTGATAAAGTTGCTAATTCTCAAGACAATATTTTAGGTAGAAGGATATGCTATTTTTAATTATATTGTGTACTTCTATGGTTGAGGGTGGTCTAAGGAAAACATAGGTGAATTCTTCCTATGATTTATAAATTTATATAGAAGAAATTTCAAGGGTCTTTCAATGTTGTTACATTAACTACAGACTTACAATGATGTTTCTCATTAATTCCCTTATAACTGATGATTAAAGTCTGGTGATAAAATTTAGTATTTATAGAAACTTAAAGGTTACAAAATAATAACCCCATATTTTAATTTTACTTTATGGCACCAAGAGAGTCTGAGACTAAAACAGAAAAGTAATCACTAGGATTCACATTTTTTTATTACCCTGTTTTTATAAAGAACTATATACCTCCTGGTAAAAAGTTAGTTCCTAGAAAAATCATGAAACTTGCTGTGGATGGTCAGAGGCCCAATTTCATACACAGACAAACCAATACACAGAAACAAAGATAAATCTGAAGTCATGGACCATCAAAATTTACTAAGTTGCTATTTACTAAGAGGCAGCAGATATCAAGAGCTAATTCTACAGCACCCAAAGATCTGAATGCAAGTTCAGCTACTCCATTTTCAGAGTAAGAAATGATAATTAGCCTCTTGGCTTCTGTGAGCCTTTATTCTCCTGTCTGTAATATAGGATCAGCCACAGCCCCAGGGCTGTTTTTGATGTTATGTTCCTGTAAAGAGCTATACTGATGGGACTGCATGAGGACCCTCTAAGAGTAAGCAAAATAGTCCAGGTTTACAGGGAGAAATATATCATCTACACTGAATGATTACAGCATGACAAAGTCAATGGTGCAACTGTCCACGTAGGCATTGACTCTAGCAAGGGTGTTATCACTAGACTAGAACTGGACAAAGACTGAAAAAAGATCCTTGAATGTAAAGCTAAATCTCACAAAGGAGGAAAAAAAGGGAGGGGGGCGGTAAATACAAGGAAGAAACAATTGAGAAGATGCAGCAATAAAGTAATCTTACATATGACTTTCAAAAAAAAGCTGTTAAAATGAAAAAGAACATTATAATGTTGGACAAGTTATTGAACCGAGGCTCAATGTCCTTGTTCGTAAAACAGGAAGAATGTTAACAGCTACCTTGTAGGACTTTTTCTTCAGGATTAAATGAAAGGATATATGCCTGTGAAAATGCTTTTCAAACTATAAAGCACATGCTAGCCAGACCACATTGGTAGAGAAAAGGAGCCCATCTACAACTGAAAGATACTTTGATATCTTTGATCCCAACTGTTTCACATTCACATATGAATTGTGGAGAAAAATAATCCTACAGAAGGTTATTATGTAAGTCATGTTTTTAACCTGATTAGAAAACCAGTGTCTGCTATTTTGAAGGCTCTCCTCCTTTCCCGCATTGGATATGTGAGGGTTGCTCCAGGATATATCCTGGTGTCTTTCCTACCCTCTCTACTATCCTAGGCCATCTCATACACACACACAACTTCAGTCTCCATTGATCTAACAATGTCTCCTACATCCTATTTTGAGCGCGGATCTTTTCCTGCCCTTTAGACTGGTACAGTCAACTGCCTACTGGATATCTCCATCTTTACGTCCAAAGATACCTCAAACATAGCTGTACAAAACAGCCCTTCCCTCTTCCACCCTTGCTCCTTCTTCTGTGTTCTCCATCTTTTTGAATGGTTCCACCATCCACCTAGTTGTTTGGGTCAGAAATTTTGGCTTGACATTGAGTTTTCAATCTCCATTATTCCCTAAATCCAATCGTCACCAAGTATTATGCTTTCTGCTATCCAGTTAAATCCTCTCCATTTCTATTGTTTTCTACCCAGACTATGTCACCATCATCAGTCTTTTGAATTATTGTTTCTAGTTCCCAACCTCCATTTTCTCCCAATCCATTCTCCATATTGTGTCCTGAATGATCATCCTGAAATCCAAAGTTAATCAAGTATTCCCTATGCTTAAAATCCTCTGATGGCTTCCCCATGCCCAGCAACTTAACATGGCTCACAAGGCCTTCATGATCTAGCTTCTGCTTTTTCTCAAAGCCTTCCTGTCTTACCTTCATACTACACATACCAGCTTTATTAGGTCTCTTCCATTATGCCATATTTCCTTTTGCCTCTATATCTTCTGCTTGAAACACTGTCTCATTCTTCCTGCAAAACATAAACACATACATATATACATACCTACTCTACTCTCTTAATTCATAGTTAATTTTTTAACTCTTAAATTAAATTTTCCAACATCTAGCACACTTTTCTTATCAATCCCATTCTGAAGTCTAGGCTAGGTATTTCCCAGTATATTCCTGGTACTTCTACCATTATAAAATTATATTGTAATCACCAGATTACTCCCATGTCATCTCCATGAAACCACACAACTGGTAAGGACCAGATAGATCTGTGTCTATCTTTTATATCCCTGTCTCCTTGGGTAGTAGTCAGGGTTCAACCAGAATCACAGAAGCAGCAGAGATATATATCAAGATTTTTTGCAAGGAATTGGCCTGTGTGGTTGTGGGGGCTGGCTAGACAAATATGAAATCTGTAGGGCTGGCATCAACAAGGGCAGGCAGGAATTTGTGGACATGAGCTGAAGCTGTTGTCCATGGGCCAAATTTCCCCTTCAGAGAAGCCTAGCTATGCTCTTAAGGCCTTTCAACTGGCTGACTAAGACAACCCCACCTAGATTATCTAGGATAATCTCCTTTACTTACAGTCAATTATGGACTTCAATCACATCTTCAAAATACCTTTTTGGCAACACCTGGATTAGTGTTTGAATGAACAACTGGGGACTACAACCTAGCCAAGTTGACAAATAAAGCTAACGACCACACCTCAGCACCTACTATATGATGGGCCCTCAATAAATATTTGTGAAATAAATGGGTGCATGAACTATTTTGTTCAGTAAGGGCACCCCTGGGGTACATGTGAAGTACCACACTTTGTACTATATACTTAGGCACTATCATGTTATTTACATTTCATACTTATTAAAATCTGTGAGGCTTGTGGGGGATACATTTGAAAGGAAAAAGTCATATCCTTTGCACTACTTATGGTCCCTCAGGTTTCTTCAGAGAGAATCAATCTCTATCATTAAATGTAACAGGCTTGGAGCTTCCTGAGGACAGGACCGTGTGTGTTATTTGTGTTATTGTCCTGGTGCTCTCTCAGACCCACCACACTGTATGTATGCAGTATCTGCTCAGTGAAGATTTGTTAAAAAGGACAAAATTAACCTACTAAGACTTTTTTAAGAAGACAGATTTTGAAGTGGTACTGGCTACTGTGGGTCCTGTATTTTTTTAAAATAAGGATATAACAATGGAATATTATGCAGCCATCAAAAGGAATGAGATCTTGCCATTTGCAACGACATGGATGGAACTGGAGGGTATTATGTTGAGTGAAATAAGTCAAACAGAGAAAGACATGTATCATATGATCTCACTGATATGAGGAATTCTTAATCGCAGGAAACAAACTGAGGGTTGCTGGAGTGGGGAGTGGGGTGGGAGGGATGGGGTGACTGGGTGATAGACACTGGGGAGGGTGTGTGCTCTGGTAAGCGCTGTGAATTGTGCAAGACTGTTGAATCTCAGATCTGTACCTCTGAAACAAATAATGCAATATATGTTAAGGAAAAAAAAAGACGAAGAAGAAGGTAGCAGGAGGGGAAGAATGAAGCGGGGGAAATCGGAGGGGTAGACGAACCATGAGAGACGGTGGACTCTGAAAAACAAACTGAGGGTTCTAGAGGGGAGGGGGGTGGGAGGATGGGTTAGCCTGGTGGTGGGTATTGAGGAGGGCACATTCTGCATGGAGCACAGGATGTTATGCACAATGAATCATGGAACACTTCATCTAAAACTAATGATGTAATGTACGGGGATTAACATAAGAATAAAAAAATGGTTATAATGATACTTAAAAGAGCAAAAAAAAATAAAAAATAAAAAATAAAAAAAATAAAAAAATAAAATAAAATAAGGATATAATTTAGAAATGATAAAATTCACCCTTCTTAGTGTATACTTCTGAGAGTTCTGAAACTTGTATATAGGAGTTCATTACCCAAAAACTCTCCCACGCACCTTACAGTCAACCCTCCCCCACCCCCAATCCTGGCAACCAGTGTGATCTGTTTCAAGTATAGATGTTTCCAGAATGTGAATCCTACAGCATGTCATATAAATTGAAAAGATTCCAGAATCTTTTGTGTATGGCATAATGCACTTGAGATTCATCCATGTTACCATACTTCGGGGTCAATAATTTGTTCCTTTTTCTTGCTGAGTAGTATTCCATCACATGGATGTATCGTGGTTTGCTTATCCACTACGGGCCTTGCTGTTAATTACTCAAAATCTGTCCCTCTTCATTCTTCCTCAGTCCTTTTCTCTATCCCTGCCCCCAAAGAGGTGAAGTGCTGTTCTATTTGGTCAGGTTGAAGAACGCTTATTTGATCCAGTTTTGGGGTTGGAACCTTGTGAGTTGCGTTAAGCTTATACTAAGTCATTTTTCTTTTCTCCTAAAACATGTTGTGTGGCTAAAAGAGAAGGTTTTGTTTGTACCCACCTCTGTCGCATACTAACTGTGCGATCTTGATCAAGTTACCTAATCTCTCTGTGCCTATGTTTCCTTACAGAGGCAATGCAGAGGGTAACAGTCCTTACTGCCTTAGGTTATGACCATCAAACAAGTTAATAATTACAAATGGTATACAGCAGTGGCTGGCATATTGTAAACTCTTAGTAAGTGTTGGCTGTTATTATTTAGAGCCATTTGACCCATGTAAGGGGCTTTACTATGAATAAAGACGTAGCATGTATAAAACTTAAAGAAAAGTCTGCTCTTGCCCCATTGTCTTGGGAAGGTGGTTTGGGCGGAAGGACGGGAGCTGGAAGCTCTGTGTGGCAGTAAGTTATGAGGTCACCCTGTAGGTGGTAGTGTGGAGTTGTATATTTCTTTACCTTTTACCAGTGGAAAGCTGCCTAATAGGTCCTTGCTCACTCTTCCCATTGCCCCTGCTCTGACATAATTGGATTGACCTAGCTGGTGGAAGAGCTGTGTCTGGGTGAATTACGAATTTGGCATTTATCTGATTTACACAGTTCCCTTAGCATATTGCTGCCTCAGTCCTTGTGTGGGCTCTCAGGTCATGTCACTCCTGTGGATGGCTTGCCACCACCCTCAACATTATTCTGTACACATTTTTAATCTTTGCTGGGTTGTCCCTGGAAAAGAGCAAAAGTAGAACTACAGGCAAAAAAAAGAATTTTATTTTCCCTTGAGTTTGACCACTTTGAACTTGAAACATTGATAAAATGAGTTCCTCCAACCGACTGTAGTTCCCATGCCTCACTGAAAGTGTTGTAACTTTCACTCACTGTATCCACTTTGCTGGAAGATAATTCTTTTGTTCATTTTATTCTGTAAGCCCAGTATTTACTTCACTTACACAATCTTCCACTGAGATTTTACGGGCCCATTTTTTTTTTCAGATGGGACTCTATATTCCTTGAGCTTCTATTTTTAAAAGCGGTCTAAGCTCTTGGAAATCCTGAATAATTATAAAATGGCATCAAAATAAATTATCTCTGAGTCATAAGCTTCTGATATAAAAAGAAACCTTTTCAATGTTTGCCTTTTTTATTTTATTTTTTTTTTAAGATTTTATTTATTTATTTGAGCCAGAGAGAATGAGAGAGAGAGAGAGAGAGAGCACATGAGAGGGGGTAGGGTCAGAGGGAGAAGCAGGCTCCCTGCCGAGCAGGGAGCCCGATGTGGGACTCAATTCAGGGACTCCAGGATCATGACCTGAGCCGAAGGCAGGCGCTTAACCAACTGAGCCACCCAGGCGCCCGATGTTTGCCTTTTTTAAATGATAAAGCATTTCTATACAAGTTACATGAGTATAGCTTAGATTTTAAAAATTCAGATAAACAAAAAAGGAAAATTTAAATCATCTAAAGTACTACCACATAGAGATAACCTCTTGTTTTACTGGGTTTTCCCGGAATTATCAATCGATCTGATCTATGTATAAAACAGGAGCCTCATGCTTTAACTCTGTATGCAAATAATGCATTTCCACATTACTTTATTTAATGTACACCATTATTTTAATGGCTTCATGATTTTTTGCTAATTTATCATATCTTTATCACTAAATAATATTTATACACATATATACACATATGTGTGTATGCCTGCCTACTGACCTTCTCTCCATTTGTCTCTCTGTATATTCCAATGCTATTCTCATGACATAGTTTTTGTAACTTTATAGCACTTTTTCATATTTAATTGGACAAGTTCTGCCTCATTGCTCAGTTTCAAAATTTTGAACTAAGGGATTGTTGCTATGTAATGACAACTTTCTAAACTTAGAAGACTGTTGTAATTTTAAATATTTCCCCCACTCTATTATGCATATTTCACAAGTTCACAAGCACACACACACACACCTTAAAAGCAGAACAATTACGGGAAAATGGTGAAGTAACATCCTTCCCTTTCATGGGCTTCTCCTCATTCTGGGGGTTCCTGGAGAGGCCCAGTGCTCTCAAGATCTCTCTATCAATTCCCCATCAAATCTCCCTTTGAGTTAATGGTCCAGTTAGAAAGGAAAAACAATCCCATGTCAGATTTCCCTCTTGTGGATATTTGCATTTTGGTATGATTCCCCTTCATTGGCCCCCCCCAAAATAAAATCTTGATTCTGGAATTTCAGTTTTCTAGACACGATCCATCAAGCAAGAAATTTTTCATCCCTATGGGCAACCATATATTTTACAAACTACGGACCTGGTTCTGACCCTGAAAATCCAGACAAATATATCATGCTCTGTGTCAGTATTTTAAAGTTTAAAATAATTCTCTAGCATTAAATTTAATACTAAGTGCTAACTATTATGTGTAATGGAGCCTTTCCCATTTATAGAAGTTAGAGTTTCTCCAGTAATGGGGAACAAGTGGGAAACTGGAACAGGGGAATGATATGATAAAAGAGTATTTGAGGCATTGAGAGGACATTAGTATGCAGGATGACCTGCCAGAGAAAGGAGCTGGAGAAAAAGGAATCATCTGGGTCAAGGGCTAGTAACCCTGGAGGCAAATTAGAATCAGCGGTAGAGTGTTTATAGCTACCTTTGCCTTGCATGCAGGAGCAATTAAATCCCAACATCTTGGGTTGGGGATGGGGTGTTGGTTTACCCTCTGTTTGCTTTAATGCTCTGCAGATAATTTAAAATATGATTTATTTCTTATTGTGTTAAATATGTATAACACAAAATTATGATTTTAAACTTTTAACTATGATTTCCAGTGATTTTTTTTTTTTAAGATTTTATCTATTTGACAGAGAGAGACACAGCGAGAGAGGGAACACAAGCAGGGGGAGTGGGAGAGGGAGAAGCAGGCTCCTGGCTGAGCAGGGAGCCCGATGCGGGGCTGGATCCCAGGACCCTAGGATCACGACCTGAGCCGAAGGCAGATGCTTAACGACTGAGCCACCCAGGTGCCCCTGATTTCCAATGATTTTAATCTTGGCTCTGAATGCATTCTAGTTAAGGGGATGGGGAGAGGTATATGTATGAGGCAGGTAGAAAGCTTTTAAAACAATACAGCTTATCCTTATATGTAAATCAATCTATGACATCTGTGATTTTCAGCTAATCACTTGATAAATTCATGGTGATGCTCACTAACTAATAACAAATTTGAGTTATCAAGACTAAAGAAGTAGTGAATTAGAGTAATCACTTATGTAGTCAAAAGCAAAATTTTTACATAAATTATTGTCCACCTCAGGGCTTCTTTTGATTTATAAGTGCATCCCAGATTTAGTAATGAGGCCTTTTCATGCAGGGTAGCCAATGTTTGAAACTCCCATTTTACCGATTTATAGCCCTGCTTTCTGGCACAAGCTACACATTTTAGAAATCGCACTCGGGGGTGTGTGTGTGTCTGTGTGTACATGTGCACGCACTTTCCCAGTAGAGATCTCTAAATAATTCCTCAGATTATCAGCCCCAAACATAAATCATCACCTAAAATATCACCAAGTGTTGCTACAATTACTAAACGCGCAGATACCTTGTCTCACAATCAACTCAATTAAATCAAGCTACAGAGAATCAAACCCTGGAAACAACTCTTACCTCCACACAGGCTAAGTCTGCAAATGTGAAAGCTTTGCTTTTCTCTAGTTTTCTTCCACTGAGTTTCCCAGCAACCGCATCTACCACTCCACAGAAGCGGCGGCCAGCGTTAATCATGATACATTTCATCCTCAGGTTTTTTTCAGGGGTCATTATGTGTTTCACATAGGAGGAGAAAGAATTTTCCCTTTCCCCTACTAAGTTCTTGGCTGAGACCCCCTGTAATAAAGAACAGATGAAGGAGAGAAAAACAAAGAGAAGTTTATTCACATGCACACCTCATGTATACATGGGAGACATCCAGGAGAAAGGAATAACTCCATGAAATGGCGCAAGCCACCAACTTAAATACCAGTTCAGGTAAAGACAAAAGATAGGTATTGGGAGGTGCTGGGGTAACAATTCATAGGAGGGAAAGAGAAGGAAATGTTTGATAAACAGAGATTGCTCTGTGGATGCAGAGGAGTCTCTCAGGTGAAAAAGATCTCTGGTGGGTGCCTGGGTGGCTCAGTTGGTTAAGCGACTGCCTTCGGCTCAGGCCATGATCCTGGAGTCCCGGGATCGAGTCCCGCATCGGGCTCCCTGCTCAGCGGGGAGTCTCCTTCTCCCTCTGACCCTCCCCCCTCTCATGCTCTCTCTATCTCATTCTCCCTCTCAAATAAATAAATAAAATCTTAAAAAAAAAAAAAAGATCTCTGGTAATAGCTCTCTTGCTGGCATGGCTCCTTTCTGATGCAAATTTCCATTATAAATACAGATTTCTCTTACAAAAGGGTACTCACTACTCTGTTTTCAGAGCTTCTCCTGTGTGTGAAGCTTGTAAAAAAAAAAAAAAAGGTGCTTATGCCAAGGAAGCATATTGGGGAGGGGGGCTTATCATGTGGTTCTTCAAAGTGCAGCAGGAAGGGGAAGGGTTGTGATAATAGAAACGACTATGCCCCATGTCTGAATGTGGTAGAGAATAGCTCATTTCAACCCTTGACTTCTAGAATAAAAATAAAGAGACATTCTCAGAAAGCAAGTAATCAATGGCCCACTGTATCAAGGTGCAAGGAATCAATTTCAGGGAGCAATGTGTCAAAGTTAATGTACAAGATCTTTTCTTTAAATTTGGAAGTTGATTCTATACAAATCAAGACCAAAATCCTGAAAACAATTGCTTCCCTTTGAACTTAGCATCAGATTTGAACTAGAAGGTTTAAGAAGCTGATTGGGGCGCCTGGGTGGCTCAGTTGTTGGGCGTCTGCCTTCAGCTCAGGTCATGATCCCAGGGTCCTGGGATCGAGCCCCATATCGGGCTCCCTGCTCAGCGGGAAGCCTGCTTCTCCCTCCCCCACTCCCCCGCTTGTGTTCCCTCTCTCGCTGTGTCTCTCTCTGTCAAATAAATAAAATCTTTAAAAAAAAGAAAAGAGGCTGATCCAAGTACTTCCCAAATTTTTCCTTAGGGTAAGTGGAAGGATCATTTGGTGAAGATCAGAAACTTGGTATTTTGATATTTTGTTATGAACCTAACAAAATAATTTTAAAAAATCCATAACCTTCTTCTCTTGGAGAGCTCTGAAAAGATTATTCTTTCAAGCAACTTAGACAGTTGGACAAATCCGAAACACAAAATGAACAATGTGTTAAATCATAGAATCAATATTTCTAATTAATGGCAAAGGAGCAGTTTTCTATCATAGTCTCCTTTCTTGGGATACAACTGTGTGCCATTTTAGGGAAGCTAAAATAAACTAATAATGGAATTTCTTAACATTAACATTTGTGTGCTATACCGTTCAGTCCCATTGTGATAAAACAAGGTGAAATGTTTCTGGGCTCACTGAAACTCTAGGCTCTCTCTCAAAGGACAGATAACCTGAACTAAATACGTCAGCCCAAGCCCCTAGAGGGCAAGTGTGTTTGCCATGTTGTGTGGCTCTTACAGCCTCACTAAGGAAATAGGTTAAGACTGGAATCCCTCTCAAGGACCAGGGGGCTCAGGTTCACTCCCACTCTAAGAGAGACTTGTAGAATTTGCTTAACACTGAACTTCTAGGAACTGACTTAAGCCCTTGTTGCAGAAAACTGTTAAGAGAACGTCAACCAGGTCAGTCATTAGCAAAGATGAATTTTGGATAAAAGGTCATGAAAAGAAAAGTGGAAAAATGCACTAAATTTTTTTTTGTAACAATGGGGATACATTGGGAGAACAGTGGGGAACTTGAATAAGATGATTAAGAAGACTGGATTTACCAAATGGTAATGGCAAGTCACCCAAGTAAATAGTAGTGAGGTCCGTAACCTCCTTATTGCTGGCCTGGAAGACTTCCGTTGAAGATGTTCCAGGTCACAGTTATGCCAGCACTGGCCTGTTTAGTATGTTCTTTGGCTCCCAACCACAGAGGGATCAACCATATGCAAAAATGTCTCTTATTAGAGCCTGTGTGGGGAACAAGATAGACCATTAAGTCTGCTCTAAACTGCCATAACTAGACCTCGGGGGACCCAGATAGCAGCAAGATAGAATGTGGAGGTTTCTCAACCCATTGCCCATCTGATTCAGAGAATAAAATGCTGGGCATTACTATTCATGGGTTAGAAGGAAGCATCTTCTGTGGAGCCTCTGCTGAATAAGAAAGTAGGATCATCTTTGCCAGTTTGTGAACCCCTTGCAGAAGATGCTAAGCATGGAGAGTATGTTTTGAAGCACCATAATATTAAGAGGAAAGTTCTGGAAAAGAATAAAAAGGGAACAGATGAACCCAGAAACAACACAGTACTTTTTTACACAGTACTTTTTGGTTTTACAGAGTACTTTCCAGAAGAGAAACCTACATAGGCTGTGGAACGGATTGCAGGTGTTTGATAGTCAGCTATGGACATGACTGGCAGATCTGTGCTTTCAGAATGATTAATCATCCCACAGTTACCTCTCGGCTGGTGATGCTGCCCAGAGCTGTTTAACATTCTAGTTCCATTGTTGAGTTCTCAACTTGGAGGGCCTCTAGTGGCTGTCAGTCTCATTGGGAGGAAAAAAAAAAAAAGGAACTGCTATGTCATCTAAAGGGTTTTATGCCCAGAATCTAAAATGTGACAGTTCTAAGGCTGTCCTCTTTTTAATAGTTAGGGAGTTTTGCAGCAACTAAAAGGTAAGTGAGATCTGTAACAGAGAAACAATAATAGTGGTACTTACTGACTTTGTTATTCAGTTAGTACCATAAGTGGTTCCCTGCTGAAAATAAGAGAGGTGGTTAATGTACAGTGTTCCAGGAAATGTAATTCTACTTTCCTCTCATGTCCAACTTAAAATGTTGAGTAAGTGTAAAACAAAACAAAACAAAACAAAACAAGCCTTTTAAATGCATTTGGTTACACCGTAGTCTTACCTTTCATCAACATACCCCGCCCCCGCCACACACACACATGCACATACTCAGAGAGCCCCTAAGAAAACAGAAGAGAGGGAGTAACACGGTCTTTGGGGGGAGCAGCAAAGTACATCCAAGTTTTCTCCTGTGTGGCTCTTATTGACTCCTATTTCCCTTCAGAATAGTAAGTAGGATTGGAAGTACACTCCACAGATGGATGCTCAAGTAAGAAAAGCTGGTAAGAACTAGGTTGGTTTAGACTAATGAGAATCCTATAGAACTAAGTATAAGATGAAAGGAACCATGTCTATCCTGTTCTCCACTCTATCTCCTAGGCATCACACATAAAGAACATCCAAGGCATTTTTTCCCAATAGGAGAATTATAAAAACCAAGTGAGTTTCTCAGAGCTAGCTCTGTTCCTTGTGTGGAATGGTGCTTCTAGAAAGTTCCTTATTAGCTAGCCCATGTGACTGGGGTAAGAGACTAGATAGGGCTCTGGGGAAGGGCAAGGAGGAATAATGTCAGCCAACAGTAAAAATGTGCATATTACCAATATTCCACAAATTATATCTTGTTGGGAATACTATGATAATCAAAAGGAGACTGAATAAGGTACACATCCAACAAGGGAGAGCCTCCTGACACACTGAAGGTGTAAGCGATAGGTATCAAGAGGCAGACAGGGGCCACTATATCCCTCAGTATTTATAAACTCAGGACAAATGCCTTTATAGTTAAATAGCCCTCTTCATATATCACCCTTTATATCTGACAATGATGTGGGACTAAGTCAGTAGAACCGAAATGTGTCAAAATGAGGCTGAGGCATCTCCAACAATGGTCATTAAAGATGGCTGACTGGGCATCTGTATTTATCTCTTCTCCCTCACAAACCCACATTAAATCAGTAGGGAGGAATAAAAAAATGTATTTGCCTATAACAACAAACAGAATGGGAGAGAGATTATCAGTAGAAAAGAAATTCCACTAAGATTCTGGAAGGCAGAGGATAAAGATGATGTTTACTGTTCAGGCTAAGTGAGAGGAGGCCATAGCCGAGAATTCATGCTGTATGTACAGCTGACGAAGAAGCAGACAGCCTGCTCAGTGGAGTCTTGGCAAGCCTTCACGCTCAAGGCCAAATGGACGGAGTGAAAAAAGGGAAATTAATAGAAAGTCTTAACACAGAAGAGCTGACCTCCCTAGCCCATTAGACCTGACGGCGAGAAGACAGGCATTTATGCCTGAGGGTTTATCCCTGAAACATAAGGGTTCTTCCCTAAAGAAAAACTATCTGGGACAACCAGGGAAGCCAGTGTGAATATTTTCACACCAAAGCAAACCTCTCTGAGTCCTCGAATTTAGGGGCCATCCAACACAATGATCAAATTCTTACCTACCCCCTCTAAAGCAATAGGAACAATTAACTGTACCACTCCAGTTTACAAATGCCCAAGTTAGACTTTATATGACCTTGTTCTGAAATACAAAATAGAGTTGACTCTTGAACCACACAGGGGTTGGGGCACTGATGCCCCATAAGGTCAGAAATACATATATAACTTTTGACGCTCCCAAACTGTTGACAACAATCAAATAACACATTTTGCATGTTATGCATAATATATACTGTATTCTTACAATAAAATAATCTAGAGAAAAGAAAATGTTATTTAAAAAATCACAAGGAAGAGAAGATACATTTACAGCACTGTGTTGCATTTATTGAAAAGTATTCATGTATAAATGGACCCGTGTAGTTCAAACCACTATTGTTCCAAGGTCAACTGTAACCAACTGATGTTCAAGGCCTTTTAGGAAAGACTTCTCAACGAAAACAAAAGAAGAACATAAACACATTTTGAAGATCAAGTAGAAAAAAATTAATTCAGGGACTAAAATGTCAAATTAGTAACTTCAGAGAAATTTGAGGCGATAGTGTAACTACAAACCATAACAGGATGCTATGAAAAAGAAACTATGAGAGAACATGAAAGCGGCTGTGGAAATTAAAAACACGATTGACAAAATAGAAAAGTTATTCTCACTTCGAAAGATGAAGTCAAGGAACTTTTCCAAATAGCCAGGAACTATCCTAAGCATTTTAATTAATGCAAGCCTATGATGTATGTAATGGTATAATGCCCTTTTCTATAGTTGAAGGATACAGAGATTAGGCAATTTGTCCAAGGTCAGTTAGCTAATGAATTGGGATTAAACCCATTCAGCCTAGCTCTAGACTCTAATGAACTTAACTGCTATGCTATTTCCAAAAAGAATACCTAACATTTTAAAAGTACTTACTCTGTGTAATGGCTACTGTGCTAATGAATTAAGTCATTTAGTCCTCAAAACAACCTTGTAAGTAGATACCACTATTATCCATCCTTTAGGTGAGGAAATGTAAGCAAGAAATTTTCAGAAACTCCTACACAATCACACAGATAATAAGTTGGGGAGGTGAGATTTGAATCCATGCTGTCTTATTCTATAACTTACTACAGTATCTAAAATATAAGAAGCTAAAAATATGAAGATAAAGATAAAATATGACCTGCAACCAAGCAATTTAATCTCTGCCTTAGTTTCAGAAAGAAAGAGCAGAGAAAATGGAGGTGAAGAAATCAGCAAATATATTTTAAAAGCTAAGTTTCCAAGCTGAAAGAAGACACAAGATTTCATATGGAAAAAATCTTACTAGAATACCATAAAACCTGATTTTGAAAAGAATAATACCTACGCAACCATTGTGAAATGTTAGAGCAATAAGGAGAAAGAGAACATGTCAAAATTTCTACTGGAGGTAGAGTATGATGATGGAGCAAGGCAAGAAAAAAACAGACAAGATCTGACTGAGAATCAACATCTCATCTAACCTACTGGATGCTAGAAGACTGTGGGGTCATGACTCAAAATTCTGAGAGGAATGGTGTTCAGTCTAGAATTCTGTTTTCAGCCAAATTATCAATGAAATTTGAAGGCAAAGAGAAGATAATTTAGATGTGCAAGAAATGTGACACTTTATCTCTCCTCTAGGCAGTTACTTGAGGGTGTGTTCCAACCTGGTAAAACAAGACAGGAAACTAAAAGAAAAAAAAAAAAAGGAAAGAAAAAAGAGAGACATGGTTTCCAGAAAATAATGGCTTCAATCTAAGAAAATAATTAGAAAACCCCTACATGCAGAAGATGCCAAGATTAAATAGTCTATCTTCAAGTAAGGGAAGGAATGTTCCAGCTAAGGAGGAGGGAGAAACAGAGAGAGAGAGACAGGGAGAAGGAGAGGGAGCAGATGAGGGACAGAGAGAGAGAGAGGAAGAGATTAAAAAGGAAAAATGGCAATTTCAGGAAAAGAAAAAGCAGGGCGCCTGGGTGGCTCAGTCAGTTAAGCATCTGACTCTTGGTTTTGGCTTAGGTTATGATCTCAGGGTAGTGAGACTGAGCCCTGCATCAGCCCTGCACTCAGTGCAGAGTCTGCTTTAGATTCCCTCCCTCCCTCTCCCTTTGCCCTTCCCTCCCTTGCACACTCTATAAATTAATAAATAAATAAAAACCTTAAAAAAAGCTATACAATGAAAGGAAGTATAAAAAAGGTTTTTTTTTCCTACAAAGAATAATATATGGGCATAGTATTCAACCTATATACAAAGTACATGTAATTATGTTACAAAATACAATGTAAAGGTTGAAAGTAAAGTACATTGGATATTATACGAAAACAATGGATCGTGGATCACCACATCAAAAACTAATGATGTAATGTATGGTGACTAACATAACATAATAAAATTAAAAAAAAAGTACATTGGATAATAGTGGGAAATGAAAATAGACAGGCGGAAAGGAGGGATAAAGTCAGGTGAATTGTTGTACAGTTTGTGTACTGCACAAAGGTGCCCAGATGGTGGTGCAGTGGGGGCTATTTTAGTCCATTTGGGCTACTATAACAAAATACCATAGACTAAGTAGTTTATAAACAACAGAAATGTTTTTCTTACAGTTCTGGAGGCTGGGAAATCTAAGATCGAGGTGCTGGCAGATTCTGTCTGATGAGGACATGCTTCCTGATCCACAGACATAGCCATAGATGGCTATCTCTTGCCATGTCCTCACCTCACAGCAGGAGTAAAGAAGCTCTCTGGGGCATCTTTTATAGAACATTTACCCCATTCATGAGGGCCCTACCTTCATGCCTAATCTCCTCCCGAAGTCCCCACCTACCATCACATTGGGGATTAGGTTTCAACATATGAATTTGGGTGTGGTGTGGGGGGGGGCACAAATGATCAGTCCATAGCAGGCAATTAATTAAAAAAAATGTTAAGAGAAACCATTTATAGGTGATGAAATAAAAGCATTAGGTTAAAAGCAAAAGGTTAAAGCATGTTATTTAATGTTCCAGTGGTAATCAATGGAAAATACATCTATGTGTGAAAGGCATAGAGAAGATGATATGAGTGTCAGCCCAAGTGGGATAACATCTCACCAGTCTATGAAGACCAGTGAATTGTGGTGTAAATCTCCTATGTAGAAGTATAGTAGTTATTTATAAAAAGATCTAAAAACCATCAAAGGTGATTATAAGAGGAGAGGGAGGTAATGGGACTGGTAACATTTGGGGCCAATTATTTCTGTCTTTATACTATATGGTCTTCTATAGTATTTGATTAAAAAACACTTTACATATATTCTTTTTGATAAAGCAAGTGCAAATCCAAAAAGGAATTTAACTCAGTCTGTTTTCTCTGCCCAATGTTCTCATCTTTTGGTTGCTATATTTTAAGCCTAGAAAATCTGGATATTAGGGAATATAGAAACACATGAGCAAGAGAATCACATACTAGTCAATAAAAAGTGTATCAGCAAAGGATATGCAAAGGCAGAGGACCTTTGGTCACAGAAAGATGTGTGTAGGAAAGAATAATAGCAAGAGAAAAGCACAACAAACAATCTGGAATGTTTAAAAAAACCCATGAAATTCTATTTGTTTTTTGCCATGTGATAATTTGTGCATTTAGAAACATTTATTGAATACTTATTCTGTACCAGGCACTGTGATAATAAAGAACTGATGTAGCTTTATTCCCAGCTCTTTAGGAACTTATGTTTTTGCAGGATTGGCAAGAACAGTCCCCAGTAGGCACAAGACAAGCTATGGAATAAATATCACAAAAGAGGTACAAATATAGGTCTATAGGAGTTTGAAGGAAGGTAATATCTCTTTATGTGGCAATGGTGGATATTAGAAGCAAATGTGGTATCACAGGACAATACAGTCTTAAAATGGCCAAGCATTTCTGTGAAAAAAAAAAAAAAGTATTCCTCAATTCTTAACCATACCTGCTGAATCTTTGGGGGAGCATTTTAAAGGCAAATGTCAAAATGATCAATCATTTTGAAAATATATGCTAAAATAATGATAGCTGGGCAAGTCTGCATGCCAGAAATATCTATTGGAATTTTAAACACTCTCCCAAGAATCACAATCAGTGTAAAAGAATAATCTTCCTCTGAAGCATCAAATGAATCTACCTAAACCAATAAGTAAATAGAGCTTCTAACCAGGCCCAAGAAAAAGCTACTTTTGGGGGGGCACCTTTAATTTTAGGCCATAGTTCTTCCATGTTCTATCTTCATGATGTTAAGCAAAACTTCAAGACTCAAGCTATCTTTGATGGGGTCAACAGAAGAGTCTTCAGATAGAGGCATAATAAACAAAGAATCTAATCTACAACAAAAACTGATGGGTAGAACTGCAAAAAGTGTATTAGTCAATAGTGATGGACTTCCCAAGTAAAAGCTTCCATTGGTAATTTAAGGAGCCACCTTTATATCCCACTCAAACGACTCCCTTTCATGTGGGACATTTCTTAGCTCTTCTCTGCCACCCTCTCGCTCACTTTTCCAGGGATATTGGTGAGCCTGGAAAGAGGAACTGGGCATGAATGTCCATGGTCCTTTCCTTCCCTTACTTCTTTTATGATATAGTTACTCACAGAGACCTATACACTTTATTTTGCTCCAAGTCCAATGTTGTATAAGGACACCTCCCACAAGGAAATGATGTGGATATCCAGGTGTGCTTGTGGCTAGAAGTAAACCTTCCAATTTATGGATACAGCATTAGCAAGTGCACTTGCCTAGTAGACCCAAAGCCACATTTCCAAACTGACCAATATCAGTAATAAATAATATAATAAATTAAATAATAAATAATATAAGCAATAAATAATAAATAAATAAATAATTTTTACTTTCATCTTTCTTGCTCTTCTGACTTCCTTAATGCAGAACTTGGGCAAGGAAAAAAAATTAATGTTTACTAATGTTTATCACCAAATTTTTTCTATTTCTCTTGTGCATTTGTTGACATGTAAGCACAGTCCATTTCTATCTTTCCTGTACATATACACACATACACACATGTGTATGCATGTATGTGTGTATGCATACATACATATTATATATTACATATAATGGAAAGCTTCAAATCTATACAAAAGAAGGGAACAAAGGGTAATGAACTCTATGAACCCATCACCTAGCTTCCACACATTTTTAAAAATAATTTAGGCAAATGGCCAATCCCAATCCTGTTTATTTTTTTAAATTTTGTATTATGTTCAGTTAGCCAACATACAGTACCTCATTAGTGTTTGATGTAGTGTTCAATGATTCATTAGTTGTGGATAACATCCAGTGCTCATCACCACATGTGCCCTCCTTAATACCTGTCACCCCGTTACCCCGTCCCCCCACCCCCCTCCCTTCTGTAACCCTCAGTTTGGTTCCCGGAGTCCAGTATCTCTCATGGTTTATCTCCCTCTCTGATTTCTTCCCATTCAGTCCTTCCTCCCGTCCCCTGTGGTCCTCTGCTATTCCTTATGTTCCACATATGAGTGAAATCATCCTGTTTAAACTGACTTTTCACCCCAACTTCCTTGCCTGTCATACTTCTCACTCCCCATCTCTGCTACTTGCCTCTCTGTGACCTCCAGAATCACTGACAGAAAATAGAGAACTGAGAAAGACAAGAATGAGTCTGGTGGTTTGGATGCAACTAGAAACTAGCTGAACCAGACTTCCTGCCTTGCAATAAGCTTATATCATTGGGGCACCTGGGTGGCTCAGTTGGTTGAGCAACCGACTCTTGGTTTCTCCTCAAGTCATGATCTCAGGGTCCTGGGATGGAGCCCCAAGTTGGGCTCCCCGCTCAGCACGGAGTCTGCTTGGGATTCTCTCCTTCTCCCTCTGCCCCTCCCCACTCCCCCAGGGCTCGTGCTGTTTCTCTCTCTCTCTCAAATAAATAAATAAATCGTTAAAAAATAATAAAAGCTTATACCATAGTATTGAAATAATGAAGCAAGATTTGAAGAAAACTGTAAAGGACTCAGGATGTATGTTACCACCAAAAACATTCTGTCCAGCAAAACTCTAGGTTTAGAGCTTTTCCTAATGATTTGGAAGTGTCTTGACACTGTTAGGGAACTATTATGGCACTGCTGACAACCCTTTGAGAAGATACTACTCTGCTTCATGTAGATGAGAAAACTGAGGCTTAGCAAGGTTAAATACTTAAGAAGGAGCAGGGCCAGCACTTAAATTCAGGTGTGACTTCAAAGCTCATGCCCTTAATTAACCGGTAAAGCTGCTTCCTCTCCCTATACCAAAAAGAGTTTGTGTGACATTGACTTATTTGTTTTTTAAGTGGATGATCGGTTGAAAAACCGGAACAGGCATCTGGGAGAAGACATATGTGATCCCCTTCTAATGGAACCTCGTAGTAAATGTGGAAGAGAGAGTAAGCCGCACGCACGTGGTGGAGAGAGAACCACTGAGTTAGAGTTTATTTTGAACAGTGAAACGAATGTACCAGAAATTAATCAGGATAATGGCACAGCCTCATCAACTTTTAGCAAGGATTTTTTTTTTTATACATTATATCAATTGTGGGATTTTACATTAAATATTTAAATGGTGTGTTCTAACCACATTTTCATGATAGTGATGACCTCAATCCACTTTCCAACCAGTCTAGCAAAGTTTAGGCTCAGCCAAATGCACGGACGAGGTAGCTAATCATCTGTACATTTCGTACATTTCAAATGGGGCAAGAAAAATCCCTTTACCGTTCACCTCCCCTTTACTTCTTCCTTCCCCAATTTGCTCCTTATCAAGTTGCCAGGGATGTTCATATCCCACAACTGGTTGTCAGAGGTCCTCTCAAATGTAGATTTTCTCTCTTGGTGGCAAGCGAACACACTAATTTATACAAAGAAGTTGGCATTTGGTCTAGAAGTGAGAGATGGAAAAGATACCAAGGAAAAGGTGCCAAGACAGGGAGAGAGGGAGGAAAAAGGTGAACCATACTTAAAGGGAATATAAAATTGCTTCCAGGAGAAGGGAGGGAAAGATGGCGGAGGAATAGGGGACCCTATTTCAACTGGTCCCCAGAATTGAGCTGGATATCTACCAGACCACTCTGAGCACCCACGAAACCAGCCTGAGATGTAAGAAGATCTGGATCTCTACAAACAGAATATTGCAGGCGGTTGGTTTTGAGGTACTAAGTGGAGAGCCATGATTCTGCGGGCAGATATCAGAGGATAAAGGGCAGCAGGAGGGTGCCTGGTCGTGGGGATTCTACACCGCCGGTGAGTGACAGCCTCGTGCGCTGCGGACAGGCACGGACTCACAGACCGGTAGCATCAGGAAAGGATTTTAGGGCAGCCCCCAGGGTGGAAAACCAGACCGGCGGGGTCACGCGCATGTGAACTGCAGCCCCCCGGACAGAAACCAGAGCGAGAGTTGCGCGCACACAAACTGCAGCCTCTGAGACGGGGACCTGGTGCGCCGGGGTTCACCGGTGAACTGCACCCCCTGGGGTGGAAACCCCGAGTGGCGGAGTCCCGTGCACGCGAACTGCAGTCCCCAGGACAGAACCCCAAGTGGCGAGGTCATGCGCGCTAACTGGGAGCGGCTGGCGGTTTTAGAAGCACAAAGGGCAGAGACGGGCCCGACCTGGAGGCAGGACTGGGGGCACAGCGGAGGGGCGCACAACCCAGGACGCTGCAATTTATAGCAGCACAGACAGAAACGGAGACAGTGTGGCCTGGAGCGCTCACTGAAGAACAGACTGTGATCTCTCTGCTCTGAGGGAGAGGGCTAGAAATGGTCTCTTCTGCTCTGACTCATGGAAGAGACATGGAGCCACCAGGGAAAGGCACCAGAGAACAAAAGCCCCAAAGACTGATTCCCACTGAGCCCATCACCCGCCACAGGGGCACAGGGCAACTCCACCCAAACAGGGTTGCCTGAGTAACAGCGCGGCAGGCCCCTCCCCCAGAAGACAGGCTAGGAAAACAAGAGGCCAGCAACTCTAAGGTCCCAAGAAAACAGGTGCATCTTGCTTGGGTTCTGGTCAATAATTTGGACTCTACACATTCCCTCAAACACCCATCAACAGAATGACTAGGAGGAGGAGCCCCCAAAATAGAAAAGACTCACTGATTATGATTTATGCTGCAGATTTACAAATGGATGCAGATATAACCAAGATGTCGGAGATGGAATTCAGGTTAGCAATTGTGAAGACAATGGCTAGAATGGAGCAATCAATTAGTGGCAACATAGAGTCTCTAAGGGCAGAAATAAAAGGTGAATTGGTAGAACTTAAAAATGCTATCAATGAGATCCAATCCAATCTAGATAATCTAACAGCTAGGGTAACTGAGACAGAAGAGAGAATAAGCGATCTGGAAGACAGTATAATAGATAAAAAGGGAAAAGAGGAGGCCAGGGAAAAACAACTCAGAATCCATGAAAATAGAATCAGAGAAATAAGTGACACCATGAGACGTTCCAATGTCAGAATAATTGGAATCCCGGAGGGAGTGGAGAGAGAGAGAGGGCTAGAAGATGTATTTGAGCAAATTGTAGCTGAGAACTTCCCTAATCTGGGGAATGAAACAAACATTCGAGTCCTAGAGGCAGAGAGGACCCCTCCCAAGATCAAGGAAAACAGGCCAACACCCCAGCATGTAATAGTAAAACTTGCAAATCTTAGAACCAAGGAAACCATCTTAAGGGCAGTTAGGGGGAAGAGATTCCTTACGTACAGAGGGAGGAACATCAGAATAGCGTCAGACCTATCCACAGAGACCTGGCAAGCCAGAAAGGCCTGGCAAGACATATTCAGGGTACTAAATGAGAAGAACATGCAGCCAAGAATACTTTATCTGGCAAGGCTTTCATTTAGAATGGATGGAGAGATGCAGAGCTTCCACGACTGGCAGAAGTTGAAAGAATATGTGACCACTAAGCCGGCCCTGAAAGAAATATTAAGGGGGGTTCTATAAAAGGAGAAAGACCCCAAGAGTGATCTACAACAGAAATTTACAGGGACAATCTATAAAAACAACGTCTTCACAGGCAACATGATGACAATTAATTCATATCTTTCAATAATCACTTTCAACGTGAATGGCCTAAATGCTCCCATAAAATGGCACAGGGTTGCAGATTAGATAAAAAGACAGGACCCATCCATATGCTGCCTATAAGAGACTCATTCTGAACCTAAAGATACATCCAGACTGAAAGTGAAGGGATAGAGATCCATCTTCCATGCCAGAGGACCTCAAAAGAAAGCTGGGGTAGCAATTCTTATATCAGACAAATTAGACTTTAAACTAAAGTCTGTAATAAGAGACACAGAAGGACACTATATCATTCTTAAAGGGTCTATCCAACAAGAAGATCTAACAATTGTAAATATCTATGCCCCCAACATGGGAGCAGCCATCTACATAAGCCAACTGTTAACCAAAATAAAGAGTCATATTGATAACAATACGTTAATTGTAGGAGACCTCAATACTCCACTCTCAGCAATGGACAGATCATCTAAGCAGAAAATCAACAAGGAAACAAGAGCTTTGAATGATACATTGGACCAGATGGACCTCATAGATATTTAAAGAACATTCCACCCTAAAACAACAGAATACTCATTCTTCTCGAGCACACATGGAACTTTCTCCAGAATAGACCATATACTGGGTCACAAATCAGGTCTCAACCAAAAGATTGAGATTATTCCCTGCATATTCTCAGACCACAATGCTCTAAAATTGGAACTCAATCACAAGAAAAAATTTGGTAGAAATTCAAACACTTGGAAGCTAAAGACCACTCTGCTCAAGAATGTTTGGATCAACCAAGAAATCAAAGAAGAACTTAAACAATCCATGGAAATCAATGAGAACAACAACACATCGGTCCAAAACCTATGGGATACTGCAAAGGCGGTCCTAAGCGGGAAATATATAGCCATCCAAGCCTCACTCAAAAAAATAGAAAAATCCCGAATTCACCAACTAACTCTACACCTTAAAGAACTAGAGAAAAAGCAACAAACGATGCCTAAGCCGTGCTTCAGAAGAGAAATAATTAAAATTAGAGCAGAAATCAATGAATTAGAAACCAGAAACACAGTAGATCAGATCAATGAAACTAGAAGTTGGTTCTTTGAAAGAATTAATAAGATTGATAAACCACTGGCCAGACTTATCCAAAAGAAGAGAGAAAGGACCCAAATTAATAAAATTATGAATGAAAGGGGAGAGATCACGACTACACCAAGGAAATAGAAACAATTATTAGAAATTATTATCAACAACTATATGCCAATAAACTGAGCAATCTGGATGAAATGGAGGCCTTCCTGGAAACCTATAAGCTGCCAAGACTGAAACAGGAAGAAATTGACAACCTGAATAGGCCAATAACCAGTAACGAGATTGAAGCAGTGATCAAAAACCTCCCAAAAAACAAGAGTCCAGGGCCTGATGGATTCCCTGGGGAATTCTACCAAACATTCAAAGAAGAAATAACACCTATTCTACTGAAGCTGTTTCAAAAAATAGAAACAGAAGGAAAACTTCCAAACTCATTCTATGAGGCCAGCATTACCTTAATCCCCAAACCAGGCAAAGACCCCATCAAAAAGGAGAATTTCAGACCGATATCCCTGATGAATATGGATTCCAAAATCCTCAACAAAATCCTAGCTAATAGGATCCAACAATACATTAAAAGGATCATCCACCACGACCAAGTGGGATTTATCCCCGGGATGCAAGGGTGGTTCAACATTCGCAAATCAATCAATGTGATAGAACACATTAATAAGAGGAGGGAGAAGAACCATATGGTCCTCTCAATTGATGCAGAAAAAGCATTTGACAAAATACAACATCCTTTCCTGATTAAAACTCTCCAGAGTAGAGCGATAGAGGGAACATTCCTCAAGCTCATAAAATCCATCTATGAAAAACCCACAGCAAATATCATCCTCAATGGGGAAAAGCTGAGAGCCTTTCCCTTAAGATAAGGAACACGTCAAGGGTGCCCACTCTCACCACTGTTGTTCAACATAGTACTAGAAGTTCTAGCAACAGCAATCAGACAACAAAAAGAAATAAAAGGTATTCAAATTGGCAAGGAAGAAGTCAAACTCTCTCTTTTCGCAGACGACATGATACTTTATGTGGAAAACCCAAAAGGCTCCACCCCCAAATTACTAGAACTCATCCAGCAATTCAGTAATGTGGCAGGATACAAAATCAATGTGCAGAAATCAGTTGCTTTCTTATACATTAACAATGCAACTGTAGAAAGAGAAATTAAAGAAACAATTCCATTTACAATAGCACCAAAAACCATTAGATACCTCGGAATAAACCTAACCAAAGAGGTAAAGGATCTATACTCTAGGAACTACAGAACACTCATGAAAGAAATTGAAGAAGACACAAAAAGATGGAAAAATATTCCATGCTCATGGATCGGAAGAATAAACATTGTTAAAATGTCTATGCTACCCAGAGCAATCTATACCGTCAATGCCATCCCAATCAAAATTCCAATGACATTTTTCAAAGTGCTAGAACGAAGAATCCTAAAATTTGTATGGAATCAGAAAAGACCCTGAATCACTAAGGAAATGTTGCAAAAGAAAAACAAAGCTGGGGGCATCACGTTGCCCAATTTCAAGCTATATTACAAAGCAGTGATCACCAAGACAGCATGGTACTGGCACAAAAACAGACATATAGATCAATGGAACAGAATAGAGAACCCAGATATGGACCCTCAACTCTATGGTCAAATAATCTTTGACAAAGCAGGAAAAAACATGCAATGGAAAAAAGACAGTCTCTTCAATAAATGGTGCTGGGAAAATTGGACAGCCACATGCAGAAGAATGAAACTTGACCATTCTCTAACACCATTCACAAAGATAAACTCAAAGTGGATGAAAGACCTCAGTGTGAGACAGAAATCCAGCAAAATCCTAGAGGAGAACATAGGCAGTAATCTCTTTGACATCACCCACAGCAACTTCTTTCAAGATACATCTCCAAAGGCTAGTGAAACAAAAGCGAGAATGAACTTTTGGGACTTCATCAAGATAAAAAGCTTCTGCACAGCAAAGGAAACAGTCAACAAAACAAAGAGGCAACCCACAGAATGGGAGAAGATATTTGCAAATGACACCACAGATAAAGGGCTGGTATCCAAAATCTATAAAGAACTTCTCAAACTCAACACCCAAAAAACAATCAAGTCAAAAAGTGGGCAGAAGAGATGAACAGACACTTCTATGAAGAAGACATACAAATGGCTAACAGACACATGAAAAAATGTTCATCATCATTAGCCATCAGGGAAATCCAAATCAAAACCACACTGAGATATCACCTTACACGAGTTAGAATGGCAAAAATGGACAGGGAAAGAAACAACAAATGTTGGAGAGATTGTGGAGAAAGGGGAACCCTCTTACACTGTTGGTGGGAATGCAAGTTGGTACAGCCACTTTCGAAAACAGTGTGGAGGTTCCTCAAAAATTTAAAAATAGAGCTACCCTATGACCCAGCAATTGCACTCCTGGGTATTTACCCCAAAGACACAGATGTAGTGAAAAGAAGGGCCATATGCACCCCAATGTTCATAGCAGCAATGTCCGCAATAGCCAAACTGTGGAAAGAGCCGAGATGCCCTTCAACAGATGAATGGATAAAGAAGATGTGGTCCATATATACAATGGAATATTACTCAGCCATCAGAAAAGATTTGCCATTTCTTAGTGGGATTTTTATCTTCTTCTTTTTGAATTGTAATAAGAGTATTTACATCAACATGGATGGGACTGGAGGAGATTATGCTAAGTGAAATAAGTCAAGCAGAGAAAGTCAATTATCATATGGTTTCACTTATTTGTGGAACATAAGGAATAACATGGAGGACATTAGGAGAAGGAAGGGGAAAATGGGTGGGGGGAATTGGAGGGAGAGATGAACCATGATAGACTATGGACCTGAGAAACAAACAGGGTTTTAGAGGGGAGGGGGGAGGGGGGATTGGTTAGCCCGGTGATGGTTATTAAGGAGGGCACGTACTGCATGGAGCACTGGGTGTTATACGAAAACAATGGATCGTGGATCACTACATCAAAAACTAATGATGTATTGTATGGTGACTAACATAACATAATAAAATTTAAAAAAATAAAATTGCTTCCATCATTTTATAATTTCACCCAAGATATTTGGCATGGCAGTAAAATAGAACACTTTCACTCTTCTTTCAAGCCTTAGAGCTATTGAAGGTCACTTTTTAGGTAGGAAATAGGAAATATTAATCAGAATAAGGTTGGCCAGGAGAAACAGAGTCCCCAGCAAGGAGGAGGAAGACACAACAAACATGGAGCTACAAAATTACTAAGTATATGGTTGATAAATGAAGATTCCTAGAAGAAGAACAGACAACTTTTTTGTTGTTGTTGTTGAGAGAAAAAGAGAGAGCACAAGCTGGGGGAGGGGCAGAGGGAGAGGGAGAGAGAGAATCTCTCTTGCTGAGCGCAAGCCCGACATGGGACTCTGTCTCCGGATCCTGAGACATGACCCTGAGATCATGACCTGAGCAGAAATCAAGAGTCAGACACTTAACTGACTGAGCCACCCAGGTGCCCCGAACAGATAACTTTTATAATTAAGTGATGCCATTAGCTCAATTTTTAAAAATGCGGAGAATTTTAAGACTCTGTCTGAAAGGAACTATGAAAACATTTCTAGTTCAAGCAGAAGGCATAGAAAGCAAATAACTAACTAATAAATAAATAAATAAAATAAGAGTGCTTCACATATGACTTGACAATTTTATTCTGAGAAGATGCTAATGGAGATTCTCTACTATGTGAAGATTTTTTTAAATTCCTGTTATAAAATTGCCTCTTGAGGGCTTTGCACTATCATTTCTTGCTTGGTGTCTGAAGTGTAAAAGAGAATATTCTGAAATGTGGTAGGTAAAAATCCACTGTCACTTAACATGTGAGTTCACTTTGTGATATCCAAGTAAATGTGGAAATCTAGAACTAGAAATGAGAATTTTTAAAATATGAATTCTATAGAACTGTTAAAATTACAGATGTTAAAATTAGTGTAATTTGAAAGACTACTATTAACAAGTTACAGCATCTGTTATGAAGAAAGCATGCTTTGAATCTGCTAGCACTATATTTCCTACTGAACACATTAAGTAATGAGTTTGTCAAGTTTAAAAGCCTGAGTTGTGTGTTAAAATGTCATTCAATGACACTTTGGCTCTGGAAGAAGTATTTGACTTTTAAACAGTATTCTGTAGCAAATGCAGATTTTTAAAACTTCAACTTTATAGCAAAGACAGGTTGTGAACATCACTGTTCACTTTTGAGTTCATATTCCCCTAGGGAAGTAAATAAATAATATTCAGAGGTGAATAAAGGTGCTAGAGACATTCGCATACAGGTCTTGTTATGGGCATATGTTTTCGTTTACCTTCAGCAAACATCTAGGAGTGAGAGTGTTGAGTCTTAGAGTAAATAGACGTTTAACTTTATAGGAAACTGACGAGCTATTTTCAAAAGTAGCTGTACCATTGTGCATTCCTGCAAGGTGTGAGAGTTCTAGTTGCTCCTCAGCCTCCCCAACATTTGGGATGGGGTCCTTTTATTGCATTCATTCTGGTAGGTGACTCGTTATTCTAATTTGCATTTTTTTAAAGATTTTATTTATGAGAGAGAGAGAGAGATAGAGCAAGCAGGAGCAGGGGAAGGGGGACGTGGGACTTGATCCCAGGACCCCGGGATCATGACCTGAGCCAAAGGCAGACGCTTAACCGACTGAGCCACCCAGGTGCCCCTCTAATTTGCATTTCTTGAGTGACTATCAGTGTTGAGAAACTTTTAATATGCTTATTAGTCATCCATATATTTTCTCTAGTGAAGTGTTTCTTTCCACTTTTTGCCATTTCTTAGTGGGATTTTTATCTTCTTCTTTTTGAATTGTAGTAAGAGTATTTTATATCATTTGGATACATGCCCTATTATTAGGTTTATTCCAAGTATTTTCTCCAACCCTGTAGCTTGTCTTCAAAGGCTCAGCTTTTCTTTCTGTATAAAAAATTACAAACTGTGTTCCCCAGAGCATCAGAATTCTGCAGAACCACCTGGATCTGCTGAGGTGAGTAAGGGACCGACAAGTTCTGCTATCTATCTCTCTATTTAATATTTTTAACGTTGAGGTACTGCATTATATTTTGCTTTAGCAAAACATTTTAAATTATCACTAGAGCATAGCAGGTTGTGGTAATGTTTAGTAGCAGTTTCAACTACAATTTGATATTCCAAACTGTTATTAAAGCAGTGATGTGAGCCTGTAGGCAGTGTATGTAATGGGGTTGTCTTAAGACCTTAGGGGTCTTTTGGGATTCTTAGGTTTCATGGTGTTCCCACAGTATTCTAAACATTTAAAAACTATCCAGATCTCCCATGAAATATATTTAAATTTTTACATTCACTTGCTTATTTATGTCAGTATGGACTCACAGCTATTTATTTTATACTTTAGGTTATAATCCAATGCTATTTATTTTATTGCTCAAATTGTCTCAGTTTTTGCCACTTGGAGCTCTTTAAGTTGACGCCTAGGTCCCTAAACATATTTTTCTCATTAAAAAAAATAGAAAGGGACCTTATAATTTTGTTTCTGAAATTATTTGGATACAGATAATGCATTTAAATAACATTTGGCCATAATTCTCAGCAATAATGAGGTATATTCAGGAATTCTTGCCAAGTGTCCTACAAATTACTTTCAAATGTAATGAAATTTTTGTGATGATTAATAGTAATAATTAAGTAAATGTAAGATATATTTAGTTAGCACTTACTAATTCTGACTTTGCAGTTTTATTTTGTGCACTTTAGAGTCAACACTTGCTTTTTTGGTTGTTTGTCTAAGGTCCTGGTTCCTCGAAGAGCTCACAGCCCTAGACTCTGTACCTCAAGAAAACCGTGCAGCAGGAAACAATCCATTCCTTGTCAATGATTATGCCATATAAATGTCAGGGTAGCACCAGTAACTTCCTAGGTGTCTATGTGAAAATGGTACTTCTGCTTCTGCTTTGCTCCTGGCTTCTGTTCTCTTTTTCCCACAAAAGCAGCAAGACTGAGCCCAAGAAAGTAACAGCTGTGATTAACATCAGATTGAGGAAAGAGAAAGGGGAATAAGTTATAATGGAAAAGCCCACATAGTTACCACAGGAAATGGACATCTGGGGGCAGGGGGAATATAACTAGAAATGCAAAAGAACTCACCCCGCCAGTGTTTTCTTAGAAGTGTTAGCTGAGCATGACTACAAGAGCTAAGAGGTCTCACACCCACAGTGGATGTGAGTAGAAGCTGCTAGTTCCCTCCGCGTATGTAGCCCACTGGTAGCACGAATATAGACAGACACCATATCAGATGAATACCCAGAGGAACTAACTTTGGTAACACAAGCCTCTCCTGTCACAGATTTCGACAGCCTAAGGTCATGTAGCCTCTTGTTGCATACCACTCACAACCGTTAAAAAAAAAAAAAAAAAAAGATTTTTTTTTTTTATAATGAGAGATTTATAAAAATACAGATTTCTCTTTTCCATTCCAAAAGGTTTGGATTCAGTTTGGGGAGCATCCCAGAAATCTGTACTTTTAAGTCTCCCAGGGACTTTTAGTAACCAGTCAAATATTTAGGCTGATTTTCCTGTCTGTGATACAACATTTTGTATAAATTTGAACTGCATGTGGGAATTGGTGAGTCTCTTGGATTTAGCATGACTTGTTATTCATTGGACGGGCACATGCTAAGAATTTGCTGCTTACTTTGGATGACTAAAAGGGTAAAGAAACCAGGGCCTTAAATTCTAAACTAATAGCTCATGCATTATGGGCAGGACTGGGTTATATAATTTGCAGGGTTCTGTGGCAAAGGAAAATGCAGAGACTTGTTCACAAATGATGGTGAATTGTAAGGCAGCAGGAGCAGAGCTTTATAGCTCGTGTGGGGGCCCTTCGAAGCACGCAGGTCCGCGTCACGGCGCGGGTGGTACAGCCATGCATGGCCCGGCCGTGGGATTAAGACCCTGGCAAAATGCTTTCTATAAAGGAAGGCCTCAGCTTCAAAAATAGAACTGCCGGCAGGATTAAGGTGAGACTTAATCATTTCACGGAAATAGGGTAAAATGCTGAACATTATCATTAGCTAAGCATTTTCTTCTGTAGTAATGCAGTATCTATCAGGGTGGGAACACTGATAGATAACTTCCTTGCCCCACCCTCCTTCCTATAATACCAAAATGTTGTCTCTGGGAGCGCCTGGGTGGCTCAGTCTGTTAAGCATCTGCCTTCAGCTCAGGTCATGATCCCGGGGTCCTGGGATCGAGCCCCGCATGGGGCTCCCTGCTCAGTGGGGAGCCTCCTTCTCCCTCTCCCTCTGCCTGTCTCCCTGCTTGTGCTCTCTGTCTCTCTCTCAAATAAATAAATAAATAAATAAATAAATACAATCTTTAAAAAAAAATGTCGTTTCTGTTCACGTAGGGGAAGTCTTAGTTGCTGATGAAACTTCATATGTTTAAATTAGAAAAATCAGTGTGAATTCATGCCTTAAAAAGAAATGTGTGTGTATATATACATGTGTGTACCTATGTATACACACACACACATATATTTTACCTCTATTACTAATGAAAATGGATCAAATGCAGAAGGAACATTTTTGCCCACCCCCAACACTCTTGTGCAATTCTAGCACCGAGATTTTTTTATTCTCATGCTGTCCTCAACTAAGAGGCAAGGGGTATTGCAAAAAAGCAATGAATTCTCCATGTCTTAGGAGAGAGAAATATCAGAAGATGTCCAATTTTTACCAAGAAGCAGGCAGTACTGAAAGGACAAACCTGCACAAAGGGGTTTCATCAGGCAAGTTGTGATCATTTGAACTTTAAACAACAACAACAAAAATAATAATTGCTGTGTTAATTTGAACAAGCTTTGCTGTGAAAATCAGTGACTTCCTAATACCAGTCCACAGAGAACAGTTTGTATAAATATTTTTTAAAAAATGCTAGCAGTGCAAAAAAAGAGTGAATATAATAGGGTATGTTTAAATTTACAATGACTTTAACACATACAAAAAAGTTACTACTGTTAAAAAAAAGAAACAAAACAAAACAGGCGCAAAAAGGAGCCACTGAGGCCAAGTCACCAAACAAGGGCTTAATACCTAACTTAACTACAGTTTCAACCTCTCCCCAGAAGTGTAATCTTAGTTGGTCATTCAGGAATTTTCTGGTCAGCACCAATGAAGTAATCTGTCACATGGTCCCTATCCATTCCCCAAAAGGAAGATGAAGTGATCTACCTAAGGAGACTCTCTGCCCTTCCCCTAAGGGAAGGTGACCTTGCCTGGAACAATCCTTTCTTTTCCTTTGTTGATGATAACTTCCTTGCCCCACCCTCCTTCCTATAAAAACCTTCCATTTGGTCCAACTCTTGGAGCTCTCCTCTACTTGCTAGCTAGGATGATGTCCAATTCATGAATTGCTTAATAAAGCCAAAGAGATCTTCAAATTTACTCAGTTGAATTTTTGTTCTTTAACACTACTATATAAAAAGGTGTTCAGGTTTCAATATTTTCATATAGCTATTCTACGTCTGTTTATAAAAAATAGACATGCTCTTGCTTCCATCTGTGCATAGGGAAAAGAATAAAGAAAAGAAGCCTGGAGAAAGTCAAGAAGTTCTGGGGAAAAAAATGGAATCTATACCAGAACTACAAAGGAATGAGCATTCCAGGTGATCCAATATAAAAATCAGGTGGAAAGGAAGTTCAACAAGTAGTCGGTATCAGTGGCCACACACAAGGCCAGGTAGAGAAGGAAATCAACACTGTTCCAGGATAATAAATAATAAGTCAACGTTCTTTATTAGGAGAGCTAACCACCTACGGTTAGCCCCTATGGCCAGAAGGTAAAACTCCTAGATAGCACCACTGATAATAATAAAATTCTAATAAGGAATACATCTGTTTATAATAATGCTAACAGACTAGGTCATAGCATAATGACATCGTATAATGAGAAGACTGAAGTATGAAATGCTAGCTAAGTGATTATCTAAAAATACATTATGTCTGGGGGAAGACACCAGGAGACAAAATAATGCCAAAAATAATATCCACACAAGAAATGAGGACTTAGAGTTAGTGAAATAACAAATAAAATGTGTTCACTATAGAGCTCTTGCTAATGAAAATCCTTGGCTGGTCTGAGAAGGTATTCTATGATTTGTGCATCTGGTAAGATTACTCCGACTGTAAGAAGTTATCAAAATAAATATTACTACAGCTCTAGTTATATATCAAAATTAGCATAGATATATCCCTGGAGGGCATTAACATCAAGTGGGAAGCAAAAAAGGAATTAATTAAGCTGATGTTACTGAAACTATAGACTAGTTCTGTTAGTAGAATAATAAATCTGCTAAATTTATGTGTAAGTTTTGCCTTTTTAGAGGGTTTGAAGTATTCACAAAAATGAGTCACAGTAAATTCCTACTTTGCATTTACATTGAGAGGAAATTTAATCATTCATGTGTTATTTATGTTTCATTTGTTAAATATGTAAGTTTAATAAATTGACCATTGTGATGGTTAATTTTGTGTCAACTTGACTGGACAAGAGGATGCCAATATGGCAGGTGTAACATTATTCTGTTTCCCGAAAATATTAGCCTTTGAGTTAGTGAACTGAATAAAACAAATGGCCCTTCCCAATATAGATGGGTATCACCCAATCGCTGGAGGGCCTGAAGAGAAAAAAAGGACAAAGGAAGGGCGGATTCCTGTTGTCTCTGCCTCAGTGTTTGAACTGAGTAAAAATCTCCTACCCTTGGCACCTCTGATTCTCAGTTTGCAGACCCAGACAAGAATCTACACCATCAGCTCTCTGGCTCTCAGGTGAACTACACACCACCTGCCTTCCTGGGTCTCCAGCTTGCAGATGGCAGATCACGTGACTTCTCAGCCTTCATAATCATGTGAGCCAATTCCTTATAATAAATCTGTTTACATATGGGTGTGCATATATATATATATACACATATATATATGTTTTTTTCTGTTCCTCTGTATAATCTTGACTAATACAACCATTAAACAAAATACAAATAGTCATGGATGTTCTTCTCCATGAGGTGTTCCCCACAGGCATTAAAGAACTGATCACTGCTCTCCGAAGAAATAATACTCATTCTATATCACAACGTAATGTTCTGGTGCTCCAGGGATTTCTTTAAAGTAATTATCCATATGAGATAGAAAATGAAATATCATGGTCCATTAAAGTGTGTAACATGTCTCAGGGGCCTGTGTCCTGTAATAGGGTAAACTCTCCATATTTTTATTAACAGAGGAACCGGCTGTAGGCCCCATCCTGTGGAGTGATCCACCACTAATGTGTAGGTTATGTCCTCAGATCTCACTGACTTTGCTGGCATCGTGAAGTGAGAGTGGGAAGTATAGAAAGGGATGAAAAGGAAAACCTCACCATAAACTCTCTTCTATCTTTTGAATATTGAACCATGTATATTACTGTTACATTTTTAAAAATTTATCTACTAGAGTTGCCCTTTTTGGTTAATTGATGTCTTAAGACATTTGCTGCCTTGGGAAAGTGTCAGCTGCTATTATAAAGTGAATGAGGCATTTCCGGTGGCCATATTTGAAGACAGTGAGGAAATCATCTAAGTGGATATCTTGGGGAAAGCATTCTAGCAAGAGGAAACAACTAGGGAAAAAGTCTGCAGGACTCTCTTATTAGATGGAATCACCTTAGAGATGAGATTATGGAAAATCCTTCCAACCCCTTAAATATATCTATTAGGAGCCCATGCCATGAAAATTGCTTCCAGATATCTAGTAGTTATAGGATGCTTTTATAATTTTGCAAATTAATCGAAGGGTATGAATTTTGCTTTATATTCTTAAGTCCTGACATTTCCTGATGTCTTATCCTAAATTTCCAATCAAGTGACACTAATTACCATTTAACATGTACCCAAAAGAATATTGTATAATTGTGGACCACTAGCATGTGGTATCTTTAAAAATTCAAGGTTACACAGAGGAAAAAGAAATGTAAAAGCAAAAGCATACATTTTTTTACTGTGTTTACTTTAACTTCTTTTTCATTTTTGTATTAATCTCTTAAAGTTCAACAAATGTAATTGTTTTTCTTATTAAGACTAGAACTCTTCCACAAATTAAATCGAAAACCCAAACTTCTTTCTTTGGCTATGTATCTATTTTTGTTCTATTGAGTTTTCTAGTTGTCATTGTTCTCTAATCTTCAGCCATTTAATCTCCTTTTGAAACAGATGCATCTTATTTTTCTACCTAAATATGTACAATTGAGCATATTTGAACAACATGAATAGCTGCGTCTTGGAGTTAGCTTTGTCACACTTCATTATCAGAAACTGTTGGTTGTAAAAATACAACTTAGTTTCTACTTACATCTGTAACAGTGGGAGTGAAGCAGATAGGTGACCTAAAAATATTAAGAGGAAAGCATAAATGCATAAAATAAGTGGATACATTCTTTTCTTTGTGTTGGTAAAGAATGGATTGGGAATGGAGGAGACTATTATTTTTCTGAGATAATTACTACTAGCCTTCTCAGCTTGTTTTTAAAGGCTCACTCCTGAACCTGCATCTCTATTTGTTCATACTTTCTCTCATCTACTTCTAGGACATACTAGATTTCCCATTTCCTGAGTGTAGACATGATTATGTATGTGGGTAATGAGGAAGAAAATGAAAGCAAGTATGTGTGTGTCCTCCATATTATTCTTTGTGGATGGAGAGCTGGTGGTGGAGGAAGAAGGGATTGAGGGCAAGAGATTTCCCAAGTCAGGACATGTGGTCACCAGAGAGTGTCTACGATCTCTCGACCCCACAGTCATTTTTCTACATTCTCCTCTATACCACTGGAGATGCGAAGCTGTACTCAAATTTTGCAAACTTCCAGACCCCCTTGTCAGTTGGCTTTTTGTTAGGTGGGAAGGTGGGATGTAGTGAGAAGCTTTTAGTTCTGCCCTCTGGTGGGACTCCTGCAGTAAGAGTGGCTGATGAACATTCCTTCCTGGATTCCTGCTCACACAGCTTGATTTCCCAGACAGCAGTCTCAGGGGCACGGTAGCTGTGGACTCTAGGCTGCCCCATTTCCCTTTGGTTCTCCCTGCAGTAGGGGAAGGAACAGATTCCTGCAGTTACTGATCTTCTGAGTAAAATTATCTACTCCTTTTTGCAACCAACCCCCTTATTAAATATCCTGTAACACTTTGTAACCAATCCTCTTATTAAATATCCTGCAATACTTTTGTAACCAATCCTCTTACTAAATTTCCTGTTTAAAATGCCTATTCATACTCACATATATATTTTCTACAAAATACTAAGAAAAAGTGTGCATGCATGTTTATTTTATCAGCTTTCCACTGAAAAAAAGTGGTTGTAAGGTTAAGCAGAATAGAAACCCCTCGGAGGCAGAGAATTGCCTTTCGCATATCCGTATCCTCAGTTTAATATTGCGCTGAGCTACCGCGTGCAGGAATGCCTGGAGGTCCATGAGAGACGCTGCGAATTAGGAAGACACGGTGATGAAAGTCAGAGATTAAAATGGATAATCTAGGGCCAGGATGGAAGAATACTGAAGCAATACAAAGACAGTCTGGCATTATTTCCTCAAGTTCTCTTTTTACCCAAAGCTGTCTAAACTTGCATGGTATCTCTCCCCCAAATCTAGCCAGTATCCCAGAGCCTCTGCACTCAGCTACTGTTTGTCTTAGAAGCAAGCAGTTCATTAGTTGATCAACTGTGTAGTGGCTCTTCTCCAAATCCCTGTCACTTACATGAGACATTAACTCTTGAAAGTATTAAGAAGCAGTAATGGTTGAAGATCTCATCACATATGGATTTTATACATTTTTGTACATCTTTGTACATCCAAACCAAGTAATTCTAGAGACTGTGGAACAGGGGAAAACTCTGTACTGGTGGGAGTTTTAAACTCTGTGACAGGCAGGAGGGATGTATAAGTGGAACTTTGGGCTCCCTTAAATCACCTTGACCTGGGCAACAACAGCCCTCTGCCATCCTTACTCCTAGGCAAGTGCACACACTCAACTAGCAGCTTAAAGCGAGGGAAGTTAACTCCAGTCTGTATGAACAACCTTGGTAACTGAAAAGAGGATCACTGATAGCAACATGCCATGGCCAGAAGGGAGTGGATATAAATTTTATGGACTCTTTTTCCCCTAAGATATTACTTCTGCATCTATCATGAGAATATTTCAAGGCACTCCATAATGCTCTGTGGAGGACAGCTTGCAAAATGTAGCAGCCAAGGACAGGAAGCAAGGTGTACAAAAAGCTGATGACTTTAGGGCAGAAATGTAGACTTGACCATGCTCTTTTAATACCCTTTGTTTTAGAGCTCATAGAAAAATAAGTCTGACAAGTTTCAGAAGCTGAGATCTCACTGTGACAACAGAATCATACCATATACATGTGAGTCAATGACTTAATGGTAGAATCAATGAAAACCTGAGAAACAACAAAGACTATGGTTTTGAGTCTATATAGAGATATATACACACATTTTTTTCATCAACACAGGTTGAAATTAGAGAATTAGATCTTCTTAGTGCATTGGGACCCTCTGGACTGTTGGGGGTGGGGTGGGGCACATACCTCATCTATCTCCAGTCCAACTTCCTTCAACCTTGCTCTTAGCTCGGCATTCTTGCCCTTGGTTTTCCTGGAAAGGAATTTGGACCAAAGCCGCTTCACTGTTTACACAAGGGGCAGTTATTTTGAATTACAAAAACCATCAAGAAAATGGTGCAGGCAACTCTGGTTTCTTTCATTTGAAAAATATATAAATTCAGTTGTAATCATGCCAATCAGAAGTTCTGACTGGTAGTTAAAAGTGCATGATCATTGGAAATCTCAAAGAGAATTATTATAGAATAAATTAAGCTGGTTTCATTGAGAAAAATATTTCAAAGCACAGTCTTTGAAGAAAAAAAAAATCATACAAAGTAGTCTTTAAGAGCCCAGCAAGGATAGGTAGGTAAGGTAACTGAGACGAGTCATTCAGCAGATGAATGTTTTACACGCATCTCAGGTATTAAATAACTTTAATGTTGGAGGTATTTTCACTTACATTTTTTTTAAAGATTTTATTTATTTATTTATTTATTTATTTATTTATTTATTTATTTATTTGAGAGAGAGTGAGCAAGCACTAGCAGGGGAGGGACAGAGGGAGAGCGAGAGGGAGAAGCAGGCTCTCCAGGGAGCCCAATGCGGGGCTCAATCCCAAGACCCTGGGATCATGACCTGAGCTGAAGGCAGACACTTAACCGACTGAGGCACCCAGGCACCCCACATTCAGTATTCACAATAATCTTTCAGAGTTATTATTACCAGTTCTTATTACCACTTCTCAGCTGTGGATTTTCTGGCTCAGAGAGGATAAATAACTTTTGCAAGGCCACACAGCTAATATTCACTAGAACTGTGATACAACTACAGGTCTGTGGTATGTTTTAGCAATTATTTCTTCCATTCTATGACACTGCCAAGAAATATTTAAGTTTGTGCCAGACTTGTGTAAAGAATGCTAATCTCTGTGGAATTTTCCCAACCACCATTTTCATGTTTCTTTCTAATTATTTTAAATAACAGTTTACAAACCTTTCAAAGCAATTTGAGATTTTGTCCTTTCTTTTAAACAAACAAGCCAACACAAATGATAATGTTCTATAATAATGGGCCTCTTTTGCAGAAAGGGTGTCATTAATTCTTGTTTTCTTTCTAGGTAAATTCTGTTTATATAATTAGTACATTGGGAATCCAGTGTAAGTCGTCTGCCCTGACTGCCTGAAGAAGTCAAGTTCAAGATCTTCTTTTATAAGCTTTAATATCACCATGTTTTTTTTTTCCTTCAGAGCATTTATTTATATTTCTAATTATGCACTTGTTTGTGTGATTTTTTTATTTTGGGCTTTCATCTAGACTGCAGGCATTGCATGTTTGTATCCAGTGCTGGGTCCTCCATCTCTGTCACAATGCCTAATAACCAACAGGCTCTCAATAAGTATTTCTTGGATGACTGGATGGCTAGGTGAATAAATGGATGGGTAGATGGATAAAGGAAGGAAGTGGGCAAAGGGATAGGTCATTTTGGACTGCTGGTATTAAAAAAGGCTTCATAAATGACCTGGGATTTAATCTGGCCTTTGAAAAGGGGGCGAGAGTAAGATCTCAACCCACATGTTAAAAATAAGCAATCTTTATTACAGCTTTTATTTTTTCCCATTAAGTTCAATTGAAGAGATTCTTCCTCAATGAAGCCGCACAACTTTCTTTTTCAACACATGTGGGTGAAGAAGGCATTGTTATATTAAGCAACACAGCTAATTAAAAGAGGAAACGAAAATCGTTCTTAAATGAAGAGAGTCCCACTTCCCCTCTGGTTTCCTTTAGTATGATACTATCCTTGAATTACAAACTGTTTCATTGGTAAGATTAGGCCATATTTACCCTTTTTGCAGATCTGCATGAGGCATTAGAAGTGACAGAAACAACCACTGCATTGTGATGTAGAGCTAAGGGATTACTGTTTGTGTGGCAGAGGGTCCCAAAAAGTAGGACAATTTGGGCAGCTCTTCTGCTTGCTCCACATACAAGACTCAGCACCCAGCTGTTCTTTAGCAGGTCCAATTCACAACTATGTGTCCCCTGCCTAGGCTCTACAGACGCTGCGTTTTCAACTTTGGACAGGACCTTCTCTCTTGATTACCACCAAAAGCCTCCTATCACTCCACCAAGGCTTCCCTTTCTTGTGCATCTCCTCAGTCTCCCTTGGCTAAATTTTCCCTCTCCTCTTTTCCACTCCTCTCCCAGATTCTTGCTGGAAGATTTCCTTAGTTGATCTAGCGAACTAAAAAGTAGCAATTGCTTTGCTTTTGCTTTTTCATCTCTTGCGTTTTAAAAGGAGATTCTCCCTTCAATGGAATGTCAGGTTCTTCCCTTGCTCCATAAGGCACAATGTTCTCCTTGAAGTCTCCTGGTACAAAGAGACTGAAAATAGCTTCCAGGCCCTGGCCATTCCAGCTGGGAGAGGATATTTACATTGTCATTAGCTGTCCCTTTGAAGGCACCGCTGCTAGCAGTTGCCACAGCTGTTTACCCACTCCCTCCCCTTTCCCTCTCCCCGCCCCCCCCCCCCTTCTTCCACTGCTCAGGTTTTTCTCTTATCAGATAATTGAGTTAAAAGTGAATATAGTCTAGACAAATTCTCCTCAATGAGACAAGATAACAAAAGAGCATGTTTTAGGAAAGAATGGCCATGAGGACATGTTGTGCTTCACTCCGCTCCTGATTGATTGCTCTCCTTGCAGAGTTCCAGCCCTGCAAGAGCCACATGCATTAAGAAACCTGTATATTCTGCTCTTTTTAGGACTGCCTTTGCTTCATGTTGGGAAAAATCAGCACCATTTCTAGATGCAGAGAAGAGAATGCTCAATTAAAACAGAACAGAGAAAAGGCGAGGTCTTAAAGGAGACTCAAGAGGTTGCTAGAAGAAAGACTTGGATCGAAAGACAAACATTTTCAGTCGATAAGAAAGGCAGCAAGATATGTTGAAAAGCCCAGAGTTCTGGTCTCAGTTAGACATTAATTCCCTGGGGGAATTAATTCACTTGCAGAAGTCACAGAAACTTCCTGGGGCTCACTGTTCTCATTTACAAAATGAGGAAGTCAGTTTAGATGATGTCTAACTTATTCCCTAGATTTGAAATTCCATGATACTAAGACAGAAGATACTGTGAGCTACCAAAAATACTGTAATAAAAAAAAATACCTGAGCAAGTCTCTGGTGGCCAAATGATTGGGTTCAAATACTGCCTCCATTTTTTTAAATTAACACTAAGAAATATGGTCAAATTTTAACTTCCCTAAATCTCAATCTTCTATAAAATGGGGATAACAACAATATCTATGCAACACGGTTGTGGGTGAACAAAGAAAGATAATTCACACAAAGCATTATTACGGTGCTTGGTGCTCCGAAGGCAGTCCAATGCCAGGAACCTAAAAAGAACTACAGTCTCCTCACACATACCTCAGAAGAAAAAGAGAAAGTACATTTGTATGTATTTGCTTCATGGGTTTCAGATCTCCTAATTTGATTATTTATATGTTATGTTTTACATATTAACATATTAACATATGTTAATATATAAAACCCAGTTAATGATATCCCTTCTCCTAAATTCTGAGTATCACAATTAATATGTCGGTCCAGTATATTGTGGAGCTGGGGAGGTGGGCCTGAGGCAACAGCTAAACTCTGTCCTTTGCTGAACTTTAACCTCTGACAGCTTCTGGGCTTCTGGGGAGCCTACCTCAGACCCATTGTCTCTGTCACTAAAAAGAATGTGGAATACGCCACCGTGGCAATGGATGATCCAACTTTGGTAATTTGCAGTCTTAGCTATTCTTTAAAACCAATCAGTCCTTAAAAAGGGAAAGCACTCCAGGACCACAGAGCTTTGGTTTCCATGGCAACAGCACAGGTCAATAGCTGCAGTCACACCTTCGCCAGCCTTGATTGCAACTGGCAATTTACCATCTTCTGTGCTTCCTTTCATTTGAGCCTCTCTCATTTGCTTAATTCCCTTCTCTATTGGGAGAATCACAAAATGCAAAGCTACAGGAGCTGAATTTAAATTTAAAGCTATGGAAGCCTTAATGAAACACTGGAGAGCGCTGCTAATTCTGTAACTCACAGACATGTGCTTCTTGAAATCAACTCCTATGTCCTGAACCTCAGCATGCTGCTTCCCATATTCTGCTGCAGCTGGGAAATTCTTGCCCTACCCTATGGTTTGGGGAAAAATCAGTGTCATTTCTGCCTTCCAAGATGGTGTTCTGATATTGTGGGTATCTGCTTTGTTAGGATATGGTCCAAAATCCTCAACTTGTTATACAAAGCCCTGCATCATCTGACCTTTGCTCACAGGTACTAACTTCCTCTTGCCCTTCCCCATTTACACTTAGACTTAAGCAGTATTTGTCTTCTTTCAGGTTCTTGAATATATCCTATCCTCCGGGTCCTCATACATACTGTCCCCTATTTGCAACATCATTCCCTCAGCCTCTTTGCCTGGTTATCTCCTTTTTAAAAAAAAAAAAAATTTATTTATTTGAGAGAGAGCGAGAGCAGGGGGAGTGGCAGAAGGAGAGGGGAGAGAGAGAATCCCAAGCAGATTCCATGCTGAGCGCAGAGTCTGGTGCGGGGCTCAATCCCATGACCCTGAGATCAGGGCCCTGAGATCATGACCTGAGCCCAAACCAAGAGTCAGACACGTAACTGATTGTGCTACGCAGGCACATCTGCCTGGCTCTCTCCTGATTGTCCTTTAGGTCTTAGTTTAGGTGTCACCTTCTGCAAGGAAGCTTCCTTAATGCCAAGTCTAGTTAGTCTTTCATTATCCCTAACGTGCTTCCCTCGACTGCACAGAGTCTGCCCCTACCCCCTCCCTCCACCAACCCCACTGCTGAATTTCTCAGCTCGCAGTATTTGATATATCCTAGACACTTGATAAATATTTGTTACATGTCTGAAATCACTTTACTCTACTAGGATCATTAAAGTCACTCGTTATCAATTTCATGACCTTGATGTTCCGCAACTTCCTTTCTATACAACTGTAAACATCTACTGAAGGTGCTTTTATTCAAGATATATTGGCAATTTTCCTATCTTTCCCATGGACATCAGTAGATATTCATTCACTCGAAGTGGACAAATTCTAAAATCCCCAGTCTATGAGGCTTTTTCATGATCTAGTCCACTAAACACTTATTTTTAGGTCCAGCTCAATGTAGTTATCCTAAGAAGTCCTAAAAATAAATAACAAACAAAAATGTGGAAGTAAATTAAATAAGTAGCACTACTGAGCCACGAAACCTGTAGTAATCAGACCAGTCCACTAGCATGATGCCTAGCAGGCCTGGACCCCTTCTTGCTGCTACACACACATTGTTATGTTTCAGAGCTGATCACTTAGAAGTCAGGAAAAGAAAAGGAAAGATACTGTTTTCCAAATGTTACACCATCAGACTTCAGTAACTGGGGATTGTTTAAGCCAGGCATTGAAGAAATAGCTATTCAGTACATGGTACACTGATACCATGATAGTTTGAGGCTAATGTTTTTGACACTGGGACATTTTGAACTATCAGCTTTTGAAATTATTAGCAAGCAACCAGTGCAATGGACATCCTCCCTTCACGTCTGAGCCTTCTTTTATCGTATCATTAACTACATCTCTATTACTCAGTGATGCCCAAACCCTGACCCCTATCCATCAGTTTGGCCCATGCCAAATTTCAGATGTCTAAAGGACATCATAGAGATAAGTATTAGATGGTGAGCTATGTGGGTCAAATGCTTCCAAAAGATATCAGGGCAAGAGAGTTCACATACAAAACATCTACATCACCTAGAGAAAGAGTGTTAGGAAAAGGAGCTGGGAGCCAAGGAAAGAACCATGGAGAACCACCACACTGAATGAGTATATGAGAGAAAAGGAACCTGTAAAGGAGCGTTAGAAAATAAGAGGCAGCAGGAATACCATGCTGCAAAGTGATCACATAAGGTGAGCACTAAAAAGTGGATATTGGACTGATCACTCTCTGAATTTTACAAACTACCTACTTAGTGTGGCTTAGAATTAGTGGTTAAAAATATGGAAACAGGCATAATCTCCCCTTCTTTCTTTTCCCTCTGCTTCATGAGGCCCAATGCTCTGATCTCCCCAGGGGCTGAAGCACCTGGTCCTCTCTATTCTCATTCTACCTGATGTGGCACCAACTGGCTCCAATGACTGGGGACCACAGGGACAAAGCTTGCTTGTATTAAATGCCAAAGAAGTCTTATGGCATTTAATTTACATAAAAATCTTTCCTAATATATCCTTGCATGTTAGTAATGCTCAAAATAATATATGTAACTTTTCCCATTATGTTATTTTCCAAAATATTTCAGTAATTTCACTACAAGTGTTAGTCTTAAAGAAAAAAACCTTATGAACTTGATCAGCACACATAATAAAGTATATCTTATAAGCAAAGTACTGGTGATCAAGCAGGAAATAAGACAAGAATGTTTCTGCTTTCACGGAGCTTACATTCCAAGTAGAGAGAAGAGATTAAAATCACACACTAACATTTACCAAGTAGTGATAAGTGCTATGACAGAAACTAAAGCAGGGTTAAAAAGAGTCAGAGAGTAATAGGGCAGGCTGCTTCAGATTGGTTTGTCAGCTCTGAGCAGGTACCATTTGATCAGAGAACTAAATGAAACTAGAAGTTCACAGAGTGAATATATGGGGGAAGAGCAGCCAAGGATGAGAGAATATAATGTCCCCAAACTGAGCAGGTTTGAGAACTGGCAAAGAGGCTAGTGATTACATAAATACACTTCCATGATGAGGGTATGTGTGATTACTGATGTTTTTACTAGTAGCCAATCATCTGCAAACAACCAGGATATAAGGGCAGACCACTTCTGTCTTTTTTTGGGGGGGGGAACATTTAATGCAAATATTTAACCACTGGAACATACAAATAAATAAATAAGCTCAGAATAGCTGAGGAAAAAACCCAAGTAAGTGTAATTGTCCATCTCCCTTCAGTCCCAGATAATCCATTTTCAAAATACTGATAATAAAATACATAAACTAATATGCAGAGAAGATACAGAACATTCAACATAAACCAACCTAAAATAAAAATAAAATCAAGGACAAACCCTAATTATTTTATTTCTGTATATCAAGACTACAAATAGCATTTAAACACTTAATTCACTTCTGTCTTTTTATATCATTATCATTCAGAGTAATTAAAAACTCTTAGAGCTTCAACTACCATCTCTATCCAGATATATCCCAAAGGTATATTTCTTCCCCGACCTCTGTTCTGAGTTGTAATCCTTACTTTCTAACAATCTGCCGAACCTTCTAACCTGAATATTTTGCTATTATTTCATTCTCAGCCTACCAAAAAAGGCCCAATACACACATATTGGACTTTCCAGTGGAGAGAAAGGGGGTAGGGACATAAAAACAATCAAAATAACAGACAAATTTGCAAATTTGATGAAAACTATAAAACCATAAATCTAAGAAGCTTAAAAAATGCCAAGCACAAAAATATGGAAAAAGACCATACCAAAGTACATTGTAATAAAATTTCTGAAAAATGCTGATGAAGAGAAAAATCTTAGAAGCAGCCAGAGGACAAAAACATTATATACAGAAGATCAGTAATAAGAATACAACAGAACTTCTTGTTAGACAAAAGTACAGTCAGAAGACAGTGGAACAGTATCTTTGCCATCAAGCTAGAATTCTATATGCAGCAAAAACATATTTCAAAAATGAGATGAAATCAAAATTTTTTCAGTATAAATGATGAAAGAATTTAGCAACAGCAGCCTTTCACTATAGGAATTGGTAAAAGTCCTTCTAGCAGAAGGAAAATGATATATGGAAAGATGGTTCTAGAAGAATGAATGAAGAACAGTGGCAATGGTAAATACAATGATAACTAAGTGGGTAAATAGAAAAGACTCTTGTCACTTATATTTCTTTAAAAGACAATTGACTGCTTAAACAAAAATGAGATCAATGTATTGTGAGTTCATAACACACATAAAGGTAGAATGTATGAGAAATATAGCACAAAGGCTTAGAGGAGGACAATGGAAGTTTATTTTTGTAAGGTTCTTAAACTATACATGAAGTGATATATAATCTGAATGTGGACTATGACAATTAAAGATATATAATATAAATTCAAATGCAACCACTAAAACCCCCACAGGGTTAGAGCTAATAAGCCAACAAGGGAATAAAATTAAATTATTTTAAAAGCCCAATTATTCCAAAAGAAGGAAGAATGAGAAGAAAAAGGAAAACAAGGAACATATGGGACAAATAGAAAGTAAACGGCAAGATGTCATATTTAAAGTCATATTAATAATCACATTAAATGTAAGTGGTATAAATACCCCAAATGAAAGCAGAGATTGTCAGACTGGATAAGAAAGTAAGACCTAACTACATGCTGCCTACAAGAAATGCCCTATCAATATAAAGGCACAGATAGGTTAAAAGCAAATGGATGGAAAAAATATCCCATACTACCACTAATTAAAAGAAAGTTGAAATGTCTATACTAATATCAGACAAAGGATATTTCAGAGTAAGGACTCTTGCCAAGAATAAAGATTGTGATTTGATAATGATAAAGGGGCCAAATAATCAAGAGGACACAAAGATACTTAATGTTTCTTCACCTAATAACAGAACTTTAAAATACATAAGACAAAAGCTAAAAAAAAAAAAAGGTAAAATTGTAAGGAGAAACAGGCAAAATCCATAACTATATCAGAAAATTCAACAGTCCTCTCTTAGTAATAGAACAAGTAGACAGAAAAATCAGCAAGAACACAGAGGAATCGACTCAAATGCCCATGAGTTGAAGACTGGATAAACAAAGTGTAACATATTCATACAATGTAGTATTATTCAACCATAAAAAGGAATGAAATACTGACATGTGCTAAAATGCTATGCTTAAGTCAGTCATAAAGGCCACATATTATATGATTCTATTTATATGAAATATCCAGAATAGTCAAATTTATAGAGACAGAAAGTAGAGTAGTGGTTGCCAGGCGCTATGACTTAATATTTGTGTCCCCGCAATTCACATGTAAAAACCTAATACCTAATGTGATAGTATTTGGAAGTAGGACTTGGGGAGGGGACTAGGCCATAAATAGGATTAGTGCCCTTATAAAAGAGATCTCAGAGGGCTCCCTCCACGTGCCACCATGTGAGGACACAATGAGGACATGGCAATCTAAGAACCAGAAAGTGTGCTCTCACCAGACACTGAATCTACTGACACTTTGATCTTGGGACTTCCCAGACTCCAGAACTGAGAGAAATAAATGTTTGTTTAATCTGTATTTTTTGTTAACAGCAGACTGAATGAAGACATCAGGGAAAGAAAGAAAGGAAAATGGAGAGTGACTACCCAGGGATTTCTTTTGGGGATGATGAAAATAGTCTGGAATTAGACAGTGATGAAATTTGCACAACTTTGCTAATATACTAAAAACCACTAAATTGTATACTTTAAAAAAGTAAAATTTATGGTATGTAAATTGTGTTTCATTAAAAAAAATAATATAAAGGACTTGAACCATACTGTCAACCACCTTGAACTAATTGGAACTAAATGCCATTTACAGCATGATACAGCCAAAAGCAGAATATACATTCTTTTTAAGTTCACATGAAACAGTTATCCAGATAAACCATATTTTAGTCCACAGAACAAATTTCAAATCTAAAATATTTCAAATCATATAAAATATGTTCTCTGACCACAGTGAATTTAAATTATAAATCAATAAGAAAAATACCTGGAAAATTCTCAAACATTTGTAAGTTAAATAACAAGCTTCTAAATAACCCAAAGTTCAAAATAATAAAAAGGGAAGTTAGAAAGTATTTTGTACTGAATAGAAATAAAACAGGTCAAAATGTATGAGACACAGTTAAAGCAGTACTTACAGAAAAATGTATAGCCCTAAACATCTATACAAACAAAGAAGAAAGGACTCAACCAATGACATCAGCTTCCATTTTAAGAAACTAGAGAGGAGCTAATTAAAGCTAATTAAGCATAAAAAATATAATTAAGAGCAGCAATCAAAGAAATAGAAAACCTACGAACAATAAAGGAAGTCAGTAAAACCACTTGAAAATAGAAGACACAAATTACTAATATCAAGAATGAGATGATATCATTTCGTACAGATATTTAAAAGATAATAAGGGATCGGACTCCCTGCTCAGCGGGGAGTCTGCTTCTCCCTCTGATCCTCCCCCTCTCATGCTCTCTGTCTCCCATTCTCTCTCTCAGATAAATAAATAAAAAATCTTAAAAAAAAAAATAATTAAAAAAAAAAAAAGGGGGCGCCTGGGTGGCTCAGTTGGTTAAGCAACTGCCTTCGGCTCAGGTCATGATCCTGGAGTCCCGGGATCGAGTCCCACATCGGACTCCCTGCTCAGCGGGGAGTCTGCTTCTCCCTCTGATCCTCCCCCTCTCATGCTCTCTGTCTCCCATTCTCTCTCTCAGATAAATAAATAAAAAATCTTAAAAAAAATAATTTAAAAGATAATAAGGGAATGTTATGAATAAGTTAACACTAATAAATTCAACAACTTAGAAAAAATGGACCAATTTCCTGAAAGATCAACTACCAGAGTTCATTTAAAAATAGACAACTTAATATTTCTATCTCAATCAAAGAAAATGAATTTGTATTTTTGAAACTTCTTACAAAGAAAATGCCAGGCTTATAGAGCTTCACAGATGCAAACACTTAATGAAGAAATACCAATTCTATACAAACTCTTCCAGAGAATTCTATGAGGTGAACATCACTCTGATGCCAACACTCAATTAAATGACCATATTTCACTCACTTCTTTAGATAGGAGAGTTTAGTTTCCTCAAAGAGTATCCTTCAAATCCAAACAGTCTTCTGATTTCTTTAAGGAGCCTCCTTCTACTTGGAAGCTTCCTATTCTTGACTCCAGAGCAGAGAAAGCAGATGATGATTATAATCTAGTACACAATATCTTAACTATGGTCAATGACTCTTAGACCTTCAAAAACAGAAGCACTGTCTCTTTTGAAGTCTGAGGTCTTCATGTCTTAACAGTAACAAAAGTAGCCAAGTTGATTCTCTGACATAGTTATTGTTCTCCAAGCAGCAAAACATAAGTCAAAATATCATTTTAATATTGTTCAATGTCTTGCCACTCATTGATGAAAACTCATCAACTATGTGAAGTGAAATGTTTCAAGCTGAAGGCTGAGAGCAAGCTGAAGAAGCCAGGTGCTCGTTGTTGCTGGATGTTGGCCATGGAGTCTTACAGAGATAAGCTATAAGTCACAGGATGTGAACATGCCTACATTTCCGGGAGCATGCAGCAAAGCTACACTCATTATATTTGATGTTCCTGTCTCCTTTCCCGCACCCCTGACATCCTTCCTTCTTTAATTGTGGTACAAGTGGTCACTTTTTCTAATAATATAACACAAATACAAACTGCTACTCTCAGTAGATGTAGACAGATTTTATTATCTTTACCTCTCAAGGACATTTTTGCTTTTTGGATTTTAAGAAGGCAGAGAAATATTGGAATAAAGGATGCAAGGAGCAGATAAAAATTTGAAGGAGACAGAGAGGAGAGAGAAGAAGGAGGCAGAGTTGGGGGGGTGATATGGAGAATTGAGGGAGGAATGGGAAATGAGAGGAGGAAGAGAAGAGGGAATCAAAACTGGAGAAAGGACAAAGAATGGACAGTAAGCACAGTAAAAAGAGAAGATGAATGACAATATCCTTTATTCCCCTTTGCCCACCCCATCAAGAACTGCTAGTAAGGAAAGTAGGAAGAGATTTTCAATTGATAAAGAACTTGCAATTAATTCAAAAAAGAAGTCAAGATGGGAACAGGGTAAAAGATCATGGACTAAATACTTCCTCTACACAGACTTTTAGTATCTCTTCTGGCCAAAGAGAATAAACAAGTATCAAATATTCATCCCATCTCTAGAAAGTGAACTATAATGTATGTGTCAATATATCATCTATGTCACAATATCAACCATTATTCTTAGAGATCATAAGAATTCATGGCACTCCCCACTGGCCATTCTTTCTCAGGCTCCTTTGCTAGATTCTCCTCACTGAGCTAGCACTGAAATATTGTAGTCTGAGGGGGGCTTCTGGATTCCTCTCCTTTTCTCTTGGTTCTCTACTCTTTGCTCCATGTGATCCCATAAATCCCTGCTACTGTAGATACCACCTATATGCTTACAGGTCTCAAAAGTACATATCCAGTTAGGAGCTCTCCTCCAAAATCCAAATGTGTATATACCACTGCAAACTGGATATTTCTCCTTGGGTCTCAGGACGCATCAGAATAAAGATGTCCAAAATTGATTTTGCCCCTTTGGTAGTAGGTTACTGACCTAAATTCTATTTCCAGCTGCCTTTTTCCCTTGCCTCCTTTCCTATGAGGCCATCAAAGGTCACAACTCAGTTTCCCATCCACTCTGATACCTGGTGGTTTCCAGGGATCTGTGTAACACAATTCTGGCCAACAACATGTAAATAGGCATCTCCTGGTGTTGTCTTTTCCTTTCATCCTTCTTGAGGACCAGAACACAGATATAAGGCTTGCATGTTCCACAATCACTTGGTGATCATGAGATAACACAAATGAGGCTGAAAGTTACAGCACCCAGGGTGGCAGAGAGGAAATAGAGAAAGAACACGGATCTCTGATGGTACTGTTAGCCGAGGTTCGCTAGCCCTCAAAGGTTTTACTTCAGTGGCCACGTTATTTGAAATAAATGAAGGTGTACGTGTCTAAGCCAATGTAGCCACATTTTCTGTTACTGGCAGCCCAAGTCATTCCTGACACAGCCTCTAAAACTCTTTCCTCTCTAAGTCTTGCTCATCTCATCGGAATGCTTTATAATTGCCCTTGATGCTCCAGCTAGAAATAAGGTGGTTCTTCTAGATTTCTCTGTTTCCCACAACCCCTCCATCTTAACCATCCCCTATAAAACACATCGTGAGTCCATCAGTAAGTCCTGTGGTCCTTCCTCCAAAGACGAGGGCAGCACTGTCAATGGCTTTATCTGCGCTGCAGCCATCCCAGGCCAAACCAAATGTGAAAGCTTTTCATATGCTGGTGCCATCCCTGCCCATCTCTGATTTGCATGGTTAACTCCTTCCACCCTCAAGGCCCAGCTCAAGTGTGTCCTCAGAGAGGCCCCTTTTGACGATCCTATTAAAATTCTTCCCTACCCAAACCCCTTGCTCTCAAAAACTAGAGTGTTTTTTTTTTTTTTTTCTCAAAGCACTTATTCCACCTTTTCAATTTGTATATCAGGGTCCACCTGGGGAAATAGAATCCATACCAGTTTGTTTTAACAGGGAGGTTTTAATACAGACAATTAGCCAAAAGGTCTTGTTTGACCGAGAAGAAGAAAGAGGACCCTGAGGCGCCACAGAGACAGTGGGTGCAGGAGATGGCACCTGGGGCTGGGATCTGGAGCTCTGACGGTCCCATGGAGGAGGATCTGCAGAGCTGCTTCTCAGATTCTAAGGAGAGGTTGCTACCAGGCTGGTGCTGGCACCTCTGACAGGGTGCAGTCAAGCCCTCTCTGGGAATGCTGGAAAAAACTAGAAACTGCAATCAACTGGAGATGCTGGAGTAAACTGCTTGGCAATGGTACCCGCTGGGACAACAAGGAGGTGAGAAAGAGCAAGTCCCTTTCAGTTCCTCTTGCCTACATATTCCACACTGCTCCTTATGAACAAGAGCCTAATATGGACCCACTTGGCAAAGGAAAAACGTGGTCTGCAGAGCCTCAGCCTGAGCAATTCAGAGCAGCATATAAAAGGCTGAGTTCAGGGGTAAGATAGAATACATAAAGAAGTAGCACAGTATTTGTTTATTTATTGTCTTTTCTTTCCTGCCAGACAACATGCGTTCAGGGTCCATGTCTTTCTTTTTGCTGTTTTACTCCCGCCATGGACAGAGTAAAAGTAGATAGAAGGTACTTCATAAACATTTCTTGAATGGATGAATTTATTAGATTTTTCTCAAAACTAGTGAGCAAAATGTACAATTTAATTATTTGTCAATTAAACAATACCAAATGCCTCATATTGATGGTCTAGGCAGTGGAGCTAAAATATGAAGATGAGGCACTTCCTTGTTATTTAGCAAGGAATTTAAGACATTCTCATATGACATTAAATCATAAAATGCCATAGAAAACATTCAGATGTTTAAATGCCCAGAGAATTAAACACGCAGCAAAATCTACAGGTGATCAGAAAAGGAAAAGGTAAAGGTAGGTTTGGAATAATTCAGAAGACTTGTGGAAGAAGTTGCCATCTGGGGCAGGCTTGAAATGGGGCAGACAAGCAAAGCCAAGGAGGAGGGATGAGTCTGGCAGGTTTTCAGATGATTCTGATGAAAACAGAGGAGTGAGAAATTAGTAGAAGTCACTGGAAAAATAAACTGGAACCAAGTGTGGGAAATCCTAAATTCTGGAGTTAGAATTATAAGTAGTATGTCTTTTGCAAAGAGGAGCCATTAAGAGGTCTTAAGCAAAGGAGTGGTGTGGCATCGGGAATATTTTCTGAAGGTAAATTTGGCAGCATCATGGGAACTGACTGAATGTGCAGAAACTGGAGCCAGAAAGACAAGTTAGAAAACTGACACAATCTTGAGCCAGAAAAAGATGGTGGAGATAGAAATAAGAGAAAAAGGTAACAGGTAACATTTAGAAGGAAGAATCAATATAACATAATGTAGAATTAATCTAGGGAAAGGTGAGTGAAGAGGATTTAAACTGCAGTGATACACAGACAGAAGGTTCAGCAGGGTGGAGACAGATGAAAGATCATTGAGTTTCATCCAAAGAACATGATTAACAATGACATCAGTAAAATACAAGTCCCAGTGACTATTTATCCTCTGGTAACTAAACCCGATATTTTCAAAAGTTATTATGAATCTGGAAGAATATATATGTCTTCATCTTGAGAGACTTCAGAAGTACTAGGCTTCTGGAAGTTATATTGGGATGGTGTCTCATTTCCATAGATATGCTCCTCAAAATTGGTCTGCTGAATGTTCTCATATAGTTCTTTATCAGTCTCTTCTTTAGGTTTGGGAGCACCACTTTCCACATTTTCATAGCTGCCATGTGTGTTAGTCCCTCTCCCAGAAGATCTGCAGTCTTGGTTCTGAACTGAGATTTTATTTCTTGAGCTGATAGCGAGGAGACTTGAGAGTGTTTTAGTACAGTCTTTTCTCCTGCTGCTTCTCCTTTGCAAGAACTTTGGCAAGGTAAATTGCACTGGATTACCATGTTTCCAACACCAAACACACCCAATCCCACAGATCAACAAGAGGAAAAGAAGGGAAATTCCTATTAAAGTGGCCACTGATGTATTTCTACAGCTTTTCAACATTTCTGCACAAGCACTGTTGTTTAGTGATATGGGGGAGCCCTTAATGAATTCACAGGTGCAGACAAACGTAATTCCTTTTAGGGTTTTGTTAAAAAGTAATCCTGGAAGCTCTTTTAGGCATTTCTCTTTCAGATGTGGAAGAACATCATTTGGCAAAGTCCTGATACAATTAGAGGAGAGATTGAATAAACTTAGCTTTGGATGATCCTTCTCGTTGTATGTGATGCTTTTTACATTACAATCCTTAATGTATAATTGCACTGTGTCGGGGGGGATTTTAATTGACTTCACTTCACTTTCTATCAATGAATCACAAGACGAAGCAAAAATGAGTGGAAGATAATGGCAGAGCAGACAACTCAAGAAAGAGAGGGTTGAACGATCTGCCATCCAGACACCTCCTATAAATTAAAAAACAAATTAATTACATATTTATTACATAGCATAATAGAAAAATCTGTCAATATCTACCAATATATTAAGCACCATAATTTAGTGAGTTCCTGCCTCAAAAGAGAATACAGTACCAGCTGTTGTGAGAAGAGAAAAAGAGAACTTTTACCTGCTCAAGCCTGAGTGGTTTTATCAATTAGATTTCAACATGGATTTTGACAATAAGGCTAATAATTTTAAAGTGAAAGACAATGCTTTGAATGCAACAAGAGGAAGGGACAAGAGTACACCTGTGCAATAATTTCCATTATTTATCACCTCCTCTGTGAGGCCTTTTCCAAATCATTCCTTCCTCTGTATTCCCCTATTAATGAGTCCATTCTCTATTATAGCTTGACAGCCTAAGTTATAGGGAATTGTGTGTCTTCCTACCTGGTTAAATGGTGGGCAGGGATCAGATCTTTTCATGTGTATATTCCTAGAGAATAGCACAGTACCTAGTGCAGAAAAGAAATTCAATTGATATTTATTAAATAAGGGAGTCAAGAAACAAATGACTCCAAATCTCAGCATCTAATTGCTTAAATCATTTAAAAACTTAAGATATGTCTTCTAAAGGGTATAGATTTTTTGTTTTGCTTTAAGATTTTATTTATTTGAGAGAGAGAGAGATAGCAAGAGAGAAAACAAGTGGGAGGGGGAGAGGGAGAAGCAGACTCCCCACTGAGCATGGAGCCTGATGCAAAGCTCATTCCCAGGACCCTGGGATCATGAACTAAGCCAAAGGCAGATGCTTAACCAACACCCAGATACCCCTAAAGGGTATAGTTTACACTTAGAAGAAAACAGCTCTTTGACCTAACACAAAATATCCAAAACAAACTTTGAAAGGCTTTCTATCACTAGTGTTCTCACAACTTCCAGCAAACAACTTTCCAATTAAGATAATTTCAGAATGTTTTCCACCAAGGCTTTAAAACGGCAGAGGAGAGAAATGAAAAATATTCAACCAAACTGAGCAGTGTATTATGATTTTATTAACAAAACATTATTACTGTATGTTTTCAGCCTAGACACAGAAATAGTTATATCTAATACCATTTTCACTGTTGTTGCTGTTTCTAGTTTTATTGAGATATATAATTGATACACATTGTATCAGTTCTAGGTATACAGCATGATTATTTGACACATGAATACATATGTGAAATACAACATGAATACATATTGTGAAATGATGGCCACATTAAATTTAGTTGATGACCATCACCTCACATAGGTACAATTTTTTTCTTCCCATAATAACTTTTAAGATTTACTCTCTTAGCAACCTTCAAATATACAATACAGTGTTGTTAACTATAGTCATCCAATATTGTTAATAGTGCTTGTGGGGTGATTATCATCATCTATTGAATGTCACCATTGATAATATTTTGTTAAGATCTTATTTTGGATCAGCTTCTAAAAACTTTTACATGGATGATCTCATTTGATCCTACAGATGCCATATGAATTAGATACTATAGTTATGCCTATTTTGGAAAAGAGTAAGGAGAGGATTAAAGAATTTAACTACTTGAGTAACTAAGAAGTGACTGAATCAAGATTCAAGTAAAATTTGCCCCAAAATACTATTCTTAACCAAAATTCAATAAATGGCTATCAGGAACATCTATTACTAAATTTTTATAGCTCGATTTGCTCTGAGCTTCTTGAGGGACGGAGTTCTTATTTATCTTTATATTACCAAAACCAAGCTAGACACAGAAGAGCTACTTTCTTAAATATCTGTTAATGAATGGAGCAAACAGCATTAGGATAACAGTGGCAACAATAAACAGGGAAAAAATAACCCCACAAAGCTGAGCTCTCTTTCAGTGAGTGTTCACACATGACAGTCAACTTTTCTAAATTTGTTCAAGGTTGGAATATATCACGTGAAAATTTTCATTTTGGCATTTCACACAAAATACCAAATTACATATGAAATGCAGTTAACGTTTATAAAATTTATTTGATAAAACTGTATGGACAGATATCCCAGATCTAGACATCTATTAATTTCTTTGGAACCTTTGTAGGTTCCCTCCTTTATAAAGACCACACATGATGCTGTGTCCAAAGGCAAATATCTGGCAAATGACTTTAACCCCCATTAGGACCTCATTTCCTTTCTAAAACAGGTAAGAACTGATTGTAGGTAAGATAATTTATGGTATAAGTCATTACTCATTTAAGTAAAAATTTGGTAGCATATTTGAACTGAATTTCAAATATATATTAAAATTAATCACCTTTTTAAAATTCTAGGCTTGCAACAAAAGTGGGGAAGGCTGACTATTGCTGAGGATTAGGTAACAAATTGCCCTCTCAATTTCCAAGATGAGAATTTATTTTTACCATCTATGTTGTTCTATGTAGACAATCCAGAACATTCCAAATAGTAAAACTGTCAAAGAAGTACTTACTGAGATAATACAAGAAGACTTCTTAGAAGAGAAGAAATGCATCCTTTTCTTTGCTCTAAAACAATAGGAAAAACTCTGAGAGGCAAAATGGAAAGACCTACTAGAATGAAAACCGTATGTTAAACAAGAGCCCTTCAAAGCTGGCTTAACACCCCAATAAGTCTCATTTTGCCCAATCTGCAAGAAGGCTGTTCCTGTTCTAGGAAACAGTTCCAACACACTAACAATTATTCATTTGTCTTAAAATCACAAATGATTGATAGACTGCTGGAATCTTCAAAGGCAGATTACTGCCCTTCTGTTTGGAAACAAGACAATAGCAAAGCCTAATCTTAATGTGTAAGCATATATACTGGTAAAGGCAGATTAACATCACCCTCAGTTTGTAAACTGATTTTTCCCCCTACTGCCACCAAAGGCCACCTAAAAACTATGTCTGATAACATAAAAAAGTCATTATTTAAAATGAACTTGTTCCTTACAGTTTTTCATTAGCCACATGCCCTAAATCAGGTTCTCACTTACCTTGAGACTGTTGAGCCAAACTCTCCTCTATTCTTTTGGTTAAACCTGCTTTAGTGTTCCTCTTTTTAGTGTTCCTTTTTTTTACCCTCTTCTTTCAGATTATTTCATACTTGCAAAGTTTCCTGGTTGTAGAGGAAGTTCTTTTTTTTTTTTATTCTTATGTTAATCCCCATACATTACAGCATTAGTTTTAGATGAAGTGTTCCATGATTCATTGTTTGTGCATAACACCCAGTGCTCCATGCAGAATGTGCCCTCCTCAATACCCACCACCAGGCTAACCCATCCTCCCACCCCCCTCCCCTCTAGAACCCTGTTTGTTTTTCAGAGTCCATCGTCTCTCATGGTTCGTTGTAGAGGAAGTTCTTATCAGATGTACCAGAATTAAGATAAATGGCATGAGTTTTTGAAAAAGGAAGCCCAGCCCTTCATTCTTACCAATAATTCTCCAACTATATCAGAAAATGATGCATGGAGCCCAGATGCTTTTTTATTCACATAATATTTGCAGTCCTCACTTCAGAATCAATAAAAGTTATTTCACTTGCACTTAAAATTTTTTAAGAAGAAAGATTCTGAAATGTAGTTACTTGGAGGTCTTGTTTATTTGTTTGCTGGTAGGATTGCTAAAACAGTCTTCATTTCAAATACTATGTCCCAGTGCCCAGGTTACGTTTCCACTTGTCAAACCAGTGTCCCAATTTTGGTTCAGAAAATGTTAATATTCCTTTAAGTTGATAAGACAGTAATCTCCCAAAGTATATTCAACTTGACTGTGACATTTCTGTGATCTTCTAGTAGGTAGAAAGAAAAACTGTTTCACTTTGTTTAATAACAGAAGCCAACATATTCTGGGCACTCACTAGGTCTTCTAACTGCTTTGTGTACTACTTGGTAAATCCTGACAACAACCTGTGGGAGAGGGCTGTGATTCGTCCTGTGTCACAGGGGATGAACTGGAAGCAGACGGGTAAAAAATCCCCCACCCAGTGTGGCCTGGCAGTGTGCCTCCAGCACCTGTGTGCTAAACTACTGCACTTGGCTGTCTCACTTCAGTGAATTAAGAGGTTTCCAACATAGAACCCTTATTTAACAGCATTTCTCAGAGACCAACTCCACGGATTAAAAAAAAAAAAATAGAAAAGGCTGAATGAAAAAGATGAGATCACAAAGCAATGGGAAGTTTCCCTTTTAAATTGTATTGGAACTTTTTCAACCCCAGGGGACTTTCTTTGAATCAAATGATTTAAAAGAAGATTTCATTACTGAAACACCAACCAGATGTTAGAAGAACAAGGCTGTCAATACAGGTTGGGCATGGACATTCTGCCAGGTATTCTGCTAAGCAATGGGGATGCAATAATGAACAAACTCCCTTGTAGCACTTAAAGCCTACTGAAAGAGGCTGCCGTACACACAGATCATTTCAGATCAAGGAGGTAAGGGCTAAGAAAGACATAGTTATACACAGATGAGAGTGGGAATAAGGAAAAGAGGCATCCAGTTCAGAATGGTCAGGGAAGGCAAGACTTGAGCTAAGCCTCATGGAATAAAAAGGAGTTAATCAAGGCAGAATAGAAAGGTTCCAGGCAAAAACCCGAGAGTGAAGGAGCTTATGAAGTGCTGTGAGGAATGGACCATGAAAGATAGTACACTACTGGTGTTCCATTTTAAGCTGCAAAATCTGCCCCCTTGGAATATGTGTCATGCCTAAAGAGAGTTACATTGTTATGGTTCATTGGGCAACTTAGAAAAGTTAGACTATGGTCCAGGGCTTAAAAACAAACAAAAAAACCAATACAGAAAGAAAAAAAAAATGCTCAAGATTTTCACTCCTAGGTATATACTCAACAGAAAAGGAGGCCATTTCTGTTTATAACTGCTTTAATTCATAATATCTCAAAGCTCTAGAAACATTCCAAAGGTCCCTCAACAACTAAATGGGTAAATAGAACATGATAAATCCATGCAAAAATCTGAAATACTGATAAATTACAACATAAATGGATCTCACAAACATAATATAGACTTTAACAAGCTATGCACAAAAGAGTACAAACTGTAAGGTTCCATTCTCAAATCATGGAAAGCTTATCTATGAACACATGATGGTAGACATCAGAAAAATGGGGATTACTATAGACTGAAAGGTGCATGAGGGAGACTTCTCAGATGCCAGAAATGTTCTACATCTTGATATTTGCAGTGGTTATGTATAACCATTCATCAAGGTCTCCATTTAAGATTTGTGCACTATATGAAAATTGTCTTAATTAAAAGAAGTTGGGAATGAATAATAGGTCACTTCTTTTATTTTTTAAAGATTTTTATTTATTGGTGGAGGAGTAGAAAACCTAAATTTCGTCTGGTCCCAGGAATTCAGCTAGATAGGGATCAAACCATTCTGAACACCTACAAACTCAACAGGAGATGGATGAAAAGAATAGCAGCAACTCTCTGAACAGAAAAGCGACCACTTTCTGGAAGGTAGGATGTTTGGAGAAGTGAATCTGAGGCGATATTCGGGAAGATAGACGGCGGGGGAGGCGGCCTCCGTCGGCCGCTTCTGGCAAGTGATAGAGCCGCAGAGCACAAAATCGGAACTTTTAGAAGTCGGCTCCACTAAGGGACATCGCTCCAGTGGCTAAGTGGGGGGTGAAACCCTCGCTGGAACAGTGTGGTCTCAGGACCCTCAGGGTCACAGAAAGACCAGGGGTGCCTGACTGAGGCAAAGCTCCCAGGTATGGGAGCAGGGAAGCCGGCTGCAGAGACGGAGTTGAGGAGCAGGCTCTTAGCTTGGGGTTGCCATAAACCGTGATCCACGGCACAGTCGGGCCACTGCTCCTCCAGCAGGGACCCAACAAGTGGCAGATCCGGGAGACTCCCCTTCCTTCCTGCAGGCATCTGCTGGGTTTGGAGACTCCAAACAGCGTCGTGAGACAGATATAGAAACATTCGGTCACAGGCTGGGTGAGCATGGAGTGCGGCTGGAGACCGGGGAGAGGGGAGTGATTGACTGCTTTTCTCTGGGGGCTCACTGAGGAGTGGGGCCCCGAGTTGTCGGCTCCTCCGGGGCAGAGATTGGGAGGCCACCATTCTCACTCTCGTCCTCCAAAGCTGTACGAAAAGCTTGCATGGAACAAAAGCTCCCGAGAACAAACCCGAGCAGATTACTTAGCCAGGACCCAGCAAGGGTGAGGCAATTCCACCTCCGGCAAAGATGTTTCAGAACCACGGCAACAGGCCCCTCCCCCAGAAGATGAGCGAGAACAGCCAGCCAAGACCAAGTTTACTGATCAGTGAGAATGGCAGAACTCCAGTGCTAGGGGAATACTGCACATAGAATTCATGGCTTCTTTCCCCTCTGATTCCTTAATCTTTCAAAGTTAATTTTTTTTAATTTTCTTTTTTTTCTTTTCCTTCTTTTTTTTTTTTTTGAATTTTTCTCTTTCCCTTTTTCAACCACCATCTTATCAATCCCTTTTTTAAAAATCTTTTTTATTTTTCATTTTTAGAGTCATATTCTATCTCTTCATAGTAGTTAACCTTATTTTTGGCATATCTATATAAGTTGTTCTCTCTTTACAATTTTGGGATACAGTTTCTTCTTTTTTTTTTTTTAATTTTTTTTATTCTTATGTTAATCCCCATACATTACAGCATTAGTTTTAGATGAAGTGTTCCATGATTCATTGTTTGTGCATAACACCCAGTGCTCCATGCAGAATGTGCCCTCAATACCCACCACCAGGCTAACTCATCCTCCCACCCCCCTGGGATACAGTTTCTTCTAACAGACCAAAATATACCCTAAATCTCTAGTGTATGCCTTTGTTCTAGTCTCCTGCCTGATCACATTCTCTCCCTTCTTTTTTTTTTTAATTTCTCTTCTTTCTTTTTTCAACCAACTTCTTATCAATTCCTTTTATAAAATCTTTTATAATTTTCATCATTACATTCATATTTCATCCCTCCATCGTATTTACCCTTATTTTTGTACATATCTAAGCTTTTCTTTCTTTAAAATTTTGGGAGGCAGTTTCTTCTAAAGACCAAAATACACCCCAAATCTAGTGTGTGGTACTCATCTATTAACCAGCTTGATCATATGTGATCATTCTTCTTTTTTTTATCTTTATCTTTTTTCTTTTTCTGTTTTTTTTTTTTTTTTCTTTCTTTCCCTTTCTTTTCCCCCCATTTCAGGTCTCTTCTGATTTGTTTAGAGAATATTTTTCTGGGGTCGTTGTTACCCTGTTAGCATTTTGTTCTCTCATCCATCTATTCTCCTCTGGACAAAATGATAAGATGGAAAAAATCACCTCAAAAAAAATAACAAGAGGCTGTACCGTCTGCCAGGCACCTAATCAATAAGGACATTAGTAAGATGTTGGAACTAGAGTTCAGAATGATGATTTTAAGGATACTAGCTGGGCTTGAAAAAAGCATGGAAGATATTAGAGAAACCCTTTCTGGAGAAATAAAAGACCTAAAATCTAACCAAGTCGAAATCAAAAAGGTTATTAATGAGGTGCAATCAAAAATGGAGGCTCTAACTGCTAGGATAAATGAGGCAGAAGAGGAATCAGTGATATAGAAGACCAAATGATGGAAAATAAAGAAGCTGAGAAAAAGAGAGATAAACAACTACTGGATCATGAGGGCAGAATTCGAGAAATAAGTGATACCATAAGACGAAACAATATTAGAATAATTGGGACCTGAGAAGAAGAAAAAAGAGAGAGAGGGGCAGAGTTGTATTGGAGCAAAGTATAGCAGAGAACTTCCCTAATTTGGGGAAGGAAACAGGCATCAAAATCCAGGAAGCACCCAGAACCCCCCTCAAAATCAATAAAAATAGGTCAACACCCTGACATCTAATAGTAAGACTTATGAGTCTCAGAGACAAAGAGAAAATCCTGAAAGCAGCTCAGGACAAGAGATCTGTAACCTACAATGGTAGAAACATTAGATTGGCAATAGACCTATCCTCAGAGACCTGGCAGGCCAGAAAGGACTGGCATGATATATTCAGAGCACTAAATGAGAAAAATATGCAGCTAAGAATACTATATCCAGCTAGGCTGTCATTGAAAATAGAAGGAGAGATAAAAAGCTTCCAGGACAAACAAAAACTAAAGGAATTTGCAAACACGAAACCAGCCCTACAAGACATATTGAAAGGGGTCCTCTAAGCAAAGAGAGAGTCTAAAAGTAACATAGACCAGAAAGGAACACAGACAATATACAGTAACAGTCACATTACAGGCAATATAATGGCACTAAATTCATATCTTTCAATAGTTACCCTGAATGTAAATGAGCTAAATGCCCCAATCAAAAGACACAGGTATCAGATTGGATAAAAAAACAAGACCCATCGATATGCTGTCTGCAAGAGACTCATTTTAGACCCAAAGACACCCCCAGATTGAAAGTGAAGGGGTGGAAAACCATTTACCATGCTAATGGAAACCAAAAGAAAGCTGGGGTGGCAATCCTTCTATGAGACAAATTAGATTTTAAACCAAAGACTGTAATAAGAGATGAGGAAGGACACTATATCCTACATAAAGGGTCTATCCAACAAGAAGATCTAACAATTGTAAATATCTATGCCCCTAACGTGGGAGCAGCCAATTATATAAGCCAATTAATAACAAAAGCAAAGAAACACATTAACAACAATACAATAATAGTGGGGGACTTTAACATCCCCCTCACTGAAATAGACAGATCATCTAAGCAAAAGATCAACAAGGAAATAAAGACTTTAAATGACCCACTGGACCAAATGGACTTCACAGATATATTCAGAACATTCCATCCCAAAGCAACGGAATACACATTCTTCTCTAGTGCCCATGGAACATTCTCCAGAATAGATCACATTCTAGGTCACAAATCAGGTCTCAATTGGTACCAAAAGCTTGGGATCATTCCCTGCCTATTTTCAGACCACAATGCTTTGAAACTAGAACTCAATCACAAGAAGAAAGTTGGAAAGAACTCAAATACATGGAGGCTAAAGAGCATCCTACTAAACAATGAATGGGTCAACCAGGAAATTAAAGAAGAATTAAAAAATTCATGGAAACAAATGAAAATGAAAACACAACTGTTCAAAATCTTTGGGATGCAGCAAAGGCAGTCCTAAGAGGAAATTATATAGCAATACAAGCCTTTCTCAAGAAACAAGAGAGGTCTCAAATACACAACCTAACCCTACACCTAAAGGAGCTGGAGAAAGAATAGCAAATAAAGCCTAAACCCAGCAGGAGAAGAGAAATAATAAAGATCAGAGCAGAAATAAATGAAATAAAGACCAAAAGAACAGTAGAACAGATCAACGAAACTAGGAGCTGGTTCTTAGAAAGAATAAATAAGACTGATAAACTGCTGGCCAGACATATCAGAAAGAAAAGAGAAAGGACCCAAATAAATAAAATCATGAATGAAAGAGGACAGATCCCTAGCAACACCAAGAAATACAAACAAGTATAAGAACATATTATGAGCAACTCTATGCCAGCAAATTAGATAATCTGGAAGAAATGGATGCATTCCTAGAGATGTATCAACTACCAAAACTGAACCAGGAAGAAATAGAAAACCTGAACAGACCTATAACCACTAAGGAAACTGAAGCAGTCATCAAAAATCTCCCAACAAACAAAAGCCCAGGGCCAGATAGCTTCCCAGGGGAATTCTACCAAACATTTAAAGAAGAATGAATACCCATTCTTCTGAAACTGCTCCAAAAAACAGAAATGGAAGGAAAACTTCCAAACTTGTTTTATGAGGACACCATTACATTGATCCCCAAACCAGACAAAGACCCCATCAAAAAGGAGAATTGCAGACCAATATCCTTGATGAACATGCATGCAAAAATTCTCACCAAATACTAGCCAATAGGATCCCACAGTACATTCAAAGGATTATTCACCACGACCAAGTGGGATTTATCCCTGGGCTGCAAGGGTGGTTCAACATCCACAAATCAATCAATGTGATACATTAATAAAAGAAAGAAGAAGAACCATATGATCCTCTCAATAGATGCAGAAAAAGCTTTTGACAAAGTACAGCATCCTTTCTTGATCAAAACTCTTCAGAGTATAGTCATAGAGGGTACATACCTCAATATCATAAAAGCCATCTATGAAAAACCCACAGCGAATATCATTCTCAATGGGGAAAAACTGAGAGCTTTCCCCCTAAGGTCAGGAACGCGGCAGGGATGTCCACTATCACCACTGCTATTCAACATAGTATTAGAAGTCCTAGCCACAGCAATCAGACAACAAAAAGAAACAAAAGGCATCCAAATCGGCAAACAAGAAGTCAACTATCACTGTTTGCAGATGATATGATACTTAATGTGGAAAACTCAAAAGACTCCACCCCCAAACTGCTAGAACTCATACAGGAATTCAGTCAAGTGGCAGGATATAAAATCAATGCACAGAAATCAGTGGCATTTCTATACACCAACAACAAGACAGAAGAAAGAGAAATTAAGGAGTCGATCCCATTTACAATTGCACCCAAAACCATAAGATACCTAGGAATAAATCTAACCAAAGAGGCAAAGAATCTATACTCAGAAAACTATAAAATACTCATGAAAGAAATAGAGGAAGACACAAAGAAATGGAAAAACGTTCCATGCTCATGGATTGGAAGTACAAATATTGTGACGATATCCATGCTACCTAGAGCAATCTACACATTCAATGCAATCCCCATCAAAATACCATCCACTTTTTTCAAAGAAATGGAACAAATAATCCTAAAATTTGTATGGAACCAGAGAAGACCCCAAATAGCCAAAGGGATGTTGACAAAGAAAAGCAAAGCTGGTGGCATCACAATTCTGGACTTTAAGCTCCATTACAAAGCTGTCATCATCAAGACAGTATGGTACTGGCACAAAAACAGACACATAGATCAATGGAACAGAATAGCGAACCCAGAAATGGACCCTCAACTCTATGGTCAACTCATCTTTGACAAAACAGGAAAGAATATCTAATGGAAAAAAGACAATCTCTTCAACAAATGGTGTTGGGAAAATTGGACAGCCACATGCAGAAGAATGAAACTGGACCATTTCCTTACACCACACACACAAATAGACTTAAAATGGTTGAAAGACCTAAATGTGAGACAGGAATGCATCAAAATCCTAAAGGAGGACACAGGCAGCAACCTCTGTGACCTCAGCCATAGCAACTTCTTGCTAGACATGTCTCCAAAGGCAAGGGAAGCAAAGGCAATAATGAACTATTGGGACTTCATCAAGATAAAAGGCTCTTGCATAGCAAAGGAAACAGTGGACAAAACCAAAAGCTGACAGAATGGGAAAAGATATTTGTAAGAGTCTTATCAGATAAAGGGCTATAAAGGGCTATAAAGAACTTATCCAACTCAACACCCAAAAACCAAATAATCTAGTCAAGAAATGGGCAGAAGACATGAACAGACATTTCTCCAAAGAAGACATCCAAATGGCCAACAGACACATGAAAAAATGCTCAACATCACTCGGCATCAGGGAAATACAAATCAAATCCACAACGAGATACTACCTCACACCAGTCAGAATGGCTAAAATTAACAAGTCAGGAAATGACAGATGTTGGCGAGGATGCGGAGAAAGGGGAACCCTCCTACACTGTTGGTGGGAATGCAAGCTGGTGCAGCCACTCTGGAGAACAGTATGGAGGTTCCTCAAAAAGTTGAAAATAGAGCTACCCCTCGACCCAGCAATTGCACTACTGGGCATTTACCCCAAAGATACAAATCTAGTGCTCAGAAGTGGCATCTGCACCCAGTGTTTATAGCAGCAATGTCCACAATAGCCAAACTATAGAAAGAGCCCAGATGTCCACCGACTGATGAATGGATAACAAAGAGGTGGTATATATATACAATAGAATACTACTCAGCCATCAAAAGGAATGAAATCTTGCCATTTGCAAGGACGTGGATAGAACTAGAGAGTAATATGCTAAGTGAAATCAATCAGAGAAAGACAATTATCATATAATCTCACTGATATGTGGAATTTAAGAAACAAAACAGGATCATAGGGGAAAGGAGGGACAAATAAAACGAGATGAAATCAGAGAGGGAGAGAAATCATAAGAGACTCTTAATCACAGGAAACAAACTGAGGGTTGCTGGAGGGGAGGTATTGGGGGATGGGATAACTGGGTGATGGACATAAAGGACGGCATGTGATATAATGAGCATTTCATGCTATATAAGACTGATAAATCACTGAACTCTACCTCTGAAACTAATACTAGACTGTTAATTAATTGAGTTCAAATAAAAATTAATAATACATTACACAAGGCAATGGGAAAAAAAATAAATCCTTTGCATTAAGACCCTGAGTAATCTCCATTGTACACTGATGCTGAGTGAGAAATTAGGGGAGGTAGAAAATAGTAACTGCTTTAGATTCACTCCCCTTACCCACCCCCCAACTGGGAAGCTGTCCTATATAAGTCTATTCCCATGATGAGTAGTAGGAGGTGAATAAAACAACAAAACAAATACTATGGTGGGTGGGGCGAGGGTCCTGTCTTAAAGGGCCCTGATAACCAGGGTCCCCTTTTTGCCCTCTGCAGGAAATAGACCTCAGATGCCAATTCAGCTTAAGATGACCACTGAACATTCACCCAGAAAGCAAAGGCCCGAAGGACACGGGGCATGAGGGGTTAATGGCCTCAAATAAGCTGCATGATGCTCCAGCCATACCAGTTTCTCTGCAACCCATTTCCTGTGCTTCCTTAGAGATATGTTCACAAGAGAACAGGCTAAAGTCATGCTGTTCTTCTCTTAGGAAACATACCTCTCATCATAATATGTTCCTTTTATTGGTTAATTTACCAGAATTTTAAGACTATCTCCTCTTTGTCTTCAGAGTCTACCCTGATCACTGACATTATGAACTAGCTTGGGCCAGTCATTCCACCACAGAGAGTCTCAATTTCCTCATCTGCACAATGGATTTGAATGGGTCATTGGTTCTTATCTCTAGTCGTTCACTAAAATCTCCTGAGGAGCTTTTAAAAAATACTGGTGCTGGGGTTCCAGGCCACACAAATTAAAGCCAAATATCTGAGGGTATAACTAAAACCTTAGTAGTTTTTAAAAGTTCCTCAGGTATTTAAAAGTCCCCAGCAAGCCAGTATTGAGCACGCAGGCCTTTTCTGAACTAATATCCTAGGACTCTGCTGAATGATCTCGAGGCACCTGCTGAATTCTTCCGTTTTCTTCACTATAAGAATGGAACTTGAGAGCTAATGTTTCAAGAAAAGATAAAAAAGTCTCCAAAGTGCTGAAAGTTCATCAGAGGAATACATGGTATTAAAAGCTCCAAAGGAATTTGTATGCTGGCTAAAATAGCAGTAATAGTTCACGCTAACTGCACACTCGATCACGTGTCCCACTGCCCCCCAGACCCCTTATACGGGTTTTGTTTTTTAATTCTCACAACAAGCATTAAGGACGGGTTTTACGAACTAGTTTGGAGGTGAGGAAACAGAGGCATCGAGGGACAAACGACCTGCCCACCATCAAACCGCCTGTGCCAGAGTCTGAATTCAAACTCAGACCATGTGCTTTGAATCTAGAGCCGGTATTTTCAACTCTGCAGGACTGAGCTGCTCTTTGACTTTTTTTTTAAGATTTTATTTATTTGGCAGAGAGAGTGTGCACAAGTAGGCAGAGCGGCAGGCAGAGGGAGAGGGAGAAGCAGGCTTCCCGCCAAGCAGAGAGCCCAACGTGGGGCTCGATCCCAGGTCCCTGGGATCATGACCTGAGCTGAAGACAGATGCTTAACCCACTGAGCCACCCAGGTGCCCCTCTCTTACTCTTTACTTATGTAACTAAATTCCTGAGAAGTCCCAGATTAAAATCTGCTTTATTCCCGCTGTGAAGTGTGCAAGACTGTTGAATCTCAGATCTGTACCTCTGAAACAAATAATGCAATATATGTTAAGAAAAAAAAAAAAGAAGAAGGTAGCAGGAGGGGAAGAATGAAGCAGGGGAAATCAGAGGGGTAGACGAACCATGAGAGACGATGGACTCTGAAAAACAAACTGAGGGTTCTGGGGGGAGGGGGTGGGAGGATGGGTTGGCCTGGTGGTGGGTATTGAGGAGGGCACGTTCTGCATGGAGCACTGGGTGTTATGCACAATGAATCATGGAACACTACATCTAAAACTAATGATGTAATGTATGGGGATTAACATAAGAATAAATAAATAAATAAATAAATAAATAAATAAATAAATAAATAAATAAATAAATAAAAAATTTGCTTTATTCCAAAGGGTATACAGTTAAATCCCTATCTATTTCTGAATATTTGACCTAGGCTAGAGGTGGTGGCCTTGGTGGTGGCAGTTGGTAAGTCTGATGACTGGAGGAGAGCTTTCACTTGGCTTCTAATGAAGTATGAGGGTTCTGAGAACGTAATGGAGAAGGTATAAGAATGAGAGACTGAGGTGCAAGATCAGGAAGCCTGTAACTAAAGATCTTTTCTCTGTACATTTCATAGGAGAGTGACATGCTCACGATGGGGCCTGACTGGGGTGATCCTTGCTACTATTATGGAGAATGATGAAAATGATCTCATCTTTAGCTCTGATGGGACTTAGTGCTATTCCAGATAGAGTCTACCCACTGCTCTGTATATGCAAGGACATGTCTTCACTCCAGTGGTCACCATCTCTTGCCTGAGCAACTTACTGGCCTTCTTCCTCCTAACCTACTACTACTACTGTATCTTTAAAGCTGTATCTTTAAAGCTGACAGAGTGATACTTCCCAAATATAAATCCCACACCTCAGCCCCCTGTGTGAAATCCTTAAGTGGTTCCCTACAGTCTGAGAGTTAAACCCCAACCCTTACCACAGGCGGTAAGAAGGCTTGTCATGGTCTAGCCCGTGTGCCGCCTTGTCCCCTCCAACCTCCTCCCTCCCTTGCTCGATCCCAGACACAACTGCCTTCCTTCTAATCCTCCAACACTTCCACTTCCTTCCTGCCTATAGGACCTGCATTAGTTGCTCCTTTTAACTCAATGGTATTCTCCCAGATGGCCTGCACATCCCTCATTCAGGCTTCCTCTTAATTGTCTCCTCCTCAGGGATGCCTTTTTTGACCATCCCACTCTAAAATCCACCCCTACACTGCCTCCCACCCCCTCTCTCACCTCCATTCGCTCTCCCTGGCTCTCCTACCACCCCATTTATTTTCATCAGAGCCTGTAGTACTAACGCTTTTATATATATTTGTTTATTCTCGTATTCCCTTACCTTTTAGGGTTAATTTCATAACAACATAAGAACAGAGACCATGTCTTTCTAATTCACTGTTCTATCTCTAGCAGTGTCTATCGTGTCATGTGAAGGGGCTCAATAAATGTTTGCTGAGTAAATAAATGAAAACAGTAGGGATCATTCTGAGAGAATAACCTTTGAGCTAAAACAGATTTTTTTGGTGTTAAACATAAACACACATCAGAGTTAATAAAACATATATGTGTATATGTGTATATATATCTGTATACCATATTTACACATAAACATGTTTATATATGTGTCTGCATATATATATATGATTTTTAAAGACTAATAATTTTAAAAGCACCAATGTATTAACACTCCAGTAGAGAAACTAAAAATCACCTCTACTTTGGAAGCCCCAATTTGCCCTACCCCATGACATTATCCTCCCTCATCTCCAGAATAACAATGATCCACGTTTTTCTGTTAATCGGTCCTTGCGCCTTCTTTTATATATATATATACACATATAGTTTTACCACCTATGTATGTATCTCTAGTTTTGGAGACTGGAGAGCAAGCACAAGTTCAGCTAATGGAGACATGGCAGGACCACCACTATTAAATGAGGCTCTCAGAAGAAGAGATGCTGCAAAGAGCCATGGGACCAAAGGCTGCCCCAGCGTCCCTGACTGGCTACAAAGCCCTTCCTGGTGGGTGGGAGTGTCAGTGGGACGGGTCTAAAGAGTGCCATGAGAGCATATAGCTCATTGTTAGGCAGTTGGCAGGGTTCTAGCATGGACCAGGCATGGATGTCCAGGAGATATAAAGTCAAAGCCAGGGGGTGCTTTGTATTTTCTGCTTCTAAGTATGGCTTTTTGGAGTAGGCCAAACAGGAACACTTTTGTTAGAGTAAAAAGGGCCTTCTGGTATCCTGGCTTAGGCTTAAAAAGGGTGTAAAATCTTTAGAGTTTCTTATAAAACGAAACATACTCTAACTATATGATCTAACAATCGTGTTCCTTGGTGTTTACCCAAAACAATTAAAAACCTATGTCCACACAAAACCTGCACAAGCAGCTTTATTCATAATTTCCAAAACTTGGAAGCAACCAAGACGTCCTTCAGTAGCTGAAAGGATAAACTGTGGTACCACCAGACAATGAAATCTTACTCAGTGCTAACTAGAAATAAGCTATCAAGATATAATAATATGTGGAGGAACCTAAAATGCACATTAGTTAGTGAGGAGAACCCAATCTGAAAAGGCTACATTCTCTATGATTCTATATGATTCCAACTATATGACAGTCTGGAAAAGGCAGACAGTAAAAAGATCATTGGGTGCTATAGGTTGGGGAAAGGGGGAAGCTAGGAATAAGCAGAGCACAGAGGACTTTCAGGGAAATAAAAATACTTTGCATGATACCAGAATGATAGATAAAGGATGTTGTACATTTGTCCAAACTCACAGAATGTACACCACCAAGAGTGAACTACAGACTTCGGGGGGGGTTACGATGTGTCAGTGTAGGCTCATCAACGTGACAAATGCTCCACTCTGGTGGGGAATGTTGATAATGGGGGAGGCCCACATGTGTGGGGGCAGGGAGTGTATGGGAAATCTCAGTACCTTCCCCTCCATTTTGCCGTGAACCTAAAACTGCTCTAAAAAACTACAATCTTATTTAAAAAAGAAAGAAAGAAAAAAAAGAGGCAATATAAGCTTCAATAAGATCCATCATTTACAACTAAAACTGTGACTGAAATGCTGTGTATTTATTTATTTAATTTATTATTTCAGGTTTCAAACCAGCTCTTCCTGCTGCAGAACTAAAACCCTAGAGAGGACGGACATCTACTTGGTTTGGCAAGGTGTTTTGTTTTTTTCTTACTCACACCTAATCTTGTATACATGTCAAGAGTTCACTTTCAGTGTTTTAACAAGACTTCTCTGCAATGGATCACGAGAAACCATCACACTTGGGGCCAGCAAAACCTGAGCAGGTAGGATGGCTGACCATTGTAGCTGGTCTGCTCAGCCTTGGGAAGACTGCCTGAAGTATTAGTCTCCTATATAAGATGTCTTTATAAGCCTCCCTGGACTGATGAAACAAACTCAGAAAACACAGAGCTACTCCACATAAATACAATAAACTCATCCTTGCATTATGGTATTATACCAGCAAGAGCATTTGCTGATGACATTGTTTTTTACACTTTTTTAAGGTTTACTGAGATATAACTGACAAATTAAAACATATTTAAAATTGAGGAACAAATCTATCACCTCCGATATTCACTTTCTTTTTTGGAAACAACCCTTAAGATTTACTCTCTTAGCAAATTTCAATCATACACTATTGTCAACTATAATCACCATACTACACGTTAGACCTTCAGACCTTACTCATCTTGTAACTGAAAGTTTGTACCCCTTCACAACTTATCTCCATTTTCCCTGGACCCCCTCATCCCTGAAAACCATGATTTTACTGTTTCTATGAGTTAGACTTTTCGTTAGTTTCCACATAAGTGATACCATGCAGTATTGGTCTTCTTTTCTCTGATTTAATTAGTATCATACCCTCCAAGTTCATCACTGTAGTCTCAAATGAGAGGACTTCCTTCCTTTTTAAGGCTTAGTAATATTCTGGTGCATACACAAACCATGTTTTCTTTATTCATCTGCTGAGGGACACAGGCTGATTTCATACCTTGGCTCTCATGAATAATACTGCAGTTAGTGGTGTCAAAAGCACTCCTGGTGCTAATCATGGTTTACAGTCGAAGTCATCTCCCACTTCTCATTCGCAAGGGGTTATGCACAATGCGTCCTTTAATGGCTCAGGAAGTCACGTGGCTGCCCTGGTGCCGGGGGAGGGAATGCAAGGCCTTCTCCCCTGCAGGGGTCTTGGTAGGATGAAGGGAGGAGCCGAGGCCGATGAGCTACAGCAGGGCTTAGTTCCCAGTCCCGGATTTCACTCTTCCCTTTGGCTGACCTAGGAACACCTTTTCATCTTGGTCTAGAGGCAACAGTGTAACATTTCTTGAGCGCTCAGGGCCAAGGCACCACGTATAGTTTTCTGAAAGGCCTTCCTGCTGTCGTCCTACAACAATTCGGGCTGGGAAATATTGCTGCTGCCATTTTACAGATGAGGAAACTGGCGTTTAGTGAACTGTTCTGTGTGTGTGTTAGCAGACCATCCCAGCTATGTTACTGAGCAGTAGACACACCTTGTTGTCTAAGTCAACAAGACGTGGTAAACCATTTTTTGCTACTAAATGCCAATGCTAGTTCCATTACCGGGAGAAACGAACCCCTGGAAGGTACACAGAAAAAGGGTTTCCTCCAGTCCACTCTCAAGTCTAGGTATGCACGGTGTCAATGAAACAAGCATTTTCAGAGACACTCTGCGTCAAACGCTTCGACCTAACGGAGGAACGAGGCTTCACCAGGCATTACTGAGTAGAAAGGGAAAGCCTTTTTGAGGCTTTCAACAGGTCGGGGCAGGCACAGGCATGTTTCTCCTAAGGGAAAGTAGACTTCACTCCCAAGATGATCAGGGCCGGAAGGAGGGTAGGAGGGGTGGGGGTGGAAATGAAGATTTACATAATCCTCCCCTTTGAATAACCCTAGGGGTGACCTTTGCTCCCCAGATGGAGGCAAACCTATTCCTTAGCAGGGAGCAGGCTCGCTGGTGAGAAAAGACCACCTTAGCTTCCAGAGCTCATTTTACACCACACCTTTACTTTACTGATGGATAATGAACTCTTTCTCTCTATTTGTTGATGGCCTTCTGAGAGAAAAGGACTGTGAAGCACAGATGGTCAGGATACTTTTCATTATTATTTCAGTTCTTTGGTTACCATATACCATTGTCTATAGTTTTGCCAAATGTACTTCAGCACTCGGTAGACTATCGAACATTCCATATGAAATTCAGGTCCACCCTCCAAAACGTTCCGGGATTTACTTACTAAAAGATGAACACTCAATGTGTGTTCTGAGATCCTCGGGCCAACTGTGGAAATCGGATTTTTCGGTTTGTGGTGCCATCGCGTGGACAGAACCAGGATTGCAGGGTATGGAACCCAACAGGAAGGAAGTATACTTTCCCATGGAGATCATTAATTACAAAATATTATTTCTCTGTAGTTCCATAGCTTCCATGCACACACAGTTAAAATCCCAGTATGATTTCTAGTGACACCTGGCAAGCTGATTCCAGACTTCCTAGGAAAGTGTAAGTGATCCAAAATTGCAAAGTCCCTTTAAAAGAAGAAGGTGGAAGGCCTTTCTCTACCAGCTGTCGGGACTTATAATGAAGCTGTAGCAAGTAAGAAAGCACAACCTTCTCACAGGGATCACTGGAAGAAATAGAATAAAGTGTCTAGAAATAGGCCCACATTATATGGAACTTTGGTATATGACCAAAGAGTCATGACAGATCAGTGAGGAAAGGAGGGACTGTTCAGTAAATCGAATTGGAACCCGTGGTTTATCCATATCAAAACAAAGTAAAATCCCCATCTCCCACTGGATGGGTTTTCCAGGGCTGCCATAGCAAATTAACGATGGACTGAGTGGCTTACAGGACAGAATTTTTTCTCACATTTCTGGAGTTTAGAAGTCCAAGATCAAGGTGTGGGCAGGCTTGGTTTCTCCTGAGACCTCTCTCCTTGGCTTGCAGATGGCTGCCTTCTGGCCGTGTCCTCACATGGTCATTCCCCTGTGCACCAGTGTCCCCGGGGTCCCCTCTTATGCCCAAATTTCCTGTAATAAGGACGGAATTTAGACTGCATTAGGGGTTCATCCAGATGCCCTCCTTTAATCTTAATTAACCTCTTTCATGGCCCTGTCTCCAAATACAGTCACATTCTGAGGGACTGAGGGTTAGGGCTTTAATATATGAATTTTGGGAGGACACGGTTCAGCCCATAACACACACTATATACAAAAAGTCTACTCCAGATGGAGTAGGACTTAAATTCAAGAAGAAAACAAAATAATAGTAGCAAGTATAAGCAACCAAGTTTCTGAGTACAGGGTAGGGAAAGATTTTTTTTTTTACTGAGATATTAGTCAGTTAGAAACTTAAATTTAATATCTAATTCTGAAAAGTAACTTAATGAATATAAAAAGTTAATTTTAGGATATAAACATTAAATATGTTAAATATCTTTTATCTATACTTTTTTCCAACAAACAAGATTTTCAAAATCATTAATAATCAGGAAAATGCAAATCAAGACTTTATGTTACGTTCATTTTGACATACTGTCATTTTAAAAACGAGTAAAACTAGCAAATCCTGCCAGTAATCTTCGATGAAGGTTTAAATGCTTCTCAAAATATTTGTTCAAGACTTCTATTCATTCATTGGTCTGTTTCTCAACCTACTTACCTCCCCACCTATCTATTGTCTAGACAGGGTAATAACAATGAGAGCAACGTTCCCCACCCCACTCATTGTTGCATAAAGGGCAAGTGTTGCTTTACTGCAGTGGACTTGGTGATCTCCCTCTACTGGTACAACAGGATAATGCCGCTCAATGCTGTAAAGCTTTTCAGGTTGTTTCAAATGCAGCGGTCCCTTTAAGTCAGATCCACCAAGTCACTGCAACGTGCAGCTTCAGAAGGAGGAGTAATCTCACTTTCGAATCTATCTTCAAGGGCGCATTTTCTAAAATCAATTATTTAAAAATGTATAAATAACAAAATTATTAAATAAAGGTAACACAAACAAAAACAAGCTTCTTAGAAATGGAAAAACCTGGGTCAGTGACAACTCCAAAAAAAATTTTTTTGAACAAAATTTTCCTCTCTTCCCCTTTTGAATTCTTGCAGTTTGCTTATCCTCCACACATGTACTTCTGAATTTCCTTTTAAGACCATTTCTTGGGGCGCCTGGGTGGCTCAGTCATTAAGTGTCTGCCTTCGGCTCAGGTCATGATCCCAGGCCCACGTAGGGCTCCCTGCTCCGCGGGAAGCCTGCTTCTCCCTCTCCCACTCCCCCTGCTTGTGTTCCCTCTCTCACTCTGTCAAATAAATAAAATCTTTTTTTTTTTTTAAAGAAGACCATTTCTTCAAATGTATGCTTGAAAAATAGTAATAGTGAAGACATTTTTCCTTGATGCTATAGAGACCTTTTGAGTAGATGAAGCTGCTGCCTTGGCCCCTCTGGCCAGCTCAGTAGTCCTCTAAGTTTTAGCAAGCACCTTTAGACCGTGCGATTGATGTACTAAACCTTTTTTATATATCTATAGATCATGCATTGTTTGCTGGATCGACTTGGAACCAAACCCTCTGGTACAGCGCCCCCACACACACAACCCCCGGGGCACCAATACGCAACCTCTGAGCACCTGACAGTCTGTAGCTGGTACCACTGAGTCTGCATGCCATCAGGAAGTGTTAGACGGTGTTCCCCTTTCACTGATTAACTGCCCTCAAGTTCCATTAAAAATCTTTGGGCCTGGCAGAACCCTCAGAGTTGTGTTTTGGACAAGAGTCTGCCTTCTCTCCAGGTGGCTGGCCTCCTGAATAAAGCTCATATTCCTTCCCAATCACAACTTGTCTCTTGAGGATTGACTTTTCCAAGGACCGGCAGCCAGACTTGGGTTTTTGGGTAACACTGAGACTCTTGAAAGTGTTCATCATAAACTCCACAGTCAAATCCCATTTGGGATGCCTTGGTGGCTCAGTCGGTTAAGCGTCTGGCTTCTGCTCAGGTCATGATACAAGGGTCCTGGGATCAAGCCCCGAGTCAGGAGTAGCAGGGAGCCTGCTTCTCCCTCTGCCTGCCGCTTCCCCTGCTTGTGCATGCGCCCTCTCTTTCTCTCTCTCTCTGTCAAATAAATAAGTAAAATCTTCTAAAAAATTAATTAAAATCCCATTCAATTGGAATTTTATGTGTGAATCAACATTAACCCCTTTAAAACATGTAAAAACATAAACCCCTTTAAAAACATTTTCTTGTAAGGAACCCTCTTCTGTCATTCTATGTTAATACTGACATTTTATGAGATCCCATTTTACCATTTTTTTCAGAGCATTTGAAAAAACTGGTTACTTACTGTTCATTAACCTTGAAAAATTACTTTATGGGGAGATTTGTGGGTATTGCAAATGGGAAATTAGAAGCCAGAAAAAAAAAAAAAAATAAAAGCCAGGAAAAAGAAATCTGGCAAGATTTAGTTTTAGCTTCCCACCATAGCCTTTAATGCAACACAGAGACACAAGTGAAGATTATTAGAGCTATTCCAAAACATGGCTCTTAGAACACAAGAAACAGTTAAAGTTATTAAGCTTCTAAATGTATTTGTCAAACTCAAGCTGCATAAACAAAGGGTATTTAGCATAAAGACAAGATGTACTGGATCTCTTTCCACGGATGGGTATTAACTATTTCTACCCCAGTGACTCTGGGGGCTGCTGTAACCCCAGGCACATTTTCCCCTGGGGAGTTTCAGGGTCCTCACAAAGCAGGCACATAAATAGGAGTGGAAAGCCGTTCTGTGTTTCAAATACCCTACCTACTCTTGGGTGCTTTCTTGCTCCGCCCAGTAAAGCCTCTTCCGCAGGAGGCAGGAAGAGTTACAACTCAGGTTTATTACCATGCTTCAGGCACAAGCCACTCTGGAACAAGCAGTTAGCAGAGGGTTTCACCTTATGCTTGCCTTACCCACCCAAGTATGACTTACACTCTTCCTCCCCCTCTCAAAACAGAGCTGCTTCCATGAACTAAAGGCCTTTTAAAGACATATTTATACTCCACAAATTAGCTAAGAAATCTCTAGCAAGTTATTTTGAGACTTCTCCCATCCAGAAACTAGAGATATTACAGACCAAATAGGATTGTTGTGAGAATTAAACAGTCCATGTAAAATGCTTTGAAAGTCTTAGAATATATTGCGTTAAGTAAATGTTAATTCTCAGGAAGTTCCTATAGCAATGACTATCAGTTTAGTGCTTCTCCTTTGTAACGCAGTAAATCATCTCAAAGGAAAATGGATCATAAAACCACAAACTTTGACTTAACTTTCAGTAAAACTGGGGAGAAGGACTTCAAAATATTTCTAAGATCCATCAGAAACAGCCAGAACCATTCAGAATTTCTATTTTAAAATTTATCTTGAATAACAATTGGATCACATAAAAATGCAAATCTAAATTTTTGAACATAGTGAAAAATTAGAAAACCTTCACCATGATGACTTAGGGTCTACACAGCTAATACAGTGGTTTTCGACTGTGACAATTTTGCCCCCCACCAGGGGACCTTGGCAATATCCAAAGACATTTCTGCTTGTCACAGCTGGGGGTGGGGATGTGAATGGCCTCTAGTAGACAGAGATGAGGGACACTGCTAAACAACCCGGATGCATGAGAACGCCCACCTACCACAAAGAAGTACCTGGCCCCAAATGTCAATAGCTCTGGGTTGGGAAACTCTGAACTAAAATACTGAGAGGCAAATTCATATTCTTAAATATTTATGTCAATAAATGAAGAATGAAAATAAATCTATTTAAAAAGTAATAAAACAGAGTAACTCTTAACTAGCCCACACTCTCCCCTCTCCCTCAAAAATGGAGGTCAAAAGACAGAAAATCTGCTTAAACAAAATAACCACAGAGGAAATTCAAAGAATAATTGGAGACTTCTTTACTCCACATAAAAAAGATAAGAAGGATACTCTTCTAAGATCTGACCCCAGAAAAACTCAGAAGTTTAAGCAGACCAATTTCTATAGAAGTGTAGAAAATTGTCAAAGAACTGCCCCCTAAAAAGACATCAGTCCTAGATGGTTTCACAGGGCAATTCTGTGAAGCTATCAAAGTTAAAATAATTCCAGTGCTATTTTTGGCCTGTTTCAGATCATAGGATATAAACTGAGAATTTATTTTTATAAAGCAACCATAACATTGACATCAAGACCTGACAAAGATTATGCAAACAAACAAAAAAGTACAGATCACCTCATGAATATTTATGGAAATTTTAAAATAAGACATTAGGAAACAAAACCTAGCAGCATGGTAACAGAATATTACATCATGATGAAGTAGAGTTTATCCCACGAATGCAGGGATGCTTCCATACTGAGAAATCAATATCAATGAGCAATAAACGTAATGCAATATTAATGATTTATGTTAACAGACATCAAGAGAAAAATCATCATTTTCAGGCATTTCACAAAGTCAGCATCTATTTTTAATAAAAAGAATCAAATTAAAAATCAATAGATATTTATCGACAATGATAAAATACAACTCTCACTTCAAAAGCTAGCATCGTGCTTCATGGGGAAACACTAGAAGCTCTAGAATTCCAGGTAGGAAAGAGCAAGGATGCTCATCTTTACCACTATTACTACTCTACCAGAAGGATTGAAACTTGTAATTAAAGAAGAAAGATTACAGGTATTAAAATGGAACTAAAATTATCACTATCTATAAATGATGTGACTGTATTCCTGGAAAATCCTAGAAAATAAATTTAAAAAGAATCACTTATGAAGAGTAGGATTCAGTAGAAGGGTATAGAAATTGATACACAAAAATCAACAGCAGTCAGAAAATGAGATGGAAGAAAAGACCTTACAAAGCAACAATAATAAAAAGTTAACACACCTGAGAACAAATAAGAAATGTGCAAGACCTGTATGAAGAAAACTCTTGAACAAATGGAAATTTGTACCATGTTCATGGAGAGCAAGATATATCTTAAATCTGTCAATTCTCCTTAGATTAAATTATAAATTAATCCAAATAAAGTTGCTTTTTAAAACAAATCTAGGCAAGAGGATTCTAAAGATCATATAAAAAATTAGCAGGATTATCAAAGAGAAGTTGCAGGACTGGGTGGGTGGGGGATTAGCCTTACCAGATACTAAAGCATACCATAAAGCTTCAGTAATTAAAACAACATGATCCTGGCACATGAATGGTAAGGTAAATCAGTGGAACATAAAGTCCAGAAAAAGACCCAACGTATATAGCATTTTAATATATCATGGAGGTGTCAAATGAAATCAGGTTTACCTCACTATTTTGGTAGAGTATTTACCAAATGTCACAGAGGCAACTTGATAATGTTTGGAAAGAAAGTAAAATGGATCCCTAATGTAAAGATTTTTTTTTATTTTTTTTATTTTTTAGAGAGCGAGTGAGAGAGAAACAGCATGAGATGGGAGAGGGTCAGAGGGAGAAGCAGGCTCCCTGCTGAGCGGGGAGCCCGATGTGGGACTCGATCCCGGGACCCTGGGATCATGACCTGAGCCGAAGGCAGACGCTTAACCATCTGAGCCACCCAGGCGCCCCCCTGGATCCCTAATTTATACCTCGCTTAATTCCAATAGATTCAAGTTGGAAATAAAAAATATGAAATCCTACGACAATATGGGAGAATTCATTTATAGCCTTGGGGTGTGGTAGATCTTTTCACTATTATACAAAATCCAGGGTCCATAAAATAATAGATCCACTAATGCAACTATATACAAACAAAACCTTTTTGTTAAAAATAAATTAGGTCAAGGGCGCCTGGGTGGCTCAGTTGGTTAAGCGACTGCCTTTGGCTCAGGTCATGATCCTGGAGTCCCGGGATCGAGTCCCGCATCGGGCTCCCTGCTCGGCAGGGGGTCTGCTTCTCCCTCCGCCCCTCCCCCCTCTCATGTGCTCTCTCTCTCTCAGTCTCTCTCTCTCTCAAATAAATAAATAAATAAATAAATAAATCTTTAAAAAATAAAATAAAATAAAATAAATTAGGTCAAGTTGAAAGATAAATAACGAACTGGAAAAATTATCTCCAACATATCACAGAGAAAGGGTTTATCTTCCTATTAAATAAAGAGCTTATACAAGTTGATGTTTAAAAGACCCATTAGGCAATAGAAAGCAAATGGTTCTTCTAGTGGCTCATCTATACTCCTAACAAGAGAGACTGAAATTAAAACTATACTGAATTCCCATTTCCTACCTATGGAATTGGCAAAATCCTCAAAGTTAGTGTGAACATACTAAATTGGTCAAGTGTTGAAGAAACAAGTACTGTGGTATATTGCTGGTGGAAAAGCAAATGGGTAGAATCTCAGTGAAAGGTAATTTGGTAGAATCTATCAAAATTAGAAATTCATGGACATCCTGACTTCTGGGAATTTATCCTGTGGAGATAATCCAACATATAAAACGATGAATAACAGGCATCAGCAAATAAAGCAGCCCACTGGCCACATTTAGTCCAATGTCTGCTTTTGGAAATAAGGTTTTATTGTAAAACAGCCACGCCTGTTTGCTTACACATTGTCTCCGGTCCCCTTTATGCTATAACAGCAGAGCTGAATAGCTGTGACAGAGGCCATATGGCCTACGCAGCCTAAAATATTTACTATCTGGCTCTTTGTAGAAACGGTTTGCCAACTCCTGATGTATAGTGTTATTTACTGGAGCATTGTTTCTAACAACAAGAGACTAGAACAAACCTAAGCACCTCCAGTAGGGGGACTGATTAAATAAACGATAGTACATTCATATTAACGAAAATGTAGGCAACTGTAAAAACAAAGTGAGGCTTTTGAAGTATTGATGTGGTAAGGTCTCCAAAATAAATATTGTGAAAAACAAGTAGGACAGCATATGGTAGAGTAAATCATGTTGCCTTGGAGACAAAAAGGAAGGAAAAAAAATAATTTTACAGCCTTAAATATGCATAAAGCAAACCATTTCTAGGAGGAAAAGCTGATCGCTTTTTTATAGGTTTTAATGTTTGAACCAAGAAAACAGATTACCTATTGAAAAATACATATAAAAATACATTTTTTAGTGACAGGGTTCAGCTGCTGGTCTGCCCTCCTTCTGTTATTATCATCTGGTCAAAATTTCTGATGCATACTTTGCTTTATATAGTCTAACTATTTGGTTATTATTTTTCTTCTGCAGAGGTATGAAAGCTCCGTGAAGACAGGTACTCTGCTTTCTTCAGTGCTGTACTTCCGGTGTTTACAATAATACATGGCAGAGTAGGAACTCAATTATTTTCTGGATAAACCAATGTATAAATATAAACTACTGAGAAGAAACAGATCCTATATTTGATCTCACATAAATTACTGAGCCTCGCTGTGCCTCAGTTTCCTCTTCCATAACATGAAGATTATTTTATTAGGTTGTGATCAAATCAGCCAAGGCACAGAATCTGCTCAAAGCAGTGTCTGACACACAGTAAGAGGTCAATAGTGTTAGTTACTACTTAAAGTTCAGAAGAAAGGAAGGGGCAAAACAAAGCATTAGCAAGGGCAAGAGGAATGGACAGGAATTTAATCCAAGGCTCAGTGGAGAGATCCTCTCTCCAGCCTCTGGTTTACTGAAAGGAGTTGAACAAAAATGAATGGAACCACCAAGGAGGAAGAGTGAGCACAAAAGCACTGTTTTTGTGTGCCGTTTTGGTTTGTTTTTGACTTGGGGGGAGTGGGAAGAGAGAGGAAGAGATAGGAGAGGCATTTGGGGGTTATAACCACCAGCCAATGGAGGAAATGCTCAGGACCTGGAGCGCGGGGGAGGGGAGCTGCAGCTTAGTGGCTGAGGGCTGGGGAGAGGCAGGTGTGTTTCCCTCAGCACCTGGCCAGGGGTCGCCACACAGGAACAGGCTTCTTAGGCTCTCCTCCAAGCGTCCTGCCCTGGAAAATAGTCTGTGAGTGGCTGTGTGGATGGAAAGTGATGTGCTGCACTTGAGAAGTCCCAAACCCACTCTGCCCAAATGATATCTCCCCGTACTTCTCCATCCACCCCCCACTTCCATATCCACACCTAACTCAGTATGGGAGACCTCAGGGATGCAAAGAGCATGGCTGGCTTGGAAGGCTCAATGGGGTGCCTACAACCTAGAATCTCCGGCACTGGGGAAGCAGCAAAGCCCTGGAGGAGACGGACACATAGGGCTGCCGGCTCCTCACTGTGGAGCAGCAATGACAGGTTGGAAGCTTGGAGGCTATTTTTGTTTAACATAATTGTGAAAAAAATTCAAATATACAGAATTGCAACAAGAAGGGTACAATACCCATACATCCACCACCAAATCCAACAACTGTTTACACATATTCCCCTCCCTCGCCACTTGTTTGTTAAAAACATCGTAACATGCTATCCTTAGATAATAGTGCAGCATGTATCTCTTACAATAAGGGAATTCTCATATAGAGCTAAAATACTCAGTACTACCATGCTTTGAAAAATAAACAATAATTCTTTAATACCTAGTTCACACTCATATTTTCCCACTTGTTCCCAGAATGCATTTTAAAGCTCATTTGTTCAAAATCATGTCTTTAATCCGAGACAACAGAAGGCATTCTGTTAGGACTCCTAACTCAATTAAGCTGAAAGAATCACTACTTACTCCCTTTGGCTTTTCGAAGAAACCAGGCTAGATGTCTTATAAAATGTCCATTTTCTGAATTTATTTTATTTTTTCCTGATGGTTTCATTCCATTTATTCCTTTGTCCTCTGCATTTCCTTTGGACTTGCAGTTAGAAATCCAGACTAAGGTTTGTTTCCCTTGACCTTTTTTTAGTAAGAATCCATCACAGACAAGACTGTAATTCCCTCGGCATCCCACCAGGTGTCCCACTATTCCTGATAGCTTGGTCTCTGTGTTAAGGTGATGTCAGCCAGATCTCCCCATTATAAAGGTACACCCCCCACCCCAACCCACATGTTACTGGTAGGTCATCTGTGGGGTAACCCATGGGGAAATCTGTCCACCAGCCATTCGCCTGATGATTTCATCCACACTGTTGATTCTTAATACAGCCAGTTATTTCACATGTAGTTGCAGAATGGTGATTTTCTCATACTATCCATCCTTCCTGTATTTATTAGTTGGCCTTCTCCTATAAAAATATTTCCTCATCATCAGAGGCAGTGGGTAGGGGGTGGGAGGGAGGAGAAATTGGATGAAGACAGTCAGAGGTACAAACTTCTAGTTGTAAGATAAATAAGAACTAGTAAGGTACAACATGAGGACTATGGGTAACCTTGCTGTATGATGTACCACTGGTGCACATGGTGGAGTTTAGAGGTCATGACCCCTATCCCATGCAGCCGAAAAATTGTGTACAACTTTTGACTTCCCCAAAACTTAACTGCTGACAGCCTACTGCTGACAGGAAGCTCTAATGATAACATAGTCAATTAGCACATATCCTGTGTGTTATATGTATTGTACACTATATTCTTACATTAAAGTAATTAAAGATAAGACAATGTTATTAAGAAAATCGTAAGGAAGAGAAAATCCATTTACAGTACTGTATTATATTTGCCCTCAAAAAGCCCCTGCATATAAGTGGATCTATGCATTTCAAAGCCATGTTGTTCAAGGGTCACCTATTATGAAACTTAACAGAACTGACAAATTCTAAGAGTTCTCATCACAAAGAAAGAGTGTTTTTTTTTTTCCTCTTTCCTTTATTTTGTATCTAGGTGAGATGATGGATGTTAATGGAACTTATTATGGTAATCGTTTTATGAAATTTATATGTCAAATCATTATACTGTACATCTTAACTTATACATCTTAACTTATATTCTGTTGTATATCAATCATATCTCAGTAAAACTGGAAAAAATACCCTCATTACCTGGGGTTGTTTTGTTACCTTGAAGTACAAGAGTAAATTAATATATTCCCTGTAATTACCAATTTTTAGAATTAGGATTTGGTGTAATAGTCATCTCCAATGTGGGCAAGGAAGTTTTTATTTACATATTTAATTTTTTAAAAATATCATTGTGGTCTCATGAATTTTTATGTTTCAAGTGTATTAATCAGTTATATTCGCTATTTTTTAAAATGCAGGTCCATTCGGACAATAGAGGTAGGAAATATATTTTTATTTCCAAATTAAGAGTTTAAATTGACATTTGTCAATTCAAACTTGGCTTATAGGGTTTTATTTAATTCTGTTGATTTTAAACTCATTACCTAAAATGAGAATTTTATTTTAAAATAATAGTAACATAATCATTTATTTGCTTCAGCTCTGTGCTATACATAAAGTGATTTCCAAATAACAATACCAATATTACTATTAACAATAACACCACTGAGTTTGAAGCTCTTTTTCTCCTGACAAGAATACAATATTCCAGACATCTAATATAGTTCTTTCCTCTGTAGGGGTATGTTAAATTTTGATATACACTTAACACCTTTCATTTTAAAATATTTTCAGTTTTAGTGAATATGATTTTTGAATGTGTAAAACATTTATATGGTTCATGATTTACATAAAAGTATACTCTGAGAAGTGTTGCTTCCACTTCTGCTCATTTAACACTGTTTATGCTTCTATCCCCATCCCTAACCAATATTTTCACTACTGTCTGGTTTGCCTTGCAGTTTCTTTTTTTTTTTTTAAGATTTTATTTATTTATTTGAGAGAGAGAATGAGAGAGAGAGCACATGAGAGGGGGGAGGGTCAGAGGGAGAAGCAGACTCCCTGCCGAGCAGGGAGCCCAATGTGGGACTCGATCCCAGGACTCCAGGATCAAGACCTGAGCCGAAGGCAGTTGCTTAACCAACTGAGCCACCCAGGCGCCCTGCCTTGCAGTTTCTTACTGAAAATATCAGCAGATATGTCTGTCTTTCTATATCCATCTACCAATCTACTCATCTATCTATATACACATATATTTGTATCCATATACTTTTCTTTTCCTTTCTTACACAAAAGGTAGCACACGTAATGATCACTTGGAATCTGCATGAGGCTCACTGAATCACCTGGAGGTTGTGCAGAGACAGAAGGGCCTGAAGAAGACTGGTATTTCACCTTCATCCACAGCAAGCTCAAGTCAGAGACAACTAGATTGTTGGTGACAGAGTTGAATTTTATCTTAAGGGGGGTACTTGAAGAAAGAAACAACTTTGCACACTGGTTTCACTGTCGTGCTGACTAGGCAGTGAAGATCTCCAGTTGAATGAGAGATCTTCAAATAGAAACATCTGGTTGGTGCTTGTAAAGGAGAGAAGAGATCAATAGGTTTCTGAGCCATCCACCTAGAGGTGATCATTGGATTTATGAGAATGAGTAAAGTCTGCAGGAGTAAAAATAGAGAGAAAATAACAAGTAATTTTTTTAGAATAGCCAATTCAAATGAAGATATGTATACACCTGAAGATATTTCAAGGCATAATGGGGCAGAATGAGTTTCAAGGCAATCAATTTATAAATTCCCAGCTATTATACAAGCTCTTTCCTAAAACTGATCTGCCTGACAATTCCTTGTCTGCTGGTTCTCCTTTCCCAAATTCCCTTTCACAATTGCCTTGTCTCCCATTTTACAATAGGACAGCATATCTCTCATCTGTGCATCATCCATCCGTGCATCCCAATACCCAGAATTTTACTCTTGCTCATTTCCACCAGATGTAAATACCTCTGGAGCACTCCCTCCCCTCCCCCACAAAAGGGAAAATTTGAGACTGCAGAGCTTCTGTAAGAAGCTTCTTCCAAGTGGCAAAGCTGTGGCAAGAACTCATGTCACATCTTTTCTTTCGTTTTTTCTTTCCCCCCGCTCTAAGACTTGGATTTTAGAAGCAAGATGGTTATCACAAAGACAGGTATTAACACATTTATTTGAGTTAGAACACAAAGTTAGTTTTCTGACTGATCAGTTTGAAAATGAAGACTGTATTTGCCAATTAAATTATACAGCGGACGTTTTCCATAAAATGAAGATACAGCTCTATAATTTTTGCAAAAATGTATTTAAGGCATACATATAACATCCACTGTTTCAGATATTATATTATTTACGACTCCTAATCTTATTAAAAATTTACCTATCAACTTAAAAATATGTGGGGGGGGGTACATAGTTTTCAGAGTTATTAGTGTGTTGACCAAAAATCTGAAGTCCTGTGAGTGAGAGGACCTGAAGAAAGAGAAAAGGGTCAGAAAGAGTGAGGGCTTACGGAGAGAACCAGAAGAGAAGGCAGACGAGACTGCAAGAGTCAAGCATGACGGCAAATAAGAGGGACAATGAAAAGTGCCAAACACTGCAGAAAGGTCAAGGAAAATAATAATATTAATAATAAATAATAATAAAGATTAGATAGTAATCTTTGTGAATGCAGTTTCTGCAGGTGGGATAGAGTTAAGAGTGTGTTTAGAACATTCAAAAAGTTGGGCAGTAATGATGAGAAAAATGGAATACCATGCACAATACCATCTAGCCAGATCACTGGGGTTAAAACGACAGCCGAAAGAGCAATTCAAGATACTGGACACTGAAGACTATTGAGAGCAGCCATCTGGGTGGGGAGCAGAGGAATGAAGTCACTACTTGATGATTTGCCAAGACACCCATAATAGAGAAGTAGGGAGAAGACCACTTTAGGATTGTTGCTCATTGTATCTTGAGTTTTTAAAGTGTAATCTTACCAATACTACCTCCTTTAAGTTTTCTATGTTCTTCAAATTTTTAACAATCAACAGGGAATAAAGAAATTTTGTTTCAAAATAAGAAGTTAAAAAAAAAATCAAAGAAGATACAGATAAACAATGTCATCAGCCTACAGCAAACTAAAAAGTAATTTGCTATGGCAGCCCTGGAAAACCCATCCAGTGGGAGATGGGGATTTTACTTTGTTTTGATATGGATAAACCACGGGTTCCAATTCGATTTACTGAACAGTCCCTCCTTTCCTCACTGATCTGTCATGACTCTTTGGTCATATACCAAAGTTCCATATAATGTGGGCCTATTTCTAGACACTTTATTCTATTTCTTCCAGTGATCCCTGTGAGAAGGTTGTGCTTTCTTACTTGCTACAGCTTCATTATAAGTCCCGACAGCTGGTAGAGAAAGGCCTTCCACCTTCTTCTTTTAAAGGGACTTTGCAATTTTGGATCACTTACACTTTCCTAGGAAGTCTGGAATCAGTTTGCCAGGTGTCACTAGAAATCATACTGGGATTTTAACTGTGTGTGCATGGAAGCTCTGGAACTACAGAGAAATAATATTTTGTAATTAATGATCTCCATGGGAAAGTATACTTCCTTCCTGTTGGGTTCCATACCCTGAAATCCTGGTTCTGTCCACGCGATGGCACCACAAACCGAAAAATCCGATTTCCACAGTTGGCCCGAGGATCTCAGAACACACATTGAGTGTTCATCTTTTAGTAAGTAAATCCCGGAACGTTTTGGAGGGTGGACCTGAATTTCATATGGAATGTTCGATAGTCTACCGAGTGCTGAAGTACATTTGGCAAAACTATAGACAATGGTATACGGTAACCAAAGAACTGAAATAATAATGAAAAGTATCCTGACCATCTGTGCTTCACAGTCCTTTTCTCTCAGAAGGCCATCAACAAATAGAGAGAAAGAGTTCATTATCCATCAGTAAAGTAAAGGTGTGGTGTAAAATGAGCTCTGGACGCTAAGGCGGTCTTTTCTCACCAGCGAGCCTGCTCCCTGCTAAGGAATAGGTTTGCCTCCATCTGGGGAGCAAAGGTCACCCCTAGGGTTATTCAAAGGGGAGGATTATGTAAATCTTCATTTCCACCCCCACCCCTCCTACCCTCCTTCCGGCCCTGATCATCTTGGGAGTGAAGTCTACTTTCCCTTAGGAGAAACATGCCTGTGCCTGCCCCGACCTGTTGAAAGCCTCAAAAAGGCTTTCCCTTTCTACTCAGTAATGCCTGGTGAAGCCTCGTTCCTCCGTTAGGTCGAAGCGTTTGACGCAGAGTGTCTCTGAAAATGCTTGTTTCATTGACACCGTGCATACCTAGACTTGAGAGTGGACTGGAGGAAACCCTTTTTCTGTGTACCTTCCAGGGGTTCGTTTCTCCCGGTAATGGAACTAGCATTGGCATTTAGTAGCAAAAAATGGTTTACCACGTCTTGTTGACTTAGACAACAAGGTGTGTCTACTGCTCAGTAACATAGCTGGGATGGTCTGCTAACACACACACAGAACAGTTCACTAAACGCCAGTTTCCTCATCTGTAAAATGGCAGCAGCAATATTTCCCAGCCCGAATTGTTGTAGGACGACAGCAGGAAGGCCTTTCAGAAAACTATACGTGGTGCCTTGGCCCTGAGCGCTCAAGAAATGTTACACTGTTGCCTCTAGACCAAGATGAAAAGGTGTTCCTAGGTCAGCCAAAGGGAAGAGTGAAATCCGGGACTGGGAACTAAGCCCTGCTGTAGCTCATCGGCCTCGGCTCCTCCCTTCATCCTACCAAGACCCCTGCAGGGGAGAAGGCCTTGCATTCCCTCCCCCGGCACCAGGGCAGCCACGTGACTTCCTGAGCCATTAAAGGACGCATTGTGCATAACCCCTTGCGAATGAGAAGTGGGAGATGACTTCGACTGTAAACCACGATTAGCACCAGGAGTGCTTTTGACACCACTTACTGTGGAAGAAGGCCCCGCGTCGTCGTTAACCGCTGCCCACGCAGACCAGTGCCTGCACTTCTGGAACAGCCCACGAGAGGACGCCCTTGCTCCCCGGTCCTAGAGCAACCTGAAGGGGAAAGACTTCGCCAGGGCCGGCTCCCCCTCCAAGGTTAAGGGCCCGAGCTCCTGCAAAGGCCCGCTCTAGCGTGATGGGCAGAGGCCAAACAGGCCTACGCGGACTCGGCTACGTCAGGCCCGGGCCTGGGTCCGCCGCACTCAGAAGCGGCGGTGAGCTCTGCGAACCCTTGCCTTTCACTGGCAGGGCCACCCCGCAGCCCCCACTAGACACGAGCTGGTGGGGTAAAAACGCGGGGCAGCAGGGCTGGGGGGCTGCGGGGCCCTCCAGGCGGCCCGAGTGAGGGGGGCTGCGAGGCCCTCCAGGCGGCCCGAGTGAGGCCTCGTGTGCCTGTGCAGTGGGCTCTGGACACGGTCCCACCTGACTGGCGGCGTCAGGCTGCGGGGCGGTCAGGAAGGACCGTGCGGGGAGGGGACCCGCGTTAGCAGAGCGCCCGGCTGGGCTCGCACTCCCCACCGCGGGGACACCCGGCGCGTGGGGCGGGCGAGGGCGGAGTTGAGGGAGGCGGTAGGGCCGGGTGCCAGCCCTCGGGTTTCCATTTCAAACCCAGAACCTCGGAGCATTCGCAGAACGGGGTGGCGGTCCCGGGACGACCGACGCCTTCGCCGGCCGGCCCGTTGCCGCGAGCCCTCCCCGAGGCCGGCCCGTCCCCGTCTCCACGCCGCTCGCACGCCGGACGCCCCCGGCCACTCCCGACCTCGCGACGGGCCTCACGAGCGGCGGCGGCCGGGGGCGGGGCGTCGCCCGTGACGTCGCATCCCGTTTCGATTCTCCGCCCCTCTCCTTGGCCCGTATATAAGACTTGGCCGGGCGTTCGCACTCTCGCAAGTGGACGCGAACGTCGGGCGCGGGGTGTTGGTGGAGGCGGGGGCTCGAGGGCAAGGGCCAGCTCGACGTGTGTCCGCGCCTCGGAGGTGGCAGCGGGCAGTGCCGGGCGGCGAGGCGACGATGGAGCTCTTGCGGACTATCACCTACCAGCCGGCCGCGAGCACCAAGATGTGCGAGCAGGCGCTGGGCAAGGCTTGTGGCGGGGACTCCAAGAAGAAGCGGCCGCCGCAGCCCCCCGAGGAGCCGCAGCCGCCGCAGCCCCAGGCGCAGGGGCAGCCGGCGGCCCCGCACCACCATCACCACCACTCGCACTCCGGCGCCGAGATCTCGCGGATCATCGTGGACCCCACGACGGGGAAGCGCTACTGCCGGGGCAAAGTGCTGGGAAAGGTGACGAGCGGCGGGCGCCCGGCTGCCGGACGGGAGGGAGGTCTGCCCGGGCAGCCCCCGGGCCGGCTGGACGCTGAGTCCCAGCGTCTTGGCTTCTCAGGGGCCTCCGATCCCGCCGGGACTTGGGTGTTCACCTGCCCTGCTCTGGCTTTCGTGCGCTGACAGCGCCCCGATCGGCTTTACATCCTTAGCCTGGGCTCCGAGTGCCTCCCGCAGCCCAAAGAAATTGATCTCGAGGCCAGAAGCGAGGGCTTTCTAACTCCAGCCCCTAGCTTCCTCCACCTGCTCCCCAGGGAATTTTCCTGGCAGGTCTCTTCAGACATTATTTTTCATCTGCCTGATCCCAACCCCCTCCATAAAGCTCCTCTTTGTAAAGGGAGAAGGAGAACTGTTTTACTGTTTTCAGGAAAGCCTTTCCTTTCGTGAAGGAGCTTTTAAAAAGTACAGAGCATACGTCTGTCCAGCCTTACTTCCCCGTAATTTTGCTGCTCTTTCTAATTTTTGAAATATTTTTATAAATATCTGCTGTCCATTTTTCTGCCACGCTCAATGCTGTCTCGGCTTTGTTTCAGGGTGGCTTTGCCAAATGTTACGAGATGACAGATTTGACCAACAACAAAGTCTATGCTGCAAAAATTATTCCTCACAGCAGAGTAGCTAAACCTCATCAAAGGGAAAAGGTGTGTATGACTGTTGTGTAAAGTATTTTCTTTGTGTGCAGGGATGGCCCTTCCCTGTTAAGAAAATGTCTTCTGCATGTGTAAGCAACTGGCTTACAGAAGGTGACAGAAGGCTCATCAGCCTTGTCTTGCTTTTTCTTGCAGATTGACAAAGAAATAGAGCTTCACAGAATCCTTCATCATAAGCATGTAGTGCAATTTTACCACTACTTTGAGGACAAAGAAAATATTTACATTCTCCTGGAATACTGCAGTAGAAGGGTAAGCTTTAACTCCTGTTTGAGTCCATTTACTTCCCCCCAAACTGAAGTGGGATTCAAATTGCATTTTATTGGGGATTTTAGCTGTGGTGGCAATTATTATATTGCATTATTAACTTTCATCACTCAACCTGCAAAAGGAAACTACTGATTTTGATAACTTTGTTTGAGACATTCTCTTTTTCCCTTCTCCTCTTCCTAGTCCATGGCTCATATCTTGAAAGCAAGGAAGGTGTTGACAGAGCCAGAAGTCCGATACTACCTCAGGCAGATTGTGTCTGGACTAAAGTACCTTCATGAACAAGAAATCTTACACAGAGATCTCAAACTAGGTAAGCCCTTTATTCCAAACACTGGCTTTTGCCTTAGAGAAAGGTGTTCTTTTCTTCTCTGTCTCCCTTCTTACGTATTATTAATGTTCTTAATTGGGATCTAGCCTATGCAATCTCCTTTTTGAATCGGTGACTTTAATAGTAAACACCTGACTGCCTGCCTCCAAATACACATTTGGTTAGAACATCTTTTCAAGGGTATTCAGGTTTTGTTTTGTTTATCATCCAGGGAACTTTTTCATTAATGAAGCCATGGAATTAAAAGTCGGGGACTTCGGTTTGGCAGCCAGGCTGGAACCCTTGGAACACAGAAGGAGGTAAGAGTCAGGAAGATACAACCTGACAGGATTTTATGGCAATCAAATATGCCCTTATTTTTTTTTCCAATTAATGTTTTGGAGAAAGTTAATTGATGCTAACAACCACAAATCACAATAATGTTAATTTATGGAAACAGTAAGTGCCCACTATGAACTAGGCAGAGTACCTTATGCCAAGGAGTTGATTATGAAAATTTGTCTCATATTTGCCTGACATGTTACACAAGTGCTATGCTGTACTTGGTCTCAGTTGGTTAAAAACACTTTGTCATGTATCTGAAAAAAATTACATATGTATTAAAAAAATTATTAAGTCACTTGGTCAAATGTTAATTGTTGAGATGCCAAAAATTAAAAGTCAAATTTTTCTAAATAGGAATTCAGTACAGTACTTTTAAGGTTTTATCTAGAGAACTAAGTGTAAACAGTGGGACAGTTCTTAATGAGATCTTCATATTTTGTTTTTACAGAACAATATGTGGTACCCCAAATTATCTCTCTCCTGAAGTCCTCAACAAGCAAGGACATGGCTGTGAATCAGACATTTGGGCCTTAGGTTGTGTAATGTAAGTAAATGCACCAAAATGATCAAAAAGCAAATTTGTATTTAGAACTTAACAATCAAAAAGAGCTGCTTTATGACCATTCCTAAAGAAGTGTTCTCTTGCACACAGGTATACAATGTTACTAGGAAGACCCCCCTTTGAAACGACAAATCTGAAAGAAACGTACAGGTGCATAAGAGAAGCAAGGTATACAATGCCATCTTCATTGCTGGCTCCTGCTAAGCACTTAATAGCTAGCATGTTGTCCAAGAATCCAGAGGATCGTCCCAGTTTGGATGACATCATTCGACATGAATTTTTTTTGCAGGTTGGCACGTTTCTTGTGTCTTATTATGTGCTATTGATCACATTTTTTCAACCAACTGGTTACTGAAAGTCTTTTCTGACACTCCACAGGGCTTCACCCCAGACAGACTCTCTTCTAGCTGTTGTCACACAGTTCCAGACTTCCACTTGTCAAGCCCGGCTAAGAATTTCTTTAAGAAAGCAGCTGCCGCTCTTTTTGGTGGCAAAAAAGACAAAGCAAGATATATTGACACACATAGTAAGTTATAAGACTTTTGCTCTTCTGTATCCAGTATTCTATTTAAATTTGATAAGTTAGTTAAAAGAATTTTTTTTATGTTAACATAACAGCCGGTATGTTTGAATACCATTGAACTTTTTATAGCATGATAAATCTGCACTGCAAAATGTGCTGGATAGCTTTTTTCCCCATACACATTAAAGTGTGCTTCTTGCATAATTGCAGCTGATGGTAATGATAAAATGCTGGTTTTGCCTTGGATGCTCATAAGCTGGTTATTATTGCAAAAGGAGGAAATGTGGCTAACTCTGTTTCTACCTTGTTAGCATAGGCTAATGCTCATAATTCTTGTCTTTGATTTACAGATAGAGTGTCTAAAGAAGATGAAGAAATTTACAAGCTTAGGCATGATTTGAAAAAGACTTCAATAACTCAACAACCCAGCAAACACAGGACAGATGAGGTATGCCGGAAAAGAATAAAATAGATATAAACACTTTATATCATTTCTGCTCTTTGCTAATTATCACATGGATTATGATTATCACGATTCAGATATGTTGCATTTACTTAAAGCTTTTCTTCCAATCATTTAAAAGGAAAGATTTGGTTTTTCAGTTTAACAGTGCATGTACTTGAGTCACCGAAACACCTTTTGTGCCCATTGCTTTTTGATCAGCTTTCCCAGCAATTGCCACAATCTCACCCTAACCTAGAATTCTCAGCCTTAAATGGATTGTAGATGCTTGACTCATGGTCTAACTCTTGTCTTTTCTAGGAGCTCCAGCCACCCACCACTACAGTCGCCCGATCTGGAACACCTGCGGTAGAAAATAAGCAGCAGATTGGAGATGCTATCCGCATGATAGTCCGAGGGACTCTCGGCAGCTGCAGCAGTAGCAGTGAATGTAAGTAGCTGTCAGTGGCATTTTACATGAAGCTATAAATGCCAGTGCTTAATACTAAGTAACTGGAGTCCATTTGTTTTGTGGCCCAATTTAACATAGAAGAGGCAAAATCAGAGGACTTGGAAAAAGGCAAGGAACAGTTTTGAGACTTCTGTCCTTTGAAGTCGTGGAGGGAAAGTTCAGCAGCCACCAAAGCCTAAGGTCTTATTGTTAATTATTTTATAATTTTCCCTGACTTTTCAGGCCTTGAGGACAGTACCATGGGCAGTGTTGCGGACACAGTCGCAAGAGTCCTTCGAGGATGTCTAGAAAACATGCCAGAAGCTGACTGCATTCCTAAAGAGCAGCTGAGCACTTCCTTTCAGTGGGTCACCAAGTGGGTCGATTACTCTAACAAATACGGCTTTGGGTACCAGCTCTCAGACCACACTGTAGGTGTCCTTTTCAACAATGGTGCTCACATGAGCCTCCTTCCAGACAAAAAGTAAGTGTATCCAGTTAATGAAGTCCTGTCACTTCTTTAGTCTTGCACTAACAATCTAAAAACAGTGACTAACTGCTTCTGTTTTGTTTCTCTTCTCTCCCTATGGTTCCTGTTTTTCAGAACAGTTCACTATTATGCAGAGCTTGGCCAATGCTCTGTTTTCCAAGCAACAGATGCCCCTGAACAATTCATTAGTCAAGTGACGGTGCTCAAATACTTCTCTCATTACATGGAGGAGAACCTCATGGATGTAAGTACCTCCTGGATGTGGCTTGTGAGCAGTGATATCTGAAGTGTAGTCCACAGACGAGTAGCATCTGCACAGCTCCAAAGCTTGTCAGAGGTGCAGATGCTCATGTCCTACCCTAGCTCTGCTGAGTCAGAATCTCTGGGAGGCGGGACCAGGAATCTCCAGGCCATTCTGATGCCTACTCAGGTTGGACAGGCATGTGCCTAGAAGACTTGGAAACTGCAAAATTTTTATGGGCACTTACTCTCCCAATTTCTTCTAGGGTGGAGATCTACCTAGTGTTACCGATATTCGAAGACCTCGGCTCTACCTCCTTCAGTGGCTGAAATCTGATAAGGCCTTAATGATGCTCTTTAATGATGGCACCTTTCAGGTAAGTGAGCCTTTCAGAAATGTGTGTATTTAGGTCACAAAAAGTGATTTTTATCTAGCCACTTAATTATTGGACACACTTGTCTAATTCTTGAATATTTGGAGATGTCTAATATCTATGTTTCCTTTTGAAAGGTGAATTTCTACCATGATCATACGAAAATAATCATCTGTAGCCAAAACGAAGAATATCTCCTCACTTACATCAATGAGGACAGGATATCTACAACGTTCAGACTAACAACTCTGCTGATGTCTGGCTGTTCGTTAGAATTAAAACATCGAATGGAATATGCTCTGAACATGCTCTTACAGAGATGTAACTAGAAGACTTCTTGAATGGACCCTATGGGACTCCTCTTTTCCACTGTGAGATCTACAGGGAAGCCAGTCAGATGGTCTACAGCATGTTGAAGAGGATGGACAGGTGGTGGTACGAAAACAATTCCGCGAGGGCCTGCAGGACTAGGCGGAACCAGACCAGGCTGAGGCATCCAGTTCTGAACGTTGGACAATCTGAGAGTGAACCAGAATGCAGTTTTCCTTGACGTACCTGTTTTAAAAGGTTTTTCAGACAATTTTGCAGCAAGGTGCATTGACTCTTCTCTCTGTTGAGAGCATTTCAGACAGAAGACTTGGAACTGTGAATATACTTCCCAAAGGGGAGGGAAGAGGGAGGAAGCTCCCGTGTTGTTTAAAGGCTGTCCTCGGAGCAGCTTTTGGCTACTCAACTGTGAACTATGGCCATACATAATTTTTTTTGTTGTTGTTAATTTTTGAAGACACTTGTGGCTGGAAAAGTGCATTCCTTGTTAATAAACTTTTTATTTATTACAGCCCAAAGAGCAGTATTTATTATCAAAATGTTTCTTTTTTTTATGTTGACCATTTTAAACTGTTGGCAATAAAGAGTATGAAAAAGCAGAAACAGCGGTCTCCTGTCTTTGGTATGGTGCGTCACCGCATCGCAACATTCTTTGATCATGGACTCTTGGCACTCTTTGGGGTGACATCGAGAATAGAAGCATTCTAGAAAGTTAGATCTTTGATTTTTTGTTTGTAGGAAGTAAATTCTTAACACCTGAAGTACAATCTAACATTTTCGGGGTAGATCTAGCTTGAGAAGAGATGATTATAACAAAAATACTATTCCTGTTACAACCCAAATCTGGCCCTCCTACTAAATCCACAGCCAATTTCTCTCTGGAGTATTTCCTTAAAACTCATTTAGCTTGGAGCTGAAAGCCAGAGTCATCCTGTGTAAACAGACCTCTGTTATGTGTCAATAGGTACAGGAAGCTTATCTTAATATGGGCAAAACTCTATGCTTTATAATCCTTGCGCCACCTAAATGTATTACTCAGCTTAAACCTGCCTAAACGCTTCCAGTGCCGTCGGCACCGCTAGTACTCCATTCCAGTACTGGGAGGTACTTCCTAAATAAGTCAGTTCATTTTCCATCTGGCGGGTGCATGGTGGATGAGGGATGGTAAGGGAATCAACCTACGGTTTAAGCCCATCGTTTATACTATCAAATTCTCCAAGAGGCCAATCAGAATGTTTTCTCTTTCAGTGGGATCTACTCTTGGCCGGGTGTAAAAAGCTGCTCATTCTGTTATTCTGAATTTCCAGTGACCTGTATGAGATGCAAATACTTACTTGTCCAACTGTAATCCCACTAAGGAAAATACTGTCCTGCGAAAAGCAGTACTCTCATCTATTAGGCTCTGTGGACACTGGAATCCTGCAGTAGTGTAGAAATGGGGGTGGTACTTTCACATTTTTCTAAAATTCTTACAAACACTGTACCTGTTCTACTTTGTTAATAAAAGTCACATCTGGGGAATTCGTTAGGGATAGTTCATAGGTCCTAGAACAACTCCGCTGGCTGGGGTTCTCTGCCTACGTACACAACTTCAGTCTTGGTTAAATGGCTTATAGTAATAGCAAAAGAATACCAGATAATTACACTGAAAGCCGGGTGTGCAAAAGTAGGATCTGTTTCTATTATGAGCGAGGAAAAAATAGGAGTTTGCAAGGTATAAGAATGGTCTTTCCTTGTGAGTTTCACAGTGTAAGTTACTTCACATTTTCATAAAATATATACCTATTCCCTCTTGAGGATCTACTGTGTGCGATCCGGGGCCCAGAGCTGGAGATGTAGAATGAACCCGAGCCTCTCCCTGCCCTCAAGGAAGTCCCAGCAGAGTGGAGGAGACAGTGCATTTACCTATTAATCTGGTAAGTGTGCCGTGATATTATGATAAAGGTATGTACTGGGTGTTGTGGGAACCAAGAACAGGAATCCTAAGGAAGGAGCCCCAGGCATGGGGTGGATTTAGAGAATAGATTCCAAAGAAGAGTCTTTCTTACTGGGTTTGGAAAAATGAATGGGAGTTAAACAGATGTGTGAGATAGGGAAGGACGTTCTAAGCAGTGGAAATAACATGCAGATGTCAGAGAGTTTGCAGGAGTGTGTGTGTGGGTCTGAAGCATCACAGGTAAAGGCTGGAAGAAACAGATGTGATGTGTCCCGCTATATCATGCCAAGGCATTTAGGCTGCATTGAAGGCTGTGTGTAGTTATTGAAAGATCTTAAGGAAGAAAGTGACCTACTATTTTAGTTTTACAAAATGCATTCTAGGGGCATAGGCAAAATGGGTGGGGAAGAAGATGGAGGAAGGCAACCCAAACAGTAAAGAGATTAATGGTGGGACCCAGGTGAGAAAGGACAAACTGAAAAAGAGCATAGAGAGTTAGACCGGAAGTATCTCCTTTGGCCCATCTGGTTTATTTCAGTATTCCCAGCACTGAATCCCAGGCCTGCCATATAGCAGTGAAATAATGAATGAATAAATGAAGACAGATTTGGGAGTGACTTAGCTGATCTTAACAGGATTTGGCACCCGACTGAATCTGCAGTCTGAGGGAGTGGGTGGGGGTTGGGATGACTGGCCGAGCAGTCAAGGGAGGTAGCGCGTTGTACTGGGGGGCCAATAACTGAAATAAATTAGGAATATAAAAGGGAGAACCACATATTCAGGAAAATAGAGTGAGTGTAGGACATGTTCAATCAGACTTGTGTGAGGACACCAAGAGGTCCAGAAAACAGGGGGACATACATGTCTACATGTCAGGAGAAAGCAAGATTTGGAAGTAACCAGATCTGAAGTAATATCATAGGAGTAGATGTGAGCACATAAGGATGGTGGATCTCTTTCATCCCTTCTACCTAGCTTTTTTTTTGGTACTGAGGTCAGCTATATAAAACATAATGGTCTTGATAAACCTTTGCAGTGAGGGAAGGAGAAGAAATTCCCAAATAAATTATACTCTTCTAAACAAAAGCCCCCCAGAACTCCATAAAAACAACTCCAAAATAGCAGATGTGCTTAATGAAAACCTTCCAACCTCAAGAATGTTTCTCAGTTCAGCCCAAATCCTGGCAGAGTCTAGGCTGAGATAAAAGGCAATTTTTAAAGATGTACTCGTTTTGATGCATAGTAATAGCTACCTTCAGCTAACTTCAGTGTGGCCATGACAGGAACCCAGATCCCAGGTTATCTGACATTTACTGCTTTTATATCTAGTCCCCTTGGCCCTTGAAGAATGATTTCTCAATGTAACCCTATGTTTGTTAAGGAAGAAGCATGCTCCAGTGGAAAAGCTTTGGAATCAGTTCTGAGTTCAATTCCTGTTCAACCATGTATTAACAGTATGATCCCGGGAAATACCTGACGTCTCTGAGCTTCCGCTTCCCGATCTGTGAAGATGAGATGATAATAAAGCACTCGCACACCAAAGGTGCTCAGCAAGTATTTGCTCTCTTTCTTCTTCTGTTTCCCCTGCCTCCTTCCACACCTGTAACAGCAGTAACCCTGGTTACCTAGAAAAGAAAATACCTGACTAATTATCCCCCTTCTGGTCTCTCTGTGTCAGTCATGTCCAGTCAGGAATACAAAAATCATTGTAGCACTTCCAAAGAGAAGGAATTTAATGGAAGTCACTGGTTGTAAAGAGGAAGGCAGAGCCCGAGGAGGGTGGGGGGTGGTGCGGTAGTCCAGGAAGCCATTACCATTCTTGTGGCTGGAGAGCCCCAGAGGGAAAGCAGTAATACCACACTTCAGATTTCAGAACTGGGGGTCTCTGGCAGAAAGTAGAGTCCCAGTCACTGCCTACCAGGGGTTTGAAAACATGAAACAGATATAGTCACTGTTTGAGGTGACTCCTGTACAAATCTGGCTGAGAAAGAATGGGGACAAAATATCCTGGATACTTCCTTCCTTTTGCCCTTCAGTCTCCCACTGACCAAATGAACTGGAAGCCAATGGAAAAGGAGCCCCAGAAATGTAGTTGCAGGGGTCAGTCTTATATTGCCAAACAAAGCAGGGAAAGGGCGGGGATGCATCTGAGCTTTATCAGCCAAAGAATGACCTACCTTCCTTCTTTCTTTTATCTTCCATTAATTTCGTACCCATCTCTACCTTCTCTTCCTCTTCAATCCCAAAGTGACAAAAATGCTAAGAGCTGTGGTTCCCTTGGCAGAAGGGTGACAGGCAGTAGAAGCTTGGAGGAGGAAAAGAACAGGGTGAGGGGCATTAAGGCTTTAGGTCTCTGTGATTTGAATCATCATCAGACCTTTTTTTACTTTACAGGGATTTTAGTCTAATGAAGATTGCGTTGACTAGAAATGAGTAAGATACATTTTTTTCTTTCATAAGGTACTCGAAGAAATCAATGTTGGTATTTTATAGCAATTCCATGCATGGCAGAGTCAGTATATTTCTAAGGCTTGGAATAAACTCTTCTGTAAATAGAAACCTGTAGATTCGATTTTGTTTCTTCATGACTTGCAAGGGAGTCTAGGCTATATATGCTTGGATTCACGCTTTGTTCTAGTACTTCTTTATGCCTTATTAACTTTTGTAATGGGAAGCATCTCTTTGTTTGAATTACCACAATTTAGTTATATTAGAGAATTCAAATTAAAAAGTTTAACTCCCATATGCAGTGTTGGAATCTAATATCATGGTTCATCAGTGTTTGGAATTCAATTGAATAGGATATATGGATTTTGCCCCTGGGATTAGTTTATAATACAGTTATATATAAAATGAAATTGATTTTAATGATTGAAGTACAATAACTTCACTTCCAAGTTAAGATAAGAATAACAAATTTACTGAGATATCTCTGCTATGAAATACTGAATTATTAGATATTTTAACCTGACCATGTGGGTTACCACAAATTATCTCCTGTAGGCCTATAACAAATTAGTACTAGAAAAAAACAGGCAACAGGCCTAAATGAAATGAAGTCAACAATGCCTGTCTTTTATACTGCTTTGGAATCAATGGTAACAGAATAACCTTTAAAGCTGGGATCATGTCAAACATGCAGAAAGAATTTAACTGGGGCATCAATTTATTACCTGATTTGTGTAGTCCTACTAAACAGAAAGAATGTTAAACGTTCAGGATTATGTGAATTTCAAAGAACTTTAGAACTGCACGGAAGATGTTTAAGTATTTCAAGAGGTAAGGAAATGCAAAATCATAACATGGGAGACAGCTGTCTGGGAGAGCCAGGGCAGACAGAGAATTAGATAATGACTTAACTAGTAGTGAACTGAGAACTGGTTAACAACCAGCTCTTTGGGAGGTTGGGAGGGCCCTGATTTGTTGTGTTTGCCAATTTCTGTGGTATAGGTATTTTCACCCTGGCTGATTTCAAGCTATCAGTGTGAGGTCACTGAACGTGGAGTTGGGAAGAGATGTGCAGTAGCACCTCATTATAAAGTATTTCCACCATACAGCTAGAGTAGATATAAATACCTTCAAGAAATGGATAACAGTTTTTAAGTTAATATAGTAAAATAATTAGTGGTATGTTTTGAGTATTCGTTGCCTTTGTTTTTAATATAATTTAATAGTGAGTTCATATAATTTAATTTTAATAATGGCTGTGTTTAATAACTGGTTGGCTTGGACAATTCCTGAGATTTTAACTATCCCTTCTCATGAGCCTGTATAGGCTAGCTACAGCACAGCAGTGGTAATGACCCAAACACAGGGATATGCACTATATGGGCTCTGAGCAATGTTCTGATAATTTATAGGATTTGGTAAGTTCCCTCAACATCTCCAATAGTAGTGTAGTATCTTTCTCCATAGCTCTGGTTGTATATGATACTTTAGCCAGCTTAGCTTATAAACAAAAATTGTTTAGATTAGGCATAATAGTTTCATTTTTTGTGAAATATCTCTTAATTACAACACTTACTATTAACCCCATAAGTATTTAAGATAATTAGAATAATGGAATTAATATTTCTTGTTAAAGAATCTTTACATATTAGGCCCAACATAAGAACTGTGTGTTAGTACTACAAACATATGATGTTAGTACTATAATCCAAATTAAGAAGTGAAATTTTAGTAACATATGGATTTAGAATTTTAAGATGAAATCTTAGGACATTTATATTTAGTAGCATAATGTGTGAGAACTTGAATTTCTCAAACCTATAAGTTTACTTTGTTCAATTTATAAGGATGTTTACATACTTGGGAATACTTGATGATACAACAGACAACTGCAACAAAATATTTTAAAAGGAAGTCAAATATGCTATAAATGTAATGTAAAAGATTTAAGGGAATTTAATTTTTAAATTGGATCATTTATTAATGTCTCTTTAAAATCTTTTATTGAAGCATAAAAATGGAATTGATTTTTAAAGCTAAACTTAAAAAATGCAAAGAAATAGAAGTTTAAATACATAGAATTTCTGTGTTTTTTTAAAACCAAATACACTTCTGAATATAAAAGTCAACCTCAAGAAAAAAAATCTCATTAGCAAACTGTTTCCCTGGGAATTTGTGTTTGAGGGTGAATGTCAATATTCCTAATGCAAACATACAATATGCTTTTGAGGATATGACTTGAGCCAACGGCTAGTAGAAATGAAAGGGGAAGGTACAATCTACATAAAGGTTAAGGATAAATTTAAGAGCCCAGATTGGAGATTGACAGAGAGTAGATGTCTGGTTGGAATACAGAGGGTTTCAAAACATTTTCAAGTAGTTATCACATAATCATTGGGAGCTTTCATATAAAAACAAAAGTTTCCAACTTCTTTTGAAAAACTTCAAGATTAGGCAATAAAGGATTTGCATTTCTGCATATCAACAATTAGCTGGAGCTGACTGGAGGCAACTGGTGGAGGCAAGCCTTCTTCATGGTCCTCACCCCACTCCTTCACCTCTTTGGTTCCTCTGTACATTTGAATATGAGCCCTATTCGTAGTCAGGTGAAACTTTTAGGGGACTTATCTATTTTCAAATTCTGATTACAAAAGTTGGTTTAATTTCTATAAAGTATATGTTGGATGATGTGGGTGAAAGTATGTGTTTCACCAAAAGCTCCCTTCAGAGATATTTAACTATTACTGGTTTCGGTGGCTGCTAAGGGCTCCAGAGAGCTGAAGAGAAGTGAAGGAGTAAGTTCTGACACAGACAAAGGAAGACCTACCAAAGTCTTTCTAAGCTAAGGGCTTCACCATAATATGGGACTTTGTTTCTTCACGGATTCTTCCTTGATCAACATAAGGAGATTAAAGTCATCTCACACGTAATTCATGATGAAATTTGAGATTAAGGGGAATTTGGAAGTTTAGCAGACTAGGAACAAGAGATCATGCCTCACTTACTTGCACTGTTAGTTCCAATATAAATTGTAGTCGCAGTGACCATAATGTAGTCCCATTGTCCTTCTTTCTGCAGGCTTACTGATAGACTTTACTGATCCTGAAATATCTGAACTCTGTGGGCTAGTAGGGGTAATCTGTTCATTCCTTTTAGCACATTGTTAGTGAAACAGTCATTAGAGGTGAAGCAACATATATGGTGAAGCTGCAGCCAAGTTGTGCCTGCCACACATGGACTTGACCTCATGTATTCTCTGATGACCTACCTCCATGTTTCTACTCGTTATCCTGCACATATGCCTGACAGTTTTGTTGCAGAGAAACTAAGGATTAAACTCCAAAGAATGTTCTCAATACAGATTAGTCACAGGGAAGGGCAAGTGATGAAAGAGGCCCAAGAAAAGCACCAGGCTTTTTGGTTTTATCTAAATAATATACTTTGAGTTGAAGCAGTTATATTTTCCTTGAATCCCACTGTCCTACCCAGACTATTAAAGAAACAGAATAACTTTTGAATTTTGTGGCATCTGATATGTTGCTCTCAGGCTTCCCTTTCCCAGGACTACACACACACACACACACACACACAAATGCCTTACAAGTGCTCAAGTTAAAACAATGTAGTCAACAGTAATCTTTTTTACTTTAATAGGGCAATTCAAAAACTCATGCATTCCTAAAAACAATGAAAACCAAAATGACCTGAACATAAACAGGTAAATTAATATATTTTCAAAGTTCTCATGTGTGAAAAATTAGTTAACTCCAAAGAATTAGGCAAGTTATACTTTTTATTTAAAATATAAAATGTACGGGGCACCAGAAGCCAACTGAGTGGCTCAGTTGGTTAAGTGTCTGCCTTCGGCTCAGGTCATGATCTTAAGGTCCTGGAATCAGCCCCACGCTGGGCTCCCTGCCCAGTGGGGACTCTGCTTCTCCCTCTGCCCCTCCCTCTGCTCTCTCTCAAATAAATAAAATCTTTAAAAGTAAAATAAAATAAAATTTATGGCAAAAATCAGTCCTCCAAATAAACATTTGTGGCTAAAATGAACAAAATGAAAAATAAACAAATTATAAAAATATTATGATAGAGCAGGCAACACAGGATTTTAATCAGAAATACCAAGCTTGACACAACTGGGCCAAATGCTTGCTGAATAATCATGAATAACACAGTGCTTCTAATTTTTCTCTGCCATACAATAAAAGTAATAAAAACGGAATTAGAATCTTTTGGGTTGAATATGATATTAATAATATTTGACCATTTTTGAGCTACAATGAAAGCCGTTTCTTATCACTCAAAGAAAATAACAGGAAAAATGAAAATATAAGTTTTCTCCCCATTTTAATATTATCTTTATTAATATTTCCCTGTGCATATTACCTCTTTGTTTTATATTGAAATCAGTGGTTATCTGATTTCAAGGATAATACCCCAAAGGGAGAGCAATTTCCTTTCTTATGACTGACAAAGGTGAAGGCAAGTTACATAATGTTTCCCACATTTCGAGTCCTCTGTTGATTTTTTTGTTACAGTCCCTTTTCAACTATCTTCAACAAATTTTCCCAGTTTTGTTCTAAGGAATGTCAGTTCTTTAGAATCACACAGTTCTTTTGGTATCATAAAATATTCCCTGAAAAACATCTTCGCTGGCAAACTGTTTTGGGAAATACTAGGTTAAATAAATGTAAATAGATTTTTTTAAGTCAAGACTCCTCTGGAACTAATATGCTATATCTGCATTGTGAATATCCAGAGAGGAATAGCATATAAAAATTTTTTCAGGGGCACCTGGGTGGCTCGGTTGGTTAAACATCTGCCTTCAGCTCAGGTCATGGATCCCAGGGTCCTGGGATGGAGCACTTTGTGGGGCTCCTGCTCAGTGGGAGTGCTTCTCCTTCCGCCCCTCCCCCTGCTTGTGCATGCACTCTCTCGGTCTCTCTCTCTCTCAAATAAATAAAATCTTAAAAAAAATAAAAAAATAGAAGTATTAAAAATTTTTTTTTTCCAAACTTACTTGTCCTGGTACACTATGTTTTTTGAATTAACTTTGAATATTCTTTGGAACATGGTTTGTCAATGTATGTAGTAATTGTCCTTGATAACCCAAATTGACTTTTAAAAGATCTTGAGCCTGTCAGATAGGTTGGGACAAAAAGCCCTGAACCTTACGCTGGTCGGATGATCTTTAGGGAAACAAGGAATTTGGCACCACCTCTGACATCATAGTTCCAGAGCCCTTAGATATCTTTTTCACATGTTTATTAAGAAAGTTTTCCCTTTAAAGAGAGAAATTTATGGCCCAGGAATCAAGTGGATGGCCACATAGCTAGTTTAACTGCAATGCAGATCTTCTATCTCCAGATAACAAAAAGTGGCATATGGTTGGCTTTTACATATCTCTATCTTTATAATGATAGAATGGAAATGCTTTGAAAGAAATTTTAGTCCACGTCCACTACAGTTTGCAAAAGACATTTTGGGTTTGGAAGAGAGCACGCTGATAGTTCTTGATACTGAAGAGTGGATTTGTAGAAGTTATAAAGCATCCTCCTCCCTATGCCGCCTCCTGCGGAGAACCTACCCAACAAAGCATGTGAATGGATCACACAGAATATATTAGAGCAAGATTTTTAATTAAACTTCAAATGTTGAGATCATTATATAAAGGCAAGCTTTAGTTGTTTTATCTTAAAGGCATGATGAGGAAAATAGTTATATATTCACAAGTGACACAAAAAGAGTTTGGTGAAAAAAAATCAGGAAATCTGAATTGAATAACTTTTACTCTGCTCCCGAAATATAATTATGTAGTTCCAACTCAACTGGAGAGGGCCCTTCAGTGTTCACTACATCATTTGGAACATGCTGTGCTAACTATTGATGAAATAGTCCAATTTGTTTTTTTCTCATAAGTATCGAACAGCTCTGCACTGCCAAAGATATGATGCATGTGTGTGGAGGGTGACCACACAGGTCAGTTTACCTGGCGAAGTCTTAGCCATGCCTTATCCAAGTCAAACGCATCTGGATTTGGAAGATGAAGTATATGGTTACTCTATGAAATATCCACTGTGATCCCATGTGAGTTTAATGTAGCTAAGATGCATCCAGCACGACCCACTCCCATGTTACTGCACCTTTGATTTCCATTCTTTCTCCTACGAAAGGTTAGGACTTTCCAATATCGTCACCTTCTTTTTATGCTTCATTAAACAGAACAGCAGAAAAATTCAAGCTACACAAATGTATTAAGACCCTACTACACATTATATGCTTTTCCTTTTTCTTTTCTCCTTTTTTTTTTTTTTTTACTTTATCTGCTTGTTAAGATCACTATAACATTGGTGGTAAAAAACATTAATGACACAGATACCATCTGGTAAATGAGAATGAAATAAACTTATTTGGGGAGGATATAGTTTCTCTAATCACCAATCTTACAGACTCTGAGTCATAACTGATTACTTGTCATTTCAACTTGGAGGCTTATGGTTATATTAAACACTGACATCATTTCATCCTGGCTTCAAAGAGGAAGGGCTGAAAGAGAAATACAGAATACTTGTTTCAAATAAAAGTGATTTCCCTCAATTCAGGTGGATAAAACTGGAAAAATAATTTGACAGAAAAAAATGAATAATTTGAATTGTGCTCTGAGAACAGATCTGTCATTTTAAAATACTTAAAATATTCTGTGGAGTGTGATGAAGCTCTTATGAAGATAAGAGTTTAAATATAGCCACACTAGCTTCTTTGGTCAATATTAGCTGAGGTGCCAATAGTAACTAAATATACCAAGATGTTACAATAATCTAGGAAAGGAAGTTGTAAAATAATATTCGTCTGAGTTCCTAAGTACATTAAAAGAATGTCACCTTGAACTTAGTAACACTGTCGATTTATTGATGCATTTAGAACGCAGTTTTATTGGTACATTTTATGGGCTCACCTATGAATTACAATTTGAGCTATATCAATCTTTAAAAAAATTATGTGGGGGGGGCACCTGGGTGGCTCAGTCGGTTAAGCGTCTGACTCTTGATTTTGGCTCAGGTCATGACCTCAGGGTCTTGAGATCAAGCCCCAAGTCTGGCTCCACAGGGTTCAGCAGGGGGTCTGCTTGGGATTCTCTCTCTCCCCCTGCTCCTCTGTGCGCGCTCTCTCTCTCTAATAAATAAAATCTTTAAAAAAAATATTTGGGCTATATCAACATTTATTGGAAAGTTAAAAGTTTGTGATTTTTTTTTTTTTTTTACATAGATATTGCCAGTCACATCACACTACTCCAAATTCTTATAAAGAAGGTGTAGACTCTTGGGCGCCTGGGTGGCTCAGTCGGTTAAGCGACTGCCTTTGGCTCAGGTCATGATCCTGGAGTCCTGGGATCGAGTCCCGCATCGGGCTCCCTGCTCAGCGGGGAGTCTGCTTCTCCCTCTGACCCTCCTCCCTCTCATGCTCTCTGTCTCTCATTCTCTCTCGCAAATAAATAAAATCTAAAAAAAAAAAAAAAAAAAAAAAAGGTGTAGACTCTGGCTCTTGTTCTTTTGTTCTATTAGTTTGGCATCCAAATGACCAAAGTAACTTATTTTTAAAAAAATATAATTTATTATAGTCACACAGACATAGCCTTAATTTCTCTATGGTGACTTCTCTATTAGTGACTTTTTTTCGGCGAAGCACTATGAACTTTTCAGAACATGTATTAGACATATTTATATTATTTATCTAGCACTGTGGCCACAGGACCAGTCTGATGGTAAACCATACCGAATGTCCATAGGGGAAAATTTCTTGTCAACATGAAAACATTTTAGGTCAATAAAGTAGGCAGATTCTCAATCTTTGGTTATATTCCAATCTACTGGCCCTGGTGAAGTTATTGTGGGTTGTTTGCTAAAGGAAGAATGAATATTTTTGAGTACTTTGAGCTCGGACTCCCTGTCTTTAAGAAAATAAGCAAATAAATAGAACTTTTGAGAAATGAACTGTTTTGTTTACTTGTTTTTGTTTGTTTTCTTGGACCCTATTTATTAGGACTAAGTAAAGCACTTCGAAAGACAGGTTTTTAAAAGATAAGTTTTTATTTCTTAGAGGACTGTTAGCAGTATATTAATTCATTGTCTTTCTGAAAACAAGAGAAAGATAGGAAAGCTAAGTGACACTACCTAATTTAGAAAAAAAAATTACTTCCTGTGAAATAGTTAATAACATATAATATCAGTCATGAAAACCCTAATTTGCAAATTTCAGGTTCATGGAGAATGTTTTGTGGAAAACATTCCGTTGGTGCAGGTTCTTTCATAGACAGTCCAATCCAGTGTGAAGGTCGGCCTCTCTTATCTAAAAATAGCTTCGGAAGAAGCACACCACGTCCAGTGTGTAAGCCAGAGATGTCTCTCTGCCTTAATAGCTTCATCCCTCCTAACTCTGGCCCTGTTGAAGGAGAGTCATTAATTAACAGCTGTCTGGTTGCTATCCCTCAGGCTCTCTTTGGAGAGATTACACATCCCCTAGTTTCCCTGAGTGGGAGGCATGTCAGCCTGACTAATGAAGACTGTCACGGTGGGGCACCAGGCACAAGGGCCAGCCATACGGTTGTGTCGTTGCTGGGTTATGGAGCAAAGTGGCACCTTCAGGGTTGAAGCAAAGCCTGCTTCATCACCTTAGGCTTTTTTTCTGAACCAGTGTCTCAAGAACACAGTGGTACCTATGACAGCAAAGTAGGCAAGGTTTATATCCTTAGCTTGTACAAACCAAGTGGAATGAAGTCTCAGGTGGAGAGTACAAGATAGTGGGATTTCAGGCTGCAGCAGCAGGCTGTAAAATGGCAGAAACTGGAAAGTCCATCTGCTGCCTAGGCACATCAAGGGGAAAAGAAATCATCATCATCATCATCATCATACAAATAATGAAGAGCTCAGCGTGGTAAGAATCAGTGGTGAAATCGCCATTTCAGTTCAAAAATAACATTTAAATGTATTCAGTATAAATCTCACGTTTCTATTTCTAGAACTTCTCTTTGAAATCATCTTTTTCACAATATTTTAGAGATATTAATTCCTTAATTCTAGCGATGTCAGTGGGTGGCAAATATTACCTCCATGGTTTTAACGATAGAGAAATCGATTGTCAGGGAAGCTAACGATGTGTTTGTTGTGGTAAATGGAACCTTAAGACAAAGAGTGCAAATAAAATAAAGTTCATCTCTTTGTTCACTTCATCCCACGTTTCAAAGAGACCATGCTGCCTCAGGATCCCTTGTGATAAGAAAAACTTAAAGATGCATCTTTCTAGCAGTTTGGGGGTTCATTTTTCTAGAAGCGCGGCCACAGCTCGAGGGGCCATGTGGGGCCGTGGCAGAAGTCACCCAAAGTCAACAGTGCTGGCTTTGCCACTCACCAGCTGTTGGACAGAAACCAGGACTTTCCCTGAGTCTATGCCTAATCTGCAAATCAAGGCTAATGTCATCCTAAATCTGCATCACGGGGATTGTGAGGATCACCCTGGATAACAGGTTTGAAATGTTTTTGGAGAATGCAAAGTGCTCTACCCAAATGAAGTATTATTACTAAGCATTATTATGGGTGTCATAAGCAAAGCCACAATAGGCAGAAGCTTCTCTTATTGAGGGACTCAGGGAGGATACACTGAGGGTATCCTATGGAGCCAGGAGGAGCCCAGAGTTCATGCCTTCATGAGGGGAAAGAAGGGCTAGGTCTTCATTGCCTGATCCTCATTCAAGGGAGACCTGTGGGTGGGCTGTATGTTTCCAGGGTGAATCCCAGGTCCTGATTTCTACACCTGTGAGAGGCCTCCTAACCTTGACAAGATTCCTGGAAACTCAGGACTCTCTCCTTTTTGGTTCCTGTGTTTCAGCTGCCAACCATGACCAGCATGCCACTCTGATTCTACTGAAACTGAGCAAAGGAAGTTGCCTGTCCCTCTTCCGAGAGACACAACCACGCACCCATATATGTGTGTGCGCGTGCATACCGTAATCATTCTCCTTGAGAGACCCTGCTCTCAAGCAGAGATGCCTGCTTTTTGGCCTTGTATATAAAATCCTTCAAACCACACTTGTACTTTCTTCTCTCTATTACAAACCACTGGGAAGAGTCCTAGCTGTGAAAAAGCAATAATAAAGATTTCTCATGCCGGCCCCTAAAAATGTCAGAAGTATGAAACAATAAAAAAAACCCATGATGAGGTTTGGGTAACAATGTCTGTTTAGCTCCATCCTGGCACCTACGTGGCTGCTATTGTGTTGATATGTTTTCTTTGGATTCCTTCCTAAACCTATGTATTAACTTTGAATATAATTACAATGTCAATTTACTTTTCGGGCCAGAGACAATTATATACTGTATTAAAGAGATAAACTCAGGTCTTGGTAATCACAGTGTGACATACCACTGATAATACACGGTGAGCCCACATAGAGTAAAATCATGAAAATCAAAAACATCAACAGGGGAGTGAGAAAGTTTTAAAAACTATTTGTCAGATAGCTCGTGTACAAAGGATACCGTCAGGGGACTAAATTCATACTTTGTGTTTTCTTGGCCTGCCTCAGCATTGGAGGGGAGCCGGGGGGAAATGGAATGAGATGAACAGTGAATTTGGTGTTCTGGGCTCTTGCTCTTGTTACTGTTACTTGAACCTTCAACTTCCAGGGATATTATTCCCTCCCCACCTAATTATGGAGTACGTGGGGAATCTTTCACAGGTATTCTCCTAGTTTCTTCCAGTTGCTTTAGTCACTCCAAGCAGGCCATGTTGTTTCCTCTGCTCTTCTAGCCTAACAATGTGAAGGCTTGACCAGGCCCACCTAACATGTGCTCCTAGGTCCCATCAGAAGCAACATCCCTCTCTTGGCCTGAAACCCTCCAGATGCCAAATGAGAGTTTGAAACTTCAGTGGCGGAAGCGCATGGCGTGCTGTGTGCAGAAGGAAGAAGGCCCACCACCCCCATTTGTGAGTATCAAAGTACTATCGTCTTGTGAGTTTTCAGTGAAAACAACTACTTTAGGTTTCACTCACAGTGCCTTCTCTACCTGGGACCAAGTCATGGGTCTATGGGTCAAGACTGAGGACAAAGCTGAGTGATGAACATCATGCTGGGACTTTTCTTTTTTTTAAGATTTTATTTATTTATTTGACACACAAAGAGAGAGAGAGAGACAGCCAGCGAGAGAGGGAACACAAGCAGGGGGAGTGGGAGAGGGAGAAGCAGGCTTCCCGCTGAGCAGGGAGCCCGATGCGGGGCTTGATCCCAGGACCCTGGGATCATGACCTGAGCCGAAGGCAGACGCTTAACGACTGAGCCACCCAGGTGCCCCATGCTGGGACTTTTCTTTCCCATCTGATAAAATGGTAAAGCATGCAGGTTCTAAAGTCAGATCACTGAGCTCTATCAAACCTAGTGTGAATTTAGGCAAGTTTCTTGACTTCTCTTTCTGGGCCTATATCACAGTCCCTGTAAAGTAGGCATAAAATCTCACAGGCCCACGAACTTTCTGAAGATTTGGCAAAAATAATCCATGATAGTGGCTGGCATATAGTCAAGACTCAGTAAATGCCAGCTATCATTTTTTTTTCAAAATATTCACACTGTGGGGCAATCTAATTCTTGCTGGGTCTGAAGTTTGTAACAAATTTCTATCTGTGATGACCATAGTCAATTTATTTAGGATAGCTCTATAAAAGTATGTATTTATTTTTATTTTCTTAATTGTCCTGATCGTGCCAAATGCAGTGATGGAGCCGCTATTTTTTTCCTCCATGACTGGATTAGGTGCCCTGGTGGAATGAAATGGCTATCTTTGGCACAGTGTTAACTATAACCTTAGTATCTCTGTTCATGATTTTCTTTATCAAACAACAGTAATCATACAGCTGCAAGGGAAACAATGAGAAATGACTACTAAAACTCACTGAAATACTCTGAAATTCAAAGGGCTCTATCAAGTAATAATGAGACACAATCAGTACAACACAGAGGACCCTATTTTATCTGTAAAAACAAACATTTCCGATAAACTAATTGGCATCACAGGAGATGAGACATTACCTTATGCTCAAGTCAGGTTTGATACCTGATTCTTTTCCACACAGAGGAGGAAATATGAACTGTGGTCAGAATGAGAATCTAGACATTTCCATCATCATGAAGCAGGGAGCTATTTTTTATATTCCGAATTGCATCTGCTGCATCTTCTCAAGGTGAAATCTATGAAATAAAAAAACCCCAATCTTCAAAAATTAAATTTCATCGTTTTTTCACATAGGCACTTTGAAGCATTAAGTTCAATTTCCAAAAAGTGCCTTAGTTGTGGAAGGTTTTGCTTGAAGAAATAAACCCTTGTGTTATGAAAATTGCCTCAGAGGATATCATAGCACTGATATTCTTTTATTCATGAGTAATGAGTGCCAAAACTTATTTCAAAGTATAATGATGAATATGCTAATATAAATTTTGTTCTATCCACAAGCAATTGAATATCTTACAGACGAGAACTAGTTCGTTATCACAATATGAATGCTGAACTGAGTGGGTTGTTAGGGGTATTCTTGACCTCCTTTGCACAAACAAGACCACACGGAGTCAAGTTGTTACAAATACATTTGTACAGTGCCTATTTCCCCTCCATTTGGGTCAGCTGAAACCACTGGATGATTTTTGCAGATACCAAAACGCAGTATATTTTATATTTTTCCCAACTTCTGCTACAGTGGGGGTTTAGCTGTAAGACAACTACTGATATTGGCTGGTTGGCAGGTACAGTTCTATGAAGAAGAAATGAAATCAAATTTTATTTATACTTGATCTTGTTAAGATTGAGAGATGTTTCTGAACACATTATGTCCATTGTGCTGGCACAATGGACATAATACTACCAAATCAAGAACTGTACAATGAATCTAAAAAAATAGGTAACATTTATTAGAATAAATAACAACGAAAATATTTATAAGCTACTGACAAAAATTAGACCATTGTCAAAATAACACCACACTATTAATAAAACAACATAGGTTTACATTATTTAATTTTTACTGTGGATTTTAGGTGCAGTCCATGCTCCTAAACTCTCAAGACTTAATTTTTCAAATTTGCTTTTAAACACCAAGATTCAAAAATCAGCATCAATTAAATAGTCAAATTGAGTGTTTAAATATCAAGCCATAGGAAATTATGCTGATTGTATTTTATTAGAGTCAGCTGGCAGTTTTACACATTTAAAGAGATCTGGGAAGGGAGCCTGGGTGGCTCAGTTGGTTGGGCGACTGTCTTCGGCTCAGGTCATGATCCTGGAGTCCCGGGATCGAGTCCCGCATTGGGCTCCCTGCTCAGCAGGGAGTCTGCTTCTCCCTCTGACCTCCTTCCCTCTCATGCTCTCTGTCTCTCATTCTCCCTCTCGCAAATAAATAAAATCTTAAAAAATAAAAAAAGATAATTTAAAAAAAAGAGATCTGGGAAGTTATTATAATGTGAGCAAAGAAGATCTGTCTCTTGTTTGTGGGTGGTTTTAACAAATGATAAAGAAATGTATTTAGATTAGCTGAGTCAGGCTGTGTCTTTTGTTCTAAAATGAGTATTTACCATCTCTAAGATTAAAGACCAAAAATATCTTTCTTACACATCAGTCATTTTGTTCAGATTTTCTTACCACACTATCATATATCCTAATACATTGCCTATGAGTCTCGTTGTGAAGAATTGGCCATTCTGTTTTCCACTGATATAAAAAACAATGCCACTATTTTCAGAGGAAATTAATTTTAAAGTATTAAACATAAGACAGGGATTCAAGTTTATAGCATTCATATTAGCATTTTAAAATCATTTCTTTACAATCCCCAATCTTATCCACAGACGGGCTTATTTTTAGACATGCTCCTCTTTCGAAAGTACCAACAGGAAGGCCACATTTGGAAGACTGAATGCTCGGTTACCTTTCTCTTTGCTGGTTGGTTTCTTGGTTAAAATACACCAGGATATCTGTCTTTGTTAGGAAAAAAAAAAAAATCTGTGAATTAGCTCTTCTTGCTGAGACAGCATTTTTGTAAATGAGACATTTTATTAAAAAATATACTTCATATTTAGACTTCTTTTTATAAAACCGATGTTGGAGAAATTGACAGTCACCTTTGTTCTGGATTATTTTGAAATAGCTTTAATTTTACAAAACGGACTGTGCTTTTAAAATTACCGAGCACTTTCAAAGCCATGTGCTCCAGTCCACTCATGTATATAGAAGAGATTCTGTTCAGAAGTGTGATCTGGTCTCGAAAGAAATCAGATCTGTGTAATAATGCACAATGTAAGGTGCTACTCTGATAATTTGACATGAAGAAAATTTTACTAAAAATTTTGTCTAAATGTAGAGTTGGATTTACTATGAAATTAATAAAGTCTCACTTGCAAGGGCCCCTTCCATGGCCTCGGAAGAAGCACAATATGTTCACAGAACATGCATTTATCAAGTTTGCAAACTATTTTAGCCACAAGCAATTAAGACCACTGGCTCTTTCCACTGCAAGCTGCCATACTTGCCCTGTTCTCAGGAAGCCACACTTTGGGGATTGGGCACAAAGTAATGTTGAGTTGGGGATACATTTATTATAAAATGGTTTTAGGGAGTGATATTCCCCCAACTAAAATAAGCTTCAGATCAAATTTTGATTTTTTTCTCTTTCTCTACACTGTTTGTAAATCAGTGTATTAGATTTTAGTACATAATGTATCAAAATATTTGAAAGGTATTTGACAATGTACTTTATCTTACCCTCCAGTAATAGATGAAATGGGTGGGGTAGGTTAGAACATAAAAAGGAGAATTTGAAGTTGGCCAAGAAATTGATAAATTGATAAATATTAATCATTTGTGGATTTTGTCTTTATGCATAATTTTGATATTTGTTTACCCTGGAATTTTGCATTAAGTTTGATTTTTAAAAATATTGCATAAAAATATTGTTCATCTTGAGGCACCTGGGTGGCTTAGTCGTTAAGTGTCTGCCTTCCACTCAGGTCATGATCCCGGGGTCCTGGGATCGAGCCCTGCATCGGGCTCCCTGCTCAGCGGGAAGCCTGCTTCTCCCACTCTCACTCCCTCTGCTTGGGCTCCCTCTCTTGCTGTCTCTCTCTCTGTCAAATAAATAAATAAATAAATCTTAAAAAAAAAATATTGTTCATCTTGATTACTGAGTTTTTTGGCAGAGCTTTAAATTTTGTGCCTGAGGTGGGTACCTCACTTGCCCCAGCCTTGTCCCTCTGTAGCTGCTGATCTCAAGACTCAGCCCTGCCACACTCAAAATATTAATAACAACTTGAATATAAGTATATAAAGCATATTTTTTTAATTTCTATATTACACAAGGCTAGGTAGGACAAGAGAGGTTTATAGCATCTAAAAGGCTGACCAAATGTCAAAAGACAAAATGCAGCAAGATGAAAGCAAAGCCATTATTAAGTAATTACATTCAAAAAGCCATTTGCCAAATTAAACCTAACCAAAACAAAACCAACTAGTCAATTACGTTCATGTACAAAATGACCTGGGACTACCCTGGCAATAAGTTCAATGTGAATTAGAAGTGTGACGTGGGCTTCCCATAGCCAGGTTGCTCTCAGAACCATTCCATACTCTTCTCCACCTCAGCTCTGGAATTCAGGAACAGCATTTCCATGGCTGCCCTGGACCCTGGCTTCCGGTTATGTTCAGCTGATGCCAGGCTCTGACTAATACCTGGAGGCAGGAAGAGAAGAGGAGCAAGAGTATTTATTTCCCCCCGTAGCCCCTGTGTCTTGTGGCTTTCCTTCCCACAGACAGCCCATGCTGGGTCTCAATTCCCAGCTTCTACTGTGTGGACCTGGCTCCTGGGCTACACTTCATTGTCTGAGGGGTGGTAACAGCTTCCTCTTTTGCTATTCCCTTGGTTATCTCTGTACCCTCTGTTTGACTTCTCAACTTTTCTGTCACACGTGTAACCGATTCCTTCCATTATAGTTCCCTGTGGTTGGAAGTTGTAGACTTTCGAACTCAAGTTACAGGAATGAAAGGATGCAGTTGAAGACACGGGAAAGTCTTTCAGTGTGCAACCACAATGTTGCACTTAAATATGGTGTTTTAAAACCGGCACGTTATGGAGGAAAGCAGCTTGGACATCTGGGTTTGAGAGGCATCCTGGGTTTAATTCTCAGTCCTAGCACCTACTAGCTGTGATCTTGCACGAGCCAATGATCTCTCCAAACCTGAAATGACTGACCCTTAAAATGATGGCGGTAATATTTTCCTGTGTACTGAGAGACTCACATAAGGTATGCAATAGAACTTTACAAAGCGCAAGGTGCGTGGAACTGCTCTTGTTATGTCACCTGAGGAACCGTTTATCAAACAGAAGAGAAGCTTGAGAGAAGGAATGGCAGCCATCTGCATACACGAAGTAATGTTGGGTAGAAGAGAAGTCATCATTTTCTAGAGTGCTCTAATAGAAAGAAGAGTGTCCGATGGATAGAAATGCCAGGGAAGCATATTTTGGCTCAGCACAAAGCAGAGCTTTTCAGTAAGTAGAGCTGTTCAATAACCTAAGAGGCTATCTTGGGAAGTAATGAGCTCCTGATATCTGATCATGTTCCAGCAGAGTCTGGTGACTCACATATGGGGAAAAGATAATAATTCCTTATATAACAACAGTAACAACAGTAATTGCTAACATTTTTTGAGGGCTTACTGAGTGCCAAGTTCTGTTCTAAGCATTTAACATGTATTATTCATTTAATTATCACAAAAACCAAAGGGATGCAATTGAACTACTTTATAGAATAAACTGAGGCACAGATATCTAATAATTTGTTCCAATATTACACAACTAACAAGTGGAAGATCTATAGGCTATAGTTCTAGGAATTTTAGTATCTACATAAGAGATGCTTAATAAATGTATTTTGGCTCAATATATTTTCCATAATTGTATTATATGAATACTTTTCATTATTACTGTAGAGTCTGCCTTAGTTTGTTTCTAATAATATTTTTATTACAAAAGTAATAGCACTTTATTATATGCAATTTGGAAAATGCAGACAAATGCAAAGACAAAATAGAAGTCACTGGTAATCACAAAACCCAAGTATCAAAACTTTGTTTCATTATGCATTTCCAGCTATTTTTCTATGCATAATTTTTACTCTTTAACAAATATATGTTTACACACACATTTTAAAAAATTGTTTTATGTTTTATAAAATTTAAGGTATTTTAGTCAATTGATTGAAAAGAGTTTATATTGGGACACCTGGGTGGCTCAGTCGGTTAAGCGTCTGCCTTTGGCTCAGGTCATGATCCCAGGGTCCTGGGATCGAGTCCCGCATCGGGCTCTCTGCTCCGCGGGGAGCCTGCTTCTCCCTCTGCCTCTGTCTCTCTCTCTGTCTCTCATGAATAAATAAATAAAATCTTTAAAAAAAAATGAAAAGAGTTTATATTGCTTCAGCCTCTATTTCCAAAGGATGAAACCAACAGTGATGTGATTTTCTGCATATGCTCCAAATGACCCTCACTCAGGGTGAAATCTTTATTTAAGTGCCCTTAAGCGTCATCCCTTCCTAACCCCTGGCTCCTCAACTCTGGCCACTAGGTTAGGTCTACTCTATGTTTCTTCAGATCATTGTACTCCTGTTGTAGTATTCATCTTCTTGATGTTGGTATGGTTAATATCTGTCTTCCTCTGAATGGTGGAACTATCTCTCTTTTCCCCCCATATCCCAAGAGCCTAGTACAGGACCTTGCCATAATCTGTGCAATAACATTTGTCAAATGAACAAATAACATTTTAATTATATATATTTCATTTCAATTATATATATTTTAATTTTAATTATATATATTTCATTTATTTTTTTAAAGATTTATTTATTCAATTTAGAAAGAGAGAGAGCTTGAGCAGGGGGAGGGGCAGAAGGGAGAGAGAGAGGAATCCTCAAGCAGACTCAACATGGGGCTCTATCCCAGGACCCTGAGATCAGGACCTGAGTTGAAATCAAGAGTCAGATGCTTAACCAACTGAGCCACCCAGGTGCCCATATAATATTTATGTAAATATAATATATATATTATATATATTATGAGCAGCACAAGCATTACCACTGATACAGTTCTAAAGAGTGGAAAGAGGAAGAGAACAGACCTCTGCTTCACTGGGGTCTCAGGCTATGCCAAATACCCTGAGACTGTTCTTGTAATTTGTTTAGGTGTGTTCCACAGACCTTCTAAATCAAAGTCTCTATGAGTACTTGCTAAAAACTTAGATTCCCAGCTTCACTTCAGACACACTAAATCAGAATTTCTATAGAGAGACTCAGGTACATTTTAAATATGTTCCCAAATACACAAAGGTGGAGATTCTCAACCAGGTGATTCTCAAATACATAAAATGCTGAGAACTGCTATCCTTGCCCCTTTAGCCTGTGAAAAAGTCCAGGAGGTCCTTCAGGAAACTTGGAATCCTACTCAAAATCACCTATCCTGGGTACCTGACCCTCACTGCTCACAGCCAGTGGATTCAGGGGGAGAGATGGAAGGTAGAAGAATTTTCTCTTGAACAAATCTCAGAAGCACTCTGATGTCCCTAAAAATAATTCTCAAAGAGCAGGGTCCATGTCTTTTACCACTGAGGAATATTTATTTAATGCATACTTCTTGATTATGTGATACTTCATCATAGTTTTAATAATCTTGGCTTTGATAGTGAACTACATTAAATCCTAGAAAATCAGAGGGAGCTCTCATTCTAGGATGGATACCAACTCCAGATATACGTCAGAACAGACCCAATTATCCAAACAAAACAGACTAAGTCCCCTGGATTAATCTTAGTCTGCTTAGCTTTGTTCTGGGCATAGCTGGGGAGATACAGAAGAAGACCTAGAACCTTCCCTCACAGAGCAGTGGCTGGGGAGAGAAGATAATCACATTCAGTGCAGTAAGACCCCAGGTAGTTAAGGGTTACATTGCAGATCTGGAACCTTAGCATGCATTAGCTTACCTGATGGCTTGTTACAGTAGATTTCTGGATCCTACCCTCAGAGTTCGGGATTCAGTAAGTCTGAGGTGGGGCTCAAGAATTTGTATTTTGAGCAAATTTCCAGGGATTTCTGAGGCTGCTGATCCTGGATCACACTTCGATAACCACTAGGCTAAATTACGTGGGTCATTTGGTAAATGCTCTATATATTCAAGAAAGGATTAATAAAACTCAGGGAAGTCTTTCTGAGAAGAGGGCTTCCCAAATGAGATAGGTATGGATGCTCCTGCTTCAACGGGTACTTGGCTTAACTGAGTGTCATGTGTAAAAGTGAGACACGGGGTTTGATGAGCAACTTGACACCACATTCGCCTAGATCACTTCTTCTCATGGATAAATAGTGCCTATTCTCTCCATCCTCCTTTGTATGGCAGGGACTTCAGATCCTTGTTCATCACTCTGCAATATCCATTTGCCTCTCTCTGGAGGCCCTCTAGTTTGTCTTGTGTCTCCTAGGGAGCACAACCAACAGGTGCCCAGATGGGGTCTAAGTAACGTATACCACAATAGAACTCTTACCACTGAGGGTCTGGGCACTGCATTTCTATTAAAACAGCCTAAGGCCATTCTCAGGGATCATGTTATATTATTCACTCACACTGAGTTTATATCAAGCAAAGCTTTTTCTTCTTGAAAATATGTTAGGGTATATTAAAATTATGAAGTTAAGTTCTTGAGTTCAAAAACTGTAGTTTATTTGATTACATTATATACAACAGAAACATACACACATACAAGCGCATGTAAAAACTGGTGAAATCAGAATATGATCTGTAGCCTAGTTAACAGTATCATACCCATGTCAATTTCCTGCTTTTGATATTGTACTATAGTTATATAAGATGTTATCATTCGGAGACAATGGAGGAAAGGTACACAGGACCTCTCTGTTGCCTTTTTGCAACCTCCCACGAGTTTATAAATATTTTTAAATAAAAAGTTTTAACAAAATTAGTAACTTACACTATTCAAGACTATCCATCAATGTTTTGGCTTAATTTCTTTGGCTGTATCTTCAATTTTTCTTTTTTTAAATATGTACCCTTTACTGTCCAAACACGATGAATTCTGGTTTCACCACGTCATAGTTCCGTGACCTTAGGCAAGTTTAATTAACCCCTCTTGACATTAATTTCCTCATTTTTAGAATAATATCACCTAGATTAGTTATTTTAAGGACTGAGTTACTATGTGCTTAGAACAGTACCTGGCACAGAGCAAGCACTCTATAAATACTGGCAATGATGATGGTGATTCTAACGACGGCAAGATGAACTTGCGCTCCCGCTGATCTCTAGACAAGCCTGGCTCCTGGTTACCTCCCACTCTGCCACCCATACCCAGTCCTCCTTACCGCCACGGGGTCAGCCTACGTGCCACATATAGGAAGTGCAGGTAGGAAAGGATTTAACACAAGGACACAGGTACTTGAAAGGCCTGCGGGAAATAAAGGTCAGGGAACCTACTGCTAGTTCCTAGGTTTGCCGCTGACATTCACAGAATCAGAAAGTTCAAACAACTACAGGAAATTGCCATCGATGTTCATAGCTGCCTCAAGCATGAAAGCAGGAAAATGCCAAAAGTCACAGAAAACCCTCAACTATACTGAAGCTCACATGCTGGATTACTACTGTCAAAGGAACAAGAATACGGTTTTCTGTCTCTTTTGTCTCCAAATTCTGTGTAAGTGGCTCTCACTGACAGAATCTGTCCCAAAATGTAACTAACAAGGGATTCATGGAAATGTTGTTCCCAGCCTTCCAGGCCCTATGACCCGGAGGCACAACAGAAGAGAACAGAGAAAGGGTTACAGCTTGACAAGAGACAAAATACATTATGCTTTTCTTGACTACTTTGGTTATTGTGCCAGCCACTTCTGTAAACCTTCTTTATGCCCCTATTTTTGGAACTTCTTACATAAAATTTTACATTGCAACCATTTATGAATGTGGATTAACTCTCTTACTAGACATAAGACTCTAGAAGTTTAAAACGGCATCTGGCACATAAGAGAGTCTCACTACACATTTATTAAGTGAGTGTATTAATGTATCCCATTCCTATTTATCATCTTTTATTGTTTGCTATGAATAGCAATTTACAATGGAGCAAACCCTAAACTCTGAGGCACAGAGAGAGAGAAAGAAGAATCATTCACACAAAGAAAAACTGAGCGGTCTATTTAACGTCTTCTGAAAAGCACTTAAAATGTTTCAATAAAAATAAAAGGTTTCAATAAAACCGAAACATTTAAAACAAATGTGGAATGCTCTACAGAGAATGAATAACAACCTTGTGGTGATGGCTTCCCCAGTTTCTGCCCCTGAAAGAAAGACAGCCTCTTGCCCAGACACCTGTAATGGTTTAGGATGTGCTTAGGTCCTGTGTCCTGCCTCCACTTCCATGGGCGGGCAAAACCGCAGGAAAGAAAAGGAAAGTGCTGAGTGTGGATTAACTAATAGAAGAAGCCCGGTGCTATTAGTTTGAGAGCACTGAAGACAAGTCACTGCATCAGGTGGCTGGCCTTGTAGTTCTACTGACTTACATGATGAGACTGTATTTTAAAACAACACTGAAGGGGCGCCTGGGTGGCTCAGTTGGTTAAGCCACTGCCTTCGGCTCAGGTCATGATCCTGGAGTCCCGGGATCGAGTCCCGCATCGGGCTCTCTGCTCGGCAGGGAGTCTGCTTCTCCCTCTCATGCTCTCTGTCTCTCATTCTCTCTCTCAAATAAATAAATAAAAATCTTTAAAAAAAATAAAAATAAAAAATAAAACAACACTGAAATCACTTCAAGAAGGTAATGTTCTACTTTTGGAATGGCCACGTTGTATACAAGAAAGAACAGTCTATTGTGGTTCAGAAGCAGTCAGACATTTGGGAAATGCAGTAGTGCAATTAGCAGCTGCTTCTCTAATAAACTTTTTTTTTTTTTCCTGTGGGGCTAAAATTCTTCACTGAGGCAGCTGTTAATTTCCAAATCAATTCTGCTGGGTAGAGGGTGACTATTTATAGAGGTACTATTTGGGAAATTCTGAGAAAGACACTAGCTAGAACTGACATTCTCTGGTCATGAACTTATTCTGCTCATTTTATTTTTTTGTCACGACCTTGAAGAAAATCAACGTCGTTAAGAGTTAATGGATGGTGTACTGGATCATTCTATCTGTGCAACTTGAACTCTTTCAGAGGCAACTTATGCAATGGTCCCCATCATTTCCTGGTTAAAACTGTAACTTCAGAAATGGAGAAAAACTATTGCAGAGAGTATGTGAGGGAACAAATACATTAGTTGTAACTCGTTAATTGTGCCGGCTGGAAGGAACGCTCCATCAACAACACAATGGCCCTGTCTCAACAATGTTGGTTGAAGGTGATTATGAAGACATCATTGGTATCCCTGGGCCCTTCTTAATTCTCTCTTCTTCCTCTACCCCATGTCCCTTTCCTCTCGGAAGGCCAATGAAGCTTTATCCCTCTCTTATGATCTTCTCATAGGAAAAATCTGATGTCATATATTTTTACCCAAATGCATTACTTCCTGAAGTCTGACTTTGAATGGACATGTCTCCTCATGTAAAAGAACTTCAGGCTTCCAAAGCCAAGTGCTCTACTCACACAGACCACAATCTCAAAACCATAAATAAGAAAGAAAAAAATATCTCTTTGACTTCTTCTACAATATTAAGACTAGAGTCTCTGTCATATTTATTTACACATTCTCCTCCTAAAAAAGCACAGGCTTTCCCTCCTCCAATCTGCGGTAGCTAGGATTTTCCAAAGTTGAAATTTGGAGTCAGGGAAAATACTGGATAACTCTGAAGATCTTTCTAGTTTCTTCTCTATAGTTCATAAAAGGGGTCTGAGAACATATATGTCTGTTCTTGGATTAGTTTATATAATCAAAAGGTTATTGAGAGAGAAGCCATTTTGGCTTGCTCATCAGTCTAGACTGTATGACATTTCACAGAAAGGTACGGTAAAAGTCTATGGTCCCTTTTTTTCGATTCTGAAATTCAAAACCCTGAAAAAGTGAAAAGATTTTTGTGACTCATTTGGTGACAAAACCTCACTTGGCCTGAATTATTTAGTAGCAAAAGGTGACTTCAATTGATGTGAGTCTGTTTATAGCACTTATTCTTCTTGGGGTGAATATTAATACATTTTACTGTAGTAATATGGTAATTATATGGTGATGCCCCAGATCTCTGATGAATTATATCATATGCAATATATGGTGTATGCAATGTATACCACTCAAAAATTCCACAAAATTACAAATTATAAAAATACCTGGTCTCAAAATCATCAGACTTTCAGAATGTCAGCTATCAGACTGCAGACCTCTGTTGACAGAAGAAAAAAGAATTCTGGTTTCTTTCTCACGGAAGAATGAAAATGCTTCTAGTTTTTTTTTTTTTCTTATCTCCTTTAAAACTGTGCTGAACATAATAGATGATCAATGAATATTGTTGACTAAATAATTTATTGTTGAGTAATATAGCTGAAGGCAAAGAAGATGAGGTAGAAATGGATACATGGAAATGTGGGGACATAAAGGTATATTTTCAAGGTGAGAAAGGCACAACCAATTTTCCAGGTGAGTAAGGTTTGGAGGAGGTAGAATTTCAAAAGATGAAGCTTCCAAATATAAAGACTTAGGAATACTCTTTCGTAGAAAACCAAAATAGATTTTTTTCATCCTGTACTTATTATCAGGATACCTGTGATTTCTTTTTTTTTTTTTTTAAGATTTTATTTATTTATTTGAGAGAGAGAGACTGAGAGAGAGAGCACATGAGAGGGGGGAGGGTTGGGAGGGTCAGAGGGAGAAGCAGACTCCCTGCCGAGCAGGGAGCCCGATGCGGGACTCGATCCCGGGACTCCAGGATCATGACCTGAGCCGAAGGCAGTCGCTTAACCAACTGAGCCACCCAGGCGCCCAGGATACCTGTGATTTCTTAAACACCGTTTTTCTTATGGATTAAAGAACTGAGATAACTATTAAAATAAGTTTATAAATCAGATATCAATAATTTAAGTCAGCACACCAGCTGAATGTTATACATTTATAATTTCATTTAAGGCTCATAAAAACCATATAAGGTAGAAGTACCGTGTTCCCCATTTTATATATGTGGAAGTTCCTAGATAAGTCAAAAAACTTGTCCAAAATCATTTAATAGTAAAGGGTAACAACCAGTGTTCAACCCAAGCAGCGTCCAGGTTAAAAAGAAAAAGCAGGCAGTCATTTCAATAATCACACAATATTGTGAAATCTGAGCTAGACTTTGTTCTCTCGGGAGGGTTTAGTTGAAAATTCTCAGAAAGGCCCTTCTGGACATCAGCTATGTCATTAGGGAAGCATTCAGCTGCAGTGCAGAACAGAAAGTCCAGTAATCCTTAACCAGTAAGGATTTATGTTTCTTGATAAGTGGGAAGGCTCTTCAAGGTGGCAGCTCCCCTTGGTGTGGACCCTGGCCCTTCTCCTGTCTCCCTTTGCCCTTTCTGCTTGGACACAGTCATCTTGCAACCACAGAGCAATAAGCAGGAGGGTGATAGCCATCAGCTAAAATGTCTGCACCAGAAGGGTAGAAGGAGCCCAGGTACTTGACAATACCGTGGAGCTACTAGACCAACCTTGGGCTGCTGGACATGTTCCGCAAAGAAAATAAAACCTTTAAACTGCTTAAGCCATTACCTGCTTGAAGTTTCTGCAGCTTGAAGCAGATGTGTTCGTAGCAGATGTACAGGGAGTTCTGTTGTGCTCAAATGAGGAAAAAGAACTGGCTCTCCTTTTCACCTAGAGGTCAAGAAGAATAGGGCTCCTCATTTTCTGCTTCTGACTCTGTAGTGAGACATTCAAATCTTCTTAGTCAGTGTTAGTCTTCCAGAGTTTTTAATGCTTTTTGGTTGAGGTTGGCTTCGTGTGTCCCATTAGAGAGAACATGCTGTAAGGTGGTGTCTAGGATCCTGATTTTCCACTTTGGTTCCCACCACACCTAATATTTGTTTATTAGGTCACCAATGTTTTCAAACCTATTCAAGCAGTTTAGAGATACAGTGACTGAATTTCCTCAGCTCAAGCGTTCGATGTATTCTGAAGTGTCAAGCAAATACATTCACTGCAGAATTAGGAACATCTCATAATATTTCAACCGACATACAGGATGGGTGCACGTTTTCTCCATTAAAAAATAATTTTAGTTCCACCATGCAGAGCTAATCACCGTTAACACTTAATAGCATTATCTCCTAGATACATATGGAGACAGACACAAACATTACATCCCCACTCACCTGCTTGAAATCTTAATGTTTATTCAGCTTTGTATCCTGCTGATGGTTCACTTTATGAAGAGAACAATTCTCTCGTCTCCCCATAGCATAACATGGCTTGTTTTAGCGGCTGCATCATATTGTATTGTATTACAAACTACATTTCTTTTTAAATTCACTGTAGATGGATATTTTGTTTTTAATATTTGGCCATTATAAACAATACTGTAATGAACAACCTTTCTGTGTACATTTTGCACTTCTGTTAGTTCTGAGTATTTTCTTAGAACCGATTACTAGAAATGAACCTTCTGGACTAGAGTTACGGTTCTGTTTGCATCCTGCCAAATACCCTTCAGAAAGACAGTCCTGAGTTTTAATCCTGCTAGTAGTATGTATGCAGCTTTCTGGGCTCACACTAGCTTCAGCACTTTCTTCTAACTTTGACATGTTTAAGAAGAAGTTTGAAGTCTATTTCACAGGGAAAAAAAAGTCTTTAAATCTTACATCTCTTTAATGAGGCAGATGGAACATCTAATTCGTATGTTAATTTGTGGCTATGCTTTATTGCTCTTGTGAATTACGTGGGTGTGTTTTACTGGAAGAGATTTTAATTGCTTACATATCATTGATATAAATTCTTTCTTCTCTGTATTTTTGAAAGGTACATTCCTGGTACAGGTTACTGATACTTCCCAAATGTGACTTGACCGTGGCCTTTCTGTGATGCTCCTATGGATACAGTAAGTAGAAAACCTTGTGCAATTTAGCAGGGAGCACGGGAATCTGGTATTCGGTAACTTGGACTTGGAAGAACTTATATTCTTGATATTAATATTTCTTTGCTGAGTTTTCTTCACAGTGACACGCACTTAGAAGGGCGGTCCCTATTCTTCCTTAAGTCATGTACGTACTGTCAACAGTACACTTGAAGACTCTATCCCCTGACGCATGCTTCATCTGTACCTGACTTGCAGCTTTGTAGTCAGTCCCTCAATGTTTCCCCATATCCTTGACTCTGAAAGTGTATGTTACCCTGAATGTTTTATAACACTTTTTGAAACTCAAATATTTGTATCTCTTTTCTTTAGCTCCTTTGAAATTGGTACCCTTTGTCTAGAAATGTTCACAAACAATAAGTTTTAGGCATTTCTTTAAATCTGTTTGATACTTTCATTTCCTTGAAGCTAAAACAAAGTTTTGTGTGGGAATACAGTATTCCGTATTTTTATTATAATCACGTATTATAAGTTAGATCACTCTGAATACCTTGTTTTTTTAAACCTACCACTGGAAGCACCCCTTGGTTCTCATGAAAAGATTCTGCGGTCCCTAGAGAGCTTATTACGATTGGATACTTTTTAAAAAAGGTAATTGCTCTCCAGAGTTTAAAAATTTTAAATGTTAAACTTGCCTTTTCTGCTACTGGTTGCATATGCTCCTCATCCTCCCCAGACCAGCTCTATAGACTAAGATTCCTCATTGTGAAACCAGAAACTGATGATGTCACGTCTGAGAATTCCACTGTACAGCATTTACAATGAGAAGGAAAGGACTTTTTTCTCCCCTTGTTTGTCTCTGAATAAAACACCATACTATCTCTCAAACTTGTCTAAAATAAATGTGTACTATGCCTGATTGTTACTCTAACAAGAGCCCTACAGGAATACTACGAGCCAATCCTCTAACGCGGCAGATAACTAAGTCAGACATACTATGTTTCAAAGTGAAAATAAGGGGTAGACTTTCTTCTAAAGGAAGATTTCTGTTTTTAAGTCTTGAATAAGGTCAACTATACCAAGGAATTATTTCTGCTTAATTTATGAACAATACAAATAAGATCAACGAGGGAGTGTTTAGTTACATTACAATGGCTTCCTTTGGTTGCATGCTCAATGTTTCCATCAACTTAAAGCCCTTAATACTCTGTATCTCATTAATTTGTTCTGAGACATTCTCTTAGGGCAATCAGTATTTGGAGTCAGTAATAGAGTTATAATAACTAGGATTTATCAAGCTTGTGTTAAGTCCTACCATGGCCTGCACTGACCCACACAAAACCTTCATATACCTTAGAAAAAGCCTCTTAGCTGGTGGGCATAGGGCTTAACAAGCAATGGCACTTTTGTACCGATTTAAAAAGATGCTTCCTGGGCGCCTGGGTGGCTCAGTCGGTTAAGCGACCGCCTTCGGCTCAGGTCACGATCCTGGAGTCCCGGGATCGAGTCCCGCATCGGGCTCCCTGCTCGGCAGGGAGTCTGCTTCTCCCTCTGACCCTCCCCCTTCTCATGTGCTCTCTGTCTCTCTCATTCTCTCTGTCTCAAATAAATAAATAAAATCCTTAAAAAAAAAATAAATAAATAAATAAAAAGATGCTTCCTCCAAAAATAAATGTAAATAGATTAAAGACCTAATGTGAAACCTGGAACCATGAAACTCCTAAAAGAAAACATAGGCAGTAATCTCTTAGACCTAGCCCTTGGCAACATATTTATGGGTAAGTTTCCTGAGGCAAGGGAAACAAAATAAAAAATAAACTACTGGGACTACACCAAAATAAAAGCTTTTGCACAGCAAAGGAAACACCAACAAAACAAAAAGGCAACCTACTAAATGGAAGAAGATATTTGCAAATGATATATCTTATAAGGTGTTAAAATCTAAAATATATAAAGAACTTATATAATTCAACATAAAAAAAAAATGCTTAAAACAATGGGCAGAGGACCTGAATAGACACTTCTTCAAAGATGATATATAGATGGTCAACCGACACATGAAAAGATATTCAACATCACTCATCGCCAGGGAGATGCAAATCAAAATTACAGTGAGATATGACCTCACACCTGTCAGAATGACTAGTATCAAAAAGACAAGAAATGACAACTGTCGGTGAGGCTGTGGAGCAAAGGGAACCCTCGTGCACTGCTGGTGGGAATGTAAATTGGTGCAACCATTGTGGGAAACAGTATGGAAGTTGCTCAAAAAAATTAAAAATAGAAATGCCGTATGACTCAGTAATTCCCTACTGAGTATTTACCCAAAGAAAATGAAAACACTAACTCAAAAAGGTAATATGTACTCTTATGTTCATTGAAGCATCACTTACAATAGCCAAGATATGGAAGCAATCCAAGTGTTCATTGATAGGTGAACAGATAAAGATATGGAGTACATACACACACAAACACAGACACACACGCTGGAATATTACTCAGCCATCAAAAAGAATGAGATCTTGCCATTTGTGACAACATGGATGGACCTGGAGGGTATTATGCTAAGTGAAATAAGTCAGTCACAGAAAGACAAATACCACATGATTTCACTCATATGTAGAATCTAAAAACCAAACACATACAAATAAACAAAAAAACAGAAATAGACTCATAAATATAGAGAACAAACTGGTAGTTGCCAGAGGGGAAGGGGGTGGGAAGATGGGTAAAATAGGGGAGGGGGATTAAGAGGTAAGAACTTTCAGTTACAGGGGCGCCTGGGTGGCTCAGTTGGTTAAGCGACTGCCTTCAGCTCAGGTCATGATCCTGGAGTCCCGGGATCGAGTCCCGCATCGGGCTCCCTGCTTGGCGGGGAGTCTGCTTCTCCCTCTGACCCTTCCCCCTCTCATGTGCTCTCTCTCTCATTCTCTATGTCTCAAATAAATAAATAAAATCTTTAAAAAAATTAAAAAAAAAAAAAGAACTTTCAGTTACAAAATAAATCATGGAGATGAAAAGAATAGCATAAGGAAAACAGGAATATTGTAATGATGGTCTATGTGTGTAAGTACATTTATAGTGATGAGCACTGCGTAACTGGAGTCACTACGTGTGTACCTGAAACTAATACAAGATTGTATAGCAGTTATACTTCAAAATATTTTTTTAAGTTATACATACATACATACATACATACATAAGGTCCTGCCTCATTCTCTGGGCAGATCTAGTCCCATACCCAGGCTCAGGTTTGGGGAATGGCATATGGCTGGGTTTTAGTCCCTCCTTGCTTCCTCAGCAAGATACCTTTGTTCGTGGTACAACCTACACATCCATGCACAGTATGAAGTGCTTTATGTGGATGGACTTGATTGTGGGGGCAAGAACTCCACAGTTTGAGAGCTATTATGGAAAGCATAGTGAGCTTAAGTAACTCATACAAGGGGAGAAAGGGTGGCAAGGGACAGTGAAGGGGACTTCCTAGCTTCCTGACAGCACCCCCGGTGGGCTGAGAACTTAGCCTGTAGGAGGAGAAAACTGCCTTCCATGAATGCAGAAGCCCTGGGTGCTCATATGCAACGATTAACAGAGCCCCTGCAAGTGCCTTCCAGCTCAGCCCTAGAGGGAAGGAGAAAGGTTTGTGACAAACCAGGAAAGCAAGCCTAATAACAGAGGTGTAACAACAGTTACCAAAAGCCTCAGCAAGAGGATGGTGAGACATTCAAAGATTACTCAGGGGTGTGTCACCTGGAGCCATCTTTTCCTTTAGATACATTGATGTACCCAAACCTGATAGGATGGAGATCTGAGGAGCATACGCTGTAACCTTAAGTCATCCATAGATGCCAAAGTCACCCAGGATTATTTAGTGTCATCAGATAGGACCGTGAGCAAGGGACAGAATAGGGAAGCAGTGCTGACGACCTTGCTGGGGATCAAAGGATGTCAGACGGGCAACCACGGTGCTCTAAGTGCCACACGGCACCAGTGGCTAGGATGAGGATGAGTGACTGTCATAGCAAGGCAGCAAGTATGGGGGCAACAGTTGCCAGGGTAACCTGGTACACTCCAGGTGAACACAGGCTCACAGGTCCCTGTCACAAGAGAGGCCTGTTTGGGAGTTCAGAGCTAAAGACTTTAGACGGTTTCCTACGTCTCTGAACGCCTCTGTCTTTTTTTCTGGAAAGCAGTAGTGAGAGCCAAGGAGACAGGCTATGATAAATCAGAAGGATTTGTACAAACAATCAGAAAGAGGATGAACATCTTCAGGAAGTGGAGATAACTCCAGCAAATGAGACTGAGCTCAGTGTGCTCAGGAACCACACCCGCTGGCTAAGGCAAAAAGCTTGTCCTGTGGGACAGTGGAAGTCAAGACTGAAGGTAGGTGGAAGTCACATTGCAGACGGTGTGAATTCTAGGATGGGAATTCACATTTTTTGAATATCTTTTATTTGCTGGGCAATGTAATGTACATGAGGTCATTCTATTCTTACCATAACCACTGTTTTTCACTGTTTTTATTTATACCTATAGTTCCCCTTTTACTGATGAGGAAAATGAATTTCATGGAAGTTAAATAACTCACCTAAATTTAGGGGTAGATCAGGGATTTGAACCCAAACGTATCTGATTCCAAAATCCAATCACTTTTTATTATCCCATGCCATTGGATTTTAACAAGTGGGTTCTTGAGAAACATGATGGAATTAATGTCTGAGGAAGATTAAAATAACTCTGGTGAGTACAATGGACTAGGGCAGAGAGGCCAGAGGCAGGGAGCATTTTTAGGAAGTAATTGTAAGCAGAGCCTAGACTAGGCTGGTGGCAAAGGAAGAAGATAGACGTAAGAGAAGTTCCAAAAGAGTCAGTGGGATTTGGTATCTGGCTGAATAACAGATGAAGGAAAGGGAAGAGCCAGGTAGAAGAATGAAAGAAACATTCAGTAGAGATTTAGGAAACTGAGCATTAAGCCTGGCTCTATTGCTTGTAATGCAAATTTGGAAAAACAGGATCCCTTTCAACTGCGTGGTCTTGTCTGAAAAGTAAAGGGACTGGATTAGGTATCCTTTTAAGACTTCATCCAGCTCTAAAATTCTACACATCTCTGATGACTCAAAGGTTGCAAGACTGGCTGGTTGGAAGAGCATCCTCTCATCAATAGAAAGAACATCATTTCACTAATGGATATACACTAATACAAAAGGGGATAACGTTTTTGGATGGAAAATGCGTGTTTCCAGTCTTGCTGTGACCTTCAGCCCAGATGCACCCTTGCTCTTCACTGGATTCCCCATGACAAAGATCCTTCCAGCCCTCCTCCTTTACCAACATTTCATCTTTCAGCCACAGCCCCACATTCCAATCCCTAATTGTCCCGCCTGGTGCTGATACTACACTGAGTAATCTCTCTTAGTTTTGTAAAGTTTCCGTACATACACTATAGTCTATTATTGCCAATATACCTACTATTTCTTCTTAAGAGGAGAGAAAGACCAAGAAAATCTTTCACATAAATTATTTGAAGAAATACTTCCAGTTTGACATAAGAAACTGTGTATCTTGGAGTCATCTTCACAGTAAAATCCAGAGTAGGTGTAGAGTCTATGCAGTGTTTATAATCCCCTTTAACCAAAACACAACACAAGGAAATCTAAAATGGTAAAATTGATGAATTAGGGAATCCTGTACCTTCTTGGGAAAAGCTTTTCAGCAGAGATTCTCTCAAACAGTGAGATTCTCTAAAGCATTTATAATATGACTCCAACTGTATAAAATGTCATTAGTATGAATGTTTTTAGGTCTTCACACAGGGTGTAACATGGGGTACACATGGGAATGGAAAGGTAACCACTATAATCACATTAGCAATCTCCCTGAAACAATGCTTAGAGAAAGTAGGAGGCGCCTAATGTTCCCAGATTTTTGCTGACTCAAAAGGGCAACATGAAATATGGTAATAAACTCTTCCCCAACCTTCTAGTTTGAACAAGATTTGCAAAACAGATGAGTGTTGGTCACCAAGATGAGTCCTTACACACCTCTTGACAAAGACATTTTCTCCAGTGATTCAGATTCCATTGCAGACAAAAGAACTTCGATTTCTACCATAATCTGACAAAGCAGGGCTGCAAGGCAGGGTTGCACCCTTCAGTTAGACTGAATAGGCAACTGGCTTTTCACAGGTCTTCAGGCATTCCAGGTAAGACCTCTTCCAGTCACACCTGTCAGACCTGACCTTCCACCATTAGAAACTTGGATGTTAAGGAATTTTGACTCCAAGAATACTGGGAAAGTGCTAATACATGATCTGGATAACAAAACACAGACGTGGCATCAATTCCTGCCTCTACCATGGAGTACCTTTGGAACTCCAGGCCATTTGCGTAATCCCTTTGTGTCCCCCCCTTAGCTTCACAAATTTGCCTCTGATAGGACTTTCCTATAATGAAGCCCTGTAGAATGATTTAATTTTCAAATAGAGGAATAAATATTACCTAATTTTCATGGAACCAAAGAGTTGGTGATGAATGTCTAAAAAACTCTTTCACGCTACATAAGTGACTGATCACGTAGAGACAAAAGAAATGTACCTGAGGTCATGTAATGGCAAAACGAAGCCAGGTCTTCAAACTGCGATTCAACAAATGCATGAGCTCATCAGCTGGGGAAGGACAGAGGTGCTCTGCAGAGTACTCTGTCTACTGTTAACACTTAGGAAGTCTTAAGTAACCACAATAAAAAATAACACAAGAGTATGTTGAAAGGGCAGGGGGGAAATGAAGACTAGAACTTCTGATATTGAGACACAGGCTCCCATCACCTAAACTAGCTCAGAAGAAGAGTTAACAGATGCAAACGTACATGCTGACCTCTCACAAGGTTGCTCTTCTCGGAACCCATTGCAGAAGGGGTCCTCTTGGTGGGTTTGGGACTTTGCATATTACAGCATATCTTCTTTATTTAAGGGATTAAAACAGATGCTTTATTCTGAATCTTTTTGATAGAAGGGGAAATAGCAAGGTTCTAGGACACGAGTATTGTATAACTTCTTTCTCCCTAACATATCCACACCCACAGTGGCCATTCTCACCTCAGTCACTGAGTTACTTTATTGTTGCCTCATGCACATGCTTTTCTTGGCAGCAGAGAAAGGAGAGAAAGGAGAAGGGAGTGGAAACAGAGGAAGAAGGGAGAAAGAAAGAAGAGCTGGTTCTTTCCCTGCTGTAGGCATTATCTAATTTCCTCACTGCCTGCACAGGCAGGCAATGCTGAAGGTCCCTGGCAGGCGAGGGCCCCTGAGCTTGCCAAAGTCAATCCAGGAGGATACTAAGCAGTTTCCCCTTCTTTGCTTTAAAGAAACCATCCCCAGGAAATCGCATTATTTCTAAGAGCTTTGAAAAGCTGTTCTCCCAGATTCAGTGTTTTGTAGTGTGGACTGGGGGAACTATATCCATGGCAATTTCCCCCATTATAAATTGATTATAAGTTTCCATCCCGAATGGAATGGCCAAGTCTTTGCCAAGCGAGAAATGCCCATTTCTCTTCTCTCCCTGTTTGCCAATTGCTAGGCGCCGCCTTTGATAGCGCCCTTGATTTAATAACCTTACCTGACTTCTTTTAAATCCCGTGCTGTTGAAATGGTTGGACTTCTGTTCATGAGACCATATACAATCCACATTTTAAAAAGGCTGTTCCCTGAAGTAGATAATCATCTTTCCAGTAAAACACTGTGTCAAGCTGCGAAGTGATGATTACCCTTGGGTGGGGCTTAGGTATTTCTAGTTGGCAGATAGTCTGTTCTCAGTCAAAATGACACTACACAAGAAGCCTTATTTTCACAAACCCCTTCAAGTAATTCAAAACTAAAGGAAAGTAAAATGTGGCATTTTCTAATGTAATCATACTGCATTTGTACCTTCTTGGGCCAAACCCAGAGAGCGACATATTTGCAATATGTCAACAACTGCAGACACTTTCATGCAAATGGTGGCTGTCTTTGAGATGTCATGAGATGAAAGACACAAAATAGAATATATGCTGTAAAAAACAAAACAAAACAAACAAAAAAACCCCCTCATATGCTACCTAGCTCTGCAGATGTGAAATTTGTAACCGATCTCTTAGGTTTCATGAAATATGCACCTTCCCTTTGTTAGGTTCACACTACTTTTAATTTTTGATGTTGAATATCAAGTATAATTAATGGCTTATATCAGACCAATGAAAAATTTAAAGAATGAATATGTGTTAGATAAGAAACATTTTGTTGGAATTAAAGCATAAACTCATACAGGCTTTTTTTGTTTTTTGGAGGGGTGTCAGGTAGAGAATGAAACATACTCGTTATTATTGTGCACCTACAAGGTTTCAGTCCAGGTGTATATATATATATTTTTTTTTTTTACAAAACACATTGTTAAGGGTTCTAGACCTATATATTTACACAATAGAGTTGTATCCATGTCACATCCTTTCCACTTGAAATTTCAACACTAAGATATTTGTACCATTTTCACTGATTCATGTCCTGATCTGTCTCATTACTCAGGTACAGTTTTGCAGTGACAACCTACTCATAACTTAACAAGGCTTTGTGATTTGTAAATGTTTAAATTTCATTTGGATAGGCAAATGCAAACTGTATCTATCTTGTTCTCTGGAGTCACAATAATTATAATGGACTGTATTTCCTCTTAGTGCCTAAAAGATGTATGAGAAACAGCCCTCAGGTCTCTGGATGTCTGCCTGGGTCACTGAGCCAGTTGTCATCCTTATGGCTGAGTGGGTAAGATGAGCTCATCCACAATGGCGCCCTCCAGAACAACCGAATGCAGAAATATACATAAAAGAATGCCCAATTTGGGGACTACTTGTCAAAGTCTTCCTCCCAGGAATTATTCCTAGAACAGTGGAAATGTTTCTGTAGTTCTCATAAAATATATCTTCTCCTCTACTGATGGCCAATGCTCATTATATAAGTCAGACTTTTAGGAAGCCAAGAGGAACCTCTAATACTAAGTATCTCCTCTCTGTATGCAAGGAAAAAATAGTGTTAAGAATTTCTAGTACTAGGTAATTATGTTGATGGTTTAAATGGATCATATTCCAAATGAAGAATTTCGGGAAAGGGATCTTATAAACAATCTGGGCTCCCTTCATGGAAAGTTGTATAAAACTATAAAGAAATTTATTGAATCCATTGTTTAGAGACCTGGAGTCTTCCAAGGACCCACTCTCTGCAGTTGTGCAATTCAGTGCCCTTAAATCTATCATATTCTCTTACCCTGAATGAACAGGTCTCAAAAGGAGCCTAATGGGGTTAGCTAAGTCATACTGATCGGCTAAAGGCAAAAGCTACTATGGAAAGAGGACCTATAAAAGTAATCATTCTGTTTTATGTCATATGTTCTTTAAAGGAAATGTAAGCGTTAGGAGTAGCCAGCAAGGTTTGCATACATTTTAAACTGACACTTGCTGAATGACAAAGGAACATAAAATCACTTAACTTTCTAAGATTTTCTCTAAGACTTGAGTGCAGGGACTGGTAAAGGAGCAGTATTTGAAAATAAAACTGAAACACGACTTCGTGAGACTGTTAATCTTGGGTTGGATTCAGGTTAGTGGTCTAATTAGAGTGTCAGGATGTTTATCTCTAACTTATAATTCCTTCCTTTTCATTCAAGGGAGCTCTGGGTCACTTCTACCACTCTGGTTGGCACAAAAGTAAAGAACCAAGAAATATTTTTAATTACTCACCACAAGTAAGGAGTTTATTTTCTATGACTACACTACAGATAAAGTAAAACAAACAGCTTAAGAAAACAGAGTTGGCAAAATGAACTCTCTCGTAAGTAATGAACAACAAAAGACGAGTTTGCCTTCTCTTCCGGCAGGTTCTTATTCTTTTTTCCTGCAATTTCCACATCTGCATCAGTCACTCTCCTTTTGCCCTACCTCTTTACCTCTATGCCAGATTCATGTATGTGACTACAGCCCCAGGAGCAATACCATTCTGGGTATCTTGCTCTCTACCAGAAACACAATGACAGTGGTTCTGGGATCACTGTGTATGAGCCAAGAGGGAGTGAGAGAGGAGGACTTTGCAAGGGAAGAAGGGGAAATGGGACAAAACCAAATCACGATCTGTTCTATGTCCTTTTCTTCATATATATGTCCATACAAGTTATCTGTCATAAAATTCTACAACTTGAGCACACTAACGTAAGTATTTATTTGCTGATATGGTTCAAAACTTTTCAATAGTTATCATTTTGCATGAACAGAAACACAAGGACAAATAAGGCACTGCGCTGGCTGAGAAACTCGTGGGAATTTTGATGATCAATCCTCTTAGTCCCTATTCATAAGCCCTACATCCATGAAATTCAAAATTTGAGGGGAGTCCAGTTCTAGGTGAGGAACCTCATTATGGAGAAGAAAGTCATTTTTTCCTTTTCATACTTCTTCTAAGTCGGGGCTTGGGCCCAGTTGTATTGTAGAAACCACCACCTGCTACCTTTAAATTGTTTTCTGTGGGCTGGTAAAAGGGAAAGGGACTCCCTGAGCAGTGCTTGAGGAGGAATCTGCAGTCAGAGCAGGGGACAGACAAAGCCAGCATAGCCAGAGAAACGGGGTGGTTCTAGTCCCTGGGAGTCAGGTAAGCATGAGAGGCCTGTGGAAGCTCCAGAACCAGGGGCAGGAGGAAATTCTTTCTCTTCTTCAGTGAGAGACACATAAGAGTCCTCCCTTCTGCCCAGGCTCCCACTCCTTGATCCTCACCCCTGTCATAAATCTTCTCAGTCCTCTAGGCTAATCCCTAAGAACGCCACCCACTCTAGGAATCTGTGAGAGTCAGACAGCAGAGGTCCACCCCCAGGGTAGACTACCCTACCATCCAGGGTAGTCATGGTTTGGCAAAGTCCAAGGCCTGGGTGCTAATCCTGGCTCTCTCTCTGAAACACTCTGTCATCTGGGACCTATCACTTGGGCCCATTTCTGAGATATAACTAACTTACAAACTTTGGGATTGTTTGGGGGATCATATCAATATAACCTGTGACAGTACTTGGCACATAAAACCTATTCAATAAATATTTGTTTGGAACTAAGGGATAACTGGCCAGAATCCACACTCAGCCTGCAACTGGAGGGAAGAAACCAGCTCTGGGCTTGGAGACAAGGTCAGGTGATGCGCATCACTTTATTACATGAACTGGCCACTGGGCAAGGACTAAGGCCACATGCCAAAGGGTTAGGGAGGTATGGGGCCACTCCAAAACTGATGAGCATACTCTCCACGGTGTTACATCTTCTGAATCAATGTTTCTCTTCACTACCAAGAAAAATTAGGTAGGATACAGTTAATTCCATTCTGTGCTTCTTCCCAATTCGCACTCCACATCAAGGAAAATGTGAGAATTTTGACAGGCATGTCTTATTCACAGTACGACAGCATGTTTTCTAAGGAAACTGTAGTATGACATTTGTCAAATAAATTTACAAATTCACAAAACTTGTAGTTGAAACACTAGCAGGTCAACAGCCCAAATGGAAAAAGTAGGGGCCATGACCTGGATGATTGTTTGTTTTGTTTTCCACAATCCAGTATAAGCACATATCAGAGAATCCATGCTTCTCTTCAGAACAAACAGTTCTGTTGGAATGATCAATACCTGGCAGGAGTCAGAGGGCATGCAGAGCCTTAACACTCTGGAAACAGTTCTTTTAATTTAATGATTGGCACAGATAAGTTTTTCCTGAAGTGGCTGAAAGTGTGTTTGGTCCCTTGAGTAAAACTGTGCAGTTAACATGGGATTTCAACAGCTCCTCAGTGGGGATTTACTTACACCCCTGATTTTATGACACCTGACATCCTTACTAGCCCACAATAAATGTTGATCGCTCTTTGTAAAAAAAGAAGACTCCTTTGATCTTTTCAATGAATATAGGAAATAACATTCATCTGCCTATTCTCAAATTAGTATAAGTTACAAATATACCTATAACTGAATCACAAAATCAGCAAATATTTATTGAGTACCACCCATTGTCTTAAGGGCTGAAAACAGAGCAGCAAACAAGACCAAATAGTCCCTTGCCTTCTTGGAGCATAAAGTCTAGTGAGGCAGACAAACAGTGAGCAAGTAATAATCACTGTGCCAAAAGCCATCAACACCGAAGGCAGCCTACTTTGGGAATGTGTGGCAGGGATTTAACTGCTAGAGCACAGGAAAGTTTTCCATAGGAAATCTGAGATCTGAAACTAAGTGTTTAGTCAGGCAATGAGGAGGGGGCTAAAGAGCTTGTTTGTTTGTTTTTTCTTAAGGACTTTAACATATGTTAAGCATGAGGATGATACAATCAAGCTTTCCTTTATAAATATTATCTATGGTGTTGAAAATGAATTAGAGAAAATGAAGGAGTAATTATAGGAAGAATAATTAGGAGGATATTACTACAGCCAACAAGAGAGAAGATAGTGAATGTGAATATAGATGTACACATACGGAATAAAAGGGATGTGACATGGTGCTCAACCAGATTTAAGAAAGGAATGATCCCATGCAGGCCTTATGAGGCCAGTCAGGGATTATGGCCAGCAGCCTGTGCATCACAAAATGAAGTAGCAAGTTCATGGTTATTTAGTTCTTTTATTAATATGGTAAATAATAAAGTTCCTTAAAATAGAATTCAGAAATTTCTCTGCAATTTGGGGCAATAATGGTCTCTTTGGCTGTTGGCTTCGATATAACTGAGTGCTGGATCTGCCCCTTACTTGAGGATGAATGCCCAGTTTTGATGAGTGAATAGAATTAAACACTAGATGTGGCAAATATCCAGTTTTAAAATTTCAATGCAGGTACAAACCATATAATTTCCATGCTGAAGGATGTTTAAGTCAAATTTAAACTCTATATACATATATACATATAGCAGGGCATGGAAATGATTTATCTCTCTTGACTTTTTTTAAATTGCCACTTTTAGCAAATCCAAGAAGCAGTAGCTTATAGTGCAAAGTGCCAGACTTTGCAATCACACTTGGATTCAAATCCCAGTGCCACCACTCACCGTGTCAGCCTGGGCAAGTTAACCTCTTTATGCTTCATTTTCCTTCACTAATCCAGGTCTATCAGTATTTTGAAAGTGATACTCCACAGTCACGGTTGCCCTCCCTCACTTCTCCCAGTTTGCTTCCCTTCTAGCATTGTCCATGGGTAGAACAGAGTGCCAGGTTCAGTGTTCTCTAGTTACTCTCCTCCCATGACTCAGAGTGAATTATTTCTTGCTTCTGATCTCCGGTGAGGGTTGCTTGTTAGCAAAAGTTTGTCTCTAAAGGTTAGTACCTAAAGCAATAGGACCGGCTGCTCTATGGAACAGATGCTCCCGGACATATTCGTAAGGCTAATTATTAAAGCTTAGTTTCAGGCTTGGGAAAGTATGGAGGAGTGTCACCTGGTTTGGGGTTTGCATCACCTCCTGAATTGCTGTGTGCTCCTGTACCAGGCCTGTTGGCAGACCCTGACATGTCATAGTCCAAAGACAAAAAGCTGGGAATGCCAGTGGCTTATCCCTCTTATTTTAGATCAACCTTCTCTAAATGCCATAACTAGCCAGGCAAAGTGGGAAGGTTTTATCTGAGATTCCAAAAACCATCCTTGAGCAGGATTAAAGACAAGTTTCTATTAACGGGAATACATATAATTTATATCTTCAATAATCCCACCTTCATTTCTTTCTTCTATCTCCTAGTTGCCTAAATTAACATCAATCTCTTTCCAGTAAGTTACATGAGGAATAATTTAAAAACTTAAAAAATACTTGGATTTTTCATGCCTTGCAAATTAATGGTAATGATAACAAAGCTCATCTTTTTACAGTAATCAGACATTATGCTTTATTCATGATTTTCAAGAAGCTGATTTCAAGTTTCAGGGCAGAGATTTTATTCTTGGTCTAGAACAAGCTACATTCTAGAAGACAAATGCAAAAGTTAATCACTTTATCATCCTCACCAAAGAAAGAAAACACAAGTACAAAAGAAAAAATTTCCATCATCTACTCATCTGAATGACTAAAGTTTTCAATGCCAGGAATGAAATGCTGTCTGCCAAAGCCTGGTCTCTTCCTCACATGCTCACCTCCCAGTTTTGGCTTTTATAAACTCTGGAGTGTTCGTTCCAATTCATTATTGTTACACTGTTCTAAGTTTTACATTTTCACCCTGTTTACAAAAAAAATATTTGAGGGTTTTCTCTTTGTAAGTATATTTTTTAAGGTAAAGTACACAGTTCCTTTTGCTCACCAATAGCTCTTCATCAACTACGTCATGGGGGAGTTCTCAATTTTATTCACTTTTTAGGCTGGATTTTGGAGTATTCTTCTGGAGTCTTTGCAAGTAAAGTCTTTCTGTTGCTTTTATACAGGAGGTGTACCTTGAATGGATATCAGATTTTTAGATTTTAATCTCTTCTTTGCAAAACTCTGAATATTCATTTATTGTTTGTATTGTTTGTGGGCATCTGTTGTATCTGATGTTCTACATGAGATGTCTCTATTTCATTTTCCCTCTGATGATAGGGAGAGTCCTTTCAACACAACAATTCTTTCTTCAGATTGGGAGGTAAAATTATCTTATAGGTTTTTTTTAAAGATTTAATTTATTTATTTGACACAGAGAGAGAGAGAGAGAGAGAGAGAGTAAGCAGGGGGAGTGGCAGGCAGAGGGAGAGCAAGAAGCAGAGGGAAAGCGAGAAGTCCCACCTCAGCAGGGAGCCGGATGCGGGGCTTGATCCCAGGATCCTGGGATCATGACCCAATCAGAAGACAGACACTTAACCGACTGAGCCACCCAGGCGCTCCTCTCTTACAGTTTTAAGTACTATCTTCATGCCATTTATTCAAAAATCTTTTTAGAAAAATTATTTCTATATTGTATTTTTGCGGTTCTCTCTTTCTACCATATTCTCTTTGATGGTCTCATCTCTTCATCTTCTTCCCCCTGAAATGTGACTATTTTCAAAACAATATTTATCAACAATTAAATTTTATGCAAATAGCCTGGTTTTTGATACTATTTTAATTCTGCAGTGGCCATACCCTTTAAAACTTTGCCTTAGCTCTGTCAGCCATCACCTTACCTCAAGCCCTTCATCATTTTCCTTTTCACTGTACCATATTTTCTTTAATATTTTTCAAAACAAAACAAAACAAACCAAAGTATTTTCTACCTAAACCAATTTCTTGTTTCCTGGAATGAATCTTCAGCTCTTTACCTGGTCCTTCCATGCCATGTTTGTGTCTTTTCACGTTGCAGAAGCTCTTCAGATCTCAAAGGTGGTATTTACTGATTCTTCTGCTTACCCACTCTTGAATAAGAACCAGCCTCTCTGGGCTATTTGGAAGGTGCACCAAAACAGTCTGTGCCGATTGTCCTTGGGTTTGTTCCTGGCTTTTCTGGGCTTCATCAAGGTGTTCCTTTTAGAAATTGACCTGAAATCCTGAACAAAAATTAAGGAAAAAATTATGTTACTATTTCAAAACTTGGTGTCGGTAGTCTGAAGGGACATGTCAGTGGGGATGGCGGGTAGAGCTGGAGGAGGACAATTTTTCTCTGGCCGGTTTTCTTTCTTAGTTGGTACCCCTGCACTGTGGACCAGCTTTCTGTCTCTTTCAATTTGGCCTCATCTCTACTCCAGATACAACATATGGTTATGTCCTTGGGCATTGCCTTCATGAAGCTATAGACTTCTGGTTGAAGTCTGTTTCACTCAGTTTCATACCAGGGATGCCTCTAGCTTTAAAAGTGTTCCTTTTAAACCAGGTCAAGGGTAACTGGCCACGGTAACAGGAAGTTCAGCCATAGGGAAGCACGGGTCTCGCTCTCCCTCCAGCAGAAGCTGTTTCTGGTTGCTCTTCACCTGCAGCAGTTCTGAGTAAAATGAACCTCCTCTTTAAACAGCACAGCATCGCCTCTAGCCCTTTCCCCTTTAGATTAGGAGACTCCTCTTCCTTTCAGAAAGAGAAGTCTCATGTTAGAGTCAGCTCCTGACTCCACCGAGAAGCTGGATTTCAAAAACTCATGCTCCCCTCAAGGTGTCTGTTGGGTAGAGCTGCTGCTTTCTCGCGAAGCACCGCTCCTGGACACTCAGCTTGCTCCTAAATCCACGGCGGTCAGAGGCTCCCACTACAGTGAGGCCTGATTTTCCAGTGTGTGCCAAGACTCAGCCAAGTCCTCCAAGGAAGGTTTTCTGGAATATTCTTCCGGGGCTCCCATTCCTAGGACTTCCTCTACTTATTCTCTACAGTGTTGCCCCATTCCCGTGGTAAGAGGATTTGTGAATCAGTCTTTGATATTGTTTTAAATCCACTATATCAAACCAAAATTTTGTGGTAAGGCATTGTCCTAGTTCCTTAGTTCAAATTCTGATGAAACTTTTCACTTTAAAATTTTTTCTTTGGCCTTTTTTGGCTGGAAGCTTCCTTGCAGTATGATCGCATCAGGAATTGTAAACATCCTTATAAATTCATATGTTCTTCCAGTAAAATGTTTTAAGAAGTTTACTTAGTCCAAAGAATTCAATGTTATAGTTATTAGCTTTCTGTAATTTTAGAGTTGAGCAGCCGTTGCATAAGTAATATAAGTTTGAAACAACTACTACGGTTATCTTGTTCTCTCGCACAGATGAGATGTCTGTAATTTAGGGAGTAAGGTCAGGCCACAGCGCTCTTCTGATGACCTGGCCAACACTCAAGTCCAAGTGTCCTGACATGTTCTCTGTTTGTTTGCTTGTTTTTCCACTATGATCTGGCCTCACAGCCTTTGGCTAAGATCAAAAACGCATCTATTCCCTCTAGATCAAAAGGAAATTACCTATTTTGGCAAATGTCTTAAATTAATTACAAACTCACTAAATTTTTAAAAAATTATAGGAAACTCAAAACCATTGTTATATTACTATATCGGATAACATGATGGACTAATAAAAAAATAATAAAATAATAAGACCTAAATGGCCTGATTATGTTTATGCCTTGCTCTCTGTGGTGATGAACATGGATTCTCCTTTACCGCAGGTGGATTTCCTGGGCAGCATTAGGGTACAGTGAATTAACTCATGCCTGATTTCTACGTCTGGTGCTACTTAAAGATTTTTATTTATTTATTCATGAGAGACAGAGAGAGAGAGAGAGAGAGGCAGAGGGAGAAGCAGGCTCCCAAGGAGCAGGGAGCCCGATGCGGGACTCGATCCCAGGACCCTGGGGTCATGACCTGAGCTGAAGGCAGACGCTTAACCATCTGAGCCACCCAGGCGCCCTACGTCTGGTGCTACTTAGCTGCCTCCGCCAAGGCTTCTTTGCCAGGTGTTTCAGAATCAGAGCTGAAATCTATGGCCAAGCCAAAGGCATGCTGTGCTTGTAGCCACAATATCCCATCTGCCAGCTGTCTAAATGGAGTTTTCTTTCTAGAGACATCTGCTTATCTGTCACCTGACTGTTCTTGGGTGAAACTTCTGTGCCTGCTGTTAGTCTGTGACTTGGCTGAGGTACCACACTGTAATCGAACCTGTTCGCAGAGACAATACTCTGAAATGATATGTTTTATAATTATCTTCTTTAATCTTGCAGCATTTGGCCATGACGGCTACTCTTTCTAGCAACGCAACTCCTCTGAGATCCCTGACATCTTGCAGGTCAGAGAGGAGCACAGGATTCTGGAATCATACCACCTGGGTGCATTTCTACATCAGTTAGCTTTTCCCACAATAACACTGGGTAATGAACAACTATCACTCTTCATGGATTATGATAAGCATTTGTCTCTCATTCATCAGCTAGGATGGCTCTGCTGGTCTCAGGTGATTTAGGCGTGTGTCCGTGCATCAGCTGGGGTCTGCGGATCTAGACTAGGTATGCTAGGCGAGTGCATCTCAAGCTGCTGGTCCAGCCAGCTGCAGTCAGAACTCACGTAAACTCCCTGCATAATCATTCCAGGAAGCAAGCTGAGGAGGTTTGCAGGCTGGGAGTGATGCCAGAAACACAAGAGAGCAAGTGGGAGCATGGCGAGCCTCTTAAGTCCTGGGTTGGAACAGGTACACTGTCATTTCTGCCCACATTCCTTTGACTATAAAATTCAAATAGCTGAGCCCAAAGTTGAAAGGTGGGGAGGTACACTCTGCCTCCACGGGAAGGACTACAAAGTCACATGGTAATGGGCACGGATACAGGGAGTCACACACAAGGGGGGCCAAGAGCTTAATCTGCCATAGAATCCCCACAGGGCTGTTCTCACCTCTGTAGATGGGATACATTACTTAATTCTAAATTTTGCCTATGTTTTAGAGATAATAATAACAATAATCTCTACCTTATAGCATTGTTGTGAGGATAGGGTAAAAAATGCCTGCAAAAAGATTAAGCTATGTTCTAGCATATAGAAAGTGCCAGTAAATATAGGAGACAGAGGTAGTGGCATGATTCCTGCTTTTCTCCCACCTCCTCTGCAGCGGACTCTTGCCTGACCTGATCCTCACCTATGCATATTTCCCAAGCTTCCAGCCTGAGGCCATTTCCCTGCTCTCCCTAAACATGCTGCCTGGGTGACCTCTTTTATATCGGTAGTAATCTATAGTATAAAACCATGCGGAGGAGTGCCTGGGTGGCTCAGTCAGTTAAGCATCTGCCTTCGGCTCAGGTCATGATCCCAGGGTCCTGGGATCGAGCCCTGCATTGGGCTCCCTGCTCAGGGGGAGTCTGCTTGCCCTTCTCCCCCTGCCTCTCTCCCCCGCTCGTGCTCTCTCTCTCAAATAAATAAAATCTTTTTTAAAAAAAACATGCCGATTATCTCAAATCTCCTACCCAGACTTCTGTATAAGACCTCTCAGCATGTATCTTGTGTCCTATCTTCCTTCTTGGTTTTACTTTTCCTATTGCTGCACTTTTCCTGGAACTCAAGCAGGACCTTGCGTTCCCAGCTCCCTGTGCTTAAAGTAGACAGCACCTAACAGATGTGCCTTAAGGGGCATAAAAGAAGTCTGAGTAAAGGGCCTCCTAATTTGCCTGCCAGTGACAGACAGAAAAACAATCCCTCTTTAGATCCACCTGGTGCTTTCTTATTTTCCACAAAGTCATCACATAACCTGATCTGACGTTAGCCTCTCTAAAACTCCTCTGAAGCAGATATTCTATCCTCACGATCCACATTAAGGTTATTTGGATTAGGACCGATTAAAATTCCTCTTAAAATGCAAACCTATCGAGGAGGTGGAGGAGCAAAGCTTCTGACAGAAGCCCATTCTACCTGGCTCCCCTCATCGATGCAGACTGGCATATCAGGCAGGGCCAGGCGGCCAGACGGGGGGACTGGAGGGCAGGACCGGGGCACTGTGACAAGAGGTGGGTGCTGAGAGCTGCACACTGAGAGGTCTGAGGTGGAGGAAGCAGTGTGATGAATAGATGCTGGGGAACATGGCAGGAGAAAATGAAAAAAACCATTATGAAACTTGCTGAGAGCCAGTTCTGCCCCTCAGCGTTTCCCAAAGAGAAGCCTGGAAGCTTCTGAACAGCTTTTAGTAACACTCCCTGCGGCCCTTGTTTCTATAACTGTCAACAGAAGTCAAGCCGGGAAGAGTTAAGGGAGATCTGTATCTCTCAGAGATCCAGGAAAAGGAACAGTTATTTAAGAAGAAGACTAAAATTTGGGGTGCCTGGGTGGCTCAGTCGGCTGAGCATCCGACTCTTGATTTTGGCTCAGGTCATGATCTCAGGGTCGTGAAATCGAGCCTCGCGTCGGGCTCTGTGCTGGGCGTGGAACATGCTTAAGATTCTCTCTCTTCCTCTCGCTCTCTGCCCCTTCCCCAGCTCACACACTCTCTCTCTAAAATAAATAAAATCTTAAAAAAAAGACTAAAATTTGCGTCTTAGATAAATATTAAGGGATTATTAGAAAAGCACTGTTTGTGGAGACTAAGGTGAAAGTGAGTACTTGTTAAAAATTAAGATGGAATCTGGTAGAGTAAGTCCCAATTCAGGAATACTTTATGGCAAAGACAGAGTTCCCAGGGAGAGTTGGAGGGGTATGGAACAGCTTCCAAAACACATCTCTGTGAATCCAAGTTTCCTCGAAACCACCCAAACATAAATTGGGGTTCTCCTGCTGTTCTGGCATGGGCTGATGTTGGTGGCCTCAACCAAGCACATGAACCTCACTCTAACAGCTACATTTTATTCTACTCATAAGGTCTTAAGGGGCATTAGCAGACAGGTTCCATCTACGTGCTCTGTAGACTTCCATCTTATAATCCAGAACTTGTTCACCCACTGCCATGAAATCATAGTTGAGACTAAAAAGAGAAATTCTTCTGAAAAGATATGTAGACACTATCTTTATGGCCTCGGGGTGGCAGAGACTATATTTAAAAATACAGAAATCACAAACCATAAGTGAAAAGAATGGGAGTGCCTGGGTGGCTCAGTCGGTTAAGCCGCTGCCTTCGGCTCAGGTCATGATCCCAGGGTCCCCGGGATCGAGCCCCGCATCGGGCTCCCTGCTCGGCGGGGAGCCTGCCTCTCCCTCTCCCTCTCCCTCTGCCTGCCTCTCTGCCTACTTGTCCCCTCTCTCTCTCTGTCAAATAAATGAATAAAATCTTTAAAAAAAAAATAAGTGAAAAGAATGACAGATTTGACTGCATTAAAATCAGTAACATTTGTAAAATGAAAAAACATAATAAAATTCCTTGGGGATCTCATGCTCAGCTTTGGCAGTTTTCTGTCCATATAAAACACAGCTCTACCAAACCATCTCATTGTTTTGAATTTACAGATTAACTTGGATTGAATTACTATGTCAATAATAATGAATCTTTATAAAAATGATATAGCTCTCCATTTACTTAGGTATTTATGTTTTAAAATTTTTTACATATTTCTCCATAAGTCCTGCTTCTTTTATTAGATTTATTTATCCCTAGGTATAAAATAAATTTTGTTGCTACTGTAGATATTTTTAAAATATATTTTTAATTTGTCGCTAGTATATAGAAATTCAATTGTGTGTGTGTGTGTGTGTATGTATTTAGCATTTTTAGTTCTAGCAGTTTCTCTATACGTTCTTTTGGATTTTGATTGCATAAACCTATTGTCTGTGAATAATGATAATTTTGTTAATGTCTTTCCATGGAAGATAATGAAGCTTGCCTCCACTATATCCATTTTCACTATCTTCCTGAATGATAGCTCCTAATTTCATTCACTGAAGCCACATACCCAATTAAATTTTCTAAATTCCTTTGTAAGTAGAAGTGCCAAGGATACCTAGTTCTGACCAATGTATCATCAGTAAATCTTCTAGGGATTTTTCAGTGTTTTGAAAGGGACAGATGCATTTGGTCTCCTTCCTTTTGCCCCTTGTCCTTCCCCTTTCTTCCTGCCTGGAATGTGTACATGATGCCTGGGAGGAGAGGAGCCATCTTGCACACATGAAGACAAAAGCCGACACTGAGAATGACCTTCCTACCACTGATGACATTTCACAACTCTGTAAAAGCCTGAGACTGCCTACTTCTAGACCACTTCTTATGTAAGAAAAAAGAAACCCACCTTTGGGTATGGAGGTTCCTCAAAAAGTTGAAAATAGAACTACCATACGATCCAGCAATTGCACTACTGGGTATTTACCACAAAGATACAAATGTGGGGATCTGAAGGGGCACGTGCACCCCGATGTTTATAGCAGCAATGTCCACAATAGCCAAACTGTGGAAAGAGCCAAGATATCCATTGACAGATGAATGGATAAAGAAGGTGTGGTATATATATATATATATATATATATATATATATATATATATATACACAATGGAATATTATGCAGCCATCAAAATGAATGAAATCTTGCCATTTGCAACAACGTGGATGGAAATGGAGGGTATTATGCTGAGCAAAATAAGTCAATCAGAGAAAGACATGTATATGACCTCACTGATATGAGGAATTCTTAATCTCAGGAAACAAATTGAGGGTTGCTGGAGTGGTGGGGGTGGGGTGGGATGGGGTGGCTGGGTGATAGACACTGGAGAGGGTATGTGCTATGGTAAGTGCTGTGAATTGTGTAAGACTGTTGAATCACAGACCTGTACCTCTGAAACAAATAATACATTATATATTTAAAAAAAAAAGAAGAAGAAGAAGATAGCAGGAGGGGAAGAATGAAAGGGGGGGAAATCGGAGGGGTAGATGAACCATGAGAGACTATGGACTCTGAAAAACAAACTGAGGGTTCTAGAGGGGAGGGAGGTGGGGGGATGGGTTAGCCTGGTGATGGGTATTAAAGAGGGCACGTTCTGCATGGAGCACTGGGTGTTATATGCAAATAATGAATCATGGAACACTACATAAAAAACTAATGATGTATGGTGATGAACATAACATAATAAAAAAAATTAGTAATAGGCAAAAAAAAAAAAAAAAAAGAAAGAAACCCACCTTTGGTTAAGTCTCTTCCACAAAGTTTAAAATAGGTGGCTGAATGTAACTCCAATTTCTTAGCTTTCATTTATTTTATTCTATTCTGGAGTTTTGTTTTATTTCACTTCCCTCTTTCTAAACTGGTTTAATCTCTATTACTTCTTAAGATGAATAATAAATATCACCTTTTGAAGGTAAGGTCTTTGTCAGCTTTTGAAGGCAAATAGTGGGCAGAACCTGTACAACCAGGTAAATGCAGAATCTGTGTATGAGTTAGTTTACTGATTGAGAATTTAAGATGGCTGAATATATTTATTCAACTATTATTAAAGAGAATCCAGTGGGATTCATTTATTTTTAAACATGAATCAGTAAGAAAAGAGTCACAACCTTTTATTTTCTGTAACATTTATAAACAAATCACATTCGCATTTGCTTGATCACTGATTTACATAAAAAAGATAGTACAGCATAGTGGTATGAGTTTGGGTTTTGTATTCTGTCGGCTCTGCTTCAAATCCCTGTACTGTCACATTCAACTGGGTGACCTTAGACAAGACACTTAGCTACCACCTCCATGACGATCTCAGAATCTGGCAGAGGAAAATACCACAGACATAACAGTTATGGTTGAATATGATGAGTGGTATGAATAAGGTAAAGTAGGACTGAAGATTATGACCTTAGGTTTGATCAGTGCTGTAGAGGAAATGATGTAGGTTTTGGAGCCAAACCAGAACCAGAACCACTGCATTAAAACTGGTCCACTGCTAACAATATTTGACCTTTTTTTTCTTATTCGTCCATTTCCCATGCCTCAATTTTATTTTATTTATTTTATTTAGATTCAACTGGCCAACATATAGTACACCGTTAGTTTCAGATGTAGTGCTCAATAATTCATCAGTTGCGTATAAGACCCAGGGCTCACCACATCAAGTGCCCTCCTTAATGCCCATCACCCAGTTACTTCTTCCTCCCACCCACCGCCCCTCCAGCAACCCTCAGTTTGTTTCCTATAGTTAAGAGTCCCTCATGGTTTTTCTCCTTCTCTGATGACTTCCCATTTGGTTTTCCCTCTCTTCCCCTAGGATCCTCTGCACTGTTTCTTATATTCCACATATGAATGAAACCATATGATAACTGTCTTTCTCCAATTGACTTACTTTGCTCAGCATAATACCCTCCAGTTCGGTGTAATACCCATCCACGTCGGTGTAAATGGTAAGAGTTCATCCTTTCTGATGGCTGAGTAATATTCCATTGTATATATATACCACATCTTTATCCATTCATCTGTCCATGGACATCTCAGCTCTTCCACAGTTTGGCTATTGTGGACATTGCTGCTATGAACATTGGGGTGCAGGTGCCCCTTCAGATCAATACGTTTTTATCTTTGGGGTAAACACCTAGTGGTGCAATTGCTGGGTCGTAGGGTAGCTCTAAAACATCTGGAGGAAACTTCATACTGTTTTCCAGAGTTGTGCCTCAATTTTAAATGCTAAATTAACATTTGAACTTTTTTTGTGAAGGGCTAATTTTGGCTTGCCTTGGGATAGAGTAGGTTCTTCAGGGAAAAGCAAAGAATATCCAGTTGGAAGTCCTTATGCCACCACATACTGATTTTGGAGTCTTGGCAAGTTATAGGACTCTCTGAACTTCTTTTATTCACTTGTGGTTGGAATTTTCTAATATTTGCTTTAACTACTTTGTAGGAGAGTCATGAGGTCTAAATAAAATAATTCACGTGAAAGTTTTCTGTAGCACCACTCAAATGTCACATTTCACACAGCACTTGGCCCTATAGGTTTATAGGATATTCTCAATAAAAATTAGATCATTGAGTTCTGGATCCTTTCTTGTTATGTTAGAGTTAGTTGCCAAAATAATAACTCATCTTAAAAGTGTGAAGTAGTATCCTGAAATGCCCAATAGGTTTGACCCCTATGATTTCTCTATTGCTACATTTTTTTTAATTCTACACTGTACTTTCAAGTTGCAAGGCATGGGGCATGTAATGTTAGAATAATCCCAAATCCCAGCTCTCTGAAGAAGTGAAAATGTCTTTACCAACTCCTCTCAGCTACATTCCAGTTCCTTGGGAATTAATCCTATTTCTAGTGCAGGGTCAACCAACAATTAAAATATCCAGTTGGTACCTTTCTTGTCAATACCAGTTAACAACCAAACTCCACTCTGTTATTTTTAGCTTGTAAAATATTCTCAGCTCTTAGTTTTGTCATACACTGTTTTGAGGACTCCTTTAGCTAAATATAATGCATCTATTAGAGATCATCATTATTACCACATTTAAATTTAACCAACGCTATTTGTTCACAGTAATTATTTAGTCTCATGAAAGCTACAGTTTAAATATATGATATATTCTACCCATGAGAATTATTTGCATATGAAATTATCTTCAAAGTGAAATATTAGTATTACTGAAGCTTCTATCCCATAAACAAGCCTGGGACTCTCCCCAGTCACTCCCTGAAGAAAATAACCTGGTATAAATCCTCAGAAAATGAGAGCAAAAATACTACTCATGCTTTTTTTTACATTAGGAGCATTAGGAGAATTAGGGAGAATTAGGAGCAGAGCATGGAAAGGGAATCTGTAAGTTGGTGACTATGAATGATAGTTCCTCACAGAAGAAAATATGCTAAGTGGCTAATGATAAGATTTCAAGTAGATGATTCTCCACCCTGTTTTTAAACCAGTCAGATTTAATTTAAATCACTGTATTATATACACATATGAATTGTCCTACTGCTTCTTTCTATATAATATCTTATCTGTCTCTTTCTGCTTTTATTTTCCAATCTCTTGTTCAAACACTCATCCATTCACCTACAAAACTGCCTACAAAACCCACTTTTTTGCTCTGCTTTCCTTATGTTCATTCTATCAATTTCTAATCTATTTGAAATACTACTACAGATGAATTTTTCTTTAAAAAATCCATTTTATTATGCCACTTACATTTAAAAATCCTCAGTGGCTTTCTTTTTCTATCCTGGGAGTGAGAGGGAATAAGGAGTCAAAGATGACTCTGAGGTTTGAGCACCTAGGTGGGTGAGGATGTCACTAACACAGGAGACCCAGGAGAAGGAAGAGGAGTTTGGGGCCAGAGGGAGATGATGAAGGCAACAGAATCTGAGGGACTTGTGAGACACAGAGAGCAAGTAAGTGAACACTCAGACCTGATGCTCAAGAGAGAGAAATGAGCTGGAGAGAAACATTTGAGAGTCATCATGATATTGAGAATTATAAAGCCACATATAGGTGAGATTGCTTAGGAAAAGTGGATAGAGTGAGAAGAAAGTCTAGGACATACCTCTGATATTATTAGAAAACTTCTAATATTTGAGGAGCTCACATATGGAATAAAAATCAATTTGGCATAACTAGGGCCAATGGGAAAAAGTGTGAGAATCCAATTTTATTCCATCATTCAGGAGAAATGTGCATTAACTAGATCAATGGCAGTCACTTCCCCCGCCTAGGAAGCCCAGGAGCCTGGGCTGAGTCACAGTTTATCACTATATTGTAGAGAGATTACCTCCATGGAGTAAGAAAGCTGATCACATAGCTTCTCGGGTTCTTTCAATTCTCAGATTTTGTGATCAAATATGTTTCATTTTTCTCTCCAGTCTGTAAACACCTTGAGCCTAAGGATTATTCCTTAGAGAAGTGTCAGGCATGATGTGGATCTAAATAAGTATTATTTATCACTTAGACTTTGGAAAGCTCTGTAAAATTATATTAGCAAACATTTTTTAACCATCCCTGTTTATTTTTTTAAGAGATTTTATTTGTATGGTGACTAACATAAAAAAAAATAAAATAAAATAAAAAGATTTTATTTATTTGACAGAGAGAGAGAGAGCGAGAGAGGGAAGACAAGCAGGGAAGTGGGAGAGGGAGAGGGAGAAGCAGACTTCCCGCTGAGCAGGGAGCCCAATGCAGGGCTCGATCCAAGGACCCTGGGATCATGACCTGAGCTGAAGGCAGACACTTAATGACTGAGCCACCCATCCCTGTTTAAAGAACGTTGAAAACAGGAGGTAGAAATAAGATGAAGGAATTTGCAGGGCTGGTGGGCGAGAGAAGAGGAGGGGACAGACAGTTGAAGAAGAGAGAGAAGAGCCCTAACAGAGGGGAAATTTGTAGTTGCGTGCTTTAGAATAAGGATTTAGTTATGCAAAAAACAGCAGTCTAATGTAAGTGCTGGGAGACAGCTTAACTGTATAAGATGCCTTTGCTGTGATAGTGTGTGGGAGTGCCTAATATACACTGCACAGACAGTAAACACACACACACACACACACAAATTTGAGTTTTCCCTTCTCTGCCCTGCAATAGTCTCCCTATCAAAAAGATAACAGTCATATTAAAAGAAGGTATCCTACATGATGCTACCTTAAACCAAAATACAAATCAAACCACACATGCACACGCTCCCTAAAGCTTCAGTGAAATGTAGAAGGATGTGACATTTTACAGTTAACTGGAACTCACAGGCTTTTAGAAGCTAAAGGCATCACAGTTGGTGAGTACTTGGGAGAAGGTGGGACTGCAGTTAACAGGCAAAACGACATCTTCGATCAATGCCTTTACTTACATTTGTGCCAAAACAAGCAGTTGGTTCTTTGTGAAAACCTCATTATTGGAAGGTGTTCTTCTAGTTGTATTAATCGAGGCATGCATCAGCTAAGGCTGTTTACAGTTGGAAAGGTGTATTCCCCTGTTGTTCCTATGTTTAAAAGGGCGCGTTAGATAGAAAGCCTAATTTCCCTTGTGTTGTGGATTGTAAACGCTGCAAAATGGCTGCTTTCCTTCCCTGTCATTGCTTTGTTTGAGACAATTATACTCACTAATGCAAACACTTATGTCCTCAATCTTTCAGTGCAAAAATACTCCCTTTGAATTGGGTCATTTTGCATGTGTCTGGCAGCCATTTCTAGGGCTCAGCCAGTAGCTCATTTCAAAAGCAAATGATAATTTGCAGATTCCATGCAATGGAACTGAAATTCGTATTGTATGTCCTAATATTTTGTACTCTGTCTGCAGCTGCCAAAGATGATCTCCTTTTCTTGATACTGAGCTAAATTGGGCTAAATCCAATTCAACAAATTTATGGTAATTGCATTCTGAATGATTGTTTGGAGGAATACCACATGGTCTTTTCAGAAACCTGAGGCACCTATAGACAATGGATCCTAACCCTTCCTTGTCCTGCAGTTGCCAAATGACTGGGAAGGAAGTAGATTTCCTACAGAAGAACAGGTAGCCTCCATTGCATCATGAGTCCTACTGTGAGCAAGCAACATTCTTGGTGGATTACCTGTCACCTCAAAATATCTGCACCTTATGACTGGAGGTGATGGGCAAGACTGTCCGGTGACTTTGCTTATAAATCAATTCCTTAGAATGATAAGAACCTCAAAACCATTGGCGTGGTCTCAAAGAACTGGAATCTGCCCCTCCCCTGGCCCCCAAACAATAAAAAATAAGAAGTACTGCCATATTCAACCAATTCCAGCTCTAATAATATTATAAAACAGTCAACACTAAATAATTCTTACTTTGTACCAGCTGCTGTTCTAAGCACATTATATGTACAAACATTTCATCCTCACAAAGCCTAATTATACAGGTACTCTTTCAACAGTCCCCCTATTTTACATATGGGGACACTGAGCGTCCGAGTAGTTACGGGAGTTGCTCAAGTTCATAGAGCTATTAACTTGTAGAATCAGGATTCCAACAAAGGCGGTAGGGCTCTAGTAACTCAGCTCTTGGCTACTTTACTGAGGCTACTGTGATTTTTCAGTGTCTGATCATCATTATTTGAGAAGTGTTTCTTTAAATCTTTCTTCAAGCATTCCTGTTATTATTGAGGCCCTTTCCCTGTAGGGCATAATTTCATCTTGTTAATCTGCTTTTCTCTCCTTCCTTTTCTACCTTCCATTAGGTCTGCAATCAACGATCATGTATCAAGCACTACCATGTCCACAGTTCTTTAGTAGACATGAGACTATTTCACTTAAACAAGGAGCAAACTTTGCACATGTGCTCCATGCTTATTTCTTCGGCAATTTTAGTAAAAATCATATTTATACCACCAGTAGGAAGTTACTTCAAGTTCGCCTTCTACTCCTATCTTTATGCTTCCTTATCCTTTTTTTCCCAACTTTGCCCACTTTCCCCATCCCCCATCCCAAGTTACCTTAACTCCTAGTTATTAGACTTAGTGTTCACCGAAAGTCATGGATGGTTATTTTCAGTTGGAACAATTATAATAACGTCAATGTGTCCTTAAGATATACACTTTCTATCTTTCCTCTTAATAATAGTTTCTAAAATCTTCAGGTTCATTTAGTCACCAAGCCGGTCTGCCTAAATGTTTCTCAAAGCTGTTCGTTTAACCCCACTGCCACTTTGTAAGTACAGACTTACCTCGCTTGAGCAACTACAACACACCATTACCTAGTTTCCTTACAGGTAGTTATTTCACTCTCAAACCCATTTTCCACCCAGCTATAGTGCTTTCTCTAAAATACCCATACGGGGTGCCTGGTTGGTTCAGTTGGAAGAGCATGCGACTCTTGATCTTGGGGTTGTGAGTGGAGCCCCACCTTGGGTGTAGAGATTGCTTAAGAATAAAATCTTTAAAAAAATACCCCTCTGATTTTATCATATTATGGCCCAGCACATATGGCATATAGTCCTCATTCCTTTTGAGGGGGCTGCTGGCCACATTCCCAGCCCCTCAAGCCTTCCTCACTTCCTGCTTCCATCCTCCGTGTTCACTGCTCTCTGCTAGCTTTTGCTCTTCTCTCTGCAGGAACAACTGCCCCCCTTCTTTACCTGGCAACTCCCTGTCACCTTTGCACAGGCAGATCCCAGAGTATTTCTCCTAGGATGCCTTGCCTCTCCCTCCTACAGCTTCTCTACTGCAAACCACTCCCACTAGATTAGCTATTTCTTTCTGTTTTTCCCTCAGTCATGCATTTACTACATTGATTCAAAAATGGTATGTTTCTTTCTTCGGTATATCAGGTCTTAGTTCACCTTATGTTCATTAGGCTGTATTCACAATCAAGTGCTTAGCTCAGAGGGGATGTCATAAATATGTGTGGAACCGAACTGGAATTTTCCCATATTCTTCAACAAAGGAGGAGACCAAAGGGAGATACCACATTCCCAGCAGTCGTTTGATTTTTGTGGAAAGAAAAGGGAGATTGTTTCGGAGTCTCATGAGACTCTAATTTATCGTGCATTTTAAAATTTTACTTGCTTTAACGAAACTGTCACAGGACTAACTCACCCAAGAGAAGGTAACAAAATGATGATGCTAGAGCCCCATTCTATTTAAATTTAAATCTCCTTTTGCCAGGAAATGTCAGTGCTGATGCTATTAGAATCAGAGGCCCCACTTTTGCAGTTCTCCTGCTGGGCTTAAGTGAGCCACAAGTAGGTCAAGTGTCTCACTCCCTGAGTCAATGGCTCTGCCTGAAATAGAATGCAGATGGATAAATCTCTTCTCTCAAACATTGCTCAGACAAAGCCAGCATTTTGATGTAAGACCAAGCACAGCTAGAAATCAACATGGATGCCAATGCACCTGTTGAGAAAAAAATATTTGGAGCAAGGATTTATGATGGAGTGAGGATATGAACATATTCCGAGTAGTTTTCAAAGAATGCACTATCAATATTAGGAAAAAAATAATTCAACTACATGTGTTTGGCCCTAACAAAATAAACTTGATCCATAAATATGACTTAATTCATCTTTTACAAAAATGCTGCTACGATTCTGGGGCCAAGATTTAAAATAATCTTTTGTGTGATGTTTTTTAAATGGCATGACTAAGGTGTGGATGTGAGCTAAATTTAGTTCACAAGGAGCAAACAGAAGAAGTTGGCCTTCCCTGATCTGGTGCCTGCCTCTCTTTCACCTTACCACAGGTAGCCATGACCTTTAGATGCCAGCCACACCAACCCTTTTATCATACCACACTATCTTGCCTCTATGCCCTACATCATCCTGTTCCCCCTAGTTTGTCCTCATCCATCTTTTGTGCTCTCATCATGCTCTATATAGCCCACGGTTACCATACCTACCCTGTTGATATCTGGAGTCATTTCTGATTGTCACAGCTGGATGGGGAGGCCACTGGCATGGGTAGAGGTGGGGGGTGCTGCTAAATAGTCTACAATGTGCAAGTCCAATAAAAAAAAAAACTTGATAGTGCTGAGGTTGAGAAACCCTAACTTGGAATGTCTGCTACATCAAACAAGCTGAGTTAATGTTTGAGGAAAGAAGGAAGTCTGAGGCTAAGGAATGTGGTACATCTGGAATAATGACCCTCCGAGGAAGAACTCCTTTGCCATTCTCTCTCTCTGTTCTTGTCTCGTCTCTCTTGGAAAATAGCCTTCCATTCTCCTATTCAGCAGCAGGACGGTGTAGAACCTACTACTATACAGCCACAGCTCAAAGCCTACGGAGTTCTTCGTTAACATGTGCAGGGAACATATTTAGCGTGGACTGGAGCTAACCAGACAGGAGGAATTTGTTTAGTTCTGTATATGCTGGCTCTAGTTTGCAAGTCTGAAATTATTTTTTAAAAAAATGGATCCCAGGTTTATATGGAGAGTATAGCATTATCAAAACTATCTAGCATAATCAGATGCTCAGCAGAATGAAAACTCACCAAGCAGAAAATTTATGAGTGCCAATACATCTTCAAATTGAAATGATCTTAAGGGATTATACAGCACCCCCCCCCCATCTTGCATGCTTCTTTGAGGATCAAAGAGGAAAATGGAAAATTTATAACAACCTTGCTAACTAGAATTCTGGGTTTTAAAAAGTCCTTTGAGGTTGTCTAATTTTATTCTGCTATAAAATGGCTTCTCAGTACACAAGAGAGAGGAACTCTCTCTCTACTGTCCCTTCCTGGATTTAGTTCTTAAGTCCCCTCAGGCCATGAGGACACTAGTGGATACCCCATAGTTCTGCATCAGCCATGCAGGAAATGGAAAATCCCACAGACATTAAAAATGCCAAGCTGGGGTGGATGTGGAGGGTGGGGTTATTTGGGATTGGGAGGGGAGGGAGAGACCCAAGAATCTGAGATGCCTTAAACTGACAAAACTGCCCATATTGTCCTGTCTGTTTCTTTCCAGTCTTCCTTACAAAGAGCCACATCTTGATCTGGGCAACTCGTAAAAGCCATGATCTAAGGGAATATGGGAGGTCGGGAGGCTCAGCCCCATTTGCAATCCAGATTTTTCTCTAGAAGGGAGAGGGGGCACTCAATCTATTTGCCTTCTTCAAATATCAGCTACCCAGTTAAACAAAATTGGTACATCTAAAATTTCAAGTTTTTCAATTTCAAGATTTGAAGTTCCAGTTATCATAACTGGTGATGGGACAAAGGTGAAAGAAAAACTCTAAAACAATCGCCCAATCTAATTAATATTACAACAAAGCTCTAGTAATAGAAGTAAATGCACACAAATGAAATTACCTTAGTAACAAAAAACCAGAAATGTGGTGCCCGAATTTAATTTTACATTAAGAGAAATGACAACCCAGTCAAGTGACGTTATCACTAAGAGAAGTGAAATTCCTGAAACAATGTGAAGACTTTGCGCTTTTCTTTTCCTTTCTTTCCATCAGAGAAACCTAAATTAGTTTTCCATGCTCAAGTTTTCTAGCTACTCTAGATAAGAGTTTCTATTTAGAAATGATTTATTTACAAGATACCTTGCTGATATTACTGTTAATAGGCAGAGTGTTTAAATACTTCTAAGTAGAAGAAAGCATGTCATCTCTTCCCAGAATACCTGTAAGAGATATCTGGGCCTTGCATTTTTGCATAGTTAGTGTCCCTAGGCGGGAATATACCAGATTTGCACTCTGTTGCTGCCTTTTTTCAACATGTGTCATCTAAAGGAGTGAGTGAGTCGTGATTACACCACCTTCAGTCTCCTGGATGGCTGTGCATTCTTGGTCTTATAATCACACAGTCAGGCTGAGGTTGTACCCTTTGAGCTTTATGAGGAAGGAGCATCTGCATAATGATACATGGTAATTTTCCTTGTCTACTAACCTGAATTCCATATAACATACAACAAAGTACACATTCCATTACCAAATGTTTGATTAGGACATATTAAAGATATGACCTGGTGCTATTACAGTGTTTTATACTGATGTTCTTTGCTTTGACAGAATGATGTGTAAGATTGGTATTGAAGATTTTTCTCCGGGTAGTTGTAGACTCCACATGTAAGGAATTTGAGTGGACTGACATATATTTTCTTGAGAATGATTTTTTTTTTCTTTAGTCTCCTTAGCATATCCTACATGAATAGAGTAATTGTATTATTTACTATCCAGTAAGGGATGCTTTTGTCTGGAAAAAGTTTCAGGTAGATGGGACACTTGGACCACAGACACACATTGAGACAGCCCCAGGCAAACTGAAACTGTAGGTCATCCTACATAAGAGCAAATGGGCTGGGAGACATGGCACAGTACTCCAGACATGTATTTTAAATGAGAGGTGTGGCCGAAGATTGCATCTTCTCCTCAACAAAGGCACCAAGTATTTTTTTTTTTTTTTAAATGAAATCTATGTCTATGAATTGTTCTGGTTGCTTGGTCAAAGAAAGAGTGAAGCCACAAATAAATGGAACCTGTAGTATTTGTGCTTACTTACCAAAGCACGGGACATCACTGCGAGTGTAAGACAGGTCTTTAGGGGTATTCGAGTTCAATTAGCTCCACTGAGATAAACATTGAAAGATGGGACAAAAAAAAAAATATTCTCAATCATGGCCCGAAGAATATATTGCCCACTCATGTTCAATGCCAAAGTAAGACTGAGATTATAATGCTGTCATTTCTCCCACCATCAACTATGGTATTATCAATGAATTCTCGCATTCCACTCTGTTCCTTTTCACAGGACTTGAAGATGTATCATTGATCTAAAACACCTATAAAACTTACTCTACACCAATTATAACCTGCAATCATAATGTTGAAATTCTTAGCATTATGAGGACTTTACTTGGAGTACTTGAATATCCATATGTTTTTACCTGCTTCCCCTATCTTGTTAAACGGTTGGATGCTTAGCTGGTATTGTTTAACTGACTTGAACATTTTAAGAATTCAATAATTCCACTCTAACTTTAGTCGGAAGCTGCTGGCCTCGATCAGTCAATGCCCTGGTGATAATCCTAACCAGCACCCGAATGGGTCATGTCATATCAATCTAACCAAGCTCTGGAAAATCTGTGCTCTATTTTGAAGGACTGGTGGTTCCCACTGCCTGTGTTTCTAAGCCGGCTGGCAGATGACAACCTTCTGCATTTAATAACTTCTCATTTCCCTGCTAGATCATAGTAATTTTTAAGGTATTTCATATGGCAATTAATGAATGACAATTCTGAAAGAAATTCAACCACAGGTGGCACAATAATTGCAAATATCTTAATGGAGGCAGCAATACATGGACAGCTACCTTTATACGTGGTTACGCTGATACATGTCCAGGCAATTACCACAAAGGACAACTTATATTTCTGGGAGCTGGCAGGTTGCTTTTCATTTAATTATGCAATGAATACCTGATTTCAAAAATATGACAATGTTGACAAAATACATCCATAAATCAAGAGACTATGTAATGCACTAGGCTGGTTAGTTTTGCAAATGGAATAAGAGCCACTGAAATGGTGAAATGGCAAGAATTTTCATTGTGACAGTGTAATTAGGGTAACAAAACAACCCTTCACTCCTCATATTTTTTGTAGTTTTCATCCTGCTTTTTAGAACCCAGAATAATTTCACATAGTTGCGTGCGTTTATTTTTAAAAAGCTGAGCTATGAAATGGTTCATGGTGTTTGTCTCTACAAGGTAGCCAAATCAGTTTTAAAACAGTATGTTAAAAGAGAAAAGCTAGTAGCATATGAACTGCAAAAAGGGATGGTGCATAGGTCAACGGATATTATAAAGAATGTGGTAGGGCCTTGTGACCTGATGAATCAAGAGGATCAATCTGCTCAGGATCATCACCCTTCCCTCTCCCAATTGATTATATCCATCTGGTTCTCATTATCTTTCAAGGATTTTCTGCACAGTCCATTTTCATGAGTTCTGCCTGGGCTTCCTCCCTGTTTTCAGAGCATGTGTGCTGAGTTCTGCAGACTCACCCCCGTCTTACGTATCCTTGCATGTTTTACAAACTTAGAATGGCATTTGGGCTGCTTGGCTTCAAACCTCACTTGGTGATAATGACAACAGATTTGCTGCTGGAGAACTATTGTGAGCTTCTTGTTTGCAATCGAGTAGGAGGTGGCACCTGCTGGGCAGGACAGCTCAGGGACAGTGAGGACAAGGAGGCACTCCCCCACATTTCTATTTCTAATGAGTCTTTCTCATGCAACAGAGTCTACCAGAGCAGAGTTCTCTGCCCCTTGTCGTGCTCACCAAGTATTAGATGGATGTTTGAAGAGGAGCCAACTCAGTGCTGACAAAGGAGAGAGAGAGAGAGAGAGAGAGAGAGAGAGAGAGAAGGGTAGGGAAGGGTAGGGAAGGGAAGAAAAGTGTAGCAACTTATTTAAAAATCAATTATCTCTTTACATAATCGTATGACATCTATCACTCTGGAACTTAAATGCTCCCACATATCAAGAATATACTGAAATATGTCAGGTCCAAGCAGCCAAGAGCAGACAGCTTTGAATAAAGATGCCCTGTGACAATTGTGATGTTCTGACCTGCCTCCTAATATCATGCCCATGTCAGCAAAAGGCATCTGGGAGACAGCGTGCAGTTTGCAGATCGGGGGTGGGTTGGAAGCCCAGGTCAAGTTGAAGAGTGGGCAAACCTAAACTGGATTAAGTGAATGCAACTCTGTCTTTATCTAAGAATGAAATAAAAATTAAATGAAAATGGGGAATGAAGAGGCCTCACACTATGGACTGGGGTGCACTGGACAGAGAGAGAGTGCTACGCCACGTGACAGACTGGATGGGGACAAGGCAAACAGCAGCCTCACAAAGGAATGAAGGAGGTTAAGGTGAAGAGAGGCCATAATGGTATAATTTAAATTCTCTGTCTGAACAAAATCTTACAAGGCTCTCGGAATTACAGGGCGTCATAAAAACACGCACCCACACATCCCAGCAGCGAGCAGTCTAGTTTATCATCCCTTTTAGGTTTTATACACCAGAAGTCTCCACAGTAAGAAAGTCAACACTACATTTTCACAGGACTCACCGGAGCAATCCATTGTCTGGATATGCACCCAGGGGGATGCATTCTCTCCACAACTCCAGTTTCTGCCACCACATGCCGCTTTGCCTCTCCACACCGAGGAACGAGCTCGCCGCACCCGTCCTTACAGATGAAGAGAACTACCCCTGTACAGCGATCTGCCAATTAAAAATTAAGGAGAAAATGGTCATTAGAATCCAAGACCTGACTTGCTTTCCTTTGGCCCTGCCCACCCACCATGTTGGGCTGTGCCATTCCCAGTGCTAACGTTTCCAGGGTTTCGTAAACTGTGATGTTTAAGTCCAGAGGACCTTAAGGGAAGAAGAACGTTTTCGGTTATTTGTCGAGATCTATGGCAGATTAAGAACGACCAAGGCCAGGTATGTTCCAAGAGGTCGCAGAACATGGCTTTCTTGCCACGGTCTGTGTGAAGCCGTATCTGTAGTTTAGGTCCTGTCCCTATTTTTCTGTCTCCTCCCTTCCTCGCTTTGTTCTTTTCTTACACTTAGACACTTAGGAGAACAAGAAGATGAGGAAGAGGAAACACCTTTGATGCTTTTCCTTTGAAAATCCGCATTGGTGTTAAGCTCTTTACTCCACTGAGATTTGCAGGTCAATGAAACAGTGCCTTTGGAAAGGGCGATCCGCAGGGAAGCCTCCACTGGATTCTCTGGTCCTCCCTTGACAGGCCACATAATTGTGCGGCAAATCGATATGTCATGCCCCGAATGTAGGCAAGCTCACAGCATGTGATAGAAGCTCCTGTGAGGAAATGCTCTCTCCAGGAAATGGAGCTGAACAAGCCCACTGAGAATGAAGAGTGGGCCTGGCGGGGAAGCTGCCGCTTGGCTGTGAGCGATAATAACTGCAAACCCGACCCCGGCTTCCCTGGGCGGGGAGGAGCAGACGCTCGGCCCCTCGGTCCCCTGCTCCACGCTCCTGCACTCAGAGCTTGCCTTTGGCAGGAAGGGCAGTGTGCTGGGTTCTACTGTGATCCACTTCTGTTCCCTCTATTGCTTTTGATGGCTATCATCTTCCATTTCCCCCGGGGTAACTTCTATTGCTCTCTTGGTGTGATCATCTTAATTTCACACTGATCCTACACTGAAAATTAGAGATGCTTTAGGCTTTATTTGGTTTTGTTTTTGTTTTTTTTAAGATTTTATTTATTTATTTGAGAGAGAGGATGAGAGGAGAGAGAGAGCACATGAGAGGGGGGAGGGTCAGAGGGAGAAGCAGGCTCCCCGCCGAGCAGGGAGCCCGATGCGGGACTCGATCCAGGGACTCCAGGATCATGACCCGAGCCGAAGGCAGTCGGTTAACCGACTGAGCCACCCAGGCACCCCAAAGATTTTTTTTTTAAGATTTTATTTATTTATTTGAGAGAGAGAGAATGAGAGAGAGCAAGCACATGAGAGGGGGGAGGGTTAGAGGGAGAAGCAGGCTCCCCGCCGAGCAGGGAGCACGATGCGGGACCCGATCCAGGGACTCCAGGATCATGACCTGAGCCGAAGGCAGTCACTTAACCAACTGAGCCACCCAGGCACCCGGCTTTATTTGTTTTAAAAAAAAAAAAAAGCAACTTTGTAATTCTCAACATTTCTCAACATTTATTTATTTTTCCATGGGCAGCCACAGCATTTAGAGAAAAAAGAAAGCTGTAGTTGGATGGGCTAGTGGGTAGCATCAGATTAGGGGACTAAGTCATTTAAAGACATGTATCCCGTTACTACACTATTTTGATTTGTTTATTAATATGCAGTTCATCTGTTGGCTTCCCTAGCTCCCAACACACGCACAACTAAAACGCGCAACGTTCTGCTCCGTGTGAGAAAATTATATAAGTCAGATATTGCAGAGCATTTGCAAAGAATAATCAAACACAAGGTTATAAAATGGCTAAGAGATTAAAATGAAGAATTACTAAAAAATTGTGTAATTGAGGGCGTCTGGGTGGCTCAGTTGGTTAAGCGACTGCCTTCGGCTCAGGTCATGATCCTGGAGTCCCGGGATCGAGTTCCGCATCAGGGAGCCCGCTTCTCCCTCTGACCCCCCCCCCCCCCCCCCCCCGCCTCATGTGCTCTCTGTCTCTCATTCTCTCTGTCTCAAATAAATAAATAAAATCTTTAAAAAAAAAATTGTGTAATTGAAAAAACTGGGGGAAGTGGCATATTTAAGGGGCTCAGTATACTTTTCAAAATTATAGCCTTTGAAAGGTCACAGTGGAGTTGAACAGACTTGTGTCAGATACGAGTGGAGTACATTTGTGCAGGGCTGGTTAGGTTTCCAGCTGGAAAAGAGTTGGTTCATGTTGCAGCTCTGGGGTGAAGTCGTTGGAAGCCAATCCCATGAGCAGACACAGACAAGTTCTACCGGTACGGTAGACAAGTTCTACCGGTACATAAGGTGTATCCTAACAGATGAAGGAGCAAGTCACTGACAGCAACAAAACAAAGCCAGACCAATCCACAGGATCATGTCGGTCCACAAGGACTTTTCACAGGGCTGATATGCTGGGGTGTTCGGTATTGCCCAGTGGGGAGTGGTACTGGCAATCTTCTTGATGGTCATATAAAACACTCAGTGTTACGTGGAGGTAAAATAGTGCAAAATGACCGTCCTAAAGAGGAAGCATTCCTAGTCAGAACCTGTTTCAGGAGGGATTATAAGGGATCAAGCATTAAAATAAGGAGTGTTCAATCCTTCTTTTCTTCTTACCAAGGAGCAGTATCAGATAGAATTGGGGTTTACATTCTGTTTCTGCCACTTACAGTGTGACCTTGAGCAGGTCAGTTATTCTCATCTATTAAATGAAAATAATGATGTTTCACACAGTCATTATGAATTTAGCAGTTTTGAATCCCATGCCCAATAAATAATAGTATTTTTAAAAGAAGCTTATATTCTCAGAGCGCCTGGGTGGTACAGTCAGTTAAGCGTCTGACTCTTGGTTTCAGCTCAGGTCATGATCTCAGGGTCCTGAGATTGAGCCCCACTTTGGGCTCTGTGCTCAGCATGGAGTCAGCTTGAGATTCTCCCTCTCCCTCTGCCCCTCCCACTCATGCTCTCTCAAATAAATTAATAAATCTTTAAAAAAAATAAAAGAAGCTTATATTCTCACTTATTTCTAAGTAAGTTCTATGAATTAGATTCAATAGGTACAACTGCATATTTGTAAATACCGTGAGGTAGTCTCGATTCTGGAAACAAAGAAAGATAAGACACAGATTCTGCTTTTGCGAGTCTTCACTTCAGTGCAATGGAAGAACAAGGCACAGGAAAAAAATAATGAGTGCCAAAAATGAAGTATAAACAAAGATGCACTGGAAACTTGATCAGGGAGCAATCCGTTCTGATGGGTGGGATTGGAGAGGACTTCACTGAGGAGGTGGCATTTTGAGTGATTCATGAGTAATGGATATGTATTTTTCCCTAGTTCAATTTGTCAGCTCAACTTATTCCAAATCACTTTGTCATGATAATTACGATGGCAGTGAATGGCACACCCTGGACTCAATGTCTAATTTGGGAGAAGAGATAGAAAACATATTCCTTCTCCCATGTATTCTGTCTATTTAATCACTACAACTTTGATTGGTTATCTAAGAAGTAATCTAGGCTTGAAGAGAGAAGATGCTCTACAAAATCATCTTTGGGAATAGAAAAGAAAAGAAACAAAAAAAATTCCTGATTCCCATCCAAGGTACACAACGATTCACTAGTTCTATATTTCCAGTAGTTAAACACTCAAAAGCATTAATTTTAAACACTGTTTTAAGTAGTAAGTTAATAGAAAGGCAAGGTGGTAAGCAATAATAGCTAATATTTATAGAGGGCCTACCATGTATCAGGTGCTCTTCTATGAACTTTATATACATTAATTTACTTAATCCTTAAAACAGTTCTATGAATTACATATCATCATGATGCCCATTTCATTGTTGAGGAAACTAGGCATGAAAAGATTAAATAACTATTCCCAAGACCACAGAGCTAAGTAGAAAGAATATTAGCTTAAAAACTGGGAGATTCTCTGTTTCCAATCTGTTCTAACTAACTAGATAAGAGACCTTGGACCAGTCACCTACATTTGCATGGGAAAGTAATTAGGAGAATTCTCTGAGTTCTTCTAACTGTGCTAAAACTATATATAATCTTTGTTTCAAACAGATGTTTTAAGTATTTTCATATTCATTCATTTAATATTTTAATTTAAAGTAATTTAACTTAAAGTAGTTCTTCAACAACTTTCTTTGCCTTTCTGTTTTGTATAATTAAAGACATCAATTCAAAATAGTTTATGTTAGGAAAAATTAGTAAGAACTCCAGGTGGGAAATGCAAGAAGGAGGAAATGTAGAAGGCACTTATTGCAAGGAATATGAGTCATACCTATTAACTTTTTTCTCGCATGTCTGCTCACCCTTCTTTTTTTTTTTTTTTTTGACAGGGGGTGGGGGGTGGTGCAGAGAGGGAGAGAGAGAATCCTAAGCAGGCTCCAGGCTCACAGCCTGACAAAGGGCTCAATCTCACGACCCTGAGATCAGGACCTGAGCTGAAATCAAGAGCCGGGCACTTAATTGGCTGAGGCACCTAGGCACCCCTCTCTGTTCCATATTAGTTTGCCTACAAGTTCTCCTGCTTCAGAGTCACCCCTTGGATGAATTTTTATGCTCCAATCTATTAGCATTTTGATAAAGAATCTTAGTTAACATAGAACACTATGGTCATTATATATATATGCGCACACGCACCATTTTTTAAATTAGGTCCCTATTTTCACTGGTCCTAGACAAGTTAAACAACTGTATTTTATATTCTGTAAGAATGAGCAATTCAGACAGCAGTCTGAAGTGGACAGGTAAAAGATGTATGCATGATTAGGAAACATTAAACAAATGCCTAAATCAAAATGGCGTGCCCTCGCTTCTAGCCATTCGTGGAAGGCTTCACTTCAGTAAGATGGAGGAAAAGGACAGGGTCATCTGAGTCTGACTGTGGCTTTACTGGAAGCCAGCCATCCTGCACACTGGGCTGAGCTGCATAGCCTCTGGCTTCCCCTTACAAGCTGTGCTATAAAAAAGAAGCCCAGAAAACTGATGGGCCAGATTCTCACTCTGTGTGACTCCATGGAAGTCTTTCCACTCGCTTTGTGAGATTTCAGGCCCATCCAGGAGGCGGGATTCTCCTTAGAAGAACTTTAGAATACAGCATTGTTTGAAAACAAAAGGTTGGATTTGGCCCTAAACAAATACGTGAGATTTGGAGAGGAAATCTAAACTTGCCAAAGGGCATGATTTCTTGCCAGTCTGTTCTGAAAAGCCCTCATTTTCCTTAGCTTTACAAAGTCATCTGTCCTTTACCAAGATAATAAAATTGATCCAAATTCTTGACATCGTATGTTTGGACAAAGAGTCCCTTCTGTGGCCTACTCTTAAAATGTACTTCTCCCTTAAACAATCCAAAGGTAAGGAATGGAATGATAATCCTCTCTTCTAATCATGTTGCTTTCTCTCTGGTTTCCTTAAAACCATTCTCCCAATTTAGGTCATACATATTTTATATTCTCTCCTACTTCCCAGCCTATTTTGAATAGGCAGGCCAACTGTCCCTTCTCTCTGTGATTCCTTCCTGTTATCCTCCCTATCCTCTCCATTCCTGATACACTTTAAACTGTGCTTCCCAATCCAGGTTATATTCCATCCCTCACCACAGTGCTGGGGAAGGATTTTGTGTTGTGCACCTAGTTCCAGTTGGTGGATGCTCATAAATTTGGAGTGATGAGGAATGTCATCCATGAGACATCCATAGTCAGTCACTCCATGAACTCACAAGGCACCTGGGCCCTTATGTGGCAGGGTGTAATTTTCCACTTCAGCTGGTGGTATACTGCATGCACGATACCCTGGGCTGTGGCCACATCTGTAATGAAGATGGAAGTAGGACCAACCCAACTGCAAGGCTACTGCAATTCTAGAGCCCTGGTCCCAGTTAAATTTATCATGCTTTGAGGAGGAAAGGGGGGATAGCCAAGTCCTCAAATGCCACTTAGTCTGACATCCCACCTCTGCACTGTACCTCATGAGATGCTCTGAAACGTTGGGCTACCGCCATCACATCCGCTTCCCTTCTACTGCTGACCCCAATGCCTTAGACCTCCTACCATCACCAGCGCAGAAATGGCAGTCAAGCCACCCAAGTAGTTGTCGTTCTTTCTTTCCTTCCTTCCCTTTCCTTCTTTTTTTTTTCTTTCCTTCTTTCCTCCTTTCCTTTCTTCCTTCTGATTAATGGAATGTGGAATACTTTTTCTTACTAATAACTCAAAGACTTTAATTTGTTTCAGATAAGCTTGTTGTAAGCCATTTTTATATTCAACGTTGTAATATATTCTGTTTCACATTACTTTTGAAATGAATGTGACTGTTGGTTTCATGACTATCCCTAGCATTGCCTATTTGTCATATAAGGTCAGTTACGTGAAAATTTGTAGATTCAGGGATGAGAGATACGAGTTAGCACACTAAAGCTTTGTAAAATCCTAGGAAATGTTAAAATAGCTGTTTCTGTGGGTTCTCATATCTATCCCACATTTCAGGAATGCCTTCCACATTTAAAGACCTCTTAAGACTTATAAATTATTTAAAACTGCAATAGTAATACCTTCCTATTTTATCTGTCAAACAACATAGGAATCCACAAAAAAAGCTAACACACTCTAGTCACAAAGCCCTGACTACCCATGTGCCTGAGTAATCAACAGGAAAAGGTTTATGTTTATTTTTTATAACTTTCCCTAAAAATATATTATATTACTAATTATATTAAATACGTATTCACAAATATAGGAAATTTGCCTTGTTTTGTTTGAATTTCAGTTTTGCTTTTACAAACATGGAATTACACTATACATGTGTGTGCACATGTGTGTGTGTATAATTTAACCAACCATTTCCCTCTTCATGGACGTTAGGATGGTTTCTTGTAGGTGGAGGTTATTTGCCTTTTTAACTACAGGTCATGCTACAATAAACATCCACCTATATGTGGTCAGTTTTAAAAATCTATTCTTGCCTGGTTTCCAGATTTGGGTGATAGACTTAAGAAGTTGGCCTTTAAAAAACCCTGTTATTTTTTCCTTACATAAAAAATTAAAGAATGCCAAATCTCTATGACTTTCTTGGGAGAAAACTGTAGCAAAGGATAGCATGACTTCAAATCTTAAAATTTTATTTGGATACACAACTTTTGTGTTAGGACAAACTACTACAGACTCCCATTTTCCACAGCCCATCTTCAAAAAAACGTATTAAATCTCCTGAAAATAAAAGGAATAGATTTTGGAGAGGATATTAAATTATAGGTCTCAAACCTTGAACATGAAGACAGAATGTTAACTAGATAGGAATAAACATATTAACGCAAGAGACCTAAAAGTGTCTAAAAGTAGATGTCAAAGATGTATTCAGCCTACAAATAAATGCCTAATTAAGTTTTGTTGTATTCAGTCTTGCTTATTGTATACTGCACGAGAGACTGCTGTGTTTGAGAACCCTTAAGAGTCCAGGGAATAGTAACTATTTCAGTCCTCCATCTAAATTTAACTTGACCAAATCAACCAAATGTCCACTTCCCCCAGCCTTGCTCTATTCACAATCAATGATTAGGTGAACAACCTGTCATTTAATCATTAATACCCAATGGACGATCAGACTTACTCCTTAGGTACTGAATAGTTCAGCCTGGAAAGGAGAGTATCTTTGACCTAAATAGCAGCATAATTATCCCTAATTATCTGTGTAGACATAGATTGGACTAATCTGAAATCCTTGCATACTCAAACCTAAAATCTTAGATCTGTGCCAGGGGTGAACGTATATGAGTTCTAATCCTAAGTACACATCAAAGTGGTACTAAACTAATATTCACTGAGTGCCCATTAGGCACCAGGCACTGTTGTAAGGGATCACGTGCACATATCTAATTCTCACAACAAACTGATTGAGGTAGTTGCTGTAATCATGCACATTTTACTGATGATGAAGTTGAGGCTCAGAGAAATTAAATAACTTGCCTTCAATCACATAGTTTAGTCATTGTGGCAGAGCTAAGTATTAAACCCAGTTCAAGCTCTTTCTACTAAAATTACTAGGTGCAGGAGAACGACTGGGAGCTGCTGTAACAAGTAAACCCACAAACACGCGACAGCTCACACACAACTGCTGTTTATTTCATGTGTACCAAGAGTCCAAGGCACATGTTTCTGGTCTGTGGGCAGCTTCCTCAACAAGATCATTACGGGACCTAAGCTCCTTCCATCTGGTGGTTTTGCCAATCCCTAAGGACTCATTTTTACCAGAAGAAAAAAAATGAAGCATAGGGAAGGGAAACATAAGAGGTTAAAATGGAATAAGCCTAGAAGTGGCACAGACCGCCACAAGGCTCAGCTTCCCTGCAGAGGAGGCTGGGGAAATGCAGTCTAGCTGTGCATCTTGAAAGAAGAGAAAGCAAATTTTGATGAACAACCAACTATTCTCTGCCACATCCTCATTTTTCGTCCAGTAGGAACTGGCAAAATATCTATGCCCTGGGGTGCACAGAAACAAAGAGAAAATAGAGCCATGCCCTTCAGGAATTCATAATTTAAGCTGGCAACAAGGAAATTAATCTATAATGAAAAATAACAGGACAAGCTGGCATAACAACCGCCAACTGTTTTATAGGAATTGAGAGAAGGGCAATGTGATTATGGGCAGTATTATAAAGGATCTGAGTTATATCTTGAAGAGAAAGAGCAAGGAACCTTTGGTTCCTGAGGGGAAAACCAAAAAAAATCTTAAAGTGAAAAAACAGTATATATTTGGACTGGAGGCCTCAACTCTAAACTTCAACTACTTCCCAGTTTCGTCTCGGGCAGGTATCTATGCCCCACAGTAGATGTCATATTCTCCTGATTGACCTTAGCCATATCGTGTTGTAATATTTCATATTCTCATGGCAGGTAAACAGATTGAGAAGGGCAACTGAACAAAATTAGGAACATGGAGGGAATTTTGCATGGATATTTTTGCTTAATGGCTTGTTTTAGGTCATCTATAGGATAGTGTATCACTGATACACTCTGAATCATACTCTACTCTCCCTGATCTAGAGTCATCATGATGACTTAAACAGAACCATGGAATTTTGCTGTGGACAGAAATAGTTTTGCCATTTTCTAAAATTGTCTGTTTTTGCTCCAACATATAAAGCTCTTCTAAGACAACATCTATTTGCCTCATTTTATCCTATGAAATGAGAATGATGCAAAGGCCATCAAATGCACAAATCTCCTAAAGGCTTTTTCACTGGTGACTCAGAATCCCTGTATGTGTTAGCAAGTAAGTGGAGGGGGGAAATATCCACTTCACCAAGAAAAGCCATAAAACCTTTATTCCACATAGGAGGAAGTCCACCAATAGCAGCACACATTGCTGCCCAATATCCCAGACACAGAACAAGGAAGCTAAGGGCGGACATCTATTAAATAGGCCACTGGATCAGAAGAGAGGAAAAAGATTAGAAAGATGGACAGTAGAGAACTGATGATTCTGAGCAATTTGGAGGATCCTTTTATGATTCCTGATGAGATGTAGTAAGACTGAGTTTTGGGAGCCCACTTCAATTACTGAGGTCCTACATCTGAACTTTTGATCAGATCATGTCCTACTTCAGGGCCTCCCCAACATTCATTCTTGAGTTCTAGCTACTCTGCTTGAGAGGGTAATTAATATCAAATCGGCAATTCCAACAAATACCCTTTATTCTAGTGGGAGCTGACTTGGGTCAGACATTAGAGGGAAGACTGAGGGCTGTGTATGTGAATAACAATAGTTGTTGAAGGAACCCACATTGTGGATCTTAGTTTCTACCAGCCAGCTCTACATGGTTTTCTCTAAAAGCAATGATTCACCCATGTGTTTGCACTGAACCTCTGTGTGAGCCAGAACAATGACTTCTGGTTGAGTGGGACTTTGAACAGAGAAGGTAGCTTCAGGGCAAGGCAAAACGGCTATGTATAAATGGATAACAAGCTGGGGCTTTGTGCCTCAAATCACAGTCATCTCTGATGACTTTCACTCATTTGACAAATATTAACTGAGCTCCTGCTATGGGTCAGTCATGGCAATTTTAACTCTTAGCATACAGTGTTGTACAGATGAGTCTTGGCACTCAGGGGACACACAGTTTTGTGGGAATGGCAGGCAAAAATAAGTAAACAAACAGAACACGTAGTTAAGCTGGGGTAAGTGCAGTGAAGAGAAACAATACAGTGCAGGTCCTTCTGGGGTGTGTGTGGGGGGTTGGGGAACCTACACGGAGAGGGTAGTAAGGAGGACTCTCTGTGAGGAGATGACATTTAAAGTGGGGTTCCCAAGGAGGGAAAGGAGAAAAGGTGTCCACCATCTAAAGAGCAAGGGAAGAGAGGAGGGGACAGTTCAGGCAAGGATGCGATTAAATATATTGAAACACCAGTAAGGAAGACAACCAGCAACCACGGTGCTGGAACATCTCTGATGGCCAGTTTTATGTGTCACTAGCTGGGGCTACAATACCCAGTTACTCAAACACTAACGTCAGTAATGCTGTGAAGGTATTTTGTAGATGCGATTACTGTTCACAATTAGTTGACTTTAAGTAAAGGAGATTTTCCTGCATCATCTTGGCGGATTCAGTCAGGTGGATGGCCTTAAGAATCGAACTGAGGCTTTCCAGAAGAAAAATTCTCCTACGGACTGCAGCTCTATCAGCTCGTGCCTGAGACTTCCAGTCGGCCCTTCCTGCCCCACGGATTTCTGACTTGCCTTGCCAGCCCCCACCACTGCCTAACCCAATTTTTTGCAATAAATCCCTTAACATGTATCTCCTATTGGCTTTGTTTCTCTGGTTGAATCCTAACTCATGCAGGGCCTTACAGGCCTCATAAAGGGCCAGCCAGGCATGATTTCTTTAGTTGCTGGGCAGTGTGGAAGTCCAGGGGATTCTAGGAAAGAGGCAAGGTAGACAGATGTACATGGGGGTGTGCTGGGACATGGGGTAGCAGTAAGATGGAGAGGTATTTGTTGTCACAACTGGTATAATTGTATGGGAGCATGCCGGCTGAATATTAGCTCAAGTTCCAGAAAGAGGGCAGAGCATATGTGAAAACCCTGAGGCCAGAAAGTATTTAGAATATTCAAGGAACTAAAAGGAAAACAGAAAAGCCAGATATAGCAGGCAAGAGGGAGAGCAGGGTAAAGAGGATCAGGTGGTGCAGGTATGGTTAAGTACAGCGGGTTTTATTTAAAAGCTCATTGAAGCATTGCAAATAGGTGAGAAACTGCTCAGTGGAGAACAGATTAGCCTGGGGGTATGGTGAAGCCGGACACCAGGGTGTACAGTTTACCCGTGAGCAGCATGGGGGTTAGAGGCGCCCAAACCCATGCAGTCAAAAATCTGTCTATAAATTTTGACTCCCCCAAAGCTTATACTAATAGTTTAGTGTTGACTGGAAGCTTTACCAATAACATAAACAATTGATTAAAACATATTTTGAAGAGCATATGTAATATATACCGTATTCTCACGATAAAGTAAACAAAATGTTACTAAAGAAATCAAAAGTAAGAGAAAATACATTTACAGTATTATGCTGTAAAAAGTCTGGATATAGTCAGTGCCCTAGGCGGCAGTGGTGCAGGTCTGTCTCTTGCTTCAACAGTGTTTGGAAGGAACAGCGAGCCCAGGACGCCCCTTCCTCCGGCCTCCCACACCCTGCAACCTCTTTTCCAGTCGCAACCTTCGGAACCACCTTCTCCGCCATCCTCTGCCTCCCGTCGCCAACACCGCGTCGCAGCCCCTGTAGTGTCCCCCCCCCCCCCCCAGGAGCAGGAGCTCCCACCGTCGTCCGCCTGGTTCCACCCGGGGGGGCGGCCTCGTCGACGCCCGGCCCGCCTGGCCCTGCGAGCCCCCCCACCCCGCCGCCCTGACCTGTAGGGGCTGCGGCTCGGCCGGGAGCACGTGGCTCCGTCGGCGGCCACTCCCGCCCGCGGAGGAGAGGCTCCCGGGTCCCCGGCGTCGTCGCTTGCGGATGCCAACCGAGCGGCCGGCGGCCGCGCCTCTGCCAGGACGTGCGGAAGCCGCGTCCGCCAGCGGGGTCGAACCCTGGACGCCGAGGAAGCGGCCCGGGTCCTGGGAGGAACCCGACGCGGGCCGCCCGGGGTCCGCTGCCCGCCTGCCCGAGCTCGGCCTCGCGGTGCAGGTGCGACCACCCCCCCCCGGTCCCCGGCCCGCCTGCCCAAGCTGGGCCTCGCGGTGCAGGTGCGACCACCCCCCCCCGGTCCCCGGCCCGCCTGCCCAAGCTGGGCCTCGCGGTGCAGGTGCGAACCCCCCCCCCCCCGGGTCCGCGGCCCGCCTGCCCAAGCTGGGCCTCGCGGTGCAGGTGCGACCCCCCTTCCCCCCCGGGTCCGCGGCCCGCCTGCCCGAGCTCGGCCTCGCGGCGCAGGTGCGACCCCCCTTCCCCCCCCCGGGTCCGCGGCCCGCCTGCCCAAGCTCGGCCTCGCGGCGCAGGTGCGACCCCCCTTCCCCCCCGGGTCCGCGGCCCGCCTGCCCAAGCTCGGCCTCGCGGTGCAGGTGCGACCCCCCTTCCCCCCCGGGTCCGCGGCCCGCCTGCCCAAGCTGGGCCTCGCGGTGCACGTGCGACCCTTCTCCCCCCCCCCCCCCCCCGGGTCCGCGGCCCGCCTGCCCAAGCTGGGCCTCGCGGTGCAGGTGCGACCCCCGCCCCCCGGGTCCGCGGCCCGCCTGCCCAAGCTGGGCCTCGCGGTGCAGGTGCGACCCCCCTTCCCCCCCGGGTCCGCGGCCCGCCTGCCCGAGCTCGGCCTCGCGGCGCAGGTGCGACCCCCCTTCCCCCCCCCCGGGTCCGCGGCCCGCCTGCCCAAGCTCGGCCTCGCGGTGCAGGTGCGACCCCCCTTCCCCCCCGGGTCCGCGGCCCGCCTGCCCAAGCCGGGCCTCGCGGTGCACGTGCGACCCTTCCCCCCGCCCCCGGGTCCGCGGCCCGCCTGCCCGAGCTCGGCCTCGCGGTGCAGGTGCGACCCCCCCCCCCCCCGGGTCCGCGGCCCGCCTGCCCAAGCTCGGCCTCGCGGCGCAGGTGCAGCCCGTCGAGAAGACGGCCACGGCCGGCCCGACCCCCGAGGGCGGCCCCCAGGCGGGGCGGGCGGGCGTCTCCGCACCCGGCTCCCCCTCGGGCGCCACCGGGAGCCTTTCTCCGAGGGGCCCCTTGACACCGCCCTGGCGTCTGGGCTCCTGCCTGAGCCTCTTCCTGCGGCCACCCGGCCGGTGTTCACCCTGGAGCCCTCCCCCAAGCCGTAGACCAAAGGGAAACAATAAAGCTTTTGCAGGACAAAAAGAGCCACGTTCAAGTGGGCCCAGAGTTCAAAGCCATGTTGTTCAAGGCTGAACGTGTAGTGGCTGAGGCAAAAGATAATGGCGTCTTGGACAAACGTGAGGACAGTAGGGAGGCAGAGAAAAGGGTGGTAAATTTTGAAAATGATCACGTGAATGCCTGCTGATCAAATAAAAGGAGGGGGACTAAGGGATGAGGCTGATGACCCCCAATTCTACAGTAGGTGATAAAGAGATGAATGTCTGTGCCCACCACAGGAGGCTTTTCCCAGCACTGCTGATAATCCACCAGGTAGCGTGAGGAGCTGGGTTGTTTAGGTTTGGAGGTTGGCAAAGCTGCCTCTAGGCCAGTGACACCACACATCTGGGTGTTACGGGGCCGAGATTTCACCTCTATTTCATATTTCCACTGATTCTTGCCCACGCCCAGTCTTTGTTTCCCTAACCCATTTCCTCCTGGCTTGCATGTAAGGTGCTTGTTTTCCCGTTGTGATTTCCATGTTGTTGTGAAGGAGTGTGTTGTATATTTGATTGTTGTGTGTGTTTCATGCTATGAAATTTGTGAAACACTAAGGTGGTTCTTATACACTGTAGAAATATTGGGCCAGGCTCAAGAAATGTGTTGTGTTCATCTTGATAGGGTTTGTCTTTGTGCAAAAGGAGCAAGGGACTCTTTGATGTCATCCAGAAGAATGTTGGGCTGGAGTTTTAAATATACCTCAATTAATCTTCAAAAAGGATTAGATATACATGGTTAATTGACAGGGACCTGCTTTAAAAAGGATCACGGAGGCCAAGCGGGCAGCTTCCGAAAGGGTCTTGTGCCTACTATGTCTTACACTCAAATATTAAATATTATGAGGTGAATTCTGCCCCTCCGAAAAGAAATGTTGGAGTTATAACCCTCGGTACCTCAGAATGTGACCTTATTTGGAGGTAAGGTCTTTACCGAGGTAATTAAGTTAAAAGAAGGTCTTTAGGGAGGACCCTAACACAATATAACTAATGTCCTTATAAAAAGGGGAAATTTGAACACAGACACACATAGAGAGATGATGTGGAGTGGCAGAGAAAAGATGGCCATCTACAAGCCAAGGAGAGAGGCCTGGAACACATCCTTCCATTGTAGCCCTCACAAGGAAACAACCCTGGTGGCACCTTGATTTTGGGCTTCTGGTCTAAAGCCATAAAACAATAAATTTCTGTTGATTAAGCCACTCAGTTTGTGGTACTTTGTTACAGTAGCCCTAGCAGATTGCTACATTATCTACATACTGAACATTCTAAAATATAGACCAACACTGGGGAAAATCAAATTCAGCCTCTTTATTATTTTTAAGTGTTTTAAAAAGTTATTTATGTAATTTTTTTGAGAGAGTGTGTGTGTGAGAGAGAGCACAAGCAGGGGGACCTGCAGAGAGAGAGGGAGAAGCAGGCTCCCCACTGAACAGGGAGGCCGATGCGGGGCCCGATCCCAGGACCCTGAGATCATGACCTGAGCTGAAGGCAGACGCTTGATGACTGAGCCACGCAGGCGCCCCAGATTCAGCCTCTTTAACCTAGGATATCTAGATCATGGCTAGTTTTGAAAAGAAGTGAATCCATAAAGTGCCATTTTGCTGAATGAAATGAATCTAGATAAATAACTCACTGATTCTAATAAAACATTCAAGTGTTCCTGGCTATTTGCCTTTTATTTGACTGTGTTAAAAACAGATCATGTCTATCAATCAGATCAGTATAAGCTTTTCCTGTCGTTTTGAGGATCTCGCTTTATCTAATGTAAAATTGTTATATAATCGTTATATATGACTAAGTATATTTCTAGATTTTCTGTATTGCCATACCGATCAATTATAGTAGCAGTGCTCTACTGTTTTAATGTGTTACCTTGCAATATATTATATTTGGTAAGATGAGTTTTTTTCTCATAATATTCTTTGATACAGCATAGTGTAGTAGCTAAGAGCTCAGTCTTTGTGTATCATGATTCCTTTACTGATTAGCTGTGTGATCTAGGCAAATACCTTAATGTCTTGGTGTCTTGGCCTCCTTTTAGTGTTGCTATGAAGAAAATGACAGAAATGCACTTAGAACAATGCCTCATGCGTAATAAACACCCAGTAAATGTTGCCTATCGTTGTTGCTATGAGCCAAGCATTATTCTAAGGTCTTTGCAACTCTAAGGGATGGTACAAATAAAAGACCCATTTACAGCTGAGGTAGCTGAAGCCACGGAGAGACTCAGCGAGAAATCGAGGATCCAGGATTCAACCCTGGGCAGTTCCAAAGGCCGCTCTTCTCACTGAAGCACATAAAGTCAGCTTTTTTTTTTTTTTTAATCGTATTCATGCATGTGTACTTTCCCATAGATTATTTACTAGAGTTCCAAAATGTGCTGGTTGAATTGGGATATAATTTCACATTAGATAATAATTTCACATTTGCCTTATGAGTTAGGTTGAGCATCTTCTTGTGTTTTGTCTGCTACAAGCGTTTCTTTTTCTGTAAGCTCTTTAATGTTCAGTTTGCTCATTTCATTATTAATTTGTTAATTTTTTTTTCCAAGTTTACCATTATCTTTGGACACACTCTATTTAGGCTTTTGTTTCCATCATTCCACCCATCATTACCTTCATTTAGCTAAAATCAATGGTTATTTCCTAGGCCTTGTCTTATTTGACCCATCAGTGACACCGGACACACTCTCTCCTTCTAGAAAGGCATTCTTCTCTTGATTTCTGGCTTAGTGTACACTCCTGTTCATCCTGCCATCTCTCTGTACTCTACTAGTCAGTTTCCTTTCTCCTGTCTTACACATGTCCCCAACCTCTAAATGTTGTATACTGAGACTCAGTCCAGTTATTACACAACCACCCCCCTCCCCAAAGGGTTCTGCCAGTCTCATGGCCTTAAATAGGTTGATGACTCTTCAGTGTATATCTTCTGCTCTGAACTCCACTTCTAGGTGTCTCAGTGCTCACTGTCTCCTTCTAGAGATGGCCAGTAGGCATCGCAAAATGAACTTATCTAGAATCCATCTTCTCCCTACACCTGTGTTCCTGAGTTCTGTTTCATCTTTGTAATATGGGGCAAAGCGTTTTGGATTCATATATGACTCGTCTCTTTCTCTCATAGTCTTATCTCTCAGCAAAACTTGTTGAGTCTTTCTTCAAATTTCATCCAAAATCCGATCTTTTTTGTTTATCATGTCTTTCCTGGGGTATCATCTGTCACTCCAGTTGTCACTCCTCTGCTCAGAGCATTGTACTCATTTCCCATTTTATTTAAAATGGAAGCCAAACTGCTTACAGTGGCTACAGCCCTTAGAGAATGTCCCTCCGGGCCGCTACCCAGGCCCCATCTCACCCTCTTGCGTTCTGTTACCTTCACTCCAGCCACAGGACCTCTGCACGGTCACTCCAATAGCCCGAGTACGCTTTCTCTAGAGGGCATTTGGCTCGCTGTTTTTCTGCAATGTCATTGTCCCTCCCCTTTTTCACATATCTCCTCAACTATCCTTCTATCAGTAATGCCTTCCCAGACTATCTCATTTATAATAACACATACTCATGTGCCTCTACCTTGTCTGACCTGATAAACTCTATGCCCATTCTCTATTTTTCTCCAGAGCACTTACAACTATCTGATGTATATACTTCACCTGTTTTTTCATTTGTTGTCCCTATGTGCGCCCTGAAACAGAAAGTCCATGACAGCACGAGGGAGTTCTCATCTTGTTCATTGCTGCATTCCCAGTGCTTTAGAACAGTGATTGGCTCCGAGTAGCTACTCACATATTTGTTGAATAAGCTACTATGTGCCCTGAGTTACATCCTCATTTTCAGTGAAGGAAGACTGGGACTCCGAGAGCTTACATAACTTTCCTTTGTAGCTACTAATGAAGTCAGAGTCTATACTCAGACGCATGAGCCTCCCAAGTGCTCACTCTGTGTTTGGCACAGCGTGCCTCCCAGAAAGAGGGCTTTTTATTTACCTTTTAATTTTGAGGAGATGGCTGAAGTACAGGATAAATCTTCAGAGAATCTGGGTTCTGGTCCTCGCTCAGCCACTAAATAATGGTGCGAACATGCAGAAGCAACTTGTTTTTTGGTTCTCAGTGATGACTTTCGTAATCTGAAGAGAAGTTTCTATAATCTTTAAAGTTTGTTCCAGTCAGCAGCCTACAGCCCATTAGCTTACACAGTCCTTAAGTGGATGATACAGTCTGCCCAGTGCTGTTTTAATTCTTACGGGAAGAAGTACAGAGAGACCGTAGGTTAATTTTGTTTTCTTTTGCTTTAAGCCCTTTTGCTAAGGGAGATGTTAACATACCATAAAGGTTTGATTGTTTTTCTCTGAAGCAAGAGGAACAACTGAAATATAACTTAAAAGAAATAACTCGCTCCATATCCTTGCCAATGTTTGATAGCTCCCCCACCCAGTGCCTTTCTCTTTAAGTGAAACAAGACGTAATTTCATATCACTGGTCTGAGCAAAATTGCCATATGTTTTAGAAAATCTGAAAATAACGTATTCTGCCTTGTCAAAAGGAAGCTTTTTTAAACCTGGTTTAAAATCTAGGTATGTAAGCACAGTGCAATACTTATAACTTGAAGAGCTTCCCTAAGAACGCTGTGAAAGGTCAGAGAAAAATCTGGAAGGTGGACACATGCAGCAACAGATTAGTTGGTCTCTTAGCAGTTATTTTCCTTGCTCTGTCCCTAGGTCTCTACTCTGCTAGTTAAAAACAAAGAGATGCTCACAGAGAAGTCTCAGGACCGACAAGCCAGTTCCTGCCGCAGTTGGAGAGTGGCATTTGGCATTGGAATATATTATGTGAGTTATAAAGGAAATAAATCTCACTTGTGGTCTCTCTAGTTCTTCAATTAGAAAAAGGAAAAAAAAAAGAAGCACAACAAACTGTCTGAGGCCCCAAGATCTATAGTTGGCAGGAAGTAATTATTGTCCTTGGGGCCAGTGCAAATGCCCAGGGCCAGGAATTGCAAGATTTGACATACGTAGCATTAAGCAGCATCAAAAGATCCTGCTGCAGTTATTGCATTTTATCCTCAGAAGAGTTGCTTCTTGTTCATTCTTTCCTATTGTCAAGAGGACCAAATTGGGAGGCCCATTCCTTACCGTGGTTTCTGTAGTGTCTTTTGTGAGACTTATTCAGGAGGGGACTTCAGTTCCAGAAAGATCTCAGAATGAACCTGCAGAGAAAATCCTCTCACTCGTCCACTACCATGACCCAGTGGGTTAGGGGATCCCTACCACGTAAAACTAGGCTATCATTCCTATGTACACACTGAAGTTGTGAGCGCTATCAGTACCACAGAGGCTAAGTACCAGCGAAATACTTTCATGGATAACGGGTTGATGCCTTTTAACTGTTCTCTAGGACCCAGATGCAAATTTTAGTGTGCATTAGAATCATTAGTGGATGGATTTATTTGTTTGTTTGTTTATTCATTTATCTATCTTTTGTTCCCCCTCTGGCTTTATTGAGATATAATTGACACATAACATTATGTAAGGGTAAGATACACAGTGTGATGAATTGATATACATATATATTATGAAATGATTACCACAGTAAGGTTTGTTAACACATCCATCACCTCACATAGCTACCTTGTGTATGTGTGGTAAAAACATTTAAGCTTTATTCTCTTAGCAACTTCCAGGTACACAATACAGTATTGTTAACCATAGCAAACATGCTATACATTAGATCCCCGGAACGTATTTGTCTTGTAATTAAGTTTGTAGCCTTCTAACAACATCTCCCCAAATGAAAATTTACATTCCTACCCATGCCTCCAGAGTGTGATTTATTTTGTCCGGTATAGGCCGGAGAATCTGTATTTAGGCAAACAGCTGAGTCACCAGAGATCAAACTGGATGTACCGTTCTCCCACACTCGGGGTTAAGGGTAGTGGTGAGAATGACTACAAGCAAATGAAGCAGTCCCTCTGGGGTCTTCCTGAAGTTCGGTCCAAGGCAGCCTCAAGAGTGGTTCTCCCTGACCTCTCTTTTTCTCTTGGAAGGTACTTCGACCCTTTAGGTCTTCAAGTTTTCATCTCCGTCCTATGCCTAACACTCAATGCAGAGTAAGACAGACTCTCCAGATCCTCCTTCCTTGCACCATCAAGACAAACATACTCTTTCCATTATGCAACTTTTATTGAAAATCCTTATGGATAACAAACTGGACATAAATGTAGGGAAATTAAAAACATCCTGAATGTTATCAAAGACTTTCTAGTTATGGCTCCAAGTCTGCTTCTCATATGAAGGAACGGAAGAAACTTAGGGTTTTAAACTTTAATTCTCATCCCTGAGACTAGAAATCCCCAAGCTTCCCTTCCTTCCTGCACCTACTTCTTGTTCCAACTTTGGTAAAGCCCCAAGATCTCCAATGTTTCATGGATCTCTGCCAACAGAATCCAGCATTTTCTTTGTTTCAACGGTTTCAGTAGTAAAACAAATACAAGCTAACTTTCATGTACTAAAGACACCAATTTCCTCAGTGTGAAGAGACTTTAAATATTGGAAAAATGAGACCTATTAGGAAGAGGTAACTTCTTACAAAAATTGGCCATCACCACTTCTCTTTATGGCTCTGAGCAGAAAGCCGATGGGGCCAGTCCCTTATCTCCCTCACAAATTCCAATAGGACCCAATTTTTATTTATTTATTTATTTATTTATTATTTTTTAAAGATTTTATTTATTTATTCATGAGAGACAGAGGGAGAGATGCAGAGGCAGAGGGAGAAGCAGGCTCCCCGCGGAGCAGGGAGCCCAATGCGGGACTCGATCCCAGGACTCTGTTATCATGAAATGAGCTGAAGGCAGACGCTTAACTGACTGAGCCACCCAGGCATCCCTAGAACCCAATTTTTAAAATTTTACTTTATATTTTAAAATTCAAACACACCAGAGGGTTTAAACTGCCAGTTGCTTATTATGTCATATCGTGAACACCTTCCTTCTTTTCTTCCCTCCACCCACAATTTTATTTTATTTCATTTTTTACATTCACATTGTTTTAGGTTCCAGAGAAACAGAGTTGAACAGGACAGAAAGGGTTCCTCACTTAATGGACAATTTAAAAAAAATACATGATTTAAATAACAATTTTTAAAATGTTTAAATAAGATATAAAATAATGACGTGATTGAAAAAGCAAAACAGGAAGAAGAGTGGAGAGTGGCTGACCTAAAATATGCAGAAAGCTGCGTGTTAATTGGGAAACACTTGAGAGCAGGGGCACTACTAGAGAAGGGAGACCGGGAAAAGTTAGAAAATAAAACAGGTCACCTATGAGGTAAAATCATGAAAGTAGGGCTCGTGGGAGTGGGAGAGGAGGGGAGGGTGGGCAGAGAGGAGAAAATGTGTGCAATGGAGCTTTCATTTGGTTGGGCTTGGTTTGTAATGTTGCTTGGATTCCTGATAATAATCTTATTTCCTCTGTCTGTGCCTCTGATAATGATCTCATTCACTTTGTAAATAAGCATGAAGCCTATAAAATGATCGGCTCTTGAGTGTGGATTCCCAGTAGCATGTCCCCACCTGAGGGCGACCACCGGGCTCTGCCTGGGGTCTGCTCTCCCTCAGCTGTTTTACTCTCTCCAGAGGGTTAACTGTGTCAGTTGTAGGGTTAACCTCCATCAGGATTCACTGCCCTTCACCCACAGATGGTCAGTGTCTGAACAATGTTATTTCATACACTGTGCCTATGTTTAAAAAAAAAAAAAAAAATTCAGGTGGGAGAGTAAATCTGATCCATCGTGGACATACCTGAAAATTAGTCCTCATACTTTGTATCATGAGCCACAGACATGCTTCACCAGGGCCACACACAGCTGGTTCCATCTGAGATTTGTTCCTGAGCCTAAGGTAGCCACCCATGGGCTGGCCACAGAACAATGACTAACATTTCCAAATTCTTTCCTCTCTTGAGGACAATGACAATGAAACATCCCAAATGACAGTGGTAGCAGAAGGATCAGCAGACATAGGCACTGAAAGAACCCAAAAGCCAAGAGGCACAAAGAAAGTGGCAGCGAGAAACCATGTTTAGTAGAAGCCGCAGGGAAGATGGGAGAAAAGAGTTGGCAGTGGGAGCTTAAGTAGAAACAGAGATGGAAAAAAAAAAAAAAATGAGAGAAGAGTCATGGGGAAGGCAGACTAGAGATTCTATTGTGTTCTAAATGATTTTCGCATTTACTATAAAACTTGACTATACTGACTATGAGAGTGTCCAATACTTCCTTACTTTCTTCTGAATCTTTCTAGTAACGTTCATTGTTCGAGGTAAGCTGACCCCAATTCTTTTTCCAAAAGAGATTAAGACTCACCTATTGGATCTTTGGTAATGGCAGTTGGTGGAAACATGAGGCAGGGTACCAGGTATGTATGCATACTGGTTTACCTACTGTGAAACTGAGCAATGAGACCCATGTAATGGTGGATATAAATAAGTACCTCTCCATTATTACAAACCAGAGAAAATTCTCCCCAAAAAAGAAAGAATGCTATTTCAGGACAAATAAAAGGATAAAATACTTAAAGCTCATTTGTTCTTCAGATGACGGATCAGGTGTCCCCTCCTTAGAAACGTGTCAGTGACCCCTACCCCTATGTCAGATATCCTGTTATACGCTCTCAGAGCACTCTGTATTTTACCTTCATGTGCTTGTCTTTGTTTATAATCATATCTTGTTGTGACTATGTAATTAATGTATCTCTCCCCAACTAAATTATAAGCAATAAAGGGTAGGGACTCTTTAACATTTATTGAATTAATGAGTGGACTCTTCAATGACATGGGAAAACAGAATTCATGTGACAAAAACTGTTAGTTTTTACCAAAATCCATTTTGGTTTTATCCTGGAGACACCCAACTTTATTTCTCAGGCTCCCACATAAATGTGGCCATGTGAAAGAATCCAACTGATGTGGGTTGTTTCCAGGCATGAGCTATTAAAGTCTCCCACCTGTACTCTCTTCCAAGTATTTTCTCTTTTTGAATGATTTGGGTGATGACCCCTGACTACTCCACTACTCTCCTTCCTTCTTTCCACCCCTAGGGATACCTTGGAAGCCACATGATGAAGATGATAGGGCCACAATATAAAAATGAGCCTGGGTATCCAAGTCACCACATGGAACAGAGTTACCACATTCTAAGAAATACCTGCTTTGGACTAGTTCATAAATGAGAAACAAACTTTTATTGTGTTTGAGCCAATATACATGTGTGGATCTATTTGTTATTGTAGCCTAATCTACTCTATTACAATCCATGTGTATGAAGGTATTGGGAGATATGAGGATGGAAAATGCATCAAACATGGAGAACAGGAATGCCCTTGCATTAATAAACACTTGGAATTAGGAATTAGAGATGCCAAGTTTCAAGCAATGCCCAGAAAGTAAGTTGTAGATTCTCCATTTTCAAAGGGCTTTAAACACCATTTGGCAGGCTGCTGGTGACTGAATCTGGTGATTTCTTGATATCCCTTATAACTCCATTATTCTATCTCTATCTACCAGTGTTACTTACAGGAAAATAATTCATCCTTGTTCACAAAGGGATACATTGTCATGGCATCTGAGAAGTATGGCATCAGGCTCTCTGGAATAATTGAGCATTTTATAATCCTATTGAATGAAGTTCTAGACTCCATGCCAACAGAGCCCTTGTGAGGCTGACTTATAAAAATAAAAGACAGGAGATAAAAACATCCACATATATCCCTCAAATATGGTTTCAACCCAGAACATTTGATAAAATTTCTATGGCTGAAGGACATAAGAAAGATACATTCAATCTACCTGTACCCAAAGGAAACTTGATCTTTATTTGATGTAACTATAGAGTAAAATAACATATCATGCTCTACTTTGGGAAACAGAAGGCAGATTCAGCCATTATTTATTCTTACCACGTAAATGATGAAATGCCTATGTATGTTGTCGTTCAAAAAAATATAAAACAGCAAAAACAGCTTTCTAACTCAAAACTCATAGAATGTCCTTTACATTTATTACTTTACATAATGTAATTTAATTCACCTATTTTTCAGACCATAAAAACTTTTGTTAGGGGAAATAATCTTTTTTTTTTTTAAATATGTGTTTTACAGCAACAAATACCTGTAGCACAGTCAACAATATCTCCAGCACATCATACTATCAACCCCATTGGCAAATATAGGACATTGTTCCTGCCTTCATATCGTTTACAATCCTGTTTCAGAAATCAGTTAAGAGGGCGCCTGGGTGGCTCAGTTGGTTAAGCGACTGCCTTTGGCTCAGGTCATGATCCTGGAGTCCCTGGATCGAGTCCCACATCAGGTTCCCTGCTCAGCAGGGAGTCTGCTTCTCCCTCTGACCCTCCTCCCTCTCGTGCTCTCTCTCATTCTCTCTCTCGCAAAAAAAAATAAAAATAAAAATTAAAATTAAAATTAAAAAAAAAAAGAAATCAGTTAAGAGTTTAAGAAGGGATAAGCAATGTTTAAATTGCAAATTAGAATTAAGTATAAAAAGAGTAAAATAAGAATTCAAAGGAAGGAGAGATAATTTCTGACCCAACTGAAAAATTAGGTGGAGAGAGAACATCATAAAGGAGTTGGGATTTGAGATGGACTTTGACTGGATAGACTATTTTATTGGTTAGGCTTTAAGTTTAACTGCATGTAACAGAAAATCTAAATAAAGTAGCTTAAACAAGATAGGTTTTTTTTTTTTTTTTCCCCCTCCTCACATGGAGCATTATGGAGATAGGTAATCCAGGGCTGGCCCAGTAGTCCAAGAATGTCAGGACCAAGGTTGATTGATGCTCTTGACAAGCCCTTCAAAGTCGTAATGTGGATACTGCAGCTCTAGCCATCTCTTCTACAGAAATGGCTGGAGGGGGTCAATAGGTACAAACTTCTAGTTATAAAAAAGGGATTGGGATGTAATATACAGCATGGTGACTGTGGTTAACAATACCATGTTGCATATCTGAGAGCTGCTAAGACAGTAGGTCTTAAGAGTTCTCATCACAGGAAAAAAAATCTATAACTACATACGGTGACAAATGTTAACTAGACCTATTGTGGTGATCACTTCACAGTATATATGCATATTCAATCTTCGTTTCACACTCAAAATTAATATAATGCTGTGTGTCAATTACACCTCATTTTTTTTTAAAGACAATTTGGCTTTTCTATGATTTGCTGTTTTCTAGATGTCTAATTATCGCCCCCCTTAACTTGTTAAGGAAAGATAGGGCACTTAGTCAAAAAAAAAAAAACAAAAACCTCTGCTGTCTGAAATAATTCACAGTTTTGCCAGCTAGAGTACCTTCTGATCTTAGCAGGAAGCAAATATGTGTGGCTGGGATATTAAGGGAGATGAATGATTACTTAATATATTTTAATGGCTCTCTGGTTGGCAACCTCACATAGATGCTTTCAAAACTAGAGCATTGGCAAGCTTGGAGAATAGGAGCTCTAGGTCATGGCAAATCAAAGTTAGAGCTGAATTCCTTTGATTCGTAGTCTTTTGACACGTTTGGAGAAGTTATTGCAGCAACATATTATGTCACCCGAAGTTCAGAAGAACATTGGAAGATGTCAGGGGAAATGAGTAATCCCTTACCTGGGGAGGTAAAGCAGGTAGCCAACGCCTCTTACCAGAAAGTAACACTGGTAACTACATCACCTATTACTTCTGTCTTTTATTAAGAAAACATATATGGTTATAGCACTTGCTTTCAATGAACATGCTTAAGGCAATCCATAAGAATCACATTTTAGGTTCTCCTATGAATTCTCTTAAAGCACACATTAAGCTCAAATCTGGACATTTTTCCTATTTAAAAAAATGGCAACTAAGCTTTTTTGTTTTTGGATCTGTAGTGATTTACCTTTTAATTTTAATTTTTTTTTAAGATTTTATTTATTTATTTGAGAGACAGAGAGAGCATGGGTGAGAGGGAGAGGGAGAGAGAATCTGAAGCAGACTCCACGCTGAGCACAGAGCCTGACGTGGGGCTCGATCCCACAACCGTGAGATCACAACCTGAGCTGAAACCAAGTCTGTCACTTAACCAACTGAGCCACCCAGGTGCCCCACGATTTACCTTTTAAAAACCAGTTTGACTACCAATACATATGCTACAATTTTAATGTGTCAGACAGTTATTTAAGAGATGGAAATAATTATGCAAACATTCTTAGAAAGATAAGGTGAATTAGGATAACTTTCATAAAATCATAGTCATCGATTTTCACTGAAATGTGTTTAAGGTAACTAAAAATGTGATATTTATAATGCTATCCTGAAAGTCTTAAATACAGAGTTACTTAAGGTGATATACATATGTGTGTATCCATATATACATACATACACATTTATATACTTAACACATTTAGAAAAGAAAATTTGTTTTAAAAATAGGTTGCCTTAATTTCCATGAATACGTTTTTCTTAAATTCATAGGTTCAAAGCCAATGAGGATGATTTTAATCTCTCATTTTGTTATGCAATTGTACTTTGTTTTTAAAATTTTAAAATCTATCATTCACAGGTAGATCTCAAATGGAAAATAGAAATTCAGCTTCCTTGAAGAAGTTGGAATGCTGCAGAGAGCAGGATATTTCTGGAGGCCACTCAGCAATTGCTTCATTAGCACCTCAAGCAGAACATCAGTAACTCTGGTCACTAATTGCATGTTTTGTCATGCCCAATTTTTGTCCCAGGGAGGAAGACTGTAAACTCGTGTATATTTTTTAAGAAATTAAGTCCCAGCTTGTCCTAGTTTCCAGGACCATGATTTGTTACGTCTAGAGCTATTTGTAACACTCTGCAGTATGTTAGCTTTGCCTCCGTGGAAAAATAAGGACACCTGTTGAAAAATACCTTTCCAGATCTTGATTTAGGCCAACTAGTAAATACAGAAAGGAGGAAAAATACTCCCCAGGTTCTAAGTTTATGAACAATGCTTATTATGTTTTTTTCCTCCAACAAAGCCATTTTTGTCCACCTCCTACTGCCAACCTGCCACCTCGAAGATGGGGTTAGGTAACCCTTCCACGTGTGTCCTGCCTACCCTGGGCAGGTCTGATGTGGTCTTCTTAATCTGGGCTGGAATTGTCTGATCTTAAAATCAATGATGTCCTATCATTATTGTTGATCCGGGAACACGATTGTCATCGAAACAGTTATTTATGCTGAGCAGCGGAGTATAACTTGATTTTAGGGAAGCATTATTGGAGGAAGACCCACAACTCTCTATGTTCTTGCAAAGCCATCACCAGTTCCTTTTATGGTCTCGCTCCTCCCATGTGTGGTCCACCCATAGCAGCACTGTCATCACCTGGGCGCTTGAAAGAAATGCAGAATCTCAGGCCCCACCCCAGACCTACTGAATCAGAATCTTCATTTGAAAGAGATCCGACTGCATAGGCTCATTAAAGTTGGAAAAGCATCACTTTATGGGACCTAAGAAAGGAAGATGCCTGCAAGCAGATGGGAGCTGTGTGACATTTTTGTCACGGTCATGTGTGAAAGAGAATTCTCTCTCTCACAAGCCAAGAGCTGTGGCTGAAGGCAGGGACAGGACCCCAGCCCCCAGCATACCAAAAAGAAAATTCAAGAACAAACTAGGGCTGTATGGGGGATTCATGAGGGGAACATGTCTGCTCTTAAGGCAGCACCCGCATGTTAGCCGGAAGTCATTTTGCTTTTTCAGTGATATTTAAATTAATGTTGTATCTTCCACCCCCCCAGGAGGTCATGCATTCAGGGACTCCTGACATTTCTTCCCTCTGTAAGGTCAGCTGAGAACAGGGAGAGGGGCCTGACCTAGCACCTGGATCTATCCCTAGCATCCAGGACAGCCTCAGCAAGCACACAAGCCTATTTCTAGGAGGGAGAGAGGGATTTACACTTTTTAACCCTTTTTCTTCCTTTGAAACAAACATGATAAACATTCTTGAGATTTATTGTTCTGAATCACTAAGTCCTGTGAACCATGTGAGGACGATAATTTGTAGGTCTGAAATATAAACTAGGATCAGGAGAAACATTAAATAAAATATGATTTATACAGGGGTGCCTGGGTGGCTCAGTCGGTTAAGCATCTGCCTTCTGCTCAGGTCAAGTCCCCAGGATGCTTCTTTTGTTCTGGCCTTCCAAAGACCCTATGGTCCATACTCATCTTTTTTTTTTTTTGCTTGTGTACAAAATGTGAATTCTGAGTGAGTTAAAAAGATAACACGTGCAAGAATAAGGATCATGTTTTTGTCCACATTGTGGACAAGCATGGCAGGCATCTAGTTGAACATTACATACATAATTGAGTTGAAAAACTTAAAGAGCTACACAGAAAATGTGGCCATCTTTTGCTGTTTCTAATAGTTTTAATCCTAGCATATTATTTAGATTTAAGAATTTCTGATTCTGACGCTGAAGCCTTTCTCGTTCTTTACACTTTTAAGATATCCTCTTTTTTTCTCTTTCTCTCACTCTTTTAACTCTTTACAGGTTGTGGGAAATAATGACTACTTTATCTCTAGACTTTTCAAAAGATAGCATAGTCCATTTATGCTCATAAAGATAAAGGATAGCTGGGGAAAGGACACCTGAAAAAAAAACAAACAGAATTGAGCTTAGGTTTCAATCAGACGAACACGTTGATACTCCACGAAAGAACAACTGTACAGCTACTGGTCAGAACTTGAATTCACAGCTCTACTCTACTCACTACTTAACAATATTTTCTGATCATTTTTAAAAAAATGACTTAAGTTTCATCCATTCTGCGAATGAAATGTTTTTCAGTACATTGGCTGGGCTAGAATTGGTGTGAAAGGGACTGAAAAATGTCCAACCGAAATGAAACAGACAGCAGGCTGTCTCTTGACTTCCAAATTTGGCTTTGGTTTCGTGCTCCCATTTCTGGCTTTGATTAGAGTCCAAAGGTGCCACTTTATTCTTTTCCAGATGTGGTTGCCACACATGTGTTCGAAGCACTCGAATGAAGTCTAAAGTCAGGGGTGTTCCAAGATTGGGTTAAAAACCCCATCTGAGCTGATTTTTATACTCACCTTCTTAGAAATCGGTTATTAAAGCTCTGGTTTGTCATTACCTATTATTCATGATTTAATCTATGTAGAATGCCATCTGTTTCCAAACAAATATAAATTAACATTCACTTTGGTTTTTGTAAAAAAAGTAAGATTTTTGGAATATGTGAATCCTTAAAAAACATTGAAGGGGTATAGAGTAATTAGAGTCCTTGCCTAATCTTTATGCTACTAGTTCCTCTGGATTTTTTTTTTCCTCACCTGTTTTATATATTAAAAAAATTATATTGGCTTCTTACTTTAGTTTTTTCCTTTACTGTGTTTCTACTTCTTATTTCTTTATTGACTGGCTTATCTAAATTTTTGTTGCATAGGCCTGAATGCAAGGAATCATTACTACATTAGCTATCTTTCTTCAGAAAAGTCCCTTCTTGGAGATAAAACCTCTGCTAAAATTTTCAAGAAAGACATATGCAGAGGGGTTAGAAAGGCCAGAATAGCAACACCAGAAAGAACCTTAAAGATCAAATCATCCAGAAATTGCAAAATGTGACCCTTAGGCCCGCCCACACATTAGTTTACCAGTTTTATTAAAAAATAATTTACATACCTTAAAATCCACTTGACACATTATTTTTTAAATGGATTTAGTTACGACATTTATAAAAATCTAAATTTTTGCTTTATCTTGGAAAACTAAAGCACTTAGGAACACAGGATCCAAATATGCATATGGACAAAATTGGTTGGAGTGCAGTGCATTGTTTTTTTCAGATGGGGCATGAATTCTGCACTTCAACAGTCTCCTCTCTACCTTACTATCTTACACTTAGCAGATTTCATTTGTTAAGACACCATCAGGATCCTGTAGGCATTATGTCTGTGATACCCGGTGTAATCCAATCCCTGTTCAATAAATCAATACATTTGAGCCCAGAGGAGTGAAAGGAGTTGCCCAAGTAAATTAAAAACAATTTATCCACCTGGCACCGACCATATGTTACTTTAGAAATACTTGGTAAAGCAGACTTCAGTTGTAATTCTTAGTGACAAAAACAGAATTCATATAACAATGCTTCTATGTCACTAACTTGCTTTCATGAATTACTAATGGATTTCAATCTGCAGTTTATTTTTTTTTAAACTTTTTTTTAAGATTTTACTTATTTATTTGTCAGAGAGAGAGAGAGAGCACAAGCAGGCGGAGCAGCAGGCAGAGCAGGCAGAGGGAGAAGCAGGCTTCCCTCTGAGCAGGGAGCCCGATGCGGGACTTGATCCCAGGACCCGGGGATCATGACCTGAGCCGAAGGCAGACGCTTAACAACTGAGCCACCCAGGCATCCCTCAACCTGCAGTTTAAAAAACACTGGCTAAAATAAAGCCTTAGGTGTTTGAATTCATCGCAACGGATCCTTAAAACATTCTGATAAACTTCAGTTTTAAGAATGAATTCAGGGTCAAAGATAGGTAGTAAATGAATAATAAAAGCAGTCAGGACAACAAAGGCTAATATTTATTTAGTACCTACTTTGTGTAAAACAGCATTATGAGGTGCATGTAAGGGAGAAGACTTGAAAAGAGTGACTGACAAGATGGGACAAAAAGTCACCCTATCATCAATGAGTGATTTAATTTTAGGGCGTTAATCGGAAAGAGGGATTTTCATTTGTTTTGAATTAGCATGAAAATTAAAGACTCTAGAACTGTGCTGTCCACTCTCTCAGCCACTAGCCAGATGTAGGTATTTAAATTTCTAGTTAAAGTTATCAAAATAAAAAAAATTAAAAATTCATTTTCTTTGTCACAGTGGCCACATTTCAAATACTCACAAGGCCTGCGTGGCTAGTGGCTACCACTCGGACAATACAGCTGGAGAGCTTTTCCATTATCACAGAGAGTTCTTTTGGATAGCACTACTTTTGAATAATGTGGTATCTTTTGAGGCATTTGACTTCATGTTTGAACAAAAACTAGAATTGCCACGTGCCAAATGTATACAAAGTAACCCATGTATATTTTATAGTCCTTTACAAAATGCGATAAGGGGTAGCAGTCATCAGCCAGCCATCCTTCATTTCCCTTAGAGAGATCTGCAAGTTAGCTAATGTATACTAAATGAGTTGGGTGTGGAGTCACCTTAAATTGGTTTTCGTTAAGCTGATCTTTCAAACTTCCCTCCAGTTTAACTGCAATTGTTTGAAATGATTAGCTAGCATTAATGTCAAGTGATTCTCATTTCGTGAATAAACGAGAAGTAGTTAAGGCAAAGGCAAGTGTTGATAACATTTATAGAATTCACCGGAAAGCTTAAGTAAATATATAGGCTGCAAGACAATGCAAGCCTCTGTATCCACCAAAACAATGAATCTCTTGCAGCAGTTTCTGAAAGCAAAAGAAAACGTGGCGGGTAGACACACGCCTGTCTTAATGTGATTTTCAAACCACCGTTGCCCTGTTAGAGAACACACTAGCTGGTGCTGAAGACAGAAACTGAATCAAGGATTTTATAGCTACTAGAATTGATCTACCCAAGGCAAAAGACACCAGGTAACTGATCGAATTCACCATCTCGTCTCGTGCTGTGTTATCCCAATTTGGAGACGGACGGGCTAGAAACAATTTAATTCTGCAGAGTTTCTCTGGTTCAGACTTCAGATGCAAAGCCCTCTGTCTCTCCATCTTTATCCAAACCCAGTTGGAACCCACAAGCCCCCAGACCAATGCTTTTCTGACTACAACTCACAGTAAAAAGGACATTTTACATTGGGATCATACAAAAAACACACCTGAAGCAGAAGTTTCCCAAATAATAATTCTTGCTACTGGATGCCCTCTAATATTATCTGTTTATTCTAGTCTATGCCATTGTTTTAAAATGCTGGTCAGGACCCACTAAATTGCTTTTATGACCTACTAATGGTTGCAAGCTGCAGTTTGAAAAATATTGCTCTGGGCAATACTAGAATCATCTTTATCCATTACTGGATATGAAGCCTCCTTGAAAATTGGCTAAAATATGCATAAACATGACAGCTCATGCAGATATGTTGATCTTTCTGAAACATGGATGGAAATACTTTCCGGCTTCTGCACTTTTGACCTGAGTTTTTCTGATGATTTGTTGGGACTGATGTTTCCACTTGCCAGAAGTTCAAAAGCACTTCTCAAATCGGGCTAGTTAATGTTTCCACTTGCCAGAAGCAAGTTCAAAGGCCTTTCTCAAAGTAGCTCATTATGACTTGAAAGATAAATGGGTTCACCTTTTGCAGAGAGCTTTTATCATGAATTATTTTTCCTGCTTCTTATAATCTCTTTCAGTACAAATGCAGTAAAATTATAAAAACAAAAGCTGACTCCCTAGAGGCAAGAAAAACATACCATAGGAATGATTCTATAGAATCTGACGCCAGGAAAATGATTGATCTGAATGATTCGAGTGCTTAAAAAGCTTTCTATAACAATTTATATTCAGATATCAGTTAAGAAAATGAGAAGCCAATAATACTCTACATTAGGGAGAAGGCAACGTTGAAAAGATTATTTCATTAACCTCCACTGATTAGGGGGATGTGGTTTTTTTAGTTCACCGAATTTATATTGGTTTCAAAAGGTTGTCTTGGTTTGCGTTCTACTGGGAACAGATGGCCCAAGAGAGTCAGATATAAGGATCATGGAGATATTTTATTGGAGGACAAGCTAATATGCCTATCACTCCCCAAAATATATAATCATTTCAGGACAAAGAATAAGAAAGGCATATCTCACTTTAAAAAAACCTCAAATGTAAGAATTGCCTGGGTTTTTCAACAAATATGCAATGTATACCTACTCCATACCAGGCACATTGCTGAGTGCTTTTTATATTGATGGTGATGATATGCACGTGAAGGTAGATATGACTAACAGGTATTGAATTCCACTCGGTCCTAGGCATTGCCGTAAATGCATGTGGCTATTAAATAAGTTAAATCTTACGAAGGGCCGCTATTATTATCCCATCTTACTGATGAGGAAATTGAGGCACAGAAAGGTTACGTAACTTGTCAAAGTTACACAGTAGTAAATAAAGAAACCGGAATCACGCCCCAAAAAATCTGACTTTAGAGACCAACCTTTTCACCATCACACTACATATTATCTACTTAATCCTTATAAGAGCCCTCTAAGATAAAGGCAAAAGGCTAAAAGGCTATGCTTATCATTCTACAGATAAGGAATCTGAGGCTTAGAGAGGAAGTGTGCCTGGAATATTGTTACAAAACTCCTAAGTAGGGGGCACCTGGGTGGCTCAGTCGGTTAGGCCTCTGACTTTGGCTCAGGTTGTGATCTCAGGGTCCTGGGATTGAGCCCCAAGTGGGGCTCCACGCTCAGCGGGGAGTCTGCTTGTCCCTCTCCCTCTGCCCCTCCCCCTGCTCATGCTCTGTCTCTCTCTCAAATAAATGAATAAAATCTTTAAAAAAAAAAAACAACCCAAAAAACAAATCAAAACTCCTAAGTAGGTTAGCTGGAATTTAAACCAAGGTCTTCTGATACTAATCATCCTCATTGTCATTGTAAACATGCCCCCATGTGTGTATGTGTATATATGTGTGTATATATATTTATAGTGTATACATGTAGTGTGTATATATGTATTTACTCAGTGGCAGAACACAAAAGAAACCTAAAGACACCCAAATAATTTGAGAAATGTAATGTTTCCTCCTATAACGGACAAACTTGGTAATTCTGCTTTTGTATCTTTTTCCTAGGGTATAGTTTTGTTCTTTTATTTCTGAGAGATAGGGCTTTTTAGAGTCACAAAACCTAACATTTCTCTGCTTTTTATCTTAATATCTTACAGCCCAAATTCTGACACACTGTCTATCATACCTAGGCTATGGACATTAAATACATTTTTAAATATTTTTGAAGTACAAAATAAAGAACAGAGTTGCCTTTATGACGGTTTTATCAAAATTCAGCTCTCATTGAGGCTACTCTGACTTAATGGATCCTTTCTCTGTAATTCAGAATAATAAAAGCAAACATTTGTTTTTCATCTTTTATATACTGCATGTACCTGACACCCATGACACCAAATATACTGCTCTTCATTTAGAACTATTTGTCTTAGGGGAGCAGCCCTGGCCAAATCCAACATACAGATCTGAATACACTCCAGTAAAGTAATAAGGAACATTTTGTTTCTAGAAGTTTACTGTCAAATGGAATGAACTTGTATAAAAGGACTAAGAAGACAAAAGTATGGATAACCCCTTCCACATCCTGAAATATTTTCTGAAGGAAAAAGTGATTTCTAGTTAAGGCTATTTCCCTCCTTTCACTGTCTCACCAAACTTTTGTCTTCAGTCTTTGTCTTAGGTTTTCCTTAAACTCCCTTGCCTCATGTTGCCTTCAACTTGAACTGCAATGGCCATCGGGCTTGCAGAAATGCCTGGTGTACTGAAAAGAATTCCATGAAAGGTCATACTGCTTGCCTGAGGGCCGAATGTTAACATTTTTGCTGAGAAGTTCTTTCTACTTATTGGTGAGGATAAAGGGGAAAATGATGTGCCGTGATTCATGATCTGTTTTTCTGCTTAGGAATGTTCACCAAATGAAAGCTCTACTGAGTCCCTGTTTACCACCTTCCATTAGGATCAGTGTCCTTTACGGAGAGGCCAGAGGAAAGTTTGATCTCTTGGCCATCTTGTCATCTGCCTGCAAAACCACTTTTCCCTTTGCTAAAATTCCAACTCTGTAAAGTAACCTTGGGCCCTCCCAAAGATTTGAACAGGTCCAATTCTCCTTGTGGTGGAACTGTGTCCAGAGCAGGTACACAGGGAAGTTTTGCTAACTCAGTAGCTGGCAAGTCCAGATTGTTCCCCAGCATGATTAGAATGACCCTCTAGGTGGAAACACTGGGGTAGTATGGATATCCCATTCAAAAAGGAGATAAACTCACAAGGAAGTCAAGTCATTTGTAAAACTAAATTAATTAATCTAGTATTGGTAAAAAAAAAAAAAAATCAACCTTCCTTTCACCCCTTTGCCCTTCTTTCCTTCCAGTCAATATCCAGAAGCAGGGCAGAATATGACCAAGGAGAGAAACTGGTCAATAGAGAGTCAAGGAGATCAATAGAATATTAGGTATTCATTTTGTAAATGAGCTTTAAAGTTATCTTTTAGGTGTTTGGGTTGACCTTTTAACATTTTAACTTCACAAGCACTATCATAGCAATGCTCTTCTGACTTGAAAAAACTAGGTTTTCTTTCCCCAGAAATACACCAAATAAAATCCTGGTAAATCAGAAACATAGGCCAGGTAGCTGGTCATCTTTTAAATAATTAAATGCAAACCAGTTGAATAAACATAAAAAGTTCAGTGATGTGACACCAAGCTTCCCTAGACTTAAATGAAGTTAGAGACTGGTGTACATAATAAAATGTGTCATTCTTTGTCAAAACAAACAAAGAAGGGAAAAAGCTAAATACCATATAACCTCCAAAATTTATTATCCTCTGATATAAAACTTCTTTTTACTCCGTAGCCTGTAGAAGAAGGAAATGTGCAAAAAAAGAAGGCTATCTAATATAAATAAGTGAAAAAAGTTGCACAACAGTATGCATAATGCCAGTTTAGGTCTTTAATAAAGGCAGTATACATGCTTGAAAAACTATAAACTGTGACTAGAAGGATTCTTTATCAGACATGTCTCACTTCACATCCTCTTGGCTTCACCCATATCCTGCTCTAGGCACTGCTGGAGGGATGTCCTCAGAAGCAGTTTGCAAGGCTTCTTAGAGGGTGATCCTGAGAGATCCAGTAATCAGCAGCATAGAGCTGCCCCCAGCTAGATAATACCCTTTTGTTAGAAATCCCTCCTTCCCAGCTTTGCTCCCTTGTCCTCATTCCTGTCCCATGGATTGCAGTCTTTATTTTTTATTTTTTAAAGATTTTATTTATTTTTTAGAGAGCGAGCGAGAGAGAAACAGCATGAGAGAGGAGAGGGTCAGAGGGAGAAGGAGGCTCCCCGCTGAGCCGGGAGCCCGATGTGGGACTCGATCCCAGGACCCTGGGATCATGACCTGAGCCGAAGGCAGACGCTTAACCATCTGAGCCACCCAGGCGCCCGGATTGCAGTCTTTAATAAAGTAGAATGCATGGGCCTCTAAGACACATGTGCACGCGCACACACACACACGCACACACACACACACACACAAACAAACAACTTTTAACAGCGGCCCTCTAGGCATGTTGAACCAGCCTTGCATACCTGGAATAAATACCATGTGTTTGTGGCACATAGTTCTTTTTATACATTGCTGGATTCGATTTCCTAGTATATGTTGTTGAGGATTTTTGCATCTATGTTCATGAAAAATATTGGTCTGCAGTTTCCCTTTTTGTGATGTCTTTGTCTGGTTTGGGTATTAGGGTAATTGGCCTTAGAATGAGAAATATTCCCTCTACTTCTGTCTTTTGGAAACATTGTAAAGAACTGGTATAATTTCTTCTTTGAATGTTTGATATAATTCATCAGTGAACCAATTTGGGCCTGGTTCTTACCTGGTTCTTTGAAGGTCATTAATTATTGATTTAGTTTCTTTCATGGATATGGGCCTATTCAAATTGTCTATTTCTTCTTGTCTGAGTTTGGGTAGATGGTGTCTTTTAAGGAATCAGTCCATTTTATCTAGCTTATCAAATTTGTGGGCTTAGAGTTGTTCATAATATTACTTTTAATCCTTTTACTGTCCATGGGATCCATAGTGATGGCCCCTCTTTCATTTCTAATATTAGTAACTTGTGGCCCTTCTCTTTTTTTCTTAGTTAGCTTGACAAGCAGCTTACTGATTTCACTGGTCTTCTTAAAGAACCAGCTTCCGGTTTTGATTTTTCTCTATTGATTTCCTGCTTTAAATTTAATTAAATTTAAATTAGAGATAACTGCTCTAATTTTTATTTTTTTTCTTTTGCTACTTTGGGATTAATTTGCTCTTCCTTTTCTAGTTTCCAAAGATGGAAACCTAGTTTATTGGTTTTAGATCTTTCTTCTTTTGTAATATGCATTCTATATATTGCTATGAATTTCCCTCCATGCACTGTTTTTGCTGTCACACAAATTTTGATAAGTGTTATGTTCATTTTAATTTAGCAAAAAGTATTTTAAAATTTCTTTTGAGATTTCTCCTTTGACTTGTGTGTTATTTAAATGTGTGTTGTTTAATCTCCAAGTATTTTGAGATTCTCCCAGCTATCTTTCTGTTATTAATCTAGTTTAATGCTAACGGAGTCTGAAAGCAGACATTATATGGTTTCTAGTCTTTTAAATTTGTTAAGGTGTGTTTTATGACCCAAATTGTGGTCTACCTTGGTCAAAGGTTCATGTGTGAGAAGAATGTGTGTTCTGCTGTTGTTATATGAAAAAATCAATAGATGTCAATTATATCTAGCTTATAGGTGGTGGTGTTGACTTCAACAGTATCTTCATTGATATTCTGTCTCCTAGATCTGTCCATTTTTGATAGAGGGATCTTAATGTATCCTACTATGGTAATGGATTCATCTATTTTTTCTTGCAGTTTTCTATCAATTTTTCCCAACATATTTTGAGCCTGCTGATGTGTCTGTTTTTGGGTATAGACACATCAAGAATCATTGTCTTCTTGGAGAATTAAACCATTTGTCATCGTGTACTGCCCCTCTTTATCCCTGATAATTTCACACAGAGCAGACTTCAGAGCAAAGGACGTTAACATAGCTACTCCTGCTTTATTTTGATGAGTGTTTCCATAATATATCTATCTCCATCCATTTACTTTTAATCTATATGTATCCTTATATTTAAAGTGGGCTTCCTGCAGACAACATACAGGTAGGTATGGTGTTTTGGCCCACTCTTACAATATCTATCTTTTAGTCAGTGTATTTAGACCCATTGATGTTTAAAGTGATTATTGATATAGTTGGATAAAGAGTTACCATATTCATTACTGTTTTCTGTTTGTTGCTCTTGTTCTTTTTTCCTATTTTTATTTTCTACTCTTCTGCCTTTTGTGATTTTGACTGAGCATTTTATGATTCCATTTTCTTGTTTTAGTGAAACAATTATATTTCTGTCTTTTACTTTTGCTTAGTGCCCTAGACTTTCAATATATATTCACAAGTAATCCAAGTCCACTTTCAAACTACACTATACCACTTTATGTATAGTACAACTATGTTACAATAACAAAATAATCCTAATTCCTCCTTCCCCTCCCTTGTATCATTGCTGTCATTCACTTCACTTATACATAAATAAGCACATATATATATATACACAGATAAGCATACCTAACTGAATACATTGTTGCTATTATTATTGTTTTTTTAAAAAACTGTTAGGTCAATTAAGAATAAGAAAAACAAAAAAAATAATAGAGAGTAAGAAAAATAGAAGTTTTTGTTTTACCTTCACTTATTCTTTCTCTGATGCTCTTCCTTTTTCTGTGTAGTTCTGAGTTTCTGACCCAGCTCCTTTTCCTTTTCTCTGAATAACTTCTTTTATTATTTCTTGCAAGGCAGGTCTACTAGCAACTAATTACCTCAATTTTTTAAAAAGATTTATTTATTTATTAAAGAGAGAGAGTGTGTGTGTGAGTGGGGGTGGTTGGGGGGCAAAGGGAGAGGGAGAGAGAGAATCTCAAGCGGACTCCCCACAGAGCACAGAGCCCCACACTGGGCTCAATCTCATGACCCAGAGATCACAGTCTGTTTGGAAAACTTAAAAATAAAAACAATAAAAGAAATCATTGTTTTCCAGTCTGGAATGTAAGGAAACTGGAAGTCATCATTCTCTTCAAACAAGTAAAAATCTGAACAAACTGAAAAATCAACAACTCTTTTATACCCATCAGAGAAGGAAGGTCACAGGAGAAACTGCTGCCCACAAAACTGGAAAGTCAGATGAACAGAGATAATTACAACTTACTGGAGCAGAAACCTATGAGCAGAAGCCTCTATTGGAAACCAATACCAGGATAGGAAAAAACCAAACTGTAACTGATGAATAGTTGAAGCTCAGTGTGGACAATTCTGAGACCAGTAGAACCCCATTACCTTACATATAGAGGAGGAAAGATAAAAATTAAATCTGACTTCTCCTCAGAAACCATGCAAGCAAGAAAGAAGTAGAACAAATATTGAAGGTATTGAGAGGGAAAAAGGAACACCAGTGTGGGATTCTGTACCCTGGGGAATCATGGGTAAAAGTGAAGGAGAAATACAGACTCTCTCTGGCAAACAAAAATTGAGGTAATTAGTGGCACGTGGGTAGCTCAATCGGTTAAGCGTCCGACTTTTGATTTTGGCTCAGGTCATGATCGCAGGGTTATGGGATCCAGCCTTGCCTTTGGCTCTGGGCTCAGCGGGGAGTCTGCTTGGGATTTTTCTCTCTCCCTCTGCCCCTCCCCCCACTTGTGTACTCTCTCTCTCTGTCTCTCTCTCAAATAAATAAGTTTAAAAAAAAGATTTTTTTCCCCCTGTTAATCTCACATATCTCTAGAAAGAAGTCTTCTGGCAGCCTATAATAGTACACATATAAGTGTATCGGGACCACCTCTCAGGTCAAAATGAGTCACTAAGTATCTGGTAAAAGTTTCCTTCTAAGTTAAGCATCAGTAACACATGGAACAATACTCCCTGCTATCAACTCAGGGTAGGGAAAGCACCCACCACCCTATGTGCTAATAAAAGAAAATAAAGCTGGTTATTGTTTTGAAAGTCTCTTACAGTCCAGTCAATGACCTATGCTGATTTTCCACCCAAGAGGGTACTCTGTCTCTTGACTCTAGATAGCTAAATAAGGGAAAAGGCTCCATACATGCAGAAATTGTCATCGTCATCTTTGACTTGGTAAACTGCTGGATATGTTTCAAAACCTTAAATGTGCTAACCATTAAGTAGCACTCAAGTGTTAGTTCCATTTTATAAAAATACTTCTTTTTAACATAATTACTCAAGTTTCAAGTTGTCAGATTTAGCAAACAAAAATACAGGATTACTCAGTTAAATCTGAATTCCAGTAAAACAATAAATACTTTTTTTAGTATATGTTCTAATGCAGTATTCAGGACAAACTTATACTAAAAAAAAAAAAAAAAAATATTTGTTGTTTCTCTGAAATTCTAATTTAACCGGATATCCTGCATTTAATCTTGGAACCCTACTCAAATTACACATATGATAGGTAAATGTTTGGGGAATTGATGCTCTTTGTTCTGTTTAGATGAAGAGTTTGATTCTATTTGTGTTAAGATTTTTGATGAAAGCATCAGCTAAATTACGTGGAGGCCATAGAAATGAGTCAGAATTCTAGCAGGAAGAATTTTGATTCGGTTTAAGGAAAGCTCTTTTGACTCAGCAGATACTCAGTTTTGGATACCTTAAAATAGACATTTTTTCTCAGTATAACTTTTTCAAGATCCAAGATCCTCTGAGATGTAATGGACTATAAACTCTAAGACACCTTAGATATAAAGACCAAGATGTTTTGAACAATGGAGAAAAGTAGACTGAACCTTTACGAAAACAGACTGTCAGCGCAGATAATTTACTGGTTATGTCTCAGAGGAGCTAAAAATTGCTGAAGGAACTGAAAGCACCATCCAGTAGAAATTTTTGTTTGTAGATGTAGACTCTGAGAGAAGTGCTCTAGAGAGAGGTTCTTAATATTTAAAAAAATAAGTTTGAATTTAGGTTTTCATCTGCAAGTTTTCCATTTGAGAGTAGACTGATCCCAGATGACGGAGCTTTATCTTCATCTCTGACTCATCCATGGCACCTTGCAAAGCAGGTGCTCAGTACATACCTCTCAAGCGAGAGATTAAAAGCCAAAGTTTGCATGGAAGGAAACATTTGCTCTTGACCACAATGTCCCCCTGTGGGCCATCACAGCAGATCTTCCAGCAAATAAATATGGGTGGTTTGCTATCCTATTCATAGCAACTGAGGAGCCGTCAAATCATCTTTGTGCTTGCTTCTTTTGCTGGTGTGTCCCAAGTTTTATTTTCTTCTCAGTGATGTCACCTCAACACTCTTGTTTTTCTGGTTCTTCTTTGAACACTTTGATATCCTCCTGCCTTCCTCTAGCTGCTTCCAGTGCCCATTATGTTCCCTTTGCCTTACTGATTTATCACACCCATTTCCTGCATGTGTTCCCAGAGTAATGTTTGCTCCATGAGAGGGATTTCCTTGTAGACGGTTCTGCCCAGAATATGTGATGCAATGTGGACAACAGAGAGAATCTGTTCAACTGGACACATATCTTTTGGCCCCCTGAACCTTCAACTAAATATTTATCACCAAGCTGTGTTTCTTAAGCCCTCCCGTGCTCGGCACACTTTATCAGTAACTGCACTGGTCAAAGTAAGAGAGGCTTTCCTGAATCTTATGCTTACAAAAGAGGACTTTGTCAGTTCATTTTTTTAAAGATTTTATTTATTTATTTGAGAGGGAAAGAGAGAGAGAGCACAAGCAGGGGGAGCAACAGAGGGAGAGGGAGAAGCAGGCTCCTGGCTGAGCAGGGAGACCCACACAGGGCTTGATCCCAGGACCCTGAGATGATGACCTGTGCTGAGCCAAAGGCAGATGCCCATCCAAATAAGTCACCCAGGTGCCCCGTCAGTTCATTTTTTAAGAGACATTTCCTTTGTTTCTTTCTCCCACCATCTCTCTCCTTAAAGCACCAGTCTGTAATCCCATCCCTCAATTAAAAAATTACTTACATTTTTGAATGGGTAAGGCAAATGCACATTACAAAATGCAAAAGGTACAGATGATTTGGACAGAAAGTACCCCACCCCCCTCGCCAGCCACTGTGCAACTCACCTGGCAAACACTGTTAGTATGAGAATTTCTCCATGGATGCTACACTCACACAAGTATATATATTAATTGCAAAAGGTTGTGGACTTTATTTTTTTTTAGAGAGAGAGTGTGTGTGCATGCGTGCAAGTGGGGCTGGGGCTAGGGGCAGAGGGAGACGGAGAGAAAGAACCTTGAGCAGTCTTCACATCCAGCATCAGCCCATCTTGGGGCTCGATCTCATGACCCTGAGATTATGCCCTGAGCTGAAATTAATAAGAGTCAGATGCTTGACCGACTGAGCCACCCAGGTAGCCCCAAAAGGTGGTGGACTTTAAACAATGTTCTGCTATTTGCTTTATAAAAAAAATAATTTTTATTAGGTATATAATCCCATTTTGTACATATCGAGCTTTCTCTTTTTTAACATGATTGCATAATATCCTATTTTATAGTTATATAATGATTTATTTTTACCAGGCACCTTTTATTAGGCATTTAGGGTATTTCCCCAACTTTTGCTACTATATACATGTCTGCAGTAAGTATCCTTAAACATATGGTATTTCACATATACCCATTATCTATAGGATATATTCCCAGATGTTACATTTTTTGGATCACAATCAAAAGGTTGACTAGACTGCTTTAGTCATTATCATGGAAGAATATTCTCAAATACATTTTTTTTTGTTTTGTTGTTGATCATAAATACCCAGGATACATAGTCTCTATAGTTTTCCTTCCCACCAGGCTCACTTTACTTTGGCTATTATTTACATTCCAAATCCTGCAGAATTAAATCAAATTTTAAATGTTCTGAGAAAGCTTACCATTCAAAAGAAATCTAAGGTGAATCTGTATGGAAATGTCAAGAGTGACAGGTACTTTCCTTTTAATTATTGATTTGCTGAAGTTTAAGAATTGAGAATTTTATGTAAAGGATTTCCTTTTTATGGAGGATTTTATGTAAACTATTCACCTTCATATGGACCCTTCTAAACATCACTTGGAAGATGTTTTGGACTCTGAAATACAGAGCATGTGAGATCTATAGATCACATTTGCACAGATCAATTCTAACACTGCCTCAGATAACCCAGTCACATACATTTTTTAAGTAACCTTAAATCTCCCCTCCTTATCCACTGAAGCCATTACCAGGAGAAATTTTCATTCCTTATTTCTCTTTTTGCCGAAGATGATGGCTTGCCCCATCCATAGAGGCTTTGGAAAGTGCAGCAGAAAATCTTCCCCATTGTTTCCAAAAGACAGCCCAGACCCTTGAGGTACACCTCGGATTCTGCTACTCAGATAAATCAGCCCAGTGCTGACTTATCTGCACTGGCAACATTTTACATGAATGATCTTATATAACTGGTATTGCTTAAATCCAGATAGAATATTATTTCTCTCTTTTCATGCACAGGGAATGGAAATAGGCCAAGTTTTTGTACCAATCATGCTTAAGCCTTTATTCTAGTCTTTGATTACAAGCCTTCAGGTGAGGTAGACACTGGGAGCTCAGACCTTCTTGACATTTCCTAAAGCGTGGGTATCACATAATTAGAACAATGGCAGGCCCAAAGTGTGAGTGGCTTCACATCAAAGCTCTGTTAGTTGCAGTCATGGGCCTTTCGTGCTGGTATTTGCGTATCACCTGGAGATAGAAGTATGATGAAACTTATAGTAGGACTTCCTCTTTGTGGGAAATCCAAATTTGCTTGAACTTGGTGTCTTCCAGAAAGTGAAAGCCTGAGAAGCACCCTGTTTGTTCTCATCCATAATGAAAGAGAATATTGAGCCCTGCTCAATCATGCTGTCTTACTAGAAGAAGTTTTGGGGAAATGGGAACGCAGTCTTCAAGAGACACTGATGGAAGTGGCAATACAGATACAGCTGAGCTTCTCAAGTAACACCAGTCACATCCCTTTACTCTTTCACTTAGAAATCCTCATCATCTCAATTTGCAAAATGACTGCGATTAGAACTGACACCTTCATAGGCATGCAGAGTTTTAGCTAAGGAAAGATACTTCACTGATGCTACCTAGTACCTGAGTCATCATCATCATCCCTCACACAGCCTTCCTCAGTTTACCCACAAGCATTGGCTGTAGAATGGGTCCCTTACTCACTGGCATAATTCCAGTTTATTTAAAATATGCTTTGCATCAAGTAAAGTACTGACTTGTTAGGATGGTTTGGAAAATTAAACGACATAGGATATGCTAAAGCTCTTAGACTCGTAGCGCTGTCCAATAAAAATGTCATGCTGGTCACAAATGTAGGCCACATAAATAATTCTGAAGTTTCTTGTAGTCCAATTTCAAAAGTATGAAGAAACAGTTGAAAAGAACTTTCATAATATTTTCTTTAATCTGACGTACCTCAAAAATTGTCAGTTTAACATTTGATCAATATAAAATTTATTAATGAAATATTTTACATTCTTTTTTTCAGAGAAATCTGGTGGGCATTTTACATTTACAGTACTTTTCAGTTTGGATGGATGACATTTCAAGTGGCCAGTAGTCACATGTTGTTAGGATACTGAACAGTGTAGTCTTAAAACAAGGACGAACGTTCCATAAATATTAGCCATTTAGCTCTTACTAACATCCTTTTTCTCTGTGATACTTTTTGACTCTACTCAGCATTTATTTACTTTTTCTTTGTATTATATCTACTGTTTGTCTTTTCCTTCTAGAAAGAATGTTCACTGAATGGCATTTTTGTTTTCTGTAGACATTCATCTAATATACATACATTGAGAATCCATGTTCCAGGCACTATGTGGTCTATTTTCCAGGTTTGTATTTCTCATAATACGTGACAGTGTCTTCCCTATGGTAAGCCCCCAGTATGTATCTGGCACATGAATTACCTAGTTTTCTGTATGCACACACAGTTCTGACTGGCGTATCTCAAAAAAGAAGTATGGTTTTCATAGATTTAGACTTTTCTTTTTAATTAATAAGCAATGGTCTTGAACCATTGCTGTGATGGTATTTGCTTTGAGTATGAGAATTTAGTCAGAGACATTTCTTTATGATGCAGTCACAGAGTGATTGCTCCACTGATGGATTCTTCCAGGATCTGTGTTGCCACAGAGAGACACAGACTTGGTACTAGTGTATAACTTTGTGTTGGAAGTAAACAAAACTAGACATTTTTATGTAGTGTTTTAAGTGATTAACCAAAATAACCTAATATGAAAGTTCTATACAAACCATAAAAGCTATAAAATGTTAGTTGTCGCTAATATAGTTATTAATGGTCTGTAGTAGCTTTTGCACTCTATTACATAGAATATCGACCCATGACAAGCTCTTTGGGAGAAAAGAAAATGAATCTGTGGTCAAACAAGTATAGAAAATTATATATACCATACAGCATGGTTGGGAGGTTATAATGCACATTAGGATATTTTAAGCCCCTTTAAATTCAGTAATAAAGAAATCTACTTGACTTTGTTATTTGACCAATGAAAATAATTTTTCAAGGTGACATCTGTAACTCCTTCAAAACTGACATACCGGGGCAACCTTGGTGGCATAGTTGTTTAAAGCATCCGACTCTTGGTTTGGGCTCAGGTTATGATCTCAGGGTCCTGAGATCAAGCCCCATGTCGGGCTCCATGCTCAGTGAAGAATCTGCTTGGGACTCTCTCTCCCTCTTCCTCTGCCCCTCCCCCCATAAAATAAATAAATATTTAAAAAGAAAACCCCTGCTATACCATGGAATACAAAACTGGCAAATTCTGGACTAATATAACAGCTGTATGCAGTGAAGAGATCCGGATTTTAAGTTTGGCTCCCCACCACCTACAACTAAATCTTAAAGTCTTATCTCTCTGAACCTCAGTTCCTTCTTTTGAAAATATATAAATAAGTGATTTTCAACCTGATTGCACATCTTCATCACCTGTGGAATATTTAAGCTAGACATGGCTGAGCCCCATCCCCAAAGACTGACTCTGTAGGTTTGGGATGTGGCCTTGGTGTCTGTTGCATGTATGTGTGTACACACATGAGTATGTATGCACTGGGTTCTAAAGCAAAATGTATTGCTTATAATGGGCCACTTGGAAGATGTTAAGGTGAAAATGGTCTGTACATTTGGGGCAGACCTTGGAGGGAAAGTAAAATAAGGAAAATGGGGAAACTAAGTGTTGTGTAAATAGGAGATGTTTGCACAGTGAATATCAGAAGGTGCTGTGGAATCAGCTGGAATTCTGTGGTAAAGGATTCAAAGTACATCAAACTGACCCATTTATCCCATTTATCAATTACTATGTAGTTGGGAATGTGGTATTAATCTTAGTTTCAGGCTGTCTCTGTCTCAATGGAAATAATTCTCTATAAACTGATTAGTTTCTGATAAGACTCTTCTTTATTCCTGTTCTCTTAGAAATAAAGGAGAAAAATCAACCCACCATCCCTAGTAAGAAATGTTAGCAACTTCCTATATTAGTCATATAGTAGTTAATTTGTTATAGCTGTTAACAGAGAATCTTAAATTCCATATAAAACTAATCATTAATACAGGGTTTTAGTTTTGGCTTAAAGAAATAAATGGAATTTGGAAATGTGATCCATTTTTACTTTTTTTTATTAACTTATCAAAATAGGTTTACTCACTTTTTCCTTGCCTCCACAGACCCAACTAAATACATTTTAACCAAACCAATGAGTAAGTATACCCTTCCTGCATCATGGGACTTTCTGTGTCATTCTGACAAAGGTCAGATTGAAACAATGGGTCCTGAACTACACCCATAAAGCCAATGGTTTAAACAAAGATACTATCATGAAGGGGTTTCCAAATTGTTATACCACAACCCTGCAATCCAGCTGAACCTTCTACAGAAATCCCCTAGGATTGGACTTGGCTGCCTCCACCTGCATTTTCTGCATATGACACATGGAAGAAGGAAAACATTTGAGCAAAGTCTGAGGACAGATTTCAGGGTGCCTAACAAGAGGTGTTGAACAGGATTGCAGAAATCACACCTGAGAACTAACATGCTAAATGTGTTTTCAACATCAAAGTCAAATAGCAATTTGGTTATTGTGCTGGTTATTTAGATTGTTTCTGACTCCCCTTTTGGATAATTCAGTCCAAGTCTTCATTGGTAGGATTTTAAGGTTTAAATTATTGAAAGTTGGTTTTAACTATTTGCTTCCATTCACATATACAAAGTCTGAAGGAGAAAGAAAACAAAATTTTTTTTTAAACTCAAATATATTGACATCTTTGTGATTTTACAACTGTGCAAAAGAACCAAATATTTTACACATCTTTTTTTCTATATCTTTTTCATGGATTTTCACAATGTTCAATATCTGAAAATAGTAGGTATTTTTCAATAAGGCACAATCACTATCTAGAATTTCTTTATATGATACCATTTTTGCATATAGGCATATGCAAGATAAAAACAAATTTATATGGATCATCTTCCAATCAGATAAAAGCAGACAGAAAAAAAGTACTATTTCCCCTTAAGAATAAGATATTTTCTCATCATAATAAAAATGCTCAAGGAATTTCATAATTCTTTCAGTTTACTGTGGGGACCTTTAATGTTCCTTTTGTTTGTAAAAAGTAATTTATCCAAGAGACAAGACCTATTGCTAAAAACTAAGATTAAAAAACAGATAACAGAAACAGAGTACAGAAAATGTAGCTATTGGAGTTTATCAGATGTGGATATTAAAATAACGATGATTCATAATCAAAAACTAAAGATAAGCCTGAAGAATTCATGCAGAGAACTGGAGTATGAGTAAGGAATCAAAAGAAAACTATAGAGCTATAAACAATAATTGATATTAAGAACTCATTAGATGATCGTGGTGAGTTGAATGGTGGTCCCCAAAAAGATATGTCCATGTCCTAACCCCCAGAAACTGTGAATGTTACCTTACTTGGGAAGATGGTATTTGTAGGTGTAAGTAAGGCAGTTAAGGATCTCTAGATGAGATCATCCTGAATTATTTGGGTGGGCTCTAAATCCAATGACAAATGTCCTTATAAGGGACACATAGAGGAGAGACATACACAGAAGAGAAGGCCATGTGAAGAGGAGGCAGATACTGGACTGAAGCAGCCTCAAGCCAGGAACAACTGGGACCACGAGAAGATGGGAGAGGCAAGGGAGGACTTTCTCGTAGAGTCTTCTGAGGGGGGAAGAGCTCTGCCAACACCTTAATTTCAGATTGCTTCCAGAAATGTGGGAGATAACAATTTTGTTGTTTTAAGCCATCAAGTTGTGGTATCTTGTTATGGTATCCCTCAGAAATTAATCAGTGGTTTAGCATTGATTAGGCACAGGTGAAGGGAAGATTTTTGAGATAGAATACAGGTCAGTAGAAGATATCTAGATAGAAGCATCAACAGCAAAAAGGTATAGAAAAGAGCTTGAGAGACATATGGAACACTGTAAAATATTACCTACATGTATGTGTAGCCCCAGGAAAAGAAAAAGAGAAAAAATTAAGGCAGAAACAATATTTGAAGAGATAATGGCTGGGGGTTTTTAAAAACTAGTGAAAGACATAAAATCCAGGATGCAAGAAGTTTTATAAAACCCAAACAGGGAAAAAATAAAATAAAATAAAATAAAACACCTACACACATTTTGACCAAAGTGATGAAAAACAAAAATAAAAAGAACTCTTAAAAGGAACCACAGATAAATGATATATCACTTTCACAGGCATTATCAAGTATGTCTATATATGTATTTCATTTTCCTCCTCTATCAATAAATTAAACATTCTTTTTGTGATTCATTGATAGAGGATGGAAATAAAAAATATACACTTTATAATCTAAAATGATTGATAATATAGTACAATATATAAATATATTAATTTAACGCATCTTAGTATGTATTATATACTATACATACTTGATAATCCAGCATACTTGACAATACAAAAGAAGACAAAGAAAATTAAAAAAAAAAAGAATACAAAGTACAAATACCAAACAAATAATAAGATCTGAATATATCATTAATTACATTAAATATAACTGACTAAATTCTCTGGTTAAAATTTGTCATCAGTTTTGATTAAAAAAAATCATACACTGCTTTAAAGAGAAACATTGTAAACCTAAAGACATAAGAAAGGTAAAAGAAAAAGCAGCATAAGATACACAATGAAAACAGAAACCAAAAGAGAGGTGGTAGAGTTATATTAGTGTTAGACAAAATAAAAGCAGTGATAGATGTAAAGGAGAGTTCATGAAGATAAAAGGGTCAATTTATCAGGATGTTACAGTATATAATTTAAACTGTATATACTCCTAATAAAATAGTCTCAAAATATATAAAGCAAAAAATGATGGAAGTGCAAAAGTAAGCAAGCCTACAAAAACAGTGAGATTTAAAAAAAACTCTCAGTAACTGACAAAGTAAGCAGTGGGAAAATCAGTGAGCACATAGAATATGTGAAAAATATGATAGCAGGTGACTTGGTGGACTTACATAGAACATAGCACACAGCATCTGCAGAATACACATTCTATTCAAGAATACATGAAGCATCTACCAAAATTGAAAACAAACTGGGCTAGAAATCAAGTCTCAGTAACTTATAAAAGACTGAAGTCAGAAAGAGTAGGTTCTAAGGTATAATAAAGCTAGAAATAAGTCACAAAATAACTAGAATGTCTCCCAATTTAGGGGAAATTAAGCAATATACTGCTAAATAAGTCCTCAGTCAAAGAACAAAATCCCCAAGGAAAACTGGTAAATATTTTGAGCTGAATGACAGTGAAGATGTGACATCAATAATTGTAAGATAATGCTAAACAGTGCTCTTAGAGAAAAATATATAGCCTTTTTACATTAAAAAGGAAAAGTTAAAACACTCAAATGATCTAAATATACAACTCAAGTGGTTGGGGAAAAAAAACCCATCAACTGAAACTCAGAGAAAGTAGAAGGAAGAAAATAATAAGCATAAAAACAGAAATGAATGGAAAACAATAAAAAACACAATAGAGAAAACCAATAAAAACAAAAGTTTGTTCTTTGAAAAGTTAAAATTTTAAACTGGCAAGACTGTTAAGTAAATAAGAAGGAAAGACACAAAAACATTACAGGGAATGTAGCACAGACATAAAATGTTAATAAAGGATATTATGAATGGCTTTAACGAAAACTTGAAAATTAGGTGAAATTGACATAATCCTTAATAAACAAATTACAAAGCTGAAAAAAGATAACTGAAATAGTCTTATATTTATTAAATATGTTAATCTATACTTTAAAACTCTCAAAAAACCCCCCAAAAACCAAAACAAAAAACTCCACACTTGAATGGCTTTGCCAATGAATTCTTAACATTTAGGGAGGAAGGAATATCTGTCTTACACAAACTCTTTCTGAGAATGTAAAGAAGGAAACTCTTCAACTTGTTTTATAATGTAAACAGAAATGAAGAATTCCTAACAAAATATTAGTGACTCAAATACAGTAATGTATGCAGGACCAAGTTGGGTTCTTCTTGATATAAAAAAATTACTTTAAAGTTCAAAAACCAATTAATATAATTTACCACATCAACAACAAAAGGACAAAAATCACATGATCATCTGAATAGATGCAAAAAAAGTGTTTGATAAAATCCAATAGCCATCTATGGTAAAAACAAAAGAAAACAAAACTCTTACCACATTTGAAATAGAACAAAACTTCCTTAAACTGGTTAAAAACAACAACAACAACAACAAAAACTTTAGAAACCTTGCAGCAAAGAACATCTTTGGTGTTGAATTATGAAAGTCTTTCACCCTATGATAGGGGACAAAACAAGGTACACATTATTATCACTTCTATTCAGCATTGTGTTAGCAGTCCTAGCTAGTGTAATAAAGCTAGAAAAAGAAATAAAAGGTAGACACAAGGCTAAAAATAAAAACTGATGCTAGTCACTCTCAATAATTCTTGTAGAGATTCTATTAAACAATTAGAATAAGTGAATTAAGCAATTTGTTGGATACAAAATTAGTGCACAACTATCAATTAAATTTCAATATTCTAGTAATAAGTAGAAAATTAAAATTAAAAATTTATTATAACTTCAAAATACCTAATACCTGGGAATGAATGAAAATCGTATAAGGACTCGACACACACACACACACACACAGACACACACAAAACTATAAAACCTTATTAAGAGAAGTTAAAGAAGAACTAAATAAAGGAAAGGGTTGCCATGTTTATGGATTGGAAAAGTTTTTATTGATAGCATGTTGGTTTTTCCCAAATTGATCTATCGAATAAATGCACTCACAAAAAAAATTAAAAATAAATAAAAAATAAACCCATGCACTCACAAATAAAAATCCAGCAGACCTTTTTTGGGACATAAAATTTGGCAAGTTGATTCTAAAACTTATATGGAAAAGCAAAAGGCCAAAAAAGCCAAGACTATCTTGAAGGAAAAGAACAAAGTTGTATGACTTACACTACCAGATGTCAAAACTCATTATAAAGCTACAGTAATTGTTACAATATGGAATTGGAACAAGATTGATAAATAAACCAATGGGATAAGATAGAGTCCCCAAACAGACCAACATCTAAATGGAGACTTGTGGCAAAGGTAGAATTGCAAAGCAGTGAGAAAACAGATGAATGCTGGACCAACTGGATTACTTTGTGAAAATATATACCCCTTGACCCCTATCTCACACCATAGGTAAAAATTAACTCTAGGCTAGTTGTAGATCTAAATGTGAAAGATGAAACAAGAAAGTCTCTATGTAATAAAATATAGAATACCCTTATGGCCTTATACTAGGCAAAGATGTCTTAAAAAGAGAATCATAAGCCCTATATAGATAAGGTCTGAAAACTGGGGTAAGAACTTATATTTGTCAAAATACACCATTTAAAAAGTAAAAACATGGGGCACCTGGGTGGCTCAGATGGTTAAGCATCTGCCTTCGGCTCAGGTCATGGTCCCGGGGTCCTGGGATTGAGCCCCACATCGGGCTCCCTACTCGGCAGGAAGCCTGCTTCTCCCTCTCCCTCTCCTCCTGCTTATGTTCCCTCTCTCACTGTGTATCTCTCTGTCAAATAAGTAAATAAAATCTTTAAAAAAAAAAAAAGAAAGTAAAAACACAAGTTATTAAGTGTGGGCAGATATCTGCAGTCTATAATACCAACAAAGAGCTTATATCAAAAGAACAGCACAATACATTGAATAAAAAAGATTCAACATCAGTTATTTGGGAACGCGTATTAGAGCCACACCGAGAACATCTATCTAAATACCAGAAATTGCCACCAGTGGAGAACCATTGGTTTTGATGACATGGAATTTGGTTTTAAAATTTACCAGCTGTTTGACTTTGAACAAAGATTTCTTCATCTGTAAATAGATGATAACAATATATGCTCAAAGTGTTTTATCTCAACACTTCAGAAGTTAAGTTCTATTTTTCAGAGGTTTCTAAATGAAACAAACAAACAAACAAAAAAACTCCACCCTAAATTTTAGGCAATTGACAAACAAAGGGATCTCACATTTAGAAAACACATTTTAGACCTTGTGGTCAGGTTGTGACTGTAACTGAACCAATACACAGTATACATCCAACCAATATATATGACATTCATGGGCTAATGTAAAAATATATTCCAAAAAATTATCATTTTAGTGTTTAACCAGCTAATCTTAGTTTTGGTATGTTATTATTAAAAAAAACACTTGAACCAGAGGTCTTCCTATGTTGCTTTTGTTTCTTTCTTTGGATATTTTGATTAATATCTAATATTTATCTAATGTTTATTTACAAATGTATACATGCAAATGCCTACTGGAATACTGAATATATATTCTTGTGTTTGACTACACAGAAATTGTATTTCTGACTTTGAAAGCCCTAACTCTACTCTTATTAAAGCATTTGCAAATTTGAAAACAATTTTTATTTTAAAATTACAAAGTCTCAAAAATCTCATTCTTCTTTCATTTTTATCATTTCATAAAACTCTACAACTCTTGGTTTTGATTCTGACTTCTTGCCTCCTGAATGCCTAGGGGCAAAATGTAGTTTTCTACTATTTTCTTAAGAGTGTAGGGCGCCTGGGTGGCTCAGTTGGTTAAGCGACTGCCTTCGGCTCAGGTCATGATCCTGGAGTCCCGGGATCGAGTCCCGCATCGGGCTCCCTGCTTGGCAGGGAGTCTGCTTCTCTCTCTGACCCTCCCCCCTCTCATGCTCTCTCTATCTCATTCTCTCTCTCAAATAAATAAATAAAATCTTAAAAAAAAGAAGAGTGTGGAGGTCTGGGGGTAGGAGCATATGGTTGTGAGAAGAAATAGCACCGATTACTGGAAAATCCTTGGAAACTGCCAAGACTTCTTCTAATGTCCTGAGACTTCATTTTCCCTTCTCAGTGAAAGTTGTCTGGCAATATAAACAACTGGCTTCCCATTTGGAGTTGGTTTTGTTACAGAGAGAACTAGGCTTTGAAATTAGTTAGGTAGGCGACGTTAGTTTTGAAAGCAAACTTTATATTTAGCACTTGCGTGACATTAGGAAAGTACTTAATTTCTCTAAACGTCCATTTACTCATCAAGTGAATCAGAAAATTATATATTATTTACCTTTTTTGGAGTTAGAATAACAAATGGGAAATACACAGAGCTGTACCTGATACATGTAAATATGGAGTAAGTATAGACTCTCTCCCTTATTCCTTCCTGTTCCCTTGGATAATCCTTCTAGTCCTTGAAGGTGTTTTGCACCCTGGCTCTACTCTTCCTCCTTGATAGGCACTCCTCAGACTCTTCCTTTTCATTAGCTTGCTGTGGGAGTTGTCTTCCCTGTAGCTTTGATTTCTTTTTTTCATTTTTTGAGAGAGAGAGAGAGAGAGAAAGAGGGAGAGAGAGTATGCATGCAAGCGGTGTGTGTGGGGGAGGGGCAGCGGAGAGGGGACAGAGGGAGAGAGAGAATCCCAAGCAGGCTCCATGCCCAGCGAAGAGCCCAATGCAGCTAATTCCATGATCCTGGGACCATGACCTGAGCCAAAATCAAGAGTCGGATATTTAACTGACTGAGCACCCAGGCGCCCCTTCCTTGTAGCTTTTAAAAATTAACTAAGATTAGGGCGCCTGGGTGGCTCAGTTGGTTAAGCGACTGCCTTCGGCTCAGGTCATGATCCTGGAGTCCCGGGATCGAGTCCCGCATCGGGCTCCCTGCTTGGCAGGGAGTCTGCTTCTCCCTCTGACCCTCCTCCCTCTCATGCTGTCTAAAAAAAAAAAATTAACTAAGATTAAAGGAGTCAATCATCTGATTTTGCCAAACTGCATGTACTAATTTCCTGTTCCTTTGAGAAATAGCTTTATATTTCTTTAATGTGTATATTCCTTTAATCCCACTTCACTTTCCCTACTTTTTCTAATGGTTAACATGCTCTTCCCAAGGATTTATGTGACTCTCCCCCCTTGGTATCTGAGCAGTATTTTCACCAGGATGAGTTCTGCTGTTACCTATGTTTCCCTCTACATGAAGCACAGTGGAAAAGAATGCGAGGCCCCCAGGGGGCTTTGTGAGACACTCTATGGCCCCTAGGACAGCACAGCCACTTGAGATAAACCTTGCTGCCTGCTGAAGAGACTGAAATCCTTAGACTCATGATTCCAAGTTATATTTCTCACCTATCATCATTCCTTTTAGCCGCACAAGTTGGGGGGGAGGGGCAGAGAAGAATGTACTGGTTGTACAATGAGACATCAAACCAAAAATATTCCAGGTGGTTCAATAGAGAGTATATGACAAGTAAGTCTTAAGATAACTCTGCATTTTAAAGCTGATCTCCATGGTGTTTTTAAGAGAAGACTATAGAAGAGAACATTCTTTGCCTAATTACAATTTGCCTGGAGCTCAATGTTATGGCTGTGGGTGTCTGCAACAATGGACCCACACCTCCCCTGCTGCTAGCCCCTGGCCTACGCTGCTGCTTATGCCAAAGCTCCTTCTGAGGACACACAAGCAAAGCAGTGCCTTGAGGAGCATGTGCACGGGTTTAAGAAATCCATGGAAATATATATTTTTAAGTCAAAATGTATTTTGCTCAAATACTTAAGGTTAGTTATTTTCAAGTAAGCAAAATGGAAAAGATAATGGCTACACTTTATTACGTCAGAGAAGAAAAAAAAGAGCTACAAATACAAGTTTTAGGAATGGGGATTCATTTCTCAAAGGTATCTAGCTCTGTTTAATTGTCAAAGAAAAATTGCATTTAAGTTAAGTTGCCCAAGTCTGACAGAAATCTTTAAAAGCTGTTTTGAGATACACTTTAAATTGAGCAAATTTCAGAAACAATCTCATTAAACATATTCAAGGAGGTATGGAAGAAAGCTATTTTCTTTTGGTATCAAACAGTGTTTTGCTGACTAAAGACATATGGTTCTTCCTGAAATACTGCAAAGTTATCTTGCTTTTCTCCTCGCACTCAATCATGCTTCCTCCATATTATACATATTATTGTACATGATAATATACCTCCACATTATCTATATTATTCTCAAATTCTTTTAGATAAATGTCTTTCTTAGCTGCCTCTGTGACTTGTAGAACTCGACTGAGCCAAAGAGTTTCTTCAGTGAGATGATCAGAGGTGGCCATGTTTGAAGGAAAACTGGTCCTCCAACTTCAGGGGGGAAAGCACGGAAGAAGGCAGTGTGTAATCAGAAGGTGGAGCTCTCCCTGGTTTGGCTGACCACTCCTCCTCCAGCTTCTGTTTAGAAAGGAATGGAGAAATGGGAGGATTACATTCAGAAAGACAGCCAGGCACCAGGGCAGACTTTTGAGTCAGCACAAACCCTGAATGACCACGTCCTTATGCACTCCACTCCTCACGAAGTTCTGCTCTACTCACTAATGCATCTGTTGTATGTGGGCAGTTGTATTGCTCAAGTTATAGTTTCTGCTTGTGGTAGTATTCCATCTGAGTCACCATAGTGCTTTATCTATCCTACCATGATACACCTTTTTTTAAAAGATTTTATTTATTTATTTGACAGAGAGAGAGACAGCGAGAGAGGGAACACAAGCAGGGGGAGTGGGAGAGGAAGAAGCAGGCTTCCTGCTGAGCAGGGAGCCCAATGTGGGGCTCGATCCTAGGACCCTGGGATCATGATCTGAGCTGAAGGCAGATGCTTAACAACTGAGCCACCCAGGTGCCCCTACAATTTTTGAATTAATGCAATTAATCTTCCAGAAGGCTGCCATCCAATCATTAGAAGGAAAATTTGATTATTGTTGGTTTTCTTTTTTTCTTTAACTTGAGTACCAATGGCATACTGACTCTTAAATACAACAAAAAGTACACTCTGCATTAGTGATGACTAATTTTTCATAAGAGTAACCAGATTTCAGATCTTATTCTATTGTACAGAGAGGTTACCAATAATCCAGTGGAAATGTTGGCTAGTTTAAAGATCAGTACAAAGGAGGATTGTTTTTATTTTTATTTTTTTATTTTTTTTAAAAGATTTTATTTATTTATTTGACAGAGAGAGACACAGCGAGAGAGGGAACACAAGCAGGGGGAGTGGGAGAGGGAGAAGCAGGCTTCCCGCGGAACAGAGAGCCCCATATGGGACTCAATCCCAGGACCCTGGGACCATGACCTGAGCCGAAGACAGTTGCTTAACAACTGAGCCACCCAGGCGCCCGGATTAATTGTTTTTAAAAACTTCCTCCCTTAAACAGGATTATATTATCGGCAAACTACTCCAACAAGTTGTTAGAAAGAGAGAAAGGACAGAAGAAGAATACTAATTTAGGGTCAGTCTGAGTCCAAAAATCAAGGTGCAGAAGTCCTTCCAATCTTCGAGGGGTGCTATAACACATCATTAAAGTGAGGGATAGGGCAGGTTCTCTGTCATTTACCTTGTATCAAACTTAAGAATTTCCCAGTTTGTCAGATCCTACTGTGCATTATACTTTCCTCTTATTATTTTGGTTGTATCCTCCTTCCTTTGAAGAAGCCTTCACTTGAAGCAAATGATTTTGTTTGTTTTAGTGGAGTGGGGAATGGTTACCCATGGGTGGCTGGATCTTGTCTCCCTCTTCAAGTATTTATTTGTGAATTTATGTTTGGCTTCACTAGCAGCTGTATTCCTGGGATAACCCCAGTGTTAGAAGTAGAAGTAGAATGAATGGTGCCCAATTGCTATTTCCAGAACTTGAAGTAAGCGTTTTTCTTTTAACTATGTGCCTATTTTCCATGCAAACTGTAATGCACAAAAAGGTGAAAGAGGGAGGCTTTTAAACTTTCACATCAGGTCTTAGAAAAAGCATTTTGTTAAACTGCATTTCATGACCTGACAATAATAGGGCAAATAGCATGACTCCAAATACAGCTTCCATCAAAATTCTGACCTGACAAGAAGATTCCTGTTTGTAACTGATGACCCACTTCGAGACAGAGACTCAATCAAGAACCGAATGGAGTCACTCCTTAGAATCTGCTGTTCAGCATTTGGCCAGTTTGTATCTTTAGCAATTATGACCCTGTCAGTAAAATATCTGGTCTGTTTCTCTCCTAAATAGCTTTTGTGTCATCTTCTATATATGCCTATGCTTATAATGTTATGTCAGTGTACTGCGTTAGCATCTTTAAGGAATTATTTTTATATACTAATAAAGAATATTTTTTTCTGCTATGGAATTTAGAAGTGAGCTGTCTTTGTCATGTAAATTCTAAAATACATCAGGCCAATAATTATGATTAGGCTATGTTACATGCACTTAAACATACTGGAGTAATGTAATCTTTATGGATGTTCAATTCCTTTCCAGTTAGGAACGAGGTCTTATACTGTGTTAGTTGATCCATATGCAAGGGTATGCTTCAGCTCCAGGTTTGGATTTGGGGGCATATTCCCTGCCAAACACAGGGTGAACATCTGCCCAGGAAATTTGCAAGTATGAGCATTTCAGCTACAAGGAGGAACAGGAAGAAACCAAATAGACAGTTGAGGGAAGAAAAATGTTTTTGAGGAACTATAATAGAGACAAAGAGGACGTTAGATATTTGGGGGGAAAGAGGTGAATTTAAAGTTAATAAGATTAACTAGGAATGCTTACGGACAGACTTGATTGCTGTTCTCTATAGTTTGCAAATGCAGAAGCAGCCAGCTCTAACGGAGAAATGAGTAAGTGGTATGTTAACAGTTACTACTTCTTTCCTTTAGCATACACACAGCCTCAAAGACACAGCAACCGGCAAGTCCAAGACATTTGAAACTGTATTCTTTAGGCAACAGAAAGCCATAAATGTTTTGGAGCAAGGGAGCAATATGACCTATGCTGTATTTTATTAAAAATTACTTGGGGGGCGCCTGGGGGATGCAGTTGGTTAAGCGTCTGCCTTCGCCTTGGGTCATGATCCCGGGGTCCTGGGATCGAGCCCCGCATGGGGCTCCCTGCTCATTGGGGAGCCTCCTTCTCCCTCTCCTTCTACCCCTCCCCATGCTTGTGCTCTCTTTCTCTCAATGTCTCAAATAAATAAATAAAATGTTAAAAAAAAATTGCTTGGGATGGCGAGGAGGATTTGCTGAATTGTGGGTGTGCTGGGTGGGGAGATGGAAGAGGGAACAGCTGCGGTGATCCAGACACGGGGTCATGAGCGCCTGGATGAGGCCGCGCGGACGGAGGTGAAGGGAGGATCGCGTGCAGAGAGAATTGACCGAATGTGAAGCTGCACATGGGGACTCGCAGCTGCGGAGAAAAGAGACCAAAATGTTTCTGGGTTTCTGGGATCTTTTAGTCTCTATGGTCGGAACAACGGACCCTGAAGAAAAGGGAAATTGTGAAGAGGAGGTGGGGAGACTGAGGAGACAGCACAGACGTCTCCAAGCCGCTGAATGGGAGAGGCTGGAACACGTGTTGCCTGGAAAACAGCCGAAGTCCTGCGGAGGAATTCGAAAGGCGTTTGGCCGTAGAGACGTCAACCTGAGAATCGTATGTCTCGAGGTGACACTTTAAGCTGTCAGTGCTGTTGAAATCGCCACAGAACAGGACACGATGTAGGAAAAGAAACAAGGTAAGGGTGGGGAAAAAAAAAACTTTTGGAGAAGGCTTCAATACTGAAGCAGAAAGAATTTTTGCATATAGACATCATGCATCCCAAAAAGATTTTCAGTAGAATAACAAAACACAAACACACATAGACTCCTTTAGGTCCCTTCCCTGGAACGCATAAAATGCATTTTGAGTTTTGTCAGGTTTGCCACATTTTCTTTATTTTGTGCCTTGTGCATTCTTAGAATTTAGCTTATCCATACTTCTGTAAATAAAAGGAACCCTTCTTGAAATTCTACCTTAATTGAGAAATCATCATGGAGAGCAAGTTTGAAGTCCATGGCGATGGAGACCTGAAATATATTCTAATATGTATAAAAATCAACAAATCTCTTCCCTGTAGTCACTGAAATCTGTACAAAACTCACTCCTAGGTTGGAACAGTCAATTAATTATGTAGGAGACCCCATGAAGCATCTGCTGCATGAATTCAGGCATCCGACAGTTTTCTAAGGACTGCAAAGCCCTGTATGGAAATAAAGGGCAGGAACATTTACCAAGAGCCAGCTACTGGCTTTGGGGCTTGAAATATAGGATTTAAATTGATGATCCCATCAACATTAGAAAGCAGAGACTATTACGAGAATTTTACACATGAATTCTACTGATATTCAGAGAAATGAAGGGACAAGTCCAACTCTAAGTAGGGGACCTGGAACTGGATCCTTGATCAACTTTACTGCAAAGGCTGTACCAAGTTGCCCCCAAACAAAACCTGAGATGGGTGAACCCATGGGGAAAAGCATGCATTCTTGATTATCCTCTGGGTTTGATTCTACTCAGGTGTGTCCAAAGAAGCGGAAGAACTAGGAGGTGCATATAACAAGGGGTTTATTATGGGATTTGATGTCGTGCAGTTGAAGGAGCTGATTTCACAGTCTATGTGAAGCTGTGTCTGGTGCTAAAGCCTGAGGGCCAGAGGGGAAGCATCAGAGAAGGGTAGATGGACATGAAGGTGGGAAAGCAAGGTCAAGATGGAACCTGCAAGGCTGAGCTCCAACACACAAGGGTGGTCTGGAACCTTTGTTAGACCGGCTTCACTTCCAAATGTGATGATGGGAGCGTGCTGCAATAGCTGGCTGCCCTTTATCACAAAGCTAAACGTGTACCTGACTCCAAAGCAGGAAATTTGGCAGGAGCCAAAGGAGCTGTGAACCCAGCTGTTGTGTCTCCTAACCAGAAAATCCAGCAAGAAGCGACACTAGAATGTCGTTCACAGACTTCTTGAGGATAGAGCCACATAGCTGCTCCTTCACCTGACCTTCAGAATCTCACTCCCAAGGCTTTCTATGGCCCATGCTGACATGTAGCAAATGGGCTTCTGGGAAATGAAGATAAATCAGGCTGTGTCTTATGTGGCATGTCTTGCCCGTTCTCGGGAATGCCAACTACTTGTTTTTTTTTTGTTATTATTACGTTATGTTAGTCACCATACAGGACATCATTAATTTTTGATGTAGTGTTCCATGATTCATTGTTTGTCTATAACACCCAGTGCTCCATGCAGTATGTGCCCTCCTTAACAGCCATCAACGGGCTAACTCTACTTGTTTCTTGTTCAAAAACACATTTTAAAATGCAAGTAAAAGTAGAATTATCATATGTGAAGCAAATAATTTGTAATTATTTGATAGTTCAGCTATTTTATTATTTTTATTATTAAAATATTGTGTTTCACAGCTGATCCAGCCTTCACATCTCTATGAATCTGCCTACTGTCATCAAATAGTCTGAATAGGCATGTCTTACTATTCAGGTCACCCTGCCTAACAAATGCATCTTTCCCCTGTCAATACCAATGTTATGCATTTATTTTTACAACACAATACAAAACAACTATAGGGAAAAAAAAAAAAAAACTGGAAGGGAATAAAGTATCTCAGAAATTCCAGTGGCAAAGATTTTATTCAGTTAATCTTCTTTGGATTCAGTTAACTATTATAATTATAGCACTAGCCAAATGACTGCCTTCTGTTTACATCTTCTGCTACATCTTTATTCTTCTGTCTACTTGTTTTTGGTGTGTGTGACCATGTCTTTGATTTTTTTAAAAGAAGATTACTGAATTATGTTAATCAGAGTCTTTTTTCATAAAGTGCTACCCTCATTTGTCCAGACATGACTTTCTTTGATAATAAAATAATTAATAGCCACAAATCCACCACTCAAAGTGGAAATGAAAACATTGTCAATAACATGCTTTACCTATGTTCTTCCCTATTTCATCCTCTCGTGTTTCCATTACAGGTAGCCACTGCCCTGAATTTTGTATGTGACGTTGCCTTACAAAAAGTATGTGTGTATATATGTATTAAAATATATATGTGTGTACATGCATTTACATGTTTGTGTATGCATATCGTGTTTTCACACATTCTCACACATTGCACACACACACACATATACATAAAATATATTGTTTTACTTCTTTGGAACTCTATAAAAATGGTATCATAGTGTCTTCTAGTACTTGCTTTTCTTACACAATGTTATTAAAGTTTAACCATGTAGTACATAAGGCTGTAAATTCATCCATTGTCACTGGCGCATAACATTCCATTGTGTAACTATACTGTACTTTATCCGTGCTCCTACTGGTGGGCACCTAGATTTCTTTTACATTTTGCTTTCACAAAGTGCTGCTATAAATGTTCTCTATAGTTTCTTTGGGGAATATAACTAGAAGTGGACATGCCAAGTGGATGCGGCATAACAGAATATGCCAAATTTCAACTTTGTGAGATGTGACCAATTATTTTTCACAGTGGATGAACCAATTTTCATTCCCATCAGCAAAGTATACCCCCTTATTTTGCATATTGCCCTTATTTTGCATATTGCCCAACACTGGAAAAAAGTCACACTTCTTAATTTTTGTCATTTGAATGAATGTGAAATAATATGTCATTGTGGTATTTGGTTTGAGTATTAATGAGGTTGAACATATCTCTCTATATATGAGATATGAACATATCTCTCACATGGCTGCTGTTTATTCATGCTTTTTGCCCATTTTTGTATTAGGTAGTTTGTATTTTTCTTATTGAAATAGAAGACTTAGATCTTCTTAGAAATTCATGATACAGATCCCTTGATAAGCATGTTGCTAATAACTTCTTTTAGGTTATACTTACATTTAACTTTAATTTCATTTTTTCAATGAAGAATTTTTCACTTTAATAAAATTGCACCTATCCTCTCTATGACTATTATTTTTGTTTTATTTTAAGAAATCATTTCCTACTCCACAGACATAAATTTTCTCCTAAAAATTAATGTTTTGCATTTGAAATTCATAATGCATCAGGAAATCATTTTTTTGTATTATATTATAAAAATAAAGATAACACAAGAGACAACAGGTTCTGGCAAGGATGTATTATAAAGAGTTGATAGGAATGTAATCAACACACTGTTGACAGGAATGTAAATTGGTCTAACCACTATGGAAAACAGTATGGAAGCTCCTCAAAGAATTAAAAATAGATCTACCATATGATCCAGCAATTCTACTTCTGGGTATATGCCCAAAGGAAATGAAAACAGGATTTCAGTGAGATGTATACACTGCCATGTTCCTTGCAGCATTATTCACAATGGCTAAGATATGGAAACAACCCAAATGTCCATCAGTGGATGAATGGATAAAAAGATGTGGTATATATACACAAAGGAATATTATTCAGCCATAAGAAAGGAAGATACCCTCCCTTTTGACAAAACATGGATGAACCATGAGTACATTATGCTAAGTGAGATAATCTGTCAGATAGAGAGAAGATAAGTACTATATGATATTACTTACATGTGGAATCTAAAAAAGTTAAACCTATAAAAAACAGAGAGTTAAAATGGTGGTTACTGGGGGGTGGGGATGGGGGCAAGAGTGAGGATATCTAAGGGTACAAACTTGTAACAAGTAGTAAACAAGCCATAGAGATCTAATGCACAATATAATGAATATAGACATATAATATGTCTATATATAATGTATATATAATATACATAATGAATATATTGTAGTATAATTATGCAATGTGATGAACATTGCTACATCAATTATATTACAATATATAAATGTATCAAAGTAAAAAATATTTTTCAGCTTCATTTGTTATTTTTATTTTTTTAAAGATTTATTTATTCATTTGAGAGAGAGAGAGAGAGAAAAGCAGACTCCCCGCTGAGCAGGGAGCTCTATGCAGGGCTCAATCATAAGACCCTGAGATCACAACCTGAGCTGAAATCAAGAGTCCGACACTCAACCGAGTGAGCCACCCAGGTGCCCTCAGCTTCGCTGATTACATAGTTTCTCCTTTCCCTACTAGTATGTTATGTCATATTTTTCATATCTGAGTTATATATATGCACAGTTCTTTGGGTATCGTTCTATTCCACTGTTCAGTTTGTCTATAGGGATAGACAGCTTATACCAGTCATACAGTCTAATCGCTACAGCTTCATAATAAGTTTTGTAAAATTGAAATAGCAATTTGTTCCTCCCCCTCATCTTCTCCTTTAAGAGTGCCTAAGCTAATTTGAGCCTTTGGCATTTCAGTACAGATGAGTCAGTTCTTTAAGTTCCATCAAAAAAATATGTGATTTTTTTTTTTTTTTTTTTTACTAGATTGCCTTGATTCTCATGTCAGTTTGGAGAGCTTTGAAATCCTAATGCACTTGGGTTTTTTTTTTTTTATCCATGAATGGGAGCTACTGTTTCATTTGCTTAGGTCTTTTTAATAACATTCAGGAAAAGAATTATAATTTTCTGCATATAGGTATTTCATATCTTCTGTTCAGCATTAGGTATTTATAATTTTAGATAGTGATGTTTGTTTTCTTTATGAATTTTTTTAAATTTATTTTTATTTATTTATTTTAAAAGATTTTATTTATTTGCCAGAGAGAGAGAGAGAGAGCACGATCAGGGCAAGCAGCCGGCAGAGGGAGAAACAGACTCCCCGCTGAGCAAGGAGCCCAATGCAGGACTGGATCCCAGGACCCTGGGATCATGACCTGAGACAAAGGCAGATGCTTAACCAACTGAGCCACCAAGGCGTCCTTGAATCATTTTAAATTACATGTTCATGTTGTTTATTACTGGTACACAGAAATGCAACTGACTTGAGGTTTCAGAAACTCATTCTATGCCTTTCTTTCTTACTAAGTTCTCGTTATTTATAGTATTTATATTATTCTATTAATTTATCTATGGATTTACACACAGAAAATTACAGCATTTACTTCTCTGGTCTTATTGGATTGGTTAGAACTTCCTGTGAGATGTTGACTGTAAGTGGCAATAGTGGGCGTTTTCATTTTTATTACTGATTTTAAAGGAAATGCTTCTGATGTTTTCTTTTTTTTTTTAAAGATTTTATTTATTTATTTGATAGAGATATAGAAAGAGAGCACAAGTGGGCAGAGAGGCAGGCAGAGGGAGAGGGAGAAGCAGGCCTCCCACTGAGCAGGGAGCCTGACGTGGGGCTTGATCCCAGGACCCTGAGATCATGACCTGAGCCGAAGGCAGCCGTTTAACTGACTGAGCCACCCAGGTGCCCCTTCTGATGTTTTCTTATTTAGAATGATGTTTATTCTAAGTTTTCTGCAGATACATATCAGCAGGTTAACAAAATTCTCTTAGCTTACTAACTTCTTTTTGAATTAAGAATAGGCATTGAAGTTTTAAAAAATCCTTTTTGCTCCAACTATTTAAAGGAATATATTTTTTCCTTTAATTTGTTAATAGCTTGAATAATATTTATAGATTTTCTAAAAACCATCTTTTTATGCATAAAGTAATTTCAACCTGGATATCACGTATTTTCTTTTTATATGCTGTTGAATTCCATTTGTAAATATTTTGTTTAGGATTTTTGCTCCTCTATGAATGAGAAACTTGGTACTATAATTTTCTTCCTCAAGCTGTCTTTACCTGCTTTTGTACCAAGGTTAAACTGACTTTGTAGAATCAGCCAGGGATTCTTCCCTCATTTTCTATTCTCCAGAAAATTTGTTCAAATTTAGGATGATATGTTCCTTAAACATTTGGTAGAACTTACCTGTAAAACTTTTAGAGCCTTATTTTTCTATATGTAAATATATTTCATTACTGGTTCAACTTTTTAATAGTTGGAATATACATTTTTATTTCTTCTTTTTCCCCTTTTTTCATTTTTTAAAAAATTTAAATTCAATTAATTAACATATAATGTATTATTGCTTTCAGAGGTAGAGGTCAGTGATTCCTCAGTCTTAAATATAATACCCAGTGTTCGTTATATCATGTGCCCTCCTTAATGTCCATCACCCAGTTACCCCATCCCCCTGCCCCCACCCCTCCAACAACCCTCAGTATGTTTCCTATGATTAAGAGTCTCTTATGGTTTGTCTCCCTCTCTGGTTTTATCTTATTTTTTCCTCTCTTCCCCTATGATCCTGTTTTTTTTTTTTTCTTAAATTCCACATATCAGTGAGATCATATGATAATTTTCTTCTCTGATTGACTTATTTCACTTAGCATAATATCCTCTAGTTCCATCCACGTCATTGCAAATGGCAAGATTTCATTTTTTTTTATCACTACATAGTATTCCATTGTGTGTGTGTGTGTGTGTATACCACATCTTCTTTGTTCATTCATCTGTTGATGGATATCTGGGCTCTTTCCATAGTTTGGCTATTGTGGACAGTGCTGCTATAAACATTGGGGAGCATGTACCCCTTTAGATCGCTACATTTATATCTTTGGGGTAAATACCCAGTAGTGTAATTGCTAGGTCAAAGGTAGTTCTATTTTCAACTTTTTGAAGAACCTCCCTATTGTTTTCCAGAGTGGCTGCACCAACTTGCATTCTCACCAATGGTGTAAGAGGGTTCCCCGTTCTCTGCATCCTCACCAACATCTGTAGTTTCCTGACTTGTTAATTTTAGCTATTCGGATGTCTTCTTTGGATAATGTCTGTTCATGTCTTCTGCCCATTTCTTGATTGGATTATTTGTTCTTTGGGTGTTGAGTTTGGTAAGTTCTTTATAGATTTTGGATACTAGTCCTTTATCTGGACTAGTCATTTGCAAATATCTTCTCCCATTCTGTCGGTTGTCTTTTGGTTTTGTCGACTGTTTCCTTTCCTGTGCAAAAGCTTTTTATCTTGATGAGGTCCCAGTAGTACATTTTTGCCCTTGCTTCCCTTGCTTCTGGAGACGTTTCTAGCAAGAAGTTGTTGCGGCCGAGGTCACAGAGGTTGCCGCCTGTGTTCTCCTCTAGGATTTTGATAGATTCCTGTCTCACATTTAGGTCTTTCATCCGTTTTGAGTCTATCTTTGTGTATGGCGTAAGGAAATGGTCCAGTTATTTCTTCTTGAAGTTCTCTTGACAAGTTGTAATTTTTCCAGATTTTTTAGTCTTGGTTAAATTTTATAACTTATTGGCACGAAATTGTTGATGATCTCATATATTTTAATCTTGCCCCATCTTTTGTCATATCCTCTTTATTATCCAGTATATTATTTCTGGTTTTTCTCTCTCTCCCTTCCTCCTTTCTATCAATCTCACATAAGGTTTATTTCGAACAAAACTTAGCTCTTTTGTTGCTTCCTACTGTACCTTTATATTCTATTTCATTGATACCTGCTCATATCTATATTATATCTTTCTTCTTGCTGTCCTTGGGTTTATTCTGCTATTCTTATTATAACCTTTAATGTTGAAAAAAACTTGTGACTTTTCAATCCTTTTTCTTTTGTAATAAAATCATTCAAAGCTAAACAGATCTCAAAATGATGCTTTTTTGGTTTCCTACAAGTCTTAACAAGTAGACTTTGGGTTGCCCTTCAGTTTTAGGGTTTTGTGTTTTTGTTAACATCCACTAACATTCCCTCTCTGACCTGTGCATTAAATAGAAATGTGTTTTCCAACTTCTCAATTGTCTTCATTTGCCTTTCTATTATTACTTCTTAATTGTACTTCATCAGAGAGCTGTTCTGTGGGATACCAATTCTTTGAAATGTGTTGAGACTTGCTTTATGGCCTTGTTCAGTTTAAAAAATATTCTATATGTCCTTGAGCAGGACAAGTATTTTCTAACTCTTGGATGCTGCTCTATACAGAGCTATTAGATCAAGCTTGTCAGATGTGTTCTATTTTTTATTTTTATTGATTTTTTTCTGCTTGCTATCAGTAATAATTGACAGAGCTATTTTGCAATTTCTCATTATGTTGATTGAGTTGTCGAAATTTTATGTGGTTTGAACAATTTTTACTGCCTACACTTTAAAGCTATTTTGCCATAGCTGTCTTGTTTAGACTGGTCATATTTTCCCAGTGAATTAAGCCTTTTATCATGTATAGTCATTCTCTAGATCCCAATGATTCTCTTAGTTCTTAAAAGATATTTGGTCTATGAATAATATACCTGTTACAGCTTACTTTTGGTTATTATTGGCTTAATGTATCTTTTTTTCTTTTTATACTTTGGCCTGGAAGTTTTCTTACTCTCTACGAATATTTCCTGTATGTAACACCTAACTGGGTTAAAAATAACCCTATTTGATAATCCTTTACTGGTGAGTTTATGCTTTTATATATGCTATGTTTATATATGTTGTATTTATAGATATGTCTATAGCATTGGTCAGTTTTTATTTATACTTATTGAGATTACTGGAAAAGCTGGATTTTTTAATGCCATCTTACCTTTCAATTTCTGTTTGTTTTGCTTTTCCTAGGTTTCTATCTCCTTTGAAGCATTCATTTTTTTTAATTAAAGACTTCAGTTTCATATTTTATTTTATTAACTTTCTTCAAATGTTGATAATTCTCATTTTACCTCTCCATTTTAAAAATTTCAACCTTTCTATTTTCATTTCTAAAAAGTCTATATGAGTGTGTTTTGTGTGTGTTCCTATGGAAGGTTTCCTGTTATTTGCTCATTTTTGTAATTGTACCTTTTGTTTCTTCTACTGTATGATATATAGCCATTCTAGATCCTGTGTCTGACAATCGCAGTATTTGCAGTCCTCGCAGGCTGTTTCTTCCTTCTGCTGACTCTCACTCCTAGTGGCTTGCTTTCCTGTATTTCTGATAATGTTGGTCAATCTATTGATCTTATTCTGAGGTAGTTCTTAAGAATACTTGAGGGGGTTTGCTTCCTATCTTTGCAGGTAGCTAGTAGGTACCCCTCTAGTAAATTCTGGTTTAGATCAGCAGTGCTAGATTATAAATCTCCAACTCCTAACTGCTCCAAGGTTCACTATCCCCATAGCAGTGTTGCTATATGGGTCCACCCCAGGGCAACACCACACCTCTGAGACACCTGCTGATTCTGCTACCCTGGCTTCCAGCTGTTCCAACTTCCCACTGCTGTGGCTTCAGCATCCTGTGCTCAATATTTAGCTTTGGGTCTCCCATCTTTGGCTTTTAGGATGCTCCACCTCAGGTTCACTGCCTCTAAAGTCTTGGTTCCTAGCACCCTGGAGCAGTCGCTAACTACTCTGGGTCCCACTGATGGTAGTTTGTTTGTTCCTGGCAGAGGAGGGTTTCTGGGAGACCTCTTTCATATTGTAAGACAGCAATGATTGCAAGGAGTCTGTCCTATCCACAATCTAGTTGTTGCAATAGGAGGGTCCCTTGGAGCACCTACTCACTCATGATACCGAAAGCAGAATTCCTGCTTCTTTTTTAAAGTGTCTGGGGGATTCTCCATTTTTGTGAGCCCTTACCCTTCACAACAGAAGCCATTAAACACAATGTCCCCCCTCTCTTGAGACTAGGGAGCAGGCAAACACTAGAGTCCCATAAGCAAACAAATCCAAGCCAGTCTTTGAAGAGGAAGTGAGAGGCACAAGGAATCAGAAGCCACGTAGAATGGATAGCATACGTGGTAGCAGAAATCTCCAGGGCTCAGTGATAAAGCGAGAGAAGGAACACAAGCAGGGGGAATGGGAGAGGGAAAAGCGGGCTTCCCGCGGAGCAGGGAGCCCGATGTGGGGCTTGATCCCAGGACCCTGGGACCATGACCTGAGCCGAAGGCAGACGCTTAACAACTGAGCCACCTAGGCGCCCCCATAAATGTCATTTTTAGAGCTAGTTTCTGTTTTTTACAATGGAGGCCCTTTCAGATACAATAATGTAATACCTGTTTATGACCCTCTGCTCCAGCAATGATACAACAAAATAATGGCTAAGTTCTCACTGGGTATTTCCTTCATCTTGAAGTCAGCTGGACCTTTTTCTTAAGAATGAAGGCAGGGCAGGCCACAGGAAACAGAAAGTGCCATTCAAAGGGAGGAAAACATATTGATAATGACCTCTTTTCCTCCTTTATTTCAAGAGTACAACTATGATGATTATGATATTTAAAAGTCTTCTATGGGGGCACCTGGGTGACACTGTTAGTTCAGGGTCCAACTCTTGGTTTCTGCTCAGGTCATGATCAAGCCAGCATTGGCTCCGGACTCAGCGGGGTGTCTGCTTGAAGATTCTTTCCCTCTGCCCCTCCTCCCCACTTACATGAGCACTCTCTTTCTCTCTCTCTCTTCCTCAAATAAATATTTTTAAAAAATTAAAAAATTAAAGTTTTCTATGATAACTATCTTAATAGAGTGAAAGAGTAATTATACAGACTAGTAGACAAGGTACCTAATCAATACCAGGAAGTTGAAAATTAATTTCAATGATATGGCATAAATTTCCACCTTAACTCCAAATGACAAAACATTAACTCTTTGTAACAATAAACATTTGGGATCAGTCAAATATTAAGTTTTTAAATAACTAGTCGAGAATCAGAAAACAAATTCAACTAGTTACTTTCAAAATCGTTTTGGTTATATGTGTTTTTTCCTTTGTTTTATATTATCATATATGATATTTTATATTGTTTATATTATTATATTATTCTTTGTCTTTACAAACTGGGGACCCTTCTACGGCCCTAGAAAGCATTTGATCAACCCCATCCCTACTGTGGACTCAGAAAGGTCAAATGACTGGCTCCAATGTCAACATTTGGAGTCTCAAAGTATTATCAGCAATCCCACTTAATTTATTGTCCTCTAACTAAAAAAAGCAACATGTTTACATTTATTTTGTTTCCATTTCTCAAATGAACTATTCCCATTTAAAAATAAATAATATAAACTAGTAATTTAAAAAATCATCCTGATATTGTTTCAGGAAACAGGAGAACAAGGGAAGAATTGTATAGGCTGATCTGCTCTCTTCCAGTTTTGTTCATCTTGCCTAATAATCTTCTCAATTGTGGAAAATACTTTAAATGATCTTAATTTTTATTGTTCCTCAGAATATTACCTATTGCTTCCACAGTCTCTCATTTCTCAGAAGCCATTTAATGTTAGGCTTGTTGGGTCACATGCACAGTTAGAAAAGTGATGTGCATTTGCTCATAATACCTGTGGTTCAGCCAATCCCACAGAATTGAGAAAAAGCTAAAAAAAATTTGTTCTCTAAAATTTCAAAACATCCAGGGCTATCTATCTCAGTAAACATTTCATTTGATATTCTAAAGCACTGAAAGTTTTACTGAAGAGTTTTATAAAATTGTGTAAAATGACAAGATTTGTGGACTCCTCAGTGACCTCTACCTTTCTCAGGGACAGTGATTACAGGTGTAATATAACAAAATATTGTAATTCTTCTAAATCTGAATATTTTATATTTTACCTGAAAGAATTAGTTAAGTAAAGGAATACTGCACATAAAACTATAGGAAGACATGTTTAGTTCTCTGAACATAAAACTATAGGAAGACATGTTTAATTTTCTGAAGAAAATTATGTTTTAAGGCTATTTTGCTTACTAGTTGCTTGAGGGTGACACTTTTAGTTTTGATTGCATTTTAAATGTATTTTAAAACTTCAGCAAAATTGCTTAATGAATTCTAATTTTTGTTGTATACCTGGAAGTAATAAAATACTTTTAAAAATTATTTTATAAATTATTTTTTAAAATACGGACCACTTTCTCTTAGAGTTACGTATTATGCAGATGACTGTAAATAATAAGCTCTGAAAATTTAATTTTGAACAGAATTATGTGAATCAGGTTTTATGCTCTATTTTATAGTTCTCCCCCTTTTTTGAGACTCTTACTAAATTTGGACAAAAATCTTGATTGGCTGCTAAACTCTCTTTAACAACTATTTTTTATTTTTTAAGATTTATTTGAGAGAGGAGAGAGAGCATGCATGCATGGGGGTGGGGGTGTGGGGAGTGTTGGGTGTGGGAGTGGGGAGTGGGGGGTGGGCAGAGGGACAAGGAGAAGAAGACTCCCCACTGAGCAGGGAACCAATGCGGGGCTCAATCCCAGGACCCTGAGATCATGACCTGAGCCGAAGGCAGATGCTTAACCAATTGAGCCACCCAGGCGCCCCATCTTTAACAACTATTTTTCAGTAAGGTTAGTATACTGAGAGTAAGTGGGAATTATCCAAACCCACAAATACAATATACATAACTAAACTTCCAAATTTCCGAATATCACAAGATTTCTTGTTTTCTACTCTGGGTTTTTTTTTTTTTTTTTAAAGATTTTATTTATTTATTTCAGAGAGAGAGAATGAGAGAGAACACATGAGAGGGAGGAGGGTCAGAGGGAGAAGTGGACTCCCTGCCGAGCAGGGAGCCCGATGCGGGACTCGATCCCGGGACTTCAGGATCATGACCTGAGCCGAAGGCAGTCGCTTAACCAACTGAGCCACCCAGGCGCCCTACTCTGGGTTTTTCATTAATGTACAATTATTTTCTTATGTTACAGTATCAACTTTTCTGGACTTCCTTCATAGAAATATTGCTTTTAGGTTTTGAGACTTCCATTATTTTCCAGTAATTTAATAAGGAACAAGGCTTCACATGAGGTCAGTGGAGTTTGTTTTAAAAAAATAAAATAAAAATATCTTTATATATAATTATAAAACATTTTATTTTGGCATATTTTAGAAGAAGAAGGAGGGTTTAAAGAATAATCTAAAATCTCTAATTTTGCCACTCAAAAAGAAAATAACCATTGTTCATCCTTGTTTTCTTCCTAATATTTATATTATATATGAAAGAATATATGTGTGCTCATATATATCCTTTAACACTATTATGGTTATATGAATATATGTAAGTATACATATATACCTTTCCATTTATACTCTAGGATTGCATATATATTTATGAAATTTTTGCACTTAACCTATACTTTTGGCATTCATATTATTAAATATTTTATTAAAACATGATTCCAGGGTTTGCAATATATTCTGGAGTATGGTTATTTCACAATTTATTTGGTCATTTTCTTAATGCTAGACATTTATGTCTTCAATTTGTGACTCTTTGAACTAAACTAATACCTGTGATGGATAGCTTTGCCACTCTTAATATTTCCAGAACATGGAATCAGTGAAGCAAAGCATATGAATCATTTAAAGACTATTGATATGTTGCTAAATTGCTATTGAGAAAGGTTTACCTTGTAACATAGCATGTTGTTACTAAGGTAGGGCTTGTGAAACACTCGTCAGGTGAGACACTGAACCAAAGTATCACAAACATGCCTCCTTACTGTTGATGAATGATCTTTTTGGCCTTGATATATCCCATGAATGGGTTGCTTCATCCCCAAGTAGAGACAAGAGCTTTCCACATCTAGCTTGCAGAAAGAATAAAAACATTTATTTAGGGAGAAAAGGATTCCGTTTCAACTACAGTAGATGTTATATGAATATGTGGCATTATAAGTCTTCATGTTCTTCTTGTTGGTATTTCAGTGTGTGTGTGTGTGCGTTTCTCAGCAAAGTACACACTTCACAAAACTTTATTTCCTCCATTTAATTGTTGGAGTGTCAGTAACACATACTGATGAAGATCAACTACAAGTATGGAATTGTGTCCAGATTCAAAGTTGTGGCTTCTGAAATCTTATTTTGCTAGGCCCACAGAGAGGGTTAACTACTAATAAGTAAATATGTTGGCAATAAATAATGAGCAACACATGCAACCTAACAACAAAGGGAATAGAGATTTTTTTTTTTTTGTGGGCTGTTTTCAATAAAATCTTATAATCTCGTTCTGTATGTTTTCGATAAGTTTTGCCTAAGATGAAAACATGTATTCAGCATTACTGACATCAGACGTTTGCAACACAGCTGCATGCATAGTATTGTTTATAATTTCAATGAAACCTAAAATACATCTCCTTTCCGTTAAGGAAGATGGTGAGTGACAAGGGTAGGCTGGGATTTCACTCTTTAGTTTCCCAGATTTCTCTGGGTTCTCTCAAGATTGCCGGATAAACTGTGAGTGTGTGTGAATGTGAGAGAGAGAGAGAGAGAGAGAGAGAGTGTGTGTGTGTGTGTGTGTGTGTGTGTGTGTGTGAGGAAGGGAAACAGGAATTCCTTTCGGAAGAGTGACAATCAGTCTTAGCCTAACACTAGTTTAGGGCAGATGTTCCTAGCAGAAATCTGCTGAAGTAGATTATAAACACTGTCTGGTTGCCAGCAATCAGGCTCACATTTCTTTCTGCCTTAATTTCAAAATGCTGATCCTGTTTAAGAAGAAAAGGAACAACACCCAATTTCCCAACTTCTCTCAACTCCTCTTCCTCCCACCCCAATGCTTAGTGAAGAGAAAAATAAACCACCTTACTTTTATTATGCCCGAAGTTTTCATTTAGGTGAACTGAGTCTTTTTTAAATCTACTAAAATATCTTCACAACCACAGTAAATTTTGGAAATCTAATCAAAGCTCTGAAAGGTAAGGGATGTCACAAGATTCCTCCAGATTTCCATACTATGACTAGATATTTAGTTCTGATCTAGCATACATGCAAATTCCTTATAATAAAAGCTCTTTAAGGTTGGCCTCCCCATGGTCAATTTTGGTTTTATATATATAAAAATTAAAACCTAAAAATTAATAATATGCTGGTGTGGGCATGGGTTTCACTTTTTTTTTTTTATTCTTATGTTAATCCCCATACATTACATCATTAGTTTTAGATGAAGTGTTCCATGATTCATTGTTTGTGCACAACACCCAGTGCTCCATGCAGAATGTGCCCTCCTCAATACCCACCACCAGGCTAACCCATCCTCCCACCCCCCTCCCCTCTAGAACCCTGTTTGTTTTTCAGAGTCCATCGTCTCTCATGGTTCGTCCACCCCTCCGATTTCCCTGCTTCATTCTTCCCCTCCTGCTACCTTCTTCTTCTTCTTTTTTTCTTAACATATATTGCATTATTTGTTTCAGAGGTACAGATCTGAGATTCAACAGTCTTGCACAATTCACAGCGCTTACCAGAGCACATACCCTCCCCAGTGTCTATCACCCAGTCACCCCATCCCTCCCACCCCACCCCCCACTCCAACAACACTCAGTTTGTTTCCTGCGATTAAGAATTCCTCATATCAGTGAGATCATATGATACATGTCTTTCTCTTTTTGACTTATTTCACTCAACATAATACCCTCCAGTTCCATCCACGTCGTTGCAAATGGCAAGATCTCATTCCTTTTGATGGCTGCATAATATTCCATTGTATATCTATAATGGGTTTCACTTTTTGATGTCCTTCTTTTTGAAAGACATATTTTTCTATCACACCCCCAGCCAACACTCCTGGAATTGAAGTTACTTTGCATAAGAATGGATAACCTTATGCATACTACATAGTTTGGTTTTTATGACTTTATGGAAAAATCATTAAAATTCATTTTCTGATGCATGTATTTTTGACTTATGGAAGGATTTGATCTAAATATCTACAGCCCCTGTAATCACATACCTCCTTTTCTTTCTTTTTTTTTTTTAAGATTTTATTTATTTGACAGAGAGATACACAGTGAGAGGGGAACACAAGCAGGGGAAGTGGGAGAGAGAGAAGCAGGCTTCCTGCGAGCAGTGAGCCTGATGTGGGGCTCAATCCCAGGACTCCGAGATCAGGACCCGAGCCGAAGGCAGTCGCTTAACGACTGAGCCACCCAGGGGCCCCTACATACCTCCTTTTCTACACAGGGGACGAGCAAGCATCTTGAAATTATGGTGCATTTTGTTAAAACAAATATGCATTTTACTTTTCTCCTATTGCTATATCACCTCATTGTTTGAAAATTTAGACTGTCATTTTATATACTAATATAAAAAGTTACAAGAAAATGTTTTGCTTCCCTTTATAGCCACGAGGAAAATGATGGTATTCTTGGTAGAATAACACTGCTTTTTACAGAAGAGCTCAGCACAGAATTCTAATGCATCACTAACTTCTTTTTCATAGCCTTTTTTTTGCAACTCCCACTACATTGTGTATGCATTTATACTCATTTTGGCAAATATACTTCAGCTGTATTTCTGTCCATCCTGAGGAAATAAGTTAAAGTTTCAGGATTCTTGAAGAAGGAAAAGTAGCAGAGTTGTCTTTATGATAATATGTGAAAAGGATTATTTATAAAAAAACAAAAACAAAAACAAAAAAATCCATCAAACTTGACAGCATTCTGGCCTTTACATTATGTAACATTTTGAGGCATTGGACTTCATCAAATGTAGACACATGTTGTTTTCAGATGTTCTTAAGAGAGATGTGAGAGTATGATAGTTTCAGAAATGGAAATGGGCTTTCTCTTTCTCAGATTTTCCATGTGTTTCTTCCACCTATGACCCAGCAACAGTGTCTGCTGATCTCCCTTTGGAGGGACAATGAGAGGGAGCACAACACTTGCGTAAGACAGCAGGGTATCTCCTACAGCTTGCAAACCCTGACAACATAGCCACATGCTTCAAAGCAAAGAAGACTTTCTCTTCTGTGCATTTGGACTATTGTGTACCATATACTATGAATCTAAATAAAACACCTTCCAAACCTTAGCGAGAAATAAAGCCAGACTTTCAGTAAGAAATGGTCTCTCTGTGTTTACCCCAGGCCTTGACTCTAGGTTGATCTTGATCTTTACTTGAATATGAATGAATGAAAGAATCAACCAATCAAATAACAATCAACCAACCACTGCTACAATAATCATTTTCTTTTTATTTCTTTGGCCAGTTAGTTGATTACAAAGGAGAAAATACAGTGTTTAGACTATGAGAAATTAGTGTAAGTATGGCTGGAGAATATATGAAATATGTTTTAAGGTGATAATTACATATATTTAAACTACCCTTGGAAATTGCCATAAATTAATCATAGGACAGTTGTAAGTATTAAAATTATATTAAAGGGGGCGCCTGGCTGGCTCAGTTGGTTAAGCGACTGCCTTCGGCTCAGGTCATGATCCTGGAGTCCCTGGATCGAGTCCTGCATCGGGCTCCCTGCTCGGCGGGGAGCCTGCTTCTCCCTCTCCCACTCCCCCCTGCTTGTGTTCCCTCTCTCGCTGTGTCTTTCTCAAATAAATAAATAAATAAATAAATAAATAAAATCTTAAAAAAAAAATTATATTAAAGGAAGAAAGGTGCTTACAGTAAGAAGCAAGAGGGAATGAGACCCCCCTTGCGGCGGGGGGAGATTGCTATCCCTCATGTGTTTATGGGGTAGAATGGCCAACTGAATGCCCCACAATATTTACATTACTTATTTCAAAAACAATTTTCTCATAGCATGTATACCTCAGTTTGTGTAAATCAAATGTGTATGTGTAATTACTTTTTAATTATATCAGCATATCTTTCAGCACTGTTTCTCAACTCCTCTAGCTCTGAATTCAGAACCACACATTCTGGAATGTAGCTTACCTCTAATTACTTCATTTGGTTAATTTTCTCTTTTCACCTAGATTATAAATTCCTTTTAAGAAAAGTCTCTGTCATATGTTTCTGTATCACCCAATGTTGGATACTCAGTAGGTAGTTTCTGCCTAATAAATGCCATTTTGTGGGCAGATTAACCTTCAAATATTTGGTAGCTTGATCAAAAGATCTACTATTAAAGAAGGAAATATATTTTATCTGCCTTTTAGATACCTTTTGATTTATTGGGATTCCATATTCTATTATTCCCTTTTTTCTTTCCTGTCATCCCACACTCTTCAAATCCCATAATCCCAGTCTTAGAGATTCATTCACTCAACAGATACATACTAAGTGGCTTCTAAGTGTTCGGAAGGGTGCAAAGCACTGGATGGAGGGACATAGCTAATTACTTTGCATTGTTTCCAATGCATGTAATTGTTAAACAATGGTCAGAAAAGCGTCTTTTTGCTTCTTATTTTAGGCCTGCGGTATTCACGGAAAATGAATTAAAGCTTTGGTGAGATTCAATCCATATGCACCTAAATGCCTACGGGAAAATCAGAGGTCATCATTTCACCTTCACTCAGTGTGGGTGGGTAGAGACGGGAGAGGGGAAGTTGTTAGGAGACATCCACATCCACAAGGATGGAGAGTTGCCAAATGCTTAACTGGGTTCCCGCAGAGGCCAAGGTGAGCAGGAAACAGGTTGCAGGAGTGACGCAGGGGAAGCCTGGTGGAGCTGCTAAACTCCCTCACTTGACACAGAGCTGCAGAATTAATGGCCAACACCATCAAGAGAGAGTTTTAATGACCTTGAGGGCCCTTATAAGGTCAATGAGCTTCTACTTTCCAGATTGGAACTGCCCTTAATGAACAGAATCGCCACCCACCCTAATAGGCTTAGGGTGGTAGACTGTTGGTCCAGGAGAAAGTGAAGTCAAGCCAACAAAACTTCTGTTTTTTCTAGTGACTGCCAAAGCTATGAGGTGTGATTTTGGACATGCAAAGAAAGGCCCCAATCCACCCCCTAACACTTTGCAAGTGAGATTTCACTATCAGGCTGCCCCGTAAACCGTTATTTTTCAATTCCATTGCTTAGACTTTTAATAGGACATGCAAATATTTATCTGTGCATGACTCACCAGATTTGCTTTCTTTGGGACTGGGAGAACCCAGGATTAAGAGGAAATAGAGAGAAAGGAGAAGGGAGTGGAGGGGGAGGGGTGTGTGAGTAAAAAATAGACAGGAAGGGGAGCCTGAGAGAGGTAATGAAGACACAGTGTGACAGTACAAGTTTAGTAAAAGAAAAACCCATGTCAAGAACAACTTAATGGGATGCTGTCTGAGATAAATTTGCCATTTTAACTTCCCTGGGCATCTGTAAAATGTGAAATAGGTAATTTCGTATTTAAGAACACTGTAATTTCAAGATTCCTTTAAAGTTAAAAGTCCTAGAGGGTGCCTGGGTGGCTCAGTCAGTTAAGCGTCTGCCTTTGGCTCTGGTCATGATCTCAGGGTCCTGGGATCGAGTGCCACATTGGGCTTCCTGCTCAGCGGGGAGTCTGCTTCTCCCTCTACCGCTGCTCCTCCCCGCCCCTGCTTGTGCTCTCTCTCTCTCAAATAAATAAATAAATAAAATCTTTTTTAAAAAGTTAAAAGTCAGGCGCCTGAGTGGCTCAGTCATTAAGTGTCTGCCTTTGGCTCAGGTCATGATCCCAGGGTCCTGGGATCAAACTCCACATCGGGCTCCCTGCTCAGTGGGAAGCCTGCTTCTCCCTCTCCCACTCCCCCTGCTTGTGTTCCCTCTCTCACTGTGTCTCTCTCTGTCAAATAAATAAAATCTTAAAAAAAAAAAAAGTTAAAAGTCTTGGAAGCATCATTAACCTAAATGACAGAGATCTGTGTGGAAATCAAACTCTTACGGAAGGCCAGAGACATCACCAAGGGAAAGCATCTTCCATGAACATAGCGCTGACCAATACGCTCAACCAAACAGTCACTGTGATTAGCGTGGTTTAATTCAAATGACATACATCTTTGCCAAATCTTGGTCAGAAACCAATGCTCTAAGTTCCATGCTTTAATCTTTGCATTTAAAAAACACGTAACACTTATTGACATTGATGTCTACTGAAGGTTTATTTTACTTGAGGATCTCAGATCATGGGATTTTTATTATTATTATTTTTATTTTAGTGACTTCAATAAATAAAATGAAGGATGAGAGAACTTAAGGGGTTGCTAAGCTTTCATTTACCTTCATTCATTCATTCACTCATTCAGTCATTCACTGAGTATCTCAAATCACTGTATGAGATGTTGAAAATTCAAGAAGGGGCAAATCTAGGCAGACTTCTTCATAAAGCCTGAAGTGTGTAGGAGACACTGCATTTAATCAAATCATTACTAACTTGAGAAGCATCTACTAAGGAATCTTGGCCTCTATTTGGAGTGTGGGTTGATTCTTGTATTTCTCTGCCTGTACTTTATCAGAAGATGGCAAGTTTTGCTTAGGAACTATTTCATTACTATTTTTAAGAAATGGACGTATTTGTAAATAGGCAGGAGAACCTCTCTTGATACTTAAAATAGTACCATTTATTGATATATTTTGAATAGGAGCCAGTTAGCCCACCTATATCAATAACTCTGATACTATAAAACAACTTCAATAAAACTACCCAAATCAGTTCACATTGGGGCATGACTTTTTTTTCCCCCTTTGGACACTCTAAGTTTGCAATTCTGTGACTATGTCAGAATATTCTGAATGTCCTAATTACCACATGGCCACCCATACATTGAATCAGCCATATCATCAGACAGTTCTCCCCAGTTTCATTTTTTTTTTTAAGATTTTATTTATTTATTTGACAGAGAGACACAGTGAGAGAGGGAACACAAGTGGGGGGAGTGGGGGAGGGAGAAGCAGGCTTCCCGCTGAGCAGGGAGCCCGATGCGGCACTCGATCCCAGGACCCTGGGATCATGACCTGAGCCGAAGGCAGCCGCTTAACGACTGAGCCACCCACGTGCCCCCCAATTTCATTTTTGAAACCTTGAGCTACTTATAAAAAATTTCCAGACCTGAATAGAAACATCTCTTGCTGAAGTAGTTTCAGCAAGAGAGTTCTAGATATGAGAAGTTATGTTCCTTTAAAAAAACCTCTGTGATCACTTTTCCCTTTATGTGACATTCTAATGTCATTTATTCTTCCATTTCCTTTTGTTCTTTCTTGGTGCTATGTGTGACTAATGCAATTCCGATGGGCTGTAGTCATGGAAACTATAGAAGGCAGAAATATAAGTCTATTCACTTGGGGGCATCCTTCCCATCAGCCATACCTGTCAGTTTCTTGGTTACTGATAAACTGAAATATACTTTATTAGAAATTTAAAATGGAAATTGTGATTATTTTTTATTTTTATCAACTTCCTGCTTCATTTTTTAAAATGGAAAATAGTGGTGTTTTATGAATTATTAATGTCCCATGCTGCCTTGGGGTTACTAAGGAGAAGGTGTCATATTCTGAGATAAATTCAGGTTGTGATTTTCATGAAAATATTGAAGAACTGCACAAACCATATCCAATAGGTATGTATTTGTTGAAACATTTGCTCCTGGGATACAGAACTGACTTGGGAATATTTCATTCAATAAACACTCTATGTAAATCAAAGCACTTTGAAAAAACATTCATGCACAGGAGATCATTATCTTTAATGGCATTTGATAATAAGAAATTCGCTACCAGTCACTTTAAGAAAATCTGTTTTATCTTTCATGGAAACAAAAGGTGTACATATCAGATAGGAACTATTCTGTTCTTATTCCATTTTAATTAGTTTCTCCTCCGATCTTGGCCAATTACTTGGCCTCCTTTCTAAATGAACGTTGTTCATTTCCATGAAAATTTCATTCGGTTTTCTGGTCCCTTTTTTTTTTAAGTCTACAATTCCTTTCATTTGCTTTGATTTCTAGTTCACAGACCCACAGAATATTGGAACTGGAAGGGTCTCATAGAGGATCCAATTCAACACATGCATTTTACAGAGGAGACAAAGCACTCCAGCCTCAAATGTGACAGCCTCCTCCACATTTCCTCTTTGATCACAGGCAAGTCAAATGTCTTATGTCCCAGAATGAACTCTTATATTCCCCCAAACCTGTCCTCCCACACTATTTCCAATCAAATAAATGTCATGAACATACACTCAATTGCTCAGGCCAAAAATCCCGAGGCCATTCATGACTCTTGTTTTTCCCTCTCAGCCTGACATCTAATCCATCAGCCGGTCTAAATTCCTGTCTCAGCTCCAAACACGGATGCCATCTTTAAAGACGCCATCCCTGATTCCCATCCCCCAAGCCATTCTTTGTCTTCATTAGCTCTTGTTTTTCTCTGTGGAGCTCTTCACCATCTGAAATTGGCGCCGTGTGTTGATTGGCTGAATCACTATCACCACACTGTAATGTAAACTCCTTGAGGGCAGTGACTTTGCATACCCTGTTCATTGCTGTATCCCTAACTGCAGAAGAGTGCTGATGCCCAGAATATACTCAATAAATTATACATGAAAAATCAAACAGCTGCATTAGTTGAGTCACTGAGCAGCTATGTTATATGACTATTTCACAGCAAAGCTGGAGAGAGGACCTGAAAATTCTTTTCATCTAGTGCTTTCCTCACTATAATAAGCTGCCTCTCATTGTTCTTTTATTTTGTTCCTACTTCTCTAATATTTTGCTCACAGTACATTTTACTCTCAAATATAAACAGTAATCGTGCATTTACAGAGTTAATCATTTGATGGAAAGTCACAGATTGTTCTTTCTGAATGGCACCTTATCTTCATAAGATCTAATGACACATTTTCCTCTTTATTCCAACCCTAGATGACATCTGCTTTCCCTACAATCTGAAACCTTTATGGCAGAAATAGTTCTGATACTGCAAACCAGTGTTCTTCATTCTTTATCCAATCCTCTGATAGATTTTTGGACACTGCAAACAAAGGCTGTGTACTATCTGAGGCTTGGAGTTCTCTTCCATGTTCCTTCAAATTATTAGCAGAATTCAATTCCTCATGTCACAGAACTGAGGTCCTTGTTTTCTTGCTAGCTGTTTCCTGGGGACCGCTTCCAGCTCTTAGGGGCCACTCCTTCCTTCAGGCAGTTCACAACATAGCTGTTTGGGAACTCCAGGCCACCAGAAGCACATCCTTTGACTTCTGCAACCAGCCAGAGAAAATGCTCTTTTTGTAAGAGTCCGAGTGATTAGGTCAGGCTCACCTTAGATATTTTCCCTTTTATCATATAACATAGTAATCATGGGAGTGATGCCTCATTATATTCACAAGTCATGCCCACACTCAAGATAACGAACGATACAAAGCATGCACACCAGGGTGGGACTCTTGCACACCATCTTGGAATTCTACCTAAGACTGTATAATTTCCAGTAAGAAGTCAGAATTGCTGGGGGTATAGACAGAAATAAACAAACACAATCAAACCTTTTCAAACTGGGATGCTTCTCTTTCCCTCAGCATTTTTACTAAGATGCCACGTGACAGGCTACTTGATGTTAACAAGAACATTCCATGCACGCATTCTTTTGGAAAATTTGCAATCTGGTGGTTTGTTTTTAGTTACATGATCTTTCAGAGCCTTTAATAATCATATGGAATCTCTAATAAGAAGCATTTCCTAAACATACCCGACCAAGGGACAGTTTCATGCCAGAGTGTGGCTGATGGCTGTGCTGGTTGTTTACTGTCAGGATTCTTCCTGACTAATCAAGTTTCCTTTCTGATTGGTGGGTGCCTGTCGGGCACCTAAGTATTTTTACTATCACTTCTGCTCTGGAGCTGTTGTTCCCAACTCCACGTTCATACTGGAATCACCTGGGAGCTTTTATTTTTTTTTATTTTTTTATTTTTTTTATTTTTTTTTTAAAGATTTTATTTATTTATCTGAGACAGAGAGAATGAGAGACAGAGAGCATGAGAGGGAGGAGGGTCAGAGGGAGAAGCAGACTCCCCGCCGAGCAGGGAGCCCGATGCGGGACTCGACCCAGGGACTCCAGGATCATGACCTGAGCCGAAGGCAGTCGCTTAACCAACTGAGCCACCCAGGCGCCCCAACCTGGGAGCTTTTAGAAATGACTAATGCCTACATCCCAACTCTAGATATTGGAATATATGCATAAACTGAGGCACACACTTTAGTAATGTTTTAATGCTTCAAGTATTTAAGAATAACAGCCACACCAACACTTCTCCAGGATTTTCTAAATATTAGCCATTATGCCACATGATTTGAATTAATGGCTTTTTATTTAATCTTCCCTCAAATCCTATGAGGTCAGGATCATCAGATCTGTTTTATAGAAGAGAACATTGGAGATCTGAGGAGTTAAGTAACTTGTCCCAGGTCTCACAGGGTCAAGATGGGATGTGAAATTAGTTTAGCCTCCCTCCAAAACCCCTGCATTTATTTAATAATTCTGCTACACTTAGTAAATTAAGCTTTTGTCAAAAGAGCATAATATAAAATCTGCAACAATTTTAAAAGAGCTCCTCTCTCCCTGGACCTGTGGTTACACAATGACATAGGAAGAAAAGCACCCTGACAGAATGTTGGCAATGTGGCTCAGTGCAGCAAGAAATCCCAGCCTCAGTGAATGGAGAGCATAGAGCTAAGGCAGGATAAAGAGCCAAGAATGGGCCAGGAACTGAACTTGCCCAGGGTACATTTCCAGCTGGTTAAAGCCTGCTTCCTTTGACCACCGTGTTGAACTAGAATGCAGTCACTTTCTAAGCAAATTATATTAGTTCCTGCCAGAGAGAGCCAGCCATTCCATCATCTGTAAAAGGCCCATCTTATAATTTCTGCCCATTCTGGTGGAGATGTGGGGTTTAACTATTGGGCTCCAAGATACAGTAATATCAAGGCATCAAGGACAATTTCATTCCTATTTATTGCATTTTTTTCACATGCCTTTTAGGAGACTTAGAACCTACCCACATCACCAGTGTCAGCAAGCCAAGGCTGAGAGATTAATATTCATGCTTTGAAAGCTCCTTTCTTTCCGACATCCTTTCGTGGATTTGCACACATCTCGTCTCATTAACACATACTATTTCTAGAAGATGTAGAGTCCTCAGACGTCTTAATAGGCAGTGATAATAGAATCACAGAAGGTATTTGAGGATGATGGATCATCACGATGAACTAAGAAAAAGGAGCCCCAAATTCCATTTTCATTGTTTGTCCTAATTCACTTGTGTTCCCTTGAGCAAATATGTAGAACTTAATTGCAATTGTCTTCTACTTTGTAGAAACGTGGTAAAAAAAAATAAAAAAGGTGGTCTGAAGGTAATCTTGGCTAAATTGAAAAAAGAAAAAATTGGTGTTTGTGACCTAATTCAAATCCATAGACATTAGGTCTCTGTGAGGTTAAAGATTATATAGGAACCAACCTCCTGTTCTCACAAAACTCAAAATCTAGGTAAAAGCAAGGTAAATAAGTAAAGTTATCTGGGAAAATTTAATAAACTCTTATAAAAAAGGCAGATACAGAGTGCTCTGAGGAGTTGGTGGAGTTGATATTAGGGCTTTAAATTCTAACTTCCACATTCACTTGATTGAGTAATTCACTTAATCTCAGATCGGCCTCAAGTTTTATCAATCAATAGGCTGTATTAAAATAAATATTTAGGAATGTGGTGAAGATAAACTAAAAGTAAGCTAATGAACGTGAAAAGTGCTTTGGGAAGTGGGAAGCTCTTTTTAAGTGCTGCTTCTTGCTGTAATTATTGATCCTTGGACCATGAGGGGAGGGATTCTGGGATGCTTCCGAAAAGAAGGGATATTGGAAAGGTAGAAGTCTTAACACCCCACCAATTATTCTTCTTGTTTGTCTGAAAGTCAAATGCAACTAGGTGTTCTGTGTTTTATTTGGCAACACCACTTAGAATTTACTTGGAATCCAGGATTGGGCCAGTCACCCAGCAAGCGTGTGAGCCAGGCTCGATACACTGGGGATTAGCTTGTTGTTCTTACCTTCCTACTTCTTCCTACTTCTTACCCCCATCAGGTCAGTTTCTTTTTGTGAACAGCCAATATTGCTGACTCGCACTGGGCTTGCACTCCATTATTCTGTGCCCATCACAGGGCCAGTGAGTAGGCAAGAATGTATTTTGACACTCTCAGAGAGGAGAGCTCAAAATGCCCTTGGAAAGTAGACGGCACAGCTACCTGGGTCACCAAAACGTGTTACATTCCGAAGGAATTACTACAGCTCAATGTGATTGCCATCTGAACTTGGGAAAGTCCCTCTGAAGGAATCTGACACTTTCAAACCAAACACAGGGTGGGTAAACTCGCTGTTACCTTATCTGTTACCTTATCTGAATTATTTACAAGCACATTTTGTTTCCTCCTGAAGCTTGTGATCCTGTTTTCCCTCCCTGAATGAAAAGTACCAGCCACATCAGAAGGTTGGTCTTTTTAGCGTGTGAGTTTTGTTTTAGTTGTGTTTGACTTGACTCTTCAAATGAGAGCACGGGTGTCAGTACCCGTCGGTTTTGTGGGAAGACAATGAGAAACTGTGAAGGCACCTTATGTCTCTGTTGGAGTGCAGGGGCTTCTGTCCAGGTAGCCATCTGTGGGACTGGTGGTGCCTGGGGGGCCAGATTTTGGGGCTGCTCATGAATGGCAAGGATATTGTTTTTATTTAGTTCAAATGATACAGAGCAATAAAAATAACAACGCTTCTAAAAACACTTTTATACATACTGTCAGTGTGAGAAAATGACAGTTATCCCCGTGAAGGATTTTATTGTATTTTTAAACTTGAGGCAACACTGAGAGAGGTCCGAATGGGGCATAAGGATGAAAGGCTTCCACTCTTTCCACAGAGCCAACCCTGGAGGCCCCCAGCAGGAGGAAATCAAGTGACAACATGGTCAGCAGCCCTCCCTCACCAACGGCGGGCGTTCCAAACCTCCTGACTCTGCCTCACAGCACCACTTCCCCACATATTTGCTGCAAATACCATCAGGAAAGTTCAAAAGGGAGGACCTTGCCTAGAAGAGACTTTATATGACGAGGCCATGAAAATCACTTGTCTCAGAACTCTGGCAAGTTTCGGGAGATGCTGTGTGCTGAGGGAATTTTGTTTGCTAAACCCTGTAACAGTGCACTCAGAACTAAGTGCTTTCTGCCAGACATCTGCCATGGCAGGAAAAACATATTGTAAAAGTAAGTAGGGCATGTGCCTCCCCTTTCAAGAACAGAAGTCTGAGTGGCGTACGCTGGTTGCATCCTTGACCATGAGACCAGTTACAGGAAGAGCGACTTCGTCTACAAAACGGCTCAGATCAAAACCTACCTAGGTCAAGAACCTTGTGAATGGTGTAAGTTTTGCAGTTCTCCTTTTCAGGTCACCCAGACTTAGGATTTTAGGGGCAGAGCAGTGGGGTACTTCAATAGTGGAAATCCAGATTTCACTAATATGCACAACACAGTGGGCTTATGACCAGTTATAGCCGTAGAATTATGCATGTTAGGTGGTAGCTTAGTTTTAAATCGGTTAATCTAATGTACTAGATCCAAGTAAGGGAAAGCCTTGTTTTCCAGATTCCTTCCAGATTGTTTTTGTACATGTGTGAGCACACACATGCACATATGCTCACGTGTACACACACCCTTTTCTAAAAACAAAGTGCTAATCAACAAAGGAAGCTTTGAAAATGGAAACAAGTCTCCAGGGTTCTCGATTACTAGTTTGTTCTAACTTTGTTCCCTTGATACTTCATTAAAAATAGGAACTTTAAGGTCTAACAATAATAATGTAGCTTTATCACTGGAAAAAAGTAAGAATCATAATTAGTCACACCAAAGAGGGGTAGCCACCCTGCCTCAGTAAATACAGGACTGAATAGATTCCTGAGTGGTCTTTATCTGGAGACCCTAGAAGACTCAATGTTTTCAGATACCTGCTATAAAGCTTCCCACCTCAAGCTTCTTCCCTGGGAACAGAAGATAGCACAGGCAAAAGTAATAACAACACAAGTCTAAGTGGAAAGGATGGGCCCAAGTGACCCATGACTAACAGGAGGTGCAGTGACATGATACATTTAGAGACTGGGGAAAATGTTTATTTTTGATTTTAAAAAATCAGATCTAAAATTGGATATCATTATTATAGTTGATATGTAACAATGAGCCCAGCCTGGATTACACTTTTCTTTATACCAATGCAGTTATAACGTATAATTTTGAAAATTTTGTTATGGAGAAAGAGGCTCACAGGGCAAAATCCTGAGAGCCCATGAAAATCATTCAGCAGATCCGGGAAGGCACGTCCAATTAGAAATCGGTGAAGGCCTATGGAGTTGGAGAGGAAGGAGACCATTTAGGGCTGGGGAGAATCAGGACAGTCTCAATCAAGGAAGTGATGTGTGAATCAGGCTGTGAAGGAAGGGAGACTCTTACTGTGAGGAGTGGGAGAAAGATATTCCTGACGGAAGAAAGCCATAGGTAAAGACTCTGAAATACTGCATGGATTAACAGTTTCTTAGAAAAGAGAGTATGTTTCTTTTAATTCACTTGAGTACAAACATAAAAGACAGTATAAAATGGTGTGTATGTGTTCGTTTGTTTGCTTATGATGATGTTTGAAATTTTTATATCTTTCTCGAGGCACCTAGGAGGCTCAGTTGGCTAAGCTTCTAACTCCTGATTTCAGCTCAGGTCATGATCTCAGGGTTGTGGGATTGAGCCCCACCTAGGGCTTTGGGGTCCTCTCTCAGGGCAGAGTCTCCTTGAAATTCTCTCTCCCTCTTCCTCTGCCCCTCCTCCTGCTTGTGCTCTCCCTTTTTAATCTCTAAATAAATAAACAAAATCTTTAAAAATTTGTTTTGTATTTCTCAATTCTATCCTACATAATATATCATGCTTAATGCAAAATTATTATATCAGGGACACTGAAAAAATTTCAAACATATTAAACAAGTATCTCTTTTAAAAAAGCTGACTCAAAATATAAAACAATCAATATGCTATGAAAAAGATTATTCCCCACCCCCATCTTTTGTCTGCTCCTTCCATCTATTTACCTGATTTTCACAGAACTGAAGTAGTTGATATGACTTTAAAAGTTTTCTTTTCATAGAAGTGAAACTCAAATTTAAGGATAATTTTTAAAAAGGTGACTGGCAGGATATGAATTGTGGGACTTCCCATTCTAAATCAGACAGAAGCTGATGCTCTTTTGGAACTTGTTTAAACATTTCATTATATTTTACAAAAATCTTGGACTGGGCATTTAGCCAAAAATGTATTTCCCTTTATCTTTTGAATGAGGTACATCTCAATAGAAATGTAATGTGCATGATTTAGGCTCATTAGCACCTTTTTCTCAGCCATGTCTATTGGCGATATTGGATGCTGGATAATCTTGACAAATGGTACACCCCACTCCCTACGTTTTTTTTTGAGAGCTGAGATACCTCCATGCCTCAACAGAGAAGTCTTCATAAGCTGGACTTCGAAGGACTTTGTCTCTTTTGTGTCCACCCCCTACTCAAATTGTCAATTCAGCTAGACACCCACATTGTGGATGCACTGCCGTGGGTCATGAGAGGAAGAGAAGAGAGATAAAACACAATGGCTAATGATTCTCCTAGAAGCAAACAGATCCAAATTAGTGCTCCAGTTTCTGGTCCACTTTTGCGAAGAAACAAAGAAACAGGAGGGAGAGAGGTAGAATGTCTTCGAGACATCAAATATCATAACAGTATCATGAGCCTTCTCTGAGCCAGTCACTGTGCTATGAGTTTTATATGAATCTCATTTAAATTGTCACAACAAACCTGCAGGATAGATATTATCTCTCTGGTTTTTTTGTTTTGTTTTCCTTGTATGTATGTATGTATTTATTTTGAGAGAGAGCGAGCAAGAGAGCATGCATAAACAGCAAGGAGGGGCAGAGAGAGAGGGAAAGAGAAAATCCCAAGCAGGCTCCATGCTCAGTATGGAACCAGACATAGGGCTTGATCTCAAGACCCTGAGATCATGACCTGAGCCGCAATCAAGAGTCGGACACTTAGCCAACTGAGCCACCCAGGTGCCCCTCTCCTTCTTTAGAAGAATGTAAGTATTTAAATTGTTGCCAAATAAATGTTACAGAAAAAATATTATAGAAGTTCAGAAAGAAGGATAAATCACTGGAGTAGGGTTGCGCAGGATGGTCTCATGGCAGAGCTTGATATGTGTGTATGATTTGGACCAGCAGAGGGCAAAGAAGGAAAGTTTCATAAAAGATGAGTTAAAGAGATCAAAAAGAACATTTGGGCTCTGGTGACCAGGGATTTGGGTTTACACAGAAGAAATAAAAAGTACGTGTGGTAAGGAAATTTGGGGACACATTAAGAGGATGACTTAGGTCAGGTTTCTGCAAGTAAAGTCTGAAGCAGGGCTTCAGGTCCATGCGTTTTATGACTACGGGCGTGTTGTCTGGAGAAAGGGAGCAAGGGCAGCAGGATTCGGCAACGGAAGGCACTCAGCATGAAAGTGGCTTCAGCTGGAGTCTGGCTAAGGCTGGACGCCGCAGCGAGCACAGAGCCTGAGCAGGGAATAGCTGGCAACAGCCAGCAGGGGACATTCTCCGTAGCCAAGGAGGTGCAAGCAACCTTACACAGGGGGTCAGGGTGGTGCCTCAGTGATGTCCCCTCTGGAAGGACACCACCGCCATTCTGAGGAGTTTGGGGCTGTCCTCACTGAGCACTCGTGGGCTTATCAAAGGAGGCTGAGGAAGGGATTTCAAGGTCATAACACTACTCTGGGATGAATAATATGGAGTGTTAGGAAAAATGGACTCGAAGGGCAAGGGACTAAAAGCACAAAGACCCTTTGATAGACAATAATGATGACATACATACTGATCATTTCGTGTGACACACACTGCAGTTAAGTGCCTTATGTGGATTATCTCAGTTCCCAATATAGTCTCCCGAACCTCATGTTATTACAGATGGGGAACTGAAGCTCTAAAAGGCTTATTAACCTGCTCAAGTCCGTGGCTGGTAAGTGGTGGAAGCTGGAGTGACTAACAACCACCTTACCTGGCTTCCTGGTGGGCAGAACTTGGTAACTGTGGGTGAGGAGGGAGGCTGTTTGTACGAGTTTCCGATTGTCACTGCGACAAATTACCACAGACATGATGTCTTAAAACAACAGAAATGTATTCTCTTATAGTTCTGGAGGCCAGAAACTGGAAGTCGGTATAACTGGGCTAAAATCAAAGTGGGCAGGTAACCACTACGCAGCCTACTATACTGTGGAAAAACCAAAGTTTTTCAAGCCATGTGACTAGGAGAATAGTGACATTAATGGGGGAAAAAAAAAATGAGGCCAGACCAGTGAGGATCTTAGAGACAGAAATGGAGGAGTCTGGTTTAGGGAGTACTGAGTCTGAAGTGTTGGCAGAATATCCACGTGGACAAAGCCAGAGGTGGCTCGAAGGCTGGGACTGGAGCGCAGAGGGAGTCAGAGATCCAGGCTTAGCACGGTGAGAAGGAAGGATGGGTAAGGCCCAGAACAGTGGCTGCAGCACTAGGGCCTGGCCTCCCTCTCCATGCAGTGCCCTGCTGGCCTGCTTTTCCTCACATCCAGGTGGAGACTGGTACCCAGTCAGAGCTGCATTCTAAGGGTCTTTATATTTCCTGCCCATCTCTTACCTATTTCATCTTGATTCTCAACTTCTGATGTTCTTGGCACAAACCTATGGCTCCTCTGGCTTTTAGATCCCAATCTAATTCAGACTTTCTCCCCATCCACTGGGTGGCCAACTCTTTCATGTCCAGTCTTTCACTGTTCTATTCTTCTTTACATAATGACTATCTAATTGTGGGCTTTATTTTTCTTAGCTGGATGTCTTAATAGCTAGCATCTTATCACTTATGTTCTGTAGTTCTTCCCACTTCCTGTAGCAAAGCTAGAACATGGGTTCATTAGCTTCTCACCCCTCATTGTTCTTTCAGACCATTGACGTGCAACTACCACCTAAAAGCTCTTCATTTGAGATTGATAAGCCCTATTTATAACTTTATTACTCTTCATTTCCCAAACCCTCTCCTGTTGTATATATCTCTCCAGGATTTGCTTCCAACTTCCTCTAGGATTTTAGTGGAGAAATCCCACTTATCTGTTCCATCCAAGCCATGTGGTGAGATTTCTTCTGATTTTTTTTAACTTCACTGCTTTCCATCTTTATTTCTTTCAAAACATTTCTCACCCATTATTTCTCTACTCTCCATTCTTGCCAGCACAGATTCTAGTCTTTCAGGTACTTCATCTTGCCTATTCAAAACCTCTGATTGTATTTGGATCTCTAGTCAGCTGGGAAAACATGATATAAATTACATTCCTTCAATGGTCCAGGCTCTATGGTCAGTACTATGAGATACAACACGAACCTGACAAAGTCCTTGAATTTAGCAAGTTCACAGTCAAGTAAAGAAGATAAGTACACATGGAACTATCTTGTTCACAGAATATGTCGAATGCCAGAAGACAGAAGTAAGTGGTATGGAATATCAAAGGATAAATTACTTTCAAGAAGGAGATATCAGGGAAGGCTCAAGTGAGAAGAGGACTTTTGAGTTAGGTAGGATATCATCATGGAAAGAGAGGGAAAATTATATTCTAAGCTGAGGGAGTATGATGGGGAAAGCTCGAAAGGCAAGAAATGTGCAGGAAACCATTATTTTAGTTTAGCTGGAATCCATGTGTCTTAATCAGCTTGGGTTACCCCAACTAATTATCAAAACCTGGGTGGCTTAAAAGCCAGAAATTTATTTTCCCATAGTTCTGGAGGCTGGGAAGTTCAAGATCAAGGTACCAGTTGATTCAGTTCCTAATGAGGTTTCTTTTTGTGACTTGTGGAGGGCTGCCTTCTCGTAGTGTCTTCACAGGGCAGAGAGAGGAAGTGCTCTTTTCTCTCTTTTTAAGAAGTCACTGGTCCCATCAAAAGGACCTCACCCTCGTGATCTCATCTAACCCTAATGATCTCCCAAAGGCTCCTCCAAATACCATCACACTAGTAGTTACGGCTTCAACATACAAATTTTGGGTGGGCTTGGGGGGCACAATTTAGTCTATAGCACTGTGGCACAAAAAGAAAATAAATTGGGGAAGTAGGAGAGGTAGTTTGGGGTTAAATTGTGAAAAGTATTAAAGCTAAGGCTAAAGAATTTTTATCTCATTTGATAAGAAATGTGGAAACATTAAAGATTTTTGAGCAGGGGAATGCCATTATTCAGTACAAAATTAATTCAGTAAGCACTTATTATGTACCTGCTATGTTGAAGGCAGTGCCCCTAATATAAGTGGATATAACTCTATAATATGGTATTTGACTTAATAAGCTCAATTTAGTGGGGAGACAAGATCGTGTGTGTGTGTGTGTAATATGCATTATATAATTATTATGTCGATGTATACTATTAATGAAAAAGTTATTAATGAAGTACAGCTTCACCCTATAGAAGTCAACAATGCTGGAGAAGAGCTGTATTGGGGACAGTAATGTGGCAGCAGTTGTTAGAAAGTTAGGGAAGGGCCAAAGAATAGAGGTTGAGAGAACACTTTGGCTTTTATCAAACAATAATTTAGGTGAGGAGTTAACAAGTCTTGAAATAGCGGGGTAACTTGCAAACAGCTATGAGAGACAATGAAGTGATGCAGCTCATATGATTTGGCAATTGCCTAAATTGGAGTGAAGTGGGGAAAGCTGATGAGGTTTTTAAGATTACTCTGAGGTCTTTCTTTTGGCTGTCTAGTTAAAGAATAATGTCACTAATAGAAATGAGAAGGGTAAAAGCTTGTGTTTAGATACAAATTGGATTTGGATTTGAACTTGTTGACTCTATAGTGATGAAGATACCGAGATGGGGGTGTTGAAATGGTGTACTGAAACAGGTTATGAAATGAGACTAGAGGTGCAGATTTTGAAAGGTATCAGCTAAGAATTGCTGAAGCCTTGGGAGAAGATGTGACCGTGGAGAAAGAAGAGGAGCCAAGGGCAAAGCTTGGGAAATACCTACATTTACTGACCTGAAAGAGAAGCCAGAAAAAAGGTAAAAGGCAGCCAGGGAGATAAGAGTAGATCCTAGAGAGTACATCAAAGATAGGGGAGTTCTGATAGAAGGAGCTTAATGGAGAAAGATAGCCATCAAAGAGGTTGTGGGTAGAGCGGAGGTCACTGCCTCTGCTTACTTTGTGCTTACTGATTACCTCTGAAACAATAATTCCAGTAAGTTTTGAGATAAAGCTGCATTTTGATGAATGCCAATAAGGGAGGAATAAAATAAGACTATTTTCAAGATTTTGACAGTGGGAAGGGATGGGTGACAAGAAATTGAAGCTTGGTTTACCCAAGAATAATAATAACAATAATAGTGACAATAAATTCATTACTTAGAGCATAGCAGACATTCTTATAAGTGTGTTTTGTGCATTTACTCACTTAAGTCTCATAATTCTATGAGATAGATTATTTTTTTGCCTCCATATTACTTACTATGCAACTGAGAATCATTGAGGTAAAGTCATTTGCCCAACATAACACAGCTAGTGACTATCTGACAGAGCTGGGACTCATATCCAGATAGAAGTGACTCCAAAATTCTTGCTCCTATCCCCTGGGCAAACTGTCCAGCATGTCAGTAGATTTAGGAAAAGAGAGAAAAGAATTGAAAGAGACAAGACAGAGAGGTGGTCAGCCTCATCCATGCTGTCTTCATTAACAGAAGATTCCATACTCCCTTGTTCCTCTCCATGTCTGCTGTGCCATCTTCCAATCCAGGATGACCTCAACTCTCTTGCTTTTCAATTTCTACTTCCAGTTTTATTGAGAAACATGCAAAGCATGCGGACTTAGTCCACTGCATATTTAGTAATTAGCTATTTCCCCATCTACTACCTAGAAATCTTTCTTGTCACCTGTGGATTAGCTCATTGGCTCCCCACAATAGCCACTGAAAATCTTTATTTTCTGAAAAGCAAAAAATTCATACTTTTTACCCCATGTAATAAATACTACATACTATTTTTTTTTTTGAGAGAGAGAGTGCACACATGGGGGGGTGGGGGTGTGGGGTAGAGAGAGGGAGAGAAAGAATCTCAAGCAGGCTTCACACCCAGCAGAGCCTGACACAGGGCTCCATCTCACGACCCTGAGATCATAACCTGAGCTGAAATGAAGAGTCAGATGCTTAACTGACTGAGCCACCTAGGAGCCCCAATACTACTTACCACCACTGGATCAACTTACCTAAAGAGTAATATAAGGACCCTCTTTTAAAACCTGAATGCTATCCCCATAGCCTCTGAGATTTCTGTTCAGATTCCTCAGCATGTTATTCCAAGCTCTCTTACGTTTGATTCAAATCTTTTTATTCCTTCTATTTACTACTTCCCTACATTCTAAACCATCCAGAATACTCATTATTTCTGGAAGGTAGGCTGTTTTTTTCTTCTTTGGGTCTCTGATCTTGTCATTCCCTTAGTCTTGGATGCCAATTCCGTCATTTTCATTTATTGAAATATTAACTCCCCTTCCATTCCAAAGCCAAATGTAACCTCTTTCAGAAGCTTGACTATCCTGGTAAGAAAACCACCATTCTCTTGAACTCAAAACATAATAGGCAAAACAGAGATATTATCCCCACAGAACTTTCACACATTTGCCTTTACACTTACTTAATAAGCCTGCTTCAAGGAGTTACAAAGAAAGTGACATGGAGTAACTTATTCAGATGCTCTTACCTTTATATGTTCCAAAGTATTTTGAGGGTATATTGTAGGCCTAATTCATTCTTGAATTCCCAATAGAACTTGCCACAGTGACTTGTCCTTGGCCTATTCAGTAAGGATTCATTGAATGAACCAGTGAATGATGCTTGTAAATGTAGAGTCATGATGATAAAAATGACATGATCAATAGACTGTTGATTCTCTTTTGGTGTGCAGAGAAATCCCCCACCCTAAATTTTATCACTATAACATTCACCTCTCTAATACATGGTAGATTTTTTTTTTATTATCTTATGTTAATCACCATACATTACATCATTAGTTTCTGATGTAGTGTTCCATGATTCACTGTTTGCATATAACACCCAGTGCTCCATTCAGTACGTGCCCTCTTTAATACCCATCACCGGGCTAACCCATCCCCCCACTGGCCTCCCTTCTAGAACCCTCAGTTTGTTTCTCAGTGTCTATAGTCTCTCATGGTTTGTCTCCCCTCTGATATCCCCCCCTTCATTCTTCCCTTCCTGCTAATGGTAGATTTTTTTGAGTTTTGCCACTTGTTTGCCGATAAGAAGTACCGAATTATATCACCATTTATATGATAATAAAGACATAAGTCTTTTGTCTTAAGATTCTGATAAGAAGAAAAAAAAAACTAGAGAAAATCTGAACCCCAAACTCATAAAAGGACATAATTCCTTTTCTGTCAAGGTTTGTACATTTTAAAAATTCAGAAATAGTCATTTTTGACTTGTAATTTTATGAACTGTAACATATTGAAAATGAATCTGAATGAAATCATAACAGTTCCAATTGAATTTTTATCTCCCAAGGTCATTTATTTCCAAAAGTGAGTAATGTTGATACCTTACACAAATTAAATTGGACTTTGCTAATTTCATCCTAGAAAAGTATGCCAAATGATTTAATTTTGAGTCAAAATTATTATGTAATTATATTCACTGTTCAAAATGCATATGGGTGAGTTATATAAATTCCATGATGGTTAACTTGTTTCCATTAAATTATTTTTTCCACAGTCTCCTTAAAGGAAGTGAATTCAAACTGTTAAACTAATTACAATCAAACATCAACTAACTGGAACCTAAAATTGAATAATATTTGCTGCAATCAGCTTTTTGAGAAAGAAGCAAATACCAAGACCATAGGTTAGAAATAATTGATCCTCCCTGCCCATGCAAATTCCATGGTGTGTCTTGGGCCCTATACCAACTCATTCTTTATTGCTGTAATTCCTTCATCCTCAATTTTGTTTATTCAATAACAAATATTTACTGAAGGCACTCCAGGCCATGTACTGTAAATCCATGTTGAAAAATTAATATTTGTAATAAACACTCACAGACCCTGCAAGGACTTCAAGTAAGTGTTAAATTATATTCCGTGTACTGTACTTACAAAGGCAAGAATACGAATTGTAGCAACTATTAGAATGCACCACTCAGATCTCCTGCTGCCTGAAGTGTAATTTTCTTTTTTTCCTTTTTTTTAAGTTCAATTAATTAACAATATAGTGTATTATTAGTTTTAGAGGTAGAGTTCAGTGATTCATCAGTTGCATACAACACCCAGTGCTCATTCCATCATGTGCCCTCCTCCTTCATGCCCACCACCTAGTCACCCCGTCCCTCCCCCACCTCCCCTCCAGCAAGCCTCAGTTTCTTTCCTACGCTTAAGAAGTCTCTTACGGTTTTTCTCCCTCTCCGGTTTCATCTTGTTTTATTCTTCCAGGTTTTTTTTTGTTTTGTTTTTTACTAACCAGAATCATGCTGTATGTATTGTCCATGTGCTTTTTGGAGATGTTCTCAGCCTAGCACACTCCTTTTATCCATTTTATATTCCACAGAAATAGATGTTTGGGTTGCTTCATTCTGCTGTTATAATTATTCCCACTTTTGTGCACAAACTTGGGCACAGGGGCTGAAATTTGAGGGGAACAGTGTCAATTTGAGCCCTTGGCAATCTGAGGTGAAGGCATGTTGACTTGGCATTTAGCAGGTGGCAGGCCGTGCACGCTGATTTGGGCAGGAGGGCGGGTGGACTGTGAATTTGGGACCCACAGGCCGATGGCATCGTGTGTGACAGGGACGTGGCTGGTTTTGCTCTTAATTTTTGTTTTTCTGGGAAACTTGATCTCTCCCTCTATTCTAAATGAAAGCCTTGCTGGATAGAGTATTCTTGGCTGTAGATTTTTTCCTTTTAGCAGTTGGAATTTATCATGCTGTTTTCTTCTGGCCTGCAGAGTTTCTGCTGAAAAACCCACTGATAGCCGTATGGGGTTTCCCTTGTATGTACCTGCTTTCCTTTCTCTTGCTGCTTTTAAAATTCTCTCTTTATCACTACTTTTGGCCATCTTATTTACTTTGTGTCTTGGCGCAGACCTCTTTGGGTTGGTTGTGTTGGGGGCTCTCTGTGCCTCCTGGATCTGGATTTCTCGTTCCTTCCCCAGATTCAGGAAGTTTTCAGCTATTATTTCTTCAGACAACTCTTCTGCGCCCTTTCCTTGCTCTTCTCCTTCTGGGATCCCTATCATGCGACTGTTATGCCTGACAGTGTTGCTGAGTTCCCTGGGTCTATTTTCATTTTGCGTATTTTTCCCCCCTCTCATCTGCTCGGCTTGATTGCTTTCCATGACTCTGTCCCCCAGGTGGCTGATCCTTTCTTCTACTTCCTCTTGCTTGCTATTTATTCCAGATGCTCTATTTTTATTTCCATTTAGTGAGTCCAATAGCTCTAATTGGTTCTTTTTTACGTCTGCTAGCTCTCGGTGGAGGGTCTCATGGAGGTCCTGCAGTCCTTCCTCAATTCTAGCGAGCATCTTTATGAGTGTTACTTTAAACTCACTATCAGACATATTACTTATCTCCGTTTTGCTTAGGTCTCCTATTCTGATTTTGTCCTGTTCTTTGATTTGGAACGTATTCCTCTGTCTCCTCATTCTGTCTCTTGCGTTGTCTGTTTCTCTGTGTTAGGAAAGTCAGCTCCGTCTCCTGCACTTGAAAGTAGTGGCTTTATGAAGAGGTCCTGCAGTGCAATGTCTGTTCCCCAGAACCTGGGGGTGTCTCCTATGTGTGTTGCCCCAGGGGTGTCCTCCCGTTGTGGCTGGGATGTGTTTGCCTTCAGTCCTGTTGTCTGCGATGGCTCCCTGCCTGTTGTGGGCAGAGTCTGGTGCCCGTGGTGTTAGTGGGCTGCTGCGGGGCTGCCTTGGGCTGGAGTTGAGTCAGACCAGGCGTTTGCCGGAGATGCAGTAGCACCAAACTGCAGGCCCTGTCCCTGTGTCGTCCCCGGAGAAGCTTTTGTTCGTGGGTGGGGCCTGCAGTCAGACCAGCTGCCTGCCCTCAGCCCACTGCTGGGATCACAGTCAGACGGGTGTGTGCTTATCTTCCCCTCTCCCTGGGGCAGGACTCACTTTGGAGCGGTGCTGACCCTTGTCTGGGCCACGCACACACTGCCAGGCTTGTGGCACCGCTTTGACGGGATCTTGCCAAGAGCGATCGGAGGGGATGGATCTGCTTCGCTGTGGCCTCTTATCTGTGCCGGGCTGCGGAGAGTCTGTTCTGCCAGTTTTCGGGCTGCTTTCTGGGTTATTTATGCCGACGTGGGTGCTCTCTAGGCGGCCACGCGACAAGAGGTCAGCCCAGGGACACCCTACCCCGCTATCTTCCCAGCAGCCTCTGCTCTGAAGTGTAATTTTCTAATGGCCCTAGCTGCTGCTACTCTGGATCCCCCACCCCGTCAGTGCCAAAGCCATGCTTTCCATGAGCTGCTCCCAGCCAGTGACTATGCAGGCCAGAGTATTGGTGCAGGCCCATTCCTATGGACTGTAGGACTCTGACGGGCTTCTTTGGCTCAGGTTTCCCTACTGATCTATTGATAAAACGATACTCTTCCAATGTACTCTTTCTTCCCTTTCTCTCTCCTATCCAGGTAAGCCATCGTGGCAGTCTGCAGGCTCTCCCTCTTTCTCATTCCCTCCTATTTTCCACAGGCTTTTCCAAAAATCTTTTACATCTCTCTACCAACTTGGCGTTCATACCACTGGAGAGCTAAACTAACACATAGATTGACATGTGCTGAGGCTCCAAAAGCTTTACAACCCAAAGTACAACAGAACTTGGACTTCACCTGCGCCCTACTGAAGGTATCAGGTAATTCCTATGCACCATTAAGTTTCAGAAGCGCTGGTCTAAAGTAATGGACCATGTAAATGAATCTTGTTATAATACCAACATCACAGAGGAGTAAATAAAATCAGAACATGCTGAGCGAAATAAGTCAATCAGAGAAAGACATGTATCATATGGCCTCACTGATATGAGGAATTCTTAATCTCAGGAAACAAACTGAGGGTTGCTGGAGTGGTGGGGGGTGGGAGGGATGGGGTGGCTGGGTGAGAGACACTGGGGAGGGTATGTGCTCTGGTAAGCACTGTGAATTGTATAAGACTGTTGAATCCCAGACCTGTACCTCTGAAACAAATAATACATTATACGTTAAAAAAAAGAAAGATAGCAGGAAGGGAAAAATGAAGAGGGGGAAGTCGGAGGGGGACACGAACCATGAGAGACTATGGACACTGAGAAACAAACTGAGGGTTCTAGAGGGGAGGGGGGTGGGGGGATGGGTTAGCCTGGTGATGGGTGTTAAAGAGGGCACGTACTGAATGGAGCACTGGGTGTTATACGCAAACAATGAATCATGGAACACTACATCAAAAACTAATGATGTAATGTATGGTGATTAACATAATAAAAAAATTTAAAAAATAAAGATAAAAAAATAAAATAAAATCAATTTGGAAATGCTTAAAAAATCAGAACATGTATATCATCTGCTTCATTGTTTTTTTTTTTTTTAAGATTTTATTTATTTATTTAAGACAGAGAGCATGAGAGAGAAAGAGAGTGAGAGAGCACAAGTTGAGGGCAGAGGGAGAGGGAGGAGCAGGCTCCCCACTGAGCAGGGAGCCCAACGTGGGGCTTGATCCCAGGAGCCTGGGATCATGACCTGAGCCGAAGGCAGATGCTTAACCGACTGAACCACCCAGGCACCTCCTCAATGGTGTTTGTTATAGTGAACTTAAATAATGGCAGAGAGGCTACAGTGCATTTTCTTGATTCAGGGAAGTGAATCCATAACCCTCGATCTTCAGTTCTATGAGGCCATATGCATAGTTTCTCTCTGTTTATTTGCTCTTGGTTTTATTTGCAGGCTCACCAGCTAGGTAATAATCATCTCCAGTTCATCTTTCAGCTGATCCTAGGCTGTTCTCCAGTATAATATTTCTGAGATTTCCAAATTTTCTTTATATTCAGACTAAACTACAATAGAGACTACTGGTTTCCTACATCAACATATACTCCTCCTTCTCCCAAAGAACAGAATCTCAAGTTTTGCTGCTCACACTACCACCAGCTAAGAAAATACCACAAACAAACAAACAAACAAAAACTGTAATCTGTCATTGTCCTGACCGCTAGTGAGGGATATAAGTGGACAAGTCCTATGGGATTTCCAGGAAGCATTCTTTAAAAGGGAGGAGCAAACACATTTTCTTGTCTTCCTTCTTCCTGCCACCTGAAATGCAGATAAGATAGCTAAATTTCCAAAAGCCATCTTGGATTATGAGGCAATGCATTAAGAAGCAACAAAATAGGAGGAACCTGAATTCTGCATGAACTTGGAACTGCCTATCAGCCCTGGCCTGCCTATCAGCCTTTCCTAGGAGTTCTTGAATGTGAGATTAAAAAAAAAAAAAAAAAAATTCTCTTGTTCTTAAGCCCCTATTATTTTGGGTTTCTCTATAACATGCAGCTAATCCTAACATAAATCATACCACTACTAATGAGCACATATAGTGACTGAATAAACATTTTACATTTTGCATTAGGAAAATATAGATGGAAATTTTGGTAAGGGAAGACAGGAAAACAAGGGGCAGTGCTATGGAATTTAGTAGTGTTTTTCTATAATGTTTGTCTTGCTTTAAGGAAAATAAACATGTTGTAATTAATACTTAGGGCTATAAAACATCCGGCACTATAAACAGGAACATTCTCTTACTTAAGTTTGTGTGTGTGTGTGCTCTATTGAGAAATAACTCATGGTAAAAGAAAAACAGTGATTTATATTCATTCATTCATTCATTTGTTCATTAATTTATTCATTAAAACAAACATTTATAAAGTGCCTATTTTCTATCGGTCACTATATAAGGCATTGCAAAGTCAAAGAAAAACAGGACAAAGTCTTTATGTTTAGGAGCTAATAACCTAGTGGAGAAGACAAACACACACAGATTATTAATATTTTGTAAGAAATGCAAAGACACTAAATGCAAGGACAGGATGCGTAGCCTTAGATGGGATGTAAAGAACACAGGAGTTACCCAGGTAGACAGAATAGGTCAAGGGAAGAGTATCAGTAAGGGACAGAAGTCCTATGTGCAGGGAACAAACAAGTAATTTTATGCCACAGATAAAGCTGAAGGGGTCAGCAGGACTAAGTGTTTTAGATGCTATTCTACAGAAGGTGGACTTCTAATCACAGGGAATCAGGAGCTACTGAAAGGTTTTAAAGTAGGGGACTGGCACTGTCAGATGTGTGTTTTATTGAAAACATTCTGTGGCCACATGGTGATTATGGGTCTGAGGAAGACAGCACTGGAAGCAAGGAGATCAGTTAAGAGGCTGTTTGAGTAGTCCAGTCAAATGCAATGATGGCCCGCATCCGCGCAGTGGTGAAAGACCTGTGGGAAAAGGGAGCACAGGTTGAAGGCAGATAGAGCAAATGAAATCCTCAGGAGTCAATAACTGATGTGCTGTGGGAGGAGGCATGAGCAAGAGTTAAGAAGGCTTCTGTAAGTTCTAGGTTGAGGGATGGCTAGAAGATGGGGCTACTGTCTGCTGTTCCAGAAAAATGAGCCCCAAATGTCTATATGCAACCCAGAATCTGCACCTGAGCAAAGGCTCTGGGGAGAGATTTTGCAGATTAAAATCCTGAGTCTACTCATTCTGACTATAGGCAAGGTATTTGGGATTTTTTTCCATTTATAAAACATCTGTTGTAAAATACGATGTGTATGAGGATTGAGTTAGTACATGTAAAACTACTTAGAATAATACCTGGTATAAAGTGCTCTGTAAATACTGTTCGTGCTTATCATTACTGCAGTAACAATCTCATGCATCCAGAGCTAACTGGTGACCCAGGAACCAAAGAGAAGTTGTTTGAGCATAAAATTCAGGGGAAAAAATAAATCAACATTTAAGGTATTTCAAGGAAGAAGAGCCCAGGAAAGATTTGAAGCAGAGAAATAATAGAGAAATAGGAGAAAAGCCAAAGGGGTTCAGTAAAAAGAATCCAAGTAAGTAGAAAGCTTTAAGAAGAAAGCGACTGACAATATCCAAGATAGCACAGAGGCCAGTAAGGTATCGAGACAAAAAAGCTGATTGTACTATATAAGTAGGAGATAATCGATGGACTTAAAGCAAGTTTGATGGAGTGGCAGGGCTGAAACCGGTGGCAGAGAATTGAGAATAAAAGGATTAAAAAATGAAAATAGCAAACACAGATTAATCTTCTGAGAAGCTGAAAGGGGTGGGAAGTGAAGTAACTGAATAAGCAGGATATGAGGTCAAGGGAGGACAATTTTAGAGACTAAAGAGAAATAAGGACTTGTGGGAGAGCAAATGATCAGCGGCAGGAGGGTGGGAGAAACAGAATTAATAAAACATGTAGAGGGATCAGCTTTGCCCAAGAGATACTTCATATTCTTACAATTAAGGACAGAAAAAAGGAAGGGAGTGGTCATTGATGTTTTATAGGTATGACAGAAGGGAAACAAGGTTGAAGGTGGTCATGCCTAATGGTCACAATTCTTTTGAACTGATGTAGAAGGTAAGTTTACTGGCCGGCCATGGATATTCCCATTGCTCTAGCATTCAAGAAATCCTAACAGAGAACTTAGCGTGTGTTAGACATCGTTGGAAACGCCAACTGTTGCCAAGGTAGTGGTTGACCCTTAAGCAAACTTCCAATCTAGCTGGTGCCAAGATATGCCATGTGACTGGAACTGGAAGGCAGAACATGACTGCTGTCAAGAAAGTCCAGCAGGCAGTAAGGACTCCTGGGATTCTGTGGAGAGGAAAATTAGTGTGGACTTCCTTCTTGAAGAAAGACTTCTGTTGGGACTTTAAAAAACTGATAGGCTTCAGATAAGCAGAAAAGAGGTGAGCTTGGGACAGACGGCAAACATCAAGGTAAGGAGAAGATGAGGCATATTCTGAGTAGGATGTTACTGAATTAACTGAAAACTATACTGAGGGCATGAAACTAGAGAATTTTGCAAGAAGACTACACACTTCAGAGGGATTCAGAGGAGATGGATGCTGGGGTGAATATTTCTATGAAGACAATCTGATCAGAAAGGGGCCCTCAATAATGGTGTTGTCTGAAGGTTTTGATCTAGTACTCAGTCACTTTAAAGGAAGTGACCAATCCCTGGAGAGTACTGATGAAACAGGATATGGTCACTTGGGCTTGGGGTCCCTTTGACTATGTCAGAAAGTCTGGAAAAGGATTGCATTCTTGCTTCTCATCAACCCAGCCACGTTGACTGAGCAAATTCCAGAGTGGAGCTGGGTTCTGTACCACCAAGCAGTTTATCGACATGTACACAGACCTTTGTATACCACACTGACTCCTCACGCCACAATCATCCACACGGCTATGGATGCCCGTAAGACAAGTGAGGGGGCTCATGAACCCTCAGGGCTCCTTGAATCAGCAGTCAGGTTTTTTGCCCATGGATGTGTAGGGTTTTGCTCTTTTTCTATCAAAGGAATTTCAAAAGACTATTTCCATTCTTAAAGCCACAGTTACAAATAATAACCAAGAGAGGAAAATCCATCTGAGCAGACGGTACACCCTCTATCCCCTGTGTCAAGCCTCAAGCTGAGCATGAAGCTGTCATAAGCTCCCAGGCTGTCCTAGCCAACATGATAGTCTGGAAGGACAAGCAGTTGGGTGAGGAGCAGAGCACTTGTGGTTTCTCTGTAGAACGATGGCTTCTGAGACCAATGCTTGGGATGGGAGTGAACGAGTGGGTGGGAGAGGGGACTTGTACCCACCAAGAATTATTAATATTGCAACAGTGAGACATCTGGGCAGAGGAGGCAGGCAGTTCCCTTGTTTTCCATTAGTATGTGGGTTTAAGAATTTACTGTGTGCAAAATAAATGGGCAGTACCAGGGAAAAGCTGCCAGGACATGAGGTCTTTTAAAAGCTCTTTCTTTTGAGACAATTATTGACATCGGTTTTGAATGCAAAATGCCTGATTGTAATTCTAGTCAGAGGCAGTGTTCATAACATCAGGGCATATGCATCCCTGTGCACATGTGGAGAGTGAGGTTACTCTGAAAAAAGATATAATTTTCCCATCCAAGATGGCTCGTTTATTTTGATAGCTGCAAATGCACAAAAGAGAACAGGCCTAGCCTTTGGTTGCAGGTGTTGCTCAGCGAGCGCAGATTGGCGGGGGCTGGATGGTGGAAAACCTGGAGACTTCCTCTCCAAATAGAAGCTGGGAAATCATCCAACACGTCCCACTTTCCTGAGAGGAAGCAAGATGTGGGGACAGGAAGGCTGTGTCAATAAAGCAGTGCAGCAAAGCGCGCTGTGATTGTTTTTGCATCATAAATATTCTACAGCCAAGCTTATGAAATTTTGATTCTGAACCATTGTAATTTGCTGACATTCTTCAACAAAATTGAGAGGAACTGAGTTTGTGGTCCTTTCCCGTGAAATCTTCTGTGAAACAACACAGAAAGGAAACTTCAGAACGGGAGACACCCTTGTCAAACCAAGAGCGCTAATTAGGGCATGGAAGATCGTGCTTCCGCATCACAACCTGCCCAGAAAGAGGAGGATGTGCGCTTCTCAGGAGGGGTTTCCTGCTGGGGCCCATAGTCTCAGCTTCTGGGATCTTACTGACCTTGACTTCAGGAATAATCCCATCTACAATTCCAGAGCTGCTGCCCCAAATTCCTCCACGATGCTTCCAAAAGATTCTAAAATAGTGTCCCTTCACCCTCATCATCACCTGTTCCCCAAACGCACAATCTCTCATTTCTGACATTCGATTCTTTTGGGTGATGACTCAGTAAATTCAACGCAGTCCTTCCTAGTTCCATCAGCCCCCTGGCTTCCTCTGATTGTAATGTCCTCAAACACCCCTCCCCTCGTCATTCCTCCCTAGCAGCAGCTGCTTCTGGGTGACAGCAGTCAAAAAGTGGGACGGGGAGAAGCATTCTGCCTCTCACTCCTCATGCTACTTAGCCATGCCTAAGTCTAGGACAGTTTCAGGAAGGTTCTTGGGCTGAGCACTCAGATCTACCATGTTGTTTATGAAACAGTGGAAAAAAACCCTGAATCAAAATAGTTCCGTCTCTGCCGCAGGTTAGTTTCCTATTTTAAGGATCATGGACTTGTGTCGTGTTGCACCATGAGGGAAACTTCAGGTCCTAGCAGAGTTATGGAAAGATACGCTGGGAGGTCCACCATATTAGACGAAGCTGTTGAAGGAACATATTGGATGGAAATGTGAGAAGACAAATGGTTAAAGGGCTTTAGACAAGGCTCTCTCCTTGAGCAAGACCAGCAGCTTGTAGAACTGCCACAGATTTTGTCTTCTCCCAGTCCTTCAACTCTTCAACAAATCTTATCACATATGGACGACCCACCAGTCATGGCTCTAAGTCACGGAGATGAAAGATAAAGCATCGCCAGACAAAAAAAAAAGGATGGCCATCGCCAGACAAAAAAAAAGGATGGCCAGAGGAGAGCTTATCTCCTCATTCGACACTTATTTATAGAGTTTCGATGTCCCTATTTGCCAGGGAGAGCCTGCGTTTACTCCTGCCATCTCACATAATTATTAGTATTTCACCCTTCCTCTCAGAAATTTCTCTGTCTGGTTCGTAATGTATATGGTCATGTTAACTTATAAGCCTGGAGCTCTGTGAGGCACTGGGCATGCAAGAAGAGCTGGTCTTCAGGAAACTCACAGTTCAGCAAGGTAAACAAGCGAAACAATTATCATTCAGTAAGGGCTAGCGCAGAAGTAAGTACAAGTTGCTAAGACCTTTTAAAAATAGTAGCAGTTGGCCGAAAGGGAAGGGGAAGAAGGTGGAGAGGTGGGTGAAAACAGGTGAGAATTAATCACCGCTTTTTCTGACTGGAAGAGGCAGAAGAAATAGTGTGTGCCTGAAACTAAAAGGCCATGAAAGAAAAAGGGCTTGTATGGGAAGTATTTGTAGTACAAGGCCCGGATAACTTGAATATAACAAGAAATGAGGGTTTGCTAAAAGTATACGGCTGATGTAAGTGTATTTTAATCTATGCTTTTCACTATTTCCTGTCGTTTTTCACACTCTGGACCCCAACTATGCCATATGTGTACCCACACACCACACCACACACATTCCCACACACATTTGAAGCAGAACACCTATATCTATATGCTCCATATTTATAGAGATTCCACTCTTCAGCTGGGTGATCATCTAAGGTAAAGGGTGCTCTGTGTAAGAGAGGCCCAGAGAGGGCAAACTTCTCCCTGAGTGCTTTGCCAACCTCGCCATTTACTCTGATTTTTGATTTTCCCCTTCCCTTCTTCTCCCTTTGTACTTTCTTCTGTGAGAGAATTATGGGTTCTCCTCTTTTTAGAAATAGCTAAGCCACCCCCATTGCTGATGGAGGGGGGGCTTCGTATTGCTTTCTGGGGAAAGGAATGTGAGGAAATCCATAGGCAACATTTCCAGGCCCATCATCTAAAAGCTTTCCCCTCATCAGTCATGTGCTGCTAGCTGGACATTCACTTGGAGCAGAGCTCCCCACTTCTCCCTCCTTGATGTGAGAGGAAACAGCAATCTGTGTTATGCTGTTGAGATTTAGGGGGTGCTTGTTACAGCAACCAGTATTCATTACTTTAAAAAATATACCTTCACTTCCACCTCACTTTTTCTACTGAAGTTCTGCCAAGTCTGAAAAGGTACCTGTGGATCATTAGACAGGAATTATTCTAATTTTTCACCCATACATTCTTGTCCATACATCCATGGAGCTGGACTAAGTGAATGAAGAAGACCTAGGTTTTTGTTTTGCTTTGTGTTTTCATTTCTAACTTCAGTTGTGGCCTATCTGAAGATTAAAAACCTGTGTCCTCTCAAATGGGCCTGGGAGACCCCTCAACTTACCTGATGATTCTACTACCCCAATTCTTCCTCCAACATATATCAGAGAAACAAAACACATGGTGTGAAAGTACTAACTTCCATTCCTTCTATATTGTTTAATTTTTATGAGCACCATTAATGGAAAGAGCAATGAAATGGGATCCGCTTCTTGGCATCTCTCACTAATTGGATGCAGGTTGGGGCTCCCTAAAGCTCTCCAGTTGGGCTCAAATTGACTGATAAAGCTCACTACCCACCATCCTTTACTCAATTACACACACTCCTACTAAAGATATCTCTGCTTTGAGGCAGGAGCCATGACTTGACAAACTTTGAGCCTCGGGGATCCAGAGATAAATAAAACAAAGGGCGATCCCTTAAGGAGCCCGAAATCTGGTAGCAGAGAGAAACATGTCAACCAAGAATTATAACAGAGGTTTTGGTGGAAATGTGAACAGCTAGTAGGAGAGAGGGCATGACTAACATTATCCAAGGTTATCAGAAAAAGCTTCACAGAACATGCGGCACTTCAGCTGATTTCACAGGAGGAGAAGGCTTTGTCAGGTGGAAGGGGAAGATGAAGAAGGCATGCTAGGAATATGATAGCATGTAATTTGAAAGGAAAAAGTTAGAAACAAGCTTGTCACGTACAGAGAAGTATAAGGAATGCGGTATTGTTGGAGCATCGTGTTTGTGCAGATGGAAGAAGTGGGTGGGTCTAGATTGGGAAGGCTTTAGGAAGCAGCCTAAGGAATCCCAGCTTTATTTGGAGGGTAGGTCTTTACACAGGGCAGCTGTCATGATGAACGCCATGATCTTGTTTATAGTCTCGCGGTTGACACCGTTTTATCATTTAAACTGTGTGTGTCTAGGGCTTTCCATGGTCCTTTGAAGCTTCCTTAGCTATGATTTCATGTTTGGTGAGTCAGAGGGAGCAAGTAGGATCAGGAAGTTCAAAACAATGGGACTGGGAATAACCATTCTCCCAGGTTGAAGGCCTCTGATAAGGTCAGAGGGTGGGGTCTCCCTCACCATCCTGCACTGGCAGGGCTGGGGGCGAGCAGCAGTGTTGGAAGGTCTCAGACACAGGCACGCCTGTGCCCTCCCTAATGCCATAATCTGAATCTGCATCTATTCAAATGCCATATACGTGTTGGGGGTTCCACATATGTTTGTTGTTGACAACTGCAGTGACTTACCTCAGAATCCTTGTGACAGGAATAAGAACAAGATGTACTCTTCACAATTAGGACTCCCCTGACTAAAACATATCACCACAGTATGTATGCATGTGTAGCTTTGAGAGGAATAACAGGTATTTTCTAGTCAAGTAATCCACTTTGGTCTGTAAATTTTAGAAATACGTAATAATGGCTATAGAATAATAGAGCTAGAAGGAAGCTCAAAGTTCATCTATTTTTAGATGATGAAACTAAGGCTCAGAGATATTTTTCAGGTACTAAAGCTCTAATAGGATTTTAATATAAATGAAGCTCATTCCAGTAAATTTATATCTATTTCCAATAAAATAAAAGATTCCTATAACCACACAGCAATGATTACACTTTTTAAAAATATTATCAGCAAGGACCTCAGGATTCTTCTTGGTCCATTATCATTTTCCTCAAGTTAAGAAGTTCTCCACTGTGCTGAATCTCGAAGGAAGCAAGACATTTCGCTCTTCTGAACAAAATATAGCACAGGATATGTGTTCAAAAATTCTTGTCAAATGAGATTTAGCCACATCTTCTCCAATTCCTGCAAAATTCGAATCCTTCTATTAGCTAAACATTAGAGATGTTCTTGAGGCACAAAACTGAAGGAAGAAATAATCGTGTCTACATTATCAAATACTACTGTAAAAACAATCTTTTAACATTTCATGGACGCTAATACCTAGTGGATTTTTCAGATAGAAACTTCTGGTCTATGCTGACTCCTGTGTGCTTGGTCATGCATTTGTGATGGCTGGTAGTCCTTTGCATTGACAGGAAATGTTAGGATGATCAGAAAAAAAACTGCACATGGGTTTGTTCTTCATCCTGAATATTCAGATCCTTTTATGCTGAACCTGGGATGGAAACTGATCTCTTAAACAAACTTGGCTTTTCGACCTTCTATAGAATGAAAGAATCATATCCCAGAGGCCAGTCTAAAACCTCTGAGCCAGTGAATCTCCAACAGGTGGGGCCAGTCAATGACGGATACACACTACTTGGGGGCTGTGTCAAATAAGGTCGAGTATAATTTGAAAAATTGTATTAATTAAAATAGAAAACCTATTTGATCTATTGTTTTCTGCAATACAAACTACAGAAAGTCGAGCTTACTCGACTTTCTTGGCTGGTTGAGGAAGCAAAAGATAGCCTAGAAATGGGGGTGAGGGGGTGCGATAGTATTTGAATCCACTCATGTCCAAGATAGGAACCAGCTTTTAGGAAGAGTCCATGGGACAGATCCGAACTGTCAATCCTATGCTAAGTCTGATGTCTTCTTAGTACTATCAGCTCCTGCTAACTGCTATTTATAACAAGTTCAGCTAGAGAACGTGATCCATCTTCTAGGATAAGATCAGGATGGCTTAGGAAACGGCTGTCACATTGTTGACTTTCTCATGACCTTCTCTCCCATGTCACCCAGCAGGTGCTTTCAAAAGAGTTCACCCCGGGGAGGGGAGGGGAATCCCTCCAAACAAGAGCAACAACCGTTGGAGATGATTTTCTCAGTTGATAACCCTGGAACAGAACCCCACGGAAGGAATCTGAATAAACACCTTCTCATTCAGGAAATAATGCACGTCATGTGCAGATCACAACCTTTTTCTCCATTCCTCTTCAAGAACAAAGCTAACCTTTTGCAGATTTTCCAGATCCTCAGGGTTGTCCTCCCATAACTGAAGCAGAGTAAGAGCAAAGCTTTAGCTCGGCCACATCTGTCACAGTAACCTTTTTAATTACATGTACTATAAGAAATAATTGAAAAGGTGTGCTCAGCCCTTACAGGACAGCAGAAGAGGAAGCAGAAAGCAAGGCATTTTTCTGTAGCCAAACTTGGAAGACCAATGTTGGGCAGAGATGGTTAGAGGTGGGGGAAGAATGACTTTTTGTTTTTAAACCTGTTTTCGTGACTCCTCTGTTTGAGTAAAACAGGTTCGAAGTGTTTCCCTTCTGATTAGTGCTCCCACAACCTCGTTAAGTCATTTCTGTTAATCCTGTCACTTTTGTCAGGAAATAAAGTAGTATCTTGACCAATTACAAAGCTGGTTATAAACAAACACTCGCTAAACAGCATAATGCTATCAGGCTCCACCTATAGTTTACAGAATGTTCTGATTTTTACTTAGGGGTAGGGCCGAATTGTCCTCTTTGGTGGAAACCAGTAGTATAAGAATAATATCAGTTATTGTTTATGAAGTTCACACTTTGAGTCAGGCACAATGTTAAGCACTTTACATTACCTCATTAAGGTCCCATAACAAATCTAAGAGGAAGGAAATACCGTTCCTTCTTCGCCAAGAAGGAAAGAATCTTAGAGAAGTGATAGAACTTGCTCAGTATCAAGTAGCTGTCAAGTGTCTTGGGCTGAGGGTGTTGAGGGTGGTTGTGGGTGAGTCAAACCCAAACACACTGCACTTGATTTTCAACGGCTGACTTTCCTCCTTCCTGAAGGCAGTAGTCCCTGGGAGACACAAACCTTTAAGCTCTTATCAGCTTAGTGTGAATGAGTTTCAAATTCTTTCCTCAAGGCTATGAAAAGCAAAAAGGATCCCTAGGAGATCAAGAGAGCAGGGAGGACACTTGTAAAGGGAAAACATGGCCTGAGTTGAGAATTAGGGTGGTGATAAAAAAACAGGTACTTGGTGTGGGGGGCTCACAAGGACAAGTTGCTAGCTTTATAACCTAGCTCAAGGCCAATTCTTAGTGGACTCTTTTCTGGATTTATCTTTTGATTTATTTACCAGAACCCTAAATAAATCAATAAATAAAATTGCCATGACTCTTGTAAAGTTATACCCAATTTATTTGTTCTGAGAAATCATCTGTTTTATAGTCTAAAAAAAAATGCCTATTTGTGGAGTACATAGTAAAATAAGTTACAGAGGCACTGTGCTAAGAGCTAATTTGATTACCCATGTTGAGAGGAACTTGCTTCCAGAATTCTAGCATGCAAATACTGCAGTCAGTGGAATCTTATATGGCCTTAGGTAGCACAGGAAAGGATATTTAAAAAAAAAAAAAAATTTAAAAAAAAAAGAGTGATGTAGTTTACTGCTACTTTTAGTTTGTAACTATGGCAAGGAATCCATATTTATCAAGATTTCTTTCAAAATAAATTTATTTACGTTAAACTCCAAGTCAGCTAAAAATATTAAATAAATTATACGATAGGTTGTTTGTACCTATGGACTTACGGCAAGTAATGTGAAGATCATATGCACAGAGCTCACAAAAAGTGCTCAGTAAATCCTGTTGAACTAAATATGACTTATAATGACATACGCAGAAAAGTAGCTTCTGAATCCTTAAAAATAACCGTTAATGAAGTTTTCATCTTAGGGAAACTAATCCTTATTTTAAATGAGTCAGATTTATAATATCAAACATAGTAGCCTTCAGAATAGTAGCCTTCAGGGTCAACTGGACTCCTCTTTCTTGCATATATTATGTAATCCTTCCATGCCTCTGTTTCCTTATTTCTATAAGTATTTTTTTAAATCACAGAATTGAAGAAAGAATTAAAGGATTTGACATAAATATATAAAGCTCAGAGCACAGTGCCTCTCAAAGAGTTAGTTCTATTTCCCCTCTACCTTAGAGTATATGTAAGAAAGGATTATTTTAAGGACTGAAAAAATGATTAAAGGGAATATAAGTGGCTTTCTTTCTCAGTGGTAATTAAAACCTTATAAATTCAGACAACTTTACAAGGATAAAATTGACCCACTAAATTTTAGAACTCTGTGCATACGTTTAAAAATATTTTTCATAGCTATAATTATTATGCATATATACTTTTAATTTTTTAAACATAAAATGACTTTCTGTATATTTCCATATTATATCCTAGTCATACTTTTCTAGCATTTGACCTCCCAGGAGAAGAACTGACTGCTTCTTTGATCACAATGAACTCAGTACATGCTTCTGTCTTATCACCTCTAGTGCTAAGGCACCTGCATGTTGAATGTCTACCCTGAGAAGCTCAGAAGGTAGGGAGATGCCTGATTCCTTCCTCTATCTGCAGTGATTAGCATACTGTTTAGCCAAGCATAGATACCCAGTAGGAATTCCTTGATTAAAAAAAACATTTCCAAGTGAGCCCACCAGGATATCCTAACTTCTTTTAACCTCTAACATATTTTATATATTACTATCAAGTTGTCCAAAGTTAATTTTATAGGGCGCCTGGGTGGCTCAGTTGGTTAAGCGACTGCCTTCGGCTCAGGTCATGATCCTGGAGTCCCTGGATCGAGTCCGGCATCGGGCTCCCTGCTCAGCAGGGAGTCTGCTTCTCCCTCTGACCCTCCTCCCTCTCATGCTCTCTGTCTCTCATTCTCTCTCACGCAAATAAATAAATAAAATCTTAAAAAAAAAAAGTTAATTTTATATATTAATATCAGGTTGTCTCTTTTAAATACATGTACCCTCCTCAGTGTTGTGCTAATTCTTGGTTGTCAGTAAATTCTAATATGCTCAGTCTATTTCTTCAATCTTCATTCTATCAGTAAATTTGCTCTTTAAATTAACAAGGTTCAGTTTTGACCATCATCATTACATTTGAACATGTTTTAGCACCAAATAGGACAATGTCTGTGACATTTTGGAGAGCCTCTATTGCCATGTTCCCTGAAGTAAAAAAAATTTTAAGAGCTTAGGAAGTTTAGGTAGAACTAAGGTAGAAAACATTAAGAGGAAAGTTAAGGCAAAAGTACAAAGAAAAAAAATATGACATTAATTCCAATTTTAGAAAGTATTCCTACATGATGAGGAAATATGTTCTGTTTTGAATTACACACTTTTGCCTGTGTTTTCACACAAATTTGAATTTTCCTGAAGACAATCAAGCTATCATCTGTCTACCTGGACCTACTGTAAAAAATATCTATGCTTAGAACAGAGACAAGTGAAAAGCTGCAGAACAGTGGCAGATTTTTGTGCTTTGTTACTCGTGAATTTTCAAATGTATAAAATGAAGTCAAGTCGTCACTAAGATGGAAAAAAAATATCATGTGCTCATCAGAAGGCAGGGTTGTTGTCCTGGAAACACTTCCTTTTTAAATTGTGAAACTGACAAGCCCAACATGCCAAAGACTAAGTCCTAAATCTGAAGATGGACAGTCTGCAAAGCCATGCAGTATATATTTAGCCACAAGGTCATCTATTTCCCAGATGACATCAGCAAGAGGTTTGCATATTTCAGCTGAGAATGACAAAGATGAATTTATGTCACAAGAACAGGGGACAAGCACGAGGAAGTTCATGGAAATGCATGCCTACAAACAGAATGGTTGGGAAAGGACTGCCAAGAAGTCCCGGGCTCAGCCCAGCGGAGATGGGCACGTGCAGCCTGGGCTGTGAACGTTTCATTTATTCCCAGTAACAGAGCTGACGATATACAAGAAATCATTTTAAAAATTAGCAGTAAAAATTAGTCCTTCAATTGTTTCCACTGGAGTCGTGTGTGGAAAGTCGCTGTTTTTCACAACTCAAGTGTTTGTACTTCTTTACTACATATTTACTAACCACAAATGCCAGGAGCAAATTTAGGCTAGTTTTCAGGTTATAATGCAGACGTGGTGAAGGGACATTTTAGAGAGAGAACTAAGAGGCCAGCTGGGAAAGCAGAAGAATTTTATCTGTATCATTCTACAATAGCTATATGATGCATGTACCAAGAGCTTGAAAGAGTTTATCCACATTTGACAGTTTTTTTGTTTGTTTGTTTACTTGTTTGCATTTTGGTCCTCATTGATTATTTAATTCTACAAGATTATTTTTTAGTTTCATTTAAAGGGATACTTTAGGTACTGGAGATTTTATTTGACCCTCTACATAGAGGAAAAGTACAAATGACAAGAATACAAATATTGCAGTGTTTTTATTCAGTTCATTTTCTCTACCTCAGTACTCCTGACATTTGGAGCTGGATAATGTGCTGTGATGGGAGGTTGTGCTATGTACTGTAGGATGCTTAACAGCATCCCTGCTTCCACCAACTAGATGCCAGGAGCAACCCCATTCACCTCCCCAGGTTGTAATGATCAAAAATGTCCCCAGGTGGGGCCCTGGGGTGGCTCAGGTGGTTAAGCGAACGACTGTTGATTTTGGCTCAGGTCATGATCTCAGGGTCGTGAGACTGAGCCCCGCTTCGGGCTCTGCACTCAGCGGGGATCCTGCTGGCATTTCTCTCTCTCTGTCCCTCCCCCTGCTCTCTCTCACTCTGTCTCTAAAATAAATAAATAAAGGCAAGGCTGGTGAAATTTTGAGATTTGTAAAATGGCACAGTGATCTGGAGACCTCTGATGTTTCTTCTTTTACCCATGTGATAAAAGTCCTCTTGTCAGTCTCGGAGGGGCATCTGTGTCCCAGTGATATCTGCTGCCCAGGGTGACCACACTGAACTCCACAGGAGCTCCAACCCTCACCAAAAGATTGGCTCCTGGCAATGGTGAGAGGCCTGGCACCTGTGGCCAGCATACTCCATGGTTGCAGCCGCTCTGAAGGACCTGCGGGGTCTGGATCATCTTCCCTCTGCACCGAGCAGAAGATGAGCCACACACAACAAGGGGCTTCTCTGTCATTCCTCAAGATAAACAGAAGCTGGAGCCAATGCAGCTGGCTTCCTTGTCCAGAGTTGACCCCAAATGCTTGAGAATCAAAGTCACTTTGAACCGGGTTCTTACTGAACTCCAAGAAAAATGTCATGTTGGAATAATGGTAAGTGCTTTGTAAAACAAACAAACAAAAACACTGAAAGAGAAGATCTAGGGACCTGAAACTGAAAGCTGGTCTCCTGTCCAGTTTCTTGGTTTCAGTGACATTATTTCACACAACTTAATACATTCAGTTATCTGCAAGCTCATTACAGAAATGAATGAGCTTGCAGATAAAATCTCATTACAGACAGGCACAGTACAGGGAGTTATAGTTACAGTACTGACTCTATAGTTCTAGCACTGAATATACAGAGTAGAAATAAGCTTTACTGTAAAGAATGTCTGTTGATGAGCAGATTATCAAGACAACCTAATTATTTCTTCCTATTCAGAACCAGAACTGATGGATTGGGAGAAGGCCCAATCTACCGCTCTGTGCCAGGTGGGTATGTGTGTGTCTGGGAAAAGGTGGGGGGAGGATGTTGTTGCTGCCCATGCAAGGAAGGGCTTGTGAAAACCTCACTCTGCAATTTGCCTTGGGTCACACTTCCCAAGGCATGGTTCTGTTTACGCTTGTAGGCAAAATGGATGTCATTTTGAAATGCCAATTGTCGTTGTAAAGTCACATTCAAATCTCTTTCCTGTAATAGAAGGTGTTACTCTGCCTTCTAGATGATACAGAAATAATCTTAATTATAGGACCATCCATTGTCCCTACTTTTGCCCCTTCCTCCCCAGTACTCACCTTGAAATTGAGGTTATAAAACAGACTGGATTCTTTGGGGGTTTAGAAGTAGTTAAGATGACAGGTTATGAATGGAGTATAAAATATATTATTGTAACCAAAAGTAATTCTGGCTAGGTTTATGTGTTCCTTCAAAGATCCTTCTAACACAAACACTGACTTATTCTGCCAGAAAGTTATGATTTTGCCAGTTGTTTTAGCCAAATATTGGCATTTTCCTGTTTCAACCCTATATTGATTTTAGGGTATGTGGTAAGTGAGGAATGAAAAGTATTATTTAATCCTAAGCTATATGACGCATACAAATACTTGCTATATCTAAGAACACTAAGTTTTATATCTCTGAAGAAAAAAAAAGCTGCCAAGTTAATTTTTTTGGAACAGACTTATTTTTCATGAACTTTACCTTCAGAAAAGAAAAAGTGAGTTTGAGATTTCTAGATTGAATTTGACTCTTAAAAAATGACTGAAGTTGACTTCATGGGATGCCTCTTCAAATGTTTTGAAAGGTAATTAACTGCTTTTATAGGAATATTACTAATTTTCCTACCTTAAGTTTTACACAGTTATCTCTGAAGTAATGTTAGGATAAAATGCATCAACATAAGTTAAATAGCTAAAAAGCTACTTATTTTAACCTTATATTTGATTAAGCGGCTTTGAAATAATCACTGATCTGTTTTGATGCATGCAAAGGACTTTCATGCAAGAAGAACGATCAGCCTGTTTTATAATCCCATATCTAACATAGACACAGGAAAAGTGTCATTTTCACCTCCCTTTAGTATTATCCACAGCTGACAACTGAAATTCTATGAGCGCACTTGCATGCATGTGTAGCGTGAAGTCCCATGGGAAGGAGCTTAAGGATCTTTCAGGAAAACCACATGCTCCTGAGGGCCTGATGGCTCACTGGAGCTCATCCTTGCTCTGAAGGCCTCCAAGATGCCATTCATTCACTCAGGAAGCTTGCCACCCCCATACCACCCCACACACACTAAGGACCTCTGGCTCTAAGCAATAGCTTTTGGAACGGACACAAATGCTCCAAACTCCTAAGGGCCATTGGCTAGTCCAGATTTTTTTCCAAATCCATATCCCTTGGGGCTTTTTGCTTGTGGCCTGACCATTACAAAGGCTTCCCAGAGCCATCTTATTGATAGGAAGTAGCAGAACCTGATGATCTATCTCTGTCTCAGCTGCTAGGAAAAGGACTGCTATCACTGGGAATCAGAAAAAGCAATCACTCCTATTTTTCTCCCAGTTATTTTTTCTTCCAAACAGAAATAGCTATCACTTTTCTCATCACAGAATGTATTTCTCTTATAAAAATTAAGAAAAAACAAAAATTCATAATCTCAGTACCTAATAACCATGTTTTCGTACACATAACATTTTGTTACATATAGCCTTTTTAATCTTTTTCTATGCAATTACATCATGTTTATATAACTTAAAATCTCTAATGGCAACAGACATTTCTATTTAATAATTTTTAAAATTTGATGATATATATTATGAGCATCTTTACATGTCAAGATAAATAGATCTGCATCAGCTGTTTACTTGGCTACAAACTATCCTTTCCGGGAGTGCCATTTATTTAAGAAGTTTTATTGTTGGGCATTCAGTTGACTATTTCTATGTTGTTATCATAAATAACCTTGGAATGAATGTACTGAAAGATCCATCTTTTCAACTGATTATCTCCTTTGGATATATTCTTGGAAGTGAGACTCTCTGGTTAATATATGCTATTTTTAAGGGCCTTGGATGTATGCTACAAAATTGCCCTCAAGAAAGGATATATCAGGGGTGCCTGGGTGGCTCAGTCATTAAGCGTCTGCCTTCGGCTCAGGTCGTGGTCCCCGGGTCCTGGGATCGAGCCCCACACTGGGCTCCCTGCTCCGTGGGAAGCCTGCTTCTCCCTCTCCCTCTCCCCCTGCTTGTGATCCCTCTCTTGCTGTGTCTCTGTCAAATAAATACATAAAATCTTTAAAAAAAAAAAAAAAGAAAGAAAGGATATATCAGTTTATTCTCCCACCAATAGTGAACAAGTGTGGGAGGCTTCCTTTTCAATTCAACCTTCATCATGTCGTGCATTTATTTCTGTTGGCTCATGACAGAATATAAAGTCTACAGAGTTAGGGTATATTTGAGAAGGAAAAAAAGTGTCAGAGAAGTTGAGACTATTCTGTGGCCCTCTCTGAATCACAAACGTGAACCTTCCTTCCTGCCTGTGCTTCTGCGGGGAGCAGTGTTTCAGGTCATGCGTGGCGTGCAAATGCTGCATGGCAAATGTTTACAGCATGGAAAAGACTTCGGCTAGGGTTTGATGTGGATCCAGGAGGAAGTAGAGGAGTCCCGAGGTGTTTGTGAAACTCAGCATGAGAAAATAATCCCCCTCCTACAAAGTGGGTTTCAATGCTCAAAAGCTGTAGGAAAAGGCCAAGGGGGCAGAGATTCTCTTCCTCTACCTCATGCTTTCAGGAATAGAGAGAAGCACTCTCTGATATTCTACAAAATGAGGAAATAAATTAACAGGAACTGGATTCTTTCTTCTGCCAACATTCCTTGTCAATACTCTGTGAAAAACTATGTATAAATTCAAAAGGCTACATTAAAAAAAGAACTAGAAATGGGTTACACCGTTGGCAGGAATACGTTTCTGATAGAATGACAAAATCTGGGAGCTGTTAGTAGAGAAGCATTTACTTGAAAATTTTTCATTCTTGAGAATCCTGATGAGTAAACATCAAATCAAGTAGTGGGCTAATCATTTTAATATTTTAGTTTTGATACAGTAAGAACCGTCGTTTGAACTATTCTATAGTACCACATTGCTGGGCTGGCAATCAGTTAGAAGTAGGCTTGTCAAAGGCAACTGTTTCCACATTCTTTTTCTTGTCTTTCTAGAAACGCCTTTATACAATAGGCTATCTCATTTCTGATCTCGGCCAGCTAGACTGATCTGTTATATTTGGGTCTTATTCTAAGTGTGATGAGAAGCGATCAGAAGGTTGCAGGCAGGGGAGTGACATCATGCACTTTTCCTCAAGCATGTCTCTACCATCTCTTTCTTTGGGGCTCGTAGAAATACTGAGTGTCTCCCACCCTTTTCAACCCAGCATGTGTGAGGCAGCCAAACCTCTCAGAACTTCCCATGGAAGCTTACTTGATACTAACAAACTATACATATAGTGACCCAAATCGATCAAATGGGTTATAGTCATTGTGTTATTTCTCCACTTACAAAAGTAACATCCCCCAAATAGAGCCTCCAGTTATAGAGCCTGTTCTGAGGTGTCCCTAGTGGGCTTTGCCAATTTGTCATTCAGCTGCCTCTATCTGCCCTCCTGCCTTTTCCCTACTGTTCATTTCTGTGACATTTGTTTCTTCCTGCCTCCATGGCTCGCTACCACATCCTGAAGCTCAAATTCCTATCATTTCTTGAGCCTTTCTATATTATTTCAGATGAGTTGCTTGGCTCTATTTTTTTTTTTTTTTTTTTTTTTTGGACCCACGAGCTGAGCACGAGCTGTACATCATTGTGGTGGAAATGTGCAACCATAAATTTTTTCTCTTGGGGACCAAATGACAGATTTACTCTTGGTAATGATTTTACACTTTGTACTCCTTTTTATTATTTTTGGAGTGTGAAGCAAGGTGAGAGTAGTTGTGTTTGACCAGTTGAATAATGATAAAATGAAAATGATTTAAGTATCAATTAAAAAAAAACTGGGGGAGGGAATTTTAAGATCTAAAATAAATGATACTTTTTCTATGATGCAGTATTTTCTCTTTAGATATTAAACATCCTACTTCAGTTAAATACACAGTGGTAATAATAGGCTGATGGAATTTGAACAGATCCAAAAGTGAGTTGTCTTGTGTTTATCCAAATGATAAGGAGAAAAGATTAGTTAATTCTGCCAGCTTAGGACAAGTTATATTCACATGAACCTCTCACAATGATACATAATGTTTCCTCACAAAAAAAAAAAATCACAAAAAGCAATATGTCTGTGTCTCTGGGACCAGGTGTTTGAAGATCTAACCTATATTAGCAATAGGAAGACAGCAGATGGTCTCTTTTTTAGGTCTAGACAATATCCTCAGAAAGTTAACTATAAACTTTTAAAATGGTTGAGCTCTGCTAATACACCTTCAGAAAAAGAAGGACTAGAAAGTGGAGCTAAAGGGGGAAAGAAAACACTTGATAGATGTGTGTCTCTTGCCTTTACAAAAGTTTGGAGATATGAAGTCAAACCAAGTGGTTTGAATAGACTCTGTATTCGTAATTTGAATTTAGAAAGTAGTACCACCAAAACACGGCGGAGGGCACAGGTTCTACGGTGAGAGTGCCTCAGTTTGAACTTGAAGTCAGCACCTTACTAGCTGAGGATCTGGGGGAAATTATTTAACATTTCCATGCTTCAGTTTTCTCCACAGTATAATGGAGATCCTAATAAGACCAACTTCTCAGGGTTGCGATGAATATGTAATGTAGAGATGCATGTAAAGGACTCAGAATAGTGTGGGGCACAGATTGAATACTAGATGACAGCATCATCATCATCACCACCAGATTTGACCTGAAGAAGAATAAGCCAGTTTTAGCTGGGAGAGGCCCAAGATATCGAAAGGGAAAAGAATTTTTTCTCAGCTTCCAATAGTAAAATTCTTCTCATGGGATTCCAGAAGAAGGAAAGGTAGTGAAAAATTTTTTTTAAATCTTGTTCACTGCTCCTTATAATAAATTGTATTTTTTAAATCATCAGAGTAAAATCGACTTTTTTATTTTGTTATAGAGTTTTATGAAGGGTAATAGATGTACAGATTTATGGAACCACCCTCACAGTCAGAAGACAGAACTGTAACATCACCACAAAAATTCCTCCCCATGTTGCCGCTTTGCAACAACTCCCCTACCCTTAACTCCTGACAGCCATTCATATGCTTTCTATCACCATGGTTTTCACTTGAGAGTCGTGTAAATGGAGTCCTATTCAACATCTTTTGAGATTAACAACTGTCATTCAGCATAATGACCTTGAGATTCATCCATGATGTTGCATGCAGCAGTATTGTGTTCCTTGTCATTGCTGAGTATTCCATTTACCACAGTTTGTTTACATACTCAGCTGTTCCAGGATATTTGTGGATAGAGCTGTTAGAAACATTTGTGTACAAGTTTGTGTGTGAATGTCAGTTTTCATTTTCCTTGAGATAAAACTTTTTACTTCATTTCCATTAAATTGCCTATTTGTGACTTACATACTTCAGTTGGAGGAATAGAAGGTTCCAGAGTCAGAGAAGTAAACTAAGTCAGCAAGTGGATTTCAACTGTATTAGTGACCAACCAACAGAGATTCCAATAATATAAAAAGATCTCTTAAATTCATGGCCATTTTAAATAGGAACCTTTAATAAAAATGTGTGCTTAACTGATACTATTTTTTCCTTAACTTCAGGAAGAGCATATGTTTATTGTCCATTTGGGGCTGTTCTTTGCTTGCCTTTTCTATTTCCAGCAGAATTTTTATCTAGAATTTCCAAAGATCTAACACGGTACTGAAATTCTGATTTAGTAATGCAACTGTTTTCTAAGTTTGATAAGGCCCTTTTCCTTTCCCACTTCTGAAAGTGAGACTATTTTTAATGGTTTCGCCAGGACCATCAAAATAACCTTGCACAAAAACAACTTTTGACTAAGGTAACTGCTCGTCTCTTTGCTGAACTAAACTAAAATTAAACATGACAAGAAGTCCAAATATTAGTGTTTTTTCCTGTTGGGCTAAATAAAGCTTCTGCTGATTCTTCAATGTTTCCTATAACACATTAGAACCAGAGCTAAACGGTTAAAACTCTTTCCTCTTGTGGGCTGGCAGCTGAGTTTCCATCATTTACTGTGCTATAAAAGAAAATTTACCATAAATTGTTTTGGTCTCCTGGAACATTTTCACTGGCAAATGAAGTTGACAGTTAATGGAATCTCATGCAAAACAGAACAAGAGCACTATTAACCTGTGTATGTCTAAAAACACTAGGAAACATTGCTTTACAGTTGAAAATAAAAACTAGCTAGGTCTCATCAGAAGGAAGGTAGGAGTTGGTCTGCTTTAGAAGATCTATGATAACCCCCATCTATGATAGGATCTGAGCAGAATTTACCAGACAATGTTTATCTGGAGGAAGACTGGATAAAAAATGAAATCATACTATTTCACAGGTTGAGGTTCTGTCAGAACTACAATCCCATCATGGGAATTTTGTTTTGTGTGGCTGAATTCTCTTGTGGAGGTTATGTCTCAGTTGTAAGATTTTGTTCATGTAAAGAAAGCCTTATAAAAAATTGTAAGCACAAAAAAAGAGGCAGAGAAAAGGGAAGAAGTTTTAGTAATCTCTTAGCCTCTCCTTCTCTATATCAAAATCCTGGAAAACCTCTTTGGTAAGAGAAGGTTGCTTTGTGAGCAACAAACCTCATGGTAAAAACACTGATTACCTTTGAGGATATTTTCATCAAGCTGTGACAAACTAGTAAGTTCCTTTTCCTCAAGCCAGAGATATCGCTCAATGGTTATCACACTGAAATTGTACAATTACATCACCTGTTATGCTATATTTGTCTTCAATAATTTAATTGAGTAAATTCTGTGAACACTACATTGATGACTATCATTTATGATAACTCAAAACTTTATCATGTTCCCAGACTTAAAAATACAGAAATATACTGAGATTCTGATGTGAAACATAAATAATCCTTAAAGATTGGAAATCTGTTTCTAGACTGAGCTCTGCTGTGAATTAGTTTTAGAAATGTGGACCTCAGATTTCTAGAAAGTGGATTTTGGAGTTAGTTCAAGTGTTGGTTTAAATTCTAGCATTGCTATCTAATTAGCTGTGATTGAAGGCCAAGTTATTTAACTAATATGATCCTTAGATTCTATGTCTTTAAAATGGTGAAAACTGTTCCTGGAATGCCTACCTAATAGAGTAGAGGTGAAATAAAGGTAAAGTATGTGAGGGCACCTGGAGAACTCTCAAGAATTAACATTTAAAAGTAAACCTATGCTAAATATAAACTATTGGGACTATTTCAAAATGAAAAGCTTTCGTATGGTGAAGGAAACCATCAACAAAATGAACAGGCAACCTACATATGGAATGAGAGAAGACATTTGCAAAGATGTATCTGACAAGAGGTTAATAACCAAAACATATAAAGAACCCATACAACTCAACATCAAAAGAGCAAATAATTCAATAAAAATGGGCAGAGGACCTGAATAGACATTTTCCCAAAGAAAACATGTGGATGGGCAACAGACATGTGAAAAGATGTTCAGTATCACAAATTATCAGGGAAATTCAAATCAAAACCACAGTGAGATATCACCTTACACCTGTCAGAATGGCTGGTATCAAAAAGACAAGAAATAACAAGTGTTGGAAAGGATGTGGAGAAAAAGGAAGCCTCATACGTGCAAACTGGTGCAGCCACTGTGGAAAACAGTATGGAGGCTCCTCAAAAAGTTAAAAATAGAAATACTGTATGATTCAGTAATTCCACTACTTCATATTTACCTAAAGAAAATGAAAACACTAATTTAAAAAGGTATATGTATGTCTATGTTTACTGCAGCATCATTTACAACAACCAAGATATGGGAGCAACCTAAATGTCTATTGATGGATGAATGGATAAACAAGATGTTGGGGCGCCTGGGTGGCTCAGTCATTAAGCGTCTGCCTTCGGCTCAGGTCATGGTCCCAGGGTCCTGGGATCCAGCCCCGCATCGGGCTTCCTGCTCCGCGGGAAGCCTGCTTCTCCCTCTCCCACTCCCCCTGCTTGTGTTCCATTTCTCGCTGTGTCTCTCTCTGTCAAATGACTAAATAAAATCTTTAAAAAAAAAAAACAAAAAAACAAGATGTGGTATGTATATACAATGGAATATTACTCAGCCATCAAAAAGAATGGAATCTTGCCATTTGCGACAACATGGATGGACCTAGAGGGTATTATACTAAATGAAATAAGTCAGACAGAGAACGACAGATACTGTACGATTTCACTCATATGTGGAATCAGAAAAACAAAACAGAACAAAAAAAACAAAGAGAAAGCAGAAACAGACCCATAAATACAGAGAACAAACTGGTGGTTGCCAGAGGAGAGGGAGGTGGGGGGACTGGCAAAATGAGTGTAGAGAAGTCAAAGATACAGGCTTCCAGTTATGGAATGAATAAGTCTCAGGGATGAAAGATACAGTGTAGGGAAGATAGTCAGTGGTATTTTAATAGTGATGTCTGGTAGCTACACTTGTGGTGAACATAGCATAGTATAAAGAGTAGTCAAATCACTATGTTGTACACTTGAAACTAATGTAACATTGTGGGTCAACTACACTTCAATTGAGAAAAAAAAAAGTAAAGCTATGTTGAAAGAGAAGACTGACTTGGGCCACAGGTACCCCCCAGTGATAGGATCTATAGTGATATACTTGAAAAGGCCAGATTCCAGATTGTTGTTATTGGGATACTTATGCAGATATGTCCTGCTTTTGCTGAAGGCTATGATCAAGTTTCAGAATCTCTTTTTTTTTTTTTTTTGGACTGCCACACTTGGATTACAGACAGCTCTGGACATAAACTCAGCCTTTGGCAGATACACTCACTTTTTCATGCAAAAGTCTATCTTACAGTAAGTATCACTTTGCCAAAGAGGAGCATGTTTTGGCCTAATATTTCTTACACTGAAAACTCTTTACATCTTCTCTGGCCAGACCAACTCAAGGTAAAGTGTCTATGGCCTATAACACTGAATGGTGCCCTCAAGATGAGGAGACATATGAACCTTCTCTATTCCAGTAGGGTGAGTAATCCTCTGTTTGGGATTTTGAGCATGGTTCCTTTTTGTGAAAGGTCCTGAAATACCCAAAGGAGTATAGAAAGACTGCCTAGGCCATTAGGTAAGAAGGTAATAATGGTAGGCAGATACCACATGGGAGGGGTTTGACATGACCTGCTCTCTTTGGGATTTATTACAGAGACAGGGCTATCGGTCAGGGATTCAAAACCAGTAGGACCTCAGAAGACCTTTCATCAGGGCCAGTCAGGACATAAGAAATGCTCTAAAGAAGCCCTGGTCCCTTTTATCTTGACCGGCTTAGATGTGTTCTCTTGGTCATTTCCCTGAGCTCCACTGCTGGTCTTAAATGATGGAGAGCAGTTAACGCAGACCTGAATTTTCTAAGAGGAATGGAATATTCCCGTTCCCACAGGTTTCCTTGGTCTCTATTTAAGAGGAAGATTATATTCTCTGGAAGGACTTTAGCCTTGAATATTAGGGTTGCTAACTCCCAAGGTAAGGAGTGTGGGAGGTCAAAAGAGACTTCCCCACAGCCGTAGTCTCAAGCCCAAGTCCCAACTACACAGCTCTGACTAGGGTCCAGACCATGAGGATCTTAAACACACACTTCCACAGTCAGGTGTAATTGTCCCACTAATAAGGATGCAAGTGACTGACTTCTCATCAGTATCCCTCACTTTCTACTTATATCTGCACCACTCATTGCTGCTTATATTTCAGTTTGTGCTGAAGAAAATTCTCATTAATTTCCACCACAAAGGGGCGCCTGGGTGGCTCAGTTGGTTAAGTGACTGCCTTCAGCTCTGGTCATGATCCTGGAGTCCCGGGATCAAGTCCCGCATCAGGCTCCCTGCTCAGCGGGGAGTCTGCTTCTCCCTCTCACCCTCCCCCCTCTCATGCTCTCTTTCTCTATCTCATTCTCTCTCAAATAAATAAATAAAATCTTTAAAAAAAAATTTCCACCACAAAAACTTGAAATTAATATTTTCCCTATCAAAAAATATAATTTAATATTCTTTGTTTCTGCCACCTTTCCACCCTGTTTGCATACACTGCAGGCAGTAAATTCTATATGACTAAATAATTGGAGTTGGAGATGAAGTGAAAAGATTGCCAGTTGAGGAAACTCTTCAAAATTCCTATCGGGGTTGGCTGTATGCAGTAAATAATTATAGCTTTTCTCTATATAGATCTGAAGTAGAAAGACTTTTCAAGGATTTCTTTTCCAGGGTATAAATTATTCAAGTGGCTTTTCTACACTCTTCTTAGATTAAAAAAAAAAAAAAATAAGGTGAAAGTAATCAAGTAGCAAAGGATTCGTTCATTTTTCTGTGAGCAGCACTGCATAAAGTTTTCATAGGAAACAGCAAAGCTAATAATGAAATTCAGATTTTGTATTACTTGGGAGGTTTCTTCTTTCTATTTATCCACGTATTAGTTCTACCTAGATATCAGAGGAATGTGAATACGACAGTATAAAAATGTACATACATGGGAACAAAATTTCGATGATGCTAACTGGAATAAAGGGGAAAGAAGGGAAGATGATGGCTTGGGCCTGCATGTGGATCTGAGAGAAACCCACAAGATATAGTGACAAGGTGACTATATTTAGAGCAAGAAAATCTGGGTCTGAGTATCACCTCTTCCAATTACTAACAATTTAACCAATGGCAAAAGAAGAGATTTACATTCCCTAAGCCTAATTTTACTCATAGTAAAATGGAGCCTCAACTCTCTAGTCATATGACCAGATTACTGTGGGGGGAAAATGGGATAAAATAAAAGAAAGCATTGTTAAAACTCAAAGGCATAAGAACATTAAGCAGCATAATCGTAGCACCAGAGCAGAAGGTGATGTATCGTATTCAGAAGAAACACACAAGACAGAGCTAAAGAACCAACATCCCTTGTCTATTTTTATTTATTTGATTTTTTGAAGTTCTTATTTAAATTCCAGTTAGTTAACATACAGTGTAATATTAGTTGCAGGTGTACAATGTAGCGAGTGATTCAACACTTCCATACAATGCCCAGTGCTCATCACAAGTGCCCTCCTTAATCCCTATCACCTATTTCACCCATCCCCCCACCCACCTCCCCTCCAATAACCATCAGTCTGTTCTCTAGAGCTAAGTGTCAGTTTCTTGGCTTATCTCTCTCTCTTTTTTCCCCTTTGCTCATTTCTTTCTTAAATTTCACGTATGAGTGAAATCATACGGTATTGGTCTTTCTCTGACTTATTTTGCTTAGCATAATACTCCACCCACATTGTTGCAAATGGCAAGATTTCATTCTTTCTGATGGCTGAGTAATATTCTATTGTGTGTGTGTGTATCTTCTTTATTCATTCATCAGTTACTGGACATTTGAGTTGTTTCCTAATACGGCTATTGTATAAACACTGGGGGGCTTGTACCTTGTCTATTTTTAAATGCTCATCAGCCCCATATTTATAAGATCAGAATTCAACTATGCCAAAATCAATTGATGGACTACTGGTTCTAACATTCCCACTAATATACTGCATAAATTTTGCCAAGTTATCTGACATTCCTGGGATTATAGGGACTGATTATTCAATATCCTCCAGGTTTCCTGACTCCCAGTCTCACCTGTAGTCAGTTAGGTAGAATGCTATCAACCACACATAGAGCTAGGTACCGATCTTAGGCTAGGTTCCCTGAGAAAGGAGATGCTACAGCAGGACTTGAGTCTAAGTAGTTCATTTAGGAGGTGATTCCAAAAAGCACGGATAGGGGGAGAGAGCAATGAGAAATGAGGGAAGGGCAAGAAGTCAATATAGGCTATCAAGCAGGTTAACACCACACACAGCTCAGGCTCAATCCCTTGGGGGAATCTCTAGAAGACTGTATAGGACATATGTCAGAGTTGTTCCATCTAAGCAGAGGGGAAAGTGGGTCATTTTTTCCTCCAATTCCTTTCCTCACTGGCTGAGCAGTGTTCTTGAGACCGCAATTACCCAGCCCCTGTGGCCTGCTGTGCATACCAGCCAAGCACATCAGAGAAATCCCGCAGTGACCGGTCACAGGTGCCGCACAAGGGAGTCATCAACATGCAGGGGGAGGGCGAGTGCTGAGGAGACGCGGGTCGGGCTAGGACAGCAAATGCTCTCATACTGTGAAAGGGAGATGCGCTGCTCAATTCTCCTTCAAAGCCGGAGAGCTGCTTCCTTCAAGAATGGTGAGCTGAAGGACTCCTGTGCTCAGTGGCTTCGGGACCCCCCTCAGCTTTCGAGGTGAGGCAGCTCTCTTCCTGTGGCAACTCCACCTCATGGCTGTGTCAGGCGGTGGCGCAAGGGCCTGTCCATTCTGCCCAAACTAAGACTTATCTAGCAGGTAATCTCTGCACCACAGGCCCTCATGGTAGAGGCTTTCTTAGGTTCATTCTGGTCTGACAGCTCCTTCTGCCCAGTTGGCCCTCATCCCTTTTCCTTTCTCAGGTGTTACCACCCAGCAAACCTTTTGCTTTCTTTTTTTTTTTTTTTTAAGATTTTTATTTATTTATTTGAGAGAGAGAGAGAGAACACAAGCTGGGGGAGTGGGAGAGGGAGAAGCAGGCTTCCTGCCGAGCAGGGAGCCCTATGAGGAGCTCGATCCCAGGACCCTGGGATCATGACCTGAGCTGAAGGCAGACGCTTAATGACTGAGCCACCCAGGCGCCCCAACCTTTTGCTTTCTTATCGTCATCCCTAATTCTAAAGAGAGGTTTGGAAAGTGTCAACCTCTGGACTGAAACCAAAGAAGAATCTACTTTATGTAAGTCAACAGGAAAGTTGGACTGAAAAGATCCTTTCTCCAGTAGGACTAGACAAGAGAAAAGACTCCTCCAAGCATGTCATTCAGGAATCAACCAGACAAAAGTACAGTCAATGGAAACAAGATAAGAAAAAAACGTAGACGCCTGAAAGAAATGAAGGATTGGTTACACATTGGATAAATCCTTGAGGGGGAAGATGGAAATTCCTTTTCTAGATAGTTTTTTTTTAATTTTTTTTTCCCATTTTTTTTTATTGATTCATTTGAGACACAGAGATAGAGAGAGAGAGCGTGAGCAGAGGGAGAGAGAGAAGCAGTCTCCCCGCTGAGCAGGGAGCCCGATGTGGGGCTCGATCCCAGGACGCTGGGATCATGACCTGAGCCGAAGGCAGATGCTTAACCATCTGAGCCACCTAGGCGCCCCCCTTTTCTAGATAATTTTTAAAAGGACAGATTATGTATTCCATTGAAGCACCTCATTTTCAAAGTCCTTACTACAGATAGTGTTTTTATTTTTTTAAAAAGTCTTATAGTTGACTGTACATCTTTTTTTTATTTAAACTCGATTGACACACATGACATCATCATAATAGTGAGAAAGGCTTAAACAAGAATCTGTTAGATTTAGCTATTTATTCATTCACCAAATATATTTTTTGAGCACTCACTATTTTCCAGGCACAGTTCTAGGTATTAAGACGTATCAGTGAATGAAACATATCCTAATTTCCTGCCATTAAAATTAGGTAGATGGGGGAGGCCTCATTGAAGTGACATTTGTGCAAAGCCTAGATTGAGGTGAGGAAATCAGCTATGTGAATACTTGTAGACAGAGAATCCCAGGCCCAGGGACTAGGCAGTGACCTCAGGTTCTAATTCAAATTTTTCTGCCTTCAAAACCCATCCTCTTCTTGTTGATCCTGGCTATGGTATTCCAAAAACCACCCGACTTTCATCCTTCTGGAGACTGTTCCTTTCTCTTATAACCATCAACCGGATGCAATTTGATGAGATAACTCTGGCTGCAAACTATACTCATACTTACAGATGTAAATACAAATTTTCTTTGCTCTCTCTGAATATTTATAAATACAATGAGACATATTGGAAAACAGAGCCTGAGAGGTATCACCCACAATTACATTGCATTTGTGGTATGACTTGTTGGATTTTTATCCCTAGAACCCTGATTAAATGGTAAGTGGTAAGCAAAACCAAACAACACAACTGAGAGTCATTTTCACTTCACCAATTAGAAGGCACTGCAGAGACCAGTTCAACTAATTTGCTTTCAGGCCAACCCTCTTGTGAGCATCCCACTCCAGGCTGAACATTTGAAGTGACATATTTCATAATCACGCTTAGTGAATCAACGTTTATTTTTTATTGTAGAAACCGATTCCGGTGACTTTTACCTGAAACCAGCAACATCGCACCTTGCTTGCTAAAAACTGTTCAAAAGATACACACTATTCAGGACAATTAGAAATACCCTGCTTGACCAGCCTTACCTGAGGGGTATTTTCACACTGAACTGAACAGCTCCACATCCCCATAGAAAGCCCACTTTCTGAATATCTTTGACCTTTTAGCTATCTCTCTTCCTTTTTTTTTTTCCCCCTCTCAGTGACTAGAATGCAGTATCTCTTAAAGAACATCAGAATTAGAAATCAGACCATGAAATTCAGAAATGAGTAAGATTGAAGATGGCAGCAGCCCCTTGCAATGAGAACAAAGCTGAAAAGCATCTAGTAATGATATGTAACTTACATAATAAGCACAACGGATTTTTAAATGAGATTCTTTTTATGCGCAATGTGAAATTTTTGGAGTCCCTTAAAAGGTAGGTAGTGCATACTTTGAAATTGCATTATGTAATCTATGGAACAAAACTAAAACATCTTGCATTTCCAAAGCATTTTTCCCAAGGATGTCCAGATGTGCTGAAGATATGAATTCATTGATTTTCCTACTCTCCTTGTAGTAGCTAAGAATCAGGTATTATTTTCCTGATTTCAGAGACAAGGACCCCGTGTCAAACTCCAGCTGTTCAACCATCACATATGTTGTTTTCCTTGGGTTTAAGTAGTCATTTGTCTCCTTTACCTTCCAGCAGGGTAATTTATTTTGTCTTTTGAAAGTGTGCGTGCATACACACACAAATGCATACACCCAGACATGTACATTTTTTTTTTCCTTACTTGCAAAACAAGGATTTGCTGTGGAGGTCACTCTTGTGCTGAAACTTAAAATAGTCTTGTAAAAATGAATGGAGGCCATTTTCACCCTTAGCTTTGCAAAAAATAAAAATTGATTATATCTAGTGTTGACAATGGTATAGGGAAATGGGTACTCTGATAAACTGTTGATGCGGAAATGAAGTACTACAAAACTTTTGGAAGGTTAACTGGAAGTTTCTATTAAGTAAATAAACTAGTATACTTTCGCTTTGGGAAATCTATTTACAGAAATTAAAGTACTAGGATTCATGCACAAACACATTTATTTGAGCATGCTTTATAATGGCGCAAAGCAAGCAAATGAACCAAGAGAAACATGGGAAAAATGTAGTTTCTCATCAATAAATGACTGAAAATTTTCTAATCCATTCATTCTGTGGAAAATCATGTAACCATTAAAAAAACAAATTACTTCTGCAAGCATTTGCCTGGAAAGATGATTATACAAACTAAAAAAAAAAGATCAAATTGAAGGTAAAATGTATAACATGATCCATTTTTTAGGTAGGAAAAAACAACACTCGAATATGAGAAAAAATATATTTGTCTACACAGTTAAATGCATGGAGAAAAATACAGAGGGATAAACCCTAAATTGTTCATAATGAGAAGCTCCATGTATCCCTGTGTTGGTGAACTAAAGGACGTGCCAGGGAGATTTGGGATCTTAGTGTGTTCAACTTCTGTGTTTCATCATGTATTACTTAGGAAGTTTGAAATAAATACGTGCCCCCAAAAAATGTTAAGGAAGAAGGTATGACACAGAATGGTGCAATAGAATAGAAATCTCTCTCAAATAGAAAGAGATTTGAGAATCAGCCATATTGAATTTTGCTACCTGTTCCTGTGTAATGTCAGACACATCACTAACTCCTCTGATGATGTGTTCCTTCATATAAAATGGAGATAATACTTACCTCTCTGTAAAGCACAGGGCACACTGCTGGCAAACAGTAGGAATAGGACTGACACTGCTCCCAGGGTCACAATGTGTATCAGAAAGCAGAGGCAGGGAGGGGTAGAAATCCTTTGTGTAAGACGACAGAAATTGCTTAGTTGGGCAAATTTCCCTGTTAACGAGCTGCTGGGTAAATTACCGCTGGAAGGAATATATTCTCACCCTGGTATGTTCTGCCTTCGTGTCTTATAGATTTAATCTCAAAATTTATCAGCCTCAAGATAAAACCCAGGGCAATGTAAAACCAAAGGTTTGGAGAAGAAAATGCATGGTGGCCTCACTGCAGAACTGGGAGGAACCAATCTAGTATAGTTAGCAAGGTCAGGTCAAGATTAGTAGAAGGTAACATGACAAGGATTGCCTGCAACCACGGGAAGCTAGAAGAGACAAGAAAGGCCTTCAGAGAGAACGGGGCCCTTGCCAACACTTGATTTTGGACACCTAGCCTCCAGAATGTGAAAGATATATTTCTGTTGTTCTTTTTTAAAAAATTTTTATTTTATTATGTTATGTTAGTCACCATACAGTACATCATTAGTTTTTGACGTAGTGATCCACGATTCATTGTTTTCGCTTAACACTCAGTGCTCCATGCAGTACATGCCCTCCTTAATACCCATCACCAAGCTAACCCATCCCTCCATCCCCCTCCCCTCTAAAACCCTCAGTTTGATTCCCGGAGTCCATAGTCTCTCGTGGTTCGTCTCCCCTTCCGATTTCTCCCCCTTCATTTTTCCCTTCCTTCTCCTAATGTCCTCCATGCTATTCCTTATGTTCCACAAATAAGTGAAACCATATGATAATTGACTTTCTCTGCTTGACTTATTTCACTTTGCATAATCTCCTCCAGTCCCATCCATGTTCATGCAGAAGTTGGATATTCATCCTTTCTGATGGCTGAGTAATATTCCATTGTATATATGGACCACATCTTCTTTATCCATTTGTCTGTTGAAGGGCATCTCCGCTCTTTCCACAGTTTGGCTATTGTAGCCATTGCTGCTATGAACATTGGGGTGCATATGGCCCTTCTTTTCACTACATTTGTGTCTTTGGGGTAGATACCCAGTAGTGTAATTGCTGGGTCATAGAGTAGCTCTATTTCTGTTGTTCTAAGTCACCCCGTTTGTGGTACTTTGTTAAGGAAGCCCTAGGAAACTAACATAGATTTTGGTGGGACTCCAGGGGTCCCAAAATCCTACATATAATGTCCTAGTCCATTTGGGCATTATAGTATTATAACAAAATACTATAGTCTGGTTGGTTTATAAACAACAGAAATTTATTTCTTATAGTTTTAGAAGCTGGGAAGTCCAAGATCAAGGTGCCAGTATATTCAATATCTGGTGAGACCTCACTTCTGGGTTCACAGAGACCTGTCTTCCTGCAATGTCCTCACAAGACAGAAAGGGCAAGGAAGCTCCCTGGGATTTCTTTTAAAAGGGGTGCAACCCATTTATGAGGGCTCCATCCTCATCACCTAATCTCCTCCCAAAGGTCCCACCTCCAAATATCATCACACTGGGAATTAGGGTTTAACATATGAATTCTGAAGGGACGAAAACATTCAAATAACACATGCCCTCTCCTTTTAGGGTAAAACTATAGGATTTATGATTGTAGAGACTGGTTATTGGCTTAAGAAAAAGATCAAGATTTCTCTCTCCTATAGACAGCATGAACATCATTATTCTAAAAGCCCCGCACAGAGGAGGTAGGAGAGAGACACTCTCATATATTTAAATCCCCATCTTGTTGGTGCTAAACTGTGGATTGCTGGCAGGGAATCATTTTCAGTGCACTAACTTCTACATTTATATTTTAAATATTGGAGATAACAAGATAAACTTTCAGTAAGGATCCGGTAATTCTCCCTAATTGAATCTGGTGTCTTATCCAATTACGTTAACCTTCTTCTGGGTAAGCCATGGAGGTTCCTTGTCTGATGTGATTCTATGATGGAATGTATCTGGCTCATTTAAGGCCTCTTTACAGATAGCTTTTACTTTTTAGTTCAGCACACACCCAAAGTCCATTTTGTAATAGTCTTTATGGAGCCTATGCTTGCCTTCAACATATTCTGCAAAATACTGCATCCTTCCGTACTTGCTTGAGAATGACATTTTTATCCTTCCTTGAATGTCACAGTAGCATAAGTATCACGTTTCTTGGCTGTGTTCTTATTCACTAGTTGCACTTAGAGTCTACTCCTTGGCATACAGAAGGTACTAGGTAGCACTTGGACTCTCCTGTGCAATCCCATTAAATATCCTTTAGCATCCTCAGCTCAATTCGCACCTACTACACTTATAGCAAAAGACAATCTGGCTTTCATTAACTCATCTTGCCATTCTCCACTGTAACAAAGAAATAGAATAACTGTTTATTCTCATCAAACTGTCAGATATTTTGACTGGCCTTTATCTAGACGGAGGCTATTTCTGCATAATTTTGCCATTGGATTAATGCTTTGAATTCTCTTAATTTACTATGAAATAATTTTCCAGTTAAGATGCAAACTCTTATTTATTCCAACAGAAATACCTGCAGAAACAAGCCTACCATGTGATCGACTGATAGCAGAGTGAAACATAACAAAAATCCTACTATCAACAGTGTTATCAGTCACACTACATCGTAGGGGAAAATGTCTTGGTATTCACATCCTAAATCTGGAAAAATTTTCCAATGGCAAATTTCCATTTTCCCATTTTCCCATTACTAGAATTCTGTTAGCATTCCCTTTTGCCAAGTAAAATGGAACTATTATTACAAAGTATTTGTAATAGAAAAGAGTTGGTGTTTAGTTGGGGGGGAGGAACAACACTTAAATACCTCTAAAAAGCAGAGCTACCTAATGAAATAGATTTGTTTGACATCTGTTTTTAGAATTTATAATATAATCATAATACCTAAATGTTCAAAGCAGTGTTGAATAAGACAGTGGTCAAGGATAAGAATTAACTAAGAAAGACTTCCTAAAACAGAACTGAATCCAAATTTGAAGGAAGTGATAAAGTAGACTGGCAGGGAAGAGATGAGAAGTCTAGGAAAAAACAGACCAGGATTTTCAGCTTAACTCTAAGACATTCATTCATAACCTCACTCCTGGGTCACTCACATAACATATCTGCACCCAGCTTCCTTGCTGAAAAAGATAGATACAGTGGAGTTCATGACTTCTGTAATTTAAAACTGTTAATATTCTATGGAGATGAGTAAAAAAACCAAAAGTAGCAAAAAATGATTTTGCTGGAGTCGAAATTATTATCAATTCTAAACTCTTTTCTTAAAAGATAGAGGGAAAGATATACATTTTTATTGGTGGTGTATAAATAATGTATTTTAAAAGTATTATAGACATTTTACTATGTCACCTTAGCTAAGCTGTAACCACCCTGCCCATCATTTCTTCCCCTGTACAGTTCCTATCATTTTTACCTAAAAAAGATAGAAGCTTTACTTTTCCTTCCAATTCTTTTTTTTTTTTTTTTTTTTAAAGACTACAAAATAGAGGGTCATAGAGGATCATCATTCTAGCTTTGGCTGCCTTCCCTTACTCTTAATCCCAATGACCTCCCTCACGGAACAGTCAATGGAAATAGCTCCTGTGCAGAAAATGAACTTGTGACGAAAGATCTGGGTTCCCAGAGATGGTCTCTGCCACATTTTCCTGTAGGATGTTAAGTATGTCATTTCAATTCCTTGACCTTCAGTTTCCTCATCCATGAATGAATGGTAATAATCCATACTCCACAGGGTTGGTGTGGGAGTTAACGGGATACCATACATAACACAAGAAACAGATGTTAAACTCAAAGTAGATGTTTTCTCTGTGATGACTGGATCTCTGTCCTAGAGGTCACATGCATGCATATTCTGCTAGGCACAAATGTAGGGGAAGATAACACGAGTTTTGGAGTAAGCAGTGCCAAGTCACTGATATATTTCCAGTGTCTAAATAGAAATGCTAAGAGATACCTTTGGCAGAGATTTATGAGAAGTTATTTGCAAATTCTGTTGTGGAATAAGAGTTTGTTGCTATGATTTTATGGTGAAGTCTCCCACTTCTGCTCTCCCTAGACACAAAAATCTGAGACAATGTTGTTCTCCGGGGCCCCATACATGCAAGTGTACCCTAACCAATTCTCTGCATCAAAACCTTGGCATTTGAACTCTCCAATTCTCTTTTTATCTTCCCCTGGCCTCAAAGGGGAACTAGATCACTGGAATGCACTGATCCTTCTCTAGAAGTCCAACGTGATCACATCTGAGGATTGCCCATGTTAGAGTTCTTAGGTCCCTAAGCTCTGGTTTCCCTGAAGTTCTCATGAAAATCCCTTGAAACCCCCAGGGTTTCCCATCTAGTGACTCCTCTAGGAGTCTTGTTCATTACCTTCTGCACTGCCTAACTCTCCCTACTTTCCATCCCCCCCACCCCGCCCTGTGTTCTTGTCACCAGGTGCTAATAGAGCAGTCCACCAAGCATGATAATGATTGCTAATAAAGGAGGAGGACAAGGGAGGGGTTCATGTTCATCAGCCATGTGCTAGGAACTACATCAGGTATCCACTTATGTCCTTTAATTTAATGACTTTAAATATTCTTAGACTTTCTAGAAATATGGTTTTATGTCTAAGAGTGATTGTAAAATATACTTTTGAACTATGTGGGGTTGATTGTGGTGGAGAGAACCTGTATGCCTCTTCACATCTCACCCTAGCATGGGAAGATGCTGACTCCACCCAGCGGTGGGTTAGTGCTGACTAAAATATTGTGCCCTCAAAACGTGGGTGGAATCTCAGTCTTTTTTTTTTTTTTCTAGATTTTATTTATTTGAAAGAGAGTGAGCAAGTGAGAGAGAGAGAGAGCGAGCACAAGCAGGGGGAGAGTGAGAAGCAGACTCCCCACTGAGCTGGGAGCCCCATGAGGGGCTTGATCCCAGGACCCCGGGATCATGACCTGAGCTGAAGGCAGACACTTAACCTACTGAGCCACACAGGCGCCCCAAAATCTCAAAGTCTTTAAGCCTCCCTGCCACTGAATTTCCCCATAGCTCATCATGGCTGTTCCCTGACATTAAAGATGAAAGGGAAGGGAAGATGCCTGGTGGAGGCAGATAAGGGAAAAACAATGTTAAATATGTCTTTAATATTGCACTGTAACGCCTGCTCATAATTGGTCCCTGTCCTCCCTCAGAAAGAAGCCCCCCATATCTGATTTCTACCTGCTGAATTGGTCCATCTAATCCTGCTTCTTTTTGGCTTCCTGTGTAAACCCCACTGACAGTCACAGCTTCGCCACTGCACCAGTTCATCAGAGCACAATAATGACCACGTACTGGAGGAGGGCTTGGGAGGCAACAACCACAAGAAAAGAATCACTGCCAGTTCATATAGAGTGTTTCAAGGGCTTCCACACATTCTGCACAGATCACCTCATTTATCTTTACTGCATCCCTAGTGACAGGAGGGGAACTACAATGATACAATTCTACTTTCTTTTTTCAATTAAAAAAATTTTTTTCTTGGGGGGCGGAGCAAGATGGCGGAGGAGTAGGAGACCTGGATTTCGTCTCCTCTCAGGAATTCAGCTGGATAGGGATCAAACCATTCTGAACACCTACGAACTCAACAGGAGATCGAAGAAAAGAAGAGCAACAACTCTCTGAACAGAAAAGCGAGCACTTTCTGGAAGGCAGGACGTGTGGAGAAGTGAATCCGGGCGATATTCGGGAGGATAGACGGCGGGGGAGGGGCCTCTGTCGGCCGCTTCTGGCAAGTGATAGAGCTGCGGAGCACAAAATTGGAACTTTTAGAAGTTGGCTCCGCTGAGGGACGTCACTCCGGTGGCTAAGCGGGGGGTGGAACCCTCCGGGACAGTGTGGTCTCGGGACCCTCGGGGTCACAGAAAGACCAGGGGTGCCTGAGTGCGGCAGAGCTCCCAGGTAACGGAGCAGGGAAGCCGGCTGCAGAGGCGGAGCCCAGGCGCGGGCTCTCAGCTCGGGGTGGCCATAAACCGTGATCCGCGGCCCAGTCGGGCCCCTGCGCCTCCAGCAGGGACCCAACAAGCGGCAGATCCGGGGAGACTCACCTTCCTCGCCAGGGAGGAGCCGCGCGGGAGTGCACCGCAGGGATCTGCTGGGTTTGGAGACTCCACCCGGGGTCGGGGGCCAGAGATAGAGGCGCGCGGTCACAGGCCGGGTGAGCACGGAGTGCGGCCGGAGACTGGGAAGATGGGAGTGACTGACGGCTTTTCTCTGGGGGCGCACTGAGGAGTCGGGCCCCGAGTTCTCGGCTCCTCCGGGGCGGAGATTGGGAGGCCGCCATTTTCACTCTCCGCCTCCAAACCTGTACGGAAAGCTTGCAGGGAACAAAAGCTCCCGAGAGCAAACCCGAGCAGATGACTCAGCCGGGAGGGGGCAAGGGCGGGGCAATTCCGCCTCCGGCAGAGACATTTGGGAACCACGGCAACAGGCCCCTCCCCAGAAGATCAGCGAGAACAGCCGGCCAAGACTAAGTTTACCGATCAATGAGAACGGCAGAACTCCAGCGCTAGGGGACTACTGCGCATAGAATTCACGGCTTTTTTACCATGATTCTTTAGTCTTTATTTTTTTTTAACTTTTTTTTTCTTTTTTTTTGAATTTTTCTTTTTCCCTTTTTCAACCAACATCTTATCAATCCCTTTTTTTAAAAAAAAAAAATTTTTACTTTTCATTTTTAGAGTCATATTCTATCCCTTCATAGTAGTTACCCGTATTTTTGGCTTATATATATAAGTTGTTCTCTCTTTAAAATTTTGAGATAGTTTCTTCTAACAGATTAAAATATACCCTAAATCTCTAGTATATGGTGTTTACTATTCCCCTGCCTGATCACATTCTCTCCCTTTTTTTTTTCTTTTTTTTTTAAATCCTCTTTTCTTTTTTCAAACAACTTATCAATTCCTTTTATAAAATTTTTTATAATTTCCATCTTTACAGTCATATTCGATCCCTTCATCATATCAACCCTTATTTTTGTACATATGTAAGTTTTTCTTTCTTTAAAATTTTGGGAGGCACTTTCTTCTAAAAGACCAAAATACACCCCAAATCTAGTGTGTGGCACTGATCTATACACCAGCCTGATCATATTTGATCACATTCTGGTTTTTTTGTTGTTGTTGTTGTTGTTTTGTTTGTTTTTGTTTTTGTTTTTATCTTTTTCTTTTTCTTTTTTTTTTCTTTTTCTTTTTTCTCTCTTTCCGTTTCTTGTTCCACTGCTTCAGGTCTTTTCTGATTTGTTTAGAGTATATTTTCTGGGGACGTTGTTACTCTGCTAGCATTTTGTTCTCTCATTAATCTATTCTCCTCTACACAAAATGACAAGACGGAAAAAATCACCTCAACAAAAAGAACAAGAGGTAGTACCGACTGCCAGGGACCTACTGAATACGGACATTAGTACTATGTCAGATCTAGAGTTCAGAATCATCACTTTAAAGATACTAGCTGGGCTTGAAAAAAATATGGAAGTTATTAGAGAAACCCTTTCTGGAGAAGTAAAAGAACTAAAATCCAACCAAGTAGAAATCAAAAAGGCTATTAATGAGGTGCAATCAAAAATGGGGGTGCTAACTGCTAGAATAAATGAGGCAGAAGAGAGAATCAGTAATATAGAAGATGAAATGATGGAAAATAAAGAAGCTGAGAAAAAGAGATAAACAACTACTGGATCACAAGGGCAGAATTTGAGAGATAAGCGATACCATAAGACGAAACAACATTAGAATAATTGGGATCCCAGAAGAGGAGAAAGAGAGAGAGGGGCAGAAGGTATAATGGAGCAAATTATAGCAGAGAACTTCCCTAATTTGGGGAAGGAAACAGGCATGAAAATCCAGGAAGCACAGAGAACCCCTCTCAAAATCAATAAAAATAAGTCAACACCCCAACATCTAATAGTAAAACTTATGAGTCTCATAGACAAAGAGAAAATCCTGAAAGCAGCTCGGGAGAAGAGATATGTAACCTACAAGGGTAGAAACATTAGATTGGCAACAGACCTATCCACAGAGACCTGGCAGGCCAGAAAGGACTGGCAGGATATATTCAGAGCACTAAATGAGAAAAATATGCAGCCAAGAATACTCTATCCAGCTAGGCTGTCATTGAAAATTGAAGGAGAGATAAAAAGCTTTCAGGACAAACAAAAACTAAAAGAATTTGCAAACACAAAACCAGTCCTACAGGAAATCTTGAAAGGGGTCCTCTAAGCAAAGAGAGAGCCTAAAAGCAACATAGACCAGAAAGGAACACAGACAATATACGGTAACAGTCACGTTACAGGCAATACAATGGCACTAAATTCCTATCTTTCAATAGTTAACCCTGAATGTAAATGGGCTAAATGCCCCAATCAAAAGCCACAGGCTATCAGACTGGATTAAAAAACAAGACCCATCGATGTGCTGTCTGCAAGAGACTCATTTTAGAACCAAAGACACCCCCAGATTGAAAGTGAGGGGGTAGAAAACCATTTACCATGCTAATGGACACCAAAAGAAAGCTGGGGTGGCAATCCTTATATCAGACAAATTGGATTTTAAACCAAAGACTGTAATAAGAGATGAGGAAGGACATTATATCCTACTTAAAGGATCTATCCAACAAGAAGATCTAACAATTGTAAATATCTATGCCCCTAACATGGGAGCAGCCAACTATATAAGGCAATTAATAACAAAACCAAAGAAACACATTGACAACAATACAATAATAGTGGGGGACTTTAACACCCCCCTCACTGAAATGGACAGATCGTCTAAGCAAAAGATCAACAAGGAAATAAAGACTTTAAATGACACACTGGGCCAAATGGACTTCACAGACATATTCAGAACATTCCACCCCAAAGCAACGGAATACACATTCTTCCCTAGTGCCCATGGAACATTCTCCAGAATAGATCACATCCTAGGTCATAAATCAGGTCTCAACCGGTACCAAAAGATTGGGATCATTCCCTGCCTATTCTCAGACCACAATGCTTTGAACTCAATCACAAGAGGAAAGTCGGAAAGAACTCAAATACATGGAGGCTAAAGAGTATCCTACTGAAGAATGAATGGGTCAACCAGGAAATTAAAGAAGAATTAAAAAAATACATGGAAACCAATGAAAATGAAAACACAACTATTCAAAATCTTTGGGATGCAGCAAAGGCAGTCCTAAGAGGAAAGTATATAGCAATACAAGCCTTTCTCAAGAAACAAGAAAGGTCTCAAGCACACAACCTAACCCTACACCTAAAGGAGCTGGAGAAAGAACAGCAAATAAAACCTAAACCCAGCAGGAGAAGAGAAATAATAAAGATCAGAGCAGAAATCAATGAAAGAGAAACTAAAAGAACAGTAGAACAGATCAACGAAACTAGGAGCTGGTTCTTTGAAAGAATTAACAAGATTGATAAACTCCTGGCCAGACTTATCAAAAAGAGAAGAGAAATGACCCAAATCAACAAAATCATGAATGAAAGAGGAGAGATCACAACCAACACCAAAGAAATACAAACAATTATAAGAACATATTATGAGCAACTCTATGCCAGCAAATTAGGGAACCTGGAAGAAATGGATGCATTCCTAGAGATGTATCAACTACCAAAACTGAACCAGGATGAAATAGAAAACCTGAACAGACCTATAACCACTAAGGAAATTGAAGCAGTCATCAAAAATCTCCCAAAAAACAAAAGCCCAGGGCCAGATGGCTTCCCAGGGGAATTCTACCAAACATTTAAAGAAGAATGAATACCTATTCTTCTGAAACTGTTCCAAAAAATAGAAATGGAAGGAAAACTTCCAAACTCGTTTTATGAGGCCAGCATTACCTTGATCCCAAAACCAGACAAAGACCCCATCAAAAAGGAGAATTACAGACCAATATCCCTGATGAACATGGATGCAAAAATTCTCACCAAAATACTGGCCAATAGGATCCAACAGTACATTAAAAGGATTATTCACCATGACCAAGTGGGATTTATCCCTGGGCTGCAGGGTTGGTTCAACATCCGCAAATCAATCAATGTGATACAATACATTAACAAAAGAAAGAACAAGAATCATAGGATCCTCTCAATAGTTGCAGAAAAAGCTTTTGACAAAGTACAGCATCCTTTCTTGATCAAAACTCTTCAGAGTATAGGGATAGAGGGAACATACCTCAATATCATAAAAGCCATCTATGAAAAACCTACAGCGAATATCATTCTCAATGGGGAAAAACTGAGAGCTTTCCCCCTAAGGTCAGGAACGCTGCAGGGATGTCCACTATAACCACTGCTATTCAACATAGTATTGGAAGTCCTAGCCACAGCAATCAGACAACAAAAAGAAATCAAAGGCATCCAAATTGACAAAGAAGAAGTCAAACTCTCACTCTTTGCAGATGATATGATACTTTATGTGGAAAACCCAAAAGACTCCACCCCAAAACTGCTAGAACTCATACAGGAATTCAGTCAAGTGGCAGGATATAAAATCAATGCACAGAAGTCAGTGGCATTCCTATATACCAACAACAAGACAGAAGAAAGAGCAATTAAGGGCCGATCCCATTTACAGTTGCACCCAAAACCATAAGATACCTAGGAATAAATCTAACCAAAGAGACAAAGGATCTGTACTCAGAAAACTATAAAATACTCATGAAAGAAATTGAGGAAGACACAAAGAAATGGAAAAACGTTCCATGCTCATGGATTGGAAGAACAAATATGGTGAAGATGTCAATGCTACCTAGAGCAATCTACACATTCAGTGCAATCCCCATCAAAATACCATCCACTTTTTTCAAAGAAATGGAACAAATAATCCTAAAATTTGTATGGAACCAGAAAAGACCCCGCATAGCCAGAGGAATGTTGAAAAAGAAAAGCAAAGCCGGCGCCATCACAATTCCGGACTTCAAGCTCTATTACAAAGCTGTCATTATCAAGACAGCATTGTACTGGCACAAAAACAGACACATAGATCAATGGAACAGAATAGAGAGCCCAGAAATGGACCCTCAACTCTATGGTCAACTCATCTTTGACAAAGCAGGAAAGAATGTCCAATGGAACAAAGACAGTCTCTTCAACAAATGGTGTTGGGAAAATTGGATAGCCACATGCAGAAGAATGAAACTGGACCATTTCCTTACACCACACACAAAAATAGACCCCAAATGGTTGAAAGACCTCAATGTGAGACAGGAGTCCATCAAAATCCTGAAGGAGAACACAGGCAGCAACCTCTTTGACCTCAGCCGAAGCAACTTCTTCCTAGAAACATCGCCAAAGGCAAGGGAAGCAAGGGCAAAAATGAACTATTGGGACTTCATCAAGATAAAAAGCTTTTGCAAAGCAAACAGTCAACAAAACCAAAAGACAACCGACAGAATGGGAGAAGATATTTGCAAATGACATATCAGATAAAGGGCTAGTATCCAAAATCTATAAAGAACTCATCAAACTCAACACCCAAAGAACAAAGAATCCAATCAAGAAATGGGCAGAAGACATGAACAGACATTTTTCCAAAGAAGACATCCAAATGGCCAACAGACACATGAAAAAGTGCTCAATATCGCTCGGCATCAGGGAAATCCAAATCAAAACCTCAATGAGATACCACCTCACACCAGTCAGAATGGCTAAAATGAACAAGTCAGGAAACGACAGATGTTGGCGGGGATGCGGAGAGAGGGGAACCCTCCTACACTGTTGGTGGGAATGCAAGCTGGTGCAGCCACTCTGGAAAACAGGATGGAGGTTCCTCAAAAAGTTGAAAATAGAGCCACCATATGATCCAGCAATTGCACTACTGGGTATTTACCCCAAAGATACAAAAGTAGGGATCCGAAGGCGTACATGCACCCCGATGTTTATAGCAGCAATGTCCACAATAGCCAAACTGTGGAAAGAGCCAAGATGTCCATCGACAGATGAATGGATAAAGAAGAGGTGGTATATATATACAATGGAATATTATGCAGCCATCAAAAGGAATGAGATCTTGCCATTTGCAACGACGTGGATGGAACTGGAGGGTATCATGTTGAGTGAAATAAGTCAAACAGAGGAAGACATGTATCATATGATCTCACTGATATGAGGAATTCTTTTTTTTTTTTTAATATTTTATTTATTTATTTGAGACAGAGAGAATGAGAGAGAGAGAGCGCACATGAGAGGGGGGAGGGTCAGAGGGAGAAGCAGGCTTCCCGCCGAGCAGGGAGCCCGATGCGGGACTCGATCCCGGGACTCCAGGATCATGACCTGAGCCGAAGGCAGTCGCTTAACCAACTGAGCCACCCAGGCGCCCGATATGAGGAATTCTTAATTGCAGGAAACAAACTGAGGGTTGCTGGAGTGGGGGGTGGGGTGGGAGGGATGGGGTGACTGGGTGATAGACACTGGGGAGGGTAGGTGCTCTGGTAAGCACTGTGAATTGTGCAAGACTGTTGAATCTCAGATCTGTACCTCTGAAACAAATAATGCAATATATGTTAAGAAAAAAAAAAAAGAAGAAGAAGGTAGCGGGAGGGGAAGAATGAAGCGGGGGAAATCGGAGGGGTAGATGAACCATGAGAGACGATGGACTCTGAAAAAACAAACTGAGGGTTCTAGAGGGGAGCAGGGTGGGAGGATGGGTTAGCCTGGTGGTGGGTATTGAGGAGGGCACATTCTGCATGGAGCACTGGGTGTTATGCACAAACAATGAATCATGGAACACTTCATCTAAAACTAATGATGTAATGTATGGGGATTAACATAAGAATAAATAAATAAATAAATAAAATCTTTAAAAAAATTTTTTTTTCTTTTCAAATTTTTATTTAAATTCCAGTTAGTTAACATACAATGCAATACTGGTTTCAGGAGTAGAATTTAGTGATTCAACACTTACATAGAACACCCAGTGCTCATCACAACAAGTGCCCTCCTTAATCCCCATCCCCCAAATAGCCCATCCTCCACCCAGCTCCCTTCATCAACCCTCAGTTTGTTCTCTATCCTTGAGAGTCTCCTATGGTTTGTTTTCCTCTCTTTTTTTTCCCCTTTCTATACGTTCATCTGTGTTTTTTTGTTTTTTGTTTTTTGTTTTTAAGATTTATTTATTTGACAGAGAGAGATACAGTGAGAGAGGGAACACAAGCAGGGGAGTGGGAGAGGGAGAAGCAGGCTTAGCCTGATGTGGGGCTCAATCCCAGGACCCTGGGATCATGACCTGAGCCAAAGGCAGATGTTTAACGACTAAGCCACCCAGGTACCCCTGTTCATCTGTTTTCTGAGAGAAATCATATGGTATGTGCCTTTCTCTGACTGACTTATTTCACTTAGCATAATACCCTCTAGTTCCATCCACATCATTGCAAATGGCAAGATTTCATTATTTTCCATGGCAGAGTAATATTCCATTATAGAGATATAAATATCCTACATCTTCTTTATCCATTTATCAGGCAATGGACACTTGGACTCTTTCCATAGTTTGGCTATTGCTGATAATGCTACTATAAACATCGGGGTGCATGTACCCCTTCAAATCTGTATTTTTGTATCCTTTGGGTAAATAACAAGTAGTACAATTGCTGGATCATAGGGAAGTTCTAATTTTAACTTTTTGATGAACCTCCATACTGTTTTCCATAGTGGCTGCACCAGTTTGCATTCCCACCTACAGTGCAAGAGGGTTCCCCTTTGGGTGCAGTCACAATGCAGAGACTGTGACTTGTCCGAACTCTATCTACTTCAGGAATAGAATCCACAGGTTCTGCTTATTGTTGGTGTGTATTAAGGTATTTTCCGATGACTATTAATGAAGACAACAAGTACTAACATTTAACGAGGAGAAAAACTGAACTTACCCTGCTTCCACCCTGCCCTATGAACAGCCTTTAGTCACTTACTAACATAACAAAACCCAACCTGACCCTGATGGTAAAGAACACGATTATGCCAGGCTGGAAAGGATCAGTGGCTATAATCACATTGAAATAACTCAATTGGGCAAAGAAGGGAAAAGCCTGTAACATTTCACAAACAAACTGCAAATGTATTTAATGATGATGAGCTGAGAAGAGATCGATGATTTTCAAAGAAGAACATTGAACAGGAGCTGATCGATATATTGATGTCATAGAGACAAAAAATATTCAAAATATTTCTAAAATGCTGTTTTGACCCAAATCATTAGTCACATGGAACTCTTAGGCTCCCCCAAATTCTGATTTCAGGCATCCCTACTGCTCCAAGGGTTAGATTTAGAGTGTGGTTAAAAGTATGGAAACATTCCAAATAATTGGAGTTTATCCCTTTAATACCCAAATAGTTATTTACTATTTCGGGGTAAAAATTCTCCAAAATGTGCAATAGAAAGAGGACACAAAGCAGAATCTCACATTTTCTGGATGAAATTCGGCCACTGTTATGAACACTCATGACCCATCACTGGCAGACACTGATGCTTTGAGGGGCTACTGAGGTGTGTAGGCCACCTTCCCTTCTCTGAAATATCCCAGAGTGGAGTGTTTTTAAGGTGCGCTTTTTAAATTGCTCCTGCTCCCTCCTGTGCCGTCATGCCATACACAACCAGCTTGCTACCGTCATTACCTACGTCTGATAATCCTGATCCCTCCCTTCCCCCCACCATTGCTACCTGCCACTACTTCTTGAGCTTCAGAGCATAAACAATGGGTAATGGATGAAGATGAGCTTTGAGTATCAGATTGCTTGATACGATTAAGCACATTCCTGTTTCATTCCAAGGATGCCATTATTAAGTCAGATGTGAAACTCCCTTTTGATACATACCACTGTCCTCTGATTAGATGTACAAATCTCTTGGTGCCTCCATTTCCCCATTTGTAAAATGAGGATAAATAGATCTTCTGTGAGGATCGAGTAGAGAAACACATGTAAAGCATCAGATACTGAGCCTGGCCCACTGGATGCCTTACTAAATAAATTGTTTTCATTGACAAGGTCATCGCCTAGATTCTTCTGAATTCAAGAAGCTGTAGAAATGATAGCAGAAGAACATGCTTCTTTTCCCTCTGGTCCAGTACCTCGTCAACCACCACAGGATGTGGTGAGATGAGACATAATTAAAACACTAGGGTAATGAAAGGAACACTAGATGCAGTCAGAAATCTGGGTCCAAATGTTGACCTAGATGTCGTTTTACTATGTGCCAGTCACTGGTCTAAGTATCTAACATACATTAACTAATTCACGTTGTCACAACAACCAGGAAGGCAAGCGCTATCATTACCCCCACTTTACTCATGGAGAAACTGATGCAAAAAGAGTTAAGTCACTTGCCCCAAATCACATATTTGACAAGCCACGGGTCTGAACCCAGACAGACAACTGTAAGTCTGTGCTTCACAGACTCTCAGTCCTTTTAGCTTCAGTTTTCTCAAAGGTAAAATGAGAATAGCCCTACACTGGAACTGGCAAAGGCTATAGGAACGTCAAGTACGGTTGTCATTAAGATGCTTGGCCAAAGTGCTTCACTCTCTGCAGAGCGAAAGAGGATGGTGGAAGTTATATCACCAAAGATGTGATGGGAAGATTATTCCAGGTACCAGAGGCCAAGGACAACAACAAATTTGAGTAAACCTCAATATCATCGCTGTAAAAAAAAAAAAAAAAAAAAGGTGGAAACAAGTTATCTTCTGAAAGAATTATTTGAATATTTAAAATCCTTTACTTTGGGCGCCTGGGTGGCTCAGTTGGTTAAGCAACTGCCTTCGGCTCAGGTCATGATCCTGGAGTCCCGGGATCGAGTCCCGCATCGGGCTCCCTGCTCGGCGGGGAGTCTGCTTCTCCCTCTGACCCTCACCCCTCTCATGTGCTCTCTCTCTCTCTCATTCTCTCTGTCTCAAATAAATAAATAAAATCTTTAAAAATAAAATAAAATAAAATAAAATAAAATCCTTTACTTTGTCAGTTAGGGATAATACTTTTTCATAATGTATAAAGAAGTTCTTCTCACATGAGTTCAAAAAGGACTAGAGAAGTATGTGTTTAAGTGAGCGTGTAAAAGTGTGTGCTGTCCTCTAAATGGTAAACTCACATATTAGGGTGAATTTATTTTGCCTCCCAGGTCAGTGTAATTGCCTATTGATTCTTAGGAAGGAAAAAAAAAAGTGGCATTCAGAACCTTTGCTCCTTAATTTCTGAACAGAATTACAGCCTAAATGGAAAAACAACATTGTTTAACAGCACCTCTGAGAGAAAGGGTCAAGCCTTTTCCTAATTACTTGTGCATAATTGGTGCCCAGTAAACACTTTTTTGGATGAAAAGCTTAACCCTGTATAAATAGTTCCTGCTTTGTTAGACAGATTCATGTTGCATTCCTGATCAAGCATCCAACAGAGGACAGGCAAAAATAAAACACATGGAAGCATTTGCATCATTCAAAATTGCCAAAGTTTGTGTTCTAAGACTAACAGGCATCAGCACACTGCAGTTTCTAAAATTGTAAAAGAAATCTCAATATACTGTGAAGTGAATACACAGAAGCCTACTGAGTGTGAAATTGCTCCTCACTCAACAATAAAGATTAACTTAAATCATGGTTTCCTTGCCTTCTTAGAATTTACAGAGGCACTGAACTTTATTTTGAACAGGCAAGTTTTCTTAATAAGAGAGGGAGAGAGAAAATGAAAGAGAGACTGGAAGAAAAAAGGGAGGAAGAAAGAGAAAGAAAAAGCAGTCATCTAGGGATGTCATAAAGAAGGCTTTCTCTAGGCACAAGTGGCAAATGGCTTTGTACCAAGGAAAGACTGACAAAACCACTGCTAACCTTAGAACCGTATGACACTTGGGAATCATGCATGTAACATCCCATGGACACCATATTAAAGATGTCAATTTTGAAAAAATTAATTGTTCATTCGATTCTCTACCTCCTTCCTATTACTTTCATTTGATTTGTGTCTGTCTATAGAATTTCCAGGAAGGACTTTATTCATAATTTTAAGGATTATATGAAGAAAAAATGTTAACATGAACTAAACATACCCTGTACCCAAATCACTGAACAATGTAGTTACTGTAACTCCTACAAGCATAGTAGAGTCGCAGAACTGTATGTGCTTCAGATCTCTAAATAGAAAGTTAGCTTCATTTTGGAATATAACCTCTGATGGAGCATTTTTAAAAAGAAGATTTATCCATCTCATTCAAAATCTTCAGATATATCTATGACAGATTCTTTTTTCCTTAGTGGAATATTTGTTAACTATGAGGCATTTATGGGCTCAAGAAACGTGTTGTTACAGCTTCAGTGGGTATTTATCACCAGATGAAGTTGGCAGTCCCACAATTACCTGGTGCATGGCAAGTTAAATGTGGTCTCTGAACCAGTCTGTATGGGACTCTTTGTTACTGGGCTGCAACAAGATAAGCAGAAGCTTGCCCAGAATGTAAGCCAACTATACCAGTAAGGTGGTACTTTTTTTTTTTTAAATACCGTAACTTCCCCAGTAAAGGAAGATGAGTGTTAATTTACTTCTGGGGCAAGTTCTTTTGTCCCCTTAGGGACCAGTAACTGTTTGTGGACTGACTCGTTCGAGTGGCAGTGCTCTAGTAGATTTTTTAAGTACAAGACACTCTAGTGTGATGCTTGAACTCTTGGGTTCTGGAGGCAGGCAAACCTGAATTTGAATGCTGGCCTCGCAACTTAGTAGTCAAAGGACCCTGCGTGAACTGCTCAAGGTTTTCAATCCAATTTCCTTACCTGCGAAATTGGGATAGATCTGTCTCATACATATTAGGGTGAAGCTTAAACTAACTAATCAAACATGCTTAGCACAAACTCTGCCTATATGAAGAGCTCAGCTTAAAATATGCAATCTTAGAGGTGTTACTTCCACATAATTGAGGAAATGAAAACTTTGCTCTCCTCCATACATCTGTGACTGACAACCAAAACCACCTGAAATATTCAGACCAGTTAGGATAAAAATTTTCTGAAGCAATAAGGCACAATAGTGGTTAAATGCCTGAAAGGCTACAGATGGCATGGAAATACTCCTTTCTCCTGAAAGAAGGAAACGCATGCCTATTTCAGAGACAGCGGGCATGGGAAATAAACAGGATAGAGGAAAGGGCTTAACAGTTGATGTCAGAACATCTGGGGATAAACCCTGATCCTAACTTTTAGAGGTTGCTTTAACTTGAGGTAAACAAGGCCTTAAATGAGAAAATAAAACATTTATACAAATATACATATGCATTTATACACTGCATAGTTCTTGATGCAGAGAAAGTGCTCAAATTATTTTGTTTCTTTAGCCATTACTAAGTGCACAATAGAATTGATTTGGTTTTATGCAGAAATATATTTCTTATTCTGGAATCTGGTAATCCAAATATTTTAGTCAATATCTGCATTTATCTTCTTGTTCTCCACCACTGACTTACTAACCTTACCAGGTCATTAATAAAACAGGGAATCCCCCCAAAGTCCTGCCATATCTAAAATACTTTTACAGTTGCATCAATATTCTGTAAATCATTGACAAGTCCAATTAATACCAACTCACGACACTGCCATTTTCATAGCAATTAATTACTTGGTTGGCATGATTTCAAGCAAAGGTGGTAAAAATAAAATCTGAATAGGAGAGTTAGCATTAACTTGGGGTTTACTTATCTCTGTTTATCTATCAAGCTCATAAACCAGGTTCTGAGTAGACAAGTAGGGGGAAGAAGACCCTCATTAATCTCTTTTCCCCAAACCCAGTTTTATGGAAAACTATGAAATAGCAATTAATTATCAAGTTCTGCATGGAACTACACACTAACACCTGTGCTGAGGAGTATGTATGGAAGAAGAAAAGATGCATGGAAATGAATAAATCATGTCTATTAGTGTAGACACATCTCCTCAAAAAGTGTAGTAAGATGATTTTGCAAGTTCTGGCTGCACCTTATGCCCATATGCTGTTCACGCTCTCAGACTGCATCATGTATGTGCTGATGTTGCTCAGCTAACCCAAACTTACTCAGTTCCTTCTCGTGTTTTTTCTCCACTGTAATTACCTCCTAACTACCTTGTCCTGCCTCCAAGATAATCTCTCTCCAATTTATCCTCCCTAAGGCTGCCGGAATGAATTTTCCAAACTGCCAATCTGATCATGTCACTTCCCATTAGAATCTTTCAATGGCTGCCCATTACCCTCAGGATAAAAGCCAAGCTCCTTAGCCTTATCTGGTCCCTGCCTATTTCCCCGGCCTCAGCTCGTTATTACTTACTCCCTCACTTAGTCTCTAACTACAGTATTTGCAACTCCTTCCCTGTTCCAAACTCTCCTCAGTGCCTCAGCCATGTTCCTCGTCAGCCAAAATTATCCTCTCCTTTCTCCACCTATTATCGGGCAAATTCTTACTTCATAGTTACCACAGAGCAGAGGACTTCGCTGGTGGCCTCCTCAAGCTTTCCAAGGGTTTCAGCAGTCCCAGCTTTTACCTCTCAGTTAACTTGCAAATCCAGAAATGAAATGATCAGTGTTCATCTCTGAACCTCCCATTGAACTGTAAGATCCCCAAAGGCAGGTCGGGTCTTCCTCTGTGACTCTCTATTTTCCATGTCTATTACAGACTTGGCAGCTAGCAGGTTTTTAATCGATTATGAATTAACAAATACTCAAAGTGCAGAGCTGAAGTTGCCCAATGGCGTATCTGAAAAGTACCCAAGCAAACCGTAAAATATTCTCTCTGGAATTCCTAACAACCAAAGCCTAAAATAGCCGATATTTATTCATCTTCAGTTCCAAGTAGTTGTAATGGTGAGGGGGCAGGGTGGACAGACACAGCACTTAGCATCAGTCCTGGGCAGCTTATCTCCTAGGTTCTTACCCTGTAGCTTAAATTGTCTTCAGATCAACGTGGCTTCCTGGTTGTATTGTTTTACACAAGGGAGTAGATACACATCAAGTGTGAGTGCAACCCATACCTAGTCCACGCTACCATATAGCTTTTTACATTCCAGAAAAGATTGCATTCTTTTCTAAAAGTCATAATGATAGAAATTATGTTCTAGTTTTCATGCACTTAAAGTAAGCCATTTAGTTGCATTAGGTCTTTTGAGTGACTTAGATGGGGACATTTAAACTGTTGGCTTAATACTGTCAATGTTTCACTGGTCTCTGCTCCACCTGGAGGCTAACAGCTGGCCTCTGTAGTTCACTGACTAGTGTAACTTGCTGCCCCCACTTAAGGCATCACCACAGTTACACGGATAGCATTTATCCAAGCTGCTTTCTGACGATCTTCACAGCCACATGCAGATCTAGGCAGATCCAAAACAAAAATACACAGAAACTGCAACCTAGCTGGAGTCTGGACACCAAAGGGGAAGAGGGCAGGAGCCAGTCCTTTGTGCTATGGGCAGCCACATGCTGGAACTCCCGAGGAGCACGGGGTTACGTGATGGCGGAAGTCAGTGGCTGAATATACACAAGTGCTTGATCAACTCTGAGTCATTCTGTGGCATGTGAATGTGTCCCTGAGAGGCTGGATCTGTATTTTTTCCTAAGAATCTGTGGCCTTAATGATCAGATATTTGGACTGCAGGCAATTTAGGGACACGTGAGCATTTTCCAGATGAAGAATGGAAGCAAATGGTGTGATTTGTTCCCTCTTAACTCCTCAAATTATAGAGGACTCACATTTCCCTCCCAACTTGAGCAAGGCAAGGCTAATTTTACATTTCCTACTCTTGTGTCTCCAAGGATTAGGAGTGCAGAGCATGCATCGAAGATTGAGCTAATTATTTTCTAGACACCCTGAGGAAAAATCAACCGAAGTTCTCAGTTTTATATCTGAGAATATTCTGTGGGTCTCTACTTCTCAAAATAAATGGCTTCTCCTCCTGAGGCAAATCCTGTTTCCGGTTTACTTGTCTGTCCTCACCTCCCGTCTTCATGCCTCTAGCTGCAAGGAAAACTTCTCTTTCTGGTATAAACTAAATAAGAGATATGACTCCCAAAGAAGTTTGGTAAGAGATTATAGATAAAGAAATACAAACAGTTACATTTCTCTAAAATGGAAACTTAGGCTTCCCTGGAAAATAGTTTCAGCATTTTGTAGGTGAGCTACTTGCTGATTGCTCATTATCATTTAGTTGAAAACAATAGCTGTCATAGTAGAGCCAGAAGGAAATCTCTTCAGCTGCTTAATTTTCCTTTTTCTGCCTCACGTTTACTGACAAGTTATATCTTTCAGATGATGGGTATTTGTGGGGTCAGAAGATATTTGTCCTTTAACAAGTTTAAGTGTTAAGGACTTTTCTGGTCAAGTTCCAGAAGAGCCCTGTCTCCCACCCTACCCCACCCCCACCTGCCCATCCTCAAAGGGGAGAGAACGGTAAGGTCCCCTTACCCTGGCTCGCCAGGCACTGGCTTCCCGAGGTAAAGTAGGGAGAAAATGATCCCTTTTCTCCAGTTACAAAAGGATGGGACCAGGCCCTGTAGGTTGTCAAGTATAAAACAAAGCAAAACTGTGATATTATTAGCTCCATAGTCGACTTTTCTTTCTTTGGACCCAGCAAAGGAGAAGAAGAGGGCACACAGCCACCCAATCAGTATGTGGCACGTTGGCATTCCAATGCTGAGAGGCCAAAGCACACCTGGGTCATTACTAGGCACGGACATAAGAAGAGCTGCAATCTGTTTATTAATTGTTTTTAACTGCGCTGTTGAAGAGGCGTTCCTGGACCACCTGCATCAGAACCACTTGAGAAAGGTTTTTAAAAACGCCTGCTCCTGAATCAGAATCGCTGGGATGATGCCAGGGAGCTGCATTTTTCATGACCACTCAAGAGTCTTAGAAACATGTGTATTCCAAAAGCCCTATTTATACACCAATACCATTACATTTTCAGTTATGTAAAATAAGCTGCTATAATTTCTCTCTGAGGAAGACATTTTTTAGGATGGGGGTGTGAAACAATGAGAGTACATTTACCTAATCCTCAAAATATCAGTTTATTGTCTTTGAGGCATGTAGGAAATTTCGTCTTGAAACTTTTTTTTTTTTTTTTTGACGGATTCTAAGTTTGTTTGTTTGTTTAGGGAGAAACTGACAGCACTGAATTGATCTAGAGCTAACCAATTCAGAAAACTTAAATATCAAATTTACTAGACTTGGTTATTAGCTACCAACTGAATCTTCAAGAAGGTCCCTATATATAAACGAAGCTAATCATTGGCTATTCAACCCCTTTGATTCAACAGAACTTGAAGAGGACCATTTGAATTAACTGATTATACAGACACTACCACAGACATTACTGTAGCAAGAGGGGAGAAAACCAAATAGAAAATGGTGTATCAGCATTTCATTTAAATATGAGCTCTTTCTTTGATATTTATATTTATGTTTTGCTTTTTTTTTTTCTGATCTTAAGAATGGTGGGCAAGCAGACAACTTCTGGTGAATATCGGAAACTAAATGTCTTGTCCCCAATTCAGGCCAACTTGTAAATTTTCATCCATAAGGTCACATATGGCTTAAGAACTACTGATTTTATCTTTTACAAATCAAGAAAATCAATTCATTTGGGGGACCCGAGTCTGCAGAAGTTTTATCGGCCAATATCATCACTGAACTTCGTGTAACAGCGAGGCACATTCTGGGGCAGGCAGACTACCTAATCCCTTTGCTTAATATTCTTTAAAAATGAACTTCTTGTTCCACAAAAAGAACAAGAAGTTTTTTGATAAACATTATAAACTAAGGAAGACAATGGAATAAAACCACATGACATGATCAGAACCAGCTGACAACAAGAACTATAGTCTCCAGCAACCTACTACTTATTCTACAAGATACTAACAATGGGACTGGTTAGTTTTTGCTGACTTCCCCGGTTGGCATCATACATAGTTGAAGTACAAAACACTGCAATAGTACAATCAAATTTTAGGAAGAAGCAGAAGATATCAGGAGAGGCCACTCTTTGGATTTTAAGTTAATATAACACATACATTGAAAAACTATCTAGTGATGATAATTATACCATATTTAAGGGCATTATATATTATAATGAATACATACATTAGGCATACATATCTAAACTAAGAAAAATTCCCTTGTTAAATACGCATAACCTATAGCTTAGTTTATATCAGTACAAATTGAAGTTGGTACAGTGTAGGAGAACTTCCTCATAAGAGATTTATAGAATTACCCAAATTTGATAACAGAAGGATGCCCTGGAACATGACAACTCTGAGACTGTGGCTTTGAGTGGGGAAAAAAAAAATCCTGCATCAATTTAATGTAGATATTAAAATAATGTATTAAAATTAGGATAGTTCTGATGACATTTAGGTGAGGAAATTTCCTTCCTTAGTGAAATAATGACCACTCCACTGTAGGTAATGACCTATGAGGGCAGAATGAATACCGACAGGCAAATAACAGGTACTTGAATTATATAGGAGTTCAACATAAGTTCTATGTCCTAAAAGAATCTTCCCCTCCTCCCAGTTTTCCTACTTGAGTCCAGCAAAAAAGGGGCTTTCTCTCTTGGGAGAAAAAACAAAAAAGATGGAATCACCATGAATCTCAATGCATGGGATTGAGCATGAGGAAGATATAAATGATGATATCAAAATATTAGTAGTAGGGTAGATGGAAGGCTCATTTACTGAGATGATAGGCACTGTGGAAGGGATAAATCTTGAAAACAAAAGTTATACTTCATCTTATACTTTATTTAATCTTCACAGGCGGCTCTGAGATTTGGAAAATATTATCACCTGGTTTAATGATGAATAGGAAATTCCAGTTTCCCAGAATAATGTATCCTAAGGCCTTTTCTTTTTCTAGTTAAACTTCATGACTGGTTAAAGACCAGATTTATTTAAGCAACAACAAGAACTATAGTCTCCAGCAACCTACTACTTATTCTACAAGATACTAACAATGGGACTGGTTAGTTTTTGCTGACTTCCCCGGTTGGCATCATACATAGTTGAAGTACAAAACACTGCAATAGTACAATCAAATTTTAGGAAGAAGCAGAAGATATCAGGAGAGGCCACTCTTTGGATTTTAAGTTAATATAACACATACATTGAAAAACTATCTAGTGATGATAATTATAACATATAATTACATTACACGTTCCAGCACATTCGGAATGTTTCTTGAAAAATAGAGAATACAATTTTAAATTAATTACAGATTGTCTCTAGAAAAATAATAGATTAGAACTTAAAATGGAATATTTTGTGACTTACATTCAAAGCATGTGCTTTTATAAAGCTTGGTGCTTTGAAAAAAAATCCACCCTATCCAAAATTGATTTACATATAAAAATGTTAAAATTGGGATACTATTCAGCCATAAAAAGGAATGAAATCTTGCTATCTGTGACAACATGGATGGAAACAGAAATTACAATTTAAAGTAGTGGGTACAATATTAGCGATATTTTGGAATACTTTGGAAACTCAGAGGAGGATACTTCCATTGATCTAGAAGTGGGAGTGAGAACAAGAGAAAGTTTCCTAGCAAAAGTTACATCCGAGCTGAGGCTTAAAGGACATGCTTAGGAACTAGATGTAAAAGGATCATGCGTAGGACTAGTGGCGGTAGAGACAAGAGAACGAGCAACCAGCATGATTAATAAGTTACATAAAGTTTTATAGCCTGAAAAAGAAGTTGAATGCTATATCATGAAGATGTTTGAAGGAATATGAAAGAGTGTGGAGTTTATAATATAATGGATGGCAAGGGAACACTGTTGGGTTCTCAGTACAAAGGTGGTGCTGTCAAATATCCAATTTCGGATATAGCATTCTGTTGGCTGTATTGAAGGCAGACATGAGGGTACCAAGGATGAAGGGAGGAAAATCAATTCAGACACGTTTACAACAGTCTAGTAGTCCCAATTAGGTTGATGACTGTTCATAAGGAGAGGAGCAAATGGACCAGAGAGCTAATTAAAAGGTAAAACCAGCAGGGAATGTCCCTGAACAGATACACTAAATCTGAAGGAAGGAGTTAAGGATGAACCACATGTCCAACTTGGGTTGCTGGGTGGCAGGTGAAAACAAGAACCAAATAGGGAAGAAGATAGGAGTTTAGGATGAGACGTTCGAGTCTGAGGTTCTAGATGGGATAGGACTAAAAACAGATTCTAAGACTTCTAAGATTAGTGCTTCTCTTCCAAAGAGTTCCTTGAAAATAGTCACTTGCCCATTATTAAGATACAGTAAGGACTTGTAGTGATTAAGATAGCAGAGTTTCTTTATCTTTTTTTTTTCAGACATTCCTATGAGATCAGATTGATAAAATTCTATAGGTGGTTACATCTTTGGCACTTCCGTACAAGGTTGAGGGAGTTCACTGTATATGACTCATCAATAATGTTGATATGTAACATGAGCTGTCCTTATTTTGTTAAAGGGAAGATTGTAAAGGAAAATAGCATTGTTTCTCAGTGTGTTCTTTTCCCAGCAAGAACATTGTTTGGGTATCCTACCACTTAATCCAGCCAAGAAACAAAGTTCTCTTCTCCCTACAGCACATAGTTCACATCTTGAGTTTCTCCTGGGTGCAAAAGAGCTTTGTTTTCATAAGAAGATTCTGGAGTACGGGCCACAACTCAAACACAGAAGATGTACAGACCACACAGATGTACAGAATTCTGTTTTTAGATCAAAACAGGAGAGAGAGCTGGTGCAGACCTTATGATGGGCAAACAAAAGTGAAAATCAAATAAAAAATGATATAATTCCAAGGATCATTCTTTCTGTGCAATTACTGTCCAGCACATTCGGAATATTTCTTGAAAAATAGAGAATACAATTTTAAATTAATTACAGATTGTCTCTAGAAAAATAATAGATTAGAACTTAAAATGGAATATTTTGTGACTTACATTCAAAGCATGTGCTTTTATAAAGCTTGGTGCTTTGAAAAAAAATCCACCCTATCCAAAATTGATTTACATATAAAAATGTTAAAATTGGGATACTGTTCAGCCATAAAAAAGAATGAAATCTTGCTATCTGTGACAACATGGATGGAAACCGAGGGCATCATGCTAAGTGAACCAGACAGAGAAAGACAAAGACCATATATTCTCACTTACACGTGAAATCTAAAAAAAACAAAACAAAACAAACAAACAAAAAAAAACCAAGCTCATAGATAGAGATCAATTGGTGGTTGTCAGAAAGGGAGGGAGTGGGAGGGGTGTCAAAAGGTACAAAATTCCAGTTATAAAATAAGTCATGGGGATGTAATATCTGTAGTTAATAATACCGTATTACATTTCTGAAAGTTGCTGAGAGAGTAAATCTTAAAACTCTTCATCACAAGAAAAAAAGTTCTTCATAACTATGGTGACAGACGTTCACTAGATTTACTGTGATGCTCATTTTGCAATGTATTCAAATACTGAATCAGCATGGTGTATACCTGAAACTAACATAATGATATATATATCAATTATACCTTAATTGAAAAAACAGACTGCACAATTGGAAAATGAAATGCAAGAGTTAAGCAAACCCAATATAATCAGTACTTCTTAGGAAATAATTAAAATGCACCTTAAGTATTTACCCATATACACTTTTTTTTCTTTGCAATAACCTCATATAATCAAAATGTATTGGTTATAGAATGACCTAATGAATTTCTTTGAGAACACAAGTAGAAGTTCTATGTTAGGGGTACAACTTCTTTCATGATGGTATCAATTTTGAGTTATATATCAAGTAATCTCCATGCACCTGGATGATTCAGTTGATTAAGCATCTGACTCTTGATTTCTGCTCAGGTCATGATCTCAGGGTCATGGGATCATGCCTCACGTTGGGCTCCAGCCTCAGCTGCGGAGTCTGCTTCAGATTTTCTCTCTCTCCCACTCCCTCTGCCCCTCTCCCTGCTCAATCAATCAATCAATCAATAAAATCTTAAAAAAAAAGTATTCTCCATGATTTCAATTCTGAGTTTATTAACTGAATACTCATGTGTAATATAAATATAATATATACCATAAATACCCAGTATAAGAGAAGGAAGTACAAACCATATATTTTAGATAAAGCATACTGGACATAATTTTAGAGCCAAAATATTGATTACTTTACAAATGAAAATTTAAGTATTTCATTTTACCTTGATAATATTCTACAATACCATACCTGTAATATGCCAGCCTCATTTGACCCAGGGTATCTTACAGAAAGAATAAGGTTTAAGACATAAGTTTCTTTTTGAATTATAAACAAGAACCTTTGAAAATTTCCAAAGTGCGAGAAAGGATTTGGCTTTAGTAAATTCATTAAAAAATCCAAGTATCAACATCAACAGAAAGGCAGACAACTGCAAGTAAAGCTAAAACAATAAAATAAAATAGGGATTTGTGATTCTAGAGTTTAGAAAACAAAATATTTTCTAAGTACGTCAAGAACTTAGTCTGTTTTAAATCTCTGTCACATTAAGTGGGTTTACATAATATAAAAGATGCCCTGGATCTGTCAAAAGGGGGGTGACTGAAATTATTTTTTGTTCCACCACCATCCAAGGAGGTGAATTAAGATTCATTCTGAGTCACTACTGACCAGAATTCGTTAATGGGAAATCGCATGGTAAGAAAAAAGTCTACTGTCTATGTATTCCCAAGAGCAGTATTCAGACAACAGACATGAATAACAGCACGGCCACTGTTAATCGTGGCTTTAGTGAGCAAGCCACAGAATACCTTCACTACACTTCAGTCCTTGATAGGTGACTGCCAAGAAGAAACTTACATTGCATCAAAGAGATTGTGCACAAAGGACCTAGCACCAAGGTCATTAACGCTGTTGCTGTGCACAAGGCCATTTGTTTAGTTTCTAGCTATACTTCTGTTATGAACTACATTCATTGTCAAAAGGTTTCATTGTCATTATTTGATTTTCTTGTTGTTGTTTTATTTTGTATGTTTATCTGCTTGTTATTTTAGGCAAGGTTGGAATGCCTTTTCCTGGAAAGGTAAAATATTTGCAAGAATATAACATATGGCCATTTCTTTTTGGGGAGAGGGAGTTTAGTACTCATTTAGTGGCTACTGGTTCACATTTAATCTAGTAATTTTTTCCTTAATACAGTAGTAGTCTCCTCTCTGTACCTAATGAATGACGACTAAGCCCCCTCTTTATACCTCCACATTAAGATCAGCTACTGAATCGGGGATTTTCCTAAGACAGACAATACTTCTTTTAGTTCATCTGGGCAGCACCTTTCATTACTTTCAATTGTATTAAGTTTGGTGAGTTTTGATACAATTGTTTTTAATTTAACTAAGCTTTATACCTAGCAATTCTTTTTCTCTACTTTTCAGTTGTGTTTCTTATCAGAATTTGTCTATATACAAAGACCAATCAATCCTATAGCTTGGTCCATCCAATAATGGTATAGTAAAATGCTACTAAATGCTATGAATTCCTCCACTGTAAAATAATGAATCCTTGTATTTGATGGTGGTAAAAGACAGGTTACCACAGGTGTGGGGTATTTATTTTTTAAATCCAAATACTCTGGAATTTTAAAAAAGGAAAAACTAAACATCAATTTATAAAAATAGCTGTTGGGGAACTTCTTTTAAAGCAAGAAATTATGATATTTAAGAACAAAATCTAATCTTAAGTAAATTATTGTTTTTAATAAATAATATTTATACATTTATGAAATAAGAGGCCATATGAAACATGATATGGTTGACAATACTGGCCTCTTTGGTAGGAAAGTACCTTGATTTTTACCTTTTCTGAATTTATCTTGCATGTGAGCTTAAAATCTGATAGCTTCTGTTCCCTTCCTTTCCTGTATGATCATCTCTATTTTTAAAGTGTATAAAGGCTAATGATAAGTCATATGCTTTTAGTAAAAATTAAAATTATCTTACAAGGGCAAATTATTAAATTGAAACTAAACTGAGAAAGGAAAATATATTTTGCATTAATTTATGAGTTGATACTGCTCTGGGAAACAAACAGTTTAAAACAAACAGTTAAACGGCCCTTTACTCCTCAAGCCCCAGACACACACACGCGCGCACACACGCACACACGGGCACGCGCACAGGTACACATGTGATAAAGGAAAGAATAAAATGGAGTAAGCGCTGCTAAGAGAGCATTAAAATGGAGCTCGGAGGACCCTGAGGGAGTGGGGCTTATGCGCTGCCTGTGTCTCAAATTCTCAGAATGTTTGTTGAACTCAGTTAAACGCCAAGGCATCTGCTATACGCTAAAAAGGTCATAAACGGACTTTCCTCCTGACACTAGCCCGAGCGAACAATTGCATACAGATTAGTGCTAACGGACCTATACCACCACCAATCACATTTCGGTCAAAACAACTTAGGTAAATTCCCTCTTTCCTCGGGGCGCCTGGGTGGCTCAGCCGTTAAGCGTCTGCCTTCGGCTCAGGTCATGATCCCAGGGTCCTGGGATCGAGCCCCGCATCGGGCTCCCTGCTCCGCGGGAAGCCTGCTTCTCCCTCTCCCACTCCCCCTGCTTGTGTTCCTGCTCTCGCTGTCTCTCTCTCTGTCAAATAAATAAATAAAATCTTAAAAAAAAAAAAAAAAAAGATAATTGAAAGTTGCTTAGATGACGTCTTTAAAAAGTGAATCAGAAGAGGGCACCTGGGTGGCTCAGCCGTTTAGCGTCTGCCTTCGGCTCAGGTCACGATCCCGGGGTCCTGGGATCGAGCCCCGCATCGGGCTCCCTGCTCTGAGGGGAGCCTGCTTCTCCCTCTCCCACTCCCCCAGCTTGTGTTTCGTCTCTCGCTGTCTCTCTCTCTCTAATAAATAAAATCTTAAAAAAAAAAAAAATTCCCTCTTTCCTCTTTAAAAACTCTCACTCCTTTGTTTCTCTGGGTCCCTCTTTCAATTGCAGTCGCACCTGTGTCTCTAGGATCGCCATCCCTAAGACCCCAGATAAACGCACCTGCCTATCTTGTTTGGCACCTTCCGGTTCTGTCTGTCGGCGCACACGAGCGCAGGGCCGCATGCGCACCGCGGACGGTGGCAACCACATGGCGCCTGCGCATTAAAGAGGGAAGCAACACGGCCGAGGAGCTTCTCCAGCACCGGCGGTACTGCGTTTTGCCAACAACTGCCTCTTGAACTTGTGGATTGAAGATACGATTAGAAATTCGTTCTGCTAGTTAAAGGGGAATTTGAAGCAAAGGAGAAAGGTGTAAGGGAAACTTCACATTATGATTTGAGGTCTAGGACTAGTGGTCAAGAGTACCGCAATGGTCCAATTTGCTCAAGCCCGGAAAGTCGGGGCTGTGGTAAGGTGAAAATTTGAGTTCGATTCAGAGGCTTCTGTACTTTGCACTGAACTTTTATCTAAAAATAAGGAAAGAAGCAGAGGAGATGTTATCTTTGAATTGGAAAATGGTTTACCAAAACAGGTTTGGTATTTCCAACCTAAGATTATTTTTCCTTGGGGTGCCCAATTCAAATGTAAGTCACATGCTAATAAATATCCCTCAGACAGAGACCCTAAAACTCCCCTTCCTCAGGCAACTAACAGTTTTAAGAGAGAACAAACACCCTAACGCACCAGACTACAGAGAAGGTAGCAGCGGATCGCAGGAAGACAGAGAACTTGTTCAGCAAGGACTGCCGGGGGTAGCCCTGGACTGGAATTCTAGCACCCCCTTTTGTCTCACAGACAAGATAAGAGGCAAAGAGGCACTTTAACCGCTTCCCAGTAGAAACTTCCGCAAACTCCAGATTTAACTAGGGATTTCCAAATTCTGCCTACCCAAAGGGTAATCCCATAGCCTGCTCCTTCCTACACGTGTCTCTGTGTGTCTTGGGTTTGAACCCCTTACTTTTGAGGCACCATTATTTGTCCTCTATCTTGTGAACTTGATGTGTAAGTAAGAGGACTCTTGAAAGAGGGGAACAGATACCAAGAATGGTCTGGGGCCTTGAATTTTCTAGCCTATCCAACACAGGTCTTATTGGGGTTTAAAGCAGCCAGAAGTTGCCTTTTGATAAAGTGTAGTAGTTTACTATCTACTAACTACTATCAAAAGTAGTTTTTCTTTTTTTTAAAGATTTTATTTATTTATTTGAGAGAGAGGATGAGAGGAGAGAGAGAGAGCACATGAGAGGGGGGAGGGTCAGAGGGAGAAGCAGACTCCCCGCCGAGCAGGGAGCCCGATGCGGGACTCGATCCCGGGACTCCAGGATCATGACCTGAGCCGAAGGCAATCGCTTAACCGACTGAGCCACCCAGGCGCCCCTATCAAAAGTAGTTTTAAGGAACCAAGCATAGCTATAAACTCCTGGTGTATAACCTAGTTTTCTGTGGTAGAGTAAGGTAAAAATTATAGTAATTAAGAGTTCAACTATTTACCCACTTTCCTTGTCTCTGGAAATGCTAGGGGGATGAAGAGTTTCAGAAAGATTCTGGTTCTGGGAATCCCTCTGCTGCTTTTGATAAAGGGGGATGAGATTCCTCCCCTATGCTGGAACTTGTACAAAGTGGGTCTTTTATCTGGAGCAGGAGAATGGGGATGAGTGTGGAGGGGGGGGGGGGGTCTCCCTTACTTAGCTCCTAAAAAGAGACAGACCCTGGGGAGGGGCAGGCTGTTGCTGTGCGTGAATTATTCCCTCATGTGGCGCTGCCCATCCAGCCAGAGATTCCTTCAATAACCACTTAGTTTACTAACCAAACTTTAGTTTACTTCAGAATCACCTGGAGAACTTTTAGAAGATGAAGACTCATGGGCCATCCTTTCCCAAAGAATCTAATTCTGTCATTCTGGTCGGAGACTTAGAAACCTATGTTTTTTTGTTTTTGTTTTTTGTTTTTTTTTTTAGATGTATTTATTTTTAGAGAGCATGGGGTGCAGGGGCAGAGGGAAAGGGAGAGAGAAACTTTTTTTTTTTTTTTAAAGATTTTATTTGACAGAGACACAGCAAGAGACGAAACACAAGCAGGGGGAATGGGAGAGGGAGAAGCAGGCTTCCCGCTGGGTGGGGAGCCCGATGCGGGGCTCGATCTCAGGACCCTGGGATCATGACCTGAGCCGAAGGCAGATGCTTAATGACTGAGCCACCCAGGCACCCCAGAAACCTATGTTTTAAACAAGCGTACCTGGTGACTTTAGTGTAGACAGCAGGGAGACCACATTTTGATGGTTAGGTCCTAGATTCCAGCCAGAAGGTAGCTTCATGATAACCCAAGGAAAACCCAAGGGTGTTGATGAGGAAACAGAGATTAACGCATGTTTAAGAAGGGCAGATAACGGAGAAATTAAATAGAAATTAAATATAATTTATCTGGGAGGTCTACCGTCATGCTTTTCTGCCCTTCAATTTCAGTGGCTGCATTAGTTTGCTGGGGTTGCCATAGAAAGTACCACAGGTTGGGTAGCTTCAATAATAGCAATTGACAATCTCTCAGTTCTGGAGGCTAGACTTCTGAGATCAAGGTGTTGGCAGGGTTGGTTCCTTCTGAGGACACGGCGGCGGGGGCGGGGGGGGATTTTATGCCTCTCTCCTAGTTTCTGGTGGCCTCAGGCATCCCAAGCTTGTATAGGATGTTCTCTCCGTGTCTTCAGAGTTTACTCCCAATCAGGTCACAGTCACAGGTACTGGGAGTTAGGATTGTGACATGTTTTTGGAGGATACAGTTCAGCCCATAGCATCAGGACAGAGCTTTTTATTTTACTTTATGCTAATGCAAGTGCTGAAGATAGGAAAGCGATGCGATTCGAAAGGAAGAATGGGAATGGAAATGCCCCATCCCGTTATTTAAAAACTCCTAGGTAGTTAAAGGGCATGGCCTCCTTACAAGAAGCCCGAGGCGAAAACAAAAGTCTGAAGGAAGACTTAGAAATCAAACCCATTCAAAGCAGTAATTAGGGCTTTCTCACTGGAAAGCGAATCTAATGTCTGTTCCCCCCGCAAGAGTCTTCGACCTATTTGCTTTGGCCTTGAAGTAGAGAGCCAGATACTGAGCAAGAAAAGCATTAGAAAGAATTGATGCTATCTTTGTATCTTAAAAAAACTACAGACTGAAAACTGAAGCTGAACCGACTTCAGGGGCTTCATGACGGACAGGCTTGCTGCCAGGACTGGCTATGCAATTTGGAGGGCGAGTACAACGTGACAATGAGAGGTCCCTTATTAAAAAAATCTATTAATAATTTCAGGACGGTGCCAACTATGGGGTGACTGTAAACAGGAACGCTGGGTGCGAGTGCACATGACACATGTCCATGGAGCCTGTCCTACTTCCTGCTCTGGGGCAGAGGTGTATGGGGGGTTGGGGCGGGTACAGCCTGGGGGCCTTAGTCTGGAACAGCAGAAAGGTTTCAAGGACTGGGCCAACTTTGATGGTTCACGGTGGCTATCTGGAGCATTGTCTTTGAATGCCAAAAAGCTGAAAAATGTACCATAATTGATTAGCAATATTCACCATGAGCATGGGATCTGTTTTACCATCCCTAGAAGTGATATCTTGACCGTAGGAAGGATATATTTTTTTAATCCCTTTGAAGTCCATCTCTCATCCCTCCTTCTCATCCATCCCACAAATGACCACTGACCTCTTTTCCATCACTAAAGATTAGTTTTGCCTGGTACTGAATTTCATTTAATGCACTCAGCAATCTGTACTGTTTATGTTTGGCTTCTTTTGCTCAGCATGATGACTAAGATTCATCCACATTGTAACCTGAATTAGCAGTTCATTTTACCTTACTGTTTAAGAGAATTTATTGTAAGACTCTAGCACAGTTTATTTATCATTCACCAGTTGGCATACATTTGGGTTGTTTCCAGTTCAGGGTTATAATGGATAAAGCTGGAACCAACAGTTATGCACACATCTTTTTATCAATTTCTTTTTATTTTGTTTCCAGTTCTTCTGGGTAAATACCAAAGAGTAGAATTTCTGGATAACTGCATATTTTAACTTTATAAGAAATAGTGTTTGCACTATTTTACACTCCTACCAGCAACGTGTAAAAATTCTAGGTGCTCCACATCCTTGCCAACAATGGATATTGATGGTCTTTTTAATATTAGCCCTTCTAGTGGGTGTGTAGTGATATGTCAGTGTAGTTCGAATTTGCATCCCTGAGACTAAGAATGTTGAGAATTTTTTTCATGTGCTTATTGACCATTCATTATAACGTGTCTACTCAAGTCTTTTATCCAATTTTAAAAAAATGTATACTTTTATTTTTTAGAGTAGGTTTTAGGCTCACAGCAAAATAGAACAGAAAGTCCACATACACCACCTCTTCCTACACACAGCCTCCCCCGCCACCAACATCCCACACCAGTGTGGTCCACTTGTAACAGTTAACCATTGTGATGTCACACTGTGTTGTGATTGTGTTATTATCAACCAAAGTCCATAGTTTACATTAGGTTACACTCTTAATGTTCATACTAAACAGACCCACTGCCTTAAAAATGCCCAGGGTTCTATCTACTCAACCTTCTCTCCACACCTATTTAAAGCTAAATAACATTCCACTATATGGATGGAATGCAGTTTGTTTATCCATTCACCTACTGAAGAACATCTTGGTTGCTTCCACTTTTTGATAATTATGAATAAAGCTGCTATAAACAGCCAGATTTTTTGTGTGCACATAAGTTTTCAGTTCATTGGGTTTCTATCTGTTTAAAAAATTGGGTTGTCTTTTTACTCAGTTTTACCAAGAAAAAATTTTTCAACTTGAGTGTTTCTTTCTGATTAAACTTGGTAAGAAAAACAGTGATTACTAAAAATAAACTTTAATGAATAATTTAAACCTTAAAAATGCTCTGAAGTATCAAATAATTTCTTTTTAATTTAAATTCAATTAGCCAACATATAGTACATCATTATTTTCAGATGTAGTGTTCAATAATTTATCAATTGCGTTTAACACCCAGTGCTCATCCCATCACAAGCCCTCCTTGATGCCCATCCCCCAATTACCCATCCTCCCACCCACCTCCCCTCCAGCAACCCTCAGTTTCTTTCCTATAGTTAAGAGTCCCTCATGGTTTTTCTCCCTCTCTGATGACTTCGCATTCAGTTTTCCCTCCCTTCCCCTATGATCCTCTGCACTGTTTCTTATATTTCACATATGAGTGAAACCATATGATAATTGTCTTTCTCTGATTGACTTATCACACTCAGCATAATACCCTCCAGTTCCATTCTCATCAATGTAAATGGTAATTATTCATTCTTTTAATGGCTCAGTAATATTCTTTTGTGTGTGTGGTGTGTATATATATATATATGTATACATATATATATATATATATACACACCACATCTTCTTTATCCATTTATCTGTCAACAGACATCTCAGCTCTTTCCACAGTTTGGCTATTGTGGACATTGCTGCTATGAACATTGGGGTGCAAGTGCCCCTTTGGATCACTACATTTGTATCTTTGGGGTAAATGCCTAGTATCAGATAATTTCTAATTACAAATAAAAAATTAATGACAGCTAGGTGTGTATTATAGTAATAGGATCCTTTCGAACTCTGGTGGAATGTGATAAATCTTTTCATACTGTATAGCCTAAAGTATAATTGCTACCTATTGGCCTTTGTAGCCTCAGTATGGAAGAATTTTAAAAATGTCAAAGCTCATACTCTCCTGAGGAAATTGTTGCTGCACCATTGGGACCAATGAATCAAAATAGACACTGGCCTGGGCATGGGAGATTTCTGGAGGACCTGGAGGACCTGCTATTCCCTAGTTGTTACCCCCTAGATGCTGGACTATTGGTATATTATTTACCTATTTATGTATAGATAATACTGTAAGTTATATGTAATCTTATAAATTTGCAATAAATGTTCCTGCATAAGAAACATTTAAGCCTATGGACTTAAAGTAGTCATGACCATCTATTTAGCTCATATGTCTAAGGGTCAGTAATTTGGACTAAGTTCAGCTGGGTAGTTCTTCTGCTCTCATCCAGGCTTTCTCCTACATCTTCAGTCAACTGCCAGTTCAGAGTGATCTGAGATCACCTGGTTTAGGAGTTCATCTCTGTTCCACTTGGTTTCTCATCTTTCACCAGAGTATTTTAGGCTTGTTCTTATGACTCCAGAGCATGTTTCTGAGAGAGAAAGACCAGATGTGCACAAGACCTGTTTAGGCCTAGGTGTATAATTTACATAATATCATTTATACTGCATTTTTTGGTGAAGTCCTGTCCCAAGATAAGTCCAAATTCAAGGAGTGAAAAAAGAGGCTTTACCTCTTAATGGGAAAAAACAAAAGTCATATTGCCAAGGGGTGTGCGTACAGAGAAGAAAGTGATTGTGACCCTTTCTGCCAACGATTTACTATAATGGAGAATTTGATCAGGGAAGGGTCCAGGAGAGGCCCTGAGTCAGCCAAGGTTCTAGAAAGACATTAGAGGAGCCCGAGGTAGTAACTATTTACCAATTTCAATGGAAGTATTTCTGTATTTGGACAAGCAGTGCAGTCACCTGGGTAAGCCTAAGCCAAACATCAGCTTTAGAAATAACGTTACAATGTTATGTTTTCAAAAGTAAAAAGGTAATCAAGTGACTACCTCCATTGTTCCTACTTGGATTACTCACACACACAGAAATCTTAACAGTTGGTCCAGTGATGCCTCAATTATCTAACTTCATTCACGGAGTCTAGGAGAAAACCAGTAACCCCTTTAAGATTAATATGGTTAAAATAAAACTACTAACATAGCTAATATTATCTCAGGAAATGAAATACTGAATCTGGTTATTATAATCTGCCTGTAACTGGCAATATGGATCATGAGTGGGAACTATACAATTTAGTTGCCTTGGTTTACTTATTACTTAGTGGAAATATAAATACTTAAACCACGATCCAACTGATGGTTCTGTTACCTTTAGAAAACAAAAAAGCATGTGTTCTCAGATCAAAAATATTCTTTAGTCTTTTAACTATGCTGGAGCTTTGATTCCAAAATATCATTCTTTCAGTAAGTGATATAGTAACAGAGTCCTTTCAAACTCCTCCTGAAATCTGACCAATCTTTTTCCATACGATATGGCCTAAGGTACAATTTCTACATATTGGCCCTTATAGACCCAGTATAGAATTCTTAAAACATAAAAGCTCACATTCTCCTCGAAATGAAAGCATCCTTAAAACAACTTCACCTCTCCCCGGCTCATCTATACTGGGGTTCTCTGGCAGTCACGACGCTAGATCTATGTATGGATTAAGAGTATATCAATAATGACTTGGTAATAGAGGTCCATCGGTAAGTTTCTCCACTAGTCACTGAACCATAATTTATTCATAGAAATAAACCCCCAAGAGTAAAGAAATCATGACTCTCTAATCTTTGAATCTTAATTTCTGGTGTTCACTGATCACTTCCTTCCTAGCACAATGCGATGCGTATGGGAGTGGCAAAGCAGTAATCGACAGACTAGTCATATGTATAGCAACCACCAAAATAGAAACCTGGCCCACCTGCACAATAAAACACGCTTATTAGATTCAACTTCTCTCAGCTACTCCTTAATTGGAAATCAGCACATGAAGACAGTCATATGGAAAAAGGGGCTGAGGGCCAAAGGCTGTTTTTACCTTGTGAATTACATTAAGCAGATAAACCGAAGATAACCATTAGCTTAGGGCCAGAGAAGCAGGGTCTGAAAAGGATATTTAAGAGAGTTTAAAAGAAATTAGGCTGCAGGCAAGACACCTCCACGCACGCACTTTGCCACACATAAACAGCAAACTCAAGAGAAAATATGAAAATACGACCCACCACATGAGCATTTCACGAAGGTCTCACTGGTCAGTGATATTTCCTGTGGTAAGTACAGGAAGATGAGTGAAAATATTCTAGGGTGACTACAGTTTCTGAGCTCTCCACAGGCCGCAGTGAAGCCGTGACTGCAAGATGCTGCTATGTTTCTCAGAGGAAAAGCTCATGGTCAGTGAGGCTCGCATGAGAGAGAATCAAGTGGAACCACCTGCACCGCCCATCGTCACGGTGACCTCACTTGCTGAGATGTGGCCGAGGTGAGGCAAGCACGCAGCCCTGTGTTCAAGTGTGAGGTCTCCGTAAGTCAAGGACTTGGAAGGACATTTCTAGTCCCTCAGCTGTTTTCCCAGGTGAAAAGAGCAACTGGAACATTCCACTCCCATTAAGAATACTGATGTTTTTTTCTTGTTTTAATCACAGGACTGTGCAGTGATCTTAAAGGAACTCGGAATACAGGGAGTGGATATTGATTATCATATCTTAAAAAAATTCCAGTAAAAATTAGTAGAGTCCCTATAGTTGGGGTGGAATAAAATTAGTTTATCCTTACAGCTGGGATGGAAACCATCTTTTGAGTGCCCATTATGCGTCTCTTCAGATGCATTATCTTGTTTAATATATTCATTAGAGACTGAGGAAGCTGATACCATTGTCCCAGTCTTTAAGAAGAAGTGAAGCTCAGGGGCGCCTGGGTGGCTCAGTCGTTAAGTGTCTGCCTTCGGCTCAGGTCATGATCCCAGGGTCCCGGGATCGAGCCCCACATGGGGCTCCCTGCTTAGAGGAGAGCCTGCTTCTCCCTCTCCCACTCCCCCTGCTTGTGTTCCCTTTCTCTCTGTGTCTCTGTCAAATAAATAAATAAAATCTTAAAAAAAAAAAAAAAAGACGTGAAGCTCAGGTTAAGTCATTTCCTTTAACCACATAGCTGGTAAGTAGCAGGATGAAGATACCATCCAGGCCTGCTTGTTTCTACACCCACTCACTATTCACGACTCCTCACTATTTACCGCAGGACAACCTAAAGGTAAGGATAGGTGACTGGATTAATTCCACCCCACAAATGTTCCTCCTTTATATCTTCTGCCTACCAAAAGCCAGTTTCAAAAGATCATCTAAGCAACCAGAATTTTCATTCATTGCTGGCAGGAATACAAAATGGTACTGCCACGTTGAAGACAAACTGGCAGTTTCTTATAAAATGGAACATACTCATACCATATGATCCAGCAGTTGCACTTTTTGCTGTTTACACAAATAATCTGAAAACTTAGGTCCACACAAGAAGCTGCACATGAACGTTTATGGCAGCTTTAATCATACTTGCCAAAATGTAGGAACAACCAAGGTATCCTTCAGTAGGCGAAGAGATAAAACGTGGTACAACCAAATAATGGAATGTGACTCAATAAAAAGAAATGAGCTCTCAAGCAATGAAAAGATATGAAGGAACCTAAGTGCTGATTTCTAAGGGAAAGATGACAGTCTGAAAGGGTATATACTGTACAATTCCAACTCTCTGACGTTCTGGGAGCTCTAGAGCCAGCGAGAAGATCCGGGGCTGCCCAGGTGTGGCATGTGGAGGGGTGTGGCATGGGAGGGATGAACTGGTGGAACACTGGAGATTTCTAGGTCATTGAAGCTATTCTGTATGCTTCAATGCAGTGGTAAATTGAAGATATTATATAGTGTCAAAATAGATAAAATGTACAACCAGAAGAGTGAAGCCTAATGTAAAATATGGACTTAATAATATTGTATCAGTATTGGCTCATCAACTGCAACCAATGTACCCTACGGATGTAAAATATAGAATCAAAGGGGAAGCTGGAAGGGGGAGTGTTGCAGCAGGGGTGGGGGTGGTATATGGAAACTATGTACTCTCCACTGAAATTTGTTGTAAGCCTTGAACTGCTCAAAAAAATTTTATTAATTATAAAAAACATCTTCAAACTACAAAATGTTTCCTAAAGACCTCTTATGTGTTAGAAACTTGTTTTTTTTTAAGATTTTATTTGAGAGAGAGGGAGTGAGCACGAGTGGGAGGACGGGCAGAGGGAGATGCAGACTCCACGCTGAGCAGGGAACCTGACACGGGGCTCGATCTCAGGACCCCGAGACCATGACCTGAGCCGAAGGCAGACACGTAACCAACTGAACCACCCAGGCGCCCCTAGAAACTGTTGTGAATCGCAGACTCCTGATTATGTCATTGTTGCCAAGTACTGTAGATATAATTGGGAAGATAATGTACACCCAAACTGTTAAGTAACAATCCAAGGATTCACATTGTTAGGTGCACTGATGAATGGAATAGATGTAAAATGCTGTGACCGTTCAGAGAAGAAAAAAATCAGCATGGGGTTAAGAAGGTGAATTTAAATCTCCACTTAGCATTGACTTTAAAAAAACAGGGGAATTAATAATAAGTCTGGCTGTGGGTGAAGATCAAGGAACAAAGAATGATCACTGTAAGAGGTAGGAGAAACCTCAAGAAATGGAAATACATAGAATCTGAGGCAGAGAGGATTTCAAGGGGAATACATTTTGGAGGTGCGGGTAGGAAGTGATATTTTGGGACATGGATATCTTCCCATCACTGTGTTTCTGAACCCTACCTGACTTTCTGAAGCTCCTTCTCTCATTCTAGTTTGTTTCTAGACAAAATCTCTAGCTAAAGAAAATAAAAATCAAAACCTTAATAGTCACTGTTTATAGGAACAGCAAACATACTCACTCTTAAGAGTGTTACACGCTGCAGCTAAGGGTGAGTGGTGCGAAAGGAGTCTTGCAAGCACTTGTGTTTTGGTGTGCCCCTTTGCATCATTAAAAGCCAAGAGAGGCTGTAGTCCAAGTCCAAGAGAGACCAAGTAAACATTTGAGTGAGACTCTAGGTTGAACTGTTTACCTGCTCTCTCCAACAAAAAAACAATCACAAACAGGTTCTTTTTAATTCTAGTCTAGACGAGGTTTTGCAATTTAGCAGGTTCCTAATTGCAATAATAAGTGCCTGAGAATAATTAAGCAGACACCACCAAACATTTCTATTGGGTGAATCCATTGTCCTATTAATAAACAGCCTTGAGGTTGCCTCTTTCTGGAAAAACCTCTTTGGCTGGTTTCATCCTACATAAGGCTCAAGCTAGGTTTGTTCCCACACATCCTGGGTGCTTGAGCACAAATGGTTCTTCTTGTCTGGGAAAGTCTACAGAGGCTTTGCAGCTGGCCACTGTGGTGATGGTGCCTGTCATTAATTAAAGGCAGTAGCTGCGAATTCAGCGTGAGAGCCATGGCACCCATTACTTGTGAACAGATGACCTGGATTTGCCTTCTGGAAATCTTTTCCCCCTGCCTTAGCTACTTGCAAATTGGCTCTCTAAATATCCTTTCTCAGGGGAGGCACTTTCTTTTTAATCCTTAGATCAAAGCCCTAAACCTGAAAGATGCTTTTTTTTTTTTAATCAGTAATTTCAGATCCCCAACTCTCACTTCATCCACAGCAACCCACCATAGCTCTCCAGCTGCTCATCGTCTTTCGACTCTGCCTCTTATGTTGCTGGGGTGGATTTATCATTTCAGGAAGGCTTCCTTTAGACAGGTCTTCTTGCACCTCTCGCCCTGCCATCATCACACTTTAGAATGGGAAGGCTCGCTGTCAGTCAAAGCACTCCCTGTTCCCAGGGTAGCTGAGTCAGTGCAGCCCTGAGAGGAAGTTTGAAGGAGGCTGTTAAAATCTATTCATAGATGAAAGCGGTTCTTGCCGCAGCGAGAGGTTGCTAATGACGCATGTGTACAGCAGGAGTGACAAAGGAGGAGGAGGAGGAGGAAGCTTGAGTTGGAGGAGGAACAAGAGAACGGGGACCGGACATAGGATCCAAGAAGCACAGCAAAGCTTGATGGGGACCACGTCACCTTTGGGAAGAAGATAATTCCAAGAACTCTGTTGTGGAATGCATCTCTAGTGCTAGCTGCCCTGACATGGATTGCATGTCAAAATTCTCACGTGGAGGAGTGGCCCCTGTACCTATGGACAAACACTGCTCAGGTCCGTGACCCCCACAGGACTTCTGACAAGCTACTGAGGGCCCCTGCCAGTGTGTGGAGAAGAAAGGAAAGGGGACAGTATGGAAGTTGGAGAGGGGGAGACAGTCATTCATTCAACTGAGCTCTATTATTTCCCAGGCTCTGATCTAGGTCTGAAGAGCTAAATAGTAATGTTTAGGTTCTGAGATTGTAGCATATTAAACTTCAGAGAGTTGTCCAAGATTTTAAAAGATACCTCATAATGTTCCTGCTGGTATATAAAATAAGGATCAAAACTTTTGTTTGCCACCTAAGACTAACTTATCTTGGCTAATGCAATATGTGGTAGAAGAGTCTATGGAGCTCACTGAAATGCAGATTCTTCATTATTCAACCCACTGTCAACCATTTTTGGAGAACCTACCACTGCCATGTTAGCTATTGGTATGTAACAAACGCCAAGAATCTCGTGCCCCTTATCAGAATCTCTAAGACCATGAGAAGCACCTAGGAGGCCAAAGAGAGAAGTAACAGCTGAGAGGATGATTTTGCTACACAGAAAAGTACTGTTTTCTCAAAAGTGAAAGATGATGAGTTTCTTTTACTGGGATCCTTACTTCATGCCAGGGAAGAATACCAAGGATGCAGGAAGGCAAAGTAGCAGAAACACCAATGACCTTAATTAAGTTGGGTTTTAGTCATAGCTTTGTCATGATGTAGAGGACTCATCATTCTCCTCATCTGGGAATTAAATTCAATAACCTAAAATATCTCTCCCAAAATTGAACGTTAACATTTTATAATGTTAAGATTCTTAATTTGCAAAATTAAAAACTCTTTGATACACTAGGTAAAGGTAATAAAATGCCCACCTGGCACTTTTCAGTGATACCGACTGCCTCTTCTCCAACTCCCATCACAGTCCTGACTCCGCTCCCTACCCTGTACCTATTTTCCTAATGTATCAGGGTTCCCGTAGGGAACAATTCTCTCTTAACAAGAGCTTTTCTACAAACTTGAAGAAGGAATATAGTGTGGAAGAGTGGGAAAAGTTCTAGATGAAGAGTGAGACTTTTGTCCTTCTAACTTCCACTGTGATTTTGGGAAAGTCAGTTCACCCCATTGGGCCTCAGTTTCCCCATCTGTGACTCCCCCCCCCCCCCCCATGCTGTAGACACACCAAACTGTGCTGGAAACCTTCCAGGTTTGGTGATTATTTGCTATAAATGCCTTGTCTATCTTGACAATTACAGTGTTCATAAAAATAGCTCAGAGTTTATTAAAATGCAGATTCTCAGGCCCCAAACTGACTGAATTAGAATTTCAGGGCTAGGAGGCAACACATTTTTAAGAAGCCCAGTCAGTAAATTTGATGCACCTCAAAGACTAAAAATTGCTGCAAGTAAGCATTTACACCCATTGATTGTATGGGCAGCAATGAACAATGCCTTCTGAATCTTCTCACTCACGGCACTCACAGAAAATGGCACTCGGTATATGACTTGCTGGGGCCAACAGAGGAAGTTCCTTTTATCTAGAAGCTGTATGGGGTGACGGTGTGGGACAGGGTGGCTCCCATACCCCAGGCCCTGCCGATCAGCAAAGCTGAGGGGTGACCAATTCGGACCATCCTTCTCTCCTCTGTGGGGTGGGCAGAGGCATGTAAGTAGGGCAGCTCTGGTGTTAGACTGGAGCCAGAAGACAATACAGAGGGGATGGGACATGGGGAAACATGAAAAGTTTCACCCCAACAGGACTCTGGGAGACTGCAGCTGGGAGGCCCAAGTGGTGGATCTGCTTCACCTGCATCCAGACCCAGAGGGCTGGATGGAAAGAATAAAAGAACAAGTGGGCTGGGCAAAGACTAGGGTTTGATAAGAATAACTCTAAAGGTTTTGCCAACTTTGTAAATCTGCTTATTTCTGGCCCCAGCTGTATGCCCATTTTATACAAGTCCCCTGTGCCACTGAGCTGAAAAACAGCTTCCCCCAAACCACACCACCTACCCTGCGCCAAGCACCGTATTCAGAAACAAAGCAGGACATACACACAGGGCCAGGAACTATTCCCATGCATGTCTTCATTGCCTGGAGTTTTCTACAAGCCTTATCTTGGCCCAAAGGCCGGCTTTTCAGCAATGGGGCCTTCCCTCTTTCCTTCCCATCACCTGGTTGCCCAACTGTGAGCTTAGCCAATTCACCTAAAGCACTGGTATCTAAGGGACAGCCCCACACAGGAGCACAAAGTGCATGATTATCTGAGAAATAAATTTGAGCACATCTGTGCTCCTCTGAGCAAGGCACAGACTTAGGATACTTTCTACTAGAAGATGCTCTACTCTAAGAAATGATGGTTGCTACATGGCTAATAAAATGTATCATCTGTGTGCACTGAAGAGCCCTTTTTAATCCTTAATTATTATTATTAAACCAAGTATAAGTGCTCTGGAATTTCATGCTGGGGCAGGGCTCTGTGATCTAGTACTTCAGTTTCCCCAGAAGGCTGGCTGAGGGCAGTAGGGAGCAGGCTCACAGAAATTTGGATGTAACCACAGACCACTCCCTTGAGTAGCATTATTTGGAATTATTTTAGGGACAATTGGTTGATGTGGAAACTGTAAATTCTGTGGTTATAGGCCTTGGTATTCTCCTGGCTACATTGTTTCAGCTAGGTGCCTTGTTGATAGAGGTTACCATAGTCATCTTTCCAAAACCAGTGGAGGGAATTCCCCAAAATTTCCTAACATACCAAACATCCCTTAAAGGCACAAAATAAAAACTTCTGAAATAGATCCTTCAACTTGCTGTATGACCACTTCACTCATTAACATAAACCCAACCTGGGGCTATTTGCATTGCTTAGGACACCATTCTGCTTCAAGTTCATGTTCATGCCAAATGTGCCCATTCAGTGCTTGTACTGAGCTCCTGCTATATGCTTAAGTTTGTGCTAGCCCTGTGGGAGTTCCAGAAAAACTGTGAGAGTCCCTACCATGGAAGAGCTTATTGTCAAAGAACAAAGCAAATATTGTGTGGAGTGGTAGAGAAAAGGGGTTAGAAGCACCAAACTCATGTCAAACAGATTTTGGCTCACATTCCTGTTCCCCCACTTTGGGCATGCCTGAACTTGGGTCCCAAACGTAACCTCCAGAGTCTCCATTTTTCTGCTGCAAACTAAGGATAATGAAAAATACTCTGAGAGGTAGGTATGAGAATTAAGCGAGGTAATGCTCCCAAGGCATTTAGTACAGACCTGACTCCACAATGAGCATTCAGTAAATGGAAGCAAAGATGGTGACAATGACGAAACAATAGTAAAAAATAGACTAGGTATCTAATTAAAACAAAAATTACAGAATATGGGGGGCGCCTGGGTGGCTCAGTTGGTTAAGCAACTGCCTTCGGCTCAGGTCATGATTCTGGAGTCCCGGGATCGAGTCCCACATCGGGCTCCCTGCTCAGCGGGGGGTCTGCTTCTCCCTCTGACCCTTCCCCTCTCATGCTCTCTGTCTCCCATTCTCTCAGATAAATAAATAGAATCTTAAAAAAAAAAATTACAGAATATGGACTGTAAGTCTCATGGGAGTTTGGAAAAGAGAGGACCCATTAGGGTTGAAATAATCAAAAAGGTTTTATGGTAAAGAAAGACCAAATTTGAGTCTGGAAGCATATGGAGAATTCAGATGAGGGAGGTGAAAAGAATTGACATTCCAACTGAGGAAAACAACTATAGCTAGTAAAGACATCTGAGTGGTCACCATGCCAGGTTGTAACATTCCATTCAAGGCTTCTGATTTCAATATCTTACTTTATTGTATGATTAAAGCAAACCAAAGAGCTCGCAAGAATCTGTGCCACTCAAGAGGTATCCACGCTTAATTTCCTAGTGACCTCTCTTAATTGTTTGATTCTATTAATTTCAAGAGCAACACCCTCAGATTTTGCAAACTGAATGCTTTAAAATCAAAAGTTACAGATGAATTGTTTACTTTAAAATAGGGAGATTATTAGAATGGGGAAGATTATATGGGTGAGCCCAATGTAATTATAAGGGTTCTTAAATATGGAAGAAGAAGGCTGAAGAGGAAGTCAGAGTGAGGTGATGTGAGAAGGACTCAACCTGCCATGGCTGACTTGGAAGATGGAGGAACACAGCCAGGAGTCAAGTAATGCGAACGGCTTCTAGAACCTAGAAAAGACAAGAAAATGGATTCTCTGAGTCTTCAGAAGGCTGACAACATCTTGATGTTAGCCTAGTGAGCTCCTATTGGACAAATGACCTTCGGAACTGTAAAATAATAGATTGGGTTTTTTTTTTAAGCCACCTAAGTTTTGATAATTTGTTATAGCAAATTCAGAAGATGAGTGGTTAGATTTAAAGCTTTCTAAAACCCACTGCATTGTTTGCAAGAAGGGTAGAAATGTTGAATAATTTGAGACTTTAAGTCAAATATGTGTATTAAAATGTGAATATTTAAAGAAATAAGAATGAATGTCTGTGTCCCAAAGCAGTAGAGGAGAGAAAAGGAATTAAAAACTACCACCACCAACAAAACATGATCAAAACAATAAAGGCAAAAGGAAGAGAAGAACAAAAGAAAGAGAAAGGGAGGGAGGGCAGGAAGGAGGGCAATATGGTAGGCCCCTCTTATCCACAGTCCCACTTTTCCACAGTTTCGATTACACCCAAATCATCAACCTCAGTCAAGAAGATGATCCTCCTTCTAACAGATCACCAGAAGGTCAATGGTAGCCTAACACTCTGTCACAATGCCTATGTCATTCATCTCATCGCATCTCATCGTGTAGGCATTTTATCATATCACATCATCACAAGAAGTGTGCGTAAAGTCTAACAAGATATTTTGAGAGGAGAAAGACCACATTCATTTTTTTATTACAGTACATTGTGGTAATTGTTCTATTTTATTATTAATTCTTATTAATCTCTTACTTATACATTGTGCTCACATATAAATTAAATTTTATCATATATATGTATACATATATATATAGTAAAAACATTATAGGTAGGGTTTGGTACTATCCATGGTTTCAGGCATTTCCTGGGGGTCTTGGAACCTAACCCCTGCAGATAAGGGGGGGGGACTTCTGTACAGACCAGTTGTTTGTACAGAATGTTCCTCAATTTGTGTTTGTCCGATGTTTTTTCATAATTGATTCAGGTTATACATTTTAAAAAATATTTTCAAGTGATACTGAGCCCCACTTATATAGTAGGAAGTGTGTAAAATTAATTTTTTTCCATTATTAGTGACATTGGCTAAAGTAGCAACCTCCAAATTTTTACACTTTAAATCACTAATTTTTCTCTTTGGAGTAAATAAGTAATTATGGGATAATACTTAGTTACCACATAAATATACTATTATTATTAAGCTTTTACTTATTACTCCTCCACTGGCAGTTCTTGCCTGAACCAATTATTTCTATTCATTTGCAAAGTGGTCATTTGATAACTACATCATTTTTTCTCCATTATTAGTGGGCAATTTCTGTAATTGAGAGCTTTCCCGTCTCTTCCATGCATGTACTCATTTCATCATTTTGAGTGTTTGCTCACTGATTCTTATTTTATGCAATGAGTTATACTACATTACTGTCATTATTTGTTGGTTAGTGGGACAGAAGACCTACCATAAATCTCTTTAGCCACCATCCAGTTTGGGCATTGTGTATGCCAAGCACTTTAAGAAGGATACCCTACTCATTTTGGTGTTAGAGGGAAAATATTAAAAGATACAAGTGGCACGAAGCATCTCCTCCCAAATATTTCCCATTCTTTTTCTCCCAAATAAGGTAACTTATAAAATCTGGTTACTCTTCTTCAGAGTAGAAGTGGCTAGCAAAGATGTGACTTCTCTTTGGGGCATTCTTTGACGAAGATGAGCCTTTATTTTTTTGTTTATTTCCTGCCTTGTTTTTGCAGAAGTAGTCATCAGTGTTGAGTTTCAAAGCATCATTTGCACCAACAAATTATGTGCCATAGGAGCCCTATACCTCGGTTTCTGTTGGTGCCTCCTCCTCGTCACCACCGCTCACCTCCAGCTCTCATTCATCAGACCAGGGGTTCTGATCTGATACCCTAAAACCCCTGGGCAATTGCAGATAGGAAAAATGTGTATCTTTATTTTCATTAAACTCTAAGAGAAAATTAGCGTTGCCTTCAGATATGAATGGAGGCATGACATCACGTAGTTCCTGTTAGTACCTGCAACTTCCTCACCAACAAAAATCACCTACAACAACTGTAATGTGATAGGAAAAAAACAGATCTTTCAATTCTTTCTGGCATTCACCCCTGCTTCAAATGTGTGATAGCTATTAGACCTTCCAATAGATCTTATTACTTAATATGTAGAAAAGAAGTTCATGTATTACTATATCCTATTTAGAAATTCTCAATAACTAAATTTCTGTATAATTGGCTTCCTTTCTAATTCCATGTATATTACGCATTTAAAAACATTACTCTGAGAAAAGGTCCAGAGGCTTCCTCAGACTACAATGGATTTATGGCACAAAAAGTTCAAGAACACTTACACTAGAGCCTCTCTTTAGACTCTTTTGTCCAAGCTGCTACATCAAAAATAGGGATTCTTTCTTTTCCTTATACCCTAGTAAAACACAGTCAAAGCTTCAGTGGCCTAAATCCACATCCACAGATCCTGACTAGTAAGAGAAAGAAGAAAATATTTCTCTGATTAGGTTGGGATATCTACCACGAGTTGTCCATAGTTTATTGTACATTTTCTATCAAAATATGCTCATTACCTGATTCCTAAACATAATTAGTCCAGTGCTTTCTTTTTTGTCAAATGGAGAAAATCATAACCATATTATGTCAGAACATTCAGAACACACAGTCTAAAACCTACTTTGTGTTCTCATCTTATCGAAAGTGGCTCAGGCAGTTAAGCAACCAACTCTTGATTTCAGCTCAGGTCATGATCTCAGGGTCTTGAGATAAAGCCCCACATCAGGCTTCATGCTGGGCTTGGAGTCTGCTTAAGATTCTCTCTCCCTCTGCCCCTCTCCTCCTCCACCACTCCCTCTCTCTCTCTCTCTCAAACAAAACAAAACAAAAAGAATCCTACTTTTCATGTTGCAAAAGATTTAGAACATGGGCTTTGGGTAGACAAATGAGGATCTGAATCCTTAACTCACTATTCACTATTTCTGGAGAGCTGGGAAAATTATTTTTCAACTCTACTAACCCTCCGTTTTCTCATCATTAAAACAGTGCTGATAAAAACTACACGACAATATTGTCGGGTCAAATGAAGATCATATATGTAAAGCACCCAGCATATTTCTTGGCTCATACATTGTAACCATGTAGTGTATTCACCCAAAATGTGCATTTAAACTATACAGACACAACAACAAACGAGTCAAACACATCTGGGAGGGAATGAGCTAACAGTGGGGAGGATCATGATCAAACAACATTGTGATGTCATCCTCCCAATTTTGTTTATTTTTTTCTATTCCTCTGGCGAGATTCAGGTCCTAGTCATGGAATGATATGTGGACATTTTTACATCTTTTTGGGGTTGGTTTCATCATGGTGAGTGATGAAGGTTAATTATCTAGTCAGGAGAAATAAAGTTCTAAATGTGTTTCTACTTTGCCACCTCACCAGCCACATCACTTTGATAGAGTGCTGAAAGCTTCTTCTGGAATGATTGCCTTGGTTTTAGGCAGATTAATAGATACCGGAAACACACTCATTTCCATTTCAAGTTCAAAGGAAATTGTGTCTCTGCTTTGATCCTTTTCTGATTTCATAGATGCAGACAGCTTCTAGGCCAGTCGTCTCAAGGTGCAGATAAAGAGGCTAGGACCATGTCAAGCACAGCTTAATGAGCTTTACGTCTGTTGTCAGAAACAATACATTCAGTTCAGTAAGACATGAAACCTGGTGGTCTGCCTTAAAAAAAAAAGCCCTCTTTAGATTTGTGTTTCACGAAATAGACATTAAGGAGTAAATTTAAAAGGAGTCCCCAAGCGGACAACGCCCACTAGTTTAACAGGAACGATGTCATCTGCCAGTGATGGACATCAGTAACCTTAACATTTTTGAACTGGAGGGATCCTGACACAGCGTAGAACCACTGCAAATGTTCCTGTTTTACAAAATAGAGGGCAGGAATTATTTGATCAATATAGAGGAAACCAAGTGTCCCTGCCCCCACATCATACATTTCCCCAAAGTTATTTTCCAATTGGTATCAACTGTAAACACTGTATTAATTAAATTTCTGCTCAGGGACAATTACCAGATGCTATCGTCTTTCACTGAGCTTTCAGGAACAAGAAAGCCAGACACTCTGAGCTTCTGATCCTTTTGCGGTTGGGGTAGAAGGCAACTGCAGGGTTTACCGTTCACTGTACTGATATTTAAAGCAGTACCTGATATTTCTTAGTGAAAAATGGCAATAAACCCTGTAATAAATACTGTCATAGGTAAATGAGGGAGGGTGCAGAGTTATTTTAAGACAGACCACTGTTAAGACAAGAAGACAGGCAAAGAGACACTTCAAGTTGCTTTCTCTTCGGAGCATCTCTGATTTAGTAAACAAATGCCAGACAAAAAGTGTTGAGGCTTACTACATACAGCAGAGGTGTCTTACTTAGGCTCCTTCTGTCACGTGGTACACTTTGAGCGAGCCAGGTCAGTATTACCCTGTAGTTACTGCAGTGAGAATAAACTGCCTGTGTGGGGTATCACTTTGCAGTCCTCAGAGGGATCTGTGTTACCACCGTACCAGCTCTCAAACTTCCCTCCTTCTGAATTATTTCAGTTCGGTTCATGAAAGTCACACATGCATGCAATCTGCAGCAACGGGCAGCTCTTGGCTACTGGCAGGGGAGAGACAGCCCCCACTCAGGGCTTTCCACAAGCTCTACAGCAGCCCGAAGGAGAAGGAAATCAAGCGGAAGAGCTAAGTGAGACCACTGACTTCAAGTGGAGAAACTGAAAGGAACTCAGCAGAGTGGTAAGAAGCTAGATCTGGGCAGCGTGGCAAACACACACACGGTCTTTGATTCTGAGTGCGAGTGACTGGTGTTCTGAGGAAGACTGAAGTTTGACCTACTGCAAATGACCGCAGTAAAACCTCTCTCATTTAGTGAATTGCCAGTGTCATTCAGAGCTGAATTCTGATAACAAAAACACTAGTTCCAAAAGATAAGTGCACCCCTATGTTTACTGCAACATTATTTACAACAGCCGAGATATAGAAGCAACCTAAGTGTCACATGAAAGGTGAATGGATAAAGACATGCTATATACATACACACACACACACACACATAATGGAATATCATTCAGCCATAAAAACAATGAGCTCTTGCCATTTGCGACAACATGAATGGAACTAGAGTATAATGCTAAGTGAAAAATATTAGGCAGAAAATTACAAAATACCATAGAATTTCACTTACATGTGAATTTCAAAAAACCGAGCAAACCAAAAAAGAGAAACAGAAGAATAAAGAGGACAAACTGGTGGTTGCCGAAGGGGAAGGGAGGTCAGGGTATGGGCAAAATTCATGAAGGGAATTAATAAGTACTCACTTCCAATTATAAAATAAATAAATCATGGAGATGAAAAGTACAACACAGGAAATATAGTTCAATAATACTGTAATGACTTTGGTGACATGATAACTATACTTATCGTGATCATTTTGTAATGTATGGATTGTCAGATCACTATGTCATACACTAATACCACACTGTGTATCAACTATACTTCAATAATAAAATTTTTTAAAAGAATAATATCAAATATATCAAAGGTAGGGAGGGGTATAGTTTCTGAATATAAGAACACTGCCTTCTGGAAAATATTCTAACACTATTTATTTTCAAGGACTGTGTGTGCACGTGCATACACACACACATTTTTTTTTTTCCAGTGGAGGCTAGTAAAGCTGTAGCCTGCAGCTTGACATGATGTCTGGGACAGCTGTATGATTTGTGGGGTCTGTTGCAAAATGAAAATACAGGGCCCCATGGGGTGCCTGGATGGCTCAGTCAGCTAAGCATCCAACTCTTGGTTTTGGCTCAGGTCATGATTTCAGGGTCATGAGTCAGAGTCCTGCATCAGGCTCCACACTCAGTGGGGAGTCTACTTGAGATTCTCTCTCTTCCTGTGTCCCTCCTCCCCCTCATGCTCTCTCTCTCTCTAAAATAAAAAACTAAATCTTAAAAAAAAAAAAAAAAAAGAAACACAAGACCCCTTGTTTAGAAATAATTAAGAATGGAAATATCAAGACAGTAGAGCATTAAACCAAGTGCAGGTCCTTCTAAACATGGGGTACCCTCTAAGCTTTTACAGCCCAGAGAATAATTTTCACTATGACAGATTTTTCTCACCATCTAATATAGATGGTCTTACAATTTAGGGATGGACTAATTATTAGAAAACTTAATAAAAGCTTTGAAGCCTAAATGCAGGGCAGGATGTGACCTCACTTCTGTACCCTCATCAGAAGCTTACTCATGTTTCTTGTTGCCTTATTGTTATCCTTCCACCCCTTTGGTTTCGGTCCCCTTCCACATATCTCATATAATGAGGAAGCATGGTCTCCTGTGTTTGCATCCTTTTGAAAGCATTGGTCTATATTTTGTTTTGTTTTTAAAGGAGCTGAGTCAATTAAAAAAATAAACTTTGTAGAACACTGCACAGACGGGTTTGGCACACGTCACTCACCTCTGCTTTAGTCACTTTAAAGAATTCAGACAAAAACCACATTTTATGAATAGTTAGTATGCCTTTATAAAAGTTAGGAGGGACTTTTTACTGGGATGGAGATAGAAAGTCTAATGGCTTGGATGATTGTTTAAATCTATACTTATTTTATCAATGACATGGCATCGGGTTACATTCAGGAACGGAGATTGGACTTCCAGAACTCCTGAGAAGTGGGTAAGCTGGGTGCAAGCCTCTTGGGTCGCTGTCAGCCAGGCTGTCACTGCATCTGTTGTCCAGGGGTTCCCCTCTAAGCTGCAGTTCCTGATGGCAGCTGTGCTGAGGGCTCAGGAGACAACTCTGCTCTTTCCATGGTGTATCACTTTCCTGGGGGATTGTACCTACTTAACAGATACAGGATGCCCCTGTAGAGGCTCATGGAGGGCCAGCCATGGAGGCTGGATACAAAGATCAATGCGTACATAGTAACTGAATTTTAATAAGACCATTCGGTATCAAATATTTGTATGGTTTAAGATCATTAGCACTTGTGGTTTAAGAAACTAGGCTCATATGATTGCTTTTTTACATTTCAGGGGATATAAATAAGAATTTCTTTCAAACATTTACTCTCTGGGATTGCATTACTATAACGTTTGTGTCTTGAGGAGGGAAGCAGAGGAGAGACTCGTCTCTTTCAAAAAGGGACTACTCTCTCCTTCAAGCCCTGGGCGGTCCCAGGTGACAGGCATGCCTCGAGGAGCAAGAATTCATGACTTCTCTGTTTGCTGCCGTGGCATCATCTTCCAGTACAGAATACTCTCATTGTTTTTGATTTTCTCATCCAACAAAGAAACTACTACTTGTCTTGCATAAATGATGGGACATACATGAAAGTAATAAGCCACATCAACATAATAAATACAAGATAATGGTACTTTGATGCATACAGCTAAATATAACATTGATAGCAACATCTAGTACATATCCAAATGAGAAGATGAATGCCAAAAAAATGTGTTCTTGGCCAAATTTGGCCTGGGACCTCTGGTACCTACTGGTCCACCAGGCTGCCCCAAGATCTGAAAATGCTAGATGCATTGCTGTTCACCCGTTTAAAACTGCCATTCCTGTTATCTTCAGAATGTGAAACAGAATTATACCATGTTAGGTTCATAGTCCTGACTGAACTACTTCCACTCTCAGTATTCACTGCAGAACACAATATTTCATCCTCTAAAAAAACTCCTATTTTTAAGGAGGTTTTTCCGGAACTGCAAAACAATTAGTGTTGCATAAATATCAAAAGCACTGTATAAATCCAGAAATAAAACAGAGCTTATCAATGATCTAGGCATTGACTTTGAAGCAGTGTCGCAGAGCTAGTTTATAGTTACTGAATTACAAATGTAACTTTGGCTTAGTTCCCTGGATTTCAATTTATCACTCCTGTGTGCAGAACACATGCTATTCAAAGTTCGTTTGAAATTTTCAAAAGTGGCAATTATTTGAAGTAATGGTGTTGAACTATCTGTACCCAAATGCTTAATGCCAAGTCTTATAGCACCCTTCTTTACAACATAATTTAAACATTCTTTGTTGTTAACAGGGAGTCGTGCAACTCTTTACATTCCCGCTAAGTCAATGTGTCATATTTCGATGTGCAATGATGTTTAAGATTTTCACTCCCTGGAACAAGCTCATGAGTGACCTTGCAAAAAAAAAATCCACACAAGACTGAGAAAAGACATATGTGCTGTTTTGAAAGAGGGGTAAAATGTCAAGTAATTATTCAAGGACAATTGGTGAGTGATTGAAAACAGCTTATGATGATATGAGATGTACAGCGAAACAAAGTGCATGTGTGGGGCTTCCTGAAACCGTGGAAGCAGATCAGGGCGGTTGTGACTGTCAGGAAGCTGTCATCTGCCTGCCTGCCTTGGTCAGTGGCTTTAAAGGAGAACGTGTGTGTGTGCACGTGCGCTCATGCGTAGCTATGGTGAAGGAAGCAGTATTTGTCTCTGGAACTCCCTGTGGAGTTAAGTCCAGATCCTGAGGAAGCAGCGAAAAGGAAGATGGTGCTGTAACAACCAAAAGGGCTATTTTCACTAAATCTTCTGGAAGACACTTGAGGCATTTATAGCAATGTTTTGCACCCATGTTCCAAACTTTAATACCAAAGCTTTGTTTCTGCGTGAAACACAAGCTGGATTTAGCCCCTCGAGAACGTCCACGTTCTCAGCCTGGATTGCAACCAAATGGCTTCACAGTATCAGTAGCAGCCAAAGCTTGTGGCTCAGAGAGCCAGAGGCAGTGAACAGGATATCCAGAGCACAGTGGGATGGCCCCGAAGTGGCCCAAAGCAATAGAGGACTGACAAGATGGCCCAGGCTACATGGCCACTAGCAGGCTTGGTCATCAGCCACGTGAGAGGATTTGTGGGAGTCCCAGAAACACCCAGATAACACCTTGAAGCAGGTAGAGGTCACATGGGAATGGACAGGAAGGTTTATTTCTGTGTCAAGCATTTATAACCTCCATGTTTGTGGAACCTGAGGAAGCATAGATTATACCCATCCTGTCATCTAGAAAGTGGATTCTTTCAGGATCCCAGGGACCCTCTTTTGGTAAATGAGGCACTTACAGGAATTGCTTTTACACTTTTAGGCTCCTTAGTGGGGAATTATTTGGCATAAGGAAGGGCATTGTCCCATATGTTTCTTTCCCACTTCATTTATCCCATTTTCTCTCACCAACTTCTATTGTCCTATGTGTCTAAAGAGCAACACAAAATGATCTCAGACACCCTTACCCATTATGTGAAACTCAAGTTTCTAACAATCACTGTTCTGTTGTTCAACTACAAGTTTCACATTAAAATGTTCTCAGAACACAACTCTGATGAGACTCGCTTTCTGGTGAAATATTCTCAACCCACTGACAGGAGCTTTGAGATTTTTTTTTGTGATAAAAATATAGACAAAAAAGACATTTTTATCTATATTTTGGGGGCAATGAGGAGACATCCATTCCCAAGAATTGGGAGTAGGGGACCAATGCTGCCTTTGGGACGTTAAACTAGTAAAGCCCACCCATTCTTTGTGGTCAACCATTGATGAGAATCAACGAGGAACTTGTCTGTAATCATGTATCTCTACATCTAACTGGGATGATAAGGAAATTTCTCTGGGACCTAGAGTTATAAAAGGAACATAGTTTAATAAGCAATGACCTAAGCATTGGGGTCATATATCACACCCTATTTGGGGACATACAGTGAATGGCTATCTAGTTTACTGAATGTTTAGTTGGCCCTGGGCTTACAAATACGATCTCATTTAATTCTCCCAGCATCCTTGATAGGTAGGCATTATCATAGCCATTTTGCAGATGAAGAAACAGAAGCTCTGAAAACTCCATCAAGTTAATTTTTCTAAGTGGCAAAGCCAGAATATTTATTCAAGTCTGTCTGATTTCAAAGAACAAGAGTATCAGAATATCAGAATCCCCTAAACAAAATTTCTGAGTCACCCCCCCATTATAATTCAATTGACCTTACAGTGCAGAGGGCAAGACAGATCAAGATTTTGCTTCTTCCAAGTTCAGTAAGACATTCTGTTGAGAAACTAGGTGAAACGGAGAAACTGTCTAATGATCGAAGAATGTGGAGGTTTAGACAAAACTGAAACTCTACAAAACCATGAAAATGAGTCTGTATACAAAGCTTTATTAAACTTGAATGAGAACTATTTCTCTGTGGAGGAAGAGGAAGATCAAGGTGTTGTGCAAGAAACGACCTCTGACGGTCTTATATTCCAAGTTCAGGATGGCACTCTTGGGACCTTTAGCTTTTAGATTGCACAGCTGAGGCAGAAAGTTGTTTGTTGTGTGCTATGTTTGGTATAAATTTGTCTCACTATTTCTCTACTAAGAACTTTTTTTTTTAATGTGTTTTGTTATTATAGCACTTTTTACAATGGAAACTATACTTGAACAGTTCCAAACTGTACAAACCGTACCAAGCTTCTCCTCTCAGTGGGTTTCTTATTTCTGTGTGAAATCTCCTATCTTGCAGTATCCTATAAATAAAGATGAAATTCCACCCTTTTCTTAAAAAAAAAAAAGACATTCTTTTGCTCATTTAGGCATGGGAACCACTAACCCACAGATAGACAAAAAAAATAAGCCATGCCCATTCAAGCACTATTTAGGTGATGAAGGCCCTTTCTAGCCAGCAAGAGTTCTACCCTTCCAATAGATGTGACCATTTATGAGACGTAAAATTACGATACCTACACGACTAAACACTTGTTCTCTTATGTATTTCCTTTGTTCTGGTCCTAATTCAGCAAGACTTATGAAAATGTGGCTCTCTGTGTAGCTTGTTGTCCAAGAAAGAACATGCTGACTTGCCCCTCTGGACATTTTAGCCCTTTCATCGAATCTTAATATAGCAACCTCTGTGAGTGTGATTATTGTGAAACTCCAGTGTCCACACAGGGTGTGTGCCAGAAAATCAGCCTGCAAGCTAGAGGGCCATGCCCTGGACCTCAGTGCATCCAAAAAAGCAAATGCCACCCTGAATGGGTGTCTAGGCATAGCCTTCTCCTGGTGATGCACACTTCTGCTCTCAAAGGGCACGAGTCTGCTTTCCACTTATCCTGGCAACTGTTGGTGTTAGAATTTGGTAAGGAGAAAGGAGTCCTGGATGGGGAGACATAGGGTTATAGACAAATTCTTAGTGAATTGTCACAGATGGGCGATCACACAAAGTATGTGTGCTTTGTCAGTTTAAGTCTGAAAGGATAATACTATTTTCTCTATCATTAAGTTACTGATCATTGGGTATCTCACCAATGCCTCATACATTAAAAAAAAAAGGTTACATTAATGATATAAGAATATTTTCCCTGACACAAGGTGTCAAAAGGTGAAATCCTACCAACTTGAGCTTTGTGGAAGTTTTAACAACATTAGATTTTAATTTAAAGATAGGCCAGAAGGGTAATTATTAGAAACTGTAATTATGAGTTGCATTTATTAGAGAGATGATGTGGACCTTTGTTGCTTGTCTTTGGTAAAATCGCAAAGGTGTTTTGGTGTTGGCAACAATAATGAAAAATCTCAGAACCATGTTAAGTATTTTCAAGGATGGAAACCACCATATCCTTGAAACAAGGCAAATGTTTGAAAAGCAAAGAAGAAACCAGTCGCATAATATTTTCAATAGGTGACTTCAACTACAAAGACTTGGAGTGAGCAGCGTGCATAGGCAGATTTTTCTTTTGATGCATCTGCTCAGAAGTCATCTTGTCAGCTCCACACGGAGGCAGGCCAGGCTTTAGCCCATGATCTTCCCTTTTAGCTCCTTGAAGGAGCCAAAGCCCTTGATCGTGAAGCTGGTGGGGACGAAGGAGCAGGACAGGAAGGGAGAGGGAAGCTGAGCCTTGACAACTGTCAATAGGAGCTAGAGTGAATGCCAAGCACCAAATCCCCTGAGATTTTTCCAATGGAATGAAGATTTGGAGGGATTGAAAGCATTTTTACTACGTGCCTACTTTCTGCATAATTTTTAAGGGTAAATTCTTGTAGTTGATCAAATTTTATTTTATTTATTTATTTTTTTTTAAAAGATTTTTATTTATTTATTTGAGACAGAGAGAATGAGAGAGACAGAGAGCACATGAGAGGGGGGAGGGTCAGAGGGAGAAGCAGACTCCCCGCCGAGCAGGGAGCCCGATGCGGGACTCGATCCCAGGACTCCAGGATCATGACCTGAGCTGAAGGCAGTCGCTTAACCAACTGAGCCACCCAGGCGCCCAGTTGATCGAATTTTAAAATTCAGGTCCAGAAAGGAGAAACTACGATGCACATTATTTACAAAGCAATCAGGTAACATAGTCAGACTCGCATTTTACGGCTGATCATTCCTTTCAGTACTGGAGGGTCCTCGTATTATAAGACTAAAGATTTAACTTTTAGTTTTCCTAACAAGTTATATCCTTGTACCATCACAAAGTCCCAAAAGCACGGTATCAAAAAGAGTTGGCAAACAATGGCCGAGGAGGCCAAATCTGAGCTGTGGCCTATTTTTGTAAATAAAGTTTTATTGGGACACAGCCACGGCCCTTTGTTCAGTATTGTCTGTGGCTACTCTTGTGCTATAATGGCAGCTGTACAACACAAATCCTTAAATGTTTACTATTTGCCCCTTCACAGAAAATGCCTGTCAAATCCTTATTTAAGGAAATCTTCCTAAAAACTCGGGTATAAAATATTCCTTTTCCACAAAATCCCACAATTCTTTCTTACCAGCTTTACCATAAAACCGTACATAGAGCGGCAAGCTATTATTGCTGAATTCTAGGGGTTTTAAACAATGCAAGACGAATGGAAGAAACAATTGTAAAACAGTGACCAGTTTGGTTCTTTCAATTAATTTCATGGTAACTCAAAAGGTTGAAGAATTAAAAAATGCTTCACACTCTTTTTCAAGGACACGTTTTGAACTCTCAGTTCTACATCCAGTGTCTATTGTCCCCCAAAAAGGGTTGAGGAAATTATTATAACAAGAGAGCATTTAGGGAATAAAGAAGAACCTGGTTAGAAACTGTCCAACTGAGATAACTGTACCCTCACATCCACTGCAGCATTATTCACGACTGTCAAGATAGAGAAGCAACCTAAGTGTCCATCACTTAGGATACGTGGATAAAGAAGATGAGGCATATATGCAACGGAATATGAGTCAACCTTAAAAATGAAGGAATTCCTGTCGTTCCAACAACATGGATGAACCATGTTAATTCAGAGGGCTATATAAGTGAAATAAGCCACACCAAAAAAAGAAGTCAACTCACAGAAACAGAAAGCAGAAAAATGGAAGTGGTTGTCAGGGGCTGGTGCCAGGGAAATAAGGAGAGGTTGGTAAAAGGGTACTAATTTTCAGTTTTAAGATGAACAGAGTCTAAGGATCTAATGAAAAACATGGAAACTTGTTGATAACACTGCATTGTATAATTGAAATAAGCTAAGAGAGTAGAATTTAAATGTTCTCACACACAAAAAAGATAAGTATGTGAGGTGATGGATCTGCTCATTAACTTGATGGGTGGAATCCTTTTATAACACACTTGTATATCGAATTATCACACTGTACACTTCACCTCAATAAAGCCTGGGGGCAGGGGAATTGTTCAAATGGTTTCCTAGACATAAGATTTGAATTCTTATTCCACGAATGCAGGTACTTCATCTTCAGAATTCAAAAATTAGGTTTTTTTCCTAACTAAACTGGACCCTTCTGTTCCTGATTTAGACTTTAAATGACATGACTGAAACAGTAAGAGAAAAGATCCTTTTATAACGTGCAGGGTTACATTCATTCAACAAAGGTACATTGAGTATAGACAGAGAAGCAGGCCCTGACCTAGGCCCTTGAGCTGTCGCGTTAGAGCAGAGGGCATCCCCGGTGAGAAGTGAAAATGCATCTGCCCCATCTGAACGGGTTATGGCTGGTCTCACTCATGGTTTCCCGAGGGAAGGCCTGCCCACCCACTTCCCTACTTGTGAGCTCAGACAGCTACCACCCAGAACGATTTTTAAGTTCGTTAATGTTCACCAACTTCTTTAACATCCTCAGATTAAAAAGGGCACATCAGAAAGAAGTAGCCGTGCTGGAATTTGGGAGCCATTCAAAAATCCAGCCCAGCGAGTCTCATGGTTTGTTTTCAACATTCATTTAACCTCCTTCTGCTATCAAGAAACCTGAGAGCCCTCTGAGGAAGTTTACACCGAAGGAAATGGAGAGAATGTACATTGTTTTTGAGTTGTTTTGTTAAGGCCTCTGGATGGCAAGAGTGTGTGTTTTATGAGTGTGAAACTTTGCCCAGCTTGTAGGGCTGTGGTAGGTTTAAGTTTTTGTGCCAACCAAGACTGGGTATCATGCTGTGCCTCCTTAGGAAAGCAAATATTGTTAGAGCCCTTGAAATAATCTTAAGTTTGTCCTTGAAATAGCTGTAAATGGACTTGGCTTCTGTTCAACATAGGCCAGTGAAGACAACGTGCCGGGGGGAAGTGTTTGTGCCCACCCCGAAATGGCCAGCTGTCCCTGAGAGCCAACGGGGGGGGGGGGGGAGGGCACAGAATTGCGGGATCTGTGGGAATAGGCAAACAGTGCTGTTTCCTCCACAGAGAAAACTCCTCTCCCTGTGCTTTCTATTGACAATGTGGGCTGTATTGACAAAGGGGTTTGTATGCAAAAGAAGCATCTACTAGGGTAGAGGCAAATATTTACCCCAGCAAATCTCGGGAGCTACCCTACCCAGCTGTGCTTTTTACAGAACCAGGTGATAACACATTTCAAAGGGCTAGTTTGAGAGGCAAGTGTTGACTGGCGTAAAAATGTTCTTTAATTAGTATTTATCTCAGAGTCAGGGTGACGTAAGTTGCTACTTATGCTGATACAAGGACAGATTGAGATATTCTTGTACAGAAGGGAGCAAAGGGGCAGGCATGCCTTTTGGATTTGAAGTATATGTGTCTAAATTAGCTTGGTTTGATCCTAAATTAGCTTGGACACAGTCTGGCCTTTAGTTAACCTGCGGTTAAAATGCCCTTCCTAGCAGTTAAGGAGATGGTGCTAGCTTTGAACATTAAGAATTTCAACCTGTATACGGCACAGTTAATTCAATAGGTCATCTCTGTGCTTCATTAAGGTTACTTTTTACCCATCCACTGATTAGTGGGAACTTTACACATCTCTCAGGAGCTATCTCTGTAAGTGCTAAAATAAGTATTTTTTTAAATAAAAAAAAAATTAATGGAGAAACATCTTTCATTTCCATTTAAGTTCCAATAAAATATTTCATTAGAAATCTACCTATATTAAATCACTTAAAATATATGTACAGCTTATAATAGGATCTGGTAGATATTAAGAACTTAATTAGCTGTATGTGTATTTTTCAAATATTTACAAAGATGATTATTTATGATGTGGTTTTTAAAAAGGGAGAGTCTAGACCACATTGTTCATTTCTCCCATGGCCAATAATCACAGTTAATGTTGGCATATCATTTGTTATGTATTAGTCCCTAAACACTTAACGTGTAATTCATTTAATTCTCAGGCAACCCTATGAGATAAGTACTAGTAATAGACCCATTTGGTCTGTTGGGGATAGGGAGGCACAGAGTGTTGAGTGACTCGCCTGGACTCCTGGAGTAAGTGGCACAACAGAGATAGGAACCCTGAGTGTCTGGGTCCAGAGTCTGTGCCCTTGACCACTATGCCTTCCTGCCAGTCAAGAAGTGAGATGTATTCAGGAGCTAGAATAAAGCAATGCCCCATAAATTCTCTCTTCTCCAGGACTCTGTTAAACACTCCTTACATATCCATGCTTTGTTATCATGGTGAAAGGTGCTCACTGTGATGAGTCCAACACAAAATCATTCCATTTGAATCAATAAGAGACTGTATATTTAATGTGATACTCACATTTGACAAGATAATCAACAGTATAATAGAATTAACTTACTGAAATATTTTATGAACCAGGACTCCTTACCCCTTCCAGCATGCCAAATCATGCCCATCTGACAGGAGCGTTCAATAGCTGGGGAGACAGCTTGCAGATGACGACTTTTAACCTCATGGGAAATACATCAGAGTTGAACACCACTGACAGGGAACCTTGCCAGCCTCAGTAACACTGAATGTTTACTTTCAAACTGCTTAGTTTAATTATTGCCATATTTGTGGAGTCTTCTCATAAAAGAATATTTTATCTACTCATTTCTTTCCTATTAAGAGGACTTTTTGGTTTTTAGCTTCCAGCAACTTGGGTGACTAAAACCTGTAGGATGTCAATTTATGATTTTGAAATACATAAGGATTTTTGTCTGCTATGCTTGCACTTTTTTTTTCCTCTGCCAACTTCAGAACAGAGTATATGCCCCCAAAACAAAATTCATTCAGCCGATTTTTATGATACAGGAATAAAACCACAGTTTAAGACAAATATAAAAGCTTTCATATTATTTGGTTATTTCTATTTGTAGTCTATTTCAACCATAAGATTTACTTAGAAATCACCTCAGGCTCAGGTCTACTTGTATACAGAATGAGGTATGTATTATCCATATAAAATCAGGGTAAAGATCGGTGTCATCTAATTTGTCATCTTCTGTATTATGTTGGTGGTAGATTCTAAGGTTCTAAGAAGGGTAATGAACTGCTATACAGGCTGTAGGAAAGGATTATGTTACATTTCTTTAAAGGCTTATTTATTTATTTGAAAGAGAGAGAGAGAGCTCAAGTGAACAGGGGGGAGGGGCAGAGGGAGAAGGAGAGAGAAACTTAAGTAGGTTCCACTCTGAGTGCAGAGCCTGACACGGGGCTCAGCCTCACAACCCTGAGATCGCTGCCTGAGCTAAAACCAAGAATCCAACACTCAACCAACTACGTGACCCCGCACCTATGTTACATTTCTTAATTACCAGTAGTTGTGAAGTCATTTTCTGAGTTTAGGATAGACAACTAATTTATATTGTAGATTCATGCACATTAATTTTTGCCCACAAACTCATATTGACAAGAACTGTAACTTCCTTTATTTTCAGCGATTCAACTGAATTTCTATTTCCATAATCCTCCTGGGCTGGCAAGGTTTTTAGACAAAAAATCTTTTTCATGGATTTTCTCAGCCTGGTTACTACTCTTCTGTCAACCTGGGCATATCAGACAGCCGTTTCATATTAGGAGTCTTCTCTGTTCCCCCTGGTGCTAAGGGGGAGTCCAAGCAGTCCTCACCTCAACTTTTTTACTTCTCCCAGGATTCCAAAGAGAAGAATCACTGTTTAATTTAGGGATAATAGCACTATCTTCATTCCTATGGGCTAAGGGATTGTGCCTCCAACCCGTTTGGCAAACCTCTTTATTTAACATTCTTTGCAAAACGTTATAAGCAGCCGCAAAATCTGAAGCTTTTGGAAAGCAAAAGTCATTTCCAGTTTGAACTGCAGGTGGTCAAGGTGAGTGAAAGTTTAGGGATGGAAAGGAGAAAATCTAAGAAGAGTAATATGGACTAATATTTCAAAAAATAATGTCCTGATCTATATGCCAAGAAACTATGGAATATGAGGCTTGATAGCAGGGATTCGGAAGTCAGACTGCTTGGTTTGACTTTCAATTCTACCACTTACTAACTCAGTCACCTTGAGTAACTAATTTCTGTGCCTCAGTTTCCTCCTCAATTATACCAACGCTACCAGAGGCTTTTGGTGATTTGTATGTGAGTTCATAGACTTAAAGCAGAGAAAACAGTGGCTGACGCAGGTAAGTGCTGTACCACCACCTGAAATTCACTGCCATTATTATTAACAATATTAGCATTAGGACAAAAGTCCTTACTCCTTACTTGCTCCTTATTGCCGACACAAACAAAAACCTCAACTTAGAAAGTCTGAACAGTGAGTTTGATGCAGGTTTCCTTTTGGATGGTTTTAAAGGCAGGTGTGTGTATGGAATGTGATTAGTTCTTAGACTCCAGGAAAATTTGAGGTTGAGGAAATAATCAGTTCAAGGTTCAAGTTGTCACATTTGACAAATCTTTAATTCTCATCATTAAGGAATACAGAACAGCCTTCTTATTATCCCTCATAAGGTAATACAATGTATTGGAGAGAAAGCTTTGAGAAACAAAAAAATGCCCTCAATAAATTATGTGCATACGAGGAACTTTATTGAAAGGACAAGGGCGTAAACACAATGCATCTTATTAAAGGACTAGCCACAAGGAATACATTCTATGTTACTTAATGGACTGGCTTGAACAAAAATCTCAGCTATTATTTTACTATCTTGTGGTTTTTAGGCATGAGGCATTGTAAGAAACACAATCCTCCATTAGAAGAACATGCTTTATGGCATTCAATCAGATATTTAGAGATTTCTTTTTTTTTATTAGAATATATTTATTTGGTTTTTGATTTGTTTTATAATATTTTATTGAGCTTTTTTTGGTTTTTCTTTTTTTGTTTGTTTTTAAAGATTTTATTTCCTTGAGACAGAGAGTGAGAGAGCACAAGCAGGGGGGAGCAGTAGAGGGAGAGGGAGAAGCAGGCCTCCCGCTGAGCAGGGAGCCTGACGCAGGGCTCCATCCCAGGACCCTGGGATCATGACCTGAGCCGAAGGCAGATGCTTAACCATCTGAGCCACCCAGGGACCTCTTATTGAGTTTTTTTTTTTTTTTTCCAATTCCAGAAGTCTATTTGCTTTTTTCCCCTAACTTCACCTGCTCATTTTCCCACCCTTTTTTTTTTTTTTAAATATAATTGACATATAACATTGTGTTAGTTTAAGGTCTACCACATAATGATCTGATAGATGTATATACTATGGAATGATTACCACAGCAGGTTCCCTTAACACCCATCACCTCACAGAGTTATACATTTTTTTCTCATTTCATGAGAAATTTTAAGATCTACTCTCTCAGCAACATTTAAACATGTTATACATTATTAAATATAGTCACCATGCTGCATGTTACAGCTTCAGAATTTATTTATCTTACTATACCCAGAAGTTTGTACCTTTGACCACCTTCAACCATTTCCCTCACCCCCATCCCCTGCCTTTGGCAACCACAATATAGTTTTCATAGTACTTATTTAATGTTTTATGGCATTGTAGTAAAGAGTGGCAAAGTATTGGAAACAAAGTAACAACCATAATATTATTATAAGTCAGAATATTATAACTCAGACTACCATACAAATAGGATTGAGCCCTTAGCATGAACTGACTGATCATAAACAGGGAACCAACTGCTAGTTTGTCTAAACTGAGTGATAAATTCAGCTTTAAGAGACAATGTCAGAGAATGTCAAAATAGCTGTTATTTACTGAGCATCTCTATCTTATCAACACCTCTCCTGCAGCCTACCAAACCACCAGCCCATCTGCCATGGATTATTACAATCGCTTCTTAACCAGTAGTCAGAGCTATCCTAATAAAACACAGTCAGCTCAGGGTAATTTCCAGGGACTCCTCAGCTCACTGAAATAAAAGCCAAAGCCCTTGCTATGTCCCACGGGCCCTAAGTGATGCACACCTCCCTCCATAGCGTGTCTGAGATACCACTCCTCTGATGCTCCACCCTCACAGATCCCAGACACACTGCCTGAGGTGGAACATGGCCTTTGCTGAGCTCACTACCCGGGGTACCCTTTCCCCCACAAATTTACATGACTCACTGTCATTCACAGGGCTTTACTCAAGTGTCACCTTCTCAGTGAAGCTTTTCCCAGTCATCCCATAGAACCCTATAGACTCCCACTTCCCATCTAGCTTCCATGCTTTACATTTTTCTCTTAGTACTTACCACGATCTAATAATATGCTTTGTATTTTCAAGGAACCTCCAAAGGGTCAAGCATATTTCTCAGTATTGTTCACTGCTCTCTCCCCGGCAGCAGGCACACAGTAGGGACTCAATAAACATCTGTCCAGTGAATCAATGCTCTCTCCATGTTTGGAACTGTGCCAAGTCCCTTACAGGGAAAGTCTCATTAAATCTTACTACAGTCCTAAGAGGTTGGAGTTCCAGGAGAAGTAACATGAACTGACATGTTTTATGAGGATTGCACTGAGTACTGGTGACTCGGTTGCAGCTGTTGTAACGATCCAGGGCACAGGGGCTGGTGGTCTGGAGCAGGGAGGCTGCAGTAGAGGTTAGGTGGGCCCTGGTCAGACCTCAGGAAAACTCTTAATCGATGAAAACACCAAACTAGAGAAATTAGAGATCTCAGTCAAGGTTATCTAGTCGTCATGTGGTGGGCACCGGGTTTACGTAGGACAAGCTGACTCTTATCCACTGGGCTCTGCTGTTGCTTACATCACAGACCCCGGAAGACTACAAGGCTTCAGGGAGAATCCTTCCTGCAGCCAACAGTTTAACACTTGGTTCTCAGCGACATGTGGCCAATATCTCTATGTCCAGAATTCTTTCTGAGGACTAAATATATGCCACATCTCTCACACCACGTCATATAGTAGATGCTTGATAAAATGTAGCTAACCAGGGATCAACCATTTTGTGTAGATATAACCAAGGTTGTTTATGTTTTGCTTCTCTGAAAAGAACTTGCTAGATGATGGTTTTATTTAACTTCTGTTGTTTTTGATTTTTGGGTTTTGTTGTTGTTGTTGAAAACATAAATATTAAGGTATATGTCCCAGTCTCTGTATAAGGAATATTTTAAAAGAAAAAAAAGAGGAAGGGGGAATGACAAAGGAAGAATCAGAGAAAACAGACACTATTTTGATTACAAGATGAACTCCATAAATCATTTCCTTAAATTAAGATCTATAAAATTCTCAAGAATTTGACTTTTTGGATTCAGTTTGTAATTCATTTGATAACCTGGGCCAATCCTGTGAGTTGCCCTGGCAACCAATTTTTGTAACATAAAGAAGTGCTAGCTGTTAATTGGTATTCGGAGTTAGTAGCTGGTGTCTCTGCTTCTGTCTCCATGGTAACGGACCTGTCATTTTTTCATTTCTGTCATGGTGGGGAGATGTCATTGTGTGTGCCTTAATGCACATGTCCATAATCTCTGGCACAGTATTTAACTGCATAACTATAAATGTGATCACTTTTGAGCTATTAGTGCTGCTGGAAAAAAAAAAAATAGTTGCTCCACTGAAGTCAATTTCATTCTTCCTCTCCATGTGCTATACATCGCAAGCTTCCATTTTGGGGTATGTGTGCATTACTGTTTGTATGGCTGTCTGCACAGGGAAGATTCTGCATAACTTTGCACTTGTGTGTATGGAATATGGATGTTTTAACTATGCAAAATAGGGCAAAAATTGTATAAATCAGGAATAATTTTTCAAGAGTGTTCATCTGAGGCACAAGGTAATATATATTGACTTTAGGGATAAATGTCGATTTAGAGAAATGAGGTCCAGTGTTTTCTGGCTGAGAAAATATTCTCACACTTTGGTTAGATGATGCAGAAATATCTCATATATCCAATTTCTAGCAGGCTTTGATTTAATAGAATATAGGGTAGCCCCCATTTGTTACCTTTCCTCTCCCCATTGTTTCCTACTTAGAACTAAACTGCAGTTAGCTCATTTTTTCTTTGATTTGCACTAGTTTTCTCAGTCCCTGAAGTAGAATTAGTTCCCAATTGCAAATGGTCAGCTAATCTGTCATAGTCTGTCTCATCATTAGAAATACACCAATATCATGATGAAGGCAAGGAAAATGGTTTGAGCCATGTATAGCAATTAATCCTCTTAGAGAGGTAGCAGACATACTAGAAACCAAACTAACTGTAGATTCATTCAACACTTGTTGCAAACCCTCGGCTTTCCATTTATTACCCTTATGGCCCTTGGAGAAAGCAAAAATGTCAGCAAAATATTAAAAACAAATATAAAAACCCCTCTTCCTTAATTTTCCTCATCTGTAAATTAGGCCCACTCTCACCCAGTGATATGCTCATCAATATTTAACAACCAGCTCTCTAGGGGAAGGATGACTAATTTGGAGAATTTATCAGTTTCCGTGGTGTAAATGCTCCCACCATGACTGATTTCAAACTTCCGCCATGGTATCATTGAACATGGAATGGGAAAGAGCTGCTGATAGAGATGCTAGCAAATGTCACTCACAAGCCAGTGCATACGGGCTCTAGGGCTGGGCAATGTTTTTTATGAGCCTTAAATGAGCTGTCCTGGGAAAAAGACTGAGTACATAACAGGTTCCAAAGGCCTTAATTCTTTCTCTTCCCAACCAAGTATTCCCCCCCCTTTTTTTTTTAGTGTTTAAAAAGAATTTCAGCAGCCTTATTAATTCTCCATTTCTTTTAATAGGTCTATTGTTGACCACCACGTGCACCTAACATTTATTTGTAGAAAGTGAATTTGTATGTGTGGTGGTTTTAATGAATGCCCATAGATTCTTTGCCACTCATCCCTTAAAAATGTAGTGCCTAATTCACCTCCCCTTGAGTGTGGGTTGTACTTAATGACATTAAAATATGGTGGAAGTGGGGTGCCTGGGTGGCTCAGTCGTTAAGCGTTTGCCTTCAGCTCAGGTCATTATCCCAGGGTCCTGGGATAGAGCCCCACATCAGGCTCCCTGCTCAGCAGGAAGTTTACTTCTCCCACTCCTCCTGCTTGTGTTCCCTCTCTTGCTGTGTTTCTCTCTGTCAGATGAATTAAAAAATCTTTAAAAAAAATAAAAATAAAATATGGTGGAAGTGATGGCGCATAGCTTCCGAGACTAGGTCACAAAGGGCATTGTAGTTTCCCCTTGTTCCTTCCTTTGAAACTCTTACTTTGGGAGAAGGCAGCTGTTTTGCCATGAGAACACTCCACAGCCCAATGGCTATGCTCTGTGAAGAGATCTATGTGGCTAGAAACTGAGGCCTCCAGTCAACAGCCATGTCACAGTGAACCATCTTGGAAGTTGATTTTGCAGCCCCAGGCAAGTCTTCAGATAACTGAAGTTCTTACAGACATGCCGACTGTAAACTCACAAGAAGTTCTGGGCCAGAATCACCCGACTAAGCTGCGTCCTAATTGCTGACCAACAGAGACTGTGAGGTAATAAATGCTTGTGATTTTAAGCCACTGCGTTTTGGAGTAATCTGTTATACAACAATAGATCACTAATGTGGCATAATTCATATTTGCCCAGAAGCCTAAGACTTAAGTTCATCAGCATGAGATTTTAATTATAAAGTGTAGCGAGCATGTAGGAGAACACTTTAATATTCCCAAGCATTGACAGAGTTTATAATGCCATGGCAGGGGAATGGGCTATTTAGATCCACTATTAATGACTTATTTATTGCGTATGAGTGGCTTATCACTGTTAAGGAGTTTATGTGATGCATGGGTATTTAAAGTTGGTTTTCTGTTAATGAGTCACTTGATCACCTGTGATCTGGGAAGTCTGAGGGAAGAAGCACTTAGGTGTAACCTAAAGGTCAACTTGGTTAGATTCCTGGAAGTGCATGAGGTTAATTAACTGGTGAAATCAGTCCAAATTCCTGGAAGTTCAGACACCAGACTTGAGGATTATTCCTGAGGCAGGTAGGGGGTCACTGGTATAAGAAAGAAATGGCATATATTTCTTTTAAGACAGTATCTCCTTTTATGCTTTTTGATCAATATTTAAGTGGAAATATCCTTGAAGTGCTATATTTTACTGAAAGCTTTAAATGGAATTTTATAGTAGGTCCTAGTAAAGAGGTTATAAAAATACAATTTTTTTTAACAATAAAGAATATTTGGCCTATTTTTTTTAACTTGAGTTTCACACTTTAGACAGGTTATATAATTTCCATATATTTTACAGTTGACTCTTGAACAAGGGTTTGAAATTCACAGGTTCACTTATACATAGAGCTTTTTTAAAATATAAATACAGTTAGTACTGTAAATGTGTTTTATATTCCTGGATGATTTTCTTAACCTTTTCTACTCTAACCTTACTTTATTATAAGAATACAGTATATAATATATATCACATACAAAATGTGTTAATCAACTATCTCATCAGTAAGGCTTCTGGTCAACAGTAGGCTCTTAGTAGGTAAATTTTCGGGGAGTCAAAAGTTACACATGGATTTTTGACTACACGGGGGTCAGCACCCCAACCCTGTTGCTGAAGGGTCAAGTGTACTTTCTTACAGTCTAAGACTAATGGCACGTATTCACATAGTTCCCGAGTGCAAATACCACACCTTCAGATTTTGTAGTTTAACGTAGGACTGCTGAAATGGCACAGCAGTGCCTCTAATGACCGAAACGAATGACATTTTGTAGGAAAAAAATCCCAAATGAGTCTTAATTAATTCAATAGATCACTAAGCAAAGTATGCTAAAGAAATGCTAATTGTACTCAACAAACATATCCAGTGTGAACAGAAGTGTGCAGACGCACCTGCTAGGGATTTATCCATATTTGAGGGTAAAAGGAAAGAAAAAGGTATTTTACATTTTTTTCATAAAGTCTTCTATAATGTGTAAAGAGCAGTAAAGATGCTGCTCAAATTCCAACTAAAGGTAAAATTAATTCAGATGGGATAAAACTAAAAAATTCCGTAGCAAATCTGACTATTTCCAAATTGTTAGTAGTGGACTTTATTCCATTTTATTCCCACTTTCTTAGGAAGTTTCTTAACCAGTCAAACAAACCTCAAGTGGACTAGCTGGTTGTGTGACTACCTATTTTTAAAGTTGACCTTTCTGAGGCCTGCAGCGAAGTATTTTCTTTCTTTTTTTTTTTTCATATTTTCTGCTTGTTTTAAATATTGCTGCTCAAGAGAAATAGCTGGTCCTGTTCTCATACACTTCTTAAATACTGAAAAGACATGAGGAAGAGTTATTTTAATTCAAGCATTTGTTTTATTGAGGGCTAAGTAGAGGCCAGCTAAAGAATTAATGTCACTAATACATAATTCCTTAACTTCTATGATTGCAATTTTTCAATAAAATAGCCAGTTAGAGAAATTAGGTGATAGACAGGAAGCAAAAAAATTGCGAGGATAAACAGTAGGATGACTTCTACGGTATCAAGCTATTGACAGTGACAAGGATAGGACTAGCTGAAAATCCCTAATTCTGTGTCACCTGCCTTTTCTAAACAGGACACACTTTCTGTAAATAATGGAACACCGAATAGTCAAAATTCACCTGGAGATGATATTATGGCTGTGTGAAACTACACCAACAAATTGTCTTTATCCACAAACTGACTATTGCCTTCATCCAAAACAGACCTCCAAATAGACCATTTCTGAAGCCCGTCTAACTTCTCAAGCCTGCCAGTCGTGTTTGCATGGAAGTTCATCCTTCATAATCAGCAGACTCTCACACTTCTAATACACTTTGAATATCTCTATTAACTAGAAAGCTATTTTTTCATTTAATTCCTCTTCCTCGATACTTTATCATTTCCTTATACATGCATCTATTTTAGTGAGGTCAACCAAAAACTATTTAAAAAGGGAAAAAAAGGCTAAAGAAGATGAAAAAGTTAAAATGGTCAGTTTGTGCATAAAACTGTGATGAAATAAAGTTTGAAAACACAGTTAATATTAAGGGAAAATAGTCATCTCTGAATCCAAGGGTATTTTCAACTAACCATTTTCATGTGTAGAAATAAACACTCTAATTAAGATTATATATTTGAGTCGTAAAATTTTTTTTCACATACTCTTGATTAGGATACCTAAAGTCATGAAATATCACAGCTGTAAGAACACTGATCCACCCTATGAACATTTTTTTCATGCCCAGATATATGTGCTAAAGTGGTCATTTTTGTGGAAATATAAAGGTGAATAGACACAGTACTTGCACTCAACGAGCTCACAGGAGAACCAATGCAACTCCTGTTTGTGGGCTGAATCCCTTTTGCTGACAAATACAAACATTTTATCTCTTTAGTTTCCTTTTATAAGAACCTTTTGAAAATCTTTTCCATGTTATTTTTACCTCTTGCTCTATTTGTACTCTGGAGACACACAAGATATTCATGTATGCGTTCAGCATAATTTAATGAGTGCCCACCAGGTATGAAGCACTAGGCTCTATACTCGCTTTGGGATATAAGACATAGTTACAGTCTTCCAGGAACTGTCAGTCTCAAAGGAAAGACAGGCATGGACCTAGGAAACTAGTTAGATAGTAATAATGCTGTGAAAAACAGATGTAAACAAAGTGCAGTTACAGATAGAAAGCCGAACCACCAGCTTGTTTATCAGGATTTGGCAGAGGTTTTCCATAGGAGTTGAATCACTGTTGAGAAGTGAACCAAAGACATGGAAGACTCCAGGGAGAGATGATATTTGAGATGGGACATGAAGGATGAGTAACAATTTGTCAAAATGTCAACAGGGGAAAGGATATTTTAGGCAGAGGGAAAAGAAAGCACATAAAGTCAAATAGTTAGGAACCACTCAGTGAGTTGGAGAATAGATGTTCAGCCTGACTGGACTGTGAAATTGTGTCTGTGGGTCATAGACTCTGACAGGGGAAAGATGATGACTGGGGCTTAAAAGATATGTGGAAATGAGATTATGAAGACATGTAAGCCAGACTGTATAATGTCCATTCAAGATTTTCAGCAGTGGAGTGACACGATTATATTTGTTTTTATGGGCAGATACCACATTTGGGTGGGAGGTGAGCAGTGTGGTCGATGGGACCACACTGTGACCACGATTTTTGGAGGACCACTTAGTTCATTACTATGCTAATACAGATATTTTGATTCTCTAGTAGAGGTAGCAGAAAGCATGGTCCCTAAGTTGACATATTACAGATATGTGCAGAGAGATACTTCTCTGGATATGAATTCCAAATTAACTTAGAAGGGACTCTGGCTTGCCCAGTTTGGGGCCAACGTCCATTTCTGGAACAATCACTTGTGGTCAGGAAGCATGGTCACCTAGTAGAGGAGATGGCGACTGGGATCCTACCTCTGCAGCCCAACAGTGAGACTCAGACAAGCGAGAGGAAGGAACATTATTGCGATTTAGGAAGACAACTCAGTAGGTTTTCACTAGGAGGTACAGACAATAAATTCAGTTTGGAGCACATTTTCCAAGTTCTTTATGGTTGTAGTTTAACCAGGGTTTGGCGTCAGGTGCAATCAGAAAAGGCAAGCACAGATTGCGTTCAAATATTTGAAGATGCCTTGGTGATAGTGCTCAGGTCTCCATCTAAAGTGAAAGGTAACATCTTTTGGGAATCTGGAAATTGATGGTTCGCATGCAGTTTTTAGTCCATGGTTCAAAAAAGTAATCAGTCTTAACCCTCTGCTTCTCCCTGAGAATGAGGGAGTATTCTGCCTTCCTAAAAATATAAATATATTTATAAAAATATAAATAAAAATATAAAATCTACAACTTTGAACAGCTACTGGGAAATAAATTTACTCATTAGCTACTAGTATTTTACTACGTCTTGTTAACGTCTAAACAGATCTGCAGAGTTTATGCAGATACCAGAAGTTTAGTCAGATTGGAATTTATTAAAACTCTACAGATATAGATTCCTAGATCTATGTTTCTCAGCTGGATGTATTGTTTCTTTAACCCTCTGACCTTGCTTGGTATTTCCAGTAGTGAGTTTCCCACACATGGTTTATCTCATTTGTGGATTGTATGATGTGGATTATTAATATTTTTTAAACACTAGGTTTATTTTTCTCTATCTCAGAGAAGTTTTGGTTTTCACCCATTCCATCCCTTCATGTGCATCTGGGGGGTATATTTTGAAAAATGGGCTAAATAAAGACAATTAAAAAGAGAAATAGCTATTTTACCACATCCCCAAAAAGCTATAAAACACTTTCCAAAGGAAAAAATGTAAAAAGTGTTTGGATTAGAGCCTTGGGAGAATATCTTAAACTTTCAGACCTCAGTTTCTTCATATGAAAAATCGTACGCAAAATATACAGTTTTAGCGATTCTCAACACAGGTCTCATTTGGGAAATTTTGGACAAGCTATTCGATTCTATGTGTAAAAAGCAAGTGTGGGTAATCCCCAGTGTAGAGGCCGTGAATGGATTAAATGCTTGTATCTTAAGCTATGGATGCTTGGTGTACTCTAGGATGATGCTCAAATCTCACAAATGAAGACTCCATCAATACCCTAAATTTTTTTTAAAGATATTTTATTTATTTATCTGAGAGAGAGAATGGGAGACAGAGAGCATGAGAGGGGGAGGATCAGAGGGAGAAGCAGACTCCCCGCTGAGCAGGGAGTCCGATGCGGGACTCGATCCCGGGACTCCAGGATCACGACCTGAGCCGAAGGCAGTTGCTTAACCAACTGAGCCACCCAGGCGTCCCAATACCCTAAATTTTAAACCCTCTTTCTAAAGGCACAGGGCATAGACCAAAAAGCAAATAGCGCAGTGACTATGGGATGACACTGATCTTCCACAGAAAATACAATGGCCATAGAGTACAATATCAAAGCCCTGGAGCATCTAATGGACAAATCCAAAAAATCTAGATTCATTATTTCCAGAAAACGCTGTAGGAAGCCTTATGGCATTACTAACTGGCCAATACTTGCACACTTCAAGACTATATGTAAACAAAGGCATAATCAAAGTGGGAGATTGAGGAAATCAGAACCCTGAAGCAGGAAGCAGGTATTCCAGGGCAGATAGCATCCAACTAAAACATGGGACTTGGGATAGACTAGAATGGTTTAGGCAGGTATCAACCGTACCCAATGTAAAACTTTATAGTTCATTGGCTCTAAGCATGTAGAGTAACCTGTGTAGTGATTCCACTGGAATATATGGGCTCATTCATTCTCCACAAGTCCAAGTGCCTTCTTCAAAAATTCACAGGTTAATTCTTCAGAATTATCAAAGAAGTTTGAGTAAAGAGACTGACTTATCTCTTGCCTGTATTCTTGCACATAGCATGGGCAGGAACAATGATCTTCAGTGCCTAGGAGAGTGCCTGGCATGTGTTTGGTGCTCAAGGGAACAGATATGTTCAATCTCCCCGGCTCACTTTTTTCTAAATTAAAGAATGAATTTTATGCATTGCCAGGCTGAGAAGGGCCCTTCTACCAGCTGCACATGAATACTTGACCAGGTGCAATGACCTGAGGGTAGATACAGAGTGCTACTCTAGGATGGGCATTTTCAAGCTCTAGATGGTCAGGGATTACTGTTTTGAAGCATGATAAGGGTTAAAGAAGAAAGGACTGGATTACCTATAGGAGCTGAAAAACAGCAGGCTCCCATGAAACCAAAGGTTAGCTTAGTTAAGTTCTGAGGACTAAATCTGGAGATGCCTGAAAATTGGACAGTAGAGAAAAGAAGGGTCAATCTGGCATTAATGGGAAGGTCCAGCACTCAAAAAAGACAGAAAGCGTGAGGCTTGGGCACCATGGAAGTTGACAGGGTAGCTCTTGCAGTGAATACTGTAGGTACCAGTAAGATTGAGCAAACCAGGAAAGACAGAATGAACAAAGGATCCTCTGATGAGACGATATGGTAGATGGCTGGAGATGGGAGGGGGCCAAGGATCAAGGAGGGCCTAAAAAGAGTAAGCTATGCCTTGAAAGCCAATCAAGTTATGCTAACAATAACACAGAGGCAGTTTGCTGTAAACAGCGTTCAGGAAGTAACAGTAACTCAAAGTCTATAGTAAACACACAATAAGCATCTTATACATATTTATCTCATTTAACCCTTACAACAGCTGGAAAGGTAGGTATACTATTCCATTAACAGATGAGGCAACTTAGGGGTATCAGCTCCCTAACGAGTGTCGTGTATAAAAAAATAGCACAGAAGAAATAGAGAAATTATAGCTCTTTCAGTTGTGTTTGTCAGGTTGTTAATCAGGGTTCTGCCAGGAACCGGAAGATACCCTCCAGTGCAGAGAATTTAAGAAAGGGAATATTGACAGAGATGTGGAGAGACCCTCAAGAAACCAACAGAGCTAGCAATAGGAAGGAACATTTATACCCTGACATTTGTCACCTAAATAGATAAGAGTATTGTTCTTGGCATGGAGATGTCCTTCTGTGAAGAGGGCTTCCTGACAGGTGCTGTGGCCTTTGGGAGCTCAAAGTAGCCAGTCCACAATGATTGAAGAGGAGGAAAATCTGAGGACTGAAGACCTTTTCCTCCCTTTTCTCCCTCCCCTGGTCTCTTGTTAATACCTTTACCACCACTCCCATATGTGAAGCCCCCTGGAAACCAGAGGGCAAGGAAGACTGTGGAAGGAACCTATGCATCCTCCCCCCTGGGGCAAGGAGGGTCTGCGGAGAAAAACCAGAGTTACTCAACCCAGTGGGTAAATTTCTGCTGACAACATAGGTCAGTGGTTCAAAAACTTCTCTGGGCATACAAATAATTGGAGTTTTTTTTTAAAAAAGGCAGATACCTGGGCCTGCTTACCACCCATTCCAGAAACTGTGAATCATGAGGTCTGGAGTAGGACTCATGAATCTGCTTCTTCAACCGAGCAAGATATTCAGCAAATATTCATTCCATCACAATATGATAAATACCTCCTTAAATAAAGAAGGAAGGTCCTGTCTTTGAGACCCTACTTTCGTGTCAAGGCGTTATCTTCAGGGAATTCCTGGGAGTGGCATCCTGTAGCATCCTGGTTAGTCTGTCTTTCTGTCTGTTTAACTACGAACAAAGGCTTTGAGGTTAGTAACAACTGAGTCTGAATTCTTACTCCGTCACCTAAAAAAATGTGACCTTGTCCTTTCTAAGCCTGTTTTCTTATTGCAAAAGTAGAGTGATAGGACCTAATTTACAGGGTTGCAGTGAGGACTATATGTAACAAAAAGAAAGAAAAATTAAAAATAAAATAATGCCTTTAGCAACAAACATACAATAAATGCTATCTACGTTATTATTATTATAAGCTGTTACCATTTTGTGGTGCTTTGTCATAATCCATGCTCTACAATAGCATTAGATGTGGTCTACAGAGTCAAAGCCGCAATAGGGAACAGACAAGCTAGCTCAGTAAAGAAGACTGCAAGCACTTTACTCATGTTTAATAATGCAAATAATGATTTAGTCTTTGTACCTTGAGGCTTCAGATGTAAACAGAGGAGAGAAATGGCAAGATGAATATGAGGGAGGAGACCTAGTTTACTTTTCTTTACCCATTATCTATTCAAAGCCATTGAAAAAGATTCCCAGCAGGCTTCTAGTAAGTTGGGGAGTGATGAAAAGACTGTTCAGGAAAAAAAAAAAAAAAGACTTCAAATTTGTTCTTGAAATATATTTTATTACAGTTGGCTTGCCTAATTTATGGGATGCTCAGAACTACAACCCAAGTTTATGTCTGGAAAAGAATCAAAAATGTTTCTCCTTTAGTCAGTAAACAGTGAGTCCTTTGTCTTGTTTGAGTTCAGGGGGCCCACGTAGTGGGAGTCTTTAAATCTCTCCCAGCAACTCCTCAGTGCCCCCAAGTTTAGTCTCAGATACTTCTGGAACATCCCTTCGAAGCAGTCACTGATGCCCTTCCAGCTGTGATGCTGCAGGACACGAAAATCCTAGCTTTGGGTCAAGTCCACGCTCTTTCTTTTCTTTCTTTTTTTCTTTTTTTGGCTTAAACAGTTGAGAATGATGGTTTGCTGCTTTGGCTACAAATAAGAATTATCTTGGAGCTTTTAAAAACATCAGTACCCAAGACTCACCCATAGATATTTTGAATTTATTGTTGTGGGGTGAACCCCAGGTATTGGCATGTTTCAAGTCCACGCTCTTAGGAAGACCTCCAGTCCCGAAGGCAGTAGCCCATGCGTCGCAGCACCAAGAAGAAGGAGAGTACAGAAAGAAGGCCTCCCTGATTGGAAGAGGGCTTTTTCTCCCCATACAAATAGAGAGTAGAACCGGGCAGCTTGAGATGGGCAATGGACTAGGTGGGGAGGGAATCTACCGGATTCATCCCCCGAAAAAAGACAGTAAAAACACAATTATTCAAAGATTTGTCACATGTTCACAGATTAAAAGGAAAAAATGCAGTGTTCAGAGGCTCCTGTGAAGAAATTTAAGAGGGAAAGAAAAATGGGATGTCAGGGTGAATTACTTTGTCCTTCTGCCATGATTTAAAGCAACAGTTCTGAATGGGAGGTGATTTTTGTCCCTGAGGGGACATTTGGCAATGTGTGGAGACATTTCTGGTTGTCCCAACCTGGGGCAGGGGAGATGCCATGGCATCTAGTCAGTAAAGGTCAGGGACGCTGCTCGACATTCTACAATGCACAGGCCAGGTCCCTTCCCCCAACAAAGAATTACAAAATCCAACATTTCTGTAGGGCTGAGGTTTACAAATACTGATTAAGAGTATTTCTCAACATCTTTAACTAGCTTTTTCAAACCTCAGTGAGCTTCAGAATTCTATACAATTGTCTGTGTCTCTAGATAAACTCTGATTAACGCAAACAGTTACACGTACTAGGAAGAGTTTTATCATGGCTCTATGCCACCCAGTGTTGAGAATTATTTAAGCCATTATTTACTAACTGCCACTTTATCTTGAAAGAAACTTGATAGCCCATGTCCAAGTCCATTCTTAGGGTAGTAAAATTTTAAAAGGAACAAATAGAAGAAGTTTCACTAACAGTGACTAAACCAATTTATTGCTTAAGATTCCTTAGATCCAAGGAGAAGGTGCCAGATCATCAACATGTGTGGGAGGAAAGAAGATCTGTGGTGTAATTCTGCAGCACAAAGAGGAGAAAGTATTTTTTTATGTTAATTCTATTTTAAGCACCACACAAGGCCATTTAGAATAACTAAATAAATATTTCATCAGCTTTGCTTTTTTTTTTTATCATCCATATAAGCTAGCGTTATTAAAGGTATCTGTATTGCCAGTTCTCTTGTGAGGATAAGATAGGCTGCTTTTATATTTTGGCCCCTCTGTTTCTTTCAAAAGTTTCTGTCAGTGGATTTTTTTTTTTTTTTTTTTTTTTTAGCTCCTCTGGAGAAACTTTCCCCTGAAGGAAATACTTTCTGATATGAACTTAGTTGAAATTTACCTTGGCCAATTCTCCTTCCTTGTGGTTTGTGGCAACTTTTGAATTATACTACTTGAACAGAACAGCCACTTCAACATCCAAGTTGGTAGAAAAGCCCTTCCCAGCCTCTCTGTGCCTCTTGATGATGTTATTGTGTATTTTGCACAATGGGCTCCATCTCTTATGAAGGTATTTGGAGCAAGGAAGGAAAAAGCACAGGAGGAAAATTAGAACTTGTTATTCTCAGGGACACCGGTGAATTAGTAAATACCCATGAAATTAACTATGTAAGATGTAAATCTTTAGTCTCAGTTCTGTCAGTGTTGCAATGGTCCCTGAACTGCAATTTTTTAGAGATGGGAGAAAAAGAAAACAGAACTTCTAAACCTGTAACAGAGGGTAAGACTTAATTATAAATGACTTCAATCAACCTGCCCTTACCTGAATGTAGTATTACAAATATTAAAAACTACTGAAAACTGTAAACCTAAAACCTAAAACCATTAAAAAATTAATTTACTTGGTTAAGATTCCCTCTTAGAAAGCTCTAGTCTAGGTAGTGTCTCCATTCCCCTACTTAGGGGAAAAAAATATGAATGTAAATGTAAATATAAAGGTAAGGATAAATATGTATATATATATATATATACACACACACACACATATATATACTCTTTTTACTTCTAGACTCTATTCTAATACAAAGCAAATTTGTTGGCTGTTTTTCAGCTATCTAGAAAGTGAAAGGCTGATCATAAGATAAAATGACAAATCCCAAATAGCTAAGACAATTTTATTTTGAGCTTTCAACTGACATCAACTGGCTCTAAGTCTTTAAAGGGTAGGTCAAGACTGACAGTGACTATGTGGACCCTTGGTAGTTTCTCTCTGTGCCTTCTGTGTGGTCAGCAACTCTTTAGGGATCAGTTTCCCTCCTATTTTCCCCTTCCTACCCACCACCTTTTATTTCAAGCTCAAAAAAACATTAAGCCTGTGTTCTTAGAATTCAAGTCTTGCTTACCTAGGATTCCTTTCCTGGCCAATATAATAGAGAGTTCCATTTTAAATCTTGCTTACTGGTTTTCATTCTTTTCACTGACTTTGAAAGAATAATTATGAACTCAACATTCTCAGACTATACCATGGTTTGGTTTGGTTTTGTTTTAAATGAGGATGTGCAGATAGTCTACTCTAGAGAAGAAACTTAAAGCCCATTTCCAAATGCCTTTTTCTGAGACTTGGAGAGTATTCTTCTCTAAGGAACACTCAGTAGTGTCAATGTAAGGACACCTGAGAGAAAGTGACTTGTGGGTCAAGCACATATGAGCCTCTGGAACATGACTAGACCAGACTAGAGAAACTAACAAAAGATTATATTATTACTTGGTGTATTTTCACCTTTTCTATTCTATTCACAGAAATGGATATTAGGCTTAAGGGAATTGGAAAAACCAAACTATCATGAAGAAAAAAAAGTATTTTTATTTTTATTATTCTAAACTCAGCCTTCACAAAGTTGAATTTTCCATTCTATGTCATGTTAATTTAAAAGACTAATTTGGTTTTCTGTGGCAATGGGACAAAAAAAATATAGAGAGCTAAAAATCATTCCTTAGGACCATACCTTTGTCAAATAATAGAAAAATAGCAATATAGTCAGAAGACTAGAATCCACTTTTCCTTCTTTTGCTCATTCTTTTGTGGGAAAGCTCCAAAGAGATGAAGAAATAAAAATCAGGCAGGTGAAAAAGAAGAATAAAAAAAAAAAAATGAAGAGGGGAAAATACAAGGGCAGATGAACTTAACTATCTATAGTTCCTCAAGAGCCTGCATTGTTAGGGTGTAAATATACATTAACTCTCCCTCTATGAAAGACAGAGGGAGAGTTTTCTTTTAAAACACAGTAGAACCTATGTGATCTGATAAGTGCGGCCATCAAAGGGAATTATTTTTAATACTTAGGAAGTTGTTACTTATTAGGGAGACACTAAAATGTCAGTCAAGCGACATTTCAGACTCTGCGGGAAACATGGATACTGCTATAAAGCTCCAAACCTTGACTGAATTGCAGTCAAGTCCAAGGTCAGAGCAAGTTTGCAGCACCGACCAGGCCTCCAGATTCCCAATCCAACAACCCTTCATTATGCCTTGCATCTCTAACATAGAGCTGAGATAAGGGAATAGTGATCATTCTTAAAGAGGTTGTGCTGATCAAACAGCGTGCTCAAAAATTCGTTGTCTACCTGCAACTTCGTAACAGGACCTTATTTGGAAAAAAGGTCTCTTCAGATGTAATTAGTTCAACTATGATGAGGCCATAGTATATTAGAATGGGGCCTAGATCTAAATGATGTGTCCTTAAAAGGCCATGGGAAGATTGTCACTGTGAATTGGCATGACATTTGAGATTGTGGTGAGACAGAGAGATTGGTGTGAGGTTTTTACATGCCAAGGAATGCCACGGACGGCTGTTAACCACCAGAAGCTAGGCAGAGCGGACAACAGACTCCCCCCCCATAGAACCACTCACACCTTGATTTCAGACTTCTGGCCTCCAGTACTATGAGGGAATACATTTCTGTTATTTTAAGAAACTCAGTTTATAGCAGTTTTTTATGACAGCCCTGGGAAACTAATATCTTTATTCATATCTTTTTTTTTTTTAAAGTAAACCCTATGCCCAACACAGAACTTGAATTTGTAATCCCAGGATCAAGAGCTGCATGTTCTACTGACTGAGCCAGCCAAGCATCCCTCTTTGTTCAAATCTTTCTTCACAATACTTTAAAAAGTCTTCACATGCTGTTCCCATCACTGACCCGGCTATTAAAGCTGGACACACCAATGCCCTTTCGTGTCTTTCTAGGTTTTCCTCATGAGTAGTGATGTGTTATGCTGAGAAAAATTCTTGGATCTACATTGATATCACATTGCTTTTGTCGCTTTTAAACAATGGACCGTGTTTTCCCATGCTGTGATAGCTACTGTTGATCATGAAAGAGAATAGGGAATCCACTTCATTTAAATCCAGTGAAATTGGAGAGTAGAGACTCCACTTCATTTAAATCCAGTGAAGATGTAAGAGGAAGTTCCATTTAAAATACATAGCACAACGGAAGTTCGCTTTATGCAAACAACGAAGAAAGCTTAAAAAATAATGCTGTTGACTTCCCGTACACTAAAGTACTCTTTGACTCAGGAAGATAACTCAGGTCTTACCAAGAATGAGGTGTCTGAAAATAAGTACCAACAGAGACCTCCCTGCAGTGACTGGCTGAAATCAAACCTTTCCCAGTCCTCTTTACGGCACAGTTACCATTACCTACTGCTTGTCTTGCTAGAACCCCAGCCTGACCCATGCATGAAGATACTATTTTTATGCTGATGGCAGGGTATTTTCAGAAATCCAGCCACACTTAAGAAAAAGGAGTCCCACTGCTGTTGCTAACCCTTCCTCACAGCAGTGTGTGCTGAAGGAGATGAGAAATTTCCCAAGCCAGGTCAGTGGGAGAAGCAGCCTGCATGTGTGGTCCGAAATAGTATCTGTAGTTCTGTCTGTTTTTATTTTTCCTAGAACTGCTTGGAAATAAATACCCTTGATTTTGTTACAAAAGGGTGACCCTCAACCACTACTTTTGGGAATTGTGCCTAAACTTTAGGCTGCACCTTGAACAAGCTTCTATTTTTGGACTCCTTTCTGATTTTCTGATAGGTTTGCTACAAATCAAATAAATCATTTTGGGCCTGGGTTTCTTCACTAGTGAAATGGGAGAGAGTAACAAATCGGTGAATTGGGAGGATGAGCTGGGTGTGTGTATCCCCTGGATTTTTTTAGAAGCCTCTTGCAAATAGATGGCAAAAAGAGGAGGGGGGAAAAAAAAGAAGAGTTTGCCTTTTGAAAGACCATCTTAACTCCTTAAGGAGGTAGTGGTTTCAGGAAGGGCCTATAAAGCAAATTGGAATTGTCAGTGTTCAAGAATAAATATGGACTCGGGAAACTGAGCCAGGAATCTGTGGGGCTGCATTGGAAGCTCAGGTGTGCACTGCTTAGTCATATAGGAAACATGGAAAGGAAATGCACTATGACTCACAGCAGTTTAACAATGTCAGCAGGACAGGGGTACAGGGCAATAAAACCAGGAGAATGGAGTACAAAGTAGCCTTTTAAGGGAAAAATATAAGAAGGGGAACCCATCTAGAAAAGAAAAATATGGAGCAGAGGAAAAGCTGTGAAAGGAATCATATATAATCCACCAAAAAGCAGGATTGTTCATTAGCAGGCAGTGTTTTTAATATGCAGTGATGACAAATAATCTTGCCGGTGAATGTGTGTCACAGGCTGGAAAGTGGAGACAGTGAGAAGAAAGGATTTTAGGGCACACCTTAATTTAAATCCCAAGCCCATGGCTTATTAACTTTGCAGTGTCAAGCAAGTTACTGCATTTTTCTGACCTTATCTATAAAATGTGGATGGTAACTGTCTTTTGAGACAGTTGTGAGTATCTGGAATAGGAAAATAGGAAAATAAAGCTGTTAAGAGAAGGCCCACTCTTTAAAACAAACAAACAAACAAAAAACAAAATAAAATCTGCCTAGAGTAGAGACAGTAAAGAGGGGAATTTAAGATTAGCAAGGTGGGTAAACCTTGAGCTGTGATGTCTAAGGCCTGGGATGAAAGGATGTCAGCAGCATTTGAAACTCATTCTAGAAGTGGTACTTGGAGCTCTGATGTGAAACAGATAACCCACTCCGTGGTGACTAATATGGCTGTTTGCACAGAGTGACTCAGGCGGTGCCATTGAGAACTACATAAAAGTCAAACAGATGTTATCACAGCATATAGACTTTCCTAAACGGATCATACAATTCAAGGAAGGATAGAAAGCAAAAGAACACTGGAATCAAGAGTGAGGTTTTTCTGTGAATCGTAAGTACATAAATCAAAGTCCTGAGAGAACAAGGAGGAGAATTCCCTTAGTGGAGTCACCACTTGGATTCTAAGATGCTGTGAACAAATAAATGAAATGCTGGGGGAATGGGATAGAAAATCTCTGAAAGGTGAAGATGAAATCATACAGTAGCATTGCCACACCCAAAGGAAGAAGATGTGCAATGTGGTTGTGAGGCGTGCCCTTGGGGTCTGAGGCCAATAGTAACCAGGGTCATAGCTAACATCTGTGAGCACTGAGCATATGTCAGGCCCTGGGCTAGGGAACGCACCCTGTCACAGGGAATCCCCATGTTACCCAACTGTTATTATTCTCATTTTATAGACTAAAAAACTGAATCTTTAAAAAGTCAACGCATCTTTGGATTATAATACAAATGGTCAAATTAAGGTTCTTATGATTGTCTTAGTAATTGACCCCTGTCCTGGTGAGATAAAGACCAATAATGGACCAAGAATAAATAAGAAGAAAGGGAAGAGAAATTTTTAAAGATATTTTGTATAAATATTTTTTAATAATTTTAAATATTAAACTTTTAAAAATATTGTGTATTTCTTCTAGCTTCTCTGCTTTAGCCATTATGCAAAAAAAAAAAAAAAAACTACAAATGAAAATAAATAAATAAAAATGAAGAAGAAGAATAGAGCATGGGCCCTTTTGATGTTTGGGCAGAGCCCCTGTTGTGAGGAGTGTCAAAGGTCATGGAGTCAGACAAGCTGGAGGTAGAGGAGTATGCCAGATGGTATCCCAAAGGAGATCCTTCCCTTTCTTCAGTGGTTTATTTGAGGATTTTATTCTTTCATGAATGAGGTCTGATGCCTTGACAGATGGTTTTTATTGATTATTACAGGTGAACCTTTTCCTCTAAGCAAAACCTCAGTCCCCAACTTATATTTGTGAAACCACCATCTTCCATAGTTTACAGAACTGAACAGATACAAATGAATCCACATGTTCTGATCCATAACTCTCTACTTTTATAATTTTCACATACAATCATACATGTTTATAAGCAATATTTTGAAAGTACTCCTAAAATGGAGATTGAGTCTTGACAAAGCATTATATATGGAAAAGCAGGGAGAGGTATGAACAAATTAAAATTTCATCCTAAATCCCCTCTACAGGGACTTATGTGGAACCATGAAAAGGCTGTCAACAGTCATAGAGGCCATAGAGATCAGGGGAAAAGAACTAGTAAGTGTTGGAGATCAGAACCTAGGTTGATCTGATTAGGACCCACTTCCTTATGCTCCTGAAATGTATGAAAAACAAACAATGAAAAGTCTCCTGTAAAAGAGAAGGCCTTGACAAATGGAGACTCCTTAAAAGAAAATTTAAAAACCCATATAACTTTAAGAAAACAACCCAAGTTACAACTGCACCAAAAGTAATAAAGTATCTAGGAATAAACTTAACCAAAAAGGTCAAAGACCTGTACTCTGAGGGCTATAAAACAGTGATGAAAGAAATTGAAGACAACACAAACAAATGAGAAGACATTCCATGCTCATAGGTTGAAAGAATAAATATTGTTGAAACATCTATGCTACCCAAAGCAATCTACACATTTAATGCAATCCCTATCAAAATAGCAATAGCATTTTTCACAGAACTAGAACAAACAATCCTAAAATTCGTATGGAATTACAAGAGACCCCAAATAGCCAAAGCAGTCTTGACAAAGAAAAACAAAAATGGAGGTATCACCATTCTGGAGTTCAAATTATATTACAAAACTGTAGTAATCAAAACAGTATGGTACTGGCACAAAAAAAGACACATAGATGAATGGAACAGAATAAAAAATCCAGAAATAAACCCACAGTTATATGGTCAATTAATATTCTATACAGGAGGAATGAATATCCAATGGGAAAAAGACAGTTTCTTCAACAAATGGTGTTCAGAAAACTGGACAGCTACATGCAAAGGAATGAAAATGGACCACTTTATTTCACTATACACAAAAATAAACTCAAAATGGATTAAAGACCTAAATGTGAGACCTGAAACCATACAAATCCTAGAAGAGAGCACAGGCAGTAATTTCTTTGATACTAACCATAGCAACATTTTTCTAGATATGTCTCCTGCAGCAAGGAAAACAAAAGTAAAACTATTGGGACTACATCAGAATAAAAAGCTGCTGCACAGCAAAGGAACTATCAAAACAAAAAACAAAAACAATCAAAACAACAATAAACAAAAAAGGCGACCTACAGAATGGGAGAAGATATTTGCAAATGACATGCCTGATAAAGGGTTAGTATCCAAAATATTTAAAGAACTGATCAAACGACACCCAAAAGACAAATAATCCAAATAAAAAATGAGTAGACATTTCTCTGAAGAAGACATCCACATGGCCAACAGACACATAAAACAATGCTCAGCATCACTGGTCATCAGGGAAATACAAATCAAAACTACATTCTGACAGAATGGCGAAAATCAAAAGCAAAATAAACAAGTGTTGGCGAGGATGTGGAAAAAAAGGAACCCTCTTGCATTGTTGGTGGGAATGCAAACTGGCACAGCCATTGTGAAAAACCATATGGAAGTTCCTCAAAAAGTTAAAAATAGAATTATTCTATGATCCAGTAATCACACTACTGGGTATTTACCCTAAAAATACAAAAACACAAATTCAAAGGGATACATGCATTCCTATGTTTATGGCAGCATTATTTACAATAGCCATGATATGGAAACAGCCTAAGTGTCCATTGCTTGATGAATGGATAAAGAAGATGTGGTAAATATATACAATGGAATACTATTCAGCCATAAAAGAGAATGAAATCTTACCATTTGCAACAACATGGATGGAGCAAGAGCATATCATTCTAAGTGAAACAAGTCAGTCAGAGAAAGACAGATACCATATGATTTCATTCACATGTGGAATTTAAGAAACAAATGAGCAAAATAAAAAAGGGAGAAACCCAGAAACAGAGACTCTTAACTACAGAGAACAAACTGATTGTTACCAGAGGGGAGGTGGGAGGGAGGGATGGGTAAAACTCATAGTGGGGGAATAAGAGTGCACTATCATGATGGGCACTGAGTAACTGTGAATCATTCTATTGTACACCTAAAACTAATATAACACTGTATGTTAGCTATACTGGAATTAAAATTGTTTTAAAAAATTTTAATAAAAAATAAATTTAAAAAAGAAAAAAATAAAATGCAAGGTAAATGTTGTGAAAAAATTGAACTTTTTTGGACAGTTAAGAGTCACAATAGTTTCACAGGATAGAAATAAGGAAAACTCAAAAAATAGAGTATAAAATGACACTTCACTTTCTTCTTCCCTCTCAGCAACATGTTTTAGCTTCATCACAATTTTTCTCAAGATATGTTAATTTGCTAGGGCTGCCATAACAAAATACCACAGACTGGGTGGCTTAAACAGCAGAAATTTATTTTCTTACAATTTTAGAGGCTAGAAATCCAAGATCAAGGTTTCAGCAGGTTTGTTTTCTTCTGGAATCTCTCTCATTGGCTTGCAGATGGCCACCTTCTGGCTGTCTTCTCTTGGCCTTTTTTGGGTGTGCATCCCTGGTGTCCCTTTCTCTCTTCTTCTAAGAATATCAGTCATACTGAATTAGTGCCCACCCATCCAACTTCATTTAAGCCTAAATACTTCTTTGAAGACCCTATGTCCAAATAAAGACACATTCTGAGGAGCACTGGGTGTAAGGACTCTAGCATGTGAATTTTGGGGTCACACAATTGAGTCCAAACATTAGGATAGCTATGTTCTCACATACCTCAGAAACTCTGCTTTCCTCTAACCCTTCTTCCACTTATTAATGAACAAAGTTCCCCTGAGTATATTAAGTTAAATTTGAGATCTGGAAGAGATTAGACCTCAACTAAAACAGCAGGGTAACTGATTATATAGCTCTTCATTATAGTTCAGCAAGGTTTCCATCTGAGAATCTAGTATTCGTATCTGAACTGGAATCAGTAGAACACCAGTCTGCCAACAGGACACTAGGCTGAATTTATAGTGGCAGTAGTTGATAAATCCAAGAACATATAATCATACAACAAAGGGCACTGAGCCATATATTAACTGACAAGGACCGCATTTTCCCAAGCTCCCTACCTGCTCATGATAGGCTTTCCCAGAAGAGGTGACAGGTGTTCATGTGAGCAGTGGGTCTGGGCAAGGTTGAACTAATTGAGTTGGGTCATTATTATGGGCCCTATTAAGTCCAAGAGTTGCAATGAAAGGGAACGCAATGTGGTTAATGCAATGAGAATTTCTGTAGATGAGAATCTCAAGAATGAGATTTTTGTGACATTGTGGATGGCCTCATGACTATTATCATAGAGTAGTAGTCAACGCTCCATCAGAATGCTCCAGGGTGGTGGCTGTGTTGGCAATGATGGTGGAGTTAGATTGCTTGACTACAACATGAAAACTTGAGGGTTCTTGCTCCAACAATGGAGAAAACTTTGACTTCTCACCATCACTACTATATATTCCATTGGCATGGATAAAACTGGTCCCTCCACCAAAGCTGTGGCAAACAAAGAAGCCTAAAGATCTGTGTGGTGGTCAACATGGTTTTCAGTCTGTTCTGGAATCAGGCCAGTGCTTGCCTTTTCAATGGTCCAGTGCACATGCAGCCCTAGTAGGGGTGACTGGCCAAGGTGAAAGAGTTGTTTGTTGATGGATGCCGGGGTAAAAATCATCACACTTGGTTCCAGATCTACAAATACTGATGCAAGACGCAGGCTCCACGAAAAAGCTGTTGAACAGGTGGTCCTCTTCCCTACTATCTTGTTCCTGGGAACTTGGACTACAGGCTGGATGTTTTATTTCAGGCAGCAGAGTTCTCAGCAGGGACTGTCAGAGTACCAACTAGGCCAGACTGGGTAGAGAACTACTCACATATGGTGAATATTTGGAGCGATGATTTTGTTTAGAGGAGGCAAGATGACTTGCAGCACAAATATCTCGCCAACACAGCATGAAGAAGTTCGTAAGAAGAAATTAAAGATGACATTGTAGATGTCCAGTTTTCTGATCCTTTGGGAGAATTACGAGTTTATTAGACCTGAGTTATTATTGCCACCCACAGGTTTTGGCCTTAGGAAATTCGTAATGTAACAATTCCCCATGGACTCATACATTTTCATACGGATTTCCTGACACAGAAAGTTAGCAGTTGCTCCCCTGACACAGACATACTGCTGGTCCCTCCAAAACACATTGTCCCCTTTCCTAATGCACATTCCACCCAATTCGCTATCCAAAATAACCTTACACTAAATACTTCCAACTTAAATAGGAGCCCATTTACAGTGATAGAAAATTACTTCCTATTTATGAAGCTGAAGTTAATTTGAAAAATCCTAACAGACCCTAATATTTTCTACTCTGAAGAGCTTCATTAAACTCATAATAATTCCTTGATTAGTTATCCATTTCCATTTACTTAAAAAGGAGTTCCATAAATACTAATCTGAGAGAAATTCAGCTATACTGATGGTACAAGGATAGTGATTAAAAAATAAAACAAGATGAAACCAGAGAGGGAGACAAACCATAAGGGACTCTTAATCATAGGAAAAAACTGAGGGTTGCTGGAGGGGAGGGGGGTGGGGCAATGGGGGAACTGGGTGATGGACATTAAGGAGGGCACATGAGGTAATGAGCACTGGGTATCATATAAGACTGATGAATCTCTGACCACTACCTCTGAAACCAATAATACATTATATGTTAATTAACTGAATTAAAGAAAGAAAAAAAGGAAGAAAAAAAAGAAAGAAGAAAAGAGAAGAGAAAAGAAATGAAACTGCTGGAACCTGAAAGTCCTTGGATCTAATGTTTAAGAATGACAAGACATCTCCAGAGTTTTGCTCTTCATACCTGTTCAGATATAAGGAGGAAAGGAAAAGGAAAGCAATGAAGCAAGCAGGAAATGAGAAGTGCAGTTGGGTATTCATGGAAAGTCCTTTAAAAGGGCGAGGATAAAAATCTAGGACTGAATAATAGTGAAGAATGGTGGTTCTGTGATCCCTCCATCTGAACATGCATCACCATGGATGTGAGGGCACAGTCTCCAATGAAATCCCTGCTCTGTATCTTAGCTCAGTTAGTGCTGAAAGCAGTTCATTCCTAGGTGTCCCACTTTTGGCTGGAGAATTTAATAACAATAGCAGATATTTACTGTTAAATCACTACAGGCCAGACACTGTGCTCTGTGCTTTACTTGTACAATCGCATTTCATCATCACAACAACCCTGGGAGATGGATAACCTGGTTGTCCACATTTAACAGAGGAGGAGACTGAGGTCCAGAGAAGATCATCAACTTTCCCAAGCTGACATAGCCGCTGGCAAAGCTAGGACTTAAATCAAGACCCACTGTACGGTCCTATAATGACTGAAAATAAGCATTTTGTTGCAGGAATTAAAAGTAAGAACATATGGACAATTCCTATTAGACTCAAACTCAGTATCTTCTTGCTGTGGCAATCTTTCCATTTTCATATACAGTGACATCAGCAACTCCAACCGTGTCTCAATTCAGCTGTTTATAGGTTGCATTTAGAACCTTCTAGATGAAGCCTGCTTCTGTTCATACTGATGATTTAAATTGGAATGGGTGTGTCCAGAATCTGTTCTAAAAATTAACCTTTCTGTATTGTTCCTACCCAGTGTTCCCACTTTTTGATATTTTATTTAGAAATCTAACAGGATGAGAACAGTGTTCTTAGAATTGGTGGGGGGTGGGAGGGATGGTGTGGCTGGGTGATAGACATTGGGGAGGGTATGTGCTATGGTGAGCGTTGTGAATTGTGTAAGACTGTTGAATCACAGACCTGTACCTCTGAAACAAATAATACATTATATGTTAAAAGAAGAAGAAGGAGGAGGAAGAAGGAGGAAGAAAGAGAAAAGAAGGAGGAAGGAGGAGAAGAGAAGGAGGAAGGAGAAGAGAAGGAGGAAGGAGAAGAGAAGGAGGAAGGAGAAGAGAAGGAGGAAGGAGGAAGGAGGAGGAAGGAGGAAGAAGGAGGAAGAAGGAAGAAGAAAAAAGGGAGAAGAAGGAAGAAGGAAGAAGAAAAAAGGGAGAAGGGAGAAGAAAGAAGATGATAACAGGAGGGGAAGAATGAAGGGGGGAAATCGGAGGGGGAGGCGAACCATGAGAGACTATGGACTCTGAGAAACAAACTGAGGGTTCTAGAGGGGAAGGGGGGTGGGGGGATGGGTTAACCTGGTGATGGGTATTAAAGAGGGCACGTTCTGCATGGAACACTGGGTGTTATGCACAAACAATGAATCATGGAACACTACATCAAAAACTAATGATGTAATGTATGGTGATTAACATAACATAAAAAAAAAGAATTGGAAATATTGCTCATAGGAGATCCTTCTGTTGGAGGCTTTCCCTGTAAAACTAGGAGCTAGGCAAGGCTCTACATGGTTCTCACCCTCGAGGGGCTCACTGAATGATGGGGACACAGATGAATCCACAGGGAGCCCTGCCGAGTTGTCACTGCACAAGGGCTTTCATTCTGTGAACATTCAGGAGGAGCATCTGATTCAGGGAAGGCTTCTCAGAAAGTTCCATCTAGGCTAAGACCTAGAGAATAAGTGGAAGTTCTCCAGAAATTGTAGCAAAGAACCCTCAAGGCTAGTACTTCTCAAAACTGCACATATCTGGGGAGCTTAAAAAAAAATGTAATTGGTACCTGAGGCCCATGAATGCAGATTCTGATGTAATGGATCTGAGTGTAGGCTAGGCACTGGAGTTTAAAGTTCCCCAGAGAAATTTAATGTGCAGAAAATGCTGAGAATCTGGGCTAGTGGCTGTGAATACTGGCTACACTTTAAAGTCACCTAGAAAGCTTTCACTCTGGAAACCCCAGAGATTCCTAAGCAGTCTGTCTAGGACATGGTATCTCAGAAGATTTCCATGATTCAGAATCAGTGTGTTAAGTGTTAGCAGCACCTGCAAGGGCCCAAAACAGAGAACATGGCCAGTTGTGTGGTTGGGGTATAAGAAGAAGCGCACAGGCCTAGATTAGAAGGAGACTTCTTAGTGGAGTTTTGGTGTTTGACCTTCATTTGGAGGACAATGGGTAGTGAGTGAGCAGTCTTTGCTTTCAAAAGACTGGATCCAAGTTGGAAGATGAGTACTTTCTCTTGGAAGTAATCCTTGGGCAGAAGGATGGAGGACTTGAGATGTTGGATGTAGGACCCAGACATTTTTGTCTCCAATCTCTTTACTTTCAGAGGAAGATGGAAAATCAACTTTTTTTTTTCCTGTTTTTACTCAAGTGCTCTACAGAAAAAGAAAAGCATCATTTGTGACACTCCAAAGGATCTCTACTATGTGGGAGAAGGAGGGTGGAGGATAAGAAAGAGAGTGGAAGGTTCCTCAAGATGGGGAACCCAGAGCTCTTCAGAAAAGTCCAGTCACCTCTTTTCAGAGAGCAATCAGACTTCTCTCTTTAGACAAAGCAGGCCAAAGACTGAGATAGTTCTAGAATGAAATTAAACAACTATATTAATTATTCTCGTAGTGTGCACTCAGCTCTAATGCATATCCCGCTGTTCTTCACCATTTACTCTCATCAACGTGCCTCCTGGCGTTTTTTTCCTTGGGCCTGTTTCAGAAAGCATGAGGCCACAGGGAGAGGATGCTCAGGCACCTAGTCTTTCCTGGGCGACTGCTTCTGCTGGGAAAATGGCCCCAAGCCTTTCCTGATTCAGAAGTCTGAGAAAGGACTAGGCGGCCACTCATGGGAAAATGATGACTTGTCACCACTTAGCAAACCTGAATAGAGCAGGAGGAACACCTGCACACTTCCTGCACACATCCTTCATGCGGGTGCTACCCCCGGAGGAGCCTGCTGAAATCAGCATCCATCAGCTCAGGTGCATGGAGTCTTCTCCCTCCCTTAAGTTACAGATGAAGGATATCATGGCAGCTTGACTAACAGAGACAGATGCTGCTGACATACACCTTTGGGCTCTTTTAAAGCTCTCTTCTCCAGATAGTAATATTAGGGAATTAAATATTCATTTCTTTCAATAACTTCTTAAAATTAGGAATTTTTCATTAGTGTGAAAATGCTTCTGCTGATCAAAGAAGCATTGTGGCCCTCAGGTGTAGTTGCACTGTGGTCTGAGGGAGGCCAGTAGGACCAAGGAGGATCCTCAGGGCCAGGCAATTACAAATCTAATCTCCATTCCCCAGATGGCATAGGATCCACTAGCTCTTTGCATTAAACTGTCAAAGTGGCTTTTAGTTGTTTTTTTTTTTTTTTACACTTCCCTTCAACTCCTTTTACTAGGTCAAAAGAGGAGTGGCTTGCCCTTTATGTTTCTTTATTAAAAATAATTGATGCCATTTACTGATCTGTTTGCCATGTGCTTTGGAAACATTGCTTCATTTAATCTTTTCAACCATTCTGCACTGAGGTAGTATTTCCAGTCTTTTATGGGAGAGTGAGGCTTGTAGAGATTGAGTGACATCCTCAATGGAGTGTACCTAAATAGGCCAAATCTGGGTGGTGAACCCAGGCCTACCTGATTTCCTGTTATCTACTGTCTTTTCTATACCTCACTACCTCTCCTCCCAAGGGAACCGTGTCCCGTGGAGCCCAAGGACATTATGTAATTTAGGTAATGTTTTACTGTGCACAGAATCAATCCCTGGCCTAGGACTCAGCTTTACCTCGAATAGTTTCCCCCATGCCGTCATCCCTTCCTTGATTCGGTGACTATTTATTGACCAACTATTTTGATCCAAGCACTGGGAGAGAGTGATGAATACACTGGGGTCCCTGCTCTCACAGAGTTTGGTGTGTCATGGGATAAAACAGATACTAAACAGTGAAGGAATGATATTTGAGATACATTTAGAGTGCTGAGTGCTGTGAAGACAACAGAGCAGGGTGAGCTGGTAGAAGGTGATTTGGCTCAAGGAGGTAAACCAGGTGGTCAGAGAAGCCTTTTCTGATGAATCATGTTTGAGATGGGAAGGGAGTGGTGGGAAGAAACCAGTCCCGCAAAGACCTGTGAAAAGAGCGTTCCAAGCAAAAGGAACAGCATGCATAGAGGCGTGGAGGCCAGACGGAGCCTGTTGGTTGTGCACCTGCTGCTGTGTTCCCTCAAGGAGACATTTACTTAATGCTTAATAATGGTGGTCATGGTGCTACTTCACAATTATATAGGTGTGCATGATTCTAAACCGTTTCCTATCTCTGTCAAGATTATCATGCTGACAACTATGACATATGAAGGAGTTACATTCTAGAAAGAAAGTAGAAAATTTGTAGCCAGTATTTTTGAGAATTTCTCTCTTAACAATCCCTATGTTATGTCCCTTTATATATTATCTCAACCATCCTCATTTAATAGTGGTGCCCATTATTATCCCTGTTTTATAGATGAAGAAATAAGGCTTAGGGAGATTGGATCAGTTTGCTAGAGCCTCTGTAACAAATTACCACAAACTAGGTGGCTTAGACAACAGAAACTTATTTTCCCAAGTTCTGAAGTTTCCCCATTATGGTAAAAGTGTCCTGGTTGTCAAGGGATAAGAATCATTTCCATGTGCCTCAGGGGTTCTTAGCTATGAAAAGCAGAGAGTGACAGAGACTTATCCCCTCCCACTTCTCCCACACAGCTCTGTGGACCCTCCTCTAAATCAAGCCCCGGCCAGACCCTGCGCTGGCCAATGAGGGTACGCTTGGTCATGCCTGGTCAGTTCTCAAAGGGAATGCATTAAGCTCCGCAAGTCTCTCTATAAACAAAAAACAACTAATTCACTCTGAGTGTTTAATGAATGAAGGGCAATGCCCTACTTACCTTCTTGGATATTTTGCTGTGGCCAATGAGTTTAATCACTTCATACAGTAATTGGTTTTGAGTCGGGATTTCATTTAGGTACGAGTTGGAAGAAAAAATATACAGGTAGATCTACATGTTAGGACAATGGCTGCAGGACTTCTCTGTGGCACCACATTTATTTGCATAGTATTCTTCAGTCTCAAAAGTGTTTTCATGGGTATTACCTCTCTTGGGCACTGTGACAAGCTCTGGGCCAAGGCAGGGTGGGTGCCGTGTGTTACTGATATTCCCTGCTCCCCATCGGAAGAAGCTGAGGCTCAGCTGGAGAGTGACCTTCCAGGTCAGACAGCTAGGAGGTGCGGAAGCTTAGAGGAGGGCCCATGTTGTCTGACTCCCACTCTTCCACACAGTGACTCCCAGTGTTTTCCACTCCGATGCTCACATCTTCTCTGCTTTGCAGAGACGCGACTCTGTCCTAATACCTATGTTGAGCAGTTCTGGGAAGTGACTTACGCAAAAACAGATCTCCACACTCTGCTTCAGGTCTCATTCTGAAGATTAGCTTCTCAGAGAATGCTGTGGGACCCTCCTCTCAAAAGTAGCCTCCCACTCTCTCATCCCACCTAGTTAGGTTTTATCCATTGTTCTGTTTATTTCCCTGTTTATTTACTACATTTGTGTAATTACCTTGTGTGTTTCGTGTTTCATTTGTTACCTGCCTCTTCCTTGACCACAGCAGGCTTCATCAAGAGAGGAGTCTGGGGGAACATCTGTGTGGCTCAGTCATTAAGCATCTGCCTTCAGCTCAGGTCATGATCCCAGGGTCCTGGGATCGAGTCCCACATCGGGTTCCTTGCTGAGCAGGGAGCCTGCTTCTCCCTCTGCCTGCCAACCCCCCTTGTGCCACAGAGCCCCCCCATGTGCAACATGGGCCCTCCTCTAAGCTTCCACACCTCCTAGCTGTCTGACCTGGAAGGTCACTCTCCAGCTGAGCCTCAGCTTCTTCCGATGGGGAGCAGGGAATATCAGTAACACACGGCACCCACCCTGCCTTGGCCCAGAGCTTGTCACAGTGCCCAAGAGAGGTAATACCCATGAAAACACTTTTGAGACTGAAGAATACTATGCAAATAAATGTGGTGCCACAGAGAAGTCCTGCAGCCATTGTCCTAACATGTAGATCTACCTGTATATTTTTTCTTCCAACTCGTACCTAAATGAAATCCTGACTCAAAACCAATTACTGTATGAAGTGATTAAACTCATTGGCCACAGCAAAATATCCAAGAAGGTAAGTAGGGCATTGCCCTTCATTCATTAAACACTCAGAGTGAATTAGTTATTTTTGTTTATAGAGAGACTTGCGGAGCTTGTGTCCTCTCTCTCTTGCTCTGATGAATGAATGAATGAACGAACGAAAGAACGAGAGGGAGTCTGGGAATCTTGCTCATGGCTCTGGCCTCAGCACCCTCAGCACAGTCTGGCGCATACTAGGTGATCAGTAAGGACATGAACTAGGGAAATAGAAGAAGCACTATTATGTGAAGTCATCCTAAGGCTAACAAAGAGAGCATGAGGAAATTCACATCCTGGCTGAACCACTTGCTTTCTATGTGATCTTGAGAAACTTATTTTAACCTCTGTTAAGGGCTAAATTATGAACTCCCCACCAACTACCCCAAATTTAGATGTTGATGTCTGAACCACCAGTACCTCAGAATCGGACTATACCTGGAGATAGGGTCTTTATTATTTTTTCCTTTTTCCTTTTTTTTTTTTTAAGATTTTATTTATTTATTTGACACAGAGAGAGATAGACAGCTAGAGAGGGAACACAAGCAGGGGGAGTGGGAGAGGGAGAAGCAGGCTCCCCGCTGAGCAGGGAGCCCAATGCGGGGCTCAATCCCAGGACTCTGGGATCAAGACCTGAGCCGAAGGCAGATGCTTAACGACCGAGCCACCCAGGCGCCCCCGGAGATAGGGTCTTTAAAGAGGCAAAAGTAAAAATGAGGTCATTAGGGCAGACCCTAATCTACTGAGACTAGCATCCTATTAAGAAGAGGAAATTTGGACCCAGGCACATACAGAAGGAAGATGATGTGATGACACAGAGAAAAGATGACCATCTACAAGCCAAGGAGACAGTCCTCAGAAGAAACCAGCCCCCCTGACACCTTGATCTCAGACTTTCAGCTTCCTGAACTTGAGAAACTAACAAACTGTCGTTTAAGCCACCCATCTGTGGTACTTAGGTATGGCAGCCTGAGCAATAGACACAACCTAAGCCCAAGTCCTTCATCTCTACAACAAAAGTAATAATGGGCACCACTACCAAATGAGGATGGATGAGACAATATACATCAAGGGACAGAACGGCGATCGTAAAAGAGAAATTACTCAAAAAATACTGGCCACAAATTTTCTACTTTTTTCCTAGAACTCAACTTCATATGTCATAGTGATCAGTAACATAATCTTAGCAGAGTTCAAATAAGATATGGTTTAGAATTATGCAGACCTATTTAATTTTTGAACTATTATTAAGCATTCAGTTAAGTGTTTGCTGCATGAATAAATGAATTTGTAAACATAGTAGATATGCTTATCTCTGTTCTTTTGATAGAGAATTCCCTTCAACTTGTAACTTTCTATCAATTGAAGTACCTATCTAAGGCAGAGGGAAAACTCCCATTACAATAAACACAGCAAATCCACCTTATCACCTTATATACACATTTAGTTGTGAGCCAAACCATACATGTATGAGAAGAAAAAATTTTTTTAAAAAAATAATTATTATTTGAGAGAGAGAGAGCACGCATGCACCCATGCCAAGGGGAGGAGCAGAGGGGGAGGGAAAGGGACAAGCAGACTTTGCACTGAGCGTGGAGCCCAATACAGAGTGATCCCAGGACCCTGAGATCAGGACCTGAGCAGAAACCAAGAGTCTGACACTCAACTGACTGAGCCATCCAGGCGCCCCAAGAAGAAAATAATTTCTAATTCCTTTCTGGAGCAATATTAAACCATGAGTCAAAAATTGCTTTGTCTAATTACTACTTCTTTCTCCCAGGAGAAAACGCAAACCCTTACAGGTTTCAAGGACAGCCCTTTACAAACAGAATAATACAGCAGCGGAGTGTTTCCCAGCCCCCTCCTTCCTGGAAGAGGTTCCTGCTTCCGGGACCTTTGCTGGGTCAAACGCCAGGGTCATCTCCAGACACTCACCCTCTGCATTTCCTGTTGGTATTGTCCGTTGGAATATGTGGTAATGTGGATGAAAGAAACCACACACACACACACACACACACATGCACACACGCACTGTGTCATAGGAAGGAGACTTGGGAGTTGGAAAAGCCCCTTAATTTATGGCAGACACGCATAGTTATTACCACCTTATCTGCATCATCATTTGAGATCACTTCCACAGTGCAGTCTCTGCCTTAGGGAATATCAACACCTGGGTTTCTTCCATTGTCTTCTGAACCCACCTCTGGAATTAGAAGCTCTTTTCTAGCTCCATGTCTGTCACCCAAGGGAAGCCAAGTTTTCCAAATCTCACATTAAAGAGAAGGACTTGCAAGAGAAGAGGGTCAGCTACAATCCATGTGCCCAGAGAATCCTTCCTAACCTAGTACCACCACCCCTTTGTGCTCCATAAGGAGAGGAAGAACTGGCTAGAAGTACTTTTTTTTTTTCTTGGCAATTGACAGCATGCTGGTTTACACAGTATAACCAAACTATTCTTTCCTTTCATTAAATGCTAAAGTTAGATTTAAATGTATTGAAGGAATACAGGTATCATTTGGTTATTATTATTTTTTTGATTCCTTTATTATTAAGGCAGCTTTCACATACCCTCCTGCAAAGACAAATACCTTCAGTGGGCAAGACATTGTCAACTCTAAAGAAGTAATAAAAAGCTGGTTTCACTTCGTTATTTTGTTTGGTTTGTTGTGTTAACCTCAGACTATTAAAGATACATGTACTCATTTCCTTTGTTTGTATTTTATTAGAACACTAATCACTGTTATTATTCTTATTACCGCTCTTTATAATAACATCTTACCTTTAAATGCAGTCTTTTGTCCTGAAATATCCAAAGCTGTTTACAACCTATTCAACAAATTAGACCGGAGCCTCACTTCACTCTCCCCTAAAATGGACCCCCTTCCTGCAGTGAAACCCAGCAGCTGAGTAACTACATGCCTAGCCCAGCCTGGGATGTCAATAAGGACAGAAATGGCTGAATAGTGATACTCAAGCCACCCAGCCAGGAGCCACGGTGCTAAGAGGTCTTAAGAAAGGAGAACAAAGGTCTGTGATGAATTACAGGCCTCGATCAAAATCCTAAATATGTAGACAGATGATTTGTCTTCTCTTCTGGACCCAAGCCTAAATTAGAGGTACAGTTCAAAAAATAGGTTATTTTTGCTAACCTTAAGGGGAAAACATTCCTGATGTTTTATGAGAAACTGTCTTTAAGTTGGAGAGTTAACACTATTGTGGCATTTAACCTTTGAGATGCATCTGAACTGATCCAAATTCCTGTTTTTTTCATGTTCACCTTTTACTGTTGATCTTCTAGGACAAGAGTATCAAGACCCTTTTAAATCTCATCCTGTTTTATGTGTTGTTTTTGTCCCCCAGAGAGCTTATCTGACCACCATTAGCCTGTTTTGGCTCTCAAATTCAACCACATCGCTTTTTTTCTCGAAGGCCACACACATAGAGACCCTTGGACTTTGCAGAATTTTAGTGGAAGGCATGTAAACGAACAATCTCTTTCTCTAGCATTTCTGTGCTCCTTTGATTTGGAGAAAAGTGGGCTTCTTTGTCACAGATGTAGTTTAGAGATTCTGGGGGGACAGCAGTAGTAATCCACATATTTGTCCGTTGTCCTCACCCATACCCTAGAACGACCCATCTCTGACCATCCTGAATTCTCCTTCTCAGCAAGGCCCTAGCAGCCCTGGCCTAGCCCCATCCTGCCATCACACCTGAGGGCCCACAGAAGATTGAATCTTCTTAGACTCTCATGAGCACTAATTGCTCTTCTACACCTTAACCTCCTTCTGCTACTCCTCGACCCTTTGTTGTCGTGGAACAACTTTTCTGGGGAAGAGGACCTCAGGTAGACTTCCTTATCAAGTCTGGGGCAAATTTCCCTGGACTGCACTGATAGTATAGCTTAATGAGAATACCATGGATTAGAGGCCTGAGCTTTAGAAAGCAGAGCAAACATCACTCCTTTGAAATCTCATTCATCCTTCCAGTCATCTTCGATAAATACGCTCAATGAAGACTTAAATTCATTTAGCTATGTTACTAAGTGTGCTATAAAACTAGAAAATATTGGCAACAGAATTTGTTTTTTTAGGGTTTTGTTTTTGTTTTTGAGTTGGGGGAGAGTCTAAGGGAAAGCAGATTTATAGCTGATTAACATACTTCCCATTTATCTATTTCCAGGGAACCTGAAAGGTTCCAGGTAGCCTGAATTTTTTTTAAGATACAAATTAAAAATCAACTGTCATAAAGGCAAGGTTACTGTATGTCATCTGCCAAAATTTAAATGCATTTTTAGGTCATTTAATTGTGATAAATCCTTTGTAATATGCAAAATAGTTTAAAGGATTCTGTCTACACAGAAGTCTATAGAAGGATCACTGTAAATTTTTAGAGTTATGTTACTAGTATAGTTAAACACTACTTCAACCCACTTGGTTATAGACTACCAAACTTTGGAGTTCTCTAAATGTCTTTAGAATCCTAAACCTTTGGGGCTAACATACCAGAGAATTTCTATGAAGGAGTTGGACTTGATGATGGGCAACAACTTTTGTTTGTATTAGTTATCCTATTTTGCCTGAGAGGAGGAAGGCAATGAAATATTAGAAAATAATTTGCTTATTCTAAAGTCCTTCGGATCCCTTCAGATTATTGAGCCCATGGATTGACATCACTGGACTACTGTATTCAGAACTTCAGCAAACTAGAAAGAAGTTTGACTTATCACCTCTTTATCCCTGACCTCAAGATACCTCTATGATTTAAGTGGAATGACCCCAGAATCTTTCCTTGGTGATGAAAACAGTCCAGAATTTCTTTTTTTATCCAGATGTTGGAGTGACTATGTGGAGTTGCTGTCTGAGGAGATTAAAATATTCATGAACGCTCTTTATCATACAACTGCCTGGCCTTGCAGCTAGAATGGCATCATCATGTCCATTTGCACCAGAGGAAGTGTGTGTAAGCAGAAGCCAGCTGGACCATATTTTGTTGACACCGTACCACAGGCATGCTGTGATTCACTGGGCTTTTCACCTGGCTCTTCACTTTGTGAGGCCCATGAAGTCAGATGTTAAGGATTTTACCCCAGGTAAGTTTGCTCTGACAGAAATATGGTGTCCATAACATCAATTTAGAGACCTCAAGTATTAATAACAACAGAGAAGGCTTAGAAAGCACTTGGGAACACAACGGTGGTGTTTTAAACTTGCCCCACAGTATTAGGTACTCTCCTCTCATTTTTAAATTATAAATAAACATGTATCATCAAAAATTAACAGAGGAAATGAACTTCAAGAGAGCAAATTTGGTTTGAAAAAAATCATTTTTCTCTGTTTTAAATAAGGGTCAAAATGAAGCTTCCCTTGCATGTAGTATTTTGTGCTGAAAGATGAGGGAGGTTTTCAAAACTTCTTTTGGAAAATATGGATAGAGTCCCTACCTTGGGAGCCTTTATATGTGATTCACAGACAAAGCAAGAACTGCTGGGGGACGGGAGAGCCACAGTAAAAATCAAATCAACCTGTGTATCTAGAGAAACAATTCTAGCATGGTTTTCTTGTACAAGCAGAGCGCCGAGCTTTGAGGAAAGTAATTTTCTGCTAGGAATCAAGTGCTTAACTAAGTACATGGTGTTGCAATGGGGAAGGATACCAAGAATACGGGAGCACATATACTAGAAACAAAAAGGCAAGGTCAGAGAGTTAAGTGGGTGGGGATTCAAAGCCAGAATCTAGAACAAGTATCTCTGTGAGTAAGAGTCAACAGGTTGGCTTCCTGGACAGCTGGCCTCTCAGATGAGAAGTAGCATCTCGCTTTAACTACTAGAAGAATGAGCCAGAGGGTGTAATTGTGCCTAAGAATCAGGAGCTGAAAGAAGTAAAAATGGATAGAGAAATCCAGAAACCCTTCATGGACTACCTTATCTGTATCCCTAAATGAAATGAAGTTCTGAAATTAGAGTTAGATTAAGTGGTAAGGTAGCTTATGGAGCCTTTGATGGAAACCTACTTGGGGCAAGTGACAAATGGAACATATGTGTGAAGAATATTGTCTACTGAATGAATGCTACTATGAGATTCCTTTGAGAACTATTTTAAAAAATGAAAGACCCAGTGTACTCAGGTCATGTTAATAAACAAAGGTATGTTCGTTTCAAGTGCATTTTCTCATTTCTTCATATTTTTCACGAAGTTATTCTCTCTAAAGGTCTTTCTCGTGGCACAGAATTTGCTGTGACCATTTGCAATATTTCACATCAGAGTCTCTCAGACCCAGTGATATTATTTTTCAATTTGTGAAAGGTGATTGTGTGTGAGAAAGTGAAACAGACAAAGGAGGACCAGCTGAATATAACGGAAAAGGAAGGAGGGAGGAAAAGACAGAGTATGTTCCAATGGGCTCGAGAAACCATACCTGAGGGCCATCTGTCTCTCCTCAATAATATCATTATTCTCCCTGGAGGACTTCCCCCCATCCTTTTTTGTTTTGAGATCCTGTTTTAAGATAGGTGATAGCCAACATTCAAGGAAAATGAAAGATTAAAGAACTATGAATCTTTCACTTTAAAGTTGGTATGTGAACATTCCTTATTCTTCAGGGAAGCACATTATTTGAAATTATTAAGAATGTTTTAGGGGACTCCTGGGTGGCTCAGTTGGTTAAGTGTCCTACTCTTGGTTTTGGCTCAGGTCATGATCTCAGGGTTGTGGGATGGAATCCGTCGTTGGACTCCATGCTCAGCATGGAGTCTGATTGACTTTCTCTCCCACTGCCCTTTACCCCCTCCATCCCCCACACCATACGTGCATGAGAGCTCCCGCCCTCTCTCCAAAATAAGTAAATAAATCTTAAAAAAGATATTTTAGTTGTCTCCCATATCCAAAAGGCATAACATGTGCAAAGATGACTTCTATTTCTAAGAAACTCCATCTCTAACGTAGTCAAGGTCTACATACAAGTCACTTTCAAAATAAGTTATTCTATAAATTATGTGTCACACGTACACCAATTGGTGCCTCAGTTCCATGACTCATTCTTCCATGATCAGAATTTACAAAGCTGGTTTTGCACAGTTAAATGTGCTTGTGCCTATTATACTGCTGACTATAAATGAGTGGTTCTCAAGCAAGACAGAGAGCCACATCTACTAGAAAAATATCCTCAGGTGATTTTAATGTACTAGTTCCCTGGCACTCACCCACCCCCTCCAATCTTCAACAAAATCACTTCTCTGGATCACATCTAAAAGACATAATCCCCACTTATCACTAAAAACTCAACCCTTCATATAACATACTGTCTTCCTTTTCTGATGGTGGTATAGCAATTATAAGTGGAAAAGCAATCAAAGGAAATTTTAAATTGATTTATTGTTTTATTTGTGGAAAATTGCCAAAGATCTTGTTAGAATTGGCTTCCAAAGATTGAGAAACCATTACTTTTAGAGAAGAATCTCTTTGTTCCAAATCAAATCAAATTGAGAACACCATTAAATAAAAGCTTTATTTAGTGAAAAGTGTAAAATAAAGCAAATTCTTACCCATTACTCTCTGAGAATTTAACAAAGTGGCCCTAAACCGATATATATAGATATATATAGATATATATATATCTATATATATACTGCAGAATAGTGTTAAATGTTGGGTTTTATAATGAAAATTTGAACATACTTTATTATTAAATAATGCTTGCCCACAAATATGTATGTAAATTGGGCTCTAACTACTTTACAAAAAGGTTTTTTTGGATAAATCATCAAGGCTTTGGATCTACTATTTTCATTGCTGTTTCTTGGTGGAGAAATTCTAACTGTATGTTGTAGATGGACGCATATAAGATTCTCATGCAAGCAAAGAGTTTTCCCTGTTAATCATCCAGAACCAAGGGGAGATGAAATGTCATCTATGACAGGCGGATAAGCGGTAATTGGACTCTGAATTAGGAGAACAAAGATTTCCATTTGGTCCAGGAGAGAAAGCTAACCCCAGGACTTGGTCTTCAGGCAGGAACCCTGAGTCTGATGTTAACCGTGTTGAAACTTGAAATTCTCAATAATATCTGCAACGGCATACTGTGGTTTAGTTGGGCATTTGGACTGTTGAAGATGAAGATAGTTTCTTTGCTTGGGTCAAGTTGATATCAAGAGAGGAAACATCCAGGAAATACCATTGGCCTGACGGGATAGGGTAACCTGGAAATCTCTGAGACCACAATGTTTCAGAGCCTTTAACAGCATTGTGGTATCGGTGGGACCACCCAGAAGTCATTTCCAATTCCCCTCCCATACCTTATCCAGGTCTAATTAGTGCCACATAACATATCCCCATGGGTGAACACTTTCCAAGTCCTTTTTGAGTCTCACCTAGGCCACCATCAAAGCTCCTAGCTACTCACCCTGCTTCCAATCTTGCAGCTAGATCCGTTTTCCATACAGTTGAATCTCTTAAAACTATTCATCAGATCACACCACTCCCCTACCTACAAGGTGCTAACGATTTTGCATCACAACAACACTAAAATCCAAACTGCCACCAGGCGCTGCAGGACTGTCCCTGCTCCCTGTCTCTTTCACCCTCACTCATGTATTCCAGCCAAGAGGGCTTTCCTTCTGGAAGTGGTCATTCAGACCTCAGCTCCAATCCCCTGCCCTCAGAAAGCCCTGTCTGACTACCCTGTCATCATTCATCACATCACCCAAATTTAATTCTGGCATAGCTCTTACACTTTCCTTGTTATTTATTTGATGTTTGTTTATTGGGCAGACTGCTGGTTTGCTGGGTTATTCACTGCTTCTCCCAACTAGTATGCAAACTCTGTAAAAGCAGGGCATTGTCTCTATCCCCAGTGTCTGATCAGTGTCCGGCCTGGAGTGAGTAAGAGCTCAATAAATACCAGTTGAGTTTACATGTGTAAACTTCCCTCCTGGGAAAGGAGGGGAATCAGAAGCATAATTGAAATAAATGTCTCTTCATATTGTATTCCAAACTGATGAAGTACAGCATACTACTAATCATTATACCAGAAGTTATTTTTAAATAACTGAAGTTATAACATTTTTTTATTCTTTTCCTTGATAATGTGAACCTGATCATATCAAACTGCTTTCTACTTACCATTCAAAGCCCTAGTCCACTGCCATCTCTGCCCATACCTCCTTCTGATGAGTAGTCACTTCCCATTCTGAACTCCTAAAATACTCCATACACTCCATTTGTGCAGCAGTGATCACAGGACTTTGTGAGTGGGTGTTTGTAGGTCTGCCCACCTTATTACCATTGAGCTGTTAGAAGGAAAGCGGCCCATGCCATTTGCATCTATAGTCTAGCACCCAGAATTGAACCCGTTACCTGATAGGTGTTTGATATAGGATATCAAACTAGAACACTGATATTTATAACATAAAATATAAATTTGTAGGTTTTAAGCATTGTTTTGTTTTGAGATCTTCCAGAAAAGAAGGGTATCAAGTTGAGTGAACTTTTTTGTAGTAGGCTTTACGAAGGCATTATTCAAAAATGTATTTTACTTCATATCCTTACATTTTTAGTGTGATGTTAACTAATCGGTACAGGATCAATTCTGTTTAGTTACCCAACTACATTTAAATTGTTTCAAATTAATTAGTTTAATAATATAATTTTGGCCAAGTATGAACATAAAACATTTGAAGCAATGATTCCAAAATATTTCCAGGAAGAAAAATCTGAACAGCAAAGTCCAGCTAATCCAAAAGCCTATTTCAGGGAAAAACTTCAGTCTGGCCATAGACTTATTCATCTATTTGTTTTATTTTTATTGTGTATGTATATTCCCAGGAATATTATTCTCGGGAGTCAGTTCTCATTTTAACCAGGGGCACAGTTTCAGATCATAAGATTTCTGAAAGAGACTAAATGCTAATTCCTCTAGGCTGGTCAGCAGGTCTCCAGCAGATTCCAATGACAGATTGATGCGCTCTCAGCCTCTTTGGAGGAGTGACTCTAGATGGTTACAGGCCTTTGGAAATTTCACCATCCCATGAGAATTTCTTGTTTCCTGGAGCACACGGTCAGACTGATATAACACTGGTGGTGATGAGCGAGAAGAAAACCCAATGTCAGCCCAAAGGAGCAGTTGCTTCCTTGATTCTCCATTGGACCAGCTATTTCTACTCTTCATCCCTGAGAGCATCCCTAATGCACAGACAGACTCAGCCACCTCCTTGCCCATATGCCTCGGTCTCCTTCACTCACTGCTGAACTTTGTGAGGACACATACTTTTTCTTCATCACCTCTGTGTCTCTACCTCCTTCCTAGCCATGCATACAGCATGTAGCAGATACCTAAAAAAAGTACTCATTACCCTGAACAAAAGCAGAAGCAATGGTAGTCTCACAAGGTTTCCGGATGTCTGTCTCTTCCCTGCTACCGAAGTATCCCCTAGCAGTATCTCTCATTTTCCCTCTTTCCCTGGCTGTTCTTGGACTTCATGCAGGAGTTTGAGAGTTCCAACCCCTGCTGTACATTAAGAATATTACCAGGCCATGTGTGGGAAGGAAGCCCACCTGTTAAAAAGTGCCCAACTTAGAGTGGTGGGGGGTGGGAGGGATGGGGTGGCTGGGTGATGGACATTGGGGAGTGCTGTGAATTGTCTAAGACTGATGAATCCCAGATCTGTACCTCTGAAGCAAATAATACATTATATGTTAAAAAAAAAAAAAAAAAGATAGCAGGAGGGGAAGAATGAACTGGGGGAATCAGAGGGGGAGACGAACCATGAGAGACTATGGACTCTGAGAAACAAACTGAGGGTTCTAGAGGGGAGGGGGGTGGGGGTATGGGTTAGCCTGGTGATGGGTATTAAAGAGGGCAGGTATTGAAAGGAACACTGGGTGTTATACGCAAACAATGAATCATGGAACACTACATCAAAAACTAATGATGTAACGTATGGTGATTAACATAACATAATTTTTTAAAAAGTGCCCAACTTAGATGAATAAAAAACAATTATATAAAAAAAATGACTTAACCAAGAGGACTGGTTGTCTCTTAAATGAGTAGGCACTTGAGACAAACAATGCCATAGGCAAGAAATCCTACTTCCTGTTCCTAGGCAGAAATCAAGTTGGCTTTCCTGAGATGGCAGTTTAAATTTCCTAACTGCTTCAGTGCTATTCCGTGTAAGCTAAAAAGAAAGAAGATGGGGGCAATGGAGAAGTGGGCTGCCAGCAGCCCACTTCCTTTATCTGCTGTGGTTATTATCTGATCATCTCACAGAAACTGATCTTGGAGAAACTTAATGATCAACACCTGGAAACAAAATGCAATCAAATAGGGCAGAGAACTAGGGCAAGAAAAGCACTTGATGACATTGTGATTAGACTATTAAGATAAGGTTGACCAGTTAGGTAGTGAACAAGCTGGTAAGAATGATCAAGACTGTGGGAAGGACAGCCTTGTGGCATAATTAGGCCAGTTCTCCAAGAATAACAAAAGGAAGAATTTAAAGTAACTTTAGAGACCCTGAGCTGGGTTGAAAAACAGCATGTGTTTAGAATCAGACATAACTATCTTTGGGATCCTAGTTCTATCCATCTAAGAAGAAGTGCCTTAACTATTCAGGGCAAGAACGACTTATTTCTTAACTACTAAGGGTGAGTTCCTTTATCTCTCTGAGTCTCTGTTTCTTCACCTCTAAAATGGGGACAAAAATTCGGTTATCAATTCTCTTCCTGAAAAAAATATATACAACAAAAAATTTTGCTTGTACTTTTAAGTTCATAGATGCCCTATGGCCCGTTTAGTATCTTGAGAGTAAAAACATGTACCTAAACAATTTTTCAACCCTGAGATAAATTTTCTATCTCACAGAACTCTGCTAAATTCAACTTTCAGGATGATGAAAGAACTATCAAGAAATTCTGTTTATCAGTTGGAATTTTCTGATAACCAGCATTGCCAGGCTTCAACAGCCCTTTAATAATTATTATAATGATAACCCATACTCAACATTTTGCACAGCACAGTCCCAAATCGTATGTGTGTGTGTGTGTGTGTGTGTGTCTGTCTGTCTCAGAATTACCTTGTTTAAAAATCCAGAACTCTACCTCTGGGAATTCTGACCTAGAAGGCTTAGAGTGTGTCCAGGAATCTGCATTTTTAACAAAAGAACCCTGACCTTGGTTGTCATATAGTTTTTAAAGAGATAAAATTTCAGGGGCATCGGGGTGGCTCAGTCGGTTAAGGGTCCAACACTTGATATCAGCTCTTGATTTCAATGTCATAAGTTCAAACCCAGTGTTGGGCTCCATGCTGAGCATGGAGCCTACTTAAAAAAGAGATAAAATTTCAATTCTAACCCATTTGGATTTATTATTACAGGAAATACCCATTGTTTGCTTTTCTGTATTTTATTTCTGCATCGTATACATTTAAAGTCACATAATAAACAAATATTTCATGTCCCACTATTTGACCTCTTCATTTGAAAGATTTCTTTCAATGTTAGAGTAACACAGATCATTGCTGTATGTGGGATAGGGAACTCAAAGCCAGTGTCCGAGGGAGAGAATAGTCAAAACATGGGCCTCCATGCCCATGCACTAGAGTTCATGCATTTTATTAGCTGGGGGTCATTAAGGATACCCAGAGCACATCAAGAGGTGAAAGCAACCACTAAAAGCAATGAAAAAAATTTACAAAAGACAGACAAAACATTGGAAAAGTCTAGCAGTATGGGACCAGTGTATATGAGCAAATAGCCATAAACAGCTCAATAACTCCCAAGGCCATTATGTCTTATGACATAGGAATATAATCAATGTCCATGATGATTGCTTAAGTTAATAAAAAGATGAAACATGCATAGAATAGTTTAAGTAGGTACACAATATACCTTAGAAAACCATCTAAAATTTGCCAATATAAAACATGTTATTATTCAGCTCTCAAGAGAACTACTACTCTCTGCAATCGCTCACTTGTGAAATATACAAGTATATGCTGTCCCTTATTATAAAGAGCTCACAAAGAATACTCAACAATTAAGCAGTCTCCCTACAAACTCTAGCCTCACTTAAATTGCAGCAGGGAGATGCAGGAAGCTAGTGAGACATATGCAAGTTTCCTAACACAAGAATGCAGAACTAAAAGAGATTAATTTTCATCCTTTAGGAAAAAGTAGGTTAAGCCTTCACCAAATTTTCCTTTAAATATATATATATTTATATATATATATATATGCATAGTCTGCCATAAAGGAAATTTCACAGTAATTAATAGAAAAGCTTTAGACTACTCCTAATGCATGAGGATGATCTAAGCATCAAATAGAAGAACACAGAACTTCAGGGAGAAAAGCAGCAACGAGGATGAAAACCCTTCCCTCTAAGGTTCTGTCAGTGACAAACTCTGGCTCAGTTTAGGGTAGGTTCAAGGGGAGTACCTTAGAGTCATTTCAGACACCTGGTGGATTTTCTCCAAGAGAAACAACATAAACCCCGGGGATAAACACTTGATAATTTATCTGAAGAAAGTGACACCAAAGCTGCCGTCAGGGTCATATGTAATTAATATGCCATTAAAGGGACTTGAATAAACCCTACCCAGGAGATTTTCTCTTTCCTCACTATAGGCTGCTGGTCTGAACAGGTTCAAGCTCACCTGGCCTCTTTTACTTTAAAAAGCCAAGAACAGTGACGAGATGATGGGACCCCAGTAAGAAAGTGAAAACAGGAATTTAATATGTACCCCTCAGGTAATTCTTGAGTGCTGGTAATATTCCCAAGTGCAAAGCCAAGAATGATGGTGGGTAGTAATTCTACTTCTGTGGAAATGATTAAAAGTTCAAACAGGGCACATACAAAATAAATACGAGGTATCAGAAGGAGATTATTCTGTACTTGGATCGAATTACTTGTTTGGCACATGAACTGTGATTTCTTGTGAAAACCATTTTTGTTAAAGCAGTGAGCTGTGGCTGCCAGCTAGCCTTCCATTAGTGAGGTGTGCTGGATGGTTCCAAAAGGACCAGGAGGGCGTTAATGGGGTTCTTTTTTTAGGCTATGGAGGCCAGAGCCTGTTCTGCTGCCGAGCAGGCTCCTGTGTTTGCGTGTTCTTCCGTGTAACACTGAAATACATTATTTAAACACCTGAACTGTGAGACTGGAGGTCCTGGATGATGTGGGGAGAAACAAAGGGAAACAGTCTCAGGAAAATTAATACAACTCAAAGGGGAAACACACTCAGTATGGAGTAAGAGGGAAATATGGACAATATGAAAAGGTTAAAAGAATTATTTTGCTATGAAGGCTCCCCCTACCCCCCCATTCACAGCTCAATTCAGCTTGAATTTTCGCTGCTGGGCATGATTCCCCCAAGTGTCTATCCACCAGACTTTTGATAAAATGATCTGAAGACCGCCCATGCTCCTGGTAGGAATGTCAAAAACTTTACCTGTGCAGCCATCCAGAAGCTGCTTACATACAAAGCCACCACTCATCCCAATAGTGTCACGATTTTCTCCGACAGGGAAGACATTAGGAGCAGACCCCCAACAGCACAACACAGGAGTCACGGTGAGATGCCTTCAAACGAAATGCGTGGGGCTCTACCACCCTCTCACCAGAGCCCTCTGTTGTTCAAGAGAGACTTCTTTTAGGGTCCAAACTCTGATCCTGTAACAGAAAAAGCTGAGTGGTGAAAATTAATCACCTTCTATGTAAATATCCTTGGTTCTAACCTAGCACATCAGCCTGAAAACCTGCCCACCAAGGGATCTCCAAGAGGATGAGGAACTGGAAGGTTGCTCTCGGATTCCCGACTCTAGCTCCAGCAGAACTTACCATAATGGATCTGGGCTGGGCACCCTTGGGAAAATGTGTGTTTGGAGGAAGAAGATGCCTGCACAGTATGTTGAGATTTCCTGTGCTGCCATGAGCAACGTGTGACTTAATGAGTATATTTAGAGGCACATTACAGGTCCTTTATCATTTCAGAAATCAATGAAGTAATTTCCAAAGGAAGTTAGAGTGATCTATGCCTATCAGCTGCCCCTATTTCATTTATCAATAAAGAGAATAAAAAAAGAATTCATGCATTAGGAAAACTGGAAATGGAACAGTTTTCCAGAAAGAAAGCATCGATAAGATTGAACAAAAAGTTGTATAAAGATACTACCTAAAAGAAAAAAAGTAGAGTGTTTCTAATGGAGAAAGTCTTTTCAAATAATTAAAGCATTCTTTATTTATCTATCACAGCTACCACTCAGTGACAAGAGCTACCATTTATTGAGGACTTCTTCATTGCTTCATTTAGACCCCTGCTAAATATTTTGCATGTTTTACTTCCTTTAATCCCTGTACTCATCCCATAATTTACAGATAGGGACAATGAGGATCCAAGAGATGTACTAACTATAATCATTATGGCGAGGTTAAGAACTTGCCTAAGTCACACAGGGGCTAGGTAAAGGGGCAACAGGTGGCTTTGAACCCAGTTCTATCTATCTTATTCCAAATCTGTGCTCTTAATCTCTGTACCATATTGCTACCACCGGACTGCAGTTATTCAACAACTTGGATAAATGTGTGTTCATTTCACACTGTCTTTGAATATAAATTCATATATACATACACACACGTACCCAATTTATTTATTCACCCCTTCAACAGTTTCTTACAGGAGACACACCTCGTGTCAAACTCCTGCTAGGCCCAAGAGACCTCAAGATGAGACATCAAGTCTCTCGTCTCAGTGACTTTCTATCAGGGAGAAAGAACACCATTTGTAACACAGTATGTGCCGTAATGAAAGAAAGAACAAGGTGATGAAAGCAGATCAAAGAGGTGGGGCCTTCTACTTCAAACACAGCACTGGAAGAATTCCCACTCACGTCAAATTACCAAATATTTTTCCAAAGCTACTGATCTCAATTCAAATTTAAGATAACAGCAAAGGAGTTGAGGTTGTTTACTTGGTTTTAGGAAAACTCCCATCTGGCTCTCTGCAGACCACACCGGAAAGGGTGTATTTCTAGACAAGGGAAATCTCCTTCTCCCAAATATAGAACCTCTAGGAAACTGTGTTCTTAATTTAGAAACCAAGTTCAAACTTTGGTTTTTGCAGAGTGGGTGGGTTGAGGTAAAGCATAAGCTTGGAGCTTTTACATATATCTCATTTTCTTCTTTTCCAGTTCCATGGCAATCCTAGAATTAGATACAAAAAGACTTGCAAACAATAATTTTTATATTGTTTGCACATTATAGACTGCATGTTTCCTTCGTTGGCAAAACATGAGTCTCTCTTCAACATTAAACCTTTCAATATAATGAGTAATGGCTTCCAAAAGCTGTAATATTCATTCTGCGAAAGCCCTGTTGAATAGTCTCTGCCCTAACTAAATCCTAGCGTTTACCCCTGGCTGAAAATGGAGAATGTCTTGTAGCTATAAATGTGAGGAAAGTAATAAGGATAGCATGAAAGTTTAACAATTAATTGTTAAACTGTATTAAGATGCACCCTGGTGTGGGCTGTACATTGTATGCCAAGCATTCACGTATCTCAAGCAGTCCTCACCACCATCTTATGAAATGAGCCAGGTACATTTTCCTTCCCTGTCTTCCAGTGGAGGAAGTTGAGTCTCTAGAATTGACTTGACCTCCCTGGAGATCACCCGGCTAATGAAAAGTAGCAGAAGCAGAACTTAGCTCCACCTGCTTCTCAGTTCAGTGCTTTCCACTATGTGCTATGCAAAACCATGACTGCAAAGACACAGCAAGCTCTCCCACGGTAAAATAAAAATCATTTTTAATGACAGTAATGCAGTAATATGTAAGGGAAGCATTTATATTTTATTTTATAAATATTTATTGTGAGCAAGTCATTGTGCTAAGAGTAAAGAGAGGAATCCAGAGATGACCAATGCTATACCTCTCTTTAACCATCACCATCTATGTATATGGACCGGTGCGTACATGGTAATACATCTTCTCTAAACAATCTGAAATCACAATTAGGAAATAAACAAAGCTCCCCTTTTGAGATGTTTCAGGCAGCTGAAGAGAGACTTAGACGAACATAAACAGTGATGAAAGATTTATGTAGGATCTTGATTATACTTAAGTGTACATCCCTATTCATTGCTTTGAAATAAGCTTTATGTCACAACTGCCTTCAGAGTCACCAGGTCTGGTGATCAAGTTTAATGTACTAGAATTTCTCAGCTATGCTGTGATAGCACATACCAGATTCATCCAATATTGACATATCCTGACATTTGCTGTCAAGACCGAGCTCCTAATTAAGCTGCTGGATTGGGGGACTTTATGATGCAACCCTTACTGGAACTTAGACTGGGGAGTTTAATGTTTCATTTTTTTGTTTGCAGACATTAGCTGTGGTATCAAAATCCTAAGCTTTCACTGAAACCACTACAGAACAGAATACTCTTCTTACATATCGGACCCTAGAAGGTGACTGGTTGGACTTCTTCAGTCTGTGGGTAGAGATTGTCCTGACATACATACACGTCCATCAGCTTCTGTATTTGCACCTCTCTATACGTACATGTAGGTTTCATATCCATCCTTGTCCCTGGTTAATTTGTCCTTTCCTATTTCCCAAAAGCAGTTTTTCGAACGTTTATTTCAATGTTTTTTAAATGAAGCTCTTTCCTTCCCAAAATACCCTTTTCCCCTTGAATTCATGTTCCTTTGTGAAGTTCAGACACATCTGTCAACCCATCAGTTAGAATCTTGGATATAACTTGAAATCATTCCCTAAGGTAAAAAATAATTTTGTAAAATTGCTTTTTATTATTTTCTGTTTAACAGTTTTGAATTCTCTCCTTGACTTAAAAAAAAAACAAACTCATGCATTTCTAATTCTTTAAAGTCACAAATTCTCAGATGGGCAGTGAGCCATTCTCATTATCACTTAGTACCATCAAAATAATTATGCAGAATAAAAAGATTAAAAGGTTGTTTTCTTTTTTTTGTCCACCCCTCTGACTTTATTTTTTTAAGATTTTATTTATTTGATAGAGAGAGACACAGTGAGAGAGGGAACACAAGCAGGGGGAGTGGGAGAGGGAGAAGCAGGCTTCCCACCTGCTGAGCTGAGCAGGGAGCCTGATGCGGGGCTCGATCCCAGCACCCTGGGATCATGACCTGAGCCGAAGGCAGATGCTTAACGACTGAGCCACCCAAGGGCCCCTGTCCTCCTGACTTTAAAAGCCTAATTCTAACCCTGTTCTGAAGATTTCTTTATGAATGGACACATTTTGTCAAGCTGGATGACTTGTGCTCTTATGATCTATGAAACATTAAGACTCTCATTAGGTCTAAAAATGATGTCATTTCCTCCACATCATTTACAAAGCTTTGCTTTTCAGGGGCCATTGTTGTATTAAGAATTCTATTGTTTCACAAATGGCCCCACTGCCCTGGGTATGGATTCTTTATCTGTAGTAGAGACTGACCAGAGAAACGTAAGTCTGCCATTCACTCGCCTTGTATGTACCTGGGACTGTAGAGAGAAAGGGTCACCAGCTCTTAGCTACAAATGATAAGCAACTGATTCTCTAATTAGTACACATGAAAAATCCATTTTTTTTCAATAGAAGAAATCCATAAAGTTTATCCCATATCCTTTCAGAGAATATAAAGATGGGATCAAGTTTCATTTTGATACACGAAAATTCAAAGAAAAAGTTTCTACAAAGTCACAACAAAATTATTTGTACTCTCTTGGCAAATGCCTTTCAACAGCTAGGACTTGACTCCCTGTTTCAAACTGATTATATATATATAATTACTCACATGGATATGTCACATCAGGTGAATTATACTGAAGCCTGCTGAGGGCATCTTCAGGCCAGGCTTAATTCCCACAAACAAGATGTACAGTTGCATTAACCCAATATGGCCAGAACTGCCATATCTATTCAGAATGCTCTGGAAAGAACAATGAGGCCATCATATTTCGGAGATGAACAATACTATTTAGTCTCATTTTGAACATGAGTTGTTTTCTTCCATACACTGAGAATTCATTGGCTAGATTTTCACCTTCGGAATATAAGAGCCATTAAAAGCAAACAAACGAGAAACAACAGCAACAACAACAACAACACCTTAATTAACTACCTCAGCAACAAATGTCCCCAGAAATCTACTTCTCTGGCTAAAACGTCTCTAGAGATCTCATTTTTGTTCTCAGAAGCACAGCAGTCAACTGGCCTTCTACCTTTGAACTGATTATTGCTATATTTATACTTGTTTTCTCATAGGATGGTCAGAGTGGGAGCTAAATTGGGCTCTGATAGGGTTTCCTCATCCTGAGCCCATTTTTTGAGCTCACTGCATTCATAAATAGCCTGCAAGGCTTTGGGCTTCTGAGGTCATTGTGCTTCACACAATTGTTCTCTGCAGGGCTACGTGAAAGACAGTGGCTGAGCTGAGGCCTGGAGTTCCTGGAAGCTGGGTTTCTCAGCATTGAAGGGCTATCTTTTCTCAAACAAAAGCACAGCTAGGCTGTAAAGGGTGACCCTGTTCATTGTTCTCGGGGCCTGTGATTTCAGAAGCGGTGGTTACTCCTGAAATGATAGGACCAACCTCTACTCCGATACCATCTTGCTCTCAGGATTCCTACATAAGTAGCAAACTGGTATCTGGAATGGGATAAATTTGTAGACTCTCCTCTGTTGAAAAGGAATGCAAATGAAAGTATTATCTGGCTACTTTCCCCTCTTACTTCCTTGACATTCCTCAGGTTTAATCCTAGCAGACTTCAGGGAGAATGAGTAAATGAAATGTAGTGATGACCAGTCATTAATCACTAAGAGGAACAGAACTGGTAGAAATGTGGAGAAGGTGAAAGAAGTGTCTAAGGCCTGGCAGTTGGATGAGGAGGTCTGCGGAAGTGCTATGGAGGAAAAAAGAAGAGCATTAGGAATTTGCTAATTTGCTGACGTGACTACGTCATGTTGCCATGCAGATACAGGAAGCACGTCGTATGCAGCAGCAAGTGAAAGCATAGCTCAATCTGCACGGTCACGTGCAAACATCTTTTTCAATGGATTTTCTTATTCTGAATGACCCATTACAATCTGTATAGCCACAAAAAATTTTTTTAAATAAATGCTCTCAGAGTTTCCATTTATTTCCATGGAAAATAAATTACCTCACTACTTTTCACAGGGGCTCAGCAATTGAGAGCAACCTGCAAGCTTTGGGGAGGTCTCCCTTTGAGAAAGAACAGATAGGTGGGGGAAGCGGAGGAGTTGATAAATAATCACCTTTAAAATGAGCTCAAACACAGTTTATCTTGGACTTCTTTCTCTCTATACATAGGGCATGAAGTCTCTTAGCAGGCGCTGAAGTACTTAAATAATTGTCATTAACCAGGTTTGAGATACAATGTAATGTCAGGTAATATGATGAACTACTGGGTATCCTATGTTTAGATAAGGAATAAAACATTACCATCATTACTGTTCCCCTCTGTCCCTCTGACTGCAGTCCCCTGCCTCTTTACAGAGATATCCAGGATGCATTACTGTGAAATGTATTTGAAGTCAAACCCCTAAATAAGCACCGTAGTGTCCTCGGTGATACTAAATGTTGACAACTTTTTGTTTTACGTAGTTTCTGATGAAGGTAAGGATGTGACTATGTCTTAGTCACAGATACAGTTGAATAGAAGAAACATTTGAGAACATGATATAATTCAAAGCAATGCTTTTAATATGGTTACAAGTAGATGCTCTTAGGAATATGGACGGGAAATTAAAATAACTATCTGGTTATTTAAATAAGAATCCATCTTTTCATTTGAAAACAATTCTACTGACTATTAAAAAAAAAATAGGGGCCCCTGGGTGGCTCAGTCGTTAAGCGTCTGCCTTCAGCTCAGGTCATGATCCCAGGGTCCTGGGATCGAGCCCCGCATCGGGCTCCCTGCTCTGCGGGAAGCCTGCTTCTCCCTCTCCCACTCCCCCTGCTTGTGTTCCCTCTCTTGCTGTGTCTCTGTCAAATAAAAATTAATTAATTAAAAAATTTAAAAAAAAAAGAACAGTTAGGTCACATAGGATTATTTGACCTGCTGTGTTTGCACGGGCCCTACCTATATTTACAAAAAGCCATCTTCTTTCTCTAACAGTCAATGCTGTGTTTCTCCCCTGTGCCACATTCGTGGGTATAGAACATAGACACAGACGTACACACACGCAGGGTAAAAAGCCTCAGAGGTACTATCCTGAAGACCTCAAAACCACCTGTCAATCCATTTAAGTCACCATCAACTGATTATTTGACTAAACGGAACTATTACTGGATGAAACTGACAGGTCAGGAATAACAATGGACCAACGGAAGAGCTTCTTGTCCCAACAAAACAGAAAGCGATAGAAATGCAAAACATGCAATTGCTAAGGTCTTCCTTTGTTTTTAACAAAGTTAACTCAAACTTCCTTTGGGCTTGGTGTTTATTTCCAAGCTATGCTAAAGAGCTCCCTACTTTACATCGTCTGTAAGAACTGTGCTACCATTTGGCTTTTGGTAGCATTCTTTAGCCATAAACACATCCTGAAATTTGTAGCAGTCTTGGGGTTGTTCATCTGGAGGCGCTAATGTAGGCCAGGAAAGTTCAAGATACATTTGAATGAGGAGGGGTAATGTCACCTGGCATACTGAATTTTATTTTAAATAGAGTTCAGTTGACTTCTATTTGAGTACTCAGGCACCTGGTTTTAGGTCTGGTGCAGCCTTTTATATTCCTATAAATCAAGGAATTAACAGCCCTCAGTTTTAAAATGATATAAAATAGGGGCACCTGGGTGGCTCAGTTCTTAAGCGTCTGCCTTCAGTTCAGGTCATGATCCCAGGGTCCTGGAATCCAGCCCCGCATCGGGCTCCCTGCTTGGCGGGAAGCCTGCTTATTCCTCTGCCCCTCCCCTGCTTGTGCGCTCTCTCTCTCTCTCTCGCTCTCTCTCTCTCTTGCTGTGTCTCTCTCTGTCAAATAAATAAAATCTTAAAAAAATGATATAAAATAGGTGGAATTTATCTAAAAATTCTCGAGAGGCCCTCATGTAGCAGTGAGAGTGACAATGTCAAAACTCTGTGGTAAACTTCAGGTGCTTTCACTTTGCATTTCGGAACACTGATGGAGCCATCCCACTTGACACCTCCAGTCACCTAGACAGAAAGTGGAGAGGGCTGCTGAGCAGCATCCAGCGGACAGGTTGGTGGCTGCTTTGTCCATCTGGAAAGAGGAGACATCACCAAGACTGAAGATGCTTTTGCCTATTTGGAGGTTAAGAAATTACTCTAAACCTAAACATCCTATCTTATCACAAAAACTTCCCCCATCCCTGTCTCTGTTCAGGGGACTGCAGCAGAAATATTCCCTAAGAGCCCCTTGAGCCTCTGCTAAGATACGCTAAAATCCAAATAATTTATGTTGTACTATAAGGTTGAGAAACTGATAGACAAGAACAAACACAGGGAGTTAGCCTTTATTCTATGCTTTACAAAAACAAACAAACAAACAACAACAAAAAAAACCAAAAAATAAAAAAAAACCCTTAACCATCTAGATCTATCTCTCACTAGAGCTTACTACATTTTAGTATATCTCAAGAATTCAGAGACCCCAGGGGTGCCTGGGTGGCTCAGTCGTTAAGCGTCTGCCTTCGGCTCAGGTCAGGATCCCAGGGTCTCCCACTCCCCCTGCTTGTGTTCCCGCTCTTGCTGTCTCTCTCTGTCAAATAAATTTTAAAAAAATCTTTAAAAAAAAGAATTCAGAGCCCCCATAAGTACCTGAAATGTTGTAATTCAAGACCTGAGCCTGAATTTCCTGGTTTGCTTTCAATTCACTGTAATTAGAATTAGGAGGAAAAAGTAAGAATAAAAAATTAAAATTCTCCTACTTTCCAATAGACTTGGGTCTATTATTCTCTGCTAATTTATGATAAAATAACTAATTCACAATTGGTAGAACCATATTGGGTGTGGACTGGTTTTGGTGACAGTACTGTGACATGATCCAAGAGAAATGTCATACCAGTCTGAAAGACTGAGGAGAAGAAAGCAAAAAGAAACTGGAATCCAGAAGATCTAGGACATTCCCCACCTCTGTGACCTAGGACTGAGGCAAAAGGAGAGACAGACACAGAAGTCAGCTGTGACTTGTCGATTCTTATGCAGTTTCAGATCTATTTCTAAAGATCTCTAGAGAGACACAGAGAAATGTTTCCTTATTAACAACCTCTCACTACCCTTTCCGGCTGGAAACACTTCCCTTGAGCCAGAGCAAGGCACTGCTGTAACGTAAAGACTTTTTCCTGGACTGTTCTCCAGGGAAATAGAAAACAGCTGTCCATGAGCCTGTGTGCAGACATCTTTCAGGTAATTCCAGGCTCAGGTTAATGAAAAGTGCAACTCTTTCTTACCCACGCTATTTGCTGGCTTCTCGAGATGGTCATCTTGCAGTCCCATATCATCTTCCAAGATAGGATTTTAGGGACTAAGTAAATGAAAGCCTATGACTTAGAAAAATCACTGAGTCATTTTACCATTTGTCTCAGGCCATCTAGATAGCCGTAGACAAACCATGAAGGAGATAGTCACTTTCTTCCCTCTTAATTCCCTTTCCTGGGACAAAGCGGTCTCTCTCCTCATCTTTGTGGGGACTCAGAGATGATCATCCATTCTTTGTGCTTTTGCAGCCCTATTAAATATCAGAGATAATCAAATCAACCATGCTATGACACAAGCCAGATGTTAAACCCACTCAAACCTCTACATGATTTTTTTAATCTTCTATTTTTGGCATTAAAGATAGAGCCCCAAACTCCTTATTTTTATATTTCCTTTGGGCCTCTATTTTCAAAACTCAGTTAAGGATTATGATATTCTATTTCATTTTGTTGTAACATGATTTTTGAAATTACCTAAAGAATAGAGATTAATTTCATCCATCACTTCAATTATCAGTTGCTAGATTTTATAATTCCCAGCATTTTTAACCTGAGCTAACTTCTAACTATACTCAGTATTTAATGCCACTTTAAAACTGATCCTAGATTTTGAAAACTAGAGGAATTCTTCAGAACTAAACCAATACAGCTAACACATGACAGGTGAGATGAGCCCTCCACAGAAGGCATCTTATGGTTTGCGTGCATATCAGCTACGTAGTTCCTTAAAATCTAGATGCTCAGGCTCCAAAGCAAAGATTCTGGTTTAATATTTCTGGAGTGGACCCCCTGATTCTACAGTTTTTAACAAGCACCTCAAATAACTGTGATGCTGATACTCCAAGTGACACAATGTGAGCAACACCAGATCAAGAAACAGGATGCCCATTAGACAAAGCAGGAAGAGTAGCTCCCAGAAATCTAACCCCAGATTTGATAGAAGTGAAAGGAACCATAGCTTAAACACTGACGTTAACATAACTGAGGAGAAAAGTATGAGGATAAACAGCAGGGGCTGTGCATGGAGCCCATATGAGGGAAAATAAAAGCCCAGGAATCTGTGACCCCACAGTGTTCAGAGAGAGACTGTGGACCCTCGACATGGGCGATGCTGATTTCACGGTGGTTATTTCCCCACAATGGAGACATATGCATCAAGTTCTCTGTGGCTTAATGACAGTATTCACTCAATTATCTAGTTTATTAAGCAAATTTTTTTTTTTAAGATTTTATTTATTGATTGATGAGAGACAGAGAGAGAGACAGAGGGAGAAGCAGGCTCCTGGCAGAGCAGGGAGCCTGATGTGGGGCTCAATCCCAGGACCCTGGGATCATGACCTGAGCTGAAGGCAGACGCTTAACCGACTGAGCCACCCAGGCGTCCCTTAAGCAAACTTTTGATGGTAATTTGGCAATGTGTTCTAACTCTTTACAAGGGAGAAAAAGCGAACACAAACACCCTGGTCTATTTCACAGTTTTTAATTTATTTTTTAAATTGATTTATGTTTTATAATTTTTTTATTGTTATATTAGTCCATACAGTATATCATTAGTTTTTGATGTAGTGTTCCAGGATTCATTGTTTGTGTATAACACCCAGTGCTCCATGCAATACGTGCCCTCCTTAACACCCATCACTGGGCTCACCCATCCCCCCAACCCCTCCCCTCTAAAACCCTCAGTTTGATTCCTGGAGTCCATAGTCTCTCGTGGTTCATCTCCCCCTCTGATTTTTCCCCCTTCATTTTCCCCTTCCTCCTCCTAGTGTCCTCCATGCTATTCCTTATGTTCCACAAATAAGTGAAACCATAGGATAATTGACTTTCTCTACTTCACTTATTTCACTTAGCATAATCTCCTCCAGTTCCATCCATGTTGATGCAAATGTTAGGTATTCATCCTTTCTGATGGCTCAGTAATATTCTATTGTACTATTGTATATATGGACCACATCTTTATCCATTCGTCTGTTATAGGGCATCTCGGCTCCTTCCACAGTTTGGCTATTGTGGACATTGCTGCTATGAACATTGGGGTGCATGTGTGCCCCTTCTTTTCACTACATCTGTGTCTTTGGGGTAAATACCCAGTAGTGCAATTGCTGGGTCATAGGGTACCTCTATTTTTAACTTTTTGAGGAACCTCTACACTGTTTTCCAAAGTGGCTGCACCAGCTTGCATTCCCACCAACAGTGTAAGAGGGTTCCCCTTTCTCCGCAACTTCTCCAACATTTGTTTCTTGTCTTATCAGTTTTTGCCATTCTGTTTCATAGTTTTTAAATAATACATTGACATTTTTACACAGTGCTGTCTTATGAATATGGTTAGCACAGGTCTGTTCCTCTGAGTCTGATGAGCACTGAGCACGTAACAATCAAGTTTTTGGACCTTTAAAAGTAGACTATTAAGGTCCATACCATGATGATCCCATCTATGTACTTCCCTCCTACACAGACCTGCCAGAGTGAGGTAGTATGGGAAGTGAATGGCCACTGTCTGAATGACAGCTCCACCACCATGCAGAAGTGATTCAACCACTTTGAAGCCAGTGTCCCTTTTGTAAATGAAAATTACACTTTGTGTAAAAGGTAGTAGAATTAATCAAACAAGCATATAAAATTCTTTTACATAGTAGGTTTTAATTTCCACTAAAATTTTCCCTAAAAGTCCCCCAGCCCAGCAGCTAGCTGAGCTCCCTATTACTTTTATGTAATTTAACATTGTTTGAGATTACAAACTAATACCATATATGCACCTCTGTGCCTGTGTGTGTGTGTGTGTGTGTGAGATAAACCAAAAAAATCAAAAGTGGTGATATCTGCATGGTATATGAAATTTTCTTTTGTTTTTCAAACTCACTTATACAATCAGTACTTAATATTTCAACATTACCATTAAATGTCATTAATCGAAGTCAATGATTCTTAAATTTGGCTACAAACTAGAATCATCTGGGGTGCTTTTAAAAATTGCAATGCCTGGGATGTACCCTGGAGTAATTCATCAGAATCTCTGATGGCAGGCCCCAGGCATCAGTATTTTCTTTTTTTTTAAAGCTCCCCAGGAAACTCCAACTTGCAGCCGAAGTTGAGAACCTCTGGTGTAATTCTAATGTACTTAAATTCAGTCCCGGGGCGCCTGGGTGGCTCAGTTGGTTAAGCGACTGCCTTCAGCTCAGGTCATGATCCTGGAGTCCCTGGATCGAGTCCCGCATCGGGCTCCCTGCTCGGCAAGGAGTCTGCTTCTCCCTCTGACCCTCCCCCCTCTCATGTACTCTCTCTCTCTCTCTCATTCTCTCTCAAATAAATAAATATATAAAATCTTTAAAAAAAAATTCAGTTCCTTCAAGAGTCAAGAGATGACACCTAATCAAAGTCTATAACATCTTGAGATTTAAATAATTTTTTCCCAGATGTCTTAAAAGTAGTTTAAAAATCTTGCCACAAATCAAAGTGGCTGATTTTTCCAGGATCAGTACTTAATATAATTTCAAAATCTCAGGTTTCATTTATTCTGTTTAGTCTATATTTTTTTAAAGAAATCTCAATCTCTGAAAATATGGATTACGGATGCCATGTCTCAAATAGAAACTTAAGCTCAGATGGCCAATTTTTTGGAGAGAGCTCCTGAGGTTTCAGTGATGGTTAATCACATCAAACTGGTGAAAGAAAGACCCACTCAGACATCAGAAAGCCTTCTGGTGGGAAGATACTTGAAGACACACCAATACCGAGTCATCGGCTTAAAAACAGAGAGGCAGATGGCGTGTCACCAGGAGACAATGACAAAATTAAACACTATTATACAGTTGATTAGCAACAGCAAGAGTCAATAATAAGCTATAGGAGACCTCCCAGAAGCAAAGTGGATGATCAAGGTGGGGACTCTATTGGTAGAAAATGGGTAAACATCCAGGAATGCAGATGGTTGACTTAGGGAGATTGGAATTAGGTAACCAAAACAGGACTCCAGTATAGGCAAGGAGGATTACTTGGCCCTGATTCACCAGGTATTATGGAATTTAGTTTTTTAAGTCAGGGATCTAGTTGCTGATATTTGAGAGGAAAGACAAAGACATGAAAACGAATGGATACACAAAGTTCAGGTTAAACTAGCAGTAAAGCTGGCTCTAGAAACTTCTTACATTCTGCCCAAGAAACAAAATTCATGTCGAGCTCATCTTCTTGTGGAAGAAAAGCAGCACCACCTCCAGGAGTTTAAGAATACAGAGAACGCTGTTTCACAATCTAGTGAGAATGCACGTGGTTTACAAGGTGCTAAACATGGGAGGAAGGCATTGTTCCTCTATGACATCCCAACTGGGACAGTGGGAATCATCCTGGAGATGGCCTTCTCCCTCAGCATATCTGATCAGTCACACCCCATAACCAATCAAACACCAACTTCTGTCAGTTCTAATTCAATAGTAGCACTTACAAATATCCTATTAACTCAATCCCTTTGTCTTGCCCTAACTGAGGCTCACATCTCTCTCATGTTAATTACTACATCAACCTCCTAATGGGTCCCTCTGCTTCCTCAAATCCATTGTAGACAGAGGTATTTCTGAGCATGACCTGTATTTTTCTGATTTCCCTCTTCACATGGTATTTAGAACTCTAGCTTCCTATAAATGTCTCCTCAGAGTGGTTCTGGGAGTCTGAGAGATGTTCCAAATGGGTTAATGAGTAAGATCAATCAGTCTCCGGGTTCTACTGTGTGTAGAAAGAACTGTGCCTTTCTTCTGCTCTAACCAACTGATCCTAATACCACCATGTCTTCTGGATATTAGGAGCCCCTTCCTGGTACTGCTACATCATCTGGAACCCAAAAAGCACCACCAGGTCACTGTTTCCATCTGTTTCCCCAACTATCTGCAAATACCCCAAAGCCCTCAAGGCATGATTATCTATACTCAAGAAAGTCTTAACAACTTGTTCTAAGGTCAGAAAAAAATCAACTTAGTAGGGCTGCCTGGGTGGCTCAGTCTGTTAAGCATCTACCTTCAGCTCATGTCATGATCTCAGGATCCTGAGATCGAGCCCCACATCGGGCTCCCCACTGAGTGGGGAACCTGCTTCTCCCTCTCCCTCTGCCTGCCACTCCCCCTGTTTGTACTCTCTCTCTCTGTCAAATAAATAAATAAATAAATAAATAAATAAATAAATAAATAAATAAATAAATAATTTTTAAAAGAAATCAACTTAGTAATGCATAATAGTGTCATTCTTTCCTAGTGTTTGAAGACCCAAGTCATAGGTCCACTTTCAAGCTAGATTCCCTATTATCCTTTATGGCCACCACCTAAAACTCCCATTCAGCTCCCCAGGGAAAGAAGAGAAGAAAGCACTCAGCAGGGCATACAGGAAGACCTCCTTTTCAGAGTATCTAGAATGAGATACCTACCCTGGCATGGCTGATGGACAAATAGGAATCCACAACCCTGTCAAGAAGTAGATAGACAACCAGATGGTGTTCAGTCACTGAGACCTTTTACTGATCCACTTGTTCTAATTTTGTTAGTATGTTTATTTTAGGGGCTGGGTAGCAGGCAGTAAATGGAGAATAAAGTTTTGATTTTACAGAGCTGGCATGAGAATTTGGAATAGGCACCTCAAGGCTTATCTTATTCTTTTACAAATTCCTTTCTTTACCCAGAGGTAGACAAAATTAAAATAACCCAATGCTGGTGGTGACATAGCTAATATCCAGGCAGTAAATCTTAGGCAGGTAGGGGAGGGATCTCCTGTAGTTTTCCAGATCTTGACCTTATAGGACTAGACTTCAAAACTCATATATGTGTTTGAAAGAACAAGATTAATTAAAGACTTTTTTTTTTTTTTTTAACTTGCAAGCAGCCTGGAGTTTAGGTAGGGAGGCACCAATCACTTCATGCACCTGAAGCTGAAAATGCAAAAAACTTGCCTTTCAATTCAGAGTGTCTGGATTACTTCTCTTTGGTTTATTTAAGTTTACTTCCTTTTGGTTATACTCTGCTATCAGTAGAGTCTGGTTTGAACATTCACCCTGGTTGCAACTATACTAAGGAATATTAAGAAAAATGATACCTAGGACAGTTTGCTAAGCAAGGATCAAAGACCCCTCCTCCCTCAAAGTCTCCACTCTAAGGGGAATATGGATCATTAGAGACAAAAATCAGGTCAGGAAGCCTTTCCTTTCAGAGCATCTAAATTGTGTTTCATTACAGAAGGTTACTATTGACCTTACAGAATTCAGGTCCTTTGGAGAATGTGGCAGAGATGCCGGGATCCCTCCCTGTAAAGTCTGAGAGGAAACTTGACCATCTCCAGGGCTTTTGCAGGAACTAGCTGTTACTTGAGTTCAGCAATGCAGTTCCTTCAGCTGAAATCAAAGACGGATTCGATCCAGCTTCATGGATAAAGAGAGGAAAAAATAGCAATAGATGACCCAGGAGAATTTACAACTATTTCCTGACCTAAGCCACTGGTTTATTGTGAGTCTTGGAAAGGGCTTGCCATTTTGTAATCATTAGGGAAACATCTGATGAGCAGTTTCCAGTATCCTCAGGAATAGCCTGATACTTAGGTTTTTAGAAGAATGTCTCATGAAACCTCAGACGTGCCATGACTGTGGCTGAGCTCACTGACAGAATGCCTTCTGATCTCCATGCTGATAACCAGCAAACTTCAGGCATTCTGCATTGCCTCTCTTTTATGTCTGGGGCCTCTACAACCACTTGGTTTCTTGTCTCAACCTCATGCAAGGGCCACTATCATGCTTTCTCAGTGGGTCAAACTGGACCTCACTTTGAGCATATTTTGGAGCCTGGATGGTGGGGGGAAAAGGTACATGAGTGACCCAAGTGAGGCTGCTGACTCTCCAACTCACTCCTCTAAAACAGAATCAAGAGGAAAACCTTCCAAAGGTCATAATATACATTTGCTTTTACTTACTTTTGTAAGTATTTAAAGTATTTTTACATTCATTGTTTCTATGACACTCCAATTTTCCCTCTCCTGAATCTTGACTATTCTCTCTTTACTGGACTATCTACATTAGCATACAAATAGATGGTTATTACTTTTACCTTAAAACAATAATGTGACCCTATCTCCCTTTAGTCCATGGGTCTATTTTTCTGCTCCCATTTACAATAATGTTTCCATTCTTTCCTGACCCAATACAAACTCCTTTCAGCCTGACCACAGCAAGGTCCTGAATGACCTCTGCACTGCTGGATCCAATGGTCGTTCTCCTCATGCTATCTGGCCTATCAGCAGCATTTGAGGTTATGGATTACTCAACCCTTTCCTTTATGTGGTTTTCAGAACATCATTCACTCCTGATTCTTCTAACTGGCCACTGTTTCTCTGTCACTTTTGCTAATTGTTCATTTCCCTGACCCCTAAACATGGGAGTAAAAGAGGACTCAAGTTTTACAGCTCTTCTTTGCTGTACCTAAAATCACCTCCTAAGTAATTCCATCCACTCTCATGGCTTTAAATACCTACCTATATAGTGTTGATGCCCACATTTCTTTTTCCAGCTATTTCCCCTCATTCCTCATTTGCATATCCAGCTACTTCCTGGACATCTAATGGCACTTCAAACCTATCCAAAGCCAAGGTTTTGTTTGAAACTACCACTAATTTTTTCTCCAACATCATACCCCATACTGACAATGAAAATTCCATCTTTCCAGACACCCAGACAAAAATCCATCAGAAAAGTATGTGGCTCTCCTTTTCAAACTATGCCCAGAATCCTGCCATGTCTCACAACCTGCACTGCTACCACTCTGGTCCGAATCATTTTTATTTCTTCCTAGCACTAGTCCAACGCCTTCCTAACTGACCTCCATGCTTCAACCATGTTCCCCACCAGCCCTTGCGAAACTTAAAATCTTTTTCTCAGTTTAGAAATAATTTATATACCATACAATTCACCCTCCTAAAGGGTACAATTCAGTGGTTCTTAGCATACTCACAAACTTCTGCGACCATCACACTATCCAGTTCCAGAACATGTTCATCACTCTAGTAAGAAACCCCAGCCCACTACAAGTCGCTTCTCATACGCGCCCCACCCCCCCGGCCCCAGCAATCAGGAATCTACTTTCTGTCTCTATCATTTTGCCTACTCTGTTGATTTCATATGAATGCATTCATATCATATTTGCCTTTTGTCTGGTTTTTCACCATAATATTTTCAACATTTATTCACAGATCAAAAATCACTCGTTCATTCCTTCTAATGACTAACATTTCACTGTATAGATATACCACCTTTTGTTTATCCATTCACTGGCTGATGGGCTTTTGGGTTGTTTCTATCATTTCACTATAGTGAACAGTGCTGATGTTTATACCCACAATGAAGTTTTTGCAAGAAATACATTTTCACTTCTCTTGGGCATATTCCTAGGAGTAGAATTTCTGAGTCCTATGTTAACTCTAAATTTAACTTTTTTAGGAACTGTTGAACAGCTTTCCAAAGTGACTGTACCATTTTACATTCCCACCAGCAGTGTAGGGGCCACTGTAAATTCTTAACACAGCAACTAGACCTGTGGTACCCAATGAGGTAGCCACTACCCATGTATGGCTATTGAGCATTTGAAATGTGTGCAGCCCTAACTCAGACAAGCTTTGAATGTAAAATACAGGACCAATTTCCAAGACTTAGTATGAAAAAAAACCAAAACAACAATGTAAACTATGCCATTAATGATAGTTTGTTTTTTTACACATTGAAAGTATAATATTTTGATCTATTGGTCTAAACAAAATATATTATTAAAGTGAATTTTACCTACAATTTTTACTTTTAGTATGATTAATAAAGAATCTCAAGTCACATAAATAACTATAACATGAAAATATAGAATAATCCTTAAAACACTGAACTATAACTTTTCTATTTAAAACCTTCCAGTGGCTTTTCCGCTCACTCAGAATGAAGTTCCAAATCTTTAGATTGGTCTGTAAGACCCTAACACTCTGGACTGCTACCATCTCCTACTACTGTCCCCCTTGCTCACTTTCATCACACTGGACTCAGGGCCTTTACACTTGTCATTTCCTCTGTATGGCATGCTGTTCCCAAAGATAGCCACTTAGCTTGCTTCCATCTTGTCAGGATTCAGCTAAAATATTACCTCATCAGTGAAGGCTTCCTGACCACCCTACTATTTATATACCCCTATTCCACACTGCCTCTTGTCCTCTTTCCCTTCTTTACTTCTCTCCATGTTTCTTTAACACCACTGACAAACATAGTCGTCATTAAATGATTCTCTTTCTCCAGAATTTAAGCTCCAGTGCAGGGTCTGTGGCATTTTGTACTACAGAACCTTCAATGCAGAAAATAGCACCTGGAACATGGTAGATATTCCAGAGATATCTGTTGAACAAAATTGGAGTAAGCAATAACTTGTACAGCTATATGGGATTAGTTTTCATTATTATCATTTTATAGATGAAAAAATTGAGGCAATGACAAGTTCTGCAAGGCTATCTAGTTTAGAGTTATGGGTTTTGAACTGGGAACTCAAATCTTAGATTTGCACTTGGATTTGCATCAAGTCACTGGACATGATGAGGTTTCTTTCATGAATCCTTTTAAGTTTTTACTTTGGATCAGTACTATTTGGTGCTATGACATACTCTTTCTCTACTCTGAAAGGAAAAGAGCTTCACTTTAAGATAACGCTTAAAAATTTTAATCAGTCATACAAATGCTTTAACCAGCCATAACAATCCTTTGTAAAAATTCCATTACTGTCAAGTATACCTAATGGAGTTGTTCCAGGTTTGTGGTGAGATTCCTTACTCTATGTTTAAAAGACATTATAAACTGTGAGGTGCTATTCAAATGTGATGTACTGAGCCATTACTATAATGATAGTGTGTCTTCCATGTGTGTTTCTTGAATGTTTGAGCTCTATTTTGGCCAGCATGAATTCTATTGTTCCCCTTACTTTTATCTATAATAATACCTCCTCTTCACAGCCTTCACAGTCTGACTTCCTTGGCTCTTGAACATAAATTATCAACAAAAGCAACATCACCACTGGTGGGTTGAGTGTTCCACATTAGAAATTGCATTTTGATACCTGCTCCTGGGCTGATTCTGATGTGGAAGGTGTTCCTATTCTGGGGGATAGGTGTTCCTGCCTGTGAAGAGGTACTCAGAGAAAGAGACTTACACTTCAGAGTGTGCTGAGCTCTGTCATCAAGGGAGTGACAGCTAAAAATCTCAGCTAACCTTTACCTTTCAACTCATTCAAAGCAGTCACCCAAATGTGAACTTTGAAAATGCCTTTGATGGTTAATCACAGATGAGTCACTCCAAAAGGTGGATTACTTCCTACAAGTTATGGGTATGTTTCTGCAAATACATGTGCAGACAGACTACTTCACTGAAGGCAGAAGACTTTCCCAAGGTCACCATTTGAACCAAAGATTTCATATTCCCACTTTCTAGTTTTTCTATGCACTAGAAAATAAAGCTCAGCTTAAGGAGTTAGATCAAGTTGACAAGAGAAAAATTATAATTTGGGAAAGGAAAAACAAGACTTGAAGAACAGACTGAATTAGTATTTTCTCCTATAGTTCATTGAATATTTGACTTGACAATACTTATTGTGTGCAGTGTTTTATTTTAACTAGGGTATTGGGAACTGGGAATACATGTTATCTCAGAAACAATCTCACAAATGCTGGCTGGATTCCCAAGTAGTCCACCAAACCTCCTTTAACTCATGATGTAACTAAGTGTGAATGAGAGAAATTAATGCTTGAGAATAAATATTTCTTTAAAATATAGTAAGTTTTAAACATCTCCAGAACCTAAAAATCTTTGAATGTAGATAAAAAACACTGGTAATCCAAATAAAAAAAAAAAACTAAAATTACTAACACGCTGGTTGAGTTGTGGCTGTAAATTGGGTATAAGGGAGATTCTGTCTGAGACTTTGGCCATTTCCAAGGGCTGGAGAGGCGGAGATGCTATGTCTTTATTGTGCGTCATTTTGCCTCTAACTCAGAAGTCTTATTTGATAAGAATGTCTCAACCACAAATATCAATCTCTTGTCCATCAGCTATATAGTTTTTTTAATTCCTAAAGGTATTTCATTTACTCTTTTTACAAATGTTTGCATTTAGAAACATATACAATTTATTCAATTGCTAAACCAAAATTTCCTTGGAGTTTTTATAGTCTCATGATTTCTTCAGGTCTACCCCAGTGGTTTTTTGTTTTTTGTTTTTGTTTTTTTTGGACTTTCAGTGTTCTGTTTTTCAAGTTCTCAGAATGTGTTGGCCTCAGCTTGAGTCCATACTATAGCCAAGTAGAGTAAGGACTCACACCAACCTTTATCATGCCAAGTCCATGTTTCCTCCCCAGGAGGGCCTTCCAGTTGATAACTCTTTGGCAGTCACCCCATCAAGTTCAAGGCTAATAACTGCCTAAACAGCTGAGTTTCTCTCAATGTAGTTGGCCAAGAATCCAGGATGGACCTCTAGTGACACAGTGGAGTCTTTTTTTATTTGCAGTCAGGCGGTCCTAGACTTTAATCCAACTGTTTCTCCTTACTGTATAGACTTAACAAATCATTTTCACTTCTCTGAGTCTCAGTGGTCTCATCTGCTAAGGAAGGATTCTAAAATGCCACATAATGTTTGTAAAACACCATGAAAAGTTACAGATATACAGATGGGAGGTGCTCAGTAAATATTAGTTTTCCTCTCTCACTTCTTTCTGAACCTCTATTGTAGAAACCGCCAGAATGGAGGTTGACAACGGTACAGGAAAGAGGTCCTAAGAGCCTTGTTTCCCTAGGAGGGTGCTCTTCCCTCTGCCAACAGCAGGAAAAGGAGGCCCTGGGTCTGCAGGAAGGACTCAGTGCTGCTTCAGAGGATCATGCAGACTGACCTCCATGAGGGCAAAAGCCAAGAGAGAGAAATGGGGGCTGAAAACTGGCCTCAGCTCTGCTTGCCAAGCCTGGTGTCTTGGCTCAGGACTGCAGTCAGTCTGGAGGAAGCAAAGCCTTTGTCAAAATGGTTTGCCCAGAAAGATATTTTTTGGCAATTTTTCTGTCCGGAAAGGGCATCCTTTTCAAGAACAGAAAGGCAACACTGCCAAGTGCTAAAAGAGGCCTTGCGCACTAAGCCTCATTGTCAGCAATCTTGGAGCTGTTCCTATCCCACAGGAAAAGGGAATTTTCACACATTAGTGTGGGAGGAAGGGTAAGATCTTTCCTAATTGGCTTTGGTATGGAATGGCTAGTTCTTGTAATAGGTATTTGCAAGTTAATGACTAATAACTATTGTCAAATATAGGGATTTTGTATTTATCAATAGTTATATTTTAAACCCTGACTTTTCATAAATTAGATCCAAATTCATAAAGGAAACACCCTATACCATTTCTATCTGTAGAACCTCAAGCTCCAAGTTTTTTAGTTAAGCTTTTTATTTCAAGGAAACTGGATTCACTACACTTGTAAGAAATCAGAGAGATCCTGTATATCCTTTATAAAGTTTCCCCCAGTGTTGAACCTTGTAAAATACAGTACAATATCACAATTATAGCATATTGGCATTGTTTCAGTCAAGACACAGAACATTTCCTTTACCACAAGAATCACCCATACAATCCTGCCCTTTTATAGGGACACTCTCACCCCCTCCTTAAGCCTAGTAACCTAATCCGTTCTCCCTATCATGTTATTTTAAGATTAACATTTAATGGAATAAAATATAGAATCGTTTGAGATTGTTTCCACACACACACATACACTCTCAGAAAAAAGAGATTGATCATGGACACTGGTCAAAACTGTTCCATGTATCAGTAGCTTATTCCTTTTTATTGCTGGGTAATATCCATGGTATAGACAGACCATACCTCAGTGTCTGATCATACATCCATTGAAGGGCATATGGTAGCTTTTAGCTATTACCAATAGACATTTGTCGCTATAAGAATTTGTGTACAGGATTACCCATGAGCATGCATCATCACTTCTCTGAGATAAACACTGAGGAGTGGTAGGTCATACGGTAAGCACATGTTTGGTTTTTTAAGAAACTACCATACTTTTTTCCAAAGTGGCTTAACATTCCTACCAATGATGTAGGAGTGATCCAGCTTTACTTCATCTTTATCAGCATTATTTTTGTCACTAGGTTCTATTTTAGATATTCTGATAGGCATGTAGTGATATCTCATGGTAGTTTTAATGTGCATTTCTCTAATGGCCAATAATGTTGAACATCTTTTCATGTACTTATTGTCCATTCGTATATTCTCTTTAGTTAAATATCTCTATCTTCCTCCTCTTTTCTAATGGAATTGTTTTTCCCATTACTGCCAAGTGGAGGTTGAAGAGTAGGTTCTCCTCTTAGGCTCCACTGACACCCAAGGTGAAGAGAGCTCCTTGTTACTGCCAATCAGGTGTAAATGTTTTAACTCCCATGTGGTCCCCATTGACACAGTGGGCAAGAAAAGGGCACATTACCAGCCAGCAGGAATAAAAGTCTCTGATCTCTACTTGGCCCTCTCTGATACCATTCTGATGGGTACTGGAGCATCTGATTATGACCTCATGAGGGTGGATCTAGGCTCAGTGCTCAGCCTTTGCTGGCTTGGATGACGATCCCATCTGTTGTTTTTTTTTTTTTTTTTTGTGGTGTTTAGCTGAATTAAAGCATTTATTTCCTTAAAGTTTTCTGTCTTGCAAGACTGCCACTTTCCTAGTCTTCAGGCTAGAGAGAGAGCATGCTTTTGTCTTCATTTTGTTTTTGTCTACACTCATTTGCATTATGAGGCAAAAAGAACACCCAATGACTTTATTATTCTCTCATGCCTCAAGTTCGAAGGTCCCTAGCCAGTCTGCCTTCTTATCTCCAGCTTTCAGAGTCTTCATAAGTTTGTTTTCTATCTCCACAGATCTTAGTTGTACATAAAGGGAAAAAGAGGGCTACTCCATTGTGCTGGAAGACAAAGTCCCTAAACACAAGCCAAAGGTTTTATAAGTGATCCTGTAAAGGACATTGTGCTTATTAATAACTTTGTTATTTAGAACTTGACCTTGTCATGTTATCCTTTTGGGTATTTACAAGAAATCTTTAAAAAAATATAAAAGGAAACTAAATAAATCTTTTTAAAAAATATTTTGTTTATTTATATCAGAGAGAGAGAGAGAGAGAGAGAGCACACAAGGCGGGGAGGGGCAGAGGGAGAAGCAGACTCCCCACTAAGCAGGGAACTTGATGCCAGACTCAATCCCAGGACCCTGGGATCCTGACCTGAGCTGAAGGCAGACACCTAACCAACTGAGCCACCCAGGAGCCCAGTGAATATATCTTTAAGCTGAGGAAAAACGTTCACTAGCTTTTTGGTAACTGTGAATATTGACTATATTTACCTGGAGAATTACAGTAAGGGTTAGGATTTTGACTTTTACATAACCCTTCTTTATATCCAGTCAACCTTACTATTCTACCTTACAATTTTCATTATTCTGTGTGTACAAGTGTGTATATATACGTGTTTCTCTCATCCTTATTTCATCTACTCATCAGCAAATAGATGAAAAGTGTCAGGTTTCCAAAGGAATGGTAGGACTTTCTTCCATGTCAGCCTCCTGCCCAGACAGTAATTAGTGAAAACAGGTCAGCCTGTTTAGAATGGGAGAGATTTGTGTTTATGTAGATGGTAGTCAATCCTTTCACATGTGTTTCAAATGAACAGATAGCTCTATGCATTACTACATTGTTTGTACATTCCACTCCGGGTCATCTAAGTCTCAAAGCTGAAGTTTAATTTACAGCCACTTCTTACATTGTCAAAACTCTTGGAACTTTCTAAAGAAATGATGTTTCAAATATCACACAACACACTAAGTAGAAGTATGTATTATGGTTAGGGTGCCTGGGTAGTGCATTCAGTTGAGTACCCCACTCTTGGTTTTGTCTCAGGTCATGATCTCAGGGTCATGAGATCAAACCCCACATCAGGCTCCACACTCAGCAGGGAGTCTCCTTGAAGATTCTCTCCCTCTCCTCCACTCACACACACTCTGTCTCTAAAATAAATAAAACTTTAAAAAGAGGTATATATTATGGTGGCTTGTAAGAATTTATTAGTAATGGTGATGAGATGATTGGGCTATTGGGTTTCATATGAGCTATCTTGGTGGGATAAGTAACCAATCTCAAAGTTTCTAGGAGAAGAGGTAATAGGTGTCTCTTTCACCAAACTTCAAGCTCCCATACAGCAGGGGCTATGTTGCATTCTTCATGGCCTGTCCTACATCAAGTAGTCAATATGGTTGTTGAATGATTAAATCAATACAAAAACATGTTTTTACCCTACAACTGCTGATCCTTCCAGAAATTAAACCAAGAGTCCACTTCTATTTGCACAGACATTTCTTTAAGAGAATTAAAAAGTATACTCAGAAAACATCTCTGGGGGACTTCCTAGAAAAGAATTATTATGTACCACTTCAGCTCCCACAAAAGGAATGATCCACAGATAATGAATTACAGACCAGAACTTTCCCTGAAAGTGAAAGCGATCTATTTGAAAAACTTGGGTGAAGATCAAGCCAGACTCCTCCTTCTTTAACCACGTTCTTCTGCTTTCTTATTGACACTGGACATTTTCCAGGCCCACAGCTGCACCCTCTACAGAAATGCATTTCACATTTCTCACATGGTTATGGATCTATTGATCTGGCCAGCAGAGGCTGGTATGCTCTTTGTGCTCAGCAAATGCCAAGTACATCTTTCAGGCTTTACCAGGAAACCAAATGCCATCAGGAGCTTTGGCTGTGAATATAACTGACCCTCAAGGGAATGGAATAAAAGGGCAATATGAGAATTTCCAGCTGAAGTTCACGTAGTACACCTCTCCACCCTCACCCCATGTCATTATTTCTTCTGCTGGGTTCCTGTGTTGTTGGAGGTGATGACAGTGGTGCCCATGCCCCTCAAAATGTGTTTTTATTAAGGAAATTGTATGCCATTTAGTATCTCCATGTACACCTCTAATTTTTTTTTTTTTTTTAAAGAGGGTCTTGTGGGTTTCTTCACATTTTTAAAAGACTTGACTATAGGGGTGCCTCTGTAGCACAGTCAGTTAAGCACCTGCCTTCAGCTCCGGTCGTGCTACCAGGGTCCTGGGATTGAGCCCCACATTGGACTTCCTGTTCAGTGGGGAGTCTGCTTCGCCTTCTCCGTCTGCCTACTTGTGCTCTGTGTGTCAAAGTATTAAAAAATAAAAGACTTGACTATCTACATACATGTGTTGGACAATTAGATGGTTAATTAAGGTGGTGGTAGAGAGGGATAATACATTGCCAACAGGGCTAAGTCAAGCTGGTTCCTTTTGGCAGACATTAGAAGGCTCTGATGTCTGGATGCTAAGGCTTTTATAGGTCCTGTCGTAATCTTGCCACCAGGTGAATATTACAATAAAAAAACCTCAGAAACTCTGCTGTACATACAAACATGCATTAACAAGCAGGAATTGAGAATCCTAAAAAGAATATGCTACCCCTCCAAAGCAAAGGGCAGGGGAGAAACTCTTGAGAATCTAATTGGACTGGGAGTGCTTGGAGGGCTCTGTGGCCATTCACAATACCTGACTAGTGTGAGTACACATATCCCATCTACACACTAAATTAAAAAAAAAAAAAAAAAAAGAGGAAGCCAATCATGTCAATATGACAGAAAACTCCCTTCCTCTCCCCTACAATTTGACCAATATAAAACTTTACAGGCCAGATATTGCTAAAGAATGTGATTCTGAAGCCCATGTAAACCCTATCTATGAGAAGATGAAAAAGTTAAAACTTGGGGAAATATGGCAGAGATGAAAAAGATTTTAAGTGACAGATGCACTAAGTAGGGAGAATCTGACCAAGTGTAATAAAATACCTATATTTAACTTTTTCAGTAGCAGGCCAAGTATTTATCCAAAGAAAGCTAAGTAGAGGGATGGGCAGAATAGACAAAAATGCTTTTGAGTGGATACTGTAGCCAGTTTGAACTGGGGAGCACCAAGAATTATTCTCTAGGGTGGTCCTCAATAATGTCATGTGAAGCACTGGGGTCTTCAGCTCCTCAAGGCAGGATTACTTATACATTTGAATAATTTTCCTCTAGTCCTCTGAATTCTTAGCTGAGACCCCTGTAATAAAAGACAGATTAATGGAAGAAAAATAAACAGAAGTTTCTTAATGGATGGACCTCATGGATATATGGGGGACACCTGGGGGAGAATGATTAACTCCCCAAGGTGCCTGAGAATTCAGACCTAAGTACCATCTTAATAGGGAATGGGGAGGGAGGCAGATCTTAGAGGCTTCTTAGAGGACAGTAAATGATTTTTAGGAAAGATGAATGGCTCCTTAGAATAACGGATCGCAGGTATGATAGTCTGTCTGGATGTGGTGTGGCCTAGGACTTCTCTCCTGTGACAAGAATCTCTCCCCACCCCACCCCCCCGCCCCATTGATGAAACTGAGGGAGGTAATTTATAACAAGTGATTTCTTTTTGGAGGATCTGTCTTCAGGCAAATGACGGAGTTGAGAAAAAGCTTGTGCCTGTGTTTGAGTTTTTTCAAGTACCTACAGCACCAAATAATCCAAATGCCAAAGTGGCATTTTGGGGGATGGCATATTTGGTCATGTTCTACTTTAGTCCCGATGGATTCAGACAGTGTGTGTTACTCTGCGTGCATGTTAGTCTCCATCAAACCTGAATTTCAGGGAAGGAGGGACTACCTGAAGGCAAAGGCCAGGAAAACTGGATTGAAAAGTCCAATGAGAAAAATTCCTTCCCGACCCAGTTGACCACCCTTGGTGTTTATATCACCAGGTTGTCCACACTCTGACTTGCTATTTACGGTTGATGTCCATGTTTGTGACAAAGCAGAAGGTTCATCTCATCCAGAACAAGAGCACAGAAACCACAAACTTAATAGCAAAGTTTCTGTTTTCTATATTCATCTGTATTTGAGCAAGCACAGTGGACCTAACATCTAGATCAACTCTTCCTGTCCTCAACTTCTCAATGAGCAATGGGACAGTCACCAAGTATTGCCTCTTTTCATCTGTGGCCTTGGAAAATAGACTATATTCTGAGCTCAATTTTTCACAAAATATTCACAGCATTATAAATTCATTTTTATGAATGAATTCTACCACCTTTTAAGTATGGTATCCTCCCCTTATCTTATGGATCCAGTGGCAGGAAATTATGCATGCATAGTCCCATATAGTTTGTGTCCATGTATAGTTTAGATAATTTTCTAGCAACACTTAGGTGTAGTAAAGGAGAATGTATAGTCAGTGCTGAATGTGTGGTCAACTAGAACAAAAAAATTAATTGCTCTAAGAATATATGCTTATAAAAAGATACTTCAGTGATGTTTTCTAAGTAACTTAACAGTGTTTTAACACTAGGGATCTTGGAACAAACTCAAACTTCAGAATTCTTTAGAAATTGATCTCCTATTCAACTACAGAAGAATGTTTTGATTATAAGATAATGTAGTACAGTCATGATCAATTTATTATCTCTCACCAGATCTTTTTTCTTCCAACTTTCCTAATTTTAAAATTCATAGATATTTCAAGAGCAGGGAAATACATGTTTCTTATTTATATTTTGTTTGTTGTGATGTTTAATATGAGCTATTAGAAGTTCCAGAAGCTTTTGGCTTTCATGGAAGACATTAACTTTTCTTTTTTCCCTTTGAATAAGGCTGGAATACTTTACCAAGAATAAAAACAAACCGGATTTCCAAAGCTGCTAGTTTAATTTGAAGTACAAACCCAAAGCTTCAAGTAGATGTTCAGAGTTGGCCCAGTGCATCCTCCCAGCCTTGCAGTTAAGGACCTCAAGAGGTCTTATTTTCCAGCCCACGATTACACTGCAATATTTATTTATTTTTAACGTGGAGAGGTTTCAATGAACCCTGGATTTTATTGCACAGTGGCAATCTTTCTAAGAGAAAGTTTGAAAACTCAAAAAGGCCTCAGAGCTGTTTTAGAAACTATGACTTCTCAAGCCAGTTCAGAAATAAATCAACCTTAACCTTGCAAAAAGTCTAAGTGCTACTACTTCTTTTCAGTGCATTCATTTATGTAAAATGGATAGAACAATTCTAACAGAACCACCACCACCACCACCACAAAAATCCAAAAAATTACCCAGAAGTGTAAATTTTGTTCTTGATTCCAACCAAGAAGGATCATCTCTAGGACTGGAAAACCCAAGGCAAACATGTAATCCATCACTTTACTAATTTCTTAAGCCCATTACTTTATCTTCTAGTCTTTTCCCCGAGCTGCCAATTGATTTACATGAGGTATAGACATTCTCTTATTTCCTAATAGTCTTTTAAATTAGCTTACTGCTTACAAATGAGAGACTTGTGAGAAGTATGAAGAATGGACAGACAAATGACTATTCATCTCTTAAAACTAAGTGGATGTGAACTCAAAGTTGGAGGGAAGACAGCGTGGCAATAACGAAGTTGTAGCAGAGTCAAGCCAGCTGAGGAAGGGTTTTAATGACACAGCTGGTAGAAGGCTGGGAGAGAGGACCGGACACGAATGGAGATCGGGAGGCTATGGTGACATATTAGCTCCTACACGTAGGAGCTCTTGCTCTGTGCCAGGTGCTGTTCCATGTGCTTCACATACATTAACTTATACCATCTTTACAACAATCCTGTGAGGTTATTATTACCCCCTCCTCTTTTCTTCAACAGATGAACGAATTGAAGTGCAGAGAGGTTCAATAATATGTCCAAGGTGACACAGCCAACCGACAGTGGAGCTGGGATTAAAAGCCTAGCAGTCTGGCTCAAAGCTCTATGCACATAACCACTGGGCCCTGCTGCCTCTCATTTGGTACGGGAGGAGATTTAAGCCAAGAGGACTTAGATTTGCCAAATATAGAATTCAGTTTTCGACATGCCTGGGAAAAAAAAAACAAAGGCCAACAATTTCCTGTGATCCCTTTCTTTAGTGTTCTCTCACCACAAATCCTCTCTCTTCTACTAATGGGCAAGCTAGGAAAGAGTTTCTTTAGCCAGTCAAATATAAAAAGAAAATTGAATTCCCAGCCTCAGATGTCACATAAATAGCATAAAAAGCTTAGGAAACACCAAGTTAGATTTTACAATCCAAAGAATGCATTATTCCCCAATAGCAGCCACAAGATAATAAAACTTTACAATCAAGGTGCCATAAAATAAAAACTCCCAAAAAGATGCCTGTGAGAATAGTGACTGCCATTCCCCATCAGCACAATTTTGTGAGAAATCAAGTCCTTGAAACAACTGTATTTGTGCAGGGTAGGAAACAGGGAAGTTGGTCTTTTGCTTTTGAGGAGGCTGGGGTTTTTGGGGTTTTTTGTTTTTTTTTTTTTTTTTAGTGTACTAAAGAACAATCCCAATTTTGGGGAAATGTCTTAGGAACTTTTATGTAGGTCTCGATGTACCTTCCATCTGGACGATGGAATGGAACTCCTCTTTCAGGAAGAGAAATGCTTCTGTCTCATTGGTCTCCCTCCCTCTATCCTTATGAAGAAAATGACTCAGAGGGAACCAAGTCATGCCTTGAACTGTCACCTTTTGCCTCATCCAAAGTCAGCTCATCTTGGAACATTTTTAGAAATATTCTGATCATGCTTGGTTTTGCTTTTTGGTTCAATGAAAACAGCTAATATATATCTGCTTTAAAGAAATGTCCCAGTGTGGGCCCCTAGGTAAAAATGCAGTGCCCAGTGGGAACATTTGGTTATTCTGTGGCTAAATGATTTGGCATCATGGAATCCAAACAGTCCACACCTCCATTTCCTATCTGCAGCTGGCAGCCAACACCCCCATGCCCACTTCCTCCAGTGAACATCATCAAAGGTCACCGCTTACATTCTTCTGGCTCACACTTACTTTCCTGGGCTGACGTACACTATGAATTTCAAGGGTGATAAAACAGCAGTTCACCAAGATTTTTTTTGAACAGTTACTGCACCTCTACCTTGATGCCCAAAGCTCCAGAATGTACTCAGGACAACATTCACTACAGTGGGCTTCATTCCTACAATCTAAAGCTCAGGAAGCTAGCAAATTCTTGTGACATAGCATAGAACAATTCTAACATGGTTCACAGCTTGAAAAGAATAAATTAAAATGCGTTAGATATATTCTACTAGTATTCATGCATTATGTATTGTTTTTGAGATCACTCATCCAAGTAGCCACTTGGTCTATTTTGGAATATGAAGTATGATATTTTATATAATTCCATGAAAATGTTCATTCTTCTTAAATCACCAATCTTAAAAAAAAAAAAAATTTTACTTAAGACTTAAGGATAGCAAAGCCAATGGTTTGTATTCAAAGATGTCCTTTTTTTTTTTTTTTTTTTAAAGGAGAGAAGCCATGCATTATCCTTCCATAAGTTAACACCTGTTTCCCTTTTTAAAAACAAATCCATTCACACCTTGCTCCCACTTGTGGAATTATTCAAGTACCTTTTGACAAGAATAGTTGGAAAAGTTAATATTCTTTTCCTTTAGATTGTAGTGGAATAACAAAAAAATTCAACAAAGACATCTGTAATCATAGGAGAGAGGAAATCGAGCATTATGGCACATGGCAAGTACTCACTGAATGAAGGAATAGATGCACAGATGAATACATGAAGGGGTTTTCAGCACTTTCAGTGGGATGTGGTAAAAGCCTGAGAGGACAGGTCCAATTTTCCTGAAACATCCTTAAGTTAGTTGTGAAGTAGATGATGGGTCAAAGGGAGATGAAGTTGAACAGCCCTTAGCAATACAACCTCCGAAATGTTACAGCTAAGGTGCCTCTCACTGTTCCTCATCTGTACAATGGGAATAAGACCTCAGAAATTTATCAGAGTCAAGTAAGCCCACAGGCTTAAAGTATCTACACTGGGACCAGCACACAGAAGGTGGCCAATCAAATGAGTTCCCTCCACACTGCGCTTTTCCTTCCCTAGCAAGGAAAGTGAGGAAGGCAAGATGCACGGAAACGTTAGCTCACTTAAAAAGCCCAGGCTCTCATGCATTTACCACAGGCTGTGCATTTATTTTCCCTTTAGTTTAATAGAAATTAATCTAAACCATCAAGTTAGGTCTCCTCAATGTCCCAGAAAAAAAAGCATTATGTTGATTTGATGTAACTTATAAACTAAGTTTCTGGATTTTGTTAATTTCCCGCTCCATGGCACAGCAAGAAGAATGGAGTAATTATTTCATATTTCTTTCTTTCTTATTATGGTAATTATATGCAGGCACAGAAGGGCAATCTGGGCAGCGTTCATGTGTCCTGTTAAGCACAAAAATCCTTTTCCAGTTGCCAATACTCACAATGGTGTTTCAGCTTTCAATGTTTAGCTCTTTAAAGTGTGATCTACATACCCATGTGATGAAGAGGATAGGGGTTGGGGGCCTAATGTGGGGAAGGAGAAAAGGAAGGGAGGCTGGGGTGCAGATTCCTGGTGCCTCACAAATTTGATCAGATGAGCAAAGAAGGGGGCTCTCCCATATAGTTCAGTGGACCCGAGAGGTCCCAACTCAAATACATCTCCCTACTGCGTATCATCAAGTGGAATTGTTTTTTCCAAGCTTCTCTTTTAAAATGCAAAACACCTGCTTTTTGAAGGAGTACGAACATGCTTAAGTAAAATCTTTCCCAGCTCCCTCCTTTTACTTGCGAGGAAACATAGGCCCTGAGAGATAGAAGGACTTGCTAGTGGCCCACAGCTCATTACTGGAAAGATGGCACACCAGAACCTAGGTAACCGAAGTGCCAGCCCAGGGCTCCGCCCCAGCTTCCCCTCTGCATGGCTAACCTGACCGAGTTAGAGGCATCATCCGACGCGGGGGCATCTGAATTTAAAGTCATGTGTGCTTCTAGGAGTGCCAAGCACTTCACAAATGGCACCAACCCTCACCACCGTCAATATAGGCTCTGCCCCTATCAGCTCTCCCTTGGCACAGAACCATCTGATATTCCCCATCTTGCCCTCGTAGTTTATCCTTCACACATCGAGTGATTTTTGAAAATTCAACTCTGGTCATTTCACTTATCTGCTCCAAATTAAGCTCCCTTATACTTTCTCATCACTCTTAGGGAAAACAAAAACAAAATGCGATTCTTACCACAGTCCATAAGGCCTTGCATTATCGAAACCTTGGCTTCCTCCCTGAGCTTGTCAACTGCCAATGTTGAGATTCAGTAATTTTGGCTGGCTTATAGCTTCTCTGATGTGCCAAACATGTTCATGCCTCAACTTTGAGAAGCTGCATTATTAAAAATAGAATGGCTGTTCAAATAGAGAGGGTAAAAATTAAAAAAAAAAAAAATCAAGAATAGCATTACCCTCAGAATGAAATGTTAAAAAAAAAAAAGAAAAAAAATCAACAAATCTTAAGATATCCTGTCTTAAAACACAAAACGAAACTACAGCGAAAACAAATTGGCATCATTAGAGTTGGTGATTAATTGGATGTGAGGGATAAAGCAAAGAAAGAACCAAAGGCGGTTCTCAGGTTTTTAATTTGGTCACCTGCGGTGGTGGTCACATTCAGTTTACTTACTTTGGACCAACTAAGTTGAAAAGGAGCTAAGAGCACCCTCAATCTAAGGAATGATAGATTACCACACAGAAGTATAAATACTGGGAAAATAGGAATCTATCTGCAAGTAGATAAGCAATTATCAACATTATTAACTCAAGCTGCCTTTATTTGTTAGGATGTACCAACAGGATTCAAGTACCAAAAAATATTTTTATTTTGCTGAGTATAATTAAGCTACACTGAATTTTAAAAAACAGTAACAAAGGCAAGGAGATTCTGCCTCAGATTTTTCCATTAATATAGCCGGGGCTAAGCTCTTGTTAATTTCTGACAATTGAAAGATTCTGAAGATATAATTAACTAGTCTGAGCTTCACTATTGATATAAGGGTAGAAATTAGCACCTAAATGAGCCACATTCCCATCAAGTGTCATGGTTTTGATTAAGCAATGGCTGGAAAAATAAATGTTTACTAAAGCCCAAAGTTGTCATTTAGGGACTTTTTGGAGGATATGCTGCTTGGGTGTGCTTTGATTTTTAACACAGTAAAAATGTGATCTTGCAACTAAGATTATTAACAAAAAGAAAATGTCACTTTCTACCAACTGGAAAAGCACCAGTCCAAAAAGACCTAGCTGGTAACTGGAAAGAGAAGCCATCAACTATTGTCTTAGTTCTCATCCTTCCTTGGGGGGTTGGAGGCAAAGGCGGAGTTGGGTGGGAGAGACTTGCTGGGCCTTTCCTCTAGACTTTCCCTGTAACAACTTAATCATTTTTTGCTTTTCCTCCTCCTTTGGCCACATCAACATCTAACTGACCGGGTTTTCCCTAGTGTGTCTATCACTTCCCTTCTTCTTTTCCCCTACCACCCACCTCCACCACCAGACGAGAAGGAAAAAGTCCCATCTAAAAAAGATAATGTTGCACTTTAATTTAGTGGGGTTTTTATATTAAGATGAAATTTACCAAAAGTAAAATGTAAATATCTTAAATATAAGCCTTTCTGAACTTTTCTGTATGTATACACACCTGTAGCCAATGCCCAGGTCAAGATGTAAAATCGATTTATCATTCCGGGATGTGTCCCTTGCTGTTCCCCTTAATAAGCCCCTATACCTGCAGTAACCCCTATTCTAACCTCTAGCACCATAGATTGGTTTTGCTTCTTCCTGCAATGCTTATGGATAAGATCAGAGTAGGCTGCCTTTTATATCTGCTTCGTTTGCTCAATCTAATTGTTTTTAAGATGAATCCATGTTGCTGCATGTATCTGGGTTTCCTTCTATTACTGCTGTTTTATAATTCATTGTAGATTTATACCACAATTTGTCTCTCCATTTTTCTGTGCTAAACATTTGTGTTATTTCAGTTCTGTGAATAAAGCTGCCTTGAAAGATTTTTGTAGGTCTCTTTGAGAAGGTATGTCGTATTTTGTTGAGGACTAGAACTGCCTACGCTGATTTTTTTCCATATGGACATCTGCATTAGTTTCCTATTGCTCTTGTAACAATACCACAAACTTAGCGGTTTAAAACAACACAAACTTTTCTTAGAGTTCTGGAGATCGGAAGTCTAAATAGGGCTTTCCTGGGTAAAAATCAAGGTGTTGACAGGACAGTGATTTTTCTGGAGGTTCTAGGGTAGAATCCATTTCCTTACCTTTTCCGGCTGCTAGAGCCTATCTATATTCCTGTGCTTAGGATATTCTTCCATCTTCAAAGCCAGCAGCACAAAACTGAGGATTCCGCAGACTGCTTCTCTCCAGTTCTTCCCCTCTTGACTCCCTCTTCCATCTTTAAAGACGCTTGTGATTACATTGGGTCCACCTGGAAAATCCAGGCTCCTCTCCTGTACTAACCCTGTCAGTTGATTAGCAACTTTAATTCCACCCAGAGCTGTGCTTTGCCATGTAAAGTAACATATGCGCAGGTTCCAGGGCTTAGGAAATATTATCATTTCAAAATCTTCAATATAGGCTTCATAATGAGTCAGTTTACTTTTTTTTTTTACTAAGTCTTTGAAATCAGTGTATGTTCTACACTTAGAGCACAACTCAATTTGTACTAGCCACATTTCAAGTGTTTAGAAGCTACGTGTGCTTAGTGGCTATAGTATTAGTAAAGTTCTAGAAGCTTGCTGGTTTCACTTTTAAATTAAGGTCTCTGATCCATCTCAAAATAAGTTTGTGTATGTGGTGAAAGAGGGGTCAAGGTTTATTTTTTAACATATTTACCCAGTTGCTCCAACACATTTTATCAAAAAGACTTTCCTTTCCTCATTGAATTCTGTCGGCTCCTTTCTTGAAAGGCAAGTAATTGTATATGCTGTATCCCCTATTCGGCTCCTTTGATCTATTTATCTATCCTTATGACACTATAAGCTCATCTTTAATTACTGCAGATTAGAATAAATCTTAAAATCTGGTAGGGTAAGTCCTCCAATTTTATTCTTCGAATTTGCCTTGCCTGGCTTATGTCTTTTGTATTTTCATAGATAATTAGAAGCAGCTTGTCAATTTTTTCTCAGGTTTGCATTGTCAGGAAACTTTGGTCTTTGAACTTTGATAATCAGCAATTTATTATTATTATTAATTAGAAATGCAAATTAATTTTCTTTAACTCCAAATGTCTAAGACTAAGTACAGAGCTACTTTAGAAAAAAGGGTGCAAGTTGCATTCCTCCACTAGTCAAAAAGGCATGCGGCCACAGGACTCAAAGGCTTTCTGTGACCGATCCTAAGCAGCTCTACTCTTTTGACCTATGACGCCACAAGAGAACACGTGGAGAGGGTTGGTGCCAAAATAAGCAAGAGTGAGGATGGAGAAGACATTCAAAGGAAGGCTGATGTATACCAGATTACACAGAACTTTCAAAATAGTCTTAAGAGACTTACATTTTCTCCTAATTTTTAGAAGAGCCATAAAAACAATGTTTATAATAAATATTAAGGTAAGAATTTCCTCCCAAATATATATATTTATATATGTATACATGTATATATATACACATATATGTGTGTGTTTATATATGTATATCACCAATAAATTTAATTCATTTTATGACTACAGACTAAGTTTTGAAAGGTGGATAAAATGAAGCATAAGAGTAAATTACATAATTTGTTGTCACAGACTATAAGAGAAAGAACTGAATGTAGTTCCTGCAGTATAAGCTATTGCAGTAAAACCTAGTTCATTCTCCATTCTGTTAAATAAGACTTTTTAATTCACTAATGTCTCTATATATTTAGAGAACAATGAAAACTCAAAATCATAATATTGACCTTGAGAGACTAGAGGGTTTTTTCACATGTATATCCATTTATTCAACACTTACTAATATCTCTTAAGAGTCAGGCACTTTGTTTGGCTGACTTTCTTCTGAGAAACTGGACAGCACAGAAAGATTCTTGTTAATCCAATGTCAAACATATTGAATTTATTTTCCTTGAAAATTGATCATCTAAAAATGCTCTATATATTAACCTTTGTTCTCCAGATTCCTCTAGTAACTGTTTGGGTCAGATTATACACCAGAATAATCTCGCTGTGGGGAGAAGGACTTGTCAAGAATGTGTAGAGACTTTGACTCTATACCTTCAGAAGGCAAGAGTTGAGGATGAGAGGGGAAAAAACATCTCCCTCTAGTTCCAAATTCGAAGGCCAGTCCTGAATGCAATCCTGGGAGGGAATGTGATTCTCCAAGAAAATGCTTCTCAAAATTGTATATGCCTATGAATCACCAGGGATATTTCTCTAAAAAAATTCTTTTCTTGTCTCACTCCCAGATATTCTGACTCATAAATCTGGCATGGGGCCTGGAAATATGTATTTTTTTAAAGATTTTTATTTATTTATTTTAGAGATATTGGGGGGAAGGGCAGAGGAAGAGGGAAAGAGAGAATCTCAAGCAGACTCTGCACGGAGTGCAGAGCCCAACACAGGGCTCGATCTCACAACCCTGAGATCACAACCTGAGCCGAAACCAAGAGCAGATGCTTAACCAACTGCACCACCCAGGCACCCCAAAAATATGTATTTTTAATAAATGGTGTTTATGATTCTTTCCTTCAAATTATAAGTATTCATTGGGTATTGACTATGAGCAAGACCCTGAAGGAACTGGGCAAGGCCTGTGGGCCCACTTGAGTCTGATCTGGTCCTTCCTGTAATGGAGCTTGTTTTTAGGAGAGGAGACTGGGTACAGGCAAAAGAGGATGGACACGACCCTCATTGTGTTGAGACCCCGTGCTGAACCTAGAACCAAGAGGCTAGGGTAGGCAGCGAGGGCTGAATTCCCAGGAAGGGGATAGGATGAGCTTGGAGGGGCAGAGGAGGTGAGAGAGGATGTTTTGTAAGGGATGGGTTTAGAACTGGCTCCACACAGAGGCCAGTTCTGGAATGGAAATAATGGACCATCAAGTCAAACTTTAGATTCTTTTCCCCTTCTGCTCTCTCCACGATTTCCTTTCCCAGCCACAGAACGCTCAGGAATGACTCGCTGTGCCCCATCACTTGGTGACAAGGTATGGAAGTATACAGGGTCAGTTGCGATGAGTTAGGACATCCAGGACCTAGAAGGAGACACCCCATCACCTAAACTGCAGCTGAGCCAGAGGCTTTACAGCCAGGTTGTCTGGATTATATCTGAATGGGGATGGAAGAAAGGGCAATTTACAATTGTTGAAGATTCTATAGACATCAAAAAGATATATAACAATCCTGAAATCCAATTACCACCTGAGTGGAGAACTAAGAGAGTCAATCCATCAGTTTATTAAGCCAGAAGGGGAGAAGTTGAGGAATGGCCAATGCTAGGAGGTATAGTATAGCTGTGTCAGAATCTTAGCATGGCATTAATAATGTATGGTTTGGGGGCACCTGGGTGGCTCAGTCATTAAGCGTCTGCCTTCGGCTCAGGTCATGATCCCGGGGTCCTGGGATCCAGCCCCGCATCGGGCTCCCTGCTCGGCGGGAAGCCTCCTTCTCCCTCTCCCACTCCCCCTGCTTGTGTTCCCTCTCTCACTGTGTCTCTCTGTCAAATAAATAAAATCTTAAAAAAAAAATGTATGGTTTGTTCTCCTTTGCTGGGCTAAGTTCATGTTCTTAAAAATTGTAAAACAAACCAATTAAGGGTAGAAGCTTACCAGGAAAAATCTTTGTCCTACTATTGCAAGGAATTTCAGTCTGGTATGCAAGATACAGTATCTAGAGTCATGATACTTAAAGCACTGCAGCTAACAGGTAGTGGTCCAGAACCACCATGTATAGCAAGGATTTGTAAACCAGCGCAGAGGAATTGTCCAAAATGCAGCTGGGGATTGATGACAAAGACTTTAGGATCCAGTGGTAATCAGAGTTGTAGTCTATCACTACTGAAGTCATCTCTCTTCAGGGAGTAAGACCACAGAACACAGTGAATTTTCAGGGGCATGTTTCAGATATCAAAGGGATTTCTGCAGTGGACACATTTTCAAAACTAATACCCAAACATAGGAACAAGAAATGAATGTTCTTAAAGGAACTGAGATCAAAGGTGATGTCTAAACCATAGTAATAGGCCAGATTTCCAGCTTGCAGAACAAGTGTTCAAGGTCAAAGCTGGGTCTCTGAGCTCCAAGCTGGAACTCTGTAAATACCTCTGGCTCTAGGTCAGATTTTGACCCAGAGACAGGGAGATGGTCAACTGGTAAGTGATCAAAATCAAAGACAAGAAACCAGCCTGGGCCTGTCAAAGGATCCTCTTCTCCAACTTGGAGCTGACTTTTTTAAGATAACTATCTGATTAGTTGACCTAACTATTAATCAATTTTATCAGAACATCTTTGTTTCATACCACTAAGGCTTTGATCTTGACAGTACTCCCAACAGGATAAGTTTCAGAAGTGGCCATCTATTTAAGGGTGATTTTCCAATGAAAGACTTTCAAATTTATGATGAGATATTGGGTACTACAGATCATTTAGCTTATAAAAAGCCTGATGATAACATTTAGTTCATCATTTTTAGCTCTACTGTCTTAAGGTCCATAGAGAAGATGGTAAAAATTTCCCCAAGTGAGAACAAAGAGTGTGTTAATTGACCTCAGAAGCTTGTGCCCCTCTACTCCCTTATTATACTTCAGAATAATAATAATAATATAAATAAAAATACTCTGATATTATTATGTCAAGCTCTCTCAAGAATGGAGTTCTTTGCAAGAAGAGATTTGGTCACATTTTGCCTTCTTGGGTTCTAACAGTGTGCCTGACCAAAGTAATTATGCAAGAACTTTCGTCAAACGGGGTGACTGGGTAGCTCAGTCAGCTGAGCAGCCAACTCTTGATTTTTGGCTCTGGTCATGACCTCTGGGTCTTGAAAATGAGCCCTGGGGTGGGGGACTCTGCCCTCAGCGGGGAGTCTGCTTGAGATTCTTTCTCTCCCTCTCCACCCTCCCCACCACGCTTGCACTCTCTTTCTCTTTCTCTCAAATAAATTAATAAATCTTGATGATTCAATCTCTTCCTGTCCCTCTGCTCCTCCCCACACACATGTTCTCTCTCAAATAAATTAAAAACAAACAAAGAACGATTCTCTCTTTCCCTCTCCCCCACCCCGTGTGTACTCTCTCTCAAGGAAGAAAGAAAGAAAGAGAGAGAGAGAGAGAAAGAAAAATTTTGTCAAACGAATGACTGAATAATTAAATATTAATTTTTCTTTAATTTTTCTAAAGAACTGTAGTATATTATTGAAAGAAAAAATAGACCATGAATTTATGTTTTCTTTAGGCATTTTGTTGCCTTTGAATACTTTCCCTTACTCATTGAATCCTTTCTTATCACCAAGGACTCCAGCAGAAATACCATTGTTTGGAGAATAGCCAAGCAACAACGTTATTCCTCCTCAAAGGAAGAGACTTCTTTAAATCTGCGGGAATTTTGCTCTGTACTTTTGATGTGAAAATTTTAGCATCTATTTCTGGGAAAGCTTGCTATGTTATATAAGAATATAAAGAAAGAAATGAAGAGAGTCTACCAGTCTCGACTTTTGCAATCTACAGATTTCAGCTTCAAAGCAAAAACGACAGATTAATTTCTCGTCTTGAATTCTACTTGGAAGGAAAACAAATTCAGATCTGATTTGCATCTTATGGCTCAGTTTTATAAATGGCAAAGCTGTAAGCTTGTGCACAGAACTCCGTCTGGGTCTGGCATCTGTGCTCAGGCACTCAACCCTAAAAGTGGGGATGAGCTTTCTACCTATATCTGCTTTTTGAAAGATGTCACTCTGAAATGTGTTACTGCCTGCTAGTGTGTGAACGACACCCCAGCCAGAACCTGGAATTCTTTGTTGTTGGAGACAATTCCCCCTCTGGTAATTACAGTCTTTGTAATGCCAGTCTCTCTTCTGCATAAGGTCATAGCCCAGGATGACCCACCTCTCTCCTAACAACTCCTTATTTGTTCCTTTCCTTAGCACCAGGTAGCTATGCGATTCTTCATCTTACTGAACTTCATTTTTGCATTCCCTTATCCTTCCCTGAGCGTAACTGTGAGCAAAGTGGATATAAGGTAACATTGACAGGTGAGAAATCATGCTATCATCTGCCTCAAGAATTATACCATTTCACAATTTGAAAGGTTAAGATTTGGGAAACCAATCATTCCAAGTGACATCTTATGTAAAAGACACATCTAATTTTATCGTGTTGTTAAATCTTTATGCAGATGATTAAGTTTGTGAATTTTTCCACTGCAGCACAGACACGTTATAACCAGTCCCTGCCATCCAAGTCTCTTCAAATTATATATATTTCGTATAGTATGTGCATTTCACACACACACAGAGTCATTGCTTAGGTTTCTTTATTCTTTCTGGGTAGACATTTAACCCTGTAAGTCATATCATTTCTGCTTTAGGATGGGCAAGTTGGGGTTAAATCTATCCCTAAAACAAATCATAGACATCTTGTTTACTTCTTTCATCACTCTAAAAATCCAAGGAAAGTAAATTGACTTAAGAAAAAAAGAGGAAAATTTTCTTGTAAAAAAAATTAGATATTTTTAATGGTTTTAGGTTAACAGTTCTAACCTGTCTAATTCATCCTTCAAAAAACTCAGTGGGATTGGTAGGTGAACCACAGGTATAATTACACACCAATTTCCAAGTTTAGAAAATGTGCCACATGGGAAAACATATGGGGACTTTAAAGAAACTGTTAGGGCAGCAGGTAGTTATAGAGTTGGGATGAAAATCATGTCTTTATTTTCAAGGTTGGGTTCTTTGGCTAAAAAAGCATTCTCAAATACTACTCAGATGACTCCCTGCATCATAATAACCTGGGAGTTTTTAAGAATCAGATTTCTATAGCTAATCCCAAGAGATTTTCATTCAGAACATCATTTGTGGGGCCAGGAAGTCTATATTTTAGAAACTTTCCAAATGATTCTAACATACATCTAGATTTGGGAACCAGTAGGCAGAAACTTGTCCTGTTCATGAAACCTTGCAAGAGAAGACCCTACCTTGTAAATGTCAACTATAAATCAGGCATCTTGAGGCTTTAGCAAAAGGTAGATGAAATAGGTTAGTCCCAACGTCTCAATGAATAGTAGAAGCACCAAGGAGTGGCTTTGTTAGGGCGGGGAGTTGACTTAGCTCCTAAAAATCTCCACTTAGTCAAAGAAACATACCGTCTAAGTAAAAGCATATTCTTGTACAAAAGAACCACACAGAACCAGTTTCCAGACCAGTGGCCCCTCCAACCCAGCCATTTACGAGGAGTCCCATGGTTCATCAATTCATGTACTGAAATTCTGAAGCTGTCACAAACATCCATTCTATTCTTTTACTTCAGAGTAAACAAATTAGAGGAATTTCAACAACTGAGAAACCTATTGAAAAGGCAGTGAAGGCTTCACTTAGAATATAATTATTCAATGTATGCTTGAAAATATTCTTTTCCAACTGTTAAGCGCATTATGCCCATTAGATAAAGTCTGTTAACTGAGTTTCTTAATTCTTCTTAAATCTTCTGTAACCTTAATAATTGTCTGTTAAATCTATTATTTCTAAGTCATATGTCTAAAATCGCCCACTATTTGGAGATTTGTTCATTTTCCTTTGCAATAATCTCAAATTTTGCTTTATCTATCTTGAGGATAAGTTGTTCAGTGTACATATATCCAAGAATATTATGCTTTCTTGGCAACTTGTTTCATTTATGATTATGTAACAAGCCTCTCTATCCTTGACAATGTTTCTTACCTAAAGTCTATCTTGATGATATTAGTATTTATTAGTAATTGTCTGATATGTCTTTTACTTATTTCTCTACTTTAGATTCTTCTTTCTCATATTTTAGATGTGTATTTTATAAGTAGTTTGTGGCTAAATTTTTTTTAAAGATTTTATTTATTTGACAGAGAGAGACTGCGAGAGGGGGAACACAAGCAGGGGAGTAGGAGAGGTAGAAGCAGGCTTCCCACTGAGCAGGGAGCCCAATGCGGGTCTTGATCCCAGGACCCTGGGATCATAATCTGACCTAAAGGCAGATGCTTAACTGACTCAGCCACCCAGGGACCCCGTGGCTGAATTTTTTAAGGCCTAATTTTTACAATCAGTTTAGTGATTTTTTTTTTTAATATTTTACTTATCCATTTCACAGAGAGAGTAACAGACAGAGAGGGAACACAAGCAGGGGGAGTGGGAGAAGAAGAAGCAGGCCTCCCACTGAGCAAGAAGCCCGATGTGGGGCTCAATCCCAGGACCCCGGGATCGTGACCTGAACTGAAGGCAGAAACTTTTTTTTTTATGTTATGTTAATCACCATACATTACATCATTAGTTTTTGATGTAGTATTCCATGATTCATTGTTTGCATATAACACCCAGTGCTCCATGCAGAACGTGCCCTTTTTAATACCCACCACCAGGCTAACCCATCCTCCCACACACCTCCCCTCTAGAACCCTCAGTTTGTTTTTCAGAGTCCATAGTCTCTCATGGTTCGTCTCCCCCTCCTATTCCCCCCCTTCATTCTTCCCCTCCTGCTATCTGCTTCTTCTTTTTTTTTAAAACATATAATGTATTATTTGCTTCAGAGGTACAGATCTGTGATTCAACAGTCTTGCACAATTCACAGCGCTCACCATAGCACATACCCTCTCCAATGTATCACCCAGCCACCCTGTCCCTCCCACCCCACCCCCCACTCCAGCAATTGTCAGTTTGTTTCCTGGGATTAAGAATTCCTCATGTTAGTGAGGTCATATGATACATGTCTTTCTCTGATTGACTTATTTTGCTCAGCATAATACCCTCCAGTTCTATCCACGTCCTTGCAAATGGCAAGATTTCATTCTTTTTGATGACTACATAATATTCCACTGTATATATATACCATATCTTCTTTATCCATTCATCTGTCGATGGACATCTTGCCTCTTTCCACAGTTTGGCTATTGTAGACATTGCTGCTATAAACATTGGGGTGCACGTACCCCTTAGGATCCCTACATTTGTATCTTTGGGGTAAATACCCAGTAGTGAAATTGCTGGATCCTATGGTAGCTCTATTTTCAACTTTTTGAGGAACCTCCATACTGTCTTCCAGAGTGGCTGCACCAGCTTGCATTCCCAACAGTGTAGAAGGGTTCCCCTTTCTCCGCATCCCCACCAACATCTGTCGTTTCCTGACTTGTTAATTTTAGCCATTCTGACTGGTGTGAGGGGATATCTCATTGAGGTTTTGATTTGGATCCCTGATGCCGAGTGATGTTGAGCACTTTTTCATGTGTCTGTTGGCCATTTGGATGTCTTCTTTGGAAAAATGTCTGTTCATGTCTTCGGCGCATTTCTTGATTGGATCATTTGTTCTTTGGGTGTTGAATTTAAGAAGTTCTTTATAGATTTTGGATACTAGCCCTTTATCTGTATGTCATTTGAAAAAATCTCCCATTCTCGGGGCGCCTGGGTGGCTCAGTCATTGAGCGTCTGCCTTCGGTTCAGGTCATGATTCCAGGTCCTGGGATCGAGCCCCGCATTGGACTCCCTGCTCTGCGGGAAGCCTGCTTCTCCCTTTCCCACTCTCCCTGCCTGTGTTCCCTCTCTCGCTGTGTCTCTCTCTGTCAAATAAATAAATAAAATCTTTAAAAAAAAGAAAAAATCTCCCATTCTGTTGGTTGTCTTTTGGTTTTGTTGACTGTTTCCTTTGCTGTACAAAAGCTTTTTATCTTGATGAGGTTCCAATAGTTCATTTTTACCATTGCTTCCCTTGCCTTTGGCGATGTTTCTAGGAAGAAGTTGCTGCGGCTGAGGTCAAAGAGGTTGCTGCCTGTGTTCTCCTTTAGGATTTTGATGGACTCCTGTCTCACATTTAGGTCTTTCAACCATTTGGAGTCTATTTTTGTGTGTGGTGTAAGGAAATGGTCCCGTTTCATTCTTCTGCATGTGGCTGTCCAATTTTCCCAACACCATTTGTTGAAGAGACTGTCTTTTTTCCATTGGACATTCTTTCCTATTTGTCGAAGATTAGTTGACCATAGAGTTGAGGGTCCATTTCTGGGCTCTTTACTCTGTTCCATTGATCTATGTATCTGTTTTTGTGCCAGTACCATGCTGTCTTGATAATGACAGCTTTATATTAGAGCTTGAAGTCCAGAATTGTGATGCCGCCAGCTTTGCTTTTCTTTTTCAACATTCCTCTGGCTATTTGAGGTCTTTTCTGTTTCCATACAAATCTTAGGATTATTTGCTCCATGTCTTAGAAAAAAGTGGATGGTATTTTGATAGGGATTACATTGAATGTGTAGATTGCTCTAGGTAGCATTGACATCTTCACAATATTTGTTCTTCCAATCCATGAGCATGGAACATTTTTCCATTTCTTTGTGTCTTCCTCAATTTCTTTCATGAGTATTCTATAGTTTTCTGAGTACTGATCCTTTGCCTCTTTGGTTAGATTTATTCCTAGGTATCTTATGGTTTTGGGTGCAATTGTAAATGGGATCAACTCCTTAATTTCTCTTTCTTCTGTCTTCTTGTTGGTGTACAGGAATGCCACTGATTTCTGTGCATTGATTTTATATCCTGCCACTTTACTGAATTCCTGTATGAGTTCTAGCAGTTTTGGGGTGGAGTCTTTTGGGTTTTCCACATAAAGTATCATCTTATCTGCAAGGAGTGAGAGTTTACTTCTTCTTTGCCAATCAGGATGCCTTTTATTTCTTTTTGTTGTCTGACTGCTGTGGCCAGGACTTCTAATACTATGTTGAATAGCAGTGGTGAGAGTGGACATCCCTGACATATTCCTGACCTTAGGGGGAAAGCTCTCAGTTTTTCCCCATTGAGAATGATATTCGCTGTGGGTTGTTCATAGATGGCTTTTATGATATTGAGGTATGTACCCTCTATGCCTATACTCTGAAGAGTTTTGATCAAGAAAGGATACTGTACTTTGTCAAATGCTTTTTCTGCAAGTATTGAGAGGATCATATGGTTCTTGTTCTTTCTTTTATTAATGTATTGTATCACATTGATTGATTTGCGGATGTTGAACCAACCTTGCAGCCCAGGGATAAATCCCACTTGGTCGTGGTGAATAATCTTTTTAATGTACTGTTGGATCCTATTGGCTAGTATTTTGGTGAGAATTTTTGCATCCGAGTTCATCAAGGATACTGGTCTGTAATTCTCCTTTCTGATGGGGTCTTTGTCTGGTTTGGGGATCAAGGTAATGGTGGCCTCATAAAACGAGTTTGGAAGTTTTCCTTCCATTTCTATATTTGGAACAGTTTCAGAAGAATAGGTATTGATTCTTCTTTAAATGTTTGGTAGAATTCCCCTGGGAAGCCATCTGGCCCTGGGCTTTTGTTTGTTGGGAGATTTTTGATGACTGCTTCAATTTTGTTAGTGGTTTTAGGTCTGTTCAGGTTTTCTATTTCTTCCTGGTTCAGTTTTGGTAGTTGATACAACTCCAGAAATGCATCCATTTCTTCCAGATTATCTAATTTGCTGGCATAGAGTTGCTCATAATATGTTCTTATAATTGTTCGTATTTCTTTGGTGTTGGTTGTGGTCTCTCCTCTTTCATTCATGATTTTATTTATTTGGGTCATTTCTGTTTTCTTTTTGATAAGTCTGGCCAGGGGTTTATCAATCTTGTTAATTCTTTCAAAGTACAAGCTCCTAGTTTCGTTGATCTGTTCTACTGTTCTTTTGGTTTCTCTTTCATTGATTTCTGCTCTGATCTTTATTATTTCTCTTCTCCTGCTGAGTTTAGGCTTTATTTGCTGTTCTTTCTCCAGCTCCATTAGGTGTAGGGGTAGGTTGTGTATTTGAGACCTCTCTTGTTTCTTGAGAAAGGCTTGTATTGCTATATACTTTCCTCTTAGGACCGCCTTTGCTGCATCCCAAAGATTTTGAACAGTTGTATTTTCATTTTCATTGGTTTCCATGAATTTTTTAAACTTTTCTTTAATTTCCTGGTGACCCATTCATTCTTTAGTAGGATGTTTTTTAGCTTCCATGTATTTCCAACTTTCCTCTTGTGATTGAGTTCTAGTTTCAAAGCATTGGGGTCTGAAAATAGGCAGGGAATGATCCTAATCTTTTGGTACCGGTTGAGACCTGGATTTGTGACCTAGGATGTGATCTATTCTGGAGAATGTTCCATGGGCACGAGAGAAGAATGTGTATTTGGTTGCTTTGGGATGGAATCTTCTGAATATATCTGTGAAGTCCATTTGGTCCAGTGTGTCATTTAAAGTCTTTATTGCCTTGTTGATCTTTTGTTTAGATGATCTGTCCATTTCAGTGAGGGGGGTGTTAAAGTCCCCCACTATTATTGTATTGTTGTTGATGTGTTTCTTTGCTTTTGTTATTAATTGGCTAATAAGTGGCTGCTCCCATGTTAGGGGCATAGATATTTACAGGTGTTAGATCTTCTTGTTGTAGAGACCCTTTAAGTAGGATATAGTGTCCTTCCTCATCTTTTATTACAGTCTTTGGTTTAAAATCTAATTTGTCTGATATAAGAATTGCCACCCCAGCTTTCTTTTGGTGTCCATTAGCATGGTAAATGGTTTTCCACCCCCTCACTTTCAATCTGGGGGTGTCTTTGGGTCTAAAATGAGTCTCTTGCAGACAGCATATCGATAGGGCTTGTTTTTTTATCCAATCTGATAGCCTGTGTCTTTTGATTGGGGCATTTAGCCCATTTACATTCAGGGTAACTACTGAAAGATAGGGATTTAGTGCCATTGTATTGCCTATAACATGACTGTTAGTGTATATTGTCTGTGTTCCTTTCTCGTCTATGCTACTTTTAGGCTCTCTCTTTGCTTAGAGGACCCCTTTCAATATGTCTTGTAGGACTGGTTTTGTTTTTGCAAATTCCTTTAGTTTTTGTTTGTCCTGAAAGCTTTTTATCTCTTCTATTTTCAATGACAGCCTAGCTGGATATAGTATTCTTGGCTGCATATTTTTCTCATTTAGTGTTCTAAATCTATCATGCCAGTCCTTTCTGGCCTGCCAGGTCTCTTTGAGAGGTCTGTTGCCAATCTAATGTTTCTACCATTGTAGGTTACAGATCTCTTCTCCCGAGCTGCTTTCAGGATTTTCTCTTTGTCTCTGAGACTCATAAGTTTTACTATTAGATGTCAGGGTGTTGACCTATTTTTATTGATTTTGAGAGGGGTTCTCTGTGCCTCCTGGATTTTGATGCCTGTTTCCTTCCCCAAATTAGGGAAGTTCTCTGTTATAATTTGCTCCAATATACCTTCTGCCCCTCTCTGTCTTTCTTCTTCTTCTGGGATCCCAATTATTCTAATATCGTTTTGTCATATGGTATCACTTATCTCTTGAATTCTGCCCTCGTGATCCAGTAGTTGTTTATCTCTCTTTTTCTCAGCTTCTTTATTTTCCATCATTTGGTCTTCTCTATCAGTAATTCTCTCTTCTGCCTCATTTATCCTAGCAGTGAGAGCCTCCATTTTTTATTGCACCTCATTAATAGCCTTTTTGATTTCACTGTGGTTAGATTTTAGTTCTTTTATTTCTCCAGAAAGGGTTTCTCTAATAATTTCCATGGTTTTTTCAAGCCCAGCTAGTATCTTTAAAATCATCATTCTGAAGTCTAGTTCTGACATCGTACTAATGTCAGTATTGATCAGGTCCCTGGTAGTCAGTACTGCCTCTTGTTCTTTTTGTTGAGGTGATTTTTTCCATCTTGTCATTTTGTCTAGAGCAGAATAGATGAATGAGATCAGAATGCTAACAGGGTAACAATGTCCCCAGAAAATATACTCTAAACAAATCAGAAAAGACCTGAAGCCAGAGGAAAGGAAAGGGAAAGAAAGAAAAAAGAAAAAGAAAAAAAAAAAAAGAAAAAGAAAAAGATAAAAACAAACAAAAACAGAACAAAACAAAAAAAACCAGAATATGATCAAATATGATCAGGCTGTTGCATAGATCAATGCCACACACTAGATTCTGTGTGTATTTTGGTCTGTTAGAAGAAACTGTTTCTCAAAATTTTAAAGAGAGAACAACTTATATATATATATGCCAAAAATAAGGGTACCTACTATGAAGGGATAGAATGTGACTCTAAACATGAAAAATTAAAATGTTTTTTAAAAAAGGGATTGATAAGATGTTGGTTGAAAAAGGGAAAAAGAAAAATTCAAAAAAAAAAAAACAGTTAAAAAAAATTAACTTTGAAAGATTAAAGAATCATGGTAAAAAAGCCATGAATTCTATGTGCAGTATTCCCCTAGCCCGCCATTCTCATTGATCAGTAAACTTGGTCTTGGCTGGCTGTTCTCGCTGATCTTCTGGGGGAGGGGCCTGTTGCCGTGGTTCCCAAATGTCTTTGCCGGAGGCAGAATTGCCCCACCCTTGCCGGGCCTGGCTATGTAATCTGCTCAGGTTTGCTCTCGGGAACTTTTGTTCCCTGAAAGCTTTCCATACAAGCTTTGGAGGCGGAGAGTGAAAATGGCGGCCTCCCAATCTCCACCCCAGAGGAGCCGAGAACTCGGGGCCCGATTCCTCAGTGCGCCCCCCCAGAGAAAAGCCGTCAGTCACTCCCGTCTCCCCGGTCTCCGGCTGCACTCTGTGCTCACCTGGCCTGTGACTGAGCATTTCTATCTCTGGCACCCGACCCCGTGTGGAGTCTCCAAACCCAGCAGATCCCTGCGGTGCACTCCCGCACCACTCCTCCCGGGGGAGGAAGGGGAGTCTCCCGGGATCTGCCGCTTGTTGGGTCCCTGCTGGAGGAGCAGTGGCCCGACTGGGCCGCGGATCACGGTTTATGGCAACCCTGAGCTGAGAGCCCGCGCCTGGGCTCCGCCTCTGCAGCCGGCTTCCCTGCTCCGATACCTGGGAGCTCTGCTGCACTCAGGCACCCCCAGTCTTTCTGTGACCCCGAGGGTCCTGAGACCACACTAACCCGCGAGGGTTCCACCCCCTGCTTAGCCACTGGAGCGACGTCCCTCAGCGGAGCCGACTTCTAAACGTTTGGATTTTGTGCTCTGCGGCTCTATCACTTGCCAGAAGCGGCCGACGGAGGCCCCTCCCCTGCCGTCTATCCTCCCGAATATCGCCTCAGATTCACTTCTCCGCACGTCCTACCTTCCAGAAAGTGGTCACTTTTCTGTTCAGAGAGTTGCTGCTATTCTTTTCTTCGATCTCCTGTTGAGTTCGTAGGTGTTCAGAATGGTTTGATCCCTATTCAGCTGATCCTGGGACGAGGCGAAATCCAGGTCTCCTACTCCTCCGCCATCTTGCTCCGCCCCCTGAAGGCCGACACTTAATGACTGAGCCACCCAGGCGCCCCTTAACCAGTGATTTGAATTCACTCATGATTATTATAGTTACTGATATAATTATTTTCATGTATTTTGTGCCTTTGGTTTTCTTTGCTTTTTTTTTCTCTTTTCTTGCCTTTGATTAAATTGATCAGGTTTTCTCTGTCATGCTTTTTTCCCCCTCCACCAGCTTTTCATTATACAGCCCATTCCCATTCTTTTAGTGGTTCCATACATACTTCACTTCAGAAACTTTAAAAAGTACTATCTTTCTTATGTCCTAAGATCAGCAAAGATTTTTTTCTTTAGAAAGAGAGTCAAGTTTCTCTCTGGAAAAATAAACTGAGCAAACTGTTCAATTTCCTGAAAACTCAAAGTCACAGTATACTGATCTACACAATAGTACTTCAGAATTGAGTCATTTCTGTGCCTTCGTCTTATGGGGATGAAGAAGGGACTGGGAGATATCTTGGGGACCTCCTAGGGAGGTAGGAAAGCATTAAGAGCTCAAAGTTTCAGCAAGTCTACATAGGGGGCTATCACACCCCTCTGGTTGGATCTTCCTCTCCCTCCCATATGCCAGGAAGGGGCACATGTAACTCTCCAGACTTCCCATGTATTTGTTGGACCCCCTGTGAGATGGGGGCAGATGGAGGTCCCAGTGTGGGCAGATGTGCTGGCCCACTTGTGATTTCTTTGAGATATGGACATACTCTTTCCTTGGGAAGTTGAACTGTTCTTCACAAAGTCTCCAGTAAACTCTCCCTCCCTACTGAGAAGCCGGACTTGCTGTTCTCTTTAGAAATTCCTGTTAATTCCAAGTCCTCTGTTTCCTGGTTCTCCTCCAAGTCTTCATTAGTGTCTTGTTCAGTTTTCTGTTCTGGCTGGTCCGATCCTACAGATGGGTCTCTCAGTCTGTCCAGCCCCGGGGGCAGGAGTATCTTGATATTGCTGCTGTCTCTGCAGCAGCAGATTCTGTACAGAGCCATGATGCTCTCCGGCCAGGCATTCTGTTCTCCATGGAGCACGGAACTCCAAGGGTCCTAACGGGATACTGGATTCTGGCAGCTGGCTATCTCTGTGAGGTCAAGACAGTGATGAAGGAAGAAGTCAGAGTCGGGATGTGGGACCGGGTTCAGGGGTATTTTACAGACTTAATGGTTTGTTAGGATGTCTTCCGTTGCAGGAATCAGAAAACCTAGCTAAAACTGGCATAAGCAAGAATGGAATTTATCAATTCATGGGCTCAAAAAGTCTCAGATGGGGCTATTTTCAAGCGATACTCAATCGAGTGGTTTAAAATATATAACAAATACTCAGGGTTTTTTTTTTTTTTTTTTTTCCTCTCTTCCAGCTCCAATTCTCTTGTATTATTTTATTTAGACAGGACCTCACCTTATGGTCCTGAGAATACTGCCAGTAGCTCCCTGAGCTATTTCTTTATTATTTGTGTCTGCAGTGGAAAAAGATTATCCTTGACTCAGCATTTCAAGAAGAAGTTCTGGGGGCACCTGGGTGGCTCAGTCATTAAGCGTCTGCCTTCGGTTCAGGTCATGATCCCAGGGTCCCGGGATCGAGCCCCGCATCGGGCTCCCTGCTCCGCGGGAAGCCTGCTTCTCCCTCACTCACTCCCCCTGCTTGTGTTCCCTCTCTCGCTGTGTCTCTCTCTGTCAAATAAATAAATAAAATCTTAAAAAAAAAAAAAAGAAGAAGAAGTTCTGAGACAGTTGAGGTCACCGGCCCAGTATTGGTTCAGGCACTACAATCTAAGAAAGAATGCTCTCATTGGTTTAGTCTATCAGATGATGCTCCTCTGGAGCAGAAGTGCAGTCAGCTTCTTGGAGCTACATGGATCCACATTTCAAGAACCAAGAGATGCTGAACGAGAAGAAGTTGGTGCTGCGAGGGGCAGCAAAATGTCCACTGTGCTCAGATATACTTGACTTAGAAGCTATGGGACCTGGAGAATTCCTCTCCTTTTTATTTCTGATTTTTTTACCTCAACCAGGCAGACCCCTTTGTGGTTTCTGTGAAAAAGTTATCAGCTTGACTCCAGCCTTTTCAGTCAATGTTTTTACTCCCTGGCTCTTTCCTATCCCCACTTCTTCAGAAAAAGGAGTCACATCAGAAATAACACAAGATTCCATTAAATTTATAGACTTTCCCATTGTCTAGGAGGCACTATTTTGATCAAATAGTCTTTGTGGGCAAATATATGTGCATATACATCACTGTCTGTGGGACGCCTGGGTGGCTCAGGCAGTGAAGTGTCTGCCTTCAGCTCAGATCATGATCTCAAGGTCCTGGGATCGAGCCCAGGGTGGGCCTCCCTGCTCAGCGGGGAGTCTGCTTCTCCCTCTGCCCCTCCCCCTGCTCATGCTTTCTCTCCCTCCTTCTCCCTCTCAAATAAATAAATAAAACCTAAAAAAGAAATAAATCAATATCTGGGATTTAAGGACTAAGATGTCATCTCTGTTTTGTTTGGAATATTTCTCTGTTTTAGAGAAAATAACTTTATTGTTATCATAACCGTGGGTATGCTTAATAGTAACCATTAAAACAAAATGTTAAGTATCAAATCAGCTAACAGTCTGTACTTCTCAGTTAGAGGTTTATAATTTCCTGGGGTATTCTATATGCTGGATACATAATATCCAGGAACATTCACTCTATAGTTGTTCTATCTTTATGGAAAACAGTGTATCTCCAACAGAGAGAAGGGGAAAGGGAAACTTTCCACTCCCTCCCACATAGGTCTTAACACTCAGAAGAAAGAGCCACATACTTACCTCATACCAAACTGGTGAACCCTGCTAGAGTTATTTCAGATAAAATCAGATTTAAGTTTAGTTACCATGTGGACCAGAATGCTGTCACTAGAGCAAAATACTTTCTGGTCACTATTTGACTTTCCCCCCTGCACACAGGGAACTCGATTCTCTGTTGCATAAAGCTGCCTCATGTTAAAAAGTAGCCACCCACTGCATGTCATGGTACCAATCCCCGAGGCACAGATGTACAGGGTGGGTGTGGGTCAAGGTAAACACTAAAACCCTGCAATATGGACAATGGACACTCAATAAATCTGAAAGGCCTTTCTTCTACCCACCAGTTTTCCAACCTGTGTCAAAAGGAAGCATGACCATGTGTATGAAGAGAGATGGATGGCTGTAAAGCTGGCCAATATTCGTTGGCCTGAGTTTGCCAATGCCTCGCATGCTCACCATCTCCAAGCACACTTGTATCTCAGCGGAGGCTGCCTGAGTAAGAGCCCAGCTCCCTAAGTACTGGAGACACAATCTGTGTCCTCCAAATAGCCCCGGCTCAGCCTTCCCACCTTATAAATCGAGCGTCCATGTCTGCACAGGAGCTCCAGAAAGCCCCGGTGACGCCAGGGCTCACCAGCTCTCCATCCTTGCCCTGGCTGTGAAGGCTGCCGGATCTGCAGCTTCGCCCAGACACAAAAGTGTTAGTTCTTTCGACTGTCTTGGGCCAAAGCCTCAGCTGGAGAGGAAATGTCACGTGACATCTTTTGTCACAGATAAGACTTAATGAGTCCAGAGGATGTGTGATTAAAGGAAGCTCACAGGAAGTTGGGCTGGAGCTTTTTGAGAACCATTTACAAGGCTTTTTACCTGGTCATTGGAGTTAAAAAATGAAACGCATCAAAAAGGAAAGGGCAGCTATTTAGTGGAGGTTGTGAAGGCAAATCTATTGAGCTTGAGGTTGGAGGGCTGGCTCAATGGAGGAGGAAAAAGGTTGATGTGGGAATAAAAGTCTCTAAGAAGCTCACAGCAGCTATTAGGTAATGATTTGGCATTGCAAGGCCTGTGGCCAAAGATACCAAATTTAAAAAAGAAAACCATGTACCTTCTTCTTTATAAACAGGAGAGGGTAAGGCAGGAGATGGGAATTGAGACTTAGGGAAATAAACTGCTGAAAAAGTGTTAGTCCCTTGAAGAGACAAACCAGTAAATACACCCTAGCAAGAATTGGAAAACCTAGTGTCAGAAATTACGACAGCACAAGCCATGGGTATTTTCACGTGGACACATGTATTTCAAGATTAGAGACAATTTGATGTTTTCCTTAAACTGGTGGTGTGGTCGCCTGCACCATAAAAGGCCATAATTCTAAAAACAGTATTTAATGAGTGTAGACTGTTTTCTCCATGTTATCAGAGGCATGGTGTGGTCGAGGAAAGAGTGACTTTAGAATCAGGACATCTGGGATCTAGGGTTGGAGATGCCCTTTAGGAGCTGTGAGCCCCATGAAAGCCACTCTTCATGCTTGCCAGTTGCTTTGTTCCACCTGTCAAATAAAGTTTGAACTAGTTGTTCTTTAAAAAATATTCTAGCCCTATATTTTAGTTACTTCAACAAATTGAACAACAACTAGTAATTATGGTGCAGTTTTATTTACTTGGTTAGTCTAGTCAGATTCTCTGTATAGAAACCAACTCTTACTAAACACCCTGAATAGGTAATACCTGGAAGAGGGATTTATTGGGTAGAATGAAACTCTATCCCTTCCCACCGCTTATGCTTTTTGCCTTCTTGATTCTGTTCAGATTGCTTTAAACATGCCGTTTCCACTCACTAAGACTATAGAGGAGACATATTGTATGTATCAAAAGAAAAATGTAATTATTGAAACTCTCTAAGGTAAGCTTTATGACTTCTATTTTACAGATGAAGAAACTGAGGCTAAGGTAAATGGACTAAGGTCACAGTGCTAATAAAATGGGAAAACTGAGGTGTAAATTCCAGAGTTCCTTCGAAGGCCATGTCCTCTTCCAGAGACCTGATGCCCCAGCTGAGTGTCCTTAGGAGAAGGGCTATGAGCCAGTTTTAAAATACTGGGATCCTCTGTCTACCTGAACTCTACCCCCCAATCGTATCCCCATGACAGAGTGCAGGCTAATAGGGCTCAAGGGACCTTGGTTACAGGAAAGGCAAAGTTGCCACCAACTTTAGGAATTTGGGGAAGGGCTGAGTTTCACACATTCCCTTCTGTTATTTTGAGATTTGAAATACTATTCACACAACTCAATCACTCCTTCAGATGTGAATGTAGTCTGTGCTTGGAAATGCAATTTTTGTTCTCTTATTGGTTTGCTTTCTTACTTGTAAATCAGTGTGCAGAGTAGCCAGGAAGCACTTTAGGATGAAATTAATGGAGAGCTGGAATCTGACTCTGCTTTTCTTATATTTGGCTAAATCTAGATTTAAAAAACATCTCAGAATAAGGACGGGGTTACCAGGTGCCTTGTGAAAACTTCCTTACTACCTTTCAATGAATCCCAACTATTTCCATCCTCACAGGGGGCGGGGGGTGGGGGAGGAGATGAAAAACAGAGTGTTTATTAAGAGAAAGAGTTTCACTTCCTTTAGGCAGAAGCACAGCCAGAAGTCTGTGTGACCTCCAGTTAAGAAAAACTAATCTAAGAATTTGCATCACCTATAGGTTTGTTTTCACGAATTATCCCCTCCCCCCTTTAAAAAAAAAAAAAAGATACAACAAGGACACGTATGTTAACTCCTTAAAAAGAACATAGGGGTAGATGTGTACGATATAGGAAAATAGTATCACCTTCCGGGAAAGATGGAGAGACAAAAAATAATTGATAACTGCCACTTTGATTTGCATCTCTGTGATAACTGAATTTAATCCTTTTCCTGCTGCTATAAGGGAAAAAGCAAAAATAAACATGATTATTAAAGTACCACTTCCCCAATACTAAAAAATAACTGCATTTTCCCAAAAGAAAATGGCCTCAGTTCATTTAACAGGATATATTTTTAACTCCAAGAAAAATTACAGCTTTAAAAATACAAATCAGTGGCACCTACATGTGAGTAAAATTAGACAAGTGTGTCCTGAAAGACACAGTACCTGTTTTCACGTAAATTGCTACAAACATTCATTGTACCAGTAGCTTTAATATTGCCCAGGACTTAAGAGGATTGCATTTATGAGAGGTAAATCTGCTAACACAGAAGTCCTCCTCCTAGCTTGGAGTCCTTCAGTGGTTCCCTCAACTATAGGATGCAATGACTGCCCAGCCCAGGGCTGCTGGAGAAGAGAGGAGAAGAACCAGATTGTCTTCACCTATGGAACTGGTAAACTGACAGGAAGGCATCACAAGAAGAGGGATTATTTTAGAATGAGGCTAAATCCTGGCACGAAAAAGCTGGGTTTTCCAATGATGCATTATGACTGAAAGGAATTATGGATGATTCTCAAAAAGACTTGCTTTTGTTAAAATTGACATTCTGAACTCTAAAAAGAACACCCACAGAAGGAACTTTTCCTCCAGCCCAGCTGGCTAGATTTGTCCTCACTGGGTATGCCAGGCCAAGGGGTCACTCTGGTACAGGTTCTTGGGGCTCTTTGTGCACTGACTACACCTTAGAAACTCACCATGGAGGCTGCCCAGGGCTTCCTACAGCTAAGCCACTTCTCTTCTAGGCAGGTTCCGGAAGACTTTCCATGGTCCTATTCCAAGAACTCTTCAGAAACGATGCATCAATAGCATCTGTCCTAGGCAAGTCCTCCCAGGCTTCATTAGGGAGCACATTTGTGGTGACCAGGATAGTTGATTGCATAAAGACATAGATCACTGCACATTCAAATTTTTTAAATTAATAAAGCCACACATATGCACACTGATCAGGGCTGTTTGTCGCTCTATCTATGGATTAATCATTATCCTATTGTGTTGGAATGCAACTCCATCCTTCCCTGCTTGTGCTCTATGCCTTCCTGCCTCTGTTCTCATGACTGTAAGCATGCGGCGGATTCCATTAACTAAGACTGCAGAGGAAGGATACTGACTTACTTGAACTAACCTTGCAACATCTTTTGGGAGGAAAATGGTATGTAAATTATTTTTTCTCTCCCAATCCTGGTGTGTGTGTGTCGTAACATTTTAACAATGAAGCTATCTTCACAGGTAGTAAGTTTCCCATTAATCAAGGTGTTCAAGTATAAATAAGTTGGCTGCTTGGCAGAGACATTCCAGAGAGAAATTGCTTACCAGATGAATAGTTCATTCATATATGTGTCCACGGGACTATGGACACCTTAATATGCAGTAAGCATAACATTACATTATGGAGGTTGCTGACTCAAGTGTTAACATGTAAAAATGCCAGTTTTCTAGGGTAGGCTTTCCTATATGTTCTTGTCTCACCTATAATCCCATCTAACTATAAATATTACTGAAATAAAGAGATCACAGATGCGTATAAATTAAAAATCGAGCATACAATTTCAATAGAGATATAAACATACTGTACTATCATTATTTAATTTGTAAAGGCACAGAATACACTTAGGTGACAGTTCATAACTAACAACAGAATTTATATGGTAGATATAAATCTATATTTAAAATAATTCTATTATTTTTGAAATTTTGATTATCAGCTTATGAGATCTCATTAGCTGATAAATATTTTTGGTGTCAGCTCTGCCATTTTCTGCCTCCCTCCCCTTTCCCAAGCTTGCACTATCAGTATCATCTTAAATTCCCAGTTGTCTATTTGTGATGATTAATTTAGTTACAACTACATAATATTATCTGCAAATACCTTTAACTGGGCTCAAGTAAATTGCACTGTGTCCCAACACGGAGCACCCAAACAAAAGGATGGCATGGACACTGCCACCTCCTGCAGGGGAGCTACGACCTCACCTCCTGCAGGGGAGCTACGACCTCACATCCCTCCTGTGGTGTGGTGGCCATGGGACGGTTTCACGGGCTGCAGTCACTCCAGTCTGAACACTCCCAGGGCCCGTGTTCAGAAGTGCCCCACCTTGGGCACAATACCCTGCTGTCACGGTCTTGAAATCATTGATAATGTTATCTTCGAACATGTGTTTTGTATGATAATAGGAGTGGATTTGCCTTTAAAAAGGAGTAAGAAGTAGTAGTTTAGGAATTTTGAGAAGAGGTGAAATTATCTTCTTGACCATTTGGAGGGTGGGGGTGGAGGGCACTGTGAACTGATTAGGGCCCTAGAGTAGGGCTGCCTGGCCATGTTGGGGTTTACTTGGGATCTGTGACCATCAATGTGTCAATGTCTGTGTGTTTTTTCTCTAGCTATGTGCACCCACACCGGCGTAAGTAGGAAGCAGCTGAAGAGTTAAACTTCAACGGAGTTGAAAGCTGTAGAGGCAAACTCAGTAGAGAAGAGCAAGGAGCACACGAAAGCACAAAGAATCTAAGCTGGGTGAGAAGGAAAATAATGACCTCATGGGGGGGAAGTCACTAATGAACAGATGGACCGAGGGCCCGATGAGTTTGAAGAAATGCTCGAATTGACAAACTAGAAGAAATCAGTTGAGGAGATAAGAAATACTGGTTAGCTGGGGGTGGGAGTGGGGGGATAGTTGAAATGAAGACTTTGGACAAGGGACAGTTACTGGTAATTACAAGTCGGGGGATGTGAGCATGGGGATGTATCGTGGATATGGGAGATAAATGAAATGCAGAAGAGGTTAGGACACAGAGCCCAGGGCGCTGAGGAATGAATTTTTGTGAGGTTCCCTCAGAACAGTGACAGCAATATGGAAAAGAGAGGGGAAGCAAACTAAAATCTTCCATGGGTGATGGCAACCAGGAGGAACAGCCTGGTGTTCTCACCTATGCCATACATTTTAAATTTGCTGGCTGGCTTGAGTGGAGAGTAACCATCACCCTAGCACCAGGCACTTATGGAGTGGGGGAGAAATTCCCTTCATCCTGAAAAAAGTGAAAGAGATTTTAAGATACAGCGAGTGCAGGGAAGGAAAGAATGTCATCAAGCAATGAGAAGAGGAAAGGGAAGAAAAATAATCTTTTTTTTTTTTTAAAGATTTTATTTATTTATTTGAGACAGAGAGAATGAGAGACAGAGAGCATGAGAGGGAGGAGGGTCAGAGGGAGAAGCAGACCCCCCGCCGAGCAGGGAGCCCGATGCGGGACTCAATCCCGGGACTCCAGGATCATGACCTGGGCCGAAGGCAGTCGCTTAACCAACTGAGCCACCCAGGCGCCCAAGAAAAATAATCTTTAAAAATCATTAAAAATGTCTCATTACTTCCTGCAAAGATCAGGTCCGTCGCAGTTCCAGCCCAAATCAGGAAACTGATACATTAGATTAGCTTTGTCAGTTGAGCTGGCTTTGTCTCCACATTTTCTTCTGTGGAATCACATGTTACCAGGTTGAGATACCATGAGGACCATTAGCAACATGGGATCACTTGATGCACAGTAGTTTCAATCTAGTCACACTGTCAGAGTCTAAATGTGGAAGAGTGGGACTCGGGGTCCAGGGACCCACCAAGTCTGAGCCAGCCTCAGCTGTTGGGACACAAGAAAGTGGTACAAGCAGCCTGACATTCCACTGGGGCAGTGGCTAAATTTCGGGAGCAAAGGGAATGGAGGAAATCTGGGGACTCTCATGGAATGGATCTCATAGAGAACTGCTTCCCAACACAACCATTTCCAACTGCATGCAAGAATTTGATCTTTCTGTTATTTATAATGGCATTTATTTATATCCCAAGGCTGTGTTAGCGTGCATGTTTCACTGCGTCAGTCTTCAGGACTAATATTCCAACTGAAATATTAGGCAAGAATCTACATCTTCTGCTAAGATAACTGCAAAGAACGCATCTGCCGAGCTGTTCTGGGTCACTGGCCACGTTGCTGAGATCCTCTGTATTTTCTGGAGAAAGGATTTACTCATCTACAACAGATGCCCACTTTTGTGATATGGCATAAAAACAGAACCCGGTGGACCATTATAATAGGATCATTAAAATACTGAAATGTTGCTGGTTTGGTATATTATTTTTAACTAGCTTCTCTAATAAAATATAATTAACCTGGGTGCTTAGGGAATACGATGCTTTATGCTTTTAAAAGTTATTGAATGTTCATCAGAAATGCTTTCCTTCTCTCCTCCAACCTCTTTACTAAGCTGAAATTGACCATAATTCCAGGTGCTATTTTCATTGAAGAATCATAGATTCAGCGCTAGGAAGAACCTCGGAAATGATGACACTGGATGAATGACTTATCAAAATCATGCAGTTAGGGGAAGAACCAGATTTAAAAATATAAACTGGTGAAATAGGAGCCCAAGAATATCCCCTAGATTATTTTTCTTCACTGAGTCTCTGATAATAGAATAAATGACCTTTTACTAGAAATTAAATACAGAAATATATTTTAGATTATTTGGGGGCTCTGGTTGGTGAGAGAATATGGATACTTTTCCTTCAGTGGATATTTGAAGATACTTTTCTGTTCATATTATTATTCTTAATTTTACCCAGTGTCACTATTAAAAAAAAAAAAAAGGGAAGAAAAGTTAGTCTTGGCAGCAAGCCGAAAACCAAGGTTGCTTTGAGTTATTACATGGACTTCTTGATGTTTTTGTCAATTTAAATAAAAGTTCTACAGCTCCCTTTAGATGACTTTTACAAGGTCCTTGCTTATGGATGAGTCATCACACTGCTACTGGAAAATGACTTTAGGAATAAGCCATACAGAGGTTTGAAAGAACCTTGTTTCTCACTATGACAATTATGCAAATGGGAAGAATAGCTTTGAATCCAAAGAAAGGAATAGTATGAGCCAGGACATTTCAGTAACTGTATAGACTACTTATTTCCAGAAAGTGAACCCGTTTATCTCTATTAACTATAAAGTTGTGTACTGATACTATTTATTTGATTCCTGGGAAAGAAATTTGCCAAAATAATCTTAATTAATATGAATATGCCCATAGCTACCAGCATCTTGGCTGTTTGGCCAACTGCATCCCTAATGAGGCAGATGTCAAATTTAGATACAAGTCCCTATAGCACTTGGCTTTGAAAGCATGAGTTTATCATTCAGGACTAAAAGTCCCTTTCAGACCATAGGTATGCATGGATAATATATGTGTCTCTGGATAATTTGCTATTTCATTTGTTTGGGAATATTCAGTATTAGAATTTGTACATGTCATATTTTCATTATTGCAGTCATTGTTTCTGGGCCATTGAAAAGAGCTGGATGCTTTAATATAAGGACAAAAGAGAACAGCTTTATTTTCATCAAAGCAGGTATTTAAGATGGTAAAAACTGCTGCTTCTTAAGTTCTTCTTCATTAATTTCCCAAACAATGACCCAAAATGAAATTTCAAGGGTTTTTCTTCTGGCATTTGATATGTAGGTGATAGGGTCATATGCCATTGTCACTGTGTAATACTTACATAGTTTCCACTAGGTTAGAATAAGTCATGCTTATAAGATATTCTCATATTCACCATGAGCTTATTTGTGGATAAGACTATGGAGGTAGCTAAAGCAGGGTCTTGTCACCACCATTTCACTGCTGAAGAAATGAAACCTCAGGAGTCATATGATTTGCTCTATATGCCATAACTAGTTTGTGTCTCTTCAAAATTAAGCTTTATAAAATATAGACAGTTCACTGGCGCATGTGAATATTCGGACCTATATCTACGGAGCTCTGTTTGTACAAATCAATAAACAAAGTTCATGCTTCACTGTATCTTTTTTAACTTCCTAATTTTGTCATCCTCTTGGGAACCAGTTTTAAGAGCTCTTGAATGCTCCTTAATTCTGAGAAACATCATTTTACACTTCCCAGGGAAGACCTCAGGTTTCACTGCTATTAACCTTCTGCTCCTAGAGAAGAGAATATCATGGTAACAGGTTTAACAGAGGGTTTTACAGTGAGACAATCAGTTTACAAGGGCCTGAGCAAAATCAAGATCATTCCAAGGACCAGGGCTATGACCATGACCAAGATACTGTCCTTGTCCTGGATAGGAGATTAAACTATGATCTATTCACAAGCTCCTTGAAATCCCTTCAGAGCTCAACCCTATTATTAACATAGGCCCTTACAAGGCTATTGCCAGAAAAGACCTTGAGAATCATCCAGTCTAACACGTTCATTTTATAAACAAAGAAATCTGAGACAGGCCTTGATGGGTAAGAGAAGTGAGTCAGCATTTCACAGTGAGTTTGACTCAAGCTGAGGCTGATTCAAAAGCCCCTGACTTCGAGACCTGTGAGCAAGTGCTTTCATATTAATTTACAAACCCAAAGTAATTTTGAAGTAAGAATATCATAATTGTTATTTTATAGATGAGGAAACAGAAGCATGGATGTTAAAGGATTTACTGCAGGCCATTCAGCCAGTAAATGGTAGAGATGAGCTAGGACATGTGTTTTTTGCACACAGCACAATCCGTCCCACCGATTTGTAGCTATTGGCTTAATCACTAAGTAACCTGAAAAAGTCTTTTTATCAGGATCTTGATTGTGATCACAATCATCATCATTCATTCAATCATTTATTCAACAAACATTTATTATTGACCAGCTATATACCAGGTATAGATATTCATTAGATATTCATTAAAAAAAATAAACTAAATTTAAATACAGTTGAGTCTCATTCTTTACTGTGGTTATGTTCTGTAAAATCTCCACAAGCACTGAATTAGCAAAAACTGAATCATGGCATCATGGAGGATGCCGTGGTGTGGTGCCTGTGGGCCTCTACTCACATTTTCATCAACCAATCAATACATGGCCTTGTTTATGTCTGTGTCTGTTTAAAGACACCTTATTAACATATATATTGTTGATTCATTTTCAATGAACTCAGCCTAGAACATCATAACTCATACCTAATGAAGTTTATCTAACACATGCATTTTCTCTGTAAGGCACACCCCAGCTTTGCATTTGGGAACCCTAGGCAGCACTTTGGCACCATGCTCACATACCATTTTAAATAGCAAAACTATCAACAAAAAGAACAAAAACTCACAAAGCATGGTACTAAATAGGTCCTGGAAAAGACACTTGCTTATAGCCTGAGAACTGAAATAGGACAGCGTCAACTTGTTTGACCTCCACTGGGAACACGTGCAGCAAGTGGCACAACTTTCCACCACAAACTTTCCGCCACTCTGTGCATATGCACCTCGACAAATTCACAAATATGGAATCCATGAATAATGAGGTACAACTACAGTGGAATCATTTATTAAATTTACTGTAATTATTAAATCAAATAATAAATTCAAACTTAAAATACAGTAAAATAAATTTAAAATAAAAACTCATTAGGAGGAGTAGGAGACCTAAATTTCGTCTGGTCCTAGGAATTCAGCTAGATAGGGATCAAACCATTCTGAACAACTACAAACTTAACAGGAGATCAAAGAAAAGAATAGCAGCAACTCTCTGACCAGAAAAGTGACCACTTTCTGGAAGACAAAATGACAAGACAGAAAAAAATACCTCAAAAAAAAAAAAAAAAAAGAACAAGAGGCAGTACCAACTGCCAGGGACCTAATCAATACAGACATTAGTAAGATGTCGAAACTAGAGTTCAGAATGACGATTTTAAAGATACTAGCTGGGCTTGAAAAAACCATGGAAGTTATTAGAGAAACCCTTTCTGGAGAAATAAAAGAACTAAAATCTAACCAAGTTGAAATCAAAAAGGCTATTAATGAGGTGCAATAAAAAATGGAGGCTCTCACTGCTAGGATAAATGAGGCAGGAGAGAGAATTACTGATATAGAAGACCAAATGATGGAAAATAAAGAAGCTGAGAAAAAGAGAGATAAACAACTACTGGATCACGAGGGCAGAATTCGAGAGATAAGTGATACCATACGACAAAACGATATTACAATAATTGGGATCCCAGAAGAAGAAGAAAGACAGAGAGGGGCAGAAGGTATATTGGAGCAAATTATAACAGAGAACTTCCCTAATTTGGGGAAGGAAACAGGCATCAAAATCCAGGAGGCACAGAGAACCCCTCTCAAAATCAATAAAACTAGGGAAACACCCCAACATCTAATAGTAAAACTTACGAGTCTAACAGACAAAGGGAAAATCCTGAAAGCAGCTTGGGAGAAGAGATCTATAACCTACAGTGGTAGAAACATTAGACTGGCAACAGACCTATCCACAGAGACCTGGCAGGCCAGAAAGGGCTGGCATGATATATTCAGAGCACTAAATGAGAAAAATATGCAGCCAAGAATACTATATCCAGCTAGGCTTGAAGGTAGGAGAGATAAAAAGCTTTCAGGACAATATTATGCAGCCAACAAAAGGAATGAGATCTTGCTATTTGCAACGACGTGGATGGAACTGGAGGGTATCATGCTGAGCAAAATAAGTCAAACAGAGAAAGACATGTATCATATGACCTCACTGATATGAGGAATTCTTAATCTCAGGAAACAAACTGAGGGTTGCTGGAGTGGGGGGTAGGGTGGGAGGGATGGGGTGACTGGGTTATAGACACTGGGGAGGGTATGTGCTCTGGTAAGCGCAGTGAACTGTGCAAGACTGTTGAATCTCAGATCTGTACCTCTAAAACAAATAATGCAATATATGTTAAGAAAAAAAAAGAAGAAGATAGCAGGAGGGGAAGAATGAAGGGGGGGAAATCAGAGGGGGAGACGAACCATGAGAGATGATGGACTCTGAAAAACAAACTGAGGGTTCTAGAGGGGAGGGGGGTGAGAGGATGGGTTAGCCTGGTGATGGGTATTAAAGAGGGCACATTCTGCATGGAGCACTGGGTGTTATACACAATGAATCATGGAACACTGCATCTAAAACTAATGATGTAATGTATGGTGATTAACATAACAATAATTTTAAAAAAAGCTTTCAGGACAAACAAAAACTAAAGGAATTTGCAAACACGAAACCACCCTACAAAACATATTGAAAGGGGTCCTCTAAGCAAAGAGAGAGCCTAAAAGTAACATAGACCAGAAAGGAACATAGACAATATACAGTTACAGTCACATTACAGGCAATACAATGGCACTAAATTCCTATCTTTCAATAGTTACCCTGAATGTAAATGGGCTAAATGCCCCAATCAAAAGACACAGGCTATCAGATTGGATAAAAAACAAGACCCATCAATATGCTGTCTGCAAGAGACTCATTTTAGACCCAAAGACACCCCCAGATTGAAAGTGAGGGGGTGGAAAACCATTTACCATGCTAATGGACACCAAAAGAAAGCTGGGGTGGCAATCCTTATATCAGACAAATTAGATTTTAAACCAAAGACTATAATAAAAGATGAGGAAGGACACTATATCCTACTTAAAGGGTCTCTACAACAAGAAGATCTAACACCTGTAAATATCTATGCCCCTAACATGGGAGCAGCCACTTATTAGCCAATTAATAACAAAAGCAAAGAAACACATCAACAACAATACAATAATAGTGGGGGACTTTAACACCCCCCTCACTGAAATGGACAGATCATCTAAGCAAAAGATCAACAAGGAAATAAAGACTTTAAATGACACGCTGGACCAAATGGACTTCACAGATGTATTCAGAACATTCCATCCCAAAGCAACAGAATAAACATTCTTCTCTAGTGCCCATGGAACATTCTCCAGAATAGATCACATTCTAGGTCACAAATCAGGTCTCAACCAGTATCAGAAGACTGGGACCATTCCCTGCATATTTTCAGACCACAATGCTTTGAAACTAGAACTCAATCACAAGAGGAAAGTCGGAAAGAACTCAAGTACATGGAGGCTAAAGAGCATCCTATTAAAGAATGAATGGGTCAACCAGGAAATTAAAGAAGAATTTTAAAAATTCATAGAAACCAATGAAAATGAAAACACAACTGTTCAAAATCTTTGGGATACAGCAAAGGCAGTCCTAAGAGGAAAGTATATAGTAATACAAGCCTTTCTCAAGAAACAAGAGAGGTCTCAAATACACAACCTACCCCTACACCTAATGGAGCTGGAGAAAGAACAGCAAATAAAGCCTAAACCCAGCAGGAGAAGAGAAATAATAAAGATCAGAGCAGAAATCAATGAAAGAGAAACCAAAAGAACAGTAGAACAGATCAATGAAACTAGGAGCTGGTTCTTTGAAAGAATTAACAAGATTGATAAACCCCTGGCCAGACTTATCAAAAAGAAAACAGAAATGACCCAAATAAATAAAATCATGAATGAAAGAGGAGAGATCACAACCAACACCAAAGAAATACAAACAATTATAAGAACATATTATGAGCAACTCTATGCCAGCAAATTAGATAATCTGGAAGAAATGGGTGCATTTCTGGAGTTGTATCAACTACCAAAACTGAACCAGGAAGAAATAGAAAACCTGAACAGACCTAAAAGCACTAACAAAATTGAAGCAGTCAAACTCGTTTTATGAGGCCACCATTACCTTGATCCCCAAACCAGACAAAGACCCCATCAGAAAGAAGAATTACAGACCAATATCCTTGATGAAAATGGATGCAAAAATTCTCACCAAAATACTAGCCAATAGGACCCAACAGTACATTCAAAGGATTATTCACCACGACCAAGTGGGATTTATCCCTGGGCTGCAAGGTTGGTTCAACATCCACAAATCAATCAATGTGATACAATATATTAATAAAAGAAAGAACAAGAACCATAGGATCCTCTCAATAGATGCAGAAAAAGCATTTGACAAAGTACATCATCCTTTCTTGATCAAAACTCTTCAGAATATAGGGATAGAGGGCACATACCTCAATATCATAAAAGCCATCTATGAAAAACCCACAGTGAATATCATTCTCAATGGGGAAAAACTAAGAGCTTTTCCCCTAAGGTCAGGAACACGGCAGGGATGTCCACTCTCACCACTGCTATTCAACATAGTATTAGAAGTCCTGGCCACAGCAGTCAGACAACAAAAAGAAATAAAAGGCATCCGAATCAGCAAGGAATTAGTCAAACTCTCACTCTTTGCAGATGATATGATACTTTATGTGGAAAACCCCAAAGACTCCACCCCCAAAGTGCTAGAACGCATACAGGAATTCAGTAAAGTGGCAGGATATAAAATCAATGCACAGAAATCAGTGGCATTCCTATACACCAACAACAAGATAGAAGAAAGAGAAATTAAGGAGTCGATCCCATTTACAATTGCACCCAAAACCATAAGATACCTAGGAATAAATCTAACCAAAGAGGCAAAGAATCTGTACTCAGAAAACTATAAAGTACTCATGAAAGAAATTGAGGAAGACACAAAGAAATGGAAAAATGTTCCATGCTCATGGATTGGAAGAATAAATATTGTGAAGATGTCAATGCTACCTAGAGCAATCTACACATTTAATGATATCCCTATCAAAATACCATCCACTTTTTTCAAAGAAATGGAACAAATAATCCTAAAATTTGTATGGAAGCAGAAAAGACCCCGAATAGCCAGAGGAACCTGGCTATTGAAAAAGAAAAGCAAAGTTGGTGGCATCACAATTCTGGACTTCAAGCTCTAATATAAAGCTGTCATCATCAAGACAGTATGGTACTGGCACAAAAACAGACACATAGATCAATGGAACAGAATAGAGAGCCCAGAAAGGGACACTCAACTCTATGGTCAACTAATCTTCACAAAACAGGAAAGAATATCTAATGGAAAAAAGACAGTCTCTTCATCAAATGGTGTTGGGAAAATTGGACAGCCACATGCAGAAGAATGAAACTGGACCATTTCCTTACACCACACACAAGAATAGACTCAAAATGGTTGAAAGACCAAAATGTGAGTCAGGAGTCCATCAAAATCCTAAAGGAGAACACAGGCAGCAACCTCTTCGACCTCAGCCGCAGCAACTTCTTCCTAGAAACATCACCAAAGGCAAGGGAAGCAAGGGCAAAAATGAACTATTGGGACTTCATCAAGATAAAAAGCTTTTGTACAGCAAAGGAAACAGTCAACAAAACCAAAAGACAACCGACAGAATGAGAGAAGATATTTGCAAATGACATACAGATAAAGGGCTAGTATCCAAAATCTATAAAGAACTTAAACTCAACACCCAAAGAACAAATGATCCAATCAAGAAATGCGCCAAAGACATGAACAGACATTTTTCCAAAGAGACATCCAAATGGCCAACAGACACATGAAAAAGTGCTCAACATCGCTTGGCATCAGGGAAATCCAAATCAAAACCTCAATGAGATATCCCCTCACACCAGTCAGAATGGCTAAAATTAACAAGTCAGGAAATGACAGATGTTGGCGGGGATGCGGAGAAAGGGGAACCCTCCTACACTGTTGGTGGGAATGCAAGCTGGTGCAACCCCTCTGGAAAACAGGATAGAGGTTCCTCAAAAAGTTGAAGATAGAGCTCCCATACAATCCAGCAATTGCAGTACTGGGTATTTACCCCAAAGATACAAATGTAGGGATCCTAAGGGGTACGTGCACCCCGATGTTTATAGCAGCAATGTCCACAACAGCCAAACTGTGGAAAGAGGCAAGATGTCCATCGACAGATGAATGGATAAAGAAAAGGTGGTATATATATACAATGGAATATTATGTAGCCATCAAAAGGAATGAAATCTTGCCATTTGCAAGGACGTGGATGGAACTGGAGGGTATTATGCTGAACAAAATAAGTCAATCAGACAAAGGCATGTATCATATGACCTCACTGATATGAGGAATTCTTAATTACAGGAAACAAACTGAGGGTTGCTGGAGTGGTGGGGGTTGGGAGGGATGGGGTGGCTGGGTGATAGACATTGGGGAGGGTATGTGCTAAGGTGAGCACTGTGAATTGTGTAAGACTGTTGAATCACAGACTTGTACCTCTGAAACAAATAATACATTATATGTTAAAAAAAAAAAGAAAGAAGAAGAAGAAGATAGCAGGAAGGGAAAAATGAAGGGGGGGAAATCGAAGGGGGAGACAAACCATGAGAGACTAAAGGACTCTGAGAAACAAACTGAGGGTTCTAGAGGGGAGGGAGGTGGGGGGATGGGTTAGCCTGGTGATGGGTATTAAAGAGGGCACGTTCTGCATGGAGCACTGGGTGTTATATGCAAACAATGAATCATGGTACACTACATCTAAAACTAATGATGTAATGTATGGGGATTAACATAACAATAAAAATTTTTAAATTAATGATGTAATGTATGGTGATTAACATAACAAAAAAATAAAGAAATAAAAAGTAAAAAAAATAAAACATAGATACAACATAAAAAAAACTCATTAAATATTTAGTAGTTTAAAATCAAATCAAATCAGATTCCTGTCCTTACAGAGCTTCCAATCTAGACCCATAGGTAAACAGTAAACAAATAAACAAAGTATATTATTTTCAAATATAACTTCTATGAAGGAAAAGATTAAGGCAGGAGAGAGAGTAATACAGTGGGGCACTTTTTTTTGGGGTGGTCCGCATTAACTGAAATTTTGAGTCCAGATTCAGCACAGGAAGTCATCAATAAGAATGTCAACTAGGAAAATTTCTGGAGAATCTGCTCTCACTGTTACCTCTCTTCCTTGTTACCTTGAGAGAGGAAAGAAGCACTCCATAGCTCCTCCTAAAGAAGAACTTCTTTTTTTTTTTTTTTTACGATTTTATTTATTTATTTGATAGAGATAGAGAGAGGGAGAGCACAAGGAGGGGGAGCGGCAGGCAGAGGGAGAGGAAGAAGCAGGCTCCCCGCTGAGGAAGGAACCCTATGTGGGGCTCGATCCCAGGACCCTGGGATCATCACCTGAGCCGAAGGCAGGCGCTTAACTAACTGAGCCACCCAGGCGCCCCCTAAAGAAGAACTTCTGCCAGAGAAAGATGGTAGATAGACAGATAATAGATAGATGATAGATAGATAGATATGTATACGTGTATAGATAACAGATGCAGATATAGACATAGTATAGATACAGATACATCTATCTATATACACACTCATAAAGGCCCCTGAAATGAATTCACCCTCTGTCCCTACCCCTCATTTGCACTCTGGAAACATCACTGTTATAAATGAGGACTCAGGCCAATCACTCTGCAGTACAGGAGGGGATAGAATTCATTTTTTCAACTATCAATTAAGAGGTACTGAGCTGGATTTTCATACAAAGTGAAAGTACTAATAAAGAAGTAAAATCAGTTCAAGGGTTTTCTAAGAAATGTATCAGATCCTTATCACAGAAGCAGATGAACACATTTTTGAGTTGGAATGGGCTTAAGAAATATTTTATTCCAATCCCCTCATCTTACAGAGACAGGAACTGAAGCACATTTGCTCGAGGTTATAGTTACTTGTAGGATCTGGATAAAAGAGATCAATTTTAGATGACAAATTTACTTGGAAGAAGACATATATTTATATGTCCTAGGCTTAATAAATTTTTAGTATTTGATAAAAGTTGAATTGTTAAAGTATATGAATGGTATATGTAAATATCAACTGAATGCATTTGAAAAATTTTTAAATGTCTAACTGCTGATTCATTCCTTACTAATAGGTAATCCAGTACTTTCTAACCATACATCAGACACTGATGAGACAGCTCTAATTCAAGCAAAGATCCTTTTACTAACTTGAATGCTATAGGCCATAAAACTTAGAATTGTGCGGGCATTTTCAATTATCAACTTTAAACAGGGAACCAAAAATATACAATAAGGTTTTTAAAATTTAATCTAAAAAATCCTCTGTATTAGCTCTTATCCTTAGTGAAGGTATCTATATTCTCTATGGAATGATTATAGATCAAAACTGTTCAAGCCAAAATATAAAGATCTTAACATGCTTTAGGGATGACATCAAATAATTAACCCCTAGTAAGCAAATAAAAAGAAAAACTAGGAAAACATTTGCCACATAATTCAAATGAGTAACAATTCTAATATAAAAAGAACTTCTGGATATGGGAAAGGAGATATTTATCTCCAAAGAAAAATGGGCCAAGTAAAGGAATAGATAGTTCACCAAAGATAGAAAGAAAGGCAGACAAATGCCTGTTAGCCATATGAGAATATGGTCAACCTAATAGTGAGAAAACTAAAACTACACTGAGAAACCATTTTTTACCCATCAGATAGGCAAAATTTGAAGTGTGGGGAAATAGAAACTTCTGAAAATCACCGCTGGCAATGCAAAATGATAAAAGCCCCATGGAAGGGAATGTGACATTGTCTTCCAAAACTACATCTGCATTTACCCTTTGACCAACAATCTCATTTTAAAGAATCCTTCCAAAGTATGGCAAAAATAAAAAATGATATATTTACAAAGCTTTTCATGGTAGCTTTGTAGTAGCAAAAGACCAGCAATTACCCAAATGGCTGTCAGTGGGTGTCTTCGTTTCCTAGGGTTGCCTCAAAAAATTACCACAAAGTGGGTGGCTTACAACAACAGAAACTTACTGTGTCACATTTCTGAAGGCCACAAGTGTAAAATCAAGGTATAGCAGGGCCATGCTCATTTTGAGACCAGTAGAAAGGAATCCTTCCTTGCCTCTTCTAGCTTCTGGTGTTCGCCAACAATCTTTGATGTTCTTTGGCTGGTAGACCCATCAATCCCGTCTCTGCCCCCATTGTCACATGGCCATCTTCTCCCTGTGTGTCTCTCTTCTCTTCTTATAAGACCAGCCATATTGGATTAGGGTCCACACAATATATGAATGTGACATCATCTTAACGTGATTACATCATCCAAGACCCTATTTCTAAATAAGGTCACATTCAAAGGTACCACAGGTTAGGACTTCAACACAACTTTTTTTGTGAGGACACAATTCAACTCAACATTAGTGGATAAACTGAATAAACTATGGTACATCAACACAATGGAAATCTATGCACCTACCATAGGAATGATTAATATATCTATATGCTACTATCGAATATTCTCTAGAATATATTATTAAGTTTAAAAAAAGCAAAGTGAAGAAAAGTATGGATAAAATGTCACTATTTAACTCTGACAGAATATGCTTATGTGTTTATTTTAAATTATAAAATAATAATCATTAATAACAGTAATAATAACAGAGTTACCTAAATAGAAAGAGAATATGGAAGGGACAGAAATACAACTTAAACCTCCATGGGTATCAGTTGTTTCGTGGATCTGATTTCAGAACCATGTAAATATTTTATGTAATTACAAAACAATATTAAAATTTTAAAAGCAAACTCTAAACATCAAAAGCAAAATGAAATAAAATGAATCTGAGTTTCCAGTTGGTGAACTGAAACAGGAACTATTCCAAATGACTATAAAACGCAGTGCTTTGAAAGTACATCCCTTATCATGAAGAGAACCATGAGGAAAAAAAAAACCCAAAACCATTTTTCAGCAATCATATTGTTGGTAGCAGTATTAAGCCTGGTACGTGTATCATATATATGTAGCAAAGAAAGAAACCAGGTGATTATGCTGGTGTTAATGAAAACTAGGATTTTGGCCTGGGAGAAAGGTAATACAAAATAAGATTAAGGTTAAATAAAAATCCCAAGGTTAACAATTTCAACTGGATATAGCATATTGATGGTATTGTGGTTATATTTAGAAGAAGGGGTCTTGCCTTTTAGAGACAAATGCTGAAATATTTATAGATGAAATAATATCTGGGATTTGTTTCAAAATACTCAGGAAGGGGGGAGGGGAAATGAATGGGGCTCTAAAAGAAACAAATTGACTATGAATAGATAATTGTTGAACTAGGTTGTGGGTACATGGAGAAATCATTATACCATTGTCTTCACTTCTGTATATGCTTGAAATTTTTCACAGTATATTTTTCTGTATATACCATATTCATTACAAATGTATATAATAAGTATATGTGTTCTAAATATGAATATGAATATATTGATTCATGTTCTAAATATTTATATATTCATACATACACCTAAGTATATATACCTGGTAAGAACCATAAAAATGTATAATTTTTAAAATTTTATTTATTTAAGTAATCTTGACACCCAACGTGGGGCTTGAACTCATGACCCTAAGATCAAGAGTCCAAGAATCACGTGCTCCACTGACTGAGCCAGCCAGGTGCCCCCAAAATGTATAGACTTTTATTGACCTATTTGCCCTATCACTCAACTTACTGGCATTGAATTTGCATTGCCCTGTGAGCAATCAACCACCGTGGCCTCTCAGCAACAATGTCTACCACATTCATCGAATTAAACACACTCACCTTCCCTTTGGGACGCTTGCCTACGTATGTGGGAATAGAAACTCTAGTGATTCCCCATTTTCTCTTTAATTTCTCAGACCCGACCACTCCAGATTTTCTGATTTCCAGAATGATGTAAGTGTAGCAATCACAGTGGCGTGTGGATTGTGGGCATTCTCCTGCTGAATTTCTGCAACAGGGCTGAAATATGTCACTACTGACACCTGTTTCTTTTCTAGGCAACACCAGATGCCTTGTAGGTTTGATCTAATTATAATGTGTACTTTTTTACTCTGATCATTTGCTCACCATATTAATTTGCTCATCAGTAGTAAAGTTCAACTACTCTCAAGTGTGATGATGAATCAGATAAATCAGATAAATCACCCCTCCTCTCCTAGGAAGGAATGATTAAAGATTTGGAGAAGGAAATCCAGTTGGGGGGGGTAGTTAATATAGTAAAAGCCTATCCACAGGAAATATAAGGCCAGAAGAACAGAGGCTTGACCCTCACACTTCTGTAAACTCTCTCTCTTCTGCTCTTCAGGGTCCACATTTCAGCTACTGGTGAGTCTCCTCTCTCTCATCTTCAAGCTACACCCAGATTTTGTTTTAAATGTATGGATATGCATGTATGTTTATACATATTCATTCATGTCATGGTCCAGGTGTTGCTAAACTTTTGTGGAATGAATGTATTTGTTTACCTTGAATGATTTACAGGGACATATTCCTCTTGGTTGTTCTCTAGCTTCCACAGTATTCTCCATTCAGGTTCATTGTCCTGTTCTAGGTTTCTTCCTTAAGTGTTTCAGAATGGGGCTCTTGGGAGAAAAGATAAAGCTTCTATTATTATGGCCACCTTCCTTCAAGCTCTTTAAATTTATTTCTCTTTCCAAGGGTGTTAATATTAAGAACACTTTCTTTTTCTGGTGAGTCTGAGATGCTATGTCACCCTCACCAAGAGAATCTCTGGTTTTTGAGAGCTAAGAAGGTCAATGGAATGTGCTAGAAACCAAAAAAGTAAGCTGTTCATATCTGGAACAACGTATTAGGATTTAAATTTAAAATAAATGTTTTTATTTTACACATATCTTTAACAATTTACATTCTTTGAGGTCAAAATTCTAAAATCTTGGATTAGCTTACTGTTGACAACGATTTGAGCTTATCCTATGTCCAACTGTGAGAAATAAAGACTTGGCCAAGAAGTCCTCAAAAACTACCTGTGGTCATGGCACCACCAGGTCTAAAATCAAATGGTAAACAAGGAAGTGGTGAGTTGATCATATTTCCTCTGAGAGCAGAAACCCCAGGTGGCTTTTCCCCATCTTATAACCTGTCTATGCTATGATTATTAAATGTATTAACTGCTTCCCCCAAACTATTTCTGCTCAAAACTCAAAATACTTACCAAATACCTTGGGGTCTGACTTCCCCTCTCTTGGAACTTTCTAACAATTCTCAGAGTGAAAAGGGTATCAGAGTATCTTTGGGCAAGGCTTCACCTTGGGTGGGGCTGTGACCAGCAGGGAGAACCTGTCATTGAGAACCCAAGGTGATCTGACTCTTAGTTACACCATCTGGCCATTTGGCATGCCAACAGGTAATGAGAGTAACTTCAGGCACAATTCAGATATCCTGCCACTCCTGAAGAAGTAAGAAGTAGGGCACTGGCTTCAGGCATTGTGGTCCTGACATCAGTGGGTGGGAAAGACCATGGAATGGGATGATTCTTCTCTTTGCCTATCTGCAAATAGAGGCAAGACCCCCGCTTTCCTCTAGGACAGAACAGAAACTGGGTTTCAAAAAAGAGGAGGGTGGTGACTCCGAGAAAACTTAAGGCAGTCACAAAACCTAATAATTGCTAATAATGTAGCAGTAGGTAAGCATAAAGCAAAATGTCTCTTGATACACAGGAGGGTGTTTCTGAATGGAAACTGTGATAAGCCATTGTTTTATTTTTATACACAGTGGTTCTTTTTCTTCCAAGTACACAGTATACACTGGCTTGCCTATTCCAGAAAAGTGGAACCAGTGTCCTGGTTAGGGGTCACAACCAAATGTCTTTATTTGTATTGTCCATAGGGAAGTTGTCACTTCATCCATGAAGAAGAAAGCTAGAACTGCTTAGAACTTAGAACTACAAAGAGACATTCCAAAGGAAAGGCAATGGCAGGGACTTCCCATTGCAAATCTAATTATGAAAAATAGGTGATAAGCTTAGACTTACCTTCAAAATTGTGGAAGATTTAGGTGGAAGACAGGGGCTTTCTGTATGCTACAGACTCTACAGTGCTTCAGGTTCCTTTTGATTTGATTTTGGGATTGCGGTTCCCTTTTGCCCAGGATCATACACTACCCTACAGTCCAATTCCAGCCAAATTTGTCATTGTTATTTATTTGACTGGTCTGGCAGTTCACATGGTTTTACTTAGGCCTGGGTCTACATATCAGTATTGAGGAGAATTAGTAATTTAGTGACAGATTTCAATTCAAGTTCTTGATTTGTATGTCCTAGCTACGCGGCCTTGGGCAAATTATACTCTAAAGCTCAGTTTCTTTATCTGTGACATATGGAGAATAAAATATCAACACCACAAGGATGAGAAAAGGATTACATGAGATGACACAGGTATAATGTACTTAACATGAAGGACAAGCATGAAGCTAGTGTTAACTGCTGTTAGATTTAGACATGCTGAGTCTGGACTATCAGGAAGCTTCTAATTCTTTCACTTTTGAACATGACCCTGAGCTTCCATTATTTCTAATTAAAAGCAGGGAGAAAGAAATAAAACCTACATGAAGCTAGGTGGTTATTAGATACATATAACTATTCTTTCTATTAGAGCTAAGGCATGGCCCAGGTAAATTTGCTTATAGTATTACAAGGAGAAAAAGAGTAATGTGAAAGAAAAGCCTTGAAGATTCTGGCTCATTTGTGGCTGTAAATTTTAGGACTTAATTCAAGAGAATATTAGTGAAGTTTCAACACAAAGATTCTTGAAAAATATAAAATCGGCAAGTTTTCACATCTATGTTATGTTTAAACCCAGCATTATTCAGAAAAATATGTCTTTCCCATTTATCCAAATTCATTTTTACTCTTCCCTTCAGAGTTGACAAAACTAGGTATTGGCTGTTTTTAGAAGTACCTGGTTTGTGCTCTCATTACAAAGGGAGTCATCCTAATAAGTCGTTAGCAACATGGATAGCTCCCAGTATTGTAAAACCATTAAGGTTTTGGTTAGAGTGTGAGATAATCCATAATTTAAGTGGGTACTAATTATGGGATTTGAGGCACTTAACTACAGTACCATAAATGAACAGCTAGACATTTCAACTATTAGAAAATGGTCCATTCTCTATTTGGGTAACCATTTTTTCAGGGGGGAAAAAAAACGATATTAGCTTAGGATATTTTGCCAGCTGTCTAGAAATGAAAATAAAGTCACAGAAAATGTATTACTGAATACAACAGATGTGGGGAAAAAATTAGAGGAAACCCCAAGTATGATTTCGTGTGAACTTGAGTCTCTTAAAGTCCCTTTCCACATGAATATTCTACAATTCTGAGATTATTAATTCTTGATTGGGAAGGAGTAAATACAACGAACAAAATCACCATATTTCATGCCTGAGCCCCACGTGTAAGTCCTCCTGTTACAGTTAATAACACACATCACTTCAGGCTTGAAGTGTTAGCGTTACTTCGACCTACCATTCCCGTTATGCACGCATCGTACTGGGCACCGAGTCACTAGTAGTCTGCTTCTCCAGGGCCACTCATTTCCACTCTATCCTTTCCAGGTTTGCAGGCAAAGCCCTAGTGCAAGTTTTCATTGCCTCTCACCGAGTCCTTTCGAGCGGCCTAATTGCTATTACAATTCTTAACTTACCACTTATAAACTCTCCTACACATTGCTGCCAGGTTAATATTCCTGCAAAACAGCTTTAATCCTGCCATGCATTTGACCCAAATAATTGATCATTTGACAATGTTCAAACTCCAGAGCCCAGCAAACGAGGTCATCTCTCCAGGATGGCCACTGTCTTTGACAAGTCCCTTTCCATGCTTTCTATACATCTTCATTTCTGGCTCATCAGTTACTTCACAGCTAAAGAACACATGCTGTATGGTCTTATGTCCGAACCTTCCTTCTCTTGCTTTTGGTCTCCTTCAGGAACAACTGAAGTCCTTAAAAGCCTTTCTGATTTACCTTCTGAAAACCTTTCTCACTCCTTCCCCATCAACCTAATAGGTAGCACCAACCAACACAAACATCCGCTGCTTAGAATCATTTTGAACCTTTGTCCAGGCAACTATTCTGACCGATTTGATTTGGCACTCATGATAAAATGATTTATCTTTTATCACTTAATACTTTACTGGAAGTTTGAACCAAAATAGGTGGCGAACTTAAAACACTAGGTTCCCATCAAGCTCTTATTACTTACTCTGCTTACCTTTTGTTCTCAATACTCTCATAATTGGTATAAGAAGAAAATAACACAATACTTAGGACTGAAACCATTGACTCAAGAGCAGAGGTCACTTGGTAGCTTTCACTTAGCAAACATCTTTGCCCTCACCACAGAAGCAATATACGTTCTCGCTGTCATTAACAATACCTTATAGGCCCTGAGTTCCCAGAATGCAGTTAACACATTCTCCAGTAAGTGCTATTCCTACCTAATTTGCTTTCAGGTAATGCAGAGTGTCTGTCAGTTTAATTGAACAGGCCCAGGAATAACTTTATTTTCTCCAAGCCTCTAAAATGTTAGAAGGAAAAAGAATAAAATATCTATCTGTAGACAACCTAATTATCAAGTGATTTCTAAACCACTCATAAGACATTGCTTCCCAGCTTCAATATTCACACTTTTGAGCAGATCTGAATCTCTTTTATAAAGACTTTGTTGGCTACAGAAGGAGATCTGTGCTCTGTTTAGGAGAAAACATTCAAGCCCCTTAATCTGCTAACTGAATAACAACACTGCTGCCTCACTGTTCAGAGCATGCTAGTTTCCTTACAATTAACAATAAAACTCAAAATAGCTGCCCTTCAGTCATTCTCCAGAGAGCTCCTGTCAAAAGTGAATCTCAGATTAATGATATTCAGGAGACATCATTAAAGCAATATTTATGTCAAGTTTTCTCCTTCTAGTGAGTTCTAATAAGCAATGCACTCGGACTGCATCAGCTTGATTCCCTTCCCAGCTGCCTCTGGTGCCAACAGACCAGCTGTCTCCTCCAAAGGTTGCTCCCACTGTGTGGGAGACCACCACCGCATTAGGTACCACTGTCACTTTTAGCAGCTGCTACCAGATTGTTCTAGGTGGTACCACTGCAGATGCCACCGCTGAAAATGCTGATATTATGAAAGTAAAACACCAAACGGGCACTCGGTTCTCTGGAATCTATGAAGCGCCAAAAAGTTTCTTAGGTCACCATGAAAATGATATTCTGAAGGGAATCTCCCACAAATTTGCCAGTCATGCTCAGACATTTTTCAAATTTAGCAGTGGTTTCTATGTGGGCTCAAACATCCCACACTGGTATTTTAAAAGTAAACTAACTACCTCAACTCATTTTTAGAAGCAGGAGAACAATGTTCTACATCCAAATACAAGTAAATATCCACAGTTTTCTCATTTATAGGAGAAATGCAGAAGAGACTGCTCGGTGTCAAAATAAGCAGAGTCTTATGCGGTGGTATTTGAGAGTATTCAAGTATAATTTATAGAAAGTGAAAGAAATTACTCTCATATAAATATAAAATTTACACATGTAGAAAAATGTTTAACTCACTAATAAGGAAACCAGTGAGATGGCAAAGCTAGTTCCAAAAGCCTTGAGGAACTAGATTTTCCAAGTATTAAGAAAACAAGGAAAGGAGGAAAGAAAGAAAGGAGGGAAGAAGGAAGCTAGAGAAAGAAACAAAAGAAGAAACGAAGGAAAGAAGGAAGGAAGGAAGGAAGGAAGGAAGGAAGGAAGGAAGGAAGGAAGGAAGGAGTAGATAGACGATTGAGTTAAATAAAACAAAACAAAAAACCACTTAATGTCCTATAGGGCAAACATACCATAAATTTTGAAGTGATCTTTCCTACTGGACATAAATATACAATTGAACATGTTTCAGAAAATAATAACAACAACAACAAAACAATTGAACATGTTTCTGGGCCAAATGAAATAGTAGATAACAAGTTAAACACAATGTATGTTCCTAGAGAGTTAAATAATCAAATGGTAAGCTTGCTAAACAGGACCCTAGTAAGAAAGGATATGCCTCCCCTGACTTCTGACTTATATTTAGGTTTTAGATAATAGTCTCCTAATAGTCTCCCATTTTGGTCATAAATAGTTGTCGAAGAATATTCTTGATTACACTAAAAAAAAAAAGGCTGGTCTCATATTTGGCTTGATTATTTACAGATGCAGGGCAAGAGGATTAATTACTCCTGTGAGCCTCATTGAGTTTGCTCAGCAAATCCAGAGCTATTGGGTATTGAGCAAGTACTGAAACCAGAGAATTAACATCTTCCTGGAAATTTTTATAAGGAGTCTCAGATTTGACTTTTTAAACACTTAAAATTATTTGCTCTTCTGACGAAAGAGAGGAAGCCAAGCCCAAGAAATTTTCCTCACCTGCTATACTTATAAATTTATATGAATTTCGCTGTCCTTAAAGTTCCTAAAACAAGCTAAGATCCCCAGTCTTTCAGAAAGTGATGGTTTTCATCAACTATGAAGCTGGAACCCTATAATCCAGGTGTACCAAACCTGTTTTCTTCAGAGGACTTTGTAGGCACTGACTTCTTATGTAAAGTCAATCTGTGCCCCTGCAATGGTGGCCTTCTCATAGCTGATTACATGGGTGTTCCTCTCAAATATGACACACCAGCTAAAGCACTTGCAAAATCAACTTGTCTGTATCCTGGCAAGTAGGAGAACAGATACTTATGGGACTCATGTAAATAAATATATTGCCATAAAAAGCAGTAAGACTCAGTAAAAGTATCTGTTTCAGAATTCTGAGGAATTGGTGAGAATCAGATACCATTTTCAAAAAATGTTTGACTTCAGTTACAAAAGCATCGTCTACTAAATTGAGGATTGGCAATAAAGAAGAAAGGCAAAGTGCTTCCTTATATACCAATCAGAAAATAGGACATTAAAACATTAACAGCAGGTGCCTGGGTGGCTCAGTCGGTTAAGCATCTACCTTCAGCTCAGTTCATGATCCCAGGGTCCTGGGATCGAGCCCCCGCATCAGGCTCCCTGCTCAGCAGGGAGTCTGCTTCTCCCTCTGCCTCTGCCTACTTGTGCTCTCTCTCTGTCAAATAAATAAACAGAATCTTAAAAAAAAAAAAAAACAAACACATTAACAGTAATGTCTAAAAAAATAATCACAGTTAATTTTCCTTCATTAGTTCATTCAGTTTTACCTAACTAATTCTTGTTCTGCTGGATTGTGGGTCAGCAGTCTGTTTTAACGAAAACATTTCTTCTCACTGAAAAGACTAAGTTTACTGGTACGGTCAGAAAGCTGGAGTGGTGGGAGTGGTGGGAGGGATGGGGTGGCTGGGTGATAGATGTTGGGGAGGGTATGTGCTACGGTGAGCGCTGTGAATTGTGTAAGACTGATGAATTACAGACCTGTACCTCTGAAACAAATAATACAGTATATGTTTTAAAAAAAAGAAGATAGTAGGAAGGAAAAAATGAAGGGGGGGGAATCAGAAGAGGAGACGAACCATGAGAGACTATGGACTCTGAGAAGCAAACTGAGGGTTCTAGAGGGGAGGGGAGTGGGGGGATGGGTTAGCCTGGTGATGGGTATTAAAGAGGGCACGTTCTGCATGGAGCACTGGGTGTTATACACAAACAATGAATCATGGAACACTACATCAAAAACTAATGATGTAATGTATGGTGATTAACATAACATAATAAAGAAAAAACAAAAACTAATGATGTAATGTATGGTGATTAACATAATAAAATAAAAAATGTATAGCATCTAGCATTCTAAAGCAAAAAAAAATAAAGCTGTCTAAAACTTCAGCTCTAAGCTCTGAAGTCTTAATTTTTTTTTTTTTTTGAAATATAAATAGTTAGGAATATCAGCTATAGTCCTCTTCCCAAGGCTCTGAGACTATCCTAGTTCTTTGAAGAAACAAATTCTAACCTGAACCATCAGGGAAAAGCACAATGCACTTGTTGAGGACACCCAGCAGCAGTTACTCTGTTGCAATAACTAATAATAACAAAGTAGAAGAAAGTCAAGTTCTCCACTGGAGTACCACTCACAGCTCTCCCACCAGGCCCTGATCAGTGCTTCCCCTAAGGAAGAGAACATCTCGGACAATGAGGACACTGAGAAAATGCCAAGGCCCTCCAATCCATTCTGTAAAGTCTACAATCTTTGGAACATTTATATTAATAATATTTTATAGCCACAAAATCAATGGCAGAGAAGGCCAAGCCTCTTTCTTCCTTCCTTCCTTCCTTCCTTCCTTCCTTCCTTCCTTCCTTCCTTCCTTCCTTCCTTCCTTCCTTTTTTTCTTTCTTTGATTTTATTTATTTGCCAGAGACACAGCGAGAGAGGGAACACAAGCAGGGGGAGTGGAAGAGGGAGAAGCAGGCTTTCCAAAGAGCAGGGAGCCCGACGCGGGGCTCGATTCTAGGACCCTGGGATCATGACCTGAGCCAAATGCAGATGCTTAATGACTGAGCCACCCAGGCACCTCTCACTCATTCTTTCTTTCTTTTCTTTTGTTCTTTCTTTCTTTTATTAAAAAAAAAAAAAAAAAAAGGCAGACTGCCATACGCAGTGCCTCATTTGGATGTACCTTGAGTCTTGGAACCTTGACTACCCTAGTCTCCTAAAAATGGACCTCCAGAGCTTATCTGGAGGTTCTAGCAGGGGAGTGCAGCTATTCCTATACCCTTAACAAAAGAACAGGCCTCCTCAATCAGGGAAGGCTCATAGCTTCAGGAGGGACACATATGGAGTAGTGAGGGAGGAACGGGACACCCGCCTAGCCAACCAGATCAGCCAAATCAACCCCAGTGATCAGTGGGGTGACACATGTCCCAGCCAGATCACTCTCACATCCCAAGCTTCTTTTTTGATTTACAGCTTCTCCCACCCATGTAGCTCTTATAATAGTGTTGAGTTAATTAAAAAATACTTAGCCTACCAAACTAATGACCTTTCTCAACTTTCTTTTTATAGGCAAAATAACAAATCTTAGCAATTTCCCAAGATCCTGCTGGGAAATCTGAAAGATATTTTTGATTTCAGAATGTATTTGAAATGTTTACTCTTCCAAATTTAGGATCAGACCATAGAAAGGCAAAATCAAAATGATTATGAAAGGATATTTGGTCACTTGGTCATGATAGAAGGATGGGTATCTGATAACAATAAATAGTTGTAGTTTAATTACCTGTTAAAATGACAAGACAATATTTTAAAATACACATAGAAAAAGTAACATGTTGTGAATGATCCTAGCTTTTTTTTGTTTTTATTTTTTGAAGGTTGATTTATTTATTTTAGAGAGAGAGAGAGAAAAGGGGGGAAGGACAGAAGGAGAGGGCAAGAGAGAATCTCCAGCAGAGCCCCCACTGAGCAAGGAGCCAGACACAGGGCTCAATCTCAGGATCCTGAGATCAAGAGTCAGACGCTTAACTGGTTGAGCCACCCAGGCATCCCTGATCCTGGCTTCTTTTAGAAGTGAGAAACCTGCTGGGTGCCTGGGTGGCTCAGCTGGTTAAGCAACTGCCTTCGGCTCAGGTCATGATCCCGGAGTGCCGGGATCGAGTCCCACATCGGGCTCCCTGCTCGGCGGGGAGTCTGCTTCTCCCTCTAACCTTACCCCCTCTTGCATTCTCTGTCTCATTCTCTCTCTCTCAAATAAATAAAATCTTTAAAAAAATAAAAAAGTGAGAAACCTGCTATTTTTTTTTTTTTAATAACTAAGAATGTAAGCCCAACACAAAGCAAAACTATTTCTCTTGAGAATCATCTCTACTCTAAGGGCAGATGACATAGGTAAAGAATAGCTTTACCAACCGATTTCCTTCTCATTTTAACAAGGGAAAAAACAAGTCTATTTTTTCAACAATATTTTATTTGATAATAAAAGATTCACATACTTCTTTAAAAAGTGATCATCCAAAAAAGTCTATGAAAAGTGAGCTAGCTTGAGGCCAGAGACCTTTCAGCTTCATTGAATGTTCAAGTGGTGCTTCGTGAACTCTGGATAAAAATGGGTTCAACAATGATAATTACCTCCTCTTCCCCTTTTACCTGGTTTCCCCGTGGAAAGGATCTCCTTGAAGACATAGCTGGCCTTTTGCAGGTAACTGAATCTCTCCTGGGGCCAGATATGCCCAGTCTCCAGTTCCCCGATAAAGGGATTTCTCCAAAGTCTGGAGCCTCATCACGCCTGGAAATGTAAATACATAGCTCCAGAATTGACCTTGGAGTTTATCTCACAGTAGAACCCTTTGTCTCATGAGGAAATAAGTTACAGTATTCTTTTAAAGAAGAACAATTAACTAAGCAAATGCCTGCCTCAATTCCCAATGAACTTTGTATCTGCTTTGCTATATAAATTGTGTGAAACTTTAGAGTGACTTCATCGATCTCCTGAGGGCTTCCAACAGGCAAGCATTCCATTACACTAACGATAATAAATCAGGTATCTTTCCATAGCGGTTGTAGAGAGGTCTCTCTCTGTTGGCAAGATCTTCTCCAACATCTACACGCTCAACTTTTGTCCCTCTCTATGCTCTTGCATATTCTGGATCAACTTCACACTGCATTTTAAAACAAATTTTCTCTTTTTCCCTTGATAAACAGAAACAAACCTCATTACCTTGCATACAAAGCTGAAGGGGTTTACCATTATCATTCCTCCAAAAACCTCATCTGCTAAGGATACTTAATATATATATATATTCCTCCAATAACCTCATCTGCTGTATTATAATATATATGCATAAAATCTTAATATATAAGCATATATGTAAGCATACTTATATAATAACATAAAGACAGGAAGGAAAGTTTTGTATATGTGTACTAAATATATAGATATTCAATATTTTAAATTAAACTGGATCCTGAACATCATATCAAGTTGACATGCTACATAATTAATATTGACATAATTACTATTGACATAAAAATGTTGGACATCAATTTTAACAAAGAATATAAAACAAGTTTTAAAAATAGAGAAAAAAAATTAAATAGGAAAAAAGCATTCATTAGAATTACATATCTTTGGGCGAACCGTTTAATGCCCTAGTATTATATTAAAAGATAATGCTCCCCTACCCTGCCTCTTTGCCTTATTTCTAAGTAAGATGAATCCCCGACCCCATGCCCAGATTTCCTGATACCCTTTTGACTCTGCAGAGTTACTGACTGCATACTGGATGCAGATGACTGTCCCATGGGTAGAAAAGAGACAATCTGGAGACAATGGAAAGAACATGAATTTCGAGTGTTGAATTCATGGGAATGAATCCTTGACTCATCTGTGGTTTAGTTTCCTCATCTGGAAAAAGATCATTTCAATACCTACTTGCCAGAGTTATCCTAGAATTGGTATGGTAGGTGCACAGTAATGGGAAGCTGTTGCTATCATCAACATTATTGCCATTCTGATCATTAGTGATTAGATGTGGTTACTGTCCTTAAGGAGAATATCATCTAGAAGTGGGAAATAAAGCCATTAAACACATATCGATGATTTTTGTGATACGTCCTAAGTGCCACAGTGGAGATGTAAATAAAGGGCTGGCCAGAGCTTCAGAGGAGAGAAAAATCACTCTTAAAAGATTAATTTCCCCATTTGGATAATTACTAGTTTTCAAAACCTGTTTAATAGAACTGTTAAGATTATAAAGGACTAATTAATGTAGTAAAGCTTACAAGATAAACAGTGATTTATGCTTTGCTTGGAGTGAGACTTTTAATCACTCAAATCTAGCAGTGCTACACAGGGAACTGAAAAAAGGGACCAAAGTGAGCTTCCCAGCCTGCGTGAGAGCATGAGGGCAGGGAGGCTGGAGATCGGGGAGATGAAAAGAAGTCCCCTCAAGGAGGGAAAGGACCCCAGAAGGGAAGGTATGAGAAAATCATGAACATTACCCTCTTTTGTTCAGCATGTGTATGTGGAGAGACCACTATGCCAGGTGTTCAAAGGGGATAAAAGCAAGGGAAGTTCTGGGGTAGCGGCCTTTCAGCCTCACTATGTGTGAAAGTTCATTAATGGACTCGGGATAAAAATGGGTCAATAAGAGCTCAGGAGGGCATTAAAAATAATATTTACTACCTATTATTTAGCAACTAGGTAGCCTGCACTAGGAACTGAAGAGATCTGCATCCCTCTCATCCCAGCCCCTGACATAACTATGAAAGGGGGATGGGTTCAGGTTTACGCTGCAGGCATCTTCCCAAAGGAGAATCATGACTGAGCTGAGGTGGGAGCTAAATTCCAGTGTGAAAAGCTGATATGTAATGCAAAGTAGCAAAAAGCTACCTCCCAATTCACCATGCTTATATTCGAAGAATTAAAGCTTCAACGCTGCAGGTGGGACCAACTGTTTTCAGAGTGAGGACTCAGAGGAATTCTCTCTGCCTCTAGGTAGTTGATCCATATCATGCTTGATATTTAAAAAAAAACAACTAAATATAATAAAATTATGAAAATCAAAATAAAATAGCCGATATTTATTAAACACTGTATGCCAGCCAAGTGCTAAGAATTTTACATTCGTTTTTGTTGTTAAATTCTCATGTAATCTTTTGAAGTGGGTATTTTATCACCAATTTTAGAGTCATCATAGTAACATAACTAAGTAAATGGCAGAGTGAAAATTCAATTGCAGATATGTTTAACTGTGAAACCCTGTAGATCGATTGCATTTACAGTAGTTTTGCTAAATGCACTTCTCAAAGTAACTCTAGTTCTGATTTTTCCTCTGTTCCAGATATTCCCAAGAAGGAAAAGAAGGTGGTAAGAGAAAGTGGTGAAGGCACCATATGGTCCAGCAATATTCCACGGAACTCAACATTTGGGGACATTCATGAGCATTTTTATGAACAAATGTACTACATATGGCTATTTCTACACAAAAGAACAAGTGTTCATGTACACATAGAAGTCAAGCTAATTTATAGAACTCTGTTCACACAACTCATTTTAAGCTATTTATTGACTTTGTAATGATTGATTTATGCTTGTATGGTAGGGTTAGAGGTCATTATGAGAACAGCTAGAGCTACAAGTTCTCTTAAAGAGGTAACGGTGTTTTTTAGAAAGGGACACTTTAATAAGGTGTTTGGGGCAAGAGACGGGTCAGTGGAAGACCAGATATCAAGAGGGAGACCTAAATGCTGCTGTATTAGAAGTAAATCAGAAATGGTAATGAAAAGAGCAAAGAGAAGGAAGAGGACAGGAGAGACAAGTGAAAGAGGACACTCAAATAACATGGTATGCTAGAGGAGTTTTGATTATAGAACATCTAAGATTCCGTTTTAAGTTATTTCTCTATAGGAGTCTCAACATCAACTCCTGCACTCTTCTCCCAAACTTTCAGTACCATCCGCTACCTCAACTTAGCTGTACTCGTACAATGGTGTGCACGTCTATGTGAATGTGTGTGTGTGTGTGTGCATGCATGTTAGCAAAAAACTACAGAGCTTTAGTGAGATACTCTATCAACTGTATGAATTCAGAGGATACAAGAACTCAGAACTAGAGATGATCATGATAGTGGAAATCTCTCAACAGCCAAATAGTGGAATGTACTTAATCTTTAGAGTCAGTGTGTCTGCTGCTGATAGAGTTACAAAGAGATTCATGAAAATGTATGTATGCCAAAACAGAAGGTAATAATGTGGAGTATAAGACTGTTGCATAACTACTAGGTATTTATCCAAAGGAAACAAAAATACTGAATCAAAGGGACACAAGCACCCCAATGTTTATAGCAGCATTATTAACAATAGCCAAATTATGGAAAAAGCCCAGATGTCCATGATGAATGGATAAAAAGATGTGGTGCGCACACGCACACACACACACACACACAGGAATATTACTCAGCCATCAAAAAGAATGAAATCTTGCCATTTGCAATAACATGGGTGGAGCTAGAGGGTATTATGCTAAGTGAAATAAGTCAGTCAGAGAAAGAAAAATACCATATGATTCCTCTCATGTGGAATTTAAGAAACAAAACAGATGAACACAGAGGAAGGGAAGGAAAAAGAAAATAAGATAAAAACAGATAGCAAGACAAACCATAAGAGACTCTTAGCTATAGAGAACAAACTGAGGGCTGCTGGAGGGGATGTTGGGGGGGCGATGAGCTGAATGGGTGAGGGACATTAAGGAGGACACTTGTTTGATGATGAGCACTGGGTATTGTATGCAAGTGATGAATCACTAAATTCTACTCCTGAAACCAATACTACACTATATGTTAACTAACTTGAATTTTTAAAAAATCTTGGAAGAAAATAAAAGACTTGCATAAACGAAAAGAGACAGTTGGAAAGAATATAACAGGTTTTCATGAAAATAAATAAATATCTTGAGATTTCTTCCATATCCTTCAATATTTAACCTAAAAGTATATTTAATTATGAAGCTTAGCCAACTTCTATACCTGCATGACTGCACTGATGAAGACAGTCAGGCTATCAAGAACACAACATAATAAAACTATAAATTTTATGTTCTGTATGCGTATATAATATCTTCGATGTTGTAGCTGATTAACATTTTTGAAGACAGTCGGGAGGCAGCAATGGTTTTACGGACATTTGACTTTTTTCTAGAGTGACCGCCTAGCCTGCTTACACCGCTCGCTGGAATAAACGCAGGTTGGGAATCTCCACAAAAGCTGGCAGCGCCCTAAGAACACTTCTCTCACTATCTAGCATGGTAGTTCTGTTACAGATAGAAGCAAGACTCCCTGGGCAACACAGGTGTGCTTCCAGAAGAGCTGGTAATACAATGCGGCACACAGAACGTGTCTCAGGCCTTCAGAAATCGTTTTCCTCAATCGTCTGTCAAGGGGCAACTTTTCATCAGGCACCACTTGCTGTGTCTTTCGTCAAACATGTCACCATGAAGAAGGGCCGGCCTCGGACTCTGATGGACTTGTAACTAACAGTTCAAGACAGTGAAAAAGAAGTGACTTTATCTGATCAGTGTGGAACTTAACAAACTGTATGTGCCTTCGTTTTTTGTTTTTTTGTTTTGTTTTGTCTTGTTTTTTAATATTTGGGTCTAACTTTTTATTGCTAGAGGAATAATAGTTCCTTATGTAGAAAATAGCTGTTCTTCTTACACTCTATGTGTCTTATTACTGTTCTGGTGGACACCTGGAATCATGTAAATAACTCTAGGAATGTCTTTAGCTGAGGACTATCCATGATTCTCAATATTTCCCAATATTCTGTAAGTCCTAATGTATGACTTAACAGGGACTTCAAAGCCTGTGCTCTTAACTATTACTGACCTTCTGAAAGTGATCCTTTTTGCCCCTACTCTTTTTCCCTCTTTTCTTCTGCTTTATCTCCTCTTTCATTACAGAGGAATTTTTTTTTTAATGCAGCAACTGCAAGACAAAACCAGAGTCCTATTGTTCCTCTCATTTTAAAATTACAACTATTTTCAGCTCTAATTATCCAAGTCTTTATTTAGAAACCCTAGCTTATTTTAAATGGTAAAATTTTTTTCATCTACCTTTTTCGCTTGTCAGAATGAAGCAAAGGATGACTGAGGCATCCTCTGATAGCTTCGTCCTCGCTGCTGTGATCTCATTTCTCAGTGACACATAGGAACTGGTGCTCAAATTGTGCAGCCCACACAAACCCACCCTACCAGAACCATGGTGTCACCTCTATTCCTTACTTTTAAAATGCCCCTCTTTCAAAGGTTGGAAACTTTCTACTGAATAAGACTGTCATTTCAGAATCAAAAGCAGCCTGACCCAGACTTGGAAGCTCTATGAGCAGAGGAGTATCGCTCTTTGGTACTCAGTGGATGCTCTCTCCAGGGATAGGCTAGGGCAGATTTAACTACTGGCTCTCTGGTGGGGGACAGGTGGAACATCACCTGATTTACAGCATCTGATGATTTCCATGGTGTAAATACTGCCACCGTGGCTGAATTCAAACTACCAACAAGATGTCACTAAACAAAGAAGTAGGACAGCTGTGCAGTAACGCACCATTATATTTCCCCTGCACAGACAACAATGTAAGTAACCCTCAAAACATAGATACCATAAAATGTAAAATCAATAGAAAGTGATGAGTTTTTAGCAGTTATTACCTCTGTCTTTAATAGAACTTATTTAATTGTAGGTTCATAGAATTCAATTTTTAATAACAAAAGTGTCTGAAAACTGGCTCACATCATTCTTGAAAAGTGAACAACTGGTCCTTGCAAGCTGGTGCGAGTCAGCTTCACCAAGCCTCTGGCTCTTTCCCTCTCTCTCAATGCCTACTGCTTCCCAACACTCACAGATTAAGGGGAGGAGGGGGATAAGCAAGGAAATATTTATTGGACCTCTAATGTGTTTGAATCAATGTGCCCAATCATTTATAGATCTCAACAAAGTAGAATACTATCGATTGCTTACTTACTATAGGCCAGGCCCAGCACTAGGCACTTTTTCCCTATTACCTCATTATGTACTTACAACAGATCTCTGAAGTGAGTGTTAATGTGCATTTTACTGATGAGGAGCTCAAGGCTCACAGAGAGAAAAAGCTTCCCCAAGACTATACCATCTAGTAAGTGAGGATCAATCAAGTAAATTAGGATCAGCATTCAGGTGTCTTAGACTTTACATTCTTACCTTGTTGCTTACCTCATAAGTAACTCTGTGAGGCAGATTTTACTACTGACTTTTACAGATGAGGTTTAGAAACATTAGGGGATGGTTTTAAGACCATATAACTTATAGATGGGAGGACTGGGCACTTTAAAAGCCCATGATTTGTCTACCGCAATATGCTGTCTACCTCAACCTCAATGTGCTCCTTTTGTTGAGGATTTAAGTTATTGGATTTACTGAGTTACATTTCAGTTTCAGAATTAAGGAGTTACCTCCTCAACAAAAGCTATTGTATATTAAAATAAGTCAAAGGGAGACAAAACAAAAGATCCTTAACGGGAAACGTCAAGCAACAGCTATGAGCCAGGAACTATCAGATTTTCGTTAGCCTGGGCATCCTAATACTTTTCCAGAGTATTCTTTATTCTGCCCATCAAAGAAAGAGGTCACCACTCAATATTTGAAACAAAGAGTTTCATTTATTGCCTGTTTATGCAATTGAGTGCTGTACTTGAAAGACTTAGCTTTTCTGAGCAAAATAGAAGGTTGATGTTACACCTGTTTAGCTTCATTCTTTCTTACTCAAGACAGGGCTCTTCAATATGATAGATGGTTTGGCTCCCATAAGCCCCAACCTCATACCCCTCTAGTAGATAATTAAAGAGGCAACAATATTCCTACGACTGGAAATAAGAAACTCAATAGTAAGTTTCTCTTGCCAGGAAATGCCTGGGTCATTTCCTACCTCTGTGGTGGGGTCTAAGACGTTGGTTACTAGGAGTGGGTAGTCAGGGATAAGCAAAGTACAGTTGCATCAAAAAAAAAAAAAAAAAAAAAGGTAATGGGAAGACCTTCTGAACAGCCCCAAACAATAATTACCAGAATCTATTATAATAAAATTTATTCTTGTAATGCCTTCTACAATTTTCATGCCTGATAATCTGATTATTGGTCAATCAGTTTCCCTTAACCGAAACTGTCAAGGTTTTTACTATAGAAAAAGTAGAAAGTATTAAAACTGGCATACTTCATTTGAAAACTACTCTATCATTAATTCTTCTTGGATTTCCATAATTTGAAGTTGTAAATAGTGGGTTTATTAGTAAGTTAGACAAACAGGGACATGCTTTGCAGAATCACCTTTCTAAAGTCCACTTAATGCCCAGGGGACAATGTTTCACCATTATGTGGATAATTCTGGAATGCAGAGAGTGGCCTCCAGCTTGTGGCATGGCATGTTCCACCATGGTGCATCTCACAGATTCTCTGAGCAGAGACCACTGGATTAAATTGGAGACCAGGAAGAAAGAATCTTTTTCCCAAAAAATACATCAACGCCAAAGAGTGAGACAAATGTCTCCTAGAAATGAATGTAGGTTTGTCTCCCCCTCCGATTCCCCCCACTTCATTTTTCCCTTCCTACTATCTTCTTCTTTTTTTTTTTTTTTTAACATATAATGTATTATTTGTTTCAGAGGTACAGGTCTGTGATTCAACAGTCTTACACAATTCATAGCGCTCACCATCGAAGGGGGAGACGAACCATGAGAGACTATGGACTCTGAGAAACAAACTGAGGGTTCTAGAGGGAAGGGGGGTGGAGGGATGGGTTAGCCCGGTGATGGGTATTAAGGAGGGCATGTATTGCATGGAGCACTGGGTGTTATATGCAAACAATGAATCATGGAACACTACATCAAAAACTAATGATCTAATGTATGGTGATTAACATAACATAATAAAATAAAATTAAAAAAAAAAAGAAATGAATGTAGGACCATTAAGAAAATAAGTATATTCAAACTTACATTTGTCACACAGTAATACGTAAAATATAGGTATGTACTTTTACCTTGTTGGTATAAAAATAAAGTGCATAAACTCATTCTATTCCTTCAGTGAGAAGTATAACCACATCTTTCTCATAGCAAAGTCAATAGTTTCCTTATGTAAACAGTAACTGGCAGCTTTCTGGTGCTAAGGTAGGCTGAGAGTATGGAAGACAAAACTAGGAAGGAAATCAGAGGACAAAAGAATGGTCCTTCACAGTTAACAGGATAAGCCCAGACACTTGGGACCCTTCCATGGTGAAAACCTTGGCCTCCACTATCAGCATGTTCTATCTCTTCATTTCGCAAGTTTCCCAGGGATTAAAGATGGCAGAAGTAGTGTAATTCACACTTAGAGAACCTAAAAACATTTTATCTTCCACTTACATCAGTTCCATTGTTATTTACCGCCTCTTCTTTTGCTTTGAATTTGGAAGAAGAACATAAGCAGAAAATTCCATGTGGACTGTATATGTAGCACCTGCAGAGGGTCACACCTTTCAGAAGGAGAGGTTACCGTCTCTAGGCATGAAAACCAAAGGGACCATACCCATCAGGAAAAATGGCATAGTACAACAGGAGACAGGAGCTCCATTTTTGGTTTGGCCGATCAGATGCCTGTGCAGGAGACATGGAAGAAGCCACATTTCTGATGTTCCTGTACTTCCTGCAGTTGAGTACAATCATGGAGGGGATGAGATTTTGTAAAACATTAGCCAAAGTTCCAGTGACAAATATTTAGTTTCATGAGTATCAAGAGGAGGGTAGAGCATGAGCATCTATTCTTATCTCATGAAAGCTTCTTGAAGACTACAGGACAATTAAGGGGAGAGGACACAGTCCAGTGAAGCTTACCTCCAGTATAAAAGATCATAGGGCTGATTTCTTTCATCCCCCAAAACAATCCATTTGCACACACATATGCATGCGTGTGTATACACATACACCATACACACACTCACACACATAGAGGGTTGCTGGAGATCCCCTTTTCTGTCCCAGAAAGGAAAAGCTCTTTTCAAATTCCTTATTCATATAACTGACACTCAATACAAGTTCATTGCTTGAAAACTTCCCCAGATAGAAACTGAAATTGTAGCCAAAGGGGTAAAACTAGAGATCACAGGTCATCCTTCCATGAATTTTTTTTTTTTTTTCAGAATTAAAATGGTACAAGGACTTTGAAAATTAAAAAAAAAAAAAATCTCTAGAAACATCACTCTTTCACAATTACTAGACATTCTAATGCTTTTGTTTTTACCAACAAAATTCTGTATATATAAGACAAACTAAAACTAGATAAGATTCTGAAACCTCAATTTGGGTGGCCACCCTTTTTAAAGATATATGTACATCTGTGTGGAATGTGTGAACGAGGATGGGTGGGCCTCTAGTGGATTGATCTGGTGAGCTGGGGAAGTCACTGATTCTTTACCCATCCCTTGGTGCTATTTGTGCTAAACCAGATTTCCTTGACTCACAAGGATGTTTTTAAGGAATTTACTGTTTTGGTGATGGGTTTTACTATTTTACTATTTCTTTTCCATAGAGTGAAAATTTGCATGCTTAGCAGGCACCAGTCTTCTCTGGATTTTTCTTAGGGAGCTAGGGTAAACAAAATGGAAATACTTGGAGAAAAATTAAGAAAAAAACAACAACACTAAAATAAATAGATTTTATATAGTACAATGCAGTGTTAATGAAATTTTTATGGTACCCTTGAGAGTGATATTTTGCTGAGAAAAGAACATTTGGAGGTTTACTTTTGTTTAAAACAGAAATATTTAACTTATTAAAATTTTAGATGAAAAAAATCTAGTTATTTCTTCAGCTTTTAAGTTTAGCCAAATGTTATTCTGTGTCTAACAATTTTAAAAAATGACTTGAAAGGGTTTCCATTTAAAAACTTAGTTCAAAAATTTAAAACTGCATTTTATATTTCATTTCCTTTTCAAGTGTTTTTATTATCTGAAATAAACAAAATCCTCTTGAATATTAAATGTTCTCATAAATCTAACCAACTTAAAGAGAAAGACTTCCTGTTATGATCGCAAGTCTTAATTAGTGACTCAATTATGGATTTTCATTTAGATTTACAAGGCTATTGCTCTAATGGGCCAAAATTTTGTTAAACCATGTAAAAGTTGCTAAATTCCAAAATATTTACTCATTTGTTAAAAATACAAAAATAGTTACTGCATAGTGGATTCTCATAAAGACCTTTATCTTCATTCTTAAATCTTCAGGTGGTTCATGTCTGTAGAAGACAATTAACATCCAAATTAACAGGATTTACTTTGCACCAATGGTTTTAGCCAACATCTAGAGACATCCAGGGCATCTTTCTCCCTGATCACAGAAGAAACTATGTAATATTAGGAAACGTCTTCTCAGCAATACTTGAGGGTATTAACAACGATAGAGTTCAGCTGGTTTACTGCCTAGAATCTTGTTGACAGCACTGAACTCATTGAAAGTTGCCGTTCACTGACTCCATACTTCAAGGCGGTATAATGGGACTGATACACAGTCCACCTCCATATACTCAGGTTATAAATATCAATTAATTTTGATATCAATGCAAAACACCAATCTGGGTTTACTACATGTATTTCATTGGCTCAGATGACATGTAAATGTCTAATAATGAAGACCCCTGAGCTTGATGGGACTCTCATAAACCAGTTTCCTTAGTGGAGCTCAGTCCCACATGAACACTATTCTCTACTAACATCAACCTATTCTGACATATATCTCTGGCCCTCTCCTCATTTTGCCTGTTAGTGACCTAATATATAAAGGAGGCATCACTACTTGTCCCCAACTTCATGAGATTATCAGAATTAATGAATAATGTCTCAGAGAATTCTTATCAAGAGAATTCTATCTAAGAATAACATGCTTTAAGCTTAGTTAACAAGCTTCTTGAAAGAGGCTCAAGTCTGATAGGAAGGATGCTGGACAATGTCCGAATCACTGTTCAATCACTTAATAGCCAGTGAACTTGCAGAAGTCCCTTAACCTCTCTGATCTCTTTACGTGGGGATCCCCCTACCTGCTTCGTAGGAATGTAACGAAGATCAGAAGAGAGAATATATATGAATGGACTTGTGATGAGTGGAGTGCCCTACTAATGTGTGCTCTATGTTACCACACATGGTGAACTTCTGCGGTCTGCATCTCTGGAGCTGACTTCCCATACTGTTGGTCCCAGTACTCTGAATGGGTCTGGGAAAATGTAGTCAGGACACTAGACTGTGATTTCAGAAAGATAAATGCCATAATATCATGGATTAGTATTCTGCATTTCTCAATTCACTCATGTTTCCAAAAGCTCAGTAACAGAGAATTCTGGTACATACATAATCACACCTATGTTTATATTTGTCTTCCTTGGAATGAAAGACTGAGGCAATTTCACAGCTCTTAGTGAATATCGTGAACAACATTCTGTCTGAGCTAACATCTTGTCTTAAAAAAGAAAAGAAAAAGAAAGCTCATTTGTGCTTATTTTCTACTTACTCTGATCTCTCATTCAAATCAAGTTGCAGACAAAAGAGCAAAAGGAAAATGAGAAATACTAATTAAAATTTAATGTAAAGCCAATAGAAACCTTTGTTTCTAGGAGCAATTTTTAAGAAAGACTATCTTGGACAAAACAAAAACATTTAAGTACCAAAAGACAGAAATGAACACAAATAACAAAGGTTAATGATGAAGAATTTTTAAAACTAATTTGAGGAAGTCTATGGACAAGAATTTGGGGTAAAGCTTGACAGTGCTATTGTGGGTGCCTCATAAAAAAAACAAATACAGAATCTATAACTGTATGAAATTATGTTTGGGTTGTGTTGTGTTTCTCTGATTATACCATCACTTGAATATTCCCCTAGCAAATCCCTTTTCCTAAAACAAAATAATATCACAATTAAAAACCTGATGGTTCATTTTTTCCATAAAGTGGAGAATTTTAGATATTCCATCTAAGCCCTCATATTGGTGTGGTAAGCAAGCTTCACAGTCTGAATTGATTTTAAAGGGACAGGGTGATATAACTCCTAAATTCTAATTCCAGCTTTACTACAGATGTTTATGAGCATGAAGTTGTCAATGTTTAGCAAAAAGCAGAAAAAAATATTGTATTCTTAGAAAGAAAATGATCAAATTTTAGTTTGAATTAACAAACTAAAATGAGAGGTAACTCAGAACTTAAAAGAATAAATATGCAAGTATATCAGAAAGTTTATGGGACTCATGTTACTAGTTTTTCAGAACTGCAGCAGAAAATCAGGCATTAAGATGTACCACACGCTAACTATGATTTTCAGTGTGTTACTTAAAAATAATAAAACAGGGAGGAGAAATTATTCACTCATGTAGTCAATATTCAGGACCCAGAGCACTATGTGTTTCATCTCCTTGGGGTCTTATAACCTACAAGTTAAGAGTACATGTGAAAATTGATTAAGGGTCCAAGAAAAAAAAAAAAGTAAAAACAATGTGAGTATTACAAGACAAGTCCTTTAAGTAAATATTTAAGGAACCGTACTCATTTAACTTGGATGCAAAAACACTGTCTTCATTGATTTGAATGAAGCAGAGTGACTAGAGGGTTCAATTTCCTCCAGGCCTGAAAAAGAGGAAACAAGGAAGAAAGGGAGGTTAGTTATGAGGAAGAACTATCTGCCTATAAATGTTCTTAAATACCAACTAAGATTACCATGAGAAGGCGTGGGCTAGCTTTACCAGAGACCTTTACTTTCAGGAAGGAAACCATCTATCAGGGAGTTTATCATATAAAGCCAGGCCATATTTTTCCTGAAATCTTTTTCCAACTGCATTTATCTTTGAAAGAAATTCTGCTCTTTCATAGGAAAATATTCTTTACCATGCTTTTCCCACTCTGTAATACCACCCCCTAAGAAGCTACTTAATGGCCAAATAATCTGTGTATCAGAGTATGATTATAGTCTCATTAGTCATTAATGGTCTTAAATGGTCCCCTTTCTCAGGAATGAATAGTCAAAGAAAAAATAACTAGGAATGAGTCAGAATCACATTGTTCTCCTTGGAAGGATATTCAATAAATTTAATCATTTTTAATGCACATAGTGAAACTTTGATTTCCATTTCTAGAATTTATTTGTTAGTAGGAAATTGTCTTATCTCTTGAATAAACCTTACCAAGGTAGACACTTTCAAAAGACACAGGGATAAGCTCCAGAGAAGGAAGGTTGGCAGCATAATTCTATCTGTCATCAAGGCCACAGCCTTTCTCGGGATTATGAATGCCAGCTTGGGATAACAACATGCTCCACCTACTCCTGTCATACCAGCCTCCATGTCGATGTTGAACATATGGTCTCTTAGGGGAAGCTGCCGGTTGCCATCCCCAGAGCTTCCTGTGTCACCAAAGAACATCATGTTCTTAGAGAAAAAAAGAAAGTCATTCTTAAATTCCAGTACCCCAAGCCATTTGGGCTGTGTTTACCAGCCTGACACCAGAACCATTCCTAAAGTAATCCAGAACTAACTTTGGCAGGGGTCTATTTTTGTGGAGATATAATCAGTAGTTACCCAGAATGTCAATCTGTCCAAGTACACCACTGAGTCCATGGATCACATATAATTGGACTGACCAAGAATCACAGTCGGTAAGGTTTTAGAAGCATTCTATTGCATGTGCTCTCTCTCTCTCCCTCTGAGTGTGTGTGTGTGTGTGTGTACAGACACTTAAAACTCAGGTAACTCTAAATGAATTGTGGTGCTTGCATGACATGGGCCAATAGAAGCTTTCTTTGAACTGGGGTTCATGTACTGAGTGTAAGATAAGGATTTCTCTTTCAGAAGTTGGGGAACAAAGGTCAACAGCCCTTGATCTCCCAGAGAATACTGGAGGGAGTAGATGTACACTCTAGTTATAGAGAATCAAGGATCACAAGTTTTGTCCAATACTTACTGGGGGTGGAAGAGGGAGGATAGTAAGTAGGCATGGTTGGGAGAATTAGCAAGAGAAATGATTTTGAGTGCAGTAAGAAGTCAACTGATACTTTTATCCTAGACCCTGAAAAGAGAAGTGACAGTCATCTACTGAATAGCATAACACAGAAAAAAAGAGCTGTAGTTCTAAGGGTGAGGTAAAATCTAAGGGTAGATGAGAAGATGTTATGAAAGATCTGTCACTGCTAATAGATCATAACCTCAGTCAAGTGATTGCCAGAGAAAAGATGAAGAATTTTGCCTTAGTATGACAGAAGCAAGTAATATGGGGACAGGGACTGATTAGGTCAAAACTTAAAAATGCAACATACAATGATAGCCTTGATGAGTTAACGATGACCTTTCAGAACACACATAATACACTCCTGAGATCTCTTGCTCTGGAAAGAAGAAAATTATTTAACTTATTATGAAAATTTTCAAATTTATATAAGATCTGAGAAAATTACATAATGACTTTCCTGTACCAATCATGAAGCTTCAAGAATTCTCTACCCATGACCAAATTTGTTACATCTATAGCTCCCATCCTTCAATCACCCTGGGTTTTGAAGCAAATCTCAAACACCCTATCATTTCATCTATAAGTATTTCAGCATGTATCTCTAAAAAACAAGCTTTCTTTAAAATTTTAAAATACTAACATTTAATATCATACTTTAAAAGATAAACAATAATTGAAGAAGGGAATTTTGAGGTAAGTGAAACTGGGCTTCCAGAAACTACCTGGAAGGGACTGTACCAGATTATTGAATGTGACCATTAGTATGACCTTCTTTTATCCCAGACTGAGGGAGGCTGGGAGCAAGAATACGGGAACACTTACTAAGAAGACTTAAATGTTTGACTGCAGTACTTTGTTCTGAGAATGTGTTAGCAGCAATGACATGAAAATATTTTCAAACACAAAGAAATAACATCCCTTGTTTTTCTACATGTAAAGGGAAACCAACTTTAGTTTTTGCTTTAGTATGGATTTTTTTTTTTTCTAGTGGCCCAGTGAGAAATAGAGACTGATAGATAAGCAAAGACTATATTGCTGTTACCTATAGTACACATAATGATAGGTATAGTTGGTAATCATGTTTCTGCATATTAATGCAGCCCTCTGCAATAAGCTGAATATGAAATGCTAAGACAAAATGGCCCCACAACATCACTTAGCTGTGTATATGTTACAGGACCTAGCTTACCTAGTAAGTCTGCAGTTCCATCAGGCAAGATGTAATAAACATTAGACCCTCAAGAAGTCACCCTAGCTGTAATAGTCTGCTTGAGGTACCACAGCATAATATCACTGATTGTATGACTTCAAAAATAGCAATTTATTTTCTCACTCTTTCAGAGGCTAGAAGTCTAAGATCAAAGTGCAGAAGAGATTGGTTTCTCATGAGGGCTCTCTCCTTGGTTTGCAGAGGGCCATCTCCTCACCCTCACATGGCCTTTTTCCTTTGCATGTGTATTCATGGTGGCTCTTCCTCTTCTAATGAAGAATACCGGTTCTGGGGGATAGGGCAGCAGCCTTACGACCTCATTTAACCTTAATGACCTCTTTAAATTCTCTATCTCTAAATATAGTCACATTGGGGGTTAGGGCTTCAACATATGAATTTTGGAGGGACACAAGTGAGTCCATAACACCAGCTAATTCTAAGACCCTAGGGGAAGTAATCTGGGTTTTTTTGTTTGTTTGTTGTTGTTCTGTTTTGTTTTGTTTCCCTCAAGAAAGATGATCAATCATTCATTTGAAACATGAGATCTGAGGCTTTAATTACTTTTCCTCTTATAGTTTCAGCCTCTAAATTGTATATTTCAATATTTTTATTTAAAGTTTGGAGGTTATACTTATAGATCTAGTTATATAGGCATGTATTTCATCTATAATTTATACACAAAGTTTGATTGATCTTAGGAAATATTATTTGGCCACTTTGGCCACTTTTTTTCTAGGGAAAGTCATGAATTGTTCTCATTCCCTATAGGAGGAAGCCCTTAGGTATACACATTTTTCACTAAGGGCTTTTACTTTTCTTTCCCCACCTACCCAACCCAACAACAGTTGATCTGTAAATTGGCCAGGAACTTACAAAGAAAATTGGTATGGAAACATGGTCCATCAGCTTCCTTGTCTTTCCAAGTATATCATGAAGTACTGTAAGAATGAAGTAGTTAGCAGAGAAGCTAAAGCTAGAAGGACATGTAGAGAGCAGAACCACCAGTCACTCTGGCCATAGGAAGCTGTGAGAAAGCAGACAGAAGAAAGAAGGACAGGGGCTGCTGGAGAGAGTTAGCAAACCCAGAATGGCTTTAGCTTCCAACTCTTTCCAGTTCAAGTTCTAGATCTGGTACATTCTTAAAATAACACTTTTTTTTTTTTTCTAAAAGAAACTTGAGCAGATCTCTGTTTTTACAAACAAGAGAGTCTAATAAAGAAAGAAATGCATCCTGAAACATAACATTCTCTTTCTCCAAATGCACACTGAAAAGTCAAATGACTCTCAGTTCTTTTGATGATCTCTCTCATGTGTTCTCCATTTTGCCAGCATAAGCATCCATACAGTCTGTCTTTATCTGTGAATATTAAAAGATTTTTATTTTTGTGAAACTCCCAAATTATGAAGTTTGTTTTGTTGATATCTGTTCACACATCCCCCCTTCATAATCCTCCAAACTTTTAATTAATAGTTTCTCCCTGACCCCATTTCCAATGCCCTCGGGTTGCCTCCTGCCTACCCAAGGCTTACCGCCTTTGGGAAAAGATTGATTGATTTATTTATTTTTAAAGATTTTATTTATTGGGACACCTGGGTGGCTCAGTCTATTAAGCCTCTGCCTTCGGCTCAGGTCATGATCCCAGGGTCTCTGGAATTGAGCCCTGCATCCGGCTCCCTGCTCAGCAGAGAGTCTGCTTCTCCCTCTGCCCCTCACCCTGCTCATGTTCTCTCTCTCTCTCAAATAAATAAATAAAGATTTTACTTATTTATTTGAGGGAGAGAGAGCACGATGAGCAGGGGAGGGGGGAGGGGAGGAGAGAGGAGGGAATAGAGGGGAAAGGAGGGAAGGGGAGGGGAAGCAGAGGGGCAGAGGGAGAAGCAGACTCCCTGCTGAGCAAAGGGAGCCTGAGTGCAGGGCTCCATCCCAGGACCCTGGGATCATGACCTGAGCCAAAGGAGACGCTTAACCGCTTAACCGACTGAGCCACCCAGGCACCCCTGGACAAAGATTTAATACCAGATTTCTACACTTCATCCTCCATTTAAAGATCTTGTATATTTTATAACAGAGGACTATTCCCTCCTTAGCTGTGATTTGAAAAATTTCTGACAGATATATGCCACCTGTACTAACTTACTAAAAGTTTAAAACTTTTTAAACTATACCTCTCCCAAGAATATTGACATTTCTGTCAGGGGAAAAAAAGGAATGGGCATGTGACAGTGAAATTTGGAGTGCTGGAAAAAGCTTAGCCCATCCCTTTTCCAAAGATCCAAAGGCGACAGGCAGTGAAATAGGGAGCTCAGTTAGGAATACATCTATTTACTGAAAGTTCAAAATGTCTTGACCTGCAAAGTCCTTCTAAATGTTGTACTCCATAATGTATATCGTTTCTGTAAATTAGAGTTAGAAAATTGGAGTGGGAGCTTATTTGAGGGACTCTTCCCAGGTTAGCTCTATTCACTACACAGATTAAGAATTTATAAGAGAGTTAGTATCTGGTGTCAGGCTATCAGATGTTCAGGTATATTTGGTCCACAAAATAATTTCCTAAATTAGATACTTATCATCAATAGTGAGTTTCATTATCTTCATCCCTGCTTGATACTGTCCTCCTTACCGGGTGTATATCAGGAAAGAGGGGCAGTGGAATGTAGAGATTCATGGCTTCTCAAGCTAGACTGTCCAGGATTAACTTTGAGCTCTACCATTTACTGAGAGCTTGGAAAACTTTAGTCTCTCTGTTTTTTAATTATTACCTGTAAAACAGAGGTGATGATAGTATTACCCACTTCATAGAGTTGTTTCAAGGATTAAACAAAATAATGTGTACAAAGTACCTAAAACTATGCCTGGCAGATAATAAGTATGGTGGGTATTATAATATCACCATCTTAATAGTTAGATACTATTTGACAAGTTTCAAAGTCTTTTAATATATATTATTTGGCTTTTACAACTTTCCTGGAAAATGGTTATTATTTTAGGGATGAGAAAAACTAAGGCTCCAAGAATCTAAGTTAACCAGAAGCTGTATTTAAACTCTATTTAAAACAGTTCTGTCTCCTAAAATTCTTCAAAGTAGGCACATGGGAAGGGCTTCAGAAGATCAGCCAGATGGGCCTACTGCAAGCATCACCATGACTTAGGCAGGGGGGTAATCTTAGAGAAAATGGTCCTTCTCCTCTGGTTCTATTTACTAGCCAGCAATACTTAACAGTTCTTAGTAGCTACCATCATTGTGATGGCCACTTATCTCCCCCCATAGCTATCATCCTTATTTATCCTCCTTAACCACTTTTTGCAAGGGCTCTAATGAGTTCCACCCTCCCTTCTCCAATAGGATTGTGCTGCCCTAGAGACACACTGATTAAAAGGCTGTAAGTGTTCTCTGCATTCCAAGGAAAAGACTAATATAATTAAACATAATTCAAACAATTGTAAACATTTTTTTAATTTGCAACTCACAACAGAAGCAAATCAAATTTAAGCCACTGCACTCATGAATGTCTACTTCCTACTATTCCTATTCCCCAAACAGTTGAAATGTTTTGTTGCTCTTATTCCTGTTTCAAACGAGAATTTTTCTTACGATTTTTTATTAGGGTTTATTTTTCTATATTAAAAAAAAATTCAACAAAGTACCTTAAATCAGTTAATCTAATCCAAGTTAAATGAAGCAAGGATTTCTACCAGATCTTAAAATGCGTACCTGTCTTTCTTGACCATTCATTGCTGTAACTGCTCTGGCATAGTGATGCATCCCCTGGCTTCCTAAGAAAATGCTACAGTGTAGCAGTGTTAATTGTATCTTTAATGTTTATTGTGATTTTTTCATTTGACCTCAGCAAGATTTCATGAGCTGATAGGTTGGTATTCATTTACTATGCTCTTTGAACTTCTTTTTAAATGTTCATGATGGAAATTAAGGAGCATTAAAGCATTGTCTTCAAGAAATAGTTAGGGTTTCCACTCCATTTGTTTTCAGTATGGTTAAAGTTCCCAGGAATTACAAAAGTGCAAACACCTTACACCTGAGTTTGCATATTTGACTAAACTATTCATCTCACTGGTACAATAGTCTGGTCACTGGAGCTTCAACTCAAATATCACCACCCTGAGCAATCCTATAGAACTTGGTGCAGATCTCGGTCTAGATTGAGTGCGCTACCAGTACAACCAGAAGTGTTGAATCAAACATGTGTCTAGGATAATCAACTCCTAGGCCATCTATCAAGGGCAAATCCAATACCAACTCTAGCCAACATGTTTGCCTTGGACATTTCTCTTTCTCAGTAGGGCTGAGAAAAAAAAATAAAAATGGAAATCATCAGGAAGCTAAAAGACACATATTGAAATGTCTGAAGATAAGTTTAAAGAAAGCCAAAAACCAAACAATAAATATAATCTTACTTAGAGTCAAATGGCAATCATATTTTCAGAACAGTAAGACAAGAGTGAATCATTCTGTAAACATGACCATCCATCTGAAGGGCCTTCTTCAAAATGCCGCAGACAGAAAACCTTGAATTATTAACAGAGGTATTAACAGTCAGAAGCACTTGATTTCCATGGGTATTACTTTGATAAATGCAGAACCAACTCTAGCTCTCCCACACTAAAACTTTTTAAGAAAGTATTTTCTCTGGTTCATACTTTATGTCCCTATTTGATGGAAGAAGAGCAAAGCAAAACAACTGATAGAAAATTAGCTCCCTCCTTAATCAGTACCTGCCAAAAAGGATTTCCATGACCATGAGTACATCATCTTACTTATATGATAATTTTTTAACGGTATTTTAAAATCCAGCAATCAAGTGTATTTCATTAAAATGCCCAGGAACACACTGGCTATTTTCACCAGCAATGTAAACAGTTACTTTTGAGAAGAAACTGTAAGAAGAGGCAAATAATGAATTTCTCAATGTGGGCTTCCTATTTCCTTGCCCTTCCCTGAGCTTCTTGGTAATTGTGCTTCCCAATCTGAAGTATGGGATAGCTACATTTAAGCAAGAAAGATCTGTACACTGAAAACAATAAAACACTGATGAAAGAAACTGAAGAAGACAGAAATAAATGAAAAGATATCCAATGTACATGGATCAGAAGAATTAATATTGTTGAAGTATCCATACTACTACAAAGTCGTCTATAGATTCAAAGCAATCCCTAATCAAAAACTCCATTTTTTTTTCAGCAATAGAAAAAAAAAATCCTAAAATGTGTATGGAACTACAGAAGACCCCAAATAGCCAAAGCAATCTTAAAAAGTAAAATAAAGCTGGAGGCATCATATTTCCTCATTTCAAACTATAGTACAAAGCTATAGTAACTGATACGGTATGGTATTGGCATAAAAACAGACATACAGACCAATGGAATAGAAGTGATAGCCCAGAAATAAATCTATGTATATACAATCAACTAATGTTTGATTAGGGAGCCAAGAATACTCAATGAGGAAAGAATAGTCTTTAAAATAAATGATACTGGGAAAATGGGATATTCACATGCAAATAAATGAAATTGGACCCTGTCTTATACCACCCACAAGAACTAACTCAAAATGGATTAAAAACTTGAATGTAAAACCTAAAATTGTAAAACTCCTACATGAAAACATAGGAAAAGATCTCCTTCACATTGGTCTTGGCAATAACTTTTTAGATATGACACCAAAAGCACAAGCAACAAGAGCAAAGACAAACAAGTGGAACTACATCAAATGAAAAAGCTTTTGTGCAACAAAAGAAACAATCAACAAAATGAAAAGGCAACCTATGGAACGGGAGAAAATATTTGTTACCATACATCAGATAAGGGGTTAATATCCAAAATATACAAGGAATTAATATAACTCAATAGCAAAAAAACACTAGTAATCTGATTTCAAAAAAGGCATAGGACCTGAACAGACATTTTTCTTAAGACATACGAATGACCAACAGGTATATGAAAAGTTGTTCAATATCACCAAGCATCAGAGAAATGCAAATCAAAACCACAATAAGATGTCACTTAACACCAGCCAGAATGGCTCTTATCAAAGAGATAAGAGATGCCAAGTGTTGGCAAGTATGTGGAGAAAAGGGAACCCTCATGCAGTGTTGATTGGAACATAAACAGATACCACCACTATGCAAAACAGTATGGAAGTTCCCGAAAATGTCAGAATAACCATATGATCCAGCAGTTCTACTTCTCAGTATATGGCTGAAGGAAATAAAATCATTATCTTGAAGAGTTATCTGCACCCCAATATTTATTGCAACATTATTCATAATAGCCAAGACATGGATACAACCTAAGTGTCCAACAATAAATAAATGGATAAAGAAAATGTGTAAAATAATACATATATATAATGTATATATAGTTGACCCATGAACAACATGGAGGTTCAGGGCACTGACCTCCCATGCAGTCAAAAATCCATGCATAACTTTTGACACCCCCAAAAGTTAACTACCAATAGCCTACTGTTGACCCGAAGTCCTACCGACAATATAAACAGTCAATTAACACATACTTTGTATGTTATATATATTATATACTGTATTCTTACAATAAAGTATGCATAAAGAAAACGTTATTAAGAAAATCATAAGGAAGAGAAAATACATTTACTGTGTTTATCAAAAAAATCCACGTATAAGTAAACCTGCTCAGTTCAAACTGGTGTTGTTCAAGGGTCACCTGTGTACATATATAAATAAAATATACGTATATATATACTATATATATACACAGTATATATATGTGTGCATATATATATGTGTATATATAATCACATTTTATAAATGGTAAGTGTTAATATTTTATTATTAATAAAATGACATGGTTATTAATAAAATAACATATAATATTTATATATCATATAATTAAATAATATGAATATCATTCAGCCATAAAAATACTATCATTTACAACAACATGAATGGAATTTGAGGGCACTATGCTAAATGAAACAAGTTAGAGAAAGCAAATACGTATGATCTCACCTATATGTGGAATCTAAAAATAGCTGAACTGGTGGCGCCTGGGGGGCTCAGTCCTTAAGCGTCTGCCTTCGGCTCAGGTCATGATCCCAGGGTCCTGGGATCGAGCCCCGCATCGGGCTCCCTGCTCCGCGGGAAGCCTGCTTCTCCCTCTCCCACTCCCCCTGCTTGTGTTCTCTCTCTCACTGTGTATCTCTCTCTGTCAAATAAATAAACAAAATCTTTAAAAATAAATAAATAAAAATAAATAAATAAAATAAAAATAGCTGAACTTACAGAAACAGAGTAGAATGGTGATGATCAGGGGCTGGGGTCAGGGAAATGGGGTGATAATAGTCAAAAGGGATAAACTTCCAGTTATAGGATGAGTAATTCTGTGGATCTAATATACAGCATGGTGACTATAGTTAACAATATTGTATTACATACTTGAAAGTTGCTAAGAAAGTACATCTTAAATGTTCCAATGTTTCTTTTTATAAAGAAAAAATAGTAGTTGTGTGAGGTGATGGATGTGTTAAGTAGCTAGCCTGTGGGCGGCAAAGTCATCTCTAGAATGTGGACAAAGCCCCTAGGCAGAGAAATGCATTTGGAATTTGGTCAGAGTGCAACGAACAGGTAAAGGTGAGAGGAGATGGGCAGGATACCAACGATGTCTAATACGGTTCCTCTTTTATTACACCTCTCTGTGATATTTCTGGCTACTTCTTTCTAGAGATAATAACTCCAGTTTCTTGGGATTATGATATTTGGTATCGACCTTTGCCTCATTGAAAGGCTATTTGCCTTCAAGTCTGCTATAAAGTAAGAGATATTCTACAAAGACACTTTTTATATTGAGAGTTGAGTGGAGGGGTGCCTGGGTGGCTGTAGGTTAAGCATATGTCTTCAGCTCAGGTCATGATCCCAGGGTCCTGGGATCGAGTCCCGCATCGGGCTCCCTGCTCAGTGGAGAGCCTGCTTCTCCCTCTCCCTCTGCCTGCCATTCTGCCTACTTGTGCTCTCTCTATGTCTCTGGCAAATAAATAAATAAAATCTTTAAAAAAAAAAAAAAGAGAGGGTTGAATGGAGACGTGGAGAGCCCTGGATCAGAATCACAAATGAGATTTTCCAAACTTCATGCACACCCCACAACCCTGTTTTGACAGTGACTTGCTCCCTCCCTACCTAGGGAAGTAAAGCTCTATGTTAAATAATGGAAGTTAATTACATACTTCAGGCATGTCTAGAGAGGAATAAAGTAAAAATTACTAAAGGGCTCAAATGTAAATAATCTGTCACAGTCCTAGCCCTAATGCTGGGCAGGGAATATGTGATTTTATAGCAATTTCAATTCTGTTATAATACACCTGACATCATAACAAGCTTCAACTAAAGTAGCAATTTTGCTCATAAGTAGGGTCTAAGTTAGCATTCTAAGCAAATATTTTTCTTCATTGATAGAAATACTTTTTTTTTAAGTATTTTTATTTATTTATTTGAGAGAGAGCATGAGGGGGGGAGGGTCAGAGGGAGAAGCAGACTCCCTGCCAAGCAGGGAGCCGGATGTGGGACTCGATCCCAGGACTCCAGGATCATGACCTGAGCCGAAGGCAGTTGCTTAACCAACTGAGCCACCCAGGTGTCCCAGAAATAATTACTTTATTAAACAGAGCAGTATTGATAGTCATGATTTATGACCAGGCAATTTTATTTTAACAGAATTTTAAGAGAAATATTCAATAATTAAAGGACAGCAGTAACTTTAGCATCTTGTTTTCAAAATGCTATTATTATCTTAAAGACCCTAAGAGCTAACTATAAAATACAGAAAGTTAATAAACTTTAAGAAAGCACAACAATTCCTAGTATTAAGCTAGAATTTTACTCTTTTTATATTGAATTTCATAATATAATCTTTGTCTCTATGTTTATTCATCAGAAGTAAGGGTGTTTGTTAAATGTTTTAGATTTTACTTTCTGACAAACAAAGGCATACACAAACGGGCACAATGAAAACTTATGTCCAGCCAGGCTAAAATGCTCTGCAATTAGCTACAGAGTAAATGGTTTTAGTGAGAGATCAGATGGCCACATGTCTATAAAATAAGAATGGAAGGAGGGAGAGAAAAGAATCTTTTTAAAATGGTCTATTTTACTACTAAACCATTCAGTACCAAGAATAACACAGAATTACCCAAAAGTTCTAAAATATCGTATCAATTGCAATAGATTATACTAGAAATTCTTGCCTGAAAATCACCTTCCTAGGACAGGCAAGTAATTGTTCTGGCACAAAGTCATGGTGATGGCAGATGGTATCCTTCTGCCCAAAAGGCCAGGCTCTCATTCTGCATGAACTTTGAAGAGCTTTATGCTTTCCAGTTATCATTTTCACTGGGGAAGTTTCATAATGCCAGACATAGAAACATCTTGGGAAATCCTTTTCTCAAAAAACTTTCCAGTTTATTTTTTTTTTCTGACTAGTCTTAAAACAAACAAGGGGAAAAAAATAATACCATGGTAAGGAAAAAGAGAAATAAAGTGATTACTGGCATGAATTTAGGTTCTGTGCATGTTTTTTCCTCATCGGTAAAAGCACCCTCAATCAATATGAGCAGATCATTGTTTAAGGCCCATATGCATAAATAAGATGCCCTCCTGTGCACAGATCTTGCACATAAAAATTTTACTAGCTAAAACTATTTCTTCCATCATATATTCATATCTTATTTCTACTATAACACATTACCACAAACTTAATGGCTTAAAACAACAAATTGGTAGTTTTAGAGGTCAGAATCTTGAAATGATCTTACTGGGATACAATCAAGATGTTGGCAGGGATGGGTTTCTTCTGAAATCTTGAGGGGAGAATTCGTTCCCTTGTCTTTTCCAGCTTTTAGAAACCACTGCACTTCTTGATTTCTGTTCCACCTTCAAAGTCAGAGCATAGCAGCTACCAATCTTTCTCTTAAAACTCTAACCTACTTGCCTCCATTTTATAGGGACCCTTGTGACTACACTGGGCCCACCTAGATAATCCAGAATAACTTTCCCAACTCACAATTCTTAATTTAATTACATTTACAAAGTCCCATTTGCTATGTAATTTAACATGTTCCCAGGTTCCAACAATTAGGATGTGGCCATCATCATCTTCATCATCATCCCTAAAATTTCGCTCAGAAGTCACCTTCACATGGAAGCCTTCCTTAACCACCACTCCTCTAGCCTGGTTAGATCTCCCCCTGTTCTATCTTCTCCTAGCACACTGTGCTTCTCTATAATAGCTTTTATCATAATCCTACTAAATGATTATCTACAGTTTTATTGTGTGATGTCCAATTCCTCCACCAGAATGAGTGTTCCTTGAGTGAGGAAGCTGCATTTAGTTGTTTGCCTAGCATAGTGCTTAGGCAAGTCCTGGGGCATTTTTTTAATAACCGCTCAACGGATGGTGTATGTAAAGTACTTGACATTGTTCTAGCCAGGTTAAGTGCTCAATTTACCACATCTTTTAGAATAATTGATCTTTCTATAAAAGTAGCACAGTCAACAGAAACCCTGATGCATTAGTCTTTCAATAATTCATCTTGAACAATACTTCTCTTTTTTTTTTTTTTTTTTTTTTTTTTTTTTAAAGATTTTATTTATTTATTTGAGACAGAGAATGAGAGACAGAGAGCATGAGAGGGAGGAGGGTCAGAGAGAGAAGCAGACTCCCTGCCGAGCAGGGAGCCCGATGCGGGACTCGATCCCGGGACTCCAGGATCATGACCTGAGCCGAAGGCAGTCGCTTAACCAACTGAGCCACCCAGGCGCCCTGAACAATACTTCTCAAGCACTTCCTCTGGGCAAGACACCAGACTAAAGCACAGCATCAGATGAAAAAATAAATGAGAAACAGTCCCACCTCCCAGGAGCTTATCAGGGCTGAAAAGATAATGAGTAAATAAGTAGCTTTAATCCAAGGTAAAGTATGTGAAGAATCATAACAAAGGTCCAAAAAAAAAAAATTACAGAAAGTTAAAAGAAATAAAGAAAATATCTGATTTGGGGATGAGAAAAGGCTTAACAGAAGGCATGGATTTTGGTGGATAGACAGAAATTTCAGGAAGCAAAGCAAGCATGAATATAAGTAGAATATTTCAAGAAAGGAAATGAACATGAACAAGGTAAAGAGGAATACATGATTTATAACATAGCATAGGTAAACTGTATTAATCTACCTGGTGATTATTTTCCAAATAAAGTATCCAAAATTTGCTGACAGATTACTTTCTAGAATAAGTCTGCCATGTAGATATATAAATTAAGAATTATCTCCATATTAAAATAAATTTATTACAATAAATGTATCCAGATTCTGAGCATCTATACGCAGTATTCTGAGACAAATCTATACTTCACATTTCACAGAGCACCCTGAACATTTCTGATGTTTTCAAAAGAGAAGATCTAGAGGAGAGATGTCCTATCTACTTGGATAGCCTTAGGTTTTGTGGTGGATTAAAGATTACCCCCAAATTCTTTGACACTCTTTTCCTTCAATTCTGAGGTTTGTGTCTCTGGCCTTGAATCTGGACTGACTCTATGGAACTGCTTTTACCCAAAGAATATGGCAGCAGAGATGCCTCTGAGAGAGACAACTTCCACTTCTTGCTTCCTGGAAATGCTCACTCTGAGGAAAGCCAGCCACTGATGCTAAGACTGTCACATCGTGAGGAAGTAGGAGCTAGACATTTTGAGAGGTCCCATGGGGAGAAAAGACCAGCCAATGCCAGACATTCCAATCATCCTCAGCCAGGTTCTAAAAATGTGAGTGAAAAATGCCATCCTGGATATGGAGAAGAACCACGGAACTCAGACCACAGCCAGAACTGAAGTGGCAGCCACAGTGCCCAGGGGGCTACCCAGCAGAGGCCCCTGCTGTCAGGGGGTGGAGACGAGCCACCGCTGCTCTGCCCTGCCTCATTTTCTGACCCATGGAACTGTGGCATAATAAGACGATTTCTGTTTTCATTATTAGGTTTTCAGATAGTTTGTATATAGTAATAGATAACCAGAGATGATATTTTCACTAGGGTTAACAGTTTGATAAGATACATTTTGGGGGCGCCTGGGTGGCTCAGTCATTAAGCGTCTGCCTTCGGCTCCGGTCATGATCCCAGGGTCCTGGGATCGAGTCCCACATCAGGCTCCCTGCTCAGCGGGAAGCCTGCTTCTCCCTCTCCCACCCGCCCTGCTTGTGTTCCTGCTCTCGCTATCTCTCTCTCTGTCAAATAAATAAATAAAAATCTTAAAAAAAAAAAGATACATTTTTTTTTTACAAACACACTAGAACTTGCTTCTCAAAGTAGTAGTAATCAAAGCTGTTACATGGAAAAATATTTACTGATTTCATACATTTTCCACACAGAAATCATTTTTGAAATTTCATTCTCAGAAGCAGTTTATGTATGAGCCAAGAAGGAGGGAGGGAAGGAAGGAAGGAAGGAAGGAAGGAAGGAAGGAAGGAAGGAAGGAAGGAAGGAAGGAAGGAAGGAAGGAAGGAAGGAAGGGAGAATTATGGTTGTTACTTTATATTCATATCTCAATTAAAACTCAAGTAAAGCAATTATTACCTTATTCTCTAGACTTAGCTCTGGATTGCTTTTCTCCTTTTTTTTTTCTTCACTTTTTCAAAACCAGTCTCCAAAGACTGAAAAGTTGTCACACTGAAAATGTTAAAAACAGTGCCAGATACTCTCAAGACAACTCAAAGGAAAGAGTCGTTGAAACATTTGATTCATTTTCTTCATGTCCAGCATCCCCAAGATGTCTGCTTTAAAGGACACAGAACTCATGTGGAGGCCCATGACCCTGTGACATTAAAAAAATCAATGTCACTGTGAAGAGCAACTAAAGCTGAACACAACATAACCAGTATGGTAGTGAATCGGTTTGCTGAACTTGTTTCTTTTGCAATATCAAAAAGCCTCAGTTAATTTATCTGTGTAGATTTATCCTGAATCTCTTCCACTATTTGCAAAAATATTCTGTTTCACATAGCAAGGCTGATAGAAACAGTTTTGTCCCTTACTACTTGTTTTTGTTTTGTTTTTCTTTTTTGTAAAAAGAGAAACATAATATTCACTGAATAAGGTCGATTTATAAAAACAATGAATGTTTTTAACCTACTAAGCCCATACCCGATACATAGCAGCCTCTGAATCTCATATATTCTTACAAATTAATGACCAGTCCTTTAAGCATCTTATTACTGAGCTTTCTGATTGGTTTTTTGTTTTGATTTAAGGAGGAGCCATAACCACTTCCTAAGTAGCTTTATGTCTTTGAAAGGACATGTATAAGACCTCATCCAAACATCAAGGAACTAATTCTAAGTTTAGAAAATATTTAAAAAGGAATAAAGTCAATTATTGTAAAGTTTTGCCCACGGAAAGTTAAAGGGAGCTCACGTTATTTCTTGCTTTGTCTGAGAGAGGAAAAGAAAGAGAGAGAGGATATGAAAGCAGTGCTACCGGTGTGATGGATATGGCAATAACGTTTAGACTACACGACAACAGGACTGCGATAAAGTACAGTCATTACATGATATTATGTAAGTGGGTTTGGTGATTTTCTTAATATACCAACATAATAATCATGCCCTAAGCAGAACTGAATAAGCCCCTATCAGGCATCTCTGGTGCTACCTCCTGTTAGGCAAGATAAACCAAACTCTTCCCTCTTTTACATCCTTGCACAGCACCTGGTTGAGAGCTGCCTGCTCTGGAATTTTAAGTTGTAATAAGCACGAGGTATTTCCAGAAAAAGGCAGGTGCGTGCTGTTCCTGTGTCACGAGATGCCCTAGGCAGCTATAGAAAACCTTATATTTCAAGAAGGAAAAATTTTTTAAAGATTAACACAAGGTGATTGCCAAGAGTCTAGCTTTGGGAATGCCACCTACAGAACTTGAGAAGAATCTCAACATGCGTTCAATAGCTTCTCAATCATCCTTTGGTGAGAAGAAAACTGGAAGTCTGTGTAACAGATGCTGCTCACCCTAGGAGGCCAGCTAGACCTGACCGCCCAGGGAACTGTCCAAATGATGGGCCCTCCTGTATTATTCATGTTGCTCCCCTTTTCTGGCAAGCAACTCTGAAAACAAAGCAATTTCTTCAAGAATATAGATTTTCATAAGAGCCCTAGTGATATGGCACAAAACTCCAGGACAGTGTTTGCAGAGGGCAGCTGGAGATGGAAATGAGGCAGTCCACTGTCTTGTGCGGCTGATAGAATGTGCACAACGCGTGCTTTCTGCTGGCTGGAAGCTTCCCCTCCATATCCAGCAGGGATTTGAGAGCTGCTGTCCATGAATCACCATGTTCCAAACCAAACGTAACAGCGGGCTTTAACCAACTGTAGACAATCATTACAATTTGGAAATCTGATAAAGGGGAACAAAAAGAAAGACAAATGAATTCTTCATCATCATAAGCCATTCCTGTGCTTCCCGGAGACCTGAATATGAAACACATACTACGTTCAACACTCTGGAGGATGGCGAGTCTGTATCACAGCTTCGCTTGCTACCACGTGTTGTTGATTACTTCATAGCATTTTACCATTTCATTATCTTTTAGGTGATTATTTTTACCGCTGATGTTACTCGGTATTTTTCCCTCAAGGTTTTCATCATTAGGCCTAAGAAATAAAAGATTTAATTTTGGAAAAGGAACTTTGGCAACACTGAACCCACTTCCCCCACATGGCACCAATTAGCTGTACCGAGTCCCAGCTGCAATGGGCAGCGGAGAATGCACATCCGGTCTCCACTGACAGGACATTCACTTCCAGGTTCACTCATCTATGTTGCCTGACTGGCCCCGGAGGCATCTGGGGCTGTGACTCACACACACTCTCCAAGCCTGGTGATGGGAAAAAGAATTAATTTCCATATTTTTTGGAACCTTTGTTTTTTTTTTTTTAATTACTTCTACAATAAACTACAAATTAGGTCAAGCAGAATAGATTTACAGATTTAATGAAAAGAGTTAAGCAGTAGCAATCAAAGAAACAAAAGTACAACATAACCACTTGGCATGATTGAGTTAGCAAAACAAACCCAAATCCTGACTTCTCTTACTGAAAGCACTTTATTCATATACTATTAATGGCAGTAAAATATGGAATCATCATTTGGGAAGCAATTTCCCATCATAAGAAAAGCTTATTTATTTATTTATTCATTCATTCATTAAAAAAATGTGTTATTGTTGTAACCCTTGTTTTAACAATTACAACATACCAGGCACTGTTCTAAGTGCAGAAACTACAAAGAGAATTAAGAAAATGATTGTCAATCAGAAGTAGCAAACAAGGAAAATGAGATAAATTACAAAAAAAAAGGTTCTGGGGAATTCAGAAAAACTGTACAGAAAAGGTGAGATTTGGGGCTGGTTTGTGTATTATTCATTCATTAACTTATGCATTCATTTGACAAGTGTTTATTGAGTTCGTTCTGTATGTCAGGATGTCAGAACTGTGGTATGCACCGGAGATATATCAATGAACACAACAGACGAAAATCCCAGCTCTCATGAAAGTTACATACCAGAGATGCAGACAACAAACAAGGTAAATGAGCAACACATACGGGTGTTTGATAAGTGTTAACGAGGAAAAGTAAAGAAGAATGAGGAGAATGGAGAGGGGGTTGACATTTTAGGTAGGGGGGCTGGGAAGGGTCTTGTATAGAAGGTCATATTTGATAAAAAGTCTAAGGGAACTGAAAGGTTAAGCTACATGGATCTATCCGGGCAGAACATCATGGGACGAAATGACTTGGGTATGCAGGCTCGAGCGGGGACCGTGCTTGTGAGGAAGAGCAAGCAAACCTCTGGAGGGAAGTGAATAAGGCAGGGGAAGGAAGATAAGCAGATGGGGAAGCCATGGGCAGCCAGGCTACTTAAGTCATGAAACACTTTGCTTTTCCTTTGCGTGGGATGTCTGGTCATTAGATGGTTTGAGCAGTGGAGTGACAGGTCATGTTTATGTTTTAATCAGTTCACTCTGTTCTGCTGTAGAAAAAAGGTCAAGTAGAAAGAGGGAGACCAGTTAAGAGAATCAGCTAAGAGAGAGATGATAATGTTTTTGACAAGAGTAGAAGCAGAGGAGGGCATGAGAAATGGTCATATTCGGTATATATTGTGAAAGCAGTGCTGACCGAATTTGCCAATGGATGGCAGGTCAGGGGTCCTCTGGACCACCCCCAGCTTCTATGAATTGCTAGGACTCATAGGACTCAGCAGATAGTTGTATGTGCAGCTATGATTTATTACAGCAAAAATATACAAAATAAAATCAGCAAAGGGAAAAGGCACATGAAGTGAAGCCTAGAGGAAACCAGGCACAAGCTTCCAAGAGTCCTCTCCCCAGAGAGTCACACAGAATGTGTTTAATTCCTCCAGCACTGAATTGTGATACCATATGTGAAATGTTGTCTGTCAGGAGACTCATTAAAGACTGAATGCCCAAAATTTTTACTGGGGTCTGGCCACGTAGGCACTCTCTGCCTCACACACACCGAATTTCCAGACTCCCAGAAGTAAGCAGGTGTCCAGTGTGTGTACAAATAGCTTCGGTACTTCCAACCACTCTTATCAGTTAAGGAATGGTGGGAACTCTCCAAAATTTCATATTCCTGATGCCAGCCGAAGGCCAACCATGAAGCAGCTGTTCTAAAGACAGCAGTCTCAGGTTGGCTACATTAACTCTTTTCTGGACAGGTAGTAGAATAAGAGGAGTGCAATAAAAAGCTGTTCAGGAAGAGAAATGGAGAGTATGGGGGTATTCTAGGCAGTGAGAGAACACATATGGCAGAGGTCATGAACAGAAATACTTGATATCTCATCCCTTACTTAGATGTGGACAATAAAATGCCCTGGAGAAATGATAAAGATTTTAGCAGACATGGTACCTCTCCTTGTGAAGCTTATTTACAATTTACTGGAAAGCCAGACACTAGTAAAATAATCCTTAGATCTGTCATTACTTTACTAACCCAGGAGTGGTCAGCCCAAGCACAGCAAGCAGCGTCGTGAGGAAAAACCCTGAGCAGCAAATAACATAGCACCTAGTTCACACCTGAGAGAAAGCCAGTGAGCAGGAAAACAGACTTGGAGGGAAGCTGTTCACACTTCCTAAGGCCCTAACTGTGCCAACTGCTGATTAACTATCAGTGTAGTGACATCTCTACCAAGGACCAGTCCCATTTTATTTATTTATTTAATAAATATATAGTGCATTTATTTACTAATGCCAGTTATGTGCTAGGCAGTGGGAACACAGTTCCTGACACTATGCTGTTTGTAGTCCAAGGGAAAAGAGATTGTCACTGGGCCCTTTTGTCCTCCCCTCTCATAGATTTTCCCATATTCTTCATCCCCATTACCTCCAACTAAATCTCTCTCAAACCTGGATTACCAAGGGAACCTCTCAATGATCTTCACATTCTCCTAATTCATCTTATAGTCTAAAATCAAATTAGGTTTCTTAAAATCTGATTCCAAGATGATTTATAATGTTTAAGAATTTTTAATATTTTTCTACTTCTCAGATTATATTCCAAGATCAGAAAATCAGAAACTATCATTTATACACATACACACACACACACACACACACACTCACACTAACCCTCCCACAATGAGCATGCTCATTTCCATCACGATACCTTAAAATTACATTCTTCCCACCAGAAAAACCGCTTTCAAATCCATTCACATGGTCCTGCTTCTTTTGTGGGACACCTCTGGTGCTCTCTCCTCCACAAGTCATTAACTGTCTGTCTGGTATACTCAAACTGTCCTCCTTTCTATAGCTCATAATATCTGCAGAACACAAGAACATCTTTTCCTGTGCTCTCTCTTTGGTGATGTGGATAAACTTCAATTGTCCAACCAAACCATGAATTATCTCAGTATGGGGGATATTGTGTTTTTTTAATTCTAACTACAGTGTCTAGAATAATGCTCGGCCGTAGTACACCATTGAGTCACATTTATTGACTTGATTCATTGACTTTACTATCCAAAGTCTAGCCTAGATCCTTGTCTTATCCATATGCATAAATCATCTATTGCTGTGTAACAAATTACCCTCAAAACTACTGGCTTAAAGTAACAAAAACATTTATTATCTTTCATAGCTTTTATGAGTCAGGAATTTGGAAGCAGTTTATGTAGGTGGTTGTAGTTTAGGCTCTCTCATGAGGACGCAATCGAGATGTCAGCTGGGTTGTCCTCTGAAGACCTGACTGAGTCTGGAGAACCTGCTTCCAGTGGGAGTCATTCATTTGGCTGGCAAGTTGGAGCTGAATGATAGCAGGAGATCCTGCTTCCTCCTCTCCTTATAGGCTTTACATTGGGGCTGCCTGTGTGTTCTTATTACATGGCATCTAACTTCCTCCAGAGCAAGCAATGCAGAGGGTATGAGACAGAAGCTTCTATAGGTTTGTGACAGTGTCACTTCTATAATATCCTGCTTGATCTATCCTGCACAGATTAAAATATTCAATATGGGAAAAGATGACATAAATATGTGAGTATCAGGAGGTAAGAGTTACTGAGGCCATCTTAGAAGCTGGCTACCACACTATATCTGATTAAATTTTACTACCTAAGTTTTATTGTCTGTGCAAAAGTGCATGACTTTAAGCAAATCCAACATGAAACAACTGAAAATATTTTTTTAAATGAATAATTATTAGAAGCTTTTACATAAGGACTTATTGCTCTTCAAAAGAATGCCTTTACATTGCAAGTACAGTGGATTTTGAGGATAGCCTCTATGTATTAAGTAGGAATTGTAAGTATCTTTGTTTTCCATCTTAGTCTAAAGCCTTAATTTCCTAACTAATAAGGTAACTTGAATCCCTTAGCATTACACAGTTATTTCTACTTTCTCTGTTCCTCCACTGATCCTCACATATATCCACTCATCTCCTGCACCATTTCACCTCAGTCCTGACTTTCCAACCCTGAAGAACAGCCATTCTTATGTGTAGGGCAAAGCAAGGAGCCTGTATGGAGTTAACAAAACTTAAGATCTCATTCCCCCATCGAAATATCTTCTCCACCTGCTCACTAATGCCTAACATTCTGCAAGTAACAGATTCCTTTTTTTCCTTTGACATGTGGTTTCTTGTCTCCAGTTAAAAATATCAATATTCTCAGCAAAAGGAATATATTACAATTTTAACAGCTGTCTGCTCAGTAGTATGAGTTTTTCTGCATTTCTCCTGAAAACACATTTTCAAAGGGGGGAAGAAAAAAAAGAATACTTGGGGGAAGCAATCCCCCAAAAGGAAAAGTCAGGGTAGAGAAAGAGGAACTTCAGAGAATGGAAGGATACACTTAGAATTTTGTCCAGGGCCAACTCTTTTATGAGACTTTACCAAAGGGAAAAAGTCAAAGGCCTCTAACTGCATCTTGGTACCAACGAAGTTCACTATATTAAACCGTATTTCCTTAGTGCACCAACTGTCAGAGACCATCAAAATGAGGCAATGAGGACAATCTCTTTAAACGAGAGAGAGAGAGAGAGAGAAAGAGAGAAGTGACTGGTGAACATAAGCCACAAAAACGACAGTGAAGAAGTGGGAATGCATTACTTGCAGAGTGGCTATCTTGTTAAATCTTGAGTGAAAGCTTGTTTATTTTAATGATGACTTTGGTCTGTAAGCCTTTAGCCCAGTTATTTATTCATAACCTTGCAGGGGTCTTGGATTCCTCATTTGCAAGTATAAAAATGAGAAGCAATTTGCACATGCCAGGTGTCTGGACAAATGCTCTCTATTATCTGCATAAACCAGATGCTCAATGATTTGAACCAAGTTGAACAGAACACATACTGTTCATTCGCAAGCTGGCATCACACTTCTAGAGAGACCCTGGGTTTTGCAAAGACTGTTCTGTAGCTTTTATCAATTACAGGAAAACCATTGTCAAAAAAAAAATGATTTTTCTTGATGATGTGCTGCTGACTGAAATGGTTGGGCTGTCCAGTAGAATTGAATGGCCTCAGATTTTTCTTATGATGCCTAATCTATGCCCCCAGGAACACAGACAGAATACAGACACTAAAGTCAGGTTTACCCACTGCATCAAAGCAGGCCTTTTCAATTTTATTTGAACTAAATGCCAGGAAAAAAAGAACTAGCACTTATTAATACACCTGCTGTAGACCAAGCATCCTGCTAGGAGATTAAGACACATTATTTCATCTCCACAATGGATTGGATCATAAAATAGCCAGCCAATCTGATTTGATTGTGAGATTCAGCTTTTTCTATTAACCAAATGAGACTGTGCATTGCTCATGCTTTTATTTAGCAGAATTGGCTGTTCTGACACTGAAATTGAACCCAAAATTCCGTCCCCCATGACTAATGTGCTCACAGCCTTCCCTTTTTTTGTAGCACATTCATACTCTCATGCTCATTCCACAGAAGAGAGACTAACGAGCCTAGACCTCCATGCAAGATCTGTGGACTGGCTTGAAGCAGAGCAAGCCTGGAAGAGAAGGATCAGAAGCTGTGTTCATCCCCGGGTAGGAGCAGTCCTACTGACAGCACACAAGCACCCACCTCCAGCACGGAGAGGAGAGTCCACCATCAGGCAGAGCCAGAGGAGACAAACAATTTTCAGAACTGGAGAGGTGTGCTCGGATGAGTCTCAGGATGTCCAAACAGGCCAAGAAGACACAAGAGAAACTTGACAAAAGTATTCAGACTAGACCCGAGCACACAGAGGTCTGACCCAGACTGGAGGAGGTGTGTGGAGAGGTCCAAGTCAGAAATCCTCTGGGCTGGAGGAGAAGGGCCAAAGCATAAACCGGGAAAGCAGAAAGAACCAGAACCTGAAAGACACAAGTGATGTCACAGAACAGCCCCCATCACTCAGATAACACTAATGAGCTTGTGTGCCTGTTCAAACAGGTCCACAACTTAGGCTCCATGATGGATGACATGGCCCCTCATCACCTCAGAACTTTAAAATGGAGCTTAGAAATGGTATTTTCCAAGGTATGTACCAGATAGAAGAAACACTAAGAAGGATGTTTCCTTTTTAAAAGATTTTATTTATTTATTTGAGAGAGAGAGAGAGCATGAGTTGGGAGGAGGGACAAAGGGAGACGGGAAGCAGACTCCCCACTGAGCAGGGAGCCCTAGTGGGGCTTGGTCCCAGGACCCTGGGATCCAGACCTGAGCTAAAGGCAGATGCTTAACCAACTGAGCTGCCCAAGCACCCCAAGAGGGAGATTTCTTAATGGTAAACACCATCTATCACAGAGCTCTCCAGTGGATGAACAGTGGCGTGTTCCAAGTACATTCTTGGTATGCTGACAGACTGATGCTCTCCCTGGGCACATCTCATCAACAGCTGCTTAACTTGTGTCATAATAGAATTTTACATCAGTGCTAGAACATACACCACTCCAAATCAGGGCTTCTCAAACTTTGATGTGAACAGAAATCACTTGGGACTCTTGGTAAAATCCAGATTCTGATTCATTAGGTTTGGGTGGACCTGAGAATCTGCTGATGTCACTAATCCTGGCACCATACTTTAAGTAGAAAGGCCCTAGATAAAGGATAGGGGCTTTGTTTTTGTTTTCTAGCAACACCTGATACACATAAAAATTCAATAACAAGCCACACAAAACTGGCATCTGAAAGAACACAGATTCTTATTTCCTTGGTGGATAATTATTTGGATATTTATATATCTGGATAATTGTTTCTATCAAACAATACTTTTATTTAAGGGTTTATCCATAATGCAAGTAAATAAAAAATTTTTTTGTGTTTGATTAAGTCAGGGGGAATATCAGGACCAAAGCTGAGTTTCCTCACTTCCAGCCAACCACTGCTTCCAAGATAATCACAAGACAATCATAGCATTAAGAAGGATCTTATGCACATCATTGTCTTTATGAAAACTCCCCGAAATTTTAATGATCTTCCCATTTGTTAGTTTATACGTTTCTGTAGTCCAGAATTTCAAGGGTTATTATAATGTTGTTTTGTTTGTATGATTGTTCTTAAATGCAAGTCACAAAGTTGACTGAATTTCTCCTGATTAATGAGAAAGAGAAATTCTTTCAATGCAGTTACAAGGCCAATAACCAGTTTCAATGAACAACCAGAGCATTTGTTAAAATATTTTGGTGGAATTACAGGGGCATCTAAAAGAATATGTAGGAATGATTTCTAGTATGACAGAAAAAACATTGGATAAGTCAAGTGACTGTCTGAGCTGGCCACTCATTACCTGTGAAGCCTTGGAAAAGCTATTGATCCTCAGGTATACATCAAATAAATTGGTAGCAGAGTATTTAATAGGTCTGTGGTTCTTAGCCAGAGTGAAGGGCCAGGGACACTTGAAATCTATATAAAAAGACACAACCAGGGTCCTAACCTGTGGAAGTTTCTGAATCAGGAGGTCTGGGCGTCTTTAACATTCTTATTGACAAAGCTTCTTTGATGTGCACCCTTGTTTGAGCATACCAAGCTTAGGAGAATTCAAGACTAGCAGACAACTCAGGTATTTCTAAACCACACTTATTTCTTTTTTCCGCCTGAATTATCCAGAGAGCCTTCAAATGAAAAAGAAAGCACCTAGCATAAAGAATAATAAAAACTAAAGAAGACGCTATATTCTCCATTAAAAAAAAATCAGCTAGGATATTGCCCAATAAGTTGATGGCTCATAAACTATTTACAGAATGCACATCCCAAGGTACGTAACACATGGCATGAACTATCTCTGCACAGTCCCATCCACTGAGCTACAGAGCAAAGATCCTACTTTTGTTCACTACATGCTAAGAAAGAGCACACGGAGATACAATGGAAAGCCCAGATGACTGTGTCTGTCACCCATTGTGATATCCACTCAGGCTATCATAAATCACATCAAAGCAATCAATAATCATTCTGCCTTTATATACATCCACTATCATCAAAAGCAAAGGCAATAATTCAAACCCAAGCATAGTGGTTTAAATCACTATGAATTAAATCCTTTATGAAAGCACACACATTTCTACTTCCAACTTAGATATTAAGGCCGTTAGTCATAGCCTTCCATCTCCTATGCTGCTCTGTATTCCAGGAATTGAAGGAGAAGAAACAGTACTTAGCACCTCTTTTAAGGTATTGTTAATACCATTGGGAGAGGAAGCTATAAAATTTTGAGCAAAATTAAAAGGATCCATTCCCATCTACAAAGAATAAGCCAGTGATTTTCCTCAGGCTGATACATTAACGTATTGCATTTAGGATGAGTACTCTACTTTTATAAATTCTCTGTAATTACATTTAATTATCACAGAAAAGTAAAAAGGAGAAAATAATCTAGACAAATGGCAGGGACTCTGAGCTTTGAATTCACATATTATTGTCCCCAAACTCACCGAACAGTCATTGTCTTTAGGCTACTGGAACACTAACCCATGAAGAAAACATTTGGGAATCTGATATCTAACTAATCTTAAAATATTTGGGGTGGGGGGAAGAAGTCATCCATACAAGATTGACTAGATCTGGCATGTGGAGCCTTTTTATCTAATGGATTTATAATTGATAACCAAGATTAGAAAAATGAGTTTCTGGTTGCCATGACAATTCAGACAGCATTCTACAACCCACTCTAACAGCAACACTTAAATAATGAACATAAAGACAGATAATGGAGCCCATGCAGAATTGGGAGTCAAAAGCTAAGAAGTTAAAGTCTAGATATTGCAGAGGTGATGGAATCCTTAACAGACTGCACAGGAAGTGGCCACTGAGTAATGGGGAAATTTTCTTGAAGTAGAGCTCAATCTGCTCAATCCAGGATGGTTCGTGAATGCCCACACCCTAACCCCATGCTAGAAGAGACTAACTTGTCATTCCTATGTCAGCAGGCAATTACAGCTGACAATTTTGTAGCTCACTTATTGGAGGAGAGAGAACATTTTTACACCCCACTCACTATGTAAATGAATGGTAGCCAAAATGAACACGTTTAAACTATTAAAAGAAAAGCTAACAAAAATGTTCTATTTTAAACTGTGTATTATGAGAAATGAATATAATACCTCTTAAAGTAATGAAGGGACAGGCCTACCCAACAGGAATACACAATACACAGGTAAAGAAGAAATATAAAGTTCATTTCATTGATATAAAAAATATATATACTGTAAAATATATCAATTTTATCTGAAAGGAAAAAATGTTGCCAACATTATTAAGATTCATCTTAATTTCAGAGATATTAATTAGAATGTGAGAAAACTGCATCTTAACAGTGATGAAATATGGTATATATTTACATGTATTCATATGTAATTGTTCCTGTAGTATGGTTCATTCACTCATTCAGTCAGTGAATATTTTTAGTACCTCCCAGTGTGCCAGCTACCTGTCCAAAGTACCAGTTTTACATAATCAGTCAAAAGTACTGTTGTATTGGGGCGCCTGGGTGGCTCAGTCGTTAAGCGTCTGCCTTCAGCTCAGGTCATGATCCAGGGTCCTGGGATCAAGCCCTGCATCGGGCTCCCTGCTCAGCGGAGAGCCTGCTTCTCCCTCTCCCACCCCCTCTGCTTGTGTTCCCTCTCTCACTGTGACTCTCTCTGTCAATAAATAAAATCTTTAAGAAAAAAAAAAAAAAGTACTGTTGTGTTTTTGGACCCCAACAGAAGACTCTCATTGAGTGGACCCACTGACAACTGTGAACACAATTCTGGGGTTCAAAATGAACATATTATGCAAGTAACTCAATAAGGCCTGTTCCCGGCTGGTGTGTCATGATACATTTGCATGAAATAAGAATGATATTTTTCAAAATTACAACTGTTAGTATCAAAGCCTAAGGATTACATATATCTATTTATCTCCAACTTAACAACTTCCCATGTTATCAACAAAGAGTTTACTTACAAATTAATGTATTTCCTATAAAATAATATGAACAAATTTGATGGGCCCCAGGCCAGGCCATAAATGCTGCTTGATTCACAACTAGCTGCATTATTATCTTCTACTTTCATTTCAGACCATGATAGACCTTCCCAACACTGAACAGCTTCTCCTCCCTCACATCTCAGAGCTTCTGTATTCCCCTCATTTCCCCATCCTGGTGGTGAGGGCAAAGGCAAAAATGCCTCACAGCTGCTCATGAACACTGTGGAGAAGCTGAGGGTCTACCAGAGTAATAGCAGTGTTTCTGGTACAGATAAATCTGGTGGTGTCATTTAAAGCAGATGTAGGGGCACATCAAAGGAGCAGCCATTGCCAAGTTCAGGATGTCCCTAAACTGGGTGTTTATATTTTCAGTGAGAGATAATTCAGATTAAATAGGACAGTGAGCTTGATTCTGTGCTCAGCCCCATTCCAGGGGTAAAGAAATGCAGAAAGGTGGGGTCAATGTCATTCTTGCTTGACCTTACGAAATGAATATGTACTCTTTTGCTAAAAGCCAGAAATATGGAATCAGGTAACTGAGAAGCTGAGATAATTTCTACTAGTAGGACTTCAGGCAAGTTTCTAAACCTTTCTGAGTCTCAGTGTTCTGACCTCTAATTATGAGGCCCAAAGGTTTGCGAGGTAGAGATGTCAGTTACGATCATCACATAAAAATAAAAATGTTATTCTTTATTTTCAGAAAAAACCTTTCACAACATAGTACAGTGTTGCTGATATCATCTAAATGGTGGGCATATAGATGCTCCCCTAGACATATGCTTAAACTTTTTCATAATAAGATGTTGAAAAAGAAAGGAAATATGGCTTAAAAAGCTATGATCCTCTGAATGAGCAAGATCTCTGCCTCAGAGTCTCTCCTATCAAGAACTATAAAAGGTCTGAGATTATATCCTCCTTTCAAGCTAGCAAGTTAACCTGACACTGTCATGGATGCTGTAAAAGTCACAGGACTCATGGTTCAGAGACAGAAGACTTTATCACTCATAGAATATCAGCAGGTAGACAAGCTCCCCAAGTCTCACTTACCACACAGGGACACAAAGTGGGCCAGTAGGTTGTGTGACAGAAGAGGAAGCCCAGGTGTGAGAAAACCCGAATCTTTTATAATGGGCAATAAACCAGCCTAACTTGTGCCCCAGAGGGAGATAGAGTCTTCATTTTAATGGAATACGTTGGTCTAGAGGGAGATACCATCTCCATTTTCCAAGGCCAGTGGTTCTATATCACCTTTGAAAAGATAGTCTGAAACAAAAGCAGTCAGAGACTCTTCCTGCAAGACATACAGGAACAAATTATCTCCATACACTTAGTATGTAGGAAATGAAAATTGAAAAAAATCTACTACGTGGTATAATACAACAGTTCCCATTTAAGTAGCAGTTAATGCAGACATTGTGCGAGGTATATCACACTGGTTGTAACAGTTAACTGGCAAAACAAAATTCCTAAGAAGCAGATACTTTTCCTATCCTCATTTCACACACACACACACACACACACACATACACACGAGTGAAGCCATAATTCAAGTAAGTCATAAAGGTAGAAGCCATAATGTTACTAAATAATGAAGTAATGGAACTAGAATTTGAACACAGAAACCCTCTGCTTTTAATCACCATGCTTTACTACCATTTTTAAATTATATGCAATATACTTCTATCCCTGCCTATTACCTTATTATCTTGTAATTAATTGTCCATGTGTCTGTCTTCCCCACTAAACTATAATCTTGGCAATCAGGGACATTTTGGTTGTTTTATTTTCAAAACCTAAAAGTACCTGGCTAGTACACACTAGATATTAAAACAGTACTGGTAGAAAGAATTTTTTTTAATTAGCCTTCAGTCAATTAGTCTCAGAATAAGAAGCTAGTTCTTATGCTTTTTGGTGCTCTATTCTGAAGAGAACATCTAATTTCAGATGAATATTCATGATATGCTACAAAATAAGCTAAACACTTTTATTCTCATTTTTAAGATAAACTGCAGATTGAGGCATTTATGACATTATTCAAAATGATTTTCCCCGAGAAATTTTTTTTTTACATCTGACTTATTCTGGAAACATCTTAAGCTGAATTTCTAAGGAATTTAATGTGTGAATTTTTGAGAGGTTTAACAATGACTCAGAACAGAACAGTGGGATATGGCCCTTGGAGGTCATCTAGTCCACTGCTTAAAAGAGAAATGAACAGAGGAATCATTTGTCTAAAGAAAATACTCCAAGAGGGCGCCTGGGTGGCTCAGTTGGTTAAGCGACTGCCTTCGGCTCAGGTCATGATCCTGGAGTCCCTGGATCGAGTCCCGCATCGGGTTCCCTGCTCAGCAGGGAGTCTGCTTCTCCCTCTGACCCTCCTCCCTCTCATGCTCTCTGTCTCTCATTCTCTCTCTCTCAAATAAATAAAAATAAAATCTTAAAAAAAAAAAAAGAAAAAAAATACTCCAAGAAACCCCAATATTTAAGGAGATCAAAAGTGGAGATTCTAGCTATAATGGAATTAGAAATATGGAGCCCCACATAAGTATCTTCTCTGCTCCCCACTGAGTGGTCTTTGAGGGGTGTTAGGGACATTTTTGAGGGATACAAGTTGAAATCAGTTGATCTGGTCCATTCTTCTCATTTTTGAGTTGAACTACTGAAGACCTAGAGCAGCTCATCCAAGATGTCTACCGAATCAGTTAGTGGCTGAATTTACCTAAGAGTTCTTACCTAAGAATTTGAAATTTCTCAGTCTAGTGTTCATTCCACTCCATTGCCCCTTAATTATTCCAAAAATATAATAATGTGACAGTTGCAGTTTTTCCCTCAATGACATTATAAATGAAGATAACTAAAGCCAAAGTTATAAATCCTGCCATGAAAGCACCATGCTGGAAATTGTGTGTGCTAACTCAACTTTCAGAAGTAATATGTCAAGAAGGCTGCATTCAATCTTCTTTCTCCACTGATGTAAAGGCCACAATGTCTACAGTTCAGCTCCTCTTGGAGTGGGGTATGACCTTTTTCAGTGCAGGAAGTGGGCTGGCCCACCTTTTTCTCCCCCAAGGTGACTGGAAATTTGGTGCCTTCATAGCAAAACTATGAGATTTGCTATAATAATGCTTTAGGATGTTAACTCTTGGCAGGGACATTCCTAACTAATGCCACAACTTCAAAGTAAAGATTTTCATCAAAAATTATCTAAGCAATAAAACAGTGTCTGTCAGCAACTTGTTCCCCAACCTCTTTCCTCTAAAGGGCTCATAGAAGCCTACAACTGCATTAGTGAGTCTGAAGGGGTAAAACCCTTGATCTGTCATCAGTCCCACAGGTGATGTGCTAATGGTCAGCTTTCATTGAAATTTCCAGTCCACCCAACTGCCCTCTTTTCTCCCAAAACCATGATAATGCTGCAAGAGTTCTTAAAACATTAGTACCATTTTTTGGTGGTAATACCTTACAAGGGACCGTGATGCACTGAGGTGTTGTTGAGAACTGCCTTTCTGGGGACTGATTTCTAAATCCCTCAAGGCTACAGATCCTGAAACTGATGCAGTGATCCAGCAAGTTCCAAAAAAAAAAAAAGTTCGTAAAGATAGACATATATAAGAACAATACTCTCACTCCAACGGAGTGAGTACTCAGTGCTACCCAAACACACCCTGTACATTACTTACTTTGCATGGGATTTCCTTCGATAAATAAGAGTAGTATTACTGTACCATGTGAGTGAAGAAGAGTAAGCGATATTTCAACAGTGCCTAGAATAATGGCCACACTTGGGAATAAATATGAATTGCCTTGAATTCAACCAATTTGAATACATCCCATTAATATGACAACAACATAGGCAAAGCAAATTACTTGGCCTCTATCTATATTCACAGAGCTGTTGCCCTTTGGAGCCTTTTCACCCACTGATCTATTCAATTAATTGACAGATTTTCTTAAGCTTCTATTATATGTCAGATGCTTCATAGCCACAAGGATATTTTGGGGAACAAGTCAAACACGAAACTCTTTCCAGAGCCCAGTGGGGAAGAAAGTCAAGAAAACACGCAAACATATTATGAGACATGCTGAGAAAAGAGAACCGAAGATTCCTGAGGAAGCACAAAGAAGGGATGCCTGCCTTAGACACAGGAAGTCAGGGAAGGCATCACAGAGAAAGTAGTTCCTAAGTCGAGACCAGAATAACCTGATAACCTGGCCTTTGTGCATGTTTCTCCAACTGCCACAACTGTCTTCCCTTCACTCTTCATTTAGCCAGTTGCTAGCACTGGTTATGTCTCAGTTTCAATGTCACATCTTCAGGGATACTTACTCTCCCCTAGACCAGCTTCCTGTACTTCTGCTTTCAGAATACTAATGACTTTCTTCATGATCACTTCTTGTGTCTCTCTGCAACCAGCCTGAAGGGCCAAAGGTAAGGACTATGTCAGTTCTGTTGTAATTATTTCAGGTTTGGAATTGGTTAAGTAAAGCAATGGAAGGGCAATGGGAGAAGAGAATTAAAAATATTGGCAAGGAAGTGGTTGAGCTGATGGAATATGAACCTGGGCACTCATACTTCTGCTACCACTACCAGACAGAAATTATTGAGCACTTGTTGTGAGCCAGACAGCATTCCAGTAAAGAGGGAACTTATGAAGAGGGTGAAAAAGGGGATCAGGAGGCTTTAGGTATCAGTGATGCTGAAGAACACATGTGGGCAAGGTAAATGAATAAGAGATCCAGAAGGACATCCTTGATGTGTGGAATTTAAAAATGACATGTAAAGGTAAAGAGGTAAAAACATAAAGTCCTAACAAGGCCCCAGGATGGTTATTGTGTGGGATGGCTCCTTTGGAGAGGAGGTGAAGGTGGTAGTGATGTCAGGATGACACAGAGAAAGTGAATATTAATTGAGTTATCCATGAAGACGCAAATTTGAAGATGAGAAAACTGCAAATTAAAACAAAAAGGAAGGCATAGGATAGCATAACAAGATGGCTTCAGTTTCAAATTAGCAGGAGTTTTGTACAGAAATAGAGGAACATATGGCCAGAAAGTAATGCTGGAGTACAAGAAGTATACCAAGTCTACTTTAGTGGGCTGAATGGTGGCCCTCAAGAAGATATGTCCATGTCCTAATCCTCAGAATCTGTGAATATTACCTTATTTGGGAAAAAAAGAAAAGGTAATTGTAGATGTAATTAAGTTAAGGACCTTGAGATGTGGAGATGATCTGGATTACATAAATAATGAGAAAAAATAAAAATAATCTGGCAGAAAAACAGGCAAAACTCACGGACAGTAGAGAAAAGAGGGAAGGCCAATATTTATATTAAAAGGCACTCACTTCAATAGATACGAGGTAAATGCAAACTAAAAAAACAAAGATACTTAATTTTATACCCACTACATGGCAAAACTTAAAAATCTGATATTGTTGAACGTCAGTCAAATGTGGACTGTAGGAAATCTTAAGCATTGTTCATGGGAGTGGAAATTGGCTAACTGCTTGGAAAATAAATTTGGCCCTATCTTAAGTTAAACTTTGAATACTCTGTGTCTTAGAATTTCTACTTCTAGAGAAACCCTTACACATGTGTCCCAGGAGATAACAGAAGACTATTTATAATATCACAACTAACAAAGAAGAGAAAGGATTAGGTACAGTACATTTACACCATAGAATACTATACAGCAGTGAAAGTAAGTAAACTACAACCACACTCATCAGCAGCTTGTTTGGTTGGTTGGTTGGCTGCTTGTTTTGGTCAAAAGCAACCTTCTCAACAGGGCACATCATGAGCAATCCTTCCAAGAGTGCCATCTACCTCTGGATTCTTAGTACTTTGGATTCTCCTAATCCTACTCTACTGTTTCTTTATCAGACCTCACCTTCTAAGATATATTTATTTATTACATCTATTGTTTATCGTCAGTCTCCTCCCAATAGAGCCTAAGTTCCTTAAGGGTAGAAATTCTTATCTGCTTTGTGTGATGTACACTAAGCACATGGCAGGAGATCTAGCATACAGTCTGCATTCAATAAAGAAATGTTGATTAAATGAATAAAATGGGTTGATCTTTGAAACACAACAGTTAGGGAAGAAAAAAAGGCAAAGAAGAATACCTAGTATTTATACTCAAAGCTAAATATATTGTTTGAGAATGCAAATATATGGGATAAATCTAAAAAGAAAAGCAAGGGTACAATTAAAAGAACTTCAGAAGAGTATCAACCTCTGTGCAAAAGGCAGGGGTTGATACCAAGAAGGACACAGGGGGCTTTACTAGTGTTCGTAATATTCTATGTGAGGGCATTTGTTTTATGATTATGCTTCATAGAGTATTTATGTATTCTGTTGACTCTATCAAGTTATATATAAATTTTTTCACATATAAAAGGAAAACAACAGAAGTTAGCATTTTAAAAAGTTACATAACATAAGAATAGAATAGGTCAGAGTAAATCACAGGTAGAAAGTCTTAATGCTAATTATTTGTGATATTTTCATTTTAGTTACATAGGACTCTTAGTTATGTGAGTGTATGATTTAAGTCAGGATGGAGAACAGAATGCATTCCACACTGTGGGTCATGGTAAAAATGTTTAAATCCACTTTCCTAGGGAATCCCAGTCCTATCTGCTTAAGTATGTCAGTCCACATAATTCAACACTTTATGTGAAGAACAGAGAATGTGTCAACTACCAAAGACTAGCTCCATGCTACAATGCATCCAAGTATTCATATAGGGAAAAACAGCAGTTAAATAAAATCCCCATTGTTTGAACAGCTCAGGCTCTGAAATTCAGGGTCTTAGTACTTCACACAAGATGTTTCTTAGCTTCTTTAGGAAACCTGCCTTTTGCTGATTTGAATTGAATATTGATAGAATCTACTGGGTCAGTCTGTCTAATGGGATGCCTTCCTGATAGGCTCACTAGTTTCTGGCAATGAAAAATTGAGCACTGTTTACTTTCTCCACTGAAGAGTATTATCACCTGACACTAACATATACAAGCATACAGACACACACAAATTAATAAAAATCATTACAGACAATGTTACCAGCCCAGAACCTGAAAATGGAGAAATATACAAGGATTTCTTAGCTATACTCAGAGGCTAATATGAAGTCATGAAATTTCACTGATAGAAAAATAATGAAACATTAATTTAGTCTTTAGTATGTCCCCTGTATTTGATCAATGAAATCAGATAACAGAGCCTCCATATTTCATCATATCCATCACTCCATTAGTTGAAATATGTATCAACAAAGAAAAAAGCACTGCAATTAAACTGTGAAAGACCACACAAGGTACATTCTGATTTTACAGATTTAAAAATGGACACCAATAAAATACAGTAGAGGAAAGACAAGTATACATTTCCATTTGTCTCTGATTCTAATCTGTCAGCCACCCAAAATACATTGTTACAGATCTAAAGGAACACCGATGCTGGGCAACAGCCTCAGAGATGATTCTGTTGGGTTTTAAGTTTTCTCTGATAACAACAGCTCATCAAAACTCCTTAATGGAGGGGCGCCTGGGTGGCTCAGTCGTTAAGCATCTGCCTTTGGCTCAGGTCATGATCCCAGGGTCCTGGGATCGAGCCCCACATCGGGCTCCCTGCTCAGCGGGGAGTCTGCTTCTCCCTCTTCCTCTCCCCCTGCTTATGTTCCCTCTCTCGTTGTGTCTCTCTCTGTCAAATAAATAAATAAAAATCTAAAAAACTCCTTAATGGAGCAAAAATTTAATAAAAGTTTCATTATCACTGCTATTATAATTTAATGAAAAGGGGCTACAAGATGATCAGAGGCATGATTTAGGTCTAGGTTCTGTTTCCTTAGGAATTGCTCGAATTCTAGGGCCTTCTAATATACTGTACATCCCTGTTATCACAGTGAACAATCCTGGTAAGTCCTTATTTCAAATACTCCTAATTCATAATATATTTCAAATATTTGTAAATCTAAATGTAAGCTTAACAGATAAGGTTTTCATCAATTAGACAGTATTTGGGTTGGCCATCAGCCTGTTTCATCAGGAATCACAGTCTCTTGTTTTTATGATGGTGCCAGCCATTGTCTCAAGTGTTTATGTCAAAAACTAAATTTTAATGTATTCACTTGCATTCAGTTTACAAACGGAATGCCTATTTGCATGAACATAGGGGAGTACATGAAGACTCTGTGGGTTGGTAGTAATTTAGGTCAGTACTTTGCACACATTTTTCAAATTAATGCATTAATTTGGTATCTTTTAATCATACTGCCCAAATCTCAGATGCCTGGGGTTCTTCAAGTAAAAAGTAATCCTACTGACTAAACATATTTTGGTTTAAACTTTCCTGAGAGGAAATAAATACGTGACTCACTTCAAAGATAGAGATTACAATAGAGTGGCCCTTAAGTAAGTAGAGCCTTTTCTTCATGTAATAGTTGAAGAGGTCAAAGCTATTAACATTTTTTTTTGTAACTTAAACTGGATGCATTTGGAAGGGCATCTCAAACTCTTGCCACACAGCTCAAGCAGAAGTTGTAAACTCAAATGCACTAGACTTTAAAATCCTTTCTGATCTGTGATCTTTTACAAACCCCAACTATTGAGGAGTCAGCAAAAGACATACCAGAATGCCTTCCATTCCCCTTCTTTCATTGCCCTGTTCTTGGCCTGACTGAAAGAATAAACGAGACACAAAAACAACAAGGTACTATGGGGCCATACAGAAATACAGAATCTTTTTCAGATTTTTAAATATGAAGCTGGTATAGATACTATCATTTTTTCCTCAATAAAATACAATCTGTTCACGTTAAGGTGCAATGAAGAGCAACAAATACATAAAGCATTAGGAGATCAAATTTCAATAGCTAAAGACAAGTATGTCAAGGAAGAATTAATTTGACTGGGCAGGTTTGATTTTTTTTTTTTTTTAAGTCAGACTCACATTGGGCTAAATTCTTGTGAGAGAAATTTATTATAATTTGTTAACGTGTCATCAAATAGCCAGCACGAATTGAAATATGGAGTGAATTGGCAATATGTTTTTGTTGGGTCATCTTGCAGTATATAAATTCACTGCATGCTAGTCTAGATGCCACACTGGAAATGTTGGTACTTACCAGGAAAATCTTTTCTTGGGTTGATCTTAAGTGGCAGAGTCAAAAAACAGAATATTTCCTGGACTTGAAATGAATTCTCTTAAGGGCAAATAAAATCAAAATTTAAATATGGTAGTAGAATAAATTGCTCTATTTTTAAGTATACTTTTCTTATTTCATTTTACAGCAAAGGCATATTTTAATGAATATTGTTACTAAATAGTCATGTAATTAAAATTTTATATAAAAGTTAAAAATTTTTTTATCAGTGACACATTATGGTACATTCCTTTAATAGTCTTCCCAAACTGTGTTCATAGTGCTTGGGTCATATCTTTTCTCATTCCTTTCATTCATATCCAGACTGGAAAAGGGAAGAATTATATGAAAAATTTCAACTTACTTTCATAAATAACTATCAATAATTAACTTAAAAATCCTTATAGTTCTGCATTAAACCCATTAAAAAACTATTGTGTATAGCTCTAATAAATGCTGATGATCTCAGTGAAGAAGTCAACTGAATAAATTAGTGTCATAGATGTTTCATTATTAATGGTTAAGTTTCCATCCCATTTATAATATCCATAAAGCACAGTATGGCATTGCATAAATTGTCAGTAAGGGACTATTATTTGTTATGAGTATAAATATATACTAGCTCACCTAAAATTGACTTAATAAATACATGCTAGATTATTTATCTTCAAAGTATTTCTCTACCTGAACAAATTAAATCTCAAATGCCATTATTTAAAGATACTTAAAACTAGCCAGAGGTCAGTCTTCAAATATTACTCTATCTTAGCCACTTTAAATATTTTACTTGAATAATGCACTCATTCTGTATGTAAGCCAGTGCTCATTATAGAATTCTACTCATTTTAACTTTAAATCTTTAGAAAAATAAAAGAAAGAAGAAATAAAAGTAAAGCAAATGAAGTGTTAAAAAATAGGTTTTATATGAGTGCAAGAGCACTTGTATTTTAATCTTCCTATTTTTTTCAGGCGATGACCTCGGTTACTATGGAGACATAGTAACATGACTAACAAAAAAGAGAAGGAGAAGACGTAGGGAGAAAGATAGAGCTCCTCTGTAGGTGCCCAAGGCAGTAGGGAAGGAAGATAGTAGAGTATCAGATTTCCCTGGAGAACTTTGTAAAATTACAGAGATCAGCACACATACCCAACCCCCAGAACATTCTGGCCCTGATTGTTCTATCTTTAGCAATGACAACTTAGCTGCTAGTGAGGGAGGAAGCAGAGGTGCTGGAAGGAAATTCAGATTAATGGTCACCATATTACTCATGATGATACAAGATAACCTATTGCAAAGTAATTAAACAATGTATTTCATTACGATCATATTTTGCTATTTCTCTAATATGTAAATATTTTATTTTACATATTGACAAGGTTAGATTTGGAGACCTATATAGTTTCTTGATAGAGTCTTATAAAGTTTGAAGAATCTGCATAAAATCAAAATAAAAGGACACAGCAGGCCATCAATGAATATTCTTGATTTTACGATTTACTTGGAATAAGATCAAATCACACCAGTCAAGTATCAGGCATGTCTATTGTGAAAATTATCACCTTATCCAAAAGAAGAGTATTTGGTCAGTTACAGTAAATAGTGGTAATGACCTCAGTGACCCACACCTGATTGCAAGCCACAGGTGAGGACATTTCCCTCCCAAGCCACTCTGATCCAACCTTTTAATTATGGCAATAGTGTTATTTATAACATGTCACCACCAAATGGCCTTGGGGCTTGGGCATGCATGGTTAATAACAATCCTAAAAAAGGACAATGGGCAGTAGAAATGTCATCCGGTAAGATAAAATTCCCAAGCAGGTACTGTTGACAAAAGTGCAATGCAGAGAGTAAAATGGTTATTTACAAATTGAAATCTGTAAATGTTGGTGTCTTCAAATGGTGATATGTTCAATACAAAACAAAGAGCAGGCATACAATTTTAAGTTTCATAAAAGCCTTCATAGCAATGACTATAAAATGACAGAATTTTTCAAAATAAAGAGATACTTTTAGCTGCATATTTACATGGCCCAGGATCATGCTAGCAGGAGGTTTTTTTTTTTTTTTTTAAATGGGCCAACATCAGTGGGTGTTGTAAATTTCAAAGACTGGAGCACATAAAAAGGAGAGGCACAGTGCAATGATGATGATAATGATGATAATGAACACAGCTAACACTTACTGAATCCAACTATATCCAGACACTTTAAATGCTTTGCATACATTATCTCAATTAATTCTTTTAACCACATAATGAGATATATACTATTATTACCCCTGTGTTATTGGTGATAATACCTAGGCCTATGACATTATGTAGTCTGCCCATAGTTAGTTTCAATGAAACCTGGACTCAAAAGCAGATGTTTCCTTGCTTAACCATCACAAATTGTTGCACAAAAGATATAAGTAGTTATCTTCCCTCAGTGGTCATCATGGAATAGTGAACAGGTTCACACTCTTAAGTGTTAATTTAGAATATGGCAATTTCCCTTTATCAACCAAGAGTATGTACTAAGTCCCACAGAACGCTGAACACTGGGTTAGGCAGGAGAAAATGACAATGGGAATAGAAAATGGGTTTGCTGCTCTTCAAGTGCTCAATATACAGTCAGAGAAAGGATAAAGGACCAGCCTAAGTACATGCACATAATTACAAATGAGAGAAAAATGATGATAAAAATACTAAGACACTAAGCAGAATAAAGAAAGAAGATACCAGCATCATCAAGGGGACTAAAATCAAAGGCCTATAAGGCTCTTCTTTGTAGGATAGCTTTTATCTCCTAGTAATTCTTGCTTTAATTCTTTCAAAATTTCTACTTCTGCATGAAGCCCTGGTACTTATCCCTAAATACAAGACCTTTCCATTGTGAGGTCACAAAGACATTCTGATGAGATAAAGAAAGAATGAGAGTCATTTTTATTAAGATAACTATCTATCCCCTTCATCCTCTACTCATCTTTTGTTTAGGACATTACTCTTCATTTTGGTACTTATCATTCCAGTATTGTAGAACAGTCAACAACATTATGCAACCGAAGCTCTGCCCTCAATTTCGCCATTGGATATGGACTTGGATATGAGTTTGTCCAGGTTGTTTTGTCAGATCTATTGCTAGGGTAGGGATCTATTTCTCCCATCTCACTCCCCAATTCCCATTTGAAGGATCAGTAAAATCCTCAAGCTACAGTCATTCACTTAACCAGCTGAATATGGAATGATCCTCATAATGCCAATAATACTTTTTACTTACTGATTTCTGCTGAAACTGGTTTGCTTCATGCTGATCAGGCTAAAAATTGTTAGAACAATGACTGAAAAACTCTATATGCATTTTATAATTAAGGCCACTCCAAGGTTCAGAAACTCATTATTGAGTTGATAGTGACTAATGTCAAAAGTTTTGCAAAAAAAATGTGGGTTTTATATCTAGGAAGACCGATTAGAACTGTGATTTCCAGGATTCCTCTGTCTTTTCAGAAAAAAAGAAGAAAGCATTACCACACATCTACCTCAAAGAAAAAGAAATCAATGCCGCTCTTTGATAAAAATTCGTATTATTTATTATGCAATAGTTAAGATTAGGGTGTATCTACAGATATGGCCATTTAAGAAAACACCCTAAGCGACTGGTTTAAACTTTATGGTGAAATACTCATAATGCTTTGTTTTTTGCAAATTTGGCAAGGTCAAGGAGTTTATGGAAGCGCTGTAACACCAATGTGATTTACTTAACAAAGATGAAACCTGTCATTATCTAGGGATGTGCTGTGCTGTGGGTGTGGAGAGGGAAGAACAGAGCTGCCTTCTCCTGGCAAGCAGAGTCAGCAGTAGTGTGTCTGTTTGTTGGACATTTTCATCATGGACTTGGCAAGGCTCAGCCAAGTGACAAATGTAGGACTTGGGCTGGATCCTGGCCCAAATTTGGGGGCTCTTTTGAAGCAACTTCCCCTTCCTGCTTTCAAGCAATCTCACAGAATTGACCATCATCATTGAGCTGACCCTTATTTGTTGACCCTTATTTGTTGATACTCAGCCCAGGGTTGAAATCATGTTCCTGGCCTCCAAGAGGCCCTCTAAAAATGCCGAAGTTCTGGCACAGTACAGGAAAAGAGGCAACTCTGTATGAAATCTCTGTATTCTTTGGAGACAGACTATAAAGGACAAGGTTTGAGGATAAGGAAGAAGAAAAAGAAAAAGAAAAAAAAAAACAGAGGGAAAAGGTATCATTGCAAATAATAATATTGAAAGCTAGGTGTGATGACCTCAAATTCTTCACTCTTTTCCCATCGAGATGGAATCCATTTTGCCTCTTCTGGAACATGGGCTGGATTGTGACAAACTTGACCTCCATGCAAAGAGATCCAATCTAGTCATGGAGAGAGGCCACGTGGGGAAAAAGGCCCTAGCCATCCACATGTTCCTAGCATTGATCGGACATGTGAGTGGGCCATTTAGACATACCAGGCTTAGTTGCTATCTTACTGCAGCTATATGAGAGACTCCAAACAAGAATAGCAGAAAAATATGGTGGTGGTTGTTTTAAGCCACTAAGTTTGGGGATGGTTTTTTACAGAGCAACAGACAACTGAAATAGGTAAGAAGCCTCTCTGAAAAACATTTCTTTCTTCCCTTGTATGTACATCCTGCTGAAATCATTACAATGAGTTGATTCAAGAAAACTGAAGACACATAAATGACATAAAATGACAAGACCAAAGACAAGTAAGTCATGGGCCCAATATTTCCCTAGAATTGAAGGACCTGAATGTCTCACCAGTAACCCCTTTTATGGTTGATTATTATTTTCCTTACACTGTATTTTGTTAATTAATCTTGACTTGAGTTTGCAAAAGAAAAATTTTAGGTTAAAGTTTTTAATAAGAAAAACAGTTTAATAATAGCTTTTAATCCATTGGACTATTAGGGAACAAAACAGCTTTAAATTGGAAAAAAAAAATTTTTTGGCTAGGTCTCAAGAGCTACACTTCCCCGAACCAACATAACCTTTTCTTTGAAAATACACTCTATTATTGCCTTTGCATACTGTGAAAGGTAAATTGCTTTCAGATTTTCACTAGAGAGGAAAAATACCATGTATATATGCAATTTTCTTCTTGAGTGACCCTGAGTAAGATCATGTACTGAGAAGTTGGGCTAAGAAATTTCCTTGGTATGTGATCATACTCAAGAATGCTCTTTGTTCCTTTGCTTCCTATAGACCTGGGCCTTGTACATTTCTCTGCTATAGGCTTTAAGAGCTCCTAAATAATCTCTATGTGTCTATAATTTCTTTGATACAGATCTGAATCTGTGGCCCCTGTTTATTATATATTTTAATTCATGTGTCATTTCTTTTTAAACTCAACATTCTCTTTCAGTAATTCGCAAAACTTGAAAATACACATCAGAATAAAAGAACACTCAAGTGAAATCTAAAAAGGTCTCTAATATTTACATTAGTATATATTCACAGAACTTCTGATGTAGCACTATTATACCACTGTATATTTCTTGATTGAGAGCAGAACTCACGGTGATGTCACTGAGTAGATCTGGTATTACTCTTCATTTAGTTAAAGGGAATAGAAGTATTCCTGCTTATGTCCTTAGTCACCCTTTCGGCATTTTTCTGTCTATGTCACCATGTTGTCTGAAGAGACCCCAACCCACAGAGCAAGATGTTCTGGATCAACTCAGCACCTTACCCAGTATATTGCTTGGCTGGCTGCTCACACAACCTCTTCTGTCTGATCTGGCTCTTTCCAGAGTTTTATAAAGTCCCCAAAAGAGAATGTGGTAGTATGTCTTCTCTCTCATAGAATTTTCCTGCTAACCGATTTCATGCATAAAAAAAACCCCGAAAAACAAAACAGAAGCTCAGAGAAGTTTAGTAATGTCCCAATATCAGAAAGCTAGTAAGTGACAGAATTGGGATTTGAACCAGGGTCTACTTGACTCTAAACTCCTTTCGGCAACTTAAATGTTAGCCAGTAACAAACATATCACTCTCCCTATTCTGGCATGGAGCCCCAAAACAGGAATGTTTTGAACAGTTAGAGCTATTGACTCTTCAAATCCATATTTGGCTTCAAGTACACATACACTTGAAGGCTTAGGAAAATTTGAATTGCATCACTATCCCTTGCAACCATGATAGTCTTGAATAATACAATAATATAATCATGATATTAAAGCCTCAGGAAAATGAAAAATATATTCTTAATAAGGCGGTTAGAGTAGCCTGCTTGAGTGAATAATGTTTTTATAGTTAAACTGTAGATTGGATAGCAGTTGGGACTAAAGAATAGCCAAGACATTTTTTGGAAAGTCTTATTTTCAGCATCTTGACAACCTCAAAGCTTCATAATAACAAAGATTTTGTTATTGTGAAAAATGATGTCTTTCCACACACTTTCCACCTTTTAAGAGCTACGTGTATATTTCTCAAGTAATTCTCTATGGGCATGAAAAAAATCCTCCTAAGTTTGAACTGTGTTTACTCAGAGCTTTTGTCTTTATTGCTTACATTTGTTTAATGTTTTTTATGTAAAATTCATGCTTTAAAATCTTTTTCCTGTACTTGTCCACATTATGTACATCCTAAAGTTGGAAAAATGGTAGAGGTGTGTAATTCAGAATATCTGAGTTTCAGAGTCAGGGAGCAAACAATTTGTTTCTTACCTAAGGATTACCTATTTATTTCTTTATGTATCATCATATTTAGAAATCTGTCATTTTATTGAAAGTTAAATCAGTTGGGCTTCAAGATATTTGTTAGCTCATACAACAATCTATAAATTATAAGTGAGAGAGGCCAGATTTCAAAGTTTGCTCATGTGTTGGTGATGGGAAAGAATGATGACTTGGATTCAATTCAGTGTTGCTTTTATTCTTATTTACTCCAAAAGTAGCTAATAAGGAGTGCAAAGAATTGATACAGGGTAAAGATGTAAGTGAGCAGGCATGAGCCCCATTACTTCCTTTGTGTTCCCATAGGAATACATTCAAAGCTGCTGGTCTTGGCAGCCTGGATGGAGGGAACTATCCAGAAGGTCAGAGGAGTATAGCACTACTCTCCATTATATCCTGGGCATATCAACATCCAGAAATAACTGATAAAGCAATCAATCTACTACTCAGCATGCTACCCAGGCTGCATACCCAGACTCCACTTGAAATGTTTGCCATGCCAACACTGGGCAATCTCTTCTTACCTGCATCTTATACCTGAGGACCCAAGAATGTTCTATTTATGTCACTGATGACTTTTTACAGGCAGGTCTAGCCGAGGCATTCCATCACAAGCAACTAGTTATTGCTCCTTCCTCAGATACTGATTCTCAAGAAAAAGTAGTAAAAATGGATCACTATAAAGTAGAGTATGTCAGTTTTATTTATTTTTGCGTTTGTTTCCCTTGCCTTTGGAATCAGATCCAAAGCATCATCACTATGGTGAATATCAAAGAGCTTACCACGTATGTTTTCTTCTGGGAATTTTATGATTTCAGGTCTTAAATTCAAGTCTTCAATCCATTTTAAGTTCATTTTTGTGTATGGTGTAAGATAGTGATCCAGTTTCATTCTTTTGCATGCCCATTTTTCCCAATACCATTCATTGAAGAGACTGTCCTTTTCCCATTGTACATTCTTGGCTCCTTTGTTGTAAATTAATTTGCCATATACGCATGGGTTTACACCTGGGCTCTCTCTTCTGATTATTTGATCTGTGGGTCTGTTTTTATGCCCATACCCATACTATTTTCATCACTAAAGCTTTGTGGTATAGTTTGAAATTTGGAAGCATGGTACCTCCAGCTTTATTCTTCTTCCCAAAGATTGTTTTTGGCTATTGGAGTCTTCTGTGGTTCCATACAAATATTATTAATTACTTGTTCTAGGTTTGTGAAAACTGCCATTGGGGTTTTGATAGGGAATGCATTTAATTTGTAGATTACTTTGGGTAGTTTGGACATTTTAACATGTTTAACAATTTCAACAATGTTTAACAATGGACATGTTTAACAAATGTTAATTCTTCTAGTCCCTGAGCACAGAATATTTTTCCATTTATTTGTGTCTTTGATTTCTTTTATCACTGTCTCATAGTTTTCAAACTAAACAGTTCATCACAGCAAAGGAAACCAATAAAATGAAAAGGCAATTTACTGAATGAGAGAAGATATTTGCAAATGAAATATCCAGTACAGGGTTAATATCTAAAATATACAAAGAACTCATACAGCTCAACAACAGCAACAAAACAAACAACCCAATTAAAAAAAAAAAAAAAAACGGGAAGAGGATCTGAATAAGCATGAAGAAGACAAATAGATAAAGACAATAGACTAAGAAGAAGACAAATGGACAAAGAAGACATACAGATAGCCAATAGGCACATGGAAATATGTCCAACATCATAGTTATCAGGGAAACACAAATCAAAACTATAATGAGCTATCACCTCACACTTTTTTGAATGGCTATTATCAAAAAGACAGAAATTACAAGTGTTGGAGAGAATATGGAGAAAAGGGAACTTAAACTGGTGCAGCCACTATAGAAAACTGGATGGAGACTACTCAAAAAAATTAAGAATAAAACTACCATATGATCCCACTATTCACTTCTTGGTATTTACCCAAAGAATACAAAAACACTAATTCAAAAAATATACATACCCCTATGCTCATTGCAGCATTAATTAAAAGAGCCAAGATATGGAAACAACCTGTGTCCATCAATGAATGAATGGATAAAGAAGATGTGGTATGTCTGTATGTGTGTGGTATGTATATGTGTGTGTGAGTGTGTGTGTGTGTGTGTGTGTATACAGTGTAATACCACTCACTCATAAAAAAAGAAGTCTTGCCATATGCAACAACATGGATGGATCTTGAGGGTATTCTGCTAAGTAAAAATAGTCAAACAGAGAAAGAAAAATACTGTATGATTTCACTTACATGTAGAATCTAAAAAACCAAGCCCCCAAAACCCCCAAAAAACAAAACAAGCTCAGAGACACAGAGGTCATGTTGGTGGTTATCAGAGGAGAAGGGGGCTGAAGGGTAGGCAAAATGGGTGAAAGTGCAAGTGTATGGTGATGAATGATAACTAGACTTATTATGGTGATCACTTTGGAGTGTATATAAATATCAAATTATAATGTCGTATATCTGAAACTTATATAATGTTATATACCAGCTTTAATTCAATTAAAAAAAAGTAGAGTATGTCAATTTTCTCTTAAATATTCTGCATTTTGCATCATCCCTAATTTCTTTAGCTTGGTGATATGAAGGCAAATCTAAGATTTGATTCCAGAATTCATCAAATAAAGCAATAGATATCATTCTATCTTCCCCTTCATGTGAGTAGAACATTGTTGTTTCTTTAACCATGAGGTGAAACTGCCTTTCATCCATAGAAGAATGGAAAGGCATACTCATGTCTATTGCTCAAGGTTTAATGGCAATATTTTTAGTAGTAACCACAAAATGGATCATAACCCAAAAGATGAAAATTGAAAATCAGGAAGCATTGTTTTAGATATATGCTATATTCCAAACAGAAGGCTCATTTGTCTGGCTTAGGGACAAGGCTCAGTATTGAGTTCCCATCCAAAGGAACTGTGCCAAAAACTAGGATTTGGGACTCATAAATCAAGTGAAGCTAACCTATTTAGACTGAAATTCTATCTCACAGGGCTGAGGGGCTCTGAACAGGCTAATCCAGCAAAGCAATTTTCATAAATACCAATGGTTTCATCTCAATGTTTCTATCTTTATGTGAGTTTGAAGCAATGTCAAATTGTATCTAAATGAAACTGGATATTAAAACATTAAGTGTAAAAGTTTTTATCAAAAATGACTTAAAGAGTTGATAGAATAAAGAGAAATTTGACATTCAGTTATATCTCTGAGATGTCCTAAAAAATACGCGATTATCTCTCAACAACCAAGTGCGGAACCTAGCCTAAAAGAACATAATGGAATATAAACACATTTCTAAAATTGTTCATCTGCATATTTGCAATCTCACAGACATTTTGATTGATAATAAACACAAATTCTGTCTTGCAAATGAGAACAGTGTAATTGAATAAGGGAGGTGTATGATCGACCAGGATCATGGCGAAACTGGTGGTGAGCTGGCATACTTTGATTATGATAGGTGATAAAAATAACCCCTCATTTACTCCTAGGACCTAAAACAAGTAAGAAAACTTACTTAATGAAAAGAAGTTAACTGGTCTATTGAGACAATTCTTATGGCTACAGGGTAGAACTCTATATGGGAATAGAGAGTATAATATATTAGTTATTGGTTATTTGCAAATATTGTTGTTCTTGAACTGGCTTTGGATTAAACAAACACAGGTTTAAAACTTAATTCTACAATTTATAGCTATGTGATCAGGAACTCTCTCTGAGCCCATATTTTCTGCTTAGATAGATAAAACAAGCATTAAAATCTGTGGGGTTCTGTAAGGAGCACATCAGATAAACTATTAAAGGCCTAAATCAGTGCCTGGTCCATTAGAGATGCTCCTTACATAGAAGCTATTATTATTTTTCTTATTATTTTATTTTCATCTTATTATTTTTCTTACTATTTTATTTTCATCTTGACAACACAAAGAAATAGAAAGACTGATAAATAGTGTTCAGGTCAACAGAGTTTCATTGTTTTATCCCCATTTTTGAAAAAATAACGCTGACTGATTCCCTATAGAACCTGCAAGAGCCTAGAAGTGAAACTTCAGTCACCCTCACCCGGCTTCCCACATGGCTCCCGCACCCTGATGTCCTGCATACCTATTCCAAAAATGCTGCCCTTGCAGGTTTCTACAGTAACCTGGACCTTGGAAAATGTCCTCTTGATCTCCTCTGTATTCCAGCATTCCCTACAGATCAGTCGCTCTCACCAAACAAAAGCAGTTTCAATGGGCTCTCTGCCAAACGCATGAGCAAGTAGGACTTCCTTTCTGAGTGTGGGAACTGCAGGCATGCCGGTCAAACTACAGCTTGTGCGCCTGCAGGATGGCTCTGGATTTTCTACCGCAAACATCACTTTTCCTATAATTATCGCTGAGGGTATCACCAAGCTTCATCTCAGTTGCAGGGCTCAAAATAAAATATTCAGCTGTTGAAATCATGCTAGTGACAACTTGGTAGAAAACATAATTAAAATACAGCGCAAATGTAGCCACTCACTCTATGGTATCCGGGTAAAGTGCCACAGACTTAAAGAAATCTTGCATAGTTCAGGCTGTATGCTAGGATCTCTTATGGTAATAAATTAATTCTTGAGGTTAGGCTATTTCCTATGTGCAAGTTGCTATGTTCCACACCACTGGTCATCCATGAGTAAAGTGTGATTTATAACAAACTAGACAGTGGAGTCAAATTGTTAGGGCTCAAATCTGCATCTACTGTATGAGATTTCAAGTAAGAACTTGCCTTTCCCAATCTGTTTTATCATATATAAAATCAACATATTAACAGTATTGATCTCAAAGGATAGGAGCTCTGGTCTCTCCTCTATGAATGCTAATCCCATCATGACCCATCTAAACCTACTATAACCCAAAGGCTCCACCTCCAAGAACCATCACGTTGGGGATTAGGGCTTCAACATATGAATTTTGGAAGAACACAAACATTCAGTTCATCACATGTATGGTGAAAAGTCAATTTGCTCTGAATTGTTTCTATGGCAGCTTTTGGGCCACAGAAGAGTAAAACGATCAAGCTAGGGATCCATCCATCATTTTCTTGAAATGCTAAGCATGAGAAAATGTGCAAATAAAATAAGGGTAGATATAGAGACAAAAAGCGGCACAAAGAAATGGAGAGGAAAACAAAGTTAGGAGATTGTTTGCACATTAAGAAACATAGTAGTCTTCAATATGACTTGCTAGTTAAAGCTCAGACTTGAAGCGTCCTTTCAAGCAGACACCCCACAGAATTCTTCCCATCCATCAAATGGAGCTCATTACCTCAATATCAGATAATTATATTTGGATATTTACAAAGATACATTTGTAACAATCAAATTAAATACAATCGACCTAAGTCTGACAGATTCCAGAAAGGTCTGCCTTTCTCTTTTCACCATATCTGATCTGCCTAAAATTCTCTCGCATCAGGATTATTCTCTTTAGACAAGGCACCTGTGTTCCAACCACTAATTTTAGCAAAAGCTATACTCCCAACCAGGCTCTGTACTTATTAGCCCCGTGACTAGAGACGGTGCACTGAACTGTATATGCTTTAACTCGTCTGCGTAATGAGGTTATGAATACCTATCTCAAGGGACTGTGAGAATTTCTCAAAGTCTATGAATATGAAATAACATGCAAACTCTAAAGTTATGCCCATTACTGGATACAAATGCTCCTGGAATAGGTGATACTTTAAACTGGTCCCATTCTTTTATGCAGAGGCAATAGACAAGGCAGATTCTTCCATGAGAGCTGGTTTTCCCTGTACAGGGCAACTTGAGCAGGAAGGCTTAAGAAGGAGGATGTTAACTAGGGGAAACCAGGACAAAAGACCCCATTGTAAAAACAAATTCCACTGGTTCAGAATTGTATGTTGGTAAAACTATACTTTTCTTCTGGGCATGGATTCTTATGATAGGTAGAGAAGAAAAAAGGGAGCAGAAAAAAATCAGACTTGGTTGAGGTCAAGACAGGTCAAGACATCAGTAGATTTGGAAGGGGACAGAACTCCCGTTAGAGTAACATTTTCAAAATACATGGCCACCTATGTTTACATCACTAAATACATCAGGGGAAACTCATGGTTGTTCCCATTCCTACTTATGAAATCACTCCAAGCCTAGTTTGGGCTCTATCTTTTGGAAAAATGCTAAAAAATAATGTGGTCCATGTGAACATTTTTGTCCTCCTCCAGAACCAGAAAACATGATTGATCTTGCTTCTAATACAATTCATATGAGGTTTTTCAGCCTTGAAATGACTTTGAGTCATTTGTTCATTAGTTTTTAAAGATATTAATTGAATTTATTATTTTTTTTTAGAATATACTTATTGAATTAGTAATGAGTAGAAGCCTTCTATAGTCTGGGCTATAATTTTTAAAGTCACTTTGGGTCATGGTAAAAGTTGTACAAATCTTACTACTCATGGAGTTTTTCTGTTTTGTTTTCTGTTTATTTTGGGAAATTTAAGCTATAGAACTAGGGTCTTCTTGCATACCACTCATGACCATAGAGCATTAGGTCTCCAGCTTAAAACTTTTTTATCAGTTGAGAGGCTTGACTGGAATAATTGAGATATTTTTAAAAAACTATGAAATTGCATAAAGTATCTGTAATACATATGCTATATATCACAAAAGGAGGTAGGAGGTGGAAAATGGGGAGATAACAGAGATGATGGAATAAGTTTCAGGAATTTTAGGCATTCCCAGAATTATTATATATGAGAGTGAGCAGGTGATATCAAGTATCATCCCCATCCACCAACGCAAGTTGATAATACACCGGTCCCTATACACGGTAGCATTCCATTCAAGACTTCACTACATTATCACAAGCATTTACTAAGAATCCTTCTGGCACATTCCAAAGCACTTTAAGAGAGTGGAACACAACTTCTTAAAACAGACATGTTGCTGGTTGAAAATACATACCAATGGAAAACATTCATGATAAAGCATATCATAGATGGACATATGGAGGGGAGTTAAATTAGAGGATATATTTTTTTAATAAGCCAAAAATTTCCTTGAGTGAACTTAACGTTAAGAAAAATGACTGTCCTGGGTGGCTCAGTCGTTAAGCATCTGCCTTCGGCTCAGGTCATGGTCCCAGGGTCCTGGGATCAAGCCCCACATCGGGCTCCCTGCTCTGCGGGAAGCCTGCTTCTCCCTCTCCCACTCCCCCTGCTTGTGTTCCCTCTCTCGCTGTGTCTCTCTCTGTCAAATAAATAAATAAAATCTTTAAAAAAAAAAAAAAAGAAAAATGACTGTCCTTATGAGGAAGCTGAATGCACAGGGGAATCCCCAGCCACAAAATTATAGCATATATAAGGAATGTTATTTTTTTGGAAAGACCTGACAGTTGTTTCAATCAAAGCAAAGATATCAGGATGGAATAAGTAGTTGTCTCCCTTCTGATGTTAAATATTTAAGACAGGAGCAAGGAAGTGAAAACAGGAATTTGAGAGGGAGGAAAGTTTCTATTACTTAGAACATTAAGGACCTTCGTATTAGCAAAGACCAATTTAAACATAGAAGAAATTTTTAAAGCCTAGCAAAATGAGCAGAGAGAGTCATTGAATCTCACTGCACAGACAGACAGAACAGAAGAGGCTGGAGCTTGTGAAGGCCCAAGGCAGAGTGGTCATGACCTCTGCGTAGGAAGGTTCACCAGCTCTTCAGAGGTGGGGGTGGGAAAGACGGTAGGGGCTACAGTGGAACAATGCCCTGTGGAAGAAACTGGCTTCTGAGGTGACTCAACATGGCCAGTGGAGAGTTGTCAGGATGTGGAAACAGACTTGGCGCATGGACTTGGAAAAGCGTCAGATTGTTATAACTGATTTAAAGTAAAAATTACATATTGGAATGGTCTTACAAAAAAAGGGGAAATTCACTGCACTTTATTATGTGTTCTAAAACGTGCGAATCTGTGATTTTTTAAGACTCTCCATGAGATAGCATGATTACAAGCTTATGATGAAAATGTTTTCTATGGGATGATACAATTGTAATACCTCTTGGTCAATTTGGAACAAACATACCAAAAATAGTCACCAACATTACCTCAAGAAAATAGAGGATGAAGTTGGAGTGAAGAGGGACTTTTACTTTTTATCTTTTAGAATTTTGTGTTTTTTTATCCTAAGTATAAATTCATTAGAAACTAGTTAATTAGAAAACAAAATTATTTATGTAACATGTTTTCAGTTTTGGTGCAATTTACACACATAATTCCCTAAAACAGAAAAATATTAATATGCCTATTAAAGGAGTAGAGATAATGCATCACAATGCTGAAAATTACCTGTGAGTAGTATGTTAATGGGGTGTTTTTTTTTATTTTTTCCATGTAAATTATTGCATTTTCCAAGTTCTTTGAAATAAATCTTTACTATTTTTATAATGAAAGAAGAGAGAAGCTATTTTTGTTATAAAAGAAAGTTCTTTTTTTAAAACCACCCTATTGAGGTATGATCAAAATACAAAAAGCTGTATTTATGAAATGTACACAATTTCATGAGTTTGGAAATAAGCATACCAGAGTGTATGCCATAAATATATCCATCACCTCTAAAAGTTTTCTCCCATCCTTAAAAGTTCTTTTGCCATTTATTCTAATTAGCAAGTATTTAAAAAATTCCCATTAATCAATAAAACATAACCCACAGTTGAATATATTTTGATGTCATACCAAGAGAAAGATTATTTTTATTTTATTTTTATTTTTTTAATATTTTATTTATTTATTTGACAGAGAGAGAGCAAGAGAGGGGACACAAGCAGGGGGAGTGGGAGAGGGAGAAGCAGGCTTCCCGCTGAGCAGGGAGCCAGATGCAGGGCTCGATCCCAGGACCCCGGGATCATGACCTGAGCCGAAGGCAGATGCTTAATGACTGAGCCACCCAGGTGCCCCAAGACTATTTTTCTTTTAGATCAATGGCAGAATATTCTATGAAATAAAAGATGGATTTAAGGGGCACCTGGGTGGCTCAGTCGTTAAGCCTTCGGCTCAGGTCATGATCCCAGGGTCCTGGGATCGAGCCCCACATCGGGCTTCCTGCTCCGCGGGAAGCTTGCTTCTCCCTCTCCCACTCCCCCTGCTTGTGTTCCCTCTCTTGCTGTATCCCTCTCTGTCAAATAAATAAATAAAATATTTTTTTTTAAATGTTAAAAAAAAAAAGATGGATTTAAATCATCTCTCTCGGGCACCTGGGTGGCTCAGTTGGTTAGGCATCCAACTCTTGATTTCAGCTCAGGTCATATCTCAAGGATCATGAGATGGAGATCCCAGTCGAAATCGAGCCCAGCATTGGGCTCTGCTCTGGGCATGGAGCCTGCTTAAGATTCTCTCTCTCTCACTCCCTCTGCCCCTTCCCCCCAACCCTGCCCCATGCACTATCCCCATGCTCTCTCTCTAAAAAAAAAAAAAAGACAAAAAAAAAGAAAGAAAAATAAATAATCTCTTTCTGATTTACCTAATACAGTTAAAAGCCATTGTAAGTAGGCCTTTGTTTCTGTGTTTTAAGTATTCCATGCCCGCTCTCTTCTTAGACTTCAAATCCTACTCAAGTTATTCTGTATACACATAGCTTCAATCTATATGCCAGATTTCATTACGACTTCAAAGATAGCAGTGTGGGCATAGTGTAAATTCAAGGACACCAGAAAGAATTTTTCCATGGGTTATATAAATAAGTATTAAGAGATATTATTTGGTCTCATTCTATCTTTACATAAATGTTCTTATAAGTAAATAAATGCATGCACAATTCAATGTATTTAACTACATCATACGCAAAAAGCCAACCCACTATTTGTTATTATGTTAATAAACACAATTTGATCCTCACTGATTTTAATCAAGCCCCTTATTTACTTCCCTAACCTTACCCAATCTTGCTGATAAGTTCCCCTGAGAAGGAATCAACAAGGTTAAAAACTTTCTCCGAATGTGTTTTTTATTGCTCTGATTATAGAGAACAGAGTAGAACTGGCTGAAGTGTTAAGAATGTTTCCGAGAGCCCAAATTCATCCTCAAAGGTGTGGTTTAATTCTCCTCTGCCTTGTCACTGCATACCTGGGGAGGATTTAATCCCCAGATCAGGGCACACTAACAAGTCCTTGAGCATTCATTCTCCGTACACTGTTGGGTCAGTAAAACTTCCGCGACTTCACTCCGCGGGTCAGCCCTGTGCTTGTTTGCAGTCATGTCTGCACACTGTCCTAGAGGGAAGGACATCTTATACTCTTCTGAGAAGAACAAAAATTCAAATACAAACAATGGCACATCAGTTGCACTATTCTAGGGAGCTGTTGCCAAGTCCATCTTGCCTTCCATCTCTAATATGGAATAAGGCTGTGTCAGTGTTCTCCAGAGAAAAAGAATGTATATACAATAAACTACTGGCTCTTGTGATTATAGAGGCTGAGAAGTCCCACAGTCTGTAGTCTGCAAAGTGGAGACCCAAGAAAACCAGTGGTGTTGCCCCAAGGCCAGCGAGCCAGAGAGTTGCTGGGGTTTATTCTCAGACCCGAATCTGAAGGCCTGAGAGCCAGGAGTGCAGAGGTCACGGGGAGATCACTCAGGTCAGTCAGGCAGAGAGAAAGTATGAATCCAATCCAACCTTCTTCCGCCCTTTTTTTTCCTCCCCATTCGGGTCCTCAACAGATTGAACGACACCCACCCACATCAGTGAGGGTGATCTGCTTACTGGGTCCATCCATTTAAATGCTATTTTCTCCCAGAAACACCCTCACAGACACACTAAAAAATGTTTAATCAGACATGGGCATCCCATGGCCCAGTCAAGTTGACACACAAAATTAACCATCATAGGGTTTTATATTAAGCTAAGCTTTGTTTGAAGAACTAGTAATGAAGAGGTGATGAGCGGGTTTTTTTGACTGATTTCTTTTTTGATTTTTAAGGACAGCCTGAAATCCTACCCAGCTGACTTTAGTCTTACTGCTCTCCTCCCATCACAGCAGATATGCCCCTATCTTTGGGACATTTACTAGCATTCCAGCTGCTTGCACGGCTGCTTCCTCTAAGGATCTGTAGGGCTAACTCTCTCACCTCCTTTCCATCACCGATCAAAGAGTAACTTCCCCAAAGGGCCTATGGCAACCTTCCTATGTAAAATCACAACTATCCCTACAACTGGTTCCCTTTACTTTGATCTCTTTCTTTTTCCATCATACATATCACCTGTGAGACCGCTAGTTCTCATTTACAATGAAAATTTAAAAATTCAGACAACTTGAGTACAGAATGCCAAGCATCTGGCTCTTCAACCGAATAACTGACTGGTTTTTCAATTTTTAACTAAATGATTGGGGTAGCAGAGTTATAGCCACCTACTTGTTGTGCTTCTGAAAGGTGGAAAGACTTATAAATCTCAAGAAGGAAAAATACCTTATCACCTGCCTTGTCTTAAAAAAGGCATAGCATCTGCCAATATTACCCAGGATTTTGGAGTCTGCCATTATAAAGTTAATTGAATGACTATCAGTCTTACTTTACAACAGGCCTATTCATTGCTATTACATCACAACATCCACAAATCACAATTGGATTCTATAACCAGTATTTTTGCTAGAATGGTATTTCTGTGCCATGCTACCATGGGTACACGAATTGTTCAAATTGAAGTGTACTGGTTAGAAAATACAGCAGATAGAAGTCTCTTTTAATAGGACTACAGTTCAATTTTTAATATGGAAGAAACACCAGAATTATTTTTTTAGTATTTGTGAAATTCCCACAGTTTAAAGAGTTTTGATGGGTATTTATTTAGAACTGCCCTTTTCATTTGAAATAACTCAAGTTGCCAAAGATGTTATCGAAGGGTTGCATTTGTGGGTTGTTCATTTTTCAGATGATGACATTTGCTTTAGGGATAACTAAAATATACTGAACAAACTACTTTAAAATAAACAAAGAAAAAATATTAAGTATTGCGTTCAACCCTTTGCGAGGTAAGTTTAAAAACATTTAATCAGGGGTGCCTGGGTGGCTCAGTCGTTAAGCGTCTGCCTTCAGCTCAGGTCATGGTCCCAGGGTCCTGGGATCGAGCCCCGCATCGGGCTCCCTGCTCAACGGGAAGCCTACTTCTCCCTCTGCCACTCCCCCTGCTTGTGTTCCCTCTCTTCACTGTGTCTCTCTCTGCCAAATAAATAAATAAAATCTTTTTAAAAATAAATAAATAAATAAAAATAAAAACATTTAATCAATTAGGCCAATCAAGCTCCTTCCCTTAAAAAAGACCTGGGGTTTCCAATTCATTGTGCTTTGGTCAAATAGGATACTGTGTAGGTAGATCCTCATATAGTAATAATTATCAAATTAAAATCCAGATTTGTTTTTGCGATTTGAGATATTTTGAAAAGACACATTTCTACTTACTTCAAACTTACATACCTTTAAAGGTATAATCAGATCTCAGGGATAATATCCAGATCAAAAGGAAGACAGTTTAATCTGAGCCTCAAATATATCCTGTTAAGCTTCATATCAAACTCTGTCGTGACCGTCAAAACTTGGCACACTTGCAGAGAAACTCAGCTTTCTAACTTCCCACACAAGCAGTATATGCCTAATACATCATTTTGGCTCTGCAGAACTAAGTGTCAAATTACACTTGCAGCTGCTGTTTCACTGATAAGTCAATAGCCTCAGGATGACAGCGTTTCGAACACAGTTGAATTGTCAAGATGGAGACTTACCCGGAACAAATGAGATGAACTAAAATCCTTATCATATGCTGTGGAGTCACAGAGACTATGGCTCCCAGGCTGGTGTCACCACTTTTTTAGCTGCCTAACCTCAATGGAGTTGTTCAAGTTTTCTGACGATAATGTCCCTACTAGGAAAATGAAGAGGATGAAACTTACCTGGTAAGGTATTGGGGGACTTAAATGAAAGGAGGCAGGTGATTCACCTAGCACAGTAGCGGGGGACCTCGAGGTTCTCGATAAGTGGTAACTGGTACGCATGGAGGAGGAAGCTGAGACTGATGGGAATGCACTGAGTAAGCAGCTGGTCAATCACAGAATCAGGCTCCGCTTTCCTCGGCCCCGTGCAGGGCTCCGGCCACTTGCCCGTGCAGGTTAGAGCTTCAGAGCAGCAACGTGGTGCTGAGGTGAGGAACTCCTGCAACCCTGGCCCAGCACCAAGCATTTGGAATCCTTCTGATCCTTCCCCACCAAACTTGGAGCATTCATTCTGCATTTGGTCAGAATACCATGTATTCATGTGGTCTCGGCCATTTGTGGTCAGCCAGGGCATGCCTACAGAACTCCTCTGGCTGTAAGAGTTGACTAATGACAAAGCACATCCCATTTGTCAAGCTGCAGTGAAGAAAATACCAATCATGCTCCAACTCGTAGGATGGCCTCAGACTGCGGAGGTGAACTGCCCCTCCGGGCACACGGACTTCCATCTACCCTCCCTTGTAGCCACCTGGTGAATTCCTACTCATCCTTCACGTGTAACACAAATACTGCCTTCTTTCTGTAGCCTTCCCTGACCTCTGTGTCACGGACAGTTGTGATCACTCCACCCGTGAGCTCAGGATACTGTGCAGAGCTCTATAATATGGTAATTCTAATGCAGTCTTTGAATTACCTGCTTACATAACTGTCAGTCTCTGCAATGGTTGTTAACTTCTTTTTTATATATATATATCAACTCCTTTAAGGATTGTTTGAAATCTTGAATTTTGCTCTCTAGTTGAAGTGCGCGTGCACACACACACACACACCCTGAAAGAGGATTATACACATCTTAAAAAAGTCAATCTTAAGGATCCACCACGGATCCAATGTTAGGAACCCCCAGTCAAGTCTTTGTGCATCTCCATTTATGTTTTCCTTGCAAAATCACAGCAACCGGCACGTTGTAGTCATCTGATAAATGAATGAAGAAATAAGTGAACAAATAACTGTCTACCTCAAGGAAAGGCAGGATTTTTCCTAAAAGCATACACAAAGAATTCACAACTATCTCAGAGAAAACTAGATGTTCAAGAGTCTTTGGAGAAATTTGGATCAACTCATGCTGCGAGCCTTTCTAGACTCACGGACCTCATCCTATTTTGATTCTCTTTCTCATGCTGCTGTAGAGTGAAAACCATGGTGGAGGGCAAAATTAGTCACACTCGGTTTCTGAAATCCAAGCTACAGCAATTTTCCACAGGGGCACAGGTTAAATGAGGGTAGATTATTTCCTCTTTGGGCCCCCCGTTTCTATTACAGATCATTCAAAGGCAAGTGGAGATCGATGTGATTTGCCTCTTTGGGAAAATGGGGAAACCTCATCTACCAGCCTCGCCTTACAGCTGTGCCCCATCCATGGCTGTGTCACGGGCTCCACACTGAAGCTGCCAAGGACCTAGGAGAAGGCTACCTAGGGACTGCAGAAAAACACTGGGGCATGGGGAGGTATGAAGGGCATTTTGTTCAGCTTCATAATCATGCCCTGTATCTCACTGCCTGTAAGCAGTACACATCCTTCCTCGTACCTGGCAGGAGAGGCTCTCCTATGCCAAGAACTGAGCCTGGCTTCCAAGTGTCAATGTGGACAACTCCTTGGAGAAGGCGCTTTTCTACCTAGAAAAATCTCTGTTTTATCATATCTGTGGCATTTCTTGAAGACACATTCTTTCCTCTTCAATTTTTCACAACATGCCTGCTTGAATAAATGTCAGTGTGTTCAAGGAAAAAAGAAATGAGAGCAAGAAAGAGATAATACAGAAGTATTTTTCTTTGACGGTGAACTTCACCTTCTCCCAGGGGCCCCTGGCAAACTCAACCTCTACCACTTGTGGAGGAACACCCATTGGTGAGAACAGCCGCTCCCCAGCCCTCCTGTGAGCAGCTAGAGGTCTCTAGTGGAAATCCAGAGCAATCACAGCTTTCTCAGGTATGTATGGTATGACAGGCAGGGAGGGCCCTGACAGTTACAGCCCACGGCCAACAAGAACTGCTAGCAGAAGCCATTTTCCAAATACATAAATATGTGGGTTGACTAGAATTCCAATAGCCACATGTCCCCACCTTCAAAGGTTCTTGGGATTTTGGACAGCTGATTGGGATCAGACTTTGAAAAAGGAACCAAAGATGAAGGCAGTCCTTGCTTCTTTCTCTTTCTTATCTGCTTGGAAACCATGTTTCTAGTTACAAAGGTTCTAATTCCAGGAGCTGTGAGGTGTATCACAAAGGTGAGACCTATTCTGCCATAAATTGGGAGCAGTGTGAGACTCTGTAAATTACCACAAATTTGTCAGGAGCAAGAGGTTTGTAAATATCCTAGCTCCCCCACAGCAACATAAGGATAGGAATTTTTCCCTACCCCTAAGATGTCCAAGTGTTGCAGATTCTCCTTATCAGGCAGCACAACATGTTAACACAGTTTTCTTCCTTTCTGTTTTCAAGGAGGGGAGAGCCACATGATTTTTTTAACAGGGAAGACAATCATGAATAGAAGAAAAAAAAACCCATTACTGGACTTCAATTGTTTGTGTAGCCAAGTTTCATTTCAGTGAGAAAGGTGCTCCTAACACATAGTCAGGGATACCTTTTAAACCTACCCTTGCCTGTTTGGAAAGAAATTCTATTTTAATGAATAATTTAAGAGTCTTGCTGTTTTCCATATTTGGGGATAGAAGGTGATTTACTTCAGAAAGAAAAGGAAAGAAAGAAAAGAAAAAAAAGGAAAAGAAAAGAGAAAATAAGCAAGTTGGAAACATTTGCCCCACAGGGTGCAGATAAAGTCATGGTGAAGAAAGTGTGGGTAATTTGGAAGCCAGGTGTTTTGATCTTGTTAGTTTTGATTGCTCTCACCAAATCCAAAACCTGCTCTTGGACCAAATCCAAAACCTGCTCTTGGACCAAATCCAAAACCTGCTCTGGGCCTCTGAAAGTGTGGAGATTGGTTTTTGTCCCCTCCATTAGCAAGATTGAAGTATACCATCATAATGAATAAAAAGTTAGCATATTTTAGGGGCGCCTGGGTGGCTCAGTTGGTTAAGCAACTGCCTTCGGCTCAGGTCATGATCCTGGAGTCCCGGGATCGAGTCCCGCATCGGGCTCCCTGCTCGGTGGGGGGTCTGCTTCTCCCTCTGATCCTCCCCCTCTCATGCTCTCTGTCTCCCATTCTCTCTCAGATAAATAAATAAAAAATCTTTAAAAAAAAAAAAAAAGTTAGCATATTTTAAAGCCTAAATCAGGAAATGAAACAATCCCCTAAAATAGGTAAAGGAAAAACATGAGTGAAATGGGAGGATTTTTGTAGCAACCACAACAAATGCCTCTAAGTATTGTTAGGCATCAGAATGTTCAGATTCTTTGAAGCCTCCCCTGAAGGCTGCTCCACAATACTGCGTAGTTCTTTATCGGTGCTACCAACAGGTCATGGGGTTGCTTGTTAAATGTCTATGCTCCCTACTAGAATACCTACTCTGCTTTGTGTGGGAATGTCAGCCCTGAGACTCCCACGTCGGGGATGCTTGGTACGCTGTAGTGCTCATCAAGTATTTGTGAGTTGCATCCATAGTTAATACATGAATGTAACACAATGATTACCAGAAAGGATACCATCCATTTTAATAAACAGGCCCCCCAAAATGTGATCAAACTGTTTATATTAGATTGATGTTTTTATATTCAGGGACCATGAGGCCAGAAACAAAAGGAGAATGGGTTATAGTGGGAATATTTAATGGAAAGAGAAAGAAACCAGAAAGAAAAGTCCTAGGAAATTCCTCACTCTTTTAATGGACAAATCTCATCCATTGCTCCCATCAGCCCACAGAGGGAAATACTTCCCCCATTTTAAAGAAGAGAAAAGGCAAAGGGATTTTAAGAAGCAAGGACAGTCTTACTCTAATCCATGTGACCCAAATAGCAAACATAATCATCAGGCTTTATTTAAGGGGGAAGGAGGAAGTAGCTCACATCTGACAAAATGTATTCTCGAAGGGGAAGAATAGTTTGGGATCGAGATATGGATTAAGGAGGGAACAGAAGGCCTGGTCCCAAACAACAGGACACATGGAGCAGCATGTACGGGAGAAGGCCGCTGTGCTAGGTTCTTACTTCAAAACAAGACTTACCCTGGCTGCACCCTGGGAAGCTGTGGGCATTTATGTCATTATTTGGGAGACCCCTGGTTGAAGCTTTCACCAATCTCAGGAATCAGCAATTCTAATTTCAAAGTGAATAAAGATCTGTTAAAAAATGAACATAATTACAAATGTGTATCCCCTTGCTCTTTGAAGGCAGACCTGTCCTTCTAGGAAAGACACTTCCGTAGATAACTCCAGGTCAGAACCCTTGTTCTCAGAGCCTTGCAAAGGCTTTATGGCTCCCAGAACAAAAGACTCACCTGGCCCCACAGAAGCAACCACCACCACCAGCTCCCACCCACCGCTGCCCCTCTGCCTCCTCATCTTCCACCCATCTCCACACTCAGTCAGCTCCAGCCCCAACCCGTCTCCTCACAGGTCTTAGAACTGTCTCCACAGATCACACATCTTTATCTATATACCCACTGGGCTAACCCCTTACTTCCTGTAGGTCTCTTCCTTGGCAACTCTAAAATGACACTGCCTGAGTCCCCCTGCCTCAGTCCCCCCACCCCAAACCCTTCATCATCTCCTACCCTGCTATAGGGTTTCTCCTTAGGGCTCCTCACTATTTAATGTGAGAAGGTGGCTTACTTATCTTGATAACTGTCTCTCTCCCTTCCTGGAATGTAAGCTCTATTAAGCTGGCATTTATGTCGATTTCTTTCAATGTGTGCCTCAAATAGTGCCCGGGACACAAGAGATGCTCGAACATTCTGCCTGAGTGGGTGGCTGGAGCACAGAGGAACTTGTCATGTCTCCTTCTCAAAGTCCAGAGAAGCACGTGCAGAGGCTGATTTACATCTCTGTGCCCCCAGAGGTTGCAGGAGGCAGGGAACCATCTTCCCAGGTTCTGAGATTGTAGGTTTTAGGACAAGCTGACACTTCCAGGATGAGTGAGAGGGAGCTTGAGAGCTTTCTTTGCAGAAACTCCCTTTGTGCAATTTGCTTTTTCAATGCAGAGTCAAGCTTTCTAGGAGAACTCAATCGTTCTGTCTGTTTGAATTCATTTCCACAGACTCCCCGTGTGCCCAGAGAGCCCCCCAATGCTTCTTTCCAGTCCACACCAGCTTCTCTCAAATGGCTACCACAAGTCCCACGGTAGGAGAGGTGGCACATGGATGCGACATCTCAGGTACATCTCGGAGGATGAACGAGATCTGGTAGGGCTGTTGCAGTAATGAGGATGCCCCTCCTGGCAGGGATGGAGAAAGGCCACAGCCCAGACTACCTGCCAAGAACGAGAGAAACTCTGAGTGTATTCATATTTTCAGGGATGGCTTTTCTTTCAGACAAGTCTCAAAAACATAATGCTACACTTACCTTTGAAAGCATACATTTAGCCATCTTTATTACCAGCTTGCCTCTTTTGAGGGCTTCTGATGGATAACAGGAACCCAGAGTGACATTATGTTGATATTTATTATCAGCCATTTTCCTATCAATGGATTTCTTTATAGCAACTTTGGTTTATTTGAAAGGAAACCAAAGCTTTTCAGGGGAAGTTTGCTATACTTTAAACAGAGAGATAAAATTATTTATGTTTCTCCCTAATTGTTAAATCATACATAGGTCTAGTTTAGACACTCATGTTAGAAGAAAAACAAATATGTGTTTTTCATATTTAAAATCATTCTTTAAGTGGCAATGAACTGGGGTGCCTGGGTGGCTCAGGCAGTTAAGCATCCAACTCTTGATCTCAGTTCAGGTCTTGATCTCAGGGTTGTGAGTTCAAGCCCCGTGTTGGACTTCATGCTGGACACGGAGTCTACTTTAAAAAAAAAAAATTGTATTAATTTAAAAAAATAATAAAATAAATGGCAATGAACATGAAAATGGTTGTCCTAGCACCTAGGAACTATCTCCTATGCATCAAATGTTTGATACATATTTGCTTAATGCATACATTTTGAAATACCTAAGCTCATTTCAACACTACAAAACCTTCCAAAATTTGAATAATCAAAAATTATTCACCCAACTTCCTGAAATATGTCCTAATGTCTACTAACATGCTCAAGCCTATACTCCCTCAGCCCTTTGTACTTACCTACACATCTTAATTATCAGTTCCTCCATGTGTTGCCTACACTAGAACATAAGCCCTTCAAGTCTTGCTTGTCATTACCCCCATCCCCGCCCTGCCCAGTACCTTACTTGGTGCCTGGCACACAATAAACACTCAAAAAATTCATTCATTCATTTATTCATTCATTCATTCATTCATTCACCACTCAGGGGCTGGTATAAGTCAGATGCTCTGCCAGACACTGGGGATATAATGATCAGGACTTCCGGCTGGTCCCAGTTGCTCCCTCACAGAGCTCACAGCACAGAGGCTGGGTGTAAATGAAAGCAATCAGACAATTATCAAACAATTACCCAAAGGATGAAGTGAGTTAAGATACATACTTTTTTTTTTTTTTTAAGTAGGCACCACATCCAGTGTGGAGCCCAGCATGGGGCTTGATTGAACTCATGACCCTGAGATCAAGACCAGAGCTGAGATCAAGAGTAGGACACTTAACCAACTAAGCCACACAGGCGCCCCAAAGATACACTTCAAAAGAACAGTGAGGGGACTAATATAGTCTCAGGATCTGGCAAGGCCCCCCAGAAGAAATGACATTAATACTAAGACCAAAAGGATGGAGAAAAGTTGGCAAGGAAGGGCAGTGGGGAAGAATATTTCAGATAGAGGGAACACCATACAACAAGATCTGGTGTCTCCAAATTCGTGACACATAGTAGTCTTTAAGATTTGGCAATGAGAAATTAAAATTCCCAGAAATTCTTGGAAATTCCCAAATCATAAGTATATTTTTAACATAATAGTAAGTGACCACAGTGCTAAGCAGTAGTGAATCATTTTCAGTGGTAGGGTTACAACTAGAAGCTTCAAAGGCATTCTGTAACTTCATTCTCACAAAGTGAAACAATCTTCAAAGCTCTATACAAATAGGGGTTACTGAATTTTTCAAAGAATGCCTTTAAGACATTAGGTTTTCCTGTTGAGAAACAAAACCAAAGAGAATAAAAGAGACTTGCCCAAAAAATCAATACCACAACTATCACTAGAACTCAGGTTTCGGCTGGCTCCTATTTGTAAACTCATTTTACACTCCTCTCTTAAAATAACTGAGATCTACAAGTGGCTCAGCACTTCTACCACTGAGGTAAAATGATCAAAATGCCCCAAGAGCATGAGATGAAAACTGCCTGAAATCTAGGTTTTTATTTCCATATGTTTAGGGCTTGAAATCATAAAATAGTTTACCAACTGCTGAAGAGGGATTTCCCAGGAAGCTGCAGACAATGTTGGTGCTTAGAAGGACACTAAATGGCTATCTTAGTCATTCATCCAATTAGACACTATTCCAGAGAAAGAGAAATATGCCCTACTTTCAAATACTTTTATACAGATTCAACAATCTCTCTCGAGAAACAATTCCAACAGTTAACAGCCTTTGTTGTGAAGAAATGTGGTATTTAGATTAAGTAATACGTATGTCACTAAAACTGTAGTCTCATCCATTCCACCTATTTGGACAAGGAGGCCACTTACATAAGAAAGTCCACATATTTGGTGATGGGTTTGGGCTTCAGGGTTATATCATGCTGAGAGGACATCAGGGACCTGGCCCTAGCAGCTTCACTCTGAATGAATGAGCTCACGTCTTAGCCCATCTTAATGCTTACCTAGCAAAGCCACCAGGAGACACGTGAGTCCTGACCACAGTGCTAGGGAAGAAGGCCTTTCCTGACAGCCACTAGCCTGGAGACTGCAGGTAACTCACACCGAATGGGAGTGGAAATGCCAGCAAAACATTTCTTAAACTCCAAAATGAGAGAATCAGTAACATTACCCTGTTTCCTTCCCCTTATCCTGGAAGTTCTTAGGGATGATAGGAAAAGAGTGGGAGAAGATTCAGGTAAGGAGGTAAAGCATCTAAGGTGATTTGTACGAGTGTGTGTACACGTGTGCATGTGCTTATCTAAGTGTGTGTGTTAATGTGTTTGTATATGTGTGTATTCATGCCTCTGTGTGCACACTTGCATGTGTTGCATATTTGAGTAATTATGTATGTATTTGCATATGGATGTGCTCCTGTGCATATATATGTATGTGTACATGTTTGTATGTGTAGTTGAGTGTATATGTGTGGTTTTGTGTGCACATGTACATGTATGTATGTGTGGCAGAGAAGCCAAAGATTGAGGATCTGAAAATAGCACTAATGAACAAACTAACTGAAGGGAAGAAAGAATGACATAGGCTTACAGATTCCTAAGAAAAAGTTGTGAAATGTGGAAGGATATTTGGAGGAAACCATGCAAGGACTATTTCTCTAAAGTAAGCTATTACTCGCTTTGAGCAAAGCAATCTAGCCTCTTTCTTCACATCAGTCAATGCCCCTGCCTTGGCACCTGAGGACCCCACCTGCTCAGACCCTCTAGCTCCATGATTAGGATGGAATAGGCCTGAGCTGGAAGGAACTCAACATCACATCAAGAACTCAAAGAATTTCATAAAATTCTTGCCACCTTGATTTAAGGAATAAGTATCTGATTAGTTTTACTATTCCAAATGTATAGGATAAAAAAGAGAGACAACAAACAGCCAAAGATGTCTCACAGATTTATGATTTTACTTACTGTTCAAGATCAGTAATAAAATGATGGATTGGCCAAACACATTTTGGCTTTGTGTTGAAATTTTATTCTTTTCTGAAGCCAAATATTTTTTTGGAACTGAACTACACTAAACTGTGACAATACTATAAATAATTGCAGCTTAATATTGGTAATGATATCACCACTGACGTTCAAACTACCTCATGAAGGTACATGTTAATATGATAATAGTTATTGAGCATCTACCATGTAATGGGAAAGCCAAGTAGAGAACACAATCTCTGCCCTTACAGAGACACAGCTCTGGGGAGTCCATAGACCAGCAAAGAGATAATTATTGAGTAGCAAGCTGAAGCAGCCCTCTGCCTGTGGAAAGTGCAGGGGAGCATGAAAGAGAAAGTGAAGAGGACTGCTTGGGAGGACTAGAGAAGCTGTACAGAGAGGTGCTATTCCACCCATGTCTTTCTTAAAGGATGAATAGGAAACATCACAGGCAAATGGAATGGAGTCTTCCATACATATTACCCAACATATATTTGTATATAAAATTGGAATTAGTACTATATATATTATATATAGAACACTGGCAATACCAATTGGTATAATATATTATATATATTGCCAGTGTTCTATATATAGAACCAATTATATATAATTTATAAATATATAACTCCCTCTCCAAATATTTTAATACCACTCTACCTTCCCTTCAATTATAGATATTCTGGGGCACCTGGGTGGCTCAGTTGGTTAAGCGACTGCCTTCGGCTTAGGTCATGATCCTGGAGTCCCAGGATCGAGTCCCACATTGGGCTCCCTGCTCAGCAGGGAGTCTGCTTCTCCCTCTGACCCTCCCCCCTCTCATGTTCTCTCTCTCATTCTCTCTCTCTCTGTCTCAATTAAATAAATAAAAATCTTTAAAAAATAAATAAATGTTTAAAAATATTATAGATATTTCTATGATGTTGCTCCTTAGGGTTCTTAATTATTCCCCACATCTACCCATACTCCAAACTGAAGAGAAAAACGAAATATTAAAGGCATCCTTACCAGTGAGAGTATTAAATACAAAAAGTATTAGCAGGAAATATAAGCTCTTAATTGGTACATCTCAGAATTATCACTAAGTCAGCCCCTGCATTTATTTGGAAACCTACCCCAAATTCTTAAACTTTTTATGAGAATTCAGCTGAACTATTTGTCAGTTCCCTGAGCCCCTAAATGGATGCACATCATGGAAAGGGAAAGTTCTTGCCCAATTTTTTGATCTACCTGAAATTAAACTGAACTGCAATCTTCAGGGATTGGAGGGCCACTTCATGCTGGCAGGAAGGAGAAGAATGGCAAGAAAATGAAGGCACACAGCTGTGGAGAAACATGGGGGCTCCGGTGAAGAACAGGGTATCCCATCTGCCATATCACATCAAGCTCCACTGGGTTTGGGGCATCTGCGGAGGGTAAAGAGGCAGCAAGAAAGCACTTCTCCAAGAATGGGGGAAAGAGGACATTTGGTGCCATCCACCTGACACATTTTTGCTCAGCCTTTGCACTTGAAATACAGTACCTTTCACAGATGGAAAGAAAGAACAGCTATGCCAGTGACAAAACTGGAACACGGAGGGGAAATTCATAACACTTTGCACTCCAGGTTTCCAGGGAGGATGTGCCATACATACTAAGTAAGCATGACACAATTTAACAGCAATAGCCTGGCTGGGCTCAAGCTGTTCATTTAAAGTTCCAGGTACTGTAAGGAAGAATCAATTTGATGGAGAGACTGTAAAGACTTCTGGGGAGAAGGGACATGAAGAGAAACACTCTTGCAGAGAACTCAGCCTAAAATCAGAAGAGCTCACAAAGAAAGATTCTCCTGTGCACTTAGAGGGCACTCCTGGGAATTCTGAATGGCATTCTATGGCAGGGAATATTTGCAGAGCTGTGATCACACTGGTGTTAGGGCTGTACTGGGATTAAGAGGCACACCAAGCACTAGAGTAGGTGATGCTATTTAGGAAAATCTGGACATTTAGCAAATGCGCATTAAGAGCCTACAGATTCTGCTGTGCAGCGTGGTCATGATCCACACAAGTGTCAATGTGAGGCAGACCTAGATTTTCCTTTCTGGCTCGGCCCCTTGCTAACCATGGGAACCTGGACCAGTTACCACATTTCTTGGAACCTCAGTGTCCTCATCTGTCAGATAACTGCATTCCTCTCACAGGGAAGTGGATACAATTAAATTGGGTAGCATATATCAAGAATCTGGTCTAGTGGCTGGCAGATGACAGTGAATAAAAGTCAAGCTAGACAAGTAACAATATAATTCCTCTTTGCTCTGTTTGTCTTCTTTTACTTCTAAGGTGATAGCAGTAGAAGTATGAGTACTATTAGTCACAGTGACAGTACTCTTCATAGTTTTAACATCTAACAATCACATTAAATACCTATCATACTGAGTAGTGACCGTATTAAGATATTGTACTCTGAGCTTTATATAAATTATTTCTTTTAATATTCATATAGCCTCAAGTACCTTAAGAGGTTATTTTTCTTTCATTTATACAGATGATAAGACTCAGAGAGAGATGAAGGACTTATCTGAAGTCACACAGAGTTAGCTGAGCTCAAATTTAAACCCAGGTCTGTCTTACTCTGAAGCTCAGAACTTCATTAGGTGATTCCAAATATGAGATAAACATAGCTGGGATTAGTATAGCTTCTGACCAAGGTTGCTCAGAAAGGCTGGACAGAAGAGATAATATTTGAAGAGAGCCTTAGAGGATGGAGAGCTTTTTCAAGATGGGGAAGGATCTCCCAGACAGAAAGAACCATCTCAACAACTAACAAGGGCCTGAAAGTATTTAGCATGTGCCATGGCTGGAGGTCTGGGCCTTTTGGAGGGAGCTGAGTCAGGGCCTTCAAAAAAGGTGTCAAAGCAGCCAGCAGAGTGTCGTAGGATACTGAATGTAATCACTGCTGCTCTGGAATTTCAGCGGAGATGCGAAGGTCAAGAACACAATTGTAGGTACCCCATATCTACAAAGTCTAAGGTACTGTGCTAAATCATCTCAACAAGATCAGAAGAGGACCGTCCCTGAGCCAGTGCTGCCAGAACGAGGTGATCACCCTCTCCAACCACGTAAAAGGCTGAGGTTGAAAAAATCAAAAGAGTAATTTCTTTGGAAAAAATTGTTGAGTATTCTACTTCTCCCTGGACGAAGGGAGTAAAGGGCTTCAGCCTCACTTCAAACCTAGTATAACAGGGGGGAAAGAGACTAATGGAAAAGCTTGACATGTGTCTCCAGGAATCTAGGGGACACAGGGACTAGTGTTTGATCGGTGCTGGAAAAATTCAAAGGTGAAAGACCAGATAGTGAAAAAGGAGAAAGAAAGACCTTGTTCTTTCAGCACGAAGAAAAAGAGAGCTGTGTGGGAAGGGAGATGTTTCTCCACCCATGACATGGCAAAGGGGCTTTTACTTTCCTGTTTCTAGATGTGGATTCTGTGAGGGAAAAAAAAGCCTCTCTGACCCAACCCAAAATGACTCTTCACAGGAGGAACAGATGGGGATACATTGTGTCCCCTACACTGAAGTGGCCTTTGAGAAGCCCAGGGGATGAGGTAGACAGTTCTAAGTGGCCAGCAGGTGAGCATTACTACTCATAAAATGTACTGTAGTCTGAGATCTTCAGCAGAGGAACTCTGAGGATCCAACAAAAATATCCCCCAAGGGAAAGAGCCAACAGTAGTCAGTCCATAGTCCAGAGCACAGAAATGAAGATGGCAACTGTAATAACCTCCCTCAACTCTCCCCACTATCTAATTGCTCTTTCTGATGCCTCCATGGTCAAGACCTGCTTTTTCACTGAAGTTTTTAATTAGTGGAAGTAACTGGAATCTTTTTATTAAGCATGTCTTGGAAAGCTCTTCCATCCAGTCTTGGGGAACAATGGTTTTAACATCATCTACAATGAGGATGAGGAGGCTGAGAAAACATGAAGTTGCTTTCAGGCTTGTATCCTACTGAGACCACCTAATAGAATAAAAATCCACCAGAACTGTAAAGTAGCAATTACACTAATGACAATAATCAATCTATACAAATTCTTCACCTACCACATATTCTTCCTCATCCTGTTGTCTGGTCTCTTCACCAACCCACAGGGGCTTTGGGTTTTGTCCTTAGTCTCTCCTTGTTAGGTTCTAGAATCTGGTGAGCCACACAGATTTTTCTTTCATAACCACCACTCACACTGGTTTGTTTCTGCCAAATCAATACTCATGTTTGAAGGGCAGGAAGTACAAAGTGTTTTTAGGTGAAGGGCTAATCCATTGAAATTTGAAAACTAGATTAGCTCTTTATTTTGAAAGGACATAAATGTCATGCTACTAAGTTCATACTTTTTTTTCTCTTTTGCAGATATAGGGAGATACTGAAGGATTTTAATCTGAGTGGTGACATGGTTATATTTGAAGGTTTTCATCTTTAATTATTTTTGGCAGCAAGTATGGGGAATAGATTGAATAAGGAAGAAACGAGAGATAGGAAAATCAATTAAGAGGTAAGCCTGAGATAAATAACCTATATAGTTAGTGGAAGAAAAATTAAAATTTTCCTATGACCCATCGAAAGCAGGCACTGAAGTGCAGTAAGCATGTAAACATTGAAGGAGCAGACTAATAAATCAAGCCGGATAATCATCTGAAAATAAAGACTTTGATGTCAGCTGCAGACTGTGTATTGACTGATAAATTAGGACTCTGGTCCTTCTAACTATCACAAATTTTATTTTCATGCATTATCTCAGAGTCTTGGATTATAAATTTCAATGAGATTTTCTGTCTCGTGGACTTAATTGCATGGATCTTCTTGCAAGGTTAGGAAAAGGAAAATGGCTTCATGTCTCCTAACATCTGCTGTCCTTAGACAAAAAGGAAACTCTCTTCCCCTCTCCCTCTCAAGTACTTCTTACATCTAAATGGCAAATGCATTTTTTATAAAGTAGGTTTTTATTATTATTAAGCAAAATGGTATTTGTATTTCACTTGCAGCCCCATCTGGAATGATTCTTTTATTTTACATTAGCTTTACTTTGGTCTTATTATTTTCACAAACATTTTTAAAACTTCTTTGAAAATAACATTAAATGCTTTGGGGCATTAGCCAAATGCAATTCCCTGAGAAACATCAAAAGAAAAGCTGGACTTACTGAGAACAATTTTCCATTGTAATATACCAAAGTAACAATAAAATTTTTGTTAGAGAAAAGGCATGATAATATTCTTTGCCAATTTACATACCCTGATTTCTCCTGTAATTAATGGGCCACACATTCCTGCCTCTGTCCCTAGGAGCCGTCTGGTCACATACTTGACCCTTTTCACCTTGTTTCTCTAGTCACAAGTACTAGAGGATTCAGCCTGCACCTATTTTATTTTGGACATACTCTTTTTATCCTTTTCAAATCTTCATATTTATTATCAGTTTTGGTTAGGATCATTCCCTCGTAAATGCAGGGAATCATTGAAATAGTAATACTAATAGCAACCATTTATTGAATGCGTACCATATGCCAGGTATCACATTCAGGATTTTCTTCCATTATCTCCATTTATCTGCACAAGTCCAGGATATAGAAATACTATTTCTATTTTACAAATGATAAAACAAGCTCAAAGAAGTTAAGTGATCTGCCCAAAGTCATACAACTGATAAATAAGTTTGAAAAGCCAGAAAACCTTCCAATAGTTAAGAACAGAAATAAGTGGGGGGGGGGGGAGGGCACCAGAAAACATAAGCACTGGAATTCCACTCTTGAATATTGGGAGTCAGTGATGTTGACCTGGTACCTTCCAACTTTGAAATTATAGAATGCTAATTAGCTCCAGATGAAAAGCTTTTGATTGGGCCCTGGAAACACTAAATCCCCTTCCTGACACTGACTCATTTTGTGTCCTATGCTAGTCACATAACCTTGTTGAACCTCATTTTCTTCACTTGCAAAATGGAAATAATAATATGTATGGTACAGGGGTGTTGTGGAGTTTAATTAGCATTTCTAAGTTACTTTGAGATGATCAGATGAAAGGTATACTTTAAATTTACAACATTAATTATTATTTTTATTGTACATAATCATTTGAAAATACAAGAAGCTCTTGGATGTTACTTTACCATAGCATATATTACAGCACAGGACTTCTTCTGAAAACTATGCTGTTATGGTTAAATATGACCTGCTCATTCATTCCCAGAGAAATCAACTTGGGAACCATATGAAAAATAGGGTAACTCACAGAAACAGGGAAAAGTATATCAGGTAGGTATTGGTTTGACCAGTTAGAGCAGACACACCTAACTGTTGAAGTAAACACAACAGCGGTAGCGATAATTGAAGGAAACAAAGATAGAGGTTGATTGCAAAACAATATAATGGTGCCTCTATTTGAAGTGTGCTTTTCTTGTTAGGAACCCAAAGCAATTTACCAATATTATCTCCATAAGGAGGAGAGCAAAGAGGAGTCCACTTTAAAGACAGATGAATGGAGACTTAGTGACTAAGTGGTTTGCCCAAGGTCACTGAGTCCGTTGCTAGCAGCAGGGTTCAGTCTGTCCTCTCCCTTGGTGAGGTCAAAGAGTTCGCTACAGGTGGAGCTGGAAATGGAACTCAGGTGTTTTGTATCTAATAACTGGGTGATGTTACCTCTCTTCAAACAAATGGGTATAGTCTGAGGATAAAGGCGTCTTAAAAAAGAGTCCTTTGAAATATCTAAATAAAAGCTCTATTAATGCTTAGAGGCTCTAGGGAGGGTTGGGTAGGTCTCTCCTAGTTTAACAGTACTCGGGAAAGCATGTTTCTTATTCCATGGTTTAATTGCTGCAATTTCTGTTTTCATCAGTGATGGTAAATGTCCCAAAGGGGTTTTATTTCTTATGGTGCATTTCCCATCACTGGGGGAAAAATAGGCTTCTACAGAGGGTGAGTAGGACCTCAAAACTTGTTCAATAGATTATTTATTTCATATCAGGAAATCTTCAAAATGTTTGACCCGAGCCTAACTCTCAGGAAGTGCTAGCATGTATTCGTCTCAGATATATCAGATCTTAAAACTCTCTTTCCTCATATGTCCACTTTTTGGCTTCATAAACATCCTTAATATAATTCTCACCTAAGCTTACAAGATATAGAATATGAGAGAAATCTCACTGATATTTGACTTGGGTGTCTTACAATATCTGAGACCACTCAACTATAAAAAAAAAAATCACCAAAAATGCCATTACCAGGTTTTATTTTACGTTAACTTGCCTGGAGTTATTAGCAGACATCTTTTATGTGATTAGGATCCATCATGAGAAACACCTGGGTGATATTTCTGCAAATCAGGCAAGTATTTCTCATTGATGTTGTTTTCAAGTTTAAGAAATTTCTCTCTCTCTTTCCCTTGATAAAGGCATACTATAAATTGTTTCATGCGGAGACTCAGAAAATATATAAATACAAAAACAAAGCATTAAAAAAAGCAGAAAGTACCAACTTATTGAAAACTTGCCAGAAAAACAATGTATGAAAAACTTCCCTGATAAGACCAAACAAACTTGTTTGAGAAAAAGGTGAGATGATGAGAAATTTGATAAAGTGTAATAAATTATCACACTGAGGATGTGTTTACACACTTGCGAGTTGATACAAATAATAACTTTCAGAATTCCTTCTGTTTAATTCTTTATGATTTAATTGGTTTTTATTATTGAATGCATCTGTAAATATAATTGTGTCAAGTGGCAATGTCTTTAACCAAAAATCAGCTCCAAACTTTTGAATCATTTTCTTTTTCTGTGTGCAGCATCTAGATCCCAAATGGTGGTTGCTTTACATCTACAACAGTCTTATAGACCAATTCTACCTGTTTGGATGTCTCTGACTCACTCACTCAGGTTCACAGTATTCTAATTAATTAGTGGGGCAAGTTTCTACCCTGCATTATTTATCACACAATCTCCAGCTTTAAGACTTGTATCAACTCTGGGCCAAACAATACAACATACAGCAACTTGTGAAGAGTTATTTTCACATAAACTTAGCTTCAAAATAACCAACACCCACACTAGTCTGCAACGGTTAGTCCTCTAATGCCCAGACACATCATCAAACAGTACAGTGATAATATATCCTGGAGCTAATAATCCAATAGTTTGATTTCCCTAGAGATAAGTAAAAAGTATCTTTGGGTGACTTTGATTTTCCCATTAATATTTAGGAATCTAGAAAAGTTATTACACATTAAGCTTTTTTAAAATGTCTCTTTAAATAAATTTTCCTGGCCAAAAGGATAAGTTGTATTAATTGCCAAACACTCAGAATCTTCCTTCCCTCTGCCAATTAGCATTGCTTTGGATTTTTCTGTGACAATCGAGAACAGTGACATCGCCAAATGCTAGTGAGGATGTGGAGCAACAGGAGTTCATTGCTGGTGGAAATAAAAAATGGTACAGCCACTTTCGAAGATAGTTTGGCAGTTTCTTACAAAATAAAGCATATGTTCCCACATGATCCAGCAATTATGCTCCTTGGTATTTACCCAAAGAAACTGAAAACTTATGCCTACACAAAAACCAGCACACAGATGTTTACAGCAGTTTTGTTTATAGTTATCAAAACTTGGAAGAAACCAAGATGTTCTTCAGTAGGTGAACAGATAAATAAACTGTGGTATATCCAGACAATGGAATATTACTCATTGCCAAAAAGAAATAAGCTATTAAAGGCACAAAAAGGAGGAAACTGAAATGCATATTACTAAGTGAAAGAAGCCACTCTGAAAAGGCTACAAAGTATATGATTACAACTAGATGACATTCTCAGAAGACAAACTATGGAGACTGTAAAAGGATCAGTGACTGCCAGGCATTGAGAGTGAAGGGAGGGATGACTAGGCAGAGTACACAGGATTTTAGGACAGTGAAAGTACTCTGTTTAATGCCATAATGCTGGATTCATGTCAATATACATTTCTACAAACCCATAGAACATACAACACCAAGAGTGAACCCTAAGCTAAAGCACAGAATTTGTGTGATGAGAATGTGTCACTGTAGGTCCATCCATTGTAACAAATGTACCCCTCTGGGAGGGGATGATGTCAATAATGGGGGAGGCTGTGGGGGGGGCGGATCAAGATGGCGGAGGAGTAGGAGACCTGGATTTCGTCTCCTCTCAGGAATTCAGCTGGATAGGGATCAAACCATTCTGAACACCTACAAACTCAACAGGAGATCGAAGAAAAGAACAGCAACAACTGTCTGAACAGAAAAGCGACCACTTTCTGGAAGGTAGGACGTGCGGAGAAGTGAATCTGAGGCAATATTCGGGAGGATAGACAGCGGGGGGGGGGGGCCTCCGTCGGCCGCTTCTAGCAAGTGATAGAACCACGGAGCACAAAATCGGAACTTTTAAAAGTCTGCTAGCACCGCTGAGGGACGTCACTCTGGTGGCTAAGCGGGGGGTGGAACCCTCTGGGACAGTGTGGGCTCAGGACCCTTGGGGTCACAGAAAGACCGGGGGTGCCTGAGGGCGGTAGAGCTCCCAGGTATCGGAGCAGGGAAGCCGGTTGCAGAGGCGGAGCCCAGGCGCGGGCTCTCAGCTCGGGGTGGCCATAAACCGTGATCCGCGGCCCAGTCGGGCCCCTGCTCCTCCAGCAGGGACCCAACAAGCGGCAGATCCGGGGACACTCACCTTCCTCCCCCGGGAGGAGCCGCGCGGGAGTGCACCGCAGGGATCTGCTGGGTTTGGAGACTCCACACGGGGTGATAGAAACACGCGGTCACAGGCCGGGTGAGCACAGAGTGCGGCCGGAGACAGGGAGACGGGAGTGACTGACGGCTTTTCTCTGGGGGCGCACTGAGGAGCGGGGCCTGAGTTCTCGGCTCCTCCGGGGTGGAGATTGGGAGGCCGCCATTTTCACTCTCCGCCTCCAAAGCTGTACGGAAAGCTCGCAGGGAACAAAAGGCCCGGAGAGCAAACCCGAGCAGATTACTTAGCCGGGAGGGGGCAAGGGCGGGGCAATTCCGCCTCCGGCAGAGACATTTGGAAACCACGGCAACAGGCCCCTCCCCAGAAGACCAGCGAGAACAGCCAGCCAAGACCAAATTTACCGATCAATGAGAACGGCAGAACTCCAGCACTAAGGGAATACTACACATAGAATTCATGGCTTTTTTACCATGATTCTTTAGTCTTTCAAAGTTAATTTTTTTAACCGTTTTTTTTCTTTTTCTTTTTTTTTTTGAATTTTTCTTTTTCCCTTTTTCAACCAACATCTTATCAATCCCTTTTTAAAAAAAAACATTTTTATTTTTCATTTTTAGAGACATATTCTATCCCTTTGTAGTAGTTACCTGTATTTTTGGCATATATATATAAGTTGTTCTCTCTTTAAAATTTTGAGATAGTTTCTTCTAACAGATCAAAATATACCCTAAATCTCTAGTATATGGTTTTTTTTCTACTCCCCTGCCTGATCACATTCTCTCCCTTTTTTTTTCCTTTTTTAAATCCTCTTCTTCCTTTTTTCAAACAACTTCTTATCAATTCCTTTTATAAAATTTTTATAATTACCATCCTTACAGTCATATTCCATCCCTTCATCATATCAACCCTGATTTTTGTACATATATATTAGTTTTTCTTTCTTTAAAATTTTGGGAGGCACTTTCTTCTAACAGACCAAAATACACCCAAAATCTAGTGTGTGGCACTAATCTATATACCAGCCTGATCATATTTGATCACATTCTGGTTTTTTTGTTGTTGTTGTTGTTTTGTTTTGTTTGTTTTTGTTTGTTTTTATCTTTATTTTTTTCTTTTTTTTCTTTTTCTTTTTTCTCTCTTTCCCTTTCTTTTCCCACTGTTTCAGGTCTTTTCTGATTTGTTTAGAGTATATTTTCTGGGGACGTTGTTACTCTGCTAGCATTTTGTTCTCTCATTAATCTATTCTCCTCTGCACAAATGACAACACAGAAAAAATCACCTCAACAAAAAGAACAAGAGGTAGTACCAACTGCCAGGGACCTAATCAATACGGACATTAGTATGATGTCAGATCTAGAGTTCAGAATCATCACTTTAAAGATACTAGCTGGGCTTGAGAAAAGCATGGAAGTTATTAGAGAAACCCTTTCTGGAGAAATAAAAGAACTAAAATCTAACCAAGTCGAAATCAAAAAGGCTATTAATGAGGTGCAATCAAATATGGGGGCACTAACTGCTAGGATAAATGAGGCAGAAGAGGGAATCAGTGAGATAGAAGACCAAATGATGGAAAATAAAGAAGCTGAGAAAAAGAGATAAACAACTACTGGATCACGAGGGCAGAATTCAAGAGATAAGCGATACCATAAGACGAAACAACATTAGAATAATTGGGATCCCAGAAGAAGAAGAAAGAGAGAAAGTGGCAGAAGGTATAATAGAGCAAATGATAGCAGAGAACTTCCCTAAATTGGAGAAGGAAACAGGCATGAAAATCCAGGAAGCACAGAGAACCCCTCTCAAAATCAATAAAAATAGGTCAACACCCCGACATCTAATAGTAAAACTTATGAGTCTCATAGACAAAGAGAAAATCCTGAAAGCAGCTCGGGAGAAGAGATCTGTAACCTACAATGCTAGAAACATTAGATTGGCAACAGACCTATCCACAGAGACCTGGCAGGCCAGAAAGGACTGGCAGGATATATTCAGAGCACTAAATGAGAAAAATATGCAGCCAAGAATACTCTATCCAGCTAGGCTGTCATTGAAAATAGGAGAGATAAAAAGCTTCCAGGACAAACAAAAACTAAAGGAATTTGCAAACACAAAACCAGCCCTACAGGAAATCTTGAAAGGGGTCCTCTAAGCAAAGAGAGAGCCTAAAAGCAACATAGACCAGAAAGGAACACAGACAATATACAGTAACAGTCACCTTACAGACAATACAATGGCACTAAATTCCTATCTTTCAATAGTTACCCTGAATGTAAATGGGCTAAATGCCCCAATCAAAAGACACAGGCTATCAGATTGGATTAAAAAACAAGACCCATCGATATGCTGTCTGCAAGAGACTCATTTTAGAACCAAAGACACCCCCAGATTGAAAGTGAGGGGGTGGAAAACCATTTACCATGCTAATGGACACCAAAAGAAAGCTGGGGGGGCAATCCTTATATCAGACAAATTAGATTTAAACCAAAGACTGTAATAAGAGATGAGGAAGGATGCTATATCCTACTTAAAGGGTCTGTCCAACAAGAAGATCTAACAATTATAAATATCTATGCCCCTAACATGGGAGCAGCCAATTATATAAGCCAATTAATAACAAAAGCAAAGAAACACATCAACAACAATACAATAATAGTGGGGGACTTTAATACCCCCCTCACTGAAATGGACAGATCATCTAAGCAAAAGATCAACAAGGAAATAAAGACTTGAAATGACACACTGGACCAAATGGACTTCACAGACCTATTCAGAAGATTCCATCCCAAAGCAACAGAATACACATTCTTCTCTAGTGCCCATGGAACATTCTCCAGAATAGATCACATCCTAGGTCATAAATCAGGTCTCAACCGGTACCAAAAGATTGGGATCATTCCCTGTGTATTTTTGGACCACAATGCTTTGAAACTAGAACTCAATCACAAGAGGAAAGTCAGAAAGAATTCAAATACATGGAGGCTAAAGAGCATCCTACTGAAGAATGAATGGGTCAACAAGGAAATTAAAGAAGAATTTTAAAAATTCATGGAAACCAATGAAAATGAAAACACAACTATTCAAAATCTTTGGGATGCAGCAAAGGCAGTCCTAAGAGGAAAGTATATAGCAATACAAGCCTTTCTCAAGAAACAAGAAAGGTCTCAAGTACACAACCTAACCCTACACCTAAAGGAGCTGGAGAAAGAACAGCAAATAAAGCCTAAACCCAGCAGAAGAAGAGAAATAATAAAGATCAGAGCAGAAATCAATGAAAGAGAAACCAAAAGAACAGTAGAACAGATCAACGAAACTAGGAGCTGGTTCTTTGAAAGAATTAACAAGATTGATAAACCCCTGGCCAAACTTATCAGAAAGAAAAGAGAAATGACCCAAATCAACAAAATCATGAATGAAAGAGGAGAGATCACAACCAACACCGAAGAAATACAAACAATTATAAGAACATATTATGAGCAATTCTATGCCAGCAAATTAGATAATCTGGAAGAAATGGATGCATTCCTAGAGATGTATCAACTACCAAAACTGAACCAGGAAGAAATAGAAAACCTGAACAGACCTATAACCACTAAGGAAATTGAAGCAGTCATCAAAAATCTCCCAACAAACAAAAGCCCAGGGCCAGATGGCTTTCCAGGGGAATTCTACCAAACATTTAAAGAAGAATTAATACCTATTCTTCTGAAACTGTTCCAAAAAATAGAAATGGAAGGAAAACTTCCAAACTCATTTTATGAGGCCAGCATTACCTTGATCCCAAACCAGACAAAGACCCCATCAAAAGGAGAATTACAGACCAATATCCCTGATGAACATGGATGCAAAAATTCTCACCAAAACACTAGCCAATAGGATCCAACAGTACCTTAAAAGGATTATTCACCACGACCAAGTGGGATTTATCCCTGGGCTGCAAGGTTGGTTCAACATCCGCAAATCAATCAACGTGATACAATACATTAACAAAAGAAAGAAAAAGAATCATATGATCCTCTCAATAGATGGAGAAAAAGCATTTGACAAAGTACAGCATCCTTTCTTGATCAAAACTCTTCAGAGTATAGGCATAGAGGGTACATACCTCAATATCATAAAAGCCATCTATGAAAAACCCACAGCGAATATCATTCTCAATGGGGAAAAACTGAGAGCTTTCCCCTTAAGGTCAGGAACGCGGCAGGGATGTCCACTATCACCACAGCTATTCAACATAGTATTGGAAGTCCTAGCCACAGCAATCAGACAACAAAAGGAAATAAAAGGCATCCAAATCGGCAAAGAAGAAGTCAAACTCTCACTCTTTGCAGATGATATGATACTTAATGTGGAAAACCTCAAAGACTTCACCCCGCGGGGCGCCTGGGTGGCTCAGTCGTTAAGCGTCTGCCTTCGGCTCAGGTTATGATCCCAGGGTCCTGGGATCGAGCCCCGCATCAGGCTCCCTGCTCAGCAGAAAGCCTGCTTCTCCCTCTCCCACTCCCCCTGCTTGTGTTCCCTCTCTCGCTGTGTCTCTCTCTGTCAAATAAATAAAATCTTTAAAAAAAAAAAAAAAAAAAAGACTCCACCCCAAAACTGCTAGAACTCATACAGGAATTCTGTAAAGTGGCAGGATATAAAATCAATGCACAGAAGTCAGTAGCATTCCTATACACCAACAACAAGACAGAAGAAAGAGAAATTAAGGAGTCGATCCCATTTACAATTGCACTCAAAACCATAAGATACCTAGGAATAAATCTAACCAAAGAGGCAAAGGATCTGTACTCAGAAAACTATAAAATACTCATGAAAGAAATTGAGGAAGACACAAAGAAATGGAAAAACGTTCCATGCTCATGGATTGGAAGAACAAATATTGTGAAGATGTCAATGCTACCTGGAGCAATCTACACATTCAATGCAATCCCCATCAAAATACCTTCCACTTTTTTCAAAGAAATGGAACAAATAATCCTAAAATTTGTATGGAACCAGAAAAGACCCCACATAGCCAGAGGAATGTTGATAAAGAAAAGCAAAGGTAGTGGCAACACAATTCCGGACTTCCAGCTCTATTACAAAGCTGTCATCATCAAGACAGTATGGTACTGGCACCAAAACAGGCACATAGATCAATGGAACAGAATAGAGAGCCCAGACATGGACCCTCAACTCTATGGTCAACTCATCTTTGACAAAGCAGGAAAGAATGTCCAATGGAAAAATGACAGTCTCTTCAACAAATGGTGTTGGGAAAATTGAATAGCCACGTGCAGAAGAATGAAACTGGACCATTTCCTTACACCACACACAAAAATAGACTCCAAATGGTTGAAAGACCTCAATGTGAGACAGGAGTCCATCAAAATCCTAAAGGAGAACACAGGCAGCAACCTCTTCAACCTCAGCCGAAGCAACTTCTTCCTAGAAACATCACCAAAGGCAAGGGAAGCAAGGGCAAAAATGAACTATTGGGACTTCATCAAGATAAAAAGCTTTTGCAAAGCAAAGGAAACAGTCAACAAAACCAAAAGACAACGGACAGAATGGGAGAAGATATTTGCAAATGACATATCAGATAAAGGGCTAGTATCCAAAACCTATAAAGAATTCATCAAACTCAACACCCAAAGAACAAAGAATCCAATCAGGAAATGGGCAGAAGACATGAACAGACATTTTTCCAAAGAAGACATCCAAATGGCCAACAGACATATGAAAAAGTGCTCAATATTGCTCAGCATCAGGGAAATCCAAATCAAAACCTCAAGAGATACCACCTCACACCAGTCAGAATGGCTAAAATGAACAAGTCAGGAAACGACAGATGTTGGCGGGGATGCGGAGAAAGGGGAACCCTCCTACACTGTTGGTGGGAATGCAAGCTGGTGCAGCCACTCTGGAAAACAGGATGGAGGTTCCTCAAAAAGTTGAAAATAGAGCTACCCTATGATCCAGCAATTGCACTACTGGGTATTTACCCCAAAGATACAAAAGTAGGGATCCGAAGGGGTACGTGCACCCCGATGTTTATAGCAGCAATGTCCACAATAGCCAAACTGTGGAAAGAGCCAAGATGTCCATCGACAGATGAATGGATAAAGAAGAAGTGGTATATATATACAATGGAATATTATGCAGCCATCAAAAGGAATGAGATCTTGCCATTTGCAACGATGTGGATGGAACTGGAGGGTATTATGTTGAGCGAAGTAAGTCAAACAGAGAAAGACATGTATCATATGACTTCACTGATATGAGGAATTCTTAATTGCAGGAAACAAACTGAGGGTTGCTGGAGTGGGGGGTGGGGTGGGAGGGAGGGGGTGACTGGGTAATAGACACTGGGGAGGGTATGTGCTCTGGTAAGCGCTGTGAATTGTGCAAGACTGTTGAATCTCAGATCTGTATCTCTGATACAAATAATGCAATATATGTTAAGAAAAAAAAAAGAAGAAGAAGAAGGTAGCAGGAGGGGAAGAATGAAGGGGGGGAAATCGGAGGGGTAGACGAACCATGAGAGACAATGGACTCTGAAAAACAAACTGAGGGTTCTAGAGGGGCAGGGGGTGGGAGGATGGGTTAGCCTGGTGATGGGTATTGAGGGGGGCACGTTCTGCATGGAGCACTGGGTGTCATGCACAAACAATGAATCATGGAACACTTCATCTAAAACTAATGATGCAATGTATGGGGATTAACATAAGAATAAAAAAAATTAAAAAAAATAATGGGGGAGGCTGTGTATATGTGGGGGCAAGAGATGTATATGGAAAAATCTCGATACCTTTCTCTCAATTTGTGAATCTAAAACTGCTCTGAAAAACTAAAGTATTTAAAAACATCCACACATAAATACCCTTTATTCTGTTTAAACTGAGTTAGAGAATCCAGTGAGTTAAGAGCGGCACATAAAGGCCAGAATTCAGTCCACATGTATAAGAAACCCAAAAACGTACTTACTAGATGGAATCAGCATGAGCTTCAGTTTCAGAGGAATAATGATGCCACTATGTTGGTAAAATCCTACCTGAAATATGATGTTCTATTTTATTTACCTGTCTTAGAAAGTTACTTATGTTGAGTTTGGAAATAGAATACAGGTACTCCAATATAATTTTAAGTCCTCACAAAGGTCTTAAACACAACCTGCTCTACCTGCAAAATGTTGCATGCCCTGCTTCTAGGAGAAGCAGCTAAGATATGTAAAAGTTATAAGTAAAGCCATCTTTCCTGGGAGGTGATGAAAGCCTACCATATTGTCATGAGAGGAGTCAGGGGTACAGTTGGAATGTATTTGCAATAGAGAACAATGACTGGATTATATCAGGTTGAACGGCAGCAAGTCTTACAGAGAGGTGTCCTTGGCTTCTATCCTTGGTGATTCAATACAGCCTTCCCAGGTCTCTTGGATATGGCTGCATAAACTTCATTCTCAATGTTTCTTTCATTTCTTTAATTTTCAAACATGAGTAGGACCAAAGCCACAAGATGACTGCCTCTTTACTTATAAATGCCCTCCCTCCTGGTTCAGAAGATCACACCCAGCTCTACAGTAATTCATCAACTTAAAAGCCAAGCAAAAGGAATCCCAAACCGATCTCTGCTCACTCCCTGCAAATCTGCTTTGGTTCAGCTGGGTGTCCAGTGGACTGAGTCATGTAATTACCCCATGGGAAACAGAATTGGACTGCCTTTAAATGCCATGGACTGATCCCATAAGCTCCATTATTTCTTTTAATAAAACATGGTTGTGCTTGTTTGGTGTTTGTATTTTTTAATAGTAATCAAAATTATATGGACTCTAATTTTCCACAAATGCATCTTAATCATACAGAAAGTATAATTAATTGGTTTAGTCAAGGAAGACTCTTGCCTCCTGCATCACTGTTCCAGACGATGAAGGTATGTTTTAGCCTTTACTTCTCAGCAGACATTAACTGGGACTTTTGTGGTCTCCTACAAGGAAAGAACAAAAGTAAATACTGACCATTCTATCCTTTGTACTCAATTAAAGATCCTAATATGAAGGTCTCTTGGGACTGTCCATTTAGGTTTATCAAATATAGCTTATAACTCATTCCATCCAAAGCACTGTGAAGCTTATTCCAAGGCCCACAGTTGCATGTGTTCACGATTTAGTGCTATGTGGGCAGGAGCTTTCACTCTCTGAGGACTTCTTGGCTTAGATATTAAATCATGATCAGGCCCACACCCTGGGTGACATTTTCCTCTTTCTTCTTAATTCCCACGTAAAACTCCCACTGAAGTAATGAGGAAGATTCATGTGTGTGGGAGGCTGACTTGGTATGGTATTCACATAGGTTCTTAACCAGCAAAGAAGAGTTGCATTTCGTCTGCTCACAATGCATTAATGCATGTCATAATCTCCCCTCCTGGCATCAACAACCGATTTCAGTTCAGAAACTAGAATGGTAAGTATTGCACATGCTCCAGAATCCAGCCATCGGGCCCCTATTAAAAACATTTGGCTTTTCTAGAATTTAACAACACAACTCTATTAATGTGAACCAAGCTCAAGATGGCAAATCCTACACAGCTTGAAAACTCCGTGTTAGAGGAGTCGAAGTCAGCCTGCCCAGCTGACAAGTGACTCAATAACTGAAGTTTAATTGTCTTTGCTGTTTGCCAGTAACTGTAAGCCGGTACTTATCTTGGCCTCACTGTGCTGGTTCACCAGCATTTTTCAGTTGGGAAAGTACGTGAACTACAGTGGTTGTGCTAGATGAAAATAGGTGTATTATCATTGGCATTTTGGACAAGCCTTTGGCATTTCATTGCTCTGGCACAGCACACGAGAGCATTACATTGTGTATGAAGCGACTGGCCAAGATGATGAAATGTTGGCTCTCCTCCAAAATTTCAAGTGGTTTACACCCAGTATCGGCTAGGAAGGCATTTGTTCATGCATAGGTTGACATTCTCAGCTTAGAAAAGCCTGGGAACCTACCTTCTTTCGCTCACTCATCCACTTTCACACATTTACAAATACAAAACCTGATGTCTGAAACTCATAATGCTTCTAACAGAAATATAAATCATGAGAGAAACTCATAGACTGAAGATGAGTGATTTAGATGACTGAATAAGATCCAACATTTGAATTTTGAGTCATGAAACACTGGAGATTTTGCAAGATAAGAGTGCCAATGTATTTGCAGTTAAGCTTTCAATTTTGGGTACATTCTTAATATTTTAGAAGAAATAAAATCTACAGGTAGTCACCAAAAATCATTTCAACCTTTCCACCCACCCTTTCTGCACATAAACCCCCCACCACAAGCACTAACAGGTAGAATAATGACGATGTGTTTTATCTCCTTTGTTTTTCTTTCCTCCCAAGAACTAACTATGAACAGGGAAATGAACTAACAGTGATTGGGAGGAGCCATAAGATTACTGATCACCTGAATAATTCAGAGCAAGTGGTCTTTCTGAAAGTAGCTTCCTTGTGGTAGATGAGGAGGATGCTATTTTCTGCACAACCTTTCTTTATTAGAAGGAACTCTGTTCTGTGAAACAAGTCTGATAAAGCATAAGCATTATAGTATGGGGACTACTTCCAACCATCAGTGGCCATGGGAAAACCACTTGTACTCTTTGGGCCTCAGTTTCCTCAACGGTAAGAAAACACACAACAACAACAACAACCCAAAAACTTGGTTTAATTATTTTTAAAGATCCTAATATATCTGGATTCTACATGACAACCTCTGGACTGCCATTTGTACAATGACTTCACCATTCTACTTTACTGGAAGAATGAGGAAATTAAACTCTCTCATACTTTTCTCCTTGATTTTCTACCACTGTGAAAATATATTATTGGCACATACAGAGGTGGAGCAAAGATGGTGCTTATGCCTCTCTATGCTGCCTTCAGAAAGGGAAATGCATTTTCATTCCAGTCTTTCCACACTACTGAGCTCTCTTATGGCTTTTGGAATCCCTCTGAGGGTAAAGAATACCTCTGAGGCAAGAAATATGTAGAAATGTATACGCCGTCACTAATAAATGACTGGACAGTACGGTCATTCCCTTCCACTCCAGTTCTTTACACCTTTTTAAGATGCCACAGCCCTATAGAAACAGCTACATATTATGTTTGAAGTGTTTTTTTGGTATAAAGGGAGCCAAGAAGATAATTTTTAGTCTTTACAAACCCAGAAATGCCTTGGTGTTTCTTGCCATGTTCTAGGTTCATAAAGAGAAACATTGTTCTCTACTAAAGGAGAGAATCTCCTCCTCACCCCCACCTCAGCCACAAGCACAAACAGCTAATGATCACTTAACTGTACGTCTCCAAGCAGTTTCTTTAACCTTAGGTTAAATTGATCTTTAATGCCATGAAACAACAGCCACCTGTTGAAAGCTTTTGAAATCCTGATGGACATTCTCATCTCCTATCACCAAAGTCTTTTCATTTTCAGAATAAATCATATCTACAACTCATTGCAGGAGACCATTACTATAAAGGAGTAGAATCCTCTAGCACCAAAGAATAACATACTAATTGACGTAGGTCAAAGGATCTTGGAATGGCAATAGCAGTTACTTGTTTGCACAAGCACTATGCCTTTAACTCTGGCCAGCTTATTCTGTGGCCAAATAAAAACAAGCTTTAGACAACCCACGTTGATTCATGGTCAACATCCTGGATTTGATGGCTTTACTTCTGCCTTGACCTTCACACCCACACTGGTCTTGCATTCTCCTGACTCAAGGACTCTTAATTCATTTAGGAATTTTGATTCCAGACACGTGTCCCTTGGATACATCCTCTGACACTAATCCTCAAGCTTTCACCTCTGCACACAACTAGACACTCAATTCAAGCCTCATTCTACCTCAGATCATTATGAAAGGGGCTTTCCTAAACTAACCTTCCAGCCCCAGAGCCTATACCAATGACAGATACTTAGCTTTGTGCTTTGGCAATATCTGACTGGGCCTACTGCCGGGGGGGGGGGTTGGCCCCTGTGCAACAGTCTACAATCCATGAGCCCTAATAGCCCATAAAAACTATAACTAGCATCGGGCTAAATCTATGGACTCAGTACATGGCAGACGTAGGGGTGTAGTCTGGCTGAGGATTTACATCCACTCATCTATTGTGCATTTGGCATATAGTTAAAAAGGAAAGAAAGCTATCCCAAAGGTAAACAGATTCATATCTGCTCCTTTACTAAATATTTACCAATCCAGAAATCATCCCATACTGATGGTTCTCAACTTTCATTACATATTGAAATCTGGAGAGTTTTAAAATTACTGATGCCCGCACCCCACGTACGATTCTCATTTCATTTGTTTAGGAAGCAGCCAAGATACAGGAATATTTCAATGTTAAACTCTAGAATTAACACTTAGTTGAAAAAGAATCACCACATATTTTAATACAGCAGGGAAGCCTGAGGTTCCGCATTTCTAATAAGCTTCCAGGTGTTGCTGATGCTGTTGGTTCATGAACAACACTTTGAACAGCAAGATGGAAACTAATATCTAACACTTGAAAAGCAACTCGCCTTATTTGCTAAGTTGATTTTTCTACCTACATGTAGTTGTTTCCTAACACCAAAGCCAGTGAAGACCCACCTTCCCCATTCTCCACTGCAGTTTTACAACCTAATTTCACAGAACACGTAAGTTGCAATGTTTAGACTCATCCTGTCTATAATTACTGTTACTTACCCAACCTTCTCCATGAGAGCCATCCCAACTGCTCCACACACCATTGGCTGAGAGTATCCATAGCAGCAAACCCTCCCACTGCTTCTCTACAAACAGAACATCCACCAAAGCCATGTGGAAATCAACCACAGATATATTGTGCAAAGGACTGTGGGAAAATGCAAAAAAATACAAGACATCATCACTGTCCATCCTCCTCACCTATCGACAAGACTTTAATTAAAAAAAAAAAAAAAAGACCTGCAACTCAAAGCAGAAATGTTCAGGGTCAAATGAGTGGTACTGAAAGGGCATGCTGTGTGAGCTGAAAAATGTTCCTGGATAATTAGGGATAGGGTAAGAGAGCATATGGGAGCCTCACACAAGAGAACTTAGACAACTCAAGACAGACAGGAATCGAGCAAGTGGAGAGGATCCCAGAACCATTACAGAAAGGATTAAACTGGCACTACCATAGGACAGAGGTAGGAAAATCAAGGTTGGGACCAACGATCCTGAGAAAACCATTTCCATAGGACTAGAGAGATATCTTCCCACTAGAAAGAAAAAAACAGAGTTTACTAAATTTTAGTATGTTGAGACCTACATTTCTTTAGGGATTGTACTTACAATGTGTTGTCTTGTTGAAGACTACAGATAGTCATGGCTTTTAAGTCTACACAGATCAGGATTTTGTATAATAATAGCAATACCTAATAGTCACTATGCACTTTCTATAGGTCAGTCACTGTTCAAAGTGCTTTATGTACAAAGACCTAATTAATCCTTACCACAACACTAAAATAGATATTATTATCCTCATCACTAGAACATAACCTACATAAAAGCTGGGGTTTTATAATTTTGTTTATTACTGCAATTCCCAGTGTCAAAACAGTGATTAAATCCACAAATCCTGATTCTGCTGTTGAGAATGGGAGCACAGAGAGATTAAATAATGTGCATAAAGTCAGAGAGTCAACAAGCAGCCAAGAGGGGACTCATACTCAAGTAGCTCAGCTCTGGTTCCTATGGCATTCCATCACACCACAGGGTGTCCAGTTTAAGAGCAGATCTGAGGAGACAAATTTAAAAAAATGTTTCTATAGTTGATGTCAAAGAAATTACTGCCTATGTTTTCTTCTAGTAGTTTTGTGGTTTCAAGTCTCACAGTTAGGTCTTTAATCTATTTTGAGTTTATCTTTGTGTATGGTGTATGAAAGTGGTCCAGTTGCATTCTTTTGCATGTAGTTGTCCAGTTTCCCCATTACCATTTATTGAAGAGACTAGACTGTCTTTTCCCCACTGTATATTCTTGCCTTCTTTGTCATAGATTAATCAACCATATAGCTGTGGGTTTATTTATGGACTCTCTATTCTGTTCCATTGACCTATATGTCTGTTTTGTGCCAGTACCATACTGTTTTGATTACTACAACTTTGTAGTATAGTTTAAAATCTAGGATTGTGATACCTTCAGCTTTGTTCTTCTTTCTTAAGATTGCTTTGGCTATTTGGGGTCTTTTGTGATACCATACACATTTTAGGATTATTTGCTCTAGTTCTGTGGAAAATGTTGTTGGTATTTTGATAGAGATTGCATTAAATCTGTAGATTGCTTTGGGTAGTATGGACATTTTAACAATACTGGGCTACAGAAACATTTTTCTAGATATGTCTCCTAAGGCAATGGAAACAAAAGCAAAATTAAACTAAAATAACCAAAGACAACACCAAAATAAAAAGCTTTTGCACCCTGAAGGAAAACATCAACAAAATGTCAAGGTAACTAATGGAATGAGAGAAGATATTTGCAAATGATATATCCAACAGGGGGTTAATATCCACAACATATAAAGAAGTTATACAGCTCAACACCAAAAAACCCTAAATAATCCAATTAAAAATGGGCAGAGGACCTGAATAGAAATTTTTCCAAAGAAGACATACAAATGGCCAAGACACATGAAAGATGCTCAACATCAATAATCATCAGGGACACACAAATCAAAACCACAATGAGATGTCACATTACATCTGTCAGAATGGCTAGAATCAAAGATAAGAAATAATAAGTATTGGTGAGGATGTAGAAAAAAAGGAACCCTCATGCACCACTGGTGGGAATGTAAATTTTACAGCCACTGTGGAAAACAGCATGGCGGTTCCTCAAAAAATTAAAAATAGAACTACCATATGATCCATTAATTCCACTACTGGGTATTTACTCAAAGAAAACAAAAACACTAATTCAAAAAGATAGATCCACCCCTATGTTTATTGCAGCATTATTGACAACAGCCAAGATATGGAAGCAACCCAAGTATCCACTGATGGATGAATGGATAAAGAAGATGTGGTATGTGTATACATATATACAATGGAATATTACTGAGTCATTAAAAAAGAATGAGATCTTGCCATTTGCAACAACATAGATATACCTAGAGTATATAATGCTAAGTGAAATAAGTCAGACAAAGAAAGACAAATACAATTTCATTCATACGTGGAATTTAAAAAACAAAACAAACAAAGGGAAAAAGACACAACAACAAAGACAGACTCTTAAATATAGAGAGCAAACTGGTGGTTGCCAGGGGGTGGGGGTGAAATAGAAAAAGGGAATTAAGATACAGTTATCATGATGAGTGCTGAGCAATGTATAGAATTGCTGAATCATTACATTGTACACCTAAAACTAATATGATGCTGTGTATTAATTATACTGCAATTGAAAAAAATATGTATATATATATATATTTTAGAGAGAGATTGAGAGTGTGCATGTGTGGGAATGGTGGGGGGGGGGAGGAGCAGAGGGAGAGGGAGCGAGAGAATCTTAAGCAAGCCCCACGCCCAGCACGGAGCCCACATGGGGTTTAATCTAATGATCCTGAGATCATGATCTGAGCCAAAATAGTCAGATGCTTAACTGACTGAGCCACCCAGGTGCCCCCAAAATACATTTATTTTTAAATAAATAAATAAATAATTTTTTAAAGTAAATAAAAGCAGATCTTTTGGAATTCATCATCTATACCAGGTTAAGCCTCGTTCTTGCCCCCATGGATATAGCTATAATTAATTCAACAACAAAAGTTCAGTGAGAATTGAGTGTGGAGACCTGGATCTAGTACAGAAACATTAAGTTTGCAAACGTTAAGTTTTCATTCTTGCAAAGACACTGAGTGTAAGTGTAAGTAATCACCTGAAGCTAAGCAAGGCTCACCATGGGTTCAAATCGCACAGCTAGTACCTAACTTAGAGGGCTTAAATTCAAGTCCTCAGATTCCAATTCTAGTAATTTTTCATCCTAAACTTGTCTCTTTAAGATATAAATCTCTCTCTCCTGAATGCCTGATGACTTGCTTATTAAAACTATTGCTAAGATACTTTATCTTTTCATTCATCTCTGAATATGTATTTTTGTGTGTCTGTGCCAGTTACCATTATGAGACCTGGGGATACAGAAAGTCCCTAGTCTAAAGGGCCAACATCTAGGCTGGAAGACTGATATATAAACAAATAAACAAAAAATGAGAGGGTAGCCCCATAGCACAATGTGGTCCATGTAACAAGAGCAAGAATTCTTCTTGCAAGATCTGGGAAGGTTTTTCAGGTAACATGTCTAATGATGCCTTCATGACACCAAAGTGGTGATACATGTGGCTGCTTTCTTTTCTCATGCCCCATCTATCCTATGTTCTGGTTACATAGTCTAGAATCTTCCATTCTTCTAACTCCTTAGGGCCTCTGCTCATCCTGGATGTCCTTCAGTTTCTTATCTGCCTGAATCATACCTACTTCTATACAAGCTTCATCTCTGATGAAGGCCCTCTTGACCACCACAATCACTCCTTCCTTTGCACCTGCATAAGATCCCAGCATATTCTTATATTTATAAGATACCTATAATATTTTATTTCTCCTAAATTGTTACATGTCTGTTTCCCTCTAGAATACTACCAGTTTCCTATAGTTAGAAACTATATCTCAATCATCTTTTTACCCTTTATGGCTAGCCTTTGGCTATTCTGGGGTGTTCCTTTAGAGGTGATAGTTTTCAGTGGCTTATTTGTTCACCAGTTTCCAAATACACATATAGGGCGCCTGGGTGGCTCAGTTGGTTAAGCGACTGCCTTCGGCTCAGGTCATGATCCTGGAGTCCCGGGATCGAGTCCCGCATCGGGCTCCCTGTTCGGCAGAGAGTCTGCTTCTCCCTCTGATCCTCCCCCCTCTCATGCTCTCTCTCTCTCATTCTCTCTCTCAAATAAATAAATAAAATCTTTAAAAAACAAACAAACAAATACACCTATAGACTAGTTGTCCAGAATTGAAGAGAACAGAGCAGATACACCATAACAACAGTGAAGAATCTGTATCTGTGATTAACCTGGAGGGTTACAATAGTAAATGAAATAATTACAGGCAGCAGTGTAGGTGAACACTGGTCACTGGTGAAGAAAGTGATAGATAAACAGTAATCACTGCTGGCATTCATATAGCTCTTTTATTACCCAAAATTCTTTCACATATTTTATCTTCCTTTATCTTTATAATAATGATATAGTGTATACTTCTCTATATTTTACAGATGGTGAATCTGAGATATAATGAGATTGAATGACTTACCTATTGTCTGTTTATAACCAAGTAAGAACTCAAATTGTATCTCTTGACTCTAGCCCAATGTTTACAACATTAAACTATGATGTAAATGATAGTATTTTGGGAGCATTTACTTATTTAGTATATATGATATATGAAAAGCACGATACTCATTCTGGTCCTTGAGTATACAGAAATAAAAAAAAAATTATAACCGTCAAGAAATTTATAGTCAAAAAAAAGAAAAAAGAAAGAAATGTATAGTCCAAGGTAAAATATAAGCAGGTAACTACACTATTACACCTCAGTGTATTAAGTGTTATTGTATGGACTAAACGTTTTGTCTCCCTAACCCCCAGAAGAATTCACCTGTTAAAACCTAATCCCCAATGTGATGGTATCTGGAGATGGGGCCTTTGGGAGGGTGATTAGGTCATAAGATTGGAGCCCTCGTGAATGGGATTCGTGCCCTTATAAAAGAGACCCCAGAAGGCTCCCTCTCTCCTTTAGCTGTGTGAGGACACAGCAAGAAGACAGCCATCGATGGACCAGGAAGTCAGTTGTCACCAGACACCAGCAGCTGGTGTCTCTATCTTGGACTTCCCAACATCTAGAAATGTGAGACATAAATTTCTGTTGTTTATAAGGCACCCAGTCTATAGTATTCTGTTATAGCAGCCAAACAGACTAATACAGTTAACATAGAAGCATTTTTAAAATGTCATAGGCACTCATCAGAGCATTTAACCAGCCAGGGAGTTTGTTAGGCAAGTAGACTTGATTGAGGATAGTGAGAAAGAAAATTGGGTCAGCAAAATCTTCCCTGGGAAGCCAGTGCTTGAAGGACATGTCTTAGTTAGCTAAGAAAGGAATTAAGAGTAGAGGAAAGATCATTTGGGACAGAAACAGTGGAATGTACAAAGGCACAGCCATGTAGAAAGATGGCACAATCTTACTGCAAGTTACTCTCGTGTCCAGATCCCTATTCAATAGAGGACTTGTTGCCTCCTACTTGGAGAGGTGTCAGGTAGCTTTGAGAGGTTAGCATCTTCAAGAAGTGCCTCAGCTATAGAGCTTTCATCTGAGGTCACACCTTTTCCCAAGGACACCCACATCCAATATCTCATCAATGCAGGAGTATAAAGACCTGACCATCTTGGGCTATTTTAGCCCACAGGATCCCTGTGACATTGGCTAAGGCTGCACTTGAGCCTACATTTTAGCTCCTAATTAAGACAGATTTTCCATGCCAAGATTAGGATGCTGGCTAGGAAAGAATAGGACCTCGACACCTCAGATAGATTATCTAAAGCAGAATCCACAAAAATCCTGAATTCTAAGATTCCCCAAAACCTATACAGCTGCAGAAGTGCCCCCCACCATCAACAGCTAATACACCCCCCTTTTATAAGAAGAAAATGCAGAGGCCTCCCTTAGGATATACCCCTATCTCCCATTCTGTCCACTTGACCAATAGCTAAGGTAAACTTTCAGCATAACCAAGCCAAGGATGTACTGGGTCTATAAGAGAAGAAAGACAGTATACCTTCCCAGCATACAGGATTTAGAATCCTAGCAAGGACTCCAAGAGAAAGCACAAAGTCACTTATCTGCAACTGGCCACCTACTTTGGTTAGAAAGAGAAGTGATGCAAGATGAGAATACATATATAGATTCATGGACAGTGGCAGTTGGCTTGGCAAGCTGATCAGGGCCTGGAAAGAAAAAATTGGGAAAACCAGGGATAAGGAAATCCAGGGTATAGGCATGTAAATGAACATATGAAAGTGGACACAAATTATAAAAATCTTTGTATCATATGATCAAGCCCACCAGATAACATCCAACACAGAAGAGATACTAAACAACCATAGAGATAGAGCATTGGAATATCCTTCTAAAGAATATCCTGAAATTCCAGCTCAGAACCAATGATTTCCTAGGATGAGATGTCATACTCCAAGGCTAGTATACTCTATGAATCAAAGACCTTCATATGGGTCGTATTCCCAAAAGGATAAATATATGGTTCTAGGAACTAAGGAGTAAGAACAAAAGTGGTCCCATTGCTCATCTTTACCAGGGACCTGCTTGAATCATTTGCATCCTTTTTCTGCAATCTGGGTTCTAAAGAGCTGCTTCCTAAATGTGTATTGAAATGTGAATCTGAATGGAGCAAGGGGCAGGCTCTGATGGCCACTGCACCACCCAGATCTCCTTCCTTCCTGTTCCAGCTTCTTGGAATGCTGCCAGCAGATAGCCATCAGCTGTCAGCCCCTCGGGATTGCCTCAGCTACAGAAAGCCCTCTAAGCAAGGGATGCCCTTGCTAAGGATGCTCACATCTGATGACTAATTGATGTGGGAATACAGAGGTCTGCCATCTTGGCCCAAGTCAGGGTAACTCTGAGGGGCCATTCTAGTTCCAGAGATCCCTGTGGAGTTGACTAAGACTTGTTCGATGTGTGTCTCGGCTCAACAGATCCTTCTTTCCAATTCTGTTGCTTTTGCCAGTGCTCCAAAGGTGCTGGTCCCAAGGACGCTCCATAATAAATATTCTATACTAAAAACTCCATTTCGGAATTTTTCGATGTAACCCAATCAGCAACAGAGGAGAACATCTAGAAAAAGAAATGAATTCTGAGTCATTTGCCTAGTGGGGAAAGAAAATGCTTTTTACTTCTGAAAGCAGTATGCTAGTAGGGTGTTAAAGTGCCAAGAATAGTTATTTAATGGAAGCGAGGAGGGAGTGAAGCTACCCAAGCTTTGTGTTCCTCTACACTAGAAGTTCTGTCAAGATGTAGGAGATGCGGAGTGGCATGGGGGTATGGGGGAAAGAGAAAAACTGGTCATGTGACCAACGTTGTATATTTTGTAGATCTATTGATTGTCCTCATGAAGAAGGATACCTTACAACTCAAGTCTCTGAGTTTCTGCCCAACCAAGACTTCGCAAAAGGCTTTTACTTGGGATAGAGTAGAGGCTACTCTGGGTCAGCTCCAAAGTGAAGCCCACTATTTAGATAGAAATGACATAAGTATGTCCTTTCCTCCTTACCGATAGCTCTCAGAGGCAGCAATTGACCCAAGAGGCCCCAGAGACTCAAGAGAATCACAAGATCATGAATAAGCAAGCGCAGGAAAGAGTGCAGCCACCGGTGCCTTAATAGAGATTGCAAATGGCCAAATTTCCAGCCCAAATGACCATAACCTTGGCAGACAAATCGAATTCTGAGGGCAGAAGGAAATCTTCAAATGTTTATGTAATTTTCTACAGGGGAAGAGTTTGCTGATTCTAGGAAGGGTGGGCCCCCCAGGCTAGCTGCCACACTCCGGTGATTACTCTGAGCCTTAACACTTTAAAAATTCACCTCTAAAATTTCTTGTCTGAGTTTGAAGGCACAATAGGCAATTCATTCATTTCCTCCCAGAGGACCTGGCAAATGTGACTGTCTCCTGAGAAAAGCAATTATCACCTCAAGGTGGTCTGCCTGAAACACTCTTCTCTACTACTTAATTTAGAGGAAGTAAACCCATGTGACTGTCTCAGGAGACTAATCACAACATTGGGAAACAAGGCATTGTGAATAATTTTTACAATATGCTTTTCAGTGAAGCACACACACAACTCAAAACCCAGAAAATGTTTTTCTAAATTCTCTCATTTTCATTCATTATTTTCATCACAATTTCTCGGCCAATGGAGTTTTGATCATTATGCTATAATCATCTTTAAACTCATCTCTTTGAGAGCTGAAATTACAATTACTTTCTATTATATAATGCATAGCTATCCAAACTCAGGTGGCTCCTAGCAAAAGGCATATTCTCAATTTGCAAGATAGGATCTACAGAAGCTATCTTAGTGCTTAAAAGGGACATTGAAATAGTGGGTCAGGGATTGAGAGAATATGGCTCAGTTTTTTCTCTAGAGGCAGTAACCCCATTTCTGCCCATCCCCTTTTCATATGAATCTAGTGCAGAGCTGCCTCCTGCACAAAGTATTCTACACCAACCCAGTCAACTGTGTAGTGTATCTGTGGCTCAGGACACTTGTTTTTTCTTTTGTCATAGGGCTTAATGGATACTGCCTTACCATGGCTGTCTCCCCACTTCCTCAAAGACAAGGGCCATTCTTCTATGTCTTGCATATATTAAACTTAGAGTGACTTTCAAATATTAATTATTGTATATGTATTGTTGAAATGACTCAAAACAACACAGTTCTGTTATAGGAATAGGTCCTCCAAAAGAGAGAAGAGTGCAGAATAGAAAGACATATTATCCTTTGTTTTAAGAAAAGATTTAAGCTAGCTCTCAGGATTATTGTCTACTCACTGGATGTAAGCAATTGGCCTTTACTACAATTTTTGATCTCAAAACTGAATGCTTGTTTTCCATCTATGTTTTTTAATAGAGATAACATGAAAGATGAAAGTGATAATGTTTGTGAGATGTCCTAAGATCCTCTTATAAAAGTCTTCAGATATTGTTTCTTTATTTGTAATAAAAATCAGTTTCTCCTGAAGGACATTCACATCTACAGGAGCAAATGGAAAGGTGAGGTTATGGGGGAGTTGATGTGTTGGTGATAAATCAAATAAGGCTGAACTATACAATGTGTGAAGGAAATATAAAAGGACAGATAAGCCAAGAGATTAGCTAAAGAAACTTGTTGCGTATCTGTGGAGATGGGAAGTACACAAACAGCAAAGGGCATCCTGGGGGAGAGCAGGAAAGCAGTGTTGAATGCCATGTTACAGAACAAAGGGAAGCATTCAAGTTAAGAAATATAATAATCGTGGAAATGAAAAATGCACAAGGTGAGCCAAGAGAAATTCCAAGGAAGCTGAGCTGTAGGTGAAGCATTCAGGTTGGGACAACAAGAAAAACAAACTCTGAGAGAGGAGGAAGAGATAGAGAGAAGCTTAGGTAAATATTAGTCAACTCAGGGGACTGAGCCCTGCCTTTGGAAGACAAGGGCTGCTGTTCATCTATACACCTGCCGAGTTCACCCCAACAAGGATGCAATATGGAAACCTCCTTTTCATGCAAGTCAACTTCACCCAGCCATTGCAAACAAGGTTAAGTCCTAGCGAGAGACCAGGAAATACCATTCAGCTGTCTTTGGGAAAAGGCATATAAAGCTACTGCTGATTTTTATTAAAAAAAAAAAAAAATTATGATGTCCAATGGTAGAGATGGAAAAAAAATGTGCCTTAACTTGAATTTGAATCCTAGCTGATTGTATTTATATGAGAGGCACAAAACCCATGTGATGATGACAGTTATCATTCTACTGTATTGTAATTTCCAATTAATGGTATGAATCCATTCTCCCCCCCTGCATCTCACTGCGACTCATGCTTCCTCTTTTCAGTCTGTGCCTCAACCACAAATGAGGCTCAAAAAGCAGGGGGCATCTCTAAATCCCAGCTTGTTGCTGTTCTCTTGGGTATCAGAGGCAACAGAACCTGGAAGGCGGCAGCTAAGGACAGGAAAGAGATGCAGAGGATTAGATCCTCAAAGTCCCAAACAAATTCTTCCCATTTTAAACTGCTGAGATCTATAAAGAGGTAATGATTTTCCATTGCAGCAAAGATCATGGTAATAAATTGGTAGTTACAGAGAGGATCAAAATGACTGGATTTCAACTCCAGGTTCTACATTCTCCTTAGTCAACCCCTGGGCTTGGTCTAACAGGAATATCTCTCATAGACATGAAAGCATGATGAGACTAATGTCAGGGAATACTTGGTATCCAATAAACTAAACCCATTACTGACACATTAGTGTTAAAACTCTAAGGATACTAACATACATTTACTTTCCAAAATGGTAGTGTCATTGTGCCTTTATATTTTTGTCCAGATTTTTGTTTCTGGAACAAGTTGTCTGGAACAAGGATCGTAGCAGGTAAGGTGATTCACAGACTTATAATGATATCATTTTATTTGATATGCTTGATTGATAAGTGCTTAAACTAATTGGTTTGAAGTTTAAAAAAACAAAAAGGTTATGAAAAAGAATGGTCAAGTCTAGACTCTGAGATTTGCTATTTCATGTTTTACACAGTGTACAAAACTGATTTTACTTCCTCTTCCCAGATCTGACACCGAGATGGTCCCGAGTTAAGAATCTTAAGCATGTTAACCACACCACACATCAAAGAAACAATTATTCAGTATTACAGGGCTCCTTCCCACTGACTCAGCAAGCCAATTACCCTCACCTATGTCACTACTCAGCCACTAACCAGGTTAAAGGCACAAGGAATTAAAGAGCAAAGCATCTAAAAAGGTGACCACCAATGATTTTACTATCTGGAAATATGCCCCTCGAAGAAAAGATTTCAAATGTCACAAGCTTTCTGATCCAATTTCAACAGATAATAACTTGAACACTTTTGAATAAAGTTATGTTTCTTAATTTCCCATGTACCTATAGAGAGAGCTTTATTTTTTTTCATTCATTGTTTCTTTTTTTTTAATTTTTGTTTTTTGACTGCTTGAGATTGGAATGGAGTTCTCTCTTAAAAGTCATATCCTATTCTTTATTAAGGAAGCCTAATTATTACTCAAATCCTTGGATTTGGGAAAGAAGGTCTGTTATGAACCTGATTCTGTTGGGCACTGCAAGTGCATTCAAAACAGTAATCATTAGCACATAAAATAAAAGCTTAGTTTTAGTCAATGGGTTAGTTTAAAGGAGAATAATTAATTAAACCACCATAATGTAGAAGAAAAGGAATGAAATACTTAGGGTATTGATTTAATCTTAGATCCCACTCTCTATAGCAGAAGGATGGAAAACCAATTGCTGGGGGAAAAAGAAATCATTGTATCTTCAGAACCAATTCTCATTGCCTGAAGTAGTAAGTACTGCCAGAAGAGAAATATGTTTGTTTAGCTTACCAAGTGCTCGCTTCGGCAGCACATATACTAAAATTGTTTAGCTTACCAATATATTCTCAGCTCCTAATGCATAGTAAATGCTCCACATTTTTTGAAAGTCTAGATATTGTAGATAGTTCCTTTGTCAAGATACTAGTTGTATTTATATTGTAGGTAGTGATACTTCCATATAATGTATTCACAATGTGTTTTATATAACATATAACATCTATATATATTAATATATTAACCTTTAAAAAGGACTATGATTATCTCACTGAATTAAGGAACAATGAATTAGATATGTGATCATTTGAATTAGCCATTTATCCATTCAATAAATATTTATGTACTATCAGCTGCTAGAATCTCTCTATCTTCAGCGATAGATTATGGACCTGCCAAAAGCAAAACACGTGCAGTTCACAAGACTGAAGTTAGCACATTCTTTCAAATTAGTCTTCTGGAATTGAATTTAAAGCCATTTAATTGTGTTTGAAACAAGTTATCTCTGAACAAGATTCAGTCTGCTCCATGGACCAATGGTTAGGAAATTCCTAAATTGAACATTTGGGATGAACATTATAAAGAACATCATCAGAAAGAGAGCTAATGGATTGTGACTGCATTTCCCCAGTAAAGTAGTAAAAAGGCCCTGAAAATAATTGTAACCCTCACACTGGGCAAAAATATCCTCCTGGCAGAGACTCAAAGAGTTATTCCAGGGTCATTATTCCAGTTATTGGGTCATTAAGAAAATACTTAGATCAAAAGTTGCCATTGAAATTGTTCTTTAGAAGAGTTCTGCTGTCAGCAGGAAGAAATGGACCATGTAATGTTTGATGCTTTTGCATTTAAAAATAGAAGGAGTAAAGTACAAACAGCATGTTGCAGGGGAAGAATTCCACAATATGTTTGAACTAGATGACCTGCTAAATCTTTACCATCTCTCATTTCTGTAATTCAACCCTATTGCACTTAAGTACTCCATAAAAATAAAGCCATGTGGGAACATGACCATCAGTAACAACAAAAATAATAACACTCTGAGCTCCTTCCTTAGATGAAAGGCTCCATGTTTTTACAAAACACTTTGCAAACTTTATCTTTCTAATTCTCACAACACCCATGGTGTGTGGGAGGTAAGTATTATTATCCCATCTTGCAAATGGAAAAGTTGAGGTTCATGGAGTTGGACTGGCCCACAGCCACAAAACAGGCCAACAAGAGAACTGAATCTATTGACACTCAGAACTGAGCTGCTAGAAAACAAGATGCCCTGATAAAATTTTTGTGTGTGTGTGTTTTGGGAGGGGGGGTATCAAGATAAAGTCTGTTCCTGGTATATAGCAATGATATAAATAAGACAAATGGAATAAAATTATAATTCAAATTAAAGGAATTAAAATAAGATGAGGTGAGGTTTAGCAAAGGTTAAAACACATCAAAAGGAAATGAATTAGAGCCCTTACCCTAGTGATGAATTTGCAGAGGATAAGCAAGAAACAGTCAGGCTTCTGAAGTACGACATTATTCAGAAAAAATTAAGAAGAAAATAAATAGAAGAAAAGCCAGTTGCCTCCGATTCAATTGCAATAATAATCAGACTAGGGCGCCTGGGTGGCTCAGTTGGTTAAGCGACTGCCTTCGGCTTAGGTCATGATCCTGGAGTCCTGGGATCGAGTCCCACGTCGGGCTCCCTGCTCGGCAGGGAGTCTGCTTCTCCCTCTGACCCTCCCCCCTCTCATGCTCTCTCTATCGCATTCTCTCTCGCAAATAAATAAATAAAATTTAAAAAAATAATAATAATAATAATCAGACTAACTGGAATTCTATCTTCCTAAATATCCAGATCCAAATTCTCAAACAATATCCAGTGTGCATGACAGCAGTTCTGTACTTCAGCCTTCGAACAATTACCTGCACTATCTGGCCACAAAACAAAATAGTTACTTAACTATAAATGAATGAGCAAATGATTGAATGAATGAATACATGAGTGAATAGATAAAATAAAAATTTTAAAAAAGAACGTATTTGGCTCATCCACATCTTTTGGGCGTGACTAAGACTTCCTACTATAGATAATAGCTAAATCAGACTTGTCCATTGTCCAAAAGGACAGGAAACGACTAATGGAAGAAAAATGTCAACAATGAAGGTGACTGTCATTCTAGGAGGGCCAGCGTTTTCCAGATTGCCTTGGGCAGCCATATTTCCTAATTCGATGCACAGTTCGGCTCATTCTAGGTACACATGCCATATAATGCAGCTCTACCTGAACAAACTGAAGCCACTTGCCCTTTCAGTCATTGTGAGCAAATTACGCATACCCTTCAGGCACCAGCGATTAGGGATTGTGCTGCAAGGAACCACAGAGATCCTAAGTGCTCTTGATGCAGACTGCTGAGTCAGTGGCAGGGATGGGCAGAAGGAAGGAGACAGCATGGCAGTCTCATAAGCTACTAAACCAAAAAAGGATGAATACGTTAGACCCCTCCTTCTTTTTGCCTTCATGTATGAAGATTCTCTACACTGACTGACTGTTGTTAGCAATTTGCCTTCTCAGATTTCTAATAGAACTATTAGTTGATGGGAATAGCTAAAATAGGAAGAGGTTGGCCAAGTAAATAGAGGCAGGGCCAATGCGATTTCTGAAGAATTCATGTTTATCTTCTATTTTTTTAAAGATCCTATGTATTATTTGAGAAAGAGAGAGAGTACGAGGGGAAGAACAGAGGGAGAGGGACAAGCAGGCTTCACACTGAGGGCAGAGCCTGACACGGGGCTCGATCCCAGGACTCTGAGATCGTGACTTGAGCTGAAATCAAGAGTCGGATGCCCAACTGATTGTGCCACCCAGATGCCCCATGTTTATCTTTTAAAAAGTTCTTAACTACATAATGATTTTCTATTTTTTTGTTTTCACTTACATTTATTGGTCTTCAGAGGAAGCAAATGTGTAAAAACAAAGCCAATAAGCCTAACACCATTCTCTGTACGTAGTACACATCACTTCCATTCTTATCATTGGTACAGCAACAATACACCATGTGGTGGCAAGAAGACAGAGTATCAAGAAGTCATGCGCTTCTGCTCCCTTTTGAACCAGAGATGGATACCCTGCATTTTCAATCTGTAGGCACTACATTGCCAAGTGTATTAATTCTTTTAAGTCCAGCTTTCATCCTGATCCAGTTGGTTAATGCCTTTACAATTTGTACAATAAATATATATTTTATAATTATATGAAGTAAATATTTGTTTCCATATTGTATATATTTATATATTTTACCATGTCTTATATACTCAATGCATATATACATTTATTGTATATACACAGATTTATGAAGAATTACATTTGTCACTGCGGTGCATGTTGTGAGGTACCACCCAGATGCCCCTTCAGGAATAAAGGACTTATTTCCCCAGCCAAGGGGAGTGGTGCCGGAAAACAGCCCTCAGCTCGAAGTCTTGCTTTGGGATTCCCTCACCTGAATAAAAATACCTCACGTGGGACTCTGGTAATTGGTTTTCCACACTCAGGAACTGATCAACATGGAGAGCCCCCTTTCCCCAACTCAGAACAACGGAGCGCCATCACAGCTCCAGAGTTGCCAATAAGCTTGCTAGACCCGTAATTATATTAAATCACAGCTCAACTTTTCTCTCTGCCAAATTCTGCTTCCTGGCCCTGTCTTTCACAGGGCTGGTTCCCAAGAGAGCTTCCTGACAAATGCCCCAAACACTTAATCTCCATCTCAACATCTGCTTTCTGAGGACTTCTCCCAACATGCAACTCAAAGACTCAAAATGATAAGATAATAAATATATTAGTCCAAAGACTGAGCAGATCAAGGATGCCATTGATTTTGCCTGAATTTTGAGAGATGTAGGATCAAGGGTCCTTATAACTCAGTAGGAAAATAAACCTTCAAAATTAATTCCACATTTTTTAGAAAGTTGTACATAAGATTTTAGAGTAATTCTGTTTGGAAATACATCCAAATGTTATTTTAATGTTCCTGGTGAGAAAGCTGAACACTGAGTTATTCTTGCTTGCACTCATCATGTGGGTTGCTTAGTGACAGGTAAAAACTGTGGGAAAGCAGAAGACCTGCATTTAAATATAAATGCCTGCACTTGATATGCAGCCTTGGGTAAGTCTCCTACCCTCTCTGAGCCTCATTTCCCTCATCTGTTATGGGAAAGTTATGACAAAATAAAATATATTTTGTAACCTGCCCAGTTCAATGCTTGGCACACTGTGTTGCTCAATAAATGTTTGGTTTCCCTTGATGATGAAGGGTAGCATCACCTTTTAACTGCACGCTAAGAGAGGTTCACATCGCAGCAAGACTAGAGGGAAATGCAAAGCATGGTTATAGGTATGTATGGCGCAATATAGATATTTTTAAGTATATAGAAGTTAGAGAAACTTCACTGAAACTTTCTCTGATGTTCCAAATCCATACTTGCTACCTTCTGTCTTCTGCATATCTTCTAGAACTCAGTTACTCCCTATGAGTCTCCAGTATGTTAATTTACTTCTTTTATATGGAAACCCATAACAGATAGTCTATAGTGCCTATCCGAAATGAGTCCCTCATCTTCATTCATTTTGCTAGAGATCTTTTGATGATGGATGAATTTTAGTCGTAATAGCTTGAGCAACATATTTGGACATTCAATTCTATTCTCAAGCAAACATAACCTCAATTTCCTCCAGCTTAACCCATCAGGTGGATTTCATTAAGAATCACTCACATTTCACTGACTCATGCATACCCCCATGAGCTGACATCCCTCAAGGCCCTTCGATTTCTCCTCCCATTTGTTTTCCGGGAGTCCCTGAAGGATCTAAAGTCTTACATGTGCTCACGTGCTCTCACTAGGAGCCCTCTCCTGTACTCCAGGCCCCCTCAGGTGCTCCAGAAGCCAGCTGACAGAGTCACTTGGGGCTGCTGTTCCTGCCATTCCTTCCATGACAACCCCAATGCCCAGGCCAGGGAGCCTCTTCGGAGGTCCACAAAGCAACCAGCAGGTAAGCAGCCAACACCACTCTGTGTCCCCGGCAATGTTCAGTGCACTGAAATTGTGCCACGTGCTGAGCTGTGGGAAATGAAGCGGGGGGGGGGGGGGAGGGGGCAGGGACAGGAGCCAGGTAAGGCTTATACTCCCGCTGAAAAGCTTGGGCTTAGCCTGCAGTCGGCAGGAAGTCATCCAACAGTTTAAACGGGGGCTTGACATATATATTCGTAATTCGGCAACGTCACTGGTTCAAGTATAGAGGATCAATTGGAGGGAGACAGATTGCAGAGTCGACGGAACAGTTAAAAAGATCCTGTAATGTGCCAGGATGAGCTGGAGACGTCCTTGATCTCAGCAATGGCAGTGTCTCTATGCTCTGGAAGGAAGGCTGACTTCTCCGGGCTACCTTTACTGGGCTTTCCTGTTGGCCAGTTTCTAATTAGTTTGGACCAGTGGTAGTTACCAGCAGGAGACTGGGAAACAGGAGGGTAGAAAAACCCAGCGTGTTTCACCCTCTCTCTCAGTTGCCTCTCCTCCTTGGCACGTGCACACATGCCACTGTTCTGGCCTCTGCCCAAAGAGCCCGCCCGCCTGGGGCTCTGGGAACCCTGCTTCCTCCTTTTGTCCCTCCCGCCCAGAGTTGATTGTGGCTTCCTGCTATTGCTAACATCTGAGTTGCTGCGTTGTCTCATTTGGCTTCTCATCTCTTCCATCACCTGTGTAACTGATTCCTTGCACAAAACTGTCTCTTTTAAATATTTAAAGTTTTTCTTTCTGTGGTTAGACTCTGACTGATACAGAAGAGGATACATTTGAGTTATATTTAAGAGGCAGAATCCTTGGGACTTTATGAAGATAACCTTATGGCCTAGCTCACGGTGGTTCTCACCCCATGCACATTCTGAACTGAACTGATGTTTATTATATTGATTCCCCAGCCAGCTGACTATACCCTCTTCCGTGGGACGCTGTTTGTAGCATGGCAGATTGAGAGTGCTCAAACTCCTTGTAACAATAATAAAAGATTAAAAAAAAAAAAGGGGGTGCTGCAAGTGTGGGCCAGACAAGTCTCTGCAGGTGCTCATCTTCCCCAAGAGTCACTCACTGTTCGGGTCTCCCAGGCTTCCGACAGCCAGCTTCCACAAACGCGGAATGAGAACCCTGTGAACCCTGCTAGGGAAGGCCAGATCCGATGTCCCAGCTCTCAGTCCTTGATTTAGTCCCAGCTATCAGTCCTTGATAAGAACCAACAGACAAAGTTGTTAAGACATGATTTTGTTAGATGGAATCAGATAGGAACATAAGGCCCCAGTGACCAAGAAGGAAGAGGACAAGGAGATGATGCAGAGGCATGGATATCCAGGTTACAGAGGATGGCCCAGCATGAATGTAGAGCATGCCTGGCCTGGCCAGGAAGGAGGTCTGGAAACAAATGTGCACAACCGCTCTGAGTGCTGCTAAAGACGTCATGTTGCGTAAGTAGGAGAGGGAGGACGTCAGAGAGAAGGCACATCTATCCCAGAGAACTGGTTAGTTTGCAACTAATAAAGGCTCATGGGGGTTGGCCAGACTAATACACTTTTTATTTTATTTTATCTCATTTTATACTGTTTTAAAGATTTATTTATTCATTTGCGAGAGAGAGTGTGTGGGCAGGGGAAGGGGCAGAGGGAGAGAATCTCAAGCAGATTCCCCACTGAGCGTGGAAGCTGATGCAGGACCCTGAGATCATGACCTGAGCCGAAATCAAGAGTTGTATGCCCAACCAACTGAACCACCCAGGTGCCCCTATTTATTTTTTGATTAAGTAAACTTATTTTAGAATACTTTCAGATTTTGAGAAAAGTTGCAAAGAGAGTAGAGAGAGTCCTATATACCCCTCACCCATTTTCCCCTGTTACCAGCTTATATTACCATGGTAAATGGTCACTGAAACCAACGCTGTTACATCACTGCAAACTAAACCTCACACTAGCACAAGTTTTTTCCTAATATCTCCCCCTGTGATCCCAGTGCATTACACTTAGAGGCATTTTATTTTTATTCTCAATCTATCTTATTTCTTTTTGTTTGTTTGTTTGTTTTTAAGATTTTATTTATTTATTTGAGAGAGAGAGAGAGCACATGAGAAGGGGGAGGGTCAGAGGGAGAGGCAGACTCCCCGCTGAGCAGGGAGCCCGATGTGGGACTCGACCCAGGGACTCCAGGATCGTGACCTGAGCCGAAGGCAGTTGCTTAACCAACTGAGCCACCCAGGTGCCCTATCTTATTTCTTAAAGACAAAAATAGTTGTCCTCATTTATTTTGTTAATGGAGCACATAAATAAATTATATATATACACATACATATGTATGTGTATATATATACTGTTCCAAATTTTAATGAATTTTCCCAAGGAAGATCAGGCTAAATTTTCTTCCTCAGGAGAGTGTATTTAGGCATAAAACACAGGACTCAAATCATATGGGTTCAAATCCCAGTGTGCTTTTTTCTATCTCTGCAGCGTTGGAAAAGTCCTTCAGTGTTTAATCCCTTTGAGATTAGTTTCCTAATCTACAAAATGGAAAGAGTGATAGTACCTTACCTCGTAGGTGGAATATGAGGATTAAAATTAATAGTACTTCTAAATCACTTAGAACAGTAAGCAATGAATTAATCTTAGTCACTATTACTATTACTATTGTATATAATTCCAGAGTATCCTTTATATCTCTTTTCTTAACACACATTATACTTCTAATTATGTTTCATATTGGCCTGTACTCCTAAACTGGAATAGTCATGAGTTTAAGGACATTCCTGTCTGTCTCAAAGTAGATGTTCGGGAAATAATCCCTTGTTTTACATGCTGAATGAAGAGCCATCCACCAACCACCTGAAATCACAAAACGTAAAAGCTTGATGGAAGAGAAAGTGAATGAGACGCAGGTAGAGGATATATACATGCATGCCGAGGTCAAATGGAGGCAAACTACTGAAGTTTTGTTTCTAAGACATCGCTCTATGATATCCTGTGCCTGCTTCTATTTCAGCTCAATTTCTCTTCACTGTGAAACTGAAAGGGCATGTCTTTTTCTGAGATTTACAATTAAAAAGTTCAGCAGGAAGACACTGCTCCTCCAAGCACTGGTAATGAAGAATGGCAGAGGGAATTCTGGATGCAATTCCTAGCTACAGCTTTCGGGTGAAGTTGGCATAGTTGGTGCACTTGAGTTGAACACGTATTATATTCAAATGGTCTCAACATTCAAGTTTCTTGCCAACAGCCCTGAAAACCTGAGTGCTCCGTGTATCAGTGCACACTTGGGCTGTGGGAACCCCAGGCACAGATGTCTGTAAGGCCATGTATATTTCTGCCATAAATACAACTTTCAAATGTGCTCCACTCTTATCCAGACCTTCAGACAAGGAAGTTGTTAAATGCGTTTTTTTCCCTTCTTTCCTGTAAGTTGCCTTTGCCTTTGAAATACCGCGAAGCAGTTGTCCCGCAGGGTGGAGGGAGAATTAGCAGCTGCAGCATTTCTTCCAGCGTCACCACGTTGGTATGTAGCTTCCTTTCACTCTCCCGTCAGGGAAGATCCCACCCCTCCTTTGCATTCCTCCTGAGCAAGTTGTGTCAAGGCAAGGCAAGAGAGGAAACTATTCCCATCCTCCAGGGTGTAATCAAAAAGGAAGGTTTTAATTAGTTTCTCAGGATGTTCTCAGTTTCTGCACAGAGCAGCCCTTCCCTTCCTTGGCATCAGAGCACTTCCTGGATTCTTCAAGAAACACACGGTTTTGCTCTCTCAGGCGTGAGACTGTATTGAAATGTAACAAGTCGTCTGTGAAGCCTGTCTTTGCTAGCCCTTACCTCAAGTGCAATCCTATATTTATTCACATAATTAGTTCACTTGTGACGGTCTCTCCAATTTTGCTGAGGACTCTATGCAGGTGGGGGCATGTCTGATTTTGGCCGCCGTGATCTCCTGAGCACCCCGCAGTATGCCTGGGACAGAGCAGGTGCTCCATAACTGGTGGCAAAATAAAATGATGAACATGTGATCGAAGAGGCTTCCCCACAGCAAACATGATAGCACCGAAGCACATGTGGCCCTCAGAGATTGCTTCTTCACGATCTTCTTGGAAGGAGTACTGTTGATGACGGTGTCTTGTCTAGGTACCAACTTCTCTTTGCACATCACATTTATTGTGTCTATTAACTCCAATAATCCTCATAACAACACTGTGAATAGATTCTGCGATTATCCGCATTCTACAGATTAGAAATCGGAGACAGGGAGAGAGAAGGTTAGTGAAATGTCCCAAGGTCACACAGCAGCCACTGGAATAGAACAAGCCCAATTGGTTCGAGTCTCTACACCAACTCACTATGTGATTCAGCCTCCAGGGATGCTGCATAGACAGGGTTTTGCATCCACCAAGTACATGCAGCCTGAGTCTGAGTGATAATCCTAACTGGCCAAAAATTAAAAAAAAAAATTTAAAAATAATAATATATATAAATATAAAAAGGATTCAGGTCTAGGCAGATGTGTGTAAATTTATAAACCATCTTTCATAGTTAGGGACCCCAATAAGCAAACACACACTTCAGATTTAACAAGATCAAGGACTGTGTATCATTACTGGCAAAATAAACATGGGCAAAAATTATCTCTTGAATGCCTTAATGTCAAGTATACTCTTACATATCTAGTGAATCAAAAGTCTGCCTTTTTTTTTTTTCTACACTATAACCTGGAGGATAGTTATGTGAACATACAAACTAACTGTTCACTCCACAGACTTCATGGAATCCCAAGTGGCTAAAGAATAGAGGTTAAATGCCATTAAATTAAGATTTCTGTATGAAGAAATGTCCCTCCAGTACTGAAAGGCATATACTTCAATTCCAAATGGAGTTTTAGACACAAAGAAGTGGGCAGGAAAACATTTCTCTCTCCTCTAAATTCCCATTGCACATTGGGCCATTTTTCTTGGTCTTGACATTTAATGCATTGTATTCTGATGTCTGTGCACTGGTCTTATCTCCCTGCAAAAACTGTAAACTCCTTAAAACAGGAACTGTGTCTTGCAGTAAAAGGCAGTGTGCTGGAAAGAGCAAGATTTTTATTGGTAAGTGCAATTACCACTTGTTATTTGTACAACCTTGGGCAAGTTCCTTAACTTCTCTCATCCTTGATTTATTCATCTATAATATGAAGTTAATAATGGTATGTAGCATTATTAGCTAGAATTTTAAAAGATTATTTGGGACTTTGTTTTCCCATTGAAACTGATATGCTTTCGTCCAGAAACACATTAAAATTTTAGTAAATAAATAAAAACCTCTTAAACCCATAAGGGCAAAGAAAACAAGGGAAGAGAGAGAAGACAGAAAAACATATATCCGTACGGAAAGCCGTGGACTGATGTGTGATTTGGCAGACCAGCAAACACGGAAACCCTTCAGTGAATGAAGTCACAGAGAAGGCTCATTTGCATTTCAGAATCTCAGAGGGCTTGGGAGTTGGAGGCAGGAGACACTCTGGAAGTGGGTGTTGGTGGGATGAAAACAAGAACACCACTGAAGGTCTTTGTAAGGAATAGTGAAACCCTGGGATACTTTCCTTTCCCCACACAGCCAGGTGTCTACATGGCTTCACTGTGAATAATCCTTATGTAAACAAAGCAGTATGCAGACTGAATATTAATATGACCAAAAATTATAATTTAAATTATATTACAAAAACAGAGAAAGAAGAAGTGAGTGTTTGAGGTGAGAGGAGGTATTTAAGGAAGCTACATCCTTGTCTTCCATTGTTCTCAGACAATATCTAAAATCAACAAATGAAAAAATAGCAGTAGAGCATATTCTGTAAAACACTGAAGGCAAATACCCAGAAGAAACAGCTGAAAGGATTAAAAGTGATTTCCTCTAAGGGATGAAAATTGAAGTTGGCCGGGTGAGACAGGGGCTAATATTTTGCATTATAAGCCTTGAAGAGTGATTTGACTTTTATATCTATGTACATTTTTAATCATGAAAAAAATGTTTTAAATGAATGCTGGACTATAGAAGGCAGTCATAAATATCATTGCCAGCTCTCTTGATCCCTGTTCATTTTTATTTTGCCCCCCTGTTCATTTTATTTATGTTCATGTTTATTTTTATTTTTATTTTTTTAAAGAATTTATTTATTTATTTGACAGAGAGAGACACAGCGAGAGAAGGAACACAAGCAGGGGGAGTGGGAGAGCGAGAAGCAGGCTTCCCGCTGAGCAGGGAGCCCGATGTGGGGCTCGATCCCAGAACCCTGGGATCATGACCTGAGCCGAAGGCAGACATTTAACTGACTGAGCCACCCAGGCGCCCCTATGTTCATATTTATTGGCCTGTAGGTTCTCCTTAAATGTTTACTAAATGACTGAGCGAATGAACCCTGAAGATTCACATGCTGAATCACCAACAACATCTTCAGAAGGGACCTGAGAAATATCAGAATTATGTTTAACTTGAAAAACTCCCTTAAAATACCATACTCGAACTAAAACATGACTGGTGAATTAATCGGACAGCATCAACTCTTAAAATGACCTTTGCTGTCACCACTGTTATATGGGCTCTCATTTCCCCGCACCTCCCCTCCAACTCCACAAGCAGGGTGGTGATTGATTTAGCACTAGTGGTGACCAGGTGACATGATCCCTGAGTCTGGGTAGATTTACTCTTGGGGAGCTTGCCACCCAGTAGCATATTCACACACAGACTCAGAACTTGCATGGCACAAATAAGCAACTATCACCTTTCCCAGCCCATGTCACAGTTTGGTTTTATATGTACTCCCCTCTCCAGGAAGCATCTCCTCCCTGGAGTTTTCCATCCCTGCAGTTGTCCCCCCACCCCAGCATTCTTTCCTCGGGATGAATGAGAAGAAATAGATCTGGTAGGAAGAGAGAAACAGATCCTCTTAGGTGACTTGTTTCCTCCTCTTCCACTCCACAGTTTTATTTCTTTTGGGACCCCCACCTGCCGTGGACAAAACCTCTTCACTGAAGCACAAATCAATGAAGATCAGTGAAGATCAACCAAGGAGAAATGCCATGGGTCCATCCCTCAGTTTGCATGTCTGTTTGTTTGTGGAGATGCATGAAGGAAAAAGCATGAGGGGACCACACCGATCTTTTCTTCTCCAAAATGATTGTTTCTGAAAATCCAGATGACATGTACTTTTGAAGATTTTTTTTATTTTACATTTCCAATAGTAACAATAAATTAAATTCTCTCTCCCAACAGCTACACATACTGCTCAGCAGAGCTGGTGATTTATGATTAATAATCCCCTCAGAAATACAAAACCCAGTCAAACAACAAAGGTTCAGATTCAACCCAAGCGAAATCAACAGATGCCTGGCACCATGTACTAAATACCACCAACTGGAGGCTCCCATGGAATGCACGAAGGAGGGGATTCCAGAAACACTGAGTCAGTCTTGGAGCCAGTGTCCACTCTTGGTGATGGCAAGGGACATGGGAATGTCCCAGGTGAAGAATTCAAGTTTTGTCGAATCCATTCCATTACTGAAAATTTCCAATGATGTAAGATTCCTAAGCATGAAGTCATTATCTGAATCCTGGGCTATTATCTGTCATAAGAATGAAATATCAAAAGAGGATAAGAACGGTGGTCCAAAGGAGACTAGTAGATTTGCAACTCTGGGAAAATGTCAGTGGATACGTACAGTGAATTAACCTCAGCCAATTTTGTTGTACGTAATTATTAGGTTCTTTCTGGTAGATATGCCCTATTGTAAGAGGTATGTGAGTGGTCTTGGTCTCCTTCCCACAACCTTACTACCACAGATGACAGCAAGTCTCAGACTGAATTCTGCTCTACAAACATTATCAAACAGTCACCAAAAGCATAGCATAGCAAAGCATTATATAGTTCCAGCTTTCTGAACTTTAGGTGTTTGGAACATTCTCTATGAAAAGTTCCCTCAAAGCAAATGCAATAGTATTTTAGCAGAAGGATTTAGCTCCATTCAGGCTGGTAAGTAGTCTGAATCAGGAAGCTTACTGGAGAGTTATGCCTTGGGCACCACTTGGAAGGGCACAGATTACATGGGTTGCTATGTTTTTATGTCTCATTCATGCAAGGCTGAGGGTTGTGTCTGTAATATTTCTAGCTAGTCCACACCCAAACACCACTCATTTCGTGAATGAAAACCTATTTATTACATTTGCTATGCCACTTTACAAACTTTCACATTCATTGGGCAGCTGAATTTCTTACCATAGCTAACTCTGAAGCAGGATCTTTCAGTTAGATGCTAACAAATAAACCATGTACTAAGTTGAAAAGTATCCGCCCCCCCCCCCCCCCAATTCATGTCGACCAGGAATTTGTGAATGTGACCTTATTTGGAGATAGGATCTTTGCACAAGTAATCAAGTTCAGATAGGGTGATAGTGGATTAAAATATGCTCTAATCCAACAACTGGTATCCTTGCAAGAAGAGGGAAATTTGGACAAAGACATATACAGAAGGAAGAACACTTTGTGAAGATGGGGAAAGAGACTGAATTGATGCTTCTAGAAGCCAAGATACATCAAAGATTGCTGGCAACCACCAGAAGTTAGGAGGGAGGGATGGACTGAATTTTCTCTCAGAGCCTCCAGAAGGAATCAGTTCTACTGACACCTCAATTTTGGACTTCTAGCCTCCAAAATTATGAGAGAATAAATTTCTCTTGTCTTAAGCCTGTCTGCAGTAGCTTGTTACAACAGTATTAGGAAACTAATACACCATGGAATATGGAATATGTATTTCCAACTAGGATCACTAACCACTACAGGGAATAGATAGAAACTAACCAGTACATATATCCCAATGTTAATGCTGAAGTATCTAAAAGTAAATTATAGGCAACATGACAACATTCTAGTAGGATTGCCATACCTATGTTTTTAACAGCTATATTTTGAACAGCTGTACCAATCAGCTAAAGGTCACATGAGACACAGATCACCTTTACATCCTTGGGCCTATAGATCCATTCTAGGGTTTTTAGACAAGAAGATGAGTGGTCTCTATCTCATCTTTTCCAAGGACTTTTGGAGCCTTTGGAGGGCATGGCTCATCCACAGGCTTAGTTTGCTATTGGTTAACAGACACCATTTGTGCCAATATAAGAAGCCAAATCTAATATATAAAACATCACCAGGGTGCCTGGGTGGCTCAGTCATTAAGCGTCTGCCCGTCGGCTCGGGTCATGATCCCAGGGTCCTGGGATCGAGCCCCACATCAGGCTTGCCGCTCTGTGGGAAGCCTGCTTCTCCCTCCCCGACTCCCCCTGCTTGTGTTCCCTCTCGCTGTGTCTCTCTCTGTCAAATAAATAAATAAAATCTTTTAAATAAATAAATAAATAAATAAATAAATAAATAAATAAATAAAACATCACCTATCTTGACCAGAAGTTTTGTTTTTTGAGATGAAAAGATGAAATTTCATTTGAAAGAATCTTTTGTGATTTTTTTTTCTAATGTAGAAGCACCATAAAAGGAAATAAAAGAATCATTTGGTGGATAATAAATGATGAATACAATTTATTGCAATTTATTCAAATTACTTGTACTTTCTCAGCACATATACATTTTATTCAAATCCTCATATTTTTGTGACTTATTGGTGTTAAATCATCCTGAGTATAAATTTTAGTTCTGAAACTTCTTGTCTGTGTGACCTGGAGAGAGCCTTTGTTTGATATTTGCACAAACCATGATAATGTACACCTCACGAGCTTATAATGAGGATCCAGTTAAACTATATATGTCACATATGAATCCCATGAAGTGCACAACACTAGATAAATATTTGCTTCTTTCCTCCATTGACAAAGATCTTGCATTTTTTGTTAGACCTCATTTGTTCCAGTACAGTACCCACTGTTTTGTTATGGGATCCAGGCATAAGTGATGCTCATAGAAGTTCACTTGCTCCTTCTGGTTTGCCTATAGACTCCAGCGTGCTAAGGATCAAGAACAGGCAGGCCCCTGCAGAGAGGAGCATCAGTGTGCCTTTAACTCCAGATACTTTCCCCTGCAGATTGACCATGGCTAAAAGAGCATTCAGTTGGAATACGTTCAGGACAAACGGAGTTCCATTCCTAAAGTACACCCCTCACCACCACCACCCCAACAGCATCCATATAGCTCCACTTTTAGGACCCACACTAGAATTAGCTGAATGTGCTACAAACATGAGGTGGGCCATATTAATGACCATAGCACTGTCCTGCCTCAGGGGAAAGGACATGAATTTGGGAACATGAGAGAGTGGTTTTGAATCCAGGAGCCACCTTTTACTACCCGAGTCATCTTAGGAAACTTATTTTAAGTTCCTCAGCCTCAACTTCTCACCTGGAAAAATGGAGCTCTTACTTCCCCTGTTGTTGACCTGCAGTGAAGATTAAATAAGATAATATGCAAAAAGTCCTTTGCACAGTGCCTGACTCATAACTGGCTTCCAACAAACAACAGTCCCCTCCCCCCACACACATCCTATATATACTCTATTCACTGTGCCTTCCTTCCTCTTTTGCTCTCATAGGAATATCATTCTTCGCTTAATGGCTGGCTTCCCACAGCTTCTTCCTCTATCCCTCATGCTCAGTGAATCTTCCTTTACCACTTCTGCTCTTACTTCCAATGGTAACTAGAGATCGTAGGTTTTTGAGCCTTACTAGGTGCCAAGAACTCTATAAATGCTCTCATATTCTCACTGCAACCCTCCCACACAGGTCATACTTTCCTTAATTTACATAAAAGGAAACGAAGGCTAAGAGAGATTAAACCTACCAAGCTCACAAGTGAGTGAATCAAAACCCCATGTGTCTAACTACACAACCCCTGCATTGCATCATCTGTAAGACTTACTTCGTCCATATTATCTCTCACATTTTAGGCATGCAATCCACATACCAACTGACGACACGCATGAAGACAGGCTTAACACAATGTTTAGTTCATAGTAAATGCCAAATAAATGTTAGTTAATTATTACTAAAAACTGTTAATTGGTAATTAATTGATGATGATTAAATAATTCTGAGTATGCTTATTATCCTGTAGACATTCTCAGGCAAAAGAAAATCCTGAAAGAGGGCACCTGGGTGGCTCAGTCGTTAAGCGTCTGCCTTCAGCTCGGGTCGTGATCCCAGGGTCCTGGGATCGAGTCCCACATCGGGCTCCCTGCTCAGCAGGAAGTCTGCTTCTCCCTCCCCACTCCCCCTGCTTGTGTTCCCTCTCTCGCTGTGTTTCTCTCTGTCAAATAAATAAATAAAATCTTTAAACAAAAAAGAAAAAAAAAAGAAAAGAAAATCCTGAAAGAAGGAAGGCTTCTATTTCTTCAGGAAAGAGGATTTTTAAAAGGTTATGGATTGGGCACCTGGGTGGCTCAGATGGTTAAGCATCTGCTTTCGGCTCAGGTCATGATCCCAGAGTCCTGGGATCAAGTCCCGCATCGGGCTCCCTGCTCAGCAGGGAGCCTGCTTCTCCCTCTGCCTCTGCCTCTCTCTCTCTCTCTCTCTCTCTCTCTCCCCGTCTCTCATGAATAAATAAATAAAATCTTTAAAAAAAATAAAATAAATAAATAAAAGGTTATGGATTAAGCCAGAATCCAGTCATTAAAAAAAAAAAGTTTCTTTTTTTTTTTTTTTAAGATTTTATTTATTTATTTGACAGAGAGAGACACAGCAAGAGAGGGAACACAAGCAGGGGGAGTGGGGGAGGGAGAAGCAGGCTTCCCGCTGAGCAGGGAGCCCGATGTGGGGCTTGATCCCAGAACCCTGGGATCATGACCTGAGCCGAAGGCAGACGCTTAACGACTGAGCCACCCAGGTGCCCCAAAAAAAGGTGTTTCAAAGAAAATCAGGAAGACCTGGGTCCATCATCCCAGAACTATAATGAGGTTCTTCCTTAGTATAACCTTCAATAATATTTTTAAAGGTGCTACATTGATGTGTTGACAGTTGTTAAGGCTATGATGACAAGATATTAAAGGGAGAAGGGTGAAAACAAGACCATGAGCCATGTAGAGAATCAAAGGGCAGCCCATTTTTATGTACTTGCTCATCTCCCTGACCAACAGTGAAGGCCCCACCCCAGCCTCCCTCACCCCATGTTAAAATCCACCTACACGGTAGCCATGAGTTAGAGTAACACAAAAGTAATTCTGTACTGATGAAAATCAGATTCCTTCAGTCCTAGTTATAATGAAAGACATCTTATTATCCATCGATTTTGGCAAGACTATTTCAAACTGATTTTGTTATCCATATCCTGAGAATCTGGCCTCATGTCCTAATTCAAGTAGGGATTGCTAATTTTTCCCACTCAGTTTTAAAGACCGAGTGGCCAACAATGGAGGAAAGCAAGATCTCTGCCTCAGATCTTACAGAGGAGCACTGCTGGGTCAGTGCCCAGGATGCCTGCCATCTCAATTAAGGAAAGTCCAAAGCAGTATCTATGCCCATGTGAGAAAGGAGTTGGTTACTCTTATAAAATCCTTACCAGTGATTTCCTGAGAATGGAAAAGTGAGATATAACGTGTCTGGCAGAGCTACTGATGGTGAGTGGTCATAGACAGTTGTTACTGTTTTGTTTTTTTTCCCCGAAGGAGGAGGTGAACACATGTTTTGGCTTTACATCTGGCACCCAGCCTTTTCCAAGGAAGGACTTCTGACTCTTGCCAGCAATGGACTTAGTTGCTTTCCATGGGATTTTATTGATCCGGATGGTCATGAATCCAACTCACAAACAGAAAGGAGGTTTTCCCCAAGCCAGGGCCAGGTGCAGAAGAACCACACACTGACCCTCAGTGTAATATGTGCTGATGATACTCTGAAACAGCCTTGACTTGGGTCCAGTGAGAGCAAGATGCAACTCTATATCATGATCACAACTGGACTTTCCCAGACTTCCCAAGTTTGTAGATCTAATAACACTAAAAGCAATTCCTGCTGAGTGCAATCATTAAAAGTAAGAAAGCAAAATTTCAAAAACACACCATGACCTAACTACCATTATTTCATAAAACAAGAACATTTTAACAACAAAAGAAGGAAGATGGTCATAATCTCAGAATAAAAGAGTCTGCTAAATTAGTAATTTAGTATTATATTTTTAAAAAGTATTCTGATGATTCTTACGAAACTACTAACCAATGAAAATATTAAAAAACCAGAGGGTTTCTTGTAGTCTGGAAAATTCATGGGGCACCTGGGTGGCTCATTTGTTAAGCGTCTGCCTTCAGCTCAGGTCATGATCCTGGGGTCCTGGGATCGAGCCCTGCATCGGGCTCCCTGCTCCGTGGGAAGCCTGCTTCTCCCTCTCCCACTCCCCCTGCTTGTGTTCCCTCTCTCGTTGTGTCTCTCTCTGTCAAATAAATAAGTAAAATCTTAAAAAAAAAAAAAAAGAAAATCCTTAAATATGACTAATGGATCCTGGAGGAGCACATCTCATCAATTACGCACATTTAAGGTATACGTATAGGAGTTTCGCTATGGAATTCATGAAAGCATATACGTTTGAGTTAATGGAATCCTGGAAATAACTTGATGAAATCCTGGAGGTAGATTTGTGGCTGAGACCACAGCTGAGCCTCAGCCCTCCTATTGTGCCATCCTGATGCCTCTAAACTCTCCCATGGGGCCATGATTAACCATACCACTTGGCATTTAATCCCACATCTTTGATATTGACAGCTCACAGCACTTACTGGCTACATTACATTCCATACATATTTTCTAGATGAATAGAATTTCTTCCACATCCAAGGGCAAGAAAGTCCCTGGCAAAATGTAGGACTGAAACATAAATACAGTAGCTTCTGTAATAAGATCAGTAATTTCAAAAACCCACATGGGCAGGAAGATAACATGAATGTCAAAATTCTGTAGGCATATGAAGTCCAATTAAAAAAAAAAAACAAAACTACTGAGGCATCTGAAAAGAAATTCTGGGAGTTAAAACCTGGTTTTCCAGGCATCCTGTCTTTTCTTAAGCCACCTTTTCCACCATTCTTCTACTTAAGAAGGCTTAGCCCTTCTTTTCAAGTCTACCTCTCTTCTCAGAAGTCTTTCCAATTATCCCAGCCTTTGGTGATTTTTCCCATCTATGAGTTTCTGCAGTATTTACCTCTTCTCGTCTCCCTCAAAGAAAAATTTAAGTGTATTATAGGCACAATGAGGCTAAATAACAGAACTTTTCCATCCTACCTTCATCTCTCTATATTCTAAGCAAGATATTCCTAGCCTACCTTCTACATACCAGGGAAATCCTAATCATCCCTCAAGGTCAGATCAGCAAAGTTGCTTCCTCCTCTTTATACCTGCCCTGTGATCATGACCTGAGCCGAAGGCAGACCCTTAATTGACTGAGCCACCCAGAGGCCCCAAAAGTACTTTTTGTTTATCTGAAATTCAAACTAGTTGCCCATATTTTATCCAGCAACCCTATCTTTCTTACATAGTACAATCCAACCTGAATATCTTCTGGTCTTTTGATTTTGGAATGTTTCTCATTGCCTCAAGACTTACATATGCTAAGTGTATTCATTTCTTAGGCCTGCTGTAACAAAGACCCACCAACTAGGTGACTTCAAACCACAGAAATGTATTGTCTCATAATTCTGGAGGTTAGAAGTCTGAATTCAAGGTGCTGGAAGGGCTATCCTACTCCTTGCACCTTCCTTCTGGTAGCCCCAGATGATCTTTGGCTTGTAGCAGGATAACTTCAATCTCTGGCTCAGTCTTCACATAGCCATCTTCCCTTTCTATGTCTTCTCTTCTTATAAGGACACTGGTCATATTGAGTTACAGGCCCAACCTACTCCAGTATGACCTCAACTTAATTAATTATATTGGCAATGACCATATTTTCAAGTTAGATTACATTCTGAGGTACTGGGGTCCTGGGGGTTAGGACTTCAACATATCTTGGGTGGGGGGAGCACAACTCAGCCCTAACACTAGTTCTGCTAGGAATGCACTGTTTTCTCCTATTTCTCTAGGCACTCCTATTTACTTCTACCCACACTTTAGATTTCAATTTAATTAACAATTCTCTGACTTTCTTGAGTAAATCCTATTCCCCAATTTGGTACTTTTAAAGAACCATATTCTTCTCTTCATTCTCCTTTAGGTTCTCTGTGATAACTCTACATGCACTAGCTTGGTAATGTGATGAATGTCTTTGTTTCCCCTTGGACTGCACTCCATGAAGGCAAGAACCAGGCCTGCTGGGCTCATTAGTACCTCCTGGGCTGTGAGCCTTACACTTAGTAGGTATTTAATGAAGACTCATCCTATGAATGAATAAATCAATCGTGATTTTGATGAATTATTTTGCAGCATAAATGGCTTAAGGGCAGAATGGAATCTGTATATTCACAGAGCCTGGAAGAGGCCTGATAGAAAATCTGTGTTCAGTAAGAGATTTCTACGTTAAGTAATTAGTTGTTTTCATTCCTACTCTTTTGTGGTTTTTATCCTAAAAAGAATATCAGGAAGATAATTACCAGGCAAGACAGACATTTGTGTTTATTTATTTATTTTTTTTTTTAAAGATTTTATTTATTTATTTGACAGAGAGAGAGCGAGAGCAGGAACACAAGCAGGGGGAGTGGGAGAGGGAGAAGCAGGCTTCCCGCTGAGCAGGGAGCCCGATGTGGGGCTCGATCCCAGGACCCTGGGATCATGACCTGAGCCGAAGGCAGACGCTTAACGACTGAGCCACCCAGGCGCCCCTATGTGTTTATTTATTAAATGCATAAAATATTTAATTCATTTTTTTCTATTTGAGTTTCTTTTTTTGATTGAGGTATAACTGACATATAACACTATATTAGTTTCAAATATACAACAGAATGATTCAATATTTATAAATGAGTCTCTTTTTTTTTTTTTAAGATTTTATTTATTTATTTGACAGAGAGAGACACAGCGAGAGAGGGAACACAAGCAGGGGGAGTGGGAGAGGGAGAAGCAGGCTCCCCGCAGAGCAGGGAGCCCGATGCGGGACTCGATCCCAGGACCCTGGGATCATGACCTGAGCTGAAGGCAGTCGCTTAACCAACTGAGCCACCCAGGCGTCCTATAAATGAGTCTCTTAGATAGACCCATATTTGTCACCAAAAGACCATGCAGGCCTGACCTGCATTTGAGTAACAAGAGTAAAAGTTGATTCAATTTTGAACACTTAGAGAAAAAGTTATCCTCAAAAAGTGAGTTAAAACATATTTACTGAGCTTTATAATATTCTTCAACTTTATGCAATTCTACTTTTAACTTTATGAAATAGCAAAACAGAAAAATGTCTCTGGATAACTTGACTTTTATCTTTTCTCTTCTAAGCTATGAATGACGAAGACAGTGTCAGAGCATCAAAAAGGGTACTTTCTTAGTATTATGTGTGCTTAAAGAATACCAAAACTAGCCCCAGGAACTAAGAAGCTTTTGAGATTGGACTCAGAAGCAAAGCTCATTCATTGTTTCCATCCTCCTCTGCTAATTTCTTCAAGTAAGTAATACATCACTAAGTCAGAGTCCGTGGAATCTCTTAGCTATATATTTTTAATGATGATGAACAAGAGGATTTTGCCAAAGCCTGTGTGGAGATAGAGTAAGATTTATTGAAGGACATCTAGCATTGATACTGCACTAGTTTGGATTTTAGGTTTGTTTCCACTGGCCCTTGTGTTCATTAGGAACCAGCTTTGATTACTTTTGGGGTGGCAGAGAACTGAAATGAACTAAAATAGTGTCTTCTAAGAATTTGTACAGCTTGGGTATATCATTGTTAGAAGTTGAACTTGTTAAACATCTAGGTAAATAGAAGATACAATCAACTTTGCTCTAAAAGGACTAAAGTAGACTTTAAATATTTTTAATGTAGTCTGATTTTTTAATATGCTCCAGTGCTGTTGCTTTCAAGTATGTTTAATAGACACTTGTTAGCTTCCTACTATTTGTGATCACATGCTTTTGCATGTTTAGTAATTTGATAGGTAAGTAGGAAAATCCTATTTTTTCCTTTTTTATCTCCTTTACTCTCACACTACTACCACATTCCCAACACTTCCGGCACCAAATGTGTGCATTGTCCCCACACCAAGCAATTCTGTGAAATATGCCAGTTATCCTATAATTTAACCCAATTCTGACACTATTTACCCAGAGATAGCATCCGATCCCACAGGTTAAGGACTCAGTCCCGGAATACTGCTTCCCACTTCAGATGCCAATCACAATTAGTAGGTCCCAGGTTATCCATAACTTCTGTCCAACTAGGCTACAAAATGGAGGCTCTCATGATCCCCTCTTCACATTTGATTAATTTGCTGGAATGGTTCACAGATCTCGGAGAACCCTTACTTATGTTTACCGGTTTAAAAAGGATATGATAAAAGATACATTAAAGAGTGAGATGCAGATATACATAGGTAAGGTCTGGGAGGGTTCTGAGTACAGGAGCTTCTGTCCCTATGAAGTTGGGGCATGTCAGTCTGCCAGTATGTAGATATGTTCACCAAATTGGAGGCTTCCCAAACCCCATACTATTGGGATATTAATGGAGTCTCCCTTAACTCCATTTCCAACTCTTCTCCTGTATCTAGAGAAGGTGGGAATGAGGGAAAGTTCTGAAAATTCCAAGCTTCTAATAATCATGGCTTGGTCTTTCTGATAACCAGTCCACATCCAACAGCCTATCCAGAGTCACCTCATTAGAACAAATGATGTTCCCAGTGCTCTGATCACTTAGGAATTTATAAGAGTCTTAGGAGCTCTCTGTCAGGGACAGGGTCAAAGATTAAATGTTAGAACAAGAGATGCTCTTAGTGTTCTTATCACTTAGGAATTTATAAGAGCTTTAGAAGTGCATGTTAGGAACTGGGGAGCAGAAACCAATACATATACTTTCTATAATCTCACAATGAGGAAGTATATCTTTTAAATGGACCTTCTTATCTAAGTATCTACTTTTCCGACGGTATTAGCCCAATCATTCTATACCCTTACAAGAAATTCAGTGATGAGTCAGTTTCTTTCAGATGGCTTCCCTTGAGGAACACCATAGGATTTGCTTTGTTATATGGGTCTTTAAATAATATCCAGGTTTTAAGACAAACTTCATTGTCTTGTCGGTTTTTTCACCTGTACTTTGTTAACTAATCTAGTTCATCTGATCCATCTACATTTTCAATAAATTCCAGTAGTAGTACAAATTGTTTTCAGATGGATAAAATAAGTTACTTCAATTTGTTTTCCCTTTGTTTATAAACAAGGTGTTTCAACTTTAAAGGCATTTAAAAGTTTTTTATTAAATCACATGAAGTAAAAATTATCCCATCCTCACCAGAGTAGAGGGAGGAAAAGAAATACTTATAATGAGATTTGTTTTAAAACCTGACTTCTACCTAGAAAACTTCTGGGTGAAGGCTAGGGTGGTGATGGTTGCTCTCAGCTGTGTATTCTTGGCAATCGGCATGGTCCCTGAAGGAGAGCCTGGGCCTCATAAATAGTTGTTGGAAAAAAATGTGTAACTCAAACTGCAAATAGAAACAAATAGTGTTTCTAGAATTAGAGCCTCTAAGAAGATAAAACCTTAAGTAGACAAACAGGCAATACTATCTGATAAGGCCTTCTAAGGAAAGATGTTCTTCCCAAATATTGTTCTATTCATTCTTTTTTTTTTTTTAATGAAAATAGGAGGTTGTTGGGTTAGAGACTAAAAAAGGGTATGACTAACCTCAAGGATGCAGACATAGTCCTGAGGAGTTTTAAGATGAGGTTAGGTTATAGACTTGCTTTCTGACATAATATAACATAAAGAGATGCAAATGAATACAGAGCTGAAGGTGGCATTCAGCTCTGGCCTGGGTGAAGAAAAATGGCAACAAGTATCCTAACACCCATTTACCAAAGCATAGTAAACTCAGGGAGGTCCAGGATACTCATCTTGTTCAATGTTTTATCAGCATCACAATATAGTGGCTTCAGATTAAATTCAAATAGCACAGGCATTTTTATTCATGAACAGGACCACCAAGCTATGAACGATGCAAGATCCTCTTCAAATTGCCGAAGGAGCCTAGATGAAAACCCACGGTTACCCAGCTAGAACCGCCATTTATCAGTTATCCTGAGACAGAACCCTGGGGTGGGCCTCGTTGTTCTTCTCTGAATGCTGACTATCTAGATAAATACATAAATGTGGGCTCCTGCATGGAGCACCTGAAGGTGGAATATGTTTAAACACCAGGCAGAAGGGTTGTCTCTGACATGAGACTAACAAACTTGATACAGGTAGGGATTTGCTCTATTGTATGGATGCAGATGAATGACAAGAAGGCTAAGCAGTTATTGGAGAGTTTCCTCTGAAATACAGTTCACTAGTTCTCTGGGCTCAGGGGAAGAAGCGTTAGAACATATGCTTTGCTACTAACAAGTATTGAAAATATTGATCATTAAATACTGCATTGTATTAAAGTAGTTATCAGGAAGCAACATGTAGATTAGGTCATCCCGTTTATGAGTCACAGGGTAAACAGGACAGACAGGAACGAGTCCAAGAGAGACTGGGGAAGCACTCTTGGCACAGCAAAGCGTGGGCTACACAGTCCAACAGAACCGGAGTCTTGGTTTTACCACTTGCTGGCTGAATGACCTATAGCAAACTGTTCAGCTCTCTGAAGTTCCCTTTCTACACCAGTCAAATGGAAGTAAAAATATCTACTGTAAAGACTATAGATGTGGGTAAACGAGGTAAGTAATGCCTATTACCTGTCGCACCGAGCAGGGACTACCCATGTGGAAAGAAATGCAGTTGATGAAGCAAGCAAATATGCAGTGGTTGGACGAAATACCTGTATCAATTCCTGAGAGTGGAAATAGTTGTAAAATGACCCATTTCGGCAGACTGACCAGCAACTGGTTTTCAACTTCTAAAAACTCTACTTTGTTATGCATTTGTGAAACGCACTAAAACTATTAGCAAGCTGTACCCAGCTGGCAACTGTGGGGAAAAGGGATTGGTAAGAAAGCGCTTTTCTAAGTATGCCCTCATCTTTTCCCAAGTGTTTTGTCACCAATAACAAGTAGTTCTTGCTATTTTTTTTGTTTGTTTCTGTTTACATTTAACAGTGTTGAATTGATACCAACTGTAGGTGAAGAGTTGGTAGGAGTGTGGTTTTTCCTCATGCTCAGTCTTCTCCATGGACACACATACACACCCCTCAGAGACACAATGTCATGGACATACACAGAGAGATAAACACAGCTACCTATGAGCCTGTCTTAATCCAACACATAATTTCATTAGGAGCTATGAGGGTTTCCAAGTGATTTCTATAAGAATACCAGCTATAGTTGATTTTTAAAAATTACAGATCAAAGTTTTTCAAATACTTAGAAAAAATTTTTGTTTTTGTTTTTGTTTTGCTTTTGTTTCTATTTGACATTGGATTGTGCTGTTTTACACAGAGAAAATGCATCATAGATATCATACAACTTACTCAATCCAAATTTGGTAAATTTCTGAAGCTATCAGGACAGTCAATATGAGAATGCTCTGTTCAAAACTGGATACTTGCCAATTCGTTTTAATAAAACAATAGATCTCTATCTATATTCTATAGCTGGGTAGCATTCAGACTATTACAAAGAGGGAAAAAAAAGTCCTGCATTATCTATGATCTAAGTCAGTGAAAATATGGCAGGGAAACAAGCCAGACAGAGTACTCTCCTTATATAGAGAGTACAGGCAATGGAATGAGGCAGAGATGGTAATGACTGAGTGAGCAATACGGCCAGAATGACTCTCAAGCGAATCACGCCGACTAGGCAGCAACCCACTGATTGGAGAGCACCACCTTGAACCACAAAGCTTTCATATTTCCATGGTGAGAAAGAATCAAGACATGAAGACAGAACTTGAAAACACTAGGACAAAGGTAAACACAGAAGTATAAGCATTTAATCAAATGCCATGTATTATATCTGACTCATGACTTTATAAATGTCTGAGGAAAGCCCTGTCCCTGCATTTGACTGCCATCATATGTACACAAAGAGATGGGCGTATTTGTGAACATTCTGGAGAAAATATTGTTCTATTGACTCCTATTCTGTCTTCTCCCGATGCCATAATGATTTTCGTCCTTGTCCTGATTATGTCCCCAAACACTATACATCCTGCCTTGCCTAGTACATAGCTCCACACAGTTTCTCTCCAATGCTCTAAGGGGAAATTTACTCCACTTTCCTCAGTTGTTAAGTTATATGGAAAAGTGCAGTGTTGATGGTGAAAATAGGAAAGACTGGCAGCTGGAAATGATCTTAGAGACCAAGCAGGAGCTATGGGCCAAAATCAACATGTTGGGAGGATTAAATGAGATAATGTCTGTGAAAGTGCTTGTAAATTGGAGTACACTAACAACTGTTCTGAAGATGCAGTAGGTGAAACCTAATAGATGCAAATTCTTACATCCACATAACAATAAATTCATTGTGTGAGTGTCAAATGAGAGAGACCTGGCTAGAGAGCATTTCGATAGAAACCAGGAGTCTGACTTGGCTGCTGGAAAGTCTTAGGTCATCTGCAATTACAGGTCAGTAGATCACATCTGGCTATGGTGTTTATTTCTGGGACTCACATTTTAATGGCATATGGACAAACTGGACCCTGTTCCCCTCACAGAACAGAGTGTTCAAGTTAATGAGAGGTTGGAAACTTTGTCATTTGAGGAATGGTTGAAAGAGATAGAAATAAATATTTCTTCTCAAATGTTTGAAAAGTTAAGAGTGAAGTACAAGAAAACAGAACAAGATGGGGGTAGAGGCAGATTTTAACTCAATATAAGGTAGAACATTCTAATCATGAGAACTCCCTAGAATTCTGGAATAACGGATTGTCCCTTTCCTTGTTTCTTTAATTACTATGCTGATCTCTCAGAGAAGCATCTAGGTAGCTACTATATCATGAAAGGGACTTTCTGCACAGAGTTGCCATGCTCTGTGGCACATGACCCGTTGACCATGGCTGACTGGAACAGGGATGGGCATCTAAGCCAAAGGCCCCAACCACTGAGGTGACTGAGCCTGAGATACCAGTCCAATGGGGCCCTCTATTTAGGATAATAGTTAATAAAGCCAATCAGATCCTTTCTCTTCCAAAATCTGATGTCTATAGATACATAATAAGTACCTGCTAGGTAGGAGAAGAAGCAAAAGCAGAAAAAAATGAGAGTAAGAGAAGAGGAAGATAAAGAGCAAGAAAAAAGCTGAGGCCACAGGGGCTTAGGTAGAGGTGAAAAGTCAGGATCAGTGATCCAGAGCAGGCTCCAAACAACTGCTGGGTTCATCTTGTATGTTATTGGATGCTAGAGCTGGGCTATGTTGGGACTAATATTCGATTGATAAGGAGGCCTGACTGTGATGTTGGCTGCATCATCCAACGGTTCAGCTGATAAGACTTTATTCTTCTCCCTGCTTTCCTGCATATTCTTACACTCAGTCCCCAGTCACAGAGGTGACATGAGCATGTTTCAGGGTAACCTTTCAACTCAGGAAGCCTAACACCATTACAATATAGTAATATAAACAAAGAAAAAGAAGGAAAAAGAAACTGATCAAAAACCTACCCTAGATTAAAAAAAAAAAAAAAAAAAAAAACCTGTTAGTATTAGCCATGTGTGTTCTTGGGTCTCTATATACATGTCTGTATGTGTTGCTTCATACAACACTCAGACAAATGCAAACACACGCACATGCAGGTACAAAGGGGTTATATAATGCATATAGTCTAGAATGTGAAATTTTTTACTCAAGTGAACAGGATAATCTTTCTTTACCTTGAAATGTATCTTTTTAAATAATTGCATAGTATTTCCTTAAATTATTGTATCACAATTTTTTTCTGTTCTTTTTTTTATTTAAGTAAAGTTGACACACAATGTTACATTAGTTTCAGGTGTACAACTTAGTGATTTGACAAGTTTATACATTATGCTATGTTCACCACAAGGTAGCTACTACCTGTCCTGTTACATCGCTGTTATAATTGACTGTGACCCTTATGTTGTGCCTTTTATTCCCATGTATTACAATTTATTTTTAAAATGCATTTTTTGAACATTTAAGTTGTTTCTAATTTTTCCTATTCTAAGAAGCATTGTGTTGACTGTGTTCTTAAAGCTCAACTTTGTGCACCCACTGACAATTTTTTAAGATAATATCAAAAGATGAGTATATTTAAAACATTGGATTCAGACTGCCAAATCTCCCTTTAAGAGATTTTTACCAATTTCCACTTCCAGTTGTGGGTTTTTGAACTACAGAGTACTCATTACTTAAAAAAAAAAAAAAAAAAAAAAAAGATTAAAGTGATGATCATATTTTAGAAAAATTTTGGAAATTTTTTCTGAACTTGAATGATTGATGGTTGATATAACTAATATCTAAACACTAAATACTGTATCACAAAATATCACAGAGCTAAAAATAAGATTTGAAATCTAATCAATGACTCTTTAAGTTTATATTTTCTTTCAGTAATATTCTTGAAAGTAATGAACTTCAGTCTTGATATTCCAGAGTTCTCTTATCAGTTCTTAAGATTTCAACATTATAATCATCTGAGAGTAGAATTCAGGTTAGATTGCCTTGTATCAGAAGGTAGCAATGAGTTTCACAGGGACAATTCTATTATTGAACAAATCATTATAATAGAAGTCTCAGCTCAGATTCTGATTGACCTAAATATATTGTTAGCAAATAGTTATGAACAGTAATGAAAATTTATATCCAAGATCATTCATGTATCACAATAAGTAATCAATAAGCACATGTTGAATAGATAAATGGATGATTAAATCAGTATTATTACTTGATATGTGGGAGGTATGTACATGTAATGATTATATTTTTTGCAAGTAAAAAAAAATTCTCCAGTGTATAAAATGGAATGAAATATATCCATCTTTGATTACATTCCACAAAAAGCTAAGGTGGTGGTTGAGCTATCCGAGCAAATTTAAAAGACACTAATTTAACTATTTACTAATAGGCAAACAAGAATTGTCCTCCCAGTTCCTTTAAGAGATAATGAATACTTTCAATTTGAAAGGAGAAAGCAAGATATCATCTCTTTTGGAAGGATAAATGTAGACAGATAAAAAGGTTGTAGTCTCAAGGAAATAAAATTCGAAAGAGATCTTTTCCTTATGCAGTAGCTATGGTATTGATGAACGCATATAGGTAGGAAATGCTTGTTCTTCATATTTTCTAAAATCTAATTTACTTTTACTTCTAGATTTACTCTTCTTCCTGAAATATCCAAAGAAACAAGGAAAAATGTTCGAAACAAAGGTTTTCAAGACACTAGACACCAGGCAGCCTAGGCCAGCGATCCCTGAGACATGGGAAAGAAGCAAGATGAGCCCAGCTCAGTATCTTGAGAGAGTTTCCAGAGTATGGTACAGGTAGAGCCTGGGATCTCTTATGTTGAAGGGATAGTGCACAAAGTCCAGGGAGACCAAGGTAAACCAAGAATCACAGAACAGAATACCAGACAGGAGATAGTTGTATGGGTAACCCTGGAGATCTATAAAGGTCTCCACTTGTATATTCAACAAAGTGATGATGGTGCATCAAGTCTAGAAAAAGAATCATCTAAAAGGATTAAAAGGAATAGTATTTGATGTTTACATAGCGTTGAGAATAGTAGCTTCTCCACAATGTACAGCTAGACTATTCAGAAGGCTCTTGCCTCTATAGTGTGGGATTCTTAGCCCTAGATTCAACACTGCCTCATTTGTACCCAGCAAACCTTAAAAGCAAGACCAAAAACTGAACTAAAATAAAATTTTCCAAGTAACTTAACTGCATCTCAGAACAAAGCTTAAGGTACATAGAAATACAAAAAGATATAGCACACAGCAAGATAAAATTCACAATATGTGATATCCAATTAAAGATTACCAGGAATGAGGGCACCTGGGTGGCTCAGATGGTTGAGCAACTGCCTTCGGCTCAGGTCATGATCTCAGGGTCCTGGGATCGAGTCCTGCATCGGGCTCCCTGTTCCGCGGGAAGCCTGCTTCTCCCTCTGCCTCTCTCTCTCTCTCTGTCTCTCATGAATAAATAAATAAAATCTTTAAAAATAAAAAAATTAAAAATAAAAAAAAAAGATTACCAGGAATGAAAGAAGAAAGAATATGACCAATAATGAAGGGGTGGGGGGAATTAAATGATCAAAACCAACCAGAGCTGACACAGATGACAGAAATATCAGACAACATTAGCAAAGTCAGTGTAGCTCATTCTGTATGTTCAAACAGTTAAGCAGTGATATGGAAGATATAAAGAGTTCCAAACTTCTACAGATGAAAACTATAATGCCTAAGAATACTGGATAAGATTAACGGCAGATTAGTCATTATAGAAGAAAAAAATTAGTATACTTGAAGATATAGCAATGGAACCACTCTGTCCAATCTGAAAAACACATAGAAAAAAAACTGAATTGAAAGAAATCACCAGTAAACTTGGGTCAGTTTCAAGCAGTCTCATATAATGTAAGTGGAGTCCCCAGAGAAGAACTGAAAGGAGGCAGAAAAAATTTGAAGAAATAATGACCAAAACGTCTACAAATTTTACACAAAGAGTAGTTTTTTATTTCTAATTTAATTCCACTATGGTCAGATAGCATACTATGACTGGAAAACTTTTATATTACTTGAGACTTATTGTATGGCCCACCCAGAACATGCCTTTCGAGGTAAATGTTTCAAGTGTACTCTAAAAGAATATGTGTTATACTCTTTTGTGGTACAGTATTCTATAAATGACAATTAGGTCAAGTTGTATTGACATTGTCTACATTTATTTGTGTATGACATGATCATCTTTTGTAAAAAAAATCCCATGGAATCTACAAAAAGCTACCGGAACAAATAAGTGAATTTAAGAGAGCTGAAGGATACAAAATCAATATAAAAATCAATCATATATTTATACACTAGCAATGAACAATATGACATTAAAGTTTTAGAAAATACCATCTACAAGAGCATCAAAAATATGGGCTACTTATGGATAAGCTGGACAAAAGATGTATAAGATCTATACACTGGAATTGTAAAACATTGCTGAGAGAAGTTTTAAAAGGCCTAAATAAATAAGAGAGATTATACCTTATTCATAAATGAAAGTACTCGATCTTATTAAAATGTCAATTCTCCTCAAATACCTGTAGAATCCATGCAATCCTATCAGGCTTTTGGAAATATTCGTTTGGAAATGCAAAGTATCTAGAATAGCCGAAGCAACTTTGAAAAAAGAACAAAACTGGAGGACTCAAATGATCTAATTACAAGACTTACTATAAAGCTACAGTAAAAAAGGCAGTGTGGCATTGGTATAAAAATGGCAAAATAGATCAATGGAACAGAAGAGAGTCCAGAAATATACTCAATCATATACATAGACAAATGACTTTTGACCATGCTGCCAAGGCAATTCTGTGGAGACAGAACAATCTTTTCAACAAATCATGCTTGAATAATTGAATATCCACATGCAAAAAAAGAAATAAAAACACACTTTGATGTCCCATTTTTTTAAAAAAAGACTTATTTATTTTAGAGAGAGAGAGCATGCACGGGAGGGGCAGAGGGAGAGGAGTGAGAGAATCTTAAGCAGACTCCACACTGGGCATGGAGCCCCACACAGGGCTCGAGATCATGACCTGAGCCACACATTTTTGATATTCAAAGTGTGTTTTTATTTAAATTTATTTAAATTTTATTTAAATAGGTAACCATTTACCTCTACAATATTGGAATGGTTAGAACCTGGGGAGTAAGAGAGCAGTAAGTCTTGGTCACAGATGACAGATGTACAAGGAAATTAATCCTAAATAAAACTGCAAACTGTGATTCTATGAAATTCTACTTTTGCTAAGAGTTGACCAAAAGACAGTGTTGTCTGTGCCAAAAAAAAAAACAAACAACAAAATTCATGCCAAATAAAATGTTAGATTGATCTATTTCTTAATCAATTGGCTTTCCTATTAAAAAGAGATTATAGAGTTTTTTTTTCTTTTTTTTTATTATGTTATGTTAATCACCATACATTACATCATTAGTTTTTGATGTAGTGTTCCACGATTCATTGTTTGCGTCTAACACCCAGTGCTCCATGCAGAACGTGCCCTCTTTAAAACCCATCACCAGGTTAGCCCAGCCCCCAACCCCCTCCCCTCTAGAACCCTCAGTCTGTTTCTCAGAGTCCATAGTCTCTCATGGTTCGAAGAGATTATAGATTTTTAAATGGCCTTCATGGTTCCTGACTTTACAAATGATACACATATTTGCCATGCTTCAAACCATATAAACACTTAATTCAAAATGGGTCTTTACATATGATACATTTGCCATGCTTCAAACTCCTCTCTAATACTAAAGCTCTGGGAAGTGGTGTCTTGTCACATACTTCCTCGCACCATATCCTGAGTCTACCCCACTTTCACCCTCAGGGACTCTTTCAACTGAACAGCAGCATCACACGTCATGGAAGGATTATCACTAAAGTGGGTCTCTCCAATTGTCTCTGTAGTTAGTAGGTTCCTAATAGCACTAGCACCTTTGTTTTGAGCACAGCTAGAAGTTGGGCAAAAAACAAAGAGGAAAGGACATTTAAAAAGGAAATAACAGAAGACTATGTCACTTCTGGAGTCAATCAATCTGGGGAGGCAGTAGATTGCTCAGGAAAAAATATATTCCCACGTGCAACCCATTTCTAGTGTGGCTATTGAATTTCAACATGAGGCACTTTGTGGCTCAAAAGTGAAGACTTCTGCATTGGAAGACAATTCTTCCCTTTATTCCCAAGCTATTTGTCACAAATCTCTTCTCTTTCTTATGGGTTAGACCTGATACATCCCTCCAAAGCAGAAATGGGAATATTTTTAGGGACAGAGAATTTGTGAATCTGTTGTTTATTTGGAAAACTGGTATCACAATTCTCAACAAATACAAACTAGCCCTGGCTCTCTTTGGGGCCATTCCATACTATGATCTTAAAAGCATTTACAACAGTTTGGAGACAGAGATGGTGAGCTTTATAGCTCAGACATGCAAAGGGAGCACTCTCCTTCCACATATAAAATACCTAGATGCAGAAGGATGATCTCTGTTGTAAGAGCAGCCTACTTCTGCTAGGAAGTTTTTCTTCAGCAGAGACTCCTTTAGATGACACAAAATCCCAAACCAAGACTAGCAGTGTGAATGGCAAGCCAATGACATTCTTTTAGCTTGAATCTGGCACACTTTATACAGCTGTACTCATTTAAAATGGCAACATAGTGAATGTTTTTCATTTATTCCATAAATCAACACATATTAAGTACCTACTAAGTGCCCGGAACCATTCTTCAACAATGAATAGTATGGTGCTAACTCTCAAGGAACTCATGATCAATGGCAGTGATTCTTAATGGTGGGCCTTTTTCTGACTAATAGGGTTTATGTTATTCTTGAGGGTGTTAGAGAGAGAGAGAGCGAGAGAGAGAGAGCGAGAGAGATTGACAAAGAGGAACGAGAGACCAGTTGTGAACCTTAGATCCCAAGAGAATGTCAGTGGGTCTTCAAGATGGAGAGGTAAGGCCAGCTCTTCTCTGTCCATATTCTATTTGAGAAATCCTCTGGATACTAAAGAGGAGGGGAGGGGCAGTGCCAGGCCTCTTTGAAAATTTGCATGTGGATCAGTCTCTGCAGAGCCTTCCCACCTTCTTGCATAAACATACACAGAAGCCCTGACCAACTTTAAGTAACCAGCCTCCTCTTCTTGGGGTGTGAGGACTGAAGTCAATATTGTAGTGTCTCTGGAATTTTGAATTGGCAGAAATGGCCAGGGAAACCACCAGAGAGGTTTCACAGTTGCATGACTATTGCCAATGAAGTGACTCATTCACCTCAGAATGCATTGCAGATCATGAGGTCAACTTCAGAGCAGGCAACAGCAGTCAGCCAGAGAACCAATCAGTGGGAGATAAATTCTTCAAAGAGTAAATCTTCCCAGTGAAACACAGTCAAAGAAAAATACAGCCAGAGAAAATACATCAGACCTTTACCACAGACTTAGGAATAGAACCAACTTAGCTGGTCTAGGCAAGCTCATATGGACTTCAAGAGCTTGAATAAAAATAAATGTATTTGTTTTTTCCACTACGGATATAAATAAGTTTATGGGGGAAAAGCAAACAGAGACTATAAAAGAAACTGAATGATTTTACGGAGAAACTCTGATTTTCTCTTATGCTCTATAGTACAATTTGTTCTGCCATTCTAGCAGTCGAAATGCCTATCAGCCAGCTCCATATGCTTTCTCAGTGCCATTGTCAAGTTATGTCTTTCAAGTATTTCATCCTCTTAGTTCTTTTGAATCAGTAAATCAAATGTCTGATGCCACTTTGGGGTCAATTCAATTTTTATTGACTACTGGGAGACTTTACCTTATGGAAAATTGAGACAGTATTTGACAGAAGACTATACCAGGAAGACTCTTGAGGTTCTCCTCAGTTGGTTTTGAGATGCTTCCTTAATTGATGAATGACAATTTTTGGATAACCAAGATATAGAAAGGTTTTATGATAAAATAATTTCAAACTAAAGAAAGAGGGAAAATGATACATTTCCTGAATTGTCAGACTGGGGGTGGCAGGCTAGTGAACACTAGAGGCATCAGCCTTTAAAAAAGTCATGGTAATGGCCTCTATTATTTTAAGTTTGCTTTTCCTAACCAAATCTTGCTGGTAGGGGCTCTTCTAAGAGCCTACCAAGCAGCATTACCAAGTAAGGAGACAGAAAAAATTGCTGACTGTATGTTCCACCCACTAGAAGATAGATTTCATCATCACCTCTCGGTCTTTTGGCTAAGATCAAATGTAGAAGATAGATTTCATGTAGGCAGAGATATTGATTGTTTCATTCATAGCCATACACTCAGTATCTGAAACAACGCATATCATAAAACGTGTACACAATACATATTTGTGAATGCACTGAATAAATTAAGTGGCAGTTTGTACCTGTGATTCAGTTTGCCAAAGGAATATACAGGGGTTTAATTGCTGTCTAATTAATGCCTCTTCAAAATGTGAAGGACTCACAGATCCAAGCTGGTGTGACACAGGTTTTTTCTGATAATTTACACATTTCTTTTTGGTCATATACACGTAGGATTTTTATTACCAAGTTTGGTGTGGAAAAGAGTGAAGCCCACGCTAACAACATTCCTTGGGAATTTTAAATTGACTTCGTCGCCAAAGGATGTGAGAGCAGAAGAAAATTAGCGGGAGGGTCTTCAACAAATCTAGGCAAGAAGTAGAGTCAGTAGAATCGAAATTGAATCAGGATGGAGGTTGAAAGGTGAATTTGGGCTTCATCTTTATCGAAGCCTTAGATCATTTGGGTTAAGGATGAAGAAGGACTTCTGGTTACTTTCCTATTGAGAGTTAAAAGAAGAGAGTAAAAACTAGCCACTAGAACTGGGGTGTGGGGCATAATGATCCAGGTAAAATAATTTCCTACTAAGAGCTGATGAAAAATAACTCTGTGATTATAAGTTCAGCTTTTATTTTTTATAGCAAGTGAGTCTTGGAAAAAATGGTCATGCATGAATTTCAAGTTCTATTAGACATAAATTGCTTTAGAAGTAATGTATGCCACAAAAGTGATAACATGGTAGAATAAAATGAACATTAAACATACACACACACATACACACACACACATGAAACCTGTAAACTCTACAAGGTATATTTCCTTCCGAGTTTATGGCTATTACTAAGAGTGATCACTTACACCAAAATTAACTTGGACGCAAAAGTCTCCAGCTGTTGAAAAATCAGTTTTGGGATTTCCGACTAAAATTTCCTGGTACATTATCTAAGCTGCCAGCTCATTTACTCCCTGTATAAAATCTTTCCTCTTCTTTGGATGAGGCAAGACCTCTACTCAGCTATATTTATTCATATTTTTTTTTAGTCCACTGGCCAACTCTCCAACCCTCTTCCTAAGACTTTGAGGCAGAAAGTTAAAGAAAAGGAGACTAGATGAGAACTATATAAAATCTGTTGTATATATCTGCAAGTAATTCTACTAATTAGAAAATACCTTTTCAAGAGAAAAAAATCCACAAAGAAGTTCAGATCAAAACTTTGCTCTCCCCCTGCCCTCCATCCTCCATGATGGCTTTTAAAAACAGCATCTATTTGAAGTATCTACTTCTAATTACTGTCAGTTATCAATTCTTAGTTCATTCCCCTTAGCAACATTTCTGCCCTAGGTTAGCTGGAAATACATCTTTAAGCACATGGATTAGAAAGCTGAAGACTACAAAGCAGCAAATTAAATAGGGAGTCATTTCATCAAATGGAATTATTTTTTTAATAATCCTGGAAAATAATATAAACACCACAGATATGGTTTTAAAAAATTCAAGCCAATAACCATGCATTTACTCTACTGTCCTTCCTGAGCAAGAGTACCTATATTTATATTACATTTTTAAAAAATTTATTTTCTGGTTTGTATTTGTATTCCCCTAAATTTTACATTCTTTTTTAAAGATTTGAAAGCAAAATATCCCACCCAGCATTAAGTGTAATATTTCAAAATACTGAGTTAATCTTTGACCTTCACTCGGGGAGAGACAAAATGATCACAAATAGTATGTGGTTGTCTTAAGAGATGGAAAAATGACTTTTCTTCATGTCATCTGAGCAATGGCACACTGTCTGTAATACTTTCAAAGCTTTCTTTTCAAAACAGCAGGCTGCGAACTATTACATATATCTATGTCTTTATCAATATCAATATATAGATATAGATACAGAGATGTATCTCCAACAGTAAACAGAATCACTCAAAAAAGGATTTTGCCAAACTCTAGTCTCAAACCAGCCAGTGTTTTATCTTCTGTCCACGGAAATGACAACCGCTCAATTTTCTCGAGGCTTCTCTGGATTTCCCCAGTATATTTATTTCATTTAATCACAGGTATGTAGGAAAGAAAGCTTGGTTCATATCGTGAATGGAAAACCATATACAGCTTTTTTTAAAAAAATCATTTAAGTGAGCCTAGAGCCAATGTCTGGAGGCAAGACATTGATCAGATCTTCAACTGTGAACAAAAGCATCTAAGGATAACAATTCTTTCTGTCTCCCAAAAAGTCTCATAACAAATAAAACTCCCTGGATTCATGCATAATGTTTCCCTCTAAATCTTGTCTGGTTTTAAGAACAGCTATATCATAATGTGAAACATGAGCCAACTACTTTTTATTTCAGGAAATTATGTGATTTCCAGGACAATTCCAACAGATGTAAGAGCCTTCAAGTAACCTTCCTGAGTGGCAGCCACCCTTCCTTCCCTCAAACCCATCTACTTATTTCTCTTCATGGACAATGTCTCTCTTCCTCTTCTTTATTTTTCCTTCAACTTAATTCAGCCTAATTCTCAATTATTTATTAAGCCCTTATGTGTTAAGACATATTGTGAGGATTTCAATTATTAACAAAGCATCATCTCCCCACTGGAATTAGAGACCCTTCAGAAGGTGAATTCAGTGAATACAGTAGAGATAAAAATGGAAAGGAGGCTTACAAGAGACTTTGAGAAGTTGAGAAGGTAGAATTTAGAGGATGAGTTCCTCAACGACAGAACAAGGATCTTCCTGTTTATTTATAGAGCCAGAGGCAAAACTATGAACACAGGCCCACATGTCATATGCCTTAATATATAAAAGTTAATAAACTGTACTCTCAAATAGAGATTTAACATACTTTGTATTCTCTTACCTTGACATATTTACCTTTAAACAAAAAATTGAAAAAATATTAAAGTTATGTTTTTATAATTTTAGGTTTATAAAACAAAGTCATATATGTTTAAAAAAACATAGTTATGTTTTTATATGACTACAAGTTAGCAAAATTTAAGACAACTAAATTTACATGTTATTGTACATATCTGAGTAATTTGCTAATGGATCAGCAATTAGATGAGTAATAAAGTAAAAAATACATATAATTCATAAACTAGTATATGTTTTTTCAATAAATTTATTTTTCTTGCCTTTATTTCAACAAGAATTACGTTGCTCAAGCAAGATTTTTTTTTTACAGAATTTGTGTTCTATTGACATCAGTGATCTAAAAGGTTAAAAATGTAAACATATGGTGGGAATGCAAGCTGGTGCAGCCACTCTGGAAAACAGGATGGAGGTTCCTCAAAAAGTTGAAAATAGAGCTACCATATGATCCAGCAATTGCACTACTGGGTATTTACCCCAAAGATACAAAAGTAGGGATCCGAAGGGGTACGTGCACCCTGATGTTTATAGCAGCAATGTCCACAATAGCCAAACTGTGGAAAGAGCCAAGATATCCATCGACAGATGAATGGATAAAGAAGAAGTGGTATATATATACAATGGAATATTATGCAGCCATCAAAAGGAATGAGATCTTGCCATTTGCAACGACGTGGATGGAACTGGAGGGTATTATGTTGAGTGAAATAAGTCAAACAGAGAAAGACATGTATCATATGATCTCACTGATATGAGGAATTCTTAATCGCAGGAAACAAACTGAGTGTTGTTGGAGTGGGGGGTGGGGTGGGAGGGATGGGGTGACTGGGTGATAGACACTGGGGAGGGTATGTGCTCTAGTAAGCACTGTGAATTGTGCAAGACTGTTGAATCTCAGATCTGTACCTCTGAAACAAATAATGCAATATATGTTAAGAAAAAAAAAAGAAGAAGAAGGTAGCGGGAGGGGAAGAATGAAGCAGGGGAAATCGGAGGGGTAGACGAACCATGAGAGATGATAGACTCTGAAAAACAAACTGAGGGTTCTAGAGGGGAGGGGGGTGGGAGGATGGGTTAGCTTGGTGGTGGGTATTGAGGAGGGCACATTCTGCATGGAGCACTGGGTGTTGTGCACAAACAATGAATCATGGAACACTTCATCTAAAACTAATGATGTAATGTATGGGGATTAATATAAGAATAAAATAAAAAAAAAATTTTGTAAAGCCCAAAAAAAAAAAAAAGAAACAACACATACACACACCCATCATATACACATACATCATATAATTAAATACCATACAGTTGCCAAAATGAATGAAGAAGCGCTTTATATACTAACAAAAAAATGATCTTCAAGATAAATTGTGAAAAAAATTAAGGTGTGGAACAACTTGTAAAGTCTGCTATTCTTTGACTGAAAAATAACGAAAGAAGATATGTGTTTGCATACATGTGTGTGCTATTTCTATCCTTGTGAATCTCGGGAAGAATACATACAACTGATAACATGACTTGCCTCTGAAGAGAGGAGCAGGGATAGAATTAAAGAATAAATAGATGTGAGTTAGAAAATTGGGAAACTGCATTAAAACTTTTATATGCATTTACATGCTACTCAGGTTTGGTAAGTAGTCATTTACTAGAGGAAATAAAATTACAGTGGCCTGAATAATTTAATGTGGATCAAGCAACAATCTATAGCTTAGAAAAAGTTGATTACAGCAGCATTGCCCAGTAGAACTTTCTGCAGTGACAGAAATGTTCTATAATTCTGCGCGGACCACCATCGCAACCACAAACCACATGTAGCTATAACTACTAAGCACCTGAAATGTGGCTAGTGTAACCAAGGAATTTTTTATTTAATTTTCATTAATTTAAATTTAAATGGTTACATATGGCTAGTGGCTGCCATATTGCACTGCAGAGCTTGAGACTAAAATGAAAACACTAAGCTCTAAGTATTAAAATAACAGGCTCTGAAGCCAAAAGATATCATTAACATAAACAATTTAGATTTAACATAAACAATTTGGATTGTTCCCGCTCCGTGTACAATAGCTCAGTCTTCAGCTAGGTAGCTTTGATTCTGTTTCTCAAACTCTTCCTTTTTTTTTTTTTTTAAGATTTTATTTATTTGACACACACACACAGAGAGTGTGCAGTAGTAAGCAGAGAGGCAGGCAAAGGGAGAGGGAGAAGCAGGCTCCCCACCGAGCAGGGAGCCCCATGCGGGGCTCGATCCCAGACCCGGGGATCATGACCTGAGCCGAAGGCAGACGCTTAACCAACTGAGCCACCCAGGCACCCCTTCTTTTTTTTTTTTTAAGCTTAAATTATTTAAGTAATCTCCACACCCAACGAGGGGCTCGAACTTGCAACCCCGAGATCAAGAGTCACTTGCTCCTCCGACCAAGCCAGCCAGGTTCCCCTCAAACTCTTCTAACCCATAAAGCCTCAGCTGAACCACATGTTATCTTTGTGGAAATTAGAAAAAGGGGACAGCTCCACAGGCAGATGGCTTGGCCAATGATCACTGGTAGGAGATGTGAGGCACCCAGATCCAATCTCTGGGCAGTCATGGCTCCCTGCCATAGCGTGCAGCATGGTGAGCAGAGCATGGGGTGGGTTCACCACCAACTCATGCCCTTGGGGGTCCTGTTCCCCTCATGCTGTGAAACACCTGCCTGTTTGTACACAGGGACTCTGCCCATAACCTTTCTCAAAACTGCGACAGGGATGACCATTCAAGCACAGTGGACATCCCAGATCAAATCCTTCTCATCGCCCTTACTTGTGTTAACCCCTTAAAAGTGAAACAGAAACAAGACTCCATGATCTGAACTTTATTTCCTCCATAATTATCCTTTCAGTGAGAACCACAGTAATACCTGCCTCACAAGATATCAGTTTGAAGGTTCAACAAGGTAATTTATGCACAGCTTCTGTCCGGCCTAGAATGGATGCACTGTAAATCTTAGCTCTTCCTTCCACGTGGATGTTATTTATTCTGTTATTCTGTTAAAAGGAAACTAAACTCATGAATTTGTCAACTGCCACCTGGATGTTCAGTGAAGTGTGTACAAATCCCTGATGAAGTCACAGGAAGCAGGGCCTGGGGATGACTGGGAAGCTGGTGTGTGCATGTATATGAATTGAGTGGCGGGGGCGGGGGGGGAGTCAGCTGACTGGCATTGACCATGACACTTGGTACAGCTGTACCTTCCGACTTTCCTAGTTTAGTCAGTAACACCAAAAAATTTCCATCAACCCACACGGAGTATTTTCCTGACGTCTGTGCCATGTTCAAATTAATCCCCCTTTTAAAGGGGAGGAAATTGAGGCTGAAATAGTTTTAAGTGATTACCCAGAATCAAAAAGCTTGAGGCAGAGGCCAGTTCTTGTTACTCTAAGTTGAATTTTTGTTTGACCAAACTCCAGTTGTCAAAAACAATATGCCGGCCTGTCACAATTAATACCACTCACCGAGAGTTAGAATTAGAAAGAAAGTTTGTGTTTAACTCAATCAGTCACCATACTCTTCTTACTAGAATTTATTTTGGGACAAAACTTCACCCTCACAGACCTCCTGAACTCAGAGCAGAAGAGGTCATAAAACCCACGCTGCTCACTTTACACACGAGTGCTAGTGATTCATCCAGACTGAGTCATCATTTCCCTCCTTGGATCTTCTAATGACCAATGTCACACATGAGAAATAAGTGGACAAGCTACAGCAAAGGATGATTTCTCTATAGGAGAAATGGGAGACAAAACAAGTTTCTTAAAGGATAGATTCTTGGACCCTTCACTCAAATGTAAGGAAAGAAAGATGTATCTTTTTATATATTCCATTAATTCCCACTGCACCAAATAAGGCCACAAACACAGCACACCCACTATTTGTTAATACATATATAAATTATTATTTTGGCCTCTTTTGACTCAAATGAAGGAACTAAGAAGGGCGTTTGATCTATTTCAGGTCCTAAATTAAATATAACCAATTTAAAATTAATAAATGCAGAATTTATAAATAAAACAAGACTCAGTTGAGCTGGTAACACTTCCTCTCTGTCTCCCACTCTCTGAAGTGTTGCAAGCTAATCTTTAGGCCTAAAAATAGGGCAGTCTTGCTGAGTCACTAATAAATTTCAGCTCTGCACTTCACAAGAAGACGAAATGCTCTACAGCAATACTCAGTCTTCCTGAGTCCACACTCTTGTCATGAAACTAGACTCAAATTCCATGATGGTTCCAGAAAACTATTCCTGGCATATTAGACCACTGTCAGTGACTTAGAGGCTTCTGCTCACTTTGGTACAGAGAGGGGACTTTCCTCTTTATAGAAACAGAAATGAGGTTATCTACCTTGGCTCCATCAGTCACCACAGTCCGATTTTAGTGATTTATTCTTAATGGTTACTCAGAAATTCAGGCTCACTAAGTCTGGAAAGGACCAAGAAGTCAGAAAATCCAGGTTCCTAATTGTATACCTGAAAACAACAAACACAGGACTGTCAGCAAGTCTCATGTATAACTAGTAAAGTTTCTTTCTTAAATCCAGAGTTCCAGGTGTCTTTATCTTGTAATATGTCAATAGCATGGCAATATGAAATCCAGTAGATAATATAAAATGGCTTTATATTGCATGCATTCATTCATTTGATAAATATTCAGCTGGTTTGTGCAAGCTCTTATACTAGGTGCTGAGTCTACAACGAGGAACACAAATGACATGGTTTCTGCCTTCTCAGGACTTAGTTTAGTGGGTTACACAGACAATAAGAAAGGCAATTATTATAGTGTAATATTTAAGTATGAAAGGAGTACAGGTGTGTTACGGAAAAATATGGGCAGGGAAATCATTAGAGAGGAGGAAGTAAAATCCCTAACCTTGATTTGGACATGAAGGAAGGCTTTCTGGAGAAAGCAATACCTAAACTATGACCTGAATGATGAGTTAAGAGTTAACCTAGTAATGAGGATGGGGGCAAAAAGGAAGAGTGTCCCAAGCAAATTCAAAGACCTAGAAGTGAAATGAAAAAACCAAAGGCCATTCAGTCTAGCAGGAGACCAAATGGGTCAGGATACCATGGTGAGCTATGAGGTTAGAGAAGCAAGCAAGAATCAGATCATAAAATAGTTATTAGGAGCTGCATTAAGGAGTTTGGACTTTTGTCTAAGAGCTTAATAATACAATAAAGAATTTTAGCATCTGAGAAAGATTATTGAGATTACATTATGTGTGGGGAAAGAATTGGAAGAGACAAGATTTAAGGCAAGGATATCAGTTATGGAGGGGCAGTTCAGACATCCAGGCAAGCAATGTGGCGGTTTGAATTAAAATTGGGAATGCATTGACAAGTATTTATGCAGTTGAATAGAAAGAACTATGTTTTTACCAGGGCAAACAAGAATGTACCCAAGGGCTTAGTCCTCTCTTGCCCCATAGCCCATAAATCCTGGAGATCACAGATCAATCCATCAACAAAGCGCCCAGAGTAAAGCACTCAACCTCCAAAGCTGCCCAGTTGGAATCTTCTGGATCTATGAGATGAAGTCTAAAGAATCCTTCCTCTCTCACTAGCATTCATCCTACAGTTATTTATTGAAGGTCTGCTATATTTCAAGCATTATTCCAGGTCTTGGGAATAGAAGTGAAAAGGACACAACATCCACATTTTAAGATTCCTGTGTTATAGATGAGACAGATCTGTAAACAGATAATTATAAAACAATGTCGTAAGTGAAGTGATAGTTACTCTGACCAAGTATACGGAAATACATGATCCAACTAAGGAAATCATTAAAGTCTTTGTGGGTGGCTTCAGTGAACGCTTCCAAGGCTGATTCATAACAAATAAGTAGGAATAGACAGAAGAAAGGAGGAGGGAAAAATGGCATCAAATATATAAAGCATGAAAGCGAAGAATAGCATGGCATCGGCACAAGGGATCTAAGCAATATTGTGCAAATGAAGCATGAAGTGAGAGACAGAGTGCTGTCAGATAAAGCTAAAGAGGTTCATAGGGAGGGCCTGCTGGGTCATCGTAAGAAGTTGAGATTTTATTCACTGAAAAACAGAGTCATTAAAAATAACAACAAGAACAAAAAAGAACAGAATCGGATTTATGTTTCAGATAGTCATACTGTGGATCTTTACAGAGGATGGGATTGGATGGAGCATATCTAAAGGCAAGGATGGATGGTAGGAGGTTCTTCAAGTAGCTAGAGAGAGAAATGATGGAAGTCCAATCAAGGTTGGTAATAATAAGGATGGAGAGCAAAATGAATGAGAGAACTTCCTAGAATAAAACATCAGAAGAATTTTGTAATGCATTGGATTGGAGTTGGTAAGGGTGTAGGAGAAGATGAAGGGCAATTAGTTTCTCACTATGGGGAATGGAAAAGTTCTACAACTGAGATAGGCAATACTATAGATATGTTATTTTGCATACTGAGTCAGAATAATCTCAGTAACATATAGATGGAGACAGAGCATGCTGATTATATATATGAGCCCAGATCATCAATGTCATAGAAAATTTGCAGTTATCAGCATATAGGTGGCATTAAAAATCTTGGGAACAAATGGAAGCATTTATTTGCTCTTTTTTCAATTGGACCAAATATATATTAAGTACTTTGTATGCATATAGTATCATTACATAGAGTGAGAAGAATTGGGACAGGAACAGAACACTGATAGCCCAATGACTGACATTCAAGAAGTTCAATGAAGGCAGAGAATTCTACAAATGAAACAGGGGAGAAACCATCTGTCAATTTCAAGGAGAGACAAGGTGTGGCTATTACAAAGGTCAAAAGAGCGGAGATCAAGATTGGTAATTCTAATAAGGTAAAGACTAAAAATGATCTTTTACTTAACACTGTGAGACTTTTAGATGCACTAGTGAATTATCACCAGAGCAGACATCGACAAAAATAGGCCACTCAAACCAGCCTCCGTGTACAGCAATGGCCAACTACCTTAAAGCTTCCAGATGCTGATCCCCGGTCCCCTAAAACTAGGAAAGTATATTGGGTCAAATGCAATAGTTGTTAAATGCCTTTTGCAGAAAGATAGGTGTTTGAAGTAGATGATTGTTGGTATTGCTTAAAATTCAGAGATTCTATGATTGTTAAGATGCATAATCTTCCCAGATCTGTCTTGTTGCAAATCAAAGCAACCTCATTATTGAATCTAGTTGATAGGAAGAATAGGAAAATAAGTTCAGATATTGAGTGAATCTACAGAATTTATTCCTACATTTTCAATAGCAAAAGAGGAGGAGTACAGATAGCAACGGATACCAACCCTATCTCAACAATTTTATCTGAATCTATTCAGTTCCAATGTTTGGAGAGTGTTTACATAATGAGAAATATCTACATCATATTATGTCTTAAATGTTCTTTTATACAATGCAGGAGCTTAAATAAATAATTTTATTTTTCCTTTGAAGCCAGTCAAAATGAAGGAACTGTCCAAAGTAATGTTTAAGAAACAGAAACTCTTCTATAACATGGAAAGAGCACTGAATCAGGAATCAAGAGAAGGAGTCCTTGGCCAGTACTAACCTGTCTAGTGGTCTTAAGTAATCCATTTAAACCTTTGGATCTTAGATTTCTCATCTACAAAATCTGGTTGGACTAGATAAATTTTCAACCCTTCCAACCATTAGTTATATGATTACAGGTGTGATTACACATTATAATATACAAATCCATTATCTCGTAGGACACCTCAAGGACTCCATGAAGGCATGTGGCCTACCTCTTACTTTGTAAAGTTTTACAAAGTTTTATATTCCTTCAAAATAGGAAAGCAAAGTGAGACATGAAACTTTTGTTTTCCTGCAAGATGAGAAAACTCATTTATAAATCTGGCGCAATGCATGTCAATCTCATAGTAAAGACTCTCTTAGGAATTGACTTCATCCAAAAAATTAAAGATCCCCTTGAGGAACACAGAACCTTGATCAAAAGTTTTGCTCTGAAATACCTACCAAGCTGCTGTCATACTGTTTGAAATGCATATCTCAGTAAATCACAAACCCTGAGTTGAGCCTGAGAGAGATTTTCATGAGTGGAATCACAATGTTCTGATAGGCTTTTGTTGGGAGACCTCAGAGAGTTTCAAATAATTAAAGCATTTACACTTCAGAAGCAGGAAATAGACTGAAAAGACTTTCAAACATATCTTGTTTTTGCAGTCTTATCAGAAAGTTGACACAAAGCAGTAGAAGAACAAAAGAGATAATTACCTAGAAACATTTGGACATAAAATTAAGAAACCCAATCATTCAGCATCTGAAAATTCTATTTTAAATTTTCGTTTTCATGTATGAGTAACACAGGTGCATTTTAAAATACTGAGAAATAGGAGAAGGGGGCACTTTTTATCTTCCTTTTGCCCTTTCCCAAAAATCAAATAAATGACGTGAAGGAGGGAATAAGAGAGGACAGAAAAGATTTTCATTTACTTGAAAAACATACTGAGGATGCATATGATAATAGATAACATTTATGAAACACATTTTGTACCTGGGACTGGAAAAACCCAATCACAACCCTTTCTAGATACAACCTAAAATAGTTCTAAGATCGATCGCAGAGCACCTGGGTGGCTCAGTCAGTTGAGTGGTTAGGCTCAGGTCATGATCCCAGGGTCCTGGGATGGAACCCTGCATTGGGATTCCTGCTCAGCAGGGAGTCTGTTTCTCCCTCTTCCTCTGCCCCTCCACCTGCTCTCTCTCTCGTTCTGCACTCTCTCTCTCAAAGAAATAAATAAAATCTTAAAAAAAAAAAAAAAGAAGGTAAAACACAACTCAGGGTTATCACATTTGAAAGGCAGGGAGATGGAGTATTTATTCACCAGCCCCATCCATCACTGGCTGAGGGCTGCTCCTGAAGGTATGAATTCCACTTGCTGGGTGGCCAGGTCAAGGGGGAGTCTTCAAGTACAGAGCAGTAGGAAATGAGCTTACGTACTGACCCTTAGGTGCTGAAAGGATATGGGAGGGCAAGGCAATGTAGTGCATTTCTCAAATACACATCACACATTACAATTCTTGTACCGATGTACATGCTGTTTCTTCTGCCTAAAGTGTTCACTTATTCTGTCTTTTCCTCCTCCATCATTAAGCACTGACTGATTTATTTTTTCAAAATTCAGTCTAAGTGCCAAAGCATTCTGGGAAGTCAAGGTCATTTAACAGTTTTGCTCTATGGAAAAAGAGAATAATAGCTAACATTCACTTAGCGCTTCTAAGTACCTCAGCACCAGGGCTATACACTACTAATACTTTCATTGTGCTGTGGAGAAGCAAAGTAACGGTGTCTGAGATTTCAAAGACAGTAGGTGACAGAGCCAGAATTCAACTCAGGCTAGTCTGTTTCTAGAACCCATGATCTAAGACTCAATACCCCCAAAGACACAGAAGATGTGGCCAACTGCCCTCAGAAAGCTTAGCACTTAGTTGGAGATAATGGTTAATCACATAAAAAGATAAGGCATATCTTTAACAAATGACAAATGAATAAAATAAATACCGAGTGTTCTTTTTCACACACCAAGAAAAAATAGATTGGAAGGAACTAACCAGAAAACAACAGTAAGAGATAAAGAGGTACAAAAGTGTAAAAGAGAAATTAAGGATAGAAATAAGAAAACCTAACATACACCTACTAGGAGTTGTGTAAAACAGAAAGCATTGGAAAAGGCACCATTCAAGCACAAAATGGTGGTTAATTTTGTAGAATTGATTAAAGGTGTATTTCCCTGATTAAGAAGCAAACTGAGTACCAATAAAAAGAAAGAAATATAAATCCACACTCAGACACATTTTCAGCAAAACTGCAGAACACCAAAGATGAAGAGATTTTTTTAAATAACCTGAGATGAAAGGCAGAAAACGTTAAAAGGAACAAGAAATAGACTGACAGCAGGCTTCCCAAGAACAATCACAGAAGTCAAAAGGCAAAGGAATAGTTCAAAGTACTGAGAGAAAATAACTGTCAACTTAAAATTGACTGCTCAGCTAAATTGTCATTTAAAAGTGAGAGGGAAATCAAGATATTTAACGCTGTGTCTCTCTGTGTCAGATAAATAAAATCTTTAAAAAAAAAGAGAGAGAGAGAGAGAGAGAGAACACTAATCCCTAAGTGACCCTCTGTGAAAGAAATATTAAAAGTACAAAATATATTTTTTAAGTTTTATTTATTTAAGTAATCTCTACGCCCACTGTGGGGCTCGAACCATGACCCCAAGTTCAAGAGTCGCAAGCTCTTCTGACTGAGCCAGCCAGGAGCCCCAAAAGTACGAAATGTTTTTAAAGAAATTTAAAGTAAATTTAACAGAGAAAGAAGGAATGAGATACTAGAACAAAGGCGATCACAGAAATTAGCAAACATTTTAACAAATCTAAGCATGCAGTGACTACATAAAAATAAATATGACAACTAATTTGGGGAATTAAATATTTGGTGATACTAAGATACTTGACAACAACATAGAAGACAAAGGTGGTGAGAAGCATTAAGATAGTAAGTCTGACAAATTCAGAGGAGCTAATGATTACTTCCAAGAAACAGAAACAAAAACTTCCAAACCATTGTTGTGTATATAGAAGGAAGGGAAGGAATAAAGGAAACAGTGAATCCATAAAATGTTGGAAAGGGGAGAATCAAATAAAAAGCCAATAAAATCTAAAGAACAAATAAGATATTATGAATAATGGCAACTAACAGTTCCATAAGGTTTCTATGAGCTAAGCACTGCTCTCAATGTTTTACAAGTATCGATCCTTTATTCCTCCCAACAATCCCATCAAGTAAGTCACCCAACAGTAAAACCTCATGTCACAGAGGAGAAAAGTGAAGCAGAGGGAGGTTAAGCAATTTGTTCAACAGCTAGAGCTATGAAGTACCAGAGACGGAGTAAAAAGACACAAAGTATACACCAAAGTCTGTACTAGTAACAAAGATGTTTTGTTGCTTCTAGAAATGAACCCAAATATATTAGTAATTGCAATAAATGAATGGCATTAAACTCACAAAATAACGACAAATTCTCAGAATATATTGCTTTTTTAAAAGGTCAATGAGATCAAAAGCTAGATATTTGTAAATACAATAGACAAATCTCAGTCAAGACTCTTCATGAAAAAGAGAATGGATAAAGAAATCATGACATATGAATAAGACAAATTTCGGATACACTATCAAAACTTACAAGTTTCAGCAAGGCTGCCAAATGGATAAAAAAAAATCAATATAAAAAAATCTATTGCCTTCATCCCTATATAACCATTGCAAGTGATTTGAAATGTACTTTTAAAAAATATATTTTCCAGTCACCCTCTAAACTGAAATGTCTAGAAATAAAATAATAAAATATACATTAATTTTTAAGAATAAAATGTAAACACCAGTAAAAAGACATCCAACACAACTTTAACGTATGAAGAGACACACAGTCCTTTGGATGGGAAGACTCCATAAGGTAAAGATGACAACTATGCCAATTAATTAATCAGTGATTTAATTTAATGCCAATAAAAATAAGTGGAGTATTCTTGTGAAACCTTGTCAACAATCCTAAAAATCATTTGAAAGGACAAGAATACTCAAGACAATTTTGAAAAGGAAGATTCATTTCACCAGATAGCAAGATTAATTAAATAATAATAACAGTAATAGTAATAATAATAACTGTAGTACTCATTCTCCAGTCCTAATTTAGCCATAAAAGAATTCATGTGTCTTTGTATAATTTATTTAATTATCTTGGACCTCAGTTTCCCTATGTACCCCACATGAAATAGTCTAGATGCTCATGCAGATAACAGATCTTCCCTGATTGTCCTATATAAAACAGCCCCTCTACAGTAACTTACTATTGCATAGACTTGTTTGTTTGTTTGTTTGTTTTTTATGGCATTTGCTATCTTTCAAATATTAGTGGTCATAAAATTGTTCTCTCCCCCAGCAAACAAAAATAAAAATAAAGGTGACATATAAATGAGACAAACTTGAAACAAACTATTGAAATATTTGTCTAACAAACCACAAAGGGCATATCCATAGTTAGGAGAGTTTGAACTTCCCCTCCAAACAAGATAGAGTACAGAACATTGGTCACTACCCCAAGGCCTGTCACACAACTTCCAACTACAAAAGACCACATTCATTCCATCAAGATTATTCCATATGGAATTGCCTAAAAAATTGTTAAGTTGAATAAACTTATTGCTCAGTAATGTGAAAGAGAGCTGGGCTCAAACCCCAGCTTCCCTAGGTACCAGGTGTGTGAACATATATGTTACTTAACTTATCTGAACCTCACTTCATCATCTATAAAATATGGTCAACAGCAACTATTTCTTATGGCTAATATGACAAGTACATGAAATTACAAATTTATCATTGTAAAGTCTCTAAAAGAGTGCCTGAAATTTCTTGGGTGCCAAATAAATTGTTTTCTTTTCAGGAAACCATAGGAAGAAACTGGTGGAACCAGAAGTAACTAATCTCAAAATAAGAGGCAACACTAATATCGTGTGTTTTAGAAATACCACAACAGGGAAGAAGAAAGAAGGATGATCCTGACTGGGAACTTTCTTTATAAATATAACCTTCTACTTCCCATGGCCCAAGGCTTGACAGGCATGAATATGTTTGTGGACTGGGGTGTGGAGGAAGGTGTTTAAGTGTGAGGCAGTTTGTAGATGCACACACTGTAAATACAGGATGATATCAGAAAGCCATTAAGCATTCCCAGTGATTTCTAGGTGTTGAATACATTGCTATAATCTGCAGAATGGTGGTAAAGGGATGGTTTTGTCACTGTATACAGCCCTTTATTTTCAGGGAGAAAAGGGAACTAGGATGAGCAGCACATAACAATCCCTTGCTTTCATATTTTAGACAATCTTGTTCATGCTATCATCAATCAGAGTGAAAACAAATCGAAATGAATTCCATATCCCGTGGATGAAATGAAATGGAGGCTCTAGGCTAATTTTCTCCAATATGAAGAGGGAACACTGTGTAATTGAAGGCTCCTGTCAATATTCACAGATTCAACAATAATATATTGAGTGCTAAGTCAGATACTGTGCTAAACTTTCATGTTGTACCATTTTATGTCCAGTTCTACCAGATGTATCAATTGATCTACTCTATATAGTTCTACCAGATATATCAATTAACTCTATTCTCAGCTCTTTTTTTTAAGAAAGATACATTAATTCTTTCAACCAACCAATTCTAAGAATCTTAGACCCCACAAACTCAGATATTTATCTTCTCAACTCTGCAAAGCTACCTATCTCTCTCTGGGTTCCCCTTCTCAACTCTGTAGTTTGGACAATACCCTGAGACAGAAAGTCTGGATAATCACAGAGCCAAGCACTGCACTAGACATTGGAAGACCAACAAAGGGCAATAGGGACAGGCAGGTCTCTGCCACATGGGGTTTATATCTTAGTGGAGAAAAGATTTAAAAAAATTAAACTTACAAATCACCCAAAGAAAATGAATAATTTCACATAGGAAACAATGACACATATACCTAACAATGATATATAAGAATGGATTAGGGTGACTTCCTTAGATGGAATGATCAGGGAATATATCTAAGAGAAGGTAGTCTATTAACTGCAACTTTAAGGATAAGGAGGTACCATACCAAGAATTGGAAAAGTGCACTTTAAGAAAGCAATTCATAAGCAAAGGTCTTGAGATGACAAATAACCTATGAGTAACTGCAAGGAGAACGCTATGGTCAGAACATGGTGAACAATGGGGATAAAGGTGAGGCACTGGACTGGTAAGATAGACAAGAGCTAGGTCTTGTGGGCCTTTGCAGACTGCATTAAGGAATTTGAACTTTATTCTGAGTGCAAAGGAAGCCCTTGGAAGTTTTAAATAGGAGAATGATAGGATTCAATTTACATTGTAGAGAAGATCACTCTTGCTATTGTATGGAGAATGAATAAGAGAAGAGCAAAATTGGAAGATAGAAAATCAGTATAGAGGTTATTACAATAATTAGGTGAAAGGCAATAATCCAAGTTGTTATCCTGAAGATGATAAGAATTAGAGGGATATGAGAGAGGCATATCTTAGAAACAAAACCAATAAGGCAGTTAATGAGTTGAATATAGGATGTGAAACAAAAAGTGGAATTGATATGACATCTATGTTCTTGGCTTGAATAATTTGGTAGAAGTTGGTGCCACCAAGTCAACAGTAAAGACAAAGGGAAGAATACTTTGGGTGAGGCTACGCTATAGAAATTAAGAGTTCTGTTTGGATGAATGTTAATTTTGGGCTATTAGAGATCCAGGTGGAAATGTGAACTAACCAGTTGTATATGTACAACTAAAATTAAAAGATAAATTCCAAATTTCTTACCTTAGGAACTAATTTTGCTCATGTAAAAAAATGCAAGGATTGACTTCCACTTCTGGCTATAGGTAATAGTGGCTGGAATCACCTTTTCATGATTAACTATGAACTATGCAAAAAGTATTTTTAGACACTAGAAACAGATAGCCCAGGACTTTGATACCTGAGAGAAGAAGGGAAAAATGAGATGAACCTTATCATCACCTGCCTGGAGGCAATTTTCAGACTACAGCCCAGGGAGGGAGAATCTAAACAGAGACAGTGGTCTTACCAAATTGAGATGAATATCTGAGTTCAGGGAAGATGAAGTTTCTAGAGTTGGTGGGAGATAATTTCTGAGAGTAGAAAGCAACACAGAGAAAGAGGCTCAAATGTCTGAATAGGAGTTCTCTTGACTCTTTGACTGAATATCAATCATTACATGTTATGTGCAAAAACAATTTCTGAGAAAAGAAAAAATAACAGGAGAACTAGAGCAGAATTCTTAGTGTTTGCAGAGTACTAGAAATTGTTTAGTTTTGCTCCATCCAAAGGAGAGAGACCTCACTGAATAAACATGGCAATTAGTAGACACATAAAAGTCCACACCCTAAAGTGGGATGAATCTGCTCTAGAATAAAGGCCACTGTAGCCTGACTCTCAGAGAACTTAAAAATAAGTTCCCCCCAAAAATCAAACTAATCTGTAACAAACTTGAGTTTTCACAAGAAAAATATTTAATCCTCTTTAAAGGTAAATAACAATAATGAGCAATCAGCAATGAAAAATTCATAATATCCAGCATCCAAAAAAAAGGAAAGGAAAGGAAAGGATAGGAAAGGAAAGGAAAGGAAAGGAAAGGAAAGGAGGAAAGGAAGGAAGGAAGGGAGAAAGAAAGAAATGCTAGAATACAAAGAAGCAGGAAAATGTCCATAATCAGGAGAAAAACCAGACCAAAGAAAGAGGCCCCAAAATGACAGAGATGATATAATTAGCAGGCAATTAAAACATTGATTATAAATGTTACATACACTAAAGATGTCAAAGATAACATGAACATAATGAGGAAAGAAATAGATGATATAAAGAGGAACAAAACGTAACTTCTTGAGATAAAAATTTATGCTGACTAGTATTGAATAGTAGACTAAATTCTGTGAAAGAAAATATCAATAAACTTGAAGACAGTAAAAAAAAAAAAATCTATCCAAAATGAAGCATACAAGGAGAAAAATACTAAAAGAAAAGGAAAAAATGAAGAGAGTCTTCACAACCAGTATGATAGCACCAAGTGGTCTAAACATATATGTAACTGGAGTTCCAGAAGGAGAAAAATGGTGGCAGGGGAGTCAGATGGTGGTCAGAACAGGAAAAATGAGTAAAAATATTTGAAGGAATGATGGCCTAATGTTCCATACTTGATGACAACTATAAACCCATATCCAAAAAGCACAATAAAACCCAAGCTGGATAAACACACATATGCAAACGTACACACACACTGCTAAGCACTTCGTAATATTGCTAAAATACAGGAAGAAAGAGAAAATTTTTCAATTATTCAAAGAAAAAAATATATACTCATCAGAAAAACAAAGATAAAATTTAGTATAGATTTATTATCCCAAACTACATTTTGGACAAAAGACAAAAAAAGACAATGGAATAGCATCTTTACACAGGTGGCAGGAAATAATTGTCAACCTGAAATTTTTTATAGTGAAAATATCTTTCAAACTAAAAGCCAACTAAAAACTTTTTCAGGGGGTGCCCAGGTGCTCTGTCAGTTAAAAGTCTGCTTTCAGCTCAGGTCATCATCCCAGGGTCCTGGGATCCACCCCCATGTGTGGCTCCCTGCTTAGTTGGGAGTCTGCTTCTCCCTCAGCCCCTCCCCCCTGCTTGTGATCTCTCTCTCTCTCTCTCTCAAATAAATATATAAAAATCTTCAAAAAAATAAAAATTAAAAATATAAATAAAAAATAAAACCTTTTTCAGACTAACTGAATTTGTAAACAAATTTTACCTTAAGGAATCTTAAATTCTTTAAGCAAAAAGGAAAAAAAAGTAAACAGCAGATGGAACACATAGAAAACAAACAGTAAGATGGTATATACACTTGATCCATGAACAACATAGGGGTTGGGGCAGTGATCCAGCTCTCCAGGCAGTCAAAAATCCTCCTATAACTTTTTTTTTTTTTTAAGTAGGCTCCATGCCCAGCGTGGAGCCCAATGTGGGGCTCAAACCCACAACTCCAAGATCAAGATCTGAGCTGAGATCAAGAGTTGGATGCTTAACCAACTGAGCCACTCAGGTACCCCAAAAATCCTCCTATAACTTTTAACTCCCCATAAACTTAACTATTAATAGTCTACTACTGAGCAGAGTCTTACCAATCACATAGTTGATTAACATATACTTTATACATTTTATTTATTATATACTATATCCTTACAGTTAGGTAAGCTAAAGAAACCTTTATTTAAAAAATCATAAGGAGGGCGCCTGGGTGGCTCAGTCACTTAAGCGTTTGCCCTCAGCTCAGGTCATGATCCCAGGATCCTGGGATCAAGTCCCACATCAGGCTCCCTGTTCAACGGGGAGTTTGCTTCTCCCTCTGCCTCTGCCCCTTCCTCCTGCTCCTGCACGCTCCCTCATTCACGTGCTCTGTCTCTCTGTCTCTCTCTCTCTCTCAAAAAAATAAATAAAATCTTAAAAAAATTAAAATAAAATTTAAAAAATCATAAGGAAATGAAAATACATTTGCAGTATTGAACTGTGAGAAATCCGCATATAAGTGAACATGTGCAGTTCAAACCAGTGTTGTTCAAGAGTCAACTATCCAGGGTACTTGGGTGGCTCAGATGGTTAAACGTCTGCCTTCGGCTCAGGTCATGATCTCAGGGTCCTGGGATCGAGTCCCACATCAGGGTCCCTGCTCCTTGGGAGCCTGCTTCTCCCTCTGCCTTTCTCTCTCGCTCTGTCTCTCACGAATAAATAAATAAAATCTTTAAAAAAAAAAAAAAGAGTCAACCATCCAAACCAAATCATATCAATAACTTCATTAATTATTAAAGGCCAAATGTTCCAATTAAATAACAAAGACTGCCAAATTGGGAAAAAAAAAATCAAGATCCAAACTAGATGTTGTCTAGGAGAAACCACTTCTAGATGCAAAGCCACAAATAGTTTAAAAGTGAAAGGATGAAAAACAAATACACCATAGAAACATCAAAGAAGGGGCACCTGGGTGGCTCAGTTGGTTAAGCGACTGCCTTCGGCTCAGGTCATGATCCCGGAGTCCCAGGATCGAGTCCCGCATGGGGCTCCCTGCTCAGCGGGGAGCCTGCTTCTCCCTCTGACCCTCTCCCCTCTCATGTGCTCTCTGACTCTCTCATTCTCTCTGTCTCAAATAATAAATAAATAAAATCTTAAAAAAAAAAAAAAGAAAGAAACATCAAAGATTAGGGTGGGCCCTAAATCCAATGACAAGAGCCCTTGTAAGAGAAGGGGAGAAGAAAGGATGTGGAAACGGAGGCAGAGACTGGAGCAATGCAACCCCAAGGCAGGAAATGTCTGGAGCCCTTAGAAGTTGGAAGAGACAAGGAAATGTGCCCCCATAGAGCCTTTGGAGGGAACATGGCCCTGCTGATACAATGATTTTATGCTTCTGGCCTCTAGGGGAAATTAGTTTCTGCTTTTTAAGCCACCACGCTTGTGGTCATTTATTACAGCAGCCTTAGCAAACCAATGCAATGCTATTCACTGAACAGTGTAAGGAACACCTCAGTGAGTCTGCCTACAGCTGGCCCCAACCCTGTCTTGGCAGTGACTGCCCAAACTGAATTCCCAGAATGCCTTGCAGCTGTACCTCCATGAGTAAAGGCATCTGTTTCCTGTGGTCACTCATATCTCACATAGCCTATTTATTCTTTCCCTTGGTTTTTAACAACACAACACAGGGTGGGGGGACAAACACCAGATTTGGAATGTCATCTTGATTCGGCCACTGGTCAGTCATTTCATCTAACTGGGCCTTACTTTTTCATGTGTGAAGTGAAGAAGTTGGGCAGGACGTTCTCAACAACAGGTGACCATGGGTTCCCCTTATCATGAAAGGTTTTAGCACTGAAAGCCCTGCATCACAGGAAACTCCTCAGTCCTGGGCAAACTAGAGATTTGGTCACCCTATTTCAAATGTCCTCCCGGCTGTCAGCCTCCATTACCCAAAGCCTTTCACTGATATTTTACATTACTTTTCTTTTCCTCTCATTCTCTTGATTCCATTCTCATAGGAGTCTCAAGGCAGAAGTCCTTTGATCCACAAAAATGTTTACCTAGTTCAAAAGAAGTTCAAGCCTTTAAAAGACCAGGAATTAGATATCAGGCTGGGGATTCCCCTCCCCCAACATTAATGTAACATTGAGAAGACAAAGAACATTTCACATTTCTTTAATTCTTAAGATCCTGTATTGGATACAAACTATTTCTATGAAACAGACTGTTTTATTGTGGTTCTTGGGGTTCTACACTAGGGTTCCTCAAATATATGGCAAGGTAGCCCAAACCAATGACTACTGGAATCAGTACAGTGGACAGTTAAATCCATCCATCAATTGTACTTTCTTTTTCTTTTCGTTCTTTCTTCCTTTTTTTTTTTTTTTTTTTTTAATTCCAGGCCTTTTGATTCCATTCTTTGGACTCTTTCAGATTCTTCCCTTGCTATTTTAGTCAGTCAGGGGAAGGAAAAAAATGTCAAATTCTAAAATGGTATACCATCTTTTTGCGTTCCTTAGAGGCATACAAAAAAATAATTTTGGGGATGCCTGGGTGGCTCGGTCACTGGGCATCTGCCTTCGGCTCAGGTCATAATCCCAGGGTCCTAGGATCGAGCCCCGCATCGGGCTCCCTGCTCAGCGGGAAGCCTGCTTCTCCCTCTCCCACTCCCCACTGCTTGGGTTCCCTCTCTCACTGTGTCTCTCTCTGTCAAATAAATAAATAAAATCTTTGAAAACAATAATAATAATTTTTTCAATATAATAAGTTATATAATTATGATAAATATAATAATCACCCATAATAATATCATAGCAAACATATAAGGGAAAGAGTGAATGTCAACTCTACTACCTCAAAAGAAGTGCCAAGAAGACAAGATCTATGGCTTTTGTGTTTAATAATATAAGATCAACATTGTTAGCACTAAATTATGTAAAAAACAATCTGTTGCACTTTTTTTTAAGGCAATAGGCTTTTCTTAGAAACCTAACACTTTAAGGAAATAGGGATTAAACAAATATATCTACATAATATGTTATAAGTCACCCAATGAAAATTTCCTATGATTTTTAAAGAAGAAAAACTAAAATAAGTATTTTGGAGGAATATGCAGTGATGCATCTCGTTAGTTATTACAATTTTACATTAAGTGGGCTTTACTTATCTCTTTTCCAGATTAAATCTCTGATGTGCTACCGTCATCAATTAAAAAAATGGCAGTATCTCCTCTAAAAGCCCCCAGTGCAGCAAAGCTTTGATATGTCTCATAATGGAGTCAGAACAATCTCTCTCAATTTCATATTGTTCTGTGCATTGGTCCCAAAACAGTGCTAAGTTTTGTTCTCAAACTCTGCAAGAGAACAAGCCCTCCCGTTTTTATTTTCAGCCTCTTCTGAACCTAGGACTCAGACATAAATCCATACCAGGAGAGCTAATGACAGAGTGACAGCCCGTATTGTATTCATATTCACCCTCCCTCCCCACCCTATTGCGGGAGAAAGCCACATGCACCAGATATCAAATCGGTCTTTTAGGCAAACACACTCCTTCTGGCTCTTCCTTCCAATCTGTCAGATATGCCCAGGCATGTCTACAGCACAAAGAACACAGATGAGGCTTAAAATAAGCCAAGACACAGGGGAGAAGGGTCTCGACTCCCGCCTCCCGATTTCCAGCACTGGAGCCTTGTAGATCCTTGCCTTCAGCGTCAGGATGTTTAAGCTCCTCGAAGGGCTCCGGTTTCGTATCCAGGGGCATTGTGCCTCGCTCCAAGGATGGCATTTCAAGCCTCGCCACTAGGTGCTCTCGGCCTTTGTGCTGTACTCCGGCAACCTAGTCCCCACATTTTTACTGAGATCAGGAAGCTGAGCCTCAGTCCCTGCCTCAGTAACCTGTCTGGGGACTCTGCACCCTTCGGAACTGTATCTGCAAGCTCCTCTCTTCCACCCGAGAGGACTCATCACATTCAGGTCTGACCCTTCCCAGGATGGCCTTGCTGAGCTGAGCTTTGTTCTGACGCCATTCTTGGTGCAGCAGGAGGAAACCAGGCTGGATACTACTTCCTGCGGACAGCTGGGAACTCCAGAGAGAGGCTCAGACCCGATTCAGTAGACGATGGGGGGAGTCAGGCTAAGCACTTAAGCAGGAATGCAACACAAGACACACAAATGAAGAGAGAGATCTGCCGGCAGAGCACAGTTCCCACCACCTTTGCTTATCGTGGATGCAAGCTCCATCTGCTCCACACTTTTAACCCTGAAAGTGAACTGGAAATAACGGTTCTTGAGAGTTGGTTATTCTTATTCTCACCAGGTTTCCTCTTCTCTTTTATATCACTTTACATCAAAAAAAAAAAAAAAAAAAAAAAAAGCCCTGCTGCTCTTGTGCCTACAATAATAAAACTTTGCTGGCAATGATGTTCTTAGAAAATGTCCAGAGTAAAACTGAAACCAACTTGGGCATTCTCAAATATCTTAAGTGCCTTTCCAAATGTTTGAGTTCCCAAACAATCCAAAATGCATTTAGTAGGATGTTTTCCATTTCTTACTTAAACCCAAGTGGGCTTTAAGGAAATCAGAATGCAAGCATTTCTTATCCCTTCACACTTAAGCAAGCCAAATGTGATTTGGAAAAAGCTACTTGATATCCAAGAGAACCTTTCTACTTTGTAATGAGGGATTATTTTTTTTTTTTCCCCTTAAAAGGGATAATAAGAACTCCAATGCAAACCAACTCCGAATTCTCTGAGTATAAACTAGAAACTTAAGCCACAAATGCTCAATGTGTTTGTTTCCTAGTAATGTGCCCATCTCCCTTGTACGTTTTAAGAGACATTTCATATATCCTTGGTGTAATTCCCACCCTTAAATCTGGGTGTCCATTTTCATGACCAAAGTGGAGTTCAGCTAAGCCAGTGCATAATGGGCTTTCAAAAGACACTGTTAGCACACTGAAGTGTGGGTAGATTTTTACCCCAGGTCCAAGAAAAGTGAAAGCAACAGCCGTGGGAGTGCCCAGGGTAGATAGAAGAGCCAGAAACACATTGAAGCCAGGACAGTAGGGAAAACAAACAAACAAAAAACAGACTTCAAGCATAGAAGATAATATTGAGGGCTCCAAAAATGCCCAACAAATATCAGACACAAAGAAATAAATGGGTTTATGAGGAGCCATGCAATCAATTAAGTAAGGAATAAGCCATGCAGTCAGTATGCTGAGTACTGAGGACTAGCTTAGAGAGGGGAAGAGGAAACAGGCCAAGTCCCTGACCACATGGTACAGATGTTCATTTTTAAGGGCTGATGAACATCACTGTAAGAATAAATATAACATTTTAGAAGCAAATAATGGAATGTGAAATCATGGGTTGCTGAGTAAGCAAAAAGATTCACTGAACCACTCAAAACTCAGTTTTCTCCAGTTGTTAGAGAAATGATACTATTTACTTCACAGAGTAGTCTAAGAATAGGTCATTCTAGAGTTTTTCATCAGTCCGTTGCATACTTATACTTCCTTTTTCCATTTGGAAATCAGAGACCTGCAGATATTCTCTCCTTAGCACTTCCATTAGCAAAGACTGAGACGATCTAAAAAGCATTTGAAATTTTAAAGTGCAAAACAATTTTTAAAAAGGAAGACATTGCATTATTGAGAGAGAGAGAGATGATCACTGGGTGGGAGGATAAAGTAAAATGCCCCAAGGAAGCAGACAAGACCGAAAATATCCAGGCAACCTTGGTCCTCCTCACTCACCAGGTGAAATCAGACCCGGCTCAAGGATACAAAACTACCCTGGGAGGGTGTTCCATAATGGCCATGAACCAACAGATGTCTAAACCTATGTCATCCAAATATCCACCAAGCCTGCTTATCTGTATTGCTAGTTCGGCTTTATAAAAGACTTGGACCTGGCCTTTTGGAAGTTTCCTGGACTAGGAATCACTCAGCAGGTTTTAGCAAATTGCAAGAGAGCTTCCCTAACTAGAGTCTTCCAAACCAAACTAACACCTTAAATTTCTAGAAAACAATTTAGTCATTAAGAGCAGAGTTAGGATCCCTGCAGAAAACAGATGGCCCAGTCAAAGTGAATAATATAAGAAGAATTTAATAAAGAGAACACTGTTAAAGTATGGGTAGGGAAATCAATGTGAATGACAGGTTAGGGGAAGGTGGGGGAGAATTACTGAAGAATTATTAAGCCCAAACATCTGAAGAAGCTCTTGAGGGTCCCCAGAAGCAAAGAAACCTGTGTAAATATGGTGCCCTTACAGGACACAGCCAGATATGGTGACACCCTCCCATCCTTGGGAGGAAAAAATACCCAACCCCTCCCCTGTATCCTCTTGCATCCCATCCCTTGCCATTGGCCAAGCCAACTGGAAGCCGGAGGACAGATGGGAGCCTCCAGCTGTGATCCATGTAGGCCTGACTCTCAGGTCACAGAAGAACATGGAGAACAGATGCAGAGGTCACGGAGAAAAGAAGCAGCACAGAGATTTTCTAGCTGTTCTCTATAATGGGTTGAATTGTGCTCCCTCCTCCACAAAGATATATTGAAGTCTGAATCCCCTAGTACCTCAGAATGAGTGACCTTATTAGGAAATAGGGTCTTGACAGAAGGGTAGGGACAATGAAGTCTTCCCTTTGTCCCTTCTGGGGCCTTTGGCTGGTCTAATCATTAAATTGACATAAGACAGATTAAGAGGAGAAAAACAACAATTGAATAACATGTAGACATCCTATATACATGGGAAAGACTCAGGAAAACTGAACAACTATGAAATGCCTGCAGCATCACCTTATATACCACCTCCACTAAAGACAAAAGATGCTGGGGGTGGGGAGTCCATTATGGGAAGTTACCAGGAAAAGCACAGTAAACAAAGGTAGGGTTGTTATGCAGATTTTAGCATCGCCTTCTTAATTGATAACAGTTTCAAAAGACTGAGTCATCGCCCTCTTCCTGGAACAGGAGGGAGACACCCTTAAAAATGGAGATTTCCCTTATAAATGTAAATGTTTACAAAACATAGTTTTCAGTGCTTCTCTGGTGTATATACATTCTCAAAAATAACCAGCTTAAAATACTCAATATGCCAAAGAAGCATATCTTTGGGTGGCAAAATCGCTCCCCTTCTGAAGTCATCAAGTTAAAGCGAGGTCATTGTGCTGGGCCCTAATCCAATATGACTGGTGTTTTTATTTATGAAAAGGGGAGACTAGGACAGACAGATACTCACAGAGGAAAGACTCACATGGAGAAAACCATGCTGTGACTCGAGGGAGGCATATACAAGCCAAAGAATGCCAGAAAACTCCAGAAAGTAAATGAGACAAGGAAGAATTCTCCCATAGAGCCATCAGAGACCATGGCCTACTTACAGCATAATTTTGGGCTCCTAGGCTCCAGAACTGTGAGAATTTGTGGGGGGGGTTTTTGTTTTTGTTTTTTGGTTTTGGTTTTTGGTAATGCTGTTCCAGGGGCCCTGGGGGACTCATACATCTGCAAAGGTGCAAGTAGCCCATGATTGAACAGATTTAATTTCTCAGAGTAGATGTTTGCTTCAAAATGGACCTCAAAGAGGATTATGACCAACACTTTAACTAATAAGAAAACTGAGATGTCAGAGACTTGCTCACAGTCGCACAATTGATAACCAAGATAAAACAGGAGACTCCCAGAAAACTTCCCTGTCTGCCCCACATTGGCAGGAGGTGAAACCACTCTTAACCTCACTGAGCTAAAACATTGTACAACACTCTGAAATTTCCCCTAGGATATCATCTAAGTTGAAGTATTCTCCAGAATGGATGACAAGTGGCACCCTTTCCTGAGCTCCCATATCTCTGCCATACTAGCAGCTTTTAACGAGTCAGCTTTTAAAGGAGCTAAAGAATACATTTCAGAAATGAAAATCTGCCTTTGTTCTTTTTTAGTGCTAAGGAATCAATCTAATAATCCATAAACCCGCTAGGACACTGTTTTACTTCCTTGTGAATTAGCAATAAAAACAAGTTACCCAAACAAAACTTATTGTTTGAAGATTGACTGTTCCACATATCCAAAAAAAAAAAAAAGGTAAGAAACTACATAGTCAGCAATGTAGACTCTGGGGGTGGGGGGCTGAGGGTGGGGAAAGGAGAGAAAGAAAGAAAGCTCCACCCAGAACAAATAGGTTTCCTATAGCTCTGTGAGGTTTCTTATCTAGAGGAAGCTTTTGTTTATTTGTCAATCATCACCGGCAGATCTTCTGAGGACCAGCCACACCTTGGACTAGGGAATGCTCAGGAAGGAATGTGGGAAGGCAGAGGGGAGAGGCTATTTCCTGACGGGTCAGCTGCTGGCAAGTGTCTGGACCCTGGGAAAGTCTTGATGTAGGAATTCCTCTCCTGAGAGAGGAACCGGAGCTGCAGGAACAATGCTGTGATCCCCTGGTGGTAACTCCCAGGTCACAGGGCTTGAGCAATGCAGGCCAGCGGCAGTGGGCTATGCCTCAACATGTCCTAGGCTCTCGGCAGCCTGTTGTTCACCCCCCTGGTTGAGTTCCACAGCCAACATGGAGCACTGTTCTCAAAGCAAGTTCTCTCTAAGGGACACAGTTAGCTTCACATATTAGCTTCACACAAGCCAAAAGCTTCGGAATAACTAAAAAGGCAAACTACCTAAGGAAATTCCCATTGGGACTTCCAGCTTGCCATCCTCTCAGGTGGTAGCTCTTCCAAATGAAAGATATGTTCTGACTACAAAAGGGTTCCCTTCATGGGCAGTTCCTGATTTCCTCTGCAGAGATCTAAGTACTTGGGACAGTGTCTTCCCACGTAAGACAACGCAGAAATTATATAACAGTTAATTAAAGGGCCGCTTCCCACATCTGCGTGCCCATGCCCTTTGAGGACAGCAAGCTGAGGGGACGCATGGAGACTCCTCCTTGGCCAGAGCAACATGGAATATAGCATTCATTTAATGGAAGCTCTAAAAGCTCATTTCTAAAACTGGTTTTCTCCCATATAGAAAAGTTTCTTCTCTGACTTCTAAAATTAAGCTATTCGTGAGGAAGCATTTAACCATTCTAAGAGTTTCCTCTAGTTAGACCAGTGCATAAGAGAGCCAAAGTAAACCAAGAAAAATCAAAATAAAATGTGCTATTCAAGACAAGATTTCCTATTTCTTAAGAGCCTAGCTGGAGAACAGCTGTTCTGATAATTTATTTGCCTATTTTCTTTGACTCAGACACAAGCGGGACACTTGGCTTTTCCTAAGTATTTTGGAAGCCTCCATGGCCTGCAAATCTGGTGCATTGGTGACCTCTAGAGGACATAATTTTGGTCCAGGTTCACTGTTAAGATTGAAAATCCATTGTTCAGGAAAGGTGAATACATTATTAATTTTATAACTGCAAAATAGGTCTTAGTTCTTACAGCACAAGAGATGAAGAAATTATCTTCTTCCAGATAAAGTCTCCAAGGTGTCAAAAGATCCATTTTGCTGTAAATGAGAGGTTTGTTGTTCATGAAAACCTAAGAAAGGATGGATTTGTTTTCTCTCCCAGTTGGAGTTCATTTTCCTAAGGACTCCCAACTCGGCTGAAATATAGAGATTAGCCTGAGTGGGTGTCTTCAGCTCTTCTTTGTCTGTTCTCTACACCTCTATGTCCTGCCCAGTTCAAAAAAGCATTCAAAGAAGCTGTTCTTGAATACCTCCTAGCCCACTGGACTTAGCACTTCTCAGAGTTGAGTGTGAACTCACCAGCTCTGGTTCCCCTCATTCCCCTCACCAGCAGAGCTCCTCATCCAGGTGAGAGGTCGGGAAGTTCTCAGGCCCATAGAGGTTGGGTTGAGGCAAAAAAAATGGGCAATGGGACTCACATCACCATTAGGATTGACACGGGGTACTGGGACAGAGCTGCCTTTCTCGTCGCACAAAGAGCCAGGAGCATTGAATCACGTTCTCTCTTAAGAAGTGACGGAAATCAGGGCGCCTGGGTGGCTCAGTTGGTTAAGCGACTGCCTTCGGCTCAGGTCATGATCCCAGGGTCCTGGGATCGAGTCCCGCATCGGGCTCCCTGCTCTGCAGGGAGCCTGCTTCTCCCTCTCCCACTCCCCCTGCTTGTGTTCCCTCTCTCGCTGTGTCTCTCTCTGTCAAATAAATAAATAAAATCTTAAAAAAAAAAAAAAAAGAAGTGACGGAAATCAGCCTAATCAATGTAGGACCACTTAGGACTAGGTCATAGCATCATTGAAAAGAAAAAAAAAAAAAAGGAGTATTTGAAACCTTCTACAAAGGCCTTCTATGTGCTCTTTCATTTTCAAAGCAGACCTGCAAGGTAAATGTTACTCTCTGCATTTCTCTGAGAAGAACTGAAACCCGCACAGCTCCGCCTGATGAAACCACATATGTCACTGGAAGTTTGCTTATGTGTGTGTAATTTCCACTCTATCACAAGGCTTCTAACATCATCCAAAGTTAGAACCAAAAAAGCCCACTGCACTCAGAGTTCAGTCTATTTATTCACTTTACAAATCAAGAGACAGAGGAAGTACAATGACAGCCTGAGGCCAAACACTTCAGTGGTACAGCTGGAGCTAAGAGCTAGTATTTAGATGGCCAGGCCAGTGCTTGGGTCCTTCCACACAGTCCACAATCATTCCCTTCTTGCCACTGCAGGAGCCAGAAAGGGTCACTAATGCTGTCAACGGAAATATCAGGACATTATTCTCCTTTAGCATGCCTTCTCCCAGTTACCTCGCCTGGTTTCCACAGTGGGGAGATCTCTCTAAAGACCCTCAGGGAAGCCTGCAAGGCTCCCACCTCTAACCCCAAGGCTTTCCTCACCATTTGCTCCTCAAGTGCAGGTGTCCTTACTGACATTTATAGGGGGAAAAAAGTTGGACTCTCCAGGGCAGAAGCACAAGCCCATTAAAGAATAAGGAAGAAGAGCAGACCTGAAAACTCAAGATCAGAAGGATGAGGATGGAAACTGGAACACCAGAAGGCATTTCTACAACTGGAAATTTTATTCTTCTCTAAGAAACCACTTATCATATGACTTCTGGAAAACCCCATTAATTTCTCAGCAGGTCAGTTTCCACCCCGATATCGTGTACGTTTGTAAAAAAGATATTCTTATCCCATTGAGGTTTATAAATAAATGATAAAACCGTGGTATAGCGTGGTATAAAGGATAATGGATAGCAGGCTGGAACAAAGCTATACAATCCATTTATTATACAACAATGGGTGTTCAATCAATTTTTGCTTCTAGGTCTTCTTTCTACTGCCCAATTCTGGTCCCATGCCTCAAGTTAACACTTCTCAGAGAGGTCCCAGCTCCTTTGAAACTCTTGTCAGTGAAAGCTGATAGCATTTCTAGGGAAGATTTGTTAAGTCAAGCGGCTAAAGCTAGTAACAAAGCAGTGGTGCAGGCATTATGTGGGAATTTCAGTGATCTCCGTTAGCAGTGTCCCCATAGCCTGGGTGTTGACAGTTTTCAGTGACTCATCTTTGCAATAAAAAGAAGAGGTCTCTGGGAACCACCCAGATCATCAAGGCTATTTGTAAGGAAGTGACAAGCCTCCACCATTAGGAATGGGGGGCTTGACAAACTGAATCATGTTAGTCTGACCTGTAGCACTCTAATTACAGAGTCAGTTAGGAAAATTCCCAGGTTGGTTGGCCAGTGAGCTGGAGCTTCCTTAATGCTTGGGGAAGTACAGGGAGACCAACAGCCAAGTACCATGAGGGGTTGCCCAGCTGTAGGATTGTGATAGTGTAGAATGAACACAGTTAAAGAGTTCTGATGCTTGAAAGCTTTCCCCTGAGTTTTCACGTCTGACCTGCCCTGTTCCAATTTCAAGGCCAGTCATCCAACTGTCACTAGAACAAGAATTAATTAGAAAAGCCCTTCCAACCTTCTCCTCCATCTTTTTGCCATAATGGAGCAGTTCATAACAGAACTGCAGCAGGGGGCCTAACTAGCAGGAAATTGCAGACATTTTCCTGAGGAATATGTACTGTTCACCTTTTCCTAGTTCCTACCCTAGGAGGGATGGTTAGTATAGCGTTAGGAGGAGTTTTTCAAATTCAGCTATTATTTCTGTAGCGGCCACTTACTGATGTATGTCTAGGGCCGAACAGAGGTCTGCAGCGAGGAAGAACCCTCGGCACCCTCACATCTCCCACACCATGCCATAGAGCAAATCCAACCTTCTCGGTGAGCAGATGCCTCATCACTATTAAAAGCGGAAGGAAAGAGCTTTCAGCTGAGGAGTGCTATAGGCAGTAAATTGAGAAGAAGCACTTAAAAGTTTGAGGTAATTGTCTGGATAAATATAATAGAAGCAAAATTTAATACTTATCAAACATTCTCAGCAGTCCGCAAAGGCCAAACAGGTCTTCCTAGGACAACATAAGTAAAAATAAAAGTAAAGCAAGATAAAACAAAGATCTGGCTTTCACATAAAATATTGCTTTTCCATGTCTAAGAATATGGAACTGGGGGTTTTCAGTCAAGTTACCGATTGCTAGGGTCCCAGAGAACAGAAAATTGAGAATATGTCATCAGAGAGCACAGGCTGATGTGGTTTCAGCTGGGAAAGGTGGTTTCATTGAGTAAATTTTGTATTTTTTTAAAATGCTTTACCAGAAGCAAGCAGTCCATGAGGCACAGTATAGACATTCAAATCATGATGAGCCTTATAAACAGAGATCACAGCTGTTCTCCAAGGTAACTGCAAAGCACTACCTCCTCGGAGAAAATACCATATAACTATTGAGGTACCCGGATAATCTTGTTAGTGATGGTTTGGAAATCACCTAGGCTTTGGAGTTTGCTTAATGGGGATCAAAATGGCTTAGCAGTTTGAACAACTAACTAGGTCCCTCTAGGGCTGGAGTTCCTCAAATATAACACAGAGTATAACTGAGCACCTACCTACCCGATGGGTTTTTTGTTTTTTTTTTTTTTTTTGAAGATGGAACAAGTCAGTTTGTGACAGAAGGCTACATAATAACCGACACATTTTGGCATTTAATGTATGTTCTTTCTCTTCCCTGAATATAATATTACACATAATATTATCAGATTGAAACCTTTAAGAGAAAGAGAAGTCAGTCATAAAAAGAATACTAACCATAAAATTAACAGTAAAAAATGAAGAATAATACTAATCATAAAATATATTTAAAAAAAAAACCCTGCTAAGCTCCATGAGCAAGGAATGCTTTGCAATATGAAGAGTTACTAAATTCTCATAGAAGCACATTATTTAGCACATTGATAAGTACATGTCCAGTAGGAATACTTAGCATTCATTCTGGCAGAGCTGATTCACTTTTAAATTATAAAATCCAGTTGGAAGCTGAAACCCAGTACTCTGAAATTTGTAAATAATTCCTAGAATATGAGCTGAAGAAGTAGCTATCTAAAAACATTACAATATGGGTATGCTTGTGGGGGTGAGAGTGTATGGGCATGGGTGCCTAGCTCCCTTGAATCCTAATGTTTTTGATCCAGATATGAATTGATATATTATTTTGGTAGAGGTGTTATGACTCAAAATATTGTGGGTTTTTTCATGGTAAAAAATGTAGAGCATACTTCATCTAGTATGGTGTAAAAAGGGATTTTTTCCAAAATGCATAAGCAAGGGCATTTTTAAGATTTTTACAGGAAATATTATTTAATATTTAAGCCAATCTGGGTACCTAAAGGAAGGCTTTCACACCCAGAGCACTGGAAGACCATGCTAAACAGTCTTAAAAATAATATATTAGGACATGCAACATATTTTCATGTATAGCTTCTGGGACAAGAATTGGGAGTTACCTTATATACAGTGGGAATAACTTCAGCTCCAACAAAATACCTAACTAGAAGTAGCTCACCCAAAAAGGATTCTCTCTCTCATATACTGTATTTTGTCAAAACTGCAGCACTATGAACCCTAAGAATAATTATTTTCTTTTCCTGAAGAAAAATACTGCCAAGTAATTATGAAACATGTTTTTATTACTTAGAATTTGTACTAGATATAGATGTCTTAAGTTTGGATCTGTATCATACCACCTCTGTGTGTTCTTTAAAATGTCAAATAAACTGGTTAAGAAATCTCTAAACTCTTTCAAATTGAGTTTAGCCCTTCTCAATAATTTTCAACTAAAACTTGCCAATGAATTTTCCATTCTATATTGGTCTCTGTGCCATCAAGAGCAGAAGTGATTTATTCTTAAAATGGTCTTTGCAAGAACTAAATGCCACTGGTGCCGAGCTCTGAAGCTAACTTTTAAAGTAAATAGAGGGGCACCTGGGTGGCTCAGCCAGTTAAGCATCTGCCTTCAGCTCAGGTCAGGTCATGATCCCAGGACCCTGGGATTGAGCTCCACATCGCATTGGGCTCCCCGCTCAGCAGGGAGCCTGCTTCTCTGCCTCTCTCCCTGCTCATGCTCACACACACTCTCTCTCAAATAAATAAATAAATAAAATCTTGAAAGTAGATTTCCTCTTGTTGCTAAAACCTACCCTGTCCCCCATCTCCTCTCTTAGTTCTTAGAAATGAAAAGTGTGCTCTGCTATAGTCTTTAAGACCCGGCACATTCCTAATTCCAGAGATGGTAAAGTACAAAAATAACTATGTACCTTTAAACTGAATATTGTAATAAGAAGTCTGAAGATAGGAAATCCATGGTAGATTCAATGAGGAGAATGAAAGCGGCTCCTTTTCTCCTTCTGTTTCCTGTGGCTTCTGCTCTCATGGTCACAAGATGGCTACTGTAGCACCAGGCATCATGTCTACATTCAAAGGAGATAAAAAGAGGAAGGACAGGATAGCAGTGGTCTAACTGCCATTTTATCTGAAAGCTGTTCCTAGTAGAAGAATGTGATTTCTGACTAGCTTAACCGTATCTCAAATCATGAAATGAACCTATATAATTACTATTCCAAACAAAACTGAGGTTCTATTAACAATAAAGCAGTCAAGGAATAGCTCTTTGGGTGTTTCAGAGACCACTGGCTCTATCTGCTGAATACTGTAAAAAAAAAAAAAAAAAAAAAAGACATTCTTTTAAAAATTTAGCTACTCTTCTAAATTAGAAGTTGGAGAAAAGTCTCTGGTTTTAAACTAGAGAAATAAGCAGGTGGCTGATAGAGACTATGGCATTTATAAAAGTCAGTGACTTTTTTAGTGATCTGTAACTCATTAATATACTACCACATTTTAATGCTATAAATTTCAAACTTTTAATTTCAAATCTGTTAATATGTGCTTCATCCCCCTTCCCTACCAAATGTTGGATATTTTCAATAAATTCTCTGCCTATAATATAATCAGTATCAAAAAGATTAAGTAGTTTTTCTGTTTGGTGTTTTATAATTTAGGGCTGTTTCACTGGTATGATTAAATGACAGAACTTTAAAAGTGCCATTTAATAGATATTTCAATTTCTGATAAGGATAATGATATGTGTGGGTTAAAAGAGGACAATAGTGGAGAAGATCTACGTTTCAGTGGCCCCAAATGTGTTGTTATCTACCCAATATGTGGATCTTTTTGATTAGCACTTTATACACTCTTCTCCTCCTGCAGTAAGTAATTAGTAATGGAGAAGAATTAACCCCTCTAACACATTCTTCTGTGGGGCTTATTAAATGAATGCTAAAATTAAAGTAATATGAAATCCCCAATAAACAGCTAATCTTGCTGTGTGATGTTGACTTGCTTGAGAATAATACTGAAACAAAAGCAATGAACCCCTTTCTAAATTTTCTCAGTGGCTCTTTAAGAGTAAATCCTCACCAAGATGAAAAAGAGTCCTTTAGGGCAGAGAAAGAATCCTTTTATCCTTTGACCTAGCAGTCCATATGTAAGAGGATTTTATGTGAACCTGATGTGAGAAAAACCTAAGCCAACTAGTGAGTTCCAGAGTCTCCAAGCCCAGCAGACAGGATGAACCCTTACCACCTGCATGACTTTAATCACTTATTCTCTGAGTTTCCTTTACCTACCATAGTTCCTACTCACTGTAGATAATCCAACAAATGACTGATTCTAATTAGCATTAAAAATTAGCCAGCCTCTATTTCAACAAGATCAAACTTAGAAGATGGGAATGTGATTTGGGGTTTCCCAGCTAGCTCCTGACCCAAAAACACATGTGACTTACCATGTGACTATGACGCAGTGATTCATGCATTTGGGTTAGGTTGAGGGAACACTTCCCACAGACTCTAAGATCTCTAAGGGCAAAAGTTTATTAACCTTTGTAGCTACTCTTCTTATTTCTAGCATAGATACTCTGTTTTAATACAATAGGAATAAATGCTTAGAAACAAACACACTTATTTCACTTAAATGCAGGGTGTCTTTACATTTATATGTATCTGAATGAGGAAAAAGAAAACTAACAAAAACCTATCAGGTCCCTTTCAGAAGGAACAGGGAATGAAAGAGAAAGTGAGAATGTGTCCCAAATGAGATTAACAGTGAGAAACTGTCACAGAGGCCCTTTGTTGGATTACAGAGAGGCAAATAAAGCTTGTACCTAGGACACCAACAAGGGAGAAGCACCAGAAGAAGTTTCAGGAACTAATTTCATAGCTTCAGAAAAGAAAATTCCAAGAAAATGTAGTCATCAGGGAAATTTCAGGACTTTTTTTTTTTCAATATGGTAATTTATTCTTTTAAATTAATATAAAGAGGAGATGGGTCTTAAAATGTTTTCAGGGCTTTCGGTCCTCCCAAGATTCCAATCTGGCCCTGCTGGAGGCATTGGAAAAACCCGACCGACACGGCCTCACCCAGATGGTCAAGGTTAGCGTCCTCAGAGGTAAGTTGTCTGGATAGCATGTACCTGACTGCAGCCACTGGTTCATGCCGAGATGTTGGCTGAAATCTGTGTCAGAACTTGTCCAGGTAGAGAAGACTGAGACAGAGTTAGCAACGCAAAGGCCGAGAGGGATGAAGCAGACATTTTTATCTTTTCAACATCTCCCTTCCTGGTAGAATCCCAATGGTGTTCAGATATACACCTTCCTCCAGGTATAGGTCAGTTTTCAGTGTACACACAAAGCAAGGCAACCATTAACTATCACCAGAACATTTCATCACCCACGAGAAAGCCCATATTCTTTAGCAGGTGTTCCCCTACTCCTTTCTCCTCTTCCCTAGCAACTGCTAATGTACTTTTTGTTTCCATAGATTGGCCTATTTGGGGTATGTCATATAAATAGAATAAAAACATATGTGATCTTTTCACTCTGCATACTGTTTATCAGATTCATGCACGTTTTAACAGTTACCAATACTTCGTTCCTTTGTATTGCTAAAGGATACTCTATTGTATGAATATACCACATTTTATTTAACCACTTTTAAGTTAACGAACGTTTGCATTATTTCTACTGTTGGGCTAATATGAATAATGCTGCTGCAAACATCTGTGTGCAGTTTTTATGTGAACACAGTTTTAATTCTCTTGGGTAGATCCCTAGGAGGATTTTGATTTTGGTTTTTGCTCTGAGTGAGACTGGACATCATTGGAAAGTAATGATTTACATTTTTCAAAGGCTATTCTGAATTCTATGGTTAAGAGCAGACTGCATTTGGAAAAGGATGGAAGCACACAGATCTGAGGCTACTATTTTTTAATAGTGAAAGTGGCTAAGACTAGAAATGCAGCAGAGATAGCCCTGAGAAGTGTTTATAGTGTAAATACGCTGAAAGTAAAGCTAACTAGATTCCCAGATGAAAATGATATAGGGTATGAGGTAAAATGAAGTCAAGGAAGATTCCAAGATTTTTGTCCTAGAGAAGTAGAGGTGCCATGTACTGAAAGGGCAAATATTTCATAGAACAAACTGAGGGAGAAGACCAAAAGTTTGGGGTTGGTTGATCAAGATACCCAAGGGGAGATCTAGGATATATAGTTAGATTTGAGAGAAATATAAGATGTTTTGGAAGTCATTGTATAGGTAGTAGTTAAAATATAATCATCTTAGATTCTTTTAAACATAGCATCCCTACTTCCACCTCTTCAACACTCTGTGGGTCCACCTGCTAATATCTCTGGCAAATTCCTCAGCTCTCCCTGGAAACACCCACAAAGCATTATCCTATCTGTTCTTGGCCAAAAATGATGATACAGCCAGCAAAAAAAGAGCTATGGCCTCAATTCTTTACTCCTGCCCAGTAAAGAGGGTATTTTATCCTTTCTACAAGCCTTATTTCAGTGTCAGCCCTGGGCAACACTCAATTTTGCTAGTTATAAGATTACTTCATCGAACTCTTAACATCTCTACCAGTCTATTAGTTTTTTGAGGACAGGAACTATCTATGGTCTGAGCATTAGATTTCTATTGCTATTGTAACTAACACAAACTTCATGACTTAACACAATTGTATTATCTTATAGTTCTGGAGGTCAAAAACACAAAATTGGTTTCACTGGGCTGAACATTCAACAGGATGATTGTTGCTTTCCAGAGGTTCCAGGGGAGAATCTATTTCCTTATCTTTTTCAGTCCTAAACACCACTTACATTCTTTGACTCATAGCCCCATTCTTCCAATTTCAAAGCCAACAATGCTGGGATGAAATCTATTCATGCTGTGATCTCTCTCATTCTCCTTCTTCTGCCACCCTCTTCCACTAATAAGTACCCTATGATTACATGAGATTCACCCAGATAATCCAGGATCCTCTCCCCATTTCACATCAGCTGATTGGCAATCTTAAAATATTTTAAGATTGTATTTATTTATTTGAGAGAGAGAGAGAGAGCACAAGCAGGGGGTGGGGTGGGGAGAGGAAGGGTATAGGGAGAGAGAGAGGGAGAGGGAGAAGCAGACTCCCCACTGAGCAGGGAGCCTGATGCAGGGCTCCATTCCAGGACCCTGGGATCATGACCTGAGCCGAAGGCAGACACTTAACGGACTGAGCCACCCAGGCGCCTCTGATTGGCAATCTTAATTCCACCTGCCATGAAACCTAACATATTTACCAGTTTCTGGAATTAGGATGTGGAAATCTTTGGGGGCCATTTTTCTTCATACAATGGTCTGGAACCTAAAGCTCTTAGCACAATGTTTAATGTGTTCCAGCCCTCAGCGAATGCAAATGAAAGAATGAACTAAGTAACGCACTTCTCAGTACCCACAGCTGGGTGTTTTCCTCTAAACCCAGAAAATAGCCTCCTCTTAAGTAGCACACCTGCCGAGTTTATTTTTAGTGGAATTCAGGAGGAGAGATAGAAAGCAATTTTTGAAGTAGCATCTCTTTAGATGTCCATAGATCAAAGAAGTAGAAAACCTTAAAAGAAACAAACAAAAAACCATTATTATCTCCAGTCTTAAAAATCTTACCTGTAGGGGCGCCTAGGTGGCTCAGTTGGTTGGGCGACTGCCTTCGGCTCAGGTCATGATCCTGGAGTCCCGGGATCGAGTCCCACGTCGGGCTCCCTGCTCAGTGGGGAGTCTGCTTCTCTCTCTGACCCTCCCCCTTTTCATGCTCTCTATTTCATTCTCTCTCTCAAATAAATAAATAAAATCTTTAAAAAAAAAAAAATCTTACCCGTAGCTTAGTGTATGGGCTACAGGAAAGAATTTTAAGATTGTGGGCTTGTGATTCTTAAGGATTCCAGAGAATTGAATTCAAATCAATCTAATCCTCTGATCAACACTAACACTGAAAATAATTTTCAAGTATTTTGCCAAGATCCTATAAACGTATCAAAGCCAGATCCTTAAAACAGTGAAAGCCAACTAGCAAAATTTCTTAACCCACCCCCACCCCCACCCCCATAGAACAGTCTTCCCCCATTACACTTAATTTTTATTAGTTGTTTGTCTGTTTTTCCTACTAGTCCACAAAGTTCATGCAAATAGTCCTCATTTGCCTCTCTCATTATTATGACCCCAGCACTCGGCACATAGTAGGTGTTCAATCAACTATCGGTAAATGACTTTGTTGAATTACTACCCGTGAAGTACATATTGAATCAGAGCCAGCTTTGTCATCATCACTGCCCTCATCCTGAGACCTTGGAGACTCAACCTTGTTGTTGGTTCTCTTGGGACATCTGCCCTTTGACTCACTCTTTAGACACTGGTCTCTAGGTTGTCTTGAACAGACATTCATTTGTCAGTTAATCAGCAAACTGTGCTGTGTCCCACACAGTGAAATAAGAACGTCTCATATCACTACCCTGACTGTGTCGCTGACTAAGTCACAGAAATGGAAATTTCCCTTCAGTGTATCTTCAGGTTGCGTCTTCACAAAAGAAACATTTTGTGGGTGTATATGAGAACATGTTGTAAGCAAAATATAAGTTGGGTTTATTTGATTTTTATTTAGTTTTTCAAATCTAACTTCTTTGAATTTATGAGTAATCTTATGCAATTATTAAAATGTGATTCATCCTGGGAATCGATTCCAAATACTTTATCCTTTCAAAGATGGGCTGTTTGTCATGGTAAGTGAACAGATTATCAAGCAATGGTTCAGGGAACCACAGAATTTCCTAGGGGTTGTTGGGAAGTCTATTTATAAAAAATATGTATAATGTATTTTATCAAATCCCACCCCATCATGGCATAAAGAGCTTTGGTTCTAGAGATGAAACAAGTTTTTTTAAAAATTTAAAAGTTAGAGCACATTGAAAGGAAAGAACAGGAGCACCTGGGTGGCTCAGTCAGTTAAGTCTTGGTTTCAGCTCAGGTCATGATCTCAGGGTCATTAGATAAATCCCTCCCCACCCCCCACCCCCGAAGTCGTGGGGCTCCGTGCTCAGTGGGGAGTCTGCTTGAGATTCTCATTCTCTCCCTCTGCCCCTCCCCCTGGCTCACACTCTCTCTCTCTAAAATAAATAAAATATTTTTTAAAAAAAGAAAGGAAAGAACATATTTTTGTGGAAGTGGACTCTCTCACCACCAAATTTTGCTGATTGACAACTCGAATTACAATCTGCATCAGAGTAGTTGCTTCAAATAATAGAACACTGGGCAAGTACAGACTATAATGATTTAGTCTATAATCTTACATTCATCTGAATAGGGAAAGGGTTAAGGTATAGGCAGGGAGAGACAGGAGGCCCCTGACTAGGCTCTAAGGGCATTTCAGGTATGAAGACGCTGAGACAGAACAAAGACAGAGATCAGGAAAATTTAGACCACCCTATCCCAATTACTAGGGTTAAAATATTTTTTCTAATAATTACATTGTGAACACAGAAAAAAAAAATAACCACAAAAACTGATCAGGCCTCAGGAAAATTTCACTATGAAGATTAACCAGACCTAGCAATACCTATCTATAGATCATAGATGTCACAGAAGCAAAAACTCATACAATGTCTAAGCGCCATGTCTGGTTCCAGACCTAACCATCGGCCAGTTTCCTGGTAAAGTCCTAATAAAAGGCCGGAAATGAAAAGCCATCATTAGCAACCGGCTCGGGACTGCTCTCACTCCTGAGAGCTTTTTCTGTATCCTTGCTTAATAAACTCTATCGCTTTGCTCACTCTCCTTTGTCCTTGAGATTCATTCTTTGACTCTGCGAGACAAGAAACTCACTCTCCTGCTTCACATCCAGACTCTACTTATGAGGGAAACAATACTGTATAAACTCAATGTTTGAGAGCATGGACTGTCAAATTAGACTTCCTGAGTCTGAATCCAAGTTTGTCCAGTTAGTAGCTGTATGACCTTGACGAAAGTTTCTTAATTCTTTACCTCAGTATTCTCAACTATAAAATAGAGTGTGATAATAATAGAAACGACCTCACTGAGTTGTTGCAAGGATTAAATATACTAATATATGTAAAGATCAAAGTACAGGGCTTGACACAAGCTAAGCGTTACATAAGAATTTACTATTATTATTACTGCTATCTGGAGCTTGCCATTATCACTTTACCCTGTTCTCCCTCTAAACGATCCTATCCACTCCCATGCCTTTAAATGACATCTAAGCTACATATACTCCCAAATGCTCCGTCCCTGGCTGCTCCTCTGGGCCTCAGATGCATATAGCTAAAGTCCTCCTGACATGGCCACTTGGGTGGTTTGTAAGCATCTTGAACTTCATGTGTCTAAAACACAACTCTCAGCATCCCACCACAAATCTACTCTTCTCTAAATTCCCATAGTAAATAACATTGCTATATACATCACCGCTCAGGCCCAAAACCTTGGAATAATCTTTTGTTCCCCTAGGCAAATAATTCTATCAGTGATACCTATGAAATACATGCTAAAAAGATCCAGGTGTGTGTGTGTGTGTGTGTGTGTACATCCATGGCTTCTACCCTAATCTAAGAAACCATGACCTTCTACCTGGACTACCACCAGTGGTAGCTTTATAACAGGTCTGCTACAACCATTCTTGCCTCCTGTAATCCATTTTCCATAGTCATGGTCATCTTTTAAGAACATAAATCAGTATAGATCACTCCCCCCTCAAAAGCCCTCTAAGGGCTTACTATCAACCTCCACATACAATCAGAGCCCCTCATGAGGCCTAGAAGAGCCTGGATAATTTGACTCCTGTCTACTTTCCCAATCTCAGTCCTACCATGCTGGTGTCTGCCCATGCCACAAAAGCCAAGCTCCCTGCTTTGCATTTGCTTTTCCCTCTCCCTGGAGTGCTCTTCTCTCAGGTCATGGTGGTTGGTTCTTTCTCATCATTTATTTCTCAACTCAGAGTTTCTTCCTCAGAGGTCTCCATTCCTATCCCTGCAGTTTTTCTCTATCACATTAGATTATTAGATCACCCTACTTCATTTTCTGTATTGCCTTTATCACTAGCTAAATTTGCCCTTTTTATTTTTGATTTATTTATTGTTGTCTGGCCTATATCAGACATACAATAGGCCCTAACAAATAATACGCCCTCTGGTAGAATAATGCCCCCCCCCAAAGATGTCTCCATCTTAATCCCCAGAATCTGTGCATATGTTATGTCATACAGAAAAAAAAATCTAGATACGATTAACTTAAAGATCTTGAGATGCAGACATTCCCCTGCATCATGGAGATGTGCCCAATGTAATCACAAGGGTCCTCATAATGGGATTGCAAGGATTCTAAGAGAGGGTCACAGAGAAATAGGAGATAGGACGATGACAGCCGAAGATGGAGTGAAGCACTTTGAAGATGGAGGAGGGGGGACATGGAACATGAAATACAGGCAGATTCAAGGAGCTGAAAAAGGCAAGGAAACGGATTCCCTGCCCAAAGCCTCCAGGATGAATGCAGCCCTGTTGGCATCTAGATCTAGATTTTAGCTCCATAAGACCACTGTTGGATTTTTTTCCCCTCCAGAACCAGTAGGATAAGTCTGTGTAATTTGTTTGCCATCATTTGTTACAGCAGCAATAGGAAATGAATACAGGGTCTCAGATAAGTTTATTGAAAGAATAAAAGGATTCTAACTGTTGGGGATAAAGCAGTGAAGAAAACAAAATGGTAGACATACATTTCTGTCCTCATAGAGCTTATAATCTAGAGGAAGAAAAAAAAAAAAAAAAGAAAAGAAAAATATATTATGTGCTAAAGGAGAAGGTAACAAGGACTAGGGGAAAAAATAAACCGGGGAAGAGAGATGGGAGAGGCTAGCTGGAAGTCATTGCAATTTTAAATAGTCTTTTTAGGGTGGCCTCAGTAAGAAGCAGAGAGCTAAACAGATACTTGGAGGAGGGGAGGGGGTAAGAAATGCAGACAAGGGAGAAGAGGATGCTAGGCGGAGGGAACAGCAAATGAGGACTTGGAACTGGACGCTACCTGATGTGGTAAAGGAGCAACAAAGAGGCCAATGAGGCTGGATCAGAGGTGTGAAGGGGGAGTAGCCAGACCAGAGGTCAGAGAGGTGGGGTGCTGAGGGCCCACTGCAGAAGCCATTGCAAGGAAGGGGCTATAACTTCAGGTGAGTTTTTACCTGATTTACATTTTAAAAGAAACATTCAGGCTAAAGCAGGGTTGAAAATTGGGGTGGGACAAGGGAGGAAGCTGGATCCTCAGTTAGGAGGCTTCCCTGTGTTACCATGAGGGAGGAGGAGCCCCTGGACCACACGCTGGTCATGAAGACACCCGTGTGTGGAACAAATTTATCCTGCTGGGCAGACCTCTTCTCATTCTGAACACTCAGCTGTTACCTCCTCTTGTGTTTTTTCCCAAAATTCTTACTATTCCTTCATCCCCCAAATAGAGATCTTTTATCTCTATCTCTGTACCTCCATAACATCCTTAACTATCTTTCTTATTTTAAAAAAAATTACCTTAAATAATTTTAGACTAATGAGAAGTTGCACAAATAGTACAAAATTCCAATACACTCTTCAACCAGCTTCCCCTGATGATATCATCTTACATAACCATGGTACGTTATCAAAACCAGGAAACTGACACTGGTAAACACTCTTAACTACACACCTTACTCAGGTTTCTTTAGTTTTTACAGGCACCTTATGTGCGTGTGTTTCTATAAAATTTTATCTCAAGAATAGATTTGCATCATTATAATTTTGTCATTTCAAAACATTCAAATATATGGAATCACAGAGCATGTAACCTTTTAAGACTGGCTTATTTCATTCAGCATAATACCCTTGAGATATATCCAAGTTGTTTTGTCTACCAGTAGTTCATTCCCTCTAATTGCTGAGTCGTATTCCACTGTATGGACGTATCATAGTTGGTCTACCTGCTCACCCGTGAAGGACAGGGGGAGTTTTTCAGGTTTGGAGATACTAAAAATAAAGCTGCTCTGACCATTTATGAATAGGTTTTTGTGTTAACACAAGTTTTCATTGTTCTAAGATACACATCTAGGAAGGTAACTGCTGGATCATATGGTAAATATAACTTTTTTAAAAACCACCAAACTGTTTGCTGCAGAACAGCTGTTTTATTTTGTGTTATCACCAGCAACATATGAGAGATCCAGGTACTCTGAATCCTCACCAAAAGTTGCTGTTGTCAGTTATTTCTTATTTTAGCCTTTATAATAGGTGTGTGGTGATACCTAATTATGGCTTTAATTAGCCTAGTGGCTAATTATGCTGAGGAGCTTACTGGCCATCTGTATACCTTCTTTAGTGAAGTTCAAGATACTCTGCCCATTTTCTAACTGGACTGTCTTCTTGTTATTGAGTTCAGACAGTTCCTTATATATTCTGACTACAAGTCCTTCTTCAGATAATGTGATTTGCAAATATTTCTCCCCATCTGTGATGTGTCCTTTCATTCTCTTTGAAGGATCTTTCTCTGAGCAAAAGTTTGTAATTTTCATAAAGTCCAATTTATTGATTTTTGTTTTATGGACTGTGCTTTTGGTGTCCTGTCTAAGAACTCTTTGCTAAACCCTAAGTCAAGAAGATTTTCTATGTTTTCTTCTAAAAGCTTTATATATTTACATGTTACATACAATTACATGTTAATTACTGTGTAAGGTGTCAGTTTCAGGTTGAGATTCCTTTTTGTGCCAGTGGATACTCAGTTGTTCTATTGCCATCTGTTGAAAAGACCGCCCTTTCCTTATTGAATCACTTTTGCACCTCTTGGCCATACCTGCGTAGTTCTATTTCTAGACTTTTTACTTTGTTTCATATCACACCATGTTTTAATGGTTGAATTCCTTCTCTCTCTCTTTCTCTCCCACTGGACTTGAAAGTGATGACTGTGTTTTTCTCAACTCTGCCTCCAGGGCATTTGGCATAATGTCTAGCCCACAGTAAACACACAACGAATAAAAGTTTACTAAATGAATGAAAGAAACTTGGCTGCTTTGGTTTTTATAAGCTATGAACCACCTAAGTCAACTTGCACTTTTGAGAGGAAGTAAAAAGCATTTTCACTAAATTATCTGTCATCCTCTCCAGCATTTTTTCAGCGGCCATCTGTTCACATCACTTAATAGCTTTTTGAATAAATCACGACATTACTATATTTTGTGTAGTATGTGCACAAATGTACTTACTCTAAGGGAACTACAATATGAGATAGGGTCCTTGCTCTTCAGAGACTGGCATCTCACAACGTGGCACAATGGGAAAGGAAGGACTTCATGGTCAAGCAACACTGAGATGAGTCCTACGTGGCCACTTACTAGCCATGTGACTTTGGGCAGGTTATCTAATTTTTAAAGCCTCAGTCAGTCAATAGGTGTGATGTTGATGATAACAGCACATACCTCACAGGATGTTGCAAAGATGAAATCTGAAGATGCAGTTAAAGCCTCAGCACAGGATCCTCCTAGCACTTAGTGAAGACTTAATAAATTCTATCCGCCATTATTAATGTCCATTTATTAATGCTATAAATAGAAATTTTTATTACAGATAATAACAAAGGAAGAGTTCTTTGAGGAGCACTTGACCAGGCTCTAGCAGTGTGAATTAAGAAAAGCCTCTGTTACACATGAAAAAGTGCTCAACATCACTCAGCATCAGGGAAATCCAAATCAAAACCTCAATGAGATACTACCTCACACCAGTCAGAATGGCTAAAATTAACAAGTCACGAAATGACAGATGTTGGCGGGGATGCAGAGAAAGGGGAACCCTCCTACACTGTTGGTGGGAATGCAAGCTGGTGCAGCCACTCTGGAAAACAGGATGGAGGTTCCTCAAAAAGTTGAAAATAGAGCTACCATATGATCCAGCAATTGCACTACTGGATATTTACCCCAAAGATACAAAAGTAGGGATCTGAAAGGGTAGTGCACCCCGATGTTTATAGCAGCAATGTCCACAATAGCCAAACTGTGGAAAGAGCCAAGATGTCCATCAACAGATGAATGGATAAAAAATATGTCATATATATACATATATATATATATATATATATATATATATATATATATACACACACACACACACACACAATGGAATATTATGCAGCCATCAAAAGGAATGAGATCTTGCCATTTGCAACGATGTGGATGGAACTGGAGGGTATTATGCTAAGCGAAATAAGTCAAAGAGAAAGACATGTATCATATGACTTCACTGATATGAGGAATTCTTAATCTCAGGAAACAAACTGAGGGTTGCTGGAGTGGGGGGGTGGGGTGGGAGGGATGCGGTGACTGGGTGATAGACACTGGGGAGGGTGTGTGCTCTGGTAAGCGCTGTGGATTGTGCAAGACTGTTGAATCTCAGATCTGTGCCTCTGAAACAAATAATGCAATATATGTTAAGAAAAAAAAGAAGAAGATAGCAGGAGGGGAAAAATGAAGGGGGGGAAATTGGAGGGGTAGACGAACCATGAGAGACGATGGACTCTGAAAAACAAACTGAAGGTTCTAGAGGGGTGGGGGGTGGGAGGATGGGTTAGCCTGGTGATGGGTATTAAAGAGGGCACGTTCTGCATGGAGCACTGGGTGTTATGCACAAACAATGAATCATGGAACACTACATCTAAAACTAATGATGTAATGTATGGGGATTAACATAACAATAAAAAATTAAAAAAAAAAGAAAAACCTCTGTTCTATCTTGCAACCTAAGTCAAAATTATAAATCTATTTTCAATACCACTTACAGTCAGTGGTCCCTCTGGTTTCTAGCTACATCACCAAATCTGATATAAGCAAGCATGGGGCATTTTCAAATCAGCAGTAAGTGCATTTTTTCGAATTGCATCAGTAGAGATAGAAGTATTCATTTAATAAAAAGTGAAAGTTGCTAACTTGGCAGGCCACATTTTGATTATGGAGGACTGGCCATCCCAAAAGTTAAATAAACTTTCTTCTGCTCTCAGGAAACCATTTATGCTTTGCAGTAGAAATGACACTTATGTGAATATGATTCTCTTTGCAATCATTAATCCCATCTCTCTAAACATCCTAATGAGCTCAAGTGAAATTTCTAATTATTCTATGCTTTCTGTAAAGTCATTACTCCAAGTGCTGATTATAAACAAACAAATACGTAAACATTTGGTGTTTTAACACAATTTTCACCCTTCATAAATATCCAATATGCTTTATGATTTCTGTATGAACTTACATAGTTCTTTTCTGGAGATAAATCATAATGGATTAAATGACAGTAAAATCGAGTTGTAATGCCCCAAAGCTTTCATTACGATGAGGTCATGGGCCATGGGGAAGTTGCAGAGGGCCACTGTTGGCTGGCTTCTAAGACAGTTCCCAAGCAGAGATGTCTGTGTTCTGACGGCGGGTCCTCTACTGGGAAGTCCACAAACATCTTTAAACATTGGACCTTTCGATTAAGAAAATCCGCATCATATCCAAACAGCATCTACTGTGTGACACTTGGGCAAACACTATTTATTTACAAAACCCATCGGGGGCCAGTGTGTCAACTAAAGATTCCCTGAGAATACCACCCCAAAGAACCTGTGGCTGAAGCAAAGACAAGTTTATTGCTTCCTGCAGTAAGGAAGACTGCTACCCTGACAGAGTCTTAGTAGTGTATTGGAGGGGAGCAGGAAAAGACAAGATTCTTAGGAGGTTTAGGGTGTGGTTTAAGGTGAATGTTTCACTGAGGGGAAGTGAGAGTGAGGGACCTTGACTGGGACTGAGCAAAGCTCATGACAAAATTGTTAGGACAGGTGGAACGAGGTGAGATTTGGAGATTTGGAAGGGAGACTTGAAGAGTGGCCAGTTATTAGCTGAATCTCACAGACAGACCTAGTATGGAGAGCGCTAAGGATGTTAGCTGAGCGGTCTATTATTTAAAAAAAAAAAAAAAAAAAAAAAGGATGTTCCATAAATTCTTGAGATAATAATGAAGTTATTTTTAACTTTATCTTCCCAAGCAAGAATTTCTTGGAAGAGTAATGTCCTGTTAATAAAGTGACAGTGAGCTGTGTGATTCCAGCTGGTTTTGGTTCTCACCAGAGGGATACACATGCAATTAGGTGTGTAAAGACCTCTTGGCCTCCCAATCTCAACACTGACACCTCTGGTTCAGAGATCTGCTCTTTGTTGATTCTTTTCATTGGGTTAAGGCATTGATGTCTCCAGGATATCTCTCTTTAAATAGAATTTCTCTAGAAAGGAGGAGAAAAATGCACTGTTAAAAGTATGAAAAATTAATAATTATAGATTATTAAATGATTAAATAAATTCCTCTGTGATTCAGTTATTAATCAGAAGTCATCCCCCTGAAAGGCCCTGAGGAAGAGGCACAGAAGTAAATGTTCGGAGGGGAGCTGCGAGCCAGGTGGAAACTCAGCTCATGGCGTCGGGAGGGTGGACTGCTGCTCTGAAGGCTGCTGTGGGCGACTGGTGTGGGTTAGAGCAGGACTACGGGGAGACATACTGAAAAGGCTACCTTCTCATCTCCTCTCTCTAGAACACGCTCCGTGGCTCCTGGTTAGGTTGTCAGGGGACTCTTCCCCTGAGAGTTACCTCCTCTCCTCTCATAAAAGCCTTTCCTGGGGTTTTCCCACAGCGCCTCCTGCAGGATCACATGTGTTCTCTGAGCATCATGTGCCAGTGGTTTTCACTATGATGGAATTTTGGAGTTCAAACGATACAGAGGTCAAATAAAAATAAATAGATACATATAAGCCATAAGCCCATTTGCGTAATCCAACTCAAGTTTACTTTTACTCTGTCTTTTCTAGACCACCACTGTTTACCTATTTTATTCCCCTTCTGGTCAAAAGGCTTAATCTCTTACTGCCTTTTCTATGTAGTACTTTTTCTTTCACATCAGATCTATTTTTTTTCTCCATTTCTCTTTTATCTTTCCAATGAAATGTAGATAGATGACAGATAGATATATTAAATCTATATATTAATTAAATATTATAAATATATGTTTAATATTTATAAATTATATGTAATATAAAAATATATATTAAATTTGTATATAAATTATATAATATAAACATGTTGTAAATTATACATAATATAAATATATTATATATAAATATATAATAAAATGTATAATATAAGCATATTATATATAAATATATAGTACATTTATGTATAAATTATATATAATTTAAATATATACCTATAGATATAAATAGATATATACATAGATCGATCTCTAACATGGTCTCAGGTCAACTCCCTTAAATTCAGGAAGAAACTCTTTCATAGCCACTATTCTCTAGATTAAATCCTTTGACAAGCCTTTTCTGTCCATACTGCTGACAGCACAACTCCACTCACCTGAGCTAAGGCTCTAACAGGCATCTTTCAACCTTCGCACAACCCAGAACCTCCTCTAACTCATTTGGGAACTCCCCTACTTTTTAAAGATTATTAGAAAAACTGATTCCTTCAATCTCTCAAATTTTGCCTATCTCATTTTCAGTTCCTGTCTTTCTCATTCCCTTCTGAATCCACTTATTTTCCAAAAGTTTTCATTTTACTTCTATTTGCGTAAATATCTTCTCACCTGTCACCACCAGTAACCCCTCCAGCATCACCAACACATTAGGTTGCCAGAGCTTTGTTCTATTAGCATATACAAAAAAAAAAAAAAAAATCCTTCACTGGCATAGATGATTGTCCTGAAAATATTAATACTCTTAAAATAGGTACCTAAAGTTACATACATGTAAAATCATTTTTTCCTATGAAAAACATGGCATCCTAGTATATTAATTATTGAAGTAAATAAAAATCTTGACACTCTTGATATTTTGCTTCATGAGGAATGTATCCTGAAAAAGGGAAATTAGAAGTAAGGTAGAAAGGGCCACATGAGGCTTCTGTAAGTCATGTTAAGGGTGCAGGGATTTCATCTAAAATAGATTCAAAACCATTAAAATGTTTTAACCTGGTGATGATAATTTGTATTTTGCCAAGCTATCAGGTAATGAGTGGATTAAAGGAAGCTAAGAGTGAATATAGGGAGAAAAATTAGAAGGCATTCCAGTAGTAGTCAAAGTGACAGAAAATGGTAGTCTGGTTACCAGTGGTATCAGGGGGCATAGAAAGAAGCCAAGGAATTAGAGATAATTAGTGGATGTTAATAAGACCTTGTGATGAATTGTATGGTGAGTGTGAGGGAGAGGAAATGCTAGAGTGGACTCTTACTTATCTGACTTACAAAACACACGATGGAAGGTATCACCACCAGTCACTTAGATAGGAAGCTCTAGAACTGCACTGTCCATTATGGTAGACATATGCTAGCCACATCTGAATTGATTAAAATTACACAAAGTTTAAAATTCAGTTCTTCAGTCATACTAGTCTCATTTCAAGTTCTCATTAGTCACTTGCAGCCACTGACTAACAAACCGGCCACTGCAGATACAGAACATTTCCATTACTGGAGAAATTTCAAGCAGGCAACACTGCGCTAGAAGAGACCTATGTAATAGTGATGGTCAGAAGCTGGCACTCTACTAATCTTCTCAAGATTCTTTTACTTATGATGACACCCAATGCCAAGACACTCACATGCATACTCTTCAGCTAAATGCACCAGCTCACTTTGGTATACTTTTTCCGTAAGGCTTTGCCCAAAAGGCACTGTAAAGGTGCTCAATGATCTCATCCATAGGAAATTTAGTCAGCATATGTTAACAGAAGGGAAGGGAAGTAGGAGATCATCACAGTGGGCTGTTGGTTCCCTACGATCCTGAATGCCTTAGTCTGAGGTTTCCCAAAAGCACATTCTGAGAAAAGAATTTTGTGAAAATCATTTATTCTGGAGGCGATACCAAGATGCACAGGGAGGGAGTGGGAAAGTGGGAGAGGAAATAATAGAATAAAGGTGGGTTATTACTGTGGACAGTGGGGTCCGCGCCTGCTGGGAGTCTCTGGGAGAATGTGAAAAACATACCTCAAAATTCTCCTCCCAAGAGGTGAGGAAGCTGGGATATTCATCTAACAACTCCAGTCTCTTATTGATTGAGCGTTGCTCCTGAGGTGTTAAATCGCCAGCCCTCCCAGCTTCCTGCAGTACTGCTGAGAATACCTTTGGATGTAAAGTAAGCACTCAGACAAAGGAAGTCTGGCATATATAGGAACCTTCTGCTAGTGACTTTTGGGGTCGGTGAGAATATGTAGGACAGGTACCAAAGGCATCTGATCTTCTGTTTCATCCTTTTCCAGGCTCAGAAAGCATTTCCTTTAGCATTTCCTTCAGTGATCTGGTGACCATCTGAAGGGAGTCTCACCCTACAATCCATGTAAGCCACGGGAGCGCATATACCCAAAGGAATTCTCCCCGAGTTTCCCTCAGCTACAGATAGATATGGAGGGACAATCATGAATTCAGTTTTCGACATATTAGTTTCAGTTGTCTTTGAGTTATCCATAGAGATGCCATGGGTATACAAGAATGGAACTCAGATGAGAGGGGAAAAATAGGCACCTATAAATCATTTACACGTGGGTCTGTCTGGAGCCCTGGAAATGGATGATACTGCCTAGGGAGAAAATGTGCAATGTATGAGGAGGAGCTCTAGGCTTAAGCTTTTAGTAATTACCCAAATCAATGTCTAGGTGGAGGAAGATGAGCCTAAGAAGAGGAGAAGAGGCATAGCAGGAGCTACGAGATAGGAAGGGAAACGACCAGGACAGCAAGAGGCCAATGAAGCTGGGGAAGAGTGTCCCAAGTTATTCACAGATGAAAGCCAACAAAAGAACAGTATGACAAAATGTGCACTACATGCCACTTAGATATGGGAGATTATAGAAGTAGCTTGTTCATTTCACTTGAAATCTCCTAACAGAGGGATTGAGGTCTGTGTGATTTTCTTTGTTCACAGACTACAATGGTACATATAAACTGGGACCCAATTCAGTATCAGGATGCTTATTATATTTATGCAAATCGGGAGTTGACAGAGTAATTGCAGAAAATTACTTTTTTTCCTAAGGGGAACTAAGAATTATAGTACCAAGTTATCTATTCGATCTCTGTATATAGTGTTCTCTGAATTTATTTCCACAAACACTTTGAATATAATAACTTAAAATTTACTGTCTTGTAGCAAATATGATTTAAAGAATAACAGTAGTGACAGTATGGCAGAGAAAATTATTATATAAGTTTCTCTAGTGTTCACAATAGAAAAAGATTAGGGGCGCCTGGCTGACTCAGTTGATTGAGCATGCAACTCTTGACCTCAGGGTTGTAAGTTCAAGTCCCACATTGGGTGTAGAGACTACTTAAAAATAAAATCTTTTGGAATGAAATCTTGCCATTCGCAATGACATGGATGGAACTAGAGGGTATTATGCTCAGCGAAATAAGTCAGTCAGAGACAAATATCATATGATTTCGCTCATATGTGGAATTTAAGAAACAAAACAGATGAACATAGGGGAAAGGAAGGAAAAATAAAGTAAGATGAAATCAGAGAGGGAGACAAACCATAAGAGACTCTTAACTATAGGAAACAAACTGAGGGTTGCTGGAGGGGAGAGGGTGGGGGGATGGGGCAACTGGGTGATGGGCCTTAAGGAGGGCACTTAATGTAATGAGCACCAGTTATTATATGTACCTGATGAATTCTAAGCTCTACCTCTGAAACTAATAATACACTATATGTTAGTTAATTGATTTTAAATTTAAAAAATTTAAAAAATGAAATCTTTTAGAAACAATAGAAAAAATTAGATCAAGCATGAGTCAGACAAAACAAATTACAACAGCTAAATCCAATAAATACTAGGAGCGCGTAACTCCTAGATATCATAAACCATGCAGTCCTAGGCACACACAGGAGGAAGCTCTGAGAGGTTTGCAAAATCACTTAGAAACAAAAGGTATCTATATTTTAAGGATGGATAGAAAATACATCATGAGACCTTTAATGGAGTGTTGTAGTCGGTTACTTTGTGCTGTATGGATCTGAGTTGAGACTCTTCTGGCCAAAGCCCTCCTTGAGATAAGTGTGTGTGAGACACAGACAGAGATAGAGACAGAAAGAGAGAGAGAGAGACCAATGTACTAATTAACAAGTAACACCCATATGCAGTTCCATCAGAGTTTTAATAACATAAAGTCATAGACAGGTAACAGATGAATGAAACACAGCCAGGAAGGAAAAATAGAAATAAAAAACACACAAATACAGGGCAAATGACAATACATGATTCCTTACTTCATGAGAAGACCTCTAGCTGATAGGACACTAATACACAGCCCAGAAAGAGGGAGATGGACTTGAGGGCAGCTTCTCATCCTCAGTGTGCAGATGAATCACCCGTGGATCTCTTTAAAAATATAGAATCTGATTCAGTGGACCTGAGATTCTCATGTATAATAAACCTAAGTGTTGCTCATGTTGCTGGTCTAGGGCCACATTTTGAGTAACAGGGCTGGGCCAAGCCTAAAAGTGGTACCTTTATCTCAACAAGAATAAAAGGTCAGGTTGCCTGAGATGAAAATGGAGGAGAAAACTCAAGGCCAGCCATAGCAGGAGGAGAAAAAGGTAGATCACCATATGCAGATGGCCAGAGACAGGAGGGGGAATGTAAGCACAAGCAGCAGGGCTCTCGTGGAGGGCACAACCTCTCCTTATGAGAAGCTAGGAAGATCCTAAGCAGCAGCCTAGAACATGACCCAACTCTAGAAGCTCAACTGTATAAATAACAGATGCATAATATGGACGTGAAACGTCCAACTGAGGCAAGACAAGCAAGCAAAATACAATTAACCATTACATTGACAAAAGCCGAAACTTTAAAAAGTGTAGACTGAGACAAAGAAACTCACCATTGGAACATTGTCTGTTTGCTTTTTATATAAATTTACAGAAATAAAGCAAGGCTTCCCAGCTCACTGGAATAGATACAGTACACTGTACCAACGGACAATTACTAATAGTAAAGTAAAGGAAATCCACCTCTTGCCTTAGCCATCAAGGAAAAGACATCCCTTGGCCTAGGTTAATGGCCCTCAATCCTCTTTTATCCTGCAGGGCTGGGGCAAAGTGTCCATCAGTGTTATCAAAGAAGCAGGGGCTGGAATGGTTTTCCATACCATAAAGAACAATTCTAGTTCTTTGTATTCTCTGTGATGCATTTAAATTCAGTGTGCTCAAACAAACACAGTTGAACGGGCCTGCTGGAGAAATGATTTTCCCTATTTGTTTAAAACCCACGCTATTTGTATGTAAGTCCCCATGATATAGATCAGTTCCCTGGCCCTTACAGTTCCCCAGACCTTACAGTTCCCAAGCTCCCTTTATGCTGAGGATCAAAGTAAGAATTCCCCCAAGGTAATTTTCAAGCCCCCTTTTCATTCCACGGGGCTGCCTGCCTGTTTGCCCACCCTGTGCAAGAAACTGTCAAACCTCTATACTTTCACTAAAGCTTAGTGAAAGGGTAAATCAAAGGTCAGTCTCCTTGGATCGATTTCCTAGGTGTCCCATCAGCCTTATATCCCTAGGCTAAGGTATGCTTCTGGAATATGGCTGCATATGCATCTACAAAATGTTCATAGTATTTTTTAATGTTTTCACACTTTATATAAATGGTATTAAATATCTTTAAATTATTATTATGTTATGTTAATCACCATACATTACATCATTAGTTTTTGATGTAGTGTTCCATGATTCATTATTTGCATATAACACCCAGTGCTCCATGCAGAACGTGCCCTCTTTAATACCCATCACCAGGCTAACCCATCCTCCCACCCCCCCTCCCCTCAGAACCCATCATCTCTCATGGTTCATCTCCCCCTCTGATTTCCCCCCTTCACAAAATAGTGCTGACTAGAAACACTGAAACAGTATGAGTAAAACCTACATATTTACCATTTATGTAAATTAAAAGTACATGTACACTCTATCAAGCATTGCCCTTGATTAGATAAGTGCTCAGACTGATGGACTCTCCACCATCTAGAATCACCAATGGTTACTGTAGTAAGGAGAGGGAAGTATGGTGCCTCACACCCTGGCTCTCAAAGGCTTCCTCTCAGAAATGACACACACTAGTTATGCTGATGTCTCATTGCCAAAACAAGTCACATGGCCATGCCCAATCTCAAGGGAGCCAAGAAATGTGATTGATCCTACCTGAAAGGAAGGAAACCAAAATGTAGGTGAAGAGTCCTAATAGCAACTACACACAAAATTTCAATTCAAATTTTATAATACTGGGCGCCTGGGTGGCTCAGTTGGTTAAGCGACTGCCTTCGGCTCAGGTCATGATCCTGGAGTCCCGGGATCGAGTCCCACATCGGGCTCCCTGCTCAGCAGGGAGTCTGCTTCTCCCTCTGACCCTCCTCCCTCTCATGTTCTCTGTCTCTCATTCTCTCTGTCTCAAATAAATAAAATCTTTAAAAAAAAAAAAAACATCAAAAAAAATTTTATAATACTTACAAACTAAAGGATGAACATCAAACACATTAGAATGGTTGCCTATAGGATTGAGGGGGATGGGAATGGAAGTGATATTGAGGTAATGAGCCCTGACGAGGCAGGGCTCGATTTCACCACCCTGAGATCACAACCTGTGCCCACACCAAGAGTCAGACGCTCAGCCTACTGCACCACCCAGGGACCCCAATAATCCAAGTTTTAGTGGGTCATTACGATTTCAACTAATCATGGCCAGAGAAGAACTCAAACGCAGGTCTTCTTCATTTTCAATTTCCCTAAGTCCCTAGGTCGCAGGGCTATATATTTTGACCAATACATAAAAATTATTTAATTGATGATAGCTTCCCATCTACACGATGATTTGAATGAGAAGAACCAATATTTCTGAATTGGCATTATTTTTTCCTTTGGTATTTTAATCAGTAGCACATCACACACCTAAAATAAAGCTCATTTTATTCCTCCTTGATAAGCAATGTTAGTTTTGGCAAGAGCTAGGAGGTGAGAGTCAAATGAGCCTGAATTAAAATCCTGGCCTTGTCATGTACCAACTTTATGACTTTTGACAAGTAATTTACTCCCTATAAACATCAGTGTCCTTGTTTATAAAGCAAGGATAATAATGCCTAACTAAAGGGACCATCGTAAAGATTAAACAAGAAAAGGACATATCACAGAGCCTGACACATTAAACATTTAACTTTAGCTTTTTTTTTGCCCCAACTTTTATAAGATAATTTACACTGAATTGATAACCTGTGTTTTCTGCTCCAGCCTACCTGCCAGTCACTGGTATTTCCTCTATTTTGCTCACACTATTACTAGTTAGGGGTTACCTTTACTACTTACCCGAGAAATTCACCACAAATACAATGAGCCAGAGTGAAAATGGGTCACTGGGGCCTTTAGATTGACGTTTTCGGTTGTGTAGCTCTACAGAAAGGACTGTAGCATGTACCCTTTAAAAACATCCTGTGATGTTGCCTGAATTTGAGGAAAAATTCAAATGATAGGAGAAAAATCCCTGAAGCTACTAAATTTTCGTTTAATTTGTCTGTCAGAATTCCATTCCATCCAGCCAGCCGCATAATGAATGAAGCTTTCTTCCTGTTTGCACAAAAATGATCTAATGTAACCACCAGTATATTCTAGGAGATCAAAGAAAGTTTTAAGAAAAATATAGTTTAAAAATATACATGTAGTTTAAAAATGTCTCTGTTTTTCATTAGAGTTTTACTATATATTTATACATCTCCAGATGACATATTGTTACATTTTATATGATTTTGAAATCTAAGCTAATATAAATGCTGTCATATTGTATACATTTTTTCTGTGGCTTGCCTTTCACTCAAGTGTGTCTTTGAGAATCGGTCATGCTGATGTGTGAGTCAGTAGTTCACTCTTTTTCACTACTGTATGATTTCTACTTATAAACACACCATAACCTACGTATTTAGTCTCCAGCTTCAGAACAGTGGTCGTTCCTGAGTAGGAAGCAGGAGATACAACAGGGAAGAGGCCCAGAGTGAGGGGGAATGAGACTGTAGTAAACATTTGCCATTTCTGTGTTGAGGGGGGGTTCATTTTGTAATTGTTTTAAATTATTTATTTTCTTTTGTATTTATAAAACATTTTATAATTTCAAAAACTGAAAAAGGGGTTGGGAGGAGATGTTGCACTTTTTTTTTAAATCTGACTCAAAATATATGGCCATTTCATCAAAGCTTCACATTAGACTGGCATGAATGTCAATGGGTGTGTTTTTTTTTAATTGCTGCTGCTTTTTTTTTTTTTAAGATTTATTTATTTATTTTACAGAGAGAGCATGCACGAATGGCGGGAAGGGCAGAGGGAGAGAATCTTCTAGCAGACTCCCCACTGAGCACAGAGCCAACATAGGACTGGATCCCATTACCCATGAGATCATGACCTGAGCTGAAACCCAGAGTCAGATGCTTAACCAACTGAGCCACCCAGGCGCCCCTTAATTGCATCTTAAAGAGCAAATAGCTACAAACTCATTTATCAATAAATATCATTGATTTAAAACTAGCTGCCAAATAGTGATCTATAGAAAATATATGAAACGTTCATAAAACAGTCTCACAGACACAAAGCTACATATCAAAATAAGAGATGGTTAACAAAGACAAATCAGGAGAGAAATGATTGGTACAGATGGAGAGGACAGAATTCACTTAATCAATCATTAAATATTTATCAAGTACTTACTATGTGTTAACCACTGAGCTAGGGGCTGAGCTCACAAAGGTAAATTTGGTGCAGGCTCAGCCCTCAACAAGCTTACAACATAATGCTTATACTACAATAGTGCTTTGCAAGTATTTCCACTACAAAACTCAGCGCATCACTTAGAATAGCCTGTCTGTCTTCGGGCAGTTGCTGCCTCCAGATAGGCTTTGTATCTTACTGCCCAGTGCACAGCATAGTAGCTGGTGCAGAAAATTTCTTGTTAAATTTTTATTGAGCAAATCACAAATGAAAACTGCATTGCACTAGAAATCTATAACTCACGGTTACCTTCCATTTTTTTCTTCCTAGCAAGATGCTTTATTTTTATAAGTCAATCAGAGAAAGACATGTATCATATGACCTCACTGATATGAGGAATTCTTAATCTCAGGAAACAAACTGACGGTTGCTGGAGTGGGGGGTGAGGTGGGAGGGATGGGGTGGCTGGGTGATAGACACCGGGGAGGGTATGTGCTATGGTGAGCGCTGTGAATTGTGCAAGACTGTTGAATCACAGATCTGTACCTCTGAAACAAATAATGCAATATATGTTAAGAAAAAAAAAAGAAGAAGATAGCAGGAGGGGAAGAATGAAGGGGAGAAATCAGAGGGGTAGACTAACCACGAGAGACGATGGACTCTGAAAAACAAACTGAGGGTTCTAGAGGGGAGGGGGGTGGGAGGATGGGTTGGCCTGGTGATGGGTATTAAAGAGGGCATGTTCTGCATGGAGCACTGGGTGTTATATGCAAACAATGAATCATGGAACACTACATCAAAAACTAATGATGTAATGTATGGTGATTAACATAACAATAAAAAAGATGCTTTATTTTTAGATTTTGCCTTCAGAGCCTAAATACCTTCAAATAACAGTGTTCACTGCCCACCCCCCCCTTGGCTACCCCAAATGCTTCTATCCTACCCCTACACACACACACACACACACACACCAGAAAAGAATTTTAAAATTCCAATCGTGACCACTTAGAGCCATTAATGAGAAACTGGAGTTTAACAATGGAATCTCAGAAAACATTCCAGGGAATTATTTGCTTCACTGTCTCACTCTAAAGACAGCATACTGTCTCAGCATTCTTGCACACAGAGATTTGAGAGAGAGCTAACAGTCTGCATCTTTGCTCATTGCACAAATCAACTTGGATAGGGCAGCAGACAGATGACCTTTGTACAGTTGAGGAGGTCAAAAAAATTAGCAAGAAGTGCAGCTGCCTAGAGGAAGCAAAGCAGAGGCAAGGGTTTTGAGAATCAGGCCAGAATGTCGCACCCTGGGACAAAAGAGAATAACAAGATTGGAAAATTGAGTGTGCTGCTTTGTTAATGAATATGGCAAAGGAGAAAGGAGATTAGCATAAAACCTCTGATTCTAATGGTTTGGGATCTTACGGAATGTGGGGAAGGAGTGGCAGGGGCAGAAGTCTGAGGCACAAGGTAGAAGTGCCTTTGTATTTATTACAGATTTTCTATTGGCTGCATATATCCTGATTTATAGCTCCTCATCAGCAGGGTCAATACTGAACTGGAAGACTGATCAATATACCCTGGATATAAAGATCAGCTGTTTACCATTATTCTTCAGACGAGCTGATCATCTGAAAATTCCAAACAATTTAGCATTTTGCGTAGTAAGCAAGGAACTTGGAAAAAATGTCTCAATTTCTAGTTTCCAATCCCTATCTGTCAAAACCTCAGACTTCAGTCTGACCTTCAATTATAAATTCTTTTAGTATATCAAAATTTTATTTATATGAGTCTTTTTCATTTTGAGTTGTTGTCAGTGAATTTGGATATAATTATTTAGGAACGTAATTTAGCATAAGTATTTCCAAATGATAAGCAAACAATTTATCGTGTCTCTGTTTATAGGTGGTTCCCAACCCAACTGCATTATTGACTCTGGTGCCCAAAACCATTTCTTCTACTCTGCTCTAACTACACATTTTTGGATCAGTCTGAGAAAACAATGGGTGTCTAAGAAGTACGTTCTGTTTGATATTTAAAGAACAAACCCTATGTTCTCCTTAAGCCAAGAAGGATATTTTAAAACATTGCTTGTTCTAGGTGCAAGAGATACTTTTAAAAATCTCATTTCTCCTTGTTCAATCCAAGAAAGACTCTTCAAAATCTGAAGTGTGTATGTCATGCATAGAAGCTTTGCCCTCATTGATAGGCTACCTTCTATTGGCCTTCAAATGGCCATGTCTACATTACCTCCCAAACAGATAAGTGAATCAAACTTGTAGGAGTTGATACACGGAACGAGAAAATGCCTATTGGTGTGAAGACTTCATGTTCTTTCCTTTTCTACTTCTGAAAGTGATCTAAGTACAGCTCTCCAAGTCCACGTGCCTCACAAGCTTCTTCTGTCAGTCCAATCTCTTTGTTGTCTCCTTATTAATCAAGCACATATTAAGTGAAGTCCTCAGGCATGCCAGGCCCCAAGCAAAGGCGCTACAGCTGTTCTCATCGTGGAACTAGAGAAGACAGAAGACAACCAGACCATTTCAAAGCAATGAGATGAGGATTATATTAGGAGAAAGCAGAAAGCACAGTGCATGCACTTAGAAGGCACTGGCTCTATGGGAGGGCAGTGGATGCTGGCCAGAGAGGGCTGTCACAAATCCTGTCACCAGTCACTTTGCACTGCCACTGGTATCCTTGAAAATATTTTGATACTTACTCTGGTATTGGAAGTAAGTGCTAAAATCGTTTCAGAGGTCACAGCTAGAAGAAGTTGGCCATGGCTTTGGCCCGGAACAAGATAGGGAAATCACAACACAATACTTCTCTTTCTTTATCAATAGGCTACACAGATGCACAATTACAAAACGGTCTATAAATCAGATGTTCTAGTGTCTCTACTTGATAATCCATGTGGAATCCAATTCTAATTGAGTGTGATTCCTTTGTTCTTTTACCCCCAAACATAAATCAAAGTATTAATGGCCTTAATATTGATCTAAGTGACAGAAAAGGTCTTGAAAAAATATCTTTGTCTTTCCACAAATCCTCTCATTTACTATTTTAAAGGAGGCCTTTTCTTCCCCTAAACGAATAAAGGTCCCTGTGAGATTGAAATCTCCTTTGTCTAATGAACTACAGAGAGATGAACCTTGAAATAAGGATGTGTCAAAGATCACATGAACTGTGGCATTAAAGAGAAAAGTTAATTTTTCAAGGGAATGTGTGGAATCAAAAAGAGAAAAAAAGGAAAAAGGAAAAGGATTTGTGATTTTCCAGGCTGACGTGGATATCTCTCAGGAAAACAGGCACAGAGTTAGTAACCAAAACTTGTATTTTAACTTTCAAGAGTCTCTGTTGACAGTCTCTTCTACTCAGTCTCAAATAGCTCTAATTAACCTAAAGTCAATACTTAAATTCAACTGCATGTGCATTGGTTTCCACGCCTCTAGACAAGCATCCCTGGGAAGAATCTACAGTTGCAGTTGAGTCAAGGACAAAGACAATACGAGGCAAGGACACTTTAGTGCTGCTTTTTTGAAAATACCATCACATGACTAAAATCAACCAAATCTAAGAGAATAATTTTAATATTCCTACTGCCAGCAGAAGAGTTGTTCACTCTTTGGCTAATGGGGGGGAAATCCCTGGTTCCAAGGGATCAGATGTAGAGTCTGACCAACACTGACCCTAAAATCAACCATTCTCCCAACATACAAACCATAAATAGAAAACAGAATTTGCACACTTCCACTGACGGGGACGGATAATTCAATGCTTTTCATGTTCTACAGTAAAACCCCAAATTTAAAAATGTAGGGAGATGCTGGTTTACCTTTTTGTAGGTTGCTTCTGGGTTGGAGCACAGATCTCACTGAACATATTTGTTCGACATCTACTTAGGTGTTTCAAGCTTGAGGAGACCTTTTAAAAATCATCTCTCACATGTTTTGTCGACATCCTCTGAGGTGCTTTTTATTCAGTTAAGAACTGTTTCGTCCTTCAGGATGGTCACTGAGGGGAGACAGCCATGGGTGTTTGTAGCAGAAAGCAACCTGCCATAATTTTAGCAACCATGGATTCTTTTCTCTCCTGATGAGTATCTGCTGTGACACTTTACATCTTGCATTTGACTGAAGGCTACAGCAAACAACTCTCAGGAAGTCTCAGGCTTCTTTTTTTTTTTTTAATGTTTTCATTTATTTATTCATGAGGGTCAGAGGGAGGGAGAGAGAGAGAGAGAGGCAGAGGGAGAAGCAGGCTCCCCACCTAGCAGGGAGCCCGATGCGGAACTCGATCCCAGGACCCTGGGATCATGACCTGAGCCGAAGGCAGACGCTTAACCATCTGAGCCACCCAGGTGCCCGAAAGTCTCAGGCTTCTTACCTAAATGTTGGCAACCACAAAAGTGTTTTATTTCCCTCCCTCCTAGGAAATATACATAGAGAGGCATTACACACAAGATTATATCGGATCATTTAGAGTGTTTTCAACACTTCACCTGAGCATTCTCCAATAGACTAGGAAAGCCACCAGCCTCGCTGTGATTTTCCTTCCCTACTGATTTTGGCGAAATTATAGATCAAAACTGAACTCTGTTTCACACTGGTACCAATCTTTAGTCTGACTTGAGGGTCGACAGATGTTTTAGAAATGCGTTCTCCAACTCGTTAGGAAACTCCTTTCTCCTGAGCTCTTGCTGACAGGTTAAAATCAAGCAGTCTTCTTTTCAATTTGGGCAACAGGTGAAATAACTTTCTTTGTGTAGAACAGGAATAATTCATCTTCATCCTTCCACAAAACACCCTATATTTGAACAGCCTGTGATATGATTATGTGGGAAACAAGCAGCAAGGGAAAGTAGAAATGTTCTTAGGAAAAACCGTCACTTTTACTTCAAAAGCATGCAGTGGTAGAGTGCTTGTGAAAGAAAAAATATAAATGGTCTAAAAATAAGCAAACATTATCTATGATGCTAAGGCTTTATTTATCATCCTGCTTAGAGCAGACAAAAAAATAAAATAAAATCAATGCTATTGTTGCAACTGGGTGGGGGGGGGGACCTCTTACAGATGCTGATGGAAGAAACAAGCCCTCTGTAGCCTTCCTTTTACCCCCGAAAGCCTCTGAAGTGTCACTTTGGTGAAAGCTAAAGGATAAAGGTGAGATACAAGAATTATCAAAATCATCAAAAGATGCCTCCTGCCACTGGCGTCTGTCACTTGGCATGAAAGTAAAGTAAGAGAGAACAGGTTAATTAAATAGCACAAGATCATCTGAATCCCAGAAAAATGGGAATGTGGAATCACAGAGGTGCTCTGAATAAAAAAGGAGAGATCATTCCAGGTGAAACAAAGAGGGTATTAATTTGGAGTAGTATTCTCTGTTTCATGACATGTGGCCTAAAATAGTGATTACAGTCAAACCCCAGAAAAATCATTTGCATGAATATCTCATGGTGCAGGCAGGATTATACTGTGCCATGTGCCAAATCTATAACTCATTCAGCAGACATGGACTGAGCTGTGGCATTAAAGCAAATCAAAGCGCCGTGTGCCGGGCGCTGTGCCGGGCTATCCAAATCCGAAGATGTGTAAGACAAAGACACGAGCATGAACAGCCAGCCACGGGGGGGAAGAGCATTCTAAAGGCAGCCAGCCTTGCATAATGATTCCAGACAGTCTCCTAAGGCAGTCAGTGTTTCCCAAACATTAATGTCCCTGTGACTTACCTGAGTATTCTGTTAAAAGGCAGAATCTTATTCAGAAGATTCTGACGAGATCCCTATGATGTTGATGTTACTGACTTTGGGCTACACTTTGAGTGGCGGGCCCTAAGTTACAGTTGACTTCATCTATTTCTGCAACAAGAAACGGTGGGAGAAATAGGGCGAGAATTTCTTGGACTGCACTGCAGTAAGAACGGAGGTCTCCGTGGCCCGCAATTCTGCACACACAGAGGACAGCAAGTGGCTGCTCTTCATCTCCTGTGAAGTGCGAGGGAATCAACTACATTGGTGGCAATACAAAAGCAGTTTCATGATGAGGAGCCCCTTGACTGGAAATCCTGCTAATGGCTAGAGTAAGTTTTAAAGCAGATTATAAAATATCCTTACCTGGATTCTAAGGGAAAAAAGTTTATAGATGTTTCATCTGTCCCGAAGACTGGAATGGTGATTTGCCTTTCCAAAGACTCAGTCCACCCTGGGAGTCTATGAAAAAAAAAAAAAAAACACATAAAAGTGACTTTCAATATTTTTTCAGTGCATTCCTTTTACAACCTTTGGTCACATTCTGTTGGGGGATAGTTGGTATACTTAACCAAGATCCTTCCTGTCAAGATTTATACTATAGAGAAAATAATCGGATTATGTTATCTTGACAGAAGTTCCAAACGATAACTAGGTGTGAGAATTAGCTTCCTTAAGAAATGTGTTCATTTAAATGTTTATTTAAAGCCTAAGGGGGGGGGGGAGTCAAAGGCAATCCTTAAGCTTTTATCCTTGCAGCTTACAAAGTGAAGAGAATGAAAATCTACTCACGTCAGCTTCAGATTCAACCCCTTCCTGTCTGCAATAGGACCTCAGTCCTCATCCCATCATGTCCCATCCCCCTTTGTATCAAACTCTCACATTCTAACAGTTCCTGCTTCTCAACCTAAAAAGAAGCAAGCTTATCGTGGTTCTGCCTTAACAGCAACAATGTCAAAAACAATCAAAGCTAACCTCACCAATATTGGGACACACGGACATTATGTGACTCTTGAAATGATATACTGAAAAGGATGGAACATCTTTTTGCTGATATTCCTGCCAAAAACGCATTGCCAGGATCTATCATGAGCAAACATCAGACAGACGTGTTTTAGGTAAAAGGAGACTAAATAGAATGAGAACTAAATGCAACACTCGATCCTGGATTGGATCTGGAACCAAGAAAAGAATAGCTATAATGGATTTACTGGGACAAATTGATAACATTTGAATGTGGAGGGGCGCCTGGGTGGCTCAGTTGGTTAAGTGACTGCCTTCGGCACAGGTCATGATCCTGGAGTCCCAGGATCGAGTCCCGCATGGGGCTCCCTGCTCAGCAGGGAGTCTGCTTCTCTCTCTGACCCTCCTCCCTCTCATGCTCTCTCTCTATCATTCTCTCTCTCTCTCTAATAAATAAATATCTTTTAAAAAAAAAAACATTTGAATGTGGAATAGCATTATATCAGTGTTAAATTTCCTGTTATCACCAGCTCTGTTGTGGTTATGTAAAAGAATATCCTTATTTCTGGGAAACACACACACATTTAAGAGTGAAAGGAAATGATGTTTTCCACTTATTCTCAAAAAACATATATTAATACTATAAGTTACATATATACGTGTGTGTATGTATGTGTTGTATATAGAGAGAGATAATGGCTCAAAATGTAGATGATATCAAAATTAAAAGTCACAAAAGAAGAAAAAAAAACAAAGCAATGTTTAATTTTATGTCTTGAAATGTGACAGTCATTTATATGAATATAAGAACAAAAACCAATATCTAAACTTCAAGCTAACTCAACTTAATAGAAGGCTCTGTTATTTCATTGTCTCCATCTGAAGAAAATGGCAAAAATGCAAGAAAAAGGAGTTCAAATTTAAAACAACATGATTTTTGTCTAAAGCATTTACCTACTCTTGAAAACTTTATAGTTGGGGCCTAAGGAAGGCATTCTTGCTTAACCAGTTCAGAGGAAGCCGACCTTGACCAAATATATAAACACAACAATCCCTCCGTGCCATTCCTCATCCTGTTCATACTCCATCTCAGGTTTTTCTTTTTCTTTTTCTTTTTTCTTTCTCTTTGATATCTCTGCCTAAAGGTAAAAATAAGTGACATTTTTCCATCACAGAGGGTTTGGGTCTGTAACACCTACAATCTTCAGATTCAGCCCCACCATGAAGCCCACAAGAACAACATCTGGCAATTCTGAGTGTTTATGGGTTTAGAATTATTCTTCTGCCCAAGGTCAAGTTTCCATATATCCTGAGTGAGCCTCTCAGCTGCCCACAGGCTCTCTCATTTGTGGCTTCCTACTAGATTCTTCATCTTAACTCCTTAATCTAAGCCTTCAGGCTCAGTTCCTGCCCTATTTCCTAACTGCTCTCTAATTTCACCAGAGACAAGAATCCACCCCTTCAGTCTACACCATGACAATCTATTAGTTCTGCCAACTCCCTTCTTCTTACTCAAATAACCAGATTCCCTTTTTTTTAGTCCCTGTCTTTGACAGGGGAAATTTTTCAACCAAGAAAATCTTTCCTGGAACTATGATTCTGTGACCCCTTAACTCTTAGGAGCTTTTGATCTGTAGTATTTGTGAACTCAAGTTAGGATATGCTATCTCTCTATGAGAAAAGAATATATGTCCTGGAATAATCTGAGATTTCTTTTTTTTTTTTTTTAAGATTTATTTATTCGTTTTAAAGAAAGAAAGCCCAAGTGGTGGGGAGGGGCAGAGTGAGAGGAAGGGAGTGAGAACCTCAAGCAGCGGGGCTTGATCCCAGGACCCTGAGATCATGACTTGAGAGGATATCAAGAGTCAGATATTTAACCGACCGAGCCACCAAGGTGCCCTGAGTTTGCATTTCTAACACGTTCCCAGCTTCCACCACTGCTGTTGGACTTGGAGAACCACGGCACTAGAGTTAGCTGTTGGGTCTTTTTCTAGAAGTCTAATGCTGTGTTTCTTTAGCTACTCACTGAGGACAAGCAAACAATTTACTCTTAAACATAGAAAAGTTTGCCCAAACTTACTCATGAGAAGATAAATGGAAATTAAAGCTTCACAGAGATACAATTTCTCACTTGATTGGCAAAAACTTAGAAAGTATAATAACACACTCTGTTGGCAAAACTGTAGAGAAATGAGCCCCCTCCTGCACTGCTGGTTAGAAGAAAATTGGTACTACCCTTAGATAGAGAAATTGGGCCATATCTAACAAAACTACATATGTATCCCCTTAGATATAGATGTCCCACTGTTAAGTAATTCACTGTGCAGATATACATCCAACAACTTGAAAATACTGGTGCACAAGGATATTCCTTGCATTGTTTGTCAGTGCAGAATACCAGAAGAAACATGCCCAAACAAACGTGGCCCGTTGAATAAGCTGTGGTATACCTACACAGTAGAATCCACCCTGCAAAGTAATGAAGCAGAGCTCTATAAAGTGAGGCAGAGTGCAAAAGAGATCTCCTTTTTCATTAAGAAATATAAGCAAATACGGTATCTAATCACATGTGCAAGGAAAAACAGAGGGAGAATAAGCCTGACATGAATGTGGTTGGTTACCTAAACAAGATGGCCAAGGACTGGAAAGCAGGGAAGGAAGTCGAGGGTGGGTAATGACCCATCTCTGTGTATACCTTTTTGTACAGTTCTGACTTTTGGAACAACATAAGTGTTTTACATACTCAAAAAAGGAAAGAGAATAAACACAAAAGAAAATCAGAAAGGATAAAGAAAAAAACCTCTGAAATGGAGTATAAACAAAAACAAATAAAGCATGTTTCAAAACAATAACCTAACCACACCAAATGAATTGAAGAGAGAACTAACCTAAGTAACATTTGCATACAGGATTTAGACGAAATGCCCTCAGACTAAAGAACAAAAGAGTTTTATTTTTTATTTTTTAAAGGATTTTATTTATTTATTTGAGAGAGAGAGACAGAGATAGCAACAGAGAGCATGAGTGGGGAGGAGAGGGAGAAGCAGCCTCCCCGCTGAGCAGGGAGCCCAGTGACCCTGGGATCATGACCTGAGCCGAAAGCAGATGCTTAACTAGCTGAGCCACCCAGGCATCCCAAGAACAAAAAAGTTTTAAACAAATATTGAACTCGAGTTAGTAGGCTTCCTTTTCGCAGAGGCATGGTTTGGCAATTCTGAAATTATTTTCTTCATATTCTAGGACTGGCAAGCAAGTTATTATATTGTGGATAATGGGAGGCAGGTTTCTGACTGTTGGAAAGGGGACTTACAGATACTAAAAGGTATGAAGCTAAACAAAAGAAGAAAGGGAGAAAGGGTATTGGACTGCAGATGGAGGTGTTAGTGTAAACTCATGTGGTTTATATATAAATAGGAGAGAGAGAGGAGAGAGAAAAAGAAGAGGGAGGAGAGAAGAGATAGAGGATATAAAAATAGACATAAATGTGTGAAAGGATCTAGAAATGATTATACTCCAGTAGAAATGAGCACATCTCTTTAGATAAATGGCCAATCTCAGAGCTGAGGCAGAGAGATGACAAAATGAGCCAGAAACATCTTGTTGCTCCAGAAAATAGAGAAGAACCACAAGAAACACAAGGACACACCAGAAGGATACAGGAGTCAGTCTGAAAGACTCTTACCTGCCAAAGCTGAGATAATTGGGATCAAAATAAATAATAGTATTAAAACCCATTGAATAAAGCAATAATCCATGAGACCATCTGCTATAAACAAATTAATGGGAAAAATAAATCATTAGAATAGAAAAGCAGCTAATAAATACTGAGGAAATTATAAAATCAGAAAAATCACACCATTTAGCAACCATAATAATAATTAATTCAGTCCAGAATCTCCAGTGAGTGCTAAAACTCACAGTGAAATTTTTGACCAGTAACAGGATATTTACAGAGTTTCAAAGTTCCTCCCCACAGGTATTTATTAATTACAAAAGGGAAAGTCATAGCTTTATCATAGAGAAACCTGGCAGACAGGACTTTAAGTTATCAGAGCTAACATTGCCTGTAATGGAACAAATCAACAACACACACCTCTTGACAAGGGCACCGAGTACAAAACATCACTTCCATAGGGTTCCTGCCAAAAGAGCATAAGCTCAAACCAATGAAGAAGAAACATCAGCAAGTCCAAATTAAAGGACAGTCTGCTATATACTTGGCCTATGCTTTTTAGAAAACTAAAAAACTGTTCCAGATTAAAAGATGCTAAGAGATGTGACAGCTGAATGCAACACATGATCCTGGATTTTCTTTCACCAGAAGAAAACACTCTTGGGACAAGTGGCAAAATGTGAAGAAGAACTGCAGATTATATAATAATGTATTAATGTTTAATGTCCTGATTTTTATCATTGTGCTGTGGGGTTGTGTAAAAGAATGCTCTTGTTTTTTAATAAAATAAGGCTAAAGTCATTAGCGGTAAGGAAACATCATATCTGTTGCTTACTGATGAGTAGTTTGGGAAAAAGCATATATAGGTAGGCTGATGATGATGATGATGATAATGAAGAGATGATAGGTAGATGATAGATAGATAGATGATAGATGATAGATAGATACATAGATACATAGATAGAGAGATAAAGAAAAATAAATGTTGACATTTGGGAGAACCTAGGTGAAGAGTATGTAAGAATTCTTTGTACTATTCTCACAACTTTCTGTAAATCGGAAACTATGTCACAGCATCTATTTTTTGATTGCCCTTGGCTGGCAGGTAAGAACACATATGCAGGATGCTACCTCTGTTACCCATGCTACTTGGAGAAGATGCTCCACAGCCCCGCCGGCCTCACTCCCACTTCGGCACATTAGGACAGTAGACAGAAGACTGGGAGTCTGAATATTTAATACTGACTCAGCTCCTAACTATGTTCCTTGGGCAAGCCACTGACCATCTCTGTGCTTGAGAGTTCCTGTGTGAAGGAAGGCTTAAACAAGATGATCTCCCAGTCAATTATCAAACATCTTGTGGAAACGTACTAAGAACGGTGACAGTGAGCAAAACACCTGCTCACATGGAAATAGTGGTCTAATGCAGACCACTATAGACCTAAAAAATTATTTAGGTGGATAAATTTCTGAGAGAGAAAAAATATATAAAACATAAAACAGAGGTCTGGGAATGTGAATCAAACAGATTTGAGTCTTGCGAGATCAGGGACTACTTCCCTGAAATAGTCACAATTAAGCAGAGACCTGAATGCAGGGTAGGGGCTAGCTGGGGGAAAGAACAGCGGGGTAAAGAGCATTCTAGGAAAGAAAAAACTGTATGTGCAAGATCTGAGGGAGGAGATCGCTTGGTATCTCCAAGGAACTAAAAACAGTCCAGATGTCTAAGGAATAGAGAGAGAGAGAAGTCTCAGGCTAGTGGTACAAGATTGGATGGTGAGGTGGGTGGGACCATACAGAATGACGAATGGCATCTCAGGAAGATTAAAATGTCTTCCTAATCTGTTATTCTATTTTTATTAGGATTTATTTATTTATTTTAGAGAGAGAGAGAGAAAGCGGGGGCAGGGGGAGGGGCAGAGGGAGAGAAAGTATCCTGAAGCAGACTCCTCACTGAGCGCTGAGCACGGAGCCTGACATAGGGCTGGATCCCAGGACCCTGAGATCATGACCTGAGTGGAAATCAAGAGTCAGCCCCTTAATAGACTGAGCCACCAGGTGCCCCTCCAATCTATTATTCTATTTAAAAGATACTCAATACAGACGTTTGACTTTGAAAAGGAAGCCAAATTTCATAAGGCCATTATTATATGGCTCAGAACTTGAGTGTTTGGCTCATAATAGTTACTCACAAATACTTGTTGAATGTCAAATATATTTATTACTCTATAGCTCTTCAGCCTAACAACTACATCTCATAAAAGTCTGCTATATCATAGAGGGCCTGGAAGCCATCATAAAATTATCATCCTGTCCATTAGGGGCTGGCACAAGCAAATCTTAACACTGACAGAGAAGTTCACCAACAGTGACAGAAAGGGAAACAGTTCTCAAAATCGAATGCCTGATGGCTGCAAAATCATTTAAAGCCATAGCCAACTAGGCTGTGAAAGCTTGAATAATTGTCCCGTAACTGGGAGACTGACAATACCATCTAATACGCCCTGTCTATAAATTAGAAATATAGGTTAGTTATTGGAAAGTTATGTTGTGATTTCCCAAACTTCTCTGGAACAATAAACTTTACTACCATTGGGGCTTATGTCACCTTGATTGTAAGGAGAGAGCATATGTTCACCATGAAGGATCAAAAAGAAATTCATGCTCTTATGAAATGGAGACAAATTGGGTCTATAGCCTTAAATCAAGCTAAGCTAAAACCATTGGGCTTTATGGCCTTTTAGTAAGAGCCTGCATCTAGATTTTTATCTTCTTCCAGTTAAGCTGCCAAGCTAATCTGCTGTTATGTTCCATCAGCGTAAATCATAGCACAAAGCCCGCTCATAGTGTCTACGCTCTCACTAAAAGGCAGTGACTGTGTGTGTGGTCATGGAGGAGGTTTTCGTGGGGATCACAGCAGGGACCTGACACTTCTGCAAACCAGGCTTGCTGATGTGCTTCGTGTAGCAACTCATCTGACTGAGTGTTTAAGGGGACCTAATGAAAAAGGTGTAGACTAGTCCTCCAGCTCAGGGTCATTCCACAGTGAAAACTCATCCTTAGGTAATGACAGAAAGAAATGTATCTGCTCCCGGCCCACATCCCCATAGCAAGAGATGAGAGAAGACCAGAATCTCTGTAGGTGAGATTTGTGCCAGATAGCCCCTACATGCCCTGAGATGAACTGTTTCTGGGGTCACTTCGGTCCCTGAGGGGAAAACAATCTAATCCCACTCTTGATGGCAGTTTACCAAATACTGTCTCTGAATTAAAGTTCATATTTCTCAGTAAGCCCCCTATAATCTGGCTTGTACTGCCCTTTTCAGTGCTTATTCCTCAATATCCTTTAGCCAAACTAAACCGACTCTCTGAGTCCTATTCCCCTGACATTCAATTCTCCCTCTGGACACGACCCAACTGAGTTCCAGTGTCCTGCAGAGAGGCTTCTCTTCTGAAAAGCCTCTCTCCGTGCCCATCTCTCCACCTCTCAGCTTCTGTAGTCCTTAGTCTTTTGTTCCATCCCTAATTTTTTATTCTTTTATGTCCAGATACTGGGCTAGCCTTACTTCATTTAACCATCTACAAAATCATCTCTACTTTGTGAAAGATCAAATGAAGCAAAGAGATGTTAAAAGTCTTGCCCAGGCTAAATTCCTCACATTGGTAACATAGGATGTAGCAAATAATTAGTTTGGAAAGTGCATGACATTCAAATGCAGTATTTCCAATAAATGAAAAATTGATAACAATCCATCTGTTTTGAGTATTTTAACCTACTCCAGAAGTTAGCAGCATGATAAGTTTGCTCCCGTGGAATACTAAAACATCCATTTATTTCCCAAGTATAACATCATTTGTACATTTACAGGATTTCTTATTTTATAAGCAAAGCAAGAAGCTTGTAAAAGAAGTATGAAGGGGATGCCTAGGTGGTTTTATTATTTAGAAAAAAACAAGTGACACAGCCATGATAAATCTAAATTCTGTGAAACCAAGGTCAAAATTTCTCAATTTTTTTCCTCCTCGTTTTTGAACTAGCAGGAAGGCAGTCTTCCCAGAAGATGGACAAAGGCCATCTCTCTGATCTCAACATCCCCAAACCATTCTCTGCAAACACAAATAACTAATTACTGAGCTGGAGAAAACTGGCAACAGTGATGATATACTATGGAAGAAAGTGCAAAGTCAGCTCTCTCTGATAGGGAGAACTCAACACTAATTAGCACAGGAAGGAGTAAAGATTGATAACGGGACAGCCCTACTCTGGCCTAGAAAACCAAAAGAATTCTGAAAATACACAAGAAAGTGCATTGTGAAATCCTCCTCTCCTACTACTGCTCCCTGCCAGACTGGGGTACCCCTCCCAGAGCCAGCCTGGCATCGAAGATTGGGTTTCCCTGTAAACAGAGGCACCATGACTGGAACTCGGAAAAGGCCACCCATGGAGCAGACCAAGCTGGGAGCAGTTACTTAGAACAATGGAAATAAATACTGAAGACAAAGGAAGAGGAAAGACAAAATCTTAATTGTGAATTGCTGAGTATAAAGAATTCCTACATCATCTGGAGGCAATTTGAGGCTTCATGACTATCCAGTTGCATCCGATGTGGGGTGCAATTCACCTTCTTCTCAAACTATAAATAGCAAAGGTAATTCCTTCTATCTCATCTTAGTTAAGTCACAAAAATATGGCTATCTCCAGGTGGGGAAGGGAAAGCTTCCTTTGAGCTGAGGAGGTCAGACACATGGGAATTCTATGGTGTGTCTTGAATACCAGAATTTTTTTTTTCATAAGAAGAAGTTATACATACAAGACTGTTGTGAAGCTTCTCCTTCATGTTGTTACTCCAAGTGGGGTGCTGCCTGGTAGAGGGTGGATTGCTGACACTTGGCGTGCAGCCCTGTCATGCTCTTGAGATGTCCTCATTCCACACCTCAGGACTCACAGATGTACCTTGCTTAGAAAAGTCCACAAATGGAGTTGTGGAGAAAAGTAAGTGGCATCAGGGTTCCTCAAGAAGTTGTAGCTGTCTCCTGACACTTACTACTTACATATGACACTAATCTACCTGTGGCCCTTTGTGTTAGAATCAGTACCATTTCTCCACTCTAAAAGGACCAAAAACCATTCTATCCTCTTTAATTTTTTTGAGATCTCTACAGCCCACTTAGCAATAGCTCTCCTAGCTAAAATTGATCTGATGGATACCATCCAGCATTTCTGAGCAATGTCTCAAGAGCCCCTGACTATGTCACCAAATTAGGGGTGCAGACCTGACAATTATGACTAACCCCAGTTATAACTTTTAAGTATATAGCTGATTGTTTGGGCAAAGCATGCCCCTTCAAAGGAATTATTAACCAAGCCCATTAACTCCACCTATATCCTGCAAAATAAAGTCTCTGGAGAATAAAACCAAAGTGAGCTAAAATTAGAACATGTTGGACTCTCCTACAAAACTTTCTTCTGTTGAGCTGCTGTGCACGTAAAAATTGCCTAGATGTTTTACCAGGCATCTTGGAGATACAGAAAGCAAAGTAGGGTATACTTGACTGTAAATTTTTTTCAGATCAGATGCCATGATTTTGTTAGATCTCCAGTGTCTACTACAGTGCCTGACACATATTTAAAAAGAAATAAATGTTAGAGTCTGAATCCATTCACAAGAAAAAGAGAAAGTGTGAAATACTATGTTTTAGAAATACTGTCAGTTAAAAATGGAATCCGTTTTAGAATACAAGGGTGGTTTTGAATGTTATTATATATAAGACCAGTTTTAAGAAGATCTGAAACAGGCCTAAATAAGGAGTGGATTATTAACCCAATGTATCCAGTGAGAAGGGCTTAATTACAGAGGAGCCCAGGAATTACAAATGGCTTACTGACCATCTAAGCAGGAATGGAAAAGTGAAAGGACTCGTGAAGTTGGCGAACTTAGACTTGTGAGCAGAACAACCAAGCTATCGACCAAATCCTATACAATGTCCAAGGTATAATAAAAATCTAAGACATTCAGGGGCACCTGGGTATCTCAGTCGGTTAAGTGTTGGACTCTTATTTTGGCTCAGGTCATGATGTCAGGGTCATGAGGTGTGGAACCTGCTTGAGATTCTCTCCCTCTCCCTCTCTGCCCCTACCCTCCCCCACTCACTCTCTCTCTCTCTCTCTCAAAAAACAACAACAACAACAACAACAACAAAACTAAGACATTCAGACATTTGAAGACTGCAACAAGAAGGGGCCCCTGGAAGGACCACAACCAGTTGGAACCCAAGCACTCTCAAAATTAACTATAATAGTATAAGGAAGACTGATGGGGCATATTTGAGTGTAAATATTATTATATCAAAAAAATGTTTAACTTACTGAGCCAAACCTGTTGGACAATTGTCCTGGGCCTATTCCCTTAGATTCAGTATTACCAAAGTAAGCTCTTGCTTTTCTCCTTTGGATTTGATTTGACTTTGACAATGGTTTTAAGTGTGTCAATTAATATTTTAGAGGTAAGTATTTAAATCCTAGGAGACGTGGTTTATATTTGGAGATATTTCTCTATCCTAGTAGTGTAATCTAAAATTTCCCCAACCAGATATTGGGGATATGGTTTCTAAATTCATTTAATTAAAGAAAATAAAAGACTACACAGTGAGGAACACGTCTCCCCATTTTTTCATCTAAGTATGTTAAAGTCATTTCCAAACTGGCAAAAAAAAAAAAAAAAAGCTAATCCATAAAATCTGCACAAATACAAGCCAAATCACACTCACAAATAACAGTGCCATCAGATAACTTAAGTGAACCATAGAGCTACATGACAAGACCCACAGATAAGAGATGCTAATTTGCTCTAATCTCAGTTCCCAAGAAATCTGACAGGATGAATTGCAAGTTTTTATTTCTGACCCCAGGAAAAATAAGAACCACAAGAAATTATGTCAGGAGTAGAGCACAAGCTTCTTTAAAAGCTTGTGAGCAATCTATATGTTTATTCTATTCCTCATTTCAAAGAAAACCACATCTCATTTCATAGGGCTGCTCGGAATATTTACAGGAAATGCTTTTTTTTTAAAAAGTAACCAGGAGAACAAATGTGGCTACCTAGCTCATTGCAATTCTATGCAAATGATATTTGATACATACTCAAAGCCAACATAGAGACATGTATCGGCAAAAATACATCTCTTGTTTCAATCCAAATTTCATTTATCCTCTAAATCTCCTAGTTCTGTGGAAATGATTCTCATTAACAAATTTGACAGAGGAAGGGAGATTCCATATGGCAAATGAGCTGAAGTGATATCTCAGGGTTAGTGAGTAAATCACTAGTGAAAATATATCTAGGGTGCAGGATACTTGATTCTTAAGTCTAATTCTTTGACTATCAGAATTTGAATTAACAGAACACAAAATGAATTCAAATCGTAATCATTAAAGAGTTGAAAACCAGGTAGAGAGATGAGAATGATTTCCAAGCAACCTAGGTTTCAGTGATTCTGAAACTGTAATTTGTTTAAAGCTGAGTATAAAGTCCTTATTAATTCAGAGCACAAAGTATTTTTAAAAGAGGCGCTGTCCTCCTACTCTCTGCAATAAAAATCTGCACAGCTAAGAGGTGTTGTGCCTTTAGCTATGTGCTTGGATATGGGTGTATTTTTAACACTCTAATAAATAGATAATGGGTCATGCAGTTAGCAAAACTGAGCAGAATCACAGAGAGTTCCAAATGCATTCTGTTTTGCACCCAACATCTGCCACCATGTATCCCCCAAATATCAACAGAAATAATGCATAAGTTCACATTTAAACTCTAATGATAGTCCTTGAAGTCAAGGATAAATTTCAAAATCTATCAGTTATTAAAAGGAAAACAGATACTCCATCATTACAGGTTGTGCTCTGCTGGTCAGCTAGTTAACTGGAGCCACAGGCCGCTCTGCCTTCTGTTAGCCAACAATCACAATGCTTTGTTTGTAATCATGCAAACAGATGATTCGGGTTTTTTGTGTCATCAACATAAAGTCTCATTCGACCCATGAACACTAATACTCTGAAATAGGAACTCCATGAGAAAGTTAAATAGATGAATTTAGAATAAGACTGAAAGGACATCTGGCAAAAATCGTCCTTCAAGCCATGTTCGTTGGAAATAAAAATGAGAATTTGTGAAGTCAACATATTCCTAGTCTCAGTGTAGTTCTGCTACAGTCAGACTGGAGTCTGTGAATGAGTATCCCTGAAGGTCACCTCGGCATGGGTGTGTCGAAGAAAAGTTCATTGTCAGGTAGAGTAGATTGAAATCAGATATCCAGAACAACAAGGGTAAATAAAACACACAAAAGAAGAATCTTATGTGATCAAACTTTTCCAAGTATTTATCAGTCACCAAAGTCACTCTTTGTTGCAACCAAAATCTCCCATGTTCACCATTTCTTCTCCTGCTACCATGTTTGTTTTACAACTTCTTTCTGACCTGTTGCAAACTCCTTATTTCTCTCTTTCATTCTTCTAACCTACAGATTACCTGTTGCCAGATCATTCTTCCTACAATCTGCTTCCCTCGTGTCATTCCCCTACTCAAACTGGTCATTGTGTATCTATTCTCCATAGCAATTTTATCTAGCAATAATTCCATGTGAAGAAAGCAAATCCAAAAGAAATTTGTATTATTATTTTTCTTTTTCTTAAAGCTGGGAGTTTGTTTTCTTCTTAGTCTGCATCTCCAAGATGCTTTTCTGAGTCTTGAGAAGTAAGCCGTGGGGTCCACGGAGCTTAACTCAACCTTCTTTTTCCCTTCCCCACCCAGCAAAAGAATTCCAACAAAGAACTTTGTAACTGGTAGACAGAACTGAAAAATAAGGATCATGGTTTAATTAAGTGTAAGCCATTAAAGATTCTGTTTGGTTCTTCATATCTTTGTGAGACATCTTTTTTTATCTAAACATTGTTAAAACCAAGTATCAAATTAAAGAAGCTTGGGACCAGACATTGGAATTATTAAATCACTTGTGATTTGTAAATTTAAACCAAAATTTAAAAGCTATTATGTTAACGTCATTCATAATCAAGATTTTCAGCATAAGAGAAAGTATACAACCAAAGATATAAATAAAAACCCTCAACTGTTATATTTAATTGGAAATAATAGTAAGCACTCACAATTTACTTTTTTTCTTTTACACACATACACACACACACAAACACACAGGTCTTTCTATTCCTCTTTACCGCTCATCATCCATTCTCCTGACTTTATCATAATTTCTTTGCAAATTTACTCCCAATCCTGTGTCCAGTCCTGTCTTCTCTATATTCTGGAATCCAAATTCCAATCCTGTACCTTCAATAGTACATCTTTCCAATGTGGACCTCTCAATAATTCAAACCCCACATGTGCAAGGACGTGTCCTGACATGAAGAATCAAAAACTTAAGAGTTAACCATCCTTCTTCATCTTCCCAATCAAACCCTCTGGATGTTTTTTATTTGACAGGTCTTTGTATCATTCTCATCTTCCCTCTGCATTCTCACTGCTACAACCTACATCCAAGTTTTGATTCCTCTCATAGCACATTACTGAAAAAGCTGAAAATAAGCCTCCTTACTAGCCGTCCTGATGCCATTCTACCTCCCATTCCAACCGCACAGCACAGCAGTACTAATATTTGTGAAATATCCCTTTTATCAGGTCACATCCCTGGCCAAAACTTTTAAGGTCTCCTATTTCCTACAACATCAAAAGGTCTACTGCCTAGTTTTCACATCCCTCTGTTACAACGCAACAACTTTCTGCCATCTCAAATATGACCTCATCTTTCCACCCGGAGTAGAGTCCCTTCCACTCATCCCCATCTCTGTGCCTTTGTTCCTCTTAGTTTCTTTACCTGCAATACCTTTCCCTTTACTCACCATCTATTCTTAAACCCTTGTGCATCATTGAAGGTTCAAGTTTACAACCGGAATTAAGCTTTCCCTGAATCACACTTGCTCCCAGTTATCTACCCCTCTCTAAAGTCCTACAGCATTTATCCTTTGTACAACCAATATCCAGTTTTAAAATAGATACAACTATAATTTTTGTAATTCCTTAATTTTATCACATTTTATCTTCAATCTCAAACTGCAATAGTCCATAAGTACTCAGAGTGAGAAGCATAAGAGAGATACCCCCCAAAAAAAGGCTTCAAAAGGGGAAGTTACAGAGCATCAGGGGTTGAGTTTTCTTAAGCTTTTAATAAGGAGCCTTTTAATTGCAAGTAAAAGAAACCTAACTCAAACTGGCTTTTGAAAAAAAATTTAAAAATACTACTTTATGTCACTAGGAAATCCAAAGGGTCATCTAGATGTGAGGGCTCTCCTAATGCCATCAAAAATTCCTCCCAATCTTGTGGTTCTATTTATCTCTGAGTCTGGGGTTCATTTCCAGACAGATTTTCCTCATATCCCAGGAAAAATAACCACTGGCAGCACAAGTCTGTCCGTGGGCTCCTGACAGGCCAAACAGAAGAAAGATCTCTTCCAGTGCCCGCACATCAGGGAAGACTTTGATGAGCTGTGCCTGCGCACACGCCTCCTCCTGGACCAACCACTGGGCCAGTGTGCTGAGTTCCGTGATTATCCAGCAAGGATCACGTGTCCACAGACCAGATATTTAGAGGTCAGCAATGAGAGAGGAGAAAGCTTTTATTGGCTTCAATCATAAAGGCAGACATCAATTGCATCTCTTCATTGAACTGGTCACTTCCAAACTCATAAAACAACTGCCCTTATAATTTATGAAACTTCTGTGTAGGATATCACTGTGGTCTCTGGTCTCTATCTTTATGCCGATTTTCATATAATATACAAAGAAAAAGGGAGATGGGAACAGAATCCAGGCCTGACACATGAGCTTGCTGGCTTTTACCATTGAATTATTGTGATTCTGAGGGTAAGTGGGAAGTGAGAGTGTTATCCTGTCACTATGTAAGCAGCCTCTTCACCTGGAGTATTTGCATTGTAAAGCCATGTGTCAATAATCACAGGACTGTGAAGGGTATCATTTGCTTTTCCATGCATATGCCTTATATGCTCATTTACCTTGGCTCCATGAAAAGCCAAGCCAGATATTTTTCCTCAGTCTTAAATCTCCCTTTAGCTTACTCAGTGCCTTTTACTTAGAAAATTGAAAAAGAAACCACTTAAGAACCTATTAAGTATTAATATTAAGGCACCGCAATAGAAACAGAGCATTAAAAGAATAGTTTGAAATGACAAAGTATGAATTCCAAAATTGTAATTTCAGCTTATTTTCTCTATAATGTGGGATAGGCCTCAATTTCTTCATGTGAAAAGTGAATATAACAATGTTAGCTAAATGTTTTAATAATTAAAAAAAGATGAATATGTAAAATTTGTAATATAACACACATTAGAAATGTTTGAACATAATTAGAATCATGAGCAAATTTCATGTTTTATGTAACTTTTAAAAAGTTATTAGAATAATTTGCATTTAGTTCACATTTTTCTCAACTTGGTATACAATGAAGAATGATTCAGAATTGGGCCTCTGACTGTGGCTGATAAGTAGAATAAATGAAAATACATCACCCAAAAGGTACACTTGTGAAACTCCAGAGGAATTTTCCCTAATAAAAACTAGGAAAAACAAAATTCATCCTGCCAAAATTTAAACCCATAGTTTCTAGACTGAGTTAATTTTCTTCATGGCTTCTCTTGCACAAGGGATATATTTCCTATTTATGGTTTGATCTTTAAAAACATTTCCATATTAAAATATCAGGACCTAATATGACTTCCTGTTGAAATGTAAGTATTATTCACAGCTCTCTTCATGGCTCCTTCCTCTGTTCTTATCACACGCCTAAGATACAATGAGTCTCATGTTTTGTTCATCTAAACTTAACTTTCCATCCATCGAATTAAGGAGTTCCCTCAGCCATGGAGTCCATGTGTTTGATTGAAGTCTGAGCACTTGCTCCTGTTGACACGGCCCAATACAATGCAAGGAAGCCATGGCATAGTGGAGAATGTGTACCTTTCAGTTTGAGGTTCAGGGGTCATTGGGGACCAAAATCACTTTCCCATGACCTTGTGGCTTAAGAGAATCGAGCCTTATTTGCCACACAGAGGGGGTATCTGGCCTTATGATACTCAGTTTCCTTTCCATGTTTAGATTAAGTTATAAACTCAAATCTCAATCAGAAAAGTTGCCCTTGGATCTTGGAAAGGTCACGGTGAGTGGTATATATGGAAGGAAGACACAAAGCTTCACTATTCCATTCGAAATGATGGTATGGGACCTTCCACAAATAAAACTGAGTGAATTGCATACGAAAATAGTACAGTGAGAAATGGATAGTTTACTCTACTATACGGAGTTCCACATGATATTCTATCAGCAAACAGCATGCAAACAATGTATACAGTGGACCTTTAAGGTTTTAAAGAATTAAGAGGGAAGAAAAAGTGATATTAACATAAATATCCCTGTTCTTCCACTCCAACCAGTAATCTATTATTTAAGAAGAAAAAAAAAAAGTTGACTTTGGCTTCTGTATTCAATCCAAACACACTTACTCCATCACATAGCTGGCAAGTTACTAGACTCCATCCTCCCTCCAAAAAATCAATTCGAGTAAAAGTAACTAGATAGGAAGTTTTGAAGAGATAAATTTCTAGGGCTAACAAGTGAATAGCCTTGGACAATAGAAAACTGTTATTTAGATTTTAGCCATCTGGCACGTAAGCATTTAAGATTCATTTTCTCTCTTTTTTTAATGGTGTGTCTAGCCAGTTATCAGAACTGTTTTAAGGATGTTATCTTGCCTCTCCAGCACTGTAACTCCTTGTCTAATTTCTGCTTCTCTGCACACCAATGGACTGAGCCTTTGTCCTTACCCTCCTTCTCCTCCACACAAAGACAACCACTCTCTGCTAGGCATTTGGTTAACACATTATGAACACATAAGATGTTCACTCTGCACAGATGTATAAGGCTTAGAAATAGTGTTTTCATAACATCTTCTAGTTCAACTATTTTAAGGCTGCTGTACTCCCATATCACAAAGTCCTGCTATTTATACAGCCCCACATATGGAAGACTCATCCCCACTGTGAGATTGCAGCCCGATGCGCGCCGAAGACAAAATTACAGGCCCCAAACTTGAATCATCCTGGCTTGCCTATATTCCTTGAATGCAAGCCGAGTTTACTAATAATTTTTTTTAAGTGAGAAAAAACACAAAACAATTTTCATTTGACAGAAAGGATATGAAGAAACAACGTAAACAAGAAACGCGGCCAATCTCAACCCAGAAGGTGACCATCCCGGGCTGAAGCCGCTGCGGAACAGGGCGGATGACTGGGTGCGCTCAGCCAGGCTGTGCCACAGCTCACCTGCGTGAATGACCGTGCTCCTTAGCTGTGCCTTGTTATTCACAAATGGACCACGGAACAGAGTGAATGGACATCTTTACTGGCGGCTGGAGAAAAGATCCCCTCTAAAATTATTTCAAAGACTTCTGAAGGAATATGATGAAGAAAATACATTTACTTGACTTCCCGGACTATATGAAGAATTCCTTTTCCAAGTGACTTTGGTGTAATACCCTTCTCCCGACAGTTTAGAGCCCCTGGGATTGCCCGTGAAGGTTACCTTCAGGAGCCCAGCAGTGGCAGAAGTATCAACAGCTTCCCCCTACCTCTCCAGGAAGTGCAGGACGGAGACAGAGTATTATGCCAATTTGCCAAGGCACAGAACGAAGTTTCTGTAGAGTGAAGTCCCTGGTTTAGATTTATTTGGCCAAAGGACTTCAAGGAGAATGACTGCTCTTTAACGTATGACTTTGGCTGAGTACCAAGGGTAGCTAGGACTTGGGAAAGCGTTCTGACTAGCAGTCCAGATCCTATCAGACGCCTGGCCTCTGTTTCCACACATGGCCTCTCGGAGGACACGGAAGGGGAAGACAGAACAACGATGGCTCATAAATCTCCCCTTCATCTAGCCTCCAAAGACCTCTCACAATCTTTGTGGGCCCACAGCCCTACAACAGTGAGCGATCAGAGGCAGCCCTCTCCATCCTGCAGGAAATTTCCTCCACTGCTGATGACACAGATACAGAGGATTCCAGCTCTAGGTTTTGTGTTCAACCTAATCCCTAGTCTCCAGACCATGTGGCTTCACTGTCAAAAGCAAAGATAAAAACCTCCACTGCCTGTGACTTAAACAGGAGAAAACTTACTACTTTTACTTGAAAGGACACTTGTCATACAGGAGTAGGTGTCAGCCGGGAAAGAACCCAGTGTGTGGGGCCTGCCTTCTTCCACCTGCCCCTCTCCAGGTGCACATAGCCACCCCCCACCCATTCCCACCCCATTCCCCACCCACACCCCTAGACCCATGGCTGCTCAGAGCTGGTGTTCTGATGATGAGAAGACAGATCTATAGTTCAGGACTCAGGGACTCCAACGTTCTCTTTGTTTAGGGCACTTTCATGGCTATGAAACCCTGGAAGACTGCCACTCATGAGAGCACCAGAACCCTGTTCCACTGCTCAGTCCAAGCATGTGCTAGATTCGAATTATTCCTATAAGTGCTGGCAGGGAGGACAGGAGGAAGCAGGGAAGTCGGGGTGGCCTGACTTTGTAACACTGTTCCACATCAGAAGCTGATCTGTGCTGTGACTTTTTTTTTTTTTCCCCTTTAGCCAAGACATTTCCTATCTCTTTAGACAGAGACCCTGGTTACAAAGCCCATTTATCAGATTCAAGGGCAAGATGGACAAGTCATTATAAGCTATCAGAATGACAGAATACAGCATGTATATATGTATGTGCATGCGCATAAATATTTTCCTTCCTGCTTAGTTCTATGGTCTTTTACAGGATAAATATGGAGATTAAACACAGATTATCCTCAGGGACACATCATTTGTTGGGAGTCATGTGAAGGAAAAATGTGACCAGAGAATGGGTGCCATTCTGCTTCCATAAAAGCTGACTAGAACCGGCTGAAGGGAAAACAGAGGTTGGCATTCATTCGTTAACATTTGCAACCTGGAATTCCTCAAGTTTGCCTGGCCCCTGATGAGTCAGCGGCTGAACTCCAGGAGCCTCCGCACCGCTTGGGCCTTTCCAGGCGGTTGCAGGGTGGGGCGTGCAGAGGTCAGCAGACTGTCAAAAGTCACACTCTCCTTCCCTGGCTGCCTCTTAAAAATACCTTGGGAATGTCTGTCTGGAAGGATTAAGGTCATTCTGATACCTTATAAAAAAAGAACAACTCCATTTACCTCCAGAGATGAACGGTCCGTAAGAGATACAGACAAGGAATAAGGGCAGCATATTCAAATGCTGATTATTAGATTTCTAAAATAGGAACCATAATATGCTACCTGTTCAGCCATGAGGAAGGCAGGAATTCATTTCCACACTACCTCTCATCATAAACAAGACACTTGGTCTCTAATTGGCTCCTTTTCTCTTCTTAAGGTGCAGGAATGCTGATTCTCTTTCTTTCTAATAATAAAGTCATCATGTTGTACTTCTGAGCTCAGACCCCACCGACTGCAGAACAGCGCTGCAATTTTGCCATCCAAAACAGACATTTTTCTGTTTTCTAAGGTATACAGGGAAAGAGTTTGCAAACATACTTAGTAACCTAATCTAGATCTCAGAATTTCGCCTCCACTGGCTGGAAAATTGCCTTCTGCAACTGATGTTCATTCTCCTTCTGTTCCCAGGAAATTATGGAAAACAGCTGGCTATTACACAGAACAAAAATAATTTCTGGATTGGTGTCACAACCAGTTCAAGTGTGAAAAAATTTAATCAACCGTTTTATCAAAACAATAATCTCTCACAATTATTTGACAAAAAATTCTCCTAATTTATTTTCTTATTAAAGACTATTTATACTACACTCACCATTGACTCAGTCCAGACAATTGAGTCAAAACATAAATTTTGCTTAGTTTTACATAAGCAAATGTGGAGAATTGATTATTGCTATTATTATTATTATGTAGACCAAATACGTGAATCATTATGACTCAGTCTAAGACACTCCTATCCCTAATTCCAAATCATTTAATTTTTCTAAATAGTCACCGTAATAAAATGCTTTAAAATTTTCAAACTAAATCTTTGAAAGGAATAATAGCAGTGGGACAGTATGTAGCTACTCAGTCTTCCTAGTTTTGCAGTCATTTTTCTTCATCCTTTTCCCAAGATACCTTACCTAAGCGGTGTGACCTTCTGAGTTATCTCTTATGAAGAAATGAATGCTTTTTTTTAAAGATTTATTCATTTATTTGAGAGAAAAAGACAGAGAGAGAGAGAGCACGAGCGGGAAGGGGAGAGGGACAGAGAATCCCAAGCAGACTCCTGCGCTGAGCACAGAACCTAACGTGGGGCTTGATCCCACGACCCTGACCCAAAACCCAGAGTTGGACGCTTAACCAAATGTACCACCCAGGCACCCCAAAAGGAATGCTTTATAACTGAATAATATCTCTCACCCAAATTTGTGGAAAACATTAGATGAGATATCATGGGTTATATATCCAACTTACTGCCCAGTGAAGGACTCCCTTCAAACATCCCTGCGAAGGCCATGCCACAGTCTTCACACAAGGCTGGAATTTCAAACTCACGTGCAATTTGTCTCGGTTGAAAATGTGAATTTATCAAAAGCATGTAAATTATGCCCTTAATTTAATTATCTGATTAGATGGACTTTACTTCACAAATTAAACACATCAATGCTCCCCTTTCTAAATTAAAGATTATTTTGTTTGTTAAAAAAAAAAAAAGACTTGTAATTCTTCCCCATTTCCTTCTTCTGTCATTATATCACCTGTCCTAAGCCCGTAATCATTGCCAATTTTCATATCATTCTTTGCTAGGTGCTTTTCTTTCTATGTTTTTAAAAATTTATTTATTTGAGTTATTCAGAGAGCTCCTTATAGAGATGAATGGATTTTATTTATATATTCTATCATTATTTACTGAATACCTATTATGTGCTAGACATTGGCCTAACTTCTCCATCAGGATGGTTTATAATTATATTACAAGAATTTTGTTTTCAACAGCCTCTTGGTTCTCCTAAGAATCACTCCATTTTGGACCCTGTGACAGTATGTAGAACAATAGCCATGTTTAAAAATTATTCCCAAAAATCCAACATTTAGTTTTCATTCAATTCTTGGTAAAAACTTCAGTACTCATATATTGATAAAAACATTGGTGTAAGTTTTAAGATGACAATGACATTTACTCCAGGTTTCACTCTCATTTGTTTTATTAACTCATTTTTCCTTGATCTGGTTAATGGTCCAGATTAATCCAGAATAATACTTCCCTCCCATTGCATCTGAAAATTTTGCTGGAAGTATTTTGTAGGTGGAACAAATTAAATGTTATCAGATGCTCTGATTTGAAACGATGAGTATATCTGTCAGTATCTGAACAGGAAACAAAGAGCATACTCAAAGTTGGTGATTGAAAAGCGTTTAGTGAAAAGACTCTTACTAAAGGAGTGTCTTGGGAGAAATGGAGTCTGAGATGGAGATTTTCTTGTAGAAGTTTATCAGCTAATGCCCTTGGGATCAACACCTATGAGGGTAAGGAAGCAAGACTGGGCAGAAGTAGGAGCCAAACTCTAATGAGCTCTGGAATTGGTATGACCCTTCAAAATGGTGCCTTTTCAGGCAATAGGATCAGGTCCTTACACCCTCCAGTAGAACTGTCATTGGAGAATCATGGAACACTACATCTAAAACTAATGATGCTATGTAGGGGATTAACATAAGAATAATAATAAAAAAAAAGAACTGTCATTGGATGCTGGCTGCCCCCTGGGGAACTTGTCCAAGATGCCTGCCTTTGATAAAAGGCAATTGCCTCAGGGGTGAATGGAACAAGGTCCTCAGTGTTGGAGTGTTGGCTGTAGATGACACACCGCACCGTCCTTGTCTTGTAGACAAGATGCTGCAGCAACTAGAGCTAACAACAGTGGTGAACCATTACTACCTCTAGGCCTGAAGTGGCAAGGGATGGAGTGGTTACTAGAGTCTGGTGAGATCTGTAACCGTAGGACAGGGCCACTCTACCAGAGGCGTGATATTTGGTGAAGAACACAGCCACCCCGAGCCAGTGGCCGGTAGAGGGGGAGCTGAGGCCAAACTACCAAAGTTTCTGTCTCTCCTCTTACCCTCCAATTTCCTGCTGGTTTCTCCCCCTGGCCAATCCCAAAAGAAAGGCCAAGGGTTTCAAAAAGGCTTGGGCTTAGATTTCAGCCTCCCTGGGGAGCAGAGCAGGATTACAGAAGGGTGGACAGTGTGTCTGGAAAGGCAGATTTAAAATAACCACCACATTCAGACTTTTAGCTGATAATCCAATTGTCAGAAACCTCTTACCACTTTTTTTTTTTAAAGATTTTATTTATTTATTTGACAGAGAGAGAAACAGTGAGAGAGGGAACACAAGCAGGGGGAGTGGGAGAGGGAGAAGCAGGCTTCCCACAGAGCAGGGATCCCGATGCGGGGCTGGATCCCAATGTGGGGCTCGATCCCAGAACCCTGGGATCATGACCTGAGCTGAAGGCAGACGCTTAACGACTGAGCCACCCAGGCGCCCCCCTCTTACCACTTCTATCAGTTAAGAGCAAAGTAATTTTATTTTCCCAGCTTTCTTAAGACTCATAGAGAATTTCTTTAAGTACTATCTATTGCAGCAAGTAGACAGATTTAACCTATGTTGATTTGCTTGTGAATTTTTCTAATAAGAGATAAAATACATGAAAAGTAACCCCAAATGTGGATTTATTTTCCCACATTTAAATCTCTAAAATTGAATCTAAGGGATCAGTTACTTACCTTCATAAAATTATTAGAATTTTCTAGTAATACAATTTATAAACAATGACTCTGCATATTCTACCCTGCTGAATGCTACAGAGCAAAGGAAATATGTAAGTAAAAAACAAGTAAATAATGACAGAAGACAGTACTCTATGCGGTCCCCGCAGTCCTTTAGAAATGGCATGGAGCCGCCTGGAGGATCATGGAAACCTCAGAAAGGGTGAGAAATAGAAAATGCAATACATGCCCTGCAAATAACTGCCTCTGTTAAGACTTCAGGAGCTCATCACCTCCAATACCATCTTATCAAGGCATTTTAAAACTCTCCATTCAACGAGCATCTATGTGGTGTCCACCACAGTTTCGAATACATTATAAAGTACATACAGAGGCTCTAAGTACAGACTCTGGAGGCAGATGACCTGGCTTGGAATCATGGCTCTTTCACATACCAGCTATGAGAGCATAGGAAAGTTAGGAAAACTCTCTGCCCCAATTTTCCTAACTATACTATGGAGTTAACAAGGATTCATGTCACCCAAGGTTGTAGAGAAGATGAAATGAAATGACACATGTGGACTGCTGAAATAATGCCTAGCACAGTGCAAATGCTGAATAACTACCCCTCATCCGTATTGCTATGCGTACTCACTAATTTACTCGACTAACAATTCAAAGAGGACACTGTCTTTATTGCTGCGAATGCAATCTTAGTCTTCAAGTAATGATTAGTCCAGTGGGAAGGAGAGGACAGGGGCAGACAGGGAAATAGGCAATTACCATTCAGTAAAATATACCAATAGCTCCTGGTCTAAATTCCCTCTTTGGAGTTCCAGACCCAAATAGACAACTACCTGCTTGAAATGCAGATGCACATCTCTTACACATCTCAGAAATACAATTTTCAACACTGAATTGTTGTGTTTATTTTTTTCAGTAACTTTGTTCCTCTTCTACTTCTCCTCTTTTTCAGGAAATAGTAACTGCTTACTCCGGTTCCTCACCCAGAAATCTAAGAGTCCTCTGTGACCTCTCTCCCCCTTTAGCCAGCACACACAACCCATTGTAAGTCCTGCTGATCCTTTCTACAATACACATTTCAGATATCCCCACTTCTCCCCATTTGTACTGCTGGCTCCTTGGTGGGCCTCCATGATTTCTTTCTGAGATTACTACACTAAGCCTTTATTTGGTTTTCCTTCTATCAGCTTTTGCTCCACTCCAATCCAGGTTCAATATAAAAGTCAGGACTATTTTGAAATGTATTTTGAGGCATTAACTTTTATTTTAATGTATTTATTTTAACATGTTTATTCTGCTCTTCTTAAAATATCTTTTACTGGTTTTCCATTGCATTTAAGATAAAATTCAAGAGCCCTTGTGAACTTGCTTCTGCCTTCTCTAGAGCCTTTTTTCATATCATTCTCTCTTCCAATAACCAGTTGCCAGCCTTTCAATTTAGCTCCTCAAATGCATCATTCTAGAACTCTTTCATATGCTTGACCTTAAGTCTAGAATATCCTCTCCCCACCACTCACAGCTTAATTTCCATTCATTCTTTAGGTATCAATTTAAATGCCACTTCCTCAGAAATGTCTCCCTTAACCTTCCCTCCACAAGCTCCTTTATAGCATCCTTTCCTTTCACTTTGCAGCCCTTGTCACAATTTATAATTTGGATTATCACTAGACACCAAGCTTCATGAAAACAGACTGGTTTTGCTTTTTCATTACAATTACCCCGGCACTCAGCACTGTACCTATACATAGTTGTCATCAGTAGGTATGTTTTGAATGATACAAATAATAGGACCATAAAAATAAAATACCATAATAATATATAAATGAATAGCCCCAACCCAGTCTTGGGAACTCCAAGAAAAATTTCCTGGAGGAAGAGACAGACATATGGATTCTACAGGAAAAGAAATATTTAGCTTCAGAAGTTCTTAATCCTGCATACGCATTAGCTACACCCTGGAAAGATTTCAATAAATTTGGAGCCCAGGACATCAGATTTAACTGGTGGGGTGGACGCATCAGTTATTTTGTTGTTACTTTCCTGTTGTTTAAGTACCCTGGGTGGTAAAGACAGTCTTAAAAACCACTGACTTGGATAAAGATTGGGTAAGAGGAGAATCAGGAGAGCTAAACCTGGACAGTATCCTAAGGGAGGAGCATGATCAGACTTGCATCTCAGATTTAAGATGGAAAGTGAATGGCAGTGGAGGGGTGGGGGGAATCAGGGCCCGGAGATAGGCAACAGGAAATGTTGTAATCTAGAACACCAATTTTTTTTAAAGGCAAGGTTATTTTAGAGTCATCTTTAAGAATATGTAATACAGTAACATTTTTTATTTTGAAGTAGTTAATGTTCTCTACAAATTGATGTTAGGATATTATGTCCTTCAAGAGATTCTGTATGCATTTCCTCAATCTGTTGGTACAGAAAAAAGGAGCAAACAGGGTATATTCCCAGTTCACTTGGTGATCTCCAAGTATTTTTATAATTACAGTGGAGTTCCCATTTTTAGAGGGCTTTCTGGAATTCAAATGTATATATCATATAATCTGGTTTTAGTCATTGAAATTAAAGAAGGTTCTTATGTACAAAACTGATCCAAGGGGCCCTTTTAATGAGTCTGCTTAACTAGAGACCCTTTCCCCCCAGAAAACTATCACAAAACCATATCTTGAAAACTTAGGCTTTGACCCATTAGGAAAGAGTGTGGTGATTTGATATTCACAGAAAGTGCATATTTTGCCATTATTCAGAAACAAAATAGGGGTGCCTGGGTGGCTCAGTCGTTAAGCATCTGCCTTCGGTTCAGGTCATGATCCCAGGGTCCTGGGATCAAGCCCCGCATGTCCTGGGATCGAGCCCTGCATCGGGCTCCCTGCTCTGCGGGAAGGCTGCTTCTCCCTCTCCCACTCCCCCTGCTTGTGTTCCCTCTCTTGCTGTGTCTCTCTGTCAAATAAATAAAATCTTAAAAAAAAAAAGAAAGAAAGAAACAAAATAGGGGTACAGAACAGAAAAGGAAAAGGGAAATTTAAGACATCAAAAGATAAACATAAAGTCGATTTTTGAGGGAAACGCTACAAGAAAAATCTTTATAACCTACTGTATGCCTTTAAATTACATTTGTCTTGCACTTTCACTTTTCCTTTCAACTAATAAAAATGAGAAGTGAATTAAAACCTAACAGAAAACACACAGAATGACTTTTTTTTTTTAACATGAAGAGTTTGGTTAGTTGGTTATTACCAATCACTTAGATCATGTTTATGCCATGCAAAATAGTTCCACTAAAATATTCTATTCAGGTTTCCTTATAATGTGATTCAGGTGGGGTTGGAGGAGCTGCTCTTTCCTAGGCCAAACTACACTATAAACAAATGTTAATTAAGCCCCTGTTGTGCTCAGAGCACTAGGAAAGGAAAATGGAGAAAAAGTGTGACTCAGTCCTTAACTTCAAGGTTCTAAATCCTGTGGGAAGATACAGCATCTATTCATCAAATGGTAAATAAAATGAAAGGATCTTGAACTGAGTGTTAGAGAAACAGCAGAGGTAATAAGAACAGAGTAAGAATAGCCTGGGAAAAGAGAAGAATGGCTGAGTAGACTAGGGTGGGGACAAAGTAAATATGGTGCTCACTTAAGGCAAACAATAACAAAATAATTTTTTAAAGGATAGTAAAAAAGATGTGGTAGAGAAGCTGAGGAGAGCTTACATTACAGAAAGCCTTGTATACCAGGCTGAGAAATTCTGGACTTGTCCTGTAGGATAGATGTAAGCCATGGAGTGACTTGAAGTAGGGTCTAACATGTGAATCCATAGTTTTCAAGAGATCTATGTACAAAATAGCTTAAGGATAAAACACAGTTTATAGCAAAGGCTGGATTGCATGATGCAAAATAACCATTAAAATAATCCAGTGGGGGCGCCTGGGTGGTTCAGTCGGTTAAGCATCCGACTCTTGATTTCAGCTCAGGTCATGATCCCAGGGTGGTAAGATTTAGCCCCGTGTCTGTGGAGCCTGCTTGAGATTCTCTCTCCCTTTCCCTCCCTCTACCCCGTCCACCCCCCAACTCCCACTCGCACGCATATGCTTGCTTGCTCTCTAAAAAAAAAAAAGAAAGAAAAATAAATAAATCCAGATTCAAGAGCCTTCCATCATGGGCTGGCTTTGTCAATAGAGGCTTTATATCGATGGGATTCATACACTGATTTTTAAAATGGAGCTATAACGGGCACCCACATGGCTCAGTCAGTTAAGCATCTGACTGAGGTCATGATCCCAGGGTCCTGGTATCGAGCCTCTCATTGGGCTCCCTGCTCAGTGAGGAGTCTGCTTCTCCCTTTCCCTCTGCCCCTCTCCCCTGCGCTCTCTCTCTCTCTCTTTCTCTCTCAAGTAAATAAATAAAATCTCTAAAAAAATAAAATGGAGTTGTAACACAGTATTTTCTCATTTTCTGTGAGTAAAGAAGATGCTTCAGAGAGCTGGCCATTTGAATAATGCACCCAATGGATATTCTAAGTATTTTTTTATTTTTATTTTTATTGTATGTATGATTACGGGGTTCTTGTTAAAATGTGAGTTCTGATTTGCAAGTTGGGAGAACCTTAAGATTCTTCTTCCTTACAAACTTCCAGGTGATTTAAGTGAAGTAACTGGGTCTATAACTGTTTCGAGCTACTGATCCATGGACTACACTTAGAGTGGAAAGGTTCCAGCCCACACCCCCATACCAGTTAGGCCGACTGACCTTTATAACCACTGACACACTTACTGGTATATCAGTCAACCAGAGGAAACATTAATCATGAAAGATAGCTAAAATAAATCAATTGACCACCCTTTAATCATCTCTGTCCAACAGATACAGTTAACTAAAAAGAAGAATCTCCAGGATAGTTTTATAAAAACCATACATAAAACATGCCGCCTTCTCTCACTCTCACACACAGACACACACACACACAGACACACACAGAGACATAAAATCCATATTCTTTTAAACACTGGCTTAGGATGAATGAAGGGTGCTCCATCAAATTAATTTAATTTGAATCCTTCTTTATTTCCTATTTATATTACCCATTTGTAAAATCTATTCATAAACTTTAGATCTCTGACATTTACACCTCACCTGTTGTGATGGTTAATTTTATGTATCTACTTGGCCAGGCCATGGTGTCCAGATGTTTGGTCAAGCATTATGCTGGATGTTTCTATAAGGGTGTTTTGGGATGAAATTAACATTTAAATTGGTGGAGACTGAGTAAAGCAGATTGCCCTCCGTAATGAGAATGGCCTCATCCCAATCAAGTGAAGGCCTGAATAAAACAAGATGACCTCCCCTGAGCAAGAAGGAATTCCGCCAACAGATGGACTTGCACTGCAACACTGCCTCTCCCTGGATGCCCAGTCTGAAGGTTCTGGACTTGCCAGCTACCATGATGGCATGAGCCAGTTCCTTAAAATAAGTGTCTTTCTCTAAATATACACACATCCTATTGGTTCTGCTTCTCTGGAGAACTGGCCTGATACACCTGTCTGTGAAAACTTGGGCTTTTCTATGGTCTTATATACTTTTAGATACTAAAGGCTGGGATTCTTAATTCTTCCCTCAGGGATAGTCTCTCTATGTAGGGATTATGAGTAAGCTTTATGTCAGGGACTCATTGGATAACGGATTGCCACATAATCAACTTGAAATGGATCTCGAATGCCTACTACCTAGACTCTTGGATCATTCCATTGATCAAGTCCCTGCCAAGTAGCCCTATCCTACACGGACTGGCATTCCCACCCTGGAGGGCCAGTCTCACATGGCTGAAAAGCTGATGGGTTTCTCTGTCTGCTGTTTGAGCCTCTGTTTATCCCAGTCTTGGACTCATTTTCAATTTTGACTCCTGATGCTTGAATCCTGCTTGTCCTTTCTCCTTCTAGACCAATCTTCCAGATGTGGAGCAATCTGAGATCAATTGCCAAATCCTGACCTAATCATATTTTTTAGCAGCTGGACTTGGTCAAACTCTGCAGGCCTCTTTTCATCTATGTGCTGGCCAACCCACAACCAGCCACACCCTACTTCTGACCAAGGCAAACACCCCACGTGTGTCATCGCGTGCCTGTCTGTTTTCCAGCCTCCTCTACTACCAATCCTCTCACCTGCACCCAAAGCCTGACGCACCCCACAAACATAACCTGTACCATCGGGCCCTGTGATTCGAGCTATTCCTTGCACATCATGGATCTTTTCACCATTCTATGCCCCTACATGTGCTATTCTCTGCCTGGATTAAACTTCCTTCATTGCAGGCAGTACCCCACTGAGCCTTTAAGAACCTGCTCAGATGTTGCTGTGACCCTTATGTGGTCAGTTGTTCTTGGTTTATATCTCTTTACAGTACTTCCTCTGTAGTAATAATTTCATCTGCTTGCATGTTGCTTTCTTCAGCAAACTGTGAGTCCCCTCCAGGCAGAACTAATTCTTCCTAAATTTTGTGACCCAAGAGACTAGAACTCATCACTGGAGAAGCTTAATTCTCTTTTGGTCAGTTACTGATAAACAATTCTGGGCACTTTCGACCTCTCTCTCCCTTTGGGCAGAGAATGTGTTGTGCTCTATCAACAACCACCAACATGCAATAAGTCATTATAATATTAAATTAAATTACTTTCTTCCAGGTATCAGCTTTTAAGTACCCATAGGCTGTACACCAAAACTCAACTACATTATAAATGAAGATGTAAAAGACAAAACGCTTCATCCTAAATGTGTTCCAAGTGCCAGAAACAGTGACTGGTGGAAAGAAAATATCCAACAAGCTGATCTCTAATCTCAAACCTGAAGTTCTATAGTTCAAAGGATAAAGAATGATTAGAAAGCCATAAACCTTGTAGAAGCTGTCCTGCACCATTTAGCAATTTCTGCCGTTCTTTATTCTTCCCCATATGCAATGCTTAGCTTTCTCAACCAAATTTTAGGCTGCAACCTTACTTCTAAGGCTCAAAACCTCACTTCCTATTTCTGGTTTCAGAACTGACCTGTTCCTCAAGGACAGAAATCACACTTTAGAGTCCTTTCTCCCTCCCAAGCACCTCACAGAGGGGCTATTTACCACATGTGAGGCCCTTCCTAATATTTGTTGTTTGACAAACTGATGAAGCCAAATCTACATTAACTGATGTAGCCATGAGAAATCCTGTTTCTCTCACTACATCTTTATTTTAAGTAACAAAATGATCAAACATGGATTTTGTTGTTGCTAAGAAAGCTGCCCAGGAAAGTATGGATAGAATTTTCCAAGTCAGAGTAAATTGTCTGCTTTCCCAGAAAGTGGAGGCTCAACCAGAGACAGTAAAGTTCATGACCTTGGCAGACAAAGTTTAGCCAGTCCCTATAGGGCTGGGCGCTATATACTAACCGACCCTCATCATCGGCTTACTGACAGTAAGATTTGGGGATTTTATAGTCCCTCAACTCTTCTTCAATTTCATACAAAACACTGCAAAAGCTACCTCCCCAATGAACTCCATCTCCCATGTCCATTCCCTCATGCAGGCCCCTCCTGTGGAATCCGGGCTGCCCTGTGACTCGCCTCCTAGAATGGAGAGGAAGTCATGCTGCATGGCTTCTGAGGCTTGGTCAAAAGAAACTTTGCAGCTTCTGCCTGGAGTTCCAAGCTGCCATGTAGGAATCTGAGCACCCCAGAAACCATGATGCTAGGGAGAACACGTGTATGCACTCGGGTCAACAGTCCTAGCTAAACCCACTGTCCAGTCATCCTAGCCCAGGCACCAGAAATAGAAGCAGAAGAACCATCTGGGTGTTCAGCCCAGTCAAGCCTGTTCTGAGGATGGCTTCAGTCTTAGCTAACAACTCAACGAAGCCACATGAGAGACCTCTAAGCAAGAACCACTCAATTCATAGACACCATATCAAATTATTATGCTGAGGCACTAGGTTTTGAAGTGGTTTATTATGTGACAATAGCTACCTGGAACACTGTAACCAGGGAAAAGTAGACAGAGTCCAGAAACAAGGCCTGATATAAGAGTTCCAAATCGCTGGACACCTGGACACATGGCTAGCTGAAAACACCTTTCTCCCCTAAGACCTGGATCTTTGGCCTTGCAATCGAGAAACTGTGTTTGGAGATGCCTTTCATTTTTACATATTAGCCTTTTATGTTTACTTAATTTTACTGCTGTCTGTGGGTAGTAAAGAACTCTACTCATGTTATCACTTGTAGCAATAAAACAGAACCCCACTGTCCCCTGAAAGTGCCGAAAACAGCCCATGAGAAGGCCTCTGTTCCATTGCAGGCTGTGAGTCAGAACAAGGGGAACTGTCACCCCAGTTCTGATGCGGCTAAGCCAGCAGGTGGAATTCTCCCCCTTGCTTTTCCCTTCTGTAAACGAGCCACAAGAAAATGACCCGGCCAGGAGCAGGAGATTGCCACAGATACCAAGTGAGGATGAGTCTGTAGAGTGTAGCTTTGTGGATCTGCTCTACAAAGCTCATGATCACACTTACCCAAGAGTGTTTTATCAAGTCTGCTTTCCATGCAGTTGCCCATGAGGTTAACTCATAGCAGCAGGTGCAGTTGCAACCACAATTAAAACTGAATTATGCTAACAATCCTAATGGCAACTAAAGAGATACAATTAGGGTTTCCCACAATTAAGGAGGAGAAAATTTCATGTGTAGATGTGGTTATGCTAAAGATCTCTTTAAGGGGCTTAAAAGACAGAGGCCTGGGGCGCCTGGGTGGCTCAGTCGGTTAAGCGTCTGCCTTCAGCTCAGGTCATGATCCCAGGGTCCTGGGATCGAGCCCCGCATCGGGCTCCCTGCTCAGCAGGGAGTCTACCTCTCACTCTCCCTTTGTGCTCTCCCTCTCTGTCTCTCTCAAATAAATAAAATCTTGAAGAAAAAAAAAGACAGAGGCCTGGGCTTTGCTGGTGACTGCTGCCTTTATTCCTTGCCGCCCCAGAGCACTGCTCCTGAATGCCAGCACCTGTCAAACTGCAGTTTGCTACACCAGTTTCCTCATGGGAACCTGATGCAATCATGCATTTTCTTGTTACTCTCTCTCCCCCCTTACATGTGACCTCCTTGGTCTGACTTCTGAATCCCTAGTTCTAAGGGCAAGGCCTGGCACACATAGGTATTTAATAAATGTTTGTTAGGAAATGCAGACTCTAGAAGCAACGCAAGATGAGCCAGATTAGATGAGCAGGTCAGGGAATTTATATATATATCACATTTAAATATGTATTCATATATACATAATAATTCTTTTTTTTTAAGATTTTATTTATTTATTTGACAGAGAGAGAGAGCACAGCAGGCAGAGCGACAGGCAGAGGGAGAGGGAGAAACAGGCTCACCACTGAGCAGGGAGCCCGATGCGGGACTCAATCCCAGGACTCCGGGATCATGACCTGAGCCGAAGGCAGTCGCTTAACCGACTGAGCCACCCAGGCACCCGTATCCTTCTTTTCTATTAAGCTCCTGGTAGGGCCTAGAATACTTCATGGACTTGACACAGGGCAAATATTGACCTTTCTTCACTACAAATCTACTTCCTCCCCACCCCACTCTCCCACCAAAAACCAAGTTGGTTTCTGAGTTCTTTTCTTGCAAATACAGAATTTAAAATGAGAGTGCCACAATACCTGTCTGCTAACTCTGATGCTATTCTTTCAATAATTTTAGGTTCCAAGTAAACCTCTATCAAGCATTTATTGTATCAAAGCACAAAAACTTCACTCTCATCACAAGGAGAAGTTTGGCAATGAACTTGTGACAAACCTGACTGGTGTTGGGAATTGAAAAAAGTGTGGGTTAGCAGGCGAGGTGAGAAGAGAGGGACATGCACATGTGTTTTATGTAGTTAAGCCAGATCCATTCCTTTTCTTATCATCAAGGAAGTTCCTGTTCTCTTTCAAAAATGCCTTCTGAAGTCATTCTCTTCAGACACGTTTTAGCGTGATTGACTTTTGTTCTGAGAGCTGCAAGAAAACAACTTGTTTTTTTTGGAGAGTTACAGTTCCTGTGCTGGGTCAAGGAGAATATGCATTCCAATGCTGAGTGAGATCCAAGACTAGTTTTAAATCTCACCTTGAGAAGGGAAACTATTCTGTTCTTTCCTACTTTAACAGATGCTGGTGGGGGTAGGGGGGTTTAAAAGATGCTACAAGTGCTTGAAATGCCTGGAACTTGAGGTTTTTGCACATCTTAAATTCTTTACATTCCTATTTCAAAGGATTAGCTGCTATTTATGTAAACATCACTTTTCACATCAGTCTTTATTCATTTACCACCTGCTCACTTGTCCTATTTAATTTTACTGTTCAGTGATTTGATAGAGAGATTTTTACATGCATGTTTAACCAGTTCCCAAAGCCTGGCTTGTTTTTCAAATCACACCCTGTTGGCATGATGTAGTGCCCCTGAGGTTAGAAAAGCAAGGAGGCTGAGAACCATTTTCCAAGTCTCCAGTGGGATGAACATGAGGTCAGGAATGTCAACAGGATCTAGTAGAGTTCCCCCACGGAATCATGCAAAGATTTGTAGGAAGGGTGTCTTTCATGTTTCATTCAAAGGCTTCATCTTGTGGTTCCTCTGTAAGGTAAAAATGTGTGAGAGGCTGCATTGAGCCTGTGCCAGAAATGGAGCATCTTCCCTACTTGGGTTAGATGTATTTTCTGTGAATCAAAATAATTTCTAAACAACACATAACCTAGGCTCTGTGCTCTCGGGGATCAAGTTTAGAGTAAAAACGGTAGAAAGAAGAAGAGACATGGGGAAATTTTTTTTTTTTTTTTTTAAAGCAGACACTTTGCCTATGCCTGATTTAAATTCAGGCTCCAGCCACACACTATAATCTCTTCTGTACTTCTGATCTCCCTATACAGAAATTTGGGAAGTCTAGAAATAAACTCTCAAAGACACCTTTTCTGTCAGTTATTCTTACCATCATTTTCTATAAGTTAATTGTAAAATGCTGTTCAGTCTATATTTAACCAGCTATATGTTCAGTAGAGGAGAAGAGAAAAATCAAACTTGAGCAGAAAGAACATGTACACTTAGACACACAGCAGACACAATTTAGGCTTTTAAACACTGAATTTTAGGAAAAGCAAAAGACAATGGCTCATATTCCACTAAGGGTGACTCACACCAAACATTTTTGGGATATGACCTGTTTATTATCTGCACTATTTCATTAACCCTAGTTTTGTTTGAAAGTAGATATTTTCTGGGTGCCACAGACTACAGATTTATCTCTATTAAATATGAAACACATGCTTTGAGTTAACAAACCAGCAAATTATTCTGCTCTCCTTTGGCCATTTCTTTTCTGAATACAGACAACTCTACTAAAGACCTTCAGTGAAGGACTGTAAGGTTAACAACCAGTCAAGCTCCTGCTATCATAGCTTAAGAGGAAGAAACCACAGATTAAATATATTCATTCGGATGTTCAGGACGCAGCGCCTAGATGCATTTTTTTATTAAGTGTAATGTATTCTTATAGGGTCATCCACCAAAATGATAAAAGAAAGGGACTTTGTCCTGTAGCTTAATAGCATTAGCTATTTGTACATGATGGAAAAGTTGTTATTCTCCAGCTGTGTAATCTTTATTTGCAGGAAAAAAGCATGCAGAGGGCGAGGTCTACCAAAGTTCAGGGGCTTCAAAACAAGCTGACTGTCGAGGTTGTAAATTGCCTACTGAGCTTGCATTACTAAATGGCTTTTCAGTAGGGATGGGCTGTCTGAGTCCCAGGATGGCGCCCTGTCCGTTACAAGCTCCAGGCTGCCATCAACTCTTCAGGGGGCTGAGGAAGAAGTGCACTCCTATGGATATCAGAAATGGAAAGAAAATTGCAGGCACTGGCCATCCTTGTGTCTGTGCCCCTTTCCACAGCAGGGAAACAGTTTGATGCCAGTTTTCTTTCTTTCTGACCAAATACCCCCATTGCAAACCATCCTTTCCTCCCCGTCCTTCCATGTTTATTTCTCTTGCTCTGTCCATTTGGCAAATATGATATGATGGGGGCACCTAGGTGGCTCAGTTGGTTAAGCGACTGCCTTCGGCTCAGGTCATGATCCCAGAGTCCTGGGATCGAGTCCCACATCAGGCTCTCAGCTCAGCGGGGAGCGTGCTTCTCCCTCTGACCCTCTTCCCCCTCATGCTGTTTCTCTCTCTCTCTCAAATAAATAAATAAAATATTTTTTAAAAAATGATATGACGGGTTTGAAGCACTTGAGCCTGTTAACTGATACAGCAGGAGATGACAGTTGGTACATATTAGTCTACTCTTCCACAAAGGATAAAAATGAATAAAAATGACTTCAAAGCACTGTGAACATTTATCATGCTCCAAAGTACTAAGTCCACTCAAAAGAATGATATTATAAGCAAAAGCAGCTTCTTTCTTTTTTTTTTAAAGATTTTATTTATTCATTTGAGAGAGAGAATGAGATAGAGAGAGCATGAGAAGGGGGAGGGTCAGAGGGAAAAGCAGACTCCCCGCCGAGCAGGGAGCCCGATGCGGGACTCGATCCTGGGACTCCAGGATCATGACCTGAGCCGAAGGCAGTCGCTTAACTGAGCCACCCAGGCGCCCCAAAAGCAGCTTCTTTCATTGCAAGGAGAAGGCCCCAGGGAAGGCACTCGAATGCTTTAAAATTATCAGTAAGTTTCCATATGGTTCTACTTACAGCTTTGTTAACCACAAGGTGGAGAACCAAAATTATATGTTTGTATAAACTGTGTTCAGCACTTAAGTAAACTTCAAAAATCAATGCAAAACATAGAAGGAGGGCAAGGGTATGTTCTCCTAAGCTACCACAGATTCACTTAGGGTTCTCTCAAATCTCAGGATCCCCTGAATTAAAAATTTACAAAGCTTCCAACTGCAGTGAAGGGACCTAGGGAACCAGGATAAGAAGGGGAAAATCAGGGTCAGGAAAAAAGTGGTTCCCCACCCCAGGTTCTGAAATTGCTAGCAATCTGTGGGGATTCCAATGTATCTACCCTGATCCATCTTAATAGATTAAGAAATATTCTTGTGGTAAACCACAAGCCAGATATTTCCCTGTGACCAAAACCTAAGCCACCAGCCTTCTTTTTAAGCCCATGGCTTGGTAGTCAGTTTCCCTCCAATGAAAGCAGTCAATTCACTAACTTACTCAAACCAGCCCTTTATCACATGGAAACCCCAAAGCCTCAAGAAACAGAAACTTGATGGTTTGAATCTTCAACTTTTCTACCATTTGAGCCAGTGTCAAGTAGACGTAACTCAGTGCCATGTATCTTACTACCAGACAACCCAAGCGGTGGTCCCATGGACCTGGGCCAGGCTGAGAACTATTACCAGTCCACCATGAGAAGCATTTCAAAACCGTAATTGCAATTCGACAGAATAATTTTGTATCTGTTTATTCTAATAATAAAAAATTGGGGTTTCTATTTTATGTCTCTTATTTCCTTTTTTCAATATTTCATTTTTCTCGTATTTTACAAAATGATCAGCCTACAATGGATCAGGAAGTTAAAAGGAAAGGGTCCTTTATTTACCACTGTTAATTTGAAAAATTCCAGTGTGGAAGATTCTGTTTTTGTCTTAGTCCTGAGGAATAGCTTTTGCTATGGGCAAATTCACAAAGTATTGCACTTCCCCAAATTCTGTCAATATGTGTCTATGTTTGGTGTTATTGGATAGCTTCTGGACTTTACTCCTTGAATCTGTCCAAGTCCTCTAAGAAGCAGACAATAACACAGAATTACAGGTGAAAGAGAGTTACTGGGGTAATGCCTGCAAGGGAAAGTGGGGGAGTAGGAGGGGAAGGTGGAGGAGGCTGAGAGAGCATCAAAGTAAAATGCAGGACTGACCCCTGTGAAGGAAAGGAGGAAGGAAGAAAGGAAGGAAAAGAGAGGGGAAGGAAGGTCTTGAACTGCAGTGCATTTCTAAGAAAGTTCAGCAAGGCTGGCCTGGAGTCCCCTTGAACCAACATTACCTCTCAAAAATGGGCCTGCCTTGGGGCATCTGGGTGGCTCAGTCAGTTAAGCAGCCAACTCTTGGCTTTAGCTTAGGTCGTGATCTCTTGGGTCATGGGATCGGGCACCGCATCAGGCTCTGTACTCAGCACAAAGTCTGCTTAAGACTCTCTCTCTTCCTCTCCCTCTGCCCCTCCTCCCACTCATGCATGCGTATGCACTCTCTCTCTCTCTCTAATAAAGAAAGAAAGAAGTCTTTTTTAAAAAATGAGCCTACCTTAGTATCCCTGTCACATTCAGCATTGGCTAGGAATGGGCTTTGGAAAGTGAGACCTGAGAACAAATATAATTACAAAGCAGCGCAGATGAGGCAGTTGTTCAACTACATTCCCTGCAATAGGAGACCTGAAAGACACATTTACACAGCCACGGCATCCCTCCTGACTCCCCTGAGGGGAAGCGACTTCCTTTTTGTGTGCAGGTGAGGAGCAGTGCAGTGGGATTAATGCTTCTGGTCCCCCTATCCCCAGCTTACTAACTCCTCTAACTTACCTAACTGGCAAGACCAAGGGAAGTCTGACATTTGCTGAGCTCTGTTAACCCATGGATAAGACCACAGCATTATAAAAGGAAAGGTGGGTTATTTCTGGTTCTGTGAGCAATTAGATTTTGTGGAACAGGCCATAACTGTCCTTTCAGCTAGCTAGATAACTGTTGGATATGAAAACTCAACTCTCCTTTAGATCTAAGACAAGAAATAACTTCATTCCATAGTTCAGCTTTACCAAGAACCTTCTCACTTTGAGGATTATCTAATCCATAAATAAATTTAATTCTGTTTTTAATCTTTAATTACATTCTTGTCTCTATTTGTCATTTGAATAGAGCTCAGAAAGGAGATTGGCAGTATTTAATTTCCAATGTATGGATGAATGTGAGTTTACTTATCCAAAATACCTACCTTATCCTGAATATAATGCAATTGCCTGCAAAGTACTTATCAGCTCCTTAGGACTTAAAATAATGACTGTAGGGGCACCTGGGTGGCTCAGTTGGTTAAGCGTCTGTCTTTGGCTCAGGTTATGATCCCAGGGTCCTAGGATCAAGCCTAATCAGGCTCCATGCTCAGTGGGGAGTCTGCTTCTCCCTCTGCCTCTGCCCCTCCCTCTCCCCCTGCTCGTGCTCTCTCTCACACATTCTCTCTCTCAAATAAACAAAATCTTTAAAAAAAAAAATGTATATAGCAGTAACTGCTAAATAAATATCCATTGGTGACAGCCCTCGTCACTGAAATAAAAATATCAACCACAACTCCACAGAGAACCATGTTCACAGTTGAAGATAGATATTTATAATCAAACACCTGAGAACCTTTAAAAAAAAATAGAAATACTTTTGACTTCTTAAGAAACTAAGGTGAATGCTTTGGTAAGATGCTCTAAATGGAGGTCTCTTTATAAATACAAGTCTCTGAAAGACCACTCAACCTGGAAACAAGAAGAAAGTTTCATTGGTAAGAATGGTCATTTCATCATGAGATACCAGGAATAACTTCATTAAGAATTTTATGAAGAGAGCTAAATATACAGAAAGCTCAAACCCCTATCAAAATGAGACCCTCCAAAGTGATAACAATTTTTACCACTGGTAAAATGGGAAGTTTGACTTCATCATTTTCTAGTCTACAGAAGAAGATGATGACAGGCAGAAAAACATAAATAGGAACTCAAGCTTTGACTTACCATGGAAAAATTTAAATTAATCCATGGTTGTGTTTTGTCTCTGGATTAATTGTCTTCTTCTGACAGTCATTAAATAACAAAGAGAATCTGTTTATGCTATTAGAAATGTAATAAACATATTGAAACTCAAGAACATAGGCCTGGAACACATTTTATTAAATGACAGAAGCATTGTGAATAGCGTACAAAAATGTCAGGCATAGTCCAAACAGTATTTCCACCAACATTAAAAAGAATATCCAGGAAGCACTTTGAAAAGAGCTTTCAAAGTCATCTGAAATCAGTCTTTAAAGAAAATTATCCTGGAAAATGGAGTGAAGCCAAAGCCATTTCTCCTCTTCTGCTTAGGGATGATGCACTGTTTTCCAGAGGACAGAGTATTACCCAAATCAATTGAACATTTATCATTGAAAAGTCTACATCTTTGTCTGGTTACAGGTCCAGCTGTATAAAAAGCAAAAATATGGTTCCTTTTTTTTTATCAGATCTCCTAAAGACAAAATGTTCCCATGAATTCTAAAGCAGTAAGAGAATTCCTTTAATGACCAGCAATTCACCCAAAAACCTATATTTTCTTGGGCTAATTAAGATAATTGCCTAGTAAATCATCCAGCCTCCAAAGAGATATTTTGTTTGCATAAATGAATTACTATTCATGTATAGAGGTTCATTAAATCCTATGACCCAGAATTATAAGCAACTAAGGCAAAGCCAACACAATTAGTTGAAGATTATAAAATGTGACCTTTTTTCCTGGGCCTTGACCCCACTTAAAAGTGACCACAAAGATCCCATCAAAGGCCTACTCTTGTGAGATGGCTCAGATCAAGTCTGTTTCCTATAGCACTCCCCTCCCAAGATACACTGAAGAAATACTGAGTCTGAGTATCCTCCTCTGATGTCCCAACCAGGCTGTATGTTTCAGTGGCTTTATTTGGACAAAGAAAAACATACAGTACATGTCTTCATTACAATAGCTATGGAAAATTCCATCTGCTACATAATAAAGGAAATTATTAAAGAAGCTTCACACTTGGTACTCTTACAATGGTGCTTTGCATGGAATCAGGGCTCATCATAAATGAATTCATGTACAAGTAGGCTTGATGGGCTAACATTTGGGGGCATGCCATGATCTCACAGGAAACATGGATTCAAATTTGAATCCTTCAACTCTGCCTATAAATAAAGAGGCAAAGGTGTACACAGGTTGTTTTTGCAAGTATCACTTTATCTTCCCAATCACATCATTTTCTTTTTGTATGCTCTAAAGAAACACAAAGTTAAGGTCACTTTTTTGTGTCACCTTCCAGCTAAAGTGGTTATGGTTACAGGCAGATAACTAATATAATATGAGCTCTCCACAGGAAAGATTTCTGCCTTTAGGCATTTGCCAAACTTTAAGCTACACAAGAAAAGAGGTTAAAAAGCTAAACAAAAGTCACTTAAAAGCAGAGCAGAAATCCTCAATAAAACTTTAGGAACTCAAATACAGCAAAGTATAAAAAAGAATAATACACAACAGCAGAGTGGGATTTATTTTAGGTTTGCAACGGAGGTTTGGTACTCAAAAATCAATCATTATCATCTACCACATTCATAGGCCAAAGAAGAAAAGTCATATGACTCAGAAAATCTTTTGACTCAGAAAGATTGACTCATACCAGTTGACTCAGAAAAAGCTTTTGACAAAATTAAAAACCCATTCATTATAAACTTTCAGTACACTAGGAAGAGAGAATTTCCTTAATAACAAAGAGCATCTACCAAAAAACCTTAGAGCTAACATCAAAGATAATGGTAAAATGCTGAGTGCTTTCCCTCTGAGATCAGGAATAAGACAAGAATATATGCTTTTACTACTCTTATTGAACATATTACTGAAAGTTCCAGTCACTGCAATAAGGCAAGAAAAATAAATTAAAAGCATACCTATTGGCAAAGAAGAAATAAAACTGTCTTTACTCACAGAAGACATGATTGGCTATGTAGATAATTCCTAGGAATCTATTAAAAAAAAAAAATCTTGGAACTAGTAAGTGAATTCAGCAAGGTCACAGAATGCAAGATCAGCACATAAAAATTAACTACACTACTATATACTGGCAACAAAAAAGTGGAAAACAAAGCCAAAAACACAAACCATTTACAATTGCTCCAAAGAAAATAAAATTCAATTATTAGGTGTAAACTTAACAAAACACATACAGAATCTACATGATGATAATCACAAAATGTTGATCAAAGATCTAAATACTTGGAGAAATATACTGTGTTCATGGATTAGAAATTTCAACATAGTAAAGATGTCAATTCTTCCTCATTTGTTCTATAGTTTAACACAATTTCTATCAAAATCTTAGTAAGATGTTTCACATAAATATACAAGTGTATTCTGAAATGTATGCAAAAATAGGGAGGACTTAAAATAGCCAAAACGATTTTGTACGAAGAAAAATAAAGTGGGAGTGAGCACTTCACAGGTTTACTATATAGCTACAGTAATCAAGATAATGTGGTACTGGTGGAGGGAAAGATACATAGCTCAGTGGAACAGAACAAAGAAACCAGAATTATATCCAAGTGAATATGATCAATTAATTTGTGACCAAGGTGCAAATAAATTGTACTGAAATAATTAGACATTTACAGTAAAAAGCATGAAATTTGACTGAAACTTTACACCTATACAAAAAAAATTAAAAATGGATCATGGACTTAATTAAATGTAAAACATAAAACTATAGAACTTCTAGGAAAAAATCGCTGATTTTCATGATTCCTTAGGACTGGTAAAGAGTCCTTAGACTTGACACCAAAACTCACATGTGCATGCATACACAGAAACACATAAAGGATTTTAATATGTTAGTTTTATCTCTGGCTGTAAGTTTAGTTTTTTTTATTTTGGCCAAGGTAAAGTATCTTACAGGTACTGACTGAGGATCACAGATCTTGTGCTCTGAGGGGGACTAAACCTTCCTCCAACAATGCTGGTACCTGAACATCTAGCATCTTCAAATTCAAAGTTACCCTAGCCTAGAATGACTGCGAAAAAAGTGCATGAAAATATGGCAAAATGAATCAGCGAGAATGATAATGATTCATGGATTTTACCATTTTGAGCACTTAAATATGTACATATCAATGAAAGGGTATCCTAGTGAATCCGGTGGTCCCAAACTTTTGGTCACCAAAAAGCCCTCTTATTTTTTCAACAATGCACTCTGGGCCGAAAGCTTTGTTACTGAGGCTAATAACTATGAATTATTGAGGGCTTAATATGTGCCTTTTATCATGATAAGCATTTTATATATATCATTTGGTATATAAAAAATTATAGGACAGGTACTATCAATCACGATTGCATATATGAGGAAACAGAAGACAACTGATGCTGAGTAACCTGAAATCACACAGCCAGTGGAACTGGGATTTGAACTCTGGTCTGGCTGATTTCAAAGTCAAAGCTTCTTACCTCTATGATATAACACCTCCCTATGCTAAAATACATAAACATATATTATTAGATAGAACCATAGGTGATTGCTGTCTTTCTAAGTCAAAACTGTTAAATATCTTCAATTTTATATAATTCAGCTTCATGATTAATTCCTTCCCCCATTCTGTTTAGCATGAGAAAACCACAGTTACCATACTAAGTTGATATCGTTCCAGAAAAAAACAAAGGAATTTTCTTTTATTTAGACTATGTACTCCTGATACAGTTTTCATTATCGACTACTATTTCAATTAAGCTGTTTGAAATATTGAAATAGCTCAAGGACTCCAGTTCTGCACTCAGGATGGGAACCACACTGATCAACCTAACTCCCCAGGCCCTTCTTTTTATAGGTAGTGAACAGAAGCCAAGATGACAGACCTAGTGAGTGAAAGCACAGGATTAGAGCTGCTCCTCTGATTCTGCTTCATCCAGAGAAACATGTCTCTGTGATAGGATAGCATCTCGGGTCTGTTCATTTTAGTAAATACAGTTTACCAATAACAATCCCTGGGGCGATTGTTTGCTGAAATAGGGATATATACACAGGATATAAACAGTCTCTAGAACTCTGAGTTTTCTTAGCTCTTTTCCAACTCTGTTAAGAAAGTGGGACATAGAACGGAATGCTTGCCTATTTCTATTTAGACGAAGTGAGAACAATATTTCACAGTGCATATTTCTTCATAATTCTAGCTCATTTGCTCATTCATTAAATGCAAATTTTTCAAAAAGCCAGCAAGCTGAGAAAGCAGGAAGATCATAAATTTAAAAGGGACTATTAATTGAACATCACATAAGGTAGGAGTGCAGCTGGGTTCCCAGGGAGCTGGTTGGGGTGGAGCAGCTTTCTTGCTGTTTGGATGGAGTTGCATAGGACACACAAGGCTCCCCTGCCTTTTGTGGATTTTTTTTGCGGGAGTCATCTGTTTGGTGTGAAGTCTACTGTGAAATGTGATTCAGGAGCAAGAAGATGCCCATTATAGATTGCCTGGAATACTGAGTTTACCTCGAGAGAACTTTGGAAGGTATTTTTAGTAAATAGGAGACAGAGCAGTGATAGCTGAAAAGAAACCAAAGTTTAAGACATAAAGTACCTCAATTTATTAACGGTAACATTTTTAAAAGTTACAATAACAATTTTACTTGGGTATTAACAGGTTAAATATGTGGCTTTCTTCAGGAGCTGGTCACTCATTTACAAAAGCTCCTCATCTTTTAGCAGCTATTGACCTATCAATCATAGAGCACTTCAATGCTAAACCTGGCATTTGAGCGAGCCAGGCAGAACCCATTATTCAGAGTCTCTTCTCCTGGCCCTCCGGAATTAGTGTGTTCTGAGGATTATACTATAATATCTTGTGTTTTTACAGCACCTTTCTCTGGGGAATTGCAAAGGACTTACAGACTTTTACTCTAATCCTCACAAATAGTTCCACAAATAAAGTAAGACTGGATTGCTCTCCTAAGGCATCAGAGGAAAAATTGAGCCATCTGTATCTCAGTAAACATTTTCCAGTGAGGAGAGCAGCTGGTCTAGTGGGAATAACCAGGGTTCCAGTCCCATCTGTGGCCCCATGCTTCTCCACAACCAGAGATTAGTCTCCTAATTGTCTCCTTTTCTTCAGCTATATGGAGAGTTAGGGTTTGCTGTCAAATAGGGCAGACCCCTAATATTTATGGGGCCTGGAGCACAAGTACAAATAGATACCCCCAGATGCTCTGCTCTTCCTACTCTCCATGGTGCTACATATAAAGGGCTTCACGTGGATGCTTGTGGACAGCCCAGCATGTATATCTACTCTCCCAAATGCCTATCCCTCAGCCATTCCTATGGCCTAGGATGGAAAGCCTTGGGCCTTCTGGGTCTTGAGCATCCAAAGTGCAGTCAAAATGAATGCAGGCTTTGGTGCTTAAGACCCTTCCCCTTAAGGAGGGGTGAGGCTGGGAAAAACAGAAAGGTCAGAGTGGAGTCCTCCAAAATGCCAGACCCTAAGCAAGGATCCAGTTGCCAGGTCTCAGATGTCATAGAGATTGTGATGCTCACCCCAGAATCCCTGTGTGACTGAAGGACTTATAGATGCTAGGAGTACTGTAGCTCACAGCCCTCAACCTCAGCCTCAACTGCCAGCATTCTCCTGCTCCCTCTTCCCCCCACAATTGTCCCAGGCTGAAGAGAGTTACCTCAAATAAGTCACACACCGTTCCCATATCCAGTGGCTGATTGATTTACAGGTATGTAAAGTCCTGAGCCCCTCCTTTCAACTGTGGAAAATTCTGAAGAGTCATCCCAGCCTCAGAAGTTCCCCACAGGGTTAGCTGAGGACTTTACCAAGCCTGTACCACAGCCAACTTTTCTTGTGCCCAATCCTGCTTCCTTCCCTCCCCGCAACGTCTCCTGCATGCTATCTCCTCCTCAGAGTCTATTTCCTGGGGAAACTGATCTCCAACAAAGAGTGATACTAGAAACACCTGTCACCCCCCCAAAAAAAAACTGAATAAAAAATATAAAAATATAAAAAACTCATATAAAAAACAGTCAATTAAGTAATGCTATTCTTATGCTTTGTTTTATACAAAGTTAAAATGGGATTTACTTCAGTGTTAATTTAACCAAACTCTGCTTCTCTGTGTTTATTTACTCAGCATTATTTTTGTCCTTAAAGAATTGAGGGAGGAGGCAGGTGATCTGAGGCAGAAGGACTAAAAACAAAAGGTTTTAACCTTCACAACCAAAGATCAAACAAGAAGGTAAGACATTTCTGTTGTTACAGCTGAAACAAAGGGAAATATAGGTTCTTTCTATCTTTCACAGAGCTTCTAACAGAGACCTTCTTTAGAGGATGCACTCTTGGAATTCTGCAAGGACTCCTAATCATTTAGAAACGCCAATGCATCTATTTTCAAAATGCATGGCAATTTTCTGAGTTTTATTGAATGGAGAGAGGAGCAGAATCTATTCTTCCTAGAAGAGGGAAAATGTACAATGTCCAAATGAATTCTGCTCAGCCACCTGCTAGCTATTGTAATCAGGTAACATGACCCGAGAAGAAAGAATTGGAAGTCTAATTTTAAGGAGAGCATGTAATTGGCTATCCTGCTCATTTAGCATCTTCATCTCTTACCTCCTTAAAAAAAGATCTATTTAATGTCAAAATAAGATGATGGTTCACGTTGCTGGAACTGAGACAAGAGGTTGATTCAGCAAGCAAAGATAACAAAGCAGTGGTTAGCAGTCAAACAAAGAATTGCAGAGAACCCAGAGCCCTCATCTGTCCCTGTGACAGGACAAAGATTTCCTAAGGAGGCACAATAAGAAATACATAGTCAGGACATGCATTTCTTAATTTCAATAACTATGGTGTCCACACTTTTATGTACCCAAATTTGGACATGCTGCTATATGATCTAAGAGATGCTCTTCTAACAGGGGAACACAATTGAATTCAGTAATATCCCAGGAAATGCTGGATGTTTAGCATTAAAATTCCACAGCTTCTCTTTTTAACAGGATACTTTTTGAAACTGCTTTTTAGATCTTAATTGTTAATTCTTATCTTCTCCAAGAAAAGTAGAACAGGGACAGAATAAAGCTTAATCAGATACATTCAATGTATAACCATGCCCCAATGAACAGAGCTGCTGAATTCCTAAATTTCCAACTTGGGAAATAGTAAATTTGGTGATAACAGGTAAGAGAGGAAGAAGGAAAAGTTGCCACAAAGACTTTCTTCACTGAGCCAACTGACCAGGAGGACAAGGGTCCACATGGATACCCATGGAGTTGGAAAGATTTATACTTTTCCCAAATTTTTACATTTGAGTGTGGAGGAACTATCTGCTCCTTAGGAAGCCCTAAAGTAATGGGCCATATTCTGAGGGCAAATGATTCAAAGATAATAATAGTTAATATTTACTAAACTATTTTTCTGTTAAGAATATGTGTGCTAGGTACTTTATATTCTCAACAACTCTGTGAAGGAAGTGATATCATCCCCATATTATAGATGAAGAAAATGAGACTCAGAGAATTAGGTAATTGGTTCAAGATCACAAAGCTTCATGGAGTCAGGATTCAACCTCAAGTCTGAACCTCCAAAGCTCTCTGTTTTCCACTACAACTAAGTCTCTTTAATCCTGAAATCAATGGTAAACATTTTAATTGACAGTTTGAGGTGAATAATTTCTGGGATCATTAAATCATTATTTGTGCATTTGCTCTGCTCTTTCTTTCTGTGACAGTTTACTCAGTAGATTAAATCAAAAAATATCTTTGTATATGTGATTATCAGATCACCTATGAACCCAACCTGGCAATCTTAGTGAGGTAAATAGATACCAGACGTGCTTATGGAATCCAGAACAATTTGGGTATCCCTATGCCTGTGTCTCTGTGCCCTTGGCTCAACATCTGAGGGGCTGTGACTGTTATCAGTTCTGATGTCACTTACCTCCCATGAGTGGTGTATGATCTGCAAAGATGGTCACCAATAAATATTCCCATCTTTATAGGCACATGCCCATCAAGAGTTCAAGACTACATCTGGGCTGACTGTGTGGTTTGTGTTGACCAACAGTATGTGACAGAAGTGACTCATGCTGTTTGAGTTCTAGACCCAGGCCTCAAGAGACCAAGCAACTTCTCCTTTCACTCTTGTTTGGAACCCTGAGCTACTATGTAATGAAGCTCAGTTATTCTGGCGGGCACACTGCTTGTAAAGAGGAGTCCAACTCAATAATCAGTATGAATCAGCATATGTGTAAACAAACCACCATGTACCATCAAGCCCCAAAAGAATGCAGCCATATAAGTGAGCCCACCTGACACCATGTAGAGCAGAAAACATGGATCAGCTGAGCCCAGCCAACCAACAAAACTCTAATAAATTACAGTTATTGTTTTAAGCCCCTAAGTTTGTAATGTAGTAATAGGTAACTGATATATGCGGGTCTATCATGGCTATTGTTCCAGAATAAACAACAAAGCTAAACTCTATCTTCCAGTAACCAGCTTATAGAATACATATTCTAAATACTGCAGGCAAATCAAAAGTAATGAAATCTTGCCATTTGCAATGACATGGATGGAACTGGAGGGTATTATGCTGAGCGAAATAAGTCAATCAGAGAAAGACAAGTATCATATGATCTCACTGATATGAGGAATTCTTAATCTCAGGAAACAAACTGAGGGTTGCTGGAGTGGGGGGTGGGGTGGGAGGGATGGGGTGGCTGGGTGATGGACATTGGGGAGCGTATGTGCTATGGTGAGCGCTGTGAATTGTGCAAGACTGTTGAATCACAGATCTGTACCTCTGAAACAAATAATACATTATATGTTAAAAAAAAAAAAAGATAGCAGGAGGGGAAGAATGAAGGGGGGAATCGAGGGGGAGATGAACCATGAGAGACTATGGACTCTGAGAAGCAAACTGAGGGTTCTAGAGGGGAGGGGGGTGGGGAATGGGTTAGCCCGGTGATGGGTATTAAGGAGGGCATGTATTGAATGGAGCACTGGGTGTTATATGCAAACAATGAATCATGGAACACTACATCAAAAACTAATGATGTAATGTATGGTGATTAACATAACATAATAAAACAAACAAATAAATACTTCAGGCAAAACCAACTGCCAACTGAAGGTAGGTGGTAAAAGGGAGACCACTCTGCACTAGTTTCTCCATACCTTCAGTCAGCAATAAGACTGGATCAACTAGCTTGTTCAGCAGAGGTGCTACAGGCCCTCTGGATCAATTAATCATTCAGCTCTCTCCTGTAAACCGACATTTTCCTCAGTCCTTTCCATAAGAGAAGATAAACAAAAATATCAATTCAAAGCTATGGATCTCAAATCTGAAAAATCTCAGATCTCAAAAATAAGCTTGAAATCTAGCTCCATAGAGCCCAACTACTGGGCTACCCTTGCCAGCCTTAGGGCCCCCTTCAAACTGTCTTCAGATAGCAGTTCTACATCCCAGCATTAATGTGCAAGAAATTTTCACTTCCTCTTTCCCACTTTTCTGTAGGAGACAGAATCTCACTGCCTCCATGAGAAGAAGGAAATGTTCTTCCCCAGGTTCTCAAGATGCACCTCGAGTAACATAATCCTCAACCAGGTGTTTCATTCAAGGGCAATATTTGCCCTTAGACCTACTTGGCACCAATGGTGTATAAGAGTTCCTTCAATTTCTCAGCCTCTTCATTCAGAGCCCTTTTGTAGTTTATTTCCCCATTAAAATGAAAACACTAATCTAAAATGATACATGCACCCCTGTTTATGACAGCATTATTTACAAGCCAAGTTATGAAAGCAACCTAACTGTCCACTGATAGATGAATGGATAAAGAATATGTGGTATATATATAATAGAATATTTCTTGGAGGCGCCTGGGTGGCTCAGTTGGTTGGGTGACTGCCTTCGGCTCAGGTCATGATCCTGGAGTCCCAGGATCGAGTCCCACATCAGGCTCCCTGCTCGGCAGGGAGTCTGCTTCTCCCTCTGAACCTCCTCCCTCTCATGCTCTCTGTCTCTCATTCTCTCTCTCTCAAATAAATAAATAAAATCTTTAAAAAAAAAAAGAATATTTCTTGGCCATAAAAAAGAATGAAATCTTGCCATTCATGACAATAGGGATGCTCCTAGAAGGTATTATGCTAAGTGAAATAAGTAAGACAGAGAAAGACAAATACGACATGATTTCACTTACATGTGGAATCTAAAGAACAAAATAAGTGAACAAACAAACAGAAACAGACTCCTAGAGAACAAACTGATGGCTAGTGGTCACCAGGGGAAAAGGGAGTGTGGGGATGGGTGAAATAGGTAAAGGAGATTAAGAGGTACAAACTTCCAGATATAAAATAAATAAGTCATAGGGATAAAAAGTACACCACAGGGAATACAGTCAATAACACTGCAGTAACTTTGTACAGTGATAGTTGGTAACTACACTTATCATGGTAAGCATTTCATAAGGTATATAATTATCAAACCACTAAGTTGTATACCCGAAACTAATCTTGTATCCTAACTATATTTCAATTTTAAAAACATATAGCTACCACTACTAATAATAACTTTTCCATTACCCCAAACAAACAAAAAATTTCTTTCCCCATTGTATGGATTTAAGAAGCTTTATTATTTACCATCTTCGGATGGTATTCTGGTTTTATAAATACACAAACTCTGAAAAATTTTCATTGCACAGAAAAACTTTCTCTAAAAGAGGGATGAGACATGCAGAAAATAATGAAACTCATTCTACAGAGAGTAAATTAACCAGCTGAATTCAGAGAGAGGCAGAAGAAGGGAAGGCTGCATTACAGGGGAATTAAATTCAAGGTTTAGTAATCACTGGATTGCTGTCTTCATGATGTTTGAACTGCCTTGAAAGTGATACTAAAAAAGGGTGAGGGGAGTAGGAAGGGAACTTCCTTGGTAGAAAATCCAAGAAGAGTCAGAAAGAGATGACTTTCCAACACAAGATAAAAAGGTCAAAGGACAGGGCAAAAAGCTAGTCTTTGAGAACAAATAAAAAGAGGAAACTAGAGTGGGAAAGCCCACTCTGAGTCTGAGAAACAGTGTTCTTGGTAATAGTTCTTAAAAATAGTCCAGAGCTACTTAAATATTGTGATGACAGAATTTTATTTTTTGTGGGAGTTTTTTTAATTATTATTTAAACATTTGAGGTTTATTAAGTTAAGTTTTAGTAAAGATCATCTTTTTTTTTTTTTAATTAAAAAGAAAAAGAACTCCCTTTTCTATACTGATCAACCACTTCATTATGTCACAGGGTTCAGGACCCTATGATCATGCCTCTCTACTCCACGAGGTTATTGGAGGCCTATCAGAAGGGGGATTTCCAAAAAAGAGAAAACTCATCTCCTGAATCTCATATAGTCATGGGAAGGACAGCTGTGCATATCCTCTTTGCATTGGATCCTCAAGTTATGAATTGGCTGCCATGCCTATAGCAAAATGCCCCTGGTCAGCTTCTCCTCCTTCTCCCCTGCTACTTCTCAGTTATTACCCTCCATCCCCCTTTGATACCTCTGAGTGCACTTTTGACTCTCAGTTTCCACATATTCCAGGCAAATTTTGATTTAATTATTTGTGTTGTATCATGGACCACAAGAATACACAATTAATCAGTTTCTGGAGGAGGCCCGTGTCCCCTTTGAAACCTCATTTTCACTTTTAAAAAACCAGCATTCTCATGGAGGTATCATTTCCTTATTTAGAAAAGGATTGTCTGCTGTTTGTTGGCCAGATTCCCTAACTCACCCAAGTTAGAATATCTAACATCTACCAAACACTTCTTCTGTGCCAGACACAATGCTCAGTGTCTTCATGACTCTTTGAGGGAAGCAGGATTATCTTCCTCAGTTCACAGTTGAAGAAGCTGGAATAATCTGATTTGCCCTGACTATGCCCTAGTGAGTGGCAGAGCTAGACACTGACCCTTTCTTTATCTCCTGGCCCCAGGGACTATTGCTTCCTGCAAGAAAAGAAATAAATGCCATAGTTGATCAGACCAAATCTCTTCAAACTGGCTGCCAGAGCTGTTTCTACAAAATACTCTCGATAAACTGGTTTGAATTTCCCATCAATAACTTAATCTTAAATACCGCTTGCTCAATGTGTTTACTTTGAACTCTACTGTTGATTTATAGTAACTCTAAACCCAGTTTTTGAGTATGCTAGGTTGGAGTATCCACTTCTCCACCACCACTAGGTAAGGAAGATATCTAATGTCCTATCTCCCCTTCTCTCTCATTTCACATACGAAAGTGAACCATGACAACTGCTAGATTGCCTACCACCTATGAGGTTTAACAGAAGACGGCAGAACAACTTAAATGTCAATGAGGATCATTTCCTAAATCTCCACCTCTTTGAAAACAGCATTTGTGATTATATCCACCCTTTATCTCCATTTAGTTTATTCCCTGTCCCTCCGAACCTTGCTTTCTGACCCGAGCAGGCAGATACATTCAGAATATTTCAATATAACCTCTTGCCATTGGCTCTTGTCAGATTCAGCCAGTGGGAAGCAGGGTCAGGAGATCAGAAGCAGGAAGAGAGTGAGGGCAGGGGGTTATTCCCGGGTTCTGTGCTGGGCCGTGGGTTGGCTGCACTCCTCCGCTATAGGCCACAGTTCCTGTCAGGAAGCCCTCTGGACACAGCTCCCTCAGGGCTGCCCTTACCTCTCCTTCCACTTGTTCCTTCAGCCCTGACAGAATTAACAGGTACCCATATTGGCATAGGGTACATAGCACCCCTGGTGCTTTTCTGAAGCCATGCCCACACCCTTGAAAATAGACTTTTCATCAAACTCCTCTCAAATTACCCAATCTTAATGTGCCATCTGTTTCCTGTCAAAATCTTGACTGATACAATATTGAAAATCTTGGCAAGAACCTAGAGCCTCACTAAAACATTACCACTCATTGACTGAATCCAATGAAGACCAGAAGGTCTATTTCTTTCTGTGTAAGTAAAAACACTGCAAATATAACACATCAGAAGGAAAAAAGATATGTTTATTTTTGTAATTATGAGAAGTTAAGGTGCCCTGAAGTGCAATGTTGCTTGGGAATCCAAAATGTCTGATAGTATCGTGCACCCTCCTTGTTCTTTCTTATTCTCTTGCCTTCTTGACTCAGAGTAACATAGAGGCCACCTGCCTCTAGGAGTCTGGGATCCAGTCCTTCATCTGTCACCTAATAACTCTGACCCTGACTATAATATATAATCTCCCTAAGCCTTGGTTCCTGGTATGAACTAAATGTTTGTGTCCCCTTAAAATTTTATATGTTGAAGCCCTAATTCCCAATACGATGGTATTTGAAGAGGCGGGTTCAGGGAAGTAACTGAAGTTGGATGAGGTTATAAAGGTAAGCCCTCATGATGGAATTGGTGCCCTGATAAGAAGAGACCCCAAAGAGCTTGCTCTCTTCTCTCTCCATGGGAGGACACAGTGAGAGAAGGTTATCTGCAAACAAGGAAGAACGCTCTCACCAGAAACAGAACCCTGTCAGACCTTAATCTTAGACTTTCTAGCCCCCAGAACTGTGAGGAAATGAATTTCTGCTTGTCGAGCCATGCAGTCTGGTATCTCATTAAGGTAGCCCATACATACTGACACAGTTCCTTCACCTTGAAACTAGAGATGATTATATTAGACTACCCACATTGGAATGTCTCTCCCAATTTACGAGTTTAACAGCCTTGGTCAGGTTGGTTAACTGTACCTCATCTGTAAAATTAGAATAATTAATAATACTTCTTCAGCTTGTTGGTAGGATTAAATGAGATAAGCCAAGTAAAGTACTTAGGACAGTGTCTGGCACTTACTAAATCTCAACTAACATTAATCATCACTATCACTGCTATGGAAACTCTGCTATGAATGAATAACTCTGCCAAGGATGGGAGAGGGTCAGCAAAGTCTTCTCAGAAGAGGTGATGAAGGGAGGAGGCAAGACCACATCATTTTGCCCAAAATATCCAAGCCTAGGTTAGCCATGTGAGTGCTTATTCCTGCTCTTTAGTGTATTAATATTTGAAACAATAATCCAGTTACAAATGTGTGACTTTACTAAGTAGAACTTATGTTATGAGCAAAAGAAGAGTAAGTGTAGAAAATGAATTGACCAGTAAGAGGGGATTCAATAGGTACTTCATGAGTTCACTGCTTATCCTTCTGGATGAGGAGTAAGGAGTAGGCATAATATGGGCAGCTAGAGAGAGGATGCACTTAATCTTAAACCTCTTTATGATAGGATGCACAGCCTTACTGAATTCTGTGGATGAGAATTCCCTAACCAGACTGTATATTCCTTTTAGTCAAAATCAGACTTCATTTTATACTTGACCTGCCACACACACACTCTCTCCAGAAGCATCTTAGAGTACTGAGCACACAGTAGGCTTCAACACATCTTTACTAAATGAACAAATGCTACGTAAACTGCCCCTCACACTGTCAGGCCATGGAAGATTTCCTTGAAAAGAAAGAATCTGAGGAGCCATGTGAGTGACAAGTACAAGATGGGAGTTCACAAGCAGGGGGTTGTTTTCAGGCAAAGAAATGGCGTGGGAAAGGTTAGGTTTATAAGTAATTTTTCACAGCATTTTGAAACTCTTGTTTTCTGGTTTTGTTTTAAAAAGAATTGCATCAACATAAGAAGGAAAAGAAAAAAAGAAGAAGAGGGATGGGGTGGGGGAAGAGAGAAGAGGAAGAAGAAGGCCCTAAAAGCCCTGGGAGAAGCCCAGGGACAGATTGGGGTTAGAACTCCTGAAAGAGCAGAAGTCCTCACCGTTTCTGTGGGAAATGGGGAACATTGAAGCCAACTAGAGGCTGAGGCAGTCAGACCATTACCTGCTCTACAACCCAGGGCTGACTCACATAAACACATAAGATAAGGAACTATTCAATTATCAACCCGCACCCCATGTTTCTCTAGATTTGACAAAATGCATTTAATCCACACTCGGAATTTTTTGGAGACTCACCCCTTTGCTACTCCCAATTGCTGCAGAGTAATGGAAGATAGCAAGATGAACTAGAATAGAATCTGTTCCCAGTGACTTTTCTATCTTGAGGGATATGAAACACACAAAAGTGACTATACAGAAAAGAATATTATATGTAAGAGATTGACTCCTACACCAAAAAAAAATTTTAATCAAATTACCTAGGGCTGGTCAGAGAGGAAGAAGAGGAGTAACAGGTCTCTCACAGGAGGTGGTTCTGAGAAATGTCCTGAGGAAATGGAGAACTTGGCTTGGCTGGAGTAAGTAAGGTCATTCCAAATAAGGGTGGTGGGAATTATCTGGGGAAAAGGTAGACAAAAATAAGCAAGATATATTTATCACTTAGAAACTGTGTTCCAAGGGGGTGGAGCAAGATGGTGGACGAGTAGACCTGGATTTCATCTGGCCCCAGGAATTCAGCTGGATAGGGATCAAACCATTCTGAACACCTACAAACTCAACAGGAGATCGAAGAAAAGAAGAGCAACAACTCTCTGAACAGAAAAGCGACCACTTTCTGGAAGGTAGGATGTACGGAGAAGTGCATCCGAGGCGATATTTGAGAGGATAGACAGCGGGGGAGGGGACCTCCATCGGCTGCTTCTGGCAAGTGATAGAGCCATGGAGCACAAAATTGGAAATTTTAGAAGTCGGCTCCGCTGAGGGACGTCGCTCCAGTGGCTAAGTGGGGGGGTGGAATCCTCGCGGGACAGTGTGGTCTCAGGACCCTCGGGGTCACAGAAAGACCGGGGGTGCCTGAGTGTGGCAGAGCTCCCGGGGATCGGAGCAGGGAAGTCGGCTGCAGAGACGCAGCCAAGGCATGGGCTCTCAGCTCGGGGTTGCCATAAACCGGGATCCACAGCACAGTCGGGCCACTGCTCCTCCAGCAGGGACCCAACAAGCAGCAGATCCCAGGAGACTCCCCTTCCTCCCCCGGGAGGAGTGGTGGGGAGCACACCACAGGGATCTGCTGGGTTTGGAGACTCCACACCGAGTCAGGTGCCAGAGATAGAAACGCTCGGTCACAGGCCGGATGAGCACGGAGTGCAACCGGAGACCAGGGAGACAGGAGTGATTGACTGCTTTTCTCTGGGGGCGCACTGAGGAGTGGGGGCCCAAGTTCTCGGCTCCTCCGGGGTGGAGATTGGAAGGTTGCCATATTCACTCTCAGCCTCCAAAGTTGTACAGAAAGCTTACAGGGAACAAAAGCTCCCGAGAGCAAACCCAAGCAGATGACTTAGCCCGGACCCAGCAAGGGCAGGGCAATTCCGCCTCCGGCAAAGACAATTGGGAACCACGGCAACAGGCCCCTCCCCCAGAAGATCAGCGAGAACAGCCAGCCAAGACCAAGTTTACCGATCAATGAGAACGGCAGAACTCCAGCACTACGGGAATACTGCACATAGAATTCATGACTTTTTTACCATGATTCTTTAATGTTTCAAAGTTAAATTTTTTAACTGTCTTTTTTTTTTTGAATTTTTCTTTTTCCCTTTTTCAACCAACATCTTATCCATCCCTTTTTTAAAAAAACATTTTTATTTTTCATGTTTAGAGTCATATTCTATCCCTTCATAGTAGTTACCCTTATTTTTGGCACATATATATAAGTTGTTCTCTCTTTAAAATTTTGAGATACAGTTTCTTCTAACAGATCAAAATATACCCTAAATCTCTAGTGTATGGCTTTGTTCTAGTCTCCTGCCTGATCACATTCTCTCCCTTTTTTTTTCTTTTTTTTAAATCCTCTTCTTTCTTTTTTCAAACAACTTCTTATCAATTCCTTTTATAAAATTTTTTATAATTTTCATCTTTACAGTCATATTACATCCCTTCATCATATCAACCCTTATTTTTGTACATATATAAGTTTTTCTTTCTTTAAAATTTCGGGAGGCACTTTCCTCTAACAGACCAAAATACACTCAAAATCTAGTGTGTGGCACTGATCTATGCACCAGCTTGATCATATTTGATCATATTCTGTTTTTTTGTTTTGTTTTGTTCTGTTTTTGATTGTTTTTATCTTTTTCTTTTTTCTTTCTTTCCCTTTTTTCCCCAAGCTTCAGGTCTTTTCTGATTTGTTTAGAGAATATTTACTGGGGACATTGTTACCCTGTTAGCATTTTGTTCTCTCATTCATCTATTCTCCTCTGGACAAAATGACAAGACGGAAAAAAATACCTCAACTAAAAGAACAAGAGGTAGTACCGACTGCCAGGAACCTACTCAATACGGACATTAGTACGATGTTGGATCTAGAGTTAAGAATCATGACTTTAAAGATACTAGCTGGGCTTGAAAAAAGCATGGAAGTTATTAGAGAAACCATTTCTGGAGAAATAAAAGGACTAAAATCTAACCAAATCGAAATCAAAAAGGCTATTAATGAGGTGCAATCAAAAATGGGGGCACTAATTGCTAGGATAAATGAGGCAGAGAGGGAATCAGTGATATAGAAGACCAAATGATGGAATATAAAGAAGCTGAGAAAAAGAGAGATAAACGACTACTGGATCACGAGGGCAGAATTCAAGAGATAAGTGATACCATAAGACAAAACAACATTACAATAATTGGGATCCCAAAAGAAGAAAGAGAGAGAAGGACAAAAGATATATTGGAGCAAATTATAGCAGAGAACTTCCCTAATTTGGGGAAGGAAACAGGCATCAAAATCCAGGAAGCACAGAGAACCCCTCTCAAAATCAATAAAAATAGGTCAACACCCCGACATCTAATAGTAAAACTGACGAGTCTCAGAGACAAAGAGAAAATCCTGAAAGCAGCTCGGGAGAAGAGATCTGTAACCTACAATGCTAGAAACATTAGATTGGCAAAAGACCTATCCACAGAGACCTGGCAGGCCAGAAAGGACTGTCATGATATATTCAGAGCACTAAACGAGAAAAATATGCAGCCAAGAATACTATATCCAGCCAGGCTGTCATTGAAAATAGAAGGAGAGATAAAAAGCTTCCAGGACAAACAAGAACTAAAGGAATTTGCAAACATGAAACTAGCCCTACAAAACATATTGAAAGGGGTACTCTAAGCAAAGAGAGAGCCTAAAAGTAACATAGACCAGAAAGATACACAGACAATATACAGTAACAGTCACCTTACAGGCAATACAATGGCACTAAATCCCTATCTTTCAATAGTTACCCTGAATGTAAATGGGCTAAATGCCCCATTCAAAAGACACACGCTATCAGATTGGATAAAAAAACAAGACCCATCAATATACTGTCTGCAAGAGACTCATTTTAGACCCAAAGACACCCCCAGATTGAAAGTGAGGGGGTGAAAAACCATTTACCATGCTAATGGACACCAAAAGAAAGCTGGGGTGGCAATCCTTATATCAGACAAATTAGATTTTAAACCAAAGACTATAATAAGAGATGAGGAAGGACACTATATCCTACTTAAAGGGTCTCTACAACAAGAAGATCTAACAATTGTAAATATCTACGCCCCTAACATGGGAGCAGCCACTTATTAGCCAATTAATAACAAAAGCAAAGAAACACATTGACAACAATACAATAACAGTGGGGGACTTTAACACCCCCCTCACTGAAATGGATAGATCATCTAAGCAAAAGATTAACAAGGAAATAAAGACTTTAAATGACACACTGGGCCAAATGGACTTCACAGACATATTCAGAAAATTGCATCCCAAAGCAACGGAATACACATTCTTCTCTAGTGCCCATGGAACATTCTCCAGAATAGATCACATCCTAGGTCACAAATCAGGTCTCAACCAGTACCAAAAGATTGGGATCATTCCCTGCCTATTTTCAGACCACAGTGCTTCGAAACTAGAACTCAATCAAGAGGAAAGTCAGAAAGAACTCAAATACATGGAGGCTAAAGAGCATCCTACTAAAGAATGAATGGGTCAACAAGGAAATTAAAGAAGAATTTAAAAAATTCATGGAAACCAATGAAAATGAAAACACAACTGTTCAAAATCTTTGGGATGCAGCAAAGGCATCCTAAGAGGAAAGTATATAGCAATACAAGCCTTTCTCAGGAAACAAGAAAGGTCTCAAATACACAACCTAACCCTCCACCTAAAGGAGCTGGAGAAAGAACAGCAAATAAAGCCTAAACCCAGCAGGAGAAGAGAAATAATAAAGATCAGAGCAGAAATCAATGAAATAGAAACCAAAAGAACAGTAGAACAGATCAATAAAACTAGGAGCTGGTTCCTTGAAAGAATTAACAAGATTGATAAACTCCTGTTCAGACTAATCAAAAAGAAAAGAGAAAGGACCCAAATCAACAAAATCATGAATGAAAGAGGAGAGATCACAACCAACACCAAAGAAATACAAACAATTACCAGAACATATTATGAGCAATTCTATGCCAGCAAATTAGATAATCTGGAAGAAATGGATGCATTCCTAGAGATGTATCAACTACCAAAACCGAACCAGGAAGAAATAGAAAACCTGAACAGACCTATAACCACTAAGGAAATTGAAGCAGTCATCAAAAATCTCCCAACAAACAAAAGCCCAGGGCCAGATGGCTTCCCAGGGGAATTCTACCAAACATTTAAAGAAGAATGAATACCTATTCTTCTGAAACTGTTCCAAAAAATAGAAATAGAAGGAAAACTTCCAAACTCGTTTTATGAGGCCACCATTACCTTGATCCCCAAACCAGACAAAGACCCCATCAAAAAGGAGAATTACAGCCCAATATCCTTGATGAACACGGATGCAAAAATTCTCACCAAAATACTAGCCAACAGGATCCAACAGTACATTCAAAGGATTAGTCACACCACGACCAAGTGGGATTTATCCCTGGGCTGCAAGGTTGGTTCAACATCCGCAAATCAATCAATGTGATACAATACATTAATAAAAGAAAGAACAAGAACCATAGGATCCTCTCAATAGATGCAGAAAAAGCATTTGACAAAGTACAGCATCCTTTCTTGATCAAAACTCTTCAGAGTATAGGGATAGAGGGTACATACCTCAATATCATAAAAGCCATCTATGAAAAACCCACAGCGAATATCATCGTCAATGGGGAAAACCTGAGAGCTTTCCCCCTAAGGTCAGGAACATGGCAGGGATGTCCACTATCACCACTGCTATTCAACATAGTATTAGAAGTCCTAGCCACAGCAATCAGACAACAAAAAGAAATAAAAGGCATCCAAATCAGCAAAGAAGAAGTCAAACTCTCACTCTTTGCAGATGATATGATACTTCATGTGGAAAACCCCAAAGACTCCACCCCAAAACTGCTAGAATTCATACAGGAATTCAGTCAAGTGGTAGGATATAAAATCAATGCACAGAAATCAGTGGCATTTCTATACAACAACAACAAGACAGAAGAAAGAGAAATTGAGGAGTCGATCCCATTTACAATTGCACCCAAAACCATAAGATACCTAGGAATAAATCTAACCAAAGAGGCAAAGGATCTGTACTCAGAAAACTATAAAACAGTCATGAAAGAAATTGAGGAAGACACAAAGAAATGGAAAAACGTTCCATGCTCATGGATTGGAAGAACAAATATTGTGAAGATGTCAATGCTACCTAGAGCAATCTACACATTCAATGCAATCCCCATCAAAATACCATCCACTTTTTTCAAAGAAATGGAACAAATAATCCTAAAATTTGTATGGAACCAGAAAAGACCCCGAATAGCCAGAGGAATTTTGAAAAAGAAAAGCAAAGCTGGTGGCATCACAATGCCAGACTTAAAGCTCTATTACAAAGCTGTCATCATCAGGACAGTATGGTACTGGCACAAAAACAGACACATAGATCAATGGAACAGAACAGAGAGCCCAGAAATGGACCCTCAACTCTATGGTCAACTCATCTTCCACAAAGCAGGAAAGAATGTCCAGTGGAAAAAAGACAGTCTCTTCAACAAATGGTGTTGGGAAAATTGCATAGCCATGTGCAGAAGAATGAAACTGGACCATTTCCTTACACCACACACAAAAATAGACTCAAAATGGTTGAAGGACCTAAATGTGAGACAGGAGTCCATCAAAATCCTAAAGGAGAACACAGGCAGCAAACTCTCCGACCTCAGCCGCAGCAACTTCTTCCTAGAAACATCGCCGAAGGCAAGGGAAGCAAGGGCAAAAATGAACTGTTGGGACCTCATCAAGATAAAAAGCTTTTGCACAGCAAAAGAAACAGTCAACAAAACCAAAAGACAACCGACAGAATGGGAGAAGATATTTGAAAATGACATATCAGATAAAGAGCTAGTATCCAAAATCTATAAAGAACTCATCAAACTCAACACCCAAAGAACAAAGAATCCCATCAAGAAATGGGCAGAAGACATGAACAGACATTTTTCCAAAGAAGACATCCAAATGGCCAACAGACACATGAAAAAGTGTTCAACATTGCTTGGCATCAGGGAAATCCAAATCAAAACCTCAATGAGATACCACCTCACACCAGTCAGAATGGCTAAAATTAACAAGTCAGGAAATGACAGATGTTGGCGGGGATGCGGAGAAAGGGGAACCCTCCTACACTGTTGGTGGGAATGCAAGCTGGTGCAACCACTCTGGAAAACTGTATGGAGGTTCCTCAAAAAGTTGAAAATAGAGCTACCATACGACCCAGCAACTGCACTACTGGGTATTTACCCCAAAGATACAAATGTAGGGATCCTAAGGGGTACGTGCACCCCGATGTTTATAGCAGCAATGTCCACAATAGCCAAACTGTGGAAAGAGGCAAGATGTCCATCAACAGATGAATGGATAAAGAAGATGTGGTATATATATATACAATGGAATATTATGCAGCCATCAAAAGGAATGAAATCTTGCCATTTGCAATAATGTGGATGGAAGTGGAGGGTGTTATGCTGAGCGAAATAAGTCAATCAGAGAAAGACATGTATCATATGACCTCACTAATATGAGGAATTCTTAATCCCAGGAAACAAACTGATGGTTGCTGGAGTGGGGGGTGGGGTGGGAGGGACAGGGTGGCTGGGTGATAGACATTGGGGAGGGTATGTGCTATGGTGAGCGCTGTGAATTGTGCAAGACTGTTGAATCACAGATCTGTACCACTGAAACAAATAATGCAATATATGTTAAGAAAAAAAGAGAAGAAGAAGAAGAAGATAGCAGGAGGGGAAGAGTGAAGGGGGGAAATCAGAGGGGGAGATGAACCATGAGAGATGATGGACTCTGAAAAACAAACTGAGGGTTCTAGAGGGGAGGGGGGTGGGAGGATGGGTTAGCCTGGTGATGGGTATTAAAGAGGGCACATTCTGCGTGGAGCACTGGGTGTTATGCACAAACAATGAATCATGGAACACTACATCTAAAACTAATGATGTAATGTATGGGGATTAACATAAGAATAAAAAATTAAAAAAAAAAACTCATGATATAATGTATGATGATTAACATAACAATAAAAAGTTTTTTTAAAAAGTCAAAAAAGAAACTGTGTTCCAAAACCCCCAAATAGTATTACTGAGCACATTTGGGATTTATTGTTCTCCCACATAAAAGAAATCCAAAGGGAGCTGATCCAGATCTGGTATGGTGTTCCCTGATATATCAGACACCCAGGCTCTTTCTAGTTTTCTGGTTCACCATCCTTGAGATATAACCCTTATATTCTTAGGATCTAAAATGGCTGCTGAAGCTCCAGCCATCATGTCTATGTTTCAGACAAAAGGAAGGAGGAAAAGCTAGAATAAATAGGCATATGCTTCTCCTTTGAGGAGCTTCCCCAACAACTTTCATTTATATCTCATTGGCTAGAATTCTGTCACATGGCTACCTTCTACCTGCAAGGGAGGCTCAGGTATATGCTGTTTGCTGGGCACTGCAGTATTCCCAATGGAATCAAATAATTAAAAAATAAAAAATAATTCTAGAGTTTAGCAACAAATAATAGCAAAAAGGTTTTCCACAAGAGATGAAGAATGCATGTAAAAAAGGAACCCTGTAATTTGTGGCCTATGTCAGACTTTGAAGAGAGGGTTGAAGCCAAAGTGAAAACTGCTGCTCTTACAAAGTAGGTTGGTTTTGAAAAGATGGATTAAAAGGATGCCTGGGTGGTTCAGTCAGTTAAGCATCTGCCTTCGGCTCAGGTCATGATCTCAGGATCCTGGGATCGAGTCCCGTGTCGGGCTCCCTGCTTTGCAGGGAGTCTGCTTCTCCCTCTCCCTCTGCCCCCCATCCTGCTTGTGCTTGCATGTCCTCTCTCTCTCTCAAACAAATAAATAAAAATCTTAAAAAAAAAAAATGATGGATTAAGATGTTGTCAAAGAGCTCTTGAAAAAACTCATACAGAGGAATTGTTAAGTGCAGAAGTTGTTCCAGTGGACAAGCAAGATCAATCACCATGGAAACATGCTCAGGACCAAGAGAGCACATAACTGGACCTGGCGGTCACTGGCTCACACACTGTCTGACACTTAGAGGCCTCTTTAAGGACCATCAATACCCAAATGTCTCTCTTAATACCTTCAAGCTCCCTCTTGTTGACATTTGGTACATTTTCTTTCTTTCTTTCTTTCTTTTTAAAGATTTTATTTATTTATTTGACAGAGAGAGACAGCAAGAGAGGGAACACAAGCAGGGGGAGTGGGAGAGGGAGAAGCAGGCTTCCCGCAGAGCAGGGAGCCCAATGCGGGGCTTGATCCCAGGACTCTGGGATCATGACCTGAGCCAAAGGCAGACGCTTAACAACTGAGCCACCCAGGCGCCCCAACATTTGGTACATTTTCAAACTGTCCTCATGTGATTTTGACTTCCCATCAGTTGAGTTTAAAATATAAATCAGGAAATTTCAACACCAGTTTGTTTGTATTTTGTTGTATTTTAGAAAAATAAATGTAATTTTTAAATATGGATGAAAAATACTGATTTAAGACATAAGCATATTCTCTTAAGTTTTAAAAATCGAGAGGCATTCTACCCGAGCAATGTTAAGCAGGAAGACATTCTGCAGAGCATGCCTATGGCTACACAGTGTGCACACCGAGTCTGGCAGGAGATAAACACATACAGTTAACATGCCTCCCAGACAGCTCAAAGCCCCTGAAGCACCGTTCGTACTGGGATATAAGCCAATTGTACCCCTAGGACACAACTCTGTAGAGGAGCCTGTGAATGCTGTCCATGCAGTGACCCTGGTAGCAGGTATCTATGGAAGAGGAAGCCACTCTAGGATTACCACACGGCCAACCATGAAAACAACTGTAATAATTTGTTTTCATTTATAAATGTTTTACTATTTATTTATTTATTTTTGTGTGTGTGATGAGCAGTGGGTGTTATATGCAACTAACAAATCATTGAACACTACACCAACGAGTAATGACGTACTATATGTTGGCTAATTGAATTTAAATTTTTAAAAAAATGTTCTACAATTTAAAAGATGGTTAACATATGAGCCAATGTGGCTCATCTGGTTTTTTTTACCAACAGAGTAAACAGTTACAGGAAACATCAGTGATCTCTGCAGAGTTGCACCCCTCCTAAGTGGCAGAACTGACAGCCAACTGATAAACCTACACGTATTCTGACCGCACCTGATGGGCAGGATTGAGTCTCTCCTTCAAGTTATTCGGATCATGCCACTCTAAATGTATTTTTACTAATATGAGTGGTGAGTGCTGAGAAAATATAAATCTCTTTTTTGTCCTCTGGTCTATTTAAATAAGAGAGGAACCTTAGACCTATAAAACTTTTAATTTATTTAATTGCAAGGATAAAAAATAAAAGCTACTCTCAGCTCCTCTCATATCCAAAACTCATCCACCCCAAACAAAATGAGACAAAATCCTTAGTTTAAATTTATGTTAAAGGCACAAGACTTGGAGTCAAGAAGCCTGGGTGTGTTCCTAACTCTGTAACTAACAAATGTTCTAATCTCTTGAGGCCTCAGTGTTCCCTTCTGTAAAATGAGGGAGTTAGAGTCCTGATACTCCTTCAAACCTTACATTCCAGGATTCAGTGCTGGTCTGGCTAAAAACCCATTCAAGCTTATTGAAAGGAATTGGACATTCCAAAAGTAAAGCTCCATGATATGGTAAGGAACAATGCCAGAAAAATGTGGCTTGCCCACGTGACAAGATGGCCTCTATAAATAGGAATCCCAGAATATCTGTTCATAAGACTATCGGCTGGTAGCTCTCAGCTGCCTGAAGCTGCTATAGATTTAGAAGAAACTTCTTTGTTTGGCTCTTGTCCCCAAGTTCTAAAAATCCAGTAGCTAATTTAAGATTTAGTACTAATAGATCACTGTTTTATGCAGTTTAGTACACTGACGAGCTTGTAAAACGAGGCTTATTGCCTGTGGACGCTCTGTTCGTGACTTCCAGAAGAAAATGTGGGAGATAGTCCTGCTCTGTCTCCTCCTTAGCCCTCTCATAATAATCTGGAATCATATTTGAAAATAGGGCAGCAAACTGAATTTGATAGCTTGGGCCTGTCTGAGTCTGAAGACCTGCTGGGAGAAAGGAAGGAGAATAAACCCAATTCTTCTGTCAGCTCTCCCTACCCCACACCCAAATCCCCAGGATTGTAAGGAGAGGGGGGGGAAAGACACGAAGACAAAAAAAGACCTACTTGACTTGTTCAGCACTGATGCTCTTGGTTATTTGATGGGTAACCAAAGCTAACTCTTTTTCTTAGGGGCACATGTGGATTTTCCAGAAGTCCCTAATGCATCTCCTGTAGCTGACCTGTTGCTACCTCCCTCACATCAGTTCCTGCCTCTGCAGTGAACCTCACGGCCTCATACTTCCGGAATCCCACCACTTGGCTGAGTCTGTTCAGAAGGTGCCAACCTGATTCCCTTTCATGACAGCCCTTTGGCCCGTGGGAAGTTTTGCCAAATGGTGAATGTGCAGCCTCTGCCCTTGCCCTGCCTTTATGTGTGGCTGCAGCCAGTCTTTCATTTAGAGTCTCTTTTCCACAGTACCTCAGGCAGCAGTCCAGTATTACCCCCACATCCAGGGACACGTATCACGATTTCTGACTGGTCTCCTTATAGGCCTTCCTGCTAGGCTGAAGGGAGAAGTAAGCACCCAATACTCTTCTGGTGTTGGGAGTAGGCGGTAAATCCCTGCACACAGATGACTCACCAAAAATACTCTTTCTCTTGGCCTTTTAAATATCAACCTTTCTTACTCTCAAAATACATATTGTTCTTGACTACCTCCTTTGAAAGTCCCACACAGGTGATCTAACGTCAGTGCTGGATATATAAGCACCTACCCTCTGCTGCTTTCTCCTCAGACAACCAGGGCCTGAAGGGTCTGTCACACAGAGAGAGGTTGTTGTTGTTTTTTTTAATATCTTTTCATTTTTATTTACAACTATTCTTCTACTCCTCAAAATATTTCTATGAACATCCAATTAATCACATATGGCTTTCCTATAAATAGAGAAAACTAAATTTTTTCATCCCCTCCTTCCCCTGGACCCTTCCCCTTCTGTCACATGTGCCTCACCCTCTAAATCCCTCGCTTTTCTCACCCTTCCATTTTTTTTAAGTTTTCATTTAAATTCCAGTTAATTAACATACAGTGTAATAGTAGTTCCAGGTGTACAATATATTGACTCAGCACTTCCATACAACACCTGGTGCTCATCACAGCAAGTGCCCTCCTTAATCCCCATCACCTGTTTCACCCATCCCCCCACCCACCTCCCCTCTGGTGACCATCAGTTTATTCTCTACAGTGAAGAGTCTGTTTCTTGGTTTGCATCCCTCTCTCTCTTTTTTTTCCCCTTTGCTCATTTGTTTCTTAAGTTCCTCATATGAGTGAAATTGTACAATATTTGTCTTTCCTGACTTATTTTGCTTAGCATGATACTCTCTAGCTCCATCCATGTCATTGCAAATGGCAAGATTTCATTCTTTTTTGTGGCTGAGTAAAATTCCATTGTGTGTATATGTGTGTACATATATATATACACACATAAATATATACACATACATATATACATATACATATATACACACATACCACATCCTCTTTATCCATTCATCAATTGATGGATACTTGGGCTGTTTCCATAATTTGGCTATTGTAGATAATGCTTCTATAAATATGGGGGTGCATGTATCCCCTTGAATTTGTGTTTTTGTATTCTTCGGGTAAATACCTAGTAGTGCAATTACTGGATCATAAGGTAGTCCTATTTTTAGGTTTTTGAGGAACCTCCATACTGTTTTCCAGAGTGGCTGCACCAGTCTGCATTCCTACCAACAATGCACAAGGGTTCCTTTTTCTCCACATCCTTGCCAACACTTGTTGTTTCTTACAGTTTTTACTTTAGCCATGCTGACAGGTGTGAAGTGATATCTTACTGTGGTTTTGATCTCTATTTCCCTGATGATCAATGATGTTGAGCATCTTTTCATGTGTCTGTTGGCCATCTGTATGCCTGCTTTGTTACCCTTCCATTCTTAATTGCTTCAGTATTTCTGTTGTCCCACAGTCTTTATCCAAACAAGTATGGAAGAAAAAGGAAGAACTTCAGAGTCCATCAAATGCAACTGGTTAGATTAAAAACAATAAAACCAAGACCAAAAGGGACTTGCCCAAAGTGAAAAAAACTGGTTAGTATCAAAGTCAGGATGAACATGGAAGTCTCCTAACTTCTAATATATTGCTACCTCCATTCTAGATAATTGATTCTCTCTCATTTTTTCTATTAAGAAAGGGGCTTAAAAACTTAACATGACTTTTCCAGACAAGATCCAATCCATACCACAAAGGATACACACTTGAGTCTATATACCCACTAATCTCTCCTCCTCTCTCCTCTTGCTCTCTCTTTAATGCCACACTTGCCACTGAATTCAACCACAGAGGAAAGCACAGAAGTCAGATTCTAATTCTAATCCCTGCCATACAAGATCCACAAACACTTTGAAACCCTTTCCCGGTCCAGCACAGGAAGCTAGGCTAGGACACTGCCTCCTCTGCCCCCATATGTCCCTGGAATTGCTCTGGACTCTCACAGGAGCCGGGCAGGAACCAGAGGAGCAGCAAGCATCTCACCATTCTGAAACCAGACACCAAATCCTAGGCCTCCTGTGCCTCCCAACTAAATACGCATCAGCCCAAGTCACCCACACCATAAAACCAGAGTTGGGAGCCAAAGGCCAGGTAAGGAAATAAGGAATATTTCGTGAATAGAACCAGGTTTAATATTTTAATGGTTTATGACGGCATGTGGCTGAAGGAAAAGAAACTCTAATTCTTAAGCTATAGGTGTTTGGGATCTGCCTGATGACTTCATATTTGGTTTGTGCACTGTATTTCTGTGCACTTTCTACTATAAAAAGAGGAAAACCTACATCTAGGCTGAGATTTCATATGATGCTGTATGTTAAGAAACTTGGAAAGTGCCCATATCATCAGTGGTTAAAGAAAGAGGGGAAGGAAGACCACGGAGAAAAATTCCAAATCTCTGCACCTTCTTTATGTACCTTACTTATGTAAGAATTCAAGTCGCAGTATAGCAGCTGGAACCAGAAATAGTCTTTCCTTCACCACCTCCTCATGGTGGCCAGACTGTTGGGAGATTGTCCTCCTGTGTGCCACGCACAGATTCTGCTCTTCCTCCACACTTCTAGCCCCGTTAGCATCGGCTCTTCATCCCCTTCATCAAGCACTGCTTGATGAAAAGGTCTGTCTTATTGAAGTGGTAGTAGGGGGATACCCCTCCACATATCCCTCTTTCTTCTCCAGACCCTAACTCCAGACTCAACACTTACTTTCTACTTACTGTCTCCTTCATTGCTGCCAAGTGAGGAGAGGGGGAAAAAAAGGAGGGCACACCCCTTCTCTGCTACCACACAGGGCCCCTGAATCTGCCTCTTCCATCCCAGGATAGAGCAGAAGCTAGAAAGGGAAGGGGGGCGGGTCATGGAAGCTGGAAGCAGAGGAAAGAAGGGAAGGAGAACTTCACTTCTCTCTTCATCCCCAAACCGGCTCCTCATGCTCTCAGGTCCTGTCATGGCCAGTCTCCCCCTTTTCTTACCACAGAGCTATTCCTCCAGCATTTTCCCCCTAAGCTCTGGAAGCTGCATACTGCCCCTTGCCTCCCACAGCCCAACCTTCCTGAAGGGTCTGTCTTTAAATACCTGTGACAGTCCCTAACAGTGAAATTGAGTTGGGGTATGTCAACACTTCTCAGCTCTAATAAAGATTGGAAAGAAGAGCCTACAGGCAGAGGGGCTTCTACCTCAAAAGCTGTTCTGTGTGACGGACTGGATGCCATGAAGATGTGAGAAATAATTTTCAGGTATGTCATAGCCAAATCACTTGGTGGTAGCAGACGGTGACCCGTGCAATGACTGTAACAACCATGCATGCGTCCTGCTATGGCAAAATGTTCTGAAAGCGTTGTTCCATTGGCATTTTGCATCCAGTGTTGCTGTTGAGAAGTCAATGCCATTTGTATTCACTAACCTTTGTATGTAATCTTTTCCCCTTTCTAATTTATCAAAAAATATTCTATTTCCAATTTTCTGAAATTTTACAAGAGCATACTTTTTTGTAAATCATTTTTCATTCATTGGTCTGAGCACACCACAAGACCTTTAAAATCTGAAGGCTTGTGTTTATCTGCTTTTCTAAATCATCCTATTTCTTTGAAAATTTTCCTTTATTTCCTCTTCTCTTTTTTTGCATTGTAACTCATCAGATGATTTTAATTAATGTCTTCCAAGATAAGACAAGATATTATATCCATGAACAATAGTCTAGACAATCAGGATTGATCTTCTAATTTTCTTACTGCTTTTCTATGTTCTACTTTCTGGAAAACATCCTCAATTTTACCTTCTAACCCTTCTACTAAAATATTTGAGCCTTCGTATTTTTAATTTAAAACTGTTCTTTTATTCCTACATATCCCTTCTGTTAGACTATTGTTCGTGGATATAATATCTTGTCTTATCTTGGAAGACATTAATTAAAAGATTAGACTCTATGTTTTCTTCCTTTCTCATTTCTTTGGCTTGCTTTGTTCTTTGATATTTATCCTAGAGATTTTTCTCTACTATCTGCTAATTTCTGGCTTTCCATTCATACTTAAACTGTGACTCTTTAAGAAATAATACTGATGCTTTGCCCAGCTCCCTTGAGATACCTTTTTATTAACTATTGTGGGGTGGAGGGGTTCAGGGTGAAGCCTACCTGTGTGAGACTTTGCCTGAGATCATACCCTTGCTTCGTTTCCTCCTCTTATTGGTCTGTTGCACATCTCCTTTATTTGTCTCCTAGGGAAGCACTTCCTTCATGAAGCAAAAGTGTACAAGCATTTGTCCCAGGATCTGCTTCTGGGGGAAACCATCCTATGACAACTTCTAAAGCCCTTGCTCTTAATTACAATGTTATACTTCCAGAAGAGTTGAGCACTGTCCCTGTGCATAATGCCATACAGTACATACTTAATACATGTTTGTCAAACAAATGAATGTTTTACAATAAATTCTAAGAAATGACAGGCCATTTGAATAAAGTAGATGGGAACCTGTTTCCTTTTTTATATAGATATTTGATGTTAGTGCATAACACACATGATTATTTGTCAGAGAATTTCAAAAATTATATACTTCTGAGAAGGAAGATATAATCTAAAATTGTCAAAACTTAATGTGTTATATTAAAATCAGACTAATAAATGGCAAGTCAAAAGTTGACAGCAGGGATAAAGTCTAACGTACCTGAATAGCTAAAATTAGTCTCATCTTCATAAATGCCATAACATTGAACATTCCCACTGTTTAACTGCATGAATTTCAAAAATTTGAAATTTCTGAGAAATCTTTAAAAACACACTCTGTTGCGTTCTCTGAAATTTGTACCAACACACACAGACATGCATAAACATAGCTCCCAGGACATTTACTTTCTCTTCACTACAGAGTCACAGACATCAGGGAAAAACAAACAAAAACACTTGGGAATTTACAGAGGCTACTTCGAGTTAATTTAAATGGATTCTCAAGAATTACCCACAGCTTTGCCTAAGACAATCTCCAATATTAAAAAAAGAAAAAAGTGCTGGTCAGCTTTAACCTGGACTTGAGAGATACCAATTGGACCAAGTATCAAATGGGTGTGAGCAAGACACAAGCAAGATTAGGTTAAGCTTGGAAAAGAACAATAGAAACAATATACTGGGTTTTTTCCAGGAAGAGAGAATCAGATTTACAGAATAGACTCTAACTAACCACATTAATGGATAGCTGCTATAAAAAGTAGCCTGGAAAGAAAGGGCCTGCCCTCCAAAGAGAATTACTCAACAGTAGAGCCAGAAGACATGGGAGTTGTGATCTCTGATGTCTCTGGTGGGCCTAAAGGGTCACAGGCCTTTGCTGTGATCTCCAGGGCCACAGCACCCCTTCACCTACACTAAAGTAGCTGCTGTGATCAGGCAGAGCTCTCCCTTTCATTGCAGGAGGGCCAACCTTCCCACACCTGTGCCCCAATCTCAGGGGCCATTTCCAAATCACCCTCAGCCTATTCCCTATGCCCAGTTTGAACCCTGAGGCCAGGCACATTCTTAGGTCCCCTACCCATCATGTGCCTTCAGTCACTGACCTCTGCCTGGGACTCCAGCCTGGTATCTGTGATCTGCCATCAAATCACCATTCCTTCTGCTGCCTGTCTGGCCCAAATGACTATGACGAGTTCCTCCTCTATGCTCTGTCCTCTGTACCCCATTTTGTCCCATGGCCACCATGACCTATTGCTTGTAAAATATAAGGGATCATCATAGATTTTAATAGAGAAAAGCCTCTTATCCTCAACCAGGAACAACTGTTCTCAAGGAGCAGACACTACTCAAATTAGCTTAACCAAAAATAGTGTGATTTTTGGGAAGGACAAGGTATTTCATGGTACCCAAAGCAGGTAATATAATAGGACCTCAAGAGGGATTAGAACAAGTGCTAGGAACTGAGGAAGTTTTGCTTTCCAGATCCATGAGCCTGAGTGCTTTTTACCTCATACTTTCTCTGTAGCCACCTTTCTGTGCTTTGGCAAACCTTAGTGGACCCAGACCCATCTTCATATGGCTCCGCAACTCATGTGCCTAACAAAGACCCACAAAAGGTTATGTGTCCCATTTCAGGTTCTTGAGAGAGTGAATTTGATGAATCCAGCTGGGAAGAAATAAGTCATGGTGATGAGGAAGGGACCGAGTAGCACCTGTGGCTGCTTCCCCGGTGCCGTGCGAGACACGCTCCCTGAGGGTGGGAAGGAGTGCTGAGCATCTCAGTACACGTTGTCCTCTAGAGGCCTGGAGAGTGAGTCATGCTGAAAAATCTGTTTTTCAGAGAGCCAACGTTTTATGTAAGCCCCAAATTATGTATTATTGTCATCATATTTATTGGAAATCTTTTAAACATGTAGTTTAAACTTCTCTACCTTCCTAATCAGTATGCTGTAGGCAGCTAAGCCTTTCTCTTATGACTCAGCCATCCTTACCACCATTATGTATTGTACATTCTGCAAAACAGAAAGAGCCAGAGTTCCTTTTCAGGGAGGCCTGTGGGCTATTTTCACCCATATAAAAAGGCACAGGTTATTGTATTTGGGAGTGGTTTATCTGTGGTCAACAGCTTCCTGTTGCTCTCGGTGTACCTATTTCTAAAAACCCTTCTTCCCATGTTTAATTTACTATAGTTATAATCCCTGTGGCTTTGCAAATTAAATTACCCAGGCTATTTGTCACAATCCATTAGGTTGCAAGGACAGTCATACACTCATGTTCCTCAGTTAATGGAGGATGATATCAAAACAAACACAAAATTTAAGAAGGCTCAGCATTCCCAATGCCAGCTCCCATGGGGAGCTAGAATATTGTCCAGCACTCATGGACCAGCTCTTCTGACCCAGTTATCATATTCTCCATGGGGAGGGAAAGTGGAGGCTCATAGAGTGGGTGGGATGAAACTGTGGGCCCCTTAGGACTATCATCACCAGGGAAAAGGATTTGGAACATGTTCAGATGCAGCCTGTTATGCCTGAATAATGTATTCTGTTGAATTTTAATGTGCACACAAATCAGTTAAGGCTCTTATTAAATTACAGATTTGGATTGTAGTGTGGGTGGCGCCTGACTGTCTACATGCTCCACAAACTCCCAGGTAATGCCTATGATGGACCACCCCAAGTAGTAAGGTTGTTGGGTATGTTGAGTTGTGACCTGTTAGTGATAAACACCTCCTGTGTCACACATCCCCTTGTGAAGACTTGAGGGGGACCTGCTAGCTGGAACAGGCCACTTTGGACTACAAAGATGCTGGATGCCCCTGCCAGACTGACCCGTTAAATATCCCTTTAGACCCTCTCTCTAAAATTCTTAAAGTGAAGTGAGTCCTATGTTTGGCACTCCAATACTAAGTGAGCTTGGGAAAGAACATACACACATGCAATCTTTTACTGGTTCTGCTCATCTACTTGAACCCTGACTGATACAAGCACTTACAGGAGGGTCTGAAGCATACAGTAAAGCGCTCAACAGATTTTACCCATTGTTTTCATTATTAGATATGCATAAGGAGACACTGGCAGCAGCTTCTCTGGAGTGGGCTGTGGATATGGTGAGCTCCCAGAGTGTCTTATCCTGTGCTATACATTCAGTTTCTAAGAATTGTGGGTTAAAAAAAATGGGGCTCAGAAACAGGACCAGAGGGCATATCTACTGATAAAACCCATTCTATGGGGCACCTAGGTGGCTCAGTCAGTTAGCCGTCTGACTGTTGATTTCAGCTCAGGCATGATCTCAGGGTCATGAGATGGACAGCCGTATCAGGCTCCATGCTGGGCGTGGAGCTTGCTTAAGATTCTCTCTCTCCCTCTCCTTCTGCCCCTCCCCGCTCCCCCTCCTACTCACACACATGCTCTCTCGCTCTCTCTCTCTCTCTTTCTAAAATGAAACAAAACCAAACATTCTATTGTTATGTCTATCTACTTCTTGGTTCTTGAGCTCATCTGGAATATGCAAGATTGCCAGATGGTAGCAGTGGTGCTACTGTATTTTAAGTCGATACTAAGAATTTTTTCAACATATGTGTAGTTATTTAACATTATCAAGATTGTGCTGAAAGGGTAATTGTAAGTGAAAAATAATCAGAATCTTCTTTGTATATCCCCCCACCCATTTTGGTTCCACTGTGCTAAATATCTTTTGTTTTCTCCTTACCCACACTCCTAACTCCTTTCCTCTGGCAACTGCACCCTGCTTATGAGACAATTACATCTCCCACATCCCCTGGAGTTGGGAGAAGGATGTTAACAATGAGACTCCACATGTGGCCACAAGAGTAGGTGCAAGAGCTGACTCACACAATGATTCTGTATCTCCTGAGACAGGGGATGCACAGTGGACACATGACTCAACAGAACCAGGTAAGAATTCTCTCTTAAGTTGTCATATATGAACCCTAGAAAAAACAGAATCTCTCTTCTAAATCACAAGCCATAAAGATATGAGCTTATGATTAACTGAAGCAATCTCCTATGCCACATGCAGAGAGCTACTTTGAGGACAAAAAAACAAACAAACAACAACAACAAATTTGGAAAGTTAAGGTGAAAACCAGAGAATAACATGGTGCATTGACTTGAGCGTTTGAGTTCCAGGATCTAGCCTTGCCTGGAACTGTGTCCTCCTTCATCAGTTATCTATTGCTGCATAACCAATTACCCCAAAGCCTAGCAACTTAAAACAATATGTTATATGTTATTTCCCACAGTTCCTGAGAGTCAGGAACTTGAGAATAGTTTAGCTGCTTGAGTCTAGCTCAGGATACCTCACATGGCTGAGTTCAGTGATGGATCAGGCAGGTTTGTCTGGGGCTAGAGGATCTACTCCAAAGATGGCCGTTGGCAGAAGGCCCTGGTTCATTGCCAAACAGGTCTTTCCACAGGGCTGTCTGAGTGCCCTCATGACATGATTCCCCCAGAGTGAGTGACCCAAGAGTGAGAGCAGATAAGAAGTCACAATCCAAAGTCACACGCTGTACTGCCACTGTATTCTATTCACTGGAAGTGAGCCACTACATTCAGCCCACACTCAGGAGAGGGGAATTAGGTTCAGTGTCCACAAAGCACATGTGGACATTTAAAACTACCAACCACCCCTGGACTTCCAAATTATATGACTCAACAATCTCCACTTCTCTTGAACTACATCAGATTGAGTTTCTGCCACTTGCTGTTACTAGGTGGGGACTTGGCATCATCAGACTCACTCCTCTAGCTTTGACCTTGATTCCACAGAGTAATAAGTGGAGCTTTCTCCAAAGGTTGAGATGTCCGCTGATAGAATTATTCAGATACTTGTTCCTTACCTAGCTTTTCTATGCCTAACCTCCAAAGCTGATAACTACCCAGAGGTCAGTTGCTCTAGGACTGAGCTCCTATTAACTATACCCCGGATTCCCTGAATGTCTACTTCCCACCTGAAATGACAAAGAACTGCTTGTTCAGTGCTCCTGACACTTGGCTTTGGGATTTCTTTGTGCTGTTTGCTTGCCTATTATCATTTCCTATATATTCATGCTGTGGCTTTATATCTACCTGGATTTTTTCCTCATCATCAACAATAAGGTCTGTGATTTCCTACTACCTTACCAGTGCCTACTTCTTCTTCAAGCATGATTATTTTCAGATTATAGTCCTAAAACCTTGGCCCGCCTCTCTGCATACGTATTTGATTTACAGGATACAAAATTCTACAATTATTTTAAGAAGAAATTGAATAATTTTACTTAATAAACCCTGACTTACAAAATCACCACCTTGAAATTATTAATAAAGTCCCACTGCTGAAGAGTTGCAATGCTAAAAGTTGACATCTAGTAGCAAAAGAAGTATATGGCTACATGATCTTGAAATTTTAAAGTCTCATTAGTAGGAACTAGAATATAATATAAAGTGACATGAATCAAAGAATGATAAATCTGGAAGCACTAGATAGTAATCAAGTGCAATGGTTTCCATGTGGGACCAATGAATGTAGCAAAAACAATCATTAAATATCTTTTAATATTTAAAAAAATGGAAATATTTGCTCACAGTGAGAATATCAGACTAATTGCAATGTCAGGGTCTTTGCTTTTGCATAGAATTTTATCAAATCTGTGTAGTACTATGTAGAAGAGTAACAGAGTCCTGGTTCTCTATTACTGATCGGAAGCTTTGATTAGTTATATGTGATAGCTGCTTCACACTTATTAATATAGTCATAAGCCAGGAGATCTCAGGACCCAAACTAAATACATCCAATATATAATTGACCCTAGATTGGAAAAGACAGCAAGAGAAAGAAGTTAATGATCAGTAGCAGTCAACAATACTAAGGTATTGCAGCATTTAAACTTCATTTCTGAGAATGTATATCATCTTACCTAACAAGATAATTATCAAGGCTTTAAAATGTGGACAAGACATTAAAATGGAAAAATGTTGATGACATAGTTGGAATTAGTGTATGATTTCTTAATGAATGCAACATATTAGGATGATTTTTTAAAAATTGAAGGGGCACCTGGGTGGCTCAGTCAGTTAAGCAGCTGACTTTTGGCTCAGGTCATGATCTCAGGGTTGTGGGATCAAGCTCCCCATTGGGCCCCTCACTTAGTGGGGAGTCTGCTAGAGATTCTCTCTCTCCCTCTCCTTCTGCCCCTCCTCAACACTCTCACTCTCTCTCTCTTTCTCTCGTTTTTGCTCTGAAATAAACCTTTTTTAAAAATTTCAAAACATGGGGATAATGAGAGAAAGTTAATAGAAGGAATTGTTGGGGCTGAACTGGTTGAAAAGGACTAAACTAGTTTAATACATTTCTTTCACACATAGGGGAACAGGTATCATCAGAGACAGGAAGCATATTGTCCAGATCGACACAAGTAAGTGGCAATTTGAGTTAGAAACTATCTTTCAGTCAAAGTATTTGCCTCTTAAACATGTTATATCTTCCTTTAGGATGTAGAAATATGATTTATGCTGCCACATTTTTTAAATTTTTTATTGTTATGTTAATCACCATACATTAGCATTACATCATTAGTTTTTGATGTAGTGTTCCATGATTCATTGTTTGTGCGTAATACCCAGTGCTCCATGCAGAACGTGCCCTCTTTAATACCCATCACCAGGCTAACCCATCCTCCCACCCCCCTCCCCTCTAGAACCCTCAGTTTGTTTTTCAGAGTCCATCATCTCTCATGGTTCATCTCCTCCTTCGATTTTCCCCCCTTCATTCTTCCCCTCCTGCTATCTTCTTTTTTTTTTTTTTTTCTTAACATATATTGGATTATTTGTTTCAGAGGTACAGATCTGTGATTCAACAGTCTTGCACAATTCACAGCACTCACCATAGCACATACCCTCCCCAGTGTCTATCACGCAGCCACCCTGTCCCTCCCACCCCACCCCTGACTTCAGCAACCGTCAGTTTGTTTCCTGAGATTAAGAATTCCTCATATCAGTGAGATCATATGATACATGTCTTTCTCTGTTTGACTTATTTCGCTCAGCATAACACCCTCCACTTCCATCCACGTCGTTGCAAATGGCAAGATCTCATTCCTTTTGATGGCTGCATAATATTCCATTGTATATATATACCACATCTTCTTTATCCATTCATCTGTCGAAGGACATCTTGGCTCTTTCCACAGTTTGTGTGCCGCCACATTTTAAGTATTCTGACTTTCCAACTCATATATCCAACTGCCTGCTTCATTTGAAATTCACACAGGCATCTCAAACTTAATAGACCTCAAACAGAACTCTTAAACTCAGCCTCTAAACTCACTTCTTGCCCATTTTCCCCATCTCATTTTATACATATTTCCCTAGATTCTCAAGACAGAAATTTGAGAGTCCAGCATGATTTATTCCTCTCCCTCAACACTCACATTCAATCACTGACAAGTCCTGACATTTCTAGCCCAAAACATATTTTGATACCATCCGCTTCTCTCCATCTTCACTTCCACCACAATAATTCAAGAAACCAGCATCTCTTGCCTAGGACATTACAATGGCATCCTACCCTGTTTTCCATTCTTCTCCCTTCCAACCCTGCCACCAATCTACTTTTCTTATAGCAGAGTAATTTTTTAAATACAAATCTGGGGATACAACTTTTTGTTCAAAAATCTTTCAATAGCATATCTTCACATGTGGGTTTCTCAACAGTGGCACTATCGACGTTTTGGACCAGATAATTCTTTGTGGTGGGGGGCTATCCTGTGCTCTGTAAGATGTTTATTAGCATCCTTGATTTCTACCCACCAAATTCCAGTAGCCCCACACTCATATACACACAGTAGTGAAAAATTTTAAATGTCTCAAAAAGTATCCCATGGAGAGGAAAATAGCCACCCAGTTGAGAACCAAAGCTCTACTCATATGAAATCTGAACTTCATATTTGAAATGTGGATTGTTTCTTAACTGTGACTAAGTGCAAATCTTCTAAGGAAGATCTCAAAAAATACTAGCTGGAATCTAACCAGACCACTGAAATGATCAATAAGGAGGAATTCTCTATCTCTGGACTAAGAAAAGGTCAATAGGGAGTTGGTAACAAATTCAACAGAAATCAATTCAAAACTGTGATTAATAGGAAAGGAGGTAAAACTAGTCAGTGCCTACAGTCAGAAGACAAGCAAATGACTCTTCTCAGGATAACTTTTGGTCTTCTCAGCTCAGCTCACCCATTAAATGCTTCTCCATTTTCTCAGACACCATCCTCATTCTATACATGCCCTACATGATCTCTTCTCCTTCAATTATCTCACTACGTAGATATGTAGCACTGGTGAATCCTAATTTCATATTTCCAGCTCAGAACTCTTCCCCGAGCTGAAAATACATGCCTCCAATTTCCAACAGGGCACCCTCCCTGTAAATCCCATAGATGCCTCAAATTCACATACCTAAAGCAACCCTCAAGTCAGAGATGTTTTCAAGTTCAAGTCACGCAGTTAAAAATTTGGAGTGGGACTGTGCTAGGATCACACTGATAACCAGGAAGGAACATATCAGTGGAATTACAAAGCCACTGTCCACAAACACCAGAGTGTGTGTATGACCTGCCTCCATGAGGTCATGGGTTCACTGTGTGGGGGTGGTTGGCTTGATAATAAAGACCAGACATGGCATGGACAGGATCACACTCAGAAAGGTCCAAGTTAGCTCTGGGTGAGGTTTCCATTTCATTTCTTTAAAAAAAAAAAAGTATCAGGAAAGGGACCTAGGAAAAAACTGTACATAAAAACAAATGGTACATTTTGACATATTTGGTATCAAAACACAATATCCTATTCCCAAGTAATGGCTCCAGGATGTTAATAACTTTGCATGCTCTGATGCCAAGTCCCATTCAAGTCAGACCACCCATTTCGACCAAAAGACACACAGCCGAAGGCCCCTGCTCTGATGACACGTACTTCTTGCCAAGTGGGCTATGTGTTCACATTCCAGTATCTCCTGGCCTTAGCAACTGGGTTACTGGAAGCCGTAATGAGGAGCAGTATGTCCTGAAGCAAGCTGTTCAAGATGAAGCAGCTCCGCAAGGCAGAGGGACCATCAGGGAAAGTGTTGACACAGGCTTTTCTTCAAAACTAGCCAAGCAGTAACATGAGTCATGCCCAGTGCATGGGCTTCCATTGCATTCCCCTGATATCAAGGCTCTACCTTGTTACCAGGGGAACTGCGATGGCAAAATGCAAACAGATTTCCTTCTAAACCAAGCCTCCCTTTTACTGCTTCAGAGAACTGCCTAAGAGAATTACGGCACATTTTTAATGAATTTCCTTTAAGTTCTACATTTCCACAACCTCACATAAGTAACACATAGACAATGTTAAGTACTTATGATGGCTTCTGTCGTGTTTCTTAACTCTACAGAGCTGCACTGTGCTCTGTATGGGGAACCATCATCACAGCCGCTGCCTCCTGTTAGGTTAAGGACATTGACTCTCAGAGAAGCTAAATGGCTTGCTAAAGCTCTCCAGTCAGTTAGTGAAAAAGGTGGAATTAGGAATCGGTCTTCTGACTCCACATCCACCTCATTTTCTAGCACACCTTGCATATGCCGTGTGCAGCATCAGCAGAGTATCCATGGAGAGATATTCAGGACTAGAAAGTGGAAAGGAGGTATAGAATTTAGAGTCACCAATTTAGGAGTTAATCACACTGAGACAAGACTGGAATCCACGCTGGTAAATCAGAGAGACAAACATGGGGAAACAAGAAAAGAGTAATGAGGAATACGAGTCAGATTATAATTCTAATTACATACGTCACATCAAACTATGATCAAATCACTAATTATTTCAGAAAACAGAGGCTAAAGTGAAGCAGTAAAGAATTTTAGAGCATAAAAATGTTTCTATCAGTTTGAAATTTCTTTAGTTCATTTGATCACCATTTATCTAATGCCTGCTAGTACAATAAGTGCTAAGGGATATGGAGATGAATATAAATTTATGACATCAAAATAATCACCACCTACTGGAAAAACACATGACCAAGAAATTATTAGGCTACAATAGATCTACATTTACTGTGCTATGGGAGCACGGAAGATAGTACCCAAGTCTCCCTAAAGTTTTCATTAGCACAGATTTTTTTTTTAAGATTTTATTTATTTATTTGACAGAGAGAGACACAGCGAGAGAGGGAACACAAGCAGGGGGAGTGGGAGAGGGAGAAGCCGGCTTCCTGACGAGCAGGGAGCCCGATGTGGGGTTTGATCCCAGGAACCTGGGATCATGACCTGAGCCAAAGGCAGATGCTTAACGACTAGCACAGATTTTTTAAGTGGAACTAAGTCACCACAGTTTTTTACTGCAGCATGTAACAGTAATTTGGTGAGCTTCTAGTCCAATGTTGTACAGCAAGATGCTAGGTAGGTGGGAATAGTTCTCTAAAGGCAGCGTAATACTAGCATTAGCCTCCTTCCTCTTTTTCTATTCTTCATAATGAATTGTTTCATTCTGCTCCTATACAGAAATGAATTCTTAGGGTCATTACACCTTTGAAATGCTGCCGCTGCTCTTCACATCCAGCCAGAGCTGTCAAAATGAAAGAGGACTGATCACTCCCATGTATGATTCCTAAAAAGGGATAATTTTTTCCAGACAGGAAAAAAGGAGTTACATTCATTCCTAATTCAAATAATAAAAAATTCATAGAATAAATATCTAGCACAAAGATACATGAAAGAAATAAAATGATAGGTTTGAGGTTGCATTTAGCACCTGTTCAGCTAGCTGGGTTTCATGAATAATATCTATCACCGTTCCTTTTAACTAGCACCAAACTTTGTGCAACTGTTTCCTCTTGGCCCTGCACTGAGGAAAAACAGAGACTGGAAACAAAAGAGATCAATGGAAGCAAAAAAAAAAAAAAAAAAAACCCTCTAAACTAAGGATCCATGAGTGTAACATTAATACACCCTTGACTCCTAGTGTAAACACCATCCCCATTCCATCTGCACACCCATCTAAGTGAGTTCCCACCCTCAATACACCGGCTATCCCCAAACAACCCTGGGAAGCAGGTGAGTTTGCATCATCAGACTAACTTGTAGAGATGAAAACTAATATCTAACCCAAGGTTAGACAGCAAATTCATAACAAAAATAAGAGCTGACACTCAAGTGTTTTTTCTTACCAGTTCAAAAATCTTACCTCCATATCACCATTTGGCAAACTTCTGTAGAAGTTTAGGTGTTAAATATTTTAGGTTTTGTGGGCCCTACAGTCTCTGACTAGGACTGCCAGATTGTGCAAATAAAAATGTAGAACACTCAGTTACGTCTGAACTTTAAATAAGCAACAAATAATTTTTTAGTGTAAGTATGTCCTATGCAATATTTGCTGTTAATCTGAAATTCAAATTTTACTGTGCTCCCTGTATTTTATCTGGCAATCCTATTTCTCTCCCATTGTAGTGCAAAAGCAGCCACAGACAGCACATAAACACACAAGTGTGGCTGCACTCCAGCTACACTGTAGTTACAAAAACAACCAGCAGGGCTGATTTAGTTGTGGTGGTTGGGGGGGTGGGGAGGGCGGGAGGGAGTGGGCGGCAGAATGGGGAGGTCACAGTTTGCCAACATCTACTCCATATCACTGCCTCTGTCTTTACTAAGACGTGGCCCAGATAAGGGAAAAGCCAAGCTTGTATTCCTGTTGTATTTGATTCATAGATCATCGCTCAATTTAGGGAGAATAAGGAAAACGCTCTGTGTTTTCCATGAGACTCCTGGATTTACAGACTCAGTATATGACGACGTCACTTCTGCACAATCACAAAATTCTTTTTAGATAAGATCACAATTGAGGAGTCATTCTTTCTAACAAATTAATCAGAATTTAACCTCTCCCGTGACTGTAGGGCACGCCACAAAGAAAGAGCTGACTAAAGAGTGAAGGATGGGAGCACAGCGAGGCATGCCTGGACAACCAAACACCACCAGACAGACAGAGATCACAGGTGTGATAAATAGCTACTATCTGCAGAGCAAAAATACAGACTGCTTAGGAAGGGACTTTTTGAGGCACAAAGATTTCAGGATATAGCACTACTTCCCTGAAACAGCAAAGTAGCTTCCCAAGACACATGTCAAAAATAGTGTGGGGTTCACAAAGGAAGATGAGCAGAATCTTCCCAGAAAAAGAGAAATAAGAACCAGGATAAGTGCAACTTCCTCAGCTAAGAGCAGGTGGTGAATTTGTTAACAAGGAAGAATTAGAGATTTATACAGGGACTCTATTATAATCATTTATAATCTGTGGTATACATGCATACCTGCGGTCTCTAGAGCAATATCTGTGTATACGCATGTGCGTGCATTTGTTTATGTATTCTCATACAAGACATACATTAACTCATCCTCAACTAATGCTTTCAATGCCTTATAATGTACTGAGTTAAAGGACCTCATCCAGGTACTGCTTTATATAAAGATAGATTGTGTGGACCCTGCACAATTACAGTCAAAATTGCTGTTACCCAGCAGTGGCAAAACAAAATCAGCAGCACTTTTACAAAAGGACACCTTATTTCTGATCAAACACACAGAACTATACCTTTTCCTAATGTATTTGATATTGCAAATAACACTGGGCACTATAAGCATGCCCATATAAGTTATGAATTAAAAGTGTCACTTGCATTTGATTTCATCTTTAATTTCCTGTGAAGAACACTTTTGTCATTTTTCCTCCCAGAATCTAAGTGCTCTCCATATTTGGAGAGAATTCCAAGGTAGACGGGAGGCACCTCCCACTGAAGAAGCAAAGAGGGGAAAATATTATCTGCCCCACTTTCTGAAATAGTGATTTCAGCTTACCCAATCACATAGTCCCAGGATTTTTTTTTTTATTCTTATGTTAATCCCCATACATTACATCATTAGTTTTAGATGAAGTGTTCCATGATTCATTGTTTGTGTATAACACCCAGTGCTCCATGCAGAATGTGCCCTCCTCAATACCCACCACCAGGCTAACCCATCCTCCCACCCCGCTCCCCTCTAGAACCCTGTTTGTTTTTCAGAGTCCATCGTCTCTCATGGTTCGTCTACCCCTCCGATTTCCCCCGCTTCATTCTTCCCCTCCTGCTACCTTCTTCTTCTTCTTTTTTTTTTTCTTAACATATATTGCATTATTTGTTTCAGAGGTACAGATCTGAGATTCAACAGTCTTGCACAATTCACAGCGCTTACCAGAGCACATACCCTCCCCAGTGTCTATCACCCAGTCACCCCATCCCTCCCACCCCACCCCCCTCTCCAACAACACTCAGTTTGTTTCCTGTGATTAAGAATTCCTCATGTCAGTGAGATCATATGATACATGTCTTTCTCTGTTTGACTTATTTCACTCAACATAATACCCTCCAGTTCCATCCACGTCGTTGCAAATGGCAAGATCTCATTCCTTTTGATGGCTGCATAATATTCCATTGTATATATATACCACATCTTCTTTAGCCATTCATCTGTCGATGGACATCTTGGCTCTTTCCACAGTTTGGCTATTGTATAGTCCCAGGATTTTTAATATTAAGGGTTAGCTGCAAACATGCAGTAGGTCAATGCCCTAAGTCTTCCATGGCTTCCACAGAGGTGGGAGTCTAGCAGTGTGGGGCAAATACAGGCAGCGGAGTAGAACAGTGCCATGGCAAGAGCTCAGCAGTGGTGATGTGATGATCACCAAAGAACACACTGGATCCTACCACGAGTTCTTGGCCTGGCTTTGTCCTCTGTGGTTCAGGCCCAGCTCAGACCCTCCACATTCCTTGCCAACAAATCATGCTTGAACAATTGAATATCCATATGCAAAAAATAAATAAAATAAAAGTACACTTAGATGAATACCTCCCACCATATAAACAATTCAAAATGGGTCACAGAACTGGGGCGCCTGGGTGGCTCAGTCGGTTGATACCAACTCTTGGTTTCAGCTCAGGTCATGATCTCAGGGTCCTGGGATCAAGCCCCCCTGCCCCTTGGGCTCTGCAGTCAGCGTGGAGTCTGCTTAAGATTCTCTCTCTCCCTCTCCCTCTACCCCTCCCCTGCTCTCGAGCACACATGTGTGCTTTCTCTTGCTCTCTCTCTCAAATAAATAAATAAAATCTTTAAATATATATATATATATATATATATATAATCCATCCAGCAATTAATAAGAATGTGTTATTGTTCGGAACACCTGGGTGGCTCAGTCAGTTGAACAGCTGGCTCTTGCTTTTGGCTCAGTCATGATCTCAAGGTCCTGGGATAGAGCCCCATGTCAGGCTTCCCACTCAGCAGGGAGTCTGCTTGAAGGGTTGTCTCTCTCCATCTCCCTCTGCCCCTCCCACCCCCCCACTCATGCGTGTGCTGTCTAAAATAGATAAATAAATCTTTAAAAAAGAAAAAGAATGTGTTACTGTTCGACATTATGCTAGGTATTCTATGGTTATCTATTACCCCAAAACAACTTGCAATCCAAATGGAAAAATAAGAAAAACATAAACCAAGTAACCATAAGCTAAAAAATAAAATGGCTTATGATTAAGTTCCAAATAGCATGATAAAGAATATAGAATGCAAAGAAGAGTCACTCCATGGAAGAAGTGAGTCTAAGCCACACCACAATATACTCAGGCTTTAGGAAGGTGAAGGGAAAAAAGCAGAGATTCAAACAAATGAACAAACAAAACAAAAACAGACCCATAAATACAGAGAACAAACAGATGGTTTCCAGAGGGGAGAGGGTGGAGGGATGGACAAATGGGTAAAGGGGAGTGGGAGATACAGGCTTCCAGTTTAGGAATGATTAGGTCATGGGGATTAAAGCTACAGCACAGGGATATAGTCAATGGTATTGCAATAGTGTTGTATGATGATACATGGGAGCTACACTTGTGGTGAGCACAGCATAATTATAAAGAAGTTGAGTTACTATGTTGTACATCTGAAACTAATCTAACATTGTATGTCAACTACACTTCAATATAAAAGAAAAATTTTAGTTAAATTATATTGGTAAGTATATGGATTTCAGTAAAAACTAGTAAACGGTTATTTAATTATTTTTGGATTATTCTTCCAACCATGTAGAAGGCATATCTCAAGGCCCAAATATGACCTTTGGGGCCAAACTGAAACTATGACTCATGGCAGATTAAGTGGTCAAATCACTATGTTATAGGCTTAAAACTAATGTAACATTGTGTCTCAACTGTACTTCAATAAAAAAAAACAAGAGCAGAGATTAAATCAGTAAACTCTGGTGAGATTAAAGGGAGAAGCATCATTAACAAAGACATTATTTCCATTCTGTTTAGGTTGGATAGCACTGTCATCTCTTGTGCTGGCCTCACAAGTTAGAGCAAGCCACATGAAACAGTGACAAGTTGGTGGCATGCTTCCCTTACTGTCTCTCCTTTCAGTGGGATGCCCTGCCCTACTGATGCATGTCCATGCTTTCCTCTATCCACGTCTCTAGGGGAGTACTATACATCTGATTTTCTTTTTGCTTTGCTTATTGTCTACACAGTCCCTGCAAGTCATCTTAGTTAGCTGTCACTTTGGCCTTCAAACATCTGGTCTTTGTCTTTCTCTCCAAACTTGAGAGAGCTCTGTGATAGACAAGAATGCTCACCAACTGCATCCATAAGACAAGTTATACCTAGACCGTCCATCTCTGGTGATATCAGTAGGGAGCCCTACCTTTATGTAAGGGTATCTTTTGTAAGTTTTTACCTTAGGTAGGTCTAGTCTTTGCTCTCCATGTCCCATGGAGAATTCCAGACTCTGTATAACAAATTATTGCAAAATCAGTGGCTTAAAATAATCCTTTATAATCTCTCAGGGTTTCCGTGGGACAGGAATTCAGCAAGGTATAGCGGGGACAGTTTGTCCTTTTCCCCATTATATCTGAGGCTTCAGTTGGAAGACTCCAAAGCAGGAAATTGGAGTCAATTGAAGTCTCATTCACTCTAGTGATGACTGTCAGCTAGAACTTAACCCGGCTGTCTGTTGAAACGTCTACATGTGGCCTCTCCATGCTGCCTGGATTTCTTCACACATAATGACTGGGTTCCAAAAGTGAACAACTCAAAAGATAGCCATCTTACACAAATGATAAGTGGCAGGCCAAAATCCAAGTGGACTATGAGAAAAGCAGACAGAAGGACGGTGATAGCTTGGTCTTAATCACACAGCTAAACTACTAATCAACTAACCATAATGCCTGTCCTACTATGAGACTTTCTATGTGGGATGACGTATTTAAACCAATTTAAGTTTGGCTTTCTGTCACCCGCATTCAAACTACCTTAATTAATATCAACTACCAATGATAGGTATAGGAAAACAGGAATGGGGACCATAAAATATAGCACATAATACTATTAGAAAGCAGGAAGGACATGCTGCATTCAATTGTCTGAAAGCTCTCAATTCTGTATACATGAACACCTTACCATTTTTTCATCTTATTTTTTAGTGATATTCATCTACATTTCCATTGTAACAAGCAAAATAATGGCTAGAAGTTTTTATAAAGCTACCACTGTGCTTCACATCCCAAAATTTAGTCTTATTGTGCCCTGAGGCCTGATTACTTTCCTGTTTTGTTGATGATATCCCATTTGGATATTGAATCCATGCATTATTCAATTAAACTGATTGGAGAGAAAATACTGCATCCTGTCTATTTTTATGGTCTATGCTGCTATTTGAATTGTCAGTCCAGGTCATTACTAAGTAGCTACAGATTGTATTGCTGAGGACTTGCATTATTATTTGTGGTATCTATATATTTTCAAGGAGGCAGAATTTGTCCAAACGATCTGGTTCCATCCTAAAATTTGATATGCCTAGCTTTATAACCAAGTAGTAATTTTTGGAAAATGGGATATTGTCTATAAGCTGAAATGAGCACAGAGCTAAAATATTAACACTTTAATGTTGCTTGATGCTCCCATAAATTCAAAATGGCTCTTCTATTTAAAAGGCAATTTTGTAGATAATTGGAATATTACATTCACAGATGATGCCTCAATGGTTTTTTTTTTTTTCCTTTTTGGTTTTTTAAATTATTTTATTGCAGGACTATGAGTCAGCATACAGTGTCACACACAATTCAAATTCAGAAACCGAATCTCCAGGTTTAAAGAAACAAATGACTTAAAAGCAAGTTGAAAATTCTTTAAATGACTCAGAGAGTGTCAGGATGAAAATCTTCTGCCCTTCTTCTACTTGTTAATTGTATCATAATTCTTCTTCATAACATTTTGTATTTTGCCTTTTTAAAACAGAAAAATGTACAATGTGCATTAGAAAATAAGCCTGATCACTAATGAGTAACTCCATATGAACAGAAGAGGCTAGATCAACCTTCGTGGGGGAAGATGGGGCAGGTAAACTATCAAGAAACACCTCTAATTTCTTCAAACCAAACAAAGGTGATCTGGAGATTCAATTACAATGTAATGCTCTGAATGAACCTGCAAAAATGGGCTATAAAACTAATCATATCTGGGTAATATGAAACCTAATGGTCTCAGTCATCTAGACATTGGGGATCATAACTGAAAAAACAAATAAGAAAAGAAATGAGTGAATAATAAACATCCTTGAAATGAAATTAAAAAAAAAAAAAACAGAATGGAGTTTCAAAGGAAGCAGTTAAAGGGAAAAAAAAAAACGGTTTCTAGCAGCATGCTCTCACAAAACAATCTGGAAAGAACAAACGTTCCAATTATGCATTGAGGTTTGTTTTCTCCAAAGTAGCTTTTCTCCCTCCCCTGAAGCAGGTCCCCTGCATAGCGCTCGGACAGCTGTTGCTACAGAAGACGTTTCTATTCCATAGCACAGTAAACAGTTCTAGAAGACATTTCTTTCTCCCTCTCAGGTACCTCGCTTCTCTTTCTTCTTGAAAATGTCTTTTAGTCATTTCCCCCACCCCTCCTTTCTCTTTGCTCTGGAAAGGAGAAACACAACCAGAAAAAATTGCATAAACATTCTGAATGAAGTGTTCAATGCCTGGTAGGAATAAGATGGAACAAAACAAAATATGTGACTGCAGAGTGTGACAAGCTGACCAGGGAATGCCAAAGTGCTAAGCAATGCTTTAAAGGCAAATAAGGAAAGAGCAGCCTTTGTGTTGACCATGAAAGGACGCCCAAAATGAGGCCGAGGGATTTCTGAGTAGAGCTTTTGGAGCTCTCACCTGTTTTTTCCCCTTTGATCAACATACCCACTGTTGTTTTGTCTTTCTGCGTGCTCACATCTTCTTCATGCTGAACAGGTAAGCAGCAAAAGAAGGAGGCAAGCGAATGTTCTGTCATTACAAGATAGTACTTCTTACTGCAAAATTAATCCATATTAAATTTACCTGGCAACCATTAACCTGACCAATGTTGCCTATCTTGGTTCCTTACTTCATCACTTCTCCCTTCGGCCTCCCTGCTGGGGGCCCCCTGTCCCACGCATAGACTTTATATCCTTTCCTTCTTGCCTGTAGGTCTTGACTGACTGTTCCTTTCCCCCCAGTCCAGAAGAGCACTCCTCCTCAAGCCCCAACTGAGCCCTACCTAACAGTTTATTGAAGACTCAAAGCAAAACTCTCTTAAGTAGGCTTCTCTTACCCATCCCACCTCACAATGTAGATTGCCCTACTTCCTTTTTTTTTTTTAGATTTTTATTTATTTATTTGGGGGGCGGGGAAGAGGGAGAGAGAGAATTTCAAGCAGGCTCCACGCTGAGTGTGGAGCCCAATGCGGAGCTCATTCTCACAATGCTGAGATCATGACCTGAGCCAAAATCTAGAGTTGGATGCTTAACCGACTATGCCATCCAGGCGCCCCTAGATTGCCCTACTTCTAAATAATATTATGTCTATAGCATACTTGACATTGTGTCTGGCCTCAAAGAATTTGTTTTTATTATTATAACTTTGAATTCTCTCAGATATTACATTGACAATTTTACTGTCTAACCTAGAATATCATAAAGATCACCTCCAAATTAAATATTTCAAATGCCCAATTTTCTCCTTATCCTTATAGTTCTTATCTTCTCCTGCTAAGTAAATATAGAATGTTCAAATGATACTTGATGAATTGAATTTTGGAGGCTTACTGTTATTTTTTAAACTTTTTTTTATTTTAAACAAATGTATGTCTTCTTATAAATTTGTGAAATCAATTCTATCAATAAAACAGCCAAATGGTTGGCTTATGTTCCATATCTATATAAGATATACAAAACTGTGGGGCGCCTGGGTGGCTCAGTCAGTTAAGTGTCTGCCTTTTGCTCAGATCCTGATCTCACCTCCTGGGATGAAGCCCCCCATTGAGCTCCCTGCTCAGCCGGGAGTCTGCTTCTCCCTCTCCCTCTGCCTCTCACCCCCCACCCCCGCTCATGTTCTTTCTCTCTCTCTCAAATAAATTAAAAATCCTTAAAAAATAAAATAAAACTGAATGCCCTGAATCTCTACCCACCTTATATTCCTGCAGGTGAATTAGTTAAATGTGTAATGCAAATGCCTTCTGTACTGAATGATCTTCATAATTTGACTTTCCTTCTAAATGAAAGATCATCTCTCCTTTCCAGTGAGTACAACTGTTTGCCTAAAGATCTAATGATTTCTGACACAGTTAACTTTCATTCCTTGTCTTCCCTTTGAATTTCAAAAACCTAATTAAGTTTCCCTAACTTGATTCCATTAGTAGGCAAGGTTATTTACACACAAATTGAGAAACACACTCAAAGGCCCTTGTCATCTTTAGAAAGATTGTATTTTTTTTCTCTCTCTTCCAAACTCTATTTTCCTGGAGAAAACTCAGCAACCCTCGACTGGCTGTCTATTACCTTGATGTTGATGAAGAAACTACACCTTCCTAGGCATAACTAAATAGGTCTGAGAAATTTCTGGACATACTAGTAGATGACTGGGATACTGTATGAAATTGGAGTGGTCTCTGAAATTTTTCTATCCTGGGTGTCTTGTTCAAAGTTTGGATACAGTACAGTATATTTATTAATAAGCCTGAAATCGCAATCTCACCTGTTGGGCCTTCACCTAGGATGAGAATTGTATCTTCCTAAACATCCTTTCACATCCAGCTGCTCTGTTCTCTCAGTCCCTGTCTTGACAGATGGCTGTAACTTACAGCACAGCATAGTAACTTATAGTAGAGTAACTTTCCAACACATATCATCTAAGCCCCCATCTTATGCTGAACTTTTTCTTTTTCAGCTAATGCCCTTCTTTTGAATCATCTACATAGATGATCAACTAATGCTTTCCTTTCTCCTTTCCTTTCCTCTCAGCCTCTACCTTTTTCTCTACACATACATTCTCATTTAGACAAGAATTTCCTACTTATCTATAATTTCTATATCAAATATCCTTACTCATAAAAAATCTTCCAAGAACTCTGAATTCAAATTATTACAAATAGCTGTGGATAGTCCAGGACAAGCTCCAGTGAATTGAGGCTTATCCCAAAGTTCCCCTATCATATTCCTGTAAAACTGACACCCCTAAGACAGAACATAAATATAATCTTACAAAAATATTCTTACAGCAAATTGCAAGCATTTACCACCATTTACAACCCTTGCAGGAGAACAATGCAGTATTCTTCTTTGATAGTCTGATTCATAGACTCACAGAATCCTAGCACTTGGGGGAGATGTGGAGTGAGGTATCTTCATCCTCCACCTTTCTCAGAGAAAGACTGTAATTCGGGTAGAGTGACTTCTCAGGGTCAAACTTCTAGTTAGTGCAGATCTGGGACTAGGATTCAAGTCTTCTGACTACAGCCCAAAGCTCTTTATGCTATTTTGTTAAGTTGACAATATCTCAATCAAACAAGGAGTGGAGTAAGATAAATTACATCCTACTTAAAAAATTCCCCCAAAACATAGCATCATCCCTGGAAAAGAGAAACAAATGCCTAGATGTAAATAAACCCCAGTCACAATTGCCAGGAATGCACATAACGTAAACCACTGCCAAGGCCATCATCCATGTTGGGAAAAACAAACAACAAAAACCACACATCGTGGAAATCCCAAAAATGTCAAGCATCCCCTGATGGAGGAGTATGAGATAATTACTGAGAAATTGCCAAGGACTCTGAAGCAGCTTGAGGTCAAATATAACCCTGAAAACAAGTGCCTAAACAAATGCCCTGAGATGATACCTTCATACATATCTTGAAGAGGGAAAATGGTAGATATTTAGCACCTGGAGAAAGGAAAAAAAGAATATCTCAAGAATGCTCTGTGGTCTGATAAGACAAAACCTCCTCAACATCTTACTCATAAAATAGAATCCAATTAAAACCATACTGTGTCTGCCCTGTCTTCTGCTCCCCTGACCATATATCCCAGGATATAGCAATTTGCTCTTCATAGCCCTGTTGGGAGGAGTCTCCTTAGCTGCCCCTTTGAAAAGAACCAAAGCATTCGCCTCTCCATTTCCTCCTCCTCTTCCTCTTCATCCCTCCTGCATCCCCTGCCTCCACCCCTGAACCTTCTCTTCCCTTCCCTCCTCCTCCTCCTGCTTCTGCCTGAGTGTTCAGGATCTTCTGGTAAGAATTTAGTCTCCTTTCTTTTATCATCAGAGAATAGGCTGACTGGTGATAGAGAAGAATGGATTTGTGCCACTTCCCCTTATATGTGAGAGCCTGGAATAGGGATCAAATAGAATCCTAGAGTTTCTGCCCTCATATAATCTGGGGAGATATTAAATCTCTCCAAGTTACTCTGAAAAAAGGGGGGTTGAACCAGCTAATCTTTGAGGTCTAAAGTCAGTCCTTTCTGCCTTCCACCTCCTCCTCCTTCCCTCTTCTCTCTCTTCTCTTCTCTTTTTATTTCTAGCCCCTTTGGATTACAAGAAACTTGGTCTATAATTATGGATGGGCTGTTTTACAATTGTTGCCTTCAAAGAACAATAGAGTTAACAATAGAATGATAACTTGGGCACCAGAATTTTCAGGTTCAGAATGGTAAAATAAGTGAAATTTCATAGAAACATGATAGGTGGGGAAGTTTGATTGCCAACTTCCCCCTTCCCCTATTGCATCTGCAAGGTCAACCGCTGTTGAACATTTTGATTCTCAGCTCCCTAATTTGTGAACTGGGGAAAATACCAATTCATCTAGGTTTTTTGTGAAGTATCAAAGATCTGGAACGTAGTATGCATTTAATAATTTAGAGCAGCATTCAATAAATCACAGCAATTGTTAATATTATGATTTGTCCTAAGAATATTTGTTTTACACAAACCTGAGACATACAGGAAGTATAACAATGAAAAAATAAAACTTTTTTTAAATATATGGCTGGTAGGAATCTGTCAGATGTTCTATGTCACAATTCTGATGGTCAGAATGTCTACAAAATATCCAGGTTTCCAGCATACACACACACATGCACACACACATCTGTAACACTGAGCCAGGTTTCCGATTCTCCATCAATAAAACTTATAACAGCCAGCAGCATTATCAAACTGTATGACAAGTGTGTCTAAAAAAAATGGCAATTACCTTCTTCTTGCATCTATGCCATTCTCAGAGCATGATGCTCCACAGATGGACTTACGAGATGGTACCAAGGCAACCCAAGGTTCTGTCATCAACCCCTCGAGAGATCCAGAATGCCAAAGAAACATCTTCCACCATCTTCTTCTCCTGCCTCACTTAGAAGTCTCCCTCTGTGAATCCTAATTCCATTACCTCGTGGTATGAGGGGGAAAAGCAAGTTTAGCAGCAGACCCCAATCAGCAGTTAATCTTTCCTCCAGCATATTTTTCATGCTATACAATATATAGGAGTTTCTTTTGCCCTGACATTTCATTTTGTGGAATAAACAACATCTGAAAAATCTATACATATGCGAGGAGCTCTTTTTCATCTCCTGGAAAAATCAACTGAGGAATTTTAACCTATCCAACATTATTTCAGCAGAAGCACTGAGGTAGAAAAGAAAAGCCTTAGGGTAAAAAAAGAGTGTCCCCCCCCCACCATTCATAACTATGTGGCTTTGAGTCGGCCTCTCTGAGACACTACTAGATCTATGAGGCCTGTCACCCACCACCCTTCCTGAAGGAAAACTCCCCCTAGCCTCTATGGCATAAATGACCACATTTGTACCATGCGACCCACAGCCAGTTGGATCAGGAGTTGTGTCCTTAAAAATATGACAATCCATCCACAGGCTGGATTTAGACCTTTGACCTTGATGGGAAGAAATGACCAATCAAATTCCAGTCTTCAGAATTTGGCACTAGGAAACCCAGAGTTGAAGGAGCTGTTAATAGGGGGAGGAGCTAAAAGAGGCATCAGTATATGTCATGTGGCAGAAAGGGGCCAGAGAGAACACAGCAAGGTGATACCATATGTAAGTTGATGTTTTCAGGGAGCAGAAACTACAAGGAAATGTTGAAAGTGTAAAGTCACCAGGCTGATGGAAGAGAAGAGAGGAGACATGCAGAGAGAGAGACTGAGACTCATCCCTTCTTTATGTAGCTTCTTCCTCCCTGCACCCTTCCAGTTAAGCCTTCTGGTTAATGCCTCAGCTCATTCATCCCACTTTGTATTGCATCCTCTATTTATTTTCCCAGACAGGTCCCACTTTGGCATGGCTTTGGATCCTCCTCAATCATGAGCAGTTCTGGTGCTGTGTCCCCGGCTCTGTGGGCTATGTGCCTTTCCAGGTGAACATCAAGGGGGCGAAACTAACATGTGATGTTTGATGTAGAGTGATGCAAAGCCTGGAAAGGGAGAAAAAAACCTGAGGAAGGAGCCAATGCAAACTGTATAGGCTGAATACAATTTGGGCATTGCCATGATTTTTGAAAACCATTTGCAAAGCTGAAATAGTGTTTCACGTATATAGCATTATTAGAAGTGTCCTTACAGCCCTTTCCAGGCTGAGTCATTCTCACAGCTTTAACTTTCTCTCTTAAGTCTGTTTCCAGTTCTAATTATGGTCATTCTCCAAGTTCAGATCTAGACCTTGGAATCTGATAGAAGTTGGTCTAGTCTTTTGCTTCATGCTATGTTCTTCACTGATAAATTGATAGAATGGAGTGAGAAATCTCGGGTCTCCTACAGCTCTAACCTCCATGATACTACAAACTAAGATACACCAATCATCAGCTTGATAACTGAAAAACAAAGAAAAAAGAAAAAGACATTTTGTTTTAGGATCTGTGCTCTAAAGGATGGTTCTGGAAGAAGCTTCTTATTGGAGTAGGAGTTTGGAGAAACTTGAAGATTTTTCATTATATTTCCAGATTTTGTTAAGTATGGCTAAAATGAAGTGTATTCATCCAGAAAAATGTACATGAAAAGGAGGCCTTAACTATTTTAAGGGGTTTTTAAGGCCTAAGATATGGCATTACAACCTTAACATCTTATAAATATGGTCTCCAAAATCTGCCACTCCTCCCACAGATATATTCAACACTTACGGATAAACTCAACAGTAAAGAAGAACAATACTTCCTGTTTTAGAATTCAGATCAGGAAATCAAATTTTCACGGGTAAAGGGATTAATAAGCTGCTTAAAGATGCTAACTAACCAGGTGAATCAATCAAACTGACCAAACACAATTTAGCCATGTTGAAATATTCCCACTCACAGGGGAAAAAAATGGTCAAACACAAGATTAAAAAACACAAATATTTGTGAGGCCTATTTAAGGGTTTTTTTTCACCTGGGGAATATCTCCAGGTTTACTGTCCACTCAAATGTTGAAGAGCCTGGAGTGAGAATATGCCTTTACATAAGGGATGGATGTTTGCTCACACCAGCCAGCCAACATGTATGAAAAGAAATTCTGTGTAGGCTGAGGCTAAGCATTCAGATAGCTGCAGAATCTGGCCTGAGCACCCAAATCGAGTGGGAAAGAACCCTTGGTGTGGACAGGTCCACAAAAATATAAAAGCCACATATTTTTCAATGACAGCCATGTAACACTTAATGGTAGTGACTAGTTCTCACAATCCAAAACAGAGGACACGCAGAACAATGCAAATTTAGATCGATGTTCAAGCTAATGAAATAAACTTTCACTTTAATCTACTTAAGGAAAAGTATGTCTCAACTCCATCTTTGTCCTTCAGAGCAGGGCTGACCATCTCTGTGTGGAAATAAAAATTGGCAACACAGAGGAGACATTTTTCAGAAACTTTCAGTGTATAAATGTCAAATCAAATTAGGTTCATACTTTCCCCTTCACTGACCTATAATTCAAAGAGAGTTTTATTATGCAAATTCACTGGAAAGCCCAGTTCTCTACACTTTTGCCAAATTCTGAGTACAGCAATGGCAGTCCTATCGTTCTAGTAAGGAAACACTGTATCTTGAAGACAGGAACTGGAGCTAATATAAAATTTTAATATGTTCATCTTCCTTAATACAGTGATATCGGGAGAACACACAATAAATAACACTTGGAAGTGGCCCTATTTTGTGCCAAGTTAACCAGAAGGAAAATGTGGTCTGTGCTTAGCTATAAAACATTAGTCTTCCAAATAAGTCTCTGGCTCTACAATTTTCAGTGCACTTTGCTTACGCTTGTTTTTGTTGCCTTTTATTGTATATTTTATGTTTGCTTCTTTTTTGTAAGTGTTACCATATGTATGATCTTTCAAGATTAACTATCAGCCTCATTGCAGATAGTTCAAATGTATTCTTCATATTGATCAGAGTATCGCAATTAATGGAATAAGGTGAGTCACTGAAGATTTTCTTGTTCACACGCACACAAATGACTTAAGGGATTAATGCTTAAGCACACTTATTTGACCAATAAGTTAGGTGAGCAATTCCCCAGGAGCTTAGAGCCACTTTGAAAAACTCAAACCATCTAACTACCTACAAAATGAACTCATTAGCTTTATGAAATTGCAGTAAAGCCCACTAATGTTCCTTAAACATAGCGTTGACTCCAATCCCCACTTCTGGTAAATCCTGTTCAAGCAATGCCTATGTGGCAGAAGGGCTGAAAATCTTTCTTCCAACAAAAATTAAAGAGCCCCTTTGGGATATGTAATTCCAAACCAAAAACATCTTATTTCACTATTAGAATACTATCCACTGAGGGAACTTAAGCTTAGTATAGCTAATGTAACTTCTTCCTCTGAGTTATAAGGAAAAGCCAGGTCCAAATATCTGTTGTCATTCTCTGTGACAACCCTGATTTGAGTCAGGTAACACTCAAGGATGCTGCAAGGGCCACACCCTGAGCTACTTCTGGAACATCACAGAATCAGAGCATCTTCAAGTGGTGGAGACTCAGATGTCACCTAATCTCTCAATCTACCTTGCTGTGTGGAACGAGCTCTTTCCAATAACCCCCAGAAGAGGGTCATCAAGCCTAGTCAAGAAGTCAGTGGTGACATACTCCCTGGCCATTTATATCATCACTGGACAATTCCAGCTTGAGGAAACTTTTCTATATGTGCTTGCTATCTTAGACTTAGCAAAGAATCTCTGCTATCTATGCATTACATTACCAGGGACATGGCAAAAACCTTCTACCAGCCTATGGTATCTTGTATTTCCCCACCCCCATTCACCTAGTATGGGTAAAAGTGCTACACTCTTAATTTTCCTGGTTCTCTAAACCCCAGGCTCAGCTCATAGCTGCCGATATTCACTTCAGACCCAGCTTGCTCTGATGACCATTTAAACAGGCTTCTCTCTGGCTTTACATAGCTTTCAAACTATAGGAAAGAGGTTGTCTCACCTTCTGCCAGCTTCCCCCTCCTTCTGCTCTAACCAGCTCTCCCTCCGAGGAGGCAGAATCAGATCATGGAGAGCTGAACCTCCCTGAAATTTTACTCACACGTCCCTATTCTGTACTCTGACCAAACGACAAATAAGATGTGGTTATAAAAAGCAGTTCAGGATATTCACATGTAAAAGAATGACACAACCTCTAAACCACTCATAAAAATTAACTCAAAATGGATTAAGGACTTAAACATAAGACCTGAAACCATGAAACTCCCAGAAGAAAGCATAGGCATAAAGCTCCTTGACATGAGTCTTGATGATTTTTTTGGAAATCATACCTACAGCACAAGCAACAAAATAAAAAATGAATAAATGGGATTACATCCAAGAAATCATTGAGGAAGTGGAAAACCAACCTACAGAATGGGAAAATATATTTGCAAACCATATATGTAATAAGGGGTTAATATCCAAATTATATAAAGAAATCATATAACTCAAGAGCAAAAAACGAGTAATCCAATTAAAAATGGACAAAGAATCTGAATAAACATTTTTCCAAAGAAGACATGCAAACAGCCAACAGGTACATAAAAAGATGCTCGTTAGGGAAATGCAAACTAAAACCACAATGAGATATCACACCTCATGCCTATTGGAATGATCATGACTTAAAAGACAAGAGGTGACAAATGGCATGAACATGGAAGAAATGGGAACCCTTGTGCACTGTTGGTGGGAATGACAATCAGTACAGCCACCAAGGAAAGCAGTACGAAGGTTCCTCAAAAAAACTGAAAATAGAACTACCATTTGATCTAGCAACTCTACTTTCGGGAATATATCCAAAGGAAACAAAAACACTAACTCGGAAAGACACCTGCACCCCCTAGTTTATAGCAGCATTATTTACAGCAGCCAAGACATGGAAACAACCTAAGTGTCCATCGGTGGACAAATGAAGAAACAAGCTGTGGTATATGTTTATATACCACACCCACATACACACCACAGAATATTATTCAGCCAGAAAAAAATGAGGAAATCCTACCATTTGCAACAACACAGATAAACATGAAGGAGTTACGTGCTAAGTGAAGTAAGTCAGACAAAGAAACAAACACCCTAAGATCTCACTCATATGTAGAAACTAATTAAAAAAGAAAAAAACACCAAACTCCTAGAAAAAGATATCAGATCTATTGTTACTAGAGGTGGGGGTGGGGAGATGGAATTGGAGGAAGGTGATCAAAGGTACAAGCTTCCAGTTACAAGAATAATAAGCGCGAGGGATGTCAAGTACAACATGATGGCTGTCGCTGACACTGCTGCTATATGGCATATAGGAAAGGTGTTAGGGGGGAGTAGAACCTAGGGGTGCTTGGCTGGCACAGTCGGTTGAGCACTAGGCTCCAGTCTGGATCTCATGGTTGTGAGCCCCATATCCGGCTCCACGCTCAGGACAGAGTTGGCTTGGGATTCTCTCTGCCTCTGCCCTTCCCCTCACTCTCTCTCTTAAATAAACAAATAAATCTTTAAAAAAAGAGAGAGAGAGAGAGAGAGTAGATCCTAAGAGCTCTCATCCCAAGGAAGATGTTTTTCTTTTCTTTTTATTGTATCTGTACGAGGTGATGGATGTTAACTAAACCTACTGCTATAATCACTTCACAATATACGTGAATCAACCCATCATGCTATAGGTCTTAAACTCATATAGTGATGGATGCCAATTATTTCTCTGTAAAACTGGAAAAAAGTAAAAATTAAAAAGCACTTGGCAGTTTACCGAAACAGGAAGTGAAGGTCTCTGTGAGCAAGAGGTATTAGAGTTCAGAGCCCACCGGACATCTCAAGACTAGAGGCGGAGGCAGGAGAAAGGACCAGGCTAGCATCCCACTGCAGTGCCATGTCTCCCGTTCAAGGCACGCCTCCTGGCCTTGGTCCTGAGCCATCTCACCAGCCCATTTAGAATTTGCTTCCTCGGTTATTCCCGCTGTCCTGTATCTGTGATTCTCTTTGGCAGTCATGCTTAAGCCCTCTCTCCTTCAGACCTCACATAGACTCCACCAGCCAGAAGTGCCAACTCTACTATCTGAGTGTATTTTTTTAACATTTCCTCTCCAGCTCTGCCACTAGCACACTGATCCATCCCAGCGTCACATCCCACACTTTCCTTCCTGTCTCTGGCTTGTTGGTCTCAAAACCATGTAGCCAGAGAGAGTTTTCTCTAATGTGAAACTGGCCGTATTCTCTCCCACTCATCGTTTTCAGGGGTTCTGAGACCATAAGCAGAGCGTCCAAACTTTTCAGTATGATAGACAAGGATTCCAGATCTGGCCTCAGAGGACGTTGCCCACTACACATCCCATCATTTCCTCTCACTCTCTACTCCACCTAAAACCAAGTTGTTTATCCTTTCCTGCACAATGCAAACTGGGTGCTTTGCTTCTTTTTTTTTTCTTAAGAAATTTATTTATTTATTTATTTATTTATTTATTTATTTATTTATTTATTTATTTGACAGAGAGAGAGAGAGAGCACAAGTAGGCAGAGTAGCAGGCAGAGGGAGAGGGAGAAGCAGGCTCTCCACCGAGCAGGGAGCCAGATGCAGGGCTCAATCCCAGGACCCTAGGATCATGACCTGAGCCAAAGGCAGCCACTTAACCGATTGAGCCACTCAGGCGCCCCTGGGTGCTTTGCTTCTAAGTCTTTGTTCTTACTATCCTCTCTGCTTAGAATGCTCTTTACCCACCTCCTCACTCCTGACCTGAATATTTCTTCTCCATTCTCCAAAACTCCACCTAGACATCACCTACTCTCAGGAGTCTTTTCTAGAACCCTTAATCCTGGAGAAGGTTGTTGGCTTTTGATACCCAGTGCCTCTCCCTAACAGTGTCATGTTGATCATGACTGTCTACTTCAGTGTCTACAAGCCTCAAGGAGTAAGGCATGTCTTTTCCCTCTCTGAATCTGTTGCACGTGGTGCAGAGCCTGGCACATAGCAGCAATATTTAAAATGTTTACTAAACAAATGGCTGAACAAATTTTAAGGAGATAGGACATATATGCAAACATATGAGAATAAATGGTTTCACAGTCAAGGGCAAAACAGAAAGTTTCTAGTAAGTGCTATGAAGATTGAATTGATGGTGCTATATAAGCATGAAACCCTTGTGGGAACAGCTTAGACTCAGAGTCCTGAAGGTGGCTCGTATTGAATAGAGGATGTGTTACATTTAGATCAGAGTAGTTATAGAGTTTAGGCCCCCTAGTAATGCAAACTGTACCGAGGAGTTACCACTACTCTCCTAAGTACAGAAGTGAGAGAGTAAGAGTGAAGCAGGACAATAAAATAACATTATCTTCACATGACTTGTAAAATAAATTTCCATTTAACCTCTAGCAAGCAAGAGCCATTAGGAAGAGAGGACAGGTCTCTATCAGCCCCTAAGGAGAAAAAAAAATACCTCTAGACCAAGACTACTACTAAGGGGAGTGAATCCCTCTGGGAAAACATGGCTGCCTGGGGAAGCCCTTATTTTAGGTATACAGAAGGAACTGATCTCCTGTTTCCCCCCTGAATAGGCCCTTGGATTTCAACTCTAATCACATAATTAGAGTGCTTCTGAAACTGGGAAGAGTACTATGATATGGCTTCTGCATTCACCTTGTTTAGAATCTATTTGGGTGAGGCATGATAGGCAGAAACAACATAATTAGAGAAGAAGACATAATGTGGTAGAAAATGAAAATAAAATCTACAACTAATAGTAACTATTTAGTAACCTAAGTAAAGCAGGAATTCTATCCTCTCTCTCTCTCTCTTCCTGTCTATTTTTTATTGCTCTTCCACTTTTCTTCTCTTTCCAGATAAAGAAAGACAGAAAGGGAAGGAGTATGAGACTATGGATTTGGGACTCTATCATAGATTTGTTGTCTAAATCTTGGAAACTTTCTCTAGCACATACACCCACAGATATACACACAACCTCTTGTTATTTCAGTAATCATAACCTTTAAATGTCTTGAATTGTGCCCCCCAAATCATCATTTATACCATAGGAGCCTCAATGGCTATCTTCAAAAGGCCAATATGGACAATTACTCATATTTATGTCCTGTATAGTGAGTTGAATAATGCTCCCCACCCCCCAAAAATATCATCTACCCAGAACCCATCTATGTGACCTAATTTGGAAAAAAGGTCTTTGCAGATGTACTTTAGTTAAGGATTTCTAGATAAGGCCATCTCAACCACCGTAGTGGACACTAAATCCAATGATAAGTATCCTTATAAAGAGAAGGGGTAAAACACACAAAGAAGAAGGTATGAAGACAGAGGCAGAGATTTGAGTGATGTGTCTCCAAGTCAAGCAACACCAAGGATTGCCCACAGCCATCAGAAGTTAGGAGACAGTCATGCAGTGGATTCTACCTCAGAGGCAGAGAACTGTTACTAAGAGAGAGAGAAACCAGTAGAGTTTCTGCCAGTCTGGTGGGGCTTGAAATGCAAAACATAGAGTCTTGAGGGGTCAGAATTCTTTGGAGAAGAGAGAGGTAAAGGACTGAATCCAACATACTGCCAGTTTTCCCCTTAAGACGTTTGTTGAATACTAAGTGTTGATGCTAAATGGGCAGGAAGCTAAAAATCCAAGCAGAAAAGCTCCAAAAACACAGTGGAATTTTCAGCAGGACAGGGTCTGAGAGGGTAAGGATTAGAGTTCTAGACACACCAGGTAAACACAAACAGGTTTTCACGTGGAACCCCTAGGATACTTACCCTAGGAGCAGAGGCCTACCGAGGTAGACAGAGCCTTGTCATAACTGTAACTCAACCTTGACACACCTCAGTCCATGACTGGATTGCATTAAGGTAGTCAGTCTCTGTTTCATCTACCTAGTGAATGAAAGAGCCAAGCTTCTCTCGAAAAAGATAACATCATCCAGACTCTCCACAATCTTTCATCTACAACATCTGGCATTGAATCAAAATTTACCAAGCATACCATGAATCACAAAAAAATGATGTGAGAGAGAGAGTTGCGGGGATGGGGGGAGACCATAGAAACAGATCTACCAGTGATTCAGATCTTTGACAGACAGGGCTTTACCATATCTATGATTAAAATATTTAGATGAATAAGCTGGTGTTCTTTGTCATTCTTCTATTACATTTCACATATTTTTCTTTTTTACTTAGGTGTTATTTATTTCAACTGCTAATTCGCTGTTCAATTAAATATTGCTCCTAGTCTCAAGAATTCCTAAAATTGGCTTTTTATACCTACAATTTTATGAAGTTACAACTATCAGACAGTTAAAAGCCTGTGGAAAGGGGAAATACATTAATTTTGTACTTTTAAGGAGAAATAAGTGAAAGAAAATTTTTATCATTGTGCCTGTGTTTCTGTGTTTGAAGGTTTTGATAACTTTTTTTTTTGTAGACACATTGATTTTCCTATTCATTATTGCTGAGCTTATTGTTAGTTATTGCTTAGTATATGCTTGGGATTTTGAAGGCCTATAGTCAAACTGCATTATTGATTTATGACATTTTCATCTATAATTACATACTGGATTATAAAACAGATGTTTTTTGAGCTTTTGTTACTTCTTTAAAAAGTGTCTATTTTTGGTCAAGCATCAACAATAATGTTTGAGGCAAGCTGGTCAGAATAACATTTTTTTGTTTATGCTAATAAATCACAAACAATTGTTACTGCCTTCATTATATAAATGTAATTTGGATAAATTGAGCATTAATTTCTACAACCTAAGCCGTGAACTCAGTTTATCTTCAAAAGACTTAGTAAATAGCCAGAAATGGTGGTGACAGAGTTGACAATGAGAATATCGATGAGAATTGTAGATGCCAGAGTTGACAATGAGAATGGTAGATACTAAGGAACAGTTGGGATTAGCTCCCAAGGAGTGGATAATTTTCTTTTGGAATATTCCAGGTATTTGGAAATTTTGAAATTCCTTTGGAACACCTAAGTCTAAGATCATGCCTTAGTTATTCTGTGGTCCTGATGATGTGTTTGTGAAGTGCATGTAGCCATCAGGAGGAATATGAGGAAGAAGGAACAGACTAGAAATGGAATTCTGTATCTTCATTTCAGCTTTTATACTTCTGAAATTGCTTACCCCCCTCTAAGAGAACCCTTTCCATGTCTTCTCCTTGTCTCCGCTTTTTCCTTCACTTTCTCTTTGCAGTAACATTTTCTGGAGATAATCAAGCACTGAGAGCAAGGTAATGCCACTTAACTTTCTGGCAATTTTCTCAGAATGAAACAGCAGCTTTTACAGGCATGTGAGTATAACATGGTGCCCTGGCCATCGTTCCCAAGGCTGTACAAATCTTGATGATAGAACAGGAAATAATTGTTGTTTCAAAGCTGCACAGAGCATTAGTCTTAAAAGAGACAGGAATGTGACTACTCTTTCAGGGCAAGCTTCTTTATTTGTTCAGAGAAAACTAACCTAATAGACTCTTTAAATACAAATGCAAAGGCAAGTTTCCACTTGGAGAAAACTGAAAACTGTTAATCTGATTGCAAGAGTTTTAGATGGCTTAGTGATAGAAATTTTTTTTTGTACAGTTGAATCAGGTGTATATTTCTGTGGGGTTTTGTTTCTAAGAAGAAATGCTTCTTTTCTAAGTATTGCTTTAGATATTGATATGTGGGTATATTATTACTTGTTCTAGGGAAGGATGTATAGGTATATATGAATCTTATTTGCATGCTGACAAGAGCCCAAAACCTGACAGAAAATAGACAGCAGGAGAGATGGTCAAACCTACTCTTCATCACATGCTGTGAGAAGCATCATACAAAGGAATGGGACAAGCCTAGGCAAAGCTCAACCTAAACTTCCTTAGAGCTGGACTTCTTACTGGCTGCTCAGGTGACCAGCTCCTGTGGAAGCTGCCAGTTTCCTTAAAAGCTAGGCCTGGGGTTAGCACATCACCTCTGCAGGTCTCTATTGGTCAAAGCATTAAAGACCAGACCAGACTGAAAGGGGTGGAGGAATATTCTCCACCTCTCAGTGGGATCAACATGACTATTCGGGAAGAAAAGGCATTAATGATGCCATCTTGACGAGAGCTACCACAATCTTCAGTGAATGACCACAAGACTGAAATACACAGACTGTGAGAAATGAAGTGATGTGCAGCTGAATGTTGATGTTATTGGCCTCACTAAAGGGTGAGCTTACAGTGGGTTGGAGATGAGGTTATCTCAGAAAGGTGAAGGTATTTCCATCATTAATCAAAAGAGGCTGATCCTGAGACAGAAAACTGAGAAGGTGAGCTTTAGACTGGTTCAAAGGGGGAATTTTTCTTTTTTTTTTTTTTTTTGGTTTTCATGGCTGTTTTGATTCTCGATTATAATGGGGGTGCTTAAATTCACCCCAAACAACTGGAATTAGGTTGGGACCTGAGATGTGGTGCTGCTTCTGTGGTGGTAAAGGAGCTGCTCCTGGAGGGGAGCCCATGAGAAGGGCCTGTGTAAGGACTGCATTACACTGCCCCAAGGGGCTACCTTTCATGTCCGAAAAACACAAATGGTGTCTCCTTGGAATTGCTCAAAGTAGGGCATGTAGCTTCTGAAATTTGCCACATCTTGTAGCAGGTGTGAATTATGCCCTGTGTTCCACTATCTTCTGACACTGGCCACAGTCATATCTGCAACAGAACGAGAGTTCTCACTTCCTAGGACAGACACATCAGGCCGGGGAACAGCATCATTCAGACCTAGCAGATGGCAACAGGAAGCAGCAGATGAGTAATGAAACAAACTCATTCTCAGACCCCCAGAAGATACATTCTTGGGGTTTTTAATAAGGAGCATTCAAGGAAGAACCCCCATCTATCCTAGAAAGCACTAGAGTGCTTGCTAGCAAAACAGGTGATATATAGATGACTTCTTATTTACAACATGTATGAGTTTCCTGTGGTTGCTGCAACAAGTAACCATAAACCAGGTGAAAACCAGGGGTTTTTTTGTACAGTTGAATCAGGTGTATATTTATATATATAAATATATATATATATACAAGTGTGCTTGTCACAGAATTGTTTGTCGTAGGGAATTGGAGGCATCTCGGATGACACCACTAGGTCAGCGGACAAGTAAATGTGATGGACATACACTGCAGTGTGCTATGAGTCAGGCAGAAGTAATGACCTAGAAACAAGCATAGCCAACTGGATACACAACAAAAACACAAAAATAGAATAAAATGTATAGCCTAAAGCCAAATGAAACACACAGACATACACACACATGCAAACATGCATGACACTACATATTTTAGAAGAATATATATATACTTAAAAACACAAACATATTAAAAACAGGTGCCAATGGAAGTGGGCTATCAGGAAGGAAGGGGGGGAAATAAAGGAAAATAAAGAGGAAACACTTACAGAGCCCTTACTATGTGCCTGGCATAATTAATTAATTCTTTCACCAGCACTGGGATGCAGACGCTATTATTATCCTTATTTTACAGCTGAGGAAACTGAGTGGTTAAGTAACTTGCTCAAGGTCACAGAGCGGGTAAGTGCTCAAGCCAACATGAAACCTAGCAAATCTGGAATGAGAGTCTCTGTGTGCGGCCTCAGCTGGGGCTTCAGATCAACAGCAATACTAATGCTGCTGAGGGGTACGACTAGCTCAACACACTGCTGCCATCGAGGTCCCAAAACTCATCAACCAATTACTCTATGTATTATTAAATGAAAATAACTGGGTAAGGATGACTGCATTGAAGCCTTCAATTTCTTTCTATCAGAAGCTCATCTTTCATGAAAAATGTTTTCCTCATTTCCCTTCAGCATGGAGTCCAAACCACTTTAAATGTGTAGTCAATGATATTTGAACGATGCTTATAATCTCAACAGAGAAGCATATACTTTTATGTTGTGCGCTTCTTTCATTTTAGAACCAAAGGCATGATCTTTGTCTGGGTCAAGCCTTACATAGGAGCCCCAGAGCCCCCCTGGAAAATGGGCACCAAAAACAAAAACAAAAGATGCTTTGGAATGTGGAAGGAAATATCAGGGAATTGAAGGTAGAGAGGAATCCAGATAAGTGAACATAGGGTGAGTCCAATACCATTGATTTGCATCCTAGGAGAGGTCCTAAAATGCTTCTTAAGGCAGAAAGTTAAAAAGAGATGTAATGAAAATAATTCTGTAGTCCCAAGCCTCAAGAACACCGCAAGCAGTCCATGGACTGGGAGGCAAAGTGAGAAAGGAGGAGACAGTCACCAGTAATCATTCTTAGAAGTAGGTGCCTGTTGGTTAATAAAAGCCGTGTTTTAAGAAATGAATGCAAACAAAGGGTGAAGATGGGCAGGGCGGGGGAGGAAGGAAGAGAGCATGAAGAAGAAAAGGAGGAATGGAGGAGCAAGACAGGAGGGTAAGGAAGGAAGGAGAGAGAGGGAAAGGAGGAGGGGCTAAGTAAGATGTGAGAGCAGAGGGAACAAATCATCCATTCAGTGTCATAAAAATAAACGTGCCCTTTACAGAGTGGCTGAAAACCTTTTCAAGTCTAGCCCTTGGAGAAATCCTACTAAAGTGAAAATCAGTTGCTTATACTCTCCCCCACACCCCGTCTCCCTACACACAAGCGTCTCTTTTCTTCACTGTATTAAGAGCCAGAGCTCATGTAACGGTTTAACAAAAATGGTACCAGAAGTCTTCCCCCATGTTATTTACATGCGGGTTATCTCACGACATGTGATATTTGGGCCATTTTCTTGTTTGCTTTCACCTCCAGAGCCTGTCTGTCACCTCTTGGGCTTTATAACACAGGCACCTGCCAACCACAGCTTCCATATCCCTTTGCCTATGAGCTTCTGGTTAGTTTTACCAAGGAAACATTTAGCCAAGGTTAGTGGGAGATGGGCAGCTAGGAAGAGAAAGAAGCCAGGGTACTTCCTCCCACTCCCTCACAAGGGGCAATGTCTCCAGCATTGCCTAAGCCTCTTCCCTGACCTTTAGCTCCTGCCAGACATGCGTCCTCCGAGTTTTCGGCTCTAGCCCAGTGGCCCTGGCTCCTGGGCTCTGGTAGCATGATCTCCTCCTGTTGTCCCTCCATCCTAGAGATGCTAGCAGCATCTCCAGCAGTTCATCTCTGAGTTAAGCTACCTTGTCTTGTTTTCAGCTCCTACCGCATCTCTGTATCTAAGTCCACATATTCAATAGGCTCTCCTCTACTGGAAACAGCCCAGTTTTTCCACCTGGATCCTGTATGAAACTCTTGCCAAGCATGCTCATATAGTATAGGATAGCACACAATCCACCCCTCCTGTTTTCAATTCTCTTGGGTGACTGACAGAATAATACCCACCTCCCCCCACCCCCCAAGTTATCCACATCCTAACCCCAGGAACCTGGAAATGTGTTCTCCTACATGGTAAAAGGAACTTGGCAGATGTGATTAAGTTAAAGGTCTTGAGATGGAGAGACTACCCTGGATTGTCCAGGTGGACCCAATGTCATCACCAGGCTCTTGTAAGGGACAAAGGGCAACAGAAGGTCAGAGTGAGAGAAGATGGAACTCTGGAAGCAAAGGCTGAAGTGATAAGATTGTTGAAGAAGGCCAGAGGCCAACGAATGCAGACAGTCTCTAGATGGAAAGAAAAGCCGAGAGCACTCAAGGCCCTCCTGATACCTTGATTTTAGCCCATGAAACCCATTTTGGATTATTGACCTCCAGAACTGTAAGATAATAAATCTGCACTATTTAAGCCACTAAGTTTGTTCTAGTTTGTTACAACAACAATAGGAAACTAATACATGCTGCAGTGTCACCCGCCCCAGGGATCAGGAACACTAAAAGAAACTATAGTCCCTCCTGGGAAAATCACAAGATCATGGGTTCATGGGAGAGCAAAAGTGATAACCCCTTCACTGAGGGCCAACCAGACTTAACACCAGGTCTCAATGGGCACCAACGTGGCGGTCTTAGTACAAACTAGAGAATGACAGGAATTCACCCAGAACCCATATGGCAAGTAAAACACTTGATATTTCAAAAATGGTATGGAATAATATTATCAAAGCTGCCTTTTATCAATTTCAGTGTCCTCTCTATAAGAACACAAGGGAAATTTTCTGAATTAAGATCAGAAATAATTTTGTTTCACCTATATGACTACTTGATTTTACTTAATGGGTTCTGTGAAACTTGTTCATGTCATGCTTCCAGTGGGCTGTTAGAAGATTTAAAGCCCTAATTGTGGCCCACCTGTGATAGCAGCATAACTTTATAATATGCCTTCTGTGGACTAACCTTGCTTCTGACTCTATGGTATTTTCCTATATTATTTTCCCTTTACTTGCATTTTTTATTTTAAATTTATTTGTGCTTTATCATATACACCATAAAAATAAAATTAACACCCTTAGAAGCACACCAGGCAGATAAAGGGGGAAAGTAAAGAGTTCTCCAACATAACTCTATCAGGCCCCCTTCAGCTCTCTGATCAATGGAACAGACAGACAGCAAAGAACTGGTGTATATGGCTTTAAAGTTGCAGGCACTAGAAAATCCCAGGTTGGGGATAAGGCACTCACAGCAAATGAATGAATGTGCTCAAATGTGGTTCTTAGCATTTACCGTATTAGCCTAAGTATTTTTTTTTTTCATTCCTTTCCAGAAAAAGAAAGGAACACACACACACTTCAGGACATATCAAGACTGCACATAAAACAGACCCAAGAATGTTCCTTCGGACTCCTCCATATCACTTCCCATCTTAAATGAAATTTTGCAAGCAGGCTTTTATATCTGGGTAAAAACAGCCAGGCCCCAAGCAGCTGCTATTCATAATGATTATTTGAAGATTTATAATATGCAGGATATAATCACTACCCGAATTAACACTATAGAGGAAAGGCATCAGGTAACTGATCTTCGGACCAAAATATCCTGACAGCAGGGAACGTAATTGCTTATTTATACAAATGGTCTGTGCACTCAGGCATTCTGTGTAAATAGATCATTATAGTCATTTCCAAGACATTATAATCCATTAAGTAAATTAGACATGCTTTACAAGTCCTAATGATATAGTCTCATGACCAAGTATCTCCAGAAACATTTATCCAATTCATCTCTCAGACTGGCCTAACTTTAAGTGAAGGCATTCGGCTGAGAAAGCTATCAAGTGGTTCTATTTTGAGAAAAGCCAAGAGCAGAATCTCAAGGTTCAGGGAGTTGATGCCTTTTTTTGTGCTGCTGAGCAATAAATGATTGTTCAGAACCAACCCCTAAATTTAAAGTCACTAAATATGACATTTTTAATATCCACAAAATCAGACTATTCTCTTTATTCATTATGATTTTTTTCTGAACAGCTAGGCTTCATCTTCCTTGCTACCATGACTTCTGATTGCCTAAGAATACAAATGTTCAGGCCTTTTTCCAGAACTGTCCCACCCCCTCCCATCGCCTCTTGCTGGATTATCTGGTAGTTTCTTACTGAGCTCCTTTCCACTGGTCTCTTTTCCCCTACACTTTTAATGCTTGGCAGCAAATGAATCTTCCTTAAGCAAAACTAGCAAGTATACTTTGCCTTTTGACATATGCTGATGCATATTTTCTCACTTAATTATTAGAGCAATCTGAGAAAAACTAAATCATTTCCCTAATCAAATCTTTCCGTGATTCCTCACTGCCTTCCACCCAAGTGACCTTGAGTTTCAGTTTGCCTCGGAGAGTCCCAACCTATATCCATTGTTCTGACACAAATCTTAAGAGTGTCCCAGGTTTGGGCAATCATATTATTGTTGAAATACAAAGTAAAGTTGAAACTCTTTGGCTTAAGGTTCATACCAATCCTGAACAGGAGTTGCTCCAGACATAATGTGTTAAACATAAGACTGGGATCCCAGTAAATCTAAGGGGCCAACTAACCACTCTGCAACCATTCACCCTAGACACTTAGGGGATAGAGAACACTGCCTTTTAGAATCAAGGAGCTACAGCCTGGAAGCCACCTTCCAATTCATGCAACTCCATTTCAACAAAGAGCAAAGGAACACAGAACTAACTAGCTAATGATGGAACCGGAACACAGAACTAACTAGCTAATGATGGAAACAGACACAGGCATTTGTGCCTCTTAACTCTTGACCCAGGGTGTTTTCATTCTGCAAAGAATGTACATAATCAGGAAGTTGTGAATCTGCGAAAAACTTCTTCCCCCCATATTAGGAATAAATTCTGGACTGAGCTGTTTACATTCCTCTGTACCTAGCAGTCACGGCAGCATCTAAGAGGCCTCTATGGGGTGAGGGGTGCAATCTGTTCTTGTGAAGCAGTGAAGCTAAATGACTCAGAGAGAAATCACACTCACAACCTCAATTTCGTTAACACCACCTGTGCACTAAAGAAAGCAAACCTAAGTGTATTTTTAAATAAAAGAAACTGGGGCCTCACACTCAACTGCCCAAACAAAATTATAAATGGGTCTCTAGCTTCTTTTGTGCACTTGCGTCCTCCCTAGCCCATCAGCTCTGAGCAGGATCTCAGGTCCTTGCCCCTCATTTCTTTTCTGGCCTTCTTTCTTCCCTTGTAACTCCCCACCATGAAGAGGAGAGCCAGGGAACAAGCCTGAGTCTCCCATCATCCCCGTGCTGGGGCCAGGGCCACACTGGCTGTAAGAGTCACGACAAACAATGGGGCACCACAGCCAAGTGACTTCACAGTCTCCTGCCTCTTTCTGCTTTGAACTGTTGCACTCCAGCAGCTTCGAAGGAGTTCTAGGAAAGGATTACAAGTATGAGGTAGGCTGGGAGGAGTGGGGGAAGGGGAGTTGTTGTTAAATGGGCATAGAGTTTCAGTTTTGTAAAATGAAAATTTTCTAGACATCTATTGCACTACAGCGTGCAGAGTTATCCCTACTGTCCTGTGCGCTTTAAAAAGGTTGCTAGAGTAAGTTTTATGTCACAAGCTTTTACCAAGAAAAAAGAAAGAAAGAAAAAAAGCTTGAGGTAGGGGTGACGGTTAGTTGTATGTGTCAGCGCGGCTAGACTATAGTGTCCGGTTGTTCAATCAGGCAATAATGTTGTTGTGAAAGATTTTGTAGATGTAACTAAATCTACCATTAGTTGACTCTCAGGGAGATTATCTGAGATAGTCTGGGGCCTGATTCAGTCAGCTGCAAGGCCTTACAAGCAGAGCCGAGGGGCACCTGGGTGGCGCAGTTAGTTGAGTGTCCAACTCTTGGTTTTGGCTCAGGTTGTGATCTTGGGGTCCTGGGATCGAGGCCCGAGTTGGGCTCCATGCTCAGCATGTAGTCTGCTTGGGATTCTCTCTCCTTCTCCCTCTACCTCTTCCCCTTGCTCTCTCTTTCTCTCTCTCTCTCTAAAATAAATAAATAAATCTAAAAAATAAAAATAAAAAAATAGGGTGGAGGCCTGGGTGACTCAGTGGTTAAGCATCTGCCTTCGGCTCAGGTCATGATCCCAGGGTCCTGGGATCAAGCCCCACATCAGGCTCCCTGCTCCTCAGGAAGCCTGCTTCTCCCTCTCCCACTCCCCCTGCTTGTGTTCCCTCTCTAGCTGTGTCTCTCTCTGTCAAATAAATAAATAAAATCTTAAAAAAAAAAAAAAAAAAGCAAAGCCAAGTCTTCCCTGAGGAAGAAGAAAGTCTGCCTGAAAGACAGCAGCTTTACCTCAGGTCCAAGAGTTCTGGCCTGCTCTTCCTGAAGGCCAGTCATATGGATTTCAGATAATTCCTTAGATTTTGAACTTGCCTGACCAGACCCGACAATCCCATAAAGCAATTCCTTGCAATAAATCTCTTAATCGATAACCCCCACCGCTGTTTCTTTGGTTCAAGCCTAACCGATAGAGTAGGACAGGAGACTTTAGCTTTTTTCTGTTTTGTTACAGAATTATACAGTGGGAGAGGAGGCCATAGACTTCCAACTGACATATTTTTCAGGTGTAGCCAGGTCTAGGCCTTCCAGCAGGCAGTCAGATCCCAGTGGAAATAATCCCCTCACTGGGACTCATTCCTCTCCCTCTTTTCTACCCTCACCTCAAGTCTTTGACACTTGCCCATCACAGCTATCCATATATAAGACTCCACAAAGGATAGGCTCTCTGCTGATGACTGATTCTCAATCCTGGCTTCACTTTTGGATGCCCTGGTAAGCTTTAACAGTACTGAGAGCTGGCCCCATACCGGACCATATAGACCTGAATGCTGGGGATGGAGTCCGGGCATGAATTTTTTTATAAGTTCCCTGATGACTATCATGAGCCAAGGTGGACAGGTCCTGGATTTGATTGGCCAGTTGTAACTATAACTTCAGTGTCAGCTGAAATCACTCTGCCCTAGGTGATTTAGATAAGATTGAACCCTTTTCACCATTTGTGGAAAGTCCAATGTCCTTGCCAAGGTTTGTGCACATTTACTAGGGCACATATGATCCTATGGTAGGTTTACTAGATTCAGCAAATTAAAATACAGGATACCCAGTTCAACATTTTTCAATTTAGTGAAAAAGGCTGAATATAGGATATTTAGGACATCCTGACAAAATCAATATATGCTTCAGGACACAATTATGAAATACAAGAGCATATTCAATATATACAGAATGCCTGGCAATCCTATGACCCACGGACATCATTCAATGCAAGTTCTTTCCCTCACTGAATTGGTTTGATTTGTTAAGTCTATTTGCAATCCTGTATGTTCTGTTGGAATTTCCCATCTATGAATTCAGATGTATGTCTCACCTTCTGTCCTTACTTTCACTGTTGTCGGTGAAGTGACTTAGCTGGAGCTCTGAGGAGCAAGGGGGGGTTAATATGGCAGCAGCACAAACAACCGAAAATTGCCGAAGAGGCGCTTTGTTCTCCAGGGTTATTGTCACTTCACCATATTGTCTAGTCTTGTCCTCATCCTCTTCTCTTCTCCTTTCTCTCCAAATCCCAATTCTCATTCTTTTCCAATGAGCAACCTCTCCAGGTTCCTTTTCACCTTCTACCTGAAATGCCTTACCCAGATACAGCTCTCAACAAAGACAGGCCCTTCTTTAGTAGTGCCACCTTGGAAAGGCAGTTTTTTTCACTCAGTTCAATGACTGTGTTAATATTTCCTATGTCAACAAATATTAAGTTGGGGTCCTTTGAGTTTAGGGAGCCATTTTCTGCATCTTCAGTATTCAGTTAGGGAGAGCTGCCTCTGTTTTCTACTCAATATTAACATTCTGAGTGGACTGATACGAGCTAGAAAAGCTGGGTTGCCTCAAAATGCCCAGTCCATTAGCCTGACTGGTTAGCTGGAATGTACAGTGTTACAGGTCAGCCTTGGGTTTAATGTGGTTTTTGAACATACGCTAATCATCACGATGACCTGGGCCTGTTAAGAGCACAGTTTCTGAGTCCAAGCCCAGACTTAGAGAATCAGAACCAAGATGGGGGTGATCTGAATGATTAGCCAAGCTTAGGAAACACTGGTCCAAGCACTTAAAGGCCCTGTTAAAATGCAAACAAAGGCATTTCCAATAGGGAAGGATTAACATCCACTGGCTCAGTTGAGGAGTCCTGGAGCAAAGATCCAGTGTGGCAGGGCGCCTGGGTGGCTCAGTCGTTGGGTGTCTGCCTTCGGCTCAGGTCATGATCCTGGGGTCCTGGGATCGAGTCCCACATTGGGCTCCCTGCTCGGCAGGAAGCCTGCCTCTCCCTCTCCCACTCCCCCTGCTTGTGTTCCTGCTCTAGCTATCTCTCTCTCTGTCAAATAAATAAATAAAATCTTTAAAAAAAAAAAAAAAGATCCAGTGTGGCACCTTACCTTGTGTCTCCAGTTCTAATTCTCACCCATTCAGGGGCTGGGCCAGAATGACCTTCATGTCCCTCCCAATTCTAGCATTCTAGGATTCTACAGCACTAGATCCTATGACAGGGCCTCTAGACCATGATCCAGGGGCCTGTCATATATGAGGGACTAAAGCCGGGAAGAGATCATGCTAAGAGGCCACAGAGTGAGCAGGAAAGCGAAGCCCCATTGGAAAGGATACTTGAAACTGAAGGATCTTGTGTGCAGAGGGAATACGACAGGCACTTGGGAGAGAGAGGAGTGATGAACAGCCACAGATGGGGACCTTCATGACATTAGATCACTATGCCCCAGGATAGTCTTACTTTACCTCTTCATATACAAATTATGGCCAGATGTTCCCAATATTCCGGAGGGAGAAGCCAGCCTACTTCCAGTCTCAGTAGGAACTGCAGCATGGATGTTAAAAAGGGGGAAATGTGATCTCACTGAAGCACTAATGGAGAAAGCTATTTCATTCCCCAAAATACCCCAACTTTCTGCTCAGCAACACATTTAACACACACAGCAGTTGACTCAACTCAGAGGTGCAACATTTAGAAAATGATCTGTGGCACTTTTTTAGATGTGCTGTGGAGAGTAAGTCAGATTCAGGCTCAGGCATCCATAAAGGACACAGAAAAGGAAAGGACAGTTTATATGACACTTATTCATCTTTAAAAAAAGAGTTGCTCATCACTCAGTGCAGGTTTCCCCTAGTTACTCCATTACTTAGAAATGAATTGACGTCTGAACAGATTTTAATTCCAATGTGAATGCTTCAAATCACACTCACCATATAAAAAGATAAGTGGCAAAATGCCATTTATACTCATTGTTTGAATAAAGCTAAGATTTTCAAGAAGGAAATCTAGAACACTGATAGAAGTTCCAAAGCAATAGCTAAACTACTCCAAAGAAATGCAACCAAGTTATTAAAACCCTGGTAAATAAGGCAACATTACTGGAATATTAATTCCGTGTAAAATAAAATAAAAAATAAGAGAATGGGAGTGTAGTGTGTTGAAAGAAAAAGAAGACTGTACCAAGAACCCCTTTCATAAAGAGTTTCCTAAAGGAAAAAGTGGAAGAGAGGGGGAAAGGCAAGCTGTGCTCTTCTCTGGGGTTACTGCTTCCTCAGATGGAGGCCCAGGCCTGGCACATGAAGATCTATGTTTCAGGAGCCCTGTGGGAGCAGCCAGAAGACAGAGCGAAAGAAGGAGAGAACCAGGAGTCAGAGAGCCCAAACTACACCTGTGTGATCCTGAGCAAGGAACTTGGTTGCTGTGCCTGTGTTCTTATTTATAGATTGAGTGTACAATGCCTAGCTCACGGTATGGTTAAAGAATTAGAAATCCTGTAGAAGTCCATGGCATGTAGTAAGCACCTAATAAATAGCAGCTATTGATATGACCTGAAATCCTCATTATGTTTTATTGTTATTACTGTTTACTAGAGACTACTGGATGCAAGCACATTATAAATTGTCAGATGTTCCCTATCTAGGAGCAATTACATGTCTCCAGTGATGTCATCAGACCTGTTTTTGCTAATAAAAACCAACATACAAATGTCAGAATTCTGAAGACTGAGAAACGAAAGTGACAGATTTTGATGACAGGAAAGTCAGGAGGAAGAAGAGGGACATAGAGTATAGGCCTGGTAGGGTTGCTAGGGCAATAGGAAATCAAAATGAGTACCCTGCATATTCCAGAGGAAGGCCTTCAAAACTGAGATAACTAGGTGTTGAATACAAAATATGACTCTCTCACAAATCTGCCTCTAGAGTACACATTTCTCGGGACTCGAGAGCCTGGCTGTCCACTTTTGGACCTTGGCCCCACCACTTCCTAGCTGTGTAACCTTGAGCAAGCCGCTTAACTGCCCTGTGCTTTGTCTCCTCTGATGTACAATGGAGAAATGCTAGAATGTATTTCAGGGGTTGCTGTGGCTAGTACGGAGGGATACTGTGTAAAGGGTCCGTATAGTTATTAACATTGTCATTTACTCAGCCCTGAGTAAGTGGTTTAACTACATTTTTGCATCTATTACTACTATTTTTTATCTTTGTAATTTAATATTCTCATTAACTAAATCTCTCAAAATCACAGGTTAACAAGTCTCATTTTTTAGTATAGAGGGCTCCTTTTTTCCAACCAGTTTTAAAAGTTCACACATAACAGGGGTGCCTGGGTGGCTCAGTCGGTTAAACATCCAACTCTTGATCTCAGATCATGCTCTCAGGGTCCTGAGATCGAGCCCTGCATCTGGCTCCATGCTGAGTGTGGAACCTGCTTCAGATTCTCTCTCCCTTGCCCTTTGCCCCTGTCCCCCTGCTTACACACATGCTCTCTCTCTCTCCCTCTCAAAAAAAAAAAAATCTTACACATAACAATTAGTAATGGTTGATTTAAAAAATACATTAATAAATTTTCTTAAAGTAGCATTAGCATTATTTTTATAAAAGCAATACTTGCTAAATTTTTTTTATTATTCAACCAGTTAAAAAATATAAGAAAATCTGAAAATAATATAACACTGTATGTTAACTATACCGGAATTAAAAAGAATTTTCTTAAATTAAAAAAAAAAAGAATAATAATAGAAGAAAAAAAATCCCAATCCAAAAAGTCACTCCAAATCCAAGTATCTAAAATAGCAATCACCAAAATCACATCCATACATGTCTAGGCATATCTCCAATTAGGTAGAGGGAGAGACAAATAATTTCAAAAAATGATTTACACTTGGGAGAGTTTTATAGAGAACTGGGTTGAAAAAAGAGAAAGAAGGGAGAAGCAGTGAGTCAGACTGTAAGAATTTGATGAAATCTTTTCCAGAACTCTCTCCCTTTTGTTGTGGGTCATGGCAGCAAAGGAATCCAAATCAATCCAGTGGACAAGATGGAGAACTTCACCACATTTGGTTATGATCCCATGTGTCATAACGCCTCTTCTGGAAGTTAAAATGGATGAAACACAGAATGCTCTGCCATCCTCATCAGCCCCAAGGGCTGATCGTGACTTCAAAAGGCAGCAGCCAAAGGAGCTATAACCTCAGCAGTGACCATCTTGCCAAATATAGCCAATAAAATTTAAATCACTTGAAGTTTAGTTCAAAATAAATATGTTTCTAATCAAAGTATGTTTTCAGAGATCTTCACTGATGCTGACATTCTTGGCTTGGAAGCACTTGGAGTTTTCTCTCTAAAGAGGCAGGTCCATTAACAGAGTTGAGGAGGCAGGTGGCCACAGAATTTCATGAACCACACTGCCACAGAGATTTAACTACTTTTGGCAATCATATGTAAAAAAATGGGAGAAAACAGGAGTAGGACATTTAGAATTACCTGTGTACAAATAGACAAATCTCTTCCAACATTTTGGTCCAGAATAAACAAATCAGATTTCTTTCATTGCGTCACTGTGCATTGTTCATTAATCCACAGTTAAAATGCATATAAGTAATCCCATTTTTAGTAACGTGAGGTCCCAAACATTTTTTAAAAGATCGAATTTATTTATTTGAGAGAGACAGAGAGAGCAAGGGAGGGGAAGAGGGGGAAGGAGAGAATCTCAAGCAGACTCCTAGCTGAGTAAGGAGTCCAATGTGGGGTTCGATCTCACGACCTGAGTGGAAATCATGAGTTGGACGCTGAGCTGACTGAGCCACCTAGGCACCCCGTCCCAAACATTTTGTAGAAAACTGGAGTCTCTTCAATACTATTGTCTCATGCATTTCTATAAGCAATTTATATGTTAGAAACTTCTAATGGAGCTATAAAAACTTTTTACCAACACTGGCAAATATATCTGCCACAGCATGGTTTTAGGCATTATAATGACTGTATTAATAATTGGCTCTTTTAAATTACCCCTTACTATCACTGATCTAAAAGGATGTGCCTTACAGATTTTCTGTACTAAGATTATTTTAAACAATCCCCTCAAAGAAACTTTAGGGATTTTTCTAAAAGATTTCAAACTTACAAAAGGGAAATCAAATTCTATTTTACCACATTGATCAAAATAAAACTTAAAAATAGTAATCCCTGACCATAGGTCAATTGATCATAAATTTTTATGATCAGGTCCAGTAAGGGCAAGTAACCCCCTGTTATGGACCAAATTATGTCCCTCCAAAATTCATATGTTCAAGGCCTAATCCCAATGTATCTAGAGATAAAGCCTTTAGGGAGGAAATTAAAGTTAAATGAGGCCATTAAGGTGGGCCCTCATCCAAAAGGACTGTTGTCTTTATAATAATAAGAAGAGATACCAGAGACATCTTCCTCCTTCCCTCTCACCACCCTCCCTCTTTCCTACACAAGCACAAAGGGAAGGCCTTGTGAGGACACAGCGAGAAGGCAGCCATCTACTAGCCCAGAAGAGAATTCTCACCAGAAACCAACCCTGATGACACCCTGATCTCGGACTTCCAGCATCCAGAACTGTGAGAAAATAGATTTCTGTTGTGTAGGCCACCCAGACTGTGGTATTTTGTTACAACAGCCCAAGCTGACTAGTACATTATTTAATAAGGAATTCCAGAAGAGGATAGTAAATCCTATGACAAGGGGAGGAAGCCCAGGATGCTGCAGAGTACACAGGAGAAGTCCCTAACAGGGGCTTGCATCAGGAAGGGTGTTGCAGAGTAGAGACTTCTAAGCTAAGGTGCAAAGGATGAGTCCAAGCAGCATATCTCCAAATGTAACCCAAGGTCATCTGGGAGACCCTGAGGCTCTCTGAGAGGGGTCCTGTGAAGTCCTGCCTTTTCCAGCTGTTATGGGATGAACTGTGTTCTTCAAAAAAGATGTCTTGAAGTCCTAACCCCCAGTACCTCAGAGTGTGACCTTATTTGGATCGGAGATGGAGCCTTTACAGAAATAAATAAGTTAAAATGAATCATTAGAGTAGGCCCTAATCGAGTCTGACTGGGGTCCTTGTAAAAAAGGACATTTTTGAAACATACACACATAGAGAGAATGGCATGTAAAGACTGAAGTTATGCTGGGACAAGCCAAAGAACTACCAGAAACTCAGAGAGAGAACTAATCCTCCCAGCACCTACAGAGGGAGCATGGCCCTGCTGACACCTTAATCTCAGACTTGAACCTCCAGAACTGTAAGATCATAAATTTCTGTTGTTTAAGCCACTCAGTTTGGGGTTCTTTGTTATGGCAGCCCTAGTGAACACGTACATAAACTACATAGCTGCTTGAGGCCAGATATTTTTTCATGTGCTTCAATCAAAATAATATTGCAGAACAATATGAATTTAAAAGCAGATACGAAACTCCAGGGTCTTCTATTGAGCCAAATAATAAAGACATTTGCAAAAACGTAAAACAATGCCACTCTTCTCACTAAACTTTTTTGTCCTGTCAAATACAATCATTTTTAAATATTATTTATAACATTGTCATTATTGTTATTTTAAAATCAATGAATAACTATTTTTAGTTATTCAACTATTTTCTTAGTTTTAATTGTTAATACAGTAAATATTGAGAGCTATCACCCCCATCAACTAGAATTCTTTGGGGCCCTCAGTAATTTTTAACAGTTTAAAAGTGTTCTGAGACAAATCAGTTTGAGAGCTTCTGGGAACAACTTAGCCAGGGAAAGAATGTAGGGGAAAGACTATCCAAGACAGAGGAACAGCATGTGCAAGGCTTGGAACACAAAGAAGAAATGCAAGTTGAATGTAAGTGGAACACAGAGTACAAGGGAGAGAAGGCTGGGAGAGAAAAGAGGAAGTCAAATCACAAAGACCTTATATAACTTGTGAAGGAGTTTAGCTTTAGGCAAAGAAACAAAGGACTGACTAGGAATTTTTGAGAAAAGGTCCTCTAAATGCAGTAAGGAGGATAGATGGAGGGGGCAAGACTGAAGGCAAGGAACTAGTCAGACGTTTAACTGAGGAAATACAAAATAGTGGCAATGAGAAGGGGGGAATATGCATATCAATAAAGAGTTATTAATTAAATTGAATCAAAAGGACTTGGAGGATGCCTGGGTGGCTCAGTCGTTAGGCGTCTGCCTTCGGCTCAGGTCATGATCCCAGGGTTCTGGGATCGAGCCCTACATCGGGCTCCCTGCTCAGTGGGAAGCCTGCTTCTCCCTCTCCCACTCCCCCTGCTTGTGTTCCCTCTCTCGCTGTGTCTCTCTCTGTCAAATAAATAAATAAAATCTTTAAAAAAAAAAAAAGGACTTGGAGATTGTTTGATGTGGAAGGTGACAGACAGAGAAGCATTTAATTTAGAATAATGCCCAGTTTCAGACATGGGCAACTGAATGGTTGGTGGTAGCAATGGGCCTGGAGCTCAGAAGAGAGGTATGGGTTGGACAGATATATTTGGGAAATATTTGTATATAAATAATGATTAAGTCATGGATGGGTGAAAATGGAGGGTGAATATATGGAGTACAAAGATAGGAGGGTCAAAGAAGGAACCGTTGGAACATCACCATTAAGGAAAGGGGAGAAAAAAAGGAGCCCCAAGGAAGGAGAAGTCGGAGAGGTAGGAGAGGAGCTGGGGAAAGCACATGTCATAGAAGTCAAGCAAGAATTACAGGAAGAAAATAGTGTTCAACAAGGTCAACAGAAAGGTCAGATAAAAAAAGAATTGTAAAGTATCTCCCAGGATTAATATGAAGAAAGGAATTATTACCCTGGTAATAGAAATTTCGATTGGATAACACCTTTCCCCTCAAGTAAACATATGTTTACATTCATAAACAGCTCCTTCCCACCTATTTACCCCTATATTTATAACAATTAAATTTATTGATTTAAATAAGATCTGAGGAGGTTTTGGGGGGAAAAAATTAGCTCCAGCCATGTTCATCATTAGATTCAGACATACAAACAAACATCTGAAAAAATAAGAGAAGAGTATGGATCGATAAGGTAAATAAAGAAATCAGAATTCAAGAAAGGATAAAAGATCCACTTGTAATAAATCCTCTCTGTAGGAAACTTTGGCAGAGGATAGCCTGTCTATCCAACATGGCAGCCACCAGACACACATAGCTATTAAGCCCTTGAAATTTGCATTTCAACTGAAATGTGCTCTATGGGGAAAACATACACACTAGGTTGTGAAGACTTTATTTTGGGGGGGAAATGGTGTTAAATAACTCCTAAATAACTTTTATATCTATTATATTTTGAAATTATAATATTTGGGGTATATTGGGTTAAATAAAATATATCACTAAAATTAATTTTATCTGATTCTTTTTACCTTTTAAAGGTGGCTACTAAGGACACTTAAAATTATACTTGTAGCCTGTACTGTATTTCTGTGGGACAGGGCTGATCTAGCCAAGCATAGCTACAGATCCTGAAGATCAACAGGAAATTGTGTACCTGATTTTTAAAAAATAATAATAATAATAAAATTGGCTTATTAATCTCTTTTATACCTCGGAACTCAAGCAACCCTGCTTTGGGACCATTCTTGCCAACTGAGCATATAACAGAAGGAGGGAGCATTCTCCGCCTAATTTTAAAAATGGCAACTAAGCAACACCTGGTCCTTTCTATAGGAATAGTGCAGTTCAGAGATCACCAGGACAGCCTTGAGGGGCTTCCCAAATCGATTCAAGAGCCTCTAGAATGCTCAAAATACTAGCTGGAGATGGAAAGGCGCTGGAGTTCCTGAGTTAGGAGCCAAGGCTTGGAGCCAAAGAGAAATTGTTCATAACCTCAGGCTACTGAAGCCAGAGGCAATAGAGACACAGTGACTACTTGAAACGCATTATCTGACAGGATCCTTTTAGCTGCAAGTTAGAAAAGTTAATTCAAAGTAGCATAAACAATAGGGGAATATCTCATAAACAGAAAATTCGGAGATGAGGCAAGGTCCAAAGTTTGTTGATCAGCACAGTTCAGAGCTGTGAGCAAGCATCCAGTTTGTTTTTGTTGTCTCCTTTTTTCCAGGCACGCTATCAGAGTCCTTTTCATGCTGCTTGGTTTTGTCTTTTTCTCATGGTTATATAATTGTCACTAGCAGTATCTGAATCCACATGCTTCTTTATACCCATCCATAAAGCGAAACAGAGTTACTATCCATGTCACTTTCTTGAGCGCAAATAACGGTCCCCACAGCCACCAGCAAACTCTGCTTGCATCTCATTGGCTGAACTAGGGCCACATGCCCACTCTTGAGCCCATCACTGGCCAAGGTGTTGGAATTACATTTAGACCAATCAGGTTCCCGTCTCCAGAGCTGAGGAGACAGGCTGCAACCCCGGGCAACTTGTCTTGCAACAAGGTGAGATAGATACCTGGAAAACACTCAGATTCTGTTAAGAGGGAAGAGGACAGGGAATTCTGCAGGGTAGGCAACCCACAGTGTCCACAACAACTCCCTTTAAGTACAAATAAGAAGGAGCCAATAGGGGGAAAGCTTAAAAACACAAAAGGAGGAATAATACTTCCCCAGCCAATTATTCGGTCCTCAGCCAGCTTCCCTCAGCTTCACATCGGCCCCACAACTGGTTTGGCTCAGGGAAAACCATCTAATTTTAAGTGGCCAAAGCCATAGGTCATTATGAAAGTTAAAGCATTATAAAAACAAAGATTCTATTTCAAAGCTGAATGTCAATAACTTTCAAAATATCTGTTGTTCAGTACTATCTGGACCTCTGCTGCCTCTGCTTACTTGCATAAATGGTGAAGAATCAAATAATCCTTACTCAGCTTCTTGCTCCATTTCCAGCAGACATACTTAGCCATCTTTATGTTCCAACTCTCTGCCCTCCCATAGTCCCCACACTTTTCAGACCACAGTAACAAGAGTATGTTCTCTTGTGACTCTTTTTCAAGCCTTATTTGATACAGATAGGCCATGATCTAGGAGGAAAGAGTACGTTTGTAGGATCAGGATTTTCTTTGTAACTGAGCAGGAGACAAAAGATGTCCTTTAGTTACTGTTGTGTTTATCACAAAAAAGCTTGGGTTTTAAAACCTTCAGCATTAAATATTCTAATTCCCCCACATGACTCCTTCTGTAGCAGCCCAAAGGTCAAGATATACAGAAGGAATTGGAACTCCACAAAGTTGTCTCTTCATTGAGCACAATGAAACACAATGAGAGTATACAGTCAGGGCTAGTAATTAAATGAAACAAATCATGCTGACATGGTTCCAATCAACCCGTGGAATTTTGCAGTTAGAAGAGACGTTAAGACAATCTAGCCCTCTGTGGTAGGCAAAGTAATACCCCCCACCCAAGATGTCCATGTCCTAATACTCAAAACCTGTGACTCAGTAAACTTACATGGCAAAAGGAATTTACATGTCATTAAATTAACAAATTTGAGGTGGAAATTATCCTGGATTATCTGGGTGGGCCCAAAGTAATCACAAGGATCCTTATAAGTAAAAGAGGAGGGGCAGGAGAGTCAGAAATGGGATGTTTACTGGAAGCAGAGATCAGAGGGAATCAGTAGCTGACTGGAAGGGGTCCTCCAGCAAAGGAATGCATCCCATGGAGGCTAGAGAAGATAAGGAAACTGATTCTCCCCCTAGAGACTCCAGAGGAAATGCAGCTCTGCCAACACATAGACTTTAGATTTTTGACCTCCATCACTGGAAGAGAAGAAATATGTTTTGTTTTAAGCCACTGAGTTTGTGGTGATGTTATAGCAGCAAGAGGACACATATACATCCTATTACCTCATTTTATAAATGATTCCCTGCAACCACACTGAGATTCTTGCACTTTCTTCATGTATTTCCTTCTATTACCCTACTTCTCACTGTAGTGCAATAATGTTTGTTTGCTAACTATCTCTAACTAGACTCTGAGCATCTCTGGAGTAGAGACTGTCTTTTCCTTTTCTCATCTCCAATAATACCTAACACAGATTTCTTACCCAAAAAATCATTTCATAAATATCTATTAGCTGGAAGGGAGCCAGGAAATAAAAGAATATAAAATTGGGCCCCCACTGAAAAATCCCCTAGATGGATCCTAAATCACAGGAAACCAATGACAGGGTCCTTCAACCTCATGGTTATATGTTAGCCTCTCGCCAAAACTGCTAATGCTGGGCACATTTAAGAAAAATCCACAGCAAGGTTTCTTTCCGGATATAGGATGTGAATATAGAGATAACCTTGGCCTTTGCACTTCAGGATGATGTGGTCTGTATACCTGAGCAGGGATTATAGGTAACACCCTTTTAACTTAACAGAGCATCCTCAGGAAACAATGGGGATCCTCTCTGCTGAACCCTCCCACAGCAGAGGCAAGAAATACCACTCAGTGGTGCAAACTCCATTCCCTATAACTTGACGGTTGAGCTCTCCTCGGCCCTCATTCTCAGGGCACTACGGGGTCAGTGTGGTGTCCTGTGGGCCAGAGCTGAGCCAGCAGGATGCAGACCAAAAGCACTGGAAAGGCTCCCAGACTGGACTCTAAACAATGCTGAGGGTCACAACCACAGGAGAAGCCACATTCTGTTGTCAGGTCCTGAAATCCAGTTCATGGCGAGAATTTTGAGAAAAGTGAAAGGGGTCAGAAGGCAAGAAGCCCTAGAATGGGGGACTGATTGAAGTAAGATCAGAAAGGACAAAGAAAGCCAAAGGCGTTTCCCATGAGTGTGGCTGCAGAGGCCAAAGGCTCATTTATATTGGACCTAGTTTGGGGGTAATGAATGGGTGGCCAGTTTTAAAGGCTGGGATGCAGAGTGCACCCCTCGAAGGAAGGAAGGACTTGGAGTCAGGAAGAAGGCCTCTAAATTTGTGTCTTAAACTACTGGGACAAAATGCTGCAGGAGTAACAGAAGTCATATGGGGGAGGTAACAGTGAACCCCAGTTTTCTCTACAGAAATAATGTTCTCCAAATTGGGGTGGCTTTCTGGTTTCTATCTTCCTCTGGGAATAGATCTGTCCCTTTGAACACAGGGCCGGCTCAACAATCACAGCTTCTCCCATTCAGTCCACAGGGCTTTGGACGAGGGGTGGGTGTGTGATACTGGCCAGGCCAGAGTCCTTCCCCAGGGGTTTTTCAGACAGTTGTTGGAAGAGAACAATTTGTCTTCCTTGATAGTGGCTGTAAGGATGTGACCCACCCTCCCCCACAAGAAGAAGCTGAGAGAATGGGGTCAAGACTCAAGAGAAGCAAAGATGAACGGGAGACTCCTGGCAGGCTCGAACCTCAGAGGTCCCGGGGGTCACCCTCATTTGTTTAGCTTTTGTTTGAATTTCACCAGCTACACCAATAACTCTCCCTGTGGCTTCATCTGCTTGAAATCAGTTGCCTGTCACTGCAAACAAAAAGTCTGGCCAGGGGCACTGGGTATATATACAGCCACGCAACAAAAAGCAACTCAAAGCTGATGTAGGCTCCTGCTTCACCTCATACACAGTCTCTCACAGGAGCCCTCCCCTCCTGCACACATTACTTCACTTCTGCCGGCATCTGGCCTCACCCTCCTGCATTAGCCTCGACCATTATGTGCGAGTGCTGCCAAAACCACATTTCAAGTGTCCCCAAGGCTCAGAAGGTAGAAGAGAGCAACCCGCTGCAGGAGACAGTCAGAGAGGGCGAGCAATTCTTTAGCTATAAATACTCCTTTTAAGGAACATTAAAGACTGAACGTGACAAAAGTTTCTCCTCTTCTCAGTTTCACCAGCTTTTGTTGTTATTGTTCCAAAATACTGTATGGCAAATAATATACACAGGCCAAACATTCATGAGGACATTCAAAGAAAGAGGGAGAGAGGAGAATTTCTGGAATAATACCCTTTTATTTTGTCAACCAATGAATCGCCTATTTGGCTGGAGTACAATCATTAAAATTTCCAGCTTCTGAGTCTGCTTTCATTCTTTCCAGCCTTTCCCACTGAAGTCCAAGGGATGTCTCTAGCCCTGGAAATGAGCCCCCCTCCCACTACTCTTATGTGCCTGAGCCTCATAATGTGCTGACCAAAGAAGCAAATTAATCTAAAAATGTTTCCTGAGGACCCATCATCGCAAGGTACTGCAGTCAACGCTGAGGGTTTCACAGCCATGCATTAGGTATAGTTCCTGAATTTGAAGAGCCAATAATAACAATGACAGTAATGATTGCAGCTAACATGGACTGAGACCTTATCATGTGCTGAGTCCTGTGTGGTGGATCTAAACACCGAAGGAAACCAGAAGAACACTGGAATTACCACTATCCCTATTTTGGAACTGAAGGAACAGAGATGCCAAGAAAAACTGCCTTGCCCAAGGTCATGTGCAAAGTCAAGTGATTGGAACTCAAACTCAGGTCTGAATTCTAAATCTTTGCTCTTAACCTCTTGGCTTAAGAGATGAAAATTCTGTTTACCAGGGGCACTATATGATATAGAGATAGCAAGGGGTGGGGAGAAAGATACACACAAACACACAGTGCACAGATGTGGTGAAATGTTAACAGAGAATTTGAGTGAAGGGGCATAAGGGCTCTTTCTACTGTACTTACAACTTGTCCTAAGTTTGAAATTATCTCAAAATAAATTATTGAATAAAAAAGTATGCCTATCTTGGAGCACTTCATGGGTGAATATTAGCTGGCTTTTTTCACCTATGCCTATTTCCTAGAAGGAAATAGTTGTCCTAATTCACATTTCTTCATTAATGAGAATTAAGTTTTTTAATTTTTTCTTCGCCTTTTGTATTTTTTAATTCTTTTTTCTTCTTTTTTTTTTTTTTTTGCCTTTTGTATTGTTACTTTTAGTTAATTATTTGTGACTTTTTCCACTTTTTCTAATGGGGGGTGTAGTGGATATTGTGGTGCCCCACCCAGACCTCATCTTCGGGGATGGAGCATTCATCTCCCAGCTGCTGGAAATATTGGCTTTTAATGGCTCACAGTTGCATCCCTCACTGGGAATTCCCTCCACTCGCAGGAAGCTGGCTCACCCATGGTTATTCCCTCTTCCAGGGACAGCACATGACTGTGACTGCCTGATGTGATGATGTGAAGGCTTGACCCCCAGCCTGAACTGGCGACAACTCTGAAAGGCCATCCCAACTCCCAGTAAAACTGAGTAAATTTTGCCTGTCAGCATCTCCCTCTGCCTATTCATGTCATCCCCGCTTCTCTAGAAAGCACAGCCAACACTTTCTGTACACAACCTTCTACCTCAGAGCCTGTTTCCTGGGAACCAAGACAGGCAGAGCATCTTTTTCTTACTGATGTACAATGGTAAGAGCTACATTTATTGTCTTTAAAACTGGAAAGTCTCAGGCACCTGGGGGGGCTCAGTCCATTAAGCGTCTGCCTTCAGCACAGGTCATGATCCCAGGGTCCTGGAATTGAGTCCCACATCGGGCTCTTTCCTCTGCAGGGAGTCTACTTCTCCCTCTGCCCCTCCCCGCACTTGTTGTCTCTCTCTCAAATAAATAAATAAAATCTTTAAAAAAAAAACTTGAAAGTCTCAAAAATTTGTTTTAAGAGAATGCAAAATGTTCACTGTTAATCCATTCACTATTATCACTAATATATTTTCTATTACTCACATCTCATTCATACTTATAGAGAACCTACTGTGTGCTTTTCAGAGGCTTGTGTGCATGTTCCACTTGATCCTCATGATCTTAAACCATGAAAGGCATGAGCTCCGGAGCCCAGAACCTACCTGTGTTCAGACCCAGATGCACCACTTACCAAATTACCTAACCCCTCTCGGCTTCTGTTCTCCTGTACCAAGTAGGGCTGATGTCAGTTCCCACCTCATATTGTTGGTTATTAAATTAGTGAGTTAATGTAAAGATGATTCCTGCTATCTAGAAAACACTTAGATAATGATGATTTTTCATAACCATCTGATGAGAGAGCCTATTTTACTGCCAAAGGCCATTGCAAGTAGCCAACGTCACTCTAACTCTTACAGGTATTTTACTTTACAAATACAATGTAACAGATTACAAAATAGCTATCAGGACTGCAGAGGGTTACAGCCTTTGTTCATATCAAGTTTCACAGTTCTACTGCAATATATAATAATCTCATTAAAACCCCATTCCAACCAAAATTCTGGGTGTGTTCAAATGAACAACTGCAAATAATTAAAGGGATAGTTACAATATACTAAGTTTTCCATGTATAAGCTTGAATTAGATATATATGAGCATGCTTGATTTATGTTTCAAGGCACCTATGACCCTGTACTTTAAATCCATTTTATTATACTTAGGCTAATCACAGGCCCTGAATATGTGGGGACATACCGACACTTGAGTGTTTCTGTGTTTCTTCTAGAAAGGAGTCTTGAATACAGTGACAGTAACTAAACAGTTCTGTGAAGTTGAAGGCTGTGAATAAGTCTTCTGTTAGCAAACAGAGGGACTGAGAGAACAAACAGTATAAACAAAGTATTCTTTAAAATTTGCATACCAATTTTTTGCAACTGATGCCTCTTCCAGTATTCTAAAAACAATGTGTACAGTATATGCTCTGGGCATGGCTTTATCCATGAGAAGTAAGAAAGGTAAATGCCAACTTATGAATCTCCCTAAATTTGAGCCTTACAAATTTTCTATTTGTGGGTTTGGAAAGAATGGTGTTTCCCACATTTATTTACTAGGAAACATGCATGCGTTTGGAATGCTTCATGCCCTAGAAAGGTTCACTCACAGACTTATGTGTACTTCCAAGCTAGATTTGGTCTTGAAATGCTGATTTATGAGGCACTTATAAAGCTTATTTAAGTGTTAATTCAGTCATTTAAAGTAAGGTAACTAAATACCACCCCTCACTATGCAAGTTACTTATAACATCTTATGAAAATTACTTAAACTCTCTGTACACCATTTTCCTAATTTATAATATATAGGTAATGCCAGTACCTAACTCGGGGAGTGCTTGTGAGGACCAAATGACTTAATAAACATAAAGCTCTCAGAATAGAGCCTAGAAGGTAATAAGCACTGCATGAGCATTAGCCATTCTAATTTTATTATTACGATTATCATCATCATCATAATCATCATTACTATTATTAAATATAAGCTTTATTTCATGTACCTTGTATATTCAACATGATATTTTATTTATTTACACTATAGTGTGCTTCATTGTTTTCTTCTGATTCACACTGTTTTTTCTCTCCAACTTTATACACATTTGTGAGGTTTGACTATTACATTTACTTTTTGCCCTGTTCATAATGTAACAGGCGCTTATTATGAGACTTCCAAAGCCAAATAAAGCTTCATAATTCATTTTGTAACAGAGCAAAGAAAATCTTTAATTCTATTTCATTCTTAATTGGGGACATTCGTTCTATTCCTAATTGAAGAATCACAAGACCCCAAAGCTGGAGAGTTTGAAACACAGAATTCATTTTACATCTTTCCAAATTCCTGTAGGGCAAGCTCATGGCAAAATTCTGGGGAAAATGAAACCAAACTTAAGGATAATTACCAGGGCTAATCATAGGCTATTACATTTGAAGAGCACTTGTTTTCTAAATTCAAAATGCTTGGTTTTTAAGTCTTTCAATTTATTCCACGCAAAGGAAACAAATAAAAGAGCACAAATGATAGAAAAGTCAATACAGCTTAAAAGTCAATATTGGTCCCCTCAGTGGAAAATAATGATTTAAACTTAACAATACTGAAAAAGAAGGAGTCAGCACCTCAAGCAGATAATTGTAATTGACTGGTAAAGAGACATTCTAGAAAAGATTGGAGTGGAACAAGAGGTGCGTATGCGGCACCATGACAATTAGAAGCCATTTGTAACATGCCACCCTCACCCCTTGACACCAGCCCCAGAATTGGTGATTTGTTTTGCAAAGGTTGAAGGAGATCAAAGAGCAGGGTCCTCGTGGCTATGACGTAGACATCTCCAGCCCTGCTTCTGTCTGCTGCAATGTGCAGAGAAACTGTACCAGATCCAGCATAAGATACTTATGATTTTATTGAGCCCACCAGGATAATCTTCTCATCTCAAGATCTTTCACTTAATCACATCTACAAATGTGTGGCCCTGTACAGGCACATATTCATAGGTTTTGAGGATTAGGATGTGGACATCTTTGGGGGGTGCATGGGAGAGAGATGGGAAGTGCATTATTTGACTTACCATAGAAGCTGGTCCCTGCTCAACAGAATATGCCTCAGCATTGCTCGCTTCCTGTAGCCTGAGACCCGGAGCCCTCCTTTCCTGGATTCTAGCCAGCCTGTTCCCATATTCTCTCCTTTTCACCAATTCTTTCCAATTCCTTTGTCCCAAGACCACTAAATACCTATTATCCAAAACTCTTCAGTCTCACTGTGATGCTCCTTTTCCCCATGGCTTTCAATGTGACCTGGTCCTTCCTCCAATGTCCATGCCCCATCCCACCCCCAGAAGCTCATTCATGCTCTCTGCCCCTACTTCTATCTACCTGCTATGCTGCTATGATTCTGCTGTCCCCACAGTGGCCAAAGACCTGCCCCTACCTGGGGCTGGGATATACTGTTTAAGAAACTTTTGCTTGGAGGGGAGAGAGGAAAGCAAATTCCATTCCATTACAGATGGAATGGGCATAAGTGGGAAGAATATGGTGGAACCAATCGCAAGGTCTTTACTTTTGGAATTTTTATGCCTTGATGAAAAGAAAAGGTCACCATCAGCACCTACGTAGAAAACTTACAATATATTAAAGAAAATAAAATTTAAATGAAAGTTTCTTTTCAGCTGTGAAACACACTATTAAATATATCTTTCTGTGAAGAGCCAATCTTCCATGAATGTATCAGATCAACTTGGTTGTAAGTTTTATTGGGTTGCAACACTAACCATAGTATGAGTAAAGAGTAATGAGAATGATTTCACAACCTATATAGGAATAGAATTCCATGTTTTACTCCACATCCCTACTTTCTCTGTGCAGGGCTCACATAGTAGGTCCATAGAACCATATCTCTATGCAATGAGAAGTAATACTGCCAAATATCACAGAGTGCCCACAAAAGGCCAGGGCTCCACAAAAGCATCCTAGGCCACTGTGGCTTCCTTTGGATGGTCCTACTCTCCATCTGACACATATGTAAGGAGAATAATCGATGGAGATATCCATCCACATTCTGTTCTTAGTGGGGCAGTACAGACTTATTTTTCTATTCTCCATGTCAGTGAATTACGAAACATCTGTCCCCTAGAGTCCCAGCTTCTCTTGTTCCACAACAGAATTATAGGCCTTTGCATTGAAAAGCTTAGACTCTTAGAGGTCTTAGAGTGGGGGGGTAAAAGATGAGCAAAGAACACAATATGGCGAGCAAAGAGAGAAGGGCCCTGGGTTTCCCATGTATGAAAAAGAGAAACAAGGCTGTGGGGGCAGCTCTGGAGAGGAGGGAGGGCACTCATATAACAGTTTTGACTCAGAGACAGCCAGTCATTCACCACTGAAGCTGTGGGAATAACACAGAAGGTACCTGTGGCCTAGCCTGAATCAGCGGGGTGTTGGGGGAGTGGGGGGGGGCAGCTGTGAGGAGTGAATGAGAGCCCACCGGGTACCCCACAGATGACGGAGGGACACTGAACCACAATAATCAGAAAACATTGCAAAGGGAGCAAAATGACCACCAAACACTAAACCCAACCCCTACTCCATGATCTGGGGAGGCCTCATGAATCCTCTGCCAACCACCCCACGGTGTAAGCCTAGGGAACAACAAAAACTCCAAAATCATGACTAAATTAGGCATGACAATATTTTGGCAAATGTGATCATGGAACCAGATTTATTTTAACTTGGAAACAAAAGAAAAGTAATATAGCATATCTTGCACTTAGGAGTAAATTCACGTTTTTCACCTAAATACATGTAGGAAAGAAATTTTAAAATTTTGCCCATGTCCCATACACATACATATCATTTTTGAGTTTGTTTCTTTATTGGGGAAAAATTTCAAAAAGAGAGCTCCTTGGGTAAAATATGGAATAGAGATTAGAATTTGTATTTCCATGAGAGAAAAAAAAACCTATTAAAAAATAAAGAAAGATAGATACTTCATTAGGAAAAGAGTCTGCCTTTGAAATCAAGTTTACCAAAGGAATTTGAAAAAATTAGCTCAAACTTCACAGTTCATCAAATCCCATATTTTAAAAATCAGCCCATAAAGAACTCCAAACAAGATGTGTCAAAAAAGAGAATATTTGATAGATTAATTCTGTTCTTTCTTCCTAGATTTTAAATTTCAGAAATCTTATTGCCAAATAGTTATAAACTTTTAAAGTCCTTTCCAGTGATTTATCTTTATTTTTCATAGATGACAGCTCCACTCTGCTTTCATATTTTTAAAAGATGAAACTCAAGACATCTCAGATGTTTCTCTTTAATGTTATAAGAATATCTGGGTCTTGTTCCATCCCCTGATTTTATTTTGTTAATGGAATTATAAAAATAAAAATAAATAAAAATGTACAAATTTACAGAAAGCAGAGTGTACACCATTACTCAAAATAATTTACAATTTTCTATGAACTTGAATTCATCTCAGGTTTATCAAGATAACTGATTTTGAAAAGTCCTATAATAAATAGTGTAAAACAGTGCTTTATAAAAAAGGGAATATTCCCAGAAAAATGCAGGAGACTATTTCAATTTAAATGTCTCCGTAACTTTAAAAATGAGGCATTTCCCAAAATCTTGGTAAGTCAGCTACTTACACTGTCCTCCACAGAAAGAGCTGTGGTCATGGGTGGGAGTGGGGAGGAGAGTAGGGGAGAGGGAGTGAGAGGAAGTGTGTAAATAAACTCACAATGCCAATATTTACTTTAAGCAGACTGAATATTTAAAAATTAGATTTTAAAAACTGCTAATGAGGCACTAAGTTCCCTTATAAAATGATTCTTTCCCGTAGTATTTCTTAGAGGCACAAAATACTCTGTTTCATATCTAATTAGAGAAAAGCACTGTGTTAGGACAAAAGAGTGAATGATTACTGAAATTAACACATCATAGACTTGTCTCCCAAAGATCTCTAACATATACAGCATGTCAATTCTGTATAAACAAACCACAAAATGTATATATCATCTATATAATAATAACTGACAATAGTAAAATATACTATTTACAAAAAGATCTTTATACTTACTTTTTAAAATCCTTACAGCAAATCCATGAAGTAGAAAGTATTTTTTTTTTTTAAGATTTTATTTATTTATTTGAGAGAGGGAGAGTGAGGGAGAGGAAGCGAGAATCCGAAACAGACTCTGCACTGCGCACAGAGCCCGACACAGGGCTTGATTCCACAGCCACGAGATCATGACCTGGGTGGACACCAAGAGCTGGACGCTCAACCAACTGAGCCACCCAGTCATCCTGAGGTAGAAAGTATTATTAAAATCCTCGCTATAAGTGAGGAAATGAAGGTCAGAGGATCAAGAGCAGAGTGCCCATATCCTTTCTGCCTTCAACATAGATGTTGTTCCAGATGTAACCACTACTGGAAAACTGGCCCTTTCACACCGAGGGTTCACAGGCAACATGTTCTAGTCCAGATCCAAAGAGCTTGGCAGTGGACGCCCACTGTGTGTTGGGCCTGGCTGGGGTCAGCCCGCAGCTCCGGGGCCACCACTGCTGGGTGCTGTGCTGGCCTGGTGACCAAGCTGGTGTACAGCCCTCCATGGTGAGGCCTCAGCTTCTAAAGTTGTCTTTCATCGTGTCTTTAATGCTTTTGTTCTGACCACCCTGCCTCAGCAAAGCATGACTCCCACGTCTACCCACATGGATTCACTGTCTATCAGCTCAGTGCACACCTCACTTCCTCTCTCCTCTGTGTGTCTCCAGATTAAACATGACACTGAAACCCAGGGCACCTTCGGTGAGGCCCTCACTGCTGGTGATGCCACGATCAGATACTGGTTAGAGCATGTAGCCCAGGGCTTCTTAGGCATTTTCATCCTTCACAATTCCTAGTTCCACCAAATCCCAACCACCATCCCCAAACATCCCCCTCACCACACACACACACACACACACACACACACACACACACACACACTCATTTTGCCTCAAATGGAGAGATGGAATACTCTATTGTTATCCATTCTGAGTAGGTAAATTTAGAGCTCTGAAATTCACATGAATTCCTTATAAAAAAAGATGTAACAAACACTTATATGATACCTACTATATACCAGATGCTGTTGTAAGCACTTTACAAATAGCAGCTCATTTAATCCTAACAATCCAGGTCTCCATTTCACAGATAGGAAAACTGATACAGGGAGGCACCTTGCCCAAGATCACTCACTAGGAAGTTGTGGGCCAAGTTTCTAACTGGAGGACTCTAGTTCCTGCACCCATCTCTCACCCACTATTAGACTCTACAGCTGGGCTGGGCACATGAGGAGTGCTTTTAAGAAAGGATGGATGGAAGATGAATGACTGTGTAGCATGAACTGACGAACACACACCCTCAAGTTGAGGAGACAGAAGAGTGATCTCAATAGACTGAAAAAGCAACAGCACAGATTCTCTGCCCACAAATCAAACATTACTTGGGAAATTGCAGGCTTCCCAATTTTTACCACCCTTTCTTCCCTCCCACTCCTACCCCACACCAAAAGAACCAACCTGGAAACCTCTCACGAGCCACGCTCCTTCCAGCTCACAAGGGAGGGCTTATCTATAATATTTTCTCCCTCCTAATTGTCAAGATCTAGAGATTATATGGTCCCCTAAAGAGAGGCGTTGTTTTTTTAACCTACAAATAATTGTTTTGTAAGCTGTAGCCCACAGACACTTCCCTTGAGCTGGCAAAAAGGGAAAAAAGAAAGAAACAACCCTTAGTGGTTTCACATCTCAAATATCTAGTGTTTAGAGGGAAGGTGTTGGTTTGTTTTGTTTGGGGGGGGGCTCGTTCTTCTTTTTTTTTCTTAATTTGGTATTCAAATCACATGGTTATACATGGATCCACATCCATCTGTGGGTCTTTTGTGTGGCACTACTATACACATCTCACTATCTTCCTTAAATTCTGGTTTATTTTACCATGATTTAGAGAAAGTGGTAATGTTATAGCTCCGAACTTACGTTACAATATTGGTTTTTCTCTGGCCTGAAAAGAACTAGTTGTTCCCTATTCTGTGCTGCCTCAGCTCAACTTCACTGAGTTATTATTGACCTGTATTTAACTATCTGGGTGGGCTTCTGGTAATAATTAAACCGCCACATCCATTAAATCCCAGGGCGAGCAAACCGCGAGGGGAGGGGAACGGCAGCATAAGTTTCACCGTCATAAAGAAGGCCTCAAGGGCACTTGTGTGTTCTTTGTTTTTCAGGCCATAAAACTATAAACATCTGATGATAAAGCATCCTTTTAAATACTCTGAATAATTTATTGGGCTCTTGCTTACAGCAGGGTCCTATTGTTTTTTGCAATGGTTTTGGAAACACATTAAAGACTCCTTCAAATAACACTTTAATCCAAATCCCATAAGGAACAGATTTGGAATACTTAACTCTGAACTTTGGCATCTGAAAGAAAAAGAGAGAGGAGGAGGAAGAGAGAATGTTATAGAGGTAACATAGATCATTGGCAAAAAAAAAAGTTCTGGAATCCAAAAATGAGTATTAATTTCACCTCTCCAAGTGCTTCACTGGGATCCAAAAATAAACGAAACGATCCTTAAGCTGTTGTCTCCTAACTCCAAACCCAGAGATTAGATGCATCAGTTAAAACTAGGTTAGGTTGCATTATTTTAAAAGACAGTAACAACAGTGGTATAAACACATAATAAAAGCCTGAGTCAGGCAGCTGAGGGCTGATCTGATTAACCCATAGTTAGGGACCTGGGCTTCCACTCTGTGGGCTTGCTTCATCCTTGGCTTGCCAACTGATGCTTTAAGATGGTTCCTTCACCTCCAGCTACCATGTCCACATTCCAAACAAGAAAAGGAATAGAGAACAACATTCTCCCTTCCTTAAAGAATACTTTGGAAGTCTCCAACGCACCTTCCATATCACATTTCATGGGCTAAACTAAGTCACATGGCCACACACCTTTGTCACAAGGAAGCAAGCAAAGGTAAACTTTTATTAAGTCACAAAGTGCCCAGTGTTACAAACAAGACAGCAGGCCCAAAGTGGAGTTATTTATTCTAAGCCTCACATCACCAAACCAAGACTTAATTACAGTTTCAGCTCTGCCAGAAATGGCATCTTAAACCAGTCAGTCAGGACTCTCCTGATCAGCACTGTTAAGCAATCTGTCTGATAGACCCCAGCCATCCCCAAAGGAAAGTAACCTTGCAATAACCAATCAACTTTTTTTTTACAACTTCCTCCTTCCCACTCCCTATAAAAGTTTTTCATTTTATACAGCTTCTCAGAGCTCCTTTTTTTTTTTTTAAATCAGTCCTTTGCCTTTTATTTGGGAATTAAAGTAACTATAAGTGTACCATTCATGCAGCAAATATTTACTGAGTGCATGTGTGCTCATGATATGTTTGGTGTCTATTCTGCTTTTTTTTCCAATTCTTTATTTAAATTCAATGTACTTAACATATACTGTATTATTAGTTTCAGGTAGAATGTAATGATTCATCAGTTGCATATAACACCAATTTGCAATGATGTGGATTAACCTAGAAGGTATGAGCTAAGTGAAATAAGTCAGTCAGAGAAAGACAAATACCATATGATTTCACTCATATGTGGAATTTAAGAAATGAAACAGATGAACATAGCGGAAGGGAAGGAAAAACAAAATCAGATGAAAATAGAGAGGGAGGAAAACTATAAGAGACACTCAACTCTAGGAAAATCAGAGCTCCTTTTTATCTACTAGATTGGATGCTGCCTGATTCAAATTGATTTTTACTCAAACTCAAAATAATTATAGTACGCCTCAGTGTATCTTTTAACACCAGCTTAGCAGGAAGCAGAGAATGGATTTAGGGAAGCAACTAGCAGTCTCTGCCCATGGAAATGAAGGCTTCCCTTCTAGCATATTGAAATGTGTCAGTGAAATGTAATACTTTCTCCAAATATGGCATTTAGGCAACACTGCAGCATGCTAAGCTGTTTTCTCTCTTCACCCTAGCCCTCCCTGACCTGTACACCACCGTTGATATTGCCCACCAGCACCATCCCCAAATCCGACAGTGTCCTTCAGGTTTGCAGCAGAGTATCTAAGTTGTCTGCCTTGTTTAGAGGTATGAAATTAGAAGGTACTTTGTAGGAAAAAGCCTACCAAAACATCAAAATGTAATAGTAAATACTAGAAGTAACTAGTAGTACAAACTGGCAAGATACAGAATTCATTTCTTTCTGAAACTGTTAGAGAGAAGATCCAAGAGGGAATGGAGAGGTGTGATGATGCTAACAACAGGGGTGAGAGGCCAGAGAAAGCTGCAGCTGACACATATGACACACGTGATTCACCCCAGCAGCACCAGGGCTATGCCCACCCCTGCGTCAACTGTCTCACTTCATTCTCACAAGACAAGTTCCTCTTTTTTTTTTTTTTTTTTTTACAATTTTACAGATAAGGAAATTGAGGTTCAAAAAGGTTTTGAGACTTGTTTGAGGTCACACATATAGTAAATGGTAGAAATAAAATGAAAAGAGACTCAGAAAGGGTCACAAAAATTACTGACCAGTAAAATGGCCCAGAGGAGAGAGCTCTTGCATGGAGACAGGCCACTCTGAGGAGCAGGGACCTCTGCTGAAGATACTGCCAACCCAGGGCAGCCCAGGAGAAGGGGAGCCAAGAATCACACCTTGTACTCCTTCTCAACACTTCTGATCTACAGATGTCCCTTTTGGCTGAAGCAAAACAGAAGTCCAACTGCAAGGGGTTCTCAATATAATCTACATGGATCAACCTCCCAGAGCAAGAAGCAGGGTTGAAAGGGGAGGGCTGAATCTGGAGGGGCAAACAAGATTCCAGCACAGAAGATGAGCCATCATTGTCCTCTCACTGTATTCAAGGACCACAAATGGGCAAGTAATATAACTTTGCTCATTTTACCATCAAAACTTCCCTTCCCACTGCCCCACTCACAGCTATACAGGATGTAATTCACCACCCTCTTAATGCCAGCAGGTAAGGGAGTTAGAGCTTTGGCCCACTATATCTAAAGATTTCCAAAACCTGAGCTAGACTATGTAAGAGAGAGGCAATTGACTATCTTATTTTTAAATTATGTTGGGGGTGCAACTTAGATAATTTCTTCCACAGTTTGAAGATTTTCAAGAACTTTCTCCTATTTTCACACCTTGCCCCCTACCCCCCCCCCATCCCAGCCACTGGAGACTGGGCCACCTGCACAGGAGATGGTGGTTGAGGGACACAGTGGGATGAAGTGCAATGGCTATGCTCCAGCCCCCATGGCCCAGTGAGGTATACCACCTGCTCTGGGCCAGGCTCAGGGAACACATGGACTTCAGTTGGCATATTTGATTACAATTAAAAAGGCACCCTTGTTTTCCTAAGAAATTGGAAAAAAAAAACCTTTCTCCTTTTATATGATTCATCTATCTACCAATGCATCTTCTACTTAGGTTTCTTAATTCTTACCTTAAGGGAAAGAAAATAACAAGGCAGCAACATTCTTCAACTCACTCTTTCCCAACTAGAAGACATGTCTCCTTGTACCAAGATCTTTCACTTTTCTCTTTTCCATCCTCTCAAAGTGATCTCTTTCCCTATTTCTTCTCTTTTGCACACTATCTTTGTCCTCATACTGCCCTCCCAAAATGCCTTCTTTTCTGGTCTTTTCTGGCTCAGCATTTACTTCCCACCTACTCATTTTTTTCAAGAAAGGCTGCTTAGACTAACGGATTCCCCAAAGGAGTTTTGGTTTACTTTAAATTTCCATAGCAACTATCCTCATCAGCAAAACACTATGGAGCCTCAGAATCTATTAGTACTGCCTGAATTTTCCTTAGACTGTTTAAGAAACTCAGTATAGGGCGCCTGGGTGGCTCAGTCGTTAAGCGTCTGCCTTCGGCTCAGGTCATGATCCCAGGGTCCTGGGATCGAGCCCCACATCGGGCTCCCTGCTCGGCGGGAAGCCTGCTTCTCCCTCTCCCATTCCCCCTGCTTGTGTTCCTGCTCTCGCTGTCTCGCTCTGTCAAATAAATAAAATCTTAAAAAAAAAAAAAAAAACTCAGTATAGCAATTTTTGTATGGAAATCAGCCTTTTTTTTTTTTTTGAGGATATACTCTTTCATTGTATGAACTTACTATTGTTTTTAATCAGTTCCCTATTGGTGGACACTTAGATTCATCCCTTCATTGTTTCACCATTGTGAACAAAGTTGTATTGATCATAGTGATAAATACATCTCTGTACCCCTTTGGGAGTATTCTGTAGGACAGATGCTGAAGATTGGATTTGATTGGTCAAATGGTTTACATATTTATTAATTTATTAGGTACTACCAAATTCCTTTTTTTAAAATGTAGTAGCCATTTGCACCCTACCTAGTCTATACTGTTCTCATATCCCTCCACAACCTGCCTTGCGAAAATGGATACTACTAATCATTAAAATGTTCTCCCAGTCTCACAGGCAAAAACGGTGTCTGAATATATTCATTTGGATTTCTATGATTAACAGTAAGATGGAGCAGTTTCCCAATGTTTATAGAGTATCTGTATTTCTTCTCCAACTTGCCACTTAGCCTTTTCCCATTTTCTTCTTAGAATATCTTTTTCTCATTGACTCACATATATTCTCTATATTGTATAAATTAAGCCTTCATTTCAAGCATATCTCTGTCATATATTTTCAGTATTTTCTCCTAGTCTCATGCTTACCACTGATTAATTGATTTCTTTGTGAATATGAATTTTGAGTTTTTGCAGAGTAAAGTATGTGAACCTCTTTAAGTCTCCTCATAATTATAAAAATATGAAAACTTATAAAAGCATAAAACTTCTCTCTCTCTCCCTCCTTCCTTCTCCCCCCCCCCCAACCTGCCACCCTCCCATCCACATAGTTCTGAAATTTTTATCCACTTACTATACTCTTTCAATCTGGAAACTGTCCTTCAGCTTTGGAAATGTTCTCAGATTATTTAATAATGTCCTCCCCTCTATTTTCTCCATTCTCACTTTCTGAAACAGCTGGAACTCTTGAATTGGTCCTTTAAGTTTATTTTCTTTTCTCTCTAATCTATCTTTTGGTATGTTTGCCATACAGTTTCTGGGAGATTGTCTCAACTTGATCTTCCAAATCTTCTACAGAGTTTTAAATTTGTGTTCATATTTTCAATGTCGAAACCACCTTATTTTTGTCTTTTAAATGTTTTATTTTTATAGCTTTCTACTTTTTATTCCATCAGTGCAATGAATACCTTATCTCTCCAAGGATATTAATGAGACTAATTTTGTTCCATTTTATTTTTTTAAGTTTCTGTCTTCCTGCATAGTTTCTGTTTCTTCCAATTGGTTTTATCTATTTCTTTTTCCTCCTGGTTTCTGGTTTCATGTCATAGATTTCCCTGAAGTGTCTCGTGATCCTTACCATCCACTCACATTTAAGAGCAAGGTGCTACAAAGCTCAGTATATGCTCTGTACATGGGGCTTCACTGTCAGGGAGGTCTGCCTATGCTGTCATGCAAAGAAGCTCCAGGGTTAGGCTTTTTTAGGTCATTTCTAGGGCTGGTAGGGGCCGTGGTAGGAGGGCATAATTCTATCCAAACATTAAAACACTGGGAAAGAAGATAGATGGTCTTAACAGTCAGGAAGTAAACTTTCATTTAAGCCCTTATTTTCAATGTGGTACCCCACCCTCAACTGTGCCTAGTGCCCACCAGGCCAGACCCTCTGTTTAAATACATCAGACAATAAACTTTCAGCCACTGCCTAGGGAGGATGAGGGCAGGCTGCAACTACATGGAACGGGTTCAGATCTAGGAGTTTACTACCTATAAACAAGTTTCAACCTACTATACTAAACTAACCCAGCCTCGACCTCCCACTTCCAGGGTGCTTGGCACTCTGCCAGTTCCTGAGACCAGGGATTCCATGATGTGTATCAGGTTTCTTCTCCACTTTCCTTACTGCTTATTTAAAAATCAGTTCCTCTAACACAAGAAACAGTAAATGTCGTGAGGATGTGGAAAAAAAAAAAAGAACTCTCTTGTACTATTGGTGGGAATGCCAAACTGGTGCAGCCAATCTGGAAAACAGTATGGAGGTTTGTCAAAAAATTAAAAATAGAGCTACCCTACAACCCAGTAATCACCCTATTGCTATTTACCCCCAAAATGCAAAAACATGAATTCAAAGGGATACACACACCACTATGCTTATAGCAGCATTATTTACAGTAGCCAAACTATGGAAGCAGCCCAAGTGTCCATCAATAGATGAGTGGATAAAGATGTGGTATATATATACAACGGAATATTACTTAGCTACAAAAAAGAATGAAATCTTGCCCTTTGCAATAACATGGATGGAGCTAGAGAGTATAGTGCTAAGTGAAATAAGTCAGAGAAAGACAAATATCATACGATCTCACTCATATGTGGAATTTAAGAAACAAAACAAATGAGCAAGGGAAAAAAATAAAAGAGAGCGAGAGAGACAAGCCAAGAAGCAGACTCTTAACTAAAGAGAACAAACTGATGGTTACAAGAGGGGAGGGGAGGTGGGTGGGAAGATGAGTGAAACAGGTGATGGGGATTAAGGAGAGCACTTGTGATGATGAGCACCAGGAATGTGTGGAAATGTTGAATTACTATATTGTACATCTGAAACTAATGTAACATTGTATGTTAACTATAACTAGAATTTTTAAAAATTAAATTAAATTAAATTAAAATTAAATGTATTGCACGGACCAAAAAAAAAAAAAAAATCAGCTCCTCTGTTTTGCTAGATCAGCAACCCCTCATGCTTCTGCTTTCCAACTCTGAAAATGTTGTTGTCTCCTCTCCAGACCTATTTTTCCTTGTAGGATTATAGCTTTAAGAAATATTTTTCCTATAATTATAATGGGTTTTCAAAATGAAGTGGAGGATAACAAATATGTTTGATCCACCAACTTTAACTAGAAGCTTCTTAGTATCAGATTTTAACATATATATTTAAACATATTTTCTTATCAATCTCCAGTGTTAATGGACACACATGTCCACATACACATACAAAGAAAAGAAAAAGAAAAAATATGTTAGCATATTTGCTAATTTCTTCTGTACTTTGTTTCCTGAGTTAAAATCATCAGAATCAAATTCTAGATTTATTAATCTTCCATCATGTTACTTAAACAATAGTGGGATAAATGGGCAATAAATAAGCAAGCACGTAGCTAAATGTCATTGTTTTACATAGCTATGTTTGCTCTAGAAAATAAAGCAAAGTAAGGAACAGAAACTGGGTGGTATTTTGGATAATGTGGCCAAGGAAGCTCTTTCTAGAGAAGTCATGTTTGTGCAGAAACCTACACAATGTAGCAGAGCAAGCTGTGCATACTAACAGTGTCTAGTGGTAATCAGCATTCATTCCCACTCCCTTCAATGCATTCCACCACATTACAGAGGCTGGAAATCTACATTTCTTACACTTCCTTGCCAGAGGTTCTGGATATAGTTAGGTTCACTCGACGTGATGAACTCATGTGAGAGTTGGAATGTGCAAGGGAGGAAATAGGCTCATGCCAGCAGGGTCCATTGGTCTTACTATGTAGCCCAACCCCCAGAAGAAGCTGGTGCTTTAGAATGATGGAATAGTCTGTTGAAAACTCAGTCACAGTACCACCTGAGAAGCAGCACCTCACCAGGCTGTTGTAGTATACGGCCCCAACAAACATCCAACAAACGGCATTGTTTCTATCCTAGTCACAGTAGTCCAGAAGCCAAGGATAGAAGTAGAGGTGGCTTCTCTCATTAAGACAACTTATGAACTGGTCATTAAATGTTCAGCAGCCTCCTTAGGTCACTGAAGTCCACTGGACAGAGGTATTGGCTCCCATGGGAAAAAGAGTCCCACCAGAACACACAACAACTGTTCCATTGAATGGGAAGTTGCAACTGGTCTCCTGTCATTTAGGGCCTCTCATGCCCCTAAACCAACCATCAAAGAAAGGGATTACTCTCCTCCTGGAATAATTCTTCCTAATTATCAAAGGAAATTAGGGTTGTTACTGAACAAAGGGGCAGAAAGATGATGTCTGGAACCCAGAGGCTTCTCTGGAGCACCTTCTACTATGTTCATGCCCTGTAATAAAAGGTTTAAAATATAAATAGGACACCTAATGACTCAGAACCTAATGAATCCAACATAATTAAGACCACTGAGAGATCAGACTTTTTAGGAGAGAGTCTAGTTACCTCATCAGGTAAAAAATACCCTGACTAACTGAGTTTCTGGATAAGGGCAAATATAACATGAATGAAGACAGTTTGAAATTCCAATTATAGCCTCATGACTAGTTGAAACAACAAGGATTGCAGGAACTATATACATCTTCTTCCTTGTGGTTAAAGTTTATATATTTGTATAGCTTAATGAATTTTTCCCTCTCCTTTTCTTAGTATTTTATATAATTTTTAGATTATATTTGCCTTCTTCTACTGTAAAATGAGCTCCTTTTTTCAAAAGGAATGTCAGGTGGAATATGATGAATGTAGAAATGTCATTCTGAAATAGAGAGATAAGGAAGAGAAAAAAAGGAATTAACAAAGAAGACACAAAGGCCACCCAGTGAAGTAGAAGAAAATTAGTATAGTGCTCTAGAAACCAAGAAGAAATATAAGAAGGGAAGGGTCTCCTCTGTACAATGCTGCTGAGAGACTCCTGTAAGATGAAAGTATTGGTCATTGGATTTTACAAGTTGTTGATTATTATTGACCAACTAAGAGTGAATTTTGTGAAGTACGTGGTTAAAAAACCTGACAAAAGTGGGTCATAGGTAGAATAGGAGATAAGGAATTAGAAACAGTGAATATAGATACTTCTTCCAAGAAATGTCTATTGTAAAGGGAAGGGAAGTTATGGGAGTTTGGGGCTGGTACAGAAGGTAACTGAAGGGGAATACAGTGTCAAGGAAGGACTTTTTCAACACCAAGAATATTACATTTTAGCTTTTGGGAATGATCTGGTAGAAAAAAAAATTTTGATGATACAAGAATGAATGGAGAAAACCTCAGGGGAAGTCCCAGAGTGGGTAAAAGGGGATGGAGGCTACTAGGTAAGTAGTAATTCACCTTGGTTGAGAATATGACAGTTTGTCCATTGTAACAGGAGGCAAGACAGAGAACATGAGTGCAAATACAGGTAGGCTAGTAGATGGAAATATTCAAGGGTATTTATACTTCCTTTTTATTTCCAACAAAATAAGAGTCAAACATCAGCTACATAGGGATGGGTTAGAGAGATTGGAGGGTTCGCTTAAGAGAGAGAAGAATGGGGCGCCTGGATGGCTCCGTCAGTTAGGTGGCCGACTGTTGATTTTGGCTCAGGTCATAATCCTGGGATTGTGCCCTGCCTTGAACCCTGAGGCAAGCTCTGTGCTCCATGGAAAGTCAGCTTCAGGATTCTCTCTCCCTCTGCACCTCACCCTGCTCGCTTTCTCTCTCAAAAATAAATAAATAAATCTTTTTTTTTAATTATGTTATGTTAATCACCATATATTACATCATTAGTTGTTTTTTTGTTGTTTTTTTTTTGAAGATTTTATTTATTTGACAGAGAGAGACACAGCGAGAGAGGAGACACAAGCAGGGGGAGTGGGAGAGGGAGAATCAGGCCTTCCGCCGAGCAGGGAACCCAATGTGGGGCTCGATCCCAGGACCCTGGGATCATGACCGAGCTGAAGGCAGATGCTTAACGACTGAGCCACCCAGGCGCCCCACATCATTAGTTTTTAATGTAGTGTTCCCTGATTCATTGTTTGCGTGTAACACCCAGTGCTCCATTCAATGCGTGCCCTCTTTAATACCCATCACCAGACTAACCCATCCCCCAACCTCCCTCCCCTCTAGAACCCTCAGTTTCTTTCTCAGAGTCCATAGTCTCTCATGGTTCATCTCCCCCTCCAATTTCCTCCCCTTCATTTTTTCCTTCCTACTATCTTCTTCTTTTTTTTAACACATAATGTATTATTTGTTTCAGAGGTACAGGTCTGTGATTCAACAGTCTTACACAATTCACAGTGCTCAGCATAGCACATACCCTCCCCAATGTCTATCACCCAGCCACCCCATCCCTCCAACCCCCAACCACTCCAGCAACCTCCAGTTTGTTTCCGGAGATTAAGAATTCCTTGTATCAGTGAGATCATATGATACATGTCTTTCTCTGATTGACTTATTTCACTCAGCATAAATACCCTAAAGTTCCATCCATGTCATTGCAAATGAGAAGATTTCATTCCTTTTGATGGCTGCATAATATTCCATTGTGTGTGTGTGTGTGTGTGTGTGTGTGTGTGTGTATCTCACATCTTCTTTATCCATTCATCTGTCAGTGGACATCTGGGCTCTTTCCATAGTTTGGCTATTGCGGACATTGCTGCTATGAACATCAGGGTGTTCAGATCACTACATTTGTATCTTTGGGGTAAATACCCAGTAGTGCAATTGCTGGATCGTATGATAGCTCTATTTGCAACTTTTTGAGGAATCTCCATAATGTTTTCCAGAGTGGCTGCACCAGCTTGCATTCTCACCAACAGTGTAGGAGGGTTCCCCTTTCTCCGCATTCCCGCCAACATCTGTCATTTCCTGACTTGTTAATTTTAGCCATTCTGACTGCTGTAAGGTAGTATCTCATTGAGGTTTTGGTTTGGATTTCCCTGACGCCGAGTGATATTGAGCACTTTTTCATGTGTCTGTTGGCCATTTGGATGTCTTCTTTGGAAAAATGTCTGTTCATGTCTTCTGCCCATTTCTTGATTGGATCATTTGTTCTTTGGGTGTTGAGCTTGATAAGTTCTTTACAAATTTTGGATACTAGTCCTTTGTCTGATATGTCATTTGCAAATATCTTCTCCCATTCTGTCGGTTGTCTTTTGGTTTTGTTGACTGTTTCTTTTGCTGTGCAAAAGCTTTTTATCTTGATAAAGTCCCAAGAGTTCATTTTTGCCCTGGCTTTCCTTGCCTTTGGCGATGTTTCCAGGAAGAAGTTGCTATGGTGTAAGGAAATGGTCCAGTTTCATTCTTCTGCATGTGGCTGTTCAATTTTCCCAACACCATTTGTTGAAGAGATTCTCTTTTTTTCCACTGGACATTCTTTCCTGCTTTGCCGAAGATTAGTTGACCATAGAGTTGAGGGTCCATTTCTGGGCTCTCTATTCTGTTCCATTGATCTATGTGTCTGTTTTTGTGCCGGTACCATACTGTCTTGATGATGACAGCTTTGTAATAGAGCTTGAAGTCTGGAATTGTGATGCCACTTCTTTTTCAACATTCCCTGGCTATTTGGGGTCTTTTCTGGTTCCATGCAAATTTTAGGATTATTTGTTCCATTTCTTTGAAAAAAGTGGATGGTATTTTGATAGGGATTGCATTGAATGTGTAGATTGCTCTAGGTAGCACTGACATCTTCACCATATTTGTTCTTCCAATCCATGAGCATGGAACGTTTTTCCATTTCTTTGTGTCTTCCTCAATTTCTTTCATGAGTATTTTATAGTTTTCTGAGTACAGATCCTTTGCCTCTTTGGTTAGATTTATTCCTAGGTATCTTGTGGTTTTGGGTGCAATTGTAAATGGGATCGACTCGTTAATTTCTCTTTCTTCTGTCTTGTTGTTGGTGTATAGGAATGTCACTGATTTCTGTGCATTGATTTTATATCCTGTCACTTTACTGAATTCCTGTATGAGTTCTAGCAGTTTTGGGGTGGAGTCTTTTGGGTTTTCCACATAAAGTATCATATTGTCTGCAAAGAATGAGAGTTTGACTTCTTCTTTGCCAATTCAGATGGCTTTCATTTCTTTTTGTTGTCTGATTGCTGTGGCTAGGACTTCTAGTACTATGTTGAATAGCAGCGGTGATAGTGGACATCCCTGCTGCGTTCCTGACCTTAGGGGGAAAGCTCTCAGTTTTTCCCCACTGAGAATGATATTCCCTATGGGTTTTTCATAGATGGCTTTTATGATATTTAGGTATGTACACTCTATCCCTATACTCTGAAGAGTTTTGATCAAGAAAGGATGCTGTACTTTGTCAAATGCTTTTTCTGCATCTATTGAGAGGATCCTATGGTTCTTGTTCTTTCTTTTATTAATGTATCACATTGATTGATTTGCGGATGTTGAACCAACCTTGCAGCCCAGGGATAAATCCCACTTGGTCGTGGTGAATAATCTTTTTAATGTACTGTTAGATCTTATTGGCTAGTATTTTGGTGAGAATTTTTGCTCCATGTTCATCAGGGATATTGGTCTGTAATTCTCCTTTCTGATGGGGTCTTTGTCTGGTTTGGGAATCAAGGAAATGGTGGTCTCATAAAATGAGTTGGGAAGTTTTCCTTCCATTTCTATTTTTTAGAACAGTTTCAGAAGAATAGGTATTCATTCTTCTTTAAATGTTTGGTAGAATTCCCCTGGGAAGCCATCTGGCCCTGGGCTCTTGTTTGTTTGGAAATTTTTGATGACTGCTTCAATTTCCTTAGTGGTTATAGGTCTATTTCTTCCTGGTTCAGTTTTGGTAGTTGATACATCTCTAGGAATGCATCCATTTCCTCTAGATTATCTAATTTGCTGGCATAGAGTTGCTCATAATATGTTCTTATAATTGTATTTCTTTGGTGTTGGTTGTGATCTCTCCTCTTTCATTTATGATTTTATTTATTTGGGTCATTTCTCTTTCCTTTTTGATAAGTCTGGCCAGGGGTTTATCAATCTTGTTAATTCTTTCAAAGAACAAGCTCCTAGTTTCATTGATCTGTTCTACTGTTCTTTTGGTTTCTATTTCATTGATTTCTGCTCTGATCTTTATTATTTCTCTTCTCCTGCTGGGTTTAGGCTTTATTTGCTGTTCTTTCTCCAGCTCCTTTAGGTGGAGGGTTAGGTTGTGTATTTGAGACCTTTCTTGTTTCTTGAGAAAGGCTCGTATTGCTATATACTTTCCTCTCAGGACTGCCTTTGCTGCATCCCAGAGATTTTGAACAGTTGTGTTTTCATTTTCATTTGTTTCCATGAATTTTTTTAATTCTTTTTAATTTCCTGCTTGACCCATTCATTCTTTAGTAAGGTGCTCTTTAGCCTCCATGTATTTGAGTTCTTTCTGGCTTTCCTCTTGTGATGAGTTCTAGTTTCAAAGCATTGTGGTCCAAAAATAAACCGGGAATGATCCCAATAGTTTGGTACTGGTTGAGACCTGATTTATGACATAGGATGTGATCTCTTCTGGAGAATGTTCCATGGGCACTAGAGAAGAATGTGTATTCTGTTGCTTTGGGATGGAATGTTCTGAATAGATCTGTGAAGTCCATTTGGCCCAGTGTGTCATTTAAAGTCTTTATTTCCTTGTTAATCTTTTGCTTAGATGATCTGTCCATTTCAGTGAGGGGGGTGTTAAAGTCCCCCACTGTTATTGTATTGTTGTCGATGTGTTTCTTTGCTTTTCTTATTAATTGGCTTATATAATTGGCTGCTCCCATGTTAGGGGCATAGATATTTACAGTTGTTAGATCTTCTTGTTGATAGACCCTTTAAGTAGGATATAGTGTCCTTCCTCATCTCTTATTATAGTCTTTGGTTTAAAATCTAATTTGTCTGGTATAAGGATTGTCACCCCAGCTTTCTTTTGGTGTCCATTAGCATGGTAAATGGTTTTCCACCCCCTCACTTTCAATCCGGGGGTGTCTTTGGGTCTAAAATGAGTCTCTTGCAGACAGCATATCGATGGGTCTTGTTTTTTTATCCAATCTGATAGCGTGTATCTTTTGATTGGGGCATTTAGCCCATTTACATTCAGGGTAACTATTGAAAGATATGAATTTAGTGCCATTGTATTGCTTGTAGGTGACTGTTACTGTATATTGTCTGTGTTCCTTTCTGGTCTATGTTACTTTTAGGCTCTCTCTTTGCTTAGAGTACCCCTTTCAATATTTCTTGTAGGGCTAGTTTCGTGTTTGCAAATTCCTTTAGTTTTTGTTTGTTCTGGAAGCTTTTTATCTCTCCTACTTTCAATGACAGCCTAGCTGGATATAGTATTCTTGGCTGCATGTTTTTCTCATTTAGTGCTCTGAATATTTCATGCCAGTCCTTTCTGGCCTGCCAGGTCTCTGTGGATAGGTCTGTTGCCAATCTAATGTTTCTAGCATTGTAGGTTACAGAACTTTTGTCCTGAGCTGCTTCCAGGATTTTCTCTTTGTCTCTGAGACGCGTAAGTTTTACTATTAGATGTCGGGGTGTTGACCTATTTTTATTGATTTTGAGGGGGGTTCTCTGTGCCTCCTGGATTTTGATGCCTGTTTCCTTCCCCAAATTAGGGAAGTTCTCTGCTATAATTTGTTCCAATATGCCTTCTGCCCCTCTCTCTCTTTCTTCTTCTTCTGGGATCCCAATTATTCTAATATCATTTCGTCTTATGGTATCACTTATCTCTCGAATCCTGCCCTCGTGATCCAGTAGTTGTTTATCTCTCTTTTTCTCAGCTTCTTTATTTTCCATCATTTGGTCTTCTATATCACTAATTCTCTTTTCTGCCTCATTTATCCTAGCAGTTAGACCCTCCATTTTTGATTGCACCTCATTAATAGCCTTTTTTTATTTCAACTTGGTTAGATTTTAGTTCTCTTATTTCTCCAGAGAGGGTTTTTCTAATATCTTCCATGCTTTTTTCAAGCCCAGCTAGTATCTTTAAAATCGTCATTCTGAACTCTAGTTCTGACATCTTCCTAATGTCCATATTGGTTAGGTCTCTGGCAGTCAGTACTGCCTCTTGTTATTTTTTTTGAGCTGTTTTTCCATCTTGTCATTTTGTCCAGAGGAGAATAGATGAATGAGAGAACAAAATCCTAACTTGGTAACAAAGACCCCAGAAAAATACATACTAAACAAATCAGAAGAGACCTGAAACTGGGAGAAAAGGAAGGGAAGAAAGAAAAAAGAAAAAAAAAAAAAAGAAAAAGATTAAAAAAATAATAATAATATGATCAAATATGATCAGGCTGGTGATTAGACCAGTGCCATACACTAGATTTTGGGCATATTTTGGTCTGTTAGAAGAAATTGTCTCTGAAAATTTTAAAGAAATAAAAGCTTATATATGTACAAAAATAAGGGTAAATATGATGAAGGGATGGAATATGACTGTAAGGATGAAAATTATAAAAGATTTTATAAAAGGAATTGATAAGATAAGAAGTTGGTTGAAAAAAGAAAGAAGAGAAATTAAAAAAAAAGGGGGGGGAGAATGTGATCAGGCAGAAGACTAGAACAAAGCCAAACATTAGAGATTTAGGGTATATTTTGGTCTGTTAGAAGAAACTGTATCCCAAAATTTTAAAGAGAGAACAACTTATATATATACCAAAAATAAGGTTAACTACTATGAAGGGATAGAATATGACTCTTCCAGAAAGTGGTCACTTTTCTGTTCAGAGAGTTGCTGCTATTCTTTTCTTCAATCTCTTATTGAGTTTGTAGGTATTCAGAATAGTTTGATCCTTATCTAGCTGAATTCCTGGGACCAGATGAAATTTAGGTCTCCTACTCTTCCGCCATCTTGCTCCTCCCCCAATAAATAAATCTTTTAAAGAAAGAGAGAGAAGAAGGTGTGAAATACTCATCAGGAAAATGGAAAGGCAAATTTATTGGGGATACATATTAGAATTATTGAGCAATAATGACAGCATGCATGAAATTTCTGATTTTAAATATAAAATGAGACTAGTTAGCAAGACTGTGTTTTACTCTAACTATATTTAGCTGCTTAGATGTAAAGAAGCTGGAAATTTGGTTTTAAATGGGGATGGAAGGGTTTTTTCCAGGTAAAAAGCAGGAGTCAGGAAGGAGTTTGGGAGTATTTACAACTGGATGATCATGGTGAGGAACCCCAGCATCTAGCCTGAGTCAGAAGAACAGTGAAAACAGATGGGAAGCAGGTGGTAAAACAGAGAAAAATTGGCAGGTTAGAAGACAAAAGGCCCCAAAAGATTGAAGGGGACAAAATATTGTTGCCATCAAGCTAGCACAGTAGTGAGTTGGAAAGACAGGAGGTTGTAATCACTTAACAATGAGATTTCAAAGTTGGTACAGTTGTTGTATATGACAAGATCTAAAAGATGACCATAGGAATGGAGAAAATAATCATTAAAAATGAGAAGGTCCAGGTACTAAGTGGATGATGAGAACCAGGAATTATGACTTAAGTATGAAGAGGAAGAGAGCAAGTGTTCAGTGAAGGAGGAAGAGTCACAGGTGGTGAGGGAACTTCTGCTTACAAGGAAAAGTAGCATGGGGTATGGTTTGAAGTTGAAGCCCTTCAAAATAACTAGGATTTTTAGGGAAGAGGACTTTTTTTGAGAACAGCAACCAGGGATAAGAAGATGTGCCCCAATTGCAAGCTCTTTGTTGTGAAAGGACTTTAGAAGAAGAAATATTCCCTCAGGAAATAGCTAAATTTCAGAAAGAACAAGTAATTTTACCACAATTAAGTTTTAAGTCAATACACTGGTTTCAATCTCCCAATTTTAAAATCACTACCTCATTTCAAGAGGCATTCTTCAAACATAACAAATATTTGAATTTAAGCTAAAAATAAGGATTCATTTTAGTTTACTAAGCATTTATACATAAACTCTTTTACTTGAACCAACAAAGAAACTGTATTACTTTACTATTATTATCTTGCTATTAGCCTCTCTCTGAGTTCCCATTCAGTATTGAGAATACTATAGCACATTCTGCATGTCAGAGATAAGTAAGCAGGGCTGGGGAAACACAGACCCTGAGCTCAGTGTATAGAATTTCAAGAGCCAAAAGTATCAGAAAGATTTATTTTTGGAGAAAATGAGATTCTTGCTCAAATCCTTTTTCTATAACTTCAGCAGAAGACCAAGGGATACAGAGACCATAATTTAATTCCATACTGCTTTATAACCTTTTTCTACACACACCCACCCCCACAACCCCATACCACACACTGGGGAAATCAGGTGCTATGCACTACAATCTAGTTGTCATGGCAACACAGTTGACTCCAAGCAGCTAAAACCGACATATTTTCAGACTACTCAAAAACAAAAAACACTAATTCTTATACACAAACTTGAACGGATCTTTCATTTAAGATTAAGGTCCATTGGTATAGCAGGCACAATAAGCCTCTTAAAGCCTACAAAAATGTAGAAGCAATCCCAAATGTCTTAGTCATAAATATATCTCTACTGCCAAATGATATCAGTTTAGCCCCAAATCACTTAAGAACATTAAACCAAACCCATATATATATCTCCTTAGTTGTTCACTTATGTCATTTGATAGCCAAAAAGGAGGACATTACAAGGGCATTTGACCCTTGAAATTTTCAGTAGAAAAGTGTTGTTTCTAGATTCTACTTGTTATTGTCAGACTTTTCTTTTCCCTGTCCTACTGTCCCCCACCTCAGCTAGCCAAACACACAGACTCTCACTGTCTCTGTGTTCTCTCTCTCTCTCTCTCTCACGCACACACACACACACCACACCTTTGAAAACAATGTCCCTTCCCTCAGCAGACTTTTGACGCTCTACTAGGAATGGGGTGGGGTGGGGCGGTGGAACTGAACCAGGATTAACTTTTTTAAAATCTCATTTCCTACTATGACCCTGTATACCTTGAAAGGGGCCCCTTCCTCAGTTAGCAAACTGGGATGCAAGCTCCTTGTGGATCTTCACAATCCTAAGTTAGACCAAAAAGAGGCTGCCATAGCCCAATGGACAAGCTGGGGGTTGTGACCTAATAGAAGTACCAGTCAGAGTCAGTTATCGCATGAGTGGCAAGCCCTTTCATCCCAGCCCTCTCTTTCCTTCTGAAACTCCCACTTCCAAAAATCAGGATAGACTGTAAATGCCTGTGTGACCTGCACCTTTCCCTCTGCCATGCCTCACAGTGTATGAAGCAGATAATGATTACAGAGACTCATCAGAGAGTTGACCGCTGAGTGCTCATCATGTTCCTGAAATGCAGGGTCCTCTTTAGAGAATCTGGATCTCTGTTTATGGCCCATGCACAGACACAAAATAATACACTCTTGCATAGGTTAGACCACCACAACTGCAAAGACGAAGACTGAATAGACTAGTCTCAATGAAAAAAACAAGAAACAAACAAACAAAAAAACCCCACCCTGGTGTAGGGCCTACTTGTGTCTGAGCTTGTCTCACAGTTATTATTCTTCCCAAATTTTCAGATAGAATTAATAGGGATAAGGTTGCTTTGGAAAACATACTGCAGTCTACCACCTTTATCCTGCGGGCCTTTTCTTGGGAAACCTCATATGGAAGGCAATGCCCTTCACAAATCAGAATTTTCTACTGGACTTCTTTAGTGGAAAAGGAGAGAGAATACTGAGAAAACTCTCAGAGGTTTGAAGAGAAAAGTAAAAAAGCAATTATTTATAAGCTTCATATTATTAGAGTTTTGGGTTTGTTTTCCCTAAAAAATATTTCCACATTTTCCAATTGCCTAGAGTAGATCCATTGTCTAACTGGGTCTTCACCTTCTCTAGAAAGAGCTCATCTCTGTGTGTGGCCAGCTTGGGCTGAGTGGAGCAGCTGGATGGGGCATGCTTGCTCTAGTTATCCCAAGGGAAGAGTTTAAAGACCAAAGACCAGAAGGCTCCTGCTGATCTGCTTCCCACAGAAGACACAAAACAAAATAAAACAAAAATAACAAGCATGCTAAGAGGCCAGACTCTTTCTTTTGACAACCACTCAGCTTATATACAGGGCTCTCCTCATTTAGGGGTCTGGCTAGTCAAATGTCCAGAGGCTCCTGGACTGAAGTAAACCCTATTACTTTCTTCTTCACCCGCTGTTTCTATTTCAGCAGATACAATTTTTGCCTGGTTCAAAAATAATTATATTAAAGAAATGTTTCCAACAAGGTCCGCTAAGATAACATCCCATGAAGCCTTTAGTCAGTACCTTATACATGAGCAAACTTGCTTTGCCTTGAAACAATGATCTAAAGAATATTATATAAGAATTGTGCCAGTTAAAATACTATGGTACTAAGTGCAAAAAAAGCATCTGGAGATGATAGAAAAGGCCTGGTAAGCACTAACAAAGGGCCTTTGTGTCAGTTACTTACTCTTTAACCCAAGGTCTATTACCTTTCCTCCTATGATAGGCAGAATAATGGTCCCCAAAAATGTCCACATCCTAATCCCTGGCACTTATGAATACACTGCCTTACATGGCAAAAGGGACTTCAGAAACTTGGTTAAGAATCTTGAAACGGGGAGATTCTCCCAGATTGAGTGGCCCCAATATAATCACAAGATTATATTGGCAAGAGGATCGAAGTCACAAAAAAAAAGAGAGATGACAATGAAAACGGGGGTTAGAATGATGCACTTGGAAGATGGAGGAAGGGTCCAAGAACCAAGAAACACAGGCAAACTCTAGAAGCTGGAAAAGGAAACCGATTTTCCCTAGAAGCCTTCAGAAGAAACACGGCTCTGCTGATACCTTGATTTTTAGATATCTGACTCCAGAACTATAACTGAATAAATCTGTATTGTTTTAAGACACTAAATTTGTGCTAACCGGCTACAGCAGCAAAGCAAAATTGATACTCCTTTCCTTGCCCACTCAATCAAGAAGCTAACACCAGCCAACCAGGTTTCCCAGGCCTCCTGGAGGATTACAGCTCTGCTCAGCAATGGGAGGTACTGGGACAAGACTGGAGGTTGGAAAGAAGAGAGAAACCAGGGTATTACCTGTCCCTCTTCCTACTCCAGGCAATGTCTCCAGCTGTCCCAGTTCCTCTCATATCACCCAGGGTCACAGGCTCTAGAAACACCACTGCCTCCCTTTGTCCCTGCAGGCCAATTTGTGGGTGGCCTCACCTTCCTCTGCCTGCCTGTGTAGCTCTTCTAACACCTTCATGATGAATTTAGCATATTAAATTCCCTCTATTAAAGTATCTGATTTGTGTTATGCTTTCCTGGCCGGATCCTTTCGGGAACCAAACATGTTCCTAATGTCTGCTTATATTTATTTCCTATACCAGTGTTGCTTTTGCTCACCAGCGGTTGAGATGACTCATACATTTAAAATCCTCTCCCACATCTTTTAGATTACAGCAGAGTAACACTGATGGCTTTCTAGGGGACTGACAGTCTTTTCCCTTCCCTCATGCCCTGCTTCTGTCAGCATAATGAATTGAATAACTCTTCACATTAGTGGTTGAGCTGTGATTTCATTCGTCTATGCAAGTTGGTATAATTCAGGTGTGAATCAGCCAGCCTCTATCTATGATCTAGTGACCTAGAAAAATGAGAGCAACTATGTTCAGTGAAGAATTCTTTGTTCAATCAGCCTAACTCTCATTAGCAAATCAGAACTCAGTTTTCGGTTTGTGAACTGAAAAGATCATTCATGTCAATTTCACTCAGCTTTATTGCTGCAGCTAAGGTAATTAGGCAAGGTTTTATTTAAGACATTGCTAAATGAGGCTGTCATTTGGGATAGTTCAATACACGATTAGTTCTTGAGCTTTATTTGCCAAGGTCTTAGAGTTCTTTGGAGTCATAGCACTGACCCCTGTAAATAGAATCTCAAGGCTTAATTCCTACCCTGCTATATTAATTTGCTAAGGCTGCCAGAAAAAAGCACCACAAACTGGGTGGCTTAAACAACAGAAATTTATTGTCTCACAGTTCTAGAGGCTCAAAGTTCAAAATCAAGGTGTTGAGGGTGTTAGTTTCTTCTGAGGGCTGTGAAGGACAATCTGTCCCATGCCTCTCTCCTGTCTTCTGGTGTTTTTCTGGCAAACTTTGGTGTCTTTGACTTTTGAAGGTCTGACTTTATCTTCACTTAATGTTCTCTCTGTGTCCGTGCCTATCTCCAAATTTCTCCTTTTTATTAGAAAAATAGGTATATTGGGTTAAGGCCCACCCTAATGACCCCATTTTAACTTAATTACCTTTGTAAAGATCTTTACCTATGTAAAGAACTGGGAGTTAGAACTTTAAACATATGATCTGGGGGGAGATGAGATTCAACCCATAACACCTGTTCTCCAAGGAAAGCCTTTTGGCATTCATGGTTTTAATTCTAGTAAATGTGTCTCAACTTTTACTCTTAAAAGAGTATTCACAGGTTTCTCTTGTGCCAATGCCAACAAATAACAAAACTCATTTGACCCAATGGACTATTTTCTCTACTTTTAATGTTCTTTTCAATGGGAATAGCAAGAGTGATGTTGACATATTTTTCTTATTAAAACTGAGGATACTAAGACAGATTGAGGATTCTATTATTATTGTTTTTATTATTACATTATTCTATTATTGGTAGTAATAAATTAAGAGTCATGGTGAATTAATGATATCTAGTTGTATATTCCTATTAATCAAGTCCTGTGAAGTCACAACAAAGGTAAGATATTTTCAGGACTCAGCCAGGAGTAAAAAAATATATATATATATAATACAATTTGGACAAAGAAAAACACCCAATAGCACATTATAGTTTTTTTTTGTAATGAAATTATACGTTGCCAATTCTTTTTTTTTTAACTGTAAGAACACATGAGCTGCACCCCTTTTTTTTTTTTTAAGATTTTATTTATTTATTCATGAGAGACAGAGAGAGAGAGGCAGAGGGAGAAGCAGGCTCCCAAGGAGCAGGGAGCCCAATGCGGGACTCGATCCCAGGACCCTGGGATCATGACCTGAGCCGAAGGCAGACGCTTAACCATCTGAGCCACCCAGGCACCTCAATAGCACATTATTAATGCAGAACTAGAACTACTCTGCCCTATATTCTTTCCCCCGCCCCAAGCCCATATGTGAATACATTAATGTATTAAGTTCTTAAATAATGTATTTTCATCCTTCTTACTCATACTTTAGTTTTATTCATTCCTTCTACTAGACTTCCCAAAGGAGAATTTATTTTAGAATATTAAAAGAAAGGCAGAGTGTTCAAGAACAACATACTTTAAATCATATATAAGAATGAGACCAGACACACAGCTTGAGGGCCAGAAGAATGTCCCTATTTATATGGTTATATGTGAGATATATTGATATACAAAGGCCCACTCACCAAACGTAAGGAACACATTTCTTTTCTTGGTTATATAAAAATAAAACAAAAACACAAAAGCACTTTTTACCAGATCAAAGTTGCAAGTGCTTAGGTCATAGCTCCCAAATAACACTGTCCTACAGCAATCTGATCCGATTCAAGGCCACTCTTCATGGGTTTAGAAGCAGAGAGATCAACCACATAAAAAGAAAAAGAAATAAACATGGACTCAGAATACTGTTTCTCCACAGGTACATTTTTAGCTAGCCACTCAAGACCAAGGGCCACTGCATGACTCAGGCACATGCACCTCATAACCTGACTGTATTAAAGCAACTTGCCCCACTTCCTCAGTGGGATTCTCACAGACTCCTTTCTGGCTACAAGTCATGGAGTTTTTATCTCCAGTTACTCCTGCCAGGTCCCAATCCAGTAATCCTAACCGTCTTTAGAGCATACCTTATTTCTTCTCTTATGCCCCAGCCATCACCACTTTGACTCATTTATCATGTTAACATACAGCAAGCGTTTTTCCATATAAAGCCCTTTTGTTAAGACTAAGAACTGTAGCATGATAAGCGTTGTCAGCAAAAACCACAAAGAAACAAGTACTTCTTTTAAGACGTTTCAATCTTCTGTAAACCACACACACTAAAAATTAGTTGATTATAACCCTCAAATAGGAAACATTTTTATATCCTGTTTCGGGGAGAGGGATGTAACTACACGTCGGCCTCTTGCTGGAAGCCTATTCTTTGCTGTGTCTTCATCGTGAATTTAGTCACTTGAAAACATCAAACGTATCAAAGAGTTTGGCAAGAAATCTTTCCTTCCTCTTCTAATTTCCCACAGATTTTACAAACTTTGGCCCTTGAACACACAAAACCGTACAAGCCTATTACTGTAAACTTACTCTGCCTGAAAATTAATAGAGCAACTTTATATTCCAGACATAGTCTAAAATTGCAGTTCTTGAGATTTGGAACCAAGCAGAAAATTACAAGTGAGAACAAAGGATATCTCAGTTTCATATGTCTGGAAGAAAATTAGCATTAATACCTGTAGTCTCCAACTCCATATGTACTGAGGGGAGGTGAAAGTACATAATTTCAGTTGCTTCCTTTACTCTCTCATTCCCCCACCCCCTCATATCCATCTCACATCCATACTGCTTATATAAGCAGACTTCCATTTTCAAAACCCTATCGCATACTAACCTTGGAACTCAACAATGTATTTTAAGTTGAGGGTTTTTTTCTTTTTAAAAAATCAGCAGTTAATTGGCAAATATTATAGTCATAATAACAGTGTAAAGCTCAAGAGAGGGCTCCAGATTCAAACTACCCCAGTTCTAAACCCAGTCTACCAGCACTCACTATTAAGTTGAAGCATATGAAAATGCCTTTTTTTGTAGGTAGGTAGGGCAAAAAGCCATCTAATATTTACAAGTCTACGTGATTCAATTTAACTCAAGTCTCATCAATCTTAAAAAATAGAAATAACAGTCCTTTGCATAATTAATGAGATAATAAAAAGGTTTTGGTTGCATAATTAACTATAAAAGTGGCAAGTAAAAAGTAGGGAAGGATAGTGCTTCTCAAACTTCAACATGCATAGGAACTGCCTGGAGATGTAATTAAAATGTAATTTTAATTTGGAGATTCTGCATCTCTAACAAGCACCCAGATGATGATGATGGTCCACAGTTTGCACAGCAAATGTCCTAAGATGGTTCCTTTCTCTGATGATAGGAATCACCTGGAGTGTTTGTTAAAAGTACTGCTTTCCAACTCCCCTCAAAAAAAGTACTCCTTCCTAGGTTCCTCCCTTGGAAACTTTCATTCTTGGTCTGGGCGGGGCCCAGGGTTTTTTTATTTTTAACAAGTACCTGCAGGTGAGTCCACTATTAGAAAAGCATGGGAAGCACTATTATAAGAGAGGTAGAAACCAATTCTATGTGAAGAAATCATTTCCAGCAGAGAGGTCAGAAAAAGTTTCCCTAAGGAGACAACCAGTGAAACAGGCCTTGAAAAATGGAAGAACTTGACTCTAGAGAGATGTGGAGGAGAACATTCCAGAACAAAACCAGAATGAGTAGAAGCAGAGAAAGGATATTATAGCACAGAAGGGGTCAATGCAATTAGTTCCATTTACCTGGAGTATAAGGTGCATGAAGAGGAAGATCTCAAATACCACACAAAGACATTAGAACTTTATTTTGAAAAAATTAGGAAGATATTGACCATTCTGGAGCAGTGACATGATCAAAACTGGGCTTTTATCCCACAGCTATTCATTAATGAAGCTGGACCAAGACTGACTGTCGAAGAATCGTGGTAGATTAGGAAGCAGAGCCTGTGATTTGAAACTGAGGGCTTAATGCAATGGACTCAGAGATGAGCCTTTCTTTGTCTCAGCTTCATCATGGGTAGGTCGTATGTCCATTTAAACATGTAGGTGTTCATGCGAGGTGTGCTTTTCCAAGGTATTTGTTTTCTGTGTCATCAATTCAGAGAGAACCATCTGTGAATGGCTGTGTAGATCCCCAAAGCAATGGAATGATGGGAGATTTTCCAAATTACAGGTAAGATTAGTTTTCATCATCCACACAGCCTTTAAGAATGATTGGATGATTTTCCAAATCACAAGTAATATTAGCTCTCATCATCCACACAGCCTTTAAGAAACTCAGATGGTGTCCTGAGGATGCCTTGTAGCTTACACCAAACCTAATTTCTCTGTTCTCCATCTCTTCCTAAAACAGCATTTGATGAAGTCCAACCCCTGCACTCCAGAGTGGTCTGTGACTCCAACTCCAGAGACTCACAAAACACCCTCCTTTTTATATAGGACAATGCATTACAAATGTGACGAAGTATTTCATCTTTCTCCAAAAACAGTACTTGGATGGATGGATGGATGGATGGATGGATGGATGGATGGATGGATGGATAAAACACTTATCCATCACCCTAAGCTCATGAGAGTGCTAAATTCTACTTTCAAGTTTCAAACTCTAACCCTTAGGTCATTCTTCCCACCACAGCAGTGACCCTCCCAGCACTCTGCGACACCAGCTCCCTTCCCCCAGAATTATTCCCACCTGAGAGCCACTGAGGCCTCCCAAGGAGCAAACTGCCTCCCTGTATACTGGGGTCCGCCCCTCGTTGACGCATTTGCTGGCTACGTGGTCATGTTCTGCCCAACACATCTCAGAGCCAGTGTTGTTCTGGGTACAATGAGTTTTTTTATTCCCCTTAGTTCATGGTATTAGATATTCAGCCAAGGCAGACTTCACAAACATTGAAGTCATACCATCTCACACAGCTTTAAACCTTTTCTTTTTAAATGGCAAATGGGATTCAAGAGCTTTCTGAGAGGAGCTACACTGGCCTGGATGAGGTAACTCGATTAAGATTTGTGTGTACCCGGCAAGCACGCTCAATATAATAAAAAGGAAAACCCCTGTTTTGTACACCAGGAACCCAGGAGAATTACAAAGTGAGTGGGAAAGAGAAAGGAGGAAAAACCATGTGAGTAAGGCACTTGGGAGACAAAGGAATACTGGCTTCTCTCTTAAATTCTAAATCAGCAGTATTAAAGATGCCCTCCACAAGACCCAAATATACATAATTTAAAAAGAAAAAAACATGGTAATTCACGTGCACTTGGGTATTTTTGCCTCAGAAATAGCTGGCAGAGCCGCCTCTTGGATCCCACGCGCTACACTGTGGACAGTACTGTGTCTCAGCTGGAAGGCATAAGCAGTCCTGAAATAGTGCTTCATGCTAAAGCTTTCATTCTCTTTAATCCAACACATTCTCTTTTATTCTCTTAAACACAGCCCACTGCTACCCAGGATGTTTAAGGGATCCTCAGCACTGCTGCTGGCTTACCACAGGCCATCTACCTTTTGTTCCTCAGTTAGTGCCTCCATAAAACACGCACAATACCAAGTTGCCCGTTAGATAATGACAGCCGCCATTTATGAAGTACCTGATATGCACCAGGCGCTTTGTAGAGAGTACCGTTCATCTTTACACCAACCAGTCTGCAGTTTTATTATTCCACCCATCTTACAGATGAAGAAACTAAAACTCAGAGGCAAAGTCACTTCTCCAAAGCCACGAAGTAAGTGGCAAAACCAAAAACTGAATCCAGGATGATCTAGTCCCAAGGCTTATAGCACTGTGCTTGCCCAAGTGACACAGTGATTAACCTGTTTCTGGGCACTTAACTGTATTCCCAGGTTAAAAATCCTAGAAATTAAAAACAAAATCAAAAACAGGGGATAGAGCCCACATACATACTTAAGTCCTTGGTCCACATCACCTATCCCCCGCCCTTCTCCTGAGATCTCACTCTTCTGAACTTCACTGTCATAAACCACAATGCCTTCTCTCAGCTCTCCACCTTCGTGTCCACACAATTGTCCCTCTGTGGCCACAGCACATATTCTGAACTACTCGGGGGCCTTGGTTGGGAGACCACTTCCCTTCCCCACAACTGAATATGACAAGGAAGAACGCTCATCAGAAGGCAAATAATGTAGAATCTGAGAAGGGTATTAACATCCCCAAAGAGGACAAATTTGCCACCATAAGCACAGCTACCACAAAGCCAGTTTTATGATATTCCAGGCACTTTAGTTATTACACCAGAAAAAAACAAACATACAGTATTTTTTCTTAATCGCTTTTAGACATGTTTTGTCCTATCAATTTAATAAAATCACATGGCTTTGTTCACATGCATAAATTGCAGATTTAAGAAAATATTAATGTGTTTAATTCTTGGTCAACATATAGATTCTCCTTTAGCTACCATGTTACTGGGAGATTCATCTTTGGTGACCTGTTTTTAAATAAATTCACTCCACATTATAAAAGCCCTCGGGGGGCACCTCGGTGGCTCAGTAGGTTAAGTGTCCGACTCTTGATTTCAGCTCAGGTCATGATCTCAGGATTGTGAGATGGAGCCCTGCATCGACTCTGTGCTGGGCATGGAGCCTGCTTAAGATTCTCTCTCTCCCTCTCCCTCTTTCCTTCCCTCTCAAAAAAAAAAAAAAAAAAAAAAAAATCCCTCTGAGTGTGTGGAGATAACATTGCTCACACCAGAGCTTAGGGAAATTGGCCTCAGGGCTGAAGGGCAAACTGGATCACATTTGCTTAAGTGCATGTTTGGGTTAACCAAAAGCCAGCTAATCAGAACCACACGGTTTTTAAGTGAATGCCTTTGCATCTATAAAACAGATTCCTGAAAACCAAATAAAACTTGCTTAACCAAGTATGCTGCTCTCATTAACTCATTACCCTTCACGTTTGCTCATAAAAGCTAGTTTTGGTCAGACCAGTGGTCATTTAGGGGAAGAGCCATACCCTAACAAAACTCATAATGACCCAACAGCATTCACATGAAAGGGGTAGTTCTTTGTCAAGACGAGGGCCAAAGACGAATGCTGGAGTCTTTCTGCTTTCCATGGCATCTTCACCTAACCTCAGGGGCTGCACCAGCAAACTAATGTTTCCCTCTTTGCCAGGTTAGAAGTTGAGACAGGGAAAAGACAGAGCCCAACTGGCTGTTTTCTACTTGGGGTGAGGATCATCTTAGGGGCAAAGAAAGAAAACACAAAGTGGAACAGAATATGCAGATAATCTTTACTCTTCTCATCTTCTTCTTTTGCTCACAATATACCTTTCTTGATGTAGACTATCCCCTCCTTCCTTACTTCGTTCCTTCCCTCCATAAGCACTATGGGACCAAGCAGTTTTCTAACTGTTGATATGGTAAGAGAGGGAGGAAAGGAGGGTGGGGGAGGAAATGCAGCCTTGCAGTTAAGCTCTGGGAAACAAAATAAGCAGCCCATAGATGACTCATGTAGGGAGTTTTGACTTCGTGTGCTGATCTAGAGAGAGATGTGGATTTGAATCCCACCCAGAAGCCATAGATCAAGGAAAAGCTGTCTCTTTCTTCCATCCCTCCTACCTCATTCCTAAGCTAATTGAGACCATACTCTCCCTCTGAGACACTAAAGAATCACATGTGAAGTCAAATGGTTGTGGCTCATCCATGATGTAGTCATTAGCTGCCTCATGTTTCCCTTATTTTTCGCACAACCCCAGTGTAGAACAGTAAGCACAGAGCTGGCAATACTCAGCTACCAAACGGAAAGACTCAGTGGGGAGAGCACTGGGAAGCCTGCAGAGCCGCAGCAGTTTGAAGCCTGCTACATGTGGAAGGAAATATGACACTCCCAGGAACATGTGCTCCCCAGAAGCAGATGCTGATTACTACCCAAAGGCGGGGCAGACAACTTGGCTTTTGTTCGCACTGGTTTAGTCATTGTTCTGATGTGACTTACAGCATTTTTACGAGACAAAAAAGCCTGAATGGCTGGAGATGAACTGGATTTTGAGTCACAAAAAACTTTCTGCTATGTTTGCTCACTGTGATTCTTAAGAGCTTTGTTTCCCTGAAAAGGAGGTTCGGGACCTTCATCTACCTCAATTAAGAAGACTGAGACATGGAGATATCTTAAACTACCCACCAGTGTGTGGTCACTTAGACCTCACAAGCCATGTGACCCGTTCCTAGTAGCAACACAGGACTAGTAATTGATGCACCTATCAATATATCCAGCAAAGAATAAAACTGTTTCATTCTCTCCATTCCAACTGAAGCCTCATCACCTCACCTGGTCTCTCTTATCTTAGGAAGCATCTCTTCCATTAGATGATTTCCCTGCTCAAAAACCTGAATTCCTGCTTGCTGAAGCAAAGCTAAGGTCAATTATCTGGCTATTTCAGGCCCTCCCTAATTTGACCCCACAACATGCCTTCCAATCCTGATTTCCCAGTAACTTTCAATATTAAATTCACTGCTTAAGCCTCCTCAACCTCTCCCTGACTGTATACTATACATTATGCTCATTTCTACTGCTGTCATGCTCCTTCTACCTTCATCAAATCCCCAGTCTGTGTTAATCCTATTTAGTATTGGGATCCCACTACCCAACAACTTCTCTTACACTAAACTCCTACAGAATTTCCAGGTAGCTTATGATTTAATTATTGTGGCAGAGATGGAACATTTTCCCCCAACTTTTGTCCTTCTTTCTTTTAAGTTACAGAATCCTCTTTTTATTTACACACATGACTCCCATGTAGGGACTACATTTCTTAACTCTTATATGAACATATAACTTAAATTCTGTCAATGGAATGTGAGCTAAAATCAATTATACAACTTTCATAATGTGTTTTTTTAAAAAAATACATTATCTAAAATTTTTTGAAGATTTCAAACCCTTTTAAGGAATTGATAGAACTCATAGAAAAATCAATAAGGATATAGAACTTTAAAAAAAAAATGTAAACCAATTTGACCTAATCAATATTTATAAAGCACAAGACCCAGTAACAGCCAACTACACTTTCAAGTGCTTATCAAATATTCACCAAAATATAGCACTTATAGCTCGGCTATAAAACAAAAGAAGTGATATTAAATAGAGTATGTTCTTAGACCACAAGAGAATTAAATGATAAATCAATAAAAGCAAGGTATCTGGAAAGTTTCCAAATACTTGGAAATTAAGTGACACATTTCTAAATAACCCATAGGTCAAAGAATTAAAAAAAAAAAAAAGATTAGAAAGTATGTTGAGGGGCACTGGGTGGCTCAGTCGGTTAAGCCCCCAGCTCTTTGTTCTGGCTCAGGTCATGATCTCAGGATTGTGGGATCGAGCCCTGCATCAGGTTCCGTGCTCAGTGTGGAGTCCTCTTGGGACTCTCTCTCCCTCTCCCTCTGCCCCTCCTGCCTGCTCTCTCTCTCTAAAATAAACAAGTATTTATTTTATTTATTAAATAAATCTTCTAAAAATATTTTTAAAAAGAATGTATGTTGAACTGAATAAAAATAAAACACAACATATTAAAGTTTGTGAGACACAGCTAAAGTGGCATTTAGATGAAAATTTATAGCTTTAAATGCATCTATTAGAGGAGAAGGAGAAAAGGCTAAAATATATGCCCTAAGGTATTACCCTAAGAAGCTCAAAAAGGAAGTGCAAATTAAACTTAAATTAAGTAAAAGGAAGAAAATAATAAAGAATAAAAATAAAGGTATCATACAATAGCAAATAGAAAAAATAAATAAAACCAAAACCAGCTCTTTGAAAATGGTAACAAATTTTATAAAGTTCTACTTAAATTTATGGAGAGAGAGAGAGAGGAGGGGGAGAGGCAAAGATAAAACATAAATTACCACTATCAGGAATGACACAGGGATATTACTACAGATTCTACAGCTACTACAAGCATCACAGAGAGCATGAACCATGAAAAAATTAGTGAATTGGAATTCTTTGACATTAAAAACTTCAATTCTCTGAAAGATCCCATTAAGAAAATTAAAAGACAAGCTGTGTTGGAGAAGATATATACAGTACATATATCTGACATAGATCTTGATTCCAGAATTTAAAAGAACTCTTAATATTAAGAAGACAACCCAATTTTTTTATGGGCAGAAGATTTTTTGAAATATCTTTTATTTTTTTAAAAGGGTTATTTATTTATAAACAAATATTGCCTTTCTTTACTTTCAACCGATGAAATGTTTTCTCCATCAATCAAAATTACAGTGAATAAGTTTTTATAAATACTTTTAAGTTAATAAATATGTATAAGTATCTATTTTTTAATTCAATTAATTAACATATAGTATATAGTGTATTATTAGTTTCAGAGGTAGAGGTCAGTGATTCATCAGTTTTATATAAGACCCAGTGCTCATTACATCATGTGTAATGGGCAGAAGATTTTAACAAGTATTTCACACACAAAAATACACAAATGGCCAATCATCACATAAAATTACACCCAATATTATTAACCATCAGGGATACAAACTAAAACTTCAGTGGATGTCCCTGCACAGATACTAGAATAGCTTGTTAAAACAAAGGTTGATAATCAGAAGTGTTGGTGAGGCTGCAGAGCAACTGAATTCTCACACACTCCTGGTGAGAGTATAAAAAATTACAACCACTTTTGAAAAGAGTTTGACAGTCTTGGAAAGTTCAACACATACATATGATCCAGCAATTAATTCCACTCCTAAGCATTTTCCCAAGAGGAATGAGAACACATACACAAAAACACTGTACACAACTGTCCATGGCCATGTATTCATAAAAGTCCCAAAATGGAAACAGCCCAAATGCCCATCAATAAAAGAACAAATTCTAGTATAACAAAGAATGCTACACAAGTATGAAAAGGAAAAAACTACTGGAACACACAACAAAATAAATAAACCTCAAGAACAGTATGCTCAACAAAAGAAATAGATACAAAAGAGCAAGGTATAGGGTGTGTTGGAGGGTCTATATTAGCATGAAACTGAGAGTGTCTGCTCCAATTTGCATCTTGGGACCTCCCTTGCATCCCCTTAGTCCCAGTCTGAAAGTACTTATGTGAAACCCTACAACAGGCAAAACCTAGCTACAATACAGCAGATCAGTGGCTGTCTTGGATGAAGAATAGATGCTATTCACTGCAAAGGGCTCAAGAGAAGTTTGGGAGTGATGAAAATGTTCAGTATTTTGATTGGGGTGATGGTTAAATAGGTACAGACATTGTCAAAAATCCAATAAACTGTACAATTAAAACAGGTGCATTTTATTTCTGTCAAGTGCACCTCAGTAATGCTGATTTTTTTTTAAGGCATTGTTCAAGCTCTACTTTCTCTATCCTGCCTTGCTATGAGCTGGAGTGTGGAGGATGTAGGGATAAGCCAGCTTCACTCATGGTAGAACAATGAGAAACCTGGACCCCCGGAGCCAAGCTGCCCTGGTCAAATGGGCAATTGATCCTGGAGAGAACTAAGTTCCTATCTTGTTTGAGTCACTGCACTTTTGAGACACTAGATAAAATAGCTTAGCCTGAGCCCCAACTAGCACAGTGACATATAATTGAGTATTTTTATCAATGACTTTCATGTGCATTACCTTTATCCATTCCAAATAGACTATAAATTCTTCATAAGGTCAGGCCTAGAAAAAAAAAAAAATGAGTCTTATTCCCCAAAGTACTCAGGACATACAGGCTTATCAATTATGGCCACACCCCATTCTTTGCTCTATCACCCACAGTGCTTCATCTAATTGAACCCTATGGAGGTAGCCAATACATTCTGGTTGACTGACTAGTGCATTCTCTGTCCCAAGAATATTCAACAATTAGGCAAACATATTGTTGTCATTTCATAATCTCCCATGAAAAGGAAAAGAAGAAATTGTTAAAAGAAGAACACTACATATAGTTAAGAACACAATAAAAATATGATTAATTCTTAAAAGTGGTTAATGATAATATTAAGAAAGTAACAGAGTCCATATGACACCAAAATAATCAGTTCAAGAGAAAAACACTTGTTTGGACTATCATAACACATGCACACACACACACATTAATTAAAGTTTCCGACTTTTCATTTACTTTGCTGACACTGCATAAACAATACAGCTCTCTACCATTCTTCCCACTAACCTACTAGAATCTAAATTCACTTATACTTCTGGAGACTAGAAAAAAAGTAAGAACAATAGAGGTTTTTCCAAATGGTTAGGGTGTAGCAGTAGTTTTAGTGTAATTTATTCCTCAAAAAAAAAAAAATACAGGAAGATAAATGAAAGTGGGGTACAACTGCAAATTAGTATCATCAGCTGATGGCTGGCTCCTTTTTTCATTGAGTATATACTGTGTACAGGGCTTCAACCAAGATTCTAAACAAATGACAATAGATAGGCTGAAGCCACTCTATAAATAGCAGTCTTGTTAGTCCTGGGCTCAATTTTTATAGAAGAAGGAGGTATCTGTTTATTTTGTTACTTTTTTAAAAATTGGTGAATTAAAATTTCAGGGCTGAAAGACCTATATTTTTCTCAGAAGATGCTAATCTAAATCTCTTGTGGCACCTGCAATCATTTCCAGGGTTTGAAGTTTTTATGTATAGCCTACTAAGTGAGTAAAAGGATGGAATTAGTTGTAAAATCATGAAACACCACAGGACATTTGGAATCAATAGTATAAAACATTAGATGTTGTTTCATCAGAAATCGTTTCATGAGCTTTTCCATTTAACAGAATTTACTAAAGAAAACAGAGCATATCCTATTTCAGTCCCCTCAGATTTTGTTTTAAAAAGTTAAATTTGTAATCTGTAGGTACTTAACATGTTTAATGTTTAAAAAATCCAAAATAAACAAGAACTAAGAATTCACTGATGGGAAGCTATCATTTCTATTCCTCCATCTATATGAATGAGATGTCTACATTACCTAATATTAGCCAAATTTGAATGAAGGAACCAAAACTGAACATACAACCTCTGTTCTTAAGATGCCCTGTTGTCTTTAGTCTCATTTCTTCGCTTTATCTCTGAGAACTCAAAAAGAACAGAAAAAAATCCACATTGTCTTAAATCGTAGATACTGACAAAGATGTTCTAACTGTGCCCACAGGGCTAGTACCCCACAGCACATCCATCTATTTATAAGACAAAAACACAAGACAGTTGGCATAATTGCTCAATAACCACTAGCAAGGTTTCACTCATGCATCATCTTCAGGCAACAGGAAGAAAACACTCTGTCCTACACCCATGAACACACACAAACCCATCTTCACCTTCTTCCTAGATTTTCTTCTCTGGCAGCCCAGAGTTAGGGCACTGATGAGGCACCAAACTGCGGGGGTTGTAAACTGATATGTCCTCTGGAGTCTGGTAATGAGCCCCTTATCCTCATGTGGCTCTTTCTCCTTTCCTTCCTGCACTCCTTTGTGGTGGAATATGTCTTCTTCCCTGAGCAGAGAGAGCTAAAGAGGGAAATTCTGCTCCTCTGTCACACACTTTCATACCTCTGCCTAACCCTGCATGTGCTACCTCTCACCTTCAACTCCGAGGGAGGAGAAACCATTCATCTAATCCATCTGAGACCAAGGCACAGGGAGTGATTTTGTCTTGAAAGCAGGGGCTCTTTCATGTTTTCCTGCTTCCATGTGTTATGCTGACCATGGCCAGGCTCTAGGGCTCTTTCCCTCATGGTTAGAACTAGTTGGCTCACTTGCTCACTCTCACTCCCTCCACTTCACTTCACATCTATTACATCTTCCCTTCTACCTTCTCTGTTTATAATTATGGGGCCTTTATATTCAAGAGCAATCAAGTAGGAAGCCTCCCATAGGCCTAGAGCCTAACCTGTTTTCCAATACAACTTTTATAAATTGAAATTATTGGATGGTTATCAAACCAATAATAAAGTGGTAATTTAGCCAGAGTTCTCCCAAGAAATGGAATGGATAAGATCTATAAAGAGCCATTTTAAGAGGAGATTTATCATAGGAATTGGTTCACAAAGTTATGGAAGTCAAGAAGTCCCACAACCCGCCATCTGCAATCTAGAGGACCAGGAAAGCTGATAGCACAATTCAGTCTAAGTCTGAAAGTATGAGAAGAGGGGGTGGGGGGGTGCACAACAGTATAACTCTCAGTTGGAGTCTGAAAGTCTGAGAACCAGGAGTGCCAATGTTCAAGGGCAGGAGAAGATGGATGTCTCAGAGCAAGCAGAAAACAAATTTGCCCTTCCTCCACCTTTGTGTCCTATTCAGGCCCTCAGTGGAGTGAATGATCCCCACTCACATTGGTGAGGGTGATTTCTTACTCAATCTATAGATTCAAATGCTAATCTCTTCCTCAGACACCCTCACAAATACATGAAGAAAATAATATTTACCAGCTCCCTCCCTTAACCTAGTGTCAAGTTAACACATAAAATTAACCATCACATGTGGTATTTAGTCTCTCATGGGCTATGGTTTCGTAGTGTGTGCTCCCTCAGTACGGATCTCCCAAAGAAGGAAAGGTGATTGTTGGGATTCCTGAATGCTGCCCTGACTGCCTACAAGGCAATACGAATTTCCTCTCCCTGCCGTCCTTCACTGATCAGGCTGCACTATGGTACTCAAAACAACCATGATGTCTTTTGTGTGCACAATCCTCTATAATTCTCGGTTTTCACATATGCTATCTTATCTGATTCTCACCAACCTTGTGAGGTTGGGACAACAAAGATTTTTATCAACTCAGTTTATAATAATACTAAGGCTAAGAAGAATTAATTGGCTTACACACTGAGTTTACAAAAGGGCCAGGACCAAAAGCTGAGATCCAGAACTTACAGGTCAGGACATTTCCCTCCATGCACCACCACAGTCACTCATTCTAAAAGGGAGAAATGGATCTGTATTCGGGAAACATGTAACGGGGAGGATTTGGGGAATATTTGGACATAAGAGAAGTGTGAAAGTACGTGTCTGTGTGTACACCTACGTCAGCAAACTACCAGAACATAAAAGGGATATACATCCTTATTTGACCTAGCACAATTTTAGTAAGTCTTATTATTTCTAAAAATTGGCTCAGGACTAAACTTGTCCATTCCCCTTCCTTTTGGAAATTTACACAATAGCGAGAGTCCTCATAACCTCTTTCTGTTGACTCTTCTCAGTTTAACACAGGGAATCCTACCAGGTTTCACCAACAATAGGAAGTAACCATGAATGCTACTATAGATAGTCATATGATGTCACATCCTTTTGTTCTTCCACAGAATGGGCAACATACTTCCAAAGGAAAAAGTCTCATTATTAGCAATATAAAATTTCTCTTGATTTTTTCTTCTCTAACACTTCTTACCTACTAAGTACTGCTTTTAAACCAGAGCTGTACAATTAAACTGGAACATCCCCCGAACCAATAAAAAAGTGAGAAGATAACATGGAGGTTATCAGACATCTATATCAGCATAGATAAGGTAGCCCGGGATGACTGGCATTGAGATCTACCTAACATTTCAGGACAAAAGCAAATCCCTACTGTGATAAAATAAAAATGAGTCTGGCTCAGAATAATACATTCACTGTTGTTATTATAGTAACAGTCTACACACAACAGTGCAGCCAGAGAGGACAATGACAACCACATTAAACAAACTTGGCAGGTAATGGAGTTTCAACCAGCTGGAGCAAAAGCAAATTAACCGGTTTATTCCCGTAGAGACACTTTGTTTGCCAAGCTCTTGGCATGACAAGTGCTGCCAAGGATCTCTAAACAGGCAGGCCAGTGGAAGTGTTGACAGGCTGGTTAGGTCCCACACAGCATCAGACACAGCTCCAAGGCACAGGATATACGTTCTATTTGCTCAGAGTTGTCCTTTGGCTGAAGGATCTAATCAAATTTACATATCCTGTAGGGTCTTAAGTAGTGTTTTGTTTTGTTTTTTAAGATTTTATTTATTTGCGAGAGAGAGAATGAGAGACAGAGAGCATGAGAAGGAGGAGGGTCAGAGGGAGAAGCAGACTCTCCACTGAGCAGGGAGCCCGATGCGGGACTCGATCCAGGGACTCCAGGATCATGACCCGAGCCGAAGGCAGTCGCTTAACCGACTGAGCCACCCAGGCGCCCCCTTAAGTAGTGTTTTTATCAAACATCTGGGTCTACAGTTAGAGTTGTAAAATGAATTTCAAGGTACTTCATGAATTAGGTATATCACTGCATCTTTTCATCATTTGCAAAACTTAGTTGCTTACAGGATTGGAAGAGTAGACTTGGTCCTGAGACCTTTGCCATACAGCTGAGGTAAACTGATCCCTCCATCCGTTAAGTGATAATAACAATATTACCTTACCTGCTTGATTTTGTTCTGAGGCTTAACCAATTCATTTGTTGATTATTTTTTTCCCATCAACTCCTTAGGGGCACCCACTATAAGCTTGGCCACTGTCTGAGGGAATGGAGAGGAGGGGGAAGGGGACAGAGAAACGAACAAACAAATATTCCTGCCCTTGGTGTTTAAATTCGGGTAGGGAGTGGGAATGGGGAGAAGATCCAAAAAACAAACAAACAAACAAACAAACAAATGAAAAAGCAAAAGGTATAATACATCAAAATGTAAAAAATTCCATGGAAAAACTTTTGTCTGTAAAAACTATTGTCTGAATGACCAGGGTAATGGGGAGTTTCTGTTTTAAATGGCGGGATCAGGGAAGTCCTTACTGTTAAGATGCCAAAAAAGTTGAAAATAGTTCATCATTTGTATCTTCCCAAAGATTGGAAAATACTTAGATAAGTGAAAAGAGTACATTTCAATAGAAATGAGGCAGTCCACTCCTCATTCTGACCACTCTGTTCTATTCTCTTCTGAAATGAAACCATAATGAATTATCTGAATGTTTATGAGTCAGTACTATTCAGGATTAATGAAAATTTCATCCTCAGATCTTATTAGTTTTCTATTAGGAAAGTAATGAGAGACACCATCATTGAAGAGAGATCATAGAACTAAAATTTGGACTTGTAAGGGGCTAGTCTCTACTTTACCCTTAAATCCTTTTGTAACTTTATGGAAATTGTTGTTTTGTCTGTTTATTTGTTTTAATGGACTTCAAAACATTTGGGAAACAAAGTATATGAACCAAAAACCACAAATTAAATTAGAAAGGCAAAAAAAAATTTTTAGCACTACTTCTAATGAAAAAACTCTAAAAAGAGATTTGGAAAGTGAGAGTGAAGTGATTTGTCAAGTGAGGGATATAAGACTAACCAAAACATCCAGAAAAGAGTGCACACAAGGGTATGAGGGATGTATGGAGATTAAAAGGAAAAGTCACTTCCTTGACTAGAGCCAAAGTACTGAAGAGGTTAATCATAGACAAGTAAAGAAAGAATGTAAACCAGGATCAGTTCATGCATGGGAGAACTTTATGTCTGATCTAAAACTTCAAAGAAAAAGAAGGCTCTGTTAGTCTAATTATGTAGAAAAAAATAATGTGGTTCAGGCAACAGTGGCAACAGTCAAGGAAGAGAATTTGAGAAGTAAATTCAGAGAGTGAAGAGCAAAGTTCTTCAGAGTCAAAAATAACATCAATAGGACTGAAGAGATAACATCAACATATATTCTACAGTCTATTATGCTTTCTATATTGTCCAACTTTTCCACAATTGCTATTTAGAATTTTTTTTAAGATTTTATTTATTTATTTGACAGAGAAAGACATAGCGAGAGAGGGAACACAAATAGGGGGAGTAGGAGAGGGAGAAGCAGGCTTCCCACTGAGCAGGGAGCCCGATGCAGGGCTCGATCCCAGGACCCTGGGATCATGACCTGAGCCAAAGGCAGACACTTAACAACTGAGCCACCCAGGCACCCCGCTATTTAGTATTTTTATAATCAGAGAATGTAAGTATATATAAATATAGTCTGAACTGAAGATGATAATGCTAGAAGCAAACATAAAGCTGTAAGTATCCAAATTGAGGCACTGCCCCAAGGTTGGGGGTCTGATTACCATCTATTCCTATTAGAAACATCTTGGGTAAAGGAGGATGGTGGCTTTACAAAGCATACAGACAGAGGGTTGCTTTAGGTGTTATAAAAGTTTCTGCAGAATAAAAGATCTGTGCAACAAAAGTATGGGATAGCAATAGAGAGGGTCATGGAAGAAGACAGAACCAGTAGCAAGAGTAGGGCCAAAAGAGGATCATTACTCTAACAATCCTGACACAAAAACCTTCATCAATATCCTAGGAGGAAGAAAGTGGTAGCTCACACCAGAATGACTTTTTAAATCTGTGCAGTTTCTTAAAATTTGAGCTAGAGAACTCTTTCAACCCAACTTCATCACACCCCCAGTATAAACAAATAAAAGAGGGCATAGATCAGCTGTGGTAGAAATGCCTAGAAGTCCACCTTCTCAAGGTCTCCTTCAGCCCATAAAGTGGCTCACCTGAGGCACCTCTGTGGAGTCCTACACCCAATGAAATATGGCTTGAAAACTATTGGCTGTAAATTATACCCACATATTAGGAGCTTAATTCACTATATGGAGGAGTACCTATAAATATGCATGTATTTACATGAATGTGCATTTAAATATATTCATATCTTTATTGTATAAAAATGAATTTATGTTAGTTTTTCAATACAGCTGACATCTCTCTGATGTCTGGAACTTATTGAGGACTATCTGAACCTGACTGAAGGCATCTAACATTAGCATCACTGCCATAATGCATGCACCAGACTATGGGATCATACTGAACTGCCTAACAGTCACTCCATGAGAGTCAATTAAATGACACCTATCTTCTATGTAAAGGTGTCTGTGGGAGAGCATAACTCAAGGATGGGCTGTGAAATCCAATGAGCAGGTTATCTGAAAGTCTGAGAATAGTTTCTATAAGATAAAAGAAGCAGAAGTAGGACAATAAAAGGCCAAAGTTGAATCTAAAACTAGAACAGTCTTTTGCCTAACTACACTGTACATTAATCATTCATTATTCTCTGGGTTGTTATGTTGGTTTTTTTCTTAGTTTATCTGATTAGCTTTTGCTTTTTTGCCTGGATGCTTGCCATTTAAACATCTTGATTAAATAATCCAAATGACATCTGCATATGTGATTTTCTCTGACTTGCTGAAGTACACAGTCCACTGGTGTGTAATAGACAGAGGTCTATCGAGATTACTATGAAAAGGGGTAGTAGAGAGTGATAAATGATCTACATCAGGCTCCAAAATAAATAAGCCCCAAAGTTTTAACTCTAACTCAATAGTAATGCATAATGGATATGAAGTCATTTCTATTTATCCATTTCATTTGACATTTTTTATGGACTAAGGAAAATAAGAAGAGCAGACTTAGATCAGGACTTTCCATGCAGACAAGTTCAGGAGAAAAATGAGCTGCCTGGTGGTATTTTATTAATCAGTTCTTAGAACAAATGGAAAAATTCACTCCATGCATTCAGCCATTTAGACTTATAAATAAGAACTGAGAAGCCAGACAATTGTTCAGAAAGCTCTGGAGAACCAAGGGGAAGTACCTCTCAAGTCCCCTAACCCTCACTTCCTCAACAGCAAACAGAGCTGTTCTCTTTTACCACCACGTTTCTGAGGCCCAGAAAGAAAGACACACAAGCCAGAGTTCTCTGGATTTTTAAGGAACTAAAAAATGGGCAGGGTGAGGGTTGGGAAAAGAAGCTGCTCTTTCTCTTTCAAATGAAAGTCGCTTTCCATTCAAATTGAAACCAAAAATGGCATATTACATTAACATACACACACACATACACACACACACACATGATTTTCAGTTACTATGAAACTGAAGATTGTTTTCAAATTTTCTAGGAATCAGCTCCAACAGCTGCTTAAGCCCTTTGTAGTTCAAAGGTTTTCCAGGCAGTAGCTGGCTCCCATCCAAGCCTAGAAATGACAAAAACCCATTTTTAATGAAGGCCGCCCTGATGATATCCTCTAGAGAACTAAAAGGAGAGAGTAAAAAGGTGTCTGTGGATTCCACTGAGCAGAGGTGGGTTTGGCCAGAATGATACATTTCAAAGAGTTTTATGATTCCATAAAGCAGCATCGGGAGGAGTTGCTGTCTGGGTTCTGAATAAGCACTAATAATACACCTAGCTGAGGGTTTGGGGGAAGGGGTCTAACCACAGCAACACAGAGTGTGGAAGTAAGAAAATGCAACTGCACGTTTAGCTAAACAAACTGTTACTGCTCCTGTTACATTCCACTTCTCCTGGGGCCCCTGAAGAAGTCTCAGGAAGAGATCAAAAAAAAGTACCACTTCTTTCTCTCGCCAAAAGAAAGAAGTATTTGATTCCTTCTTTGAAATAAAGCCTCCAAGTGAAAACAGGAAAGATTTTAAGTCTCAGTAAGTTTTCCTTCTAAATGTCCCTTATCTTGCCATGAACCCTGGTAGTTCAGTTTAGACTTAATAGTCTAATTTTCCAAGGATTTCTCCTGAGATTTTGTTCAAAGCAGCAGCCCAAAATCATCCAGGAAGAAGGAGGTTGGGGACACAGGGGAAATCCAAAAAAAAAAAAAAAGGTCCTTATCATCTCATCTCAGGAACACTGCTCCAATTAAAGAATCATCCCTAGCCAGCTTTCCTCCACAATGATCAGATTCTGCAAGCCCTTTATTGAATGCAATTAAAGAGAATGGGAAAAGGAAAAATTCATCAAAACTGTCTTGAGACAAAGGAGTATTCTTACAGAGTTTGACACAGTGCCCCCCAACCCCCTTGACCAAATTTTAGTCAGGGTGCCCTGGGCCACCTTTTTTGAGCAGGCCCTATCCCTGAGCATGTCTTCAGGAGCCCAATCTTAGCAAGAATACTGCTAAGTCCATTTAGAGAGAACCTCCACTCTCAATATCTGACCAAATTCCTCATCCTCCACCCTTGGTATCTATTTTTCAGCAAGAATCACGGGAAGTCAGTTTAACCAGGACCCCTGCCTTATCCCTGGTGCTTTTTCTTAGTAATTTTCAATCCACCAACCCCACCCATGCTCCTTGGCTATAAATTCCCATTTGCCCAAGCTATATTTGGAATTGAGCCCAAATAGAGAGACCTATTCTAAGAGCTCTTTTCACCTATTGCAATAGTCCTGAAAATCTGTTTTTACTGCTTTAACTATTGTCCAGGTCAGGTTTTAATTTGACAAGTTTATCCCTTCCATAAGGTTTAGAAACAGGAAACTTGACTGTCTTATTCATGGACAAGACCATTTGTTTATTCACAAAATGGAAACAATTTTGCTTGGAATAGATGGTTTTACAGAGATCTCACACAGAATCGTTTTATATATTGAGAACTCACAGAATCTAATTCTGAGCTCCACAGAATCAATTAATTGTTCCAGCTCAGTTTTAAAAAGCAACCACAGGATTGTTAACTCTACTTGACAAAGGTGCTATGGGAGTAGGAAGCCTTTAATGTCAGGAGACTCTCAGACTCTGAAAAAAAAACTTCCTATTCCTCAAGTCCTGTTATTTTTCTCCCTAAGAAATCTAGGTCTAGCACTCTTGTGCTAAACCTTTCCCAATAGCTAGACCTTATAGTGGAATGCCAACCAATCTATAGACTCAGTACTTACTAAAATATTCCAGGGTCCTCATTTTAGAGATGTGGGAACTGACACTCCCAAACCTTTATACACTGCTCCTAGACACTCAGTAATATCTCCCAGAGGACTGCTGTATGATATGTGCTAACCTGAAAAATTCCCACCAGACAAAAACAAAAGGAGAGAACTTAATTCCAAAATATATTCAAGTAAAAGGCTATTCTAATGAAAGAAAATAGGTTAATAAATCATTCTGCCCATAGAAGCTAAAAGAAAACCAAGTTATTTGATTAAAATCTACATTCCATTGGTTTACTCCACAGCTAAAACTTCATTTTCTTTATCAAAAAGAGTAGTCTTCAAACTCCAAAGAAGAGAATATCATAGTTAATCGGGATTCAGAGAGAAGACAGAGTGAAGAAATAGTTAAGAAAAGAGGGTATCATATCCAAACAGATGACATCCTAGAGTAATAACAAAGCTAAATTCACTGAGTGCCCATTACATGGCAAGCACTGCTCTAAATCTTTGCATGTTCAATCTTCATAACAACTTAATCTGATAGGTACTATTATCAGCCATATTTCACAGATAAGGAACCAGAGTTAAGAAAGGTAAATAAACTGCCAAAGTTTCACAGCCAAGATTCCTGCCTGAGCAGGTTAGCTGCATTCTTCATCACTATATTATACTGAATTCCAAAGGAACCTGACTGAATGATAACTAAGACACTAACGCGGGAGCAGAGGAAGTACAGAAGACGGGGATGACAGTCAAAAGACTTGAAAACGTCAAAGGTTCTAATTTTCAAAAACAGACAAAAGAAGATTATGAAAACAACATCCTCATGGTCTGAGAACAAACCCCAGGAAGTACATGTGTAAACAGTTTCTGAACTTAACAAAGAAAGCAGTAAGTACTGAGTACTACCCCAGGCTCATTACAGACAAGTCATGCTTTCAGATAGAGTCACTACAATGGCAGGCAGGGAAATTCTGGAGACAAAGAACATCTGAGTTGAACAACACATTGGCAATGTCTATCTTAATGTTCTTAAAATCATAACAGATAAATGTGGTTAGTTAAAAATATATTCTAAAGAGAGTTGACCAGTAGAGGTCTGTCAAATAAAAAGGAGGTCTTGAGTGTTAGAGAGCTCCCCATGAGTCCTGTTCTTTTTCTATCAATGGGTAAAATAAAATATGCTTTTCAATTTTCAAACACAAAGATAGCACAAAGTTTGGAGGTATAACAAATAGAAAGACTAAGAGAATCAACATTTGAAAATAATTTTTAACACACTAGAATATTGTATCCAAACTCACAACATAAAATTTAATGAAACAAATGAAAATTACTGTATCTAAATTTTAAAAAATCAACTGCAGAATAAAGAATTGCCTTGACTTATTTATTTTATAACTGGAAGTGTGTACCTCTTAATCCCCTTTATCTATTTCACCCATCCCCCCCGCCTCCCTTCTGGTAACCATCAGTTTATTCTCTGTATATAAGAGTCTGGTTGTTGTTACAGAGATGAAAAGTATAGCATAGGGAATATAGTCTTCAATACTGTAATAACTCTGTATGATGATAGATGGTGACTGTACTTATCATGGTGAGCACTGAATATATAGAATTGTTGAATTAATATGTTGTACACTTTAATATAACATTGTATGTTAATTATGCTTCAATAAAATAAAATTTTAAAATAAAGGAAAAGAAAAAGAAACTGTTGCCTTGAAAACAGTTCATGTGAAAAAGACTTCAAGGCTTAAGTGGATGACAACCTCAAAATAAGCCCATAGCCTGAGCCTGACGCCAAAAGAGTTAATGCAGTCTTAGGCTGCATTAAAAGAAAATGTAGCTGTCATTCCCTTGAGCTCTGATCACATCCAGGACTGGATTTATTGCGATCCACAACACATTTGAGATATGCACTGGAGTGTATCCAAGAGGAGAACAACCAGTATCATAAAGAGTCTAGAAACCATATTGGGAAACATAGTTGGTAGGACCTGTAATTCAACATGTCTAAAACTTAACTTACTTCTCTCCCCTCACCCCATCTGTTTCTCTTCCAGTATGTACCATATTGGTTACTGACACAATCTATTCATCCTTCCTCCCAACTTAGAAACCTAGATACCACCCTCGAACCACCAATGCCACTATTGACAATTGATCCCTCAATCCTGTCAATTTCTGTAATAAATTCACTCATTTCTCTCCATCCACCCTGACTTACTTCACTTTCAACATCCATTGCTTAAAACTATTGCAAAAGCTTCCCTACTAATCTCCTGTTTCTGTCGTGAGTCACTTCAATTCACTTCTATCACCATAAGCAGAGTAATCTTACAAAAAATCAAATATAAAGTTGTTCTTCTGCTTTAAACCCCCCTTGTTTGTAAGACAAAGTCCAAACTCCTTAGCATGGCCTCCAAGCCCATGAAGTTTTTCTCCATGGCCAATCCCACCTCTTGTCACTCCTTTCTGTGTATTCTATACTCCAAACATACCAAACTCTTTGTACTTCCCATGGATATGATTAGAACTCCAAATCAGGGGTCGCCTGGGTGGCTCAATCCATTAGGCCTCTGACTCTTGGTTTTCGCTCAGGTCATGATCTCAGGGTGGTGATATCAAGTCCCACTTGATTTCAGGCTCCACGCTCAGGCCAGAGTCTGCTTAGGACTCTCTCTCCCTCTCCTTCTGCCCCTCACCCTGCTCTCTCTCTTTCTCTCTCTCTCAAATAAATAAATAAATCTAAGAAAGAAAAGGAAAGGAAAGAAAGAGAGAGAGAGAGAGAGAGAAGAAAGAAAGAAAGAAAGAAAGAAAGAAAGAAAGAAAGAAAGAAAGAAAGAAAGAAAGAAAGAAAGAAACTTCAAACCAGTTCTACCATCAAAGGTAGAACTCTGATGGAGTGTGAGGTGCTGGCCAAATGGGTAAGACCTGAATCACTGCTCATAGGTGTACCCTCTATGCAGTCATGAAAATGTGCCACTCAGATCTCCTACTGTGGGGAACCTAAGTGACTGGGTCTCCTGGTGCTGCTCCTCCAAATCTACCACCTCATTCATGTAGAGGCCATAATCTCTGAGAGCTGCTCTCAGTCTGAGCAGGGCAAGGTTCTAAAGCAGACCCATTTGGAAGGGACGCATCTCTCCACTAAAGGGCAACTTTGGCCTGAGGTCTTCCCATCAGGTTGGTCAAATCTTTCTTGAAAGTGTGCTGCAGTAAGAGACTCTACTGAATCCTCCTTCCTGCGCTCTGTCCTTCACAGGTGGAAAAGCTCTATCATGGTCTGAAGGCTCTCCTGGCTCCTTCTGCTCCTCTCCCAAGCAATTTCTTGCTTATTGAATCACATCTTGACATCTATTTATTAGCAGACAGAACATATAAGCACCTTCTCTATATGTCTCATAGTGTTGTTTTCTCTTCATTTTCTCTAATGTCTTTTCACCAAAGCCTCTTCATTGCATTCCTATCATGTCAACAAGTTACCTTAAAATTATTGAAAAGGCACCTCTTTTTGAAGAATATACTCAGGAGGAAAATCTGTTATCTTCTCCATGTATGGGTTTGAACACCATGCTGTTCTATGCTTTTCTCTCCCTAAAATGCCCTTACTCTATTTGTCCTTCTATAGACTCCTACTCATGCTTCAACACCTAGCCCCACAGTCATCTCTGTGAAGAGTTCCTTGATCCACCTATGAATATGTGGTGAGTCCCTCTATTAACTCTATTAGGACAGATCCTACTATATCTCCTGTTATTATTCTGTCTTTCTTACTCAACATTAAGCCTTAACCTATTGCTTGGCATACAGTAGGTGGTCAAAAGTGTTAGCTGAAATAAACAAGAGTTATTTAATCTGTAAAAGATAAGACAAGACTTAATGAGGACATAACTACCTTCAGATATTTGAAGCGCTGTTAACAATCACATCAGGTGTTATCCCAGACACTCTCAATGAGCACTTGGGGAAGATATGAAGAAAGACACTGGGCATAAAGCCTTCACGTTAAAAAAAGAAGAAGAAGGATCAAATAGAACAGGTTACTCCCCTCCTCCAACATGAAATTACTGTGGTCTGAAAGTATTTTTATTCCATAAGGCAGAGCAACGCTATAGAACTGCTCTGATCTAGCAATCAAGTTTTAGAAAACAGATAAACAACAAAGCTCTTTTTCACTGGGTATCTGTAGCAACAGTGCATGAATAACCATCTTAGAAACACAATTCAAAAGTATCATTTCTCTTCTGGTAGTATTAATCCTAAAGTACGTTATAACTGCAGCACCCTTCTCTCTGATGCTAATCCTAGGCCTGGCATGGACAAGTCCTTAAACTTTTGAAGATGCTACACTGATAGTTTTGAAGATGGAAGGGGCCATAATACAAATAATGCAAGAATGGAGTTCTGGAAGCTAAAAAAAGGTAAGGAAACAGATTCTCCCTTAAAGTCTCCCAAGGGAGTGCAGCCCAGCCAATCCTTGGTTTCAGTCCAGTGAAACGGATTCTGGAGTTCTAACTTTCAGAATTGTAAGAGAACAAATATTTGTTGTTTCAAGCCATCAGGTTTGCAGTAAGTTGTTACAGCAGCCATAGGGAGCTAATATATAAAGTACCATCTCTTGGCCATACCTATAACACTGACAATAGTATGTACTTACTGAGGCTTACTCTGTGCCACGCTCATGTGTATTGGTTCTTTTAAACTTCATAGAGTATCGATGAAGGAAATACTATTAAGGTCCCCAACTTACAGGTATGAAAACTATGTCACACAATTAGCACAGTACAAAGCTGGAATTTGAAGCAAAGCAGCCCATAATCCAGAGTTTGTTCAATCTGACCTCTATCCTTGAATGTCTACTCTTTACATGTCTCACTTGTAGTCTGAAATGTTTGGGGGATGAGAAACTGTGATGGGCCACCCACAAACTTCACCATTACAACAGTTTATTTTGTCTATTATCGTTATACCATTCACTTCAAAGCATTTTCAAATATATTCTGCTTAACAGTTGGAAAAATTGAGTCATGAAGAGATTAAGGCTGTTCAACAAGCCTGTGGCAGAACTGGGAACACAGCCACTGCTGAGTGGTTGCCTCTGCCTCAGCAATGACATCACATTTAATGTGCTTTCTACTCTTCAGAGCACCTTCACACCTTATATCTTTTCCAGGCCTCATAACAGTTCTGTAAGATGAGTGAAGTAAGTATTAGGACGTGCATCGTAAAGATGAAGAAACTGAAATAGAGAGGTAGAGCGAAGTCCATACTCTGCTAGTTGGTATCAAAAAAAGAGCTCAGGGCTCCTTTCTTCAGCCGTGAGCTCTCTCCACTCATCCACACTTGGCCATATTATAAATGGTCCAGCACCATTTACTGGGCTATTCTATGAATGACTTTAGAAACAAGACTCGCCACTGGAATGGGTCCTATCTATACCTGTGATATCTAATGCATTAGCCAGTAGCCATGGGTTACTTGTGACTACTTTGCATTTGAAATGTGGTTAGTCCAGGGCGCCTGATTGGCTCAGTCATTAAGCATCTGCCTTCGGCTCAGGTCACAATCCCAGATCCTGGGATCGAGCCCCGCATTGGGCTCCCTGCTCGGTGGGAAGCCTGCTTCTCCCTCTCCCACTCCCCCTGCTTGTGTTCCCTCTCTCGCTGTGTCTCTCTCTGTCAAATAAATAAATAAAATCTTTAAAAAAAAAAAAAAAGAAATGTGGCTAGTCCAAAGTGAGATGCATTGTAGGTGTAAAGGGCACCCTGGATCTTGAAGACTCGGGATGCAAAAATAATATAAAATATCTTATTAATATTGTTTATTTTGATTATGTGTTGAAATGGTATTTTGGAAACACTGAGTCAAATAGAATATATTTTTAAATTAAATTTACATATTTCTTTTTACTTTCCTAAGTATGGCTACTTGAAAATGTAAAATTGAGCACATGGCCCTATCTTGTGCTGCTCTACCTTTTGTCCCAACCAGTGCAGGAAAGAGTCTTTTTCCAGTATTCATGAGACAATCTCAATTTGAACATTTTCAGGGAAAGAGAGGTACTCAAGAAGCAGCTGATTCCATGTTTGGATGGCTCCAACAGAAAATACTTTCCACTGAATGAAAACCACAGGTAAAGGAAGAGAAACAGATTAATGAAGTATATATTCTCAGAAGAAGGACTTGAGTTTGATGAATTCTTTACAAGCACCATTGAAAAATGATTTCTCAAGTTACCACTCAATCCAAAACCATACCTAAAAACATGAAAACATAACATCACAAAATAACTAAAATATAAGATCCTTTTTTTTTTTAAGATTTATTTATTTGAGAGAGAGCCTGAGCATGGGGTGGGGGGCGTAGGGCAGACAGAGAGGGAAAGAGAGAATCTCTAGCAGACTCCCTGCTGAGCGAGGAGCCCAATGTGGGGCTCAATCTCACAACCCATAGATCATGACCTGAGCTGAAATCAAGAGTTGGACACTTAACTAACTGAGCCACTCTGGCATCCCCATTAAGATCTTTTTTTAATAGGACACAAAACTCAGGAAACATAGTGGAAAAACTATATATATATATATATATATATATATATATAATATGTGTGTATACACATATATGTATTTAGTTTTATACAACTATATATTTATATCTAATATATATTAGATATGTATATATATACATATTTATACACACACACACACAAATACAATCAACTCATCTTTAACAAAGGAGCAAAGGCAATACAATGGAGAAAAGATCATTTTCTCAACAAATGATGATGGCACTGATAAGGAAAATCTGTGTCCTAAGATGGCTGATGGAGCCAGCGAGAGAGTCCCAGTCCTTGCCCCGGGGATCTTCTGGGTTCTTCTCCCTGCCCTGCTTCACGCAGGAGCCAAAAGTGCCAAGTATGCAGAAACAGAAGAGTATAAATTGCCCCCTTTGTTTGTGCTCAGGGCTCAGACCTTCGGAGACCACTCTCCTCTGAGCCTGCCAGCATTACATAAACCTCCTGTACTCCCAAGATCTCCAAGTGTCGCTTGGTTCTTCCATCGGGTGATCCAGTCCAGGTTCTGTAACATTTGGTTCCCTGACCGGGAAACCCAACTGCGCTGGCCCATTGTTGCCACTGGTTTGGGGGCAATGGTGGGGCGGTGACGGATCAAGGGATCGTAACAGAGAAGGCGCACCCTGCCTAATTTTCAGCAGTCTCCCGCCCCGGTCACCTCAGGCCAGCCCCGCTCCACTGTTCCCTCTGGACTCGAGCAGACTTGGCAGGTGAGGACCTGGTCCCAACGTTGGATTCCAGTAAGACCTGGGGCCCCAGGACCCAGACAGACCCACTCTCACTGGGGTGGAAGGGGAGCCTGATCACCTCCCAGAGACCTCTTAGAGGTCTCACAGGTAGGGATTCCCAGGGAGGGAAGGTAATAACTTCTGGAGTGTGAATGTGTGAGTGAATATGCAGTCCGACCTGGCTTGCTCAAGAGGACTGATTCTGTGACTCCCTTAAGGTCCCTGGAAGCCTATGGAGTCTGAGTGGGCCCGTCTGTGATTCCATGGTGAACGGCACACAGTCTATGGTGGCATCCGAATAGTTTCCAATCATAAGTCACAATGCTGAGACCACTATGGCTAAGCTTCACCTAAGCGTCTTCGGGACATGGCCAGATGGGCATCTGATTGGTCTCCTCACCTCAGGAGGCACCCCGCCTTTGTCTGTCTCTGCACCACCGCACACAGGGACATCACTATGGGGTCAGGGCAGGGTAAACCTACGGTTCTAGAGACCATGATCAAAAATTTCAAGAAGGGGTTTTCAGGAAACTATGGAGTCAGGATGAACCCCAGCAAGTTGTGAACCCTATGTGAATTGGAATGGCCCACCTTTTATGTTGGGTGGCCTTCAGAAGGGACATTGGATATCCCAACAATTTGTCAAGTGTGGCGAGTCGTGAAAGGAGAACCAGGACACCCTGACCAGTTTCCGTACATTGACTCCTGGCTAGGAATTGCTCAGACCCTTCCCCCCTGGGTGCAATTCATTTGCAATAGGCAGGGTCAAGCCGGGGTCTTAATCGCCTCATCCAAGTGACCTAAAGAAAATCAGCAAAAGCCCCAGTCTCCACAAATCCTAGCCAGAGATCCCAAGGATGAACCGATCCTGCCCCTACCATACGTAGCTCCAAGACCATCTACACCTGGCCCTTCAGCTTCAGTCACTCTGCCGCCATGAGTTTCACTGGCACCCCAAGGCCCAGAGGATCCACCGGTGCCCCCAGGCCCAGAAGATCCACCAGTGCCCCCAGGCCCAAAGGATCCACTTTCTCCAGGACCAGCAGCCAGGCTGTGCCCAAGGCCAGGCACAAGCATCTTCCAAATGCCAGTATGAGAGACGCGGGAACCCGAAAGGTGCGATGAAGATGGGACGGTCCGACCCAGCCGTTCCATGCTGTATTATCAGCCCTTCTCCACCACCGACCTCCTCAACTGGAAACATAACACCCCATCCTACTCTGAGAAACCACAGGCCATGGTAGACTTCATAGAATCCCTCTTCCAGACTCATCGGCCAACCGGGGAAGACTGCCAACAGTTACTCCACACCCTGTTTAACACAGAGGAAAGGAGGAGAATAATGAAAGGTGCACGGCAGTACCTGGAAGAGCACGCACCAGCAGGAGTCATTGACCCTGCTGCCTGGGCTAACATGGCTGCACCCAAAGAGCAACCAGCATGGGACTTCACCACAACTGAGGGATAGGCCCACATCCGCCAGTACCAGGAAGCCCTCCTCCAGGGAATCCAGGCAGGAGCTAAGAAACCCATGAACATGAAAAAGGTATCCTCGGTCACTCAACAACCAGGGGAGTTCCCCAGGGACTACTACAAAAGACTATGTGAAGCCTACAGGATATACACTCCATTTGACCCTGAGGCACAGGAAAGCCAACAGATGGTAAACACCTCCTTCATGGCTCAGGCTGCCCCAGACATCAGAAAAAAACTTCAGAAACTAGAGGGTTTCACTGGGATGAACATCACCCAGCTAATAGAGATTGCCAATAAGGTCTACATGAACAGGGAGGTCGGCGCCAAACAGGAAGCCGACAAAAAGATGAAAAAGAAAGCCAGCCTCCTCGCCACCTCCCTGAAAGAAAAGGGCAACACAAAGGCAGGAAGACCCCTACCACCAAAAAGGGGGAGACCCAGAACCCCTTTGGCAAGGGATCAATGTGCCTACTGTAAGGAGAAAGGGCATTGGAAAAATGGATGTCCCAATCAGGGAAAGGCTCAGAAGCCCAGCTGCTACAAGGAAGAACCCTGAGAGGAGGACCTCATTCATAGGCCTTGCAGGAATGGACTCAGACTGAGGGGGACTGGGTTCTTTCCTCCTTGGCCCCCAAGATCCCATGGTCAGAATGAAGGTGGGGGGTCAACCAGTGACTTTTATGGTTGATACTGGGGCTGAGTACTTCGCTGTCACCTCCCCAGTGGCACCTTTCAGCAAAAGGACTGCAACCACCCTTGGGGCCACTGGGATGCGGGCAATACAACAGCCCTTTTGCCAGGCTCTCCAGTGCAAACTTGGGAGCCACAAGGTCCGACATAAATTCCTTTATCTGCCTGATTGCCCCATCCCTCTCCTGTGCCGAGACATACTTTCCAAGCTTAGGGCTCAGATAACCTTTGAGCCCACTGGACACACTAGCCTCCAACTGAACCCAAGGCAAGAGGAGACGGGGTCTCTAATACTAGCAATTACCATGCCAAGGGAAGAAGAATGGAGGCTATTCTGTGCCCAGGCCCAACCGAGCAGCCTGCCAGAGTTCAGACTCTCCTTCCCTTCAGTACGGGCTGAAAACAACCCACCTGGACTAGCCCAGAATCGGGCCCCTATCATTGTTGAATTGATCCCAGGAGCCCAACCTCAAAGGCAAAGGCAATACCCCCTTCCACAAGAAGCTAAGATTGGCATCCAAGAACATCTGACCAAACTCAAAGAAGCAGGTATTCTAGTCGAGTGCCAGTCGGCCTGGAATACCCCACTCCTGCCAGTCAAGAAGCCAGGAAGGAGATACCAACCAGTCAAGACCTGCAGGCCATCAACAAGGTGACCATCTCTCTGCACCCAGCAGTCCCGACTCTATACACCCTCCTCGGCCAAATCCCAGGGTCGGCCAGATGGTTCACTTGCCTAGATTTGAAGGATGCCTTCTGCCTCCGCTTAGCTCCCCAGAGCCAGCCACTATTTGCCTTTGAATGGTCTGAACCTGATACAGGGCGCCAGATGCAACTGACTTGGACACGCCTCCCGCAGGGGTTTAAAAGCTCACCAACCCTCTTTGGGGAAGCACTGGCCGCGGACCTCGTCAGCTTCCAGATAGGCCACACAATGCACCCTCTTCCAGTATGTGGATGACCTCCTCCTCACCAGTGACACACAAGAAGACTGCACAAAATGCACAAAGGCCCTTCTACAGCTCCTGTCAGACTTGGGATACCGAGCCTCATGGAAGAAGGCACAAATCTGCCAACAACAGGTCCGCTACCTTGGTTTCCTCCTCACCCAAGGGAAAAGAGAACTAGGGCCAGAGAGGAAAAGGGTCATCATCTCCCTGCCACAGCCCCAGACAAAAAGGGGCCTATGAGAATTCCTGGGGGCTGCAGGATTCTGCCACATCTGGATCCCTGAGTTCTCAGCAAGAGTAAGACCCCTTTATGATCTCTTAGGGGGACCAGATTACCCCCTGCCTGGACTGAGGAAGCAGAAGCCACTTTCACAGAGATAAAGACCGCCCTGGAGCGGGCTCCAGCTCTGGACCTACCAGATGTAGAAAAACCCTTCAGTCTCTTTGTGCATGAAAAGGAAAAAATAGCGCTCGGGGCACTCACCCAGACTGTTGGACCCTGGCAATGGCCAGTTGCTTACCTGTCAAAGAAGCTGGACCCCATGGCAGCAGGATGGCCACCATGCCTCAGGGTGCTGGCAGCCACAGTCCTGCTCATCAAGGAGGCAGACAAACTTACTCTGGGGCAAGAACTTAACATCAAGTTCCCTCATGCAGTTGTGTCCCTCATGAACACACAGGGACACCACTTCCTTTCCAACTCTCGGCTAGCACAATAAGTCCTAGAAGCTAAGGCATTACCAGCTGGATGGTCAGCTCAATGGGCTGAATTGTATGTCTTAGTCTGAACCCTCACCCTCAGTGAAGGCAAGCGAGTCAACATCTATACTGACTCTCAGTACACCTTTGCTACTGTAGATATACATGGAGCCATCTATAAGGAAAGGGGCCTCCTAACCGCAGCAGGAAAAGCTATCAAGAATAAGGAGGAGATACTGAGACTCCTCGAAGCCATCTGGCTTCCAAAGGAAGTAGCAATCCTGCACTGTAAAGGACACCAGAAAGGAGACGACCCCATAGCGCAGTGAAATCATCTGGCAGATAAGGCAGCCAAGACCGCAGCCAGTGAGGAAGATTGGAAGAAAGCTCATCATTCGGACAAGGAGCTGCGCCAGTGGAGAGTCCAACCAGACTTCACGACCTGCTCACCTGGCTCTCATTGGTGTGATTTCCCTCATCTTGGGAGTTGGACTCTACATTGTTGCCCCTCCTTACTGGACTTTCCCCAGAGGCTTCTACCTAAGGTCATAGATCCCACTTTTACTGGCCCTCTCCTGTCTACTCCTGAGCCATTTCACCATGGTTTTCCTGGCCCCAGTCAGTCCTGGTCTTCTGCTACTTGGTGTGCTGTTAAGTTTATGATTAAGTCCGTGCTCGCCCCAAGCTTTGCAGGCAACCCTCAGAGTCAAACAGAATGATGCCCTCTAAACTAGGTGTTTAAAGGGGCATCAAAGGGGGGGAATGATAAGGAAAATCTGTGTCCTAAGATAGCTGACTGAGGCAGTGAGAGAGTCCCAGTCCTTGCCCTGGGGATCTTCCGGGTTCTTCTCCCTGCTCTGCTTCCCGTGCACACCAATCTGGGTTCTTCTCCCTGCCCCAATTCACGCACGTTCCAAAAGTGCCAAGTATGCAGAAATAGAAGTGTATAAATTGCCCCCTTTGTTTGTGCTCAGGGCTCAGACCTTCGGAGACCACTCTCCTCTGAGCCTGTCAGTGTTAGATAAACCTCTTATCCTCCAAGATCTCCAAGTGCCGCTTGGTTCTTCCATCGGGCGATCCAGTCCAGGTTCCATAACAGAACAACTGGACATCAACATGAGAAAAAAATAAATTTAGACACAGACTTTATACTCATCACAAAAGCAAACTCAAAATGGATCACAGACTTAAATATAAAACACAGAATGACAGACACACAAAAGACACATCTACCAAAAGACTATTATCCAAAATACACAAAGAATTCTTAAAATTCAAAATTAAGAAAACAAACAACCTAATTTAAAAATGGGTCAAATACCTTAACAGGTATTTGTTAAATTCATAACCTCATCAAAGTAGATATTCATGTGATAAATAAGCATATGAAAAGATTCTCTACATCATATGCCATCAGGGAAATGCAAATTAAAACCAGGAGATACCACTATACACTTACTTGAATCGTCAAAATTCAAAACAGTGACAATACTCAACACTGGCAAGAATGTGGAGCAACAAGAACTCTCATTTATTGTTGGTGGGAATGCAAAATGGTACAGCCACTTTGAAAGACAATTTGGCAGTTTCTAACAAACTAGACATACTTTTCCTACATGGTCCAGCAATTGTATTCATTGGTATTTACCCAAATGAGTTGAAAACTTTTATCCACACAAAACCTACACAAAAATGTTTATAGCAGCTTTACTTATAATTGCCAAAATTGGAAGCATCCAAGATGTCCATCAGTAGGCGAATGACAAATAAACTGTCGTATATCCAGACAATGGAATATTATTCAGCACTAAAAAGAACAGAAATATCAAGCCATGAAAAGACATGGAGGACCCTTAAATGCGTATTACTAAGTAAAAGAAGCTAATCTTGGAATTACAGGATTCCAACTCTATGACATTCTAGGAAAGGCAAAGCTATGGAGATAATAAGAGGATCAGGGGTTTGGAGGAAGAGAAGGATAAATAGGTGAAACACAGAGGATTTTTAGGGCAGTGAAACTACTCTGTATGATACTATGATGGTGGATACATGTCACTACACATTTGTCAAAACCCCCAGGATGTACAATATCAAGACTGAACCTAATGTAAACTATGGGTGATGATGCTTTATTAATGTAGATTCATCAGTTACAACAAATGTACCACTCTGATGGGAGGTATTAGTAGTGGAGTAGGCTGTGTATATGTGGTGGCAGGGAATATATGGAAAATCTTCACACCTTCCACTAAATTTTTCTGTGAATCTAAAACTGCTCTAAAAGCTTATTTTTTTAATTGCAATTATAAAAATTAAGAAGACAGGTTTTAATAATTAACTTTATGTGTCAACTTCACTGGGCCAGGAAGTGCCCAGATATTTGGTCAAACATTATTTTGGGTGTGTCTGTAGGGTGTTTTTGGATGAGAGTAACATCTGAATTGGTAAACTCAGTTTACCAAACCACTTTACTCGTAAAGCGGATTGCCCTCCTTAAGGTAGGAAGTCCTCATTCAATCAGTTGAAGGCCTAAAGAGAACAAAGAGGTCAACCTTACCACAAATAAGGGGAATGCCTCCTAGCTGACTGTTTGAGCTAGACACTGGTCTCTTCCAGCCTTTAGTCTCAGACTGAAATGTCAGCTCTTATTGGGTCTTGCTGACCGCAGATCTTGGGACTTGTCAACCCCCATAACCATGTGAGACAAGTCCTTATAAGAAATAATTATAATTCCCTGTATTATATCCTATTGGAGAACAACTATACATTGAATTGTCATACAAGAGACTTCGTTAAATGAAAAAAAATTTAAAGTAGACTCATATGTATATAAAAAGGAAAGAAGAAAAAGAAAGAAAAAAGAAAATAAATCAAAAATGAAAATAAAAACAAGATCGTTATCCAAATAGTGTTGTTTGTACACAGAATACCTCCAGAAAACAGAGCAAGAAACAGGTAACAGTAATGACCTCAGGAGAGGGAAATTAGGAGTCTGAGCAATGGGTGTGTAGAAAACACAGTTTTCACATTATGCTTTTTGGTAGCTCTTTGGTTATTTTTCTTTGAACATGTGTTTTCCATTCATATAAATACATTTTGGAATTTAAAATCACCTTGACTTGGGGCACCTGGGTGGCTCAGTTGGTTGGGCCTCCAACTCTTTTTTTTTTTTTTTTTTTTTTGACAGAGAGAGACACAATGAGAGAGGAAACACAGGCAGGGGGAGTGGGAGAGGGAGAAGCAGGCTTCCTGTTGAGCAGGGAGCCCGATGTGGGACTCGATCCCAGGACCCTGGGACCATGACCTGAGCCGAAGGCAGACACTTAACAACTGAGCCACCCAGGCGCCCCTGGGCCTCCAACTCTTGATTTTTGCTCAGGTCATGATCTCAGCTCGGGTCATGATCTCAGGGTCATGAACTGAGCCCTGCCTTGGGCTCCCTGCCCCGCTGGGATTCTCTCTCTCTCTCAAAAAAAAAAAAAAAAATTACCTTGCCTTGACTAAAAATTCCTGTCAAAACTTAAGAACAGACATTTTAAGGAAAACTCTTCAGCTTCTGAGCTTGAACGGGGAGTAGCTGGCCAGAGTTTTGCAGCATACGGTGATATTTTGGTGCCTTGCATGTTGGCTTTAAGGCTCAGTCCATGTATGAAAGGACGTCAGCAATGACTAACCTTGAGGACTAAAGGAAGGATACCATCCAACACCACCTTCCCAGAATCACACTCTAACCAGGTTCACCCCTGACCTTCTCTACAGGAAGGTGGATGGCAGGGGGACAAGCCCCAGAGCTAAGCTGCAGATGGGATCATGAGCTCCTTCACTCTCCCCTTAGACAAATATGACATGAGTCCCCAGGAGGGCAGCCCCAGACACACAGATCATCTCCTCCCCCATATATATGCCAGTAACAGGCAGGGAGGAAGTGGTTATCTGCCAGCTGATACAGGATCCACTAAGAATCCTCTGAGGCTGGTGCTCAACTGGGAGCCCAAACTACCAAAGAGTGAGGGTCCAGGCAGGGCAGAGTGTTTTCACCATCTACATTGGGCACTAACTCCTATACCAAAAACTTTTCCTGGTTCCAAAAATATCTTCAAAATGAACTGGTCCTCAGAAGAATCTGGCACAGTGACAGTTTCACAAACTGTACTCTTACACTCTAGTTTACCTCCTGAGGAAATCTGGTTTCTCCATCCCATAGGCAGGGAATGCCAGTGTTGACATCTATGCCCTTAATTTATGAACACACAGTCAGTTGTTCGGAGTGGTTTGCCACTAGCCTGAGGACAGTTTTCATTGGCCATCTGCTGTGATCAGTAGAGTTTCGGGAACCATACTCATGAGGGTGGAGGTTAGGAAGACATGCTGAGTAATCAACCAGGTCCTCTAGTATTTCAAGAGAAAAATCCCTGGTTTTCTTGGAGGGAGAGGGGATGAAGCAATGTTTTTAATGTTTTCATCACAGAGGACATCGTTCAGGAGTCGATTACGGGCTATTTGCCTGGAGCCGTCTAATCCAATGGCTCTCAATTTGTGTCCTTGTCTGCAAAGTGAGAATGATTCCTTTCTTGTGGGGGAGTGATAAGGACTAAATGAGGTGAGGTATGGGAAAGCACCTAGTACTCTGCCAGTCACTGAATCTAATTCCCTTTACTCTTAGAAGTATAGACATGAGGTACAGCATTCTGCCTACAGAAAATAAGTGATACGTTCTCAGTTCACTAGTAGCCTTATAAGCTATTCATTGTGTCACCACATTTCAGCTAAACTCTAACCTACACACTTTCTTTTCATGTTACCTGGAAACTAACAGAACAGAGCATCCCTGGGTAGGGTGCATGCCACATCTTCAAAGTCTAGTTTCCAGGAGACGTTGCAGCAAAGGAGAGCCTCAATCATAATAGTCAATGCCCAGGGAGTGGTTGAGCACTTCGTATGCTTTGAATCTTTACATTCTCTCAACAACCCAGACGTAGATACTGCTATTTTCCCCCATTTTGCTGACGGGGAAGTTGAAGCACAGAGAGGTTAATTTGCCACAGGTCACGGAGCCATTACTGGTAGACCCAGGATTAACAAAACTGTCCTCAAGAGACCTGAATCACTACCAGCCTAAAGGCAGAAAGAGGGGGAGGCCGGTGTCTGAGGTCAGGAAGGAAAGACAGCCCTTTATCCCCTTCCCGATCCTGCCTTTAATGTAAGGCTGTCTTTTAATTCCATCTCTGCCCAATTTTCTAATCTCGTGGCTCCATTCTCCCTGAATCTGTGATCCCTAATTTAAATTAGGGTCTTCTTTTTAGATGTTTGACCTTGGTCTCTTTTTAATTCTCTCTGCTTCTGCCTCCTAAGCCTCACCTTTCCCAACTCACTGTTCTCTACTCAGCTTCCCAGCTCCTAACTCTGATTCTGCTCTGGCTTAGTGGGTCTGTTCACTGTCCCCCAGTTCACCTCTGGATTCTCAACCTTCATAACTTTCTGCATTCCCTCTGCCTGGAATAGCCTTCCTCCTCCTCTCCACCTCTTGAAGCCTACATGCCCTTCAAGATACAGGCGAATACCACTCCTGCATCAAGACTTCCTCTCCTGATCACTCCAGGGAGGAGAACCCTGGTCTGCATCCTTTGTGATACACCTTTGCAAATACTCAGGGTCTTGAATATTTTGCAATATCCCATCTCACCTAACACAATGCTTTAAATACAATAGAAGCCTGATAAGTGGTGGCTAATATTGATGCTCTAGTAAAGCATGCCAGCTACACCAGCTATAGGCACTCTGTCTCCTTTAGGTCAGTTAAAGGCCCATATAAAACTCATATTCATAACACCCATATCTACACATGATAATTCTTGTGGCCAGCGAAAAGCAATACAACCACATTGTGCATGCACATGGGGAAGAGAGCCATCTCCTCACACAGAGAAAGGAGAGAAAGAAATACCCAGAATAAGGAGGGGGAGGGGGAGAAGGAGGAGAAGGAGGAGGAAGAGGGGAAGGACGGGGGAGAATAGTCATGCAGTAACAGTAAGGGGAAAAGTTGGAAGGCTGAATTTGGGTCAGGCTTAAAACAAACAATGCCCACCCCAAGTCCTATTCAAAAAGAAGAGGGATTAAAAACAAATTCTGAGGATGCACTGAAAAAGCATGTCAATGAATTTAGTATTACTTAAATTCTGGCTGCATGAGAGTTATAAAATCACAACCGTTTTTCATTTGCTTTTATTTACTTCTGATTCCCAATATACAGCTCTGATAAAAAAAAAAAAAAAAGGAGAAGTAAGGGCTTTGTTTGCCTATATCATTTTGTTTGTTTCTGCTAATCATACTTAACTCAGAGGAGTTCTCATTTTTGATTAAAAATAAGTCAAGACAATTGAATGTGAGGCCAACGGCTGCTCTCCAAATTCACCAGACCATTGCTAACTCACCAAAGTCAGGAAGCAATAATAAGTCCTGCTCGTTATGGAATGCCTTTTCTCCCCAGGAAACCTCAAAGCTCTCTACCGACACTTGGGCTCTGCAGCCGCCAGGAAAGAAATGTGGCTCCACTAACCTCGGAGGGAGTATCAGAAGCACATGGGGACGGGCTGCCCCACAGCAGTGACCCCACGCCCTCCGCTGCCTCCACTGTTTCACAGACCACACCCAAAGCTCTGGTTCCAGGGCAAGAAAATAGAAAAGGTGACAGTAGTAGCAGGCTACTCCCATCCCTCACCCACCCAGACAATCATCCCAAGGACAGGAGTGACCACATGCAACGTTGTGAGTCGGTCAACCATGTTGCTCGTCAGAATGGAGAGTAGTAAAACAGACAAAGTTACACAGCTCTTTACTGACAGAAAATTTTCTTGGGCTAATCCTATCAATGTTCCTATAAGAATACAGTTCCTACATAAACAGGAAAAAAAGAAAAAAAATAACAACCCACAACCATGAACTCTCATGGTTGCATCTCCCAGCATGCATTTCCTCTCATACTCAACCTTTAGATGAAATGGAAGAACTATTATTTACTGAATACCTAACATGTGTGAGGCCATTTCAGTTTTATTCGTGAGTCCTCACAGCCATCCTGAGAGGGAGGTATTATTAGCTATATTTTATAAGTGAGGACATTAAGGTTCAGGAAGATTACGTTTTTAAAAAATTAATGCTAGATATCTAAGGAAGGAATGTTTCTAATAGTCTTGCAACCATCTGTTTGCCCTGAGAGAAATAACTTCATAGCCACTCAACATGAGGTGGTCACAGCAGCCGTCCCCACTTTGCAGACCCAGGTCAGCCTGATTTCAACTCAGTTATCAGCAGTGCATTTTTTTAAATATTTTATTTCTTTTTAGAGGTGGACTATGGGCAGAGGGTGGGGGGGAAGAGAGAATCTTAAGCAGACTCCCCACTGAGCACAGAGCCTTACATGGGGCTCGATTCCATGACCCCAAGATCATGACCTGAACTGAAATCAAGAGTCAAATGCTCAACCAACTGAGCCACCCAGGCACCACCCCTTAGCAGTGCATCTTTATCCAGCTTCATAGGTCCTGTGAGTGTCCATCTGGGTACAATGAATGGAGACAGGCAGAGTATCATATAGACTCTGTTTCTCATTTGAGTCCCTACATTTCTGGTTTTTCCCTCAGCTAAAAGTTGAAAAGAATGAGGACTATTTGAAAATACAAACCAGCCCTCAACTAAGGAGCCAGCTGAATGCAGTGACATGAGTGTGCCCAGGCAAAGCCAAGTAGAAACTAGAGTGGCCACCATTTAACAGGGGCTGAGATCACAGAGATTGATTCTCTTACCCAAGAACACAGAGCTAGTTAACTGAGTTAAGAGGTGAGTTCTGAACTTGAATCTATCTGCTCCTGCTGCACATGCTCTTTGCACAGCAACCCCCAACATCAGCTTTCACTATGGCTCTTCTGGGCTTCGTCAACCTGGTGGTACAGGTGTCGAGTAGGACTCCACACACGCCAATGTGGACTCATAATTCAGCTTTCATCTTAGCATTGCCTTCTAGGTTTACTAAATACCAGATTCACTGATGTACATGGGAGCAGGAGTTCTTTCTGAAATGACATAGTCCTTCCAGTGGGACAAGCAAAAAACCTTTTCTCTAGGGGGACCCTAGACCTCACAGATTCCTCACTTCTATGGGGCTAATCATCAGAATCACCATGAGGCATCCCTGAACCATCACCCCACACAAGGGGAAGAGTGGCTCAGAGATATCCTTTGTCTATGCTGCTTTATCTCCATGATGCTGGATATATTTTGTGAAGAGAAACAATCCAGGCCTATGTGTTTTATTTCAGCCAGTATTAAACCTTAGATGACCCATGAAGAGGCCTGTATGTTATCACTATAAATTTTAGAAGAATGATCAGCCACAGGGAATCTGTGGGCAGTAGCTGTCTTTCTCTCAACTTTGCATAGCTGTATCCTGTAGAATGAACAGTTACCCATTGTTCTGAGGAGGGAGAGCTCCCCTTCTGTGTTGGGATTTCCAGAAAAAAAAATGTTGGAACACAGCTAACGTCTGAGGATGGGTACATTACACAATGTCAAAGACAGTGCAAGATGATTTCCAATGGATGGAAAAAGGAAAAGAGGGAAATTAGGGAAGATATAGGCAAAATATAGAGAAGGGAACACACAGAATGCATGATTTAAAAATATATATAAGTAGTCTACACTGGCTGGAAAACCGGGGAATGATGACAGACGTCATGACCTTGATCAGTTCATGTATCTGTTGAGAAAACATCCATTTTCCCTTGGGAATCAATGCAAAAAAGCTAGCTCAGCTCCCTCAGTGCTGTGAAAGACCAGTCATTTTGGAACAGAGTGACCGTTACACGCTGATTCTTATTTGAATTTCCCAACACAAGTGAGCACTGAAGTCCATATTTCATGAGAATTCCTTGAAGGACAGGGTGGCCTCTTTCTGATCATCTTTAGATTGCTTTCATGTTACAAACAACTCCCATGTGAGAGCCCCAAAGACTATGAGCACAGAACCAAGACACAGGCAGCAAGATGCCTCTCTTCCTTCAGTTCCACACATGACCATGACGTTCTGGAGAAATTCGCCATTGCCAAGACATAAGCAAAGTCAATAACTACTGGAAAAAGAGCAAGTTTAAAAATCAAGTCAGGACACCAGGACTCTGGCTCCTCTAGCTTTAAGGCTTCAGGCATGAAAAGGAGAGAGCAACCAACATGATGTGAATTCCTATTCCATAACTGGAATGCACAATGTGCTTTATATACATTATCTTATTCAATCCTCTCCACCATATAAAATAAGTGCTATTTATCCCCATTTTATAGAGTGGAGAATCGAGACTCTACAAACTCACAGAAGAACAAATAATAAATTGTGCAGCTAAATTCAAAACCAATGCCCTTTTTATTATACCAAATAGCTTTTTTGTTCCAAATAGCAAGGCCCCTCTGTGTCTTTCAACACTTTAAGCTCTAAAATTCTAATATTATTCTGATTCTGGATAGAGTCATGTAGGTGAGGTCTCTCTCTTTGTGATTTTTTTTGAGATATAATCGAAATATTACATTAGTTTCAGGTGTACAACATACAATTTGATATATCAAATATTGTAAAAAGAGTTGAGTTCTAATAAGAAAAAAATTGTATCCACATTCCCTATGAACTGTTATCAAGGAGACCAAAATAAATGAAAGCATATTCAATTCATCCAGGTATCGTAATAAAATTCTAATAAAAATGTGTACTTTCCCTGTAATGCCTTCGATGTCTCAAGAAATATGAGGCACAAGGTGTCCCATGAATATGTGAATTTCTGAATTATTCTGCAATAACTAATACATTGTCAATCCACAATTTAATAGGTTTTTTTAAAGTCTGCAAAAAATATATGGTTAAAGAGGTACTATAATAATATAACTCAATTTATGCATGTATCTATGGACATATGTGTATGTATATACATAAATAGAAACAGAGAGACAGAGAAAAAGATCTCCAGCCATCTGTCCAAATCTACTGATACATCTCTACCACCACTTGCTTTTCCGCTCCACAGCATTTGACAGAGTTGATAGCTCTCTCATTCTTCAAACCCTGTCTCCACCCATTTGCTGGGACTCTGGACTTTGGATACTGGCAATTGCTTCTCAGTCTTTTGCTCCTGCTCTTTCTGACTCCTCAATGTTGGAATGCTCTAGGACCTAGTCCTCCCTCTACATTATCCCCAAATTTGTCTCATCCAGACTCATGAATTTAAATGACATTTATATACTTACAGCCCCAAAATGTACACCTCTAGCTCAGCTTCTCCCTAAGCTCCTGGGTTGTATATCTGTTGCCTTCTTGACATCACCAGTTGACATCTATCAGGCATTTCAAACTTAACATATCTGAAACATCAATCCCAATAAACTGAATCCCTTACACATAATTGTTCAGTCCAAAAACCCAGGAATCATTCTGATTCCTCTTTTTCCTCTAACCTCTTCTATGATCCATCAGCAAATCATGTTGACTCTATCTTCAAAACAGGCTTCAAGTACAAACACTCTTACTACCACCATCAACCCCACTGTGGCCCCAGCCCCCATCATCTCCCACTCACACAGCTGCTAAAGCTTAACGGGTCTTCTGACTTTGGCCCCTTTCTTCCTTCAATCTAGTCTTAATACAGCAGCCAGTTAGAACTTCTAAATGTGAATCAAATTATGCCATCCACCCCTGTTCAAATCCTTCACTGGATTTACATCCCACTCATAATACAATCCAGTGGCCTACAATGCCCTATACAACCCAGACCTGCCTATTCCTTGGGCCTCATCATCTACTTCTCTTCCAACACTCACTCTGGTCCATCCACCCAGGGGTTCTTGCTACTTCCAGGTATGTCTCAAGCTTGTTTCTGCCTCCAATTTCTACTAGCCCTTTCTCCTCCTGGGACATTATTCCCCCAGATGTTCACCAGAGCCTACCTCTTCACATAAGTCAGATCTCTCTGCTCAAATGTAGCTTCCTCAAAGAAGATGTCCTTGAGTGGGCTAGCTAATCACCCCTAGCTCTATTCCCTTATCTTGCTTTACTTCTTCACAGTCCTTTGTATTATCTGGAATTATATTATTTTAATTATTACTATAATAAATCTTATTTGTCCATATATATTTATCCAAAAATGGATTTATTTACCTGTTTACTTGTGTAGCCTCTGCCTCCCCATTAGAATGTAACTTCTAAGGGACCTTGTCTGTCTTGTTGTTCACTGCCAAAATTCCAGTGCTTCCACAGTGCTTGAAACAGAGCAACCACTCAATAAATATGCTTTAATTGAATAACTGAATCTTCTGGGTGTTCTATGCCATTCTCTGATGCTCTGTTGCTCTTGAATATGGCCCTTATCTTTGCTATTGTCTATAAATTTGCCCGAAGTTCATTTCATTTATAGTTTATGGTTCTTACCTACTAAATTTTTATCCCTTCAATACCATTTTTCCATTTAACTTACTATGGTAAGTTAACATTTTTTAAATGTTGCATCTCTGCCTTTTTTATCCTAAACACTCTGTTTTCTGAGCAGTTCAAATATAGCCAATGTAGCTACAATGGTAAGAATATTTTTTTATGTGCCTCTGGAGAGGAGTATAATCTTCTGAGGAGGCTCTAGAGAGAAAACATTTTCTTTTCTCATCTCTGTCTCCCTCCAGCCCCCACCTCAGCTCTGGACACACACAAATATTAAACAAAAGTACTGGTATGACATCACTCCCCACCCTGTGCTGCTGATCAGCCCATGTCTACTGCTGCATAAGCTGCATGACCACAGAAGAGAGATGATGAGAAAACCCCACGTGATTCCTCCTCTTGACTGGAGCTGGGACAAAAGGTTATGACAGAAAAGATAAGAGTGTGTGTCTGTGTTTTGATGGCACTAGCGTGCAGAAATAGAACTCTAGTCAGATTGGTCCCACTCTGGAAATAGCCAATTAGCAATGCTCACAAACTAAAAAAATTAAAGACCATTCCAGAACATCTTAAAAATAAACAAACCTTTGAAAGGGGTATAATAGACACCACTTCTAAAAGACATTTACAAACTTTTACTTCTCAAATACATTAAACAAGTGGAAAAAAAACAATAGTTTTACTAGTCCAGGGTGAGACTCTATCACTGCAAGGCATTCAAAAATGATTGACAGCATCATTACTTTCCTGTACTTTATAGGAACCATATTTGCATAATTGCATAAAGTGATTCAGAATTGACCTCACGCATGAAAACAGGCAACAGATGGCATTAAAATGTGATGGTGGAGGAAAATGCATTATGGAAACTGCTTGCAAAAACTAAGAGATCAGCCTATTTTTCAGAGTCCATGGAATTTATAATCATCAGTTTGCTGCTATATTCATTCTTTTCGAAAGATGTGACCCAGACTATTGTGAAGGCTCCTATATACGGCCTCCCCTTTCTTTTGTTTGCTTACTTATGCCTGGCTAAAGAGAAAAAAGAGGTTCTATCATCTCTGCAGTCCACACAATCAAATCCTTTTCATTTCTTATATCCTGTTTCCATTCTCATTGTTTCTGAATGTAAATCCTTAGTCGTCCTCAGACATCCAATCCCAGTAAGACTAAAATTTTCCCCTTGTTGACCTGGAATTCATGTGGAGAAGCACAGATCTCAAGCCATTTTACTGAGTGAATGCTGGATACAAACAGGAGGTCAATTCATGTAGAGTCAAGATAGAAACTTGGATGACTGGAGATGTGATAAGTATCAATGCAAGTGGTGTTTTTCTTTATAACATACTCAAGTAACATTGAAATTAAAAAAAAAAACAGTTGTTTTCTAAATGAACTGTTAATTCTAAAGTTCAGTTTTTTTAAGGATTCAGGAGACAACTGTGACCTGCCACTTTTCTTTCGTAACTTTGTTGCTATGGGAATTGAGTTCTATATCCCTAACAACCGACCACAAACAAATTTTGGAACACAACCCATTCATAAGCTGAGGACTGCCTACAAAGGATGTTCTTTCTTATTTGAGAAAAGGATGATGGATTGCATTTATTAGAATTACAGGCTAAAGAAACCACAAAAGACTTACTTTGGGTCTCCAGATATCCTTCTCAGCCTTTTGGCTACAAAATATAATCATAATCTAAAGCTTTCTGGTGGTGAGCCAGGCCATTCCAGGGAAAACTGCAATCTGACTCATGAGGTAGAGCAAAGGCCACAGTTCTGAACATGGAGGCACAGCAAAGGCTGATTAATCTAAGGATGAACAAATGTAGTCTAAACAATGGTTCTCAACTGGGGAATAACCTGTGGAGGTTTAAAAATCCCAGAACCTGTACCTCTCCAGAAATTCTGATTTCATTCATCTGGAATGCACCCTGAGCAACCAGATTTTACAAAGTCCCTTAGGCAATTCTAACAAGGGGTACCTGAAGGCATGCCAGTGGCCAGAAAGTCAGGAAGGCCTATGGTATCAGAGAAATATAGCATGTGCTCACAGGGCCCTGTCGCAGGTTGGGGTAAAACTCCATGGGGTGGCAAAAGGCTGGAAACCAATCACAAAATTCCATCACTACAAAAACTATAAAGACACAGAAAACAAGGGGCTGCGCTTGACAGACATAAGGTAGAACCATGAAGCTAAAAGGTGTTAGTGCTAAGTTCTCAACTCCTTGTCTTCTTTCTCTTTACAGTTGGTATTGTTCCTACAGCTGCAAGGAAGCTTTCTTAACCCAGCTGTAGGGGTAAAGACGTAAGGGCCAAGAATCTAGCAGATCTTTACAATTTTTCCCTCAGAATAAACATCCTACCCCTTCCTGTCTGCCATGCGCAAAAGAAAGGCCATCTTCTTTAAACTCTGCTCAAGACTTAATTCTTCAGGAAATTATCCAATCTAATGGCATAATTGATGGCCTGTGCTCTCATGTCAATGTATAATCATGTACAGTTTACAGTCTGCACACTGTACAAAGGCAACCAACTGAGAGGGGATAGAGACTGAAGTCACGTGGCCTGGTGCAGGGTTCTTTCTGCCCAGACAACCCCCTTTCTCTAATTTGCACAAGTCACTGTGGGCTAGTAGCAGCTGTGACAATGATGACTGATTTGCATCTATGCAAATATTTGTTGACTAAATGATTAAGCGACTGACTCACTCTCCCTGCCAAAATAGATAGATAAATACTGTATTTTGTACACTTCACATGGCATTCTGCACTTCCTTTGCACACATGCATTTTCTCACTGAAAATGCTCTTGCAATTAAAAAAAAAAAAATCCATCAAGTGTAGCAAGAAAAAGCTTGTACTCTGTCTAGCCAATTTTATCCACTGACGACAGCGGAGAAAAGCATAAGGGCCTCTTGTTTTGCCGTCTTTTGTTTCCCATGTTCCGAGCAAAACTGCACAGGAATTATGAACAGTTAGCAAATGCTGTATAAGTGACCAAAAATCAAATGACTGCTCTATGAACAGAACCAGCCTGGCCCCAGTGAAGCCAGGCTGCTGGAGTCCTGGAACAAGAATTAGGGAATCAAATTCTATCCCTGGCCCTGGCCCCAGTTTACTGCTGACCTTCACTTGCTCCCACTCCCAGCCTCCCAGAGCACCCATGGTGCTTTGTGACCCATATTTTGCAGTGCAAAGATCAATGCGATGCTACTGGAAAGAATCTGAACATCTTGGATGGAGGCCACCAAGTCATCATTGCTAGGAGACCTCCTCACATGTGTCTCTCCCTGGGGTCCAGTGCTCCAAGGGATCTCTCTCTGGGGCTGTGCAATTGCTGTTGGGATGTCAGTCCTTGACCATGGGACTAACAGGAGGAGAAAAGGGTGATAGGAAATATCTCATTGCCAAATGGAACGGACGTTCTTGACAGAGATTGACCCAACAGCGTAGAAAAATTCAAGTAAAATGAGACTATGTCTTCAAAGAACAGACACAACCTGTAATTTGAACTGGCCTTTCTCTCTGCCCTGCCATACTATCCCTCCCCCAGGGCTCACTCAACATTAAACCCTTTAATACCATGTATTTCATCCCATGACTCCATCACAACTATTTTATGCTCAGATGCAGATGACCCAGATGATTCCATATGAACTTCATTTTCTGGACTTTATCTCTTTCTTCACCAGGAAAAAACCATCCCTTCTCTTTTGGAAATCATTTCAGCTACTCTAAAGGTGGAACGTGGTCCCCTCCCAGCTGATAGGGTTCTCTGGACACATGTCTAAGCCTGATTTGGTTGTCTGCCTGAAGACTTAACTCCCTTCTCTAAAACTAGAGGCACTCTAAGGCAGGAGGGGCAAACCACCTATTACAGTTGTCCATATTTGGGTTCTGGTCTCACATTCATTTTTTCCTCCCACTCACTCACTTGAATGCTCTAATCATGTGTGAAGTATTTGGATAAAATAGAAAAATGAAGTTCCCACTTAACGTATGGTGGCGTTTTTGTTACCATCCCTGAGTCCCCTCACTCTCTCAGGCGGGCCTGATTCATGAGGTCCTGTTCTAGTAGCATCCTCCCGTCCAAGTGCCACCTTCCTCTGGGAACTTACAGTATACAGCTGGATGGGGGGAGGGCTGACTTTGCTGTGTGTGTTTTGCTTTGCTTTGTTTTGTTTTGCCAAGGACCAAATTTCTCTTTCCTTCCAAGTTGGCATTCACCTTGCTCACCCAGAAGAAGCCAGAGGCCTGGAACTCTGTGATAATACTGCCCCCTTCTTTCCACCCAGTTCACATGCCAAACCCGGCACCCCATATTTAAGAGACTCGGAAGTTGGACCAAATGACTCCTAAAGTCTTGTCCAACTTGAGATTCTGTAATACTTCAAAACCTTTCCACCTCCTGAAAATTTTTTGTAAGTATAGCCTCTTATGGTTTTTCTCCTTTTCATGAATCATTTTCAGTGAGGCTAGTCAAAATCAAAGGGAATAAAAAGTAACAGAATCACATGTCTGTGGTTATTATTAATAAGAAACTGTAATTTGAAAGTCAACCTTTTTCTTCGGGTGTAAGATGTGTAATACCTATAGCTTTAATTGCCTTTTCTATTTCATTCTTTCTTCTTCAGAAAAAGTATTGTCTAAGGAAACAAAAAAGTAAAATATATTTCAATTATAAGTCGATATGATTTAATTTACCCCCACACACACAAAATTAAATGGGCAGGAACACAGGATCCAATCTTCAGAGAGATTTAAAACCACTGAGTTCAGTGGTCCTCAACCAGGAGTAATTTTCTTCCCCAGGGGACTTTTGGCAATGTCTGGGGACATTTTTGGTTGTCACAAATGAGGATAGCAGATAGAGATGATACTGATATCTGGTAGGTAAAGGCCGGAGGTGATGCTAAACATTTACAAAGCACAGGAGAGCCTCCACAACAAACAATTATGCCCAAAACGTCAATGCCTATGCCGAGAAACCCTGATCTACATTTATAAATGCAGCTCTAAATACAAAGCCATTATTTTTGCATACAAAAGAGAACATCATTTATTCTCATTAATGAGTAGTAAACTCACTAAGTCATGCAGCCACAGAAATAGCAAAGAAGTCAAAGGCACTATGTAAATTTGAGGGCCAAGACTAGGGGTGGGATTTGCAGCTCCCCCCTTTAATAGAGATTTGCTGTGCTACAAAGTAAGTCCCTCATCAGTCACTGAAGAATGTTGCTGCCATCTAGGGGATGAAAATGGGATCCTCAAAAGCACCCACTCCTAGCTCCAAGGACACAAGTCACCAGGCATGCAGGCACACAGTGCACTCACTTAATTCATTTTCTCCATTTCATGTTTGTGATATGTAATGGAAAGTCCATGTTTCTGATAAGGATGACAGGCGCCTGGTAGCTGTTTTTACTCTAATAGTTAAATGGAGTGAAGAGAGGAGAGACTATCAGTGGCCCAAGAACTGCCCTGTAAGACCTGTCTTTCTATTCACCCTTCACTTTGGATCATAGCAAAATAATGACAAGTTCTCAGCATATTAGAATTCAAGGCATTCCTTTGCTTTTAAAGAAAAAACTCTGAAGTTTAGGAAAAAATTAAATCAACTCAAATTAAATGAAAATTAAGAAGAACCACAGTGTAAACAGAAGTTTTTCTCCAGCCAAACACATTGTTACTCCTACACACACACACACACACAGGGTCCACAAAGATGACAGTAGTGAAAGGACTTCTCCAAGAGCTTTGAGAAAAATGGAAAGGAAATTTGCACCACCTTCCCTGTAGTTTCTGGAGAAGTAGGACCTAAGGCTGGAGGAGTACAATGTACCCAGAATTATAGGCTTCCGTCTCATTCCTTCTTGTGGTCTGCCTCAAGCTTTACCATGGCTGGATGGGCTGAACCTTGTCTGTTTTTTATGGGGCAGGGGTAGAAAACTTCCAACTCCTTCACCATAAGGATTGCTAAACGACTTAAAACAATGAGGAAACTCATTCTGATCTTTACCACATGCCTTTTGAATAGGTTGTGAACTCTCTGTGTTTTAGACAAAGTGATTGGCTTTTTTTCCTTTTCTTTCTTTTTTCTTTTTTCCTTTTTTTTTTAGATTAGGACATTTTATCCTGACTCACCCCATACTCTAAATCCCAGACTAGCTCATGATTCAGGGTAGTTGCATGAAATTAGATGGCTCTTCCTTCTGATTGTTTCAATGGAACAGCCCTGCCCATCGCCACACTCTAATTTTGCTGGGGTCCTGCAAATACTACAGTCCTGAGCTTATCTTATTCAAAGGAAAAAGCCTTAAGGAAAACCATTAAAGCAAGAGGAGAGAAAATCATATTACAACTACGACATGATTGCAAAATTGGCCAAAAGTAAGAATTATCTGACAATCTGTGTCACCTCTTTTGCAGCCCATAGATCACACATGGATGGGTGGATGGGTAGGTAGATAGATAGACCAACACAGATGGACAAGACACAAAGTTTCCATTAGAGTTCCAGCATTTCCATGTATTTTCTTTTTTTTTTTAATTTTATTTTATTATGTTATGTTAGTCACCATACATTACATCATTAGTTTTTTTTCATTAGTTTTTGATGTAGTGATTCATTGTTTGCGTATAACACCCAGTGCTCCATGCAATACGTGCCCTCCTTAATACCCATCACCAGCTAACCCCCTCCCCACTAAAACCCTCAGTTTGTTTCTCAGAGTCCATAGTCTCTCATTGTTCGTCTCCCCCTCTGATACAGTCCAATTCTCCTAAACAAAGAATCTCATATAATATTATTACATGAGAAAGCTCTTTCTTAGATAAATGCAAGGTATTATTGAGGGTAGATACTGTTAATATTTACATTGTATTAAATATTAATGTGTTTGGGTTACATACAATAGATCATCTATTTACTTACCTCAAAAAGTTATGAAAATCAAGTGAGATAAGGCAAAGAAAACACATAAATAATACTATGCATATGTTAAGATGACATTGTTATTGTCAAATACAGTAAAACTGAATTGAGGCCACTTGTATGTCACAGAGTCAATTTTCCTGAAGGTGAAGGCATGTCTCCATGGACATGGATGCTTATTCCTTCAAAGATCAAATATTGTAAACTATCCCACCTCCCAAAAAAAGGAAACATGATTTGATAAATAGACAGCATAATGTGAAATGGGAACATCCTCCACCCATTTCACAAAATATCATCCTTGTATCTAGTCTAATTCATAAATTATTTACCTTGTGGAGGAAAAGAACCCTTATGTAAGATCTACTGGAAGCTCTTCTTTATCAATTTATTTACTGTTTGTGTTTTATATGATATGTGGAAAATATTAATGGTATACTGATATGTAAGGAAAGCAAGATACAAAATTGTATATATATAAGGTCTCAACAATGTAGGGAAAAAATGTGAAAATTATCCTGATTATCCCTCAATGGTGAGATTAGTAGGTTTTTCTGTTTTAATGAGTGTCCAGTACATTTTAATCTTTTGATTTTTATCAGAGTTATATATATGCATATTTTAAAGTCATTTAGTTATAAAAGGTTTATAACTAACAAAATGGATTTCCCTGCCTCACCTCTTTCTACCACAAATTTCTTCTCCTCAGAGGCAACTAATATCAATTCTTTTGGGTGCTTGATTGGGGTTTTGTCTCTTTATTTTTAAATAACATATTTATATAGCTATTTCTTGATATTGTAGATTTAGATACTTTGTCCTCCTATTCCAGAAGGAAGATTTAGCACTCTTTATGCTTCCATGCACTCATGAATTTCCTTGTTCCCATCCTACAGTGTAATTATATCATTAATTATTATGGAATCATTATTCAGTATTTACAGTACTATGACCATTTCACTATCATCCACATTTCCACATAAATATAGTGTTACAGTTAATAAGCTTCTTTTCTTTGTCCAATTACCAGTCTATGTATATCCATCCCCAAAATCTCTATCAAAGGAATAAACCTTTTCTCAGTGCATTCAAGCACATCAGAAATTCTATGAGCTTCATCCTTCCCTTTGTAACATCTTCCTGGAAACTTCTTTGCTCCTGTCCTCTCTGGATGTGTTGCTCTCCATGCTTGTTTCACACCTATGGTATCTGGAGATTTCTTCGGCTTATCTCCTGAGTTGAGTTTCTTACTTTCTGGATCCCATGTTTTCCTTTTTGGCATATCCTCTGGTTTTCCTCGAGCACATATGCTAGCGTTAACTAAGAAGAGGTCAGTGGGAGAAAAATTTGAGGCCTCACATATCTGAGAAGGCTTTGTTGTTCCCTCTTATTAATTGTGAGACTGCTGGGTTATAAAACTCTAGCTTGGATATCATTTTCCCTCAGAATTTCCCATTTTGCCATTGAGAAAACTGAAAAGACTAATTCTCATTTCTTTTGATCTGTTGGGTTTTTGTTTTTTGGGTTTTTTCCACTTAAGCTTTTAGGACCCTTTCTCTATGCCAGTATTCTAAACTCTCACAATGATGTGGGTTGCAACAGGGGTTCTCCCCTCTATTTGCAAGTTCAACAGTTCAATCTAGAAGTTTGCATCTTTCAGTTCTGGAAATTTTTTTCTTATTTCACTTCTTTTATAATACCCTTCTTTCTATTTTTTCTTTTCTTTTCTTTTCTTTTTCCTTTCTGTAATTTCTGTTAGTTAGGTACTGTACCTGCTGGATTAAATCCTTTTTGAAAAATAATTCTTTTCTCTTATTTTTCTGGGCGTCTTTATCATTTTGTTACACTTTCTGGGAGCTTTCCTCAACTTTATCTTCCAATTATGTTATTGAAATCCTTATTTGTGCAATCTTGTTTTTAAGTTCTAAGAGCTCTGTTTGGTTCTCTGAATATTTCTTTTTATGGCATTCTGTTCTTGCTTTATACATGCAATGTCATCTATTATCTCTCTGAGGATACTATAATAGTTTTATTATTTTTAGGCTTTTCTTTGTTCTGTTTCTTGCATTTTTCTCAGCTTCCTTCATGCTCCTTTTGTCCCCATTGTCTCTTTGGGGTCTGTCTTTCATATCAGAAGCTTTTGTCAGATGGCTGGTATTCTTGGCCATCACTCACACTTAAGAGTGAGGCAATAAAAAGCTGATTGAAAGTTCTTAAAGTAACAGACCTTACCATGGGATGATTTCAGAGACCCCTAACTGACAATATCTGTGGATCTTTCCTGTTGGGCTCATTTTGCCCTCCACTCTCTTGCTTATGTGGTACAAGCCTGGTCGGAGGCATGTTTTTGAAGTGAAATTGGGAAAGGAGGCTAAGGATCTCTCTTGGCACTATGTAGGCTTTTACTTAATTCCTCAGTGGAATCTATTCCACAACAAGATGTGGTTCTACAATACAAATTAGCTCAACTGCACTTGGCAAAGAGAAAATATATGTTGGGGGAAAAGTGCGGAAATTACCTTAATTTACAGTCAATATTTCCTAAGCACAGGAGAAGAGAACGTAGAATAGAATTACAAATTTCAGCAGAAAAAGAAAAAGTTTCCTGTATTTTGAAAACTAAAAATAGGCACATCTACCTGTGTGACTCTGAGTCCTGGCAGGTTCTGCCTTCCCTGTGGCACCTTTCGGGCAGCCACACTGACTTAGAACACCACTTCTGTCTGCACCGGGCGGGTCCCTAGCAGCCCTGCTCTCATGTGTTACCAACGTTCCTCCTCAACTTTCTCTGCCTTCTGACCAGCATAACAGGCCCCAGCCACAATAAGCTGTCTGCCTCCACAGTCATTGTTCTTATTAATACTCTGTGTAAGTTTTAACTTCTCCGCCCCAATCCTTTTTTTCTTTTTTCTTTTTTGCATATGACCTTGTATTTTTAGGAAGCAAGTTGGAAGACTGGATTCTCATTCTGTCTTATGGTAGACTGTCTGCACAACTGGCCACATTTCCTCTCTCTGAATCCACACCCCCTTTGCAACAAATGTGACTTTGTAGCTCTGTCCGTCAAGAGGTAGGACCTATCTCCCTTCCCCTAGAATCTGAGCTAGACTTGTAACTTGCCTTGCCCCAGTGAATGCACAGAAGAGACACTGTGTCATTTCCAAGTCTAAGCCTCAAGAGTCCTTGCATGTTTCCACTCATTCTTGGAACCCTGCCCAGCTCAAATAAAAGGCCTGGGCTTAGCCTGCTGGAAAATAAAAGACCATCTGGACCACAAATGAGTCAGCCCAGCTTTCCTAGCTGAAGCCCCAGAGATATGGGGCAGGGGTAGGAAGGGTATCTTTGATATATCTGCTCTCGATCCATATTTGTAGCCAATTTTCCTGTTTCTGACCCCAATGTGCCCCCAGTTTTAGAAGGACCTGGGGTCTCAGATTACTGAGCCTTTCTGGGACTCTGCAGTAAGCTCATTATTGCCTCTGGGCCTCCCCTACTCCCAGCTGAGGTTTCTGTTTCCTCAAATCAGTTTAGTTACCACTCATTCACATTTTTCCGGTTTTCAAAATGTTATTGCTCTGATGTCCTCTCCTGCTCTCTTTGTCCTTGTTTTTAGTGGATTTTTATTTCCTTACTGCAAAGTTTAGTGGTGTTTGGAGAGAAAGTGTAGACAAACACATATGTTTAATGTGCCAGAATTAACAAGAAGTCTCCTCACTTCATTTTATAGATAAGGGAAAAAGTCACAGCAGCTAAGCAGCTTGCCCAAAGCCACCCGGGAGGTTAGTGAAAAATCTGAAACCATCCAGAGACCTGGAAGCAGTCCAGTGTCCTCTCCTCTTTTCCCTGCTTCCTCCATGATTAAGTTAAGAAGCCCATCAATAGGACTAAATGTAAATGTTACCCCTATTTGAAATGATTGCAGGTTTCTTGTGTATATTGCACAAGATCCTGTAGTGCCATGGTATGTTCTAGCCCTGACAAATAATATAAGCCAATTCAATAAATAATCTGAAGACTACAATGGAAGTATACTTATAAATACATAAATATATTTACATATAAATATGTGATCTCTGCTGATGTCCAAACCATCATTCCCACAGAACTGTGAATTTTTGTAGTCTCATAAATTATGTGTAAATTCTTAGCCACAAATTAGGAAATAGTCAGTAAGTGTTTTAGATTCTAACTGCATAAACAAATGTCTGTGCTTTTGAAACAAAATTGCACGGTATCTAAAATGGCCTTGCTGGACAGGTAAATGACTCTGGAGCCAGTAAGAAGAGGCTAAAACTTGGTGCTTAAAAACAATGCCAACAACCTTTTCTGGCATCTAATGGCCCACAGATCAGTTATAGGTATCTAGTTTCTGCCAATAATTATCACTGATTACGCAGAAGAACACGGTTCAGATGTTGGGGTCACTCATGTGAAGCCGACATGGGCTGCCATGATCCTGCCCTCTTCAAGGGACCATGCTCAACTCTGCCTTACCACCCAGTGGGCATCAAGCTAACACGGGGTCAGAACCTTGTGCCTCCAAACCCCAGGAGTAAGAAAACCCTGCATGGACCAGTAAGAGACACTCTTGCCTTATTCTTTCCATGCTTATACACTGTCTAAATCAAGGAGTCTTGAAAAACAATTGAGCTTCCATCTCTACTCAGAGTGTAACCTCTCCTGACACCTGGGATGACCAACCCTTGACTGGCTTATCAAGGCTTATCAAATTTAAACCACTCAGTATTGGCTTCACAGTCTTTCACCAATTGTCCACCTCCCTTTAGACATCCCTAACTTTCCTTTTCTTAGGGCTAAACATAGACTCCTGCCCCATACAGAGCATTTGTTCAGTCCCCATTAGAATCTTTGCCAGGGATGTTCTGCTGCCTGCTCTTCACCCTCCTTCACAGCAAGGAGGCACAAGTGACCAGAGCTGAGCAGGCATCCCAGAGAGTCAAGGGGAATGCAATGATTGTTGCAAATATTCAATGAATTCCTGCCTTACCACACAGTCTGCTAAAAGCTTTATAGGCATGATTTCATGCCAACCCCAGACAACTTTATGAGGTAGACACAATTATCTGCAGCTCAGACAGGAGGAAGCTCTTGGAAGCTCTGAAATGCCCCGGCTTATAGACCTAGCAAGTGAGGGAACAAGCCAAGTTCTGCCAGATTCTAGAACTGTGTTCTCAGCCACTATGTTCTGGTAGTTATTGTAGGAACGAGCAAGGCAGAGAGGTTTAGATTTTATGTGGTAGCAAATCTGGAACCTAGGAGACTTCGGGAAACATGATTTAAGAGTTTGCTGGCAGTGGGCTTCAGAAGGGTTTAGAGTTGGAAGCGGTGGTCAGCAAAGTTCTCTGGAACTTAGCTGACCATGAGTAACCAAGGCCTGAACTTAGACTTCTCACAGCACATTAAACTCTCATGCCTACAAGGAGCACCAATGGAGGAGGGTACAAGCAGGGCTACAGGACTATGGGGGCCAAGAAGGAATGGAGAACTCACTCCCCTTCCAAGAGAAGGAGCTGCTACTCAGCTGTAGTTTGGGAATGAGATGCATCATTGCTTGATCTTCCTACTTTTCAAGCAAATAGGGCTAGAAATGAGAAAATGGAAATTACTTCAAAAAATATTCAATAGAATTTGATATCATACCACATTGTATATTTTTTAAAAAGAATAAAATGGTTAAATCAAAAATAACAAATTAGAAAATTGAGTGATTTTGAAAATGTTGAGGCCACTGATACAAACAGAGCACTTTGAAGAAGCTGGTGAACTTAGTATTGGATCTGTTAGGTTAGAACTTATACAGGTAACATGTGGGAATGTTAACATAGTCCAATCAATCAAGTATCTATTTAAAAATAAACACTGGAAGTATAGGTCAATAGTCAATGATTAAACAACTAAAGCTGCAAGACCCTGTTACAGGCACTATTAGAGATACAATGTGAACATGATCTAGAGAGTATAGTAAGGGAGACAACCATGTACAAAAATAAGACAAAACAGGAAGGAATAAGAACTACAATAGAAATATGAGCTAAGTGCTGTGGCACTTGAGATTAATTCCTCCTGGGGAAACTGGTGAGCATCTGAATGGAATGGCACAGGACAGAGAAGGTGGGGAGGACATTCCCAGGGGAGTAAGAAATGTCAGCAGGTCCGAGGAACAGGAATAGCAATTAATCCAGGAGACTAGGGCATAGGGTTCATGGAATGGTGGGAGGAGAGGATGGTAAATATCAGGCTAGGGAATTAGGTTGGAGCCAGATAATAGAGGGCCTTGAAGTCTATATTAAGTAGTATGGACTTTGTTCTATAATGAATGAGTCCTCAAAAGCTTTAGAGCAAGGAGTGACAAGCTCATATGTGAGTCATATGTTAATCTTTTATTTCCATAAATGAATGTCTAATTTGCATAAAATGAACAAAATTCTGCTTTATATCTCTCCCCTGTCACTCTACTTTCTTTGGCAAATCTTGACCTTGGGTTAACGTTCCTGAATTCTTTTGCATTTGTTATGTTCTATACAGTACTTCTAATTAACCTTTTATCTAAACTAAAGTCTTATTTTCTTCTTTCTTTTTTGGTTAAAGCTAGAAATACCAGTTTTTAACCAAGGATAGCAACAAAAGAACTCTTCCTCTTTTGTTTTTATCTCAAAGTCTGATATTCCACTAGCTTGGCCCTGGATTCCATTTGTAGCTTGATGTAAGAAAAGGAGGCCTTACTCTGAATGCTTCAACCAATGCTTTTTTTTTTACGATTTTTATTATTTATTTGACACAGAGAGAGAGGGAGAGTACAAGCAGGGGGGGAACGGCAGAGAGAGAGGGAGAAGCAGGCCCCCCGCCGAGCAAGGAGTCAACCGCAGGGCTCGATTCCAGGACCCCGGGATCATGACCCAAGTCAAAGGCAGACTCTTAACCGACTGAGCCACCCAGGAGCCCCAACCAATGCTTTCTTATAGCATCTTTGAGTGTCAAAGAACCCATAGTTTCAGAGCAAAGTGATCTGAAGAAGTCAAAATGCATCTATTTCCCTCATAAAGGTAGCCTTCCTACTTTAAAGAAAAAGGGAAAAAATGCCCGGAATGTGATATCATTTAAAAACCCAGTTTGGTCTCTTTCAATCTATCCAACCAGAACAAGAGAAAATTCCCAGAGACAGACCTTTGATTTTTTCCTTCAAGGCAGCAACAGAGATACTTTCCCAGAAACAGAGTTGTAATTCATTATATTCTCAGCAACATTCTTCTGATTATTAGTTAAAATTCTTCCTTCTGTAAAGCAAACCCATTCCACCATATCCCATCATTAATAAAACAAGGAAAAACAGAACCTCTCTTCCTGCCCTACCATCTTTTGAACTGAATTCCTTAAGACGAAGTGTGACATTTGGGCGTGTGTCATATAGTTAAGAAACTCAGCCACATACCATTTTTCCTCTCTTGCAGATACCAAACCATCTCCCAAACAAGAAGGGGCTATACGACACGTTTCCACTTGTCTTTTTCCCCACCCCACCCCACCTTACCCCTCCAAAATGCATGTTGCTCTTTAGTTTCTCACAACACATTAAACTCTCAAGCCTACAAGGAGCATGAATGGAGTAGGGTGGGAGCAGTGCCACAGGGCTGTAGGGGCCAAGGAGAATGGAGAACTCATACCTCCTCCCAGGCAGAGAGCTGCTACACAGCTGTAGCTTGGGAAGGAGGTCCAATGTTGTTTGATCTTCCTATTTTTTAAAAGAAGCAGGAATTCAGAAATCTACTTATTTTACAACTATTCAAAACTAAAAATTCAAAAGCATTTGTAGAACACTGTATGGACCAAGGTAATGCCTGGGGACCTAGTCTACATGTTGTGTATTACATCAAGGTCTGGCCCCAGTGAATAATCCAGAATCTGCACCAAGTGGTAGTGCCATCTCTTCTGTAGCTTCTTCCAGGTCATTTTTCCTGTACTTGGTGACATGATAACTAAAGGAAAAGAAACCATCGATGGACAGGTTTTAAGTTCTGATACTCCAGTGCACTTGTTTTCATCCAGATTTCCTACTTTCTCTATAAGCTCTCCTCTCCTCTCCTGAACCCCAGCCCAAAGAGTCAGCCTGCCCATTCATCCTTTTTCTGGCCAGAGATAACATGCAGCCTTGCTGTCAGCAAAGGGATAACTAAGAAAACTCTCAGGAGGCCCCACTAGTCCCAGATGCTGGAAATAATTTCCTAGCTATATCTCCTGAGATCTCCAGAAAGAGTGCTTCTCTTAGCTTAAAAAAAGAAACATTGAGTCATATCCTACCAGTCAAAAAGTTCTCCCCTGGAAGTGAATTACCAGCTTCCCAACCTGAATGAGCCTTTTCACCCCACATCACCCACCCTCCATGCACTTTGCCCAGTACAGCGCATTTCCATAGCAGCAAGCACTCTTTCAGAGAAGAGAGACTAGTTGTATTATGGTATTTGGCTGTCCACAATCCCACTGTGTAGTTATAACTAGGCAAGGGCTTGTAGATGATCTTAATGAAAATGTGCAAGAAATCAGATATGATACTTGTGTAGTCACAAAGCAGGTTCACCAGAATGAAGAATAAACAGCAACCACAGGTCAGTGACTGCAAAGCATTTTTTCATGTTTGGTTTCTTGTGTTTTTATGAAAGAATGGACTCTTTAAGTTAGCCTTGTGGACCTGTGATCTCTCCAGCCCCAGATCACACTTGCATTCATAGTTGTTCCCTGTCAGTAAGATCTTCCCTTCCACCCAATCAATCATCTCAGCTCCCAGTGATTTAACCTTCACTCTAAATCACATTCTTTAAGGTGGTCTGATCACTAAGGCCTTTATTTTGGCCTAACATTTCACTATTCTCAACTTTTGCCACCTTTACCTCTATATCCTATACTCCCTGTCTATCTTGGTTGTTTTCTGCTCTTGGCCTGCTTCAGGGACCATTGGAGAATATACACATTAAACCCTCGTGCCTACAAGGCTCACCACGCTTCCTAAACCAGAGTCCTCGCCATACTACCTACTGTTCACGCTTGGCATGTCATGCTCAAATCTGGATGTTTAGGGATGATGCCATTTGGGGTCTGAAAACTGACACCTGAAAGGCTCCACTTCCCATGTGGCCGCAATCTCAAGGATGCACTTGCCTTCTTGATTTAGTTTTTGCTTTTTAATGGCCCACTACTATTCCCTCCTGAAATCACTCTCATACTATTTTCTTATTTTAGATATTAGATTTGCCTCTTTATTTATAAATGTCTTTCTTTCTCAGTCCAAACATGAACTCACCATTCCTTTGGGTTTTTTTCCATTTAGAGAGTATGATGTCCTGATATTCCTATTATTAACACACAAGAACCTGGTAACGTTCTCAAGAATTTTATTCAGTTTTCTTCTTTTGACTTCAACATTCAGCCTGGTCTCCACTTCAGATGGTGTTTGGACACTCTCAGGTGATGTTTCCCAGCAGGGAGTACAAAGACTGCACAGGCACAACCCCAGCCAGCTTCCTCTCTCATCAGGGGCCAGCCAGATGCCCTGCACCCTTTCCTGTAGCCCATCGTCAGGCACAGCCCAACCTCTAGAACTTATCTGCTTGGGTTCAAATCCTGACACTACCTCTAGCACTGTGTACCTTTGGTCGGTTTACTCGTTAAGCTTTAGTTTAATCCTTCAAAAATGGGGTTGATAATCCTAGGTGCCTTGTAAGGATTGTCACGAGGAGGGTGGCTGGGAGGCTCAGTCATTAAGCATCTGCCTTCGGCTCAGGTCATGATCCCAGGGTCCCGGGATCAAGTCCCACATTGGGAGTCTGCTTCTCCCTCTGACCCTCAGCCCTGCTTGTGCTCTCTCTCTCAAATAAATAAATAAATAAAATATCTTAAAAAGTTATTTTAAAAAAAGGATTGCCATGAGGATTAAAGAACTGGTATGTGCAAGTGGAACATTCAGCACAGAAACTGGCACACACTAAGTCATCAGCAATCACAGTTTGTTGTTGTTATTGTTGTTTTTAGGACAGGGAGGGGCAGATGGAGGAGAAAGAGAACCCCAAGCAGGCTCCATGCCCAGAAGCGAGCCCGACACCAGCCGATCTCACCACCCTGAGATCATGACCTGAGCCGAAACCAAGAGCTGGATGATCAACCAACTGAGCCACCCAGGTAACCCAGTAATGACAGTTTTTATTGCTACTCTCTCCACCTTTCAGGGTCAGAAAACAACCTGGAGCTTGTCTCAGTCTTAGATGATATGTGCTTCACATCAGCAGTCAAGACATCTTCAGAGGTTCATCCATGACACAGGAATCCGTTCCTCCTCTTAACAACTTTTTTACACATCAATCAAACTAACCAAAAGCCAACCTATGACATATTTCAAAAGTTAAGAGTTAGGAAGTACGGTCATAAAATCCAAATCCATGAAATCCAGTGTCCTTAAACATCAGTGGGGAGCCTCTCACCTGGGGAGTAGAATTTGGTCTTGTTCATGGAAAGTAGGCTAGCATGGGTTGGGGGCTGGGGATCTGTGGTCAGCTATACCATAAAAACAATTCCTGCATTCAGATTATCCTTCCAAGTGCCTCCTTGAACTGGCCAATATGCCCATCACCAAAGCTACTTCTTTCTCCTTCATGCCCACACCTGCCTTAAAAAAGTCAGTCAGTCAGGTTTTATTTGGGTGAGAGGTTGTTATATTTTTTAATTTTTCATATTTTTACAAAGTTCCATATATTAAAATAAATAGCAAATCACTACAAACTATTACCAGTAACTATTATTGGTGGATTTATTTTAAGAGATTATAGAAGCCCTATGTTGGAGACTTCTCTGAGTGAACATTTACAGTCCCTAAGATATGATTAAGTCATTTCATCAATATGCAATATAAATAAAATAGTATTTAACCATAAAATAAATGTATTTTTTAACTTGTAAAACGTGGTCAGCTATGCCTATCAGTGAATAGATCAGAGCATGTAATTAAAAAATCTTATGACCTACCCATCCACGTATTAATTTATTAAATAAGTATCAAATCTCCACTAAGAACAGAGCACAGATGAAGGAGCTTCTCTGAGCAATCTACACACTGGGAGAGGTAGACATGTGTGCAAAAGCTACAAAGGATGAAAAAGAGTGTGGGTCACAAGGAGAGAATCAAATAAAAACCAGGGAAGAAGGTAGCTGACCTCAATGTTCTAAATTGGATCCCCAGGGTGGTGGCAGGAAGGGACCTCATCAACACTGTCAATCTCAGCAGTATGGTTAAGAGATGAGAGTCTGGGAATGGGAGATAATCACTAAGGCATAGCCTCTATGGGCACATGTGTGAGGGGCCCCTAGTCATATCTTCTGTGCCCACAGGGAAAGTTACATCCAATTCTAGAGCTCTCCTGCCTTTTAAGATTCAGACTCCCATTCCAAAACCATGCTGATCCTTGTGAAGATAACTAGTTCAAAATACATTCTGGATTTTCTGATTTGTTCCAAGTTGGTGGTGCTCATGCTGCAATGTTCCCTCCACTGGCCACCAGCAACCTCCTGCCCACCCTCTGAGATTCAGCCCAGGGGTCCTGGCCCCTCCTTCCCCCTCCTCCTAACCCCAGGTTCAAGGGCTCGTCCCTCCGCCTTTACATACTCTGTGCTCCTTCTCTGATACATCAACCACATTGTGCTCTGTTACCTGTGAATTTGGGAATGATATTCAAAACATTTAACAACTGGTGCAGCATAGGCAGTGCCCATCAGAACATAAGATGGCTGCTCCGTACCCATGAGCAGCTACCAGAGTTAGCTTGCTCTGATGTGGCTTTCACCCACAAGACAGTAAGCTCTATAAAAATAAGGGCAAGCTTTTATTACCAATATATCACCAGTGCCCAGCAGGTTTAGTAAAGATTTGTGGATTGAATAAGTCCAAGATTACTTGGAAAAGGAAAGATCATGAGAAGCTTGTGATGAGGATTAGGGCACAGCTTCAAACCACCTCAGCTTGTTATCCTTACATATAACGCTCATGCTCATGCCCATGCCTTACTCGGGGTTTGTACAGCTGTGTAATAGTCAAACTAGGCAAAAGTGAAAGAAAATTATATTCTAGGCTTCCAAAAGTTCATCATGAAGGCCCCCATAGGTTTTAGATGTAGGTAACTAACTAAGCATTCGTAAATTCCAGTCGGTTAGAAAACCTATTACCTTTGGGAACAGCCCCCTAGAGCCCAGTAGGTGTAAATCCATCTCCTATATCTCCCTCATACAAATTTTTACTACTTTTCAAAATTTTAAGTAGTCCAACAAATGATATTTTTAGATGATTGCTGAATTATGATATGTCCCTTTTGTATTATTGGGGATTAAGTAAAAGAACTTAAGCTTATTTTAAGACTATATAATTGATGAAAAATTCTTCTGGAACACCAAAATTAAAACAGAGGTTAGAAGGTCTTCCAGCAAAACCACACATCAGCCTCACTCTCAAGCATCAATTACGCTGTGTGGTCTCATTACCAAACAAGTCTCAGCTCAAAGGCAATTCTAAGGAGAGCGCTACAGTAAAAGACTCTAAAGGCTGCACTTGGTGCCATATGGACTTCTCCGCTGACATGGCTTTGTTCTGTATTCCAGATTGGAGAGTCACAAATGGTGACTGGTTCTAAATGCAATGTGTTTTCTTTTCAGTTTTGTAGAATGTGCATGCAGTTTGCTAGGGCTCTAAAAAACAAAAAACAGGCATTTCCAGATGTATCATCCTATAGCCATAAAATACTATTTAATCAAAAGCTTGCTTGTGCTACATGAAAAGGAAGTACACAAAACCATGCAGTGTGAAGGTTTGAGGGTGAGTTCTTTAATTTTGTTGAAGGAGGAATTGATTTTGCAGCTACAGAAAAAGTTAAGGGATAGAACAATCCTGGTCAGAAAAAAAGCAAAACTATGGATTTTGTAGTGAAACACAGTCTACCATAACTGATTGTCAGCAGGAAGGTTCTGAGAGCACATTATAGGAAAAGGACTGGGAGAACACAGAGAAAAGTAATTCCATAATTCTCTCTCAAGCTGTGCACAAAGACGAGGACTGGATGCTCACAGCCTGGTGTTACCATGATTCTCCAAGAGGCTCGTGGGCAAAGATACCGGCCAGCTAGTTCTCCTGGCCTTGAACTAGAAGGTACACCTCTGTCAAGTACTACAGGGCTGCTGCTACTTCTTACAAAGTGACAATTAATTAATTCATTAATTAACCAAAATGAAGGTGATTACAGAAAACACAGATGTGGGCATGAAAAACTGCTTTGCTTTAGAAGAGCTGACAGGGAGATTATCTCCTATTTACATAGCACAATGGGAGCAAAGTAATGAACTTTCATAATCGCTGTTTCTAGGTACACATCTTACTAGACCATCTATATTTTTATATTGAAAATAAAATGCAAACAAACTATTACTAGGAAAGAATCAGGGTGTAAATACTGTATATCCTAAAATCAAAGGAAAGCTAATACTATTCTAAGTATGTACATTTTCATAACCATAGAGAGGAATGATGTTATAATACATTACATGAATCTTGAAGATCAAAATGTTTTAAAGATCAGCTCAAATACATCATTTTAAAATTTATCTTATCACCTAATTATGTTCATTGTTATACAACTAAAGAGTTATTACAAACAAATAAAATTTTTATACTCTGCATTTAATCTAATAAATCATGTAACACAGTTAGTCATTGAGCCTCTATGTAGTCAACATGGACCCAATAACCCAAGTTCTGGGCATAGTAAGTGCTTAATATAATTTGGTTGTTAGGAATTTATATCAAGAAAGAAAATCTGAAGTGGGTTACTTTACTGATCACTTTATTGCTTTTAGTTGTTCTCTGATGGATAAGAAGTCTATTAAATATCCCTAAATTTTGCACAACACAAACAGCTGTCAGGCCACCCTTGGCCATTTATTATTTTCATCCATTAAAATGATTCCAGTCATGATGACATCCTGTGGGATTAGGACCTTAATGGGAAAGAAGATCTTCAAAAAGTGAAGTTTCAGCATTGGGCTCCTCATAAGAACAATATATTAAGAATGAAAAGTTAAAGCTAGTGTGCAGAAAATGGACCCAGAGGGTAAAGTGAGGAGGAGGGAGTGGTCCTCCCAGCAGTGTTCCCACACCTCACACTACCTTTCTTTCATCTTGCTTTGACATCCCCCACTGCAGCATCATTGTTATCTAGAGACTGAGCCAACGCATGCTGACAACCATGTGTGGGTTGCCTAATTACAGTAACCTCAGATTTGGCCACTTGGTAGCCAATTTTCTCTTTATGAAGGAAGGTCTACTAATGATTTATATAATCATCATCATCATTATTAATACCTCAAAGGCAACCCCACCCAGAAATGCTGGGAACTGGTGGGACAGGACATGGGTGGGGCCAGTGTGTACCTTTAAATACCTGTCATCTCAGCACAGGATCCCCTCTCCGAAGGCAGTTCTAGAGTGTTTCAGCCTGTTCATTCTCTCCTTGACGCTGTAGTCTGCTATTTACTCTATATTTAACTTCTGTTCACCTTTCTGGAAGATTCCAGCCAGCACCATGACTGATGATGAGCTGTCTGCCTTGGTGGTAGATAATGGGTCAGGGATGTGCAAGGCAGGCTTTGGTGGTGACGATGCCCCCCGGGCTGTGTTCCCCTCCATGGTAGGGCGTCCCCGGCATCAGGGGGTCATGGTTGGCATGGGCCAGAAGGACTGCTATGTGGGGGATGAGGCTCAGAGCAAGAGAGGCATCCTGACCCTTAAGTATCCCATTGAACATGGAGTGGTCACCAACTGGGATGACATGGAGAAGATCTGGCACCACACTTTCTACAACGAGCTCCGTGTGGCACCGGATGAGCATCCCATCCTCCTCACCGAGGCACCTCTCAACCCTAAGATCAACCGGGAAAAGATGACTCAGATCATGTTTGAGGCCTTCAATACACCGGCCATGTATGTGGCTATCCAGGCTGTGCTGTCCCTCTATGCCTCAGGGCGGACCACAGGCATTGTGATGGATTCTGGGGATGGGGTTACTCATACTGTGCCCATCTATGAAGGTTATGCCCTGCCTCATGCCATTCTACGCCTGGATCTGGCTGGCAGAGACCTGACTGACTATCTCATGAAGATTCTGACAGAACGAGGCTACAACTTCACCACCACAGCCGAGCGGGAGATTGTTCGTGATGTCAAAGAGAAGCTGTGCTACGTGGCCCTGGACTTTGAGCAAGAGATGGTCAGTGCTGCTGCATCCTCCTCGCTTGAAAGGAGCTATGAGCTTCCTGATGGGCAAGTGATCACCATTGGGAATGAACGCTTTCGATGCCCTGAATCCATTTTCCAGCCTTCCTTTTTGGGCACTGAGTCCAGTGGGATCCATGAGACAACTTTCAACTCTATCATGAAGTGCGATGTAGATATTCGCAAGGATCTATATGCCAACATCGTGTTGTCTGGAGGCAGCACTATGTACCCTGGCATTGCTGACCGGATGCAGAAGGAAATCATAACCCTGGCACCTAGCACCATGAAAATCAAGATCATAGCTCCCCCAGAGAGGAAGTATTCCGTTTGGATTGGGGGCTCCATTCTGGCCAGCCTGTCTACATTCCAGCAGATGTGGATCAGTAAGCAGGAATATGATGAGGCTGGTCCTCCCATAGTTCATAGAAAATGTTTCTAAACGGTCTTCATGCTAATAGGTTTACATTTTTTCCTTTTCTAGGTCATAGTGATGGTACTGCTTTTATCCACTTTCCATTGAGTCAAGATAAATACTCTGCTCTTGCTAGTGTAGAACCAGAAAACTGATCTCCATTAGAGTATTGTGGGCTCCTGCCCAGCTAACTACATCTTGATCTTTATCAACTCAAGGAGAATTCTGATACCGTATTCTATTTTCTTCACCTATAGAGTTCAAAGAAATGTTGTCCTGCTTAAATTAAAATGAGTGATCAGGAGTAAAATCATGAGAAATGTCCTTTCAGAATGGATAACTAGCACTTCCAAGCTTTAAAAACTAGTTCGTGCTTTAAATACTTAACAATAAGCTATATAACCCTATAAAAATGTGTATGTTAGCAAACATGTCTTATTAGTCAGTATTTTTGTTTTGTTTTTCTCCTTTATATAGAGATAATGAATTATATGGGTCAATAATATCCATATATACATAAGCACCAGGGAAATCAAATATTATATCTTACAAGACACTGATAAATCTGGCTGTCTAAACAGCTAATGGAAATTTTTTAACTCCTCAACAGTCACTGTTTTAGTAGCTACGTATTTTAATTGTTTCCCTTATTAAATAAGCATAATGAAACAGCCGATATTCCATTAATGTTGTTTATAAATCAACTAAATTTTCAGCTCAGAGTGGAGTTCTGCTGGTGAAACACATATTTTAATGTCTAACTTAATGAATTTCATTCTACTTGTAAAACAGCAAAACTACAGATAATGCCTAACTTTTAAAATAGAAATGTTGGGGCACCTGGGTAGCTCAGTCAGTTAAGTGTCCAACTCTTGATTTCGGCTCAGGTCATGAACTCAGAGTCGTGACATTAAGCCCCGAGACAAGTCTGCTGGAGATTCTCTCTCACACTCTCAAATAAGTAAATAAAAATAAAATAGAAATGTAATATCAAATTAATGTCATCATGCTATGGTTTGATAAAGAAAATTTTATTTCTATTTCTTAGCATTACACGTCTTGAATAATTTCTGTAGTCCGTAATTTGGGTATTTCTCTAATCAAGGATTTCACTATGGGAAAGCATAGTTACAGCTTCTTACTAAATTATAAATTCTAACACCAGCATAGTAATTCCAATTTTGTTCTTCAAAAGATTAGAATAATTCTGCTTTATTATGTCCAGTAACTATAAATACTTCTTCATGCAGAGTATCTCTAAGATACTGACATCTTAGAAAATACTAGTGTATCTTCCTACAATCTCTAAAAATTTTTAATGAACCCAATGATGATTTTCAACTAATTTGAAGGACCAGTATATTTATTTCAATCTATTCTATGATTTCTGATTATCTGAATAACAGAGTTATTTATATCTTTCAGGGTTTTTTTCTGAAAAATAAAAATATTTGGGGGCATTGCTTACTAAGGCATCATCAGGTTCTCAGGAAAGAGTAATTTCTTCTTTTTTCCTTTTAGTTGGGAAGCTGATACTTGTATTTTAAAAGTCTAAGTTGGAGTCTGTAAACATTTTTTCTTAAGACAAAACTGTTAAAGAATTTACTTGTTCCTTATTTCCTTTATCTGACAACACAATTTTTAAAAATGCTTTTGACCAAAACTAATCTCCAAAGACACCTTATTTTATAAAACTTGAAGTTTCCTTTCTCCTTCAATTAATTTTAAATAAATTAAAATTGCTTCATATTTGCATGTCTTCTTATTTCCCCTCAATCCTTCCTAAAGAAATGTAGAACAATCCAGAGAGGATCACTTTTTATATGTGTAACCTATTCATCTGTATGTTATAATTTTGCCCCTGGTACTTTTGGCCATGTAAACATTAAAAGGCAATTTTTAAATAAAGGTGGCTAGTCAAATAAGGTTATAAATTCCTTGTAATCTCAATTAAAAAGTTGGGTTTTGGGGGGGCGGAGCAAGATGGCGGAGGAGTAGGAGACCTGGATTTCATCTGGTCTCAGGAATTCAGCTGGATAGGGATCAAACCATTCTGAACACCTATGAACTCAACAGGAGATCGAAGAAAATAATAGCAACAATTCTCTGAACAGAAAAGCGACCACTTTCTGGAAGGTAGGACGTGCAGAGAAGTGAATCCGAGGTGATATTTGGGAGGATAGACGAGGGGGAGGGGGGCCTCCGTCAGCTGCTTCTGGCAAGTGATAGAACCACGGAGCACAAAATCGGAACTTTTAAAAGTCTGCTCCGCTGAGGGACGTCACTCTGGTGGCTGAGCGGGGGGTGGAACCCTCCGGGACAGTGTGGTCTCAGGACCCTCGGGGTCACAGAAAGACCAGGGGTGCCTAAGTGTGGCAGAGCTCCCAGGTAACGGAGCAGGGAAGCTGGCTGCAGAGGCGGAGCCCAGGCGCGGGCTCTCAGCTCGGGGTGGCCATAAACCGTGATCCGCGGCCCAGTCGGGCCACTGCTCCTCCAGCAGGGACCCAACAAGCGGCAGATCCGGGGAGACTCACCTTCCTCCCCCAGGAGGACCCGCGCAGGAGTGGACCACAGGGATCTGCTGGGTTTGGAGACTCCACCAGGGGTCGGGTGCCAGAGATAGAAACGCGCGGTCACAGGCCGGGTGAGCACAGAGTGCGGCCGGAGACCGGGGAGACGGGAGTGACTGACTGCTTTTCTCTGGGGGCTCACTGAGGAGCGGGCCCGAGTTCTCGGCTCCTCCGGGGCGGAGATTGGGAGGCCGCCATCTTCACTCTCCGCCTCCAAAGCTGTACGGAAAGCTCGCAGGGAACAAAAGGCCCGGAGAGCAAACCCGAGCAGATTACTTAGCCGGGAGGGGGCAAGGGCGGGGCAATTCTGCCTCCCACAAAGACGTTTGGAAACCACGGCAACAGGCCCCTCCCCAGAAGATCAGCGAGAACAGCCAGCCAAGACCAAGTTTACCGATCAATGAGAACGGCAGAACTCCCGCGCTAGGGGACTACTGCACATAGAATCCATGGCTTTTTTACCATGATTCTGTAGTCTTTCAAAGTTTTTTTAACTGACTTTTTTTTTTCCCCTTTTCAACCAACATCTTATCAATCCCTTTTTTAAAAAAACATTTTTATTTTTCATTTTTAGAGTCATATTCTATCCCTTCATACTAGTTACCCTTATTTCTGGCATATATATATATGTAAGTTGTTCTCTCTTTAAAATTTTGAGATACAGTTTCTTCTAAGAGATCAAATATACCCTAAATCTCTAATGTATGGCTTTGTTCTAGTCTCCTGCCTGATCACATTCTCTCCCTTCTTTTTTCTCTTTTTTTTTAAATCCTCTTCTTTCTTTTTTCAAACAACTTCTTATCAATTCCTTTTTTAAAATTTTTAATAATTTTCTTCTTTACAGTCATATTCCATCCCTTCATCATATCAACCCTTATTTTTGTACATATATAAATTTTTCTTTCTTTAAAATTTTGGGAGGCACTTTCTTCTAAAAGACCAAAATACACCCAAAATCTAGTGTATGGCACTGATCTATGCATCAGCCTGATCATATTTGATCATATTCTGGTTTTTTTTGTTTTGTTCTGTTTTTGTTTCCTTTTATCTTTTTCTTTTTCTTTTTTATTTCTTTTCCTTTTTTCTTTCTTTCCCTTTCTTTTCCCCCAGTTTCAGGTCTTTTCTGATTTGTTTAGAGTATATTTTCCAGGGATGTTGTTACCCTGTTAGCATTTTGTTCTCTCATTCATCTATTCTCCTCTGGACAAAATGACAAGATGGAAAAAATCACCTCAACAAAAAGAACAAGAGGCAGTACTGACTGCCAGGGACCTAATCAATATGGACATTAGTACGTTGTCGGATCTAGAGTTCAGAATCACGACTTTAAAGATACTAGCTGGGCTTGAAAAAAGCATGGAAATTCTTAGAGAAACCCTTTCTGGAGAAATAAAAGAACTAAAATCTAACCAAGTCAAAATTAAAAAGGCTATTAATGAGGTGCAATAAAAAATGGGGGCGCTAACTGCTAGGAAAAATGAGGCAGAAGAGAGAATCAGTAATATAGAAAACCAATGACGGAAAATAAAGAAGCTGAGAAAAAGAGAGATAAACGACTACTGGATCACAAGGGCAGAATTTGAGAGAGAGTGATACCATACAACGAAACAACATTAGAATAATTGGGATCCCAGAAGAAGAAGAAAGAGAGAGAGGGGCAGAAGGTATACTGGAGCAAATTATAGCAGAGAACTTCCCTAATTTGGAGAAGGAAACAGGCATCAAAATCCAGGAGGCACAGAGAACCCCCCTCAAAATCAATAAAAATAGGTCAACACCCCAACATCTAATAGTAAAACTTACGAGTCTCATAGACAAAGAGAAAATCCTGAAAGCAGCTTGGGACAAGAGATCTGTAACCTACAATGCTAGAAACATTAGATTGGCAACAGACCTATCCACAGAGACCCGGCAGGCCAGAAAGGACTGGCATGATATATTCAGAGCACTAAATGAGAAAAATATGCAGCCAAGAATACTCTATCCAGCTAGGCTGTCATTGAAAATTGAAGGAGAGATAAAAAGCTTTCAGGACAAACAAAAACTAAAGGAATTTGCAAACACAAAACCAGTCCTACAAGACATATTGAAAGGGGTCCTCTAAGCAAAGATAGAGCCTAAAAGCAACATAGACCACAATGGAACACAGACAATATACAGTAACAGTCACCTACAGGCAATACAATAGCACTAAATTCAGATCTTTCAATAGTTACCCTGAATGTAAATGGGCTAAATGCCCCAATCAAAAGACACAGGCTATTAGATTGAATTAAAAAACAAGACCCATCGATATGCTGTCTGCAAGAGACTCATTTTAGACCCAAAGACACCCCCAGATTGAAAGTGAGGGGGTGGAAAACCATTTACCATGCTAATGGACACCAAAAGAAAGCTGGGGTGGCAATCCTTATATCAGAAAAATTAGATTTTAAACCAAAGACTGTAATAAGAGATGAGGAAGGACACTATATCCTACTTAAAGGGTCCATCCAACAAGAAGATCTAACAATTGTAAATATCTATGCCCCTAACATGGGAGCAGCCAATTATATAAGGCAATTAATAACAAAAGCAAAGAAACACATTGACAACAATACAATAACAGTGGGGGACTTTAACACACCCCTCACTGAAATGGACAGATCATCTAAGCAAAAGATCAACAAGGAAATAAAGACTTTAAATGACACACTGGACCAAATGGACTTCACAGACATATTCAGAACATTCCATCCCAAAGCAATGGAATACACATTCTTTTCTAATGCCCATGGAGCATTCTCCAGAAGAGATCACATCCTAGGTCACAAATCAGGTCTCAACCGGTACCAAAAGACTGGGATCATTCCCTGCATATTTTCAGACCACAATGCTTTGAAACTAGAACTCCATAAAAAGAGGAAAGTCGGAAAGAACTCAAATACATGGGGGCTAAAGAGCATCCTATTAAAGAATGAATGGATCAGCCAGGAAATTGAAGAAGAATTTAAAAAATTCATGGAAACCAATGAAAATGAAAACACAACTGTTCAAAATCTTTGGGATGCAGCAAAGGCAGTCCTAAGAGGAAAGTATATAGCAATACAAGCCTTTCCCAAGAAACAAGAAAGGTCTCAAATACACAACCTAACCCTACACCTAAATGAGCTGGAGAAGGAACAGCAAATAAAGCCTAAACCCAGCAGGAGAAGAGAAATAATAAAGATCAGAGCAGAAATCAATGAAAGAGAAACCAAAAGAACAGTAGAACAGATCAACAAAACTAAGAGCTGGTTCTTTGAAAGAATTAACAAGATTGATAAACCCCTGGCCAGACTTATCAAAAAGAAAAGAGAAATGACCCAAATCAACAAAATCATGAATGAAAGAGGAGAGATCATAACCAACACCAAAGAAATACAATTATAAGAACATATTATGAGCAACTCTATGCCAGCAAATTAGATAAGCTGGAAGAAATGGATGTATTCCTAGAGATGTATCAACTACCAAAACTGAACCAGGAAGAAAGAGAAAACCTGAACAGACCTATAACCACTAAGGAAATTGAAGCAGTCATCAAAAATCTCCCAACAAACAAGAGCACAGGGCCAGATGGCTTCCCAGGGGAATTCTACCAAACATTTAAAGAAGAATGAATACCTATTCTTCTGAAACTGTTCCAAAAAATAGAAATGGAAGGAAAACTTCCAAACTCGTTTTATGAGGCCACCATTACCTTGATCACCAAACCAGACAAAGACCCCATCAAAAAGGAGAATTACAGACCAATATCCTTGATGAACATGCATGCAAAAATTCTCACCAAAATACTAGCCAATAGGATCCAACAGTACATTAAAAGGATTATTCACCACGACCAAGTGGGATTTATCCCTGGGCTGCAAGGTTGGTTCAATATCCGCAAATCAATCAACGTGATACAATACATTAACAAAAGAAAGAACAAGAATCATATGATCCTCTCAATAGATGCAGAAAAAGCATTTGACAAAGTACAGCATCCTTTCTTTGCCGGAGTCCAGCTCCACCCAGGGTGGGTCTCTCATAGGAAAGGATGGCATCGGCAAATGAGGAGACACAGACACAGGATCAGGTTGCAAGCATCTCCTCCTGACAGCCTTGGAGGAACTTTATTTATATGTTAGGATATTTTTGTTTTTCCATACTTTTGTAACATGTGATTATGTTTTTTTTTTTTACAATTTATCAATATAATCTTAGATCATTTTCTGGCTTACAGACATAGCCTTCTTTCATTTTTCCTTTGTAATGACTAACATGACCTTTATTGATTTCCGCTTATTGACTTTCGCTAAAACTAAAAAACAGTACATAAAGAGAAAGGTGCTAGACAGAGCATGACCATCTTGTTATTTTGTTCTATAGAAACTAATTCTTCGTGGAATTAGTTTCATTATGATTGCTTAGATAGGCGTAACTAAGATGAGTAGTCACTTTATCATGAAACCCCAGAAATATTCCCACAATTATAAAGATTGCCATAAACAAAATGAAAGAGAATAGCAGGAGCCAGCTGTGGAGTCTCCTGTTTTCAGGATCGTCCCCCATACTTGGACCTTGTCAAACAGCAGGAGTAGCTTGGCTTGCACTTTTTCTTGATCAAAACTCTTCAGAGTATAGGGATAGAGGGTACATACCTCAATATCATAAAAGCCATCTATGAAAAACCTACAGCAAATATCATTCTCAATGGGGAAAAACTGAGAGCTTTCCCCCTAAGGTCAGGAACGCGGCGGGGATGTCCACTAACACCACTGCTATTCAACATAATATTAGAAGTCCTAGCCACAGCAATCAGACAACAAAAAGAAATAAAAGGCATCCAAATTGGCAAAGAAAAAGTCAAACTCTCACTCTTTGCAGACGATATGATACTTTATGTGGAAAACCCAAAAGACTCCACCCCAAAACTGCTAGAACTCATACAGGAATTCAGTAGAGTGGCAGGATATACAATCAATGCACAGAAATCAGTGGCATTCCTATACACCAACAACAAGACAGAAGAAAGAGAAATTAACGAGTCGATCCCATTTACAATTGCACCCAAAACCACAAGATACCTAGGAATAAATCTAACCAAAGAGGCAAAGGATCTGTACTCAGAAAACTATAAAATACTCATGAAAGAAATTGAGGAAGACACAAAGAAATGGAAAAACGTTCCATGCTCATGGATTGGAAGAACAAATATTGTGAAGATGTCAATGCTACCTAGAGCAATCTACACATTCAATGCAATCCCTATCAAAATACCATCCACTTTTTATTTGTATGGAACCAGAAAAGACCCAGAATAGCCAGAGGAATGTTGAAAAAGAAAAGCAAAGCTGGCGGCATCACAATTCTGGACTCCCAGCTCTATTACAAAGCTGTCATCATCAAGACAGTATGGTACTGGCACAAAAACAGATACATCGATCAATGGAACAGAATAGAGAGCCCAGACATGGACCCTCAACTCTATGGTCAACTCATCTTCAACAAGGCAAGAAAGAATGTCCAATGGAAAAAAGACAGTCTCTTCAACAAACGGTGTTGGGAAAATTGGACAGCCACATGCAGAAGAATGAAACTGGACCATTTCCTTACACCACACACAAAAGTAGACTCAAAGTGGTTGAAAGACCTAAATGTGAGACAGGAGTCCATCAAAATCCTAAAGGAGAACACAGGCAGCAACCTCTTCCACCTCAGCCACAGCAACTTCTTCCTAGAAACATCGCCAAAGGCAGAGGAAGCAAGGGCAAAAATGAACTCTTGGGACTTCATCAAGATAAAAAGCTTTTGCACAGCAAAAGAAACAGTCGACAAAACCAAAAGACAACCGACAGAATGGGAGAAGATATTTGCAAATGACATATCAGATAAAGGGCTAGTATCCAAAATCTATAAAGAACTTATCAAACTCAACACCCAAAGAACAAATGATCCAATCAAGAAATGGGCAGAAGACATGAACAGACATTTCTGCAAAGAAGACATCCAAATGCCCAACAGACACATGAAAAAGTGCTCAACATTGCTTGGCATCAGGGAAATCCAAATCAAAACCTCAATGAGATACCACCTCACACCAGTCAGAATGGCTAAAATTAACAAGTCAGGAAATGACAGACGTTGGCAGGGATGCGGAGAAAGGGGAACCCTCCTATGCTGTTGGTGGGAATGCAAGCTGGTGCAGCCACTCTGGAAAACAGTATGGTGGTTCCTCAAAAAGGTGAAAATAGAGCTACCATATGATCCAGCAATTGCACTACTGGGTATTTGCCCCAAAAATACAAATGTAGGGATCCGAAGGGGTAGGTGCACCCCGATGTTTATAGCAGCAATGTTCGCAATAGTCAAACTGTGGAAAGAGCCAAGATGCCCATCGACAGATGAATGGATAAAGAAGAGGTGGTATATACATGCAATGGAATATTATGCAGCCATCAAAAGGAATGAGATCTTGCCATTTGCAACAACGTGGATGGAAGTGGAGGGTGTTATGCTGAGCGGAAAAAGTCAATCAGAGAAAGACATGTATCATATGACCTCACTGATAGGAGGAATTCTTAATCTCAGGAAACAAACTGAGGGTTGCTGCAGTGGGGGGTGGGGTGGGAGGGATGAGGTGGCTGGGTGATAGACATTGGGGAGGGTATGTGCTATGGTGAGCACTGTGAATTGTGCAAGACTGTTGAGTCACAGATCTGTGCCTCTGAAACAAATAATGCAATATATGTTAAGGAAAAAAAAGAAGAAAAAGAAGATAGCAGGAGGGGAAGAATGAAGGGGGGGAAATCGGAGGGGAAGAGGAACCATGAGAGATGATGGACTCTGAAAAACAAACTGAGGGTTCTAGAGGGGAGGGGGGTGGGAGGATGGGTTAGCCTGGTGATGGGTATTAAAGAGGGCACATTCTGCATGGAGCACTGGGTGTTATGCACAAACAATGAACCATCGAACACTACATCAAAAACTAATGATGTACTGTATGATGATTAACATAACAATAAAAATTTTTTTTAAAAAGTTGGGTTTTCGTGGATGAACTAGTCTTCAGGTAATTAGTAGGCAGAGGTAATGGCAATAATAATATCTATCATAATATGCACTGCAACACTTTCCATTTGCAGAGTAGTTCTCACAAACACTCTGACCTACATTCCCAATTACCAGAAAAAACATACCTCAGCACGCACAGAAAATTTATGGGACAGGTAAGGTGAACTTCCAAGAGAGAACTGTTGAGCCCTGAATCACCAGATAAAATACAAATTCTATAATGCAAACAAAAATTTAAACCTAGGGTCTTTTTATTCTCCTGTTTATCAACATTGACTGGCTAATGGATGAATTTAATGAGGTAAACTTCAACTTCATATTATAGAGTCAATGCCATCTATTTAGGTAATATAACTGACTTGTTTTCCACCAGTAGTTCACCAGGAGGGACAACTCGGAGGTAACCTTCACAAATGAATTTCATACCATTGTGATTCCCACTCTAACCCTGAGTAGCAGTCTAGGGCTGGAGTTGCACCACAATTCCCACCTCCCACAAAAAATCCATTACTTCCTACTCAGAGATAACATTTTCCTGAAAGCATACATGATCCAAAGTCAATATCGACACTACTCTTCCCTAACTTTCAGATGTGCTTATTTTTCAGTAGTGAGATAAAACCCATGCTAGGATGCAGGCTGAGCCTTACATTCACAATTCTGAGAATTTACAGAAGGGGCTAGACATGAGTATTACATTTTTCAGATAGTCAAAGAATAATCCTTTGAGGTGACAAGGGCCTTACCACATTTATTCACTCATTTTGTAACTATAAATTCAATGTCATATGCCATACTTTACTAGAAACATGTTTCAAGAACCTTGGGGAATTAACAATTCAGTAGTGGGGGAAAACCATGTGCAGTAGAAAGTCATATGATCTCAGGGTGGCTCCTAGTCTAAACTCAGTCCAAGGTACTAAGTACTATGAGAATTCAAATAAGGACATTTCAAGCCAGGTGATCAAAGAATGGTTCACCGAGTAGAGGGAGTCACTGAGTTAAGTCTTAAAGCACATCTGAGTTGTACTGAACATAAACACTCATCTTAGATGGCTCTGGCACCATTATGATCACTGGTTGGTAGGGGATTAATTCTAATTTTGAATGTTTCCATTGGACTATGCTAGAAACTGTAAAGAAGCACATAAACCTTTAAGGTTCAATTCAACTGTCACCTCTTCTACAGAGCCTTTTCTAGCCTTCCTTCCCTCTTTTGCAAAAAAGAAGAAAGGAAGGAGAAGGAGAAAAGGAGGAGGAGGAAGAGGAGGAGGAGGAGGAGGAGGAGAAGGAGAAGAAGAAGAAGGAAAGAAAGAAAGAAAAAGAAAGAGAGAGAGAGAGAGAAAGAAAGAAAGAAAGAAAGAAAGAAAGAAAGAAAGAAAGAAAGAAAGAAAGAAAGAGAGAGAAAAGTGACAAGCTACTCCTTTGAGCTCCCACTGTATCATTTTCTTGCCCTCGGCATTGCACATATAACATGTATCCACACTCTCCCACTCTTACCCATCAGTGAGCACCTGGAGGACAGAGACAGGGACAGTATTTATCTACCTGTGAAACTTCTAGGATTTTCCTAGTACCCAGAACATAGTACTAACTCAATAAATATGGTTGGAATAAATAAACTAGTGAGTTCATGGATTCTGATGTACATCGTTAACAACATGGTTCTACCTTATCTGTTTCTTACCACCCTAGTCTCAGCGCTTTGTCTGCTAGTGTCTGCCACTTTTTTGGTGTTATCTTTCCTGTGAGGCATATTTTCTCTTTTTTCTTTCTTCCTCTCCTCTTTTCCCTTTCCCATCAACTTCTCCCATGCTTCTCAATATGCAGATCAGTATTTTTAAAGTTTTTGCTTGTCAATAAAAGTTTCCTATTCTTCTGATTGGTCAAAGCATTAGTCAACTTTATCTTTTGGAGTACATGCTAGCTATATAGCTGCTGACATTTTAGCCAAAAAAAAAAAAAAAGAGAGAGAGAGAGAGGGAAGGAAGGAAGAGAGGAAGAGAGGAAGGGAAGGAGGGAGGGAGAAAGGAAAGGAGGGAAGGAAGGGAAGGGGAGAGAAAGGAAGGGAGGGAGGGAAGGAAGGAAGCCCTTCAGTGAATATAATAGTATATTCAGCTCTTCTAATCTACTTGCATTCTTGCTGATATTTTTCTCTTGTTTTCTAAGCTCCAAATCGCTCCAGAATTGAGTTTTAGGCATCTGACTCCCTAATAACGCAGACACTATAATATATTGAAATGCTTTTCTGGTAACTATTCCCAGGCTCCTTCCAGAATTTACAAAAGATTCCTTTCAAAAAATGCTTTTTGAAGTTAGAAGCTAAGCATGTGGTTTGCCCAATACTGCTTCCAGATGTTGATAAGTACAGTTGGAATGTCTTTAGGGATATATATGTATATATCAGTAGAGAGACTGCTCATTAAAATTAATTGATGCTTTAAAACTTCCTTTTTAAATATGAAAGGACCTGTCTGAACTATAGCTGTCATTTTTTTAAAGCTAACACCATAAGTAATAAAGACTATAGAGCCTCCATGAGTGGCCTGCCTTGTTTTTCATCCCATTCCAAATCTGCTGTCCTAACAACCTTATAATTTTGGGGTTCAGTTAAATCCAGGCAACAGATGTGCTAGTATGAGATGATGACAGATATTTTATCTAGGCAACACCCTAACACCACTTGAAAAATAAAAATCTTATTTAATTGGCTATTTGACATGTAAGTCAAAAGCCAAGTTGTTCTCTCTGGAATTAGGAATGAGGCATTTCTAACCATATACATACCATGTGAGACAGTGTCTGGTGAATGAAGGAGAAGATACACAGGCCCAGCAAGAGGGATTAAAATTCCTGCTCATATCCCCTTCGTGAGTGTATTACAGTTAAGAGAAGTCTTTCCTAGCTATTTTATAGGTTGGGGTGAACAGAAAAAGCCAGACACTAACATGGTATTTTAACTCCATGGCTCCTACATGTTCTTCATGACCCACTCAGAATGTCCCTGGATATCATTCTCTCTTCTTTTAATTGAGAAATAGTAGCTACTCAACATTGTTTATTTTTTCCATTTCTGGATAATGAAGGAAAAGCTGGTCTCATCAGTGAAGACAAAGTTATCTTCACCAGTGGGAATGGTGGGATCTTCTAGAGCAATCCGCAGTGTTTATAGTTCATAAGTGGAAGGTTTCCATGGAAATATCAGCTTTTTCTGAATCTCCAGTTACCAGAGCGATTTAGCAGTTTATTGTATGTGAAATCTATAACTTCTAGGTAATGAGGTGGTGAAATGCTAGAAGAAATATAGAACATGCCCCTATTTATTATAAAAATGGCATTAAGTCAATGAGGAGAATCAAAACATTATATCCTTGGCTGAATAGCCAACTTTATCAAAATGGAAGAAATTATCTGCAGCAAAAACAAATACAAAATGTACAACTTTTTAAATTTCTATGGACTCAGGGAAACAAAATTTGGAGCAGAGAAAATTATATCAATGAAAAAGAAGGAAAAAATAAAATAACAATTAAAAGACCATTCTTCCACTTTACCTGGTCTTGGTGCTACTTTATTAATGTTTGATACTAGGTATGCCACTTAGTGATTTTTTTCTAATCAGCCAAAATTACAAATAATAAAAAACAAAATTATAAATCACTATGGTAGTATGAAATATGAATCAACAAACCTTTGCAACAACTGGTATAGTGGAGAAAAGGAAGAAAGGAAGAGAAGGAGTTGAGACTATAAATGACTCCCATCACAAAGTTTAAACCATCCCCAATTTGAGTTGTGAATCCTTCCATATTGGAGTCACTGTGGCCAGTCGGTTTGACCGTTCTTCAAACATGGGCCCCACAGAGGGACTCTTACCACTCACAAAGTCGGGTATGCAGGGTAGATACAGCACACACTAACTGTTTCATTTGGTTTTTGTCTTGATTTTTAGCTGACCAGTAACTGAATGCTCCTTTAATTTAGCAAGAATTCCCTTTTGTCTGAATACTGGTGAGAGGCAAGGCCCAGGCTCATACTCATTCATTAGCACCTACAGCTTACGCTGTCTATCAGACTTCCATCTTGAGATTTTGACACTTGGAACCTGAGAAAGTGACCCAAAAATGCAAGAACTCTTGAGAAATTATTCACAGCCTCAGTGACATAGGGAAGCCATCAATGGCTATGGATGGTTCCATAGTAAGAATCCTAAACAGGCTATTACTTTGCCATGACTACAAATAATTTTCTTATTTTCTAAACTCTTTACTTAGTTTCTGTCCATTTTCCAGGAATGGAATCTGTTATCTCATCATCCTTCCAAAAATGCCTTTCCTGGCTGAAGCTATCTAACATCAGTTTCTCTTACTTGAAATCAAGCATGTTGATTGAAACATATTTTGATACCAGGGAATGAAATTGCAGGTTATAGACCCTTAAAGAAATGGGCAAATTAGGACTGGTCATCTGGCCTGATTTCAGGCCGAAGGCAGTAAAAATCCCACTAATGTTCAGTAAAGAGAATCTTGCAACTCATGGAAAACAATGGAGAAATAGTTCACTAAAATATTCCCTGGAATCACTTAAAATGTAGTGCTTTTTGAAGCCAAGGCTGTGGGGGACCAGGCTTTTCCTGTCATGGAACAATATAAAAGATATGAGTAATTCTGTGTGGATAAGTGGATGGCTTCTTCTGTTGGCTCCAGCCAGTTATAAAGAAAGAGCAACAAACTCAAATCACTAGATAGATATATCAGTGCACAAACTAAGCTAAAAAAATCTTTGTCTCATAGAGACATAAGACTGAAGTACCTAACTAACAAATCCCAATGACTGAATTCATACATTCAGTAGGCCTCTCAAGTTAAATTTGAGCAATAATGGAAAAGAACGGGACCCCCTAACAACTGGAGTGGAGTTTTTAGGATTTGAGAACTTGGAGGCCCCAAATATCCAGCCACACCCCATTGTAGTCACAGCAACCTCTTTTCCTTATCCAGTGAAGCCTTTATCATTGGGTTGCACAGACATGAATGAAACAGCTTTAACTGCCAGAGGTAGCTGGAAAGGAAAAGCTAATTTTATCAATTAGGGTTCTTGTAGGTAACATATAGAATACCCAAAGGATTTCAACTGAAGAGAATTTAATCTAAAACTATTTACAGAGGTCTGGGAAGGACTAAGGAAACACTAAGGATGATGAGGCAACCAATGCTAGCACCAAGAGGAAGCCATCATTATTACTAAGCTCAAAGGATCAAGGAAACAGAACGGTGTGACCAGAACCCAATGAAAGCTGTCAGGCAAGAGGACCACCCAATACGAACTACAGTTATAGAAGAATACAGTCCCTAGCAAAAGAAGAAAGAGTTGGGAAAATAAAAACTCTAAACTCTCCTCCCCTTCACTCCCCAGGATCCTCTGTCTCCCACTGCTCTAAACAAATAAAAAGCCAGAGGTCACGGGAGGCCAGGTGTTGTAATCCTTAGAGGTTAGCCTATGAAAGCACACAGCAAGACAGAGAAGATAAATAGATAGGAAGGAGCAAACGCACAACAACCAGCATGCCAATTCTTTCACCCCACACCATAGTCACTCCTACTATTTCTAGACCTAGAGTCAGAGGCCAACATGACTGAGGGTGCTCACTTCTGAAGTCAAAATCTAGAGGAAAAAGCTTATATGCAAGAAAAAGGAATTCTATGACTTTGCTAGTCTCTTTAGAGAAAAACCTTGGAAATCTGTGTACAAAGGGTGCTCTACTCTTTGCAAAGAGAAAAATCTGATATAAACAGTGCCATGCCAAGGAGGGAAAAACATAGTTTTACATCAGGCTGAAGTTATACTTAAGAATTTTCCTAGTGAGGGTACTTGATTTAATGGGATAGCTTTAATAGCTGGGTGGTGGCTCTAGCTGTGGCCACAATAACTGATGGAAGCATGGACTAAGTGGTGGACCCTATTAGATGAAGTTGGGATCTTAGAAATTCCATACTGTAATATAGAGGTAGGAATCAAAAGATTTCACAAGATAGGAATAACAGAGTAGACTGATCATATGCTCTCCCCAATTATATTCCTCTAGAAAACCTAGAGAATTCACCCTTCCCTAAGCCCTTGAGAAATACTTTGGAATGGAACCTACAGCCTCACTGAACAATTCCTATCTGGTGTGTTGTTCAGTGGGACACATTTCCTGGGTTTTCAGATAAGGACCTACACCAAGGGAAGAATGACTGTGGAATGAAGGTGACATGCTTCACATGAATTCACTGGGCAGATGGAATAGAATTTCAGTTAAAAGCGAACATTTGCTTGGAACTTTTAAAGCATTAACCACTCACATTGGTAAAGTCTGTTCTTTTTGAAAATACAGTGTGAGAAATTTTTGACATTTGAAATTTTTATTTCCAGCCCCAGCAATATTAAGGCTTACAGCTTGAGAAAGGAAACACATGCTTTAAAATGTGATGAAATATCAGGCCATTCCAGGGAATATGCTTGAGTAACTTAATATAACTCTAACAAGACTTAAGAGTAGAGATAACCCAAAGGATTCATCTTCTTCCAAAGGAAAATCTGCAGTATTTCCACTAAGTCCTTGTTTAATTCTTTCATAAATTGACCAATTATACATTGGCAACACTAATAAAATGAGGTATAACATATTTAGCTATATTTATTTCAAAAAAAAATGGCATAAATAAGCACTCTTATGTAGAATCTTTCTAGAAAGGCTAATAGGACTACCCACTAAAAAAATTCAAATCTATTAAAACTAAGAAATAACTCAACCCTTCATGATTAGGCTTGGATTTAAATAACAAAACAGATTGAACACTTCAAATTGAAAAGGAAAACTCCAAGGAAGTTATATAAAACCAGTTGACACTATATAAAACTCCTGAGTTTTCAATAAAAAACCAGATCAACATTATCATTTCAATTCATTAAGGACAGACAATTCCAAAAATGATTTAGTCTTTGCTCCTGGATTTATGATGGAACTTCCCACTTCTTATGCTTGCTAAGTGATTTGAAAAATCTCATCACAATACTTCCTTAGAAATCTCAGATAGGGACACACTGTATCTCTCAGTTCTGAGTCAATATATACATCTGTCCAATCCAGCAAGACATTCCATGTCCTTGGCTAGAATAATAAAATGAGAAATTGAAAAGAGAAAATGAAATTGACTTCTGGTGGCTTCTCTACTCTCCCATATGGAGTGCATACAAATGTGCTCTGACTCCTTCATCTGGCTTCCTAAAAGAGTCTTAGAATTTCAATAAATCCAGAATAATACAAAACACACATTTCAGAAAAGTAAAGAGACTTGTTTCTAAAGCCTCTGAGTTTGCTCCAAATCACAATGCAAGCTGTAAACAACTGGGCAGCTCCCTTTAATTATGTGTGCCATATGTGTTCCTAGCATTTAATGACTTCTTTTTCACAAGAGCTTCTATCCGTTTTAGAATGACTGCACATTGTATTAAAACATCTAAGGTTAGCTCTTGGTTTTTTGGTTTCAAAACCAGAATGCGACCAGGAAAGACAAAGTAAACTCAAACAGGTAGTAATACAGGGTATTCAAAAAGACTGAACACTGACAAATGTAGTACTGCTCAGTAACTAGGTTACTATATTACTAACCTGTGGTCAAGAAGTCATGTTGGAACCAACTCTTCCTCACGCCTTGAGGAAATGAAGGAAGGCGTTGTAGCTGTCTGTCTATCTAGCCACCAACAGTGACTCCCTCCAAGGATCTGGGGTAAATCAGAGGACAGGACTGATAAGCACTAAGACGTGAGGAACACACACATTATTGGTCCTACCTTAAACCACTTGCTGAGTGAGGAAGAGTAGCAAGTAGACTCTTGGGTCAGACCCACTACACACTGTGCAGATTTGGACATGTAAATTAACCTCACCAGAACTCAGGTTCCTCATCTGTAAGCTAAATCTAATAGTAGAACCTATCTCATAGGAATACTGGGCTGATTCAATGAAATTGCATGCTACAAGTGTGAGCACCGTGCCGGGCACACAGGTAAAAGGATATGGATACTATTTATTAATGACGGTCATAAATATGCCTAGAGTAAACAGAAACCAGAGAGAAAAAACAAAATAAATATCACCAGTATCCTTCTGCAGGCAGATCCATGGCTCTTTTAGTGATTGAGAAGAGATGGAGAGAGAGAAGGGAACTGGACCAGGGCCCTCACACTGGCTCAGGGCTGCCGACTCCAGTGAGGTGATGGTACCAAAGCAGCTAACATCTCTTAGAACAAGGCAAAGAGGCCTCTGGTCAGGGTCTTGTGTTTTAGAAGACCCCACATACACATGCAAAACACAAAGATTGTTTTTCTTTTTAGCCTTAAAAAAAGTTTTTTGAAAGGTTAGAAACTGGTTGAGTGAAGGAAAGGTAAAGGAGGAGGAGGAGTGGGTGGAATGAGCCACTGTCAGGCAGCCGCGGGGACGGAGGGCCCTGCGGTGTGGTCGTGGTAGATGGCAGGAGAGCGGCAAAGGGGATCATAGCCTCTGCCTTTGCTTTTGTTTTAAGTTGAAACAACAAAGTATGTATCGGATGTGTCTGGGCAGATGGATTTCCCCAAATCACTGCACACTCTCCCTCTCTTGTCTCCCACTCCAGTAGTATCATTTTCAGAAATGCCTAGAACTACATAAAAACCCCAAGAAAAAAAAAATGTAGTGCAGGACAACACATCCTTCCCAGTTCTGTAGGAGCTTGACTTGGTCCATAGTTCCCATCCTGAGTCCAGACAGTCCCAGTGATCAGCCAGGAGTACTGGGCATGGACCCAGCTTCCACCTGACCCCAGCAGAACTATAATATCACTCCAGTTCCTGGGAAGTAGGGCTGGACCCCAGTGGAGCATTCTCCCTTAGCTTCCAGAGCACCAGCTTCTGGTGCCAGGAAACAGCCTGCAGGGGTCCCTACCCAGAAGCTGGCCAGGCTTTGGGCATAGTGTGGCTTATAGTTCGCAAATATTTGGACACATGGTATGTGCACCTCCAGGTGTACTCTTGCCCTGGGTGCTGTTAAATGCTAGGGGCAGACCAAAGGCAGTATTTCCTCTCATCATCCCTAAATCCAGCACTAAAGGGATGCTAATGAACCAGACAGGCAGAAGGTAGCCATCTCCTCCGAGCTCACACACACAGACCTAGCCAGGGAGATACAAAGAACAGGAGAGCTGAGCACAGAGGACTCTGCTGGAGAATAAATATCTTCCAAATAAATTCAGTCCTCGAAATGTAAAATACAGTTTCTCTGCACATCAATGTAATGAATTCTATCTGAAGTCAAGAGAAAACAGATTCAGAATTCCAACCACATCCTCTATGGTAAAGGAAATTGGATTTACATTAACAGAATGTGCATAAAACTCTCCAAATCCAATCCTCTTTCATGTCACATGGTCTTCATCTCAGAAAGGATGTGGTGGTCTGGCTTGTTTCCATAAGGTGGCTCAGGAGAACCATGTCTGACAAAGCCCTGGGAGGCCAACAGCCAGGCTTCCTCAGGAACTCTCATCTGCCACTGTCTCGAATCCTTGCCAATTTGTGTCTTGAGGCCCAGCCTTCCATAGGGAGGTTGACCACCCACAATCCATTGTCCCAACCCACCCTGTCTGACATTTCCAGTATGGAGTCTCATCTAAGAAAAACTGCTGCACAGATAGAATAAAATGTCTTTCTATGGAAATACTCCAAGAAGGGAAAACAATCAAGGGTAGTAAAGCTGATCAGAAAGAATCCCGTTAGCAGGAAAACCCCAACTCTTCAGCCAAGAAAATAAACGAGCGTATGTGGTGGAGAGAAGCGGGGAGGGAAGTGAACAGGGCAATCACCCTAAGCAGCCCTGGGTGCAGATTCGGATGGCAGCTGCAAGCCAGGGGACAGTACAGGTCAGAACTCCCCTCCTCAACCGTGCTGGGGGCCCAGGGACACACCTGTCTCCTTCCCATCCTCGTCTTCTTTGTCCCTAATGCTCACGTCTCTTTCCTCTCGTTCCCATCCCCAACATCATTCCCAAACCTAAAGCGTAAACACTTGGACACCTATGCTGTCGTCAAATGTCTAAATGGTGCCCATGGCACAGCACAGCAACGGAATCTATCACGGGAACAAAGAGAGAGAGAGAGAGCTCAAGTCCAGAGCTTAAAAAAAAAAAAAAATCAATCTCTGCAAACAGGAACTGTTTTTAGAACAATCAGTGCACAACATTCCACACTTCCCCTCAAAGCCCTCAGGCTCTTCTGAAAGGTCAGGAGAACACAGACAAGGTAGTATAAAGTCTTTTCCTCTCCTAAACAATGTAATCTTTGTAAGTTTAATATTAGGTTTCTGAAGTGCTCTGTAAATTCCTGTCTCCCAACCCTCAACTTCAAGAGTTCAATATAGCTCCCTGACAGGCTCCTTTTTTCATTCATGGGCACACTTTTATTTTAATTTAAATTCAATTAATTAACGTATAGTGTATTATTAGTTTCAGAGGTAGAGTTCAGTGATTGATGAATCTTATATAACACCCAGTGCTTATTACATCAAGTGCCCTCCTTAATGTCCATCACGTAGTTACCCCATCCCTCCACCTCCTCCCCTCCAGCAACCCTCAGTTTGTTTCCTATGATTAAGAGTCTCTTATGGTTTGTCTCCCTCTCTGATTTCATCTTGTTTTATTTTTCCCTCCCTTCCCCTATGATCCTCTGTTTTGTTTCTTAAATTCCATGTATCAGTGAGATCATATGATTGTCTTCCCCTGATTGACTTATTTTGCTTAGCATAATTCTCTCTAGTACCATCCATGTCGTTGCAAATGACAAGATTTCATTTTTTGATGGCTGAGTAGTATTTCATTGTATGTGTGTGTGTGTATATATATATATACATATATACACATGGGAGGTGTGTGTGTGTGTATATATATATATATATATATATATATATATATATATATATATACACCACCTCTTCTTTATCCATTCATCTGTCAATGGACATCTGGGCTCTTTCCATAGTTTGGCTATTGTGGACATTGCTGCTATAAACACTGGGGTGCGGGTGCCCCTTCAGATCACTACATTTGAATCTTTGAGGTAAATACCTAGTAGAGCAACTCTTGGATTGTAAGGTAGCTCTATTTTCAACTCTTTGAGGAACCTCCATACTGTTTTCCAGAGTAGTTGCACCAGCTTGCATTCCCATCAACAGTGTAAGAGGGTTCCCTTTCTCTGCATCCTCACCAACATCTGTCGTTTCCTGACTTGTTAATTTTAGCCATTCTCACCGGTGTGAGATGGTATCTCATTGTGATTTTGATTTGTATTTCCTTGATGCCAAGTGACGTGGAGCATTTTTTCATGTGTCTGTTGGCCATTTGGATGTCTTCTTTGGAGAAATGTTTGTTCATGTCTTCTGCCCATTTCTTGATTGGATTAGTTGTTCTTTGGGTGTTGAGTTTGATAAGTCCTTTATAGATTTTGATACTAGCCCTTTATCTGATAAGACATTTGAAAATATCTTCTCCCATTCTATCAGTTGTCTTTTGGTTTTATTGACTGCTTTTAATCTTGATGAAGTCCCAATAGTTCATTTTTGCCTTTGTTTCCCTTGCCTTTGGACACGTGTCTAGCAAGAAGTTACTGTGGCGAAGGTCAAAGAGGTTGCTGCCTGTGTTCTCCTCTAGGATTGTGATGGATTCCTGTCTCATATTTAGATCTTGAATCCATTTTGAATTTATTTTTGTGTATGGTGTAAGAAAATGGTCCAGTTTCATACTTCTGCATGTGACTGTCCAATTTTCTCAACACCATCTGTTGAAGAGACTATCTTTTTTCCATTAGATATTCTTTCCTGCATTGTCAAAGATTAGTTGACTATAGAGTTGAGGGTCCGTTTGGGGGTTCTCTATTCTGTTCCATTGATTTATATGCCTGTTCTTGTGCCAGTACCATACTGTCTTGATGATCACAGCTTTGTCATACAGCTTGAAGTCCGGAATTGTGATGCCACCAGGTTTGGTTTTCTTTTTCAACATTGCTGTGACTGTTTGGGGTCTTTTCTGGTTCCATACAAATTTTAGGATTATTTGTTCCAGCTCTGTGAAAAAAGTTGATGGTATTTTGGTAGGGATTACATTGAATGTATAGATTGCTCTAAGTAGCATAGACATTTTAACAGTATTTGTTCTTCCAATCCATGAGCATGGAACATTTTTTCCATTTCTTTGTGTCTTCCTCAATTTCTTTCAAGGGCACATTTTTAGAATGAAAGGAATGGTCTCCTCCATCACCCAGACTCTTCTTTAGCAGGAAGGAGACTGGAGGAAAGCAAAAGCCATTGGCTAATAACTACTGGGCTTTAGTGTTGGGGTTGTCTTTCTCTTCTTCGGGGTCTCCCTGATGTCATAGCCTCTCCCCCCCACCCTCCCACTCCTACATCTACTGCCTTGAGTTATAAATTGATAAAGCTTCATGATTTCCTCAAAACAATTCCCATTTCTCTTGCTAGATTAAAAACCATTCATCTCTGTCTTACCCCACCCCATCCCCATAGATCCCCTAGTCCAGAGCTTTATCCAGTCCAGGAGATTCTGAGTTTTGTGTTTATCACCCAATAGAATAGCCAAGAGTTCACTCCTTCCTGGGAAATGGGGAGATGTTGCATACAGAGACCAGTTTGAGCAAAGATGAATGCCACAAAGCAGCTCCATATACTGAAGAAAGCACAGGCTTCAGAGTTGGATCAACCTGTATTCAAATCCTGACTCCACCAATCTTTGAAACTTAGGAAGCTGCTTTCCCTTTTTGCACTTGTTTCTCTGTCTGGAAAATGAAGATAATAACACCTACTTCATAGCATAGATATTTAAAGAGTACAGTAGATGACATATTTAGCTAGATTACAAAAAAAAAAAAAAATTCATTCACTAGGTGTCATGTAGTGATTTCATTACTTTTTAAGAAATAACAGCTTAAGAAAATCAGGGGTTAGAGTGAGATCCCAAAGGGCATGTTCAAGCCATTGAAAGTATTTGCTAAAGTGATTTCAAAAGAAGGTGACAGCTGATAAGTAGAGACCTTTGGTGTAGACAAGACAGAGTTGAACTACTCTGTGTAAGAAAAGAAATAAGTAGGGGCAACTAGGTGGTGCAGTTGGTTGGGCTTCCAAATCTTGGTTTCTGCTCAGGCCGAAATCTCAGGGTTGTGGGATCAAGCCCCGCATCAGGCTCCTGTCTAGCATGGAGTCTGCTTGAGGTTCTCTCTTCCTCTCCCTCTGATCTTCCCACTCATGTGTTTTCTTTCTTTCTCTCTCTCTCTCTCAAATAAATAAATATTTTTAAAAACAGAAATAAGAAGTTCATATTTGGGAGCTGGAGAGGGGAACTGGGAGAGGAAGAAGCATTCATGGATGATTGCAACTAGAGAAAAGAGAAATCAAAAGACTCCTTGTAGTGCTTGAGAAAGGGCTTTGGGGAAGGAAGAATGTGCCCATGAGCATTAGTAAGATGTTTCCTATAGGTGAGAAATATAAATGCCCTTTCCCATCTCTCCTGTGAAATTATTAGTAATGTCTACATTGCTGACCTGCATGGATTCTTGGGGGCCTCAAAGAAGTGCTTGGTTCTACCTCTAGGTAGACTTGAGAGAAGCCAGAGGATGGGACAGCTAAGCTTCGCATTACATCCCAGAATTCCTTTACCAAAATCAAAATGGATCTTACAGTTAACATATTTATGTAACATGCAGTAGTTTTCCATTTTTTCCCCCAAAATACTGTTCCAAAATCAATGTCATCTTACAATCAAGAAAATCCAATAATTAAGATGTTTCTGGCTTAAGTACTTAATGAGTGACATATTTTTTTCCTTCTTCTCCCCCACACCCCTGTGGTAATACAAAACAAGAATAAGCAGTATTATCCCACTAGGTTTAGAAGGGCTAGAGGGGGGATGGAAAAGGAAAATTTGAGGCCAAAAATAAGCTCAAATTTTTGAGGTCATAGTAGAACCAATACATTCCCCTTTTCTGCCAAGAATTATTGGCTAATTATTGCTGTTCACATCAACCACTTTCCTCAACCCACTCAACCCATTGCTTCTTCTATTCAGTTCTAAAAACCTTGTTTAGTACCCCTTCCCTAGGTGCCAGGGGAGCCCCCAAACTAATAAAGTACCCTTTGCCCTGAATGAGATTACTGGTTAGATGGACATGGCATGTCCAAAAATAATGGGGAAATCAAACTGAATGTGCTAAGTCCTTGAAGAAAACATAAGAGAGGCAATGGGTATCAGAGAAATGAGACAAGGCACCAGTTGGGTGGAATCAAGAAAGGCTCCATGAAAAAGGTGATACTGAAGATGGAAGCTGAAGCTAGGTACAATTTTGATAAGCCAATTTGAGAGTAGAGAGGACACTCTAACCATCACCTTGTGTTATTACCACACTTCTTCACAACCATGACCATTACCCCATCTGTCAGCCAGATAAAATCTCATGTCTTACTGGATTTTAATGCATCTCCCACTTCAGAGCCGTCAGCTCTGGTTCTCTTTTCTTATCACCTACAGATCAGAAGCTAGGCTATAAACAACACATCTCAAAACACACAAGACACCCTCAAACTATACCACTTCTCTGGGATCACTCAACTCTCCCGGCTACGTCTTTTCCTTCTTCCTTTCCAACATGTTTCATTCTTATCTCTCAATTTGTCCTCTCAAAACCTAGTGGCACATAGCATAGTGAGAACAAGAACTGTGAAGTAAGAAACACCCAAGTGAGAACCTATATCTGCCACATGCCAGCTATGTAATATCTAACACAACAGGTAACCTCTCTGAGCTTCCAGTTTTCATTCATTAAGTGGGCTTAATGAAATAAAACAGTACATGTGAGGGTGCCTAGAATGGGCCTTTTTTTTTTCTAAGTAGGCTCCGCATGTGGGGCTTGAACTCATGACCCTGAGTTCGCTTAACCAACTGAGCCACCAGGTGCCCCTAGCATGGGCCTGTCTTATAGAGGTCAGCCTGCTACCAGATCTTCCCTTCTTCATATGTAGGATGCTTGTCCATCAGCTCCTCATCCACAAATAGCCTTTATTCAAACTTGTGCATGACCTCCAAGAAAATTTACCACCTACCAGAAGAGAATGGGTGGGTGTCTTTTCCCACTGGGACACACTCTAACCAAAGCATCCCCTTCTCTCTCAGGACTTGGTAGGATAATTTTACTCCTCTCACTATGAGAACATTTTGTTTCTAACCAGTTTGTTTATGCTCTGTATCTGTTTGTATTTATACAATCACTGCTGTGTTTCTTTTTCCTATTTATTTATTCTCTAAAGTGAATTTAGCTTAGGTGGCTATCACGTGTGTCTAGAGGGCTGAGACCAGACCTGTTTTATTTGGTTTGCACAGTGCCTGAAGTGGGCAATGAAAAGAAAAGCACTCAATCAATACTGTCTGTTTGCAGATCTACAGTAAACATTAATATTTTCTAAAGCTTTCATTCCTCACAACAAACTCTAGTCCTGGCAGACCTTCATGAGGTAGGTCAGACTTATCATCCCCATATATAAACTAGGAAACCAAGCACAAAGAGGTGGGAAGAGTCATATAAAGCTGCACAGTGCAGTGTCAAAAGACTCTGGTAGCTGAAGTTTCTGCCTGCTGGCCCAAACAGCAAAATGGTAGGGGCAGCAGAGTGACATAGAGAAATGCCAAATCTGGGCTCCACTTCTTAAAACGTTTATGAACATGGACAAGTGATCCAACCTCTCCAAGCCTCAGTTTTATCATCTTTAAAATTATATAGTGGATACCTACACTTAGTAGGGACATGCTTAGGTTTAAAGGAGATAACAAAGTCTCCTAGAAGAACTCTTGCTAAATAGTAGGCTCTCAACAAACACTACTTCTCTTTCTTCTTCTTTCCTCCTTGGCTTTGTGAGACATTCTAGGGACCAAATGATATGCCATTTAGCAGAATGTGGATCAAAATTGGAAAAAGTTCCCATCTGGGGGCCCTGGGAGCCCCTGACCAGAACAAAAGCTGTGGCATGATTATTTACAGGAAACCTAGAGCTATGAGCTAGAACCAGAATAGTTGTTCCTTGTTTTAGGCTTTGACCACTGCTCATGATTTACCCCTAGAATCACTTTCTTTACTCTCCTCTGGATGTTTGATCAATGGTAGACACGGAGAGACAGTAGACAGTGGCAGTAAACTAGAGGAACAATGTTTTTTAAATAGGAAAAATCACCTAAAGATCAGTCCTCTCTCTATGCATCCCATCCCCATCAGCTGCCCCCACGACCCCCATGCTGTGAAATTTGTGAGCATTAGGCCGGCACTGGCCAGGGTGGACAGAGCTTTCTCAAATCAACTCTTATTATTCAGCCTAATAATAAATGACTCCATCTATGCAATAAAGGACAACCGAGACAGTGAACTCAGCTTCTAAAGGGGCAATGCTCCCAATCACAGCACACCAATTAGCATGGTTGGCACATCTACAATTTAATTTGTCATAAAAGTGCCAAATACAAAGTTATTTTGATTGTCCCCATGCCTAAGACCAGAAGCCAGCCACATGCCACGCCCTGACTTCTTCAATAGAAGCATATTGCTTCCTATTTTTCTCCACCAGTGACTAATAACAAAAGACAGGAGGCTTCAGAGATAACCCATTACATGAAAAGCAGCTAAGCCCAAAATACACGCTTCCAAGCCCTATTTTCTCTGTTTATGCTCTGATGCCGGTTTTCTCTGGCAGAGTCAGGAAAGTCCATAAACATAGAGGGATCTCCCAGATTCTAAGAATGGATATTAGCAACATGTATGTTGCCTTTTGCATTGTGTTAAAGTCCTTGTGAATCAGGCTCACCCTCTCTGAACACATGGCAAAAATAGTGCTCAGCTAGTCACAGGAAAGACAATGGAATTTGTATCTCAGAATGAGAAGTCCTTTAGTAATGTATCTTGGAGAACTCCCAACTCTAACCCAAAGTTGTGCTTATGTTGAGCAGAGATGGGGGTTAGCAATTGTCACTTCATCCATTGTACCCTGCATGGATTCCAAATAAAATAAAGCAAAAATTCAGTACAATGCAAATTTTATTTTCATCTGGTCTTCTGTGAAAAATAAATAACATGGTATCACAATAGGACTGAGTGTTTCTAGAGATTTTGATTATTTTGGATCCATGGTCTGAAGTCTTTACACTCCACAGGAAGGCTTTGTTAGACTGTGAAATCTTCTAATTTGGTGTGACAGAACCATATACAGGGAATCCTATCAAGGAACATTATCTTGCTTCTTGGCTTACTCCAAATATGTAGACCATTCATTCCTTTTCCCCAGTTTGGCTCATTCCTTGAATTGATCTCTCTTGACTGCCTCAAAATCTATCCAGCAGTTTACCCAATGCATATTCAGAAATGATCTGTCTTAGGTGCACTGCCTTAAATATCTAATATAGCTGGGTGTTCTAGCCATTCCCTCCAGTGAGGGTCACAAACTAAATAAAACTCAGATTCTTTCCACTTAAGGTTAAGCCCAGCCCTAGGAAGAAATGATCCCTTTATATGGTCCCCCTCCTGGGCCACACCATTGCCATCACCCAAGTTCAAGCCCTCTTCATTTCTTACCTATGAGTGCACTAGCTTCCTATTTGAAAGCTCCACATTTCACTTCTCCCTATTCCAATCTAACTTCCACCACTTTTTGATCAAACTTTTTTAGACTCAACTCTGATTATATCAATCAACTGCACAGAACCTTTCCTGGACCCACTCCCTACTGAAGTATGGATTCCTCAACAGCCGTTCAAGGTCTCACATGGCCTGACCCAACCCAACTTTCTATCCCTGTCTTCCTCTGCCTTCCTAAGAACTACCTCCAGCCAATATGGACTGCCCACTGTTTCTTCTTGACACACCCAGTAAATTGTCATTTCCATGCTTTTGTGACTACTTATTTGTCCAGAGTCCCATCTTAAATCATGACAAATCAAGAAAACCTAGGTATGACGCTAAGAAATACTATATTCAATTGGTTTTTTTTTCCTGGCCCATTCCTTTCTTTAAAATTGTCCTAACAATCCATTCTTCTTGTGTGATTATTTGTTCATTTGCCTTTGACAATTTTGCTACCCAATGTAATCTAATCTTTGCATTGCCATCTTGGATCTAATAGGTTGTTATGAGTTGAACTGTGTCTCTCCAAAAAAAGATATGTAAAAGTCCTAACTCTCAGTACCTCAGAAAGCAACCTTATTTGGAAATAGGGTCTTTACAAGGTAATCAAGTTAAAACGAAGTCATTAAGGTGGGCCCTAATCCAATATTACTGGTGTCCTTATAAAAAGGTAGAATCTAAACACCAAGACAGAAACAAAGGGAAGATGATGTGAAGAAACACAGGAAAAGGATAACCATGTGATCTGAAGTGATACATCTGTGAGCTGAGGAACACCAAGGATTGCCAGAAAACACAAGATGCTCACAGAGGCAAGGAAGGATTCTGCCCCAGAGACATCACAGAGGGCATGGCCCTGCCAACACATTGATTTCAGGCTTTCAGCCTCCAGAACCGTGAAACAATAAACTTTTGTTGTTCTAAGCCACCCAATTTTTGGTACTTTGGTACAACGGCTGTAGGAAATTATCACACAGGTCCCCTTTGTTCTCTTCTTAGGCCTTTTGACTACTCACTGCCTCTTCTCCTTTATTTCTCTTGCAGTTTCCTCCCATTTATTTCTCATATAGTCACTCTTCCTACCTCCAAGCTTTATATGTGTCACATTAGTTTTCCTATAACTTTACAGTACATATTTATATTTTAAAAGCAACTCTGAAAGATTTCTCCAATGTTTTTGAAGAAACACATGAGTAACCACCTTTAGATCCTCACCCAGACAACTCTGGTCCTCCCTTGGTGACTGGATCACCACTACATCCTAAGTCACCTATTGAGAGAGAGAGGGCAGCCCATTACACCCCATCATCTGCACCAGCATCTTTAATATGAGTAATTGGTAGGAATTTCTGGAATATCAGTAATTCCAAGACCCCTCTGGAGAACCAGCTCACAGTGAGTCTTGGTTTTGTCTAAGCCATCCACACTTAGGATCCTCTCCCTTTTCCAGGGTTTTCCCTCAAAACTAGTAATGGTCAGGATTACTCAAACATAAACCAAAGTATTTATTTATTTGTTTGACAAATATATATATATATATATATATATATATATATATATATATGCACTTAATAGCCACCTTGGACAAAGCACTATACTAGACACTAAGAGGGAAAGGATAAGAAATCGATGAATAAGACACAATTACTGCTTAGGATGAGCAGTAGAGACACACACAAATTCCACAAGGGTTGCAGAGGAAGTCCTAGTGCAGAAGCAGTCTTTCCCCAGATCCAAAACTGGACCCCACAGTAGAGAGCCACTTTCAAGTACCACCCTAGAGGCATGTGGGGTAGACAGAATAATGCACCCCCACACACACCAAGATGTCTATATCCTAATCCCAAAACCTGTGAATGTGTTACCTTACAGGTAAAGGGACTTTGCAGGTATGATCAAGTGTAGGGTCTTGAACTGGGGGATTATCGTGGATTATCTGGGTGGCCCCAAAGGAATCACAAGGGTCCTTGTAAGCAAAGAGGGAGGCAAAAGAGCTAGAGTCAGAAGAAGGAGCTATGATGACAGAAGAAGAGTCACAGACAAAGACAATAGAAGATGCCATGTCATTGGCTTTGACGATAGAGGAAGGGGCCACAAGCCATTGAATGAATGTGGGTGGCCTCTAGAAGTTGAAAAAGGCAAAGAAACAGATTTCCCCTTAAAGCCTCCAAAGAAACACAACCCTGCCAACCCATTTTGGACTTCTGACCTTCAAAACTGTAAAGTGATAATTTATGTTGCTTTAAGCCACCGAGTTTGTGGTAGTTTGTTACCGCAGCAATAGGAAACTGATACACATAGTTGTCCAGGAAATGAGAGGATGGGTTGAATGACAGATACACTCTTTCAACCTGCCCAGGTGCAGACCCATTCTAGTCCTTCAGCCTAAATGCCAGGAATCTCTAAGAGCTCTCCAACTGCCCCAGGTTCTGAGGTGTGGGACTTGGTCCCCCTGTGACCAGCACGTGCCAGTTAGCATTTCCTCCAATCCATACAGTGCTGCCATAGGAATGCATGGCCTGGCCTGCAGGATGCTAATAAAGAGAGCGGTAATTTATTGACAAGCCATCACATGGTGGGTATTCTGCTATGCCTGTCAAATATGCTACCTCCAATTTCCCCAATTACTCTACAGAGTAAATGGTAATATTCCCAGTTTAAAGATAAAGAAATTGGGCATTAAAGGAACAATATGAGTTACTCAAATTTGCACAGATCTGAGCCCCACTTTATCTGACTAAAGTTTGCTCTTCTCTGCCTATAATGTTTTGGAGGTGTCTAAAATGATGATCCTCTACATTCGCATCATTCCGGTACCTCCGGTTTCACTATCGTGTGCACAGATGAGCAATAACAAAATTTCACTAAATTCTAATCTCACTGAATAGTACAAACCCTCTAGCCTCCTGTCAGTCTCACCAATTATTTCTGATGGGGCCCACAGGATGTCTCTTGATATCTCATAAATAGCCATCACTCTCTTCCCCTCAAAGCCCCATCATATCCAGTCCTGGAAGGCCTTGGGAAGACAGCGACTCACGTCCTATGCACTTGCTGGTGCCTATGCCCTCTGAGAGTATGGTGCCCAAGGCAGGGCTACCTGAGACTCCCAGAAGAACACAGCCTTCCTGCAGCTCTCACCAAGCCACAGCCATGCTGATTCCTATGCAGAGGCTCAGAGAAGAGCTTCCCCTCTGCTCTGTGCATCCAGCCCCAAAGCAATACTACTTGAAGTTCTGTGTCTCAAGAGGTCCTTCCCAAAACAAGCCCCACCATCTGCTTGCAGCCCCTCTCTCTATAAAATTCCCTTTCCTTTGCTCATCATACTCCTCACCGTACTCCCTCCTGCCCTCCTTTTTGCAGACTGCAACCTTCTCATACCCATCAACGGACCCAAATCACTGCCAGTGGGTTGCTAGAGTCACCCTGTCATAAGAAACCCTGAGACATGTGGATTATGTGAATCCTGGATCACAGCAAACTGGAATGGGCTCCAACTTTACACAGTGTGTGCAATTTACATGCCTTTCACCTCCATTGTCACGCTTGGTCTTCACAGTAATCCTGTGAGGAAATGATCTCATGCCTCTGTTACAGAAGAAAAACCTAAGACTTGAAAAGTGAAGCAGCTTGTCCAATGATCTAATAAATGGAGGAGCCAGGACTGCATCCAGGGCTTTAACTCCTGTGTCCAGTGCTTGTTCTTCTCAACGACCCGCACAGAGGGTAGGGGCCCTGGTAAGGCAAGCATGCTGGAAAGCCTTGAGAACTGAAACCGCCCTTGGGCTTGAGCAGACCAGACCATTGGAGGCTTCAGACCCTTTGGAGATTGAAGCTGTAACTCAACCCTTCCCTCCTCCAAGAACAATAAGTGTGCCTTTCTCTCTAGGACAAGCAGGCATTCAAGGAGAGAGACAGAGGAGGCCTGGCCAAGGAAAACCTGCTGTGTATATCCAACGAATATGAGCAGAGAGGCTTTTCCCTGTTTGTAGGAGACCAGCCTCAGGGGTCGTCTATGTCGTCCAAAGTAAAAACCAGACAAGCCAGAAAAGGCCCGAAACCCAACTGAGTACAGAAACTTAAGGAAAAACAGAAAAGAAAAAACAATAAATACTGAGGACTGGGGTTTTGTAAGTTAAAAAAAAAAATTTGGCTCTCCATTCAGACTAAAAGGCTTGTTTTCCATGTTCACTAAAATAGAATATGGCAAAGATAATAAATATATGAAGAATAAAATGCTTTATCTAAAGTCTGCAAGCTTCCCCCAAATTAAAACTCAGTGTGGTGAGTTATAAAGAGCCCTTTATATAAACCCTTGTGGTTTATATAAAAAAATCTAGTCCTTCTAGTCAGAAGTCCAAAAAAAAAATCCTTTCCCAAGTCTGATTGATACTCTGCTTTTATAATCACAAAGACAAGACTGAGGTCCTAGTAATGTCAAACAGAAAAGGGGAAAGAAAAGGGCTTCTCAGCCACCATTGGAAACAAGAATCCAGAGCAACCCAGTCTCTTACAAACTCCCCGCTGGAAAGACCAAGGGGTGTGTGAACATCACGTTCTGAACAAGTTGCTATGTGACTAAATGATTTTCAGGCCAATATGTGCAGTTCACATCTGTGGGATTATCACGGGATGTATGTTCACACCCAAAACACCCCACACTATAATCCTTCTCTTGGCCCAGTTGGCTGAGGGATAGGTCAGATATTCTGTGAGCATTTCATTCACTGATATGTGCCTAGGACTTAGAAGAGCTCACAGGTACTCAGTAAATAAACATTGAATGACTGGATGAATCAGGATATCAGCAACCTTGCCTCGTGCCTCTTTGTCCCCTTGCCCCCATTTCCCAATAATGGAAGCAGCAGTTACAGACAACTTAGGATCCTGTACAGATAAGGGTTAAAAGAAACTTCAAAAATGATTTGATTCATGAACTCTCGTCTCCCTGAAATGCTTTGAGGTGACCAATTCCACCTGGAAGAACAAAATTCTCAACCACTTATAGAGCCAAATTTCCTGGCCAATAAGTATCTCCATTGTTCTAAGGGTATTATGTGACTTTGATTCAGCAAAGCTGATAGAATCTGCTTCCATCGAAGTATTCCAAACGCTATTGGTTGTTGATACTCCTAGAGCAGCCCAGGATTAAAGTAATGTTCTTTTAAAACAAACCAAAAAAGTAGCCTCTTTGAATTCACCCATTTCTCTCCTTTATCATTCCCTCTGTCACTGGTGCTTAAAATCCTGACACCCACATTAACATCCACTTACTTTTCTTAGGCCAAATGCTATCACTTCAGGCTGGCTTACCTTTCCTTTGTATCACCTCAAATTTGTTCCTAGACATTTGTGACACTTGCCCAAGAGGTCTGGCTGCTTTTCAGACTCACCCTTTCCACCCATCTAACGCATCTCTACTGAACTGATATTGAAAAAAGAAAATCTGAGCCCTACTACCTCTCAAACTTATCTCCTCACTATTCTCACACAGAAAGCCTGTTGTGGTCATATTTCCCATACATACCAGCTACATTTCTGCACGTATCAGGTACCTTTCTGCCTATGCTACTCCCCTGGCCACGACTGTCCCCTCATTTGCTCTTTACTTGCCAATAGCATATTTAAGTGCTTACAATGGAAAAAGATTAGGACTTGAAGCCATAGACCAGCTGCATGGTCTTGGGAAGGTTATTCAGCTGCGCAAAGCATCAGTTTCCTCAGCTGCAAAATTAGAATAGCAAAAATCATGATAACAATAATGACAGAATATCACAGGATTGTAGTGCAAATTAGATAGAGGCTCATTGTAAATTCTGATTCTAGTACCTTGCACTTAGGAGGATACACAAGTTGTCCACCTCACTTTCTTTCTTTGAATCTCTGCTTCCTTATTCATAAAATGAGAATACTGTATTAATAATGTCCTCCTTAAAAGACGGTGTGGTGATCAGATGAGATGTTGTTCCCACCTTTTCCTCCCAGCCCAACTCACAGGAACCCTCATTCAGACACCTTCCCCAAGGACCTTGGTTTGCAGCCATACCTACTGCCTGGGCCACTCCACAGGAATTTAGCATAGACTGTCCTTATATTTCAGGTTGTTGCTATGCTACAGTTTGTTTTAGCTTTTCATCTATTCTGACCCATCTATCTGATTGCAAGCCCCTGAGAGCAGGAATTATGTCTCCATGGAGACTTGCACACAGTAGGAAGTCAATCATCACTGCCCATGGCTGCTGGGGATAAGGATGGGGATCAGGACAGGGGTGGAAATTCCAGATTCCAGTTCTGGCTAAGTGTCCTATCCCAGAGGCCGAACAACCTGTTTGAGACTGCCTCTCCTTCTCACCCATACAATGGGAACCATTTTGCCAGAAACTGCTAAAAAATGAGATCAGCAGAAGAAATAAAGGAATAACCTGCTTATTGCTCTGCTCTCCCTCCAGTATATTCCAAACATGTGTGATAAACCATTTCTTCTTCCCCAGAGAAGGAAGGTGCAAGAGGAAATGCAGGTCCAGACCCCACAGAGCTGCCTCATGTTCCCAGGAATCCATCTCCCTGAGCGCTGCCTTGGCCCCAATGCTAAATGAGGCCTTTAACAATCCCCTTAGGACTCAAACATTCAGGACGATAAGTATGCAATTCCACAGAGGTATCATTTCAGCAGTCACACAGAGTTCAGCTATCTCCCTTGCACTATTTTTACATCTGCCCAGCACAATTTTTTGCTCACTCCCGGGTCCACAAACCAGTCAGGAGTTTCTTGTCTGGGAGCTGTGGCCTCTCTCTCAAACACCCTGGATTTAAATAAAGCAACACTCCCCCCACCTCGCATTTCTTCAAAACCAGCTCTTCCCAGACATTGATGAGAAGCAATTGAGAGTCAGGATAGGAAACTCTAATGTCCATGTCTCCCCATCCCTCATCATCACCTCCTCCCACAGAGCAGAATGAACAGCAACCGAAAGCTTTCAAACAACATAAGTTCCAATAGCAAAAACACCCACATGTATACATTAAGAGTCAATTAGGTCATTCTCAGCATTTTCTCCTTTCTCAAATAAGATGGGTTAGAGAAGTCCTGCCAACCAAGTTTCTTGTGTGAATAGATTTTATCTATTGATGAGCTGGGACTAAGAAGCATAGAGGGAAAGCTCCAGAAGGCAAGACACCCGAGTCCTACTCCCATAAATAAATATACAGGGGCAAACCTGAGCAAGTCTCAGTTGCTTCTTCTCTTCATCTTCATCATCTAACCTCGTTTGTTGAGTGCAAAGAGCAACATCTTCCTTGCCTGTTAGAATGGGGGATAGACCAGGTGATCTCTTGATCTGCCTTCCAACTTCGGAGCCTATGGATGGCTTGGGAATAGCAGGAATAAGAGCATGTTATGGAAGCCTGACAGCAATGGTTCTCAGCAGGCTGGGGCGAGGGCTGGATTTTTGGTTGCCATATATGCAGGGTGGCTCATGGGTGAGAATGATGCTCCTGGTACCTAGTGGGTTGAGGGTGCTGGTGAATAGCCTCCAATGCACAAGACAGCCCCCTCAACTAAGAATTGTCTGACCTAAATGTCAATAGTGCTGAGGTTGAGAAGTCTAAATTAATCAAAACAGGACTTTTGGGGAAAGGTGATGAAGTGAGTGAAGGAGTCCCAACATCCCCCTATCCTGAAATGAGGTGAACTTTTCCTATCTTGTACTTCAAACCAGAGAAGGGCATTATGTATATATATAAAAGTAGAGGAGTTTCTGCTACCAGGTAGATGGATCCAGACTAAAGGAAAACACTAGCTATTGAGTCACAATTCTTCTTCCCTAGGAGGTGATACAACCCCACTTCATGTAAGCATGAAAAATCTATCCCTCATGCGGAGGGTTGAGAGCTGAAGACAAGGCAAGCTGAGGGGACAACCAGGAAGGCCCGCCTCCACTCAGTGTCCATTTTGCCCCAGTTGATGGGCAGCCTTGCAATAAGCTCAGCCATGGGGTCCAAGAGCAAACACAGCCACACCAAACCAAAAGCCTGCAAGTGGGAACAGAGGGGTTCTCTACATGAGGATCCTTCTCAATCCAGTGGAACTTAGTATCTACATCCCTTCATGGGGACCTTCTTTGACACACTAGCTAGTTGCTCCAGGATAGAAGTGACACCCTGGGTGCCAGCCTATGCCCTTAGGTGAAATCTGGTTGCTGGAGAGCTCACAACACATGTAGCAACTTCCACAGCACAGAGGATAAGCTTCATGGAGATGAATTTCTTCACTGTGCCTCCTCAAGAGGCCAGATCCCTCCCAATATCTCCAAGGCCAAAGGATCTCTATCTACAAGCATCTTGTAAAGTACCAGTCTTCCCGTAGGGGTGGTTCAACATCCACAAATCAATCAATGTGATATACCACATTAATAAAAAAAAAAAAAAGGATAAGAACCATATGATCCTCTCAATAGATGCAGAAAAAGCATTTGACAAAATACAACATCCTTTCTTGATAAAACCCCTCCACCATGTAAGGATAGAGGGAACAAACCTCATCACAAAAGCCATATATGAAAGACCCACAGCGAGTATCATCCCCAATGGGGAAAAGCTGACAGCTTTTCCCCTAAGGTCAGGAACACAACAGGGATGTCCACTCTCACCACTGTTGTTCAACATAGTCCTGGAAGTCCTAGCCTCAGCAATGAGACAACAAAAAGAAATAAAAGGCATCCAAATCAGCAAAGAATAAGTCAAATTTTCTCTCTTCACAGAAAACATGATACTCTATGTAGAAAACCCAAAAGACTCCACTCAAAACTTGCTAGAACTCATACAGGAAGTCAGCAAAGTCACAGGATATAAAATCAACACACAGAAGTCTGTTGCATTTCTGTACACTAGCAATTAAGCAGCAGAAAGAGAAATCTAGGAATCAATCCTGTTTACAATTGCATCAAAAACCATAAAATACCTAGGAATAAACCTAACCAAAGAGGTAAAGAATCTATACGCTGAAAACTAAAGAACACTTATGAAAGAAATTGAGAAAGACACAAAGAAATGGAAAAACATTCCATGCTCATGGATTGGAAGAACAAATACTGTTAAAAGGACTATGCTACTTAGAGCAATCTATACATTCAATGCAATCCCTATCAAAATACCATCAACTGTTTTCACAGAGCTGGAACAAATAACCCTAAAATCCTAAAAAATCCTAAAATCCTAAAATGGAACCAGAAAAGACCCTGAATAGCCACAGCAATGTTGAAAAAGAAAACCAAAGCTGGTGGCATTACAATTCCAGACTTTGCTGTATGACAAAGCTGTGATCATCAAGATAGTATGGTACTGGCACAAAAACAAGCATATAAATCAATGGACCAGAATAGAGAACCCAAAAATGGACCCTCAACTCTATGGTCAACTAGTCTTCAACAAAGCAGGAAAGAAGAGCTAATGGAAAAAGACAGTCTCTTCAACAAATGGTGTTGGGGAAATTGGGCAGCCACATGCAGAAGAATGAAACTGAACCATTTTCTTATACCATACACAAAAATAAATTCAAAATGGATTCAAGATCTAAATGTAAGACAGGAATCCATCACAATCCTAGAGGAGAACCCAGGCAGCAACCTCTTTGACCTCGGCCTTAGCAACTTCTTACTAGATAAGAGGCAAGGGAGGCAAGGGAAACAAAAGCAAAAATGAACTATTGGAACTTCATCAAGATAAAAAGCATTTGCACAGCAAAGGAAGCAGCCCATAAAACCAAAAGACAACCAACAGAATGGAAGAAGATATTTGCAAATGTCTTATCAGATAAAGGGCTAGTATCCAACATCTATAAAGAATTTATCAAACTCAAGGTGCCTGGGTGGCTCAGCCATTAAGTGTCTGCCTTAGGCTCAGGTCATGATCCCAGAGTCCTGGACTGAGCCCCACATCGGGCTCCCTGCTCAGTGGGAAACCTGCTTCTCCCTCTCCCACTCCCCCTGCATGTGTTCCTTCTCTCACCGTGTCTCTCTCTGTCAAATAAATAAATAAAATCTTAAAAAAAAAAAAAAAGAATTTATCAAACTCAACACCCAGAAAATAAAAAATCCAATCAAGAAATGGGCAGAAGACATGAAGAGACATTTCTCCAAAGAAGACATCCAAATGGCCAACAGACACATGAAAAAATGCTCCACATCACCTGGCATCGGGGAAATACAAATCAAAACCACAATGAGATACCACCTCACACCGATGAGAATAGCTAAAATTAAAAAGTCAGGAAATAAAAGATCTTGGTGAGGATGCAGAGAAAGGGGAACCCTCCTACACTGTTGGTGGGGATGCAAACTGCTGCACTCTTGAAAACAGAATGAAGGGTCCTCAAAAAGTTAAAAATACAACTACCCTATGACCCAGCAATTATATCCAAAGGATACAAAAATAGTGATTTTAAGGGGCACATGCACCCTAGTGTTTATAGCAGCAACATCCACAATAGCCAAACTATGGAAAGAGCCCAGGTGTCCATCAACAGATGAATGGATAGAGAAGATGTCACACACACACACTGGAATATTATTCAGCCATCAAAAAGAATGAAATCTTGCCATTTGTAATGACGTGGATGGAACTAGAAAATATTATTTTAAGCGAAATGACTCTTAACTATAGGAAACAAACTGAGGATTGCTGAAGGGAAGGTGGGTGGGGGGATGGCATAATTAGGTGATGGACATTAAGGAGGGCACATAATGTGGTGAGCACTGGGTGTTATACTCAACTGATGAATTATTGAACTCTACATCTGAAATTAATGATGTACTCTATGTTGCCTAATTGAACTTAAATAAAAAAAAAGTCAGAGAAAGACAAATATCATATGATCTCACTCATATTTAAGAAATAAAACAGAAGAACATAAGGGAAGGGAAGGAAAAATAACATAAGGTAAAAACAGAGAGGGAGGCAAACCATAAGAGACTCTTAACTCTAGGAAGCAAACTGAGGACTGAAGGGGAAGTGGGTGAGGGGATGGGGTAATTAGGTGATGGGTATTAAAGACAGCACTGATGGAATGAGCACTGGGTGTTAAATGCAGCTGTTGAATCACTAAATTCTACTCCTGAAACTAATAATACATTCTATGTTAACTAAATTGAATTCAAATTAAAAACTAAAAAAAAAAGCGCCAGTCTCCAAGCTTAACATATGTGAGGATGAATCTAACTGCAGCCAGGTGAACATGAGAAGACCCAAACGCAGCCATGCTTTTTAGAATCACTACAAGGCTGAAATAGTTCTCTTCTCATTCATGGATGAGTAAGCAAAAAACAAAACAAAAAAACTTTAGAGACCCTTATGTCTATTGCAGCATTAGTCACAATAGCCAAGATATGGAAGCAACCCAAGTGTCTATCAATAAACAATTAGATAAGGAAGATACTGTATATACAGACCATGGAATAATATGCAGGCATAAAAAGGACAAGATTGTCCCATTTGTGACAACATGGATGGACCTGAGGGTATTATGCTAAGTGAAATAAATCAGACTGAGAAAGTCAAGGACCATACGATTTCACTCATATGTGAAATCTAAAAACAAACAAATGAGTAAACAAACAAACAAAAAACAGAATCAGTCCTATAAATACAGAGAATGAACTGATGATTGTCAGAGGGAAAGGGGTAGAAGGATACACAAAACGGGAGAAGGGGAGAGGGAGATACAGGCTTTCAGTTATGCAATGAATAATTCATGAAAGTAAAAGGCACATCATAGGGACATATAGTCAGTAATACGGTAATAGCATTGTACAGTGGCAGGTGGTAGCTACACTTGTGGTGAGCATAACATAACATACAGAGAAGTTGAATCACTATGTCGTACACCTGAAACTAATATAATATTGTGTGTCAACTATACTCAGAAAAAAGAATTTTTTTAAAAATAAACTTAGGGATATAAAAGTATTCTGCAGCATGTAAGAAAGAGGCAAATATAGTACAAAAGAGACAGAAGAAAGCAATTTGGGAGAAAGATTTACCATTTTAAGAAAAATTAGGCAGCAGCCTCTTTTTTTGTTAAAGTTAATATGAAATCTTGATTTTAAGAAATAAAACATGGGGCGCCTGGGTGGCGCAGTGGGTTAAGCATCAAACTCTTGGTTTTGGCTCAGGTCATGATATCATGATCATGAAATCAAGCCCTATGTGGGGCTCTGCACTCAGTGTGGAGTCTACTTGAGATTTTCTCTCCCTCTCCTTCTGCTCCCTCCCATTCTTGTTCTCTCTCTCTAAAAGAAATAAATAAATATTTTTAAAAAAAGAAATAAAAGATGAAAGGATTAGACATAGAATAAGTAAAAAAGAAGCCTGCAGAGATAAAGAACAGATGCAGTAAAAATGCTATAGCAGAATTTAAATTTTTGTTAAAGCAGTAATAAGAATGAAGAAAATTAAATCATATGTAGAGGATAAACACAAAAATTTCACCCAGAGGCAGAGGAAAATGACAAAGGGAGGAAAAATATTAAAAGGGAAAATTATTTGGGCGCCTGGGTGGCTCAGTTGGTTAAGCGACTGCCTTCGGCTCAGGTCATGATCCTGGAGTCCCTGGATCGAGTCCCGCATTGGGCTCCCTGCTCGGCAGGGAGGCTTCGTCCTCTGACCCTCCCCACTCTCATGTGCTCTCTCTCATTCTCTCTCTCTCACATAAATAAATAAAATCTAAAAAAAAAAAAAAGGGGGGGGAAATTATTTTTTTAAAAAGGGGGGGATTATCTATATGCATGACAAAAGTGCCCCAATACAGGGATGATTAGTGTTCTCTCAGAAGAGATCAAAACAAGTGAATCAGAAGTTATATTATAAAAAGAATGTCAAAGAAGAAAACTTCTAGGAATTGAAAAAGGATTACCTCAACCAAAAGAGTATGGCAGCAAGTGACATTCAAGGCCGGGGCATAACAATGTAATGTGTTTTCTGCCTTTTTCCTCTGGGACTCTCTCTCTTGGAAACCAGCCTCCGTGCCGTGAGAAAAGCAAGCAGCCACATGGGGAGGCCACGTGTAGGTGTTCTGGCCGACAGTTCCAACTAATGTCCCAGCCACAGGCAGCATCAAATGCCAAACACGTGAGTGAGCCTTCGGATAACTCCAGCCCCCAGGCAGCCAGTCACCTCTAGCTTTCAAATGCCCCCAAGTGCCCCCAAGAGGAGCTGTCCCTGCAAGCCCTGGATGAAATGCAAGTTCATGAGCAAACTGAATGTCGGTTGCTGTTTTAAGCCACTCTGCTTGGGGGTTTCATTGCACAATAAATCCTTAAACCAACCAGAAGCTTCCCAACCAAAAGGAGGCAAAACAGATTATTAAGCAGTGGCTCTTGCATGGTGACTGGTGTGGCTGCCTCAGAACTGAGATAAGAGTAATGTGAGGGGAGCAGAGGGTTCATCTGGGGATTCAGATTCATGTCCCTCCCCAGCAGTATCATGGAAGCGGCTGCCACCGAGCTGTTCTGGGTCCTGAGAACACTAAATCTTCAGAGGCTTTCCAAAACACCCACCATGGTTATCTAAGAGACTCCCTGGCAATTGCCTACAGTTAATATCTGTTGGACGAGTTCCCTACGCACATACACACAACACTGCAAAGTGATTTATGTGACTAACAAAGACATCTTTCAATATTTATAGTTCAACTTGGAGAGTCCCTTGCCAATGGATCCAGGAACTACTTCAGTGGAATAAACAAGGAGGGTTGTCCTCCACTATTTTTAAACCAGCTTTGAACTGTAGCAAACTACAACTCCCCAAGGTGTTGGGGGAAGAAAAGGGCAATGCCTACCTAGCACCTGGGGATCTGAATTCTCTTGGCAACTGATGTCCCATTCCCAAAGCTTCCTGAAGTCCTCCTTCACTGTGTCCTGTGGACATGGGACTCCCCACTTCCCTTGGGCCACCATCACCAGTAGAACCTAGGGCAGCTTCCCAGGAGCTGGTAAGAAACAGTTCTGGGCAGCTGACTCATCCCTAGTGTACTCCCTCTGGGAGAGTCAGAACAGCTGCTTAAGACACACAATATAGCCACATGACAGTGGGGGGAAAGGGGGGACACAGGGAGAGAGTAGAAAGTACTGAGCCTTTTAAAAACAAAACAAAGGGCTTAATATGTAGTGGCCAAGTATACTAAATTTATTCCTGCCCACCAAGAGGCCAAGCTAGGCCCTGAAAACAGAGGTGTCCCCGTTACTTCAGAAATGAACTTCAATGGAACACAAAACAGAGATGGAAGAGAAACAAGGGCAGGCACAGTGTGGCTCAGCAAACCAGCCTTTCTGATATCATGTCCAGATTCCATCTCACCCGGCCCTTTGGGCAAACCCCAAAACCAGGCCTGCTTCCTGCCTCTAGCACTCTCCTTGCCCACCTCAGCACCTGACTGGGATGGTCCTCCCTGCCCCTCCCCCCATTGACCATGAAGACAAGTGCCAAGGCCTGTTTTCACTTAATGGTTTTATAAAGAATTCTGCAAGGAAATTTGACCCAGGAAGCCTCAAAAATAATCAACACAGGGAAGTAATAATTGTCCAGAAATCTTACCAAGTTCTAACATCTCAGGGTGGAGCCGGACTGCAGGCAGGGGCTGTGTGGGAATGGGCTGACCAAGTCCTCACTGAGGGCTCACAGAGGAACAGGCCCCGAGAAGAGGATCAGCCTATAACTGCCTTTCTTCTCTGCTGGTCACAACTGGGCTTTGGGAAGGCTTCCTCCAAAGACTTCGTCATGGTCTTCATTGTCAGATTAGTTCTACCCCCTTCCAAAAAAAAAAAGTTATAAAAAGTTATATTTTAGGGAATGTTCTGACAGGAAACCATCGGTCCCCTAATCCCTCCCCCACTTTACTTGCAAAGTTGGCATAATTTGAAACCCCCAGGAACTTAAAGTCTAGACAAGCCATAATTCACCAGGCTTGAGGATTTTCCTGTCCTTTCTTGATTTCATTTTCTTCCCCTTTTTTCTCATCTCTTTTTTTTTCCCCTTCCACTGCCTTCAGGCTAGAACATTATCTTTTTCTTCCCAAACATACCAACCAAGTTTTTTGCGCTTCTATTCTATACCTACCTTTTAGTCTCCTATGCCCTGGTATTCTCCACCCAGATTCCTATCAGCCCCTTTTCCCATGTCCTGCATAACAGAATTCACTTTCCACCATAGGGATTCCTAGACCCCCAGCCCCTCAGTGGTGCCATTACACAGAGGCTCCAGTCCTACCCATGTGCTCTCAGGCTTAGTAACAGCTCTGAATTAGCTAACAACTCCCACAGCCTGTAACACTAATAGAAATGTGGTAAACTATTCAAAGATCAGCTTTGGTCCTAACCAAGTCTTTGTATCCAGTGAGTGGATCTGTCTGCCTGCAGTAGAAAAAAAAAAAAAAAGAATTATAGCTAACATATAATAGTGCTTTCTATATGCCAGAAATTATTCTAAGCATTTTATAAACAACATTTCATTCACTCCTGATGTAACCTACTCTATGAGGTTATTGTTATCCCCATTTAACAGAGGAAGAAATTGGGGCCCAGAGAGGTTATGCAGATTACAGGTAATAACTTTCTGCAGGAGTAAGTGGCAGAACCAGGATTCAAATTTGGGCAGTATGGCTCCTGAGTTTGGACTCTTTACCATGATGCCATATTGCCCATAAGATATGAAGAAAAAGCATTTGGGAAAAACCCAAGATCATCTTTTGTAGTGGAAAGAACAATATATAGAGTCCAAAATTAGTGGTGGCACAGAATAGCTATGTGATGTGGAGCAAAATACTTAACTCTCTCCACTTCAGTTTCTTTATCTGTAAAATAGGAAGAACTATACTAATTCACAGGATAAGTGTGAAGATTAAATAAGAACATACAGGTGCAAGGGAAATGTGTTCTAGGAATTACACTCCCTTGCTTGACAAGAGAGGCCAGAAATAACAGATACCTCAACAAGAAAATTGATCTAGCTCACGCATTAAAAAAAAAAAAAAAAAAAGGCAAAAGGTAGACAGTCCTAGTCTGGTTTTATAGCTCCACGTTGTTGTTAGGGGTCCAGATACTATATTTCTCTACAATCCTTAGCACCACCTTCAAGATTATCTCATGGTCCAAATGGCTGCTGCAACTCCAGCCATCATGTCTACTTACCAAGGGAAGTAGGGAGTTAAAGATTAGAAAGAGCCTGCAATAGACTTGCTGATTGTCTCCAGGTTAGTGCACTTTCCCAGAATTCCCACCCAACAACTTCCTACATTTCATTGTTAGAACTTAGTCAGATGACCATATCCAGCAGCAAGGGATGCCAGGAAACATGGCCTCATTACTGAGCACATTGCCATCTGAATGACATCAGGGTTCTTGCCCTAAGTAAAAAGGGGATGGGAATATTGGTTAGGCAACCAGCAGTCCTGGCCATAAAATGATACTAAATTTTATTGAGCATCAACTCCCTGCCAGACACTTCACATAAATTTTTTCATTTGATCTTCATAATAACCCAGAAAGATTTGGAAGTTTTCATTATATTTATAGATAAGGAGATGGGATCAGAGAAAATAAGCAACACAGGTCCATTGGGGAAGCAAATACAAGCCAGATCTAACTTGAAAATTTGAACTCTATCCACACCATTCAGCCTCCAAAGTTTCCTCCGTGGAAAAATATTTTGCAAAGTCAGGCACCATGTTCATCTTCAAGACTTCTGTTGTATTAATACTTCAAATTATTTCTCAGTTTCTTCCCTGGAGAATGTGAGGGAGTAACTTCAATTACTTTGTAAGAACTGCAGAAACAGAGCTGCATACCATTTCCATTTGTGAGGGAGAAACATTCATTAAACATATACACATATGCGTCCCAGTTACTGATGTCCATACTTTGAAAGCATTTTCTGGCCTCTCTCTCCACAGTCAAAATAAACAGGCAGAAAAGGTCACTTGTGCCGAAAGCAGACCATCAATGTGATTAATACCTAGGCCTCAAGTTCCAAGCCCCCCTTCCTGCAGCCACAGATTGTTTATATTAGAAAGAAAAGATGATCTTTATGTTTTTTATCCTTTCGATCAGTTCTGAAAGGAGGGATGGCAGAGAACACAGAAGCATCACAACAGAATTCTGCCTTTGCATGCTGGGTCCATTCCAGAAGTCAGAGTGTTGGAAGAGTGAGGAGGTGCAATGCAAGGAAGGAAACAGCAATGTCTGAATAGTTGGAAACAGGCTCTCCAACACTTTGTGCTCAGTCTCAGTAGAAGCTTCCATGCAATTTGCTTCTCTGCCTAAGTAGAAGACAATCCTGATTTGCACCAACTGGGCATAAATTGTTGCCACTACTCACTCTTCCTAAAAAGTGACCCTCAGGACATGTAGATAACTCACCTGAAAGTGAGACCTTGCTTTTCAGCTCCCTCCACACTGCAGGTAGGGAGGCTGATTTGCAGGCATCCAGCACTTCATGACTTCTACAGTCTTTTTAAGTGTCTGGAATACTACTCCCCTGCCCACACAGCTACACTGCTTTGGAGAGAAATCAGGTCTTTTATTCCACTTCAGAAATACCATATATGACCTATTAGTATTCTTTCCTGAGAACTAATTTTGAGAACAGAGAATGGGGACAACACAAATGTGGGAAAAGACAGTCTGGTGAATTGAAGATGAATTTCTTCACCTTCTAAGTTTTTCTTTTGGATTAATCTAGCTGTAAGTTTTTCTACTAACAAAGATACTCTGAAGCAAAAAGAATTTTGATGGTGAAAGAAAGAAGAAAGAAAGAGAAAGAAAGAAAGAAGAAAGAAAGAAAGAAAGAAAGAAAGAAAGAAAGAAAGAAAGAAAGAAAGAAAGAAAGAAAGGAAGGAAGGAAGGAAGGAAGGAAGGAAGGAAGGAAGGAAGGAAGGAAGGAAGAAAGAAAGAAAGAAAGAAAGAAAGAAAGAAAGAAAGAAAGAAAGAAAGAAAGAAAGAAAGAAAAGAGAAGAGAAGAGAAGAAAAGAAAAGAAAAAAGAAAGGAAGGCAGGAAGGAAGGGGGAAGGGGGAAGGGGGAGGGAGGGAAAGAAAGAAAAAAGGGGAGGAGGTATATTTTCAAAGTATGTTTAAAAAGCATGAGGAGGGTTGGGTAGGCTATGAAGGAGCCAGAAGAGGAGAGAAGGGGCATCTGAGAGTTGGAGGAAAAGAACATCTGGGAGGCAAGAGAGAGAACTAAAAAGAAGCCCGAGGAATTTTCCATCTTTGTACTACACAACATCTCCTGGAACCAGCATCAAAGTGCAACAGAAAGGAGCTCTTCTAAGGCTGAATTTGTACCAGGACTCACATGGACTCCTAGCAGTGAGGCTGGAGGGCAAAACTTAACACAAGAAACTAGAGGAGGGGGAATTTCAGGCCAGTAATACAGGAAAAGATGACTGGCTGGAATTTTTTCACCTACACTGGAGGCTGGTCATGCAGTTTGTGTGCTCTCTATGCCAGGTGAATGCTGTCCCTGACAGATGATGTGAAGTCAGAGTGGAAAGAGTCTCTGAACCAAGTTGCAAGACCTCTTACTCATTTCAGTGCTGTTTTTAGATCCAAGTAAAGGGTGGTCCTGCCTTGGACACCCAACTGCAGCTCTGACCAGTTTCTATAAAACAAGGAGTTCACATGGCCAAGGGGAGTTCACATTTCCATTCTGGACCACTCTCTGGGTACTGAGGATCTTGCTTGCCCAAACATCCCCAAGCCTGCTTGCTGGCATGGCACTGGGCCTCTTCTGAGGTCTGTCCTACTGATAATAGACTGCACAGCTAGTATGTGCCACCTAAGCCCAAGAGGCAGCTTTTTGAAGGAGCGAGTAGACAGAACTTGGACATGGGCACAATAAGCCCCTCCTAGTCCTGTTGGATTTGATGTTGAGGAGGGAAAAGCCTGGGTGATGCCCAGGAACCAGTTCTCCCATGCTATACCACAGCAGTACAAACTCTGAAGATTTTAGAAAGTCAAACTTTAAACCTGGCCTTCCAGCTCATTATTGAGCTATGTTTGTCAAGATAGATAGGACATATTTTATTAAACACCCTGTAGCTTGACTTAAAATGTTGACTATTTAGACATAGGATATATAAGCTCCCATTTGTACTCTTGCCCTAGGCTCTGCAAGTTTGAGGGTGAGCCCACTGGGTTTCACTAAAATCTTTTCACTCAAACACTAGACCCAAGGACAGGACATGGTGGAAGGAAGGCGAGAGGGTCTAGGTTTTGTCACCAATTATCTGTGTGTCCCAGGACCAGTAATATCCACTCTCCAAGATTCAGGGTCTTCTCAACGCTATTAGGCAAGAAGTTCCACTAAATTTCAACATTCAGCAACCAAGGAAATCTAGGGCTTGATCCACCAACAAGGAAATGAGGCAGACAAGGGTTTTTCTAATGTTAAGCTACCATGAGAATTAATGCAGAAAGAGCTCCAATATCCTGCCTTTGCATTGTCCATTTTTCCATTGAGAGAACTATTTTTAACAGACCCCTGAATAATAAGAAGAAAACTCTCCACAGATCTAGAGCTGTGGAAATTCTGGCACTCCAGGACCCACATGATCACATTTTTGTGTGATTAGTACAAGGTTTTTCAGATAGGTATTTGTTTGCGTTGTAGGAACAGTTCCAAAATCAATAAGAAATGTTATAGCTTATCGCTCCCAGAAGGGAAAAACAATAAAGAATTTTGTAAACCATGTCTGGGAGCCTGAGAAGTTCACGCATTCATGTCTAATGCAGAACAGTCAGAGCCCTGGAGACAGCATTTGAGGAGCCACTTCTCCCAACCAGAGGAAGCGGCCCAGAGAAACCGCAATACAAGAAGATGGGACTACCAGATGATTGCACTTTCCTTACCACCTGTGTTCAACCCAGATGGGAGACGGCAGCAGGAAGCACAGACCCCCCTGAAATGCACAGGAGTCTATGCTTTCTGTGAGAGAACAAACTGGATTCTGTTTGTGACATTATAACTCATTTGCTAACCTGGATGAAGAAGTGCATAGAGCAATATATGGCAGGGAAGTGGCAGTTCAAAGCACAGATATAAATCATACCAAACAAAAATGAAAGCAAGCTAGTCAGCGGCAACAACATGTAGGAGGATACAGCAGTTCACAGAGCCCAAAGAAAGACAGATCATTCACTGTGATGTGGCTTTCTAAACTGTGACAGTGCTGTCGGGAACAGAAGCATGGGATGCAGGTGTGAGAGAAATCAGGACAGAAGAGTGTTGACATTGTATTTTGGGAAAGAAAAAGGAGGGGCCCAGAATAATACAAAACATAACCTTGGGTGAAAGGAAAAATGATGCCACCAAAAGAAATGAAGAAGGATCTGGGACTGGTCAGACCCAAGTTTAAGGTGGTAGCAGGATATCTAGGTACGGCTATGCCGTAGGTGTCTGGAGATTTGAGGAAAAACCAAGGAAAAAATACATAGTTGGAGCTGTGTATTGGAAATCATTCAAAATTGGGATCAGAGATGAAACCCCCAAAGCTACTGTATGCTGAAAGGAAAAAGTGAATATTGCTTGGAGGTTCATGGTTAGGTTCACTGTGAGGGAATGGAAGAAGATAATGGGGCCAGAGGGGAAAGAAAGGGAAGGGAAAGGAAAGGAGAGAGGGGGGATGGAGGGAAGAAAAAATAAGAAAGAGAAAGAAAAGAAAATGGTATCTGGAGAGCTAGAAAGAGAAGCAGAACAGAAGAGTTAAGAAAAAGAGATTCAAAAAGCAGAGTGCAGCCAAGTTTAAGTTAAGAAACCTGAGAAAACATATGAGGATCTTCAAATTGGAAGTGACCTTTGGAGAGAATCATTTAGAGGGAATGTCAGAGCTAATGCCAGGTGGACAGGTTAAGGATAAGGGCAGAGGAATTAGAAACTGCAAGTGTACACTACTCTTTTGAGAGGTTAGGCACCAAAGGGATGATAGTCAAGACATCAACAGCAGAGGACACAAGAGCATGACTTTAAGAAGGGAAAACTAGTCAAGTACCCAGCACAACAGAGAGATGGCAGTTTCCTGAGGCCCATTCTTGTTCCAAGAATGCCAGAAATGAACAGGTTACCCCACAGCCATTGGGCAAGTGCCAAATAACCTCCATGTTACTCCAATCCTGCTTCACTGCTATCAGAGCTGATTAGAATTGAGGGTTTGGAATGTGCCTGGATTTTCTCAGAGAAAGGAGCAAAAGAAACACAAGACATTGTGATAAGCAACACATGCACAAAAGTTGGCCAGAGCAATTCCAAAGGTAAAGGTTGATCTTTATGGGAAATGACTCAAATGTCCCCATGGATCTACTGAAATAGGGCTTTTACAGACTTAAGTACAATAGGCTATCAACATGATAGGGACACAGGAAACCTAATTATGGCCACAGAGTTGCCATTCCCTTTGGGTGACCTAAGACAATCTCCTCAAACTCTGAGCTTCCATTTTCTTATCTAAGAAAAATAATATCTCCCTGACCTATTATTACACAGGTGCTGGGAAATGAAGATACTTCATAAACTACAGAGATCTCTACAAATATATATTTTGTAATTCTTTTGTTGTACCACTGAAACAGATAAAATTGTATTCTTAATGGTCTCGGGCACTTGAAATATCAATTTTAAACCTTGCATATCATGATAACCTTGCATCAAAGTTGCATTGAAATCTGCTGTCTGAAATATTCAGGAGGAAATATTATGCACATGGAAGTAAGTTGGGGGCCTGCTTTTCCCTCTACTCTTAAGACTGATGATGCAAACAGTTTTCAGTGAAACATGCTTATAAGTACTTCCCTCAGAGTCTTACTTTGAGTGGTATCAGCAAAGGAAAAAGGGAAAGTAAAACAAATCAGAATTCTTCCCACCGATCAGGGGACTTTAAAATTTTTTAAGTTTTGCTTCAAACTGACAAAAGGATTTTTCATTTTATATTTTATGTGGGTAGAGAACAGACTAGCAAGGGACTAATTCAATCGAGCTGTTATATTTTATGAGTTCATTTGAATTTCCTAACTGAATTATAGCTTCTTAATTCAGTATTTTCCATTTAAATTTTGGTGTTATAAAACACATTTCCATAGAAAAAAATCTGGTCTCTTTATCTGGGAGCTCTCTAAATCTGGGAGCATTTAGTAGCCAAAAATAGAAAAAACATTTTTTTTTTTTTAAGTTCAACTTTGATCAACAGCTTCTGTTCCTCAGAAATCAGAAAGGTGGAGAGGTAGGGGTTTAGGTATAATTAAATACCTAGATGTGAAGGCTGAAATAACTGATTCAAAAATTTAAACTGGAGCATAGTTAAGATTGAAAAGAAATCATTTTCTTCAGATATAAGAAGGGCCTTATTTAAAATGGAATACCAGTGTTGTTTTGTTTCTATTAGGAAATAAATATATATCCCAGCGCTTTGCCAGTGTCAAGAACATAGCAAGGTTTTCAATGAATACCTGTCAAATGAGAAGTTTTCAAATGGACCTAAATTATACCATAAGGAGCCGAAGTTATACATGAAGAAATGAAGAATAATTCCAAGTGAAATAACATAGCTATCACACAGTGGAATGACTTACTCAGACATATTATTGGTATTCAAGCACCTCACTGGGAAGTTAAATAGAAGGCTGGATTCTTTTTTTTTTTTTTAATTTTATTTTTTTTATTCTTATGTTAATCCCCATACATTACATCATTAGTTTTAGATGAAGTGTTCCATGATTCATTGTTTGTGCACAACACCCAGTGCTCCATGCAGAATGTGCCCTCCTCAATACCCACCACCAGGCCAACCCATCCTCCCACCACCCCCCTCCCCTCCAGAACCCTGTTTGTTTTTCAGAGTCCATCGTCTCTCATGGTTCGTAGAAGGCTGGATTCTTAACTCTTTGACATGATTTGCTTGCAGTTCTGCCTAAAGACAAAACATTTCAAGACAACCTACCAAGTCCATCCCTTATGGGGATTTCATAAAATATCCAAATTTGAAAGTGAAGTAGAGTAGGCAAAGTGAAGAAATTAGGTCGGAAGGATATTTTTCTTCCTATAAATAATGCTGTGGTTTATAAACCTATCTCTGTTTCTGAGTTGGAATGCTTTGGATAAATAGTAAGTATGGTGTCTTCAAAATTCAAAATTTAAGATCATCACCATGCTTAGTATCAGGCCCCATTTGCTTCACTGGACAGAGAAAGGACTATAAATCATCTGTATTTGACCTTCTTTATGATATCCCTCAGCTAGCTCTCAGACACATTTATTGAAAATCTACTATTCTCCTCAAAATAACCCTGCAGAATTCAGAAATATAGGTAATTTAGCTCAGAACACCTAGGTATTAATTGGCAGGATCTGGGGGCACCTGGGTGGCTCAGTCGGTTAAGCGTCTACCTTCGGCTCAGGTCATGATCCCAGGGTCCTGGGATCGAGTCCTGCATCTGGCTCCCTGCTCCACGGGGAGCCTGCTTCTCCCTCTCCCTCTGCCTGCCACTCCCCCTGCTTGTACTCTCTTTCTCTGTCAAATAAGTAAATAAAAATCTTTAAAATTAAAAAAAAAAATTGGCAGGATCTGGATTTATATCCAAATATGCCTGATTCAAGTTTAATCTTCAGCACCTCTTTGATCATGTGGCTATTTCCATCTGACAAAAAAATCAGAAGATAGTTTACATTCACCACTTCCTGTTCTTTCCATATAAAAGAAGAAATCTATATTCTAGTGATTCCCCGGAGTCCATGGCCCATGGAGTCAACTCTTCCGTGAGCTGGAACGTGATCTCAATGACCAATATTGCAAAGGCCTGTATATTATGGGCATGAAGAATCATGGAGGCCTCCTTCCTCCAGCAAAGTGTGGCTCCCAGCTATAATACAGGCCAAAGAAAAGAGGCCATCACCTCCTAACCTGGTCATTTTCCTCCCCAGAAAGTTTGCCGACTTCCAGGCCCCATGGAGAACTAATGTTTCCATTGAGCCCATTAATAGAATGGCCTTGCAACTGTGTTTGCTCGTCTGCTTGTATTTACTACCTAATATTCCAACTTTGTCCGTATGCCCAGGGGTCTTGGCAACAGGAGGTTTCCAAAAGTCTAATAAATAATTATATGCAATATTTACTGCAGTCTATTCCTATTACACCAGATCCCATTAAAATCAAAAGAAAAAAAAAATGCTGATTCTTTTCCCAGAACACTGGACCATATGCTATAAAGTATCTCCTTGTTAGGCAAAATAGGCAAAAGGATTTGGGGGGTTTTTTAAAGACCATTTCCCTCAACTCAAATAAAGTCTTTCTGATGTAAAAAGTCTTTGAAGGTTTCATTACTACTTGTTAGTTATGAGTGCCTCTCCTGTTACGTATGGTTTGAGCCAAGGCTAATGATGCTGAAATGCCAAAGGAAAACCCTTTTTAGTGGCATACATCATCTTTCCAATTAGAGTTGGAAAACTAACATTTGAACATTTGCCTTTGAGATTTTCCTGCCTGATTGCACAAAAGGAAACTCCACATCTGCCCCTAGATCAGTTCCTGTCTCCAAAGTAATTTCTAGTCAATTCAAAAAATGGGCGGGGGGAATTGGAGGGAGAGTTGAATCATGAGAGACTATGGACCTGAGAAACAAACAGGGTTTTAGAGGGGAGGGGGGAGGGGGGATTGGTTAGCCTGGTGATGGTATTAAGGAGGGCATGTACTGCATTGAGCACTGGGTGTTATACGAAAACAATGGATCGTGGATCACTACATCAAAAACTAATGATGTATTGTATGGTGACTAACATAACATAATAAAATTAAAAAAAAAAAAAGATACTTGCCACACTCCTCCTTTTCTCCATTTCCATAAGAGAAATGATGAATAAAATGTGAAGAACAAATTATTGTCTAATAATGTCTTCTGTGGTGTTTTCTGACATACACAGCATTTCCATAAACACCATTTAATTTTGTATTAGCTTTGCAAAAACTCCATGAGGTAAATATGATTGTAGTGATTTTCCAGATAAGGAAACTATGGCTCAAAGAATTCTAGCCCAAAATCACACATGACTATAAAGAGTCCACTCCAGATATTAATAGAACCTGCCAGTTGTCCCCTAATATATTCTCTCTCTTCACTTAGTAATAGAACCCCCAATTTTTGGCTGGGCACATGGCCATCCAGGGAAAAAAACCAACATATCCCAGATTTCCTTCTAACTAGGTGGGACCATACCATTAAGTTTTGTCCATTGGTATTTGAGGAAAAAAGGCATATGCAGCTTCCAGGAAGGGCGTGAGTGGTACCATGTACTCTTTCACACCTTTCTTCTTCCTACTTGCTAGAATGTGGACATGATGGCAGGAATGGGAGCAGCCACCTTGGACCATCAGGTAACCTTGGCCATGGAGGTCCTACATGGCAGACCCACAAGCTAGAAGGAGCCAGGGTATCTGCCAACTTTGTGGGACAAAGCAGCCAATGCTAGACAGCCTACATCCTGACATTAATATAAGAAAGAAATAAAGCAAGATGAAAGAGCAAACTCCTGCCTTATTTAAACTATTGTCATTTTGATTTTGTAACTACTCACAATTGAACCTAACTTTAACTGAGAACTAAGTCTAACTGATAAGCAGCTTGACCTCTCTACAATATGATGGAGATAAATAACAAGAAAGAAATGATTTGATGAGACTGGATGGCTTCTTTGCAAATAACCAGTTGAGATGGTGACTCGAATGGGGCTTAACATAGCTGCTTGACCAATTAATTTGCATTGAAACTCATTTTGCTATCTTAGTCCTCTTGGGTAGAAAAGTGACTATAATCACATCCTCCTTCTAAACCAAACTATCCAACCTCTGAAATATTAACCTTCCCTAAGCAGCATCTAGTAGAAAGGCAAATCATGGAGGTGAAAGTTACAACAACTGATGTGACATTTTGAAAGGTATGCTGCTGAATGTCTAGTTCTGATATCAAATCATTCATTAAATCCCCTGAGACACAAGACACTAATAACATGTTCTTTCCACCTTTAAGGCAGCCCTGTGAGGGGCTCCCGTTGTCTTTTCATCCTAGGTCTGGGCTGGGGGTCTTCCAGGCAAATCCTAGAAGGCTCTGATGGAAACCAGGTGGGCAAGAACACATCACAGGCCCAAGCTGGAGAATGCACCTCAAAAAGCCCATGCAAGGCATAGGCTCATCTGGGACCAGGCCATGGCAGTCTGCACTAGGGAACTGGGAGATTTGGGCAAGGAACTGAGAAGTCCAGATGGGAAGCCTGGGAGGGAGCAGGCACTCTAAATCATGGGGTGTAGCATTGTACAATGAGCCCCAGACTCTGCCTATAAAACCAGAGCTTCTGAAAGTGCATGCTTGGCCAGAGCCATAAGCCCCTATTACTAAGCAGGATGTCTCATGGTTCGGATGGGGAGCAGAGGGCTTGAAGAGCATGAGGGACTTGCCTGCAGTCTTGCATGTTGTTGGGGCTGGGCCCAACACTGGTGCTCACCACTCCTACCTCCCACCTCTCTGCCCCACTCTCCAGCCTCAGCCTGCTAAATCTTCTAAGGACGTGGCCTAAGCTTAGTCCCCAATTGCTACACCCCACACCACTCAAATGAGGAAAAGGGGAATTGGGTGGTCATTCACCAAATGCAGCACTTGATCCCCCATGCCTGGCAGGTCTCCCCTGTCTGGGAGTTCACTCACCGTCTCTCCCAGGAAGCCACTCCGATTCCTCAGGGTGTGCTAAAAGCCCCTTCTCTGTGTCCCCAAAATACTCTGTACCTGCCACAATCTTAAATTGTATTCTGTTAGGATAATCTTTTTTGCTCAGATGTCTTCCCCTACTGAAATTTAAACTCTGTGAGGGCAAAGGCTCTTACTTATTTATCTCTGCCCCTAATGACCTGCACTGTTTTATCATTTTATTTATAACATTCAATTTAATTCTCACATCACCTTTACTGTACCCATTCTACAGATGAGGAGACGGGGGCACAGAGAAGCTCTGGAACTTGACTCAATTCCACAGGAAAACTATGTAAGGGGCAGAGCTGGGACTTAAACTCCCATGAGCCCTGAATCACTCTGTTGTACTGTTTCGTCCACATCAGATTAGGAGTTTCATCCTCATTTTTCAACAGATAGGCAAGAGACTTGTTCTGCCCCGTCACCTCCAGACCTGGAATGCAAGGCTTCTGTAGCAGACCATGGCTATGCCCTGCCGGTGCCCAGGGCATGTGATACTGTGCTCAAGGGATGTCCAAATGCTAGCATCAGGGTCTCCTGCCTCCAGAACTTCTTTTCCAGAAGTCTCTACCCATGTGTGGCACACCAGAATGCCAGGGAATTTAATTTCTCTGAGGAGCCTTCAACCAACATCTCTGGGGAGTTGCTATTTAAATGCCCCAGCTCCCTGGGGTCATTCTGAAGCATGTGTTTGTACCATTTCCCAGAGTTCCCCACAGGATTAAGCCCCAGGTGCCCACTCTGGCAGCCTGCATGGTAACACACGCTGTATTACTGCCTTCCCTTCTTGGTACTGTAGTCTAATTCCCTAGTGGAGTCCTCTGTACTTCCCAAGTACACTCTTTATACTTTTGTTTCAAAGTCTACTTCTGGGGGAGACCAGCTGCTGTGTTGTACAGCCATGAAAGGCTCTTTCTTCTTATCCAGATCAGTGGACAACTCCAGTTATCTCTAAAACACTATCAGTTCAACTTACTTCAATTTGATAATGATTTATGGAGCATCTACCATGTGCCAGGAATTATGTTCGGTTCTGGGAATGCAAGAATGGACAAGTGCAGAGGAGATGGACAGCAAAGTACTGAACTATTAGGGTGTTACTGGAGTATATATAAGAGGTTCCTAACAGAGATTAAAGGGAAGGGTGCCAAATAAGGCCTCCTGGAAGAACTTCTATCCAAGCTGATGTGTTGAGCTAACCAGGTTAACCCTGTGGCAAGGAGGAGGCAGGCAGAGGCAAAGGCGTGCAGGGGTAATCTCTATCACAGTGATCAACCTCCACAACAACTTTCATTTATCACAGCTGCACTGGACCAGTAAGCTCCAAAACCACCCCACACGACTCACTTTAACAGGAGTCCACTAATCACGGTTTTCCTTCGGAGCCGGGTTCAATATCTACAGGTAAAAGGTTAACAAAACCATGTTTCTTTCCCCATGAGAATTTGACCTTCAGTTAACTTTTTCCCTCTGTCCCTTGGTGAAGCTGATAAAAATGGTGTCATCTCTGCTGCCAGAACACAATGCTGATGACAAAAATTACTCCTGCTTCTGGACTGGGTAGAGCTCTAAATGGGCCATAAACAAGTGAGGGGAGTTGTTATAAGGGGTATTGGCTGCTGTGGGGCATGAGGCTTCTCAGTCAGGGCTGTTTCTATACCCACTGGACAGGTGCTTCCTTCCTTCCATGTGTGTGTGGGTGGGGGGAAGTGGGGCAAAGAGAGTCACTCATGGGCCAGCTACTGGGCAGTGGCAAAGACAAGAACGCCTCCCACAGAAAGGAGCACCTGACATGGGCCCACTGGTACTCAGTGCTTCCTGGTCCACAGCATCCTGAGTAGACTGAGGGCAAGGGTGGCCAGGGTCATCACGTGAGTCTAAATGTTCTTTAAGATTTTATTTAGTTATTTGTCAGAGCACAAGCACAAGCAGGGGGAGTGGAAGCCAGAGGGAGAAGCAGGCTCCCCACTGAGCAGGGAGCCTGATGTGGGACTCGGTCCCAGGACCCCGGGATCATGACCTGAGCCAAAGGCAGACGCTTCATGGGCTGAGCCACCCAGGCATCCCAAGTCTAAATGTTTAACTGAGTCTGAGGAGAAGGTGCTCTGGCAGGTACTGCAGTGTCTATGCAGAAACTCTTCATCTAACTCTCAAAACGCTTCTTAGAAAAGCCAGTGTTGAGGAAGGACAAAAAAATAACCATACAATTTTTCCTGTATTTGTCTCTTCATCACAGTTCCCTGTACTAAAACTCCCACTCATCATCATTAATTATGAATCAGTTTTACCTTGTACTAAGGCCCTTCCTCTCTCCGAATCTCCCTCCCTCTGTCAGCTCCCCACCCACACACCAAATATCACTAAGTCACAGTACTTTTCAAACACCATTTTTCCTTCTGGTCCATTTTAACTTTAACCAAAGCTGACTTTCTTTCTAGCCAGTTTTCCTGTGGTCATTTTCTCACAACTACTAATTCTCCCTCTGCTTTCTCAGCAAAACGTAGGCTCTTTCCCATCCCAAGTTCCTATCTATTTGGATCTCCTCTTACTCATTTTCATTCTGATTTATCTGAATACTTCCCTACGTCCAGGCAGAATGCTTTCCTGGACTGCCAAGAACATGTTGCACTCTGAGAATCTTTCTGAAACAAAATTCACCTCTTTACTGAAGGCTTTCCATCACTGCACAATTCTTTCTGGTCACATCTACCTGACCCCCCAAAAAGCATAAATATAAGGGCCCTCCCCTCCAGTGCCCGTGGCTGGAGAAACCTCCCACAGGCTTGCAGCCTGGGTCTGCAAAGCCCCCTCCACTGCCTGGGCCACGGGCACCCCGGCCTCCAGCAGAGGGGAAGGGGACTGAGGAGGGGAAGAAGCTGTAAACAGCCCCAGTGTCCGGACCTTGCCCTCAAAGAGCCCCGCTTCCCAGGCCCTGCCAGGGGCTGCCTGGGTCCCCAACCCAGCCAAAGGCCACCCCTCCTGTCCCCTCCCCAGAAGGCTCCAGCATCTCACAGAGTGGTCCCAGCAGCAGAGAAGGGGGAAGTCAGGACTTACATGTCATTACTATCTACGCCATCTTGGATCCACTTGTCAACATCCCCACAAAGCATTATGGGGGTGGAGTAAGATGGTGGAAGAGTAGGAGACCTGGATTTTGTCTGGTCTCAGGAATTCAGCTGAATAGGGATCAAACCATTCTGAACACCTACGAACTCAACAGGAGATCGAAGAAAATAATGGCAACAACTCTCTGAACAGAAAAGCGACCACTTTCTGGAAGCTAGGATGTGTGGAGAAGTGAATCCGAGGCGATATTTGGGAGGATAGACAGCGGGGGAGGGGGCCTCCATTGGCCGCTTCTGGCAAGTGATAGAGCTGCGGAGCACAAAATAGGAACTTTTAGAAGTCTGCTCTGCTGAGGGACGTCGCTCCAGTGGCTAAGTGGGGGGTGGAACCCTCATGGGACAGTGTGGTCTCAGGACCCTCGGGGTCACAGAAAGACCGGGGGTGCCTGAGTGCAGCAGAGCTCCCAGGTATCGGAGAGGGGAAGCTGGCTGCAGAGACGGAGCCAAGGCATGGGCTCTCAGCTCGGGGTTGCCATAAACTGTGATCCACGGCACAGTCGAGCCACTGCTCCTCCAGCAGGGACCCAACAAGCAGCAGATCCGGGGAGACTCCCCTTCCTCCCCACGGGGTCATGTGCCAGAGATAGAAACACTCGGTCACAGGCCAGGTGAGCACGGAGTGCGGCCGGAGACCAGGGAAATGGGAGTGATTGACTGCTTTTCTCTGGGGGTGCACTGAGGAGCAGGGCCCCGAGTTCTCGGCTCCTCCGGGGCGGAGATTGGGATGCCGCCCTTTCCACTCTCCTCCTCCAAAGCTGTACGGAAAGCTTGCAGGGAACAAAAGCTCCTGAAAGCAAACCCGAGCAGATGACTTAGCCCAGACCCAGCAAGGGCGGGGCAATTCCACCTCCAGCAAAGACATTTGGAAACCACAGCAACAGGCCTCTCCCCCAGAAGATCAGCAAGAACAGCCAGCAAAGACCAACTTTACCGATCAATAAGAATGGCAGAACTCCTGCAATAGGGGAATATTGCACATAGAATTCATGGCTTTTTTACCATGATTCTTTAGGCTTTCAAAGTTAATTTTTTTAATTTTCTTTATTTTTTCATTTTTCTATTTTTTTTTGAATTTTTCTTTTTCCCTCTTTCAACCAACATCTTATCAATTCTTTTTTTTTATCTTCTTTAGTTTTCATTTTTAGAGTCATATTCTACCTCTTCACTGTAGTTAACCTTATTTTTTGTATATATATAAGTTGTTCTCTCTTTAAAATTTTGGGATGCAGTTTCTTCTAACAGACCAAAAAATACCCTAAATCTCTAGTGTATGGCTTTGTTCTAGTCTCCTACTTGATCACATTCTCTCCCTTTTTTGTTTTTGTTGTTGTTGTTTTAAAATTTTTCTTATTTCTTGGGTGCCTGGGTGGCTCAGTTGGTTAAGCGACTGCCTTCGGCTCAGGTCATGATCCTGGAGTCCCTGGATCGAGTCCCACATCGGGCTCCCTGCTCAGCAGGGGGTCTGCTTCTCCCTCTGCCCTCTTCCCTCTCGTGCTCTCTGTCTCTCATTCTCTCTCTCTCAAATAAATAAATAAAATCTTTAAAAAAAAAATTTTCTTATTTCTTTTTTCAACCAACTTTTATCTTATCAATTCCTTTTACAAAATCTTTTATAATTTTCATCTCTACTGTCATATTCTATCCCTCCATCATATTTACCCTTATTTTTGTACATATATAAGTTGTTCTTTCTTTAAAATTTCGGGAGGCAGTTTCTTCTAACAGACCAAAATACACCCAAAATCTAGTGTGTGGCTCTGATCTATTCACCAGCATGATCATTTTTTTTTTTTTCTTTCCCTTTCTTTTCCCCCTGGTTTTGGGTCTTGTCTGATTTGTTTAGTGTATATTTTTCTGGGGTTGTTGTTACCCTGTTACATTTTTGTTCTCTCATTCATCTATTCCCCTCTGGACAAAATAACAAGACAGAAAAACTTACCTCAAAAAAAAGAACAAGTGGCAGTACCAACTGCCAGGGACCAAATCAATACGGACATTAGTAAGATGTCGGAACTAGAGTTCAGAATAATGATTATAAAGATACTAGCTGGGCTTGAAAAAAAAGCATGGAAGACACTAGAGAATCCCTTTCTGGAGAAATAAAAGAACTAAAATCTAACCAAGTCAAAATCAAAAAGGCTATTAATGAGGTGCAATCAAAAATGGAGGCTCTAACTGCTAGGATAGATGAGGCAGAACAGAGAATGAGTGATATAGAAGACCAAATAATGGAAAATAAAGAAGCTGAGAAATGGAGAGATAAACAACTACTGGATCATGAGGGCAAAATTTGAGAGATAAGTGATACCATAAGACAAAACAACATTACAATAATTGGGATCCCAGAAGAAGATGAAAGAAAGGGGCGGAAGGTATATTGGAGCAAATTATAGCAGAGAATTTCCCTAATTTGGGGAAGGAAACAGGCATCAAAATCCAGGAGGCACAGAGAACCCCCCTCAAATCAATAAAAATAGGTCAACACCCCAACATCTAATAGTAAAACTGACGAGTCTCAGAGACAAAGAGAAAATCCTGAAAGCAGCTCGGGACAAGAGATCTGTAACCTACAATGTTAGAAACATTAGACTGGCAACAGACCTATCCACAGAGACCTGGCAGGCCAGAAAGGACTGGCATGATAGATTCAGAGCATTAAATGAGAAAAATACGCAGCCAAGAATACTATATCCAGCTAGGCTGTCATTGAAAATAGAAGGAGAAATAAAAAGCTTTCAGGACAAACAAAAACTAAAGGAATTTGCAAACACAAAACCAGACCTACAAGACATATTGAAAGGGGTCCTCTAAGCAAAGAGAGAGCCTAAAAGTAACATAGACCAGAAAGGAACACAGACAATATACACTAACACTCACCTTACAGGCAATACAATGGCACTAAATTCATATCTTTCAATAGTTACCCTGAATGTAAATGGGCTAAATGCCCCAATCAAATGACACAGGCTATCAGATTGGATTAAAAAACAAGACACATCGATATGCTGTCTGCAAGAGACTCATTTAGACCCAAAGACACTTCTAGATTGAAAGTGAGGGGGTGGAAAACCATTTACCATGCTAATGGACACCAAAAGAAAGCTGGAGTGACAATCCTTATATCAGACAAATTAGATTTTAAACCAAAGACTATAATAAAAGATGAGGAAGGACACTATATCATACTTAAAGGGTCTACCCAACAAGAAGATCTAACAATTGTAAATATCTATGCTCCTAACATGGGAGCAGCCAATTATATAAGCCAATTAATAACAAAATCAAAGAAACACATCAACAACAATACAATAATAGTAGGGGACGTTAACACCCCCCTCACTGAAATGAACAGATCATCTGAGCAAAAGATCAACAAGGAAATAAAGACTTTAAATGACACACTGGACCAAATGGACTTCACAGATCTATTCAGAACATTCCATCCCATAGCAACAGAATACACATTCTTCTCTAGTGCCCATGGAACATTCTCCAGAAGAGATCACATCCTAGGTCACAAATCAGGTCTCAACTGGTACCAAAAGACTGGGATCATTCCCTGCATATTTTCAGACCACAATGCTTTGAAACTAGAACTCAATCACAAGAGGAAAGTCAGAAAGAACTCAAATACATGGAGGCTAAAGAGCATCCTACTAAAGAATGAATGGGTCAACCAGGAAATTGAAGAAGAATTTTAAAAATTCATGGAAACCAATGAAAATGAAAACACAACTGTTCAAAATCTTTGGGATGCAGCAAAGGCAGTCCTAAGAGGAAAGTATATAGCAATACAAGCCTTTCTCAAGAAACAAGAAAGGTCTCAAATACACACCCTAATCCTACTCCTAAAGGAGCTAGAGAAAAAATAGCAAATAAAGCCTAAATCCAGCAGGAGAAGAGACAAAATAAAGATCAGAGCAGAAATCAATGAAATAGAAACCAAAAGAACAGTAGAATAGATCAACGAAACTAGGAGCTGGTTCTTTGAAAGAATTAACAAGATTGATAAACCCCTGGCCAGACTTATCAAAAAGAAAAGAGAAATGACCCAAATCAACAAAATCATAAAGAAAGAGGAGAGATCACAACCAACACCAAAGAAATACAAACAATTATCAGAATATATAATGAGCAACTATATGCCAGCAAATTAGATAATCTGGCATTCTCAGAGATGTATAAATTACCAAAACTGAGCCAGGAAGAAATAGAAAACCTGAACAGACCCATAACCAGTAAGGAAATTGAAGTAGTCATCAAAAATCTCCCAACAAACAAGAGCCCAGGGCCAGATGGCTTCCCAGGGGAATTCTACCAAACATTTCAAGAATTATTACCTCTTCTTCTGAAACTGTTCCAAAAAATAGAAATGGAAGGAAAACTTCCCAACTCATTTTATGAGGCCACCATTACCTTGATCCCAAAACCAGAAAAAGACCCCATCAAAAAGGAGAATTACAGACCAATATCCCTGATGAACATGGATGCAAAAATTCTCACCAAAATACTAGTCAATAGGACCCAATAATACATTAAAAGGATTATTCACCAGGACCAAGTGGGATTTATTCCTGGGCTGCAAGTTTGGTTCAACATCTGCAAATCAATCAATGTGATACAATACATTAATAAAAGAAAGAACAAGAACCATATGATCCTCTCAATAGATGCAGAAAAAGCATTTGACAAAGTACAGCATCCTTTCTTGATTAAAACTCTTCACAGAGTAGGCATAGAGGGTACATACCTCAATATCATAAAAGCCATCTATGAAAAACCCACAGCGAATATCATTCTCAATGGGGAAAAACTGAGAGCTTTCCCCCTACGGTCAGGAACACGGCAGGGATGTCCACTATCACCACTGCTATTCAACATAGTACTAGAAGGCCTAGCCTCAGCAATCAGACAACAAAAAGATATAAAAAGCATCTGAATCAGCAAAGAAGAAGTCAAACTCTCACTCTTTGCAGATGATATGATACTTTATGTGGAAAACCCAAAAGACTCTACCCCAAAACTGCTAGAACTCATACAGGAATTCAGTCAAGTGGCAGGATATAAAATCAATGCACAGAAATCAGTGGCATTCCTATACATCAACAATAAGACAGAAGAAAGAGAAATTAAGGAGTCGATCCCATTTACAATTGCTCCCAAAACCATAAGATACCTAGGAATAAATCTAACCAAAGAGGCAAAGGATCTGTACTCAGAAAACTATAAAATACTCATGAAAGAAATTGAGGAAGACACAAAGAAATGGAAAAATGTTCCATGCTCATGGATTGGAAGAACAAATATTGTGAAAATATGTATGCTACCTAGAGCAATCTACACATTCAATGCAATCCCTATCAAAATACCATCCACTTTTTTCAAAGAAATGGAACAAATAATCCTAAAATTTGCATGGAACTAGAAAAGACCCCAAATAGCCAGTGGAATGTTGAAAAAGAAAAGCAAAGCTGGTGGCATCACAATTCCGGACTTCAAGCTCTAGTACAAAGCTGTCATCATCAAGACAGTATAGTACTGGCACAAAAACAGACACATCAATCAATGGAACAGAATAGAGAGCCCAGAAATGGACCCTCAACTCTATGGTCAACTCATCTTTGACAAAGCAGGAAAGAATGTCCAAAGATTTTTTTCTCTTCAACAGTCTCTTCAACAGATGGTGTTGGGAAAATCAGACAGCCACGTGCAGGAGAATGAAACTGGACCATTTCCTAACACCACACACAAAAATAGACTCTAAATGGATAAGAGACCTAAATGTGAGACAGGAATCCATCAAAATCCTTGAGAAGAACACAGGCAGCAACCTGTTCCACCTCAGCCACAGCAACTTCTTCCTAGAAACATCGCCAAAGCAAGAGAAGCAAGGGCAAAAATGAACTATTGGGAACTCATCAAGATAAAAAGCTTTTGCACAGCAAAGGAAAGAGTCGACAAAACCAAAAGACAACCAACAGAATGGGAGAAGATATTTGCAAATGACATATCAGATAAAGGGCTAGTATCCAAAATCTATAAAGAACTTACCAAACTCAACACCCAAAGAATAACTAATCCAATCAAGAAATGGGCAGAAGACATGAACAGAAATTTCTGCAAAGAAGACATCCAAATGGCCAACAGACAAATGAAAAAAATGTTCAACATCACTCAGCATCAGGGAAATCCAAATCAAAACCTCAATGAGATACCACTTCACACCAGTCAAAATGGCTAAAATTAACAAGTCAGGAAACGACAGATGTTGCCGAGGATGCAGACAAAGGGGAACCCTCCTACACTGTTGGTGAGAATGCAGGCTGGTGCAGCCACTCTGGAAAACAGTATGGAGGTTCCTCAAAAAGTTGAAAATAGAGCTATTCTACAACCCAGCAATTGCACTACTGGGATGATCCGAAGGGGCACCTGCACCCCAATGTTTATAGCAGCAGTGTTCACAATGGCCAAACTATGGAAAGAGCCTAGATGTCCATCAACAGATGAATGGTTAAAGAAGATGTGGTATATATATATGCAATGGAATATTATGCAGCCATCAAAAAATGAAATCTTGCCATTTGCAATGACGTGGATGGAACTAGAGGGTATTATGCTAATCGAAGTAAGTCAATCAGAGAAAGATAAGTATCATATGATCTCACTGATATGAAGAATTTGAGAAACAAGACAGAGGATCATAGGGGAAGGGAGGAAAAATGAAACAAAACAAAACCAGAGAGGGAGACAAACCATAAGAGACTTAATCTCAGGAAACAAACTGAGGGTTGCTGGAGTGGAGGGGAGTGGGAGGGATGGGGTGGTTGGGTGATGGACATTGGGGAGGGTATGTACAATGGTGAGCGCTGTGAATTGTATAAGACTGATGAATCACAGAACTGTACCTCTGAAACAAATAATACATTATATGTTCATTAAAAATTTTTAAAAAGAAACAAGTTACAAAGCTGTCAAATGTCCAGTTTTCTCATAGGTTGGTTTTTAGCATTAAAAACACTCCTGCCAGTATCTTTTATTACCTGCTATTAACTTAATATAGTTTTTCACAAGCACACACTAAACTACAGAAAAAGTACTGGGTATTGGGACACAATTTAGTTCCTTTCCACTGTGGTTAAAAAAAGAGACCTCATGTGGGCTTTCATGGCTCCCCTAAAGATGCAAGACTGTGATTTCAAGATCTTGAAATATCTACAGTAGAGGAAGAGCTGTATGCATACTGGAGAATTCACTGAGAAATCTGAGCTGGGAAGAGAATTCTGATTTCCCTAGAAAAACAAGCATCTGGGAACCAGTAGTTTTCTTTCTACGAAAACTGTTCTGCTACTTGAGTAAGACAAAAAAACTTAAAATAAAACCATAATTGAAACACTTTAGGTACAATTAAGAATCAATTAAAATTAAAAATGTGTAACATATTCTATATTATTATATTTTTATAAACATATTTATATTTATTGATTTTTCTAAATAATATTACCCTAGAAGTTTAGGGGTTTTAGCTAATGAAGATAAGTTTAAAATTCCATGTAAAATAAAAAGCTATAATTCCTTTATGGGTAAGTATCCCACAGCCACGTGCCTTGAAAGCTAGACCTTGGGAATCATGACTCTCCACCACCCCTTGCTGGTGCCATCCATAATTGCAAGTGCAGCTACTGAAAGGAAAAGTTTAACCCCTAAAGCACTGAGGTTCCCATGAGCTCCAGGGCTTTGGAGCAAAATCTACTGTTGTCTCTTTTGTTTGCTCTGTTCGACAACATTTAGACAGAGTTTTAAACATTGAAAAGTAAACGAGAGAGGAAGACTAACAAAGGGGAGTAGAGAAAGACTTCAAAAAAAGAAAAAATTGGGATATCTGGGTGGCTCAGTCGGTTAAGTGTCTGCCTTTGGCTCAGGTCATGATCCCAGGGTCCTGGGATAGAGCCCTGTGTCAGGCTTCCTGCTCAGCAGGGACCCTGCTTCTCTCCCCCCAACCTCTGCCTCTCCCCACCCCCACCTCTCCCCATCCCCCGACTCGTGCTCGCACACCCTCTTACTCTCTCTCTAGTAAATAAACAAAATCTTGAAAGAAAAGATTCTCTACTTTCAAGTTTTTTCTATCTGTATATAAACTGGAGGTATTCTCTAGTATCTGTACTTTTGTCTTCTTGACTTCTACGAAAATATATCCGAATTTGTTTACTTGGCCAGAGATAAGACTTCATTAATCACCAAAGAGCAGTAACATATTACTGAGTTCAACAAGGTCCCAACCATATTGTCATCATCACTGAACTTAACAACAGTCTAGTCTACTAAACATGTAACCACTTACCATCAGAAACCAATCAAAGAAGCTCCTGGAAACAATGACTCCTTCATATGGCTCAGTCCCACCCCAGCTCTCAACACCCTCACTTGCTCCTTTCCAATCAGTCTTATTTCAGTTCCTCAAGTGCTCCACAATTTCTCCCATGTGCAGATCTTTGAATATGCTGTCATTTCTGCCTGGAATATTCTCCTGCTGCTCATTTGGCTTACTCCTCTCTCAGATCTCACATCAGCATCACTTCCTTCAGAAAGACCACCCCGGGGCCCTCTCACAGACTAGTGTAGGAGCCCCGTAGCCCTGTGCATGCCCAGCACAGCACTAGCCCGTTAGCAATTCATCATTTAAAGTGTATAGTCCCCACTAGACCCTGGGCTTCAGGGAAGAAGGGGCCATCTCTATTGTACCCACTACCATATCCCTGGAAAACAGTACAATTTCTGACACATGGTGATGCTCAATCAGCATTTACTGAATAAATAGATGAATTGATGAAACAGATATTCAACTCAGGCATAATCTGATTTAATACCACATTAATACATGGCAATCCTCCACAGGCTGTTAGAGTCAAGACTCAGCTAGTGACAACAAGCACAAAAGCAGTCATGTATTTACAGGTCCAAATACAAGGAGACTCTTAAGTCCTGGACATCAAAAACCAAATGTCAATTCCCAAAGTTATGCCTTTAAAGCAACTAAGAGATGAAGGTATTTAAAAAAAAAAAGGCAAAAAATGATCAGTCATAACTCAATTTAAGGAAAGCCCAAGAGGCTGTGTGTGAAGCATTTTGGTTTGTTCTTGGTTCATTTCCAAAATGCTCTGTGGGGGCTGGCATGCTGAAATGGGGATGACAGACTGAAAACTGAAAATGCGCATAAGTCCCAAATCAGAAATAAAGGCAAGAGAGTCAAGCCTCTGGAAAAGCAGTTTGTAGACGGAACTCAACAAGGACTGTGTGAGTTCAGATGTGACCCTGAGACAGGAACCCAGTTAAGGCTGAAATAATAGTGGCAGCTGACTTGATTGAGCCACCACCATATGCCTTGCAATGTGATAAGCAGTACCTCACTTAGTCCTTGGAAGCATCTTATAAGGTAGGCACCACCATATTCTCATCATATAAATGAAGTAAACAAGAGCTTAAATGGTTAAATCATTTCACAAGGTTATATAGTTAATTAGTGTGAAACCCATATTCAAACTCAATTTGGGGGATCCAAATAATTCAAGTCACTATACTATAAACCGCCCCAATCAAAATCCATGCACTCCATTTCAGCTATATCTGCATCAACATCTGCCCCTTCAGTGACATTTCCGACCCCTCTACACTATTCTCCCAAGCGTTAGGTAAAAATATCAGAAGACTTATGTTTAAGTCCTTCTCTCCTGAATAGCCATAGACAATGTCATAAAGAAACACAGAGAAGGGCTCCCCTAAAGAGGGAACCAGGCTTGGCATGTTGCAGCCTCTAATCAAGGCTCAGAATGATGATATGATAGAGAGGCCCCACTTATATATGTGTTTTACTTCCACATATGTGTCATTGTGTATGTGTGTACTTCTGTATGCGCATGTGTCCATAATTGAGCCTGAATGCTCAGGATAAGGCCTAGAAGCATTTACACCAAACTGTAACAGTGATGGGGAGTGGAATTACAAGCAGGAATAAAGGAGAAACATTCTAGGCCTCATACTCTATAAACTTGTAGCACTTTACAAAAAGCCAGTTAGGTCCTATAAGTCATCCAGCCCATTTTCTGCTTAAAAAGAGAATTGTCTTGTTGCAACTATGACAGAAATATCTCTTCCCACCCATCTCAGAGCCTGTTCCAGACTCCTGATTCCTTCCCAGTGGATACTGCCTTGCTTATTTCTGCTGGAACTTACTATATTTTCAGCCTTTTTTTCTTCCTTCAATATACTAATAGCTCTTTGATAACACCAACTATTTCTTAACAGCTCCCAGAACACTGTAGGGCACTCTGGTCCCTTTGACCACAAACACTTAACTCACACTAGGCCCTGGGACGTTCTGCCTTCAGACAGGTGGCCTGTACCAATTGTCGCTAGTGTCTCCTGTCAATTCACCTAGAGGTGAAAACTTGAAATTAACTTTAAACTCATCCATCTCCCACATTTCCCAAATCACCAGGTTCTGGTTTTGCCCCTGTTGTTTTTCAAATACACAATTAACATATGAATATGCTCTTTATAGAAGAGTAGAACTGCAAAGACACTTAACCAGGTAAAAAGTGAGACATCCTTGACTTTTCCTGTATTTGCAAAATTAATCACTGAAAAATCTTTGTGTATCCTTCCAAACATGTTCCAGTGATTTCACAACCTAACCATACAATATTGTCCTGTTACTTGCTTCTTTCATTCCTTCATTCCTAATATATTTCCTGTCTTTTCATGTCAGCATTTTGGGTCTGCCTTACTCCTTTTAATGGCTCCATGGCATCCCATGGTGTGACTATAGCATAATTAATTTAGGATGGATACTATTAAATTAACGTAAGACCAAAAAGTAGTAAAATAAACTAAATTAATATAACACTACTGTACTGATGGACATTCAAGGCATTTCTACTTTTAAACTATTACAAGCAATGCTGCCGTGAATACCCTAGCACACAACTCTTCATGCACATTGAGTATTTCCATAGAATAGTTCTTAGAAAGAAAATGTCAATTTTGATAAATATTAGCAAATCATCATCAAAAAAATGTGCCATTATTGTTTGATTCTCTAGCTTTATGATATTTTCTTATCTGGCAGGACAAGATAGTCTCCCTATCTCTCACAGATTCTTCTTATTCTTTAAAATTACTATAATGCAATTCTCATTCAGGCCAACTTTACAATCAGTTTTTCAAGCTTCACTGATTTTTTTGTGAGACAAGAAACGAACGAAGAAATGAAGAGGGTGGTTACTCAGTTTCCACCAACTCCATGTCCCACCCTGTGGCAGAAGTGGCCAGGACCCTGAAAAAGCAGGCCTTTGAGACCCACAAAGGTCTCAAAGGCCTCAAACTTCCTCCTCCTTGTCTACTGGCAGGAAGGCGGGATGGGGAGCAAGGGCCTCTCTGGATCCCTCCTGGTCTGCAGGCCTCCTGCTGCAGGCAGCTGTGGCCTCAAGGGTCTGAGGTCGCTGGGCATTCAGGAAGACTCTTATGGCTCATCTCAGAGAGGGTACGGGGCACAGAAGGGCCAGACTGAGCACCCACGCTGCAAAAGCAAGGGAAAGGGGATTTGGAGACAGACAGACTGGGCTGCGACCCAGCCTCCGGTGTCCGTCGGTGTGAGCTCAGGCGAGTCACGGGATGGCTCTGAGCCCCAGGCTCCTGGCTGGTAGGTAATACAGAGATAACTACCGCTTGATGTAAGGACTGTGAGGTAAGGACTATCGATCGCGTTTGTGAAGGGTCTAGCACAGTGCCTGAAGCAGGTAAGAGTATAGTAGGCTAGAAAAGAGAAAAGGGATTGTTTCCACTCATTTTCTATCCACCTCCCTGTGATTTTTCCCTTCTCCTCTCCTCACCCCTACCCATCCCCATAGTGCCACCATGATAGCAAAATCTGACCTGCTACCAGTCACCACTTGGTGTGAATGTGCTGGAAGCAAGGGGCCATCAGATGTGTCTCAAGGATTATTTGGGGCCAGGAGGCCGGAGTTCTCATGTCCCAGCCACAGCCTCAGGGCCTGAACCCCTGAAATTATTCTCCTGTGAGGCGATCTTCTTCATCGTCCTCTCTATTAATTCATTCAACAAATATTTAGAGCACTTGCTCTGTGCCATGTGCCATGCTAAACTTGGGGGACACAGTGGAGGCCCAACAGACAGTCCCTGCCCTCAGGTGGCACATGGGTTCTCTCCTTCGTTCTTTTGCACAAGCACTTACATGTGTGTGGCTGTGAGCCAGGATCTATTTTCAACATTTCCCTCTGCTCTCTAACATCACCCATTGCCAGATTACCCTCCTTGAAGTGAAACTCTAAAATAGCCCTGCTAGCAAGACGATTCAAGCACAGAACCCTAAGTATCTTGTTCTTCAAATCATATCAGCGCCAAGGATACAGCATTGAGAACCCTGGTCGTTTGAAATCCGATCAGGAACTGTGAGGCCAAAATAAAAATAAACCAGCTTTAACCAAAGGCAGAGCTAATGCTGAGTGTGTTAAAGCAACCCTGCTTTGGTCTAGGAGTCAATCAGTATCCTTGTCACCACTTCCGTCAGAGTTAATCAGGACCGCCTGTGCTTCCCTGGTAACATATACAAGCTCTGCTCAAGCACGGCTTGGGGAGACTATTTTTCTAAATGCAGAGCTCCCTTGCCAGGCAAGCTTAATAAAGTAAGGTTTGTTTTTCAAAATTGGAGTCTGTTACCTCATCAATAACGCTTTATCCCACCGTTTTCATGGCCAGGAATCCCTCAAACTAGTTCTGGGTTGGTTGGCCAAGAACAAATAATAACTAGATGGATGTGCCACTAAAAGATTTTTTAGGTGAGGAAAGGGAGACCCAGAAAAAAAAGGAATGGGGAGAGGTTAGTGTGGAGTCTGTACTCTGTAGACATAAACAAACATGATACAACTGTTTCCAGTAAATGCTACCAACAACACTCCATCCGTCAAGCCCCCATCTCCTACTGGATGGTCTGCTCCAGAAAGGATACCCCAGACTGATTCATAACTTTTCAGTCACATACAGTCATGAAAATACATTTATTTCAGTTCTTTAACAATCCATCCAGTTCATTTTAGAATTTCAGTCGGTAGAGCATGCAACTCTTGATCTTGGGGTTGTAAGTTTGAGCCCCATGTTGGATGTAAAGATTACTTAAAATAAAATCTTTAAAAAATAAAATAAATAGTAAATAAAATTTCTATCTAGTCTTTAAGACATAAAGCTATGAGAGTTCAGAATGGAGGTGTGGGAAGGTACGGTGTGTTCCGATCCCTCAAATGGACTGAAGATCATGGCTTCAGGCTCTCTTTCCTACCTCTATGGTCAAGAAAAACCTGACATCTGAAAAGATTAATTCAAGATCTTTGTCCTTTACTACACATGTTTCTGGAGCATTTATATATTGTTGAGGGCAGGGGGAAAGAGAGAAAGATTTTTACATGCATTTCCTGTTGTATGACTTTAATGTGTACATGGTTTCAGGACAAACTCATGATTAACTGTAGATGCTGGAGAATTAACATTTCTGGAAAAAGGTAATGCCACTGACAATCATTCGTAATGGCCCTGTACCATTTATGGGTATTTACCAAGTGCCTGTTAGGCATACCCATGAAATATCAGATCAGTTCTGACATAAATGAAACTGTGTGCATGTATGCTGAGTGATCAATTACTCATATCATTGTCTGCTTATGACATTCAAAACATAAAGTAAACAATGAGTCCAACCTCACATATAATTTACGTAAAAATGCATTTATTTAGTAGGACTGAGGGTACTAAAAATAATACGGCATTTGTAACTGGGGAATCTGCAAACAGGCTGCTCAGATTGTTCACTTAGTAAAGAAACACCCATAAAAAGTGCCATTAGTTACCTATCAAAATGAAACTAACAAATTCAGAGGAGTTTGCCCATGAGAAATATTTTTAAAATAAAAGAAAATAAAGAATGGCTAAGAAAATGTGACCTGTGCTATAAAAAAACAATCCAGGGACGCCTGGGTAGCTCAGTCGGTTAAGTGTCTGCCTTCAGCTCAGGTCATGATCCCAGGGTCCTGGGATCGAGTCCCGCATCGGGCTCCCTGCTCCGCAGGGAGCCTGCTTCTCCCTCTGCCTCTGCTTCTCTCTCTCTATCTCTCATGAATAAATAAATAAAAATCTTTAAAAAAAAAATCCAAAAAGCCCTGTTCGAGAGACATTTAATAATAGAATCTTTCTTATTCCTGTGGGCATTATTCAGTTTGAGCTAAAACTGCACCTTGAATGATTCATTGACAACTAGGAAGAATATGAATCTGGATTTACATAAAGATGAGTAAGACAAATAGAATATGAATAGATATAAAAACACATACACACATACACATACACACACACCCAGGATGCGGGGAAAGAGGTCTGGGAGAGGCTGGAAGACATACAAGACAGCCCAGATCAATTTCCTCTGAATAACTATGGAGGAAGAGGGACTAGGAAGTGAAAGACCCCTGTCAGAGAGGCTACATTTGGCCCCGGGGCCTTGGTTCCCTCCACCAGCAAGCTGGATCAGTGTAGAGCTGGCTAAGAGTGTCAGGCCCTCATGAGTGAACGCTTTCTTGCTTTAAGGCTTCTGTTGCCATAGGAACAGTCACCCTCTGTTTTCTGAAAGGTGGTTAATAATTAGATTTGGAAGAAAGCAAATTCTGTTTCAAACTTGAATTCAACTCACTCCTGTCTCTGATACTGTCACCATGGGTGTTATTACCGAAAATTCAGAATATCTTGGGAACTCACAACCGGGAAAGGATACTAGAATCTAAATACTAGGAAAAGACTCCAAGAATCTATCTAGACCCCTCAGCATGGGTCTAGGAGGTATGACTACAAAATCATGATGCATGTTTGGTGGGAGTGTGTATTTCAGCAAACAAACCAGGAGGTGCATAAAGAGATTCATGCCACGTCCTAAAAAGTAAAAGGGGATATATGATTAGTCCAACAATACCATCACTGTTCGAAATTCTTCAAGAGCCCCCCTGGGAAATCTATACCTGAACTTTACAGACATACCTTGTGCAATAAATACATAAACAGAATTATTATATGAACCAGCAATTCCACTCCTAGGAATATACTCAAAATTCTGAAAGCAGGGGCTTGAAAACATATTTGCACACCAAAGTTCACAGCATTATTCGCAATAGCTAAAACATGGAAATAACCCAAGCGTTCAATGACAGATGAACTGATAAACAAAATGTGGCATAGACATACAATGGAATGTCACTCAGACTTAAAAAGGAATGGAATTCTGATGCAGGCTATAACACGGATGAACCCTGAGGACATTAAGCTAAGTGAAATAAGCCAGACACAAAGGGACAAATACGGTATGATCCCACGTACATGAGGTAGCTGAAACAGTCAAGTTCAGAGATGAAAGTCGAATGGTGCTTGCCAGGGACTGGAAGGGGGAGGAGGGAAGGGACAATTATTGTTTAATAAGCACTGAGCTTCAGATTGGGAAGATGGAAACGTTCTGGAGATGGACAGGGGTAATAGTTGCACAACAATGTGACTATACTTAATACCACTGAATTGTACAGTTAAAAATGGGCAAATTGGTAAATTTTATGTTATGTATAGTTTAAGACAGTAAAAAAAAAAAAATTGCATCTATAAAAGCAAAGCCAAAGGAACTTCATGCGTCTTCAAACCTTCCAGTTCTTAGTTGATTTCCCACCCACATAGCCTGGTCCACACAGAAGTTCTCCAGGACCAACCCAAACATTTGAAGTTAGTTTGCAGGTCACTCTTGACTAGATCCTGGTTTGAATTAAGGAAGGAGAAAAGTAACTGCTCAGTGATAAGACTCACTCTTAAAAAGGGCCAGATTTGGCAAATGAAAACACAGGGTAACTCAGTTAAATTTAAATTTTAAATAAACGTCAAAACTTCTTAGTGTATGCATATCCTAATTGTTGCATGGAACATATTTATACTAAAAATGTTGTCTACCTGAAGTTCAAATTTAACTGGGCATCTTGTACTTTATCTGACAACCCTAGTCCTAAATGAAATTGCTTCTAGTCGACGGTACTGTCTCTTGCCTACAAATACTGGCTCTATTTAAAGGCCGCCACTGTCTGAGTCTGCCGCACTCAGGCGTGAACCAAACTGTTATCAATCCTTTTAGTGCAAGGCAGCAGAAAATGAAACACAGATCTGGTCACAGTCACTTTCCCCCATTATACAACTGTCCATTTATCTCCAAAATCCAACATTTCAGCCCTTGTCCTCAGCCCGAGGGTTAAGTACTATTCCATTCTACCCATTAGCTTAGCTCTCCATGGGGTCTGGGGCTTAAGAGGAGCCTGGTGGATTCTATCAGTCCTCCCTAATTGGTCGTTAGATTTAGAAATATCACACTGAAAAGCTGTTTACCGCATCGTTTCTAGCTCTCCTTATCTAAATATGTCTGTGATGATTTCCAACAGGAAGGACATTTTAAAACCATCACTGCCAAGTTTTTCTGTAAATACATCCCCTGAGTTATTAAACATGTAGTACAACTCTCAAGTAAACTTCATGAAAAGGACAATCTATTCTCCATCTTATACCTAAACAGACAGACCAGGCACTCTCTTTCTCAGTCACCTGTCCACTCAACACCCATTGCTTTCTTCTCTCCACCTGCCTTGCCATCCCCCAGATGTGCTTCTTTCCTTAAAATCTGGTGCTGAGACCAGATATGTGTGTTCCCCATCTTGATGCCACTTGGCTTGTTCCCTTTGGCCTGATTGCTCTGATTATTGCAGCCCAAGAAGGAAATACTCAGAAGCATAAAAATAAAACTAATGTGAAAGCGGTCATAAGGACCGTTTGCCCTTCACTGTGTCACTTCTGGGTCTGCTACCCAAGGAAGTCAAGACTAAAGGAACACACAACCCCTCCCACCGAGCCTGCTGTGTTCTCAGTTTCCCAGAACAGAAATATGCAATTCAGTTCAGCAAATACCTAGAGGGTTCCCAGTACACAGAAGGCACCACCAACTGATGCCAAGGAGCCACATTATTAAGACAATATCACTGCCCACAGAGCACTTATAAGTCCATAGAACCTGAAAGTAAACCAAATGCTTTATAACAGCTTCCTTAAGACATCTTAATTCAGTGAGGCACTAACATGAAATGGCTTAATTCCTTCTTTCAACCACACTTCCCACTTTCCCTTCCTTTAATAAAATTTTGGATGCATTTTATATTTTTTGGTCACTTGAAACTATTAAAAGACCAATTCTGTTTTAAACTCCATTCCCACATGTGATTCAAAACCTTTTCCTCCATGCTGGGGCTTGGGGGATTTGGTGAGAAAGCTGTGTGATCTGTTCCTTTGCTCCCCCTCTCACCTAGCTCCCTAAATGGGAGGTGGGAAAACCCTCTTATCCTGGGGCATATCATTTCCTCACCTCCACCTTTTCCTTCAAGGTGTAGTCCCTTCAGAGCTGGGGGCTGGGAGATAGAGGGAGGAAAATACTTAACTGACGGCCCAGTGGTGGAGACAGGTGTCGTTTTGCTCAGGTTTAATGTGGTCCCAACTATTGATATGGTGGTATTTGAAATAAGGGTGTGTGTGTTTCTTTTGGGCATTGTTCAGCTTGACCCCAGCCCTTCCTCACATCAGCTACAGACAGAGCACCACCTTACCTGGTCCAGGGCACAATGGGGCAACCCCATATCCTGACTCTAACCTTGGTGCTCCTTCATGTGGAGTTACAGGAATCACACCCGTCCCCTTTGGGACTCTTTGAAGGGCCCTGAGCAGTGAGGAGCATGCCTACCCTTTCACTCCTTTCCCCCAAGAAACTAGGCCCCAGTTCCTTCTCACCCCGCTATACAGACTCCTTCCATAGGACCATCAGATTCAGAAATCTGCAGATGAGAAGCAGCTTTAATCTCATATTCAAGAACACTCCTTCCCTTCCTTTGGGGATATATGTCATGCTGTCACCAAAACCCTCTCAGCACACTCTCCTCTGTGCCAGTTGGTCCTTGGCAAGCATCCATTCAGGGAGGAGGATGCCAACTTCCCTTTCTGACAGACTCACTCAGTCTATGAGCGATTCCCTTGATCTATAAAGATGCATGGAGCATTTCCAGCTCATCCACCACCACAGGGAGGAGAGAGAAAAGGCTCTCACCATAAACACTCTGCCATGCCTTGGACTCTCTCGGTGACTACCCTCCCCCCCCTTCCAGTGTTCTCCTCATGCAGGCCTGGGGATGGAGTGAAGGGTGTGGCAACAGAACTTTGTTTACAGCTTTGGGTTCTTATTGCCAATTCCAGGGCCTCGGGAAAATTTCGACTCGACATCCCCACTGCTACTCCTAATCTCTGAATGACACTCACCAACTGGTACCCTGAGCTCTCCTTGGCTTATACTTGCCTTAGTCCATTGACCTCGTTCACTCTATCACTTAACACTCAGCTTCCACAGGGTGTGGGCCACCTCACGCCCCGTGGTGAAATGGTGATGAGTGGGGCAGAGGTTGAACAAACAAGTACCTGCAACAGAAGTGCTGGTTTGGAGGTAGGAAAGGTGAACAAGTCACGTCAGTGGGGTACTGTGTCACTCATTTTCTCTCACAAGCACACACTTGTGTTTTCCAGAGCTTTCATGATGTGTAATATGGCAACAGATGGCATGCAAGAGCAGATACTAGAATACATCTATCTTCTATTAAGCCAGACATGAGAGAGATTTGCAAAATACGTACAAGAATACCATTTTGTCTCCCTAATTTTGTTCTGTAAAATACAGTTAGGTTTTAGAAAATGTATTGTATGTTAACATGTAAAGAGTTTCTTTTACTGTTTTAAAATAATTATTTTAATTTTTTTTCTGTTTTCATTTCTAATACAGTAGAAATCAATAGATAAAACCCATATAAACAAAACTCTCTGGGGTCTGTTGTGGACTGAATGTGCGTGTTCCCCCAAAATTCCTATGTTGAAGCCCTAACCCCCACATGATGGTACTGGTGGGGCAGCACGTTTTGGAGGTGATGAGATTGCATCAGGTCATGAGGGTGGGGCCTCTGTGACAGGATTACTGTCCTTGTAACAGAGTTTTCTCTCTCTCCGCCCTCTGAGGATACAGAGAGAAGGCAGCTGTCCTCGAGCCGGGAAGTGGGCTCTCACCAGGAACAAAATGTGCCAGGACCTTGCTCTTGGCTTCCTGGCCTCCAGAACTGTGAGAAATCAATGTCTGTAGTGTAAGCCACCCAGTCTGTGGCATTTTGATACGTCAGCCCAAGCTGACTAAGACAGCGTCCTTAATCATTTTGAAAAGGCCAAGGGTTTGACACTAAAAGATTTGAGAAACACTGGCCAAATCCAATGATCTGTGTTCAGGATTTATGCTGTACACCCAGCCATAGCTCTTGGCAATTTGTCCCTTCTGAAACGCTCTCCTTTAGAGCCCAGGATAATCTGAAGAAAGCCTTTCCTGACCATACCTTTTAAGTCTCTTCCTACTAATTTCTATACATCCACCTACTGCTCTAAAACCAGGAATTCCTTAGAGATCTAGCCTTGCTCTTCCCTGCTTTTGTCCTATATTCTGACCCATGGCTTCAACTCTCACCTCTTTGTGTGTGTGTCAAATTCTCTTCCCCTACCCTACACGGAGACTTCCCACATTCCCACTGGACACGTGGCTGTTAAACAGTGCCTCAGACCCAACATGCCTGAACCCTGACACCTAGTCTTCCTCCTGGGTCTTTGCTCCTGAACTCCTCTGATCCAGGGCATCGCTATATTCGACACAGTGGAAACTGAAACTCCTCAATCCAAACGCAACAGTTACAATACCAGCCAAGTCCACCTCCCACAATACTTCCCACATCTGCCCTTGCCCATCCACAAACCCCACCTTGGCTTTTGCCCTTCTTGTCACTCCTGTGTGCCCCAGTAGCTTTGTAAGTCTTCCTTTGACCTCCAATCTGTCCCTTCTCAAATCCATGCTTCAGGCCACCACATGACTTATCCCACAACTGCTAGTCAAATCACATCACCCCTCTATGCAAAACCCAGGTCTCCCCACTGCCTGAAGAAAAAAATCCTTGAGGTAACATTCTGCAATCTAGCCTCACCCTCATTTCTAGCCCTTTCTTCCACTTCATTTCCCAAACGCCCTATACTTAAGCCACATAAAACCTTGCAATTTCTCCAAAACTGCTCATGTAGCTCCACTTTTCTCTCTTGGAAAGAGCATAGCTCCTTGAAGCAATGCATCTGAATTAAAGTGTGTTTGTGTGATATCAAATTGTATCTACCTCAGTTTCCCCAGCTTTACAATAGGGATAACAATTACACGTACCTCTTAGAGCTTTTCTGAGGTTTAAGAGATGATGCATTTAAAAGAGCTTAGTACAGGGGCGCCTGGGTGGCTCAGTCCGTTAGGCCTTCAAGTCTTGATTTCGGGTCAGGTCATGATCTCAGGGCTGTGAGATTGAGCCCCACGTTGAGCTCCATGCTGGGCATGGAGTCTGCTTAAGATTCTCTCTCTCCCTCTCCCTCCTCTACTCTCTCTTCCTCTCTCTAAAAAAAATAAATAAATAAAAATAAAATAAATAAAAGAGGCCTAACATATTCAAATCTTAGTTTCTGTTTTTGTTATTGTTAATATGCCCATGTTTATCAAAAACTGCTCATTCTTGGGGTTTGTGGGTGGCTCAGTCGGTTAAGCGACTGCCTTCGGCTCAGGTTATGATCCTGGAGTCCCGGGATCGAGTCCCACATCAGGCTCCCTGCTCGGCGGAGAGTCTGCTTCTCCCTCTGACCCTCTCCCCTCTCATGCTCTCTCTCTCTCCTTCTCTCTCTCTCTCAAATAAATAAATAAAATCTTTAAATAAAAAAAAAACTGCTCATTCTTCAAGGCCCCTACAAAATGGCAGTTCCCCATGGAAACTCCCTCATTTGCCTTCCCCAAAACCATCATTAACTCCTCCCTCTGCCTCTCAGCAAAACTTTGTCACTCAAGTTGGAATATTTACACTCTGCTTTGCATTCTATTAGTTCCTTGGATGTATGTACATCATCCCAAACTCTTCCCCTGACACACACACACACACACACACACACAAACACACACACACAGTGGCAAACTCCCATTACTCTAGGGCCATTTGGGGCTCCAGATAAAAATTTCAATTTGATGCCTTTTGATTAAGTGAAACACCTTGTTTTTGAGACCTAAGCCCCCACTGACAACATTGCTCTCAATGGTACTTGAGGCCACAAAAAAGCTTTCCATTTTCTAGTTTTACTTCTGCTGCTATAGTAAATGGCTAATTCTCCTTCATTTCCCTGCTCTTCCAATTTGCCTCTAATTACACCAAACTCCTACTTAATGACTTTAAAAATTTTTTTAAATGTTTACTTTCTAATTCCCTGGAAATCACAGCTTTCTTTTAAACTTTTCCATAAAATCTGTTAGACCTATTTAATTGTGACCAAAAAAAAAGACTTGAAAAGAGCTGTAATAATATCAATAACTGTAAGATGACCAACTACAAAGAGCCCTCAAATTTTTAAGGTATATCTCATCCAAAAAACACAAATTTTCCAAAGAAATTCATGGTATAGATGTAAAATATTTTGGATGTCAGAAATTATATATCTGGTTAATTTTCATTAAGATAAAATGGTCGGGGCGCCTGGGTGGCTCAGTTGGTTGGGCGACTGCCTTCGGCTCGGGTCATGATCCTGGAGTCCCTGGATCGAGTCCCGCATTGGGCTCCCTGCTCGGCAGGGAGTCTGCTTCTCCCTCTGACCCTCCCCCCTCTCATGTGCTCTCTCATTCTCTCTCTCTCAAATAAATAAAATCTTTTAAAAAAAAAAGATAAAATGGTCTACCAAACTAATAAAATTGACTTTAACTCTGCTCAAAAGATATTTTCACATTCTAGTTAGAAAATAGAATGGAGCTAACCTTACATCTAAAGGAGCTAGAAAAAGAAGAGAACCCCAAACTAACAGAAGGAAGGAAATAACCAAGATTAGAGCATAAGTAAATGATAGAGAAACTAAAAACAACAATAACAACAACAATAGAACATATCAATGAAACCAGCAGCTGGTTCTTTGAAAAAATCAAGAAAATTGATAAACCTCCAACCAGACTCATCAAGAAAGAGAGGGGGAGGGGCACCTGGGTGGCTCAGTCAGTTAAGTATCTGCCTTCAGCTCAAGTCATGATCCCAGGGTACTGGATCCAGCCACAAGTCGGGCTCCCTGCTCAGCAGGGAGTTTGCTTCTCCCTCTGCCTCTGGCCCTCCCCACCTCACTTGTGCTCTCTCTCTAATAAATAAATAAAATCTTTAAAAAAGAGAGAGAGAGAGAAAGGACTCAAATAAACAAAATCACAAATGAGAAAGGAGAAGTAACAAACATCACCATAAAAATACAAACAATTATAAGAAAATATTATGAAAAATTATATGCCAATAAATTGGATAACCTAGAAGAAATGGATAAATTCTTAGAAACAAACAACCTACCAGAACTGAAGCAGGAAGAAAGAAAATTTGAGCAAACCAATCACTAGCAAGAAAATTGAATCAGTAATCAAAAAAACTCCCAAAACATAAAAGTTCAGGACCAGATAGATAGCTTCACAGGTGAAATCTACCAAATATTTAAAGAAGAATTAATACCTATTCTTCTCAAACTATTCCAAAAAATAGAAAAGGAAGGAAAACTTCCAAATTCATTCTAGGAGGCTGGCATTACCCAGATACCAAAACCAGATAAAGACACCACAAAAAAAAAAAAAAAAAAAAAAGAACTACAGGCCAATATCTCTGATGAACATAGATACATAGATGCAAAAAATCCTCAACAAAACACTAGTAAACCAAATCCAACAATATATTGAAGAAAGTCATTCACCACAACAAAATGGGATTTATTCCTGAGGTGATTCAGTATTCACAAATCAATGAACGTGATATGTCACATCAGTAAGAGAAAGGATAAAAACCATATGATCATTTCAAAAGATGCAGAAAAAGCATCTGACAAAGTTCAAAATCCATTCATGAAAAAAACCCTCAACAAAATAGGTTTACAGGGAATACACCTCAACATAATAAAGGCCTTATATGAAAAACCCACAGCAAACATCATACTCAACGGGGAAAAACAGAACTTTTCCCCTAAGGTCAGGAACAAGACAAGGATGTCCACTCTCACCACTTTTATTCAGCATGGTACTGGAAGTCCTAGCCCACCAATCAGACAACAAAAAGAAATAAAAAGTATCCAAATGGGTAAGGAAGAAGTAAAATTGTCATATTTGCAGATGACATGATACTATATATAGAAAACCCTGAGACTACCAAAAACTAGTAGAACTGATAAATGAATTCAGGATACTAAATCAATGTACAGAAATCAGTTGCATTTCTATATACTAATAATGAAGCAGCAGAAAGAAAAATTAAGAAAACAATCCCATTTACCATTGCACCAAAAATAATAAAGTCCCTGGGAATAAACTTAACCAAAGAGGTGAAAGACCTATACTCTGAAAACTATAAGACATTGATGGAAGAAACTGAAGAAGACACAAAGAAATAGAAAGATCTTCCATGCTCAAGCCCTGGAAGAACAAATATTGTTAAAATGTCTATACTACCGAAAGCAATCTACACATTTTATGCAATCCCTATCAAAATACGAATAGCATTTTTCACAGAACTGGAACAAACAATCCTAAAATTTGTATGGAGCCACAAAACACCCTGAATAGCCAAAGCAATCTTGAAAAGAAAAACAAAAAAAAGAAAAACAAAACTAGAGGTATCACCAGGCCAGACTTTAAGTTAACTACAGGGCTTTAGTAATCGAAACAGTATGGTACTGGAACAAAAATAGACACACAGATCAATAGAACAGAAGAGAAAACCCAGAAATGAACCCACAGTTATCTGGTCAATTACTCTTCGACAAAAAAAGGAAAGAATATGTAATGGGAAAATGACAGTCTCTTCAACAAATGGTGTTGGGAAAACTGGACAGCAGTACGCAAAAGAATGAAATGGAACCACTTTTTTATACCATACGCAGAAATAAATTCAAAATAGATTAAAGACCTAAATGTGAGACCTGAAACCATAAAAATCCTAGAAAAGAGCACAGGCAGTAATTTCTCTGACATCAGCCATAGCAACACTTTTCTAGATGTGTCTCCTTGAAGCAAGGGAAACAAAAGCAAAAATAAACTGTTGGGACTACATCAAAACAAAAGCCTTCTGCACAGTGAAGGAAACAATCAACATAACTAAAAGGCAACCTATGGAATGAGAGAAGATATTTGCAAACGACATATCCGATAAAGGCTTAGTATCCAAAATGCATAAAGAACTGATATAACGCACCCAAAAAACAAATAATTCAATTAAAAATGAGCAGAACACATGGAGAGACGTTTTTCCAAAGAAGATACACAGCTGGCCAATAGCACATAAAAAGATGCTCGACATCACTCATCTTCAGGGAAATGCAAATCAAAACTACAATGAGGTATCACCTCACACCTGTCAGAATGGCTAAAATCAACATCATAAGAAACAATAGGCATTGGAGAGTATGTGGAGAAAGGGGAAGCCTCTTGCACTGCTGGTGGGAATGCAAACTGGTGCAGCTACTCTGGGAAACAGTATGAAGATTCCCCAAAAAGTTAAAAAGAGAACTACCCTATGATCCAGCAACAACTATGTATTTACCCAAAAAATACAAAAACAGGAAACCAAAGGGATACACACACCCCTATGTTTACAGCAGCATTATTTACAACAGCCAAAGTATGGAAGTAGCCCAAGTGTCCATCAATAGTTGAATGGATAAAGAAGATGTGATATGTAAATAATAATGGAATATTATTCAGCCATAAAAAAGAATGAAATCTTGCCATTTGCAACAACATGGATAAAGCTAAGGAGTATAATACTAAGTGAAATCAGAGAAAGACAAATACTGTATGATTTCACCCATATGTGGAATTTAAGAAACAAAACAAACAAGCAAAGGGAAAAAATAGAGACAAACCAAGAAACAGACTCTTTTTTTATTATTATTGTGTTCAGTTAGCCAACATATAACATCGTTAGTTTTTGATGTAGTGTTCAACGATTCATTAGTTGTGTATAACACCCAGTGCTCATCACAACACATGCCCTAGACTCCTTTTTTTTAAGATTTTATTTATTTATTTATTTGTCAGAGAGAGGGAGAGCACAAGCAGGGGGAGGGGCAGAGGGAGAAGCAGGCTTCCTGCTGAGCAGGGAGCCTGATGTGGGACTCAATCCCAGGACCCTGGGATCATGACCTGAACTAAGGCAGACGCTTCACTGGCTGAGCTACCCAGGGGTCCCAAGAAACAGACTCTTAATTATAGAGAACAAACTGATGGTTACCAGAGGGGAGATAGGTGGGGGGATGGGTGAAATAGGAGAGGGGATTAAGGACACTTGTCGTGATGAGCACTGGGTATTGTATGGAAATGTTGAATCACTATATTGTACACCTAAAACTAATATAACACTATGTTAACTATACTGGGGAAAAAGAGTAATTCCTAATAAAATAATCCCGTTTTTTTTCTTAGATATCTGTGGGGGTTTTTTTTTAATATTTACATTCATGAATTACCAGGAAAATAATTTAATGTAAGAAGTAAGGTAGGGATTTATTTTTTCCAGATGGCTAGCTTGTTGTCCCCAACCATTTATTGAATAAATCGTCATTCCTGAAAAAAAATTAAAAAATAGAGAGAGAGAGAGAGAGAACAGAACGAAGCTAACAAAAATTTTGCCCAAGCAGAGACTCCATAGTTTCCTATCCAGACCCTGCACTTCATGCTTTCATTTTTGCTACAGTAAATCCTAAAGAAGGTATGACAAACTGAACCTTCTAATTTTGCCTAAATGCTTTTTTCCCTCCTCAAGCATTTTCAAATTAAAAATAAGCTTAGTTTACAGGAAGTTGGAAATCATTCTGTTTACTCCACATATTTGAGGGATGTACATACAAATATTTACAGACGTGAAAATTCAATGTCCTAACACAAACCATCTGACTTCAGGACTTTGAATATGTACAGCAATGATTAACAACAGATGAAAATTTTACATTCTCAGAGTTCCACATTTTGAACTTGGGCATGCCTTTCAGGGTAGGTGCTTGTTAGGGCACTGTGGGTCTTTTAAGAAGCATGTTTTCATTGCTAAAATTTGTCTTTATAGCCCCACTCAGAGGAAAATATTATTCTCTGAAATGAAGTGTGGTTAAAAATAGAAAGCAAATTAATAGCCAATCTTTAGGATTTCCTCAGCTGAACTCTGATCCTGTCCAAAAAGAGGTTATTGTGAAATCTTTCCTTTTAGCTAAAACAAATGAAGAGCTAAATGAAACATGGTAATAGAAGCGTCACAGCAGTGGAAGTTACGAAATTCTCTGCACTTGCTAATAAGGAAAGAGAGAGTTTGCACTTCAACTTGATATGGTGGTGTTTTCTCAGGTTCCATATTTATTTTTAATATTTTATTTATTTATTTATTTATTTATTATTTATTTATTTGAGAGAGAGAGAGAGAGAGGGCGTGCACATGCGGGGGAGGGGCAAAACGAGAGAGACTCTCTTAAGCAGACTCCTTGCTGAGCACAGAGCCCCACCTGGGGCTTGATCCCAGGATGCTGAGATTATGACCTGAGCCAAAATCAAAAGTCAGATGCTTAACCAACTGAGCCACCCAGTGCCCCAGATTCCAGATCTTAAATCATCTAGGTCACCATGTCTATAAATGATTCATATAATTACAAAATTGTGGAATCCAACCATTTCATTTTCTTCATCTGTAAAGAAGTAGTAACCTGTCCCAGGTAAAATTTCTAATTATTTATAGTGTTGGAAGAAGACCCCAAATCAACTGACGTTCCACCTCGTTCTTTTTATTCCAAAACTAAGTGTGCCACAGCCCTCTTGCCAGACTAATGATACTAATAGTTGCAGGACACTGAAGAAGGAGATAAGAAGAGAGACCAAGTATCCAGAACAAGTTGCTCACATCCCCCTGAAGGGCAGGCCCTGAAATTACCAGGAAAAATCCCACCCAGGAGGGATGCCTGGGACAGGAATGGCCAGAGCCCCCCATTAGGAAACCAGATGGCTGTGAGCGGGCACTAGAGAGTTCTCTCTAGGGTCATGCTAGCAGAGGAAACCTCAGCTGCCACTGGAAGAAGGAAGCATGTTCACTGCAGGCTGGAGCTACATGCTGTTTTCTGCCGGGGACTCCCAGCCTCCTCGTGGAATGAAGACTCCTGTATTAGATTGCTTTAGCTCCCATCACAGTGTCACAGGCTGTGTGGCATAAACAACAGAAATTTATTTTCTCATAGTTCTGGAGGCTAGAAGTCAGATCAAGGTGTCAGCAGAGTTGGTCTCTTCCGAGGCCTCCCTTCCTCCTTGGCTTGTAGATGGTCATCTCCCTGTGCCCTCACAGGGTCTTTTCCCCTGTACATATTTGTGCCCTACTTTCCTCTTCTTATAAGGACATCAGTCGTATTGGATTAGGGCCCACCCTAATAACCTCATTTTAAATTAATTTCTTCCTTAAAGACTCTATGTCCAAATACAGTCACATTCTGAGGTACTGGGGTTAGGACTGCAATATATGCACCCGGAAAATGTAAGTCAGTCCAAAACACCTCCTGAACATATCCAGGAACCAACCCCAAAATCCGATGGTCCATCTTCTTGGCTGAATCTCTTCCCCAACTAATTGCACCAGATGCACATTCAGGCTCGTGCAGACCATGCCTGCCTTGCCTTCCTCTAAATGCAAGAAATTGCCCCATCAACCAAGCTGCTCCTCTTTCCACTTCTGTGACGCTTCTATTACCATGTTTCATTTAGCTCTTCATTTAGTTAAAAAGAAAGATTTCACAATAACCTCTCCCGGAAAAGCAGAGGCATGCTAATCATCCCTCTCTCTACTTCCCTCCCTCCCCTCTCCTCACTCTCTCTCTCACACACACACACGCACACCCTCACACTCTCTCACACTCACACACAGTCTCTCTCACTCTCTATCTCACACACACACACACACACACACACACACACACACACAGGAGTATTTTCTCCACTCTCTTGCAGATCTACCATAGGTCAGAGGCTCCAATTCCATAAACGTAGAGAATTTTCAAAGTTCTGAAAGAGCCAGGAGAACTTCTAAAGAGCCCTACAGAGATCCACTGGGGAAGAAGCTCCCTTTAACCCCTTGTGGTAGGAAGAGCTCCAAAGACTGCCCCCAAGATTTTCATCCCCTGGTTATTCAATCATACACTAATCTAGATACTACTGTGAAGGGACTTTGCAGATGGAATTAAGGTTGCCAATGAGCTGACTTTAAAATAGGGAGATAATCCTGGATTATCCACGTGGGCCCAATATAATCACATAAGCCCTTAAAAGCAGAAGAAGACAGCAGGAGAGTCTCTCAGATACATGCTATGGGAGAAGAGAAAGTCAGGGTGATTCAAAGTGTGAGAAGTACTCCCCACCTCTATTTACTGGCTTTGAAGATGGAGAAAGGGTGTCATGAGCCAAAGAACACAGGTGGTCTCTAGAAGCTAAAAAGGACCTCCAGCTGAAATGCAACAAGAAAATGGGGACCTCAGGCCTACAAATGTATGAAACCAGATTCTGACCCACAAAACTATGAGATAATAAATTTGTATTGCTTTAAACCACTAAATTTGTGGTAATTTATCACAGTGGCAATAAAAACTAATATACCCAATCTTTATTAAATGTAATGTCCCTACATTGGTCCTTTTTACGAACGAGTTTCTTCTCACATCACCTACATCCACATCATTCTGCATGGCTGGTATTACCTTTTACCACTAATTTAACATCCACATTAAACTAAAATTCATGCCGTGCTTACAGATAACTCCTAGAACCAGTAGCTTACATCCTAAACATGACACCACATTCATGTATATCCACAGTTGTATGCTCTGCCCTGGATTCCTCCCAGGACTGTTAGGGGCTGACTGTACCCTCCAGAGGTCACAGATTCTTCTAGGAACCTCTGCCCTGCAGATAGATCCTGAATACGATCCCAGAAGGAACTGTCCCAACCTGCCACATTGCTTTTTGTAATGCTCACTCTTATGACCTCACATAGTAGTTGGAAATAAGAATAGCGTGGATTTGGGGCACCTGGGTGGCTCAGTCAGTGAAGCATCTGCCTTTGCTCAGGTCATGATCCCGGGGTCCTGGGATCCAGTCCCATTTCAGGCTCCCTGCTCAGCGGGGAGTCTGCTTCTCCCTCTTCCTCTACCCCTCCCCCCTGCTTGTGCTCTCTCTCCCAAATAAATTTTTAAAAATGTATATTTAAAAAAAATTCTGGATTTTTTTAAGCACCACTTTGAAAGAAATGAAGGTTTAGAAAAGCCCACACTATCCAATGGATAAAAATAGCAATAGGAAAAAGGAACAACCCAAGCTCCAGGCAAGAATCTCCTGAGAGCACAATTAAAGAACACAGCCCTGTTTTGGCACAAGAGTCTCGGGAGAGAAAAAGTTCCAACCCATTTCCAGGGCACCACCCACTCAGTGAGGTCTTCGCAGCCCAGAATCCATGTCTGTAACTAGAAGGAGGTGGGGTTTCTTTAGCTACAACAAAGAGGCCTTAAGACCTGAAACAAATTCCTCTGATTCTAACCCACCACCTCTTCCGAGTGGTATTCCCAAGTTTCAGATCCTTGTCACTGGTCACCTGCTAGAAATCTTTCCGAGTTCCCACGGGCACCTCAGACATTACTAGAACCAAAGTGAATCCATCATCTTCCTCTCCAGCATTCTCCTGTCCTTTGAACACCATTTATTGGACACCTGCCTCATGCCTGGCACTCTGCTCCACATTTTACATTCAACATTCATTTAAAGTCACAAATCTCCTACATTTACATAGAAAATGCATTTCAGACAGGTTAAGTCGCTTCTTGACACTTTGCTCCGAATCATCCTTGTCACCTCTGTGAAGAAGCAGCTTCCTTTCCCTCGGGAACACTAGATGGCTCCTGGCCATCTTGCCTGTCATGTGCAGTGAGAAAGAAGGAAACACTGAGAAACAGCCAAAGTACCAGGGAGGAGGGACGTGGAAAGAGAGAGTGAGGAAGGAAAGGAGCGCACGCAGTCTGTCAACATCACTTGAGTGTTTAGATCAGGTGCCTGTAGCCACTTCTTGAATTCCTTTTCACCCTTAGTTTCTGTCACCTACAACTAAATGTCTTGACTAATATATATTGCTAAAGAAATAGCTTATTTTTATTTTCTTTTCCTCTCCATCTTGATATTCATGCAACTGTGATTAATGACATAATGCAAGCACAGTGTCTTTTGAGTTAATAATTTAAATCTATCCAACATAAATAAATCCATTGCATGGTGGGTCTAAGTTTCACAGGTTTCTTTGGTTGGTTGGTTATTGTTTTGTGAGTTAAGCTGCCCCAACTTTTATTAGCTAATCAACAGAAAAATAGGGTCCTTTAAAAAGAAAAAAAAATAAAATAAATAAAATAAATGCTCCCCTTAGAATTTACTCCAATCTATGATATTTTCTAAATGTCTTTGTGTTATATTTCCCAAGAATTTTAATTCTGTAATATAATCACATTTAAATTCTGAAATTGGATTTATAGAGATTTTAACAAAAATTAAATATTATAAATTGTTTACTATTTTTCAAGTCATTTTATTAAAAAAGGAGTGTTTTCTTAAAAAAAAAAAAAAAGGAAGAATAAAACCCCAAAATGATACATACATAAATGGTCACTTATAAATGAACTTGACAGGGCACCTGGGTGGCTCAGTCGGTTAAGCATCTGCCTTTGGCTCAAGTCATGATCCCAGCGTCCTGGGATTGAGCCCTGAATCGGGCTCCCTGCTCAGCCCGGAGCCAGCTTCTCCCTTGGCCTGCCAATCCCACTGCTTGTGCTTGCTCTCTCTCTGACAAACAAATAAAATCTTTAAAAAAGAAAAAAAAAAAGGAGCGCCTGGGTGGCTCAGTCATTAAGCGTCTGCCTTCGGCTCAGGTCATGATCCCAGGGTCCTGGGATCAAGCCCCGCATCAGGCTCCCTGCTCGCCGGGAAGCCTGCTTCTCCCTCTCCCACTCCCCCTGCTTGTGTTCCTGCTCTTGCTGTCTCTCTCTCTGTCAAATAAATAAAATCTTTAAAAAAATAAAAAAGAAATGAACTTGATATATGGGTAGAGGGACTCACATTTAAGGTAAAGTTTTTGGATTTGTTTTTAGAAAAAGTAAAAACACATTTTTATAAGTTTACGAAAAAACATTCATTCAGTTAGAAATATTCCTCCCAAGTGAAAATCAGTACGGCCTTTTTGCAAGGTCACTTTGGCAGTACCTACAAAAAGGTCATATACACACGCACAGCAATCCCAGCTCTGGAATCTGTTCTTTAGATGAGAATGTTTACTGCACAGAAGAGAAAAACTGGCCACCCCTATATGTCCCTCAGTAAAATTAAAGAAGACATTTACATACATAATAAAGTATTATGCAGCTATTAAAAGGAAGGTATTAACCTAAAAAGATATTTACTATATATTAATTTTTTTTTAAGATTTTATTTATTTGAGAGAGAGAGAATGAGAGACAGAGAGTATGAGAGAAAGGAGGGTCAGAGGGAGAAGCAGACTTCTTGCTGAGCAGGGAGCCCGATGTGGGACTCGATCCTGGGACTCCAGGATCATGACCCGAGCCGAAGGCAGTCGCTTAACCGACTGAGCCACCCAGGTGCCCCTGTTCTTATCTATTCTTTTTTTTTTTTTTTTTGATTTATTTATTTGAGAGAGAGAGGATGAGACAGAGAGAGAGGATGAGAGAGAGAGAGAGCATGAGAGGGGGGAGGGTCAGAGGGAGAAGCAGACTCCTTGCTGAGCAGGGAGCCTGATGTGGGACTCAATCCCGGGACTCCAGGATCATGACCTGAGCCGAAGGCAGTGGCTTAACCAACTGAGCCACCCAGGCGCGCATACTATATATTAATTTAACAAGAGCAATTTCCAGAGCCATATATACAGAATATTGGAATACAAAATATACAAACATTGAAAAGCAACAGTAACAGCCTTTAAACTCTGGCCTCTTCTTGTCCCTCCTGAACAGCATGACCTTTTTAAAGCACGTCTCTTGTCAGGTGCGTCTTCTCTCCCCTCACCACACCCCCCAGTCCCACTTCTTCCCACTGCTCTATGGATACAGACCAGAATGCAACTCAAGGTCTAGAGCCTGCTCACCACTCATCTTCCTGCTCCAGGATTTCACCATGATCCTGCTTCAACACCAGGCCTTTGTGCATGTTTTTCCTCTGCCTGCCTATACCTCATACCCCAGTGCCCTACTCTACCTCTTTCCCTAAAAGTTGATGAATTCCTACTCATCTCTGTAGATATATCCTCTTTCCTCTCCAGATCTATTCTACACCATTCCTCACTCTGCTCTCTGCCCTAAGAAGCTGATCTACTCAGGCCTACCTCCCTTGCCCGCTGGCTTCCCCTTAGCTACAGCCAACAGACTAGGTTGCCTTGTATAACATGGCACCCTAACTACTAATTTATAGAACTTACCATGGTTTGTATTTATTTTGATTTCCATATTGAATTTCGTTCACTGTCTATCTGGCTCTCTTTCTCCTCCTCCCCACTCCCCATTACACTGTAAGGCCCTTGTGGCAGGTTGGGGGAGAGGGGTGGGGGGCGGGACCATGTCTTCTCGTTCTCCCTTGTAGCTGAACACAGCATTTAACTTTGTATTGTGATATTTTTGCTTATATTCTTATCATGGCCTTTTCCTTCAGAACGAAAGCCCTGACTGTATGTCTTTTATCTGTATCACCACCCTACAAGCAGAGGTGATTAACAAATGTTTCTTGCACTAAATTGAAGGCCTGCAGGGAGCCATACACTGATTTAGGAGGATGGTCTTTGACAATATTCACTTTGGCTCAGACTTTGGAAAAACACCAAAGATCAAAAACATACTAAAAATATCCAACAGTCTGAGGGGGAATAAAGGCACTATTCTTAGAGTTCCGTTTATTTTCCTCCATGATATGAAATTCTTTTAACTTTTGTCAATACACATGGACTGAATTAAGTTGAAAAGATTATTTTCCCTTACTATGCGGTTCCCTAATGTCTTTCCCCAAAACTTAGATACCTCAGTTGTTCTAAATGTCATTTTGTGAAAAATTTCTTGTCCTAAAATGAGTAAAGAAAATGGAAAATGAAATAACATGGATATATAATTATATCTTGAAAGAAATTGCAGTAACTGATGTGCAAAGAAAGAGATCAGAGGTAGGGAGTACAATGAACAACAGGTGAACTTTTTCAAACCCTATGAGTTTTTCTACTGTTCTGCTATGAATGTCTTTTAAAAAGTACAGCAGAGTAGATCATTAGAAAGGAATTTAGCATAAGGTAGATCACTTCAAAGCACCTATTTGGAAAGCAGCTTGCATGTCCCCATTGGAACATTATAATTTAAGATTAGGTTCACTAGCAGACTTGGTACACATGTTATCTAATTAATAACATAAGTGATCCCATGGGGCACCTGGGTGGCTCAGTTGGTTAAGCAACTGCCTTCAGCTCAGGTCATGATCCTGGAGTCCTGGAATCGAGTCCCACATCGGGCTTCCTGCTTGGCGGGGAGTCTGCTTCTCTCTCTGACCTTCCCCCTCTCATGCTCTCTCTCTCTATCTCATTCTCTCTCTCAAATAAATAAATAAAATCTTTAAAAAAAATAAAATAAAATAAAATAACATAAGTGATCCCAAAGTACTAATGGGTATGCAGATTATAGAAAAAATAACTTGGAGGATCATCAATTTGGCCTGAACTAATCATTTAGCTGAGAAGTTACAGTAACGAAACATTTATTGACAATCATTTTGCTTACCTTTTTCTTTATAATTTAGAAGAATTCATCATGCATGATTTGTATAGTGCATGTAGTTTAAAAAACTTTCTGGAGATGTTTACACAAATGCCCATTTCTTGTGTGTGTGTGTGTGTGTGTGTGTGTGTGTAGGCAGAGAGATTAAATTTTATCCATTGACATTACAACTGTATTAAAAGTGGTGACTGTCCTTTTCAAAATAATCACTGGAAATTTTAAATATTTGTATTCCCGTTATGAATTTCAGTTGTAGAGGTGCCTGGGTGGCTTAGTCATTAGGCATCTGCCTTCTGCTCAGGTCATGATCCCAGGGTCCTGGGATCGAGTCCCGCATCGGGCTCCCTGCTCAGTGGGGAATCTGCTTCTCCCTCTCCCTCTGCCTGCTTCTCCCCCTGTCTGTGCGCCCTCTCTCTCTCTCTGTGTCAAATAAATAAATAAAATCTTTAAAAAAATAAGAATTTCAGTTGTAAGAGGAGATTCATGAAACTAGTATTCAACAGTATTTGTTTTACTTCCATAATGTGGAGGAATCTCAGGAGTAAAATGCAAACAAGCATGCAAACTGGGTTAAGTGCCCAAAGGATTGAAAGTGGAACCAAGAAAAAAGATTTGAGCACCAATTCCATGGAAAAGTGATGCAGTCACGTTTCTCCTGCTCATCCTGCCTCATCTGATCTGGATGGCAGGCCTAACAAAGGGCAACACTGAGGTTGGGAATCTGACACCTGGCCATACAGCCTTCTGCATTCTTCATAAGAGGTTTTTGTCACCATCTCATAAATATTTAGTAGCTAGCTTCTCCCTGACCCCCAGTCCCAAAAATTCAAGTGAGAGGCAGAGGGAATCCTGATGTGTGTGTTTTAAAAGAAAATGTCTATGCTACCCAGAGCAATCTGTACCTTCAATGCCATCCCGATCAAAATTCCAATGACATTTTTCAAAGTGCTGGGACAAACAATCCTAAAATTTGTATGGAATCAGAAAAGACCCCGAATCGCCAAGGAGATGTTGAAAAAGAAAAACAAAACTGGGGGCATCACGTTTTCTGATTTCAAACTATATTACAAAGCAGTGATCACCAAGACAGCATGGTACTGGCACAAAAACAGACATACAAACCAATGGAACAGAATAGAGAACCCAGATATGGACCCTCAACTCTATGGCCAAATAATCTTCGACAAAGCAGGAAAAAATATGCAATGGAAAAAAAGACAGTCTCTTCAATAAATGGTGCTGGGAAAATTGGACAGCCACATGGAGAAGAATGAAACTCGACCATTCTCTAACACCATACACAAAGATAAACTCAAAATGGATGACAGACCTCAATGTGAGACAGGAATCCATCAAAATCCTAGAGAAGAACATAGGCAGTAACCTCTTTGACATCGGCCACAGCAACTTCTTTCAAGATACATCTCCAAAGGCTAGTGAAACAAAAGCAAAAATGATTTTTGGGACTTCATCAAGATAAAAAGCTTCTGCACAGCAAAGGAAACAGTCAACAAAACAAAGAAGCAACCCACAGAATGGGAGAAGATATTTGCAAATGACACTACAGATAAAGGGCTGGTATCCAAGATCTATAAAGAACTTCTCAAATTCAACACCCAAAAAACAAATAATCAAGTCAGAAAATGGGCAGAAGACATGAACAGACACTTCACCAAAGAAGACATACAAATGGCTAAGAGACACATGAAAAATGTTCATCATCATTAGCCATCAGGGAAATCCAAATCAAAATCACATTGAGATACCATCTTACACCAGTTAGAATGGCAAAAATGGACAGGGAGAGAAACAACAAATGTTGGAGAGGCTGTGGAGAAAGCGGAACCCTCTTACACTGTTGGTGGGAATGCAAGTTGGTACAGCCACTTTGGAAAACATTGTGGAGGTGCCTCAAAAAATTAAAAATAGAGCTACCCTATGACCCAGCAATTGTACCCCAAAGACACAGATGTAGTGAAAAGAAGGGCCATATGCACCCCAATGTTCATAGCAGCAATGTCTGCAATAGCCAAACTGTGGAAAGAGCCGAGATGCCCTTCAACAGATGAATGGATAAAGAAGATGTGGTCCATATATACAATGGAATATTACTCAGCCATCAAAAAGGATGAATACCCAACTTTTACATCAACATGGATGGGACTGGAGGAGATTATGCTAAGTGAAATAAGTCAAGCAGAGAAAGTCAATTATCATATGGTTTCACTTATTTGTGGAACATAAGGAATAACATGGAGGACATTAGGAGAAGGAAGGGAAAAATGAAGGGGGGAAATTGGAGGGAGAGATGAACCATGAGAGATTAAGGACTCTGAGAGACAAACAGGGTTTTAGAAGGCAGGGGGGTGGGAGGATGGGTTAGCCCGGTGATGGGTATTAAGGAGGGCACATACTGCATGGATCACTGGGTGTTATACAAAAACAATGGATCGTGGATCACCACATCAAAAACTAATGATGTATTGTATGGTGACTAACATAACATAATAAAATTTAAAAAATAAAAAAATAAAGGCTGTAAAAGCGTAAAAAATAAATAAATAAAATGTCATCATAATGGAGATTATTTCCACAAGATTTTCTACAGCTAAATGTTCTCAGAACATTTGACATTTTTGTAGATTAGCACCTAAGAATCATGCCCTCTTGTGTCATCAACTTTTCAGAAAATTCTCTGAGTAGAGCCCAGAGATGGGGCTTCAGAAATAGAGTTATTAGGGTGGCTGGGTGGCTCAGTCAGTTGAGTGTCCAACTCTTGCTTTCAGCTCAGGTCATGATCTCAGGGTCTTGAGATTGAGCCCCACGTGAGAACACACTCAGATGGAGATTCTCTCTCTCCCTCTTCCTCTCCCTCTACCCTTCCCCCTGCTCGCACACATGTACACACGTGTTCTCTCTCTCTCAATAAATAAATATCTTTAATTTAAAAAAAAAGAAATAGAGTCAAGACAGCTGAGATGATGATACTCAGCCCTCAGAGGACAGTCTGAGACCTGTTGTCTCTCCTCCCCATCTCCAACTCTCAGTTTCCTCCAGACTACTGGACTAAATGCAAGGTCATGACGGTAAGTTTTGAAGTGAGACAATAAGACTTGGGTACTAGAAAAGGACAAAGGATATATGAGCTGTCTTTTAAAAGAGCAAATTGACTAATGGCTTAATAAATAGGCTTCCTCTATTGAATGAGGCAAAAATAAGTTGAATGACAATCCCAAGTTAAAAAGAGATGGTAATAGAACTATCTCCTGACCCTTAATTACAACAGGTTAGATCAGGAGACAGCTTTAATGAGCAGGAGATTGCAAGAATTAATGACTCCCTCAAATGGCTTCTGGTTTAACCTTTTCACAGTGTGCTCAAAACCATCTGCATTATAAACCAAGGGCTTGTGTCCCTACCCAAAACATACAATTTCTCTGAGTCTCTATTCATCCCCTGTAAAATAAAATGGACCTCAGCACACATAAGAACAACTTAGGGAATTTTTTTTTTTAATGTAAGTTACCATGTCTCATTGCAAGAGATTTTGATTCCATAAATGTTACTCAGGAATCTTATTTTGTAGACATACAGTTCCTAAATTTCATTCTACAACATAATATGTGCCCATGGTTTTGCTTTTAATTTTTAAAATTATACCTCTCTAGTTCTTCTTTAATTTTTCAATATTATGGAACATAAAATGTCTATTTTTTGTTGACAAAGTATGAAATAGATGCAAATTTGGGCAATGCACACAGAGAAAGATATTAACATCCTTTAATTCAATAATTTTTTTAAGATTTTATTTATTTATTTGAGAGAGCGACCATGAGAGAGAGATAGATCATGATCAGGGGACAAAGGGAGAAGGAGAAGCAGACTCTCCACTGAGCAGGGAGCCCAACTTGGGACTCCATCCCAGGACCCTGGGATCATGACCTGGGCCGAAGGCAGACACTTAACCGACTGAGCCACCCAGGTGCCCTAATTCAATAATTTTAATTCAAAGAATCTATTCCAAGAAAATAATCCCAAGAATAAATAAACTTTGGCACAAAGATGCTCATTAACACATTATTTTAGCAGGGAATTTAGCAGGGAAAAAACTCAAAATGTCAGAAATAGACCAGTAGTTGAGTAAATAATGGTCCACCCATAAAATACATCATAAAGTATTTAAAATTATTAACATGGGGGATGCCTGGGTGGCTCAGATAGTTAAGCATCTGCCTTCGGCTCAGGTCATGATCCCAGGGTCCTGGGATCGAGCCCCACATCGGGCTCTGTGCTCAGCAGGGAGCCTGCTTCTCCCTCTCCCTCTGCCTGCCTGTCTGCCTACTTGTGATCTCTCTCTCTGTCAAATAAATAAATAAAATCTTTAAAAAAAAATTATTAACATGGATAAATTGCAATGATGAATTCCTTATGACATATTTAGGTTCTAATGTTATATGAAATGAGAGTACAAAATGTGTGTGTGTGTGTAGAGAGAGAGAGAGAGAGAGAGAAAATACATTAATGGGGCGCCTGGGTGGCTGGGGCATAGGGAGTGTCCCTGGTTGTCTCCCTATGTCCCTGGCATAAGCAGTGTACTGGCCAGGGGTGACTAGGACAGGTGGAGAGCAAGTAAGGGAGGTGGTTGGGGTGTGGATTTAATCTCCTGTCTAAGAAGGTAAACTGACTGCCCTCTAGCCAGGGTCTCAAAACTGGGTCAAGACAACATTTAAAAGATCATATTACAACAACTGAAAGAGCTTGCAAAATAAAGACCACTATCTGAAATTCTCTAACACCATGGACAGGCGGGTGCATCCAAAGACTACAGCAATATTTAAGTACCCCCCCATTTATTTCTTTTATACACCATTTCTCTCATACACCAGACCCACTCTCCTCAAAATAGTCTGAGAAACTTCTCTAAACTTCTCATTGGTTCCCTTTCCCCCACTTTCTTCATTTGTCCCCAGAGGAGCCTGGGAACAGGTTTGGGAAAGCTCCTGAGTGGACAGAGGAAGGAAGGGACTAACTCCTGCCCAGCTAGGGCATGGGAAAACTCTGGTAGCACCTTTGAGATCTGAATAAACTGTGGACTGTATCAATGTCAACTGCCTGGCTTAGATAATGTTCTCTTAGTTATGCCCGGGTGTCACCATTAGAGAGAACAGGGTTCGGGGTACACAGGACCTCCCTTGCATTTCTCTGCAGCTTCCTAGGAATCTATAATTATTTCAAAATAAAAATGTAAAACCAAAACATAATCATCATAATAATCAATAAAATTTTAAAGAGAAAATATTTTATTTTTTAAAATTTTTAACCTATCCCAGACCATTTTTATTCTGTCAATTAAGTAATTCAAGGAAGAGAAGTCCCTGACAAAAAGTAAATGAAACATTCAAGGAGTCTTTCAGAAGCTGCTGAAGTCATTTTCCTCGATGATACAAAAAGTGGCTGTATTTTCTGTGTTTGGGCATGACTGGGGTATTATGACTCTGGCTGGAGTAGAGAACAGGACTCTTTCAACTCTCAGGATATCCTTCTCGTTACAGTGTTCATATCGAAACTAAGCACAATTTTACAGGGAACAGAAAGAACTTGGTTAGTACTAGGGTGTGAAGGGGCTTTCTTTCCCCTACTTTAATCCATACACATGCTGAGTACTAAACAAATTGAGAAATAAGACCAAAAAAGAAAAAATACACGGGAAGAATTAAAATATCAAGGTCATCAGCGATCAGGCTGCTGTTGGACGACTCGGCTCCCATTGCTACCAGGTGGGCTTGCTGATGCCGGCCCGCCGCCCGCCTCCCCGCACAGAACAGTGCTCTCTGTGCACAGCCTCTTCCCTAGAGACAAAAAGAGGGGAAAGGGCTGAGTACACATGCCCAGGTGATCCTTCCAAAGTCAACAATCAGATTAGGTCACTCTTCCTTCCGGGTGAGTAAGGAGCCAGGTGTGTTACTAGTGGAACTCAAACCACATGACAGGAAACATGAGTAAAGAAAACTGCCCGACCACCACTGTATTAGTGTCCTGGAGCTACCCTAACAAATTCCCACACACCGGCTAGCTTAAAACAACACAGAGCTATTCTCTCACGGGTCTGGAGGCTGGACGTCCAAATCAAGGTGTCGGCAGAGCCATGTCCCTCTAAAGGTGCTAAGGGAGAACACTTCCCTGTCTGTTCGTAGCTTCTGGTAGCTGCCAGCAATCCTTGGTGTTCCTTGGCTTGTCATCACAGGACTCCAATTTCTGCCTCCATCATCACACGACATCTTCCCTCTATGTGTGTCTGTGTGTTCACATGACTTTCCTATAAGGACACCAGTCATTGGGATTTAATCCAGTAGGACCTTAAGTTTACTAATTACATTGGCCTAACCTTAATTCCAAATAAGGTCACATCCTCTGGTTCTAGGAGGACATCAGTTTGGGAGGACACTATTCAACCTAGTACAACCACCACCAGCAAGAACAAGTGGGTTAAGGGGCTTTAGAAACATGGTCATTTCTTTTTTTTTTTTTTTTTGACAGAGAGAGAGAGAGAGTGAGAGAGGGAACACAAGCAGGGGGAGTGGGAGAGGGAGAAGCAGGCTTCCCGCGGAGCAGGGAGCCCAATGCGGGGCTCGATGCCAGGACCCCGGGATCATGACCCGAGCCGAAGGCAGACGCTTAATGACTGAGCCACCTAGGCGCCCCGAAACATTGTCATTTCTAAAGGGTATAGCGCACTGAAGGCCATTGTCATAATTATTTTCTCCCTTAAAGCATCTCTGTAGGGGGAACCTGGCTAAAAAGAATGTGACCAATAAAACTAAGATCATAAGTATTAGGAAAACAGTCATATAATTGTTGCAGAGGGGAGAACACTGTTGTCAAGAGCCAGGCCTAGACCCGTCTGTGTTGCCTTGGTTTTGGTAGAAGGGGCCCATGGTTTCTGGTGTGGTGATGCAGGAGTATGGTACAGTAGAAGATGTAGGAGTCTGGTGCAGTATTACTCATTGTTTGCTGGAATATTACTACCAAGAGAGAGCTCAAGTAAGAACTTTAACAATACTGCACTTTGGTATGTCCTACTAAGTAGGACTGTTAAAGCCAAGTAGATTTCTTTTCCTCTGCATCATGTAAGTATAGAATGTATCACATCCAAAGAGAAATGAAAGCAGAAATCCATACAAGGTGCAGCCCACTTGGTTTTGCCCCGTTGGGTCACTAGAGTCTTAATTCTGATTTAGTTTTATAAGGTCCATCCAGTCCAGGGACCTACCCGTCAACCCACTTACACAGGCATCTATCTACCCATCCGTCTATGAGACACCCAAAATATCGGCAAATTAACCTTAACTCAGGACTTCATGTAAATGTCTAAAGGAATTCTGATACTAACTTTTAATTCTTCCTACAGGACTGGTGATAACTCTTAAATCCCAGGGCTAATGGAACATTCCCCATCCTGTCTAGTCCTCTTCCATTTGTTCTGCTTCCCTTGTTCTGTATCTTCCGTGCAGCAATGTCTCCCTTTTACATCAGGCCCCTTGCAACCAAGTAATCACATTTATTTTACAACTCTTTTATGAACTTGTCCAAGTACAGTCTCTCAGTACCAAATCCTCCATCGATGGATATTTGAACAAGGCCTTGTTTGTTCTCAGTATGTAAATTGCTGGCTTCCAGTTTTCATTTCTTAATGAAAACACTCTGGTTATGCAGCAGTTCCACCTCTCTCTCACCTGTCCTCTCTGGGTCGGTATCCCATCCTTCCAGGACCTGTGGGCACCTCCCCATTAATAGTACCTTGGAGAATTACTCTGTGGCAGCAAGGCTGTAACCTGGAGCCCCACTAGCCAGGGATGCCATCAGCCATGCTTGGTTTGGCCACACAGCATTTTAAAAAGGTGAACTTCAGGGCACCTGGCTGGCTCAGTCAGTGGAGCATGAAACTCTTGATCTCAGGGTCGGGAGTTCGAGCCCCATGTTGGGTGTAGAGATTACTTAAAAATAAAATCTTAAGATAGATTAGATAGATAGATAGATAGATAGATAGATAGATAGATAGATAGATAGATAGATAGATAGATAGATAGGCTTCATTGCCAAACTTTAAAATTAGAATTCACATGAAAATCAGTATTTTTTTCAGGTCCCTCAGAAAACTGAAGTCCTGGCAAAACTGATTTAGAGGATAGTAATAACTGTTCCCCTTAAATGAGATATGTTTCATACATTTCTTATATTAGTTTCAGGTGTACAGCCGAGTGATTTGACGACTTTATTCATTATGCTGTGCTCACAAGTGTACCTACCATATGCCACTCTACATTGCTAGTACAGTCTCATCGACTATATTCCCTATGCTGTGTCTTTTATTCCTGTGACTTATTCATTCCATAACTGAAAGCCTGTACCTCCCACGCCCCTTCACCCATTTTGCCCATCCCCCACCCCCAGGCATGTGTTTCTATCATTTCCATGAACCACCTGGTCACTGGAGGCATTTGGGCCCAAACCCTGGTCAACAACATCATTCTTAGTGTTATGTAGGTTCACACATCCATAAAATATGTAACAACACTAATTCTGTGGTTGGTGTATACGACTGTCAGGAAGCCCTTCTCTCGTGCCACCGTGTTCCAGATCTTATTCGTTTCATCACTAAATGTGGGGAGTCCTGCTGCCCTGCTGCCAAAGCATCTCCCCTGACACTTGTGTTCAGCCCTAGGGACTGAGGGCTCTCTGCTCTGGGCTGCCCCTGGCTGCCCAGCCTCACTGTCACTGTCAACAGCTGGCCTCCTTCTGAAGCCCACAGGATGGTGGAAGGGCAACTCGAGGATGAAGATCTTTATTTCCTTTACCACCCCATCTTCTCCTCTGTTTCCTCTGATTCTTGTCACCCCCCAATCCCATTTTGCCAATAAGAGAGTCACTTCCAGGCTCCCTTAGAAGTCCTCGCTTGTCAACCGCATTAAGCCCCACTCCACTAACACAGTGCACTTACACATATTTAGTGTCACGTTTGTGACGTGCATCTGTAATTATTGGAGAACGGCACCTCAAAATTTTGGTGAGTTGGAGGATAGCACTACATGGTTAGACCACCTTCTTCTCTTCCCCAACACTGACACCAGTTCCCTGCACTGGGACAGTCTCACATTTTGCAGAGCTTAGGAAAATAGCCAACAGTGAAACTAAGCCAAGGCTTTAGCTGCAAATATCAGAAAAACAGAAGCCGATTATATGCACTTGGGTGCGACTGACATAGTGGCAGAGCAGGAAGGAGAGCAGATCACCGACACCTTACTCTTTTTCTTGGTATTCCAGCCTCCTCTCCACCCCCTGCTACACACACACACACACACACACACACACACACACACAGGTTCATGGATGGTGGACAAGGGACCAAGAAGCATATGATCATCTCCTGGACCCAGAAATCAGTGGGAGAAGGGTGATTTCTCACTCCCCAGGTGACCCATATGCAAAACCTCTCTCGAGGGCCTCTTCGAGCTCTGCCCACAGATGGGTGGGGCCACTTCCTGCCCCAAAGTCCAAGAGCCCCTTCTCCATCTTCAGTCATGGGCTTCATGTTTGTAACCTACCCCCACTTCTCTTGGCCAGAAGACTGTGTTGCTTTGCACAGTAGCGTGTTAAACACAGTGAAGCCTGCTCCATGCTGTGCAGGGGAACACATTTTACTATTTTAACATAGAAGTTTACATGTAAACCATCAGAAATTTGAACCCATGCAGCTGGTAGAAACAATTGCTCTCTGTTTTCAGAATGACAAACATCATCCACAGCCAAAAGACAAACAAGAGTCCCCGGGTCCATGTGCAGCGTTGGGGCTTCCTGTGCACTCCAGCTAAGCATGCAGTCCTTAAAGAGTCACATCCTTTCCCATCACACTCTGCCTGGCTTGCAGTTCTGCAGTCTTGCATTCACAGAAATCTCCAGAAATCCTGAGACCTTAGCCAAAGCTGCACACTGGCTCTTTAAAATGAAAACAATGAACATTAACATCATTTCACATGGGCTGCATCTGCACCTGCCGTGTAGGTGGGTAGTGAGTCATCATGCAGAAATTATTTTGGTACAGAAGTTCAGCATAAAGACTCCACCAAATAAACAGTTTTTACAAAAAGCTTTTATGCGACCACAGTCCCTTCCCTGGCATCAATTCCCGGAAATGATGAAATATGACTCATTAGCATAGAACAACTCATATTGCAAACAGAGTGTAATTACTCCTGGGGTAACCGTACTTGCCTCTCAGCCAAGAGGCCAGCCCGGGTGATGACACAGCCTCCTTTGCCATGTTGTCCTTATCTGATCAACTGGTGCTTCAAAACTGAGCTGGACCATTTCTGCTCTGCAAAGTGGTTCAGCTCAATTCGCAGTGCTTTTGTGAAAGCCTCACCGAATACTTCCATTCAAAGCAACCTCCCTTGCAGGAGGCCAAAGCACTTGTCTGCCTTGTTTATTGCCCACTGTTCTGCACTGTCTTCACAGTTAATGTCCTAAATAGCTCTCTCTCCCTCTAATTGAGCCTCCCTTATTCTATATTCTAATATGACAGGATTCATCACCAGGAAAATTTATTTTCTGGTTTATGTGAATTATGCAAAATGAAAATGACTTGTATTGGTGAAAATTAGCAAAAGGGGAAAAAACATAAGGGATAATAAACAGAAGTGAAGCAGATGGGAGAGGAGGAGTGGAAGTCGTATGAAGACAATAATCGTTAACATTAATTTAGTGCTTACTATGTGCCATATACTATGCTAAGCCGATCACATATATTGTTACTTAATCACCATAATCCCCATTAAGCATGTACTTCCCGGGCGCCTGGGTGGCTCAGTTGGTTAAGCGACTGCCTTCGGCTCAGGTCATGATCCTGGAGTCCCTGGATCGAGTCCCGCATCGGGCTCCCTGCTCGGCAGGAAGCCTGCTTCTGCCTCTCACCCTCCCCCCTCTCATGTGCTCTCTCTCTCTCGTTCTCTCTGTCTCAAATAAATAAATTTTAAAAAAAAAATCTTTAAAAAAAAAAAAAGCATGTACTTCCCTAGAAACCCATTACACAGAGGAAGATATGGAGGTCCAGGAACTATTATAGAACCAACGACCAATCTCCTCTACTTCCGGGCTCACAACAAACTATGCTCTTGTAATGGGTTTAATTATCGGCCCATTTCTTTACCTCTCCCTATGTCCATACCCTCTTCCAAGTGACTGCAATTCCTCCCACCAGGGATGGGGTCTACTTCCCTGCCCCTTGACTTTGGGTTTAGCCGTGTGACTTGGGTAGGCCATCATAAGCAGATATGATGTCCTTGCCTGGTTGGTCTTCTCCTCCTCTAGTGGGTGGAAGAGTGTTGCCCAAAAACTCATGTCTATCTAGAACCTCAGAATGTGACCTTATTTGGAAACAGGGACTTTGCAGATGTAATTATGGTAAAGATTCAGATGAGATCATACTGAAGTAGGATGGGCCCTAAATCCAATGAGAGACAGAAAAGGCCATAGAAGATGGAGGCGGTGTTTGGAGTTATGTTGCCACAAGCCAAGGAACACTTGGAGTGACCAGAAGCAAGGGAAAGCAAGGAAGAATTCTTCACTAGAGCCTTCAGATGGAGCATGGCCCTGCTTATATCTCAATTTTTGGACTTCCAGCCTCCAGAACTGTGAGTGAATCAATTTCCTTTATTTTGAGCCACGCAGTGTGTGGGATTTTGCCATGGCAGCCCTAGGATATGAATACACTTCCTATGCTCCTGCTACCACCTCGAGAAGAGCTTCCTTCAGGTGGCTGCTGCGCCTTCAGCCTGGACCCCAGGATAAACACATGGGGAGTGGACCTGAGCCCAAGCCACCCAGTCAAGCCCAGCCACGATCGGCCAGGCTGCAGCCAACCTTCAGACTCACAAGTGTGACAATAAGTGTTTACTGTCTTTACGAAGTGAGTCAAAGTGATGAGACAGATCCAAGTTCTAGCTCTGAAAAGTCCCACACATCATTCTCCGTGCTCCTTTCTCTTCCACAGGAGACCACAGCCTGAAGAGGTGCCTGCCTCCCTTCTCTGCTCAGGGGCACCTGTTGATGTTGTTGTCGTTGTTCTCCTCCACTAAAAATAAGCTTCTACTGGATCAAGCCTGTGCTTTGAAGGTTTATTGGTTACGGCAACCAGCGTTGCTTTAATTAATAAAGGGAGGATGACTAACTTGCCCAAGGTCAAATAGTGATTAAATAATAAAAGTAGGATTTGAAACTACATCTGTCAACTCCAGTGTCCAGATAATTGCCAATTAAAACAGACTGCCTCTCCCACATTAACTGCAAAACCTTGGGGAAGGTAAACCAAGATGCCTTAGAACTGGGCCCTTGTGACATTCGACAACAGAAAAGTTACTGAGACCTGTAAGAGCTGATGGAGGAGGTAGGTTGCGGGGTGGGGGTGGGTGGGTAGGATACCAGAAGCAGGCCCTAAAAGAAAAATCTGAGGAGGTAGAAATTAGCAACTCCCAAGTAATCCAATAATGATAACTTCTATACATAGCATATACTTTGTGGCAGACACCATTCAAAGGGTTTAGCTGATACCTCATGTAATCTGTTCCACCACCCTGTAAGAGGGTACTATCTTCGCTGTGTTGAGAAAACTGAGGCACACAGAGAAGTTGAGTGACTTGCCCAAGAGCACACAGCTAGTAACTGACAGAGCTGGATGGAAATCAAGCCTAGGCAGTCTGGCTCCAAGGGATAGAAAGGAAATTAATAATACAGCATCCAGTATTTTAAATTATTCATTTAAATATGGAAAACAGCATTGATCTTATCTGTATTTAGTATCAAGCCACTGTTGTTCTGTTTTAGAGCATAAAACCATATGCATAAAGGCTTTGCAGAGCCTCTTCTATTGGGCTGTAGCCTGGAGGGGCAGGAGTGGCCTGCTGATTGGAACTGTGCTGGCTGACTGATGGCGACTCCAATCCAGACTCTGCTATGTAAAGCTAAGTGACCTAAGCCAGTGACTTAACCTCTAGAAAATGCCATTTCCTTGTCAGTAATGTTCAGATAATAAAAATCCCTACCATAAAGGGTTGCCATGAAAATTAAATGAGAAAATCTACTTAGTACAGTGTGTGTCACATAAAGAAAGTTCAATAACCATTTCCTATTCTTCTTTTTAAATATTATAATGGAAATGTATTGTCTAATTAGTTGCCAGATAACATAGATTCTACCACTAGAAGATCCCTAAACCTGAAACTTTCTACTCCACTTTAAACATTCTTCACCACTTTGATTGCTTCCTGAATGGAACTTTCCACCTACCATTGCTGCCTCCTCTACTCCATTTTTGTGCATTGCTGCCAGCTCCCAGTTCCCAGTGCTCAGCTCCTCTCATGTCACTCACCCACGCAACAACCTTCAATGGCTCCCCACTGATTCCAAACGTTCCACTCTCCTGCTTCTCCCCTCTCCACACATCTCATTCTTCCTTAAACATGCCCCATGATTCCCTGCTTCTGTCTTTACTCGCCCAGTACCTCCATCTCTCCTAATCCAATTCATCTTCTATCCCCCAGCCCAAATTCACTTTCTTCAAGATTTTTGCTCCCCCCTTCCCTCAGTCCCACTCAACTAAATGTATGACCTACCCTCTCATTCCAAAGGCATTATCTTTGTGTCTCCTTCATGTCTTGTATCATAATATGCCTTTATTAAGAATTATTTTGGTCTATGCTAATCTAGTCACACAAGACAAGCTTGTTGAAGATAGACAGAAACTGTCTTCTCAACTTTTTAATATAGAAAAGATGTGTTGCATGGGCAGTGGATTATAAATGAATGCTCACTGATTATTTGGGCTTAGCGTGCATATGTTTTAGCTCTCATATTAAATCCTTGATGGTGGAAACCAAACTTACTGCTACACCCTTCATAGCATTTAACCAGTGCTCTGCACAGTAACAAGTATTCAATAAACACTTGTGAAATGAGTAAGGTAGGAGACAGGATATATTGATGGATAGATGGATGGTTGGATGGATGGATGGATGGATGGATGGATGGATGGATGGATGGATGGATGGAGAGAATTTATACATTTCTCCCAAGTTCTTTGGCTATTAGTTCTTTTAGTCTTGGGCTCAACTGCCAACTCATTTGGAAAGAGGTGATACTCAGCTTTGTCCACTGATTAAAAACAGGGCATAGAGGGAATTCCTGACCCAGCTTTGACAAACTGGGCAGACAAAGAAACCCAAACCTCCTTTCTTAAAAACCAACAAGCTGTTTGGGAAGGGATGTCCTCCCAGCAATGTGAATGCAGCTCTGCACCTGGCTGAAAGGTAGCAGCAGGGGCCACCTGCTCAGCAATTGTTCGGAGCAGCCTCTGGTGCTCCACTGCGAACAATTCCACTAAGTTTGCTTTTAGAGGATAAATGCAGGACTGACTGCAGAGAAAGCCAAAGGAGCAGTCACCTTGACCAGGCAGGCCCTAAACAAAATCATAAAGGAGATAAACATGTTTGCACTGACCTCTACTTACCCTTTCTGTCGAGTCACCCACCTTTCTAAACCTCATTTCATTCCACAGGGATCCAAGGTGTTTATGCAGCCTTGTTCCCATTGTGGAAGAAATCTAATAAAGCAGATAAAAACTAATTCACAGGGCGCCTGGGTGGCTCAGTTGGTTAAGCAGCTGCCTTCGGCTCAGGTCATGATCCTGGAGTCCCTGGATCGAGTCCCGCATCGGGCTCCCTGCTCGGCAGGGAGCCTGCTTCTGCCTCTGACCCTCCCCCCTCTCATGTGCTCTCTCTCTCTCATTCTCTCTGTCTCAAATAAATAAATAAAATCTTAAAAAAAAAAAAACTAATTCACAATGACATGCTGGTGCCCTCTCAAGGGGAATTATATTTTAAAACAGTGTAAATCCAAAGAACTGACTCCCTAATTCTTGAAAGTTTAATGCTGTTTCTATCTATCTCAACTGAACAACGGAGTTGAAAGCAGACCATGAATCCAGGCATGTGTTTTAGATACTCTACGTCCACACAGGTGGCCCAATGAAAGAACTGTCCCTATAAGGACAAGGGAGCCCATAGCCTGGCCTAGAATATATTGTTCCAGCGCTGGCAGTAAGAATTTCAAGTCCCAGAACCTGGACCTCATAGAGTCTGCTTGCTGAGAGGGCAAACTGTTGCATTATATGCCCAAATAAAATATTTATGGATGCCAGGTATAAAAGGCAGTTGATTCTGTGCTCTTCAAGCTGGCAGACTTTCAGCTTACCAAGGTTGGCCAAGGCCAACAAACTCTGAGGGCATCTCCATGAGATACAACAGAAGCAATGGGACCTACATCCACTCAGGTCATATATTATGTGTATCCTTTTTACCACAGATAACCCACCATAGGAGAAAATCAAGTAAAAGCAACCTTGAACCAAATCCCAGGCAGTGTTCTCACCCATCCTTGAACACAGACTAGGCTCTATGGTCTAGCCTAACCCAGCAGTTACTGGAATCTGCTAAGCAAATTGTAATGGATGTTAGGTTTTAGTCATTGATTATCATTAGAGCATCTATGAAGATCACTGGAAGGACAGGGTCCATTTAAAACACTGTATAGAGGGATGCCTGGTGGTTCAGTTAGTTAAGCCTCCAACTCTTGGTTTTGGCTCAGGTCCTGATCTCAGGGTTGTGGGATTGAGCCCCATGTCAGGCTCCCCACTCAGCCCCAAGTCTGCTTAAAAGATTCTCTCTCTCTCTCCCTCTGCCCCTCCCACCCATGCTCACTCGGGCTCTCTCTTTCTCCCTCTCTCTCTCAAATAAATGAATAAATCTTTTTTAAAATAAATAAGTCACTGTACAGAAAAGTCTTTTTTTGTTCATCCCAAGTTTAACTGATTATGCTAGTCTCCTGTATCTTATAGGGTAACAGGTGTGGCAATTAAGAGTTACAAGCCATGTCAAAAACCTAACATGCCTTCAGAATAATCCAAAAATATTAAATGTTCAGTGGAATTTTGCTACTAATGTATTTTATGTCCAATTTTTTGGAAATTGCTACCCTATATGTATACAGTATAAGTAACAATTCTCTAGAGCCAAAATATTTATTAATCAGGAAGTTAAGTAATATTTATAAAGATATTTTTCTATTAATAAAATTGCTTTTAGATATGTCATTGCAAATCCTCTAAACAACCTTACAAGTAGATTATTAATTTTTAAAATTTTTATCTATTTATTTATTTATTTTTAAGTAGGCTTCATGCTAGGTGTGGAGGGCTTGAATGGAGAGGGGAGAGGGGTTGAACTCACGACCCCAGGATCAAGACCTGAGCTGAGATCAAGAGTCCGACGCTTAACTAACTGAGCCGCCCAGGGGCCCCTGGAGATTATTATTTTTATTATTATTAACATCATTATTATTTTATAGGTTTGGAAACTATGCTAATCAACATCCCTGAAGTCATAGCAGCTAGTAAATGATGGTTTCCAGGACTCAAATCCAGGTCTTATCCTGTAACTCAATATTCCATGTTCTTCTCACTTCACCAGGACTCTTCAGCAAAATCTTCCAGCATTTTCCCATTCTCTGCTAGGGTGAGGGTCCTGTGGACTCCTGCAGTACATTCTCTGGTACTGGCTATTATTCTCGCTAGCCCCCAAACAATCAAGAATATACTGAGTAGCACACTCTGCTTAGCTCTGAGGCCTTCAATAAAGACTTGTAACCCCAACAGATATTCTCTGAACAAGGGAATTCATCAGAATCTAGACCCTACCTGTTCACTTATGGGGCCTTGATCACTCTCTAGGAATGAGGAACACTTTAGAGTATGTAGACATACATAGACACACATCGTGTATCGATGTGTGTAGGAGCACGCACATATGTGTGTATGCCAGTCCACCTCCATCAATTACTACCAAACCTCGCCAGGGGCTGAGCAGGACCTAATTTGTGTGAGGTGTCAAACAATAATTTAGGGATCTCTGATGTTCATATATCCCACAATTACTGTCAATGACGAAACTGGAGGTGCTGACAGCCACATAAAATCTCTCATTCCATCAACATTTCTCTAAAATATGGTAGAAACTGCGCCTGCAACTGAATTCCTTAATCTATGTCGCTGCCTTTTTGAAAAGCACTAATAAATGTCAATGGAGTGAAGGGACAAGATTATAGGCTTCTTTCTTCTCATAGAAAAAAATCACTATGTACTGGCTGGAAACCAGCAGTGTGTCATTAGTGGGGAGTGTTAAGCCATAGCATTGTTGATCACTGTAAACAGAGGTGTTGGTAGGGCCTAGCAGCTGAGCCTGTGCATGCTCTTTGAAAGCCCTCCAGTCCCTTGGCCAAAGTTCACATGTAAAGAGCAGGATAATACCTTTAAGTTGAGATCTGCATACAGGAACCCTTCTGTAAACAAGTCTATAAAACTCACCTGTTGACTCAATCACTAGGAAAGTTGATGGGGGCATGGTAAGGATTAGGGGTAGGTATTCTAGAGCAGAGCTGTCCAAAAGAACTATAATGCAAGCCACAGATGGGAGCCACATATGTGGTTTTTAATTTTCTTCTAGCCACACTTAAAAGGGAAAAAGAAACAAATGAAATCAATTTTAATGATATATTTTATTTAAGCCAATAGATCCAAAAGAATATCACTGTAACGTACAATCAATATAAAAATTATTGAAACGTCTTATACTTTTTTAGTACTAAGTCTCTGAAATCCAGAGCGTTATTTTACACTTTCATCACTAGTCACTAGTCATACTTCAAGGGGCCAAAACTACATGTGTATGGAGAATGTAAAAAGGTCAATGGTTGCCAGGAGTTATGGTGGAGGGAGAAATGGACAGGCGGAGCGCAGAGGATCTTTAGGGCAGTGAAACTACTCTGTGTGATCCTATAATGATAGAGACATGTCGTTACACATTTGTCCAAACCCACAGACTGAACTGTACCGAGACTGAACTATAAACCATGGGCTCTGGATGATGATGATGTGTCAGTGTAGGTTCATTAATTGTCACAACTGTACCATTCTGGTGGGGAATACTGACAGTGGGGGAGCCTGTGCATGTGTGGGGGCAGGGATAGGTGAGAAATCTCTGCACCTTCTACTCAAGTTTGCTATGGACCAAAACTGCTCCCCAAAATATGAAATGTATTTACAAAAAAGTTACATGTCCCTAGTAGTTATCCTATGGTACAGCACAGCTCTGGAGGAACTGCATCCCACTATAGCCCGGATAAGGGCAGGACTGTGTGGAAATGCAGCTGTGTTAGGATTCTGTGGCTTTCCCATCTCAGAAATAGAAATCAAACTGGCATGGGCAAGGAGGGGATGGGACAGGAATACAGCTCAGCTCAAAGAAGGCTACTAGATATCAGTATCTCTCTTACTTCTGCTTCCATGTGTCAGCTCTCTCCACAAGCTAGAACTACAACTTCTAGAAGCATCTGAACTCATACCATCTAGCATCATGGCCAGAACAGAGAGAAGTCTTCTCCATCAATTTTGATGTGAAAAGTCCCAGGGAAGCATTCTGATTGGACCAGACTGGGTAGTAAGTCCCCTCCTGTGGCTCAGAGGGCAAGGGACTGTGTTCAGAATCCCATACTGTACTATGTACTGTGCACTATGTACCCGAGGATTCTAGTGTGGAGTTCAGAACCTCATGGCTAAAGGAGAGAGGAGGCTTGCTTTCTATTTTTTTTTTAAGATTTACTTATTTATTTGAGAGAGAGAGAGTGAGTGAGAGAGAAAGCACAAGCCAGGGGGAGAGACAGAGGGAGAAGCAGACTCCCCACGGAGCAAGGAGCCCAATGTGGGGCTCGATCCCAGGACCCCAGGATCATGACCCGAGCCAAAGGCAGATGCTTAACAGAGGCACCCCAGAGGCTTGCTTTTAAAAGAAGGGGTGATGCATGCACACCAGGACAAGCACACTGTGTGACTGTGTCTCGGAAATCAGGGAGAAGGATCTCCCTAGAGCACTGGCTCCCACTCAAGCAGCCCTTCCAAGACACCAATCAGAAAGTGCCAGCAACCACAAAAACCCCACTGGTCCTTTTCACCAAGACATAGCTGAAGAAAGATGGGACTTGTGTACAGGTTCCTAAGCTCATAATTCAGCCTTCCTTTCAACACAGGGGTAATTTTCAATGGAAGTGGAAACACACCCTAAAGGTGTTTAAAACCTGATTGGGGCAGTTTGGACCGTCACAATGACCATGGAGTGCAACTGGCATTGGGTGGGAAGGAGCCAGAGATGCCTTGAAAAGAGGACGTTGCATTTCTCTAACTCTTACTGCACACTGTCAAATATTCTTAGTGTCAACAATATCCAGATGAATGATACCTGTTTCCTTTAAAACCAAGCACACTCATCACCAGTAGATGCAAGCATCTGTCTCTTGCAATAAGACTTCTAGTATGGCTGTGCCTGAGGATTTGCATGTGGGCATCATTTTATTTTAAACTGATTTCCTTTTACTCTTTATATTACAGTTAGAACATCATATTGATTTCTTAAATTACGTGTTTTGAGCTTCTATGATCTATAAATTTAATTTCTAGAAAATAAAGGGGATGTTACAAAATATGTATTGAAAAGGCAGATATGGATGGGGTTGAGAATCTCTGAACTACACAAAGCACAGGGGGAGGACCCTAGAAAGATAGATAAAGATGGAAACAGAGCAAATGAGAGGAGAAGCTATGAGGGATGCAGAGAGCTTGAATGTAGGCAGAAAGAGAAAGTCAAAAAGAGAAAGAGAGAAAGGGCAAGGATGAGAAATGAAGCCATCTTCCCCAGCACCCTCCCCCACCCCCCCCAATACCCCCCATCACCCCACCACACCCACCACCACCACCGCTGCCACCACCCTGCCTTGGCACCTCTCCTGCTTCCTGAGAGCTCCTCTCTCTTATGTTCTAAAATCCTGTTTCTCTTGTTTCATGGTCTTCCCCACTGACAGGATATCCCTGGCCAGATCAACCACAAGCAATTATTTTCAAGATCCTAAACCCAAACTTCCCAATGGCTCTGCCCCTGGGTTGTGAAATGACAACCGCCAGAGAGAAAAATGCGTCACTGGCCAGATGCAGGAATGGAAAGGAAACGCCAGCCAGAATATTACAGCGTAACTTTGAAAGTCAAGTACAGATACTAAGTAGAAATATCCACATATGTCAGGTACGTCTTAAGTCAAAGGCAGGATATTTCATTTTATGTTCCCTATATTATAACAATGTTTTTAAAAATGCATGATTATGGACGGTGACTTAACATGGCAGGGGCAAGATATTTCAAAAACTAAAAATTAGTTGCTGTGATATTGGTATTGAATTGAATTTAGCAATTTTTTCTTTAATAATTTCCATTACAGGGTGCCTGGGTGGCTCAGTCGTTGAGCGTCTGCCTTCGGCTCAGGTCATGATCCCAGGGTCCTGGGATCCAGTCCCACATCAGTCTCCCTGCTCAGCGGGGAGTCTGCTTCTCCCTCTGACCCTCCCCCCCCCATGCTCTCTCTCTCATTCTCTCTCTCAAATAAATAAATAAAATCTTAAAAATAATAATAATAATTTCCATTACAATTAAGTATTTGCCCCCCAAAAAATTTGTTCATTTCACTTTTCCTCTACTTCCCTATTCAAAGCATCTCTCCTTCCCATTGATTTATTCCTGGATTTTTCCTAACTGGGAAATCAACTGGGTCTTTTCTTCCACTGACAGTCCTCCTTTAACTTCCCTACCAAAAAAAAAATGTATAAGCTTTACTGGGAAGTTAACAATTAGCATCAGTTGCATTGATTTTTCAACTTAAAAACTGTTTTCCATAAATTTCTCCCAGAATGTTAACATGAGCACTGGGTGTTATATGCAACTAATGAATCATTGAACACTACATCCAAAACTAGCTATGTACTAACTGAACATAATTAAAAAAAAAGAACATTAACATCAATCATACCCTTCTGCCTAATGCTGAAATAAGCCACTTAATTTGATAACAGACTATTGTAACTCTTTAACATAACAAAAGCCTACAGAACACATGCACCAGATATATGCATATTGAAAGAGGGTAGATTGAGGCAGAATTTTTTTTTAAAGCAGAATTTAAATTTTAAATTATTTTACACTAAGATAATGGTGGGATTTTTCTAACAACATTTTTTAACATTTGTAAGACTCACAAGTTTATTTAAGCTTGTGCAGGACAGCTGGCAATGGCTGACTCATATTACCTGCATCACCCTAATTCAAGAATAAACTAATATGTAATCGCACTTTATTGACCATAGACAATCAGACACATAGAACCTCATTCTCCATGACTTCTTTACATCTGTCAACATTGTTGACCGTTCTCGCCTTAAAATCCTTCTTTTGATTTTTCACAAAACTGCACCACCTCAGTTTGCTTCAGTCTCCTTCCTAGAGGTATGGACAATTTCTCCCCTCGGGAAGAGGAAGCAGTGAGAGGGACTGCTCCTCTCAGCAGAATTGTGCCCAATAAGAAATTCAACGAGCAAAGTAGAACCTCGGGCTGGTCGTCATAACAAAGAAGGGATTGTTGGACAGGGTCAGATAGTTAGCTCAGACCAAAAGAAATTACACTTCAAGGAATTCAGAGAAAAGACAGCTTGTTACCTGATCAGCAAGACTCTAAAGGGGTTCTAAAAACTCACTTCAGGTGGCACTGCCCTCTCAGTCATTATACCCACAAGAGCACCCCCAAAAGACACCACACACACCCCCAGATTCCCCTCACATTTCCAGCCTGGAAATCACCTGTGCACGTCTCTCCCCAGGTCCTACCTTTCCTCAAAGCCCCTCGAGGTTTTTCTCCATGAAGTTTTCCCTGACTGCCTCAGTCTGGGCAACAGGTCCCTCCTCTGAACTTCCTGTCTGGATTCTTTATTTGGCACTCAGCATATGCTAGTGTCATCTACTTCTTATTTTTGCACATGAGCCAAAGCTCCCAAACTTAACTGGTAGCCCCTCTAGGATAGAAAGTACCCCTCCTCACTCTATAACCCCCATAGTTCAAAATAATGGCCAGTGAATGTCATAAAGATAATAATGATGCTTACTGTCATTTCCCGACATCCATTCTCCACCATGGTTATTTTGAGTGAAAAAACTTAGAACCTGGGCTCTGTTCTTGTCCATTCCCCAACTCCCTGTTGAGTCACAGGGTCAAACCTGCTAAAATTCAGTTTCTTACTCTTTAAATGAGCCATAGATACTACATAGGCATGGTTCACACTCAGCGAGCAAGTATTCACAAATACTTTGAGCTGCTCTGATGACAGATGCCACTTATTGATGTTATTCTTCAGTGGATGTTGTCTCACTCCTGGCATGTTTTGTAGAAAAACCAACAGATTGCCTTGATTCTCTATATAACTCCCTGACCCTTCTTGAGTTCTTTACCCTTCTTGGGTTCCTTGCCCTTGACCAGCTATGCAAATAGGACCTAAACTCATCCCTAGACATGACTGCTCCACTCTCCTCCTCTTCCTACTGGTGAGGGTTCTCAGGAAGGAGCAGGGAGAGCTAACCCAAAAGGGAGGGTGGGCCTATGTAAAGGGACCATTAAGATACACCTAAAATTCTCACAAAAAGGCAACTGCTCATTGTAAAGAACATTCTAACTATAATTCATGTCCTAGAGCACCTTACTCACTGAAGATACCAGATGTGGCCTAAGACATTCCAAATGTTGTAGTTTCTGAGGACCTGTGCCCACTAGAGCAGACTGGAAATTTTTAAACAAATTAAGAAAGGTAATATAAAATTTGGAACTGTGATTTGCCCCCTTAAAATTTTCTTGGATAAATTTCTTAACCACCCTGAGCTTCACTTTTCTGTTTAAAAAAATGAAGAGTTCAATCTCTCGTGAAAATGATGGCCAAAAATGGTTTTAAAATGCCTTCTCTTGTTCTCTTGTTTTTCCTCCCATTTACAGTTATAGCCATTGGATTGCTAATTATGAAAGCAGTTCATCAGACATGAGAATGATTTTCCCCAGATTTATTTAATGGATTTTCAACTAAACTAGTAATGTAAATTTTTTAATTTTGAGACTTCTAAAAAATCCAGAGAGATGGTTTCACTAGAGGTATGCGTTCTGAGTTCTAATTGGTTGTTTTCATTGTTTGTTTTAGTTTTCCTAGTGTTGTGTCCATGTCTTATTTTGGCTCTCCATTCATGGTGATACAAGGCCACTATTTCCCACACTGCTCTCTGGTTCAAGTGTTTAAGAGAGTTAACACCTGGGGTGCTTGGGTGGCTCAGTCGGTTAAGTGTCTGCCTTGGGCTCAGGTCATGGTCCTGGAGTCCTGGGATCGAGCCCTGAATCAGGCTCCCTGCTCAGTGAGGAGTCGGCTTCTCCCTCTGCCCCTACCCTCACCCCCATCCTCAGTCTATCTCTCAAATAAATAAATAAAGTCTTTAAAAAAAACCCTCATAAACCTGTTATTTATTTTTTAAAAAGGGAGAGAGCTAACACCTTATCAACACAATTTAATAAATGTTGCTTACCCTACGATCCAGCAGTTGCACTACTGGTTATTTACCCCAAAGATACAAATGTAGTGATCCGAAGGGGCACATGCACCCCAATGTTTATAGCAGCAATGTCCACAATAGCCAAACTATGGAAAGAGCCTAGATGTCCATCAACAGATGAATGGATAAAGAAAATGTGGTGTATATATACACAATGGAATATTATGCGGCCATCAAAAAATGAAATCTTGCCATTTGCAATGATGTGGATGAAACTACAGGGTATTATGCTAAGTGAAATAAGTCAATCAGAGAAAGACAAGTATCATATAATCTCACTGATATGAAGAATTTAAGAAATAAGACAAAGGATCATAGGGGAAGGGAGGGAAAAATGAAACAAAACGAAACCAGAGAGGGAGACAAACCATAAGAGACTCTTAATCTCAGGAAACAAACTGAGGGTTGCTGGAGTGGAGGGGGTCTGGGAGGGATGGGGTGGCTGGGTGATGGACATTGGGGAGGGTATGTGCTATGGTTAGTGCTGTGAATTGTGTAAAGACTGATGAATCACAGACCTGTACCCATGAAACAAATAATACATTATATGTTAATAAAAAATTTTTTTAAATAATAATAAAAAACTAAAATAAATAAATAAATAAATGTAGTGCGGTAAAAAAATTAAAAAATAAATGTTGCTAATAAGTTATGTGAAAATGAGTCATTTAAGATCATATTTAGTAAATATAATATTCATATCTTAAGGGATATTTTTATCTAATCATGAAGTAAAAACTCAAAGGCTAGTGAGACAAAAAAGTAAGCAAACTTTGTACTGTAATGATAAAAGCTATAACTGACATAAGCAGTAAATGCTAAAAAACACTAAGTGTTCAAAAAAAAAAACCACATAAGAGATTTGAGAAGGGGTACAGAGGACAAAGGAAAGTCAGAGAAGACTTCCAGAGTTCAGTGACTCCTGAGTGGAGCCTTTAAAAGAAATAATTGCAATAATAATATTAGTAATAATAATAATAGTAGCACAACCATGAGTAAGGCATTGCACCTAGCATTTTTACAAGCACCATCTCATTTGTCTTTTTTTTTCTTTAAGATTTATTTATTTATTTGAGAGAGAGCACACGCGAGGTGGGGGAGAACAGAAGGAGAGGGAGAGAGAATCACAAGTAGACTCTGCACTAAGCATGCAGCCTGACAAGGAGTTTGATTTCATGTCACAGAAATCATGACCCTGAGATCATGACCTGAGCCAAAACCAAGAGTCAGATGCTCAACCATCTGAGCCACCGAGGCACCCCTCATTTGTCTTTAGCACAATCCAGATAGGATCTCTATGTCACAGACAAGGAAACAAAGACTTTAAAAGGGCAAGATTACATAGCCAGTATATGGTTGTTCCAAATGATTTCAATGACTAGCCAGAGAAGCAAAAACTGGGACACATTCAGATTTTCCCTAATTCATCCACCAAGCCAGAGTGAACTGAGCTCATATTACTACCCACTTATGAAAAGGAAGGAGGTGAAAGAGAAAAGGAAAGAAATGCCTCATTACCACCACCCTTCCCCACATCAACTCAACCCCCCGGGACCTCAGGACAGAATATTTTCAGGATAACTTTTCCAGGACAAATGTCTAGGAGGTTGGTAATGTTTCATTTATTCAAAAGAAAACATTCAAATCCATATGACACATTCAACATCTTTTTTTTTTAAGATTTTATTTATTTATTTGAGAGAGAGAATGAGATAGAAAGAGCATGAGAGGGGGGAGGGTCAGAGGGAGAAGCAGACTCCCCGCTGAGCAGGGAGCCCGATGTGGGACTCAATCCCGGGACTCCAGGATCATGACCTGAGCCGAAGGCAGTCGCTTAACCAACTGAGCCACCCAGGCGCCCGACACATTCAACATCTTAACCTACACTTCTTCAGAATGACTCTCACCCTACTTTTTCCAAAGGTGAAATAATAATATTCCTTTGGAATTCCTGTAAGTGATGAAGGTAGGATTTGAATCCAGGTCTGTTTAAATCCACAGTCTTTCATAAAAAAAATCCATCATAAAAGCATTGTTTTTATAACATCCCAACCACCTGTTAATGTGCTTATACAGTATCCCAATACCTTAGTTTCTTTTCAGAGTTTATTTCTCAAGACTTCACTCAGTTTGTGTCTGCCTATATCTCTCCCTCCACTGGACACATAACCCTTGATTTATACATTGCAGAATTATTAAACAAATAAATACCACTGCCAAACATTACACTGAGGAGGTGAGAAAGCAAATTATATAAGAGCAATTGTTGTTTTGTGAAACTTTTTAAATGCAAAACTAAATAATACATTGTTTATAGATAATACATATATGGAAAAATACTTTTAAAATCAGTGGAATGATAAATATCCAATTCAAGACAATGGTTTCATGGGAAGAAGGATGCTTGAGGTGGAAAGTAAATGAGACTAGGAGAGAGATTTATATGGCAGGTGTTAAAACTTAAAGGGAATGTTCTAGTTTTTAAGCTGAATGATGAGTATATGGGTGTTATTTAGCTGCTTTTGATATTATCAATATTAGTTTAGATGTATGAAAAATTTTCATCATTTTTAAAGCAAACCCACAGTTGCTCACTTCAAAAAAAAAATCAGTATTCTCGCTTTATATCAAAGGATGTTTGCACATTAAAGCTTACATGTCATCATCTTGAAGGGACATCTACCCATATGGACACCAGGTAAAATCTCCCCAAAAGAAGCCACTATGGGGTCGTCTGGGTGGCTCAGTCTGTTAAGCAGCCAACTTGTGATTTTGGCTCAAGTCATGATCTCAGGGTCCTTAGATCAAGCCCCATGATGGGCTCTCCACTCAGCGGACAGTCTGCTTCTCTTCTTCTCCCTCTCCCTCTCCCCCTCCCCATGCTCATGTGCATGTACTCCCTCTCTCTCTCTCAAATAAATAAATAAATCTAGGGGTACCTGGGTGGTACAGTTGGTTGGGCCTCTGACTCTCAGTTTCTGCTCAGGTGGTGGCCTCAACGTCATGAGATCAAGCCCCACTGTGGGCTCTGCACTCCATGTGGAGTAGGCTTGAGATTCTCTCTCTTCCTCTGACCTTCCCCCTACTCGTTCTCTCTCTCTCTCTCTCTCTCTGATAAATAAATAAATCCTTAAAAAATAAAATAAATCTTAAAAAAAAGAAGAAGAATTAGAAGCTGCTGTGACTTTGAGTAGATAAAATCCAGTGAAGTTTCCTGGGTCTAACACTGGTTGTCCATTATCACAAAAAAGCTGTATTGACAACTACTGAAACCAATACTAATTACTGCAGGAAGGTTGACTGGTTATTTGGCCCATTTCCAAGGCATTAAAAGGGGAATATGAAATTTTAGAGGCTACCATCAACAACAGACCAAATGATACCCTTGATTTTTGTTTTGTTTTATTTTGTTTACTAGATTCAGTCAGCCATCTGCAGAAAATTATTCTGGGAACACAACCATTATTTTATTCAGCTTTTTGTTCCCTGGCTTTAATAAATTAATGAAGTGTTAACCAAAATCACACGTGATAGGCTACAACAAATGCACAGGCCTGAGGATCTGGACCAGCCCTGCTGATCATTGTAATCTCTCCAGGTGCATCTTTCTTCCCTCTCCTGGAATGTATTGATGTGCAAAACTAGGGAAAGTCTTTCAAATCATACAAATGCTAAAAGAAAATTTCTCTATGTCTTGGAGACTAAGAGTGCCTCATTAGGGACATCAATAATTTTATCACCTGCACATAATAAACATGTCATCTTTACCACAAGTTTCTAAGGGAGAATGATTTTTAAAGGAGGAAGGGGAGAATAACAGAACATCAAGAATTCAGAACAAGGGGGCACCTGGGTGGCTCAGTTGGTTAAGCGACTGCCTTCGGCTCAGGTCATGATCCTGGGGTCCCGGGATCGAGTCCCGCATCGGGCTCCCTGCTCGGCAGGGAGTCTGCTTCTCCCTCTGACCCTCCCCCCCTCTCATGTGCTCTCTGTCTCTCTCATTCTCTCTGTCTCAAATAAATAAATAAAATCTTAAAAAAAAAAAAAAAAGAATTCAGAACAAGGATCTTACAGAAGAGGAAAAATGGATTTGTTTTCATTATTCCAACAAGATCCGGGAAACAATGAACTTTCCTAATCATCCATGGAGCTTACTTGGATGTACAAAACAACACAAAACAAATACAGGTTCTTTCTTGGCTAAGGCAATGTGATCTGGTCTGAATGGAGAGCAGAGCCCTCATACTGTGCCAGTCAGTTTCTAATTGGTTTTAACAAACTCTTCCACACTCATATAAAGACTATTTCCCTCCCTACACCACAGCCCACCCAAGAGACAGACTTTCTTCCTCACACTTGAAAATAACTTTCTCACCAAATGCTCCTTCAGTAATACACCCATAATATTTTCTGTTTGTGCATTTATTTTAACACATACCCACTACCATCAAAACATGATGTCTCTTGGACCATACAATGTGAACTTTATAGATCAATTTGCATGGCAGAATTGTTAACATCAATAAATCATTTTGAACTCTGTAAAAGTTTCAAAAAGATATGATGGGGAAGAGAAAAAACTCTGACCAAGGATTCAAAATTAAGCTTTCATCTGTATCACAACTGCTCTTTATAAAGTCAGGGTCACAAAATAGACATCCTCCCAAAGAATCAGCCACAAAAGATGTGCTAACACATGTTCATAGGAATCCTATAAATATGATGCAGGAAACATGCAGACAATCCATAGGTGTCTTTCTGAGTCTCATGGTATGGGATCACCAGCTGGGACCTGGACAGAGGAAAATCCATTTCCTATTTGATCCTAAGTAGCACCACCTGAGAGCAGAAACATTGGACCTCAGAACAGAGAACCCAAGAGTGAATCCTTGGCTCTGCCATTGCCTAACTTGAAGCAACTTACTTGCCTACTGTGAGGCCATTTCCCCATCTGAAAAATGGAGAAAATAACCCTATCTATATCACAGGGTTATTGAGGATTAAATGAAATGAGATATGTAAAGTCCTGGTAGAAGGCAGATGTTCCAAGTAGTGATTATTATCTCTGGGGTCTGTTGTGCTCACCCATCCAGCCCTCCAACCTCCCATGTCATTTTCAAATTGCCCCCAAACTCCTTCACCATAGTCATCAGGACTCTTTCAGTCAACAACAGATACCCAATGCAAACTAGCTTAAGGAAAAAGAATATATAGGCTTTGAGAAACTGAATATAGAATTCATTGCCAGATCATATATAAAAAGAGAGCTCTGATCCACAATCTCTGTAGCAACCATCCTAGGAAGTCAAACAACAACCTCCATGACAATTGGCCCAAAACTTTCAAGACTTGGTCAGTAGTTTCCTACTGCCCTAATTTTTTGACCCTCTTCCAACTTAAGACCAACCAGACAAAATGAAGTATGTTCCCCAACCAATCACACAGGATGTCCCATGCCAACAACCTCCAGTTAGGGCATACCTGAAGCCTTTCCATTTTTCCAATTTAAGCCCTCCCACTCCTGTGATTCGGCCCTTGAGTCTCTGCCAAACAAAATGATGATGGCTGACTCCTTTGCCATAGCAAGCTCTGAATAAATAAGCCTTTTCTTGTTCTCATTTGGGTGGTCTTTGTTTATTTTCGTAGCTTGAAAACCATGGGAGGACAAATGGATGGCAGAGCTGGGTGCTGAAGTGCACATGATGTGTCCCTAACTCTCTCTCTCTCTCTCTTTCTCTGTTGCCTGCCTTAGCCTTTCTTGGGGTATCTTCTGCCCTGCTGGAGTCAGGCTGCTTCTTCTGCACAGGTAGACAAAGTACCAGGCTTACATGGTACCGCTTAGGAACCAGAACAGAAAAAGAACTTTTCCTCTCTCAACTTTTCTCACTGGTAATATCCTCAACCACCACTCTCATTGCTGCCACCTGTCCCCCCTCCAGTCTGAATCCTGTTCTCAGCAGGATAAGAGAAGAAGCACAGAGCTCCTGCTCCTCATGAGCCAATTCCTTCCCCAGCCTCAGCACTACCTACTTTATCCCTACAAAATGCCTGGTCAAGGCTCTGGTCAAGGTCAACAATGAACTTTTCCAACACTAGTGGTCAATTTCTTTACAATCATCACATTATCCAAACTGACTGTCTACCTTACCTTAAGAAACCACCACAATTAATCCCCAAGTTAATAATCTTGCTCCTTACTTCACTAAGAAACTAAAAGCAATCAATGGAAAACTGCCTCATTTCCCTATCAGTAACTTTACCAACCGAGCCTCATCTGTAACATATGCTCTGCCTCATCTCAATGACAAACACTGAACTGTCCCTGACCCTATGTCCAAACCCTCCACTTGATACTATTCCCATTGCCTCTTACTTTCTGAAGGTCTTGGCTATTACAGTTCTTCCCTCTCTATCCCACCTCTTCAATTTTCCCTTTGCTATAGGATCATTCCACCATCATGATGTAATATTTCCCTATTAAAAAGCAAAACAATAAAAAGACAACAAAACAAAAAACCTCCCCTAATCCCACATCCATTCTCCAACTTCTACTCCTTTTCTCTGCTCCCCTCAAAATATTACTTATGCTTCCTCTCCTCTTTTTCAATCCACTCTATGTGTCTTTCAACCAACTCTAATGTGACTTTTAATCTCTACCTCCCCAATAAAACTACTCTTGTCATCAATCAGAGAAAGAAAATTATCATATGATCTCACGGATATGTGGAATTTGAGAAACAAGACAGAGGATCATAGGGGAAGGGAGGGAAAAATGAAACAAGATGAAACCAGAGAGGAAGACAAACCATAAGAGACTCTTAATCTCAGGAAACAAACTGAGGGTTGCTGGCGTGGAGGGGGGTGGGAGGGATGGGGTGACTGGGTGATGGACACTGGGGAGGGTATGTGCTATGGTGAGCACTGTGAATTGTGTAAGACTGATGAATCACAGACCTGTACCCCTGAAACAAATAATACATTGTATGTTAATAAAAAATGTAAAAAAACAAAATAAAATAAATGGTTTAAGATTAAAAAACATAAAACTACTCTTGTCAAAGCCAATGACCTTCACCTTGACAGATCCAATGTCAGTGCAGCCCTCAATTTACATGACTTCAAGCATCATTTGCACAGTAAATCCCTCCGACCTTCTTCACTTTCTTAACATGACTTTTATCAAATCCATCCTCGCCAGTTTTCTTCCTGGCTCAGACCTTTTTCTCTTCCCCAACCACATCTTGGAGAGCTAAATAATGTCCCAGGACTCCTTGTTTGGCCATCTCTCCAACTTATGGAGACTCATTACCACTGTGATCTCATCCAGTTCTAGGTCATTACATGCCATCTACTCAGACAGCATCTACCCTCTCCCCTAAGCTCTGAACTTATACATCCAACTACCAACTTATAATCCAGTTCTCTATTTAACATCTCCTTTTGGATGTGTAATAGATATGCTTAAATTTAATATGACTCAAACTGACCTTCTGGTTGTATTCACTTACACTTACCCAGGCTTCCCTCATTTCAGTTAATGACTCAGTTTGGGTCACATGCCAAATCCCAAGTGAAGGAGGGCATTATTACCAGAAAGGACATGGAAAAGCCTGCAGGCCAAGCCAAAGTAATTATTTCCACAGACTTCCACTACCCCAGCCCCCCACTACCCTTGCTATTCAGCAGAGGTCTTTGCCTCCTGCCTTAGTGGGAACATTAAGGTATGCATCAATCTTTAGTCCTTTCTTCTAGTTCAAAGTGAGCTCTCCACCTGTGCCCTTGGTCCTGTTCCCTCACTTTTCCTCATTGGTGGTGCTCTATTGATAACCCCTTTTCCCTGCACTTCAGCCTTTTTCTCCCAACTAGTGTTTTCCCATTAGCCTAGAAACATGTCAAATCTGTACCATCCTAAAGAAGTTCTAGCTCTTGCCTATATTTCTCCTTCTCCTTTTAGTCAAGCTTCTTAGAGGTACAATTTACTCTTTGTACTTACTTCTCACTGTCCCCTGAATGTCTCAGCAACCTGGTTTCTGTCCCCTACTGCCCGTTTCCTCCGAGGGACTGCCTAAAAGTTCAGCCTGGAATAGCTGAGAAATATTGGTCTAATTAGCTCAAGAATTAGCTTAGAAAAAGTAAATAGAAACAATTACTTTAATTTTATAGTAAATATTACTGGTAGAAACAATCAACTAAAATAATGACAAAGTAAAAAATACATGGAAAACTTCTAACAGATTTTTTTTAATTTTTGATTTGAGTGTAGTTGACACACAATGTTAAATTAGTTTTAGATGTACAACATGGTGATTCAACTTCTCTATATATTATGCTATGCTCTGACCACAAGTGTAGCTACCATCTGTCACCTTATGCTATTACAATATCATTGACCATATTCCCTATGCTTTACCTTTTATTCCTGTGATGTATTCATTCCATAACTGGAAGTCTAAACAGATTTTTTTTAATCTGAAGGAATAGTTATATTTTGTTATAAACTAATAATTATCCTATGAAAAATAATCAAAAGCATATGAAACTAGCCACAACTAAAATTTCACATGGTAAAAATTAAATTTGACAGACAAATCAATCCTTCTTGACTAAATTTGAATCTGTAACATTTGACTGGGTAAATTAGGCTTGGTTGACATGATTATCACAAAATACAATATAACAACTACAAGCTGACAAACTGTCCTTGTGAATTTTTCATGAAAAAGAATTGCTCTGAAGGAAAATAATTTTGGTAAATAATGAAAATGGAAAATAATGGATTACTTTAACTATCCTGAATATAAAATTGATTAAGGAATTGAGTTGGCTTTATGGAATTAGCTCCATAAAATGTGCTGTCATGAAATTTTATCAAGTGGGGATAACACTATTTTAAATGTTACATTCACAAATAGAGGGAACATCCACGGAGTCAAGCTAGCAGAGTAAAAACATCTGTTTGATTGGAACTGCAGGACTGAAATATCCTTCCCATCTAGAGAGAGTTTCTTCATCTCCCAGGCCAGCCTTCTGCTTTGTTAGCATTTTTGTAAGCAAACTTGTAGTGAAATTCCCACCAGAATGTAAGCCCCTGAAGGGAACAGTTGTTGTTCTACCCATCTTTGCATCCACAGTGCCTGATTAGAGTTCCTTATAATGCTCAATGAGTGTCTAACAAAATGAATTCAGTAAGTCAACACCTGAGGACCGGGTTTCTCAAATTTAATGTACATCAGGCTTCTGAATGTTAGAGCTAGTATCTCTGAGATTCTCTTAGTTCCCCACTCATTTTTGACCTCGTGGGTGATAGATGCCTACTGTAGTGGCAGACATTACATCCGTGTTCTAAGCAAGAGTACGAAGGGTGGGCTGTGACATGTGCAACTGTCCCTTTTATAGGAAAAGCAAAAGCATTCCAAGAAATTGTGCCGTAGACTTTCACTGATGTCTCCTGCATCGAGCTGTGTGTATGCCCATCCCTCGCTGCAAGGACAACGGCAAGAGCAAATGTTAGCTCTTCTTGCCTCTCTGGTGAAATGGTAAGAGAAGAAGGATTGAGAATGATGGTTGATTCAACCAAACAAGAATGTCTGCCGTACCACAGTCTCAACAATTCCTACTCTACCCAGTTCCCCAAAGAATAAAAATAACAACAACAATAGCAGCTCACCGACCTACAGCACCTACTACGTGCCAAGGGCCAGTCTAAATGCTTTGCACCTATTAATTTATTTAATCTTCAGAACTCTGAGATTCTATTATCCCTATTTTATAGATGAAGAAACTGAGGCACAGACAGGGTAAGTAGCTTACCCAAAGTCACTCATCTGGTAAGTGACAGAGTCAAACTCATACAGTTCGGCTTCAGAGTTTATGCTCTTAACCCCTACACTCCATGGATTCAAAAATAAACTAATGGTCAGTGAGCCCCTAAGTAGCTGCTGTCCAACACAGCTGTCGTCAGCTTTTATTGCACCATGACAGTGTCAGCCAGTAAAATACACCCCCAAATATCTACCTTTATCTTTCAATCTCTCTTTGAAATGCAGCCCCGTGATGGGGTGAACACTATTAATATGCATTAAAATTCAAAATTTGTCCTATTGCCCAGTTTATTTTGGGTCTGGTTATTTTTCATCATACACCTTGGCTCATGAACCCTGTCCAAACTGCAGTTCTGATAGGAAAGTCTTGCAAATGAGGTCCCAAGACAACAGTAGGCATGTCCTTATTATAGGCCTGTCTTCCAAAATGGAGGATATATTCAAATTCTCAAAAACACCGAGCCCCTGAAGTCCCTCTATCAACTAAGCCTATTTATTCTAACTAGGATGTGTTCAGGAAGTTCAAACGTTCAAGATAACTTTTCCTTGGAGCTGTGCATATGGCAATGAAAATAAACAAGGAAAAATGATAAAAATAAGATTTACCTCATTCAGAGAGTCTGAAAAGTTTTCCCTCCCCACATTGCAGTTTAGTGAGGTTATCTCTGAATTATTTCTTTCATGGAAATTTTAGTATTAAAAAGCAGGAATGCATGCCATTGTTTTCAAGTGTTGAAGATGAAGGGTTATATACATTTTCAAATTAAAAATAACTTTTCTCTTTTTCTTATAACAAAAGTAATATATATTCATTGTAGGAAATTTAACCCCCAAAAAATAAGAGAGAAGAGAATTTTAAAAACCCACAATCACACCATTCATAGGTAACCACTGTCGATTTCTTGGTATATGCTATATTCCCATACATAAATGGGATATGATAAACCCCAGATGGTTTCTTATTAGGCTCTAGATTGACAACGAATGTAATTAGACCGTATCAGAGTTAGTTCTTCACTTCCAGGTAGTGGCACTGGATACTCAGCCTGGGGAAGCAAAGGAGGTATTGAACTGGGCCAGAGAGTAAGCAGGAAGATAATAGGAGCAAAAAAAAGAATAAAGGTACTGAATTCCAGGCAAGGATCCATAATCAGAGACCAGACTCAGACCAGGTAGGGCCAATCCCATTTGTACGGAGAAAACCGGTGACATCTGATTAGGATAGGGCAGAAGTATGGCTTTGGAAGTATGTTACAGACACAGTGGTAGTATCAGATAGAGACATGGATCATTTCAGGAATTCCATATGACAAGCAGAAATGAATAACAGAATGGAATCTAGCCCTGAGACATGGTAGAACCAAGGCATGAAGTGAACTGTTGTCAACCTTCTGAACCACAAAGCAGAGGGACCTGCCCAGCAAAACCGGGAATGGAGTAGAGTGAGAGTTGCTCAGAGAAACATTAACAACAGACCCAGACAAAAGAGAAACATGTGGGTCACTTATATTGAGGGGAAGTGTGAAGTGCGTGGCCCTTGCAATTCTAGGTATGGGACAATCAGAGCTATTTTTAGTCCTGCTCATTTGCCCTTTGTTGGTTCTGAGAGAAGAGCAGAAAAATACAGACAGCATTCATCCTGAGCAACAGGAAAAAGCTAAGACCATCTGATGTGGGCTAGTGGATCACGGTATCCAGACCATCTTCATGACTGAGCTGAATGCGATGGTGGTACTGTTGTTATGTGACTATTTTGATCACGGAAGTAGAATGCATACTGACTTATCATTCACTATGCTGCCTACAACCCACGTCAGGTAAACTTGGAAAAACACTATTAGTATTCCTCGGCCGGTGTCAGAGTGGAAGACTGATGAGCTGAACAGACTGGAACCAGCAAGAATAGCCCCCTTCCTCCTGTAATGTCCCTCCAGTACCTTCTATCAACATCATAGTTCTTGCTGCACAGAAGAAATGCTTAAAGGGTCCAGGCCCATCATCTCAGAGCAAGCAATGAAGGATGGAGATGGAACTGAGAGGTAATAAATTAACAACTGACACCGATGCTCTTTACAGGTTTGTAGAATTTGAGTCTCATTTTTATCTTTGTGTTGTTGTCGCTGCTGTTGTTATTGGTTTAATGAAAACCACTCTACGCCTACAAAGATTTTTGGTAGCCAAACATTTTTTTGAGGCACATTTCACAACCCCCAAAATAAAAGCGTCATCTCTAGCCCTTGAAATGTCACTGTGCTTCATCTTGAGGAACGTGGATTCCAATCACTTCCTAACAGTTGCACCACTACCACCCTGGTCCAAGCCATCATCAGCTGTCCCCTGAATTATTGTGGCAGCCACCTAACTGATCTCCCCGCTTCTATCCTTGTGTATTTGTCCCTACAAATTATCCTTGACAAAACAGCCAGTGGGATCCTCTTAAAAAGCTAAGTCTGTTTAAGTCACTCATCTGCTCAGAACCTTTCCATGACTCCCAATACTGCTCAGAGTAAAACCCGAAGTCTCACAACGGCCTACTGTGGCCCTACAAAGATCTTCCCTTGTCCCACTAGAATGTAATCTCTAAGAGGGTAGGGATTTTTGTCAGTTTTTTTTTTTTAGTGCCATATTCCTGACACCTCAAACAATGCCTGGATTATAGAAGATATATTTGTTGAACAAACAAATGCCCCATACCTAGAACTGCCTCAGTTCTGAACTTGCTTTTTATGAGATAATACATTTCTTCATTGATGGAACCCAGCATGAATAAGGATATCATGTTATTTGTAGCCAAACAACTCCTAATTGGTAAAATATACTATTCTATCTAATCCCAGAAAATCTGCCCAGTATAATTCACTAGATATCATTGTTCTTTAGAAGGAAGGAAGGAAGGAGAAAAGAAAAGCATTAAATTGACCCAAAGGTCTATCAAAAATTTGGCCAATGGATACTTTATTTTCCAATAAGTAGTATATTCTGTAGCCTGGGGCTATTCTTGACCAGTTCAGAGTCCCAAAGCAAGGTGAGGAAGGAAGAGCTAATGGAATAGAATTTTAAGTATTCAGACAATGAGTTTATTTTTCCTTTTCTTTTCATTCAAACATGCACTTCTACTTCACCTGAAGCATTTTTATTAAACTTATATGATGCCTCCATTATAAATAAAGGACAATGGGTAATAATTCTATTGCCCTTGATTGATCTCCAGAAATAAATGATGCTCACAGTTCTGCTCATATATTCATCCCACTCACCACTGTACAATATGCACACAACCAACCCCCAATTCATCACATTTAACAAATACTAATACTAATGAATGAATGTCTGCAAGTTATAATTTTCCTTTTTGCAACTACTAGTTTAAGTCAATTATCAAAAGTCTAGGAATGGAGAGTGGAATGGAGACTTATTAACTTCTAGAGAAGTAGTAGGAAAAGAATATTAGCCTTCTTGAAGTCATCTGTTCATTCAATTAATAATTATTGAATACTTATAATAGGCTCTGATGAATAAGACAAATATGGCCCCTGCCCCCGTGAGGTTCATAGTCTAGAGAAGGGTTGCCAAAACTTCTCTGTCGAGAGCCAGATAGTAAATATTTTAGGTTTACAGTCAATGAGGTCTCATACTCTGCCATTCTAGCATGAAAGCAACCACAGACAATACATAAATGAACAACTGTGGCAATATTTGCTGGTTGGACAAAACAGGTTGTCCAGATATGGTCTGTGGCCATATCTTGTGGCTCTTCAGTCTACAAGAATAGAGATATTAATCAAGTAATCCTTTTACAAGGTATAGAATTGCATACTGTGATAAATGCTACACAGAAAATTACAGGGCTAAGAGCATAACAAGGAAACCTAGTCTGGTCTGGGGAGGCTAGTATAGATATCCCTGAAGAGAGAAGATGTGACAGAGTAGAAACTGTCAGCTGGGTGAATAAAGAGGCTCCAGGCAGAATGAGCAGCATGTGCAAAGACCCTGAAGCAGACAGTAGCATGACCTGTTCAAGAAAGGTAATATTGGCTTTTCCCCAATGCTCAAGGGTGAGAGGAGGAATGGGAACTAAAGCCAGAGAGATTCTAAGAGCCAGAGTACACAGGACCTGGTGGGCCATGCATGGATCTGCTCCTTATCCTGAGAGCAATGGGAAAGCCTTGACAGGGAGACACATTCACTGAACAAACAGTTGAATGCCTCCCATGAGGCAGGCACTCATCTACAGTAAACACAAAGTTCCTGTCTTCATGAAGCTTACATTCCAGGGAGCAGCCAGAAATCTAAAAAAAAATGTGTAATATAATGTCAAGTAATATACTTGTCAAGAATATCAAGTAAAAAAAAAAATGTCAAGAAGAATACACTGGAATAAATGGAGAGGAGTGGATGGTGCTCTAACCAAATGTGTGTTTTAATTATTCTGTTTGACATGGAGAGAATATATTGGAGAGGGCATGTGTGGGATAAGAAAACCAGTTAGGGGGACTACCTAGGCGGCCCAGGTTATAAAAAATGAATAATATAGCCTGAATTAGGGTGGTGGCAATAAAGATGAGAGAAATAGATGGGCTGGAGAAATTTATAAAGCTAAGTTTACTGGCCTTGGTGACAGATTCAGTATGAGGGCTAAAGGGTAAGGTGGTGTTGGGATGAAGGATGACTTTCAGGTTTCTTGTTTTGTGCAATTGGAAAGATCATGGTGACTTTTGCTAAAAAAGGAAACCTGGAGGAGGTCAGCTTGGGAGGGAAGATGGAAGCTCACCTTCAGACATGTCAGTGTACAGGCCCTGTGGGAGATTCAGACAAAGATGGAGAGTAGGCAGTTGGATAAGTGGTGGATTTGTGTGCCCATGAACAGAGCTCTGACCAAGTGAGACAATGCCCAAGGGGCAAGAATTGCCCTGCCCTGGGACTGGGCAGAGGGGCCACCACCTAGACTGGGGCTCAAGGCCAAGGATATGGCCCTATATCCAGGGATTCTGGTAATGTTAATGATAAATGCTGTGGTTCTGTACTTAGTGTTAAAATCATGACAGCTAAAATTTACTGAGTACTAATATGTGTCAGGCACATGGATTATCTCATTTAATCCTGACACAATCTTATGAGGTATGAACCATTATTCTCTCCATTTCGGAAATAAGGAACCGAAGTCTGAGAATTTAACCAGCCTAGGGTCACAGATGGTAAGCAACAGAGTCAGAACCCAACCCTAGTCGGTCCGACCTCCAGAGCTGAGCTTTTACAGACTGACAGCAACCTGGTAGTGACGGACTCAAAAGAAAATGCTAGTAGTCTGGGCTAGGAGTAAAGCACAGCCCAGCACAGGGTGGGGGCTGCACCATATGACTGAGGAAGCCAACAGTGAGGGAAAAGCCAGAGTTGGGAGCCTAGCAACAGTGACAGAGTCCCCTCAGGGGGACGTTTGGAGCATTTGGAAAAATTAGGGTTTTTCATTGCTGCTAGTGTTATTTTGACACAAATTCCTTCATTTTAGCATACTTGGGATAATGGAGTCTGTAGAAAACACCTGAAGATATGTAGGCGGAGCCTAAGGATTATGTTAAAATGAGTGTCACCCCTAAACCAGTGATTATTAAACTTTTATAAGGTTAAGACTCCATGGGGAGGTAGTTAAAAATTCAGATGCTATAATCTCACCTCTAGAGGTTCTGAGTCAGTATCTCTGGTATCTGCATTTTTATAAGCACCAGGTGATCTGGTCTGGATGATACTCAGATCATAGAACCCTGCCTGAAGAGTTTTCTCTTCTTGGCTTCTCATCAAAAGCAGCTCCAGCTAATTCTCATGAAGTTTCAACTTCGAATTACTACCAGTGAGTAAGAAGGAGATGTACAACAATGTGCAACAACACTCACAGGAGTAGGCAGTTAGCTCTCAGAATCTTTTGCGTTGTCTAAGTGATCCAGGCCTACAATAAAGTATCACAAAGACTTTCTTCTCTACAGAGCAAAGAGGTCTATGGCATCCAATGATGGGTTAATAATGCTCAGAAATGACTGATAGTATTTGGGGCAATTTTTTCATTGACTTAAGAGAAAGAAACTTCAATTGAGGATTTCAGTTTTTCAAAGAAATAACCAGTTTTCCTCAAACAGATTTCACAATGTCAATTAAATGACAGGTTCTCTTCCTGGTGGGTAGCAACAAGGAAATTTGGGATGGATGACAAGGACACAGCAGGCTGAGCCTTCCATAGATCTCAGGTGAATGGATGACTGGGTGTCTCTCTTCTGTATGTTGACTCCAGCTTTCTCTTTTGCTATTTGTCTGTTTGTTTTTCCCCAGCTGGCACATATTGATTTTTTTTTTCCTCGCATAGCATCATAAGGGTGAAAACTGTGCGCTCAGATAAGGCTGGCAACTTTATTTCATCTTCGGAACAGATTCTGGTAAGTTCAATTACAAGTTACACCCACCAACCAACCGCACCGCCCCCAGAAAAAAGAAAAGGTAAAAAGTGGGACCACACTAAGGAGGGCATCCTCTCATCAAGAGCTGTAAATAAGGGGCACCTGGGTGACACAACCAGTTAAGAGTCCGACTCTTGGTTTTGGTTCAGGTCGTGATCTCAGAGTCATGGGATCCAGTCCCACGTCTGGCTCTGTGCTCAGCACAGAGTTGGCTTGGGACTCTCTCACTCTCCTTCAACCCCTCCTCTCTCTCTCTCAAATAAATAAATAAATCTTTTTTTTAAGCTATAAATAAGAAAATGAAAGCACTGGTTTTAATTCTCCCAGTGAAGCAGCTGGGTGCTAGCACACATTTGCTTGATTAATCAATTCACAGCATCCTATACAAAGGCCTATTCAAAGTGTGGTACTCACACTACTGCTGGCTCCCAAATTGTTAATTTGCAAAGAGAGTGAGCACCTAGAAACTTCTGTAGCAGTTTGACGATGACATGACATCCAAGTACACCATCCATGGACTCATTTCACTGCATAAGGTGCAGACCAGTTCAGGCCTGGAACTAGTCTGGTGAGTTTCACATTTGGTGGCTTTCTCCAACTGCCATTTCTCAAGTCACACCTAGATGACTTCAAGTTCTAGAAAACATTGTCAAACACTTACAAGAAAGCTCTTATAGCCCTGGTTTAGAGGTTATGAAGGAAGATAGGAAATTACATTATGAACCAGAAAGCAAATTCCTGATCCTCAAGCACAATCTTTAAGCAGAAGAAGGGAAAGACTTTGGATAGAAAGCACAAGCAGACCAAGACTAGGTGACAACTTTAACACCAGAAGTAAGCCGGAATGAAAAGGGCAGGCTCTCCAAATATTCCTGCTTCCTAAATGGAATATTTCCCAGGAGCTCTTCAACTTGCTAGAATTATTTTCTTCACAGTGAGAAAAGGGTTAAGAATGTGAGCGTTGGGTCAGGCTTTGAATCCCAGTTCCAACATTTAATATATGCGTGCCCTTGAGCAAATTACTTAACCCTTCTGAGACTCCATTTTCTCAGCTGTAAAAATGGATAATATAGTACCTTTATCATAAAATTGTTGTGAGGATTAGAGGAAATATTACACAAGAAGTACTTAGAATAGCAACTGGCATTTAGTAAATCTCTTAATAACTACTACTTCTATTATTATTATTATTATTATTATTATCATCATCATCATTTGAGAAAAAAGTTTCATAGTAAGAACTTCTTTAAAATGTGCCTCAATCACTTTCAAGATCTATAGTGCAGGGGTGCCTGGGTGGCTCAGTCGTTAAGCGTCTGCCTTCGGCTCAGGTCATGATCCCGGGGTGCTGGGATCGAGCCCTGCGTTGGGCTCCCCGCTCGGCGGGAAGCCTGCTTCTCCCTCTCCCACTTCCCCTGCTTGTGTTTCTGCTCTCTCTCTCTCTCTCTCTGTCAAATAAATAAATAAAATATTTAAAAAAAAAAAAAAGATCTATAGTGCAAACCTATTGTCTGTTATTTTCATAAAGCTAAAACGTACCATTTAAGAACCCCCCCAAAAAAGGTAAGCTACAAAGATCAGCTGTATTTCTCATAAACCCCAAGTGAGATCATTTCCTAACTTTTCCAGGCAAATTTCTCTAGGGTGTTCCTCACTGCCTATTTTTTAAGTCCATGGAGAAAGGGGAAAGATATACATTTACACTTATAAATGCATAGTCTATCACCAAAGGAACACATAAGAAACAGGGAATGGTGATTACATCCAGAAAGGGTCAATACATTGCTGAGGGAGTGGGAAAGGAGACTTCCTTTTCATTCCATATCTACTATACCTTCTTGAATTTTAAATCATGGAGACATATTACATAAGCATTAAAGATTCATTTAAAAATTTTAAGAATATGAATGCTCAAGATGATTCAGTATAATATAAAAAAATACTAGACTAGGACATACAAGACCTGGACTCTATCATTTACATGCTATGAGATCATAGCGAGACACTTAATACCTTCTTGGATTCCATAGCTGTAAAATAAAGAAAATAATGCCTTCCAAACCACCTCATTGGGTTTATAAGAGGGTCAAATAAGATTATATAGGCAAAGCTACTTTCCAGAGTACAAAGCATTATACAAATATAAGATATCTTTATTGTTACTGGAACCCATCCTCCTTGGTTGTTCTGGCTCTTAGAATCTCAGAAGATGGAAAAGTTTGGCTTCAAGAATCAGGAGTCATTTATTAGCAGAATAGATGGTGACCCTTTTCAAGTCAAACCCTTCTCTACTCTGTAACATCCTTCACTTCCCACTCCCCAATCCCATCACCATAGAAAACAATGTTCAAGAGACATGACCAGAAGAGCTGAGAGCAGCAAGCCAGCAAATGAGAATCCATCACAGAGGTGACCATCCATGCAGACCTCATGTAATGGTTTTAGCTTAGATTTTTTAGACCTCACCCACATTGTATCTGAGAGCATCTATCCACTGGGGATACCCCAACATCTTGGCAAGAAGGACCACACTTTGGTCTAAAAATCACCTCCCCAGCAACCAGCATGAATAGATGACATGAATTCCAAATCAAGAGAAGGGTGAAAGATCCCAGCTCTATGTGACTTCTCCAATCACAAAAGGAGGTTGTGCACACATCTGAATGCAAAGAGAAATGCCTCTTCACCAGATGGCCCTGTCAATAGATAGGAAAACTCAAGATGTCAGAGAGAAAAGCACAAGCCAGGAATAGTTTTTGATAGACCCAAGGACTTCAGACTTGCACCCCTGGAGCCAGATTTTCTCTGCAGCCAGCCTCAACTCCAACTGGAGAGCCCTCTTAAGCCTTTCAGACAGTTCTTGCATGAAGACATTTCTATACTGGCACCTGAGAGGCTCACCTTTCTAAAAATTCACATGTAACAGCATTATAAGAAACTATTTCACTTTTATGGGCTTTACCCTGTAAGAGTAAACCAGTATTTACCAAGCACTTATTGTGTGTCAGGCTCTTTCAAATATGTGATCTTGTTTATCCATTGAATTCTACAAAAAAGCCACTATTAATCATGTTTTACAGTCAAGAAATCTGAGGTTCTGAGAATCCTAAAGGAACCTGTTCACAAATGTCCAGCCAGGTTTTGAATCCAGGTCTCCGAATACTTAGTCCAGTGTTCTTCCTCTTTATCCTGGTGCTCCCCAAATTGAATTTACCAGAGAGTACTCTCAAATCCTGAAACATTTTAAGTGAAACATTTAGCTATACTATATGAAGGACTAATAGTAAAAGCAAAATTCATACCATAAATCAGATATTTGAAGTTAAGGCATAAGCTTAAATTGCAGAGGGGCCAAAGGCAATGTGGACAATAGTTAAATTCCACCTGAATTCTGCCACATCAACACTGAAGGTAATTGTGGCCCCTCCCTGGGCTATTGCACAGAGATGTGCAGGTTGTGCACTGCATAATAGTACGTATGAATGGTGCCCCCTACAGGTATCAGTACACATCCTCAACAACTGTCCACGGAAGCCCTACTTCCCCTTGGGTATCCCTTGCAATTGTGACTAGAAGTTAAAGTCTAATTCTCTTTAGAAAGACAAACTCACCAAACTCCATATCCAGCATGTTTGTGCTATTATTCAAGGTCTTTTGTGGAGAAACAAAAAGATCTTTAGCTTTCCACACTAATTTTCAGGCAGGAAATTTTCTATGATTTTGCTATTCTGAGAAGGGATGGAGGAGCTAAAGAATAAGAGAGGTGGAAATGGTCATCACTAAACTATTTTATTCAGATGAACACTAAAGCCAACACATCACTTTCCAAATAAATCACCCTCCTTGTCCCAGACCCAGAGTTTCAAACCCCCAAAATTCAATGCTCTGAACTCATCCAAACTTCTGGACACCCTGAAAAGGTTAGCGATTTAAATCATCAGGGCCAGGTCTTCACATTTATCTCCTGAAATTCAGGGCTAACGAAATGGACCAGAATAATTCCAATTTCTCACTTTCAAGTGTTGTATAGGACAATATCACCCGTGGAAATGAAAGTATCTGGACCTCTAGCCCTGAGGGTTCTGGGGGGAAGCAGATGGCACACCCGAAGTAAGACAGTGTAAGGAGGACTTACTTACAAAGCTGTGGTATGGGAGAGCCACAGGGACAAAGAAGGGACTTGCAGCTTACTCTTAGCCAAACTGTTATTGACTGGGCCTAAAGGGAGGAAGGGAAAGAGACCACCTTTGGACCTCTCCAGAGGTCTGATAACTCAGCAAGCCTTGGGGCACCTGGGTGGCTCAGTCGTTAAGCGTCTGCCTTCAGCTCAGGTCATGGTCCCAGGGTCCTGGGATCGAGCCCCACATCGGGCTCCCTCTTCAGCAGGGAACCTGCTTCTCCCTCTCCCTCTGCCCCTCCCCCTCATCGTGCGCTTGCGCGTGCACGCTCACTCTCTCTCTCTCCCAAATAAATAAATAAAATCTTAAAAGAAAAACTCATCAAGCCTCAATATCAAAACCTTTATGCTATGAGGGATCAGAGGCTGGGAGGGGGAATTGAGAAACACATTGTCCACCAGCCTGAGGAAGATTGCTATTCTTTATTTGTTTCTCTGTAAATCTGCCAGAAAGGCAGGACTGCAGTCAATACATGGGCTAGAAATCAGAAAATGACACTCTAGGAAATACTGTATTTCAATGAATCGAAGATGTTAACAGTTTGTAGGACACACCATTCTTTTATGTACCACTAAGAAAGAAAAAGGACTGCCAATCAGTGACACCAACTCCTTGCTTCTTTGAATTTACTGGATTTATTCCTAAGGGACCTGGGAATTCCTACTGCCTTTGGTTGGTCACTTGTCTATTATAGGCAGTCTTTTTGCACATATCTCAGTACCAACTTTAACAGCGCTCCAACTATTTGTGGGTAACTGCCTTTCTTAAGTCCCATAAAGTCCTTTAAAAATATGGAATTGTCGGGGTACCTGGGTGGCTCAGTCGGTTAAGCATCTGCCTTCAATTCAGGTCATGATCCCCGGGTCCTGGGATCAAGCCCTGTGTTGGGCTCTCTGTTTAGTGGGGAGCCTGCTTCTTCCTCTCACTCTCCCTCTGTGCTCACTCTCTCTCTCTCTCTCAAATAAATAAATATAATTTTAGAAAAACAAAACACAGAATTGTCTCCATTCTGCCAAGATGGATATTTGCTTCACTGATATCAGAATTATGCCTCACTGCTCTATTTTGTGCCTTTGTGTACACAATTACATCATCCCAGAGCTGAATCATAATGTAAATATTTTCAACAGCACTGAATAGTACCAATGGTGAACATAACTCAATTAAAATGAGGATTCAGTGACCAGCAATTACCAAGTTCACACATGCACCGGAAAACACCAGGAGATGCATCACCGGTTGCAAGAGTTAAAACCTACATTTGCAAATCATCCTAACTTTGGAGATGCTGACATGTATGTGCAGGGGGAGGTACATCTTACAATCTTTGAAATATGATATATATTTAAATACATCTACATTTAACTGGCTAGAACTTTATAGTAAGGGTACATTTTGAAAACATTTTCTCTTAGAGGGTATATGGGTACGGTCCCAGGAGGAAACAGATGGTGCATACAAAGAGGGGTGATTAATCCTTAAATGAAGTGACTATTTATCAAGATGTGGGCAGCATTAAGAAAAGCCAACAGGTACCTCTGGATAGCAACAAGAAGAAATTGCTACAACCTCTGGCCTGAAGATGTCAGAGGAAAGAGCGGTTACCTGAATTCAGAGAAACCCACAGTGTAGTTGGGGCCACCCCAGCAGTTGTGGGGCCTTTGGTAGAGAAAGGGGGCTGCTTCTAGGCAGCTGGACAGGGAGAGAACAGAAGGAATGAATCTCCAGAGCCCTCTGTCTGTCTGCCCTCTACCTCCCACCTTTGCCCACACTGTCAACCAGTCAGAGGGGATGTGGTACACAGAGGCCAGTCTCCCAGGGGGACAGCAGGGTGGACATTGGAATGGGGTGAAAGAGAGTATCCAACATTAAGGGTTCACCAGAAAGCCGAAAGGTATTAGCAGAAGTGAGATATTCTGTGGTTGCCTTAGGACCAAGGCAGAACTTTCATAGCTCCTAGATGAAAATTATTATAGTCAGGGAATTTGGAACCTCACTGCCCATGTGTCTGAATGTCAGAGCAGGTCCAAATTTGTGTTCTGAGAAAAATTTTAATTCCACCTTTGGCTACCCCATCTTTACATACAAAGATGATAGGTAGGCAGACAGACACACAGACAGACAGTCTATCCTCGCCTTGTCCTCACAAGGCAGCCCCAAGGGGCTGGGGTGAAAACAACCAAGGTTAGAATGACCCAGGTTTAGCGGATCCAAAACCCAGCCTTCCACGGAGAGTAGTAACAACAGTAGACAGAGAATGTGCCTTGAACTTGTTGTGTACTAGACACTGGGCTAACTGCTTTATAGCTCCATCTTATTTAATCCTCACACAGCCCTCCCAAGTCAATACCATTAATATTTCCATTTTACAGAGTTTAAGAAAGAACTGACATGAACCTCTTTAAAAAATAAACTGGCTTATGTCATTTCCCTGCCTGAAATGCTTTCTTCTGCACTTAGAAGAGAATCCAAAATCCTCATCAGAGCCTACATGGCCGTGTGTGAAGAGGCCTCCAGCCAGCTCCCTGGCTTCAGCCTGTCTCAGGCACTCCAGGCACATGGGTTTCTGCCACATCATCAAGGGCTCCAACCTTTCTCTCCTCAGAGCCTTTGGACAAGCTGCTCTTGCTGCCCTCAGAATCAGAATGTCCTCCCACTGTTGTAGGGCAAGTGCTGTGGCACCTTTTATTGGCCCAGCTGTCACCTCCTCAGAGGCCATCCCTGACCTCACTGAAACCCACCAAAGTAGATTCACTCACCCACATGCCACTGCCTTTCTCCTTTCTTTCTCTCAGGCCCTTCTTTATTTCTTTTGTAGCTTTTCATGGTGTGTGTGTGTGTGTGTGAGAGAGAGAGAGAGAGAGAGGGAGACTCCCACTAGGACCTGAGTCCCCTGACTGTAGGAACCATGTCTGACTAGGGCCTCTTTCTCATCTTCCCCACCATCAGTCTCTCAGCCCTTTTGCAATGTTTACTATTGCTATTCTTCTGTTTTCTCTTTACCTGTTCTTAGACTGTCTTCCCCATTAGAATCAAAGTTCCTCTGTTCAGCACTCTATCTTCAGCACCCAAAACTCTACCTAGCAAGCAGATGGTGCAATTTGCCCAAGGACTTGGGGTCACTGATTGGGCAGGATTTGCACCCAGGTCATCTTTGTCCAGAGTCCTCCCTCTTTCCCACCTAGAGGGCTGCCTCTAAGAGGGTCCTCCCCTCCCAGGGAGGAAGCAGAACACAAACTCCACGCAGTCTGCCCATGTGGTCTGCCTCCACGGTTGGGAACAGAGCAGATGCGCACTCTCTATCTCCCATGCCCCCCACCGAGTTGGCTGCACTAAATGAAAAGGCACAGGCCGCTGAGCCAATAAAAGAAAACTCTGCACCTTATCTCTGATCCCAGCTGTTTAGGCTGCATGGAAACTGGTTCTGTTTCTCCTTTAAGCGGGAGAGGCCACTCCTGTTGGCTTTCAGAAAACAAAGACAAAGGCAGCACCACGACCCCAAGGTATCAGGCTCTGGATTTTCATCAGTTTGCCCGCCCTCCCCACGTTACTCATTTCTTTCAGTTGAATCACAAAAAGAAACAGGATATACAAAGCCACAAATAGCATCATCTCCTGCTCTTGGGGAACGCATCGCCATTCCTTTTGTATCATCTGCTGAAGCTTTGATATATTTTTTTCCTCTGGTGCTGCTTTCTGCGTTTCTCCATCTTTCTAAATGCCCTGCTTTCTCTCTCCCAGAGAATTCACTCAGCATCAGCACGTGTGCGCGTGTCTTTTAAACACAACCCTGGCTGCCTTCCCAGCAAAGGAGGAAGAAGCCTTTGTGGCCCAACTCATTCAATAAGCTTCAATTATTCATGGGATATTTATTAGGTGGGAAGAAAGCAATGATCCCACCACTTGTTATTAGCCCACAATCTATCAGAGGGGAAAATTAACTTCCTGTCATCACGGAAGTCACTTTATCCTTAAATGCAGGAGTGGCTAATAACCAGTTTGGAAACTGTTTCACAAAGGGGTCATGGACACACATCAGTGGGTTTATGGGAGGGGGAGGATGACAAGCAGAAGGGTAGCAGAGGGCACAGTCCCCTGAGCTCTCCTCCCACGGGCTTCAGCCAGGCATATATGAACCCCAAATCCCACTGTCAGCTGCTTTATCCTCTTTTATGAGATGATCAGTCAGGTGCAGCCACAAGAGGAAACACAAGAGAGGCTCAAGAAGGCAAAACCTATTACGCTCCCAGGTCCTAGAGATAGGTGGCATGCCACACTAGGCAGGACCACAAGGAAAAGCACCAGCATGGCCAGGAAGCAGAAGACAGGAACAAAAGGAGCAGCTAGGCCACAGCCTGTATCAGGATTCCTCCCAGGGCAAGGTAAACAGTTTGGGATCAACTAGTTTGAATAATTTTGGTGGGCTTTGGGCTATGGGAGTGGTCCCTAGTTGCCTGGTACATAGACCTGGGATGATTAAGGCAGAGGCATGCTGCTTCCTGGGATGCAGAGCCAAACAGAGGAGGTTGCTTCTGGACTGGTTAGTTTGCACATCAAAAGCAGGCTCGGGCTAAGCCCTTGCTACCTACAGAGCCTGCGGAGTCTGCGAGTATGTGCTAGTTTCCAGAGGGGCGGTCTCTCCCCAGCCAGAAAGATTTTTCAAGATGTCAAAACATCGTAATATCAAGAAAAGGTAAAAATATATACATCGGTGTTCCAGTAGAGCAGATCCCACCACCATTAAGCTCCAAACTTTTGCAGGGACAAAGGACGGGGAATATCGGTGTGACTGTAACAGTGGATGTTCTCTTGTCAAGGAAGTGGCCTTGTTAGAAAGGGAAGCTTTGGAGCTCAGGGCTACAATCTGCCTGTTCTTCAGTGGAGGTAACACAGACCAGCTGAGCCAGCTCTCTGCCAATACACTGAAAGTTAAAAAAAAAAAAAAAAAACTAGGGTTCTCTTCTAAGAGGCTAAATGGGTTCATTTCCCAGTAAACAGAACCTGGAGCTACTGGGTCTGCTGGAGAAGCAACCAAATGAGCTCTTCATTCATCAGCTCTTCAATCTCAGGAGAACACAGTAGCCAAATGGTTGGGATTCATGGTATATGGAATTTGACATGAGCATTTTAAAATGGAGGTTTTATTAAGCTCATAGATACAGAGAACAAATCAGTGGTTTCCTGAGGCAGGGGGTCAGCCGGGGGTGAGCCAAAGGGATGAAGGGGGTCAAGGGATACAAACTCATGGTTATATAATGTAGGGCACAATGACTACAGTTGACAATACTATAGTGTATATTTGAAAGCTAAAAGAGATCTTAAAAGTTCTCATCCCAAGAAAAAAATCCTATAGCTATATATGGTGATGAAGGTTAACTAGACTCATTGTGGTGCTCATTTGCAATACATACAAATATTACATCATTACATGGTAGACTGGAAACTAATATAATATGGTATGTCAATTATGCCTCAATAAAAAATAAGCTAATAAAATGTGCGGTTTATTATCTTTTGGGTATGATAAGACCAACAGATCAGGACATGACCACTGGTGAAAAGATAGTTTGTTGTTATACTCAGATCCCAAAAGACTGGGCATGCCTGGCCATGGGGCGTCATCCGGGGAAGCACCAGTCAGTCAGGAGGTAGATGGAGGGGGGAAGATGTGGGCAAGCGCCTTTATTGTGGTTTCCACAGGAAGAAATGAGAGCTGCAGGCCAGGTGAACGGGCTTAAGGCTGGCTAACTTGAAAGATTTCAGGAGGCTGTGTGGCATGGGGCAACCCTTACTTGCCTGATACATGGCTCTGAGGATATCTTGGCAGGCAGATAGTGGCATGGGATAGCAAAGCTCCATAATGGAGGCGGCTAAGGGAGTGGGCTCTGCATCAGCTGGTTTGTGGATGAAAGATGCACTAGCAGACCTGTCCCTCACTATCTCTAGGAATTGGGTAACCTGAGAGAGGCAGTCCTTCCAGGGTCTGCAAGGCCCCAGATGGCAAAGCATGAAAAATACAGAAAATAAAAAGACGTGGTCAATATAATGAGTCCCTAGGCTGATTGCAGAAGCCTAGGGAAACCTCTGACATGTGAATGGAAGATTGAATCCATGGAAAGTTGCTATGATCTAGGACTCCTGGAAAGGGTGACAGAGAAATCTAGTCCTGAACTAGGCCTTTATAAGTAGAGATGGTTGGAAGATGAAAGAGATAAAGAGGAGCTGGGACAGGAAGGAGGCAATAGAGGGAGGGAGGGAAGAATACCTTCCAGGCAATGAAAATGGTACGAAGGTGAAGCGGCAAAAGGTCTCTAGCATCCTGTGGTCACAAAAGCTATGCCTTTCCTCCAACTTGTATTAAATTAAAGATTTAATATGTGCAAAAGTATTAAAACATAGCTGAGGTGAATGAGGATTGCCCCTACACCTCACAGGGCAATAGTGAGGACTACAGGACTACTAACCCAATGGCTAGCACAGTGCTTGCATATAGAAGATGACAGGAGAGGTTGGCTTCTTCCCCTTCCCTCCCCCCTCCTTCCTTCTGAATCCTCCTCACTCCTGTCCCACATCTGCCTCTTCCCCACCAGATCTCTAGCTAATCGGCCAGCACCACTCTCAGTGACGCAAAATCCCCGTTATGATCCATTTGTATGCCCCTAAAATCCATATGTTGAAGCCCTAACCTCCAATGTGATGGTGTTGGGGTGATTAGGTTTAGATGAGGTCATGAGGGTGGGGCCCTACCTATGAGGCTACAGGCAGAAGGCAGCCGTAGAGAGAGGCTATCTGCAAGCCAGGAAGAGTGTTCTTGCCAGAACTCAGCATGCTGGCACCCTGATCTTGGACATCTGGCCTCCAGAACTGTGAGAAATAAATGTCTGTGGTTTAAGGCACCTAGTCTGTGGCATTTTGTTATTGCAGCCCTAGCTGACGAAGGCACCCGCAAACCTCCTGGAAGAACAAACCCTTAGCTCCAAAACAAGAAAGGGAGATGCATGGGCCTTTGATGAAATTCTCCTGGGTCATAACGATTAAGAAAATATCTCTCCTTTAAGGAACTAAGCTACACTATTTAAAGAAATCCCAGACTGCCGGGATCTTACAGGCTTATGGTCTAGAGGTCAAGACAGTTGCCTGGTGCCAATATTTCTCACGATGCAGCTCCTAGACAACCTTTATCAGAAAGTACCCAGAATGCCTGTTGTAAAAAATCAGATGCCTGCCACCTGTTACATCGAAAACAATTGTTGGGATCCTAGAAGTCTGTATTTTAACAAGTTCCGGGGGGCATTCTTATGAACAGTAGCATGTAAGAACCACGGACAGATACACTCTGACTGCCACCACCTCTTCTCTACCTAAGTACTCTACAACAAATTAAGACTTGGACAGCCATAGAGAACCTTCTTTAAATCCTTGCACTCAAAACATGATCTACACACCAGTGGCATGGCCTCACTTGGGAGCTTGTTGGAAATGCAGAATTTCAGGCCCCAGCCAGACCTACTGCCTCAGAGTGTATTCTTCCATGAGAGTTTAGAGACGGTACTATGCTCCACTGACCCAGGATGACCTTAAGGCCTTGTAAACACCTTCATGATGTGCCATAATATTCCTGCTGTCAAGACTTCAAAATCAAATTCAGCTACTTGAAAAAGCCAGAGAAGAATCAAGGAGAGTGTCAAGTGATTGCCAGTTGAGAGTAGCTTACTATCAGTGGGAATCTCACTGTGGACAGAGCAAAAGATAACACTTTCGTGCCTACATTACTCAGCCACTCTAAAGCTAGGGTGTGTGCATGTAAGTCTTGACCAGTGAGATGTAAGCAAAAGTGTCTTGCAACTTCCAGGAAGTGTCCTTATAGGAAAGGGATATGCCCTTATTCATCCTTTCTTGCCTCCTGGGTAGAATGTAGACATGATGGCTAGTCATTTTGGACCACGAGGTAGAAGTTACATAATGAGAATAGTGGTTCCTGACAATGCCACAAACTGAAATTCTTAAATTTCTATTTGGTATCTGCCATTTCGTTTGGAGTTTTTGTTTCACTCTCAGATGAACCAAATCCTAAGTGATATGAACTCTCTTTATGCTATAACATGGTTCCAGCAACATGAGCTGAGTAATCCCTGTGTCCTCAAAAAGGGGGAGCATCTTGACTGTAAGAAAAAAAAGAAAAATCCCATTGCTAGGGGGGATTTAGTATCATGCTGGGCATGGCTGTGTCTCCTAGTGGAGAATAAATGGAGGGAGAAGGGGAAACAAGGAACAAAGCATCAAGGTCCTACCTTTTCTTCTCTAGGGGACTATGCTTAACCTTTCTGTTGCCATAAATACCTCTAGAAAGAACTTCATTAACCCTCTTAAGCTCTTAACAATATATCTTTCTGCTTGCAGCTGGGAATTCTAACCTGCATTTCCCTTACTGCAATTGAGACAAGTCTCTCTTCTTTATTTGTACTGAAAAAATAAGTAGAGAAACTGCCTGCTACAAACAACCCTTCAGTATAAAATCTTGTATTCACCCAATAGACAAAATCTTATTTGAGGACATACTATGTGCAAGTTGCTGTAGTAGGCTTGGGACAGAATAAAAATCTTCCTGAAAGCTGTTTCTAATTAGTGTATTGGTCTCTAAAAGCCAAACCACTGACTCCAGGCAACAGGCCAATTATTTCAAAGAAAAGCTGGGGCCTTGACCTTGAAAACATTATTCAAGGAATTGACCCTTCTGAAAATCAGAAAAATGGTTTGGTTTGGTTTGGTTTGGTTGCTACATAATTACCTCCTTTATGCTTTCCCTCAAACTCTTAAATGAATTTTCCCTGACACTCATATAAATTACCCTTCTTCAATGATAAGGGTAAGTTCTCCAAACGGGCCTCATCTTTCTCCTTGTCTCTCTTTCTTGCTCTTTCCCTCCCTCCTCCTACCCCATTCTCCCTCCTTTTTAAGGATACGTGAAGAACCACGTGCATTTCCCAGCACATAAACAAGTCTTCAACACATTTTCCCTGAATCTGACTTCTTCAGTTTTATGCTTTACGTTCTATATTCTGCCCCTTGCACCATACCATTTAACAAGTATCTGTATTACTAGAAATCATGACTATTTTGTTACTTCTGTGTTTCTAATATTATTACAAATTACCAATTATACACATTGGTCTTCAGAAGGGTTGTCTAGAAGGCACCATAATTCAAAATATGAAGCAATCAGATCATGTATATTTATCACTGGAATGTGTTCCTGTGGCTGCATTTGAATGTGGACATACCTCTTCGGAAACTGTTATAAGAAATCACTTCCACTCAGTCGGACCAGGAAGCCATGAGGATCTGCAGCAGAAGCCACTGGAAGGCTGGCTGGCTTCCCCAAGGCTGTGGTTTGGGTTGAAAGGAAGAAATCAGCCTGACACCCTGTTAATGGGGTGTGAAACTGGGATGCTTGTGCTAACCAAGAGGCAACCTCCTCCCCAGACATGAGCAAAGGCAACTGCCTTTTTCACAGCTAATTCCCTGGCAGCTAATGAAATCGTTTAATTTAAAAGGGCTTTTCCAGAGCAATAGATGAAGCTGCTAGAGAGCACTCACGTGATGATAAGATATAACACTCAGTTAAGTGGGGCATCCTGCATTCATGGAACAAGGAGTTCGAATCATCCCAGGGCCAAGGCTTTTTTGGAGTGGCTGGCCTGGGATAGAACAACTTGTGTACCTTAAACTTGACCCGCTCACCCTACTTTAAAGCCTGGGGCAGGCAGAAGCCAGTAGTATAAGAAGTCTCTGTATGAAGGCTGAAGGCAGATCTAAAGGGAAACCACCAGGGTTAATTTCTAAAGGCTGGCCTTTGTATAAACAATTTAGACACACTTAAGGCATGTTCACTGCGAAGAGATTTTCTTACTCGTTTTTTACAATTCTGAAGCTCTATGCATAGAAAGAAACAGGGCTTTTTCCATTCATCTGGTTTGATGTACTATTTTTTATTATCTGTTTCTCTCAACATCCTGTTGGGCCTACGCTGCTAAGAAAGCCTCTTACATATTTGGGGTTTGTGGGGAAAGCAGGACACGGGGAAGGGAGGATGTAGGGAAGCTCTTGATGAACTTGAACAGGAAATGTCTTTAACAAATGAAGCCTCTCTTCCCTTGCCCAATTCTGAAATGCCTCCGGCTTGAAAGTTCCCCCATATGCTCGTTATTTATGTATACCACGCAAATTCTAAACAAAGAGCTCCATTCTTGGTCCCCCACACACACCCTCAAGCAGCAAGGAAATTTTCCACCAGAGAGATATAGGGGGATCCGGCAAAGAATGAAACCAAGAGTCACTGCACAAAACGTTATTGGCAAACGCCAAATCGAGGGTTGTATGGACAATGCAAGGCCGATTATCCCTGCAGTGATGAATTTGTGTGTTTTCTTCCAGGAAGTCCAAACCTTCAAGTAGTGCCTGTATTAGCTTTCCAGGGCTGCCGTGACAAAGTACCACAGACTGGGTGGCTCTAACAACCAAAAGTTACTGTCTCACAGTTCTGGAGGCTGCAAGTCGGAGATCTAGGGGCTCCTTCTGAGCTGGCTCCTTCTGAGGGCTGAGGGAGCTCTCTGCCCCTCACCTAGTTTTTGGTGGTTTGCTGGCAATCTTTCATACTTCTTGCTTATAGAAGCATCACTTTTGTTCACAAGGCATTCTCCCTGCTGCATGTGTCTGTCTCCAAATATCCCTTTTTATAAGGACATCAGTCACTGAATTAGGACCCACTCTAATGATCTCATCCTAATTATATTTATTTACAAAGACCATATGTCTTTAGATTTTATTTATTCATGAGAGAGAGCGCACACGCATGCAAGAGAGCACAAGCAGGGGGAGGTGCAGAGGGAGAGGGAGAAGCAGACTCCCAGCTGAGCAGGGACCCCGATGTGGGACTCAATCCCAGGACCCTGGGGTCATGACCTGAGCCAAAGGCAGACACTTAACCGACTGAGCCACCCAGACACCCAAAACCTTATGTCCAAACAAGGTGACACTCACAGGTACTGGGGACTTTGACATGAATTTTGGGGGGACACAATTCAACCCATAACAAGGCCTGATATAAAGCGTCCTGACAACAAAGCTAAAAACTCAGCCCTGGGAACAGTTAGTGGGACTATTATTATGTGTCAGACTTTCAGAAAAACCATGGCCTTCCTGGGTTATGGAGAGCACGTTTCTGGGCTGCAAAAGTCCTTCAGGAAGAGCTAACCTCTGAAAGGTTCTCTTTAAGAATGAGGAAGCTGAGGGGCGCCTGGGTGGCTCAGTCAGTTAAGTGTCTGCCTTCAGCTCAAGTCATGATCCCGGGGTCCTGGGAGCCCCATGTCAGGCCCCCTGCTCAGCGGGAAGTCTCTTTGCCCTTTCCCCCTGTTTGTTCTGTCTCTCTCTCTCTCTTTCTCAAACAAATCAATAAAATCTTAAAAAAAAAAAAAAAAGAGGAAGCTGATAATTGATGAGGAACAGCCTGAGCCCTCTGCTCTCACAAGGCCAGGCCTTTCTCTCCTCAAACAGATGAACAAAAATCAAGCTAAATCTGAGAGAGCAGTGGGTGTGCTGGGCCCGAGGCTTCTCCTCTTCCAAAGCAGCCTTTTCCATTGCTTCTCCTCCCGAATTCAAGGCAGATGGGAAGTAATCGTCAGCCTTTGGTTGCCAGTCTTAATTCTACCCTGCTCCCCTCCACATAATTTCTTCAGCCTCCTTCCCCACTCTCTGCAACCTTGAATACCAAGAATATTGTCCACAGGAAAGTCAAAGGAAAAGGATAAAGAGGGAAGTAACAGTTTTGCACACAGCGGCACGCTACGTCTACGAGTCTCCCCCTTTGTGATTCCGCAGCCCATGCAGCCATGCCCTTGCCGGCCCACAGACAGGCCCTTGGGACCTGTGGATTTGTTTCTTGCTGTGTTTGCTTGAACTTGTTTGGAATTCGAGGGCGTAGGCAAGCTGTCTGTGTACAATTGTTTTCCAAGTCATTTTCTTTGTTTGCTTGCTTGCTTCAAATCATCTGTGTCCTCCCCCTTCCACACAGGGGAAGAGGAGCGCTCTGGAGAAAGAAGGCGCCAGAGAACCAGGCTGGGATGCAAGTGCTGGCCTGCTCCTTGCCGTGGCCATGCCCAGGCTCAGCTGGCCTTGGTCTGGGTGGCCCCTGACCTGCAGTCACATCTAAGGAGAAAGCACTAAGACAGAAGCTCGGGCTTGTCAGTTGGTGGGCTTCACTGCAGAGTAATCAGGCAGAACTTGACTGTTTCACTAAGGAACCCCCAAATGCCACTATCTGTAGACTGCTTCTCTTCAGCCAGTTTCCCCAAAAAGGACGCCTGCCCTCCTCCTGGAGGATGGGAGCCTCAGATGAAGGGCTCCAGGGGCCCAGAGGAGGAAGAGGGTAAAGCCTCACTGTCCAGCGGGATGTGACAGAAGTGGGCATTACAAACCCTCCACGAGGCAGCAAAGGCCCCTTCCCAACTCCCTCCTCTCCCCTGAATAGGTCACTCAGTGTGGTCTCTGTCATCACAGCTGACAGCCCTGGCCTGCAGCTGAGGCAAGCTCCTCATTCCGCCCCCTCATCCCAGGCCCTGTCAGCTGCGGCCTGAATTGCTGTGAACAGCTCCGTGCCAGGGGTCCTGCAGACTTTGTCCTCTGACACCCAGCTGCCAGCTTCGCCCCATTTGCAGTTAGTCCAACATCATACCCACCCAGCGGTTGGAAAGGCAGACAGTCCATCCCTTGCTGACCTGATAAAAACCACTTGACCCTTTTTCCAGGACGACTGGCCCCCTCAGCATGGCAGGCCTGAGATGCTGGAGTCCTCTGCCATCAGTTGAAATCAGCCCTAGGAAACTGGGCTCTTTGGTAAATGCAGGTTAATTTTTAGGACACCCGCACCCTGTAACGATTTAGCTCCACACTCCGGAGTCTGCTAAGTTACAATCTAATGCGTGCAAGCTTCCGGTTTAAGATGTCAAATGCCATTTTATGTATTTAGTAAATATAGTATTCACCATTTGTCCGGAGCTGTTCTGTGTGCTTTACAAATATTAAGTCATTTAAATTGGCATAACCGTATGAGTTGGGTACAGGTATTTTCATCCTTATTTTTGCAAGTGAGGAAAATGATACACAAAAGGGCACTGAGCTAATAGTAGCTTTGCCAGGATTCAAACCTGCAGATTCTAGTCCACAGCCTGGACTCCTAACCCCTGCCCTGAGGAACAGTTATAACTTCAGTATGTCAAACGGAGCAAAATACTGGAGGAAATCATTGAAAAGGTGTAGCTGAAATGAGCCCCCTGGACATGAACTCACTTGTGTTTCCCTGTGAGGCATTTACCACACATGAACAAAATCTCCGTCTAGGTCAACCAGGCCTGGCCAGAAATCAGACCACAGGCCGTCCATCTTGGCACGGAACTATAGTTACAACAAAAAGAGATGCCTCTGCTTCTAAGTAGAATAGAGCTGGACGTCTAAGGGATGCTGAGCTACATGGTATTTCTTCCCAGTACTGACAGCTTTTTCCCTGCTCTCCTCTAGATGGGAATTCTAATGTGGTAAACATGAAAAAGTCTTGTACAATTTTTATCAAATGGTATTTTCTCCACCTATGGGAAGAAAAATAATATACAAACCTTCCATATTTCATTTTCAACTCTGTCACTGATTCACTGATTTCCAGCTGTAATGGGGACCTCCAGGGGTCCTTTCCATTCCTGTCCTCAGAGGAGAGCTGTGAGACTTGATTCTTTCACTTTTATTATTTCTTTTTCCAGTAAACCTCAAATGCATTTTTTTCTTTTCTTTTTTTTTTTAAAGATTTTATTTATTTATTTGAGACAGAGAGAATGAGAGACAGAGAGCATGAGAGGGAGGAGGGTCAGAGGGAGAAGCAGACTCCCCGCTGAGCAGGGAGCCCGATGCGGGACTCGATCCCAGGACTCCAGGATCATGACCTGAGCCGAAGGCAGTCGCTTAACCAACTGAGCCACCCAGGCGCCCTCAAATGCATTTTTTTCATTTAAATTCAATTAGCCAACATATAGTTTCAGATGTAGTGTTCAAGAATCCATCAGTTGCGTATAACACCCAGTGCTCATCTGATTCTTTCATTTTTAAATTGGCTCTTTCCTGTCAGGGAGGGAGACTGTTACCGGTAAGTTCATCATTTACCTCCGAAGTGCTCCTCAGCATTTGGCAATTCCAGATTACAGCATCTGTCAGATGTGCCCACACATTTGTTGCTTCTCAACAAATGGAAGAACCCGAGTGATTATTGCTGCTGACTAAATTAAACTTAACAACCTAGTTTATTCTAGCAGGTTCCTGGTAAACAGCACTGCAGCTGAAAAGGCTTATCCTGTTTACATTAGCGTGAAATATTCTGGGTTGGGGCTCCCAGAACAGGGCAGAGGCTATGTTCCCTGAATGTCCGCTGTTTGAAGGGCTTTGTGTTTAGACAAATGGTGTTTAGGTAAGAAAGCTTCTGTTGATGTGATCTTTTGTATCAACTTTGAGCATTTGACGTAGATAGACGTTGTTCTATTTCAGTATATGCCAGACCTTCTCAAAGAGGAGAATCCTCAGTATGTGTAATGATTGGAAGTTCTCTGTTGACTAAACTCACATACACAGTGAGGGAATATCCAGTGCACTGTAGGATGTTTTAGCAGCATCCCTGGCCTCTACCCACTAGATACCACACCCCAAGTTGTGACAATCAAAAATGCCTACAGACCATGCCAAATGTCCCCTGGGGCGGGGGGGGGGGGGCAGAATCATGACACACCTGAGTTGAGACCACCACTCAAAGTTAAAAAGAACGTCTTTTTCTGAAAACCAACAAGGGCAGAGACCGTTTGTAGAACATTCAGGGACTCTCAGAGCATCCTCAGATAGGTCTCCTCCATCCATCATCCACATCCACAGGGCATTCTTACTGGTTCTGCTTACTGACTTCAAAACACAAATACTTAAAATATTTTAAGAAACATGACCAGAAAAATAAAAATTATCCTGTGACTATTCAGTAAGTGCCCTCTACGTGCCCAGCCAGTGTGGTCTATTCTCGAGGTTCTTTAAAAACGTCTGTCCCTTCAAGCCTGAAAAAGGAAGGAAATGCTGACACATATAACAACATGGATGACCCTTGAGGACATTATGCTAAGTGAAATAAGCCAGATATAAAAGGACAAATACTGTGTGAGTCCACTCATATAAAGCATCTAAAGTACTCAAATTCACAGAGACAGAAAATAAAATGGTGGCTGCCCAGGACTGAGGGAAGGGGGATCTGGGGTATATTGTTATTTAACGGGTACAGAGTTTCGACTTTGCAAGATGAACGTTCCTGGAGCTTGATTGTATGACACTGTGAATGCACGTAATCCTACTGAACTGTACATTTAGAAATGGTTAAGATGGTAAATTTTGTATTATGTGGGTTTTACCACAATAAAAATTAAAATAATAATAATGAAAAATAACAATAAACGAGTGGTGAAAAACTTTCTGTCGCCAACTATCACTGTCTTCTAATGGGGCGAGAACAGCTACACTAGAATCCTGTGGACACTCAAGCATGGGATCCTTCACACACTCCTAGTCTGAACCCTGATCTTTGGCTCAAGTCAGCCAACATCCTAACATAGGATCTGAAAACTTCTCTTCATCAATTTTAACTTACTTCTCCAGTAAATCTTTTGGGATACTTTAAAATATGTACATTTGAAACCATGTCCTTTCTGTATTTTGGCCACATTTCTGTGGGAAGTTCTAATGAAACTTGGAACACCTAAAAGCCTGGGGGTTGAGCAGGTAGGAATGGATACTTTCAAATTGCCAATCTGGCCCAAAGAATCTGAAGTTGAAGAAATATGGAGCTATGTTGAAACACCCTCCCCCCCCCCCCCCACCACCCGCCAGGCATATTCCAGACAGTAACAGGGCAGCATGGGCACCTTGGGTTGGAAGGGATGGGACCAGGGAAAGAAGGCAATGACTGAATTCAGGACCATGGGAGTCTGGCCCCTCCCACAAGTGCCCTAATGGCCAAGAAAGTGCTCTCAGACCCCACAATTCATATGACTGATGGCCATCTGCAGCTTCCTGTTCTCAGTTAAGCAGGAACAAATGTGGAAAACGACACAACATTCAGATGCTCTTTTGTGGTTTTCAAAACAATTGCCCAAATTTTACACTAATTTCCTTTTGTGGGGACATACCATGGGAGCAGAGAGCATTTTGCTGGCATCCTCCTTGCAAGGTCCTGATCTGCTGTCAGTGAATATTTCAGACCTGCCTTGGCTTGCCTTCCTCACCACTTTGGCTTCCTTTGGCTGGTACCACTTTTATGAGAGTTATTTTTCTGTTCAATGACATTCTGTATTCCCTTTTATCTTACAGCAGTGTTTCCAAACTACGTTCCAAATAAATAAATATGTATATATGATAGATAGAGATATATATAGGAGGCAATATTTTTCTTCTAAATATACAAAAATTAGAAAAATATTAGGCACATATGTATAGCTTTATTATTTCTCTGATTCTAAAATGAATCATTTTTTTCACATTTTAAAGTTTCTGGAATCAATATGATCTTAGTAATTGATGTGTGGCACATTTTTTTCCTAAAAAGCTATTATTAAACCAAGGGTGCAACCACTGGTGTCTCAAAGCAAGGAAATACTATAGCTTGTAACTGTATGAGAGATCACCTGACCTGATCCACAGGCAGCTAGCACACAAGGCACCAGGCATTTTTGCAAATGGTGAGCTCACAGGCACTTCTTCATGGGCAGGGCAAACCATATTTCCAAGGCAGGTTGTACACCAACCTGGTCCAGGGTATAGATTTGATATTTTCTATTTTATTGAGTACTGAACATCTATACCTCCACACATAATTCCCACAGTGCTACTTCTGAAAGAAAGATACTTTTCATAAAAAGTAGAGAGGTTTGTAGCCTCCAAGGTGTGTCTAAATCAAACATACACAAATTTAGAACTCGCCAAAGTAAAACTGAAAAATCTCTGTCTTGGATTTCTAAGAAACTAAGAAAGAGGTTTTCTAAGACAAAACAATTCATGAATTTTAAAGCAGTCTAATTCATATTGACCTGACTATTATAAAATGTATAGGTGATCTTAATCTTCCTTCTGCTACAACACTCCTATGCAAAATGGAATTTCCAAATTAGACTGTAATTTTAAAATATATAAGAATGGCCTCTACATGGCTTTTGATATGAGAAACTGACCCAGCAATATCATTATAAAATTTAGCAGACATAGAAAAATGATTAAAAACATTGCTCTCATACAGATTCAGTGCAATCCCTATCAAAATTCCAAAGGAATTTTTCACAGAGATAGAACAAATAATCTTAAATCTTAAAATTCACACGGAACCACAAAGGACCCTAAATAACCAAAATAATCTTGACAAAGAAAAACTAAGCTAAAGGCATCATGCCCCCCGGTTTTCAAACTATACTACAAAGCTATAATCATCAAAACTTTATGGTATTGGCACAGACACAGATCTATAGAACAGAATAGAGACTCCAGAAATAAATTCACACTTATATGATCAATTAATTTACAACAAAGAAGCCAAGAATATACAATGGGGAAAGGACAATCTTTTCAATAAATGGTGTTGGGTAAACCGGACAACCACATGCAAAAGAATGAAACTGGGCCACTTTCTTACACCATACACAAAAATTAACTCAAAATGGATTAAAGACTTGAATGTAAAACCTAAAACCATAAAATTCCTATAAGAAAATATAAAAGGTAAGTTCCTTGACATAGGTCTTGGCAATTATTTTTTGGATTTGATACCAAAAGCAAAGGAACAAAAGCAATAATAAGCAAGAAACTAAACACTTTTGCACAGCAAAGGAAATCATCAACAAAATGAAAAATTCAACCTACTGGAGAAAAATATTCATAAATCATTTATTTGGTAAGGAGTATTCAGAATATTCAGAATATATAGAGAAATCATACGACTCAGTGGCAAAAAAAAAACAACAACCTCGTTTAAAAATGGGCAGAGGATCTGAATAGGCATTTTTTCCAAGAAGACATACAGATGGCCAACAGGTGCATGAATAGATGCTCAACAGCATTAATCATCAGGGAAACGCAAATCAACACCACAATGACTTATCACCACACTCCTGTTAGAATGGCTATTATCAAAAAGACAAAAAACAAGTGTTGCCAAGGCTATTGAGAAAAGAGAACCCTTGTGCACTGTTGGTGGGAATGTAAATGGGGGCGGCCACTGTGGAAAAGGCCAATATGGAGGTTCCTCAAAAAATTAAAAATAGAACTACCATATGATCCAACAATTCCACTTTTGAGTATTTATCCAAACAAAATAAAAACACTAACTCAAAACACTAATTCAAAAAGATATTTGCACACCCATGTTCACTGCAGAACTGCTTACAATAGCTCAGACATGGAAACAACCTAAATGTCCATTGATGAGTGAGTAGATAAAAAAATGTGGCTTACATAGTCAATAGAATATTATTCAGCCATAAAAAAGAATGTGATCTTGCCACTTATGACAGTATAGATGGACCTTGAAGGCATTATGTTAAGTGAAATAAGTCAGACAGAAAAAAACATATACTGTATGATTTCACTTTTATGTGGAGTCTAAAACAAACAAAACAACAACAAAAATGGAGCTCATGGATATAACTGGTGGTTGCCTAAGACAGGGAATGGAGGGTGGCCAAAATAGATGAAGGAAGTCAAAAAATAAACATTTCCAGTTATTAAGGGGTGCCTGGGTGGCTCAGCCAGTTGGACATCCAAGTCTTGGTTTCAGCTCAGGGCATGATCTCAGGGTCATGAGATTGAGCCCTGCATTGGGCCTGCACTCAGCATAGAGTCTGCTTGAGATTCTCTGTCTCTGCCCCTTCCCTCACTTGCACTCTCTCTCTCTCAAGTAGATAAATAAAATGTTTTTAAAATTTTTCCAGTTATTAAGTGTATAAGTCATAAGGATGTAATATGACTGCAGTTAATAATACTGTCTTGCATATTTAAACGTTGCAAGGAGAGTGGATCTTGAAAGTTCTCACCACAAGGAAAAAAAATTGTAACTATGTATGGTGACATGTTAAGTGGACTTATTATGGGATCATTTTGCAATATATACAAATATCAAATCATTATGTTGCACACCTGAAACTAATATGTTATGTCAATTACACCTCAACAACAGCAACAAAAATATTTCTCTAGGTAAAGAATGTAAAATAAATTTTTGCTCAATCTGTACATTTTATTTTTTTATTCTTAACAAAATTTTCATTTAATTTTGTGCCATTATATTATAAAAAATTTTAAACAAAATTCATTTCTAGGGCTCCTGGGTGGCTCAGTTGGTTAAGCGACTGCCTTCGGCTCAGGTCGTGATCCTGGAGTCCCAGGATCGAGTCCCACATTGGGCTCCCTGCTCAGCAGGGAGTCTGCTTCTCCCTCTGACCCTCCCCCTCTCATGCTCTCTGTGTCCCATTCTCTCTCTCAGATAAAAAAAACAAAAACAAAAAACTTTAAAAAAAAATTCATTTCTTATAGCAATTAATTCATATTGATTCCATATTTGCTATCTACTATAATTTACATGCAAATTTTATTTCATAAATTCTTATGGTGCTTTTCCAATTCACTATAATTTGAAGAGTATCCTTTGTTCAAATCAGTTCAGACACCCTGCGTTAATGTGAATTCACTTAATGTGAAAGTCTCCTGGGTTTGTTTTGTTTTTTTCTTTTCTTTTTTTTATTTAAATTTTAGTTAAATAAATTTCAGTTAACATATAGTATAATATTTCTGGAGTAGGATTTAGTGATTCATCACTTACATACAACACCCAGTGCTCATCACAACAAGTGCCCTCTTTAATACTCATCACCAATCTAGCCCATCCCCCATCCATCTCCCTCCATCAACCCTCAGTTTGTTCTCTATTGTTAAGAGTGTTTTATGGGGGCAGCTGGGTGGCTCAGTCGTTAAGCGTCTGCCTTCGGCTCAGGTTATGATCCCAGCGTCCTGGGATCGAGCCTCGCATCAGGCTCCCTGCTCAGCGGGGAGTCTGCTTCTCCCTCTCCTACTCCCCCTGCTTGTGTTCCCTCTCTAGCTCTCTCTCTGTGTCAAATAAATAAATAAAATTTTAAAAAAAAAGAATGTCTTATGGTTTGTTTCTGTCTCTCCTTTTTTCCCCCTTCATCTGCTTTCCTTCTTAAATTCCACATAAGAGCGAGATCATATGGTATTTCTCTTTCTCTGACTGCCTTATTTCATTTAGCATAACACACTCTAGCTCCATCCACATCATTTCAAATGGCAAGATTTCATTTTTTGATGGCTGAGTAGTATTCCATTGTGTATATATACTATATCTTCTTTAACCACTCATCAGTTGATGTACATTGGGCTCTCTCCATAGTTTGGGTATTGTTGATAATGCTGCTATAAACATCAGGGTGCTTGTACCCCTTAGAATCTGTATTTTTATATCCTGTGGGTAAATACCTAGTAGTGCAATTGCTGGATCATAGGGTAGTTCTATTTTTAACTATTTGAGGAACTTCCACACTGTTTTCCAGAGTGGCTGCACCAGAAAGCATTCTCACCAATATGCAAGTGTGTTCCCCTTTCTCTGAATCCTTGCCAACACCTGTTCTTTCTTGTATTACCAATTGTAGCCTGTAGACAGGTGTGAGGTGGTATCTCCTTATGGTTTTGATTTATATTTCCCTGATGATGAGTAACGTTGAGCATCTTTTCATGTGTCAGTTAGCCATCTGGATGTCTTCTTTGGAAAAGTGTCTATTCATGTCTTCTGCCCAATTCTTAACTGGGTTATTTGTTTTTGGGGGGTTGAGTTTGATAATTTCTTTTTTTTTTTTTAAAGATTTTATTTATTCATTTGAGTGAGAGAGAATGAGAGAGAGCACACGAGAGAGGGGAGGGCCAGAGGGAGAAGCAGACCCCCCGCCGAGCAGGAAGCCCGATGCGGGACTCGATCCAGGGACTCCAGGACCATGACCCGAGCCGAAGGCAGCCACCCAACCAACTGAGCCACCCAGGCGCCTGAGTTTGATAACTTCTTTACAGATTTTGGACACTAACCCTTTATCAGATATGTCATTTGCAAATATCTTCTCCTATTCCGTAGGTTGCCTTTCAGTGCTGTCGATTATTTCCTTTTTTATCCTGATGAAGTCCCAGTAATTCATTTTTGCTTTTGTTTCCCTTGCCTCCCATGATATATCTAGTAAGAAGTTGCTACAGCTGAGGTCAAAGAGGTTTCTGCCTGTGTTCTCCTCTAGGATTTTGATTGTTTCCTGTCTCACATTTAGGTCTTTGGTCCATTTTGAATTTATTTTTATGTGTGATGTAAGAAAGTGGTCCATTTTCATTCTCCTGCATGTTGCTGTCCAGTTTTCCCAACACCATTTGTTGAAGAGACTGTCTTTTTTCCATTGGATATTCTTTCCTGCTTTGTCGAAGATTAATTGACCATATAGTTGTGCAGTCTCCTTTTGAAAGACAGGCAACCTCAATATTTATGTTTATTTCCTAATACTGAGCATAGGATATGGTCATCCTGGTAGCAAGATGTTGGTAGCACCCACATCTATTTGAGGACTTTTCTCTTGCAAGCAACTAGAAGCTATATGATACCAGATACCAAAACCCTGAAAATGAAAGGTAAGTTGAACCCCTAACAAGAACATTTTTTTAACAAAATAGGAAGATCATATTACCATGTGGTTTTCAATCTCTCATGACAGGTCAGTGGTTTATGAAAGGATATGAAGTGTTCTGATGATGTTGAGTAGTAGGTTGAACAGTATAATTGGAAAGGGGTTTGGGAAAGGTGTTATAATTAGGAAAGTAGATTCACCCATATAAATTTCGGTCAAACTTTAATCCTTTAAGCTGGTCCTGTTCCCAGAATGCCAATAGAGCCACTGTGAACTCCATAGATTGTCCTGCGAGGCTCTGAGCTGTGCACATCATCCTTTGCGGTATTTTCATCAGGACCTGAGAGAGGGATGTGTATGTGCGCCTGAGCACACACACATGTGAGGTATGTATTTGTAGTACAATAGCATCACCTTACAATTTCTCAAAATCTCTTTATAAGGAAGGGAATCCAGATGGAGAATCTCAAGCTCAATGAGTCTAAGAAAAAAATGGTTACCAAACAGTGATCCACAAAACCCTAGAAGTTCCACAGAGGCCACCTTGTGGGGAGGGAGGGTCAGAGAAAAGGATGAGGGGACAGCATCCTGGGCCAGCCACCTCCACTCCAACCAGAACAACTCCACTTCCATACGCTTTACATACAGGCTTCCACCTAAGATTTCCCATAAAGAAAGGATACTGCTTCTAGAATTTGAAAAACATTACAGTAGGAACAACTCTAGGTTCCTTTACTGCTTAAACATTCTGTGATCCCATTAGAGCTGGTTCATTATTTATTTGATCATTTAGCCAGTCAACCTCCCTAAAAATTGGGCACAGCTATAATCCAGACACAGCACTAAGAAATAAAAATGAATAAGATACAGTCTCTATTTCTTAGTAGTGGGAAGCTACAGTCTCTGTATCAAGAAATTCATGGTTTAATGGGATCCAGCAACATACAAAATTAAAAAAAAGTTACTGTCTGGTACTCTAATAAGAGGATTTATAAGGTAAAAAGGAAGTAAAAGAAAGTAATTCTTTATCTGGAAAGAGGGAGAAAAGGAAGATTCAGGAAAGATTTGCAGGTGGGGCTGGACTGTTATAAATGACAAGAAGGAATTCTAACGCAAGCAGAGATGAAATGTAGTAGATCTTGTACCTAGGGAGAATCCAAGAGCAACTCACAAGATGGAGGTCAGAAATGAAGAAATGGTGGCTTGGGGATGAGACCCGGGGACTCAAAAACATGGAGCTTCCTCTCTCTGGAAGTATACAGGCCTTCTCTACTTGAGAATATATGGCTGCCTGCTGTCCCAGTTAGCATTCCGGTGGAGAGAAAGCACTTACCTTCAGTGCTTCTCTATCCATTACAGGAAAGGACCCTTTCTGGTTCTGAGTTATGAGCCACGGTTGCCAAGGGATACAGCACAATGATTGGTCTTTTCAAGACCATGAGCACCCTACCCATTCCCCCACCCATTATCAAAGGGGCTGAAACCAAGAAGAAAGGGAATGGGAAAGCCACTGAGAAGAACAGGAGGCTTAAAACAGTCCAGGCAGAGGAACCCCACCAGTGTGAAGGATGACTATCTCACCTTCTGGCCCAGACATCTTTCTACACACCATATTACTCCATCCAGGCCACCTCAAGCCATTTTGGGGAGTGATGCATTGACAGGAAGCCCCAGACATCATTAGCCATTAGTTTCTTAAAGCTACCATAACAAAGTGCAGTGGTCTCCCCCTTTGTCCATGGGGATACATTCCAGGACTCCAGTGAGTATTCCAAGATCCCAGTGGACGCAAATAGTACTGAACTCTATATATGCTCATTTTTTCTATACATACCTATGATGAAGTTTAATTTATAAATTAGGCACAGTAAGAGATTAACAACAATAACCTAATGATAAAATAGAACAATTGTAACAATATACTGTAATAAAGGTTATGTGACTGTGGCCTCTCTCTCTCAAAATACCCTATTGTACTGTGCTCACCCTTCTGGTGGTGACGTGAGATGATAAAATGCCTCTGCAGTGAGATGAAGTGAGGGGAATGATGCAGAAATTAGAAAATGCAAGACCAAGGGTTAGGCTACTACCAGCCTGCCAACTGGTCAGAAGGACAATTGTCTGCTTCTAACCACAGTTAACCACAGGTAAATGAAACCTTGGAGAGCAAAAGTGCAGATGAAGGGGAGTTAACTACTGTACCACAAACTGGGCAGCTTTAAACAATGGAAATCTGTTGTCACCATTTGGGAGGCTAAAGACCAAGATCAAGGTGTCCACAGGACCATGCTCCCTCTGAACCCTTGGGGGAACCCTTCCTTGCCCCTCCCTAGCTCCTGGTAGTTGGCCAGCTATCTCTGGCACTGCTCAGCTTGTAGATTCATCACTCCAATCCTGTTTCCATGTGGTGTTCTCTCTGGGTGTCTGTGTCTTCAAAGGGCCATCTTCATATAAGGACACCAGTCATTTTGGATTTGGAGCCCACCCTACTCCAGCATGACTGCGTCCTAAGTAATTACATCTGCAATAACCCTATTTTCAAATAAGCTCACATTCTGAAGTACTGCAGGCCAAGACTTCAATGTATCTTTTTCAGAGAACACAATTCAACCCATAACAACCATCTACCTAACCAGACACTGGGCTTTTAGTGCTTTTTCTGAAAGAAAATACTTAAGCCTTTCCTACTCTTGGTACACCCAGAAATATCTCAAGGTCAAAGACAGTAGATTGAAGTATAATCCAACAAGGGAAACAGAATTCAATCCTCACCGGAGTAAAAAATGTTAAAAATACATAATGCCATAATGCAAAAAGCCTACATTAACATGAAACTCCAAGTTAGAATTCATGGTCTTTGCCTACAAAATGCACAGATTTGACTGCTCCATAAACAGCAGTATTCTGCCATTTTCCTCATTATACAAGACCATACAGTACTTTATGGAAACATAAAATTGGTACTCAGTCCTTAAACCATATGTTTTAATAAGTAGCAGCTAATCAGGCAATGGTAAATTTGGGAAGGTAATGGAAAATACCAGGGATGGTAAATGTCCTTACTTGCAGCAAATTGTACCCAAAGCAGTAGCAAAATATAAGCCACAGCTATGCATTTATGCTACTGTGAGAATGTGTTCTCAACAGGTGAGACTGCAAGACCAGGCCAGGTGATTAGAAAAGAGACCTGGCAATGAAGGCAAGATGCAGGGCAGAGGCCAGGTGAGGGAGAGCACATGCCCAGTAGATGCCATTTAGCTGTGCTGCCAAGAACTTCACTTTGTCTAAATGTTAAGAGCTATAGGAGAGATTATCTCCTCGCCTGGAACTGACCTTGTTACATGGCTTTACTTACTTTTTACTGCAAGAGAGAGACAGAGAGAAGTATGGGGAAGGTGGAGAAAGGACTTCTCCCTCTTTTTAAGAGCTCTGAGTCCATCAGTTGGTCTTTCATTTTTCTGAAATGAGGAACAGTGAACTATCAAGGGATTTTTGCTGCCCCTACAAATGGTAAATGCTTGTTAAGTAAAGAAGGTCTATTGATGGTCACCCCGAGTAGTTTAATTTGGAAGCTTTCCTCCTGTGCACCCTCAGGGGCAACCACCTTAAATTCCACCAACAGAGGCATTTGGGGGAAACAGCTGCTCCTCTTCCTCAGAGTCCTGTTTTAAAACGCAAAAGCTCAGGCTTTAAGACACCACACAGCACTATCTCCACAAAGTAACTTTTTGGAATTCCAGTCCAATCCCCCACCCCACAAACCACTGGCTAGGTTGGACTAAAGAGACCCTTCTCCTCGCTCCCTGAGCCCCTGATAAGATAAGGTGACCTCCTTCACGCCATTCCACTGTGATTTTTTTAGTATCTCCTTTCAGTCTCTAAAGTGTCCCAATCTAGATGAAGAAGTGCCCAGTCAACTGAGTCATTCTTGCCTTCTATCCACCCCTGCCACAGGGCCACGCATCTCCCATTAGAATGAAAGGAGAGGCCATGTGACATTTCCTTCTTTACTTCAAGTCGCTAGAGATACCTGGCATCTGGCAGACAATCAGTAATTTGTGGAACTTATTAACTAAGTGAAAACGCCCTTCACTCATTAATACTCTAATGTCCAGCCACAAACCAGCTCACCAGCTGGGAGGGACACCTAACATCAGGAGAACACTGGGCCACAGAGGGTAGAAGATCTCTCAGAGAAGACAATCAAGTGCCTGAGAAAAGCTTAGCCTCTCTCACCACCTACCTACTGGGCAGTCCTTCCCTAATCGCCAGCAGGGGACAGTAAACACCAAACCCTACCTGACAAGATCCTTCTCCAGATGCCGTCAGATGGCGGCAAAAGACGTATGTGGGCCTCTTGCTTCAGACTCTGAAGGTTCTTTCTTCCTCTCTCTTCTGGACTTTTTGTCTTCACATTTATTTTGCTTCTCTTTCTGGCTTCATGTTCTTCTGTCTCTGTGATTAAATTTAGCCACCCTGATTTCTAGCACTGATCATCTCTCACTACCAGTATTTGCTCGTGAGAGAGAGTATGCTCATCTCTCAAAGCAACAAGTGAAGAAATGCCCTCTAGAGAGGGGGAAGGGAAAAGATGGCAGAGGAGTAGGGGACCCTATTCCAACTGGTCCCCGGAATTGAGCTGGATATCTACCAGAACACTCTGAACACCCACGAAATGAGCCTGAGATGTAAGAAGATAGATCTGGGTCTCTACAAACAGAATGTCACAGGCGGTTGGTTTCGAGGTATCAAGTGGGGAGCCGTGATTCCACTGGCAGATATCGGTGGATAAATGGCAGGGTGAGGGAGCCATTGGTATCCTACACCGCCGGTGAGCAAGAGCCTTCCCTGCTGGGACGGGGCACAGACTCGCAGACAGGTAGTGACAGGGAAAGGACTTTAGGGCAGCCCCCCCATGGAAACCCGGAGCGGCGGGGCCACGCATGCGAACTGGGGGTGGCTGGCAGTTTTAGAAGAACAAAGGGCAGAGATGAGCCCTGACCTGGAGGCGAGGAGTGGGAGCGCTGCTGAGGGGCGCACAACCCAGGACTGCAGTTTATAGCAGCACAGACAGAAACGGAGATAGTGTGGCCTGGAGAGCTCACTGAAGAACAGACTGCGACCTCTCTGCTCTGAGGCAGAGGGTTGGAAATGGTCTCTTCTGCTCTGACTCTCAGAAGAGATGCAGAAAACCACCGGGGAAAGCCGCCAGAGAACAAAAGCCCCCCCAAAAATAGTTTTCACTGAGCCCATCCCCCCACAGGGGGCAGGGCAACTCTGCCCAAATGGGGTTGCCTGAGTAACAGCTCGGCAGGCCTCTCCCCCAGAAGACAAAGCTGGGAGAACAAGAGGCCAACAACCATAAGGTCCCCATAAAACAGGTGCATCTTGCTTGGGTTGTGGTCAATAATTCGGACTCTGTACACTCCCTCAACCACCCCTCAACAGAATGACTAGGAGAAGGAGGAACCCCCAAAATAGGAAAGACTCAGAGACTGTAACTTCTGCCCCAGATTTACAAATGGATACAGATATAACCAAGATGTCAGAAATGGAATTCAGGGTAGCAGTTATGAAGACAATAGCTAGAATGGAGAACTCAATTAATGGCAAAATAGAGTCTCTAAGGGCAGAAATGAAAGCTGAACTGGCAGAACTTAAAAATGCTATCAATGAGATCCAATCTAATCTAGATACTCTAAGAGCTAGGGTAAACGAGGCAGAAGAACGAATTAGTGATCTAGAAGACCAACTGATAGAAAAGAAGGAAAAAGAGCAGGCCTGGGAGAAACAGCTCAAAATCCATGAAAACAGAATTAGAGAAATAAGTGACACCATGAAATGTTCCAATGTCAGAATATTGGGATTCCTGAGGGGATGGAGAGAGAAAGGACTAGAAGATATATTTGAGCAAATCATAGCTGAGAACTTCCCTAATCTGGCAAAAGAAACAAACATTCATGTCCTAGAGGCAGAGAGGACGCCTTCCAAGATCAAGGAAAGCAGGCCAACGCCCTGGCATGTAATAGTAAAACTCGCAAGTCTTAGAACCAAGGAAACCATCTTAGGGCAGTTAGGGGGAAGAGATCCCTTATATACAGAGGGAGGAACATCAGAATAATATCAGACCTATCCACAGAGACCTGGCAAGCCAGAAGGGCCTGGCAGGACATATTAAGGTTACTAAATGAGAAGAACATGCAGCCAAGAATACTTTATCTGGCAAGGCTGTCATTTAGAATGGATGGAGAGATGCAGAGCTTCCAAGACTGGCAGAAACTGAAAGAATATGTGACTACTAAGCCAGCCCTGCAAGAAATATTAAGGGGGGGGGTCTATAAAAGGAGAAAGACCCCAAGAGTGATATAGAACAGAAATTTACAGAGACATTCTATAGAAACAAGGACTTCACAGGCAACATAATGACAATAAATTCATATCTTTCAATAATCACTCTCAATGTGAAAGGCCTAAATGCTCCCATAAAATGGCACAGGGTTGCACATTAGATAAAAAGACAGGACCCATCCATATGCTGTCTACAAGAGACTCATTTCAAACCTAAAGATACATCCAGACTGAAAGTGAAGGGATGGAGATCCATCTTCCATGCCAAGAGACCTCAAAAGAAAGTTGGGTTAACAATTCTTATATCAGACAAATTAGATTTTAAGCTAAAGACTGTAGTTAGAGACACAGAAGGACACTATATCATTCTTAAAGGGTTTATCCAACAAGAAGATCTAACAATTATAAATATCTACGCCCCCAACATGGGAGCAGCCAACTACATAAGCCAATTGTTAATCAAAATAGTCATATTGATAATAATACATTAATTGTAGGAGACCTCAATGCTCCACTCTCAGCAATAGACAGATCATCTAAGCAAAAATTCAACAAAGAAACAAGAGCTTTGAATGACACACTGGATCAGATGGACCTCATAGATATATACACAGAACATTCCACCCTAAAAGAACAGAATACTCATTCTTCTCAAGCACACACGGAACTTTCTCCAGAATAGACCACATAGTGGGTCACAAATCAGGTCTCAACCAATACCAAAAGACTGAGACTATTCCCTGCATATTCCCAGACCATAATGCTTTAAAACTGGAACTCAATGACAAGAAAAAATCTGGAAGAAATTCAAACACTTGGAAGCTAAAGACTACTCTGCTCAAGAATGTTTGGGTCAACCAGGAAATCAAAGAAGAACTTAAACAATTCATGGAAACCAAAGAGAAAGAAAACACCTCGGTCCAAAACCTATGGGATACAGCAAAGGTGGTCCTAAGGGGGAAATACATAGCCATCCAAGCCTCACTCAAAAAAATAGAAAAATCCCAAATTTACCAACTAACTTTACACCTTAATGAACTAGAGGAAAAAAAACAAACGATGCCTAAGCCAAGTATTAGAAGAGAAATAATTAAGATTAGAGCAGAGATCAATGAATTAGAAACCAGAAACACAGTAGATCAGATCAACGAAACTAGAAGCTGGTTCTTTGAAAGAATTAATAAGATCAATAAACCACTGGCCAGACTTATCCAAAAGAAAAGAGAAAGGTCCCAAATTAATAAAATTATGAATGAAAGGGGAGAGATCACAACTAAAACCAAGGAAATAGAAAATATTACTAGAAATTATTATCAACAACTATATGCCAATAAATTAAGCAACCTGGAAGAAATGGATGCCTTCCTGTAAACCTATAAACTCCCAAGACTAAAACAGGAAGAAATTGACAACCTGAATAGGCCAATAACCAGTAACGAGATTGAAGCAGTGATCAAAAAACAAGAGTCCAGGACCTGATGGATTCCCTGGGGAATTCTACCAAACATTCAAAGAAGAAATAATACCTAGTATCCTGAAGCTGTTTCAAAAATAGAAACAGAAGGAAAGCTTCCAGACTCATTCTATGAGGCCAGCATTACCTTAATCCCCAAATCAGGCAAAGACCACATCAAAAAGGAGAATTTCAGACTGAGATCCCTGATGAATATGGATTCCAAAATTCTCAACAAAATCCTAGGTAATAGGATCCAACAATACATTAAAAGGATCATCCACCGTGGCCAAGTGGGATTTATCCCGGGATACAAGTGTGGTTCAACATTTGCAAATCAGTCAGTGTGATAGAACACATTAAGAAGAGGAGAGAGAAGAACCATATGGTCCTCTCAATTGATGCAGAAAAGGCATTTGACAAAATACAACATCCTTTCCTGATTAAAACTCTTCAGTATAGGGATAGAGGGAACATTCCTCAATTTCATAAAATCCGTCTATGAAAAACCCACAGCAAATATTATCCTCAATGGGGAAAAGCTAAGAGCCTTTCCCTTAAGATCAGGAAGATGACAAGGATGCCCACTCTCACCACTATTGTTCAACATAGTAATAGAAGTCCTAGCCACAGCAATCAGACAACAAAAAGAAATAAAACGTATTCAAATTGGCAAAGAAGTCAAACTCTCTCTCTTCACAGACGACATGATACTTTATGTGGAAAACCCAAAAGACTCCACCCCCAAATTACTAGAACTCATACAGCAATTCAGTAATGTGGCAGGATACAAAATCAATGCACAGAAATTAGTTGCTTTCTTATACACTAACAATGCAGCTGTAGAAAGAGAAATTAGAGAAACGATTCCATTTATAGCACCAAAAACCATAAGATACCTCAGAATAAACCTAACCAAAGAGGTATAGGATCTATACTCTAGGAACTACAGAACACTCATGAAAGAAATTGAAGAAGACACAAAAAGATGGAAAAACATTCCATGATCATGGATCGGAAGAATAAACGTTGTTAAAATGTCTATGTTGCCCAGAGCAATCTACACCTTCAACACCATCCCAATCAAAATTCCAATGACATTTTTCAAAGTGCTGGAACAAACAATCCTAAAATTTGTATGGAATCAGAAAAGACCCTGAATTTCCAAGGAAATGTTGAAAAAGAAAAACAAAGCTAGAGGCATCATGTTGCCTGATTTCAAGCTATATTAAAAGCAGTGATCACTGGGGCGCCTGGGTGGCTCAGTCGTTAAGCGTCTGCCTTCGGCTCAGGTCATGATCCCAGGGTCCTGGGATCGAGCCCCACATCTGAGCTTTCTGCTCAGCGGGAAGCCTGCTTCTCCCTCTCCCACTCCCCCTGCTTGTGTTTCCTCTCTCGCTGTCTCTCTGTCAAATAAATAAATAAAATCTTAAAACTTCTAAAAAAAAAAAAAAAAAGCAGTGATCACCAAGACACCATGGTACTGGTACAAAAACAGACATATAGATCAATGGAACAGAATAGAGAGCCCAGATGTAGACCCTCAACTCTATGGTCAAATAATCTTCGACAAAGCAGGAAAAAATATGCAATGGAAAAAAGACAGTCCCTTCAATAAATGGTGCTGGAAAAATTGGACAGCTATATAGAGAAGAATGAAACTCTAACGGCCATTCTCTAACACCATACACAAAAATAAACTCAAAATGGATGAAAGACCTCAATGTGGGACAGGAATCCATCAAAATCCTAGAGGAGAACATAGGCAGTAACCTCTCTGACATCAGCCACAGCAACTTCTTTCAAGATACATCTCCAAAGGCTAGTGAAACAAAAGCAAAAATGAACTTTTGGGACTTCATCAAGATAAAAAGCTTCTGCACAGCAAAGGAAACAGTCAACAAAACAAAGAAGCAACCCACAGAATGGGAGAAGATATTTGCAAATGACACTACAGATAAAGGGCTGGTATCCAAGATCTATAAAGAACTTCTCAAACTCAACACCCAAAAAACAAATAATCAAGTCAAAAAATGGGCAGAAGACATGAACAGACACTTCTCCAAAGAAGACATACAAATGGCTAAGAGACACATGAAAAATGTTCATCATCATTAGCCATCAGGGAAATCCAAATCAAAACCACATTGAGATACCATCTTACACCAGTTAGAATGGCAAAAATTGACAAGGCAAGAAACAACAAATGTTGGAGAGGCTGTGGAGAAAGGGGAACCCTCTTACACTGTTGGTGGGAATACAAGTTGGTACAGCCACTTTGGAAAACATTGTGGAGGTGCCTCAAAAAATTAAAAATAGAGCTACCCTAAGACCCAGCAATTGTACTACTCATATTTACCCCAAAGACACAGATGTAGTGAAAAGAAGGGCCATATGTACCCCAGTGTTCATAGCAGCAATGTCCACAATAGCCAAACTGTGGAAAGAGCCGAGATGCCCTTCAACAGAAGAATGGATAAAAAAGATGTGGTCCATATATACAATGGAATATTACTCAGCCATCAGAAAGGATGAATACCCAACTTTTATGTTAACATGGATGGGACTGGAGAAGATTATGCCAAGTGAAATAAGTCAAGCAGAGAAAGTCAATTATATGGTTTCAGTTATTTGTGGAACCTAAGGAATAGCATGGAGGAAGATGGCAGAGGAGTAAGAGACCTGATGGCTGAGTTTCATCTGGTCTCAGGAATTCAGCTGGATAAGGACCAAACCATTCTGAACATGTAGAAGCTCAACAGGAGATCAAAGAAAAGAATAGCAGCAACTCTCTGAATAGAAAAGCGACCACTTTCTGGAAGGTAGGACGTGCGGAAAAGTGAATCCGAGGCGACATTCAGGAGGATAGACAGTGGGGGAGGGGCCTCCATGGGCTGCTTCTGGCAAGTGATAGAGCAGCAGAACACAAAATCGGAACGTTTAGAAGTCGGCTCCGCTGAGGGACGTTGCTCCAGTGGCTAAGCGGGGGGTGGAACCCTCGCGGGACAGTGTGGTCTCAGGACTCTTGGGGTCACAGAAAGACCGGGGGTGCCTGAGTGCAGCAGAGCTCCCAGGGATCAGAGGGGAAGCCGGCTGCAGAGACGGAGCCGAGGAGTGGGCTCTCAGCTTGGGATTGTCATAAACCGTGATCTGTGGCACAGTCGGGCCACTGCTCCTCCAGCAGGGACCCAACAAGCGGCAGATCCAGGGAGACTCACCTTCCTTCCTGCAGGAATCTGCTGGGTTTGGAGACTCCAGACAGGGTTGGGTGGCAGAGATAGAAACGCTTGGTCACAGGCCGGGTGAGCACGAGTGCAGCCGGAGACCGGGGAGATGGGAGTGATTGACAACTTTTCTCTGGGACTCACAGAGAAGCAGGACCCCAAGTTCTTGGCTCCTCCGGGGTGGAGATTGGGAGGCCGCCATTTTCACTCTCGGCCTCCAAAGCTGTACGGAAAGCTTGCAGGGAACAAAAGCTCCTGAGAGCAAACCCAACCAGATTACTTAGCCAGGACCGGGCAAGGGTGGGGCAATTCCGCCTCCAGCAAAGACATTTGGGAACCATGGCAACAGGCCCCTCCCCCAGAAGATCAGCAAGAACAACCAGCCAAGTCCAAGTTTACTGATCAATGAGAATGGCAGCACTCCAGCGCTAGGGGAATACTGCACATAGAATTCATGGCTTTTGTCCCCCTGATTCTTTAGTCTTTCAAAGTTAATTTTTTTAATTTTCTTTTTTTTCTTTTCCTTTTTTTTTTGAATTTTTCTTGTTCCCTTTTTCAACCAACATCTTATCAATCCTTTTTTAAAAATATTTTTTATTTTTCATGTTTAGAGTCATATTCTATCCCTTCATAGTAGTTAACCTTATTTTTGGTATATATATATATATATATATATATATATATATATAGGTATAGGTATAGGTATATATATATATATATAAGTCATTCTCTCTTTAAAATTTTGGGATAGTTTCTTCTAACAGACCAAAATATACCCTAAATCTCTAGTATATGGCTTTGCTCTAGTCTTCCGCCTAATCACATTCTCTCCCTTTTTTTTTTTTAATTTCTCTTCTTTCTTTTTCCAACCAACTTATCAATTCCTTTTATAAAATCTTTTATAATTTTCATCTTTACAGTCATATTCCATCCCTTCATTGTATTTACCCTTATTTTTGTACATATGTAAGCTTTTCTTTCTTTAAAATTTTGGGAGGCAGTTTCTTCTAACAGACAAAAATATGCCCAAAATCTAGTGTGTGGCACTGGTCTATTCACCAGCCTGATCATATTTGATCATATTCTTTTTTTTTTTTATCTTTTTCTTTCTTTTTTTTCTTTTTTCTTTCTTTCCCTTTCTTTTCCACCGGTTTCAGGTCTCTTCTGATTTGTTTTGTGTATATTTTTCTAGGGTCATTATTACCCTGTTAGCATTTTGTTCTCTCATTCATCTATTCTCCTCTGGACAAAATGACAAGATGGAAAAAAATCATCTCAAAAAAAGAACAAGAGGCAGTACCAGCTGCCAGGGACCTAATCAATACAACTTCAGTAAGATATCAGAACTAGAGTTCAGAATGATGATTATAAAGATACCAGCTGGGCTTGAAAAAAGCGTGGAAGATATTAGAGAAACCCTTTCTGGAGAAATAAAAGAACTAAAATCTAAACAAGTTGAAATCAAAAAGGCTAATAATGAGGTGCAATAAAAAATGGAGGCTCTAACTGCTAGGATAGATGAGGCAGAAGAGAGAATGAGTGATATAGAAGACCAAATAATGGAAAATAAAGACGCTGAGAAAAAGAGAGATAAACGACTACTGGATCATGAGGGCAGAATTCAAGAGATAAGTGATACCATAAGACGAAATGATATTAGAATAATTGGGATCCCAGAGGAAGAAGAAAGAGAGAGAGGGGCAGAAGGTATATTAGAGCAAATTATAGCAGAGAACTTCCCTAATTTGGGGAAGGAAACAGGCATCAAAATCCAGGAGGCACAGAGAACCCCCCTCAAAATCAATAAAAATAGGTCAACACCCCAACATCTAATAGTAAAACTTATGAGTCTCAGAGTCAAAAAGAAAATCCTGAAAGCAGCTCGGGACAAGAGATCTGTAACCTACAATGTTAGAAACATTAGATTGGTAACCGGCCTCTCCACAGAGACCTGGCAGACCAGAAAGGACTGGCATGATATATTCAGAGCACTAAATGAGAAAAATATGCAGCCAAGAATACTATATCCAGCTAGGCTGTCTTTGAAAATAGGAAAGATAAAAAGCTTTCAGGACGGGGCGCCTGGGTGGCTCAGTTGGTTAAGCCACTGCCTTCGGCCCAGGTCATGATCCTGGAGTCCCGGGATCGAGTCCCGCATCGGGCTCCCTGCTCGGCGGGGAGTCTGCTTCTCCCTCTGACCCTCCCCCCTCTCATGTGCTTTCTCTCTCTCATTCTCTCTCTCTCAAATAAATAAATAAAATCTTTAAAAAAAAAAAAAAAAGCTTTCAGGACAAACAAAAACTAAAGGAATTTGCAAACACAAAACCAGCCCTACAAGACATGTTGAAAGGGGTTCTCTAAGCAATGAGAGAGCCCAAAAGTAACATAGACAAGGAAGGAACACAGACAATATATAGTAACAGTCACCTTACAGGCAATACAATGGCACTAAATTCATATCTTTCAATAGTTACCCTGAATGTAAAAGGGCTAAATGCCCCAATCAAAAGACACAGGCCAGGGGCGCCTGGGTGGCTCAGTCGTTAAGCGTCTGCCTTCAGCTCAGGTCATGATCTCAGGGTCCTGGGATCGAGCCCCACATCGGGCTCCCTGCTCCACGGGAAGCCTGCTTCTCCCTCTCCCACTCACCCTGCTCGTGTTCCCTCTCTCGCTGTGTCTCTCTCTGTCAAATAAATAAATAAAATCTTAAAAAAAAAAAAAAAGACACAGGCTATCAGATTGGATAAAAAAAACAAGACCCATCGATATACTATCTGCAAGAGACTCATTTTAGACCCAAAGACACCCCCAGATTGAAAGTGAGGGGGTGGAAAACCATTTACCATGCTAATGGACACCAAAAAAAGCTGGGGTGGCAATCTTTATATCAGACAAATTGGATTTTAAACCAAAGACTATAATAAGAGATGAGGAAGGACACTATATCATACTTAAAGGGTCTATCCAACTAGAAGATCTAAAAATTGTAAATATCTATGCCCCTAACATGGGAGCAGCCAATTATATAAGCCAATTAATAACAAAAGCAAAGAAACACATCGACAACAATACAATAACAGTGGAGGACTTTAACACCCCCCTCACTGAAATGGACAGATCATCTAAGCAAAAGATCAACAAGGAAATAAAGACTTTAAATGACACACTGGACCAAATGGACTTCACAGATACATTCAGAACATTCCATCCCATAGCAACAGAATACACATTCTTCTCTAGTGCCCATGGAACATTCTCCAGAATAGATCACATCCTAGGTCACAAATCAGGTCTCAACCGGTACCAAAAGACTGGGATCATTCCCTGCATATTTTCAGACCACAATGCTTTGAAACTAGAACTCAATCACAAGAGGAAAGTCGGAAAGAACTCAAATACATGGAGGCTAAAGAGCATCCTACTAAAGAATGAATGGGTCAACCAGAAAATTAAAGAAGAATTTAAAAAATTCATGGAAACCAATGAAAATGAAAACACAACTGTTCAAAATCTTTGGGATACGGCAAAGGTGGTCCTAAGAGGAAAGTATATAACAATACAAGCATTTCTCAAGAAACAAGAAAGGTCTCAAATACACAACCTAACCCTACACCTAAAGGAGCTGGAGAAAGAACAGCAAATAAAGCCTAAACCCAGCAGGAGAAGAGACAAAATAAAGATCAGAGCAGAAATCAATGAAATAGAAACCAAAAGAACAGTAGAACAGATCAACAAAACTAAGAGCTGGTTCTTTGAAAGAATTAACAAGATTGATAAACCCCTGGCGAGACTTATCAGAAAGAAAAGAGAAATGACCCAAATCAACAAAATCATGAATGAAAGAGGAGAGATCACAACCAACACCAAAGAAATACAAACAATTATAAGAACATATAATGAGCAACTACATGCCAGCAAATTAGATAAGCTGGAAGAAATGGATGCATTCCTAGAGATGTATCAACTACCAAACTGAACCAGGAAGAAAGAGAAAACCTGAACAGACCTATAACCACTAAGGAAATTGAAGCAGTCATCAAAAATCTCCCAACAAACAAAAGCCCAGGGCCAGATGGCTTCCCAGGGGAATTCTACCAAACATTTCAAGAAGAATGAATACCTATTCTTCTGAAACTGTTCCAAAAAAATTGAAATGGAAGGAAAACTTCCAAACTCATTTTATGAGGCCACCATTACCTTGATCCCCACACCAGACAAAGACCCCATCAAAAAGGAGAATTACAGACCAATATCCTTGATGAACATGGATGCAAAAATTCTCATCAAAATACTAGCCAACAGGATCCAACAGTACATTCAAAGGATTATTCACCACGACCAAGTGGGATTTATCCATGTGCTGCAAGGTTGGTTCGACATCCGCAAATCAATCAATGTGATACAATACATTAATTAAAGAAAGAACAAGAATCATATGATCCTCTCAACAGATGCAGAAAAAGCTTTTGACAAAGTACAGCATCCTTTCCTGATCAAAACTCTTCAGAGTATAGGGAAAGAGGGTACATACCTCAATATCATAAAAGCAGTGTATGAAAAACCCAAAGCGAATATCATTCTCAATGGGGAAAAACTGAGAGCTTTCCCCCTAAGGTTAGGAACAGGCAGGGATGTCCACTATCACCACTGCTATTCAACATAGTACTAGAAGTCCTAGCCACAGCAATCAGACAACAAAAAGAAATAAAAGGCATCCAAATCGGCAAAGAAGAAGTCAAACTCTCACTCTTTGCAGATGATATGATACTTTATGTGGAAAACCCAAAAGACTCCACCCCAAAACTGCTAAAATTCATAAAGGAATTCAGTAAAGTGGCAGGATATGAAAACAATGCACAGAAATCAGTGGCATTCCTATACACCAACAACAAGACAGAAGAAAGAGAAATTAAGGAGTCGATCCCATTTACAATTGCACCCAAAACCATAAGATACCTAGGAATATATCTAACCAAAGAGGAAAAGAATCTGTACTCAGAAAACTATAAAATACTCATGAAAGAAATTGAGGAAGACACAAAGAAATGGAAAAATGTTCCATGCTCATGGATTGGAAGAACAAATATTGTGAAAATATGTATGCTACCTAGAGCAATCCACACATTCAATGCAATCCCTATCAAAATACCATCCACTTTTTTCAAAGAAATGGAACAAATAATCCTAAAATTTGCATGGAAACAGAAAAGACCCCGAATAGCCAGAGGAATGTTGAAAAAGAAGTGGCATCACAATTCCAGACTTCCAGCTCTATTAAAAAGCTGTCATCATCAAGACAGTATGGTACTGGCACAAAAACAGACACATAGATCAATGGAACAGAACAGAGAAACCAGAAATGGACCCTCAACTCTATGGTCAAATAATCTTCGACAAAGCAGGAAAAAATATGCAATGGAAAAAAGACAGTCTCTTCAACAAATGGTGCTGGGAAAATTGGACAGCCACATGCAGAAGAATGAAACTGGACCATTTCCTTACACCACACACAAAAATAGACTCAAAATGGTTGAAAGACCTAAAGGTGAGACAGGAGTCCATCAAAATCCTAAGGGAGAACAGAGGCTGCAACCTCTTCCACCTCAGCCACAGCAACTTCTTCCTAAAAATATCGCCAAAGGCAAGAGAAGCAAGGCAAAAATGGACTATTGGGACTTTATCAAGATAAAAAGCTTTTGCACAGCAAAAGAAACAGTCAACAAAACCAAAAGACAACCGACAGAATGGGAGAAGATATTTGCAAATGACATATCAGATAAAGGGCTAGTATCCAAAATCTATAAAGAACTTATCAAACTTAACACCCAAAGAACAAATGATCCAATCAAGAAATGGGCAGAAGACAATGAACAGACATTTTTCCAAAGAAGACATCCAAATGGCCAACAGACACATGAAAAAGTGCTCAACATCGCTCAGCATGAGGGAAATATAAATCAAAACCTTAATGAGATACCACCTCACACTAGTCAGAATGGCTAAAATTAACAAGTCAGGAAACAACAGATGTTGGCGGGGATGCAGAGAAACAGGAACCCTCCTACACTGTTGGTGGGAATGCAAGCTGGTGCAGCCACTCTGGAAAACAGTATGGAGGTTCCTCAAAAAGTTGAAAATAGAGCTACTATACGACCCAGCAATTGCACTACTGGGTATTTACCCCAAAGATACAAATGTAGGGATCCGAAGGGATAAATGCACCCTGATGTTTCTAGCAACAATGTCTACAATATCCAAACTGTGGAAAGAGCCAAGATGTCCATCAACAGATAAATGAATAAAGAAGATGTGGTATATATATATATATATATATATATACACAATGGAATATTATGCAGCCATCAAAAGGAATGAAATCTTGCCATTTGCAATGAAGTGGATGGAACTGGAGGGTATTATGCTGAGTGAAATAAGTCAATCAGAGAAAGACATGTATCATATGACCTCACTGATATGAGGAATTCTTTATCTCAGGAAACAAACTGAGGGTTGCTGGAGTGGGGGGTGGGGTGGGAGGGATGGGGTGGCTGGGTGATGGACATTTAGGAGTGTATGTGCTATGGTGAGCGCTGTGAACTGTGCAAGACTGTTGAATCACAGATCTGTACCTCTGAAACAAATAATACATTATATGTTAAAAAAAAAAAAAGATAGCAGGGGGGGAGGAATGAAGGGGGGGAAATTGGATGGGGAGATGAACCAAGAGAGACAATGGACTCTGAAAAACAAACTGAGGGTTCTAGAGGGGAGGGGAGTGGGGGGATGGGTTAGCCTGGTGATGGGTATTAAAGAGGGCATGTACTGAATGGAGCACTGGATGTTATATGCAAACAATGAATCATGGAACACTACATCAAAAAAAAAAAAGGAATAGCATGGAGGACATTAGAAGAAGAAAGAGGAAAATGAAAGGGGTAAATCAGAGGGGGAGAGGAACCATAGGAGACTATGGACTCTGAAAAAAAACAAAGGGTTTTAGAGGGGAAGGGGGTGGGGGGATGGGTTAGCCCAGTGATAGATATTAAAGAGGGGACGTTCCCGCATGGAGCACTGGGTGTTATACGCAAATAATGAATCAGGGAACACTACATCAAAAACTAATGATGTACTGTATGGTGACTAACATAGCAAAATCAAATCAAATCAAATTAAAAAAAAAAAAAAAAGAAATGCCCTCAAGAGGAAAGTGCTTTAACAACTACTGGCCCAGAAGACTTTTGTCTCTACAACCAGAGCTGGGGAAACGTACAGATCAAGCATCCTAGTGACTGTCACCATAGACAGCAGAGCTACCATGAAACCCTCAGTACACTTTAGGAAACTCCAACATACACAACAACACTTGAATGTATTTAGTCAATGAGTATTACATAAGCAGGTTCTACGTGGGTCCTAGCACTGAGCCAGGTGGAGAGAGACCAAGGAGGAGTTACAGCCTGTATCACTAAGAGATTTATAATCTAGATAAAGAATAGAGTAAACTGGGGATTCTCAAAGTGCCATTCCAAAACCAGCAGCACCAGATGGAAACCTGTGAGAAGTGCAAATTCCCAGGCTCTAGCCCTACTGAATCAGAAACTCTGGGAGGTCAGGTGGTGGCAGCTACTTGTGTGGTAATAAGCTCTCTGATAATTCTAATGCATGTTAAAGTTTGAAAGCCATGCAAGAAGTTAAAAATAATCCTACAAGTGCACAGTCCCTGGTAGAAGCCAGGGTGGGGGTCAGTACTCGCTTTATGTGCACTCTAGCTCAGGTCTCAAGAGGCAGTTCTCTGGTCTTCCCTCAGCCACCAGGCCCTTCCCTCACATTTCACAGGCTCAGGATTTTGCCACCTTAAGAGTACTACTTAAGCTTAAGAGTACTACTCAGAGTGTTCTGTATTCATGCAAGTTTTATTTTTGCCACCTGTTACATCCTCAAGCCAGCCCTGGGTATATGACACAGGATGGCAGGACCAGAGGTCCCCAGGCGAGGTTCTTCCTTTATTGTTGTGGAGGGCGCCCATGACCACACACCTGACTTCTGACAGCACAGGAGCAGAGAACAAGCAGCTGGAAGTTTCTCTCCTTGGTGACAGACCCTAGCCAGCTTTACAAAACTGTTCCCAACTTCTATTTCCATTAATGACAGACTGGGTCATTCAAACCAACTTCTTCTGCTAAGAACAACTTCTAAAAGCTAGATGAATTATACAAAAGTATTTTCATAAAAGAATCAAATAGCTAACAAGAGAGTGAAGAATTACATGGCCAGAGCCTAGTTAAAAAATGGAAATTCAGAGAAATGGGCCCCACCTCTGGCCCTGACTTTGCCCTGAAGAGATAAGAGCAAAGCAGTTACTTTCAACAGCTCATGACGATAGAAGAGCGAAAGACAGAGCCCAGGCCCTGCCACAAGGGGGCTCCAGTGAGCCACTCAGCGCTGGGGTTGGTACTCTGAGAGCAGCACTCTAGAATAAGGGAAAACTACAATTAAACCTGCTCTGGGGTGCCTGGGTGGCTCAGTCCGTTGAGCATCCAACTCTTGATTTCAGCTCAGGTCATGATCTCAGGGTCATGAGACCAAGTCCCGTGTCAGGCTCTGCACTCAGCAGGGAGTCCACTTGAGATTCTCTCCCTCTCCCTCTTTCCCTCTCCCCACTTGCACACATGTGCATGCTCTCTCTCTCTAAAATAAATAAATAAACATTAAAGAAAAAAAAAAAAAAACTTGCTCTCAGTTGCAGCCAGATTGAAAGTTGTTAGAGTGGCCCAAAAGTCTCAAACCCTGCAATTACCATAATCCTGGACTGCACTTGCAGTTACCACCTAGCAGAAGCAAAAGAAAATCCTCTCTGGGGAAAGATATCATTCTAGGCCTCAAATTATTTCTGTAAGTAATGTTTTCAAATATAAAGTCTAACACACAATCAAATATAACCAGGCCTCAAGGAGACAGGGCAATATGAACAATAACAGCACAATAACAATAGGAATGAACGCACAGGTAGTCCAAATAACAAATTACCAGATAAAAAGTATAAAACTACTATGATCAACGTGATCGAAGAGAAAAAAACAAAACTGAACAATTTTGGCAGGAAATTGGAGAAGAGAAAATGTAACATTGCGGATTTGAAAAGGACATGAGCTGAAATTCAAAACTTAAAAATACAGTAACTGAAATTTGGCTTACCAGCAGATTAGAGAAAGCTGAATAAGGAATTAATGAGCTGGAAGTTATGTCAGAAGAAACCACGAAACACAGATTAAAGGAATGGAATATAGAAAGGAGCGAAGAAAAGATATAAAGGCCACAGCGAGAAGATCAAACTTGTTTAGTTGGAGACCCAGAAGAAGAGGAGAGAGAATGGCCCAGAAACAGATATGACGCAGGTGACTGTGCACAGACCGTGACCGTGACTCTCATGGGCTCCTGGAAGTGATCTTATACTCTACCACTTAGGGATAGACAGGGTGCCTTTGTGGGGGGCAGAGTGTTTATAGAGGGACCATCACATTTATCCATTTCAAATAAATGCTTTTCAACCAATACAATCGAAATGCTTCAAGTATTTAAATCATTCCCTCATGCATGCTTACTTCAAAGAACAAATTCAGTTTTGTTGGTGGCGAGTTACATTATCCAAAAAGAAACACTCTAGTTTGGGAGAAAGGTTCTGAGGTGTTGATGAGAATGGAGGTTGGCATCCGAGGGGGTACATCCAAGGCAGTTAGGCAGGCGTGCCTGAGGGGAAAGAGGCCAACAACACAGCCCATCTACTGTGCCCTGAGCGAGACACCTGGGACTCACTGCTGGACCTGGTCAGAGAGGGCCCTGCAGCAGAATCTGAAAGAACTGCTTTCAGGAAGGGGACAGCAGGTGCTCTGCTGCACCAGGGATGGCGGACAGCTCAGAACTGTCAGCGTGCAAGCTCAAGCGCAGCAGGGAACATAACTTGGCATTTGCTCAGTCAGGTCTTCAGGGCATAGAGAGCAGCTGGTAACTTGGGAACAGCAAACAAAGAGTCCCGGACACAGCCGTCCAGAGGCAGCAGGGTGGTGGCCGATGTGAATAAGTGCCCTCCTGCATCTGCAGCGGTCACGCAACCCTGAGAACTACATTAGCACCATTCGCTTTGCTCCTTTAGAACTTGAGAGCTGCTGAGGCTACAGTACGCAGGTGAAGTACTTTGGAATCACCACCAAAAAAAAAAAAAGGAGATCCGAGTGAATTATCTCAGTGTTGTTTATTCGCTGTGGTTTCCGACTCTGTAGGTGTACAGGGAGCCAAACATCGGTTGTTCATCTGACCGATTTTCCCCCGACGATTGAATGGGACCTTTCAACACAGAAATACCACACAGCCTTTGTTTTGTGCTCAAGTCAAAACACTTCTGTGAAAAAGCAACTCCTAAACAAAACAGAAGCCAGTGGAGTAACGGGATTCACAATGTAAACAAATTTCTCACCCCGGTTTTTCGTTGTATCTTAGGGAAAATACAATGTAAACATGAGGCCAAGTTCTGATGAAATATAGTAAAATGGCCATTTTTGGAGTGTTAACGCTATAGATGTCAGCTTTCGGCTGATGACTCAATAAGGATGATTCAGTTGTTTAAAACATCTTACTAATATGTTCCTCTTGGAGAACATGTCACAACCTAAAATGTCACCAGAAATAAGATGATCTACACTAATTGAAAGGAATAGTGTCCTTGGTCTGAGAGAAAATTTAGGATTTCTAAAGGAAAAGGTGCATGTACTGAATGCATCCTTTTTGTTTCTTAGTTTTGACGAAAGAGTTTATTTTAGATCTAAACATACCCCTGACGTACTGTGAGCTTAAAATTTTCTGTGTATTTTAACTAGAAAGAGAAACTAACCAGAAATAAAGAAGATAAACACATTGACCCAGTAGAGTCTCATTTTCTAAGCAAAACTACAGGTAAACTGTAAAACGGCAGAAAAAGCAAAAAGCATGCAATGTTTGCAGTTCCAACTCACCTAAATAAGTACTGGTGAGAGAAGGAAAGTCTTGCCATCTACTGAGATGAGCAGGGGCAGGTAGCTCAAAATCCTGCCCTTATTTCCAGCTTGGCTACCATACCAGGGACACAAACAACCTTCGACAGAAAGAGCCGACTGTCAACTGGGACTGACGGCCTTTGGCTCACACTTTAATAATAGCGATGTTTTGGGCGCCTGGGTGGCTCAGTTGGTTGAGCGACTGCCTTCGGCTCAGGTCATGATCCCGGAGTCCCTGGATCGAGTCCCGCATCGGGCTCCCTGCTCGGCAGGGAGTCTGCTTCTCCCTCTGACCCTCCTCCCTCTCATGCTCTCTGTCTCTCATTCTCTCTCTCTCAAATAAATAAATAAAATCTTTAAAAATAATAATAATAATAATAATAGCGATGTTTTGTTCTAAGAGGTCGACGTGTACTAACGCATTTCATCTTCCCGATGATTCTATGAAGTAGGCACTGTCACTGCCCTATTCCATCTGCAGGTAAGGGGACTGAGGCACAGAGATTGCACCCTGCCACAGTCATGCGGTGGTGGGCCCAGGACTGGAGAGTGCCGGCTTTCAAAGTCCTCCAGAGCAGCGCTTCCCAAGATACTGGCCATACAGCTGTCCCGGGGGGAGAACTGCTGCAGAACCTATTCAGGTAGCAACAGAAAGTAAGTCTTCTGAAATGTGTAGAGAAATTTGACAGAGTAGTGTCATATCTGTTAAAACTGTGAGGGACTAGGAATTTTTTAAAAAGCTGGTCCTCCCCCCCCCTGCCTCCAGAGGGTATGAGGAATACTGATCTGTAGCTCAGAAGGCACCCCAAGTTCAGTGCTGATGAGAAGGAGCCCGGCTCCCCATCTGTCTTCATCTGGGAATCATCACTGTTAGTGGCACAGCAGGTGTCCTGGGGAGGAGCCACCTGCCTCCTGAGAGTGAGAGAAGACAGGGTCAGGGGAGCTGGGAGTGCATGGGTACAGAGCTGGCCATTTCCAGAGTTCTCTTTGGTGAGCCTAGAACTTTCCCCCTGCAGCGTGTAAAATTAGCAAGAAACTGTGCTGCCTTCAGCACCTTGCAGAGACCTCATTAGAAATGTAGCATTACGAGTGATCCTGAATAAAGTCATCTAATGCCTCTGCTTTCCCTTGGGGAAAGAACTATAAGGGGACAGGGTACCATGTTCCCTAGGAACAATAACACTGTGGCACCTCCACACCCGTTTCTTTGGTTCATCTGATCCCAAAACCCCTCTCCCAGTAAACTGTGTACTCCTTCCCCCTTGTAAAACAGGACACAAATGCACCAACCCCTCTCCTCACTCTAGAAATAAAGAAGCAGCATGGGAAAGGACCCTCAATATCTGAAGCAAGACAGGCTTAACTTGAAGATGGGGATGGGAAAGGCTCCTGCCCCTCAAGGGAGGGATGAAGAGGACAGTGCAGGACACGCTGATCAGCTCTTCTCAGGCTCGCTCAGCTCCGATTTCTTGGAAAGCCTATCCCAAACAAACTAAAATGGAGCTTTTGTATCTCCGAAGCCACAGTTGACCACAAAACCTAACATTTACAAAGAAACTAAACGATACAATGGAGGAGGCTTCAGCTGAGGTACTCTGGACCACAGGGCACATCTTTCTGGTGGAGGAGATGGATGCTGTGTGAAGGGAGTTTCGGGGAGGAGTTGCCTGAGGCCGAGTACATGAAGAAGTGGGTTGTTGTGGTTCACGGAAAGCAAAAGAGAGAAAACCCAGGGAGGTCGCTCACCGTGTACCAACTAAAATCTCACTGAGTCTGCTGCTGTCTTTAAGAGATGTGGATTGAGGGCGCCTGGGTGGCTCAGTTGGTTAGGCGACTGCCTTCGGCTCAGGTCATGATCCTGGAGTCCCGGGATCGAGTCCCACATCAGGCTCCCTGCTCGGCAGGGAGTCTGCTTCTCCCTCTAACCCTACCCCCTCTTGTGCTCTCTCTCTCTCACACTCTCTCTCTCAAATAAATAAATAAAATCTTAAAAAAAAAAAAAAGAGATGTGGATTGAGAGGAAAATTCCCACCACTCCTGCTTGAGAGAAGAGGCGATGGCAATATTATTATTAAGGCTTAGGGCTTTTATAGTTTACAAAGTATGTTTGCACATGTGATCTCATTTAATCCTAGTCCTCATCCCAGGTAATAAACAGCAGTTTTTATAATCCCCTTTGGAAAGTAATAATTAATAAAGATGAAGCAATTCAAGATATTTTGCCCAGATCACACCACCATGCATCAGCTACTTAATACCGTGCCACTCATTTCTTGGTTCATATGTCCTAGGAGGTTTCATTTTATCAGCTACTATCAGGTCACTGAGATTTAGACAACAAATAATGATATTAATGTTACCTAACCAAGTGCCCATTACTATACTTACTGGAACAGTATGTGTGTGTGTGTGGCATATAATCTTCCTGGCAATTTTTTAGTGGATCTGAATTCCAAATAGACTCATGAAGACCTTTACATCAGCATATTTGTGCTGAAGTTTTGATGAATAAATGAATGAGTGAATGAATGACAGTCAGTTAGAAGGAATACTTGCAACATTCTAGCCAATGTTCCTACCCCGGGGAGCTAACCAGAACCACTTGGAGTAGGTTGAATTCCCACTCTCCCTGTCCCCACCAGCCACACACATGCCAGGGGCCCACCTCTGGAGACTGTGATTCTGTGGGAGAGGATGTGGCCTGAGGATCTACATGCTTCAAACCAGACCCAGAAGTGCACGCTCCTGATGAAGAAACACCTTCCAGGCTAACTCCTTCCTTTACAAATGAGGAAATCGAGGTTATGTGACCTGTTCAAGGTCACACAGCTCATGGAAGAGAACATCATAACCCAACACTCCTGGCTCTGGTGGAGCCTCCACTAGGAGTACTTATCAGAAAACATCATATGGTACCAAGGCCCCTATGAGTGCTAACAGAAAACCTCCACCCTTTCACCAAAAATAACCAAATTAAGGCCACTTAAATAATCAAAATGCAGCACATTTTGCATCAAAATGCAGCACACTTTTTTTCTCCTGCTTGGATGGACTATGGAGAGTTCTAGTTAAGAAGATAACCTGGGTAACAACTCCCAGAGTTAGCAGAGGAAACAGACTTAGGTGATACAGAATAAAATACCTAGCCATATACCATTTAGCTTTTGGCTCTACAGAATGTCCCTCAGCATAGTGCAAACTGTCAGGGTCATCCCTGAGCATGGACACACCTGACCTGATCTCCCCGAGTCCTGTGTGAGGGCGTCAGTTGACTCTGTACTGAGAGGCCTCCACTTCCTCATTCCTCACGATGCAGGCAATGAATGACTCGGCGGCTTCTCTCTGGGAGAGCTAGTGTGTCCTTGGAGGACCAGTGTGAAGAGCCTCTGGGAAAGGAACTAGGAGGGTTCTCTGGGAGGGCCCCAGTGTGTGGAAACACCACAGGTGTCAACTACCATGTGGGACTGTGCTTCTTGAAAGCATATGGGGAGAGCGGGATAATGTGGAGGGAAACATTGAAAAGATTGAAACTGTCCTTCAGGGAAGAGTGGTTCTGACATCAGGGCCACCTTCTTTAGAAGATATTTAACAAACACATCACATTTCTAAGAAAACAGTCTTTTTTGCAGACCCTCCTCCGAACAGTGGTCTGCTGCCCCCTCGTGTTCATTTTCTTTTATTAAAAATGTTGAACAAATCCTTATAATAATCCTTATTAACTTTTCATTTTCCTTTCCTTCCCAGTCTTTCCAAAGAAAACTATCCCTTGAATGTCACTGAAATAGCCAAATTAAATCACAATTAAGTTACATTAAAGAAAAGAGTCTTCTTACCATATACACGACAGTTGCTTAGAACAGAAACCTGATTTCTGCTTCTCCTCCAGTTGTCACTCACCAACCAGTGCCATCAACAGGTTAGGAAGGACTCCAAAGGACCACATGCCAAAGCCAGAACCACAAAAGTCACAACCATGTCACTTCCACATGGTCTCTTTAAGGAGAGGTTAATTCTCTGCCTGAGAAAAGCCATGAGCTACCCCAGCGCTTCCCAAATCAGGCCGGGCATCTGCGGAGCAGTGTTTAGACTCCTGGGCCTCACCCCCCGGACTTCTGAGTAAGTAGAGATGGGACGCTGGGTTTTTTAAAACTCCCCAAATAATTCCACTATGCTTTCAGATTTGAGAACCACTGAACTACTACATGAGCGAGGACTGACATGTATAAAAAAGACCTAAAGGACAGAATTTAAAAAAAAAAAAAAAGTCAAGTTTTTTGCTAGCAGAGAAGGTGTGTGCAAGGACGCACACGGGAGTTTAGGATTTTGTCTGGGGCCAAGAAGGGGCCCCACCAGGGTGATACTGGGATCTGGGAACGGGCACCCGAGGTGAAAGGAGCCCCATTACTCGTCCACCCCGTTCCCTCTGTGCTCCTCTGCTCCACAGCGAGGCAGGCAGCACGTCCTGCTCCTTCTTCCTTGTCAAGCTCTCCAAAATGCAGCCCTTCCCTGTCTACAGTTCCCACTTTAATTCTGGTAACGAGGAAGGGGCAAGGGCAAAAGAGAAGGGGGCCTTTTCTAAAACATTCCCCTTATAAAACCATTTACTTAAAGATATCCTGCTGGTTTTGTGTTTCATGTTTCCTGGGATGCTTTCCACAGATTCACACCGGGCCCTTCTTTCAGGAATCCTCCAAAAAGTAAAGGGACAGAAACACTTGGTTTACTGTGGCCAACTTAGCACTCGTGTTATCTCCTCAATCTTTTCGGGACTTCACTAAAGTAATAGGAAATGCATATGAGACCTATAAGACCACAGTGACAAATTTACAGGGGTAGATACAACAGCAGATGACCTGCTGGAAGGAAGAAAGTAAAGAAATATAGGAAAAGTTCCAAGAATTGAAAAGGCCTCCTCAATGCCTAGAAGAATAAATGAAGGAAGACCTACACAAAGTAGTATCTTCACAAAATTCCATGGACCTAGAAATAAACAAAGATAAAAGCAGATCACATACAAAGAATCAAGAATCGGAATGACTTCAGACTTCTCAACTAGAGACACTGAAAAGCAATGGAGAAATTCTGCAAGGAAAAGATTACTAACCTGGAAATACATATTGGGCCAAAGTATAGATAAAGAAGTAAGACATGTTCAGACTTGCAAGGAATTCAAAATATTAAATGTGCACCCTCTCTTGGGAAGAAGGTTCTGGAAGATGTGTTCCAGAAAATGAGGGAATAAACCCAGAAAAGGAAAATGTGTTAAACCATAAACTGAGGCACATGAAAATTTTTAAGAGTTAGAGCCAAAATTAATCTGATCAGTCAGCGTCAAACCAGAGGTGGTTAGGAGTGCTCCCCCAACAGGCAAGAGAAAGACTTAGAGAAGGTGTGGAAGCAAAGAAAGGAAATTATATAACTGGCTATAGCTTAAAGGCTAGTTGGCTATCCATGAGTGGTTGTCTCTAGTGTTTCAATTTTGTAACCTTGAGGCATTTCCAGGCTTAGATTTCGGTTTGCTTGCATAGGCCACCACAGCAGTAGAACCTCTTCAGTCTAGTGGCCTTCCTGTTTAATTAATTTAACGCACGGGACCCAGGCAAAAGGAGCTCCAACAGAGTTAAGGGGTAAAGGCAAGATGGAGGACGGGAGCTCTGCACAGGCTCAGAGCACAAGCAGTTCAGCTTAGAAGAGCAAGAAGACAGAGAATGGGGAAAAGATATGTTTGGTAATCTGGAAAATATCATTGGCAGTTGACAAATCTGAGGATGTGCATGCAAAATCAGTGCCAAAAGCATAAAAAACTAAACCAATGAAAAAGTAAGACAATTAGAGCCAGGTTAATTGGCCAAATATTACATAAGAAAGGAAAAATTACACCAATATTAAGCTCAGCAATGAAGGATATGGTCTACAAAATGCCCATTGTTATGTTCATATCAGGAGGTCGAAGATGGGAATGGGGAGTACAAGCGACAAACCATCTACCATAATATAAAGTCAGTAGCTAATGTCTCAGATTGATAAATTCAGAAATATGACTTAATTAATTGCCTCTGAGAGACAGAGGTGAGAGGGAGACTGTTCTCTGAATTCCTATTAGAAGCTTTTGAATTTTGAGCCATATGGATATATTGCTTTTCTGGAATTATTCTATTTGTTAAAGATGCATCAAATGGATTTCCTCTGGAAGGATAGTCAATGAACTGCTCACGGTGGCTGCCACTAATGAAGGGAAATGGGGGTCTGGGGAAGCAAGAGGGAAATAAAAATATTTTTCACTAAGCATCCTTCTGTACTTTTTTACTTTGAGGTTGTATTATTAAAAAGATACATGATTTTTTTCCAAGGCAAAAGAAACAGGAATTGAAAATGGTTGTCCCTGGGCAGTAGAATTGGCAACAATGAAGGGGTGGAGAGAGTAGGGATATTTTGTATCATTTTCTATTTTTATATACAAAAAGATTTGTTGTTAATGTTTTAGTATTATATTTTTAACAATATGCATATGTTATTCTATGTATAAATTTTTAATAATGTTAATGAAAGCTGTGGTGTTGCTTCTTGGACACCAAAGTTTAAAAACACTATATAGGCTGCTCCATTAGGCAGGCAAAGGTGATCCTGACCGACATTCTGTAGTCAGGGAGTTTCCCAATCATGGAAAGTTCTTTGGCCCCCTCTGCTGGTAAGTGATACCCTCGGCACCGAGTATGAAAGCACTTGCATGTCTTTGCTGAGAACCTCCTGTAAGCTAACGAATTCATTAGCTGAGTAGTTTCGTTTCTATTAAAAATCCCATTAAATTATCCGAGTATGTTCTACATTCACTGGCGATGTCACAGAAGGAAATATTCCCATTTCACACTTTTCTGTGAATTCCAAAGAACTTTTTTCCCCTCAGCCATTATTTTCACATATTCAAATAAAATCTTGGGGTGCCTGGCTGCTCAGTTAGTAGAGCATATGACTCTTGATCTCAGGATCATGAGTTTGAGTCCCACGTTAGGGGTAGAATTTACTTAAAAAAATTTAAAATAAATAAAATCTTTTCTGGTGCTCAAAGATGCTTTTTTCTCATGCTAGATCTGCAAGAGAAGATCAAATCATAAATTTAAAGATTTTTTTCATCCTTGCAGCTAAGTTCCAGATGCCATATGGACAGAAACAAGTTCTCTAAAGACTCATTGGTCTTTGCTGTCTGAGGGGACTTTCTCCACCTCCTGCCTCAGATGGGAGGAATCCCTGGAGAGAGCCCAGACATGTAAAAGTCCACCTAACCTCATCCATATATCGAGAGAGAGTTAGCAAATACTTTTATGGATTTTCTTTATTTTTGATTACCTAAGTAATACATGCTGGCTTTAAAAATTAGGCCTTTTTTTTTTAATTGTCACAGCATCTTTTAAAGGAAATTCCACAAAACTATTTTGAAACTGGTTTTTTTTTTTTAATTGCATACCCTGTGACCCAGCAATTTCACTACTTAGTGACTCTCCCAGAGAAACAGGAACATGTATACAAGGCCACAAGAGTGGGGACTGTGGCACTGTCTGTAATATCTAAAAAAGGAGAACAATCTAACGACCCATCAGCAGGAGAATAGCTAAGTAGATGGTTGATTAACTGCACTATGGTTGATTCCTTAAGCTATTCAGCATTTTAAAAGAATAAGGTGGTTTACATGTGCTAACACGTGGGTATATATATCCAAAAATACAGTGAAAAGAAAAAAGTATATTGCAGAAAGATCCAAAGGGCATGGTGTCACGTGTTTTTTCAAATACTATAAATTCTCTCCATGTACATATATAACCATGTAAATACACAGAAAATACCAGGAAGGCCACATACTAAACAGATAACAAGGGAGAGGGAAAGGGAGAGAGCCAAGAGTGGTATTTAAAGGCGCCAGCTTACAAACATAAGGATTCGTTAATTACTTGAGTAATTAAAAATTGATAATTTTTAATTTAAAAAAATTGATAATCTTCTCTCCATCTCCATCCAATCCCACCTCCCCAGAAGTAATCAACCTTAAGAATCCTTCCATAACGTTCCCTGTGTTCATACAGAAATATACAAATACACAGGCACATGCACCTTCTTTTTTTAATTTTCCAAAATCGGATCAGGCTACACATAATATTCTATAATTTCCTTTTTTCACTTAATAATATTTCAAAGATAAGGGGTGCCTGGGTGGCTCAGTCGGTTAAGCGTCTGCCTTCAACTCAGGTCATGATCACAGGGTCCTGGGATGGAGCCCCGCATCGGGCTCCTTGCTTCTCCCTCCGCCTGCCCCTCCCCCTACTTGTGATCTCTCTCTCTCTCTCTCTCTGACAAATAAATAAAATCTTTTAAAAAAAAAAAAGTGCAATTCAAATGCCCCCCAGTTGCAGTCTTAATTCCCTTTTGCTATGTGAGGTAACAGTCACAGGTTCGTGGGATTAAGACGTGGACATCTTTGGAAGCTATTCTGCTGCTACCACAGAGAGTGTAAGCCTGAACCAGTCTGCACCAGGCTTCTCCACATCTGCACCCACACCCACTTCCAAAGGAGGAAGCTATCAACAAACAGGACAATAAGGGTAAACCTCAGGAGATAAGGCAGGGTGTGTATGGGAGAGAAAGAGAAGGAGGGGGCTGGGGGAGAGAGAGATGTCATTGTCCTGATGACAGTGAGTTGCTGACTACTCAGGTTCTTCCTTACTATTGATCACATTCCTTTTCTGCTTGACAAGCTTGAGTTCAGTTTCTGTCACTTGCCACTAGCAGAATTCTGATTAGTGAAACAGCCATTTATTCAGAGTCTACTATATGGCAAGGCACTGTGTGAAACACTTGCATTTTTCTATTCCTCATAACCATGCTGCAAAATATTAGTTTTTGCATTTTAAAAATGAAGAGCCGGGGTGGCTCATTCGGTTAAGCTTCAGACTCTTGGTTTTGGCTCAGGTCGTGCTCTCAGGACCCTGGGATCAAGCCCCACTCGGGCTCTGCACTCATCGGGGAGTCTGCTTGAGGATTCTTTCTCCCTCTCCCTCTGCCCCTTACCCTGCTCATGTTCTCTCTCTCTCTCAAATAAATAAATAAACAAATCTTTAAAAATAAATAAATAAAGATAAAAATGAAGAACCTAAAGCTTTATGGATTGAAGCCCCAGGTAAGCCCCTAAAGCTCCAACCTAAGTCTGTCTGACAGATTTAAGCAGAGTTTATAGACAGAATTTGGAGTTTTCCTTCTGTGGGTCATTTTCTTCTGAAAGTCACCGCTAACTTTCTGTCCTGTGGTCCTTCACCCAGAAAGACAGGTTGTCCACTGGTGTTTTAACTGTTCCTAACTAGGTCCTGACTCAGGCTAGAAGTCATCAAAACAGGAAACTGAGTCAGTCTCATTCATTTCTCCCAAGGTCAACCCCCTTCCAGATTTTGCTGGCCAGTCTCTCTCTAGTGACCCCTTTCTGAACTCCAAATCTGTATGACTAACTGCTTTCTAGACATTGCCGTTTGAATGCCTCAAATTCAACATCCAAAGTGGACACTCTTTTTCTCTCAAAATACACTCTTCCTTCTCAATTTATTTTCTTTTTAAAGATTTTATTTATTTTTTTTTAAAGATTTTATTTATTTATTCATGAGAGACAGAGAGAGAGAGAGGCAGAGGGAGAAGCAGGCTCCCAAGGAGCAGGGAGCCCGATGCGGGACTCGATCCCAGGACCCTGGGATCATGACCTGAGCCGAAGGCAGACGCTTAACCATCTGAGCCACCCAGGTGCCCAAGATTTTATTTTTTTAAGTAATCTCTATACCCACTGTGGGGCTCAAACCCACAACCCCAAGATCAAGAGTCGCATTCTCTTCCAACTGAGCTAGCCAGGTGCCCCTCTCAATTTCTTTTCTTAAGGGATGACACAACCATCAAAGCTAAGCACAGAGCAGATAGCCTTGACCTCTTGACTCCTTTACCAACAAAATCCCAGTGACTCTCTCTCCTTAACACCTCAATTTCATTCCCACTACAATCACTTAGTTCACTTATTTTCCATTCTTTGCCAGTATTATTGCAACACTCTTAACTGTCACCCTATTTCTCATTGTACACCCTTCCTAGCTTTTCTTTACACTGTGGCCAAAGTGATCATTCTAAAATATATGTATCTGCTCATATGACTTCTCTTCAGTAATTCCTCATTGCTTCCAGGACAACATCCCAGATATTTAGTCTGATCATCAAGATGTCTGTCTGCTACAGAGGCCTTTACCTATTCCTCCACACACATTCTTCTAATACTGCTCACACACTAGCCCTGTTGAAATGCCCTTTCCTCCATCATCCAGCTAACATTTAATTATTAGTCAAAATGAGGAGAATTTTACATATTTGCAGAGAATTTTCGGACATGCCTTTATGCAAGTCACAGCATTCATAAAGCTATCTTGGTTTTAACATCACTCTTTCCTCACTAGGTGAAGAACTTTATGAAGGATGGGGCTCCGTTTTCAATATCTGTGTTCCCAGAGCCCAGGACAGTGGCTGATATGTATTAAATTCTCCACAAGTACTTGTTGACATAATGAAACAACATATTTAAATTAAAGAAGGGTAGTCATATTGTAAATGTACTTTGGGTATGCCTCTCCCCTAGAGTTTTCCCTAGGCAAACAACTGTAATTCTTCCAACCTTTCCTTTTAATCACTTTGGTAAACATCCCCAAAAAGAAAACAAACAAACAAACAACAACAACAAAAAACACTCCAGGTTCTTCACAATGAATTGAACTTGGACTGGGCATCCCTAAAGTAAGTATCTCACTTCTGGTTCTGTTCACTCCTGGTTCTTTCCAATGCACTGACCATCGGGGTAACTGAATGATCTAAAAAGTATTTTTTTTTTTTCCCAAAGATTCCATCTATTTATTTGAGAGAGAGAGCATGAGAGGGGTGAGGGTCAGAGGGAGAAGCAGACTCCCCGCCGAGCAGGGAGCCCGATGCGGAACTCGATCCCAGGACTCCAGGATCATGACCTGAGCCGAAGGCAGTCGCTTAACCAACTGAGCCACCCAGGCACCCAATCTAAAAGTATTTTTAACAACTTTCATAGTAAAAGGAACTCAATACACCTCATGTCATGTCATTAGATTTGCCAAATTCCTTAATAATAACTGGGAAAAGCACCCATGTTTTCTATTTATCTAAGAGTTGCCTATGAATAGGCAACTTTGGATAGAAACACGTGAACCTACAAATTCACAAAGTAAAAAGCTCATCTATTTTGGAAGAGACAGTAACAAGAAAAAATATAAAGAAAGATACAAAAATACTCTGGACATTCCTAATATGAAATAAATGTCTCTCTCAAAAGAAATGCATACCCATAAGGAGGTTAAATAGTGAAGAACTGAATCAAAGGCAAAGGTAGCATGAGAATACTACCAAAAAAAAAAAAGCAATTAAATATACACTCACCTCGGAGGGGGCGGAGCAAGATGGCGGAGGAGTAGGAGACCTGGATTTCCTCTGGTCCCAGGAATTCAGCTGGATAGGGATCAAACCATTCTGAACACCTACGAACTCAACAGGAGATCGAAGAAAAGAAGAGCAGCAACTCTCTGAATGGAAAAGTGACCACTTTCTGGAAGGTAGGACGTGCGGAGAAGTGAATCTGAGGTGATATTCAGGAGGATAGAAGGCGGGGGAGGGGACCTCCGTCGGCCACTTCTGGCAAGTGATAGAGCCGCAGAGCACAAAATCGGAAAGTTTAGAAGATGGCTCCGCTGAAGGACGTCGCTCCAGTGGCTAAGTGGGGGGTGGAATCCTCGTGGGACAGTGTGAACTCAGGACCCTCGGGGTCACAGAAAGACCGGGGGTGCCTGAGTGCGGCAGAGCTCCCAGGTATCGGAGCAGGGAAGCCGGCTGCAGAGGCGGAGCCCAGGCGCGGGCTCTCAACTCGGGGTTGGCATAAACCGTGATCCACGACACAGTTGGGCCACTGCTCCTCCAGCAGGGACCCAACAAGCGGCAGATCCGGGGACACTCACCTTCCTCCCCCGGGAGGAGCCGCGCAGGAGTGCACTGCAGGGATCTGCTGGGTTTGGAGACTCCACACCGAATCGGGTGCCAGAGATAGAAAAGCTCGGTCACAGGCCAGGTGAGCATGGAGTGCGGCCAGAGACCGGGGAGACGGGAGTGATTGACTGCTTTTCTCTGGGGGCAGGGCCCCAAGTTCTCGGCTCCTCCGGGGTGGAGACTGGGAGGCCGCCATTTTCACTATCGGCCTCCAAAGCTGTACGGAAAGCTTGCAGGGAACAAAAGCTCCCAAGAGCAAACCCCAGCAGATTACTTAGCCCAGAGGGGCAAGGGCGGGGCAATTCCACCTCCGGCAAAGACATTTGGGAACCATGGCAACAGGCCCCTCCCCCAGAAGATCAGCGAGAACAGCCAACCAAGACCAAGTTTACTGATCAATGAGAATGGCGGGCTAGGGGAATACTGCACATAGAATTCATGGCTTTTTTACCATGATTCTTTAGTCTTTCAAAGTTAATTTTTTTTAACAGTCTTTTTTCTTTGTGAATTTTTTTTTCCCTTTTTCAACCAACATCTTATCTATCCCATTTTTAAAAAAAAAAACATTTTTATTTTTCATTTTTAGAGTCATATTCTATCCCTTCATAGTAGTTAGCCTTATTTTTGGCATATATATATATAAGTTGTTCTCTCTTTAAAATTTTGAGATATGGTTTCTTCTAACAGACCAAAATATACCCTAAATCTCTAGTGTATGGCTTTGTTCTAGTCTCCTGCCTGATCACATTCTCTCCCTTTTTTTTTTTTAAATCCTCTTCTTTCTTTTTCCAACCAACTTCTTATCAATTCCTTATATAAAATTTTTTATAATTTTCATCTTTACCATCATATTCCATCCCTTCATCGTATTCACCCTTATTTTTGTGCATGTATAAGTTTTTCTTTCTTTAAAATTTTGGGAGGCACTTTCTTCTAACAGGCCAAAATACACCCAAAATCTAGTGTGTGGCACCAATCGATTCACCAGCCTGATCATATTTGATCATATTATTTTTTGTTTTGTTTTGTTCTGTTTTTGTTTGTTTTTATCTTTTTCTTTTTTTTTTTTTTTTCTTTTTCTTTTTCTTTCTTCTTTCTTTCCCTTTCTTTTCCCCCAGTTTCAGGTCTTTTCTGATTTGTTTAGAGTATATTTTTCCGGGATGTTGTTACCCTGTTAGCATTTTATTCTCTCATTCATCTATTCTCCTCTGGACAAAATGACAAGGTGGAAAAAATCACCTCAACAAAAAGAACAAGAGGCAGTACCGACTGCCAGGGACCTAATCAATACAGACATTAGTACAATGTTGGAACTAGAGTTCAGAATGATGATTTTAAAGATACTAGCTGGCTTGAAAAAAGCATGGATGTTATTAGAGAAACCCTTTCTGGAGAAGTAAAAGAACTAAAATCTAGGGCACCTGGGTGGCTCAGTTGGTTAAGCAACTGCCTTCGGCTCAGGTCATGATCCTGGAGTCCCGGGATCGAGTCCCGCATCAGGCTCCCTGCTCAGCGGGGGTCTGCTTCTCCCTCTGACCCTCTTCCCTCTCGTGCTCTCTGTCTCTTATTCTCTCTCTCAAATAAATAAATAAAATCTTTAAAAAAAAAAAAAGAACTAAAATCTAACCAAGTCGAAATCAAAAAGGCTATTAATGAGGTGCAATCAAAAATGGGGGCACTAACTGCTAGGATAAATGAGGCAGAAGAGAGAATCAGTGATATACAAGACCAAATGATGGAAAATAAAGAAGCTGAGAAAAAGAGAGATAAACAACTACTGGATCACGAGGGCACAATTTGAGAGATAAGTGATACCATAAGACGAAATGATATTAGAATAATTGGGATCCCAGAAGAAGAAGAAAGAGAGAGGGGGGCAGAAGGTATATTAGAGCAAATTATAGCAGAGAACTTCCCTAATTTGGGGAAGGAAACAGGCATCAAAATCCAGGAGGCACAGAGAACCCCCCTCAAAGTCAATAAAAATAGGTCAACACCCTGACATCTAATAGTAAAACTTACGAGTCTCAGGGACAAAGAGAAAATCCTGAAAGCAGCTCGGGACAAGAGATCTGTAACCTACAATGCTAGAAACATTAGATTGGCAACAGGCCTCTCCGCAGAGACCTGGCAGGCCAGAAAGGACTGGCATGATATATTCAGAGCACTAAGCGAGAAAAATATGCAGCCAAGAATACTATATCCAGCTAGGCTGTCATTAAAAATAGAAGGAGAAATAAAAATCTTCCAGGACAAACAAAAACTAAAGGAATTTGCAAACACAAAACCAGCCCTACAAGACATATTGAAAGGGGTCCTCTAAGCAATGAGAGAGCCTAAAAGCAACATAGACCAGGAAGGAACACAGACAATATATAGTAACAGTCACCTTACAGGCAATACAATGGCACTAAATTCATATCTTTCAATAGTTACCCTGAATGTAAATGGGCTAAATGCCCCAATCAGAAGACACAGGCTATCAGATTGGATAAAAAACAAAGCCCATCGATATGCTGTCTGCAAGAGACTCATTTTAGACCCAAAGAAACCCCCAGATTGAAAGTGAGGGGGTGGAAAACCATTTACCATGCTAATGGACACCAAAAAAAGCTGGGGTGGCAATCCTTATATCAGACAAATTGGATTTTAAACCAAAGACTGTAATAAGAAATGAGAAAGGACACCGTATCCTATTTAAAGGATCTGTCCAACAAGAAGATCTAACAATTGTAAATATCTATGCCCCTAACATGGGAGCAGCCAATTATATAAGCCAATTAATAACAAAAGCAAAGAAACACATCGACAACAATACAATAGTAGTGGGGGACTTTAACACCCCCCCTCACTGAAATGGACAGATCATCTAAGCAAAAGATCAACAAGGAAATAAAGACTTTAAATGACACACTGGACCAAATGGACTTCACAGACATATTCAGAACATTCCATCCCATAGCAACAGAATACACATTCTTCTCTAGTGCCCATGGAACATTCTCCAGAATAGATCACATTCTAGGTCACAAATCAAGTATCAACCAGTACCAGAAGACTGGGATCATTCCCTGCCTATTGTCAGACCACAATGCTTTGAAACTAGAACTAAATCACAAGAGGAAAGTCGGAAAGAACTCAAATACATGGAGGCTAAAGAACATCCTACTAAAGAATGAATGGGTCAACCAGGAAATTAAAGAAGAATTAAAAAAATTCATGGAAACAAATGAACATGAAAACACAACTGTTCAGGGCGCCTGGGTGGCTCAGTTGGTTAAGCGACTGCCTTCGGCTCAGGTCATGATCCTGGAGTCCTGGGGTCGAGTCCCACATCAGGCTCCCTGCTCGGCAGGGAGTCTGCTTCTCCCTCTGACCCTCCTCCCTCTCATGCTCTCTGTCTCTCATTCTCTGTCTTAAATAAATAAATAAAATCTAAAAAAAAAAAAAGAAAAAGAAAACACAACTGTTCAAAATCTTTGGGATACGGCAAAGGCAGTTCTAAGAGGAAATTATATAGCAATACAAGCCTTTCTCAAGAAACAAGAAAGATCTCAAATACACAACCTAAAGGAGCTAGAGAAAGAACAGCAAATAAAGCCTAAACCCAGCAGGAGAAGAAAAAAAATAAAGATCAGAGCCGAAATCAATGAAAGAGAAACCAAAAGAACAGTAGAACAGATCAACAAAACTAGGAGCTGGTTCTTTGAAAGAATTAACAAGATTGATAAACCCCTGGCCAGACTTATCAAAAAGAAAAGAGAAATGACCCAAATCAACAAAATCATGAATGAAAGAGGAGAGATCACAACCAACACCAAAGAAATACAAACAATTATAAGAACATATAATGAGCAACTCTATGCCAGCAAATTAGATAAGCTGGAAGAAAGGGATGCATTCCTAGAGATGTATCAACTACCAAACTGAACCAGGAAGAAAGAGAAAACCTGAACAGACCTATAACCACTAAGGAAATTGAAGCAGTCATCAAAAATCTCCCAACAAACAAAAGCCCAGGGCCAGATGGCTTCCCAGGGGAATTCTACCAAACATTTCAAGAAGAATGAATACCTATTCTTCTGAAACTGTTCCAAAAAATAGAAATGGAAGGAAAACTTCCAAACTCCTTTTATGAGGCCACCATTACCTTGATCCCAAAACCAGACAAAGATCCCATCAAAAAGGAGAATTACAGACCAATATCCTTGATGAACATGGATGCAAAAATTCTCACCAAAATACTAGCCAATAGGATCCAACAGTACATTCAAAGGATTATTCACCAGGACCAAGTGGGATTTCTCCCTGGGCTGCAAGTTTGTTTCAACATCCACAAATCAATCAACGTGATACAAAACATTAACAAAAGAAAGAACAAGAATCATATGATCCTCTCAATGGAACACAAAGAAATGGAAAAACGTTCCATGCTCATGGATTGGAAGAACAAATATTATGAAGATGTCAATGCTACCTAGAGCAATCTATACATGCAGTGCAATCCCCATCAAAATACCATCCACTTTTTTCAAAGAAATGGAACAAATAATCCTAAAATTTGTATGGAACCAGAGAAGACCCCACATAGCCAGAGGAATGTTGAAAAAGAAAAGCAAAGCCGCCGGCATCAAAATTCCGGACTTCCAGCTCTATTACAAAGCTGTCCTCATCAAGACAGTATGGTACTGGCACAAAAACAGACACATAGATCAATGGAACAGAATAGAGAGCCCAGAAATGGACCCTCAACTCTATGGTCAACTAATCTTTGACTAAGCAGGAAAGAATGTCCAATGGAAAAAAGACAGTCTCTTCAACAAATGGTGTTGGGAAAATTGGACAGCCACATGCAGAAGAATGAAACCGGACCATTTCCTTACACCACACACAAAAATAGACTCAAAATGGTTGAAAGACCTAAAGGTGAGACAGGAGCCCATCAAAATCCTAAAGGAGAACACAGGCAGCAACCTCTTCCACCTCAGCCACAGCAACTTCTTCCTAGAAACATCACCAAAGGCAAGGGAAGCGAGGGCAATAATGAACTATTGGGACTTCATCAAGATAAAAAGCTTTTGCACAGCAAAAGAAACAGTCAACAAAACCAAAAGACAACCGACAGAATGGGAGAAGATACTTGCAAATGACATATCAGAAAAAGGGCTAGTATCCAAAATCTATAAAGAACTTATCAAACTCAACACTCAAAGAACAAATAATCCAATCAAGAAATGGGCAGAAGACATGAACAGACATTTTTCCAAAGAAGACATCCAAATGGCCAACAGACACATGAAAAAGTGCTCAGCATCCCTCAGCATCAGGGAAATCCAAATCCAAACCTTAATGAGATATCACCTCACACCAGTCAGAATGGCTAAAATTAACAAGTCACGAAATGACAGATGTTGGCGGGGATGCAAGCTGGTGCAGACACTCTGGAAAACAGTATGGAGGTTCCTCAAAAAGTTGAAAATAGAGCTACCATACGATCCAGCAATTGCACTACTGGGTATTTACCCCAAAGATACAAATGTAGGGATCCAAGGGGAATGTGCACCCCGATGTTTATAGCAGCAATGTCCACAATAGGCAAACTATGGAAAGAGCCAAGATGTCCATCGACAGATGAATGGATAAAGAATATGTGGTATATAAATATATAATGGAATATTATGCAGCCATCAAAAGGAATGAAATCTTGCCATTTGCAATGATGTGGATGGAACTGGAGGGTATTATGCTGAGCGAAATAAGTCAATCAGAGAAAGACATGTATCATATGATCTCACTGATATGAGGAATTCTTAATTGCAGGAAACAAACTGAGGGTTGCTGGAGTGGGGGGTGGGGTGGGAGGGATGGGGTGACTGGGTGATAGACACTGGGGAGGGTATGTGCTCTGGTAAGCGCTGTGAATTGTGCAAGACTGTTGAATCTCAGATCTGTACCTCTGAAACAAATAATGCAATATGTTAAGAAAAAAAAAGAAGAAGAAGGTAGCGGGAGGGGAAGAATGAAGCAGGGGAAATCGGAGGGGTAGACGAACCATGAGAGATGATGGACTCTGAAAAACAACAGGGTTCTAGAGGGGAGGGGGGTGGGAGGATGGGTTAGCCTGGTGGTGGGTATTGAGGAGGGCACATTCTGCATGGAGCACAGGGTGTTATGCACAAACAATGAATCATGGAACACTTCATCTAAAACTAATGATGTAATGTATGGGGATTAACATAAGAATAAATAAATAAATAAATAAATAAATAAATAAATAAAGTTAGCCACCAAAAAAAAAAAGAATATGTGGTGTGTGTGTGTGTGTGTGTGTGTGTATATATATATATATATAATGGAATATTATGCAGCCATCAAAAGGAATGAAATCTTGCCATTTGCAATGATGTGGATGGAACTGGAGGGTATTATGCTGAGCGAAATAAGTCAATCAGAGAAAGACATGTATCATATGATCTCACTGAAATGAGGAATTTTTAATCTCAGGAAACAAATTGAGGGTTGCTGCAGTGGGGGGTGGCGTGGGAGGGATGGGGTGGCTGGGTGATAGACATTGGGGAGGGTATGTGCTATGGTGAGCACTGTGAATTGTGCAAGACTGTTGAATCTCAGATCTGTACCACTGAAACAAATAATACCATACATGTTAAAAAAAAAAAAAAAAGAAGAAGATAGCAGGAGGGGAAGAAGAAAGGGGGGGAAATCAGAGGGGGAGACGAACCATGAGAGACGAGGGACTCTGAAAAACAAACTGAGGGTTCTAGAGGGGAGGGGGGTGGGAGGATGGGTTAGCCTAGTGATGGGTATTAAAGAGGGCATGTTCTGCATGGAGCAGTGGGTGTTATACACAAACAATGAATCATGGAACACTACATCAAAAACTAATGATGTAATCTATGGTGATTAACATAACAATAAAATTCAAATAAATAAATAAATATATAACTCACCTCTCTCATCAGACAACTAACTGCAACAATGTGAACCACTCGATTTTTCTTGGCCACAGGAGAGCAAGAAGTGATGGGGTATGGTAGATTTGTCAGCTGGATAGCTAGTGAGAAACTATTCAGTAATGAATATTAACATTTCAAACTGTATCAACATGAAATGGGAGGTGTGGATGGAATATATCCAAATAATTTATTTGACTTATGTAAAATAATTTGGAGTGCAAGAAAAGACTTATTAATACATAGAAGTCACGGCCTAAACTCAAACTGGGCTCAAGATTAAAAAATACTACTACCACTGCTAATAATAATAATACATGCAGTTATTTTTCTAAATTGCTTTGCAATATTATGCCACCTGAGGGCACCAAAGACTTAAAAATATTTTCACCATGTTGTCTGCTGAAATAAAAAGTTCCTCCAATTTTTTCAATGAACATTTATTGAGCATTGTTCATTTTTTTAAGAACAAAGAGACGTAATAAGGACCCGAATACAAATCAAATATGATCAGTGGCCTTGATGAATGAGTGGGAGTGGCCTTAGAGCTGGCTGCAGAGGAGAATGTCATGTCTCACATTAATTAGTCATTTGGCGTGCTGGGCCCATAATTATTGTCATTTGGTATAAGCATATTCAGTCTATCCTTGACATTGCTTCTCTAACTAGGGCCCAGATTCCTGAGAGTCTCTGAGACTCTTTCAGGGTTGGTTCAGTTCACACTATTTTCATTATAATACCAACATGTTTTTGCTTTTGTCACTTTCATTTTCTCATGCATCTGTAGTGTTTTCCAGAGACTTCATGACGTGATAATGTTACTGCTCTGCTGACTAATGAAATGTATTTGTAGATCTTGGTTTTTAAGAAATTTCTAAGGTAGTGAGGTGATTCGAACTTAGGGTGTGCAGCGTCCCTGAACCCATGTGCAAGCGAGGAGATTCTCTGCGTCCCTAGGGACCCCCGCTCACCCCATGGCGCCTTCCGAGCGCCTCTCAGCCCCCACAGCTACCCTCCTCCTGCCACCCCCTCCTCCTGCACCAACTTTTCGTGCACCCGAAAGGGAATTCTCCTGTTTGCTGAGATTACATCTTGGCTGGTGATTCTGATCTACTCCAGTACCTCCACACCAGGATCTTCCTCCCTGCCAGTGCAGTTGAGATGATCCTTGCTGCTATCTTTTTTGCCATCTACATGTGTGACCTGCATACCAAGATACAGCTCATCAACTGGCCTTGGAGTGATTTCTTCTGAACCCTCATAGTGGCCATCCTCTATCTGATCACTTCCACTGTTGTCCTTGCTGAGAGAGGAAGCCACTCCAAAATCGCAGGGGTACTGGGCCTCATCACTGCGTGCCTCTTTGGCCATGATGCCCACACATCACCTTCCCCTAGAGGCAGTAAAGATATACAGCAGCCCCCAGTGACCCCGCGAACGGCCCAGTGTAGGTGAGCTCCCTTCATTTCTCTCTGTAGCCTGCAAAAAACTCCTCCCCGCCTCTACAACACTCCCAGTCAACTCCCAGCCCCTTATTGAAGTAAAAGTGCCTTTATTGTGAGACTCTGTCTTCCGACCTGCCTCCTGGTGTGGTCATCTTTATGTATGGGTGTGCCTATGTCCCCTTCCCCACCTTCCTTCTGCAGTATCCAAAAGGAGACACCTGTTCTGCCTAGACTATGCCCCCAGTTAAGCCACAAAATTACGGAGGAGGGAGCCTCAGATTTCAGATTCTAGGCCCCAGGTTGTGGTTCTGTGGAGCGATAAATAAACAGATTGTTCGGGCGCCTAGGTGGCTCAGTTGGTTAAGCGACTGCCTTCGGCTCAGGTCATGATCCTGGAGTCCCTGGATCGAGTCCCGCATCGGGCTCCCTGCTCGGCAGGGAGTCTGCTTTGCCCTCTGACCCTATCCCCTCTCATGTGTTCTCTCTCATTCTCTCTCTCTCAAATAAATAAATAAAATCTTTAAAAATAAATAAATAAATACATAAATACATAAATACATAAATAATAAACAGACTGTTCGAACATATATGATAATGAACAAATTAGTCCTTTGGTCAAAAAAAAAAATTCTAAGGTAGCTGCTTTACACTATAAGTTTGTGCATTTTCAGAGATTAACTCTGTTCTCTGTACTCTTACTGGGCTCTTTCTGGCTATCTTCAGTTATACTTGCTATGGTCTCTGCTCAGTACGCACTAAATCACGATTTTGGAGCCTACAAGGTTTTCTTACACCTCTGTGGAAACAACCCTACTAAATATACTCTGATATCTTATTTCACAATATTTTTTAATTCTTGAAGACTTTTTCTAGATTTTTTATATCTAAAATATCATTTTGTAACTTAATATTTCATCCTAAAATTAACTATGTATTTTTCTTATGTTTAAGAAAAGTTGGCTTAATACAGGGAGATTAAAAGACTGGTTTTCACAGTCCGCAGCTGCACCATCTACACATAAAGATATTGAAAGTAATGAACTCATGGAAGGAAGGAACCTACTCCAAAGAAACTGCACAAAGCTATAAATAAACAAAAGTATGATGAAAACATCTTCACCTTGGCCTTAAGGATATTTTTAACTTATTGTGCCTTATGCAGCAGAACACTTTCAAATAGTTTTACGGTGCTACTTAAATGGCAGCATCAGTTTGAGACCCAAGTTTAAAGAAAGTTTAAAGAAAAAGGAATGGAATACTGTACTGGGTTGAATTGTGTGCCCAAGAATTCATGATCATCCTGAACCTGAGGATGTCACTTTATGGAAACAGAGTCTTTGCAAATGCAATCAGCTAAAATGGGTCATACCAGATTTGGTCCTAACCCAATGACTAGTGTCCTCAGAAGACAAGAAAGCAAAGACATACAGACACACACAGGGAAAGGAGCCATGTGAAGACTGAGGCAGGAATTAGAGTTTTGTTGCCACAAACCAAGGGATGCTAAGGATTGTTAGAAACCACCCAAATATAGGAAAAATGAAGGAAGGATCCTCTCCTAGATACTTCAGAGAGGGCACGGCCCTGCCAACACATTGATTTCACACTCCTAGTAGGCTCCAGAACTGTGAGATAACAAAATTTCTGTTGTTTAAAGCATAGTTTGTGGTATTTTGTTAGGCAGCCCTATGAAACTCATATAAATATTTTAAACATAGAAGTCATGAGCTCTTTAAAAGCCAAAACTTGTTTGTACCCGGCTTTCCCAAACCAGAAATAATAGAAGCCACTGAAGCATCATACAGATCTTGCATATTGCACTGCCTGGAGAATACCACTGACTGGCTGAGAGGCTAACTTAAAGCCCTGGTACAATGGACATTGCCGAATACCTGAAAATTCAGTATAGAAATCACAGGAGTGCCATTTTCCAATGATATAGTAATTCATCAAGTTAAAAAAAAAATTTTTAAGATTTTATTTATTCATTTGACAGAGGCAGGCAAAGCGAGAGGAAGAAGCAGGCTCCCCGCTGAGCCTGCTCAAGTTAAAGGCTCCCCTCAAGTTAAAAATTAAATTGTAACATGAAGACTGAGTTAATAGCTCATCTTCCAAACTGTACTTGCCTGGGGCACCCGGGTGGCTCAGTTGGTTAAGCGTCTGCCTTCGGCTCAGGTCATGATCCCAGGGTCCCGGGATCCTGGGATGGAGCCCTGAATCAGGCTCCCTGCTCAGTGGGGAGTCTGCTTCTCCCTCTGACCCTCCCCCTGCTCCTGCTCTCTCTCTCTCTCGCTCATAAATAAAATCTTTAAAAAAAAAACCAAAACTGTAGTTGCCTTACAAATGGATGAATCTACAGATGTGCTGAACTTACTGTTTTGCTTATATTCATCTGGTAACTAGCACCAATTAATTATCAAAGAATATCTCTTTTATGTGAATACTTGCCAACAAACACAAGTGATGCTGAAGCAGTCAAAGCACTGAATAACTTTTTGAATCACAGAGTTTATACTGCAACAATTGTGTTGAACATTTGCACTGATGGTACAAAAGAAGTGGGTAAACTGCTGGTACTTCACTAGGAAACGAGTTGGTGACACCAAACAGTATTAGTAATTATTCTATTTTTTAACTCCCAGGTACCTAACAGCAAGGGGGGTGGGTAGATATAAGATTCACTTAAGAATGTTTTGCTAAAACAGTAAAAGTTATTGATTCTACTAGATTTAACCCTTGAGTACATGTCTTTTTAATAGACATGCAATGTCTGTGATGCAGTGGGGCACATATCTGAGGCTAAATACACCAGGTCATGTTACTCACATTTTGCCCTCAGAAAGTATAAGGCAAATAAATTACACAAAACATCTAAGAGCAGCTTACATTATTTATGACTTTGAGATGACTCACAATGAAAAATAATGAAAATTTTAAAAGTATGAGCTAACAAGTTTAAGACCATACAATCTAAGTCAAAAGGACCATTACAGTCATCTAGGGCAAGATTTTCCCAAATGCAAGAAGTCCTTCACAGTATCTATGAAAACTGGTCACCAAGCTCTTGTTTGAATACTGCTACTGCTCACTCCCACTTACAAACCATTTTGTAAGAACTCTAGTAAAAGATTTTTCATTCAGTGACTGGACTCTGCATCCTCCAATATCCTTGGACTGGCCCTAGTTTCTTTATTAAGGTAGCCTGATAGAGTAGAAAGCACATTGACTTGGGAAGTTAGAAGACCTCATTCAAGTACCAGTGCACTCACATACTCACAGGAAGACTTTGGGCAGATTACTAACCTTCTTGAGTTTCAGCACGTACAAATGCGGAGCACTCGTGCTTTCCACTTCACTCCAGCAAATGGTCTAAGTTCTATTAGAACATGTTTAAAACTTCTTGGTAAACACATGTTTATCCATGAAATACACATTTAGAAAATTATCTTGCTAGAGTTCTTCCCATTGAGATACACAGAAAAAAAATTAAAATAACAAAAGCTAATATTGCTGAGTGGACTGTGTGCCAAACCCCCATAAAGGCTTTACATGTATTTTTTTGAGATCGCTCCAAATACTATCCCATTTTACACTTAAGGAAATTGAAGCACATACAAGTTAGGTAATTCAACCAACATCACACAAAAACTACCCAATTAATCTCTTTTCCTAATACTTTAAATACTTGAAGCCAGGGCGCCTGGGTGGCTCAGTTGGTTGAGCGACTGCCTTCGGCTCAGGTCAGAGCAGGGTCTCAGGGTCCTGGGATCGAGTCCCGCATCGGGCTCCCTGCTCAGCAGGGGGTTTGCTTCTCCCTCTGCCCTCTTCCCTCTCGTGCTCTCTGCCTCTCATTCTCTCTCTCTCAAATAAATAAATAAAAATCAAAAAAAAAAAAAAGAATAGATAAGAACAGGGGCACCTGGGTGGCTCAGTCGGTTGAGCGACTGCCTTGGGCTCAGGTCATGATCCTGGAGTCCCGGGATCGAGTCCCACATCAGGCTCCCTGCTCGGCAGGGAGCCTGCTTCTCCCTCTGACCCTCCCCCCTCTCATGCTCTCTATCTCGTTCTCTCTCTCAAATAAATAAATAAAATCTTAAATACTTGAAGACAGCTTTCCTACCTGCTCTCTACATACCTATTTTTGGGCACTCTTGCCAAAAAAAAAAAAAAAAAAAATCTCTTGCTCAGAACAGCCTGGCCAGAAAGCTGGCCCAGAATCCTGGAGTCAAAGCAATTGATCAGTGGACCTTCTGAGACCCAAGAATGCCTATGTTAATCAGGTACAGCAAGACAAATACCCCTGAGCAGCCACCCAGCCAGCAATGAGAGACATTCCAGAAAAATCTAACCTCTCTTCATAATTACCTCCAAGTCAGAAAGAACAGCTTGAGGGGTGCCTGGGTGGCTCAGTTGTTAAGCGTCTGCCTTCAGCTCAGGTCATGATCCTGGGGTCCTGGGATCGAGCCCCACATCGGGCTCCCTGCTCCGCGGGAAGCCTGCTTCTCCTTCTCCCACTCCCCCTGCTTGTGTTCCTGCTCTCGCTATCTCTCTCTCTCTATGTCAAATAAATAAATAAATAAATAAAATCTTTAACAACAACAACAACAAAAAAAAAACAGCTTGAAAATTTGTTAGCAACTGCAATTTCAGTAGAACTCTTGTCTAACCAAATCAACACCTAGAACTCAAGGCAAACAACCAATATTACTCTCAAATTTTTTCACTAAAGTCACATCTTAGAAAAGAAATAAATGTGATTTTTATTTTTTAGCAGACAGACGCATTGGAACTGGACCATCCGAAAGACTCATGTTCCCTTCAGAGCAGTGACATTGGTAGGCTCTGCACTCACAAACATGCGGGACAGTGCTAGGCACTGAGAAGGCAGGCACTCATGGTGTGAATGATCTTGGTGATGCTGCCATTGCTTAAAGCATTTTTAGAATACTTTTGGTTAAGTCCTCCAAAGTCAAGACATATGTTTAATTATCTTTGACAGTAGCTCTTCTTAGTCTTAGAGGTCACTGTTTAACGAGTTGTGGAATTCCTTCTTCCTCTCAATTGTGAAATAAACCATAGAAAAGTGCATAAACCATGAAGAGTTTGAATACATTTTAAACGTAAATTCAGTATATTTTAGAAGTACCTATTCAAAGAAAAGTTTTTGAAAAATAAATTTTTTTTCAGGTATTCTGAAATGTGCCTAGCTATCTACAAAAAGAATCCAAGACTTACCTTCCCTAGACTTAGTTATGTGGATACACATATATAGGTTAAATAATCATGTTTCTTGAGGTAGGGCCACATCTTTTTATCTTCGGGTTTCCTCATTCACTAACACTACATTATGTTTATGGTAATTGCCCAAAATTATTCAATTATTTGATTTTTAGTAAACTTTCAGATTTACTTTGGACACAGAAGAGAGAAAAGGCTTACTTATTGAGAAAAAGTATCTTCTAAGAAGTATCTTAGAACCTCATTTTTCTTAAGTCATTATAGAAGGTATTACTGATGGACTGCCTTGGGGAATTTCTCTAATGCAGGCCAGATCCTTGTTCAACTTTCTCCTAACAGGCCAGGAATAGTTTGCCTCTTTCATTGCTAACACACACTCCTCTACCCAGACAATTCTTCACCTAAAGTCACACCTGGAATGAGGCATTCACAAGTTAACCCTTCCACCTGTCCCTGCAGGGGGTTTTTGGTTTTGTTTTTTGTTCTGTTTTTTGTTTTTTTTGTAATCTCTATACCCAGTGTGGAGCTCGAACTCATGACCCCAAGATCAAGAGTTGCATGCTCCTCCAACTGAGCCAGCCAGATGCCCCCCTGTCCCTGCAGTTTTAAGCAATCACGTTAATGGATTTTTAAAGCTAAACAGAAGGAACACTGAGTCTGGAGGTCCAATTTTAACGTCTTTGGTAGTTCCCCACTGCTTGCAGAGTAAAATCAAAGTTTGGTCAACATGGTAAACAAGGTTCTTTGTGATCTGGTCCCTGCAGCCTCACCTCCATCTCCTGCTCCTGTACTTATACTGAACTCCGTAAGGTTTCCTGAACCTCTTTGGCTGTAGCATGCCCTTGCACAGGCCAATTCCTTTGCCTAAAATTTCCTTCTGCCCTCTGTGCTTTAGTAAATTGTTATTCATTAAAACCAAGCTATGATATCCTCTGGAAAGCCTTTCCTGAACCCTCTGACCCTGCCCTATGCTAACCCTATACACTACACATACTTGAAAACTCATTTGCAATGTTTTTCCTACCAGGCTGTGATCAATTTCAGCACAGGGGTTATCTTTATTCTTTGTACTTTCAGCAGAGAGCCTGGCCTAGCAGGCCCTCATTTTAGTCAATTTATGATTTAACTTGAGAATTTGCAGATTCAAGAAATATTCACTATTAGTCATTGATCATATGTAAAATGTCAACTAGTGTAGGCTTCATATGTACACTTACTCTCCATCTTCAATCAGATGCCTTCTTACCCAGGTTGGCTAAAGCAGGCCATTTGAACTTCAGATCCAGTTAGCAGCTGTTTAGCCCTCATTAATTATGGTTGCGTTCTCAGTCCTTAAACTGCAGCAACTTGTTCCTTATTCTATGGATTTGCAGCCCATGTGGCACCTCTGGCGTGGCTTAACTGCATTATCACCTTGCAGCCTCACTAGCTGAGGAAGGGGTTTCTGAGATCTAGTTCCTGGGTTCAGATTCAATACACTGATTCTACCTCTTTCCCCTATTAGACGTGCGACCTTTCCCTCACCTCCACTCCAGAAAGAATTTCAGCACTGCCCTCTTCTCTGTGCCTAGTTGTTAGCCTGAAGCACGCACTACTGAGACTTAACTTCACCACTTGTCGCTTTCAGTCACCTGAGCTATCATCTGGGTATTGTCTCACTGGCACCTGCCAGACTTCAAATGCAAGGACCAAAACTCGGACAGGAACCTGATGCCTTGGAATTAGCAACTTGCAATACCAAACCTTGGACCTGCACTTATTTCAAAGCTCTTGTTCCATTTTATGTCCTATTGCTGGTGAAGAGATGCTTCTCGTTCTCACTCAATTCATGTTCAGAGCAGAGATGACATACTCTTTACCAAATACTTCATCACTTCAGAGAAAAGCTCTACTTTTGACCAGTCTCATTCTTTAGAATAAATGGTCCCTATTCTTGCTGGCATAAGCCAAATGAGAAAAACTCAAAACTTCTAACTTTATAAAAATGCAAAGTAGAGAACGCTGGCAGAGTAACAAGTCAGGAAAGAAATTACTTTTAGAGGAGAAAGGGAAACCAGGGCTGCCCTTTCAAAAGCGTCCCCATGATTTACTAAGGTTTTCCCATTTCTCACTAAAATACTATTGTATTGCACCGATAAATGTGCACTTCTTTCAGTGTGATTCAGGATGCAATATATTTGATCCTGTGTGGACACAATACTACAACCATGTTTACCAAAAGGGGCAAAATTAATCTTTTTTTTTTTTTTTTAAGATTTTATGTATTTATTTGACAGAGAGATAGTGAGAGCAGGAACACAAGCAGGGGGAGTGGGAGAGGGAGAAGCAGGCTTCCTGGTGGGAGAAGCAGGCTTCCTGGTGAGCAGGGAGCCCAATGTGGGACTCGATCCCAGGACCCTGGGATCATGACCTTAGCTGAAGGCAGACACTCAACGACTGAGCCACCCAGGCGCCCGGGGCAAAATTAATCTTTTAAAAGCTAGGCAATTTCTAAGACTCAAAGATCATCCTGGTAATGGTGTAAAGATTAAATACCACAGCTCTTTCACTTTAAAGTTTACAAAGAAAGAATTGGTCCTTAATATTTATAATCGTTATCAGCAAACTACCACCCCCAGCTGGCCAGTTTTATTGCAGAAGACATAATCCATCCATTTATGTATTGTCTATGGCAGGTTTCATGCTACAATGACAGAGTGGTTGCATGAGATTACATGGTCTAAAATATTATCTACCCTTTACAGATACCCTTTACTAAAATATTTAGTATCTACCCTTTACCCTTGCCAACACCCAACTCAGAAAAAATCTCCCAAAATGAAACTCCACACATCTTAATAGGTGCCATGAAACCTCTATGCCTCTATTTGGGCATGAGACATGGTCTCTATTCTCCTTACTTCTCAACACATAGGTTTTATCTATTCTGCAAAATGACTAACTCTGCAACTCATTTCACCAAAATAGTAAAAATTGCTTAATAGTGTCAGGACATTGCATCCAGATTTAAGGGGAACAAACTCCAAATAAATTTTCCCCCCTCTGGGGATTAAGGAGTGCATTTGTTGTGAGGAGCACTGAGTAATGTACAGAATTGTTAAATCACTATATTGTACAACTTAAACTAATGTTAACACTGTATGTTAACTATGTTCTAATTAAAAATTTTCACCTAACCAAATGAACTTCTTATAAAGCAACTACATCTACTTATTAACAGTATTCAGACTAACTGAAGGGAAATCTCACTGAGTTAAAGTTTGCTCTTTTCTCAGTCGTTAAAGAAAACCATGTTAAAATGGAATTAAGGCTATGACAACAAAGGCATATTCCCTACTGAAAAAAGCACTCATATCTAAATAAAAATGCCATTACAGGATCATAAACTTCTTATGCTAAAGCTGACACCTATAATCTTCAAATCATCAATGTCACCTAGACTCACTGAGTTTGTTCTCATGATAGTGCCCATTTAAGGGTAAGAAGCCAAAGAAAGGTTATTTCCCTCTCATCACAATTCACCAGCCCATTTTCTGGTCATCTTTAGCAGCCCAGAAAAATGGAAAAAAAAAAAAAGAAAGAAAGAAATGGAGTCAAACTCCAGCTTAGAACTGTTAAATAGCATGAAATGATGTAACTGTTGGAGGCAACTCTAAAGATTTGAAAGCACTGAAGGCCATCTTTGTAATTAGTTCACAAGGACATGATTTACCATTAAGGTGCAATGATTACATTTCAGAAAACTCATAAACCTCACTTTAAAGATTAAATCAGATTATTAAGCTTAGTTCACAGCTCAACATAATACCAAAAAAAAATGAAGCAGATTCAAACAGCTCAGTCTTAATTCATTGAGAACTCAACCAGATGCTTCTCATCATATACAACCATTTGGAGTAAGATCCACCTGTTTAATCTAACATGAAATTTTAAAACCACCACTACCTGCCCCTTGAAGCTTTCTATTGAGTAACGTGGTGTTAAGCAGTGAAAAAACAGCTAAAATTTATGCAGCAGCTGCTACTATGTGCCCAAGATTTACACCAGGTGCTCTTAATGATTTTCATCCTCAAAGTAACTCTTTGGGATATGAACATTTAGAAGCATTAAGTATCTGGATTAAGGTCACAGCTCGTAAGAAGCAAAGCCAGTTCTCAAATCACCATTTTTTTGTGTGTTTTTTGAAGCTTTCCAGTGACACCAATGTGCAGACACGTTTGGGAACCACTACTCTATGGGTTCTTAAGCACACCAAGAGTTAGGACACTGTTGCACTGAACATGAAGCAGAAGTGTTCTTCCAGAACATCTTGCGATTTAACATACTATAAACTTCAATCATTGTGCCAGATTAAGTTTCTACAAAACAAATACTACATAAGGGTAGGTGGAGTGAACTTAACAGGATAAATTAATCATCAAGTGATTAACTGCACAATTTGTCTCTTAACAAGAAAAAACTACAAAACCTTTTAAAGTAGGTAATTACTGAATTACACATTTCCAAACTCTTATCTACAAACTTTTCAGGTCCATGTGTCCCAAAGTGCCCATGTTCTATATAATCTCTTTTGTTGGAGCACCAAACCTTTTAAGTTCTAGCATTCAGCCCTTAGCAAGGAAGTAACATTAAGTAGCAAAATAGAATAACCGAAGCTTCTCTGCAGTACTTTGGCAGGCTCGGGGATTTTTCTATTTCTGCCCCGCCCCCACCATGGCCAGGTGGTCATTATAACCTCCAGAAATGTAACTGGTCAAAAGACAGTCATAATATCCAGCTCTCAATTAGTGATATCCTATTACTTAAAAGCCCTAGCAATGTATCCCTAAGTTTATCGTGTAACTTGAAAAACTTCAAAAGGGTGTGCCTTTTCTAAATCCAGGTACTTAGATTCAAATAAAAGCACTTAATAAAACTTCTTTTATAAAGTTATGAGTAGGAGATTATGGAGTATCCAAGTAGAATGTGATGTCAAGTTGAGTTTTTTTGAGTCAAAAACAAGTCATTTATGAAATATTCCTAAGTTTAAAGTATGTTCATATAACCATATTCTAACAGTACATAATAAACACTAGCAAAAGGAATTTAAAGTATTTGTTTATAGGAACCAGGCCCTTCAAGACACTAATTTTTAATAGTTAATATAAATCTGATTGATTCAATCTGATTATTTTTAGGTTAACACTTCTACATTTATTTCAACTTTAATAGAAATAGATTTATGGAAATATAAATAATTCTAATCCTTAATATAAAGCAAATAAGATACAATTTTTGAAATACTATTTTAAACCCATTACCATAAGATTTTTGCTCATTAATTACATTTCATACCAAAAGGGGGGGGAAGTGCTGAGAGAAGGGAGGTAGTAATAAGAGAAGAATTACAAAGGAGGGGACACCAAAGAACTTCTGGGGGTGACAGGTATTGTTCACTACCTTGATTGCAGTGATGGTTTCACAAGTCAAAGCTTATCAAATTATATACTTTAAGTGTGTAGTTTACGTCAATTTATACTTTAATAAAGTCAATTGTAAAAAATAATCTGCTGCCGAGAAACTGAGTATGAAGCAGCCCAAAGTACTTTTTTTTTTCCAGACCTTCATGGCCTATTCTGAGTTCAACAATTCCACACTAGATGTGCAATTTAACTAGTTTCTGTACTTATGAGCTCCCTTTCAAACAATATGGTCCAAACTCTTTACCAGCTACCCATTTTTCAGAGAGCAAGTTAAAATTATGCTAAGCTTTATTTCTATTGAAATACTTTGTATGGATCCACCCACTCAGTAACCAAACTTGTTGCTATCATTTAATAAGAATAACACCACTGTACCTTACCATGCTTACTAAACACATTCGATTATCAATGCCATGAATGCACAATAAACATTACTTAACTGCTGATGAGAATTAAGGCCCAAAAAAAAAATTATCTGAATATAAAGCAGAAGATGCCAGAAAATTTTTAAGAAATCTCTTCTGAAAGCTATTCAGTGGAAACAGTTAAGGTAGATTTTTAATGTAAACCACATTTCTCAGGTCCCTTCTAGCTTATGGTTAGCAAATACATTTCCCATCTGATAGATTTCATTAATCTGTTAAACAAACAGTGCAATCTAAGAGTCCCCCAAACATTCATTATGTGATACTGACAAAGCTTTGTCAAAGCATAGATGTAATAGTACATTTAACGCTAGGTGACTGGACTGCATTGTGGTATATTATATAGTAAGAATCTATTTAAAAAGGTAACTTTAAGACCTATTTAATACTTTGTTACCACTCTAACTCATCCTCTGAGTTTTGTGGGGATGAAATTGTGCTTTTGTTTTAATTTCCCCATCACCACCAGTCTCAGTGTGAACAAAAAATCTGGCTTCTCTTGAAAGCTGGGGAGTTTGGGCAGGATCTTGAGGTAGAAACAGCAAAAACACTGCGGCCTTCTGAGAAAATACAATTTAAAACAAGAAAACACTCTGATGATTAGCTTAATCTAATGGAAAACCTACATTCTTGCTCTGAGATTACACCCTTTACAATCAGCATATATTTAAACATGGATGCATATGGAATGAGGAAAGCTATAAGCAAACACAGATAAACAAAACCAGAAAAATCGAAATACAAATATACAGAGCCAAATTACTCTTCCAGTCAGCAATGAAACAGTAATGATTCTAAAATATGCAAGTGAAAAATAAAGTGACTATTTAACAACATTCATTTAATAAACTTGTTAAGCATTTGATAATAAAAAGGATTTTTTCGTAACTTTTTTTGTAAAGAAAGTAATCAGTATAACTTTGTTTTAATAAGTAAATAAAGCATATTGTGTTTAGAAACCAAAACCTTGAACACTAGAGAGAACAACAATATTCTGAAAATCCAGTTTATTTTCCATGTGTGGACAGATCCAGTCAGTGTGATCAGTTTTTCTGCATGTGTAATAATTTATCAAAATAAGTTTTCCCACAAGACTCTTCCATCAACTCTGAAAGTCCTGGTCTGACAACATATCCAAATAAAGTTCTTGAAAATCACCTCTTAAAATTTGGAAGAAAGTGTGTCAAGTCTTTCCTGTAACGTTTACCGAACTACAAATGGCTAAAGAGCAATTTATGTTTTAAAAGGTGACTAGTACAACACTTGAGTTCAGGAAATTAATGTTTTAGTGCACTCTGCTCCAGTTTTAGCCAACATGCTACATTGTCCTTTTGGGGGCGGGGAGCACAAAGTGGACTTGAAGATTTCCATTGTACGAAAAAGATAGGACTCTGCAAGCAAAACAGTGTAAGCTGCCTTTTTTCTTAAGACCTGTTCGACATTTTAAGACAGAAGCTTTGCAAAACATTACACAATTTTTTTATTATTAAATGAGAAAATCTCATTTGTTACATCGTCACATTGCTAGTCAGAGAAATGCTGCAGTGATGAAGAAAGTCAATGTTGGATCAACCAAAGTCCTCATTTCTACAACATTCATTTACAAAGAAATAATGTTCAACACAGCCCAACACAACATTCTTGGTTTTCTTCATAGTGAAGTCCCTCAAAAAAATCATCTTCTAATGGGGTATTTTACTACATAAATTATAGTTCTTCATTTTTACAATTCACCCCAAACTGTATGAGAGATGTATCACACTAAAATTTCTAAAGCTGTTAGGAAATCCTTCACACATCGTCATCATCTGATGTGTCACTGCTACTTGTCTCTGTGTCATCATTCTCAATAGTGGGTTTGAAAGTGCTGTTTTTCCAGGGTCCAAACTTGAAGTCACAGATGAGGCCATTTTTCAAAATACCATTTTTCCTCAGACCATTCTTCTGTAACTAAAATATCAAAAATAAATATATTAAATACATAATCTATCCTCCAGGGGTTACTTATAAATTAAGAATACTGTAATAATTCAATGTTACCATGAATACATTAATAAAATTGTATTCTACTCTGTATCATTTCTGGAAAACTAGTTAAATACAGTTAATTGATCCAACTGTTCTAACGAAGTATTTCCAAGGAATAAATCCTTACCTTTTAGAGAACCACAATTAACATCCACCAAACCAAAAAGTAAGTAAAATTAGTGTTTATTATTAGCATAGTGGAAAGAGCACAGATTGTCAATCCAGACAGGGTAGGTGTGGACATAACCCTATCACTTGTTAAGGTACCAAATAACCCTTTCCAAATTTTCATTTCCTTAAGTGAAAGTTGTACTAAATACCTTCAGATGTAACCAGAATAAAATCAGCAGCCATTAAGCTTTAGCTGTTATTTTTATTATTCTGACCAAACTGGACTTTATTAACACACCCCAGAAACTGCTTTATTCACACTTTGCAGAATAAGTAGAATACAAATTATTCCAGTAGGTAAGTATTCAAATAAGGTGCACAAAATAACAAAATCAAATAAAGCCCTTTGCTTAGCCAGAGAGATTCTAATACTGAAAAAAAAAAAAAATAGTCTTCCATTTCTGAAAATGAGAAATCAGAACTAAAGGGGTTAGATGGTAATAAGTAAGAACTGGGCCCAAAGATCACAAATTGGGGGGGGTGGGGAAAGGGGTGGTTAATCCAAATTAGAAACAATTTAAAGACAAAAAATTAAGTTACATTAATAATGGCAACACTATACTCTCAAATAACTCTGGTCTTCTAAATTTCTTTCATGAAAAATCAGCCTCTGGTAATTTACACCAAAATCTCTAAATACAACCTTCTATAAGGCCAAATCCACCTCTATATTATTATTTGGGCCTGTCTAGAAGTTTCACATTCTAGAGGGGTTTTTTTCTTTTTTTTTTAATCATTAAATCTTGAGTATTAGGTTAGGATCCAAATGAAAAGAGCCGCTTACATCACAGCTAATTTTGTTATAGACTCTGACAAACAAGAAATAACAAGTCTAGAGTCTTAGCCCTCAATTGTCCTTTTGCCCTATTTAATTCTCTATTTTCCATAACATATTTCCTTTCTACCTAAATTATACAATTTAAGCTACCTCCCCTTCACTTTGAACAAATGACCTCATACCACCTTTACGGAGAAAAACCAAAGCCCATGTATGTATCCCCTGGTGTTCTCAGCCACTGTGATGATTACAAATACACCTTGACCCTTTCTTAAAGGTACACCTTTACCATCCCCCAAAGTTCTATCCTTGCTTTTCACATACTTATCATTAGTGCTGCCTCATCTTTCCACAGTCTGAAATCAGCTGGAGAACTATGATTTTTTTTAAAAAAAAGGGGGGGGGGGGAGAAAAGCTTTTAAAAAAAGAAAAAACCCAAATCTTTTTTCTATTTTCTCTATAAATGTCTGCACTGTTCCCACAAACATCTAACTTAGCATGTTCTTTTTAAAGGCCTCCTAAAAAACCAGCTCCTCCTTTGCTCCTGTTTATAATGATACAATTATCAGCTCAAAGGTTAACAAACTGGTAAATCCATATAATGGACTACTACTCACCAAACACAGGTGAGTTTCAAAAGCATAAAAGCAGCCAAATCTAAAACTATACAGTACTTGGTTCAATTACTGAAACATTCCAGAGGCAAATTATGGTGACAGAACATAAGTCAATGTCTGCCAGAGACTGCAGCTGGGAGTAAAGAATTGAATGCCAAGGGGGATGATGGTTATACATCTGTCACCTGTCAAAACTCATCCCCCTCTGCACTTGAAAGTCAACGTTTTTATGTAAAATACAGTATAAAAAAAAAAGACAAAAAAATCTCTTAAAACTCTTACCCATCATTAGCTTCACAACCATTATGAAAAATAACATGGTTCACTAAGAACTTCTGAATAAAAAATTTAAATTGGGAAGGAAGAAATATGAAATTGGAAAAGAAGTAAAATTATCTGTTCACAGACGACATGACCTTATATGTAGAACACCCTAAAGATTCCACACAAGAACTGAGAATATAGCAAAGCTGCACACTGAAGATCAACACACACAAGTCAGTTGTGCTTCTGTAACAATAATCCGAAAAGGAAGTAAGAAAATTCTATTTACCATAGTATTAAAAAGAATAAACACTTAGAAATAAATAATAAACAACCAAAAGGGGCCAAAAATTTCTACAATGCAACTCTAAGTCACTGCTGAAAAAATTTTAAAAACACCAATATATGTAAAGACAGTCCATATTCCTGGATTAAAAGCCTTATTATTAATGTGAATATTACATCCAAAGCAATCTACAGATGAAATGCAATCCCTATCAAAATCCCAAAGGTTATTTTCTGCATAAGTAGAAAAACCCATCCTAAAATTCATATGGAATCTCAAAGGATTCCAAATAGCCAAAATAATTTTTAAAAACAACAACTAAGTCGGAAGTTTCATGCTTCCTGGTATCTAAACATTTCAGAGTTGAAGTCATCAAGACAATGTGGTACTGGCAAAAAATCAAACAGAAAAGACCAGTGGAATAGAAAGCCCAGAAATAAACCCTTGCATATACAGTTGATCCCTGAACAATACAAGGGTTAGGGGCACCAACCCGCCCCCTCCACCCAGTGCAGTCGAAAATCCATGCATTACTTTTGACTTCCCCAAAACTTAATTACTAACAGTCTACTGTTGACTAGGAAGCCTTACAGATAACAGAAAGGCAATTAATATATATTTTGTATGTTATATATATTATATACAGTATTCTTACCATGCAGGTAAAAAAATGAAAATGTTAAAGAGAATGATGAGAAAATACAGGTACAGTACTACAATCCTAAGAGAAAATACAGGCACAGTACTGTAAAAAATCTGCATCTAAGTAGACTCATGCAGTTGAGATCTGTGTTCTTCAAGGAGCAATTGCATACTCAAATGATTTTTGACAAAGTTTTGACAGATATATCCAAAAGAATGAAGGCAGGTCCTTACAATACAAACAAAAACTAACTCAAATGGGGGCGCCTGGGTGGCTCAGTTAGTTAAACGACTGCCTTCGGCTCAAGTCATGATCCTGGAGTCCCGGGATCGAGTCCCGCATCGGGCTCCCTGCTCAGCGGGGAGCCTGCTTCTCCCTCTGACCCTACCCCCTCTCATGCTGTCTCTCATTCTCTCTCTCAAATAAATAAATAAAATCTTAAAAAACAACAACAACAAAAAACAAAAAACCTAACTCAAATGGATCAAAGACTTAAACATAAGAACCAAAACTATGGAACACTGAAAAGAAAACACAGGGGAAAAGCTTCATGACATTCAGTTTGGCAACATTTCTGGAGTATGACAGTAACAGTAGGGGAACCTAACTAAAAAAATAGGTAAACAGGACCTCATCAAAAATTTAAAACTTTCATGTATCAAAGAATATAATCAAAAGAGTAAAAAGGCTATCTATGGAATGTGAGCAAGTATTTGTAAATCATATAGGAGTTAAAATCCACAATACATAAAGAAGTACAACAACTGATTAAAAATGGGCAAAGTACTTGAATAAACGTTTCTCCAAAGAGGATACACAAATGGCCATGCTCAACATCACTAACCAATACTAGGTGCAAATTAAAACCACAGTGAGATACCCACTTGGCAACCATTAGGATAGCTACTATCGAAAAATTAATTCTTGAGCACCACTGGTGAGAATTAAGATGGTACAGCTACTGTGGAAAAATGGTATGGTGGTTCCTCAAAAAGTTTAACACAGATAACCATATGATCCATCAATTCCAATTCTACAAACATTTCCTAATACTCTTTCAAAAAAGAAACTATGGAGACAAAAAACAAGATGTTTCAGAACTTGAAATATTTTTATGCAAGGAAAAGGATAAAAGGTGAAACTATATGGGAAGCTACTGATGCTTTTTACTTCTTATCCCCGTACTATAAAAAAAAAAAAAAAAAAGTCGGGGCGCCTGGGTGGCTCAGTGGTTAAGCATCTGCCTTCGGCTCAGGTCATGATCCCAGAGTCCTGGGATCGAGCCCCGCATCGGGCTCCCTGCTCCGCAGGAAGCTTGCTTCTCCCTCTCCCACTCCCCCTGCTTGTGTTCCCTCTCTTGCTGTCTCTCTGTCAAATAAAATCTTAAAAAAAAAAAAAAAAAAAGTCTGGAACATGACAAATCATAGACATATTATTTATACTAATTCCTAAGCACTGCAGACCAGTTTAAAACAAAGGCAATTCTGACATATACTGTGATGTCTAATAAATTCCTCAAGAGAAAGGTATAAAACCTCCCTTCCCTTAAAAAATCCTTAGTGTAATATGTTGTTCTGATTAAGGAAAGGCAATTTAAGGTGAACCTGTATGATTCAGGTCTTCTCACCTGTTCACTAATAACTTGGAATTCTCTCATTTCATCCTCAGTTAAGGGAGCACATGTTTCATCATTCTCACTGTCTTCTTGCCAGCCCATCTCCTTTAACAATCTGAAAAGAAGGTAGGTAAAAGGAAATAGGTAAATTCAGAGCTTCACCCAAGTAGGATAATACCATTTACACTGTGTGCAAGAAAACACCATCCAGATCCATTATACAAAGTCCTCAACACAAAAGAACTTGTTGGGGCGCCTGGGTGGCTCAGTCGTTAAGCGTCTGCCTTCAGCTCAGGTCCTGGTCCCAGGGTCCCCGCATGTGCTCCCTGCTAGGCAGGAAGTCTGCTTCTCCCTCTCCCATTCCCCTGCTTGTGTTCCCTCTCTCACTGTCTCTCTCTCTGTCAAATAAATAAATAAAATCTTAAAAAAAAAAAAAAAAAAAACTTGTTTACTCTGTGCTTCCATTCTGAAAATGAAAAGGTAGTTAGGTAAGATTAAGAATGAACTGTGCAATTGCTTTAACTTTGTTGTCAGAGGTTCTCCAGGCTGGAAATTTGCATAAGGGTCTCTAGCTCAGAAACTAGAAAAAAAAATTGTTAAAAACTTAAACTAAAAGTAAAAGCAATAGTCCTCCTGGTTTTAATATCATCACAATCTATCATATTCTTAGCTACTCATTAGGTTTTTTACTTTGAAAAGGCTGAGCTATCTTATCCTCTACCTTGCATTTTATAGTGTATTTACCTGTTGATATCACCTCTAAGGTGTATGCCAGTCATCAACCTCAACACATATTTCAATGTGAAAGGAGCATTGTTGTTCTACAGTAACAGAAAGACCACTTTTTTAAAAGCTCTTAACTAGGATCTAAGTAAGTAAAATAAATATGGTTATTCTGTTTTCCTTCCACCCTAGGCAAAGAGAGCTTTAAAAAAAAAAATTAAAAAAAAAATCACATGCACTCCATTTTCAGGGAACCAATGATTTCTCTCCAGTCAGGCAAATATGAAAATCATAGTCATAGATGATATACATTTGACTCAACTATTTCAAAGTTTGTTTCTTATACAGCCACATATATTGTATTGGTCTGTACTGGTTTTTTTAATAATTATCTCTCTCTCTTTTTTTTTTTTTTTTAAGTTTTTTTTATTTATTTTTTAGAGAGCAAGCGAGAGAGAAACATCATGAGAGGGGAGAGGGTCAGAGGGAGAAGAAGGCTCCCCGCTGAGCCGGGAGCCCGATGTGGGACTCGATCCCAGGACCCTGGGATCATGACCTGAGCCGAAGGCAGACGCTTAACCATCTGAGCCACCCAGGCGCCCCAATAATTATCTCTCTTAAGTATGTTACTTTATTTATACCTACTCATCTTTCAACTTGAGCCTGCCACAAAGATCTTGTACCTTTTCAAATAATCTTACAGAATATCAGTGCTCAGAGAATCTGAATAAAATTTAACACAACACCCATATTTTACATGTAAAGAATCAAGATGATGTAAGTAAAATAACCTGCCTACTTGATGGCAAAGAAGCAAAGAGAATTCTGGTTTTCTCCTTCCAAGTTAGTTTATACTGCACCAAACCCTCTAGATCAAAATGTCACAATCGTTGTCAATTACTATTTCTCTCATTCCTTTTAATCATTTAACACTTCTTTTCCAACACACCGTCTTCACTCTTTTAACCTAGACAGCTTCCTATGGAATGGCATTTTCATTCCCAATGCCACCTAGTTCATAGTCTAGAGATCTAGACTGGTAAAACAATCTATTTTTGCTAGATCATTTGTTTCACAATTAAAAACTGAATGTTAACCAAACAATAATGCAAATGAAACAAATTATTTCAAATTGTATAGAAGACAAGCATTCCTAAATGTCCAATCTCATACCTTTCCCTTTCCTTCCAGTAGGTGTAACGGTTAACTTTCTGGAATAGCTTTCAAAACAAATACTTTGCCCCACAGTTAGTAATACACTGTGACAGTGATCTGTACCTTTGTTTTTTCATTAGCGTTTCTCCTCATTCTCTCAAACTATTACCAAATCACCCATACACCTAACACTTTCATGATACCCTCTGCTAAGTGTTTCCAATTGCTTCCCACTTCCTAAAGAACAAACTCCTTAACTTTAACACCATTACCACAAATTCAAATTTCTTACATTAGAAAAAGCATAAGTTTAGAAGCAGAGGATTTCCTACTCTATCACACACAGGTATATAAGCCAAAGGCAAATTCCTTCACTTCCCCGAACTATTTCTTCAAATGAAGAAGCTTGAATAGATCTTGAAGGCCCTGCCTCTTCAATGTCATCTCTAATTCCATTAAGGACTACACACTCCCTCAAGACACCTCACTCACTGCCCCTAAAACAAACTAGGTTATGTATTCAACCCTAAATATCCCTTTCACACCCCCTTCTTGTCCTATTAATGTCTCACCTTTAAAGATTTAATTTAGCTCTGAATTACTCCTTCTGATTGGTACTCAAGCCATGAGATCTATCCCAAACTCCCTTGAATTTCTCTGGCACTCATTTGATGCTTTCAACAACTACACTCCCCGCCTCCCCCACACCTGCTTAATGTTCAGGCTACCCTCACTATCCTGATGATATACTGAAACTTGACAACAAAACTAAGAATATATGTGTTTTTAATATTTTATATGTTTCATTATTTTTCATTTTAAGTTTTAGTTTACACTAAGAATTGTCATCCTTAAGAACTGTATCACTGGCACCTGATTTGTTAAATTCAACCTATGCAAGTACTTAATACGCACATAACTTAAGAATCACAAAGTTTACAGGAAATCTGAAGCCAGGGAAAAGAAATATCACTCCATTTTCAGAGAAATAAAACCTAAAATCTAAAAGAAGGCATTAACTTTGTTACCTCAAAAAAAAAGTAATAATATGTATCTGTAGAACACTTAGAAACATACACTATACAAAGCACAAAGAAAACTCAAGCTAAGAAATTTAAATTAAAATGGTTCCCAAGTAGTAACACATTTACTTCCTCTTTTTATTGATTTGGGATCCTTTTTAGCATGTGCAACATTTCCACAAAATAACATAAAGTCTTTAAAACAGAACAAAACAAAGACATATAATGAAATATTCATTCAGGTAGTCATCACTGATAATCTCTTTATGCAGCATGGGTTCCCCACCAACCATCCTAGAGTTTATTCCAATTTTGGATCTCCTCTTCTTGCTCTATTTGGCTTAGTTCCTAAATCCTATTCTCTCAATTTTCTGTTACTGGTCAGCAGAGGACCAAACTCTGTCAAGGTATGGAACTTGTCAAGTCTCTCTTCTCTGCATCTTCATGAACCAAAGAAGAAACCACCAAAATGCTTTCTACACTATGTCTGCAGATGAAGAAATAATAACATTAAATCATTCATTATAGGTATTGGGGTTATAAGAGTATTTTCTAAGTAACTGTGGCTCAACCTTCTTTTGCCACAAAATACTGAAGGCAAATACAAAAACAAAAAAGTACTCAAGTTTTGACTTGACTATTTAGTAAAGTTTCAACTTTTACTACAGCCTTAACAGTTTCTACAAGTAATTATTTTCATTCTTTTATTGCCTATGCTGTATTTCCCTAAAAAAGATTTTTAGAATTCATCTTTTACTATCATTAGAACATATGGTTTGTACACTTTCTCTGCACAAGACTTATTCTTTTCTATCAACTGCCTGACTAGAAATATTTAAATGACTACTGGTGAGAATGGGAACTGGAAAAACATCTTTGGGTACTAACATGGCAGAATCTGATTAATTATGTGTGCCATTTGACCAATCAACTTCATTCCCAGTAGTCTGTTTTATACACACACAAATGTTTAAGGATATAATAAAGGATATTCACATGCGCACTTTTTTTTTAAAGATTTTATTTATTTCTTCTGAGAGAAAAAGAGTGCAAGCAGGGGGAGGGGCAGAGGGAGAAAATGAATCTCTAGCAAACTCCATGCTGACCACAGAATGCGACAAGAGGCTTGATCTCACGAACCTGAGATCATGACCTGAGCCAAAATCAAGAGTCAGACGCTGAACTGAGGTATCCAGATGCCTCACACGAGCACTACTTGTAAAAAAGAAACACAGAGAAGGATCCCTGATCAGTAGGTAAATAGTTTCATGAATTATATCCATACTACAGAACAGTGGCTTCAAAGGAGGTATACAATGTTTCTACTAGAATGGGAAAAAACACTGAAATGTCTACTTACACCTGTCTTTTCAAAAAGGAGTTTCTGCATGTATGACATTGCAACCACTACTTGGCCTACGATCAGAGTCACAAGTCATAAACTGTATCATGAGGTAAAGGGAATCCTACCCTTTGGGTGGGAATAAAAAGTGTGGTTACTGATCCATTCATACTAAATGCATAGTAACAAAATACAGTTTTGCCCAAACAAGTAAATTTAAAGATACTACCTAGTTAAGTTAGCTTAAAATTAATCTAGTTAAATTAACTCTCATCAAATGGGCATTCACATTTATCATCCACCCAATAAATTATTTGTAAAAGGAAGTCCAAGTTGGTACAGGAGGATTACAAAATTAAAACAAATGCCTATATTCTCATATATAATAGTTATAGCCACATCTAAAAAGAGCAAGACATGGTCTGGTAAAGGGGAACAAAAACCATCATGGAGATAAAGAATAATGTATGAATTGGGCCAGAAAGACAAAGACATAAAGGGGTCTTTAATATAAATTTTTAAAAGTTATTCCACAGTAGGTATAAGCCTATGTCCCCACTGTCCTAAAATTAAATGAAGTTCTAAGAGAAATGGCATGAAACTAAACAGAAAGTCAAGTCAACCACCTAGGCTGTTAAGTATCACTCCACACTGAGCCCGGTCCTAAAGGATGTTTAAAAAAAAAAAAAAAAACATTTTTTTTTTTTAAGATTTTATTTATTTATCAGAGAGAGAGAACACAAACAGGGGGGAGCAGCAGGCAGAGGGAAAAGCAGGCTCCCCCCTGAGCAAGGAGCCCTGACATTGGACTCGATCCCAGAACCCTGGGATCATGACCCGAGGCGAAGGTGGACGCTAAATAGGACTGAACGACCCAGGCATCTCAGGATGTAAAAAAAATTTTTTTTTTTTTTAAGATTTTATTTATTTGCAAGAGAGACAATGAGAGACAAGGAGAGCATGAGAGGGAGGAGAGTCAGAGGGAGAAACAGACTCCCTGCTCAGCAGGGAGCCCGATGTGGGACTCGATCCCGGGACTCCAAGATCATGACCTGAGCCGAAGGCAGTCGCTTAACCAACTGAGCCACCCAGGCGCCCCAGGATGTAAAAATTTTTAATGGAAAAAAAATTCAATCTACACAAAGCAATTACAGGGTAATGATATGACCATATAACTGTACATATTAGCACTTTATTGCTTTAGTAGTTACACTGAAAAACTGTATAAATATGTATGGAACAAAGCCTATACAAATGAAAACTGTAAGAGCATCTGGGTGGCTCAGTCGGTTAAGCATCCACCTTCAGCTCAGGTCAGGATCTTAGGATCCTGGGATCCAGCCCCCACAAAGTGCTCCCTGCTTAAAGAGGAGTCTGCTTCTCTCTCTCCCTATGCCCCTCTTCCAGCTCATGCTCTCTCTCTCCCTCTCAAATAAATAAGGTCTTCAATAGAAAAAAAATGAAAATTAATACTAGTATATATGGTAGAGAGGGTAAGTTTTGGTGCCATAATTTCTCCCTTCATGGTGTTTGAGTTAGATCAGCTGAAGTATATCTCTATACCACAATTTAAGCTTTAATAAAAGTCTGCTTAATTAAAACAACAAAAAAATCAAAAGGAATTAAGCAGAAGTCCTTAAGTCCTTCATATACTAATGCTGAACCCTGTGGTTTATTTTAAGACCACATGAAGGGTTAAGAAATTTCTACAATACCTGCTCTTACCTCTACAACCCTAGAAGAAGAAAACATAAAAGTTCACTCTAGACTTCAATACTCTTCAATTCTTAAACTTGAGTTCCCTATTTAAAAACTGTTTAAAGACTGTAATAATGGAAGCGCAAAGTGCTCTTGAAAGTTTGCAATAAAAAATAAATCACATATTGAGACAACTGGATATCCACATGGAAAAGGATTAATTTGGACCCTTATACCTCACACCATGAACGAAACATGCAAAAAGGAATAAAGGGGAAAAAATATGATAAAATGACTTCACCAAATGTAATGTTTTTATATTTCAAAGGGCACCACTGAAAAAATGAAAAAACAAGTCAGAATGGGAAAAAATATCTGCAAATTATATATTATGGACTTATATTAAAAAAATATATACAGAACTCTTACACAATTCAATAAGACAAATAATACAATTTAATAATGGGCAATGAATTTCAACAGGTATTTCTTCACAGAAGACATACAAATGGCTAACGAGTACTTGAAAAGATACTCAAGACGGTCAACACTGATTTTTAAAGTGAAATGCATTATTAAAAACCACGAAAAGATACTTCATATCCATCAGAATGGCTAAATCAAAGACAGATGGTAAAAAGTGTTGGTGAAAATATGCAGAACTGGAACCTTCATATATTGTTGATGAGAATGTAAAATGGTAGTCATTTTGGAAAACAGTTTGGCAGTCTCAAACTGTTAAGCTTATGTCCTAGCAATTCCACTCCTGATATCCACCCACCAAAAGAACAAGAAACATGTCCATACAAAAAGTTAGACATGAATGCTCCTACAGTAGCATTATCCAGAATACTCATCAAGTACAAACAACTCAATGCCCATCAAAACTAATGAACAAAATGTGATAAAAGCTATACAGTGTACTATTAATAAAGATACACAAGGTAGTGACACACGCTACAAAATGAATCTTGAAAGCATTATGCTAAGTGAAAGAAGCCAGACATAAAACACCAATATATGATTCTATGTGAAGAAAATATCCAGCAAAGGCAAATCTGTAAAGAAAACAGATTAGTAGTTACCTAAGACACAGAGGAAAAAATAGAAATAAATGCAAATGACCACAAGGTTTCTTTTAGGGGAGATAGAAATGTAAAATCAGAATGTGAAGACAGTTGCACAGCTCTGAATATACCAAAAATCATTAACTGTACACTTAAAATAGGCGAAATTTGTGGTAAACAGCTCAATAAAACTGTTAAATAAATCACAAGATTTCTATACTAATATTAAAACCCTGGATGTAAAACATGCAGAGAAAAAAGTAAAAATGAGTACTAACCTGTGTTCTGCCTCAAGTGAACTGGAAAGAACATCAGTTTGTGGGAAGGTTGAAGACCGAATGATCTGCTGGGAAATTACTGAGGCATTGCCATTCTCCTGTGGAATTTCATTTTCATCAAAGTTTCGGTTTATATCCCTTTCTTGGTGAGTACTATTGCTGTTATGCAAATTAAATGAATCCTCATCCTGATTTTTAGGGAGTTAAAAAAAAAAAAAGAATGAGTTAGAGAATATAGCTGTTGAAAACCTTAAGAGATTCTGGTTAGATTTCCATATAATAAGTATTATAACCATTAAGTTTAGGAGACCTCCTCAGAAGATATAAAATTAAGCTGTGAAGGATACCCACGGCTTTCCGACTCTATGTCTTCACATTTATTCAACAAACGCCATCAAAAGGATTAAAGTAGGCAAGAGGGAACAACAGAGAAGAAAACATCATTTTGCATAGAACAAAAGAATGATAAAAATCTACTTCCGAAAGAAGTCATTCTTTATACAAATAGTAAACTAGCCTTGCTTTCAGGGAGATGACTTTTTTTTTTTTTTTTAAACAGAGATGACTATCTTGATTAAAGTTTATTCAAAGGTCTTAAAGGGTATCTCCCAAATATTTCAATGATATGTTAATGTCAAACCAAGAGTTACCTTCTCTGAGCCAGCATGACTTTCATCTTCATGTTCTTCTTCTACTCTGTCCCTTTTCAATGCTTTCAAAAATTCACTCTTCTTATCAGTGCGCATACGTGTCAGTTTGGTTAGACGAGGCTGCTGATTAAGTTTGTCAACAGGTGAAGAGGAATTTGAGCGGTTACACTAAGAAAAAAATTCAGAAATATTAATAAATATGTAGACAGTATCAATATAAAGTTAATTACCACAACTTCCTATTTCACCCTACTCACAATACAAAATTGATTTTCAAGTCTTACTTTCCTCTATCCCTGTTTTATTTATCCCACTGAATGAGTAAAATTTTTTCTTATCCCATAAAACAATTAAGGTCTGACACTACTAACAACTATTGTTCTAAATTGAAAGCTTAAATATAATTTTATAAAACATCGTAAACCTATTTAAATATGCCTATAATACATACAGGACAGAATTCTAAGGCTCTAATTTAAACAACTCCAATAAAATCTATTTTATAATTATTTACAAACAGATACACAGAGTTTATCAGGTAGGATTTCACCAAGGAAAATGTTTGTGGCAGAGCAGGAGGGAGATGGGGAGGGACATGTACTAGAGTCCCTTTGTTTTTGGTGTTTTGTTTTGACAGTGGAATACAATAGAAAATAGAATGTTAAAACTCTGTGTCACAGGATTTTTAGCCAAGGAAAATTACCATAATGCCTAACTGTTGGCAATAATGTCTACAGACGATAAGGAATCTAACCCACTATTACCAGCTGAGAATGCTGGTCCTCTCATCCCAGTTCTGAATTTCTAAGTTTACTGGTTTATTAAAAACCAGTAGGGTGCCTGAGTGGCTCAGTTGGTTAAGCGACTGCCTTCAGCTCAGGTCATGATCCTGGAGTCCTGGGATCAAGTCCCGCATCGGGCTCCCTGCTCAGCGGGGAGTCTGCTTCTCCCTTTGACCTTTCCCCCACTCATGTGCTCTCTCTCTCTCTCATTCTCTTTCAAATAAATAAAATCTTTAAATAAATAAATAAATACATACCTACATACATACATACATACATACATACCACTAAGTGAGGGGCTATGATGTTCCAGTACAGTACACAGGGCAATTTCAAGTGTAGCAACATAGAAACAAATGCCTTTTGACCCTGAACTAATCAGGGAACTCCCTGGTCTTAGAAACTTCAGAAACTTGGTCCAATGACAGAGAGATACTTAAGCTACCAGGCATTCAAAGTCCATAAAATAACAATATTGATCTTTCTCTTCCTCCTCTCCTCTCTGGCCCCTTGAGTGTTAACACTAACAAAATGTCCATCATTCCCAAAAGATTGTATGATACAAATCCTCATTTTTAGTCAAGGTTCAATCTTACAGCATAACTATCACAAATGTCAAAATTGCAATTGTCATAATTCTTTTAAAAATCTGTACTTGTGGCTGATTGTTAAGTGGGCATTTCACTGTATTATTTTCTCTACATTTTAGGATACTTGGGAATTTTGTTTAAAAATATTTAAATTATTCCTACTTAAAAAAGGGCAAAAATGATTAGCAAAGATCAAAGTATCTCAAAGCAAGTCTTCCGAAGGAACGGAAATACCTCATTTTAATATATTCATTTAATGAATCTATGCCTTCTGCCCACTGTTAATTAAATTATCATAATTAAAATATGCTGCATTCCTCAGGAATAATTCCAGATGACATACCTCTTTCACTGAAGTTGTTGATGGACTAAAATTCTTGGCAGTTGATTTAAAAGCATTGAAGTTGCCAACACCATATGTAGACTCATGAGTGAAAGAAGTCCCAACTTTATTTTCTTTAGTTTGGCTTTTCCATTGTGTAGGCTAAAGAAAAACATACAAACATTAATGTGTTTCAAAAACAGGTTATACGGAGAACAAAGTGAACCCTACAGTATAAAAATGACTACACATACAACTCATAAAACAATTATTTTTGTATTACATCTTAATCATTCCTACATATTTCTCTTCTATCTTTTCCTACAAATAAAATCAAAGGCTGGCATTCAGATAAAAACATCTGGCTGCAATGTTATTTTTTTCAAAGTTTTATCAACCTGAAGTTAGGTTTGCTTTATCAAAAAACACAAGTGGGAGCTCCAAAAACATAAAACTGAACACCAAGGTAACAGCACTATATATTATTAAGCATATATATCATAGATTAATCTGGCAAAACGAAATTTTAGATTCCATTTACTACTAGTGAAACAAGAAAACATATACATGGACAAACGCACCATTTAAAAAGTAACTAAAATTAATGACACACAATGAGTCAACTCTTCCCACTTAACAGTCAGTACCCCACCAACAACCCCCTCACTTTGGTGTAAAATTTTTAACATTCTTTTCCTAAGTAACTCAAATTGGTACCAACTTAAAACTTGCATTTTAACAATTTAGAACTTACTTTTGTAGGTGGAGCAGCAGGTTTAGGGACTAAACCTTTATAAACACTTGGACCAGTCCCGTTCTTAACTGGTTGTGATTGAAGATTTCCTACCACTGGGAATCCAGATAGCTGTAAGTCTTTTGTATTACCTTTCTTAATGACCAGCATCCTTGGAGCTCTAGATTTAGGATTCGGAGGATATTCTGCATAAATAAAGCACAAGCAAGAGTTACACACAGCTTAAATTTTAGCATAAAATTAAATCACCCAAAAAACAGCATATTCCAAACCTTGATTATATTTAAAAATAATAGCTGCTTCCTGGATAAAATAATTAAGCTAAATAAGTATGAGCTATATTCCTGCTTCAGAAATAAAAGCTACAACATAATCAAACAGAATACAGCAAGAATTGAGCAATGTCAAGTAATACAGATGATTTCAGCTCAACAGTGGCCTAGAATATTAACTATGACCAAATCAAGATTAATTTACACTCTAACATTTTTAGTTTTTTTAAATGCAAATTTCACCCTAGTTGTGCCTAAGACTTGGAAGATAAAGTACATTATATTTTTGCCTTTTCCATTTTAAAGACATTTTTCCTAATTCCTTCTCATTCTTATCTCACTTATATAGTTATTACCAATAAACAAGAAACTACAGTCCTTCTATTTCTAAATTTCTATTAAAGTTATGACTAACAGAAAATAGAATTCTATTTTCACAATACCAAGTCATTCAAACATTTATTGCCCATCTAACTACAATGAAGGCATTATGCAAAAGTTACAGGGCAACGAGTTCAACCCTTCTGAAGATAGTACTACGAATAGCTGCTAACTCAAAGAGTTTTTCTCAAGAAAACTGCAGTTGTTAAAACATGGAAAACTGCCCACAGAGTTTAGTTTATGTATACCCCTAGAGTTTAGTTAGTGTAGGTGTTACACATGAGCATGTTCACAATTATTGTGAAGTGTTTCCTCCCTTAGAAAAATTCTCAAAGTATCACTTTCATAGTTGGAGAGCTTAGAGTAAAAGAATTAACTTAAGGGAGAAAGCTTAGAAAATCTAAATCAAAATTAGCATAACAAGTTGCCTACATGTTTGTGAGGATGCCCAACCTCAAACAAACTAAACCAAACTTTCTACTAAATCATCTCAAAAACTAAACTACACAAGGATTTGGAGGGACATGAAGGTACTCTCAAAGTTTATCTGAGGCTTCAAACTCCTCAAAATATACAGCTGGTACGATGCTTCATTTATTTTAATGGTGAAGTACAAAAGAACAAGGACCTAGAGCAAATAGCAAATCTTTGCACAGGTTAAACATATGGCTCACCTACTAAGGCAAACATTCCAACTTCTTGGAGGCCTTAAAAGACCTAAGAAATAAAGGCTAAGAAAGAAATCTTCAGGCACACAACACAGAAATTAAATAAGCAATATACAGCTTTTCTAAAGAACGTAGAAAATTAAGTCAACAAAACAAAAATTAAGAATAAAGATCTCAAACACAGGTGAATGCAGAATGCTAGAAATAGCACTAAACAATTTAAGTTTTGCAATTATTACTTCTGGTAAACAGATGACGACAGTGTGAATAAAATTGTAAAAAAAAAAAAAGAGAGAAATTAGCGATTCTTAAAATTCAAATTTAAGAGAAATTCTTAACAGCCTGGTATTCAAACTCTAAATGAAACTCAGGAATCGGGAATGAATGGTGCTGGGAAATGCATACGGTATTAAGTTTCAAGGTCTCAGAGAAATTCAAGTGTTGAAGCAGAGGACATTTCTATCAGTACACCACAATTAAAGAAATTCAAACATGACTGAGAAGCACTTCCAGTTCAATATGGCCCATTAAGCACACATTTATCTTCTTTACCTTTTAGTAGGTCCTTATGTTAAAATTACTATAATGAGGGAAGAAAACAAATACAACAGGAAAAGGGTCATCTGCAAGAGGTGATGTCAACCTCACACTTCTAGAGAAAAAAATAAAGAAAAAAACTTTAGCGTATCCACAAAGGAACCTAACAGCTGAGGATGGGACTAATCAGCCTTACAAAATCTTGGATTATAAACAGGACTTGAAAAAAAACATACATGGCAGAGGGCAGAAGTGAAACTTTTGTTCAAAGATCAACCACTAATAAAAGATCCCTACTAAAGGAAATCCTAAACAATGTACCGCAGGCAGAAGGAAAATGATCCCACATGGAAGGCTGAAGGTTCGAGGAAAAAAAAAAAAGTAAAATATTTTGTGCATGAACAATCAAAATTAAAAGGTCAAAGAGAAAGAGAATACATAAGCAAAACAGGTATATTATCTTTAAGCCTCAACATAGTACCTGACTACAAAATTCACTTTCCTAAATTTGGATTCTTAGACATCCAGAGCAAGAAATATTCTGGCTTCTTCCTCAAAAAGGCCTTTAGTACAAAGATAAAACACTCTATTAAAAAAGAACGTGAAGGGATGCCTAACTGGCTCAGTCAGTAGAGCATGCAACTCTTGATCTCAGAGTCGTGAGTTCAAGCCCCACGTTAGGTGTGAAGTGTACTTAAAAAAAAGAAGAAGAAAGGTGAAGCATAATAAATCAATCATAGAAGACTAAGCAGCAAAGTAAAAGATGATAAAGGTACCTAAAGGAAGATGATAGGGTTTGAGAGAGAAAAGCAGCAGACATGGTGCTAATGCACTCATCAGGCATTCATATTCAAATATTAGAGTACAGGTTAAGACATGTACTGTGTACCAAATTTATAGAATCTTGCTCTAATCTTATGAACTCTCTCATCTATAAAATGAAAATCAATAGTTCCTGTCACAGAGTTACTGTGAAAAGTTTTTTAAAAAATACTAAAAAAAATGTCCAAAAAAGTCAAATACTATCCCCAATACACTTCCAATTATATTTCAATATTGTATCAAATTTTAGGTTGATTTAACATTATGGAAAATGAGAAAAATTGTGACAGAAATAAACATAATACAGACTAACTTAAGTCCTGTGCAACTATCCTGAATAAACTGAGCCTGACCACTTAAAAATAAGAAAGTGGGGGTGCCTGGGTGGCTCAGTCAGTTAAGCATCCAACTCTTGATTTCAGTTCAGGTCATGATCCCAGGGTCCTGGGATAGAGCCCCTCGTCAGGCTCTGAGCTCAGGAGTCTGCTTAGATTGTCTCCCTCTCCCCACTTGCACGCTCCCTCTCTCTCAAACTAAATAAAAATAAAAATGAGAACGTGTTCTTAACAGCAATCATTACATAAATGTAAAGCGTGATGGCAGCACTAGTTGCCAAACTTAATTTGAGTCATTTATATTCACTTTATATTACGGTTGACCCTTGAATAACAAGGTTTGAACTGTACCAGTCCACCTATATGCAGGTTTTTTCCCCGATAAATAAAAGTACAATTTTCTATTCCTTACGGTTTTCTTAATGTTTTCTTTTCTCTAGCTTACTTTAAGAATATATAATACATGTAATATATAAAATGTGTTAATCACCTGTGCTAACAGTAAGGCTTCCAAACAACAATAACTATTAGAAAGAAGTTTTTTTTTTGGGGGGGGGGGGCAAAAGTTATACATGGATTTTCGACTGAGGGGGGAGGGGGCATTAAGGCCCCCAACTCCTGCATTGTCCAAAGGTCAACTGTACTTACAAACGTATTCATCTGTTCAGATTCTCTCTACAAATTCTCCTGACCTAAATCTTCAAAGTACTGAAGCTGTTGGATTCAAACAGTATCCAACGTCTCCTTCTCTACTTTCTCCATTTACTTTGTCAACTAGTAAACTATATGAAAAAACCCAAACTGCTTATTATTTAAAAGAGAAAATTTACGTACTGGCGAAAGACTTTAACACTTAAATAAAAAAGAACTAGAAAATGCTTCCTTCTGTAAATTACATGACCTTATTATCTCAAGCTCATATAAGCAGGTATTCTTTTAAATATAAGTTTAAAACATCTGGAGGCAGAGTGCCTGGGTGGCTCAGTTGGTTAAGCATCTGCCTTTGGTTCAGGTCATGATCCTGGAGTCCTGGGATCAAGTCCCACAGCAGACTCCCTGCTGAGTGGGGGGAGTCTGCTTCTCCCTCTGTCCCTCCCCTGGCTCAGTCTCTCTCTCTCCCCTCCCCTCTTTCTCAAATAAATAAAATCTTAAAAAAAAACCAAACACCTGAAGGCAAATATTGGTTTAAGATTTTCATACCATCATTTTCCACTATCCTTACAAACTGTAATCTAACAGAAACTGACTTTAAATATCCCTTTATTATCTTGTTATTTATGCTCTCCCAAGATTTATGAATATAATAGTCCTTTTCCTTAAATACAAAGTCAATGGTGGGAGGAGGACTAGCTCAATTCTTTGGAGAAAAAGTTATCATTAAAATAGTGCCATCTGTAGCACAAAGTAATTTGGTAACATGTATAGTTAAGAGAGGACATCTCAATTTTTCATCCTGTCTTCCACTACTCTCCATGTAGGTATCTTGAATATATTTTCGGATTCAGTCCCTTATTACTTTATTCTTTGATCTCTCACTTAGAAATTCCTTTTGCTTTTTAATAAATCTACTAGAACATGCACTGCTTACTAGATTTGAACATAACTAACATTCATTACACACCTGTAATGGGATCAAGGATTTTATACAACAAATTGATTTCATAGTTAAATATTTTATACAATTTAATATTAACAATGCTTTTCTCATTAAAATTGTGATCATCCTCGGGACACCCGGGTGGCTCAGTTAAGTGTCTGCCTTTGGCTCGGGTCATGATCCCGGGGTCCTGGGATCCAGTTCCAATCAGGCTCCTTGCTCAGCGAGGGGTCTGCTTCGCCCTCTGCCTGCTCTGCCTACCACTCCCCCTGCTTGTGCTCGCTCTCTGACAAATAAATAAAATCTAAAAAAAAAAAAAATTTGCGATCATCCTCATCTCACAGAAAATTCACTCAGATTAAGTCATCTGCCCAAAGTCTAAATAACCATTACGTAAGTAAAAGACCTAATGTTTGGACCCAGGTCAATCTGATTCCAAAGCAAATACCCTTAACCACTATATTATACAGTGGAGAAAACGGAAATTAAAGTATTGCTAGGCCAAATACTTCAAAATGTTTACCATCCCCAACTAAAAATACTACTAATAGGCCTATAACTAAATGTTCAGAATGAGAAGCCTGTAAGTGCATACTACCAAGTGAGGTCAAAGTCCACTGTTTTCTGATGCCAAGTTACTGATCTAGGTTCCTTATTATCTTGATCTAAGAAAAGAGGCAATCTGAATGTATGAACAAAAGCATACAGCCAAATGAAGGGTGAAATACATGTGAATTAAATTTTCACACTAACTTGAAGAGGAAATTTAGTCACATAAGACACAATACACAAATATCAAACTCAATCTGTACCACAGCAATTAAGACAATTTCTGATTGTGAACACTAATTTTAATGCAGAAAATTAAATGTTTCTGATTTATATAAATTGATGCAGTTTTAATCTTTTTGGTTTTCAATTTTTTAAAATTTTCTGTACAAATCTGTTTTGATTTATAGAAATGTGAGCCTCAAACAAATGAGATTCACTAACGTATAATTTATGCCAACAGTAGGGGTATGGTGTTTTTAACAAGGTCCCCTACATTATTCACACTTCTCAAAGAATAACAACTTACATGATGAATAAATAATACTTCTAACTCTGACCCACTGAAATTTACTTCTGTCAAATTGTCTAATAAAATCTTATTAATTTTCCCTTTTCAACCCTGAACATATGTTGGAATACCTTTTTCTTCTTCTTGTTACAAGTTTAACAACGATTTTCATAAAAAATATTAAAGGAAAGTAGACCCATTTCCACATATAAACTATCAAAAGAGTGCTTTTACAAAGACATTCAAGAAGGATTATTCCTTTCTCTTAATTCTATTTTACAAAGTTCATTTAAAAAAAAAAAAACTTACTGGTTTTCATCATAACCTAACTCAATATAACATATGTCACTCAATCTATATGCTTTTGGCTACTATCACTGGAATTCTCTAGAAAATAACCCATCTTTAAGAAATAGTCACTAATGTGCTTTTAGAAAGCTAAACAAATAAAAATGCTTCATTATCAAATATGAGCAAAAATCAGGAAAGATCAAGTTATCAAGGAAAAGACACAAAAATGCTGAGCTGAAACAAGACTATGCTTAAGTTAATTACTAGTGAATGAAATTTTTCACTATTTAGTATCTTAAGTACTAAATGTTAGCTTCTGCCAGTAATATATTGCTGACATAATCATCAACACAAAAACAGCCAGTAGGACTTCTGAAAACACACAAATCAACAATCACTAATTATGTCTCAAATAGCATACAAACACATACACATCATTTTTTCTCTTTCTCACCTCCCAAATAAATCAGTCACACAACTTAATATTTTTAAATTGTCACAGGCACACTCAAGTACCTTTTTTAGTTTTAAATTATTAAGGACATAGAGATAATTTTAGTAAGCATTAATCTTAGGCACTCAACAACAGTGATCCTAATTAAGATCAAAATAATAAAGAAGTCACAGATAAAAGCTACATGAAGGTGTTTCCAAAAAAGCTAATTAAGTTCTAAGTAAAATTAAACTTATGTAACTGTATTTTAAGCAGGTTAACTACTTTCCCTCAAATATTTTTTTTTTTTAGCTGGGATATTATTGCTTAGACTCTTGCAATTTCTGATCTACAAAAGGACAGTTTCAGGGACAAACTGGTTTGTTTGTTTTTTTAATACTTATTACATTTCTGTTATTAAATTTTTACTTACCTGGAAGGAAGTAGCACTAGAAAAGTTCTACTGAAGTCTTTCCTAAAATTCTCTCATGTCTTCCTCAGGAACATTGCTATTTTAAATGTTGCAATGGGGAAAACAGTATTTGGGAACCCAGGGGGGAAGTGAGAAAGGAATAGTGAAGTGTAATACAATGAAAACTTCATTGTATTCCTATGGGAAGTACTGGGAATTTAACAGTTAATTAAGCCACAATTAACCATTTTCTTTTTTCTAATGCAGACACACTTCTTAGTTTACCTAAGGCACAGTAAAGAGTACATCTTCCTTTTAAACATCTTTTCAACTAGTGCTCAAAATCCTTAGACCAACCCTGAAACAGCAGAACCAAAATCTTTATATTAATACATTTTATTCTCAATATTTTCAAAGATGTATTTGCCTTTAAATCATTTCTAAAATTATTAAATTAAGCAAGGATCAGTACCAATAGTATCTATAGGTAGTTTTATATGACAAATGCTCACTGACATTGATTTTTTATTTACTTTCATTCTAATCAAATCCAAATTATTCCTAATTTCTTAGAGATTCTATTTAACACCTTCCAGGTGGTTCTATATTCTTAAGCAATCAGCTGTTCCCAGAAAAACTGAATAATAAGGAAACATACCTAAGAGAGGAGCTTGGGAGATTTTTTTGGTTGGGTATGTGTGTGTCTGGGCGTGTAGGCCTGGGGAGAGTGGTAGAAATACTAATTTGCAATACAGAAAAAACAATGCCATTCACATGGTTCTAACAAAAGTGTCTGACCACCCCCACCCCCACCCTCAAAAAGCCCTTAAATAAATCGGGAGATTAAAAGAAAACAAGGTAATTCCCCAGAGTATCACCCCATAAATACAATAAAGAACAGCAGAGGAAGTGGCAAAGTTTAAAATAATGCCTTTGTCATTAAGACTAGTATGCTGTCACAAGCCACAATCCTTTTGTTTTGGTAAGTTGATAATTTTCAATAGGAAAATACAAATGAACATGTGTAGAAGTTCCAAAGTGGATTCATCACCTTTGAATTTGGCATCAAATAATTTTTCAGATATCAAATCTTCATATTAAAATTTTTCCATTATTTTAAACTTCACTTGAAATCTATAAAAAGCTTTCTGATTTGTACTATGAGTGCAGTTTAATCTTCTGTAAGATGCTATCAAATTATTAAACTCAGCAGTTTTAATGAAAAGGGAATCATTACCCAAAAAATGTCATTAAGTTTTGACAATCAAAAAGGCAAATCATTTCAAACATAGATTAGTTCCATAGGCAAATTTATACAATTATTTAATACGCTCTATGTATAACCATTTTTGTAAGTAAAAAGATTAATTTTATGTCACAGGATGATTAGAAGTACTTATCTTTCCAGTTAAGTAAGTTTTCAACTGTGAAAAACTAAAAATTAATTTAAACTAAGTTTTTTGTTTCCTTAGATTATCAGGCTGCTCTTGAAATGACATTGATTCATTACATTAACTTATAACCCTTAAAAAAACTGAACTCACGAGTATACTTAATGGTACTAATACGCACAAATCAAGTCTTTCAAATCAAACTCTTTCTAACCCCAATATCTTGTTTTTAAAAGGTAAGTGCTACCTTTTTATGTAGCTGAGCACTCAAAAGCATATTTAGTTTAATTCTAGCCTATTTATTTTTAAAAACACAAAAAAGTGAAACCTATAAACATTTTATACCCCTCAAAGATAGATTAAAAATTACTTACCCCATACACCTGCAGCTAAAGATTTATTCTGATTTGGTTCTCTCTCATATTCAGGATTTAAAGACGGCTGAAAGAAATTGGAATAAAAAGAATAAAACAAATGTTCACACTGCCCACATATTTTAAAAATAAACCTTTTAGGGGCGCCTGGGTAGCTCAGTTGGTTAAACATCTGCCTTGGGCTCCCAGGTCATGATCCCAGAATCCTGGGATCCAGCCCTATGTCAGGCTCCCTGCCCATGTGCGCGCTCTGTCAAATAAATAAATAAAATCTTAAAAAAAAATAAGTAAACCTTTTCAAAAGTAATCTCAAAACCATAATGAAGGGGCACCTGGGTAGCTCAGTTGGTTGAGCATCCGACTCAGTTTCGGCTTAGGTCATGATCTCATGGGTCCTGGGACAGAGCCCCACCTGGGCCTTGGCACTCAGTGGGCAGTCTGCTTGAGATTCTCTCCCCCTCTACCCACCCCTACCACCCCAACTTCCAGTGCACACTTGGCACGCTCTCTCACATAAATTAATTAAAAAAAAAAAAAAAAGCATACTGGGGCACCTGGGTGGCTCAGTCAGTTAAGCATCTGCCTTTAGCTCAGGTCAGGATCCCAGGGTCCTGGGATTGAGCCCCATATCGGGCTCCCGGCACAGCGGGAAGCCTGCTTCTCCCTCTCCCACTCCCTCTGCTTGTGTTCCCTTTCTCACTCTCTGTCAAATAAGTAAAATCTTAAAACAAACAAAAAAAAGACTTCATAAACCTTTCAGCTTATTCTGCTAACCCTCCAAATAGTTACTATTCTCACTTCCAGAAGGAAAACAAAGAAATAATCTTTAAATATTATTATCCTCAGGGTGCCTGGGTGGCTCAGTTGGTTAAGCATCTGCCTTCAGCTTGGGTCATGATCCCAAGGTCCTGAGATCGAGCCCCAAATCGGGCTCCCTGCTCAGCGCTCCCAACCTTAGTTAGGCCTTCACACTAATTCTTTCCCTCTTCCTTCCAGTTTTAACAAAGATCACTCCTTACCAAGTAGGTCCCAGGTTAAATGTCACTTCCCTAGAGAAACCTCTCCTGACCTCCCAAAGTAGCCACCCAGTCACTTCTTGTCTAAATTCTCTGCAAAATACTAATTACTTTTTCATGTCATGAATGCATCTAATAGAATAGAAACTCAGTGAGAGTAAGCACGTTGATATCTTGTTCCACGTATCGACAGCTAGACTCATACAGCCACTCAAAAAGATATGGAATGAAAAATGAGCGTATACAGAAAAATAAATTACCAGGGATGAATCACAAAAAATACTAGATAAATAAGATTGTACACTAGATCAATTTTTTATGCAAATGGAGAAGCACAGTGTTTAAGACAGCCACACAGTGAGATTTAAGAATAAGGAAAAATTAAGAAAATTCTGTTTCTGATTAGTTCATACTTTTTTTCCTTTTAAAGATTTTATTTATTTATTTGACAGAGAGAGACACAGTAAGAGAGGGAACACAAGCAGGGGGAGTGGGAGAGGGAGAAGCAGGCTTCCCGCTGAGCAGGGAGCCCGATGCAGGGCTTGATCCCAGGACCCTGGGATCATGACCTGAGCTGAAAGCAGACACTTAACGACTGAGCCACCCAAGGTGCCCCATGTTTTCTTTTTAAGATTTTATTTATTTATTTGAGAGAGAGAGAGCACGAACCAGGAGAGGGGCAGAGAAACAGGGTCCCCACCAAGCAGGGAATCCAATGTGGGACTCAATCCCAGGACTCTGGGATCATGGACCTGAGCCGAAGGCAGACGCTTGACTAAGCCACCCAGGCACCCAATTCATACTTGTTTTTAAGAGTGAAGTTAGCATTTCTTGTTTTATTTATTTTTTTAAGATTTTATTTTTTTGAGAGAGAGAGAGCGCGCACGAGCAGAAGGAGGGGCAGAGGGACAGTGAGAGGGAGAAGCAGAATCCCTGCTGAGCCGGGAGCCCAACACAGGGCTCAATCCCAGGACCCTGGGACCATGACCCGAGCTGAAGGCAGACGCTGAACCGAGACACCCAGGCGCCCCAAGAGTGGAGTTAACATTTCTAATTATATCTAACACAGGCTAACAGTTAGTTTGCTTTCCCTGACCACTAAGAAACTTTTTTTTTTTTTTTTTAAGATTTTATTTATTTGACAGAGAGACACAGCAAGAGAGGAACACAAGCAGGGGGAGTGGGAGAGGGAGAGGGAGAAGCAGGCTTCCCATAGAGCAGGGAGCCCGATGCAGGGCTCGATCCCAGGACCCTGGGATCATGACCTGAGCCGAAGGCAGACGCTTAACCATCTGAGCCACCCAGGCGCCCCTAAACTTTTGAATAAAGTACTTGAAAGACAGGAGAATTATCCTGGAATTAGCTTAAGAGTAATATATGAATAATCAAATGTTATTTAGAAGAGACAGTCTAAACAAGACATACTGGTAAAATATTCTTTCCAAAAGCTTAAAAGCTTTTTAGAGATGAAAGTTTTTAAAAGATTGTATCATGGGCGCCTGGGTGGCTCAGTCGGTTAAGTGTCTGCCTTTGGCTCAAGTCATGTTGCCAGGGTCCTGGGATCAAGCCCCACTTCAGGCTCCCTGCTCAGCGGGAGCCTGCTTCTCCCTCTCCTTCCTGCTTGTGATCTCTCTTGCTACTTCGGTCACTATCTCTCTCAAATAAATAAATAAAAGATCGTAAGACACAGGAGTAAGTAGGAGGAGGGAGGGGAATTGGGAAGGGAGAATTATATAAACAAAGAGCCTCACAAAAGGAAGGATTAAAAATAATTGAACCTGATGGGGGGGTGGGGCTAGGGGGCTCAGTCAGTTGAGTATCTGACTCTTGATTTCAGCTCAGGTAATTTATCCCAGGGTCATGAGATCGAGCCCTGCGTCAGGCTCCACAGTCGGCAGGGAATCCTCTTGAGATTTTCTCCCCCTAGTCCTCTGCCCTTCCCCCTGCTCCCACTCACACATGCACGCGCCCACTCTCTCTCTAAAATAAATAAATCTATAAAAAATAAAAATCTAAAAATAAAAAATAATTGAACCTGTCTGGTGTGATTTCTATAGGAAATGAACCATACTGATAAAATCTCATGAGAAAGCCTTGACATTAAAATGGCACTTGCGGAAACCTCATTTGTATTTAAACTACAAGAAACTTACAAAATCCTCAGCCTCAAACTGTTTGCGTTCTCTCTTGTCTTCTTTCCTCCCCGTTTCATTGTCAGGTATGCTGTTTTCATGTAGTCCTTGGCTTTTTCCAGAATGGAAAATACTGCTACGAGAACGGGAACTTCCACCATGGTATCCCCCTCGATGATTTATGTTTTCAGTACCATTTCTTCCATGCATCCGCCATCCATTTTTTTCTTTCCTTCCAAAATTACCTTTATTTGATAATGGTAAAGTATTATAAACTCAAAGATGGTTATGCTTAAATGTTAATCACTGTCAACATTCTTAAAAGCATGAAGAAAATTATCCTTAAGTTTTTATTTCTTAGCAAATTTTACCTCCATTAGGACGTCCAATACCAGAATCAAAGCCATCTGAGGAGTTGTGTCGTCGACGATTCACATCATAACGATTTTCTGTCCATGAAAAGTTTTCAGAATGCTTCTCAAAGTTTATTGACGACTGAAACAAAATAAGCCCATAGGTAAACACACATATAAAACCTGGCTTAACTTATTTCCAAGATTCTAAACGGTTAAGAACATTCTGTAGTTACTTTCAGTGTATTTGATAACTGGTAACTTATTAAGATAGATTCCGCTGTTGGTCTATTTTGTCTAATAGAAATCATTCTGAAATAGCTTAACGACATCTACTTACCCAAAAACTTTAGAAGTAAAATGCCACCATAAGGGAAACAAGGCAAAACATAGTGTACTTCCTCTTACATGACAAAATGTAAAACTCCGTATCATACATTACTTGATTTAAAATAGCTCAAGGTTTTCTTTAGTATCAGAAAAGTTATGGCAAATGAAGCTAAAATTCTAAGTTCTTCAGATTTATTTCCAAACTCTTCCCCAAAACAAATGTTTTTTAAAAATTATCTAAATAATATATATAGAGGCACCTAGCTGGCTCAGTCAGTGGAGCATGCGACTCTTGATCTCAGTGTTTTGAGCTCAAGCCCCATGTTGGGTGGGGGGATTACTTATGAATAAAATCTTTAAAAAAAAAAAATGTACAAGAACTATTTTTAGGGGCGCCAAGGTGGCTTGGTCGGTTAAGTGTCTGCCTCTGGCTCAGGTCACGATCTCAGGGTCCTGGGATCAAGCTCCCTGCTCAGCAGGGTGTCTTCTGCTTCTCCCTCTGCCTCTCCCCAGGCCCCCTGCTCATGCTCACTCACTCCCTCTCAATAAATAAAATCTTTATTTTTTTTTTAAGATTTTATGTATGTATTTGTCAAAGAGAGAGAGAGTGTGTGTGTATGTGTGTGTGTGTGCATGCACACACCAGCTGCGGGAACAGCAGGCAGAGGGAGAGGGAGAAGCAGGCTCCCTGATGAGCAGGGAGCCCGACTACGCGGGGCTTGATCCCAGGACCCCGGAATCATGACCTGAGCCGAAGGCAGACACTTAACCAACTGAACCACCCAAGTGCCCCTAAATAAAATCTTAAAAAAAAAAAAAAAAAAAACCCAAAAACTATTTTTAAAAATTAGGAAATCTATAAGGACGCCTGGGTGGTTCAGTTGGTTAACCATCTGCCTTCGGCTCAGGTCATGATCCCGGGGTCCTGGGATCGAGTCCCATGTTGGGGTCCCTGCTCGGCGAGAAGCCTGCTTCTCCCTCTGCTTGTGCTCTCTCTCTCTCTCTGACAAATAAATAAAATCTTAAAAAAAAATAAAAAATAAAAATAAACAAAAATTAGGAATCTATAAAAATCATGAAAGTCACAACTGTTTATAAACGTTGCTGTTCTTTCCCAGTATTAACCCATTAATCTCATAAGATCATAATCAAAACTTCAAACCTTTTCTTAAAATGCCCTGACCATTTCTCTGGGCTGGACTTATCTTACAACCACCTCCAGGACAAGGAGCAGAGTCTCTAGTTGCAATGTAAACCCACTGCACATACCCATGTCATCCACTGGGCCCCTCCACATTGTCACTGTGGGACTTACTGGTGCTGCTCTCCGAAGCAGCCTCATCCTCATGTTGCTTATTGTGCCAAGATAAGTCCCCTTGATATTCTCATATCTTCAGACAGCATCCATGCAACAGTAGTAACAGGTCACCATGGTAGGCTTCCAAGCAGGGTAAAAACGCAAACCATTCACGGACCGCTAACAGTTTGGGTGGTGAGGATGTAATGCTAACAGAGCTTATATTTTCTAGAAAAAATAAATACAAGGGTCTCTAGGCCACATTAGGGCATAAGCGAAGACTCTCAAGATTCTGGCAGCAACTGCTGTCATCCAAGTGACAGGTGGAAGTAAAGGTCCCTCAATGTTTAGCAGTCAACTGGCAAAGAGTAGAATTGAAACCAGGTGTCCAAATAGTGCTTTAGGTTTGGTAACTCTCCCAAGTAGAACGATGGGATTTTTTATTATGACAATGGGGTCCCACCTGAAAGGCAGACACTGCTGTGGCTGCTGAACCAAGACAACTCCAAAGATGAAATAGAGGTCAGCAATGAGGATACAGTTTTAGAAAGATTAAAAAGTCATTAGAAGAAAATTTGTTAAGGCTACGGCCTACTTGGAAACAAAATAAATGCAGAACCTCGCTTCCTGGAGTGGAAGTGTTCTGTGCCCTCTGTACTCCCTGATCCCTCCCTTCCCTACTACATCAACCTCAGCAGCCTTTATAAGAATGTCAAGTATACTGGTATTTAAGGAAAGGGACAAACTTTTATAGCTCTGCTAGACACACGTGCTCAAGTCACCATCTACCCACTCCCATGAGGAGTGAGACAGTACTAAGCATAGGGGTGGCTGAAAATACTGAGGAATGTGGGAAAAGACATGTCAGTGCGGTGCATGGGGGCAGGAAACGCCCCATCCTGTGAGTCTGCTGAAGCCAGAAGGTACACAGGAGAAGCAACATCAACCCTGGGTTGAGGAAATCAGAAGAGAAACAGTAAGCCTACAAGCCACACATGCAATCCCCAAAAGAGCTATCTTCTCCTCCACCGTGTACTTTCCCACTTTCACAGATGAAGAAATCATGTAATCTCCCAAAAGCTTGGATTGTAACCCTTAAGTGCATGTACAAGACTTCTTAGTCTGTGCCACTGTAGTGAGAAAAGGTGCCCCAAAGACCCAATTTGACTGATTTTGAAGTTTGAGGAAAATTCAGCAGTAGGAAAGAAAAATTAAAGTGATCTTGCAGGTGAGGCTTTTAGAGCAATTCAATGTACTATTGTTTGTTGTGTTTTAACTTGGTACTAATTGTTACTGAAAATGCTCAAGAGTCTTCCATTTAGGGAATACCGCAGGATGACAGATGATTCCTGTCCCGGACCTTCCACGTAGTCTAGCAAAAAACACTATAGGCTCCCAGAAAGAAAGAAAGAAAAAAAGAGAGAGAGATAGTTAGAAAATTTGATGGGTAGTGAAATACTCAGAGGCTATTTCCCAGTACAGCAGTGCCATGTGCCTGCCATGTACACCCCCTTTTTAAAGGGTATATGGCTCTCGACGTACTGCTGAGCTCTTAAATGAAAGTGAACCAGAAAAGGGGGCCCATTAGGGCTCCTGATCTAATGCAAAGTATTTGAGCATGCAGCTGACCTGGCCACTGGGACATCTGTTTTGCACAAAGTGGCAACTACCCTCTGGGGTAAACCTTATTCCCCTCCCTGACACCATAACAAGCTCCTGGTTCAATAAGGCTCTCAAATCATAGTCCCCTGAATGCCTAGGTCTGGTTCACTGCTGATTCAACTCCGTTAAAAGAGGACAGTGTCCACTGGGTGGCAGCAGCCATCCGCCCCAACAACTCTGGAAGACCAAGCGGCTAAGTATCATTCGGCACAATGGGCTAAAATAAAAACTACAACACTGGACTTAAGTCTTAAGGACTAGACATTTTATGTTTTTCTGCCTCTTGGACTGTTGCCAATGTCCTAGTCATCTGGCAGATCACCTGAAAAACTAGAGACTAGCATATTAAAGGTAATTCTTTGGGGTTATAAACTGTGAAGCTGCTACTGCTGATGAGAAAATCTGAATCACTCAGAGGCTTACAGTAAGATATGCTGGCATAAAGAACAACTAAAATCAGAATACTGCTGAAGTCTGTAGCACGCCACCTAGATCCATCATCGCACCAGACATGTAACTGTCCACTACCATAGACTGGTCACAAAATAGACCACTTTTTCTTTCTGATGCAGAAGCCCCCTCTGCATGCTAACCTGTGAGCCTGCCAAAAGTTGGTCCATTTGTCCCACTGTGAAGGAGGCCATATTACACATTACACATCAAACCTGTGATCACTTCTTGGAGCTATCAATAGTGTTTCATCACTGTTGAAATTTTTTCAGGTTACAGTGTTACTGTTGTGATCTCACTGGCTAACTCTGGTCACACGATTGTGACCCTTGAAATTAATCCATGTCATTTTTTTGGACCATCAATATTCCAGTATTAGTGCATCTTTTGTCATGAAGGTCAACCTGCAATGGGTCAATATTCAAGTAGTATATTCAAGACATTATACACACCCTACTATCCACAGGCATCCAGTCTATCAAACAACAGAAATGGTCTCCTCAAAATTCAACTCAGAACAATCTGCAACTACATTCCTCAACTCTTCACACACTTTAATGAGATACTTTGGTCAATGAATGCAGCACACCCAAAGAGAGATCATCTCTTCCTAGCCACTTCCTAGGTAGTAATTAGGATTAAAAAAAAGAAAGAGATATGAAATTATACAGACCTATTTCTTTTTTTAAGGATTTTTTATTTATTTGACAGACACAGCGAGAGAGAGCGCAGAAGCAGGCTTCCCGCTGAGGCTCAATGCGGGGCTCAATCCCAGGACCCTGTTGCCCAATGACTGAGCCACCCAAGTGCCCCAATATACAGACTTATTTTTAAAATATCAGGATTTTGCCCTGATTATCTCTTCACATGATGCTTCTTTCTCCTAAGAGAAACTGCAGGCCAAGCTACCTCTCAAGGAAATGGTCTGGTCAAAAAGAAACCTAATGAATTCAAACAATCTGGTTTGGCCACCTGGATTCTCTTTTTGGTGCGACATGATCCTGTATCTGAAAATAGTGACCATTTCCTTCAGTATACTTCTCACCAAGTACTCAGTACAGTGTCCAATGTGGACTAGGGTGAGCATTATAATGGGTCTCTACAATTATGTAAAAATGTCCTTAACCCACTTACATCCAACTCTTCCAGATAAAAAATCTGGGTGCGAGTAGGGAATTTTTCTTTGAGCGACGTCAGCTATCCAAATAAGACACACCAATTTCATGGATATAGAAAGAAAAAACCCTAGCATCTGTAGAGGGAACATCTTTGACTCCAGAAGGTGCAGGAAGGAAGAAAAATTAATGCTCTATCTCCTAGAACCAGCACCACTGCCTGAATCATACAGAAGCTGGAGAAAACACTGATCACTGCTAGATGTGTTATCATATACTCTGAAATCAGAAACACTCATGTGACCATAAACAGTCCCTAACTATTCTCCTGTGCTTGATGTCAAGAGCAGTTCCTGAATGTGAATGTGTAAAAACACTTAAACCAGCACAACCTGGGGGCGCCTGGGTGGCTCAGTCGGTGAAGCGTCTGCCTTCGGTTCAGGTTATGATCCCAGATCCTGGGATCAAGCCCGCATCAGCCTCCCTGCTCAGTGGAGAGCCTGCGTCTCCCTCTCCCTCTGCCTGCCACTCCCCCTTGCTTGTACTCTCTGGCAATTAAATAAAAATCTTCAAAAAGCAGCAACAAACAACAACAACAACCAAAAAAAAAAACCCAACTGACTGATAAAAATTCATGATTCTCCGAACACCTGACTGGTCTTAGGTTATGCCATATATGGCAAATGATGCTGCAAGTAATGGTGACAATGTCCATGATTCTTAACCAAACTAATGTAATATTAATCCAAATCATGTTTAACAACAAATCCTTAAGTAAAGTGATCTGTGCCCCTTCAGGTGGAATGTTTTTATGTGAGGGAAAATAAGCCACAGGCTAGCTTCAATGAAGGATGAGAGTTGTTTTCTGGCCCATCTATTGTCCTTATAATTGTAGGTTAAGGACACCAAAAATTACGTCAGTTTAAACTCTCCTGAGTGGATTTCAATGGGTAAGAGAGAAGCCTCAGACCACATACTGGCTGGATGGGGGAAAAAAAAAAATCACCTACCTGTCCTCTCTAGGATTTGCTCACAACCAGCTAGATCCTGGTCTTACCCTGCTGTTGAGGATGTTAACAGAAGCCTTATTTAAATGCTGTATAAAACAATTAAATGGATTTGGTTTTAGCCTTGCTTAGAATAATCAAAGTGGCTGACAGAGTGGTATAATCATATGAAAATTCAAGTTTGGCCAAGAACATGTAGGGCCGATGGGTTGATTGTTGGGACAGGAAACCCATCAGGGGCCCTGAGCACTTCCTTTCATTCTTCTTCTATGCCAAGAATGCAAGAATGCAAGGCCTTCACTGCTCTTTGTATGGCCCATTTCTCAAGTTTATGTCTGCAGTGAGCATCATTTGAGAGATGACAGGTAGCATCCTTCTCTGGGACAAAAAGCAAGCTTATTATAAATGCAGTAGACTCCCCCACTCAGCACCAAGGGTAGCATCCACCTGGACCCATCCATGTCAACTACCAAAGGTTTTAGGGGGCATGAAAAACCAGTGCCGACATCATGCTTATTCTGCTTGTCATTCTACTAATAAAGTTCTTGGCCCTTGATCCAGGAGTCTCATGTCTCCTGCCAGCATCTATGTGAGCTTGCTAGCAGGATAAAACCCAGACCCTTCACAGATGGACATATACACAATAACATAAGAATAAGAAATACAAGTAATAAGACTAAAAAGGTAGATAGGAAACTTATTATTTGTGAATGTATGACTGCCCATATTTAAAAAAAACAAAATAGGGCGCCTGGGTGGCTCAGTTGGTTAAGCAACTGCCTTCGGCTCAGGTCATGATCCTGGAGTCCCGGGATCGAGTCCCACATCGGGCTCCCTGCTCAGCGGGGAGTCTGCTTCTCCCTCTGACCCTCCCCCCTCTCGTGCTCTCTCTCTCTCAAATAAATAAATAAAATCTTTAAAAAAAAATAAAATAAAATAAAAAATAAAAAAAACAAAATATAAAGAGTAAGAACTAAAGCTGCTAGATACAACACTAACACAAAATGTAATGTATCTGTAGCAAAGACTTAATAATAAAGTTTTTTATTCTTTTTTTAAGTAAACTATGCCCAATGTGGGCCTGAACTCACAACCCAAGATTTAGAGTTCCATGCTCTACCAACTAAGCCAGCCACACACCCCAATAATAAAGCTTTTTAAAATATCACTTAGGGGGCGCCTGGGTGGCTCAGATTGTTAAGTGTCTGCCTTCGGCTCAGGTCATGATCCCAGACTCCTGGGATCGAGTCCCGCATCAGGCTCCCTGCTCAGCGGGGAGCCTGCTTCTCCCTCTGCCTCTCTCTCTGTCTCTTATGAATAAGTAAAATCTTTAAAAAATAAAATAAAATATCATTCAGGGGCACCTGGTGGAGCTTAAGCCACAGAGTTTACTTAAAAAATAAATTAAATAAATATAATTTAAAATAGCCAACAAGTACTACAAAGTACTTGAATACACCCAATGAAATATATATGCAAGACTGAAAAACACAGTAACTTTAAAAATGTTAAAAATGACATGTGCATACATATATGTAATACATATACATACACGTGTACAGATGTATGTTGTCCTAAACTAACATGAAAAGAAAAGGAACCCAAAAGAAGTAACGAAGAATGCTAAGAGGTGTTTCAAAGAAATGTAACTCCACGTCCAAGAAAGACTGAAAATGCAGTTTATGACAAAGAATGGCAAAAAAACTGTGATAATCTAACAAAGTCTGACAAGCATTTAAAGTAAAGAGAATAGTTACTAGCTCGTACACCATGCAGAAGAGGAATTGGCAATATCTAACCAAGTCCCAGCAATTTTTTTCTTTTCTTTTTTTTTTTTTTTAAAGATTTTTTATTTATTTATCTGAGAGAGAGAGAATGGGAGACAGAGAGCATGAGAGGGGGAGGATCAGAGGGAGAAGCAGACTCCCCGCTGAGCAGGAAGTCCGATGCGGGACTCGATCCCAGGACTCCAGGATCATGACCTGAGCCGAAGGCAGTTGCTTAACCAACTGAGCCACCCAGGTGCCCCCCAGCAATTTTTTCCTGAATCTACACTGAAGCCTTCTATTCAAACTGTGGTCTACAAACAAGCAGAATCAAATTCACTTTGAAGACTGTTATAACTCAGGCCCCGTCGAAGAACTACTGAAATGAGAATCTGCATTTTAACAAAATCCCCAGGTTATTTATTTATTTATTTATTTAAAGATTTTATTTATTTATTTGACAGAGAGATAGAACAGGTAGGCAGAGAGGCAGGCAGAGGGAGAGGGAGAGGGAGAGGCAGGCTCCCCGCCGAGCAGGGAGCCCGATGCGGGGCTCGATCCCGGGGACCCTGGGATCATGACCTGAGCCGAAGGCAGCCGCCTAACCGACTGAGCCACCCAGGCACCCCCCCAGGTTATTTATTTTTAAGATTTTATTTATTTATTCATGAGACAGAGAGAGAGAGAGAGAAAGGCAGAGGGAGAAGCAGGCTCCCCACCTTGGAGCAGGGAGCCCGATGCGGGACTCGATCCCAAGACCCTGGGATCAGGACCTGAGCTGAAGGCAGACGCTTAACCAACTGAGCCACCCAGGAGCCCCCCAGGTTATTTTCTTACCCATTCAAGTGTGAGGAGCAGTGGCCTAAAATTTCTTATCCATGTGTACAAGGAGATACCGTAAAAATATTCAACGCAGTATTTCTCTAGAGTAGCCAAAAGTTATGTTATGAACAATCTAAACTTAAATGGACAAATAAAATGTAGTATAGATAAACAAAACAGGATACCACACAGAGTTTTAAGATGGTTACACTACATTTGTGGATATCCAACATGGGGGGAGAAAATCTCAAAGATACAATGAATGTAAAAGTAAGATGCAGACATATACATAAAAATCACTGATAAAATTTTTTAAACATACATAACAATACCATTTGACATTCACATACGTAGTTATAGGAATATATGCTGAGGATACCTCTGGGGAAAAATGAAGAGAAAGGACGTGAAGAAATAGAGGACAGTGGACTTCAATTGCATACATAATGCTTTACTTCCAAAAGCAATAAAAGCTAATCTAGAAGAATGTTAAGATAGGACTATCTTGATGTTTAATAAATATTCATTTAATTATTATCTATCATTCTGTGTATGTTTCATTAAAACCTTCAATGAGGTTTTTTAAAGAATTATCAAAACATGTAAAGAACTGCTGAATCACTACATTGTACACCTGAAACTAATATAACACGGTATATTCACTATACTGGAATAAAAATTAAAAACTTAAAAAAGAGAGAATTACCAAAACAAATAAGCAAATTACAAATTACCAAAGCAAATATATCTGCAATGGCAAACAAATTCCCCAATGTAAGGGCGCCTGGATGGCTCAGTCGTTAAGTGTCTGCCTTCGGCTCAGGTCATGATCCCAGGGTTCTGGGATCGAGCCCTGCATCGGGCTCCCTGCTCAGTGGGGAGCCTGCTTCTCCCTCTCCCACTCCCCCTGCTTCTGTTCCCTCTCTCGCTGTCTCTCTGTCAAATAAAAATCTTAAAAAAAAAATTCCTCAAGTGAAAAGAGCTATTACAAAATCACTAAGAAACAGATTACATGAACAAGCAGTTCTTAAGAAACCATAACACCAAAATATACTCAACCATAATTTAAAAATGCAAAATAATGAACTACCATATTTCATCTAATTGCAGATTTAAAAATATAAAAACATCCAGTGTTGCCAAAACTGAGAACACTAGCCCCCTCTTAAATTCTGATGGGATTATAAATAAGTATAACCTTTTTTTTTTTTTTAAAGTAGGCTCCACACCCAGCATGTAGCCCAACACAAAGCTTGAACTCAGGACCCTGAGATCACAACCTGAACTGAAATCAAGAGTAGGACACTTAACCGACTAAACCACCCCAGTACAACCTTTTTGAGAGCTATTAGACATTACCTACCAAAATGTACAAACCCTCTGATCCACTGATTCTACTAAGAATTTACCCCACAAATGTATTCAAGAGATGCCCAGACAATCCTGCAGCTCAGTCCATTAATTGGTAAACTAATTAAATAATAACATGTAGATCCACTCAATAAAAGATTTCAGAGACACTGAAAAGTTAGATCCGTAAGCAGTGATGACAGATATTGGAGATGCCATCTCTAAAGTGAAAAAAATTAATTTTATCCAAACCAGAATAAAAATACATTCTGGTGTCTGCATAAAAGCATCCTAATACTCACTTCTGAAAATTAGTCTACTACCTAACAGTTGAGAAAAGAAATTTATTAACTTGATAAACATTAAAGTCAGGCACACATGGATTCGTATCCTACCTCCAGCACTTTGGGGCACATTACTTACCTCTCTCAACCTCAGTTCCCTCCTTTGTATACGGGAGAAAGAAAACAGAGAATTTACCTCTTATGTTTTTTGTTGGTATTCACGTGAACTGCTTTATACAATCATTGGTACGAGAATTTACCTCTTACGTTTTTTGTTGGTATTCACATGAACTGTTTTATACAATCATTGGTACGTAATGACTCAAAAAAACAGATACTACCATGAGCAAGAAAGAGACCCTCCATATCCCTTTACCGTCTTTATCCCTTTACATACTTAAAACCTTTTTCTGGATTCCTTTAAAAAGTAACTTAGCAATTTTTTCTTGGATGCCCGCAGTATGAGTCACCAGTTAACAAAAACTCTACATAGTAAATAAGAAGTTTCATTGAACTCCACTACCAGCCTGACTGAATTTTCTGATCTTCTCTAGCCTCAACTTTAAATACACATTTTCAACGCAAGCCAACAGTTTACGCACTATTCAAAGAAATTTTGGTAGAATATTAATGACTATTTTTTAGATGCTGCCATGAAAGAATCCATAATGCACTAATGCTACACTCTAGCCAGAGAAGTAATTACAGAATATTGAATATGAATATGAATTTACTGTAGTGGAATGTCAAACAGGTCTGTATTATTTTGTACTTAAAAAGAATAAAAATTCCTGTATTTTCTATTTTGTACCACATATTTGCTCTTTCAGTATCACATCCCTGCCATCAACCACCTTCTCCCCACCTTTTTTAAGTAGGCTCCACACAACCAACGTGGGGCTTAAGTTCACCACCCCGAGACCAGAGTTACACGCTTTTCCAAATAAGCCAGGCAGGTGCCCCAGGAATCTTCCTTCTTCTAACAATACTATGAAAGCATACCTCAACCTGATTACAGGGATCGATTTATCACCCTTCCTACGGTAAGATGGCCAAAAGAAGCATCTAAAACAAAGAGGTATCCAAACTTTTCCAGTATCTACAACTATTTCAGTTCAGTATTGCTTCAATAATAAAAATGTTATTACCCAAAATGTAACTCAGGATCTATTAAAGGATGACAGTATCAGTAGAAATTTACATTTTCTAATAAAGAAAACAGAAGACCACAAGAGAAAACATTAGTGCACCACAGATGTATGACTATTATTTTAGTTATACTAACTATGTGTATACAAAACATTATGTACAATTTACTTTTTATTGGGTCCCAATCAACAGCTCAAATGTCAATGCCCTATGACACATATAATCAACCACATGCAGTTTAAAATTTCACCACATGATGGGGCTAAAACTCTACACACCTCAGAAAACTACTAAAGTCCACTTCTAAAAATATCTTTTTATTTCAAGTCCTCATGCCTTTGAACAATAAATAAAGACTTCCATTACACTGAAACAGAGAACCCCACAGTAAATTAGTCTGTTCCATTTATACAGGGTAAGATTAAAAGGGCTCTGGCAAATAAGAGGTTAATTATAAATGAGAACCCATGAATAGTGATTTGGAGACATGAAAGGATAAGATGGAAGGTGTAAGAAGTCATTACTAAAAGCTCTATATTTATCAAAACCACATTGGGTAAGGTCTAAGAAATAATTTCAAGTACTGCTAGTTAAGAGTTCAAATAAATACCATTTTCTGTAGATAAATTAGAATAGATTAGAATAATTGAGATTTAGAGGTGGCAATCCCAATTCTCAAAATCATCATTCATGAAGACCTATATCCAGATTAAGGGTCAGGTTCTGGAAACTGGAAAGCAGTAAGGATTTCACCACATAAACCAACAGTTAATCTTAATCAACCAACAGCTACTCCTAATCAACCTCAGATTAACATCTGAATGAAGACAAAAATTATTCTCAATCTTACTGTTTTGTAACTCACTTCCCAGGTGCTAATTTTTTATCAATTCCCTTGAAAATGAAAACAAGTGAGAAAGTAAACAAATAGAAAAAAGAAATAAAGGTGGGTGGCAGGAAACTCTACATAGTCAAGCTCTGAAGTAGGCCTGAAAAAAAATAAGCCTGCTAGAGGGCAACATTAGAGCAGCTGGGTTTACAAGGAAGTGGGGAGGGGAGTAAACTACACAGACCTACACCTAAGAGGAAAGGGGGCAATCAGAGAATCTCTAAGAAGTGTTCTCAGTAGCTTAATCAATATGTCTCCATTTCCTAACAATTTCAAATCCATGAAATGAGATATTTAATCATCTGACAGCATTCGAAAATGAGACCTACGTAAAGAGTACAGAATAGGAAATGCATCCTGGATTCTAGTCTAGGCTCACAGTATTTCTATGAAAAACAGGCAAGTCAATTAACCTTCCAGAGAATCCATCTGTACAAAATTACAGGCCAAAATTTGGGTCAATCTATTATGATCTGACAAGTCCTTACTGGGGAAGGACTTTCCAAATTATAAAAATTGTTCCCATAAGAGTTGCTTTTAATAAACTTGTTTTTTTTAAGAACTGCCTGTACCTCAAAAGTTCCTAGATGAACGCCTTAGCATGATAGAGCATGACTAACAGGCAAACAGATGATCAAAACTCTCCCCCTTGATTCCTTTGCACTATGGAAAAAACAAAGTCAAAGACAGCTATTAAGCCAGTTAGACTGGTTCTAACCAATTCCAAAGGTCTCTCTTATCAAGCCTTTAAGTGGAAGACAACTACAATGCCTAGCAAGTCTTATACAAACTATTGTTCTGATTTTTAAGTAAAATGAACATTTCTTAAGATTACTGAGGCCTGATATGTAACAATGTTGCAAAGTTTTCATCACTCCTGAAATTTTAGTGATGTGCCATTCAAAATCTTATTTGTCTAAAAAAGAAATCTTCTGGGTATAAGCAAAGACCTCAAAAGCCTCAGATTTTTCTTTTAAAGTATTACCTACAGAACAATAAGTAAAGCAAGTTATTATCTAAGGAATAGTACAGATAAAGGTAAGACACAATGTATCTAATGGGTTTGAGTTAAAATGTGTGGACCTCTGACTAGTACAAAAGACAACTGAAGTAAATGGTACAGTATGGTGATGGAAAACTGACTTTTTAAATAATAAAAACTAACAGATTCCGTATGAAATAACTTAGATAGTAATACAAGAACATTTTTTCCACAAAAATATTAAGGCTTCACGTTTCAACTACATTTGCGTACAAGAAGAAATGAGAAGCAGACACAAAGAAAGAAATGCAAAGAGTACCTTTGTTGATGATGGTGGAGTAGGAAAATTAAGCCAGGCTGGTGCAAAGTCATGCTGCGCCATTTAGGTCCAGTCTCTCCAACTCAGTGAAACAAGGCTTCAACACCTCATGGCAAGTCCCTGTCATATAAAAATGGAAGGAAATTAGACCTGGAGCTCCTTGCCAAAATTATCTTCTTATGCTCTATCGCTTCTAAGCGACAATGATTTTACTACTCTAAGATTCCAATTATAATGAAATTCTAAAATAGGCAAAAATATAACAGAAACTAGATCACTGGAGTGGATGGGGGGAGAGGGCTTGTGGGGTAAGGGTATGACTGCAAAGGGAAGGTTATTCTTGAGGTAATGGGGGTTTTATCCTGATTGTGGTTATACAAATGTACAAATCTGTCAAAAATCAAATTGAATACTTAATATTGACCAATTTCACTATAAATAATCTCAGGAGGGCGCCTGGGTGGCTCAGTCGTTAAGCGTCTGCCTTCGGCTCAGGTCATGACCCCAGGGTCCTGGGATGGAGTCCCACATCGGGCTCCCTGCTCGGGAGGCCTGCTTCTCGCTCTCCCACTCCCCCTGCTTGTGTTCCTGCTCTCGCTGTCTCTCTCTCTGTCAAATAAATAAATAAAATCTTAGAAAAAAAATAATAATAATCTCAGGAAACCTTATTTTTTTTTAAATTACTATGGTCTAATCCCAGATATCAAGTGTCTCTAAATGTGACAAACTAGGATGCACATTACACCATCTATAATGTATTCTCACCCCCACCCCAGATGGAATCTGAAATCTGACCTAACTTTCACGAAGTTCAACACAGAGAAACAAATTAAAGGAAATCTGAGGGAAATAATCCAGCAAATCCAGATCACAGGATACTCGACAGGTGAAATGATCGGTTTTTCCCCCCAACAAATAAATGGCTTTCAACATGCAGATCAAACACATGTGGGCCTTACACAGATCCTTACTCAAACCAACCTTTAAAAAATGAAAATTAGGAAACAATCAAAAATTTAAACATGAACGGAACACTAAATGACATTAAGAAATTATTACTCATTTTAGATGTGACAATGTAGTGTGATGGTGGTAAATAAAAGACTGAATGAAGTCTTTACAATTACACTGACGTATCTGGAATCTGTTTTAAAAACCAGATAATGCTATGGAGCACTGGGTGTTATGCACAAACAATGAATCATGGAACACTACATCAAAAACTAATAATGTAATGTATGGTGATTAACATAATAAAAAATTTTTAAAAAATAAAAACCTGATAGTGCTAAATGGGGATAACTGAAAAAAGGTTGCACATATGTTTATAAATGACAGTACAAGGAGGTGTGTAAATACTCTTTTCTCTAGTTATATATATGTTTGAAAATTTTCACAATGAAAAGGTTTGTTGTTTGTTTTTTAATTACAATCATCACAATAAGTATCAAATATTTTAGACACTAGTGCTTTTCTGCATTCTGAATTTAACTTTCTGGGAGCCTCTATCGACTGCATCAATAAAAGTTTCAAGTTGCCAGCCCAATCTAAACAGCAAATTCAGTTTTTGGTTTTTTTTTAAATAAGGCAGAAGCCAATTGGGCAACTGTACTCATTTCAATACAACGCTTAAGACTATCACTCAATGAAGGAATCAAATTTTCTGTGCATCACAATGTCTGAGTTTACTAATAACAAATGTTTTATATTTACAACTGCATAATCTAAAAAGTGAAATTTTAAAAAACAAAATCAATACCACTGTTAATCTTCCCTTTTCCAAATTCTTTCAAATATTGTTTCTATGAATCCTTTAACGTCATACCAACTTGCTAAAATACTTTAAGAAAAATTCTCAAATATTATAAAATATTCTATTTTTACTATCCCAAACCGTAGAGATCTATTTAACAAAAGGTTAAAAGTAGGGACGTCTGGGTGACTCAGTTCGTGAAGCGGCCGCCTTCAGGTCAGGTCATGATCCCAGAGTCCTGCTCCTTTTATTTCTGGGGGCTCCTTGCTCGGCGAGGAATCTGCTGCTCCCTCTGCCTGTTCTGTCTCTGATATATAAATAATCAATATATATATTAATATATATCAATAATCTGATATATAAATAAATCAAATCTTTTTGAAGAAAAAAGTTGAGTGGCCAGACACAAGAAATGGACACAAATGGTAACTCACCAGGGTAATGAAAATGTTTAAATGGTATAAGCTTATATGAGCCATGAGCTGATGGCTGAAAAACCTTGATACAATCTGAGTACCCTGAGACAACCAATGCCAGTAATACATTTGTGAAACAAATGTAAGAGTGCACCTAATCAAAATAAACTACATAAAAATTCAGGCACTCTAAGCTCTAATTCTATTACCATCTTATACTACATTTTGAAGTCTTCAGAAATTAAAATGCAAACTAAAGTGTTTCTGGATGAGTAAGGATTTTCATTATCTATTCTTACACGAAGCTACATACTAAGCTGCTTTGTGATGTATATAATAGGATGTTACTTTTCCAGTAAGCTTTTGTTGAAAAGCCCTAAAATTACAGTTTTAATAACTAAACGGGAATGAAAACCCATTTAGTGTGTATAAAAAAAAAATTGCAGACAATCTGAAATAAATAAAGCTTATCATTTTAAATAGTCAAGTGATAAGTTATATACTAAAAACAATCCCTAGGAGACAAACCAATAATATTACCTATTCATTTTTGCAATGTCTTTAGAATTTTTAATTTAAATTTAGTTTTAAAAAATAAAGTATGAATAGCTAATGGCAAAAGTTTTCACATTCTGAAAAAAGGTAAAGAACACTATTAGCTAATATTAAGGCATTTACACAAGTGAGAAGGAATCATGATAGGGCACCCCAAAATATGCTACTTTAACGTAAGAAATAGTTTTGAGCTGAAGGCATTTTAATTCTTGCAATGCCTTATCTTTCTGAAAGCAGAGCCTCCAAAAAGAATTTATCAGTCCCCTCCCCTGGAGCAACTCTTCCCTACAGACACACACACAAAATCAGCACCACACCCAGACATTGCCACAAACTATCATTTCTCCCATCTATTCTCCTAAGGGCCCATTTACCTATCTTTCCAAAAAGTTAGGTTTTTCCATTAAGTGCCCTTCCCCTGCTCACCATGGAATTAGGTAAAGAGTTGGCAAATTCTAACCACCCCTGAGTTACTCGGAGGTAGGAGCACACTCTAATAAACATCTATTTGTTTTCTTGTTAATCTTTCTTTTGTCAGTCTAATTTACAGGGCCCCAAGCCAGGGAACCTAGAAGGACAGAAGAAATTTTACCCCCTTACCTGTATAAAGCCAAATTAAACTTTCAAAAGTGCCACCCTATCAATTTCTTTTAACTACACTTAGTGCCATCCAAATTCATTCTATCTTCCTTTCCCTGTGTAATATTAGGAGCTGAATTGTGCCCCTCCCACTATGTCCAAGTTGCAAGCCCCCAACTCTGAACAGAACCATTAATAGTAGATAAAGGCTTAATGAGATTAACTTAAATGAGGTTGTTAGGGTGGGCCCCATTCCAATCCTGTGTCCTTTTAAGAGGAGGAAGCTGGGACACATTGAGATACCAAGGCTGCACAGAAAGAGACCATGTGAAGAGGCAGCAAGAGGGTGGCCATCTGCAAGCCAAGGAGAAAGAGGTCTCAGAGGAAACCAACCATGCTGACATCTTGATCTTGAATCTGAGCTTCCAAAACTATGACAAAATCAATTTAACCCACTCAGTTTGCAGTATTTTGTTATGGCTTCCCTAGCAAATGTTAAAAGAAATAAAAGGCCCAAAAAACTGAGTGACCTCTCCTCTCCTAAGCCCTGCATTAACAAACCAAGACTTAATACCTAACCTGATTACACTTTAAGACCCTCCCAGAAAAAGGGGCACATGGGTGGCTCAGATGGTTAAGCATCTGCCTTAGGCTCAGGTCATGATCCCAGAGTCCTCCCATCCAGCCCCCCGTGGAGTCTGCTGCTTCTCCTCCCTCTCTGCACCACCCCCCCCGCCCCCCTGCCATGCACTCTCTCTCAAATAAATAAAATATTTTTTTAAAAAATACCCTCCCAGAAATGAAATCTTAACTGGTCAGTCTGGAATTTCCTGGTCAGCAGTAGTGAGGTAATCACCTGACAGACCCCTTCCACCATTTCCTTACTAGGCAGGATGACTTTGGCAAGGTAGACTGTTTCTTCTCTTCACTAAAATTAGGTAACTACTACTTACCTTCAACTTGGAATCTACTAAAGTTCTAAAAAGACAACTACCCTTTCTTACCAGACTATCTACATACAACCCTTTAAAAAGGTTGTTTTTCATTTAGCCAAACTGCTCATAATCCTTCATTAATAAGAACCAAAAGATGACTTTTCAAATTCAACTTTAGTTCTCTTGAAAATAAGCCTGTGAAATGCTCCTTTCATATAAGCTTAGTTTAATATATTAATAGATTTCATTTAAAAAGTGGGTCTTCCTCTTCCTGATTCAGGACTAAAGTCATTTATATGAGGAAACACAAGAGGGTTCCAGACTGTGAAGAGTCAGAGTAGGGATGAAAGGGTATCAACACCTGGGAGTGGCCCAGCACAGGATGTCAGTGTCAAAGCAGGGTAAGGAAGGGTATCCATGCAGGGACAGCCAGGGATGAGGCACTGAACCCAAAAGAGTGGGGAAGGCATGGGGGGGGGTGGCAGGGGCAGTTAGTGAGAAGAGTCAAGATGCTAAGCAGGCAGAGGTGAGTGTCCACATGTGGGTGGTGGCAGTGGCTACAACATAAAATTGATTATATACAGGGGAAAAGTAAGTATTGAGAATAATGAAAGCTAAGTTTCATACTGTGAAAGAACGCAGTAGTAACAGAAAGGGTGAAAACTAGAGTGAATTTTGCAGTGTTATATTCTATCAGTACCATTAATGATTAACACAATCATATATTAATAATATTAAAATACTTACATTCACATATACTACACAAAGATAATATTTATGTATATGTACCTCTCCCAACTCTGCACTGAGAGGGTGTGAGCGCAGTGACTCCAATAAATGAGCATACTTAACACAGAATCTTGGCTTCTATTTTTTTTTTTTTTTTTGAGAGACCGCACGCACGCACACAAGCAGGGGGAGCCGCAGGCAGAGGGAGAGAGACAAGCAGGCTCCCCAATGAGCAGGGAGCCCGACAAGGGGCTCCATCCCAGGACCCCGGGATCATGACCTGAACCAAAGGTAGATGCTTAACTAACTGAGCCAACCAGGCGCCCCTAAGATCTTGGCTTCTAAAAACAGATTTCCACTAAACAAAAGCAGGGCTTTGAGAAATAGCTGATTCCCAGGGCTGGAGAAAAAAGATGACAAAATAAGCCTAGAATATTTTATCTTAGCAAAAAGGAAATATCCAAATAATGATTATGAAATATCAAAAGGGCATAGAAACCAGCTTGAATGGGTTCCCACTGGCCAAATCAGGACAATTTGAGCATTAGAAACAAGAAAACACATGTTTAGGCCATTAACACAAAATGGCGAAAGAGGGAACTCCAAGAGCCTACCCCTTCACAGTAACAGCAAAACTCAAAGCAAAATCTGTCAGAATCAGCTTTGTCAGAACTCTGAAACAGTCAAAGGCTTACAGCAATCAAGCACACTAAATCCAGAAAACAGAAATGGCAGGAAAGCTTTGTAGCATTTTTACTTGCCCTTAACCCCCATCTCTCCGGGGCACAATGGAGGTCCCAAAAAGCCAGTGGGTACCCAGGTCTCTGGTTCTGGGGCCCTGTAGAACTTATTCTCACAGAATTACGTTTGTATAAACCTGTCTGGGGGCTACCTAAGAAATGACAAGAGGTACTCGCCTTTGTTTTACCTAACATGGAAAGAAAAGCTGCTATGCTAAGGGCATTTTCTTCCAAACAGTAAGGGGTATGAACCTCCTCCTCCTTGGGACAAAGGTTTATAACTGAGTAAACAACAGCACACCTAAAGCATGGAAAGAAAGGCTGAGAATTTTCTTTGGGAAATTATGACATTGCAAAGAATCCCTTATAACAGGAGGCTTAGAAAACCACACAAATGGCCAGGGCAAGACACATGCTTAAAAAAAAAAAAAAAACCTGAGAAGACCCTCTTACTTCAACCTCAGATTACTCTTTAGAGTCAAAGAAAACAGGAAGTGAAGACTAAGATAGTTATAAACACTGTGGCTAATCTTTGAAGAAATGACCTAACACAGACCTAATGGGCAAAGATTGGGAGAGTTACTTTTTAACTTTATTTCTATTCCTTCTTGGCTCCAGACATGCATCTGCAACAAAACACTAGCTGAATACAGCAAAGGTAAAAGTGCCTCTTGTTTGAAGAGCTCTCAGAGCAGCATTATCCATGGACAACAGAAAAAAAACTGCTACTGTATTGCATTGAAATTACTTTAGTAATGAACCTTTAGTAAGTCTTATTAAAAGGCTGCAACCAGGGGCGCCTGGGTGGCTCAGTCGTTAAGCGTCTGCCTTCGGCTCGGGTCAGGATCCCAGGGTCCTGGGATCGAGCCCCGCATCGGGCTCCCTGCTCAGCGGGAGGCCTGCTTCTCCCTCTCTCACTCCCCCTGCTTGTGTTCCCTCTCTCGCGGTGTCTCTCTCTGTCAAATAAATAAATAAAATCTTAAAAAAAAAAAAAAAAAAAAGGCTGCAACCTGTCTCAGCAGTGCTGTGAGCACTAAGAGCTGGTTCCTTGTTTGACCCATGTGTGAAAAGATCTGTCATCTTTAGACAACATACTGATCCTAATGATAAACTTCTGTATTTTGTTCATCACGGATTTTTGCATTAATTTTTTAAATTTTACTAAAACATTATCTGAGGGCGCCTGGGTGGCTTAGTTGGTTAAGCGACTGCCTTCGGCTCAGGTCATGATCCTGGAGTCCCTGGATCGAGTCCCGCATCAGGCTCCCTGCTCTGCGGGAAGCCTGCTTCTCCCTCTGACCCTCCCCCATCTCATGTGCTCTCTCTCTCATTCTGTCTCAAATAAATAAATAAAATCTTTGAAAAATAAAAAAATAAAAAAAATAAAACATTATCTGAAAAACCAAAAACAAGAAACACTAAGCTAAGGGACCACAAGCTAAGGGACAGTGACTTCAGAGACACCCAAAACAAAGAACAGAAACTTTACAAAAATAGTTACAAAAAGTCACTAAACAAACCCCCAACTACAAACCCAAAGTAAGTAACCCTGAGGACTGGGGGGTGGGGTGGGGGGTGGGGGACACGACACACGACACATTCGGTTCCCAGCCTCCAAATTACAATATTAAAAATGCTCAATTTTCTACAAAAAAATTACAAAGCATTCAAAGAAATATGAAAGTATGGCCCACTAACGGGGGGGGGGGGATGAAAAATTACAAAACAGTCTCTCTGATGAAACACAGACATCAACTATCCTAAATACAAAAAGCTAAAAGAAACAGCAAGGTCTCAAAAAAAACAGAATATCCCTAAAGAGGTTAAGAATTACAGAAAGGGGGCGCCTGGGTGGCTCAGATGGTTAAGCGTCTGCCTTCGGCTCAGGTCATGATCCCAGGGTCCTGGGACTGAGTCCCACATCGGACTCCCTGCTCCTTGGGAGCCTGCTTCTCCCTCTGCTTCTCTCTCTCTCATGAATAAATAAAAAATAAAAGAATTACAGAAAGGAACCAAACAAATTCTTGGGCCAAAAAGTACAATAACTGAAATGAAAATTTCACTAGACAACTGCAATGGAAGATCTGAGCCAACAGAAGGAAGAACCAGATTAAGTGGAAGATAAGTCAATTAAAATTATCAGTCTGGAACAGGAAGGAAAAGAAAGAAAACTACAGAGCGTCAACCCTTAATTTTGACCTCCAACTTTCTAGTTAGATTCTTCTTTTAAGCTTGTTTTTTGGCTCAGTCGAAAGACCCTGAGGGCAAAGCATACCCAGAAGGGAACAGAAACTACCCTCTCAAGCAGTAAGGATTATCCTGAGCCAGCAAGACACCTCTGTCAGTGAATGACTCCGAGACAGTGACCGATTTGACCTTCACTGCCTACCTGCATGTACCCAACTCATCTTTGCTGCACATTTTCCTTATATAAACCTGGAAGTATTTTCAGCATTTTGGAGACAATCTTTGAGATGCTAGTCCACTGTCTTTCTGGCGTTGGCCTCACTGAAATAAATTCCTTTCTTGTTTCACCACTACTCGTATCTCTGCCTTTGGATTCTGTCAGCAGGGACTGGGCGAACCTAGTTTGTTTGGGAACCCCCGAGACAGGTGCTCTTGCACCTCTGCACCCCAGCTACAAAAAGACCTGTGGGACACCATCAAGAATACCAACATACACATAGTGGAAGTATGTAACATACACATACTACCTATTAAAATTCCAACATTCTTTTTTGCACAAAGAAGCCATTCTCAAATTCATTTGCAACTGCAAGGGATCTCCAACATCCAAAATAATATTGAGAAGAACAGAGTTACAAGACTCACGTTTCTGTGTTTCAAAACTTATTACAAAGCTACAAAAATAAAATCGCAATGGCTTAAGGACAGATATATAAACCAATGGGATGGAATTGAGAGTCCAGAAATAAAGTCATACATGTATGGCGGCCAGTTAATTTTTTACCAAAGCACTAAGACCATTTAATGGGGGAAAGAATGGTCTTTTCAACAAATGGTGCCAAGACAGATGGATATTCGATGGACTCCTATTCACACGATATACAAAAATAAACTCAAAATGGATCAAAGACCTAACTATAAAAACTAAAACTACAAAACTATCCGAAGAAAACATGGAGGTAAAGCTTCAAGATCTTGGATTTGGCAAGAGATTTTTATATACGACACCAAAAAGACAAACAACAATAGAAAAAAATGGCCTTCATAAAAATACGAAACTTCCATGGCAAAGGATATTATCTAGAAAGTGAAAAGACAGATAAATGAATGAAAAGAATGGGATAAAGTATTTGTAAATCATATCTTGATAAGGGTCTAGAGCACTGTGAATTGTGTAAGACTGATGAATCACAGAGCTGTACCTCTGAAACAAGTAATACATTATATGTTTAAAAAAAAAAAAAGACAGGAAGGGAAAAATGAAGATGGGAAAATCGGAGGGGGAGACAAACCATGAGAGACTATGGACTCTGAGAAACAAACTGAGGGTTCTAGAGGGGAGGGGGATGGGGGATGGGTTAGCCTGGTGATGGGTATTAAAGAGGGCACGTATTGAATGGAGCACTGAGTGTTATATGCAAACAATCAATCATGGAACACTACATCAAAAACTAATGATGTTGGGCGCCTGGGTGGCTCAGTCGGTTAAGCGTCTGCCTTCGACTCAAGTCATGATCCCAGGGTCCTGGGATCTAGTCCCACATCAGGGAGCCTGTTTCTCCCCCTGCCCCTCCCCCTGCTGGTGCTTTCTCGCTCAAATAAAATCTTTAAAAAAATAATAATAATACGTAATGTATGGTGATTAACATAATAAAAAATTTTTAAAAAATAAAGAACTCTTTCAACTCAACAACAAAGACAAAACATCCCAATTTTAAAATGGGCAAAGGACTTGAAAGACATCCCCCCCATTAAAAAAGAAAAAAAATAGTATCTATCAAGTATTGATGAAAATATGGGAGAAACTGGTACCCATGTACATTGTTACTGGGAAGGTAAATTGGTGCAAACACTGCAGAACAGTTCAGTAACTCCTTAAAAAGTTAAATATATACCGTATGACCCAGCAATACTATAAATACATGTGTGTGTGTGTGTATATATATATATATATATATATATATATGGATATATACCCAAAAGAAGTGAAAATGGATATTCAAGTATTTGCACACCAGTTCAATACCAGATCTATTCACAACAGCCAAGAGGAGGAAGTATTCCAAATGTCCATCAATACATCAATGAATAAACAAAATGTGGTGTATGTACACATATATTCATTATAAAGGAATGGTAAAGAATTAACCTCAAAAACATGCTAAATGAAAGAAGGCAGACCAAAGGTCACATATTGCACAATTCCAGTTATACGAAATATCCATGAGTAAATCCATAGAGACGAAAAGCAGACTGGTGGTTGCCAAGGATTGCAGGGAGGGAGGAATGAGGAATACTGCTAAATGGATACAGATTTTTCTTTTTGGGTGACAAAAATGTTCTGGAATTTAATAAAGGTGGTTTTACACCAGTGTGAATGTACTAAATACCACTGAATTGTAGGCTTTAAAATGGTTAACCTCATGTAATGTGACTTTGATTTCAATAAAATAAGAGTGCTGTACTACAACCCCTTGAATAAAACACCATCAATCCAGATATAAATGCATACACTGAAAAATTAAAAGAGGAGGTTATTTACACAATTTTAAGTACCTCCTACCACCCAAAATAAAAACAAAACCACTTATTACAATTCTGCAGTGAAATAGCCAGGTAAATAGCCTGGGAAATCCTTAATGAACAGATCAAAGTGAACATCATCAGTTATAGAACAAACTGAAATCGTGCGCCAGATGACAGAATGCAATGAGTAAAGAAAGCACTGCTTTACCTCTGTAATAGTCTAGTCAAAGATGCATAACCCAAAGAAGCACAGCCTGTCTGAACATGAGAAACGCCAACTAGAGAGACGTTATACCACAATAACTGGCCCATAATCTTCACGCATCAGGTTATAAAAGGAAAATCATTTTTAAAAAATGATCAGTCTGTGACACATGCTCATCCTAAATCTTTCGTGAGTCACATTTTAACTTTTAAAAACCATACTATGACATTTTATTCCATTGAATTTTGTTTTCATTGCTGTAATACCATAATGAAACTCTATTAATATTTAGGAGACACTTATTAACTACTGATTTACAGACTTTCCTAATAAAAAGTAAAAGAGGCCCCTCCCCTATAGATTCTGATTCCACACGTCTTAAACCGGACCTACAATTCTGTTTTTAAGTGATGATCATCAGGAAAGGATGGTAAATACTGCAATAAACATCAAGAAAAAAATCCCTGCCTAAGGAACATGGCCTCTAAAGGAAAATATTCTATAGCTTGACTATTTTTTACACTGGACCATGAAACAATATCCAGTAGCTTCTGTTATCAATATACTTAAAATTATAGATTAGACAAATATAACAGAACATTAATAAATTTCACAAGAACAAGAAACCTAGAATATTACAAATCCATCCTTTAAAAAGTTTCATCTTAATGTTTCCTTTAAACCTGGAATTTTCTTAGACCCTTTCTTCTTCCTCCTCGGTTTACCCTTTTCTTTAAAATATTTATTTATTTGAGGGCGCCTGGGTGGCTCAGTTGGTTAAGCGACTGCCTTCGGCTCAGGTCATGATCCTGGAGTCCCGGGATCGAGTCCCGCATCGGGCTCCCTGCTCAGCAGGGAGTCTGCTTCTCCCTCTGACCCTCCTCCCTCTCATGCTCTCTGTCTCTCATTCTCTCTCTCTCAAATAAATAAATAAAATCTTTAAAAAAAATAAAATAAAATATTTATTTATTTGAGAAACCATGTGCACCAAGTGCAAGTGCCAACAGGCAGGGAAGGGCAGAGGGAGAGATTCACAAGGGGACTCCCTGCAGAGCCTGAAGAGGGGCTTGATCCCAGGGCCCTGAGATCATGACCTGAACCAAAATCAAGAGTGGGATGCTTAACCAACTGAGTCACCCAGGCGCCCCCTCAGTTTACCTCTTAAATTATTCAAAACCTGCCCATGCTTTGCTCACCAGAAAAAAAAATGTTAGAGAACTGTGACTGTTAAATTGTTACATACAAAAATTGCTATGTTCACCCTCCAAAAAGAATTTTAAGGAGAAAAAAAGCATTACTGGAAACAGGATGCTTCTAATTCTCAAGTTTCCAGACTACTAAAGGTAAAATACACAAGGTAACTCAAGAGCTGTGAAACTTAAAATGAACTTCAAGACTTAATTTTCACTAAGAAAAAATATAAACCCTACTCTATAAACAAATTTTTACGCATTGAGCTTCTCTTTCCTCATAAAACTGAAGTAGGTTAAGTCACCCTGAAATTTTGTCTAATTCAGCTATGAGATCCTTTTTCTTATAAGGGTTGGTAATGGTACACTTTAATTAAGAATTATACTGCAAACAAGCTGGACTCAACTGGACTAAAACTGAATTCAAATAAACTCATTTACTCAACAGCCAATGTGGTCAAAGTGCTAAACAGCAAAGATACTTAAAGGCTCCAGAGAGTAGTCCCCCTAGAACATTCTAACACAGTTAACAAATAATTGTTTTAAAAAAAAAAGTGCACCCTCAAATCCATTATCAGAAAAGTTGAAGTATAAGTAAATTACCTTAAGTATTTACCATGAGAAAAATACCAAAGTTATAAGGGTTCAAATGAGGTAAACAGATACACTTTAAAAAAGAACAAAAGATATACTGGGATCAGCTTAAACATGTTCTCTGAAAAAGGGGCAGATTCACAAGAGATTAAGTAATTTACCCCTAAGCTACACAGCCAGTAATGACAAGACCTGGACAGTAAGAAGAACCCTAGATCCTTCTGCCTCAAAAGCCATGCTCTTTTGTTCACTATCAGTATCTCTCAAGTGCTCCCACACAAATTACTGAAAGTTAACTCATTCTCCTGCTCTGCCCTGCTCCCACCTCCAAACCCCACCACCACCCCAAATACATTTCACCCGAAATACATTTCAGCAACTAACCAAAGTAACTTATCTTCAAGTTTCATTTTACTTTATAAACTTACGAAAATTCTCCTTCCCATAAACATTTCTGATATATTTGTTTGCTCAATGACATAATTCATCAATAAACATTTATGGAGCAGCTACTCTAAACCAGCACTTTAAACAATATTCTCCTCCACAAGAATGCATACTATTATGACCGAACAGAGGGAAGAAGAAAGTGAAGAAGGCAGCAAGATTAGCTCATTTTTCCTGATACCAGAAGTGGCAATTACAGGTTAAAAAAAAAAAAAAGGTGCAATTAATGGTAAGGCTTATCCTCAAACTACCAAAATGTGAAATGCAGCAGACTAAATTATAATATCAAATTAATTCCATAATTGGTTACGTTGTGCTGAAACTCCACATCAGATTTATTTACAAAGAACAGTAGAAATCCTGAATTTGAGGACTGAAAGGGATGGAAAATTACTGACAAAAGTTAATTGTGAGAAAGAGAAAATGTGGGAAAAATTTTTATAATCTTTATAAAGATCTTTATAAGATCTTAGGAAGGTCTTTCTAAGTATAACACACAAATGATAAAAATGTATTTATATATTCAATCATAAGCATAAACACAAAAAGCATTCTACATGACAAAATTCACAACCAAGATCAAAAAAAACATGGGGGAAATACTTGTCACAAATAGCACATACAAAGGGTTGACTTCCCTTCATATATCAAATGTTCCTACAAATCAAGAGGGAAAAAAACTTAAAAGATGAAGGAAAAATATAAAGAACTGACAGAAAAGGGTCTTATATATGAAATATTTTCATTCTAATTCAAAAGAAAAAGGCAAAATGCCCAAGGAAAGTCTGATACCACATTAGTGCTGGAACTGTTAAGTTGGCATACCTCTATGGAGAGCAATTTAGCATAGCTTTCAAAATTACACTCAGAAATTCCACTTAGAAGAATGTACCCCAGGGATGCCTTGGGTGGCTTAGTCCGTTAAGCACCTGCCTTCGGCTCAGGTCATGATCCCAGGGTCCTGGAATCGAGTCCCACATTGGACTCCTTGCTCAGCAGGGAGTCTGCTTCTCCCTCTGCCTGCCACTCCCCCCTGCGTGTGGGGGCCTCCCTCTCTGACAAATAAGCAAATAAAATCTCTTAAAAAAAAAAAAAGAATGTACAAATGTATCCCCACATTTACAAGGATACTAGCATTGTTCATAACAGTAAAAAAAAGAAAGAAAAGAAACAATGCACAGCAAAAGAGATCTAGTTAAGTAGACATTAAGCCACCAATATAAAAATAGGGTAGCTTTACATATATAAATATGGAATAACCTTCCCAGATATTTCCTTAAGTAAAAAAGCTGTACAGCAAGGTGGACCTCAAGTTACCACTTATATTAAAAAGAATATAATGTGCTTATATACACATAAGGTCTCTCCAGAAAAATACATAACTAAGAGTGGTTTCTTCAGGTAAGAACTACAGTTGGGAAATAGGCATGAGGGGGTGACAATTTTCTAAAAACCCTTGTACTTCTTGTAATTTGCACTAGGTACATGTATTCAAAGTAATTTTAAATTCTCTTTACTCTGACTTAACTTTACCATTTCTTGAATCCTCTAACTTTAACATTACCCATCTTTTTCTGAAGTCATGTAAGCCTAAAACGCGGCATCCAAAGAGCAGCAAACAAGCTTCAACAAATGAATTTAGAAAATGAGCCTAACACTTTGAACTAGTCATTTCACAAACAGTTCAGAGACAGGATCCTTGATATGAAATGAAAGATTTGGAAATTCAAGTACCTTAACTTTTTCATTATGAAAACAATAGCCTAAAATATATACTTAATACATAAACATACAGACACAAACACACAATTAACTAGGCAATTTCTTTAGGGCTTTGGCATAATCTTTTCTTCAAAAAACAAAACAACAACAGGTTTTTATACAGGGGCACCTGGGTGGTTCAGTTGGTTAAGTGTTTGACTTCGGCTCAGGTCATGATCTCAGGGTCCTGGGATGGAGCCCTGCATCAGGCTTCCAGCTCAGTGGGAGAGTCTGCTTCTCCCTCTCCCTCCGCCCCCCTCCCCACCCCCACCCCCACTCGTACACCTCTCTCTCTCCAATTTTTAAAAATCTTAAAAAAAAAAAAAAAACAGGTTTTTATATAGATGTGAAACACATTTTTTTTTTAATGTGAAACACATTTTAAAGTTCCCAATGTCAGAGTACTCATCAGTGGTAGGTGAAAATTTTTTTTTTTTTTTTTTAAGATTTTATGTATTTATTTGACAGAGAGCGAGATAGCGAGAGCAGGAACACAAGCAGGGGGGAGTGGGAGAGGGAGAAGCAGGCTTCCTGCCGAGTAGGGAGCCCGACGTGGGACTAGATCCTAGGACCCTGGGATCATGACCGAGCAGAAGGCAGATGCTTAACGACTGAGCCACCCAGGCGCCCGGTAGGTGAAATTCTTAACCACTAAACCTACACACATACTGTAAATAACTGAAAATACATTATTAGGTAGAAATCTTACCTTATACAAAATTTTAGTCTTAATAACAGCTATTTAGGTAATTCTCTAAATTCTGAGTGTTAAGTTTTAGTTTCACATGTCAGGCACTGCCTGGACCTATAGCTATAACAAACCTTATACAAAATACAGATCTTAATCTCCCAAACACATAGAAAAGGGACAGTGTGAACTACCACCGCAGTCCTAACTTGCTTTCTACCAACCTAAGCCAATTTTGTCCCCAAGAGACTCTGTCCTCTCATCAAACTGTCCTTGAAGGTCCTAATTTTAAGGACTAACTTGAAACCATTTCACTCACATTTTCCCATTTCCACAATGTCCCTATAAGGACTCATTTTAATGGAAGAGACCAAAGAGTAATTCATGTGAAAAATCTGAAAACTACCAGTTGACTTAGAGGGAAAAACAAAGGCAACTAAGTTACATATGGAAAGTCCTTAAGACATCTTGACTATCAGGAGAATGCATTTTTCAAGTAGTTTTCAACCTAGCTAATATTCCATGAAACAATTATTTTATCACTCACTGTAACACAGCTTCAAGTTTAGTATCCTTGTAGAGCTTTAGTAAATAAGGAACCTTGTACGAAATCTTTAACATGCTTTTCTTAGAAGAACCAAATCAGGATCACACTGAGAAAATCTGTGATATCAAAAATAACTGAAACTCTGTGGACACAAATCTCCTTTTGTATCTTTGAGGAGTAAAGATTATGTCTCCTCTTCAAAAAAAAAAAATTAGTTAATATAAATTCTCATGGCCTTTCTCATTTCTGAAAATGAGGAGCCCAAAATTCTGTTCGCTCACTTGTTTCAAAGTTACTCCTTGAAACCTAAAGTGTGTTTTATCTTTTTAAACTTGACAGGACAATTTCACTAGGTTTTAATCCCTCCAACTCAACAGTTCAAACTAGGAAGCATTTTTGTATTAAGATTTTATTTTTAAGTAATCTCCACATCCAACATGGGGCTCGATCTCACAACCCTAACTAAGATCAACAGTCAACACTCCCTACTGACTGAGCCAGCCAAGCACCCCTAGGGAACATTTTTAAAGGCAAGGTCATAATGAATAAGCCCTTATCAGTCAGTTCTTTCAGGACGCTAATAGCAAATCCAAAGCCAGTCTTTAATCTAGCAAGCAGACTAGAACCTCATATAACTATTTAAATCTAGACAGAAAAAAAAGCTTCTAAATAATCTGACAACAAATCAACTAGGCTATAAATAATCCCCTCACAAATTTCTCCTAGCCCACAAACAGTTAAACTGCAGTTCTATAATAAAAATACCAACTGCACATACTCAATTCTGGGGGAAAAGTAAGTTAACCTAAATTATCTAAGATGTTAATTCTTTTACTCTGCAAGTAAGTGCACTAAGGATATAACAAATGAGACAAGGTCCCCCGCCCTCAGAAGAGTATGTGATAAATATGAGTGAAAGTAAGCCAGATAATTAGAGAGTGTGCATTGAAAGAAATAAATAGGATAAACAGATAAGAGAAACCAAAGGGTATAGGAAGGGGGGTTGCCCACTTTACAGAGAATGGTTACAAAGTCACCTAGAATCTAACACATAAACTAAAAACTGAGCTAACAAAGGGAAAACAGAAGAATGAGCAAGCATAAAGGCCCTAAGACAGGAAGGAAAATGGCTAGTGTGTTGAAGGAAGACAAAGAGGGCCTTTAAAGGCAAATGGTCTAGGAAGACATTAAGGAAGGTTGCAGAGAAATGGAGGGAACAAACAATTCTTACAGGCTAGCGTCCACATGTTATTCTTAAATCCAGTGGGAACACCTGCTCTATGAATAACAAACTACAGGGTTGGTGCAAGAATGGCAGAGGAACGAAGTTATAAGGCTACAGCAATAGTTCAGGTTAGAGAAGATGGTGGCTTAGACAAGTCCAATGGCGGTAGAATAAAAAAGGACTTATTTCAAAAAGATTTGCTAAATGATTAGACGGGAGGAAAAAGTAGAAATCAAAGGTGATTTCCAAGTTTTTTAGCTTGAACAGATGGACAGCGTATCCATTTACTGAACTAGGAAAGAATGGAGAAAGTATGGAGCTAAGAAAGACTCAAATGAGTGCAGTTTGGGATATATTAAATTTGTAAACTAAGTGAAGAGGCCAAGAAGGCCATTAAATTACAATAGTAGAATATGGGGAAGAGATCTGGACTGCGGATTTATATTTGAGATCATTTGCATACCATTTCCCAGGTTACACAAATATTACCTCAAAAGAATGTAATGCATTGTCCTTTCATCAATTTTAAACATGTTATAAAATGCAATCTAAGTATACCTAGTTTGGGGTGCCTGGGTGGCTCAGTTGGTTAACCATCGCCTTCGGCTCAGGTCATGATCCCAGGGTCCTGGGACTGAGCCCCACGGGCTCCCTGCTCAGCAGGGGAGTCTGCTTCTCCCTCTGCCCTTCCCGCCTCCCTTCATTCTCTCTCTCTTGCTCTCGCTCTCAAATAAAAAAACCTTTTAAAAAATAATAAATATACCTGGTTTCTGTTTAGTTTCGTGCTTTCAATTTACATTTTTACCTATGCTCCCAATACAGTCTTCTCCTTCCTGGTCGATCATAATGGCCCTCAACCATTACTATCTACGTGATGCAGCCATAACAATACTGCTAAATAAAGTCTGCATCATTTTACAATTTCAAAGCATTCAGCACTTATTATTTCACTTGAGTCTAATGATAACCTTGTGAAGCAGGAAAAGAACCAGTTTTATTAGGGCAGGAAATAAGAGGCTTATAAAGGCTGCCCTGGCCATCATCAAAAGGCCATTATTTACTAGAAGGGATGAAACCACAATTCAAGTTTAAGGACTCTATTTACTCTGCATTCAGAGAAAAGAGCAGACCAAGTAGAGTTCAGGAATCTTACATTTTTGCCTCATTTGCTACTAAATGCTCAGCACAAATGAAACAGCAGGCATACAGTAGGCACTGAAACATCTACTGAGGCAATGAACATCTTCTCTAGCAAACTAACAGTCAAGAAATCCCAGAACCTCTGGTGAATCAATGTTTTAAATTCAGTTGATAGTTTGCATCCTCCTTTCTCATTTCCAACATAGAAATATTATCATTTATTTCAAAGTATGTTCAAGTATAAATTAGATAATACCTAACACTTCAAGCCACACAAAGATTGTTCCATCAATTCAAGATGGCATTATTTTGCAACAGGTCTTACTTCACAGGCCCATAAAAACAATTTCTTTTAGTCCACATTTCCTATAAAAGATTTTTAAAAAGATATCAGGATTTTAAAATAAAGCAGAAAAATTCAAATGCTAGCATCCATATTTATCAACTACAGACTTAACATATATAGCAATAGTAAGTACACATACAGGAAACTGATTTTCAACAGAGGTATTTCAAAGTGATTCAAGGGGTAACAAAGCCTTCTCAACAAATGATACGGGGACAACTGGACGTCGTCTACAATATTTAAAAAAAAAAAAAGAAAAATAGCACCTCAACCCTTTGCTCACACCACACGCCAAAAAAAAAAAAAAATCATTCAAAATGCATCAAAGACCCAAAGTATAAGCCAAAATTTCTATTGGAAAGGAGAAAATCCTGTGACCTTGGGTTAGGGAAAGATTTCTTATGACACAGAAAAACACAAACCAATCGTACTTCAAAATTTAGAATACCTGTTCTTCAAAACACACTATTAAGAAAATGATGGTGGGGCGCCTGGGTGGCTCAGTCGGTTAAGCGGCTGCCTTCTGCTCAGGGCATGATCCTAGGGTCCTGGGATCCGGTCCCGCAGGACTCCCTGCTCGGCAAGAAATCTGCTGCTCCCTCTCCCTCTGACCTTCCCCGTGCTAGTGTGCGCTCTCTCGCTCTTAAATAAAATCTTAAAAAAAAAAAAATGATGGCAAAACACAGACTAAGAGAAATTATGTGCAAAACATATATCTCATATACATGTATCCAAAATACATAAATAATCCTTACAATTCAACAAGACAATCTCATCTTTTTTAAATGGGCAAAAGATCTGGACACCACCAAAAAACATTATTAGGGAAATACAAATTAAAACCACAATGCAAATTCAAACTATACACCCACTCCACAGATAAAACTGAAAGACTGACATCAAATACTGGCAAGAATGCAGAACTATGTAGCCTATATTGCTGATGCAAATTTAAATGGTTCAGCACTCTGTAAGACACTGGCAAGTTTTTAGCAGAGTCAAATACACAAAATTTATATGACCCTGCAATCACATTGCTCAGTAATTTTCCCAAGAGAAATAAGAACACTTCTCCTCACCAAATCCAGTGTGCAAATGCTCATACAGACTCTACTCACAATAGCCAAACACTGGAAACAACCCAAACGTCTAGTAACCAGAGAATGGATAAACATTTGTTGTGTATCCAAACAAGAGAATACCACTTAGCCATAAAAAATATTGGGTTGTTAATACATGCAGTAACATGCATGAAAAAAATCAGCAACAGAAGTGTACAGTGTTTGGTTCCCTCTTTATGAAATTCTGGAAAACAATACACAATACAAAAGACAAGAAAAACAGACTGGTGGTTTCCAGAGCATAGGGGTGAGGGAAGACGACGGTCTGTAAAGGACAATAACGTAACTTTCTGGGTGATATACATGTTCTACATTCTCAGGTGATGGGATTACACAACTGATTTGTAAAAAAAAAATCTTCAAACTGTACACTTAAAGAGTGAATTTATGTATGTAAATTATACCTCAATACACCTAGTTTAAAAATGGGTTCACATTTCATTAAAAAAAATGAATAGGGGCACATTCTTTCATAAAAACCAACTCCCAAAATGTTATTTATTATTATAAATACATACAGATAATAGTGTTTCCCTGTATTACTTTGACCCTAAATTTATATTCTCTACTCTGAGGAATTATAAAGTAATCCCACAATTTTCCCTCTACCTTCAGGACCAAGTCCACCAATCCAAACTGAATACTGATTTTCACCTTCAATTTGTAGTAGAGGAAAACTGATAATTACTTTCCTTTTGGTCATTTCTACAAATACCAAATACCGTCACTACACTGTATGATAGCTTTAATGTTGGCTAACTGCCCATTCAACTGAAATGGCAGTAAATATTAGAAAGATAAATGAAACATACTCTAATCAATATATTATTAATCCACCTGAGGGACTTTTCTTCCTAAAAGGACAAGAGTACTTAAGAACATTAGTCGCTTGTTTCTTTTAAGAAGGCCAAATAGAGTGTTTTGGAAATTTGTGAGAATGTTTTGGAAAAATCAGTCTTCTAGAACTGTCACATGTGTGCTACTACATATTAAAATTCATTATTATAACCATCTTTTTCACTTTAGGAGCGTATTAATATGATCTTATGTGCATAAAATTTTATTTCAGGTTAATAAAGGGAACTTTAAAAAGTACTTGTTATGAAAGTTCTATGGATCTGATTAGATTCTGTACCACTGTCTCTAGAACTGTGCTGTCCAATATGGCAGCTAGGAGCTACATGCTGTTGTTTAAATTCACATTAAAATTTAACTTAAAATTCAGTTCCTCATCTGCACTAGCCACACTTCAAATAAGGACATATGTCTAGCAATTACCATACTGAACAGCGCAGACATAGAATGCTTCCCTCATTTCACAAAGTTCTATTGGACAGCCCTACTCCAGAATAAGATCTACTTAGAACACTAAGAAAATTAACTATAACAGAGTACAGATAAGCAAAATTCAAATCCCTACTGTCACTTACTGATGACCTAAGGTAAATTAATCTCAAAGTTTCTTAACTCATTAAATGGAAATAGCACTTACTTCACATGGCAACTGGGAAAAGCAATTTCTAATCTAAAATACTGTAAACACTGGTTATGAAGTGATCCAAAAGGAAAATATTCCCGAATGAGAATAAACCCATGTTAACAGTATATTATAAAAAAGTCACAACTTACCTCACTAAGGATAAGAAAATTTTGTAGCTGGCTAAGAATAAAATAAGTTATCTTCTCAATCCTGAAACAGAGTAGTATTTTTACCTTCCTCATATTCTCACCTTAAAAACTTGAACTATGAGCCATCATAGGTGAAGTCTAGGCTCTGGATATACAGAATGTGTAGGTTCAGAAGTATCACTTACTGACTGTGTGACCTTCGTGACTTAAATCTCTGTGCTTTCATCTTCTCATTTGTGAAATAAGAATAAGGCATTCCCACCCACAAGAACCATGAGGATTAGTTAATTCACTTAAAAGGCTTAATACAGCCTGCAATGTGGTAAGCACTGATAAATAGTAGTTATCAAAATCTAGTCATCGTAACAGGTGTTGATTTCCAGAATATATCAAGAACTCCTACAACTCAAATTTAAAACTGGGTGGAGGACTTGAATATACTTTTCTTCAAAAAGATAAAATGGCCAATAAGCAAATGAGAAGACCTAAGTAATCATTAGAGAAATGCAAATCAAAACCACAATGAGATACCACTTCACAACCACTAGGATGGCTATTATCAAAAACATCAAAGAAAACAATGTTAGAATATGGAGAAAGTGGAACCCATGTGCACTGATAGTAAATAAAAATAGTGCAGCCTTGATAGCTAACAGTATGGTGGTTCCTCAAGGAATTAAAAATAGAACTACCATATGAACCAGCAAGTCCACTTCTGGTATATACCCAAAAGAATAAAAAGCAGGGCGCCTGGGTGGCTCAGTTGGTTAAGCGACTGCCTTCGGCTCAGGTCATGATCCTGGACTCCCTAGATCGAGTCCCACATCGGGCTCCCTGCTCGGCAGGGAGTCTGCTTCTCCCTCTGACCCTCCCCACTCTCATGTGCTCTCTCTCATTCTCTCACTCTCAAATAAATAAATAAAAATCTTTAAAAAAAAAATAAAAAGCAGGAATTAAAAAAAAAAAACGCAGGGATTCAAACAAATATTTGTACACCCATGTTCACAGCAGCATTATTCATGATCTCAGAAAGGCAGAAATAACCAAAATGTCAATTTACAGATAAATGGATAATCAAAATGTGACACATACACACAATGGATTATTCTTTTGTTTAGGAAGGAAATTGATTCTACCACATGCTGTAACATGGATGAACCTCCAGGACATTATGCAAGGTGAAATAAACCAGTTACAAAACAACAAATACTGCACAATTCCACTTAGAGTAAGTACCTACAATAGTCTAATTCATAGAAATACAAAAGTAGAATGGTGACTGCCAGGGCTAGGGAGGGGGGAAATGCAAAGTTAATGTTTAATGGGTACACAGTTTCAGTTTGGAGAGATGAAAAAAGTTCTGGAAATGGAAGGTGGTGATGAATGCACAACAATGTGAATGTACTCAATGCCACTTAAATATACACTCAAAAATGGCTTTTTTTTTGCCATGATAAAAAAAAAAACCTTTCCCTCATTATAGTGATTTCAAGATTAGTATGAAAGGGGGGGGGGGAACCTTACCTCCAAAGCTCAGACTATAGCTATAAATGTGGAAAGATTTAAATCTCCTGAATTTATACAAATTTAGAATATACTTTCTTCTCTAAAGTTGTAACAGCCCAACCTGCTAATTGTGGAGTGAAGACTGGCTAATTCCAATTATGCTGACAACTACTGGTTGGGAAAGATTACCTCCTACTGTGGTTTTTGTGAGTATGTCCACAAATTCTTTTGAGGAAAGATGAAACCTAACTACACTCCTTGGTTTCAGGCTAGACTTAATGACTTGTTTGGAACAAAAAGAATGTGGCAGAAATGACTTCTGGAATAGGTCATAAAAGATAGCCTGGCTTCTACCTATCTCTGAGATCACTTGCTCCAGGAGCTACAGCTGCCACATTTTAAAGAAACTCAAGGAGGGGTGCCTGGCTGACCTAGTGGATGCAACTCTTTTCCTTGGGGTTGTGAGTTCGAGCCCCAAGTTGAGTGTACAGATTACTAAAAACAAAACAAAACAAACAAAAAACCCCAAGGAGTTGGAGATCCACAGGTGGTTAGGAACTGAGTCCTCCAGACAACAGCCAGCATCAACTGCTGCCAGGCCAATGAGTACACCATCTTGGAAAAAAGATCCTCCAGCCCCAGTCAAGCCTTCAAATATCTGTAGCCCTGGTAACTGTATCTGAGACTTTATATATTAAAGACCTACAGGGAGCCAGAACCACACAGGTCTAACGGCTGCCAAACTTCCCACCCACAGGTTATCACGTGAGATAGTAACTATTATTTTTTTTAAACTCACTATATTTATACTCATTGAAAAGCAAACTAATTTCTTTAACTAGTATGCAAACATAGAGGCAAAGACAATTTTTCAGTTTAAGAATTTTTTTTTCCAGTTTTTTTTTTTTTTTTTTTTTTAAGTAGGCCCCAGGCCCAGCATGGAGCCCAACACAGGGCTTGAACTCACCACCCTGAGATCAAGACCTGAGCTGAGGGGTTCCTGAGTGCCTCATTCAGTTAAGCATCGGACTCTTCATTTTGCCTCAGGTTATGATCTCAGGAGGGTTGTGAGATGGAGCCCAGTGTGGAGCCTACTTTAAAGTCTCTCTCCCTCTGCCCTTTCCTCTCCCCTCTTCTCACTCGCTCTTTAAAAAAAAAAAAAAAAAAAGACCTGAGGAGCAATTAAGAGTCAGACACACTGCCTGAGCCATTCAGGAGCCCCTCAGTGTGTATTTGCAAGTTCTGAGTTTCAAAGGAAACACAACATATTTAACAATTTTAAAACTTTTTCTTGCTAAAAATAAGTACAGAAAAAACTTTTTTAAAAAGGTTTCAAAAAAATATAATGAATAAGCTGAATTAAAGGGCAGAAAATGAAACACCAAAACACTGCACTCACCAAGCTGTGAACAGAAAGATGACTCAAGAACAAGAAAATGAGTGGGATACCTTGTATAAAAAGACGCAGAAACTAGCAATTACTTGAAAGAATATAGACCAAAAGCCTGTAACTATTCTGCTGGGTGTGGCAGCTAACAAAAAAGGGGAAAAGCAAAGCAGGTAAAACTGAAAAACATCCAACCACAAAAGGTTTATCAGTAATTCTAACATTTTGTTTTTCTTTTTTTTTTTTTTTTTTTAAAGATTTTATTTATTTATTTGAGACAGGGAGAATGAGAGACAGAGAGCATGAGAGGGAGGAGGGTCAGAGGGAGAAGCAGACTCCCTGCCAAGCAGGGAGCCCAATGCGGGACTCGATCCCGGGACTCCAGGATCATGACCTGAGCCAAAGGCAGTCGCTTAACCAACTGAGCCACCCAGGCGCCCAACATTTTGTTTTTCTTGAGTCTCCTGTTCAAAGTAATGGACCTGCTCCCCAGAAAAATATATAAGCACTCCCAAAATGATCGATTTTAGAGAATTTTCAAACCACTGTCTCCCACACCCACCTATGTGGCCAAAAAAAACTGACGTTAGGAAACCCTGACATATAAAACATTTAAAAAAGGGGAGAAGGGGACAGGGAATACATCTCTTTCCAACCTGCTCTCCTTAAATATGCCAAATCCACCACCCTAAGTGAGGGCTGCTGAACTAACGAAACCAAGAGCTATCCTTCTGGCCACAGAAGAAACTATGGGGAAAAAGAGAATGGAGCTAAAAGGCAAAGAAATTTAGTTCGTTACTTTCTTGATCAAGGACCAAGCTAGGATAATAAATGAAACTGGAAATGGGGAGGGGCAGGGTATGAATGGGTTTCCGGTAATGCCATTAACAGATACAGAAGAAGAAACAACTTCAGACTGTAACAAATACTGATTTGACATGTACTTATCAGAATCTCAAAATACTGGAAATTAGAAAAAAACATTACACATATATTACACTTTACAATTAACAAAAAGCCTTCATATAAATTATTTCCATCAGTTTTCTGGAAAAGCCAAGGCCAAAGAGCTTTGGCAAATACACAAGGTCACATAGGCCCCTTTCTAGATTTTCCAAATGCTAAACCGAAAATGTCCTAACTCCCAACCATTTCCCTTTTTCTACCTGGATCTAAATCGTTATTTTAAAAATTTTATCAAAAATTAAACAGAAAAAAGGTGGTTATGTCGAAGACAGATAATCTGGCCTGCGTTTAGGGTCTATCCTCACTTGCTAACTTTACACTCATATTAGAAGTTCCCATCCTTATTCCTACCTACTCTGTAACTCTCTAAATTTCATTTTTTTTTTCTTTCTTCTTTTCCCATTCCTGTTATTTCCTTACTATTCCTTCTTTCCTCCATTCTCAAGTGTTAGGAACTTTAAGCAAAAAAAATCTATGGAATACATCAAAAACTAAGGATGTAATGTATGGTGATTAACATAATATAATAATAAAAACCTATGGACTAATCTCAGTTCAAAACCAGAGAAAAAGTAAAACAAAGCTAACATGCATTTAGCTTCACCAATGTGCAAAGAGAATGTGGGTGTATAAGATAGAAATATAACCTGAAAGTACATTTTAATTTTTAGCTAACTAAAGTTTTACCAGATAGTTACAAGTAGCAACACTAACAACACCTTCTCTTCTACTTTTTAGCTTAATTCCAAGTTCCACTAGTAATCAATATTAACCAAAGAGAACTCCAAGTTCCACTAGTAATCAATATTAACTGAAGAGAAGCAGTATATAGAAGAAAAAAACAAAAATATCAGGGATAATGCTCAAATAGGCGTTAATGAAATACAATTCACAAGAAAGCAGTATAGCATAGTGATTAAGAGTATTGAGCCCTCCAGCCAGAGTTGGAGATTTGGTCAAAACTTCTATCTAACCCTGTTCCTAACCAAGTTACTTTCTCCCAGACTCAATCTCCTAAAATCTTAATTTTCTCACCTGTATAACTGTAACTATAATAGCACTTTCTTCATAGAATTATTCTAAGAGCTAAAGTATACTATGCAAAGTTCACAGCAAAATATGTGACACAATCATCTATAAATGTTAATTACTATGATTATTATTTTTAGACCTACAGTCTAGGCACAGGAGATTAAAAAAATGGAGTAGGGTAGACAGGAGGAAAAAAGGTGGGGGAGGGGGAGAAGCAGCCCAGCAATTGTTCCAATTACTATTGCTATCTATTTTGATGCCAAGAATATAATAAAATATTTATCAAAATGTTCAAGTAAGTAAATCTGTCCATGAACAATTTCTGTAAGCAAACTTCACCGATGTGAGACTATTCAAAGATTAAAGTTAATTCTTAAAAACCCTGTCTCTGGAATTATCTTTATCCTGGTAACATGGCTTTGGGTAACAACAGTAGGAATAATTTAAAGGAAAATAATCATAAATAATGTTCTTTTCTATGAAAAGATTATTCATTTCCACTTCAACTTCTTAATCACATTTAAGAGGCATATTCCTAGACCAGTAACTTGAAAAACCATTAAATTGAGAAATGCATATAAGAGCAGTCCCTTCTGAAGGGAAAAGGTGGTTGAATGGTCTCGCCATTTTTTTTAATATAAATCAAGGTGAAAGCTCAATTAGAAGTACTACACACAGTTCTGACAGACAAAACAAAAATAACTCAGTCTATTTTAACAGAGAGGATTACTTAATTCTAATCTCAATTTTAGATCAGAAAATAAACGCTTTATTTGGATACCTACATTGTTCTGGACTGTACTACCTCTTCTGCTCTAAGTGAGATAAAAGAATTCAATCAATAGCATAGGAAAAAAAAGTTCCGGTTTGGTATAAGGGGAACAACTGACAAGTTATAAAGCCATCTTGGCAAAATGTTCAAAATTACAATCTTTTATCTAAGAAAGGTAATTAAACGAAATAAACTCTCATTTTAGCTACACTAATATATTCACTAATAGTGTCTAAATAATAAATTTTAGTGGGTTTTTTAATAACAAACATTCCTATGCCTAGGAATCACTGAAAAACCCTAATAACTAAGGGTAAGTAAAAACAGTACTATTCAATACTGAAAAATTGAAGTACTATTAAAACATAATTCTCCTTTGTCAAAGGATCTATTACAGCAATACTTCCAACTTTTTAAAAAAACTTTGTTTATAAACTTAAGTCAGCATAACCTTCCAAAAAGAAAATATATCAAGCTATTTAAAAGAATTATGAATTGTGATGAAAATCAGGTTTAAAAACCAAGTCATATGTTAGAGTTTACACTAAATTACCTAACTAAATAACAACACTAAACTCCCTTTAGAAAGCAGCCTAAAGAAAGTAACTGGCTAGCAAGACACATAAAATATTTGTTGTTTTTTCCTACCTTTTTACCAATCTATGAATCCATAAAAATTAGGGTGAATACTCACCAAAGGGATTTTCTTTACTTCATAAGCACAAAAATGTAAAAATATGGATTGTGTGACCTGAAATATTCTTAAATCTTAACTCTTTCTGCATTTCAATTTACTTAATGGTAGGTAGTCTTCAGACTGTCCAGGAAACTGAAGCCAAGCAGTATTATTCCAAGAAACTGAAAGGCTTCCAAAATAGAATAAACTTGACTCTTATTACAGTTTACAAATGAACATGTGATTTGCTCACCATACAATACTTACAAATTCCAACAGGACTGCACAGGAAGGTGTTGGGTTTTTCTCTGTAATCTTTATGTTTTCCAGTTTGTTTTTTTATTTTGTATCCTCTGAAATAATATCCAAGTTCTTTGAAGATACTTAACCTATGACTATTTGACATAGAGTTACTTCAAGTCAGCTACCCATACTTCTGTTTTAAAGTTTTCATATGGCTATCTCCAGAATTAGCCAAGTTCCTTGGATTTAAGATTTTAAAGTCTTCTTTATTATTCCATGTACTTGTCACCGTTGTACTTATCCACTCCAGATGAAATATCCAATTTATGAGCCAAAAAGCAAAAACAAAAAGAAAATTTCACATCTGAAGAGCATTCCTAAACATCAGCATATAGGGAGACACATAGCTATCTCAATACTACCATGCTGCTGGAAAACTGCAACATCTTAAATTTCCACGTAAATAAAAGATAAAAGGGAAAAAACTCTGTCTTCTTTCAATGTCTTCATTTAGAAAAGCTGTCCCATTGTGACATGAAAAGGGCTGAGGTCAAAAATTCCTAAAACTTTTAATAAAGGTAAAAATAAACTGCCAAGAAACTTCAGCAATATTTAAACAGTAATTTGAAACTGCCGAAACTACTCAGTACACAAATCAAACATATCTTACAGTTTTGGCTGAAGAACAACTAAAGGGGGGGGGGGGGGTAGGGAAGAAGCAAAAAAAAATACCACCAGCTGAAATAATTTAAACAGTTATATAATCCGTTTGAACCAAAATACTGAAGAAATGCCTGGGTCCTTTTAGTAGCTTGTAGAATTGTTCACTACTATTAAATTCACTTCAGAGATGATTCTTGCCACTTTTAATAAACTTCTGGGGCAAAATTATCCAAAAACATTGTAATCCCAAAATGGCCACTTCAAATATCCGGGGCCTTTTACACAAAACCTAGAAGATGATCTTCATATATGAGTAATTCAATCACCTGTAAAAGTTATAAAAAAAAAAAAACTTCAATTACACACTGAATTTTAATTTTGAGCTAAAAATTAACCCCAATCTTGAAGAATCAACTTCTGGAGAGAAATTCACTTCTACGTAATTCTACTGGGGTCTGAAAAAAGGCTCAGCCCAAGCAAGCGCCCCGAAACAGTCTACTGGGTGAAAAAGACTTTAGAATAAAAGAGGAAAAGGTGAGAGATGATGTTACGGAGGACAAGGAATGATTTCAACTGGGAAGGGGGTGCGGATATAATACGGGGGAATTATATAAACCTCCTATACTTTTCGAGTAAAAAATTAAAACTATGAAACTGGCCCACACCTTATAAAAGATTTTCTCTATTTTCAATTCACTGGGCCGAAAGAAAATGAACAGGCAGGTGTGGTGCCAAGGAGCATTAGTAAATACAACTCACAAAAAAAAGGATATAAAGAGAAAGACGCTCTCTCCAAATTAGAATGTCTAAGAGACATTTTCCCCACTAAGGGTAGAAAGTAGGGAGGTGAGAAATGGGGCAAGAACGTTCCTTAAATTCGCCTGAGGGTGAGACTTCCCCGGCTTCTGAGAGCAGCTGTGGGATAAAGGTGTCGGTCCCCATTTCCCTGAATTAAGAAAACAGGTTTCTCCCAACACTGAGGGGGTGGAAGGTACCAAACCGTTCTCGTAAATCCCATTAAGAGTGGTTCTCTCCAAAACCAGAATAGGTCCCTTCAGGCCCCACAGGACTCCGAGGGACATGGTAGCATTCGACTCAATACACAGCTACGACCACGGACCCGGGAGAGGAGGAAAAGAGCGGGCGCGCTACTGAAGAAACCACCGAAGGCCACAACTCGGCCTCGACTCCGTCAGCCCTCTTAGAGGAGCAGTAGTGCCAAAGGAGGCGGGCATGTGTGAGAGGCCGGAGGAAGGAAGACCCAGCACGGAGGGCGTCGGATCCGTTCTCAGCCTCCGCCAAACATCCCCCAGCCACCGAGCCTAAGCCATCCACCCCCTCCCCACAACCGCCACCCCCACTCCACCGGGGCCGAGTAAATATCTAAAGGGGCCTCTCGCCGCCGTCCTTCCGTCTCTCTCCTTGCTCTCCGCCACCCCCCCCCCCCACCGCGTCCGAGGGCAGCCTCACACCTCGCGCCGCCAACGCCGCTCCCGACCCCTCAAACCCCAACGCCGACAGGGGCACCCTCCTTCCTCCCCCAGACTCCAGCGTGGAGCACAGAGGACGGTGTTACCTTCTGCTACACCAGAGGTGCCCCTGGCCTGGGGGTGCCACTGCGCTCGATCCCGGGAGGAGGTTTTCGGTACTTTGAATAATCCCCTTTTGCCGCTTTTCCCTCCCCCACAACCAGTCTCGGTCCCAAAATGGCGCCGACCCGATCCGCAATGTTCTGGGTCAAGTCTCGCGAGATCGTGGAAGGTGGCGAGGCGGGGAAGGAACTAGAGGGGTTGAGGAGAAGGGAGGGGAAAGGCGGGGCGAGGAGAAAGAGGAGGGATAAAGGGTGTGGAAGAAGCAGTGCGAACGAACCTACTGGGCGGGGCAGTAGGAAGAGCGCCTCCACCAGAGAACCTTCTGGCCCAAGCAACCGCTCACGCCCTGGCCGAAAAAGCTCCGCCCTCTACGTCGGGCGACTGGGGCGGGGGGGAGGAATGAGGCGTGGCTACGTCTGGGGGCGGAGCGTCGAGGAAGCCCCGGAGGTAAGGGCGCGTGGGGGGCGGTGGCTCCGCGCAGTGACGTCAGGAGCAGCTGGAGTCGGGGATTACCCCCTGCTGCTGACGTGAGGATGGTGAACAATCGGGAACGTTCGGTGGAAGGGGGAATTCCCCGCCGCTCCCTGAGGAGCCCCTCCTCCCGCCCCTCCCCCGCCCGGGGCCGCCCGGGAGCCTGGGATGGTGGGGCCTTCGGGAGGATGAGAAGAGAAGGCCGAGCCGGGACGCAGCCGCGCGAGCTAGAGTGGCGCGTGGCGCGGCGTCTTCCCTGGCTGGACGCTCGGAGCGGCCGCTGCGCGCTTTACTTGCCGGGTACCGCGCTCGGGCCTGGGCGGAAGAGAGATCACATGCTCGGCAGTACACGGCCCCGCGCGGGCGGAGCGCTGGCCGTGCAGGCGCGGGGCTAATTGGGCGCCCAGCAGCAGTGAATCCACCATCGTATGCAAATACGAGTGTGTCGGACGTAAATAATTCGGACGGGAGGCCGGTAGCTGACGAGAGGGGACTAATTCGGTGGCAGCAAAGCTCAGATTCTCAAAGGGTAAAAATGGCTACTAGATGTAATCGTGCCAGTCATTTTTCTTTCTGCTAAGTCTACGGGAGGTGAGAATTATTATTATGGCCCACACACCCCACAGTTTTGTGTGTTTTTTTAATGAATTTCATGATACTCACAGTTTTCTAATTGAGATACTTTCTCGCTTTGTAACTGAAAGCTCACTTTGAAACCTGTGAAGTTAGCTTTCTAAGAGGAAGAAAAGTAACCGCATGTGCTTAGGGGAAAATGTGGGGGGAGGTGTCTCAACGAGAGAAAATCCAGTAAATAAAAAGTCCGTGGCTCTCCGCACTCCCCCAAGCTACAAAGGCTTCATACACAGAAATTTTATGGTCATTTTATATGCATTATGGGGTTTGTAGTTTAATGGACTGCTTCTAAAAGCTCCCCGATAGAATGTTTGAATGTAAACTCAACAAAAATTACACTTCCCAACCTTTTGGTCTGCATCGAAGAGAGAGACACTTCTTGTAATTAATACCTCGCCGAGAGCAAAGAAAAGAAAAGAGCATTAACACAAGCTGGATGCCTTGTCTGTGCTAGGCATGTTGTCTTTATACCAACTTATGAAGTGGGTGTTGTTTGTCGCGTTTTGCAGATGAGGAAACTGGTTCAGGTCAAGTCATGTACTTAAGGTTGCGCGACATGGAAGCTGAGCGCCACCAACTTGGCTGTCCATCTTCAACGTGTTAGAGAGTCTTAATCCACATTCTTTCCACCACACCACAGTGCTGCAGTATAAATAATTTATGTATTGGGACAGGACCTGCTTCTCTATTTCTAAGCATGATGTGCATTCCAGAAACAAACCAAAAATAGGTAATTTGAGCACACAAATTGTGCCTTTCCAATGGCACAAGACATAAAGTTAAAAAAATAATAAAATGGAGAAACAATTTAACATTCACACAAACTGCTTAATATTTAATTATACATACTCAGTTACTATTAATGTCTAATAATGTTCGGTTTACATAATAAATATATCAAGAGCTCTTACAAATCATGAAGGAAAAGATAACCATACTATCTCTTAGAAAGTCAAAGGACAAAAACAAGCTAGTCATGTGTATGTCAAATTATATGAAAAGATGTTATACCTCAATAGAAATTTTTTTAAAAATGAAAATAAAACTAACGAGATACTACTTTTCACCTATTAGACTGGCAAAAATTTTAAAAGAACCTAGATGAGGGTAGAAGGAATAGGTATTTGCATAACCATATCAAGAATCAAAATCTGGGACGCCTGGGTGGCTCAGTCGGTTAAGCAGCTGCCTTCGGCCCAGGTCATGATCCCAGGGTCCTGGGATCGAGTCCCACATCGGGCTCCTTGCTCAGCAGGGAGCCTGCTTGTCCCTCTCTCTCCCTCTGCTTGTGCTCTCTCTGTCAAATAAATAAAATCTTAAAAAAAAAAAAAAAAGAATCAAAATCTGTGCAGAGTTTCTGGAAGATAGTTTGGCTTTCATAAAAAAAAAAAGTTCTTTAAGATACCCTTTGCCCAGCTATTCTACATCTTAGAATTAATTTTAATAAAATAGTGGAAAAGGTGTCCAACAATTTTAAAGACATTCATTAATATATTGCTTATAACTACAAAAAAAAATTGGCAACAACCTAAATTCCTATAAAATGAAGAGACTGAGTAAATAAATTATGGTACAGCACATCCATGTATAAAATACAAAACCATTAAAAATGATGATGTACGGGGCGCCTGGGTGGTTCGGTCATTAAGCGTCTGCCTTCGGCTCAGGTCATGATCCCAGGGTCCTGGGATCGAGCCCCACATCGGGCTCCCTGTTCCGCGGGAAGCCTGCTTCTCCCTCTCCCACTCCCCCCGTTCCCTCTCTCACTGTGTCTCTGTCAAATAAATAAATAAAATCTTTAAAAATAAAAATAAAAATGATGATGTAGGGCCACCTGAACCACTCAGTTGGTAGCGCATGTGACTCGAGTCAGAGTTATGAGTTCAAGCCCCATGTTGGAAGTAGAGATTACTTATGAATAAATAAACAAATATCATGATGTACTTCTTTGTAAAAAGAAAATGGTTGGGAAGCCTGGGTGGCTCAGTTGGTTGAGTGTCTGCCTTCAGCTCTGGTCATGGTCCCAGGGGCCTGGGATGGAGTCCTTCATCGGGCTCCTTGCTCCTCAGGGAGCCTGCTTCTCCCTCTGCCTGCCGGTTCCCCGGCTTGTGCTCTCTCTCTCTGACAAATAAGATTAAAAAAAAAAAAGGTCATATGAAATAAGTTTCACAGCATGCCAATAAGAAAAATAAAAGGTTATAAAAATACCTAATGTTCTATTTTTGATTAAATGAAGTATGAATCAAAGGACAAACACCTAACTGAATAGTTACAAAAATGTTAAACCATGCTAATTTCTAGGTGGCAGAATAATAGAGAATCTTTATTTTATTCTTTATACTTCATAAGAAACTATGTTACTTTTCATTTTCTTTAAAGATTTTATTTATTTGAGAGAGCATGAGTAGGGGTAGGGGAGAGAGAGGAGAAGACTCGCCGCTAAGCAGGGAGCCCGATGTGGGGCTCAGTCCCAGGACCCTGAGATCATGACCTGAGCCGAAGGCAGACACTTAACCAACTGAGCCACCCAGACACCCGACTTTGTTACTTTCCTAATCATTTTTTAAAAAGCAAACTGAACAGGAGATGCCTGGGTAGCTCAGTTGGTTAAGCATCTGCCTTCAGTTCAGGTCATGATCCCAGGATCCTGGGATTAAGCCCCGCATTGGGCTCCTTGCTCAGCGGGGAGCCTGCTTCTTCCTCTGCCTGCCACTCCCCCTGCTTGTGCTGCTCCCCCAGCTTGTGCTTGCTTGCTCTTTCTCCCTTTGACAAATAAATAAGTGAAATCTTAAAAAAAATAAAAATAAAAAGCAAACTGAACAATTAAATATAAGAACCTATCTCCAACCAGCAGGTTTTCTATTATTTTATTCTATTCACAGTGAAAACTAAAGAAAAGATTTATCACATATTTGTTTTAATTTATTAATGAACATAACATTATAGTAGTTTAAGAGAACATTTCTTTAGCCAATCTCTATGCAAGAAATTTTAATTAAGTAAATTAGTTTGATAATTCTCTCAATGATTTTGTAGATATCAGCCGCAAAGAGATTAAGTAATTTGCTCCAAAGTAATGTTAGCCCAAGTATACATGATGTATAAACAAAGGTATTCATTTCCAATGTGATTGTAATAGAGAAAACTAGAGGGGTGCCTGGGTGGCTCAGTCGTTAAGTGTCTGCCTTCAGCTCAGATCGGGTCCTGGGATCGAGCCCCGCATCTGGCTCCCTGCTCTATGGGAAACCTGCTTCTCCCTCTTCCACTCCCCCTTCTTGTGTTCCTGCTCTCGCTGTGTCTCCCTCTGTCAAATAAATAAATAAAATCTTTTTTAAAAAAAGAAAACTAGAAAACCTAAATATCTATCAACGGAGTACTGGTTAAACTAAGGTTTTTTATATAAGAGAATACCATACAGCTCTTAAAAAAAGAATATGGTAGACTGATACATACTGATGTAGAAAAATGTTCAAAATATTTTGTTAAGAGATAAAAGCATAGTGGAGCACCTGGGTGGCTCAGTTGCTTAAGTGTCCAACTCTTGATCTCAGCTCAGGTCTTGATCTCAGGGTCATGAGTTCAAGCTCCACACTGGGCTCCACACTGGGCATGGAACCTACTTAAAAAAATATATTGTGAGAGGAAAGTGTAGCACAACAGTGTGTGTGTATGTATATATATATACATACATATATATGCATATGGGTTCATCATCATGTTGCTTAAAGAGTAACTTTTTTTTTTTAAAGATTTTATTTATTTATTTGAGAGAGAGAATGAGATAGAGCATGAGAGGGGGGAGGGTCAGAGGGAGAAGCAGACTCCCTGCTGAGCAGGGAGCCTGATGTGGGACTCGATCCCACGACTCCAGGATCATGACCTGAGCCGAAGGCAGCCGCTTAACCAACTGAGCCACCCAGGTGCCCTAGAGAGTAACTCTTTAATGTTCTTTAAATCAGGATTTTTGTTTTATTCACTGCTATACTATCTGATATACTATTTTATAATAAGTTAATGTTTAAAACTTAATTACCCAAAAATCTGCAACAGTTGAGGAACATAATAAAATAATTTGTATTGGAAACCTTGAATCCTTCAAAGCTATATCCAGTGTCCCTTTTCTGTGTTCCCATTGTGCAATCCTATGCTTACCACTTTGATTAATCATCTACCCATTCCTACTTCTACCTTGATCCTGAAGAGGTGTCCAGGACCTTCCTTATCATTTCTCCTACACTTACTATACTAGGTTGTAATTTCTGATTTTATTTCCTATTTCTACCACTGAACTCAAATATCCTTGAAAGCAGCAGCCAAGCCTTTTTCTTATTCATAGCAACTAGCAAAGTTTCAGCCACAGTGTAAATTCTCCAATTTTTGTTAAATGCATCGCTTCCCCACGTTTAGTCTTTGTTTTAGCCCCATACTAACTGCTGTTCTCAGAATTGCCCTTGTTCTTAAACATTTTATGCAAATATTATTCCCTTTAACTAGATTGCCTTTCTCCTCTCCACTCCCTGCTTTGCAAACTCTTATTTCTTGTCCCTGGAGACCCTGTTCAAATAACACTCAGGTAAAACACAGTCAGGTAAAGCTCAGAACTTCCTTCTCTGGACTCTCACATGGATTTACACTCACTTGTATCAGCATTCGTTCTCTTGTATGTCCCACTTTCTAGATGGTGTGACCCTTGTCAGGGGCACTATTCCATTCATCCCCTTTCCCTGAAACAATGCTCAACCCATAGAAGGTCCTCAGTAAACATAACTGGCAGGACGAATGACTGAAGCATCCATAATCCACTCAGCTCCTGTTCCCATGCACCAGCACAGCCTTACCTGTTTTAGGTCACTGCCTAGGTGCAGAGGTCCTCTCTTGTTCTGTGTTGACTACCACTTGTGGTCCTGCTATCACACTCTGGTGGTTCACAGACAGCCTGAGTTGAGGCTCAACTACCTAAATTGGAAAAAATCGAACTCACAAAGGCGTTCTCTTTGGTATTAAGAAAAAAAAAATACTTTCGTGTTCCTCTTTCTTCCTAGCAAGTTTCACAGTTTTGTGCTGATCCATTTAATGGGTCTCTCTCCTCAGTGGGTTTAATAAAGCAAGAGCCCATGCCCATTTTGTTCCCTGCTGTTTCCCCAGCACCTGGCACAAGGCTGGGCACAAAGTAAATACTCCATAAATACTACCTGGATGAAGGAAGACTGGTTAATAAAAATGAAAACATTTTTAAGAGGAATGTTTCAGAAACAATCTGCTCTACAAGAAATAAAGCTTTTAATTAAGTTATATAACAAATGAAAAATAATAGAGTATAATTTTAATTTTGAAATGATCTCATCAATTATGATGACATGTGATGATAAATTGGATCAATAAATTTGGTGTTCATTCATTTCAGTTTTTTAAGTATAAAAATAGTATATATTCTAGAAAGCTTGGCAGACACAGAAGAGTATAAATAAATTAAAATCACCTATAATCCAAACTCAACACCCAAAGAACAAAGAATCCAATCAAGAAATGGGCAGAAGACATGAACAGACATTTTTCCAAAGAAGACATCCAAATGGCCAACAGACACATGAAAAAGTGCTCAATATCGCTCAGCATCAGGGAAATCCAAATCAAAACCTCAATGAGATACCACCTCACACCAGTCAGAATGGCTAAAATTAACAAGTCGGGAAACGACAGATGTTGGCGGGGATGCGGAGAAAGGGGAACCCTCCTACACTGTTGGTGGGAATGCAAGCTGGTGCAGCCACTCTGGAAAACTGTATGGAGGTTCCTCAAAAAGTTGAAAATAGAGCTACCATATGATCCAGCAATTGCACTACTGGGTATTTACCCCAAAGATACAAAAGTAGGGATCCGAAGGGGTACGTGCACCCCGATGTTTATAGCAGCAATGTCCACAATAGCCAAACTGTGGAAAGAGCCAAGATGTCCATCGACAGATGAATGGATAAAGAAGAGGTGGTATATATATACAATGGAATATTATGCAGCCATCAAAAGGAATGAGATCTTGCCATTTGCAACGACGTGGATGGAACTGGAGGGTATTATGTTGAGTGAAATAAGTCAAACAGAGAAAGACATGTATCATATGATCTCACTGATATGAGGAATTCTTAATCGCAGGAAACAAACTGAGTGTTGCTGGAGTGGGGGGGGGAGGGATGGGGTGACTGGGTGATAGACACTGGGGAGGGTATGTGCTCTGGTAAGCGCTGTGAATTGTGCAAGACTGTTGAATCTCAGATCTGTACCTCTGAAACAAATAATGCAATATATGTTAAGAAAAAAAAAAAGAAGAAGAAGAAGAAGGTAGCGGGAGGGGAAGAATGAAGCGGGGGAAATCGGAGGGGTAGACGAACCATAAGAGACGATAGACTCTGAAAAACAAACTGAGGATTCTAGAGGGGAGGGGGGTGGGAGGATGGGTTAGCCTGGTGGTGGGTATTGAGGAGGGCACATTCTGCATGGAGCACTGGGTGTTATGCACAAACAATGAATCATGGAACACTTCATCTAGAACTAATGATGTAATGTATGGGGATTAACATAAGAATAAAAAAAAAAGAAAAAAAATCACCTATAATCCACCACCCAGAAATAAGGAGCCTTAAATATTAATGTATTTCTATCAAGCATTTGTTCTTTGCATGTTATATCTTTGTGTCATAGTGTATATACAGTTTTACATCCATTTATTATTTTGTATGTTCTAAAATTCCCCATATTTTAAAAAGTCTTCATTTTGCCTGTGTTCCATTTTAAAGATTAACATAAGATTTGATTTCTTAATTTAAAACATTTTATACTAGTCCTATTATCTCTTTACTTGAACATAATAAGGATGATTACTATTTTTTTTTAAAGATTTTATTTATTTATTTGAGAGAGAGAATGAGAGAGAGAGAGCACATGAGAGGGGGGAGGGTCAGAGGCAGAAGCAGGCTCCCTGCTGAGCAGGGAGCCTGATGCGGGACTCAGTCCAGGGACTCCAGGATCATGACCTGAGCCGAAGGCAGTCGCTTAACCAACTGAGCCACCCAGGCGCCCGGGATGATTACTATTTTTGAGCTTCTTTTCTAACCTCCTTTCCAGTAGAAAAGGTGCCTGATTATATTAAGACTTCCTCAGTTTATGATTATAAATTTAAATTTATCAAAATTTTCTCCTTTTAATCAGTTTTTAAATTTCATATAGGATTTGGGCACATGGGTGTTGGGTATAGGACTCTTAGTTTCATCTCAGGTCATGATCTCCCAAGATCCAGCCCCATGTCGGGCTCCCCACTAAGCGGGGAGTCTGAGATTTTCTCTCTCCTCTCCCTCCGCCCCCCCACCCCCGCTCATGCTCACAGGCTCACGCTCTCTCGCTCTCAAATAAATAAATCTTTAAAAAAATAAATTTCGGGGCGCCTGGGTGGCTCAGTTGGTTAAGCGACTGCCTTCGGCTCAGGTCATGATCCTGGAGTCCCTGGATCGAGTCCCGCATCGGGCTCCCTGCTCGGCGGGGAGTCTGCTTCTCCCTCTGACCCTCCTCCCTCTCATGCTCTCTGTCTCTCATTCTCTCTGTCTCAAATAAATAAATAAAATCTTTAAAAAATAAATAAATAAATAAATAAATTTAGGACTAACACTGGAAAATTGACCACTTACCTCTTTAAACAAAACAGATACATAGGTTGACAAATACTCCTCCAGGCTTCAGTTATGGATGGCCCAGTTTCCCTAATTGGCACGTCCACTTCTCTGCCCCTCTCTCTGTACTAGGAAGTATGGAGGAACACCATTAGCATGAACACGAATGTGAAACACATTTTAAAGTTCCCAAATTATCGGCAAAAATGTTTAAATGTTCTCTCTCTATATGTGACTTCCAAAACACAGGCTCTTCTTACACAGGTTTTATAATTTTAAACCTACAGCCGGACTATAAGCATGTAAACTGTTGTGGATAAGGTGAAAAACACATTTTACAATATTTTAAAAAGATTTGTTGTCTATTTCAATATGCTGTATCCTTTATCATCTGTAGAAATGGAATACAATGAACCCTGGAGGTGTAATTGACTTTTACAGTTTGTCCCCCTTTATCTGCAGTTCTGCTTTCCAAGCTTTCTCTCTCTTTTTTTTTTTTTAAGATTTTATTTATTTCTTTGACAGAGAGAGACACAGCGAGAAAGGGACACAAGCAGGGGGAGGGCCAGAGGGAGAAGCAAGCTTCCCTCCAAGCAGAGAGCCGGATGCGGGGCTCGATTCCAGGACCCTGGGACCATGACCTAAGCCGAAGGCAGAGGCTTAATGACTGAGCCACCCAGGCGCCCATCTTTTTTTTTTTTTTTTAATATTTATTTATTCATTTTGAGAGAGAGAGATCAAGCAGGGGAAGGGGCAGAGGGAGAAGATAGAATCCCAAGCTGACTCCTAGTTAATCCCAACATGGGGCTTGATCTCAAGACCAATGAGAGCATGACCTGAGCCAAAATCAAGAGTCAGTTGCTTAACTGACCGTGCCACCCAGGCACCTCTCCAAGGTTGCAGTTACCCGCAGTAAACCAGGATCCGGAAGTAGATGATCCTCTGTATCGTCCGAAGGTCAGTAGTAGCCTCACATCACAATGCCTTCGTCATTCAGCTCACTTCATCTCATCACAGAGACATTTTATCATCTCATGTCACCACAAGAAGGGTGAACACAGTACAATAGGGTATTTTGAGAGAGAGACCAGTTTCACGTAACTTTTATTATAGTATACAGTTGACCCTTGAACAACACGGATTTGACCTGTGCAGGTCCACTTGTATGTGGGGTATTTTTGGTAAATACAGCACTGTAAATGTATTTTCTCTTCCTTATGATTTTCTTAACATTTTCTCTTCTCTAGCTTACTTTATTGTAGGAATATGTTATGTAACACATATACAAAATACATGTTAATCGGCTGTTTATGTTCCCGGTAGGTAAGGCTCTGGTCAACAGTTAAATTTGGGAGGAGTCAAAAAGTTACATGCGGATTTTTGACTGCACATTCAGCAACCCTAATCCCCACGTTGTTCAAGGACTAACTATATTATTATAATTGCTCTGTTTTATTACGAGTTATTGTTGTTAATTTCCTACTGTGACTAATTTATAAGTTAAACTTAAAGAAAATTAAACTTTATCGGGGGTATGGATGTATAGGAAAAAAACATAATATATATAGGGTTTGGTACTATCCGTGGTTTCAAGCACCCACTGGGGTTGTTGGAACATATCCCCTCTGGGTAAGGAGAAACTAATGTATTTTAAAGAAGAAAGTCATGATTGGATTCACACTTTACAAAGAGCCTGCTTATGATCCTCTGAAAACAACATTAGGAAAATGAAACTCCAGGAAGAGAAAGAAGCTAAGAGGCTATTGCAGTAATCCAAATGAAAGATTTCAGTTTCTCCTACACATCGTAATCCCCGTCCATTTTCCTTCTAACACATGCAATCGTGTGAAGGGTCATCATACAGACTGGTCTTTCTGGCTGGAACACATGGCGTCTCCCACTTTCTGCCACCAGTTCTTATAAGCTTTGAAGTCTCAGCCTGAATGTCACTTCCTTAGGCAGCCTTCTCTGACATCCTGCTCCCTCTGTACTCTCCCTTATAGCACTGAACATAGTTATAAATTAAACAGTTATTCACGTGGTTATTCGTTGGATATATGCCTCACCCCCTGGACTCTAGATTTCATGAGGAATGCGTGAGTAAGTGAATGGGCAGGGAAAGATGTGAACCGATTCAAGAGTGGAGACAGAGATTGTTATGTTTAAATGTTTGTGAAGATAAGGCAAGAAAAAAGTCAATGATTAAATGTGGTTTCTAATTTAGTCATGTGGGTTGATGCTGGTGGCATTCCCGGAGTTAGGAGACCAAGGCAGAGAAATAGGTTTGCCCACAAACTCAACTGGGCAAGAAATAAAACTTGGCAAAATTTCCATAATAAGCTGTATTCCCAGTGTTAACCTCAGTCATCTCCAGCACTCACTCCAGTGATAACTAAGGCTACTGATTATCTTAGAACCATGTTTCTTTACTCTTGGAGTTACTTTGCATCTATTTTATTTGTGCTTTTCCTTCTTGATTTTCTTTTCTTTTTCTTCCTAATTTTCTCTTTTTCCAAGCTATAAAGTTATTAAAGCAAACTTTGTCACTGCTGTTTGACTTCTCTATCAAGATTATGACAAAAGTAAAGGTGCTTATAAGTTAAAACATGAATGATTTTCATTAGAAATGAGATGATTTCTTCCTTCTGAAAGGAAGAAATTTATTAAATATTGGAGTGGATAACAGAGAAGTGTAAGAAATTGCCATCTTTTAAATCCTCACGCTTGGAGGGAGTTTAAAGAGGAGACCTTTTGTAAAAAACAAAACAAATATATATACATTTATATATACTTATATACACCCACATATCAGCAAGGGAAATGTCTGGCAAGCAATTCTTTTCTTCTTCTTCTTCTGATAACAGAATGCCAGTTTTTTGAGGGAACCCATTTCGTGTAGTATGAGCGGGATTGACATCCCCTCACCCCTGAACTCAGTTCCAGGTGTGGACATGTGTCCTAGACCTGCCTAATTAGAATACTATCTCCATGGCCATAGTATTGATTCAGGGCACCTGACTCAAACTAATTACAACAAAACCTCTGAGAGTTTTCTACAGATGCTGTCAGGAAGCCATTCTCTTTCTATTGGGGTTACTAAAACTGAGAGGGTGTAAATCTGAAATTTCCAGTAAGAAAAATCTGGAATGTTCATCCTGTCTACCAGGTAGCTCTCAGAGACAAACATAGTCAGAGCCTTAACAACATCCTTTTAATCCTTGGATCTAGTCCTCCCCAAAGCAGTGATCCTCTCTGGACTTCACAGTAATGTAAGCAAATAAATTTCATTTATTGCTTTACTAGTTTGTACTGGGTTTCTGTCCATTTCAGTCTAAGGAATACCTATGAATTCAGAGTCTCTGTCCTGTAAGGTGACTGATACTATGCAATGTTTTCTTTCAGGCATGATATTCAAAGTCATTTGCGAAAGACTGTTTCTGCTAAAGAAACTGGCCATCTGAAACAACCAATGGGGTAAGTGTAACAATTCTGGTGTTTTTCTCTTCTTTTGTATCAACACTATGACTAGCCCAAAGAAGAATCAAATCCACTTATTCTATCTATAAATAAGTTTTCCTTTAAAGCAGGATCCCTTTTGTGGAAAATAAATTGAAAAGGAAACAAGTTATCCTATCCAGTTTTCCTCTATCATCCAGGGCAGATGCTCTTTTCACTTCAGCAGAATGAAAAGGGAATCTGAGAAAGACTCTGGGCAGTCTCCTTAGAGTGAGGCTTTTTTTTTTTCTACTGCAAAGGATGAGTTTACCCAAACTTCTAGAAGTGCAAAATGGATAGGCAGTGAAGGAAGGAAATCACTTTGCAGGGAAAAAAGCTGGTGACTCAAAGAGTGAGAGAAAAGTAGAATTGTAGTGAGAAAGTAAAATTGGTTAAGAAAGAAAACTAAAACAGTAAAATAACCTTACTCAGTATTTTCTTTGTTGTTCTTTCCTTTAACTTACATGAAGTGTACTTTCCAATGGCATAGTTGGTCATCCATTAAACAATTAGATACAAAGTCTACTCTGACCTAGGCACCAGGTGAATGCTGAGGATGCAACAAAGAGTAAGATACCTATGAGTCCATCTATATTTGTAAGAGTCAAAATTTGATTCTAGGAAGGAGAGGAAATGAGTATCAAACACCCACTTTATTATTGTAATGATGTTCTCCAGGCTCCCCAAACACCCTGGGCAATGGGCAAAGGGAGGAGGGTGCTTAGTCTATCCTTAAGGCAATGAAGAGGGAAGATTGGAAGACATAGGACACCTGACTCAGGCCTGAAAAGTCTCAAGACTGTGATGACCTGCTTTTCTGACAACAGAGCTAAGCAAGGAAGCCCTTTCTGTTGGGAAAGGGCTGCATCCAAAGTTTGGTGGGATAGAGGATGCATAAGTTATCCATGAGCCAGATATGGACTCAGTGAAGGAGGCTGATCTTACCCAATGAGACCACTTGAAAGATGTGGTGACTCCAGCAGAGAGGTGGGTTACTGGAAACTATCAAAGATAGACAAAGCCAGACTCTGCTTAAAGTGGTAAGGACAAATTTTAATCAGTAATATACTATCGCAATAGGGAAAGAGTCCAGTGTGAACAGAACTCAACCTCAGTTTGTACAGAAGGGACTGGGCATTTTTTTTTTTTTAAGATTTTATTTATTTATTTGAGAGAGAGAGAATGAGAGAGAACACAAGGGGGGGGGGTCAGAGGGAGAAGCAGACTCCCTGCCGAGCAGGGAGCCCGATGTGGGACTCGATCCAGGGACTCCAGGATCATGACCTGAGCCGAAGGCAGTCGTTTAACCAACTGAGCCACCCAGGCGCCCGGGACTGGGCATTTTAAAGGGAGGATAAAGGAACAGGGATGGGGAGAGCAGGGACTCCATAGAATCAGGGAAATGAAAACTCACAAAAGGCTTGTCTGTGTGAAACACATCTGAGTTCCTTAACTGGCCCTTATCAAAGTTAGAGTTCTACCTTTCCACAGGGGCAAATGCTTCTGGTGGCATTGAGTTTTCTCAGGCAGGTGCTTTAAGCAATGGGGCTGAGGGGAGAGGAGAGACCTATCATCATCCTAAGGATGTAGCTTTGGAATGTTAGCAACTGTCAGTGTTTGTTCAAGTCTTTATAGACCAAGGTTGAACCCTACTTTCTCCAGGCTCAGATGCTCAGAGGAGCCTGGCCAGAGTTTGGTGAAGGAGAGACTCTGTCAAAACCAGGAGCTAAGGAAGGCTCACAGGTGGCCAGCTAGAGGAGCCAGTAGGAGTCCACAAATACAGTTTTTAAGGTTAGAAATTCTCAAAGTGGGAAGGGTTTACCAAGTGTCTGGAAAAGCACTCTGTGGGAGAGAATCAGCATTTGGAATATGTCCAATCTAGAGGGCACCAGTACCAGATTACAACTGTGTGAGAGCTGTCTGCTCCTCGTCCTTGTTTCCTCTCCCCATCGCCTGTCTCAGTGCAACAACAGGAGGCAATGAAATTCAGGGCAGGGAAACAGTAGGAAAAACACTGACCACACTCCTACCCCCACCAAAGCTTTAAAACCTGAAAAGATTAAAGTTTGAGGGAAGGAAAAACATAAATTGGTGAGAGCCTGGAATATAGATGATCCGAAAGTGATGGTGAAAATAGTATGGAATATGCCTGAGATTTTGTCCTGAGAAAGACAAGAACCATTGTAGAGAGAGGGTTTAAATGCAGAAACCTGAGCAGGAGTAAAGTTGCTTTCTGTTTGCACCCTACCAAGTCTAGTTTATTTATTAAACTATTAAACACACCCTCCTCTATTACTTCACCTTCCAAATATTCCCCTAAGAGTGACTCTATTTGCACAGGGTGCTTATGCAAATGTTTATGCTTATGCATGGCTGGGAGGTTTCCTGGTGTCCATCATATTCTGAGAGGGGTCTGTTGATTCCAAAATGAAAAGCTCTTACACGAGGCCACTGGATCTCAGCTCCACATACCTACATCCTTCTCCTTTTGTTAATCACAAATATTTTGTGTTGCCCCCTTTACTGTAATAAACTGGAGGTAAGAATAAAACACACTTCAATGTATAAATGCTTAGTTCAAGGTTTCACTGAAATGCATAATGGGATATTCGTATGTTGTACTCATGCATTTGTGCAAGAAAACAAAAACAACAGGAACAACAACAACAACAAAAAACAAGAAACAGGCCCCAGATGATATCCTAAGTCCCACCTCACCAGAGACTTAACTTGATTACATTTGACCCTCCCAGAAATGGAATCTTAAACCAGTCAATTGGGAGTCGCCTGATCAGCACTAGTTAGGTAATCTGCCTGATACACCCCTGCCATCCCCTAAGGGCTTGTAACCTTGCAATAACCACCCCCTTTATTGTCTAGTGTAACTTCCTTGTTCCTGCTACATTCTGCCTGTACAAGTCTTCATTTTCTACAGCTCCTTGGAGTGCCTTCTCTCTGCTTGATTGGATGCTGCCCAATTCCAATCAATTTTAGGTCAAATGACAATCTTAGAATTTTTACTGTGCCTCAAGTTTATCTGTTAACAGTCCCACATGTGGAAGCATTGACTGCAAAAGCTCCAGATGCAGTCTAAACCAAGTGCATTATATTGACTTAAGTAATTTTAGCTGACATGTCATTAGTGGTATTATATCTTAAAGTTCTGAATGTTTCTTGGTAAAGAGTTTCCGTGAAAGGAAGTACAATTTTCTTTCAGTTTACTCAGTTGTATTCAATGTACATTTTAGTCACATAGGAAATCTTTGGAAAAGGAAATTAGACCAAGGCACCTGGGTGGCTCAGTCGGTTAAGCGTCTGCCTTTGGCTCAGGTCAGAGCAGGGTCTCAGGGTCCTGGGATTGAGCCCCGCATTGGGCTCCCTGCTCAGCGGGGAGCCTGCTTCTCCTTTTCCCTCTGTGCTTCCCCCCTCATCCTCTCTCTCTCTCAAATAAATAAATAAAATCTTAAAAAAAAAAAAAAGAAAAGAAAAGAAGTTGACAAAATTTGGGTTTCCTAAGTGCTGTCTTTGTAACAAACAAACACACCCTCCCAGATTCCCAGGTCAGCCTCAGGGGACGAGCCTGGCATTCAGTGTTCAGGAACTGAGCAGTTCCATGAAGAAGTCATCCCCACTTCTCCCTCAGGCCTTCTCAGTTCTTCCCTATCCCACCCTCCCCTCTTTCCTCACTGAAGGGGAATTTGTGGACTAAACAGAAATCTCTTTATAGTATTTTTCTTTTAGAAATGCTAAGGAATTGAGGAAATCACTAGATCTGATTACTTAATAAAAGGAAATCTGTGTGTGTGTGTGTGTGTGTGTGTCCCTGGGTGGGCATAAACTAAAGAGAAATCTTGATTGAATTTTGGATGCTCTAATACTCCCCAAGTCCCTTACGCACTCATCACTATAAATGAGTGTTCTCTACCATTCCTTTATATGGATTTTGTTTTCAGAGGATTATGTCTCTATACTCAGGGACTCTCCTGTAGAAGCATGCTGATTGGCCCTATTGCAAGTTTACAAGCATCCAATTTCAGTTCTCATGGATTTTTGTACTTTCCTGGGACCAGTTTCTCCCATTTCCCTAAGCACTGGTGCCTTGCTCCTTTCTTCAGACCTTCTAACCAATGCATCACTGTCCTGAAAAACTCAGATGCTTCTCTGACTTGCCAAAACAGCTTTCTGTATCATCCTGCAACCTGGCGCTTCATTAAAGGAGGAAAAATAACAGAGACCCAAGATGGAGTACTGACTGAAAGAATTTTTACTGCTGAGCAGGGGAGCCCCAATCCAGCTGAGTCTAGCCTCTAGGGGATGCAGTTTGGGGAAAGGGAAAATGGTGTCATATTTTAAAGCCAGAAAACCACAGATTGACTCTATCCTGCATTAGGACAGTTGCTGTGAGCAAACATGGGGCGGAGCTGGAAGGGATGGTCTGCCTTTGTGGGGTTCCTGCCTCAGGGGCATAACTTCCGGCAGCCTCAAACCAGCGTTTGAGACCCCCTTCCTTCAGGTGAAATCTCATGCCATTGGCTCTCTGTAGAAAGAGGCAGAAGGATAATTTTAATCACCCAAGAGGTCCACTTGGGTCAGTGGAAGTAAACAAACTGGCAGAAATTCCTGTAGAGATAATGTTATGACTTATAAGCTGGGTGAAGAAATAAATTTACAAAAAGCATTCTGCTACCTGCAGACCAAAAGGACAAGTAAAATTGTTTTACAAGAGTGGATATTTTATAAGTGAATGGTTCTGCTAATTAGAATAGCAAAGTTCTGAAACATGTTCATATGAAATTAAAAGAGTTGCTTAAATTATAACCATTGTGTTGTAATGTTGATTGTCTTAAAATGTTACCTTTCTGCCTTTGTGTCAAGTACCCTTTTATGCCCCTCAGCTTATTTTGAAGGACCTGATAACACTTGTTCTCAAGAACAGTGCTTCCTCTGCTTTCAGATGCCACCTCCTTAACCTTTATAAAATCTCTGGAAGATTGGTTCATTTTCCCTTCACTAAGAAATGGGTACTGACATTTTCAGTGTAATTACTTCCAGGTTGTTAAATTATGGGTGATTGTTTTGCTCTTTTGTGTTTTCCAGATTTTGAACAAAAATACCTGTTTTTTTCTTTTTTTAACTTTGAAAGTACAGGTAAGTGCTGACATAAGCATGATACTTGCATCCCCGTAACTTAGAGCTCATCTATAATGTTTATAATTAACAGAGTAATACAAAATTAGTGTATGTTACAGAATGGGATGCATGAGATGATTTGCCTACCGGACAGCTTCAGATCCAATCTGTGGCTTTTCAGCATGAGCTTCATTTCTTTGTGCTACTGATTTTCTTTTTCACTTTTTCTGATTATAAATAAAGTAAAACATTATCTTGTAGAATGTAAAGAGGCAGACTGATAGTGGGATCCTAAAAGAGAGGTCGTTACTAAACGTGTAAAAAGTAAGAGGATTTTCTCAAGCCCAGCTGCTCTAGAGAGAGCAAAATCACAGGTGAGGGATAATTTAAAAAGATGAAGATGCTCCTGCTCTGGAAATGATGGTATAGAAGCCTACTATGTGTCAAATATTCTTCTAAGTATTCATTTAACCTTGATGACAGTGTCATAGGGATATCATTATATTATTGTTCTGTTTTATGGACAGGAAACTGAGGAATAGCAAGTATAAGTGGCTTGCCTACAGTTTACACAACTGGTAGGCGGTGGAACTGGGAATATTAACCAAGATAATCTAACTCCAGGATCTATGTGCTTAACCTCTATCCTTTGTTGACCTCCCTTGGGTAAAAATGCTGGAACTCCAAGTCCTAAATCAAGTCCACCTTTCTCCCAGGAGAACCCAAGAAGTATATCAGTTATCTGTCACCTCATAAAAAAAAATGCCAACACCTGGTTTTAAACAACAACAATAATTTATTTAGCTCACAGATCTGCAATTTTTTTTTTTAAATATTTTATTTATTTATTTGAGACAGAGAGAATGAGAGAGACAGCACATGAGAGGGGGGAGGGTCAGAGGGAGAAGCAGGCTCCCTGCCTAGCAGGGAGCCTGATGCGGGACTCAATCCTAGGACTCCAGGATCATGACCTGAGCCGAAGGCAGTCGCTTAACCAACTGAGCCACCCAGGCACCCAGATCTGCAATTTGAATGGGGTTCAGCAGGGATGCCCATCTCTGCTCCATGTAGTGTCAAGTGAAGCAGCTATCTCAGCTGGAGGCTGGAAGATCCACTTCCCATATAGCTCATCCTCATCGCGGGTTAGTTGCTGATTGATACTGAGAACTCAGCCAAGGATGAAACTAGGGCGACACAATTCCTTTCTATGTAGGCGTTTTTCATAAGCTACTTCAACTTTCTTGGGGCATAATGAATGGGTTTCAAGGGCCAGCATCCAAAAGGGACAGGAAGTGGAGTCTGCCAGTGTTTTGTTCGTTTTTTTTTAAGATTTTATTTATTTGACAGAGAGAGAGAGAGAGCACAAGTAGGCAGAGCTGCAGGCAGGAGAGGAAGAAGCAGGCTTCCCGCTGAGCACAGAGCCCTACGACCCAACCTGAGCCAAAGACACGCTTAACTGACTGAGCCACTCAGGTGTCCTGGGCAAACAAGGATTTTAAAGAGGCATCATTTTATTTTTTCATTTAAAAACTCACGTGTTTTTATTTCACTTTCTTTTTATAATGCTGTAATTTATTTATTTTTATTTTTTTATTTTTTTAAGATTTTATTTATTTATTTGACACAGAGAGAGATAGCGAGAGCAGGAACACAAGCAGGGGGAGCGGGAGGGGGAGAAGCAGGCTTCCCGCCGAGCAGGGAGCCCGATGTGGGACTCGATCCCAGAACCCTGGGATCATGAACTGAGCCGAAGGCAGACGCTTAACGACTGAGCCACCCAGGCGCCCTATAATGCTGTAATTTAAACTCAGATTCTTTTATTCTTTTCCAAAGACAAATTAGAGCAAAAATGTAAATAAGGAATCCAAATGACTACTTCCCTGGGTAGAGGGTTTCTTCTGGGATGATAGAAATAGCTTTGAACAAGATTGAGGTGATGGCTGCACAACTTTTTCACTTCTTGACATGTCTATGTATGTTGTACCAACACATTTTACCTTCAGCTTCCTGATGAGTAAGGAGTGATTAAAAGGGAAAGAAAAAACAAGTTGTCCTCTATTTCCCTTTCCTTTTATGTCATCAAGTTCACACGGCTCATACAAGGGATTAGCAAAGGTAAGAAAGGATATGGTAAGGTTTCTTGATGGTTCATGCTTTTTAGAACACCATTGCTTTTGTTTCTGTTTTGGAAAATAGTTTTGGTGTAAGAAGTAACGTGGTCCTGGGAACTGTCAGGACCTCCCTCCTTATTCAGTCGTAGGTATACTATGCTACCTAGTACTTGGTTTGAGTCACAGGGAACTCCCACACCTTGTGTATGGAAGAAATTCCGTGCCCATGGGCATCACAAGTGGTATGTGCAAATGGACAGCAATGAACAGCAGACACACATAATGCTTGGATTTCCTGTTTCTGAGCTGGCTTCATTGTCCCACTGAAGCTCACTTGCCAAACAGAAGTTCAAAGATAGAATTTTCAAGAGTTTTAAGACGGTGACAGCAGAGCCCTAAGCCAAGTGCAGAGCCCTTCTGAACATGGAGCCCCGTGTTACTTCATAAGTTGTGTATCCCTGAAGTCTGCCTTGGTTCCAGGGCCAACATTCAGCCCTCTCAGGATGTTTACCAGGTCCCGAGCAAAGGCAGAGCCTGGAAAACTACTGCAATATTTGGGATGTCATTTGTAATTAACATAAATTTTAACAATTATTCTATTTTTAAATTGGATGGGATATTTAATAACATTATGGGTTGCAGGTAGATATTCTCTAACTGACAGCTCTCTTTCCTAGCCCTGTGACTGATGTTCTGATTTCCTTTTCTTTATCTATGTTCTTTAGTTTAAATTGAGATGTAATTGACATTTAAGAATGCCCAAATCTTGAATGGATAGCTCAATGACTTTTTATCTATGTCTACACCCATGCAACCACTACCTAGGCATGATATGGACTATTTCCTTCACCACAGAAAGTTCTCTTGTGTCCATTCCTGGGGACCACCAACCCCCCACCAGAGGTTGCCACTATTCTGATTTGTGCTACCCTAGAATAGTTTTGCCTATTTGTCTTTTCTAGAACCTCATAGAAATGGACTTAATGTGTATTCTTCTATGTCTCCTCTGCATAGTATTTCTGAGAGTCATCCATGCTGTTGCAGCTGTTCTTTTTTTTTTTTTTCCCTTGTTGTTGGTATTCCATTATGCGAATACGTCAGAATTTGTTCATTCATTCAAGTGTTAATGGACATTTGAGTTGTTTCTAGTTTGGACCTATTATAAATTAAGCTGCTGTGAACGCTCTTATACAAGTTTTTATGTGGACATTTGTTTTCATTTTTTTTTTTAAAGATTTTATTTATTTATTTGACAGAGAGAGACACAGCAAGAGAGGGAACACAAGCAGTGGGGGAGGGAGAAGCAGGCTTCCTGCGGAGCAGGGAGCCTGATGCTGGGCTCGATGTGGGGCTCGATGCGGGGCTGGATCCTAGGGCCCTGGGATCATGACCTGAGCTGAAGGCAGACGCTTAGCAACTGAGCCACCCAGGTGCCTCTGTTTTCATTTCTTTTGAGTAAATACTTAAGAGTGCAAATGGTGGGTCGTATTTTACTTGAGTAGAAATTGCCAGTTTGCCAAAGTAGTTACACTCCCACCAGCAGTGTATGATAATTCTTTTCTTTCTTTTTTCTTTTCTTTTTTTCCTTTTTTCTTTTTTGTTTTGCCCCCTTGTTTCCCAGCCTCATAATCATTTCCATATGATTGGGAGGAGGGCTCTTAATGTAGGGACAAAATATGTTCATAGCTAGAATATAGAAAGAATGGAAAGTCTGAAGGTCCTAAGCAATTTAATTCCTAATAATATTTCAAAGAAAAGGTGTGAGTGTGTGTGTGTATGCATGTGTGTGCCAAGGGAGTGTTCTTAGATAATTCGTGGGGCAAATTGGAAAGTGGGAACTTTAGGAACATTAAGCGTATTCTTTTACTCTGCATATTTCAATTTACTCTTTAAAAAATTAGCTGTCCCAGAATAGTGTAAGTGATGATTTTTGTTTAAATTTTGAGATATTTATAAATGGCTATGATGTTCAAACTGTATGTGACATTTTTGGAAGAGATGGTTTAACAGATAGTGCCAGATAATGTTATCTATTTTTATTGAATTCACTTAATGTTTTACTACCTGAGAGGCCTCAGCATTTCTTTTTTCCCCCACAAGATCTTCCTTATTGGTAAAAGAGCTACAACATTTAAGAAATGAAAAAATATATATGTAGGTAAAATAACATTGCTAAGATTCTGTGGAAGCAGAAGAGAGTTGCAGATGTACACCTATGGTTACCCCACCTATCCCAGCTCAGAGGGGAAGCTGGGACTTGGGTTGCTGGTCAACAGCAGTGAGTGGCTTAGGGACCTGATCCAGAAGAGGGCAGCCAAGAGCTGCCTTAACTACTACAGAGAGAACCAGCTGAGACCTTCAAGGGTGATTATGAAATTGTGGAAATTCCCAGAGAGATATAGGACCAGTTTGGGGCCTGCTGAGTTCAAACTTGACTAGACTAGGAACAGAAGTTAATAGAAGAGGCTAGGAACCAGCTTAGGTACTCTAGAGTGAGATTAAGAAAAAGCAGAAAGTTGCTGACCTGCGTCAACATCAGAGGCAAGAGACTATGAAAGATCGAAATCCATGAAAGGAACAGGTTGGCTGGCAAGCCTTTTCTATTTTTCAAAAAATTTTTCCTTTTAAAATATTCATGATCATTATGATACACCGGAAATTACAACAAAATTTGTTCTAATAATGAGGTTGGGCGCCCTTACAGGGCTGGAAGCTAGAAGGAAGTTGTGATGTACCATTGCACCAGGTCTTAAGCTTCCTTTGGAGTATTTTTGGGAGTAAGGGCTAATGCTTAAAAGCTTTCCAGATGTTACCTGAGGTCTCCTGTGTTATGAGATCTGGAGAGGATTGGCCTGAATGTTCACTGGTTACTGTGGGAAGTCCAAAGCCCTCCCTAAGATTTTTGTGCATCTCTGGGAGAGAGAGGCAGTTGTTGGGTGTTATGGTTCTCATGGTCACCATTACCTGTCTAAAGCTAAGCATTTAGAACAAATCCTGGCACACTTTACAAGTGGTACTCATGTCTCTGTCTTCATTCTTCTTTCTCCTTTTTTGCTTCCTCCTCCTCTCCTTGTTATTGTTATGACTTCTGGCTCTGGATTACTGCTTCCACTGAACATGGTCAGTTAATGGATTGTCTCACTATTTCTTACCCAGGTTGTCCCATTTGTTACCATGTGAATCAATTTATCATTTCCATTCCCTTTCTCAATTGATACATCCTCATAACACCACCGCTCCCCCTCCTTTCCCTTTAACACACACAGATGAGTGTATCTGTTAACATGAAACACTTTTGTTTTTGTTAGAATTTAGTGAAAATTTGGGAAGACAACTGGGGTATGAATATTTACAGCTCAACAATGTAAAGGCATTCTACTTGAAAACTAGGCACTTCTTTTTTTTAATGGCTACACTAATGCTTCCACGAAGCTCAATTTTATTTTTTAACTACTTAATTAACTAATTAATTAACTATTTTAAGTAAGTTCTACGCCCAGTGTGAGGCTTGAACTCAAAACAATGAGATCAAGAGTTGCACACTCCACTAACTGAGCCAGCCAGGCACCCGGAAAACTGGACACTTCTTTTTTTTTTTTTAAGATTTTTATTTATTTATTTATTTAACAGAGGTAGAGAGCGAGCACAAGTAGGCAGAGTGGCTGACAGAGGGAGAGGGAGAAGCAGGCTCTCCGCCGAGCAGGGAACCCGATGCAGGGCTCGATCCCAGGACCCTGGGATCATGACCTGAGCTGAAGGCAGCCACTTAACCGACTGAGCCACTCAGGTGCCCCAAAACTGGACACTTCTTAAAAGACCTTTTCCCAGGAATTGTTCTACTCAGTTCCCACCCATATAGGGGCTCAGCAATACACTAGCTGGCTTGTTTCTCTTCTTGTTCTCTCCTGGGTCTCTTAGGTCATTAGCACCCTCTCCTTCCTGGACTCTAGCCCCCAATGCAAATTCCTGTTCTTTATGCAGAGCACAGCAGTTCTTGTTAGTGTCTACTTCCAAGCTAAGGTCCAGACCCACTTTTGCATATCCAAACCTAACCAAATGTTCAGCAGGACAAAAAAACCTTTATTTACCATGCTCCATTCTCCTTCTAAAGACATGCTGGTTGTAAATTTCATTTTCTACCTCTTCTTAGCACGAGACAGGAAGAGTGAGGGAGATTTAGCAGGAAGCTACCTGGAATAAGACAAAATGGTAGAGAAGTCACACATCTTAGGGAAGAGATTAACATTTGGAGGACAAGTATCTGCAGTAACATGGCCAGTTTCAGTCTGGCAACCCGAAACCTAGAGGAATTCAGCTTGTAGGGAATTGGACATACTAAGAATTGTATCCAAAATAAATCAAGTCAGTGGGAGTGTAGAAACAAGTCCCCCCACCCCCAAATGGGGCTAGTAAGATAATCAACTAATTCCATGCAATTTCTAGGGGACCTGATAAAGCTCACCCATATTCATAAAGAATATGGGGCCTCAAGAAGGGGTAAGGAAGAAACCCCCAAATGTGAAAAGTCCGTGTGAAAAGGATTTAAATAAACATCCTAGCTAAGCAGCAGATATGGACTTAAAGGTGCTCTGACGCTCATGGTGTAATTAATAATTTTTCCATTCTTGGGGGAAACAAATGTGATTAAATACAAGTTATTGCTTTCTATCACTGTTAAGGGAGTCACACTAATCACTATGTGCTCCTTCCAGTAAGAGAAATTGTACCAATTACAACAAGGGAAAAGGAAATGTAATGGTATTATAACTTCACTGAAAATCTATTTAAAAATTGACCAAGTACAGAGGCACCTAGGTGGCTCAGTCAGTTAAGTGTCTCCCTTTGGCTCAGGTCATGATCCCAACGTCCTGGGATTGAGCCCAACATCAGCCTTCCTGTTCAGCGGGGAGCCTACTTCTCCCTCTCCCTTTTCCACTTCCCCTACTTGTGCTCTCTCTCTCTTTCTGTCAAAATAAATAAATAAAAAGCTTTAAAATAAAAAAAATTTGACCAAGTACAACACAAATGTAAGATCAGTCATGTTTATCCAAAGTCATAATAGTAACAATAGTATAGAGCTCACATAGGAAGACAAATAGGCCAGTGGAACAGAATAGAGAACTTAGAAATATGTGGCAATTTGATTTTTGATAAAGCCAGCACCACAAAACAATGTAGAAAAGATTATTTCTTAGGTAGCATGAGAAAACTGGCTTACTATACAGGGAAAAATCAAATTGGATACTGCATTGTTATCATATGCAAAGGGGATTCAAAATGAATTTTACAGCTTACTAAGGTAATAGGAAATACAAACTATCTTTATGAACCAGATGGAAAGCTTGGTAAGCAAGACCCAAAACTACAAACATGAGATGACAAATGATTATTGCCACTGCATGAAATTTAATAAAGTATTCCTGTTCAATAAAGTACAAACTTTAGGAGACAGATGACTGACTAGGAGAAGATATTAGCAATTACTCAAATGTACAGGACATTTAAACTAGAATATACAAAGGGCTCCTGCAAATCACTAGGAATAAAATTGGAAACTGAATAGAAAACTAAATAAAAGATATGAATAGGAAATTTGAAGTAAGGGAAGACCAGAGGGCTAACAAATCTTGAAGAGGTACTCAACCTCACCAGTAAATAGATAAATAAAAAATTAAAGCAAAAATGATATACAATTTTACACCCATCAGATTGGCAAAATTTAGAAAGGATGATACACATCAGTTTGGCAAGAATATGGGGAAGTAGTATAAATTGACACAGGTATTCTGGAAAGCAATCTGGCAGAATTCAGTGAAAATGAGTTAGTGTGTGCCTCAGACTCACTTATCTCAAGGCCTACGTATACCAGAGAAATTCCTGCATAGATCTGAAGGAGAGTTACACAATGAGATTCACTGCAGTGTTTTCAGTAATTGTGAGCTAGAGGCACACTGGGGATGGATACATAAAATGTGGTGGATATAGAATGCTGTGCAGGTGCAAGCAATTTTACACACACACACACACACACACACAACAATATGGGTAGATCATAAAAAACATAATGCTGAGGAGGAAAGAAAGGAATAGAGCAGAATACATAAATCATTTATGTAAATTAAAATACATAGACACGCAATACAAAACTACATATTTTATAAGAACATAAGCATGTTTTGTAACATGTACCAAATACATTAGAGTGGGGGAAAGGAAAACGGGATTAGGGATAGAGGTGGTTTGTTTGTTTGTTTGTTTGTTTAGGGATAGCGGTTAAAAGAAACTAAAATAAACCGGTAATCAACATTACATAGCTGGTCTCAATATTAAGGTATGATGAACTAAATTTTCTACAGCTGAGGTCTAATATGAAAGGTAATAAATAAAAAAATGATAAAAACATACATATACTGGAGACCTGAGTGAGATCTTTGGGGTCTCCAAGACCTTTGTTTTAATCCAGCCTGGAATACAGGTGATGTGATGACAACCAGAGTGTTCCTTAGGGTCTTTTCAAAGGAAAAAAAATAGGTCTGCTTGAGGTCCTAGATAAAGAATTTAGTTCTGTAAACTGATTTTGGCAACTGAAGAGGTTTGTATGCTTTTGTTATGACAATTAAAAGAACCAACTCTTTCATCTCTCATGAGACCCAGAAACAATATTCTTTTAATTTTGTTGCTTTGTTTACTGTTTTTTTCTTTTTTTATTAAAATTAAATTAGTTAACATATAGTGTATTATTAGTTTCAGAGGGAGAGGTCAGTGATCCGTCAGTCTTTTGTAATACCCGGTGCTCGTAACATCCCATGCCCTCCTTAATGCCCATTGTTTACTGGTTTTTTTAAATTGTTTTTGCCACCCCCCTCCCCACTGTTCTTAAAATCTGTATCTTTTTGACTAGGTGCTATATGAGTTGTATCTGTGCCTTCCACAAACAGGTATCATAGAAACATGTCTTCAAAGGAGAAATGATAGCATCAGGAACATCTCACAGTTCATGGCCTCTGCTTCCCACTGTGCAGTTAACTTTGCTTCCAGAAGAAGTAACTGCTTATAATTTTAAAATATGGAAAAGCAATACATTTAACCAAGCAGTTTTCAGGTACTGCTGAAATTGCAAATTTCAAAATTCTCTCTCTTTTTCTTTTAGGAGACAAAGATTAAAATGAAAGTATTGTGGTTGAAAACTAGAACAAAATCCAGTTGACCATGAACAATGCAGAGGTTAAAGGCACCAATACTCTTCTCTCCACCCTGTGCAGTTAAAAATCCACGTATAACTTTGACTTCCCCAAAACTTAACGATTAATAACCTATTGCTGACCAGAAGCCTTACTGATAACATAGTTGGTTATATGTTATATGTATTATATACTATATTTTACAATACAGTAAGCTAGAGAAAAGAAAATGTTACTGTGAAAATCACAAAGAGGAGAGAATGTATTTACAGTACTGTATTTATGGGAAAAAATCTCTGTGTAAGTTGACTGGTGCAGTTCAAATCCATGTTGTTCAAGGTTCACCTGTAAAAAGAACTGATTGAATAAGATCAATGAAGCTAAAATCACATATGCATAGGGATCACAGCAAGGTCCTTCCCAAATTAAAGTTAATGAGAAATGAAATCAGGTAGATTCAAAATTTAACAGATGAGTTCAACTGCTTGTACAAATGATACAACAAAAGAAATTGTCTTCAAATACTAACTGAAGAATGTGGAAAATATCTAAAATCTAATCAAGGAGGCTTGTGTTAACTTCAGGGAGGTATGTTAAATGCTGCATCTAAGAAAGTATCAGCTAGGGTCAGAAATTCAAATGCCCAAAGGGACCAGGCAGATGATATAAATATGTCTATCAAACTGAACTTAAAAACAAACAAACAAAAAACCAAAAACCCCCAGGAACCTATGGGATGGGATAAAATATTTGCAAATCATAGATCCTCTAAGAGACTAATATCCAGAATATATATATATTAAAAAAAAAAAACTTCTACAGCTCAACAATAACAAAAAACAAAAACAGTTTAAAAATGGGTAAAGGACTTGAACAGACATTTCTCCAAAGATCTACAAATGGCCAACAAGCACATGAAAAGATGCTTAACATCACTAATCGTTAGGAAAAAGCAAACCAAAACCACACTGAGATATCACTTCACACCCATTAGGATGGCTACTACCTGAAAAACAGAAAACAAGTATTGGTGAGGATGCGGAGAAATTGGAATTTTTGTACACTGTTGTGGGAATGTAAAGTATAGCCACTATGGAAAACAATGTGGTAGTTCATCAAAAAATTAGAATTACCATGTGATTCTACTTCTGGGTATATACCCAAAAGAATTGAAAGCAGGAACTTGAAAGATATTTGTACACACATGTTCATGGCAGCATTATTCACAATAGCCAAAGGGTGGTTACAGCCAAGTGTCCATCATCAGGTGAATGGATAAACAAAATGTGGTATATTACAATAACATGGGGCCCACTGAGATAATCCAGGATAATCTCTGTGTTTTAAGGTCAGTTGATTAGCAACCAAATTCTATCTGTTATCTTTAATTCTCCCTTTCCACAGAATATAACATATTTACAGGTTCCAGGGATTAGGATGTGGACATCATTGGGGGTCCATTATTCTGCTTCCCCACAGACTAAAGTTGGTACCATGTCTCCCTATCTAGCAGCAAAGAGAGCACATTAGCCACAGAGAGGATCCCCATCGTGTCAACAGGTGTGTCTGTCTTTCATAGATATGGGTATCTTTCTTACATAGATAGGTGTATCAGTCATTTTGATGATGATAGATATTAAAACCATCTAATTTCCCCTGTCCTAATTCCACATTAACCAGTTACCTTCTGGTTTTACCCATGTATTTATTTTTTCAGGACACAGAATACTCTGACCGGGCAATAGTAATGGCTTCTCCATTTGGAAGTTATGTTTTTCATCATAAATTAATACCTTTGGGATGCTGGTTTCAGCTTTTTGTTGATTTCCTGGACAATGAGAAGCTGATTCTCTAGATAAATTAATATTTAAAAAGATGGAGTTTTTTAACTTGAAGACTCAGCTCTAGATTGTGGTACACAGCAAAGTTCTGCTATTTTCTGTCACCTTTCTCCATGTGGCTTGTCTCTGTCTCACTAGGCATTTTGTTGTTTCTTTTTTAAAGATTTATTTATTTGAGAGAGAAAGAGAGAGAAAGAAAGAGGGAGTGAGTGCAGGGAGGGGAAGAGGGAGAGGGGAAAGAGAAACTTTAGCAGACTCCTCTCTGAGCCTGACACCGGGCTTGATCTCAAGACCCTGAGATCGTGACCTGAGCCAAAACCAAGTGTTGGATGGTTAACTGACTGCACCACCCAGGGGCCCCTCACTGGGCATTTCTTATCACCGTAACAAGGATCATCAGTCATCATAAATGGAAATGAAAATGAGGTATGACCTTTATACAGAGATGACATCGTAGGCAAAGGAGAACCATGCCCCTCATGATATCAAAGCAAGAGCGAAGGCTTTGAAGGTTAAGAAGGCCATGCTGAAAGGCAGCCACAGCTCCCAAAAGGCCCAATAGTTACCTGCCTTCCCATGGTATTATGCACTGTGATTCCAAAGGAAACCCAAGGACCAAAGAATAAATTAGACCATAATACCATCATCAAGTTCTCCTTGACCATAAAGAAGATGGAGAACAACACATTGGTTTTTACTATAGATGCCAAGGCCAACAATCCTCAGATCAAGCACTCTTTGAAAAAGCTGCATGGCATTGATGTGGCTGAAGTCAACACCCTGGTCAGGCCTGAAGGAGCCCAGGAGGCAAACACTAAACTGGTCTCTGACTATGGGATTTGATGCTGCCAACAAAATTGGGGTCATCTAAACAGTTCTAAACATTTTTATCATCCAAAAAAAGTTGGGAAAGTGCCCATCATGAGCAGAAACCATTATCTCCAAAAGAAAAATATCCAAACTCCTTAATATATGCAGCTGATGATATTTGGAGATATTAGTTTCAAATTTCTACCCTTCTTTTCCACTTGTTCTTCCCTCACTCAAGCAGGTAGCCGGCTCTTTGCCTCTGCAACAGTGCAAAAAACAGGAGCTTGTTAGACTTCCTGTCTTTATCTCCAAAAGCTCAATCGATCCCATAGAACAACTCTGATATTTTTGAGCAGCAGAGAGCCTCATGGTGCTCCTGGATTGTATTCAGAAAATGCAGCAAGCCTTCCAAGAGGAATAACTACATGGGTCATGTAGGGCAGGGATTGCAAATTCAAGTACCTTCAGAGCCAGGAGGTTACTTAGTTCTGGCTTAGAGATGTCAGAGGAGAATGTAGACCTCAATTTAAAAAACAAATAAATCTGGATGTTGTAGGATAAATCTCCTGTTGTTACATGTTGCAATTCACTCACATGTCGGAATGCCACTCTGTGGACCAAAATAAAAAGATCTGCCAAGTCCCAGGTCTTGAGTGTGACGTGACTGCCCAGAGCCCACTGGATTGGAATGAGTTATACGGACATGAACAAGGGCCAACTCCACCAGGGCCTGCAGAGTTGGCCATGACCAGAGGACCCCACCCCACCCCTGCTTCTTTGACTGTGTTAGAGCCTCCTTTTTGGCATATCCTGAGAGGAAACTCAAAGAGTGACTGAGGTTCATTTTTTTGAACTCAGGACGGGACTCGACGAAATAATTAAACTCATTCATAAGAAGTAATTGGTTGCAACGTATCTTTTAGGTGTGAGTCTATGGACTGAGATTCATGCCTGTTGCACAGTTACAGGCATCTACAACTTCCATAATTAGGCCTATGTCCTATCTTATAACCTCTTCTCCAATTCAGTCCACCACATGCTAACTGAGCTTAATCTCTCCATGTTCTTTGATGATACAGCCAGAAGTGCCAAATTATAATCCATTCCCTTTATGTGCCCTCATATTCCCCTTGTGCTTTGCTTACTTGGTTCCCTCTCCTGGAATTGTAGTAAGAATTCTAGTCAGAATCCACCTTTCCCCTTGTGTTCTCAGAAGCGCTTGGCCTTGCCTGTGCTGTGCTGAAGCTCTTCCCAGAGTGCTCTTGTACTACACTTAGTCGTACATATGTTTCCCGCTGCTTGATGGAGCCTCTTTTCAGGATCTTTGCTTCTGCCATGGCCTCAGCATAAGGCTGAAAAAAAGACAACTGACTGCATTTGACTGGTGAAATGTGTTGTTGCTTAGAAGATTCAGTGATGTGACTTTCTTAGGGTTTGAAAACTAAGCAGGGAGTTACATTTAACCAGCTTCTGTGGTGGACATTGTCACACAACACCTAGATCCCCTTTCAGGAATGAAGACTTGATTCCCACAACTGCCAGGAGAGGCTTCAAGGAGTCAGCCCTCAGGTGTCCCCTCTCTTTGGTAGTTGCCTGGGTTTCAGGAAAATTCCTTGCCTAAGATCACCTGTCTCTTCAGGGCTGGCCTGCAGCCAATGACTAACAAGTGTGGGGCTATAAAGGCCTGGTTCCCTTTCCTCAACTCAGGACAGTTGTGAAGGGTCCTCTGTCTGCAGGACAACCTTGTAAGGCTAGCTGAGTCCTTTGTTGGGCCTGCCTCTCAGCTTGACTTCCTAATCCTGCCTTCCACCCCCCTCCTCAGGTGTTGGTCTTAAGAGCATTCATTCCCTAATTAAGGCTAACTTCTGTCAGAGTCTATTTCTAAGAAACACAATTTGGAAAAAATGAAAAAACGAAACCAGAGAGGGAGACAAACCATAAGAGAAGCTTAATCTCAGGAAACAAACTGAGGGTTGCTGGAGGGGAGGGGGGTGGGGTCACTGGGTGATGGACACTGGGGAGGGTGTGTGTTGTAATGAGCACCGGGTATTATATAAGACTGATGAGTCACAGACCTGTACCCCTGAAACAAATAATACATTATATGTTAATTAATTGAATTTAAAGTAAAAAAAAAAGAAAAGAAACACAATCTGGAAAAGGGTTTCATATTAATTAACTAATATTTTCCTATAAATTTATGGCTGTTCATACAGACAACACAAGTATCAAATTCACATTAACTGTGTTTATTTTGTAATATAAATACAGAGAGGGTCACCTGGCCGGCATAGTTGGTAGAGCATGCAACTCTTGATCTCAGGGTTGTGAGTTCAAGCCCCACAATGGGTAAAGAGATTACTTTGAAAAAAATTAAAAAATACATATAAATTCAGTGAAAGAATAAAAGGGGGAAAAGAAAAATGTGTAGAGTGGGAAAAACAGTAATTACTAAATTTTAAAGGAACATAAATTTGTGTCATGAATTTAAAATTGAGTTTATTACTATTTTGGTCACATTAAGTAACTTGTACTAGCAATTATTTCAATGAAAATAACATTGTGCCCAGCAGAGATTTGTAGACCATTCTAGCTTTTGTGCTGCTTGCTTTGTATCTCTCTCTTCAATCTTCTTTTTTTTTATTATGTTATGTTAATCACCATACATTACATCATTAGTTTTTGATGTAGTGTTCCATGATTCATTGTTTGCGTATAACACCCAGTGCTCCATTCAATACGTACCCTCTTTAATACCCATCACCAGGCTAACCCATCCCCCCACCCCCCTCCGCTCTAGAACCCTCAGTGTCTCTTCAATCTTCTTTAATCAACAGCTCTTTGCCATGAAGTTTTGGGTTTTGGTTTGTTACTAGGAGCATTCAGGCTAAATGTGTTCTGTGGGAAAAAAATAAAAAATAAAAAGCTGAACTGAACTCCCTTTCAGCAGCTTCATCTCTAAATGTGCCTGACAAAGATAAGAAAGTGAGACTCATCTATGTCAAGCAGGTGGGCAGCAAAGATTCTGGAAAGAAGCTTTCACTTTGTTTTGCTCTTAACTGCCACTTGTAACAAGAGACAATGTGCACCTTAGGCTCTCGGTGAGCAGGGAGGTGCTAAAGGCCACAGAACTATGAGAGGTGGAAAGAACAGAAAAGGGCAAGGTGGTCACTTGGAACATTGTAAGCTCTTCATTATTAATATTTGAGGGTACAGGTTCTGGATCAGACTGCTTGGATTCAAAATTCTGGCTTTTTCTCTAGCTGTGTCACCTTGAACAAGTTCACTAAATTCTTCTGAACTTGAGTTTCCTGAAACTTAAAATAGAAATAGGGATAATTCCTATCCCATAGATTTGTCACGACGAGTAAATGGTTTATTATGCATAAAGCATCTAGAACAAAGCCTGGCAATGAAATTGCTTGATGAATGTTAGGCAGAGCCCTTCTAGACTACGAGTTGGAGGCTAAGCCACCCAACCCCACAGGGAACCAAAGTACATTGGAAGGAGGGTCAGCAAGAGCAGAAGATGGCCTATTGTTTATTGTATTAATTAAGTCAACAGACATTGAATAGCACCCAAGAAATGGGGTGTCCTGTGGGGACACAAAGTTGATTCAGGCAGAGACTGTGACCCAAAAGCTTATTGGCAGATAAGAGTCATATGGTCACCTGGTTCCTGGTAGCAGAGACCCATTTTGGGGGATTCACAGTGGAGTGAATGTCAGGGTGACACTCCATTGGCCAGTTTTCATTCCATGCAGAAAGTCCCTCTTGCATGAGGCCACTGGTACAGGGCAAAGAACATGGGTTTTAGAGTAAAACATTCCTGAGTCTCTGGTCTGCTTTGGGCAAGTTGGAAGGTTGCCGAGCCTCAAATAGCCTCATCTGTAAAATGGGGATGATATGTAAAATGGGAATTACAACAACCTTATTAGGTTGTTGAGATGATGCAGGTTAAAACACCTAGCACAGATAGTGAGAAAATGTGTTGTAATGAGCACTGGGTATTATATAAGACTGATGAGTCACAGACCTGCACCCCTGAAACAAATAATACATTATATGTTAATTAATTGAATTTAAAGTAAAAAGAAAAGAAAAGAAAAGAAACACAATCTGGAAAAGGGTTTCATATTAATTAACTAATATTTTCTTATAAATTTATGGCTGTTCATACAGACAACACAAGTATCAAATTCACATTAACTGTGTTTATTTTGTAATATAAATTCAGAGAGGGTCACCTGGCCAGCATAGTTGGTAGAGCATGCAACTCTTGATCTCAGGGTTGTGAGTTCAAGCCCCACAATGGGTATAGAGATTACTTCAAAAAAAATTAAAATATATATATAAATTCAGTGAAAGAATAAAAGGGGGGAAAGAAAAATGTGTAGAGTGAGAAAACAGTAATTACTAAGAGAGTTAAGTCACTGAACAAGTATTTATTTATTTATTTATTTTTAAAGATTTTATTTATTCATTTGAGAGAGAGAGAATGAGAGAGAGAGAGCACATGCGAGGGGGGAGGGTCAGAGGGAGCAGCAGACCCCCCACTGAACAGGGAGCCCGACGCGGGACTCGATCCCGGGACTCCAGGATCATGACCTGAGCCGAAGGCAGTCGCTTAACCAACTGAGCCACCCAGGCGCCCCTGAACAAGTATTTATTGAATACCTACTCTTTCAGGCAACTAAAGAAAAACATAACAAAATAATTAAAAAAAAAAAAAAAGACATGGTTCCTAGAGTACCTGGGAAGAAAAAACATTCAGAGAGGGCACTTGGGTGGCTCAGTCCGTTAACCATCTGCCTTCAGCCCAGGTCATGATCCTGGAGTCCTGGGATCGAGTCCTGCATCAGGCTCCCTGCTCAGCGGGGAGTCTGCTTCTCTCTCTGCCCTTCACCCTGCTTGTGCTCTCTCTCACAAGTGCGCTCTCTCTCTCAAATAAATAAATAAAATCTTTAAAAAAATGAAAAAAGAAAAAAAATTGAGAGAGAGAACTATGTCCAGAAAGGCTTTCTCATAATATTTTTGAGGGCTTACTATTGCCAAGCATTATGCAAATTAAATGCTTTACACAGGTTCACTCATTTGATTCTCACATGGTTAGTGGTTATGAATTGGACACTGTTATCTCCTAATACCTCCATTTTATAGGAGTGTGGCTAGAGAAGAGGCAAGACAGGTAGGCAGTGTTCAGATCATGGTGAACCTCACAGCATAGGTCATGCACAAAAATTGAAGACTGTGCAAGACACTTTGTGTTTGCTCCTCACAATTCACTCTCCACCCTGCTTTGCCCCACTCAAGGCCCAGTATCAAGGGCTATGTGCCTGTCTTACACTGGGCTTCAGCCCCTGGGTTTCTCTGCAGAGGACAGAGGAACAAGTGTAGGTCAGCTCCCCGGCTCCCTCTCTCTGAGCTGCCTTCATGCTGGCTGCGTTCCTCACTGAAGGCGACTTCTCCTCTAAAGCAGGCCAACTCCACATGACTCTCCCCCTTGGTTCCAGTTTATGCTCCTTCTCCTCAAATCTCTATACTTGAGGGAGCTAGCATCCAGTCTGCCACCAGATCACTGCACTATCCTTGTAGGTTTCCCTATACCCACTTTGTAAATAAACCCAAACGCTTCTTAATCCATCTCCATAGCCACTTTCCCAGTCCAGGCTGCTCCTTCACTGGATGACAGGAGTAGCATTTTAACTTGTTTTACTACATCCACTCTTTTGGGAAGGGGAAGACAGGAGAGGATGGAGGGAGGGATATAAAAAGGAACTTGTTTTATTCTCCAGTCACTGAATTTTGTTGTTGGTGGTGGTCATGTTGAATCTTGCTTTTGTCTCCTCCGGGGGTATCTTGGGTAGATTTCACAGCCTAATGGTGACTTTCAGCTATAAAAATTTGGTCAGCTTTAATCCCAAATTTCATTAATCTATTCTTTTAAAGAATTTATCATTACAAAATCTTTTGTTATGACAATTTTCAAATGTATAAGAGTAGAAAGAATATAATATAATAAAACCTCCCACTACCCCAGATTGAATGATTGCTAACATTTTGTCAGATATTCTAATTTCCTTTTTTTCTTTTCTCTGGATTGTTTTAAAACAAATTGCAGATACCATATAAATTCATTTGTAAATTCTTTGGTATATATCACTAACATATAAGGTCAATTTTTTAAAAACAAACTCCAATGCCATTACCATGCCTAACAAAACAATTGCCTTTTTTTTTTTTTAAAGATTTTATTTATTTATTTATTTGAGAGAGAGAAAGAGCTGAGCGCAGAGCCCACCACGGGGCTTGATCCCACAATCCTACAATCATTACCTGAGCTGAAATCAATTGTCAGATGCTTAACTGACTGAGCTACCCTGGCGCCCTGCTCCTGTCTCCACTTCTGTTCGCATCCCTGCCCTTGTTTATAGCCTCATCTAAACAAGGCACTCCATCCCACACCCAAACTATTCAATCTGGTAGAATAAACAGGGAGACAGATACATGTTTCAGACCAACCTAAACAGTGAGCACCACAGACACCTGGTACAATGGCCAGTGAGCTGGCCTCCCCCCTCCCTCTCTAAAAAAAAATGTAACAATAAAACAAAATTAAAAATAAAAATTATAGTAGAAGTCTGTATAAAGTCTTATGTGAGAAAGCCAACCTCTGCTTGGAGGAATTAGAAAAGATCTCACTAAAGATTTTATTTATTTATTAAAGATCTATTTATTTATTTTAGAGAGAGAGAGCATACAAGTGGGGGCAGGCGCAGAGGGAGAGGGAGAGAAGCAGACTCCCCGCTGAGTGAGGAGCCCAATGTGGGGCTCGATGCCAAGACCCCAAGATCATGACCTGAGCAGAAATCAAGAGTTGGATGTTCAACCAACTGAGCCCTCCTGGCACCCCTCACTAAAGATTTTAAAGAGCAGACATTTGCTATAAACTTGAAGCAAGGTGAGGTTTCTTGCATGCCTAGTGGAAAAGGGTCATCTGAGTAGAAGCAACATATGAGCAAAGATATGGAGGCATAGAGGGCATTATGAGTTAAGGGTGGAACAGGTGATTTAGAGCTGAAAATTAAGCCATGTTTGCAGAAATAGTAGGCGTAGAAGTTGGATGTGGGACAGAAGTACTCAGATGCAGTATAAGGGCAACACATTGTCATTCCCGACCCATACACTGGGAGCTGACTCTCTCAGCAGGAAGCTGTTAGAGGCTTCAAATTCACGAAACAGGTGCTCTTCTCAGGGGCCAACCTCACTGCCTGACTGTTACCTGATCTCTAGTCACTGGTTCAATGACTCAGAGGTGGAATTATCAGCAAGGTCAGGTCTGATCTGGTTTCTTTAAGACATAAGCCAGTTGACCCGATACTATAGATTTACCCTTTCAAGACTTCACTTTTTAATGTCAGAGATGCAAAAAAAATCAGAAAGTGGAAGGCTGGGTTGTGGTAGACAACATTTGTTGCTCTGTCTTTATTAGAATCCCTCCAAGCTTTACTTTGGTTAGCACCTACTTGGCAAATCCCATTGTTTATCCACAGAACCTTGGCTCACGGGACCCCCTAACCTCCTCTTGAGACCAGAAATGGCCTTCTAGAAAGCCTTGCCTTTACAACTTATGTTGACCTCACATTGGACCTGATATCTTCATCACATCTGCTGTAAATGGGACCTCCAAACACAGTGCCTGACTTGGGCCAGCCTGTGATTAATGTTTTGTTTCAATAATGTTGCCAAGTGCTTACACACACCTAAAATATCTTTTTTACTTTTTATTTTATCCCCTTTTGATTTTTTAATTTTTTAAGAATGGTTTGCTGAAAATATGAAAGTTGCCAAGGTCATGGCTTGTCACCCCTATAGCATATAAATCTTAAGAACAAAGACATTCAGATACCTAACTACTAAGTGATGATCTAATTCAAGAAATTTAATATTGATAAAATACTATTATCTAATATATACTCCATATTCAGTTTTCACTGATTGTCCCAATATCATCCTTTATAGCAAACCCCCCCTCCCCCAATCTAGGATTCTATCATGTCCTATTGCTCTGAAGCAGTTCCTCAGTCTTTCATTGACACTAAGGTATACTAATAATTTTTGTTAATAAAGAAATTGAATACAGAGTCCAAATAATATAAGTAATGAGACATATGTTAGGGGGTGAATATTTAAATATCATTTCATTTTATAACAGGAGACCTTTGCATTAGTCCACGTAAGAGATGACGAGGAAGTTAAATCAACTAAAGAGACATCGCTTTCAAAAGAGGCACTCAGAGGACTTGATTAATTTTGTGTGGGAGATAGGTGAGGAGGAAAGGTCTGTAATGACTCCAAGGTTTCTAACACAGTAGTCAGCACAGACAGGGTGCTGGGTATTGCTGGAGAGAATATTGTGAGGAACTGTATTGAGGGGGAAGATGGTCAGTGACTTCTGGATATGCTAAGTGTAAGTCACCTCAGGAGTGTTCAGGGAGAATTACTCAGTAGTAAGGTGTAACCTGTCCCAGTGTGCTTGGGCCCTGCGCAGTTAGAGCACTGAAAGTCTACATCCTGGAAATCCCCTCATTCTTAATAAAATGGGACAGTAGTTTGCCCTATAATTAGTAGGCCATTAGTGATGTGAGTCGGGCTCAGAAGAGTAGATGAAGTTCGTGATAGAAGGGCACACACCCATGTAGAAGTGATCATTTGAAGTTTTGAGAGGGATTGAAGCAAACCAAGAAGAAAAGCCAGGTGAGAAGGCCTCAGACCCTCAATTGGAAGCTGAGACCCAGAGCATTTCTCTTTCTGGGCCAGCAATTTCCCTAGCTCAGCAACCATAAAATAAGCATTGATTAACTTACTGTGTATTTCAAATTACTTTCCATCCCATTGTGAGCTGTTTATAAACTTGCTGTCTTAGAAACAGAAATGCAGTCAAATTCATTATCCATCAAGGTGGTTATTATCACCCCTTCAGTCTGTGACTTCTTTACTAGACTCATTATTAATTTAGGAAATTTAACTTCCTTTTTAGTGTTACTCATTTTTCATTCAGTTTTTTATAACCACTTTCCATAGTGGCTTGTGATCATTACTTTCAATTTTCAGTTTCCCAATAGCCTTTTCTACAATATGGTCTATTTTCTGCATCATGAAGTTCAGTGGAGTGGAACATTGGTTAAATAAAATGAGAATAAGTTTAAAAGTTTGTTAAACTGGATCTATAAAAATGATAGGACCTATGCTTTTTCTCTATTATTTTCCAAAAATAATGAGTATAATTGGACCTCAGTTGATCTACAGATTTACTGTATCAATGCATTAAACACAGTTTTGTCATTTAATTGTTAGTTGGTCCTCAGTTGGTCAAAAATGTTTTTAATTCAGTAAGTCAGGTATAAGTAATTAGTTTGGTTCAACGTCTGATAGGGCCTCAGAGGTCATCTACACTGCCTTCCCATCCAAGGCTGTTCTTGTCTTTGCTTCTATACTTTGCCTTCTTGAAGATGGCACATGTTAAACTTGACGCATTTATATAATATTGTAAAGCTTTATGCTTCCAGAGCAGTTTCTCATACTTATCTTTTTTTTCCCAAGATTTTATTTATTTATTTGAGAGGGAGCGAGCAAGAGAGCACGAGCAGGGGGAGCGGCAGGCAGAGAGAGAAACAGAGTCTCTGCTGAGCAGGGAGCCAGACGCCGGGCTCGATCCCAGGACCCTGTGATCATGACCTGAGCCGAAATCAAACGCTTAACCGACTGAGCCACCCAGGCGCCCCTCTCAAACTTATCTTACTTGATTCCTACAGCTGTCAAGTGAATAGGTCAAGTATTGCTCTCACTCTTATTTCAAAAATGAGGCACCTGAGACACAAAAGTGACTTGACCAATGTCATAAGATGAAACAGTGGAGATGCCAGTGGAAAGAGACAGAATTTCTAACCCTAAGCTGATAGTCTTCTTACCACATTAAGTGGCTAGCCCCCAGTCTGCATTCATATAATGTCACCAAAGTTATAAAGCACACCTAAACTGTGAGCAGATGGCCTTGCCAGCCACATGGCTCTCACTCTTTACCAAAATTTTATGGAAATCCAGCCCATATTTTAAAACCTAAAACTCACAGGATAGAACTTGACCCATGAGATGCTTGAGATCATGAGAAGCACCTGAGAGGATGATTTTCTTTTTGCTCCCACCACCAGTCCCTACCCATCACCTGTATGCTCAAGTCCTTGGGGTATCTCAGTGGGCTCTGTATAAAACTGTGGCAGATTGTACTTTCCAGAAATGGCCACAACAATATCCCTCATCCTACCCACTCTTCTTACAATGTGCCTTTGACAGTTTTCCCATGGAGACGTGGTATTCAGGGTTCTCCTCCTTGAATCTGGGTGACTAGGTGATGCTATGTGACATCTGAGGCTAAACCATAAAAGGTGACACACTTTTTTTTTTTAAGATTTTATTTATTTATTTGACAGAGAGAGACACAGTGAGAGAGGGAACACAATCAGGGGGAGTGGGAGAGGGAGAAGTAGGCTTCCCGCCGAGCGGGGAGCCCGATACGGGGCTCGATCCCAGGACCCCGGGATCATGACCTGAGCTGAAGGCAGACGCTTAACGACTGAGCCACCCAGGCGCCCCAAGGTGACACACTTCTGCCTGGTTCTTTTGGGGTGTTTATTCTTGGAACTCAGCTGTCACGTGGTGAGGACTCCCCAGCAGCCATATGGACAGTTCATGTAGAGGTGTTTCAGTTGATAATTCCAGCTAAGTTCCCAGTCAATAGTCAGCATCACTGACCAGACATATAAATGAGCCTTTAGATGATTCCAGTCCCGAGTCAAGAGGGACTGTCCTGACACCATCACCCCAGACCCAGGCAAACCAAGACAGTTGGTCACCCTACCCTAGGTGATAAGCCATATCCCCTCCCTCCTCAAAACAACATCTGAGGATTTAGGATCCTCCACTATTACATGGCCCAAAGCTCCAAGCAAAATACCTCCTTCAAAGTGAAACAAATCAGGCACAACCCAAACTCGGAGATGTGATTGCAGGGGACTGAAATGTCCTCCTCAGCCTGGCAATCTGGCACTTAACTTCCATAGTAGGAAATTTACTCCATAGTCCAGTTGAAGGGCCTGGGAATGCTAACAGCTAATAGTCCAGTTGAAGGGCCTGGGAATGCTAACTATTGTCAGTCAGTCTTTTTATACATCATGATGAGGAACTGGAACATATAACCTCTAGTGGTACATCCAGTCCCTGGAATTTACATGTTAATGTAAATGAGTTGATCATTTTTTCTCCTAGAGGTGGTTTCCTATATAGGATCTGGGAGGGAGAATGTGAGAATTATAGAGATAATTTCTTAAGTTACTATCTAGAAATTTTACTGTTTTGCCTTTTACATTTAGAGCCCAGATCCATCTGGAATTAATTTTTGTGTATTGTGTGGGGTGGGGGTCAAGTTTTGTTTTTTCCTATAAGGTTACCCAACATTGGAAAAACTGTCTTTCCTTCACTTCTGTGCATTGCTACCTTTAATGTAAAGGAAGTGCCAAAATGCATATGGGTCTTTTTTGGACTCTGCAATTTTCTATTCTTGCACTGATACCTTATAGTCTTTGTTATTATAACAATCCTTGATATCAGTACAGCAAGTCCTCCTACTTTATATCCTTCTTCAATGGTTTTTTATTATTCTTAGCTGTTTGCATTTTCATGTAAATTTTACTATCACCTTCTCAACTCACAAAATTTCTGTTGAGATTTTTAATGAGATCACATTGAACTGGAAGTCAATTTAGAAAGAATTGACATCCTTTCAACGTTGAGTTTTCCAATCTAAGAACATGTTGTATCTCTATATTTCAGGTTTTAAAAATTTATCCCACTGGGCACCTGGGTGGCTCAGTTGGTTAAGCGACTGCCTTCGGCTCAGGTCATGATCCTGGAGTCCCGGGATCGAGTCCCACATCGGGCTCCCTGCTCGGCGGGGGGTCTGCTTCTCCCTCTGACTCTCTTCCCTCTCGTGCTCTCTGTCTCTCATTCTCTCTCAAATAAATAAATAAAATCTTTAAAAAAAAATTTATCCCACTAACATCTTGCTTGCTATATTTACTACCATGTATTTGATATTTTTGTAAGTATTGAAAATTGTGTCTTTTTAAAAACTTATTTTCTATTTGTTGCTGGGATATAGAAATAGAATTGAGTGGGGTGCCTGGTTGGCTCAGTCGGTTGAGTGTGGAACTCTTGGTTCCAGCTCAGGTCATGATCTCAGGCTCATGGGATCTGCGCTCAGCATGGAGTCTACTGGGGTTTCTCTCCCTCCCCCGCCAGCCCCTCCCCCAGCTTGCACTCTCTCTCCCTAAATAGATAGATAAAATATTTTTAAAAAAGAAATAGAACTGAGTTTCATATATTTTCTTTGCACCCATCAATTTTAATGAACTCATTAAATACAGTTATCTGTAGACTATTTTGGATATGTATATTTAAAATCATATTACTTGAAGCTAATGACACTTATATTGTTTCATTTCCAATCTTTATACCTTTGATTTCTTTTTCTTGCTTTATTGCACTGGCTGGTACAATATTGAATGAAAAGCAGATATCCCTTTCTCATTTTTATCTTAGAGGGAAGTCTGTCAACATTTTACTATTAAATATATCATTGCTGTAGATTTTTTTTGTAGATACTATTTGTCCCTATTATGTAAGTTCTTTATTGTCTCTAGTTTTCTAAGAGTTTTTTTTTTTTTTAAGATTGCATTTATTTATTTGACAGAGAGAGACACAGTGAGAGAGGGAACACAGGCAAGGGGGAGTGGGAGAGGGAGAAGCAGGCTTCCCGCGGAGCAGAGAGCCCGATGTGGAACTCAATCCCAGGACCCTGGGACCATGACCTGAAGCCGAAGGCAGTTGCTTAACGACTGAGCCACTCAGATGCCCGGTTTTCTAAGAGTTTTATCATAGACATGTAATGTATGGCTTTGAAATCAGAGGCTCTACCCACTATCAATTATTGTAAATTATTTAAGAAATAGTAGTATTGGGGCACCTGTAATTACTGTATTTATTTAGTTTGGGCTTAGGTCATGATCTCAGGGTCCTAGGATTGAGCCCCACGTTGGGTTCGGCGCTCAGTGTGGCGTCTGCTTGTCTCTCTCCCTCTGCTCCTTCTCCTGCTCTCTCTCTAGAATAAATAAATAAAATCATTAAAAAAAAAGAAATAGTAGTGTTTTTTTTTTTAATTGGAACTTTATACAGAACTTCAATATATAGAGGATAAAAGTTGAACTTCTCCACTTCACTTAGGTGAGAGTTTTGGAGCTCCACTCATATGGTTGTTTTTTTGTTTTGTTTTATTTGTTTGTTTTTTGCCACCAAGCAGCAGCCTCAGCTGCAATACTGCACCAAACCAACTTGCTTACTTCAAACCATTTCTTTACTTTCCAAAGCTCTTACATACGCAGTTCAATAAAAATGAAATAATGAATTGCTAACATCTATTGAACATTTACTCTGTGCCCGATATGTTTGTTGTTAAGTGGATTATCTTGTTTAATCATCATAGCCATCGCAGGAAGAAGAGGAGACTGAGTCTTGGAAAGTTTAAATGACTTAGCCCAAGATCACAGAGCTAGGGGGTGATGAATTTTATTATATTATCTATTACTCTTAATAGGTAAACTAATCTGTTTTCCAGTGCAGACACCTTTCATTTCTAACCAAGGTAGCTAGCCATGTTTGAAAACACCTCATGGTTTAAGTTCTAGGAGCATCTGTTACATGTTTGCTTTTGCCTACATAGCAGCACAGCTGGCTAAATAGGTGATGAAAAGACACATAATGGGAGGTGACAATAAGAAGTGCTGTTTGCTGTTTGAAAATTTGTATGCAGAGTAACACATTCGTTCTGGAAATGTATTATCCAGGCTAAACATATTAATTATTCAGATGTCATCTCAGATGTGTACTTGTCAAAAACAGAGCTGTTTTCCCCAAACACCTCACACTTAATGTGTCTAGTATCAAAAGCTGTTCATGTTCATTCTAGATTACTGTAGTCCTTCACTTTCGGCCTTTTCTATTAAATATGCATTGCTTTGGTGAGTTATTCATTGTGTTAAAATATCTGGGGACTGAGTTACTGATTTATTTTATGTTCCGATATGTTGCAGTGTAGATGACATTGAACCTGGTCTTTCATTTCATTAATTTTTTTTTAAAGTAATCTCTACACCCACCATGGGTCTTGAACTTACAACCCTGAGATCGAGTCTCATGCCCTACTGATAGCCAGCCAGGCACCCCATTAATATTTTTTCTTGTGGATTTTTTGAAGGATTACTTTCTCTCTCTCTCTGTGAATGTCTCTTTCTTTCTCTCCCTCTCCCTCTAAAAAACATCAATTATTGTATTTTCTTATCAGAGAATTATTCTTCGATTTAACACATCATAGTTTGGAGCTATATGAAGCTGTATAGTTAGATGTTACACATCAATGGCATTTTTCCATTTATTAACATTCATGACCAACATTTCTCACAAGAATAGGCAGACAGTTCTTCCTTCTGAGATGGAAGTATGTTGATGGAAGTCCCCCAAAGGAAATTCCATTTGAACCCATCTAGGGCACAACCTCTCTTAACTTGTCTGTCATCCTGTCTCATTTCCTCCCCTCTTGAGGCAGACCTGGGCATTACTAGTCCTACTGACACTCTTCTCCTGCTCCTCCCTTTTCTTTACTTTCATAATGATTCTCTTGGTTCATCCCACTCTTTCCATTCCCAGTGCAGATCAAGGCCAAGAGACATCAAGTCTAGAAAAAATGTATCATTTATCCCTTGGTTGGAATAGGCAGGGTAGAAGTATATACAGAAACCACTGCTTTGGGCACAACTATTTCTAATCCAAGTCTATTATCAGCCTTTAAAACAGACCATTGGCCTTTCAGACCTTTATCCTAGATTTAGAAGTGACTGTATCTTTACTACTTAGATGCCTAATTTGTTGTGAATCTAATTCTTTTAATGTCTTCTAGGAAAGGAAATAATTGCTTTCATTAACAACTCATGTCAAAGTTTAATGGTCTTAATGGTTCTACTTCAGTCAGATAACTATTTTCATGAAACACTTGGATCTGCATTCCAATTTATGCATATGTCAGTACAGTCTCTTTCATAGGTTGTCTGCCTTGGCTCCACCTAGGGAATTTTTTTTTTTAATATTTTACTTATTTGAAAGAGAGAGGGAGAGAGAGAATGAGCAGGGGGGAGAGGCAGAGGCAGAGGGAAAAGCAGGCTCCCTGCAGAGCAAGGAGCCCACTAAGTAGAGAGCCCAATGTGGGGCTTGATCCCAAGACCCTGGGATCATGACCCGAGCCAAAGGCAGATGCTTAACCGACTGAGCCACCCAGGCATCCCAGGAATTTTTTTTTTTTAATATTGCACAAATGCCTGGGATACTACCAAATAAGAATTCTAGGAAAAACAAGGCAGATAACAAATATGAAAAGATGGGAGTTGGGTTATGTATGAAGATAATGAACTACTTAACAAGTGGAAAAAGTTGGAAAACAATAGGGCCAGACAGAGGGGAAGAAAAATTTCTCCTCTATTCTCTTAGGATCTCTGGCTGGGCCTGAGAATTAAATTGACTTAAGGCAGAATAATAGGAGAAAAGCATACAAGTTTCATTAGAATTTTACATGTACATGAAATCTTACAAGAAAATGACCCAGAAAAGTGATCAGAGCAAAAAGTTTTTATACCTTTTAGATAAAGAAACAATACATTTGAGAAGAAATGATGAGACAAAGGGATTTGAACTAGGGGCAGTAAATTATGGAGAAGTGACTAAGAGATATGGGGGTGGGAGACTATTGGAAGACAAGTGTTATTTTAGTAAGTTTATTTGTATAGATCTATTTCAGCGTCAATTCTCAATTTCTTTTTTTTTAAAGATTTTATTTATTTATTTGAGACAGAGAGAATGAGAGACAGAGAGCATGAGAGGGAGGAGGGTCAGAGGGAGAAGCAGACTCCCTGCTGAGCAGGGAGCCCGATGCGGGACTCGATCCCGGGACTCCAGGATCATGACCTGAGCCGAAGGCAGTCACTTAACCAACTGAGCCACCCAGGTGCCCCCGATTCTCAATTTCTGGTGATAAGAATGTTCTTTTCTTCCTGTTCAAGGAGGGTGCCTTCCTCATGGGAGGTTTTATGGATTGTTTTTAGGTAGTAAAGGGGAGGTCAGAGGGCCCTTCCTGCATCTGCAGTTCCTTTAGCTCAAAATAGTCAATTTGCCTAAGTGGCATATTTGGGGGTGGTGTGTCCTGAATTCGAAGATGTCTGTGTGGAAGTCAGAGGATATTCTGAATATCTATTGCTATGTACCAAATCCCCCAAAACTTAGTGGCTTTATACAATAATAGTCATTTATTACTTTTCACTGTTTCTATGGGTCAGAAATCTGAAATGAGTTGACTGAAGTGTTCTGGCTTGGGTCTCTCATGAGGTCACAGTCAAATGATGGCTGGGACTGATGTCATCTGGAAGACTTCATTCACAAGCTTGACACTGGGTTGGGAAGACTCTGAGTCTGGAATAGCTAAAGCTCCTCAGACATCTGTCTCTATCTCAATGTGATCTCTGCTCTATCTCTCCAGGCAGCTTCAGGGTACCAGAATTCTTATATGATGGTTCAGGGCTCTAGAGCATGCATCCTGAGAGAGAGAACCAGGAGGAAGCTGGATCACCTCTTCTAATTGCCTCAGAGGTCGTGCAGCCTCACTGCCAATAAACATATTCCGTTACACACATTCTTTTTGTCAAGAGTCATAAGGCCAGACCATATTTAAGCAAAGAAGAATTAGACTCCATTTTTTTTTAAAGATTTTATTTATTTATTTGACAGAGAGATAGAGAGAACAGGTAGGTAGAGAGGCAGGCAGAGGGAGAGGGAGACGCAGGCTCCCCGCCGAGCAGGGAGCCCGATGCGGGGCTCGATTCCCGGGACCCTGGGATCATGACCTGAGCCGAAGGCAGCCGCTTAACTGACTGAGCCACCCAGGCGCCCCTAGACTCCATTTTTGATGGAAGGATTGTCAAAGATTGACAGACATGTTTTAAAACAATCAGAGAGGCCTGGCCTGGAAATATAAATTTGGGAGTCATCAGCATATAAATCACTGGAGAAGTGTGAATAATTGAAGGTAGGGATATTATGAAATGGGAGGAAGAGAAAGACAGAAAGACAGAAAGCAGAATGAGGAGGAGGGAAAGCAGAACTGAACCTTTAAAAATGTCTAACATGTAAAGATGATTTGGCAGAAGAGAATGAGAAGCCCTGATTAGGGAGACTAGGAAACCAGCACTGGAAGAGAATGGTTTCAAAGAGGATCTATAACAGACGCAACTGAGAAGTCCAATAAGATGAAGATTGACACACAACCGATTGCAACTCAGTGGGAACTAATTGCACATTTAAATGCTGATGAGGAGGATCCAGTAGAGAACGAGGAATTGAAGATGAGGAGAGAGAATTCTGTCTGGAAATTCAAAGATAAACAAATTGTCCACTTAATACCTTAATTGATCTGCCCAACTCTATGAGCTAGTGCTGGAACACCTGAAATCGGGCAGAGGTATTGATGTGGGGTGCCAGCTTCCAGAAAAAGCAGAGAACAGAAGTCCTTCATATTTTCTGTAAATGGGATCTAATGATTAACGAGATTTACACTGGATTTTTTTCCCCAAGACAACTTCATGAGTGATGCTGTGTATTCTTCTATTAGGTGGCACAGAAAGTCTGGTTGTTGTTCTTCGTGATGTTAGCATCCATTGATGTTCACTGACTAGATCTGTTCATTCATTAGGGATTGCAAGATGGTGATATTTGAATTCAATATTGTTCCTTCTTTTTTTTCTTAAGTTTTTTTTTTTTTTTTAGATTTTATTTATTTATTTGACAGAGAGAGACACCGTGAGAGAGGGAACACAAGCAGGGGGAGTGGAAGAGGGAGAAGCAGGCTTCCCGTGGAGCAGGGAGCCTGATGCGGGGCTCGATTCCAGGACCCTGGGACCATGACCTGAGCAGAAGGCAGACGCTTAACGACTGAGCCACTCAGGCGCCCTTGTTCCTTCTTTCTATCTGTAATTCTATAAAGAGAAATTTGTTCATCAAATAGTTGGTTATCCTGAGGTACAGTGTATTTTGAATTTGTGTTTTTGTATTCTTTGGGTAAATACCCAGTAGTGAAATTGCTGGGTCGTATGGTAGCTCTATTTTCAACTTTTTGAGGAACCTCCATACTGTTTTCCAGAGTGGCTGCACCAGTTTGCATTTCCACCAACAGTGCAGGAGGGTTCCTTTTTCTCTGCATCCTCGCCAACACCTGTTGTTTCCTGTGTTGTTGATTTTAACCTTTCTGACAAGGGTGAGGTTCTGCTACATAGTTATATAATCCTTGATGTTATGTCAACCAAAAAGGAAAACGTTGGAGAATCCTGGGAGCCTTTTATTCCAGAAATGATTAACTAAAAGGAATGTGATCTTCCTAATAATATTTGCCGGTCCTCGTTTTATTTAAGGTGATTGTATAAATTAAATTCTGTTCGTAATGAGAGTGGTGAGTTACCTGAAGATAATCAGTACTATCTACTTTAACTTTCTCTTTAAGGCTATTTTTCTGGTTCTTTCACTTGTAAGTATACACAGTTTCCAACTTCAGTAGAAGCTTTTCTTCTCTTTAGAAGGTAAACTACATAATTTTCTTTAAAGTTAATGTTAATATTAATATGGAATTCAAACCCATTTATATGGTAAGCCCATCATTCCCATTTATGGCTATAATTGGGTATGTTACATTATTTGATCTAAGGATAATCAAAATGAATAGGGCTACAGTCAGATCAAAGTGGGTTTTTATCACATGCAACACCAAAACCAAATGGGGTAATTTACTACTGCCTAATGTAATATTTAATAGTTATGGGGTACTTCTCTCAATTTCCTCAAATGAAGTTAATATTCTCTTTAAAGGACAAACCTGAATAAAGAAACCACCACAGATGCTACTGCATATCAATTTTAACACCTGGAAATTCTTACCATATGTGAACAGCTTTTCAAAGACAGTCATTCATTCATTCGTTCTATAACCATTTGTCAAGTGCCTATTAGGTGCTGTGTTAGGTTCTGAGAATACAAAAGCAAATAAAAACAAAACAAGAAATGATTGGTCCCTTACTGATTATTTGGCTGGCAAAGAAATGGGGATAGAAAGGTAGAGAAGAGATGGTGCAGCAATTAAAATTATGAAATAGTGGGGAACATGCTCCATATGCTCACCTCACCCCAGATGCCCACTGCACCTCTGATCAAGGTAGACCGAAGGTGCAGTGGGCATCTGGGGTGAGGTGAGCATCTGGAAATGAGGGGTGAGATTCAGGAAAACTTCCTAGAGCAACTGAATCTGAAAAATAGTAAGTCAGGCAAGGGGAGACTTCAAGGACATTCTCAACAGAGGTGGGCAGGAAATGCAAAGATCCTTTTGCAGAAGTGAGGATGAGCAACCTGTGGTCCAGAATTGCAAGGGGCTTAGTATGAAGATTAGTATGGAGTTAGTATGGAGATTACAATGAGAGGTGGAGAGTGGTCAGAGATGAGGCTGGAGAGGTGAGGAGATATCGTATCATAAAAGGCCTGTAGGCAATTGTAATGGATTAATTCATAGTCCCCTGGAATTCTTGTCTACCTGAAACCTCAGAAGTCAGGGTTTCTGCAGATGTTAAGGATTTCAGGATGAAATAATCCTGGATAGAGGGTGGGCCCTAAATCCTATGATTGTTGTTGTTGTAAGGAGTCGGAGAGACACAGAAAAAACGCCATGTGAAGATGGAGGCAGAGTTGGGAGAGATGCAGTTCAAGCCAAGGAATGCCACAGATAGCCAGGAGTCACCAGATTCTAGAAAAAAGTAAGGAAGGATTCTTCCCTAGAGATTTCAGAGGGAGCATAGTCCTCCGAACATCTTGATTTTGGGCTTCTAGCCTCCAGAACTGTGAAAAAATAAGTCTCTGTTGTTTTAAGCCACCAAATTTGTGGTAATTTTTTACGGCAGCCTGGGAAACTAATACAATCATATTAAGAAGTTTGAACTGACATATAGATATCTTCGAGTCAGGTGTCAGTCTTGACATATCCTATGAAAAGATTTGAGTAAAGAAGTGACATTATTAAACTGGTACTTTAAAAAGGTCACTCTGGAGCACCTGGGTGGCTCAATTGGTTGAGCGTCTGCCTTTGGCTCAGGTCATGATCTCAGGGTCCTGGGATCAAGCCCTGCATCGGGCTCCCTGCTCAGCTGGAAGTCTGCTTCTCCCTCTGCCTCTTCCTGCCACTGCCCCCTGCTTGTGCTCTCTCTCTCTGTCAGATAAATAAAATCTTTAAAAATTTTTTTTTAATTTTAAAAATTAAAAAAATAAAAAGGTCACTCTGGCTGCAGTGTAGAAGATGGATGAGAAGAAACAAAAAGTAAATGTAGGGACACATTGGGAGGATCTAGAAAACTGGTTTAACTAGATAAGTGAGAGAGGGAAATGAAGAGAAGTGGTTTGATTTGTGAAATATTAGGTCGAACTGATAGAAATTGATCACTTATTTATTTGTTTGTTAATTAATTAATTAATTAATTTATTTTACAGTTTATTTACTTAAGTAATTACTACACCCAACGTGGGGCTTGAACTTAATCCCCGAAATCAAGAGCTGCATGCTCTTCCCACTGAGCCAGCCAGGCAACCCAATCACTCTTTTTTAGATACGAGGATTTGTGAAGAGTAAAAAGTCAAGAATTGACACTCAATATACAGTCTAACTTTCCCACAATCCCTTCAAAGGGAATCTTTCCATCTATAGATCTAGCTAAGATAGAGGACAGGAGCAGACATGTTTGCACCACTTGACTCAGCTAAGTTGGGGCAATCTGATTCTCCCTGGGTATGTACTGTGATATTCAGAGACCTCAGAGAAATGCTATTGTGGGCTTGGCCTCAAAGGTCAGAGTGGGTCAGAGTTATAGTGGTTTTAGTGATCCATAGATTAGCAGAAACATCTAGTCACAGAGGGAAGAAATAGATAGAAGTCAAGAAAAGTGACTCAGATGAATTTGGGAAATAGAGAGTTTGAGGAGAGAGATTCCTTTGAGGTCTAGTTGTATTTTTTTTAAGTGATCTCTACACCCAACGTGGGGTTTGAACTATGTTCTACCAACTGAGCCAGCCAGGCACCCCTGGTTATATTTCTTATAATTGCCTTTTATTGGGCACCTGTTTGGCTCACTTGGTAAAGCATGTGACTCTTAATCTTGGGGTCATGAGTTCAAGCCCTGCATAGAGCCTATTTGTATATAGTCTATATATGATTGCCTTTTATGAGATTATCCTTAAGCATATGATAAATCATCTTTTTACTTGCAAACTTCAGCGCCTTTTCTGTTTTGTAATCTTACTGTCTCACACTACCATGCCAGATTGCTGGCTTGGATAACTGGATATGTAGCAGTACTATACATCAAAAGGGAAGTATGGGAGGAAAAACAAGTTCTGAGGAAAAATTACGAGTTTCGGTTTAGACACTTTGCCTTTTGGCAAAGGCAAATAGGACCCTAGGCAAGTCCAATGGGGACAGAGAAGACTCTGTAAGAATGTTTAGGACGAGAGTTCAGCTCCAGAAGACATCACTCTGTAAAGATTAATTTATGCTATTTTCTTCCAGGTTAAGAGGGAAAATAGAGTGAAAAACAGTAGGAAGTTTGATGTTTGAAGGTCTTCTCTGTTTCTGAAAAAAAGAGGAATCTTCGGAGGAGAATAAGAAGGAATAGCCAGAGAAGTAGAGGAATCAGGAGACGAGGGTGAGGGAAAATCCAAGATAGTTAAGAAAGGAAAGCATTCCAAGGAGGTCAGGAGCATCAGATGCTGTGGCGAATGCCCTGGTTTTTAGCAAGGAAGAGGCCACTGCTGACTTCGGCAAGAGAAGATTTAGAGAAATAATGAGGGTAGACACCGTAGCTTCTATTTCAGGGGGTTGGCTGTTATGGAAAGAAAAGACATAGAGGTATCTGAAAGGGAATATATGTCCGTTTAACTAAGATGGGAGAGACTTAAGCCTGTTTACAGACTAGGGAAGAAAATCAGTTGATAGAATTTAAAGACACTTGAGAAAAGTTATTTGATGAATTGGAATCTCTAGGAATGTGGGAGAGATAGATGCAGTACTAAGTTGAGTAATCACCTTCTCTCACTGTGGTGAGAGGGAATATGGTAAAAATAAAATAAAATAAAAAGGCAAGAATGCAAATAAATTTGTAGGTTGACAAGAGAAGTAAAAAATGGAGGAATTTTTTCCTGATGAGTTCTAACTTGCTTCTTTGTAGTAAAATGAAGCACCAGAGATTAAATTTGTGTTAACTGGAGAAATAGAACAATAAGGTAATTTGGGATTATAAATTACTTGAGAAACTACCTCCCAACCCCAGACCCTCTTTAAATGTGAAACAGGTGTGAGCACTTGGACTCACTTAGGAAGTGACTCATAGAAGAGAAAGTCAGAAGGATAAATAAAACCTAAAACTGGTTGGTTGTAAATATAAATAATGTACAAACACCGTAGGTAATACACAGACATAGGTGTGCACATACACACACACACACATACACACACATGCCGTTTTAGGTTTGAAAAAGGAGATATGAGGGGCACCTGGGTGCTCGGTTGGTTAAGTGTCTGCCTTCGGCTCAGGTCATGATCCCAGGGTCTGGGATCTATCCCACGTTAGGTTCTCTACTCAACGGGGAGCCTGCTTCTCCCTTTCCCTCTGCCTACTGCTTCCTCTGCTTGTGCTCTCTCTCTCTGTGTCAAATAAACAAAATCTATACAAATAAATAAATAATAGGGGCGCCTGGGTGGCTCAGTCATTAAGCGTCTGCCTTCGGCTCAGGTCATGATCCCAGGGTCCTTGGATCGAGCCCCGCATCGGGCTCCCTGCTCAGCGGGAAGCCTGCTTCTCCCTCTCCTGCTCCCCCTGCTTGTACTCTCTCTCCCTCTCTCTCTCTGTCAAATAAATAAATAAAATCTTTAAAAAATTAAAAAAAGGAAAAGGAGATATGATAGACGTCAAGAGACTTATACAAGAATGCTTTGTGCATTCTATAGTAATAAAGTGAAAATCTAGAGGGAAGAAATTTTTTCTAGCAAAATACAAATGACTAAAGGTTTTTTAAAACCCCAAATACCAGTATCATTGGAAATATTGGGGAAGTTAAATCTACTATTTATTTATTTATTTATTTATTTATTTATTTATTTATTAAGATTTTATTTATTTGCTAGAGAGAGAATGAGAGACAGAGAGCATGAGAGGGAGGAGGGTCAGAGGGAGAAGCAGACTCCCTGCTGAGCAGGGAGCCTGATGTGGGACTTGATCCCGGGACTCCAGGATCATGACCTGAGCCGAAGGCAGTCGCTCAACCGACTGAGCCACCCAGGCTCCCCAAATCTACTATTTATAAAAGGACAGCAGCCTGCCCTTCCTATATGAGCTGTATGTCAGTGTAACTAAATAGCTGATAAGACAAGATTCTTTGTTAAGGAATATCAGCTATCAGGCAGAAAGAATGGTAGGAAAAAAAAAATCACCCATTTTATTAAATCCTAATGAAACAATGATGTAAGGAAAGTTTATTAATGGCTGCTAAAATTATTAGGTGAAAGTCTGATGGTGAACTTTATAATGAATGGATTAGCCTGGTAATACCTGAATTAAACCATCAATCTCAGTATCATTATAAATGGGACAATCAGACCTTAAGGGCAATCATGATGTGGTACAGTATGAAGTATACCACACCATCTATGAAGAATCTTCAACAAAAAAGGAATTTAACTTATTTTTTTAAAGATTTATTTATTTATTTTTAGAGAGAGAGAGAGAACATGAGCAGGAGGGGCAGAGGGAGAGGGAGAGAGAATCTCAAGCAGACTCCCTGCTGAGTGTGGAGCCCGACAAGGGGCTCTATCTCAAGACCACCAGATCACAACCTGAGTGGACAACCAAGAGTCAGACGCATAACCGACTGAGCCACTCAGGCGCCCCCAAAATAATTTAACTTAAACATAATCAAGATTTTTAACTTTCAGTCTACAAAAAAAAGGAAAAAAAAGAGGAACAAGTTAAGTAACACTACAAGGAAACAACTAACCAAATCCAGATCTAGAATATACTGTAGGACAAACAACCTGATTTTTCAACAAATAAATGGCACAGGGAGGGCAGAGTGGGAGGAGATAAGAGAGAACTTTTCTAAATTAAGAGAGAATCAGGAGACAGAACAACAAAAATGCAATGCACTAGATGTCTTTTGGATTCTGATTCAAACAAACCAAAAGTAAAAGGATATCTTTTAAGATTTTATTTATTTATTTGAGAGGGCACGCATGCACGTGCACATGCTCTCACGGGGAGGAAGGGGAGAAAGAGAGAGAGAGAATGAGCAGATGGAGTGTCAGAGAGAGGGAGAAGCAGACTCCCTGCTGAACAGGGAGCCTGATGTGGGGCTGGATCCCAGGACCCTGGGATCATGACCTGAGTCGAAGGCATATGCTTAACCAACTGAGCCACCCAGGTGCCCCAAAAGGTTATTTTTTAAACAATCAGGAAATTTTTTTTAGGTATGATGAGGTGGCTGTTTAAAAAAAAAAAAAATGGACCTTATCTGTTAGAGAAACAGAGTGAGCTACTTACAGATGACCTGATAAGAAATCTGAGATTTGCTTTAGCAGTCCATCACCTTAACCACATGGCCACCTCCTCCTCTGAGGTTTGCTTTAAAATAGTCCAGCAAAATAAAAGTGGGAAGATGGATGAAACAAGAATGGAAAATTCTTGAGATAATTGTCAAAGCTAGGTGGTAGGTACATAGGATTCAGTATACTATTTTCTCTACTTTTGTATATATTTGATATTTTCCATAATAAAATTGTTTTCAAATAATGACAAAAGCAACAAGTCTGGACAATGTTACAGCTAAATTCTCTCTAACCTTCAAATCACAGATAATTCCTATGCTTACCAAACTATTCCAAAATACATAAAAACAAACTCTTCACAGTGGTTTTACAAATCCAGCATAGTTATACAAATACAAAAAAGCAGACCAATAGGGTGCCTGGGTGGCTCAGTTGATTAAGTGACTGCCTTCGGCTCAGGTCATGATCCCAGGGTCCTGGGATCTAGCCCCACATCGGGCTCTCCCTGCTCTGCGGGGAGCCTGCTTCTCCCTCTGCCTCTGCCTGCCACTCCCCCTGCTTGTGCTCTCTCTCTCTCTCTCTGTCAAATAAATAAATAAAATCTTTAAAAAAAAAAGCAAACCAATAGAGTTATTACATTTTATAGGTTCAGAAATTTTATTTTTTTTATTGTTTTTTATTTATTTATTTTTTTAGGTTCAGAAATTTTAAATAAAATGCTCATAAATCAAATTTGGCAAGGCAATCTTTAAAAATATAAGACATAATGAAACAAATGAAAAGATTTCCTCAATAGATAATGTATCATTAAATGTCAAATTTCCTAAAATTATTTTGTAAATTTAATTCAATACAATATTTTAATTTTAATTGGATCATAAAATTTGTATGGAAGAATAAATATGAGGAAATAGCCATGAAAAGCATTAGAACAGAGAGAGAACAACAGTGTGGGAAAACTCACCTGCTCAATATTGGAATATACTATAAAGCTAATATAAAATTAGATACAAATTGTACCAGGGAAGGAACAAAATTTAAAAATTTAGAAATAGATACAGTATAAATGAAAATTTAATATATGGCAAATATGATAATTCAATTCACTGAGGAAAGGCTGAATTATTTAATAAATACTATTGGTGTAATTGGGAAGAAACTAGAATGAATTCTATATTTTATAATATTTAAAAAAATAAATTCTGGTTGGATTAAAGGCAAAATTGTAAACGATAAAATCTTGTAAGAAAATGTAGTTTACATGCGCCATCAAAAGGCATGAGGGACTTTAACCAAGCCTGGAAATCCAAAAACAGCAACAGAAAAGGTAAACATAATAATAAAAAACATTTCGTAGGGGTGCCTGGGTGGCTCAGTCGTTCAACGTCTGCCTTCGGCTTGGGTCATGGCCCCAGGGTCCTGGGATCGAGCCCCACATCGGGCTCCCTGCTCCGCGGGAAGCCTGCTTCTCCCTCTCCCACTCCCCCTGCTTGTGTTCCCTCTCTCTCTGTGTCTCTCTCTGTCAAATAAATAAAATTTTTAAAAATAAAATAAAATAAAAAATAAAAGAATCAATAGTGTCCCTTACTTATGGGAATTAGTGGAAAAGATTTCACGCATTGTTGGAGAAACATGAATTTCACACTTTGGACAACAATCTAGTAACATCTATCTTATCAAATTGACTCAGAAAAAAAAATAAGTAGTGGGATTAGGTGAGTATGAGATATATAACATTAATTCCTAAACTTAATAAGAACAATGTATTAGTTTCCTATTGCTACTGTAATAAATTACCACAAACCTAGCAGCTGAGAACAACCAGATCTATTATCTTGTAGTTCTGAAGGTCACAGATCTGAAATGGGTCTCGTGGATTAAATCAAGGCATTGACTGGGCTGTGTTCTTTCTGGAGGCTCTAGAGGGGAATCCATGGTACAGTGTCATAAACTGAAGAGTAAGACCAGTTCAATTCAGTATACGTGGTGTCACACAAATATAAATACCTCATTCTTTGATACAGCAATCCAACTGTTAGTGATTTTTAAATAGAAACAAATGTATTAGTATAGAGGATATATGAACAAGAATGTTTATTGAAGCATTTTTTTGTAGTAGCAAAAAATTAGGACTTGACTTGTATATCTGTCAACAGAATGGTTGAATAAATTACAGTCTGTCCATATGATGGAATATTATGCAGCTATTGAGAAAATTAGTTAGAGTTATATATACTGACCTGGAAATGCTGTCCATGAAACATTAAGTGAAAAATGCAAGTTGCGAAGTAATGGGCATTATCCCATTTATTGTAAAAAATACATACATAAATAAGGAGAATGAAAAAATTCCAACATATGAATATTTCTGTGTCCATGTCTAGTAGGAGGAGAGAAAGCGTATCAGATTTACGAAATGGAGAAAGCTAAATATAAAATAACGGTGAACTATGTATCAATTGGTTAACTAGAGTCAGCTAACTAGATAACTACAAGAGAACTTGAAGATCTCTAAGTGAGAGGGTGTGATGAATCTGGTTCTGCAATTGTTGAAAAAAGCTGCAAGCCTTATTCTGCCACTGCCTGGGGCCACAGGTGCAGCTGCAGGAGTGAAAATGCTTTCCGGGATGATGTGAGAGAACCTCATCCAGTCAGTTAGCAAACCGGAAACAACCAGGGTCCTAACAGGAAGCCAGAGAGCAAAGCTACGATCCCACCATCACAAAACAGGGAGTAGCCTGGAGCTAAGAGACAAGCACTTACTAACTAGCACCATATGTTGGCACATAACTGTGTGGATTTGAAGAAAAGCTTTGAATGATTCAAATCAACCTGTTCATGTAGTCACCTCAGAGTTAAGAAGAGACAGATCTTTCAAAAAAGAAAAAAATAGTAACAACTCCCATATAGTGTTTGATGGAATACAATGTGTGCATCCTGTTTATGTAAAAACCCCACAGAACCGGGGTGCCTGGGTGGTGCAGTCAGTTAAGCCTCTGACTCTTGGTTTGGGTTCAGGTCCTGATCTGGAGGTCATGAGATCGAGCCCCACCTCTGGCTCTGGCTCTGCAGTCAGCGGAGTCTGCTTAGGACTCTGTCTCCATCTGCCCACCCCGCACTCTCTCTGTCTCAAATAAAATAAATAATCTTAAAAAAAAAAAAGGACAAAACCAATGAAGCTTAAAAATAAAGAAAAGTTTAAATCTGAAGTAGAAATATTCACCCTGAGGTGTGCCCTGGGGAGAGAGTAGCTCCCTCACTGCGCAGTGGTAGATGCCTGAGAGGTAGCTGCTCAGGGGACCAGTTTGCACTACTAAATATACAGCTAAATGCATGTATTGGCTTTTTAAAAATTAATTAATTAATTAGTAACTTTTTCCCCCTGAGCCCCCTTCAGTGCTCACAGCTCACCAGTGAGGAGGCTGGGCAGTGGTTCAGGGCTGCTCACTCCCCTGCAATGGGTACACTATGAGAGGCCCCCAGAGAAAGGCCCGCCATCAATCCATCACCGTGCGCTTGCCCTGGCTTCTAAAAGCATTTCTACAATTGTGACAGCTTCTTGATGATTGTCGAATCAGGATGATGGGCAAATGGCAGTTCATTTTATTGTTCACTTTACTTTTGTGTAGTTGATGTTTTCTCACAATAAATACTGGAAAAAAAAAGATTCTGATATAATCACAGCTAATTTTACAATCACGGCCACGAAAAGAAGAACATAGATGTATTTTTCCTAACTCCAAGAGGATCTGACAATCCCTTTATGCTCGTTTGAATTAATTACAATAAGGTCAGTTACAATGTTGATGAAGAAATTCAAATTGAACTTCCTGTAACAAACAATGAGGAAATACAGTTTCTCAAAACGAAGAAGTAAAATAAGCATCATTGTCTCAAAATTAAGGGTAATATAACAATAAGCCCTTGTAGTTAAAAATCAAGATGTAACTTTTTTTTTTTTCTAAAGATTTTATTCATTTATTCGACAGAGAGAGAGACAGCGAGAGAGGGGACACAAGCAGGGGGAGTGGGAGAAGGAGAAGCAGGCTTCCCGCTGAGCTGGGAGCCCGATGTGGGATTCGATCCCAGGACCCGGGACCATGACCTGAGCTGAAGGCAGACGCTTAACGACTGAGCCACCCAGGCACCCAAGATGTAACTGTTGAACTTCTTAAATGCACACTAGCCAGGAATCAATTTCATCATAAGAAACATAATCTGTCAAGAAGGGACCTTCACCCCAACCTGGCTAATATTTACATTTTTAGTATCCTCAACATATCTGATTGGTTAATGGAATCCACCCTTTGATCTTTATCTCTGTAACAAGCTGCAATGGCCAGCTCAGAGTTTTGAAACCTTAAAATGTCTGTGTCAACATCTCATTGGCCCAAGATTCCTATTATTGAAACGTATGGCACCTCTGGTACAATCTGGAATTCAATTTGATCAAGGCTGACTCAGAGAGATTTGAACTTATATACATTTTTCTATTTTCTCTGCTCTAGGTCTGTAACTTGGAGAACCTAAGAGTGGGAAGGCTTGGAACACATTAATACTATGTGAGGGAGGTTTCCCTCTCTTAAATATTCCACACAGCTCCTGCACGATCATCAGGAGAGCTGGCAGCAGAGGGGCTTCATGTCAGTAATACGTGTGCCAGTGAGAAGTGGATTCTGATCAAACTCCAGAGCCATCTCTGCTTGGGTGTGGAAGGCAGACTGTGAAATTCCCTAGGGCTTTCAGACAATTCAGGAATATGTAGTCTTCTAGAAAGAGGTACTGACGTTCCTGCTAAAAAGGTTTATGGACTGTGGGCTCTGCAGTACCCTGATGCCCCAAGTATGCAGAGCACCTCCAGCAGAATGCATTTGTGAAATGCAGTCAAGGTCTTCTGAGGTTCAAGAGACATCTGTAGGGCAGGGGAATCAAGGAAAGTGGTAAAAGTTTGAAATAGCCTCTGTGAGGAACAGGAGAAAAATATGATAAAGCATTTACCAAAAGACTGTGGGGCTATGAGGAAGAATAAACTGAAGTTAGAGAATCTTATTGCATGATTTTCTCAGCAACTTGCATTCAAGGGCTGAGAGGATGGATGGATGAAGACTGAGGGATGATGGGAGGCAAAGGGGAAAATGTGCTGAGATCATTGATGAGACAGTGATTGAACAGATACAACACAGGGTCTAGACTGAGTTAAAAAAGGAGAGAAGACGGAAAGGGGGGAAAGTTAGTGGGAAACACAGAGGCAGTCTCTGGGGGCTTGACTAGATCAAAGGTCAAGTGAAGGAGTAAGATGTGGGAGAGCTAGAAGGTTGTGGTCAGTGAGCAATTTACTAGAATTCAGTATATCAGAGGTGGAGCCACATAGACGTGCAAAGATCCCCAGGTGTGGCTATGGGAGGAGGTAGTTGTTAGGGAATAAAGGTCATTGTGTATATCAAGCCAACGTGAAGCTAGAGTGTGGGATGACTAATCCATATGGCTGTTAACACTTATGACAGCAAAGAAAAAGACTGGCATGAATTTAGGAGAATACTGAGATGTTGATAGATGACTGGCTGCTTTTGTTTGGGAGTATCAGTCCCAGCCTCTACTTTCTTTTTTTTTTTTTAAAGATTTTATTTATTTATATGAGAGAGAGAATGAGATAGAGAGCATGAGAGGGGGGAGGGTCAGAGAGAGAGGCAGACTCCCTGCTGAGCAGGGAGCCCGACGTGGGACTCCATCCCAGGACTCCAGGATCATGACCTGAGCCGAAGGCAGTCGCTTAACCAACTGAGCCACCCAGGCGCCCCAGCCTCTACTTTCTATTTGTTGCATTCTAGCACCCTGTTCACCTGTTCTCTGAGTATTTCCCACCACACCTACACCCCCATACCCCACCCCATCCACCACAAAATCCTCCCCTGAGAGGCTTCTTGTCATTCTAAATTAGGAAAGAGCAATTGAAGGATCTTGGATGTAAATCTCTCATTAACTCAGAAGAGAAAGAAGTGAAAATGCCAATAATTTATAAGGAAGATGAATAGTTTATCATAATGAGTCAAGAAATCAGGACATTTATTGCAGGTTTACTTTGTGCTTAGCTTAGAGTTCAAGTGTATGGGCTTTGCAGTTCAGCAGTCCAAAGACCAAATCTGCCACTTAATAGCTGCATGAACAGGCCAAATATTACTTTACCTAACGAAACTTGAGATTGTTGTCTTAGAATTAAGATAATACCTCCTACTGCATAGAGTTGCCGTGAAGATTAAATGAGACGTTTCTTGTAAAGTATAAAGTACTGAGAATAATCAGTGCTCAATTGAGGCTGGCTATTATTACCGTTCTTCTCCTTCCTCTGCCCTGAAACATTTTTCTCACAGGCTCCTCTTTCCTCCTTCTAGAATAAAGAGAAATCCATCCACATCTAATGCTTGCCAAGGCATGTGATGGATCCCCCTTATTCCAACTCGGAGTTGTGTGCTTGTGGTTCAGTGATGTTGACGGCTGAGATCCACCATGGTGGGAGTGTTCCCACCATGGAAATTGGCACATACTTACAGGGTGGGGGAGGGATGGTGGTGGTAGTGGTGGGGTAGTCAGAGTCTACTTACCAGCACACTGCTGCCCTTGGCTTTCAGCTTGCGTGTTCCCTTCTCGGGTCTGTAACTGATCTGCTGGGCAGCTCCTAGCCCATTCCCAGCCTCTTTGAAGTTTTCTTTTTTTTTTTTTTTTTAAAGATTTTATTTATTTATTTGAGAGAGAGAATGAGAGAGAGAGCACATGAGAGGGGGGAGGGTCAGAGGGAGAAGCAGACTCCCTGCCGAGCAGGGAGCCTGATGCGGGACTCGATCCAGGGACTCCAGGATCATGACCTGAGCCGAAGGCAGTTGCTTAACCAACTGAGCCACCCAGGCGCCCATGAAGTTTTCATCTAGTGAGACTCCCCTGGCCTGAGAAGGTATCTTTTCCTGCCCCCACTGTCTCCATCACCCTCTGGTGGGCTCTGTAAAAAATTACAATTGCCAGAACCTCTATTTTCACAGCTCTTCCTGTCTTAGTGTTTATACAGGAGACTACGACACCTCCAGTATTATCCCCAGTTCCTGCCTAGTTTTTATCATGGAATTTGAATGTTTTATTTATTTTTTATTTTGGGGGGGTTGGAGCAGCAAAAGCAAGGTTTACTGAGAGTACAAAGCTCCAAAAGAGGGGCAGGGGGACCCAAGAGGGCTGCCCGGAATTTGAATGTTTTTAGAAAGAGAAGGAAGGGAGGACTAGGAGAGAAGATTCTGGCTTCCTTAAACCATGTGGTGGAAGGCCGGCTGTCTAAGGTTTCTCCTTGCTGCAGTCTTTTATTTCATCATTCAGGACGAGAGGAAGGGTTTTACTGCCTGACTTCTGGCCCATGAGTGCCGCTATTTTCCCCAGGGGCATAGGAGAAGGGAGCAATTGATTGAATTTTTCCCATTTCCATTGGACTTTAAACTTAGTGGAGTTTTCCCCTTGCTTCTGCCCATAGGTTAATGATCAGTTTCTTTATTTTGATCTTGGTATTCATCTTCTTCTTAAGTATTTCATTTGGAAGTTGAAAAAGTTTATGCCAGGATCTGCTAGTTAAATGCCATTTTATATTGGAAATCATCCTAACAGAAACCCAGTTTTACTTACAAACTTTATTTTTGTTCCTTTTTCATGCCCCACCCAAAACCTGTTATTAAATAGGATTGTTTTGTATTATATTTCCTTATAGAAAGTACAGATGATAAGGACAGAATCCAATTTGACCTAGAGTTTCTAGGAATTTATTGGAATGTACAACAGTGCCTGAATAAAAAGATTCCTCCAATATGCACAAATTAATTAATAGAATTATGAACTCTGCCTGGAAGGAGAGCTGAGAGCTAGGGAATACTCAGATCTATTATAATTGTGTTTTCAAAAATTACCTTTTTAGTCAGAATAGATAAAATCTATTTCCAAATTGAAATTTAACACCCCGTGACCCCAAAAACTAATAGATTTAGGTAAGGCAAGAAACAAAATCAAGTATTTATTGGCTACCATCTACCAAAATAATTCCTGGCAGAGAAAAGTATTATCAAAAGCTATGCCATAAAGACCTGTATTTTAGGAACACCCTTAGGAATGACTATTACACAATTGATAGTGAACTTTTTTTCAGTAAGAACTGGTGATTTAGATAGTGAACAGAGAAGGTAACCTTATTCAAAGGCTGGTCTTGTTTTGTTTTGTTTTGTTTTTTAAAGATTTTATTTGTTCATTTATTTGACAGACAGAGAGAGAGAGAGCACAAGTAGGCAGAGCGGTAGACAGAGGGAGAGGGAGAAGCAGGCTCCCCGCTGAGCAGGAAGCCTGACACAGGACTCAATCCCAGGACCCTGAGATCATGACCCGAGCCAAAGGCAGATGCCCAACTGACTGAGCCACCCAGGCGCCCCTAAAGGCTGCTCTTGTGTTATGAAGTTCTGGGAACTATGCATGGGTGCTGGGAAACAATAGGAGTGAGATTCTACCCTTCTCTGTGAATTTCTCAGCATTGGGCAGTCTAGGAAAATAAGTTATGTCAGTTTGGCTTACTTCATTATCATGCTGCCTGGTTGTGATTAGCTGTCAAGAGGAGTAACCTCCCTCCCAGGAATGAGTCACCGAGTTGTATTGTTCCTGTAGGAGTAATATCTTCCCTTGGACCTGGGGAGAGCCAGGTGAATGTGAATACTCAGCTTTGTTAAACAAATCAGAATCCTTTTATATGGCAGTAGGCGTCAGCTTGGGTTCATCAGGAGCAACTCATTTTCTTCCTTACAGGAGATTGGTAGAAGAGAGGGAACTATTGATAGTTATTTCTTAGTTTAATGAGACATGTGACAAAGACAAACATGATATTCTTCTGGGTGAGTCCAGGAAATGTGATGTGGAAAATAATACAATGGATGATGGTAGGTTAGATTCTTCGCTAATTTAATGACAGTGGTCAAACATCTCTTATTAATCACCCCATGTTGGCTTGGAGGGGCTTTTTTTTTTTTTAAAGATTTTATTTATTTATTTGACAGAGAGAGACACAGTGGGAGAGGGGACACAAGCATGGGGAGCGGGAGAGGGAGAAGCAGACTCCCTGCTGAGCAGAGAGCCCGACGTGGGGCTCGATCCCAGGACCCTGCGATCATGACCTGAGCCGAAGGCAGAGGCTTAACCGACTGAGCCACCCAGATGCCCCTGGGGCTTGTTTTTTTTTTTTTTTATTGTTTTATTTTTTTGGTAGTTTTATGAGGATTCATGAAATAGTCATATTTTTGTTATCTACCTTCATGAAGACCTAGAAGAGATGCTTACCAAATAGATGGTGACTACAAACTGGAGGAATGGATTACAGGTTGAATAGTAGAATCAAGATCTCCACAGACTACATGATAGATGCTGAAAAGAGAAAATTTATCCTGGATTAATAAGTCTATTTAAATTTTAAAGATCAGCCTCACAAATAGAAGTCGAAGGAGACCTAGCATAGAAAAGAACCTTCTTAAAAAAAGGGAAAGTTTGTTGTTGGTTTTTTTTTTTTAGATTTTATTTTTAAGTAATCTCCACACCCAACATGGGGCTTGAACCCACAACCTCGAGATCAAAAGTCACATGCTTCACCAACTGAGCCAGCCAGGTGGCCCAAAGCAAAGCGTTTTGCTGATTTTAAGTTTGTGTTACTTAATAGTTTACCAATAAGAAAAAGCAAGGGCACGCTTAGGTTCTATTAATAAAAGGACATCAAAAGAAAAGCCCAGTGTTTTCTGTAATGTCAGACCATAATCATTCATGATTATTTATTACCATGGATCAGGACATCATTCTAGAAGTTACTGGAATCCAAAGATGGATCAGTCTGGGATGTTTATTCAGAGGATAAGTCTTTAATAACTATAACAGAAAGTAGGAATTGAGGTATATAAGAGAAGCATAGGTAAAGTCATGTGTAAATTTGAAGGAGCCAGGGATTACTTCTAGGAATAGGGATCAAGAAATGCACATTGAGCAGAGGGAAGAGTTGGAGTAGAGAACATGGTCAAATCTCTTGTTTTGTGTATGAGTCTTGTAGGGATCTTGATGTCTGTGTCGAGCAGATATTTGGCTCATGGATGCAGAGAACCAACTTAAAAAAGTGTCAGATACAAAACAAACCTAATTTGAAATCCCAAGTACAGAAATGGTACAGAAAGTTAAGTCTGATGAACTTTGTCAAGAGTAAGATGGGAAAGGTAAATTGGAGCCAGATAATTGTGCTTTTTTAATATCAGTGGGAAAGGACTTCAGGTTTTCAAAGAGGTCCTTCTCTTTCAAACAAGGGTTGCAGTTCCCAGCTTTGCCTCTGTTCTCTGACCATCACAGTCCTAACCCTGGATCATTATTCTCCAACTCACTCCACTGAGGATCTGATGTCCTCTGCTATACAGAACTATGTACAACTCTGATTTCCCTTGTATCTGCTTTTTTTTTTTTTTAAGATTTTATTTATTTACTTGAGAGAGAGCAAGCAAGTGAGAGAGAGAACACAAGCAGGGGGATGGGCAGAGAGTGAGGGAGAGAGACAAGCAGGCTCCCCGCTGAGCAGGGAGCCCTATGTGGGGCTCCATCCCGGGACTCCAGGATCATAACCTGAGCTAAAGGCACACACTTAACTGACTGAGCCACCCAGGCGCCCCTCTCTTATCTCTGCTTTTGCATCACACCTATACTGTCTCCAAAACCCAATTCCAATCCATTTATGCCTTATTAATACTTATAACAACTACACCTTATGCAGAAGGTCTCACATGCCAAGCAAAGGTGTTTGCATTTCACAGAATATGCACAGAAGTGATTCGAACAATGTATCAGCCACGAAGGATAGATAGAGTGGAAAGAAGATTAAGGCAGAGAAAGAGGTATTGAAGGTAAGATTTAGGATTGTACTTAGAGGAATATGGAGGAGAGAGAACTTGGAAAAGATATGTACATAGTCCCCTCCAAAGCAGGATATCACTGGGGAAAAACTGTACACGCTCTTGCTGTTCACAACAAATGAACTCTATGAGACTTTTAACTTACATATGCACTCGGTGGAAAACAATTCGAAGATTAAAAATGGAAAAGGAAGAGGCACAGCTGCCTTTCTTTCCAGATGTTATGAGAGTTAACCTGAAAAAAAAAAAACAAACCCTCCAAAATGGAAAGTAAAGTGACACAGTTCAATCTAACTGTGTATCAAATTGGTGATACAATCATAAAGAGGAAAGAAATATTTCAATTGTCTTTACAAGATAGGACTCTGCCTGTATAGTCTTAGGGCAATATGTCATAAGAGTTAAAAATTTAAAAAAAGGCAAATCCTGCACTTTACTTAGTAGCAACTTTGGTATTGAGACCATAATTTTGAAACCATTTTGTCTACATCATAGCATAAAACAAACAAACAAAAAATCATCTTCACATGATTAGGGACCAGTATTTTTTGCACGAGAGAAGGGATACAAATACAAGAATCAAAGAAATTGAGAGAAGCTTAGGTCATTCAGGGAAGACTAGGAAGGGAGCTTCACCAATTTGGTAAGGAACACACACATAACACCAATAATAACAACAGTTAATGTCACTTTAATGGTGAACTATTGAATGCTTCTCCACTAAGTTGGGAGCAAGACAATGATATCTATTCTTACCACTTCTATTCACATTGTACTGAGGGACCTAGCCAGTGCAATAATACAATAAAAGGAAATAAAAGGCATACAATTGGAAAAGAAGAAATAAAATTCATTTTATTCACAAGTGATTTGATTTTATAGTTAGAAAATCCAGTTGAGTCTACAGTTAAGTTTCTAGAGTAATAAGTTGAATTTAGCAATGGTATCTAGATACTAGATTCAACAGGAAATACAATTTTACATATTAGCAACAGTCAACTGGAAAATAAAAATGTTAAAACTGCATTTATAAGAGCATAGAATGGCATCAGATACTCCAGAATGAATTCAAAGATATGTAAGACTTCTACAATGAGAACTACAAACATTGCCAAGAGAAGTTGAAGACTTAATTAAATAGAGGGATATATATCATTTCAGGAATTGGAAGACTTGATATTGTTAAGATGTTTAGTTTTCCCAAAATGATCTATAAATTTAATGTAATTCCGTAAAAATCTTAGCAGATTTTTCAAAATTGAAACTCATGAGCTGATTTTAAAAATTATGTGGAAAAAAAATAAAAGATCTGTGATAGTCAATCTTGAAGAAGAATGGATTTGAAGGACAAACCTACCAGATGTCAAGAATTAATCTAAAACAGTCTAAAAGAATAATTAAGACACTTTGCTATTGGCAGAAGGACAAACAGATCAGTGAATCCAGAAATAGACCCATGCTTATATGGTTACTTGATGTACAACAAAGTCACCAATGCAATTCATTGGGAAAAGGATGACTTTTTTCAATGAATGCTATTGGAACAATTTAATATTGATACGGAATAAAAAGACCTTAGTAATATGCTTCATCTTATAACATGCACAAATATTAATTTGAGATTAAATCATAGATTTAAATGTGAAAGATTAAACTATTATACTTACAGAAAAACATGTAAGATATATATTCATGGAATTAGGATAGGTAAAAAATTCATAACTAGGACACAAATGAGTTAACCATTAAAAAAAGTTCACAAATCAGACTTCATCAAAATTAAAAACTTCCATTCATCAAGAGCACCATTAAGAGAGCAAAATAAAATCATATATCTACAAAGAGAGTTGTACTACAATATTTACAGCAGTTTTACTCATAGTAGCCGAAAACGGAGAAGTCCCAAGTGTCCATCAAGAGAAGAATGCATAAATAAACTGTGTGTGTATGGATGATCTCTGGACAATTCCTTTAAACTTGTCTATTTTTGAGATTTTTTCATTATAAGATTTTGGGCAGGAAGGTACAGGAAAGAAATAAACACAGTGGAGCGCTAAATATGCTGTTTAATTATCCCTGGGTGTTTAGAATTGGAACCAATTTATGAACTTTCATTTCTATTTTATGTTTTATATAGCATATCTGGGTAATTTTACATTTAGTATATGTATTTTAATAAATCATGAATCTTATTTTGTCAACATGGTGTGCAAGAAAAAAGAAGCATATGTACATCCTGTTAACTGCAGCTGCACCTATGATAGATCCTGTGCCAACATGGTGTTTTCAATGAGATTTTTAGAGGTATACAGAATTGTCTGGCTTTTTCATAATTACTCTTTGAGTGCCTATCACCAAATAAGATAGTTGTTTTAAAAACATGGAAAATACAGAAATAACTATAGTCAGCAGTAATTTGGATATACTTCTTTACTATTTAAGTTAGAAAATTTCTTTTAAAGATTTTATTTATTTGAGAGAGGGAGAACAAGAGAAAGCATGATCAGGGGAGTGGGAGAGGGAGAAGCAGGCTCCCCACTGAGCAGGGAGCCCCACACGGGGCTCCATCCCAGAACCCTGGGATCATGACCTGAGCCGAAGGCAGACGCTTAACCGACTGAGCCACCCAGGTGCCCCGCCCCCCGCCATTTTTTTTAAAGATAAGAATACGAATTGGTGGGTGCCTGGGTGACTCAGTCAGTTGAGCATCAAACTCTTGATTTTAGCTCAGGTCATGATCTCAGGGTTGTGAGAGCGAGCCCTGCGTAAGGCTCCGGGCTGGGCATGGAACCTGCTTAAGATTCTCGCTCCTTCTCCCTCTGCCCCTCCCCCAACCTAAAAAAAAAAAAAAAAGACTACGAATCCTCTGTAGGGGATAAGGCACCAATACAGAGATAGCACCAAATTCTTAATCTCTATCTATTTATTTGTCAGAGGGAGAGAGAGAGAGAGCACAAGCAGGGGGAGCAGCAAGCAGAGGGAGAAGCAGACTCCCCGCTGAGCGGGGACCCCGATGTGGGGCTCAATCCCAGGACCCTGGGATCAGGACCTGAGCTGAAGGCAGACGCTTGACAGACTGAGCCACCCAGGCGTCGCGAGATAGCACCAAGCTTTAAGCCTGAGTGAACACATGTACAGTGCACGGACCATTGCCCACAATGCTAGCGTTACCCTCAGGTCGCTCTGAGGAGTTCCTTCCCTGAACCCCCACAGAGGGGAGCAGCACCGGGGAGGGGTGCTCGTGACTCATGGGACTGCAAGAAGTTGTCTCAGAGGGATTGCAGGGATTTTTCTGGGCCAATCAGAATCTCTATCGTGGGAACTCTGGCAAGTTTCAAGAGGTAGCTGAGCAATTGGAAAACTGTAGTAGAAGCCAAAGTCACACAGAAGGAAACAATATGCAGATGCCACGAGGGAGTGGAAGCCATGAGTAGGCCAAAGCCATCAGTGAGCACAAAGCAGGAGCAGGAGAAAGGATAGCAGGTGGTGATTGATGGGAGAGGGCAGAAGCAGAAATGAATTTGAGCTCTTGTCGATAATGCCTATACAGTGCTTACTGCTTGCCCGGCAACGCCCTAAGTGTTTCACATGCACTAACTCATGTAAGCCTCAGCTTAAGGTAGATAGTTTTATTGTTCTCAGTTTTACAGTCGAGGAAACGGAGAGGAGGCAGAAGAGCAGTAAGTGTCTTGGCAGTCTGGTTCCAGGGGCTCTGCTTTTAGCCACTGTGCTGTGCCGCCCAGCTACGTGGCCCAGCAGGAGAGGCAGCTGAGCTGCGCAGGGGACAGGCCCAGCTCCAAGGCCAGCCCTGTTTTTCCCCTTGATGTCTTCTTATGCAACTTGTCCTGGTTTTTGTTTTGTTTTTTTAAAGATTTTATTTATTTACTTGAGAGAGAGAGAGCAGGAGTGGGGAGGAGAGGGAGAAGCGGACTCCCCGCTGAGCAGAGATCCTGATGTGGGGCTCCATCCCAGGACCTTGAGATCAGAACCTGAGCTGGACGGCAGATACTTAACTGACTGAGCCACCCAGGCGCCCCTGTTGGTTTTTTGTTTGTTTGTTTGTTTTTTATTTATTTATTTATTTTTTAAAAGATTTTATTTATTTATTTGAGAGAGAGAATGAGAGACAGAGAGCACGAGAGGGAAGAGGGCAGAGGGAGAAGCAGACCCCCTGCTGAGCAGGGAGCCCGATGTGGGACTCGATCCCGGGACTCCAGGATCATGACCTGAGCCGAAGGCAGTCGCTTAACCAACTGAGCCACCCAGGCACCCTTGTTTTGTTTTTAAATGAAGTCTGGCTCTATGCCTGAGGATCCTATCTTCTTCTTCTTTTTTTTTTTTTTTTAAGATTTTATTTATTTATTTGACAGAGAGAGACACAGAGAGAGAGGGAACACAAGCAGGGGGAGTGGGAGAGGGAGAAGCAGATGCAGGGAGCCCGATGCGGGGCTCGATCCCAGGACCCTGGGATCATGACCTGAGCCGAAGGCAGACGCTTAACGATTGAGCCACCCAGGCGCCCCAGGATCCTATCTTCTATCAAATAAGGACAGAGGAGAAAGAATGGCCACCAGGAGACAAAGAGGAGTAGTGAGTTGAAACTTTACAAGTAAGCAGGGACCTCATCAGAAAGGGCCTTTAAGCCATGTTAAGGTGTTAGAACTTTTCCCAAAAGCAAGGCGTATCATTAAGTTGTAAGCAGGAAAGGGGGGGGGATCATAATGAGATCCATATGTTTGTTTGTTTGTTTGTTTTTAAGTAATCTCTCTGCCCAATGTGGGGTTCAGACTCACAACCCCAAGATCAAGAATCACATGTTCTACCTACTAAGCCAGCCAGGCGCCCTGATATCCACATTTTTAGAATGATTACCCTGGCTGCCTTTGTAGAGGTGTGAGATAAAACGCAGTGTGAGTGGTGGGAGGCCAAAGCAGTCTTGGGTGAGCAGTGATGATAGCCTGAGTTAGGGGGGTGGGCAGTGGGGATAAAGAGGTGTGGACAAGTCTGAGAGATATTTAAGTGGGAGAATTCAAGATGAGGGAAGGAAAAGTCAATAATGATAACCCGTGAAACTGGGTCAATGTGGCCAATTATTGAAATAGACAACAGTAGGAAAGAGTCCATCAGGTAGGATCAGCTTCATAGGAGTGTGACCTGTATTGTCACACAGGGCCCTGTGCTCAGAAGGGCCCCGTGATTGGCTTAATGCTCTGCTAATGCTGCTCCCAATAATTTTTTTTAAAGATTTTTTTGTTTATTCATTTCCGGGGGCAGAGTGCAAGCACAAGCAGGGGGGGAGGAGCAGAGGAAGAAGCAGGCTCCCCAGTGATCAGGGAGCCTGACGTGGGGCTCGATCCCAGGACCTTGAGATCATGACCTGAGCTGGAAGGCAGATGCTTAACCAACTGAGCCACCCAGGCATCCCTGCTCCTAATAATTTTTGAACAAGGAACTCCACGCTTTGGTTTTGTACTAGGCCCCACAAAATATGTAGTTGGTTCAGCCATCAAGCCTTTGGAAATGTGGCAGTGGAACTCAGAGAAATAAACATTTGAGTACTATTCCCCAAAGTGTGTTTCCCAAGTGTGCTAAAAGGTGTGTGGAGGGAAAGCATAGTGTCCATAAAATGGGGATTCATGGCCAAGTAAATTGAGGAAATACCAGGTTAAGCAAGTTAAATCATTTTTTAAAGTACGGAATAGCCCAGAATTATTAATACGTTAACTATGGTATAATACAGAATATCTGGTCTTTGTCCCTGGTCCTCGTGCAGAGCTTCATCAACCTTTGGAATTTCCTGAGTTGTAGGGGTATCTTGGTTATGCTAATGACATAATCTGGAGGTGGGGGTACCCAGCTGGCCTCAGGATGGGGGCTGAATGATCATCAGAAAGACCAAACAAACATGTTATTAGAGAGTTGGAAATTTCAGGCACCTGACCTCCGAGGAGGGGAGAGGGTCTAGAGATTAAGTTTAATCACATGGCCAGTGATTTAATCAATCATGCCTATGTAATGAAACCCCAGTAACAGTGGGAGGGTCTGTAGAGCTTCCTGGTCAGTGAACACGATAATACTAGAAGGATGTCATGCTCAGATTCCACAAGGAGAGGGCATGGAAGTTCTGTTCACCCCCGGCCCCCCCACCCTCTACCTTACCTTGTGTGTTTCTTCCATTTGGCTCTTCCTGAGTTGTATCTTCGAGAATAAAACTATAATCATAAGCATAGAATGCTTAGTGAGTTCTGTGAGTTGTTCTAGCGAATTATTGAAACTGAAGGGATTGTGGGAACTCCTAAATTTATAGTCAGTCAGAAGTGCAGGTAGTCCCTGAGATTTGCAGCTGGTGCCTGAAGGGGAGACAGTCTTGAGAAGGACTTTAAATTGTGGGGTCTTCACTAACTCCGGCTCATTAGCATCGGATTGGAATCTAACTGTAGGACACTCAGTTGGTGTCAAAGAATTGGTGTCAGAATAGTTGAGCTGTAGTAGATACTTTGTTGTGTCACCCAACCCAGGTTCCCCCTTCAGCACTGAAGTCCTCATTCTCCCAGCTGAGGGATCAGAACAGCTGGTTGCTGATGTGAGCTGATGGCTCACAGCTCTCTCCCCTCTGGTAGAAGAGAGATGAATTGCCCGTGGTTAGTCCCCTTCATCCTTGACACAGCATGCGTCCAATGACTAGAGAAGCCTGACTCCTCTTGCCCCAGTGCATAACAACTCTGACCGGGGATCCCAGCTCCAGAGTTCCCTGTGGCATCATCTACGGCCAGCATATTGTAGTGAAACTTCTCCTTCTGCCCAGTCTTACTTCCCGCACTCCCTTATGGGTGGTGTTTCCAAAGGCACCCCAGGTAAACTACCTGCACACAAATCTCCATTTCAATCTGTTTCCTGGGGAACGGGATTGAGGATCGAGCCACTGTGAACCTCTAAAAAGGAAATAAAGTATGCAGCCTTCTACCAAATTTATTTGACAGTGGAACCCTTTTCCTAGAGCATCACGTGGCATGGGAGTGGTCCTGACTGGCTGGCTTTCAGAAGTGTGGGGCTGGCACTGATTGGTTGGCTTGCAGAAGTACATTCTCTGAGGCACATTGTCCTCAATTGATTAAATGTGTTGAAATATGATAATCGTGGCTACGCATTTTTATGGCTACAGAAAAACCGTATTTTTTTTTCCCTCTGGGACTGTAGAAACTAATTTTTATAATCTCAAGGAGATACTCTTTTTACCATCATTGAACAGAATGAGAAACCTCAAAAGAGAAGATTAAGTAACCTGTCCAAGGTCGAAAGTAGCAGGGACAAGTCACATTTCCAGATTTTAAAACTTGCTACAAAGCTACAAGTAATCAAGACAGTATGGTACTGGGCAAGGATAAATATATAGATCAATGTAACAGAATGGAGAGTCCAAAAACATACCCTTTACATCTATGATCAATTGATTTTTGACAGGGTGTCGAAACAATTCATTGGGGCAAAGAATGGTCTTTTCAATAAATGGTGAAATAGCTGGATAGCTGCATGCAAAAGAATGAACTTGCTGTCATACCATACAAAAAATTAATTCAAAATGGATCATAGACCCAAATGTAAAAGCTAAAACTATACAATTTTTTAAAAAAGATTTTATTTATTTATTTGACAGAGAGAGACACAGCGAGAGAGGGAACACAAGCAGGGAGAGTGGGAGAGGGAGAAGCAGGCTCCCCTCAGAGCAGGGAGCCCGATGCGGGACTCGATCCCAGGACCCTGGGATCATGACCTGAGCTGAAGGCAGTCGCTCAACCAACTGAGCCACCCAGGCGCCCAAAACTATACAATTTTTAAAAGAAAACTTAGGAGAGCGCCTAGGTGGCACAGTCGGTTGAGCGTCCGACTCTTGGTTTCGGCTCAGGTCATGATCTCAAGGTCCTGGGATTGAGCCCTGCATCAGGCTCTGAGCTCAGCGTTGGAGTCTGCTTGAGATTTTCTCTCCCTCTCTCTCTCTCAAATAAATAAATAAATATTTTTAAAAAACAAGAAGAAAACTTAAGGATAAATTTTCGTGGATTTTAGATTAGGCAAAGCCTTCTGAGATGTAACACCAGACACATGCAAGAAAAGAAAAAAAGATGTCATTGGACTAATAAATTGGATTTCATCCAAATAAATAGCTTTTGTGCTAGCTTTCATCAAGAAAGTGAAAAGACAACCCACAGAATGGGGGAAAAATACTTGCAAATAATATATTTGATAAGGAACTTGTATCCAGAACACTTGTATAAAGAACTCTTACAATTCAAGTATTAGGCAAATGACCCCCTTAAAAACATGGACAAAGGGTATGTCTCTAAAGAATATGTATGAATGACTGGTGAGCACATGAAAAGATGCTAAGCATCATTAGCCTTCAGAGGAGGATCCAATGAAAGTAGAGGCAAATCCACATGGGAGAGATTACACTGGGTGAGTCCAAGTTTTGAGAGAAAGAAGGAATTCAAACCAAGGACACAATTGGAGGATTTGCTTTTGGAAAACAGGCAGGATGTTTCTTTAAGACAATGGGAAAGGGCAATCCAGTACACAAACATGTTTACAGATGATGAAAGAAAACCTTATGGACTCCTCTTCCCATGGTTCCTGCCTTCACAATAAATCATGAAGCAAGGTGATCCAAACTAAGTGCAAAGTTGAATATTTCATTTAGCTCTGAATAATGAAGATTTTTAATGAGTTCAAAAGTTTTAGTGGCATATATAGAATTCTTTTTTTTAACCTTCTAATTAAAAAGTTATATACCCTTTATAGAAAATTTTAAGGCAATTAAAAAAGAAAAAAATACTTGTGGTCTTATGACCCTAATATACCACCATTAGCATTTTGGTGAATTTTCTTCTGGTCTTTTTAATGTGTTAAAAAGAAATCTCAATGTGCTCAAAGGATACAAGTAATTAGTATCTTGAGGTTTTGGGTTTTGGTTTTTCTTTTCTTATGAGTCTCCCCACTCCTTCCTTCTGCCTGCCACCCCATGATAGCATCTAGCCTTAATATAGCAGCCATTTTTAGGGGCTGCATAAACTTGATAAATAAATTTATTATGATTAAACAGTAAGTTCCCACCAATTGAATTTCATTACAATTTTCCAACATTATAGTAACTCCAGAAAAAGTATTTTTATACCTAGTATGGATTATTTCTCTAGAATAAATTAACAAGTAGAATTGCTTTGTCAAGAACTATAAATAATTTTATACCTTATGATATACAGTGTTGATTCAAGTACACACTTGGGAAACTGTTTCACCTTTGCAATAATTAAAATGAAAACAAGGTATCATTTTTTTTTTAAGATTTATTTATTTATTTGACAGAGAGAGACACAGCGAGAGAGGGAACACAAGTAGGGGGAGTGGGAGAGGGAGAAGCAGGCTTCCCGCTGAGCAGGGAGCCCGATGCGGGGCTCGATCCCAGGACCCTGGGATCATGACCTGAGCCGAAGGCAGACGCTTAACCAACTGAGCCACCCAGGCGCCCAAACAAGGTATCATTTTTGACCTACCATCAATTTGGCCTACCACATTAGCCCAGAAAATTAATAAATGAAAACATTTACATTAGTAAGTTGTTAACGAAGTTTTTTATAAAGCAATTTGACAGAAAATACCAATGATCATAAACATTTTGACACCCTGGTTGTAACATATTTTAAGGACATTGCCAAATAAGAGCATCTTTTGCAGAGGTATTCAAGATTTCCAATTTTGGAAAGAGGTGATCTTCTCAAAATTTCGAAAGTTGAAAATAAGGAAAATGAGCAGCCTTCAGCTGGGTATGACCACCATAAATTTAGCAAACAAGACATTACATTACAAATTCTGTTTTATTTTTTTAAAAGATTTTATTTATTTATTTGACAGAGAGAGCGAGCGAGAGCGAGAGCAAGAACACAAGCAGGGGGAGTGGGAGAGGGAGAAGCAGGCCTCCCGCCGAGCAGGGACCCCAATGTGATGCGGGATTCAATCCCAGGATCCCGGGATCATGACCTGAGCCAAAGGCAGATGCTTAATGACTGAGCCCCACAAATTGTTTTAATTACTCATCAGAAACAATTAAAATGAGTAAGAAACATATTCTCATCAAATATACAACTTGAACAAATAGGTGAAATTTCTGCAACTTCGAATTTTGTAACAAATGGAGATTTTATTTATTGATTAAAAAAATGAAAATATGGGTAGCCTCCATTTGTACTCTTTCCCCAGTCTCTGCAGATGCCAGGGATAGGCCTGTGAGGGCAGAGAGGGTGTATTGAAAGGAAGATGTTAAGCAGCGGGTCAACATTTCAGTGGGAGAGGATCTGTTTTTTTTTTTTTTTTTAAGATTTTATTTATTTGACAGAGAGAGACACAGCGAGAGAGGGAACACAAGCAGGGGGAGTGGGAGAGGAAGAAGCAGGCTTCCCGCTGAGCAGGGAGCCCGATGCGGGGCTCGATCCCAGGACCCTGGGATCATGACCTGAGCCGAAGGCAGGCGCTTAACGACTGAGCCACCCAGGCGCCCCGAGGATCTGTTTTTTTAATTTTACTAAGCTCTACTTTTGTATTTTTCATTTCTAAATCAAATATAACAATATTCAAGGAACACAAACCTTAAATATATTTACAAAAATATAAATTAGTAGAAATTTTAAAAATAAAACATTTTTATGTATTTTATACAAAGTTATTTTATGTATTTTATGTATGAAAATGATGGTTTGTTTTATGTGTCAGCTTGGCTAGGCTATACTACTCAGTTATTCAATCACACTAATCTAGGTGCTGCTCTGGATGTATTTTTTTTTTTTTTTAAAGATTTTTATTTATTTGAAGAGAGAGACACAGCGAGAGAGGGAACACAAGCAGGGGGAGTGGCAGAGGGAGAAGCAGGCTCCCCGCCAAGCAGGGAGCCTGACGCGGGGCTCGATCCCAGGACCCTGGGATCATGACCTGGGCCGAAGGCAGACGCTTAACAACTGAGCCACCCAGGCGCCCCTCTGGATGTATTTTTGTGGATGTAATTAACACTTATGATCAGTTGACTTTAAGTAGAGATTACCTCCCACAATGTGAGTGGGTCTCATCCAATTTGTTGAAAGGCTTTCAGAGTAAAAGCTAAGGTTTCCCTGACAAGAAAAAAATCTGCCTCAGGAACCCAGCATCAGTTTCTGCCCACGAGCTTCCAGCCTTGCTGGTCTGGCCTATAGATTTCAGACTTACCAGCCTCAACAATCACCCAATCCAATTCATTGCAATAAGTCTCTCTCTCTAATCCTAACTAATACATTATGTTTGGTTTTCTTTTTTACATTTTTTTTTTAAAGATTTTATTTATTTATTTGAGACAGAATGAGAGAGAGAGAGCACATGAGAGGGGGGAGGGTCAGAGGCAGAAGCAGGCTCCCTGCCGAGCAGGGAGCCCGATGCGGGACTCGATTCAGGGACTCCAGGATCATGACCTGAGCCGAAGGCAGTCGCTTAACCAACTGAGCCACCCAGGCGCCCTTTTTACATTTTTTTTAAAAGATTTTATTTATTTATTTGACAGAGACAGAGATAGCGAGAGCAGGAACACAAGCAGGGAGAGTGGGCGAGGGAGAAGCAGGCTTCCCGCTGAGCAGGGAGCCTGATGTGGGACTTGATCCCAGGACGCTGGGATCATGACCTGAGCCGAAGGCAGACGCTTAACGACTGAGCCACCCAGGCGCCCCAATACATTATGTTTTAAAAGTAAGATATTTTCCTTCTAAAATAGTCAAGATTTTAAAATTAAAATGTTCAATATACATCATAATTCATTAACATAAAAATTAAAACTCAAAGTATTTAAATAAAATTGTTCTTCAGTTTTTGAAAGTTTATTTAAATTCCAGCACTCAGTGTCCATCCAATTGCCCTGTAAAGAATTGTTATGCTTCATCCCGATCTATTGTGTCGGCTAGGGCCAGTTAGGAAAAGAGAAATCACACCAGTGTATTTAACAGCAAATATTTAAGGAATTGGTCAAACCGTATCAGAGAACTTAAACACTGAAAAGGGATCAGAAAGGTAACATTGAAAATAATATCAGTAGAAGATACCATGCCAAGGGGTGGGAGAAGGAAGAAGAAAGTAGAAGTTTGGAGGAGGTCAGTGCAGAACTGAGGTGGAGACTTTTGGACAGGGAGAGCTTCCTGGCTAGTGGATGCTGTGATTCTGGTTGTGGGACCACCACAAAAAGCTGGACACAAACCAGGTATCGCTGCCGAGCTGACAGGGACACCCAGTAAACAGGAAGGAAGAGCAAGCCCCCCGTCTCTGGCCTTGCAGACCACCCCCCCATGGCGTTCCCTATTGGCAGAAAATAGAAGTGTAGTTCGCAGAGATCCAGTAACCGCCTCAGAGCAAAATACAGAAGGTGGTTTAGTATGTGAGAGACATACTAAAGTTTGTCGCTTCCTCCCGAGCCACGAGTTGGAACACAAGGAAGAACAAGAATGCTTGGCACCACTGGGAAATACTTCACTGTGAAAGAATCTGTTGCCTTCCTGCTTTCGGAGAAGAATTGGAGAAGTTAACAAATTTGTCTTTTTCTAACCTAAGCACTTCTGCTTCTAAAGTCTGCCCTGAGCTCCAAAAGGGCGTCGGCCTCCAATACTGGCATTGGAACAACCCGCACATTTTCATGGCATTTTGACACGGTTGCCTTTTGTTTGGAGGACACAGGGCAAGCCGTGTGAAGAAGGATTCCCCTGGGATGCGAACAGGAGCAGATGTTTAGGGTTACAGGTTGTGCTGTGCCAGGGCTGATGGTAGGATCCCAAGTGGCAGACATGCTCTCTGATATTTGGGTGTGTGTGTGTGTGTGTGTGTTTGTGTTTCGCAGGGTTTGTGGTGAGCAGGGCAAGTCGAGAGCCTCAGGTCCAAGGCCTAAGTCCTTCTTTTCTGGATCTAAGAGTAGTACTGCTCAAGGGTACGCTGTCAATGTGGGGGAATTAACGCCTCATAGGGAGAAATTTCAACCAATAGTAGCTGGGAACCTATGGATAAATCCTTCCCTTTTCCCCCCTTCCCTTCCCAAGATGATGCTGAGATGCCATTTATGTGGTTTCTCAGGGGCACAATCTCATGGTTTTGAGTTATAGGTTATTGGTGGCCAGCTTGCTAGATCCTCTTCATGTTGGTTCTCTGTCTTTCCCTGCCTCACTGTCTTTGAGTCTCACTCCTGCTCCCTGGGACTGAATTCTCTGGTAAAGCACCCACACATAAACCTGTGGCTTCAGACTCTTTTTTTCTGGGAACCTTGGCTAGGACACTGTCAGTACTCCTAGCATGAGAGTCGTAATTTGGGAGTATTTGTGTTCTGGTGAACAAGAGTAAGATGAGTTCTGTCAAGGAGAGCCGGGTCTAAGGTAAGGCATTCACTGCCAGGGGAGCCCCATGCAGGCTGGCCTCAACAAGAAGGGTCCCCTCTTTGTGCCCCAGGAGCTCCTCTTCCTCACATTAGCCTGGCCTTGCTGGTGGAGGGTAGAGCAGATCCATCTGTCACTCCTGCATTTGGAGTCGCAGTCCATTGGATGTACCTAGAAGAAACCAATACAGCAGAAGTTCTTGTAGCAGCTTGGCAGTGTCCAGGATCTCCAAGATAGAGAGGTTTGACTAAGTTGTGTTGAAGTATGTGGAACTTGCACGGTTACTGACGTTTTTCTCAGTGCTTTTGTATAAGTAGACAAACAAGGTTGCCATTGTTTTCCAGCAAAAAATGATTTTCCTATCATTAAATTTCAAATGCAAAGAACCAAGTTAATCATTCTCAGTGTGCGGCTCGCTGTCACTCTTGGTTCTGAGACAAGTCTTGCAGACATGAATGCTTAGCCTTCTTTTAAATGTCATTTCATTTTATTATTTTGTTCCTTTTCAAGTTTTTATGTAAATTCTACTTACTTAACATATAGTGTAATATTGGTTCCGGAACACTTACATAGAACACCCAGTACTCATCACAACAAGTGCCCTCCTTAATGCCCATCACCCATCTAGCCCATCCCTGGCCCACCTTCCCTCTAGCAACCCTCAGTTCATTCTCTATAGTCAAGAGTCTCTTTAAATGTCATTTTTTTTAAAGATTTTATTTATTTATTTGAGAGAGAGAATGAGAGAGAGAGAGCACATGAGAGGGGGGAGGGTCAGAGGGAGAAGCAGACCCCTGCTGAGCAAGGAGCCCAATATGGGACTTGATCCCGGGACTCCAGGATCATGACTTGAGCCGAAGGCAGTAGCTTAACCAACTGAGCCACCCAGGCGCCCTCTTTAAATGTCATTTTAAAAACACTTTTTCATTTACCAGTTAATTTCTTTTAGGGGCACCTGGGTGGCTCAGTGGGTTAAGCGTTGGACTCATGATTTCAGCCCAGGTCATGATCTCATGGGTCATGAGATCAAGCCCCACATGGGGCTCTGTGCTTAGTGGGGAGGCTGCTGGAGATTTTCTCCCTTCTGCCCCTCCCCCCCGCTCACTCTCTCTCTCTTAAAAAAAAAAAAGTAATTTCTTTTAATTATAGGAAATTTAGGAATTTTAGTAAAATAGAAAAATATCCGGGATCCCTGGGTGGCTCAGTTGGTTAAGCGTCTGCCTTCGGCTCAGGTCATGATCCCAGGATCCTGGGATAGAATCCTGCATCAGGCTCCTTGCTCAGTGAGGAGCCTGCCTCTCCCTCTGCATGCCACTTGCTCTGCTTGTGCGTTCTCTCTCTGACAAATAAATAAAATCTTAAAAAAAAGGAAAATATCCATAACTATACACCTAAATGGTACCATTGTTAACATTTTGATAAATGTTCTAGACCTTTCTCTATGCATTTTATGTTTTAGGATATATTGTGAATGTACTTGTAAATTTTCTATCATGCTTTTTTACTCGAGATTATACCATGATCATTTTGCAATGCCATTAAAAACTTTTTGTAAAATGGTAAGATGGAAATAGCAACTTGATTTCAGTGACAAAAGTAGTACATGTTCATTCCAAAAGATGTTGCTAGTATAGGAAAACAAGGAATAAAATAAAAATCACCTGTAATTACATGTCCTAAATATGTACCACTAACATGCTAGTACATCCTTGTGGTGGATTGTATGCAAAAATTGCCACAATTATCCCTCTTCCTATATCCACATCCCTTTGCAATATGGCTTGGCAGCTCCTTAAATCAAGAGGTAGAATCTGTTTTCCCTGCCCTTGAATATGAGGTGGTCCTGTGATTTACTTTGGCCAAAAAAATGCAGCAGAACTAACATGCCAATTCTCAGCTCAGGATTCACTCTTGATTTCAGAATGCTGGGACGCACTGTGATCAACCTCAGGATAGTTTCCTTGGAATGAGAGACCAGGAAGAGCAGAGATGAACTGTCACAGCTGAGACTATCCTAAACCAGCTAGGTCCAGCCAATAGGCTGCTGACCACAGATGCATGATGAAGCTCAAGGTCAGAAGAACTGCCCAAATGAACCCAGCCCAAATTTGTTGCCCTGCAAAATAATGAACTAAAGAAATGGTTCTTTTAAGCTACTAAGTTTTAGAATGGTTTGTTATGCAGCAAAAGTTAATAATACGATCTTTCCAGACTTTTCTATGCTTCACACAGACTTTTTAAAAAAAACTGAACTAAGATTTTACCCTATGTACTATTTTGTAATCTGCTTTATTTTCAGCATAATATAATATATATAGCATGATATATGATATATATAAACTATATAGGCACCCAATGCTATGTTCATTTTAATATTATGATAATATCATAATTCATTTCAGTAATTCCCTAGTGGTGAACACCTATTTTTCTACTCTGAAAAAGCCAGGGCACCTGGGTGGTTCAGTCAGTTAGGCATATGCCTTCGGCTCAGGTCATGACCTTGGGGTCCTGGGATGGAGTCCTGCATAGGGCTCCCAGCTCAGCAGGGAGTCTTCTTCTCCCTTTTCCTCATGCTCTGCCTCTCTCTCTTCTCTCAAATAAATAATTTTTTTTTTTTTTTAAAGCCCTCAGGGGTGCTTGAGTGGCTCAGTCTAAGCGTCTGCCGTCGGCTCAGGTCACGATCCCAGGCTCCTGGGATTGAGCCTCCTATCAGGCTCCCTGCTTGGCAGGAAGCCTGCTTCTTCCTCTCCCACTCCCCCTGCTTGTGTTCCCTCTCTCGCTGTGTCTCTCTCTGTCAAATAAAGAAATAAAATCTTTAAAAGAAAAAAAAAACTTAAAAAGCCCTCAGTAACATCCTGTAGTTGTATTTTTGCAAATTTGTACTACTATTCCCTTGGATTAAATTTTTCAGAAATATTATTATTATTTTAAAAGATTTTATTTTTAAGCAATCTCTACACCCTATGTAGGGCTCGAACTCACAACCCTGAGATCAAGAGTCGCGCACTCTATGGACTGAGCCAGTCAGGTGCCCCTAGAAATATTATTGTGGGGTCAGAGGCCATGTATATATTTAAGGATATTAACACATGTTGCTAAACTGCCCTCTAGAAAGGTGACACCGCATTGCCAATTCGGTTCTTTATCATCTCCATTATGGATTTCAGTTCTGCTGTTTTAAGAGTCATCTCACCCCCTCCCTTTTCTTTCATCCCATTGTCTTTCCATCTTAATCCACCCTATGCTATTCTGAATCTGTTTCGAAGAGGTCAGTTACTTTGCATTCTTTTGAGGAGGTAAGAGTTCCCAGACTTTTTTGTTTTCTTCTCTGATTCCTGTGGATTATCTTCGTCTGAGGATGATGCCCCTTCTTTTGTTTGGCTATTTTTCCATGGGTTTTATTTTATCATTTGTTGATTATTCTCAGTATCCTTTGGGGAAACAAGATTCATCCAGAGATCTCACTTGGTGTGTCTTTTGCCCTCATGCTGCTCTCTCTTCACTTAGGGGATGGTGGGGTTCTCGAGCCAGACCTACAGAGAATGGCTGGCGGAAACACGCTGCCCTGGCCCAGTTCAAGGAGTCTTCCTCCAAATGTCTCTGCTAGAAGGTGGCAGGATCTTCTATTTGTTGGCCCTCGCACCCTCTGAAGAGATGTGTTTCTTCAAAGATTATCATCTCAAGCACACACTTCTCAAAGGCTCCTGCTCTCTCTCTGCCCTTACCTCTAGGACTCTCCTTGAGGGGCAGTCACATCACAGCTTAGTTGAGCTTTGTGTCAAATGGATCTCTAGTTACTAATTAGATCATCATATAAAGACATTTGCATTGGGTTGCCTGGGTGGCTCAGTCAGCGAAGCGTCAGACTATTAGTTCCAGCTAGGGTCATGATCTTAGGGTCGTGGGATCCAGCCCCCCGTTGGGCTCTGCGCTGGGCATGTAGCCTGCTTGGGATTCTCCCTCCCCCTCTCCCTATGCTCTCGCCTACCCCCCCCCCCCCCCCGCCCACACGCACACACGCTCTCTCTCTCAAAATGAAGTAAAAAAATAAAATAAAATAAAGACATTCGCATTAAAAAGTGATGGGAATGACGCCCCTCTGTCTATCTAGGGTTCAGTGTCTGCTGGGACTTGGCAACCCATTTGTGCTTGCCCTCCAGCATCACTCCCCGTTCTAAGCACATGGCTAGCATTTCCTGCAGTCCTCCAAAAAAAACTTCACAAGGCAACTAGGAGTCAGATTTTCTTGTCCCTGAACTTCATGGGGAAACAGAGGCATGGAGGGGTATGAGGATGCATCTGCCTAGTTGGTGGGCATCTATGGTTCCTTTGCTTCCCCTCCAGTGCTTTCTACCCTGGCATTATGCTGCCAGTTTGCCCATGCCTTGACGTTAGCTAGGCTGTTGTGGAAGGTCAATTTAGATGAGTCATTCAAATATTTGAATTGCCTTGCTGCTGCTTAGAAATTGCCCTGAACATAGGCTTCCCTGCTGAGCATTTGAGGTGTGGTGCAGAATAAAACTACACACACCTAGCCTGCCTCCGAAGCCCTGTGTCATGTGTTTACCATTCAGGCTCCATAAGTCTTAATCCACTTCATCCTCAATAACAGCTTAGTCAGTATGAAGTGCTTCTAATAATAGCAGCAGATGAACATACACAATACCTGCCATCTTGAAGGTGCTTTAGAAAACTATGTGCTGCCGTTTTTGTGTCTGTTTGGTCATAACTTTAACATTACATCTGGAACTTTATTCACATGGTGACATAGACGGACATATTTAGTAACTGGGAAGTCATGGGGCTATACCTAAAAGGTCCAGTAGAGAATTTAACTAGTCCCAGCTAACGACATCAGACACATCACCTGCCACAAACTTGCATTTTTAAGAGAATGGAAGAAACTAGGCTTTACTAAGCATGTTTTAAGAATCTTTTGGTTTCCATGGAATTTAGAACTATAATGGTGCAGGAGGTACAGAGGGAAGCCAGTGTGAAAGGGTTAATAGGTTAGGTGACCTAAGGGCTAATATTAGAAACTCAGAAAGTGATCATTTGTTGGACTTACAGAAATGGAAGATGGTAGGAAAAAGGAAGAAGGAGAGAGGGAGAGGCAGCAAGACAGAAAAACATCTCATTGTTCATGTATCAGGAAAGGGGCCATTTAAAGTATTGACTGAAGAGATCCTGAGGCTGGTGGGTTCCCAGGGGGTGAGGAGAGTAAACAAGACAATTTGCTGGCAAAAGAAAATGCAGCTACACTGCTGTGGGAGCCAGGAGGACTGGGAGGTGCTTTAGCCCTTCTCCTCATTCTGCAGATGAGATGTGGTCCTTTGCCCAGAGCCACCTTTCAAGGATGAAAGGCTGAGACAGATGCAGTGGGGATTGGAGAAGAAGGATGATGACAGGGAGAGAGGAAGAGAGAATCTGAGATGGACTAGGTTCTTCAAGTTCCTGAAACAGAAATATACATATCAAAAATATAAACATATACAACATTTAAACATCTGTGACCCTTACAGGAGAAAATTCCAATTCCATGATTTCACTCCATGAATATATCCACTTTGTCATTTATTTTGATGAACAAAATGTTATTCATGGACTCAAGTCTATTTAGAAACATTTTGCTATTTTACAACCTTATTGATTTGAAGACTTAACGTAAAACCTGTTCTCTGCAGAGCTTCTCATTTTGATCTTCACATTATGACAATTCAGTTGCTAGTCAATCATACGAAGAGGGAAAATCTTTGAGAATGGGCCTAAAGGTAGAAAACCATTGTAACATTTAATATACTGGTCATACTTCTGGAGGCGAATATACTCAGCATCAAAAGAATTGCAGTGGGCAGGGCAGTTTCGGGTTACACTTCCTTCTTCTTCAGCCATCATTTTTGAGGAGTGCCACGCTAAGTCATAAAATCAGAATTACATACTAAATTGTACTCACAGGCTTGGGTATGATTACCGAGTTTTCTGGAGTGACTAAATATTTTCATTAAGTGGCTAAATTGTGTATTTCTTTTTTTCCTTCAAATTTATATTATGAAAATTTTCAAACATCAGAAAAGTTGAAGGAATTCTTCAATAAACACCCATATAGCTCCTTCTTAGATTCAGTATAGTTAATATTTTGCTATATTTGCTTTTTCTTTCTCTGGACATTATATATATTTATAATCTTGGAAATTAAGTTGTAGTTATCATGATATTTTACTCCTAAATACTTCACCAACTTGACACTTTGTCATGCTATTAGAAAGTGAGAATTTTTGAACAGGTAAAGCCAAATTATGTTTAGAAAAGGTGGGCAAGATGAATTGTCAGCATAACTTCTGGTAATGGAGGTTTATAGCACTTAGCTAATTCTCACATTGATTTTCTGATACATGGTGCCATTTTATGAACCATGCATAATAAATTCCGTCTTGGTAGTTCTGGTTTCAATAATTTCAAGAGACAAAGCAAATCCATTTTAATTCTGTACCTTTATGTCCATTTTCTTCATTGTTTCCTTCAAAAACACATCTTAGTTACAATGTTCTTTTGCGCACACTAGAAGAGGAACTTGCTTTTTTCCTCCCAGCCTAGGAAGTATTAGAGTTATTTTGTAATATGTATTTGGGTGTGCTAAGGAGAGAGTTAAGTTCTCTTTTTTTTTTTTTAAATATTTTATTTATTTGACAGAGAGAGAGACAGCAAGAGAGGGAACACTAGCAGGGGGAGTGGGAGAGGGAGAAGCAGGCTTCCTGCTGAGCAGGGAGCCCGATATGGGGTTTGATCCCAGGAACCTGGGATCATGACCTGAGCCGAAGGCAGACGCTTAACGACTGAGCCACCCAGGTGCCCCGAGAGTTAAGTTCTCTTTAAGAGATCTCTTTAACAGGGTTAAGATCTCCTTTCAGTTAAGATCTTCCCTTATTTTGCCTGTGACTTGAATCATCTTCCAAGGTGGAGGATGTTAAACATCACATTAATACTTGTTGGTGATTATGAGACATTACTGTATGTGTTGCATCACAATAATGGTTACCTTCTGCAGAAAAATAATTATATTCCTTTAAAGTACTCATAATATCCCTGCAGCTTTTTTAAGATTTTATTTATTTATTTGAGAGAGAGAGAATGAGAGACAGAGAGCACGAGAGGGAGGAGGGTCAGAGGGAGAAGCAGACTCCCTGCTGAGCGGGGAGCCCGATGTGGGACTCGATCCCGGGACTCCAGGATCATGACCTGAGCCGAAGGCAGTCGCTTAACCGACTGAGCCACCCAGGTGCCCTATCTCTGCAACTTTTAACTGCTGTTTTGTTCCCAGCCCATCTTGTACACAAGTGCAGATCTTCATACCAGTTAATCAGTGGCTAGATTATAGATTATAGAAATTATTCATTAGAAAGCTATAGATGTCCTGCCTTTGTTTCAGAATACATCAGAGAATTTAATTCAAAGTTCTAAAAAAAATAGTTCTAGAAATTTTTTGACAGCTAGATGGGATATGAACATAATGAACCAGCTACAAACGACACTCTCGAATATGTTGAAGTATTCTGTCGCGCCTTTCCTTCTTTTTATCAACCTCCTCTCCCTCACAACAGGTCGGCATGTGGCACCCGTGACAAAGCCTCAACAATATTGGTCTAAAATTGGACAAAAGCCGTTGTAATTGGATAATAATGATCTATAAAACAGTGAGAACCAGTTGTTTTAGGTAAAAAGTAGTTAAGCTATGTATCAAGCCCCCAGGAACCTGGCTCTGCGTCGTGTATCTTGCTGCAATTCACGTAGACATTCTAGTCCAGTGGTTCTCAAAGCTCAGGGTGCCCGAGGATGACTGAGTGCCTGCAAACATGCTAATTCCTTGATCCTGATCTTAGAGGCTCTGATTTGGCAGGTCAGGAGTGGAGCCCAGGAATCTACATTCTGTTCAGTTCTGCATGTGATTATGATGCAGGCCATGATGGAACATGCTTTGACTTATATTGTTACTGGCACCTAAGATGCCAAGAGGGTGGGTCACTGCTAAGCCCGATCCATTATAAGTAAGCTGACTTAATACTTGTCTTTGCTGGTTGACCAGTGCTAATCGTCCTCGTTGCGTCCCAGATCTGTCACTGCTCAGAAGGAACAAAGGACTGGTATGCTGTAAATAACAATCATTGTGTGGGCTGGCTCTGAAAAGGAGACTTCCCTGTCTGCTCTGAAACAAACTTATATGACAGGACACCTGTCCAGTAGTATTTTTTTTTAAAGATTTTATTTATTTATTTGACAGAGATACAGCGAGAGAGGAAACACAAGCAGGGGGAGTGGGAGAGGGAGAAGCAGGCTTCCCACCACGCAGGGAGTCCAGTGTGGGGCTTGATCGCAGGATCCTGGGATCATGACCTGAGCCGAAGGCAGACACTTAACAACTGAGCCACCCAGGCGCCCCTGTCCAGTAATATTTAAACAAAACTGTGTGTGTGTGTGTGTGTGTGCGTGCATGCATGTTCATGGGTATAGCTATTGGACCAAAGGTTAGTATTTCAAGGGTCTACCCCACACTTCTGATAAAGTTCAGCTGTAATGTGACATATACACTCATAAAAATCACCATGCTATGCACAACAGTGCAAGAAAAACCACAGGGCTTATGGGAGAAGATGGGATCAGAGAGACAACACTCCAAAACTTGATCAGTGACACAGTACAGAAAAAGGTATAGGAACCTAATAAAAATGCTAGCACCGTTTATACATGTTAAATGGTTAAGAAATTCATAAGCAGCCAGAAAAAAAGGGTATAGAAGAGGAGAAAAAGAAGGTTCCTGCTGTGCCAGAAACCATTAAGATGAAGAAAAGGAATATTGCAGAGCTGAAGATCAAGCACCTGAGAAATTTGCCCAAAAGATGCCTCAAAAGGCAAGGAGGAAGCTTATCTATGAAAAAGCTAAGCACCATAATAGCAAAAACTGGAGGATGTACAGAAGTAAGATTTGAATTGTGAGGTTGGCAAGAAAAGTGAGCAACTTCTTTTTTTTTTTTTTAAGATTTTATTTATGGGGCGCCTGGGTGGCTCAGTTGGTTAAGTGTCTGCCTTCGACTCAGGTCATGATCTCAGGGTCCTGGGATCGAGTCCCACTGCTCAGCCGGGAGTCTGCTTCTCCCTCTGCCCCTCCCCCTGCTCGTGCTTTCTGTCTCACGTGCTCTCTCTCAAATAAATAAATAAAATGTTTAAAAAGAGAGAGAGAGAGCATGAGCAGGGGGAGGAACAGAGGGAGAGGGAGAAGCAGACTCCCCGCTGAGCAGGGCGCCCCAGATCATGACCTGAACCCAAGGCAGACACTTAACCGACTAAGCCACCCAGGCCCTCTGAAAAGTGAGCAACTTCTGTGTAACTGTAGAACTCAAGTGGGCATTTGTTTTCAGGGTCAGAGGTATCAATGGTGTGAGCCCAAGATCCAAAAGGTGTTGACACTTCGTCACCTGTGTCAGCTCTTCCGTGGCACCTCTGTGAAGCTCAGCAAGTCTTCTGTTAACATGTTGAGGATGGTGGAGCCATTTACAGCACGGGGTACCGAAGTCTGAAGTCAGTAAATGAATTGATCTACCCACGTGGTCATAGCAAAATCGACAAAAAAGTCAATCGTCCCGACAAATAACACTTTGATTGCTCCAATGCTTGGTAAATAGGGTATCATCTGCATGGAAGATCTTTTTTTTTTTTTTTAAAGATTTTATTTATTTATTTGACAGAGAGAGACACAGCGAGAGAAGGAACACAAGCAGGGAGAGTGGGGGAGGGAGAAGCAGGCTCCCCGTGGAGCAGGGAGCCCAATGCGGGGCTCGATCCCAGGACCCCAGGATCCTGACCCCCGTGGAAGGCAGACGCTTAATGCCTGAGCCACCCAGTCACCAATGCATGGAGGATCTTATTCATGAAATCTCAACTGTTGGAAAATGCTTCAGAGAGGGAAACAACTTCCCATGGCCCTTCCAGTTGTCTTCTCCTTGAAGCAGAAGGAAGACAAAGGTCGCAGATTTTGTAGAAGGTGGAGATGGTGACAGCAGGGAAGACCAGGTCAGTAGTCTCCTTAGAAGGTTGAGGTAAGGTGTCTCCCACGACTATAATCTGGTCAGTTAATAAACAGTGACTGATTTCAAGTTGAAAAAAAAAAAAAAGGAAATTTACAAATAACACAATAAACATGGCACTTTGCCTTAAGAAGACTTCAAATCTGAGGACCTAGGTGTTGAACAGGTTGCAGCTTGTGATTCACTACAAAGTGGTAGGAAGTTAGGTTATCTAAACCCAGAGGAAAGACTGTAACAGCACATGTGGATGGGCACGACGTAACACCTGCAGTGAACTGAGATAGGTGGTAGATATTTGAGGGGTGTGCGTTGTATGTGCACTTCGGGTATCCCAGGCCACTCAGTTCTGCTGAGTGCAGTGTTCTGCTTCCGTCCAGTTTCTCACTTGTAAGAGCTCACCTCACACAGCAAAGGTAAATGTGCACCGTACTCCTATTGTTTCCTAATATATGAATCACATTGCACCAAATTTGTGTTTTTAAGACAAGCATTATTGCATAGCTGACTCTGCCTGTAAGGAATTCACCTCAGAAGTAATAGTTTCAAGTTGCCTAGACTCTGAGGGTAGCCAGGAGGGCATTACTGGCCTACAAGGAGTGATGTCTGTCTAAGACGGTTTGGGGACCGAAGATATGAAGGTAGAGGTAGTGCTGTCCCTTCTACCTTCTTAGCTGTCCACATGGCCATGAAAGATTCTCATAGGTATTATCTTGGAGTCTCATAGGTGTTACCTTTTCCGATATTTTCTTAGACTGACCTAGATTAGCAATTACCCAAGGGTTTAGGATATCTAGGTATAGAAAAAAAAAACAACATTAAGGTAGGGTACAGAGGACTCGTATTTTATGCTTACCTCGGCAAGCTATGTGACTTTACGCAAGGCCCTTTATTTCTCTTGGATTCATTTCCTCATCTGAAAAATACAAAAACTTAACTGCATTTTCTTTCTCTAAGATCCATCCTGGCTCCAATATCTTTTGACTCTGAGGCCTGCCATGTTGATTAAATGTAGAGAAAATGAACACTTTTTGACCCCTCCAAAACTTTCCATGTGGCTCAGCAATATTTTTTTCCTCATCACAGGTTGTCTTCCTTGGTCATTTCCCAAAGTGAAAATTCCAAGTTGTTATGCTCCTCAATCTCTGCCTCCACCAACAGATGGAATTCACTGAGGCAGATCAAGTCTGAGCTTATAAAACTTCTTTATTTATTTTGTTAACAGCTTTATGGAAGTAAAATTGACATACAATAAACTATATATATTTAAAGCATACAATTTGATAAGTTTTGACCTATGCATACACCCATGAAACCACCCCCACCAAGATAAGGAATATATTCAACATCCCCAAATGTTTGCTCATGCCCCTTTGTAATTAATTCCTTCCTCTCCTGTTCCTCTTCATTCTTTCTTTCCATGCCCAGGCAACCACCAGTCTGCTTTCTGTCATTACAGACTAGTTTGTAATTTCTAGAATGGTATGTAAATGAAATCATACAGTATGTACTATTGTTTTGTCTGGCTTCTTTCACTTGGCATAATTATTTTGAGATCTCTCCATGTTCCTTTTGTTAATAAAAAGGAATAATAAAAGGAGGGAGGTAATAGTCCATCACATGGATACACCACAGTTTGTTTATACATTTACTTGTTGATGGACATTTGAGTGGTTTCCAGGGTTTTAGCTGTTACAAATAAAATTGCTATAAATATTTTTTTACAAGTCTTTGTATGGACATATGCTTTCATTTCTCTCGTGTAAATACTTAGAAATCGAAAGGCTGGATCATATATGGTAAATGGATATTTCACTTCTTTAGAAATTACCCAACTGTTTTCCGAAGCAGTTGTACCATTTACATTCCCATCAGCATTATATGAATATTCCAAATTTTCCATATCCTTGCCAAAACTTAGAACGGTCAGTATTTTAAATTTTTGTCATCTAATAGGCATGTAGTGATCTCTCATTGTGGTTTTAATTTGCATTTCCCCAATGACTAACAATGTTGAGCATCTTTTCATATGTTTATTTTCCATCTGTATATCTTCTTTGGGGAATGTGTGTTCAAACATTTTGTCCAATTTAAAAAATTGGGTTGTTCTCTATTTATTGAGTTTGCTTTAAATTGTGATAAAATACATTTAATATAAAATTTACCATCTTAACCACTTTTATGTGTAAAATTCAATGGCATTAAGTATTGTTGCGTTACTATCACCACCTTCCTTTGCCAGAACTCTTTCATCCTGATAAACCGGAACTCTGTATCCATTAAACAATAACTGTTTATTTTTCCCTCACCCCCAGCTGTGGCAACCACCCTTCTACATTCTGTCCCTAAGAATTTGAGGACTCTTAGGTATCTCATTATCAGTGGAATCATATAGTATTAGTTTGTTTGTGACTGGCTTATTTCATTTAGCATAATTTCCTCAAGATTCATCCAAACTGTAGTATATGTCAGGATTTTCTTTTTTTTAAGGCCAAATATTTCATTGTGTGTACATAACACATTTTTTTTTAGTCCATTCCTCCATAAATGGACACGGGTTGCTTTCACCTTTCAGTTTATTGTGAATAATGCTGCAATGAACAAGAGTGCACAAATATCTGAGTTCCTGCTTTTATTTTATTTTCGAGAGAGAGAGAGCATGAGCACAAGCAGGGGGAGGGGTAGAAGGAGAAGCAGACTGCCCACTGAGCAGGGAGCCCAGCATGGGACTCCATCCTAGGACCATGGGATCATGACATGAGCCGAAGGCAGACGTTTAACTGACTGAGCCACCCAGGTGTCCCTGAGTCCCTGCTTTTAAATCTCATTACTGAGTTTTGAGAGTTCTTTATATATATAGGCAATATAAGACCTTTATAAAGAATATGATTCACAAACATTTTCTCCCAGTTTGTGGCCTTTCTTTCTTTTTTTCTTAAGATTTTATTTTTAAGTAATCTCCACACCCAGTGTGGGGGTTGAACTCACAATCCTGAGATCAAGAGTTGTACGCTCTCCCAAATGAGCCAGCCAGGTGCCCCATCTGGGGCTTTTCATCTTCATTTTCTGAAAAAATGTCTTTTGAAGACCAGAAACTTTAAATTTTGTTTAAATACAATTTATATTTTTTTTTCCTTCTTGGCTTTATATCTAAGAAATTTTGCTTGAGATCACAACAGTTTTAAATTTCTCCTGTTTTGTTATAAGTTTTATAGTTTTAGGTTTTACTATTCTATCTATAATCCATTTTTAATTAATTTTTTAATGACACAAGATATCGATCAGAATTCATTTTGGAGTATATGATTATCCACTTGCTCCAGCATTACCTGTGAAAAAAGTTATCTTTTCTCCACTACATTGGTTTTGCACCTTTGTCAAAAGTCAGCTGTTCATATATGTGTAGGTTTCTTTCTGGACTCTCTAGTCTGACTCATTGATCTATTTGTCTTTCAATGCCACACTATCTTGATTATCATAGCTTTACAGTAAGTCTTGAAATGAGGTAGTGTTAGTCTTCCAATTTTGCTTTTCTTTTTTCAAAGACATCTTGGCAATTTAAGTCCTTTGCACTGCCATATGAATTTTACTTTATTTTATTTTATTTTATTTATTTTATTCTATTTTATGCCATATTGCTCTGGTTAGGCTCACCAATATAATGTTGAATAGAAATGGTAGAAATGCATGTTCTCATCTTATTCCTGAATTTATGGGGGATGAACATTTAATTTCCACCATTAAATATGATGTTAGCCATACATTTTTTGGTTTGTTTGTTTGTTTTTGAGGCTACACTTTATCAGACTAAGTAAGTTCCCTTCTATTCCCAGTTTTCTCAGAGTTTTTGTTTGTTTGTTAGTTTACTAGGGAACAATTTTTTTTCTGGCTGTATTTACATGATTACACGGGGTTCTGGTTGTTTTATTTTTTTAGCTAAAAAAAAAAGTATAGTGAATGATGTTGATTGATATTTGAATAGTAAGCTAATCTTGTATTCTCTGTATTCTTCAAGTCCCATGTAATGTGGAATACATGAGGATAGACCCCGTGAAATCATAATGTTTTATCATTTTTATGTATTGTTGTATACAATTTACACTTACAATTTTATTTGGAATATTTGTGCGTGTGCTCATGACGGATATTGGTCTGCGGTTTTCTTTTCTTCTCTGTCTGGTTTTGGTATCAGGGTTATGCTGGCTCCATAGAATGAATTGGGGGGGCGCCTGGGTGGCTCAGTTGGTTACGCGACTGCCTTCGGCTCAGGTCATGATCCTGGAGTCCCGGGATCGAGTCCTGCTTCGGGCTCCCTGCTCAGCAGGGAGTCTGCTTCTCCCTCTGACCCTTCCCCCTCTCTTGCTCTCTCTCTATCTCATTCTCTCTCTCAAATAAATAAATAAAATCTTAAAAAAAAAAAAAAGAATGAATTGGGAAGTATTCCATCCTCTTCAATTTACCAGAAGAGTTTGTACATAATTGGCATTTTTTCTTCCTTAAATATTTGGAGGAACTTGGTAAAGTCACTGGCTCTGGAGTTTTCTTTGAAGAAGGGAGGTTAACTACAAATTTAATTTCTTTATTAGTTATAATGCTATTCAAATTATCTGTTTCTTCTTGAGTGAAGGTTCATAATTTGCAGAATCTGTCCCCTTTTTCATCTAAGTTGTTGAATTTATTAGCACAAAGTTATTCATAATACTTTCTTATTATTATGTTAACATTAGTTGTATTTGTAGGGGTATCGCTTCTCTCATTCCTGACATTGGTTATTTGTGTCTTCTTTTTCTTTTTCTGATCAGTCTGGCTAGAGGTTTATCAATTTTAATGATTTTAAAGAACCAGCTTTTAGTTTCACTATTTTTTGCTATTGTTTTTCTGTTTTATATTTCATTGCTTTCTGCTCTGATTTTTATCATTTGCTTTCTTCTGCCACTTTAAATTTGCTTTTTTCCTAGTTTCATAAGGCAAAAGTTAGGCATTTATTCCTCTAAATTTCCTTCTAAGTTGTATTTTTAAGGGCTGTGTTAGAGTCCTGTTGACTTTGTAACAAATTTCCCCAAACTTAATGGCTTAAAACAATACAAAATTGTCCTTTTACAACTTTGGAGGTTAAAAGTGCAAATTCAGATTTATTGAGCTAAAGTCAAGGTGTTGACATGGCTGGTTCCTTCTGGAATCTTTGAGGAGAGACTATGTTTCTTTGCCCCTTTTCAGCTTTTTTTTTTTTTTTTTAAGTAATCTCTACACCCAATGTGGGACTCAAACTCACAACTCTGAGGTCAAGAATCACATGCTCCACCAACTGAGCCAGCCCGGCATCCCTTTTCCAGCTTGTCCTCTCTTCAGATTCTGACCCCTCTTCAGTTCTCATATAAGGATTACTGTGATTGCATTGGCCTACTCTGATAATTCAAGATAATCTCCCTGTCTCAAGGTTCTTAACTTATCACATCTGCAAAGTCCCTTTCGTGATATAAGGTAACATTCACAGGTTCTAGAGATCGGGATGTAGACATTTTGGGGGGCCATTTTTTATTCTACCACTCAGGCATCCTATACAGTTTGGTATATTGTGTTTTCATTTGTACTCAGTTCAAAATATTTTTTAGTTTTAATTTTGATTATTTTTCTTTGTCCCCTTTGTTGTTTAAAAGTGTGTTAGTTTCCAATTATAGTTGGATGAATTGGGAACAACACAAGTTGAACCGAGCAGGTCCACTTATACACAGATTTTTTTTAAATAAATACAGCACAGTACTATAAGTGTATTTTCTCTTTCTTGCAATTTTCTTTTTTTTATTTTATTTTATTCTTATGTTAATCCCCATACATTACATCATTAGTTTTAGATGAAGTGTTCCATGATTCATTGTTTGTGCACAACACCCAGTGCTCCATGCAGAATGTGCCCTCCTCAATACCCACCACCAGGCTAACCCATCCTCCCACCCCCCTCCCCTCTAGAACCCTCAGTTTGTTTTTCAGAGTCTATCGTCTCTCATGGTTCGTCTACCCCTCCGATTTCCCCCGCTTCATTCTTCTCCTCCCGCTACCTTCTTCTTCTTCTTCTTTTTTTTTTCTTAACATATATTGCATTATTTGTTTCAGAGGTACAGATCTGAGATTCAACAGTCTTCTTGCAATTTTCTTAATAACATTTTCTTTTCTCTAGCTTATTTTATTATAAGAATACAATACATAATGCATATAACATACAAAATATGTGTTAATTGACTGTTTATGCTCTTGGTAAGGTTTCCAGTCAACAGTAGGCTATTAGTAATTAAGTTTTGGGGGAGTCAAAAGTTAAACATGGATTTTTGACTATGTGGTGGGTCAGCATCCCTACCTCCCATGTTATCCAAGGGCCAATTGTATATGGAGATTTCCCAAAGATCTTTCTGTTACTGATTTTTAATTAAATTAAATTTAAAATTTCACAGTGTTCAGAAAATATACTTTTTAATACTTAAATCATTTAAAATTTATCAAGACTTGTTTTATGATTCGGAATATGACATATTTTGGTATATTTTGTGTATGCATTTGAAAAGAGTATGTTTTCTGCTGTTTGGGGTTGGAGTGTTCTATAAACATTGATTAGATCATGTTGGTTGAGGTGGTGCTCAAATCTTCTCTATAGACTTACTGACTTTTTCTTTATGTGTTCTATTAATCATTGAGAGAGGGTTATTGAAATCTCTGACTATAATTATGGATTTATCTACTGTTCCTTGCAATCCCATCAGTTTTTGCTTTATGTTTATTTGAAGCTCTGTTATTGCATGAATGTTGAAGACTGTTGTGTCTTTGTGCTAGGTTGACATTTTATCACTATGAATTGACTTTATCTCTGGAAAGATTCCTTGCTTTGAAACCTTTTGTGTCTGATATTAATACAGGCTCCCCAACTTTATTTTGATTAGTGTTAGTCTGGTATATCTTTTCCTGTCCTCTTTCTTCTAGCCTTTTATGTCTTTGTAGTTAATGTGCATTTCTTATAGGCGCCCTATAAGGAACCTTGCCTTATAACCTTATAACCAGTTAGACAATTTCTGCCTTAAAAAAAAACACTACTAGAATTTCTTTTTTGAGCAGTTTTGAGTTTATGGAAAAATTGAGTGAAAACTACAGAGGGTTCCCCTAGATCCCTTCACTCCTGCATCCCAGTTTCCCTATTATTAACATCTTGCATTAGTGTAGTACATTTGTTACAATTTTTCTCACTCTGCTGTGGCTTCCATAACAAAATGCCATAGACTGGGTGGCTTAAACAACAGAAATTTATTTCTCACAGTTCTGAAAACTGAGAAGTCCAAGACCAAGGACCCAGTCTATTCAGTCTGATGAGGGCCCTCTTCCTGACTTGCAGATGTTGCCTTCTTGCTTTTCTGGGTGCAGTCCACACACACACACACACATGGAGACAGACAGACAGAGAAAGGCAGATATTACTGTCTCTTCCTCTCCTTTCAAGGCCACAGTTCTATTGAATTAGAGTCCCACCCATATGACCTCATTTAACCTTAATTAGCTCTGAAGACCCTATTTCCAGATACAGTCACTCTGGATTAACACTTCAACAAAGGAATTTGGGGGGGACAAAATTCAGTCCATAACACAACTGATGAGCCAAAATTGGTACATTATCATCTCTGTCTTTTAATTAAGGTTTACAGTTGTGATTATTGATATAGTTACATTTAAATTTATATAGTTATATAGTTTATATCGATTACTGATATAGTTAGATATAAATTTATCATCTCGCTAATCTGTATGTCTTTTGTTTCCTCTTTGCTCTTTTATCTGAATAAGGCTTTTTTTTAAGCCTAAAAGAATTTACTGGGTTTTGCCCTGTTTTCAGTGACCAGCCTTGGGGATGGAATATGACCCTCTGGTTCCAATCCATTCCTTATCTCAGTGACCTGCGTTTCTCCCCCCAGCTCACACAGGTGATGGTTCAATATGCCTTGGCTTTAAAAGTGCCAGAAATCTGACAAGAATAATGCAAACATTTTGGAATGTCAATTTAAGGGATTTTTTTTTTTTTTAAGAAATTAGTTCTACCTACTTATCTACCTTGATTTCCCATAGCCTTCTTCGGATACTCTCCCTATTTTATCTTCAACTTTACATGTAATGGTGCTCATACCCTAATTAGTTTATCTTCAGGCTCAGCTTCCTCCTAGCATACATTTGATCATACCTTTCCCTTTAAATACAATTCTTTTTCCTCTCTTCTTTGTGTGATGAAATCTTACGGACCTTTAAAGACTCATTTCGTGTTTTGTTAGCTTCTTGTGAAGCCTGACCTAGACCCCTGCTCCACTCAAGATGGAAAAGATACCCTCCACTGGGTGCTCAGAGTGCTTTGTAGGTGTGTCTGTTATAGCACCTTCCACATTATATATAGTCAGGTCTCTGAGTGTATGTTTCTCCCATCGCCCGACTGAGCCACCCAGGCGCCCCTCTTTCAGACTGTTCTTATATGCATCAGGGTTCTTGGTTGTAACCAACAGAAATGGATTCAGGTTTTGTTCGTTTGTTTTTACTCGCCCTCCCTCACCCCCAGCTTTATTGTGGTATAACTGACAAACAAAATTTTAATGTATTTAAAGTGTACCACGTGATTTTTAAAAAGATTTTATTTATTTATTTGTCAGAGAGAGAGAGCACAAACAGGGAGCGGCAGGCAGAGGGAGAAGCAGGCTCCCCGCTGAGCAGGGAGCCTGATGTGGGTCTCGAACCCAGGGCCCTGGGATCATGACCTGAGCCAAAGGCAGATGCTTAACTGACTGAACCACCCAGGCATCCCATACAACGTGATGTGTTTTTTTTTCTTTTTTTTTTTTTAAAGATTTTATTTATTTATTTGACAGAGAGATAGAGAGCACAAGTATGCAGAGAGGCAGGCAGAGGGAGAGGGAGAAGCAGGGTCCCCGCGGAGCAGGGAGCCTGATGTGGGGCTCGATCCCAGGACCGCGGGATCACGACCTGAGCCGAAGGCAGCCGATTCACCGACTGAGCCACCCAGGCGCCCCACAACGTGATGTTTTGATATATGTGATTCTCACAATCAGGTTATGTAACACATCCATCCTATCACATAGTTAGCTTTTTGGTGTGTGATGAGAATATTTAAGGTCTCTTCGTGTTCTATATCTCATACTTAGATTTCAGGAGTGGGCCCACTATTATCAGGACTGATCAGAGTGGCTCTCTCTGCTTAAACTGTACAGTTTGTTTTATGATGAACACTTACTTTCCTTTTCCTTTCGACAGTCTGGGATCTGCGTATGAGATAGGCAGAGGATGCCTTCCTGACCAAGTACCTAGTTAACATCCTAGACTCTCAGTCTCTAATGAGCTTCCCTGGTAGACAACATTTCACATGTTGTAACAAATCCTTGCTGGGGGAATTAAGTGTGACTTTACTGGGAGCAGACTTTTGGAGAATGTAACTAGTTTTCTCTGAATTTTGCCCATGTGCTTTTTCTCTTTGCCAATTATGCTTTGTATCCTTTCCATGTAATAAATCCTAGCCATGAATATGAGTATATGCTAAATCCTGTGTGTCCTTCTAGCAAATCACTGGACCTGGGCATGGTGTTGGGGACTCTCAACATGGAAGAAATCCCTTCAAGATAGTTTTATGATGCCTCTTCTAGAGCCCTAAAGGTTTCATTGGTTCTGGAAAAGTTTCTAGGTTAATCTTTTGGCTTGGTGTTCTTACTTCCACAGGGTAGTCTGAATTTGTAGCCTCCCACACTTGTGATGCATATTTGGGGTCCTGATTTCTGATAGATGCCACTTTCTCTTAGTGGATAAATAGCTTCATTGACCCTTTCCTGGACAGCAGTTAGTGTCCTTGCATTTCTTCATCATGAGTAGAACAGCCTTGTGAGCCTGGTTTTTGTGGGAAGCCCAAATCCTCTCCTCTCATCTCAATGAAACCACTAATATTACAGACTTTGGCCTCTGAGGCTAATATTGATTTATCAATATTTTCTCGAGAGGTTTGGCTCCAACTCCTGTTTCATGTCCATGCACCTGGGAATTTCCTTTACTTACTTTCTTTTTTTTTTTTAAAGATTTTATTTATTTATTTGACAGAGAGAGAGACACAGCGAGAGAGGGAGCACAAGCAGGGGGAGTGCGAGAGGGAGAAGCAGGCTTCCCGTGGAGCAGGGAGCCCGATGCGGGGCTCGATCCCAGGACCTGGGATCATGACCTGAGCCAAAGGCAGATGCTTAACGACTGAGCCACCCAGGCGCCCCTTCTTTACTTACTTTCAAGTTTAGCTATGTATTAAAATTTTTTGTTAGACTTTTTTTTTTTTTACCAGCAATATTGTTGTTTGAGGGTGATCCTTTTATTTCAGCTCAATCCAACCTATTGCCTAGAAATTGGAACTACATCTTTCTCACCTTGAGTCTTCTTTAGCATGCAACCCAGAAAAGTATGCAGAAGAGGCGAACAAATGTTGTATATCTGAATAAATGGGTTATACAGAACTTTGTTGACCCACTCATCCCCAGTTTTGCTTCTCCACAGATTGATGTCCACTATCATAACATCTTTGGTCATACCAGGTCTCCTTGCTCATGACCTAAAAGCAAATGAAAAAAACTAATGTAAAAATCAAGAACTTTCCCAGTTTGTGGGTGTTGTCTTAGTTGGTCAAGATTAGAGATACTGATGAGTAAGTATGCCTGAGCAGTAATAATGCTTCCAACCCCCAAGAGTACAGCAGAAACAAAATCTGGCTGTGAGCATTTCACATGAAATATCAGCTCACAGAGGCTACCATGATGCTCCCATTGCCACTGAAGGAAACCGAGAGGGCTCTTGGAGGGTGGGCCATGGAGTACTGTCACTTAGTGTGGGCCTCTCACACTGCATTGTGTGGACAATGCAGATTCTGTTTTAGAATGATAGGAATCTGAAGAATCTTGTCTGGGATCATCCATGGTGATAATTTTTCTGATTAGCTCTGTCCAGACTAGGATACTATGTAGAAAATAACTGTTGGTTTTTCCAAATTCTGGATGCATAAATGATTGCCAGAACTCTGGAGAAGAGAGAGCTGGAATACCTAAAACTGACATAATGAGTAAAAGGAAGAGCTGAACAAGTTGGGGACAAACAGTAGAGGTATATACTGAAAGTCTGGAGGCCAAGAGGTGAGTTGGGGTTGGGACCCCTGTTTTACCATCTCAGACTACACTGTGTGCATCTCCTTTGTGGTAACTGTTTCCACCACAGCAGGGTAATCATCTGTACAATCGTTTGTTACTTATTTCCTTTATTGAACAATAAATTCTATGAGGAGACAGACTATGTACTATGTCTTACTTATTCCAAGACCTACAGTGCCGGACACGTAGTAACTATTTGTTGAATAAATGAATTAGTCATGCGATCATCCTATGTGGAGGCTTTTTTCACAGTCCTTTCTTGAATATAGATTGAATTCTGGATGGACTCTCCACAAACTCACTGATCACCTCACAATTCCATAAATAAAGCCCCTCCCCACACTTATTTCACCTCTATGTTTATGTAGTTCTGATCTGCTGCCAAGTCAAAGTAAAGGCTCAGCTTCCTCCTAGCATACATTTGATCATACCTTTCCCTTTAAATACAATTCTTTTTCCTCTCTTCTTTGTGTGATGAAATCTTACGGACCTTTAAAGACTCATTTCGTGTTTTGTTAGCTTCTTGTGAAGCCTGACCTAGACCCCTGCTCCACTCAAGATGGAAAAGATACCCTCCACTGGGTGCTCAGAGTGCTTTGTAGGTGTGTCTGTTATAGCACCTTCCACATTGTATATAGTCAGGTCTCTGAGTGTATGTTTCTCCCATCGCCCGACTGAGCCACCCAGGCGCCCCTCTTTCAGACTGTTCTTATATGCATCTATTTTCATTTTGGCTGACTTGGTTTTGTAACTTCCAAACAAAAGGGACGGGAAGCATTCAAGATACAGAGAAAAATGAAAGCAAACACTATTGTATTTATAATTTCACAGCACTGGCTGTCTGACATAAGGTGACCACAGAAAAATCCAAAACTTAGTCCTTCCTTTTTTTGACTCTTTTTAAAATTTTAAATTCAATTAATTAACATACATATAATGTATTATTTGTTTCAGGGGTACAGGTCTGTGATTCGTTAGTCTTACATAACACCCAGAGCTCACCACAACACATACTCTCCCCAGTGTCCATCATCCAGCCACCCCATCCCCCTTCTCTCCAGCAACCCTCATTTTGTTTCCTAAGATTAAGAGTCTTGGGGCACCTGGGTGCCTCAGTTGGTTAAGTGGCTGCCTTGGCTCGGGTCATGATCCCAGGACCCTGGGATCAAGCCCCAAGTTGGGCTCCCTGCTCAGCGGGAAGCCTGCTTCTCCCTCTCCCTTTGCCTGCTGCTCTGTCTATTTGTACTCTCTCACTGTCAAATAAATAAATAAAATCTTAAAAAAAAAAAAGAGTCTCTTATGGTTTGTCTCCCAATCTGGTTTCATCTTGTTTCATTTTTTTCCTCTCTTCCCCTATGATCCTTTGCCTTGTTTTTCAAATTCCGCATATCAGTGAGATCATGTGATAATTTTCTTTCTCTGATTGACTTATTTTGCTTAGCATAATACCTTCTAGTTCCATCCATGTTATTGCAAATGGCAAGATTTCATGTTTTTGATGGCTGAGTAGTATTCCATTGTATATCTATATACCACACCTTCTTTATCCATTCATCTGTTGATGGGCATCTAGGCTCTTTCCATAGTTGGGCTATTGTGGACATTGCTGCTATAAACATTGGGGTGCAGGTGCCCGTTCGGATCACTACATTTGTATCTTTGGGGTAAATACCGAGTAGCGCAATTGCTGGGTCATAGGGTAGCTCTATTTTCAACTTTTTGAGGAACCTCCATACTGTTTTCCAGAGTGGCTGCACCAGCTTGCATTCCCTCCTTTTTAACCACACATCATTGTGCCAATCAATCACTCCAGGCCTTCAGACTTTGACCTGAGAGGTAAAGGAGCAATCTTTTCATTGTGTTTAACCACTTAAAAAATAGATACTTGGTTTTTGGAATTTTCTATATAAAATTCACTGCTACATATTTCAATGAAGTATTTATCTCCTGGCTACCATCAACCGTAATGATCTTTATGTAATATTTGCTGTAAGTTAATAGACATTCTTAATTTTAACTTTTGAGGGCAGGGTGTGATCTATCTATGTAAAACATAGTTTCACTGGTATTCAGTTCAGTGTTAGGGTAAGCAACAATTGAGGGGATTTAGTGTGGTCATCCATTCCTTTTAAAGAATCATGATCTATAAATTTGAAAGACAGACTACTGTTTGGGATACCAGAATTTGTGGCAAGCTCTGCACCTAATTGGAAGCATTGTTCAGGGTTAATGTACTTTATAAATCTGGTTGGAAAATTTTCCAAGATGGGTTTTGTTTATATATTAATTGAATATCTACTATGAATTGGATACTATTCTCTATACAATAGGTGATGCAAAGATTGTTATCTATTACTATAAATACCATATATGCCAAAAATCTATATCAGAGTTATAATATGATGTGTCAAAAGAGAAACGTGTCAGAGAAAACTGAGAAGTAATTAAGGAAAACTTGTGGTGGAGGTGACCTGAAAAATGAAGAGTATTTCAGCAGATAAAGATAGGAGCAGAGCCAAGAGGCGTATCTGCAGAGCCATGGAATGATCAAGGCAGTTCAGTGGGACTGCCATGTTGGGTACACGGAAGAGAGAGGAAGACATGTCTGGAAAAAATGGGATAGGGCCAGAGGACCTGGGATATTGAATGCTAGTCTAAGGAATCTGAACTTAATTTTCCATAGGTAATAAATAGGCATTGAGTAATTTTGAACGTGAAACAAACAGGAAAGCTTTGAGCAGAGCAATAACACGATATTCCATATTTAAATAATTGCTACCCAAATCAGGGGATTTTTTAAAATCACCTTGGGGATTATATTTTAAAATAGAAATTCATGGGCTACGCTTCTGGAGGTCCTGAATCATTAGGACCTTTCATTCTGATTCATCCTGTTCTCAGGAGAGACTGCTTCCCTAGTGATGTGGACAACAGTGACACCCCTCAGGGTTCAGCGGTAGCTAAGCCATTGGCAGCGTTCAGTTTATAGCAGTGGTAGCTACAGCAGCAATAACACCCAACCAGGCTGGCATGACCTTAGCAGTGGGCTAGCTGCTTGGCCCACCTTGGTTCACATTCCTTTTCTGAGCTAGATTCTTCAAGTTTCCCGGTGATAAATTCCTATTATGCTTAATGACCCCAAATCTTCAGTGTGTGAAATCAAGTCCTCTGGCCAGTACAAAAACCAAGTGGAGTTTTCAGGAATGTTCAGCCCCTGCTCATTCTTCACTACCTGCTTCTAACGGAGAGAAGAAAACATACAGTTTATCTTTTTGTCTCCTGGGAGAAAGTCTAATGGCTTGATAGAAGAGTCTACACTTGGCCTTGAAATATGCTGGAAAAGGTCTTCAAGTGCTAGGATGTAAAGGTATATTCACTCCCCTTTCCCAAAGCCATTGCATGGCTCCCCTGCCTTGACATAGATTTATTTGGCATGAATTACTTGCCTAGTCAATCAAAATTCCTCTCAACTTTATAATGCTCTGGTATTCTAAAGTCTTGAGTCTTTAGCCCCCAACTTTCTCTCTGAATCTGATTCCTCAGATTTCAGAAAACTTGCAGCTGTGATACTGCCAAGATATTTTGGGAAGCAAGCAGCTGTCTAGTGCAGGTTTTAATTCTTTCTCTTTGGTATCAGAGGTAACTTGTGTGTCTTTTTTAAATCCCTGTTTGCCTTAAATAGATTTTTAGGAGGAAACGCTATCCCTTAGCTTAGCTGTGAACCTTTACCCCAAGACAAGAATGTGTGATTACATGGAGTCCAGAGCTTTTGTTTTGACAGGGCACTTTCTTCTCATTCTTTACCATCTGCGGGAGACAGAACTGTAACAGTAGGAGTTTTATTTTAAAATCAGAACATCTGGACTTTTCAAAAGACCTTCATTTTGACCCTAAGACTCTCAATGCCATGTTTTTCCTCCATATGAAACTGAATGGGTCACCAGGTACAGGTCTGGAGAGGTGAGCAAAGATGAAGGTGTTACTCACACAGGAAGCAGGAGGGTATGTGTTCTGATAAGAAGAATGTCCTATGAAATAGCAGGAGCCAGATTTCCTGGGAAGATGTTTGCCTAGCAAACTCAAGGACTTTTCTATCTTCCCAGTGACACGGCATGGTCACTTAGAGGTGACCTTGGAATATTAATTTAGATTGATAGGGAAAGATACAAATTTCACCTAAAGAAGTGTTTTAGTGTGTATCAGAATTATCTCATTGCTAGAAATGTAGGTTTCTAGGCACCACACTAGATCTGCAGGGTAGGAGTATTTAATATCTAGGTAAATGTGTGAACACATATGTGTATATGTATGTGGGTTGAAGGTAGGGAGCTTGGTCATATTTTGAAGTTAGTAAAATGACTTTAATAAGGGAATAACAGGTAAATCCAAAGTAACTAATGATGAATATTGGTAAATTATGCCAATATTGAATAATTGCTGAATTTTAACTAACATTTTTCCATTATTAAGTTAAATTTTTTATTTTGAGGTAATTAGAGATTTACATGCAGTTGTAAGAAATAATGCAGAGATTCCATAATCCTCTTACCCACTAATCCCTACTGGTAATATCTTACAAAACTATAGAACAGTATCACAACTAGGATATGGACATTGATACAGTCAAGAGACAGAACAGAACATTTCTATCACCACAAAGATCTCTCATGTTGCTCTCTTGTAGCCAGACTGACCTCTTACCTGCTACCCTGTTCCTTGACTCCTGCCTACCACTGTTCTGTTTCTCTAATTTGTCCTTCAAAAATGTTAGATAAATGGAAGCATATATTCTGTAACCTTTTGGATTGTTTTTTTCACTCAGCATAATTTCCTGGAAATTTATCCAAGTTGTGTGCATCACTAGTTTCTTTCCTTTTGCTGTAGAGTAGTATTATATGATATGGATGTACCACAGTTTGTTTAACGATTTACTCTTTGAAGGACATCTGAGCTGTTTCCAGTTTGGGGCTATTATGAATAAAACTACGCTAAATATTTGTGTACACATTTTATGTGAATATAATTTTTCATTTCTCTTGTGTACATACCCAGGAGTGCAACTGCTGGGTAGCATGGTGGTTGCATGTTTCATTTTTTTGTTTTTTTTTAAAGATTGTTTGTTTGTTTGTTTGTTTATGTATTTTAGAGAAAGAGGGTCAGAGAAAGAGAGCACACGAATGCATGCATGAGTGGGGGGGGGGTTGAGGGGGCGGAGGGAGGAGCAGAGGGAGAGGAACAAGCAGACTCCATGCTGATGGTGGAGCTGAGGGGGGTTGAAACACCCAGCCCCCTGAGATCAAGACCCAAGCTAAACCAACAGTTGGTCACCCAACTGACTGAGCCATCCAGGTGCCCCATCATGTTTCATTTTTTTTTTAAAGATTTTATTTATTTATTCATGAGAGACAGAGAGAGAGAGAGGCAGAGGGAGAAGCAGGCTCCCAAGGAGCAGGGCGCCCGATGCGGGACTCGATCCCAGGACCCTGGAATCATGACCTGAGCCGAAGGCAGACGCTTAACCATCTGAGCCACCCAGGCGCCCCATCATGTTTCATTTTTAAAGAAACTGCCAGGCTCTTTTCCAGAGTGGTTGTACCATTTTACATTTTCCACCAGGTTTATGAGTGATTGGGTTTCTCCACATTGTTGACAACATTTGGTATTGTCCATGTTTTGGATTTTAGCTGTGTGTAGTGATATTTTATTGCGGTTTTAATTCGCATTTCTCTAATGGCTAATGATGTTGAACATCTTTCTTGTGCTTATTTTCCATCTGTGTATTTTCCTCAGGGAAATGACTATGTCTTTTGTTCATTTTTTAATTGGATTGTTTGTTTTTCACTGTTGAGTTTTGAGAGTTCCTTATATATCCTAGATATTATTCATTTGTCAAGCTTGCAGATATTTTCTCCTACTCCACAGAACCTGGGAACTGTGCAAATAACATCTGTCTAGTGCTTTTCTAGTTACATTAGGATCAAAAACTTGTTTTGTGTAAAAGAGCCCATTCCTCTGATCTCTACCTGACTGCTTCAGTTGTGGCGACTAGAGAGACCTGAGTGCCCCTAGAGGCCATGCCTGGTAGTGCCGGCAACTCTCAGGCCTGGCAAAGGTTTAAGTTCAGGTGGCCCTGAGAAAGTCATATTGGTGAGAGCTTTGCAGGGTTGGAATCAGGAACAACTGCAGTGGTTGGCCCATTCCTACTTGGAGATGTGTTTGCCAAGGGCAGAGCAGAAGAATATTGGAAACCAGAAGAGTCAACAGATTAGCCTGGCAGGTGACAATAGGATTGAGACAACTCTTTCTTACCACAGCTCCACACAGAAGAATCCAGATACAGAGTTAAAAAAAAAACAAAACATAAAATGAGAAAGAAGAAAGGCTGTGAAAGTAGGGCTCTAGTCATCTGGATGCAGTAGAGAAAGCCCTTTAGAATCACTGCTTAAGAATTTAGAACAATCACATCAGCCGTCATCTCTAACTTACAAAATAATAACAGGTACCGTATAAGTGCTTTTTTCATGCCAGGATTTGTAGTGCATTATATATACATTATTGTTAACCTTTGTGTAACAGGTAAAATATCATGAGCATATTGAACCAATGTATTTTTTCCCAGGTAATCTGTGGGGTTAACTCATCTTACGGACCCCATTTCCAGAGCATTCAGAACAAAGAGGTTAATGTCATAGCATGAAGCAGATACTACTTCCATCAGATGGTTAGGTTGTGAAGACATCTGTCCCAAGGTACAAAGAAGATACAACATAGAGAGAGTGAAAAGTTGAAATGCAACCTTTTGGTCCTTGGAGATTTTAAGGAAAGAAAAGGGTATACAAAGAAAAAGATAGGGGCACGTGGCTGGCTCAGTTGGTAGAACATGTGACTCTTGATCTCAGAGATGTGAGTTCAAGCCCCACACTGGGCGTGGAGCCTACTTAAAAATAAATAGGAGCACCTGGGTAGCTCAGTCAATTGAGCATCTGATTTTTTTAAAAATTTTATTTATTTATTTGACAGAGAGATAGCGAGAGCTGGAACACAAGCAGGGGGAGTGGGAGAGGGAGAAGCAGGCTTCCTGGTGAGCAGGGAGCCCGATGTGGGGCTCAGTCCCAGGACCCTGGGATCATGACCTGAGCCGAAGGCAGATGCTTAACGACTGAGCCACCCAGGCTCCCCGAGCATCTGATTCTTGATCTCAGTTCAGGTCTTGACCTCAGGGTTGTGGAGTCAAGCCCTGTATTAGGCCCCATGCTGGGCATGGAGCCTTCTTAAAAAAAAAAATAAGTAAAATTAAATATTTTTTTTAAAAAAGGAGAGAGAAAGATAGCTTTTTTCTCTTTGCTCCTCAGGGTCACAAACATCCAGTGAGTGTTAGGAATATCCAGGGATCCAAAGAATATCAGGCTTGGTGAGCTCCTTCCCCAGGTACTTTCTTGGGCTGGGATTCTTTCCTCATGCCTGGGAAAGATTGTGGGATGAGGAGGGGTGATTGGAAGAAGCTGTGGCTCATTTGAAATAGAACCAGGGAGTAAGGCCAGCTTCACTCTTCTACCTCCCTCTGATGGCCTTCCAGAGCTTCTCAGTGGCCAAATAACTGGAAGCAGGTAAGCAAGGGAGTCACAAAAGTAGTCCATAGAAGTTAGCCTCTGGACAAAGAGCAGGGTGGAGGAGAGTATAAATAAGAGGGACAAATGGAGGACAGGTGGCATACCTGCTTATCTTTATCATCTCTCTCTTCAGCCCTCCTATTTCCAACACACACACACACACACTCTCTCTCTCTCTCTCTCTCTCTCTCTCTCTCTCTCTAACCCAGCAACTCTAACAGTTTTCCACCGTGGATCATTGTCAACTGTGCTATGGAGCTTTGCACATGCAGTTCCTGTCTAAAACATCCTTTTCTTCACATACCATCATCCTTCCAGTATCAATTTAGACATCATTTCCTCTAGGAAGCCCTTCTTGTTCCCCAAGGCTAGGCTGGATACCTAGGCTGGGTTCCACAATAATCATGGTTAGCATTATTTAAATTTATATAGTGGCAGACACTGTTCTAAGTAAGGCTTAACATGTGTTAACACATTTATTATTTGTGATCTTATCAGAAATGTACTATCATTATACCCAATTACAGACAAGAAAACTGAGGCACACCACAGGTCACTGATCAAGGTCATCCAAGTAATGAGTGATGGGGCCTACATTTGAGTTCAGGCAGACAGGAGCTGGAGCCCATGCTCTTAACTACTGTGCTAAACTGCTTTCAGTTCCAAACTGTGTTTATCCCTAGACCATTCACAATGCCTGGTACGTAGGAGGTACTCAGTAAATACTAGAGGATTTAATTAGTTAGTTAGCTAATAGTCTATGTAGGACAGGAGTCCTAAGTCAATTTTTTTTAGAACATCTGGGTGAGAAGGATTTGTTACCTAGCTTTTGCTTTGTCCCTAGCAAAAGCTTACACAAGATTGTGTTTTAATGCCCAAGATCTGGCTAAGAACTTCTGATACACCAGAATTTATTATCCTGGTTGCTCTTGGGGGAGTTCATGTGTCCATATGATGGAAGATCTTACAGTATGATTTCTGCAAAAACCATTAATGGTATCCACTTCAGCAATTATATTTATCATTTCCCACCTGGGGATTCAAGCCCTAGCCTTTGCTCACATGGATGTGCAGTAACTTATGGATCTGCTGCTGTGTCTGACGCCACAGTTTCTGCAAAAACCATTAGTGGTGTCTGCCTCAGCAGTGAGGTACAGGAATTGGCTCATGGAAGAAATCAAAGAAAAGAGTAAGGTAGCTATGTGGATGAGTTGTGGGAAGATGGTCTAATATACAGGAAGGAAACAGCTCTAAGGGGGAAACAACGAAGATGGCATATCAGACTCAATTAGATGAAGTGTTAAGCAGAGATCTTGCAGAAGTGAAGAGAATCAACAAAACCTAGAATTTGAGGGTATACTTCCAGATGACAGGCACCATGTTTTAGATAATGATCCACTGGAACATTATGGCAATCCAGAGGGATATTTTTCAGTTTACAAATGAGAAAACTGGGGGTTAAGTCCTTGCCCAAGGTTATCCAGAAATAGGCCCTGGTAAAATTCAAAGCCTGTGCTCTTTCTACTGCTCATAGCCTGCAAGGTACTTAGCTGAGAGCTCCACTGTGCTAAGTTCTGGGGATCTTCCAGTGAAGAAGGCACATTCGTAGCCTGAAGGATCACATTCATCTTTGTGAAGCATGCAATGGTGGGGTGTGATGGGATTGCGATGGCATCTAACTCAGCTCGGTGGAAGTGGAAAGACATTGACCTTAAGGAAGGTGTACAGAGGGAATGAATTCAGATGGAGCCTTGAGAGACTGGGGATTAAGGAGAGGAAGTGGGCAGTATATTCCAGGAAGAAGTCAGAGCTGATACAAATGCCTAGAGATCTCCCAGAACTGCAAGTAGCTCAGCAGAAGGTAGGATACTGACAAGAGTTAAGACAGGGGCTGATAAACAAGGGTCCAAATGTGTATGGCCTTGTGTAATGTATAATGGATTCTGAACTTTATTTTGTGAGCCATGAGAAGACAATAGAGTGGCATTACCAAATGCAAGTTATGGAATGATCACTTGGCTGTGGTGTAAAGAATGAATTGGAGAGGGGGCGCCTGGGTGGCTCAGATGGTTAAGTATCTGCCTTCGGCTCAGGTCATGATTCCAGGGTCCTGGGATCAAGCCCCACATCAGGCTCCTGGCTTGGCAGGGAGCCTGCTTCTCCTTCTCCCTCTGCCTCTCTCCCTGCTCATGCTCTCTCTCTCTGTATCTCTGTGTCTCAAATGAATAAATAAAATTTTTAAAAAGAAAAAAAAAAGAATGAATTGGAGGGGACAAGAATGGGGGCAAGAATGATAGCTTGAAATAACATAGTGACACTAGGGAAGAGAGAGAGATTCAGGAAATATCAAGAGGGCAGAATCAACAGGACTCGGTGACTAAGAGGTGGTGAGGAGTAAGGGAAAGAGGAGTCAGTCATGATGCCATGGCTTTTGGTTTGGACCACTGAAAGGTGAAAGTTATTGGCATTCACTGAAGTAGGGAATGCAGGAAAAGGAACAGGGTTGGGGCAGATTATGTTGACTTTAATTTGGGACATCCAAATGGAAAGACCCAGTAGGCTGTTGATTATATGGATCTGGACCTTGGGGTGAAGACCTAGACTGAATAGAGCAATTTGAGCCATCGACATGAAGATCTTCATTTCCAAACTTGGCTAGGAATCAGAATTGCCTATGGAGCTTTTTGCAGAGAATATGTCTGACCTCATCTAAGACTAACTAAATCAAAATTCTCAGAGGACAAGATCTAGATACATTTGTATTTAAAGAGCTCCATCAGGAGTCTGGCAGATGGCCCTGACAAGGTTGAAATGGATGATAGCCATGAAAGTGCACTGCTCAGACCTCCTTCAAGAGAACCTGCTATGAGAAGCACCCTTCACTGACAGACCCAGTTGACTCTCCCCTTTGAATCTTACACTGGGTTCACACCAAGGCCACACTTTCCAGCTAGCCACAGGATTACTTAATAGGCAACTTTGGTTCCAGGATTCCCCTGAATGAAACTGTCTTAGAACTCCATATCAGTCTGAGACTCTTCCGACTGGTCTTTCCTTCACCCACTTTTTTTGCAGGTGTCAAGATGACATCATGAACTAACTGCTTTTCCCAACCTACTACTGCTGCCTCCCCTTTATCCTTCACAGATGTTTCCCCCAGTAAATCTCTTACATATCTAATCACATCCTGATGGATGCTTCTTGGAAAACTCAAACTGACACAGTATGGATGATAACTGTAGGCTCAGAAATAGCAGAGATCATCCAGCGGAGAAGAGAAGAGGACCCAAACAGAGCTCTGAGGATCACCTACATTCACAGGCTGGGCGGAGGAAGAGGTGCCTAGAGAAAGAGACTGATAACAAGTGGCCAAAGAAGCAGAATGGAAACCATGAGGCCATGGCTTCACAGAAAAGCAGGAAAGAGATCATCAAAAGAATGACATGGTTAATATAGTCAAGAGCTACAGAGCTCTAATACAGACTTGCAAGTGTCCACTGGATTTGGCAATATAGATTGGACATCTCAGTGAGAGTCACTTCAGTGGAGTGAAAAGCCAAGATTGCAGCAGCCAAGGAGTAAATGACAGGTGAGGAAGAGGAGATACTGAGCAGACACCTCTTTGAAGAAACTTATCTATGGAAAGGAGAGCCTGGGTGGATGTGGAGGTTTTTTGTTTTGTTTTGTTTTGTTTTGTTTTTTATATATATATATATTTTTAATTTTATTCTTATGTTAATCCCCATACATTACATCATTAGTTTTAGATGAAGTGTTCCATGATTCATTGTTTGTGCACAACACCCAGTGCTCCATGCAGAATGTGCCCTCCTCAATACCCACCACCAGGCTAACCCATCCTCCCACCCCCCTCCCCTGTTTTTTTTTTTTTAAGATGGGAAATACTAGGGTCTGTTTAAATGCTTTCGGGAAGGAGGTAATGTGAGGGCAAGAATAAAGATACAATACTGAGAGGTGGTAAAACCAAATGAGATCAGATTACAGGTAAAGAGAATAGATTTAGATAAAAGGCAGGCCATCTTTTCCAGTTTAGAATGGGGAAAAGAAGAAGGAGGAGGTACAGACAAAAGTAAATTTGTGCATTGAGTAGAACAAAGTTGAGGGAGTTCCTAAATGATGAATTTACTTTCCTTGAGGTGAAGTCTCATACAGAGAGTGAGAAGTAATGGGATATAGGTTGATAAAAGGAGGGAGAAGTTTCAAATGATTTCTGTAGAGAGTGGGAGTAAAGAGCTACCCAGACAACAGAAGGATTGCCCTATGAAGACCTGTTTAGAATACATGAATTCAGAGTGGCCTGACTATATGAGTTTGTATACTTGGGGTTTTCTTTTTTTTCCATCATGCCAAACAGACAAGGTGTGGGGCACAAAGGCAGGCGGTTGCATTCTCCAGTCATGGAGTTTTGCTGGGCATGTGATGGAAGGATCAAAGAGGAAGGCAGTAAAGGAAACTGGATGGAGAACGGTAGAAGTGATGGGTTATGGGTCTAGATTAGATACAAAAGGAAATGCAGCGAGGATGAAGAAACAAGAGTCAAGAACAGACAGTGGGAATTTCAGAATGAGAAAGGAAGGACAAAATAGTATGGGGGAAAGTCTAGGAGAGAAGAAATGACAAAAAAGTTGACATGGAAGTGAACCATGTTGTACTAAAAGTAGGGTATCTGGAAGACTTAGTCCCCACAGTGAATATGAAAAGGAGGGTCTTGATTTTCTGTACAAAGTCAGGTATGGCCCAGGTTGATTATAGTTTCAAGGGAACTCTAGTTTAGAGGACCCCATGAGCAATAACAGTACCATAGTTTCATTTTAAGACAATATGAATCATGAGACCAAGCAATGAATAACAGCTTTCAAGGGGGATATAAGGAAAGAATCTATTAATCACATATTCTGATTTCAGAAACATTATAATATAAAACATGCATGCCTTAGAGTTGAGAAAATATGAAAGCTGGTTCTGTATAACTTTGTCACGTTCTTGGTTGGGGGAGGTGAGAGACACAGGTTTCAATGGAACATACTTTGTTTCTTAAATTAAAAAATTGAGGAAGGTGTTGAGAGATGGCCATTAAAAGAAAATAAGAGGAAAAGAGATGAAAGTGAAGTCTGCATGATGTTAGCCAGAATTTCCTGTCACTGATCATTCTAGTTTGGGCTGCTTTTTGTAATCACAATACTGTTTTTATACAAAAACTTGGTATCTCTTCCTAAGGGATTCTAAAACATGGGGGATTTTCAGTCCTCTTCACCCAGCCAGTTGGGGTCCAGGACAAAGTTTTTTGTAAATAAGGTTTCATTTAGTGTTTCTCTGAAGCTTTCTTCCTTAAATCGTAAAGTAAGAAATTAACCTAAGAAATTTCCTGCTTTTTCCCTGCTTTGATATTTACATATCAAAATGAGCATAATGCTGGAGTGATTTGTATGCTCTAAGAGGCAAAACCAAACCCCTACTTGGTGTAATTTACTCAAATGCCAGATTCTCCTGGGGAAACTGGGCTCTCTTTATAACTTGATTCAAATAACTACTCTGATTCTCAATAGCTTTTATGAAATTACCATGTAGCGCCTAAATTGGTGCAGCTGAATTAAATAAATATCAGAGCTTAACATTCTTAATCGCAAACCTTCAATTTAACCAACCGTTTATTATAATCAAAAAGCAATCAATAGGGCGCCTGGGTGGCTCAGTTGGTTAAGCGACTGCCTTCGGCTCAGGTCATGATCCTGGAGTCCCGGGATCGAGTCCCGCATCGGGCTCTCTGCTCGGCAGGGAGTCTGCTTCTCCCTCTGACCTTCCTCCCTCTCCTGCTCTCTGTCTCTCATTCTGTCTCAAATAAATAAATAAAATCTTTAAAAAAAAAAAAAGCAATCAATATGTTGATTGTGGTGACATGCAAATGGAGATAGAATTATTAGTAATTACCCTATATTTGTAGTTCAGTGTGATGGAGAAATAACCGGAAAGAAACTTTAAAGCACACTACAGTTAAAGGACTGGTTGCTATGTTTTAGAGCAGCATGCTATATTGATTGTAGTCTTTAAATAAATTGAATAACATAGGTTGCTGTCAAACATGTGAATTATTCATGAAACAGTTTGGGAACACTAAAACAAATACTGTTTATGAATATTCAAGTGTGTCAATATATGGACAACTGACCCAGCATTCACCAATCCTTGCATAAAGGAAAAGTCTCAAAAAAAGTAGAAATCTATTAGGCAAACTCACTGTCCTGGGTCACTCACTTGAAACATAATCAGCCAGTGTGCGAGATGGGTAATGAAGCCTGAACCTCAAGTCAGAGAGGCATTGGGTCAAGGAAGGAGGCATTGGGAACACTTGCTGACATTAAATTTTTTGCAGGTTCCAGGGACCTTGGAGTTTCTATGATCACATTTCTGGTGTGACTCTTGGATCCCTTCCGTCAATATTTGGACCTATATAGCAACACATCTTCGGTTTGCTTTTTCAGTCTTATTTATGAAAGGATGCAAGAAAATTATAGAGCATTCCATTTCTGAGAAATCCTAAATGACAATTTTCTTTTTTCTGAGTAAGTCTCCACAGTGCCCCATAAGGTATATGTTTTAGTATTTATGAGATCTCATTAGGAACAAAATTCTTATTTCCTAAAAACTCTGGATATCATTGAGTCTTGGGAAGATATATTTTAGTAAACGATAAAATAGAGAATTTGTCTGAGGTTATCAGACTACGCAGAGTCTCAGAGGGAGGCAGTGGTTTGTGACCAGTTAAGGTAACCAACACAGGTTGCCTGGGACTCAGGGGATTCCCAGGATGTGGGACCTTCAATTTTAAAACATGGTGCATTCTCAGGCAAATTGGGATGAGTTGGTCACTCTACCAGCCATACCAGTTTGACCAGAGGAATCTCCTGGGATGTGGGACTTCCAGTGTTAATACCAGGAAAGCTTTTGGACTATTGGCCACCCTACCCAAACCACAAAGTGAAATGGACAGATTTGGAGGGATCTACTCATGTTGATCAAGTTTCTAAAAGACTAATTTACAAAATTAAAAGCTAACCTTTTAATTTACAGAAGAGTAGACATTTTATGGTGAGTAGAATTTTATGCATACCATTGAGGATACCCTGTTCCATCATCGACATGGCTGAGTTTTTAAATAGAACATTTCAAGTGTATGATTTGGGAAAGTTATTGTATATCAGAAGCACTGTAGGAGCTTTGTAAGAAGATGGTTCCTTGAACCCTACTCCTAGAGGTGTTCTTTTAGTAAGGGTTGGGATGGGGTTTGGGAACTATTGTTTTATAAGCTCACAGATAACACCAGCCACGTTTAGGACCAACTGATTGTGGAAATATTTCATTCAGGTCAACGTGGGACTTGATGAATTATTCTTGTCCTGCCACAGGGCACCTCTTGAGTAACCATGATTTTCATGTCCTGTGTGATTCAATGAGCTCACGGACACCAGAAACCATTGGTCACCTCTGACACTGATGCTTAGAAACTGAAAACTTAAAGCAGGTCATTTGCACTCCCATCTGTTTCTTCATTCCTTGGAAGGATATAACAACAGTAGCTATTTCATAGAGTTGTTAGGGAATTAAATGATACAATATGCTGAAATATTTAGAAGCATGAGAGCCACAGGGTTCAATGAGTCTGATTTACTGTCTCTCCCTGAATAATGATGAAGAACCAGCCAAACTCTTTCTCTTTTCTAGCTCTCTCTTTTACTGAATTCTCCAAAGATCATTTTCTTTGAACACACTCTTTCTTCAGATAGAGCGCTTGCTTCACCTTGTTAGGTTTCAGGTTAAAATATTTGACTACATTAATGTTTGGTAGTGCCACAATTTCAGATCTGTTGGTACAATCATGTTTCTGAAGGGTGGACCCAAGTCAACCCAGCTCATTCTGGTGTTATCAGATCCTCAGTCACCTGCCTCTAGCCAATCTATTAGATCTCTGTCAGGGATCGCATGAAACATTCCATTCTGGCATGGTGATCATGAGTTGGTAGTTGAAAAAAATAAGTCCTGGAATAAAAGGCGCAGGTGAGAATGCCCTCCTTTTTAACGTCCATCTCATTCTCTCCTGTTCATTGCTCAAATAAGTGGGAATTTGATATATTTCAGGAATTTGGGTTGGCTTCGGTAGGTTAATTTTCACTTCTTCATTTTCTACTTCTCGGAAGGATGTCTCACTCTCACCTCCATGTGTCAAGTAGGGTTACCATATGGAAGTCGTGCTCATCTTGGTGATGGTAGTGTGGCTGCAACTGGCTGGTTGATTACCAAATTATTTTCCTTTTTCTTCCAGTCACATAACTAGATTTTTCTCAGTCTTCCTCACTGTTAGACATGGTAATATGACGGAGTTCTGGACAATGGAATTGGGTGGTATTATGTGTTATATCTGGGAGTGGCTAGGAAAACCTCCTGCGCAACCCTACAAATTCTCTCTTCCCTCCCCTGTTGACCTAATGTAAAGAATCTAGTGAAGCCAATAGATTGAAAGAGACTTGGTTCCTGGATCACTGCTCAGAGAATTGCTTAAGGGAGCTGCCTAGGGGACAGCTGCATTGGACCATTGCATTTATAAAAACTAACCTCTCATTGAATTTAGTCATGAGATGTGGGGCTATCTGTTTCATCCTGTTAGTGCATCCTGACTTTTCAAGTAGGAAGGAGGGCTTGTGGATGTCTGTGACAAACATTTGGCAAATAGCATTTTTGGCCTCTGACATTGTTATTCTTTTCTATAAAATGGGCTTTTAAAAATAAAGTTATGTAAGTCTTTGCATATTTATTCTAGAAAACTTAGAAAGAAGGAAGAAAGTTAACATAACCCATAATTATACCATATATTCTTCTGGACTGTTTTCTCTGTATATAATTTTTTTTCTCAAAATAAGCTCATCTGTCCTTAGTATTTTATAACTGTTTCCATTATTCAATGTTTAATGTAAACATTGTTACATTTCAATCATTTTTTTATTAAAGATTGTATTTATTTATTTGAGACAGAGAGAGAGAGATCATGAGTGGGGGGGGGCAGGTAGGGGAGGGGCAGAGAGAGACGCAGACTCCCCGCTGAGCAGAGCTCAACAAGGGGCTGAATCTCAGGACCCCAAGGTCATGACCTGAGCTGAAGGCAGACGTGTAACTGACTGAGCCACCCAGGTCCCCCTCAATCATCATTTTTTATGACAGTATCATGGTCTGTTTAGTGACCTGTTATTGAACGTTTAAAATTGGTCTCAATTTTTCCCTATAAGACAAATCCTGCCATGAATATCTTTGTATATTAATCTTTGTTCATATCTTTCTTTTCTTTTTTCTTTTTAAAGATTTTATTTATTTATTTGACAGAGAGAGAGATAGTGAGAGCAGGAACACAAGCAGGGGGAGTGGGAGAGGGAGAAGCAGGCTTCCCACCGAGCAGGGAGCCCAATGCAGGGCTTGACCCCAGGACCCTGGGATCACGACCTGAGCCGAAGGCAGACGCTCAACAACTGAGCCACCCAGGCGCCCCCATATCTTTATTTTCTTAACATAAATTCATTAAAGCGGAATTGCTAATTTAACATTTCATTCTTACAACTAGTGCAGGGTTGCCTAATTCCATTGGCCTTGACCAAACAACAGCTGATTGTAAGTGTGACCAAGGGAGGGTTTGCCAACTTTAACTGTTATATCATGGGCTATAAGAAGAAAATGTCTCATTACTTAGAATTACAATCTCTCACCACAAAATATTTTTAGAGTGGGTTTATTACAATGGAAATTCCTTGGAAAATGAGATGTTAGCCTAGGACAGGCTTCTTGCCGTTCTTCCACACATTCCTATGTCAAGGTCTGTGTGGAAGGATGCAGTTAAATACATATTAACCTAAGACACATGGACCCATATTAACCTAAGTGTTGCATTTAACATTCTGAGGAAATCATTCTGGCCAAGAAACTTTTTATTTTCAAATTTGCTTAGGTACTTAAATGATTTTTAAAAACTTCCTTAAAATTTTGTTATTTTAACTGTTAACACCAGAGTTAGATGAAAATATGAGGGATGAGGGATGATTTTATCTTAGGATGAACTCATGGAATGTTGTATATATTGCAAGTCATGCCATTTGAAGGTTTTTAAATCTTATGTGACTGGTGGATTTCAAAATCAGTTCTCTCAGGGAAAACAAGGCAGTAGAATGCATTTTTTAATTTCAGAAAGGACTCCGTGATGACTTGTCTGTTCTCAATGACACTGTGCAATGGTGCAAGGCCACACACAATTGCAAAGACTATTACCTTGTATCTGCAGATAACTTTGTGTGGCATTGTCAAATGATCCTCTGTGGAGGCTAAGTGACCTCGCTCTTAATGCCCTTTAACAGCTGGCTTCAAAGATGAAGGACAGTGCAAGTGGTTGAAGGCACAGATAACGCGGGTTGTGGGCTCAATTGTTGGCATATGCGAGAGATATTTTTGGAAATATAGAGGCTAAGAGCATGCTGCCCTAAACGTTTTTAATCAGGATCACACACATATTTTTAAAATATTTTACATAGCAATACTTGATTTTGGTTTAAACCATTTGGATGGTTGGATGGATAAAATCCGAAGACAGATGATGGAACTTCTTTACGGAGCCCAGTTTCATAAAGTGCCTCTGCTATCAAAAGGACTGGGCCATTTGCTTGACAGAGGTGCACTCCCTTTGCATCAGTGTTTCCTTCTGGCTGCTCAGTCACCAAAGCACAGTCCAAGAAGATGATCATGCTTCATCATTAAGTCGTGTCTTAGTGGCCCCATGGAAAGTGTCACTCTTGGTGGTGTTTTTGCTTACCAACATCCTGCTCTCTGGCAACCTAAAGCCAAGTAGACTTACGTATAGATCCTTGGAGTGCGAAGGATTAAAAAGAATTTAACCTGTAAGCAGAGGCTGTGGTTTTTATTTTGGTCTTTGCACAATGAAAAAGCTGTGGCTGTTTCAGTGTTGAGTGAGTTCTTGGCTCTTCACAGTAGAAATAAGTAGCCTTTCCTCTGAAATCGATAGCCATGTTCTTAAGACTTTGCTGTTGCTTCAGGAAAAGACATTTCAATGGTGGTGAGGGTTTTCATAATAGAGATCATATGTCTTGAAATGGAATCTCATCTAAATCATTCCCAATTAATGAACATCTCTTTCAGACTCTTCTGTGAAGCACCGAATTGGCCTGTGACACTGGTTCCTTTTCTCTTGCTAAAGGAGATATTTCCCTGATAAACCATGCCCATCTGCTGTACTCTGTAGGCTTAGAGTTGTAGGATAAGGCTTAGTTGGCAGGAGGGCTTTTCAGACTGTGGAGGGGAAGAACCTAAAGATAGGACAGATCCATGGCCCCTGTATCCCACATTTGATGTGTGATCCTAGCATGCCTTTTTTCCCTCTTAATCAGACCATCTGACCAGTTCTCTCAGACTGGTGCTTTGCCTTTTGTAGAAAACAGTTATGTTTGCTGATTAATTTACATTTTATACTACTTTGAATAATCCTGTAATTTTAGTAGCCATGCTAAGTGTTTAAATGTGTGATATTGGACAAGTCACTTCACCACTCTGGACCTTATTTCTGTCATTAAATAAGATGTTTGGCTGAACTCTAAGGTCTCTCCAGACTCCAAATTCTGTGGTTATAAAAACAACTAAATTGATTTATTCATCCATTTATTCAGCAGAGACTGAGTGGTAGGCATTGTATTGGACGCAAACAACTTCAGATCTAGTTCCTTGCCCTCTATCTAGTAGCTGTTGTCTCAGGCAGGGAATAACAGAATCAGGGCTAGGACTCCTGGGCGTGTAAAGTTTGACAAAGCTCCCCAGGTAATGCTCGTACTCACCCCCTCTATCAGTTGAGAACTCGATATTCACTCTGTAAAGGTCAGCCACATAGGTCATTAGGACACATTATTCCCCTGTGGATTGGCTAGTTAAAATCCAGCTGGAGGTCACCTCACTCTGTATAGACTCAATTTCACCATCCATCACGTGGCACATGTATAGACTTATCAGTGTAGCCAATGCTAGGTAGCTGGTCTTTCAGAGGCATAGGATTTCTTTTGCATGAAAGCATTACCTATATGCTCTGTGAGTGCTTCTGTTTCTCTCGTATTGTCAGGAATTAACATAAGGGACTGTTGGACAAAGGACTGGGTAAGTGGTGAGTCCTTTGGCTTGGGCCTCTCTGCTCCACACCCCATGGTTGGATGGGGGAAGGGGAGAGTTGAACATGACAGCTGCCAGCTATGAGGGTGCACCTGCCACACATGTCTGTCACCATCCTAGGGGTGAGGGTTTCCGAGGCACTTTAGGGCTTGTCAGTCTCCTGTAGTTTGTCATCAATCCCTCCATCAGGGCCTGAGTAGCCCCTCCATGTGCTGATTACACCCATCAACTCTTTGATCTTTTCCCTCTGCATACACACACACACACACACACACTCACACATTTGTGTAATGATGGTTGCTCATTGCCATTTTCCTATCATCATCATTCATTCATTTATCAGTCCATTGATTCTTTGATTCATTCACTGATTTACTCATTTGGCCATTCATTTATTCGTTTCTCTGTAGATCAGCATTGAAAAGATTTATACACAGGGTGACTCAATCGTACCACAAAATGCTTCAGAGCACACCTGCATTCTCTTTATACAACTTCCTTTTCAGTGTTCTTCCATCTCAGACCTCACTTAGAGCTGGTCCCTTTTCCCTCCCTCCTTCTGTTTGTCTCATCTTCTCTCTATGTAGACATCTCTGATGGGCTTTGTTCAAGGAGATGGCTCACATGTTTAGAAGGTCAGGGCTGGCTGTGTAGAAAGAGCTCCATGGGCTGGTGCTGGTGCAAGGTGGCACGAGAGAGTGAAAGAAGTTGACTAACAGTCAACTGCAGAAAATACTATAAATATTTAAGTTGCCCAAGTTTTCCTTTCTCTTTTTAATAATAGTTTTGTGGTATGTATGACCTGTGAGTCTACTCCAGGGCAGCCTATGGGAAGGGAATGTTCTGGAACCCAGAGACTCCAGTGTGCCTGTTACTGTGCTCATAATGGGGCGACAGGAACCGTCAGAGATCCCACAGCCTCCTGACAGTTGTTAACCCCCCATCTCCTTTTGATCAGTCTGAAGCCTGGTTTCTTCATTTTCCTCTCCCCACTGTGCAGCCTTTCTACTCCAGCTGAGCTACGACCGACCCACATAGGGATCCTTCGGCAGCACCTACTTGGTTCCTGAATTCTCCATCTACTTTCACAGGCTCCATTTCTTGAATGTGGGCTTCTGGATTTGAGCCCATTGTCAATAACCTGGCTGATGTCCCATCTCTTATCCTTGGCCATGCCGGTCCAGCTCCCAGGAATCAGATTCAAAGATATCCCCCGGGCTGACAGACTGCTGGCTTGGGGTCCTGAATTTCTAAGGGTGATCCACTTTGAATGCCCCATTCCTGTGCTTCACGCGCCTGCTGGGCTCCTGTTCCCTCTCAAATGCCTGCTCGGGCTGTCTGCAGTAGTGCTCGCCTGCCCCGCACAAAACCAGAATTCACTGCAGCTGCAGCTGCTCGGTTCCCTCTCCCTCCCTTGTGTTTGACCCTGGGGACCAACCAAGATACATCCAAGGCCCGCTGCCTCTCCCCCTTCCATCCATCCGTGAGTATTGCCAGGCCTGGCTGAATCCCACAGAGTGACACAGGCGACAGTCATGCGTGAACTCAAGGTAATGGCATTTGCTGTTGTGTAGATCTGTGCCATAAAAAGAAGAGCCAAAACTGGAATGAGCAGAGAAATTTCGGGACCACATGCAAAACTTCTCTCTGTGAAACGTCTCCAAGCACAGAAAAGACAACTAGCTGTGTACGTTGATGATTTCCTAGTTTTGCATTCTGGAACGTGAGCATAAAAATGTCTTTAGGATGTATGCTGTGCGGCTCCCTTTTATGCCAACCCTCTTGATAATGTGATTATTTTGTATTACTTTATCAAAATCATTTTCATGTGTCTTTAAAGAACCTGCTTAGTAGCAGGGTATCCTAGTGGAAAGAGTACTGGCCTGTGTTCTGGTCCGGTCTCTCTGGAACATACTAGCTCTTTGTGTTTTGTTCTCTTTTGTTTTTATTGAAGTGTAATTGAAATACAATATCCTATTAGTTTCAGATGTACCATCATGGTGATTCTATGTTTTTATACATTATGAAATGATCCCCGCAAGTCCAGTTACTATCTGTCACCGTACGACATTATGACAATGTTATTGACCATATTCCCTATGCTGTACATAACATCCCCATGACTTAATTATTTCACAGCTGGAAGTTTGTACCTCTTAACCCCCTTCACCTATTTCACCCATTCAACCCCTCCTCCCTCTGGTAACCAGCGGTTTGTTTCCTGTATCTATGAGTCTGTTTCTGTTTTGTTTTGTTTGTTGATTTGTTTTGTTTTAAGATTCCACATATGAGTGAAATCATATGGTATTTGTCTTCCTCTGACTTAATTCACTTAGCATAATACCCTCTAGGCCCACCCATGTTGTCGCAAATGGCAAGATTTCATTTATTTTAATGGCTGGATATATATATGGAGTATATGGTATATATATATATACACACACACCACCTCTTATCTATTTATCTGTTGATGGACACTTAAGTTGCATAAGTGGTCTGGATTAATTTTCCGGGAAAGGGGTCTGTGCCCCCTTTGAAGTCTTGGAGCCCGACTGTGAGGGTGTACCCTCACTCATTTCACCCATTTAGTCAGTTTGCATGAATGTGCCAACACATATTTATTGAATACTTACTATGGACTATGAGGTGTGTTAGGTGCTAGAGATAAAATCGTGAATGAACACCTATATGGTTCCTGTTCTCTTGAAGGGTTCTCCACCTAGGCACTTTTGACATTTTGTTTTGAGACTGTCTGGGTCACTGTAGCATGTTTATCAGCATATCTGGCCTCTACCCACTGGATACTAGTACCACCTCTCCAGTCGAGACATCCAAAAATGCCGCCAGCCATTGCCAAATGTTTTTTAGGGGAGAGGGGGAAGGGGGGCACAGATTATCCAGGGCTGAGAACCACTGGTCTAGAATTATTAATGATTAACAATTACTGAGCTCTTGCTAGGTGCCAGGTGCAGTGTTAAGGACAGCTAGCTAAAAGATAGATAACAGTGGAAATTTGTAAGCAGACCCTACTAAAACATCTATCACAACAATATTTATTAAATGTAAGAACACATGCATACAAAACAGTAACACTCAGTATGCAAGCATATACATACAAACCAAAAGGTGTTCATCATGCCCATTAGAAAGGTTGCTTGGGTAGATTATGGGAGTAAAAAGGAATAAACGTAAAGGAACATACAAAAAAAGGTCTTACATGGGATCAATGAAGATAAGGTGTCTCAAACTGAGTGTAACTCAGCTTCCAGACTCTGAAGACCTAAATAAACAGATCAACGTAGTGCCCACCACCTGTCCCCTAAAAAAAACCTGAACACAGAAGCAGCCTCTTTGGAGTTCTTGAATAGCGAGTATAGAAGCAGTCTTCTGTTTTAAAAACAGTAGACGTCTAGCCTACCCCCCGTCCTTTAAATTCAGTTCAACCTATCATTGCCCTTGTGTTGCTGCAAATACAGACCACCAGCAACAGCAACTCCCAGCACCAGCCTAGGAGAGCTGCCTCAGGCCGCCCCACCTGCCTACTCTCTCTCTCAACCCTCCCTTCTGGCTAGCTCCTGGGCTTTCCATTCCTGCCCTGGTCCCATGGTTCTTCCCCCGCCCACTTAAATAACTTCATTGAAATGTAATTTACCTGCCATACAATCCACCCATTCAAAATGTACAATTCAATGGCTTTTAGTATATTCACGGAATTGGGCAGCCATCACCACAATCAATTTTAGAATATTTTTATCACCCCAAAAAGAAACACAGCAACCCCCAGTCCTTCTATGTGCCACCTACCTTCCCACCCCCTCCCTTGCTCTAGGCAACCACTATTTAACTTTCTGTATGGATAAATTTGCCTATTCTGGACATTTCATACAAATGGAATTATATAATATGTGCTCTTCTGTGACTGGCTTCTTTCACATAGCATAATGTTTTCAAGATTCATCCACGTTGTAGCATGTTTCAGTGCTTCATTCCTTTTTATTGCAAAATTGTATTCTGTCATGTGAATATACCACATTTTATTTGTTTTTTTCTTCAGTTGATGAACACTTGGGTTGTTTCCAGTTTTTGGCAATTATGTATAATGCCACTATGATGTTTGTGTATAAGTTGTGTGGACATACGTTTTCATTTCTCTTGGGTGTACGTCTAGGAGGGGAATTGCTGGGTCATGTGGTAACTCTCTATTCAACCTGTTGAGGAACTGCCAGACTGGTTTTCCTCAAAGCAGCTGCAACATTTTACATTCATACCAGCAGTATATGAGGGTTCCAGTATTCCCCATCTCTGTCAACACTCACTATCATCTCTGTCTTTTTTTTAAAGTTATTTATTTATTTATGAGAGAGAGAGAGAGAGATAGCGAAAGAGAGCACAAGCAGGGAGGAGAGGGAGAAGCAGGCTCCCTAGGGACTCCATCCCAGGACCCTGGGATCATGACCTGAATGGAAGGCAGACGCTTCACCAACTGAGCCACCCAGGCGCCCTCATATCTGTCTTTTTGATTATGGCTCCCTCATTCTCACTATTGGCTCCTGGCCCCTGTTCAGCTCACTAACCTTAGGTGTCCTGCATTTCCATGATCTCAGGGATTTTTTGGTTTCTTGTAAAAGGTGTTTTCTATCACACTGGCAGAACTAGCCCTTGACTTCCCCCACTAAGGAAAATGTTGGTGTTCTCAGATGCCACCCCCAAAAGAAAAGAATAGAGAAAGAAGAAGGTTGAATGTGACTGACAGTAACGCTTTTCTTTCTTTCATATTCCAGTTGCTGGACTGACCAGCTGAGGGGCTGAGGAGGGGCTGACCTGGGGACAACAATCATTTTGGATTCCAACCTGAGTGTGCCAAGGATGATGACATGGCCAGTGCAATTTTCGGTTGAGAGGTAATCTCTCATTTCCTTTGTTCTTTTTATTTTCTGCAAAGGGAAAGATAAGGGAGAGGATTCCCTGCACTAAGTATGGTAATAATGAATAACTGTTTTTACTGACAGTAACTTACAATTGATAATGTTAATCGTTTCTCTTATCAGTGACTTCTCTTTTATGACTGGTTTATTTAGAAACAACTGTTGGCATTTGTACCATTTCTGTGTGTTCCAGGCTGAAGAGTCCTAGTTGAGGGTAAGACAGATTTCAGTATTATCACAGCTAAAGGGGAAATGCTGTCAGCACAAAGAGAAAAGCCATCAGAAAAGTCATGGATTGTGTTTCTGTTTAACCCCGTTTTCCTAGACCAGGATAACTTAAGTAGAGTCTTCTGACTTGGAAAATTGACTTGGGTTTGGATTTCTCAAGCATACTTGAATTTTACCTTAGGAAACCAGGCTCAGTGAGTACACTTATTTCAGTAACAATTCTATACACAGCAGAAGCCCTTACTTAACAACCATTTAGATTCGGGAATAGATTAAATCCATTAACTGGGCCGGTGTTTTCTCCCTCACTGTGGTTATTAACCATATTGCTAGCATTAGTTGTAACACAGATAACCATGTTTAAAGATAACCTATACCTACTCTCTTAACATTTTTATTTTAATGGGCATGATTAGGAAATACATTCTTAACCTATATAGTTTTATAGAATTCAAGTATAAACTTTTATTTTATTTTGTTTGTTTAAGGGAGAGAGAGAGAGAGAGCATGTGTGTGGTGGGGAGGGGCAGAGGCAGAGGGAAAGAGAGAATCTCAAGCAGGCTCCACGCTTGAAATCAAGAGTCAGATGCTTACCTGCCTGAGCCACCCAGGTGCCTCTCAAGCATAAACGTTTAAATATCAACTCTCTTGAGATATAATTCACTTATATTTTAAGGGTACTGATCAATGAGTTATACATTTTTGTAACCACTACTATGCTCAATATATAGAGCATCTCCATCACCCTTTCCTCCTGTCCTTTGCTGTCAATTGCCACCCATTTTCTGGCCCCAGGCGAACACTAATATACTTTATGTCACTAGATTAGTTCTGCCATTTTGTGAATTTTATATAAATGGAACCAGAGTGTTTTTGAGATTCATCCATGCTGCTGCATGTATCAATTGTTCATGCCTTTTTACTGCTTGATATTTCTCAGTGTATGGATGCACCAAATGATAAAGTTTATCCTAGGAATGAAAGGTTGAAAAGACATTGGAAATCACCATGTTACCAGAATAAAGGTGAAAAAGAATATGATCATCTCAATATATGCAGAAAAGGTACCTGACAAAATTCGATAGTCATTCACAATGAATGCTCTCAGCAGACTAGTAATAGAAGGGAAATATCCTAACTTGATAAAGGACATAAACAAGAAACATGATACTTAATGGCTATATCAGTTGTCTATTGCTGTGTAAAAAATTGCCCCCCAAAATTAAGCAATAAACACTTACCATCTTACTATTTCTGAGGGCTAGGGATTTTAGAGCAGGTTAGTAGAGTGGTTCTGACTGAGATTCTTTCATGATGTTGCATTCAAGATATCAACTGGGACTACAGTCATTTGAAGCCTTGATTAGGACTAAAAGATCTGCGTCCAAGATAGCCCCATACACAAAGCTGTTGGGACAAGCCTTCAGGTGTTTACTCATTATTTAATGGAAGCCTCAGGTCCTCACCATATGGATCTCTTCATAAGTCTTCTTGTGTGTTCCCATTGCTTGGCAAATGGCTTCCCCAAGAGTAAGTGATCCAAGAAAAAGAGAAAGCAAGAAGGAAGCCACAATGCCATTTATGATCTGATCTTCTGGGAGTCACAGTCCTTTCCAACAGAATCTATTCATTAGAAGGAAATCACTAACTACTGCTCACATTCAGGGGAAGGGGAAAAGACTGCACTCTCTGAGGGGAGGAGTGTAAGAGAAATTGTGAATATATTTCAAAACCACCACAAAGGTGAAAGATGCAATGCTTTGCTGCAGGAATATCAGGAACAAGGAAGAATAAATACTCCCAACATTTTTATTCAACACTCTCCTGGAGGTCCTAGCCATCACAATACAGCAAGTAAAAGAACAAGGCATATGGATCAGAAAGGCAGAAGTAAACTGTCTTTATTTGCAGATGACATATTTGTGAACATAGAAAATTTAAGGGAATCTGCCCAAAAGCTACAAAAAGATAAATAAATTTTGCAAAGTTGTATGATACAAGGTCAATATACAAAATGTAATTAAATTTTTATATACTAGCAACAATCAATGGTAAAGTGAAAATTTTAAATGCCGTTTAAAATACTATCAAAGACACACCGTCTTTGGGGTGATCCATGGTGGACATCTTGAGGGCAGCTGACCCGCAGACTGCACGCCCTGGACTGCCTCCTGTGGAAGCCTGAGCGGCCGTGTAGCTTTCTCCCTTTGTCTCATAACCATGTCCACCAACGAGAACGCTAATTCACCAGCTGCCCGCCTTAACGATTCAAGAACAAGGGGAAAGACAGTACAGAAATGAGGCAGCGCCGAATAGAAGTTAATGTGGAGCTGAGGAAAGCTAAGAAGGACGACCAGATGCTGAAAAGGAGAAACGTAAGCTTGTTTCCTGATGAGGCTACCTCTCCACTACAGGAAAACCGCAACAACCAGGGCACTATAAATTGGTCTGTTGATAACATTGTCAAAGGCATAAATAGCAACAATTTGGAAAGCCAGCTCCAGGCTACTCAAGCTACTAGGAAGCTGCTTTCTAGGGAAAAACAGCCCCCCATAGACAACATAATCCAGGCTGGTTTGATTCCAAAATTTGTGTCCTTCTTGGGCAGAACTGATTGTAGTCCCATTCAGTTTGAATCTGGTTGGGCTCTCACTAACATTGCTTCTGGGACGTCAGAACAGACCAAGGCTGTGGTAGATGGAGGTGCTATCCCAGCATTCATTTCTCTGTTGGCATCTTCCCATGCCCACATCAGTAAACAAGCTACATGGGCTCTAGGAAACATTGCAGGTGATGGTTCAGTTTTTCGAGACTTGGTTATCAAGTATGGTGCAGTTGAACCACTATTGGCTCTCCTTGCAGTTCCTGATATGTCATCTTTAGCATGTGGTTACTTACGTAACCTTACTTGGACACTTACAAACCTTTGTTGCAACAAGAATCCTGCACCCCCATTAGATGCTGTTGAGCAGATTCTTCCTACCTTAGTTCATCTCCTGCATCATGATGATCCAGAAGTATTGGCAGATACCCGCTGGGCCATTTCCTACCTTACTGATGGTCCAAATGAACAGATTGAAATGGCTGTGAAAACAGGAGTTGTGCCCCAGCTTGTGAAGCTTCTAGGAGCTACTGAATTGCCCATTGTGACTGCTGCGCTAAGAGCCATAGGAAATATTGTCACTGGGACAGATGAACAGACTCAGGTTGTAATAGATGCAGGAGCACTTGCTGTTTTTCCCAGCCTCCTAACGAACCCCAAAACTGATATTCAGAAGGAAGCTACATGGACAATGTCAAACATCATAGCTGGCCGCCAGGACCAGATACAGCAAGTTGTGAATCATGGATTAGTCCCATTCCTCATTGGTGTTCTCTCTAAGGCAGACTTTAAGACACAAAAGGAAGCTGTCTGGGCTGTGACCAACTATACAAGTGGTGGGACAGTTGAACAGATTGTATACCTCGTTCATTGTGGCATAATAGAACCATTGATGAACCCCGTAACTGCAAAAGATACCAAAATTATTCTGGTTATTCTGGATGCCATTTCAAACATCTTTCCGGCTGCTGAGAAACTAGGTGAAACTGAGCAACTTAGTATAATGATGGAAGAATGTGGAGGTTTGGACAAAATTGAAGCTCTACAAAACCATGAAAATGAGCCTGTGTACAAAGCTTCATTAAACTTGATTGAGAAGTATTTCTCTGTAGAGGAAGAGGAAGATCAGAATGTTGTGCCAAAAATTACCTCGGAAGACTATACATTCCAAGTTTAGGATGGCACTCCCGGGACCTCTAACTTTTAGATTGTACAGCTGAGGCAGAACGTTGTTTGTTGTGTACTCTGTTTGGGAGAAGTTTGTCTTACTGTTTCTCTACTGAGAACTCTTTTTAAATGTGTTTTGTTATTGTAGCACTTTTTACAACGAAACTCTACTTGACGAGTTCCAAACTGTACAACCTGTATGAAGCTCCTCCTCTCAATGGGTTTCTTATTTCTATGTGGAATCTCCTCTCTTGCAGTGTCCTGTAAATAAAGATTAAATTCCACTCTTTTCTTTAAAAAAAAAATACTATCAAAAGTACATAAAATATTTAAGCATAAGTTTAGTAAAAGGTGTGCAAGACCTGTACATTGAAAACTATGAAACATTGCTAGGAGAAAGTAAATAAGACCTAAGTAAATAGAGTGATATGTCATGTTCATGGATTGGAAGACTCGCTGTTGCTCAGATGTCATTTCTCTCCAAATTGATCTATAGATTCAACACAATCTCAAGCAAAATACTAGCAGGCATTTTGTAGAAACGGATGAACTGAATCTGAAATTCATATGGAAATAAGGAATATTGAATAGCCAAAATAATTTTGAAAAAGAACAAAGATGAAGGGTTTACACAGTCTGATTTCAAGATTTATTACCAATCTTATATTATTATAAGTCATCGAGAATTGTCTTATGACAGACATATAGAATAATGAATCAAAACATGGAGCCTAGTAATTGGCATTATATATATAATTTTTCATATATATGAGTGAAAAAATAGATTTATATGTGTGTGTGTGTGTGTATATATATATATACCATCAAAAACCTATCTATCTATATCTATGTCTATATCCGGTTGATTTTTGACAAAGGTGCCAAGTTATTTCAATGGGGGAAAGCTTTTCAACAAATGGTGTTGGGACAACTGTGTATCTCTATTGAAAACAAAAGAACCTTGACCCTTAGCTCATACTATATATAAAAATTAACTCAAAATGGGTCATAGACCTGAATGTTAAAGTTAAAACTATAATATATTTAAAAAAAAAGATACTGGAGAAAGTCTTAGAAAACTTGGAGAAGACAAAAAATTACATAGGCTACAACAAGTACCAACCATAAGAGGAAAAAATGGATACATTGGACTTCATCAAAATTAAAATCTTCTGTTCTTCAAGTATAAATGCAACCAAGAGAATAGCAGGGATCAGGGTGGAGAAGGCGGTGTGTACACTGGATCGTCCATTGGTGAAGGGCAGTGGCCAGGTAGTCAGTAAATGAGAGTGACCAGGAATGAAGACAGTATCATGAATATTAGGATTCTCAGAGGTGGGAGCATCCTGGCTTCCTATCAGAGGATCAAGGACATGGACCTCTCTTCCTGACCCTAGGTTTGTGCAGTCTGAAAGGGTGGTGTCCTGGGTGGGCTGGGCAGAGAAGACCAAGGCGGGGAGCAGATCTCAGTGAAGGCAGGTGGTGGAGAGAAATGCCCAGGGAACTGGTTCAGGATGTAAGAGGTGGTGGTTACAGAGTAAGACTTCTGGGGGCTTGGTGTAAGAATTTGGGAGGATTAAGGAGGGCATGTGTTGGGATGAGCACTGGGTGTTATACGCAGCTAATAGATCATTGAACACTACAACAAAACCTTATGATGTACTATATGCTGGCTAACTGAACATAATAATAAAAATTAATTAATTAATTTTTTAAAAAAGGAGTTTGGGAGGAAAATGAGACATGTTAGGGAGGAGAGGTCCTGAGGGTAGAGGACAGGAGAGACATGTTTTGGACCATGGCTTTAGGAAAATTTAGTCCTCTCAGTCTCCTACAACAGTGGTCTGCAAATTTTTTGCTTGAATAGTCTCACAAAAGAATTTTGAAAACCCCCTTCACTTTTGCTGTTGTCTTTATTAAAATATAACTTTTCTAAGATACGCAAATCTTAAGTGTACCGGCTCAGTGAACTTTTCCTATTATACACACTCACACTATCACCACAAAGATGGAGATGTAGAACATTTCCAGTACTTAGCAGGCTCCCTCCTGCTCCCTTTTTAGTGATACCTTCCTTTCCCTCCTGTAGGTAACCAATATTCTGACTTGTATCACCATCCTCTCACATTTTTAAGTTAATGTGAAAAGTTTTCTATTGTAAATCTAAGGAATTGCAAAAGATGTCATTTCTGGCATACTATATAGTGTACTTTGGCCCACAGACTTAACCAGTTTCATTTATGGTAATGTCTGCTGTGTATCTAAATGGCAAAGCGAGTCTTCATTGTCAAACCAATTAGCCAGATTGAATTTGCAGTCAGAAGAAGTCGGTCTTCATTCATCAATTCATATAAACGTGTTCCTATGTCTCCCTGTGATGGATTTATCTTACTTTTGGATTCTAATTCTAAAACAGATAGATAGGGGCATAAAACTCAGAGACGTGCCAGACGGTTGTTACCTGCATGAAACAAGGCACTGATGCTTTCATATTCTTACGAAGCTTTTTGTTTTGCCCCCAGGGACCGCCTCACCGCTTCTCCCTCCGCACAGGAGAGAGCCAGCCATTTTCCACCTGTCCTTTCTTAGGTACCTCCTAAGTTTTATACGTGGGCATGCATATTTGGGATTTGGGAGAAGGGTTACCAAGAGAGGGAGGTTGGAAAGGAGACCTGGCTGGCTGTTGCAGACCAAGGTCAGGAAACGGTACACCTGGAAATTAAAGATGTGTAACCAGCCTGCCGCCAACAGTCCGTGCCCGCTCGCCGCAGGGAAGACGACGCGCACTGATGGGCGCAGTTTCTCCCTCCAAGCACTCTTGACATGTTGGGTCATTTCATTCTTTGTTATGGGGGGCTGTCCTGTGTGTTGTAGGATATTTAGCAACATCCTTAACCTCTACTTACCAAACCCTAGTAGCAACCCCTCCTCCCACCCCCACCGCACTGTGACAACCAAAAAGGTCTTCAGACGTTGGCACACTTGCCCCTGGGGAGCAAAATACCCCTGGTTGAGAACCACTGCCTTAGGGTGCTCCCGTTTGAGGACTGCTATCCTGGAAGATGGTAGCTTCACAGAACTCATCTGCAACCTGGACACCTGGAAACCAGAGTCGTAGTGGGGACCCAGTTTTCCTTCTCTTTTTCGTCTGCAGAGGGGGAACTCGAATCTCGTTTCCACTAGGCTAGATGGCAGCAGAACAGGGAGGCCAGGAGTATGGGTCAAGTGGTCTTCCTTGCAGCAGTGAGCGGAAGGAGTGGGCAGTGGTTTTCACGCTTGCTTCTAGCCATCAGCGCTGAGGGGAGGGCGGGGACCTTCTGTAAATGTAGTTTGATGACAGCATCAGAGATGTTCCTCAGAGACGCCGAGAAATAACTGAACAAGACTTTGGAGGGCTAGGGATCTTTTAGCAACAGAAAAGGGCAAATGTTAGAAAACTTCTTTTTGACTTTTATAACGTATCAATCAACATACTGCTTTCTTCACTGAGAATATCTTGCTATGAAAGAATGTCAACTGAATTTAGTGCTTAATGACTTTACTTATATAATGACACAGCTCATTTACGTTCTGGCTTCAGTTCTTTAACTTGCTGTGGCGGGAGTCCACACTTTGCATAGCTAGGTTATGAACCAACGGTCTTTAGAGGGTCATGAAATCAATTCAAGACTTGCAACCTTTGTTTAAAAAAAATCTAATGAAATGGAAAAATCCCAGAGTATATGTTATTTAGAATAAGTATAATTTTATGAATCTTTTGTTTCAGTTGTATATGTGTATATATACATGCACACATGTGTACTGAGTCACAATGCCAAAAATGTATTTCTAAGTGTGGGTATTAGTCAGTGAAGTCAGTACTGGTCTAGGAAAATATGAAAGTGCAATGGTGCTGATTTAAGGCTGGATTGTGGTCTAATATGATCTTCAGAGCTTTTCCAGCTATCCGTCCACAGTAGATGCTGCTGATGCTTGATCCATAGTCCTCAGTCAGTCCCGAAGCCACTTTCAGATGGCACCTCCCACACCTGGTTCCTGCATTTCTCTGCCCAAGAATGTTATCTGGCTGAGACAATGGGCCGGTCCCTCCTGAAGGACAGGACAAAAGTCCCTGAGAGGTAATGCCAGGAATTAGCTTCAAATGGGGATGGGAATTGGTGGATATAATTCCAGCTTCCACATCCCTCAGTGGGACAATTCTAAAGTATGACACACTCTTTCTAAGAGGGTTACAACACAGACTGAAAAGAGGAAACAGAAGTTCAGATCAATGCCAGTAACCTTTAAACCCAGGTCTGTTTTATTCCGATGTCCACTATGCTGTATCTGTGTTATACTTTTTCTCCCAAGGTACACTTCCCTGCCCCATAGAGTTATTGACATCTAACAATTTCTCCAAGTTAACCTACTTTGTTTTCTGGGCCAGTCCTGAGCTTGTGCCATTAATTCCCTTGAACTCCTCCATAGGGCAAGGGCAGCAATTCCTACAAGCTTCATTTTGCAGGCTCCTGGGTCAGCTGGCTTCTTCTTGGTAGTAGTAATGGGAGGCACTGGCAGAAAATGGGAGGTAATGGGAGGCACTGGCAGAAAATCACAGAGAGGAAGAGAGAAGCCAGGATACTTGTCCCTCTTTCTCTGTCTCTGGTTCCATCCCCAGTACAGCTCTGGCTAGGCAAGCACACCCTAGTTCCAGCTCCCCCCACTCACTGGCCCCTGGGCTGTGGTAACATTGATTATTCTTTGTTTCTCCAGCTTAGGACTGGAAGCACTTTCTGCTTCTGCAAATCTCCGGATAACTTGACAGTCATCTGTTTGGAATCTCAGCTCTTTCAGGACCTGTGCAACCAATTCGTGGTTTCATTTCCTCTATTTTAGTTTTTATTTTTATTTATTTATTTGAATTTCCTCTCTTTTAATTCTTAGAATGGTTTCTGTTTTTCTATTTTGAACTGACTGATATACTTTCTAATCTTATATTTCATTAAGAGTGATGATGAGTTTTCTGAACTCAACATATATCATGCAGGACCATGTTCTTGATTAACTGATAGTGCACTATCAGCCCCAAGATTCCTTGTCAATATTTGTCTCTAATTACCAGGACTTTTTTTTGTCTCATTTTTCATTTGTCAAGTGTGCCAGTGGTCTAGCGCGGGTTCCCTAGAAAACAGAGCCTGAGGCAAGGATTAAGTGATGATGTATTTGGGGATAATTGGCGATGGCAAAGCCATGGCAACAAGAGTGAGGAAAAAAGGAAGTTAAACAGGGAAGGATGGGAAGCAATGCAAGGTGGTGCATAATTATGTTGGTCATTGTTTCATGAAAAAGTCACAGGAGGCCCAGCAGGTGGGCTGAGCAGGTGTGGTCTACTCAACCACACTGGACATCTCAAGACAGGTTGCTTGGAGAACCAGTACCCCAGAGTCATCCATCCAAGGGAAAGAGAGAGGAAATTTAACTGCCTGACACTCTTCAGTCTCCCGTGTCTGCAAATTTGTTTCATATAGAATCAAAACTTTCATGTTTCTGCCCTACACCATCTAGCCCCTCCAGTAGTTACTCAAGAAGCCAGATTCCATGCTCTGCAGCTGGTGTATTGTCCGAGTACAGAAGTGGCAGAAGAAGCCAGATACCAGCATGCAGTTCCCTACATGGAGTTGGTCATCCATGGCAGAAACTGTGAGTCTGAGAGGCAGATTGGGTGGAAAGAATCTGAGGGGGGCACATGTTATGGCTTGAATTGTGTCCCCCCAAATTCATATGTTGAAGTTCTAATTCTATAGTACCTCACAATGTGACTGTATTTGGAGATAGGGCCTTTAAAGATGTGACTAAGTTAAAATGAGGCCATTAGGGTAGGCCCTAATCCCATCTGATTGATGTCCTTATAAGAGGACTTTTGGATACACAAAGAGACACCAAGGATACGTGCACACAGAGGGAAGGCCATGTGAGGACATAACAAGAAAGTGGCCATCTAAAAGCTAAGGAAAAAGGCTTCAGGAGAAACCAGACCCGCTAACACCTTGGTCTTGAACTTCCACTCTATGGAACTGTGAGAAAATAAATTTCTGCTGTTGAAGTCACCCAGCCTGTGGTACTTTGTTATGGCAGCCCTAGCAGACTAATACAGCTCATAAATGCTTCTGATATAACCAGTTCCAGAAAATCCTTTCTATGTCTAAAAGTTCTGCCAAAGAATAGGCTTGTTCTTGGGGCACCTGGGTGGCTCAGCCAGTTAAGGGTCCTAGTCTTGATTTTGGCTCAGGTTGTGATCTCAGGGTCGTAATATCGAGCCCCATATGAGGCTGTGTGCTCAGTGAGGAGTTTGCTTGCCAATCTCTCTCTCCCTCTGCCCCTCTTCCCCACGTGCTCATGCACTATCTCTCTCTAAAATAAATAAATAAATCTTAAAAAAAAAAAAAGAATAGACTTGTCCTTGCACACTTTGACATGGTCATTTTGGCTAGAAATCCACTCAGTGGTGGGGAGGATTCATTTGTGTGTAAAGATAAGTGTTAGGGTATAAGTATTTCAAAAGCTGAAATACAAGTTGGTGCGTGAGGAGAGGTGCTTTGCATTGTGGTTTTGTAGATCCCAGCACAGCGAGCTCAGTATGTCCCTTCCTCTCCCAGATGGAAGGCCAGGTAGAGCTGAGGTGGCTTGTGTGGACGAGGAAAAACTTGCAGTTCTGGATGAGTGGAGGTTCCAGAGGGAATGCAGGGGGTGAAAGCCAAAGAAGCATGTCCCAGTGAGTCATAAAAGTAAGGGGGCCCTGAGGGACATTACTCTGTGCTGCGATATCACGGGGAGTTAGGCGTCTGAGGTGGGGGAGGGAGAGGGACCACAACAAGTCAGAACAGGTGAGCAATAGGGCTGCCTGAATGCACAGTGAGTCAGAGGGCCCGTGTCCCTGGCTGGACTTCCTGGTACGTGCATTGCATGGGTGGGCCCAATCCAACCAAAGGCCAGGAATGGAAGTGATTTGTAAATGGATTAATGAGTGAATGACTGCTGCCTCTAAAACACCCTTCCAAATGATGCAGTAGGACACATTGCCTATTACCGTCATATTGTATACCTTGGGTCATTTGGAAGTGGCTGTAGTTGGACTAGATCCTCATTCATTCATTCATTCAACACATGTTTACTGTGTGTGTGCACTATGTGCCAAGTGGTGTGCTAGGCCAAGTGTATTCAAAGCGGGACTCGTTGGACATGGTCTGTGCCCTCTCGGCTTGCTATCTTTGAAGCACCATATAACTCAGATTATTTTACCTAACTGAATGATTATTACGATAAGTTGGTAAGATACACATTTTTTCTTTTATCCAGTTTCATGGCTTAATCCCAATGGGGTCCCTTAGTTTAGCATGTTTTTTCCTCCAAAAGCGTTTTCTTAGTCTCATTCATAATTACCAAGATTTCAACTAAATGCTTTTTTTTTTTTTTTTTTTTAGTAGTTCTTGGTTTCCCCATTGACATCTTGATATGAAGAAAAGAGCTCTGGCAGCTTGGTGCCCAAATTTAACTCTGTCATTTGCAAGCTGGGTAAGTTTTAATTTCTGTTAGTTTCTATATCTATAATATAGAGATAATATCCACCTCCAAGGTGGTTGGGAGGATTATATGAAATAATATGCACTTAATAGGTACTCAATAAATGCTTATAATGTGGAATCATACTGCATTTACATTTAGTTTGTGCAAACTAAATGAAGAAAAAGAAAGATAAAAAGCTATTTAAATGGCATACTTTTTGATATTCCTGAAACATTTCATAATAATTATTTTATTTATTTATTTAAAGATTTTATTTATTTTGAATTAATCTCTGCACCCAACGTGGAGCTCAGACTCACAACCCAAGATCAAGAGTTGTGTGCTCCACCAACTGAGCCAGCCAGGCACCCACATAATAATGATTTTAAATTTTATTTATTTATTTACTTTTCTTTTTAAGAGAGAGGGAGCACAGGGAGAGAGCGAGGGGGGACTCTCAAGCAGACTCCCTGTTGAGCTTGGAGCCTGACAGATTGGGGCTTGATCTCACAACCCTGAGATCATGATCTGAGCTGAAACCAAGAGTTGGATGCTTAACTGACTGAGCCACCCAGGTGCCCCTATAATAATTTTTTTTAAAAACTGAACTGAAGAAAGAAAGCATTAGGAAACTACCACACTGGAAGTAGACATAAAGCCTCTCAAAAAGTCCAATGGAGTCAATTTTCCTTCAGTAATAGGTATCTCTTTAGTTGAACACCAGATGAAGAAGTTGGCTTGTATTTGTAGGCCATGCTATACCTCTGCCCCCATACCTTTAAACACCAGAATTACACTCAATACAGCAAGATGCTCACATTCTGAAAAGCCAACCAAGAGTATAGAAGATGCAAGTCTTTCATCTCAAGCTAACACCAGAAAATTCATTGGGGGGATGGAGAGCAAAGTCACTGGTATTCCTTAAATTGTGCATTCCTTCTTCAAGATAATTTATAAGTCTAGTTCTGCTAATACCCTGGGAGATGATAATGATCCTCCATTGAGAGAAGACCCTGTTTATCCATGCCCTGTGCATTCCATTGCAAACCCAGTTCTCCAAACTGGTTGCCTGTTACTTAGTGCTGAAATTCTGAAATTGTCAAGTTAAGCTTTTTTAAGACTCTTTCTGGTTTCCATTCTAATACAGCACAACATAGAATTACGAAGCACTTGTCAGTACTTAAATAGTTGTTTTGTTCAACCTGTTTTCTGTTTTGGTCAATTGACCTAGAGAAGTGAATTTTTTTTTTTTTTTTACAATTAGAGTTACTAAGATATAAGAAGAAATCTTCATGGTGTATTTTTATTTTTTATTTATTTTTATTTATTTTTTAAGATTTTATTTATTTATTTGACAGAGAGAGACACAGTGAGAGAGGGAACACAAGCAGGGGGAGTGGGAGAGGGAGAAGCAAGGTTTCCTGCAGAGCAGGGAGCCCAATGTGGGGCTGGATCCCAGGACCCTGGGACCATGACCTGAGCCGAAGGCAGATGCTTAACGACTGAGCCATCCAGGCGCCCCTCAAGGCATATTCTTAGAAATACACCTTAAAATGAAGGATATATAATAAGCTAATAGAACTTACTTAATGCATGTTAAATCTTCCTGTCATATATTTTTTAGGTTAAGCATGGTGTGAGGAATGGAGTATTTTGGTCCTTGTTGGGATTTTTTGATATCAGACAGTATGTTGTGGAGTGTAGATAGTGAGAGGCAGAATAATTTTCATTTAGTGACTATTTATTTTCTCTCCTGACCACTGTCAAAAAATGCATTGCTCTTGAAGGAGGGCTCTGGAAAGAGCAAAGTAAAGCCAGCATTGATAGGCAATAGTAAACACTATTTAAACAAGTGTTTTCAAGTAGTTTCAATATACATTGTAGGTCATGTCTCCGAAAGGAAACTGAAATTTTCTTCAGATTTCTATATATCTATGAACACTTGATAAAACTCACAGATAAAAATCCTTATGTCACTTCATCTTGTGATATTTTCCCACTTCCTATTAAAAATAAAAAGAAAGGCTAACTCCTGGACTGATTATTTTTAGCAGCACATACCTTTCTGTATCATCAAATATTAAGTTTGAACACAAATGAAATTAGCGGAGTATTTCTGATTTTTTACTCCTAATTCTTTTTTTTTCCAAAGCAAACACCAAAGTTCAATACATACATGTACACATTTGCCAAAGGATTACTGTGCCTTTTACCACATCCCTTGTAATATAAATAACTTATCAATTTTAGCTACACATTGCACTGAATGAAAATAAATGAAGTAATGAGGAACTACATGTTGATTATTCTTTATAACTTATGATACAGTGAATAAATTCTATTAGATCTTACATCATTTTAATCTTGAATTGCCTGCTTTTAGTAATCTATTTTATAGTAACATGTTTTGTGATTTATTACCCAGTGGTTTTTAATATGCTTCAAAATATGATTTAACACACTCATTAGAATTGGAAAATGAAGTCAGACTTTCTCTGAAAGAAAGCAAATCTGACCTGGCAGTTTGGTTTGACAAAGGGGACAGTCTTTGCTAGTTGGGTTGCCTGGCAAATATTTTCCACAAACTGAATGGGCTGAATCTACAGCTCCATGGTTTTGACAAAAATATATTTAAAATATGTGACAAGATAAAAAGGATTTTTTAAAAAATATTTAAAAATTTTATTTTACAATTTTATTTTAAAATACAATATTTTAAAATTGACAAGAAAGTATTAAAATTAAGAATATTTCCATTTTCCCTCCCTTTTCTGAGTGTATTGGCTTAAACATGTGCCTCTAAGAGAAAAAAAAGTAACCACTACAATCAGTCATTTGATAAGTCTTGGCAAAGTCTTTTTTGGTATTCATCAAGATTGAAGTGAATTATAGTGAAGGACCATTAAGGACTGGGTAACAAATCCTTTTGCAATAAGGTAGTTTTTAAGTCTTCACTTTCAACAAAATTGAAGACAATCAAAATAACAGTGTAAGATTATTAACAATAATGTTTGATGGAAGATCACAACATGATATATTACTAAGGGTTCAAAGAATTCAGTGATGGTTTAACAACAAAGCCCTTATTGTATGTATATGATTTCTCAGAGTTTATTTCTATACACATAAAGAATGGAACCAATGTTAAACTCGTTCTCATTCTAGTATTCTGTAAAATGTATCCACAGGTACATGAACTAATTTTTTTAAGGTCCCATTCATCTTACTAAGAGATTGATTTCAGTGCAGTTTTGATTTTCGTTCAATAAGCTTTAATCAAAATTTGTAATACAGGTATATTGTTTTGATCAATTGTGAATTAATAATAGGACTAAAAATAATAATTGGACTGATAACTTAAATCTAGAGGGAAATTATTAACTTTGAGTGTCAATTTATAGAGATATTTTTTGTTGTAGAAAAAGATAGTAGGGCATCACCAAAAAACTTTTAGGCTTGGGGCGCCTGGGTGGCTCAGTCAGTTAAGCGTCTGCCCTTGGCTCAGGTCATGATCCCAGGGTCCTGAGATTGAGCCTCGCATCGGGCTCCCTGCTAAGCAGGGAGCCTGCTTCTCCCTTTCCCTCTGCTGCTCCTCCTACTTGTGCTCTCTCTCTGTCAAATAAGTAAATAAAATCTTTAAAGAAAACTTTTAGGCTTAAGCATATTACAGTGGGATAAAATAGGATGGGAATATGAGTTCAGAGAGAAAAAGGAATTATAAAATATCCAACTGTTAAAGAAGAAATATATTCTCTATTTATAGAAAAGAATGATGGACATATCAAATTGCTATGGTATTTAGATTCCATTGCATACATTTTATTTTATTTTTTAAAAGATTGATTTATTTACTTGAGGGGGGTAAGGGCAGAGGGAGAAGGAGAGAGAATCCCAAGCAGACTCCACTCCAGGCTGGATCCCATGACCATGAGATCACGACCTGAGCTGAAACCAAGAGTCAGATGCTCAACCACCCAGGTGCCCCCCCACTGCATACATTTTAAAGTGTTAAATAAAGGCTTTTTGTTTTTTAATTACCACCACTGTAATACATTGGGAAGTATATCCTTTGCAACTCTTTAAACTTACAATGGAAAAATTAGATGTCGACTTGGATATGTGCAAAGGGGTATAAATATTCACAATTCTTTTGAGAATATCCCTTAAATTTAAAGTTACTGAGTTGAAGATCTAATTTGGATCACCTTACAAAGGTGTGTTAGCCTGATGCCTCCATCATATTTTAAGGACAGCCTTGACTCATGGGTCAAATAGATTCTCATGTCTGTGGACAGGTTCTCGTCTTTGTAATGAACTAAGGATTCATTCTCTTTTCATCTCTGTGAATACTCTTTTTTTTTCTGAAGAGCATCTCCCTTCTGTTAGCAATCTTTGCTTAGTCAAAACTTATTATAATGCATTAGTCTTCTCAGAGACTAGTCGTTCATTATAACAAAAAAAATATTTGAGTATCTCACAGGAGAAATGGATATATTTAGAAAAAATGCAAGTAGTTTAATCCAATGGAGAGCTGAATTGTTGGCATTACAGTCTTATCTGAAACCATTTTGAGAGGTCATATTGATTGGATATTCTATGTTAGGGTCTGCAAACTGGAAGCTCACAGCACGATTTACTTAATGTGACTTATTTGGCCTACACTGTGTTTAAAAATTTAATTGACAAGTTTTAAAAAACAGATTTCATAAAAATATGACTTTCTAGTTCTTTTTGGAAAATTGAAATGTCTGGAAGCACTGGGCCCACATCCTTATAGGGCAAGAGCCAGTCTAAGTTTGTGGCTGCCCCATTTAGGCAGGATTATTATCTATTGGTTTGCTATTGCCCCCATTTTTGCCTTCATATTAACCTACTTCACCCATTCATTATGCCTGCCTAACTACCATAGACATTAACATTGGATAGCCTATTATTTTCCCTTGGGTTAGATGGAATCTGTAGAAAGCTAAATATTTGCATTGCATTATGGTGGCCCTATTAAAACTGCTTTCAGTAGGTCATACAGCCATATAGTACTCTCAACTTTCATGAATGGTCACTAAAAGAAATAGTGTTGTAAAACCTGCTAATGCATTTGAGTGTCTGGTAGAGGGTATTTCCTTCTACATTACTATGTTACTGTGTAGCTCAGGCAAGATATTTCTTTTAAAGTGTGCTGAAAAAGCTTTGTTGCCATTGAAGAATTTGTGTATTTCTCTCCAAAGACAATGAAAATCAAACAATTAATTGCAATTATTTATTTATTTGCCTTTTCTTCAGAAAGCTGCAAGCCAAATTTATGGTTTAACTCTCATATTGTGTTACATCTCATTATCTGAATATTCTTGTTCTAACTTTTTCTCTGGTATTAACCTCCTGGTCCTCATTTTTCATATTTACATTTTCTTATTTTACCTATTTTTTGTAAAATGTCTGAAAGTACACATTTATAAACTTTTCTTGATTATTTCTTTAAAAAAATTTTTTTTATGGGAGAGAGAGCGCGCGCACAAATTGGGGGAGGAGCAGAGGGAGAGGAAGAAGGAGAGGAGAATCTCAAGCAGACTCCCCACTGAGCGAACAAGGAGCCCCACCACAGGTAGGGGGGTGGGGAGGCGTGATCTCACAACCCTGAGATCATCACCTGAGCCAAAACCAAGGTTGGATGTTCAACCCACTGAGCCACCCAGGCTGATTTACTTCATTTTTAAAGATGGCTGGAGGATCTGTTACATTTTGGTTCTCCTTAAAGGGTTACCACGGTTTCAGTTTTGAGTTTTCCTTCCTCTTGTTCCCATCCACCACATACAAGAATACAGTTACACTATAAGCTTTTGAGAGACAAGGAATCTTACGGTGATCCTATAGTGCCCAGTGTCCAGCATAGGACTTGTTCTCTATATAATGCCATCCGTTGTGTAGTGACAGAATAATAAAAACAACAGTAAAAAGCGATTTTTTATTCCACTCCCTGGAACAACGAGACTTTTTTTCTCTACCAACTCCTGGAAGTCTTGTCATCAAAAAGAATGAAAGATCCATGTACATAGGTAGACTTTACACACTTTATCGTAAAAGGAATGTGTTATGTAAGACTAGGCAATAAACTTTTTCTCTAGTGATTAGAAGGTGAGAAAATAGCTCTGCTTCCTTAAACTGAAAATTTATTTAGCTTCACTATTTTTCTATGAATCCTTATTTAATACCCTGGACACAGACTACATAAACTATGAGAATATAAGCAGTCAAAATTACAAATGCCTATATGGAATCTTTACAGTTTATTTTTTTAAAAAAGTATCTGCAGAAACTCTACTAAGTTCATGCAAATGAAAGAGTCTCTATACCTCTTGGGCATGGCAGAATGGAATCTAAGACTGCATTTATAGTTTGGATTAGCCAAGTTTTGCTATGAAGAAAACATTTTCCCTAGTATTAAGTACAAGGCAGGCTGCTGGAGACACTTTCTTTGTGATTCAGATCCTTGACTTGGTCTGTGGTGGCTCATGCTGTGGGCAAGCAGATCAGGACACTGTTTAATGGCTCTGTCCACAGGGCATGCTCACTGCAACATTTCTAAAGTTAATCACTTGCACTTAATTTCAAGCCATTTTTTTTTAACTTTGAAAACTCTAAACGCCTCATTGAGGACAGTACATACAACGTGTGCCAAGCCTCTGGTTTCAAAGTTCAGCTTTGGCTGGACAAAAGGTCGAAAGATATCTTTCACAGCAGGGAAAGTGTAATTTTCCATGTCTTTACGATGTTTTGAAATGGTTGAAGTGATTTTCCCCTAAAATTTCCATAAATAAATAACGTTTACCAATGGAGTAACTTTAATTTTTAAGATGCCTTGGCCAAAATGTTGAAAGTAACTCTTTCCCCTCCTATCCATAATCCAGTCTTCAGCCTCAGCATCTGTATGTTCTCTTGGAGTGGAGAATCAAAGGTGACCCCAGCATAAAAGCAGACCTGTCGTGTGTAGATTAAAAGTATGGAAAGTTTCAGCTTCTAGAAAGGTTCTCAACTTGTGAGCAAAAACCTCAATTCTGTCATTTAATATGACATGTTTTAGCAACAATTGGGAGAAGAACTCTGATGTCCGAGATCACTCTCCTCTGCAAGTGTCTGTAGGGTCCTGCCATACTTTTCTGAGTATTTGCATCTGCCTTATCCATGGACCTTACAGGAGACTTTTCTCTTCCACATTTTTTAACTTTCTTTTCCATACATATTGTTATTTCTGGCTTCCTGCCTCAAGACAATCCTATACCAAGTCGACTTGACATAATGACTTGAACTTGCAGGATTTACTTCTGTGGGCTACCCATGACTTATTAGTGAATGTGTGTACTTTGCTTAAAGTTGTTCAGTGTGGATATGGATCTGCCAGGAGTTAGACTTACCTCTCCCAATGAAGAGCAAATGGCCAGAAGGCACCTCTAAGAGTAGGTATGTCTGTTAAGCCTTGTTCTCCCTTCTCCACCCATCCACTTGCCCACAGGACTAGTTTTCTTTTTGACCCTAAGCAAATGTTTGGCCTTCTGGGGTGGAGGTAGAGTTTTTGAGACTCAATTTAGGGCCTCGGATATACTATTTTGCTCTTCTACAGGCCTATCAAGTGTGTACCCCTGGGTCATCCCCTGGACTATTTAGTAATTAATAACCCCTAGGATTGTTCTAATTTGGGGGGTACATGCGCAGTTTATATTTTACGAATGTCTCCTCTGAATTGTGCAAGTCTCTTCAAATTCTTTGCCTTGTCGATCTTTTGCCCGTTCTTCTGTACTGTCGCTATCTTCCAAAGCCTGTGTGGCAAATGACCACTTCCACCGGCCACTCCAGCAGCCAGGATATGCCGGTTTGCACCCCGCATTCCTCAGGTCTCTTCGGGGAAACCGCAAAGTGCCTGGTCGCTGTCCTCTCATTCTGGACTGACCCTGCCGTCCACCAGTCACTTCTCCCATTTTCCGGGGCTTTCTCTTGTCCATCAGTCTACTGCATCGATCACTTCCTTTCTTTTCACTGGGGGACGTCTGTCGAGTTGTGCCTTCACGTCTCCTGACGGCCTCCCCCGCGTCCTACCGGACTAGCGTGTCCGTCCGTCGAGTCTCCGCTGCCCCGGCCGGCTCTTCGGCCTCGACTGCCTGGACGTGGGTCCGTCCCACGCCCGAGTTTCCATTCGTCCCCCACTTGCCTCCGATTCGGCAGGAACTTTACTCCAGCCGAGAGGGGAAGGGCGGGTGAGCGCCGGTGCGCATCGGGCCGTCCGCAGCGAGCGCGGGGCGCGGGGCGCGGCGTGGGGCTCCGGGCGGGGTGGGCGTGCGAGCGGGCCGGGGGCGTCGCGGGCCGCCCTGCCCTATAAGGGGCCGAGCCGCCTCCGCCGCCGGGCGGGTGCCGGGCGGACCGCGGCGGCGGCGGCGGCGGCGGCGGCTGCGATTGGCTCAGGCGCCCCATCCGGGGACTGGGCTCGGCGCTGCTCGTTCGCCCTAAAGGTACCAATATGGCGGAGGTGAGCGGAGAAACCGGGCAGGAGCGGCCGGGCTAGAACGGGCGCCCGGCGGCCCCCCGCGCCCCCGGAGCCGGCGTGGGGGATCCGGGGCCCTTCCCGCGGCCCCACGGGGGAGCGGCGCGGTGGGGCGGGGCTGCGGGGCGGCAGCGGGCCGTGGCGGGGCCGGCCGGGGGGCGGGAGCGGGCGCGGGAGCGGTCTCCCTCCGGGACTAGGCCGCGGCGGCTCCGGCCCCGAGCCGGCTGCGCGACGGGGCCGGACCGGAGGTGGCGACCGGCGGCAGCGAGCCCCGGCCTGGGGACGGCGCCGTGCCATGCCCCCGGGCAGCTGACGCGGGCCGCCGGAGCCTCGGCGCTGCTTTCTAGGGCCAGGGTGGGTGGAAACCGGCCGAGCCCCCCCCCCTCCCCCCGCTTCGCGGCCGGATTGCAAAGCGGGGAGCGGGCTGCGCCACTGTCCTGCGGGAGGAGCGCTCTGTGCCCCCGGCCCACCGGGTCCGGGCTGCGGCGCCAAGGAGCCTCACGCTCCACTTTGCTCCGGGCACCGAGGCAAGCGGGATGTACGGCCGCCGAGCTTCGCGGGATGAGAGCGGGACTCCTCGCCCCGCAGCCCTGGAGGTGGGGGAGCCCCTGGGTGTGAAGGGGGCAGTCCAAGACTCTCGACGTTATCTCTGGGGGCTCTCGGTAACCCCACTTTCTTCTGGGCTGAAGGAGGGAGGCAGGGCGAGCAAAGCTGCCCTGGACGTGTCCCCCGGGACTGGTGAGCTGGGGGGAGGGGGTGGCGCAGCAGGAGCCCCTTCGGCTGCAGCTCGCTGGGGATAGGGGCTCGTTGGCGGGCCTAGGGAAGGACTGAACACCCTGGAAGGAACTAGCATCTCTGGGACTGAGGGGCCGCGTCTCCAGTTTCGGGAGAGAGAATGGGGGGTTTGCGCTTTGGTTTGGGGGCGGGTGTCCAGTTTCGAGCTGGCCTGCGCTCAGGTCAGAGGACAGCCTCGGAATTGGGGCTCTCGGGCCCCAGGGGTAGACTAGGTGCTCGGAGGACGATTCCCTTCCAGGAAAGGGTATTACTTTGGGAGGTGGTGTTTGGGTCCGTGGAGAGCCGGGTGGGATTTGGGGGACTCCCGAGATGCCGGGCACTAGGGACCGATGCCGTGAGGCGACTGCTCTGGGTTTTGCTTCTCCGCTTTGTAACTTGCTGAGTTCCAAGGGGCGGCTTGGAGTTGCCTGTTAGACTCTGGGCTTCGTCCCGGGTCTGCGAGTTTGCACACTGGGGACTCGGGGAGGAAGGCGAGGCAGCCAAGAGGGGCCCGAAAGGGGCTGGGAGCGATTGGAGCGAAGCTACGTCTTGTACTTTTGGCAGCTGCGGAGGAGCTCTGGGCTCCGCCTCCTCTGCGCCCTGTTGCCTGCGCTGCCTCTTCCCCCCGGCTGCGCGATCTAACCGCACGTTTTCTTCTCTCTTCTAGGCTTCTTTTGGAAGTTCGAGCCCAGGTTTGTCCTATTTTCTTACCTCTTCAGTGGGTCCCAGAGGGTAATGTGGGGGGCTCAGAGATCTATTCCTAAAGGTTTTCGCACAAAAATTTGTCCTGCGAGTTTTTTCATTGTTTTTAAGAGTTTCAGCGTACATTTTGGTAATTCAGTTGTTCGAGGAAGGAACAGTTACACTTTTCTCTTTTTTTTCATGCTGAAAAAAATAACTAGTTACAAAGCTGCTAACAGACAAGTGTTCTTTTTAAGTAATATATCTTCAGTTATCACATACCGTTTTTTTTCCTCCAAGCCTGAAACAGTTAATCTCAAATTAACTTTCCACTAACTTTCCCAGGTTAGTTTAGATTTTCTTTTTCGAGAAATCAACTCTTTAAATTGTCGAAAATTTGGGATTACTCCCCATCTCTCCTTATTTTGTCTCCTAAATTTTTCACAATTGAGAAATGACTATAGATTGTATTAAAATTGGAACTTGAGAGTTTCAATTTTCCAGTAAAGCTACCTAAAAGAAACAGAATTCCAAGTTTGTCACAGGAAAGTGATAATACAAAATTTTGAGGTGAGGCAGCCTTAGATCATCGAGTAGTGATTAACCTTTTTGAAATGGGAAACACTTGTCAGGTTCTGATGAACGCAGGGGACTGTCTCCTGAACTCTCCACGTATGCATCATTGCATACAGTTTGGGGTTTCTGGCTCCCCTGAGTCCCATCATGAGAGGACAGTTTGGTTTCAATTTCTCACCCCCTTTCCAGCCCTTTTTTGGCTGTCTCTTTTCCCTCTGATAGTCTACAGGAAAAGTACCTCTGAACTACTCCAGGTCCCTTATTTTACACTTGATAAGACTTTTTCTCTACTGAGAGTCACCTAATTAATAGAGCCTGAAAAAGTTCCCAAATTCTCCGTTGCAACATGTTGCCTTAGAGTGAACAGCCCATTTCCTTGCATACTATTTTGTGCATTTAGTTGACTTTTAAGGTCTCACTTGATTATCCTTCAAGGTATTAAAAAATAGTCACCAAGTAGAAGAAATTTGTGGTTATTTTTCAGATAGCTGTCTACATCTTTACATTTAAAAAATTGTTTTAAGAAGTTTTTGTAATTTTGAGACAAACATTTCTTTGTCATAACTGATTTCAGGAACAGAATATTTATATACATGATGCCAAACATCTGGATGATAATGGAATTTTTCCATTTTGCATCACTGTCTGCTTTTAAGAAGTTGCAATCTAAATAAAGAGCAAGAAGACATTGTGGCTTTGGTGTTTTAAAAAACTTTTATAACCTGTTTTTAATCACTTAGCCAATTTTAAAGAAAATATTAGAGCTTAGAAGAGGCTCTTGAGGTCATCTCAGCCAACACTATGCATTTTACAAATGAAAAACTGGACCTGGGCCCAGAAAGTTTAAATGACTTGCCTCAGGTCTCAGCAGGCCAGGGACAAAGCCAGGAGTAGACCCATAGGCCCTTTGATTTCTGGCCCTTAACTGAATACTTTCCACTTTAAGAGGGAAGAGCACTGTGACCAGTGATGTGGGGATTACAAAAGAGGACAGAGCTCTGCCTTAAAGAGGTGGAAAAGTTACCATCTGTTTCATCCCTGACACTTTATATACCACAGAGGTTTCCAGGAATTCCTCAAAATAGGAAATTGATAATAGTGGATGTTGTGCTTTTGAGCTCTTTAATAAATACTCATTTTTCTCCTTAAAATTAAGTTAAACCATCTGTATTTCAACAGGTTTTAAAATGAACAGATAATATCTTTCAACATTAAAAAAATAACATCATAATGTAAGCTTCCTAAAGAATTAAGTTCCATAGAAATTGTGTTATTTTTAGGACTAATGATTAGAGTTCTCCAAACTCAGAATCAAAATCATTGAATGATGTCTGTATTTTTTCTCATAGTGAAAAATCCTTGGTGTAGGTCAGTGTTTTGGTAATGATCTCATGCTGTCCTTAAGTGTTTGAAATTTAAAATACTAAATAGCTTTACTAAAAACAGACCAAACTTTTTATGTTAAATGTACTTCCTTCCACTTCACCCTTCCTCTACTCCAAGATTCTGGTACTTCTTTGCTTCCCTGCTTCGAGAGTTACTGGTCTAATTGAATTAGATACTAGAGTAAAACAGAAAATTCTGTTTTTCATAGATTCGATTTCATTCTCTTGGGATTATGAATCTTACTCATTTTTCAACTTTGTTTTCAGAGTATCCTGTTGACTTCACATTTGCTTATAAAAAGCATTACAATTTTATAAACCACTATGAATTGGCCAAAACAACTTGCAGCAGGATACATCTTCCAAAAACCTGCAGATATGATTTTTCTATATTTCCTTCACATAATCTTAAAAACTAATTACCTTATTAGTCGTACAAAGAAAAGCATGCTCTTACAATTTAATGCCTGTGCGGAGAGCTTGAAATATAGTTATGGACATGAAAAGTGACATACTACTTTTAGAGACTGACTTGCTGTATAGTTGCTTCACAAAAACTTGTATTTTTTCATGAACCAGATTTCTATTGTGTTTTGTACCTTTGAGGGTTGCAAGTTGGGTAACATAATGTATTCTCTTTGCCTGAAGTGTTGAGCTTTAGTGGATAACAGATTCTTTTGAAATCTTCCATTAATAATCCTTCTTTCATTTTTCTGTTGCTTTTAGACAAATGCATTAAACTAACTGACAAACAAGTTTGACTTTTATCTTAGAACATTTTTTTAGGACTCCTCCGTTTAAATCACTTTGTTGCCATTATAAGTTCTGTTCTCATGGACTGGACTTCTTATTAAAGTTTTTAAATTACTCTGCCTTGTTCTTTTGCTGATTTAGATATCTTTTCAGAACTGTATGGTCCTTATAACCTGTTAAGTATATAGTAAATGCGGGGCGCCAGGGTGGCTCAGTTGTTGAGCAACTGCCTTCGGCTCAGGTCATGGTCCCAGGGTCCTGGGATCGAGTCCCGCATCGGGCTCCCTGCTCAGTGGGAAGCCTGCTTCTCCCTCTCTCACTCCCCCTGCTTGTGTTCCCTCTCTCACTGTGTCTCTCTGTCAAATAAATAAATAAAATCTTAAAAAAAAAAAAAAGTATATAGTAAATGCATTTAATAAAGCTCACATATAAACATTAAAAGGAACTGGCAAAAGAACACAAATTATTTTCTCGTAAGTAACGTTGTGAATGTGTAAAGTGATTGTTTGTTTCATTCCAGTTGGGTCTTTGTCTTCTGAGGATCATGATTTTGACCCCACTGCTGAGATGTTGGTCCATGACTATGATGATGAAAGAACTCTTGAAGAAGAGGAAATGATGGATGAGGGTAAAAACTTCAGTTCTGAAATTGAAGACTTAGAAAAGGTAAAGGATTTTACTTTCATATTTTAATAGCAAACTTACAGTAAAGATTTTGAATTTTTTTTTTTTAAAGATTTTTTATTTATTTATTTGAGAGAGAGAATGAGAGACAGAGAGCATGAGAGGGAGGAGGGTCAGAGGGAGAAGCAGACTCCCTGCCGAGCAGGGAGCCCGATGCGGGACTCGATCCCGGGACTCCAGGATCATGACCTGAGCCGAAGGCAGTCGCTTAACCGACTGAGCCACCCAGGTGCCCCTGTTCTTATCTATTCTTTTTTTTTTTTTTTTTTGATTTTTATTTATTTGAGAGAGAGAGGATGAGAGAGAGAGCATGAGAGGGGGGAGGGTCAGAGGGAGAAGCAGACTCCCCGCCGAACAGGGAGCCCGATGCGGGACTCGATCCCGGGACTCCAGGATCATGACCTGAGCCGAAGGCAGTCGCTCAACCGACTGAGCCACCCAGGCGCCCAAGATTTTGAAATTCTATTATAAATTATTTTACAATCTGTCTGAAATAAAAACAGGATCAGGATCTTTGTTTTTGACCTAACTTTTATGTACTGTCACTGATCTTCTCATTATTTTGAAGGAAAGCCTAATAAGTAGATTTTTATTTAATTTTTCAAAATTATTTTATATCTCTTAATCTAATTTTTAAGTGTTTGGAGCACAGTGAAGTAGGTACATGTGGTCATCTTACAGATGAGAATAATGAGATATAGAGAACTGTGGGCCCTAAACTTGGTTCTGAATCGTAGCCCAGCCCAGTGCATTATACCACACTATTCTACTTAGCATCACACTTGAGTTTAAGTAAACACTGCAGTAGATACAGGGAGAAGTCTTTTCCTTTAAATAACTTGTAATCTGGTAGAATACTAAAAGAACATTGAAAGTGAAAAAGTTTTACTCTGTTTTTAATTGTAAAACAGTAATGTCCCATTTTCCACCCCTCAGCCATCTTTTAAAAAGTTGGCAAGAGTAAATGTAGTTTATAACTTCTTTAACCCACAATCAATAGAAATGGAAATGAACTGGATTTTAAACACATATTTATACCAGGACTACAGAGAGAGGTCTCCATTGGGGTCACTTGAAAAATGTAGGATTATACTTATCTATAAATTAACCTTATTTGCACATTTCTGATCAGCCCAGAACAACGAAAGCTTTCAGGAATAATAATAATAATAATCCTTTGAGTTTTTATACCTCTTTTTCTTCAAAGAGACAAGACACATTCTTACATAATCTCTTCTGCTATCTTTGTGAGGCAGAGATGAATTCTTATTGCATTTCTCCCTTCATGTTAATATACAGGGAAACAGAGGCAGTCTTCAGGATCTAGACTCCAGGCTTACTTTGGTAGACCTGAAAATTTCTAAACATGTTCATTCACTTGACAAATTAATCCAACACAATTGCTGTTAGATTTAATCATTAAAAAAAAAAACCAAAAAAACAAAACCAACTTATAGCCAAACAGATTTGAGAATATAGAGATAAAATGGTTGGGAAATACTTAAGAAAAGCTTTAGGTATTGATCCTTTCAGGGGTCTTGATAAAATACTGCCTTTTGATAAAAGATGTCCAAGAGTCTTGAGTTCTGCTTGGCTTTATTCGGGCACTTCTTCCTACCTCTTATGAATGGGTAGCCTAGAATAATTGAGAATTATATAATCCAGCTAACATTATCTCTCTGTCAAATAAATAAAAATCTTAAAAAAATAAACACTGGTAATTAATTTTTTGCTTTGTAATGATATCTATCACTAATTTGAAGATTCAGAAAAATTAGAGGTCTTTAAATATTTCAACTTCTCTGTACTTGGACAGTTTTGCTTCTTGGTATTTTATGACATTCTTGGAAATTGGGACAGAAAACTACAGGTGATCTTTAAACAGATTCTAGGGAAGACCTAAGAACTGTATCTCCACTTAGAAGCCTAATCTTTCTCTCACTGAACAATTGGTAAGAGGAGCTATTTCTAAGAGTGACTGACTGCCCACTTCCTCCGAACTATAATTCTTTTTTTTTTTTTTTTTTTAAAGATTTTATTTATTTGACAGAGAGAGACACAGCAAGAGAGGGAACACAAGCAGGGGGAGTGGGAGAGGGAGAAGCAGGCTTCCCGCGGAGCAGGGAGCCCGATGTGGGGCTCGATCCCAGGACCCTGGGATCATGACCTGAGCCGAAGGCAGACGCTTAACGACTGAGCCACCCAGGCGCCCCCCGAACTATAATTCTTATCTGTAGTAAAGCTTAACTATGTAGATGTGGTCTCTATTCTTTGTTGATATTTAATGAAACATGACACTGAATACAAAATAGCAGATAGAGACACAAATATAAAGAGTAAAAATCGTTTATAGAGGAAATTTAAAATTATTTCTATATCATTTAATGTACTCTGTTCACCTTTTATTATTGGAACTTTGATTTAGGTATTTGTAAATGTTCACAGTTTTAGGGGCTTGATGTTAATGTTTGTTTTTAGAAATTACAGTAAGTTTTTATACTCATAGTAAACTGGATAGTTTATAGGCTATAAATATGGCCTGTATTTTAGTGCTTACAAATTTTTAGTACAGTATGTATTAAAAATAAGAGATAAAAACAGTTTTTGTATAGTAGAACTTTGGTATAGAGAATACATTATGTGACTAGATTTATGTTATTAAATGTATAAAATAAGGTTTACATTGTGTCTTACTATAGTTTATTCATGTTATTGTTTTGTGAGGTTTTAATTTAATAGTCTCCAGCTATAACTTTTAGAGAAGTTCTTTACAATAATACGTAGATTTCTCCCTTGATGATATTCATTGTGGAATGAGAAAGTAAAAATCACCTTTTCTACCACTTACACTTTGGTATAGATTCTTCCTGTTTTGTGGGTTTGTTTGTTTGTTTTTAAAGATTTTTTATTTATTTATCTGAGAGAGAGAGTGGGAGACAGAGAGCATGAGAGGGGGAGGATCAGAGGGAGAAGCAGACTCCCCGCGGAGCAGGGAGTCCAATGCGGGACTCGATCCCGGGACTCCAGGATCATGACCTGAGCCGAAGGCAGTTGCTTAACCAACTGAGCCACCCAGGCGCCCCGGTTTGTTTGTTTTCTTTAAATTTTTTAAAACTATATGTATACTGTTTTGCAATGCATATTTTAAGATATCAGACTGGTGTCATATGAAAATTGTCCTACACTTCACTCGGACAATTTCTGTTGATCAATGCAGGAGCACCATCAGGTGTATTGGATGAGTATTAGCATTATTTCCTTGGTTAAGAGTCCTTGTTGATTGTGAAATGTACCATAGATTTAAAGAAGTAATATAGATGGAGTCAGGGAAGAACAGTACTATGGGAAATGTGTACATTGATAATGGGATGCATCCGAATTTCTGGCACGTGAGGTTATGCATCATAGGATCAAGGAAATTATGATACTTTTCTATTTACAGATGAAGAAATGTAGGTGAGGGGAGTTAGGTGATTTGCCTACAGTAATGGTTAGCAGTTAATGAGTCCTCTGCCTCTAGATTTTATGTTCTTCCTGATATAAAACCTTTGAGTTAGAAAATAGTTCATTTATAAGTATGACTAGACTCAAATATGCCCCTTAAAATTTAAATAGGGTCAACAAAATACCTGAGAAAAAGAAGAGAAAAATTCTCTACCTGTGATAAGGTGCTGGATCAAACTTCTACGCTGATCTAGCCACCACAGATCTCAGAGACTGAGATTTACTCATTTGATTTTTTTAAAAACTTATTTTGTGCTTCAGAGAACAGTCCTTTATTAATAGGTCTAATAGCTCACTTGTGAAGTGCTTCAGAGATTAGATTCACCTTTTCTGGTTTTGCTATACAAGTTTTTAGTACAAGTAATTTCTGTATTTTATCATCAGCTCCCTTTAGGTAACTAGTGTCATTCCTTGAATGTGTTGATGAAGTTCCACTAAGATAGTCACCTTCTTCCTCAACAGATGATTGTACTTGTGTCTTTATAGAGAAAGTGGGGTTTTCATGAGTGACTACCTGGAATCTCCTATGTGCCCCACACATACAAACTTAACTTTTATACTCATTCTTCTCTCCCTACTGTCCCAAGAGTATATGCCACATCCTAAGCTAACTCCTAATTCCATCCCTCCTGCCCTAAGTCTTTCCTTCCCACTTATTTTTTAAAATCAGCATAGAGAATCCTACTCATGTTTCCTAAATTTGGGAGAAATTGTTTTAACCCTGTGTTGCCCTTAGTGATTCTCTTTTTATACTGTATGTATTCTCTCCCCTCTATTCAGTTCATTCATGTACTTTCCTCCATTGATTCAGCTTTGTTTCTCCCAGTAGGCTGTAGGATCACCAGTAATTCCTGCTTGACAGGTACAGAGAATTCCTCTCTCTATTTCGCTTGATTTCTCTTTGATATTTGGCCTAAAATGACTATCTCTGGTCTCTCCACACTTGCTTCTTCCTTAGCTTATGTAATTCTGCTTTCTCTTAGTTCTGCTCTCTGGTATTTATGGGCCATTCTTTCTTTGCCCACATTTTAATTGATGGCATTTCCCAGAGTTCTAGCTTTTGTCTTCTCACTCTGTATGCCTTTTCTGGATGATCTCATTCAAGCCCATTGCTTCAGCTTTTGCCTTGAATTATCATTTACTACCCCACTGTCCACCTTCAAGTTTTCTGATGTTTCTGTCTCATAACGGTCCTATAGGTATTTAGCCTTTGCAGGCCAGAAACAGGCAATCCTTTTAGACTCCTCTGTCACTTTCATTTACTTTATCAAGTAGGTCAAGAAATACATTCTTTTCTCTTAATTTTGCTCAGATAATTCCCTTCCTTAGTTGAGGCTCTCCTTCTTCTACTCCCCCTAGAATGTTATTTTCAAAATGCATATTGTGCTTAAAATTTTCCAGACATCTCCCATTGCCTGTAGGGTAATATATCTGGAAGTTCTTCTAATAAAGCATATATTCCCTTCTCTTTTCTTTGTATCCTCTTGCCTTCTTTGGCTTTAGATATCATCTAGATGCTAACGAATGCCAGATGTATATCTTTAGCCCAGCCTGATCCTCGATGAACACCAGGCTGCTGGCCAACTTGACTCTTCTACTTAGATGTCTCATAGTCCTCTCAGACTTAACTTGTGTCTTCTGCAGAACTTTTGTTTCCTTCAGAAACCCATCCTCAGTCCTTTCTTCTTTTTATTTTTTTTTTAAAGATTTTATTTATTTTTTTGACAGAGCACAAGCAGGGGGAGCAGCAAGCAGAGGGAGAAGGAGAAGCAGGCTCCCCGCCTAGCAGGGAGCCCGATGTGGGACTTGATCCCAGGACCCTGGGATCATGACCTGAGCCGAAGGCAGATGCTTAACTGACTTCAGTCCTTTCTATCTCAGTAAAAGTTACCACCATATAGGCAGTCGCTCAAATAGAAATCTGGAGAGACATTTCTCTCCCTTTCACTCCCACATCCAGGAACCCATTTGATTCCACCTTAGAATATATATCATCTATTAACTTCTCTCCATGTTTATATCACTACCTTAATCCAGCATGAAACCCTTAGGTGGTCTCCCTGCTTTTCTCTTGTCTCTCCACCTCCTCAAACTTTTCTTTATGTAGTTGCCCAACATTTAAGAAGAAATAAAGTCATGGCACTCCCCCTTCATCCCCCCCACACTTTTTTTTTAGTCTCCATTCACTTCCCATTACACTGGGAGTAAAGGACACGCTCTGTCTTCCCTTTGACCCTGAGAAAGTAGACTCTCTACATTATTCTGGACCCTATTTATTTCCTTTGCATTCATTGTAATTGGCAGTTTTATATTTGTGTATTGTGATTATTCTCCCTCCCCTCCGCCCTCTAGACTGTACTCTGTAGAAGGGCAAGACCTATTTTTCATACTGGCACTTGGCACAGTGGCCTACTGGCACCCAGTAACTGCTCAGTCAGTGTTTCTTATGACACACCACAAGTCCCTAGTACACAGCCCTCATCTGTCAAATACCTCTTCATCTGTCGAGACTTAGCTCAGTCTTTGCACCCTATGTGGCACCTCCCTAACCTCACGCATGCCATTATTCCTAGAGTTTAGTTCTTCCCTTCTCTGTACCTACCAGTGTATACTACCATTTCTGGAATTGATTTTTGCAATCAACACATTGTATTATAATTGTTAACTTACCAGTTTCTTCCATTAAGACTTGAACTCATTCAGAGCAGGGACTTTCTGTAAATTTCTGTATCTACAGCTAGCAACCTCTGCATAGTACCTAGGACCCAGTAAATGCTGTATTGATGGAAAGGTGGATTATTAGTGTATGATGCATGAAAATTGACATCTCCCCAGCTCATGGAGAGAATCTGAAACTATGAGGTTTTGAAGAAATAATACAGACAGGTGGTTTGCAAAAGCTTCAACCCAGTCTCCTCTTAGAACCAATATGAGCCAAAGGGAATGGGCTGCATGGAATCTGCAAGGAACAGGACTAGAGAGACTCTGAATCTGGTTCTGGGCACATTTGAGGGGTTCTGTTCTTTGATTTGGGAGAAGAAGAATTCACGAGGTTTCCCCATGGTATGGGTGAACTTCTGTCCATCCTGACCATCCAACTCCATTTGTGCTGACTCCATGCTACCAAAGCAGCTTTTTAACGGATTCCAATCCCAAGCTGAAAGGATTTCATGAGTGACGTGATTGGTATGGTCACTGGAAAGGCACATGTCTCCTGCAAATTTACAAAGTCACATTCTGTCATAAACCTTTTCTATAGAGCTCATTTAGCATGAATCTGTTTGAAGCAGGCACAGTGAAAAATATAAGTTCTAGACCTGTAAAGGTGAAGAAGGCCAGATTCTTGGGCACCCCTCTGAGCCTGACAGCGGCTTTCTAGAAATCATCACTGGCTCATTTCAGCTCACTTTGTGATCAGCTGAGGACATGTTTTAGCATTTTCATGCTTTTGCTTCATGACTGAGGCATTTTGCCTTAAAGGGAAAACGAAACCTATAAGCAAGCTTAATGAATTTCTTAATAGATGAGCATAAACATCTCTAAAATATTGAGCAAATTAACTAGTCTGTAGATATATTATTTTGTATTTATATATTTGAATAGTTGTAAATAGTAGTAGTTGAATTAAGATATTTTTAAAAAGGAAATACACCACGTATTTCCAGATGGATTAGTTGGGGGAAAAGGGTGCCAAAATGTGGCATAGCGTAGGTATTCATAACATAGGAAACATTGCAGCCAAAGTATGTACTTTTATCAAAGCATCGCTGCCAGTAAGTGAACTGGTGGTACTGGAATTTGAACCCAGAACTAAGCCTCCGTTTTGTCACCTGTAAGATGGCCGTAATGATAATAAACTTCAGTAGGTGTTTATGGAAGAGAAACCTAAAACAATTGTACAGAATACAGATATGGTGCTAGTAATAGAAAGGATAATTTTGAAGAGTAATACATAAATATTATTGGTGTTAGTAGTTGCCCTTCGGTGCTCGCTTCAGCAGCACATATACTAAAAGTGGTTGCCCTTTGGCTGTCATCCAATTAACATGAAGAATTAAACCAAGTGGTCTTCAACTGTTAAATCCAAGGAAACACACTGAGTATTATATGAAGTTATTGATTGATTACTTGTAAGTTCTTTCAGGGTAAATCTTTATACTAATGTTGAATGCTTACCAAAAAAAATCACTAAATATTTGAGGAATTTTTTAAAGAGTGAAGTGATGCTGGAAATAAAAAATCATTAGGCTTTTGTTAATAAGTTAATAATAGCTCTGACTGTTTGAGCCTATTTTCTAGCAGTAGTACAAAAAGAAAAACTAAAACTTGGCTTTGATTTGATACTGCTTTTTTATAATGTGTTTTATGAACATTAAGGGCATCACAGTTTATCTGTGCTTCTGTATTGTGACATGTACTGAGTTTATGTTTGTGCCCTGGCTTGAATAGGAAGGAAACATGCCTTTAGAAGATTTACTGGCGTTCTATGGCTATGAACCTGCAATTCCGGCAGTGGCAAATTCCAGTACAAATAGCTCCCCAAGTGAACTTGCTGATGAACTACCAGACATGACACTAGACAAAGTGAGTACAAGCATTTAAAAGAAAAATTCCAAATCCATTACCATTGGCTGTTTTTATTAGTTTCCTTTTCATTAAAAGCATTTTGTATTTCTGAAATGTAAATTTCTTATTGACCCATTGCTCTTTATCATTTTGGTGACCGATTTAAATATTGTTTGGCTTTGATTACACTGCTTTAAAAGTACCAGTAGCTTCTTAATACTTTGTATGTTTGAGCGTTCTCCCATAAAGTTTTTCTTTACTATGTTGACATACAGTATCTAAACTTAGATTTTGCCCTAACTTTTTTTGATCCTCTGAACACTTGAATGCATTGATTAATAAATCCCCCAGAAGCCTTCAATCCAAGCTGGCTTAGATGTGGAGTGGTTGGGGAGAAGTTCTGTTTTCTTGGGCTCTGTGAGTGAAGGCAGCCACAGCAGCCAAGGCCTTGGTGACACATCTGTCACATTGTTGGTTGTGGGGAAGGCATAGTCCCTGCTGAGGGCAGTTCACACAGCCACAGTCTCTGCTAGCTTTCTGTGGTCTCTGGAAAGGGACTCTCAGACAGGGAGAGGAATCCATATCTTGGCACCTCTTCCTGTGAGTTTTGTTGTTTCCCCTTTTCAGTCAGATGTGGTATTAACGTACCACACCTTTAATGACTGTAGTCACTCGGCAAATACTGAGTGCCTATGTACCAGGCACACAGATGACTCTGTACTTAGATAAAAGTTAATTCAAACGTGTTGCTTTTAAAATTATATCTCTAGTCAGAGTTTTTCATTGGTTAGATTTTTTTAATTATTGGAAGAGAAGAGTTCGGGGCATTTTTTGGTTTTATTTATTTACGTTGGTAGAAAGTGAGTTTAATTGTTAATCACTTAGACATAAGATTATTTTTGTTGTAAATTCGCTAAAAATTAGCTTGCAGGTTCAGATAAGCTTTCTGCTTATGCATAAGTTAGGCAGATTTTTTAAGTGTATAATATAGTTATTAAATATTATATGTAATTAAATATTGTTATTAAATATGTATATGAAGTAAATTATAGGAGCATTTCAGATTTACTTCTCTCAAAAGGGGCCTTCAACAGTTCTTAATTGTATCATAATACATTGTATGTTTATGAATAATAAGAAATTGATGAAGTCTAATTTCCTTTTTTTAAGTAAAAAATTTTTTTATGAGATGTAGTAATTTCTAACTCTAGCATTGCATTCTTATTCTTACAGGAGGAAATAGCAAAAGACCTGTTGTCGGGTGATGATGAGGAAACTCAGTCTTCTGCAGATGATCTGACACCGTCTGTGACTTCCCATGAAACTTCCGATTTCTTCCCTAGGCCTTTACGATGTAAGAAGCTCAGTCATTACTGATGAGTAGTAACACTGATACTCTGGCTCCAGTGCATTTTATGGCATTCGCTAGCTCATCAGACTTAAAACAAAACAAAACAAATCGTTCGTCAGAATATTCTAAGTGTTTTACTTAATGGAAATACAGTTCTATTACAATCCTGATAACGACTATAACTTTTTATTGGGATAGAGGTGAACCAACATGTCGTTTTAAAACCTAAAACATTTGGTTAGTTTTGCAAGGCTATTTTCTTTCCCAAGATTCATCTGTTGCTATCGTAACCAATCATAGTTCTTCAGCCATGAAATTTTATGGACATTTTTTGGACTTGTTTTAAAAGGTCCTTTACTCTCCTGGTTTTGAAAACCATCAGATGCTCAGTAACTATTTTTTTATGTCTTTAGTGATTTATTTAATTCTCTTTTTCTTTTTAGTTCTTGGTGTTATCCCTTAATGTATATCAGTAATATTTAAAAGGTCTTTGAAGTGAAATAATTTCTTATCTGCAGCCTTGCTTATTTTTTAGGTATTTTGGTCATAGAAGAACTGTTCACTTAACAAATGCAAATACACATACAGGTGTATGTGTGCAAAAACATAATTTTGATGGAGTTAATGTACACCTCTTTGTCCCATTCTGGGTTAGCATAATAAGAACTCTATTGCTTTCTGTTCTTTTTTAAGGTGACCATAGTGGTTTTCCTTTTGCCTTCCCAAACTATTTGACCGTAGAACAAAAAATTTTAAGGTACCATACACTTCCTTAGTATTTTCAGTTTCTTGTTTTGACTAGTGTTAAAATGTGAGAATAGTACAAGAAGTTGAGTATATTTGTGCTAATCTCATTCATTCAAATGATTTTTTATAAAATGCCACATGCCAGGCACGTGCTGCAAAAATAGGCAATAAAAACCTTTTTAAAATTTAATTTTCTTTTTTTAAGCAAATACTACATATGATGGAGATAAGGAATCAGAAGTTGAAGATGTTGAAACAGACAGTGGTAACTCACCTGAAGATTTGAGGAAAGTAAGTTGAGTTACTATCATAATAACTTAGTAGACAGTTTGGACTAAAGTAGCTTTTTTCATTTCTGAAGTAATTTAAGATAATGTTGCTGTTGTAAGATGAAATTTCTTTTGACTTGTAGTAATTCAATGAGTTGGAACTTGTTTTTTAGTATATTTTTATAAGTTGTTTTTACTTCTAAATTTTCTTGTAGGAAATAATGATTGGTTTACAGTATCAGGCAGAGATTCCCCCTTACCTTGGAGAGTATGTTGGTGATGAGAAAGGTAAGTAAGATTTTTGGTTTTGATTTTGATAATATATGGTAGGCCAAGTTATCCCTTAATAGTTTAATTATTTGATTACATACCAACCTTGGCAGTATACATTAATTATACATTATACATAAAGTAATTATACATTAATTTTTTTTTTGAAAGATTTTAAAGCAGGGGGAGCTGCAGAAGGAGGGGGAGTAGCCGACTCCCCACCAAGCAGAGAGCCCAATGCAGGGCTCGATCCCAGAATGCTGGGATCATAACCTGAGCCAAAGGCAGATGCTTAGCCAGCTGAGCCACCCAGGTGCCCATCAACCTTGGCAGAATAAAGATAGAGTTGGAGTCAGCGAAAGTTTGGGCCTGACTCAGGAATAATATATCAGAATTAACGCTGAGACTCAGAGAACCACTTCTGTCTCTGTACAGTGCTTCTTAGCCTTATGGGTATGCTAAGGCACCAGGTAGGGTAGTGGAACGCCTCTGCAGGTGCATCTGCTTGACCTACATCCCACTCTAGTAGAAGTGGGTAGAATCTTATAACCTGAGATAATGAGCACATTAGAGATAAAATCTCTTGGAAAGAAAATTCTTGATGAATAAAGACTCTAGAAGAAATTCTCCTGTGTAAGCCCTGAAAGAGAAGGTGGTAGAACACAAGGATTCCCTTTCTTTTTTTGTACACCCCTACTTAAGTGTAATCAGTTTTTCTTCGCATTTTTGGTAGATCCCAGTTATAGCTGGTCTCGAAAATGTGGTGGAAAGTAAAAATACAGGTATCTTTCCCTAGCTGAACTTGGGAAGCATATAGATTTGGCCGTGTGCATTTGACCTTTTCCCTAAGAAGTCGATTTGTCCCTGTGACATCGTGGGGCCAACACAGCACAGCGACACAGCCCTTCCTGAGTTTTGCTTTTTTCCTTTGCCCTGTTAGGTCATCTTCCATTTAAAGGAAGGGGAGAGTGGCTACCCTAGGGTTGTTAGCATTGGCAGCCCCTAATAACAATGTTTTCCTAAACTGCTTTCGAAATGATGTTGTCCCAGGGAAGCAAAACAGTGGCTGATATTCAGATGACCCAGCCTCTCCATCCCCCCACCCAAATGACACACACCCTTGACGTCAGAACATGCTCAGCCACGTCAGTTCTTAGATTAAACATAATGGATGTAATCCTCTCTCACTTGTACACATTCAGGAGGGAAGCTCTACCTTCTCTATCCTTAGAGGGGATAGACCCAAACTGTTTTACCTATTTCAGTTATGACAAGGAGGAGAGGAATTTACATCAAAAGTCAGTCTTACTGGTTCATAGGCACATTTTATTTTTACCTTTCCTGCTCACCGGGAGCGATAATGCCTGCCTCACACAATTGTGAATATAAAGCACTGATCCTGGTCCCTGGTACATAGGGAGCTTTCAGTAAATTATTTTATTAGCTATATTTAGTACTTATCCTACACTTGAAGAATGCATTGCACTTGAAGCAATGGGATAAATATTTGGGCCATCTGTGTTACTTTAGTGTGTGAAGTAGAAGCTTTAAGTATGGTGGCAATGTGTGCATTAATAATATATATATCTTGTTTTAGTGACACTCTGCTTATTAATGTATCAACCTCTTTAAGAGATTTTGGAAAGTTTACTTCTCTTACTGTTAATCATTCTTTTCCATTTTTGATGAATGTGCATCCTCCTTTAAAATTCACCCTTTGGGAGGAAATTAGTAAAGTAAAAATCTACCTTTCTTAGGTATTTCATCATTGGCAGATATTTTGGCTTTTATTTATTTTTGTGTGTTTTATTTGTTTGCAGTTTTTAACCTGTATACACATCATAGAGGCAGAGTTCAAGAGGCTATTAAAGAATTTATACAGGTTATTTTTACCCCCTCATTAGGAGAATATAAAACACCCTTCTGGGTTTTACATTAGATTTCACTAGGCATAGAAAGCCTTCTGATTGGATAGTAAATCAGCCAGTGAGAAAGCTGCTTGCTGTAGCCCCTGGACCACTTGGCCCTTAATAAAGTTAAAAAAAAAAAATTATACCTTTACCAGTGGGTCGCGAGACAATCAAATTGCTGCTGTCGTCAAAGTTAGTTGTCCCAGTGTATAGCGTATCAAAGAAGAGGAAGAGCAGTTTGTATGCATCTAGGAGTATGTTCACTATTTTTAATGTGTTAATGGGATTTTCTTTATCAGTGTCTGAAAATGAAGACCAGTTACTTTGGCGTCCTGGTGTGGTTTTGGAGAGCAAAGTTAAGGAGTACCTTGTTGAGACCTCATTAAGAACTGGAAATGAAAAAATAATGGATAGGATATCTGCAGGAACACACACAAGGGACAATGAACAGGTATACTTTAACTTCTGTTGAAACAGCAGCTAACTAATCTCTTCTTGATTTTCCTTTTTTTGGGGGGGGGGGGGAACGGGGGTGGGGATCAGAGAGAATCTTAAGCAGGCTCCACGCCAGCCCAGAGCGTGACGAGGGGCTTAATCTTACAACCCTAAAGATCATGATCTGAGCCGAAATCAGGAGTCAGATGCTTGACCGACTAAGCCACCTAGGCACCGTTCTTGATTTTCTTATATGTGATTCAGGTATTTCTTACGTGTGAACTGGATATCTCTCTTTCTATAGATTTTTAAAACTTGGAAAACACTGGTTAAGAAAAGTCCCAAGACCTAGTGATAACTACTCCATATTGTTTCACGTTTTCTCTTCTGGTCCTTTCTTCTCTGTGTATGCACATATCTTAATTTGAATCACTTATTTTCCTTGGCACTGAGAATTCTTTACTATCTCGTTCCTGATGACGGAATAGTCCATCCTGTAGCTGTAATATCACTTATTTAAACATTCTCTATGGTTGGACTTTAGATTTTATAATAAAGGTATTTTTTTGGATTATTCTTGAACTCTGTTCAGGAAGTGTTGAAAAGTATTGCCTATTAAGATTGTATAAATTTGCTTTAGGAGCATTTGTTAAGCACTGTGTACCTATAGTTGCAGGATACTCTTGATTGTATGTGGGATGGGGCTGGAAGTATTGCCTACTAAGGGTTTTTTTTGGATGCCCCTGGTTTTGCCTTCTGACATCATTTTGCCCCTCTCGTATACTTTTCACTCTGTATCTTTAGCCTCAATGATCCTAACTGAAATGAATATCCAGAGATAGTTGGATTCAGACTTGAATTCCCAAGTAACATACAGAAGTCATAGTAGTTGAATTTCAGAGTAGCTTTGCAGCTGTCAAAAAGAATCCCCACTGGGTTTTTGTACTGATAGTCCATTAAACTGTAAATTAATTTTGGAAGAATTAGTACCTTTAAAACATTAAACCTTCCAGTTCAAGAACATGATCTGACTCTCTATGTATTTGACTTTTTTAATCACTCAGTGTTTTTGTTTGTTTGGACATCACATGCATCTAATTAACTTAATTTGTCAATATCTTAAATATTTATGTGTATTTAATACTTTTGTTAATGGGATCTATAATAATTATATACGGTTAATATAGAGAAATACCAATTTTTTAAAAATTTAATTTTTCTCAAGCTAGTGAAACTAGTAATTTTTCAGTTGTTTTTATCAGGCTTTCTAGTCTTAAAGTCATTATTGAATTATACCTTGGTTCCTTCCTTACCATTTATTATATCTCTTACTCCTATTACTATCTTACTGCATTAGCCATAACTCTCAGAGACTTTTGGTAGTGGTAGTGATTTGAGGCCTGCTTTTGATGGGAGGTAATATATCTAAGGTTTTTACATTAAGAATAATACCAGTGCTTGGTTTGATATAGGCTGTCTTTATTATACTAAGGTAGTAATCATCCACTTACACTTATTATGGTTTTTGTCTTTTTAAAATTAGAAATGGATACTGATTTATCAGATGCTTTTTTAGCAGCTGGATTGTTTTTTAATGATTATGTTCTGATTATTAGCCTATTGATGTATTAATAGATTTACTAATATTGAGCCATCTTTGCCTTTCTTGGAAATTACTTGGGAAGGTGGATTATTAAATAACTTCCAGTTAAGTTCTCTCCACTGCTATTTAGTATATTTGTAATTCCAAACAGATTTAATGAGAAGAAATCCTAATTTTAAGAAAATGACACCCTTCATAGTAGACCATGAGACCATTATAAACCCTAGTCACTCAGGTACCCATCCTTCTATTCTAGGCCTGCTGCTGTTCCCTCTTATTAACACTCTAAAAGACAGGGAGTAGGTGATACCAAGAAATAAGACCATAGTTCTAATTTTTCCCAACTAGAAAAAAATCATCTAAAATAGGGAAATTGCCCAGCTCAGATGACCTGGCAAAAAAAAAAAAAAAAAAAAAAAAGAACGATACTGGTAGATGACTTCTGAGGGGTAGAGTGAAAATGAACAAACTCCTGGGATACCAGAGTCCATCACCAGGACAGTTAAGTAGACTAAATGTTTCGGCAAGCATACCCCTAAATGTCTTGCATTTAGAGAGCATTTCAGACAGTATTTGTCAAGACTCTTACTAGTCCTGGTGTTTTTTTGTCTGTTTGTTTTAATGCTGTTGTTAAGTGTGAATTTCTGGTAATTTTTATTGGATAGGTGTTTTTTTTTTTTTTTCTTTATCTTGTAGGCATTATATGAACTTCTCAAGTGTAACCATAATATAAAGGAAGCAATTGAAAGGTACTGCTGCAACGGAAAGGCATCTCAAGGTGAGGAACTCTTGGGATCAAGAGAGGGAAATGAAAGGGGATGCTCATTTGGGGATTAGAATAACAAAGTATTGTAAAGGATGGAGCAGTCCTATTACACTTTTGTAAGATCTTTGTTCATCTTCATAGCCAATAATTTTTTCCTTTTCTTGCCCTCTATTTTTAGACGTACCAGAGATTGTTCAAATACAAATTAGTTACCCCCCTGTCACCTCCACTTTCTTGAAGAAATAGTTACAGAACAAAGCAGACCCCAGAGATGACAATATATCCAAAGTAATTAAAAAGAACGATTTTATGATTTCATTGAAAAGAAAAGTTGTTTTTTCTTTTTTTTAAACCAAACAGGAAATGAAAAGGAGATTAAAGATAAAAAAACATGTATTATAATATATTCCATTGAATTTATTACAAGGAAGGTATTTTTAGTAATCATGTAATAAAATTTTTACGATACTTAGGCTTTGTTTTGTGTGTGTCGGGGAAAATGGTTAACTTTAATTTCAGTAGTTTTGTCATTATATAAATAATTGCATGCACCATAGCTTTCATTAAGTATATATAGAGTGAAATAATACTCAGTAATAGTATATAAGTGATTTGGAAAAATAGAAAAGCTGAAAACAGCACATTTAAACTTGTAGGTTGAGATAGCCTGTTGAAATGTTTTCTTATAAAAGTTGCTTTTTTGAGAAAATTATTTTTAAGCTCTCCTAATCTCAAAAACTAAATACTGGTTTTTACTTTAGTTCAAACTATGTTTTATCTTTATGGTGGACTACTCTTTTTTTTTTTTTAAGATTTTATTTATTTATTTGACAGAGGCACAGGAGAGCAGGAACACAAGTAGGAGGAGTGGGAGAGGGAGAAGCAGGCCTCTCGCTGAGCAGGGAGCCCAATGCGGGGCTCGATCCCAGGACCCTGGGATCATGACCCGAGCTGAAGGCAGACGCTTAATGACTGAGCCACCCTGGCGACCCTGTGGTGGACTACTCTTGATGGGGACCTGGTCCCCATTGTCTTTGAATGAAGGACTTCAGGTTTCCTCTGCCCCAAACAGATTTGAGGTCACTCACATTAGCGTCTTCTGAGAAGTTAAACGGGATTTAGTCTTGAGAGCATGGGCTGTTTCTTATTCCCACTGGATTTCCAGAGTGTAGTACTCTGCAAACTGACTTTAAATACATATGTATTGATTATTTATGGTCTTTAATTAAAAGCACTATGGTTTTGATATAATATCAAAATGAGGCTTTTTTTCCTGTCATAAAGGAAATAACCTTTTTTTTAATTTGAAAAAATATATGCTCATTGTTTAAAAAAGTCAGAAAAACAATGCGTATAAATTATAGAAAAACATTACATTCTTATCCTTCCATGTAGAGGAGAAAACCCCAGTGTTTATATTTTGGTATTGTTGATTTTTAAATAAGATTGTATTGTGCTTACTTTTGGTAATCCTAACGGAAATCCCCTGCATACAGAACTGTGTGTGTGTGTGTGTGTGTGTGCGCGCGTGTGTTTGTGAGAGAGGGATAGTTAACGGCCTTTTATAGGGGAAACATACTGAAAGTAAACTAGCAATTCATATAAAAGAGCTCTGAGGCCAATGAAGTTTCTTTAATTTCTTTAGAAGGAATGACTGCGTGGACAGAAGAAGAATGCCGGAGCTTTGAACATGCACTCATGCTTTTTGGAAAAGATTTTCATCTTATACAGAAGAATAAGGTAAGTTAGGCAGAGTAGTACAGATTGCTTAATAATGACAGTGAATAGAAGCACATAAGTTTTAAGTCACTTGGGTAGGGAAAAAAAAGGAAGAATTTGTTAATGCTTTCCTGACGTTAGCATTTCTTATATTGCTTTACACGTGACTGGGATTGGCCCCGGCCTGCTTGTGGGATGGCTGATAGAGGACTCACCTATCTTTTGACATACGTAGTTGTTACACTGTACTCATGGAGAATGGATTGACTGTTTTCTAGGTAGTCTTACTTTTCGTCCGTTTTCCTTGACTTTGATTTCTTTCTAAGCTATTCAGATGTTTGTGGCCTCAGAAATGTTTCTCTTTAGCAGCCAGAACTGCAGTTGCTGAAAGAAGAAACATTGATACTAAAACCAACTATAAGTGTTCTAATAACATCAAATGCTGGCAAGAATGTGGAGCAACAGGAACTCTCATTCATTACTGATGGGAATGCAAAATAGTATGGCACCTTTAGAAGACAGTTTGGCATTTTCTTACAAAGCTAACCATACTCTTAACATATGATCCAATGGTTGTACTCATTGGTATTTACACAAAAGAGTTGAAAATTTATATCCACACAAAATGTTAATAGCACATTTAATCATAATTGCCAGAACTTGGAGACAAGTAAGGTGTCCTTTGAGGTGGATGGATAAATACATTGTGACACATCCAAACACTGGCATATAATTCAGTTCTAAAAGGAATGAGCTATTAAGCCACAAAAAGACATGAGGTGACCTTTAAATGCATATTGTTAAGTCAAGGAAGCCAATCTGGAAAGGTTATCTCCTGTGTGATTTCAACTATATGACATTCTGGAAAAGGCAAAACTGTGGAGACAGTAAATAGATCAGTGGTTTCAAGGTTTATCATAGAGGGAGGGATGAATAGGCACAGTACAGAGGATTTTTAGGGCAGTGGAACTATTTTGTATGATACTCTAATGGTGGATATATGTCAATATATATTTGTCATTACCTATATGATGTATAATACCTGAGTGAACCCTAATGTAAATGATGGACTTTGGGTAATAAAGATGTGTGGGTGTAGATTCATCGATTGTAACATGTACCACTGTGGTGGGAAATTGATAGTGGAGGAAGCTGTGCATATTTGGGAGCAGAAGATGGTATGTGGGAACTCTGTACTTTCTGCTCACATCAGCTGTGAACCTAAAACTGTTCTAAAAAGTAAAGTGAGTTTTTTAAAAAGTGTGTGTGAATGTGTATATTCCAATAGTTTGGAATAATTAAGTTTCATTAAAGTATGGTTTATTATTATCTTTTTTCATCCTAAAGGAACATAAGATTCTGAAGTATTTAGGTGGGTAGGTCAATATTTTATTCCTTTTTCTTTTTCATTAATAGACTTTATTTTTTAGAGTAATTTATGGTTTACAGAAAAATAGATCAGAAAGTACATAGGATTCCCATATGCCCCCTTTCCCCCATATACACAGCTTCCACTATTATTAATATTTTACATTAGTGTGATACATTTGTTATAATTAATGAACCAATATTGATATATTATTATTAACTGAAGTCCATGGTTCACTTTTTGTGTTGTATGGTTCTGACAAGTGTGTAATGATTTGTACCATTACATAGTATCATACAGAATAGTTTCACAGTCCTAAAAATGCCTTGTACTACAACCAATTCCATTCTATTCCTCTCTCCCTTCCTCCAGCCCTACCCCAACACCTGGCTTTTTACTGTCTCTATGCTTTTGCCATTTCAGAATGTCATATGGTTGGAATCATATACTATGTAGCCTTTATTGCTCCTTTGGCTAAACACCTAAATATTTCATTTTTGGGGTGCTAATGTGAATGGTATTGTATTTTTTAATACAATTGGCTTCTTTGACTTATGCATTTAAGGGTTTCTTCGTGTCATTTCATGGCTTGATAGTGCATGTCTTATCACATTTCTTTTTACTCCATTGTATGGATATACCAGTTTATCCATTCACCGCTTGAGGCACATCGTGGTCCCGTTCAAGTTTTGATAGTTACAAGCTGCTATAAACACCTGGTGTGAAGGTTTTTGCATGGACTTTCAGCTCCTTTGGCTAAATGCCAATGAGTGGGATTGCTGGATTCTATGGTGAGAGTATGTTTGGTTTTTTAGAAAACCTTCACAATGTCTGCTCAAGTGGCTTTACCATTTTGCATTCCCACCAGCACTGCGAGTTCCTCTTGCTCCATATCCTTCCAGCATTTGGTGTTGTCAGGGTTTTAGATTTTGGCTGTTAATAATAGTTGTGTAGTGTATCTTGTTGTTTTCATTTGCATTTCTCTGATGACATAAGATGTGGACTATCTTTTCATTTGCTTATTTGCCATCTGTGTCTCTTCTTTGTGAGGTGTCTGGTAAGGCCTTTAGCCTATTTTTTAATTGAGTGGTTTGTTGCCTTACTGTAAAGTTTTAAGTGCTCTTTACACATTTTGGATAATAGTCCTTTATCACATGTGTGTTTTGCAACTATTTTCTCCCTCTATATGGCTCTTCATTCTCCTAACAGTGTCTTTTGCAAAGTAGAAGGTTTTAATTTTAGTGAATTTCAACTAATCAGATTTTTTTTTACCGATCATGCTTTTAGTGTTACATCTAAAAAGTCATTGTCATCCCCAAAGTCATCTAGCTTTTCTCCTATGTTCTCTCCTAGGAGCTTTATAGTTTTGCATTTCACATTTATGTCTATATTCCATTTTTAGTTTATTTTTGTGAAAGTTATTAAGATCTGTGTCTAGCTTCTTTCTCTTTCTCTTTCTTTTTCTTTCTTTCTTTCTTTTTTTTGTTTTTGCATACGGATGTCCAGTTGTTCTAACACCATTTGTTTAGAAGGCTATCCTTCGTTGCATCGCCTTTACTCTTTATTAAAGTTAGTTGACTGCATTTGTGTGGTTCTATTTCTGGGCTCTCCATTCTCTTGCGTTAATCTGTCTCTTTTTTTGCCAGTAGACCGCTGTCTTGACTACCATAACTTTATAGTAAGTCTTGAAGTTGGGTAGTGTCATTCCTCCAACTTTGTACTTCTCTCTCAATATTGTGTTGGCTACTCTGTTTTTTTGCCTTTCCATATAAACTTTAGAATTAGTTTGTCACTACTTACCCAGTAACTTGCTGGGATTTTGATTGGGATTGCTCTGAAGCTGTAGGTTGAGTTGGGAAGAACTGACATCTTAACAGCCATGAGTCTTCCTACCCATGAATGTGGAATATTTCTCCATTTATTTAGATCTCTGATTTCTTTAATCATGGTTTTATAGTTTTCCTCATGTATGTCTTGCATGTAGTTTGTTAGATTTGTACCTAAATATTTCATTTTTGGGTGCTAATGTGAATGGTATTGTATTTTTTAATTTCAGTATTGGTTTTTCACTGTTGGTATATAGGCAAGCAATTGACTTTTGCATATTAACCTTGTATCCTGCAACCTAGCTATAATCATTTATTAGTTCCATGAATGTTTTGCTGATTCTTGGAATTTTCTATTTAGACAGTCATGTCATCTGTGAACAGAGACAGTTTTATTTCTTCCTTCTCAACTTGTATACCTTTTATTTTTTTCTTGTCTTGCTGCATTTGCTAGACCTTCCAGTAAGATGTTGAATAGTTTAGTGCCTTTTTGTATGTATGAAAACCTAGTGTTTTCTCAAAGATGAGATGAAGTATTTAATTTAATGAGTAGATAAAACATTTTTCAAGAAGTCTGGGTTGTTCAAGTCAAAGTAAAACATAAGTTTTGCGTAAAAATGACTTATGAAATCTATTCATTTCCTAAATAATTAAGTTCTCCCATTTACCAGACGTTTTAAGTGCTAGAGGTACATCAGTGAATAAGACAGGAAAGGTCTCTGTCCCCAGAAAGCCTGTGTTTGCCACAAAGACTTAAACTGTATGATGTTTATTGAAATGTATACTTTATTTCTTGGCTTAAAAAGCTTGTTCCTTATGTTATGAACTCTGTCATGCTCACTAATCAGGATAGAGACTCTGAAACTTCTTTATTGGATACTGATTAAGTAGTGGAGAAAGTATTTATTAGATAAGGATACAGAATTTTGTCTGTATGTCTGAACTCATACCTGTAGCTGTATATAGTTTGAGCAGCCCTAGTCTGGATGTGGAGCCACGTTGGCAAGGCTCAGATTTTATGGTTTTGTTGTTGTTTTTACCAAACTCTGTTGGAGTGGTGAACCAAACCCATGTTGAAGGAAAACACCCTGCCGTTAGGTAACAAATCATCTTAAACTGCAGATGCAGTTGCGTGCGGCTCCCTTTTCTAAGGGTTCTGCATCTCTCTTGCATTATGGAACCCTTTGATAATCTGATGAAGCTGCAGCCCTTCTCCCCAGAAAAGTATACCTGCATATAATTTTGGGATTTAATAGATGCCAGTGAATCCCATTCGTGGACCCCTCAGGGTTAAGAAGGACGCTGCTGCTGTCAGAATCACAGTGAGAGTTCAGTGAGGAAAAGTAAAGGTTGCCACTGTTTCAAGATTTTCAGTAAAGGTGTAAGATCATTTCTGGATACACATTTTATAAATGAATAGATTCTGATTTAAATAACAAACCTTGAACTTTTGAAGGTATCCTTATTATTGAAAATGTAAATGTAATGACATTTGACTATTAAATGTTCAGAATTTATAATTGGGAGGATAGAAAATAAGACCCATGGATTGAAACTACAGTGTTGTTAAAAAAAAAAAAAAAAGGTGGGGCGCCCGGGTGGCTCAGTTGTTAAGCATCTGCCTTCGGCTCAGGTCATGATCCCAGGGTCCTGGGATCGAGGCCGATTGGGCTCCCTGCTCACTGGGGAGTCCGCTTCTCCCTCTACCTCTGCAGCTCCCCCTGCTTGTGTGGGTGCGCACGCGCCCTCTCTGTCAAATAAACAAAATCTTTAAAAAAAGAAGTTACTGAAAAATGGGTTGGGTCTATTGGTTTCTATTTAAAATTTTAACTTTTTTTTTTGTTAGGTGAGAACTAGAACAGTTGCTGAATGTGTAGCATTCTACTATATGTGGAAGAAATCTGAACGTTATGATTACTTTGCTCAACAGACAAGATTTGGAAAGAAACGATATAACCATCACCCTGGAGTTACGTAAGTACTGTGGGGTTGACTTTAGAGACTTCTGTTTTTAACTGTGATAGGCAGTCTTGAAGTTACCGGGGTATGTTTTTCAGGGACTATATGGATCGTTTGGTAGATGAAACAGAAGCTCTGGGTTCGACAGTAAATTCTTCAGCCTTAACTTCTAATCGACCTGAGCCTCTTCCTGATCAACAGCTGAACATTCTCAACTCTTTCACTGCCAGTGACTTGACAGGTAAAATGAGCATCTTTTTGTGTTTGTTAGCCTACGGCAAAATTGTGTCATCTTTGTTTCATGACATGGGACCACTTCCTTAAACCATTTTCCATTTCTTTTTAGCTCTGACCAACAGTGTGGCAACCGTCTGCAACCCCCCAGATGTGAATTGTTTGGATGATAGCTTTCCTCCACTGGGCAACACACCCCGTGGACAAGTCAATCATGTGCCTGTCGTAACAGAGGAGTTACTCACCCTGCCGAGCAATGGGGAAAGTGATTGTTTTAATTTATTTGAGACTGGATTTTATCACTCGGAGCTAAACCCCATGAACATATGCAGTGAAGAGTCAGAAAGACCGGCAAAGAGATTGAAAATGGGCATTGCTGTTCCTGAATCCTTTATGAATGAGGTTTCTGTAAATAATTTGGGTGTGGACTTTGAAAACCACACACATCACATCACCAGTGCCAAAATGGCCGTCTCTGTGGCTGACTTTGGCAGTCTGTCTGCCAGCGAGACCAATGGTTTCATCAGTGCCCATGCTCTGCATCAGCATGCCGCTCTTCCCTCTGAGTGACGGGAGCGGGGGGCCCAGAAGCAGTGGGTGTGCAGTACCAATAAACTTGAGGAAAGGGTCAGGTCTGCTTAGTCTTTCACTGGAAGTTTGAACCTTTTCACTATGACATCAGTGATGTCAGTATGTATAGAACTATATCTTGATTTATCAAGAGTATTTTCATTTTTCAATCCATAAATGTGGAAATGAACTATGATCAGCAGAGTTGGGAACTAAGATTGAACTCTGTGGTGCAGCTTTAAGCTCTGCTTATCTCTTCCTCATCCCCCAGTACCTCTTCTCCACTCCCTTCTTTTTCTATTCTTTTCTGTTCCCCACTGCCCTCACTCCCAGTTTTAAAACCTGTAGACAGAGGCCACCAGCTCAAAACCAGCACAGATGTTCTGAACTGAATGGAGTGGCTTCTTTTCGTGTAAATTCCTTTTGCCGTAATGGATGCAGTGGAATAACAATGTTTACAGGTACCGATCCCAATCCCTGCTCAATGTAGCATTTTTTGGTTTTATTTTCTTAATTAAATAAAAGCAGGGGTAGGTTTCTTTAAACTGCACAAACATGCAAGGATTTTTTTAAAACGGAAACTTCTCTCATGTTATTCAACTAGAGCACTTCAGTTTACAAAACAGCAAGTCCATCTTTATGGAAGCCAGCACGAGGAACTGCGTGCAAATTATGAAGACGCTTGCTTGGATCCTGTTTTAAAATTCTAGACCAGGGCTACCTTACACAGAATCGGTCATTTTACTGTGGGAAGAGTTCTGTGTACCTTCGTTTATTGGCTAAAAATTTGGCATTTGAAGATGTGGTATTCAGTTGGGGTTTTGTCCACCATTGTCAAGATTATAATTGTGAAAATCATACTGGTCATTGATAATTTAGTTTATCCTGAGGCAACTGACTCACAAAACCTAGGATGTTGCCACTCAATGGTTTACATTTTGGGACATTTCTTAAGTTGTTTGTAGCACTGCAGTTCAAAGTGTTAATATTTTGGAGGGACTTCTAGATTTTACACTTAATGCAGTAGAACCTTGAAGTATATTTAAACTTTTTTGTTTAGCTTGAACAGTTGGTGAGAAAAATGTGAGTTTCTATCTGAAATAGAATGGTACTTTACCACTTTAAGTTTTAAAAAGAGATAGACGTTCAGATGCATCTCAAACTCAGTTTTATTTTTATTCCAGACATCATGAATGAGAAGCCATTGTCCTAAGCTTTGGCCATTTTTGCTCTCTAGATATGCATCTTTAAGTTAAAAGGTGAATTCAAACAATACGTAATACAGTATTAGGGTGTAATAAGGTTTGCTTTTATAGTTCAGTTAAGACAATTTTGCTTTGGGTTTTTTTTGGGGGGGGCACCGTCTTAATTTCCAATTTCTGCTAGTTGTCTTGCTTTGCAAAAAACTTAAATGTTTGGCTGCATTGCTCATATTTGTAAGAATAAGTCGCTTCAAGGTTGTGCTGACGAGTAGATAGGTTGTAGTGACCTTAGTAGTGATGGAAAGGGAGGGTATTTATTATACAAACTGTGAACTGCAATGACATCCTTAGTTTTGGATGATGTGTATTCTTATTTTTTCTTTGCAGCGTTTTAATGAAGATTGCTTTGAAGTGTTTACGCAGTAGTATATTTACTATAAAATTTAGTTTAGCACAGTGGACAAAAGTAGTTAAATTAATAACTTAAAATCAGTCTCTAATTTATACATCTAAAGTCTAGCATTCCTGTATGCACACAGTAAATAATGGGTAGCCTGGGCTCTGTGTTGCTTTCAGATATTTTTATCCAAGTTCTCAGCTTCTTATTGCTGTGGTGTTGTGCTAAACTTTGAACCTTATTTCTTCTGTTAAAAATCAGTATACCTTTTATAATTTAGTAAGATACTGGCCATAATCTTCCATTGTTATAACTTTGATTTTCACTCTGGGTTTACAGTGGCTGGTTTGTCTAAAGTAATTTACACAAAGATGACTGAATGCTAATACCAGTTGCACTTAAATGAACATGCCCATTCTCAGTAGCTGATGCAGTAACATATTCAGTTTATCTATGCATTGCTGGGATCTTGATATAAGATGGAAACAGTGTTTCTTATCTAAAGTTTTGATTATCAGCAAGTTGAATGGACACTTTAGTTATTTAAATAAAGATTTTTGACCAAAATCCAGAAAATGATATGAGAGAAAAATAAATTCCAGCTAAATAGATTTTTAAATGTCATTCTGATTTTAGCCTCTTAGAGAGTGCTAACTAGCTGGTAACGTTTACTTTTAATTCCTTGTTAAAATGAGGCAATAATTTGCAAGATTTTTGTATATATATGTAAATTCTTCATATCTTTTTAGATCTAATTCAATATTTTCTGACTGCTTCTGCCATGTATAAATACCATTTTTGTGCATGTTTGATGTGACATTCATAAATTGTACCACTATGACTTTATCCATGTAAAATAGCTATTTATTGAATTTTCTTTTGAACGCTGGGTTTACTGGGTTGTTTTTTTCCTCCAGTTAAGCATCTTAACAGAGAATTTGTTACTGTTTATTAGAAGAATTGCGTTTGAGAGCATGAAAATTACTGATTTGCAATTTCATGAAGAAACAATAATGCCTTTATTATCAAGTGTTAAGCACAATTCTTATAACAAACTGTGATAAATTCTTTTTTTCTTTTGCCGCATTATTTTCTTATGAACAAACCAAAAATCCATGGTGAGCTGTTGCATTGTTGGCTGATGTATCTTTTATGTACAGGGAATTTGAAGAGGACAGCGGATTCATTTAGAAGTGTAACTGGTGCTGTGATTATAGCAATACTTTACTTTTGTTAGTCGTACTTCATCTTTTCCATGCTAGCTTTTTAAATGTTTAGTTTTCCTCTTGTCATGGTCAATTGCTGAATTTACTTGAAGGATGTAGAATACTGTTTAAACAATACTAAAGTGTGTACAATTAGGTCAAAGAATTGTGCAATTGTTTCCTTTTTAATTTTAAAATTGAGGGTCATAAATATTTGAGAACATCAGATCTAATAGAGCATAGTGATACCATTTAATTTAACCAAAGTCTCTAGTGAATATTTCAACTTTGAATGTAAACTAATGAATAAACCTGACCACCAAGGAGATTGTTTGCCCAGAGTTTCAAAGCACATTGCCTACAAATGGAAATTGAAATAATTTATAAAAATATTGACATTACTATGTTTTTTAAAAAGTTCTTAATTTTTTCACTAAAAGGAGGAAACTATTAGTTTTATTGTTAAATATGGTAGATATTAAAATTCCTCTTAGATGACCAGTGATTCCAGTTGTCCCAGTTTGAAATAAGTACCCTGTGAGTATGAGATTAATTAGTGACAATCACAACAAGTTTTAGTATCAGATGTTCAAGAGGAAGTTGCTATTGTTGCATTGATTTTAATATTTGTACATAAACACTGATTTTTTTGAGCATTATTTTGTATTTGTTGTACTTTAATACCTGGTGTACAGTTCCAGAAATAAAAATCTGGAAATCTTTTTTTTTCTTGGTTCGTGTGAGTATTTGTCATAATTGGATACTTATTAAATAAATCTTAAGCTATAACACATGGGTAGATACTTAACCACTTTTCAATTGGATTTTGCTGTTGTAAATAAGATAGGTAAGTGACAAAGTTGGTAGATAAATTTTCTTTAAATCCTCTACAACAGATTTTCATCTGTACTAAAACAGCTGTCCCAAAGTGAGGCTTGTTACACTTTTAGTTTAATTCAGTAAATATTTATTCAATGTCTTTTATGTTTAAACACTCTTCTAGGTAACTTTGTCTTTTAGGAAGACATGTTATCTGAAATTTGATCGGATGTTATTATTTAACAGAATATATTTATGGTAAACTAGTCTTCTCCATAGTATTCATAGTTTAGTAGACTCTAGAAATACCTTTAAACCTTCATCTTTTGAAGCTGACAATCTCATCTTAGCCTAGTTTCACAAGTTTGTCCCCATATTTCATTTGCTCTGAGCAGAGCTTTATCTAGTCCATTCTTTTTTTTTTTTTTGGTAAGATTTATTTATTGGGGGAGAGGGGCAGAAGAAGGGGGAGAGAGAATCTAGTCCATTCTTAATATGCAGTGATCAGATTGCATATAAGGTCCAGATTTTATACAAGGACACGAAGAGGATAAAATGAAAGCAAATACTCTGACTCCTCTGCTTTGGTTACTTGTCTAAAACTACATTCCTTCATGCACAGACCCCACAGAACCTTAATGTGCAGGCCTCTGTGGTGGACACATACACAGAAGTGCCTTCAGGTGGGGACAAGCACCAGCGTTTTAGCTCTAGCCAAGAGAGCAGCCTCGTACCGTGTGAGACCTGCGGAGTACTTGAGGCTTTTAGGGGAGGGAGGAGAGCCTTGTGGGAGCAGAGCTTCTCGTGACTTGTAGGCCTTACCCTTGTTGGCCATAATTGCCATCAATGATAGGCTTTGAGCTTGCTGCTTCTCTGATTTCTCAAAGAATCTGTAGGTTGGATTTTTCATTATATACACTATGTCCTCATCCCTAGGACGTATCGCTGTTTACCATTTCCCATCCAGGTAGGTGTTCTCTGATCCTTTTCCTCTGTGTGTCTGTGGAGACTCTCTGACAAAGCTGGGCACGGGCACGGAATTTGTGGTTCTAGATCAGGAGTGCTCATGTGTTCCTAGGTTTACTACACTAGTTTACATTCATTTTCGAGAGACACACAGGCTGTTGTGTTAACTCGGTTTTGATGAGATGTTTATACAGAGGTAAGGCCTTTCTTCACGGAGTTGTTTTCTGGTATAGAACTCATAAAAGCATTTCAGGATGTCAGAAATGAAATCAGCCATTTATAAATCTAAACAGTTAATCTAGTAAGAAAGATGGTTCTGTTGTAAAATATCTATGTTACATTAAAAAAATTTTTTCGCCCTTCCAGTGCAGACCAAATCATGATACTAGGAAAGCTTTATATTCCACCACGAGCATTTTATGAGCAGGAACATATTTTATTCTTTGACTCTCCCAGGGCCCTTCACATAGTAGGTATTCCCTAAAAGCTTGAAGACATAAATTACCCTTCAGCTAATGGTGACTTTGCCCCTAGCTTTATTTTTTTGTTTTTTGTTTTTAAAAAATAACTATTTTTTATTATTAATTAAACTAATATTCACATTTGTACCAACCCCCAATCCTGGAGATGACCACACTTTTCCCAACTCCCCTTCTATGCTATCCTGGGTGGGTGCACAGGCGTCACCCTTTGTATTTTTTTGTTTTTTTGTTTTTATTCTTATGTTAATCCCCATTGCCCCTAGCTTTAAAAGAAAAACTTTTTAAGACAAAAGTTAACAGAATAAAGAAAAATCCAGATTGAGCAATTGACATTTTATCATATTTGATCTTTTTCTATATAACGTACATTTTTTTTTTCCTGAACTAGTTTTAAATTTATTTACATTGCAAGAGTTCAATCCTAAATACCTTAGCCCATCAAATACGTCCACAGGAGTAGGTATTTCTGTATTTTACTTAAGGTTCTGGGTAACAGGATCTTCTTGGTCAAGTGGTTAAGCAGATTGGCTTTTTTTTTTTTTAATAAGATTAGTTTCCCTGTTTTCCCAGGATCTTGGTGACACAAATAAAGGACAAGTGAGGCTGAGAAAAGGAATTGGATTCTGTCACAAATGTACATTTACTATCCATACATGATAAATCTGATAGAGGAAAAGGAAAGTGTAATGGAAATTTTAAGGGCTGGCAGTTGGGGATTGTAAATTTCAGTAGGCTGGTTGGGCAAGGTGACAGAGGGAGGGAATGAACCATGTGACTCTCTGGGGGAAGACCTCAGCATGCACAGAGAACTAGAACAGAAGCCTTAATTGCGAGTGTGCCCAGCAGGTTCCAGGAGTGGTTAGGAGGCAGATTTGCCTGGGGTAGAATAAGCAGGAGATGAGAGGTAGTGAGTGGGGCGCCTGGGTGGCTCAGTTGTTAAGCGTCTGCCTTCGGATCAGGTCATGATCCTGGAGTCCCGGGATCGAGTCCTGCATTGAATCCCGCATTGGGCTCCCTGCTCGGTGGGGAGTCTACTTCTCCCTCTGACCCTCACCCCACTTGTGTTCTCTTCCTCTCAAATAAATAAATAAAACATCTTAAAAAAAAAAGGTAGTGAGTGGCTCTATCATATATGTGAAGCACTTGGGCATTTCTTCCACTGTATGAGGAGTAATAAGAGGGTTTTGAGCAGAGGCGGGTCAAGATCTGAGTTACATTTACAAGAACCCTTCTTGGTGATCCATTCTGTAAAGGCAGCAGGAGTGGAAACAGGTAAGGCAATTAGGAGACTACTGAAATTGCAATAAATGAAGTGAGAAAAGCTGTTAATATAGCAGTTTAGGTGGTTAAAATCTGGCTATAGAGGTTCCACATTAGGATTTGAGGAGTCCAATAAATAACACCCTCCTCTCCATCCAAGTTTGGAACTGAGAATTAGATGCAGGAGTCAGGTTGATGGAGATCAAAGGAAGTATTATGAGTGAAACTCTTTGGGAAAGGTGGCTTCAGAGCTGTGGCCAGGTCAGCTCACTAATACTCCACCTCTGCATAGACTCACTGTCATTGGCTGGGCAGGCAGCCCACAGAGAAGGAACTAGAGGGGTCTGGGCCATGGGTGCCTAGTTCTTCTCCAAAGAGAATCTCATGAAATCACTCTTCCTCCAACAGATGGAGAGAGAGGCCAGGAGCATCACTAATGTCAGCACTCCCCACTGAAATAAGAGAATGGGAATCCGTGTCTTTCCCACCACCACTATCTTTTATTTCCATGCTAAAACCATCTCTCTCACTCTTTTAAACTTTGTGTATGTGTGTGAATGTTCAAGTAAGAGTAAATTCCAATTCCCCCTTACCTAGCTAAAACAATCCTTAAATCACACACACACACACACACACAATTCATGACAACACAACATATTTTTTGCTTTAGTTTATTACATAAAAATACAGTTTTTACAGAAGTTTGTACAAATCAACAGTGCAAGAAATGATGATGGCTTGGCTGGAATTTTATAAACCACCACAGAGATATACAAAATAAAAGAACATTTGAAATTTTAAGTTCAGGCAGTAGGTTTTAATTTAATAAGCTACTGTATATTTAGGGGAAAGCCAATTAAGATCGGAATTGTATGACAATTTGAAATTGTAATGAAGCAAAGAGCTTTTATCATAAAAACAGTATCAATAAAAACAAAAAATTCCCACTCCAATTAGGCCTCAAAATATTTGTTGTATAGGTAGAACTCAGAGATATGATGAACAAAAAACATTTAGAATGAACTCAATAGCAGAAAACCTAATTTCTAGTTCATAGTTAGCTGACAATTGTATAGTAGTTTGAGAAAAGCTCTTCTCCTTGTTTGATGTCCCTGAGCGCTACAAGAATGACACATCGAAGTGGGCTGAAAACAAAAAGAAAAATATAGAAAATGTGTAAGTATTAACAGATCCAAGCTCATTTTTTAATATAACCAATATAGATTTTATAGACACAATTTTACTCAAATTTCTTACTACTGTCCTAGTTATTTGCCTTCTATGAGGAAATAGCTCTTATCCCTGATGGAGTTATTTTATTATTTATTTATTTATTTATTTTCCCTGATGAAGGTAAAGTACATTATGTCTATTCCATATCATTTAAAAAGAGCACAAATCAGTTAACTTTATACAACTGACGAGTTCTTCTGAATATGTTGTTTTTATGTTCAGGCTCCCAAAACTGGTATCACAAAAAGCATTTTAAAATGACATTTATTATAGCTTAACATTTTAAAATTAATTTGTATCTTTGGATTCTGCAAAGCTGGAAACATTACTTAAAATTAATTGGAATTTTGGGGCACCTGGGTGGCTCAGTCGGTTAAATGCATCTGACCCTTGATTTCTGCTCAGGTCTTAATCTCTGGGTTGTCAGTTCGAGCCCCGTGTTGGACTCCACACTGGGCATGGAGCCTGCTTATGATTCTCTCTCTCCCTCTCCCCATCCTCTATCTCTCTTTCTCTCCCTCTCAAAAAAAAGAAAAAAATTGGAATTAAAAAAAATACTTTTATGGACACTGTAAGACATATGTAACCTTCAATGTTCCTACTCAGTTAACGTTTCCTATACTTGAACAGTAACGACACTATACTCCAGAGTATACGGCTAAAAACCCCCAACTGTTAGCTATAGGAACACGCATGAATAGAGACAGAGAAGTTCTCAAGTTTTAAGTAAAGAAAACAGTCTAAGTTTTAAATCTCATTCATTTTAAAAGGACGATTTAATGGGGCCCATACAAAGTACAGTTTGCTAGTAACTGTCCTAACATAATGATTATACCTTCTTATAGCCCTGCTGATAAAGAACTCTACAGAAGTACTTTTATGTAGAAATTGTTACTTGAATACTTTCAGTAGACTTTCCACTTAATGAGCAGAAAATAAACCTTACATTACAAATATGTATCTTCTGAATATTTACCTTGTTTTCATTGTTAAGTTTCCAAGCCTAATAGTGAAATAGGCAAAAGAACTAATAGTGTAATTTGGCCTTTTTTGTTCAACTGGGTACTCTCAAGTGAAATGAAGAACATGATCCTTAAAATGATTAAAGTAAAAATGTATTTGAAGATTTTGTAAGGAGAAAAATAACAGAATCACTTGAAAAAAATTTTAAGGTTGATTCTTTTAAGTACCACACAGAATAAAAATGGGTAATAAGAAGCAGAATGAGCTAGGTTAATGGAAAATTTTAAATTTCAAATAAGCCTACATTAACACATTCAGGTATGATGAAAATCAAAATTTAAGTCATAATTTTTCACTAAAAAAATTACCCCAAGTTGTGTTTTTTTTAAAGGTTTACTTATTTATTTGAGAAAGAGAGAGAGGCCCGGGAGCTGGGGGAGGAGCAGAGGGGGGAGGGAGAGGGACAAGCAGACTCCTCGCCGAGCAGCTGAGCATGAAGCCCCACACAGGGCTCGATCCCAGGACCCTGAGATCATGACCTGAGCCAAAACCAAGAGTCGGTAACTGACTGAACCACTCGGGCACCCTAGAAAATATGTGTTTTTTTAAGTACAGCATAAGACAGGAGAGAGGAAAAAAAACGAACCTTTGTTTGTCACAGCTGTATGCAATGTTCGGAAGATATTGCTTCAGCTCTACAGGAAAAATTGCAGGCACGTCAAATTCCTGATAGCAGACATTAGCTGCTCTGTCTAGGAATAAGTATATAATTTTTAGTAACAGTCATTTTATAAGGTCGTGGAAAACAGTACTGAATTACGTCACTTGATGTGTAGTTTTCTAAATTAGAAGAACATGCTCAAATAATCACTATTATGTTCCAGGCATTACTAGATTATATATATATAATATATGTATTTTATTATTTACTTTTTGAAAAATTTATTTTAGAGAGCGCACATGTGTGAGTGGGGGGAGGGGCAGAGGGAGAGAATCTCAAGCGGACTGCCTGCCTAGCTCAGAGCCCAGCTCAGGGTTCGACTTGGGGCTCGATATCACAACCCTGAGATCATGACCTGAGCTGAAATCAGGAGTCGGATGCTCAACGGACTGACCACCCAGGTGCCCCTATTATTAACAGAGGCTCAGAAAGGTTAAAGGTTAAGTAGAAGAGTCAGGTTTCAAGTTCACAACTCCCTAACACCAAAACCTATGCTAAATGTAGCCAGATCAAATTTAAACTTTTGGGCAAGTCAAGCCCTATGGGAAGGTAAGTGACTCAGGCACACAGCAACAGAAAGGGGATACCAGCCTAGTTTAACCTATTAGGCTCTACCGAGGCACTGACAGAATGGTTTCTAAGTTAACTATTTAAAAAATGCTAAAATAGGGGCACCTGGGTGGCTCAGTCGGTTAAGCGGCTGCTTTCGGCTCAGGTCATGATCCCAGGGTCCTGGGATCGAGCCCCGCATCGGGCTCCCTGCTCGGTGGGAAGCCTGCTTCTCCTTCTCCCACTCCCCCTGCTTGTGTTCCCTCTCTCGCTGTCTCTCTGTCAAATAAATAAATAAAATCTTTAAAAAAAAAAAATGCTAAAATAATGATGATCAGAAGAGCAGTTATCAATTGCCTATATTTATTGCAAAACCAGAAGAAAAACACTAAGTTATTCAACTAATGTGTATCACTACTTCCCCAGGTTCTTTGATATCTGCTCCCACAATGTTATAGTTTACTTATGGGCTTTGAATAGCTGAGATGTTAAATTTAACTGCCTCTCGCACTCAGTCATAGGGCAAAAGAGGAAAATTACCACTGTTGTATTTATATCTTGTTTCACAGACCCATGATGCCAACTTACCATTTGAACAATTGTTGACATACTGTCCTACAGCCAGTGGATTACAAATTTCTGATGTTAGCCATGTACTATCACTCATTTTGAAAGGACCAAGTCGATCCCTTCCATTGCAAGATCTGAAACAGGTGAAAGAATTAGCTAAGGGATTATTCTTTTATATCTTACAATAAAATCCAAGAGTACAAAATTAACCCTAGAACTGACAAGTCCAGTTTCTCTTTAAAAAAGTTTTTTTTTCTTAAAGAAGTTTTATCTAGTCAATAGGGCAACTGAGTGGCTACTTAGCAACTGCTTAAACAGATTTTTATTGAAAATAAAAAGGCTAGTGGTCATAAACATTTTGCTGTGGTCCTCTATTAAATTTGAACATGGGCACTAACTTACCTGTATACAACTTTTGATATTCCTTTGTCATTTCCATCAATGAGTACCCCATCCAAGCATCTAAAAATAAATGGATTTCCAATGGATTGGAAAAAGATTGGCTCATACTTCTGATATACTGTACCTATTATACAATAAGATAAAGACACAGCAACATGTAAAAATCATAAACATCATAAGGACCTTTCTCTGGAACATATATATAACATGAAAGAAATTTAATTTCTCTACCTTTTTTCTAATATTTCACCTCCAGTCTAGATTATCACATTCTCTTTGGCTACTTTCCTCCTTTGAAGAGTGCTCAATAGTAAGGAGCGGAGGACCAACTTGTTCACACAGCAAAATAAAATGTGACTATCTTGGTTAATTAAAATGTGAACACCACATTTGAGGTTCAGTTTTACAAAGTTGCGGGGTTTTTTTGTTTTGTTTTGGTTTTGCTTTTTAAAGTAGGCTGTGATTTGACATCTATTAAAAAGCCTTTTAAGAAATGTATTTTGTTAATAACCGATAAAATAATGCAGACAGAATGGGAATAAATGAGTCTGACATTCAGGTTGTTTCTCCTTTCACTGGCAATGGACTAAAGGACAAAATAAATATTTGCTGGGCCTGTCCTATGTTCCAGGCATGCTATTTTATGAAATTTGTTTCAGTATTCATTTGTTGCTGGCTTGTTCTATTTAGTCTTTACAGAGTTAGGTTAGTTGTGTAGGAGAAAACCAACTTTCTTGCTTAAGGATGTAAAATTAGAAAATAGCAGAATGACTTTTTGAAAATATAGGTCTGACTTAAACATTCACACATTTTTGTACTACACCAAATAATATCATTAGTTTAACAAATAACATATTCTCCTGAACATTCTAGTCAATGACCTTTTTGCAAAGAAGCTGCTTTACTTTCAAAGTGTAGAAATGGCAGGAAGGTCTTTGTCCAGTGATTTATGGGTTTAAATTCTGTCTTTCCTGTTTTAACCCATACTATTTTTACCTTTAGTTACCAATTATGTAAGCCAACTGACTTATTCTCTAGTGCTTTCCAAGTAATTAATCTTATCAAAGTAGGCCATACTATAGCCCACATTTAAACATTAACTACAAAAATTTCCTTAAAAGAAAAGTGCATTTATCCCAACAAATACTCAAGGATGCTTTCTAACACATAAAATAATTTATGGTTAATTTCCAAATCAGGATTTAAAAATCTGTGGAAATCTGAGTTTCCAATTCAACCCCTTACTCGAAGGATTACAGGACCATGTATTTACTTGAACTTATATTAGTCGATAAATAGGAAACTCTTGGCAAAGCACTAACTGTGCCATTACCAGGATACATAGATACAACCGCGCCTTTTGGTACCAATCCTCTGGTAACGAAGACACCTTTTCCCGCAGAAATCAATGAGCTAGTTGCTTGGGCAACACTGAAACCCAATGTCTTATAAAGAATTTCTTCTGGTTTAAAGGTATTTTGCTGTTCATGTCTGTATTCAAGCGGTTTCACCCTTGGATGTTGAACTGACAGTAGGTCGTGATATTTTGATTTAACAGTTTCTGGAAGCATAGTCAAGATATCTGATTGCTTATTGAAATCATTTATGAATAGAGCCTGGAAAACTTTCAGTAATGTTCCTAGGACATCTTCATCTGAGATAACTTTGTCTTTGGATTCCTCTGGAACATATCGGAGGGTCCTGAAAACAGGAAAAGTTTCTGTTCACTACCCTTCAACTGACAAAAGCCAGGCTTCATGCCTTCTGAGTCACTGGCCTTAATGATGATTATTCTCCCGTGTCTGAATACGATGAAACTAAGACGTTCAGAAAAGAGTTGTTTGGGGGTAGTTCTAGTGACCTAACTCCGGACAATACCTACCCATGTTAACAATAGCCAACATTTGTGAAAGCTCTAAGTGTACCAAATGCTGTTGGGTCCTTACATTCACTATCTCCTTTTTGCAGACAGGGAAACTGAGGCTTGGAGATGTTGGGGAGCTTGCCCAACATCCTAAAGCTGTTAAGTGGGAGAGCCATAAGCCGTTTGAAACAGAGCTAGTATTTTCCCACTACATACAGAGCCATTATGTGAACATCACGTAAGAATCCTCACATTGGAATGGCTCTTTTTATAGGTGTGTAATTTCAAAGACAAATTTAACATTATACACTTTGTCACATTCTCTCCAGGGAGTACCTACTTCTTTAATGGCTGCATCATTTTTATTTGCATAATGGTATTTTTTTAATTCTTAACAAGAAGAAAGCAATTCCCGCCTCACAATTCTATAGTAAGGATGGCCCTGAGTTCATTTTTCCGCCGAATGAAACTTTGGAAAAGCTCTCTGGTTATTAACTGGCTTTCAGTGGCGCTAGTGTGCCCATTTCAGCGAGCATTACGTGAACTTCTTCCAGATCACTAGCACGCCACTTACTAGAGCCGGCAACGACACTGACTCCCCGGCCACCCACGCAGCTAGATCCCGGTCTTCAGGCAAAGACTATTCTAAACCCAACACGCCCACGTGCTTTCAGTGGCATTTTGCTCCTTTTTATGCGTCAGTCCAAGCTGCTATCCTCACAGCCAGGCTGGGCTGCTTTCACCAGATAAACCTCGGTTTGGCTTCTCTAAGTAATTTCAAGCTCCTAACTATGCCCTAGCGGAGAGAAGACCACGCACTCTCACGCCCTAAGAGCTTTGTTCTTTTTCAAAAGCCTCTTCTTTTTTGCCGGGACAGAAGCCCGGGTCAGCACCGACTTCCAAAAGAGAACACGCGCCTCCGCCCGCGGGCAACGCCCGCCTCGCAAGTCTGGCAGCGCGGGGTACCATGGGAGATTAGGCCACAGGCCCCACCCTCCTAAGGCCCCCCGCCCTCGTCAGTATCCCAGCTCTCTTCGGACTCCACCAACCTCGGCCTCGCCCACTTCGGGCCCCGCCCCCTTCGGGTTCCACCCACCGCGGGCCCGCCCGCCTCGGGCCCCCGGGCCGCCAGAAGCTCCGCCCGCCTGAAGCTCGGTCCGCTTGAAGCTCCGCTCGCCGGAGGCTCCGCCCACCGAGGGCCCTCTCGCCTCCGATCCAGCGGCCCGGGTGGCGTCGTGGGGCTGAAAGAAGGTGGCCCTGCTCTGCCGGTCTCGCCCTCTCACCTCGGGTTGTGGTTTAGGTTCAGCGCGATCCAAGGAACGAAGCGGTACTTGTAACGGCGCCATCGCTGCCACAGGCCCCGCAGCAGGCGGCCGGGCATGGCTGTCCCGCGGCGCTGTGACGAAGGCAGCGCGGGAGAGGTGGGTCGCGGTCTCGGGCCCGCCCCGGCCCGGGGAGGAGCGGAGGCCACGCCGTCCCGCCCCTCCTCGCTCTCCGCCTTCAGTTCGGTGCTCCGGGGCCCTGGTACTCCCCTGGAGCCTGTTGCCGGCGGCGTCCGTGCTGCTCCCTTTTGACCCCAGCTGGCTGAATCAGAGGTGCGTAGAGCTGGGGGAAGCCCTGTCTTCCCCTTTACTTTCTCCATTCGCTCGTGTATTTACACCCACACCCGCTTAGGACAAGTTTAGACCCCGCTTAGTTCCAGTGGATGCACACTACAAGAACCTTGCAAGTATCTTCACATCCCTAAGTGTTTATTAAGAAATGTGTTGGTGCCATTTCCTCAGGCCGGAGACTGCTCTCCGCTTCTTTTCCTGAGAGTGAAGGTGAAATCCTAACCAAAAGTCTAAAGAAAACAGGTGGGACCTAGTGAAAATTCAGGTAAAGGCAGGTGGCTTTAGGACTAATTTGTTCAATTCCAAAAAGGAATACAAGGAGAGAAAGAATATCTGCCAAAGTCTCTATTTCACTCTAATATAATACAGGATGTTGGTAAACAATTGGCATCCTGCAGATTTACCTGATATGCTAAATGGGGTCAAATCAGTCCCAGGATGTATTAATAAATGGCATTCAAAGAAAGTGATTTTATGGTCTCTAAACTTAAAAGGCACAAAAGAACTAGTAAAATATTTACCTATAATAATATACTTTAAAAAAAGTTTTTATATATATTTCCAGTGTTTTTAAAATTTTTATCATGTAGTGTAATCATCTTTGTTGTCCATCCAGTACAAGGGACCACTTTGCGTAGACCCTATTTATTATTGATTGATGTATAATGACTTATATTAGTTTTACATGTGCAACATAATGATTCTATATTTGTATATATTGCAGAATGATCACCACAATGAATCTATTTAACATTGGTCACCATACATAGTTACATTTTTTTTTTCTTGTGATGAGGACTTCTAAGATCTACTCTTTTAGCAACTTTCATATATACAGTATTGTTACCTATAGTCACCACACTATACATTACATCCCCAGATCTTACTTATCTTATAATCAACCCCTACCCTCCAGCCCCTGGCAGCCTTTGGCAACCATCAATCTGTTCTCTATGAGCTTGTTTTATTTTGTTTTGTTTTTTAGATTCCACATATAAATGAAATCATACGGTATTTGCCTTTCTCTGTCTTCTTTCCCTTAGCATGATACCCTCAGGGTTCATCTTTGTTGTCTCAAATGGCAAGGTTTCCTTTTTAATGACTGAGTAATATTCCCTTGTATGTGTCTATATGTGTGTGTGTGTGTGTGTGTATACATATATACACACCATGATTTCTTTATCCATTCATCCATTGATGGACACTTCAGTGGTTTCCATGTTGTGCCTGTTGTAAATAGTGTTGCAGTGAACATAGGGGTGCATATATCTTTTCTAGTAAGTGTTCTCATTTTCTTTGGATAAATACCCAGCTGTAGAATTCCTGGATCATATAGTAGGTCTGTTTTTAATTTTTTTAGAAGATTTTATTTATTTATTTGTCAGAGAGTGAGAGAGCAAGAGAGCACGCAAGCAGGGGGAGTGAAAGGCAGAGGGGAAAGCAGACTCCCTGCTGAGCAAGGAGACTACTGCCGAACTCCATCCCAGCACCCTGGGATAACGACCTGAGCTGAAGACAGATGCTTAACTGACTGAGCCACCCAGATATCCCTATTTTTAATTTTTTGCCAACTCTTGTTATTTCTTGTCTTTTTCAGAATAGCCATTCTAACAGGTGTGAGGTGATACTTCATTGTGGCTTTGATTTCAGTTTTCCTGAAGGTTAGTGATGTTGAGCATCTTTTCATGTGTCTGTTGGCCATATGTATATCTTCTTTGGAAAAAATGTCTTCTTGGGTCTTCTGCCAATTTTTTAAATTGGATTGTGTTGTTTTGTTTTGTTTTTTCTGTTGAGTTGTAGGATTTCTTTATATATTTTGGATATTAACCCCTTATCAGATACATGATTTGCAGAAATTTTCTCCCATTCCATAGGTTGCCTTTTCATTTTGTTGTTGGTTTCCTTTGCTGTGCAGAAGCTTTTTACTTTGATGTAGTCCCACTATTTATTTTTACTTTTGGTGTTAGATGAAATAAAACCGTTATTGTGAAGACTGATGTCCAGGAGCTTACCACCTGTATTTTCCTCATCGCCTAGGAGTTTGTTTTATGGTTTCAGGCCTTAAATTCAAGTCTTCAATCCATTTTGAGTTCATTTTTGTGTATGGTGTAAGATAGTAGGCCAGTTTCATTCTTTTGCTTGAGGCTACCCGCTTTTTCCACCACTATTTGTTGAAGAGACCATCTTTTCCCCATTGTATATTCTTGGCTCCTTTGTCATAAATTATTTGACCATGTAAATACAGGTTTATTTCTGGACTCTGTATTCTCTTCCATTTATCTGTCTGTTTATATGCTAACGCTATACTATTTGGTTACTAGAGCTTTATAATATACTTCGAAATCAGGAAGCATGATCCCTCTAGATTTGCTCATCTTTGTGAAGATTGCTTTGGCTGTTTGGGGTCTTTTGTGGTTCTATATGAATTTTAGGATTACTTGTTCTAGTTCTGTGAAAAATACCATTGAAATTTCGAAAGGAGTTGCACTGAATCTTTGGATTGCTTTGAGTAGTATGGACATTTTAACAGTATTAGTTCTTCCAGTCCATGAACATGGAATATCTTTCCATTTATTTGGGTCTTCTTCACTTTCTTTCGTTAATGTCTTACAGTTTTCAGGGTACAGGTCTTTCACCACCTGGGTTAAATTTATTTCTGTGTATTTTATTCTCCACCCCCCCCCCCGCCTGGGGAAGGTGGGGGTGGGGTGGAGGGAAGGAGAGAGAGAGAATCTTTTTTTGGGGGGGTGGGGGGAGAAAATCTTAAGCAGGCTCTATGACCACCAGTGTGGAGCCCAATGTGGCACTCCATCTCATGACCCAGAGATTATGACCTGAGCCAAAATCAAGAGTCCTACACTTAACCGACTAAGCTACCCAGGTGCCCCTGTATTTTATTCTTTTTGATGCAATTGTAAAGGAGATTGTTTTCTTAATTTCTCTTTCTGATAGTTCATCATTAGGGTATAGAACCACAGATTTTGTATACTGATTTTTTACCCTGTAACATTACTGAATTTGTTCATTAGTTCCAACAGTTTTTTGGTAGAGTCTTTAGGGTTTTCTAGATGTATTATCTGTACATAATATCATGTAATGTGCAGATAGTGACAGTTTTACTTCTTTTTCAATGTGGATGTCTTTATTTGTTTCCTTTCTAATTGCTTTGGCTAGGACTTCCAGTACTATGTTAAATTTAAATTTATGGTATTAAAATTACTTTTTAGTTACCTAAGCTATTCATAAAAAACAACATTCTCCTGGTAATAAATAGAAACATGGAAGATAAGACTAAAATCTCCTTTAACCACACCCTGGGACTTGTACTTACTCCAGTCCTGGTCCTCACCTGGTCTCAGAAGTTATCAGGCTGATGTGTTTTCTGCAAATCTTAGTTTTATGTATTTATATACCTGTGTATATTCCTACAGAAAATCGTAGAAATATGTGTGAGTGTTTTAAACTACTGTAAATATCTGCAACTTCTTTTATTCAGAAATATATTTTGGAGTCTCCCCATGTTAGTTTGTATAATTCTACTTTATTATTCTGTGTATTTCTAAGGTTTTACCATCAAGTTTAATATTTACTATAATTTTCTGGTAGGTATACTTTATGAGTTTAAAAAGTTCTCTTCTAGTTTTGGTTTGTCAAGAATTTTTGTCTTAATTTTAAATGGTGAATATCACATGCTTTTCTGCTATTTATTAAGATGATCACATAATTTCTCTATGTTCTTCTGTTAATGTAGTGAATTATAATGACACATCGTCAAATGTCGCACCATCCTTGAAGTCTTGAGATAACTCATATATGAGTAACACTTTTGTCATACCCTGTAGGTTTTTATATGCTTTTGTTGTCTCACATTTATTTTGAAGTGTGTTTTAAATTTTTCAGCCTCATAGCTTATTTGTAGTTTTGTTTTCAGGTTTTGGTGTTAGGCTTATGTTGACCTCATAAAATGTGTTGAGAAGTGTTCTCTACTTTCTAAAACACCCCAAAATTTGTATATGAGTACTGTTTTTCCTTCCTTGAATGTTGATAGAATTTACCAGTGAAACCATTGGGCTTGTAGTTTTCTTTGATAATGAATTCATTTTTTTAATTGAAGTACAGTTGTCCTACAATATTATTCTCAGGTGTACATAGTGATTCAACATTTATATACATTAGGAAGTGATCACCATTATAAGTCTAGCTACCATCTGTCACCATACGAAGTTGTTACATTATTATCACTTATATTTCCTATAGTGTACATTGCATTCCCATCTTATTTATTTTATAACTGAGAAGTTTGTGCCTTTTATCTCCTTTCCTTATTTTGCCCATTTCCCCTGTGGCACCACAAGATTATTGTCTGTATCTATGAGTCTGTTTCTGTTTTCTTTTTGTTTTGTTTTTAGGCTCCCCATATAAGTGAAATCATTTGATAGTTGTCTTTCTCTGTCTGACTCAACTTCACTTAGCATAATACCCTCTGGGTCCATCCATGTTGTCCCAAATGACAAGGTTTCATTTTTTTAAATGGCTGAATAGTATTCCATTGTATATTTTTATACCATATATTCTTTATCCATTCATCTATTGATAGACCCTTAAGTTGTTTCCATATCTCTGCTGTTGTAAGTAATGTTGCAGTGAACAAGGGGATTCATATATTTTTTCTAGTTAGTGCTTTTGTTTTCTTCCAGTAATACCCAGCTGTGCAATTGCTGGATTGTATGGTATTTCTATTTTTAATTTTGGGGGGAACCTCCAGACTATCCATTGCAGCTACACCATTTTGCATTCCCACCAACAGTACCCAAGTTTTCCCTTTTTTCTACATCTTTGCTGACCTTGTTATTTCTTGTCTTTGATACTCACCATTCTGACAGGTATGAGGTGATATCTCACTGTAGTTTGGGTTTGAATTTCACTGAAGATTAGTGATGTTGAACATCTTTTCATGTGTCTGTTCGCCATCTGTATGTATTCTTTGGAGTAATGTCTGTTTAGGTTCTCTATCCATTTTCAATTGGATTTTTTTTTGATAGAGTTGTATGAGTTCATTTTTTTTTTTTTTAAGATTTGTTGTTGTTGTTGTTTGTTTGACAGAGAGAGACACAGCGAGAGAGGGAACACAAGCAGAGGGAGTAGGAGAGGGAGAAGCAGGCTTCCCGCTGAGCAGGGAGTCCGATGTGGGGCTCGATCCCAGGACCCTGGGATCATGACCCAAGCCAAAGACAGACACTTAATGACTGAGCCACCCAGGCGCCCCTGTATGAGGTCTTTATATATTTTGGATATTAACCCCTTATCTGTTTTATCAGTTGCAAATGTCTTCTCTCATTTAGTAGATAGGGTGCATTTCATTCTGTTGATGGTTTCCTTCCAGTTTTGAAGGAGTGGCTTTATGCAGAAGGTATCCTGTCAGGTCCAGTTGTGCGACCCCACCCCCCAACCCCTCATTACTTGAGCCAGGTGCCCTAGTGGTCTCCCCTGTTTGGGCTGCAGGTACCCTCCTGTTGTAGCTGGGTTGCACTTGGTGTGGACTCACTGGTGTGCAGAGCTGTTCCCCAGTGCAGCTTCTGTGAAGCCTAGCCACGTCAGCTGTGGATGTGCCTGTGGATGTGGATGTGCAGCTTCTGTGAAGCCTAGCCACGTCTGGCTGAGAGTCCAGGCCATAACTGCTGTGAGCATGCTCATGTGCAGGGTTGGCCCCTCACGCAGTTGGCTGTGAAGTCCTGGAGCAACAGCTGGTGGGCATGTGTGTGGATGGGATAGGCCTCCCGTGTGTTGGCAGTGAGGTCCGGCTGTGACTATCGCAGGTCCTTTCGTGTTTGGCTCTTTCCCCTGGGATGGAGGTTGCTTGGCGGGGATGGGGTAATGGGGAGGCTGGGACTCTGGGACAGCCGCCTCCACGTCCAGGTGTGGCCAGGTGGGAACAGCTTTGGGGGGTGCCAGGCTGGAGCAGGCAAGTTGGGCTGGTGAAGTCTGCAGAGGGAGGCTGCGGCCAGATGATTGGTGCTAGCGCAGTAGGTAGAGTGTTAGAAATGGCTGCTGCCAGGCTGGGCCAGCTGGGGAGAAGGGAAATGAATAAAAAAGTGTCTGTTAACACTGTACGCTTTGGAGAATGTTCTACCAGATCCCTGCCCCTGTGGCACATGTCCTAAAATTGGTGAATGGATCTCCTTTCCGTGTAAGCCAGGTGCTTGTCCAACTGCTGCCTCTGCTCTGGAACTGGGACCGAGTGACATTATGCACCTGTCCTTTAAGTGTCCTACTGCCTTCTGGGTCTCCCATATGTAAGCACCACTGGCTTTCACAGCCGTTTGTAATGGGGACTCATTTTTCCCATGCATGTTTCTTTTTTTTTTTTTTTTTTTTTAAAGATTTTATTTATTTATTTGAGAGAGAGAATGAGATAGAGAGAGTATGAGGGGGGGGGGCCAGAGGGAGAAGCAGACTCCCTGCCGAGCAGGGAGCCCGATGCGGGACTCGATCCCAGGACTCCAGGATCATGACCTGAGCCGAAGGCAGTTGCTTAACCAACTGAGCCACCCAGGCGCCCCCCATGCATGTTTCTTGACTGGGGATCCAGATGTGGGGCTTGGACCCCTTGTTCCTCTTTGAGGGCCTGTATGTTTGTGCTATCCCTCTGCAGGAGATCACTGTGCAGGGGCTGTGGGTCCTGACTAGATCACATCTCTGCCCCTCCCACCATCTTGAATGTGGCTTTATATCTGTAGTTGTATAAGATCTGTTCTGGTAGTCTTCAGTTTGTCTTCAGAGATAGTTGTTTTGTATGTAGTTGGTGATGTTGGTATGTCCATGGGAGGAAGTAAGCTCAGGATCTTCCTACTTTGCCATCTCGCTCCCTCCTCCTGAATTCAATTTCTTTGAAAGATATAGTGCTATTGAAAATTTCTGTTTCATCTTCTTTCAAATTTAGTGAGATATTTTTCATTGAATTTGTTCATTTAATCTGGCAAATTGGTTGGCATAAAGTTTTCATAAATACAGTCTTATTGTCCCTTTAACGTCTATATTATCTATAGTGAGAACCCCATTTTCATTACTGATTTTGGTGGTTGGTGTTTCCTTTCTCGTTGTAACTGGGAGTTTTCTGTTTTTTTCAAAGAAAGATTTTGGCTTTATTAATTTTCTCTTCTGTTTGTCTTTTTTCTATTTTGTTAATTTCTGTTCTGTATTATTTTATACATTCTACTTTCTTTGGTTTTACTCTTTTTTGAGCTTCATAAGTAGAACCTTACATCACTGATTTTAGATCTTTTTTTTCTTTTTTGTTTCATGTTTTTATTTAAATTCCACTTAGTTAACATATAGTGGGATATTAGTTTCAGGAGTAGAATTTAGTGATTCATCACTTACATAAAACATCCAGTGCTCATCACAACAAGTGCTCTCCTTAATAACCATCACCCATTTAGCCCATCCCCCTGCCCATCTCCCTTCTAGTGACCCTCAGTTTGTTCTCTGTAGGTAAGGGTCTTGTGTTTTGTTTTTAAGATTTTATTTATTTATTTATTTATTTAAGAGCTAGAGAAAGAGAGAGAGTGAGGGGAGAGGAGCAGAGGGGGAGGGAGAGAGAGGGGGAAAATAATTTTAAGCAGACTGCGCTGAGCACAGAGCCCAGTGTGGGGCTCGATCTCATGACCCTGAGATCATGACCTGAGCTGAAACCAAGAATCCAATGCTTGACTGATTGAGCCATGCCCCGAGTCTGTTTTATGGTTTACCTCTCTCTCTTTTTTTCTCTCTATGTTCATCCGTTCTGTTTCCACATATGGGTGAAATCATATGACATTTATCTTTGTCTGACTGACTTGTTTCGCTTAGCATAATACACTCTAGCTCCATCCACATCATTGCAAATGGCAAGATTTCATTCTTTTTTATGGCTGAGTAACATTCCTGTGTGTGTGTGTGTGTGTGTGTGTGTACATACACCACAACTTCTTTATCCATTCATCTGTCAGTGGGCATTTGGGCTTTTTCCATAATTTGGCTATTGTTGATAATGCTGCTATAAACATTGGGATACATGTGTCCCTTAAAATCAGTATTTTTGTATCTTTTGGGTAAATATCTAGTAGTCCAATTGCTGGATTGTAGGGTAGTTCCCTTTTTAACTTTTTGATGAACCTCTATACTGTTTTCCAGAGTGGCTGCACCAGTTTGCATTCCTACCAGTAGTGTGAGAGGGTTTCCCTTTCTCTGCATCCTTGCCAAGATCTGTTGTTTCCTGACTTGTTAATTTTACCCATTCTCACCAGTGTGAGGTGGTATCTAGTTGTGGTATTGATTTGTATTTCCCTTATGATGAGTGATGTTGAGCATCTTTTCATGTGTCTGTTAGTTGTCTGGATGTTTTCTTTGGAGAAATGTGTGTTCATGTCTTCTGCCCAGTTCTTTACTGGATTATGTGTTTTACTGGGTGTTGAGTTTGGTAAGTTCTTTATAGGTTTTGGATACTAACCCTTTTTTTTTTTAAGTTTTTTATAGTTTCATTGATTGTTTCCTTCGCTGTGCAGAAGCTTTTTATCTTGATGAAGTCCCAGTAATTCATTTTTGCTTTTGTTTCCCTTGCCTCTGGAAACATAGCTGATAAGAAGTTGCTGCGGCCAAGGTCAAAGTGGTTGCTGCCTTTGTTCTCCTCTAGGATTTTGATGGTTTCCTGTCTCACATTTAGCTCTTGAATCTATTTTGAATTTATTTTTGTGTATGGTGTAATAAAGTGGTCCAGTTTCATTCTGCATGTGGCTGTCCAGTTTTCCCAATACCATTTGTTGAAGAGACTGTTTTTTTCCCATTGGATATTCTTTCCTGCTTGTTGAAGATCAGTTGACCATATAATTGTGGGTCCATTTCTGGTTTTCTATTCTGTTTTGTTGATCTATGTGTCTGTTTTTGTGCCAGTACTATACTGTCTTGATCACTACAGCTTTGTAATACAGCTTAAAGTCTGGAATCATGATGCCTCCAGCTTTGCTCTTCTTTTTCAACATTCCTATGGCTCTTTGGGATCTTTTTTGATTCTATACAAATTTTAGGATTGTTTGTTCTAGGTCTGTGAAAAATATTGGTGGTATTTTGATAGGGATTGCATAAAATGTGTGGATTGCTTTGGGTAGTATAGACAATTTAACAACATTTGTTCTTCCAATCAATGGCATAGAATGTTTTTCCATTTCTTTGTGTCCTCTTCAATTTCTTTCACAAATGTTCTGTAGTTTTCAGAGTACAGATCCTTTACCTCTTTGGTTAGGTTTATTCCTAGGTATCTTACGGTTTTTGGTGTAATTGTAAATGGAATTGATTCCTTGATTTCTCTTTCTGCTGCTTCATTACTGGTGTATGGAAATGCAGTATTTCTATATATTGATTTTGGTTTTTGTTGTTGTTTTGGGTTGTTTTGGTTTGTCAGTTTTTCTTTAATGATGAATACAAAAGTTTTTCACATCTAAACTTTAAGCATGGCAAATAGTTTCTTCCCAGATTCATTGTTTCAAAATCCATTTAGTTATTCTACCCTTTGGAGAGGGTGGGGGAAATATGATTAAAATTTCCCCATCTATACAAGTCTTACTGTGTTCTTTTTTTAAATTTAAATTCAGTTAATTAACATATAATGCATTATTAGTTTCAGAGGTAGAGGTCAGTGATAATACCCAGTGCTCATTATATCACGGACCCTCTTTAATGTTCACCACCCTGTTACCCCATCCTCCTATCCCCTCCCCTCCAGCAACCCTCAATTTGTTTCCTATGATTGAGTCCCTTATGCTTTGTCTCCCTTTATGATTTCATCTTGTTTTATTTTTTTCTCTCTTCCCCTATGATCCTCTGTTTTGTTTCTTAAATTCCACATATGAGTGAGATCATATGATTATTGTCTTCCTCTGACTTGTTTTGCTTAGCATAGTACCCTCTAGTCCATCCATGCCATTGCAAATGGCAAGATTTCATTTTTTGATGGCTGAGTTGTATTCCATTGTGTGTATGTATATGTGTGTGTGTATGTGTATATATACACATACATATTACATCTTCTTTATCCATTCATCTGTCTATGGACATCTGGGCTCTTTCCATAGTTTGGCTATTGTGGACATTGCTGCTATATATATTGGGGTGCATGTGCCCCTTAGGATCACTACATTTGTATCTTTGGGGTAAATACCCAGTAGTGCAATTGCTGGGTCATAGGTAGCTCTATTTTCAACTTTTTGAGGAACCTCCATACTGTTTTCCAGAGTGGCTGCACCAGCTTGCATTCCCACCAATGATGTAGGAGGGTTCCCCTTTCTCCGCATCCTTGCCAACATCTGTCATTTCCTGAATTGTTAATTTTAACCATGCTGACCAGTGTGAGGTCGTATCTCATTGTGGTTTTGATTTGTATTTCCCTGATGCCTAGGGATGTTGAGCATTTTTCCATAGATCTGTTGGCCATTTGTATGTCTCTGGAGAAATGTCTGTTCATGTCTTCTGCCCATTTCTTGATTGGATTATTTGTTCTTTGGGTGTTGAGTTTGATAAGTTCTTTGTAGATTTTGGATACTAGCCCTTTATCTGATAAGACATTTGCAAATATCTTCTCCCATTCTGTCAGTTGTCTTTTGGTTTTGTCGACTGTTTCCTTTGCAAACGCTTTTTATCTTGATAAGTCCCAATAGTTCATTTTTACCTTTGTTTCCCTTGCCTTTGGAGATGTGTCTAGGAAGAAGTTGCTGTGGCTGAGGCCTGTGTTCTCCTCTAGGATTTTGATGGATTCCTGTCTCGCATTTAAGTCTTTCAACCATTTTGAGTCTATTTTAGTGTATGGTGTAAGGAAATGGTCCAGTTTCAATCTTCTGCATGTGGCTGTCCAATTTTCCCAACACCATTTGTTGAAGAGACTGTCTTTTTTTCATTGGATATTCTTTCCTAATTTGTTCAAGATCAGTTGACCATAAAGTTGAGGGTCCATTTCTGGGTTTTCTTTTCTGTTGCATTGACCTGTGTGTGTGTTTTTGTGCCAGTACCATACTGTCTTGATGGTTACGGCTTTGTAATAGAGCTTGAAGCCCGGGATTGTGATGCCACCAGCTTTGCTTTTCTTTTTCAACATTCCTCTGGCTATTCGGGTTCTTTTTTGCTTCCATAGAAATTTTAGGATTATTTATTCCAGCTCTGTAAAAAAAGTGGATGGTATTTTGATGGGGATTGCATTGAATGTGTAGATTGCTCTAGGTAGCATTGACATCTTCACAATATTTGTTCTTCCAATCCATGAGCATGGAACGTTTTTCCATTTCTTTGTGTCTTCCTCAATTTCTTTCATGAGTATTTTATAGTTTTTTGAGTACAGATCCTTTGCCTCTGGTTAGGTTTATTCCTAGGTATCTTATGGTTTTGGGTACAATTGTAAATGGGATCAATTCCTTAATTTCTCTTTCTTCTGTCTCATTTTTAGTGTATAGAAATGCAGCTGATTTCTATGCATTGATTTTATATCCTGCCACTTTGCTGAATTCCTGTGTGAGTTCTAGCAATTTTGGGGTGGAGTCTTTTGGGTTTTCCACATAGAGTATCATGTCATCTGCAAAGAGTGAGAGTTTGACTTCTTTGCTGATTCTGATGCCTTTTATTTTTTTGTGTTGTCTGATTGGCTAGTCTGAGGCTAGGACTTCTAGTACTGTATTGAACAACCATGATGATAGTGGACATCCCTGCCATGTTCCCGACCTTAGGGGAAAAGCTCTCAGTTTTTCCCCATTGAGAATGATATTCTCACTGTGGGTTTTTTATAGATGGCTTTTATGATTTGAGGTGTGTACCCTCTGTCCCTACACTGTGAAGAGTTCTAATCAAGAAAGGATACAGTACTTTGTCCAGTGCTTTTTCTGCATCTCCTGAGAGGATCATATGGTTCTTGTCCTTTTTCTTATTAATGTAGTGTATCACATTGATTGATTTGCAGATGTTGAACCACACTTACAGCCCAGGAGTAAGTCCTACTTGGTCCTGGTGAATAATCTTTTTAATGTACTGTTGGGTCCTATTAGCTAGTATCTTGGTGAGAATTTTGGCATCCATGTTCATCAGGGATATTGGTCTATAATTCTCCTTTTTGGTGGGGTCTTTGTCTGGTTTTGGGATCAAGGTAATGCTGGCCTTATAGAATGAGTTTGGGAGTTTTCCTTCCATTTCTATTTTTTGAAACAGCTTCAGAAGAATAGGTATTAATTCTTAATGTTTGGTAGAGTTCCCCAGGGAAGCCAAATGGCCCTGGACACTTGTTTGTTGGGAGATTTTTGATTACTGCTTCAATTTCCTTGCTGGTTATGGGTCTGTTCAGGTTTTCTATTTCTTTCTGTTTCAGTTTTGGTAGTTTATAAGTTTCCAGGAATACATCCATTTCTTCCAGATTGCCCAGTTTGTTGGCATATAGTTTACTCATGTTATGTTCTTATAATTGTTTGTATTTCTTCGGTGTTGGTTGTGACCTCTCCTCTTTCATTCATGATTTTATTTATTGGAGTCCTTTCTCTTTTCTTTCTGGTAAGTCTGAGTAGGAGTTTATTGATCTTATTAATTCTTTCAAAGAACCAGCTTCTAGTTTTGTTGATCTGTTCTACTGTTCTTTTGGTTTCTGTTTCATTGATTTTTGCTCTAATCTTTATTATTTCTCTTCCGCTGGGTTTAGGCTTTATTTTCTGTTCTTTCTCCAGCTCCTTTAGGTATGAGGTTAGTTTATGTATTTGAGACCTTTCTTGTTTCTTAAGGCTTGTATTGTTATATTCTTCTGTCTTAGGACCTCCTTTGGTACATCTCACAGGTTTTGAACAATTGTGTTTTCATTTTCATTTGTTTCCATGAATTTTTTAAATTCTTTTTAAATTTCCTGGTTGACCCATTCATTCTTTAGTAGGATGTTCTTTAGCCTCCATGTATTTGAGGTTTTTTTCCAAATTTCCCCTTGTGATTGAGGTCCAGTTTCAAAGCTTTGTGGTCTGAAAATATGCAGGGAATGATTCCAATCTTTGGTACTGCTTGAGACCTGATTTGTGACCCAGTATGTGATCTATTCTGGAGAATGTTCCATGTGCACTTGAGAAGAATGTGTATTCAGTTACTTTAGGATGGAATGCTCTGAATGTATCTGTGAAGTCCATCTGGTCCATTGTGTCATTCAAAGCCCTTGTTTCCTTGTTGATCTTCTGCTTAGATGATCTGTCCATTGCAGTGAGTAGGGTGTTAAAGTCCCTTACTAGTATTGCATTATTATCAATGTGTTTCTTTAATTTTGTTATTAATTGGTTTATATAATTGGCTGCTTCCATGGTAGGGGCATAAATATTTAGAATTGTTAGATCTTCTTGTTGGATAGACCCTTTAATTATGATACAGTGTCCTTCCTCATCTCTTATTACAGTCTTTGGTTTAAAATCTAATTTGTCTGATATAAGGATTGCTACCCCAGCTTTCTTTTGATGTCCATTAGCATGGTAAATTGTTTTCCACCCCCCTCACTTTCAATCTGGAGGTGTCTTTGGGCCCAAAATGAGTCTCTTGCAGACAGCATATCGATGGGTCTTGCTTTTTTATCTAATCTGATACCTGTGTCTTTTGATTGGGGCATTTAACCCATTTACATTCAGAGTAACTACTGAAAGATATGAATTTAGTGCCCCTGTATTTCCTGGAAAGTCACTGTTTCTGTAAATTGTCTCTATTCCTTTCTGGTCTGTGTTACTTTTGGGCTGTCTTTTCTTTTAAAGGATCCCCTTTAATATTTCTTGCAGGGTTGGTTTAGTGATCACAAATTCTTTTAGTTTCTCTTTGTCCTGGAAGTTTTTTATCTCTCATTCTATTTTGAATGACATCCTTGCTTGATAAGGTATTCTTGGCTGTGTATTTTTCTTATTTAGCACCCTGAATATATCATGCCAGTCCTTTCTGGCCTGCCAGGTCTCTGTGGATAGGTCTGCTGCCAGTCTAATGTTTGTACCATTGTAGGTTATGGACCTCTTGTTCCAAGCTGCTTTAAGGATTTTCTCTTTGTCTCTGAGACTCCTAAGTTTTACCATTATATGTTGGTTGTTGACCTATTTTTATTGATTTTGAGGAGGGTTCTCTGTGCCTCCTGGACTTGGATGCCTGTTTCCTTCCCCAGGTTAGGGAAGTTCTCTGCTATAATTTGCTAGAGTATACCTTCTGCCCTTCTCTCTCTCTCCCCTTCCTCTTCTTCTGGGATCCCAATTATTCTAATATTGTCTTGCTTTATGCTATCACTTATGTTTTGAGTTCTCCCCTCATGATCCAGTAGTTGTTTATATATATATTTTTAATCTATTTAAATGTTATATTTGCCTCCCACGAATAAACCTTTATTTCACTCAAACTGAGCAATAAATCTTCCACACTGAAGTATCTTCCTTGCCCAATTAATCCAAAGGAAAAAAACTGAAATGATTAGTAAAGAAAAATGTAGGGACTAACACACCCTTTTAATATGTTTTTAAATATTTTTAAGGTTTAAAAAGTGTTTAAAGTTTGTAATTCCTAGTAGGAAAACATTATCTGAATGAATACCCTAATGGCAAACCACTATAGAATGTTTCAGCTGCATTTGGGGCAGAGGGGTAGGGATTCTCTTCACAGCACCTCAGCTTTCTTCATGAGAAGGTCAGAGGTACACTGGTTTATATTATTGCGACATCCATTAGGTGATCGTTGCTTTTCCTTCAGCAAGGGCTTTATTTGTCAGAAGGGCATTATGCTTGACCTCCAAATTTGGCTGACAATTTACTGATGAGATTCATAACCTTTGAATTGCTCTGATATTTTGACATATTCGCTGGGTTCTGGGCCACATCCTGGAAGGCCACCATAACATCTGGATCCTGCATGGCTGCGAGAACCCCTGGATCACTAAGAATTTCATTGAGCCCAGGCATTCCTGCCATTCCAGGCATCCCCCCTGCCATTCCAGGCATTCCTCCAGGAAAATTACCAGGCATTCCCCCAGGAAAGCCACCTGGGAAAGAGCCATACTGAGCTCCTGATTGTCGTCTGGCTTCTTCCTCCCTCTGGGCTCTCTTATGTTCTTCCTGAGCCTTCTTAACCCTTTCTGTTCTTTCTTTGATCTCTCGCTCTTCACGTTTTCACTCATAACTTTCTCCGATGTTCAGCAATTTTCTGGGCCCCCTTCTTTCAGCATTGCACTAGCATCTTCATCGTAATCCAGTTTACAAGCAAGGGCAAGATCATATGCTGCTTCTTCCCAATGGCCCAGAACTCTGTGTGCTTTCCCTCGCCACTTATAAGGCTGAGCTGAATCAGGATTTATTTCAATGGCTCTGTCACAGTCTCAAATGGCAGCATTTGGTTTCTGTAATTTGATGAAGACACTGGCTCTCTTGGCATACAGAATGGCCAAGCAAGGATTCAGTTTGATGGCATCTGTGAACAAGTCAGTGGCTTTCTGTAGTTCACCATCATTTAGGGCATCAGTGGCAGCCACTTTTTATCATTTGCCTGATCCATCATTTCCTCAGTTATCTCTACATTTTCATCTCCCATTTCTTGAGGGGCATCAGTATCTGGTTCAATCACACCTTCATTGTCAATTTCTAGATCACTTTCCTCACTTGATGGTTCATCTGTCTTTATGTTTTCCTCCACCTTCTTACTGTTTTTTCTACCTTCGTATTGTCTTCTGATAGAGTTTTATGAGTGGCAGGTGGTATTTTACCCCCCATGCTCTCCACCCACTCCCACAGGAAGCACATTTCCTCGGTGTGCAGACGCTTGGATCCTGCTTACACATTTTCACGAAGGCCTGAAGCTCGCTCACTTGCGGGGGTCCATGGTCCAGAGGCGGTGGCAGGCGGCAGGCGAGGCTGAGGTTGCGGCCCGATTCCAGGCCCGGGTACTAGCTCAGTGTGATCGTGTGGAAGGGGGCCATTTATATTTCTTTTTCTCAGCTTTATTCTCCATCATTTGGTCTTCTGTATCATTAATTCTTTCTTCTGCCTCATTTATCCCAGCAGTTAGAGCCTCCATTTTTTTTTTTTAAATATTTTTATTATTATTTATTTGACAGAGAGAGACACAGCGAGAGAGGGAATACAAGCAGGTGGAATGGGAGAGGGAGAAGCAGGCTTCCCACAGAGCAGGGAGCCCGATGCGGGGCTCGATCCCAGGACCCTGGGATCATGACCTGAGCCGAAGGCAGATGCTTAACGACTGAGCCACCCAGGCGCCCCGAGCCTCCATTTTTTATTGCATCTCATTAATAGCCTTTGTGATTTCAACTTGATTAGATTTTAGTTCTTTTATTTCTCCAGAAAGGGCTTCTCCAGTGTCTTCTTTGCTTTTTTCAAGCCCAGCTACTATCTTTATAATTGTTATTTTGAACTTTAGTTCTGACATCTTACTTCTATCCATACTGATTAGGTCCCTGACAGTACTGCCTCTTGTTCTCTTTTTTAAGGTGAGTTTTTCCGTCTTGTCATTATTGCAGAAAGTGGTCGCTTTTCTATTTGTAGAGTTGCAGCAGTTCTTTTCTTAGTTCTCTGGTTGAGTTCACAGGTGTTCAGAATGATTTGGTAGCCATCTAGCTGAATTCCTGGGACCAGACAAAACTAAGGTCTACTACTCCTCTGCCATCTTGGATCTTCCTTCTGTATGTTGATTTTGTGTCTGCAACTTTACTGAATTTGTGTATCAGTGCTGGCAATTTTTTGGTGGAGTCTTCCAGGTTTTCTTCATAGTATATCATGTTGTCTGCAAATAGTGAAGGTTTGACTTCTTCCTTGCCAATTTGGATGCCTTGTATTTCTTGTTCCTGTCTGATTGCGAGGCTAGGACTTCCAGTACTGTGTTAAATAACAGTGGTGAGAGTGGACATCCCTGTCTTGTTCCTGACTGTAGAGAAAAAGCTCTCAGTTTTTCCCTATTGAGAATGATATTAGCTCTGGGCATTTTATATATGGCTTTTATGATGTTGAGATATGTTCCCTATATCCCTACTTTTTTGAGGGTTTTTATCAAGAATGGATGCTATACTTTGTCAAATGCTTTTTTTGCATCTATTGGAAGGATCATGTGGTTCTTACCCTTTCTTTTATTCATGTGGTGTATCATGTTGATTGATTTGTGAATATTGAATCACCCTTGCAGTCGAGAAATAAATCCCACTTGACTGTGGTGAATGATTCTTTTCATGAAGGGATTCGATTTGCTAGTATTTTGTTGAGAATTTTCATATTGATTTTCATCAGGGATATTAGTCTGTAATTCTCTTTTTTAGTGGAGTCTTTGGTTTTGGAATCAGGGTAATGCTGGCCTTGTAGAAAGAGTTTGGAAGTTTTCCTTCCATTTCTGTCTTTTGGAACATTTTGGAAGAATAGGTATTAACTCTTCTTTAAATGTCTGGTAGAATTCCCCTGGGAAGCCATCTGCTCCTGGAGTTTTGTTTGTTGGGAGACTTTTGTTTACTGATTCAATTTCTTTGCTGGCTATTGGTCTGTTCAAGTTTTCTGTTTCTTCCATTTTTAGTTTTGGTAGTTAATATGTTTCTAGGAATTTATGCATTTCTTCCAGATTGCCTAATTTGTTGGCATATAATTTTTCATAATATTCTCTTATAATTGTATTCCTGTGCTGTTGGTTGTTATCTCTCCCTTTTCATTCATGATTTTAACTATTTGGGACCTTTCTCTTTTCTTTTTGGTAAGACTGGCTAGGGGGTTATCAATTGTATTGATTCTTTCAGAGAACCAGCTCCTGATTTCATTGGTCTGTTCTACTGGTTTTTGTTTGTTTCTATATCTTTTATGTATGCTCTAATCTTTATTATTTCCCTTCTTCTCCTGGCTTTAGGCTTCATTTGTTCTTGTTCTTTTTTTTTTTTTTTTAAAGATTTTATTTATTTATTCATGACAGACAGAGAGAGAGAGAGGCAGAGGGATAAGCAGGCTCCCAAGGAGCAGGGAGCCCGATGTGGGACTTGAACCCAGGACCCTGAGATCATGACCTGAGCTGAAGGCAGACGCTTAACCATCTGAGCCACCCAGGTGCCCCATTTGTTCTTTTTCTAGCTCCTATAGATGTAAGGTTAGGTTGTGTATTTGAGATTTTTATTGCTTCTTGAGGAAGGACTGTATTGCTATATACTTTCCTTTTATGACTGCTTTTGCTGCCTCCCAAAGGTTTTGGACTCTCCTGTTTTCACTACTGTTTGTTTCCATCTATTTTTAAAGTTTCTTCTTTAATTTCCTCGTTGACCCATTCATTCTTAAAGAACATAGGATGTTCTTTAACCTCTGTGTATTTGTGGTCTTTCCACATTTTTTCTTGTCATTGACTTCAAGTTTCATAACATTGTGGTCAGAAAATGTGCACAGTATAATCTCAGTTTTTTTGTACTTGTTGAGGTCTGATTTGTGACCCAGTATGTAATATTCTGGAGAATGCCCCATGTGCACTCGAGAAGAATGTGTATTTTCCTGCTTTAGGATGAGATGTTTCGAATATGTCTGTTAAGTCCGTCTGGTCCAGTGTGTCATTCAATGCCATTGTTTCCTTGTTGATTTTCTGCTTAGATGATATAGCCATTGCTGTAAATGGGGTGTTAAAGTCCCCTTCTCTTTTTTTTAAATTTTATTTTATTATGTTCTGTTAGTCACCATACATTACATCATTAGTTTTTGATGTAGTGTTCCATGATTCCTTGTTTGCGTATAACACCCAGTGCTCCATGCAATACGTGCCCTCCTTAATACCCATCACCGGGCTAACCCATCCCCCCAGCCCCCTCTCCTCTAAAACCCTCAGTTTTTTTCTCAGAGTCCATAGTCTCATGGTTCGTCTCCCCTTCCGATCCCCCCCCCTTCATTTTTCCCTTCCTACTATCTTCTTTTTTTTTTTTTTAACATATAATGAATTATTTGTATCAGGTACAGGTCTGTGATTCATCAGTCTTACACAATTCACAGCACTCACCATAACACATACCCTCCCCAATGTCCATCACCCAGCCACCCCATCCCTCCCACCCCCCACCACTCCAGCAACCCTCAGTTTGTTTCCTGAGATTAAGAATTCCTCATATCAGTGAGATCATGTGATACTTGTCTTTCTCTGATTGTAAAGTCCCCTACTATTATTGTGTTATTATCAATGAGTTCCTTTGTTTGTTATTAACTTCTTTATGTATTTGGGTCCTCCCAAGTTGGGCACATAAATATTTACAATAGTTAGATCTTCTTGTTGGATAGGACAGATCCCTTTATTATGATACAGTGCCCTTCTTCATCTCTTGTTACAGTCTTTGGTTTAATGTCTAGTTTGTCTGACATAAGTATGGCTACTCCGGCTTTCTTTTGGTGTCCGTTAGCTTGATAAATGCTTCTCCATTTATCCCCTCGCTTTCAATCTGCAGGTGTCTTTAGGTCTAAAATTAATCTTCTGTAGGCATCATATAGACTGATCCTGTTTTTTATCCATTTAAATGTGGAATGATTATTGATAGGTATGAATTTGGTGTATTGTATTACTTGTTAAGTAGTTGTTTCTAAAGATTTTCTCTGTTCCTTTCTAGTCTTTTTCACTTTAGTCTTTCTTTTAGTCTTTCTTGCCCACTCAGAGTCCCCTTTAATACTGCTTTTTTAAATTTTTATTCATTTTTGAGAGAGAGAGAGAGAGCGGGTGGGGGGGAAGGGTAGAGGCAGAGGGAGAAGCAGGTTCCCCGCTGAGCAGGGAGCCTGGTACGGGACTTGATCCCAGGACCCTGGGATCATGACTGAGCCGAAGGCAGATGCTTAACCTACTGAGCCCCACCCAGGTGCCCCCCTTTACTATTTCTTGTAGGGCTGGTTTAGTTTTGTTTGTCTGGGAAACTCTTTTTCTCTCCTTCTATTCTGAATGACAAGCCTTGCTGGCTAGAGTATTCTTGGCTGCATATTTTTCTCATTCAGTATATTGAATATATCCTGCCACTCTCTTCTGGCTTGCCAAGTTTCTGTGGAGAGATCTGCTGCTAACCTTATTTGTCTTTCTTTGTAAGTTAGGGATTTCTTTTCCCTTGCTGCTTTTAGGATTTTTTCCTTATCTCTGTATTTTGCAAATTTTACTACTATATGTCTTGGTGTTGGCCTGCTTTTGTTGATTTTGATGGTAGTTCTCTGTGCTTTCTGGATATGGATATGTGTTTCCTTCCCCAGATTAGGGAAGTTTTCAGCTATAATTTCCTCAGGTAAACCTTCTGCCCCTTTTCCCCTCTTTTCTTCTTCTGGGACTCCTATGATATGGATGTTATTACACTTTATGGAGTTGCTGATTTCCTTAAGTCTACATTTGTGATCCAATATTTTTCTTTCCCTCTTTTCATATTCATTATTTTCAGTAATTTTGTCTTCTATATCACTTATTCATTCCTCCCCTTCTTCCATTCTTGTGGTCATTACATTCAGTTGGTTTTGCATCTCACTTATAGCATTTTTTTTTTTTTTGGCCTGACTAGTTTTTAGGTCTTTTATTTCTGTGGTAAGGGACTCCCTAGTGTCTTCTATGCTTCTCTCAAGTCCAGCTAGTGTCCTTACGATTGTTGTTTTAAATTCTGGATCATGCATGTTATTTATATCTGTTTCAGTTAGATCCCTGGCCATGACCTTTTCTTTTTTGGGGATGAATTCCTCCATCTTGTCATTTTTGTGTAGGTCTTTGTCTTCTCTGTGTTAGGAAAGCCTGTTATGTTTCCTGCTCCTGAGAGTAATGGTTTTAGTAAGAAAAGGTCATAAACTGTCCAGGGCCTTGCGATTCAGAAAGTGTTTCTGGTATATGCTATGTGTACTCTGCTGCTGTGTTTTGGCTGCTCTTTTCCTCCAGTCAGTCCTCTGGAGAATTTCTCCTTGCCTGCAGTGGGGAGTGTTTGCACTTTGGCCAGAGTGTGGTCAGTTTTAACTAGGTGTGCTCTGGGCTGCTTGTTAAAAGAGACCTGATGCTCTTTCCATTAGAGCTGAAGCTTTGCAGCACTCTGTGGTCAGCAGACTTGGTGCATGTGGGGGGCTTTGGCTGGTCTTCTGGGTGAGGGGCCTGCTGCTCTGGTTCTCAGGTACACTTGGCCTAGTAAAGAAGCACATGCAGAGTGCAGGAGGCAGGGCTTAGTGTAAGCAGCCTGTGCCTCCACTGTTGGTGCAGTGCTGCTTACTGGTGTTAGTTTATACTGAGAGGCTGGGGAGGGAAATAATGCCAACCCTCTCCCTTGTCTCTGAAGAGGGGTTTGTGCCCACCACTGTCCAGGAAGCCCTCACAGAAGAGTGAACAGTCTCCCCTCATGTGTCCCAGGCCTCCCTCAGATCCCTGCCTTCACCCTGTCTGTGCCTCTTCGGGCTGTCTTCCTGTCCTGCAGCACAGTGCACCTGTGTTCTATCCCAGGGAGGCCAGCTGAGTTTTGAAACTCTCAACTGTAGAGGGACCTGGTATGTGGCATACCTGCACTCATGCTCTCGGGGAGGGTCTCACTCTTCTGGGGCTGGTGCTGGTTTGTCCCAGAAGGGCAGTCGCACCAAAGCGCCAGAGCTTGGAGTTTGGAGCAAAGTGCAGCAAAAAGCCAGTGTCCAGGTTAGCCACCCAGGTTAGCAGGTGTCTCTGCACCTATGCTGAGAGTCAGGGGAAGGTAATGGCATCTGTGGGCTCTTTTGTCCTTGGTGAGGCAATGCCACCTCGTCCAGATGTGCTCCAAGAAGGGGAACCGTCTCTTCCAGTGTATTCGCTTTCTCTCTCATGCCTCTCTCGGTGATCACCACTACTTCTCCTCTGCAACACCCACAATCCTTTTCTCCCCCAGATCTCGTCTCTGCACCTTCCACAGTGTGGCCTCTTCTCTCTGCCTAGTTGTGTAGTTTGCTCTTTTAGTCCTCAGATCAATTTCTTGGGTTTTCTGAATGATCCAGTAGTTATCTAGCCATGTTTGAGTGATGAGGCAAGCTTAGGATTTTTTTTTTCAAAATTGATATTATTGCAGCCAAAACAGTGGAATTAACTGTACATAATAAACTATTATATATATATATATATATACACACACACACACACACACACACATATGTATGTATATACACACATCACACACACACACATTTTAAGTTATAGGGAATAAAGTTTATTTTGGCAGATAGTGTTAAACAAAATTAAAGTTGCATACATTAGTAACATAACATCCTTAATTTGGTATAAGTTTGACACATTTTCTTGTTTTCCTGTGTTCTGCTAAATCACCATAACTGATTTATAAAACTGATGTGTTGAAATTTAGCTTTACTGTTTTTGCTTATGCTCAGATTCCAAACAAACTTTTTGTAAGCTTCTTCTGTCTCTGGGTCCATCTCATCATCATCATCATCCAAGTATGGATCCTCCCTATGTTTTAGGTATATGGTGTAAGGTATATTTTATATCCTTTTATTTTGTGAGTTCCTTGATTGATACTTTATAGAAATATTAATTTTTACTGCTTTTGTGTTTCCTACGTTCATACTGTCATTTTTGGTCTTTCCTTTCCACTCAAAGAGTCCCCTTTAGTATTTCTTGCAGGGCTCCTTTAGTTTTTGTTTGTCTGGGAAACTCTCTCTCTCCTTCTATTTTGAATGAGAGCTTTGCTGGATAGATTATTCTGAGGTGCAGGTTTTTACCATTCAGCACTTCACTTTTTTTTTTTTTTTTAAATAATCTCTATACCCAATGTGGGACTCAAACTCATGACCCTGAGATCAAGAGTTGCATGCTCTACCTAGTGAGCCAGCCAGATGCCCCTCCCATTCAGCACTTTGAGTATATCATGCCACTCCTTTCTGGCTTGGAAAGTTCCTGCTGAAAAATCTGCCAATAGCCATATGGGGTTTCCCTTGTAGGTAACTATCTTCTTTTGTCTCACTGCTGTATTTATTTATTTAAAGATCTTATTTATTTATTAGAGAGAGAGAGCGCAAGTGAGAGAGAGAACACGAGCATGGGGGAGAGGGAGAAGCAGGCTCCTGCTGAGCAGGGAGCCTGATGTAGGACTCGATCTCAGGGCCCTGGGATCATGACTTGAGCCGAAGGCAGACACTTAACCAACTGAGTCACCCAGGCGCCCCACTGCTATTTTTAAAAAAAGATTTATATATTCATTTGAGAGAGAGAGAGAAGAGAGGGTATGCATGCATGTGCACTCAGGGAAAGGCAGAGGGAGAGAAAGAGGCAGAAAAGCAGACTCCATGCTGAGTGTGGAGCCTGATGTGGGGCTCTATCCCAGGACCCTGACATCATGACCTGAGCCAAAATCAAGAGTTGGATGCTTAACTGACTGAGCCACCCTGATGCCCCATGTCTCTCTGCTTTTAATATTTTTCATTATCACTATATTTTGCCATTTTCATTACAATATGTCTTGGTGTAGATCTGCTTTTGTTGATTTTGTTGGCGGTTCTCTGTGACTCCTGCATGTGCATATCTATTTCCTTTTCCAGGTTAGATAAGTTTTCAGCTATTATTTTTTAAAATAAATTCTCTGCCCCATTTTCTCTTTCTTCTTCTAGGACTCCTGTAATAACAAATGTACTATGTTTGATGGAGTCACTGAGTTCCCTAAGTCTATTCTCATTTTGCATAATTCTTTTGTCTCTCTTTTATTCAGCTTGATTACTTTTATTACTCTTTCTTCCAGGTCACCAATTCATTCCTCTGCTTCTTCCAGCCTGCTGTTTATTCTATCAAATATGTTTCTCATTTTGTTTATTGAGCCATTTATCTCTTCTATGTTATTCCTTATCTCTGTGTTAATAGTCTCACTAATGTCCTATACTCTTTTCTCAAGCCCAGGGAGTATCCTTATGATCGTTGCTTTAAATTCTCTATTAGGCATTATTACTGATCTCTTTTTCACTTAGATCCCTGGTGTGGTCTTGTTCTGTTCTTTCATTTGGGACAAATTCCTCTGTCTTCTCATTTTGTCTAAGTCTCTGTGCTTGTTTCTTTGTGTTAGGGAAGTCTGCTATGTCTCCTGTTCTTGAGAGTAATGGCTTTATGAAGAAGAGGTCCCTGCAGTGTAATGTCACCTGTTCCCTAGGGCCTGGTGCTCTTGAGAGTATATCCATTGTGTGTTGCATGCACTCTGCTTTTGTGTCCTGGCTGCTTTATCGGGTCAGTTGTCTGCAGAGGCTCTCTTTGCCTCTTGTGGGCAGTCTTTGGTCCCTGGCCTGATTGTGGTGAGTTTCAAGTAGGTGTGCTCTGGTCTGCTTATGAAATGAGACCTGTTGGGGCTGTACCACTGCCACCAGAACTGAGGGTCCCAAAACTCCCACATTAGGAGATGAGGTGTGAGCATGGGTTTGGGCCAGTCTTCTGGGGGAAGGGCCTGCCGTGCTGGGACTGAGGCAGGTGTGACTGGGAGGGATGGCTCCACCAGTGCGTGGGGGTGCAGGGCTTGGTGTAAGTTAGGTGGCAAGTGTCTGTGCTGGTTCCTGCAGGTGGCCCTGTACTTATGCTAAGGGGCAGGATGGGAAATGGTGTCTGTGAGTTCTTTTCTTCCGGGAGGAGTCTCATCATGAACGCTGACTCTCTGTGATATGCTCTGAGATGAGGAACTAACCTCATCATGTGTGCCCCAGGTGCTCTTCAGATCACTGTTCCCAAGCTGTAAGTCTGCAGAGTGTTTGACCTGCCTTTGCTCTTACAGCAGCCCCAGTGTCCTCTGGAACTCTCTTAGAGCCAAGCATGCTGACCTTTAGAACTCCAGGCTTTAAGCCCGGCTGGTTGGAAGAACTCAGGAAATTTGGGCCCTCCTGCTTTCTAAGCCAATTGCTATGGGGATTCATTTTCCTGTTGCCCTCCACTGTGTGTTAGCTTGTCTCTAGTCCTTCTCTGCAACCATAGCTCCCTCCCCACTGCAGTGGCCACAATCAGTTTCTCCCAAACTGCGTCTCTGCACTTCCTGCCTTCTTCAATGTGGTCTCTACCTTTAGTTGTGGAGTTTGTTTTGTCAGTCTAAAGGTCGATTTCTAGCATACTTAAGATGACTTGATAGTTACCCAGTTGTATTCATGGAGCGAGGTAATCCTAGGGTCCTCCTACTCTGCCATCTTCCCCTGTCTCAAGAATCCAGTTCTTGGGGCGCCTGGGTGGCTTAGTCAGTTAAGCATCTGCCTTTGGCTCAGGCCATGATCCTGGGGTCCTGGGATCGAGTCCCGCTTAGGGCTCCTTGCTCAGTGGGGAGTCTGCTTCTCCCTCTCCCTCTGCTGCTCCCTCTGCTTGTGTGCTCACTCTCTCATGAGTGCGTTCTTTCTCTCTTGCTCTTTCTCTCTCTCTGTCAAATAAAGAAAATCTTAAAAAAAAAAAAAAAAGAATCCAGTTCCTTTATTAAGCTGGAAATACTTGTGCAAAGCTGTAAAAAATGCTGTTCTTCTCACTACTTGGGAGGGGGTGGGAATTAGCTGTTTTTCTTAAAGGTATGTTATCTATATTAAGATGTAATAGATTTTGAGTTTTTATTTTTAATGAATTAATAAATATTTTAGAGCATTAGTTTTCATATGATCTAGGAAATATCAGTAGATATATCCCATATAAACAAAAGCCCCTTGGGGACTCTTGATACTCTTCAAAAGTATAATGGAGTCTGAGGACAAAAATGTTTTAGAATCGAGTGTTAGAACCGCATACTGTGGTGCAAAATTTTGAGAAGGAGAGTATGTGATAAGGCATTTCATTGGATATTGAGTTAATGCCAGTTCTTTGAATTACAGTAGTATATTACATATTGACAAAATTAGTCACAAAGTATTTGGAAGTTATTTTGTGCTGTAGGACCTAAAATGTTGCATAAAAAGGAGAAGAAAAAAATGATCTCTGTTAGTCTTTAAATTAGCAAAAGCCACCACTTCCTCCAGACACTTTGCTGCCATCTAGTGGAACGTAGTAAATCCACAAATCTATTAGGACAATAGTGTGAATGATGCCCCATAGAATTCTGTAGTACACTGTTGGTTGTGGCAGCTTTGAATATCAACTGGAAGATTCCATGCGATTGGTTCTCAGCTGCCTCTCAGATCAAATTATGAGACCAAGAAGTTTGAGAACCATGGGCATGAGCAAAGGTACAGAGATGGGATTGAACACAGTGGGTTCACAGAGCAAAAATATAATCTGAGTAAAGCAAAAATTTGCATTAGTAGTAGTAGGAAATTAGGTTTTCAGGCAGAGTAGAATCACACCATTGGATATGTTGAGATCTGAGGTATAGGTAGTAGGGAGTCATTGAAGGTTCCAGAGCACTACCATGTAGAAATAGTTTAGGAAGCTCAGAGGAATAGTGGTTGCCAAGACGGATGGGGGGGCGGGGGTGGGGGGGGTAGATGAATGCTGGATGGATGGGTGGGCACGTGGATGGCCAGCTAGGAGCAGGATGGTTTTCAGAACAGGAAACCAGAAAAGAAGTTATCAAGTGTCTTGATACAGCCTCTCCTTGGTTGTAACTGATTGTCAGAGGGGACAGGAGAATAGGAATGACCTATCAGATAATAAACATTGAGTCTAGATTTTAGATTTGAAAAATAGAAGTCTCAGTGATAGCCTTTTGAGTTTTTTAATTTTCTAAGAGGAACACTGACACAACTGCTTTATTCATGAGAGAGAGGTGAGGTAAAGTCTGATTTTCAGATAACTGGCAAAGTTTAACACACCAAGATCATCCTTTAATTAAAGAAAAGTTTTACTCTGCTGCCCTCTTCTGGATATTAGGTAATTGCCTAAATAATTCTTAAACTGGTGGTCAATTAGTGTGGGAAGAATTGCCACTGAAACGCAGGAACTTAGCTGCAAAAGAAGGAAATCAAGGTAAAATGTAAAAAAAGAAATGATGGCAAACCAAAAACCGTACAAACTTAGAAGTATTTTACCAACTTTTATTTGAAAATTTCTAACCTATGGAAAAGTACAATGAAAAACCATCTAAGTTTCAGCAATTGTTAATATTTTGCAAGATTGCCTCCCTTTGTCTCTCTTTTTTTCCTTTCCATTTGAACAGCTTTACAAGAATAACATTTTTCTTTTTCTTTTCTTTTCTTTTTATTGTGTTAATCACCATACGTTACATCATTAGTTTTTGATGTAGTGTTCCATGATTCATTGTTTGCGTATAACACCCAGTGCTCCATGCAGAACGGGCCCTCTTTAATACCCATCACCAGGCTAACCCATCCCCCCACCCCCCTCCCCTCTAGAAGCCTCAGTTTGTTTTTCAGAGTCCATAGTCTCTCTTGATTCGTTCCCCCCCTCCGAATTCCCCCCCTTCATTTTTCCCTTCCTACTATCTTTTTTTTTTTTTTAACATATAATGTATTATTTATTTCAGAGGTACAGGTCTGTGATTCAAGCGCTCACCATAGCACATACCCTCCCCAATGTCCATCACCCAGCCACCCCATCCTTCCCACCCCCCACCACTCCAGCAACCCTCATTTGTTTCCTGAGATTAAGAATTCCTCATATCAGTTAGGTCATATGATACATGTCTAAGAATAACATTTTTCTATGTAATACCAATATCATATGCAATATCATGAATATATAGTCCATATTTAAATTTCTCTTATCTCAAAAATGACTTGTTTTTAAAATTGGATCAGAGTTCACGCATTGCATTTTGTCTATTTTAATCTGCTCTAATTTAGTCTACCTCTGCTTTTGTTTTTCATGACATAAAACATTTATTTATTTAGTTAGTTGGTAGGCTCCACACCCAGTGTGGAGCCCATCATGGGGCCTGAATTCCCGACCCTGAGATCAAGACCTGAGCTGATGTCAAGAGTTGGACACTTAACCAACTGAACCCCAGGTGCCCCAAGACATAAAACATTTATGAAGAGATCAGACCTGGTGTCTTGCATAAATGTTTTATATTCACCATTTTTCTGATTGTTCCTCATAATTCAACTTGGACACTTTTGGCAAAAGGTAGACTTTTAATTTTGATGATACAGATCCTTATAATATATATTATATATAATGTGTACTTACTGCATTGCATCAGGAGTCACATCATTTCGGTCTGTCCTGGTAACGCGATGCTACATGTGAGCACTTTTTAAAAGTGACAACAGACCTCGACTGGAAGATAATAGTTTCCCATTATATTTTTAAGTAATCTCTAGAGTGATGCTCTGTGGCCATGAGAGGGTCCTTTTTCCCAACCTGTCACTCAGTAGTTTCAGCATCAATGAGGATTTTTGCCTGAGTCCATTACTACACTAGAGTTCATGAAATGATGTGTTTCTAATTTGATCCCCCTTTCTGTATTTTTAGTTTTTTTAGGGTATTCTTTGGTAAAGAACAGTTTTCTTTTTCTCATTCTCTGCCCTGTCATAATCACTGTTGGCTCTTGGATCTTTTTTTTTTTTCCCCAGCATATTAACATCATTATCCTGTTTGATGATCAAATTGCCCCAAATTTGTTCTGTAGGAGCCCTGTTAAGCTGTATCCTTTTGACTTGCCCCATTAGGCTTATGTTTTAGGCTCACTTTCTATTTTATTGTTCCAGATCTGGAACTAGTTATTTATATAAGGAGCCCTGTTTCTTTTCATTTAAGGTGTCAGCCTTAGACGCCAAGCTTGAGAAGAGAGGTGTGCTCATTGTTACTAAAAACTATATTTTAAAAACCATGAGTTCGGGGTGCCTGGGTGGCTCAGGCGTTAAGCGTCTGCCTTCAGCTCAGGTCATGATCCCAGGGTCCTGGGATCAAGCTCCCCATTGGGCTCCCTGCTGCACAGGAAGCCTGCTCCTCCCTCTTTCGCTCCCCCTGCTTGTGTTCCTGTTCTCGCTGTCTCTCTCTCTGTGGTCGAATAAATAAATACAATCTTAAAAAAACAAAACCATGAGTTCATGGCCAATTGAAATTTAATAACATTTGATTTCCCCCTACCTTCTCCCATTCATATTTATATCTTCCTTCTCCCACAGTGAAAACCCTGTTTCTCAGTGGCATCAATATATTTACTTATTCACTCTGTCCTACAGTATGCAAAATGCTTTGAGAATTACGACACTGCTACCGAAACCAAATATTTATTTGCTTTCTTTAGTTCTTGAATATATCCCACTAAGAATATACAGTCAGAAAACTGTTCTCATCAGTCACTTAAGCTATAAATATTTTAGTTAAGTTAGAAATCAGCTATATTTTTTTAGTCAGTAATTTCTCCTTGCCATTTGGTTCAACAAACCAAGGTTGAGTCTGTTTCAGCCCCTGCACTAGTCAGTGAGGGCACAGAAATAAATAAGATACTCTTCCTACAGCTGCAAAACTCATAGTCTCTTACAGAAGAAATGTAATTAAAAGATTATAGCCCAGTGGGGGAAGGATGAAAAAGTTTAGTTATGGCTGCCAAAGCATTACAGGAGAGACTCATCTGACTCAGCATGGGTAGGGGTAACTTTCTAGAGGAACTAAGAGTAAGTCTTGAAGAATAAGTTGAAGTGAATCAAGTGAAGAGAGGGACAGAATGTCCTAGTAGAGGAGTGTGATGATAAAAGACACCATTCCCTGTGCTGGGAAATAGCAATGGCTGGGAAGTTGTCTTGGTCTTGAGAAGGTGATAGTCCAGGAGATGAGAGAGTTGAGCAGAAGTCAGACCATGAAAAGAACCTTGTAAGCCATCTAGACTACTTCCCTTCACTTCTACGTAAGTTTTTTTTTAAGATTTTATTTATTTGAGACAGAGAGAATGAGAGACAGAGAGCATGAGAGGGAGGAGGGTCAGAGGGAGAAGCAGACTCCCTGCCGAGCAGGGAGCCCGATGCGGGACTCGATCCCGGGACTCCAGGATCATGACCTGAGCCGAAGGCAGTCGCTTAACCAACTGAGCCACCCAGGCGCCCCATCTACGTAAGTTTTTTAAAATGAGATATAGCAGTGTATTAGTTTTATAAGTACAACATAACGATTTGATATATGTATACACTGCAAAATCACCACCACAATAAGTTAACATCTATCACCACACATAGTTAACAATTTTTTTCTTGTGCTGAGAGCTTTTAAGATCTACTCTCAGCAACTTTCAAATATACAATATAGTATTGTTAGCTGTAGTCACCATGTTGTACTCAATACTGTACATTCCTAGGACTTATAGCTGGAAGTTTGTACCTTTTAACCACCTTTACCCATTTTGCCCACCTATAATCCCCAACCCCTGGCAGCCACCAATCTGTTCTATGTATCTGTGAGTTTGTTTTTTAAGATGCTACATATTAGTGGATCATACCATCTTTGTTTTTCTCTGACTTATTTCACTTAACATAATGCCCTCGAGGTTCATTGATGTTGTTGCAAATGATAGGATTTCTTTCTTTTTCACAGCTGAATAACACATACACACACACACACACGCACACCACATCTTTATCCTTTCGTCTAATTGATGGACACTTGGGTGGTTTTTATGTGTTGGTTATTGAAAATAATGCTGCAGTGAACATGGGAATGCAGATACCTTTTTGAGATAATCATTTCATTTCTTTCGGATAAATACTCAGCGGTGGAATTACTGGATCATGTGGAAGTTCTGTTTTTAATTTTTTGAGGAAACTTCATATTCTTTTCCACAGTGGCTGCACCAATTTACATTCCCCTAGGTGATATCTCCTTGTGGTTTTAGATTTGCATTTCCTTCATGATTATTGATGTTGAGCACCTGTTCACGTATCTCTTGGCCATTTGTATGTCTTCTTTGGAAAAACTATTCAGGTCCTCTGTGCATCTTTTAATTAGATTGGCTTTTGCTATTGAGTTGTGAGTTCTTAACATATTTTGTATTAACCCCTTATGAGATACATGACTTGCAAAGATTTTCTCCCATTTAGTAGGTTGCCTTTTCATTTTGTTGTTTCTTTTGCTGTATAGAAGTTTTTAGTTTCATGTTCCACTTACTAACTTTTGCTTTTGTTGCTTCCGCTCTGGTGTTCTATCCAAAAAATTGTTGCCAAGACCATCATCAAGAGTTTTTATCCCTGTGTTTTTTTTCTAGGAGTTTTACATTTTCAAGTCTTATATTTAAGTCTTTAATCCATTTTGAGGTAATTTTTATGAGTGATGTAAGATCAGTGTTTGGTTTCATTATCCTGAAAATTGTTACCCAGGTTTTTCTAGCACCATTTTGAAAAGAGTTTTTTTTTTCCCTTACTGAATATTCTTGACTCCCTTGTCAAATATTAGTTGGCTGTATATGTGAGGGTGTATGCCTAGGCTCTTAATTTAGTTCCATTTGTCATTGTATCTATTTTGATGCCAGTACCATACCATTTTGATTACTATATATATTTGCATTTCCCTGATGATTAATGATTTTGAGCATCTTTTCATGTGTGTTGGCTATCTGTAGATGTTATTTGGAAAAATAACTAATCAGGTACTCTGCCCATTTTTTAATCATATTGTTTGTTTTTTGGTGTTTAGTTGTATGAGTTCTTTATATATTTGGATATTAACCCCTCATCGTATATATCGTTTGCAAATATCTTCTCCTATTTAGTAGGTTGCCTTTTTGTTTTGTCGATGGCAGCCTTCACTGTGCAGAAGTTTTTTAGTGTGATATAATCCCAATAGTTTATTTTTGCTCTTGCTGCCTTTGCCAGAGGAGAGAGAACCAAAAAATACTGCTAAGACTGATGTCCAAGAGTTTACTATGTTTTCTTTTAAGATTTTTATGGTTTAGCTCCTGTGTTTAGGTCTTTAATCCACTTTGAACTTATTTTTGTATATGGTATAAGAAAGTGATTGTTTTATTCTTTTACTTGTAGCTGTCCAGTTTTTCTAACACATTTATTGGGGAGACTGTCTTTTCCCCATTGTGTATTCTTGACTCCTTTGTCATAGATAATTTGACCATATAAGTATGGCTCTATTTCTGGGCTCTCTGTTCTCTTCAATTCAGCTGTGTTCTGTTTTTGTGCCAGTACCATACTGTTTTGATTACTACAGCTTTGTAGTATAGTTTAAAATCTGGGATTGTGATAATTCTAGCTTTGTTACTCATTCTCAGGATTGTTTTGGCTTCTCAGGGTCTTTTGTGGTTTCAGATAAATGTTAGGGTTCTTTGTTCTTGTTCTGTGAAAAATACTATTGGTTATTTTTTTTTTAAAGATGTATTTGAGAAAGAGCAAGACAGTGCACACATGTAGGGGGAGGGGCAGAGGAAGAGAATCTCAAGCAGACTCCCCACTGAGTGGGGAGTCCAACGCAGGGCTCTATCTCACAATCTATGAGACCATAACCTGAGTCAGATGCTTAACCAACTGAGCCACCCAGGTGCCCTTGTTGGTATTTTGATAGGGACTGCACTGAATCTATAGACTGCTTTGGATAGTATGGACATCTTAACAATATTAATTCTTCCAGAGCAGGAGCATGGTATATTGGTATATATTTTCATTTATTTGTGTCTTCTTCAATTTCTTTTATCAGTGTTTTAATAGTTTTCAAAGTACAGGTCTTCCACTTCTTTGGTTAAATTTACTCCTAGGTATTTTATTCTTTTTGATGCAATTGTAAATGGGATTGTTTTCCTAATTTCTCTTTCTGCTAGTTATTATCACTGTATAGAAATGCAACATATTTCTCTGCATCAATTTTGTATCTCAACTTTACTGAATTCATTTATTAGTTCTAACATTTTTGGTGGAATTTTTGGATTTTATGTATATAAGGTTATATCATCTGTAGACAAAGACAGTTTTACTTCTTTCTTTCTGATTTGGATGCTTTTTAGTTTTTTTTTCTTATTGTTCGGGCCAGGAAATTCCAGTACTATGTTGAGTAAGACTGGTGAGAGTACGCACCCCTAATTGTTCCTAATCTTAGAGGAAAAGCTATCAACTTTTCATCTACACAACTAAGTTATGTACAGCCCTCATCCTGGCAGCATATTTATGTAAAGGTTGAGAAATCTCCCTAAGTACATTGACTTTAAGGGAAAATAACAATTATATATATGAAAACTTAGTTGAGTGTGATGTTAGTTGTGTACTTGTCATGTATGGCCTTTATCATGTTGAAGTATGTTCCTTCTATACCCCAATTGTTGAGCGTTTTTTTTAAATCATAAAATGATATTGCCATTTTGTCAAAAGCTTTCTGCATCTATGTGCCATATCACATTTTTTGGTTTGTATATGTTGAACCATGCTTGTATCCCAGGAATAAATTCCTCTTGTTCGTGGTGTGTGATCCTTTTGATGTGCTGCTGAATTCAGTTTGATGTTTTGTTGTGATTTTTCACATCTGTACTTATCAGGGATTTTGGCCTGTAGTTTTCTTTGCCAGTAGAGTCCTTATATGGCTTTGGTATCAGGCTAATGTTGGCCTCATGAATTGAGTTTGGGAGTGTTCCCTCTTCAGTTCTTTGGCAAAGTTTGAGAAGGATATTGATTCTTTAAATGTTTGATAGAATTCACCTGTGAAACAATCTTGTCCTGGGCTTTTTTTTTTAATTTTTTAAGTTTTATTATGTTAATCACCATACATTACATTATTAGTTTTTGATGTAATGTTCCATGATTCATTGTTTGCGTATAACACCCAGTGCTCCATTCAGTACGTGCCCTCTTTAGTACCCATCACCAGGCTAACCCATCCTCCTACCCTCCTCCCCTCTAGAACCCTCAGTTTGTTTCTCAGAGACCATAGTCCCTCATGGTTCGTCTCCCCATCCGATTTCCCCCGCTTCATTTTTCCCTTCCTGCTATCTTGGTTTTTTTTTTTAATATAATGTATTATTTGTTTCAGAGGTACAGGTCTGTGATTCAACAGTCTTGCACAATTCACAGCGCTCACCATAGCACATACCCTCCCCAATGTCTATCACCCAGCCACCCCATCCCTCCCATCCCCCACCACTCCAGCAAACCTCAGTTTGTTTCCTGAGATAAAGAATTCCTAATATCAATGAGATCATATGATACATGTCTTTCTCTGATTGACTTATTTAGCTCAGCATAATACCCTCCAGTTCCATCCACGTCATTGCAAATGGCAAGATTTCATTCCTTTTGATGGCTGCATAATATTCCATTGTGTATATATACCACATGTTCTTTATCCATCATCTGTCGATGGACATCTTAGCTCTTTCCATAGTTTGGCTATTGTGGACATTGCTGCTATAAACATCAGGGTGCATGTACCCCTTCGGATCCCTACATTTGTAAATTTGGGGTAAATACCCAGTAGTGCAATTGCTGGGTCATATGGTAGCTCTATTTTCAACTTTTTGAGGAACCTTCATACTGTTTTCCAGAGTGGCTGCACCAGCTTGCATTCCCACCAACAGTGTAGGAAGGTTCCCCTTTCTCCGCATCCCCGCCAACATCTTTCGTTTCCTGACTTGTTAATTTTAGCCATTCTGACTGGTGTGAGGTGGTATCTCATTGAGGTTTTAATTTGGATTTCCCTGATGCCGAGCAATGTTGAGCAGTTTTTCACGTGTCTGTTGGCCATTTGGATGTCTTTGGAAAAATGTCTGTTCATCTGCCCATTTCTTGATTGGATTAGTTGTTCTTTGGGTGTTGAGTTTGATAAGTTCTTTATAGATTTTGGATACTAGCCCTTTATCTGATATGTCATTTACAGATATCTTCTCCCATTCTGTCGGTTGTCTTTTGGTTTTGTCGACTCTTTCCTTTGCTGTGCAAAAGCTTTTTATCTTGATGAAGTCCCAATAGTTCATTTTTGCCCTTGCTTCCCTTGCCTTTGGCGATGTTTCTAGGAAGAAGGTGCTGTGGCTGAGGTCGAAGAGGTTGCTGCCTGTGTTCTCCTTTAGGATTTTGATGGATTCCTGTCTCACATTTAGGTCTTTCAACCATTTTGAGTCTATTTTTGTGTGTGGTGTAAGGAAATGGTCCGGTTTCATTCTTCTGCATGTGGCTGTCCAATTTTCCCAACACCATTTGTTGAAGAGACTGTCTTTTTTCCATTGGACATTCTTTCCTGCTTTGTCAAAGATGAGTTGACCATAGAGTTGAGGGTCCATTTCTGGGCTCTCTATTCTGTTCCATTGATCTATGTGTCTGTTTTTGTGCCAGTACCATGCTGTCTTGATGATGACAGCTTTGTAATAGACCTTGAAGTCTGGAATTGTGATGCCACCAGCTTTGCTTTTCTTTCTCAACATTCCTCTGGCTATGCGGGGTCTTTTCTGGTTCCATACAAATTTTAGGATTATTTGCTCAATTTCTTTGAAAAAAGTGGATGGTATTTTGATAGGAATTGCATTGAATGTGTAGATTGTTCTAGGTAGCATTGGCATCTTCACAATATTTGTTCTTCCAATCCATGAGCATGGAACGTTTTTCCATTTCTTTGTGTCTTCCTCAATTTCTTTCATGAGTATTTTGTAGTTTTCTGAGTACAGATTCTTTGCCTCTTTGGTTAGATTTATTCCTAGGTATCTTATGGTTTTGGGTGCAATTGTAAATGGGATCAACTCCTTAATTTCTCTTTCTTCTGTCTTGGTGGTGGTGTATAGGAATGCCACTGATTTCTGTGCATTGATTTTATATCCTGCCACTTGACTGAATTCCTCTATGAGTTCTAGCAGTTTTGGGGTGGAGTAGTTTGGGTTTTCCACATAAAGTATCATATCATCTGCAAAGAGTGAGAGTTTGACTTCTTCTTTGCCGATTTGGATGCCTTTTGTTTCTTGTTGTTGTCTGATTGCTGTGGCTAGGACTTCTAGTACTATGTTGAACAATAGTGGCGAGAGTGGGCATCCTTGACGTGTTCCTGATCTTAAGGGAAAGGCTCTCAGCTTTTCCCCATTGAGGATGATATTCACTGTGGGTTTTTCATAGATGGCTTTTATGAACTTGAGGAATGTTCCCTCTATCCCTCTACTCTGAAGAGTTTTGATCAAGAAAGGATGCTGTACTTTGTCAAATGCTTTTTCTGCATCTGTTGAGAGGATCATATGATTCTTGTTCTTTCTTTTATTAATGTATTGTAACACATTGATTGATTTGCGGATGTTGAACCAACCTTGCAGCCCAGGGATAAATCCCACTTGGTCCTGGTGAATAATCCTTTGAATGTACTGTTGGATCCTGTTGGCTAGTATTTTGGTGAGAATTTTTGTATCCATGTTCATCAAGGATATTGGTCTGTAATTCTCCTTTTTGATGGGGTCTTTGGTTTGGGGATCAAGGTAATGGTGGCCTCATAAAACGAGTTTGGAAATTTTCCTTCCATTTCTATTTTTTGGAACAGTTTCAGAAGAATAGGTATTCATTCTTCTTGAAATGTTTGGTAGAATTCCCCTGGGAAGCCATCTGGCCCTGGGCTTTTGTTTGTTGGGAGATTTTTGATGACTGCTTCAATTTCCTTAGTGGTTATAGGTCTGTTCAGGTTTTCTCTTTCTTCCTGGTTCAGTTTTGGTAGTTTATAGAGCTCTAGGAATGCATCCATTTCTTCCAGCTTATCTAATTTGCTGGCATATAGTTGCTTATTATATATTCTTATAATTGTTTGTATTTCTTTGGTGTTGGTTGTGATCTCTCCTCTTTCATTCATGATTTTATTTATTTGGGTCATTTTTCTTTTTGATAAGTCTGGTCAGGGGTTTATCAATCTTATTAATTCTTTCAAAGAACCAGCTCCTAGTTTCGTTGATCTGTTCTACTGTTCTTTTGGTTTCGTTTTCATTGATTTCTGCTCTCATCTTTATTATTTCTCTTTTCCTGCTGGGTTTAGGCTTTATTTGCTGTTCTTTCTCCAGCTCTTTTAGGTGTAGGGTTAGGTTGTGTATTTGAGACCTTTCTTGTTTCTTGAGAAAGGCTTGTATTGCTATATACTTTCCTCTTAGGACTGCCTTTGCTGCATCCCAAAGATTTTGAACAGTTGTGTTTTCATTTTCATTTGTTTCCATGAATTTTTTAAACTCTTCTTTAATTTCCTGGTTGACCCATTCATTCTTTATTAGGATGCTCTTTAGCCTCCATGTATTTGAGTTCTTTCCGACTTTCCTCTTGTGATTGAGTTCTAGTTTCAAAGCATTGTGGTCTGAAAATATGCAGGGAATGGTCCCAGTCTTTTGGTACTGGTTGAGACCTGATTTGTGACCTAGGATGTGATCTATTCTGGAGAATGTTCCATGGGCACTAGAGAAAAATGTGTATTCCGTTGCTTTGGGATGGAATGTTCTGAATATGTCTGTGAAGTCCATTTGGTCCAGTGTGTCATTTAAAGTCTTTATTTCCTTGTTGATCTTTTGCTTAGATGATCTGTCCATTTCAGTGAGGGGGGTGTTAAAGTCCCCCACTATTATTGTAATGTTGTCGATGTGTTTCTTTGCTTTTCTTATTAATTGGCTTATATAATTGGCTGCTCCCATGTTAGGGGCATAGATATTTACAATTGTTAGATCTTCTTGTTGGACAGACCCTTTAAGTAGGATATAGTGTCCTTCCTCATCTCTTATTACAGTCTTTGGTTTAAAATCCAATTTGTCTGATATATGGATTGCCATCCCAGCTTTCTTTTGGTTTTCCACCCCCTCACTTTCAATCTGGGGGTTTCTTTGGGTCTAAAATGAGTCTCTTGCAGACAGCATATCGATGGGCCTTGTTTTTTTTATCCAATCTGATTGTGTGTGTCTTTTGATTGGGGCATTTAGCTCATTTACATTCAGGGTAACTATTGAAAGATATGAATTTAGTGCCATTGTATTGCCTGTAAGGTGACTGTTATTGTATATTGTCTGTGTTCCTTTCTGGTCTGTGTTACTTTAGGCTCTCTTTGCTTAGAGGACCCCTTTCAATATGTCTCATAGGGCTGGTTTCATGTTTGCAAATTCCTTTAGTTTTTGTTTGTCCTGGAAGCTTTTTATCTCTCATTCTATTTTCAATGACAGCCTAGCTGGATAGAGTATTCTTGGCTGCATATTTTTCTCGTTTAGTGCTCTGCATATATCCTGCCAGTCCTTTCTGGCCTGCCAGGTCTCTGTGGATAGGTCTGTTGCCAATCTAATGTTTCTACCACTGTAGGTTACATATCTCTTCTCCCGAGCTGCTTTCAAGATTTTCTCTTTGTCTCTGAGACTCGTAAGTTTTACTATTAGATGTCGGGGTGTTGACCTATTTTTATTGATTTTGAGGGGGGTTTTCTGTGCCTCCTGGATTTTGATACCTGTTTCCTTCCCCAAATTAGGGAAGTTGTCTGCTATAATTTGCTCCAATATACCTTCTGCCCCTCTCTCTCTTTCTTCTTCTGGGATCCCAATTATTCTAATATCATTTTGTCTTATGGTATCACTTATCTCTCAAATTCTGCCCTTGTGATCCAGTAGTTGTTTATCTCTCTTTTTCTCAGCCTCTTTATTTTCCATCATTTGGTCTTGTATATCACTGATTCTCTCTTCTGCCTCATTTATCCTAGCAGTTAGAGCCTCCATTTTTTATTGCACCTCATTAATAGTAGTTTTTTGATTACTGATTCAGGGAGCTTGTGTTCCCTGCAAGCTTTCCGTTCAGCTTTGGAAGCCGAGAGTGAAAATGGCGGCCTCCCAGTCTCTGCCCCAGAGGAGCAGAGAACTCGGGGCCCCGCTCCTTAGTGCGCCCCCAGAGAAAAGCATTCAGTCACTCCCATCTCCCCAGTCTCCGGCTGCACTCCGTGCTCACCCAGCCTGTGACCGAGCATTTCTATCTCTGGCTCACGACCCCATGTGGAGTCTCCAAACCCAGCAGATCCCTGCGGTGCGCTCCCGCGCCACTCCTCCCGGGGCAGGAAGGGGAGCCTCCCCGGATCTGCCGCTTGTTGGGTCCCTGCTGGTGGATCAGTGGTCCGACTGCCGCGGATCACGGTTTATGACAACCCTGAGCTGAGAGCCCGCTCCTTGGGTCTGTCTCTGCAGCCGGCTTCCCCGCTCCGATCCCTGGGAGCTCTGCCACACTCAGGCACCCCCGGTCTTTCTGTGACGCCGAGGGTCCTGAGACCACACTGTCCCGCGAGGATTCCACCCCCCGCTTAGCCACCGGAGTGACGTCCCTCAGTGGAGCTGACTTCTAAAAGTTCCGATTTTGTGCTCCGCTGCTCTATCACTTGCCAGAAGCAGCCGACGGAGGCCCCCTCCCCCACCATCTATCTTCCCAAATATTGCCTCGGATTCACTTCTCCGCACGTCCTACCTTCCAGTAAGTGGTCGCTTTTCTGTTCAGAGTTGCTGCTATTCTTTCTTCAATCTCCTCTTGAGTTCGTAGGTGTTCAGAATGGTTTGATCCCTATCCAGCTGAGTTCCTGGGACCAGATGAAATTTAGATCTCCTACTTCCTCTGCCATCTTGCTCCTGGGCTTTTTTTGGCGGTGGGGGGTAGTTTTTTTATTACTGATTCAATGTCCTTACTTGTTATCAGTCTGTTCACATTTTCTGTTTGTTCATGATTCAGTTTTGGTAGGGACCTGTTAACGCTGCCATGATACTTATGTCACTCTCCATAATTTTTTTTTTTTTTGTGGGACTTGAACTCCCCACCCAGAGATCAAGACCTGAGCTGAGATCAAGTCATACGCTTAACCAGCTGAGCCACCCAGGCACCCCCTTTCATAATTTATCTGGACACTGTAGTTATGGTCTGACTTTGTCTCGGCTTCTTGTACCACCGTGTTTCTTTCTTCAAGATGCTACTAGACTGAGGGCGCCTGGGTGGCTCAGTCGGTTAAGCGACTGCCTTCGGCTCAGGTCATGATCCTGGAGTCCCGGGATCGAGTCCCGCATCGGGCTCCCTGCTCGGCAGGGAGTCTGCTTCTCCCTCTGACCCTCCTCCCTCTCCTGCTCTCTCTCTCATTCTCTCTCTCAAATAAATAAATAAAATCTAAAAAAAAAAAAAAAAAGATGCTACTAGAATGCCACTTCTTGCCAAGGATTTCTCAGTATCTCTTGTCCCCTGTTATTTCTCCTCCTTTCTTTCCTTCCTTTCCCTTTCACCCTAGTTACACCCTTATTCTCTCAGTATGTCTTTTTTTTTATTTTTTGAAAGATTTTATTTATTTGGCAGAGAGAGAGAGCAAGCGAACACAAGCAGTGGGAGTGGCAGGCAGAGGGAGAGGGAGAAGCAGACTCTCCACTGAGTACACAGGGAGCCCGATGTGGGGCTGGATGCCAGGACCCTGGGATCATGACCTGAGCCGAAGGCAGACGCTTAACTGACTGAGCCACCCAGGCGCCCCTCAGTATGTCTTTATACATATTGAGAAAGCTTCAGCAAATTGACTTTAAAGGAAAATGCCATTTAATTATCTCTAAACTCGAATAGTTGTTTCGGCATTGTCAGAAAAGCTACTTTGGGGTGTGATGGCTTTGCCTCTTCACTCACGTTAGCTTAGGTTTAGCCCTACGTGGCTGGCAAAGCTATGAGGGCCATGAGGCATGGGCTAGAGTGATTCCAGGTTGACTACAAAGTAATGAGGCTGGCTTCAATCATGGATAAGTTCTTCAGTCACATAATACTGATAGAGTATCTGTTGTCAAATAAAATCACAAAGTTAATGATATCACAGTGATGGCATATTTGAATGCTACATATGCATAATTTGCTACATGATAATTAGGCTTTAGTGGTAAACATTTCACATTAGTGCATATAATTAGACATTAATTTTCTCCTCAGAGATTTGTTCTGTAGCATCTGTAATCAGCATCTCCACTTTCCCCTTTTCTTATAGCTCTTAGAAGACAAAAGTCAAGTGGAGATTCTCAATATTCTACCTTCTTTTGTTTTATAAGCCTGGACCAAAGTCAGGGTCAAAAAGTGGCTGGCCACAGGTCAGATATAGCGTATGAGTTTTGTTTAGCCTGTAGTTCCTAATCCAAATTTTAAATTAGTTTCCCATGTTTAAACACCAGGAAATTGCAGATAAAATCCCGATCTCCAGCTTCTTTTAAAAAAAATTTATAGAGGCTTTGGCAACACTGTTATTTATTTCTTCCCATTCCAGTGTGGCAAGCATGGACCCCCTTCTTGAACATGAATTGGCATGAACTCTCAGGTTGGCCACAGGCCCTGCTAAGGACACTTCTAGCCACATAGGTATTTGATCTGTAACCTTTGGATCACTCATTCATTCAATTAAACATATATTGTGCATCCAGTGTGCCTGGCAATGTTGTAGGCCATTTACATAGGTTCTTTTACTTCACACAACACTGTCACTTTCATCCCATAGGGGCAGAAGTGTAGGTTCAGAAGGTCAAATGTCAAGTGACAGAGCCAGATTTGACCCAGGGTATGTTTCATGCTCTGTGGTTTCCAGGTCCATCCTTATGACCTACTACTGTTCCCTAGAAACCTAAAAATTGTCATGATGTAGAAAGATGACAGTTTGCAGAAGTTTCTGTTAGTCACTGTTTTCCCCAGTGGCAGCAGTATTTCATGCATTTTTTATAACAAGTGAATTACTGTATTAGTTCACATGTGCATTCATTGGCATTTCCAGGTAAGCATGATACCCCAACATTTTTTTAGATTGTATCTAACCTGCAGATACGGTCCTTTTACACAATGATTAATGCCTTTTAAATAGAATCAAAGAACAACAGAATTTATTTTAATTCCTCTAAGGCAAAAACCTGTTTTCAAAGGTAATATTTTCTGGAAATGACAGAGGGGTACCCTTTAACAGTAATCTCTAAAGCCTATTTAAAAGATGCACATTTTGGGGGGCGCCTGGTTAAGCGTCCAACTCTTGATTTTAGCTCAGGTTGTGATCTCAGGGTTGCAAGATTGAGCCCCACGTCGGGGTCCACACTGGGCATGGAGCCTGTTTAAGATTCTCTTTCTCCTTCTCCCTGTGCCTCATCCCTGCCCCCCTCGCTTCCTCTCTTAAAAAAAAAAAATGCATATTTTCCTATTATACAGAACCTGTATGACAAACATAGAGACAGAAAATGCCATCTGAACCCACACTTACTTCGTGACATTACCTATTTTGCAGGGTTAAATTCATCTTGTTTCTGATTGTTTGATCCTGTGAGAAATGACTACTGGCAGAAAAACGAAGGATAAAAGTGGAAATGAGCACACAACCACAAGGTACAATCTAAGACTAAAATTGTGAGGCAGTCCAAAGGAGTTCACTGGTGTAGCTTGAATTGCAGAATGATTGAAATTGGCTGGTTTCCGCATTTGTGAAATAGAGTGTAATCACTGTTCCAAGGTATGCCTGACAAATACTTGCTGATGAGTAAATCTTCATTCCCTTTCTCAACAGTTTAACGTAAGAGGATAGGTTTTTTTTTTATTAAAAGATTTTACTTATGTATTTGACAGAGAGACACAGCGAGAGAGGGAACGCAAGCAGGGGGAGTGGGAGAGGGAGAAGCAGGCTTCCTGCCGAGCAGGGAGCCCGATGTGGGGCTCCATCCCAGGACCCTGGGATCACAACCCGAGCCGAAGGTAGACACCTAACGACTGAGCCACCAGGTGCCCCAAGGAGATAGTTTTTATTGTTTCTTTAATTCCACACAATATAAAAAGAGTTGTGTGAAAAGAATCAATTAAATTTAACCTGTGCTGTCTGGGAACAGTAGTAGTATTTATGTGAAAGTATACAACATGTCAAGCCACATAAGGTAGATTGTTAAAAGAGTTATAATTTTCACTTAAGATTAAAAAAAATTAATTTTTTTGGAAGAGCTTTCCTTCTTGTTGTCAAAAAGTCCTTAGATGTTGATAGTCGGGGAGGCTGTGAGTCAATGGGGCCAGGAGCCATATGGGTAATCTCTGAATATTCTGCTCAATTTTGCTGTGAACCTAAAAGTGCTCTAAAAAAATAAAGTACATTGCATATATATATGCTACAATATGTATAATACAACTTTTAAATATACATGTAAGATGGCTTTAAAAAATATATACGCAACATATATATACTAAAGCCCACAGGTAAATGGGAACAAAGATAGTCCAGCAGGGGTTGGGCCCCATGCAGGGAAGGCTGCCTGTTGGGAATCGGATTGGTTACACAGGGGGTTGGGGTGGGGACTTGAACAAATAAGTCAATATATTGAGGTACATGGGAGTCAGGTTTTTCACTGTCCAGGAAAGGGTTAAAAATATGGAAAGGGGGGAGACTTGAATGAACCTGGTGGTGGTAAACTGAAATTAGATTGGTATGAACTCATGGTTTGTGTGTGTAGGTTATGTATGTATATTTCTCATATGCACAAGAAATCTATGTATAGTGGATATATAGTAGTTTTGTCTACCTCTACCAGGAGGGCCTGGGAGCAAGTGACAAAATGACACCCAAGAGCAATGAGTATTTTTAGCACCTTGTTTTTAAATACCAGTCTCCATCAAAGGAATCTTTGGAAAATGGCTGATCCCAGGGCTGAAGCAGAGAACACACAAGATGGGTCTCTAAGTACGGAAGTGTTCAAAGAATACTGGTGGCTTGCCAGTGGACAGAGAAACTGGCTTTCAGAGGCACCCAATGGCTGAGTTGGACCATTTGAGCAAATATATGATGACAGTAATCGATTTTCTCTCACTGAATCGGAGTCCACAAATCCACTCTGATATAAATGAATAATAAGTGGGAGAAGAGAAAGCTCTTCTTTATAGCAAAATGTCCATTAATAAAATAAAGAATGCAAGAACTAGAAAATCACCATTTGGCAACTATCAGAGTAATAATTCAGAATTCAAGAAAGCTAAGAGCAGAGAGTTAAAGTTGAATGAAGAACAAACTATGTAATCTCAAAGTATCAGCTCTGCAAAATACTTAACATAAAGCTAGATATTAATTACAAAGGGAAACAGTAACTTTTTAGTGATGAAGCCTACTCAGATGATCACAGTTAATATCACCAGCATTGGGACAAATTGGCTTTGTAGCGCCCCCTGGTAAGACACACCAAGAAGAGCCCAGCATAGGGCTCCCCTGCTCAGTGGGGAGTCTGTTTCTCCGTCTCCCTCTGCCCACCCACCCCCCCACTCTCTCAAATAAAATCTTAAAAAAAAAAAAAAAAGACACACCAAGAAGAGCAGAACATCACCTCTCTGATATTCCTCTCACAAATGCATACTCTGAATCCAGTCATGAGGAAGCACCAAACTCCAACAGAGGACCTCTATAAAACAATAACCTGTAATCTTAAAAAATATTAAAGTCATGAAGATCAAGAAAAAACTCAGGAATGATTCTGGATTGAATGAAACTGAAGAAACTTGACTATGAGGAACACGTGATCTTGGTCCGGCTCCCTTAGCTATGAAGGACATAACTGGGCAGGTGGCAAAATAAATAAAATTACCAACCTTTGTTCAAAAACTTTTATTTACTATAAAGACAAACACCAAAATAGGTACAAATACTATAAAATTGGTTCAATGGGGTAAAAATTTTAATTAAAATATCTCGATATATTTAAAATAACAAAGGATACATTTAAGCCAAATTTTCTTAACCCAGAGATTTTTTTTGTAACATTTGCTTACACAGTAAGGTGCTAATAGAAGTTAGCCCTTAAGCCCTGGAAGTCTTAGGAATTATAGTCACACAGCAAATATAATTTCATTGTGAAAGTGAACTTTGGTAGAAGAAAAATCTATAGGACACCTGAGGTAGTAGAACCTGGAATAAACAGCAGTAGACATTATTTACAACTTTCGAGTACCAAATAACATTAAGAACACAAAAATAATTACACAATACAATTTTCAGTCCAGCTTTGATCCAAAGAAAATAAGAATATTATATCACATTTGCATTGAAAACAAAACAAAAAACAAAACACCACAATTACCAGCAAGCTGAGGGAACTGCAAACAAACTCAAACAATGGATTTGGACATCTAGAGGCAGTTTGAGTTTGAAATGTGGTGGGCATGGTGATCTACAAAGTAATACTGATTAGCTGAGGTTCCTCAGTTTATACAGTTTACATTTCTGTCAGACACAGTATTAATCTGACTAGTGATGATCTTCCAGTACATAAAATGGCAAGAGTGCATCCGTTAAAGCTTGCACATGAGAAACTCGGAAACAATCTTATTAGGGTTGTGAAAATTCTAAGTAGTCACACACATAAAAAAGATAGAAAATAAAAAAGAAAGTCAAGTACAACACATTTAGAGCTACCAAACTTCACATTTCGGTACTATTTTTAACTCTTCAAATATTGCCAATCTTCCAAAACAAAGGAATGTAAAATTTCACTAAGAGACACATTTCACGTAAAAAAAAAAACAAAAGCAAAAACCTGCCTTTTAAAAATATGCAATATATCCCTGTAAACTTATGTTGTAACTTATTTTACTTCCAATTTGTGATGTACATTTAAAATGTACTCTATATAGCTTATTTAGTTTATCCTGAGTCTTTGAGAATAACCAATTCTGTTTCACTCTGCAATAATTCAACTGGCTTCTGAAGAGTTAAACTTAACATCTCAAAAAGTTGTATTAAATATTTAATCAGTACTTGATTTAAAAGACTCACAAAAAAAGGATAAAAGAGCTGCCATTTTCCTTCAGGATTCCATGCTTCTGAATTCAACTCAGATGAAAACCATTAGGTAATTGTGCAAAATCCAAGAATTAGTAAGTCAAATTCAATTTCACTTTTCGTTCTGAACTTTTAAATTCATTCAAATTTATTTTGTAAAAACACTATTACTCATTGGTAGTTATTAGTTCATTTTTCTTTAATTATCAGCCAGGCCTATTGTAAAGAAATAATGCATGGTAGAAGGAAAATAGCAGTTTAATGTTACTATTAGTGGTGATGGATGATGAATGATAGATTGTTACATACAAAATAAGACTTCAATGGTGTGAAGTTTCCTACAGAAGAAACCAATACATTAAAAAAAAAAAATCAAATTTCAAGGTAATCTTGATCTTGGTTTTGAGCTGCATCACAGAGAATAGTTGATTTTCACTTAATTTATATTTAACCTATATGAAAAGAGCAGTGACTGACTCAGTGAAGGTAGTATTTTATTATATTCCAATTTTAAAAAACAAAATTAAATCTGTATTAAAAAAAAGCCTCTTGCAATAGCAAGATATTTAATAAACTCTAGTTCACACCTAGTTCTATTTTTTTTTTTTCTGGTTTGAAAAGATCACCTTTCCCTGAATATTAAACAAAAGTGAAGGTGAAATGAAAATATAGAACCATGATTTCCAAAAACGAAATGAATGGGCCAACAGTAAAATGCACAGTGAACCACAATTGCCCAGGCATTTAAAAAATAAAGGTCAACTGTGGTTCATAAAGAAGTTACCAACTTTTAAAAATATATTTACTGCTAGTTATAGCATATTCTGACCTAAAAGAGGCAGATACTGATTTATAGCCAGTGACAAAAAAACAACGGAATTGCAGAACCCCCTGCTTGTGATCACGATATGAAATGGAAGAATAATTGAAACATTAAAATAGATCCTGAGCCCCTCAGCTGCTAATATTGCTGAAAAAGTGCTCCAAAAAAACCCCCAAAATACGCTTCTGTTAATTAGTCATGCAAACTTCGCTGCTTTCCTGTTTACCTATGGCCAGTTCTTTGAAAGGCACGGTTTAGTTTCTGCACAAATTGTGGACTTTTGCATACTAAGCTTAGGTACAGATCATGATTTGTCAATCACATACTTAGGTTAAGGGTTCCCCACTGGTCTTGTTCATTGCTGTTCGGTGGCATGAAGGCCAGCATATTATCAGCGTGGTTCCCCACAAAAGTTTTGCCTCGTTGAGCATCCGGTCTCCATTATAGTTTATAATTGGCTACCAAGTAGTACGGAAGACTGGATGCTTCAGTAGCTCTCTTGACGGAGGTCTGTCCTGAGGTTGAAGTTCTAAACACCGAAGAGCCACATCTCGTAAACCAGGAGACAAATGTGAAGGGATTGACGGAGCAGTAGTTGCACTTGCAATCTGTAAGAAAAACCACCAGCATGCTGACACCTGGCACAGTTGGGACTTCTGTAGTACACATGCATTCTGTACATGGAAGAATTGAAGCTGAGGTGCGTGGACTTTCTTCTGACAGAATCTATGGAAAAACTCACCTGCTGGATGGGAGGCTTCCTCCAAGAACCTTCCAATTTTAGAATTTTTAGAAATTTGACCAAATACATCCTGAGCAGATGGATCTAAGGGTTTCCCTTATTGTCTCAAATTTTACACGACTAAGTGCACCAAAATGCTTAGACAGGTTGGTAAAGTATTCACTTTATACTATATGCTCACGTACATTTTCTACTGTTCAGCAGAGAGAGCTATTCAAAGTGAGAGAGACCACACCTGTCCATTTAGTGCATCAGACACACAGCTGCACCGATTGAGGAAGGGCTCTAAAGTGTGGGAAGGACCGGAGGCTGTTATGGCAGGTGGGAGGTGCCGGGACAGGGTGCTGGTGCAGTGGACTTCGCTTTACTCAGCCCCAGAGATAATTTGCTTATTCCCATAATAATCCCATGAAGTAGGTGCTGTCATTATACCCATTTTACAACCAAGAAAACAGAGGGTAGATCGAATAAGTCATTTCCCTAGCCACAGGGCTATTAAAGGCTGGAGCCATGGTTTGAAACCATGTCTGTATCACTCCAGAGCCCGAGCTTTTTTTTTTTTTTTTTTTTTTTTAATTTAAATTCAGTTAATTAACATATAATGTATTTGTTTCAGGGGTATAGGTCTGTGATTCATCAGTCTTATGTAATACCCAGTGCTCATGACAACACATACCCTCCCCAATGTCCCACCCGGTTACCCCATCCCACATCAGAGCCTGAGCTTTTAACTAGCACATGTCTGGATCAAAAGCTAAAAACTTCAACTATTATATTCTTCTCTGCTGGAAATGGACAGAATGGATTTCAGAGTTGTCAGAAAGGTAGAACAGACAGGATTTGGTACCCGACTCGGGTGTAAATTTCTTAAATACAGAAAATAGTAAGTCAGATTTTAAGAACTGGCAGCTTGTGTACATAAAGAGCTCTATGTTTTTACATTTGAAAGTTGGATATATCTATTTACATGTTTCACTGAGAAACAATGATTCATCATTTGCTAACTCACTGTTCACTGTGACTTTATAGAGCTTTACTACTGTGAAAAATGAGGACCAACTGTACATGCTGCCAACATTCACCACACCATATAAATTCCTGGAGATGTATACATGCATATTTATTTCAAGGAGGATATGCTTTCACCTGAGATTGAGAGTTAAGGAGAACCCATGAAAATCTGCCTCCTGCCAGTTTTAGCAGAAAGAAGTAATTTTTATATCACAGTTACCTTAAATATCAAAGCAAGATGATTGGAGTGTTTTTCTGCGTTCCAAGGTGGTTTAGCACAAGCCATTTCTATAATGGCACAGCCAACACTCCACACATCACAGCTCCTACCATACTGCTGACCTCTTAGTACCTAAAATAGAGAGTTAATTTGGAAATATGACTCATTAAAAAGAGAGAAAGACATTCTGTAGTTATGGATTCTAGTTTTTTATTTCAGATCAAAACAGTGGTACAGACAGCAACTCCATGGACTACCCTGATGTCTCATTTATTTCATCAACAAGCTTAATCTCCTATGTGGCACAAAAGTATTTTGGAGAATTCTGAGATTCTGAAAAAGAGTCGCATCATAGAATTTCCAAGCATCCCCATAGTGCACTTAAGTAAACTATGGAGCCAGAGGACAACGATTATCACTACATATAAACATGAAGAGTTCGGAACACAACAGAAGAAGCCTGATTCAGAATAGCAATGCTTAGTTAAACTTCTTCCACTACTACTAAGACCAGCTTCTCTGTGCTCACCTCCCTTTGGAATAGGGAGAGAATAATGGTTGAGATTCCTAATTATGTGTTCTTTGGGTGTACTACAACACTAGTAGTACAAATTACCCCAAAATTCTTTGTTAGAAATAGCCTTATAGGCAAAACTATTAAAACCTGTCTTTTAAAATTTTGTCAAGACAAAGATGGAAAGGTAAGGGTCTGAAATCAAGGATATCATTAAAACCTTATTTTAGAGCCATGAGCTTCTAATTGGTAAGCATATACTGAATAATACTGCAAACTAATTTGCTGTAATTCTGTCACAAAGAACTCCAAATATTTTCTTTCATCACACTGAAAGCTGCTTCTCACCTCAGGTGCCATAAATGCAATTGTCCCCAGTAACTGTCCCTGAAACTCTCCTGCACCAGTTCCTTTTGATGCCAACCTTGCTGCAGCTCCGAAATCTGCAATTCTCAGTCTCTGACCTGTGCTGTCAATTAGCAGATTGGCACCTGTCAACAGAAACAGCAAATGACCTTGTATGTTAAAAACAAAAGAACAGATTAAAAACTCAGTAAAATACTACTCACGAAACAGGACAGTAACAAAGGAAGTGGACATGGAAGCATTCAGAGAAATCTCCCCTCTGAATTCACTTCATTCTTGCTAAAGGCATACAGGTATCAACAGTACAAAATAAATAAAATCCAAATCCTCAGAGGGAAGATCAAAGTAACAAGGCAGAAAGAGATAAAGGCAGACATTTAATGAAATGTTACTAAGTGTTAAAAAGCTTTAATATAATGATTCCCAACAAAAATCTTCCCTCAAAGTTAAAATTTTAGTGTAGTTTCCATTTTAAGACAAAGTGCTATTGAAACATACTCACCTAGACCAATTCAAAATATATAGTCCTTTCACAATTATAAAAAATTAATGTTGTAAAATTACTTGAATAGGTTATGTCAAATACTAGCCACAGACATTCATGTCAGAAAACCAAAGCTGGTTTTTTTTTTTTAAGATTTTATTTATTTATTAGAGAGAATGAGCGGGGGTGGGGGGGAGAGGGAGAAGCAGGCTTCCCACTGAGCAGGGAGCCCGATGCGGGGCTCGATCCCAGGGTCCCGGGATCATGACCTGAGCTGACGGCAGATGCTCAACCGACGGAGCCACCCAGGCGCCCCCCAAAGTTGTTCTTAATAAGCTGAAATGCAAAAGATTTGAAAGGATTTTTCTCAAAAGAAGTACATGATATCCCAATTATTCTGAATAAAACCAGGAACAGGAGCTTTTGGGGAGGCAGTAGGTCATAAGACCAAGACAGGAAATCAGAGACCTGATTTTTATACCTGGTTTGCCATCAATGAGCAGTAACACTGGAAAAGTCAGTCTCTCTGAAGCGGGTAGATTACATGACTCCACAGGTTCCTTTCACTTCTATTAATTCTAGTGGTTTGAGTTACTCAGGAGAAACAATCCCATAGTTGATCTCAAGTTAGAAACCATCAACAAAGGTCCAAGTTGTAAAACTACATTTGTTTTCTATTTATTACTAGTAGGTAGTAATTAGAAGAATACCTACCTTTGACATCTCTATGAATGATCTGGTTTTCATGGAGATACGAAAGGCCACGAAGTAACTGTTCAGTATAGTTAATAACTACTGATTCCTTGAAGGCTCCGTATTTACTGAGCAAATGAGCCACAGATCCCCCTATAAGACAAACATATAATAGTTATCATAAACTCAAGCCAAAATTAAAACTGTTTACTACACTTTGGTTATATAAGCTTGTGCCCCAAGAGCTCACATTCACATCTGAAATGTTAAATTTATCCTCTGCATCAGAAGTCAAACAGATTTTAAAATTAACACATTCCAGGAATCTGAAAACCTATCAATTAGACATTTTCATCAAGCTTTCATGAAATAGTTTTTTGGAAGGTCAAGATTTCAGAAAACTTTAAAACTTAACAATTTTACATGGAACTATTTCTGCAATGTACCATTCATCTCTCTTTTTGACCAAGATACACAAAATACCTTTCTTAGTAAGACTTAAGTAAAGAATGCTAACATGTTATTTTGCAGAAGGTAGAGAGAAGCCAGGCAAGAGAGGAGCCAGAAGATCCAGCATGAGGCTTCATATTCTACTATTTACCAGCTCTGACCTGGGACAGGTCACAAACTCAATAAACCTCACACTGAGAAGTATTTATAATAGTCAACCTAAAAACAACAATCAACACAGCTATAACCAACATCAGAGAACATACTAAAGAACAGATATGTAAATAGAAATCCATTCCTTCAGTTGCAAAAAAAAAATCTAAGAAGTTAAACCACGCACTTATCATTTATTACATCCCAAGTTACTTGTTTTACTGTACATATGATATCACATAAAATTCAGTTTTTACTTGTTCAAGTAGATAATTAGGTTCAACATTATGCTTCAGTGCTAGTTTACCTACAATAATTTTTCCAAGTTATATCTTAATTTCATTTTTATATTGTCACGTTAAAACATCTCAAATCTGTCCCACTGATGGCCACCTGGAAAAACATGAGTCTTATACATAGCAGGTTTTTTAAAAATTATCCCTATAAAACAGTGTTACACAATCATTTAAAAAGAAACACTGAAAAAGTCTGAAAGGTAGAGACAATGAATATTTTTAAAAACATATAATGTATTATTTGTTTCAGAGGTACAGGTCTGTGACTCATCAGTCTTACACAATTCACAGCACTCACCATAGCACATACCCTCCCCAGTGTCCATCACCCAGCCACCCCATCCCTCCCACCCCCCCTCCACTCCAGCAACCCTCAGTTTGTTTCCTGAGATTGAGTCTCTTATGGTTTATCTCCCTCTCCAGTTTCGTCTTGTTTCATTTTTCCCTCCCTTCCCCTATGATCCTGTCTTGTTTCTCAAATTCCTCATATCAGTGAGATCATATGATACCGAGACAATGAATATCTTATTTATATTTAAATGTAAGACAAAATGGGCAACCCAACCCTCTTGGCTCCCCTCTGTCTTTGGGAGCTTTGTACTATTGCTCAATAAACTTTGCTTTGCTGCCCACCAATCAGTAAGTATAAGACAAAAAAAAGTATTTCCGGTTCGTATTATGTTAGGGATGATTTGCTTTTAGAAAAACAACTACTTATTAAAAATGTCTTTATTAAACTGTTTTTCCTAAATTTAGTATCAGCCAGAAAGTTCAATTCATGTACTATTACTGGTGATTTAAAACAGGAACATACCTGCCATCCATTCGATGAAGAGATTATAATTGCTCTTCTCACATGTGGCTCCCAACATCCTAATGATGTTGGGATGATTCAAATGGCTCATCATTCTGATCTCTTCTCTTAATGCTTCCACTACTTCTTCTTGCTCAGAAGATGTATTTCTGACATATGTCACCTGTTTCAATAACCATGTTTACAAAGTTTTGAATTCTGATGAATTATTCTATTTACAAACTTCACTAACAATCTGATCTAAAATGGACAAATTCAGATCAGTTTATAGATTAACAGGAGTTGGCATTTATGCTCATGGATACAATGTAGATACTTTATAAAAAACCAAGTCAAGCTCTTAGAAAAGAGAGTCTAGCTTAAGAAGCAGTGAAATACCAGAAAAAGGGAAAAAACTGGGATGTTGCCAATCCTCCAAAACTGTTTAAAGATAGAATGAGAAAAGCCTATTCATAGAAGAACCAACATCATTTAAAAATGAAAGCTTTATTATTTTATCTTGATAAGCATGCTCAATATAAAAAGTCAACTACAGAGATCCCAAGATGTTGCTGCACTGGTAACACTGCTAAAAGGAGTAGGAAACCCTAACTCTTGTTTATAAAAAGCACAGACCCAAACCAAAAACAACCTCTATGAGTCCCATTGTGATGCTGCATCTTAAAATAATCATGCTTCAAGACTATACTTTCAGGGGTCATTTCTACAGTTCATTAAAATAATCATGCTTCAGCTTTTCATTAGAATTCATGATGCTTTTGGTGCTTCAGCAGTATTTACTTTGAAATTCAGGTTTCTGAAAAGAACTACAGTGTATACACACAGGGACATATCCTTTATTTTTCTTATTTGCTCATGCTTCGTTTTTATAATTTAAGTCATTTATGTGCTCCCTAGATATTTACCTGTTTAACAGCCATTAAAGTTCCAGTTCCCACATCTTGAGCCTGGTAACAGGAAGAAAATGCTCCGAGGCCTATCTGCTGACCTTTCAGCCATTCAGTGTCTTCTCTGTAAGGCTGTTTTGCTTTGGTATGTCCTGGTAGAGTTTCTGGTGTCTACGTATTAAATGAAAGCAATCTTTTTACTGTTAAGTTACAAGAGGAAGAGTTTGTGAAATTAGTCTGGCAAAATATTATTCTTGTTCGGCCTGGCTTCCCAAACCATCTATAAAGTTGACCTCTGAAGGGACTGTGTTGGTGACCAATGTCAAATGCAGAAGTGATCACCATTACAGAAGCAACCAGAAATGCCTTTGAAATAGGCAAGTAGTGTTTGTGGTCAAGCAACGACACAAAACTGTTGTATAATTCTATGTGAAAAACTGCTTCTCACGATTAACTCAGTGAAAAGCATCATTTCTGAGTTAGATTTCTTTCAGCTTGGTCCAAGGAAACTCTCTAATCTCTTCAAGACTATACTTACATCCTGTTGAATAATGATGATGTCTTCTCCATTTTCAACTTGTAGTTGAGGAACTACAGGGAGGGCATCCTGAGACGCTGACATTGCCATGGCAATTGCTAAAGCTGCTTCTTCTTCAGCTTCCATCTTTTCTTTGCATTTCTGATTATGATTCACATCATCTTTGTAGGTATCATCATTTTCATCCTTTTCCGGAGAGAGCACAGCAACTTCTGACTTAAAAGTTACTGTTGTGTCACTTGAAGGCATAGATGCTTCAAGAAGGTCCTCAATACTGGAGTTGAGCTCTGCATTGACATCTAATCTGCATTTCTCTTCTACTGGGGTGAACACTGTCTCATCACTGGGTATGACAGCATTACTGTTATTGCTGCTGCTGCCAAAGCTGTCATCACATTTGGCAGGACTGTTCAGATCAAGTGTCATGCTATTCTTTGAGGCATCTCCCTGTTTACTTGTATTACCTGGGGTAGGTCGAGATGGCTTTGGCCTGTGTATATTACTAGAGGGCAGGGGTCTTGACTGAGTAAAGATGGGGGAAAGTTTATCTGAGTCTCTGTTTTCGGAACAGTTTCTCTGGAACTGTAGAGAAAATTTGCGCTGTGTTTGAGGAGATGCAGAAGGTATTTTGCAGGGAATGAATCCCTGAGGTCTATGCTTAGAGACATCTGTTCCAGTACCAGTTGGTGCAGAGGGGGCAGATGAAGAAGGAGTTGACAAGGGTGGAAACATTAATGGGGAATGATGAGATAAAGGAGAGGTGTTCAAACACTGACTGTGGGGTCTGCCTTTTGTTTGAACCATTGGCTTTGGTTGCTCCATTGTTGTTGAACTGGGAAGTCCTACTGAAATGCTGCCCAGTCTGTCAGTAATGTCCTCTGAATTGGCGCTCAGTTTTGTAGCACGCAGTCCTTTTCCAGTTTTCTCTAAATGGTCTATGCACTCAGGGGAGCTGTTCTCTCTGGTTTCGGGATAGCTGGTAGGGACAGACACCTGCGAAAAGCTGTCATGTCGACCATCCGAAGTGTCTCCAATGCCCAGTTGAATGGCCTCAGCAATTTCCACCTCATCTGCAATAGCCATCAAACGACGACGCATCCTGGCAAAATGAGTGGAACTGGAAACATTCAGCATTTCTAATAGTTTTGAAAATACGTGGGGTACTGCAGTAACCATTCTTGCAGAACTCAAATATATCCTTCGGGAGAGTTTACCAACCATTGAGTGGGAATTATCAATGGACTGCAAAGCAAAGGTTAAGAGGGACAGCAGCTTTTTATACCTGAAAGAAAAAAAAACCACATTCAATTACTAGACAAGTCAAAATTACTGCAAAATATATGCAAATTAAAAAAGGTACTAATTTACAACTTACACATTTAAAAAAATAATTTCAGAACAAAGGATCTATAAATTTTTAATTAAGTAGCCTAGACTTGAGGTTTTTATATCAATCAAAGATTAAGGTATTAGTGACCTATATATGCTCTGTAATTTCTGAGTCTTTCATGAATCTAAAATGTGTCCTTCTTAGGGGAGTGGGGATGGAGTAGAAAGGAAGAACAAAGTAATATATTTGCAGAAGAAAAATTACCTGACTTCAACAGGCTCAGCTTGTGAAACATCAGTACTGACAATATGAGGGTAAAATTCAGCAGGAAATTCCAACAGCAGTCTGTCTATAAGACAAAGGCGGCCAAGAAGTTCTTGCCAGTTGTTTGATTCAGTTTGGTTTCCAAGAATACAACTTAAGACATAATCAACACCACCAATACCAATGGATCCTATGAAAAGGAAAGCAAAAATAATTGAAAAACAGTGATATTAAAATCTAAAAACATGATCAAAATAGCATAATGCCAAGAATAATACTCTAATTATATTCATTTTAAGAATTTCTTAGGGGTTGCGCCTGGGTGGCTCAGTCCGGTTAAATGGCCAACTCTTGATTTTGGTTCAGATCATCATCTCAGAGTCCTGGCATTGAGCCCTGAGTCTGGCTCTGTGCTCAGCAGGGAGTCTGCTCCCTCTCCCTCTGCCCCTTCCCCTGTGCGGTCTCTCTCAGATAAATAAATCTTTTAAAAAAGAAAGAATTTCTTAGATTAATTCATATTTCTAATGTTAGCTGACTCAATCAATTTACACAATTATTCCAAACTCCCGTTTACAACTGCCCTATCAGAGATTACGGGATTAGACAGTCGGCGAAGGAAAATGGTAAGACGTGCTATATTAAGTAAAATGTTATTACCAGCTTTAAGTATTTCTCTGCCAACTGCCAACTCTCCTGCTTGGCCTTTGCATAATTCCAGCAGTGTTGATATAGACAGTTGACTTGTACGACTAAAAATGAAAGAAGCAACGTCAGACTTGGATCTTAGATAAAATACACATTAAAAGGACAATAGTAATGTAATGCTATGTGAAAAGGTGGGGAAAAAAGCTTCCACAAGTGTTCGCTTTTCCACCACTAAAATCACATTAACAATGTCCCTACAAATAATAATATTCATTATTTAAGGTCTAATTTCATAAGTTTTACCTCATTTGTATTAAGCACAGAACTTTTACTACTGGCTCTTAGAGAGCAAATACTGATTTAAATAGCAAACCAGATAAAAGGCGTATTTTGATTATTTCATTAAAATAAAAAAGAAGACTCATTTTGATTTCTGAATTTTCAGTAAGACTCTCTTGCTTTAAAAATTAAACCTTCCCATCCAAAACTTTATATTCTCTTATATAGTCTGAGTGAGTTCCAAATACCTTAAAATCGCTTTACTGTATTTTTTTATAATGTTCTGTCATTGAAGGGACCAGGTAAACAACCTAATTTTAGTATTCGGGAAAGCACACAGCACAACAAATGCCACAAAAGCAATGAAGTTATCAGAAAAATTACTCTAATCCTGAAAAACTGTAATTTATTTACTATGCATTTTGCAAATTATTTGTTAATTTGCCTAATGTTGTTCAGGTATTATAGTATTCTAAGCAACAAGACAAACTCTAATACTTTCTATCCATAGGCTTGTGTAGAGAAAACAATGGAGGCACAAGACAGACTTCATGAAATGACAAGCAAGTCAAATCTAAGCACCTAGTTTTTGAGACCATACAAACCTACAAACTACATCATGTGACTTAGGAAGACAAAAGTTGGGCTGAGCGAGCTCCAAATGGGTATAATGGCTGAGGCACAACAAGGGAGATTCAGTGTACTCCCCCTCCCCCCGCCCCCAGAGAAGGGTGGGACGGGAAGAGGGAGAATGCCCAATGACCTTTGGCGCCAGCTGTACTCATTAAAGGAGCAGTAAGCGAACCAGTGGTCTCATAAAAGCACAGTTTATTTTTTACTATGATTGTGCCTCACTTCTCTACTTATCCTTACCCCTCCAATTAGCATTACTCTTGTTCCTTGTCAGTTTTTAAGGATATTGCAGGGCTATATGGAATTTGTTGCTGTGGGTTTTTTTTTTAGCATAAACTGTCATAGAGTAAAATTCCATTACACAGCAAATATGGAATTGTTTTTTTAAGCAGATGCAATGATTTTATTGGTTCCTATCCCATGTAACTCATTCTCTAAAATGAGATTATGTATATAACACCTATTGTTCTTTCAACTGGAGTTGAGATTAAGAATATTACTTTAAGATAAAATCAATCACAACACAATATGGTTATCCATGCAGTTTGTTAGCCTGTCATTAGTCCTTCTCCCTAGTGTTTAACAGCTTTAAGTGTTACATTTTAATTTCACATCTCATATTAGAAAACAATATTCAAAGCCTCATTTAATAAGTATGTATCAAATACTCACCAGGTGTGAGGCTTGTTGCTAGGCTTTTAATATAAGAGGGTTTGAAGCAGTTCATCAATAGGGCCTTACCTATTGGCATCTGCACACTTGACTAGGATGGTGTCTACAACTGGCCGGAGAAGTCTCTGCAGTTTGATTCTTTCTGCCAAACTATGGCAAGGTGTATATACTAGCATGGCTCTCAACGTTTTCTGGGAGGAAAAAACTGAAGGTCAGTTTAATTGCATTTGAAAAGCATCAAAGACCCTGGCATAATCTGAGGCGATTTAATAAAATAAATAATGATAGGAAAGGATTATAACCCATAAATAAATAATCCATGAATCCATACTGATACAAATAAATGAATAAATAAACAGATGGGGTACAAAGAAACTCTCTGAACTATTTCTGCAATTTTTGAAGTATGAATTTCAAAATGAGAAGTTAAAAAAGAGCTTTCAATGCCAAAGATGGAATAATATGAGCAACAAATTAAATGATGATAGTACTGGATTTTAATCCATAGATGAAAATAAATACCCATCAGCCTATATTGGTATAAATTTAAAAACTTAAGAAATACATCAATGGGGAGAGAAGAGACAGTTCCTCTTGATAGAAGAATTCCAATTAATTAATATAGAAGGAATGAGGGAAACAGAAAATCACCATTAGAGCACCATAATAATAAGGTCTAATTCCATAATTTCGTAAGTTTTACATCATTTGTGTTAAGCACAGAACTTTTACTACTGGCTCTCAGAGAACAAATATTGATTTAAATAGCAAACCAGATAAAAGGCGTATTTTGATTATTTCATTAAAATAAAAAAGAAGACTCGTTTTGATTTCCGAATTTTCAGTAAGACTCTCTTGCTTTAAAAATTAAACCTTCCCATCCAAAACTTTATATTCTCTTATATAGTCTGAGTGAGTTCCAAATACCTTAAAATCTCTTTACTGTATTTTTTTATAATGTTCTGTCATTGAAGGGACCAGGTAAACAACCTAATTTTAGTATTCGGGAAAGCACACAACACAACAAATGCCACAAAAGCAATGAAGTTATCAGAAAAATATGTACTCTAATCCTGAAAAACTAATTTATTTACTATGCATTTTGCAAATTATTTGTTAATTTGCCTAATGTTGTTCAGGTATTATAAATAGTATTCTATCTAAGCAACAAGACAAACTCTAATACTTTCAATCCATAGGCAAATCCACTGACAAATGCTAAAATCAGTGGGCAAAATTCTTAAGAGAAACAGGATCAAAGTATCTCCTCCAAGATATTTATTAATAGTAATTTATAGCAAGAAACCCAACAGACATCACCTTAACCAAATGATGAAAGACAGCATCACCAATAATAAGACACACCAACATCATGTACCCCTTGATACAATGCACTAAGAATAGCAACATCACCTCTCGTATTCTTATGAAAAATGCATAAACTCAATCAAATCATGAGAAAATATGAGATAAACCCAAAATGAGGGACATTCTTCAAAATAAGTGGCCAGCACACTTCAAAAATGTCAAGATGTATCCAAGACAAGGAAAGACTGAGGAACTGTCACAGATGGGAAGACATTAAGGGAGCACAGTAACTAAATGCAATGTGAGTTTCTGGACTGGCTCCTAAAACAGAAAAAAGACATTAATGGAAAAACTGGTAAAAACTGAGTAAGGTCTGTGGCTTAGCCGTAAAGAACACTGCTGCAACAATTGGGGATATCTGATTATGGATTTCATAAGTACATAATAATATTGTTATTAATGCTAAATTTCCTGAGTCTGCTGATTGCACTGTGGTTATACAGAAGAATGTATTTGTTCTTAAAAGATACGCGCTAAAATATTTGAGCTGAAATGTCATGTGATGCCTGCAAATAACTCTCAAATGGTTCAGCAAATGAGGGAGGGGAGGGGAAAACAGGAAAGACAAAAGGGAAGGGAGAAAGAATGCAGAGCTTTTAAGGGAAGAAGCCATTTCTGCTTCCACTGTGCATGGCACACTAATTATAGAGGAATCAGAATATAGTATGATTTTCAGAGTCTCTTCACTTCACAGCTCACAAACTACATGGGAAACCATGTGAACTTAAGAAACAACCAGACAGTAAGGCAGTACATTGAACAACCAAGTATGCCTGAAGGTTTGTGTTGGAAAATAATAAGAAAAAGAGGTAAAAAGGTGGGCCAAGAACATTGGTCTTTACAGTATGCTGGTCCCTGGATATTCTACATAAAAAAACAGACCATGGTAAGATAGATTTGGGAAATAATGCATTCTACTTCTTGCTCTTAAAAATTCCTAATGTACATTAGCTTACTGAAGGTTCCTAGAAGCCATGCAGTGAACAGACCCACTTAACTCGTGTAATTCATTGCGCGTCAATTTTAACTGAACACAGAACTCTTTCTTCAGGGGAGGTTTTCTCATAATCCTGCCAAACTGTCATGAAATATGCTTTTGGAAATGCTGCTAAAGCAACGGAATCATCTTAAGGGTTTCTAACCTAGGGAATAATCAAAGTGGTCTTTAAGGAATACTGATGGCTACTATATAGTCAATGTTCTTACAGTGTGCCAGACATTATGGCTAGAGGTTTTACACAATCTCATTTCAAACCTAAGTGGTAACATTTTCATTATTTTATATGTGAGGAAGCTGAAATTTAATGAGTCCTAAAGTCACACTGCTGGCAAATGAAGAACCAGAATTTGAATCAAGGTCTCTATAATCTTAACCTTACGTTCAGATTGCCTAGGCTAGTCCCAGTTTAACTAGCAGATTATTCAAGTACCCCAGATAGGATGATAAATTATGAAAGCACTCAGTTCTGACTCCAAATTCATGTTCATAACCGTCAGGCTGTATTACCTCTCAAAAAGAAGATTCACAGGGCATAGTTGTTATAGGATGGATTAGAAAAAGACTGAGAGTGGAAGCAGAGAGATTAATGAGTTTTAAAAACGAACTAGGTAAGAATTATTCTAAAGCAGTGGTTGTGAACTGGGCAATTTTGACCCTCAGGGGACACTAAGCAATGCCTGGAGACATTCTTGGTTGTCATGAAGGGGGTGGGAGGGAGAAGAGAGGTTTGCTACTGGTATCTAGCGGGTAGCGGCCAGGGATGCTACTAAAACATCCTACAGTGCATGAGACAGCGTAATTATCTGGCTCAATGTCAATAGTGCTGAGGTTGGGAAACCCTGTTTTAAAGATATGTATACTCAGAATGGAGAAAGTCAAATTAGCCTCCAAAATTACAAATTAACCTCCTCATTCCATCCCACTCATGAAAGACAACTTCTAATAGCTTCGACTAGAAAAACAACTCAGTCATCTATGTCATGGAACCCTCCTCTGTGAAAAGGATCCTGAATTTCCATACAACAATGTTTATTAATAACCAGTTCTCCTTAATGTCTAATATCAAATTTTTAAAAAATCAAAGTAATTATGATCATGCATTTTTAATTTGATCATGTGTAAGGTGGAAGGTAAATTTAAAAATATGAACAGCAAGACATGGCTATTTTAGGGGAGAAAAGTAAACAGTATATAAGAAAACTTGAATAGATTAAAACAAGTAAAATCCAAATGAAGAGAATAAATGGAAAACTGCAATTTCTTGGGATTATGGAATAAAGATTTGGATTTTCCAAAATTCAATCAGGTAAAGTAGTTTCACTGGATCTTAAGAGTGGTATCTACAAGCTCTAAACAAAACAAAAAAAACCCACCCATAATGCTTTGGTTACATAATAAAGCTACTTACTAAAGCAGCAACGTACACTTTGTAGACAGGGTCAGCACAGACCATTGACAAAACGTTGCAGCATGCCTCTACCACGTCTCCTGAGATACTGGTCTGGGAAGACCCACTGCTGGCTCCAGCACTCGGGCTGCTTCTACCGTTGCTCCCAGAATTTCCAGTGCTCTCCCCATTTGCCAATAGCAGAGCCCCACTAACATCGTGGGAAAGACGCCTGAGAGCCATCTCTCTTACATTCCAGTTTCTAGAAAATAAGCAGCCAACGAGTTCCATTCCAAATACCTATAGTCAAACAAACAATGAATTCAATGTGGAGAAAAACTAATGAACCTCAAGTATTTGAATATAAGCATGATTTTTGATTACTAAAGGAAAATTGTGGACATTTCTTAAATCCTCACCAATCTACACAGTTTCTGGCCACTTAATCAGAAGGAGGAATTTTATACTCAAGTTTAACTGCTAATTATCCAAACCCTTTTACATTTATTAGCTCAAATAAAATTAAGAGTGAACTCCATTAAGTAATTAGATGGATATGTATATGACTCTGTACTCCTATACTTACGACAAAAAAAATCTGTGAAGAACCCCAACTTTATATTTGTATTAAGGTAGTTAAACAGAGAAAAAACTGAAGCAAGATAAAGCCAAACCAAAAAAGGCACTAGAGTGTCCAAGAGATACAGAGTATTTCTCCTATAGATGACAGTGGTAAGTCAAAAACTTTTACTGTGATTTTTGTCTTGTAGAAAAAGGTTAAAGAAAAAAAAAACCCTCAACAAAATAGATGGAACTATAATGAAGGGAGTGGAAAAATCTAAAGAAAAAAGAAAAAAACTCATGTTCAAATCAAATCACCATGCCTGCAAAGCCCTAGAGTCCCTAAATAAAGGAAAGGTTTTGACATTATGGGCCAATTAGGTAAAAGTAAACTTAAAACCTAAGATAACTTATCATATGAAAAATTTCTAAATTTTAGAGATGAATAAACACAATTTTAGGGCAAATAAATGATGATTTACTTAAATGTGTTCTGTTACAAGGTGACAGTAAAGGAGAATAAATCAACTAGAATATAGTCAACTTATTATATGCCTGGCACGTAGTGTTAAAGAGCATACCATGGATTAAGTCTTAATTCTGTCTTATGTCATATTCTTAGTAAAAAACTAGGAGTAGATAGCATAGCCCAGCCTAAAGCTTAAGCAAAACCGACTACACCACTGCCCTGAAAGAATGCGTCCAATAGCTCCTAAGTATCGAGAGTTCTCTTGAGGACTCATGAAGGGCCAGGTGAGGGCCTATGTTCAATACCACTAATGAACCAGATAAAAGAAATAAAGTATGTTTATTAAGTTTGCAAATTTTATTAGATTCATGATAGGTTACTTACATGCTGAGAAAAGAGAATTCAAAAGCTGCAGGACTATAATAGTCATAAAAAGAAAAAGGAAATCCTAATGACACACAAGTTGAATGAATTGGTGTGTCTGTTTACAAATTTAATAGTATTAAACAGAATTTAACAGATTACTGAAAGCATTTTACTTCACTACTGTCTACTGGAGACGTTGTTTAGTTTGGGATTCTACATTTTAAAAACATAATAGACTTAGCAGACAACGACAAAGAAAATCACTAGACTCTAACCAACCAACCAATAGAAATTCCAATTTACTGAGGAAGAAAAAACATTTCATCAGAAGAGAAAGTAAAAACGGAAACTGCCCTTTCAAATAAAAATGGCTAATATAAGGTAAAAGCCATATATTTTTTTCCCTTATTCATCCACTCAGCAATTATTAAGCACCTACTATATATGCCATGAGGATACAGAAAAGAGAAATTGAGTTTAAATGGTGATAAATAAGAAAAATGACAAATTCTTGGTAGAAATGGGATTAAACACTTGAACAAGTTAGCATTGAAGGAGTCTAGTGTCTATCCTTAGATAATCCTGATGTCTGATGGTTCAGAGCTCTTTCTAGAGATGGGAGGTGAGACTCCAAGAATTTTTGAAGTTTAAACTATAATAAGCAGCAGAGTGGTAACACCAGAGGTGAAATTTTCAATCGAATTATCAGTCATGATGGAGGGAAGCAAATTATAATATAAACAACTGGGAGATAGCTACATTAATTGGTCTATAAAGGTTTATTTGAGAAGCAAAGAATAAGAACTACTTACCTGAATCCATGGCTCAGCTAAATCTTTGTAAGCAGGGGGAATCTGCTGAGTTCCATAATGAGTAAGGTTAAAATTGCTCTCCTGACTCCTTCGTTGTGACCCAGCCAAAGGCTGCTGCTGTATGGTTTGCTGCTGTGCAGCTCGCAGGGAAGAAGGGGAATCCACAGGGCTTGACAGCTCATGGCTAAATGAAATATTAACAAAAGCGTGTTAAAAGATTTAAATAACACTTTGAGAACATTTTTATCTTTTATTAAACATATCCAAATCATTAATTCAAAATTCAAAATTACCTGTAGAAATCATGAGATCTCCACTTAGACCTACAAAGGGGACATATTAAAGGTTCTCTATTTCTTCTACATTCTTCTGCCCCTGAAAAATTAAAGGAAAAAAACTTAAAAAAAATATAAATGCTTAACATTAAGTAGTTGTATATAATAATTGCTGCTAATGGCTAGTATAGGTTTATATCAAAGGAACCTCAAAAAATAATTTGACGTATTTACCTAGAAGCAAGCAAACACAGGAGGTAAAATTATTCTGATGCGTGTACCTTTTGCAAATGCTATTTTTCTTACAACATGTATTTTGCTAACTATTTTTTAAAACATTCTGCCCACTTGATCACCTGGTAATGTCATTCCAAAACTTGCTTTCATGTTACCCTGTCATGCCTGCCCAGGTCTTCTTCTACCTCCTCACCTCCACGTACACCTTCCAGACCAGAATTATGTTTTTAATTCTGTGCATGCCTTCCATTACTACATGTATCACACTATATTACATTTCTTTGCTCACAAAGCTCAACTCCTAACAAATCCTAAACTCCAATTCGTTGAAAACTTTACATAAGGGCCTAGATATACTTCTTTTCTTCTCCCCGCAAAAGTCAGGTTAAAATCCTAACTAATATAGTTGACTCCTAGAGTAACTGTGCTGAGGAAGCACAGGGAGAAAAAGAGCCACATACAGATTGACATGCAGTGGTGATGCAGCTTGTTCCTGCAGCCATCTTCACACACGGTAAGACTCTCTTCATCAAGCATGCCCAACAAGCAAATAGGACACATCTGTTCCTCCTCATCTTTTATACTATGAGGAAGGGGAAAGGAAAGCATTAAATGCTAAAGAATATAATACAGAATTAACACCATAGCTAAAAACAATTTTGGATTCTTTACAATATGAAAAAACTGATTAGAAAGTCTTGTTAGGAGCATCTTCTGTGGAACTATTTGAGAAATATTTATTTCTCCTATTACTATACAGTAATTTTAAATAAGATTCACACCACTAGTATTTATAGAGTGTGGGTGTGTGTTAACCTTTCCTTGCTATGAATACAATTCAATATACGAACTACAATCTTAGAGACCGATGTAGCCCCTCAATTCTGCTGTTGTACCTTTTGAACAAACTGCTATAAGGTTTGACTATATACAAACATGTGATATGCCAATAGTTTCAAGATTTCAATTACTGGAAAGGACTTAAGAGCTCATCTATCTAGGTAAGTTTGAAAGCCCATCACAGGCACTTTTTGTGGGTCCATAAACTGATCCAACTTTCCTAGAAACTAAGCTAGAAACATATGTCACATTGTTAATAAGCAAAACCTTTCAACTAGACTTCTAGGAATACATCATAAGGAAACAGACAAAATAATAAACGTGTGTGTGTATGTATATAAAAGAATGTTCACTGCAGTATTGTTTAGCATAAAGAAAAAAAATCAACCAAATGAACATCAAAAGAAGGTTAAAAGAAATAGTACACCACACACTGTGAAGCTTTTAAAAAGGATCTAAGACATTCATAAATGACAAAGACATCTACAATATACTATATGGTGAAAAAAAAAAGCATGACAGAATTCTAATTTGTATAGAATGATTCCAATTTATGGCAATATTGCAACTTTATTGTGTATATTTGAAATACTCTTAATACACAAAGTGCTTTTAAAAATCAGTAAGAAAAATACTAGTAATGATTCAATAGTAAAATGGGCAAAGAAGATAAAAAGGCAATTGAAATGAAAAATACCAATAGTCAGTTAAGTATGAAAAATGAAGTATAAAGTGCATATTAATGAAACCATATCTTTTTTTTTTTTTTAATAATCTGATTGACACAAATTGTATAGGTTGGTAACATCTGGCCTTGATATTGGCATAGGAAAACAACTTCTCATATATACTGCTGGTGGGAGTAAAAACTGAAATTTTTTGAAAGGAAAGTGCTAGTATTTCTTAAATTACTTAATGTACATATACATGACCTAAAAAACCTATTTTCTAGGATGCTATCCTACAGAGTTATTTGGAATATATAAACAAAGAAATTTAATAGGCAAAAAATTAGGTGTACTAAATGTCCATTAATTATGGCAATGGCAAAATAAATTGTGGCGTATCTACATAATCTTATACAGCCATGAAAAGAAAGTAGTGTGTATTTTTGTACTGACTCAGGAAAATGGTCCTGGTATCTAAAGTTAAACAAAAATATAACAAGTTTCAGATCAAAATATAATGAGAGAAGTACTGAGGAGTGTGTGTGTGTGTCTGTATAAAAAAACAGTGCAGGGTAGAGTTTTATTTCCTTTATTTAATTTTTAAAAGCTATTAAACTATTAACAATAGTTATTTTGTATGCAGCCCAGACTGGAGAGAGGGGTTTTGTTTTATATTTTATAAATTTTTGTTGAACCTTCATGATGTTACGAGTGGCTTTTAAAAATCAGTAACCGTATTTCCATTACAGTATAAAGACTAGGTTCTGAGATGTTAAATAAGCTGCCAGAGACATAAAATCAGTTTGTGGTAGGCTTTAATTTGAGGAGAATATCTCATAATCTACCTACCCCAACAAATTAGAGTCTCTACTAAGCTTAGGCTTTTCTCTGGGCCTAATACTACTCTTCTACAACCTTAAGCTATATAATTCCTGAAAAACAGGTCTGAATGACTGACAGCAAAGTAACAGTTTGCTTAAAAAACTTTCATAAAAGCTGAACAAACAGGTCCAGCAGTCATGATGCATGATTCCTGAGGTGAAGGCACACACACTAGTAGTCTTTTACCCTCCTGATTATCTGCCCCTTCTCTTTATCTCTTTTCATAATTATGGAGCTATGTGGAGTGGGGAAGTGCCGTCAAAATATGCATGTGGTTAATGACAAAAATTAACAGAACCATGGCAGAAATGATTTGTACAACAGTCTGTAATAAAAATATTAATGGCAGAGATGATCCCAGGTCAAGTAACTTTAAAATTACACCAAAAATAGCTTAGAAGAAAAAATAAAATTCCACAATTTAGTCCAGTTGCAAGTACAACTTATTACTCAAATGCTTTTCTGACTTCAGCATCCATTTATTGTTGGACATGAATTGTTTCTGTATTTTCACATTTTAAGAAACCAGTAGAAACATTTTTGTACCCACTTCTTTTACATTTCACATTTTCTTTTTAGCACAGATTTTTCAGAATTAAAGTCACTTGAGTAGAGAGCAGGTATTAGCATACTACAAGGGGATCAAATAAGCCTGTTCCAGCTTTTGTAAATAAAGTTTTACTGGAACACAGCCATACCCATTCATTCACTTATCCTCTATGGCTATTTCTGCTACAGGGGCAGAGATGAGTAGTTCTGACAGAGACCTGATGAACCTTAAAGCCCAAAGTATAAAAAAGTCACCCATAATAATGTCATCTATTAATAACCATTAAAATTCTTCCTCATTATGTATGCACCCACAATACCTTCATATATAAAAATTGGGTTCAGGCATAACATACAGTATTATAACCTAGATTTTGTTTCATGTCATTCAGTATTCTTCAGAAGCATATTTTTTTTTAAAGATTTATTTGAGAGAGAGAAAGAGAGTGCGAGACAGCAAGCGACAACAGGGGAAGGGGCAGTAAAAAGTGGAAGAATCTGAAACAGACTCTCTCCGGAGCTCAGAGCCTGAGACCAGGCTCAATCTCACAATCCTGAGAGATCATGACCTGAGCTGAAATCAAGAGTCGGATGCTTAACCAACTGAACCACCCAGGCGCCCTAGAAGCATAATTTTAATAGCTGCATGAACTATTCCTAATATGGGTATACTTTAACCATTCCCTTGCTGGATATTTAAGCTGTTCTCATTTTTTTCCATAATGCTGACAAACAGTCATATATATAAATCTTGTACATTTCTCAGATAAAATTTTTTTGTCAAAAAAAAAGTACATTTACTGCATCAACAAATATTAACATTTTAAAAACCATTTTTTTTTTCCAGAAAGGCTATAGAACTTGACATACAGTGAAGCAAATCCTTATACAAGAACTAAATTGTCTCATGACAAAGTCTCTACTAATTATCTAAATAAATCTGGTATCTTTTTTTAATGATCATTTCCTTAGTTATTAGGTTAACTAAACCATTTTCATGTTTGTTAGCCTCTTGAAATTCTTTTGTGAATATTCTCTTCATGCCCTTTGCCCATTTACGTACTAGGACCTTAGGTTCACTTTGTCCCAATTCTGGCTTTTGTTGTTTCTTCTATAATTTAAAATTAATTACAATGCAATCAGGTCTCCAGACAAATTTCCTGGTTTTTGGGTTTTTTTTTTGTAGTCTTTAGATATAAAAATCTGTGATTACATGAAATATTAACCTACTTACCTACACAGTATAATTACTCAGTATATCAAGATGACAGCTTCAGTGGTTCTCCCCATGGATACATTAATCCAAATGAATTCATAAAACCTCCATAGGCCAGCTCATATTTGGAAGGTATCTTCATTTATTTTAGAGAGAAACTTTCTATTTTACCTTTGCCTACCTGGTTTTAAACATTTTTTATTTTTTCCAAAATAAAAAGCTACAGGAATGTGAATCCAAAGGAGAAGAGCTCCAGAATACGTTTGGGTCAGGAAGCGCAAGAAATAAAGCTCCTTTTTTCATCTATTTAGAAGACATAAGGAGTAAGAGAAAGAGCCCTGAACTAGAAGTCAAGATACTGAGGTTCTGGTTCTGCCTTTGCTCAGCTGAGCTGCATGACCTCTTTTGGCTTCAGTTATCACTGAACAATGTAAACTAGAAATCTCTAAAATTCCCAAAAAACTTGTAAAACTCTGCAATTCTAAAATCAATAATCAAAAATAAGAAAATTTAAACATTTACTTTTCCCATAGGTCTCTCCATTCTTTTCTTCAAAAATCCCTTGACCTGATTACTTTCTATTCTTCATGAATTTTGAAGTAGTAATAATACTTAAAAAAATTGCTTGGATGAAGATGGGACTTAATCACTTAGACTAGTGCTTCTCAAACAGGTGCCTCAGGAACATATAGGAGGTACCCTTTTTAGAGAAGCAGCATTCCTTTCTGGAGTAATTTAAAAAACTCATTTTTACATTAAAACCAATGAAGAAACCCAATAAAGAACTTGGAAAAGAAAGAAAATTCACATGAGACTTGAAAATTTTTTCACACCTGTCATTTTGGGCTGTATTTCAGGTCCTTCAGCATTACATGTTCATTCTTATTAGCAGCTAGGCAATGGAAGAGTTTGAGAAGCACTGCAGATTTTCAATACCTGTGATTAACGGCTACTGTTACCTCTTAATTACAAATGATTAGTCTGTTTAGAAGAGCATCCTTGTGTTCTCACAAGTAAAACAGCCTGTAATGAGGATTCTGTGAAAATATCTATGAAAGAAGTGGTGATGTCATACAAATTAAAGGTCCTACATTGGAAAGTGATTTTGGAAAACCACTTTGGCTTGTATATAATTTGTTTATAAAAGAACTAAAGACATATTTTTTACACAGTGTCTCAGCTTCATTGTCTGCAAAAGAGTGATAAAACCTACGTAATGAGGATGGTATATGAACAGAATGAGACACCATACTTGGCAAAAAGTAATGATTGATAACAGTAGCCACTTATATTTTATACTTGCCACCTGATTTTTCTTATGACTCTTTATTATACTCTGATTTTTAAGGTGCCATTTTCCAAGTGTAGTTTTTCAGGATGAAAAGTCCATATATATGTATGCATATATGTGTGCCTACACTATACTCAGATGACCTTTAATATTGTTTACCCCTGATTTTAACTTCAAAGCCAAGATTCAGTAAGTAAATTATTTTAGAGCAACTTAACAAGCAGATAAAAAAAATGACCTCTCAAATCAAAAAATAACACTGGATTAATGCTTTTAATTCCTTAAAAAGTACTAACCTGTTTTCTGAACTAGATGTAGAAGTACTAGATGATGACAATGTATGAGAATTTGACATGCGTGAAACAAACTTCTGGATGGTGTTACGAGATGGAGCTTTGATCCTTGAGCTACGCCTACTGTGATATTTCTGGAACAAACTTTCAACCTAACATTGAAAAAAGACAGTAACAATGATATTCGCACTATAATATACAGATAAAGAGTTCTAGAGATTGAATTGTCTTTTATTTCATAAAATTTTCATAAAGCCAATTTAAGAGCTTCAAAAATAAGAATATATATAGCTTACTAAGATTTACAGCAGGTCAGTGTTTACTTTCTTTTCAATCTGGAAGAAAAAACTAATCAGTCAATGGATTATAAGAGATAAGCCTCAAATAATTCTTAAATATCTTCACAGCTTCAAAATGACCACTGTCTATTTAGAGCTCATGGAAAATTGTCAGGAATGAGCCATAAAAATTTGTTAGCAATTTTACTCTAAAGCATTTATTAAAAATTACCTCAAAATTCTTTAAAGTTTTTCTCCATAACATTGGGTCTGAAGGTTCTAGTTGAAATACCCGGAGCATAACAAACAACAGATGAATACAAAATGTTCCACGCCCACAGCTGCAGTTCTAAAGAGTTAAAAGAGAACCTATTGGTAATAAATCTGTGGTTCTATTGGAATTCCTAAGATCACTTTTTTTATATTTCCAAGTTTAACGAAGTTTCTATTAATTTTCTTCATTCTTCTTTTTTTTTTTTAAAGATTTTATTTATTTATTTGACAGAGAGAGCGAGCGAGAGCAGGAACACAAGCACGGGGAGTGGGAGAGGGAGAAGCAGGCTTCCTGGTGAGCAGGGAGCCCGATGTGGGGCTCAATCCCAGGACCCTGGGATCATGACCTGAGCCAAAGGCAGACGCTTAACGACTGAGCCACCCAGGCACCCTGCTTCATTATTCTTATATAGTAAGATATATAAGGATATGTAAGAAAAGTCTACACTATGACTTAATCTCTTATTTTTGGTGAATTTATTAAATCAAATTTGTATTCTAAAGTATACTGAGTCATACTAGAGACGTTCACAAATACATTAAATAAAAATGTTTACTAGCACAAAATATATTTTAAATTCACTTTAGTTAACTAAAGAGAATTAACTGATCTAAATTTAAGAATGTTATAGTACATACATTTGAGTTAGTACTAGATACTAATAAAATGTAAAATGGTGAAAAATCCTACCTGAGGCCCGATAAACACCCGGTATTTATTGTCTGGGCTGTCTCCTCCAATCAGGAAAGAGTTGGGTCCTATTTGTTGCAGTAAGTACAGCCTGGCCCGCATAACTTTGTTTACACGGCGGTTTGTCTCCTCAGGGCTATATGGTGAGAAGCCATCTGGTGAAGGGGCTCTTCGAGGTGGTGTGATTCGCCCACTCTGAAACTTTACAGCATTGTTTTTCTATTAGGTAAATTGCTTACTTCTTGATAAGAAACATCTACCTAAAAAAGGGTCACACCAGATGGCCATGTGGCATTTTATATTCTGAAAAAATGCCCCAAAATAAGATGGGATAAAATGCATTTTGCAAATGCTTTTTATCTGACATATGCATCACAAGTAAACTTCTAAAATCTCAGTCATCCTTAAAACTAATGATAAACATTTGGCTGAGTGAGACAACCGTGTGGTAATTTTACAAAATGAAAATATTTGAGTTCTTTGAAAAGTACTATGTAAACCAAGGTTAAAAGCATAAAAATTCATCCATAAGCAAGCAAAATGATTTGTTTCTAGTGATAAAAATTAAACATCCAATTTCCTGGCTTCCACTTAATGTGTTACTAAATGCTCTTTTGCAATGGTAATTTATAAACACCACCATGGAATTCCTCCCATGGTACACTCTGTAGAGAACTAATGGCAAGTGACTTTCCCCAGATTAAGACATTTTACTGAAGGCTGACAAAATCTCCTGTGGTGAAGGTGATATATATCACTCATTCCACTCCACTGATTCCTCTAGAACTTGGTCTTTCTATATCAATGCCCAGTGGAAATTCTAGTTCTTTTGATGCCTGGTTTAATTGTTAAAGATAATAAATGTTGGTGAGAACATGAAGGATTAGAACCCTCATACAGTGCTGGTGGGAAAATAAAATGGTACAGCTGCTTTGGAAAACATGAGCCAGCAATTCCACTTCCAGGTATAAACCCAAGAGAAGTGAAAGATATGTACACAAACAGATTCGTATGCAAATGTTCCCAACAGGATTATTCATAATAACCAAAGAGTGGAAACAACCCAAACATCCATCAACTAACAAATGGATAAACCAAATGTGTATATCCATACAAAAGAATGCTATTCTATAATTAAAAATGGAGTACTTCCAAAAAGAATTACAGAGAATTGGGTCAATCGGAAATTAATTTTGAATGTTAAACAAACAAAAAAACCACAAGAATGATACTGCATAGCTAATATTTTTGTTAAGATATATACGTACATGGCAAAAATCAATGCATACATTGATAAACATATTTTGTGGGGGAAAAAACCCCAGAAAAACCAAGCAAAAACAAATGGGGTACTGATACAAGTTATACCATGGATGAACCTCGAAAACATAATGGTAGGTGAAAGAAACCAGTAACAAAACACCACATATACTGCATGATTCCATTTACTATTTATGAAATAACCAGAATAGGCAAATTATATATAGACTAAGAAAGCAGATTAATGGTTGCTGAGGGCTGGGCAGAGACTGCTAATTGGTCTGGGGTTTCTTTTTGAGGTGATGAAAATGTTTTAAAAGTTGACTGTAGTGATGGCTACAACTCTGAATAGACCAAAACCCAATGAATAGTACAATTTAAACAGGTGAATTGTACAGTATAGGAATTATATCTCAATCCGGCCATTTTTTTTAATAGGCAGTTATTAAAAAGTAAAAGAAAAAACAAGTATACATGTACATGTTATATGACCTAAGTATTCACTTCAGACTATGGATATGCTCACAGATGTGTAAAATGATGTATGTATAAAAAGTATGTTTGCAAGACTGCTTTTTGGTAATGAAAAGAAGGAATATACATGTCCCCATTAGTATGCAGTTCATTAAATAAACTGTGATTTATCCAGATAATGAAATGTTAACTTGGTGTTAAAAAAAAATGAGGGGTAACTTTGACTAACATATACCCTAAAGTGGGGGAGTGAAGGGGAAACTCAATTCTGTATATACTTGTGGTAGACTTTTATACTTTGATGGCTCCTATAAACCATACCTCCCAGTATTTATATCCTGTGTAGTCCCCCACCACACTGATTCTGGATATGCAACTAGCATGTAACTACCTTTGGGCAATAAGGCATTAGGAAACAAGGTAGCTTGATAAAAACTTCCACACTGGACTTGCCCTCTTGATATATCTTTTTTTGGCTTAGTAGAAATTTCTCTCATAGATCCAGAGGCTAGAAGTCCAAGAACAGGTGTCAGCAGGGTCCCCTCTGAGGACAGAGACAAAGAATCTGTTCCATGCTCTCTCCCAGCTTGCAAAACTTGGTGTTGCAACCCAACTTCCACAGTATGAGGAAGAGATGTCAACAGCCTCCAACTGTTCTGGCATCCCAGCTGAAGCACCAGACACATGAGTAAGGAAGCATCTTGGATATTCCAGCTTTAGCAGATACCATGGGGAACAGACATAAGTCATTCCTGCTGAGCCCCACCTAATTTGCAGATTCATGAGCAATAACAAGATTGTTCTTGTTTTAAGTTTAAAAAAAATAGCTCATTTAAAGATGTGTCAACATAAAGCCAATAAATACTGTTGGGTATCTTGGGCTTTAATGTAAAAAAAATTTACTTAAAATTTACTTCTGGAAGGATTTATATGCTGATCAAAGGAAAACCAAATCTCACCCTGTGGTCATGATCTTAGTCATTCTACCACCCACTCATTTGCTCTTTGCTCTTCAAGTTTAGAAAGTAAATTTTAACTTGCATTTCTGCCACTAGAAGTCTTACTCTCTCTCAGAAAGATAGTACCTATCATTTTGCAAATTTCTCTGATGTCTGATTTAATACAGAAGACAGCTGGATTCTCATCCATGTCTCTGCATTGAGTCTACTGTGATAATGAGGTTTTGGTTAAAGTACATGAAGAAAATGTGGCTTCACAAATATATGCAGCTGGAAAAGGTATTTTAAAAGACTCTTCCAATAATTGTGAACACTCTTCTTTGATACTAGTCCCAAGAAGACTGTGATATGGAATCTGAAACCACATCAACAAACTTTTCCTACTGTTACACATGAAAATCCAGATGGTCTATCTTACACAATGTGAATGGATCATTTACCTAAGGATGATTTTGTTTCATCATGCACTGGCCATTGGGAAAATATTGGTTCACCAAGTTATGCAGATCTCCTAAATGTTTACACATTTCACTGTGCAATACATTAAAAAAAAAATCACATTTGATAACATCACTGATCTCGTTAGAAAATTCAAGTATCGGGAAACTGTCAAGTTTACAGTGGTGGATATGAGTTTCCCAAAATTCTAATCTCACTGGTGAAAAAAACATTTCACTTGTCTTTCTTGAAGTTCCTTCCTTCACTTAACTCATCTTAAGGAAAATGTCTGCCAAAAATACCCCAATTTCTGTTGTCATAGCTTTAATTTAGGTGCGCTTTACCCTAAAGCTTTATATTTACCCACCACTGTAAATGTTAATGCAGTGAAAGAGGCAAATAACATCCAGTTTTATTACAAAACTTATTTTGATCTAATGGATCTACAGAAGGGGTCTCAGGACCTGCTCTCTTCCCCCAACCAAGGGTCTGTGGACCACACTTGGAGAAATGCTGCTCTAACAGATGGCTAGCCAATCTTTCCTGTGTTATAAATGTACCTAAAAATTGTAGAAACTTAACATACTTGTTGAAACATTAACTTACAGGCACTGGGGAAACTCTTTTTCTCCGAACTCCTGGAGATTCTGACTTCACTGAGCGACCTGATGGGGAGCTGCCAGGAGAAGGACTGCGTCGGCCTTTGGGAACGGGTGACGCGGGGCTCACCTGGCCCTCTCCTTGAGACTCAGTTGCCAAGTTGTGAATTTCAGAACCATCTCCTTTAATAGGGATTGGTTTTACCACCTAAATTAAAATCCCAACATTCTGATTACTTAAAAATAGAAAAAGTAAGTACATTTGAATACATCAGACCAAGAAATGAACTCAAGTTTTCATTATACAATATTATACAAACATAACAATTTATCAACTTTTATTTAGTATTACTTCAAATGATAAATGTTAAGACTATTTTTACCCCACAGATGTCATTCATTTAGGCTTTATCACTAAATTGTTACACATAATTTTAGAATTTAGTATTATCTGTTATTATGTGCCCTAAATCACTTAACATTCAAAATCAATAATCACAGGTTAATAAACAAATGTGCAAAATAAGCACTTTTACATTCAACTAGATTCAAGGAGATATTTTCTTTTTCATTTCTATTGAGAAAATACATGATCTTGAAAACAATAATGGGCATAATTTAAATGCCCAAATAGTCTGATTAATATAAAACCATTGTCTTTTTTTTTGCAATGTTTTATTACAGTAGCTTTAGACATGTATTTCAGAATCACCAATAGAAGCTACATATTTGAAGAGCAATCTCTTAAGCAGAAAGGCAGGTTGCAAGACCTGTTATTTCTCAGCAGACCTAATCTAGCTCTGACCAAAAGGTCAAACCCTGTAGCCTTACCTAACCTTCCCTGCCTTTCTCCCACTACTCTTCTACTGTTCTGCTAGCCAGCTGCTGTGCCTATCAAACATGACTAACCTGTCGTCTTACTGGGCTTTCACTCCCCCTCCCCCCACTCCACATCTTCAGCCTGCAGCGCACCAGACAGCATACCTTCACCTGGTGAAAAACCCCTATCTTTTAAGGCTCGGTTAAAATCCTATGTTTTACAAACGCCCTTAACTCTATCAGCCTGACATTTTTCTTTTTAAATTGTTACTGCTCTCTGCCTACTCCACACATTTGGCATACAGTCACAAACTGTTCTGTGGTATTTCATGCCTTTATTTTTATTTATAAGTTGCATTTTCTTAATTGGAGATGTTTATACCTCACGTTTCAAGAAGGACCTGATTTAATTTACATAAAACATAAAAACAAACAAAAGCAGACTTTCCAAGTAGACTATAAACTTAAGGGTAGTATGAAATCTGTAAACTATGAGATATAGGGTAGCATAACTGAACTTAAGGACTACATGTTGTCTTATTCCACACATCTCTTCCCTCTTTACCTGTGTCCTATATACAGATAATGTACTTGAGAAAAAAAAGAATTTGGCCTTAGATAACTGAATGTCCTAGTTTATATGTAATAAAGGATTGGCTTTATTGGCTTCTTTTCAAAAAGTTATGATTTCTGCTTTACGGTATTCTCAAAAGATTTGGACTCTCCACCAGTATAAGGAGCTCAAGAAAGCAGCACATCCACACTTCAGATGGTTTAAACTGCTCAAAGGTTCTTTATATTAACTGGGCAAAAATGTACCCCCTTCTATAAGATGTTTCAAAAGAACTTCCTCTTTTCTAAGATGAATTCCTGATTTCTTCATCTGCATCCTCTGACATGATTACTAAAACGGTCAGGGGTTCTCACTAAACTACTTCATATGAAAAACAAATGGAAGAAATGTGGAAGCTTAGCTGGAAAGGAAAGGACTCATGGGTAATATAGCAGCTTAGCTTAAAAACCTGGTATATAAAGGAGCAATTAAATATATTCTATATTAGCTCCATGGGTTAGCACCATTGGGTAGAATGTGCAAGACAGAATGCAGCTCAATGAGGGAAGTCTATGTGGCTTTTGAGCATTGGAAACATGGCTAATGTGGCTGAGGAACAAAATTTTTACTTATTCACATTTAATTAATTTATACTTGAAAAATAGGCAAGTGGGGGACACCTGGCTGGCTCAGTTGGTTAAGCGTCCCACTCTTGATTTCAGCTCAGTATGATCTCAGGGTTTTGAGATCGAACCCCATGTCGGGCTCTGGCACTGGGCATGAAGCCTGTTTAAGATTCTCTCTCCCTCTCCCTCTGCTCCTCCCACCCCCTTTCTCTCCCTCTCTTAAAAAAAAAAAAAAAAAAAGGCAAGTGGGATGCATGTAGGGCTAGATGATCATACAGCTGAAGGGTTTCAATTGTCGAATGAGTAGCTTGCCCAATAACTTTTATGATTATACCCACCATCCCTTGCCCTCCCCCAAGCCTAATAAATCTTAACTTGTCATCTTTACTTATAAAGAACAAACAAAAAGCAAATAAAAACTTGCTGATACAGACTGATACTGGGACACTTAATTAACAATTGAGATCTACTTCCTTTATTAGAAAGACAAGCACATTTCATAGTATTTGTCTACTTTAAAAGCAAATAACCATGGCAAAGGATAGAGTATGCCTTTCTTTCCTAATTCTATCAATCTAGGTTTTCTTTCCCCAAACTCTGGGCATCTTTTAAATTTACCTCAAACCCCATGAGTCTATTCAACCTTTCTGCTTTCCTGGATGATTTCTGGAACTCAGATCTTTGGATCCTACCTTAGAGAAAGAATATCAAAATAAAATGAGAAAAAATGCTTTTCTTTTTTAAAGCACAATATAAATCTCTACTAAAAGGATTTTAGCTACTGACAGTAGGGGGCAGTGTTGCTTTAAGCATTACCTCCCCAACCCAACCAGTTTAGTTTCTATAACAGTTTAAGGTGCTTAGTGAGCATAGTTTTAGCTGTATTTTGTTCCAAGTGGCTAGAATATCAAGCAAATGAAACGACTGCATTCAAAATCAAGAAGAAAAAAAGCTTAAAAGAGGATCTATTTATGCTTCATTTCCCACTTCCTCCTATGCTTTCTTCCTTACATCAGGTAACCCACAGCCACTTACCACAGGGCCTCTCCTATTTCTCCTTTCCAGCCACTCGTGCTTCCAGGCTGGCATACAGGTTGCCTTCAGTTTCTCCCTGATCATTCGTTCTTCTGGGCGATCGTCCATCTTGTGCAACCCCTTGAGAGTTTCTTTACTGTCCATCTCACGACTAAAATGGGAGAAAGAAGAATGAGATTAATATATAAAAAATAATTTCTAAGAACAAATAGTATTTTATACTTTCATTGGACATGTAACTACAAAGGTAACTGCTAAAAACCCCCCAATGATTTAAGCCAAGTATGAAAGTATCACTGTGAATCACATATACACTAATGTTCAATGCCGCATGATAATGTGAGTTTAATAATGCCTTTAAAAAGAAAGGTTCTATTTAGAAGGTACAGACTTACTAATAATACTAATGCAGACCTTTGTTCCCAGGTAGTTAACAAAATGGATCCCAAGACATTAAGTATGGCATTAACGAACACATTCGTGAACATTGCACTGTTTCCAATTACACCATTCTCACGTCCTGAAGTATTTAACAGATATTTAGAAGAGTATTTTACTACTCTAGGATTTCCAATAATTTAAGGATTTCCAGGATTTCCAATAATTTATCCCAGCATTTTCAGTAATTTAAGTCACTATAGATTGAATCTGGTGGATATGCTCATTTTCTGAAAAAAAGCTAAATAAATATTTAATAAGCTAAGTGTAACCTCACCCATATTCTATGATCCCACAATATTTGTTCAAAGCCTAAATAATTAAATTTATATTCTCCCAACAATAATTCCACATCAAAGCACTGGGGATACTCTGTATATAAAAAGTAAAAATTGGTACAAACATCTGACCTTTACTCCATAATATAGTGTGGAGTTATCAGAATAAAATAATGTGGAAGCTAGTAACTTGAGAATTAATTCTACAAAGCCTAAATGGTAAAGCATCCACTAATTTCAAATACACTTATATCCACATATGGATATATACAACAAATACAAAATGCATATGCATGGATTTTAAAACCTGTTTCATAAGGAAATAGTTAACGCATTTGTACTCTGGGAGAAGTAACAATTTAAAAAATACTAAGCTAACTTCAATAACTATTTTGGACATTCTATAAAGCTACAGAACAGTTACTTTTTTTTTTACACAGATAGGAAAAGGAAATACTCAAGGAAATACCAGAGACGATAACCGCAAGCTTATAAAAAATTAAATGCAAACTCCTCTAGGAATTTTCCAGCTAATTACAACCATAGAGCATCAGTATCTTCAGAGAACCAGCAAAAAAAAAAAACTACTTAAAACTAAATATGCACTAGAAAGGAAATCGTTAATTGGATTTCCTGAAGCATCAATTCTGTGAGGGCAGTAGAAATGAACAAGTTAAATACCCCTGTGCAGAGAAACTGGTCTAGATAGTTTTAGGAATGCAAAAGAGCACAAAACATTTGAAACTTGCAAATGGGCATTAAGAGCATATAGAAGAATATTTCCGCCATACAGGTATAAGAAAACTGTCGAAAAGAAAGAGCCTATATGAAAAGAAAAAAGGTAAATAAAGAATGGAAGGAAGGAAGGAGATTCTTTTATTTACTTAGAAGTGCCTGGCTCTTTTTCCTGCTCTGATTATAGTATAAAATATAACTTTTTGGGTGTCTAAGAGGAAGAGTAGAGAGGGAGGGAGGAGTGGGAAAGGAAGAGAGGACAGAAAGGGGAAAGAAAGGGAGAGGGAAAAAAGAGAATGAGAGAGAGAAGGAGTTGGGCGGGGGAGGACAAAGGGAAGGACAAGAAGGGAGGGAGGGTAGAGAAATGTTCTCCCAAAACTTTATCCTGCTCAGTTACTACTTACCCAGGGAAGCTCGGATTTACAGGCAACCCAATTTATGGGCTGATTGCATACCAAAAATTCACTTACAACTCTCTGGTTTGAAAAGCAAACACTTTCCCCTCCAGTAAAAATGTTGCAAGGCGTGGCTAGGTTCCCAGGCTAGTTCTCAAAAAATAAGTCACACTGCAGAACTGCAGTGCATTTTCACCCTAGAAGCTCCTGCACTCCTGGACACAGGAGCTTATCCTCCCTTTGGTCTTAAATGTCTCTCCTCCCCCAAATTTGTTTTATGAGTATCTCTTCTCCATTCTGTATTTTCAGTGTCTCTGTCCCTGGCACACACCCAAACACGGAGAAGACTCTCCCTGTCTAAACAAAGCTTCCTGATAATGTGGCCTCCTTAAAGTCGGCGTGATTTGCCTCTTTCCTTTCCACTTGTTGGAAAATACTGTAATCACTTAAACCAATTTCTTAATAAATAATAGGGGATAAGCATACTAGTACCTCAACTTTTACATACATACAAGATTATTTCTTCTGAACAAATGCAGTGAAATGGAATTGCTGGGTCAAATTTGTACACAAATTAAGATTTTTGGTGATACTGGCAAATTATCTTCAAGAAAATGTATCTTCTACTCTAACCCCCTAGGTCAAGTTGCCAACTTAGCTGGTCTGTACTAACAAAAGACTCCTAAGGAGGCTTCTTCACTTTGTAAATTTTTTTAAAAAGATTTTATTTATTTATTTGAGAGAGAGAGAGAGAAACAGCATGAAAGGGAAGAGGGTCAGAGGAAGAAGCAGGCTCTCCGCTGAGCCGGGTGCCCAATGTGGGACTCGATCCCAGGACTCCGGGATCATGACCTGAACCAAAGGCAGTCGCTTAACCCACTGAGCCACCCAGGTGCCCTTTCACTTTGAATCTTACTCCAATCCAGGCTTCACAGAGCAGCCAGGGTTACTTCCTCTATTAAAACCCTCCAGGGGCGCCTGGGTGGCTCAGTCGGTTAAGCGGCTGCCTTCGGCTCAGGTCATGATCCCAGGGTCCTGGGATCGAGCCCCACATCGGGCTCCCTGCTCAGCAGAGAGCCTGCTTCTCCCTTTCCCTCTGCCTGCCGCTCTGCCTACTTGTGCTATCTCTCTGTCAAATAAATAAATTAAAACAAAAACAAACCCTCCAGTGGTATCCCCCTGGGTTGGACTAAAATTCAAAATGTTTAACAGGTCCTATGTGGCCATGCACCACCTTGTCTTATCTCAACTGAAGTCACTTAGACCCTCACCCTGCTCCTTGTGTTTCTTCCACTGCCTGAAAAACTCCAACATCGCTCCTCCTCAAGACTTTTGCACAGACTGTTTCTTGTCTACTTTTCATCTCGTTCATTTCTACTCACTTTTCAACTTTTCTTCTACACCTCAGAGATGGTCCCAATGTCGGTTAGGAATCCCTAGTTACATTCCTTCACAGCACTGTACTTTTCCTTTAAAGTGCTCATTGCAATTTGCAAACCTATTTCCCCACCATGAACTATAAATTCCATGAAGGCAGGGACCAGTGTTTTATCCATCATTATATATTCAACATCTAACAGTGTCTGGCTTATGATGGGTTTCAAAGCATATATTAAATGAATAATCATTTATTAACAACTTTGCCAGCCCTAAGGACATTCCTAGTTTTAAAATTTAATGATTACTCACGTTAATCTTTTTACAAAGTTCTGTATTTAATTAAGATTATATTTGTAATTTAGATTTTATTCAGTAGAGCAATTTTTGTTGTTCCTAAATTAATCTGCAAATATAAAACAAAAAGTTATTTCTAATGTTTTCTTAAATAATAATCATATATCACTAATTCTAAAATGTGTATTTTTTTTGCATTTTACTATCTGTGAAATCTGAATGCTGCTTAGAATCAAATGCTGTAATTTATGGTAGGGTTTATATAAGATAATGGTTCAATTTATAACCAATGGGATCTTATATTCAATGAAATATACAGTAAATCCTATTCTTCTTGCTAGGAACAAAATCATGTGTGTATGTATATAGCATTCATGTATCTTCTTATCCAATTAATACTATAGCTATAACAGGAAACATCTTTTCTTCTAAAACACAAACTAATCTAAACAGACAGTTGCTAAATCACCAGGAGATTAGAGGGCCTCTAATTCATTTTGGTTAAACATGAGTGTTTTGGAGAGTTATTTTTGCATTAGTACCTACAACCAATACCTGTTATTGTAACTAAAGTAATAGCTTGTACATTTCTGACTCTTTGACAAAACAAACATACATATTTTGAGAAACCACTTTGAAGACTTTAAAAATAAATGAAATTTTTGGGGCGCCTGGGTGGCTTAGTCGTTAAGCGTCTGCCTTTGGCTCAGGTCATGATCCCAGGGTCCTGGGATCGAGCCCCGCATCGGGCTCCCTGCTCGTCAGGAAGCCTGCTTCTCCCTCTCCCACTCCCCCTGCTTGTGTTCCCTCTCTCGCTGTGTCTCCCTCTGTCAAATAAATAAATTCTTTAAAAAAAAAAATGAAATTTTAGCCAGACAGATATGAGAAACTTAAACATTGTTACAAACTAAGCTTTATCTTCCTCTCCTGTTTATTTACAAAACATTTTTCTTGCTTTTTTTGGTTCTAAACATTCCTCAGAATGAATCTTTGATCAACCTAGAGCTTCAAAGCACCTTTCTTCTCTGAGGTTAGGCTTCTTGTTCTGGTCCCTTTGTAGACCTACAGAATTTACCTGCTAACAGATGAGATGGTTCAATGGTCCCTTCTTAATGAAGTCACTGGTCCTCTGACTACCTGTGGTAGCAACTATTGTTGACTGGACTGCCACTCTTGTAGCTCTCCTCTCCCTGAACTTCTAGGAGGTGATTTTTTCCCCAGTTCTGCTTCTAACTCTCTGACTGACCTCACTGGTATCATATACCAGACCCTCTTCCCGGAGCCCCTTCAACACTAGCCACCACTTCTCGAAGCACTAAAATACTCTTCTGTAGCACACCAAGGTACTTCATACCTCTCTGCTATTGCAGATGATTTTTTTTTCCCTGACAGAACTACCCTATCATCTTACATGTCTTCAGTAAAGAATTTCCTACTACCATTCTATAGCAGTTGCCACTCCCTCCCCACTGAGTTAATATTAATTATAATACATTATAAAGTTGAGTATTAGTTTAAGTATCTGCTTCTCTCACCACACTGGGAGTTTTTCTGGGACAGGTTACAACATCCTACTCATTTTTCTATCATCAGTAGCAAATGTCCTCTACAGGCCACAAAAGGCACATGAACCAAAGCCAGAGGGCCTATCCAGCCATAGCCACCTCCCCTTCCAAGGATGGTGCCTGATTCTCGGGAGCACCGTGCTTTATACATTTGAACCCATCCTGCAGTCCACAGTTGGCCAGTGCAAGAATGTGCCCTGGTCCAAAGACCCTCTAAACCAGATGGTACTGTACATTTTAACCATATCTGCCCAGTATGGGTATGTGACTGCAAGATACACAGATAGTGTCACTACAGGAAAAATGGCATCGAAATAGAGAAAAAGAGCAAAGCAGTAAGTAGGAACAATAAGACAGAAATAAGAGAGAAGAAAGAGAAATCAGAAGATGTGGTTGGCAATGGAAGGAAGGGAAAAAGCAATGCAAATAAACTTAAGAGTTGTACCTGGGCCACATGATATGCTGTTAACAATGATCAGAGCTACTTTTAAACTTCCCTGGGTGGTGAATAACCAAGTTCTCCAGAGGCCACATGTATGCGCTGCCTTGGAGGAAACTTCTTGGGTCCATTTTACATTGCACTGAAATAAACCCTAATATGTCTCTCTTCCCTGTATCCCCAAAGAGCCTGACTACAGCATTAATACAGCACACTGCTCTGGCACACACAAGATATTAGAAAAACATTCAAAAATAGAATTCTATCAAGTTAAATATGATTTTTAAAAGGTATTTCTTAAATGGTTCATTTTTACCATGGAAATATGTATGTCAGTCAACAACAAGTGATACGGAGAAATAGCTGCCAGACTTACATCATAATAGAAAAAAATTAATGTTACATGCCAGGCAAGGTGTTAGGTGCTTTATAGATATTTACGTGTACTTCACCCTCCCAATAACCCTATGAGGTTGTTACCATCTGAGGCTTGGAGAGGCTGATTTACATGCTTGGGGTCACACAGTTTATAAGGAGCAAGAGCAAGATTCAAACCCCAGTCAATCTGACTCTTGTCTGCTATGGCAGGTCACTGTCAACTCTGATTTGGTTTTACAATGACTCAACATCAGGTATCTGTGCTGTGACAAAGAGAACATATAATGGGGTGAATTATTACTTAACCCCATTATCTAGCTGATGAGAATACAAAGTTTAAACTAGTTTTTACAATGGTGACTATTATAAGAATTAAAAAAGCACATTAATTCTCTTCATTAATAGAGCACTTCACTGTAATAAGAGTATGTAATGACCATATGAAACCTTTCTAGAAACTAATGGAGTTTAACTTTAGTATATATAAACATTTCCAGAACAGTTCACATTATGGATAACTTTACATAGAAACTCAATTCTGTCCGTGTCCAAGGAATCTCAAGGAACCCTGGAAAATACACTGAAATGTCTGGGATAGGCACAATTCAGAGCCACCCAACTGAGGTCTACTTGGGAAGTTCTCAAAAGAGGAGGAAATCATATATTAAAACCCACAAGCTTTGTGACCAAGGGGAGAGAAGAGCAAGGGAGGAACTATCTTCCAAAATAAGACTCGTCTATTGTGGGATCCTTAAAATTTGAGTTTCCAGGTAAAAGTCAAGAGAAGGAAGGACTTCGGTAAGAATGGGGAGAGTGTGTGGTGAAGCATAAGGCTAACAACAGAGGCTAACAATCCCTTACCATGGACAGGGCACTGTGCTAACAGCTCCACATGGGTCACCTCAGTCAATTCTCATGACTTGGGACTTTTACTATCCCAATGGCAGATAAGAAAAAACAAACAAGGAGGTTAAGTTGTGTCCAAGGTGACAAAGTCTGTATGTGAAAAATACAGGATTGAAACCCAGACAGGAATAATTCCACAGTCTCTTATATCTTACAGGTCAAAAGGGAAATGAGTATTTACAAGTGCTTAAAATTTGTTGACCAAGATCTGAGGCCAAAATATCTGTAAAAACTATTTTCCCATAAGATAATTTCTTGAGAGATATGCGCTACTACTGGCGTTTTCCCTCTTCTGAGCAGGAAGAATGAAATAAAATCAATGGTCCGTCCAACCCTTCCATCTTTATAATACAACAACCACAACTTATCTAATTTTACGTAAAAAATAATAGTATATAAAGTGGCTCACGTGTGTATGATAATTAGTCCCCAAAAGGCTTTATTCCAACTTATGCTCAGTAATATTTGACCCCGAAAACCAATGATGGCACGACTCCTATTTATTTACAATGAGAAACAGGCAATTGCTTTTTCCCCATAAAGAGTAACCATGTACTCTTTGTCACAACAAAGGACTATTGATTTCTTATATGGATATGGCCATGGTATAATCAGTGTTATAATATGTGGAATCACTATCAGAAGTTTTTACTGGGGAGGGGGGCAGCTATTTCTAGTATTGTACAAATCTTCCTATTTAGTCCTTTGAGGGATACAGGCACAGAATCTCACCCTTAAAAAGCCCATGTTCTGGTTAACAACATCAAAGGTTAAATAATAAGGAGACCAAATAACAAAGACAATAATATAACTTATTGTCAACAATGATTATAAGTAGTTTAATACCACCTTAGTGATTTTGACTGATTCTATTTATAAATTATTCCAAATTATCTGTACATACTAAAATTCAGTTTATCTGACCTCATGGATTAGTTTCTGTTAAAATGGCACTTCATCTGAGTTTTAAGATTAAAATTATTCAGCAAAAATTACAAGATTTTGAAAAGTTGGACATGGTATAGAAACGTGAAGAGTATATATGAAATTAACCAAAATTAAACTGATAGAATATATTAATGGGTAAACATACTGCAATTGCTTGTTCACTTGCTGACTTAGGCCACTGCAGACAAGTAAGTGCATTCCCCTGGCATGTCCTGCAGCTACCAACAGAGGGCACCCGCAGCAACAGATGCTCTGGGCTCCATAAATAATTGCTGATTCAGAGTCAGAAGTAGCTGGTTATCATTTCTAATAAACAAATTATCTGGGAAATAACACTGCAGGTGTAGTACCCAGCAGACACACACAGCCTATTTTTTAACCCATAACTTCTACCATCAATTAGTATCTCTGGGACATAAAAACAATTTCAAAGAGAACAAGAAGAATATTCAAAAGGTTTTCTGACTTCTAAATTAGTAATTTGTAAAATATTAGCTCAACAATCATTATGCAAATATAGTAACAGGGAGTTTACAAAAAGCAAAGAGCTACTAGACAGTATCAAAGCATCAAAGCATTTAAAAAATATTTATTTATTTTGGGGGGGGCAGAGGGAGAGGGAGTCTTTTTTTTTTTTTAAAGATTTTTATTTATTTATTTGAGACAGACAGAATGAGAAACAGAGAGCATGAGAGGGAGGAGGGTCAGAGGGAGAAGCAGACTCCCTGCTGAGCAGGGAGCCCGATGCGGGACTCGATCCCGGGACTCCGGGATCATGACCTGAGCCGAAGGCAGGTGCTTAACCAACTGAGCCACCCAGGTGCCCGGGAGAGGGAGTCTTAAGCGGACTCTCACAACCCTGAGATCACGACCTGATCCAAAACCAAAAGTTGGACACTTAACCGAATGCGCCACTGAGAAGAGACGCCCCAGTATCAAAGCATTTGTAAAGGTAGCAACTCCATATGGAATTTTTTTGGCAGTCAATTACCTATGACCTAGTCTATGGAGTAAACTCAAAGGCTCCTTTTAGAGAATTCAAGTGAATCAAAAAGAAAAGTGTATTTTGGGACACCTGGCTGGCTTAGTCAGTGGAACATGGGACTCTTGATCTTGGGGTTTTAAGTTCGAGCCCCACAATGGGTGTAGAGATCACTTAAAAATAAATCTTAAAAAAAAAAAGTGTATTTTAAACTACATGGTTCTACATTATATGTTCTTATATATGTGATAAATATGTATGGATATATTTAAAGAAATTGATACTCTACGAACACTGAATAAATTCTAAGGGATTGATAAGTGAATTATTACTGGTAATTATAACTTTTAAATTCAGACACCATTAAAAATATTTTTTAATGTACGTAACATATATTATTAAGTGAAGAAAGAAAAGATTCTAGGTTGTTTTCTTTTATGAACTGTATTTTTGTTTAATTCTACTCAAAACTGTTTTATGATTAAAAGGCACCTTTCTTGATCACATCTCCATAGCAATATTCAAATACAAGTTTGATAAAACTGCTTTGCAGGAAAAATAAATCTTGTGTAATTAACACACAAGCCTTTGGATGGACTTCAGTAACTTTCAAAGTTACTGACATACTGAAGGTAAAACACCAAGGTTGGACTTTCAGGTAGACACGTTTATACATGAGTAAATATCATCAAACTAAAGGGGCTGTGTTTCCTGTGCCTAAGAACCACATAAACCAAGAACAAAATACAGTGAAAAATTATGTTCAAAATCACTCTTAACACTTGCCTAGTCGCAGGAAGAATATAAAGCAGCAATGCAAAAACTTGGTTAAGAAGTTTCCTTGGTACATCTGTATCTCTCAGAAATGTAATGGCAGATTCCATTAAAAACTACTACATTTAAATTAATTAATTTACCACAAACAGATCAGTCTAATATGCATTACTGATGACATTACGTGGTAATGGAACTGTGATATTCTATCCAAATCTGGAAAAATTACTCTTCCTTCTAAATGTGCTAATAGATGAATCTGAAAATACATTTACATCAATTGAAAATAATTATATATACTTTATCAAGTCAGAGGATATGTAAGATAATAATCACATGTACTGACAAATGTGTAACTGACTGGTCAAGAAAATGTCTACAATAGAAGTTAAAACCTGTCAGGAGGCAATTAAGAATTTAAAGAAAACTAAAGGAAATAAGACAAGTCAAGTTAGTAATCAAGTTAGTAAGGAAGTAAAAATCCTACAAGATTAGCAATTTGAAATCAGAAAATATGTTCGTAAAAAAGCATTCAAAGAGAAAAAGCAGAGACAGTGAAGGTAGACATCTTTTCAAGGTAACACCCCTTATGTATCAGCATAAAAAACAAATCAGACTAAAGTGAAACACATGCTTTCAGTTCTGTAATGACTCAAGTTCAGTGTAAAATGAAATGGTAATATTTATGGTAGACAAGTGAAAATTGTAAAAATGGTCAGAAGTGAACAGAAATGAGTTTTGTGATTTTCTAAGATGCACCAAACTCACAAAATACATGAAAATCTTACTGAGAGAAAAACAATGAATGCTACTCTTCTAGCAATGACAGACAAAACAAATGGACCGAAAAGTTAACTAGCTGCCAGTGGAATGTTTCTTAGTTTTCAAAAATATTTTTTTTTACTCATCAAAGTAATGACCTTTGTAACAATATTTCCAGGGAGAAAGATTCACGTTATTCTTTTCTTCGCACCCACAAACGTGGGACATCTACCAGGCTTAACGTAAACTTTAGTTTCTGACAGCCAGTAACAAAGGGAGTTTAAGACGAATATGGTCCCATTTTTCATTTGCTCCTTTCCAGCAAAAACCCATGAAAGCTTCAAAAACTTTTTATCCTGTAGGTTTGTATTCTTTTGATATTCACTGCTAAAAATTCCACTGTTTATTCTTCCTTTGTGTGTCCTTGATACTTGACAAAGAACCTTTAGAAACCTTTGAAAAAAATGGGACGTTTGAGCATCCTCTTCCTTAACTGTTGAACATAGATCAGTAAGCAAGGAAAAGGATGCTAATATTTTATAGTATTTGGCTAAATGTGTATTTCCTTTCAAGAATTCCCCTTTTGTGCTACTTAACAGATCTAGGGTTGGGAATGTCTAAATGACAAATGATGCAAAAGTATAGTGAGCTTTTACAATACATTAGAGAAGTAGATTGGAACTCCCTATACCACTACCGTGAGACAGTTTCCAGCAAAGCACTGTGTGTCCTGTCCTCCATCTAGTACATAGTTCATGGTACAAAGCAGGTAAGAGGGCAGGGGGTTGTTGGAAGGGATGGCTGTTCCTTCACCATTTTGCTTTTCATCAAAAAGATCCCAAATCAATGTTATATGGAAGTTCTTCTGTATGCTTTTCTTTGGAACCTTCTTCAGTGGGTGTGCAACTGCATTTTTACTATGTCAGTTATTTTTCAAAAAACATGGCAGCTTAGTTTGAGTATTCTTTTAAGAGATCAAGTGAGTAAGACTAATAATTGGGAAATTGGTCTGTTACTGTACATATTCCCCTCTTTTAAGAAAAGTTCGTTTACAGTTAAAAATATAACATTGTGAGTGAATGCCATTGATGTTAATAAAAACCCTTGGGCTGTTTTTAATGTTCCCAGATTAATGGAGAAGAGAGTATAGCACTGGATTACAGCACAAAGCGCTCTTACAGCCTTTGCTAGGAGAATGATTTCTTTCAAATACTGCAGAACAGCTGATAGTATTTCTAAAGTACTTCCTTCTAGCTGGTGGAAAGGCATGTTAACTGGGATGCTCAGAATGAGGAAGAATGACTTCCTGACAAATGCTGCTTTTCTTCTTTATGCTTTTAATACTAGAAAACCACTCTGTTCAATGAATGTTGGCACGTCTACTACATGGAAGCTCTGAGCTAGGCAAGAGACATAGATATACAAAGTGGGATAAAGAAACAAAAGATAAATAAGATAGGACCTCTATTCCTCCAGGTGCTTAGTCTAGCACAAGAGAGAAAGTAAGATGCCATCTCTCCTATAATGAAGTATTTTAATATATCATAAACAGTTGCAAGGATGGAGTGGATATCCATCCTTAATTTTATCTAGGGGAATCCTGGAAAGATCCACAGAGGAGGTCATACCTGAATAATTTTAAAGGAAAGAACAGGATTGGCAGGCATGGTACTGATGAAGACTGAAAGATTTTCTAGACAAAAGATATAACTTTGGTAAAAACAATGTTCTATAAAATATTAAACAATTTATGATTCTGCTGTTAGGAAACGCGAGATAAGATGAAGTTAAACAGGTTATTTAAAAACCTATGTGCACTTCATTTTCCAAGGGCGGGGGGAAGAAGGTACACAGCATTCCTTACACATATTTGGCACAGAAGTCCCTTTCAGCAGAACACCTTTGATAGAGTAGTGGTTCTGGGGATATACTGTGAGAAATCTGTACTGAATCATCTTTACAATCCCTTCTGGCTCAAATTAGTATGTCTAAGAAGAATCCAGAGAAGAAACTGTCTTACTGTCTTAATATAAGACTTCTCAAGCTATCACAAAATTCAGCATGTTTTTAGTGCAACTAAGGCTCTAAGAATTTAAAATATGGGGGGGAAAAGATTACCCTACAGCCAGCTTCAGAGATGGGTAAAATCACCTGATACGAACCCATCCTAAGAGAAGAGGGTGTCACATATTCAAACTTCGCCTTGTCTAACTATTAGCAGAGGCCCGAGTTTGTCACTAAGATTTGCCCCTGTCTACTCACTCTTTGTCAAGGACTTGGGTGAAGATGAGACATCAGCCAAAGGAAAAAAACAAAAAACCTGACAAGCCATTTTCTCTCATCTCCACATGCCTCGAGTAAAGCCCCAGAATGTGAAATAAAATAGGGACCTGGGGCACAGTCTTCACTTCACTGCAAACTCCCAAAGCTCTGGCACAGTGGGATCACTCTTGTGTCGTTGGCACTGATAGCCGTGTTCCTGGCAGTGACTGGTGGGAAGGCGGTCAGAGCAGAAAGAGTGTCAGTACCCAGGAAAAGCAGTGAGACCAATGTGGCTGGAGGAAGCAAAGGCAATGGACAAGGAGGCAGCACTGTCCAGAGACAGCTACAGGGCAACAGACCAAATGCATTCATGAGCCATGTCAGACCCGCACTGGGGAGTTAAAAAGTATTGTGAGGGGTGGCTGGGTGGGGTGTCTTAGGGGTACTGATGGGGGCAAAAGCCACTCAAACCAGTAAAATCTGGGTTGTACACACAACAAAACCAAAAAGACTTTTTATTCACTAGAGAGGACATAATTTGAAGGATATGTTTCTAGGATAGGGTAGAAACAGAAGTCGTAACCACACACATAATCAAAAAGTATGGCACAGTGATAAGGGGAATGAACTCTGGAGCTAAACTGCCTGGGTTCAAATCCAAGATCTGACACTATTAGCTATGGCTTTGGCCCAAGGTATTTACCTTCTCTGTACCTCAACTTCCTCACTGTAAAATGGGGATAATAATATCTACCATATAGTGTGACTAGTAGGATTAAATAAGTTAATATACATGTAGAGTGCCTAAAAGGGTTTCTTCTGCAAAACGGAGATAGGTATTATTTATGATGCACTTTCCTATGTGCCTTTCACTGTTTTAAGCCCTTTGCATATAGTTCTCATCTCACAGAATGTTAAAGTGAATGAACATGAATGAAGCACTCAACAAGTGCCAATTACATGGTAGGGACCCAAATAAATTTAACTACTAAAATTACCTATTATTATTCATGATGTTGATGTTGATTAAAGCTACTCTTTAGGGAGCACCTCCTCTGTACTAGGTACTATGCTAGATGTTGTCCATATAGTGGCTCTAATTCTCACCACGGCTATAAGATGAAACACACCATCTTCATGGTGGGCACAAAGAAACTCTTGCAGAAAGATCAACTAACTTGACTAGGAATTCATAGTAAGTGGGATTTCCGAGTTTTAAAACTGGGTTTCTTTGGCCTCAAAGTCCCATCCTCCTCCTTGCACACTATGTTGATTCATATTTTCTTTTAACAATACATTAGTTGAAAAACAGATGAAAATAGCAAAATACAACTTTTTTCTAGTTTTAGGAGGTAACTGCTGTACAATTCTACCAGGTAGTCTGCTATCTGTGGGGTGCCAGGAGGGAGGCAGGGGGACAAGGAGGCCTCCAACTGTTTGTTTAATATTTGTTCCTGTAAAGTATACACATTCACATACCCAACTGCAGCAAAAATTGTAAAATATTAACATTTATTAAATACAGGCAAAAGTTTTATGGCTGTTCATTATACTATGCCCTAATATTTTTCCCTCTGTATTTTTCTATATGGCCGAAATCTTTAAAAATAGGCACATGCTCCGGAACTACTACTCTCTACATTGTGGGAGGCTTCAAGAACCAAAGAATAAAAGGATCGGGGAGTTTGGAGATTCACAGTCAAGTCCTAACTGCCATTAACCAGCTACATGAGTGTCAGTAATTCACAACCTTTCTGGAATTCCAGAATTTACCAAATCAGATCAGACTACAAGGCAATACTTCAGGGCCATCCAATGTGAACATTATGACTCATTTATTAATGCCACTACATACATGCTGTAGTCCTGCAAGGGAAATATTAATATCAAAAAAGATAAACCTCAACACGACTCATAAACTCCCTTATTCGTTAAATCTGAAGAGTACCTTCTAATAGTTTATTTGTGTAAATATTCTTTGCTACTCCTACGATCCAGTGGCTCCCAGTATTTTAAAATGTGAGAATCCTTTCTTAACATCACTAGCACCATCATCAGCAAAGTACGTACGTGGATCCGCAGACCCTGTGAAAACTTCGGCTAGGAAATACTAAACTTTCAGACTCTGTATACTTGATGGTCACTACCATAAAAGCAATAAACCTAATTATGAAAAGGGGTGAGTATTATATTTAAAAGACTATCAGAGCTCTCTCAGAAATGTCAAACTGTCAGGACAAACATTCAAGAAAGGAGAGACCAAAAAACATGGATTTTTAGGTTGTTTTACATTAAAAATTCTTCTGGGTTTTTGTTTTTTTTTTTTAATGAATTAACCACAAATTTCTCTTTCTTAAAAGACACAACCATTTTTGCATATTTAAGTGCTATAAGTCAAAATGATGTGAAGTAGTGGCCAGAAATAAGAAATGAAGCATGGATGCTTTGTGGCCAAGTCTCAGCTGCACTTACGACAATGGCCAAGCTGAATCCTAACTCCCATGGTTCCAGGGCTCTCTGCAGCCACACATCCTGTTTTTTTCATAATCTGGTGTCATAATTTCAGAAGTGCTTGGTCTGTGTCATAAAAGTGATGGTTTGCTTTTTTAAAATGAAGAAAAGCTGGGATATGTTAATATTTAATGTGTCATTTTGCATACTAACCTGAAAACCCAATTACTGCTAAAACATTTGTATTTTGTATTATTAAAAATTATGTGTTTTGCAGGGTGCCTGGGTGGCTCAGTCAGTTGGGCACCCAACTCTTGATTTCAGCTCAGGGATCTCAGAGTCATGGGATCAAGCCCCATGTCGGCAGGCTCTGCACTCAGCAGGGAGTCTGCTTGAGATTCTCTCTCCCTCTCTTCCTTCTGTCCCTCCCCACCAGCTCGTGAACTCTCTCTCTCTCAAATTAAAAAAATATATATGTTTTCAGAGACTATGTATCATTCATTCAGCTAATTATCACTCCTTACTTATGTAATAAGATTAGACATCACTATAATTTATTTTTTAAGATCTACTCTCTTAGCTGCAATTTATTCTTTAAACTGAAAACGTGACTAACCTTTGGTTAATTACATCTGGTATTTAGGACACAAGCTTGACATGTTTGGATTAGACAAGATAAACATTTTATATGGAATAAATTCTAATGCCCTACACTGTATATTTTTTTGGTTTTCAGTTCAGGATTTTAATATAAAATATCATTCCTCAGTGGGCTGTACAATTAATCCGTCTATAACAGCAAGTAATAAATCAATGTGTCATACAGTCTTGCTCCTCTTGAAAAAAATCACTCTCTACTTACACAGTCCAGTAAACAAGTGGGAAAAGCTGCAAATGTTTGATGCCTAGCAATAAATTAAGCCAAAACACCATAAATGTGCCAATAAACTATAAATAATGGCCATGTAAAATTCTCAAATAAAATCTTTTAATTCTGTTACTGTGTGTTTGCTAGTGTTCATGTTCTCAGCCTTTCACTGATGAGATAACATCTTGTTCATAACTACCAAAAGTACCATATGGATTACTGTGAAAGAGGTATTTGGATTTCCAACTTGACTTCAGGAATCTCCCCAGATGACCTACGGCCAAGTTGTGATCAAATAATCTCTGTACTAATATTATTCTCCAGGTGACTGAGGTCTCCCCACCAGATGTTGAGACCAATGTCATATGTTCCTTGCTCCCCTTCAGTTATTCGTTGGAATAATTTCTTTCCAGCCATTTGTTCACCTATTCCCACTCAAGGAGTGTACACATACCCATCTTAAAACAAAACAGAAAACTTTGGGCCAATCAATACATTAAAATCATGTGAAGGTTTTGAAACTTGCAAAGCGCTGATCATGTTTATGTTTGTTTTATTTTCTACAACTGGTTTTGGAGGCACAAACTTCCTCTAAGAATACTAGGCACCCTATTTAATCCATTAGATGATGATATCAGGAGTGAACCTAACTTCTTTGTTCACTGGCTGGCATAAGCTACCTATTTGTAGTTGAAAAAAAGTAAGAATTCAAAGTGAAGCAGAACATTCTAGAATGGAATGACAGGGAAGGGGAAAAAAAAATCCTCATTCAGTAGGTGGCACTCTTTCCTTAAAAATATAACTTAGGCGAATATTAATATCAAAGATGTCATCCGCCCCTCGAATCACTTTAAAGACATATTAATTCTGATATCCTGTTCCAAATATAGTCTGAATTATTACTTTCTACCTAAATAATGTCTTCCTCATTTCAACAGAAATGGAGGTGTTCATAAATATGCCAATTTTTTTTTCACTGTAGCAAAAGCTACAATTTAGAAGAACCAAATAATTGCGTTTATTTTAAAATGGCAGGTTCTGACTTATGACTTAGCCTGGTATATGCCTCAAAAGACAGTCATTATAACCATTTCTAATTTTAATGAATTCAGTTATAAAAAGAATAATCTGAATGGAAATGGGGCAAAAGACTGTACTTATATAAATTATATTATTGTGTTTATTGCTGTTTAAAAACGTGGCAGCATCTCTTTTTCATAAGCATGCATATGAATATTCCCTTTACTTGGAGTAACTTCGACTCAATTCATACCATTCTGGCTGATACTCAACCTCAAAACTTTTAAGTTGAAAAATGGGAACAAAGCTGACAATAAAATGTAATTTATCTACAATACAGAAGAAGGAAAAGATAAAAATAAAATTTGTCTAGTTTTCCTGAGGCATATCTCTTAGTCTCAGTGCCCTGTAGTTGCCTCTTATCACTCAAGTTCTAGGGTCATCTCTACCTTAGAGAAACTGTCCCAGATGCTGCCTTTAGCCTTTCCCACTAGTCACAGCCCCTCTAACTCAGTCTGAGGTTGGGATGAGGTATGGATTCCTCTATCCCCACTAAGTGTAAATAGCACTATTAAAATGGTCTCTTACTTATCTGTCTCCAACACTTGACTGTGAGGGCAAGAAATGATCCTTGAGGACAGAAATGGGTCTCAACACATTCCCTGCCCTAGCAGAAAGTTTGGTACTTAATAAATAAGTGCTCAATAAAGGAACAGATTGATCTTTCCCCTTGTGCTATATTTTTCTTAAGGGTAAGGCCCATGTCTTCCATTCTAATATTATGGACCTTCTAATGCTTGGCACCTATACAGAGCAGGCTGGGAAAAATTAATGCCTTTTCAATATGAGCCTTTAGACCAGAAAGATCTCTAGGATGTAAATAAGCTTCACTGAAACCTTTGTTTAAACCAAGTATCTACCATTAGTTCTAGGGGCTGCAGAAAGAGAGAAGAGCTGGGACCATCCCTTGTGGAGTAAAAGATTTCATCCCCTGTAAAAGAAGTCAAGAACCATGAGCCTAGACATCTGTATTTCAGTGAAAAAACTTTCCCATAACTTTGGAGCTTATCCATGACTCTAGTTTTGTTAATGCCTGTTGATTTTCCTACGGTTAATAAGAATAAAAAGTCTTGAAGGATACCCCAACAGGTTTTGTGTCTGGGAGGGGAGAGGCAGAAGCCATGAGACTACATCTTACTGTGAAGCAAACTCAGAGGGAACTAGCTAAGGGGACCAACGAATGGAGTGTGTCCAGGGAAGGGGCAGTGTTGGAACCCCAAATCCAGACTCCTCAAACCTGGGTTCTCCTAGTTTAGGGGGATACAGCTGGAGGATGCATTTGAAGCCAGAGCATAAGCATGAAAAACAGAACATCTATTTCCAGAATGCCAATTTTATTCTAAGATTTGGGGGAGGGGTACAATGCAAGTTTTGTGTTAAAAATACAAAGATGGCTAAAACAAAATTCAAAAGAATTAATTAATGTAAACCATGAGACTAGAGACCTGAGAATCAATTTTGTTCATGATTCTAAGTAAGCATTCTGAGGATGGCGGACTGCATGGGACACTCCTGGGTTCTTTCTCTTCAACAGAACTGAATGGATGGCCAGTGTTCACCAATCAGCTAAAGCAGCTGTTCTCAACCACGGTCCAATCACAATATGATGTTTACATAAATAAGATATGACAAAACTTAAAAAAAATTGTTTAGAGAGTATAATTTGTCAACGGCACAACAACTAGCCATATCTAAGCAATAAGTCACCCTCTACCTAAGGCAGAGATAAGATAAACTGCATACCTGCCAAGTATAAGCCATCTCTCTACCACTTATCAAGAAAACTACCTACCAGTTATGTAACATAAGTAATATCTACAGGCATATTTCTAAATATGTCCTAAACTATTTTTCTAAAAATATGTAAAAACTTTGATACTTTATTATTACCAAGAAAGTACTCTTGCATCACCTCCCCAGGTGCGTCACCACACCACACCTTCAACATCAAATTCTAATTGGCTACCAGTCAGGTCTGCGTGCTGACCAAGTTAAAAATGGGACGAGGACACTATTTCTAAGAGGTAACTATGCGTGACAAATAGGAAGGGGTAGAGAAATATAAGGAGCCACCGAGAGGGCTGGGAAAGAAAGCAATCTTCTGAACACCTGGGGCAGGGAAAGTCACTTAAAAAAAAAGTGTTCCTTGTCATCTGCAGGGAAGTCCATAAAACATGACCAAACTGTGCACGTAGAAACCATGAAATGGGTTCCAAGCACACTTAAAACACTTGTTTTGTTAGAACATAATCTCTGTAAGAGCAGGGATTTTTTTGTCTGTTCCATTGCTGGTGTATTCCTAGTACCTGGCACACAGCCAGTTCTTAATAAATTCGTTGAGTGAGTGAATGTTTTGCTATGTCATGAATTGCAATAATTTAAACACAGAGAAAATGCCTATCTACATATTTCATAACCATGGCAAACTTTTATTTTTTATTTTTATTTATTTATTTTTTAAAGATTTTATTTATTTATTCATGAGAGACAGAGAGAAAGAGAGAGGTAGAGGGAGAAGCAGGCTCCCAAGGAGCAGGGAGCCTGATGCGGGACTCGATCCCAGGACCCTGAGATCATGACCTGAGCCGAAGGCAGACGCTTAACCATCTGAGCCACCCAGGCGCCCACCATGGCAAACTTTTAATCACAGACTGGCTTCCTATTCCCCATTCAGTCAAGTGCCCTCCAAGCCTCCTCCTCAAGAAATGTCAGTGTTTCAGAAAAGCAAGCTCATTACTTGAACAACAAAACCTCCTCTCTTTGCTCCATCTCTTCAGCCTATAAGCATTCTTCCCTCTCCTAGCCTTCTTTAAAAACCAACCAAATCAACTCTAAAATGCTTCTTTGCCTTTGCTAACCCATAGGCATTCCCCTCTCTCCACTAGCTTTTTTTTTTTTTTTTTAAGATGTTATGTATTTATGAGAGAGAGAGACAGTGAAGAGAGGGAACACAAGCAGGGGGAGTGGGAGAGGGAGAAGCAGGCTTCCCGCGGAGCAGGGAGCCCGATGTGGGGCTCGATCCCAGGACCCTGGGATCATGACCTGAGCCGAAGGCAGACGCTTAACTGACTGAGCCACCCAGGTGCCCCCCTCCACTAGCTTCTCAAGAGGAACTGCTCTGTCACCCCCTAACGAGGCACAGTGGCTCCGATGCCCACCGCTGCGCGAAAACTGCTGGTCAGGAGACATGCACAGCCACCCTTGCATTCCTTGCCCAGTGGCACTGCTACTGCTGACCATTTTCTCCTTGGACAAAGTCCTCTCCCCTGCCTTTTGGGTGTCATCTGTCCTGTGACATCTCAGGCTCCTTTGCAGGTTCTCCTCTGCTTTCCTTCCAGGAAATCCTGGCACTCCTCAGAAGAAAGAATCTGAGCTAGGATTTCCCTACCACTCTTTCAGAGGTCCAGATATGAGCCAGGGCCTATCTGTAAGGGAATTAAAATTGCCCACAGCAACTCCCCATTCATTCCTCAATCCTCAGCAATTGTGGAAGATTCTGAGCAACCCAGGGTTCAGTGAGCAACGGTATCCTTAGAAACACTCATGAGAAGCCATGAAACTTCAATCCCAAAGCCGGAATTATTATCACTGTAATAAGATGTAAGATTAAGCATATCTTACTTTCCACAAGTTATTTTCTTAAAAGATGTATATAAATAAAATATACATAATAAAATAATTTTCAGGAGTTTGACGCTGCATAATTTTTTATTTTTTTCTTGGGTGTGTGTGTGTGTGCCAACTTACATTTTTATTAAAAGGGCTTTCTTAAGGCATAACAGTATTTCTTTCTTCATCTTTTTTCTTCACTGCCTACATCATTTGTACCCTAAAAGGATAATCAACAGGCAGCATTTATGAAGCTGTCCTCATATCCAGTATATACACGAATACTGTCAAATCCAGGTAGAATGACAACTACTCCTTTTTTCTCCAAGAGTTCTTCCTGAAACTAGCTACCAGGAGTCAATAACTAGCTAGAGAACACAAGAATTGAATCTTCTTACCTCCCCAACTGAGTTCCTAGCCACAGTAATACATACACAGTATGCCAGTAAACATGGGCTGAGTTGAAATGATAGTGTTAAGTTTCTATAAGCAGCACATATGTAAGATTTATAGGACAGCAAACCCATTACCATTATTTTCAAGAAAACAAAATAAGGGAATAACACACAGTTAAGGGCAAAGATATTTATCTTGCCCTGAAGGAGATTTCATTTTTACCTGAGTGGCCTTTCTGTAGTTAAACTCAAAGATTATCTCCTTTGTTTGTGGGGGAGGCACAGGGTCAGGGAGATTACTGAATTCTCTCAAAGCCACTAAGCTCTTTTAATTATCAAAGAAGATGCCTGCTGAACACAAACTAAAGATCCCACACTTGGTAGGCAGCCATTTGTTAACTTACATTACTAGGCAAGAACAAACACCAATAAGAGAATAAATGAACTAAAATTCATTTAGGCATACCTCTATATCGGATGGTAGCCTTAGATATTGACATCTTTATTCAAATTAGTAAAAAAAGGAATAGCCAACAATTAAAATACACCAACTAAAAGAATGCTAAAGCCTGAATTGAGCTTTAATTTAAAACCACTGGACATGAAAACTAGTTATTTTTTTCAGGACTCATTTACAAAGAGTTCTAATAATTATACTTAGGTATAAAGAAATAAATTTCAAAACTTCTGAAACACCCAAGGCAGCTACCTTAGAGCATGCACTAGGCCACTCCAGTGTAAGCTGAGGAGAGGCAGCATAGGAGGGAGTGGGTGTGTATACAGAAGAGGGTCAGACTTTCCCTCTGCCTCTTACTACTTCACTTGCGTGGGGAGGCTAACTGTTCTGAGGTATTCTCACCATCTGTAAAATGGGAATGATGGCTGTGTCACAGGGTGCGAGGGAGACAAAGTCTGTGCGTGTACTCTCTGAAGGGTGAAGGTTCCACAGTGTTAACAATGACCACTTCTAATGCATATGCACTCCAAGCACATCTCCCATTCTGTGGGCAAAGTTCTGTGCATTAAGGAATTCAACTATATTTGCAGCCTGGAGCCTACTCTCTTCTCTGGCACAGTAAACACAGTGAAGTCTAAATTTATTTGTGCTTACAACTGGTCTTATAAGAACGTCACGCCACAAGGAAAAACGTTAACATGGTTCAATGATGCTTCCTGTGTATTTTGGAGGACCCAAACATAATTTAAAAAGTCATCACCAGATACAGTTTTTACTTCAATAAAAGCCAAGACAAAGAAATAAGTAACAGATAATAAACTGTGTGCGCTATTGTAACTCAAACCTATCTCCTGATTTTAAAATATATATTATATATATATATAAAATACCTACTATATATGTATTTTATATATATATATTATGTATATATATATATATCTTTTGTGTGTGTGTGTGTGTGTGTGTGTGTAAAAGACTATTTAAAGGTTAACAGCACAGTCTTAGAGTCAAACTATGAGGGTTCACAGCCAGGCTTCACCACCTGGTTAGCTGCTAAGTTACCTCACCTCTCAGAGTGTCTGCTTTCTCGCTTGTAAAATGGGAATAAAACTGCACTTCACAAGGACAGTACAAGGCTTAAGTGAGAGAAACTATATAATGCACCCAGTGGACCAGGCACGGAGGAAGTGAATTATTACTGCTCTTTCCAATAAGACCAGCACACAGGAGTATACTGCTGAACTAGAATGAGCTGAGGGAACTCAGCACCGGCCAGCTGGCCCAGCCCCGCACTCCACGGCTCTGCTCAACCCCCTGTTGGTGACTGAACATCTCTAATGTTACTGTGATATTTAGGGAGGCAGGTGCTTTGCACTCTGGAATTCTAAAGTGCTGGGACCATAAATCCTAGTGCTTTATTTTTACCCTTTGAAAGCACTTTCACATACAACATCTCATTTGATCTTCTCTAATTCTAAAAGTAGGAAAGGTATTGTTTCTAATTCATAGATGAGGACAAACTCAAAGAGGCTAAAGTACTTGGCTCAATCTCCTGCAGAGCTGAGAAGACAGTACTGGGGACAGGCCAGCTGGCGTAAGCCAATGCTAATACTTAGTCTACCACAATCAGCTCCTGGACAGCAGGTTAAATACCTTTCCACTAAAGACACATGAAAATTCCCTACACAACAGCTGAACGGGGAAACAAGGAATCAGATGCATCCGTAAGGAACTCTTGAATTTGAACTGCAATTTGATTCGGCTTTTAATTTTAACTGAAACAGGAAAGAAAGTTGAAGTGCTGTATCAGAATAATTTTGGTTTTCAAAGTATTTTCCACATTCTCTCACCTTTAAGTTGGGCTATTTGACCCTTGAGAGGTCAAAGAAAAATTGATTTGTTCCTAATTTTTTTCATTAGTCCTACATAAGCAATTGTAAAAAGACTAGAATATTCAAAGTTGTTTTTAATGTTTAAAGTTCTAAGAGAAAGAAACAGTTAATGAATCCAAATATCATTTAATAAGTGCAGAAATGAACACACTACCAATTTTTTGAAAGGGCAGTCTAAAGGCCCACTGGTAGTTAGTCCAATTAAACTTGAATTACAAAATGAACAATTAGGAATACGTTAGGTTACAAATCACGGGTTAACAAAAAATTAAGGCCTGGGTCTTCTGTGGTCCATCTCCCTCTGTCAGAGTCTAACTACCTTGTAATAAATAAGCCTGATTAAATTTTGTAGTCCACTGGCTGTAAAGACTGATTCTAGCTGATGCTGCCCAACCACTGCCACCAGTAACGGTCCCTTCTCTTCTCCATCCCACCCATTCCTGATCCAGTCTCCTAAAAAAGTCCCACTGGTGGCTTCTATGCTCCAGCAGGGCAGAACACGTCAATATCTTGAGCGAGTATTATCCAAAAGCAGTTCTGTGGTATCTGAACTGGGGCAGGGAGTCCACCCTGGCCTCAGCTGCAGCATAGCAGAGGACCCCTCTTTGCCCAGGATCCAGGGTAAGACCCAGTGAGGTTTCACTTCCCAGACTTATAGGAGAGACCCCGAAATAACTACCGGGCTGCTGGGCAGAAAATGAAAGCCACAACAGCTGAGAGTGCTGACTTCACCATTTCCTCCATGACACACAATCCTGGAGGAGAGTTGGTGATGGCTGTCAGGTCTTCACAGTGTCCAAACCCCAAATTCGTACACATCATGCTAAAAACCCAAGATTTTATCCCATTTTCACAGTTAAAAGTGTTATAGAATAAAGAGCTGGAATGATGAAATTATAAAATTTCCAAGGATATTTTAATGGTTTATGGAAAGAAGAGAGAATATTAATATTGTATTTAAATAGATTTGATTCATGTGGCTATGAAGCATATGGAAAAAACTGAATATTTAAAATATATCCCTTAAGCAGAAACTTTTACAAAATGTAAGTGCTATTATCAATGTTTTTAATGCAGGCAATCTCCCTTAGTACACTTTAAAAAAAAGCAATCCTAGGGGCACATGGGTGGCTCAGTTGGTTAAGCAGCTGCCTTTGGCTCAGGTCATGATCCCAGGGTCCTGGGATCAAGCCCCGCATTGGGCTCCTCAGCAGAGAACCTGCTTCTCCCTCTCCCTCTGCCTGCCACTCCCCCTGCTTGTGCTCTCTATGTCAAATAAATAAATAAAATCTTTAAAAAATAAAAATAAAAAATTTAAAAAACTTAAAAAGCAATCCTAGATTAGGTATTTCAAAAGTAACTAACTGATAGCATGTATTTTTCTAGGTCTTTGGGCTAAATTTTGTGACAGAGTTAAAAACAATCTGGCTTCAGGCAATATAAAATGTAGCTCCTGTGCTCAAAGTAATATACTGGGGCAGAAGTAACTCAATAGCATGAGGAAAGAAAATCAGCCTAGGAGTAAAAGTATGGTATAGGTAACTCAAAGTGTAGAGCAGATTGATCACAAAGACAAACCCTATCAATGCTCAATAAATAATTTATAAAGATTTATTTTTAATAAAGAACTGAGAAATACATGAAAATGTGTGAGTGCAATGGCATTATAGGAACCTCGCTATAGCAAAGAATTCAGTGTACGTGGCTTACTGAAGACCTTGTAATAGCAAGTCCCAGAACAACTTGTCAGCACGAACGAAAAGGCAAGACCTACATGTGTGTTTGGGGGCTGGGGGCGGGGCAGGGGATGTGTATGTGTTGTAGGCAAGGGAGTATGAAACAGAGACAGAACTCAGAAAAAATAATTTCATTTTGGCTTGGTGTATGACCAACCATATTATCTACTCAGATAAGAAATTTCTACTAATTTGTTTTTAGTAATTAAAATCTGCAACATTCAGTATATTGGGGAACCTTCAATAAGAATAAAGCATTATATTACACAATGTAATTCTGAGCACATTTCTTTACCAAGTTGCTGTATTTAGAGATAAGCTGACTTCAGAAACTAATGGTTTTCTATCTTATCACCAAAACTTGGCCCAGGAATTAAGAGAGAGAAGAGAAAGCAAGAAGTTCTTGAGCATAAACCTTTTCTCTTTGGTGCCAAAACTGCCTTTATGGGTCTAAGCCCCAAGAGGGAAGGCTTTGTTCTCATGCATCTTTGACATATTTAAAACTCCTAGCAAATCCTCCTGCAGCGGAGGGAAATGTTCCACCATGCACTTATAAAACTGAAGGATGATTTCAGTTTGCATTGTGCAAATGACAGTCTTACCTGCCTTATTAGCGGTAACAAAAACTACTGCTAGTTATCACAATGCATCACAATAAGCTAGAAGAATGGTGCTAATGCAATTGAGACTCAAAAGCACTTGCTCTATTTCTCATAGCAGCTGTGTCTAAATAAATATTACATGCCTGTAGCATGTAATAAGTGCTCCCAAATATGTGAATAACTGATCCCAACATTCAGAACTAAGTGTACGGGTTGTCTAAATAAATATTACATGCCTGTAGCATGTAATAAGTGCTCCCAAATATGTGAATAACTGATCCCAACATTCAGAACTAAGTGTATGGGTTGTGATGGAAGCAGGAAGGGTCAGGTATTCCTCACTACCAGGAATCTAAACAAACAGTAATTAGTGCTGGATGTGCTCAGCAATGAATTAGAAGCAGCTTCAGTTCTGTGTATGAAGAATAGCAATGGGCAAGAGAGTTTTCTATGGATATGCTTCAAGTTGGTACAATCACAAATGATTAAGTCAGTTAAAAAGTCCTATTCCAAATCTACTTGAAAGTCAACTTTTCCTAGAACTTGAGCCCCAAATTACTAGATTAAAAAAAAATCCACAGTGAAATTCATACTTACTAAGAATTGCCAACTCTATTCAAATTATGTGAAAAGAACCCCGCCCACTACAATTAAGTTTGAATTTTCATGATCAGGAAACAATACAACTAAGTGTCACCAAACAACATATTTTAAAGTTTTAACTAAAAAGGAAAGTATGTATACATATTTGCATTTATGGAAAGAACTTTATAAACACAGAAAAAAGTCCAAGCAGGAATTTGCTTATTAGAGGTCATCCCTGGGGATATCCATCCTTATACAACTAAAGCTGAAGTAAAGAAAGACAATTTTTAACAGTATAGTTATCAAAAATTAGATTTATTTTTTTTAAACATTTATTTATTTGACAGAAAGCGAGAGAAAGCACAAGCAGGGGGAGCATCAGAGGGAGAGGGAAAAGCAGGCTCCCCACTGAGCAGGGAGCCCAATGTGGGGCTCAATCCCATGAACCCGGGATCACAACCTGAGCCGAAGGCAGCCACCTAACCGACTGAGCCACCCAGGCTCCCCCAAAAATTAGATTTAAAGTTATTTTCAAAATTCCTCTCTAACAGAATCTGTTAAACACAAACATGCTAACTACTCAGTCCTAATTTCTCTCCACTTTGTAAAATACTATCCTCCCAGTATAGTTATAGGCTTTTAAAAAGTAAGTATTTTCTCATCATTTAACAAATATGATTTCTTTTTTCTGAGCCTTCATTAATTCTCCTTTGAATTTCTCCTTAGAGTTGATATCCAGGTTTAAAATTCCAAGAGGTGGTAAGTTCAAAAATAAATTGTTGTTTCAATAATTACAACTAAATATAGTCACAAGAGGTAATTTTCCAATTAAATTAGTGGAAAGTTGCTAGAGCTTTAAGGGAACCAAGAGATTATGTAAGTCAATCTCTTCTTTTCACAGATGAGAAAACCAAACCCAGGAGACCAGCCTTATGTCCTCACAAAGTGATGAGATCCCTGATCTATGTACTAGCAATGATATGCTTTATCCCACATCACACAGTTTTGAAGGTTGTGTTTTCCATTATTCTAGCAAATAATTTCAAAATAATGAAGAAAAATAACTTGCTCTCAAGATGATGTATATTCTATACACACTACCTTTGCTAAACTAATGGCAACTAGTAAGGTAAACTTGAGTCTCTTAACCTCATCCTTATCTGTACAAAGTATTAATTAGTGAGTCTTCATAGTTACTTGCAGTGATGTTATTGACAGTTAATGTTTACTGAGTAGTTTTCTGGGTCAAGAATCATGCTTCATTATCTCATCTAATCACTCCGCTCACACCATTTTCGAGGTAGAACATCTGAAATTTAGAGAAGTTAAGTGACTTCCCTGGAGTCCAATAGTAGTAAGTGGCTAAAGGTCTGACTCTTAGGACGCAGGTTCCTAATCACTACACTGTGTCGTCTCTGAAATACAAATGGGCAGTTCCAAAACCACATGCGGGATCAAAGTGGATGGAATTGTTTTACAAGAGAATACCTCTGAATCCGTGAACCTCTGAAACTGTGGGAGCTGTTGGCAGTGCAAAGACCTGTGGCTGCAGACTATCTTGCACCAGCTCTGATGTAACTCCTTTGCGCCTCCTGACCCACTTCCTAGCACACCGTGATTGCCTGTCAAACTACAAAAGCTTTTTATTTTGTCCTAAGCACAAAGATCTAAGGGCTGGCCAGTGGGAGCAATAAGGAAGCAGAGAACTCTGCATGGCTCTCCGGACAGTCCCCAGCTTCGTTCCTGAGCCCCATCTACACCCTGCTCTCCACCCACACAGAGTTATCTGAATTATACTTGCAGTTCTCCATGTCAGCAGAGGGCCTCCTCCCCCAAACTCTGCCACCCCGGTCATAAAACCTCCCGCAAGCCCCTTTCACCTGTTTAACAACTCTGCATTCTTTGAGACTTGGCACGGACCTCCCATTTCCCAGAATACCCTCCCTATACCCGCCTCACTCCCTGCTGACGAAGGCCTGCACAGACCCTGTCATCAGTAGCCTGTTACCTTGTTAAACTCCTTCACAGGCATCATCCCTGCTGGGTTCCTAGAACCTTGGTGCCTGGCTCACAGCAGTCACTCAGAGTGCTCCTGAAGGCACACACAGTGGTGGCATCAGGGGGCATAAGAGCACTGGCAATGGGCATTCGCCCTGGCATGTTCACTACTCTGCCCTTTGGTTTCTCTAGAGAGACAGCCACAGACCAGACAAAAAGAGATTTCAAATGACCCCACATCTGACATGCCTGTCTTCCTATAGCCCATTAGCTCCCTGGAACCTTGCCTGAGGAGGCCAGGCAGCCGATGTAAACCTTGTGATCATGTTGCCCCGACACAGTCAAGCCCTGCGCTTGCAGCACTGGAGCATGTTTGTTCTCTGACTGGAGATGGTCTTGGATTATTCTCAAAGACAGCAATACACTGTATGGCACCAAAATATTTTCCTGACATTGCACCTTTGAAATTTTAATACAAATGGAAAAATCTGACTCACTTTACAATAATGTATACTTTCCAAACAACTCTTTGTAAACACTGCCGTTCAGTAAGACATGACCATGTATGCAGTGACAGAGGAAAAACTGAAGAGGTTTAAAAGTGGCAAATCTAATTCAGATACTGAAGAACTCTAAAGAGTTCACCAGAATTCACAATACAGTACTGACTTCTCCAAATAGCCGCATTTATATTTAGTAGAATACCAATAATTCTTTATTGCAAAGGGAATAAAAACATATTTAAAAACATCTCACAGTGGAGATGAAATGAGTATTCCAGATAAGGGAAACAGCACACTGAGAAAAAAGGGGCGAGCTGAGAAAACAATATGAACATGGAGGAACATGGATGTCTGGAGCAGGGTGTCCTGGAAGAGGGAGTGAAGAGGGGAGCAGAGCTGGTCACCAGAGGCTTCTGAGCTACAATAAGGAGTCTGGACTTCATTCTGAGGATGAAGGAAAGTTTCGTGGACAGAAGTGTCACGGTCAGACCTGCATTGTAGAAGCCCCACTCTAACTGCAGTGTAGGGAAAAGACAGGAAGACATGTCTAAAAGCAGGAGACTAGTTACAAAGGAAGCTTTGCAAGAATTGGGATGAGGTGACAGTGGTGTGACCCAGGGTTAGCAGCTGTGGTGTAGATTCCAAAGTTAGCAGAGAACTGGGAACACTGGAAGTGGAGACTGCTTGGATGCTGAAGATGAGAAAGCCAGTAGAGTAAGAGCACAGTAATTAGGGGGACGGTGGCAGGAATTACCAACAGGCATCCCAAACAACCAAGAAATCTAAGGGAGAGGATAGGAAGGCTGGGGAGGACAGGGATTCAGTCTGGACACATGGCAGCGGCAGTGCCTGCCAGACTGTACCTTCTAGAGAAGCTATCCCAGAGGCAGTTGGATGCAGGGTTCTGTCACTGAAGCTAAGACATTCCAGGAACCAAAATATTAATCAGAACGAGTCAGCAAACATATAGTTAATAATCTAATATATCCCTTCTCTTTAGTCAGTGACTTTCTTTTAATCTTTGTACAAAACTTGAAATGTGATTATTTAGGAGTTTAGGCCCCTCGTGTAAGAAAAAGATCTGGAATAAAGAAATATACTTGGGAACTTCCAAATGCTTGAAAATTTAGTGTATGATAAAGGGGATTTTTTTGTCAATTAACAGTGCTGGAACACCTAGTCATTTGGAAAAAATTAAGTTAGAGCCCTCTGTCACCCCTTAAACTTCAGATAGATCAAAGGTTAAAGTATTTTTTTAAAATACATAAAAATAGGGGTACCTGGGTGGCTCAGTTGGTTAAGCATCCAACTCTTGGTTTGGGCTCAATTCTGATCTCAGGCTTGTGAGACTGAGCCCTGCATCAGGCTCTGCGCTCAGCATGGATTCTGCTTGAGATTCTCTCTCCCTTTCCTTCTACCCCTCGCATGCTCTCTCTCTCTCACTCAAATAAATATATAAAAATATATTTTTTAATACATAAAACATATTAGAAAACACTGGTGAATTGTGATAATTCTGCACTTGGGAATAATAATAGTTATTACTTATACAGTGTTTACCATGCACCAAGCACTGTTTGAAGAACTATACAAACACACAGTCTTTGCAACAACTACGAAGTGGTATCTTCATGTCACAGCTAAGAAAACTGAAGTGCAAAGAAGCTAAGTAACTGTCCGGTTACCCTACTTGATAGTGGTGAAACTCTGATTAGAATTCATGCATCTGTACTCTTAGGTACAATTCAGCACTGCATCTCTGGGCCATTCTTTAAGACCTAGACAGAAATAATGAAAAGAAAGAACTGAAATTTGAAAAAATAATTAAAGTTTCTTTATGGAAAAATACTATAACTGAAATTCGTAACTCACAACACAGAAGTGGAGGGAACAATTCCAATACATGTCAGAGCTAAAATTCTAATATACAAAGGATGATTACAAACCAGTAAGAAAAAATAAACAATTCTTACTCACGTGTGAAAGGAAATATACCAAAAAATATGAAACTGATAATAAATAGGACAAGTTGTACAATGATGCTAAAAAGCTAAGAAATGTAAATTAGGATAAGAAACCATCTTTCATCTACCAAACTGGCAAAAAATGAAAGACTGATGATATGCAATGTTGGCCAAAATGTGGGGCCATGGGCAGTCTCACATACTGTGAGGTAAATATAAACTGGTACAATGTTTGACGGGGCACTTCAGCTATAGAATCGAATTTTAAATATGCATGTCCTTTGACTCAGCAATTCCACTTCTGAATATTTGTTTTATAGAACTAGATGCACAAATATATGAAAATGTATATACAATGGTAGTCACTGAAGCTTAATTTAACAATCCAAAAACAAACTATATATGTCTAAAAACAGGAAACTGGCTGATGTGACATTCATAAGATGGAATATTATTCAGTCATTAAAAAGACAGCTCTATGTGTATCAAGATAACAAAATACTGTCAAGAAAAAAGCAAAGCCTATAGTAGTCTACAATGTACAGTCCTTTTTGTTAAATGATAAAGATGTAAGTTTTAAAAAAAATTCTTCTGTTGCTTTCAAGAGGATTGTCTAATAATTATATTAATGAGGTTTGATACTATAAATTACCAGAGTAATTGAAACATATTTTCAAAATTCAAAATAAATTTAGATTAAAACACTAAAACTTTTTCAGGAATATTAATATCTACATAAATTTGTCACATCTTTTATAAAATTTAAGTTTCAATGAAAATAATCTTACTTATGGGGCGCCTGGGTGGCTCAGTCGTTAAGCGTCTGCCTTCGACTTAGGTCATGATCCCAGGGTCCTGGGATCGAGCCCCGCATCGGGCTCCCTGCTTGGCGGGAAGCCTGCTTCTCCCTCTCCCACTCCCCCTGCTTGTGTTCCTGCTCTCACTATCTCTCTCTCTCTGTCAAATAAATAGATAAAATATTAAAAAAAAAAAGAATCTTACTTATTACACAAGCAGAATTTAAGAATACTAACAGAAATCCAGAAAATAAGAGATGTAGCCAACTCATTATCTTGAAGGAGAAAAAAGAAATGAAATGTCTGTTTCAAAACACTCTTCATCTTAGAGCATACAGACATGAAGAATGTTTTTGAAGTAATTAAACCAAAAAACTTGCAGTCATCAAGTAACTTGATCAATGTTACAAAGTTGGAGCTTACTGCCTGACTCCTCACAGTCTCACTAGGACAAAGGTCAGTGTATACCAGTGGTGGTGATTAATAAGCATCTTAAAGAAACTGCAGGGTATAAAATGACTCGGTCCCACAAATAAAGCAAAAAAGATTTTCCCATACAGACAATCCACACGACATTTCTACTGAGTACCCTCCAATTTTATGCAATTCTAAAGAACACTTCATTTATTCAAGGCCATAGGACTACCTCTTCTAGGTAACTTAGAACTTACCATTTTGAGGATCAAAATACTTTCTACAACTATCTCGAATGGAAATCCTACTTAAAATATAATAGGCCTTCTAATTCAGTTCACTGAGTAAACAGAAACACAAGCTTGTAATGATGAGCCACACTCGCCATTATAAAAACAAACAATCCTGATCACACTCATTCTATATAAGGAAACTGGTACCCAAAAAGTAATGTGGAAAGTTCTGTCATTTAATAAATCTATAATCTGAGAAGCTATCCAGATATGTGGAAATGAATGTTCCCACACCAGGTGTCCCCTGACAGCAATGCTGTGATGTCCTCTTCTCCCTCCCTCTCCTCTCCTGCTGTCAAGTCTCTCTGTCTATACTGCGGCCATCAGGGAACCTGTCTCTTCCTCGTACTGCTAGTCTTTCTAATTGGCTGCTTTTGATCACTGTGTGTTGGGGACACCAAATGGACAAGACCACAAGAATAATATCTTAAATAAGTGTCAGTGAATCCTGAGCCAATGCCCTTGAAACTCTTGTTAAGCGTAAAATCAAAGAACTTCAAAGGACAGATTTCGTTACAGGCCCTTTGGCGGCTGAGAGCCTTTTTTCCTTACTTCTTAGTACTAAACCATGTTCTAGATAAGGGAGGCTGTAGGATTTAGTTACCACCAGTAAACTTTAAAGTGTTTTCTGTTACGTGGCCTCTTGGTTCCTAAAATTTCATACAGTATTTGCTTAGCAAATCTTTTCTTCAATGCAAACGTGAACTTCTATTTACTCCAAGATGAATTTATATTAATAAAAAATTAATTTTGCATGACAGTAGGGTTATTGGGACAAGAATCCCAGAAGTGGTATTTTAAGTTTACATTATAAGTAAGTACTTGAAAGAGAACAATTACATTAATGCATAACACCTTTTTGAGCATATTTATACTCATATATACATAAATATACTCAAATAAATACTCAAGGGACAAAAACCCTAAAATGGCATCTTGAGCTTATATAACATTCTGAGAATTTGAAAAAATGAATTATAATAATGCATAACCTTTATGTATATATTTATGTATATATGAATATGAACCTGAGTATAGATATCATATATACATAAATATACATACACACCCATTTTCACCTCCCTAGTAAGTGCAAAAGAATCACATACAGATAGTAAACTCTTCAAACCTATAGCAGATTATCACGCAGTACAGCAGTCTCCCCTTATCCACTAGGGACACATTGCAAGACCCCAGGTGATGCCTGAAACCACAGATAGTCCCAAACCCTATATATACAATGTTTTTTCCTATACATACATACCTATGATAAAGTTTAATTTATAAATTAGGCACAGTAAGAGAGTAACAATAACTGATAAAATAGAACAATTATTGCAATATACTTTTTAAAAAGTTATGTGAATGGTGGTCACTCTCAAAATCTTACTGTACAGCACTCACCCTTCTTGTGATGATGTAACATGATAAAATGGCTACACAATGACATGAAGTGAGGTGAATGACGTAGGCATTGTGATGAAGCATTAAACTACTAATGACCTTCTGATGATGTGTCAGGAGGAGGATCATCTGCTTTCAGACCGTGACTGACCGCAGGTAACCAAAGCCTCAGAAAGTGAAACCATGGAAAGGGGAGGCATGGACTACTATATAGCTATTTCCTCCATGCCACATTAAGCTGTCCTACCTCACTCAAGGCACTTGGCAGGTCTTACAGTCCAGATACCTCCCAATGAATCTATCACAAACTGAGAATTAGGCCACACCAATCATCTAGGCTTTTGCTGTGTAATCCTGTCTCAGCTAGGACCTAGACTACGTCTGCCCAAAGGTGTTAAACAAATGATCTATGAGGTTGAACTTTTCAGGTCATTATTATCCTTACTCATTTATTCCACAAATATTTACCAACGGGCAACTATGGGCCAGGCATTTTGCTAGGTGCTGGGTCGCTATCCAGCCACAGGCACTGCCCACTCAGGTCTTACAGTCTTCTGGAGAAGACAGCCATTTATCAGATGAGATAACAAATGTAAAATCACAACACTGAGAGTAAGGACACTGTGCTGTGAAGCCAGTCTGGGAGATCAGGGAAGAGCTTCCCTGAAGAGCTATCAGGGGGCTAAGATACGAACAATGAAGTGCTGACTTGGGACTGGGGAAAGTGTTCCAGCAGAGGGAGCATGCAGTGCATGCCAAAGCCCTATGGCAGGAGGTGGTGTGCTGAGTTTGAAGAAATGAAAGAAGGCAATCCTGCAGAGAACAAGGGCAAGTGTGATTTGAGATGAGCCTGGAGAGGCAGCAAGGGCCAGACAGGGCAGGGATTGAGTAGGGCATGATAAGGATTCTCTGGTCTTTAACCAAATGGCAAGCTTTTGAAAGTTTTTATACTTAATCTTACTTACTTTTCTAGAGGAACATTGTTATAATCAGATTAACATTTTAAAATGATCACTCTGGCCATATAATATGGAGAACAGATGGGAAGGGAGAAAGGAGGCTACAGGGAGCAAGTCAGGAGGCTACTACATCAGTCCAAGTAAGAGACCATCCAAGTCTGGCCTTGGGATGTGGTAACAGGGTCAAATCCCCAGGCTCTGATGGTGGACTAAATACAAGGAGTGGTCAAGGGTAACTCCTAGGTTCTGGTTCTGCCATTTCATGAGCAGAGAATATATTAGTAGGACAAGGTGTAGGGAAAACCCTGAATTTTATTTTAGATATCTGAGTATGGCTATGTCACACAGTTAGGTGTAGGTCTGGAGTTTAGGAAAGGTCATGGCTAGGAAAACAAATTCTGCAATCACTTGTGAATGGTCAATAACTATCTAGAGGCATTAATGGTGGGAATGGAGAAGACAAAATGACAGAGGCCCTAGGATCACCCTAAGGATCTTTTAATATTTATGTTCCAGAGGGTGATGATGGGCCACCAAGGAAGAACTGCCAAGGTTAAGAAGAAAATCAGGAAGGTTACCCATTAGCCCAATAACTAGTTACTTCAAGTATCAGAAACTCAATTTTCTCAGTATTTGACAGTTTGAGCATGACTCTAATTACTTTGTAACTACACTTAGCTATTAAAATAATTATTTTAAGTTTTACGTTATATAAAATCAGTCAATATTATCAACCACTGACTGCTAAATACCACCTACTGCTACTATCAACATAAGAAACAGTTCTTACCTTCAAAACTTGCCTTAAACTAGACGATGATTAAAATCACATCAAAGTAAATTGTAATCTTCAGATATAGTAATTTAAAAATAACCACTTCGGGAAAATTAATTCATCCTAACATTTATGGGCACCTAATATTCATGGGTGTCAGACACTAGTCTAGGTACTAGGCAGTGGAATAAATAGTAAGACAGAGTTCCTCATTTGTTAATAACGGATATTTAGTATCAGAATGCTGTAGGACCAGTTGAAGATTATTTGATAATATATCAGTTAAGTGACTATTTAGGCAATAACAAAAGGTAATGATCATGTCTATTTGTCAGGGCAAAGTCTCCACCCAGTATCTACTCTCTCCTTATTCCATATACACTCATCATCACTATATTTTCATGTGATAAACTTAGTTAATGCACTAACTACAGCACTGTGTAAGCTCCAAGGACTTCCCCCAGTCTTCAAGAGGTCCGATGGCCTCATTAATAATTCCTGGGTGTCAGACTGTACTCAGAAATATATGCTTGGTGGGTATTAATAACTTAACAGTTCTTGGCACTCTGACATCTCAATCTATTAAACCAAACTAACCAGACTGGTATTCCAAAGGATTCAATCACTAACAATACAGAACTCCCTTCCATACCTAAACATACCTAACTAAACCAACTATGATATGCCATAGAGTAAATGAATATAAGGATATTTTTTTGATTATCTTACATTCTAGAGCATATGTGACATTTCCTAACGTTTTCTTTCTTTTTTTTTTTTTAAGATTTTATTTATTTATTTGTCAGAGAGAGAGAGCATGCACAAGCAGGGGGAGTGGCAGGCAGAGGGAGAAGCAGGCTCCCTGCTGAATAAGGAGCCCCATGCGGAACTCCATCCCAGGAACCTGGGATCATGACCTGAGCCGAAGGCAGATGCTTAACCGACTGAGCCACCCAGGCATCCCCTAACGTTTTCTTAACTAGCAGAGTTGCTGTTACTAATAATAAAGACTAAATTTTAAAACCACCATTGGTATATATTGAGTTCCTTGCTCTCCATACCCCCTTTTAATGTTCTCTTTCAAGAAAGAAAAAAAAAACACATCTGAACTCGCAGTTCCGTACATATTCCTCTTAAGAGCGTAGGCAGAAATAGTTTGAAACTAATCTATATCTAGATTCCTTTTTCCATTACTCTGGAAATAGAAAAACTACAGCATATACCTGTCCTAAGAAAGGGGAAAGAGACCAAAGTAAAGGAGCAAAAACTAGCAGCCCAAACATACAAGCAGAAAGCAGAACAAAGGCACCACCCTTAACTACTAGCCTGGAAGGCCAATTAATTCCTCAGGAAGTTAGGGAGATAACACTGTATTCACTATAGGAATATAGTGTGGAAGATTGTAGATGAGACTCAGGGCACTAGTTTTTAATCTGGGAGTTTCTCTGTATTCCCATCTCTCTTAAAGCACTTAATATAGTACTGTTAAACACGTTCATACTAGAACCTACCAAGAGAAACAGAGGCCATGCATCAATGATCTTTTTCTCTACTACCCAGACCATCATCTTGTAGAGATCTGTAAACCTTGGACGAATGAAATAAAAAATAATAAAGGAGCAGGGTACAACTGTACTGGAAGAATTTCTCTCCATGTGTGATGATTAAGATTCATGAGTGATGTTAATTTCACCTTCTTTAATTCCCTCCACTTATAATACAGCACAAATCAAAAAAATCTAACACTCAACGTGAATCAATTATTCTCCTTGCCTAACACAATAAGGTGATCTAAGTACAGTCTACTTGTATTACATATACAAGGCCAGTTACAGAAAGCTATGCAGTATATACATATAAAGAGACAAATATATTGGCAATGGCACTGGGTAGAGACCTATTATGTTTATTATGACTCCTGCAGAACAAATTCCTCCTTAAAAATTATCAATTTAATTATTAATTTGGAAAAATAAAAGCAGCATAGATGGTGGAAAGAAATGAACTGTGGAGTCAGACTGACCTGGCTCTGTCTTCTAGTTATGTGATCACAGAGCTTTAGCATCACAAATGAGTTTCCCTCTCTTGAAAACAGAAATTACAATGCCTTGGAGGGCTGTAGTGATAATGAAATGAGATACTATATACAACTGGCCTGACCTGCAGAAGGCAAGAAAGGTGACTACATAAAAGGAATCCAAACATATCTGTATACTCAATGAACATGTTTTAGCCACAGCTAAAATCCTCTTATAATCTTGCTGTAAGAAGAGCACCTGACTAATCTCACTGTTTTGCAACGAACCATTTACTTTAATTCTGTTCCTGGTTACTTCTTTCATGTTTAAAAATGTTCTTAAATTATTTGTTGGGTCTGTTCCTAAAACTGCACATTTCCTCACATTAATCTTCTACCCATTTACATTTTTAAGTAGCTCTAACTTTTGACTTAGGATATAAAAAGAGGAAAGGACTGAGGAAAACCACCATAGGCAAAGTGTTCCCAAGGTTAGAGGTGCAATATAGTGTAGTTCTGAAGCAGCCTCTGGAGACCATTACTGTTCCATGCCACGTTTTTCTATTGCCTTCTTTATAGAGAAATACCTCTCAACCCAAGAAAATGGGTAACAAATGCAAAAGTTGTCCTTTCTCACTCAGAGTACTTCTGAATGCCCTATATTTTCCCTCAGGGGAATCCATTCACCATTAACTGCCTTGCCACCCCATTATTTCTTCTTCTGGAATGCTTATAGCCAGTGTCAAGGACTGATGAGCAGACAGCCTAGGCAAGCTGTAGCTGGTTATTTTGCTCTCTTCAAAACAAAGAACACTCCTTTCTTTCTATGTTTTGAAATCTTCAAGTCAGTAAGTCAGTGACCATTTCTAAGACATGCAACATATGCTGGAGGTGCTATAGAAGACAGGAAAGAGTATCAATGAACAGGGCTACTTCCTGGTTTTTGTATCTAACAAATGGAGTTATTATAATGTACTGGAAATCATACATTAAGGAATGTTGGTTAACCAGTCACCCTTGCCAAAATCAGATATGAAAATAAAACAAAAGTTGGCAACAACTATAGCTCTGATATTTTTCTTTCAGAATTACATTTAATAAGGTTAAGTATAATGAAGAATGCATTAATGTTCTTACCTGATTTAAAACAGAATTTGTAGACAATTCATAACTATGAAACTTACACATTCACATAAGTTACCTTATGTAACTACTTCTATTGTTTCATAAAATCACCAACTTAATTTTTTACAACTTATTTTTAGATAATAATGTTCCTATATCTCCTCTAGTAAAAAGTCACTAAATTATATTTTTAACCTAGCAGCTTCTAAAAGGAAGTGAAAGCTGGGGGCTATATGAGGATATAAAAGCAGCCTATGAAATGGCTTTAGTTTTAAACAAAAACTAACATTAACAAGTACAGCATATCTTGTTCTTTCATGGGGCCAGCAAATTGATAGGGTTTTTTTAAGTTACAAAAATAGGATAGAGTAATTATATCTACCAAACTCACAACAGCCTGTTCAATGGAAAGTAACACTGTAATTTTTCTTCAGAAACAATAAATAGGAAGAAAAAGTTCCTAATTCTGTAATATAAGTTAAAATTCCAAACCCTTGGGCGGCACTTACAGGCACAAAACTTCATTGATTTCAATTATTACCCTAAAGGAGAGGGACAGACATAAAATCTTTTATTTTTAATATGAATATAACTTACACAATTTATACTTCACAAATTTATTTTCCACATTTTCAGAACAGTTTCTACATCTAAAGATCAAAAAAACTGAAGGAAATTCTGAAATTAAAAATCATAGAACTCTCTTTTAAAAATACAACAGGTCTTTAGACAGAAGGGAACTCCAGACCCATAGTACTCCTGAAACATTAAAATACTTCAAAATCTCAGTGCTATATTTTTCTCCAGAAAGTACAAATGAAACTACTGTCAAAAAAGTAAAATGTAAAGTTCACTGAACTCTTTATAATCAAAGTATTTATACCAATAGATGCAAATGAACTTCAACCCCACAGACAAGGAACTAGAAGGAAAAATCACTGTATTTTCAAGCTTAGAGAATCAACATTTTACTATAAACGAAGTCTGTAGGTATTACATTTGGGGTGAATAAACAGCATTCTGGCTAGTGAAATTCATTTTTTAAAAATGATTATGCTGATTAGCTCCTTATTTCACACACTGCATTATAATCCACTCCTTCAACTAAGAGGGCAAAACCACCTATATTATAACATGCAAAAATTAAACATGGGTTACTCAGTTCCTCAATTCTATCTGCCTCCACCTTAGTCTTATTTTGTGTGGAGGCAACTCTAAACAACTTCTATACATTATTTTTACAGTGGTTGCTCCTCTACTGTAGTCATAGCTCATCAACAGGACTAGAATGCTGACACTAAATTATTTACTGTATTCAAAAAGTTGCTCTCATAAGAACAGATAAAATTAACTTCTAAAATTTAAGGTTTAATATTTTTATCTGGAGCTCATTTGTAGTACTAACTGCCTTCAAAGAATTATTCTAGTGAGGTTTTAATCCAATCTTGACAGAAGCAGGAAAGTGTAGAGAAACTTAGCTCTTGTAACACTAACTTATATTTACAAGTGCACACACAGATAACTATCACAGCCACAAATCTCCTTTCCTCTCGAGATTGCCATGGCACAGTGTTGACCATAATTTTTAGGGTTTTCTGTTTTTTGTTTTTTGGTGGGGTGTGCAACTTCCTGGTAATAAATGAACTGTGGTTTTAAATAAATAAAAATATCAAGCTCAGAAAGTGCCAAAGCACTTTAGATAATTAACCCAAACCAAGGATTCCTATTGTCAAATTCGTCTCACAAGGGAAACAAATATAAGACACAGTCTTTAAAATACCCAGAATAAAGGTCAGGAAACTCTACAGGGCAATGGTTAACTATCACGAAAACATTTCCAGCAACTCAAAATACTCATCAAGACTACGCTGTGCAAACACTAGTCAGATTTCCTAAAAACAAGGATTACGACTGTCACACTTAAAAGAATTTCCTTTAACATAAAGATTTCCAGTTGCCAACAAAGTGTCAGGCCAAGAACGGCTGGTCTGTTACCTTACACGTACCGTAATGCATAGGCACGTAGGACTATCTGAGCCGAAGCCCACTGCACTGTGGTCCCCGGAATCCCGCAGCCGGCGGGTAGCCCGCGCAGCTGCACGAGCAGGAAGCACCGCACCCCAGCCGCGGTCCCCAGCCACGCCGGAGAGGCTGCGGGGAGCAGTCACCACTGCTTTGAAACTGAATGGCTGACACATCCGGTCCTGGCTCTTACACCACTCCGCCAAATGCAAACTTCAAAGGCCAAATTCAAACTCCAAACAGAAGTCACTCAAGTTTTAGTGGCGCTGCGCGCATTCCCAAGAACATGTAGAGCCCCTGAGGGACGCAATGAGAAAACCCAAGTCCTAAAATATTCCAAGTCCCCGGGTTTGTAGCCCGCCCGCTCGCCCGCCCGCCCACACCGCTTTGACAGGCGTTACAGAGCCTTCCACCCCGAGCGCCCCGCGGCCGTACCGCCTACGGCCGGCTCCCGGGCGGGCCCGGGTACCTGACGAGGGGCTCTGCCTGTCAAGGCCCGGTGTACCTCACGGCGTTTCCCGACGCCCCAGCCCCCCTACCCGGCCTAAGGCTGGGCTCCGCACCCACCCCGCCCCTTTTTTGACCACCGCCTGTCTGCAGGCTCGGGCCTCACCCCCAGCGATCCCGGGACTCTCATCTGGGGGCGCCGCCGCCCAGCCCAGCCCCTAGGCAGCGCCAGGGTCCCGCGCCGGGTCACCTCAGAGAGTCCCGATTCCGGGAGCCCCACAAAGCCAGCCCGGGGCCCCACACCTTATCTCAACGGGTCCCTGCAGCGCGGCTCGCACGCCTGTCACATGTCTGCAAACAATAACAAACTCTCCGGCACGTCCCGCCCCGGGTCCCCGTTCCGTCCCCCAGGCCAGGTCCGGGCCGCCGCCCGACGCCGGAGGGGTCAAAGGGGGTGCCCGAGGGCTCGGATCCCGGCGAGCGGCGCGCAGCCTCGCTGCGCGGAGCCCCGGGACGCAGTGCGCGGTGCCCGGGGTTCATTCATTGCCCTCGTCTGTCCGCCCGCCCCCCAAGTCCTCGTCGCGTTCCGGCCTCGCTGCTCACCCGGCGGGGGCCGCTGCAGGAGGCGCCTCGGCGGCGGGCGTCCGCTTCTCCCCGGGCTCGGCCCCCGCGGGGCTCGGGGCGCCGCTGTCCTGTGCGGCCGCGGGCTCCAGAGGGTGGGCGCCGCCACGGTTCGCGGCTCCGTGAGACTGCGGCACCGCCACAGGCTGGAAACCGCTCCCGCCCGCCGCCGCTTCCGAGGGCTCCGGCGACGGGGAAGTGGAAGAGGACGACGGCGAGGCGGCGAGGAAGAGCGGCGGCTCCGGCAGCTGGTCCAGCTCCACACTCCGCACTTTGCGCAGCTGCCGCCGCCGCCAGTCAGCCCGCTCGCGGCCCCCGCTGCCCGCCTCCCGCAGCAGTCCCGCGGCTGCCGCGGGCGCGCTGCTCGCCTTGAGAGCCCCTCCGCCGCCGCCCGCCTCGGGGCTCGCCGCCCCGGCGCCCGGGAATCCCGACGACGAGGCGCGATTCCCCGCCGCCGCCGCCATTTTCTCTCGCGGGCTACATTCGCTCGGCCCCTGCGAGGGAGGGAGGGGGCGGGGAGAGCGCAGGGGGAGGGCGGACCGGCGGGCGCTGCGCCGCTAGCGTAGAGCCGCCTGCGCCAACTGCGTGAGCAGGGCCCGCCGGGTGCTTGGCCTGGACGGTCTGGCAGGCGCACCGGCTCCGGCCCGGGGGCGTGGGGGTGGGGGTGGGATGGCGGGGAGCAGGTGGAAGGAGTGGGCTGTGCGCCCGGCGTCGCGCGCGGGCCGGCGAAATGGGCTGGGACGTAACTGCCCCAAAGGCGCCCTGGGCTTAGCGTGCTGCACTCGCTGGGCGCCAGGTAGTCCCGGGCTGCACCGGCGAGAGGAGGAGCCTCGGCGGCTACAGTGCGCCGCTTCCTCTCCGCCGCAATCTCGGCCCGGTTCGTCGGGAGGTCGCCCAACGAGAGTTGCAGTTCCAACTTAGGTGTGTAGTGCGTTGAAGGGGATGCAGGCGAGAGGGTTTGCGGTCTGTCATTCTCACTGCCCTTTGCAGTGGGCGTCGGGGAACCCGGGCGAGGACCAATCCTCCTCCCCCACTCCGCGCGGCACGCGCAGGTGGCGCCCTGGGTTGTCGCCTGATGCAAAGCGAAAGAAACCCAATATTTAGCAGACGTGCAGCCGCGCCCCCCCCAAAAAAAAGTTTTTTAAAAAAACCTTTTCTTCTCTTTTGTCCTCCTCTCCCCCAACACGAGCTACAAATAAAAATTTCAAAGTTTCCTGGGATCTCTTGTTCACAACCTGAAGTCACCGATTTGGGACATCCCTCTCACCTCTTTCTCCGCCCTCGCTAGAGAGAGACTTGGAGGGGCGGAAGTCCTTGTACATCTTTATTTTTCCCTCCGCTGTTTTTGGGAAAGGCAGCAGTATACAGGACCACAAAGAGCATGTTAGGGGAAGGAACCTAGGCTGTGCCAGAAAGTGCTCGATAATGTCATCCTCGGCCAGGTTTTGGCCCTCCCCGAATCCGATGCTTCTGGCGGCACGTCCTTCTTCCCGGCAGGGTCGGGTCACCGTCCGGGTTCCATCCGCCCCCACCCCTGCAGTCCCCCCGAGTTGCCTAACGTGGCGTTCCGAACCCTTCCAGTCCTTGGGGCAGTCTCGGCGGAGCAGAGCCTTGGAATGGAAAAAGCACCATTTACATGTTAATGATTTTCGACCTTTCTTCTGACAAGTAGAGCTTCTGCGTGGCGTTTATTTCTCCCCTCTCTTCTTTTCCTCGAGCTGATTTGTCTGTGAGGGGAAACCTCCCACAACCAGGGACATGCATCCCTAGATTTATTTTGTGCACGTTAATTAAGACATGGGGGTGGGGGGGAGGGTTCCTCACGAACAGAAGGAGCGCTATCTTGTCAGTGTTCATAGACTTAGACGTTAAGTCAGTACTGTCTACAAAATAATTCATTTGACTTCTTGAAACTAGGTAAAATGAAAGTCTCCTTCCCGACTATAAATGTTAACTGAGGAGGGTGGTGATATTCGAGGGATTTTTTAAAATGGTATTGATTTTATATTAGCTCAATATTTTGAATACTGCTGCATCTGCCGTAAGATAGTTTTAGAGAGTTACATTCAACGGTACAAATTTTGGAAAGTTTAGATAAATCTGTTAAAATTTGAAATCTACATTTAGGCTATAATTATACACTCTTTTAATGGTTGCCAAGTGTATCATCCAAGCTAAACACTAGTTATTTCCCAGGTCTTCCCAGATTGCCACACCCACCAAATCCTAAATTGAAAAGGATCAACTTTCCTCTTTCCTATTTAGATTGAAAAACCTTTAAATGGCATACACATACTCTGGTACTTGTAAATGAGAAAAGCAAGTGGACGCCCTTAGCCTTTCAAAATTGTTCCAGTTTTAAAGTTTGGCCATAGTAGCAAAGTAGAACAAGATTCCAGCAAAACTCTTTATTTGTACCAAACACAACACTGTCAACTAGCCCCAGTTCTCCACACCACCATGGAGAAACCCCGGTACTGGTCTTTTGCCGAGTTTTTGATGCTTTTTTTTTTTTTTTTAAGATTTTATTTATTTATTTGAGAGAGAGAGTGAGAGAGAGCACGCAAGAGGGGGTAGGGTTAGAGGGAGAAGCAGACTCCCCGCCGAGCAGGGAGCCCGATGTGGGACTCGATCCCGGGGCTCCGGGATCATGACCTGAACCGAAGGCAGCCGCTTAACCAACTGAGCCACCCAGGCGCCCGAGTTTTTGATGCTTTAAGTCATTTTGCCCTTGATCTTTTATGTAAATATTTGGGTTGTCATTATGTATCTGTACACTGACAAACTGATTTTTTTTTTTTTTTGAGAGGGAGAGAGAAATAATCAAAGGACATGCTTGACTGCAAAGGATGTTCTTCCTCTGTCATATGTTAATACAAAGTCTCCAACCCATGGGATGGCTACTGTAGTTTCTCTGTCTTAAGCGTGGTTAGGACTCGCTCTGGTTTTGGTGCTGTGGCTCCTGCTTTATGTTACTGCTCAAATGCATATCTTCAAGTGCCTTATTTTGATTCCTTTAATGGCATAAAGGAGACTTGTGTCTTTTCAAAGGTTGTTTGTGCACTGAAAATTCCAGTTACTATTCCCAAGCTCTTTAGTTCTATCCTTTCTTAGATACAAGCATTGCAATGATTACATTTATGCCATGAAAACTTCACTAACCTTTATGCCAGTCCTTTACAGATCACTGCTTCTACACAGTGCTTCTGGGAATCGTCACACTTCAGTTCCTACACACGTTAATTTGGAGTATCTAGTTTAATGTTGGTGCATTTCTTGGTTGTGTATAAATATCACTGACCTTAGAATGAGCAGATTTAGTATGCACCGGCAGAAATATTTCAGACTGTACATCATTCATCATATATTTATTAAACACCTACCATGCACATGCAAGGATTTTTCCTCTTCTCTGAGGATAGTATTTGTTGTTTTTCATATTTACAAAATTAAATAAAACATTCCTCTCTGCAAATATTTTTATTAGGTATTTATCAGGCTGACTCTTAGAGGATTTCAGATCCGTGTGTGTGTGTGTGTGTGTGTGTTTTCATGCTTGTTTGTAAGATCTATGTCTTAGGTTGACATAAAGAGTACAAATGTAACCTGGAGAATGCTTGTGTTCTATTAGGCTTATATATATTTATTTATTTAATACAGAATACGTGCTGGAGAGTTGGCCTAGAATTTGGTTTCTCCACTTTCCAGACACCATACTTCCAGGTGTTTCTACATGTTCTAAGTCAGGAAATCTTGTCATTTATGGGGTAATTGGCCCCCTACAAGGACAGTGTAGGTGACATGGTAGAAAGTTTCTTAAGCAGCCTCCGCTTAGCTGACTCGTCCAGCTACATTCCCAGTGTGGCGTACAACATGCAGAGGGATGCCAGAGCACAATGAATGCTCATGGTGCCTTTACACTTCTCCCTCCAGGTGAACTGTGGGCCCCAGGAAAATCTGTCCTACTTGTTCCCAAACCTGATTATACCAACTATAACTGTCCTTATGAAATTTAATTAAACACTATTAAATTATTAAATTAATAAAACATGGGTATGTGAATGCAAAAAGAACGTTAGAAAACTAAGTTAAATGCTTTGGAAAATGAAAGAAGGTGAGACACTGAAAAAAGTCTCTCTTGGGGCGCCCGTGTGGTTCAGTTGGTTAAGCCTCCAACTCTTGATTTTGGCTCAGGTCATGATCTCAGGGTCATGAAATCAAGCCCCCGGGGGGTTGGGCTCCATGCTCAGCAGGGAGTCAGCTTGAGATTCTCTCCTTCCCCTCCCCCCCCTTTCTCAAATCATACATAAATAAATCCTTAAAAAAAACTCTATCAAATTAGTTGTGGATGGGATAACTGTAAAAGATTGGGAAAGCAAGTATCTATCAGTTCTCGCTTTGCTTTAAAAAACTAAAAGTGAAAATTGTAGACCGTGAGATATGTGACATAGATACATGAAACTCTAAATAGTGAACCCACACGTAACAGACCAAGGTCCTACAGCCAAATACTGGTTAAAAAAACCCAAACCATACAAAACAAAATCCTGTTATTTATGTTTTAAGCTAAAATAAGATATTTAAGATATATATATCTTATAAAGATACATAAACATATACATATTTATGATTGCTTTTTATTAACCAGCCATCTAAATATTTTTCATATATTTGCATGTACTTAAAATCAGAAACTAAATTTTGTTGTAAATAATGAAAAACAAATGAATTAGGTTTTTCTACTTCAAAATAAAACTATAGCTTATGAAATTGATCTCTCACAGTTAGCAAAATTCTGCTACCTTTACAACTCTGCACTGATTCTTTGAATTCTTTCGATGAGTCATGTTGGTTAATGTTTTTGATGTATGGTGAGGTGTTCTTTCTCCATTTGACTTTTGTGGTTTATTTCTGATTATTATTTTTGCAAAAAGTATTTGAAGACTTCATACATTATCTCAAGGTCCTCCTGTAATACTCAGTTGCTTTCTTTGAACTGATGTCCTTGTTGGTTTCCTCTTCCTTTGTGGTCTGCTGGTTCAACTCTGTTGAATCCTATAGTGAAAAGGCTTTACATGTGAGCTGAGAAGTTCAGTACCACTTCCAGTGGCTTAATTAACTTCTGCGTCTTTTGGAACATTTGCACTTCACTTTGCAATTGATTTGCATTGTTTTGGGGTGAAAACTGCTAAACAGGTATACAAAATTGGCATCTACTAGAGCAGTGCTAATAAAATTTAATGCAAGCCACAAATACAAGTCACATATGTGATTTAAAATTTTTAGTAGCCACATTAAAAAAATAAAAAGAAAGAAGTGAAATTAATTACAGTATTGTGCTATTTTATATAATACATCCTAAATATTACTATTTCAATATGTAATCAATATATAAAATATTATTAATGATAACGTCTGTCATTTATTTTTGTACAAGATCTTTGAAATCTGGTGTATATTTTATACTTCAGAACATCTCGAACATCATTTTGGACTAGCCACATTTCAGGTGCTCAAAAGACACATGTAGCTAGTGGCTGTGATTTAGGCAGCCCAGTCCTAGAGCCGTTGTACCTAACACTTATGAGTTTGATGTACTCCTAAATGCTTGGTTAGGCCAGATTGGGGTATAATTAAAAATATCCATGTTTATGTGTTCAGGAAATAAAAAATCACAACAGATAGAAATTGGTAACATATAATAAGTAAATTACTTTCTACCTCCGGTGGTTAACCTTTCAAATAAATTTTAGGCACTATTGTCAGTTATTTTTCTAAACTGCAGTTCTGATTCTGTCCCTTCTCCTCAAACTCTTTAATGGTTCCACATCACATAGAGAATAGAATCCAAATTCCTTCTTTCATTCATTCAACAAATATTAAGTGCATTAACTCCTATGTGCTAGTCACCATGCAAGGCCCAAGAATACCATAGGATTGAAGTAGCAGATATGCTTTCTACCCTCCTGAACCTCTCAATCTCCTCCTTCTACTTTCCACCATTAATTGTTCTGCTCTCACCATTCACTCTGTCCTGAGGCCCTGGCTCCAGCCACAAGTATCTGTCCTTTGTTCCAGCCACAAGTAACATTAACCAACAAGTATCTGCTCCATACAGTTGTAGCTGGGAAGCAGCTGCCCGGCCAGGACTGTTTCCCAGCCGTCCCTGCAGTTAGATATGGCCATGTGACTGGTTCTCATCAATAGAATATGAACCATGGCTTTAAAGGAATGGCACTGGCTGGATACAGATGACTACAATGCCCCATGGGATAGCAGAGTCACAGAATGAAAGGGTCCCTGAAGGACTAGCTAGAGGACAGCCTCTCTAGATAGCCTGAATTTGTTCCCGGGAAGAAAATTCTATTGTCTTGTGCCATTACTTATTTAGATCTATTTGTTAGAACAATTTACCATAAATAATACAATATAATTTTCTTTGTTCACTAATGCATTGTGATACTGCTTTCGATAGGAGAAGCAGACCCAAGAAGACTTCAGTATCAGCTAGGTTGGTGTTTGAATCTCAGTTCTTCCATTACTAGCTACATGACCTTTGGCAAGTTGTACACACTTTAGTCATCAGAAACATGGGGATTTTCTGTTAGAGCCTCCCCCTTCTCCTCTCACTGTTACTGCTACTTCGGTGTACATCATCCAGATATCCATGCCAGCTACATCTCTCTGGCCTCTGAAGTCACTTTGCTGACCATATAGGCTGCTGGAAGTGGACCCCACACCCCTATCCTGAGCAGTTCTTAACCAATGATGAGTGTTGCAGTGGTGTACTGCAGACGGCTCTGCATCAGTTTATAAGAACCTGGAGGGCATGTGTCTTCCCAACTTCAAGTTCAGTGATGTCACATTGGTAGCTTAAAATTGACCATGATGAGTGTATTTACACCATGGGAATTATTAGCAAATGCTCCAAATCAGAACTCCCATCCTCTACCAGAGCTGTTGGTTAAACACTGATCAACATACCAGAATTTCTTATCCTTGGGGTGAGATAATTCAGGAGTGTGCTCCACAACGATTTCCAGATTTTTTCCCCCAGCAGGATTGAACTCCAGTTACACTTAGTGATTGCCAGCTTGGGAATACAACCTTTATTAGCTGTCTTTACTGTCTCAGTTCTCCACTCCCCTGCGTTCCCCTCTCATACAACTATTTGCATTAAAATCCTGTCTCAACGTCTGGTTTTAGGGGAACTCAAACTAGGACGGGGGCTAGCAAATAAAGTTGAAATTATGTAAAGTGCATAGCACTTAGCTGGTGCTCCACAAATATTAACAGTTCCCTGTACTGAAATAATATATGACTAAAACCAACTGAGCAGAATTATTATCAGTTAATTAACCGTAATAGGAATTGGAAGAATGCATTTAAAACTCAGTTGGCCTAAATATATAAATCACCTCCAAAGACTTTTATTTATTTATTTATTTACTTACTTACTTACTTACTTACTTACTGGTGGGCAGCAAAGCAAAGTTTATTGAGCGATAGCAAAGTGATAGTACAAAGCTCCCAAGGAGAGAGGGGACCCCCAAAGGGGTTGCCCCCCAATGACTTTTTAAACCTTTCATTATTTTAAATGGTTTTATCATACAAAAAGAAACTATACATGTGAAAACTAAGGAAAATCTCTCACATACCCAAGGAGACAAAGAGAATTCAGGAATGCAGTCATCTCCAAGCTCCCTTTACACGCTGGTAGCTATAGGCTTCTAATAAATTTAAAGTCTCTGACCCCTTTATTCATTGATCTTGATTTTTCCCTAGCAACTGTCCGTTTGGTCTTATTTTGTTTTTTATTTTAGATTCTTATCTTGACCTCGTATCTTATGTCACCTTTGAACGGTGATGTGTGCCAGGATCCCAGGATCCCAGGATTCTGTATTTACAATTGTAATGTTGGAGCCATTAGAAAGCTCTTTCAAGAGGTCGCCATTACAAAGCTATAACGGCTCTAAAAATACAGGTATCTCCCGCTTTTCTCAAGTTCTCCTTACAGCTCTTTGCTTTTGCGGAAGACCTACATCAGTACCTATGTTCACTAACCAAAAGAAATATGAACTCAGACACTATGCTCAACATCTCAGCATCAAGCCGCCACAGCTTTGAACTGTGTGAGCTTCTGTGCCTTATCTCGATTTATTTTGGCATCTGTTAGAAAGACGTGTCATCAGCTATCAGAAAAGCCTGAGAGGTTATTATTATAATTATTATTTGCATCAGGGAATGCTCAAAAACTTCTCTATATAAATTAATGGTTGTTACTTTGTTTTTGTATAGCAGGGGAAACCTCTAGTCCTTTGTGATGTCTCTATGGTGATATTATGAATAACATTTCTTATCTTATTATATTTCAATAGTAAATGGGCTCTTATCAGACACAAGGACTGAGGATGTTTTGGAAAAGCCAAATGATAGTTTCTGAAGAAAGGAGAGCATAATTTAGTACGAAAAACACCAAACCCAGAGTCAGGAGTTCCAGATTATCGCTCCCTCTGTCTGTGTCATATTGGGTGAGTCATTCAGTCATTTCCCTTCCCTGGATTTTCATTTTCAAAGGATCCCGAACAAGATGTGTTTAACATCTATTTCAGCGCTAACATTTTATGAAAGTCTAACATTTTATCAGAGACTGACAGATATGGACAAAGGCCCCAATTCAAATTATGGACCCATCATTTGCTAGTGCCGTCTTAATATGTCAAGGGCTATAAGACAGTAGGAAAAGACTTCTGCTCATGTTATATGCTTGTTATTGTCTCTGTTGTATCAATTGCTGTGTAAAAATCAGAAAGTACTACCTTCATCTGGGGAAAAAAGGGGCAATGAAGTGTTTTTCCTTAGGGTTTTAATGTTAGAAGAAATGACAGATTCCTGATTATGGTTTACTTGCTGATGTTTTAAAGTGTTTTTTATATGTAACTTACTATTATTCAGACTTGCAAATTAAAACAGTGAGATCTATTTCTTTTCCCTATAACAATGACAAGAATTAAAAAGGCAGGCAGTGCCTGATGTGACTGAGGATAAGAAAAAACAGTCACCAATGATAGGATTTAATCTGTATCTATGTTAACTGAAGTCCCCCCAAAAGCAGAGACTGAGACAGGGGCACGAGTCGGGGAGTGAAGAGGGAAGGGTAAAGCCAGTCCAAGGGAGCCTTTTCTAGCTGGTCACCACCATTGTAGGCAGTCTGGACTGGCTCCCTCAGGGACCTTCTGAGGAGCCCTGTGGATCATGCCCCACAGTTGCCCACCTGAAGAATGGGGGAGGGGAAGGAAGCATTTCCCCACCAGCTCCTGTCGTCGTTGGGTAAGAGTTGCACCAAGAAGTGTTGTGGGCCTTTCACATTTCAAGGTATGCCCATGCGCAAAAGCTGATCAATGTCCCCAGGCATCCGTCACATAGCCTTGAGAGACCCTGGGGAGAAATGAGAGATGATGAGGTCGGGCCGGAATGAGGTGCTGGTGCGCTGCAGACAGCTGCACAAAGCTGCAGCAGTAATGGAAATCAAAGGGGGTTGAGATGCGAGGTGGGCATAGGAGGCATCCAGTGCAGAAGCAGAGAGGGCAATGGGAAATACCTTCCAAAATTTTCAAGACAACCCTGCTTTGAAGCAGCACAGTTTTCTATGCTGCAGAGAACCATTTCTATTCTACGGAAAACGGAGAATGTCCTTTAGAGCGGTGTGTGTATTCGTGACAGAGTAACAGTGCACCAGATGCCAATTAGTAGTGGTTAGATTTTTAAAAATTACGCTACCTAATATATATATATATATATATACAATAGAATATTATGCAGCCATCAAAAGGAATGAAATCTTGCCATTTGCAACGACATGGATGGAACTGGAGGGTGTTATGCTGAGCGAAATAAGTCAATCAGAGAAAGACATGTATCATATGACCTCACTGATATGAGGAATTCTTAATCTCAGGAAACAAATTGAGGGTTGCTGGAGTGGGGGGTGGGGTGGGAGGGATGGGGTGACTGGGTGATAGACACTGGGGACGGTATGTGCTATGGTGAGTGCTGTGAATTGTGTAAGACTGTTGAATCACAGACCTGTACCTCTGAAACAAATAATACATTATATATTTAAAAAAAAAAAAAGAAGAAGAAGATAGCAGGAGGGGAAGAATGAAAGGGGGGGAAATCGGAGGGGGAGATGAACCATGAGAGACGATGGACTCTGAAAAACAAACTGAGGGTTCTAGAGGGGAGGAGGGTAGGGGGATGGGTTAGCCTGGTGATGGGTATTAAAGAGGGCACGTTCTGCATGGAGCACTGGGTGTTATATGCAAACAATGAATCATGGAACACTACATCAAAAACTAATGATATAATGTATGGTGATTAACATAACATAATAAAAAAATTATGCTAAGTGGAGAAGAGTGAAATAACTTGTTGTACCTATTTATTGTATTGACAAAGAAAGATGTCTAAAATGTAGTGAAGTGCAAAAGCAAGTAGCAGAATAGAATAAAATTCTACTTTTGTAAAGCCTGTACTTATATTATTATGTATATTATATATAATGTTAATGTCATATGACTAATTTTTATATATTTCAAATACATATAAGATGGTTTATAGCAACTCTTGTGAGTTGGAGGAAAGAACTTTCACTTTTTACTTCTATGTTGTTTGTCCATCTTAAAACAGACATGGATCTTTTTTCAATAATAAATTCAAATAATACATACAAATATGAAATAATAAATCTTTCAAAAAAGTATGCCTTATTATCAGTGATTTTGTTTTGGCTAAGTTTTAGTTAGAGTCCTATACCTTGCCTAACTTTAGAAAATAAAAGTGTTTCTATAACAAGTCCACTAATTTACATACATCATGAAGTTTACATTTTGGGTAGAGGAATAGTCATTATTTAATAGACATTAAGTGCTAGAATGCCAGGTTCCCTCTTGGAAACATAAAACTTTACTGACTTATTTTCCCCAAACCCTAGTGGTGAAACTTGGTTGGTTACAAAGCCTTTGCTCTTCAGTCTGAAATTACAACGCTGAAGGCCAATCCTTGCCGTATATTCAGTGTATGCTGTGGACAGCATGTTTTTCAGCATACTAAGTAACTAAATAAAGTGTTTTTTGCTAACTTAAAAAAAAAAACCTAAAAACGAAATACAACTCATGAGATGGGGGAAACAATCTTCAGTTTCGGACTTAGTTTAGTGCTTCTCTGCACTTCCTTGGAGAACACCTATCACTGACTTCCATCTCTAATTAAATTACAAAGAAAAATAATTTCTGAGATGAAAAAGCGTCATTGAATCAACAGCTCCAAAACACAGGCCATCTCTCTGGAGAGCCCTCCCCTTCACACATTTTATTGGCAATTCCAGGATACATCAGTTGCTTTAGATGATTCTTGGCAGAGAATCTGCTGGACCAAGCTGCAGGAGAACATGACAAGATGAAGAAGTTAGCAGAAGAATTTACTCTCCTCAGTTTGTAGACTACAAATCAGGTCATATCCCCGTCTGAGAGAGAGGCAAAGGTGAACCAACAATGGGTTTTCTTTGAGAAGCACTCCAAAGGGTGGCAAAATCACAGAACTCTCTTCTTTATTGCTAAAGAGATCAGTGTAACGGGCATTACTGTTCCAGCTTATTAGTATATATGAAAACATTGGAATGCCAACTTATTTTAAGACAAGAAAACACCGGACTAGGCAGAGTAAGACCGTGGAAACAAACTTTTTGTCTTATTTTAAATCACTTTTCATATTGCAGAGGGTCTCAAAGTTACGTTTTAAAAATTCATCTCCTTCCTTGGAAATAAGATATTGATAAAGTGAAGTGAACTAATTTGAAGAGTTAGGTTTTTAAAATGTTTCAATTATTAAAATGATCAGGGATGGAAATGATACAGAAATATCAGTGGAGATCAAAAGCTTCTGAAATATAAGAACATTTCTAAGCTGATTTTTAAATTGCCAGATTTTCCTTAAAGCAATTCTTTATCTTCCCGAAACAGTGGACCATATGTTGGAACTTAGGTTGTGTATTGAGGATTGAGGAGACCCAGGACATTTGCATTTTTCTATTCTCCAACTGCTTTGCAGGCTTGTTGGCTAGGGCCAGTGTTCCTCACTGCACTTTCAGGCCCAGGCCCAGCTCTGCCTATTCATGTGACAGTTACTGATCATCGGGTCTGGCAGGAGGGAAAGGGTTGCTCCCAAACAGTCTGGCCTGTCTCATACTGGAGCTGTCAGCCTCCTTTGAAGCTGAGCATATGTTCAGAGTGGCCCCTTCTAACTCAGGTGATTTTGGGCTTCTTCACGTGTATCTCTTCCCTTTTCCTTGGATTCTATTTTCATTTCATTTGAAGGGAAGTATCCCAGCATCCGTCATAACTTTTCACTTTAATCTAATCAACAATAATAAAGTCAGCTCAGGTAACTGCCAAGAGGCTATCATTGAGGAGAGGATGGCATAAAATCATCATCAGCTGAGTTCTCTGTGAAATGCTGCAGCTGTCCTTAACCAGGGGAATTAATGCCTCCTTTACCAAGGTACACACTGTGAGTTTGCTAATACCTAAAAGTCAATCTTAATCCTTTATATTGACATTGTAACATTTAATATTCCTATTATTTTTGCTTGTATCTCTGTACTTTGCCAAAAATGAGTTGATTATTTTTAAGGGAAGAGGAATACTACATAATCCAGAAAACAAAATAAATAGATTAAAATTATTGGTGGAAATCCTAAAATTAAGGATAAACTCATTCATGACAATGAAAAATGTAGGATTCGATTCAACCAACATTTGCTCGGGGCCCCTGTCTGTCAGGTGTTTTTGTGTACTGTTGCCCACTTAATTCTTCCACAGGTCTTTTTGGAGACAGAAATAGTTCTCCCTGTTTTACAGACTTGGAAATGGAATCATAGGAAGTTTTTTTTTTTTTTTTATCCTGCTGCAAATCACTTAGCTGGAAAATTGGCACGATAGGATGCTAACTCTAAATTTGGTCTTCTAACCGTAATACATCACTGCTTCCAGGGAGAATAAATGTACTCTTTGTGTAACAATCAGGCATCTCTAATCAGTCAACAAATATTTATCAAGTGCCTATCAGGTACCAGGCACTTGAAGGTTTTCTGTGTAATGATTGTGTAATCACTCATGGTCCTCAACCAGGCCTATCTTGAGCAGTAGCACAAAATTTCCTAGCAGGTCACTGGGGTTAAAAGTTTAGTGGGTGGTAAAAGTAACAAAATTTCTTTTAATGACACCGAGTAACTCAAACAAGGACCATGACCGTCATTTCAGCTCATTAGCATTATGTTCTAACTCATTTGAGTTATCAGGCTCTCCAAGATGGGCCTGGAATTCCATAACAGATTCTTAGGTATTTCAGTAGAATGATCCAACACACACACTAGGTGTTCAGGATACTCACATACTGATGTAACACTCTCAGTTTTGTATTTTTTCAGTTTTGCAAATTGAGTACTCACGTTTACCTTCTTAGTAAGTCTATTTCAAAGTTCAGCTCTTCATCTTCTTCTTCTAAAGATGCTCACATGGGGAGCTGGGTGGCTCAGTCATTAAGCGTCTGCCTTCGGCTCAGGTCATGGTCCCAGGGTCCTGGGATCGAGTCCCACATCGGGCTCCCTGCTCGGCAGGAAGCCTGCTTCTCCCTCCCCCACTCCCCCTGCTTGTGTTCCCTCTCTCGCTGTGTTTCTCTCTGTCACATAAATAAATAAAATCTTTAAAATAAAATAAAGATGCTCACATGGATAACGAAGGAAAAAATATCTACCAAAGATGCCAAGAAAACACTTTGCTTTATAAAGGCCTCATAACTGAAGGAATGCTAATCACATGTTCTCCCTAAATTGAGTTTTGGGCTGAGTTCAATATGGAAAGCTCCAGTAAGAAAGGATGAGTCCCAGAAATTTGCAAATACTTGAAAACAGATAAGATTTTATTTATTCTTCATCTTTGATTCTAATCTTTTCTATTAGCATCCAGTAGGGCTGACACAAGTCCAATGGGGATAGATACATGGAGATGGATAAAAACAAATAAACAAAACATTAGCTGGTCATCAGTGAACAATAGCAGATGAAAATATCATTGTTCTTCAACTCTTAATTTTACAAAAGCCTTTGGGTGAAATGTTACCTCTATTTCCTGAAGTGCTTCTCTTTACCAAGTAATTAAAATTTTAATTGAACTCAAAAGGGCAGAAGAGGCCCTCAGCATTTTACACTTGAAGTATAATCAGCATCTAATTTGTTTAAATGCATGGCCAAATGATGAGACATTATACAATAGCATATGGCGTATGTTTTTACCATTTTCCCCTCTAATATTTCTATGTCACTGAATTAGAAACAATATCATTAAATAGTGGTTTTAGGCAGATGACCCGAAAGCCCAGTTAGAACAACCCAAGTCTGGTTTTTCTTAAAATGATGATAAATTACTGTTGCTGCACTTGAAAACTCAGAAGTATCTTATGGTCAATTCTGCCTTTTCCTACCCATCACAAGGGAAAAAGAAAAGGCATCTTTTCTACCCCATCTGTACATTCTTATTGCCAGCATGATACCCTTTAGGAAACCTCTAGGTTTCTGACAGGCCAGAAGAGAAAGTGAATAGCTTAAGATGGTGTTTGGTTTACTAGTGGAACAAGGGAGAGAGCAGTTCTTATGGGCAGCAGATATCCAGTTCTGGCAGCAGAAGTTTAAACCAGTAGGTTTGGTAGAGGAAAAGAAAGGTCTCCTTTAGCAAGGCATCTGTGACCAAGGCACCTCCCTCCTCCCAGCCTTTTAACTAGCCTTTTGGTGACCCATCAGGCCAGGGCTGCCATACTAGCAATTTGGAGCTGCAAGATCTCCCTACAGTCCGTAAACAGGATTTACAGTAGATGGAACATTCCCTTGCAGTGGGGAATTATATCCTGGAGCACGGAGTTGGAACCAGGGTGCTTTCCAAGGCACCGGCCCCTCTCTGGGGGGTGAACCCTTTCCAGGGTGCCCTGCCTTTCGTGAAGAAAAGAGAACGCTACCTGGGGCTCCCACCGGCTTCTCCAGGATCTGAGTTGGAATTATATCCATTATTTTCTCCAAAACAGTATTAAGCATGTTAGTTTGGTGCTGTAGGACTATTAATCTTGTACTATATATATTGGAAGTTACAACAGGTTTTCTGTTCCAAGATTTTCTAAACTGCAGTTCAAAACCAATTAAATGATTAGGAAATCATGTTATTGGGTTGTAACCATTATAAAAAAAAATCAAATAGGATAGAAAATATCAGAGTGCATTGCCTGGAGTAAGGGCAACGTGAATCTTTTATCTGTGTGTGTGTGTGTGTGTGTATGTGTTCATGTAGTTACACTGTGAAGTGTATTCCTTACCATGGGTTGTAGTAAGTAGGATTCAAGATCATTGTGGTGGGGACTGTAGGACCTAACCTACGTTTATACATTTCAGTTCTATGTGTTGAATCAGGCCCATGTAGCAAAAGTCAATTCATTGACGATGAGTGAATTTGCCACAAGTCAATTCACTGAAAATCCATTCCATGAATGATTTATTCACGGACTCATTACTTCATTGCCTTACTGGGGACTTTTCCTATATTCCAGTTTCCTTAAAGCTTTGCTATAGTCCTGTAGCTAGAGATTTGTTAGACTTGTCAAAGTATCAATTTTGGTTACCAATCGCACAATTTAGGTACCTCTGTCCCTTCTGCCCCTGGCCATGTGGATAACTTGTATGGTAACATAGCTGTGATGAATTTTCTGGTAAATTTCAGCAAACTTGTCATTTGGCAAATTAATCATTTGGTATATTGACCTATAGCAAACTGACCTATGACCTGTTCATACCGTTTCTACTTAGGAAATTCTTTTCCACTCATTTCCATTCACAAGGATCTCTGTTCTCTGGTTGCTTGAACGTTCTCTCTCTGAATCATACTGTACATTGTGATATGCTGTGCTATTCTCTATTTATACCACATCACAGTGTCATACCATACTGCTAAGAACATATGACATACATATGTGAATGTAGACTTGGAGCAAGACCACTGGGTTTGAACCTGATTCTGCAACTTAGTAGCTATGTAATTGTGAATAAAGTACTTAATCTCCAGGTGCGCTGGTTCCGTCCTCTAAAAAATGGGCATAATAGTGGTACCTACCTTATGGGGTCAGTGAGAAGGGTGAATGAGTTAAAACAGAAAGCACTTAAAATAGTATCTGGACCACAGAAAGTACTACATAGGTGTTAGCTGTTCTATTTCTATATAAAATAACATATATAAAGTACTTAAAAATAAAGTAACTTTAGATTCATAGATTTGGATTTCCTTTTACTTACCAGCTTCCAACATTTAAAAACCTGTCTTTTCTACCTTACATCATCAATTAACCATGGATTGTGTGTAGAGAATCTATAATATCCCTAGCTATGTGGAACCAAGAAAGCATTCAAAAGTAATATAAAGAAAAAGAGTTTACAGTGTTGTTAAAAAATGATGATATGAACATGAAGCTGTTCATGAGGATGACAGTCCTGTACAAACAGGTGCTAAATTCTACAATTACATAATTAGAAAACATCAGAGTGTATAATGATGTACTGATCTTAAGAGGTGGACAATATGTGCAAAATAATATAGTTTATTTTCCTCTAGGTACACACTTCTCCCAATAAACTGAGATTTCGGCCATCTCAGTGTTTCTCCTCCACATTCAGGCACTAATTCCTAAGAATTTTCCCAAGAAGGGGCACCTGGGTGGCTCAGTCAGTTGAGCGTCCGACTCTTGATTTCAGCTCAGGTCATGATCTCAGGGCTGTAAGATCGATGCCCCACGTCGGGCTCTGCGCTCAGCACAGAGTCTGCTTGAGATTATCTCTCTCCTCTCCCTCTGCTCATCCCCCTGCTTGTGCTAAATAAATAAATAAACAAATAAATAAAATGTAAAAAAAAAAAGAATTTTCCTAAGAAACTTCTTTCAAAAAATTCTCTCCCACTTTCCCCCCGTTTCCATCCTTTCTTTCAGAGTTCAGTTGTTCCTGGATTGTTGTTGTTTACTGATTTATTTTCCAAGCTCCTCTCCCCTTCTCCTCCTCTTTTTTTTTAACTTTATCAATACAAATTATTAAAGGAATCAAATAGTTCCACGAGTTTTGTTATAAAAGCGGTGGGTCTCTACCTCCCTTTCACTACTCCTCCTTCCTCAGAGGCAACCGCGTTGATGGTGTCAGGCAATGGCTGGCCCTGGTCTCAGGGTTGGTGGCAGGGCCAGTGTGGTGGCACCAGGGAACCATACTCCTCAAGACACAAAAATAGTCAACAGAGATAGCCTAATGCCTGGTGAGGGAGGGTCTGTTTGTTTTTAAATTCAAATTTACACTCTACTCTAGTGAGGGAGTGAAACCAAGTTTATATTTTGTCAATTCCTAAAGTTGTGTGTGGAAACTTAGGTGAAAAAGGGTAAGATAAATCCCTATCTCTATATATGTGCATCTATCACAGTATCATTTGCATACGTTAAAAATAAATCTACACTCCTGTATCATTATGACTCATGCTTGTCTCTGTGTGCATGTTTAGTATACACATGCTTTAAAAAATATATCCCAAAAGCCTATTATTAAGATATTTACTCAGTTTCAATTTGAGCGGTTCAACTGGAATCGTCAGAGATAGAGCACTTGTTCAAAAAGTCTCGAGAGTTTTAAAAAACAATGCAAAGAGATGAGACCTGGTCTGAGAAACTTTGAGGGAGAAGGAAGAATTGCCAACCTCACAGATGGACTTTGTTTGGAAACATTGCCTTAGTCAGTTTCAGCAAGAGGAGCCTTGACTTTAATCAACCCAGAGAAGAGAAGGGCAGGACACCTCCACAAAGAGGAACAGGCAGTTTTACATGGAATTATCACTAGGACTTTGTTTCAAAATCGATTATAAAAAGGATATGTGGAGAAAAATGAAGTAAATTTAAAAATATATGCACCAAAACGATCTTAAAAAAGAATAAGATTGAAATACACTTCCTGATTTCAAAACTTACTATAAAGCAACAATAATCAAGATATTATGGTACTGGCATATGGAACAGACATACAGATCAGTGGAATGAACTGACAATCCAGAAATAACCCCTCATATTTATGGTAAATTGATTTTTGACGCAAGTGCTAAGACAATTAGATGGAGGAAAGAATAGTGTTTTTGGACAAATGGTTCTGGGACAACCAGCTAGCCACATGCAAAAGAATGAAGTTGGATCCATACCTCACAGCATATATAAAAATTTACTCAAGGCCAAGTGTAAGGGGAGGCCAAGTGTAAGAAGTAGAATAAAACTCCTGGAAGATAACATAGGAGTAAATCTTTGTGACCTTGTATTTCATAATCATTTTCTTAGATATGACATTGAAAGCACAAGCAGCAAAAGAAGAAATTAGACTTCATCAAAATGAGTTACTTTTTTGTTTCATAGGATACTATAAAAAAATTGATGAGACAACCCTGATAAGGAAATTTTATCTAGAATATATAAAGATTTCTTACAGAACAATAATAAAAAGACCAATAACCCAATTTAGAAACAGACTAAGGATTGGGATAGACACTTCTCCAAAGAAGATATACAAGTGGTCAATGAAAAGATGCCTAACAGTAACTATGGGGCAAATGCAAATCAAAGGCACACTGAGAGGATGCCTGGCGGGTTCGGGGTGGGGGGAGGGAGGGTGCGGAGGGGCGGGTAAAGCCTGCGACTCTTCATCTCAGGATTGTGAGTTTGAGCCCCACGTTGGATGTAGAGATTACTTAAAAATAAAATCTTAAAAAAAAAGCACAAAGAAATACCACTTTATACCCATTGATGGTTATAATAAAAAAGACAGAAAATAACAAATGTTGATGAGGTTGTGGAAAAATTGCTGTGGGAATGTAAAATGGTGCAGCCACTTTGAAAAAGTTTGGCAGCTCCTCAAAATGCTAAAGGTAGAGTTACCATCTAACCCTGCAGTTCCACTCCTAGGTATATATCCAAGAGAATTGAAAACATAGTCTATACAAAACTTGTACATGAGTGTTCATAGTGGCATTATCCATAATAGCCCAAATGTTCATCAACTGATGAATAGATAAAACAAAATATGTCCGTATGATGAAATATTAGCCAGCCATAAAAAGAGTACTGATTCATGCTACAACATGGATAAACTTTGAAAACATTATGCTTAGTGAAAGAAGTCAGACCAAAAGGCCACACATTTTATGATTCCATTTATATGAAATGTCTAGAAGAGGCAAGTCTATAGAGAAAGAAAGCTGACTAATTAGTGGTTGCCAGGGGCTGGGCAGAGGTGGGATGAGGAGTAACTCTTTAATGGGTGCCATTTCTTTTGGGGACAATAAAAATATTATAAAATTGACTAGTGATGGTTGCACAACTCTGTAAGTATACTAAAAACCATTTATTTGTACACTTTAAATGGGTGAATTGTATGGTATGTGAAGTTTGTCTTGATAAAGCTGTTAAAAAATACATGCAGGCAAAATAATATCCATTTTGTAAGAACACATGCGAATGTAGCCATACATGTTCAACAGATCAAATATGTCAGAATGGCTAGCTGTGAGGGAAGAGGGAAAAGGCAGCGAAACATGGGGATAAAAGGGAATAAATAAATAAACTAAAACAAAATAAGAAAGGGGCATTGCGTGGTCCATGATAGTGTGCATGAACCAAGGTGTATGATTAAATCAGCTATCTACACCTATGTTTAAAAAAGAGAAAAGAGAATTTTAAAAATTGAGTTTAATGGCACCATATTTTCAACAATTCAGGTGGTAGATGTTTTTGGTCTTCCTAAGATTACCCACTGGCCCTACCTTTAATCTGCAAATAGTTTTGACTCGAGGGTTTGGTTTTAATATTGGAGCAAGGGAACCCTCTTGCCTAACTGGTCTGTAACTTGCCTGTCCTTCAGTATTTCTTGGTTAAATAATGAAATTCTCATGTACAAAATATTGTTGTGTAATGATTTCTTCCATTTATGAAAGCATTACTTTTATTTAGAGTGTATGTCACTGACTGGACCACTGGTCATAAACTGCTTTCTGTCTGTTTTTGTGTTGTTTTCATATATTGAATTTATGTGTTTTTTTTAAAAGATTTCATTTATTTATTTGAGGAGAGCAAGCATGAGGGAGAGGCAGAAGAAGAAGTAGACTCTTTGCTGAGCAGAAAGTCTGATGCGGGGCTCAATCCCAGGACCCTGAGATCATGACCTCAGCTGAAGGCAGATGCTTGAATGACTGAGCCACCCAGGCGCCCCTTGAATTTATGTTTTAATGTGCTTAAATCTTTTCTTTCTGACCAAATTATAAATCTCTTAGGGCAAAACTTATACTTTATGCCCTTTTATGTTTCACACATGATTCTTTTCGTGTAATAGGGACTCAATAACACTGATTAATTGACAGATTGATAGTGTTCCTGGATTTACCAAATCACAGTTTTAAAAAGAGAAAAGAAAAAAAGACTTAAAAAAATGTTTCAAGTGGTATTTTACTATACTATTGTGTATGATTCCTTTGGTGAATTTCTTTCTAAAGATCAGTATATAGACCTATTTAGATTTATGTGACTTTTAACATAAATGCTTTTTAATGTCTTTACATAACTGGAGAACAAGTGACTTGTTATAATTTGCAATTAACAAATGAACATTCATCCATTACCTAGTTGGGTATTGTATAGAAAATCATAGAGGGGCACCTGGGTGGCTCAGTCGTTAAGCATCTGCCTTCAGCTCAGGTCATGATCCCAGCGTCCTGGGATCGAGCCCTGCATCAGGCTCTCTGCTCGGCGGGAAGCCTGCTTCTCCCTCTCCCACTCCCCCTGCTTGTGTTCCCTCTTTCGCTGTGTTTCTCTCTGTCAAATAAATAAAATCTTTAAAAAAAAAAAAAAAAGAAAAAAAAAGAAAATCATAGAGAGTCCCTGCCCTTATTGAGTTTGCTAAATAAGCTTATAAAAATATAAAGCCCTTTAGTAAGATTACATGGGTTTAAGATTAACTGTGTTAAAGCTGTACATACTTCTTGCAATCAAACTTATTTTTGAAACCTGAGTGTGCATATTCCCAAATGACCTTTATTTCCGGAGATCTGTAGCGCTGACTGGGAAAGACATTTCAGCTGTCTCATATTAGTGATAGCACCATAGCAAACTCGACAAAAGCTGTCCCGAAGCTGAGCAGTATGGTCTTCTCAAAAAGGGGTTCATGTAGCATATTCAGAAGGTTGCAAGTCCAAATTCCACTGATGTCTTATATCTAGTTTTGTGGAAGAGGGGAAATGAAAATTTCTATCTTAGGCTTCAGCCACGTGGTACTAATCATTTAAATATGTGAGTGTTTGCTGTTTCAGACTAGAACCTGAGTCCTGAAGCCAGTGAGAAAGCTTACAACCTCTAATAGCTTTTCCTAGTTGCTTAGAAGGTTTAAAGTAATGAGTTGCCTTAAAGGGCCCTTCAGTTTATTGATAACTGAGACAGTGTGGGATTAACCAACAGGTTATGACATGTTCAGGGCACCAGTAATGCGAGGGCACCCTCTCCCTAAAAATAACAAAGTTAACTTTGACATTTTTCCAGAATTTCACATTTAAAAATGTAGAAAAGAACTCTTAAAATGTTAAGTTTATTTTTTACCTATTTAATTTTTTATTGAACTGTAGTTGACACACACTGTTAACATTAGTTTCAGATGTACAACACAGTGATCCGACCAGTTTATACATTATGCTATGCTCATCAGAAAGGAATTTGTTATTTTGGCATGCATGGGAGTTTTCTGTCATATTAAAATTTTGAATTATCAATGGAGTGGGGCGGGAGGACTCCATAATCTTTTCAATCTCCAAAGGGCACTGGCTGCAAGAAGCCATATACCGTATGTACAAAGTCAAGTGAAAATTCTCTAACACCCCATATGAAAAGTGGATAATCTAATTTTTGCAGGTGAAAGTAAGATAACGTTTTAGCAGCTGGGCATATGGAAGCTTTGTCCAACTGGGGAAAAATCCACTGAAATGAAGTCCTAGATGTGCCTGAAAGTTTGTTATCCTGCTTCAAATAGCTGAGTATCTAAGTAAGTCACTCAAGTTCTCTAAAAAAATCCCTGAAGCACTGGACAGCCATTTCTAGCTTCATTTATATAGTACACTCTAGATGGATCCATGATAAATTATAGTCCTCTTTTCTTCCTTATAGCCTTCAAGTTTATTTTACACCAGATAAAGATACAGAAAATTCTCTTTGCCATTCACCCTGCTCCAAAACCAATTAAAAGTGTTTTATTTGTACATTTAAAAATTTTTCTTCACAATTTTATAGATATCTGATATTGCAGTGACAATTGAGAAAAGTAAAGTTTGTTCTTTTTAATCATTATTTATTTTTTATTTTATTATGTTATATTAATCACCATACATTACATCATTAGTTTTTGATGTAGTGTTCTATGATTCATTGTTTGTGTATAACACCCAGTGCTCCATGCAGAACGTGCCCTCTTTAATACCCATCACCAGGCTAACCCATCCCCCCACCCCCTCCCCTCTAGAACCCTCAGTTTGTTTCTCAGAGTCCATAGTCTCTCATGGTTCGCCTCCTCCTCTGATACCCCCCTGCATTCTTCCCTTCCTGCTATCTTCTTCTTCTTTTTTTTTTTTAACATATAATGTATTATTTGTTTCAGAGGTACAGGTCTGTGATTCAACAGTCTTACACAATTCACAGTGGTCACCATAGCACATTATTATTATTGGTTTTTAAAGAATACTCTTCTCATATATGCTTGTAAATGTAGCTGATGACTTTCCTTGGAACAAAGTTTTAGGGACACAAATAAATGAAGCTTATAATATTTTATATCTTATAATTTTATGTTAAACCATATAAAATTACAAAATTGGTGGCAATGGTAGAGCTAGATTCTGTATAATATGTGCTAATATTTTGCTGCTCTTGCTTCACATATTTTTTTGAAGTAATAAAACATAACAAATAAACATAAAGGCCTGCTTTTCCCATTCCCTTCCCTGAACCCCAAAGGAAATCACCATCCTGAAGTTGATCTATATTTTTATGCTTTTACTGTATTTGTTTGTATTCATAAACAAAATATGATATTGTTTCATGGTTTGTAAAAATTTCCATAAATGTACCTTGAACTGTTTTGACATTTGCAATTCTTTCTGAGATTTACTTATGTTGATGCATGTGGAACTATTTCATATGTTATAAGACTCTATTGTGCTCCATTGTGTAAATATACTTTAATTTTTTAACCTATTGGCCTATCAGTGAACATTTAGATAACTTCCATTTTTTCCCCTAAGATAAGGGATGCTAACCGGAATATCCTCATATAGATTTCCATTGAAGATGTGAATGAGGGACTCTAGATCAATTCTTAGAAGTAAAATTGCCAGTTTGTAGGATTTGTGCATTTTTTTTTAAAAGATTTTATTTATTTATTTGAGAGAGGGAGAGAGAATGAGCAGTGGGGAGGGACAGAGGGAGAGAGAAAGAGAGAAACAGACTCCCCACTGAGGAGGAAGCCAGATGTGGGCCTTGATTCCAGGACCCAGGGATCATTACCGAGCTGAAGGCAGCCGTTTAACTGATTGAGCCACCCAGGCGTCCCATAAACATCTAATTTTAATGTGGTCAAAAATTTTTTGAAGTTTTAAAAGTTTTATTTTTCATACTTATATCTTTAATCAGCATTGATGTAAATATGTGATATTGTGAGGTGAGGCCTGATTTATTGTTCCTCATTTATTGAGGCCTAATTTACTGTTCCATATGGAGAGCTAATTGGGATACTACACCTTTTCTTCCACAGATTTGTGAAGCTTTCTCTGTTATACATAAAGTTCTCATAGACACTGGACTTACTAATCTACTCCATTAATCTATTTATCTGCCACACTGATTTATCTCAAGTTTAATGTCTGAGAGGATCATATTTCTCTCTCTTTTCTTCTTCTTCTTGAAAAACTTAGATATTCTTGCTTTTCATTCTTGTTTCTCCTCTTCTATATGTATTTTAGGATCCATTGTGAGTTCAATGAAAATACATATGGGGATTTCGACTGGAGTTTGCATTGAATTTATAGGTTAGTTTGGGGGAGAATTGACCTCTTTATTTTGGGGGGACTTTATATCCATGAGATGATGTATCCTTTTATTTACTTAGTGTTCCTCGCTCCCCTCATATTCAAAAGGAAGACTAATAACAGTACTTAGAGTTTTGGAGGGGGATTGGGAGTGTTAATTCACAAAGTGTAACTTAGAATAGTGTGCAGCACATGGTAAGTATTCAATATTATTATGTGGTGCCGGGATTTTAGGAGATCATTAATTCTTTTTCTCTCCCAAATTGATCTATTGGAGATACATAAATGGTGATTAAAATATCACCTTTATTATTGGTGAAAGTGGTTAGGGAATGTTGCTTTAGACTGGTGAAGACGTTTTAAAAATGCTATTAGGTGGTGTTGGGGCTTCTCTGCTGGTCCCCTAAGCCACACTTAAGTAGGACTCTACTCACTCTCTGCTCATTAAAACAAATAATATCTTTGACAGACACTATCTTTGCTAAGTAGTTTAATAGTGATCCAATTCAGCAAAGATTTAGTAACACTATTGTGGACATTGTCCTGAAGAGGGAAAAATAAAGACAAGATAGGCACAGCTCTCAGAGTGAAATAACAAGTTTGATAGGTGGTGTTACGGAACAGTGGTAATTGTATCTGATTGCTGTAAGAAGCACCAAAGAACAACACTAATCAGCCTAAATAAAAAAAATATATATATATAATATAATTATATATAAAATGTATATATAGTTAGTATTAATATGTATAATTATATTACATATGTAATTATAACAAAGAAAGTCCAGAATTCAACTTCTATAAAATCATCTTGTATTTGAAAGCATATAAAGCAATATATAGCAAGAATGTATAACATATAAAGAATACAAAGCAATGAAAAAAAGACAAAATTGTATAGGATGTAGATGGAACCCATTACAATACATTACGTATATCATTAGATTTGTTAAAGCAATTCCACAGTCATTGTTTCGTCAGAGGTTTTTGTACCTTAAGCTATACACGGAAGTGACTGGGGTGGGAAAAAACCACACATTTATTAGAGTGTGTGTTTGGGTCTGAGTGCCTTTAACTTTTTCCAGCTTCTAATATAGGAAGGAAAATTTCAAAATTTGGCTAATATCCTGATGCTGGTCTGTGTCACTCAAAATGAAAAAGAAGTATATGAAATATCATGGTTTGGGAATGTCAGTCTTGCAGTCTGGGTAACTTGTGTTGTAATGAATCATATTGCCAATGGAAGTGTAACCACATATGTTTGATTAAGACTGGATTGAGACCTGGATAACTGGATTCCACATCATAGAAGGTAAGTCCATCATCATTTATTCACCCTTTTTTTTTTTTCCCCCCTGCATGTATCCAGGCTGAGGTCGTAACGGTACAGGTTTCCTGTTGACTCTAGAGCACGAGGGCAGATATTTTCTGTTTTGTTTTGGGAAAATATGAGTAAGGCTCCCAAGAGATGTTATTTTTATAAACAACATTCCTATCTTTCTATTTTCACCTTTTTGGTTTCTTTTTTTTTTTTATTAAAGATTTTATTTATTTATTTGAGAGAGAGAGAGAGCACATGAGAAGGGGGAGGGTCAGAGGGAGAAGCAGACTCCCCGCTGAGCAGGGAGCCCGATTCGGGACTCGATCCCAGGACTCAAGGACCATGACCTGAGCCGAAGGCAGCCGCTTAACCAACTGAGCCACCCAGGCGCCCCACCTTTTTGGTTTCTTTAACAGCAAAGGATTGGAAGGCCCACGGGTAGGCCCAGTATTCCTACCTGAAAGGGCTTGGATAACATCAAGTTATTTTTTTCTATGTCTTGGTTTGACAGTGGAACAATATGCCATTAAGAAGAAAATCTGAGAATATCTTTGTTGACAGGATACCCTCCTATCCCTATCTTAAGGACATACACATTTCAGGGGATATAGAGTAATTTTGGGTAAATTCATCGATCTGCCCATTTTTAAAATCTTTTTTTCTTTCATCTAGCCATTTATTCAACACTTTCCAGATACCTGGCACTGTGTTCAAAGCTGTGATTCAAATATAAAAGTACTTTAGTCCTTGAGCTCAAGGAGTTTTCATTCTAGTGGGAGAGACAAACATTCAAAGCAACAGTTATAATATGGTAAGATACATGCCATTATGAAGGTATTATGGAAACTAATGCATAGGAGCCCCTTCACTTACAGGTTAGTACGATAATAATGTGCCAGGCATTCAGAGTTTCAGATTCGCTAATGTCTAGCTCTAGATTGCCTAGATTTAAGTCCTGTCCCTTCTCCTTTGTAATTGGGTGGCCACAGACAAGTTAGGTGACTAGTGTGTGCCTTGATTTCATCATTTATGGAGATAATAATTATACTTCTTGCATAAGGCTGATACCAAGGTAAAACAAATTAATATATGTAAAGCACTAGAATTAGTAATATTTAGCAGTATTTACATATACTATATAAATGTTAATTATAATTATCACCCCTTATTTTCAAAATAGACTTAACATTCCATTAGAGCAGTAGTCTCCAAAGATAATCCATTGGGAGCAGGAAGAAAATACTAGAAATTCTTTCCTATTTATTTATTTATAGATTATTTATTTATTTATTTATTTATTTATTTATTTATTTATTTGACAGAGAGAGAGAGAGGGAGAGAGCCAGAGAGCGGAAGCAGAGTGCATGGCAGAGGGAGAGGGAGAAGCAGGCTCCCCACCGAGCAGGGAGCCCGATGTGCGGCTCGATCCCAGGACTGTGGGATCATGACCCGAGTTGAAGGCAGACACTCAACCATCTGAGCCACCCCGGTGCCCCATCTTTCCTATTTATTTTTATTATTCTTTTTCAATTTCTATTTTTCTGTGTCTTATAATATGTATATTAGTACAGAAGTATACATATATATAGTTTATTAATCCATGAATAAATATGTATATAGCTATTATAGTAAATGTTAATTTCTTTTAACTGGTACTCACTCAGAAGCTTAGAGATGATCACATTACTGAAGCATATGACACTTCTGTCCACAGAAGGGATCTGGAATTTATAATTCACAAAGCAACTTTACATGTATCACCTCAAGTGCCAAGAATATACTGAGCATATTAGTAACTATGTGCTTTTCATCAGCTTCTGATTCTTGCCACATCCAAGTGGACAAAAGTGAATGGTGCAGATACAAGCATACCAGAGTAAATGACTTCAGGTCAGTCCTTAGACCCTTTTTTTTTTTAAGATTTTATTTATTTATTTGAGAGAGAGAGAATGAGAGATAGAGAGCACGAGAGGGAAGAGGGTCAGAGGGAGAAGCAGACTCCCTGCTCAGCAGGGAGCCCGATGTGGGACTTGATCCCGGGACTCCAGGATCATGACCTGAGCCGAAGGCAGTTGCTTAACCAACTGAGCCACCCAGGCGCCCTTGATGAGCCAATTGCTAGGCTTTGCAGGGCCTAGCTTAACCAACTGAGCCACCCAGGCGCCCTGTATTTCTTGATTTTTAAGAAAAAATCCAAAGCATTTGTCTTAACCTAGAGTCTACTCTACATTTTATGCTGACTCATGCCTGCCTTGGGCAAGTCATTACCTCCTCCTTCCTCAGTTTCTCCATCTGCAAAACAAGGATAATAACTCCTACCTCACAAGCTTTGCAGGGCCTCAGAGTAGTTGTCTCATATTTTGCTAGCCTATGTGCTCATCATGCACACTCAGCTATTGCATGGAAATACACAAGAAATAAAAAAATCCATTGGAGTATAAGTTGCACATATCATTGGTTAACATTTTATCCAGTGTGAGGGTTAATGAATGATCTTTTTTTTTGGTGTTTACTTTCTTAAGACTTTAAAAGTTCTATGAGGTAAGTATACAAAAACATTTACTATGTAAAGCAATCTGGTCTTCCTGTCTACATGACTCATTTTCAGATTTTTTTGTGTAAAAGAAACTGAAGACACCACCAAAACAACAGCTGCTTAGCTATAAATTACAAAAACAAGCCACTCTTGCAAAATTATTTTGGAAGTCTTTATTTAAAGCAATTTACAAATTCATGAAGGATTTCACTTAATACATTCACACTTGATATAGCTTTTGAAGGCATTTAGGGAAGGTGTGGGGATTACACAGGAGCACCCCCCTTTTCTGAAATTCACTGATAATTTGAAGATTAATTTATGTAAGCCAAAAGGAAAGCCATGTTTACTAGAAATTCCATAAGCTCACTGCTTATATAATTGGGGTTCCATAAGACCCTGTTCATTAAAAAGGAAAGCTTCTTGAGTCAAAAGAGAGAGTTATCATCAACTTCTCACTTACTAGAAAGATAATACAGAGGAGATGGTGGTAATTAGTGGGAAACTTTGGGGTATATAAATTACTAGCTATGGAAATTCTGTTCTCAGTTAAAACAAAACAAAACAAAAACTTGTTCCCTTTACCAAAGCTCATTTTCCTAAATTGAGTTATTTTTTTCTTTCGGTTTTGTTTTGTATTTCTTGATTTTTTTTTTTTTAAGATTTTATTTATTTGTGAGAGAGAGAATGAGAGACAGAGAGCATGAGAGGGAGGAGGGTCAGAGGGAGAAGCAGACTCCCTGCTGATCAGGGACCCCGATGCGGGACTCGATCCTGGGACTCCAGGATCATGACCTGAGCCGAAGGCAGTCGCTTAACCAACTGAGCCACCCAGGCGCCCTGTATTTCTTGATTTTTAAGAAAAAATCCAAAGCATTTGTCTTAACCTAGAGTCTACTCTACATTTTATGCTGACTCATGCCTGCCTTGGGCAAGTCATTACCTCCTCCTTCCTCAGTTTCTCCATCTGCAAAACAAGGATAATAACTCCTACCTCACAAGCTTGCTGCGTGAGTTCATTAGCTAATGTTGGTGAAGCATTTCTAAAGATGGAATGTACTGATTATCATTACTTTTGATATACTTATTTGTATAATTTGGGATATACAGTCTGAATTTTTTAATGAGAGTAAATAAGCCTCAGTTTCTCTTCTTTTGATTGTATATGTGTGTCAATGTGATTTGGTCTTTTAAGAAAGACAAATATTGTGACCTTCTGGTTAATTTGTTAATGAAGTATGACTTACCTTGAATGTTTAATTGACAGACTATTTCTATGATATTCATAATAATCTATAAGTGTTGGGAAGCACAAAGAGGACAGTACTGTCTTCTTATGTCTGCTGTTTTTTAATTTTTGAAGATCCAAATGTTTCCTCTTCTTGAACAAAACAAAAGAAGGTTGGGAGTATGAATTTCAAATACTATTTTCTTTATGTGGGTACTTCCTTGGATAATTTCCAGACTTAGTAAATTTCATCCTTTTTACCTAATGGGTTTCTTTTTTTTTTTTTTTTTAAGATTTTATTTATTTATTTGACAGAGAGAGAGAGAGAACAAGTAGGCAGAGAGGCAGGCAGAGGCAGAGGGAGAAGCAGGCTCCCCGCTGAGCAGGGAGCCTGATGTGGGGCTCGATCCCAGGACCCTGGGATCATGACCTGAGCCAAAGGCAGCAGCTTAACCGACTGAGTCACCCAGGTGCCCCTACCTAATGGGTTTCTTTTTTAAGAATCCGAGAGCTGCAAAACACGCTAGGCATAGCCTATTATCAATGAATTGATATACGCTTAGTGAACATCTTATTTCTACTAGTCCTGGTATAGGTAATGTGGATTAGTTGATCTCTAAGTGTAGTCTCAAGACCAACATCACCTAGAAACATGTTAGATAGGTAAATTTTGGACCTCACCAAAGACCTCTGAATCAGGAACTCTGGGGAGGGAGTTTAGCAATCTGTGTTTTTTAAGAAAAAAAATTTTTTTAAAGATTTTATTTGTCAGAGAGAGAGAGAGCACACACACACAAACAGAGAGCAGCAGGCAAAGGAAGAAGCAGGCTCCTGCTCAGCAAGGAGCCCTAGGCAGGACTTGAACCCACAGGACCCTGGGATCATGACCTGAGCTGAAGGCAGGCACTTAACTGACTGAGCCACCCAGGCATCCCAACAATCTATGTTTTAACAAGTCTTCTTGGTGATTCTGATGTTTGCTGAAGTCCAAGAAGCACTGCTTTGGAGGATACAAAGTTGGTTAGATTGTAACTTATAAACTGTCCACATCTGTGTTTGTTGCCAACATTTGGACTGATACAGTCAGTCAGTGCACACCTTCCAAATACGTGCATCTATTTACTATTATATACTTGCACTTTTGGGTTGAGTTTAAGAAACACTCTGTATTATTACTTCTTGCACCTCTACTCTATAAGCAGGAGTAGGTGTTGCTGTCGCCCTGGGAATATAAGATTCTCTTACCTGAATTCAATCCTTCTAGGATTCATGATCAGTCCTACACTGTAGGGTTTAGACAAGGGCCCACATCTGTGCAGAAGGATATTTAAAGGCTGTGATAAAGGCAGCGCTGCGTTGGAGAGTAAGACTGATCGGAGTGGTGGCAGTAGAAGGGGATAGCCCTTGCTTGTTTTTGTGCTTCTGGCTCTGTTTTTTTCTTTTTATTATTTTTATTTTGTACTATAAACAACAACAACAACAACAAAAATCAGTAACATACTGCTTTTCTTCACATTTGTATGGGTTTTAGGGAATAACTGCTTTTACCCTTGAAGAAATAACCTGCAGACAAAAAATGTGGTAGTAGTACCACATTGCAAAATCTGTAAATCCCCGAAGTCAACAGCTTGAAGACAACCCCTAGGGGCAGGGAAGAAAACACTTGTAAGAAATGAGACAAGCACATACAAGGACAACTAGCTGGGGAAGACGACTGTTTCAGTGCCACCTGACTTAGACAGTAGGTATTTTTGTTCTTCCACCCGCTGCCACCACCTCAAAGGCCTGATTTGGTATAAGGTCTGAAGAACGTTTTTCAAATGACAGAAGAGATGGTTTGAGGAGAGGTACAATAAGAAAGGCTCAAGTATGAATAAGAATAGTGCAAAGTCCAAAGTCAGGGAAGAACCCACAGGGGACAGGACACCCAGAAAGGTCAACATCTCATTACTTCAACCAATTGCCTCCATTGGACTCATGAAGGAGTCTCAAAAACATCTGAGGTTTCAAATCAGCACACAGACTGTGTCCCTACAAACCCTGTGGGGTTATTTTCCTGACTGGATGATGAAAAGCTTATGCCCTGAAGCAATGGAGACAGATTCTGAGATTGCCAAAGTTAAAGTAAGGTGAAATTGTGTTTCCTTTGAAATGAATTGGCTTCATAACTGATTTTTCTCTTGATCTAGCAACTGCTTTTTTCCATTTTGCTACAGGTTATCTATTGCCTTAAGCTTGAAATGAAAAGGTGAACTAATCAGTGTACAGAGAAGTGCAGTTCTGAGAAGGCACTGGGTCTGGACAGTAGTCAGCACATGCTGTGCTCTCATAATACCTTGACCTTCCTCCAGTTCCAAAAACCCATTCCTAAGGTTGGTCTGAAGTTCGTTTGCAGGCCTGGTGACTACTATCACTCATAGTGGGAAGTAGTGAGGTTTTCAGTATTGTATGAAATGTCTGAGTCTAAAAAATAAAATCACAGTGGTTGGGGTTGGGCTAATCCCCTAGCCCAGTTTTTGCAGGTGTGGCTGTGGCTGTGGGGTTCCTGCTGAGCTCTGAGACTGCTGAATGCGGAGGCACTGGAACCAGCACTGAGGTAGGGAATGTGCGGTAGGAACCCTGCATATTAGGGCTCACTGTCTGCAAATGGGCCATAAATGAAGAGCTGGCTGCCTCTCCTTGGCAGGAGGGAGCCTGGGAGGTGGGTGTGGAAGGCAGGATCTCAGGCTCATATCGCAGGAGCTGCTGGTCTACGAAGCCGAAGTTGGGCAAGACCACGCTCCTCCTCTGCTTGATGTAATCGAAGGCATCCTTCAGGCAGAACTGCTTGGTCTTCATTAGGTAAGCCATGCAGGTGGTGTGTGAATGGGACAGCCCAGCCTCACAGTGGACCAGGACCTTGCTTCGCCTTACCCTGACATAGTCAGTGAAGCCTATTGCTTCTTGAAAGTGGGAGCTGACGTCAGCCATGTGACTGTCTTACACGGGTTCCATTTGTACTGCAGGCGAGTCATGCAGGATTCCAAGGTCCGCTGTGAGACATTCCGCTGGACTGTAATGTGTCGGTTGGCCAAGAACTCGCACTTGGATGCATGGCAGGCTCTTCCAAGGTGGAGCAACGGAAGGACTTCAACTGGGCCGCTCTGGTCACAAGCTGGCCTGTAGCTGATGTTGAGCACTGGTTTCGCACACTGGCTCATGAGGGCTTTCTTGGTTTCAACCTTCTCTTGTGAAACGGGTTTTCCATCCATGCAACACTCAGGATATTCTGAATAGAAAGCCTCCTAGCTCCCTTTGAGGCAGTAGACCCGCGGCCCGCAGGAAGGCAGACGAGAAGCGAGGAGCGCCGAACGCCCACGTCGTTCCCTTCGCGCAGCCCCAGGTCCCACACACGGCTTTCGACCACAGCAGCTGCGCACGCGCACGCCGCCTCCTCGGGCCGCACGCAGCGTGGCCACCGCGCAGCCGTGCCTGGCGCAGCGCAACCCAATTGAGGTTGGCGTTGAGCGATGGGCTCTGGGGTTTTGGTCGTGCGTTTTTGCTGGGTAGAGCCGTTGGATTCTCTCAGCTGGATTCTGCCGTCGCATGTGACTGAGATTTTTTTTGCCAGATGACGTGGCTTTACCCTCTGGCCCGCTAGTATGTAGCTGCTGCTCCGGTCCCTGTCAGGGAAGGAATGGTCCAGAAGCTTCCTGGCAGCATTTCGGGACTGGTGGGGGTGTGAGGTGTAAATGACCACCTCGTCTACTGATGCCCTTAAGTGTGGGCTGTGGCTATGACAGTGTCCACCCTCCTGTCCTTTGTTCCTTCAAGGGCCGCTCCTGTGTGCTCCTGGCTCCTCCGGGTCGGTCTGTCGTCCCTGAAGTCGGACTTTTCTTCTTGATGGTCTAGGACGACAAACACAAGTTGTGTGTACCACCTGAACACATCCCTGATAGAAAAGTGTGCCTGCTTTGGAGATAGGAGGGAAGCTCCCACTGGCGCCGCAGCCGCTCAAGTCTCAGGACTCCAGCGAGGGACTGGGATTAGTCCTCATAGGGGTGAGAGCGCTTGGGAGGGAGGGTGAAATTTGGTTTCTGTTTCTCAAAGATGGATGGATTTATGGGAGTAACGTCTCCTTGGACACTTGTCTTTGGTAAGGTGGAGGCCCCTCTAGCTCTGATCCCGTGATCCCCCTCACTGGGGGAGCCGGGCCTGTCCTGTCTGAATGTCTGAATATTGCTCTGCTCTAGATTGTGTATTGGCCAGGCTTAGTGACACCTTCAAGGTCACTTAGGTGGGGAAAAGAGGAGCTGGAATGGGTGTGTGTTTGCCCTTGGGGTGAGGGTAAAACTTGTATTGTTGTTGAATAGGTCTCTGATTGGGATACAACCCATTCCCCCTGTTCTTGTCCTTCTTTGTATCATAGGCCTGGGGCTGGCCCAAAGCTGACCTGGGCCTTGGAACGTCAGTTCCTCACCGTCTAGCATTTCCAGCCTCTTTGGAGTACTCTGTCATGGGCTAGCTTGGATGCGGGACACTAAGGCGTTAGCTACTAGTCAGTGTCAGTTGAGAGCCTAGGAATCTCTGGGTGTGGCGGATGTTGCTGGACACTGACCCATGGTTGAGGGTTGGGCCTTTGGTCTCATAGAAAGGTTAAGTTTCTCCTTGTCATTTAAGGAGCTTTCTGACTAACGACTGCTTAGCTTAATTATAGCAGCTTTTTTTTTTTTTTTTAAAGATTTTATTTATTTATTTGATAGAGCGAGAGAGCACAAGCAGGGGCAACAGTAGAGGGAGAGGGAGAAGCAGGCTCCCCACCAAGCAGGGAGCCCGATGCGGGGCTCGATCCCAGGACCCTGGGATCATGACCTGAGCCGAAGGCAGACGCTTAACCGACTGAGCCACCCAGGCGCCCCTATAGCAGCTTTTTAATTATCATTAATAAGTTCTTTAACCATAGTGCCAGAGTTGTGGTCTCTTATGTTAGATATATGTATCTCTTAGGCAACACTAACATAAATAATATATTATTCCACTTATATGAGGTACCTAGAATAGTCAAATTCATAGACATAGAAAATATAATGGTGGTTGACAAGGCCTGGGCAGAGTCGGTAGAGACTGTTAATTGGTATAGAGTTTCAGCTTAGGATGATGAAGAGTTCTGCAGGTGGAAGCTGATAATGGTACACATCAATGTGAACATATGTAATGCCATAGAGCTGTACACTAAAAAATGGTTAGGATGGTAAATTTTATTTTGTCTGTTTACCACAATTAAAAATATATATCTTAAAAAAAGCAAAACTGATATTGTTACGATAATGGTTACTGTTAGTTGACAGGTGGGGCAATACTGGCCATAGAGGAGTATGAAGGGAGCTCTCTAGGTTTTGGGAATGTTCTTAATCTGGGTGGTGGTCCCATGGGTATGTACAGTTCGTGAAAATTCATCAAGCTGTAAGCTGACATGCACTTGTGTCTGAATACTAAAGCTCTAAGTTCCCGTGGAAAAAAAAGCAGTGGCAAGTTTTAAAGCACATTAATTTGTTCTATATTACACTACTGGGTGCCATGGGCAAGGCACTCTCCCACTCACTTAGCTCTATTACAACACTCTGAGGGAGGTGCTGTTTTATGAAAGGAAACTGAGGAATGGCAGCTTCCAAGGAAAGGGTAATCATTTACAAGTTTGTAGTATGAGATATCAAATATTTCAAATCTTCCGGGTATACATCTCTAAGGGTTCATTCTCTTGCCTACTCAGTTTAAAGTTTTTCAATCTTTAAAATAGAACTTGTAATTCTTAAATAAGACCTGGTGTTAAATTACATGTGTCTCAACCAGAAGGAAAAAATATATCCAGTTTAAACTACACATAAACTTTCTCGCCCATGTCACTTTCACGGTAAGCTGGGATCATAGGATGGGTGATAGTTCAAAAGCAATCATGGTAGTCTTATTTTTTTATCTAAGTGATTTTTAAAAATTTATGATCCCTTTAGAATTTTTTAGAGGGCGGAGATCAAACTAGGAATTCATTTGGAAAAATGTACATTTAAAAATGTACACAGTGTACTATTTTCTATTAAGATGTCCTTTTCTTCATTCCTACTTATTTTACAGGAGGGAGAAACATTCTGTTAAGTCTTTCCTTCTGGATTCTGCTTTCCTGTGTCTGTCTGCTATCCCCACCCTTCTATTTCCATATTTCTCTGAGGCACGTTTGTCCGTCCTTGCTTAGTTTTACTGAGCTTTGCAACAGTACCACATCTACCTTCAGCCTCAGCCACATCCACTTATCTCCGGCTGGCTGATCAGAACTCAGAGCAGCCGTGGGTGGGATCCTGCTGCAGTACGGAGGCATGTGCCCTGGCTGGCTGCTCTGGGCCTTGTTCTCTCTCATAGCCCATCAGATTTTTGAGACTGCATCTTGCCCCAGGGATTGGGCCTGGTTAAAATAAACTGTTCAGAACATTTTCACAGTTGTTATCTGGGGAGATTGGGAAAGAAGGCAAAGAAGGACAGTCATTTTGGCAAAGATAAAGAAAAGCAGTACAGGAAATGGGGAAGAGATAGGGGCAGAAGTTAGTTCTTATCACAGCCAAACTGGTGCATCTTGCTATATATCTTCTGAAATATCTCCTTTGACCAGCACTTTATAGGATGTCTGATGGTTAACTCCTACATATTTCACAATCCCGAATTCAAGGGTGCCCGTCAGAGAAGAATACAGTCTCTATTGAAAAGACTCCCACATGAAGCCCATTGTGCTATCCCCTAATTTTAGCTCGAATTCAGGCATGCTAACATATTTTAAATGGGGGATCTGTGTGCACCCTCACTCATTGCATACAAGCCATTCTCCTGCTATGTGGAAACCTCCCATTTCTCTTCCCTACTGTGTCTTTGGTCAACAGTTATAAACTCTTTCTCAGACAGCTGGTTGTATATTAAAATCTATTTATAACAGTCAACGGACAACTGCTTGTTTATGGGGAATCATGGCAATTTTTGCTTAGGAAGGACAATTGGGGCATTTCTTCTGTTGTGGAGCGGGTTCAGCTGCTGGACTCCACAAACATTGCCTCACTTGTCTTCTTACATTCTGTGGACTGAGGTTACCCTGGGTGCTAATGATGAATTCAGACCCGGCACAGACTGCTGGTTCTTCAGTCAAGGTTTTTGGGGGCTGGACAATGGAAAACATGAAACAATTATACTTTGTGAGGAACAAGGAAGTATAAAAGTACCCATAGTTGTGAGGAACAGCATACTATACTCAAAATCTGAGTACAGTTCATGAAAATGTAGATCCTTCCCCAACCCATATCCCCCCACTGACACTTCCATGGCTCTATTTAAAATAAGACCATATAATAACTTGTTAGCTTTGGAAACAAAACAAAATAAAATAAAAACTGTCTATTTTGGTAGGTCTTGAGGTGGTTTTTTTTCAGAATTTTTTTTTTACTAGAATATAATACAAAACTAAAATCTGGATGTGAATGGGCAGTGAAATAAATATGTAAACGGGAAAAAATCTGGATTCCTAGAGGATGTCTTAAATCATGTTTTTGTAAACCAGCTCTAACTTTAATGTGATGACTTTGCCCCCTTCCCCAATTTTTTTGATAATAGAATGGGTAATGAGATTTAATTTTAAAATAGCATGTATTCAGTTTTTAACATAAGAAGACAGAAAAAAATTAAAATGGGCTATATTCTCACTGCCCAGGTAACAGTTGTTCTATTAAAAAGATACTGTCACTAGTATATAGTTAGAAAGCTCAATTGGACAGCTTTAAACTAAATTTGAAAACTAAACATAACTGTTCATGATTATCACCAGAAAAAAAATTACCAGAAAAAAATTGTGTATGTGTATCTTACACATATATAGCTATATCTGTATCCATGGAGAAATTTTTTGTTTCGTTTTAAGAGTTTATTTCTTTGAGAGAGAGAGTGGGAACGGGGGGGAGGGGCAGAGGGAGAGGGAGAAGCAGACTCCCTGCTGAGCAGGGAGCCCTCCATTACAGGACCCTGAGATCATGACCTTAGGCGAAGGCAGATGCTTAACTGATGGAACCACCTAGGAGCCCCTCCATGGAGAAGTTTTAAACAAGTCTATTTAAATACTGAAATGGACCTTGTCCACCTCCTTGTTAACTAATTCTGATTTCAATTTATTCCACCTCATTATAAAACTGAGTATATTTTGGGGCGCCTGGGTGGCTCAGATGGTTAGGCGTCTGCCTTCGGCTCGGGTCATGATCCCGGGGTCCTGGGATCGAGGCCCACATCGGGCTCCCTGCTTGGCGGGGAGCCTGCTTCTCCCTCTCCCTCTACTGTTGCCCCTGCTTGTGCTCTCTCGCTCTATCAAATAAATAAATAAAATCTTAAAAAAAAAACAAAACTGAGTATATCTTATTCATTTTATTGTGTCTTTTCTAAAAAGTTATAATAATTACAGTGAACATGATTTTGAGTGACTTTTTATAGTTAAGAAGTTATATAATTTATAAATTAAGTTTTTAAAATTCTTAGAGTCACTTTGTTTTTCAAAGCAGTAAGTTATTCCTAAGTAACTACTTATTCCAGTTTAGATGCTTTTGCTTAATTTAATAAATTTTTTTAAAATTTTATTTATTTAATTGTCAGAGAAAGAGCACAAGCAGGGGGAGCGGCAGGCAGAGGGAGAAGCAGGCTCCCTGCTGAGCAAGGAGCCCGATGTGGGACTCGATCCCAGGATCCTGGCATCATGACCTGAGCTGAAGGCAGACGCTTAACTGACGGAGCCACCCAGGCACCCAATTTAGTAACTTTTTGAACGATTGTTAAACTCTTGCTTTCGTGTGTGTGTGTGTGTGTGTGTGTGTGTGTGTTTGAAGACCAGTTTGGACAAGAAGCAGCCTTGTGTTGCTGAAACAATTTGTTCTTAATTCTGTGTATTTTGGAACTTCTTTCCAGAAACACCATGGTAAACCCTATCCTTTTTTTTTTCCGTATGGCCTCTTTGAGATTTGGTCCTTGTGCATTTTTCTTTCCATCTCTGCAGCAAAATGTAAATTAATAATGAGGTGCACATGAGTGAAGCCAAAGTCCTTTCAAGAGGAGACTGTATAGCAATATCATGGTTTCAGTTCTTACGTTTTTCTTAAAGTTTCAGATTCTTCTGGGATGCAGAACTGCAAAAGCTTTCTGTAGAGGTTGGAATCAGTTTCAGGTTGTTCAGATAAGGTCATCATTCTCATTCCTGATTCTCACTAGAAGCAGAGGTGAAGGTTGAGCTACTTAAAGCTTTTTCTTGTGGCCACATAGATGTTAAACTGTCAAAGATGGGGAGAGAGAACAGTCACTTCATCTCAAAAGTCCTTTTTTTGTGGATTTGTCAGTGAAAAGTAGTGAAAGTTTTACATTGACTTATGCCTCTGTGAGCTATTTGAGGTGGAGATGAATAAATAAAATGGGAAGATAAAGATTTAAATGGGTTAAAAGAAGTATTTTCAGAATTGTGTCCCATATGTGCATATAGAATAAGAATAAGGGAGTAGTCAGTTAAAATAATAGTGGTATATCATTTTTTTAAAAAGATTTTATTTATTTATTTGAGACAGAGAGAATGAGAGAGACAGAGAGCACATGAGAGGGGGAGGGTCAAAGGGAGAAGCAGACCCCCCCGCTGAGCAGGGAGCCCGATGCGGGACTTGATCCCGGGACTCCAGGATCATGACCTGAGCTGAAGGCAGTCGCTTAACCAACTGAGCCACCCAGGCACCCTATAGTGGTATATCATTTTTAAACAAAAACCTAGATATGCTAGTTTTGGGCCAAATGTTAATATGTTTTTACTGGTGAACAAATCAGTGTGGTTTTCTGTTTAGCAGTTAGAAGGTCTGAGATTTTTAAAAACTGAACACTTTTTGAGCAATAAGAACTATGTATAAATGTCTTCCACAGACTGTAATGTAACTTGTAGAAAACAGAAGCTACTTCTCAAGGTCACACAGTCCCCAAGATACAGAATGATCTTGTATCTGGAAGAACACCTAAGAAACCAGCAAAATTCCTATCAGGCAATTTTGGAGCAGGAGGGGTCCAACAAGTTTTCCTTTCTTTATTCTTAAAAATCACTTATAGGATAGGTTCCCAGGAACAATGAATGGTGATTTTGAGCATCCTTTTTCTTTCCTTTTCTTTTCTTGTCTTTTCTTCTATCTTTTCTTTTTAGTTTTCTTTTTCCCCTTTTTTGTTGAAACCACAGAGAGAGTGGTTTCCCAAACTCACTGGAATAAAAGAATAGAACATGTTTTTGCCAAAGCTTTCGAGGAAACTTTGGAAGGGTGAAGGGGGAGGTGGATCATTCAGGGAAGTGACTTAAGGTCATTGGTGACAGAGCAGAGAATGAATGAGAGAGACAGAGAGAAGAGTAAACCTAGGACAAGAGCTGTAGGTGCTGCTGGTTGGAGTAGGAATCCTGGGGAGCTGAATCCATTCAGAAGCCGTGGGTGTTCTTAGGACCATTTAACGCATTCTTCTCCATGCTGGCTTAGTTGGGCTAAGTTGGGCTTGGGGCCACCCAGACACAGTACATTAGAATCTCTGTAGGAAGGTTTGCTGTATTTAAAATCCTGTCTAGATGTGCCTAGGTGGCTCAGTTGGGTAAGTGACTGACTCTTGATGTCAGCTCAGGTCATGATTTCAGGGTCTTGAGATCAAGCCCCCTGTTGGGCTCTGGGCTGAGTGTGGAGCCTGCTTGGGAATTCTCTCTCTCCTTCTCCCGGTGCCCCTCCTCCCTGCTCTCTTTCTCTTAAAAAAAAAATCCTGTCTATGTAATTTTAATGGGCAGCCATGAAATCAGCTTCTGATCAGGGAACTAACATCTAGGTTTTGAGGGAGTGACTATTCCAGAAAAGATCTTGTAAATTCCAGCATGGAAAGATTCTTAGGTGTTAACCTTGGGTAACACTCCAGCTAATGCCTACTTCATGGAGTTGTTGGGAAGAGTATCCTTGTGGTTGAGCTCAGAGGTTTGGAATCAAATACACTGGGTTCAGATCTAATTATCAGTTGTGTGTTCTTAGGCCAGGTTGTTTAATTTCCTTAAGCCTCAGTTTCCCCATTTGTAAAATGGGGGCAAAAATATTTGTAAGAAGCATTTAGTTCTTTACCTGCTCTGAGTATGCTACTTGACATATGGAAAGCATGCAAAAATTGTAGCGCTCTCTTCCTCCCCTTCTCTTATTACTATTATGCTATTTAATGCCTAACAAAATGTATAAAAACCTAAATGTTAACCTTTCTTTCCATTTCTTTTTTAAAAAATATTTTATTTATTTATTTATTTTAGAGAGAGGGTGCCTGTGTGTGCTCATGTGTGTGCACACGTGTGTGTGGGGAAGGGGCAGAGGGAGGAGAGAAAGAATCTCAAGCAGACTCCATACTGAGCCAGGAGGCTGACAAGGGGCTCGATCTCACGACCCTGAGATCATGACCTGAGCCAAAATCAAGAGTCAGATGCTTAACTGACTGAGCCACCCAGGTGCCCCTGTGGCACATTATTTTATTATGATACGTATACTTTATAATGTGTAATGTCTTCTGCCTCTTGATTTTTTTTTTCTCTTAATGTTGGCAGAATAGTGAAAGGACTAAATGCTGCTTGTCTTGGTAGGGTTTAAGCCAGATCAAATGTGACAACCCTTTCTAGGAAGAAAGATTAATGACATCACCACCACCTAGATAATAACTGACTATGCTAAGCACCTCACATGGACTGCCCAATTCAATCTTTACAGCATCCCTTTGAGGACATTAATAGAATTGCCTCTATTTTTTTGATAAGGAAATGAAGGTTTACAGAAGCCAAGTCATTTGCCCAATGTCAGAAAGCCAGCCTGAGGTGGAGGAGGAAGAATTCTAACTCAGGCAGGCTGGTTGGGATTAGCTCTGCCTCTTTGCTAAACAGGCCTCACTCGCTGTGGGTCAGTGTCAGTTTCAAGGTCCTCCAAGGCAACTCTGAGGGAAAAGGGAGCACCAAGAAGCCTTTTTCTCTGAGTTGCTAAGTATCAGTTTCCTCATATATAAATTACTACTTAATGGCACACTTTTTACACTGCTATTTTTGGGCATGGTATATTATGTTCCTGTGGTTACATTATTTATGTATATCTGCACATCTCTGAAAACCTGTATGTAAGAAGAGTGATAAAAAGGCAATGAGAAGGGATGCCTGGGTGGCTCAGTCAGTTAAGCGGCTGCCTTCGGCCCAGGTCATGATCCCAAGGTCTTGGGATTGAGTCCCACATCGGGCTCCTTGCTCAGCAGGGAGCCTGCTTCTTCCTCTCTCTCCCTCTGCTTGTGCTCTTTCTGTCAAATAAATAAAATCTTAAAAAAAAAAAAAAAGGCAATGAGAAGTCCTGAGAAAAATAATACTGATTTTATGTTTTAAGATTTATTTTCTTGTATAAAACAGGTACAAAAATCAGAATATAAGGCAGCATGTACAGTATTGTTGCCTATTTTAAAATGCATTTACATATAGAAATGTACAGAAGAAAGTAAATACTAAATGTTAATGCCAAAATGTTGACAGTGGTTATCTTCTACAAGGTATGCTTGGGTTGACTATCACTTTATTTTTATGATCCTTTGAATTTTTTTTTTTTACCTTAGAATAGGCATGTGTTACTTTTATGATCAGAAAAATTTAAAAAAAAAATGTCCATTGTAGAAAATTTGGAAAATCCAGGGAAGTATAAAGAAGAAAATAACAATTATCCCATACCTACCACTCGGTTAAAAATGCTAACATTTTGGCCAATTTACTTTCAGTCATCTCTTTATATATGTCTATTATGTGATCATAGGTTATGTATAATTTAGGGAACTCAGTTTCTTTTCTTTCTTTCCTTTTTTTGGGATACATACATTTTAAGCATTTTATGATATTAAAAACTCTTCTTAGGTGTTAAATAGCTACATAATAAATTATATATACAGTTTACTTGAATATTGTACTATTTTTTTCTACTTTTTTATAGTGAGCATCAGTGATATACTAAACATCTTTGTTCATGAATCTTGGTCCGTATTTCAGAATTTTTTCTGGATTCCCAGAATTACTGGATTAAAAGTTATCTGTTGCTATGGAACAGACTGATCCAAAATTGAGAGACTTAAAATAATTTATTGACATTCATGATTCTGTGGGCTGAATGAGCTGAACTTGGCAGTTCTAGTTTCTGATCTCATGCAGTCAAGTGGAGGCAGGGGCTAAAGTTATCTGAAGGCTTCAGTGGGCTGGACATTTAACAGGGCTTCTTCACACATGTCTGGTGTCTCTGTGCTCTTCCACATGGCCTCTCCCCAGTGAAGTGGCCTAGATTTCTTCCATGGCACTCAGGGCTCCAAGAGTAGGAAGGAAAGCTATCAGTCCCTTCAAGGCCAGGGCCCAGAGCTGGCACAATGTCACTTCTACCATATTCTGTTACTGAAAGCAGTAACAACCAGCCTAGATTACACTTCCTGATGGAAGAAGAGTGGCATGTACCTGCAGGGAGGGTAGGAATTGATGGCAGTCACTTTGGAGTTAAGCTACCACAGATGACTTTTGAAAACATATTCAAATATAGTTTGGTACAGTTTTTTTTTTTTAAAGATTTTATTTATTTATTCATTAGAGACAGAGAGAGACAGAGAGGCAGAGGGAGAAGCAGGCTTCCCGCGGAGCAGGGAGCCCGATGCGGGACTTGATCCCAGGATCCTGAGATCATCACCTGAGCCGAAGGCAGACGCTTAACGACTGAGCCACCCAGGCGCCCAGTTTGGTAGTTTTAAGCAAACTTGTGAAGTGGTTGAATACTTATGAAATTACACAGAAATTTTTGTCAGAAAGAAATCTTAGTAATGCCCCTTAAAGGAGGATGAGGGAGAGAAGCAGACCTATCAAGACTGGCTCTCCTTGGGGCGCCTGGGTGGCTCAGTTGGTTAAACGACTGCCTTCGGCTCAGGTCATGATCCCGGAGTCCCGGGATCAAGTCACGTATCAGGTTCCCTGCTCAGCAGGGAGTCTGCTTCTCCCTCTGACCCTCCTCCCTCTCATGCTCTCTGTCTCTCATTCTCTCTCTCACAAATAAATAAAATCTTAAAAAAAAAAAAATTAAAAAAAAATTAAAAAAAAAAAAAAGACTGGCTCTCCTTAGCAGCCCTAAATATATAGTGAGGGCATAGCTGGGATGGAGTACTAACTAGATTGCGATTCTGTTGCATGACTTGTCATGCCTCAGGCAAACATGGAGCTTTCTCATTATCTGAAGTTCAGCTCAGGCTGTCCCTGGCCAATGTAGACCTCCAGGGCCAAACCACAACCTGTGCAGAGGTGCCAGGAGAGGGGGTCGGGGATGCTGGCAGAGCATTGTCCTGGGGCAGCCCTGGAGGGACAAGGACAAGCTGTCACTGGAAAGAGATTTGAGATAGGGCTGTGAGGGGAAGAAAGGGAGGCACAGGACAAGGTGAATGAGACAGAGATACTCAACTCTGGCCTAAATATACAGTATATCTATAGTGCTTATCTTACAGTGGGCATAAGTCCACTATGCCTGTCTTTCTGGAAATGGTTGTCGTTTTGCTTGGTGTGAACCCTCTACCCAAGGATCAGAAATCTAGCATTCTGCCCTGGTGGAAATGCACCCACAAGGTATTAGGAGGCTCTGAAATACTTCAGGAACAAGAAAAGTAAGGATTCCTCCTTCATCTCCCTCGTATATTCCTCTGCCCTGCTTATACCTCTCTAGAGCTCCCCTCTTCCCTTCACTCCTGCCCTCCACTGAAGCAATCCCACCATCCTTAGTCCCAAAATCTTCATGAAATCAGGGGAAGTAGTGATTAGGACCTTCTGGAGCTCACTACTCAGATTCAAAGTCTGCCTCTACCACTTAATAGCTGTGAGTTTTGGTAGCTTACGTAGTTTTTCTGAGCCTTGGCTCTCTCTTCTATAAAAAGGGGATTTAAAGGATAGTCTTACCTATTTGGTTGTAGTGAGGATTGAATGAGTTAATTCATATAGCTTCTTAGAACTATGTGTGGCACACAATAAACACAATGCATTAGTTATTTTAACTTTGTATCAATTTTTTCAAACTTAAAATTTTTTTGAGTTTTAAATAGATTTTATTGTTTTAGAGCAGTTTTAGGTTTCCAACAGAACTGAGCAGAAGGTACACAGATTTCCGGATTATCCCCTGCCCCCCAAATATGCATGGCTTCCCTCACTATCAACATCCCTTACCAGAGTGGCACATTTGTTACAATTGTTGAATCTACAGTTGACACATCCTTATCACCCAGAGTTCATAGTTTACATTAGGGTTCATCCGTCGTATTGCACATTCTGAGGGTTTTGACAAATGTCTATTAAGGTATCATGCAGCCTAGTTTTGCTGCCTTAAAACCCTTTGTTCTCCATTTGTATCAATTTTAATAACAGCTTGCCTAAAATTGTAGATAGTAGACATTTCTTAGGTGTGCTTTTTTCCCTCTTCTAAACCAAAGCCGGGTTAGTTTATGTGGCTTGTACAGTTACTCCACAGAGCCAGACATAGCACAGTGCAAAAAGCATACTGAATAACTGGTAGGCCACGTGGGCAGATGAATGAACAAGATCTATGGATGGACATAAAAGACTCAAACTGACATGAGATTTTAATTTTTTTATGCTTAGTATTTTCCACATTTTTCTCCTGTGAGCATATCATTTTTTTTTTAAGATTTTATTTATTTATTTGACAGAGGGAGACACAGTGAAAGAGGGAACACAAGCAGGGGGAGTGGGAGAGGGAGAAGCAGGCCTCCCATAGAGCAGGGAACCTGATGCGGGGCTCGATCCCAGGACCCTGGGACCACGACCTGAGCCGAAGGCAGACGCTTAACGACTGAGCCACCCAGGCACCCCAACATATCATTTTTATAATCAGTAAATAAACAACATTGAAGGTGATTTTTGTGGGGTGTTTTTTTTTTTGGCCTTAAACTTGTTCTTCGTTTCTCAGCCCCTTCCTCACTCACTAATTCTTAGCCCTGGCTCATCTTTTGGCAGTGATCACCATGTTATCTGGGGCAGGAAGTACTGGGTTTTTCAGTTAGTGTTCACTTGTATAGTAGTTAAGGGCACAGACCAGAGCCAAATGCTTAGGTCTGAATCTCAGTCCTTCCGGTCCTAGCTGTGTGAACTTGCGTAAGTAGCTTACTTCTCTGTGCCTGCTTTGTTTCATCTGTAAAATGGGTAAAATGATGGTAACATACTCACTGGGATTTGTGAGGATTATCTGAGTTAGTACATGTAAAGAACTTAGACAGTGACCAGCACATAATGTCTGCTTATAAGTGGTACCTATACAGCTTTCTAGGGTACCCAGAATCAGCCCAAAGAAATTCTGTTCCAGTTAAGCACTGTCGAGTGTCTGTTTGGGCCCTGCCCCATGCACTTGCACACCCATACAGTAGCCTGAAGAAGTACGATTCTGACAAAAGAAGTTGCATTTTCCAGTTTTTATACACATTTAACTGTAGGCTTCTGTTACCTTTTGAACTAAAGCTGCTTTATAATATAATAAACACATCAAGGAAATAATTAGAGATTAGATTGCAAGGCAGATTATAAAGGGGGAATCTGCTCCTTTGATCCCCCTTTGGCCCTTTAATAGCAACAGCAAGATGTAACAAGACCACAATGTGAGTTGAACCACTGCTGAAATTGTTTAGTCGGAGATGGTCCAGGCAGGTCTTATCACTCTATATCCCAGCTCATCTTGGCATGGGGTATGAGAATTTTGTATGGTTGGAGGTTATCACCATCCCAGCCAAAGTGCCAATCACTAGATCCTTCATTGTTAGAGAAATGTTCAGTGTTGTGACTTCTGCCAACTGCAGTCAAACCCGAAGTTAAGTCCAAATCCAAACCTTTTTGGTTATTATTATGCTTCTGTTAGCCTGGGGTTTCCCCAAAGTTCCTACACTGATTTGGTCAGTATAAAAAAATCTCCAAATAAAATGGTCCTATTTGCAAGTAATGGCTGATGTGTTCCTTTACAAAAATGACCTCATTCAATAAATAGTTTTGAGTAGCTACTGGTTCCAGATACTGAGGTGGGAGCAAGGATACAGTGATGAATAGGCCAGTGAAGATTTCTTTTTTCATGGAGCTTGCAATCTGGCCAAGAGTCAAAGACTGACTTGTGAATCAGTGATACTCAGTTCCTCAACACAGAGATAAAATAAAAGCCCCACATCTTGCAGGATTTTTTGTAAAGCCCCAGGGTTGTTTCCGTGATTCGAGGTCAAATCTCAAATAGGAGGGTCTAATCAACTCTCTCTCTTCCCCTCCCCTTCTCTTCAACCCCTTTCTTTGCCACACTGACTTCCTGTTCAAAATCTGGGGATAGCGCTTTCGATTGGTGGATGTATTAGTCTGGATTTTCCAGAGGAACAGAACCAGTAGGATATATATAATTTATTGTAAGGAATTAGATAATAAAGAATTAGATTTATTACAAGGAATGTGTCATATAGTTATAGAGGCTGAGGAGTCTCAAGATCTGCTGTTGGCAAGTCTGCAGACCGAAGAATGCTGATAGTCTCATTCCAACTCAGAGTCCTAAGAACCAGGAAAGCCAATAGTATAAGTTCCAGTCTGAGCCTGAAGATGGGAGAAGACAGATGTCTCAGCTTGAGGAAGGTCAGGCAGAAAGAACAAATTTTTTCTCCCCTGCCTTTTTATTTTATTCAAGCTTTCCGTGGATTGGACAAGACCCACCCACATTGGAGAGGGCAATCTGCTTTATTTAGTCAATGGATTGAAATGCTAATCTCATGCAGAAACAACCTCACAGGCACACTACATACCCAGAATATTGTTTAACCAAATATCTGGCAGCCTGTGGCCCAGTAAGTTGACACATCAAATAAGTCATCACAGCCATCATGTACCCAAATTCTAGCTGCAAGGGAGGCTGGGATAATAAATATCTGACCTTTGAAGCTTATATAATGAGAGATGGGTTCTGTGTCTTAAGATGAGAGATTCCTTAAACTTGTAAAAGAAGGGTTAGATCTTGGGTCACCTAAAAAGAATGGCAGACGTTTCCTGAAATCTAGAATCCAGTTTTCTTGATTCTAAGTCTTGTGCCTTTTTTTTTTTTTTTTTTTTACTACATCTTGGTTGTCACTTTTTTCCCCCTTTATTTTCAGAAAACAGGCTGGTAGGGTGAGAGAGCATGGAGAATTCCATTCTTGAGTGTGTATTTAATTATTTCTACACTGGAGCAAATGCCATGGATTGATCTTTTTTTTTCTTTTCATGGGAATTCAAGCCCCACTCTCTTTGGCAGAAAGTCCTAACTATTTTTGGAAGTTGGAAAAAAATTCAGAGAATCTGGTTCACTTTTGGTCATGTACAGTAATGTTATTTTTATGTATCTAGGACAGTGACATGGTCAGTGCTTATTTTTAATTGGCTTTCTGGGGACACGGGTGGGCTGTGAGGTCAGGAACAAGACGGCAGTCACTCACAATTGGCTGGGATCCTGTCCCTTAGGTCTGTACTCTCTGTCACAAACCCTTTTCTCCCTGAGTGCCTGAGATTGCTTCCCTTCAGAGCATACCAGGCCTCTCTCTTTGGTCTTCCTATTTCCTTTTGATTCCAACTAGAATGTTCTCCAAGGGTTGGGAGAAAGTGCTCTAGTCCAAGAAACAGGACACCAGCATTTGAGCTGTAGCTCTTTCACTTAATCACTGTTAGTGTTGAGCAAGTTACTTACTCACTTGGAATCTCAGTTTCTTTATCTGTGAAACAAAGTTACTGGATTAGATAATGCCTAAACAGAGGACTTTTGTCTGAAAATCATCATACCCAAGTAAAAATGACTTTAAAAATAAGGGACATATAATGTCAAAATAAAAACTGTGGATTTAAGATTATTTCATGGATTGGTTCAACAGCTCAATGTTATGATCAAGGACACAGACTCTTTTGTCTTATCATGCTGTCATCTTTAGTTTGATGTCTCTCCTGATGGTTGAAGATGGCTGCCGTGGTTTCAGGCATCAAGAGTGTACTTCCTTGTAAGGTTTTTGTGTGTGTGTGTGTGTTGCTGTTTTTAAATCAGGGAGGAAATCTTTCATAGAAAAGCTCAGCAAACTTCTCCTTAGGTTCCATGCTGTAGTCACAAAGGAAGGTAGGAAAATGACTATTAGACATTTGGAGCCTGCATAGTGTGATGTCAGGCTTTATCAATGAGAATAAAGACCCACAAAATCCTTTCAATTTCCAACATTCTTTGATGTTTACAGTGAATACAAGGATCAGGCTTTGGCATTGCTACTTGAGTGTTGGGTCTTGTGTGACTTTGGAAGAACAGTGGCCTTTTTTTTTTAAGATTTTATTTATTTATTTGACAGAGACACAGTGAGAGAGGCAACACAGGCAGGGGGAGTGGGAGAGGGAGAAGCAGGCCTCCCACCGAGCAGGACGCCCGATGCGGGGCTCGATCCCAGGACCCTGGGATCATGACCCGAGCCTAAAGAAGGCAGACGCTTAACGACGGAGCCACCCAGGCGCCCCGAACAGTGGCCTTCTGCTATGAAAGGTACATGAAGTGAATCTTGACAATACTCTTGAGAAAGTTTTTCATGAGGGAAGTAATAAATTGCCTGTTTAGGGGTATAATTTCCCTTTTTAAAATACAGAAACATAGAGATACACACAGTATATGTTTCTCATGAAGTTTATATTTTTTTCATATTTCTTTCTGTAAAGCATCCTAATCACATGGCAAGGTTGTAAGTATCCCATTTACCCTGATCATAGATTGGGTTCTCTGGAAACAGACCTTGAGACAGGGACTAAAACCTGTAGTTCTCTGTAATTCTTCTGAGACTTTCCATCAATTCACATGGCATCTTTTCCTATTACCGATAGTTCCAACACCATAGTGTCTACAGACCATATGGCCTTAGTGGCAGGGTTACTTTTACCACAGCCTGGACCTGCTATAGAGCCCTTTTCCATCTAGGCCACCCAGAAATCTGGCAGCCTTTTGTATCACCCAGTATGTGGGCTGTCAAAGTATCCTTGTATGTGGGTATGTTGTCTCCAGAACCTCAAGAAGTTCACCAGGCTTGTGTTTCTTACTAATGATGTAGCATGGTCCTTTCTCCTATGGACTTGTCCACAACTTCAGTCTGTGGGTTTACTGGCTCAGGTCCAGAAACTGGGCAAGGAGTGGGACATTTTATTGGGATGAGTGCCCTCCAACTCCCAGTTACCTGTCCTTAACTTTCTGCTGGTACAAGTGGAGTAGTACTTTCTTTCTTTCCTCCCTTTCTTTCTTTCTCCTTTTCTTTCTTTCTTTCTTTCTTTCTTTCTTTCTTTCTTTCTTTCTTTCTTTCTTTCTTTCTTTCAGTATCAGTGGACTGGTAAAGTGTAGGAACATTTCAGCTATATTAAATTTTTTTTTGGCGGGGGGTGTCTGGTTTTACCATTTTGAGTCTTTGTACTTTGTAGCATTGTAGTTAAGTATTCAGATTTTGATATCAAAGAGGCATGAGCTAATCATAGCTCAGGCACTTACAATCTTTTGGTAAATCACTCTTCCTGAGCCTCAATTTCTTTGTTAGTAATATGGGAATAATAATACCTACCTAAATGATTGGGGAGAAAATAAGGAATGTACATACAGTGCTTAGAACATTATCTTCAACATACAGTTTAATAATGAAATACACATTATAATTATCTTCCCACCTCTCTTTTAGGCTATAATAAGGTAGGGACCAAGCTGTATTCATTTTTTTTTTAAATCACTTACCATGGCTAGCATAATGTTATGAACTTTATAGACACTGAGTATTTAAGATAACTTGAAGTAACTTCAGTAGTACTTTAGTTTCCCTCAGTTGAAATGCCTCGTACAAATTCAAGATATAATAAGAATTACATACTAATTTTAGATCATGCTTTTGATTCCCTATAATAGAATAAACATTTTGGAAGTTATTTGACAGTAGTGTTGGGTTTTTTTTGAGTCAACTCTTGAGTGCTTGCTAAGTCCCCTTTGTGAACTTGGTGAAAGCATGATGCAAGATTGAGGTGGGGCAAATGGAGTGAAACCAATCACAGCCACAGACACACAGCTGCAATTTGGCCTCATTAGCACAGTGCCCTAATTAAGTGCCAAGTAGTTATTATCAATAATTCAAGTATCCATATTGAGCTGATCGCCTGAGCAAGAGATGGAGGGTCCAGTGGCAAAGGTAGAAATAAGCCATAGTAGAAACTGCCACTGTTCTAATAAAATGGTTCACCCAGTATGAATGCTCTCTGCACTGCAGGAAGCTTCTTAATTTCATTTTTACCTGTAATTGAATGAAGCCTTAATAACACTGGGGCTTGGGCTATGCTTCTGTCAAAGTGTATGTAGTTCTATAAATCAGGATCCAACAGAAGGTCTTCTTATAGAACAAAGACACAGAAGACAAGGCAGCTGGGGTCACAGATCAATTCAAAGTAGCACATTTTAAAAAATAAGTATTATAGAGCACTTTCTATAATACAAATATAGACCTAACAATCAAATTGAAAGTAGTTAAGAGTTCTGCTTCCAGTCATTAATTATAGGTGTTATCAGCATACTGCTGGGTAGGGTAAAATGGGCAAGTGAATCAGTATTCAAAATTTATTTTTAAAAAATGACCAAACGCATGTTTAGAATATATTTTTGTAACTAAAAGCTACCGTGGAAAAGCTTTTCTAGTAAACTTTTACTTATTTTCTTCTTTCTTTCTTTTTTTTTTTTTTTAAAGATTTTATTTATTTATTTGACAGAGAGAGACACAGCGAGAGAGGGAACACAAGCAGGGGGAGTGGGAGAGGGAGAAGCAAGCTTCCCGCTGAGCGGGGAGCCCAATGTGGGGCTCGATCCCAGGACCCTGGGATCATGACCTGAGCTGAAGGCAGACGCTTAACGACTGAGCCACCCAGGCGCCCCTATTTTCTTCTTTCTTGTTGCTGATATTTACTCAGTATTTACTGTCATCACTCTTCTCACTAACTTCCCAGATATTATCAACAATATAGATTAAAAAAATGGCTTGTATTTATTTATTTTTTTTTTGGTGGGGTATGGTGCAAGGTTGGTGGTGGATAGAGAGGTGGGATATGAACCTGGATGCTGAAATCCGCCAGAATCCCTGGCATAGAAGAAAACACATCAGGTTGAGAGTATTCAAATCTCAAATTTGTCCACTGACTTAACTAAGTTAGCTAAACCTTGGGTGCCTCATTTTCTCCATCTATAAAGTGGAATTACTTACAGATATTATATGTACCACAGGAATTGCTGATAGATAAATCATGTAGGGTATGTGGGGAAACTTTGTAACAGTGCCTCTTAAGTATTTTCTGTACACAGCACAAAAGACCTTGTATATCCCTTACCCCAGCTGTTCCTTCTTATTACCCAAACTAGCACCAACAAAAATCTAATTAGAATCAACAGAATGAGAGGTGCTACTTCTGTGTAATAAGAATGAGGTTTTAAAAAATACAGCATAACAAAAGAAATTCACATCAAAAATGAGAAGCGCAAAGTTATACTGTAAACATGTATTTTTGGATCCATACAATGAGATGTTTATTCAAGATCTGGGGGCCCAGTTTTGGGATGTGGGGAGGTGAGGAGCTACTTAGCTCCTCTCTTGAAACTTCATTGTAAATATGGGACTGGAGCATGGCTGTATGTGCTGAAAGAGATCTAAAAATATGTTAATAAAGAAGTCTTGCCAACTAAGCCACAGGGACAGTGAGGGGACCCCCAGTGGTATGTGGCATAACCGTGTCCTCATTGGAAATACCTAACTCTTAGATGCTAGCAATATCTGCCCAAGTTCCCTTTTGCCTGAGGCTATCTGGAATGCCAGATACCAGGCCTCTCTTCCCTTCCTGGGGCTCCTGGCATTTCCACTGCCTACCAGATGTGGTAATTGGGTGATTGGGAGATTGGGCACTGGCTCCAAATCAACTAGGTCAGGTCTGTCATTGATATTTCTGGGTTCTTCCCATCTCATCTTCCTAACTTTCTTCTGCAACTACCCCTCTCCACAGTCATGGTTACTATCATCTATCATATGATGACATACAAAGAGAGTAACACAATTTTTTAAATGAAAATGACATTTCAACACATAACATTTGATCCTCAGTCAAGAGTTTCCATTCTGGTAAGCCTTCTGCTCAGCAACCACACTCCAGAATTGCATAGCTGTTGTCTCCTAAAGAACGCAATTCACACATGATGAGTTTTTATATGAGCTGAATCTACTCCACTGGTTCTCAAAGTGTAAGCCACAGACCAATGGGGTCTGTGAGACTTCTTCAGGGGGCCAGCGAGTTCAAAACAATGTTTATAATAGTAAGAGCTTACTTTTTATCTGTGTTGACATTTGCATAGATGGCACAAAAGCAATAGTTGGTAAAGCTACTAGTCACTCAACAGAAATATAGGCAGCAGCACCAAACTGGACCAGTTGTAATTATATTTATTATTTACCACCACACAGTTGGCACAATTTTTTAATATTCTTTGTGATGAAATGGAAGTCTGCTTCATGAAGCACTTCTGTTGTAAATTGAGGTATGTCATCTTGAAAAAAGGAAATCATAAAATTTTTTGAATTTGGAACACCATCTTTACTTGAAGGAATGGCAAACCATTGATATTTAAATTTGGGTATTTGGCAGACATTTTCTTTAAAATGAACAAAGGAAGACTGCTACTTTCAGAAAAACAACTGGCAGTATTTTTGCCAGTGTTAAAACCTGAGATTTCCAACAAAGAAGAAATTATAAAAACTTGTGTCTGTCACCGTGAGCTTGATAGCTTCCCAATGTTTAAAGATTTTTTTATGAGATCAGTGTTACATTAATGAATATTATATGCTAGTGTGATTATAATAAATGTCAACTTTGGCTATTGTATAAAGAAATGTGTCAACATTTGGAAGATTTTCATAACTGTAGTGAATTAACACTTTCCAAATGATAGTGCATAGTTTTACATTATAACATGGGTAAAAGACCAATGGATTTTAGTATAACCGTATGAAAAAAATTTTTAAGATTTATTTATTTGAGAAAGGGAAATAGTGTGCGCTTGTTGGGAGGGAGGGGCAGGGGAGAGGGAGAAAGAATTCCAAGCAGACTCTGCGCTGAATGTGGAGCCCAATGCAGGGCTCCATTTCATGACCTTGAGATCACAACCTGAGCCCAAACCAAGAGTTAGACGCATAACCGACTGCACCATCCAGGCATGGCAACAGTATGAAAAATTTGTTGATAGGATTTTGTTTTAGATTCTACATTGCAACTAATTTTTATATTTTTAAAATTTATTTTTTAAAGATTTTATTTAATTTGTCAGAGAGAGAGAGAAAGAGAAAGAGCACAAGAAAGGTGTGAGACAGGCAGAGGGAAAGCAGGCTCCCCACTGAGCAAGGAGCCTGATGTGGGGCTCGATCCCAGGACCCTGGGATCATGACCTGAGCCCAAGGCAGATGCTTATCAACTGAGCCACCCAGGAGCCCCAGAGACTGTATCTTTTTCATATACTTTAACAAAACAACATATCAGAACAATTTGAATATAAAAGGAGGACTCAGTTGTCCTTTAAGCCAGACATTAAAAAGATTGACAAACATTTAAACAGTGCCACTCTTCTCACTAATTTTTGTTTGTTTTGGAAAATACACTGTTTGTTAAAATATGTTAATGTATAATGGGTTTTTTTTTAATGAATAAATATTAAAAAAATTTTTTTAGTTTCCAATACAGTGAATATTGATAGATATAACCTACATAAAAACAAGTTATTTGAAGTCTTCATTAGTTTTTAAGCTGTGTGAAAAGCTCCCAAGACCGAAATATTTCACAAGCACTAGTCTGTTAGATAGATGCAATGGATAAAGAAGATGTGGTATATATGTACAATGGAATATTATGCAGCCATCAAAAAACGAAATCTTGTCATTTGCAACAACATGGATAGAACTAGAGGGTATTATGCTAAGTGAAATAAGTCAATCAGAGAAGGACAAGTATCATATGATCTCACTGATATGAGGAATTCTTAATCTCAGGAAACAAACTGAGGGTTGCTGGAGTGGTGGGGAGTGGGAGGGATTGGGTGGCTGGGTAATAGACTTTGGGGAGGGTATGTGCTATGGTGAGTGCTGTGAATTGTGTAAGACTGATGAATCACACACAGACTTGTACCTCTGAAACAGATAATACATTATATGTTAAAAAAAAAAGTAGGAAGGGGAAAATGAAGAGGGGGAAATCGGAGGGGGAGATGAACCATGAGAAACTATGGACTCAGAGAAACAAACTGAGGGTTTTAGAGGGGAGGGGGACGGGGGGATGGGTTAGCCCAGTGATGGCTATTAAGGAGGGCACATACTGAATGGAGCACTGGGTGTTATACGCAAACAATGAATCATGGAACACTACATCAAAAAAAAAAAAAAAAAGAAGAATTGGTTGAGTTCTATAGGGCAATCCTTAAGTTTGGAAATATGGCAAGTATCTAATAAATAATTTTTGTATTATGATATATGATGTTTTTCTCTTTGTGTTCTCTTCAACAACACATAGTCCAGTGCTCTGTGTAAAACCGCAGTGAACATGTGCATTAACCAGATATTTATGTAAATCTCTGCACATAATCTCAGATGAGTGGCCTCAAGTGATTTGTGACTCTGCTTTTTACTAAGTAAACCTATGCCTTTAGCATAACTGAAAAGAAGTAATCAAGGGGGTGTAATCTGTATGTGTGTGTGTGTGTTTATAAAGTATGTTTCCTACTTATTGGCCATCCTGTAGTTCTGACCCCACTCATGATGCAATCTTTAGCTTTGCCGTTTTCTCCTTATGTTTGTGAGGTAAAGAAGAGAAATGTACTTTAGGTCCTTTATAATTAATCACTTTGATTAATGACATAATTTCTTTTTTTCTTTCTGATTCTTCGCTAGTGTTTAATTTGCAATTGCTAATTTTAAAAGAACCATCACTCATTCTTCTATATCTTTAGGAAGCTCGTGGTCTTTTGGTTTCTTCTCTCAAGTTAAATATGTCTTTATTGCCTTCAGGTCCTGAGGAAAATGTGCTATGCTGGTCCGAAAGGATAAGATGGCCATTTGGCCTCTGGCAAGCAAATTGCCCTTGAATTACATTTTATTGAGAAATGTCTTTTAGAAATAGTGACTTGTCAGTAAAAGTTGTGATTTAAGACTGCAAATGGGATTGAAATAGATTGGGCTTTCTGTTTTCTGACTCGATAGTGTCAATATCCTTCGGCCCTTTCTTCCTCTGACTCACCCATAGTGTGAGCTCTCCAGCACTGGCCCAGTAACCTCCTTTGGGGCTATTAATATTTTGTATGTATATAGAGCTACTCTCTACTTGCTGATGAAATATCAAGCCCTGAATGTAAGAGCCTAGTTTTGCGGAGGGAAATAAGTCATTTGGGAGGAAATTCAAATTGCTTTAGAAATGAAAATGTGCTAATATTTTCCCAAACCCAGCTTTTTATTTTTGGGCTTGCATTACGACTAGCCATCCTTCAAAAAGAAACCTCAACACACCCCTAGATTTTACTTCTGCTCGCTACTCTAAGTGGGCAAACTGAACTGAGTGATTCAATAGAGGTATTAGTGATCTTCCATTTAGATATTGCAGCCTTTCTGCCAAATATTATGATTTTTTTTTTCTTGGCAGTATTAGCCATAGACCCATATGCTTCTAATGACTACTCCAAATGAGACTGAATAAAGACATAGAGGAGGATACTTGTTATAAGAAAGGGACATGCTTCCAATTTACTGTAGTTCTACCAAGCAGTTTGGAGCAGACTTATTTGACACCATTCACGACGGGGAGTAGCAGGAACAGTTAAAGTAAACAAGTGAGCATGATGGTGCAGAGAACAGTATTCCTGAGTCAGAAAGTGCCACTTACTTTATGACTTTGGACCTGTTACTTAATTTTCTGAGTCTGTTTTCTTAACTGTGAATTGGAGATTATATGTGTCTCACAGGGTTGTTATAAAGATTCAAGTAGGTAATCCATGTAAACAAAGCATGTAGAACAGGCCTTAGCACAAGTTAGGGCACCATAAAACTTAGTGGGATCTATATATATGTATATATTATTATTGTAACTATTTCTTTGTAAGCAGATTCCAAAGAACCGTTGACCTAGAAAACGTCTAAATTTTCAGTTTGGACTAAAAACAATTCATGCCTCTGAAATGATAGGTTGATGAAAGATAGTGAATGCTGCAAATACTATAGTCTTATGTTATTTAAAACAAACTCAGTAGTGGGATCATTATGCCTGAAGTCTGCTTATTCTTAATCAACTATACTTATTTAGAGAACCATACTATTTGATTTCAAGGAGGAATTTGATGGTCTGTTGGTTAACTGGGGGTATAGAGGATTTCTTCCTTTTTGGCAATGGGGTGGATCACATTTGTGCCAATTCTGGGAGCATTATATCTCCTGAAGCTTTAATTCAGTTAACTAGATTGGCACCTTGGGGTCCACCAGACAGACCAGATTCTAAACCATTCTGGCAAGAAATCTTGTCCTAAAGGCTTTTTAAATTTTAGGCAATTAATCAGTCATTTTATAGTAGGTGAAATTATTAGCTCCCAACCTAGGATTATCCTGGAATTTACAAAGTAAAAAGAGACTATTTAAGGACTGTATAATTAAGTGAAGTAACTTGCCATCAGTGGAAATTTGTGCTATAGAAATTCCTATTTCACAGCTCGTTTGGGGAAGAGGGATTAATATGTCCTAAATTATGCATTTATTATATATTTTGATAGCTGAGTCAAAGTTTCTAATTTAGGATTTTTAAAAGAGGTGTAGTCTTTCTGAAATATTTTCAATGATGTTTAGGGTTTAATTGTTATTTTGCTTTATGGTAGTCTTTATCAAACAAATTATAAGATGATGAATTTTACATTTAAGAGTACTCAAGACTGGCTTTAGCCCTTTATCACCTAGAAGTACATAATTAAGAAAATTTTAGATGAAAGATAATATATGTAGAGTGCTATCATTCATTAGATCATTGTTACTCAAAGTGTGTCTGTGGACTGACAGCATGGGCATCACCTGGGAGCCTGTTAGCAAGGGAGACTCTCAGGCCTCTCTAGACCAGCTGAATCAGAATCTGCATTTTAATAGGATCTCTAGGTAATCTGTATGCACTTTATATTTGAGAAGCACTGTTCTACAGGCCGGAAACTAATCAAATAATTTGAGGGGTGGCCTTCAGCCTTCAGTACCCTATCCCAGAGTCTCATTCTACTTGACAGTGAGGGTCAGAATAATTTTATGAAAACTTTCCTTCAAAACCTACAATAAATTAACAAAAATTAAGCTGAGACATTTCGGGTACACAAAAAGTACAGAAACTGGTAGACTATCTGTAAACCTACCACTGGTTTTAAAGAAATAATAAACTTGGCATTTTGCCATATTTGATTCACCTCTTTCTCCCCCTGAAGAAAAATTTTTATTGAGATGAAAGATATATAATATAAAAAATACCATTTTACCTTTTTTTGAGTGTACAGTTCAGCAAAAAATTTTTTAAAGATTTTATATATTTGAGAGAGAGAGAATGAGAGAGAGAGCACATGAGAGGGGGGAGGGTCAGAGGGAGAAGCAGACTCCCTGCCGAGCAGGGAGCCCGATGCAGGACTTGATCCAGGGACTCCAGGATCATGACCTGAGCCGAAGGCAGTTGCTTAACCAACTGAGCCACCCAGGTGCCCTACAATTCAGCAAAAATAAGTACATTCACATTATTATATAACACCACCACTATTCATCTCCAGAACTTTTTTATCATTCCAAAATGAGATTGTCTATCCATTAAATAATAACTCCTAATTCCCCCTTTCCCCAGGCCTTGTTAACCACTATTCTACTTTCTTTATGATTTGGCTCTTCTAGGTAGCTTATATAAGTGGAATAATACAGTATTTGTTGTTTTGTGTCTGGCTTATTTCACTTTGCATAATGTTTTCAAGAGTCATCCATATTGTAGCATGCATCAGAATTGCATTCCTTTTTAAGGCTGAATATATTCCATTGCATTACATTTTGTTTATCCATTCATCTGTCAACAGACATTGGGTTGTTTCAGTCTTTTAGCTATTGTGAAAAATGCTGCTATGAATGTTGGTCTACAAATATGTTTAAATCCCTCCTTTAACTTTTTTCAAGTATATACATAGAAGTGGAATTCCTGAATCAGATAGTAACTGCATGTTTAATTTTTTCAGGAACCACTATATTGTCTTCCACAGTGGCTCTACCATTTAATATTCCCAACAGCATTGCCCAAGGGTTCCAGTTTCTCCACATACTTATCAACACATATTTTTGTTTGTTTTATATAATAATCATCCCAGTGGATGTGAGTGGTATCTCACTGTGGTTTTGATTTCCATTTCTTTAATGATTAGTGATGGTGAACATTTTTTCATGTGATTGTTGCCCATTTGTGCATCTTCTTTGGAAAATTACCTATTCAAGTCCTTTGCCCATTTTTAAATTGGGTTGGTTTTTTGTTGAGTTGTAGGAGTTCTTTATATATTTTGGATATTGATTCCTTATTAGATACATGATTTGCAAATATTTTCTCCTGTTCTATGGGTTGCCTTTTCACTCTGTCAATAGTGTTGTTTGATACGCACATTTTTCCATTTTAAAGTCTTTTTTTTCTTCTGTTGCCTATGTGATTGGAGTCATATTCAAGAAATCATTACCAAATTCTATGCTGTGAAGATTTTCCCTTCTATTTTTTTAAGAGAGTTTTATGGTTTTAGTTTTTATGTTTATGTCTTTGATGCATTTTGAACTAATTTTAATATATGGTACAAGGTATGAGTCTAATACCATTCTTTTGCACGTGAATATCCAGTTTTCCCAGCAGCATTTGCTGAAGACTGTCTTTTCCCATTTTGAGTGGTGCTGACACCCTTGTCAAAAATCATTTGACCATATATGCAAAGGGTTGTTTCTGGGTTCGCTGGTCTACTCTACTGGTCTATATGCCTGTTTTTATGTGAGTACCATACTATTTTGATTACTGTAAAAAAAAAAGTAAATCTATCTAAAGGATTAAAAGAATTACAGGTAGAGAAAATCTCTTTTCATCTCTTCTCTTTCTATCTCTAGAGGTAACCATTTGTGAAGTCGATATGTGTAATTTCCATAAATGTTTTCATACATTTATTATATCTTTGTATGTACCCATTTATAACTTCCTTTGTATGTTAAGTTTTTGCTTAAATACTAGTGCTATGGTTAGAATATACGTGTCCCTTCCCCCATTCATATGTTGAAATTCTAACCCCCTAGGTTGATACTATTAGGAAGTGGGGCTTTTAGGAGGTAATTAGGTCATGAGGGCTATCATGAATGAGATTAAAAGAGATTGCAGAGAGTCTTGTCCCTGCTACCATGTGAGAACACAGCAAGAAATTTGCAGTCTGTACCAGAAAGAGTGCCTTCACCAGAACCTGATCATGCAGGCATCATGACGTTGGACTTCCCAGCTTCCATAACTGTGAGAAGTTTTTGTTGTTTATAAGCTACCCAGTCTGTTGTAGCAGCCCAAATGGACTTAGACAACTAGCATACTAAAGATAAACTTTTCCAGCTTGCTTTTCAACTTCAACAATATATTTTGAGATTTATCCATCCTGTTGTGTACATACAATTCATTCATTTTATTTGTTGTATGTCATTCTGCTTTATTTACATTAACTATAAATATCTAAATCCATTTCTCCAATGAGGGGTGGTTAAGTTGTTTCTTAACTTTTGGAAAATGTCAAACAGCATTGCCACAAACATTTTTGTACATCTCCATGTGCAAGAATTTTTCTATGGTAGAAAACTAGAAGTAGAATTTCTGGTGTTAGAGAGTAGGTTGGGAAATGATAACTTTTAACAATGTAACCTAAATTTTTAGGACTAAGGTGGATATAAGCAGTAAGAGACTATTTTTTTGAACTATCACTAGTTAATTGGTTAGATTATATATGTCATTTCCAATAGATTTATTCTAAGGGATGCTGTATTTATTGTAAATTTATTGTAAAAATGTGATGATGGATGAGTTTGACCATCTGGTGTCATCACTTGGTCACATGGTTGAATCTTTTAGGAAGCAATTCTTCTAATGGATCACTGCCCGCCTTGACCTTAAAACCTCCTAAATTATTTTGTCACTTGTTAGACAACTTGAGACTCTGATACTTGGAAGCTAATCAGATTGGTTTCAGACACATGCAATTGTAAGTACAAATGTATCCTTAATTTTTAAATATAGTTTTTTATTTTTTAAAATAGTTTTGCATTTTTATTTTTTTTTAAATTTTACTTTATTATGTTAGTCACCATACAGTACATCAATAGTTTTTGATATGATCCACGATTCATTGTTTTCGTATATCACCCAGTGCTCCATGCAGTACATGCCCTCCTTAATACCCATCACTGGGCTAACGAATCTGCATTAGAATTGAGAGAGATGGGGTGTTAAAGAAGCAGATAACTCAGAGGCTGTTATTAACTGAAATCAGTTAACATTCTAACTTCTCCAAAAATGTGTTTGCAGAGGGAGTGTATGAAGAAGAAATCTTTAGAAAGTAAAATATTCAAAAGTTAAATCATTCAGGTTACTAGAATAAATCACTGCTGATCCCATCACCACTCAGGCTAACTAATTGTCATCCTAGAAATAGGTAGACCTGTTCATGATGCAACAAGCTATCAGGAGATGTCTCCGTTTGAACCAGAGAACCAGTATACCAGTAGGATCATTGCTTTGAGCCAGAAGGCCTGGGATTGAGTCTTGGTTCTGTCACTTACTATTTGGTTGGTCTCAGCTTGTCTGAATTCTCAATTTTCTCATCTACAAAAGTTGATGACAAAACCATACTTACTTCTATGGACTTTTTAAAAAAGATTTTATTTAGTCATTTTAGAGAGAGAGAGCGGGCATGTGAGAGTGCAAGGGGTGGGGGAGGGGGGAGGGGGGCAGAGGGAGAGGGACAAGCAGACTCCTTGCTTATCCACCTGAGCTACCCAGGCGCCCCAATTCTAAGGACTTTTTTGAGGATTCAGTGAGATGGTGCATGTTACAGTTGTTGAGGAACTGTAAAACCTGTAAATTGTTATCAACATTAATGGTTCCCCTCATAGTCATTGAATGCCCGGGTCCTGAGCAACAGCAAGAGTGGTACATTTCGTATATACTGATTGTGTTTTGATAATAGGTATGTAATGTCATATTTACTGTTTCTTCTTTGATTCTCTGTTTTCTGTGAGATTATACTTTTTGCCCATTTCAGTTTTGCTGACTGTGATGCAACTCATGGGACCTAACTCAAGCGGATTGATAAAGGATTATAGTATAGATTGAGGCCATGACCTTGAAAAAGCAATTTGTCTGAGTGGTGGGGATTATTATGTTTTTTCTTTTGTCTGCAGTGTAACCAGTTGTTTCAATAAGACATTCAAGAACTCTGAGATAAAGGTAGTTAAGCATCCCCAACGTTCAGCCTATGAACTCTGCTCATATTATAATTAGTTCTAGCAATTTGTGCCTAGACACAAATTGCTAGAATTTTTCTATTTGCCTAGATCCCGACGAATAAATATAAATTGTATTAATCCTGGAAGATATTCATTAGATGTGATGAACACAAAGCTCTCTTAAAAAGAACAGTACATGCATTATTTGAAACATAACAAAGAATAAAACATTCTATTGGGATGTTTTGATATAGCTAGTTTGCAGAAATCAATTTTGCCAACCATCCTCCCCCAACCCTACTCGCCAGCAAAATTCTTTGATTCGAAACAGGATTTCCTGTATGGTACCAGAAGCATCTGTGACTTTTTTTTTTTGGTCAGTTTGTCTGAAGTTCCCCATTTGTGCCTTTCAGTCTCCTGCCCACATTTTCCCCAAACCCCAGATGTGGTATGGTGTAGGTTGTGCCTTGCAGAAAGGCACCTGGCCAAAGCAAAGGAAGAGTGAGGGCTGAAATCCAGCCATGCACCTTCACATCAGTTTGTGTGTGTTCAGAAGGGGTGCCTTTTCTTAATTTGCATAAGATGCTGCGGGGCTAGAGGAGGCTCTGTCATCTTCCTCAGTGTCTTACTTCTCTCTGTTCTCCTTCATACCCTATTTTCCATTCCTTGGCCTTTAAACTGCTTATCACCACGCATCGGCCAGATCTCCTTCTAGTAACCCTCTCAGCCTCTGTGCCTCTCCAGCTGTCCCACAAGCCATTTTAAAGCACCCTCACTGTCTTGTCTCCAAAAAACCTCTTCTAATTCAAATACCTTTTATAAGATAGATTCAAGTGTACGTTTTAATAGTGTCATTCAAAGCACATGAGATCATACAAACTTCACTGGTTTGGTGCATTGATTTTTGTGACTATAAAAAGAATTAAAAGGATAAAAGCTAGGTTGAGTTGAAATGTAAAATTATAAAAAGCAAAACAGGAAACAAATGTTTGCTTGGCCAACCATTTCCTACTGAGGCTCTCTGTGTAATGTGGTCTATGAAGAGTTCACTGTTCAGCCTTAAACAGATTGAAATGATCCGTGGGGGGAAATCACACCAAACCCAAGGACTGTGTGGAAGTGATGTGCAGCGCCAGATCCCTGAGCTGCTGTAGAAAGGCGGGTTGTGAAGGCTTGTGTGTCTGTGTTAAAGAGAAGTCTTTGAAAGCTATCTTTCTAACAGGATAAATGTGAAAGCCACCGGGGAGGGAAAAAAAAAAGCAGCACAAAACGGCCACTTGAGCATTGCTTCCTGCCCATGGAGCTCTAGCTCTTTGCTGACAGTTATTCTTAGGCCTTCTTTGGCTTCAAAGGTTTCCTCTTTTCTATTTTTGGTAGCAGAATATGGATTTAGATCTGCATAGCCCCTCTCAACTGCTAATCCATGCCCTGAAGAGAGTAGGGCTGCTGTTTTCTGTTAGCTATCAGTTCTCTTTTCAGCACCTCCAAATGATTTTTAATATTAAGGACACAGATTTATGGGAAGGAGTCATTGAGTTTTCAGACTGATTTGTAGTCTTCTAATTTGCACATTCCTTTCTCCAGCAGGGGCATCTCAGAGATCATCTCAAGTAATGGGGCCTGACTTCTGTGATGAGTGGAAGAATCCAGGTTGGTAAAACAGATGGCCATCAAACGACCAAAAAGTAAGCAAAGATGATTCGCGTTGGAGTAACATGTAACAGATTAAGTACAATTCCATTTTGGAAAGAAATAATTGATGCATGTATAATCTAAGATTAGCTTAATCTATATAAACTGCAGCAAAAAGCTACAAGCTGTCCCAGACTGGAATGCTGAAGACCCTGGCCTCTGTAAAGGAAAACCATTGCCCAGAGCAAGCATTTTTAATTTTACAGGTGTTAAATTTCATGCCCTCTAATTCTTTTTCTTGAGTTCCTTCTGTTTTGCCTGATCTCATGACTGCCTAACTTTGCTGGCCCACTAATAATAGTTATCTTGCAAAACTTGTCTTCTATCCAGATACCTCAACATTTTTGAAAAAGAAATATTAAGTGCTCAAGGCGTCCCATGAAAATATGGGGCTACCCCCTTGGCTGAATGCAGAACTGGGGATCAAAAATGCCACCCCCTCAGACCAGCTGCCTCTGCCATGTGCTCTTAATTAGGGTCTCCCTCCATGGCTTAAAAGAAGTGACAGTCTTATGCTTGAGAAGGATTATTGAGGGACGGTGTAAACTGAAGGATCAAGGGGTCACCCCACCTCCTGAGGGTTACCCACACGTTTCTGTCCACCATGGCATCTGGTTTGAACTTCATAACTCTCTAGAAACCATGAACCCACACTACAAATATTATATGTATACCATTTTCTATTTTGTTTTGCAAAGAACAAAATGAACAGAAGCATCTTGGGATTGGGGGAGGTATGGGACTTCGAGAATTAATTCTAGGCACTTTGCAAATGGATAATTGGCAAGAAAAAACCCAAATCTAGGCCATATATTGGGTTTTCAGCAGTGGGAAGGTGTCTTTAAATATATTTTACATAATGGTTTTGAGCAGCAGACAGCATTGTCTGCTAAGTGGAGGTATTGACAATGAGCTAAAAAGCTTCATAATAGAGTTAAAAAAGAAAGCCTCCCTTAACTTTTCCCCAGAGCATTTTTACCCTGCTGAATATTTTAGGGGTTATTTTAAATGTGTCCCAGTGTCAGACTTGTTCAGAAAGAGAGCATTGTATCTCCCAAGAGAATGATGATTTTCTTTTCTTCTTGTTTTTTTTTTTTAGTGGAGCAAAATGCTAACTTTTAATAGACTAGCCTTTTTCATATAGAATATGTCCTCCCTCAGAATTCCTAGGCAAATATTCAAACTCCCGGGTTGGGAAAGGTTAAAAGGAACTGAAAAAAATCTATAGTGGCTCTTTCTGAGATGCACTCCAACACTTGGCAGGATGAGGTGTTCATAGCAGGTGCTGGATTTGCTATAAATGGACAATTTATAAACAGATCTGACAACTGGGAAAACAGAGCAGTGGGGAATGCTGGCATTCCAGGGGCCCATGGTTGATTTCCTATCAGATGGTCCTCAGCATGGAATTATTGATAGCTGCTGCTCTGAAAGAAGGCCAGTCGGTTGATGCCTGAAAGGGCTCTACCTCAATTCATGCCTCATCCGCTGCTAGATATTTTAAATAGGTCAGTGCAAATTAGCTTCTTCAGCTTGGTACTTTCTTAATTAGCAATTTAATTGCAAAGTCTTCTTCTTCCTTCTCAACCTTGATTGAACTTAACTTTCCTACTCGTCTGAAATGTGGAGGACAGAGACCTGAGAGAAGTATGACCAAAACAAAGGAGGAGCCTGAGGGCAGTGGGGGAGGATTCAGAGCAGCCTATAGGGCCAAGGCCAACACAGAACCTAGCTAAGGCAAGCCCGTGTGCAACTGAGATGAGCATTTTTGGCTGTGTATCCTGGGGGAGAAAGGAGCAGGACCTTTGTGCACTGAGACCTGGGGGAGAGTCCAAAATGTACAGCAAATGAATCTCATTTTTCTTTTGCTGTTTGTCAAGGGCTGCCAGTACACTAGGATATTCCTAAGACCCCTCGGCAAGGTCTGCTTTCAGAGTATTCTCATGGAGCATTCTAATGATCACATCCATAGTTTCCATTGTTTTTATTTATTTTTTGGACAGGCTTTTCCCCCATAGAAAAGTTTAATGGTTCCTTGTATGGATGGTATCGGATAGCATTCCTCCATATCTATCTGCATCCTTGCATTGGCATAGTTCTGCTCAGAGCTAGCGGAGTGGCTGTACCTGTTTGTTCTAGCTATATGAGTAGTTTTTCCAGGAGACATTTGTTTGGCTGGGTCTCCACTTTTCTCCTGACCACACCCTATTGTTTTTCTCTTCAGAGAAAGAGACTGAGGGCCTGATCCTGAAAGGAATTTTGACTTCCTTACAAAGACTGAAAATTGGGCAGATCTGAAGATTAGGTTATGGAATTGGATGCACACCCTAGCACAAGGGTTGGCTGGGTGTGGGGACTCAGAGTATAAAGCATAGGGCTTTGAGGGAATCCAGAACAGGGACTGTTTGGTGCCATGTAATGGCTAACATAACTGGAGTAGAAAGGGATCTGAGGCATTGAGGCAACTAACACTTTTGTTACTTGTGGGAAGTCTTGTCTGTGAGTGAAAACTCCTGAGAATCTTGCCCGTGGGAATCTCAGTTTCATCAGCTGTGGTGAGTTCTCTGGTAAACGTGTGACAAATCTTACTGCAGCATCTCTTATTTACCTAGAACCATACTCGGTATAGGAGGTACAAGAAAGTATAGGTACAGTACTGCTAGCCAGAAGTTGATGATGTGGTTAGAAAGATACACTATATTCTTGTGAAAAGATAGTAAGGGGGGAGCAGCAGAACAAGTAAAATTTGTGGACTACAAGGGAAAGCTCTAGAAGTGCCCAGGAAGGCGTGATGGCTGGAGGGTGAGAGAATCCTTGATGAGGAAGATAGGGCTGGAGCTGGGCCTTGAGAAGAGTGGGAGAAATTCGGTAATAGAAATGTGCAAGGGAGACTATTCCAGGTGGGGGAATGTCATGCTGATAGCCCTGATGAAAGGTGACCCCTGAGTTTGGGAGGAGAGAAAAGAAGAATGTTCTGGCAGGTAAGGTTGGGGAATTACACAGATCTAGAGGTCACACAGAATTTGGAGTTCATCTTGGTAGACTTTTCTGATCAGGAAAGGGAGATGAGAAAAGCAGGATGTAAGGAAAGTGAAGACAGAAGAGAGTGGCAGTCAGTGCAGGAGGACCTCACAGGGTCCAATCTCCCAGTGACCAAGGCTTAGGTCTGTGGAATTTAGTGAACTGTGTGGTGTGTTCTACTGAGCCAGTCTATGTAAACAGAGCCCTCCTTCCTTGGTGTCTCTCTTCCTCCCTTACAGTCCCTGCTCACCATCTGACTAAACTAGGGCCACATAAGCTTCTGCTTATGGAGTTTCCCCACAAACACAGAGCCAAAGTGAAACAAAGGCAGATTCATTTTTTTAAAGTTCACTGCTTTGACTCTTATTTGCTCACTCTGGGATTCCCATTAGTGTTTTCCTGATTGATTTGGCTTTACTGGATATTTGGACAATTCCTTATTTTCATAACTCAGAAGGTCATCTCTGAGCTCTGGGAACATCTGCTCAACTTCACAGTTAGGGCAGAACCACAGACCTGGGAGTGGGGGTGTGTTCTGCCTCGGTCAGGGAGGGCTCACCTACCAACACTCCTGGGAGGACGTGAGTGTGGACCCTCTTTCTTGACACTTTCTCCCCCATTTTTTAACATCTCATTGTGTGACCTGCACACAGCTTGGGCATCACCTAGGAAGCTCCACCTCAGACCTACTGGATCAAGATCTGCTTATTTTGTAAGATCCTATGGGATTCATATGCCTATTAGAGTTTGAGAAGAGCTGCTTTTAACTGAGCTGTTTGGAAGGATCACCTGTGAGTTTTTAAAACATTCCGTGGCATATTGTCTATCCCAGATAAATTAAGTCAGAATCTCTAGGGGTGGAGCCCTGACAACTGCTGTTTTTTAAAAAATGTTTCCAGATGATTTTATGTGCTGCCTGAGTTGAAAACCACTGGCCTATGGTCTGTGTTAGCCACTCTGTTTCCAAGGCACCAAATTCCCCTCATGTTGTAAAACAAAACATGACTAACCTTTTAACCACAGATCCAGAAAGAGTAAAAATAATGTTAATTTAGCATTTATCCATAAGCTGGTTAGGAAACTCCTGGCCAGGAGCAGATGTAACCACTGGATTCACTTGTAAGTGTCAAGATGATAGCTTGTTAAGATTCCTAGTCTTAACTATTCTCTTCTGGCTTTGGAGGGTGGCTCCATGTAGAACCTGGAAGACTGTTGCCCTTGCCCCTAATCTTGATATCTAAGGAGATGTACCCAGGCCTGTGCTCTGAGGAGTCGTGTTCCTTATCTATTGTGCAGAAATGTACTGAGGAATTCGGAGTATTGATTTTCACACAAATGCTCACTTTTAGGAAACATGAAAAGGTTTAAAAGCAGTTTTCCACCTATCCTCAGGCTAGGGTAAATGTCAGATTTTAAGAACTATATTATAGTTATTTCAATACATTTTTTCCCCATTAGGGCCTTTCAGTTACTTAATACCAGAGTCTGAGAACCTTCACCCATGAATTTCAGTGAGTCTCAAGTCAGTCCCTGATTTTCCTCAGTCCCCCTCAGCTCTACTATAATATTAGGAAACTTCTAACAACAGATTCCAGTTCTGAGCCAATCATGGTCAAGGCTTTGAAGGTATTAGCCACTCTGGTTCTTCTTGCTTTATACCTGACTTTCTCTGCCCTCGCTATGGCCATGAGCCTAGGCATTGTTATATGAGCTGTGGCCTTTCTTCTCATTCCTTATTTTTTGTCCTCTTAGAACTAGGGTTGAAGTACAGCCTGCTTAGCTGGAGTCTACACATCCTCCTCAACTCTTTCTAGAGACTTTTCTCTTGGGCGAGATCCTGCTTTGAACTAAGATATTCTAGAATCCTGTGTTGATACTTGTCTGTCTGGGTCTCCAGGTGCTGCATCCACTCAGCATCTCAGAGCGCCATTTATACTGCTCTGCACTGAGCTTGAGATTATCTTGCTCCTTTGCACACTGTGGTTTGGCCTGTTGGCCCCTCCCCTTAAGGGCTCACATCTTACATGGTCTTGTTCCCTTAGCTTTGGCTCCCTCCTTTCTTGGTTTTCTCTCTTTTCCCTTTGGCTTAGAATTAGGGTCTCAGCACAGCTCACTGGTCCTACCTCACTCAAGATACTGCAGTAGCAGTACCTTTTCAAATGTGACCATGGGGAGGGACAATGTCACCAGGACCATCACCATTCTTGGTAACAATGGTAACATTATTTTTTGCTCATGAAGAAATAGATTTGGAGATGAACTAGACAATGGTTTTGAGAAGACGCAACTCTCTAACTCCTGGTTTGAAACATCTAAGGCTTTTTTAGTTCTACATCGTAACATTGCAAGTCAAGATGACCTCAGAAAACAATCTGAATAATTAAACTGATATTCAACATTGATGCTAACCTGAAGTGATATTTATGTTTGGCTTTGTGGTTGGTTCATGTATTTGTACGTGTATACATATGTACTGAAATTATATATATTTACCGAAAACATAACAGGGGTGTTGTGAAGTGGGCACCAAGTCCAGAAATTAAGTGTGGTTTTACTGAAGGTAAAAGATAATCTGCTAATTGCCTTGTGAAGTTCCTAGGCTGCCATTCTGGCGGCTCCTTCCAGGACAGCAGAAAACTTACTCCTCTCTGGAAGAAAATTCATGAGGAAGATCAGAGGATTTTAGACATTGTTGCTGTCTGTAAAAGAATTTATAATTTGCACCTTCCTGTGCCCAAGTTGCTCCTAGGCACCCTTGCTCTGGTGCTTGAAGTTGGTATGTCCAGACAAGTAGCTTCTTGGGCTATTAATTATGTAATTAAAAGTCTAAACCTTTTCATTTTAAATGGTAATAAGATGTTTAAAGGTATGCTGCTTATAAACCTATTTTATTTTTTGTCTTTCTACTTTATTGCCATTTATTGAGGACTGCTAACTGGCCAAGCCAAGCTAATTACTGTCCTGTTGTCTTAGGAAGACTAGGTGACACCAAGTCCATTAATGACTCAATAAATTGGAGCTACAGAAAAGCCTGACTGCTTTCTTGTTTCTTCTCTTGTTAGTCATGTTCTTCTGCTTTGGCCAAATCTGAGAGGATGGGCACTGTGAAGCTGGCTATTGATAGGGCTGAAAGCACTAGTTGATTAAAAAAATATCAGAGTGAGCAGAGACTCCAGGAACCAGGGGAATGAGAGGGTCAGGGGGACTACCAGAATGGGAAAAAGGGAAGGGGAAGGATTCCAAACTGAGAATTCCACTCAATATTAGAAAGGTGTCCAGCTTCTGATTAAGTTCCATGGCTTAGTCTAGTGTTGAATCAATATTAAGTTGATTCTTCATGTGAATTAAAATCTGTTGAGCACCTGAATTAGAATGAAACCCTAGGCAGTTCTAAGGTGTTTATGGAAAAGGTAAATGTTAAAGGGTCAGAGTAGGTGGCCAAGTCCCTTTTCTTCCTGTCTTATTAAATCTAACCCATTCATAAAGAGAAAACAAATCTAGCAAAATCTTTTATCCTGGACTCTTGGTGTTACTACACTTTATAAATTAAAGACTGATAGTCTTTTTTTTTTTTTTTGAGGAATAATATAGTGCCTATCACATAATGATACTTAATAAATTATAGAATTAATGAATTGTTGCATTCTTGATAAAACTCTATTTGCCTAAAAAATTATATTGGATATACCTTTATTTTATTTTTAGATTTATTTTTAAGATAAGGTATATTTTTCCATTACAAAAGTAATTTGGTAAATACAGAAGAGTGAGAAGAAAAAAAACATTACTGGTCTCAAATACCACCTCTGTTAATGTTTTTTGTATTATAGGGCGCCTGGGTGGCTCAGTTGGTTAAGCGACTGCCTTCGGCTCAGGTCATGATCCTGGAGTCCCTGGATCGAGTCCCGCATCGGGCTCCCTGCTTGGCAGGGAGTCTGCTTCTCCCTCTGACCCTCCCCCCTCTCATGTGCTCTCTCTCTCCTCTCATCCTCTCTCTCAAATAAATAAATAAAATCTTTAAAAAAATATATTTTTTGTATTATAGACTCTTTTGTCAAGAATTTTTAAAAAATTATTTTTTGGCACGGAGGGGCTTAGGCATGCAGAATGTGGATATAATGTACACAGTTATTTTAAAATTTTAATTCAGTTAAAATTAATTTGGATTAGGAGGCTTCTGCCATCATTTGGAATTACTGGGGATTCTTGAGCACATTGTAAATGTTCTAAGAATTTAGAATAACAGAGTTAGAGCTCAAGCAGAAAGAATGCTCATTATTGATGAAGCAAGATGTAGAAAGTTTCAATAACCAGTTAGCTAGGTGTAAAGCCTCCTCTAGCCCCCCCAGCCCATGTGTCCTCTTTTTTTCAAATAAATATCCTTATAGCGTACCCACAGCAAGGGGAGGGGAGGTAACCAGAGAAACTTAAAGACAGCCTGGAATTCTTGCCAAGTATCTTATTGTGAAGTAAACTGATACCTTAGAGAAAATGAAGAAACCTCAAGTAACAGCAAAATGGTTAAAAGTGTGTGCTTGAGAGTTATAGTTCTGGGTCCAAATTCTGGGTCTACCAGTTACTAGCTCTGTGGCCTAGAGCTTGTTTCTTCAATAACTTTTTACTCACCACATATTTATTGAGTACCAACTATGTGCTGGGTACTCTCTGTGCTGGGGATATAGCAGTGAACAAAGCAAAGCCTTTTTTCCATGAAGCTCATATGCTAGAAGGTGACATAGACAGTGAAAATATAAATGTGTCAGATGGAAATAAGTGGCAGGGAGAAAAATAAAGCAGGATAGCAGGGAGAAGGAATGTCAGAGAGGTTGCTATTTTTTTTTTTTTAAGATTTTATTTATTTATTTTGAGAGAGAGAATGAGAGAGAGCGAGCACATGAGAGGGGGGAGGGTCAGAGGGAGAAGCAGACCCCCTGCTGAGCAAGGAGCCCGATGCGGGACTCGATCCCAGGACTCCAGGATCATGACCTGAGCCGAAGGCAGTCGCTTAACCAACTGAGCCACCAAGGCGCCCAGAGAGGTTGCTATTTTACAAGGAGAACATCTCACAGATAAGATGACATTTGAGTAGAGATCCAGAGGAAGTCCTTGGTCTTCCCTAACCATAGTTTTCTCGTCTCTAAATGGGATAATGATAGTATCTGATTCTCAGATTATGATATTTTCACAGGGTAGCATTGAGAATTCAGTGAGAGAATGCATTAAAGCAAAATGACCCTTTGATGATAGCTATAGTTATAATTTCCTTCCTTCTGTGTCAAATGGAAAAATTATGTAGATCTGTAAGGATGTTGGTAGCAGTAACACTCCTGTGATGAGTAGTCTGACTTGCATGATTACACATGCTTTTGATGGAATCCTGGGCCTAATTCTTACTCCCTGTTTATACTTAGCCATATCTGCCAAAACTGCCAACCCATTTGACATCAGGTAATCTTATGCATGGCTGAGAACAACTAAGCCATATTGAAAGGATGAGAACTCAAGGTTGAATTCCCTATGCAATATGACTTTTCACTGTAACCTTTGAACCAAGATGCTATCTAGTGGGTGAAAGTAAATGAGATATTTCTGTTCAGATTCATAAGGATGTTTCTGTGGATATAAGACTTGCCCTTGCTTGAAGGAATCATATTAAAACTCATTAAAGTTTGAGTACAATGGTGCTTATTATGGAGAAACTGAAAAAAGAGCTAAGAGCTTTGCCTGGTTGGCATTTCTAAAGTTAATGTATCTTATTTAAAAAACAGAGCTTTTGAATTTCCATGGTCCCACGAGGTACTGAACTGAAGTCTTTGTGTTCATTACCCAAGGTCTGAGAAATGACTTTGGCTGCATTTGCAAATTGAATAAAAGTGCTTAAATTTGTATGAAAATGGTCATGTACCAGGAAATAGGTTTTTTTTTTTTTTAAGTGATGGGAAATTGTTTTCTAAAACAAGCATTTGGAGAATTTCTCCCATGATTTCTGAACAAGTTTCTTTCTTTTGATAAAGACTGTTTTCTCTAAATCCTGTTGTGTTGGGATTTCACTAAGAAACATGGGTCTAAACCTCACTGAACAGCACTGATCTCCATGAATGTTTTGACTTGCCTGTTAACTTGATAGATCTGGTTTTTTTTTTTACCTGCTTTAATTCAAAGTGCAGAGTGGTTCTCTGTGAGGCTTTGTCAGATAGTCTAGACTCTTGTATGCTCCTGAGTCCTCTTGATACTCTGGAGAGGAGCTTGCAGATCATTGCAAGAGTCCAATTTTACCTGACTGCTTTAGCTTGGCATTGTAGAACTTATTTCTGGCTACTTCCAGATCTATAGATTTGTACTTATCAAAGAATTTGACCTTCCCATTTTAAAGACATTTCCCATTTTAAAGGTACGTGTTGGCCCGTGTACCTTTTTTCATTCCTGACGAAGGTGCATTCATGGTGGTCTGAAAAAATTATTGGAATGAGGGAGGCTGAACCATTTGTCAGCAGTGGGTATATATAGGTTCATGCACTGCCATTTCACAGTTGATGTCTGATTGCTTAAAGCTGTGCATTTCCCCTACTGTATTTTCTTGGGCCTCCTCCCCTTGAGCCCTCCTGGAGTACCACAGGGTCTTTAGTAGCTATAAATGATTTAAAGCTAAAGGTCCTTCAGTCTGTATTTGTAAGAATTTCTCCCAGAAGGAGGGCTAGGTTTCAATAGCCCTACTATTGGGCTACCTCCCCTTCTTTTTTTTTTTAAACAAAAACTTCCAAGAATTAAGGGAAGAACAGGACAAGTGCTGTGTTTTCAGTGGTAAGAGAAATACCCAGCATGCCTAATCCTCATCAGGTAGCAAGAATCTCTAAAGACAGGAAATAATATGTGACAAAGACACAAGAAGGTTGTGTATTTTTTTTTTTTTTTTTGGTTGTTTGATCTTAGCATTTGGCCCATTTTATTGGTCCATGTGCAAATAAAGACAGCTTTCACAGTGAGGGCCTCTGATATATTACCTTTCTTACATTAATGTTTGTGGCAATGGAAGGTTCATATGACACTTGCTTATGTAATGTACACCTCACTGTGATCTACTAACCTTAGTCATGGGCTTGACACATCCAGGACTTACTGATTCACAATAATGCCATATTGCTTTTCCATCCTCAGTGGCATAGCCATTAATTACTTAAAAGAGTCATGTGGCTAAGGACAGAGGTCCCCAGTTATGTGATTGTGAGGCCCATTATGCTTCAACAATTTTCATTAATATATGTCTTTTTAGTATCTGTTGACTGAGAAATTACAAAATGTAAACAAAAAAAGCTGTGTGAATTCAGGTACATGGTATCTGTTTAAATGTATTTATATATAACTGTTCATTAATTTTTAGTTATATAGTATATGTCTACATTTTTATTGAGTAAATTAGATACAACCCATAAAGCTGTACCTTCCTTCTCACTTCTTGACCTGTGCCCCATTTCCAGTCCTCTCCCTGGAGGAAACTGCTCTTAGTACTATAGTTCATATCCATCCATACCTTTTCTCTGCTACTTATTAATATATAAAAATCTGTATATATTTGGTACTGCTTTTTATGTGTGGTACATGTGTTCTCTAAAACATCCTTTGTATATATGGGCCTCCTTAGGATTGTGTAATCAGCTTTGGGGTAGGTACCAAGAAGAAGACTTGCTGGGAGTTTTCCTTTTAAATGAACTCATTTATTAATCACAAAATCTAGATATATTTGAAGTGTAATAGAATATGTATGTTAAGGCATTATTTATTTAGCCTGAAGACAACGTCTAAACCCCCAGTTTAGGAATGTCTAGCAGAGTGGAAAGAAGGTAGGTCTAGATGTTGTAGGCCTTGATTCATCATGCACTGGCTCTGTGACTTAATAGGTCTGAGTGTCTTTCTGTTCCCTCATCTGTAAAATTGTGAGAATGAATTCTGTTTACCTCACTGTCATGATGAGCAAATGAGAAAATTACATAAAAGTTCTTTGGATTTTGGGGGCACCTGGATAGTGCAGTCGGTTAAGCATCTGACTCTTGGTTTTGGCTCAGGTCATGATCTCAGGGTTGTGAGATCGAGCCCCATGTTGGGTTCAATGTTCAGTGTGGAGTCTGCTTAAGGTTCTTTCTCTCTCTCTCCCTCTCCCTCTGCCCTTCCCCTCTGCACTCACGCTCTCTTCTCTCTCCAATAAATAAATAAATACATCTTTAAAAAAAAAGTTCTTTGGATTTTTGAGTCCAGCATCATGACAGACTATTGTAGAAGCCCTGCACACAACAAACACATAGGAATCATTAATTTTTAAAAAATTCATGAAATATTAAAAATAGAAAGTCGTACTCAAAGGAAGAAAGGGAAATCTCCGAGTACCAGAAGCAAAGAGGGAACACAAATCCAGAGTGGTAAGCCGATGAGCAGATGTCACCATGGCCCAGAAGAGAATTAAACATTGATATATGATCCAAATGTTTAGGTAGATGGTGGGGTTTTAATGCCCAAAGATCTGTCCTTGGGTTACTCAAGGCTTCTGAGATCCTAGTATGAGGCTAGGCCCCATGCCTGCTCTTTCAATAAAAGGTGAACTTTAAAAACTCTCCACTGGTCCAGCAAAGCTCTCAGACAGCTCCTGAGTACCCTGGGTTCTGGTAGAAAAAATAACATCCACATGAGTGTGCTATGCATGGGTATAGAATCCAAATTTTCCCCACCTGCATCTTGGGGAATCCCAAACTGAAAAATTAGTGTAGAAACTGACTGTGGAGTAATGAAACCCCTGGGGCTTCCTTTATAGGAAAACTCAAAATCATTCTCAAAGTATTTTCTGTAATTCACAGCATACAGAATTCACACACACGTACAAGAAGGTAGGTCTTGTCACATATACCCCATGTGCCATAGAATGAAATGATAGGGAAACAAAAATTTGGAAAGTTTATATCCCAGGAACTTAATAAAGCAGTATGAAATTCAGGATACTGTAAAATAAGTATGTTTAAAGTAATGAAAGAAATGGGAGGTGGGAGATGGGCAACATGGGTGAAAGGGGGTGAGAGATACAGACTTCTGGTTATGGAATATAGTCAGTGGTATTATAATACCATTGTATGGTAACAGAGGTAGCTATACTTACTGTGGTGAGTATAGCATATTGCACAGACTTGTCAAATCACTATTTTGTACACCTGCAACTAATGCAACATTGTGTTTCAACTATATTTCAATAAAAAAAGATATGAGAAAAAAAAAGATGTGGCATGAAAAATAAAATAATGAAAAATAAAATTAGGGGAAAATCAAATAATGGAATGAATGCTAAAACAGAGAGCTTGTTTGTTTGAAAAATATCACCTAAAACTTTAGAAAGGAAAACTACAGCTACTGAAATTTTAGACTATTACTAGTATGCTATAAATACTTGTCATGATTTCCTGTTCACCTAATTATTTATGTATTTTTTTATTGAAGTATAGTTGACATACAATGTTATATTAGTTTCAGGTGTACAACATAGTGATTAAACAATTATATATATTACAAAATGCTCACCACAGTAAGTGTAGTTACCATCTGGCACAATACAAAGTTATTACAGTATTATTGACTATATTCCCTAGGCTGTACTTTTTGTCTCCATGACTTACTTATTTTGTAATTGGAAGTTTGTTCCTCTTAATCCCCTTCACCTATTTTGCCATTCCCCCACTCCCCGTGCTCTGGCAACCATCAGTTTGTTCTCTGTATTTATGTCTCTCTTTTTTTTTTTTTCATTCCACATGTAAGTGAAATCATATGGTATTTGTCTTTTTCTGTCTGACTTATTTCACTTAGCATAATGCTCTCGAGGTCCATCCATATTGTTGTGAATAGCAACATTTCATTCTGTTCATGACTGAAAAACATTCCACTATATATATATATATATATATGAATATGAATGACATCTTCTTTATCTATTCACTTATCCATTCATCTAATTTTAAGAACAAGTTCCCTTTATCCATAATAACCCACATAAATAGTAACACCAAGGCACAGAAAATATAAATCAAATCCAAAGTCTTCGTAAGTCTCTGGACTGAAGTCTCTGAGCTTTTTAAACATCTTTGATTTTTTTACTTCTTTTATAGGGAATAAATTTGCCTGTGGAAATTAAGAGACTGCATCATGTAAATATAAAGTAATTCTGAAGGTAAAAGTAAAGTGCCTGTAAAAGTTGAACTCTAAACCTCAGAAACACCTTGTGTCCCATCAGAACAATGAAGAAAATCTTGTTTTGCCTCTGAAATTTGGCATGGCTATTACCCAGGGGACTAGATCGTACTTCCTTCAGCAATGAAGTTGTCCACTGTGCTTAGATTGCAAAAAACTTCCAGCTGATGGTGGTGCTCATGAAGCAGTTGCTTATATTCCATGCTGAAGTGACAGTTGGGCCCAGGAAGAAGCCCAAAGAATTTTTGCTTTATAATGAACAGTCCAAGGACTCTTCTCATATATACCTTTTTGTTGGCTTTGCTGCTGGTAAGAACTATACCCTCCTCCTGTTTCACTGCTGGAGGGTCTAGACCTTTTCTGCATGATTGTCAAATGTTTTCTTGCTCTTTTAAAACAAGACTTTCCCAGGAATGCTCATATTTTTGTTTCCACAATATTTGTAATGCCACATTCTGAACTGAGCAATAACATGAAATTTGCCAAGTATGAGAGAATATTATCAATTCTTGCCTGAGCTTTCCAACCCATCTCCTTTGCTTAGGAATGGTTTTGTGGTTGCTGTCTTTGATACTAATATTATTCATCAATGAGAGTAACAACAAATGCTAAGTGATTTATTGAAATGAGAAGATGAAGTTCTAAATTACTTAGGAAAGATAGCTTTTCTAGAGGTCGTAAGGAAAGTGTCGACAACTTCGATTTATTGGAAAGCTTTAGAATGAAGAGGTTAAAACATTGAAAAAAAATACTGATATAACCAGCTAAAGGGAAAAGAAAGAAGAAATGAAGTTTAAAAGTGAGTGATCCCTGAAAAGGAAAAAAAAAAAAAATCCTATTAGTTCATGTAAGAACAATTGAAAGTAAGACATGCACCATTCTATTTGAAAATAATAGAATTCGTGTTTAAATTGCAATTTATTTTCAGCTTTGAAGACTGTAGACTGGAGTGGGATCTTGGAACCAAATTCAGAGCTTGACAGTGCAGGCTGGATAGGGCGGAGTGGCTGTCTGGTTGCCAACATTAAACTGTAAATAATTTCTTCTGAGTGTCTTTTGTTTTGGTAGAAACCGAAACATTCCATGGTGGTGTGTACATGATGCCAGAACATCTGAATGGAAATCAGAATACAGATGCATGCCTTACATCCATTCCATATGTAGGAATAGTCTTCAAAATGGCAGCCCCATTTCAGCCAGGGATCAGGAAATGGCAGTCAGGCAACAGAGGGCTGTTTTCCTCTCCCAGCTGACACTCTTTGGGACTTCCATCTATCTTCCCTATCTTTTGTTGGCTTTGCTCCTGCTAAGAACTGCACCCTCTTCCTGCTTCCCTTTGTCTTTGTTTCTCATCTAACTTCTCTGAGTCTGTTTTCTCATTTGTAAAATCCCAGTGCCTGAACCCTGGTAAGAATTTAAGAAATACTCATTCCTTTTTTAACATACCCTATTTCCCATCCACACAAGTAGTGGAAATGAAAATAGCAAAAAGGTGGAAAAGAGGACCAGAAGCTGATTCTTTTTTTTTTATACTATTTTTTATATATATATTTTAAATCTTTTTAAATTAACATATAATGTATTATTTGTTTCGGGGATACAGGTCTGTGATTCATCAGTCTTACACAATTCACAGCACTCACCATAGCACATACCCTCCCCAATGTCTATCACCCAGCCACCCCATCCCTCCCACCCCCCACCACTCCAGCAACCCTCAGTTTGTTTCCTGAGATTAAGAGTCTCTTATGGATTGTCTCCCTCTCTGGTTTCGTCTTGTAGAAGCTGGTTCCTATATAGGTTTTCTCCCTTTGCTATTCATGAGATCCCACATGGAGGAATCCTCATTTCTACCTTATCCTCTCATTCTCCCTCCTTACTCTCCAGGGGCCCCAATGATCAAGGGAGTCATTGGCATGGAATGCTGCTCTGAAATGTAGATGCCTATTTTTCTTTAGGCCTCTGTGTACTTTGAAGTCACCCTATTCCCTTACTGCTACCCTTGTCTTTCACTATAGGATATTAAAATTAAGGGGTGAATTTAGGAGGGAGCTTTTAACTTTCTTAGTATTCCTAGCAACACATGCTCCTAGAAAACCTCAAAAGGGATTTTGAATTTGCTTATAGGAAAAGGAAGGCTTGAGAAAATTTGGGAAGTGGGCAAAGCCTGAGGAATGTCACAAGATGGTGATGGTAGAAAGTTGAAGCAGGTGCTCGGTGCAGAGTGTCTGAAAGCCGACCACACTGAGAAAGAGACATGTTCCTCTGGAGCCCTTGAGCCTTCCTGTCACCACACTGCCTTTCTGAGTGTCCCAAAACTGCCCTCTGAAATCTTCACTCCTGCTGCTGGGTAGCTGAGGTGAAAGGTGAGAAAGTCGCTGATCCCACTGATCCCCCCAGTATCACTGTGACAGTGTTACATGGTACTCCTAGCATGGCTTACTGTGCCTCAGGTCCTGTCAGCTCTTTACCACTTAGAGCTTGTTCCTTTGGGAGAATGTTTTCTGGGAGCTCCGAACAACTAGTTTAAAACCAGACATTGGGAATAATAGTTGTTAGAAAGTTAAATCCTACTGATAATGCAATCACTTATCCAGATTTTTCTAAAAGACTAGATGGTGTGATGCTAATCAATGCCATCTAATGGGATAAAAGGTTTCAGATGTTTGCAAGTGAACAGCCAGTAGCAGGGAATTCAGTGCCATCCCAAGTCACAACACAACTAAGCCAGCCTATTTTAACACTTAAAATCATAAACAATCTCTTATTCATAGGAGGTGAACTTTATTTGATTATAGATATACAGGGCTGTTTTGAGACATATAGCTGGCTTAGGTATCTTTAGTATTATACCATCAGTAAATCTTTCCTGGTGTTCTTAAGTGTTTTCAACTTAATTGGCTGCACTTAAAATGTCTATTTGAAAAACAATAGAGAAGTACATTAAGAGTGAGTGCAATCAAATACAAATGGTTCAAAGTTACATTAAAAAGGGGAAAATACATATATTATTCCATTTAATGTACAGCACTCAGAATGTCAAAGCCTGAAAAAGAATAGTAATTATGTAGTCATTTAAAAAAATGTGTTTCAAAGAGTATTTAACGACTTGAGAATATGCTGCCATTATAATTAGAAAAAAGCAGACCACAAAACTGTATTTTGGAATGATCCCAGTTTGGTAAAATTACTGAATATATGTACAAACACACACACACTAACACAAAGAAAAATGAAAAGACTTGGAATTAATAAAGAAAAAGATTGTGATCATCCAGGTGGTAGGATTAGATGTAATTTTATTTTGCTTCTTTGTATTTTTTTTGTATATCCTGTAGTAGACAACTTTTAGCTTGTTTTCATAGAAATTTTTTTAAAGAAAACATTATAGGAGAAAAGGAAATTAAATGAATGTAATCTAAGATGAAAAATACATTGCAATGGAAAAAAAAAATGCTTAAAAGTAAGCAAAGAGGCTCCTGAACAGTGTGGGTAGGGAAAAAGAGAAAGGAAGATTGTAACTGGGTCAAGCACATGTACAACTTTCTCTCCAAAGCTCAGGCATTTTTCTTTCTAAAACTGCATCCAACCTCTCCAGAATGGGTTTCTGCTAATCTTAAGAAGGCAAGTTTCTGAAGTAATTGCAAGAGTGATCACATTTGCTCCTGGCAAAGTGGCCCAAGTGGCATTGCATTTGTAAACAGTATTTGTTTCAGAGTTGCTGACTGTACAAGTTGCTTCAAGGGCCACTTTTTGGGAGCTGTTATTAGGCTTTCTGGGTTTTCCTGGTATACCAATGGGCCCACTGGAAAGTCCATGTCTGATTCTATCCCGGTCCATGTTGTCACACTATGATGCTCTGCCTCCCTACAGCCTGAACTGGCCTCCAGAATTGACAGTTGTTTCCCATTAACCTGTGGTCAGGCTCCCTTTTATTTTGTTCTGAGATACTCTCTTATTCAGCACCTCAGCTTTCATCCTAAGATTTGGATAGAAACTGATCCCCAAAAAGAAATGTGCACATCTCCTGTGTGGGCATGCCAGTCACACCCAACAAGGTTGGCCTTTAATATAAAGGCAGAGTGTGCAAATAAGAGCATGAGACTGAGACAAGGACAACTTCAAGGTTGGGTTTAGGGTACTGTGTTCTTTTTTAGCTTGTTTCTGAGCCAAGATTAAAAAAAAAAAAAATCAGTGTTTGCAAAGCAGCTGATTAAGTGGCTATAATTATTTGGTGAAATAATTTCTCTGAACATAATAATCTCTACCCCTGGATTCTGTGCTCTCGGCATGAAAGTAACAAATCTTTGTTGCAAATATGATTTTCAAAAGAGATAATGCATGTAAATGCTTAGCCCATATAGTGAACACTCAATAAATGTAAATTCCTTGTGGTTAGCTGAAGCACTAGGGCAGTAAGTTGGCAACACTGGATGGTGTTTCCTCTGTGTTAAAAAACAGTTTTAACTACAGCAGTGGTGCTTTTGTTTCTAGACTAAAAATCTGTCTCAGCTCTAACATTTTTATGTTATTCACATTTTGAGCTCCTTACAAAGAACATTTTCTCTCAGAAGAATGGGGTATGGGGAAAGGATGGTGATGCATAACATGTCTCATCATTGCAGCCTACTTTTTCTGCTGCCCACGCCCCTACCCTGCCTTTCTGGAATGGCTCAGCTATACAGCTACCCAGAAAATTTCTCTTGATTACGAGATAGGCTTAATTCAGATCTCTTCTGGATGGCCAGAGGGATGTGGCAAATGACCTGGTGACATGGGTACTTTATTTCAAGAACAATCCTCTTTCCCACTCAGTGGGTTATTTACTCAACTTTTTTTTTTTTTTTTTTAATCTGGAGACGTGGAGGTGATCAACTGCAGACAGGATCTGAGTGCTGGGAAGTTTTGGAGGATGCCTATCTCTCTTGGAAAGAAGACACTCATTCCATTCTGTCTTGGGTTGGGGGGATTAACATGATTAAGTTTGGTAAATTCCTTCATTAATATAGCTGTTATCTGGCAGTTGAAATGCAGAACTCAAAGAACCATACATACTTGGCAAAGCTGCTTCTCAGAGCCTCTCCTCCAGGGCATGAAGAATTTGCTCAGGGAGCCTCTTCCAACCCATGAGAAGTAGAGAAGTGAACAGTCTCTCCCTTTCTTAGGTCTCGCATTATATCATGCTGTTTCTTGAAATCCATCCTCTTTCCTCCTTTTGTCTCATGATGGTTTTCTCCAGCGAATGGAATTAGGTATTTCCTTACTCTTTTCTTCCCTTCCTCCTTTTGTTTCTTTCTTCTATATATTGGCTTGTGTTTTCTTTTGAAGGAACACATTTTTCATTCATTCATTGCCTTTTTTTTTGAGCATTCTGTGATAGCACTTTATTTCTTATCATATAGAACAAAAGCATTCTGTCTCCTTGTTTAGTTAAGTATCTCAGAATATGCCCACCTATTGCTGGAAAAGGCATGTGCAAAAGATCAGTGAATATTCCATAGTATACAGTTTCTTTTGGGAAGACCATCAGATTCTCTGCAAACTCCTATGTTCTTTCTCTGTAGAACAAGGTACTATCCAAAAGGAAAATCTATCTAAATGGCACCATTATTATAAATGTCAAAAATTTTTTTTTTTGTTTTCACCATAAAGCTTATGTTTGTCCATAACAGAATATTCGTGTGGTCACTTAAATTTTTTTTAAGTTTTATTCATTTTTTTTTTAAGATTTTATTTTATTTATTTGACAGAGAGAGACAGCGAGAGAAGGGAACACAAGCAGGGGGAGAGGGAGAGGGAGAAGCAGGCTTCCCACTGAGCAGGGAGCCTGATGCGGGGCTCGATCCCAGGACCCTGGGATCATGACCTGAGCCGAAGGCAGACGCTTAACGACTGAGCCACCCAGGGACCCCTCACTTAAAAATTTTTAAAAACACCCATCTTTTCAGTAAAATATGTTCTCCTTGGCATGGTGTTTTTGTTCTCCATTAAATAAGGTGGTTTTGTTATTTCTGGCTCAGAGGAAAGAACCTTACCACTAAGCAGAACCCTGGGTGATATAACTATAAGGGAGGCAGCTTTTACAATGCCTCCCTTCTTTATAGGAAAGGCAGAGATGTGAGGTTTGGTAAAAGTAGAAGGAACTGTGGAAGGGAGGTGAGGGGTGAAAGGATGTTGTTTTCTAAATATAAAATGTATGTTAACTACCATAAAGATGATTCTTTCCACAAAGAAAGGCTGAGTGAAAACAGAAGATCATATAATTACAGGTAGTTAGGGACTTCTTTTTTTTTTATTTTTTTATTTTTTTATTTTTTTATTTTTTTTTAAGATTTTATTTATTTATTCATGAGAGACAGAGAGAGAGAGGCAGAGGGAGAAGCAGGCTCCCAAGGAGCAGAGAGCCCGATGCGGGACTCGATCCCAGGACCCTGGGATCATGACCTGAGCCAAAGGCAGACGCTCAACCATCTGAGCCACCCAGGCGCCCAGTTAGGGACTTCTGATGTCAAAGCACGGGATAGCGGGCTCAGGAATAAAGGTGCTTCTATTGAGTGCTAGATTCAAAGTAATCTTATAACCTAGTGGAACCTCAGCCTACTTAATTGCTTCAGAAGATGCTCATAGTCCTATCCTGTTTGCCCTTCAATCTTAATTTGTGGGTGTTGAGCAGTGGTTCTCATACTTGTGTATGCATAAGAATCACCTGTGGGGTTTATGAAACATGCAGCTTCAGGAGGTCCACCTTTGGAGTTTCTAATTCAGCAGGGCTGGAGGAAGGCCCGGGAAGTTATATTTATGACAACACTCTGTGCGTAGTTCAGATACAGGAGTCCATAGAATGAACTATGAGAAACGGTGCTTGGGATTTATGTAGTTTTGATGAGGGAAGAAATATATGAAGAACAACTGGGAGGGGGTTGGGATGGGCTGCCATAATCCCATAGAAAAATCACTTAAAAAATTAATCCACTGGTTTATCATCTCACTAAAGCAAGATTATACACATCTTATCATTGTATTCAACAAATGTTAGATAAGTGCCCAAGGGTCTTATCCCAATTATTATTGAAATAATTTTTAGTAATAGTTGACTCATTGCTTCCTGGGAATTTCTAGAATAGTGATGACTTTGAAAATTTTGTAACAGCAATAGCATTCAAAATTTGGATGGGGGCTTTGAAATGAATAGATCCGTAGACGTTATCTCACTTTAATTAACATTTGCTACATTTTCATAATAAACTTTGGTCACTGGGATTGTCATATCCATCTTGTTTTAACTTGGATTGTTTATATAGTTGTGTTGATCAGCACATACATGCTTCCCTAAAACTTGATTTTCCAGCTCTTGGGGACTAGCTCTGTGGAGCTATAGAGATAGTGTCAGAGCTCAGATGTCAGGTTTTACTTTCTGAAACTTCACTCCTTAATGAAAAGAAATGAATTTAGAGAAAGGATTTGGTAATATTTTGACCTGTGGCATATTTTAAACCTAAGTACCTAAAGCAAAATAATGAAAACAAACAAACAGAATAAACAAAAGAAAGAAATGTCTCCACACTTCCCACTTCTTATTAAGTCTCTAACAGTGCCAGAAACAGGCAAGGAAAGGTCTTTTGAACTGCATATTTCTATAGTTAGAGCCCCAGTTGATTTCTGAGTAGGAAGCTACCTGAATAAGGTTACACCAGAAAGATAAGCAGGGACAGAAGGCTTCCTTTAGGGGCAAAGTTGGAGCAGTTACCTATTGTTAAATCTCTTTTATGGTAAACTCTTATCTGGGGCTGACAGGGAATAAAAGGTTTTAAAGTTTTAAAGGAGAGCCATTGGCCGTATTGTTTCTAAAACAGACCAGCTAACAAAATTTAGACTGGGTAAAATGGGCAACTGCATGATTTTGCCTAATCCAAATGCCAACGTTTAATTTGTGGCTTGGTGACAGAGCAGAAGTGTGATAAATGTTGATAATCTACCTCCCCAGAAGCCCCTTTATTTAAGCTCATCAGGGATCAGCTAGCTTTGCCTCTCTACTTTCAAAAGGAAAAAGGGGAGTTGATAATTTGCTAAATATTTTCTGAGAGATTCCCAACTTCATTTTGGACAGCTAGGCCAATCATGAACTATTTGGAGAACATCTCACAGAACAGTAGATGGAATAAAACATCAGAATGTTCCGTCTGTGATTTAGCAGTTATGGAATGGGCCCAAATGAGGAGGCCTGGGTTCAAATTACTGCAGTGTGGGGGTGGGTAAGGCTTCAACATAAAGCTTTTAGAATTAGATCTAGCTTTAAATAATACCTGTTACTTTCTAGCTGGGTGAACTTGAAGTTACTTAGCTTTTGAAGCTACAGATTTCTTACCTATAAAATGACAGGTAGAGAGTACTTGGACAGTATTTGTTGTGAGTGAAAGCTTACCTCACAGGGTGGTTAAGTGAATTAAAGCAATGAATTCACATGTAGCATTTAGGACAGTGCTTGGCTCATACATGGCATAGGCTCAATAAGGGATAGTTATTTTTCCTATTTCAAGCTACTGGATTTGTACAAGTCTCTTACTCTGTCTTTATGTCTTTTTCTTTTATCTTAATCCTATACTTCATGGATTTTTTTGGTGAGAACAAGTGGAAAGAATTATATGAAAGGGCCTATCCCACAGTAGCCCCTTAATAGAGAGAGAAAAAAAAAAAGAAATGGAATCTGCCCCTGGGTATCTGGGGTGCTCAGAGATTCTAATCATGGAATTTTGAATTACTAACTCTTTGTGGAGTCCTTTATTTATCACTACTTGAAAGTGGGCAAGCAATGCGGAGTATGAAACACTTTAAGATGCAACACAAGAATGTGTCCGAGGAAGATCAGACATATTTGGGGAGTATAGGTGAAGCCAGTAAGAGTGAGTAGATGAGGAAGGAGGCCTTAAAGGCTCTGGTTTAGTTACTTGGCAGGGCCTAGCAGGAGTAACCTTCATTCTAAAGATGCCAAGTAAACAGGACCTTAAGGGCAAAGAAGATATCATTGGTTCTTTTGATACTTTCTAGTTTTAGTAGGAGCACTAGCTGAGCACATAGTATGCAAAATATGAATGGTTGTTGATGACATACACTATTGGTTGCATGCCCAGTGACTGTTCTCTTCTTTCCTTTGGTGATAGAAACCTGGCTTTGAACATGGCAGCTAAAGTCTCAGCCTCAGAAAATGACTCATGGCTGGTCTAAATCAATCATAGTAATTCTGTTCTTTCTCAGTGATTGCTTGAGAAATGGTCATGTTATCCAGTTCTGGCCATTAAGACATGAGACATTTGTTGGCCATTTCTGGGAAATATTTTTCTTCTGAAAAGAGAAATATTTATCAGGTGAAAGTTCACTCCTCCTTCCCTTTTTTGGTTTTGCTCTCATCCCCTTACCTTACTGTTGTCAGAACTTGTAGTTGAGTGGCCATCTTGAACTCTGAGGGGAGACTTTGCCAGTACAATGGGAATGGCAAAGCAGAAGCGTGGGAGGAGCCTCAGTCCTTCATGACATCTTTGAGCTATGAACCAACCCTAGGGCCAAAAAGTGTCATATTAAGTAAATAACATATGTTCTTATGGTTTAAGCCACTGTTAATCAAGTTCTCTGTTAATTACCAGCTAACCTTGATATTAATAATAGGAATGATAATATTTAGAGTTCTTACTATGTCCTGGGATTGTTTCCGGTGCTTCGTATGTATTGGTTTATTTACTCCTCACAACAACTCTGAAAGGTAGTTATTAGTACTATCTGTATTTTATATGTGAGAAAACTGAGGCACAAATGTTAACTTGCCCAGTGTTACAAAGATAATAAATTAAGAGTTAGCATTTACATATTAACATCTGGTTCTACCACTATATTAAACTATATTTTATATATAGTTTATATATATTATATATATAATTATTATAGTTTAGTTTATATATTAGTTATATATAGTTTAGTTTATATATATTTAGTTTATTTGTTTTATTTTTTGTTTTAAAGATTTTATTTATTTATTTGAGAGAGAGAGAATGAGAGAGAGCACATGAGAGGGGGGAGGGTCAGAGGGAGAAGCAGACTCCCTGCCGAGCAGGGAGCCCGATGTGGGACTCGATCCCGGGACTCTAGGATCATGACCTGAGCCGAAGGCAGTCGCTTAACCAACTGACCCACCCAGGCACCCTATATATATTTAGTTTATATATATATAAACTATATATATGTAGTTTAAACTATATATATAGTTATAGTTTGTATATTATAGTATAACTATTTATATAATTATATAATATATAGTTTATATATTATAGTATAACTAGAATAATAATAACTATATATAACTAAATATAACTATATATAATAACTATATATAATATATAACATATATTATATATAGTTTATATATATATATAACTGAATTATAACAATGTATAAAGATCATTAAATTGAGTTGTTTTATTTTGGGCCAGAGAGCAACAAGAAAACACTTGAATGGTAATTTAATATAATATTAGAAATTTAATGGCCAAGAGCCTATGTAATGGCTGTTTCATAAATCTACCAAGGGAATTAAAAATAAATTTTCCCTACATTTCCAAAAATATGTAGACAGAAAACCAAGACATATATTTGATTAGTTTCACTTACTATCTCAAGCTAGGAGTTGGTTGTCATGGGGATGAACTAGTGACTCAATATAGAAGGATACTTTATTGTGATTAGGGTAGAATGTAAATTATTCAGAAAATGTTATAGATTGTGGTAAACCAACTAAGCACTGAATTAAGAGCTAAGAAACCTGGTTCTGTTGCTCATTATATCTCTCTGCTTAGTGGTAAAGTCTTGTGCAAAAGATGAAATTAAAAGATGAATTCTTTTCTAAGGTTCCTTTTACCCTAAAATTCTACAAATCTTCATTTCATACTCTATTTATAGCATGTTACAATTTCTGAAGTTATCAGTCATTTTACATTGAATATGTTGTACCTAGATTGATTCCATACAGCATTCAAGAACCTTAAACTCATCAACAATACATTTTGCACATCTCACTGTGGAGCGGCTTACTTCTGGGACTGTTTTCTGTAGACAATTTATGATTCTTGAATTTTTATTTTATGGCTGACATAGAAAATTCTAGAAAAGGAAGTATATTAGATACCTCTGTATGAGGGTGCAATTGATCGAGATATGCGGGAGGAGTCTATTAGAGTGTTTGTTGTTATTTTGTTAATGAATACATAGTAGATGTTTAATATTTATATCTTGCTAAATTGATAGGCACTTATTAACATAATTATTACTTATATTGTAATATTTAATAAGATTCATTGTAACCAGTTCAATAAAATTTTTAATTTTGTGTGTATGGATGCTATTTTGAACAGAGAAATAGTTCTAGGATTTTTTTTTTAATAAAATAGGGTTAGAGGTGGTAGAAAAGATGGCAGAGGAGTAGGGGACCCTATTCCAACTGGTCCCCGGAATTGAGCTGGATATCTACCATACCACTCTGAACACCCACTAAATCAGTCTGAGATGTAAGAAGATATATCTGGATCTCTACAAACAGAATATCACAGGCAGTTGGCTTCGGGGTCTGAAGTGGGGAGCCGTGATTCCGGGGGCACATATCCGAAGATAAATGGAAGGGGGAGGGAGCCGTGGGGATCCTACACTGCCGGTGAGCGATAGCCTCCCATGCTGGGGACAGGGCACAGACTTGCAGACTGGTAGCAGCGGGGAAAAGACTTTAGGGCAGCCCCCTGGACTGAAACCTGGAGCAGTGGGGCCATGTGTGCGAACTGGGGGAGGCTGGTGGTTTTAGAAGCACAAGTGGCAGAGACGTGCCCCCATGCCCCGACCTGGAGGCCAGGACTGGGAGCCCTGCTGAGGGGCGCAAAACCCAGGACTGCAGTTTATAGCAGCACAGACAGAAACGGAGATAGTGTGGCCTGGAGAGCTCACTGAAGAACAGACTGCGATCTCTCTGTTCTGAGGCAGAGGGCTGGAAACAATCTCTTCTGCTCTGACTATCAGAAGAGACACGGAAAGCCGCCAGGGAAAGCCGCCAGAGAGCAGAAGCCCCCAAAAATAAGTTTTCACTGAACCCATTCCCCCCCACAGGGGGCAGGGCAACTCTGCCCAAACAGAAGACAGGCTGGGAGAACAAGAGGCTGACAACCCTAAGATCCCTATAAAACAGGTGCATCTTGCTTGGGTTGTGGTCAATAATTTGGACTCTGTACATTCCCCCAACCACCCTTCAACAGAATTACTAGGAGGAGGAACCCCCCAAATAGGAAAGACTCAGAGACTGTAACTTCTGCCACAGATTTACAAATGGTTACAGATGTAACCAAGATGTCAGAAATGGAATTCAGGGTAGCAGTTGTGAAGACAATAGCTAGAAAGGAGAAATAGATTAATGACAACATAGAGTCCCTAAGGGCAGAAATGAAAGCTGAACTGGCAGAACTTAAAAATGCTATCAATGAGATCCCAGCTTAATCTAGATAATCTAGATAATCTAACAGCTAGGGTAAGCGAGGCAGAAGAATGAATTAGTAATCTAGAAGACCAGTTGATAGAAGGATAGAGGAGACCAGGGAGAAACAACTCAAAATCCATGAAAACAGAATCAGAGAAATAAGGGACACCATGAAACGTTCCAATGTCAGAATTATTGGGATCCCTAAGGAGGTGGAAGAGAGAGAGAGGATGTGGAGAGAGAGAGAAAGAGAGAGGACTAGAAGATATATCTGAGCAAATCGTAGCTGAGAACTTCCCTAATCTGGGGAATGAAACAAACATTTGTGTCCTTGAGGCAGAGAGGACCCCTTCCAAGATCAAGGAAAGCAGGCCAACGCCCCGGCATGTAATAGTAAAACTCACAAATTTTAGAACCAAGGAAACCATCTTAAGGGCAATTAGGGGGAAGAGATTCCTTACGTACAGAGGGAGGAACATCAGAATAACATCAGACCTATCCACAGAGACCTGGCAAGCCAGAAAGGGCTGGCAAGACATATTCAGGGTACTAAATGAGAAGAATATGCAGCCAAGAATACTTTATCCGGCAAGGCTTTCATTTAGAATGGATGGAGAGATGCAGAGGTTCCAAGCCCGGCAGAAACTGAAAGAATCTGTGACCACTAAGCCAGCCCTGCAAGAAATATTCAGGGGGGTTCTATAAAAGGAGAAAGACCCCAAGAGTGATATAGAACAGAAATTTACAGAGACAATCTATAGAAACAAGGACTTCACAGGCAACATAATGACAATAAATGCATATCTTTCAATAATCACTCTCAATGTGAACGGCCTAAATGCTCCCATAAAATGGCACAGGGGGGTGCCTGGGTGGCTCAGTTGGTTGAGCGGCTGCCTTCGGCTCAGGTCATGATCCTGGAGTCCCTGGATCAAGTCCCGCATCAGGCTTCCTGCTCAGCAGGGAGTCTGCTTCGTCCTCTGACCCTATCCCCTCTCAGGTGTTCTCTCTCTCTCATTCTCTCTCTCTCAAATAAATAAATAAAATCTTTTTTAAAAAATGGCACAGGGTTGCAGATTGGATAAAAAGACAGGACCCATCCATATGCTGTCTACAAGAGACTCATTTTGAACCTAAAGATACATCCAGACTGAAAGTGAAGGGATGGAGATCCATCTTCCATGCCAGTGGACCTCAAAAGAAAGCTGGGGTAGCAATTCTTATGTCAGACAAATTAGATTTTAAGCTAAAGACTGTAGTTAGAGACACAGAAGGACACTATATCATTCTTGAAGGGTCCATCCAACAAGAAGATCTAACAAATATAAATATCTATGCCCCCAACATGGGAGCAGCCATTTACATAAGCCAACTGTTAAACAAAATAGTCATATTGATAATAATACGTTAATTGTAGGAGACCTCAGTACTCCACTCTCAGCAATAGACAGATCATCTAAGCAGAAAATCAACAAAGAAACAAAAGCTTTGAGTGACACACTGGATCAGATGGACCTCATAGATATATACAGAACATTCCACCCTAAAACAACAGAATACTCATTCTTCTTGAGCGCACACGGAACTTTCTCCAGAGTAGACCACATAGTGCATCACAAATCAGGTCTCAACTGATACCAAAAGATTGAGATTATTCCCTGCATATTCTCAGACCATAATGCTTTAAAACTGGAACTCAATCTCAAGAAAAAATTTGGCAGAAATTCAAACACTTGGAAGCTAAAGACCACTCTGCTCAAGAATGTTTGGGTCAACCAGGAAATCAAAGAAGAACTTCATGGAAACCAATGAGAATGAAAACACCTCGGTCCAAAACCTATGGGAATCAGCAAAGGTGGTCCTAAGGGGGAAATACATAGCCATCCAAGCCTCACTCAAAAAAAATAGAAAAATCCCGAATTCACCAACTAACTTTACACCTTAAAGAACTAGAGAAAAAAAAAAAACAACAAACGATGCCTAAGCCATGCATTAGAAGAGAAATAATTAAGATTAGAGCAGAGATCAATGAATTAGAAACCGGAAACACAGTAGATCCGATCAATGAAACTAGAAGCTGGTTCTTTGAATTAATAAGATCGATAAACCACTGGCCAGACTTATCCAAAAGAAAAGAGAAAGGACCCAAATTAATAAAATTATGAATGAAAGGGGAGAAATCACGACTACACCAAGGAAATAGAAACAATTACTAGAAATTATTATCAACAACTATATGCCAATAAATTAAGCAACCTGGAAGAAATGGATGCCTTCCTGGAAACCTATAAACTGCCAAGATTGAAACAGGAAAGAAATAGACAACCTGAATAGGCAAATGACCAGTAACGAGATTGAAGCAGTGATCAAAAACCTCCAGAAAAACAAGAGTCCAGGGCCAGATGGATTCCCTGGGGAATTCTACCAAACATTCAAAGAAGAAATACCTATTCTGAAGCTGTTTCAAAAAATAGAAGGAAAGCTTCCAGACTTATTCTCTGAGGCCAGTATTACCTTAATCCCCAAACCAGGCAAAGACCTCATCAAAAAGGAGAATTTCAGACCAATATCCCTGATGAATATGGATTCCAAAATTCTCAACAAAATCCTAGCTAATAGGATCCAACAATACATTAAAAGGATCATCCACCACGACCAAGTGGGATTTATCCCGAGATGCAAGGGTGGTTCAACATTTGCAAATCAATGTGATAGAACACATTAATAAGAGGAGAGAGAAGAACCATATGGTCCTCTCAATTGATGCAGAAAAAGCATTTGACAAAATACAGCATGCTTTCCTGATTAAAATTCTTCAGAGTATAGGGATAGAGGGAACATTCCTCAACTTCATAAAATCCATCTATGAAAAACCCACAGCAAATGTCATCCTCAATGGGGAAAAGCTGAGAGCCTTTCCCTTAAGATCAGGAACACATCAAGGATGCCCACTCTCGCCACTATTGTTCAACATAGTACTAGAAGTCCTGGCAATAGCAATCAGACAACAAAAAGAAATAAAATGAATTCAAATTGGCAAAGAAGAAGTCAAACTCTCTCTCTTCACAGATGACATGATACTTTATGTGGAAAATCCAAAAGACTCCACCCCCAAATTACTAGAACTCATAACAGCAGTTCAGTAATGTGGCAGGATACAAAATCAATGCAGAGATTAGTTGCTTTCTTATACACTAACAATGCAGCTGTAGAAAGAGAAATTAGAGAAACGATTCCATTTATAATAGCACCAAAAACCATAAGATACCTCAGAATAAACCTAACCAAAGAGGTAAAGCTTCTATACTCTAGGAACTACAGAACACTCATGAAAGAAATTGAAGAAGACACAAAAAGATGGAAAGACATTCCATGTTCATGGATAGGAAGAAGAAACATTGTTAAAATGTCTATGCTACCCAGAGCAATCTATACCTTCAACGCCATCCTGATCAAAGTTCCAATGACATTTTTCAAAGTGCTGGAACAAACAATCCCCAAATTTGTATGGAATCAGAATCGCTATGGGAATGTTGAAAAAGAAGACAAAGCTGGGGACATCACGTTGCCTGATTTCAAGCTATATTACAAAGCAGTGATCACCAAGACAGCATGGTACTGGCACAAAAACAGACATATAGACTAATGGAACAGAATAGAGAGCCCAGCTATGGACCCTCAACTCTATGGTCAAATAATCTTTGACAAAGCAGGAAAAAATATGCAGTGGAAAAAAGACAGTCTCTTTAATAAATGGTGCTGGGAAAATTGGACAGCTATATACAGAAGAATGAAACTCAACCATACACAAAGATAAACTCAGAATGGATGAAGGACCTCAGTGTGAGACAGGAATCCATCAAAATCTTAGAGGAGAACATAAGCAGTAACCTCTTTGACATCGCCCACAGCAACTTCTTTCAAGATATGTCTCCAAAGGCTAGTGAAACAAAAGCAAACATGAACTTTTGGGACTTCATCAAGATAAAAAGCTTCTGCACAGCAAAGAAAACCGTCAACAAAACAAAGAGGCAACCCAGAGAATGGGAGAAGATATTTGCAAAAGACACTACAGACAATCCAAGATCTATAAAGAACTTCTCAAATTCAACACCCAAAAAACAAATAATCAAGTCAAAAAATGGGGAGAAGACATGAACAGACACTTCGCCAAAGAAGATATACAAATGGCTAATAGGCACATGATAAAATGTTCATCATCATTAGCCATCAGGGAAATTCAAATCAAAACCACAGTGAGATACCACCTTATACCAGTTAGAATGGCAAAAATTGACAAGGCAAGAAACAACAGATGTTGGAGAGGTTGTGGAGAAAGGAGAACTCTCACTGTTGGTGGGAATACAAGTTGGTACAGCCACTTTGGAAAACAGGGGGGAGGTGCCTCCAAAAATTAAAAATAGAGCTACCCTATGACCCAGCAATTGCACTACTGGGTATTTACCCCAAAGACACAGATGTAGTGGGCCATATGAACCCCAATGTTCATAGCAGCAATGTCTGCAATAGCCAAACTGTGGAAAGAGCCGAGATGCTGTTCAACAGATGGATGGATAAAGAAGATGTAGTCCATATATACAATGGAATATTACTCAGCCATCAGAAAGGATGAATACCCAACTTTTACATCAACATGGATGGGACTGGAGGAGATTATGCTAAGTGAAATAAGCAGAGAAAGTCAATTATCATATGGTTTCACTTATTTGTGGAACATAAAGAATAGCATGGAAGACATTAGGAGAAGGAAGGGAAAAATGAAGGGGGGGACTCGGAGGGGGAGATGAACCATGAGAGACTATGGACTCTGAGAAACAAACTGAGGGTTTTGGGGGGGTGGGGATGGGTTAGCCTGGTGATGGGTATTAAGGAGGGCACGTACTGCATGGAGCACTGGGTGTTATACGAAAACAATGAATCATGGATCACTACATCAAAAAGTAATGATGTATTGTATGGTGACTAACAACATAATAAAATAAAATAAAATAAAATAAATAAAATAGGGTTAAAATCAAAAAGAAAAGATAGGTTTAAAATTGAATAGCTTAGTATACCATATTTTGAATTCTCTGCTTCTATAATGACAAAAGATTAAGAAACGGATGGAATATGAAAGGTTTAAATCAGAACAATTTCATATGTTTAGTTTTTTTTTTTTTAAGATTTTATTTATTTATTTGAGAGAGAGAGAATGAGAGATAGCATGAGAGCGAGGAGGGTCAGAGGGAGAAGCAGACTCCCTGCCGAGCAGGGAGCCCGATGCGGGACTCGATCCCGGGACTCTGGGATCATGACCTGAGCCGAAGGCAGTCGCTTAACCAACTGAGCCACCCAGGTGCCCCATATGTTTAGTTTTAAGTGGAAAATTTGATGCTAGATAGGGTACCTTGAGAGGGGGATGTGTGTATGGAAACAGTCATGGTAGAAGAGTAGGAGGTACTTTGGCTGTCTTCATGTATTTGTCTATAGAGGAAGGAGAAAATGCTTTTCTTGCTCTAGTGGGAGAGCTGGATGAGGAGGCAATACAGTATAGTGGAGAGTAGTATGGGCCCTGGGGTGGAGATACCACTCTGGGCTTGTTCCTGAATTTCTGTGCTTTCACTTCCTTGTCTTTGTTGGATTTCTTTAGAAGGAAACCCCAGAGACCAGGTTTTAAGTGTAAATATTGGGAGGTTATCCCAGGAAACACTAGTGGGGAGTGGGGAAGTAAGCGCCAATTAAGGGTGAGTTATCAAGCATGTTACAATTGTGGGCAAAGACAGCTCCACCCTACTGGGGAACTCTGGGAGTCAGTGTAGACCATATACCACAGATCAACCCACTTGAGGGGCAGCCCTCTCAGTCACTGGTTGAGGGAAGTTTCTGTGGAGTGTTAATTCTCTGGCACTTCTGGCTAAATCTACTTCAGGGAGGTGTACTCTGGTAGCAGAGAATGGTTTCTGGCCCAGAGAAGCAGGTGCAGGCAATGGGAAGTCCTGCCAGCATGTACTAAAATAGGGGATCTGAGCAGGGAATGATCAGAGCACTGGTAGCATTTGCTACAGCTTTTACCTAAAAACTGGAGATGATGATGATTGTATTTACCACATAAGGTACTTATGAAGATTAAATGGTACATGTCAAGCTCTTAGTATAGTACTTGGCATATAATAAGCACTTGATACTGTTATTATTTAATTTTTAAGTATTATTAAAATTGGATCAATTTATCTTTGGCAGAAATGCAATGAGCTATGCAGTGATATCATTTGCCCATGTCAAGCAGTGGGGTTGAGGGGGAGTCCATCTGTCAGTGATCTGTAAAAGCATCCTGCATTGAGTGGGAGGCTGGACCAGGGGGCCTCTAAGGTGCTCCCCTACTCTGAATTTCCACTGTGATTCAAATCTGTGAGCTTGCAGTCAACACATTTTGTGCCCTGAGCTGCATCCCCTGAGCCCACTTGATTTCTGGGGCAGCTTTGGTGGACAGGTCTTGGTTGCTGCTGGGGTGCATCTCAAGCGCATGCTGCCACAACTCTCAGCTTTCTTCTTTGGGCTTTTTTTCAAGGCAAGGCAGACTGGAGTTAATTTTTTTTTTTTTTTAAGGCAGTGGAGTTAATGCTCTCCAGGATGGGGGTGGGTATATTAAAGCTAATGAAGAACTAGTTCTTATCCTCTAAAGGTTGGTGGGGCTTGTGTGGAGTTAAAAAAAAAAAAAGAAAAGAACATGGGGTACCTGGGTGGCTCAGTCAGTTAGACATCTGCCTTTGGCTCAGGTCATGATCCCATGGTCCTGAGATCGAGCCCCCACATTGGGATCCCTGCTCAGTGGGGAGCCTGCTTCTCTCTCTCCCACTCCCCCTGCTTGTGTTGCTCTCTCTCTGTCAAATAAATAAATAAAATCTTAAAAAAAAAAAGAAAAGAAATAATTGAAACGTACTTGCTACATTTGAGGTATGTTTGAGGTACACTGAGTGGAGCTGGGGGAATGTTTGAAAGAGGTGAGCTTAATCATGAAGAATAGAAGTCAGAGGGGCAGAGAGGAGGGAAAGCTTTTCCATTTGGAGAGGCCAGCAGGTGCACAGGTGTGGTGAAGAAGAGCAAGGCCTAGAGTGCAAGAGGCAAGGAACTACCGGAGATAGAAGAGAAGCTGAGAGCCTCCAAGACTTTTAGTCAGTAGAGGAATCAGATCTATTCTTTACTAAGTTTGCTCTGATGGCAGTGGGGAGGCTAGATTGGAGGGAGGAGTTGCCAGAGGTTGGCAGATGAATTAGGAGGCCATTCCAGAAATGGAGGAGAGGAATAATGACAGCCTGACCTAGGCATTTGAGCAAGGGTGGGGGCTTGCAGAGTGATTTGCATAATGGGAACTTTTAGGGGACAGGATTAAGGAGGCCAGAAGAGAAGGGAGGCAAGTGGTAAATTTTCTTCTTCTTCTTCTTCTTTTTTTTTTTAAAGATTTTATTTATTTGACAGAGAGAGACACAGTCAGAGAAGGAACACAAGCAGGGGGAGTGGGAGAGGAAGAAGCAGGCTCTCCACCGAGCAGGGAGCCTGATGCGGGGCTCGATCCCAGGACCCTGGGATCATGACCTGAGCCAAAGGCAGACACTTAACAACTGAGCCATCCAGGCATCCCACAACTTTTCTTCTAATAGACCACAACAAAGTGTTTAAGGGACAGCTACCCTGTCAGGTACTTCCTCAAATGACTTGTAGATGAAACAAGTCTTTTTTTGTTTTCTTCCCTTGAAATGGGCTCTAGAAGGACAGTCTATATTCCTTTTTAAAGTCTCCTGCCAACTCACACCAGATTTATTTCTAGAACACTGTGGTTCAAGTGAACCAAACCAGTATCTCCTTCACAGGTCTTTGGACAGATTATTAGATTCCTTGGGTTTTCCTTTCTTGTTGTGGAGTTTTTTCCTACATGGTACATGAAAAGATGTCTTGGAACAAGATGCGTTGGAATGTGAGGGAAATAATGTGGACTCACGCCAGCCATTTTTAAGAGTGATGAATGATCTGAGCAAAGATGCTCGCCAAATTCATCCTTATCCTTAGAGAGTGGGTAAAATATCAGGTGCAATATAAATATAGTCCCTCAGGGAAAAGTCATGGAAGAGAGTCTCGCCATTATAGATGAGTCTAAAACTCCTAAGTAGCCAATGCTTGTAATTATATGAAGACTGAAAGACAAGGCAAGGGATAGTTATTTTCATCCTGTAGAAACCTCAGAAACACATCTGTAACAGCTTATGATTAGAAGAGTACAGAGACACCAACCCTTGGAACCATTTATGTGATAAATTCCCAGAACTGCGTTATAATTTATCCTTAATGAAATAATGAATTATTATGCAGTAAAGGAAAACTTATCCCAGCAATCCACTGATTTGTGCTTAATGACTTTAACTTTATTTTTAGAATCTATCATCTCCAGTTTTCTTGGATGTGCTGTTTTATCTACAGATGAGCACATCATCTTGCAAATTACACTAAAGTAAATAAAATGAATGTTTGACATTTGAATACTATTTTGTAATATGTGCTTGCATATGTTTTTAATATAGAAAGTATTTTAATCACTTTTATATATCTCAGTAATAATGCATTTGATGTGGAATATTGTTGTCTGTCACACTGCTGCGTCTTTAATTCCCTACTGACTCTGGTTCTGGTAGTCTGCTAGTGAAATTCTGCAGACTTTGACATTTTTCTCAAAACTGGAGGATTCACTCACCGCATTTGGGGGGATGGCAGGAAAAGTTGGGCCATAACATAGCACATCTTCCTTTAGTATGTTTCTTTGATCAAAATTGAAAAAAATACAGATATATTGTGGAATAAATGTAAAATGTGTATGTATTTCAGAGATAATATAAAATCATGACGAATTGTTTTTATATAGAGCTTGGGAATAATTCCTGGTCTTCTAAACCTCTGTACTCCCTCACTTCCTTTCCCCATGTTTGCTTTCACTCTGTCTTGTTGCAGATGCTTCAGAGGAGGTTATTAAAGGACTAGCCTTGGGAAGACCCTAAAACTGGAGTCAGGATAGTCTTGTCTTGTCTTTGTTGCTTGGTAACCATATTACTGTAAACAAGGACATTAACCATTCTGAGCCTTAATATTCTATCTGTAGAATGGAGATTTTCTTACCTATCACTTGAGGTCACTAAGATTGAAATATAATTAGATTGTTAATATTAAACTGGATTTTGGTCTTCTCCAGTGAAATGATTATAAAAATCTAAAATATAGATATTTAAAAAATCATTTGGAAAGCAGGCTTCTTAAAGACTGGACCTCTGTTTTTCTGTGTGCTGTTCCATAGTTTTTACCTTGTTTTATTTCATGTTGGTGTCTTAAGTTCTTCTGACACAAATGCCCTTTGCATATTAAATACTTGGAATGTTTTTTCCTTCCACATAGAGATATACTTTCTCAATGCTCACTCCTTCAGATCATTCAGGTTTCTGTTCAAATGCTACTTCATCAGAGTGACCTTCCCTGACCAATATATCTAACTCTTTACCCCATCTCTATACTCTTCCCTTAACCCTACCCTTGCTTTTTTTTTCATTCTCATATTACAATAGGTCCCTGAAGTTATATTGTATATTTGTTTAAGATCTATTCTCACGAATAGGAAATAGCTTCCCAAGGTTAGAAACATTCCCCCTTCCCCCACCCCTGCTATATCTGTTGTGTTTAAAACAATGTGTGGCTTCTAGTAGGCTGTCAATTAATACTTGTAGAAAGAAGGAAAGAGTGATTTTTTTCTTGGAAGGTATAGTCTCTCAGGTCTTTCATGTTCCCGTATTTGATAATGACATGGGAGAAAGTTATTTTTTGACTATAAAATACCAATATTGTAATTGTCATAAAAAATGGCAACTGGGGGCACCTGGGTGGCTCCTTAAGTTAAGCGTCTTACTTTGGCTCAGGTCATGATTCCAGGGTCCTGGGATTGGGCCCGTATCTGGCTCCACTCTCACGGGGAGTCTGCTTTTCCCTCTCCTCTCCCTCTGCTTCTCCCCTTTGTGATCTCTCTCTCATGTAAATAAATAAAATTGTTAAAAAATGGCAACTGATGGATGTGCTTAGATTAGGGGAGGCCAAGGAAGTGGTGGAGATGGTGTGTGGGGATGCAAGGCCCATCTACCCAGAAGGGTGGGGTGGGGGTCAGAAAGCTCTCCAGCTCTGGCCTTTACTATATTTCAGTAGTGGAAGCCCGATGTTGCCATATCTGCTTGCTTGCTTGCTTTATTTATTATTTATTTATTTGTTTTTATTTTTTGAGAGAGAAGGAAAAAGAGAAAGAGCGTGAGTGCACACGAGCAGGGGAGAGAGAGAGAATCTTCAGCAGACTCCCTACTGAGCAGGGAGCCTGATGTGGAGCTGGATCTCATGTCCCTGAGATCATGACCCTGAGATCATGACCTGAACTGAAACGAAGAGTCAGACACTCAACCAACTGAGCCACCTAGGTGCCCCTCTTCTTTCTTTTAAAGAAGATGCAAATCTCCATTTTACATATGAAGTGTTTTGATTTTTAAATGTTGGTGCAAAAAAATTTATTTTTTCAAGTAATTTACAGGCTAAACAAAATAATTCTGTGGGTTGCTTTGTGACCTCTGAGGTACATACTTTTCAGTCCTTAAGAAAGCCTAAAATACAGAGTGGGGCACATATGTACACATGGCTAAAATGTCCTGATAGCCCTTAGACCCTACTTGGGCTCCAGACTTGATGGGTTCTGGCCCCCAGTGGATGGCCTAATTGGATCCAACAGGAATTTATTGTAGGTTATGACAGGTATCTGGGACTAAGAGCCCTAAACTCCTGATTCAAAATGAGCTTAATATAAACTTTCCTCCCGGGATGGCCTCACCTTACCATACTCCCTTCTGTAACTCCTTAGCGCTTCCCAATTTGGGCCAATTTGGTTTTGCTCTTGCAAGTTTATTAGTCTAGGACCACTTCACATGCATGCATACTTCCTTTGAGCCCTGACAGTATCCTGGTAAAGCTCTTAATGTGGTATTGGTATCTCCCTCGCTAGATGTTACGAAAAGTGAGGATTTATTAGTGGCTGTGAAGTACAGATCTTTGTGCCCCAACAATATCTACTGAGGAACTTTGCTTGTATGGCTTGTACAAGAAACATTGGTTGAACATGAGCTCTACCAGGGCAAGTTTATGGTCTGTTTAGTTCCTAGAACAGTGTCTAACACTAGAATAGTGTCTTACAGTGGCCTATTGCTGGCACTCAATAAGGATTTTTTGATTGAATGACTGCTTTCCTCACTCACATTTTCCTAGGGCTTCTGTCAACTGAGCAGCCTTTATTGGCCCTGAATATCCATCACCCATTACCTCTTCTGTACAGTCCTGACTTCTCCATGATAATGTGGAGAACACCAGTTAACAGTAATAGATAAGAACATAAGCTTTGAAATTCTTCTGCTAGCAGAAGTTTAGCTTGAAGGACCAGTTTCTTTTAGAGTGTGATTTTTAATATTGATATTTATTAGATAGGATATAATTGTATGCAATGCTGATGTCTTCCATCAATTAGAAGAGTCTTCAGAGCTGCAGACAGGTCTTAATTTAATACCATCCATTCTCATGATAGGAAAGCATCAGCAGTTTCCAAACTTTATTGCTCTGGTGGCTTGATCAAGGTAGCAGTACTCCTGAGTTACCATCGACTGAGGCAAGTCATACACAGCACCCTGAGGAACCACAGAACAGTTGTGCCCCTGAGGTGATTCACCCAGTAGTTTACTTAGCTTGTGGACACTTCTTTGCCCCTGACAAGATTTCCTCCTTCTCTGCCCACACAAATCCACTTAGTGACTTTCACTATCAGTTGAATTGGGGGAAGGGCAGTTTTCTCTTAATGAAAAAAGTCAGCTTTGCATAGGCACAATGACCTGCCTCGATGAAAAAAGGCTACCTGGATGCCTACAACAGAACCCAGTTTTGCACAATAACCCTGGGCTGCAGTGTGAGGCTCCAGGAAATGTGATCTGTTTTCACACTGCCTAGTATTAGGGTACCGCTGCCACTCACTGTAAAGGTTACTATCTCTCTTTTATTGTAGTCACAAAAGCTAACTGCAAAACCCGAAACCTTGCTGGGAAATTGCCTACCTACACAAAGAACACAGAGACCCTATCGTTTCAGAGTTCACTTCTTTCCAAGCTTCTTTATAAAGGAGTTTTTGTCTGCCTTGCAAGGCTCCAAACACATAGGAACTGCAAATCCAGGTTAGCCAATGGCTTGTTTTAATGGAGGAAACCTCTCTTTGGAGGTTTGCATATAGGTGCTTTATAGTTAGCTCACAATAGTTAAGTGACACTGCAGCCCTGATACATCTTAGGTAGAGGGAGGGGGGAGGGAGTCAAAGAGAGAGACACACAGAGATAGATCCACGCGTGCACACACACACACACACACACACAGGGAAGCTAACATAGAGGGAGAGTTTTCTACTAAATGATGTCTCCAGTTTTTTCAGACCCTATCAGCTTTCCTTAAGGGAGATGTTACAATGAATTCGTTTTCCCACTTTTTGCTTTCACAACCCTTGCGCTCAAGGTTTGAATACTATAATCACAATGTGGAGGGTGTTGGGAGGTACTTATTTTTATCCTGACTGCCAGCATCACCCAGAGTGTATGTGATCCAAATTTACACGCTGTGTATACGCACCATGTGGCCCTGCTGTCTGGCCAGCTGCTTTCTCCAAGGCAGAGATATGGTTAAATTTCATGTTTTGCCTCATTAAAAATGTGATAGCAAAAACACGTGAGTGAAGTCTCCTCTCACAGTAGCTTACTTAACACATATTGAAATGTGTTCCAAACGTGTTCTTAGTTGTTCAGTGGGAGCCAAGAATGGAGTAGGGCAGGGGGAGAGAGAGAGAGAAAGAGAGTGAGAGAGAGAGACTGCGTGTGTATGTGTGTGTGTGTGTGTGTTTGTGCATAGTCCTGTGTTGCAGACATAGCTAATGCTTTAAACTGACATAGGCTCTTCTTCTCTCCTTGCCAACAGAAGCTTGCTTTCCCAGGGCAGCAACATGTTCAGCAAAGATTGGGTTTCCCTTGAGATAGGTGTGGCTCTGTGACCAGGCTTTGGCTGAGTAGACTTGGGCAAAGTACTTTGTGGAACTTCCAGAAAGGCTTTTTTTTTTTTTTTTTTAAGATTCTATTTTTAAGTTATCTCTACACCCAACATGGGGCTCAAACCCACAACCCTGAGATCAGGAGTTGCATGCTCCACTGACTGAGCCAGCCAGGGATCCCCAGAAAAGCTTCTTGAAAAGGAGGGAGGATACTTTTTCCCTTAGTACTTCCTGTCTCCATGCTAGCTGGAATGCTGATATGAGGCTAGCGCCCCAATTAGCCATCTTAGACGTGGAGGTGACCTTGAAGACAAAGCTGTTTGTTGAGACATGGAGCAGGTAGGGTTCTTGGTCCTTGGAGACTTTGCTGAGTCATCACACCAGCTCTGACCTGCCTCCTCCAGAATTCTTTTTTTTTATGAGAGAAAATACCTATGTGTCTTTGGGTCGCTATTTTTGGATTCTCTGTCATGAGTAGCCAAGTGCAACTTCTAACTGATAGATCAACCTGAGGTTTTTCATTAACTGAAGACTGATTTAATGAGAGTACACACTGAAGACAGAGAACAGTGCCTGGCGTGGAATAAGTGTGCATAAACACTAGCTGTTACTGCCCCTTGGGGAATTATTAGATCCACCAATCATCTCTGAGTTTACACTTAAATGTGGAAATACCCATTTTAATTAGGCTTTGTGTTGTAATTACAAGGTCTTTATAAAAGTGTCCTTCGAGCTTGGCTGTCTTCAAATCCATGAGATTTGAATGTGCATTAGTTTGTTGCTTCATTTATTCATTCAGAAAATCTTTATTCAGTACCTGTTATGTGTAAGGCACAGCTTTAGAGGGTCCTGGAGGGTGGTTACATAAAGTAAAATGAGTGGAAGACTGGCTTCAAATTTACAGACTAGGAAAAGAGAGAATTTTTTTTGTTTTATAAGATTTTTATTTAAGAGAGAGAGAGCAGGAGCAGGATCGGGGGTCGGGAGGGACATAGGGAGAGGGAGAAGCAGACTCCTCACTGAGCAGGGAGCTCTACATGAGGCTCCATCCCAGGACCCTGGGATCATGACCTGAGCAAAAGGCAGATGCTTAACGGACTGAGCCACCCCCCCAGCCCCCACCCCTGGGAAAGAGAGAATTAATACATGATAATAACAGCCAAAGTTTATGGAGTACTATCAAATGCAGTAATTTACATGTGTTATCTAGTTTAACATTGATAGTAGCTCTTGAAATACAGTGTTGACTTAAAAAGCAAAGCCAGCTCTTTTACAGGCAAAATGAGTTTATTTGGGAGTAGTGTAGAATTGCAATTTGAGACAAGCAAACTGTGGTGAACCATGGGCAAGCCTGGAGAACAGAGGAGAGGGGCTTGTTTTTATTGGGGAAAGGAGGAAGCTGGAAGGGGCTGTCATGGGTTCTCATTGGTTGAGTGTGGCAGTTCCCAGTGGCTGGGCTGTTCCCGGGCACAGAGAAATTCTTCCTTCCTCCTGCTGGGGTATGTAAAGTAAACTTCCTTTTGGGGAATGTGAGGTATGCTTTTTACTGCTGGTGTAGTGTATGAGAGCTCTCCACTCAGGACTTTCTGACTCCATTTTTTTTTAAGATTTTATTTATTTATTTGACAGAGAGAGAGACAGCGGGAGAGGGAACACAAGCAGGGGGAGTGGGAGAGGGAGAAGCAGGCTTCCTGCCGAGCAGGGAGCCCGATGCGGAATGCGATCCCAGGACCCTGGGGTCATGACCTGAGCCAAAGGCAGATGCTTAACTGACTGAGCCACCCAGATGTCCCTCTGACTCCATTTTTAATGAGCTTTCCTTTTTTTATTTTCAGAATGGGTTCTATTTTTTTTTTTAAAGATTTTATTTATTTATTTGAGAGAGAGAGAATGAGAGAGCACATGAGAGGGGGGAGGGTCAGAGGGAGAAGCAGGCTCCCCGCCGAGCAGGGAGCCCGATGCGGGACTTGATCCAGGGACTCCAGGATCATGACCTGAGCCGAAGGCAGTTGCTTAACCAACTGAGCCACCCAGGTGCCCCTTGAATGGGTTCTATTGTTTTTCTCATTACACAGGCAAGGATTTGGAGGTATAGGGAGATTTGGTAATTTGTACAAAGTCATAGTGAGTGGTGAAATTGGAATTTGCAGAAGGTGTTTATATGCTCCTAATCTCTATGCAATGACTACAATAATTCGACAATTTATTGAACCCAATATATGTGGAAAGTCCTACATTTTGTTGTGGAGCATTGATTCTCAAAATGTGATCCTAGTTTTAGCCACTGCAGCACTGGCTGGGAAATATGAGAAATGCAAATTATTGGCCTCACCCTAGACTACTAAATCAGAAACTGTGGGTGGGGCCCACTAATCTGGGTTTTAACAAGCCTTGCAGGTGATTCTTACACCTGATGAAGTTTGAGAACCTCTCTGGTAGGGGATGGATAGATAAGTGAGACTCATTTAAGTTTGTAAAAGGGAAAACCAGGTAAAAAATAACTATAACTCAAGGGAGATAAGACAATGTGCAGAAAGGAAGATTAGAATCTTACTGAGTTTGAATTTGCTGCTAGATTTTCTGATTTTTTCAAAAGTTAGGGGTCCAGATTTTAATGGGAAATCTCATAACTTTAAATGTGGAGCTAATATCAAATTTAAAAAAAATAAACAGGCGGAATGAAACCTGTCTGCAAAGCAGGTACCAGCTTGCAAGCCCTGCTGAGAACAACAGAGAGGCACGGAGGCTCTTCATGGTCTGCCTGGAGTGGCATGGGAGTAAATTTACCTAGGGCCATGTGGACACTGGACCAGGGCAGTAAGAGACTAGTTCACTGTATTAGTTGGCTAGGGCTGAAAAGTACCACAAACTGAGTGACTTAATTAATAGAAATTGATTATCTCATACTTCTGGAGGCTGAAAGTCTAAAATAGATTTTTCTTGGGGCGCCTGGGTGGCTCAGATGGTTAAGCGTCTGCCTTCAGCTCAGGTCATGGTCCCAGGGTCCTGGGATGGAGCCCCACATCTGGCTCCCTGCTCTGCGGGGAGCCTGCTTCTCCCTCTCCCACTCCCCCTGCTTGTGCTCGCTCTCTCGCTGTGTCTCTCTGTGAAATAAATAAATAAAATCTTAAAAAAAAAATAGATTTTTCTTTCTCTCTCTCTCTTTTTTTTTTAGTTTTCAAGAGGTGAGTTAATTAAAATAAAGATACTGAGTGGCTTATAGCAGAGGTCAAATGTAGAAATGGCAAAAATTATGACAGTAGTGCTAGCGATCACCATTGACATGGGGTCCTTAATAAATGTCTTTAGAATTGAGTTGTGGGGAAAAAGCAAAAGTTTATGGGTCTTTTTTGTTGAGGGCAGGAAAAAGTAAGATGAGGATCAGCAGTGAAAGGTGAGGTGGATAAAAGGAGAGGGGAATTAATAGTAAGTTTACAGGATATTGGAGTGAGGCCTGAAAGCTGGAAGTGGGGTGACTCAGAGCTGCGTGAAAAAAGAAGGAGATGAACTCATGTGTTTCATAAGTGCAGTGTCAAGCATTGCACTAGATGTTTTATACACATTATTTAATATGATTGAGGGTGACGTAAAGAAAGAGAGCTCTGGGCCCTGGAGGGAGTATTGGAGGAAATGGGCTCTAAAACTGAAGATGGGATGAAAAAAAACATAAGAGATGGCTTGGATTTGTCTAAAGGGGATCTTACTTGGGGCAAGGGCAGATGGACAGCAGGTATGGGATAGCTTTATTATGCAACGGCAGCAACTTATGAACTTTCTGTTTGTTTATCCACAATGCACTTCTCATAAAGGAGCTTCCTTCCAGAGGATTTGTAAACTGAGGTAAGACTATTTATTATTCATTGAGATGTCAAAGTCCAAACCTATGTTGTACATAGTACTGTAGGGGGCAAGAGAAAAGATTGTTCAATTCTTTCTCTAGAGTTTACATTTCTCCTCTGACAATTTTCTACCTGCTCTATCTCAAATGTGATGGCAGCCTGAGGACTGGTGTGTGGGTGGATGCTGGGGGTGATGGTGTGGCTCATATAGAAGCCAAACTGAAGGTAGCAGAATGGTTTTCTTATTTGTATTGTGAAAAGTCAAATTAAGTTCATATTTATGAAATAGAACCATAATAAAAGCAAAAAAAGAAAAGCATTAATGACCCTATAAGCCTTCATATGGTACCGAAGACGTTACTGGCCCTTTAAGATTTGTTTTATGTCTTGATTCCAGATGACAATGAACACATTTCTTTACCATCACTGTAGGGAATGCAGTTGACTTCAGTGAGAAGTTACTTAAGAAGAAAAGTGAGACTCAATCTACAGATCAGAATTTCCTGTTCCTTGGCATCTAAAACACAAAACACCTTTTTTAGTTGTATTTTAGGCCCATACTTTAAACACAGCAGCAAACATTTTTAACTCTTTCTCTGGGGAGTTTTAGTGATGGGGAAATCATCAGAATCTATTTCAACAGTTTGACCTTCCCCTCTCCCATCCCAGGAACCAGACTGCTGGGCTTGGCCAAGAATAAATGGAACTTGGGTTTCAGAATTTCCTACCCAATAAGGTTTCAAATTTGTAGCCTTTGAAGACTGAGAAGATATGAAATGTAGCATACTAAATTGAACATTTACCAGCAGTTGTTGGAAAATTCTCTTGTCTCTTTGGGCATATTCACAACCATAATTGCAAGAGCCCTCCTTTTTATTTTTCTCAGTAACTGGGACTGCTTAATATCTGAAGCTCTCTTATCTGCCTAGACATTCTTTGATCCACCCACCTTAAACAGAACAGGAAAAAGGTTTTGTTTGGTTTTGTTTTTAAGTATTGTCACAGCCTAAATGGAAAATTTTGGGGTTGCGTATTAGACTAGACAAATTAAAAACATCTAAAAATAACACCTCAGAATGTGCTGTTTATAATTTGATGTGGAAATGAATAAAAAGTGAATTCAATCTGGGGTTAAAAAAAGGTTTCATAAGACTTGTCTTGCTGAGGAAACTCCTTCCTGGCAATTTGATGTTCTTCTTGTCATGTTAGGATTTTAAAAAATAATACCAGTTCAGTTATTTTGATATCATTGAGTTTTTTGGAAAGGGAGGATTTGGAAATGATTTGTCGAAAAAAGGAAGAAACTCTGTAAGAGATCACTTAAATTAATTTCAATCAGTATTTTAGTCATAAAAGAAAGCAAAATGTATCTCCTAAAGAAGTTACTGTCATATGTCCATCCAGTTTCCTTGGAATAGAATAAAGGCACAAGGGAATCTTTGTTCTCTCCTGATTTTTCATATCCTTCCATGGATATCTTTTTTCAGCCCATTCATCCCTCCTCAATCCTGTATTCAGTCTAAATACTATTTAAACTTCCCATCCTGGTTTTCTCCATCCCACCTGACTTTCTTTCTTTTTTTTTTCTTCCCTGCCACTAAATAACTTCTTTTACCCTTAGTACTTTGTCATTCTCTAAGAACAATTCAGGTATGTATGTTGTAAAAATATCGTGGCATGACAAATACTTTTCAAGGGAAAAATCCCCTCATATGCTCCCTTTCAGTTCCTTTCATATATTTATATTAAAAATGCATTTTGTAAATTGCCAAGATGAAGATGTCCATGGACTAGTGTGGTGCAATGGATACAATAGAGGAAGAGGGAAGCCGGTTCCTCTTCTGCTCTGGTGGCCATTGGTGGGTCCATTTACTTCTCAAGATCTCAGTTTCTTCATCTCTAGAATGAAGCAGTTAAAGAGATATTTCCTGAGGTCTCTTCCAGCTCTGAAAATAGTCAAAGAGTTAGTATCTTTATAAAATGGGAATGTTCTTCCAGTATTAGCTAACCTGACAGTGCAGCTGGCCACAGTATCATCATTCAGTTTTTTTCCCCCCCTCAGTTCCTCTGCACAAGTGTGCAGAAAATAAGCAGAAGGTAGTACCCTGTAGGCACAGATAGGATTACTTTCTGCCAGATGGATAATTACAGGTTGGCCTTCTTCTACCAGGCCCTGCCACTTAGGTCTGTTGATCCTTAGCTACACTGATGCCCATGGATGGCTTCATGCCCTTGGCCCCCCCTTGTGATAGATCTATAATTGATCTATAACTGAGTTTCTAAAATGGCTGGATAGGGTTAAAGGTTTAAGCTTTGAACCTGAAAGGCAACAAATAAAATATTCTATGTTGGGAACAGACTCCAAATATCTCTTCGCTGCAGCGAGAAGCAGTAGCAGAATTTCATGAGTGCTGGTCCAGTCTGATGGATGTATCAGCTTTAGAGGGGTGAAGGTTGGGAGGGAAGATCAGAAACAAACATGTTTAGAAAAATGTTCCTCTTTATCCACTTCTCAGTTTAGTTTGTTTTCAGAGTATGGTCAAATGCTTCCCTTCCCCCTAATGAGAGTAAGCTGAAGTGCCAGCAGGACAGAGGTTTCTGTGTTAAGATGTTAATGTGAAGTCTTACTGTGTTTTCAGTGTTTAAGGAAAAGCTAATGAACTTTCCAGGGAAGATGGTGGGTGTTATTAATATGAAAATATGTATGAGAATTCTTAAATGAAGGCTTTATGGGATAGAGTTGGAGGCTAATAAGACCCTTGCTGGTTGGTGGTGGGCAGGGTGTGGGACCGATTGGGGGTGGGGGAGAAAGGGTAGGGAAGAAAGACTTCTTTTGGACTCTGGCGATTCTGGGCCTGTTGAAGGGCCTAGAATGAGGGCTGGAGGGGAGAATGAACAAAACAGGGGAAGTATGAGAGAAACTAAAATGACTGGAGGATAGAGGACAGGCAGGAGACCACCGGCCAGGGCAGGAATGGAGACCTGGAATTGGAGGTAAAAAATACTAGGAGGTATTAAAAACAACAAGAACAACAAGTAATTCCTAAAGGTAATGGTCACCCTGGGAAGGACCTTCTGAGTGAAAGGGAAGTGGTCCCTTGGAGTCCCAGGGATGAACTTGACTTTGAACCTGTGCCAGGCCAATCAGTGTAGTAGTTGGCTTGGTGCCCTTGGCCTTGAGGCCTCTAACCTTTGCAACTAAGGTCACAGGTGGCCAGTTTGCCCAAGACTCTGGAGCTAAGCCTGTTTTTATAAAGATACTAGAACCAAGAGTTCTAGTTCGTTGCTATCACGGTGAACTGGTTTCTCAGCTCTACTGTAGGGCCTGCTCTGATTTGTAACTGGCCTTTTGCCTTATTTCCTTTTGACTAAACCTCTATCTTAGGTCCTAGGAGCTACCTCTTTATCTCATAATAATATGACTAATATTTGATTGAGTACCAGCTATTTGTACTGAGGCTGCTGTGGTTTGTTTGTTTGTTGATTTTTTTTTTCCCCCTTGCCCCAAATCATGAATCAGAGCCAAGGTTCAATCCAGGCAGCTTACTACCAAAGCCCAGTTGCATTATGTCACACTGCTTCTCTGCCCTGCTTCTGCATTTCAATCTCTGCCTTGTTTCTCTGTCTGCCGCTCTGACTGTGCTGGGACAGGCCTCCTGCATGTTCTTCTATTTTCAGTCCTGCTGTTGAATACCCTCAGCATGTCTGCTTCCATCTTTTGTTGATGACACCCTAGCTCTGTGGTCTGCCTGTTTTCTGGGTCTTGACAATTTCACATTTACTGCCGCTGCTTATAGAGAACCCTGCTGGTGGCTCCTGAGATCTCCTGTAGAGCCATGACTGTATAGGGTTCTCTCCAACTTTGCTTACTCTGCAGTAAAGTTGAATTGTGCTGGCACATAATCTCCGCGGGACAGGCTGGGAGCAGAGTTCAGCCAGATAAGATGTTGGCTAAACTGTGGGATCAGGCCCTCAATAGCCCCAGGTAGAAATGGTTTTGCAGGTTCGACTTCTGGATGGGCCGAGGAAGGACTTTTTCCCTTTTAGTGGTGAATTGGGGTTACTAATTGAAATCTTTGGTATGACTGAAGGATTCTGCCAGCCTTCACCTTGAGCATGGTCTGTTTGGAGCTCAGTGCCTGACAATGGACTCTGACTTCCTGTTTTGGTTATAGCAGAGGTTCTCGACCTCACTATACATCACATTCACCTGCAGAGCTCCTGAGAACTGCTGTATTCTGTACTCCCTTCTCAGAACTTTAGTTTCCGATGCTCTGGGTAACATCTAGGCATTCACAGTTTTATAAAAAGTGATCCAGGTGATTCTAATATACAGCCAGTGTTGCTATCCACTCTTGTGCTGGGTGTTTCTTGGGCTGAGTGTATCAACAGTGAGCAGGAGCAAAGCAGGATGGCATGAAAAAGAAAAAAAATCGTTAACATTGCTTTGCATTGTGAACCCTGGATATCGTGGAATATCAGTCTGATCAAAGGAGGAGGGCCACATAGGTTCCTTAAATTGTCTAAGACTGCTAGAGGAAACACACTTTGTGCTTGATAGGTGCTATGGTCCAGAGGCTTAGAGAGGACACTGGAGCTAGGTGGCTTTTTATTTATTTTTATTTAAAAATTTTTTTTTAAAGATTTTCTTTATTTTTATTTATTTATTTAGAGAGACTGTGTGTGCATGCACAGCAGGGAGAGGGGCGGAGGGTGAGAGAGAATCCCAAGCAGACTCTGTGCTGAGTATGGAGCTAGACACGAGGCTCGACCCCAAGACTGTGACCTGAGCTGAAATCAAGAGTCAGACACCCAACCAACTGAGCCACCCAGGTGCCCCAGGAACTAGGAGGCTTTTTAAAATGTAGTGGTCTTTGCATGATGGCTGTGATGGTCCATATTTGATGCCAAAGCAATAGAAAATCAAATAACTTTTCAACATGATTTCAGACACATTTACAAAGTGAGGAATTTTCTTAGCAGAAAGGGATCTGTGATGTTTGCTCGAATTTGCTCAGATTTTATTTTTTAACTTTTTCAGTTCCCGTTTCTTAGCTCTTAATTTTAAGTATGTGGGCTTAGAAGGGTCAACCTTAGGTTAAGTGATATATTATTTTATTCAAAGTTTTGAAATAAACCAGAATTTTATGTTTAGAAAGATAGGTATAAATCCCTTATCACTATGGTTTTCATGTCAGACAAGGGGTCTCTGCCCACCCAGAGCTCTTTGGCTATATTGGCAGGAGTTTGTGCTTCTTCATCATGTTGGTCCTGATCTGTAATTGAGGTAGTTGCAACTGTGACCTATAACCACAGAATAAAGAGTGACAGCTCTTGTGTACTTAGTGTATGACGGGCATTATGCTAAATTCTTTAAATGAATTATTTCATTTATTCCTTACTATGACCCTAGGATGTAAGAACTATTCTCACTGCCTCTTTTTTTTTAGAGATTAGGAATTGCAGCTTAGAGGGGTTAAGTAACTGTCAAGATCACACAGGTAAATGCTAGAGCTGGAATTCTGATCCCAGACTCATGTTTATAATTGCTATGCTTATATGATTTCCCTAAAGAACTTGGTCACCACTTCATGAAATGAGTTTTGCAAGGCCAAGCGGTTGGTGAGCCTATCCTCCTAGGCAGATTGCCTTTTCCTCTGTACTGTGAGATAAATGACTGCACCTGGTCAGAACTCTGTGGCCAAGAGGCTAAGCTAATTCCAGGTGTGGATAACTGAATAAAAAGGACTGAGGTTAGCTTTTCTTTAGAACAGTAATCTACAACTATGAGCTGGAAGGAACGCTACAGAATATAATCAGTTTATTTTATTTTATTTTTAAAGATTTGTGTATTTAAAAGAGAGAGAAAGAGAGACAGAGTGGGGGTTTGGGGGGAGGGGGACAGAGGGAGAGGGAGACAAGCAGACTCCCTCTTGAGCAGGGAGCCCAACACGGGGCTCGATCCCAGGACCCTGAGATCATGACCTGAGCCGAAATCAAGAGTCTGATGTTTAACCAACTGAGCCACCCAGGCGCCCCTCAGTTTATTTTAATAGCAATTTGTTAGTACACCCGTGTTCACAGCAGCATTATTCACAGTAGCCAAGAGGTAGAAGGAACCCTAGTGTCCATCGATGAGTGAATGGTTAAACAAAATATGGGATATTACTCAACTTTAAACAGGAAGGAAATTATGACATACGCTACAACATGAATAAACTTTGAGGACATTATGCTACACGAAATAAGCCAGTCACAAAAAGACAAATACTGTATGACTCCATTTATATGAGGTATCTAAAGTAGTTAGAGTCATAGTTACAGAAAGTAGAATAGCTGTTGCCATGGGCTGGGGGAGGGGAAGTGGGGAGTCCTTTAACGGGTACAGAGTTTCAGTTTTGCAAGATGAAGTTCTGGAATTGGTTTGCACAACAATGAAAATATACTTAACACTACTGAACTGTACTCTTAAAAACGCTTAAGATGGTAAATTTTATGTTATGTATATTTTCCTACAACAAACAAGTAACATTCCCCAGTAATGATCAATGTACTGAAAATAGGTCTTAAACCAAAATAACATTGTCACAGAACTCTAAAGAAATGTTTACATTGTCTTTTATGTGGGGAAATCGCAAACATAGAAATTGTTATTCTTCTTGAATGTTAAGTTATTACTCTGAGTTTATGGTGCATCTTTAGAGGCTAAAGGGGATGATGATTGTACTTACAACATAAGGAATATATAATACATTTAAAGCAGTTAGTACAGTAATCACACAATAAATCTTTATTATTGCTATTGCTCTCTTGAAAAATAAAGTATTGGAGAATTTTTTTAAAAAGGCACTTTGTGGGGCACCTGGGTGGCTCAGTCGGGGCTGCCTTCAGCCCAGGTCATGATCCCAGGGTCTTGGGATCAAGCCCTGCATCGGGCTCCCTGCTCAGCGGGAGGCCTGCTTCTCCCTCTCCCACTCCCCCTGCTTGTGTTCCCTCTCTCCTGTCTCTCTCTCTGTCAGATAAATAAATAAAATCTTTTTTTTAAAAAAAGGCACTTTACTAGTTCTTAGATAGAAATACGTATTTTCTCCAAATTAATGACACCTCACAGTGATCAACCAGACTTCTTTTAACTCTAAAACTCTGCAAACTTGTGCTTATTACAACTGTTGTTTCTACCACTGACAGCATGGAATACTTCTGAGGAACTCTGGTTTTTTTGTTACTACTCAACACAGGCAGGATGGGAGTCTATATGATATATGCGAAAGGTAGTATACCATGTTGATTCTAGAGCAACTGGAGACAGGGACTATGAAGAATTTTTTAGGCTGGGTTTTGTCAGCAATTGGCTTTCCATGGAGGAGGCAGCACAGTGTAGGGAGGCCTGGGCTATCCTTCTAGTTCTTATTGGCTTGTGGGACATGGTACACAAGTCAGCAATTTTCTGTGCAATTACCTTTTCTCGTCTGTGAAAAGATAGGGCTGGACTAGTTGAACCTGTGTCTCTTCTCATCCTGTCCCTACTCCTTCTTTAGACTCACTTCCAGGGGTTTCTGGGGACTGTCCCTAGGGTCATAGGTATGCCCCTAGGGTCACATAATTAGAAAGGGCTTGGCCTTAGAAAATATTACTTGGACAAGGAGAACCTGTTAATTGTGCTTTGAGATCTGTCTGGTTGGATACATGCAAATGAAAATATGAGGACCAGAACTGTCTTTTCTGGATAATTTAATACAGAATTATGTAATGCCTTCTATACAGACGAGTGAGTAAAACAAGCCTTTCCAGGCTGTAGGTAGAAATTTAGATCTACTTCTTCACATCCTGGTAAACTGTAACATGGGGGAACTGTCCCATGATTACGTTTCCACATTTCTACAATAGCTGTAGTTTCTCCTGGAATGTTTGCCTTGATGAACTTCACCTGGGGCTGAGTGTAAGATTTTTGAAAATTTATGTGTGATTTAAAGTCGCTGAGTAATAGATTAGGAAGGAGGAGCCATAAGAAACTGTCTAGTTAATCATGCCAAAAAGGGCAGATGTTTTAGTTTGGTTCCCCCAAAATCAAGCCTGAGAGAAAATCTTAGGTGCAAGTAGTTTATTTGGGAAATGAACCTCAGAAGCATGAGTGAGGAAATGTGGAGAGAGTGGCAGGAAGGAGGAAAAGCCAGCATAAGGGTGTATTGCTGTGGGCAACAGCTCGGTTACACTCGTATTCTGAGAAGCATATGGGATGTCTCTGGCATTGTTACTTGAAAGGCTGGAAAGCTGATGCATTTGTCCTGGCTCGCATCCCCCATTACTTGAAGATTTTCAAGCCAGCTTGAATAGGGGCTGAATGGGCTCCTGCACTTTCAGAAGAGATCCTGAGGCAGGAAAGCAAAAAGTCAACCTGAGATTTATAGAGCTTTCTGCCAAAACTGTAGCTGAAATCAGACATGCGCTGAGGGGATATAATTTGGGCACCAGCAAATCACCAGTGTTCCTTTCTACTACTTTGTCCTGTGGCTTATACAGGAGAGGCAGTGTGGTGTAGTAGTTAAGTGTTTGAATCCTGATTCCACTAAGTTTACCAGACACATGTTCTTGAGCAAGATACTTAAACTCTCTAAGCCTTAGTTTCCTCATCTTTGAAATGGGGCTTTTGAAGTCTTTCTTGAAATGTTGTAAGGATGGACTGTATCAGTAAGTAGAGCACTTAGAATCCAAGTTTGACTTTACTATAAAGCCTCAGAAAAACTTAGAATGAGTTCATCAGAAAAGTTGTATAAGCTTTGTAGTCAAAATCCCAATAAGCTCATACTAATATGTCAGTTCTGGAAGAGATTAATGATCTTAATTCATGATATTAGAAGTAAAACTTTTCACCCACTCATCTAGGTAGATTCTGTAGACAAACCAGACGATATGTTTGTTATTGCATTTTTATTCTCATCTTCCTCAGGATGCCCCTTCAGTGTCATCTCCAAAATCATTGTCCCTATGGAGAGGAGCCTATTATATCTTAAGAAGATGCCCCTGGCCTTCTCTACTGGGCTTTTGGTTTTGTTTGTTGGGCAATAACCATTGTCCTGTGCTGGTGGGGAAAAGTGAATCTCAGGGGCTGGTTGAAAATGGGCAAACTTAATGTCCCTATGGCCATAGACCCCTTGCAGAAATATCACAGATATGGCCCCATGAAGTCAGTGATTGATATAAAAAGCCCAAATTTAATTTTGAGCCTGGAGTTCAACCATTTTTCCTACATTGGGAGTTTTCATAATGGAGATGAGATATGGAGTGTTCCACTAATTAAGGAGCACCTTTGCATTATGCAACTACTTTTGATAATAGTGATTACTGAGGGACTAGGACCCCAAGGAGGAAGAGAAAAGTCACAGCCTTGCAAAGCCTGGGAAGGTGTTGCTGTGTGTATTCTTGGTGAACTGTTCTGTAGATTGACTTTTATTTCTTTATTCTTTATTTCAGGATTAGAGGCTCAGCAAACATAATCATAAAATAAAAGCCAAAAGACTTAGAAAAGACTACAAAATTCCTGAGTGTGTGGAATGAAACGTTTGGGTTTGTTTTGTCCACTTTGATCAGTGGATCTATACATTTTAGATTATGATAATAATATACACTTATAACTATGAAATGCCTCTTTTGTTGGCTGCCATGTCTGAAATGCTCTAATCCTAACCTCAATACCTTCCCCTTTCACTAAAACAACTGTTTTAATATCACAATTTTTGACAAACCAGGTTATTTTTAAGAATCTACATATTGCATTATAGCAGAACAAACAATACTCTTAAAATCTTTGAGAATCTGATTCCAAATTACTATGAAAGCTTTAATCTATTCCCTGCATTTGTTTGTTATTCACAGTGATTCTATCCATGTTTATCACCCATTTATGAACTTGGTTACCATCATGGTATATTAAATTTCAGTGGTGATCTGACCTGTGTTCTAGTTTGGAGAGAGCCACTGTTTTCCATAAAATACACACTCCCTGACCTGGATTTGTTTTTAGTTTCTGTCCATCATCTGCTTAAAGCAAAATAAAGAAGGAGAAGGCACTGAAATAACAGAGGTAGGGGAAGCTTTGGCTGCCATGATGGATGGTGCTGTAAGGGAATTTATTTCTGGTGATGACCTTGACCTCTGGAGAGGAAGGCAGCATGGATTGAATGAACCCCTGAGGAAGGTTTGAGCACCTACTCTGAGTACAGCACTGTGATAGAGGATGGATAAGAAAGCACAAGAGGTCTTTCTTCCATGACCTTTGAATCTGGGTGGGAAAGAAATCATACACATTGGGGAGTGGTTAAGCCCCTTTGTAGTGCTCTATGAAATTGAGTCCGAATGAGTGCTGCATGGCTAGTGTCCTACGAATTCAAAGACCAGAGACTCTTGCTGTGGGCTGCTGTGCTTGAGCAGCACCATGAAGGGTGGGTAGAGTACAGCTATGCACAGATAGGAGGATCAGAAAGCAAATTCCCTGGGAATGACTTTTAAAGAAGTGATACGATCTGGAATTTTAACTAAATGAGTTCATATCACTGAAGATGCACACCAGAAGGCAAATCAAATAATTGTGCATGGGGTTGTTTCAAAGAAAAGAATAATCACACTTCTTGCTTTTTAAAAATCTGCTACTGGCATAATACCAATGTGACACATAGAGTATTTTTACTTCTTCAGGTATTTTTGGTTACATTGGCTTCCTACAGATAAGGTGGGACATTGGAAATACTGCTGTTTTTCCAACAAAAGCCTTTTTTTTCTATGGCCACTTTTTCTTGAAATGATACTTCTTTCTTGTTTATCCATGGCTGGAATGTTCCTACATGGATACGGGCTTCTTTAAGAATGACAGCAAGCTTATTTGGAGAGAAGTTGTTTGTGGGCTAAGAACTCTATCCCTTTATTTGGATTTTCTTGTGTAATATTTTTCTTATGTTTCCTACATTTTTACTTGTTCTTCCCTTCTTTACTTTTGCTCTGCTTGGTGGTGTAGGGTATCTTGGATTTTTGGCTCCTATAGTTCTATTTTCAGGAGAATTATCTTAGAATTCTTCACAAATGGGACATAGATATGCTTTTCTACCTTTCTACTGACTTTTCTACCAAAGGTCCTGGAGGACAGACCTACCTTGTCAAGTCTGAAATTTCTGGTCCATGCAAAATGGTACAACCACTTTGGAAGACAATGTGGTTGTTTCTTTAAAAACTAAATATACTCTTAACATACAGTTCAACAGTTGTGCTCCCTGGTATTTACCCAAAGGAGTTGAAACTTATGTCCACACAAAAATCTGCACATGGATATTTATAGCAGCTTTATTCATAATTTCCCAAACTTGGAAGCAACTAAGATGTCCTTTAGTAGGTGAATGGCTAAAATAAACTATGGCACATCTAGGCAATAGAGTATGATTCAGCACTAAAAAGAAATGAGCTATCAAGCAATGAAAAGACATGGAGGAAATGGAAATTAATGTAAGTAAGTGAAAGAAGCCAATCTGAAAAAGCTACGTACTGTATGATTCCAACCATATGACATTCTGGAAAAGCAAAATTGTGGAGACAGTAAAAGTATCAGTAGTTGCCAGGAGTTGAAGAAGAGGGGAAGGATGAATAGGCGGAGCACAGAGGATTTTTAGAGCAGTGGAAACACTCTGAATGATATTATAACAATAGTTACATGTCATTACACATTTGTCCAGATCCATAGAATGTACAACACCAAGAGTGAACCCTAATGTAAACTATGGATTTTGGTTGATAATGATGTGCCAACAGAGGTTCATCAGTTGTAACAAATGTACCACTGTGGTGGAGGATGTTGATAATAGGGGAGGCTGTGCATGTGTGGGCACAGGAGGTAGGTGGGAAATCTCTGTGACTTTGTCTCAGTTTTGCTGAGAGCCTAAAACTGCTCCAAAAAATAAAGTCTTTAAATAGGAAAAAAAAAATCCAAGAATGCCCCTGAATTGGAGAAATCTAGTAAATAGACTCCTATATAAGCTTTGAAAATCGTGGTATTCATATCTGCATGTGATGCCTTTCCCAAATGTCTTGTGGAATTTCTTAAGTCATGTTTTACTTTCTAAACAAAATTCGGGCTAGACGTTTCCTCAGCAGCTGATTTCGTTTTTAAAGGAAGGGGATAATAAAGATATTTTTAAAAAGCTCCATTATAAAAGCAATATATTCTGTGAAGCTCAAGGAGTAGTTCAGGAAGAGATACCCACCTCCCCACGAGTGGCAAGTCTACAATTCACACTGCCACTTCCACTTTTTATTGAAAGGATTGTTGAAAAGTGTCCGTAGAGTACTGGATTTAATATTTGCTGTTAATAAACTTGATTTTGGTTTTTAACATCTGTAAAATGCGAAGTATAGAAGGTTTTAGGGTATAGATTAAATATTACATGTTATCTACATAGGATTGGCAAGCCAGGTAGACATGTAATCAGGAGACGGTACAGGATACAAGTAGGCATGTGCATCTATCTGTAGATGCATATATAGTATGTGCATCGGTCCAGTGGGCCTCAGAGGAGGACCTTGGCTGTGGACCCACAGGAAGACATATTAGGGGCTGGCCATGATGGGTGAGGGTGGTGGGGTGAAGGAGGGAAAGGAATGGGTCAGTTAGCAGGCTGCACTAAAGAGCCCTGTGGGACAATGAGAGGCTCTCTGAACCTCCAGACTTAGAGCTCTTAAAGCACTAGAGAAGAAGCTCTGTGACAGACCCAGACCCAGGAGCTGCACATTAGGGTGATGGGAGAAATGGGCAATTGATATAATCTCTCTGGCCTCCAGTTTCTTACCCTTACCATGAAGAAGCTGGGTTGAAGGAGTGGTGCCCTTTTTTTAAAAATTTTGGATTTTTAAATAAAAAGCATTGGATTAAAATATTCAAGCAGTTTAAAGTGAGAGGATGAATCAAAATATTGAGTATTTCTGGAGGTGTAAGGAGAATATTTGTACAGCATCTGATACAGGTAAAATATTAAAAAGGTAATTGAATATTGAAAGGTAAAATATTAAATTTAAAGGATGAGAAATAGCATTAACAGCTTTCCAGAAATTTCCTCTCATTCCCATCTTGAGTCCTGATTACAAACTTCTCTCACCCCACAAAGGAAACATTTTTAATACTTTAGTGAAAATCATATACTTGCTTTTCTTTCTAGTTTTATTGTCTATATGTGCATCTCTAAACAATATAGTTTAGGAGCTACCCTATGACCCAGCAGTTTCACTACTAGATATTTATCCAAAGGACACAAAAATAGTGATTCGAAGAGTCACATGAACCCCAATGTTTATAGCAGCACTATCCACAATAGCTAAAATATGGAAAGAGCCCAAATGTTCATCAGTTGATGAATAGATAAAAAAGATATGGCATGCATATATATAATGGAATATTACTCAGCCATCAAAAAGAATGAAATCTTGCCATTTGCAATGACATGGATGGAACTAGAGTGTATTATGCTAAGCGAGATAAGTCAGAGAGAGAAAAATACCATATGATTTCACTCATATGTGGAATTTAAGAAACAAAACAAATGAACATAGGGGAAGGGAGGGAAAAATAAATCTATAAACAGAGAGGGAGGCAAACCACAAGAGACTATTAACTCTAGGGAACAAACTGAGGGTTGCTGGAGGGGAGGTAGGTGGGGGAATGGGGTAAATGGATGATGGGCACTAAGGAGGGCATGTGATGTAATGAGCACGGGGTGTTATATGCAAGTGATGAATCCCTAAATTCTATTCCTGAAACAAATACTACACTGTATATTAACTAACTTGAATTTAAATAAAATCTAGAAAGAAAAAAAATGATATAGTTGGATATTGCCTATTTTTAAATTTTATATAAACAGAATAATTCTGTTCTCTTTTGTGTCTTACTTTTTACATACAACATTGTGTTTGTAAGATTCATCTATGTTGTGGCACAAAACTCTGGTTTATTAACTTCTACTGCGATATAGTTTCCCGTTGTGTGAATTCACCACAAAATATAAATCCATTGTAATAAGGATGGACATTGGTTGCTTCTGATTTGGAACCATTATGGACAACAGTGCTGTGATTCATATACAGTCAATCTTGGGCACATATATACAAATTACTTCAGGATAGATATCTAGGAGCAGAATTGCTGGTCACAGGGCATGCATACCTCAAACTGTTGTCCAATGTGGTTATAGTAGCTCTTTTCCTCCCTAAATAAAACCTGATACATAAGGCCAGAAATAAAGTAGATGACAGCAGGCTGCTATGTTTGAAACAGGGGTGGCAGTCCTTGGGTTGACCTGCTTTGTATGGTGTTCTCTTGGTGTTTTTTTTGTGGGGTCTAACACACCTTGTTCTCCAACATTCTGTTTACTTCTATATTCTGTATGTTGCTTTGGAAGATAATGGATTCCAGTGATTTCCCATTTCAAGGGCAAGAAGAGATCCTGACCTTCTGACTCCCAAATAGCATCTCTACTAAGGGTAACTTTAATTTGGAAACCCAAGATTCTACTTTTAAAGTAAGTATTTCCTTAGACCCTCCCTAATGAAATTCCTATTCCATGAAGAAGTAGAAAATTTTTCTAAATTTAATTTGGAGCACAAATACTCCCTCTTGGACCTATCTGTCCTTATTAAGATCTTGAATTAGCTTGGCTTGGGTCTTGGCTAGAAGTAGAAAAATTATATCCAATAGTTATGTTAAAAAATAGCTGAAAGCATTGGATTAAAATATTCAAGCAGTTTAAAGTGAGAGGATGAATCAAAATATTGAGTATTTCTGGAGGTGTAAGGAGAATATTTGTACAGCATCTGATACACTTGGATGTCAGTTGTTTTGTGGTCATGAAACCATGGTGGTGGTTTAAGGTTTAGAGGGAATTCATGCTGTTAAGAGTTATTATTCCAATCAAAATGACAAAATATTGAAATGGAGACTTTTCCCCATGTTGTCCTTTGCCAAAAAGTGTAACACTAAAGCAGGATTGATGCTGGAACAGTTTGGGCAGTAGACAGGCCAATGCATGTAATGCATATCATTAAAAATAGTTAGTACAAAGAAATGGTTGTTATTGTGCTTCGTCCAAGTCAGACTTAGGAGCTAATTAAGTATAAGCTCTCTCTCTCTTTTTTTTTTCATGACCATATGCAGTTTTTGAATTCTTACAACACAAATTGTTTTAAAGAAGAAGTTAAATACAGAATGCATTGAATTTGGTAGAAAAAGTTTAAAGGTCTGCATTTTCCCACCAAAGCTATTTAATATCAGCTGCAGAGTGGGTGTGTGTGTGTGTGGAAAGGTTGTGACCTCCCTTATTTTTACAACCATTGCCATGATTTCATAATACTGGCAGCAGTCACCCAGAGTGAAGAAGTAGACTTTATTACAGTAATTATATGCCAGAATGTGGGTATTAAAACAGAAAACTTTTCTACTGATAATAAATGTCAAGGGAAAAAATGACTTTACCCAACAAATAGCCCTTCATTGGTGTTTTTATTATATTAATGGCCTCAATGAAGACCAAGATGTGTCCATAGGGTAGAAGCTCAGACTCTGTGTAGCCTTTTGAAGGATAGAAGCATGTCTTAGCAAGTTGGGTTTATTTTTCTCCATGGCATAAAGTCAGATATATTTTCACTTGAGCAGATACAGCTATTGTTTTTGCAGATAGGTTAATTATGACCATAACTGAATTAGTCTTTTGTTTCTGGATCACTTCATTGGTTTCCTCTGATATGTTTTGGTGGGTTTTTGAGAGCTGGGAGAAGTAAAGCAGCATGAGAACTTTGTCTTGAAATATGGTCATTTTCTGACTATTAAAAAGAAAAAGCTCAAATAAGGACAATAATAGACCTGAATAAGTACCAGAAGGTGTAACTTTTTGAAAATGGACATATTCTGGGCCATAGGCTTATGGCTACTAAATTATACTCATCAGGTATTAATTGTGGGGTTTATTAGTACATCTCTTAAATAATAAGTGTGGTCTAAATATAGAAAACACTAATTCACTCTGCAACTTGAATTTAGTGAAAGGTTGATTTATCCCGAGAAGCACTAAAATTATAGAACTTTTTATCTTTGACTTCAGTGGACTTTGAAGTATATAGCTTGACCTTTCTCCAAAGTGCCCTATTAGTTGGAATAGATAAAACAGAACATACGCAGAAAGTTGGTAGCAAAAATCAGAGCAAGATGTGGGTTCCCAGTCTTCATCTTATAAGAGTCTAGAGATCACACTTTTCTTGGATTTTTAGCCAGTTGCTTGAGCCATACACACGATTTGAAGGTGATGTTAGACTTTTCTCTGAAATCCAGTGTTTACTTCTGCATACAGTTAGTGCTTAACCGATGTTTGGGGATGATGATGATGATTTTCACTTTGGGGCCTGCTCTCTCACTCTGCTTGGTCACATGGAATGACTTGGGTTCAGAATCTCCTGGAGTGAGTTGACTGTTTGGTGGTGACCTAGGCAGCATCTCAGAGGAGCTCCGGGAGGCGTCAATCACTGACTCGTAACAGCCTTAGGTGCTTGCCATTCCCACTCAGTTTCATTGCTCAAAATCCAGACCAGTCCTCAGAACATGACACCGATTCCTCTTCTGTGTTTTCTCTGTTCTCAGCAGTGGGTTTATCTTTAACAATGAGCCATTCATGGGCACCCAGGGAGCTACCCAGGACCGGGGAGATGGCTGTAGGCCCTGCAGGCAGCTGGCTACGCTCCAGTCTAGATATTCTTGGGAATGTGGAATTATTTGAATCAAAGGGAAATAAATCTTTTGCAAATGTTAATACAGATGACTGTGGGAAGGGCTTGGTGCTAAAAGAGAGGCTGAGAATTCTTGGTGCCTACAGAGTTATTTTTTGGCAGGGATTAATACTCGGTTGCCATGGGAATGATGAAGACAAAATAATAGTCATATTTTTAATGGTTGTTCATACTGTGTCATCTTCAACTGCCCTAGGTTGAAAAAACTTCTGTTTGAATCATTTGACTACTCTTGTCTCACGTTTTCTTTTTCTCTTGTATTTAAGTTTGCAGACATACCTCTCTAAATGAGTTTGTGAATCTGTTGTACCATATTTTCTTTGAGCATAAAGAAACCATTACTTTTGAAGTTTATACTTTTGATTATATGCTTTCCCTGTCATAGGTTTAAATTAGAAGAGGTGCACCCTGCAGATCTGAAATTCTGTGTACTTTTCTGATGGGATAGGGAGAGAAACTATACAAATATGGGGCAAAGGCCAACTGGCCTGTTCTGAGTCTCCCCTTTGCCACATCTAACTGTGCCACTTCAGGGTGGGTAGTAAACATCCCTGAACTAGCTTTCTCCATTTGTAAAATGGGGCTAAATGTGCTATGAACCCTATTGCTAATGTATGTAAAGTCCTATTACAGGGATCATGAATACTCAGCAAATATGAAGCCAATTCCTCATTCTGTGTTGATGACAGAAATCACACACAACTCAATCCTTTTCTTAAGCCAAAAGGCAGCCTCGGACTCCTTAACACAATGCGCTAGCTAGCCACTTTCAACCCGTCAGAGTTGGCATGTGAAATTTGCCAAAGCACAGTCCTGGAGACTTGAAAGACACTCAGTGGGTGGTCGTTCTTAATGATTACTACTCTTGCTAGAATTATTACCAGGAGGCTGTAGGTATGATAACAGGAGACACAGGAAGCTGTTTTTTGCTTTTCCCATTATAATTCAGATTGTACCCAGAATTCCGAAGCTTATATGCAACACTGGACACAGCTGTTCACTTGCCTGACTTGGGAATACTGGTCTCTCATTTTTGTATACCTCTGTGGATCCTTTCTCCACTTTCTTTGTTGCTTTTCTTTCCTCTCACTGACCTCCAAACATTAAAGTGTCTCAGGGTTCTTCTTTTCTTTTGTTTATCTGCCTTTATTAGGTGACCTTATTTGGTCTCATGGCTTTCAGTATCATCCCTTTGCTAACAACACCAACATTTATATCTCCAGACTGGATCTCTGCTCTGAATGCTGTTGCGTATTCAACTGCATTCTTGAGACACATCTCTAACAGGATGTGTCTGTAACAGAATGCCTCTATTAATTGGATATCTAATATAGGCATCCTCAGCCCAACTAAGGTATGGTTGAACTCCTGAATAATAACCTCTTCCCTTGCAACCCAAACCTATTCCTCCCATATTCTTCATTTTTTCAGACGGCAATTCCACTCAATAGTTGTTCAAGTGGAAAACCCTTTTGAAGTAACCAGTTCTCTTTTTTTCACACCCCACATCCAGTTCACCAAGAAATCCTGTGGGTTTTACCTCTAAGAGTCTCACACTTCTTACCATCTGTACCACTACTGTCATAGTCCAAGCTGCCATCGTCTTTCACCTGTATTATTGAAATAGCCAGTAATAGGCTACAGTTATTTTTCAACACACAGGCAATGTGATTCATTATGTGGAAATCAGAACATTTTACTCCTCTGTTCTGAACCTTCCATTGCCTTTCCATCTCACTTGAGAATGAGTCAAAGCCCCTCCAGTGCCTTATAAGACTCCATACAGTTGACTTCAGCCACCTTTCAGACATCATTTCCTTTCACTGTCTCCCTAACTTACTCTGCTCTAGCCACACTGGCCTTCTTACTGTTCCAAGAATATGCTACTCCTGATTTAGACCTTAGCCCTTGCTGGCTCTCTTTAGGAGCCCTCGCTGGTTCCTCCAGATGTACACAAAGCTTGCTTTCGCATTTCTTTTGTCTTTGTTTATCAGCAAGGCCATCTTAAATATAATACATAACAACCACCCCTCCAGACCTCAGCCTGGCACCCACTCTCCTACCTCCCTTGCTTTCTATTTCTTCTCTGGCATGTATCAACATCTAACACATTATGGCTTTACTCGTTGGTTTATTAGAATATAAGATCCAAGAGGGCGGGAACTTTGTTCCCTGCTTTATCTCCAGCACCTCAAAAGTTCTAGGTACATATAAGCGGTTTTTTGTCAAACTATTAAATGAATGTAACAAATGGTTGTAAAGCATGAGTTTTTCTGAATTACTAAGAAAATAGTTCTCTCCAGGACCACATAGAATTTATACAACTTTCTATATTTGTTAAGTTTCAGTAATCTTATCTCAGTGTATTTATCACTGAAAGTAGAAGGCCAACATGGCCACTGTAACTGAGGGTAAAAATATCTTTGTTTACTGTAATCTTTCAGTACCCTAATTGTTTATTTTGGTAAATAGATACAGAATTTCCCACATGGGAAAATGTTGATCTCCTTGAGGCTGACCAACTTTGGGTGGTTATAAAACAGACAGATATTTAAAATTGGCTGGATGCTATCTGACCTTGTTTGCACTGGGCTGGACTTAACTGGTGATTCCTCCTGAATTTCTGTGAAGGAATACTAACCTGGTTGGAGAGGAGATGTAGGTCCTTAAACCTTATTGACGTGTGAAAAGCATCAGGTGCCCATCTCATAGAATGAAAGAGTGGTGAAAGCTGCTGCATGGGGCTTCGGATAGGGGAGGGAAGGTGGCAAAGCTCTCTGTCTCTGAGAGGCATAAACATAAGAGATTTAGTCCTACTAAGGAACCGGATGACCTCAAAGTAGGTATTTTATTTCTTTGGGCCTCAGTTTCCTTACCAGTGAAGTAAGGAACATAGGATACTTTATTTATTTATTTAAAAGATTTGTTTAGGGGCACCTGGGTGGCTCAGTCGGCTGAACAGCTGCCTTCCGCTCAGGTCATGATCCCAGGGTCCTGGACTCGAGCCCCGCATCGGGCTCCTTGCTCCCCCGGAAGCCTGCTTCTTCCTCTCCCACTCCCCCTGCTTGTGTTCCCTCTCTTGCTGTGTCTCTCTCTGTCAAATAAATAAATAAAATCTTAAAAAAAAAATAAAAGATTTGTTTATTTATTGAGAAAAGAGAGAGCGATAGAGAGCGAGAGCAAGTACATGATCAGGAGGGGCAGAAGAGAGGGAGAGAGAGAGAATCTCAAGCTGACTCTCAGCTGAGCACAGAGCCTGACACAGGGCTCGATCTCAAGACTCTGAGATCATGACCTGAGCTGAAACCAAGAATCGGATGCTCAACTGACTAGGCCACCTAGGTGCCCTAGGATACATTATTTATAAAGTTAATTCCAATCCTGTCTTTGAGTGGTATCATGGAAGGTCGCAGATTCAGACTCTGAGATGTAATTTTCATTTAAATTGGAAATCTCTCTGAGGTCCAATTTATATTCTATAAAATAGGGAGGTTTGGCTAAAACAGACTGTAGGATTTTCCCCAAGTCTAACATTCTTTGCTCCCATTGTACTTTGAGATTTTTTCCCTTATTCTGGTGAAATTAAACATCTTAATTTAAAAAAATTTTGGAGGAGTGCATTTTTTATTTCTTTGAGGTTGTGGTCACACACACACACACACACACACACAATGTGAGGCTGTGTCACATACATTTGTAGATGTAGTGTATGTATTTTGCCGTTGTTGTACTAACTGCCTTCAGTCAGAGTATGGAGCAGAGATATATCCATGTGGTTTGCTTTATGCTCTAAACCAGACAGTGAGAGGAAAGAAAATGACCCTTTTTTTGTGACAAAAAACTGAAATCTGTCTTTAACCAGAATTCTGGTCAATTCATATTGGAACTGCAGTATTTTTTTTTTAAAGATTTTATTTATTTATTTGAGAGAGAGAGAATGAGAGAGATCACATGAGAGTAGGGAGGGTCAGAGGGAGAAGTAGACTCCCCGCCGAGCAGGGAGCCCGATGTGGGACTCGATCCACAGACTCCAGGATCATGACCTGAGCCGAAGGCAGTCGCTTAACCCAACTGAGCCACCCAGGCGCCCAGAACTGCAGTATTTTTAAACTGTATTTCCTCTTCCCTTATTTCCCATTCCTTTGGTTTGTTTTAGGGTACCTAGGTGAATGATTCTGGCCTGGAAGCAATTCAGTCAGCTGAACTTCTCCAAAGGCCTGGTCACACCTGTGGCTTAACTTTGTGCCTCAGTTTCTACAAGTATAGAGAAAAGGAGGGAATAGAAAGTACTACCTCCTTTCAGCACCATGTTTGAGATATCCTGATAAAAGCTTCACAAAAGGGACTGAATGTTAATTTTTAACAAATATGTGTGTTGGGGTTGGGAACAGGGCTTTTGAAAGATGCTTGCCAAATCTGCGGTCCTTTCTAACAAACTTCTGAAGGTGGAAACTCTTTGAGAAGAACTATTGGAATGGACAAAAATGATAGCATAGCTGATTAATTATGGATTCAAATCTGATTTTTGACCAATTTAACATGATTCTCTCTTCACAAAAAAGGTTCTTCTAAATTCAATTTGACAGACATGTATATTGAGTGTCTGTGGTGGATCAACATCCTCACCCTGAGCCCTTTATACCCACTGTTCTATTTCAGTCTCATATCAACCCTTTGAGGTAGCTATTCTTTTCCCAACCTATGTCTAAAGAAATGGAGGCTTGGAAATGTTATGAGACTGTCCCAAAGTCACACAGAACAAGTTGGAATTTGTTTGTTTATTTATTTATTTTTCAAAGTTGGAATTTAAACCCCTGTATTCTGTCTTCATCTCCTTTCCTCATTCCCCAATAGGATAGTTGTATGGTGCAGTGGGGAAATGGAGGAAAATATATGAATTTAAAAAACCCAATAATAACATTTTTTATCATATCATATCATCAGTATACCTTAAACTTACACAATGTTAAATGTCAGTTATATCTCAATAAAGCTGGAAAAATTATATTTATTTGAATATACATTGACTCTACCTATGCAGATTTAATTTGGCTTTTTACCAAGTATAAATCATCTGCTGTCACACCAAAAATTGTGAGAAATCAAAGTAGTGGAAACTTTCTAATTGCTTAGAATGGTTTTGTATTTTTCCTTTTTGTGGAGTGGCTTGTGGAAATCTAGAATTATTCTGGAAATAAGGTCAAAAGAGTTGACCATGACTATGAAGAACACTAGGCCTCATCTTTCTCTGCTATGATCTGGCTATATGAAAAATGACTCATAGTCTTCTTTTTAATGCTGGATAAGGGCTTCTTTAGAAAAACTAGCATTCTCCCACGTGTGTACTTTGGGGGTACTCTTGTAATTGAGATGACCCTTTTTAGTGGTGAGATCCTGCTAATGTCTCAGTGGTCCAGTTTGATGAAATGATCTATCCTTGTTTATGAGATGTTAAAGCAGACTGAGGTTGATTTTCAAAGAATCCAACTTTATTTCAGAATTTCCCCCAGAATAGTGAGTAGAGTATTTGGGCACCAGTTCCTTCAAGGAACTCAGAATCACAGAGGCCTTTTACACATGGAATGATGCTTTAATGTTGAAGAATTGTGAATAAGAGTGCTTCTTTAATCACTTGGTTTTACCTGTCCAAAGTGGTCTCTCCTCTTCTTGCATTCCCCAAATTCTACTTATTTTTCCAGACATATCTGAAATCCCACCTTGTGAGGCCCCTCACCCCACTCCTGTTAGAGATTATATGTCCTTTCTTAAATTCTTTGCTTTTCCCCCATTCATTCGTCAGTTAATTGTTTATGGAGCTTGGATACCTCTTCCACTTACATATGAAACGATTATCTGGGTATTTTATTGTTTAACTTTGTGTGAGCTTGTATTTTATCTCCTTCACTATAGATTAGTTTGGGGTAAAGAAACTAATTTAATTCCTTGGATCACTCAAGGCCTTGAAGATATCTGATACTCAGTAAATGTGTGTTTTTATTAGATTTGATTAAATTACCAATGAGAAAAAATGGTCATGAATTCTACCCCTAGGAAATAGATTTACTCTGCTTTCTTAGTAATTCCTTCTTCCCTCAGAAGAAGTTAGCTGTGAATTAGGTGTCTGCTAGTTCCTGTGTAGACCATAGTAACATGTGTTCTTTTGTGGGTGTGTGGCTTGAAGATTTTTAGGGAGAAGAAATCAAGTTGGAGAGGAAAAAAGAATATGTTTTGAGAGTCTTAAAGGAAAGTGGTTAAGAAAGTCAACATTTTAGGGACATATTTATGATATTTATACTTATATTTGTATTTTTGATGGGTAACAGGGTAGTGAATCTAATGGAAGAGTCACTTGTAATCTGTCCCTTACTCCTAGAGTGGCTCTAAAAATGTATTTCCCCCGTACATTTGGGATTGGATTAAATGTCTTAATTGGAACCTGCTCATTGTAGGTTATTAAGAATACTGGTAATCAGAGAGCAGAGGTGCGCATAGTATGATTAGAGACCACCCGCTCAAGTAGGCAGGTAGCCAGTCTCCCAGGAAACCTGTTTCTGATAATTGTGTGGAGGAACATGAGACCAAAGGGTGGGTTCTGGACATGAAGAACTTGTGTCCTCTTCCCTTGAAGGCCTCAGGCAGTGATAAAGTAATTAGTCACCACAAAGCACCATCAACTTGTTTGCTCAAATCAATGAATATTCCCATTTCCACTGACTCACTTAGTGGGAAAAAAGATCACATGTTTAGAAAGAGGGAGGGATGAATTTTGCAGATTATTACAGTGTTTTTTTTCTTTACTATTTTATTATGAAGATGTTCACACATACAGGAAAGTTGTAAGAATTACACAGTGAACACACATATACCCACTTAGGTTCTACAATGAATATTTTGCTATAATTATTTTATTACCTATTTCTCCAGTCTTCTTTCAATCCATCTTAAGAGTAGCATTCTATGAGTTTTGACAGAGGCTTTCACACGTGTGATCCAAACCCCTATCCGGGTATAAAATATAATATCCGTTTCAGAAAGTTCCTTCATGTTCCTTTCTATATAACCCCTGCTGCCACCCTACCCCCAGCGACAACCACTTTCCTATTTCTTTTATTGTAGATTAGTTTTGCCTGTTTTAGAACTTTGTATGAGATTTCTTTCACTCAAGTCATATTTTTGAGATTCATCCATGTTTGTTGTGTGTATCCATTTTTGGGGGGCTCGATTTCACAACCCTGAGATCATGACCTGAGCTGAAATTAAGAATCAGATGCTTAAATATCTGAGTTACCCAGGCACCCCTTGTTTTGTTTTTAAGTAGGCTCCATGCCTAGCATGGAGCCCAACATTGAGCTTAAACTCACAGCCCTGAGATCAAGACCTGAGCTGAGATCAAGAGTTGGACCCTTAACTGACTGAGCCACGCAGGTGCCCCTCATTTATTTTTTAAACCAAAGTAATCTCTGTTAGTATTTAGAAATTCCTGGGTTAGCAGCTTCTTTGGAAAGCAGTAGGGAAAATAAAGGATTTCTTTGTTTGTCTCTTTGGTTTTTAAAAAATGCAAGGTGAAATGGACCCTAGTGACAGCTACACTGGCCCCTAATATGCCCTAATAAGTGGTTGAGGACCAGTGATTGCTCAGGGTCATGTAGACTAAGCTGGAACTGGAACCTGAGTCTCCTGACACACTGCTCAAAACAGAAAGGCAGCTGAGTGGGGTGGTTGTTTTGAGCTGAAGCCATGTGAGACTAGAGAGTTTCGACAGAGCTTTGCCTTAGAGGATGTGAAACTACACTAACCTCATGTGACAAGGAATCCTCGGAGGCCTTGGTGTGAAGCCAGGGGAAAAAGTTTGATGCAGCTTCTGGTTACAGCTCCAAATGAGAACTCACTGGCCCTAGGTGACTTATGGTGAGCTTTCTGATTTGCAATAAAACAAGACATGGGACGGGGGAGGCTTTTCTACACTAGCATGCATAGACAGGGTAATGCTGAAGGAACAAAAAAAAAGCCAAGAAAGGTACCTTCAGCTACATGGCCTTCCCATAGGAAGGGACCTGGAGCTGAAAATAAAATACAGAGGGAGGGATGCCATGGTACAGACAGAGCCTTTGTGTCCTATTCAGCCCAGGATGACAATGACCTGGCGGTGCCTGCCTGCCAGCTGTTGGCTGGCCTTTGTGAAAGTCCCTGATCTCTGGGCCAATGCTTAGTGGGCAGGTATCCATTTCATGAAGCCAACTGGCACTGCTGGCACCTTTGTTGGTGCAATGAGCCCAGCGACAGGGAACTAAGGCTGCCGGGCCACTTTTGCTACCAGCTGGCAGGTGCAAACCCCATGCACAGGTACCCTGCAGAGAGAGGGTTGATGTTGTCTTGGTAACTGGTCAAAAAAGGATGTTTCTTCTTCAAGGTCAGTTTGACCTCTTTTCTGCCAGGGGAATATTGTGAGGAAGAAGTGACTCTGTGGCAGCTCTGACTTGTGTGCGAATGTGTGCCTCATCTGTTTTGAATGCATTATTCCTAACTGGATCTTATTAATGTCACCTGCTGGGCAGATCTGGGTGTGGTAGACTTCTTGGGGGAAGTCGTCCTGGACAAAGATCAGGTCATCAGAGAAGTCCCAGAAGAGACGATCCAGTGTAAACCAAGTAGGACTGAACAAAGAATTCCGAAGGCGTTTCTAAAAGGCAGCCAGTCAGGTTCGACTGGTTTGTTGGTCTATTCCGGGATAAGAGATTAGTGCTGACTCTTTGAGGCATGTCACCCTAGATGTCCTTTGGCCAAACTGTCCTGGGCACAGGGGTGAAGGGACATTTGTCAGCTTGCTGGGTGCCTCATAAGTTTGACACAATGAGTTCATTGTAAAGAAGCAAGCTTTCCTTATCATTGTTGTCCTTCTCTATGTAAATCTTTCACTTTTAGCAAATACATTTTTCTGACTTTGATTTAAAAGTCCAGTTTCTCCTTGATATTAGTGGCTCTGATAAAAGCTGTGTTCTGACTCAGGTCCTTGGTTGGGTGTCAGTATTTTCCCTATTTTGCATCTCTTGTGTATGTTCACATGGTGAGGTCCCCTTTTCATGGCCTGAGATTTCTGTTGGGAGAAATAACAGCATTATAACAGTGTGGGGAATTTTACTCTGTCCACTGGGATGCTATCAAAATTATTCAGAGGTGCCTGGGTGGCACAGGCAGTTAAGCCTCCAACTCTTGGTTTCTGCTTAGGTCTGCACTCAGCGGGGAGTCTGCTGAAGTTCTCTCTCCCTCTGCCCCTCCCCCTGCTCACTCTCTCTCTCTCTCTCTCAAATAAATAAATCTTTAAAAAAATTATTCAGCTGGGATGGCACCCTAACAGTGGGAAATGTTAATTATTCTGGATAAATCCTGAACAACTTGCTTGCAAATATAAACATGGACATAGTCCTTAGCCTCCTAATGTGTAAAATGAAAAGACTATAGATTAAATGATCTGTTTGGGCCCTTGCCAGCTAGTTTTGTAGGACTTTGGGTTTTAACGCAAAAAAGAAAAGCTCTAAATAGATTCAACATTTAAAAAACTGACCTTGCTTATGAATTTTTACACTAGACCCTTGTATTCAGTAAATGTTTTTAATTCATCCTCTAAATCCAGGCACTGGGGATATAGAAATAGATTAAGCATCATTTTCTATCCTGAAGGATCTCATGGTCCAATGGGGGAGGGATAGCAAGAAAAAATTGTTCTCAAAATTGGCAAGAGTTTGAAGGGAAAATTGTGCTTAGGAAAAGAAGTTATCTTTTGGTTTGGAAAACTACCTTTAAGGGCATATTTAATGTAGAAAGATGAGCCCCTGCCTCTTCCCCTCTGATTCCATCCCCCCTCCCCCACAGGGCCAGGAGTAGGGTGATGTGAAGCACTTGCCTTGGGTGCAGAAATTAAGGGGATGCCAAAAGCCTTAGTGGTTAAGGTAAATACTATTATAATATAATATTTAAAATCAAAATTAATGAAAAAATCCATGGTGAACAAAGTATGAAAATTAAAAAAAAAAAAAGATCTGAACCCGCATGTATATAATCTTGCCTCACTTTCCTCACCCTAATTCTGGCCCTGGTTCCAATAAAACTATAGAATTTGCCAATTTTGATTTTTTTTTAATACTAATGCACTAAAATATCTAAAGGTTTAGACAGAGAATTTTATAACAGAGTTTAGGTTTGGAGGGTTGTCATTGGAGAAAGCCCTTGGGGGAGGAGGAGTCCCTGGAAGATGATGGTGAGCATAGTCAAGAAATTCTTCATGGTAGAGAATGGTTAATGAATATTTATGAAAGAGATGACTAATAAAGGTTTTGAAGTTGTTCCTTATGCTGTGCTGCAGTTACCCCCTCTGCTCTCCTCCCTTCAGTTAAAAGTCAGATACATACAATAATCCTTGAATTCATGCAGATTTGAGAAAAAGGAAGGAAGAAGGGTGGTGTCTAGCATGGGAGGAAGTGGTCTAGTGAGAGGAACCAGGCAGGATGTAGCAAGGCCTAGCTCAAGAGAAGCCTCACCCTCTGAGCTCCTTTGGAAAGTAGATGGAAAGGGTATTGGGTCTGGATTTTGCACGGCATGGGATGTAACCTTGAGTTCAGGCAATAGACATTGGACCCACACCTGTCAATCAATAATTATGTTATGTACTGGATTTTAGGTCCATTCACCATTCTTCTTCCTGCTTTCCTCTTGGGAAGCTGCCCTCTATGCACCACATCAAAGGACTCTCTTGTCCCTGGCTTCCAGATGGAATGGCCAATATTGAGCATCAGTAGGTAATTGGAAGGAGGGAGGAGAGAGCATTGGCTCTTTTCCTGAGGGTTTGTTAATAGGCCAGTTGCATCCCTCTAGTGATCGCTGCAGCTTTCTGTCGTCCTTTATCCAGGCTCTGGGAACCACTTTCTCCCATTACTTTTTCAGCCTAAGGGTGGTAACAGAGCCCCCTCTTATTTTCTCTGGGGTATGCACTATCTTTTGTAATTTCCGTATACTTTGCTTCTTTGTAAAGAGTCTCTGTAATAAACTCTCTTCAAATATAAGAGTGCTAGTTGTCTCTTGCTGAGACCCTACTGATACAGAAATGAGAAATACTAAGATGGATTGTTCAAAGTGTTAGAGGTTGACAGTAGGGGAAGCAACCAACTATCCAGTGAGAAAGGAAGATGGGTGGGTTAAAGGGCTTTTCATGGGTGATATTTGGACTGAATATTGTGGAATAAGATACTTCTCTGGGAGTACGGTAAGCCCCAACATGAAAACAGCCAGGCAGGTGTCCATGTAAGTAAACTCAGTGGTCTGCATGGTCATAAAAGACAGTGATTATCCAATGGGCTTTCAGAAGCATAGGAAAGCTTTCACAATAACATAGCAATCACCCATATTCCTGTAATCTCTGTTGATAATCTGGCATGCTTTCCTCCTGACATTTTACAATTGAAATCATACTCTATTTACAGTTTGAGATCCTGATTTTCTTTAACATTACATAATAAATAATTTTCCCACAACTGAAAGAAGCTGCACATATCTGCTTCTTTTAGAGGTAACAGAACAACTTTAAAGAACAAAGTGCTACGGGGCGCCTGGGTGGCTCAGTTGGTTAAGCAACTGCCTTCGGCTCAGGTCATGATCCTGGAGTCCCCGGGATTGAGTCCCGCATCGGGCTCCCTGCTCGGTAGGGAGTCTGCTTCTCCCTCTGACCCTCCCCCTTCTCATGTGCTCGCTCTCTCTCTCTCAAATAAATAAATAAAATCTTAAAAAAAAAAAAGAACAAAGTGCTATTACATCATATAGATGTACTATGATTTAAAAAAAAAAAAATGCTCCAGTAATTTTGCATCTTTGTCATTAAAAAATTCTTTTTGCTTGCTTAACTAAAAAATTGCTACTAAAAAAACCTGACTAAAGATGTATCTGTGCTTCAGGATTGCTGAATTATTGTAGATTTTTTTTTATTATTTTTTATTTTTTAGTATCAAAGAAGATGGAGTTTTCCCTTGGTGGGTGAGAAGGAGAGGAAATGGTGCCTGGGACTCCATTCTGAGGGCAGACCCAGTAACTTGACCAGGAAGGGACTCCTTATGGGTGGACATTAGCAACAGTGATGTCTGAATTAAATTTTATGCTGTGGTGTAATTCCTTTCCAAAATTTCCCAAAGTGTTTATACAGTATGGTCTTATGTTGGTAATACCTTGTGTAAGGAAGGGGCAAGACCCAAGGACAAAGGGCTATGAGGAGTGGACAAGAGGAACAGATGGATTTGAGGAGCCAGGAACAGGGGTTTGGGGAGATAGGTGACTAGCAGTCCCCAGGAGAAGCATCCTGTGGCTGATCCTCTGAAGTACTGAGATGGGTACTAGAGTTCTTGTGTTTCTAAGACTGCTATTTGGATATTAATGGAAAAGGTGATCCTGGAGCTTGAAAGTATAGTCCTTCCCATGGGAAGTAATAAACAAAGGTGGGAATGAATGAGGAGATACTATGAAGGAAGGATTTAGTGACATGTGGGAAGGTGCTGAGCATTAGAACTGGGTGAGGGATGTTATTTCATCACAACAGAACTGCAAAATGATTGAGTAGAGTACAAGATAATTTGAACAAGGTTTTTGGAAAGGGAGAGAGGTAAACTTCTCCTGGAGAGAGGTAAACTTCCTTTTGTAGGACTGAAATATGGCAAGGTAAGCTATGATCCAAGTTATTATTTGTGATAGGACCTTGTAGGAAAGGGATTACTATGAGTTCAAAAAGCAATAGAATTACTTGAGTTTTCCTTCTAGTCATTCATCCCATGATTAGACTAGTTCAAAACCTGAACTGTGAATTTTTTTCAGTGAATTTTTTTCCATTAAAATTCCAAAATAAGTGACTTATTTATTCTCACGTTATTATCCAATTCATTTTTCAGCTCACACTCAACCTCTTTGAGACATGAAGCTAGGGAATGGATTAGGAAAAACATCTGATTTGAGACGTGCTTGCATTTTTCACATGACTTTGCCAGAAAGGGTTTCTGCATTCAAACTGAGACTTTCACCCTAGAGGTGCCTTAGCTGAAAATTCAAATCTGCTTTGCAAGAATTTGGACATGGGATTCATGCTATTATCTGCAAATAATTTATAGAATGGTTCTATTTTTCCCTGGGTAATGAACATATAGTGCCTCTTTAGGGAGGCTTTGGAGAACCCCAGCACAATAAGGGGTAAGGTTTTGGCTGGCTTTTACTGTCATATTGATTGGATTAGCTTTGATTTAGAAGTCTTAGAAAGGAGGACATAGGATTTTGGCATGAAGACTGTTTTAATAAAAGTAATCTTTTTTTTAAAGATCAGAGACCCATTACCTAATGCAAAAGGCCACTGCTTCTGCTGTCTCCATAGAATTTTGTGTTTGTATGGTATGAAAAACAATACTGACCACCCCTATCCAAAATCGTTTATTTATTTTTTAAAGATTTTATTTATTTATTTGAGAGAGAGAGAGAATGAGAGACAGAGAGCATGAGAGGGAGGAGGGTCAGAGGGAGAAGCAGACTCCCTGCCAAGCAGGGAGCCCGATGCGGGACTCGATCCAGGGACTCCAGGATCATGACCTGAGCCGAAGGCAGTCGCTTAACCAACTGAGCTACCCAGGCGCCCCAAAATCGTTTATGTTTTAAGGAAAACATAAAAATATTTCCTTATGTTCAACAGTAAGATATTCTTTTATTTGAGGTTTCTTTGGGTTGGAAAGAAGGACAGAGCTCTCAGGGTGCTAGCATCTGTTTTTGTTGTATTGATACGGTTTTGAACATGGCATTGAAAGGTCTCTAATATTTGGTTTCAGGGCTCTTTATCTGAGCTTCTCAGTTTTGCCTTTACTTTTATTAATAATTTGAATGAAATGAAAGAAGATATATTTGGGTATTTATATAAATTTAGGAGGCTCTAATAACTGAATCAATATTCTTAAAAGACCTCCATATGTTAATTTGGTGGATTGATATGAAGGGGATAAAGTTTAATAAGAAATTAATACTAGATCTTAGATTTAAAAAAATTAATTGACTGGAGATGACTGGCTTAATAGAAGTTCATGTGAAAAGTCTCATGAGTTTTATCACCAGGAAGTTTAATGGGAGTCCTATGTCCCATGAGAAGCATCAACCCAAGAGTGCATTCATGGAGGTAGAATTCTCCTATCAAGGGTTGGTTATGGTCCTGTATTTTAATCTTGGCCAAACCTCAGCCGAGTTCCTTATCATTACAGGGTCCAAGACAAAGTAGAGTTTATTTAGACACGGTCAATCAGGTGGTAAAAATCAGGCAATAGATCACATAGGAAACTGTTTCAGGAATTGCAGGAGCCATGATTTAGCCTACAGAGGAAAAGCTCAGGAAGAGGCATGAGTGACTGCTGTATAGAAATATTTATCTGAAGGGTTGAAGATTTCCTGGATTAGAGTATGTAGCACTGGGGCAAGACCCAGTTCAATGTCTGGACATTGTAAGGAAATTATTTATGAAATTGGAAATTCTCCAATGAATAAGATTTGTTCAAAAGTGGAATGAACTGGCATGAGAAGAGGGGAGTCCCCTGATGCTGAAGAATGTGGCCAGATATCAACCTTCTGTCGGGGAGGTTATGGAGGGATTGAAAGGTAAAGCTGTCCTGGATTACTCTTCACATTCTGTTCATTGCTAAGTAGTCAAAATTTGTCTCTGGAGCTGTCCCTTCTCCCCTTTATTCCAGATATTACTCTGAGAAAGGTAGGCTCACCTGCACCCCACCATATTTACCACTTACAGGGCTTGATGTTTGAAGCCCAGAGAAATTTATGCTTTGGTAAATTTCCACCAAATAAGCATGCTTCTATTCATGAAGACCACTGCTTGCTTCAACCTACAAACCAAAAGCATGTTACAAGAATGGGAGATTTTCATGTGCAATAACAAGCTGCTAGAGGGAGAGATTTGGGTAGGGGTCAACTTGTACCTCTTAAATGAGAACATATAGGCATGCTTCTATATCCTATGGAAGTGGGAAGCCAGAGACAATGCGTTCTCACCTGTATGTTCTGGACCATATGCTTGTCTGTTTTCTCAGGGTGGTAGCAATCATTACCTAATGGGCACAGAAAAATCAGAATCTCTCTACTGTCCTTTTGTGCTGTTGTGGGATTAAAAGATCAGTAAGAACAGAAGCTGTGATCTTGGTATTTGATGAGAATTTTTAGCCACCACTTCCTACTCTACTTGAGGTCACTTTATCTCAGCATTGGAAGTGGGCAATAAAGATAGTGTTTGAATATGGCTGTAATTGTAAACTCTCTTTTCTCTCTCCCAGCCAGCAAGGAGGGTGGAACAGAGAATGTATTTGTGCCATAAAGAAGGCACGATATCAAATATTTTGGGGGTGAAGAACCACCATCTTAGGAAATGAGAGAAAGGCCTGGAAAGGATAAGGGAACTGGGGAGTATTTTCTCTCATCTAGGAGGCTCCTAGGGACCCCTTTCTGAATCTGGCATTCCTCCTGTTAGTCTCTTTGCAGAGATGTACAGGGACCCTGTGGAGTTCCTGAGGATTCCTGCAGCTGCTGGGGTCTTGTAGAAGATGGGCAATGTGTCTCCCGGTCCTTGTTAGTCCCACAAATAGCCCATTGAGGGGAGCAGGAGAAGGGAGAGGCATCCAGGGCTGTCCTTGGGGTCCCTCAATGGGGGCACTGTTCAGGCTTGGGTGGAAGCCAGCCCTGACACCATGCTAGTTGTTAAAGCCTCATTCTTCCCAAGGAGGCGGCTGGAAAGGCAGCAGAGCAGCTGAGGCTCTAGAAAAGGTACTTCTCTTGTTCTTCACAAGGCCCGACTGACACACGAGAGGAAGCCACTTCCTTTTCAATTATTTTCTGTTGTTCATTACATTTACATCCCAAGCATTTTTCCTCTTCCTTCTCACTCTCATTTTACTACTCAAGCCCCGAAACTGATGGGTTTTTCCTTTCTCTCCCCAGTCTCAACTGAAACTTAGAAATGATGTCAGATTTTTCTGTTTTGTACCAGTCTCCTTGGGCAGCCCATCAGAGAAGCACCCTGAGAATGGCTGCAGTTTTGCTGTTGCTCTTGATCATCTGAGTAGTTCAAAGTCTCTTTTAAAATGAAGAATAGGGCTTTGGAGATAGCAAAGTACTAGATGCCCATTGCAGGAAACATGTTATTTTTCCTACCCACTATCCATACTCATTCTTTCTCATAACACCACCTTGATTTTTTCTTTTTCTTTTTCTTTCATTCATTCATTCTTTCTTTCTTCTTTTCTTTTCTTTTTTCTTTTCTTTCTCTTTCTTCTTTCTTTCCTTCCTTCCTTTTTTTTTTTTTTTTAATAGGCCACCACCTTCCATGTTCAGCCCATAGGCATTGGTGAGTTTAACCAGACCATGAAGGCCCCTGGGTTTCAGGGTGGGCACATCCTGGCTTTGGGTTCAGGATAGTTGGGACCCAGACTGGGCTACATCAGAGTCAATCTTGAAAGACTTTGGGGAAGTATTGGGTAAGAGACCTTCTGTTTTCACGCTGACTGCGTAGAGTATAAGTTAGGAGCTGTGGTGATCACCTTTGCTACCACATGGGAAGAGTCAGTGTTAGAATATAAGCCACAGAAGAAAACTGAGCCATGGTGACAGACCCCTGATGACATAAGGTATAGACTGGATTCAGCTATGCCTGAAGTCAGCACCCTGACCTTTCAGTTATGCTGGTGAGTACATCTCTCCCCACCCCTTTTAAAAATCTCATTTGAGCTGAGTTTCTGTTAGCCCAACTAGTTTCTGTTAGCTCAACTCTTTCAGTTGCAATGGAAAAGAATACTAACAGATACTAAGCATTTTTCCTGCTTCCTACTCCCTGTTCAAGCTATCCCAGAGTCTTGCAATTGCTCCAAACTGTACCAGAGCTAAAATGCACTAATCTTGTCCAAAATTTCAGCCTTCATGAAAACAGGACCCACTCACTCAGTTCTCTGATTCAGTAGGGTAACAGGCACCACTGGAATCACCACCTGCTTTTGGGTCTATGGTAAGGACCCTAGCCTTGCCCATTCATTCAGCAGTCATTAATTCTGTATCTACTATGTGCCACAGGATTGCTTTAAAGAGCTGACAGTTAAGCAGAAAAATTGGTATGAGTAGAAAGAAGTATGGCAGGCACCATGATGAGAGTCTATGTCTGCTTCCATGGGGACCCAAGGGCCAGTTCTTATCTTGGCAGCACGGAAAAAGACCTCATGAAAGAGGCAATACTTGAGCTGTATCTTCAAAGATGAAAAGACGTTTTGCAGCTAAAAAGAAATATGGGAAAGGCAAACCAGTTCATCTGAAGAGAGAAATGTCAATTGTGAAATATTGTCTGACTTAAAAATCTATCACCAGCAGAATGGAGAAGGCAATTCAGTCTTGTGTGTTTAGCACATGCCTGACTGGTGTGCTATACTGTCCAGAACACAGCAATCCGTGGCCACTGTTGTCTTCCCCTTCTTCCCTTTCCAAAATATGGAAAATGCCTAAAGTTTTTTTGCTGGCAAGCAAGGCCATGTAGACATTAGAGTTCATTGTAGTGGGTAGACTAAACATTCCATGTCTAGTCTCCAGCTCCGTGGCCGATTCACTTGTGGGGTAATAGCAGTATCAGCTGCAAAATCTGCCCTACATCAAGATCAGAGTTACAACTGCATGCCCTTGAAATAAGTTGTCCAGTGGTGGCCTCTTGACTTTCTCTTTAGCCCATTCAGTGGTTTTGTAAACACTCCATTCCCTACACTGACTCCCTTTCAGCTGGAAATATCTAGAGTGAGTTCTCTTGTCTGCGCTGAATTCTCACTGATACAATTCCCCACTGTGAGGTCTGGAAGGGCCAAGACCTGCTTATCTTGTTCTCCATGGCATCCCCAATTACAAGCTTGGGTTTGGCAGTAGCAGGTTCTTAGTAAACCATTTTTGAGTAAGCACATTAGAAGTTGTAATATGTATATGGACATATGTATGTATATGCAAATAAAGCAATTCAAAAGATGCTATTGGGTTGCACATGGTCCAGATCCACCTTACTAACAATGAGCATAATGTTGTCATAGGCTAGTTGTTACGGTGAGGTAAAGTGTTCATAGAAGACTTAATAGAGGAGTCTTGGTGGAAAGGAACTGGATTCTGACAGATAAACAGAAATCGGATAAGAAAAAAAAGAGTGGACATATCACATATTAAGACCTAGTGCTAATATTACCGCACACTGATGACAACTGTGCAGTTACTCCTGAAATAAGGACTGAGTTCCCTTTGAAATGTGTATGGGCTCAAAAGTGAAGGGAAAAGGTCTTGGCATGAAGTTCTTGGATTTTGCCAACCCTAATGTTGTGTTTGGAACCCTCCTCTGCCCTGTAGGCCACAAGAATTCCCCTGTCCCCATCTCATACCCACATCAAGCATGTTTCCGAATCTTCTGGGAAGCCACACAGTGAGCAGTCAGATGTTTGATCCTGCTTCAGAACAAGCAAGGCGAGTTCTGAGTTAGACCAGCAGAAATTTCCATGGGGAACCCTTGCCCAGGATGTTGGCTGACAGCCTCTGGTCCTCCTGAGCTCCAGGACTGGGTGAAAGGTTTGGTGGACAAATCTCTCTTCGTTATACAGTGATTACAGGGGAAATGATGTGATTGAAGACTTCTCTAGATAGAGAAGTCAAGCTGATCAGTGTCACCAAAAGGCCACTAGGCCTCTGAGCCCTTCTTTACATGGGAACCAACACAACCATGGCCAGTTTCTCAATTCATGGTTTAGCTATAAAAATAACTCATTATTGCCTTTTAAAAATTAAATATAAGGAATCTCAGAATTGTGTTAAATAAATGAACAAGAGTTTTCCACAGTGTTATGTATTATAAGAGAGACAGAAATGTTTACAGAACCTTTGCAAGGCTGCAAAATCTGTCCTCACACAGCATTCAGGTTAATAAAAGGGGTGGATGGGTGAAACAAAAGCTCTATAGCTTCTAAACATTTTGTAAGAAGGGAACTGAACACCTGAGAAGATGAGTACCTAAAAGCTGGGCTGTTTCTCTGGACCTTCAGGCTTCACTTAATTGATGTGAGTCCTCTTTCTCCTATGTTTAAATGAAATACTTTGGGTACTACGAGTTTAAAATTAGGAGACTCCTAATTATGGGGGAGAAATATGGGCATCTAAAGCATCCATATTTGATATGCTCAGAGACCTTATTGCTTTGTCATTTAACCTGACCTCCCATTCTGTAGAGCTATTGATTACACATACTAATCTCTCTAAACATCAGTTTCCTCATCTGTAAAGTACTTGTTGTGGGAGTTAAATGAGAAAATGCATGTATACTGGTTAGCCCAGGACCTGACACAGTGTAGACTGTCAGTAGCTACACTTATTGTTATTTTTGACATATGGCCATCAGTTCAAAAAATCGTGGACAGATGAATTGCTGAACCATGCTAGATTAGAAATCATAAATCTTGAGATGTCTCCTGGTCTCTGCCCTTGGCTTGTTGGGTAACTTCAGTCACTTGTGTTAAGTCTAGGGGTGGTGAGAGATGGGACTTGGCATGATAGCAGGTCATATGATAAGGACTTGGAGTGGGTGTGGTTGACCAAATGCTCCACAGGACCTAGGTAGGTGGCTCGCCTGAGTGACTCAGTCTCAGGCTGCATGTTTGTGGACCCATAACGAGGGAGGTGGTAGTGGTTGAATTCACCTTTGAACACTAGACTTTGAGAAAAACAGGAATAAACTAGAGGATGTTATGGGATAATGAATGTTTTCTGAACCATTCCTCCTGAGGTCAAGTGAAGGGGATGGAGTGATAAATTTGGGGCAGTGGGGGAGAGGGTAACTGACCCAAGCTTCTAGTAATTTGAACTAGGTTAACGACTAGGTTGTTCCAGGGTAAAAGCTATGATCACTGAGTGGGAGTTCTGGGGAGGCTTTTTCAGTTCTCTTGCCAATTGGGATGAAGGTGATAGAACATTCTAGAAATTAGCTATAGAATGGGCTGCCTTGCCATGCACAGTCTCTAGAACTGTTAAAGCTGGGAAGCCTGGTTCCCAGCAAGGCAGAGGAAGGTTTCTGTGCAGGAGTATATGGGAGAGAGTCTCAGGTCAGCCTTGCGGGTAGAAGTGATGGCCAAGGAAGATTTTCCCAAGGAAGAAGTAGACAGACAAGGTTGGAGGCATGAATGAGTTTGATGACTGCTGAGAACTGCAAGTAGCTTGCTATGGCAGGGTCATAGGTGTGATGGGAAGTGGATGGTGTAGAGAAAAGAGAGATTTTTAAGGGCCTTTTATGTTATCCTGAGGAGATAGGACTTTATTCTGAGGGTTTTTGGGGGAGCCACAGAAAGACATTAAGCAAGGGAGTAACATGGCCAGATGTTGTTGTAGAATGATTAGTCTCCATCAAGATTAGGATAAAGGAAAAAGAGAGTCAGCATTTTCTGAGAACCCACTGTTCTCAGAAAGTGATGCTTTAGGTAAATGAGAGCGTCCCACACTCACAACCACCTTCTCGATGGATAATTATCTTAATTTCATAGACAAGGAAATTAAGGACCAGAAAGGTGCCTAGCCATGAGCCATTCACCTTTCATGTGACCTGCTGCTGTTAAGACCCTCTTTCTCCTGGCTGCAGACAATAGGCAAGGACCAATCTGACACTCTTTCTCAGGAATTTGGGATTGGAGTTCTGAGGCAGCCAGTTTATCTTATTATGTAGCTGGACACTTGGTAACTAGGGTGCAGCCATGTTCCCCTATGTGGATGGAGAAGCAAAGAAAAGGCATTGTAGAGAGAGAAGAATAAAGTACATAGATAAGCAGAGAGGGGAGATATAGATACAGTCCTGCTGAGGGCTTTCCAGTTCTTACAGTCCATCTGACTTTCCTGAGACTCCCTATATCCTTATCACATAGTTCTTTTGGTTAAATTATCTAGAATTAATTTGTGTAAAAATGGAAAGAAATAGATTCATGAGTGGTCCTAAGGGGGACTGAGGAAGGCAGGCAGTGAGATAACGTGAACTCCACTCCCACAGGGCTGAAAAGGGTGGGGAGCAGGTACTGGGGGTTGGAGCCCTGCTGTGCTTCCCGTAACTCCCCAGAGAGTTACTAAACTCACAAAATGCTGAGTGTGCCTGCATTTCTTGTGGGAATAGAGAAGGTGGTGGGATCTGAAGACTTCCTTGTGTGGGTTCCATTGAGATAGCACATAGGGAGGCAGCAGGGCAAAGGCAAAGAGGAAGATGAGTGAAGGGAGAAAAATCATGGGGAGGGGATGGACCTCTAGCGGAGGAGTCCAGGCTGAGTGTAACAAATCCAAGAGAGTCGAAAGGCTTGAGCAGACAGACATCTGGCTTATAATTGAAATCAGAGGCTTAACTAATGATATTGCAGCGTTCTGTTTATTTTATTTTATTTTTATAGAAGCAATGCATGATGATGTTATTGTAAAATTCCAAGTTATAAATGTATGTGGAGTGAAAAATGAAAGTCCCTACTTTATGTACAAATGTTTACAAGTGAAATTATAGGTGGAACTTGGCCAAGCCCTAAGAGTCCAGTTAAGGGTGAAAAGTGAGCTGGGCTGTAGGAAGCAGGTGAGAACACTGCCTGGGGCAGGATTTGCTTTTACTTAGCATCTAACAAGCATACGTTAAACAGTATCTGTTCTCTCATTTTTTTTTGTTTTTAGAGAGGACGGTACAGAGATTTCCTAGGTACCTATTGTGCCCATACCTGCACAGCCACCCCTGTTATCAACATCCCCCACAAGAGTGGTGGCTTTTACAATCCTCGAATGTACGTCTGTACTTCATAATCACCCATAGTTTACATTAAGTTCACTCCTGGCATTGTTGATTCTGTGTGTTTGTGCAAATGCAAATGTATAATGACATGTAGCCACCATTATACTGTCATTCAGAATAGTTTCACTGCCCTAAAAATTCTTTGTGTTCTACCTACTCATCCCCCCATCCCAGCTCCTAGCAACCACTGATCTTTTTTACTGTCCAGAATGTCATATGGTTGGAATCATACTTTGGGGCAGGATTCTAAATCTCCTGACTCTTCCTGACAATATGTACAGCAGAGAGAGCGGGCCTGCTTGGTGTCAGAGTGGTAGGTGCCCCTGATACTACCCACCTCCCTGCTGATCTGTTCCCAGTTCTACCCTGGCTAGCCCCCACCATGAGGGAGCAGGGTGAAGCTAGTGACTGCTTACTCCAAAACCCCACTTGATTGCCTGTAACCTAGCCTCTTTCAACTGTTTCTGAACCAATCACTAGGAAAGAGACCATCAAGAAATTAATTTTGGGGGGGCGCCTAGATGGCTCAGTCGTTGAGCGCCTGCCTTCAGCTCGGGTAATGATCCAGGGGTCCTGGGATCGAGCCCCACGTCAGGCTCCCTGATCAGTGGGGAGCCTGCTTCTCCCTCTCCCACTCCCCCTGCTTGTGTTCCCTCTCTCCCTGTGTCTCTCTCTGTCAAATACATAAATAAAATCTTAAAAAAAATTAATTTTTTGGTCTTTTGTCAACTGTTCTGATGCAGAGTGTTTCTATCAAAGATTTTGCTCAGTTTGAAGTGTTGGTTAATTGGGACTGGTTAGGTGCATCCTGTGTTTGTTTTGGGGAATTCTTGGGCACCAGAAAGGAGTTAGCAACCGGCAGGTATAGCTGGAGGGTTTTTTTGTTTGTTTGGTTTTTATTGATTTAAAAATGAATGTTTTTTAGAAAAAAATACACTTGGTAAAAAATTAAGACAGAAAAATTCTGGATAAAAAGTAAAAGCCTCTCATCTTACCTCCAATCCTAATGCTGTGGTCTGAATATTTGTGTCACCCCAAAACTTGTATGTTGAGGTCATAACCTCCAAAGATTATAGTATTAGAAGGTGGCCTTTTGGAACTGATTAGATCATTAGGGCAGAGGCCTCACAAATGGGATTAGTGCCTTGTAATAGAGGCTGCAGAGAGACCGCATGGGGTCTCTTTCACCATGTGGGGACATGGCGAGAAGTTGCTGTCCTATGAACCAGGAAAGGGACTCTCACCAGAACGTGACCATGCTGTTGCCTTCATCTTGGATTTTCCAGAATCCAGATTGTGAGCAATAAATTTCTTTTGTTTATGAGCACCCAGTCTGCTGTATTTTATTATAGCAGTTTGAATGGACTAAGATGCCTACCTTTACCATTTTCTTTCCTAGAATTAAAAAAAAATCAATGTAATAATGGCCTATATATGGATAATTTTTTTAAACTGCAAATGAAGTTTCATTGATCTTTGTACATGTATTTTTGGGTCTTTTATATCTATAGAATACATTTCTCATAGTGGGATTTCTAGGTCAAAGTTTATGTACATTTTTTTAACTTTTCTAGATACTGCCAAATTTACTTTTGCAAAGCTATGCTTATGGAGACTCCCACAAACAATATGTGACTGTCTGTTTCTCCCTATCCTGATCAACACTTGGGATTATCAAACCTTAGATATTTTCAAATCTGACAGGGAAAAACAGTGACTTGTTTTGATTTTTATCTTTTTAATGTTGAATGATGTTGTACAAGTATATCTCATTTTTCTTAATGAGCAGATAGTTAATTTCCTTTGCTCTTTTGTCTCACTGATTTATAAGGATTCTTTTTGTTTATTAAGAAACCAGACCTTTGTAAGTTAGATATATTTCAAGAAATTTTCTCCAGTTTTTGTCTTTGGACTTTGTTTATGATTTGCCTCATATTTGCCATATGGAAGTTTATTTTTTAATCTAATTTTTATTTTTTGTAGACACATTCATCAGTCTTTTCCTTTATGATGGCCTGAGTATAATGCCCTATGCTGGGTGGAAGAACACAAAGACGGCCTTCAAGAAGAGGGAGCGATACAGCTTAGTTACCATGCATTGTGATAGAAACACTGGGGCTCCTGAGATTTCTCTATAATCATAAGGAAGAGTAGTGCAAAGAAACTTCTTTTTTCTACTTTGAGATGGGGAGAGGGGATATTAGAGTCAAGGATGGAGAAGAGTTGAGAGGAAGAACTCCACATGCAGCCTGGTAAGGGAACAGGAAAATAGAGGCTAAGTTAGAAGCCTGTTCTTACATTCCCAAGCTCAAATTTGGGGTGTGAAGATGGCTATGGGTGGGTGCAAAGGAAGGTAACTGCAGGTCTGGCTTAACTACCTCTTCTGGTTCCACTATCTTGGTGAGTTGATCATTCCTCTCTTCTCCATCTCTGTCCCCTTTTCTCTGCACCTTAACTCTAGTCTGGACAGTGAAAACAATCACATCTCACAGAAGGCCCTTTGCCCTTGCCCCGGTGTGAGTCATGCTCTGAGGACCAGTGACCTTGGGGTACTTGGGGAGTGAGGTTAATGATCCTTGGTTGATATTGCTATGCCTCTTCCATTCTGGTCTTACCAAATGACGCTTCTCACTGAAATGCCCAGAGAGGGAAGGAGAAATTTGCAAGATATAGAGATTATGAGACAGGGCCATTTGGAGCCCTGGCAAAATCCTGCATTTGACTGTGTCCTTTCCTGTTTAGAAGTTGACTTCCTAATTTGGACAGATATCACCCTTTGCTTCTTGTTTTTTCCTAGATTTCTGATCCTTGGGCATTTCATAGTTCAGGCTCACTGTACTAGAGGAAAATAGAGAAGGTACATTTCACACCAAGCATACTTGCCACTTTACTAATCACTCAAGAAGCCAATGTGTGGTAATAAGCCAATGCTAATGTCTCAATAAAGGTTTGGGATTATGTGTGAATTTGGGATCAAGCTAACAGCTGGGGATAGAGGTGGGAATAAAGGCAAGAGGGGAGGAGATGGGTGTGGCAAAGCAGTAGTGGATGGAAATGAACAGAGGAGGTTGGGAGATGGCAGCCTCTCTGCCTCAACCACTGGAATCACACCCACCATAGCAGTAGTGAGATTTCTTGAGAGAAGATAGGCATCACTTCATAACAGTTGACTTGCAGAACTTGTAGGGCAATTCGTTATCCATTTTGAACGTAGGGGTTAAAAAGTTTAAGGGCACAGTGAGTGAGAGAAAATCCCACCCTGCTGAAGAGAGCAGAAAGGCTCAGCGTGTCCTGGGGATTGTTGTGAATGCAGACTTTTTCCAGGCTGATTAAATGGAATTAACTCCATGGTTTGGGATCTTACAACCTCCCGTTGCTCTCATCTCTCCAGACCCTTGTTTTACCTCTTCAGAGCCTCCTGGAACCCTGAGGAATTTATTAATGAGGTCCAATTACAGGAAATTTCAGGTTTTTAATCAACTCTGGATGCATGGCTGAAGGGTTCAGCTCAACCCCTTTGAGAAAATGTACATTAAACAAGATTTCAGATGAACCACACACTTGATTTCCCTGCTGTTTTTCCATGTCTAGCCCACTTCCCCTTTCCAGTCATCTATAGCCTCTCTACCCCGCTCCCTCATTTCCCTTCTGCCCTCATCTTCCCACCCCCAGCTTTCACACAGAGGAGTGGACTTCAGCTGCCCCTCTTATTAAAAATGCAGGACAAGCAGAGTGCAGCAGACTGATACACAAGCTGGTTTCTGTCCAAGCCCTCCCCAACCCTAATTTGTGGCTTTCATCTAGGTATGCTGGAAAGACTTTTCCTAGCCATTTCCACCCCACCCCATCCCCTCCTAGCAAACAACCTTTGTTTCCTCTTCAAGGATATTTTTGAAGACAGATTAGAGACTTGAAAACACTTGGAATAACTCTTTAAACAGGTTTTTCAAACACTGATAGACCAAACGAAGGAGGTGGGTGGGAGCATCAGCCCTGAATAATGTTCTATTTATCATCCTGTGTTGCCTCAGGCACTGTGCAGCTTGGGTTCTCCTGGCAAGTCTGTGGAAATTTTGTAGACTTCCGGGGCTTGGTTTCTGCAGAGGCTGCTCCTCACCCTGGGAGAGATGGGCCTTCCACCAGCTACTGTGGGAATGGCACATCTGGCATTTCAGCAGCCACTTCCTCCCCAGGGAAAAGCCAGGACTCCACCCTGTGCAGTTTCACAAAGTGATGCTGTGGCCCCTGGGAATACAGGAGCGGTTGTGAGCTGTTAACATCCTCCCAACTCCTGTGGGGCCTACAGGCTCTGCTCAGCTGATTAAACATTCTTCATCTGGGGAAGACATTTAAAGGGACCATTGCATGGCATGGCCAGGTTTTTCGTAGTTGGAAATTCCATTTAACAAGGTGGGAAGCCCTGTTTAAAAAAAAAAAAAAAAAAAAAGGAAGAAAAAGCGAAGCACCTTGGAAGATCGGTCTTCAAAGGTGTTAGCGTCAATCCTGCCTCTTAGATGAAGTCATCCTCATCTGCTTTAGCTGTCAGGGATCTCTTTAATAAGCCAAGATTCTTTTGGTTGCAGGTGACCAGAAAACAACTTGATCTTTATAGATAGGACAAACAAGGGGATTTGTCAGCTCCTGAAATCAGGGCGGGAATATAGGTAGGTCTCAGGAATGAATGGAACCCATGTTGTGTTGACTCTGGCTCATACTGTTCTTGAAAGTGGATTGTTCAATTTTTAGGAATTTTGTGAGCCCTGTTACATACAGTCATTATTAAAAGTTAAATTATATAAACTCATTACTAAAAATTATATTAAACATAAAAATAATACATTCTAAAAACTCATCACTTCCTAATATTTTACTGCATTTTGAGACTTCTGTGCTTTTGAGATTGCTTATATCTTTTGTATCTGTGTGATAGAAACACTGTATAATGGTGGGTTGTTTCTCATCCCTTCCCAACTCTGTTTTCTCTCTCTCTCTCTCTCTCTATATACACACACACACACACACATATATATGAAATATGAAATATTTTATTTGTCAGAGAGAGAGAGAGTGCACAAGCAGGGGGAGTGGCAGGCAGAGAGAGAAGCAGGCTCCCCACTGAGCAAGGAGTCCAATGCAGGGCTCAAGGCCCAGAACCCTGGGATCATGACCTGAGCCAAAGGCAGACACCTAACCGACTGAGCCATCCAGGGGCCCCATCCAACTCTTTTTTCAATGATGTTATGTTGGAAGCTTGAAATTGGCCACAGTGGAAGCATTTAAACCATAGACATTCACAAATGTTGCAAATTGGGGCTTGATCTAATGCTTTGTTGATTGTCTAGAGTCTAGACTTTAAAAAGTGATGGAGAAAACGTTGATCATGCAAATCCAATGTAAAAGTATGTCATGTCTATTTTATTACATTGTGAATGCCAACAAAGAATATGAGAAAATATTCTTTCATTTTTTTGAAGACTATCTCTGCCGTCTTTGATCTAGGACAGATTTGCAAATGGCCACTTACCTGTAATTTATGTCACTAGTTGTCTCTGGCTGGTAGGAACTTTATTGTTTTTATTGCCTGTGTTTTACTTGGGGGAGAAAGAGCCGTAATCCTCTCTTCACCATAGTGCATTGCTTTTCTTGTGGGTGGGAAAGAGATTTAATTGAGGATTATCTTGGTGCCCTTCAAATCCAAGCCAGCATCTGTATCTCCAAGGAGTCAGGCAGCAAGTTTGGTGTGTGCACATTTGTCCTCCTTCAGAATCTTTGGCCCATGGCCTTTATCATCATTGTTGTCCACTGATGCTGGCAGACAGACTTGGCCCTCTTTCCCAACCTGGGTCATGAATAGAGCAGTTCATGAAGTTCTTGTTCAGAATCCTGATTACAGATTATGATCTCTGTGAAACTCCTTGAAGGAGAGCCATTGCTGCTGGGAAGGTGTCAGTGAGCCTGTAGATTGGTAGAGCTGGTAGAGTGGGGCAGGGGAGGATGACCTTACACAGGTCATGCAACCCAGCACTACCAAATGGGTCATTGCACCCATTACTCTGCCTCCATGCTATTTCACTGAAACCATTTAAAGAGCAGTATATAAAAGGAAGACTTAAAAAAAAAATTGTTTTTAAAAAATAAATTTCAATGCTTTATTGAAGTCTTTGCTTCTGAACTATAAGTTGATTTCTCCTTATCTGGTTTTCCAGATATACACACTGTGTATCAAAATCACTGTGTTTGATCCTTGAAACATCCTCATTCTCCCTATTCTTCTCCTCTGAGCAAGATGAATAAGATTTTTTTTTTTTTTTTTAATTTTTAAGTGTCTCCCACAGTGATTAGAAGGCATCCGCTTTCAGACATTTGTTTTTTGTCTTTCAGATACAGGTCTTGTTCTAATTTTTCTGATATTTTTTGTGTGTCCTTTTGTAAAAAATTGAAAGATTTGGCCTCAATGAAATCTTTTGTATTCTCTCCCATGCTGATTTCTCTCTTTGAAGTTTTTGAAGCTGTGGTCAGTGCTATATCATTTATTTGTTTCTATTTGTTTCCTGTGTGGAACTCTTTTCTACCCTCAACCAAAGTATAAGCTATGGAGGGCAAGGATAATAACTTTTACTTCTCTGTTCCTTAGAACCCACTAAAGTGCCAGAAAACAGTTACCATTCAAAAAGAACTTCTTGGTTTGTTGGATTATTGGCTGACAGCTGTAAGAAATCTTCTTCCTTTTAATGTCTACACACTTCTGGTTTGCTGCTTTTTATCTACTGATAATGGGAGAAATCAAATGAAAACTTATTAGAATTGTGGACAAAGTAAGGGTAACTTAGCCCTGAGTGATATTCTGAAATATGTCTTGAATGAAATTCATGACTATTAGACATAAATGTTCTTAATATCTACTTTGCCTACTCAGAAGCTCCTCCCAACTTTTGTCCTTACTGTTTGGTCAATACCATGTTTTGAATTGATTGAGGTTGCTAGACAAGTTCTGAGTAAGTGATGTCACTGTCATGGCCTAAGAAGTAAATTAATAACTTAAGATTTTTAAAAAAAATTTTTAATTCAAATATAATTAACATACAGTGTTATGTTAGTTTCAGGAGTACAATATAATGATTCAGCAATTCTGTACATTACTCAGTGCTCATACGTGTACTCTTTTTTTTTAAAGATTTTATTTATTTATTTGACAGAGAGAGACACAGAGAAGGAACACAAGCAGGGGGAGTTGGAGAGGGAGAAGCAGGTTTCCCGCAGAGTGGGGAGCCTGATGCGGGGCTCAATCCCAGGACCCTGGGATCATGACCTGAGCCGAAGGCAGACGCTTAACAAGTAAGCCACCCAGGCACCCCTCCTAAGTGTACTCTTAATTCCCTTCACCTATTTCACCATCTCCCCACCCATCTCCCTTCTGACAACCACTAGTTTGTTCTCTATATTTAAGAGTCTGTTTTTTGTTTATCTCTTTTTTCCCTCGTTTGTTTTGTTAAATTCTACATATGAGTGAAATCATATGGTATTTGTCTTTTTCTGACTGACTTATTTCACTTAGCATTATACCCTCTAGAATTTTTTTTAACACTTTGAAATCCAGGGAATAGGAATTCCTTTTGATTTTATAGTTCTTGATTGATAAATGGTTTGGCTGCATTTTTGGTAAGCTATGAAAAATCTAATGAAAATGTGATATTTATAATGGAAGACATACAATTTTGTCTTCAGATAGATGAAAGGACTAAGTATGTGCCTCCTAAAAATAATCCAAATAAATCCAGAAAGCATAGTAATATATTTAAGTTTATACGACATAAGATTTTTTAAAACAAATCTCTGTAACTAATAACTTATCATTTGGTATTTTAAAAAGTGTTAAAATCCGTAACAGTATTCGCCTTTGTTTACAAATAGAGGATGTAAGGGACTTAGAAAATCAACTTAGATATACTAAGGAGGGTTACAGTTGAACTAGTATAAATCTTTCATACCCAGGGATTAGCATTTATATGAGATAATATTGAACTTGTTTTTATGGACAACCCAAGATGGTTTGGTTAGCGTGGGCATTGGATATATACTTTTTCCATAACAAGACAACTCCACTAACATTTATTCAGTGCCTACTTGGGCAGTATTCTCATGCAGACTTTCAGCCAAGTATTAACCAGATAAAACATTGCTTAGTTTTAAAGATCCAATGGAAAAAAAAAAAAAAGATCAAATGAAATTAGGAATATGAAGAATGATATGGTCTTATACTCTGAAGCAGATATTAATTGAGTGCATACTGTGTGCCAAGAACTGTAGTATTATCTTACATTCTTGATCATTGATGAGCAAATTTAAGCTCAGCGAGGTTAAAATGATTTGTTTAAAGCTATGGTGTGTAGTCAGGTCTAATTCCAAAGGCTGAGCTTTTCTTTTCCTCCCATTGCCTCTAATGTGGCTGAAACTAGTATTTCCTGCCCTGATAGGATCCTTCTCCCCTTAACTGGGCTGGGAGTGGGGCTGTGCTCTGGGCAGAGTGTCACCCGCAACTCCAGGGGATGGAGACAGAGGGCTCAGGTCTCAGCAATGGCCAAAATGCTTTGTGGATGGGAATTCTAGCTCCCTAACTTAAAATCATTTTGAGAGAATTGGTGCTGGTATTAGCAAGAAGTGCTTTGAGCTTTTCTGATGAAAGGCTCTAGGTGAGTATAAAGTATGGCTATTAAAGACTATCATGGAATTTTATATGAAGGAGAGTGCTTACTAATTATAAGATAGCTACTCATTTGTAGATTTGCTTTCTAGTTTAATCTCTCATTGGTGCTATTACAGGGGCTAGAAAAGTGCCTAAAGGTTTATGATCAAGACTCAAAAGCTAAGTTTGCATGTCTTGGATAGACCTATCTGCTTAACATAATAAAAATAATAATGGTCATTATAATAAATCCTGTTTACACCTTGTCTTTGCTTGAATGGTTTCACAGTCTCTGCAAACTTTAGCCTTTAGTAACTATATTAAATCACTGGCCTATGACTTATCTGAGCATCTGAGAATATTTTAACAATAATAGGAACTGACAGGACCACAGAATTAATTAGGCATCATCTCCATTTGGATCATACCTGTTGGGGAGTAGGAGATGGGAAAGCTGAATATTATCTTTATGTAGCCTAGATTGCCACAAATTTTCTAACTCCTTTTATCTTCCTAGTCAATGCTGGATCAGCCCTGGAGGTTGTTATTATAAAGTACCCCCAAGTTAATGTTTCCCTTTGTCTATTGTTTATTTTTAAATGACCCAGGCAGTGGCTCAGAAAGGAATGCAATTCCCATAAAACATTTTCCCACATTAAACAATTAAAAATTACTTGGGGGATAGAGAGAGAGAGAGAGAGAGAAAGCAAGAGAAGGAACCTGGAGTTATTCCTTTATGGAAATTTGGTTGATATTTTCCTTTTGTGGCTATATATAGAAAGCCAGTGACAGGTTAAGTGCCATGGCCACCGTTGTAAAGTAGAGGAGAGCCAATAAACAGGGATGGATATGGACTGACTAGGTCATGATGTGTAAATAGCACATGCTTTATTAAAAGCATTCCTTAAAAGTCACAATTTGATATATTTTTTTTTCCTGGACTCTGGCTTCAAAGACTATTCAGAGATACAATCTGCTAGTATTTTCTTTCTCCCAGCTGTTTCCACTTCTTCTTATAATTCTCATTTGAATATTCAAAAATGCAGCCTGTGGGCTCCTCAGTCACATTCCCAGCCTCATCCATGCCATGTTAATTAAGGTAATGATAGCTCTTGTAATAAATGCACCCCAATTCTATATTAGCTTGAACACAATACACTTGTTTTTTCTTGCTAATGTTAAGTTTAAAATAGATGTCTTAATAGTTAAAATAGATGTCCTGATTGATAGAGGTCTACCCTGCAAGCAGTGATGTAGGAGACTAAGCTCCTTTTATCTTGTGGCTTCATTATCTTCCATATGTGGCTTCCAAAGTCACTCTGGGCATGAGCAACCAACCTTCAGATGGGAAAATAGCATAGAGGAACACAAGTGGAAGCTTTTTATGTACCTGCCTGTGGAAAGTGACCTAAAACATTCTGTTCATGTTAGTTTGGCTAAAATTTGGTCACCTGGCCATACCCAACTACGAAGGAATCTGGAAAATGTAGTGGGTTGCATGTCTAGGAAGAAGATAGCCTGGCTTGGACATTTCCTTCAGCTTTGGTTTCTGTGGTTCCTTTTCCTTTCATCAGTTCTTCAGGGACACCTTTACTGCTCCTGTTCTTATATCCTCTTAGTAGAAAGTATAGTTGACTCTCCTTAAGTTTCATTTTCTTTTTATTTATTTATTTACTTATTTAAAAAACTGTGGTAAAATATGCAGAACATAAAACTTCCCATTTTAACCATTTTTAAGTATATAGTCCTGTGGCATTAAGCACACTCACATTGTTGTTCTGCTGTCACCACCATCCATTTCCAGAATCTTTTTCATCTTGCAAAAACCCAAAACTCTGTATCCATTAAATAAGTCCCATTTCCCCCCTCCTCCCAGCCCCCACCATTTTCCTTTCCATCTCTATGAATTGATCTTTTTTATCTTATTCCATGAAACATCACACTGGCTTACCATATTAATGACATTATGCTGATTGCATCTGATAAGCAGGAAGTAGCAAGTACTTAATTTTTTTCCCAAGCTTTATTGAGATATAACTGACATATCACATTGTGTAAGTTTAAGATGCACAGGCCCACTTTCTGTGGGAGCCCTTTGGTACCCAGCCTTTTCCCATCCCCTAAATGCTGCATCTGTGGTATCCTGGATTCCCTCTCTTCAATTTCTCCTCATTGTATATATCTTCTGTCTCACGGGAGAAATACTAAGCACCCTGTCCTCTTACTTCAGCCTTCTCAGTGCCCAGCTGTTCCCTTTCCTTGGGTATCCCCCTTACCTCCCCCCAAGACCCTTCTGGTCTGACCTTCAACACTGTGTACTTTATGCCTTATTCATACTCTATTTAGTTGCTCTTTCTGCCCCATCCCCCCACATTCCTTCCTCAAATTCTGCCTACCTTCTCCCCATTTAACTTTTTAAAGATTTTTTTTTTTTTTAAATTGGGGACAGAGAGAATGAGAGAGAGAGAGCACATGAGAGGGGGGAGGGTCAGAGCCAGAAGCAGGCTCCCTGCCGAGCAGGGAGCCCGATGCGGGACTCGATCCAGGGACTCCAGGATCATGACCTGAGCCGAAGGCAGTCGCTTAACCAACTGAGCCACCCAGGCGCCCTCCCCATTTAACTTTTTAATCCCCAGTTATTTCAGGGGCTGTAGGCTGATGGTCCTTTTACTCTCCCAATGAAACATAAGCTTCTGCCTGTGGTCTCCCAGGCCCTCTGAGCTGTCTCACTACAGTTCTCGATCCTAATCACCATTTAGGTGATACCACTTGCATAACCCTTTTGAGCTGATAGACCAATTTCTCACTTATTATTGTATGAATCCTGTAAATAATCTGAAAGATAAGTATCATTTGTGTCATTTCACTCATGTGGAAACAGATCCAGGGAGAAAAGTGATTTTCCCAAGGTTACACAGTATATACAGGATAAAGACTTTCACTCAAAACCCCTCACTCCCTTGAGTTTCTTGGAGCTTAACAGTTTTTTTCCACCTAAACCATCTGTCCCAAGTACTTACTCCTGCTGTCTCCATTTTCCCACTGCTCCAGCCTCTTAACCTCCTCTGTTGTCTCTGGCCAAAAACTTAAACTCCTTCATGCCCTGCCTTCACATCTTTAAACTCAAGATTTCTCAGAACACAGTGGAATGCCCCTGGAAGGAGCATATGCTACATGGCTGAAACTCTGAAATGCTGAAAAGATTTGTTGACTGGTTAATTTTTTTTTTTTTTAATCTGTTGTAGGAAGAATGTGAGACTATAAACATTTAACAAACAACAGAAGAATACATAAAAGATTTACCCATCATTCAGACAACAGTTTTTGAGTTCCATCTAGTAACTTTTGTGATTGAAGTTGTGAATGATGTAAAGAATGAACGAGAGTCCCTGCTGTCAAGGAGCCTTAGAATAACAGAGGAGATAAGACTAAGATCCAGATAATGCTGACAAAACATGCAAAGTGATAGTGCCAGCAGGAAGCACAAAGTTCACCTGTTACTTCAGATGATGACTAACAAGAATATACTCAGCTGGAGAGGTTAAAGGTCCCACTTATGAAGGAAGTAGAAATTTTAACTGGTGTTTACCTTCATTAATATAATTATTAACTTGACAATTAATCTAAACACCTACTACCAGTTTGCTGCTACATATATGTCAAAGAACATAATACGTGCTGTCCCTATCTTCAAGGAACTAATTGTCTAGTGAGGAAGAAAGTCACCCCACTGATGACTACACATGTACATATTTTATGGCCTTAAGTGTTATGAAGAAAAATGACAAGGTGTATGAGAGTGTATCATAGGGAGATACAAAAGGGTTTGCCGCAGAGGGGCAGGATTTAAAGGGGAGTAGGTAGAGGGAGATGTCTAGGTGGGCAGAAGAGAGGATGGAGCAACACAATAAAGCACTGTAAGTTGGAGTGGAAGGGGAGGTAGGCAAAGTATTACTACCAGCCCCCAGGAGAGCCTCCTCAGGTGTCAGGAATCTGAACTTGATTTATTGGAAAATGAGGAAACCCATGAAAGTTAAGGTAATCAAGGAGAACACTTGTAACCCAGACCAGAACAAGGCCACATGAGAATAAATTACACAGCCCTTGTTTTTGTATGTCCAACCATCCTCGTCCTTGTAAGAGGCAAGATGAGACGAGATTAGCACCATAGCAGTTGGGTTCCTGGTACCTTTCCATGGAAATTCTTTCTGTAGTTGATGACTAAAAGTCTTGGTCTGTTTGCTTGTCTCACATTGTGAAGGACAAGAGGCAGGAGCTTAGAAAGTGGATCAGGAAAGAGTAAGGAGGAATGGTTTTTCACATCCTTGCAAATCTGCAACATGAAACAAGCCTAAAAGGTGAGTACTTCCCAGCACATCCCAGGTCAGTGCCTGGAACAGCCAAGGGAATGCTCTGCTTTTTTTTTTTTTTTTTTAAACAGCTTGGAGAGGACAGAAATGAGTCCTTTCTCTGGATCCTGAGAGTTTTCCTTTCGTCTTCCTCAAGTGGAGGGGTTTGGCTGGGCCCAGCCGAGCTCTGTTCTGCCACAACTCAGCATAGCAGTTTTGAAGTGAGACTATTTACCGAGTGCAGAGAGACACACACCCCACCATTGGGAATATCACCAGGTCTCCATGTGCACTTCTTCCAGAATGTCTTCTCTAGCTAGGTTACACATGGCACACAGACCCTGTAAGTCACTTACTGCATTCCTTTTTAAAAAATTTTTATTTATTTATTTATTTATTTATTTATTTATTTATTTATTTATTTATTTATTTCTTATGTTAATCCCCATACATCATTAGTTTTAGATGAAGTGTTCCATGATTCATTGTTTGTGCATAACACCCAGTGCTCCATGCAGAATGTGCCCTCCTCAATACCCATCACCAGGCTAACCCATCCTCCCACCCCCCTCCCCTCTAGAACCCTGTTTGTTTTTCAGAGTCCATCGTCTCTCATGGTTCGTCTACCCCTCCGATTTCCCCCGCTTCATTCTTCCCCTCCCGCTACCTTCTTCTTCTTTTTTTTTTCTTAACATATATTGCATTATTTGTTTCAGAGGTACAGATCTGAGATTCAACAGTCTTGCACAATTCACAGCGCTTACCAGAGCACATACCCTCCCCAGTGTCTATCACCCAGTCACCCCATCCCTCCCACCCCACCCCCCACTCCAGCAACCCTCAGTTTGTTTCCTGCAATTAAGAATTCCTCATATCAGTGAGATCATATGATACATGTCTTTCTCTTTTTGACTTATTTCACTCAACATAATACCCTCCAGTTCCATCCACATCGTTGCAAATGGCAAGATCTCATTCCTTTTGATGGCTGCATAATATTCCATTGTATATATATACCACATCTTCTTTATCCATTCATCTGTCGATGGACATCTTGGCTCTTTCCACAGTTTGGCTATTGTGGACATTGCTGCTATAAACATCGGGGTGCATGTACCCTTTCGGATCCCTACTTTTGTATCTTTGGGGTAAATACGCAGTAGTGCAATTGCTGGATCATATGGTAGCTCTATTTTCAACTTTTTGAGGAACCTCCATACTGTTTTCCAGAGTGGCTGCACCAGCTTGCATTCCCACCAACAGTGTAGGAGGGTTCCCCTTTCTCTGCATCCCCGCCAACATCTGTCATTTCCTGACTTGTTAATTTTAGCCATTCTGACTGGTGTGAGGTGGTATCTCATTGAGGTTTTGATTTGGATTTCCCTGATGCCAAGCGATGTTGAGCACTTTTTCATGTGTCTGTTGGCCATTTGGATGTCTTTGGAAAAATGTCTGTTCAGTTCATGTCTTCTGCCCATTTCTTGATTGGATTCTTTGTTCTTTGGGTGTTGAGTTTGATGAGTTCTTTATAGATTTTGGATACTAGCCCTTTATCTGATATCTCATTTGCAAATATCTTCTCCCATTCTGTCGGTTGTCTTTTGGTTTTGTTGACTGTTTCCTTTGCTTTGCAAAAGCTGTTTATCTTGATGAAGTCCCAATAGTTCATTTTTGCCCTTGCTTCCCTTGCCTTTGGCGATGTTTCTAGGAAGAAGTTGCGTCGGCTGAGGTCAAAGAGGTTGCTGCCTGTGTTCTCCTTTAGGATTTTGATGGACTCCTGTCTCACATTGAGGTCTTTCAACCATTTTGAGTCTATTTTTGTGTGTGGTGTAAGGAAATGGTCCAGTTTCATTCTTCTCCATGTGGCTATCCAATTTTCCCAACACCATTTGTTGAAGAGACTGTCTTTGTTCCATTGGACATTCTTTCCTGCTTTGTCAAAGATGAGTTGACCATAGAGTTGAGGGTCCATTTCTGGGCTCTCTATTCTGTTCCATTGATCTATGTGTCTGTTTTTGTGCCAGTACCATGCTGTCTTGAAGATGACAGCTTTGTAATAGAGCTGGAAGTCCGGAATTGTGATGCCGCCGGCTTTGCTTTTCTTTGTCAACATTCCTCTGGCTATGCGGGGTCTTTTCTGGTTCCATACAAATTTTAGGATTATTTGTTCCATTTCATTGAAAAAAGTGGATGGTATTTTGATGGGGATTGCATTGAATGTGTAGATTGCTCTAGGTAGCATTGACATCTTCACAATATTTGTTCTTCCAATCCATGAGCATGGCATGTTTTTCCATTTCTTTGTGTCGTCCTCAATTTCTTTCATGAGTATTTTAGAGTGTTCTGAGTACAGATCCTTTGCCTCTTTGGTTAGATTTATTCCTAGGTATCTTATGGTTTTGGGTGCAATTGTAAATGGGATCGACTCCTTAATTTCTCTTTCCTCTGTCTTGTTGTTGGTGTATAGGAATGCCACTGACTTCTGTGCATTGATTTTATATCCTGCCACTTTACTGAATTCCTGTATGAGTTCTAGCAGTTTTGGGGTGGAGTCTTTTGGGTTTTCCACATAAAGTATCATATCATCTGCAAAGAGTGAGAGTTTGACTTCTTCTTTGCCAATTTGGATGCCTTTGATTTCTTTTTGTTGTCTGATTGCTGTGGCTAGGACTTCCAATACTATGTTGAATAGCAGTGGTGATAGTGGACATCCCTGCCGTGTTCCTGACCTTAGGGGGAAAGCTCTCAGTTTTTCCCCATTGAGAATAATATTCGCTGTAGGTTTTTCATAGATGGCTTTTATGATATTGAGATATGTACCCTCTATGCCTATACTCTGAAGAGTTTTGATCAAGAAAGGATGCTGTACTTTGTCAAAAGCTTTTTCTGCATCTATTGAGAGGATCATATGATTCTTGTTCTTTCTTTTGTTAATGTATTGTATCATGTTGATTGATTTGCGGATGTTGAACCAACCTTGCAGCCCAGGGATAAATCCCACTTGGTCGTGGTGAGTAATCCTTTTAAAGTACTGTTGGATCCTATTGGCTAGTATTTTGGTGAGAATTTTTGCATCCATGTTCATCAGGGATATTGGTGTGTAATTCTCCTTTTTGATGGGGTCTTTGTCTGGTTTAGGGATCAAGGTAATGCTGGCCTCATAAAATGAGTTTGGAAGTTTTCCTTCCATTTCTGTTTTTTGGCACAGTTTCAGAAGAATAGGTATTCATTCTTCTTGAAATGTTTGGTAGAATTCCCCTGGGAAGCCATCTGGCCCTGGGCTTTTGTTTTTTGGGAGATTTTTGATGACTGCTTCAATTTCCTTAGTGGTTATAGGTCTGTTCAGGTTTTCTATTTCATCCTGGTTCAGTTTTGGTAGTTGATACATCTCTAGGAATGCATCCATTTCTTCCAGGTTATCTAATTTGCTGGCATAGAGTTGCTCATAATATGTTCTTATAATTGTTTGTATTTCTTTGGTGTTGGTTGTGATCTCTCCTCTTTCATTCATGATTTTGTTGATTTGGGTCATTTCTCTTCTCTTTTTGATAAGTCTGGCCAGGGGTTTATCAATCTTGTTAATTCTTTCAAAGAACCAGCTCCTAGTTTTGTTGATCTGTTCTACTGTTCTTTTACTTTCTATTTCATTGATTTCTGCTCTGATCTTTATTATTTCTCTTCTCCTGCTGGGTTTAGGCTTTATTTGCTCTTCTTTCTCCAGCTCCTTTAGGTGTAGGGTTAGGTTGTGTACTTGAGACCTTTCTTGCTTCTTGAGAAAGGCTTGTATTGCTATATACTTTCCTCTTAGGACTGCCTTTGCTGCATCCCAAAGATTTTGAATAGTTGTGTTTTCATTTTCATTGGTTTCCATGTATTTTTTTTAATTCTTCTTTAATTTCCTGGTTGACCCATTCATTCTTCAGTAGGATGCTCTTTAGCCTCCATGTATTTGAGTTCTTTCCGACTTTCCTCTTGTGATTGAGTTCTAGTTTCAAAGCATTGTGGTCTGAAAATAGGCAGGGAATGATTCCAGTCTTTTGGTACCGGTTGAGACCTGATTTATGACTTAGGATGTGATCTATTCTGGAGAATGTTCCATGGGCACTAGAGAAGAATGTGTATTCCATTTGCTTTGGGGTGGAATGTTCTGAATATGTCTGTGAAGTCCATTTGGTCCAGTGTGTCATTTAAAGTCTTTATTTCCTTGTTGATCTTTTGCTTAGACGATCTGTGCATTTCAGTGAGGGGGGTGTTAAAGTCCCCCACTATTATTGTATTGTTGTCGATGTGTTTCTTTGCTTTTGTTATTAATTGCCTTATATAATTGGCTGCTCCCATGTTAGGGGCATAGATATTTACAATTGTTAGATCTTCTTGTTGGATAGATCCTTTAAGTATGATATAGTGTCCTTCCTCATCTCTTATTACAGTCTTTGGTTTAAAATCTAATTTGTCTGATATAAGGATTGCCACCCCAGCTTTCTTTTGGTGTCCATTAGCATGGTAAATGGTTTTCCACCCCCTCACTTTCAATCTGGGGGTGTTTTTGGTTCTAACATGAGTCTCTTGCAGACAGCATATTGATGGGTCTTGTTTTTTAATCCAGTCTGATAGCCTGTGTCTTGATTGGGGCATTTAGCCCATTTACATTCAGGGTAACTATTGAAAGATAGGAATTTAGTGCCATTGTATTGCCTGTAAGGTGAGTGTTACCGTATATTGTCTGTGTTCCTTTCGGGTCTATGTTGCTTTTAGGGTCTCTCTTTGCTTAGAGGACCCCTTTCAAGATTTCCTGTAGGTCTGGTTTTGTGTTTGCAAATTCCTTTAGTTTTTGTTTGTCCTGGAAGCTTTTTATCTCTCCTTCAATTTTCAATGACAGCCTAGCTGGATATAGTATTCTTGGCTGCATATTTTTCTCATTTAGTGCTCTGAATATATCCTGCCAGCCCTTTCTGGCCTGCCAGGTCTCTGTGGATAGGTCTGTTGCCAATCTAATGTTTCTACCCTTGTAGGTTACATATCTCTTCTCCCAAGCTGCTTTCAGGATTTTCTCTTTGTCTATGAGACTCGTAAGTTTTACTATTAGATGTCGGGGAGTTGACCTATTTTTATTGATTTTGAGAGGGGTTCTCTGTGCTTCCTGGATTTTCATGCCTGTTTCCTTCCCCAAATTAGGGAAGTTCTCTGCTATAATTTGCTCCATTATACCTTCTGCCCCTTTCTCTCTTTCTTCTTCTTCTGGGATCCCAATTATTCTAATGTTGTTTCGTCTTATGGTATCGCTTATCTCTCGAATTCTGCCCTCGTGATCCAGTAGTTGTTTCTCTCTTTTTCTCAGCTTCTTTATTTTCCATCATTTCATCTTCTATATTACTGATTCTCTCTTCTGCCTCATTTATTCTAGCAGTTGCGCCATTTTTGATTGCACCTCATTAATAGCCTTTTTGATTTCTACTTGGTTGGATTTTAGTTCTTTTACTTCTCCAGAAAGGGTTTCTCTAATAACTTCCATATTTTTTTCAAGCCCAGCTAGTATCTTTAAAGTGATGATTCTGAACTCTAGATCTGACATCGTACTAATGTCCGTATTGAGTAGGTCCCTGGCAGTCGGTACTACCCCTTGTTCTTTTTGTTGAGGTGATTTTTTCCATCTTGTCATTTTGTGCAGAGGAGAATAGATTAATGAGAGAACAAAATGCTAGCAGAGTAACAACGTCCCCAGAAAATATACTCTAAACAAATCAGAAAAGACCCGAAGCAGTGGGAAAAGAAAGGGAAAGAGAGAAAAAAGGAAAAGAAAAAAAAGAAAAAGATAAAGATAAAAACAAAAACAAACAAAACAAAACAAAACAACAACAAAAAAAACCAGAATGTGATCAAATATGATCAGGCTGGTATATAGATTAGTGCTACACACTAGATTTGGGGTGTATTTTGGTCTTTTAGAAGAAAGTGCCTCCCAAAATTTTAAAGAAAGAAAAACTTATATATGTACAAAAATAAGGGTTGATATGATGAAGGGATGGAATATGAATGTAAAGATGGAAATTATAAAAAATTTTATAAAAGGAATTGATAAGAAGTTGTTTGAAAAAAGAAAGAAGAGGATTTAAAAAAAAGAAAAAAGAAAAAGAAAAACAAAGGGAGAGGATGTGATCAGGCAGGGGAATAGAAAACACCATATACTAGAGATTTAGGGTATATTTTAATCTGTTAGAAGAAACTATCTCAAAATTTTAAAGAGAGAACAACTTATATATATAAGCCAAAAATATGGGTAACTACTATGAAGGGATAGAATATGAGTCTAAAAATGAAAAATAAAAATGTTTTTTTTAAAAAAAGGGATTGATAAGATGTTGGTTGAAAAAGGGAAAAAGAAAAATTCAAAAAGAAAAAGAAAAGAAAAAAAGACAGTTAAAAAAAAATTAACTTTGGGGCGCCTGGGTGGCTCAGTTGGTTAAGTGACTGCCTTCGGCTCAGGTCATGATCCTGGAGTCCCGGGATCGAGTCCCACATCGGGCTCCCTGCTCGGCGGGGAGCCTGCTTCTCCCTCTGACCCTCCCCCATCTCGTGCTCTCTCTGTCTCATTCTCTCTCTCAAGTAAATAAATAAAATCTTTAAAAAAAAAAAATTAACTTTGAAAGACTAAAGAATCATGGTAAAAAAGCCATGAATTCTATGTGCAGTAGTCCCTTAGCGCTGGAGTTCTGCTGTTCTCATTGATCGGTAACCTTGGTCTTGGCTGGCTGTTCTCGCTGATCTTCTGGGGAGGGGCCTGTTGCCGTGGTTTCCAAACGTCTTTGTGGGAGGCAGAATTGCCCCGCCCTTGCCCCCTACCGGCTAAGTAATCTGCTCGGGTTTGCTCTCCGGGCCTTTTGTTCCCTGCGAGCTTTCCGTACAGCTTTGGAGGCGGAGAGTGAAAATGGCGGCCTCCCAATCTCCGCCCTGGAGGAGCCGAGAACTCGGGTCCCCGCTTCTCAGTGAGCCCCCAGAGAAAAGCCGTCAGTCACTCCCGTCTCCCTGCTCTCCGGCCGCACTCCGTGCTCACCCGGCCTGTGACCGCGCGTTTCTATCTCTGGCACCCGACCCCGGGTGGAGTCTCCAAACCCAGCAGATCCCTGCGGTGCAATCCCGAGCGGCTCCTCCCGGGGGAGGAAGGTGAGTCTCCCCGGACCTGCCGCTTGTTGGGTCCCTGCTGGAGGAGCAGTGGCCCGACTGTGCCGCGGATCACGGTTTGTGTCAATCCCGAGCTGAGAGCCTGCGTCTGGGCTCCGCCTCTGCAGCCGGCTTCCCTGCTCCGTTACCTGGGAGCTCTGCCACACTCAGGCACCCCCGGTCTTTCTGTGACCCCGAGGGTCCTGAGACCACACTGTCCCGGAGGGTTCCACCCCCCGCTTAGCCACCAGAGTGACGTCCCTCAGCGGGGCAGACTTTTAAAAGTTCCAATTTTGTGCTCCGCGGCTCTATCACTTGCCAGAAGCATCCGACGGAGGCCCCTCCCCCACTGTCTACCCTCCCGCCTGGGATTCACTTCTCCGCACGTCCTACCTTCCAGAAAGTGGTCGCTTTTCTGATGAGAGTGTTGTTGCTCTTCTTTTCTTCGATCTCCTGTTGAGTTTGTAGGTGTTCAGAATGGTTGGATCCCTATCCAGCTGAATTCCTGAGAGGAGACAAACTCCAGGTCTCCTACTCCTCCGCCATCTTGCTCCGCCCCCCACTTACTGCATTCTGTACAAGCCCATACCCAGTGGTGGGCAGAGTGGTAAGATGGCTGACCACCATCTAGATGGTAAACAATAGAGGCAATTTTTACACAGTCATTAGCTTGTCAATTACATATTAACCCCGGTAGTGTATAAATGGGAGAACTAGCCACTTTATTTTTCCCTTCTCTTTCTCTGCCTTTTTTCCCCCTAGAAAATAAAAAAAGACTGCATTCTACCACTTTCTCAACATCATCACTGCTTCCAGTGTTCCATTTATGGAAGCAATCATACCAATATGGAAAACTTTTTAACATGAGTGTTTATCTTTCAGTTTTTGTGACTTCTAATACAGACAACACTCTAGGGGATGCATGTGGGGAGCTGAATTTTCTGTTTTCTATAGATCTATGATTCCTTTTCCACTTTTAGCTTCTTAGTTGAAAGAACCATGCTAATATAAAATATCATCCTGATTAGGTAATACAATTAGGTATACAAAGTATATTACATGTTTTAAAATCTCTTTCTAGTATGCCTATTTATAAGAACCTATTGCCCATTCATCTTCATCTAGAGAGATGCCACCCAAAGATGTCCTTATCCATTTGAAAACCAGTAATAGCTGCCTTTGTGGTCAAAGTTGATTTAAAAAAAAAAAGTGAGGAGCAGATCTGGAAGTAATTAAACAGCATTGTTCAGGGCAGATAGTGAAGTGGGTAGACTTTCTCTTTGATGCCTCCAGCCTTTCTTTTTTTCCTGTGTTCATTCTCCCTTCAGTGCCCTTGACCTCTCCTTTTTCCTCCTCTTTTTCCAAAATTAGCTCTAGGAATTGATACTTGTCAGTCATTTATCCCTTTATGAGCATTAGTGAGTCCAGAGAGTGCTTAGTTCTGCTATGTTTACCCTGAATGCCTTACCTTTAATTGTGGAATGAAAGGAATTTCAGGTATCAAATCACAACTCAAAGTTCAAGTTTTCAAGTTCTATTCACATAGAGGTCAGAAAAAAACAATTTCTTCCTGGAAGGAGGACAGTTTTAGCAGGCTCCCTTCCTAGACTCTAGAGGTGACTTGTCTGTATATACTCTCCCATCTTTGTGGAGCCTTCCTTAGAGGAGAGGGTATGAGGCTGGAATGCATAGGAAAAATAGCACAGAAAGATTTCTAAATACTGCTTGATGAGGTGTTTGAGACCTATTCCAGTGAACCCTAATAAATGTAGAAATAAGAGGAAATGTGGATCAGGAGTGTGAAAAAGATCTGTCAAAATGAGGTATTGACTCTCTCCTTTCTATAGCAGGAAATTCCCCAGGAGGCATGGATGTTCAGGGCAGCTCTGCTCCTTCATTGTGGGAGGAACCTAGAGTGAGGTCTTGCTTGCTTAACTTATCACATTGTTTCTAGAGAATTGGGAACATTTTCATGTTGCTGGGTATGAACTCATGAGCTCATTTTCTCACATTTGGTTTATGCCAATAGAGTAACACAGTGTATTCACTAGAAAGGGTCCAGACTTGGTGTTTCCTCTTGAATCTGTCTAAAGATATAGGCTAAGGCATTTATTCTGGAGCTCAATTCCAGTACAATGGAGTTGACTAGTCAATCATTCAGGTTCCTTCTAGCTCCAAAATTCTGATTAGTTGGTGCAACTTGATATAATGCCATTTAAGTCAAAATACTTAGGGTCAGAGTGCTGGTAAAAAGTAAAAACCAAGAATGTAAGGAATAGTGACTATTTCCCAAGGATCGTTACCTCCCAAACTGGAGCAATTTTAAGGTTGTGGAGCAATTTTAAAGTCACTACTAACTGCATCACCAGTAAGATTATTCAGGGAAGTATGCTTTTAAAGGGTGGGGAGGAACAGACTGGGTCTGGGAGACTAAAGGAGAGGCCAGTTTTTCTTAATGATAGTGTTTTGAGCTGAGAAATGGCACAACCTCTTCTTTGGTGAAATAGTTAAACCGAGCCATAGGCGCGTTCTCTGAAAAACCAAGTCACAAGTTAACAACTATCAGATGATCAGGAGTGTTTATTTCACAACTGACTGACTATTTCAAAAGTACTCTTAGCTGCCCAGATCTTTAGGTTAAAGGTGTCCAGTAAGCCCTTGACCTCATAAATAAATGGAAGGACAATAGAAAAATTTAAAGAAGGGTGATGATTTCAGAGTTTTTTTTAGGATTTCTATTTTGGCAGAGTGTTTCTGTCTTCACTTCACTTCACGTACTTTCTTCAGTAGCACACCTGGCTAAAGACTGGTGTTAGTGAAGTCAAGGTCCAGTGTTGAGCCACATGGGCCAGTCATATCTAATTCAATAATAATTGATCAGATCTCTTATGTCCTTAGTATTTTGCCAGGAAAGACAGAAAAAAAGAGAAGACACATTCACAAACTTGGAGGAATGGAGAGTTTAGCAGAGAATGGAAAAAACATTTTCGGTGGTTAACAAACTTGGAAACCTTTTAGCCTTGCAACTGAAGAGTATGTGACCAGCCCTGCAAGCCATCTCAGGAATAAGGGTCACGAGAGGGGTTGAATGAGTTATTTGGACCAGGGTAACCTCATCATTCCAGAACTTGGATATTTGGTGTCTTCATTCCATACGTGAAGACTCATGTATTTTCCAGTTAGAATGTTGATGGCTATTTATTTTCTCATTAATAAATATATGTATTTAGTGGTGACATGACTGGCAATTGGGTTCAAGTTCCTCCACCTTTTTAAAGGAACAAAGTAAAGACTAGGAAGCTGTTCTATGACACATAGGTAATAAAAATCTGTGAGTCTGCCAATATTTATTGAAAATCTATTCTGTGAAAGGCTCTATGCCAGTTTGTGGATTCCTTTTACATTCCCTCCTCTCATAATCCTATGGCATTGATGAGCCATGTGTCTTGATCCTCAGAAAGGCTCTGCCTATAGGCTGAAACACAGAGTTTTATTGGCTCTTCAAGCAAAAGCTGGTTTTAGAAGCCAGAAGATTCATGGGTACCTGCAGACCCTCTCATTCCACCCTTGCCTGCAGGCAGGACTGTTCCTTCTGCAGACCTGGTATAGACTCATTGAATAAGAAATGTGCCAAAACTCCTCTTGCCATTAGCAGCTTTGGAAGGTTTAAATGTATTTGGTTTTCCTCATGCTGCTCCCTGCTTAGTCTCAGTGAGTTTTTCTCCCTTTGATCTTTATAGAACTCTTGTAAAGAAGGAAAAAAGAAAATCTTCTTTTTTACAATTTGAAAAGTTATAAGTAATAGATTAAGAAATTCTTTTAAAAACTATGATCAAATTCCATTTATTATAAGAATTCTAAGTTACTCTACAAAAGTTACTACATTAACCAAATAAAGGAGAAAAATTTTATGATCATATACATAAATGTGGGAAAATTACAAAAAATAGCACCCATTCTCGGTATAAACTCTATAGCAAACAAGGACTAGAAGGAATTCCTTATAAACAGCATGTAGAAAAACCTATGGCTAAGGTCATCATTTGTGGTGAAATGTTGAGTGTCTTCATCAAGGTCCTCAAAAGCAGAGATTGAGAAAGGGAATCTTGAGGGAGAGCTCTCAGGTGAAGTCTCTAAGAAAGGGAAGGAAGCAGGCTAGGACAGGGGAAAATATAAGACAAATGTAAGGCAAAGAACTCCAAAACACGAATAGTACTACAGAATTACTCCCCATTGAGGTAAGGCGGCAGGTCTTTATGGTACTCCATATCTGTTAGTCATTGGCTACAGCCCCCGCTCAGGGACAGGAAACAGTCTCCCACACATTCCATGTCCAAGTGGCTGCCACTGGCCAAGGGCAGTTCTCAGGGGTGGAATGCATCTGTGAGCTGATAGCAGCCCTCCCACCCTCCTTTCCACTCAGGCAACTGGGAGAAGGGTGCACCAGCCCAGAAAAGGGTGTCTGGGTGGGGCACCAACAGAGTCTACTAGATTGAGTTTTTTATATTAGAAAGAATTTCATTCACCCAAGGCTAGGAAAATCTATATTTTAACCATTTCTGGGGATCTGTCTGGTTCATACTCCAAGTTTTGATCTAGTGTCATCTTCCTTCTACCTGTAGAGCTTCCCCTAACTTTTTTTTTTTTTGTAGTGTAAGTCTGTTAGTAACAAATTATCTCAGTTTTTATTTGTTTGAAAAGTTTTCTCTTTCATTTTTGAAATGAAATGAAAATTTCATTTTCACTGGGCATAAATTCTGGGTTAATAGTTTTTGGTTTCTTTTTCTGCAGCATTTTGAAGGTATCATTCTACTGTCTTCTGATTTATGGTTTTGCATGAAAAGCCTACTGTTATTCTTAGCTTTGTTCCTCTGTATGTAATGTTTCCTTTTTCTTTGTCTTCAAGATTTTCTCTTAGTTTTCAGCTACTTAAGTATTTTGGGTCTAGATATATGTTTGTGGTGTGGGTTTTGTTTTTCTCTCTCGTCCTTTACTTTGTTATCTGTTTGGGGGTCCTCTGAGCTTCTTGGACCTGTGACTTATGTATATCATTATTTTGTAGGGAAATTCTCAGCTTTTATATCTTCAAATATTTATTCTACCCTACACCTATGTTATACCCATAGTTCTAATGGCTCTGTTTAGTTTTTGCTTTTCTTCACTTGTTTTTCTCTTTGTGTTTCCGTTTGCATAATTTCTATTGACCTATTTTCAAGTTCACTGATTTTTTTTCTCACTTATTTTATCCTGTTGGCTTATTGAGTCTCTTGATCGGCCAGTTGAAGGAATTCTTTATTTGTAGGATTTTTAAAAATTCATAGCAGAATATTAGCCATTCTGACTGGTGTGAGGTGGTATCTCATTGAGGTTTTGATTTAGATTTCCCTGATGCTGAGCGATGTTGAGCACTTGTTCATGTGTCTATTGACCATTTGGATGTTTTCTTTGGAAAAATGTCTGTTCATGTCTTCTGCCCATTTCTTGATTGGATCATTTGTTCTTTGAGTGTTGAGTTTAATAAGTTCTTTATAGATTTTGGAAACTAGCCCTTTATCTGATATGTCATTTGCAAATATCTTCTCCCATTCTGTTGGTTGTCTTTTGGTTTTGTTGACTGTTTCTTTTGCTGTGCAAAAGCTTTTTATCTTTTTTTTTTTTTTAAGATTTTATTTATTTATTTGACAGAGACACAGCAAGAGAGGGAACACAAGCAGGGACAGTGGGGGAGGGAGAAGCAGGCTTCCTGCAGAGCAGGGAGCCTGATGCGGGGCTCGATCCCAGGACCCTGGGATCATGACCTGAGCTGAAGGCAGATGCTTAACGACTGAGCCACCCAGGCGCCCAAAGCTTTTTATCTTGATGAGGTCCCAATAGTTCATTTTTGCCCTTGCTTCCCTTGCCTTTGGCAATGTTTCTAGGAAGAAGTTGCTGCGGCTGAGGTCGAAGAGGTTGCTGCCTGTGTTCTCCTTTAGGATTTTGATGGACTCCTGTCTCACCTTTAGGTCTTTCATCCATTTTTTTTTTTTTTTTTAAAGATTTTATTTATTTATTTGAGACAGAGAGAATGAGAGACAGAGAGCATGAGAGGGAGGAGGGTCAGAGGGAGAAGCAGACTCCCTGCTGAGCAGGGGGCCTGATGCGGGACTCGATCCCAGGACTCCAGGATCATGACCTGAACCGAAGGCAGTCGCTTAACCAACTGAGCCACCCAGGCGCCCGGTCTTTCATCCATTTTGAGTCTATTTTTGTGTGTGGTGTAAGGAAATGGTCCAGTTTCATTCTTCTGCATGTGGCTGTCCAATTTTCCCAACACCATTTGTTGAAGAGACTGTCTTTTTTCCATTGGACATTCTTTCCTGCTTTGTCGAAGATTAGTTGACCATAGAATTGAGGGTCCATTTCTGGGCTCTCTATTCTGTTCCATTGATCTATGTGTCTATTTTTCTGCCAGTACCGTACTGTCTTGATGATGATAGCTTTGTAATAGAGCTGGAAGTCCGGAATTGTGATGCCGCCAGCTTTGCTTTTCTTTTTCAACATTCCTCTGGCTATGCGGGGTCTTTTCTGGTTCCATACAAATTTTAGGATTATTTGCTCCATTTCTTTGAAAAAAGTTGATGATATTTTGATAGGGATTGCATTGAATGTGTAGATTGCTCTAGGTAGCATTGACATCTTCACAATATTGGCTCTTCCAATCCATGAGCATGGAACATTTTTCCATTATTTTACCCTTCACCTATTTCACCTATCTCCCACTCACCTCCCCTTTGGTAACCATCAGTTTGTTCTCTATAGTTAAGAGTCTGTTTTTTGTTTGTCTTTTTTTTCCTTTGTTTATTTGTTTTGTTTCTTAAATTACACATATGAGTGAGATCCTATAGTATTTGTCTTTCTCTGACTTATTTCACTTAGCACTGTACTCTCTAGGTCTATCCATGTTGTTGCAAGTGGCCATATTTCATTCTTTTTTATGGGTGAGTAATATTCCATTGTATATATATGCACCACATCTTCTTTATCCATTCATCTATCAGTGGACACTTGGGCTGCTTTTGTAGTCTGGCTATTGTAAATAATGCTGCTATAAATATAGGGGTGCATATATTCCTTTGAATTAGTGTTTTCGTATTCTTTGCATAAATACCCAGTAGTGTGATTACTGGATCATAGGGTAATTTTATTTTAAACTTTTTGAGGAATCTCTCTTCTGTTTTCCACAGTGGCTGCACCAGTTTGCATTCTGACCAACAGTGCATGAAGATTCCTTTTTCTCCACATCCTCTCCAACACCTGCTGTTTCTTGTGTTTTTGATTTTAGCCATTCTGACAGGTGTGAGGTGATACCTCATTTGGTTTTGATTTGCATTTCTCTGATGATGAGTGATACTGAGCATCTCTTCATGTATCCGTTGGCCATCTTTATGTCTTCTTTGGAAAAATGTCTGTTCATGTCTTCTGCCCATTTTTTAATTGGGGTGTTTTTTTTTTGATATTCAGTTTTGTAAGGTCTTTATACATTTTGGATGCTAACCCTTTATCATTTTTCCTATTCAGTAAGCTGCCTTTTAGTTTTGTTGATTGTTTCCTTTGCCATGCAGAAGCTTTTATTTTGATGTAGTGCCAATAGTTTATTTTTGCTTTTATTTCCCTTGCCTCAGGAGACATCTAGAAAACTATTGCTATGGTTGATGTCAGAGAAATTACTACTTGTGCTCTCTCTTCTAGGATTTTTATGGTTTCTGGTCTCAAATTTAAGTCCTTAATTCATTTTGAGTTTATTTTTGTGTGTGGTATAAGAAAGTGGTTCAGTTTCATTCTTTTGCATGTAGCTGTCTAGTTTCCCCAACACTGTTTGCTGAAGAGATGGTCTTTTCCCCATTGCATATGCTTGCCTCCTTTGTTGAAGATTAATTGGTCCTGTACTTGTGGGTTTATTTCTGGACTCTCAATTCTGTTCTATTAATCTTTGTGTCTAGTATCATTACCACAGCTTTGTAATATATCTTGAAACCTGGGATTGTGATACCTTCAGCTTTGTTCTTCTTTTTCAAGATAATTTTGGCTATTTGGGGTCTTTTGTGGTTCCAAACAAATTTTAGGATTGTTTGTTCTAGCTCTGTGAAAAATGTCATTGGTATTTTGATAGGAATTACATTAAATCTGTAGATTGCTTTCAGTAGATGTGGATATTTTAACAGTATTTATTCTTCCAATTCATGAACATGGAATATCTTTTTATTTGTTATTCAGTTTCTTTCATCAGTGTTTTATAGTTTTCAGAGTATGGGTTTTTCACCTTCTTGGTTAAGTTTTTTCCTAGGCATTTCATTATTTTTGGTGTAATTGTAAGTGGAATTTTTTTCTTAATTTATCTTTCTAGGACTTCATTATTAGTGTATAGAAATGCAACAGATTTCTATATAGTGATTTTGTACCCTGTGGCCTTTCTGAATTCATTTATCAATTGTAGTGGTTTTTTTGTGGAGTCTTTTGGGTTTTCTATATATAGTATCATGTCATCTTCAAATAGTGAAAGTTTTATTTCTTCCCTACCAGTTCAATGCCTTTTATTTCTATTTGTTGTCTGATTGCTGTGGCTAAGACTTCCAGTAGTATATTGAATAAAAGTGGTGAGAGTGGACTCCTTGTCTTGTTCCTGATCTTAGGGGAAAAGTCTCAGTTTTTCAGGGTAATATTGGCCTCACAGAATGAATTTGGAAGTTTTGCTTCCTTTTCTATTTCTTGTAAGAGTTTGAGAAGAATAGGTATTAACTCTTACTTAAAAGTTTGGTAGAATTCACCTATTCACCTGTAAAGTCATCTGGTCCTGGACTTTTGTTTGTTGGGAGTTCTTTGATTCCTGATTCAGTTTCTTTGCTGGTAATCATTTGTTCAAATTTTTCTATTTCTTTCTCATTCAGTTTTGGGAGGTTATATGTTTGTAGGAATTTATACATTTCTTCCAGGTTGTCCAATTTGTTGGCATATAATTTTTCATAATATTCTCTTATAATCCTTTGTATTTCTGTGGTGTCAGTTGTTATTTCTTCTCTTTCACTTTTTTTTTTTTTTTGAAGATTTTATTTATTTACTTGACAGAGACACAGTGAGAGAGGGGACACAAACAGGGGCAGAGGGAGAGGGAGAACCAGACTCCCCACTGAGCAAGGAGCCCAACATGGGACTCAATCCCAGGACCCTGAGCTGAAGACAGATGCTTAACAACTGAGCCACCCAGGCACCCTCCCCTCTTTCACTTCTGATGTTGTTTATTTGAGTCTTCTCTCTCTTTTTCTCTCTCTCTCTCGATGATTCTGGCTAAAGGTTTATCAATTTTGTTGATCTTTTCAAAGAACCAGCTCCAGGTTTCATTGATCTGTTCTGTTGTTTTTTGAGTTTCTATTTTGTTTATTTCTGCTCTAATCTTTATTATTTCCTTCCTTATACTGGTTTAGTAGTTTGTTTATTCCTTTTCTAGCTCTATTAGGTGTAAGGTAGGTTGTTTGAGATTTTTCTTGCTTCTTGAGGTAGGCCTGTGTGCTATAAACGTCCCTCTTAGAACAGCTTTTGCTGCATCCCAAAGATTTTGGACTGTTGTGTTTTCATTTTAATCTGTCTCTCTCTCTTTTTTTTTTCTTTAAGATTTTATTTATTTATTTGACAGAGAGAGAGCACAAGTAGGCAGAGTGGTAGACAGAGGGAGAAGGAGAAGCAGGCTCCCTGCTCATCAGGGAGCCCGATGCGGGGCTCGATCCCAGGACTCTGGGATCATGACCTGAGCCGAAGGCAGACGCTTAACGACTGAGCCACCCAGGCGCCCCGTCTCTCTATATTTTTTTACTTCCTCTTTGATTTCTTAGTTGACCCATTCATTGTTTAGTAGCATGTTTTTTAACCTCCATGTATTTGTATTCTTTTCAGATTTTTTCTGTGGTTGTTTTCTAGTTTCATAGCATTGGGGTCAGAATAGATTCATGATATGACTTCCGTCTTTTGAATTTGTTGAGATTTGTTTTGTGACCTGATACATGATCTATTCTGGAGAATGTTACATATGCATTTGAAAATAATGAATAGTCTGCTGTTTCATGGTAGAATGTTCTAAATGTATTTGTTAGATCTGTCTGGTTCAATGTGTCATTCAAAGCCACTGTTTCTTTGTTGATTTTCTGTTTGGATGATCTATCCATTGATGTAGGTGGGGTGTTAAGTCACCTACTATTATTTTATTACTGTAGATTACTTTCTTTATGTTTGTTATTAGCTGCTTTATGTATTTGGTGCTCCCATGTCGTGTGCATAAGTATTTACAACTGTTATATCTTCTTGTTGGATTTTTCCCTTTATGACTATGTACTGTTCTTTGTCTCTTGCTATTGTCTTTGTCTTTTTGTTTTGTTTTTTAATCTTTGTTTTCAAGTGTATTTTGTCTGATGTAAGTATTGCTATCCTAGCTTTCTTTCACTTATTTTTTCATGATAAATGATTTTCCATTGCTTCACTTTCAATCTGCATGTGTCTTTAGGTCTGAAATGAGTCTCTTGTAGGCAGCATATAGATGGGTCTTGCTTTTTTCTCCATTCCGACACCCTATGTCTTTAGGTTGGAGTATTTAGTCTATTTACATTCAAAGTACTTATTGATAGGTATATACTTATTGACATTTTGTTATCTGTTTTATGGTTGTTTTTGTAGTTCTCTGTTCCTTTCTTCTCTTGCTGTCTTCTATCATGGTTTGTTGGCTCTCTTTAGTGATATACTTGGATTCCTTTCTCTTTAATTTTTGCATATCTATTACTGGTTTTTGATTTATGGTTACCATTAAGTTTACATATAATATCTTATGCATAGAGCAGTTTATATTAAGTTGATGGTCAATGGAAGTCTGAACCCATTCTTTATTCTTTTCCTCCCCCTTATGTCTTAGGTATATGATATCATACTCTACACATCCTTTTATTTTGTAAATCCCTGGAATGATTTTTATAGGTATACTTAATTTTACTGCTTTTGTAATTCCTATTTTTCTTACTGTTATGGTTTTTCCTCTCCCTTCAAAGAGTCCGCTTTAACATTTCATGTAATGTGGTTTAGGGGTGATGAATTTCTTTAACTTTTATCTGTGAAACTCTTTATCTCTTCTTCTATTCTGAATGATAGCCTTGCTGGTAGAATATTCTTGGCTGTAACGTTTCTCCCCCCAGCACTTTGAATATATTATGCCACTCTCTTCTGGCCTGCCAAGTTTCTGCTGGGAAATCAGCTGATAATATTGAGTTTCCCTTGTATGTAACTGTTTTCTTTTCTCTTGATGTTTTTAAAATTATCACTACTTTTTGCCATCTTAATTACTGTGTATCTTGGTGTGGACCTCCTTGGGTTGATTTTGTTGGGGACTCTCTGTGCCATCTGGATTTCTGTTTCCTTCCTCGGATTTGGGAAGTTTGTAACTATTATTTCTTCAAATAAGTTTTCTGCCCCCTTTCCTCTCTTTTCTTCTGCTGGGATCCCTATAATGTGAATGTTATTATGCTTGATGGTGTTGCTGAGTTCCTTTAGTTTTATTATTATTTTTTATCTCTCCTGTTCAGCTTGATTGCTTTGTATTACTCTGTCCTCCAGGTCGCTGATCTATTTTTTGCTTCTTGTAGTCCACTACTTACTCCATCTAGTGTATTTTTAATTTTAGTTATTGAGTTCTTCATCTCTGATTGGTTCTTTTTTATGTTTTTTTATCTCTTTGTTAAGGATCTCACTGAGGTCCTCCACTCTTTTCTCAAGTCTAGTGAGTGTGGTTATGACCATTACTTTAAATTCTCTATCAGACATATTCTTACCTCTGTTTCATTTAGCTCTTTTGCTGAGATTTTGTCCTGTGCTTTTGTTTGGGACATATTCCTCTGTCTCCTCATTTTGTCTAACTCTCTGCATCTGTTTCTTTGTATTAGAAAAATCAGGTATGTCTTTTCCTCTTAAAAGTAGCACTCTTTGAAAGAAGAGGTCCTGTAGTGCCCTGTAGTGCAGTGTCCCCTGTTCACTAGAACCTGGAGCTTCATGGGTGTCGCCTGTGTGTGTTGCATATTCCCTACTGTTGTGGCCGTGTTTGCCAGTCTAGTCATCTGCAATGGCTCTCTTTTCCTGTTGTGGGCAGCATTTGGTCCCTGTATTGTTAATGGCCAGTTTTGGGCTGCCTTTGGCTTGAGATGAATCAGACCAGGAGGTTGTTAGAGATTCAGTAGCATGGGTGCTTTCCCTGTGTTTTTCCCTGCAAAGGTTTCTTTGGTACATGGGGCCTGAAGTCAGACCAGATGTCTGCACCCAGCCCACTACAAGGGCTGCAGCGGGACTGGGTGTGTCTGATTTTCTTTATCTTTCCCCTGGGTCCGAGTCACTTTGGAGTGGTGCTTATCCCTAGTTGTGGACTGCTCATACCCTACCAGGCTTGTGGCACTGCTTTGGCTGGACTCAGCCATATTGGAGGGGACAGATCTGCTGGAGAATTTGTGGGGCCAGGGAGGGAGCTCACAGTTTTAGTAAGGTTTGCCAATTCTGCTGTGGGAGGGAACCTTGGCTGAGGCCTGGTGGAGGAGGTGTGTCCATAGGAGAATCTGGGGGTGGGGCAGGTTGCTGGCAAGTTATGTAGGGAGTGTTGGCATTATGCTGGTTCTGGTAAGTGTCTATGTATCTAGGCTGGAGGGCAGTAGAGGGAAATGGCAGCCACCAGCTCCTTTGTTCCTGGAGAAGTTTCCCTACAATCCCTGCTCTTCCATTACATGTTCTGGGATTAGTAAACAAATCTCCCTCTTGTATACTCTAGGTGATCCTCAAATTGCTGCTTCTATGCTTTATCTCCACAGTGCTGTTGGTTTAACTGTCTCTTTAAGGGCAGGGGCTAAGTTTCCTATTGCCCTCCCTGCTAGTCTTCTGACCTTCAGAGTTCCAGTGTTAAGCCCTGTGGATTATAAGAACTAGAGGAATTATGCCCCTTTGGTTTTCTTGTGGGTTCCCTGTGCCTGGGGTGCTTGGTGTGAGGATATGCTCTTCCCTCTCCACACTTGCAGTGTCCCTCTTTCCCACAGACAGTCCTGCAGGTCCTTTTATTTCCTGACTGAGTCTCTGTCCTTCCTACCCTCTTCAATGTGGCCTCTTCTCTGCCTTTAGCTATGGAGAGTCTGTTCTGCCTTTGAGTCATTTTCTGGGTTATTTATACTGTGGGTGTTATCTAGTGTATCTGTGAGCCCAGATCCTCTTACTCCACCATGTTCTCTGTAAGTCAGCTAATCAGTTATTTTAAAATTTCTCTCTGATAGTTATAACATCTAGTTTATCTCTCAGTCTTTTTTGTTGGTTGCTTTGTCTTTTGAAAATGAGTTGTTTTTCCTTGACTCTTTATGTATCATCTAATTTTTGATTGAGTGCCTTAATCTAATGTATAGAACAGTAGAGACTGAGGTAAATAATCTTTATGCCTAGAAAAGGACATGTCCCTTCTTCTCCTAGGCCATTAGTGGGGTAAGAGGATGGTAGTGTTGAGACAGTCTTGTCAAATGTAGAACTGTGTTTGTTGTGTATTGTTGCTGTAGTTACCTTCAGTATATCACTGGCTTCAAATTCCTCTAATATTATCTTGTGCATAGAGTGGTGGTTGAATTACTGGAGGGTTTTTTCAATGTTTTTGCTCCATCTTCAACTTCAAACCTTTCTTGTGCTCCTGTGCCACAGAGAAGAGTTTTCTCTCTGTGCTCCTGACCCTCAACCAACAGCAGACTCCTGTTTCTTGTTACTTGGTTCTTGCTAGCCTGGTGGTAGGAGCAAGGGGTTTCTCTGTTGTCCTGGTTCAGTTTTTGTCATAGATAGGCCCTGTATCCCCCTATCTCTGGGAGCCTTTGAAAAAGCCCTTCTGTGTGAAAAATATGTCCAAACTAATTGAACAAAAGTGGAGCCTTGGCCACTAAAACCAAAGGATACTCCAACATTAGCCCTGGGGTGAGATCAACAAAAGGACTTTTTAAAAAGCCAGAGAATGCTTCTGTCCTTCTGTTTTTCATTTTGCTCTTATATAAATTTGAAGAAATAGTCTGGGGCAATGCTGAAAAACTCAAGGAAAGAACTTTACACAGAAAATAATACAAATGGTAACTTTGTGGTTGTGCAACACAGTAGTCCTGGGCAAAGGGATATTCTAGGTCTATGTTGGAACTTCTTATCTCCATTTCATTAAGGTGTGGTTTTTTTTTTTTTCACCACCTTGAGATTTTATCTTGTTCTATCATTTGGAACATATTCCTCTGTTTCTTCCTTTTGCTTGACTCTCTCTGTTGGTTTCTATGCATTAGATAAAACAGCCACCTATTCAAGTCTTGAAGGTGTGGCCTCCTGTAGGAGATGAACCTTACTGTTCAATCCTGCCCTAGCTCTTGGTTTTCTCTCAAACTTTTGTGATTGTCCATACAGCCTATTTTATTTTTAAAAGCTCCCAATGGTTGAGGGTGTGTCAAGACCTGTCAGTGTCTCTGAGGGGAGGATCTTGGTCAGCACACGGATGCAGGCTGACTGGAAGTGAAACCCTCAGGGAGCAGCTTTTAAAGTATGCAAATATATATAGTCCTCTGGGACCACAAGTGTAAGCCTCATAAGGATAAGCCCCACTTGCCACAAGAGCCCGCTGATCTGGAGGTGTCCCCTGGTCAGTATTCTCAAAAATCAGGGCTCCAGACAAGTGTATAATCTCCTTCCTGGGAGATACTGGTGAGCTATAGTGAGGCAGAGGGAGAGTGCATAGATGGCATCTCTTGGCCTGTGTTCCCTGAGAGCATTTCCACATGCACCTAAAGCTTACCCCTCAAGCCAAACTCCAGGACAAATGAATAGGCCTCTTTCACAGAAAGATGGGATGTGTTTCAGCCTGCTGTCTGTGCAGTTCTCTGGGAGTGGTAGACTGCCACGAACTGTCTCTTCACTTGTTAAGAATTCTGTGTGACCCAGGAATGCAAGCATTGCCCTCCCAACCCCTACTCCCTACCCCAACCCCCAGCCAGGCAATTAAGGGGCATCTCCGCGGTGGTAGCTGCAAAAACTGGGGCACTGGACACATGTAAAAACTCCACTGTACTCTCAAGTGAGGGTGAGGGACAGCTTATAGATGGTATCTGCAGGAAAAAGGAAAAAGAAAAAAAACCTTGCAATTAAAAAAAAAAAGGTGGTGCCCACTGGCTAGAGGAAAGCAGAGGGAAAGCAGGAAGATGGTGCCCACTGGGTGACAGAAGGGCACCTGGGTGGCTCAGTTGTTAAGTGTCTGCCTTCGGCTCAGGTCATGATCCCAGGGTCCTGGGATCAAGCCCCGCATTGGGCTCCCTGCTCTGAGGGGAAGCCTGCTTCTCCCTCTCCCTCGGCCCCTCCCCCTGCTCATTCTCTCTCTCTAATAAATAAATAAAATCTTAAAAAAAAAAAAAGATAAAAAAAGATAAAGCTGGTTATTTCACTCCCCTAATTAAAACTTTCCCAGGATATCCCACAATATTTGGAATAAGATCAGAATCTTTACCTTAACCCTCAGAAAGCCCCATGACCTGTTCTCTGACCTCCCTTTGGTTGTCTTTTTGTGCCATTTTCCTGTATCTGCTGTGCTCCAGTCACAGTGGCCTTCTGTCTTCCACAAGTGGTTAAATTTGTTCCTGCCTTTGGTCCTTGTCTCTACTTGCTCTCTCTGTCACTAGTGTTCTTGCCACTTCCCTTTTCCTAGCTGGCTCCTTCTTATCAATTGGATGCCACCTTCTTAGAGATACCTTCTCTGATTGCCTAATTTACCCAGTGACTATTCTATCCCTTTAGTTTTAATTCTTTGCATAATACTTTTCACCCTAAGTGAAAGGTTTATTGTTGGGGTGCCTGGGTGGCTCAGTCGTTAAGCATCTGCCTTCGGCTCAGGTCATGATCCCAGGGTCCTGGGATCGAGCTCCGCATCAGGCTCCCTGCTCTGTGGGAGGCCTGCTTTTCCCTCTCACACTCCCCCTGCTTGTCTTTCCTCTCGCTATCTCTTTCTCTGTCAAATAAATAAATAAAGTCTTTAAAAAAAAAAAGTTTATTGTTTATTTCTTTATTGTTTATTTCTTTATTGTCGGTCTCCTCTCCACTAGAATAAAAGGTTCATAAATCCAGGGGCTTTGTCTTGTGTTATGAACCTTTAATCCAACAGCCTAATAACAGTGCCCTAGAGGGCTCAGAGTAGGCCCTCTAAAAATAATTGTTAAATAAATAAACGTTCAGTGGAGGTAACAGTACTTATCGTAGAACATTATTAGGATTAAATAAGATAATGTTTATGAAGTGCTTAAAATAGAAACCAACATATAATATATTAAATAATTGGTAAGTATTATTATTGTTATTATTATTTTTGTCACTTTGGTGATTATTTTTCTCTAATCATTGTAATTAGGAGTTTGTTTCATTTTGTTTTGTTTTGATGTAATTCACGTCTTTTTGCCACAGTTATCTAATTTTCCTGTTTATAGGCCACTGGAGTTGTACTTCAGAGGTACTTGAAAATAACAGATTTAGCCTTTGGCATTCTCTCTTCTTAAGTTAAATAATTCTTCCTTATTAAGTTAAAGAATTCTAATTCTGTTCATTTTTTTTATACTTGGAGAAATGACTTTAAAAAACTCTTGTGTTATCCCCATTGGAGCCTTGTGCCAGGGCTACTGAGTGGAGCCATCACCACATACTAATTAGCAAATTCCTGCACAGCTCTAATTTGTCCAGACATAAAGGAAGCTGCCCATGCAATTTTCCCTTGAAAATGACAATGTTGCAATAGTAGTTCCACCTACTCTTAAAGGGTAGGAGTATCCATGCACACACATTTTCATATGTACTTTTAAAAATATATTGACAAATAAGGGGTCTGGTGTTTTTTGAAATCTCAGTTTGCTAGCTATTTTTAGAGAGCTCCATCCACTGCACCTTAGCTTCCCCATTCATAAATAAGACATAATAACTGAAATTAGAATCTGTGAAATTATTTCATATCTGAAGTACTATTCTACTCCAAAGGAATGGGAGAAGTGATCTGGTCTGGTTCTTTCTGGGATTTCTTTGTGTTTCATTTAGACCCTAAGGGTAGAAAACACTGTGACTGTCGTATCTTTCTTTTGATATTTTGGACAGGATTCAATTGGGGGGTGGGGCGGTCTTGACTTTGATAGAAAACAGTGGTTATTTCATTAAAAAAGAAAAAATTATATATAAATATCCTTGATATGCCAGAGGAGTTGATGAGACTTTTTAACGATGTGAACAGTATATAGTATAGCATTGTAGAATGGGAAGGGAATTTGTAAGCTCAGTCTGGGTGTGGCTAAACTTACTCATGTTTGGCCATTTTCCTAAATTCTTTCTTGAAATGGAATGTGCATTTGGAGAAAAGAAACAAAATAAGAGCATGTAAAGACATTACACATGCCAATTTATCCTTTTACATTGAAACTTTTTCCTCCTTTACCATAAAGCCAGTTACACTTTTTCTTGAGTTAAACTCCTCAATGAAGTTTTAAAAAATTGTAATATTTTAGGACATTTTAAATCTGAAATAATGTAGAGTATTCATGACTGCGGCCTGATTAGCACTGCCATTTTGTTACAGAAATTTAAATTACATTAGAAGCAATAAAAGAGATACTGTGAGTGAAGTACCAAAATCAGTGAAATAAAGGATGGGATTGAGAAAAATCATAGAAATGGCTAAGGAAAATGAATGACTTGCAAGAGATTAGAAAAGAATTATGGATACAAAGAATAGCCATTGGAGATCTAAGACATAGGAAATAGCAATTTATAGACAAGAAAAGAGAAAGAAAAAAAAAACATATTCAGAGATGTAATAGAAGAAAACTTACCTAAAATTAAAAAAGACCTGAAAACCCAGATTGAAAGGGTTTATGGTGGCTTAGTAAAATTTAATAAATAACATCTCACATCAAGATGCATTTTGGTGAGGGCGCCTGTGTGGCTCAGTCGGTTAAGCGTCTGCCTTTGGCTCAGGTCATGATCTCAGGGTCCTGGGATCCAGCCCCGTGTCAGGCTCCCTGCTTAGCAGGAGGCTGCTTCTCCCTCTCCTTCTGCCCTTCCCCCTGCTTGTGCTCTCTCTCTCTCTCTCTCAAATAAATAAATAAAATCTTTTTAAAAAGATGCATTTTGGTGAAGTTAGTAACATCAAAAAAGAAAAAAAAAATTCTACATCATTCACAAATAGAAACCGAGACAGGTCACTCTCACTCCATTTCTCCCCCAACGTCCATAAACCTCCACTTACAAAAACAAAAACAGGTAAACAGTTCAGACTGATGTCAGAAGACAGAACCATTTTCAGATGGAAGATGAAGGAATAACATCTATAGAATGCCAAGGGGGAAAGAGTGCCACTCAGCTAAGTTATCTTTCTTATGTGAAGCTAATAGTAAAATATTCTCAGGAAAAATTATTCATGAACCCTTCCTGGAAAATTTCTTACAAATGTAACTCAGCCCATCAGAATAAAAATAAAAGATAATAATAATGTAAAAAGAAATAAAGAGGGGCGTCTAGGTGGCTCAGTCAGTTAAGCATCTGCCTTCCGCTCGGTTCATGGTCCTGGGATTGAGCTCTGCATCAAGCTCCCTCCTTAGCAGGGGGAGTCTGCTTCTCCTTCTCCCTCTTCCCTTTCCCCCATTCCTGCACTCTCTCTCTCTCAAATAAATAAAATCTTTAAGAAGAAAGAAAGAAACCCAATTTATAAGTGAAATCAAAAGAACTGGAAAAAAGCATAGAATTGATTTAGATTTAAAGTTAAGGGCAATATTTTAAATTGACGGTGTGGAGAAATCTGTTATACTGAAATACATATTTATAAAATTATGACTGAGCTGGTAGTAAAGTAAGGGAAATAATTAGAGGCCAGAAACAGAAGAAAGAGTGATTCCACAGGGGGCTGTGACTTCAGAGTGTTATCTGCCTTGTGCAACACCTGGTGCTTCTCCCTGGTGGATTTTGCCTGGATTGTAATGGCCCAAGTGTTCTGAAGAGATAGGAGCAAAAATTGGAGTTTAATCAAGGAGAGGGGGGGTTGAAGAGTTCTGCATAAATTTGGAACTCCTAAAATATGTCACTTTCATTGGGCGCAAGATCAATGAGGCAAGAAAGGACTATTCAGTTAAAAGTGGGGAGACAACTGGTTGTTTTGTGAAGGATAAAAAATGGGAAATACTCTTCATGTCTTAAACAAAAATCAGTTTCAGACAGATTCATGACTTAAAAATTGAAAGGCAAAATTTAAAACCTTTTAGAAAAAGTAGAGATTATCTCTGGGACTTAAGGGTAGGGGAAGATTTACTATATGAGATATGAAAAGAAATTAATGATAAAGGAAAAGATATTTGATTACATTAATATCAAGAATTTCAGCTCATTAGAAGATACTTTATTCGTAAAGAAAGGGAAGACATTTGCCCATATAACCATTTGGCACTAACCAAAAGGATAATATCCAGAATCCAAAAAGAACTCTTTTGAATCATTAAGAAAAAATGAATAAGCTAATAGAAAAATGGGCAATTGTCATGAACAGTCCTTTTGGAAGAAGGTGAAACACAAATAGCCAAGAAACATGTGAAAATATTAACTTCATTATGTGTCCAATGTAAATAAAAACCACAATGGCATTCTTTTCGTATTTACCAGAATAACAACAATTAAAAAGTTGTTTAATATCAAGTGTTGGCAAGGATATGGAATAAAAGGAACTTTCAAAGAATGAGGGAATATAATTTGGTAAAACAATCTGGCATTAACTAGTACAACTGAGTATGTGCATAACCTATGATCTAGCACTTTGTCTCCTGTGTATAAATCATAGAGAAACTTTCACACACAAACCAGGAGATGTTCAGGGAAGCATTATTCCTATTAAGAAAAATCTGGAAGTAATACAAATATCCATCAAGAATAGAATACTACAAAAAGTAAAAGCTAAGTGACTACACTGCGCACATCAACATATGTAAACACACACATACACACACACACATAATGTAGAGCCACAAAAAGTTACAGAAAAATACAAAAATACATATGGAATAATTCTGTTTAGAAAAAGTTAAAAACCAGGCAAAACTAAAAACTATATTGTTTAGGAAAATACACAGGTAGTAAAACTATAAAGAAAAGCAAGAGAATGTTTAATGGTAATTCAGGACAGGATTAACTCAAGGGGGTGGAAGGAAGATAGTCCAGGAAGGAGCACAGTGGGTCTTCAAAGCCCAGAGCTTGGTGGTGTGTGCATACTGTTTTATTATTCCTCATTCAGTGGTGTGTATATACTATGTACACTTTTAGTACAAATTATTTTTTAAAAATATTTTAAAAAGTTAAAAACTATGAAATGTGCTTACAAAGTGATTTTATAATAGAATGACAATAATACAAGTGCATATCAAGAAAAATAATTTAGAGTAAAAAGCATCAGTAGGAAAAAGATGAATGATTTTATATCTTGACCCAATATGAAATTAAAAGACCAATTATGAGGAGAATATCTATGAGACAAAAAGAGGCAGATTTTTAAAACAGGATACAGAGCCTAGAAACAGACTCAAGTACACATAGAAATCCAGTATGTAAAAACAATAGTTTACATTTATGACATATTGCCTATGTACATTGTTACTTGAATTTGAATTAACTACTGATGGATCAAAGTATCAGATGTAAAGTTAAGATCTATCTATCATCTATCTATCTCTCTCTCTCTCTATCTATCTATCTATCTATCTACCTACCTACCTACCTACCTACCTACCTACCTACCTACGTATATCTAAGGAGTTAGCTTAAACCTTACTTCTTCCAGGAAGCTTTCCTTGAGCTCCCTGGAAACCTGTAAGTGTTATAGGCTTGCATAGCAACCAGTACTTTCCCCATCATTACAGATAACATTCTTTATAGCAGTTCGGTGTTCAAATTCTTCTCATCCCTTAGGAGACTGTGAGCTTAGTAAAGGCATGGTCCTTAGTAAAGGCATTCTATTTTATTCATACTGTATACCTAGCAACACAGAGACTGCCTGGCATAAGCTATGTGCTCAGTGAATATTTATTAAATTAATACATAAATGGCCAAATAATATGGTTTTGATGTGGGGCAGGTCTATAAAATAGCATATGGAAGCAGAAGTCATAAAAGCATATAATTGAGGGGCACCTGGGTGGCTCAGTTGTTAAGCGTCTGCCTTCGGCTCAGGTCATGATCTCAGGGTCCTGGGATCGAGCCCCACATCAGACTCCCTGCTTGGCGGGAAGCCTGCTTCTCCCTCTCCCACTCCCCCTGCTTGTGTTCCCTCTCTCGCTGTGTCTCTCTCTGTCAAATAAATAAATAAAATTAAAAAAAAAAGCATATAATTGAAATATTTGACTACATCAAAATAAAAAACTAAACCTCTGTGTTGCAGGCGAAAGGCAAATAGCAAAAAAAAAAAAAAGGAGGGGGACGGTATGGTATTGAAATGTCAGGCAATATCCTGAGTTAATATTAGAGTTAATATCCCTAATTTACAACATTTCATATAAATCGATAAGCAAAAGATAAACAAAGGCTTTTAATACTTGGTACACACACACACACACACACGTACAATTTATTGTTCTCTCTCACTGATCTATTGGTTAACTTGGCTCAGGTGGGCCATCCTTGCTTAAGGTCCTTCATACAGTTGCAGGCAGATGTTGGTTGCCCTTGCACATCCAAGATGGCTCACTCATGGCCAGCAGGTTCTGCTGACTATTGGTTTGGCGTTCCAGCTGGGTCTGTTCACCAGAGTGCCCCCATGTGACTTCTCATGATATTTGGGCTTCTCCTAGCATGGAGGCTACGTAACATTCAAGAGGAAGCATCCCACCAATGAGTGTCCCAAAATACCAAGGGGTTGTTGCAAGGTTCTAATGAACTGGCAAAAGTCATGCAGCTTTATTTCTGCCATATTTATTGTTCTGTTATTCATTTACTAAGCCCAGCTCAGATTCAAAGATGGAATTAGAAGGCACATCTTGATGGGAGAAGCAGCATGCCTGTATAGAAAGAGAAGGCATTTGGAGAGTATCTATTTGTTGCCTGTTTACTGAGCTTTTCAGGGGGACAGCAGGGCTCAGATTTTAGATTGAAAGGTGCACATCTGTCCTACTGGATCTTGGTTTTAAATTACTTAGTGTTCAGTGGCCATGTAATTTGTGCTTCTAACCATTTTTTTAGATCATAATTTCTTTTTTAAAATCACCTTACTTTTGGCAGTCTATACTGATTTGCCTTTTGCAAATGACTGGTTTTGGTATTCATCCTTAATCTGGATAGTGGAGGGTGGTGTGTGAGAAATGACACCTAGTGCCTGCCCCCTCCCCCCATCCCCTTTTGAATTATACCTTGCAGTTCTTTAGTTACAGAAGTTTTGCCATGATCACTTGCAGGATGTGTGTGTATAGTGGGGGTTGTCACTGTGGTGGGAAAACTCCTCGAATTTGAAAGACAGTTTTGCATTCATTTGAAAGCTTTTATTTGTGAGCTTGAGCAGTCCAAAGTGTCCTTGTGTACAAGCCCTACCTTTGCTTAACTCCTATTATTATCTTGCTACAGAAGGTCATGCCAACTACTTAATTACATGGAGAGTTATGAAACAGCCAGGGCACCAGTACATTATTCAGCTGTGGGTTCCTAAAGGAAAATAAACTCTTTTTGCACTGAACACAGCTGCCAATAAACCAGGCATGTTCATTTATTTGTGGCCACATATATAGCTCCCTTGTAGAAAGGGATGCTATGGCTGGGCAAAAATCCTGGATTCACCTTTCCTAACAGCACTAGCAGCTATAGTACAATAGAGCCATTTTAATTCAGAGAGAGATTAAATCTGAGTACTTCAAGTCAGACTCTTCTTTCATTGAATATAAACAAAACCTCTCTATGAAAGCTTTCTTGCTTCACTCAGAAATAGGCTAATATATTTCATGGTATACCCGTAATCAAACATCAGCCTCAATAAAAATGTGTTTACTGAAGAGATGATTATGTAGCTTAAGGTTCCCACATGCCCCTCGACCATCTGCCTTCAGGAGGGAAGAATTTGTGCTAAGAAAATTCATGTTCCAGGGAGGTGAGGGTTTTTTGTTTGGTTCATCCTGTGGGGTTCCAGTTTCAGTCTGACTCTCACCTTGAAAACCTGTAGACTTTAGCATTTCATGCATTGCCTCTGCTTTAACTGCCTTTATGCAGAAGAACATGCTAATTCTAAACAAGCTCTTTGCAATTTAGATGCTCAAAGAGAAAGAAAAACAGACCTCTTGAGAAAGAGGTACTCTCCTGAAGAAGTGTTTTTCACAGGGCAGTGAGTGAGGTAGCCACTAACTCTTCTACAGGAAACAGCTTGCCATCTTTTATTTCTCTAAAGACTTTTGAAGGAAAAAAAAATCAGGCTCAAATGCCAAAAGACAACTTTAACCCTCAAATCCCAGAACCCAAGGTCAGCCAAAGGTCACACATGCAGTTCTTAAACCAGAAGATTGGCAAGCTCTCTCCAGGCAGTGTCTGGTCCTTCTGAAATCTATAGCTAAAACTGAAGCCATAGAAACACTGATCACTCGTTCTAAGTCAGAGGTACCTGTGATTCATTAAGCGGTATGAGGCGCTGGTCAGGACATTAAATTAAATATTGAAAAAGACTCCCATGGCTGCCCCTCCTTGAAACCTAAGTTGGACCATATCACAGTTTTTGTAAAGACATTCCTTTACCATTTTGCTGTAAATCCTGTCTGATCCAACCTTCAAATATTTATGTAAACGAAATATGTCTGCAAGGAAGTCAAAACAAAACAAATATACCATACCATCTCTTTCCAGCGCTCCCTCCTCCCTCATTTACATTCAAGCCTAAACCTCTCCAACTAGCTCCCAGTTGTTAGGGCTGGTTAATTAGTGGGTAATTGCAGAGACTATTTCTTTGAATGCACTGATGGCTTATGTCTTGCAACCAATTTAGCCTGGAGTTTGCAGCACTTGTGAAGCGCGTTGGTAGCATTTTTTTAAAAATCATAACAGATAAGTGCAGTTGGTTTAGTCTTCCTATGATCTGCTGTAGCAATAATGAGTGCTTTTAAAACATCTACAGGTTGGTCATGATGTGTTCCTTAAGCTGTGAACTCAGCCTTTACTGTCATTAGAGTGGGCGGTTTCTCCTGGGATCTTTTTGGGAAGTGCTCTCAGTTTCAGAAGCAGTTTGCTAATGATAATTTGCGTCATTTGCAAGTTGTAGCAACATCAGGATCTCATGGTCTATCTTTTGGCTCATGATACCATGTAATTGGAGAGAGTGGAAATGGGAAAGAATTTTAAAGTGACTGTGTACTCGTATTACAATTCTGAAACCCAAAGGAAGGAGAGACATTAATAACACATTATTTGTGTTATTAATGGAAAAGTCTTATACTCTTTGGAAGGTACTTTGTAACCTTTGATATTGGGATAGAAAATGGATGTGGGCTTTGCCCTCACAAGTTGACTTGTTGATGTTATAGTGGTTTTTGGTTTTTCTTCATTCAACCAGCATTTTTTGAATACTTACCATGTACTATGCTTGGAGAGATAAGAATGAAGAATAGTGAATGTGGCACATGTCTGGCTTCAAGGGTTTTATATACCGTATCTTATTTGAGACTTGCTGTAATCGTGTGAGGTAGGTAGGGCAGGTACTCATTATCCCATTTTACAGGTGAGGAAATTGAAGCTTGGCGAAGTGATTGCTCTGGGTCACACAGCGGTGAGAGCCAAGATTAGGAATCAAGACGCTGTCTCTAAGCTTAATCTTTCTTCCTTACATCTTGAGATCTCAGTGGTAGGCAAAGGCAAATAAGCTTGTAAAAACAAAATGGCAGCTACAGTCACAGTTCACCTAACTATTCAGAGCTATACATAGCAGAGCTAGATCTTCTGGGCAGTGGGAAGTGCCAATAAATAGGGAAAATACTGGGAGAATGGGAGTCCCTTGAGACGGGACCTGAAAGCTTCACCCATAAGCACATTCCATGCCTCTGCTACATCCTTCTCTTACCTTACACCTCTGATATCCTGACATAAGCAGAAAGAGTAGCCCTTTCTGTCCTTGCCATGCTCTATCTAAACTGCATTGAGCAGAACTTTGAAAAGATTGGGGTTTAGATGACCAGGACACTGAAGATGAACTTACTGGCATGTGAGACTTTAGTGGAGGGTGATGACAAAATTATTTTCTTGGCTTGAGCAAGCAGACGGGGGCAGGTTTAGGAATATTGGGCCAGAATGGTCATGGTAGTGGTGACGGCTCTGTGACCAGGAGCAGGGCTGGCCTCATGAGCATGGAACCTTGCAGCCAGCACCTGATTTAATGCTCTGCTGTCAATATTTTGAAATTCTTAATTTTTGAATGAGGGTACCCCACATTTTTATTTTGTACTGAGCTCTGCAAATTATATAGCCTGTCCTGACCAGGTGTTTTACACTGTTGTTTATGCTGCTTCAGTGTTTGAGTATTAGACCAGTATTAGTATTACTGGGTGTTAAACCAGTTTGAGTATTAGATCAGTATTGAAAATTAGCATTAGATCACTGATACTCTTGAGACTGCATGTTTGATTGACTGAAGAAGGCAGTGGATGAAAGAAGAGAGACACATTTTTCTTATGTCATTTGGCATAAAATAATCTTAGCTTGGTGGAACAACAGGAGGGAAAAAAGTTAAAAGTACTCAATTTTTGGCTTTGTTTATAGAAGTTCACAGTTAGGTGAACTGTGACTGTAGCTGCCATTTTGTTTTTACAAGCTTATTTGCCTTTGCCTACCACTGAGATCTCAAGATGTAAGGAAGAAAGATTAAGCTTAGAGATAGCGTCTTGATTCCTAATCTTGGCTCTCACTGGTCAACCTAAGAAGCAGTAGCAGCGAGTCTCTATATAGGGAGAGAAGTGCTGAAATGATTTATTTGACTGATGCTATTCTTATTGTGTGTTCAATAGCCAATACAAATAGTCTTCTTATCCTGAATCTCTTGAATTTCTGAGGTGTCAGAGGAATTGCATAGTATGGCATATAGGAGATATTTGGCTTCAGAGTTTTACAGAATAGACTTTTAGATGAAGACACATGTAGAGAAAATTTGTGATTTAGTCACATATTGGAGAAGAAGAGGGTAGGGTAGATGTTGTTTATCTTCAGTTGATAGGCATTGCTTCAAGTTTTGTCAGGAAAGTGTTGGCTGATGCCATTGACAGTGAAGATGGTGATGATATAAATAACAGCAGCAATTGCAACAATGCTGACAGGGTACATTTGCTGAGTATTTACCATGTGTTAGGTACTTGTCTAATTTTCAAAAATTAACCCCTTTAATGCCTGAGAATGAACTCCTTTAATGCTCACAAAAAGAGATAGGTACTTTTATTGTCATTCTCCTAATTTGACAAGTGAGGAAATAGGCAGATATAGTTGAAGAACTTCACTCAGGGATGCATAGCTGGTATGTATTGGTGTTGAACTTGAAGGGGCTGTCTGTCTCTAGCACCTAATCTTTTAACTGAGCTGTTTTGCCTTCCAATGAATGTTCTTCCATTGATGTTTTTCCCAATAGATGAAAATATATTTAAAAAACATTTTCTTGTGGTTTCAACTCTTAGATCTGAAGTCTTCATCAACACTTGCCCCACCACTACTTTTAACTCAGATGTTGCAGGAAAGGGGTAAAAAAAAATTAAATTTGGGTATTTGCTGTTAGTAGTGAGCAACTTGGGAGAAAAAGGTCAGGGCAATGGTGAGCTATGAGGTATGGTCATCATTTTTTCTAATTGACTCTCTTCTTCCTATAAAGTTGCTTGCAGTGGTGAGGGTCATACTGCCATTGTGCACAGTCAGAAGACAGTCATGGCTGACTTGTCCAGATGGTCAAGGAGGGGACTGTTGAGGTCTTTGTGACTCATCAGTGTTCTTTAAGTGGGGCATCAGGAAGTAGCAGGGGCATCCGAATTGGTGAGGCCCACCCAGGAGTCAGAGCCCTCTACTTGTAGATTTCTAAGAAGCTGCCTTTTCCTCTTTTGTTTTAGGACTATGAGTTTTGCTGTATAGGTCTTTTTATGGGTTAATGTCTTTTAAGTGGGTGCACAGTGTTCCTCCATTGATTTTTCTGTTGACATTACTCTATCATCCACTTCAATCAGTTTAGCTTTGCACCATTCTATATAAAGAAACCGGTATTGAATTTCACTAAGAGTTCCATTTTAGGCTTAACTTGACCCTTATCTGTATGGTCTCATAACTTTGAATAGGTATTCAGCATTAAAATGCATGCTTTTAAGTGGAATGTTTATTCAGTCTCCTCAGGTCCAAAGGAAAGATTGGCAGTCAAAATAGATTTAAAAACAAAGAAGGAGAGTCAAAACAAATTTGAATAAATATTTGTTTGTGACTAATGTCTTTGAGTTTAGGCACTGTGAAGAAGTCATTCTGACTTAAGAGGTTTGCTGTTTGAGTTTGGGGGTGCTTTCAGGTAAAATGGTACGTCAAGCTTCTCCTACCTGGGACCTACTTTTTTGCCCTCTTCCAGTGTTGTTTAGGGATCAGTTTGTTTGCAGTATAAAGTTAGGAGGTGTGTCAGTCTAGCCCCTTAGGTCAGTTGTGGAAGTAGACCCTGAGAAGAGGATTGAAGTACAAATGGTTTAGTAATAAAATGTACTGAGGAGAAATTAGGAAAGGAGTATATAGGAAGCAGGTCAGCTGAGAGGAAAAACCCAAGCAAGTGTGTGACTTTGGGTTAGGTCTCATCCTTAGCCTGATGCCAAGAGGAGCCCTGACGTCTAAACTGCAGAGTTTGTCCTAGTTTGAGGCAAGAGAGCTGGGCCTTCACCCTCTTGTACCAGGCAGTCATTAGCCATGCGTACCTGGGTGGTGGAAATGTAAACCTCCCCCCAGCCACTTCTGGCTCTGGCTGTTTCCAGGCTAAGTGACACACAGCTCAAAGTAGGTCTCTTGAGAAGACTGCAAATGAGGGCATTTAGGAGTGAAGCATGCAGAGCTGAGGATGAGCACATAGATCTGGGTAGAGGAGAATTTGCTACACACCTTATTCCTCCAAGTGCAGAACCTGGAGGAAGAGGACAGGTTTGTCCCTAAGTACTCGTGGAGGGGAGATCAGTGAGAGAGTTCTGGAAGGGGAGGAATAGGCAAATGTGTTTGGAAGCATGACAGTGGGTGAAGGTTTCCTCAAACCATAGAGGTGGCAGAATTTGGGGAACATCTCCAAAGTAGGAGGACCAGTGCTCTGGTGATTCCTGGCATTTCAGGGAGGTGGTAAGATCTCTAAGGGAACTGGCTGCTTGTTTTCATCACGCAATCAGCTTGGCAGGGAAGCAGGATAGCCACTGTTTTCAATGGCTAATGAGCTTCTCAGAGCTGACCACAATGAGGGAAATTTAGAGGGTCTTCCAACATTTTCTGGGCACAAATCAAATCTCTGATTACCCTGGATGGAGACTATGGATGGAGACGAAGAGATCCAAAATAGGACTCCTGGTCCCATTCTGGATATGAGAATTTTTGATGAGCTCAGGGTATGTCTTAGGGAATCTCAGTTGAACCCCTTCAACTATAACTATTATTCTCAGCAAGTGAGACTCACAGAGTTTACACAGAACAGAGCTAATTTCGTTTCCTCCCACTGTTTCTTTAAGCCCATTCGGAGGCTGGAACCTCTCATACAAGTATTATGGTCACTCCTAGTCAGAAAATCAGTCTGAGTTTAATAATTATTATGCCTAATTCAGTGTAATAATGAAAAATGTACCTTTCCTTCAAAGTTTAAGTTTTTCCCTGTCACTGCCACCCCACCCCAAACTCAGACCTGCCGTGGAGAAGGGGGATACTTGACTTCTCCACGGTGCTGCCTTTGTGTTTCTCATCCCTTCTCATCTACTCTCTAGGCTGCCTCTGGCTCCTGTTTTGAAGCAAGGGGAAAGAAAAGAGAGAAGTAGGAAAGTTATTACTTAACTAACACTGCGAAGTGTATCAGAACCTGCTGGTGGTTAAAGCCAGCTCTTCTGGGAGGATCTTTGTGAGTTCTGCAGGGATAGTCTCTGCATGTGGGCAGTGGCTCATGCATTTCTCTTCCTGGTAGTTTAGAGTTTCTCCCCTTGGGACTCTGGTGACCCTCCTTCCTATGGCATCACTTTGTCCTACCAGACGGTCCTCTTGTTTAGGATCTAAGATAATCTCAGGCCAGATGTCCCGTGTGACTGATATCTGATCTCCAGGAGACAGTCAAGCTCTTCTAATCTGTCTGCAAGCACCATCCGGTCATGATGCAGTCATCCCTCTTTTATTCCATTTGACAGTAGTCTTCTTAGTACTTGCCTTTTACATGTCTCAGCCATTAGAGACACCAGTCTGCTGTGGCTTCTATATTCAGGCCACATGTATCATTCTCTTAGAGTGGACCATTGATGCCCCCTTCCCTTGACTTCAGCTAAGGTAGAAGCATGCACAACCTCTCCCCCTTGGAGAAGGACTGGGACTAATGGCATACCCATAGTTGTCTCCAAAAACCCTCCTCTCTGAAATGCCCATCCGCCTTTTAATTTAGTAACGTGTGCTCTTAATGTGGTAAAGCGCTCATGCTTTTATTTATTTTTTATTTTGGGGGGGGCCTAATGCTTTTTAAAAAGCGGTTTGTAGATAATGCCTTTGCAAACCCAGTTTTGTGGTCTCACATTTCTTTTGGAGTGTGGTGTCACTTGTCTGGTCCCTCAGCCCAAATGAGACTAAAAGATTTCTGTCTTAATACTTAGTTACATTGTACAAAAGATGAGTGAAGAAATATTGCATGTATTGATTCTTTCATCTATTCAGTGAACATCAAGTACTTTCAATATACTGTTATATTTTGAATATGGTATGGGGTATATGTGAGGATACATATTGTGTAACTATGAAATCCCTTGTATATATAAAATGTATAAGTTACTGTGAATGGTATAGTTCTCATGTTGAGTAGCAGTTTTGTGAGTATTTAGTATAAAATAAATACATTAATTAATTAATAAAGCGGGCCATGCATTGATTAATGATGAGAATGTGCCATACACCAAAGATTATAATTCATTTAATTTTGTGCACCCAAGTTAAAAAATAAATAAAAGTCCTCTTGGGGGGACATTTGAGTACAGACACTAAAAACAATAATCACTAACATTTATCAAGTATCTTGAAAAAAACGTATTTATCCAGTATGACTACATGCTTAAGTGTTATGCTAAGTGTTTTACAAGCAATGTATCATTTAGACCTTTTAACAACCTTATGAAGTAAGTAGTTAATATTTTCTTTACTATTTACAGATGAGAAAACTGAGGTCCAAGGGGCAAAATACCTTAGCTAAATTCCCATGACAGACTGTGGAAAGAGATGCTGGGCTGCCTGACAACCAGCCTCACCTCTGCTTCTCAGACATAAATGTCCAGATATTTAGTAGTGTGTGTTCCAAGCCAGGAAAGAGATGGTGTGTTGGGAGTAGGAAGAGCACAGGCTTTGCAGTCAGTCAGAGCTTGCTTCAGAGCTGGCTCTACCATTTATTAGCCCTGTAGTTTGGGACAAGTTCCTTATTCTTGATCTTTAGAGCCCACCTGTAAGATAGAGGATGATAATATTTATCTTTCAGAGTTTGTTGTGATCCAAGGTAATGACTCTAAAGAGGCTGGCACATTAGAGGTCTTCACATATCATACATGTTATCATTTTAATTCCTACTCTTCACTGCAAAATGTTTTGTGAATGCAGAAAAGGAGACTGGCCTGGTTTGGATCTTAAATTCCAGTAATCTAGAACTTTTCTGTTTTGGTAATCAAACTTCAATGATCTAGTACTTGTCTCTACTAGGGTTTATTCTGTTGTGGTTGTTAAGCAACAGTGGGGCATCTAAGTCACAGAACAACCTTGGGGAAGTGCTCAAGACCCCAAATTTCTTTCTAACTTGGATTTCCCACGTATGGCATTCTTTCTCACTCCAGAATACATACATATTACTTCCCAGGACCTCGGCACCCTTGGACAATACATGATGGTATTTGGCAAAATCTCCTTTTGGCAGTAGAATGCTTGGGTTGTGGCTGGTTTGGACATGATAATGCTCTTGAGTCACTCTGCAGGGGATTAAAGGAGAGAAACCCAAGGAGTATCCCCCTGAATATTGCCAGATGACAGCTGAAGGAGTAACAGTAAGAGATGGCAGTTTAAGTCTGCCATTTTCCCATAGACCCACACAACTCTGCCCTGTTGTTGTCCGTTGACATTTCCTTTCTGAGATAGTGGCAGGGGTGTGACCACCTAGAACTTGAGTTGTGATTTGGAGGTACAGTTTTGCTTCTAGCTCTGTCCCCAAACCTCCAGTTGCATATCCAAGTCTTTAGTTTAGAGCCAGGTAGCCAGAAGAGAGGACCTAGGCAAAAAGAAAAAAAGGTCCCACCCTACCTCTCCATTACCACTCCTCTCCATCTGTAGTACTCCAGTATTGGAACTGGGGTGTGGAATCCCTGGCATCTAGACAGCTGGCAGCTTCCTGAGGCCCAAGATGGTCACCTCAACTCCTATTCCTTCTCCACACTTCTCCCCTTTTTCCTCCCATTTAAGAACCTCTTCCAGATCTAAGAAATTGTGAAATACCTTCATGACAGTTTATACATTTAATTAGAAGCTGGGAGTTAAGCTCCCCAAAACCACAAAACGAAAGCTTAAGATTCTCCCAATAAAATCCCAGCTTTCCATGAATGTGGGCTGACTCATCCATCTGTCTTTTACTCCCCACCCCTACTCCTTTGCCTGAGCCCTTGTCTTTCATGCTGAAGTCATCCACTTTCTTCAGTTGGGTTTGAAAAACTGCTGAGGTCTAGTTCAGCCTCATTCCAAAGTTGTCCATCAAAAGCGGGGACATGGAAAGTAATTGCCTCTTGCAGGTAAAACAGGAGAAGGGCATACTGGTTGAGTTTGGGAGCCTCACAAATACTGTTAATAACTCATTTGAGTAGCCACTTTGGAAAACAGTATGGAGGTTCCTCAAAAAGTTAAAAATAGAGCTACCCTATGACCCAGCAATTGCATTACTAGGTATTTATCCAAGGGATACAAACATAGTGATTCGAAGGGGCACATGCTCCCCAATGTTTATAGCAGCAGTGTCCACAATAGCCAAACTATGGAAAGCACCCAGATGTCCATCGACAGATGAATGGATAAAGAGGATGTGGTGTGTATGTGTGTGTACACACACACACACACACACAATATGGAATATTACTCAGCCATAAAAAAAACCTTACCATTTGCAACTACATGGTTGGAACTAGAGGGTGTTATGCTCAGAGAAATAAGTCAATCCGAGAAAGACAAATACCAGGGCACCTGGGTGGCTCAGTCATTAAGCATCTCCCTTCGGCTCAGGTCATGATCCCAGGGTCCTGGGATCGAGCCCCGCATCGGGCTCCCTGCTCCGCGGGAAGCCTGCTTCTCCCTCTCCCACTCCCCCTGCTTGTGTTCCCTCTCTTGCTGTGTCTCTCTCTGTTAAATAAATAAATAAAATCTTAAAAAAAAAAAAAGACATACCATATGATTTCACTCATATGTGGAATTTAAGAAACAAAACAGATTAATACAGGGGAAGGGAAGGAAAAAGAAAACAAGGTGAAAATAGGGAAGCAAACCATAAGACGCACTGAACTCTAGGAAACAACTAAGGGTTGAGCACTGGGTGTTATATGCAACTGATGAATCAATAAATTCTATCCCTGAAACTAGTAATACACTATATATTAACTAAATTGAATTCAAATAAAGAATTTTAAAAAAGAAATAATTCAAAAAAAGAAAAAACTCATTTGAGAATAGACTTAAAATGCACAATTAAATATGGAGCAGAAGGAGTTTCTTGCTCTTGTGATTTGATTTTAAATGTTACATCTAGAAGACTGGATGATACTGAAATATGTGACTCATTTCCTTCTATGAGTTGAGAAAAAATGGTCCTAATTTTCTTGCTGTTTTCTGGCTTTGAGGCTCTGTGAAAGAATGTTTCTTCGCTTACTTTTGGTGGGAATTGGATGTTTGTCGATTTAGCATATGTTTAAAATATTTTGGCTTTGGAAAACTGCTCTGATAGCCTTTTCCCTCTAGTTAAAATTAATCTCATCTTCCTCCAGCTCTCATATCATGTGGCTTTAATACAGCACTTACCATAGTCTACTTTATTCTACTGTGACTTTTATTTCTGGTTGTCTCCTACATCAGACTTAGAGTTCCCCAGGGGGAAGAACTATGTCTTATTAGTTTTTATTTACCTGAGTTTAGTGTAGCACATTGTATATTATAATCATTCAATATATGTTAAATTAGATTGAATTCACACAACGGGGGGCTCTGAGTGACAGCAACAACTATCTTTGTAAAAGGTGCCTCAGGGTTCAACTGTAGATAGCTGGGCACAAACTGACAACCTCTTGCTTCTCTGTGTCTGAGGGCATTCTCTGGTCATACACATGAGCTTGGAGGCACCCAGGTTAGGCTTCAAGTATCAGGGAATTATTACCTGGGGAGTAACCTTTGGCCAAAGAGGGACAGACCTGGCTGGACAAATAACCCAGCATCCATGCCCTCACTCTGAGGAATGTTCTACACAGTCTCCTAGAGGGTTCCTACGGCAGTAAGTTCTAGTTACCCACAGCTTCTTTTTTTTTCTTTTAATTGATATATAATGGACATACAACATTATATTCATTTCAGGTATACAACATAATGATGTGATATTTGTATATATTGTGAAATGATCACCACAGTAAGTCTAGTTAACATCTGTCACCATACAGAGTTACAGAATTTCTTTTTTCTTGTGATTAGAACTTTTAAGATGTATTCTCTTAGCAAACTCTCAAATATGCAATACAGTATTATTAACTATAGTTGCCATGTTGTACATTATATCCCCATGGCTTACTTATTTTATAATTGGAAGTTTGTATTTGACTCCCTTCACTCATTTTGCTTATCGACTGATAATATTTCACTGTATATATACCAGTTTCTTTATCCATTCATCCATCTACAGACACTTAAATTGTTTCCATATCTTGGCTATTATAAATAATGCTGCAGTGAACTTGGAGGTGCATATACCTTTTTGAGTTGGTGTTTTCATTTTTTTGGAATTAATATCATGTAGTAGCTCAGTTTTTTATTTTTTTAAAGGAAACTCTGTACTGTTTTCCATAATGGCTGCACCAATTTACATTTCCACCAACAGTGCACTGGGGGTTCCCTTTTCTCCACGTCCTTGCCAACATTTATGTCTTATCTTTTTGAGAATAGCCATTCTAACAGGTGTGAGGTGGTATCTCATTGTGGTTTTGATACGCATTTCCCTGATGATTAATGATGTTGAGCATTTTTCATGTACCCGTTGGCCATCTACAATGTCTGTGTAGAACATTCCTCAGAGTGAGGAATGTCTTTTTATATGCTATGCCCACTTTTTTACCAGATTTTTTTTTTTTTGCTGTTGAGTTATAAGAGTTCTTTATCTATCTTAGATATTAACTCCTTATCAGAAAAGTGATTTGCAAATATTTTCTTCCAGTCAGTAAGCTGCTTTTTTATTTTGTTGATGGTTTCCTTTGTTGTGTAGAAGTATTTTAGTCTGATGTAGTCCCACTTGTTTATTTTTACCTGTGTTGTTTGTACTTTTTGTGTCAGATCCAAAATATCATTGCCAGGATGTAAAAGGGCTTACTGCCTATATTTTCTTCCAGGATATTTATGGTTTCAGTCTTTCTTTTTTAAGATTTTTATTTATTTGTGTGTGTGAGAGAGGGAGAGAGCACAAGCAGGGGGAATGGCAGGCAGAGGGAGAAGCAGGCTCCCCACCAAGCAAGGAGCCTGATGGGGGACTAGATCCCAGGATCCTGGGATCATGATCTGAGCCTAAGGCAGATGCTTAATTGACTGAGCCACCCAGGCATCCCTATGGTTTCAGTCTTATGTTCAAGTCTTTAATCCATTTTTGAGTTAATTTATGTATATGGTATAAGATAGTGATCCAGTTTCATTCTTTTGCATATTGCAGTCCAGTTTTCCCAGCACTATTTATTGAAGAGACACTTTCCTCATTGTATATTCTTGGCTCCTTTGTCATAAATTGACCATATACATGTGGGGTTTTTTATTGTTATGTTAATCACCATACATTACATCATTAGTTTTAGATGTAGTGTTCCATGATTCATTGTTTGTGCATAACACCCAGTGCTCCATGCAGAATGTGCCCTCTTTAATACCCATCACCAGGCTAACCCATCCTCCCACCCCCCTCCCCTCTAGAACCCTCAGTTTGTTTTTCAGAGTCCATCATCTCTCATGGTTCATCTCCCCCTCTGATTCCCCCCCTTCATTCTTCCCCTTTTGCTATCTTCTTCTTCTTTTTTTTTTTTTCTTAACATATATTGCATTATTTGTTTCAGAGGTACAGATCTGAGATTCAACAGTCTTGCACAATTCACAGCGCTTACCAGAGCACATACCCTCCCCAGTGTCTATCACCCAGTCACCCCATCCCTCCAACCCAGCCCCCCACTCCAGCAACCCTCAGTTTGTTTCCTGAGATTAAGAATTCCTCATATCAGTGAGGTCATGTGATACATGTCTTTCTCTTTTTGACTTATTTCGCTCAGCATAATATCCTCCAGTTCCATCCACGTCGTTGCAAATGGCAAGATCTCATTCCTTTTGATGGCTGCATAATATTCCATTGTATATTTATACCACATCTTCTTTATCCATTCATCTGTCGTTGGGCATCTTGGCTCTTTCCACAGTTTGGCTGTTGTGGACATTGCTGCTCTAAACATCGGGGTGCATGTACCCCTTCGGATCCCTACATTTGTATCTTTGGGGTAAATACCCAATAGTGCAATTACTGGATTGTATGGTAGCTCTATTTTCAACTTTTTGAGGAACCTCCATACTGTTTTCCAGAGTGGCTGCACCAGCTTGCATTCCCACCAACAGTGTAGGAGGGTTCCCCTTTCTCCGCATCCCTGCCAACATCCGTCGTTTCCTGACTTGTTAATTTTAGCCATTCTGACTGGTGTGAGGTGGTATCTCACTGAGGTTTTGATTTGGATTTCCCTGATGCCGAGCAATGTTGAGCACTTTTTCATGTGTCTGTTGGCCATTTGGATGTCTTCTTTGGAAAAATGTCTGTTCATGTCTTCTGCCCATTTCTTGATTGGATTCTTTGTTCTTTGGGTGTTGAGTTTGATAAGTTCTTTATAGATTTTGGATACTAGCCCTTTATCTGATATGTCATTTGCAAATATCTTCTCCCATTCTGTCGGTTGTCTTTTGGTTTTGTTGACTGTTTCTTTTGCTGTGCAAAAGCTTTTTATCTTGATGAAGTCCCAATAGTTCATTTTTGCTCTTGCTTCCCTTGCCTTTGGTGATGTTTCTAGGAAGAAGTTGCTGCGGCTGAGGTCGAAGAGGTTGCTGCCTGTGTTCTCCTTTAGGATTTTGATGGACTCCTGTCTCACATTTAGGTCTTTCATCCATTTTGAGTCTATTTTCGTGTGTGGTATAAGGAAGTGGTCCAGTTTCATTCTTCTGTGTGTGGCTGTCCAATTCTCCCAACACCATTTGTTGAAGAGACTGTCTTTTTTCCATTGGACATTCTTTCCTGCTTTGTCGAAGATTAGTTGACCATAGAGTTGAGGGTCCATTTCTGGGCTCTCTATTCTGTTCCATTGATCTATGTGTCTGTTTTTGTGCCAGTACCATACTGTCTTGATGATGACAGCTTTGTAATAGAGCTTGAAGTCTGGAATTGTGATGCCGCCAGCTTTGCTTTTCTTTTTCAACATTCCTCTGGCTATGCGGGGTCTTTTCTGGTTCCATACAAATTTTAGGATTATTTGCTCAATTTCTTTGAAAAAAGTGGATGGTATTTTGATGGGGATTGCTTTGAATGTGTAGATTGCTCTAGGTAGCATTGACATCTTCACAATATTTGTTCTTCCAATCCATGAGCATGGAACGTTTTTCCATTTCTTTGTGTCGTCCTCAATTTCTTTCATGAGTATTTTAGAGTTTTCTGAGTACAGATCCTTTGCCTCTTTGGTTAGATTTATTCCTAGGTATCTTATGGTTTTGGGTGCAATTGTAAATGGGATCGACTCCTTAATTTCTTTCTTCTGTCTTGTTGTTGGTGTATAGGAATGCCACTGATTTCTGTGCATTGATTTTATATCCTGCCACTTGACTGAATTCCTGTATGAGTTCTAGCAGTTTTGGGGTGGAGTCTTTTGGGTTTTCCACATAAAGTATCATATCATCTGCAAAGAGTGAGAGTTTGACTTCTTCTTTGCCGATTTGGATGCCGTTTATTTCTTTTTGTTGTCTGATTGCTGTGGCTAGGACTTCCAATACTATGTTGAATAGCAGTGGTGATAGTGGACATCCCTGCCGCGTTCCTGACCTTAGGGGGAAAGCTCTGTTTTTCCCCATTGAGAATGATATTCGCTGTAGGTTTTTCATAGATGGCTTTTATGATATTGAGGTATGTTCCCTCTATCCCTATACTCTGAAGAGTTTTGATCAAGAAAGGATGCTGTACTTTGTCAAATGCTTTTTCTGCATCTATTGAGAGGATCACATGATTCTTGTTCTTTCTTTTGTTAATGTATTGTATCACGTTGATTGATTTGCGGATGTTGAACCAACCTTGCAGCCCAGGGATAAATCCCACTTGGTCGTGGTGAGTAATCCTTTTAAAGTACTGTTGGATCCTGTTGGCTAGTATTTTGGTGAGAATTTTTGCATCCATGTTCATCAGGGATATTGGTGTGTAATTCTCCTTTTTGATGGGGTCTTTGTCTGGTTTTGGGTACATGTGGGGTTTTTTCTGGGCTCTCTATCCTGTTCCATTGATCTTTGTGTCTGTTTTTATGTCAGTATCATACCATTTTAATTACTGTAGCTTTGTAATATAGTTTAAAATCAGGGAGCGTGATTCTTCCAGTTTAGCTCTTTTTTCCCAAGATTGCTTTGGCTATTTGGAGGTAACTACAATTTCTTAACACACTCTTTATTGGTTTTCCTCTCTTTTCTCTTTTACATTCCCTCTCTATGCTTTCTTGGGATCAACAGTCAAATAAAGTACTTCACCTAAATCCTTCCCTTAGAGAAGTGCTATAGGGGAACACAATCAAAGACTCTGAAATGTTAAAAGTATAGGAGATGATGACTAGGCCATCAATGAGAAAGAGGTCAATAAACAAAACTTGTCCCCTCTGCTCTCAAATGAATAACCTGGAGAGGTGCATAAGAAATGAAAAAGGATTTTGTAGGTGAACCTGAGGCTCTGTGGAGCTTTTGAATTGGGAGAGAGTGAAATCCCACTTCTGGCTAGGAAATGGAGCTAATGCCTTGTAGAAAGGCTCAAAGTAGAGAAGTAGAAATGCAAGCTTTGACCCACAGGTGAAGGAACTCATTGAGGACTAGAAACAGCCCACGTTTCAGACAGACCAAATGACCAGAGGGGGAATGTGATGTCATGGAGGAAAGGGCTTCCAAATTCACAGCCACAGAAAACTTCAAACTTATACTTATCTGTCAACACAAAGTCTAAGCACATCCTTAGTCCTGTGTGTGTGTGTGTGTGTGTGTGTGTGTGTGTGTGTCAGTCTCCCAGAGCCAAGGGGCCTGTGATAAAGAGAGGAGAGAAGTCAGATGGAGGGGATCTGCTGTGTGTACACATGTCCCTTTCTGGATGGGTTTTATTTGGTTATGAGATCCATTTCTGGAATAAGTTTTAGGGTATTCTGTTAGGTGCTGTAACAGAGGCACTGTTGGTGTACAGATTTGAAAAATAATGGCAGATCCCTTTCCTGGGTTTGACAGCTTGGAGAAGTCTCTTTTGAAAATGAAGCCAGCTCCCTCAGAAGACAAAAATTAAAAAAACCAAAACATTGTCCCCTGATTTTTGCCTGTAGGAGTAGGTGGAAGGTATTGGAAGATCTCAGGTCTAACTCACCAGAACTGAGACCTTGAGCAAGTCATTTCACGATTCACCTCTTTCCTTACCTGTAAAACAAGGTCTGCCAAGCCATTTGAAATAGCTCCTGGAATTCTGTCATTTAAGGTGAGATGATTGGGTTTGGAGAGGCTGGATTCAGGAGCTGGCCAAGAGGGCCTTGCCTATATGGACATATTCTATAGGACAGAGCTTGAAATCAGCACATTTGGTTGTCTTGGCCTTCATAGAGATGAGGATGTGAGAACCTTTCTGTAAATTCTTTTGATTGAAACTATTTGGGGTCTGACTTTATTTCTATTTCTATTTTCCTTTCCATTCTCTTAAGCTGTTTCTTTTCGTGCATCCCCCCAAACAACCACCTTTGTTCAAGTCTAAATGAATATGTTTAGTTTTAAGATAATCCTCCCCCTTTTTGATAATTTTCCCCTTTTAAAGCAATTTCCCAATATTCTGTCCTGTGGAGAATGACAGAGGGGAAAAGTAAAAGCTGTGCTTGAATAAGGAGAGTAAGGAGCGTATGTGGGCCAAGTGTTTTACCTGATCCACTCTGATACCCCGGTTTTCTGCACTTGGAGAGTCCTGCTCAGAGAATGTCATCAATTTTAGTGTAAGATGGCAGGGCCGAGAAAAAGGGGTTCTTGGTTGATCCTTTCACACATGTAACTGGGTTTTTCTGTTGGTGGTAGTAGTGTAGGAACATTTCTTATAAGGAACACTTGGTCTATCATGAGCTCAATCCCCTGATTACAGGTATATGTTTCACAGTTATACACAGGGAATTTCATTGTGGGCCAGCTTCCTACTATCACCAGTCAGGTTCTTATACTGTTTCTCCGGGTCAGCAACCTACCTACCCTTCCTCCTGGTCAATTTCAGTATCAGCCTAAATGATCTTTTTTAACCCCTCACTCCCCTTTTGTAATGGATGTTTGTTGTTATGTTTTTGGTATATTGAGAAAGGTGGTATATACATTTTACAGATTTGGAAAATGTAGATGAAAAGATTTAAGCTATTTGTCCAAGGATCGAAAATGGAAGTATGTTCACTACAATTCCACTTATCATTATCCTCTTCAAAAATCAGTGCCCCACCATTTGATGTGTTTCAGGCCTTTTGCTAGGTCCTACACATCTAGACTCTGACAATGAATCCTCTTCCTACTCATGCTTCGTACCTTTGAAGTTGACTTCCAATTATTGAAGAATTCTTGGTTCCGTAGTTTTCTTAAACATTGTCTGTAAGCTACCTACTATGATTTTATGGTCTAGGTAAAACTTAAGCAACAATCAAAGCTCCTAGCAAGAAGTCTTATGGTGGTGAGGGAGGAGGAGAGGAATCCTTTATGACTTGGTCTGTGGTAAACTATTACTACTGACATATTTGTATGATTAAATAAGAAGAGCAGTTGGGACCATGAAGATGTATGGTTCTTGAGCCCAGTCTTCCTATTGGCAGCAGCCATGGGAGCCCTTTTGGTTTCCTTTTCTTTAATCTGACTGTGGAGCCACATATCAATAGCAATTCTGTCTTTTCAACGTTTTTTGAGCACCTCCTGTGCTCTTGGCACTAGGGCCACACAAATGTCTATAATACATTCTTGTCTTTGAAGGAAAGCAGACTTGCCTTTCTCATGTGCTGATTTTTAGGGGATTTAGAAAACGGGAGTTGCACGGTGGGGTTATTGTTTATGTAGCAGGTGCCATTGTTTTTAGGATTCTAATAGCTCTTTCACTGTGACCCACTATTATAATAATGCTCACATTTGCATAATTCTTTGCAATTTATAAAGAGATTTGCATACTTAATTTCATTTGGTCTTTACAACAATCCTGTGAGGTAGGTTGTCAGAGTATTATTATTCTCAATTTATAGGAGAAGAAACTGAGGCATGAAAAAGTCAATTTCCCAAGGACCATAGCTAGCAAGATATAAAAGCAAATCTCAAACTCTGATCCTGTGCCTCTTCTAATTCAGAAGTCTTGTTGCAATTTTCCCTCCTTTAGAAAAGAATGAGTTGCACTGTGAATCCGTTGACGGTAGAGAGCTTGTCTTGGTTACCTCAGGTGCCTCCCTGCCCCCATATCCCCTAGCACAATGTCTGGTACAAATCAAGCAATAATGCAGATTTATTGGGTGAAATTAAAGGCTTTCAATGTGAGAAGATAAAGAAATGGCCACCTACCCACCTTCACATTAGCAGACTGTAAAGATTCTGATAATCCATTCTACTTTGTTCCTGTCCACTAACCTGCATGGAATGGCCCATAAATGTTTGTTTATATGGAACACTTCATTTCTTAGCAGTCTAGGGCATTCCTGGGTAGACAGCCTGAAAGTGACACTACTGAATTTGTAGTATTCTTCATTCACATTATATCCTGTCTTATCTTCAGTCCTATGACAACTTTGAGGACTCCCTTGGAGAATTTGGACTTTGTGACTGCTCCAGAGACCAGCCAAGTAAATGATTCTAATAACCACCTTGTGAATGTCATAAAGGCAGAGAGGAGGGGGGTAGGAAGTTGTTAGCACTGTCTTTTTCATAACTGCCACTACAGAGATAAACCAAGTACTTGTGTCAAAGTTCAGGGATCCAGAAAATGCTCCTCTTGTTTCCACCTTCTGAAAACATCCTCATCAAAGGAGAATTTATTTTAGGCTAAAATAAGCACTTATTCTAGTCTGAAACTACAGTTGCTCAGCTTCAAGAAATCTGGTTAACCTCAAGCAGGTGACATTTGATGCTTTTCTCTTTTGTATAAGATGTTTTTAATTTTTCTCTGAGGTCAGCAGGCATCATGCTGATGGGTGGGTGCCCATTGACCTGAGCTATCCAACTTGTATTCAGCCAAGTACAAAATCTATTTCAGATGAGTCTCTATTCCCTTTCTGCCCTGTCATCAGGGAAGAAAGGGGACAATTATTTGGTGATAATTACTCTGATGGCAGTAATCTCTGGCAGCTGCTAGAGAAGAGACATAATTGCCTCCTACCACCCCCTAACCTTTTAGAATAGAGCTCTGAAAGCTTGAAAAGAGGGGCGAAGATATGTGAACAACCTCAAAATAACTTTCTTTCCACTTCTATCACCCAGTCTTTAATTAAATACAATTCATACCTCTTCAGAATATTGAGATGATGCATGTTGAAAGAGCTTTATAAAGGGGAAAGGCCATACAAATGGTATATGTTGTTATACATTGTTCAGTTCCTTTTATCGTCAGGAGCCTTTCAGGGCTGCTGCCCTAGGAGCCTGGGTTTTCCTTTGGGGATGAGGCAGAATTGGAGAATTAAATTTTCTTCTGAAAATTTTGGGACAGGATTTTGAAGTGAAGGATACATGAGTACATATGGAAGATAAAATTTGGATAAGTACCACTGATTGGCAATCTTAAACCTTAAAGTCCTTTTCCCCATGTAAATGAACTCCTCAAAAAGTAAAAAAACCACCATCAACCTTTTTAAAAGGGAATGTTCAGTTCTTTCCCAGTTTTCTGTGAAGTTTAGTTATCTTTCTTATTGTCGGGTTTGGAAGTAGAATGATGTTAATACAGTTGACTATTGTAAATTTTCTGGCTGTTTTCAGAGAGGCAGGACAAAATGGGGACAAAGGAACACTGTTGGAGGTGGGCTGTGGGTGACATACATTGAGTTAGTATGCTGTCACATAAATAAATATGCCTATTTTTATGTGTTATACACAAACCTTGGGTATGTTTTCAAAATATGAAAAAAGTGTTCTGGTATAGACATATTTTTCCTCAGTTTAAACTATTTCATCACACATTCTAATCACAACTTGTGAGAAATTTTCAGAAAGTCAGAGGGCCTTACGAACATGCTTCAACTTATTAAATAAAAATCAGAAACCAGCTTTTGTTGTTAGCCCCTCTCTACTTTTCTCTATACCCACCCCAAGCCTGAAACTCCACACATCATACTGGTCATGGCATGATTCTTACAGAAATTGTATAATACCAGCTCTACTTCCCTCCTCATCCTTTATCCCATGCTTCATTCTGTTATCATTGCATTTTCCATCACATCTAGGTTATGATATGGTTTATGGTTAAAAGTTAATGAATGTGGCCATAAATAACAAGAAGAACAAGACAAGCTTACCTCCCAGGACTTGTGAGCCCTTGAACACAATTGTAGACTTCTTGTAGGGGCCTTAGGTATATTGACATGTGAATTGATTGTTCCTGCCTCAAGAGTCCACCACTGAGTTGGGACCATTACTTTATCCAAGTAGGAGTGTGTCAGGGGATCTTTGAACAAAGGTGTCATTCTCTTGCCTTGGTGAGTAATGCCACAAAAAAGCACTGTCCCTTTATAGTTGTTTCATGGCTGTGACAAAATTAATCTGTCTTCCCCTGACTACCCCAGAGAGCAATAACCCTTTATATTTCTGGTATTTTAAAACATCCCTTCTCAAACTATATTGAGCACCTGGATCCTCTGCAAATCTTGTTAAAATGCAGATCTCTTTCTGTAGCTCTGGAGTGGGGCCTGAGAGTCTGCATTTATAACAAGCTCCCAGTGATGTTAGACTTTCTGGTCCATGGGCCACACCTTGAGTAGCTCTATGAGATCAGCTATGGGTAGGTCCTCTTTCTGGGACCTACATTAAATGCTTTGGTGGCCCATCCTCAGACCTGGATATAGAAATTGGGCTTCCTTCAAGTACTTAAGGAAACTGAGAATTGTTGCTGAATTTGAAGAATCACTTGTTGGCTATTTATAGTGATTTTTAGAGCATATTTCAGAAGAAGATCTTATTGCACATTTTTGCCAGTCAATACATTTAAGCATATGACTTGCTGTTTAGAAACACCAATTATCTTCAGCTTATTAGTATTGCTAATGTGTGTGCTCTCTGTCCCCAGAACAAGTTATCTCATCTGGGAAACACTTATATCTGTGGTGATTAACAATAATGTTCCTTTGGTGAGTGAGCCCACAGTTGGATCTGGAACAAGCATCAGTCAGTGGCCTGTGGTCTTTTTCGACCTCAGTGCCCATATCAGAGTTTGGTTATTTGATGGTCATATCTCTGTCTGTTTTCTGTAAGGGATGGTTGACTTACAAATAATTTTCCTTTTTCCTCCCTAACGTGATTCCAGTTTCCATTGTGTGTGCATGCATGTGTGTGTGTGTGTGTGTGTGTTGGGTTCTCACACCACCAAACAATTCTTAGACACCGACTGGGTGTTCTACCATTCGACTCAATTCTGACACTTTTTCCTTGGAGACAGCATCAGATCCCACAGATTAAGGGCTCAGTCCTGCAAGGCTGCCCCTCACTCCCTACTTTCAGACACCAGTCACAATCCTAGGTTATCACCTGTGCTTCTAATGGGCTATAGATTGGAGATTGCAATGACCCTGCCTTGGGTTCAGGTAATTTGCTAGAGTGGCCCACAGAACTCAGAGAAACAGCTAGATGGAAGAGATGCATAGGTCAAGGAATGTGGAAAAGGCACAGGATTTCTGTGCCTTCTCTGAGTGCCACTCTTCCCATATTACCACCTGTTAGCCAACCCAGAAACTCTCTGAACAATGTCTTTTTGGGTTTTTATGGAGGCTTCTTTACAGAGGCATGATTGATTAAATCATTGGCCCTTGGGAGATTGATTCAACCTCCAGCCCCCTTTCCCTCCCTGGAGCCCTGGGGAATTGAGTGTGTTCGGGTGGGGAGAGCTGAAAGTTCTAACCCTCTAATCATGAGATTGGTTCTGCTGGCATCCAGCCCCTGTCCTTAGGTTACCTAGGGACTTTCCAAAGTCACAGTTAACATAAAGCTACTGATAGCTTTTAGCTCTCTGATTTGAGTAACTTCCTTTAGTTGCATCCTGGCTAACCAGTTTTAGTAGTATCTCTTGGGTGTACAAGGAGATAGTGGTGTGGACAGCACATCCTTCACTGCAGGGGGTCAGGGGCTCCCACAGGATGTTTTAAAGAAGATCATAGAAGTCAGCTCAGTTTCTCTGTGGCCAAACCACAAAATGCTAAGGTTTCCTTAAAGTTCCAGAATCCACAGGCCCTCCCTGTGAAAAAAATGCTGAGCTCTGTAAAATCCTAAGGGGAAAGGGACCAAGTCCCCTGGGAGTATAGACAGATTTATCTGGTAAAGGGAATTTGAGTGTGAATTGAATTCCTTAAGTGTTCATTATAGGGAATTGTAGTTTGTAGGCATAGAAATTATCTCTGCCAGTGTGGGTCAGACTTTATTGTGTGTAGGAATCACTTGGGGATCTTGGTAGAATATAGATTTTGGTTTTCTGAAAACCAGAAAACTTGGGATAGGGCTTGAGATCCTTCATTTTCCAAGCTCCTGGGTGATGGACCACACTTTGAATAGCAAGGATCTTGTGTTATGCCTCCCCCATTGTCCTTGTTCCCCTGTCTAAGCCCAGTTGAGATTCATTTGCTTTGGGATAATTTTATTTAGGGATGCAGGAGACAAGAAGAAGGGCGTATGAGAAAATCTTGGGAATAGGTCTTGTGGAATCTCTATTGTAACATATTTTAGTTGTGACAAGATGTTGGTGTATGAAGACAATTATAAAAATCTGGTGGTGGTTTGCAGTTAGATAAGCTTCAGGGGTTGTTGGGTTGAAAAATTCTAGTTTCTTTATTTCATTGACTTCTCAGAGCCTTTGGTTGGCTAATATGCATTGGGCCTCTCATAGGAGAATTTTTCTCAAATTTGTTTGACCAAAGAATACTTTTTTAAAAGATTTTATTTATTTATTTGAGAGAGACAGAGAGAGAGAGACAGAGCATGTGCAGGGGGAGGGGCAGAGGGAGAGGAACAAGCAGACTCCCCGCTGATTGGGGAGCCTGTCGTGGTGGCTTGATCCTAGGACCTCGAGATCATGACCTGAGCCAAAGTCAGATGCTTAACCAACTGAGCCCCAAGTGCCTCCAAAGAATACTTTTTTTTGAGGACCATATTAAGAGCATAATGTTCACCAAGACTGGCCATTTTAGACATTGACACAGGTGACCACATGAGAGAAAGAACTCTTCCCTAAAGTACTATGTAAACGTAAAATTTAGAGAATGAAAACAATTTCATATTTATATAGTAGTTTAGAAATATTTTAGATCAACAGGAATGTGGGGCAGGAAGGAGTCACCTAGAAAATGCTTGTATGTGGGGAGCAGTTAGTTAGGGTGCTCAGTCCACAAGGCTAGCAAGGGTATGGTGTAGAGAAACCCAGGAGACAGGAATTTGCCTGGGCACATTCCAGGCAATTATCATTCCTTTGGGATCACAGTGACTAAGCACCTCTCCTCTAGAGGGAAATCCCTACCTGATAAGGCAGAGCCTTCTCTCATGGAGAAGCTGAACACAGCAGACTCATGTTTTCTCAGCCTACTTTTGCAGCTAGGTTCTAGGCAGGTTGACCTAGGCTCCACCAATCAGAAGTACCTTTCTTAGACTTTGACTCAGAGTCAAAACAGGCACCTGGTGGATCCCATTCTGGTGAGGGTGGGACAGCAGTGACACTATATTTAGTTTCTAGAGGCAACAGGAACTGTGGCTCCAGAGCCAGCACCCAGTGTCCAGTGCCGGCTATGCACATAGCACCTGTTACAGTGTCTGCGCACAGTAGTGTTGTCAGCAGTGCCTCACTGGACCAGCCTTGTGGCCTCATTTGGGGCGTTGTTCTTGGTAGACAGACTCTGAGCCTGGTTTCTCACTGTCCTAGGAACTCTGAGTTTCCATGCTTTTCATAAACTACTTTTCTGCTTAAATGAACAAGAGTTGGTTTCTAAATGCCAGCTTAGAATCCTGACAGACACAGAGGGGGAATGGAACCTCTTGACTCAGCTTCAGATAGCCCCAGGGAGCATTTTTTAATCTTTAACTCTAGGGTGGGCTTTGGGGTTTATGAAAAAAAAAAAAAAATCTGTGTGGCCTGAGGGTCAAGGTCAGAGGTACCCTGGGAGCCATGGTGATCTAGTTCAGTTGATAAAGCAGGTGAAGAAACAGATATTACTGGGAGCACTTACAGAGTTCTGACTAGATGCCCTTATATGTTTTTCTCATAATAATTGTGTGAAATATGTGTTGTTATCCTCATTTTGCAGAAGGGAAAGCTGAGACATGTGAGGTATAATTAATTGTCTGACTAGGAAGTGTTGAAGCTGACATTCCAACCAAGGTCTGTCTGACTCCATTTATCACTATGTCAGGCTGCCACTCAGTGGTTTGGTCCACAATTATTTGTAGAGTACCTTCCATGTGTCCGACATGATGATAATTTTAGGCAGGACTTGCCTTCGTGGAGATTAAGATTTGGTGTAGGAGATACACACTAACATATAACTACAAAGTAGGAAAGAGACCTAAAATGAGACTATGTAATAGGGAAACCTGACCTAGCTATAGGTGTGTAGAGGGGAAATGGTTTCCCTGAAAGGGTGCTGTTTGAGCTGTAGTTCAGTGACTAGGTATGAAATAATTAGATTGAATGGAGAAAGGACAAGGTCTTTCTTAGGGAGAACTAAGTACAAACCAGACACATCCCATGCTTGGTTGGTGCCTTCAGTTTTCTCCATGGTAGCAAACTGGTTTTCTGGATTAAATGGTCATCTGCTCTGTTAAAGACAGATACAGGAGGGGCACCTGGCTGGCTCAGTCGGAAGAGCACTCGACTCTTGATCTCAGGGATTTGAGTTTGAGCCCCCAGGTGGGGTGTAGAGATTACTTAAATAAAAACTTTTTAAAAAAGTACAAGACAGATGCAGGAGATCAATGAAAGAGAAAGAATCAGAGTTGCAAAATCATAGTAGAAGATTGGAGAAAAACCTTGGTCTTTGGGGGAAATGGTCCTGGAATCAACTGTCTGTACAAGGCCTTTCTTGTTCTGTCTTAAGAAATGAGTGCCCTACTGATTTCACAGCCCTCCACAGCAGTTCCAAGCTTTTTACTGGCTGCTGTAGGCAGGCAGGCACCAGACAGTGAGGGAAGAGAGGATGGTACAATGTGTGGGGAAGTCTGTCACCCATTTTTGCATGGGCTTAGGATAGAGTCAGATGAACTGGGCTGCTTGGTTCTATTTCTCTGGGTGCTGGTAATTTTTCTGTCTTGGGAGATGCTCCTTGTCAAGGGCCATGTTGCAGAATGATACTAGAAATACTATTATTATTATTTATATCAAAATTTGGGGAGTGGGGGTAAAAATCTGAATATAATGTCTAATTGGATGTTTTTTAAAAGTGAAACTCCTCAATCTCTATGAAAATTCTGTGTGACAGCTAAGGTTCAGCGTTAAAGTCACCCCTCCAGGAATCCTTCCTTGATTATGTCAAACAGAAGTGATGTCTCACCCCTTGGACCTCTCAGTACCCTACATGGCACCATTCTCTTGGGGCCCAAACCATATCTGCTTAGAATGATAATTATTGGGGTCCATGTCTTATCTTCCCAGACCTATTGCAGGTTTGATGAGTAGAGGGGCTATGTATCATGGCATTGTAATCTCCAAAGCGTTCTGTATATAAGTGATGCTCTCTGCAAAAATTTGTAGAAAGAATGGAAACTGAAAGTCGATTTTCAGTAAGAGCTCTCTTTCATTTTGTCACTCATCTCAGTGCCTATTAAAGTGCAGAGGACATTATATAGAGAGCTGAAAAAAAGAATTTAAAAGATAGGGCTTGGCATATATGCCTTGGTTTATTGTGTGAAATAATCAAGAAATGGAGCCCCCTTTTTAAGCCCTTTAATAAACCACTGGAGTATAAGGTGGGATAGGAAATCTGGATTTAAGTCTTGGTCCTGCTATTTGGTCCTGCTACTGTGATCTGAGGCAAGTCACTTAGTCTCTCTGAACTTTGATTTTCTCATTTGTAATGTGTAGGAAACGCTGTATCTAACTTGTGGGATTTCAGAGAGAACTAAAGAAATAACATAGAGGTACCCTTTTCCCTCACCCTCAGGATAATTCCTGTGGTGGATCCTAATAGAATGGAGGGAAGGACCCTGGTATCCAGTCTCATGATGCAGCATGAGATGCTCTGTTGCAGCCTCAGAGAGGAAATGTGAGCCAGTCAAGCACACTGTAACCATGGTTTTGAGGCTGGGGTTGTATACTTTGCTTCAGAGCAAACATGTCTGTGGCTCATGATGCCCATTTGTGAATTAACAGGCAGGACAAGCTGTCCATTCCCCAGGCACTTTCATAGGAATAGGTTGGTATCAGAAATTACCATAAATCACTTGTCTTCTGAGAGTAGGACCTTCCTTGTGTGGGATGAGGATACTAATTCCCTTGAAAATGGCTGAACCTATAGCTCCAGTTCCTCTCATGATATGGGATTTATTAATAAGGGAAGTAGCCAGACCCATGTATGTTGGGGCACAAACTCTGGAGTCTGCAGCCATGGCCACACCTAGGGAGACTGCACATTTGTCTTGGGTTTGGAATAAAGTAGCCCGTGCAGCAGTTCCAAAGAAGAGCCTCCAGGGAGCCCTCCCTCAGACGGACATTGTGCTCCATGCCTGGATCCAGGCTTCCACCCTCTCTCTGGGGTCTGGGGATCAGAGAAACCCATTCGTGCCAGGAAGAGTGCAGCTTATCAAGCTTTGAGAACAGTTTCAGCTCAGTGCAAGGATTAGGTAAGTTCTTGGTATCAGAGCAGAGATGTGTAGGTGGGCAGGAGAACATGGAAGAGACCAGGATGCAGAGATAGCTTCTGTTGATCAGGGTCAGTCTGAGCTGTGGTGTTAAGGGGGTTTCAGTAGTTACTGTTGTTTTTGTTGCTCTGGCAACCAGAGGAGAAATACACTACGCCCAGTGCAGGTGCACTCGGGTTGAGTGGGCCCATTTCCTCCAAACAACACTTGTTGGCCTTCAGACAGCAACCTCTGGGCTCCTCCCAGGATGGCTAGCTGAAACTTTTGGGGTGTGGAGACCAAAATGTGGAAAGTCTGAATTTCAGCAGCTTTGCCTACAGGGACTACTGGCAGCAGCTGGTGGTGCCCTCCCTGTCTGTACAGCAAAGCTGGGCCTGGGCTTGGAAGGGTCACCAAGATCTCCTGCCTTTGCCCAGTAGGCTTTCCCACCTCTGGCAACTGCAGCCCTAGCAATTGCATCCTGGATCTCCGTGAGGAAGCTCAGGGCTGGGTCACACTCTGGACTTGCAGCTCCACCCTGGAGTTCTGATGAGAAGCTGCAGCAGTCAGGGAGGATGTCAGGTCTCCCTAACTTTGGTGCCCACTCCTGCTGAGCTCATGGATACCCACCAAGCCTTCTGCTCTGCACACCCCCAGGGGATGTCCCTCTATAAGGGGCTCAGGGTGATGGGCTCTGGGTTCTGGCTGACGCTGACACAGATCTATTTCCCTTTCCTCATCTGTGAAATGGAAATAGTCAAAGCTACTGTAGACTTATAAGGAAGAAGTTTCTGTGAAAGTACCTAAGGCTGCAACTGGCACACAGCAGGTACTCAGTAAATGGAGTCTTTGCCCGTTGCCTAAGCACTAGAATTCAAGAGGCCCCTATTTCTGATGTTTCAGTACCAAGAACATGCAGTCAACCCAATACATCAGCAAATCCTGTAGCTCTGTCTTCTCATTATATCCAGAAACTCTCCTCTCCTGCTGTCTCCACTGTTAACCACCTTATCCCAGCACCATCACCTATTGCCTGGATTACTGCACTTACCTCTGAACTGGGCTACCTGTTTCTGTCCCTGCCTACTCAGTCTCTTCCCACCCAGCAGCCAAAGAGTTCTTTCTACACCATTATTTAGATGGCATCTCTCCTCTGCTCAGAACTTGCCAGAGTCTGCCAATCTCATTCTGAGCCTACACTATCATGGTCCCCTCATCTATGACCTTGTTTCCTATTCCTTTCTCCTTGTTCCTTCTACTCCAGCCACAATGGCCTCCTTGCTGTTCCTTGAGTGTACCAAGGTTACTCTCACCCCAGGACATTTACATTTGCTTTCCCCTCTGCTTGGAGTGTTCTCTCAGATATCTTTATGGCTCATATCTCACTTCCTTGAGGTCTCTGCTTAGCTGTCACCTTCTCAGTGAGGGCCTCCATGAATGCCTATCTAAAACTCCCAGTCTCCATCACTTTCTGTCTCCCTGTTTACTTACTTTTTCTTTATATCCCAGGGCAGGGAATTTAGTTTCTTTCCTGCCAAATTTCCAGTGCCTAGAATGGTGCTTGGCATATAATATACTCTAAATGGGTATAAATTAAATGAATGAATGAAAGGGATGGAGGAAAGGATATGTACACATATATTTAAATAATCCATATTAAGTGAAAGTTTTTATATGTTTCGTCACCTTTTTTAAACAAACTTTTTCTAGGGATATTTTCTTTGGAGAGGATTTTTTTTTTCATTTTTTCTTTTACTTTTTTTTTTGCATGATCAGTATGGGGGCAATTTCTCCACCATAGCCCTGTAATATTTAATACCCATCTTGGCCCTAGCCTCAGATGGTGATGAGAACACTCTTAGGGGTAGTGGCCTGGGTGCAGGGATTGGAATGGGGTCTATGCAGACTGTTTATGGGGACCTGTCTTTTAGATGCGGGAACACCACTGAGCTGTATTTGTATTTGTTGCTGATGGGTGGCTGAAGCAGGGCTGTGGGAGGAAGGGAAGGAGACAAAGAGGCTATTGGAATAGGCAGGAAGATGGAAAGGAAGTAGTTGAAGTAATTTCCTCCATCAAGCCCCACCATGGGTATGAAAATTAATATCTGCCTATAGAGAGGTAAATTAGAGGCACCCAGTGGGGGAAGGGAAATGTCTCCAATTAGGACACGTTCATATGGTTTGGCAGCTTCCAGCTAGATGCCACCTGCCGCCGGTAACACTCTGAATGTTTTCTTCACTCCATTATATTTTTTATGAAGACCTGGTGTGGAGATAAGGGTAAGATTCCCTTAAAGTAATGTGAGAAAACTGTGAGAAAAGGAAGAGAATGAAAACCCTGCCAATGGCAAGAAAGCTGCAAAGTTGAATCTTCTCAAACTAAACAGACTCAGAGTTGCATCTGGAATTGTGTGTGCTTGGCAAACCTAAGGTGGAACCCCTCTGAAAAACATCTGACAGGAATCGCCTCTTTGTCAAATGTGAAAAGAAGCTCCCACCCAATTATTAAGAGGCTGCATAAGAGGAAAGGAAAAGTTTGTGCAGCTAACATAACATGAGGCTTGCCAAAATCATCCTGCCCTAATTCTCTTGTTAACAGAGCTGCTTTTCCAAAGAGCAAGTAACTCGTGATTGGGTTTCTTGATTCTGCCTGCCATTCCTGCTGTACACCCCCCACCCCACCCAGGACCCCCTGCCCAGAGCTCACCCTCACTCCGTATTTTCACTGGTGGGTATTCTTCAAGGCTTGAAACCCCAGAAATTCCATTGAAAGACAATGATCTGCACTCAGGATGCAGTGTAGAATGGCCACAAATGTCATATTGCTTATCTTGGTCTGTGCTACACCCAGCAGCTGCTGGTGTTTGACAAGGAGGCTGCACAGGGCTCTGAGAATTGTACTGTATGTGCTTTGTTCATGCATTTTGCAGCTGATTTAAGAGCAAGAATGGAACAAAACCAATCCGATGTCTTTACTCCAGAGATCATCCACATCCTTCCTAGGGCAGGAAGAGCAGGTGACTGGGACACTGGACATTTGGCAAGCTGGTGGTTTTCCTGCATTGGCATGCTTTGCCGGGGTTTTCATGAAAAGACAATGACCTTTAGAGAAAACAATGACCTTTGCAGAGATCTCTAAACCCTGGCAACTCAGCAGTGAGCTCAGTTCTGAAAGCATTCCTTTTGCCTTTCCCAACAGAGTTGAACAACTGGAAAGAAAGGAAGGAACTTAAAAAAAAAATCACCGAAGTTTTTGGCAAACTTTAGGTGCTCTTTCCCCCACCCTGTAATTAAGGCAGAAGTAAACAGTAAGAGAATATCAAATTGCAGCTTGCTTTGGTAATAGGTGCCCAGGTGGAGCTGCTGCTTGTATGGACCTGTGTCTTGAGACAGAAGGGCAGCCTCTCTGGGGAGCACTTGAACGGGTCCCCAGATCTGACACATCAAGATTAAGACTTGAAAATTTGGAGCTGAGTGATAAGAAAGGGTGAGTCCTCTGGAGCATTATCTGTAAAAAGAAAAAGTTTCTTCCTCCTTTACAGTTACCCTCTCCCCACAAACTCTGAACCCCTTCTCATTTTTGGAGGTCATCTCCTAGATGGTACAGTTTCACCTGGAAGAAGTTGATGGGTTGAAGGAACCCAGAGCACTCTTTGCTGAGTAAAGTGTGTGTGTGAAAACTCTCGGTGAGACTGGCTTGGTCTATGTCCAACTGTATGAGCCCAGACAAGTTGCTTACTTCCCTAAGCTTCAGTTTTCTCAACTCACCAGAGTAGTACTTAGCTTATAGGGTTCCCATGAGGCTAAAATGAAACAGTGTAAAGTGTCTGTCCCTTAAGATCCCCTCAGCCATTGATACTACATGTCTTAATAGTTCTTTCTTTTTATTGTTGAGTAATACTCCATGGTATGACTCTACCACATTTTATCCATTCAGCTGTTGATGTTTGGGTTGCTCTTATTTTTTGGCTATTACAAATAAAGCTGTTACTATTTGTGTGTAGGTCTTGTATGGACATAGTTTCCCTTTTCTCTGGGGTAAATACTTAGGAATAGAATGGCTAGATCCTATGGTCAGTGTATGTATAATTTTTTGAATAAACTGTCAAACTGTTTTCTGAAGTGATTGCATCATTTTATAGTCTCACCAGCAGTGTATGAGAGTTCCAGTTCCTCTACACCCTAGCCAACACTTGGTATGGTCAGACTTTGTAATTTTATCCATTCTAATAGATGTGTAGTGGTAGGTGATTCACATTTACTTTGGGTTGCAGTGAGGATACTTAGGTGAATGTTTTGTGCAAGAATACTATTCATTTATTGTGTAGCGCATAGAACTCAAGGTACTTTCCCATTTGATTTTGTTTGCTTGTTTTCCTTATTAGTTAAAAGATTTTGAAATTAAATGATTTTATTTCTTTAAATAAATTATTGACTGCCTCAAAGTCACCTGGTTCCCTTTCCCAGGGGCAACTGCTGTTACTGATTTGTTGCGTATTTTTCCAAAGCTAACCTATGTGAATATAAGCAAAATATAGCACACATGTGTAAGCAGTTTTTTGAATGAGTTGTAGTTGGAGGGTATAAACAAGTAACTTTATTTCTGCTCATCACCAACTCTTGAAATTTACTCTGTTGTTTCCTTGCCTGCCCACGGATGAATTCTCTGATACATCCTTTAGTTTTTTTAGTCACTTTCAGGTATTAATAGACTGTCTCACTTTCATTTAAAGAGTGTGGATTAAAATCAAAACATCATTCTCTCTTCCCAATGGAAACATCTCCCCCTAGCTAGCTGGGACTTGGCTCTGGCTCAGATGTGCTTTGGGGCTTAGCCTGCCTTCCCACATTTCCCAGCCTTGCTCTTCTGCTGCTCCTCTACACTCACCCTGTTTTCTCGGCTCTTCCAGGGTTGGTGGGCTGGGGGGGGAGGGGTTGCCTCTGCAACTTTCTTTATAGGAACACCCTTGGGCTACTGTAGTCTCTTCCCCCGAAAGTATAGAAATCTATGTGTTCCTGGTAGTCTGGAAGTTTATGTCTTCCTCCTTTCCCTCACAGCTAGTGAGTGACTGGAACAGGAAAACAAAAGCCTTATTACTCCCTTGGTACAAGAGGGGACAAACTCTTGAGATGTAATTTATGCTCCAGAGTTCCCTTCAAGATCAGCATGAGGCTGATACTATGCTGAAAATCGTATCCTCCCTCGGCGGCTTCTCTTTCCCTTTCCTATCTACCCCTTCCCCACCCTTACCAGATTCTCTGAGGGTACTTCCTTAATAAATCACTTACTTGCACATGAACCCTCATTTTAGAGTCTGCTTCTCCGTAATCCAGCCTAAGACAACAGATGTCCAAACACTGACACTCTCCTGGGACACTGTTGTAAGTTCCTTAGAGTTCCCTCATTGAGGCCCTCTGACCACAGTTTTCTTGTCAGGGCTGAGGTCTGATGGGAAATAGTTACTTACAACTTTCCCCTTGTGTCCTGGCTTCCAGGGTCCACCCCTTGGATTTGTGGTTGGGGTCTTTAATTCTGACTGTACAAGAGCCAAACACAATTGTACTGAAGTCACCACATATCGTCCCTTCTCCTTTACCTTAAACATGTTATTAATTTTATCACATATACATTCCCAGGATTTATAACATTTACCTTCTGTTGTGTAAATAAATACCCATATTTGTTCTAGTTATTCTCCTTTGGTTGACTGGATGAAATACACAAAATAACCAGCAGTTCTTTTAATGAAGCCTTTCAGTTCTTGTGGTTAAATAATACTTTGTTTCTAGTAGCTTCCACAAGTGAAAAACTATAGCCACTGAACTCCTGCATTTGCAGAAGCATTTACCTATTGTTTTTATTGTTGAGTAGTACTCCATGGTATGACTCTACCACATTTTATCCATTCAGCTGTTGATTTGATGTTTGGGTTGCTCTTATTTTTTGGCTATTACAAATAAAGCTGTTACTATTTGTGTGTAGGTCTTGTATGGACATTGTATTGGTGGATAATAAAATTCTTGGGTCACACTTTCTTTTCTTGAGGACTTTGTTGGCATTGCTTTACTGTTTTCTAGCACTGGTTTTTTTTCACCCTCTTTAAGTGTCTTGGTATTTTTTTTCAGGATACTAAAAGGATTCTTTTTCATCTTTGAAGTTGAACAATTGTTCTGATATTTTTTTCCTAGGGATGAGATGTATCTTTTAATTTTTTTTTAAATTTTATTATGTTATGTTAGTCACCATACAATACATCATTAGTTTTTGATGTAGTGATCCACGATCCATTGTTTCTTTTAATTTTAATTTGTAGATCAATCTTTCTTTTGGGAAAAATATATAGCTTTTATACCTGAGGACTCAATTTTATTATCCAAACCATTGCAGTCCTGGGATTGGCTGATAGAGCTGCATTTGAAGAAGAGCTCGATTTGGTCTAACTCTGTAGAGAATGACAAAATTCCCCTGCAAGAACTAACTTGTCCTAGGAGGATGCTACCTGAGATAGTGAGTAGAAGTCACTTTGAATTGTATCTTTAAATATTTTTCTATTCCATTATTTGGATTTTCTTCTTCAGGAATGTCGCTTTCATTCATGTTTTCTTAGTTTCTTCCATATTTATCATCTTCTTCTCTGAACTTTTTTTTAACCATTTTTTTACTTCCATTTTATTTTACTCACTTTTCTAACCACATCCTCCTGTGTTTTACTATATCTGTGTCAGGGTTTTCTCCTTATTGCTGCATTTAATGTAAACTTCATTTTTGTGATACTATAATTTTTTTTCTACTTCATTTCTAAATTCTTCCAGTACTTGTTTCATCTACTTCTGTCTTTTCATATTTCCTCTCAGTGCTTGTATCTCTATTCCCATATTTTTTGTTTACAAAGGGGCAACCCTGGATATTTTCTCTGCTAAGGAGCATATCACTATATTATCTCTGCTCTCTGCCAGTTCCCAGGAGCTCCCATAATAATTGAACTTTCCTAGGATGTTGGATTTCAGTTCTACTTGGGAGGAAACAAGGACCAGTGGGCTTGAGAATTAGACAGATTTTTATTCAAATCCTGACTCTGCTACTTAAAAGTTGGGTTATCATGAAGAGACTGGTCTTTCTGAGCTTTAGTCACCTCATTTGTAAGGCAGATATGATGTTACCTCATAGTGTTTGTAAGAGGATTAGATGAAGTAAAGCAAAGGGTCTAGCTCAGTGTCTGACTTACAGAACTTACTTACTAAATATTCTTTCTGTTTTATTTTCCTAATTAAACTGATAGGTAGGTGTAAACAATATGACCATAGTAAGAAGAGACTTTGTCTTAAGTGCTATTTAACCTGTGGCTTTAAAGCACCCACCACAATGATGATATTAGAAAATATATATCCAGGGGCACCTGGGTGTCTCAGTCATTAAGTGTCTGCCTTTGGCTCAGGTCGTGATCCCAGGGTCCTGGGATTGAGCCCCACATCTGGCTCCCTGCTCTGCCGGGAAGCCTGCTTCTCCCTCTCCTACTCCCCCTGCTTGTGTTCCCTCTCTTGCTATGTCTCTCTCTGTCAAATAAATAAAATCTTAAAAAAAAAAAAAGAAAGAAAAGAAAATATATATCAAAGGCTTTCCTTTTTTTTAATTTTTAATTTTTATTTTAGAGAGAGAGAGCACGCACTTGTGTGCGAGTGGTGGGGGAGGGGCAAAGGGAGAGGGAGAGAGGGAATCTTAGGCAGGCTCCACACCTAGCGGGGAGACCCATGTAGGGCTTGATCTCACGACTCTAAGATCATGACCTGAGCCAAAATCAAGAGTGGAATGCTTAACTGACTGAGCCACCCAGGTGCCCCTATTGAAAGCTTTCTATATTCTAGGAATTTTGCTAAGTTTATTACACATATTACTAATTTAATTGTATGAGGTATGCCATATCATTATATCTATTTTATAGTTGAGGAAATTGAGCCATGAGTTAACTTCTTGCTTAAGGTAGTAAGTAACAGATCCACAACTTGGTCCAAACTGTAACTTCACTGGCCATATATTAATCACTAAAAAATACTGTTTATGCAATGTGATCCTTCCCTGTGCTAGGAGAAGCAAAAACGTGTGAGTTGTCATGCTTGGCCTTGGGAAGCTCACAGCACATGTGTATATACACGTTATATAAACAGATTCATAAAAATACAACTATGTTCACAGGCCTAGCACTTCAAGTAAGGATTCTCATTTGCAGTTAGATAGAATGAGATTTGAGATAGTACTTAGAGGATGCTTTCTTCCCTAGTGATTAGAGCCTTGAACTAGAATTTCTCATCCTTGTCCCTCTATTTTTAGGTGACCTAGTAAAAGTGAGTGAATTCTAAAACACTTAGGTTATTGGGTTTTATCAGAATGTGGATATGTTAAAAATGTACCCACAATTGGTTCTTATCAGGTATGGTAAGACACACAGACCCAGAAATGTTTGTTACAGAGGAAGAATTTTATACTTACAGATCCTTAGAAACACAAGGCATAGCATACCAGGCCATGCAAGGCCATACAGGGAAACAACAGGATTAATTAGGAGGCAGAGAGGGCTCAGAACCTTTACTGGGATTTTGGTGGGAAGAAATGGGTGAAACAGGGAAGGTGCCCTAAGTTTAGGATTGAATAATTTGTATAATTTGGGTGGGATCAGGGTTATAAATGTGGTTCCTAGTTGTCTGGTACCTGGCCCTGGGGTGACTTAAGGCAAGGGGATCATTGGCTTGGTGTTTGAGAATTTGATGAAGAAGATGGTTGGGAGTATGGACTCTGGATTGGTTGGTTTGTTCATTAAAGGCTCACTCCCAGGAAAGGAATGTGTTATCTCTAGGAATTAGTTAGTCCTGGGAGGGACAGTCTTAACTAAGATCAGCACCCGAAATGCCAGAGTATCAAGATTATAGAAAATAAGAAAGTGTAGTCCATACAGTGGGTATCTATGCTTGTGTATGTATATGTATGCATGCTGTAAAGAAATGGTTGGTTTTTCATGCCTCTCTTAGAGGGGAGTGATAGGAAGGTAAGTGGAGGGGAAAATTGGATAGGTAATGAGGACCCCATAAAATAGGCTATGCTATGCCATTTTTCAAAATAGTTTTTCATTTGGAAAATGGGGGCAAGTGTTATCTGACTGAGTTGTTAAGGAAATTCCTATAAGTACCCAGAAAATTAATGTTGTGCTCAGAAGGAACTATAGAAAAGCAACACAGTATTTTAATTCATTGTTTGGTGTGGGCTGGCTCTAAGTTGTTCTAGAAATGAGTTTTGCACTTCGACAGTTTTTTGGTGCATGCAGCATACACAAACAAAGCCAAAGTGAAAAAGTACAGCATCTTAAGAACTGTATCATTTGGATTTCTTCAGACTAAACAAAGAGTTTCAAATATGGCCTGATAAAAAGATTTTTCTGAACCTCCCTGTCCCTCACCCAACCTTCCAAGTAGAGAACTGAATTTGCAATACAGTGTGAGTCTTGGATCAAGGGCCTTAAACTGTTTCTATTCATGGTACATGTCTTGGTTTTGGGCAGAGTGTGAGAACTCAAACATATCATGGAACAGGTTTGTTGGAATTCAGACAATGAGTGTTTCCTCTAGATTACAATAGATTCTTTCCATAAAAAATATTTTTCTGGGCCAGTAGTTCTGTAATTTATTAGCTTCAAGGACCTACAAAGTCAAGTGGAGATAAACTTTGGGAGAAAATAAGTAGGAGTTTTTAGATGATGCAGACCACAGCCATTTGGGGAGCTTTCATTTGCCATTGTTGTGGGGAATCCACCAACAGGGCAGTACGAATGTCTTCTGAAGCAGCACCTTTCTGCTCTCCCTTTGCGACCTCCCAGTCTTATCTCCTGCAAGCCACTGTAAGTGGGAAATTGTAAACACATATTTATCTGGCTGCTATTGAGTCACTTGTGCCTTCTTTTTAGTACTGAGCCAGCTGAGTTCCTAAGATCTATTTTATTGCTTTTCCTTTCAGCAGCCTAAAGAACCAGTGAAGATGTCTTCACTTCAGAAGGCTTGACCTTAGTAAAGTTACCACTATTTTTTCATGTACATGTAGAAGCACTGGGTACTCTGAGTGGGAGCAGGACTCTGCTCTGGAGGCTGGTTCCCTGGAGTTGGCCTTGAGTTTCCTCAGCAGTAAATTCTGCTGGATATGCATTGAAATACTCTATAGCCAAGCTTCTTGCTCTGTTTCTTTTGGTTCAGAGCTTGACTTGGTCACCACAGTTCTGTGTATAACAAGCAGGCTACACAGGGAATCCTTGTGGAAATATTACCTCTTTGGTTGGTTTTCTCCTTTGTCTTCCTAGTTTCACTCCATCTCTTCCATTTTTTCCTTCTTTTCTACCTTTACCCTTTCCTTCTTCTACCCTCTCCTCTGTAGATATAATTAAGCATCTGCTGGGTGCTAAAGAAGACCCAGAGATAAATAAGACAAAGTTCTTGCTATTGAGATACTCAATATAAAGGAGATCTTTATAACAAATAATGATAACATAATATGCATTCAGAGTACAGATACCATCATGCATGCCCCTGTTCCTTGTCCCCTATTTTTGTTAGTCACCATGTCTTTCCAGACTTTAAGGGTTCCTCAGGTCTCCATCGTGGTCTTTCCCTTTTCTTACTCTACATACTCTTCCTTGGAGATGTGATCTAGTCCTATTACTTCAACCTTAACTGTATGCTAGTATCTCTGAAGTCTGCCTCTCCAACCCACACTAGTCCCCACTTTGCTGCAGATTCATAGAGTCAGCACTCAACTCAGGGACTGAGACACAGAGGAAGAGCATCAGCATGGCCAAAGGAATACAGGAAGATGGTAAAGAGGAAGTCCATATTCAGTTGGTTTTATATGGACTTCTGGTAATGTAGATGGAGGAATTCAGGTGCCACATACCTGTTGGCTCACAATTACAGTAATTAATAGTAAACTTAGGTTTACACTTCAGGACTCTGGAAATTCTTTGTCAAGAATTCAGGTAAATTCAGGGCCCTTGGGAAGAGTAGAGCCCTTTGTTTCTGGAGTCCAGATATTGGCAGGATTGTTTGGATTTGACCATAGCTAGTGGATGGAAGGTTTCAGTGGCTCCAATTATATTGAAAAAGCTGATAGTACCTCCTCTTCTGTCTTTACTGAGCCCAATTTGCTTGAAAGACAAACACCCCTTGGCTTGTTTCATTCTGTGAGACACAGCTTTCTGAAGTGAGAAAGGCACTACTTTTTCAGATGATAGACTAAGAATTCCTAACACCAAAGGCACCCATATGTTTGGCATTAATTACTTGAGGACTGACTTGTAGAGAGAATGTTGTAACTTGATTTTCTCCCCCCAGTGTTCAGTTTTTCCAAGATAAATGCAAATTTTCCTGAATGTTATTTCTCAACCAACTGGGCCATGTCAGCTTAATCCTAATCCTGTTTAAGGTAATGTAGAAAATTCGCCTTTAAAATTATTAATCTCTTGGTAGTGGGATAATAGGTGATTATATTTTCCTCTTTATATTCTTCCATGTTTCCCTGAACTCTTTGATTAATTGATATTAGTTTATTAACAGGAAAATTTATAAATTTTATTTTAAAAAACTAAAAAGGTTCATTCATAGAGTGATGGTGAGATACATGGTTTAAATGTGCATATGTAGTCATTGTTAGAGGAATGATAACACTAGAATGAGATTGGGTGGGTTTCTCTCCTTTTTAAAAAAAAATTCACAAAAGGTCTTGTTTCCTTTAAAGAATAGCTTGGGAGGTTTTCACATATCTATACTGCTGCCATTGCTTACCACACTTTTTTTTTTTTTTTAAGATTTATTTATTTATTTATTTTAGAGAGGGGAGGGAGGGGAAGAGGGAGAGAGAGAATCCCAAGCAGGCTCCCTACTGAGCATGGAGTCCATTGTGGGGCTCAGTCTCACAACCCTGAGATCATGACCTGAGCCTAAATCAAGAGTCTGACACTTAACCGACTGAACCACTCAGGTGCCCCCACATTTGTTTTTTAATTTTTTTTAAAGATTTTATTTATTTATTTGACAGAGAGAGAGCACAAGTAGGCAGAGAGGCAGGCAGAGGGAGAGGGAGAAGCAGGCTCTCCGCTGAGTAGGGAGCCCAATGTGGGGCTCGATCCCAGGACCCTGGGATCATGACCTGAGCCAAAGGCAGCTGCTCAACCAACTGAGCCACCTAGGCGCCCCAACACCTTTTTTTTTAAATTACACTTTTGAACCGTGGATATTTTAAAATTGCCTCAGTTATAGTGTATCATCCTCTTTAATGGTGGTTTTGATTTTGATTATAAGCTGGGTCAACATCTTTCTTAATTAAAGAAAGTTGTAATTATAAAATAATGAGTTTCATCTTATCTGTCACTGTATTACACTTGATCTTAGCCAAAAGGCCAAGAAGCGATTATTATCTGTCCCTGTATTATGTGCCACTGACAAACTAGCTCTAGGAAGAATTTCAAAGAGGAGTTTTTGTTGGAATAAGTATCTTCCTAGGTATTATTTTAAAGGAATCAATATTCATTTAAAGTCGATATGTGTTTATTTAATCTCCTACTTTTACTAACTCTAGGGTATTCTGTCTATGTGCATACTTCTGTTTATATTATAAACTGATTTAAACAATCATGTGTATGAGTGCTTGCTCCTAAAAGTCTTAAACAGCAAAGTGCGTCATTATAAAAATGCCACAAATACATAATATTTTAAAAGTCATTGGTATTTCTGGTGTAAGGTTATAAATGTTGAAGGTAAGAGAAGGTATCAGCATCCTTAGAAGTTGAGGATAATGAGACTGTGAACAAAGAACAATGGAATGGGATTCACCCACGTTTTATACATAACATTGTTTCTCTACATTAAAGCTTATAATTCCTAAAACAAACCTTGGTTGTTGGCTCATTTAGAAAAAAAAATGAGTACAATCTTTGGTGAACACCAATGAGATGCTGATTGTGCCTTTGACAATGGATTCTGGTCTAATTCTGTTTCAAAGAATAGGAACTTGGAAGATATTTAGGAGAATTTCCCTGAAAACTTTGGTACCAAATACCCTCAGCTGGCACAGACTCTGGAGACGCACCAAGCCACCTCCCCACCTCATATTCCCATGTGCTTGGAAAACCTGTCTTACTAACCTCCCTTCCTTTATCTACAATGCTGGCTCTGACTCCACCCTCAACTAGACAACTACCCTAGATGCCATCAGTCCCTTGGTACTCCTTGGGGAAGAAATGATTCCTGTTGAGTTATCTCAACTCCTTTGAAGGTGGTTTGGCAACCTTCCGTTTGTCAAGATTAGCCCCCTCTCTTAATCCCTCATCACATGTTTTGTCAAGCACGCTCATGAGAAAAAGGACAAGGGATTAAATGGAGGCAAGGCGCTCCCATCTCTGCACTCACTCACCTGTCTGTATGTAAGGCACCCGCCCCTGAATTTCTAGTTGAACCAGAAGTTTGTGTATATGATTAGGAGTTGGCTCTCATCTGGTTCCACTCACAAGCCCAGGCTGCCTGCCCTGAGCCAATCACTGGGGCAAGTGTACTCTAGGGATAAAGTAGTTAGTTCTTTCTGCAGCTGTGGCTCCTCAAATCCAGTTCTGCTCTATAGAGGACATAGTGAATGCTGCATTAATAGCAGTTGAATAAATGAATTACTTAGTAATTCCCAGCAGGGAAAGATAGGATGATATACTTCTCTGAACAGGACATGGTAGAATATTGAAGTTTATCTGGGTGTTCCGTGGAAGTGGAGTAGGAGGTTCTGCCTAATTAGAAAAAAGCATTTTCAGTATTTTAATTTTGTTCAGTGTTTATTGAGGTGTAATTTCCACATTACAAAATGCAGACTTAAGTGTACAGGTCAAAGACTTTTTTTTTACATATTTATATACTAATATGGCTATCACCTAGATCAGAATCTAAAACATTTCCATCACTCCAGAAAGTTACCTCATGCCCCTGTCCACTCAATAGTTTCCCACCTCCCCACCAATGTAATATTTATTCTTACTTCTATCTCCATGGACTAGTTTTGCCTATTCTTGAAAGTCATGTAAAATTCTAAAGTTGTACTTTTTAGTGTCTTTTACTCAACATAATTAAAAAAAATATATATCCATGTTGTTGTAGTCCAATGAGTTTCTTTTCACTGCTGTATGCTCTTCCACACATGGAAGGTAGTCCCATTATAATATTATAATTTATTTATCCATTCTTCTCTTGATAAGACATTTGTTTTTGTTTTTGTAGTATTAGGTATGATCTGGAAAGAGAATTGAAAGACCCAAGAAAAACTGAATTGCTCTCTGAAATCAAGTGACAAAGTCTCCCTGGTGCTATGAGGAGTGAAGAAAATGGGGTATTCATAACCTGGGGTGAATTGGGAAGATAAACAACAGCCCCAGGGCCATTAGGAACCAGAAGACAGCAAGAGGTGGGCTGTGAGTTAGATGGACTTGAGTGTGGGGCCACCTTTCTTTGCTCTAAGAGGAAAGTGACCCTAAGAGTTGAGGTGGTGTCTAATCCCTTTAAAAGTTAGTTAAGGAGTCTATTAGAGGGCAGAGAGTTGGGTTATATTTGAAAAACAAACAGGAAAAAAGCCCTTTTGTTTTTGTAATATAAATACTGGAGAAGACTTTTGTAGCACCAGCTCCTTCCCTTATGTTAGGATCTTTCTGTGAACCCTATCACCATGTTAAAATAAGTAATAGTTCAGTCAGAATGATCCATTAACTCTAATTAGACTCTTTGAAATTTGTCTGGGTTTGTATAAGTCTACTGAAGTCATACAATATACTTCTCAGATGTTAGTATTTTCTTGGAAAACCTTGGAAAATAATATGGTAGGCTCTTTCTAAAATGGTTCCCAATGATCCCTACCTCCTTGTATTCACTCCCTTGTGTAATTCCTTCCCCTTGTTTGTAGGCTGGGACTAGTGACTTACTCCTAAGGAATAGAAAATGGGAAAAGTGATGGGCTGTCACATCCAATAATAGGTTATTAGAGTCTGTGAATTCCGTTTTGCTTGCACTTTCCCTCATGTTGGCACTCTCTCTTGCCCTTTTACTTGCTGTTTCTGATGAAGCAAGCTGCCCTGTTCTTAGCTGGCTTATTGAGAAGCTCATGTGGCAAAGAACTGAGGGCCATCTTACTGAGAAACAGGACTTCAGTCCAGCAGCCCATGAAGAGCTAAATCTTGCCAATTCAGTACCTTGACTGAGCTTGGAAGTGGATCCTTCCCCCCATTTATCAGTAAGATAACTGCAGTTCCAGCTGACACCTCGACTGTAGCCTTCTGCAAGATCTAGAGCCAGGAGACCCAGCCAAGCCTTCCCCAGATTCCTGATCTGCAGAAACTGGATTAATTACACAACAACAGATAATTAAGACAAATGATGATATTAATGACCAGCATCCATGAGTGTTAACTACTTGTCAGGTACTGTGCTAAGTGTTGTATATGTGATTTCTCTTTTCATCTTCATGACCATCCAATGAAGAGGAACTGAATTTTGTCCTAGCAATAGAAAATTAGGAAAGGAGCAACAATTCCTGGTGGGGGATGGGGAGAAAGAGGCTGACTCTTATTTTAGCTTTTATGTCAGCATATCAAACTGTGAGGATGAAAACAAATCACGCTCTCCTAGAGAGAATATTATGTTGGAATGATCTCAAATATGTCTCAGTTGGGACCTCCAAGAAAAAAGGAAGTCATACTTAAAATATTGTGATGTAAAACAGTTATTGTGAAAATAGCTATATTGCTTTGAAAAAGAATCATTTTGGAAATAGCTTTTATCTCTTAATATAACAATAGTTGTTATTACATGCTTAGTATAATAAAAACATGAATGCAACAATTGAGAGAATTATAGAATGAATATCAACCCTATCTCACCCAATGACAATAACCAGATTCATAGTTTTTACTGTTTTGTCTCTTAATTACAGATAGCTTTTTCACATCAGTAACTAGGTTGACATCATTGTTTGTAGTATTCCACTATATGTATGTTTCATCATTTATTCGAAATAATCCCCTGGATATTTAAGTTGCTTCCAGTTTTCTGTAATAACTCCATGAGAGATAACTTTATACAGACATCTTGTGCATTTGTCTCATGATTTCTTTAGAATAAATATCTAGATGTGAAAGAGTTGGGTCAAAGGGTTTACATATTTTAGATTTTTATGGGTCTTGCCAAATTGCCCTTCAGTAAGGTTATACCAAAAGTAATCCCACCAACAGTTAATGAGAGTGCCCACTTCCTACACCCTTGCCAACAAAGGGTATTAGCATTCTTTTAAACCCTTTCCCATCTGATAAGTGAAAAATAGCTTCTTGTTGTTTTACTTTACACTCCTTTAATTCCTGGGAGATCAGGGGCGGCTGGGAGGCTCAGTGGATTAAGTGTCTGCCTTTGGCTCAGGTCATGATCTCAAGATCCTGGGATCCAGCCCTGAGCCCTGTTATTAGGCTCCTGCTCAGTGGGGAGTCTGCTTCTCCCTCTCCCTCTGACCCTCCTCACCACTCATTCTCTCTCTCTCTCTCAGATAAATAAATAAAAACTTAAAAAAAAATTCCTAGGGAGATAGGCATTCTTCTTATTGGTCATCTTTGTTTCTTCTCTTACTAATTATCTTTCTATGCCATTTGACCATTCTTGCCATTGTATTGTTTATAATCTTTGTACTAAAAACTTATAAATGCAGGAATTTGACACTTTCTCTTTTCTGTTTGCTACATTTTACCCCACTTTGTAATCTGTCTTTCAACTGTGCTTTATTTGTTTGGTTTCTTGCTCTGTTGACATTTCGGATTTTTATGTCATCAATTCTATCCATCTTTGTATTTATACTTTCTGACCTTGCTATGCCTGGAAAGACCTTATTCTTCTGGCCAGATAAAATTTTACGAAGTATGAATGGCCATGAGGAACTAATATTTTGAGGCAGATTTGGAAAGCAAAATATGAAAGGCAATAAATTATAAAAATACTCTTCACTCTTAGAGGCTTTATGTTTCTCCCAGGGGCTCTTTCACTTGCTGTAACTCTGATTAATGATATTAAAGAAAACATCTCAAGAATTTTCATACATGTTGATTAGAATACACATTCCTGCCAAAAATCTAATGTTGTCCCTTGACTATATTCTTTAATTATAACAATAAAGTAAATAGGTTGTAAATATATTGGTTTATCCCATTGTTATTCTAATAACAGAACTGTATCCAAAATGACTTATATTTATATTGTGTTCAGTACTTCACAGTTATTTCACATGTACCATTTTGTTTAGTCTTCACAGCAACAATAGTTAACTATTGTTATCTTCCCTCTACTGATGAGGATACCAATCTCAGAGTGGCTAAATGATTTGGCCAATGTCACACAGTTGAATGAAGGCAGAGTCAGGGCTCAAACTCATGCCTTTTAAACAAAAACCCACTGTTCCTCCCAGTTATTAAAATAATAATTATGATCTTCTTAGCTGCTAAACAAAGTCAATGGGAAGTTCAGAATTTGGTTGCCCTTCTGGAATTTCAGCAACTTTGATCTTATACAAGGAGCTACTTGGGTTTTAACCTCAATTTAAGTGGATTACTATTTGTTAGGCTGATTGCTTTCTTCTGAGTTAAGACTGTCCATAATGCAGGGCAGCAACATCTCATTTGATGGAAACACATCTTTTTTTTAAATTTTATTTTATTTTATTATGTTATGTTAATCACAATACATTACATCATTAGTTTTTTTTTAAAGATTTTTTTTATTTATTTGACAGAGAGAGAGAGAGATCACAAGTAGGCAGACAGGCAGGCAGAGGGAGAGGGAGAAGCAGGCTCCCCGCTGAGCACAGAGCCCGACATGGGGCTCGATCCCAGGACCCTAGGATCAGCACCTGAGCCAAAGGCAGCCGCTTAACCGACTGAGCCACCCAGGTGCCCCACATCATTAGTTTTTGATGTAGTGTTCCATGATTCATTGTTTGCATATAACACCCAGTCCTCCATTCAATACGTGCCCTCTTTAAAACCCATCACCAGACTAACCCATCCCCCCACTCCCTCCCCTCTAGAACCCTCAGTTTGTTTCTCAGAGTCCATAGTCTCTTATGGTTCATCTCCCCCTCCAATTTTCCCCCCTTCATTTTTCCCTTCCTACTGTCTTTTTCTTTTTTTTTAAACATATAAGGAAACACATATTCTTTAGTCAATGATTATCTACGAGTAAATTGTGAAGCTGCTTCAGTAGTAGTAGAATAGGTTGGTAAGCATTTCTTCTATAAATGATATGGAAAGACCTCTTCTGGCAAGACCAAAAGTGGTATATGGTTTTACAGGTGAAGCACTTGCCTTTATGGACTCAAAGTGTTAGAAAACATACAAGTCTTTGGTCTGAACACATGGCTTCCCATATGGCCAGTTTTGCCCGGCTTTCTCCCTTTCCCCTCCCCTCCTTCATCTCCTTTCCCCTTCCTTTTTTACCCACTCATGTGTTTGTTCAGTGCACATATATTGAGCATCCACTAAGTGCCAGGCATCTTGATTGTTGTAGGAGAAAAGAGATGGGTAACATGCCTTCTCTGTTCTTGAAGAATGAAGCAGAGAAGCCAAAAATGACATAACCTGCGAGTCCAGTCTTGCAGGTATTGGGTCTGTTGATGTTATCCACATCAGTGGCCTAAAGTTCAACAATCCTAAACCTCTGTTTGTCCCGCAGAGTAGGAATTCCAGCCTTCCCCAGTTTTCCTCCCCCATAGATGCCCAAGAATCACCAAGGTATTTATTGTAGCAAAAGGGTTAGATAGTACTAGATACTCTCATTCGGGGGGTGGGGGTGGGAAGCTGGAACAGATAGCCATCCAATTCTGCTTTCTCTGTTTTCCTCATTGATAGAGGAGCAACCTTCCTCACAGTCCTCACCTCGGGGAGCAGAAACTTTGTTCTTTTCACCAATTCACTCCAGCAGGACAGAACTGGCACACAGACCCGGAAGCACATTGGGCCAGCTCCCTGCCTAACCCCAGTGGCCAGGATCAGCTCAGCCCCATCTAGTGGAACAAGTTCAGAGCTTCCAAGGGTGAGTGTTTAACCCAATTTCCTCAGTCCCTAAGAAATCCACCCCCGCCCCCGGTTTGCCTCTTCCTACCCCAGAAGTGACCTCCTCTCTGATGAAGGACACCAGCAGCACATCTTCCTTTAGAGTGGTCTACCTCTTCTATCCCAGGGGTGTGGTACCTCCTCCACCCAGCAAGCAGGAACAGCATCTTTTGAAATTGGTACCTTTCCCTGCAAGTGTGGATAATTTATTCTTATCCGTGGTCTATGTCTATACTCCAGTACAGCGTGATTCATATAAACAGAAACACAGTGTGTCTTCACAGAAGAGATACTATTTAAGCTGACTCTTAAAGGATGAGTGGGTGTTTCCTCAGGCATACAAGGCAGAGAATGCCACTTGTGACAGAATAATGGGCACATTCCAGGTATACAGGCATAACACAGTCAAGGAGGATGCATAATTCACTGTGACAGGAAATTTGGGTGCATGTGGGAATAGCGGGCAATGGAAGTGGGAAGCTGAGCACAGGCATATGAGAATGCCAGAGAAGGACCTGTGGCTAGTCAGGGTACAGATACGATGGACCCAGAATTTCTCCAGATCCCAAGAGTAGCAACTGGGCCATTTTAAAGTGAAGGGCAGAGGGCAGGAGATTGTATTGAAGAATCCTCATGGTCTTGCTGTCACATCTGAGCTTTGATCCATTGGAACTGCTGTGGCATTATGTCTTTTTCTTTTCCTCACTGGCTGTGTATTCTCCAGCTAGAACTTTGGTTCTCAGTCTTACTGTGGGGCCACTGGATTGAGTGGGGCTACTGAGAGTCACAAAGTTTAGCAATAAAGGTCATATCTTAACCATGCTCAAATGACTTCTCTTTCCCCTGGAATGAAATGCAAAATCCTTACCTGAGTCTTAGGTGATTAGGCACTTGCCTTCCTCTCTGATGCTGATACCATTTTCTGTTATTTCCCTTTTGCTTCTTGTATTCTAGCCATACTTGTCTTCTTGCTGTTCCTCCTGCATGCTGAGCCTGGTTCCACCTTCTAGCCTTTGTACTTTCTATTCCTACTACCATGCTATTCCTGGACCATGTTTCTCCTAGGTGCCCATATGGCTTGCTTACATCATTAGGTTTCTGCTGAAATTCCATCTCCTTGGACTTTCTCTGATCACCCTATCTGAAATAACTCTGTGTCTCTTTAGCTTGCTTTCTTGATTTTGCATGCTGCTTATCATTGCCTGATATTAAATGATGCATTTACTTATTTGTCTTTCCTCTTTTCCTTCATTAGAATATAATCCCCATGAAGGGAGCAACTTCGTCTGTCTTGGGTGTGCTGTATCCTCAGCTCCTAGAAAAGTACCTAACACATAAGTAGGTGCTCAATAAATATTTGAGGAGTGAATTAGTAAATAGAAGAGTCTAGCCCCCAACCCCTTGAAGAAAAGAACAGGGTGCAGAGTAAAGAGATTTTGGTCATAGGAAGAGAAAACCAAGAGGACGCTCTTTTAGAGCACAGTCTCTCAGCCAAAGAGGCAAAAAATTATCATTTGCAGACTCTGGGAACTTCCCAACCAGTATTGTATAGGCTCCAGGAAGCAGGTCATTGCACAGACCTTTACAAAGTAGCCTTGGGTGTGCTCCACATTAGTTGAAGCATTAGTTTTTGCACTCTGGTTTGTCAAGGCACAAGACCCAAGTGGGAAGATTGCCAGGTCCCATTGTATTCAAGCTGAGATCAGTGCAAGGAGAGATTACGAGCTGTGGATTTAGATGTCCTAACATTTTCTTTTTGGAAGTGTGACTTTTCTCTTGCTCAGACTTTTCTTCGAGGCAGAACTTCCTGAACCATGCAGAATTCCTTGCTTAATCCTGGCCGCTCTTCGTTGGCACCACAGAGCTCTTGGGAGTTTGCCTCTTGCTCATTTACAGGAAAGAACCTGGGGCCACTCTTTCAGTTCACTGCACACTAGCTGCCCTTTCTGGACTTGGGTTTCCCTGCAAGCCCTCTGCACAGCCCCAATCAGCTGCTCATGGTGGGAAGTCCTGTTTACTGCTTACTCCCATTCACTGTTTATAATAAATAGACTGGGGCCCTCAGGGCCAGTCATGCTCCATTAGCTATGTGGATTTGACGCAAGGATGGGTAACACTGGTTGGAGAGCATGGGTTGGATAACAGGAGATAATGTACCCCTTCTCCTCCCCCAAGATGCAATTTCAGTTGTTCCCACAGTATGTTTTCATTGTACAGTAGATGCAAGAGCTCCAGCTAGTGTGAGAACTGAGCTTGGATAAGAAAAACACAGTGATGGCACAGTTCCTGCAGGGTTCCCATGCTATTTTCTCAGCATTAAAAAAACCCAACAGTGTCTAACCAGCTGAACTTGTGGTGTGTTGGTAGGTTTGCACAATTCCCCAGAGTCATATTAGCATATGCATTTCAAGGGGGAGATCAAATTGACTCTGGAAAAAGCAAGACGGGTGCGTTTAAGAGTTGACTTCCATGTACATTCTCCCTGAGCCAGAGGAAAAACAGTGGCTGAAGTATCCCCAGGCATACTTAGACATCCTAGGTCACAGCTCAACTCTCAGTAACACATGGAAACTCTTTTTTTCCCCTTACTGTCACTGGTTTCTTTGCTTGTGGATATCCTAGAATGTTTGTTGGAAGTACCCCTCTTCACTGTCTTACATCAGCCCCTTTCTTGCTCTTGAAAACATTAGTGAGAGTTGCTCAGTTGCTTGTCATTGTAGAGCAATCATTCTTCATCAGCTGGGGTGGAATTCCCTGGTGGCCTTTTTTTTCTGTCCACACAATATTCCCACATTTCCCATCTCATGTTGTAATCTCTCTGGTTACATTAAGCCTGCAGGCTTTTCTCAAGTTTTTGCTTATAAAGACAGTATTTAGAAATTGTTTATAGAGTTATTTTTAGTGTGAAGCTATGCAACGAGCTCTAATTGTCACCTTTCCAAAATTCCAGGAGGCTCGAAGGGCATTCTGCTTAAATTCTAGGGACCAAAGCCAGGGAAACTCCTCTCTGAGGTGCTGGCACCAGCATTGGCATTGCCACTGAGCCTGTTAGCTACCACCAAGGCCACTGAGTAAGCCCCTCCACTCTAAATTGACCATTGGTTGATGAGCTGGGCCAAGGACTAAATGCTGTATGAGGCAGGAACCCTGTCTGTTTTGATCAGTGTTGAATACCTGTGCTCACTAGCACAGTGCTTGCCATAGAGTAGGTCTCAAAAAATACATATTGAGGGAATGAGTAGCTTTCCTATCTATGGATTGTCCATTTTACTACCGATGGATTTGAGACCACCAAATAGCTATTGTTCTTAACTATAAATGTGTATTTGTTTTTCTCTCTTGGTTACAAAGACGTGATTTTCTAATACTGTCTGCAGGAAAAAACAATGCAGTGTTTAAAGTATATGTTCTACCAACTATAGTGTTAGAAATCAGCCTAGTTGATAACCTTCATTGAGGTGGGGTGAGCAGTGACTGAATGGGACCATGATGCTGGAAAATTCTGGAAAAGATCTGGGTATGTTCACTTTGTGAAAATTTATCAAGTGTACTTTTGATTTGAGCACTGTTCTGTATGTGTATTATTATTCATTAAGAAGTTTGTTTTCATTTTTACAAAAGCAGACTCTGGAGTTAATTGTCTGGGCTCATATCTTGGTGCACCCATTCATTTCTAGTTGGATAGCCTAGGACAAGTCACTTAACATTTCTTTGCCTTAACTTTCTTCATCTGTAAGTCAATAATAGTAATAATATATCTGTATAACAGGCTTATTTGGAATTAAATGAGTTAAACTATAATAAATATAGTGAGACTTTCAAATCAGGTAAAGTCAAGGACTTGGAAAATATCATGGTGAGAGGGGTCATTAGAATACTCCACTCTCTCCAGGCAGAAGTGCTCTTAACTTCTCAAGATCTATGTTCTTAAAGGTCCCTTTTTATATATTCTCTTTTAACCACCTTCCAAAGTATACAGACTCTAGAGACTGAATTAAGTTTTAAGATCCACTATAATACTTGTTTTCCACATTTTTTACCTAGAGAAGTTCTATGAATCACAGAATGCTAGAACCAGAAAAGATCTTAAAAAATACCCTATCTGTGCCATCTAATATGGTAGCCACTACCCATCTGTGGCTATGTAAAACTAAATGTAAATTAATTAGAAATAAATAAAATTAAAATTAAAAATGCAGCTCCTCAGTTGCATTCACTACACTGTAAGTGCTCAGTAGCCACATGTAGCTAGTGGCTTCCATACCTGACAGTGCAGATACAGAGCATTTTCATCATAGCAGAAAGTTCTACTGGATAGCCTTGCTAGATCAAACTTCTCATTATATGCATGAAAACATTGAAATCCAGGGAGGTAACATGATTATACCACAGTTACACAGGTAGTTAAGGACAGAACTACACTACAATTTGAATTTCTTCACATTTGTACATCAGTGTATTTTCCGTTTGGTCACCAAGACCTGCAGATCCACAGGGCATCCCTTCTGATGGTTAGTGGGAGGTATAAAGTATCTATAAGTTATTTCTGAGGACACAACTTTGATGGCTCCAGATTATCCATGTTCTGATACCATGTCCTTGAGTTTGAAGAAAGACTATTTCTCTATTACTAATTGAAAGCTGCATTTTCATTAGAGTCTCTTCTTCTAGGAAGCAGTCAGTGGGTCACTTGCACACAAAGGTTAATAAGTTATAGTTAGTTAATGATAATTGCCAGTATTTATTGAGCATTTACCAGTCATTTCCTCTAAGTGCTTTACATTTAATTAAGGAATGTAAGACACAGAAAGGTTATGTGGTATGTCCAGGGTCACAGCTGGCAAGTGTTAGGCTTGGGATTTGAACCCCAGGCAATCTGGCTTGCTTTTACCCACCACACTGTACTGCACTTACTGAGCAGCTGCCTGTGTAGAGTATATCAATAAAGCTCAGTGAAAACTGAGAATGATGGCAAAGAGAAGGCAATGTCCTAGCTCTCATGAAATCAATAATCTTGTTATGGGCTGGCAATGGAGAAACCATAGCATATCTAGGTACTTGATTTATGTATACATTGTAGTATTTATAATCATGCAAATACTATAGATTTGGCTTTATGCATCTCTAAATACATTCCCTTTCTTCTCTTTCTTTTTATGAACAAACAAAACCCCCAAAGCAAACATCTTCTTCAAACAGTTGATAACTGTTTCCCAGGCAGTACACCTTTACTTAGATCTCCTCTCAGTGTCTCAGATTCATCTGAATGTGCTCCTGAGAATCCATCTTTTTGACTTGCCATGGCTGTAGGTGAGTGAAGGAAGGGGAGTGGAGACATTACTTATTGCTTTGATTATAGCTCTAAGCTCCCCACCATGAGATTTCTCAGTAAGGTCTTTGAGTTAAGTATGTTTGTGATAAGAATGATTTTTACACAGAATCACTAAATAGGAGTAGAGGGTTTTTTTTGTTTGTTTTAGAAGTTGATAGAGTTAGCAGAAATTATTTTCAGTTTCTAAAAAATATCCTTGCCCATACTTGTTAGTGAAACCACACTGGCACCCAGCTAGCAACAGCACTGTTTAAACATGCTGTGGCTGGCACTATTGAAACAACAGAAGGGGCTCCAGTCTCTCAAAGCCTCCTAACTGTGCTGTGCAGTCTCTTCCAAAATTTCAAATAGATGAACGAATAACGTACCAAGCTGCAATTACCGCTGTGAATTGGTCCAATCATATGATTCTATTATTGAGTTACTAGTGAAACATTACTTTTATTATTCATATTCCATCTGCTTTGAGATTTGAATTTGAATTGTTTGTGCTTAATGTCTTCTGTATTTGGCAGAAATTTTCAGTCAAGGTTACTGCTAATTTTTAGAAGTTGTTCTGAATCACAGGTGAGTGGAACAGAGCTTCTGAAGAAGCCACTTCCCTGAACTTACAGCTTCAGGGAATGTCATAATAAAATTAAATTGATTATTTAACATAAATTGTTCTTTCTTTTTAGGCTAGGAGGTAAATTTTGGTGAGTGTTTATAAAGAAATTGAGGATTAGGGGCGCGTGGGTGGCTCAGATGTTAAGCGTCTGCCTTCGGCTCAGGTCGTGATCCCAGGGTCCTGGGATCGAGCCCCGCATCGGGCTCCCTGCTCAGTGGGAAGCCTGCTTCTCCCTCTCTCTGTCAAATAAATAAATAAAATCTTTTAAAAAAAAGAAAGAAATTGAGGATTAGAGTGGAGGCTTTATCAACTGACCTCTGCTTAACCTGCTCACTAGCTTACCTGACACTCATCATTCCCTCTGTACAGGATACTCTTACCTTCTAGCAGCCAAAAGCTCAGTACTTCTGCCCTCTCTGAATTTTAATTGACTGACCGATTACCTGATCCTGATTGTGCTACATAAGAGAGCCCCAGCTGTTCCTTTACAACTTGATAATCCTTTAATTTTCTTACTGTGTTTCATTTGCTGTATCAGGGAGAAAATATGTTGTACCTAGAAAGTGGCTCTGACCTAGGAAGGTACCAAGCTGCCAGGAGAAGCAAGGCAGGCATTACCTAAGCAGTAAGGGATGGGGAAGAACCAACCCAGTTATTGGGCTGAGCCAGTGCTGTAGTCAGGAAGATGGTACTGTGCATCAGTTCTAAAGGATAGACAAAGGATACAAATAAGAGCATGCATAGAAAGGATGGGGGTTGCAAGAATCCAGAGACAATGGAATGGAGTACTAAAACTGGATCAAGGCAAATGATTTGGAACTAAGCTTATAACTGAAGGGTCTAAGTTGGAATGGCCTTTGTGGGGGATGTTCCACATGGGAAAGGCTGAACAGTGTGAGCTAGTACATTGACCTCAAGGACCCATGTCAGGCTGCCATATAGGGTGTGCTGGTTGGAATGTCTCTGACAGGCTGATGGTTTTGGATTATGTCCACTGTTTTTGGATTTAGGCCATAGAAATTAAGATGGTGGGGGTACTCATAGTGTTCAGTCCTATAGATGTTCAGAGGAGACAGAGTCTCAAGAACATGGAGTATAGGAGTCATTGTTTCCAGGGAAGGAAATAGAGGACAGGAAAAATGATTATGTAGAGATAAAGGAACCAAAGTTTGGTCCTTCACCTTTGATAAGGTTTGGATTTAATAATAAATCAGGAAGCCAACACATAATGGAGAAATTGTTCCAGAAAGAAAATCTGCCCAAGGGTCTTGAAAAGGCTTGAGTTAAAATCCCATAGATAAATCCCCAGAGAGATAAGAGAGCCAGCCATGCCTTTGGAGAGAGCATCAAATAGAGGCCAGAAGGAATTCAGCCCAAGGACATTCCCTTCTTCTTAGCCTCCCTGGATGAGAAAGAAGAGGCACCAATATGTGTTCATCTCTTCTGATAAAATTCTGCACTTTAGCCATTAACAAACTGACACATAATTCTCATTTGTATTTCTCTAGCTAATGTTAAGCATTAGATAATCAAACTTTATCAGAATCATTAGTTTCTCAAGTAAATAGTAGGGTGTGAATTTCTACCTACATTTGAATTTTACCTTTTAGCTTTTTCTTCTTTTAAAGATTTTATTTATTTATTTGAGAGAAATGGCACACGTGTGTGCTCTGCGCAGGCCCCGCATGGGGCTCAGTGCCAGGACCCTGAGATCATGAACTGAGCTTAAACCAAGAGTCAGTTGCGGAACCAACCGAGCCACCCAGGCACCCCTACCTTTTAGCTTTTAACACAGTTCTCTGAATATCGGAAGAGTTAACTGAGATTTCACAGATGATACTGGAGACCCAGGCTCAAACAATGCTTTTTCTCTACTGACTCCTGTAAAAAAAGCATAATTTAATTCAGTGGTTAGCTTTTTCAATTCAAGTAGGAACAAAGTTATTTATTTATTATTTTATTAACTGTTCTTTGCCTTGGTTATTAATGAGTTCTAATGATTTTGCTGAGGACATAGAAAATCTGAAAAACTCACTTTAGGACTTATCCTTTAAAAACATAATTAAAAATTAGGGGCACCTGGGTGGCTCAGTCTGTTAAGCATCCGACTCTTGATTTTGGCTCAGGTCATGATCTTAGGGTCATGAGACCAAGCCCCATGTTGGGCTCCATGCTGGGCATGGAGCCTGCTTAAGATTCTCTCTGGGGGCGCCTGGGTGGCTCAGATGGTTAAGCGTCTGCCTTCAGCTCAGGTCATGATCCAGGGTCCTGGGATCAAGCCCCACATCGGGCTCCTGGCTCAGCCGGGAGTCTGCTGCTCCCTCTCCCTCTGCCTCTCCCACTGCTCATGCTCTCTCTCTCTGTATCTCTGTGTCTCAAATGAATAAATAAAATCTTAAAAAAAAAAAAAAAAAGATTCTCTCTGACCCTCTCCCTCTGCCCCTACACCCTGCACTCTTTCTCTCTTAAAAAAAAAAAGAGCTTTATCAACTGACCTCCGCTTAACCTGATCACTAGCTTACCTGACACTCATCATTCCCTCTTACAGGATACTCTTACTTTCTAGCAGCCAAAAGCTCAGTACTTCTGCCCTCTCTGAATTTTAATTGACTGACCAATTACCTGATCCTGATTGTGCTACATAAGAGAGCCCCAACTGTTCCTATAGAACTCGATAATCCTTTAATTTTCTTACTGTGTTTCATTTGCTGTATATTTATAAATTAAAAATTTGAATACCCATCTCTATAGATGATTTGGGCCCTCTGCTGTTAGTCTCCTAGCAGCCATATTGTTTAGCAAACTGTATGTTTCTACTTGCTTATAACCTTATCTCATATATTACCAAAGGGTAACCTGCAGGGACTGTTAAAAATTCATGTTTTACCTTCCAGTCTTTGATTGGGAGAATGGAATTCCTCTAGAGGAGAGAACCACAAGGAAAGCACCTATCTTTCTCAAGAGAATGGAAAACAAGCCTTCAGGCTTGCAAGGGTGAGTCATTACAGAGAAGAGCAGTCTTAATTGGAGTAAGAATGGAAGAAACTGGAGGGGAAAGATCAAATAGGGCTGGAGGAGAAATAGACATGCTTTCCTTGCCCAGATGGAGGGTATGATGAGGAAAAACAGCAGAGACGTAGGTGAAGAAAGAAGGCTCTGGATGGGCTCCTGGGCAGGAAATGAAGCCCATAAGTAAAGCAGTTGCAGAAGCTGATGCTGATGCTGATACCTTGGCAGAATGTGAAAATCCTGTCCCTCTCTGATTTGGAGTGTTACTCAAGGGTGACTTTTTTGTAGGCACAGTACAGGCTTGATGCTTATTCACTGGGTTTTCTGCTCATTTAACCTCTTTCTGCAATGCTATATTAGTTCCTGGGCTGACCAGGTAGAAGTGCTTTGGTGAATAAAGTCCACCCATGGTTTTGAGGGAGGACGGAGTGGTTTCAGCTCATTTGACTTGATGGCTTTCTGAGAACTGGGGCTTCATCAAATACTCTACTAATTTCTTCTGAGTCTTTCACATGACCTTTCCAAGGGCATGATTTTAACTAAACATGAGACTAAAGCTAATTGGACTGTTTTAAAGTAATTACTCTGCAGTATCACTAAGGTTCATCTGGCCATTATGTCATTTGTACAATATGGCTGGTAAGCAACTGCTCAGAGTCTTGAGAAACGGAAGAGGGACTGTGTCTTCACTGAGGCTACTTTATGAGCTCAGACCACCCAGACACTCAAGCACACAGAGAATTAAAATATTTAGGGCAGATTTTGACATAGTGAACCATGTTTAAGCATCACAATCTTACTTGTGTTTATACTGACCAGAGACTTCCTTTTTACTCCATTTTCCCCTTATTTTCTAAAATGCATTATTAAAATGACAGAACTTGGCTTAGCTTGAAACCAAGGCTAGACTTTCAGAATCTTTGATTTTGAATCAAAGTTGAATAAAGCATTTTTAACTTCCACTTAATATAAACATGATGTTTTGCCTCTGCTCAAACTCAGATCTTTCCTCCTTTTTAAAAGCCTTTATGGACTAACTCTCATTAGCCTTATCCATAAATAGTTAACATGTGGGTGTCTCAGAAGGCTGTGTGTTGTTGTATTTGTGGATAGAGGTTTATAAGGAGTCATTGCACAGACTGAGATTTATCTTATTAGAATGTCACTCCTTAAGAGACTGGAGTCCTTCCTTTTTTGTGTTTGTCTACACCAAAAGGTATCTTTTTTTTTTCTTTAAGAGAGGGAAGGGTGAGAGAGGCAGAGGGAGAGCGAGAGAGAGAATCTTTTTTTTTTTTTTTTTTATTCATTTGAGAGAGTGAGCAAGCAAGAGCACCAGCAGGGGTGAGGGTCAGAGGAAGAGGGAGAAGCAGACTCCCAACTGAGCAGGGGCTCAATCCCAGGATCCCAGGATCATGACCTGATTTGAAGGTGGATGCTTAACCGACTGAACCACCCAGCACCCTAAGAGTGAGAATCTTAAACAGGCTTCATGCCCAGCGTGGAGCCCAACATGGGGCTCGATCTCATCACCGTGAGATCATGACCTGAGCAGAAATCAAGAGTCGGGTGACGCTTAACCGACTGAGCCACCAAGGCCCCCCTACACCAAAAGTTATCTTAATGAGGAAGGAGGGGAAAGTGGGAAAAGAAGAAGGCGGTTAAGTATAATGTTTCAGGTTTTTGATAGCTTTTATTGCTCTTCTGCTCCCTAGACAGATAAAGATCAACTTTCCCATGATCCTTCTCCTTCCATGATTCCCAAGGCTGGAGACTGTCAGGGAACAGAGGGAGTTAGAGTTTCAAGATTAGGGTGTAGGTTGGTTAGAATTGTCTTCTGGTTCCTCCCCCAGTGACCCCAACTCTGGCTTTATTATTATTTTTTATTTTTTAAAGATTTTATTTATTTATTTGACAGAGAGCAAGAGAAAGCATAAGCAGGGGGGAGGGGCAGAGGGAGAGGGAGAAGCAGACTCCCCACCGAGCAGGGAGCCCAATTCGGGACTCGATCCCAGGGCCCTGAGATCATGTTCCAAGCCGAAGGCAGATGCTTAACCAACTGAGCCACCCAGGTACCCCTATTTTTTAAATCAAGTCTCATATAAGTTGCTCTGTAGGTTTGGAGACTAATTGCCTCAGCAGAAAAATTCCTTGGATGAAAAGCATTGGAACAGACTTGGGCTCCCATTCTGGCTCAGAGACTGTTCCTATCTCCACTTTCCAGATAAGTATACAGCAATGAGGAGAAAGATGACTCAACAGAAGCCTCCTTGTCCTTGTCTCTCCATTGGTGATGATGGGACAGGTTCCCACCCTAGTAAGAGGAGTCTGTTGAGGTTATATGTAAATATTTAGGTAAAGTAAGTACTTTTAGGACCTTGAAAGATGTTCTAAAAATATCATGGAACACTGTAAAAGCAAAATATTCTCATGACTACAGAATATTAGTTTCCATGTACTAGACAAAAATGTTTCCCTGAATAAAGTGGATTGTTTTTATACAGATTTCTAGGCATGGACCAAAAAAACACTGCCATCTAAGGGTATCTGAATTCATTTCTTACTTCTCTGCATTCCTATATCATTTTCCCAGTTACCTCCATCAGAGCCATTAGCACACCTGTGTTGAATTATGATCACTCATGTAGGTCTGTCTTACCCACATAATATTGAGGGCTAGAATCATGTCTACTTACTCCTATAGTCTCAGTAGCTACTAGTCCAGCCTAATTTATGTACAGTAGATGCTTGTCAAAGTTTACAAAACTAAAGCAGTAACTTCTCTGGTAATACTGTGGCTGGTTAGCTCAAGTGGAGAGCATGCTCTGCTCTTGATGCTAGGGAATCAGATTTGCTATTCCAGCCATGCTGATTCTGAAGCACAGATGTTCCCTTCACTCATACATTTACTCCTGCATTCAGTAAAATAAGTGTAGAATCAAGAAGAAGCAATAGCTCTGATTCACCTTTGCATACTTTTATCACTTATTTGAGTTTACTCTTTTTTTTTGATTTTTAAACTTGAAATTATTTTTATTTATAGGAATATAACTAATGGTAGAATATTTAGAAAACATAGAAATGTATAAAGAAAATAAAGATTAAAGGAATCCTGCCTGTAAATATTTTTGTTTGTTTGTATTTTCTTTGTTGTATTTTCTTCAAGTCTCTTGTTATGCACATGCAATATATATTTTTGCACCCTGCTCTTTTTACTTAATATTTTGTCATAAACATTTTACATGTCATTAAAAATCTTGACCATTGAGTGTTCATAGCATAATTTTTAAAAATCTCTTTTAAAGTTTTTTTTAGTTTATTTGAGAGAGAGAGTACAAGCGGTGGGGAGGGGCAGAGAGAGAGGGAGAAGCAGGCTCCCCATTGAGCAGGGAGCCCTACTACACAGGGCTCCATCCCAGGACCCTGAGATCATGAGCCGAAGGCATATGCTTACCTGACTGAGCCACCCAGGTGCTGCACATTGAGTGTTCATACCATAATTTACTGGCATTTCCCTATTTGTGTACATTGAGGTTGTTTTTAATCTTTGGCTAACATAAATATGCTGTCTTGAAAAACTTTGGGCTTAAAACTTTATTTTTTGGTTAATTTCCTAAGGATGGTTTCTCAGAAGTAGACTTGCTGAATCAGGTGACATGAATATTTTTAGGACTCTTCATACATGTCTCAAAAATGCTTTTCAAAATATTTGTGCCCATTTATGTTGCTGCTAACTAGATTGTATTCTAAAACTACCATAATACTTGTAAGTTTTAAAAAATCACACTGGACTTTCATTATGCAATTAGAGAGTGCAGTTTCATATGCAGGAACTCTCTCCTGAATCCTTCAAATAAGGGTCTGGTCCTGGAGCCTACTAGTTAGCTATTTAGTAAATAATTTAGTAAAATTAATTAATAAATATTTATTAAATAAATCCATCTACTTTTTTCCATCCATTGTATTGAATTTAAAAGGGAGGACTTTCCTGTATTGTTTAAAGGTTTATCAAACACTTGAGGTTTATAAGAAAAAGTACTCTTTTAGTGAAGCTGTTTAGTACACTGTACAGTGCTAGGCACATCGCAGGCATATTTGTTTCTTCCCCTCTAATCATTACAGAGATGCTATTAGCCCCCACATTAAAAGGCTAGAAAAAAATTCTCCCCTAATAACATTCTGCTTTGAGATCCTTGGAAGGACAATCTATTCATACAAATAATGGTTTTTATTTATTCTTGTTATCACCCAGTGAAGTGTTGAAACTTTCCCTCAGGGCATGAAAAAAGGCCTAGAATTTTTTTCATCTCCACATTTTTTTGCCAAGGTTAGTTAAGTCGATGAATAGCCAATTCCAAGCATTGTCACTGGAGATTTTATTCAAGTCCCTTTCAAGAAGACTTCGGTGTCATCAACTCTAAGACGAAGTTGATGGATTTGATGAATATTTAGGTTCCTCCCAACTTAATAATATTCTAGTTCTTTGATCACTTTTCTGAAGGAGATGTTTCTGGAGGTTTCAGATTTGAGATTTAGACATATGACATCTGAGAGAGGACATTGCAGTTCAAATCTGGAAAACACTTGGTTTAACTAGCGTCTTGACCATCAAGAACAGTAGAATCTGGGCTCTGAGGTAGAGACCAAGTATTCAAAGAGGTAGAAAAACTGGACTATCTTCTTTAAAGTTGGGAAGATTGGTTTATCTTCCCAATCTGGTTGGAGATGGAGGACATCCATGCAAAAGATAAATGACAATACAAGGCATCATGTGGTCAGTGTTGTTTTGAGTAGGACTGTAGAATCTACAACTTTTATGTCTATGTACAGCAAAGAAGCAGATGAGGATACACATAGAAGCTCAGTGTCAATGGCAATGGCATCATCAAGACTGTTAAATAAAAATTAGCCTTTGATACTTGAAATGTCAGTTGGAGAGAAGAACATACTCTGGAATATATGGTGAAAGAATAGTCTCTATCATTTGACAGTTTAGAATAGTGTGTACACAGACAACTTCATCCAAGTATTCTCTTGAAGCTTGAAAGAGAATAAACTCTGGACAATTAAAGAAAGTGCTGTTTTAAATATGAATCCCCCAATTGTTAAGGTGTGACAGGGCAAAATTACTAGATTCAAAGTAGGGCAATAAAAACATAGAGTACTCTAAAGGGAAATGAAGAAACTGCGAGTTTCCAGTTCTTTCTCTGAGAATATCATCTCCAAGGTCATGCCTGCATATCCCTTCTCTCAGCCCCACTCTTCTCTATCCCCACTCTTTGTCTCTTTGGTGGTTCCATTAGAGGCAGAGCACTTGCTTAGAAAGACCAAGAGCCTGATCGCAGAAGATAAACATTTTTTTTAAAGATTTATTTGAGAGAGAGAGAATGCACAACCGGGGGGTGGGGGGTGAGGGTGAGGAGGGGCAGAGGGAGAGAGAGAGAAGCAGGCTCCTGCTGAGCAGGAAGGCTGATGCGGGGCTTGATCCCAGGACCCAGAGATCATGACCCAGCTGAAGGCAGATGCTTAACTAATTGAGCCACTCAGGCGCCCCTAAACGTTTACTTTTAAACCTCTAAGCAAAAGGCCTCACACATAGTAAGTATCTAATATTGATGTAATCTGGAGAAGGAAAACACAAGGAGGGTCATTTATCATGGCTTAAGCTCAAAACACAACAAAACTGCCTATCAAAAATGAACATAAGTAAAAATATCTGTAAGAACTTAAAGTCTGGTATTTGAAGAGTTTGGTCTCCGATCCAAAATGATTTGCCTTCTCTTGAGGTTATGAAAACTCCATTAGCTTCCTGATGTGGTACTTCCTTATCTCCCAGAGAACACCTCTGTAAACATGGTATGAAAGAAAATCCCCACCTTCCCACTCCAATAGAAATGGTTTGAGTGGGCTAGGAGCAGGGCCAATTTCGTGTCCTTGTGATCCACTGTGCAAGCTGACTTTTCACTGGATGACTCTGAATAGACCCCAAAAGGATTTGATTTGAGTGAGTGTGCTGTAACTGGAGGCAAGGCATAAAGTTTACATGGGATGACTTGGTTCAGGGGTCAGTGCCAACTTCACCGGGTGCATTGTGTATCTTATAACAGGAATGGATTTATGCTACAGAGTTTGACACCTGTGGCGCCAGAAGATAAACAAAACTACAAGATCATATATGAGAGTTGGTCTTGCAGGAAAAACAGGAGAACATGTGGCTGGCTAAGCTCTTTCAAGATCAGGCAGGTACTGACAATGGCTTCATCTTGGATGTTCATGCCCCTCCAAAATAGCAGCAGTCAGGTGCAATCAGCAGCAGATCGGGCCAACCAACTCTGGCTGTGTGCTTGGTTTTCTGGTACCATTTAGGCCTAGCTCATCAAAAGGCTGATGGCTCATCAGCAAGGCAGCTCACGCATGAGAAACTTGCCAGTGAGGAGAGTGAGACCTACTCTCGGTGTGTTCTTTGATAGAGGGAACCGTTGGCAGTGAACTAGAGTGAGAACTATGTTTACTAATCGGAGGGAATTTGTTAAAGTAACACACATCCAAGTTTGACACCGGTTACCAGAAAAAGCTATTCTGGGACAACCAAAGAAAGGTTTAAATTGGACAGAATTTCATAAAGAAGAGATTTAAGTATTTGAGGCTTAAGGAAAGAAAGCTTTCTTTTCTTCTGGATAATCTGTGCAGCTATTGCTTTTTCAGATTTATGAAGCTACAAATTTCACATTTATACATGAGTATTTGGTCCATTTTTCTTTTGTTGCTATCTGGCAGTAAAGAAGAATAATTATATGTGTGTGTTGGCATCATAAACACCTTTCCTGATTAGTTTGAGAAATCCAGAATTTGAAAACCATTTTTTTTTCTCTTTAGATTTGACTATATGGAAATAGGAGGGCTCCAATTTCTGAAAACTTGGATTCTTGGGTTTTCTTGACTGTAGTTGATCAACTTACTTCATCCATGTAGTAGCTAATGAAGCCAAGTTCACATGGTCAGAACCACCTTTTTGTGAAATCTCAGTGACCAGTTGAATGGACCTTGACCTAACTTTCTGTGTGTGTGTGTGCAGGGGTGGGGGGGTGGGGGGATCATGTTCCCAGAAGATGCTCTTGTGGAGCATCTTAGGCAAGCCTGTATTTGGCTTGCTTGTCCACACTGCCCTTGCCACCCTGCCCCTGGGCAGCCTCCTGTCTATACCCAGCCAGTCTGTAGGTTTTTTTCTTACTGACTTTGTAAAGAGATAACTTAGGGGAGTCAAAAAAGCAGAGGAACCAGGAGCCAGGGCTCAAGTTCCAGCCCTGGTGCTACTTTGATTATATGACCATGAGCATATCAGTTGTTAACTTGGAGTCTTAGTTCACTTGTCTGTGAAACCAGGAGGCCTGACTCTGTACTTTCTAAGGAGCTTCAAATGCAAAATTCCTCTGATTTAATGCTTCCAAATTTGTCTCTATGTTCATGTAGCCTGCTTCTTCTTCATACCCCTCTCCCTATTGTAGAACTAACTTATCTTTAAAGATGGGGTTTTGGAGGCAGCAAAAGAGAAAGTGGGCAGCCAGTGAGGTGTGCTAGAGATGACTAGACATTCAGAGGTGATATTGATTAAAATTTCCACCATCACACAGCTAAGAGGCTGGCAGGGCTACTCTGCGCTTTCACATCCATGCCTTATGCTACCATTTGTGACTTCTCCCCTTCTAGGCTATTCTTTTTTTTTTTTTTGTAAAGATTTTTTATTTATTTATTTGAGAGAGAGAGAATGAGAGAGAGCACATGAGAGGGGGGAGGGTCAGAGGGAGAAGCAGACTCCCTGCTGAGCAGGGAGCCCGATGCGGGACTCGATCCCGGGACTCCAGGATCATGACCTGAGCCGAAGGCAGTCGCTTAACCAACTGAGCCACCCAGGCGCCCCTCTTCTAGGCTATTCTTAATGATCATTTTAATTTGATTCCACATGGATAAAATATGTTGAGAAAAGTCCAAGTTCACAGCAGGGTTTTAGCCAGCCCTTGAACCCTTTTCAAAAATGACACATATTTCTGCTTAGGCTTGTGGATTAATGCAAACTGTATTATGCATAATTCTATTTTCAGGAGCACGCAGTCAAGTTGGGGAGGTAAGACAGATATATATGTGTTAGTTTTATGTTCATGTTTCAAATAAAACTATGAATCACTAAGTCTAATTTTTCCAGGTTGATTAAAAAAATCCATAGCAATCTTGCTGCTCCCAAGGTGGATTTATTCCTTACCGTGGTTCAGAAGAAATCAGTAAGGGCTGGTGGGGATTATAAGGGTGATATGGATGCTGACTTTCAGCTCTTTTGCTTTTCTCTTGGAGGAAACAAATTCCTTCATTCATCAAACATTAGGGTGTACTATATGTCCAGCACTTTTTAAAGGCTGAGATATAAAATCTTTAGAGCCAGACACAGACTCGGATTCAAAGTTGGCTGTTCTCAAGATTTATGTGAACTTGGGCAAGTTAGTCACCTTCTTTTTTTTTTTTTTAAAGATTTTATGTATTTATTTATTTGACAGAGAGAGATGGAGAGACAGAAGCAGGCTTCCTGCCGAGGAGGGACCCCAATGCAGGGCTCGACCCCAGCACCCTGGGATCATGAGCTGAAGGCAGACGCTTAATGACTGAGCCACCCAGGCACCCCAGATTACTCACCTTCTTAAGCCTTAGGTTTCTCTTCTTCACAGTGGGAGACAGCAGTGCCTCCCTTCAGTGTTGTGAATATTAAATGTAATAAATTAGATATACCTGTATATATATGCCTGGTACTTGGAAGGCTCTCAGTAAGGGGCTATTGTTAAAAAAAATATATATATATATATATATCATTCCTGGTTCCCAAGGATCCTAAATATAATGGTAGAGATAGACACACAACATTAAATCTCATGAAAATCATGGCCTATTGTCAATGGCACCTCACTGGTCATGCTTGGAGCCAGGTGATCATTGGTCCTTCTTGCTTTTCTGTATCTTTCATGTCAGGGGTCACCTCGATGATTGTTTACTGCCTGTAGACATTTGTGACAGGCTGGCTGAGGTCCAGAGCAGGGCGTGGTAGACCTTTCATCATCTTGTATGACTGCCAGTAGGGAGAAGAGAAGAATTTTTTTTTTTTTTTGCCTCAATGTGTAATTCTTTCTAATGTATTCACTTAAAGTGGCTATTTCAGGACACTTGCTTTCTTCCAGGAATTCACAAACTCAGTTGATGGGCAAGGTAAGAGAAAGTGGCACTTTCTCTTCCCAATGAACTTCCCCAGCACTCTGCTGCACCTACTGGTTCTTTCTGCCAGTGCAAGCCTCACTCTGCAGAGGAATGCGGTGACAGTCCCATATAGGGAGGATGGACCTGACGTGACCTATCGAGTTTTAGGCTAAGTTCTTTACATGCATCATTTACTCTATTATACTATTATAATCCCTGCTTTACAGAAAAGGAGACTGAGGCCCAGAGAGGAAATAATGTGTCCATGGTCACACAATTTAGATTCGGGAATTCAGGGTTTAACTCTGGGCCTACTTCAGTGAATTCTCACCCCTAACTTAGTTAGAAAAGCTTAGAAAACTCATATACACATATATAAATATCGACAAACTTTCGTATGCTTAATCCCAGTCCTAGAGATTCTGATATAATTGTTAGCTTGCATAGGGTCCTGGTGTCAGCATTTTAGCCAAAACTTCTGGTATGATCAGCTGGGGTAGGAACCTTCGGCTTAACTCCAAAGTCACATTATACCACATTTCTACCCAAATAGTAGATTTACTTGCATTGAAGTATCAGGAAGTGCTTCCCAACCCACATTTTAAAAACAGAATTTTGGGGCAGTTTTGACCTTTGGAAAATTTTTTTTTTTTTTAAAGATTTTATTTATTTATTTGAGACAGCGAGAATGAGAGAGAGAGAGAGAGCATGAGATGGGGGAAGGTCAGAGGGAGAAGCAGACTCCCCACTGAGCAGGGAGCCCGATGCGGGACTCGATCCAGGGACTCCAGGATCATGACCTGAGCCGAAGGCAGTCGCCCAACTGACTGAGCCACCCAGGCGCCCTGACCTTTGGGAAATTTTTAATCACTCCTGTAGTCCTTTCAGTGGACAAGCATTTTTATGCTTCTGTGATCTATCAAGCTTAGAGGGAATATTTGTTATTACAAATTCTAAGGGAAGAGAAGTCAGAAAAGATTTTCTTGGACCCTCACTTTTCTAAATCTCAGTCAGTCAGAAATGCTCTCTGACTGCCCATCATTTCTAGAGGAAATTTTGGCTGATGGTCAGCCTTCTCTCATCTACCCTCTTGGTGATTTCCTCTTGGGTCTTCTGAACTTTGGTTGAATTTCTGTGCCCCACTTGGTTACCACAGGGAATAGTGCATGGGCCTTAGAGTATAAGAGCTACAACCTGTGTCCCGATGATAATTTGACTTAGTATGGCATTCCTTTGGAAACAGATCCAGACATTGCTATCCAGACATTCAACTGAGTCCCATATAGTAACTGCCACTCTGCTTCCACAGACACTGTAAAACTCAGTTCTAACAAAAATCTCCTGTCAGGGTGGTCAGGCCCTGGCTCTTAGCATCTGGCTCTTAAGGTGCATGAGGGCAGGCTATGCTGGTTATTTATGTCCTTTGATATGTCTAAGTATGTTTTTTTTTCTTCTGCATTTAAAAGTAGGATTTTGAAAAACCAAGTGTTTTTAGCTATAAGGCAGTATTTCCACATTTCCATTATTAAGTGAAGCACACTCTTTGGGATTAGAGGTAATTTTCATCTGAGTTGGCAAATTACTATGGGCATCACTTATAGGAAATCTCTTGGAATTGAAAAAAAAATGTATAGTATTTTATTTTTTTTAATTGACGTAAAGATACACAAGAAATTATTAACAAGTTTTTGTCACTAGAGAAAAGGATGAGAAAATGTGGAGATATTTATTTTCACTTTATATTCTCTCATCATCATTATAACTGCAAACACATTGAAAGTAGTATTTATTACTTTTTTGGTGCTTGATTGTGTATACTATTTTCTTACTGCATTTATCATTTACTATTCACAGTAACCATATATGATAAATACTACTGTGCCATTTGGATCCATTCAACTGTAAGTAGTATCAGACTGCCTTAAAAAACAAAGAAATTTATTACTTTACATTGCAAGAAATTCCATGGTAGAGTAGCTGCAGGGGTGATAAATTCAGAGATATCAGGATCTAATGTTTCTGTCTTCTTGCTCTGCCAATGTTCACATGGCTGGTGGTCCTCAAGCAAGCTCCGCCCGTGGTCCTGAGATAGCTGCTGCATCACATCCACACGTGGCAGCGTGTTTCTTCCCCAATGGGTCTCTTGTTATAAACCTTTCCCAGAAGCCCTCCACTTCCCAAGATAGTACACATAATTGCTTTACATGTCCATGCCTAAACCAGCCATCCATTGCAAGGAGAAAGGGACCACCATGGTCGGCTTCCAGGCAAATCAAGCTTCATTGCTTTCCTGAAGCATATGGAGGAAGAAGGTGGAAAACTGAAAAAAAAAATTACTTAGTGTTAAGAGAGCAGTTTTGAGCCAGAGGAAAAACATTTTCAAACCCATGCACAGACAGGGCTATTGACTGAGAGTATTTATAAGTAATTTGCATTGGTACATATCGAAATTGCCCCAGGCCTCCTTAAGGACCATAGTTTGGGAATTGTCCCCTTACTCTCATCACCAGGATCAGAATTCTGTTACAAATAAGGAAGCGATGGATTCGATTACTAATTGTCTGCTAGACTGTTATTATCCAAATGTTTACAGATGAGGAAATAGAGTAAAAGAGGTCTGGTAATTTCTTCCAAGGACACATGGTTAATACATAGTAGAGCTGAGCCTTAAAATTAGATCCGCTTGCTGCAGAGTCTATCTATGCTTTAACCACTGTTAAAAAACAAAATTCATATGAGTAAATTGTAAAGATCTTATTGGCTTTATTCATTGATTTGTGAATTGGGCAGTATCCACTCTAGCAGATAGAAAGAGGCTCTGAGAAGCTACACAAAATGGAAGACTTCACTGATAGAAGGGAGCAGGAACAAGGAAGTTATATTAGGCACAAAATGGGTTGGTTATTGCAAAGTTACTTTCATTTAGAGGATGGTAGGGGTCTGTCAGTCAGATTACCTAACTAATGCTGATTAGGAGATTCCTGATTGACCGGTTTAAGATTCCATGTCTGGGAGAGTGGAATCTGTAAGTCTCAGTGTGGTGCTTAGCATAAACATAAGAGATTTAGTATAAGTGACTCCATTTTGGGTCTGTTGTCTTGTTTTTAACACTACTATGATACTCTGCCTTTTTCTATGCTATCATTTATTACCTCTTTTTCAACATGTATTGCTTTATTAAGAATTAAAATGATTCTTTTAAAAAATTGTGCTTGTAATTTGTAATCAGTTATAACTGTAGCTCCTCTAGTCTGGGAACTTGGGAAAACTATTTAAGCTTTTTGGACTACATTTCCCTTATTGTTGAAATGAGAGTGCTCAGCTGGATGAGAGCTAACATCTTTTCTAGCTCTAAATTCCTTAGTATATGGTTCTCACATGAAAATCAGTCAGAGTAGAGATTTTAAAAAAAAGCTTCACTTGTACAAATAATATTGTCTATGAAAAAAAGCAATAGAATTTTTAGAAACAAATGTGAGTCTTTCTGTAAAATGCATCTGCTTATTTGCCACCAGTGCAGATGGTGGTATATAACCCTTTACCACTAGGGATTTGGCCCTGATATCCTAGGGTGGTTTTTCTTTTCTCTCCTCTTTATCATGGTACTATCTCTTCCAAGGATTCAGCTCTTGAGGTGTGTATATGCCTGGAAGCCCTTCTGCTGGTGGCTGAGCTGAGAGCTGCTCCACAGGACCCACCAGAAACCTTAGTTTCCACACTGTGTAAGGAAGGACAGCGCAAGTGAGCAGATAAAGGAACTTGGGTCTAGGGAATATGTCCACTCAAGCAAACGTATACTGCTTGCCCTCCCTGCAACTTCCAGCTGAGATCAACCTTCCCAAACCTCCTTCCAGGGACTTGGAATAGGATGATGGGTAAAGACAACTGGCCCACCCAGCATTAAAGGGTAGAGTAATGGGAATAGGCAATAGGGGAGGAAAAGGAAAAGGGTTGAGATATGTGCATGTGTGTGTTTTATTTTTTTCTCATTTCTAGAAAAAAAAGGAATATTTACATAAGAGGAGAGAAAGGTTTCGCAGTTTTGTTCAGACCAATATGAGAATTTTAAATTGAAATTCTGGGCATTAGCAAGGCAATATTCATATCTGCTAAGGGACTTTCGATGTTGAAATATCTATAGACTTTACCATTAGACAAACATAATATTGTTCAACCTCTCATCTCAAAATGTGGAAAATCTGACGCATGTTAATTGGTAGTAGAGATGTTTTCAGAATTGCCATTAATTGCAGAGTTAGATATGCATTGCCTCTATGCCAAAAGTAATCATAAAGTTAGTAGCAGATAACAAGCAAGACTTAGTGTAAACTTTATTGAATTTGTTTGCCTCCCTCCTGTTAACCAATAGAAGTCAGGGACATATTCAGAATTAAAGAAGAAAATCATCCATGTTTATTCATTCTGCCATTTATTGTGGAGGAAGAAGCCCTGTGTATGGAGAGAAAAATTTAAAAAACGTATAAACGGTAGCAGCCAACAATAAAATCAATATTGAAAATGCAATTTAAGGAGATGGTTCTCTCACTGTCGCTGACAAAGAAGGGGTTTTAGGATCCCTTGCTCTGGGTAACTGGGAAGGTTCTGGTTACTTTGAATGTGAGTTGCTGGTACCCTGAGCCAGGCACAGCTCCCATGACATTCATTTCACAGTAACTGAATTGATTCTTGAATAGTTATTCCAGAAGACTAAAGCAAGCATGTGCTTTTGGATTAAGTTATCCAGGTAGTGCTCTGATTTCCATTTTTCTTCCCCATACAAATTAAAGACAAAATTCTGTAGGTGATGGGAGAAATAAGATATGCCCCACATTGTCACCAAATTCTGTGTAAGATTTGTCCACATTCCCATAGACTGATCAAGACTTTGGATTCTGGCCCTCTTTGAAAGTCATGCCCCACGACACATGCAAAGTCTTCCTTCAGTCAAACCAGGGTGGTCCTTCAAAGACTCTGAGAAGGCAGCTGCTACCCAGAAAGCCCTTTTGAATTGCAGAATTTCAGGCACTCACACCTCTTAATACAGCACCAAAGACAGCTTAGCTGCCTCACAGCCTCCAATGTGCTGGTACAGCTGTGAAGGAGCTAACTTTGGCAGCCATAGATCATGGACGCTTTGTCTTAGTTTCTCTCAGAATAGCTTTTCATCAGGAGACTCTTAACATCTCTCAAAACAAATGCAGGAAGAAAGGAAACAAACATAAATAGGTACTTTAAAGAAAGATATATTTTGAATCTTTGGGTTTTGATTTATAGCTACAGTGTGTGGAATCCATCATTTCTGGTTTGTGAACAGTTCGATGTGGTAGAAAGAGCAGTAGATTTGGAGTCAGAGCAATTTGAATTCTAGGTCTGGCCTTGTCTATAGCCCTTCTACGCTTAGTTTAGCTTCTTTGACCTTGGTTTCCTCATCTGTAAAATGAGAACATTTGGCCAGATGATCTTTGACCTAATGATTCTATGAAAAGTGAATGTTGGAAACACATGTTCACCTTCTCCAGTTACCAGCTGTGAGTGTGTGACTGGACCAAATGGCACTAACTGTCGAAACGTTTTAGGCTGAAGGGAAAGCATTCTGAAATGGGACAAGGGCACCTCATGTTGAAACCTGGAGCTGGTTAACTCTCCAAGGCCTGGGCCAACCTTTGCTTCTGCCTCCCACTCCTATTTGTTTCAGCTGGAACAAGAGGCACTCATCCAAGAATAAATATACCTGAATGAATACCTTTTGATAGGTAGCATTATTAACAGTTATAAATCAGATGCTTGCCAAAACATTTTAACTTTATTTCTTGTAATTGATCTAAAATTGCTATCTAGCTTACAGTCTCACAGATAACCCAATCTCTTCCAGTTTACATCTGTCTGCTTTGGGTAAATAATGGGTTGTGTCAGAGTTCAAACTCCCTATCAGGACCATCTCTCTCTTCTCGAGGAAACCCCCTGGTAGCTCTCCTTCCTCCACATGGCTTCTGGTAGAAGGAAGCTTACCCTTCTTGAACATGGCCATTGGGAGATGGGTCCTTGGTTTGAGCAGTCCTCCAGGTCCTTTCTGACCTCTACTGGGTTGTAGCTTTTCCTTCTTGGTCCCCTGGCAACCTGCATTGGTTTCTAACAGACGTGGTTGATTCCACTGGACTTTGGAGACCTCATGTTAACATCTGACGCTTTGCCATTAATTCTGGATTTGAGGTACTGGAAATTTGTGAATTTATTTCTTTGAACTCCAGACCTTGTTTGGTCCACCAGTTTTTTAGTACATGTCCCCACTTTGGGCAATAGGAAATTGTGAATCTCCTACATACCACCTAAGATCTGGGGAATCAGTGACATTATATCAGGTTCTTGCCTTCTGCCAAATTATTCCATGTTACAATTTCTAATCTACTTTAGCCTCCCTCACCTAATCTCACATTAGTACAGGGCATCTGGTGGAATTGTCTCCTCCCAGACTTCTAAATAGGAAGACTAACCCAAGGCTCCTGCTGCCCTGGCTCATTGTGAGAGTGCAGTGATTGATCAGTGGTGACTGGCACAGACGGGGAAGATAGAAGTGGTTCCCTCATGCTCCATATTTGCCATAACTTCTGCATTTATAGCACTGTAGCTCCTATCTTTGAATTGACATATTTCCCAAGTGGGGCTGGTAAGTATACAAAGGACATGAACTGGGGCAGTGGTTCTCAAACATTAACATGTAAACAATTACCTGGAAGGCTTGTTAAAACACATTTCTGGGCCCCACCCTTGGTTTCTGATTCTGTAAGTCTAGAGTGGAGACTAAGAATTTGTATTTCTAATAAGTTCTCAGGTGATATTGATACTGCTGGTCCTAGGACCATACTGACCTAGAATCTTCAGGTTTAGAGTATAAAGATTGTGGTAAAAGCCATGCAATTTCTATGTACAACTTTCTGCTTGGAAACCTGAAGATACATAGTTTTTCAATCAGAGGGATGTTACTAGGATCTGGATAGAGAATAAGTATTAAAAAATTAATGTGTAAGCCATCAATTTATATTATTACATTAATTATGTTCCAATGATTTCTGTCTTTTTCCTTGATGCATTCCAGATTACTACCCTACAGTGAGGGTAGTTATAACCAAGGTATGATTTGGGGTCATTAAGAGGACTTTTTTTAGCTTTATGTCTAAAATACCTAGGTTACCTCTGAGCTCAGGTCCAAGCACCTCTACACTTGCTGCAAGAGAGAGCAGGGACCAACCTATCTGTGGCACAGGCTTAACATATTAGTTTTTTCTTGTATTGTATCCTGTCTGTTATCTTCTATGCTTCAAACACAAACTTCCCTATTAAACATTTTTAAATTAACAGCTTTATTTGTATACCATAAAATTTAACCTATTTTTAGACACAATTCAATTATTTCAGTATATTTACAAAGTTGTACAAGTGTCATCACTGTCTAATTTTGGAACGTTTTTATCAGCTCCTAAAAAACCTCATGCCATGTACAGTCATTTCTCTTCCACTCTTTGTCCTAGACAACTACTAATCTACTCTCTGTCTCTCTATATTTGCTTTTACTGGACATTTCATGTAAGTGGAATCATAATATGTATTCTTTTGTGTCTGGCTTCTTTCTGAACACAATGTTTTGGAGGTTCATCCATGTTGTAGCATGTATTGGTACTTCATCAAACGCTAACTTCTATCAAACCTTTTGATGTGTACACCTCTTTCTTTCCATTTCTGCTGCGACTCTTCGAGTCTAGGTCTTGGTTACTCAAAGTGTAGTCCCTGGCCAGTTGCATCAGCATCACCTGGGAGATACTCCATGCAGACATTCAATCAGGATCTTCATTTTTACAAGATTCCCATGGGGTTTTAGTGCATATTGCAGTTTGAAAAGCTCTTCCCTAGAAAAGGTCTTCATCCCTGTTGGAAGGCATTTGAGAGCAGCCTCCCACTACCTCCTTCCCTCCACTCTCCCCACCAGAGCACCCAGCACGCTGCTGACTAGTCCTGAGATTAGTCATCAAAGGACACTCCCCCACTACCATGCTCTATTTCTTAAACAATATAAGTGGCTTTCTGTTAGCTGTTTTAAGTGCTGAGTCTCTGTCACTCAACTGTGCTAGTCAAGGCTTCCTAAGGCAGCTTCTCTATACCTACAGAAACTTCTCAACCTCAATGCTCCAACAAAACCTTTCAGTTATTGACAAGCCAGAGAATTATTGCTAGAGAATAAGGGTTATTTCTTGTAGGTCACGATGTTGGTTACTAGAAGGGTCCTGGCTATATTGTAGGCATTTTATAAATTCTGCACGAATGAGTACAAGGCCAGAGGCAGGATAATAAAGTTTTCCCAAAAGGAAAGAAGTGACTCCAGTAGAGCTTGCATATGGAAACTGTTAAGGGAAAAATTAAAATAAAAATATAACTACTACAACCATCCTGATATTTATTGAATACTGTATGAAATCTTTTGTGTATGTTATATTGTACAATTTTCAGTCGAACTCTATGAAGTAAGCACTATTGTTTTAGTGAGCTACTCTTATTCATTCCTGTGGATTAGGAAACTGAAGCTCAAAGACATTGTGTAACTTATCTAAGACATACAGCTAGTTAAATGCAGAGCTAAGATTGAAACCCAAGTTTCTGTCTCTAATGACTATGCTGTCTCTCCATATTGATAAAGGAGAATTTCACCAAAGGGAGTATTGAGACATGATGGAGATAACTAGGGTCTTAGAGGTCATAACTATTTTTCCAAGTCAGGAAATGTTTCCACGGGCAATATTCCTGTTTTCATTGGAACACCGGTGAGATTTAAAGTCACTTATGAATTTCCTCCTTTGCGTCAGAAAACATTCAAAGGGAACAACCCAACGGATACAGATGGACTCCACCAGCTTCCTAGGCCAAGTTCTTCTCGTTCTTGTTGTGAGTGGCCTAGGTGGACTGACTCCTCTCTCTCAATGTAATACCTTCATGAGATGACCAGGATAACAAAGGATAAACTCCTCTGGCACTCTAAGATTAGAGATTTAGGTAGAAGGTAAACTCATCCAGTCAGCTGCCTGCCCAGGTGTAATATGTAACTTGCTTCTATGGAGTACCAATGTTTTCAGTATCATTAGACTATACAAACCCTGAAAAATGTTTATTTCCCTGTTCCATGTTTACAGTTACTGCTTAGCAATTCACATTTCTTTCTAATGGTTCCTAAGTCACTAGACCAAAAAATATGAAGACTTCCTATAGCTCACAGCTTCAAATATGATTTCCATAAATCTGCTCTCAGAATGAAGTAGAATGGGGGAATGTAGGAACTTGGAGCCAGGAGAGATGGTAGGGACAATCCAGTTCTGAGGTCTCCAAAGGGCTCCTAAGTAGATGGCCATCTGTGGAGGTCTTTTTCAGCCACCATAGGATGAGGGGAGTGTATTAGAATTCTGTTGTTATGTGACAAATTACCATACATTTAACAGCTTAAAACAATGTCCATCTTAGTAGCTCATAGTTCTATAGGTCAGAAGTCTGACATGGCATGAGTGAGTTCTCTGTTTAGGATGTCACAGGCTAAATAAGGGTGTTGACTGGGTTGAGGTCTCTAGAGGCTCTGGGAAAGAGTCCACTTCCAAATTTATTCTCTTTACCGTTATAGGACTGAGCTCCCTATTTCCTTGCTGGCCATCAGCGGGGGCTGATCTCATCTCCTAGAGGCCACCAGTATTCTTTGCCATGTGGTCCCCTCCATCTTCAAGCCATCAATGATGTGTTGAATCTTTCTTGTGTTTCAAGTCTCTGTCTTCCTCTTTGGCCATCAGCCAGAGCAAACTCATTCTTGAAGGGTTCATATCATTAGGTCAGGCCCACTCAAATTATCTTCCTATCTTGAGTTTGGTGGATTTGGAATCTTAAATACATCTCCAGAATTCCTTTACACAATACTCAGATTAGCGTTTGACTGAATATCTAGGAGAGAGTGTATGTACACTGGGGCTAGAAATCTTGGGGTCCGTCTTAGAATTTTGTGTACCAGAATTTTATGTACCATAGAAGTAATCCAGGTGGGGTTAGACATCCCATTTTGCTTCAGTCAGAGTTGCCTTATTTTGATGGGTTTTCTGTATTGTACCTTCATGCATATTTTTTCAGTGAATAAACAGTTAATTTGATTTATTTTATTTAGTTATCTTTTTAAAGATTTATTTACTTACTTTTTAGAGAGAGAGCGCGTGTGAGTGGGGGAGGAGGCAGAGAGGGAGGAGAGAAGCAGACTCCCCCCTGAGGGCGGAGTCCAGCTACACTCAATCCCACCACCGAGATCATGACCTGAGCCAAAATGAAGAGTCAGAGGCCCAACCAACTGAACCAACCAGGTGCCCCTTAATTTGGTTTAAATAATGTACCCTCTCCTCTCTCTGGCTCATAACCTATACTATTTCCTTCATTTCACAGATGAGGACACTGAAACTCAGAGAGGTTATGGTACGTCATAGAGACCAATTTGGTTAGTGGGACTGCATGGTAGGCCTTCTGACTCCTGGGCCATTGCTCTATCCCCTGAGCACTACTGCTTTACCCTAAGAAAGCTCCTTTGATCTTTTCTCATCATCAAACTACCCTGAATTTCACATTAACTTAAGTAGTCTTCTTTATGATCCCAGAAAGGTGGATTATTTCCTTAGGCTCTGTCTAATGCAAACCAACATGAATATATATCTGTGTGTTAAGGTACTGCATGGAATAATTATGGACATTACCAGGGGAGGTAATTAATTTCTTACAAGGGGATAGGTAATCACCCAATGCCTGCATGCTTCCTAGCTCTGCCACAGGTTTCCTCTTCCTGCTCTGAGCTTTTCCTTGTGCACAGTGAGCACTCCCATACAGCTCAGGAAATGCCAGGAGTTGAATTGGAGATATGATTTGCTGGGCAAGAAATATAAGAGAACATTGTGTTCTGTGATCTTTCTCTGAAGTCCAACCTGTGCCATACTCAGGGGTAATGGCAGTGGTAGCACACGGTCATTGACAAATCCCCACTGACCTTAATTGCCCAGGCATAAGTCACTCAGTGGTTCCACTAGTTAAAATGTACCATTAACGCTGCTCCCTGAAGATGGGATGTGGTAACTAACCTAGGCAGGGAGCTTGAGAGCATGAATCTTCCCCAAACTCTGGGTTCTCATATTCACACTCACTGTTGCTCTTTCCTCTTGTCAAAGTACGCAACCAAAAAGTCGGGAAAACAGACAATCAGTAGTAACTGTTGCTCTATGAAGATTGGGCAAAAGCTATGCCCATTCAAAAATAGTGTCTCTTAAAGTTTTTGGATTACAACCCGCAGTAGGAACAATATAGCATTAAATTCAGTATGCTATACTCATGCATGTGTATGAATACACATAAATAAATTAAAAGGAAACACATTTTTTAAAGATTTTATTTATTTATTTGAGAGAGAGAGAGAAAGAGAGCATGAGTGAGGTGGAGGGACAGAGGGAGAGGGAGAATCAGGCTCCCCACTGGGCAGGGAGCCTGATATGGGGCTTGGTCCCAGGACCCCAGGATCATGACCTGAGCTGAAGGCAGAGGCTTAACTGACTGAGCCACCCAGGCACTGTGGAAACAAAATTTTACCGAAGTAAAAAATACTAGTGGTATTTTTTTATTCAAAACTATTTTTTAAAATACTGGTTGATATATATTAATGATTGTAGCCTGGTCAGAAAAGGAGCTCTTGGATCCTCTTGAAGGCTTAGTGAGTCTGACTGCTAATCCACATTATCCCCACGGTGAGCATTATACCTGGGTCCTGAAGATTAAAGTTATCCCTGAGAAGGGAGTGTAGAATGCCAGGACTTGAGTTTCAGATCTCTGGTTCATGTGTGCAATGTTGATGACATGATTTATCCTGACTTAATGTATCATTCATTCAATTATTGAATAAATTTCTAGTGAGAATTACTATATTCAAGATGGTGGGCATGATGACCTCTATAACTCTAGCTTATTGAGAAACTGCTCTGAATTATACATTATCTTAATTCATGTTGATGATCTCTAAAAGTGATTATTAGTATTCTTCCAATCTCACAGATGAAAAAAATAAGGCTTAGAAGTTTTTGACCTGCCTAAGATGGTGTAAGTGTTGGAGGCTGTTGGTCAGAGAGCAGAGTTCTTGTTCCCCTCTATGCTCTGGGCATTGGAAACAGAAAACATAGCATTTGGCTACTAGCCCAAGTTTTAAAGTTTACATTCAGGCACCCCTGAAAATATTTTAGGAAGGCCCATTCCATTGAAAACCCTGAAAGAAGAGCCTCTGTTCTTGCCCTCTAGCCTTTGGCATTCAAGGGACTACCTGGCCAAGATTAATCAACAGCCTTCAGAAGGGCTATTAGGACTGGGTGGGACATGGAGAGAGGATAGTTTCAGGAACCTTTCTGCCCTTCCCATTTCCCAGTGGCCTCTGCTGCTGTCCTGACCTTAGAGTGAGAGTGAAGAGTTGAAAAGGAAGTAGGTGAAGTGCCAGGAAGGGGATGAAGGGCATATGGGCAGAAAGCAGTAGGTCAAGTAGGCTGGGATTCCGTGGGAAGTTCTTACTTTCTGATTTCTGCCTCTTTCAGCCAAGCCAAACTCTACAGTGACACATATTTTTTTAGTTGTGTTTAGTTAGCATCCAATTAACAATAGCTAATTTGTGCTGTTTATCATTTTATGGACCTTTCTATTTGCTTTTGTCCTTTACAATGTACCGTATCAATTTATCTTCAAGCCTCTGAAACTCAGCTCTAAGAGGGAAGAGTAGTCTACTCTGAGTCAGAAAGACTGGGTTCTGCCCTGGGACTGTCATTTAAAAGTGGTTTGACTTTCTTTTTTTAGACTGTCTCCCCATCTATAAGGTGAAGATAATAATATTATCCACCCTCTGACCACACACGGTGTATTGGATAATGATGCAAAAGCAGTTTTGCAAGATATTAATCTTTGAAGGAAGAAGACTTTCAAATAGTTTCTAGCTACAACTTGATTGGCCTAAAGGTATTAATTTACATACATTAATATTTTTAATTCTGTTAGGGGGCTGGTTGCTAAGATAAGATTTCTGTTTTCAAGGAAAGCTATGCACTGTAGAAACCATGACTCTAATATTAAAGTTGACTAATTGAACCACTGCAGACATGTCCTATCCTCAGGCAGTACCAGAAAAAATACTGGCTGGTTTTGCTGAAATCGTGAACATTCCCTTTTGTCAACCATGCCAGTGTGGTTGGAACACAGTGGATGGGAAGGGAGTGGAATGAAATTGAGGTGGGAAATGTGGGCAGGAGTTTCATCTTGTGGGACTTTGTGTAGATCATGGAAGGAAACTGGACACTGTCCAAGTGCAATGGGACACTAGGTAGATAAAGCTATTAGGTGCTCTTTCTCCTGGTCAGAGTGTGAGGGTGGAGGACAGTTTGGAGGGAATGGGGCCTCCTCCATGTGAGAAGTCTTCCCCGGTGGACAAAGATAATCTATCTACCCTCAGGCCACCAGCTGCTCGATGATACTGACCTCCTACTCTCCTGCTACCTCCTCCCCAGGGGGAATGTGGTACACAGGGGCAAGAAGAGACTTGGGTGCATCTACCCACAGCTTCTATACAAGGAAGGGTCTTTTCCTCTTACCCCCTCATGACCTCTGGGATCTGTTTTGACTTGCTTCCCACTCAAGGGGAAAAGAAAAAGCCTGAGCAGAGTTGAAGGAGGAAACTGAAAAATACTTCCAGCAACTACCCCTAGTTCTCAAGGTAAATGAAAAATCCTCTATGGTAGTAAATAAATGCCTCTCCCCTCCAAAGGTGTCCATGTCTTCATTCCTACAACTTGTGAATATGTTCCCTTATCTGGCAAAAGAGACTTTGGAGATATGAGTAAATTAAGGACTTTGAGAGGAAGACATTATCCCAGATTATCTGAGTAACCCCTAAATGTAACCACAGAGGCACTTACCAGAGGGCAGCAAGACAGTCAAAGGAGTAATCAGGAGATGTGGACCGAAGCAGGTTAGAGTGATGTACGGAAGGAATGCCGCTAGAAAACGCAGGAAAATGGATTCTCCTCTCCAGCCTCCAGAAGAAACCAACTCTGTCCACACCTTGACTTTAACCCAGTGAAATTGATTTCAGACTTTTAGCTTCTAAAACTCTAAGGGAATAAATTTGTATTGTTTTAAATCACTAAATTTGTGTAATTTGTTACAGCAGCCATAAGAAACTAATATATTCCTTTCCTAGGCTTTTCCTCAAACTTTCAAATGGCTAGATCTTACACTCATTCATTCTTAGCAGGGCTTTAGTCTTTTGGGAACTACATCATGGGGTATTGAAGCCTCCCAGAACTGGTTCTAGTCTCAGCTCAGCCATTGTCTGCTTAAGTAGCCTTGGGTCAGTTATTTACGCTCACTCTCCTCATCTGTAAAGTAGGGAAGGTAATAATACCTACCTTGCAGGTCAGTTGTAAGGTTTAGAGACAGTGTGGTAAGGAACATATCATGGCCGTGACACATAACTGGCCCTCATACATGAAATAAGGATACACTCTCACCTTCATAATGCTTTCTTCGCGGAGAACATGGGCCTGTTTGCGGGAGGGCAAGGGACCCTAGCTTTGGTTCCTGAATCTGAGCTACTTCTGTGGTACTAGGGGCTCTGGAAGCTGGACACTTCCAGAAAGAAACTTCCAATGAAAAGGTTATTTGTGAAACAAAATAAAAGAAGATAGGTGAGTGTCACCTGAAGAACTGACTTAAAATAAGCTCCATGTCCGGGAACATGTCACCTGTCAGAAAAACAAGTACCATATAAGGAGTTACATTAACCAGACATGGCAGGCAGACACCAACACACCTTTTCCGCCATGTGACTCATCACCAAGAGGGAGCTCAACCAGAAACAAGGGCAGATTGTTCTGTTATACCTAGCCTAAGGCTTCAGGAAGGAGAATACCCCCCCCCTTTTTTTTTTACCTCTCCCCATTTCTCCATGGACAACCTAGCTAATCTCGCCTAAAGCCAGTGCAAACTTTTCCTTCTACCTTCAAAATGCAACTTCCCCATCGGCCTGTTGTTTGTTTGGAAAATCTAATGCTATAATCTAGAGTCTTGCAGTTGGGGATGTCCTTGGAGTCCATAGACTTACGTAATGTTATACATAAGTAAATTGTGTCCTGTTATGTGACTTGTCAAAAGTTAATTGGACGGGCAGTAACAGATCAAGGGCTAGCTCTGAGCTCTGCTAAATCCTGCCTTTTGCTCATGCCCTGCAGCATGTGAGCAGTGACTTTGGACCCTTTAGGCATCAATGCTAAAATGCAGTGGTATTTAGTTGATCAGATTAATCAGCTGTCTCCTAGCAGAGAGCAGACCCAAAGAGCTGAATCTAATTTTTGAAGCTGAGGATGGGTTTGAGAGATGTGCAAGCTTCAAGGCACTGTGCCAGAACTAACTTCTCCACTTTCCCCAAGTCTTGCCTTGAGCTTGTTGGGTGGTTGAACTTCTGTCCTTATTCTCAGGCCATTTTTCTATTCTATTCATTAGTAAACCAGTTGTATTCTAGAGCTTCAAAGGAGCTTAGGCATAGATTCTAGACTTTCCAAAATTTTCAGAAGAAGAAAAAACTTCAGGTCACATCTAGTCTCATTGACTTTTTGCTCACAAATGAGCAAATTGAGCCTCCAAAGAGGTTAAGTGACTTGTCTGTGGCAGTACTGTCCAGTAGAACTTTCAGCAGTGTTAGAAACATTCTGTTTACTCTGTGCATTATGGAAACCACTAGCCTCATGTGGCTACTGAGCACTTAAATGTGGCTAGTACTACTGAGGAAGTAAATTTTTAACTTTATCTAATTTGAATTAATTTAGACCTAAATAGTCACATGTGGCTGGTATCTACCATATTGGACAACATAGGTCTAAGGACACAGAACTGGGATGCAACACTAGGTCACTTTGATTTTAAATTCTTTTCTTTTTTCATTACCCTCATACCGAACTCTAGGTTGAGGCAAACTTTTTCTGTGGAGCAGGAGCCTTATAAGGCCAGGTCCCTGGAAAAGCTTCCAAGGGAGCAGTAGTGGCTGCAGGTGGGATGTCACTAGTGGGGAAAAAATATATATCTTCTATTATTAGAATATAGGGACTTCCCAGGTGGGAGGGGAATAGAGAAGTTCATTCATTCATTCTTCCTTCAAGGAAATATTGAGTGTCCGCTATATGTCAGGTGAGTGCTAGCCACTGGGGACTACAATGATTACTTGACACGTCCTCTGATTAAGTTTCCTAAAGATGAATGGGGGAAAAGTGCCACATGAGTTCAGAGGTGAGAGAACCATTTGTTGCTGGTGAAAGTCCCCAGCTTCCTTTGGTAAACACTCCATGTCATGTTGCAGAAACACCTGCCTGTACAACCTCACTGGGTCAGTACTGATGAAGCCTGTGCTCACTCAGGCTTTATGTCTAACCTCTTAGGTAAACCGTGTATTTTCTTCTAGATCTAGACTGGTTTACTTCCATAAATTCATCCCAGAAGGATGTAGTATAATCACGGTTGGGAGGATGATCACATGGGCTTTTTAGGTTTTAGTTTAGTTTAGGATTAGTTAGGTCCAAGCTCTATAGAGAATAAGCCACAGCATTACTCTGACATCTGTATAATATAAATTTGTTCCATCCTTTCTTGTATGACAGTAAGTTCTCTGCAGACTATTTTGGACTCTTATTTAGGACTCTTAACATGCCTCTGTGTGTGTGTGTGTGTGTATGCACATGTGCATTAGGGGAGTGATGATGGTTAATACATAGTATTTTTAATGCTCATAAAATTTAAATATAGTCTGAAAGAGAGACAGGTATACAAATAACTAAAGTTCACAGAAAAGTGGCATAAAAGGTAGCCATGCCAGTCAGGAGGAGGAAGTAGTCACTCTTGCTGGACAGAAATCAGGAAAAAAAATTGTTATTGACAAAATATCCTTGGAAATAGTCTGTCAGAGGAAGATGGAGAAGAGCATTTCAGCTGAAGAAAATGGGAGAAGCAAAGAATCAGAGGTGGGAGAATTCAGAGAGGGAATGAGAAATAGAAATGGGAAGTTACACTATTTAATTAGAACAAGGAAACTTCAGATAGGGCAGTAATAGCCAGTGAGAAAGGAAACCTGGGGCCTGATTGTCAGGCTAAAGAGTTTGGACTTTACTGTAGTCAGTGGGGAGCCATTGAAAGTTTTTGAGCTTTGGAGTCATACAGTGAAGCTGAGTTCATGTTGATTAATCCAGTGACAGAAGGATGAATCATGGTGGGGAGAAGCTGTTGCTGGGAATCCATTCAGTGGTGATTTCTATAGTCCAGGGAATAGGTGATGTGAGTCTGAACAGGAGCAGTGGCAGAGGTAGATGGGTAGCTATTGTTTAGCTCTTTATCTGACTGAATGAAGGTAGAGGATGAGAGTTAGAAATGATGCTGAGATTCCAAGCCTAAATGACCAAAGAGATAGAGATAGCATGAAGAAAAATAAGGAAGTCAGGAGACAAGCTGGTTTAGGGGAAAAGTTGACCACCCTGATGGAAATGCCTAGCACAACAAAATGAGACATTGAGAGCTGGATGTCAGCCACTAGGGAGTAGTGGGATGGAGATGTAGCTCTCAGAGCTGAAGAGGAGGTTGTTCATGAATGAACCAAGTTCTCAGGAGGAGTAGGGGCCGAGGGTAAATCTTAAGAAATGGTGAAGGAGACACATGAAGGAAAGGAGTTTCAGGGGGAAGAACAGAAGAACAAAACACCTCAGAGCCAAGGGAGGAGAAGTGATACAGAGTGGGCTAGTCAATAAGTCTATATATCCAGCTCTTGTTGCTGGATCTTCTTTGATGAACAAGAAAGATGTGTTCCTTACCCTCATGGAGCTCACCATCCCCTGGATAAAACAGATGAAGCAAGTGAGCAAATAAACTAATCAATAATTTCAAATAATACAAGTGATGAGGAAAATAAGCTGGATGCTGTGATAGAGGACACGTCATCCTTTTAGACGGGTGGTTAGGGAAGACCTCTTTTACCAAATGCCATTTCAGCTAAAATGAGGAGTGAGAAGAACCTGGGTGTACAAAAAGGGTGAGGTAAGCTTCCTGGCAGAGGGAAGAGTCCAGCAGGCTAGAAGTGCTGGCAGATGGCCAGGGAGACTGGGGACTGGAGACTGAGGAGGAGAGGCATGTTAGATAAGACTGGAAGCGTAGGCAGGGGCCAAAAGATGTCGGCCCTCAGAATGAAATTTGGACTTTATTGTAAAAGCAAGGGTCACAGCATGAAACTGAAAACAGAGCTTAAAGAGAGTGCGAGTAGAGAATAGATAATGGGAGTCAGCCACAAGGATGGGATTGGTGATCTTCAAGGGAGTAGAGGAGAGGATGGTAGCTTAAGTTAGTCTACAATATTGGGGGATTTGAAGCATCTGGAGACCATTTCTTGGAGAAGTTTGGTGGTAATACGGAACTAGGAGATACGATATTCTTAAGGATGTCAGTCCAGACCATGCTCACCTCAGACACTTAAGTAGTCATGCCGAGAGTCACAAAGGCTTGTTTTTATCACTGTAGCTGAAGTCATAAAGGAGAAATGGAACACCTGGCCCCTGTTCAAAGCTGTTCCTGAAGTCCGCCAGGAAGGCATAGTAGACAGCCAGCATTCCTGTCAGATGTGAAGCCTAGAGCAGAAGTCACAAGCAGGGCCTGCTCAATTTCTGGTGAAGTGGCTGGCCTTTGCAGCTTGTAGCTGATGGCAAGGCCCTCAGGCTTTGGAGATGAATTAGGAAAGTCCCAGGCCTGGTTAGCCAGCTAGGGAACAGACTGTGCGATCCTGACTATCACTTCACACAGTGTGCTTGACTCATGGGTGTTGACAATTGCAGTGTAATTTTAATTATACTAGGCAGTATTTCATAATACCTCTGTCAACTGATATTTTGTAAAAGGCTATGAAGTTTTAATAGTTGGCTGTCTCAAGAGAGTTCTTAGCTTTTAAACCCTCGCTGAAGAGACTTGAGTGAGTTCTGGGTTGTAATTATAAGGGTTGAGAAGTGGCTGGGAATACTATAAATGCCAAATTAAAAAGAAACTCACCAACATGCAAGACCTGTTCAGGGAGAAGCACTCTGTCAACCCCATGCCTGCAGCCCCATGTCTTTATTTCCTGGGACAAAGGGCAGGAATCTGGTTTCTAGTTGCAAAGCCCTCCTAAGGAGGAGGAAGAACCAAAATTTGCCTTACTTGCCTTTCCTTCAAGGCCCAGGTTTATGTACTGGGGTCTTTGAGTGGAAATCCAGGGAGAAATCGGTGGCAAAGGGAGATGGGAGGCCCAGCAGCAGTGCACCCTGGTCCACCTGGAATAGTGTTTGTCAAAACTCCTGTGCCTCACTATCATTATCTTTTAATAGCCTATGCCCTGGCCTCATCCCTAAACCAAACACATGAGAATCTTTACTGTGGGGTCCAGGCTTCAAAATTAAAAACAAAGAAATTTTCTGTGGTAGGCTGAATAATGCCATCCACTCCCAAAAGATATCCACATACTAATCCCTGGAACCTGTAAATATTATTTTAAGTTTTTATTTAAATTCCAGTTAGTTAACATACGGTGTAATAGTAGTTTCAGATGTATAATATAGTGATTCAAAAATTCACAAAACACCTGGTGCTCATCACAAAAATGCACTTCTTAATCCCCATCACCTATTTAACCCATTACCCACACACCTTCCCCCTGGTAACTCTCAGTTTGTTCTCTGTAGTTAGGAATCTGTTTCTTGGTTTACCTCTCTTTTTTCCCCTTTGCTCATTTGTTTTGTTTCTTAAATTCCATATATGAGTGAAAGCATATGGTATTTGTCTTTCTCTGATTTATTTCACTTAGCATAATACTCTAGTTTCATCCACGTCATTGCAAATGGCAAGATTTCATTTTTTATGGCTGAGTAATATTCCAATGTATATATGTACCACATCTTCTTTATCCATTCATTGGTCGATGGACACTTGGGCTATTTCCATAATTTGGCTATTGTAGATACTGCTGCTATAAACATTGGGGTGCATATAGCCCTTTGAAGTAGTATTTTTGTATGCTTTTGGTAAATACTTAATAGTGTAATTGCTGGATTGTAGGTAGTTCTATTTTTAACTTTTTGAAGAACCTCCATACTGTGTTCCACAGTGGCTGCACCAGTTTGCATTCCCACCAACAGTGCAAGAGGGTTCCCCTTTGTTCACATCCTTGCCAACACCTGTTGTTTCTTGTGTTGTTGATGTTAGCCTTTCTGACAGGTGTGAGGTGATAGCTCATTATAGTTTTGATTTGTATTTCCCTGGTGGTGAGTGATGTTGAGCATTTTTTCATGTGTTTGTTAGCCATTTGTATGTTTTCTTTGGAAAAATGTCTATTCATGTCTCCTGATCATTTTTTTAGTTGGATTATTCATTTTTTGGGTATTGAGTTATTTAAGTTCTTTATATATTTGGATACTAATCCTTTATTAGATATGTCATTTGCAAATATATTCTCCCATTCTGTCAGTTGCCTTTTAGTTTGTTTATTATTTTCTTCACTTTGCAGAAACTTGTTATTTTGATGAAGTCCCAATAATTTATTTTTGCTTTTGTTTCCCTTGCCTCAGGAGACAAGTATCTAGAAAGAAGTTGCTATGGCCGATGTCAAAGTGGTTATACCTGTGTTCTCCTCTCAGATTTTTATGGTTTTATGTCTCACATTTAGGTCTCCCACCCATTTTGAATTTATTTTTTGTATGGTGTAAGAAAGTGGTCCCGTTTCATTCTTTTGAATGTAGCTGTCCAGTTTTCTCAACACCATTTGTTGAAGAGACTTTTTTTCCCATTGGATATTTTTTACTGTTATGTTGAAGATTAATTGACCACATAGCTGACCATATCTTTTCTGGGTTCTATTTTGTTCTCTTAATCTATGTGCCAGTACCATACTGTTTTGATCACTACAGCTTTGTAATATAACTTGAAGTCTGGAATTGTGGTACTTCTAGCTTTGCTTTTCTTTTTCAAGTTGCTTTGGCTATTTGGGGGTCTTTTGTGGTTCCATAAAAATTTTAGGATTGTTTGTTCTAGCTCTGTGAAAAATGCTGGTGGTATTTTGATAGGGACTGCATTAAATGTATAGATGGCTTTGGGTAGTATAGACATTTTAACAGTATTTGTTCTTCCAATCCATGAGCATGGAATGTCTTTCCATTTCTTTGTGTCCTCTTCAATTTCTTTCATCAGTGTTTTATAGTTTTCAGAGTACAGGTCTTTTACCTCTTTGGTTAGGTTTATTCCTAGGTATCTTATTATTTTTGGTGTAATTGTAAATGGGACTGATTCCTTAATTTCTTTTTCTGTGCTTCACTACTGGTGTATAGAAATGCAACATATTCCTGTATATTGTTTTTATATCCTGCAACTTCGCTGAATTCATGTATCAAGTCTAACAATTTCTTGGTGGAGTCTTTTGTTTGTTTGTTTGTTTTATAGAGTATCATGTCATCTGCAAATAGTGAAAGTTTGACTTCTTCCTTGCCAATTTGGATGCCTTTTATTTCTTTTTGTTGTCTGATTGCTGAGGCTAGGACTTCCAGTACTATGTTAAATAACAGTGGTGAGAGAGGACATCCCTGTCTTATTCCTGAAGGTAGAGGAAAAGCTCTCAATTTTTCCCCATTGAGGATGCTATTAGCTGTGTTTTTTTCATAGATGGCCTTTATTACTTGTAGGTATGTTCTTGTTCCCTTTATCTCTACTTTGTTGAGGGTTTTTATTATGAATGGATGTTGTACTTAGTGCTTTTTCTGCATCTATTAACATGACCATATGGTTCTTATCCTTTTATTAATGTGGTATATCACATTGATTGATTTGTGAATATTGAACCTCCCCTTGCAACCCAGGAATAAATCCCATCTAATCACGGTGAATGATTTTTTTAATGTATTGTTGGATTCGATTTGCTAGTATTTTATTGAGAATTCTTGCATCCATGTTCATCAGGGATATTGGCCTATGGTTCTTTTTATTTAGTAGAGTCCTTATTTGGTTTTGGTAATCAGGGTAATGCCAGCCTCATAGAATGAGTTTGGAAGTTTTCCTTCCTTTTCTGTTTTTGGAATCATTTGAGAAGAGTAGGTATGTGAATGTTATTTTACATGGCAAAAGAGACTTTGCACATGTGATTGAGAATCTTGAGATGAGGGGATTATCCTGGATTATCTGCTATAATCACAGAATTCCTTGTAAGAGGGAGTGTCAGAGGCAGAGGGAATGACAGTGAAAACTGAGGCTGAAAATGGACAAAGGGGCCACAAGCCAAAGAACATAGGCAGCCTCTCGAGGCTGGAATAAGGCAAGGAAAGATTTTTTCTTAGAGTCTCCAGGTGGAACACAGCCCAACGGGCATGTTCGTTTGACCCAGTGAAAGTGATTTTGGACTTCTGACCTCTCAGATTGTAAGAGAATAAATTCGTGTTGTTGTAAGCCAGCAAGTTTGTGGTAGGTTGTTGCAGCTGTGATGGGAAACTAACAGAGTCTCCATAAGTGATGCTAATGATCAGCCAAAGTGAAGAATCAGTGATGGAAAACCTTCGGGCTCAAAGTGTGTCAAGGACCAGCAGCATCTGCATCACCAGGAACTTTATTAGAAATGTAGACTCTCAGGGGCACCTGGGTGGCTCAGTTGGTTAAGCGACTGCCTTCAGCTCAGGTCATGATCCCAGGGTCCTGGGATCGAGCCCCGCATCGGGCTCCCTGCTCCGCGGGAAGCCTGCTTCTCCCTCTCCCACTTCCCCTGCTTGTGTTCCCTCTCACGCTGTCTCTCTCTCTCTCTGTCAATTAAATAAATAAATAAAATCTTAAAAAAAAAAAAGAAAGAAAGAAATGTAGACTCTCAGGACCACCCCAGATTTGCTGCAGCAAAATCTGCATTTTAACAAGATTCCCAGATGATTTGAATGCACACTGAAGTTTGAGAAACGTCAAATTTTAAAACAATGGTTTTTCCATCCTAGCTTTACTTTAGAATCTCCTGAGGCACTAAAAAATGCAGATCTCAGGCCAGGGCATGCTGTTTTGAGAAGTGCTGAGGTGATTTTAATGTGAAGCCAGGTAAGAACTAGTGATTTGGGACAAAAAATTTCCAGACCGAATGACCAGGAGAAACTGTTAAAAATTGAGGACTCCTGAGCTCCATCCCAGAGTTTCTGCTCAGTAAGTGTGGATGGGGCCCAGGAGAATGCATTTTAACAAATGTCTAAGGGAACTCTAATAATAGAAGTGACCATTTAGATTAATTTTGCGGTCCCTTGTCTGCCTGGACCTATGTAGCTCTTTTGTGATAGAGACTACCTTTTCCCTCTGCCCTATCCAGTGTTTGCTTGTTGTTTAAGGGTTCCCTTACCTACTCTAAGGAGAAAAACCATATTATAGGCTCTTGGGGACCTCATCCAGAGGGCGTGGCTAGCAGGCAGGAAGTACTCCTCCAGAGGGTAGGCTCATTCTCAATTAGATTATTCATCTCAGATCCTTAATTCTGCCATGAGTTGAGTGTCTTTGGGTAAATCATCTAACCTCCCTGAGACTATTTCTTCAATCTCAAGTAGGGATAGTTCTACTTACATTAAGGGCTGGTGTGAAAATTGAGAGAGGTAATGTACCTAAAACGCATAGTCTGTTACCCAAGTAAATTGTAGATATTATTATTAATGTAGATCATTTTATCTGGGAATGAGATCCAGTCAAATAAACTAGAGGAAGATTCAGATCCTGGAGCAATTTTAGAAGTGGTTGAGGTGAAGGGAGATCTTTTCTCCCATGTTAATTTTCGAGAGGCTGCGTATACAATCAGAAATTTTATCTGAAACTTGAGAACAAGGGAAAGAGAATACCAGAGATTCTTTCAGAGCTGGGTTTGGCTTTCCATTGTTTGGGCTGTTTTACAACTTTAGAGAAGCAGATGCTAATTAGTAGGCTTTTATCTGCTAGAGATACAAATAATTTCTGTCTCATAGAACAAACGACCTAAAATCTTACAGTTAATGGCTCTGTTGGACATTGACCAGTTTTTTATCTGACCCAGCAATCTTATCCTAACATTACTTATAAATACATAGCTTCTCAAATGTTCTTTGAGCAATGTTAAATATTTGACACACATTAATTTTGTATTTGCAGGAGATTCATGATTTTGCCTTTTTGAAAATTACTGTTTTGAAAATGTCTGCTAATATGCAGTTTGTTCAAAACTTGACCTCTTGGGAATATCAGTTTAAGAAGAGTCTTATCTGGGTTTTATGTTACAGGTCTGTTTTTCCTGTTGGAGCATGCACAGGCAAAAAAAGAAAGGGCGATCCATAGAAATAGGAATGTTTGTGCATTGATTGTAGTTATAATTTTATTTCTCATTCTCTTTGACTTCTCTCTTTATTCCTGTTGTAACAATACCATGTATATCATAGCTAGATATTTATGTGTCTCCTTCCTCCACTAAATGGTGAGTTCTTTGAGGAAAATATGTCACATGCATCTTTGTATTCCCAAATAAGTACAAAAGAAGCACTGAGAAGCAAATAAACATCTAATTGAAATAAGCAGAGCTCTCTGGGTCCTTGCTACTCTAAATGTGGTCATAGACCAGGAACTTGGACATCACCTGGGAGCAGTCAGAATGCAGAATCTCAGGTCCCCTTCCAGACCCAATGAATAGGAATTAGCATTTCAATACAATCTCTAGGTGATTATGTACATTGTTTCAGGCTATTGTCAGTTTCAGAGCAGTGGCTCTGCTATTAATAATGAATAAGATTCAGGTGAAGGAAGTTGAGCTAACTGTCCCCAATTTCCATCAGTTTGGCGATGGACACAAAATTGAAATCATTGCCTCAAGAGTATTATTTTTGAGATTAAGGTGGGACAGATTGTGCTCTCACGGTAGAATTCCAGTTGGGTCAATAAAACCTATGGCTTTTGTATGGCAGAGCCATTAAGTGTGGTTTGACAGGAAGGGTATTGCATTCTTTGAGAAAAACTACTAGCGAAAACCTTTCTGCCCTTCTCAGTTCTAGCTTGGGTGCTCAAGCCTTTATTCGAAAGGAGGGTCTGGCTCAATTTCTGTTGGCTGTAAGCCCAAAGCAACTAGAAGCTCAGGTTATCCTTTTGTGGAATCATAATACTTAATCATACAATTTAAATTTCTATTTGTTACATCCAGAGCTTAAATTGTCAGGGATATTTGTCCAGTATTCTTAATGAGAGAGGCAAAGACAAAGGAAGAAAGACAAACTTCAGGGAGAGTCTTAGGTACAAAATCTTTAAAAGGAGAGGTAGTTGTTGTTGCCTGACTGAAATATACGATATCTTGCAGATAAGAATCTAGAGTTAAAGGGCAGGGATCTTCAAAAATATTTGCAAAGAGATTTAACTTCAATTTCCTATCAGAAAATAATGATTTTTCTTTTTGTCTGAGCCATGCTTCAGTTGTTCCTGATAAACCCACAAGCCTAACTGTAGAAGAATGAGGATTTTATTTACTCTTCAGACAAAGAGATTAAGCAATTCAGCAACCCGATAGAATCAGCATAGCAGAGTCTCGTAGCTAGAGAAAGCCCTCTGGATCATCTCATCCAGGGTCTGTAGTCCAAATGCTTTCAGGAGCCGAGCAAGTGAAGCAAATGTGAAAAGGCAGTCAGCTGGACCATGTTAGGGGTGGTTAAGCTGTGGGAACTGGAAAGTGCACGCTTAGAAAAGTCATTCACATTTCTAAAATAATGTTGGCCAAATAAAACACATCTGTGGACCTAAGTTGGTCTACTTATTTATATTTCAGAAACCTGATATCCAGAAAAGCTAAATTTTCTGCCTAAGATCACATAACTATAACTTAAGCATTGAAACAAATACTCCAACTGTGATAGCTCCTGATGTTTACCCATGGAGGGACATTCAAATTGTATTTGTATACACAACTCTCTGTGCATGTGTATTAAACCAAACAGGCTCAATTCTAATAATTGGTTATTTGGAAAATACTTAGTTGCTAACAACAGAAAGAAAGCAATAGCTCTAAACCACATGAGGTACCAGAGTGAGCATAAAACAAACTAAACCAGCCGTCTTTTCTAATCATCTGGCACATGTTTTTACAAGGCTATAAATAATTGTATTTACACATCTGGGATGTTTTTGAAATAGTAATAAAAATCTATATGTTTTAAGAAAAAGATTCATGCATTTATAATTTAATTGACCAATTACTTAGAAAAAGACTGCAAATTCTTCTGAGGAGGTGACAGTCAGTGGCTGGTGCTTGGTCAGCTTGCTGTGCCCCTAGTCAAGGCCAGAGTGTATCACCAGAATTGCCTCAAACCTGAATCTAGAGAATGTAGAAGGATCACTGTTTCTAGCTTCCTGGTCAGTTACGTCTAGAGGCCCTCCTGGAGCTGGCTTTCTCTAAGACGCTTGACTACGTTTCTGTGAGCAGGTGGAGGAAGGCAGCAACAAAGCCAATCCAAGTGAGCCCTTTGGAGTTGGCCACACACAGTACCACATTCATTCGGTGGACATAGAGTTCTCTGTTTAGCATTGTTCTGTGTGTATACAGTATGGTTTTATTACATTCCCTGAGGCAGGTACTTTCTGTGCATTTTTTTTTTTTTTTTTACATTTAATCCTCACAACAAATCAAATATTAGTGCCATTGACACCCCCATTTTACAGATGAGGACAATGAAGTTTGAAGAGTTCAAGTAATTTGTTTATGTGTTTGATTTGGGATTTGAACCCAGACCTGTCTCCCCCCAGAGCGCAAGCTTTTAGGCACTGTATTATCAGCTCTGGGCCAAGTGCCCAAAGGCAAACTTGACTTCCATGGTTTCTGTTTGTCTATTTGCTTACCTCTAGGCTTTCTACGTGGCCCTTACCCATGTATGAATCAGAACAGCAGTCTTCAGCCCGGGTTTTGGGTTCCAAATGTGGAGGGTGCCTTGATTCTGGTTATGGAGAGGTTAGGTATATTTATTTACCAAGAACCCAGTGTTTAAAAAAAATACATAAAAATTTGAAGAGCTCCACTGGTGAGCCAGTAGAAATAGGTGTTTTTGCAGGACTGGTGTCTAAAAGCGAATTTTCAAAAAGCAAATCTCATTGTTCTACTGACTTCTGTTATAAAATCAGAGGCACATTCCCACAGGCTGCAACGGAAAAGGCCAGTCCTTGATTCATTGGGTTGAAAACATTTGGCAAGAACTGACCAGACCTGGCCCGGAGAGGGCATAGCTCAGAAAGTTACACAGTCCTCTCTTGATCCTGGAATCTGTGTTGTAAGGCGAGCCCCCTTCCTTCTCTTTCCCTTTCCCTTGCCTTTCATCAAATTTGTAAGGGTCTCTCATGATGGTAGCTCTTGGCACTGATTCCTATGATTTCATTTACACTAGAGCAAGGGCTGCAATATTACACTTTAATGTGGGTATAATAGTCCAGTGCAGGTGTATTCTATTGGGAAAAGTTTAGATTCTAGATTCAAGGCCTTGTTTTATGAATTCTGTAATCTCAAACACCCATAAATTGGCCTAAAATAGTCTTTGAAACAAGTGGAGAATTTTTAATAATGACAGAATTTTTCATTTCATCAATTGCATTCGAATGCCATTTTCCTCAATGCAAGTTTTGTGGGATTAACTCTGAGCATGTTTTGGGGTCCCAGCAATTCAATAATAATCTAAATAGCAAACATCCAAAGATTTGGGGTGTCTTTTCCTTAGGCTATCACATCCCCATAATTTCATTTGAATACTCCCACTGTCTCCCCATTTCCCAGGACAAACAAGTATGCATTTTTTTTAAAGGTAGGAGGTAGAGATTTTGTCCTTGCCTGTTCTACCCGTAATGGCAGTCGTTATAATGGAGGGACTATCTGGAGGGTTGAATCACTTTGTTGTTCCAGAGGTCTGCAGCATAAAATTGGGAAGAATACTGTACAGTGTACAAGGCACAGGTTTCAAAGATGAGAGACCAGGCTTTGACTCCTGCCTCTCACCACTTATTCGTCTCTGGGCATTAGTGTACCCATCTGTCAAGTTAGGACAGTAGTGCCTGCTTAGAGGGTGACTGTGTACATTAGAAACTGTTGGCACACAGCAGCTGCTCAGTGATTACTATTTATTTTTTTAGAAGTTAAGCAGATAATAGGGATAATTCTCAAAGTTGAGGTTGAGGCAGAACATGGGGAGACATACTAATACATATATTTGAGCCCCTCCGGACATTTTTGGACCCTTTCTCTCTGATTATTGTCATGCTTCTAGGGCAAAGTGGGCCTGGTTCCTTTTTTCTCTTTCACCCTACTCATGAGAGATCCATGCAGTGGGCTGGCTCAAGGCCTTACATGATGGTGAAATAAAAGGGCTGAAGGGAATTTCCTTTAAATGGTGATGCATTATCAAATGCCAGAAGAAATGTGTTCACACTCTCTAGTGCACACCCATAGACTCTCACAGCAATGCACATGACTAAGGATCATTTCAGCATTCAATATACTTGTTAAAAGCAGAAGGAAGTTTCTGTTCCTGTTGCCAGTCTCTGGAGAGTCAGCCTTCTGATCCCAGAACGCCCCTCATAAGTGCTTGATTCTGAGGGCCACAGGAAGCTGTGGGTCTGACCAGATGCAAGAGAAAGTCCTTCAAATGCCAGAGCAGCAGCCATCCAGGGCTGCTGAGCATGGCCTTGCCTCATCTCAGAGTTGGCATGACCTCTTATAGGGAGGACAAGTGGTAGTTACCAAGAGAGTGGGTGGGGTGTTGTAACCCAATGCCAAGAGTTTCTAAAACCCAAACAGTTGTCAAATAAGAATGACAAGCACCACAAAATGCAGCTGCCTCACCTTCCACCCACATCTAGCGTTGGTACCATGTCACAGCAGAGCTCCCTGGCAGAAGCAGCCAGGAGCTGCTCTTTGCCTTGGGCACTTCAGGCAGCAGAACACTGTTCTTCTTTCTCTCTTTTAGTGACTGGATGCTACTCTGGGTGAACCACAACAACAGATTGAGCTGAGTAAAACAAACTAAAATTAGGATAGACATCTTTACAGCTGAAGGCAATATAATCACAGTCCATGGAGGAAATAGGATAAAGAAGGAAATTTCTTTCTTGGTCTCACTGTTGCATCTCCCAAAGAAATGACTAATGCTATTGTGTATTGGTGAACACACATCCAGTTAACTCCTTTTTTGCCTTTTTAGTCTCAAAACCATAGTTATTTGAATGATAAATTATACCTTCTTTATGGGTCATAAAGCATGGAGTTTACCCTTTGCTGGTTGGTGGGGAGATGGAGATAAGGTGGAAGGAGGCTGAACTTGGTATTAGGAGCTAAGACAACTTCTTAGGTGAAGAGTAACCAAATCAAAATTATACCCAAAGGGTGCAATATACTTGGTTATAATGGTGTTACCGTCTGCCTCCAAGCAGGGGCTAGTGTGATCATGGAGATGGTGGATCCTCAAGTGGCAGTGTCCAACTGGTCATTGTGCTTCCAGGGGATCCCCTGAGTTTGGAGCAGGACATTAGCCAGTGGCTGGGGCTTGGGGGAATAGGATATCCCTTGGAATGAAGAATATTGACAGGAACCAGGCTGGGGTCAGAGCAAAGGATCAAGGTGCACTTCAGGTATGTAAAATGGGCAAACACAACTGGGGTTACTTGTAGGAAAAGACTGCAGTTTAATGGACGTGGGCATCCAGAGGGCTTAGTCCAAGGGGAGCGTGCTGTGTTCATGCCAGGCACTTAACTATGTTATGACATTTAATATTCACAGTAGTCTGAGAAAATGGGTGTTATGTCCATAAAAGAGGCAAGGCAGCCAAGGCTCAGAATTTAAATGACCTGCCCAAGGTTGTGGAACCAGGAAGCGGCCGAGCCAGGATATAATCCTGATCAATCTATATCAAGGACTGTGTTCTTGTCTCTATACCTTGCTGCTTGAAAGGTAAGCAGTTTAGGCCAACAAGTTAGGGAAGGGCATAGATGCAAAGTAATCAGAGATCTTGGTGCCTTCTGGATGGGGCAAGTCATTGGGTATGTCTATGATAGAAGAAGCATGTGGGAGAGTGATGTGAGATTAGAATGGGAGGGCAAGAAGAGGTAGTACATAAAGGGCCTTGCAAACTATACTGAAGAGTTTGGACTTTAACCTGTAGGCAATGGGAAGAAGCAGAAGAATGATAGCATCCAAAATGTATTTTAGAAGGATCATTTTGGCAGCAGGGTGGTAGCTGGATTCTCAAGGAGTTGTGGAGGTGAGACCCCTTAAGAGGCCAGTCTAGAGAATAAGTCTTTCAAATGTGAGGACAGGACCATATCGGTCCCCTGCCTTAAATCATTAGATTCCCCACTGCCTTCTGGATAAAGTAAGAAGCTCCTTGATAAATAGTCCTTGATAGTCCTTGCTACCTTTCTAGCCATCTCCCCACCCCATGCTTGCAGCTCACTCAGTATACATTATTTCTTGAATATTTGCTGTTTTCTTTGCTATCATGGCTTCCTCAAGCTTGGAAAACTTACTCTCAAGCTTTAATTTCCAGTTCAAATGTGATCCCCAGTGGGAACGCTTTCTACATTACCTGGCAGGGCTTGATTTTCCCTCCTCACACAACTCTTTAAACATGCCTTTACTAAAATGGACTTCATCTAGTTTTATAATGTTCCCCTTCTTGTATGTTTCTGAACTCCTTTTTTAAAAAAAGATTTTATTTTTTTATATGAGAGAGAGAGAGCAAGCACAAGCAGGGGGTGGGGGCAGAGGGAGAGGGATAAGCAGTCTCCCTGCTGAGTGGAGAGCCCGTGGCAGGGCTTGATCCCAGGGTTCTGAGACCTGAGCCAAAGTCAGATGCTTAACTGACTGAGCCACTGAGGAACCAAGGCAATGATTAGGTCTAGTTCATCTTTGATTCCCACTGATACATGTAAAACACACTTGATACATGTAAAACACATGTAAAATGATACATGATACATGTAGCTTGGTACATGTAAGACACGCTTCATAACCAACACCCTCCTCCCAACATTTGTGGCATTTGTGTCACTAGGGGAGAAGGTATAATTAGAGGCCTCAGGCTCATAGCTCACCTCTATTCTCCCTTAGCCTAGAACCACAAGGGATTTTGCACATGTGTATATGTAGACCATCCAGTCCCTATATACAACCTCCACCTACTCCTCTACTCCACTGTAGGCAGCTGTGTCTTGAACACCTTCAAGCTTTCAGATGTGTACTCCAGTGATGCAGTATACTTTTGGGAGGATGGATCTACAGAATAATCCTTCATAGGCAGGCTTCGGCCATTTGAACAAGGGATCTACAGTCCTGGGTATAGAAATATGGCCTAGAATTAGGGTATGTGGGCCCATGGTGGCAATGTCTCTTTGGCCCTGGGTACTCCTTGATATGTTATTAGGGATGTGACCAGAGAAGGACAAAGCAGAGCCCTTTAAAGCTGAGCCTAGGTGGTTCAGCTTCTAGGTAGGCACTATTCTTTATTCTGTGAAATATATGAGATAATAAAGTTATGAAATAAAGTAGTAAAATGGGAGAAGTAAGGCTACTTTTAAGAATTCACTATTTAAGAAAAAGAAACCATAGATGAGCAGTGGGTGGTATGGGATAGAAAGAAGAGTGGAGGATCGTCACAGGCTCTGTTGGTGGGAAGAATGGTGTTGTGCTATTAGCTCAGAAAGGAGAAACGTGTGAGAGGGAGCTCAGTGTTAGATAAGGCAATAAATTCATGGGGAAACATTCAATAGTTGGAAATATGGGGTTTAGAGCCCAAGACAGAGGAAGAGTTTGGGAATATGGATTTGGGAGTCATCAGCACATAGGTGGTCGATGAAACTGTGGATATGGCCAACTCATCCCAGGAGAGAGTGTAGACTGAGAAGAGGCTTCACTCACTGACAAAGGAGATCTGTAAAGAAGACTTAAAAGGAATAGCCAGAGAGAGAAATGGAAGTCCAGGGCAGAGAAAGTCATGGATGCTATTGTAGCTGGGCAACAGTTTCAAGAAAGGATGGAGGAGGTCACACTGCCAACAGCCAAGTCAAGCATGGGAAGGCTGAAGAGTGCCCATGGGGTTTTAATAAATAGAGGTCACTGGGGACCTCAATAAAATATATTTTAGAGGAGGAATAATGGCTGAAGGCACACTGTATTGTATTTAGAAAGCAAAGTAGAAACAAGGTCAATTTAGTTCTTCAAGAAATTTGGATGTAGGAAAAAACAGCCCTCACTTGAAGATGATACAGAATTTAGGAATGCTTATTATGTTTTTTGGTTGAGTTTCTTTTAAACATGGGATAGCCTAGATTATAGGTGCTGAGGGGAAAGAGAAAAATGAAAAGGGAAGCTCAAAGATGTGAGACATAGAGGGAAACTCAATGAAAAAAGTCCCTGTACAGGTGGGGCTCCCTGGGAAGTAGATAGACTGGAGGTTTATTAGGCAATGATCTTGGAATTGGTACCTGTGTGAGGAAGGGGAGGAAGGAGGCTGGGGCCGAGGGAAAAGTTTGCTGTCATGCAGCCCCACTGAAGGCCTCAGCTGAGCTCATGGGGAGCTCTAAAGCCAGACAGCCCTTCAGAGTTATCCAGAGTCAAAGCAAGGGGACTAGGCTTTTATACCTGATATCAACCCATCATTAGATGCACGATTCCTTGGGAAGGGAATATGACCCAGGGCAAGGTGAAGATGGCCAATAGCTGATGGCTTCTACTAGCAGCACTCCCAATAGCTGAAGCAATAAATCCTTCAGTCTTGAAGGGGCATCCAGGCTGCATATGTATATCAGTCAGGGTTTAGCTAGAGAAGCAGAACCAGTAGGAGATATATATTAAGAGATTTATTGCAAGGAATTGGCTTACACAATTATGAAAGCTGGCCAGGCAAGTTCAAAATCCATAGAACAGGCCATCAGGAAGGATAGGCTGGAAATCTTAGGCATGGGCTGAAGCAGCAGTCTGTTGGCAGAATTTCTTCTTCAGAGAAGCCTTAGTTCAGTTCTTACAGCCTTTCAACTTATTGATTGAGTCAAGACCATCCAGATTATCTAGAATAATCCCCCTTACTCAAAGTCAACTAGTTGTGGACTTTAGTCACATCTACAGAATGCCTTCACAGTGACACTGATATTGCTGTTTGATTAAATAACTTGGGATAATAGACTAGTCAGGCTGACATATTTAAAGACCATCATACCATTAAGGTATTCACTACAGTTCCCAAAGGCAGAAGTGAGTAAATATAATTTAATTTTCTTATAAACATAAGTGTAGTTTAGTGGGGCTCACTAATTTGTTTTGGTGTTTGGTGTTTGAATTTTCTGTAATCAAGCACTGACTTTCAAATATGTGACAATGACCACTTATACAAGGAATGATCAAAATATTAATAACATATCCTGATTTTTATAACAGAATCTCAGTGAGGGATGATATTCAAAGTATTCAGCCGCAGGTATTGCCATGACCCTAACCAAGGAGAGCAGACACCCGCCATGAACAGTTGCTAAAGCTACCAAAGTATATACTGCAGAACCAATCCAGTTCCCAACCACCTACAGAGCCAGCTCTGTCTGAATCCTTATTCCCACATGGTGAGTTCACCCAAGGTAACAAATGTATAGTATCAACAAGGCAACCAGTCTTGGGTTCAAGCCCCTTCACACACAAAGAGTGACCTCATGCTGAGACACCTGAGTGGTTTCTCACACATCTGCTGGCTGGTGGGGGAAAACTAAAGCTATGTTTTTCATACTTTTGGTGCCAAGATTGTCTGGCAATTTAGGATATTTCTTTTTCAGTTTCATCAAAAAGTTAAAATCTTCTTTTCGTATCAGGAAGAGGGATGATCTGATCTACTGTCTTTCATTAAGGTGTCATGATTGTTGGAGCCATAGGTCAAACTCTGCACCCAGACTGGGCTTCTCTTCTCAGTGGCAATGTTACTGCCCAGCCTGAATGTGCAATGCCTGCCTGCCTTCAAGGAGCAATGTCCATTACTTCCTCTTCAGTGTTTTCTCCTCCAGAGCAGAGGAAACATTTAGTTGTCCTCAAAGTATCTCCTCCCAGTCCTCCTAACTTCCCTGTCTCCACTTATCTTAGCTCTCTGGGCTTCCCTCCTCTGCCTCATACCACTCACCTCAACTACCCAGAACAAAAAGGCCCTATTTCTCCCCTGGAACTGCTGTTCTAGAACTCTAGCCTCTTTCCTTTTGCCCTCAGGCCACCCTCAGAGCCTCTTGAGTGCAGGTGAGAGAGACCTGAGCTGCCAGCCAGCCTTCACTTTGAGTCAGAATGGCTCAGCATAGTGAGAATCCAGCTTTAACTGGAGCTGTGTGAGGAACAGAGCAGTGTTCATTTTACCTTTGGGGCAAATGTAATTAAGAGCATATGGAGTTTCTGTTTCAGACTTCTTTTTAAGAGGTTTAAAATTTGTCAAACCGAATCTGCCGCAAGCTTGGATTTGGAGCATTAAAAAAGGTCACTGTGTAGCAAAGTTTGCGCTGTTGTTTAATCACAGATTTTGGGGTTCCATCCATTTTGTTGATTTCTAGATCAGAAAGTAGGCCTCTGGTACCACATGCTTAAGAGGCAAAGTGCTCCCCCTGCCCTGTCCCACCCCCCAGTAATTAAAATGGCAAGCAAGCCAGATTGTGGATGTTTTGTTTACTTTGGGCAATTTTCCAAGATCAAAAGTAAAAACTGCTGAGATGCCAAACTTTAAATGTCATCATCTTTATAAGCAACTTCCCATACAGATGATGATTCTGCATGTAGGAGTTGTTTGTATCATACATGCTATTACTGGCATGAACTTATTTTTGGCAGCTTCACGAAATGGGTCCCCTTTTCCTTCCTCATGTGACCCATGTCCTGACTCTTCTTCCATCTAAGAGAAACCCACCTCACGCCCCAGTGTATACAGAAAAGGGATTATGGAAAATTAGCTCTAATGGATTAGGGATCAGGATTTGGAAAGCAAAGAGTGAAACCTAATCTTGGTGATCTCTGGCTTGTTCTTGGTTTTAAAACAATGTCTCCTTAGAGAGCCAAGTTCCCCAGAGTGGTTGAGGAGTTGAAGTTTTCTCTCTACCTTAGATTTTCCTACAGACATATTAACAGGAATTCAAAGCTCTTCTTTTAGCAGGTGAATTATAATAGGTATAAGGTAAAAAGAGCCAGCAGAATGGAACAAGTCAAGAATCTAGAGGTTATGTGGACAGATAACAAATTTAATAGTTAACATGGTTTGGACCACCTTATTTTTTGAGCATGTGCTCTTATCTACAATTATGTTTTTCCTTGGGATAATTGTGATTTTTTTTTCTAGTTAAAGTACAAACTTGGCTACCCTTTTCCTCCATCTTTCTCCCCCACACTTCTCTTTCCTCATTTCTCTGTATTAGTTCATCTGTGGTAAATAAGATATAAAGTGAAATGGAATCTGAGAAGGGGACTGTTCCTTATTTAATTTGCCAATTTGGCTGAACTTGAAGTTACTGTGTACTACTGTATCAAGGGCATAAACACAACCAGCAGCTTCTCCATGGCAGCCTACTTGTGGAGGAGTGGCATGTGGGCACAGAGTCTCCGAAGCATAAGCCCTGGAGGCTGGAGGAGGTGGCAAAAGGCTCCATCTAAGTGGAGCAGGCCTCTGAGTAAACCAGAAAGGGGATGATCTGGTATCTTACATGTTGCTGGAGCCAGGAACAAGTGGGCGAGGAGGCCTGGCCCTGCCTTGAAGAGCTTCAGTGATTACTTAATTATACCCCTGCTTATGCTACTCTGCCCATGAATCTAGTCTGCTTTAAATTGCCCAGCACAGAGGCACTTGGGGCTGAGCTGGTTGGAACATGGCTTCAGCCACAGGCAAGGGTGAACGGGAATCTGGAGACAAGGGGCATGCCTGCCTCTGTTCCCTTGAACTAGTTGGGGAACCTGCAGTAGGTTATGGACCCATTTTGAGCCTCAGTTTCCTCTCAGTGAAACCAGCTGTTGCAAGGACTAAATGGGATAACACCTCACTCAGATGTTCTTTGAGAAAGTGCCAAGCTTAATGTTGTATCTCTTCCTCTGTCATGCTGACCTCCACAATGGTCCTGGGTCTTGTAGAGCCTGGGGACATAAGAATATTTCAGGGACCACAGAGGTTATCATTATGGAAACACAGACCTCAAATCTTACAGGCTGTCTTACTCTATGTTCTTTTGTATACAGGAATTTACAACCAAGCTGTTGAAAACCCCATCTACAGAAGCATATCAGAACCGAAGTAACCAAATGAGGGTTGGGAAATGCAGTTTTCATGTGATACTGAATTTTTCAGAATCATTTTAGAACTTTTCTCTGGGGATTGTCTCCAGGGTCAATTTACCAGACACCTAAGGACATTAATTACACCTTATTTCTAGCTCAAAACATTATGACCCAGTTGAGCTATTCACCTTAACAATAAATGGCTTTTGAAAATTTCTGATAACCTATTTTTCAAAAGAAGACGTTTTCCCAGTGCTGAAGAAATTCGAAACAAGGTCATTGATCTCTGAAGGAAATTCCCAAAGAAAAATTCTGAGTATTTTGAGTAAAGGTGGCAGCTTCCCAGGGGAGGGAAAACATGCATTGTAGGAGTTTGGGGGTCAGAAGACCTTGGTTTGAATCTCAGCTCCCCACTTTCTAGTGCTTAGATATCTTACCTAACCTGTTTGACCATCAGTCAGAGTAATAGTACTGAGCTTGAAGGTTAAGGTAAGGACTCAATAAAACCATGTCTATATACACATGCACACATGTACACAATAACTTTTCCTCTTCTTACTGATACTTTATATACAACCACATTCATTTAGATGTATGAACATAATAGTAATATTAGCTAATGATGTCAAACAAGAGCTATGTGCTGGGTCCTGTTCTAATTGCTAAGTATTAATTTATTTAATCATCACAACAACCCTATATGTTAGGTTTATTATTATCTTATTTTGTAGAAGTGGAAACTGAGGCACTGAAAGGTAAAATAATGTGTCTGAGGTCATAGGGCAAGGAAGTTGCAGAACTAGGATTTCCACATCTGGGAATCTACATTCAGGGCCTCTATTCTGAGCACACTATCACATTGCACTTGTTAGAATATTAGGTATTACTTTCTCCTCATATCAGGATATCAGGGATGAGTGGGTGGGAGAGAAAGAGTGTGTGTGTGTGTGATGTGGAAAGAAGGGAATCCAAGCAGGTGAGGTAGAAGCCCAGACTATGGGACAGCTCCTCATGCTGCCTGTGCTCCACCACACCCTCTCACATGAGGACAGAAGACCTTTTCCTTGAGAACCTTCATAGCTGCAAACAAAGACAAGAGCCAGAGCAAAAGGCCTTCGACTGTTCATCACCGGCAGCTTAAGCTGCAAGCACTCCCAAGTGTCATTTAGGACAGGAGAACATAAATAGTATTTGAATTAACCTAGTTGTAGGTAGAGGGATAAGCAGTGTTCTTTACAGTTTGCTGTAGTTTTATACTAGTTGTCTCACATAATCCCATTTTGCTGATGTTGGTATGGAAGAAGAATGACTTACCAGATGTCACCCAGCTAGTAACTAGAGAAAGCTGTTGAGTCAGTTTTCTTTCTGTCATATTGCACAAGCCTTCTCTTCTTGAAGGAGTGAAGCTGTCACCTAATTCCTTCTCTCTGTTTTTATTTTCACTTTCACCCTCTTTCTGGAAGCCAAACTGACTCCTAGGAAGGTGAAGAATGTGAGGCAGAGAGGGCTACAAGGCATCAAAAAGAAAAGTGAAGGTGCAGCAGGGCCTGGGGACTGGGTGGCTGCTGTGGGTGGAGGCCCTGGCTATCAACTTTGGATGTCCTGTAAGCAGTTAAGTGACCCATTTTTTTTTTCCAGCTCTGCCCACATGGCTTCCATTGTTAATTCTGAGTGGCCCCTGGCTGACTGCTGGAGCAGAGCTCCAAATATGCTGTACAGCCGTGACCTTGACATAGCCCTGGAAAAGCACTCAACTTTCGGCTCTGCATGGTTTTTCCCCAGTGCAGCCTTGCACTGCCCTTCCTTAGGAAAGGAGGTTAAAAACACAATGCAGAAGAGTGCTGTTGGATTTCCCAGGACTCCAGGCACGTTTTCTTCCTGTCTGACTCCAGGTCAAGAACCTACAATCATTCCCAAGTTTATGCTACTGTTTTCTGATTCTTCAGCCTTAAGGTCTATATCTTCCCAGGAGAGAGAAATAGAGCTGGTATTTCTGCTTAAATCTTAATTTATAAAGGGTTCAGTTCTGAGCATCATGCATTCTGTTGATGAACAAGGAGCTTGTCTATGAGCAGATAAACTTGAAAAATGGAGCTGAGAGGATGTGCAGAAATATTCCAGGTGGAAACAGAGCTTATTTACATAAATTTTGCTCTAGAAAAAAACATCTGTTGGGAAAGCAAGGGCTTGGAGCTATAAAGTACAAATATACTTTTCTCTAACTCTGTTGGTTATGTTCAATATCATCTTAGTATTTTTTAATTAAGCAATCAAATTTATTATGTTATTTTAAATTATCTTATTTTCTGATCGTCTCATCTGTTTTTCTTGTGCACTTAGGTAAACTCTTTTGGAGGTTATGGAAAAGACTCTTTTGTGTTTCCCTGTAATCTATATTATAACCACAGCTGACAGTTGTCATTCTTTTTGATCCCCCATCATCTCTAGTTTTTTCCTCTCTTTGGGGGAATCCCTTATCTTATAAGACAGAGCTCAGGTCCTCCTATTGAAGACAAAAATGCCAGACACCAGATTTCCCAGTCTTCCTTGCAGTTAGGACATGGACAGATGTCCAGGTTCCACCCATCAGATGGTCCTTGGATCTGCTATTCGTAGGAAGAAGAGAATGTACAGAACCCATGCTAGCAATGAGTGTTGGATACAGAGGCAACTGTCCCAGTTTCCAGAGGCGGCAGGGTCAGTGATTCTAGTGTTGACATCCAGGGACCAGTGTTGCTGGTGCTGGCAGCGCAAGGTGTATTGTCTGGACACAGGGTAGTGAGTCTGCTCTCTCCCCTGGATGTATCATGCAGTGGATTTACAGTAGTATTCCTGGCTGCACAGTCTTCAAGCCTTCTTCTCTAGACCCCCTAGAAATTCTTTGAGTTACCCAATGTCCTTTCAATAAATTCCTCTTCTTCTTAAATTAGCTAGAGCCTATTTCTGTTGCTTACAACAAAGCATCCCAAGAGATACAGTGTTAAAGCAAACACTCAATAAATATTTGTTAAATGACTAATTAAGAACTTCTGACGTCTCCAGTTCTAATGAAATTCAAGACCCTTCTAAAGAATATGTATAAAAATAGGGAGGCAGAATTGGACGCAAACTATTTAGGGAACAAAGAATAAGCGAGTTTTGTTAGAGCAGAAAATTCATGTAGAAGAATAATGGGAAATGAGGCTGCAAAACTAGATTGGCAAAATATTGTGGAGGCCCTTAAAAAGCGAGACTAAGGAGTTTGGGATTGGACTCCAGGTTTGAGGTTTGTGTGAGAATTGGAATAGTGGCTCTTAGTTCTTAAGAGAGTGCCTTTAGCATAATATTCCCAAAATATGATGTATAGAACCTGCATATATAGAATATTAACAAAGAATAAAGGATCTGTAGTAATGTTTGGTATAGTAGGTCAATTAAAATTCAAAAGATTTCTTTAGTCTCCTAACAGGATAAATTTCTAAGAGGTAGTATTCAGTAAGCAGCACTTCTCAAACTTAATTGGATATAAATTTCACCCAACTAAAAATGGTGGAGGGAAAGAGGCCTGGTTTCCGTTATCAATCAAATCACTTATTTGAATGAACTTTTGTAAATCCAAATGAACACATTTGAGCTGAATGGATAAAACTGTATAAGTCCTGATTATTGCTGCTTTTTGTGGCCACATCCTGACCTGAGTTCCTCTTTTGCTTTTACATAAGTGTTCCCAAGCACTTTATGACTTCAAGGTAGACATAGTCAAGTGATTATTTCAGGGGTGTATAGTGGTCAGCTAATTGCTTTAATAAAGGAAAGAACTTGGCAAGGCTCTGAGTATTAATTATATATTTTTAAAGATTTACTTTTTTGAACTGTTTTTAGGTTCACAGCAAAATTAAGAGGAAGGTACAGAGATTCCCATGTATCCCTGTCTCCCCATATACATAATCTCCCCCATTATTAACATCCTTTGCCAGAGTAGTATATTTGTTACAATTGATGAACCTACATTGATACATCATGATCAACCAACATCCATAGTTTATATTACAGTTCCATCTTGCCATTATACATTCTGTGGGGTTGGATGCTTCATCATTATATTATCGTATAGAATATTTCCACTGCACTAAAAATTCTCTGTGCTCTGTCTTTCTTCTCTCCCCTCACTCCCAACCCTTGACAACCACTGAACTTTTTACTGTTTCCATAGTTTTGCCCTTTCCAGAATGTCATATAGATGGAATCATATATTTGCCTTTTCTAATTGGTTTCTACTTAGTAATATGCACGTAAGTTTTCACCATGTCTTCATGGTTTGATAGATCATTTTTTTTTATGTGAGTAATACTCCATTTTCTGGATGTACAACAGGTTATTTATCCATTTCCCTCCTGAAGGATATTTTGGTTACTTCCAACTTTTGACAGTCATGAATAAAGCTGCTATAAACATCCATGTGCAGATTTTTGGATGAACGTAAGTTTTCAACTCCCTTGAGGTAAATACCAAGCAGTGCAATTGCTGGACTGTATGGTAAGGGTATGTTTAGCTTTGTTAGAAACTGGCAAATTGTCTTCCAAAGGAGCTGTATCATTTGGCATTCCCACCAACAATTAATGAGACTCCCTCTTGTTCTACATCCTTGTCAGCATTTGGTGGTCAGTATTCTCGACTATGACCACTCTAATAGGTACATAGTAGTTCCTCATTATTGTTTTAATTTGTGTTTCCCTGATGACGTATGATGTAGAGCATCTTTTCATATGCTTATTTGCCATCTATATGTTTCCTTTGGTGAGGTATCTTGTAAAGGTTTTGACCCATTTTTTAATCAGGTTGTTTGTTTCTTATTGAGTTTTAAGAGTTCTTTGTATATTTTGGATAACAGTCCTTTATCAGAAGTGTCTTTTGCAAATATTTTCTCTGGCCTGTGGCTTCTCTTCATTCTCTTGATATTGTGTTTTACAGAAGTTTTCAGTTTTAATGAAGTCCACGTCATCAAATATTTCTTACATGGATCAGACCTTTGGTGTTGTATCTAAAAAGTCATTACTATACATAGGGTCATCCAGCTTTTCTCTGCTATCTTCTAGGAGTTTTATATTTTTGTGTTTTACATTTAGGCCTGTGATCCATTTTTTTTTAAAGATCTTATTTGAGAGAGAGAGAGCACACAAGAAGGGGGAGGGGCAGAGAGGGAGGGAGAGGGAAAAAGAGACTCTCTCAAGCAGACTCCATGGTGAGCAGGGAGCCTGACACAAGGCTCAATCCCAGGACCCTGAGATCATGACTTGAGCTGAAACCAGCTGAGCCACTCAGTCACCCTTGTGATCCATTTTGAGTTAATTTTTGTGAAGGGTGTAAGTTCTACATTCATTTTTTTTTTACACTTGGATGTTCAGTTGTGCCAGTATCATTTGTTGAAAAGATTTATCTTTGCTCCTTTGTCAAAGATTAGTTGACTATATTTATGTGGGTCTCTCTCTAGGCTCTCTATTATATTCCACTGATCTAGTCTTTTGCAATACCATAATATCTCTATTGCTGTTGCTTTATAGTATGTCTTGAAGTCAGGTAGTGCCACTCTTCCAGTTTTGCTCTTCTTTTTCAATATTGTGTTGTCTATTATGGGTCTTTTGCCTCTCCATATAAACCTTACAATCAGTTTATTAATATCCATAAAATAATTTTGGGGGGATTTTGATTGGGATTGTATTGGATTTATAGATCATGTTAGGAATAAATGATATCTTAACAATCTTGAATCGACCTATACATGAACATGGACTATATCTCCATTTATTTAATTCTTTGATTTCATTCATCAGAGTTCTGTAGTTTTCCTCATATAGATCTGTAAATTTTTTTATTAGGCTCATACCTAAGTATTTCATTTTGGGGGATGCTAATGTAATGGTCTCATGTTTTTAATACCCACTTTTTCATTGCTGGTATATAAGAAAGCAATTGACTTTTGTATATTAACCTTGTATCCTGCAACCTTGCTATCATTACTCATTAGTTCCTGCAGGGGTTTTTTTTTGTTTTTTTTTTGTGGGTTTTTTTTATCAGTTCTTTCAGATTTTCTATATAGACTATCATGTCACCTATATATAAAGACTTTCTTCCTTCCCAATCTGTATACCTTTTATTTCTTTTTGTGTGTGTGTATTATTGCATTAGCTAGGACTTCTAATACAATGTTGAAAAGCAGTGGTGAAAGAAGACATCCTTACTTTATTCCTGATCTTAATGAGAAAGCTTTGAGTTTTTCACCATTAAGTATGATATTACTTGCAGGTTTTTTGGTAAATATTCCGTATCAAGTTGAGAAAGTTACTATTCCTAGTTTACTGAGAATTTTTTTTATCATGAATGGGTGTTAGATTTTTCAGGTGCTTTTTCTGCATCTACTGATATTATCATATGATTTTGCTTTTTAAGTCTGTTGATGTGATGTATTATATTAATCGATTTTCTAATGTTGAATCAGTACTACATACCTGGGATAAGTCCCACTTGGTTGGTATATGATTCCTTTATATTTTTTTGGATTTGATTTACTAATAATTTGTTGAGGATTTTTACATTTTTGTTCATGAGAGATATTGTTCTGTAATTTTCTTTCCTTGTAATGTCTTTGTCTGGCTCTGGTATTAGGGTAATTCTGGCCTCATTGAATGAGTTCAGAAGTATTCCTTCTGCTTTTAACCTCTGAAAGAGATTGTAGAGAATTGATATAATTTCTTCCTTAATATTTGGTAAAATTTACCAGTGAACCCATCTTGGCCTGGTACTTTCTGTTTTGGGAGGTTATTAATTATTGATTCAATTTCTTTCATAGATATAGGTCCATATGGATTGTCTATTTCTTCTTATGCGAGTTTTGGCAAATTGTGTCTTTCAAGGAATTGTTCAATTTCATCTAGGTTATCAAATCAATCGGCATACTTTATTTTCTTATTAGTCTAATAGAAAACCTGGGAGTATGACTATATTGGATCAGAGAACCAGAGAAGGGTGTCAGCCTTTGCTCAGTTAACCAAATCTGTGTAAGAAAAAAAAAGAAAAGAAAAGAAAGAAAGAGAGAAAAAAATGCACATTACTCATGGTAGCAGTTTGTCAATTAACTGTTTTAACTAGTCACTTGTTTGAAATTTATTTTGGATGGCTCACATTATCCTTGAGAATAACTGGACAGTAGCCTGGATAATTCAGGGCTTAATAGTGCCTGAATACTTGAAAAGAAAGGGGGAAATGACAGAGACTATCAAAAGGGACCTAATCCTGGCCCTGTGCCATGTCCTTACCCTGAAGTTTTGCTTAGAGTAGGGCCCCCAACACTGGCCACACTTCCAGATGTGACTGACCTGACAAGATGAGTGTGGGACCAAGGCACTAAGTGATGCATTACAGCAAATCTCATATCAACAAGCCTTTATTTTATTTATTTATTTATTTATTTATTTTTATTTTTATTTTATTTTATTATGTTATGTTAGTCATCATACAATACATCATTAGTTTTTGATGTAGTGATCCACGATTCATTGTTTTCGTATAACACCCAGTGCTCCATGCAGTACGTGCTCTCCTTAATACCCATCACTGGGCTAACCCATCCCCCCACCACCCTCCCCTCTAAAACCCTCAGTTTGTTTCTCAGAGTCCATAGTCTCTCATGGTTCATCTCTCCCTCCTATTCCCCCCCTTCATTTTTCCCTTCCTTCTCCTAATGTCCTCCATGCTATTCCTTATGTTCCACAAATAAGTGAAACCATATGATAATTGGCTTACACTGCCTAACTTATTTCACTTAGCATAATCTCCTCCAGTCCCATCCATGTTGATGTATAAGTTGGGTATTCATCTTTTCTGATGTCTGAGTAATATTCCATTGTATATATGGACCACATCTTCTTTATCCATTCATCTGTTGAAGGGCATCTCGGCTCTTTCCACAGTTTGGCTATTGCGGACATTGCTGCTATGAACATTGGGGTGCATATGGCCCTTCTTCTTACTCATCTGTGTCTTTGGGGTAAATACCCAGTAGTGCAATTGCTGGGTCATAGGGTAGCTCTATTTTTAATTTTTGGAGGCACCTCCACAATGTTTTCCAAAGTGGCTGTACCAACTTTCATTCCCACCAACAGGGTAAGAGGGTTCCCCTTTCTCCACAACCTCTCCAACATTTGTTGTTTTTTGCCTTGTCAATTTTTGCCATTCTAACTGGTGTAAGGTGGTATCTCAGTGTGGTTTTGATTTGAATTTCCCTGATGGCTAAAGATGATGAACATTTTTTCATGTGTCTGTTAGCCATTTGTATGTCTTCTTTGGAGAAGTGTCTGTTCATGTCTTCTGCCCATTTTCTGACTTGATTATTTGTTTTTTGGATGTTGAGTTTGAGAAATTCTTTATAGATCTTGGATACCAGCCCTTTATCTGTAGTGTCATTTGCAAATATCTTCTCCCATTCTGTGGGTTGCCTCTCTATTTTGTTGACTGTTTCCTTTGCTGTGCAGAAGCTTTTTATCTTGATGAAGTCCCAAAAGTTCATTTTTGCTTTTGTTTCACTAGCCTTTGGAGATATATCTTGAAAGAAGTTGCTGTGGGCGACGTCAAAGAGGTTACTGCCTATGTTCTCCTCTAGGATTTTGATGGATTCCTATCTCACATTGAGGTCTTTCATCCATTTTGAGTTTATCTTTGTGTGTGGTGTTAGAGAATGGTTGAGTTTCATTCTTCTGTATATAGCTGTCCAATTTTCCCAGCACCATTTATTGAAGAGATTGTCTTTTTTTCCTGCATATTTTTTCCTGCTTTGTGGAAGTTTATTTGACCATAGAGTTGAGGGTCTGTATCTGGGCTTTCTATTCTGTTCCATTGGTCTATATGGCTGTTTTTGTGCCAGTACCATGCTGTCTTGATGATCACTGCTTTATAATATAGCTTGAAATCAGGCAACATGATGCCCCTGGCTCTGTTTTTCTTTTTCTCAACAAGGCTTTAAACAAGGGTTTTTATGATGTTGTTGTGGCTTAAATGTGAGGCTCAAATGTGAGGTATCCCAACACCTCATGTTGGGATAAAAATGAGATATTTGGCTCCAAGTTAGAAGATTAGAGTCATGGTCTGATTTTGCCAATCTACAACTCTAACTTTGCTGAACCTCAGTTTCCTTAGCCAACCACATAGAGAATGTATAATGCCTATCTCACAAGCTCATTTTAAGTATGAGGGATGATGGTTAACAAGAGCTAGACGAGGATGATTGTGGCCTCCACTTCCTTAATATAAAATGGTGATAATGCTGTTACCTCCTTAAAAGGTTACTATGAGAAATAAATGAGTGAACAGGTGTAAAGTGCTTACAATAGTAAAAGGCACACATAAGTACTCAGAAATGTCTGTCATTCTTCTTCTTATTATTATCATGTATTAACTCAAATGTTTTTTTCTTAATCAGGAGACACGTTTCTCTAACATCTTTCTTACAATCCCTCCAAATTCTCTTAAGATGCAAAATTCAACATTCAGAATGATATTATTTTTAAAATTGCTCAAGTTTACATGTTGATTAAGTAGAAGATGGCTAGCTCCTTATATACCCATTTGTTAAATCTTTCCCAGAGCATATGTTTGGAAAAATATTAGAAGAAAGCATAAACTTTTTTCCCCAAGTGGAACTCTACATCTATTTCTCCTAGTCACCCAAACCTGGGTATTAAGTGTCTAAATACTCTAGTATATTTAAATACAGAGGGTAGGTCTCAACTTTTCCTGAGTAAGCAATAGCAGCTATTGGTTATAACTATACCTACTGTGGACTCACCAGAGGCACCTTTGAAAGAATGCTCTATTGCCCTTGGGTTTCTGTAATGGTTGTATTGCTAATCAGCCTTTATGCATTACTGAGTTTTCTTTTATTCTCATTTTTGGTGATTTAGTCAGGATCGAAGATCACTAGTTCCACTTCACATATCAAAAACTAAGAGACAAAGTTGGTGAGGTCATAAGTGATTTGTCCAAATCATACTTTTTGGTTCAGTAGTGGAGTTTGGACTAAAGCTGATTCTAGTGGCCAGTCCTCTGAAGTACACTGGATATTCAATAAGAAGGGACTCTGTGACTTTTGTTCTTTTAAGTTTCAGGAGGTAAATCTGTGCTCTTCATTGAGGCTAGTCCAGGGAGAGGGCCATGCTCTGTCTTAAAACAGGAGATCTTAAGACCTGTACAAAAATAACATAGGGCATTCATACCTGGCTTAGAGTATAATGGCACAGATGTTCAGAAGCATAGAAGAGTCTTTCAGGTAAAAATCTTGGAAAGAATGACACATAATAGATTAGAAGATTCCTTAGTATTTGACACATGTGAGTTTTCATCTGAAATGATTTGGCACCTGCCATTAATTCTCTTTCCCATCAGTAAATGGTAACCTCATAGGGATGGCATTTTTATCTGCTGCTGCTAGGAATGGCCAAGGTCACATTCCAGAAAAGGATACTTGCCTTGCAAGGCATACCATTCCTGGGGAGAGATAGAGAGAGTTAATGTTTGAAGACATTGTCAACTTCATTAACAACTAACAAAATTACCTATCTTTTACTGTTGCTATAACTTTGTTCCCTTTCCCAGAAAGTGATGATAAGAAGTAGAATAAGCCTGCTCAGACAATTAAAGAACAATGGTTTTATAGAACTCAATAGTCTTTTCAAGACTACTGTTTATATTTGGGGGCTGTGTGGGCTTTATATGCCATCTATTGAGTGTCTATTTTTAAAATTCAGTGTGATTTATTCAAATCCTGGACATTCTTTGTGCTTGACAATGCTGGACATTAAGAGAGATGGCAAAAAAGAAAGAATGAGGAAGGAGGTCACTTGTGGATTCCTTCTAGTTTTGTTGGCACTGCTTAAGTCAAGGAATCCTTGAATTTAACACTAGTTGGGAAGTTGAGATGCTGTCATCCAGCCCACCCTCTCCTTCATGCAATCCATTGCACAACAATTCTAATAGTTAGCTATACAACTCTGCTCAGATATCTCCAGGGATGGAGCACTCAGTATTGCAGGTGACTATGATGTCATTATTAGAATAATTTGATTGTTAAAAAAAGTTATTTTTTATGTTGATACAACTTGACTCTGCAACATCTCTCCCACTGGCTCTCATTCTGCTTCTTTAATTATATACGATAAATCCAACACAAGGTGAGTGAACACTATAGGAGAGTAATGATGATTGTGGCTCTGTAGTCACATGGCCTGAGTTCAAATCCAAGTCCCTCACCATCTTCACTGAGTACCTGTGCTTCAGTGTCCTCACCTGAAAAATGTGAATTTTATTTTTGCCTACCTCATAAGGTGGTTATCAGGAAGAAATGGGTTTATGTGCAAAAAAATTTAGAGCAATATCTGGTATTTGGTAGACAATTAATTAGCTATTGGCCATGTTATTTTTATTATTTCATCTTATATACTAATTCTTTTTTTAAAAAAGTGCATTGTACTGAATGCATTGTACTGAATGCATTCTGAGGCTTTGTTTGGTGAGTGCCATGATTGATAAGTAATGTCTGCTAAGAGTTAAAGAAGGGAAATAATGTCACAGGCCAAATATGTGTGACTTATAATCCATTCCTGATTTTCTCATGACAGTCCTTCAAATATCTAATATTTCTCTTTTTTTAAGATTTTGAGAGAGAGAGTGAGAGAGCAGCAGAGAGGGAGAAGCAGGCTCCCCCCTAAATAGGGAGCCTATTGCAGGGCTTGATCCCGGGACCCTGGGATCATGACCTGAGTGGAAGGCAGATGCTTAACCGACTGAGCTACCCAGGTGCCCCCTAAATATCTAATATTTTTCTCTCTCAGCCTCCCCTCTTCCAGTCTAAAGTACCTTGTAGAAATACTGAAATCTATTAATTCTGTAAATGCCAAAAGATGGGCCCTCGAGGTATCCTTAAAATGGGCTTAAAATTAGAGCAAGGGAGATCATTTTATCTTTTCACTTATTACCCTTTTATTAAATGCTTCTGAATACTCAAGATTCAGATTATTCAACTCTTAGCAGACATTACTTATATATATAAGATGAAATAATAAAAATAAAATGGCCAATAGCTAATTAATTGAGTGTCTACCAAATACCAGATATTGCTCTAAATATTCAGATAATTATAACAATGTTATAATTATTTGAAATCTCTCCAAAAACACTGATGCACTATTTTTCACAACCTAATAACAAAATAACTTTTCTCTTCCCTACACTCACACCAGTCTTGCATTGTCCTTGCTGGTGGCATGCAGTGTGTTGTTATGGAAATAACCTTAGGCTGCGAATTAGAGTGTCTCATGGACTGAATTGTGTCCTGCCCCACCAAATCTATATGTTGAAGCCCCAACTTCCAATGTGACTGTATTTTGAGATAGGGCCTCAAGGAGGTAATTAGGTTAAATGAGTTCCTAAGGGCAGGGCCCTAATCCAATAGGACTATGATCCCCAATAGAATACAAATTCCCCAGAGAATCTAATTTTTTAAAATGAGTGGGAAAAAAGAAAGAGAAACAAAGACACTCTTTCCTAAAGACCCTTAACCTTACCTTGTTTACATTTTTTCAGGGAGAATCCTGGGACCATGGGGAATTTTTGGTTAGAAAGAGCCTCAGAGGTAGCCTGATCCAACCATCCATTCAGTTCATTGCCCCTAACATTTACTGGCGTTTTATCAATAATCATGACCATTATTATGTATTTATACCCGTTGAGGGTTCAGGAAGGATTTAGGATGGCTGTAATCACAGTAACAATAGCTCCCAATTCATGATCTACTATTTAATTCTTTTCTACAACATCTCCCAGTCCAGTGGCCTTATAGTCTAAATAAACACCTCAGCATTAAATGTCCTTCCCTCTGGACCTTTCTGATTACAGTCAGAACCTTAGAGCTGGAGGGTCCTTCCAAAATTATCTAGCCCATCGGTGCTACTTTGAAAGTGAGAAATTGAAGTCTAAAACAATGCATTGATTGTCTCAGGTGTCACAGCTAGTGAGTAACAGAGTTTGTATCTGAACTCCCATCACCTGACACTCACCCTAGGGCCCTTTGTGGGCCTCTACTTTGTCAGGTCAACCAGCCCCTCATTACCCCCAGGTTTTTATCCAGACCTGCTCATCTGGTTGTCTCAGGTATTATGTTTGTAACAGTATTATACAGCAGGAACTAGCCAATTTGCTCAGAGATACCCTAGGATATCCACTGGTGGGAAGTAGGTCTAGTTCATAGTGTTGGGTTCTGTTATTAATACAGGAAATAGTTTTATACCCTCTTCCCCAACTTTGTTCCCAGTCCCAGGATATTATAAAGGCCCCTCCTCTGACAGTCAAATGAGTAGGGCTAAGCCAGACACAAAAGTGGGTTTAAGATGTAAGGAATGAGTTGGTGTGAGGAAAAGGAGATATCCTTCCTCATCCGCTGGCTGAGTCCTGAGTGACTTTTAGCCTAGGATTAGATCTATTTTAATACGCCCTCTACCTGTGTGTTCTCATAAACTACCAAAGCATTTCAAATTTAACAATTATTCAGAGACTGATCATCTACTTAACTAATTTGTAAAAATATTTTCTCAAACTAACCAGAGTGATTTTGTTCCAAAATAAAAATGGACCTTATTTAGAAGTGAACCAGTTTCCAGAACAGGATTAATGTTAAATAATGCCTGTGGCTTTGAGACCTAGCTACGTCCTTGATTCTCTGACACTCTCCCTCCACCTCACCCCCACCCCACTAGACACTCCCATTGGTTCTTCCTGCTGATAGCATCTTTAAAAGAATCGACCACAGTATTGTTATCAGTCCCATAGTTTCATTTCCCATTTGTGTCTATATTTAGATTGGAGGGGAAAACCTCTTTCCATTGCCTAGCAAAGAGACTGTTTTTAAAAGAGCTAATGAATCTTTTACAGGAGAATACCAAATGTAGATGATGTCTTCTTGCTATGAAGGACTAGGTGCTAAAGCTTATGAACTGTAGAAGTTGTCAGCTGGTGGAGTAACCATGACTTTGATCATCAGATCACAGGCATATGAACACTTAAATACACTCTTATGTATAGGCCAGGCTGTAGGGGTGGGGCAGGAGGGGAGTTTGGGTGCTTGTAGGTGGGAGCAAGCACCACTGTTGTGTGTTAATAAGAACACAGGTTCATTTTTGTCAGGAAGAATGTTCTAAACATGGTGTAACAGTTCTAACACATAGTTCTAAAGAGCAGGTGCTAAAGGATTATCTATTCTAGATAAGAATCGAAGTCTGATACCAGATTTAGGAAAAAATCCATGAATTAGAAAGAATCATGGATTCTAATGGATATCTAACCCAACTATTTAATTTTTTATATTTTTCCTTGCTGGCTTTAAGGCATTATTTTTTTTCCTCCTTTATACCATTTTCACTGAATAAGATTCCTCCAAGATCCTTCCTACTCTCACCCATTATTATGTAGAAAGGAAAGGACATCCCTTTGTCTAACCTATGAATGGGAAGATCCATGTAATGATTCGGAGTAGAATAAATCAAAATATGGAATGGGGAGGAAGCATCTGTAAAATGTTTTCAGAGCCATTCATCGGCCAGCAGGCAAAGAATGGAATATGTCCTTCCTTTTGTCCTATCCCACCCCCCCAGGGTGCCATACTGTGACTGCAAGAACTCTTTGTCCAGTCTCCACAAATCTGCCCCCCTTCAATATTGGTGATACCTAAAAATCACTTCTTTGGGGAGGATTTCATTCAGTTGGGTTATCTCTTGTCAAAAGTAAATTCTTAGAGGTCCAGAGCGTTAAGCCAAAAGCAGTAAACTTTTTTTAGAGGACAAGGTCTAGAAAAACTAGTGGGGCCTTTCTTAAAATGTATGTGTCTAGACCTTGCTTCAGACTTGAGCTACTGACTGCTGGTTCCTTGACCTGACTCACATTTCAGATATTCTGGCTGCATGGGTCTCTAATGAATTTTGATTCTCAGAGGCAGTGTCCCCTTTTGGGGCCCCTTCCAAAGTCTTGTGAGGTTGCTCTTTTAATGTGTTCCCATGTTTGTGTGTTTTGCAAGAAATCTTAGGTGAGATATTTCTACTTTAATTGGATGATATGGCTTCTGTTTCAACTCCAATATCCCCTCTCTTATAATTGTCCTCCTGTAGAGGTTGAGGTAGGGGTGAGGATAGTTCTAAATAAATATTCACTTGTAATTGACTTTTCTTCCAAATAAAGATTTACTTAGATACCTAGCTATATATTTGCAATTCAAAAATTTTTTTTTTATTGGAAGCCCCATATTCTTCAGGCTCCACAAAACCTGGGCAGGTGTCCCTGGATATTAGGCCTCCTGAAATTACCTCTCACATAATTTTTAATCTCATTTAAAACTTTCTTTCCATCCTGATATTCAGTTATTTCTAGGTTTCATACAAAACCCATCATAACTTGACACAGATACAACCCAGCAAAGGGATAGGAAATGGGGAAAATGAAAAAATATTAAGTGAAGAGGAAGAGAAAAAATATTGAGAGGATAGATAAATTGCCACATGCATCTTAGTATTGGACTTCATGCCTAGAGGTTCAGAGGAGGAGATCCCTAATAAGTTTGTTATAACAGCAGAAATAAAACATTGCCATGCTGGTTGGGAAGCTAAGTGATGTTCCATCCTGAAATGAAGGTGTGGTAAAGTAAAGGGAGGTGACAGGATGGTGAGATGAAATGAATTAAGGAAAACACATGGTCTTCCGAGAAGGAAATGGAGTTATGAAGAGATGGGAGAACCAGTTCTTCCAGGATAATGCCTTTTGTTGGGCCCCAGGGGGAAGCTCATTTGCGGAAGCTGGAAGGATACAATGGGCGCCCAGGTTACCTGACAAGAGGAAAGAGGGCTGAAGGGAAAGGCGAACAGTGTGGGAGAAGGACCAGGGGTCACGTTTTTCTTGGCATTGAAATATTTTCAGATGAGTTATTTTTCAAAAGTTTCCAAGGAGGATCCTCTACCAGTTTCCAACCTCCATTTGGGATTTGAAACCTACAGGAAACTAAGCCCCTTCCCATGACCTCTTTCTTCCTCCCTAAATTAAATTTGGATGCAGAGAGCTGGTTAAGCAGAGGCTGGAGCCTTTGGCTATGCCTGGAAGTGTGGCCTCTCCCTAATGCAGTCTTAGGGGCTGGTTGTGCTCCCAATTAGTTGTTATTTTGGCAAGTTCAAGGAAGTTGTTTTGGTTTTTGGCAAGTTGTTTAAAGATTGGCTTTCAAGTTCTTCCATCTGTAAAACAAGGAGTTTGGACTAGAATCACTGGTTCTTAACTTTGGTGGCGATGGCGGGGCAGGGGTGGGAGGGGAGGGGAGGTGCTGGTGAGGGCTGGTGGTCAAAGTCCCTTGTCAGAATAGGATGAAAATTATAGAACTACTCTCCAGAAATAGGCACCTATGCCTGTTCATATATAATTTTGCATGTAATTTCAACAGTTCATGGACTCTTCAGTAAACTGTTCTCCAGGGTAGTTTTCCTTGCAGGAGGATTACACTTCTTCACCCCATTTAACTCAGGCATGGGCCAATCAAATGTAAGCAGGAGTTCTGGGTGGCATTTCTGGGTTAGAGATTTAAGAGCAGTGCTTTTGTTTCTTTTTGCACTAAAGCCAGCAACATTCCTGATAGTGGCTTCTCCATCAGGTCTAGGAATGAGGATGACAGTGGTGCAGCAGTTAAGTCTCCAGCCAACCTTGGATTATCATGTGACATGAGAAAAAAACAAGCATTTATTGCTTTTAGCCATTGAGATTTTTGGAATTGTCTGTTACCACAGCATTATTTAGCCCATCCTAATTGATACAACCCCTGAATCTATCCATGGATGCTGGAGCTTTCCCTGGATCCCAGATCATCAATCCCAAATCTGAAAATATTAAAGTTTTTCTGAAAACTTATGAGTCTCTGAGGTGAACTTAATAATACAATTTCAGAATCTTGAATCACCTGGTTCACACAGAATGTTCAGTTGGGTGAAAAGAATATTTCACTTTGGGCTAAGTAATAAAACCATAATTGTGTGGGTGATTGGAATGAAAAGCTCACCTGGCCCAGCTTCAAAAAGCAGTGAAGGGTTGACTATAGGCTCATTAGGGAATCTGCCTGCAGGAGGGAGGTAAGAGATTACTCCAGCCTTATGCTGTGGACACTCCTTGGCTACAGTCTAATAAGCAGAAAAAAAGAATCAAGAAAACAAATAAAAACATACTTCTGAAAGCTTCAAATGACTAAAGAAGTCAAGAGGCAGGATGTCTGCACTTTGTTTCTATTTATGGAACACAAAGTTTAAACAGAACTCTCCATTCAGAATCCATCTGGCTATGAAAATTGCCTTCCAAGTTATTATCTGCAAGGAAATGGACAGCATTCAAATCTTTCTCTGCAGTGAGTTTGTATTTAGAGATGTTTCACATGTGTTTAATTCACTGATCAATTTTACCTTGTCAAAACAGAATGGTCTGTCAAAAACAGGATGAGGCTCATTAGTGAGACACAGGAGATAGTACAATGGAGGAGAGAATAAACAGACTACCCAGAAATAAGGAAACAAGAGCCTATTCAGGAAGCAAGGGGTAATAGCAGAAAATGATACAGTAGTCATAGTAGACCAAAAGCTAGTGGGACAGCTATATGGTACTGCTACTTAGTAAGTGATACTGATGAGAAAAAAAAAGAGTGTCAGGAGAGTTTAGGAAATAAAAGTTTTTAGCCTGGAGAGGAGAGTAGGAATTTAACAATTTTTTATGTGTAAGAAGCACCCTAGTATATTTGTAAGAGTGCTGGACTGAGTGGGAGTCAGGAAACCCAGGTTCTAGAAGAAGACCTGGGTCGTCTTTGTCCTTCTGCTCTGAGCCTCACTTTGTTTGCTCCTAAAATGAACAGTTCAGATTAAGATGACTGGTAAAGTCTTAGCCAGCTCTAAAATTTAGAGAGATAGTTCTAGGAAAATGTTGTTCAGTGACTCTACTTCTTCACAATCCAGAAATTTCTAGTACATGAAAAGTTTCTTGATTAACATAAGGATGATTAATTATTTACTTAAACTTCTAGTGGAATTTATAAAATTTTGGAAACTGTATCCTTAGAGGTTTTTAAAATTCAGATAGAGCCCATCTCTTTGAGGGTTAAGAGATAAACCAGGAGGCATGTTTGAGGTTTCTTCTAGCCATCAAACAATGTAAAAATACTTTATTGTCATCTTTTGAAGGAGACTTTCCCAATGACCAGCCCCTAACAGGAGGGAAACAAAATCCAAATCCAAAATTGTTGGTTTATTGTCCCTGTAACAAATGGGAGATGATACTGTCAACCTAAATAAAGAGGTAAACTGAGGCAAGCTCAAATTACCAGAAATTGAATTTATTTGGGAATAGCAATGGAATTGCAATTTGGGAAATATTCTGTAGGAAGCTGCAGGTGAATCTGCTGAGGGTTTGGGGCAAGCTGTATTTACGGATAAGGAGTGCAAAAAGGGGGAAGTCCAGTCAGAGTTCAAGCAGTAAGTTCATTGGCTTGAGGATAGGGAAACATTCTTGGCAGATATACATTGGTCAAGAGTAAGTCTCGGTCTTCTGTAAAGCAGGCATTTATGTGAAATCAGTCTCTCAGATCTTAAGTTCTGTTCTTCTGAGGGCACATGCCTGAGATTCTCCATTTCATATCCTCTGATTCCATTTTAGATTGAAATCCTGTCATAGAACAAAGAGAAATCCAGCAAAAACAAGGCTCTAAGTTTGAGCCATGCTGTAGTTTTCCTTTGCAAGGCATGGTCATGTCTTACTCACAAGAACCTTGTAAAGGTAGGGCCAGTGTCTGGGGTCCTCCTGCCTCACAGCTGAGCCTGGGAGTTCAGAGGCTGGCCAGTGGAGGAGGTGCCTTAGCCAGCCTGTATTCCTGCCAGTACCACGAGTGACTTGAGAGCAGGCAAGGTTTTATTTTTCCCCAGGTAAGATTCCTCTGACCTCCTGGAAGATGGTGCAAGCCCTATTCTACATGCTGGACAGGAATATATCCAACCAGGAGTGGCTTGTATGTATCCTACTGTGCAGCAATTACTTTTCTTAAAAGGCAGCAGGAGAGGAAAATCCTTTATTGCTGCCCTATTTCAACATGAGTGAAGTGCTGGGCACTCCATCAGCCACTGATGAGAAAATAATGTACAGCCAAGGGTGCAGTTGTGTTGGTGGAAGTTATTGTTTGAAATGCCTCTGCAGGGTTAACTCTAAACTGAGAGAAAAGGAACTCCTCTAAACCATCAAGGCCCTAGAATGGTTCCTTTAGTCCTATTTTTAGGACTGGCTTCCTTAGGGCTGGCCTTCCGCCAAAGTGGGACATTTGAGGTCCCCTCTGCATTTAGCTTTCTGGCAGCTTCTTCTCTCTGGAGTCAACTCTTACCCTTCCGTGATGGCTGTTTACCATCATCTCCAGGTAGACTTCCCTTGCTGGAACTCATACTCATTAGGTATTTCCTAACGTCTATGAAAATGCTGTACTTTTTGAATGTGAAAAAAATATCAATTATTGCCTTGTGACCATAGTTCATGGTCTACAATATGAACACTGTATGTTCATATTTTTTGCCCATTTTTAGGTTAAATCACTGATAAGTGAGTACTTAGCAAAGCAGATTAATCAACTTCCTCCATCCTAGATGGTATGTGCTTTTCCCACGTGAACATTTCTGAAGTTAAGATGGGTCTTAAAATAATCGATATGTAGATCCGGTGTGGTAGAATTTTCCCTGTTCCCAAGGAGAAGTCATTGACTTGATGGGTTAGCTTACAACTGAAAAGGTGTAAGAGAGAAACTGTGGAAGTGGAGTCCAAGTAATAATTTAAGTCAATATATTGCATACAGCAGAAAATATAGGCTTAGGATTTTAAATGTTATTTATTTTTTCTAGATCATACCTTCATATACTTCAAAATTCAAAAGGTAGAAAAGGAATACATCAAAAGTCTCCTTCTGTCCCCCATCTGTCCAGTTCTACCTGGAAGTCATGTTACCATTTTCTTTCATTCTCTTACAGAGATGGTTTATTTATGTGTCAGCATGGATGTATGTAATTCCCCTTATTTATTCAAATGCTAGAATTACTACACACACTTTTCCATACTTTTCTTTTGATGCAGTAATATACTTTGGAGAGTATTCTGTTGTAGTACATTAAGAATTTCCAGTCCATCTTTTATAATTGGTAATATTCTATGTTATAGGTGTACACTGATTTATTTAACATGTTTCCTAAAGTGAACATCTAGGTTGTCATGAATCTTCTGCTATTATAAATACTACTCTAGAGAATGACATTGTATCCATATCATTATGTGCAGTGTGAGTAGGATGAATTTTAGAAGTGGAATTGCTATGTCAAAAGATATGGGCATTTGCATATTTGATGGATATTGCCTGTTTGCCCTCCAGAGACATTTATTGTTTCATGTTTCTGTTAACAATATGTGAGAGGGCGCCTGGGTGGCTCAGTCGTTAAGCGTCTGCCTTCAGCTCGGGTCATGATCCCAAGGTCCTGGGATCGAGCCCCACATCGGGTTCCCTGCTCGGCAGGAAGCCTGCTTCTCCCTCTCCCACTCCCTCTGCTTGTGTTCCTGCTCTCGCTATCTCTGTCTCTGTCAAATAAAAAATAAATAAATAAATAAAATAAAATAAAATCTTAAAAAAAAAAAAAACAATATGTGAGAATGTCTATTTCTGTATCTTGTCAGCACAGTGTGTTATCAAACGTTTTCATCTTTGTTTCCTCTATTAGGTAGAAACTGGAATCCCTATGTAATTTTTAAAAATTTTAATTGATATATGATATATTCATAAAAGTATATTTATCATCAGTGTACAGCTCAATAAATCTTAACGAATTAAACACACTGTGTAATGAATACCCATTTCAAGAAACACACAGAACCTATAGCCCAGAAGCCCCAGAAGATTTTATTTATTTAAGAGAGAGAGAGGGAGAGAGAACATGAGCAGGGGAAGGGGCAGAAGGAGAGGGAGAAGTAGACTCTCCGCTGAGCGCGGAGCCCAACATGGGGCCTGATCCCAAGACCCTGAGATCATGACCTGAGCCGAAGTCAGACGCTTAACTGCCTGAGTCACCCAGACGCCCCAAGTGACCATCTTTTTAAAACCATGCATTTTTATTTTGAAATAACTTTAAATTGGCTTAACAGAAGTTAAGCATCATTTCATGTGTTTAAGAGTCATTTGTATTTCTTTTTCTTTGAACTGTATGTTCATATTTTTTGCCCATTTTTAGGTTAAACTGTTGATGTTTTTTTTCCTTGATTTGTAGAAGTGACAAGGAAATTTCAGTCCAGAGTAGAAAAGATATGAGCAGTGTGCTGCTCATATCAACGCTGGTTGACTCCTATGAGTGGATATTCAGCATTTGGAACTCTAGAAAACTAGCAATGAATAAAGCAATTCAATAACTGGTATACTCAGTCCAGGGAGCAGGGCCCGAGGAGCCTATTGCTTCATCTTTCGTTTAACTTGCAAGCTTGGTGGTCCCCATCTCACCCTCCAAAAAAAGCCTGGCAAAGTAGGTTCTTCTGTCAAGTGGGTGTTTTATCCTTAAACATCAAGCAAATATTTTTCAGGTCACCAGTTGAAAACTACCTTGTCAAGGGAAAGACCTGTTAAACAGGAATATCTGAGAAGACTCTTGGGAGACATTTGGAAAGAAGCCTTTTCCAGGAGAGAGCTGCCACTCAGGAATGACCACCTGACCAGTGGGTTCCCAGAGTACCTTGTCCCATTCAGCTCAGCCATCACATCAAACAGAGCATCACTCTTGGCCTGGAGGCACTGGTTCAGATAAAAACCTCCCAGGGAGTATACACACAGGAGGGGAGTTTCCCTTAAAAACAAAAGCAAGTAGGAGTTTTCTGGGGTTTTTTGTTTTTGTTTTTGTTTTTTTTTCCCCTCTCCTCTTCCTCTGACTGGACCGTAACCTCACACGGCATGCCTTCCAGCAAACACTCATCACCCGATAAATCATGTGACCCATTCTGTTTACTTAGAGGTGCTTGCCCAGCTGGGCCTCTAATGCAGACCCTGGTCTGTAACCAACTTCAGAGTGGTTTTCACTGAAAAGGGAACTTCTGAGGACCAGATAAGGCAAGCTATTCATTTGCATCACGGCGCTCTGCTAGGTCATTCCCTGGGGGGCTGGGAGAACTGTGAAATGTGAGACAAGGTTTAAGAAGCTGCCAAAAAAACATCTTCTAGAGAACACCAACCCTGTTTACTTCCTACACAATGTGGAGTAGCTATAGAAAGTCTCCTCTCAAAAGTAATAATGGATTCGGGTTTGGGCCCTCATTTAATGTTTCACATTCTGGAATCAACAAAATGCTAATCCAAACATTTTTCACTGAGTGCTTTAGCAAAACCACTGATTGAACTATTTTAAATCTGATTTAAAAAAAAAAAAAAAAAGGGAAAGAAGAAAGAGACAGACTACTTAGAAGGTGGAAGCTGCTTTGATGAGATGAACTGCCTGGCCCCGAGTCCAGAGCAGTGCATCTCAGAGTGGACCTGTGAACTCTCCATGTCAGAATCACCTGGGCTTAGTCCTGAGGAATTGGAACTGCAAGAAATTTGGCTCCAGAAATATGCTAAAAACAAATAAAACAATGATACAACCACACACACACACACACACACACACATGCACACACACACACTCACAAACTATTTGGGGGAATGTTATGCTTGCTAACATATGAAAACTCCACTTCTAAAAATATTATTTTGAAGAACTAGAAATGGCCCTGTTGGGCCATGGACAACCAAGCTGTAACATGAAAAAACTTCTAGAGGGGACAGAATCTTCACCCTGTGATCCACCTTTACAGGTCTTTTGGCCTCCCTTCAGTCCACTTGCCGGCTAGTTATTCAAGATAAATAGGCACTTTATTCATTTTTTTACAAAAAGTTCTGGGCCACTTGGAGAGTCCTGGGAGGGCAGATGTCCTGTGCTAGGACGAGGGAGCACTGCAAATGCATCAGTGTCACAGTTTGTGCAGATCCTGAAAGGAGGAGGGTCGGTGCAGGACCTGGAGAGGTGAACTGAGTCTTCTAGACATCTATTTACTTAACCAAACCATTACTTTGAATTCCCAGATATCATTTTAAAGTCTGTCCTGTCCATTGCCTCAGGACCCAGTTTCTCTCCTCTGAGTGAATGAATTGGGAACAGAATCCAGTTACAAGTCAGAGCTGCCTCTTACTAACAACCTTGAGAGGGGTCTAGCAATGTTAAATTGTACTTCATCAGATCCAGGCTTGGAAACAAGGTCCCTGCAGCTCTCCTGCTACTCAGGAGCTTCTTAGAGGCTCCTAGAGGCAGCTGGGGATGGTGACAAGCCTGTGGCCGTGTGCTGCCTCAGGGACGCTGAACACTAGACTTTGAGGAGGCAATCTTTGGCAGAGTCCCCTCCACCCCCCACATATACACCTTGTCCACTTTTGGCACTAAAATAGTAAGCCATCTTGGTATGAGGGACCATGGAGGCTCAGACAGTAACAGTGGTAATCAGTGTGGATGAAGGACCACAAGGTTCTCCTCAGTGTTCTAGACTCAAGGACTGTATAATATATTACGATTTAAGCTAGTAAGTAATAGAATATTCAAATAAAAGAAAATAGGGGTTTATTATTGCACATGTCAAGAGGTTTCAGAGTAGGGAAATCAGTGATATAGTGACTCAGGGGACCAAGTGATGCTCTCGCTCCTCTCTCAGGAGAACAAGATGACTGCTGGAGATCCATACATCAGGCCTCACATGGACAGGTTCAAAGGGAGGAAGGAATGGAGCTTTGCTTCACATGCCTTTATTTTGATTAAGGTGGAACCTCTTCCCCCGAAGATCCTAGAATTCACTGTCACCTGCGCATCCCACACTATATAGGGAGGAAGGGCAGATTTGCTGGGATAGACTTAGACTAATTATTTTCCATTCACTTGGGTTTGGGGAAGGGTCCAACTTCCTTGAGTATATTGCTATCCAGTATATCCTGGAATAAAATTAGGGTTCTATCAACAAAGAGGAAGCATGAAATGGCTGCTGAACAGGCCCTGGACCGGTGACAAGATCTCTGTCACAGGGATTGTGCATTATCTTCGGTAGGGAGTTCCTTCTGGATGGCAAGAAAAAAAATGTCCTGTTCTGGAGGAAAGGAGTTAATTTGACTTTAGAAAATAAAAACATCACATTTATCATCTGAGTGTTTTGTGTAATTTTCTGGCAGTAAAATTCATATCTTCCTGTCCTAAAGGTAGAAGTTTGGTGTACAGGTTAGAAATTGGGACATCTGAGTAAACTCCGACTTGCCAGAAAGTTCCTTTCCTCTGGAAGCCTCCAGCAGGCTCTCCCTGCTTGTCTTTCTCTATGTGCTCCATTGCAGCAACAAGTGTGTGTTTGACTTGGGGACACTAACATGTATTGGCATTTTTCTCCAGGCAGTTTCTAGTAATTTCTAAGTGAGTTTCTGAAACCTTCAAGCCAGACTTCCTTCTTTTTTCTTTTTATCTGAAGCTAATAAAGCCTGAGTGGTGAGGCATCTTTTAAGAGTCGTGTGTACTCAGCAACTTTGGTGTGTTAGTTTGTCTTCCAATATGCCTTACTCAGGGTGCTTATCTCTTAGAAAGGGAGATTATTACCGCACAGACAAGGCTGGAAACCGCTTCGCTGACAGGTTTGAGTCTTAACAAAATAAACAGTAGAAAAGGCAAAACTGTGTGCAAAATGGCAGGCTTCATTCTCCCTGCAACGGTCAACTGGGGAGGGGGGGAGCTGGAATCAAAACAAGGAGGACCTTTCAGGCATGCTTAGAGAGGCCGGGCTTCCTGTGGAGGAAGGTTGAGGTGGGGGAGATCATTCACATTTCTTTCTGACCAACCAGTTGTCTTTTTGCATAGAGACAACCGTTCAGCTGACAAGCCATTCACCATACCTGTTGATCTGGTTTATGATTCATGCCTTAGAAGAACCCTAGAGTTGTGGCGATTACTCTTCCTGTTTTTCATACCCAGAAAACTATACAAATAATAGAATCTTGCCACTGAGTTTCTCCTGATCTTGGTTTTGGGACCCAGTTGAAGAGTTTTTTCTTTGGATTTGGCAGAATCAGATCTCTGACCGGTACATGCAAATTTGCAAGCAACTTGAGGACAGGATAGTGTCATTTATTTTTCTCTCTTTCTTCTCAGCATCCCCTAGCATAATACTAGGAAAATGCTAGGTCCATAAATGTTTGTCGTATGATTAATGTTTGTCTGTGCCCAATGTAGGGCTCAAGCTCACAACCCTGAGATCAAGAATCGCATGCTTCACTGGCTGAGTTAGCCAAGAACCCTAGTAATTGAAGTCTGAGTTCTTCCACTCTCTAAATGGCTTGGGAGATTTGGGTAGAACCTGCCATTTCCACCATAGTTCAAGAATTCAGGGTAGAGGGGTGCCTGGGTGATGCAGTTGGTTGAGCGTCGGACTCTTGATTTCGGCTCAGGTCATGATCTCAGGGTTGTGAGACTGCTGGAGTTTGGTGTACACGGTGCACATCCCACGTGGTGCTCCACGCTCAGTGGAGAGTCTGCTTGAGATTCTCACTCCCACTGACCTTCCCGCTTGTGCTCTTTCTCTCTCAAATAAGTAAATAAATCTTATCAACAACAACGACGAAGAATTCAAGGTAGAATTTGAGGGAATAGATAGCTCTATCTCCTTTTGGAAGAACTGGAGTCCAGCTTGTCCCTTATAATCTAGATGAGAGACCCCTCTCACACTTAGCCTCTGGCTAATAGGTGCTGCAGTAGTCAAGCCCTTCCAAAGAACATCGTGGTCATATGGCCTGTTGTTAGGATTTTAGAACAGGAGTCAGGCAGGAATTGAATCCTGATTCCATGTCTTACTATGTGATCTTGAACTACAGATTTTGCTCTTTTTTTTTTTTTGGGAGTTTGCTTTTCTAAATATTAATTTCCTCCCCCATGAAAGAGGGCTTCAAAAGACAGTTGTGAGGATTAAATGGGATAATATATTTAAAGCACTTAGCACAGTTCCCAGCACTTCACAAGCTCTTGTGACTATTTGTTGTTGTTGTTGTTGTTGTTGTTGTTATTGCCAGCTCCCTATACCAGAACATTTAGAACAAAGAGGTTTGGGTAAAGATCATTTTGAACCTCTTCTCTGAGAGGGTGGGTCCTGAATCCATGAAAATGTATTTACTTGGTCATGGACCTCATTCTGCTTAATCACCATAGATGTGGGTTGAGGTTAGGTCAGTCAAGGATAAACTCACAACAATGGGGTGTGCAGCCCAGCATGGCCACTCTTTGGCCTAGCAGCTGGTAAATGACAATGATTTTCTTCCTTAATTTTGTTTTCAAAGGGGCTTGTTAGGGTACATTTGCTCATATTCTGTTTAATTTTTACTACCAATCTAACTCCCCCTGCCACCAAAAAAATAAAAAAATAAAATGAAAAATAATAAAAGACACTATGTTTAAAGATGGCTTTTGCTTGAAACCAATAACCCAATCTTAGAGAAACAGCTGAGCTCGTGGAAAGACCCTGTAGCCTAACTGACTACATATATATAACTGACTACACCATATTCAGACACCACTTTGTCCACTTCCTGGTTGTATGACCTGTACAAATCACTTGACCTTCCACATTCTTGGTTTCCTCATTTGTAAAATGGTTATAATAATGCTTATCTAATAAGGTTTCTGTAAGAGTTAGAAAGAGTATATATAAAGCATGCCTAGTAAAGATTTTAGGTGCTCAATAAAAGTGGTAGCTGGTTCCAGGATTCTGGTTCTTTTTCAGTCCTACCCAAGACTTAGAGGAAATGGCTCCCCAAAGCATATGAGTAGCAAACACCCACATATGGTGTGCCAGGAAATCCTCTGTGCCCTTGATATATATTAAGTAATTTAGTTCTCTCAATAATCCTGTGAGGCAGGTGGTATTATTACCCCACTTTACAGATGAGGTAAATGAGGCATAGAAAGGCCAAGTGTCTTGTCCAAAATTCCATATCTGGTATGTCAGAGTTCCTGCTCCTAGCCACTCTACCAGCATCTCTTTTGGATGACCCATTCAGTGAGAGAGGAGAGGACAAGCCCACCACCTTACCCTCCAGATGATTTGTTGAGTGCCTTAAGAACATAGACATGGCCCCAGGGTGTCTTAAATGAGGTCAGAGGAAGAGCCATGCCCTCCCGTAGGGATTTCCCTTTGGTCCTATTAGGACTAAATCTAGCAAAATGGATACTATGCCAATAAAAATTTTAAAAAGTCCTTTTAGAAAACAGAGCCCATTGCAGAAGTTCAGGATTCTGAGATAAGAACCCCCAGGCTGTGTGGCTTAGTGGGAAGTTTCCTAACCTTAGGGTCAAGCAAATCTGTGGGTATATGATATTTGGGGGCTGTGTGACCTCTCTGAGCCTTAGTTTACTCATCTGTGAAAGGAGATTAATAAAACATACATCTTAGCATTGTTCTGGGAATTAAATAAGATGATACACAGAAAGCTCCCTGTCCAGTACAGGAATACTCTGGGTACTCAGTGAAAGAGCATCATACTTTGTACCTTTAGCCATCTTGCATGATTTCCAGAGCAATTATTCTCTCAAGAAACCATCAAGAATTTTGGCATTGTGGCTCTGAAATTGGTGATTCACTGGATTGAAGACTGGATTGAAGACTTTGCTTTATTAGCCCTGCCTTGAGCCTTGCTCCTGGCCCTTCTGACTTCTGACACCTCTGGGATCTGCTGTTAGCCTAACCTCTGCCAGGCAAACCTGGACTCCTTTAACAGAGCTCTGCTGCTTTCAGAGGCAGCTTAAAGAGGAAGGTGGCAGGGCAGGGAAGAACTTTGGATATGGAACTAGAAAGCTGTCCAGTGTTTAAGTTCTATGTCTACCATGAGCTACAAATGTGACCATTTGTTTGCTATTTGGGGCTTGAGTTTCTTATCGACTAGGAAGGGGAATGTATTAGAGCAGATATTACTGAGGCCACATCCAGCTCCTCCTCAGGCTAGTAGGCTCTTTCCCCAACTAGATTCCCAATACCCTGAATTCACTAGGGAGATTCATGGCTCTATGGCACAGTATTACTGTTTTGGGGGGATAGTGGAGAGGGAGGAAGAGAAAAGCAAAATGGCAATGCAAGATGAGTTTCCCAGACCTCTATGAACTCACTAATAAAACAAAATCATGAATTAGTCCCCCACATCCACTTCCCAAGAAAAAGAATGAATCTTTTTTTTAATAGAGAGATTCCTACAGCGGCAAAGAAAGCCTTTAATTTTGGAACCAAAGCTATTTGTTTACTGTCTCAATGTCCTTTCACCGAGAGCTCATCCCACAAACAATAGCAAAGCCAAACGAAAGACAAATGTAGGAAACATTTATATTTATATCCCAAATGTAGGAAACTGCATGAAAATATTGTTAAGGAAACTCAGTAAGTCTCTGCTCCAGGGTATGTATATAGATTTGGTGCCAAAGGCAGCATGGCCAGATGTAAGAGGACATGATCCTCCTGCAAAGAACAAAGGATAAATATGTTGGAATTCCACTGGGGAGGAGAAGAGCCAGGAGTAATCATTCAGGTGCCCACATAGCAAGCTCTTACAGAGGCCTTGTAGCCAGCAGCCTTTTCTTTGAGCGTCAGTCCAGACACTACTCCCTGATAGCTGTGGGATCTTGGGCATGATTGTAATCTCTCTGTTCCTCAGCTTCTTCATCTATGAAATGGAGATACCAATAGTGCCTAGCTCACAGGGCTACAGTAGGAATTAACAACTTAATATATGTCAGTCATGTAGAATTGTGCCTCGTATGTGCTAAATACTTATAGTTAATATTCTTATTACATACAGGTCTAGGGAGAAGGTCTTCTAATGACCCCATTTTAATGATCTACCACCACTTTAGGGAGATGCTGTGGTATAGTCAAAGTAGTGTTGGCTCTGCTATTGGACAAACACAGATGCAGATCCTGGTCCATCACTTACCAGCCCTGACTCTGGGCAAGGCTGCAGAAACAGTGGGGGCACAGTGGCTCAAGGTTTAGGATGGCTGAGGAATATGGTCCTGCTCCAGGTAAGCTGTGGATACTGTATTGCCCTGACTTGTGGGGCCCCTACTGAGCCTCCTTTCTTCATAAATTACCATTATCGTTGTCATTATCGTCACTATGATCAACTAGATAGAAGAAAAGTGGACATCTGTCATTTTCATCCTCCTAATTTCTCCCCATTCAGTCTTTCATTACCCAAAGAGTGACCATTAGGATGGGAAGGACTTGAATAAACTGATCCTTCAAAGGTGGAGGATTTTTTTAAATTGAGGTAAAATTCACATAACATAAAATTAACCATTTTAAAGTTATCAATTCAGCCATTTACTACATTCCCATGTTGTGCAACTATCACTTCTATCTAGTTCCAAAACATGTTTGTCTCCTCCAGAGGAGACCCCATGCCCATTAAGCAGTCACTCCCCATACCTCCCTTCTCCTCAGCCCCTGACAGCCATTAATCTGCTTTCTGTCTCTATGGACTTACCTGGACCTTTCATGTAAATGGAATCATACCATATATGGCTTTTGTTTCTGTCTTCTTTCAGTTAGCATATTTTGGAGGTTTTTCCATGTTGTTAGCATGTACTTCATTCCTTTTTAAGGCTGAATAATATTCTACATTTTGTTTATCCATTCATCATCCATTGATGGACATTTTGCTTGTTTGTACCTTTTGGGTACTGTGAATTAGTGCTGCCATGAGCATTGGTGTACAAGTATTTGAATACCTATTTTCAGTTCTTCTGGGTATATACCTAGGAATGGAATTGTTGGGTCATATGGCAATTCTAGGTTTAGCTTTTTGAGAAGCTATCAATGTTTTCCATGCTGCTACATTACTTTGTATGCAGTAGGAGCACTTTGATGTTGAAAAATAGTTCTGGTGGCTGGAATTCTATTCTTTCTGATGCAGATTGGCCAGTGGGGTGAAGAGACTGACCAGTGGGTTGGAGGGACAGTAGGTTGGGGACTGGATCTTTCTGCTGCCTTTTTAATCCTTAGTTGTAAGAAGGCACTAACTCTGCCCTTTGCAAAGCTCATTCTGCTAAACCAGTGGGGAAATGGGAGGGAAAAGAGGAGACGACTGTATAGAAGACTGAAGATGACCAAGTCTAAACAAGAGGCCATTCTGTGGACATATTATATGTAGATGGTTTCGAATCCTAATCACTTTCTTGTAAGAGAACTGTGATATTCTTGTGCATTTACTCATGGTAGTAATTGACCACAATCTTGAAGTCTCTTAGGTATTTGCTGTCTGATGTTTTATTATAAGCAACTTGAAGGGCAGCATATGTCAGAATCCCCTCCTGGGAGGCAGGAGCATATCAGGCCTCCCAGAAGCACCTGCCATAGAGGCCAATGGATATAACATGGGAGCTACTGAGAAGGACAGGACTTGAGGGAGACTATGGAGAGTCAAGACCAGGGAAGTTGCATGGCTGCCATTAGATCTGAGGGCAGAGGGCAGAGTGGGAGCAGGAGACAGAGAGAGCTATTGGGAGTCAGAGGTCAGGTCTGCAATCCAATAAAGGCAGAGACAAGGGTACTGGATGAGGCATCAGCTATGGATGGGGTTGAATGCTTAGAGCTCATTCTTCTCAGGGATTGTCCCATTGGGGGTATGAGGACAGCCACAGTCAAAGAGAGAGTCTGGGAGGCAAAGAACAGCCTTTCTGAACAGGCTCCTGTGAGAGCTTATTAAACAAGTGTTCAGAGAATGGTTTAACTTTACCCAGATGTCTTTGCAAAGATATCGATATCATGAATAGATTGTAAAACTGAGGACCTACAAATGCAGTCTCCTTCATCTGCAAATAGTCACCACAGTTCATATTCTTTTCTGTATTGTCCAAAACTGTAATATGAATAACTGGATCTCAAACAGGATTCTCAATTTATTCTTAGGAAAGAAGTACTTCTCATTTTCCTGAAGCACTATAGTAAACGATGCCCCGTAGTGGATAGATGGATATAAAACCCCAGAGAAGTTCATTCCAGGCCAAAGGTGACCACTGCTTGCTGCCCTCACATCTTTCTCTGCTGTGAACTCTACCAAACCCCAAGATGTGGGAAATCGTGTGGGGGGTTTGGAAGGGTCCCAGGACCTTCAGGCTCACTAGAAGGCAGTTCCTGGTAGGTCACGAAAGCCTTACTTAGTAGGGCTAATGAATTTAGGTCTCCCAAACACCCTAGAACATCAGGGGTCCTTACTGCAACTTCTTTGTTCCTCTAGGTGAAGAGACAACTCTGTCCCTTGGAAAAGAGGGATGTTTATTGAAGAGTCAACTCAGAGACCTTGTGGCCTTAGGCATGGAATACCTTATCCTGCTCTCCAAAGCACTTCCCTGCAGGTACTAAATTGGAGGAAATTCCTTCCAGAGCTCAAGCCCAGAAGGCTGACAATGCTGTTGATGGCAGTATACTGAGTAAGTAAGAGAAGTTTGGGAGATGGAATGTGGGGTCCAGGATCCTCCCTGGAGGGAAGAGATTGAGCTCCTTGGAGCCCCCTGGAGTAGGGCTTCCGTGAACTGATGATAAATAGTGCCTCCTGCTGCAGGCCATACAAACAGCTGAAGATCTGACCCCCTCCATGCCTTTAGTCCCCTGTGGGAGTCATGTACAATTTGGAAGGCAGATCAAGGGCATCCTGGCTCCCAGCTAACCACCCCACTTGCAGCCTGGAGGTCTGGAGGCCTGAAGACCCCCCACCCCAAGCCAGCAGGCAGAGGTCCCCAAGTTCACAGAGCTAGTTCCTCTTGCCCTGGGTTCCTGCTCTCTGGGGGACTGCCCTTTCCAGAACTTTTCCTCTGCAGACAGCTCTTTCCAAGGCTCTCAAGACTCCAAACCAAATTGTTTGGGGAATGAAAAAGTGAGAGCACACATCTTAGAGCAGCAGGGACCAGCTGCTGGATCAACTCTCCCCAAAACAGAGCTTCCTGGGAAGTGCCTGGAGCATCTCAAAATCCTCCATCTGACCTCCTGCCCATGTTTCTAATTGTCTTTTTTTTTAAAAAATAACATGAAAATAAGATGTTTTCACATGAAAAAAAAAAGAAGAAGAAGAAAGAGAGAGGAAAAGGAAAGAAATTAACTGTTAAGATTCTCTGTCTCCAGGGAAGTTCAGGAGGAAATTTTAGGAACTTTCTGCCTGCTTTTTATTGTATTTACCCGGCCACCCTGCCAAGGGGAGGATGAGAACTCTTTGCGCCTGGTGCACCGTTCAAAGCCCTGTGTGCTTAATAGGGTGACACAAATGTCTGTGTTTCTTTTTGCTTTTGACCGAAGGCTGTAGGGAGGGGCCACCCCAGGGGACTGTCGGGGAGGGCCTTGCCAATTGGTTCCCGTTCCCCGCACCAAACTGGTTCCCAGCCCCGGCCAAGCCCGCCCCGGCCGGAAGGGCCTATGGGCCGCCGCCGAGCGGCGGAGGGGTCGGGTGCGGAGGGGCCGGGTGGGGGTGGGGGACGTGGACGCCGTTCCGCCTGCCCCGCTTGGAGAGACTCGGAGCCCGAGCTGGGCTAGCGTGGGCTCTGCCGGAATCACGCCGTGTGATGCTTTTGCCAAAGGAAACTTTGGGAAGCCTGGGAAGCCGGGGGTGGGGGGGTGGGGGGTGGGGGGTCGGCGATTCCCTGCCTCTTCCCATCCGTACCCTGCCGCTCTCCCTCCTCCCACCTCTAGCTCTCTTCGGCCGAGGAACAGCTTTGGGCCGAGGTCAGCTGGCTGCCTTTGTGGCTGCTTCCCAGGAAGGAAGAAGCGTTGTCTGCAGATCAGTTTATCAGCTGGCTTTCCTGTGCCGGAGCGCCGCCGTTTTCCGGGGACGGCTGCCACCCCCGTGATTCCCAGCCGGGGCTGCGGGTGGTGCGTGAGAGCCGGATAAATAGGCCATTGTGCGGCCGCTCAGAATCCAGGTTTCTTATCAAACTATCCACCAGCGAGAATGAAATTCCGCCCCTGCTGCCTGTTATCTTAGCTTCTCTTTTCACTCTCTGCAATTACAGCCATTTCAGGATTTATCCCCCACCCCCACCCCACCGCGAGTTTTGAAGGGAATATTCAGAAAGCAATTTACTTGTGCAGCTTACTGTGTGAGGCAGAGACTTCGGGGGCGTGTCTCCTAACAGTGTTTCCGTGGGCTTTTGGTTTGCAATCTTGAATTTAGCTTCTTTGGCTTTGATGTGTGATGTTTCTACTTGACACTCCCACTCAGGCACATCATTCAACACCAACTGCAAATATTAGGGAGGTAATTCTGTAGGGCTTTAGATGCAGTGTGTGTGTGTGTGTGTGTGTGTGTGTTTGATATCTTTTAATTGCTTTATGAACACTGAAGACTTTCAGAGGGAAACCACTAGTGGGAACTGGCCATCTGATGGAGGCTATGTGACAGTGTCGTGTGGTAGTTTTGGAGAGGGATGACATGGAGGTTTTAATGGTGTCGGTTTTTTGTTTTTCTGCTGCAGCAGCTGGCCTACTGTGGAGGAGTTGTACATAGCTGGTGCTTGACTTATGAAGTTGTCATTAGCAGGCAAGGCTGGTTTTAGAGCCTCTGACCAGTGCCATTGCACAAGTCCCTTGCTCAGAGGGGGACCCATGCTTGGGTTACTGTTCTGCTGTTAGCATCCTGAGATGCTTAATAAGTTTTGAAGAGGATTCTGCATTTTCATTTTGTACTTGGATTTGCAAGTTATATAGCTAGTCTTGTTAGTAGGAGCTCAGATTCATTTGAACGAGCTTGAATAATGGTTTGAATAAGTTCATAAGTTCCAATTTGAGATAATGGCCTGCTGTTAGTTGATAAACTGCTGAAGTTGATTCTCATACTTGTCAATATATCTACTGCAATTGTTCTGATGGATTGGACAATGTTCTATGAACTAAACTGGGCCCCTGGCATCATCTCTGTAGTGAGCTGCAACAGCCCTTTGCCAGAACAAGAGCAAGCATCCGGGCAAGACTGGCTTCACTCTGCTTCCCTTAGAAAGCTGGGGATGTTCACTCCTCAAAGACCCAGACAGTTTCATAGTAAGATGCTCATTTGTGCAGTTACCACCTCTCTTTCCTTTTAACCATTTTGAAATTCCTAGCTTCCACATCTGCAGGCCACAACAGGGTTGGAAATGGACTCATCCCATCAAAAATCTTTCATGGATTTAGACACTGTGTTTAACACTTTTAGCACCTAAACAACTCTTGGCAAATTACTCTGAATCTGGGACTTGGCATTCCTGACAGACAGAGGAGGGAAAGGGAAAATAGTTCATAATAAATAAGCAAAATGCTATTTTTCTAGAAATAATTTGTGTGGGAAACAATTGTTTTGGCTTAATGAGACAAATTTTCTCTTCCAAAGACTATTCTTTCGTTTGTTTACTCTTTCACTCATTAATTTATAACTTGACTTTCCATTCGCTCAACAAAGATTCTATAGGAAATGTGCTAGAGAGATATTGTGATAAAGTGATGAAAGAGAGGAGATTCAGAGTAGTGGGGATATAAACAAGTATAGGAAGAGTACAATGACATGGTATAGGTGCTAAGAAAGAAGTATCTATTAGGATGCATTAGGGCCAAAAGGGGTTAATAGGATCAGTTCTTTTGGTCATCTTTCATGAGTTCCCTGGCTATGACATTTTTCTTCATGAGCCTTAGTATTATTATTATTGTTAATAGGTAACATTCATAAAGTAATTGGCACGTTCAGACACAGAGCTAAAAACATTGTAGAGGCATTTTCTCATTTGAGGTCCCCAGGCGCCTGGGTGTCTCAGTCGGTTAAGCAACTGCCTTCGGCTCAGGTCGTGATCCCGGGGTCCTGGGATCGAGCCCCGCATCGGGCTCCCTGCTCCGCAGGAAGCTTGCTTCTCCCTCTCCCACTCCCCCTGCTTGTGTTCCCTCTCTCGCTGTGTCTCTCTGTCAAATAAATAATAAAAATAAAATATTTAAAAAAAAAAAAAAAGAAATACAATCAAGGTCCATGTAGAAACTCCATTGTATAGAAGCAAGTGAGACCAGGACATGTTAGGGGCGCTCAAGGTCACACAGTGCCTAAGAGGTAAAGTCACTCTTTGATTCAGCTGTTCTCCTCCAGAGTGTGCCTTCTCAAGGAAGCCTGCACTGCCCCCAGCAACGTGGCTGCAATGCCATGTGTAAGCATGGTTTGTACAAAGGATTGGAAAAGTGGCATCTACTATTTCCCAGGATCGCTTTTCTTTTCACAAAATACACTGAGACTGGCATCTCCAAAAGGGAATTTTTTTCCCCTCTCCCCTCCCTAGTAGGACCAGGCTTATTTGTTTCAACAACTTATGGATGCCAGGGCTACAAATGGCTCCCATGAGACCAGAGTAAATCCCTAAAATGTGGGCTGGGCACAGAGTGGTTTGCCATGGCTTCCTGTACGGGATTTTGTGGGTGTTTTCATGCCTCCCAGTTAAGGAGTGAATTCCACCCCCCAGGGAAGAGTGTGTATTCCCATGTCCCCACTCCTTAGTGGTCAGTTTTAGACCTTTTATGTCACAAGTATTGGAAGCCAGACTTTTGAGGCTCATTCCCAGCAACCCCTTTAGGCTCTGGTTGGTACTAGTGGCTCCTTGTAACGAAGAGCACTTGAGTTTGAAGTTTTAGAGAATGTTCCCTAGTGTTACGCACTTACACACAACACTACCATAAGGAGAGAATGCCGGAGGGTGGCAGTTTGGAGCCAGGATGGGGCAGGGTGTGGGGCAAAGCTGATGAAGTGGCCAGGATAAGGTCACGGAGCATTGGAGTGAGTGCTAGAAATAGAATTCAGGTTTAGTACTTTCCCCTCTGCAAGGAACTGCTGCCTTGTAACCCAAAGCAGGATTAGCCTGGGGCAAAACAAAGCAAAACTGAAATTTTCTTGAGGGAGGTTTTTTGGTTTTGTTTTTTTCTCTGCTGGGATCTAGAGACAGACTCCTTGGCTGGGTGCTAAGTGTTTTCAATGGGGAGAGGCCCTGTGTAAGCCAAATTCAGTTCCTCCCACCCTGAAATAGTTCCTTGCTCTGACCTTGACCTGAATGTTTAACAAAGCTGTGAAATGGAAGGCAAGACTAGAAAAGACCAGCAAACAGAGAAAGAAAAGAATCATTCATTGCTACATTGTGAAGAACTCAGGTGTCTGTTACCAGGCTCTCCATCGTTGCTTGGGCCACAGCACATGGAAGGAGCAGTCTTGGTTGGACTTTTTAAAAAGGAATATTGTTATTATTTGAGTAGAAAACATAAATAATCATTCTGGTGGAATCTGATCATCTTTTTCAGCCTATGGTGCTGGTGAATATTAACCTCTAGTTGTAAAGTGGAAAATGTCAGATTTGGAGAGATCAGAAACATAGTTAGTTGTATAAATAAAACACCTATATGTATAAAAACAATTGTTTTAGAAACAATATGACACCTTTCTACTGTCTTGGAATGGTTAGGCCACCAAGGAAACTGTAGTGTGCATCTTTGTCCTTTTACTCATTCATTGTCGGGCAGTTAATAGTTGTGGTGCTCTCTGTGCTGTGCACACAAAGACACAAGCTCATCTGTCCTCAGAGACCTTATGATGTCCAGGAAAGGCCAAAAAGCACATGAACTTGAGACTCAGACATGTCAGAGACTGCATGAAGGACTGATGGGGCTGGAAGTATAGGGAACCCTCTCCCTGAGCTTCTTGGCTTTGGGGAAAGAGAGCCAACAGGGGTAAGGTTTGTGCTCAATACTTGGGGGTTGCTGGAGTGAAGGAGGGAAAAAGAGGTCAAACCAGTGACTATTCTCCAGGCTCACCACATGGGTAGAGATTAGTCCTATGGGGAGAGGGCTTTCTAGCTTCTAGGAAATATGGAAGGGAATCCTGCTCTGCAGGTATGCCCAGATCATGGTCAGGCTTTGATCCCAGGGAAGAACAGCCTGTCCATCAGGAAGAGTCACAGCCTGGGGAGCATAGCCTAGGTGATGGCTCCCAGGACATGGATCCTAGCATTGTCCCTGGGACCAGGTAGCAGCAGTGGAGACACTGGTGGTGAGAGGCACCAGAAGAGCCCACCTAAAGGAGGTCTAGAGCAGGAGAATGGGGAGCCTGCCTGAGGGACTGCTTGCTGACTCCCTATTGGGTGACACTTGGAGGTGAGCTGAAACATGGGACAAAGAGAGGGTGAGTTCAGATGATTGCAGTGGGGGGTAGTTCCATTGTACCCACAGGCTAGTGCAGCCCGGTAAAGGATTATATACAAACTTGAATTCAGGGCAGTGTGAGAGAAGCCTACGGTGGTCTTTGCAGAAACCAGATGAGTTATAGTTCAAATAGTTTATCATGTTATGAAGCAAGAACTGTGGAAAGTCAGGTAAGAATTTATTCAAGTGGTGGATCAGACATCAATTCAATTATGGAGCTCTCTACATCCTCTCCACTTTATGCAGATCCTCTGGCCCCACCTAAGGCTTAGTCATAAATTTTATCACAATTGAAAAACAAACAAAAGAATAAGTAATACTCTTTAATTATGATCAGTATACTATAAATTGATCTTAAATTAAAATAACAGTACTCTCACAGAACTCTTAAGAAGTGTTTACAGTCTTTATGTGGGGAATTGCGAACTTAGATTTATTAGTTTTCTTGAATGTTAATTACTCTGAAGTTATGGAAAGAGTTTTTGCAATTAGTAGCACAACAATGTGAATGTACTTAACACTGAGATGTACAATTAATGGTTAAGATGGTAAATTTTATGTTATATATATTTTACTACAACTAAAAAGAAAGGTTAATTTAAAAACAAAAAAACAAAAAACCTCTGCAGGCTCAGAAGTTTCACAACTATAGGGTCATGGAGAGAAAGAGACACCTAAATGTACTTGAGTACTCTGTATTGTTGCCATATGGATTTTAGGAAGCCAAGCCTTTTTCTTTGTCCCAGACCTTGATTATATGATACAGCACATGTACAGTTTCCGTATTTGTCATAGAAGTTAGAAGGTGCTTTGTTTTCTTTCCTCACTGTGGTGGAGGCTGCTGGTGCCCAGTGAGGTATCCGAGGTCCCCTCTTTTTGGATTTCCCGCTCATGGTGCTTCTTACTACCTGTGCATCAGGGCAAAAGCAGGGCTGGGAGATGAGACTAGTTCTCATCAGAGTCAGGGTGCCTCACTGAAGACCAGGCACCTTTCCCATGAGCTCTCTTTGCTTCTCTGCTGGCCAAATGGAGATTATCCCAAGGACTCAGAGGAAGGTGGAACTGTCAGAAGGAATGGGCCTGGATCCCGAAATGACTGCGTGGAACTTCACTGCAATCTTGCATGGGACTGTGACAGAAATGAGAATAAACCTGTTGCGTTAAGCCACTGGAATTTTACTCTTGTTAACATCTAGCCTACTCTGAGTAACACAACCATAAAAGGTATTACAGAGACAGGATAGGATATACAGTGCTGTACCTGTAAGCTAAGGAAAGGTCAGACCGGCAAGGGAAATGGAAATGACAGGTTTAATGATCCCCAGGTGTAAGCGCTTCATGTTACTCATTAATCATGTGGCAAATATGTTTAAATAAACATAGACAAGCAATTCCTGTTCAACAAATATATCAAGGGAAAGGGGTTTTTTTTGAGGCTTGGATCAGAATGTTAATGCCTCCCTTTGGGCCCAGCACAGGAGTTGCAGCAGAAATCAGAGAGACTTCTCAGGGGAGGATGAAAATGCACCTCACGCGGAGAGTCAGGAGCTCCCCTCCCTTCCTTTCCTTTCCCCTTCCCTTCCCTTCCCTTCCCTTCCCTTCCCTTCCCTTCCCTTCCCTTCCCTTCCCTTCCCTTCCCTTCTTTCCTGATTGATTGATTGATTTTAGAGTGGGGGAAGGGCAGAGGGAGAGGAGAGAGAGAATCTCCAGCAGACTCCCTGCTGAGCATGGAGCCCCACAGGGGGCTGGATCCCATGACCTTGAGATCATGACCTGAGCCAAAATCAAGAGTCGGTCGCTTAACTGAGTGAGCTGCCCAGGTGCCCCAGAGTTGCTTTCAGAATTCTTGTTCGTCCAGGTCTTGGAGACTTGAGACTTTTTTTTCTAAAATGATGATCAATGCTAACACCAGACAAAGGAAATTAAGGCACCCTGATGCCTAAGAGTTCCCCAAATAGTATCTATCCATCCTGCTCCTGGTCCCATCCCAGCTTTGGTTCTAAGCTGTTCTCATGACAATGTGTTGATGACTGGATTCTTGCCTGTTGAACCTGGCAGTAGGTTCCCAAGACAAGCCATCACCCCTGCCCCAACTTGGAACAAAGCCTTCACTTTTGGCCCCAGTATGGATCTTTGGTTGGTCGTGCTGTCAACCCATTTGTCCTTCTCAGAGCAGCATGACTTCTCAGCTTCATACCTGTGGTTCTTGGAGATTAGGAGGTACATTTTTATGACCCTTTAATGAGTTCATATTAACTTAGAATATAATTCTAATCATGCTCTCCAAGGTTCTGCATGATCTGGCCTCTGTCCTTTTTATTATCACATCTTGAGCTGCCTCACCCCCTTCCTTACCACAGCTACTCTGATTTTTTGGTTCCTTAAAGATGCAAGCTCTTTCTCAGGGCCTTTTAACATGCTGTTTCCGGTGCCTAGAAATGCTCTCCTCCCAGCTCTTGCTATTCTTAGCTCTTCTATCCTTAGATTTCAGCCCTGAAGCCTTCTCCACAGAGAGGCCTACTCTGACCCACCCACCAAAGCCTTGATTCCAGCCATTGTGGTGGCAACAGCCTTGTTCAGGTATCACCTCATAGCTTCAACTGCACTTAGCTTCTCTCAGTTTCTGCTCCAGGGTTCCAGAGACTCCAGGATTTTTCTGATGCTGCAGTAGGACCTTCACATGTGCAGCCTGGGATTGGGCGGGAATTGATAGCCCAGGACCAATAGAAGCTGATGGGCCAATGCTTCTCTCTTCTGTCCCTTGGGTGGACAGTTTTGAGGAGCATTCTACACAGTTCCTTAGTGTCCCAGCAGGATCAACCCCATGGACCACGGGAGTGACCAACTTGAAACTCTGCCCTGGTTTCAGCTTTTCTTCCTTCCTTCTTTCCCTTTCTGTAGTCCCCACTTCTCTTCTCTGGGGTCACTTCCCAAAATAAACTACCTGCCTGTAATCCCTGGCCAAGCTTTCCATGGAGAACTTAGGTGAAGAGAGTCCTCTCCATTAATTTTATTTATTTCTACAATTATTCTTTGTTTTATGCAAGCCTAATTCTGTACATTTAGAATGTAAGTTCCAAAGGGCAGGAACCTGGTCATTTTCAACTGTTTGCATCCTCAGCAACTAATGTGAAATTCTTGGCACAGACACGCCATCACCATATATGAATGAACACATTTCAAAAATGCTACATTTAAGAATATTCTAGGCATTAAGAGGCAATATAGCATAATGGTTGGTTAGGAGCATACAATCCAGAGTCAGTCAGTTGGTCTTGGGTTGCTTCTTGACTCTGCCATGTAAGTACCTCAGTGGCCTCAAGCCAGTACCAAACCAGGCTGGACATCCCAGTTTGTAAAATGGGACTGTTTTGGGAGTGTTATGATTTCTTTCTTTCTTTAATCTCCCCCTTTTTATAGTCGTTGAATAAAATTTAGACTTGCACAAATATAGGATCCATTTTATATCTTCCAAATTTGTCAGTCCTTTAGCTTTATTTTCCAAGTATGCCTGAGTTGAATAATATAAACCTAATGGCCCACAGCTGAGAATCAGAAGATTTAGGGGTGTGGTAGCGTAAACATTACACATCTTGGTTCCCCCTAAGAAGTGCTTTAAAACATACTTAGATTAATCAAAAGTAGACAAAGAGCAGTGCTAATGTGTGACATGTTAGTTTCCTCCATTTCTTGTCTTTTGCAGGGCCTACCTCCATGTGATTCTATTTTAAAGTTGTAATTAGAACCATTACCGAAAGATAGTTCTGTGGAATTGTAGTAACTTTTTTTTTTATTATTATGTTATGTTAATCACCATACATTACATCATTAGTTTTTGATGTAGTGTTCCATGATTCATTGTTTGCAGATAACACCCAGTGCACCATGCAGAACGTGCCCTCTTTGATACCCATCACCAGGCTAACCCATCCTCCCACCCCCCTCCCCTCTAGAACCCTCAGTTTGTTTTTCAGAGTCCATCATCTCTCATGGTTCATCTCCCCCTCTGATTCCCCCCTTCATTCTTCCCCTCCTGCTATCTTCTTCTTCTTCTTTTTTTTTTTTTAAACATATAATGTATTATTTGATTCGGAGGTACAGATCTGTGATTCAACAGTCTTACACAATTCACAGCGCTCACCATAGCACATACCCTCCCCAATGTCTATCACCCAGGCACCCCATCCCTCCCACCCCCCACCACTCCAGCAACCCTCAGTTTGTTTCCTGAGATTAAGAATTCCTCATATCAGTGAGGTCATATGATACATGTCTTTCTCTGATTGACTTATTTCGCTCAGCATAACACTCTCCAGTTCCATCCACGTCGTTGCAAATGGCAAGATCTCATTCCTTTTGATGGATGCATAATATTCCAGTGTGTGTGTGTGTGTGTGTGTGTGTGTGTGTGTGTGTGTATATATATATACCACATCTTTATCCATTCATCTGTTGATGGACATCTTGGCTCTTTCCACAGTTTGGCTATTGTGGACATTGCTGCTATAAACATCGGGGTGCACATACCCCTTCAGATCCCTACATTTGTATCTTTAGAGTAAATACCCAGTAGTGCAACTGCTGGATCATATGATAGCTCTATTTTCAACTTTTTGAGGAACCTCCATACTGTTTTCCAGAGTGGCTGCACCAGCTTGCATTCCCACCAACAGTGTAGGAGTGTTCCCCTTTCTCCACATCCCTGCCAACATCTGTCGTTTCCTGACTTGTTAATTTTACCCATTCTGACTGGTGTGAGGTGATATCTCATTGGGGTTTAGATTTGGATTTCCCTGATGTTGAGCGATGTTGAGCACTTTTTCATGTGTCTGTTGGCCATTTGGATGTCTTCTTTGGAAAAATGTCTGTTCATGTCTTCTGCCCATTTCTTGATTGGATCATTTGTTCTTTGGGTGTTGAGTTTGATGAGTTCTTTATAGATTTTGGATACTAGCCCTTTATCTGATATGTCATTTGCAAATATCTTCTCCCATTCTGTCGGTTGTCTTTTGGTTTTGTTGACTGTTTCTTTTGCTGTGCAAAAGCTTTTTATCTTGATGAAGTCCCAATAGTTCATTTTTGCCCTTGCTTCCCTTGCCTTTGGCGATGTTTCTAGGAAGAAGTTGCTGCGGCTGAGGTCAAAGAGGTTGCTGCCTGTGTTCTCCTTTAGGATTTTGATGGACTCCTGTCTCACATTGAGGTCTTTCAACCATTTTGAGTCTATTTTTGTGTGTGGTGTAAGGAAATGGTCCAGTTTCATTCTTCTGTGTGTGGCTGTCCAATTTTCACAACACCATTTGTTGAAGAGACTGTCTTTTTTCCATTGGACATTGTTTCCTGCTTTGTCAAAGATGAGTTGACCATAGAGTTGAGGGTCCATTTCTGGGCTCCTATTCTGTTCCATTGATCGATGTATCTGTTTTTGTGCCAGTACCATACTGTCTTGATGATGACAGCTTTGTAATGGAGCTTGAAGTCCAGAATTGTGATGCCACCAGCTTTGCTTTTCTTTTTCAACATTCCTCTGGCTATTCCAGGTCTTTTCTGGTTCCATACAAATTTTAGGATTATTTGTTCCATTTCTTTGAAAAAAGTGGATGGTATTTTGATGGGGATTGCATTGAATGTGTAGACTGCTCTAGGTGGCATTGGCATCTTCACAATATTTGTTCTTCCAATCCATGAGCATGGAACATTTTTCCACTTCTTTGTGTCTTCTTCAATTTCTTTCATGAGTATTTTATAGTTTTCTGAGTACAGATTCTTTGCCTCTTTGGTTAGAATTATTCCTAGGTATCTTATGGTTTTGGGTGCAATTGTAAATGGGATCGACTCCTTAATTTCTCTTTCTTCTGTCTTGTTGTTGGTGTATAGGAATGCCACTGATTTCTGTGCATTGATTTTATATCCTGCCACTTTACTGAATTCCTGTGTGAGTTCTAGCAGTTTTGGGGTGGAGTCTTTTGGGTTTTCCACATAAAGTATCATATCGTCTGCAAAGAGTGAGAGTTTGACTTCTTCTTTGCCGATTTGGATGCCTTTGATTTCTTTTTGTTTTCTGATTGCTGTGGCTAGGACTTGTAATGCTATGTTGAATAGCAGTGGTGATAGTGGACATTTCTGCCGTGTTCCTGACCGTAGGAGGAAAGCTCTCAGTTTTTCCCCATTGAGAATGGTATTCGCTGTGGGTTTTTCATACATTGCTTTTATGATATTGAGGTATGTACCCTCTATCCCTATACTCTGAAGAGTTTTGATCAAGAAGGGATGCTGTACTTTGTCAAATGCTTTTTCTGCATCTCTTGAGAGGATCGTATGGTTCTTGTTCTTTCTTTTATTAATGTATTGTATCACATTGATTGATTCGCGGATGTTGAACCAATCTTACAGCCCAGGGATAAATCCCACTTGGTCATGGTGAATAATCCTTATAATGTACTGTTGGATCCTATTGGCTAGTATTTTGGTGAGAATTTTTGCATCCATGTCTATCATGGATATTGGTCTGTAATTCTCCTTTTTGATGGGGTCTTTGTCTGGTTTGGGGATCAAGGTAGTGGTGGCCTCATAAAACGAGTTTGGAAATTTTCCTTCCATTTCTATTTTTTGGAACAGTTTCAGAAGAATAGGTATTAATTCTTCTTTAAATGTTTGGTAGAATTCCCCTGGGAAGCCATCTGGCCCTGGGCTTTTGTTTGTTGGGAGATTTTTGATGACTGCTTCAATTTCCTTAGTGGTTATAGGTCTGTTCAGGTTTTCTATTTCTTCCTTGTTCAGTTTTGGTAGTTGATATATCTCTAGGAATGCATCCATTTCTTCCAGGTTATCTAATTTGCTGGCATAGAGTTGCTCATAATATGTTCTTATAATTGTTTGTATTTCTTTGGTGTTGGTTGTGATCTCTCCTCTTTCATTCATGATTTTATTTATTTGGGTCATTTCTCTTTTCTTTCTGATAAGTCTGGCCAGGGGTTTATCAATCTTGTTAATTCTTTCAAAGAACCAGCTCCTAGTTTTGTTGATCTGTTCTATTGTTCTTTTGGTTTCCTTTTCATTGATTTCTGCTCTGATCTTTATTATTTCTCTTCTCCTGCTGGGTTTAGGCTTTATTTGCTGTTCTTTCTCCAGCTCTTTTAGGTGTAGGGTTAGGTTGTGTATTTGAGACTTTCTTGTTTCTTGGGAAAGGCTTGTATTGCTATATACTTTCCTCTTAGGACTGCCTTGCTGTATCCCAAAGATTTTGAACAGTTGTGTTTTTGTTTTCATTTGTTTCCATGAATTTTTTAAATTCTTCTTTAATTTCCTGGTTGACCTATTCATTCTTTAGTAGGATGGTCTTTAGCCTCCATGTATTTGAGTTCTTTCCGACTTTCCTCTTGTGATTGAGTTCTAGTTTCAAAGCATTGTGGTCTGAAAATATGCAGGGAATGATCCCAATCTTTTGGTACCGGTTGAGACCTGATTTGTAACCTAGGATGTGATCTATTCTGGAGAATGTTCTATGGACACTAGTGAAGAATGTGTATTCTGTTGCTTTGGGATGGAATGTTCTGAATATATCTGTGAAGTCCATTTGGTCCAGTGTGTCATTTAAAGTCTATTTCCTTGTTGATCTTTTGCTTAGATGATGTGTCCATTTCAGTGAGGGGGCTGTTAAAGTCCCCCACTATGATTGTATTGTTGTTGATGTGTTTCTTTGCTTTTGTTATTAAATGCCTTATATAATTGGCTGCTCCCCTGTTAGGGGCATAGATATTTACAATTGTTAGATCTTCTTGTTGGATAAACCCTTTAAGTATGATATAGTGTCCTTCCTCATCTCTTATTACAGTCTTCGGTTTAAAATCTAATTTGTCTGATATAAGGATTGCCACCCCAGCTTTCTTTTGGTGTCCATTAGCATGGTACATGGTTTTCCACCCCTTCACTTTCAGTCTGGGGGTGTCTTTGGGTCTAAAATGAGTCTCTTGCAGACAGCATATCGATGGGTCTTGTTTTTTTATCCAATCTGATAGCCTGTGTCTTTTGATTGGGTCATTTAGCCCATTTACATTCAGGGTAACTATTGAAAGATATGAATGTAGTGCCATTGTATTGCCTGTAAGGTGACTGTTACTGTATATTGTCTGTGTTCCTTTCTGGTCTATGTTGCTTTTAGCTCTCTCTTTGCTTAGAGGACCCTTTTCAATATTTCTTGTAGGGCTGGTTTTGTGTTTGCAAATTCCTTTAGTTTTTGTTTGTCCTGGAAGCTTTTTATCTCTCCTTCTATTTTCAGTGATAGCCAGCTGGATTCTTGGCTGCATATTTTTCTCATTTAGTGCTCTGAATATATCCTGCCAGTCCTTTCTGGCCTGCCAGGTCTCTGTGGATAGGTCTGTTGCCAATCTAATGTTTCTACCCTTGTAGGTTACATATGTCTTCTCCTGAGCTGCTTTCAGGATTTTCTCTTTGTCTCTGAGACTGGTAAGTTTTACTATTAGATGTCAGGGTGTTGACCTATTTTTATCGATTTTGAGGGGGTTTCTCTGTGCCTCCTGGATTTTGATGCCTGTTTCCTTCCCCAAATTAGGGAAGTGGTCTGCTATAATTTGCTCCAATATACCTTCTGCCCCCCTCAGTGTTGTTTCGTCTTGTGGTATCACCTATCTCTCAAATTCTGCCCTTGTGATCCAGTAGTTGTTTATCTCTCTTTTTCTCAGCTTCTTTATTTTCCATCATTTGGTCTTCTATATCACTGATTCTCTCTTTTGCCTCATTTATCCTAGCAGTTAGAGCCTCCATTTTTGACTGCACCTCATTAATAGCCTTTTTATTTCAACTTGGTTAGATTTTAGTTCTTTTATTTCTCCAGAAAGGGTTTCTCTAATAACTTCCATGCTTTTTTCAAGCCCAGCTAGTATCTTTAAAATCATCTTTCTGAACTCTAGTTCCAACATCTTACTAATGTCCATATTGATTAGGTCCCTGGCAGTCGGTACTGCCTCTTGTTCTTTTTGTTGAGGTGATTCTTCCGTCTTGTCATTTTGTCCAGAGGAGAATAGATGAATGAGAGAACAAAATGCTAACAGGGTAACAACACCCCCAGAAAATATACACTAAACAAATCAGAAAAGACCTGAAACTGGGGGAAAAGAAAGGGAAAGAAAGAAGAAAGAGAGAGAGAGAAAAAAAGATAAAAACAAACAAAAACAAAACAAAACAAAAAAAACAGAATATGATCAAATATGATCAGGCTGGTACATAGATCAGTGCCACACACTAGATTTTGGGCGTATTTTGGTCTGTTAGGAGAAAGTGCCTCCCAAAATTTTAAAGAAAGAAAAACTTATATATGTATAAAAATCAGGATTAGTATGATGAAGGGATGGAATATGACTGTAAAGATGAAAAGTATAAAAGATTTTATAAAAGGAATTGATAAGTTGGTTGAAAAAAGAAAGGAGGATTTAATAAAAAAAAAAGGAGAAAATGTGATCAGGAAGGAGGCTAGAACAAAGCCATACACTAGAGATTTAGGGTATATTTTGATCTGTTAGAAGAAACTGTATCTCAAAATTTTAAAGAGAAAACAACTTATATATATATACCAAAAATAAGTGTAACTACTATGAAGGGATAGAATATGACTCTAAAAATGAAAAATAAAAAATATTTTTTATAAAAGGGGTTGATAAGATGTTGGTTGAAAAAGACAAAAAGAAAAATTCAAAAAAAAAAGTTAAGAAAAATTAACTGTGAAAGACTAAAGAATTGTGGGAAAAAAGTCATGGATTCTATGTGCAGTATTCCCCTAGCGCTGGAGTTCTGCTGTTCTCGTTGATTGGTAAACTTGGTCTTGGCTGGCTGTTCTCGCTGAACTTCTGGGGGAGGGGCCTGTTGCCATGGTTCCCAAATGTCTTTGCCGGAGGTGGAATTGCCCCGCCCTTGCTGGTCTGGGCTAAGTAATCTGCTCGGGTTTGCTCTCGGGAGCTTTTGTTCCCTGCAAGCTTTCTGTACAGCGTTGGAGGACAAGAGTGAAAATGGCAGCCTCCCAATCTCTGCCCCAGAGGAGCAGAGAAGTCGGGGCCCCACTCCTCAATATGCCCCCAGAAAAAAGCAGTCAATCACTCCCGTCTCCCTGGTCTCCAGCCGCACTCCATGCTCACCTGGTCTGTGACCGAGCGTTTCTATCTCTGGGCACAGGACCCCGTGTGGAGTCTCCAAACCCAGCAGATCCCTGTGGTGCACTCCCGCACTGCTTCTCCTGGGGGAGGAAGGGGAGTCTCCCCGGATCTGACACTTGTTGGGTCCCTGCTGGAAGTGCAGTGGCCCGACTGTGCGGCGGATCTCGGTTTTTGGCAACCCGGAATTGAGAGTCCGCTCCTCCACTCTGTCTCTGCAGCCGGCTTCCCCGCTCCAATACCTGGGAGCTCTGCCACACTCAGGCACCCCTGGTCTTTCTGTGACCCCGAGGGTCCTGAGACCACACTGTCCTGCAAGGGTTCCACCCCCCACTTAGCCACTGGAGTGATGTCCCTCAGCGGAGCAGACTTCTCAAAATTCCGATTTTGTGCTCCGTGGCTCTATCACTTGCCAGAAGCGGACAACGGAGCCCCCTCCCTTGCCGTCTATCCTCCCGAATATCACCTCAGATTCACTTCTCCACACGTCCTACCTTCCAGAAAGTGGTCTCTTTTCTGTTCAGAGAGTTGTTGCTATTCCTTTCTTCAATCTCCTGTTGAGCTCGTAGGTGTTCAGAATGGTTTGATCCCTGTCCAGCTGAATTCCTGGGACCAGATGAAATCCAGGTCTCCCACTCCTCCGCCATCTTGCTCCCGGAATTGTAGTAACTTTTAAAGCAATGATTAAATATTACATTGAGAAATGCTGCTGGGGTGAGGGTTGGATGCCATTACTGCTATGAACATATACCTTGGACGGGCCACTCTCCTGCCCTCTCCCTTTCTAGCGTATCAGGGGCAAGTTCCTTCTTTTCCAAGTAGAAAGAAAGAACTGTCCCATCAATATTGGCATTGTGTGGGTCACCCTGATAAGATAATTTGTGCCTACCTAGGGGCTGGAGAATGTTTGTGCCTTGGTTCCAGCAAGCTCCTCTCCTCCAGAGTCACTCTAGAGAAAGAGCAAAACCCAGAAAGCTTGGGTCATAAGCCTCCATTCAGGTGACTCTTAGGAACACTTCCTAAATTCTTTCAACTTGTGGGAAAAAGAGGACATAGATGGTGGGTTTTAGTGCTGAAAGCTTCAATCCGAGACAAAGAGTGTCTGTGTCAGCACATGGGAGGGAGGCAGAGATGTGGATGCCTGGATTTGTTCTTGGGCTGCGGGAGGGCAACAGTGCTGCACCGCTCCTGATATTGTGACTTCAGCCTCCTCACTTGCAAAGAGCATGCCCCACTCCTCTCCTGACTTCCCTTTTAACTTCCTCTTCTTACTGATCCCAACCTGCAAGGACCAAGACAGGTGGCCAGGCCCTGTGGGTCAGAGTTGGGTAAGGCAGGTGGCAGGGCAGCATGACGAGGAAATACAAGGGTGGTGGGGAGAGAGGGATTGTGTCTCAGGACTTTCCTTCTCATGTGGTGTTGCAGTACACCATCATAAAGTAAGGGCGGTAGAATAGGGAGACCAGAAAGTATTGTGGAATGTTGAAGAGAGGAGATCTGGGCCCTGATTCTGCTGCTGGCTAGTGCATGATCTTCTCTTTGAGCTTGTTTCCTGGAGATTGGACAGATGGTTTTCTAACTTGGGCAGGTGGTGATTCTCCGTCAGCAGAGTTTTAGCCCTTCACTTTGTATGGTCTGGTTCTGCCCACATCTCACTCTCAGATGGTCCTGGACCCTACAAAAGTCAGCAGGGAGTCTTATGTGGTGGCTTTTGCAACAGGAATCTAATTTTAGGTGCTATTATTTTTCAAGCACATCAAACTAATATTTTTAGTCTGTTTTTTAGTTGTTTTCTTAACCTAGAAGAATATGTTATGGAGTTGCACATAGCCTGAGACATGGTGTGTGGTATGGATAACTGAGCTCCATAAAAATGATAAGATCTCCTGAAATTATATATGTGTGTACATATACATATATGTGTGGTTTTGTTTGTTTTTGTTTTTTTTATTTATTAGATATATTTATTATTTTTCTCACCTAAGTGCAATGATTTTTAAATTTCCTTAAACAAATAACTAAAAAAAGTATTCAAGAAAATAAAACACAAATGGGAAATTAACCATTAGATGTTTTTACTTCATACCAACCCTACATTTAATCTAGAAAACAAACAAAAACACTTTGAATGAAGTGTTACTAAAACGCTAACCAAATCATTGACCATAAACCTCATACATGCATTTCAAGGTACCACTGCTAAGAATTCTGTTAAGACCAGTTTAATCACTAAGAACACTACATAATAGAGGACAGGAACACAGGTCATTAGATGCGGTCCCTGCCCCTTACCCTCAGATTTATGTCAGAATAAAACTGACAGTTCTGCCAGGCTCTGAACCCCCAGTGACCCCCATCCCAATCCCTGGAAGCAAAGAAGATGCCCTGTCACACAACTTTATATAAGTTGTAATAAAACAAAGCCTAAGTTTTCTTATCTTTCTATAGGAAATGGTCAATTATTTGATAAATACTAAAACACTTCTAGGAATTCATTTTATGAGTTCGTTTACCAAACACATTTTGCAAGAACCGACTACACAATAAGTTCCTTTGGAATTTGGTCCACAAATTCACTTAACAGGTTGGAAATTTAAAACCTGCAAGAAAACAAGAAAGTGGGGAATCCCTAATTGTAACATGTTGTAATTATTAAATGGATATACAGACATACTAAAAAGTTTTGCTCACAGAAGTCACAAACTATAAAAGGGATATACTTTTTGAGTAAAAACAAAGAACTAAACTGATATCCTTCTTTGTTTTGTGAGCACCATAGCTAAGATAAGTTAGACCTGAATTCACCGTCTACTCCTATAACCAAAAAAATCTAAGATAAAAAATTTAATTTGTCTTACTACATACTTTCCAGCCATTAACTGAGATGTAATTATGAAAGATTAAAATTGCCTTAAAAAGGGGTTGTAATAGCAGCTATCAAAGCACTATTCAGGCATGATTTTGAGGAAGCTTTCAGGTTTAGAGTTAGCCTTCTTTGTCAAAAATCTTCACAACTTCATCAAAAACTTCGTCAATAGACTTAAAGGCATCTATTTTCTAGACTTTCCCCATTTCTTCATATAAGTCAATAATTGGCTTTGTTGACCGAAGATAGGTCTGAATTCTCTTCTCCAAGCTCTCTGTTGTCATCACTTCTACCACTACTCTTTCCCCTCTCAAGGCGTCGTTCAATACAGATCTCATTATTACAGTCAAAAAACAGAATGAAAGACACATCTGCCTTCCCATCCATGGTCTTGTTCCAACCTTGAAGGTTGTCTTGATTTCTTGGAAACCCATCAATCAAGAATTTATTCTTCTTAGCATTGGCAGCCATTGTCGGATCCATTTCCTTCTTTTTTTTTTTTTAAAGATTTTATTTATTTATTCATGAGAGACAGAGAGAGAGAGAGGCAGAGGGAGAAGCAGGCTCCCAAGGAGCAGGGAGCCCGATGTGGGACTTGATCGCAGGACCCTGGGATCATGACCAGAGCCGAAGGCAGACGCTTAACCATCTGAGCCACCCAGGCGCCCCATTTCCCTCTTCAACAAACTGATGGTTATCTCAACTGGCACAATCTTTCCATCTTTAATGTACTTTTCAATGAGTTCACCATACTGTGAATCTGGGTCCTTCCTTTCATCACGAAGAAGTTCTCCTGCAGAAAGGTGTGTGTAACCATATTTCATTCTTAAAAGTCCATCTCCTCCTCTAGTTGCAACTAGAGGTCTCATCTGGGTGGCTCAGTTGTCAAGCATCTGCCTTCGGCTCAGGTCATGGTCCCAGGATCCTGGGATTGAGCCCTGCATTGGGCTCCCCGCTCAGCGGGAAGCCTGCTTCTCCCTCTCCCACTCCCCCTTCTTGTATTTTCTCTCTCGCTGTGTCTCTCTTAGGTGAATGTTGACAATTTTATGGTATCAAATCTCTAATCATCTTGATGGACTTCTTTCACTTCTTAGCAATCATCCTTCCTTCTTTCTTAATTTGGGTGACGTGGTTCTCGATGATGTGGGCGCACTGGGTCCCCTTGCCAGCGCTGGGACCACCGAGGATGAACACGACCAGCGGTTTCATGAGGCAGTGAGGGCAGAGCAAAAGCGGCCGGCGGGTCAGCAGCGGGAAGCTAAGACCCAGGACGTGCAGCAACCTGCGGTCGCAGAGGCTCAGCATACACAGCGTCTCGGCCCGACTCTGAGGAGAGTTGACAGCGGCCCGGCCGGCCTATATGTGTGTTTTTGTATATGTGTACACATGCACGTGTGTGTGCAAGGGAGAGAGATTGGGTTTAAATAGCATTATCACTTTTTCAAAAGTTCCTTCATGCTCTTCCATGTGATTTCAACACAATTTTGTTATATTCTCTTTATCTTCATTATTTTCTTGCCTCATTCCATATTGCTGCTCAAAGCAGAATTTTCAGAACACCTCGAGGTGTTTTTAAATTAAGCCAGTAAACAGCTTTAGTCAACACCTCCAGCGTGTCACAGTGACACAAGCCAACACAAACAGGGAGTGGGAGGTTTGCTGACAGCTCTGGGCCCTGAGACCTCAGGACTGGTTTGGTGAGGCAGACTCAAAATCAAGCAGGGACTCGTGGAGGAGCCAAAGAGGACTCAGTCATGTTGTCTCTCGTACCAGCTCCCTGTACAAGGAAAGGAAATTCTAGAAGAGGTTAAGCCCTTCTTTTAGTCAAAGCAAGAGAAGAAACACGCACGACTGGGGCAGGCATGTAGGTATACAGATGTTAACTCAGCACCTCCTATATAAGGTCTTAGTGTTGTGGCAGGGCTGGTTCCACATATCTTCTTTTGTGTTTGGTGTCTGGGAGCTATAACTAAAGCTCCAACATTATTGTGTGTGTTAATTAGGATATGGGTTGGGCCATTGTAATGACAAGATTCCCAAACACAGTGGCTTAAATAAGAGAAGAGTGTTTCTTTCCTACATGGAAGCTCAGGTATCCTCTCAGGAGTTAGCTGGTACTTTATTATGTTGGGGACCCTGCTCATGTAAAGTGTCTTGCTCCCCCCTAAATGTTCTTCAGTTATCCTGTTTAAAAATGAAGCTGTTCCATAGCCATACAGTAAGTAGAGAAGTTCAAGCATGCATCGCAGTGGGTGTTGGTAGTATGATATAGGTTACATGGCGCCTTACCATATGGTCTGTAATTTTTTCCTCTGCCACTTGCTAGCCGGTGAGCTTGGGCCAGTTACTTAACCTCTCTGTGCCTAATGTATAAAAAGATGATAAGAGTACCTACCTTGTTGTCTTGCTGTAGGCTTACATGTATGAATGAGTTAATACATGCAAAGTGCTTAGAACAACACCTAGACCATAATTATAACCTAATAGCAGACACTGTTGATGACTTACCTGTATCTGTTGGTACTCACCATTTTGTAAACTCCAGATGGTTTTATACTGTAAGAATTTGTGACTGTCTACCTCCAGGCTTCCTCTGGCCTCTAAGGGTGTGCTCTGCTGCGTGCAAGGCAGACCCTAAATGCCGAGAAGTTACAAGATAGCAGGTAGCCCTCAACCGGGAGGTTGAACTGTCCTCAACAGCTTTCTTGTTCCTTGGGTGAGATGACTCTGAGGCGTTTTCTATCGCCCCATAGAAGTCCCAGGACAACTGAGTCCTGACTCCTCACATTAGCTACCTGCTCATTGGCATATTCTGTATTGTTTCCTTGCTTTCCATGGTTCATTTTCCCACTCTCCTGATCCTCTTGACATTACCACACAAATTAACTACCTCTATTCAGGATCAGCCTCTGGGAAACCCCAACGAAGACACTTTCCTCTTACTACACACTTTTGTCCAACTGCAATGGTCTTAGGATAAACTCTGATCCTGGCAGCTCTAGCACTTCCCTTTTCATGCACCTCCATCTCCTGGTGTCCCTCTTCTTACTTTAACAATTACATCCGCACCCGGATGAGACAAAGGCAGACTCCTCTGCCCCTTAACCACTGTCTTCCCCTTGCCTCACACTGACATATATAGAGTCCCATGAAAACCAGGCTACAAAGGAAATGGACTGTTGTGGCAAAGAATATTCAGTATCTTTGGGGCTAGCTGCCCTGCCTGACTTCCTTCAGGCTTGTTCTCATTTCTCTTGGGGTCTGCACATATGGCATATTGCTTAGATCTGTGCCTGGGTTACAACTGCACATTAAATCTGAGACATGGGGGTGGACCCAGGTACACAGCTCCACATCCTGTTGTGATGGATGAGCATTCTCTTTCCATTTCCTCCCTGGAGCAGGGAGAGGATGGAAGTGTTTTTCATGAAGACAGGAAATATCTTCACTATGCTTTGTGAACTAGATGGAATTATCCTAGAAAAGCAGGTCCATTGGAGTGAGGAAAGAAGGTATGTGGACTGGGTTTTCAACTGAATGATTAAATGATAGTGCTCTCTGTGGCCACACCCTACTATTTTACATCCGTTGTTGGAGAGGGACAACCTGGCGAGATAGAATCAATGTTGCCTTTTTAAAAATATGCTATCATTTCACTGGTATATTTATGCAAGACCCAATTCCAAGAAGCCCAAAGATAATACAGGTGATCCTCATTTTGCACGATTCCAGTATGTGTTAATTTCAGGCACTACAGTTCAGTTAGTTTAGTAAAATAAAAGCAGCCCCCTCCAACAACACAGTTAAAATTTCAGTTACCATGGCATAGGAACTGTGAGTACTGGCACAGAGTATGAACTTACTTGCTAATTGGTCAGTATACAAATCACTTCTTAAATATGTGCATTATCATTAGTTATTTACCAATCATGTCACTTCTTTCAAATTCAGTGATTGGTCACTGTGCATCTGTTATTCATGTTACCCACAGACAGCAAAGTGTGTAGTTGTGTTGCCTCCTTGTCTTCAGTGATAACCCATGTGACAATTTACAGGATAATCAGGGGAATGAATTGGCCAACAAAAATGGAAGAGAAAAAAGAAAGGAAAAGTGATAACGTAGGAAGTAAAATTCAAATTGAATGTTTAGAAAGTTTAGGAAATATAACTGGGAGCCTGGGAAGGTTGACCTTGGAGCCATTTTAAAGATTCAAGATAAGCAACCAAAGGAACTTAGATAACTTATCACCATAAATGAGGAAAATTACAAAACAATGAAGATGTCCCAGAGGACATGATGCCAGCAAAAAAAAAATCACATTTCACGGCATTGAAAGTGCATTGAAAGTGCAAAGTATAACATGGTGAAACTGACCCAAATTTTGGAAAGGAGACTGACAATTTACCAAGGCATGGAAAAGGTACTTGCTCTGTGTTTTAAGTTATATGACAAGAAGGCAGGCACTACTCTAATTATCCTAGATAAATTTTTACAAAGAAATAAAATACTTTAATTCTCAATATTTCTAATCAGCTAAATTACAGTGTGCTAAATAAATATTTGTTTTACTATTTTTTCATTTCCCTATACATTCGTAACTGACAGTGAGAGTGTTTTCAGTATTTTGACAAAAATTTCTAAAGGTCATGGACCAATTTAATTTCCCCCACTGATTATTAATATCATTTTGCACAGTTTCAGCCTACACATCATTTTTACAACAGTGCAAGGACGCCTATACTTGGGGTTTTATCTTATTTTTTTTTTTAAAGATTTTATTTATTTATTTCACAGAGAGAGACACAGCGAAAGAGGAAACACAAGCAGAGGGAGTGGGAGAGGGAGAAGCAGGCTTCCCACAGAGCAGGGAGCCCGATGTGGGGCTCAATCCCAGGACCCTGGGATCATGACCTGAGCCGAAGGCAGATGCTTAACGCCTGAGACACTCAGGCGCCCCGGGTTTTATCTTATTTATTAGGACTGTGAAAACAACATGGGCATTGGATCCTGTGTGCCTGGGTTCACAGCCTTACTCTAACACTGAACTGTTACTGTCCACTGCTGGTCAAATACACCAACCTATCTGAGATTTAGCATTCTTATTTGAAAAACAGAAATAATTATATTTACCACCTAGAGTTCTTGAGGCCAGAGATGAGAAGGCCTCTGGAAATACACTTGACATTTAGGAAACATTCAATAAATAAGCTCCATGAAACTGGAGACCCTGTCTCTTTTCTTCATTGTAGTATCCCTGGCATTTAGGACAAAGCCTGAAATGGAATAGTTGCTCAATAAATATTTGATGCATAAAACATTGAAGAGTCACATTTAGTATTCAAAACATGTTAGTGACTTGGTTGTCTTCTTGTTTTCTTACTTTCTGGATGCTGTACAGCCTCAGAGAATTGAAGAAATCAGGGGACCCAGTTCTACTGAGAACGCAGTAGGTTCGTCATTGACCTATACTATTGTCCTTCTCTTACAGTCATTTCTGCTTTGTTTGTCCCTGCCCATTTGGTTGAGGTGGCACTCAGCAAGGTTAACATTTTTCATATAAGTAAGGAACTCATACAGATCTCTAGGAAAAACATTAAGACTTCAAAAATGGGAAAAGAAAAGAACAATTTGCAAATCACTTAAGAAATATTTGGAAAAATTCAACCACACTAGTAATCAAGGAAATATAAATCAAAACCAGAAAATTGTTCTCTTTGTGATCACATTTTCACAGATTTCCAGAGGGATGGAGGCAGAGGTAGTAAGGGTGAGGTGAGCAAACCTTCTTCTCAACTGCTTTTTGCTTGTGAGCATTACTATAATCCTTTTAGAAAGCAATTAGAACACAAGGATCGTTGGCCATTGACTTAGTAATTCTAATTCTGGAAATTGATCCTGAGAATTCAATGCGGATGAAGCTTTAGCATGAAGATTTTAATCACAGCGTTATTTGTAGGAGTGGTTGTGGGAAACTACATGTATGTTTGACAATGGGAATTGTTTAGGTGGAAGAAGGCATATGTACTTTCTGTTCTGCAGTGTATGTCTATAAAGAGTTTGTGTATAAAGAGTGTATGTCTGTAAATGTGATAGAACACTGTATATAAAATATATTTTTAATTACATGTAAAATCCAAATAACTGATACCTAATGCCCCCTTGAAAGAAAATACTCCAAATGTGAATAATTACCATTTATTATGGCTCTAACATATTCCAGGGGCTTTGAATATTTTGTCTCTAATTCTCATAGCAATCCTGCATGGTAAATATTGTTATGCCTATTTTACAGATGATAAAATGAGACTGAGGCAGCCAGCTAGCTATGTACCTCTGCCTGACAGTAAAGCCTGCACTTTCCTGCCAAACAGGCTTGGTTGGAAGTTTGTTCTGTTTTGTTTTTTAATTATGAGAACAATTTTCTAAAATTTTCTAAGTTTTTATGTTTATTTAGAAGCATAGATGATTTTAATAATGATCATTAAACCTGGATAAAAGAAAACAATGCAACCTTTGTAAGTCGTTTGTTAACTCTGAGCCTCCATTGCTATCAAATAAAGAACCCCTATCCCTGCTCACTTGATAGGGCTCTATATTGAAACTTATGTGAGCTAGCAGACAACATGTATCAAACCTTTTGAAGTTATAAAAGGCAAGATGCTCAAGTTTTAAGTGCTCTTATACTAACTTCTTAAATAAAAATTTTTATTTACTGTAGTTATTTATTAACTGTCATTATTACTTTAAATCTTATAAGAGCTAAAATCCTTCAATAAAATGTGTGCTTCCTCAGTCACAGATTTAGTATCTGTCTCAGTTAAGAAATGGGGTGGGGAGGGGGGTCATTGTTTTGCACGGTTGATATGGAAAATGTAGCACATGTCCAGCATTCTTTGGGAAAGGAAGTAGAATGCTTCCCTATCAGCTGTTTTGGAAAGAAGGTAACTGTGGAATAGGCTGGAAGTGCCAATCGGGAGCTTTCCAAAAGCACTTTCATTGATTCTTGTTGAATATTCATGGACTTGAAACTTTCTGCCTCTGATTGTCCATTCTCTGAGTCTGGCACACTGCAGCCAATGGTTTTCTGGTTGTTTTCCTGAGGATTTGGTGGTGGTGTTTTTGCTGCACATTGCATTGTGTGAGTGAGTGAGCAAGTGAGTGTTGTGTGTGTGTATGTTAGAGCACAGCCAGATCCTGGGCATTTACAGAGCATTGCCTTCAGGGGCTGTTTACTCTGGACTCTCTCCAAGATGCCAGACTCGTTCTAGATGATTCCTCCTGACAAAAGGACAAGGCTTGGCTCATCCTCAAAGATTATTCAGATTATGCACCTTGCCTGTTTATTTGCGTTTTGCCCCAGGGGGCATCCTGCAAGCCCCCCAGAAGAACTTAAGAGATGTGAAAATTTTGTTCTTTCTGCACCCAATGAGAGCCTCCTGAGCAGCTCCTAAGGAAGCAAGTAGAAATGTTTGGCCGGAACAGCTACAGCTTGACCTTCCCACAAAGTTCAAAAGGTTATTTGGTCAGCGACTCCCTCCTGCAACCTGCTTGTGTGCAGCCACAAATTTAACCTCAGGACTGCCTGCCACGCAGATCATTTAAAGGAAGGTGCCTTCAGAGTGCAGTGCATTGTGGGGAACCTGCTAAAAAGAAATGATCTTTTTCTTCTTTGAGAGGGAGCGAATGTGGCATGGAGTCAAAACATCAATTAAATATACAATTGGCTCCATTTACATGACAAGCTTTGAGTCCTGCCTTAGTCACTGAATAGTAGCTTTCTCCCTGCTCAGAATTGCAACCATAAAGTGGGATCTTCAGTCTGGCCTACTGGAGACTGCTCAGGCCCTTCTCTCTCAGCTGTAATAACATTCACCGTGATATACATCCCACCAACATCATTCAGCCCTGGAGGAAGTTTAGTTTGGCTGATTTAAACTTAAAAAGGGGAAAGAAAAGCTTTTTTTTCTTGTTTTTCTTCTAGATTAGGCTACAGTTTTGAATTAGTTTTTATAATCACCTGTACTTATATATATGTGGAAAATGCAGTCTCACATGTTAATCATAACCATTGGCCAACTCTGGTAAGATCACAGATGAAGTAGGAGATGATTGTAAATTGTTTCCATGAGTGTGTTATTTATTTTCTTATTGAACCCTTTGTCCATGTATAGCACTTGGTGTGTATGCAGCAATGTGGTCAAGTGACAGGTTTTAAATGTATGTAAGGAAGACAGTTTTCAGAGAAACTAGAAAAACAATATGCAACAATAAAGGAATGGATGTGTTCAAGAATGGCAAGAGTTTGCAAACTTTCTTTGATAGGTCCTGATAGCATCATTTTAAGCTTGTGGGCCGTTCGATCTCCATCACAACTACTCAGTTTTATTATTGTAGCGCAAAAAACGACAGCAGACTGTGAGTGAGACTGTGTTCCAATAAAACTTTATTTACAAAGTCAGGCAGTAGTTTTCAGGTCCCTAGTTGGCCAGTTTCTTAATTATGGTGTAATCCATTTGATGCATGCATCTGGTATGTTGCTTTCAGCTGAAAGTAAGGAAAAACCCAACCAAAGATAGCCTAAAAATCACATTAATCTCACGTAAGAAGATTATCTTGAATAAGAAGAAATCTCATAATAGGAAAGTCCCAGGGCTGGTTAATTAAAGCAGTTTGATGATGTCATCAAAGGCCCAAGGTTTTTTCCATCTTTCTGCTCTCCCACCTTTGGCTCATTGGCTTGTTCTCAGGCTCACCTGATGGCTGGTCACAAGATGGCTGCCACAGTTCTAATGTTATAGGTAGATGCAATAACATCCAGTAGAAAAATTAGACTACCCTCCCCCCACATCTCTTTTTCTAAGAGCAAGAAAATCTTTCCAAGAAGAACCTTCCATTTCATAGACCATGTCTTATTGACCAGAACTGGGACAGAACATTTCAAGAATTATTTGGAGTAAGTTACTGTGTTAGTTGTCTGCAGCTCTTATGACATCAAACTCGGTAATACAAAACAATGGAAATTTATTCTGTCACAGTTCTGGAGTCCACAAGTCCAAAATCAGTAAAATTAAGGCATTGATAGGGCTGTGGTCCCTATGGAGGTTCTAGGGGGAAATCCATTCCTTGTCTCTTCCACCTTCTGGGGGCTGTTGGCAATCCTTGGCATGTGGCCACCTCAGTCCAGTCTTCAAATGTCTCTGCTTTATTTTCATATCACCTTCTTTGTGTGCCTGTGTGAAACCTCCCTTTGGTTCTCTCTCTCTTTTAAATGTGGAACTTTTCACAAAAAATCCTTGTCATTTTTGTGCAGGATCATGCTATCTTCTCTATAGTATTCCATTTTTGGCATGTGTGCTGTGGAAACCCTCTCTCTTATAAGGAAACTGGTGATGGCAGTTAAGGCCACCCAGATAATCCAGCAAGATCCTTAACTTAATCACATCTGGAAAGGCCCATTTTCCAAATAAGGTGACATTTACAGGTCCAGGGATTAGGATCTGAAAGCTCTGGGGTCCATTTTTCAAACTACTACAGTCACGGAGAACTTTGTCAAAGTAAAAAACATTGCCACTTTCTGAAAGAAAGCTATTACATCAGTTACTGGTTAAGAGAGAACTACCTTGACTGTTCTATATTAATGAAGATTTGCTTACGTCAAATAAGGGAGGTGTAGGCCAAAAAATATTGGATTCAGCCAGCAGGGAAGATCTGGAATAGGACTATTAGACAGGTAAACAGCAGTATCTGCTGTAGCGTATGTGTTTGGCAATTGTGTTTAGCAAAAGCTTACAATGATTTAAGAAAATAATGTGTATAAAATAAGGTAGGAAAAACTTTTATCTGTATTGTGGTCACAACACAACAAAATACTCTTGGGCATAAAAAAGAAGAGACAATAGAGATAATACACTAAAAAATCACTATCGGTTAGGGCACCTGGCTCGTTCAGTTGGAAGAGCATGTGACTCTTGATCTTAGAGTCTTGAGTTCAAGCCCCACGTTGGGTGTAGAGATGACTAAGAAAATAAATAAATAAACTTAAAAAGAAATAAATCTTTAAAAAAAATTACTAGAGGTTGTGTGGAGGTGGTGGGAATATGGATGACTAATTTTTTTCCTCTCCTTTTTTGTAATTCCTAAAATCTTAATAAAAAGTATATATTGCTTAAATTAAAAATATATTTTAATGATAAATCAATAACATTATGTCATTAGATTATAATACTGTTTTTTTAAATTATTTCCATCTATTTTGTATCATTTCACTTAATTTATCTCTCAGTTTACTGTATCAAGAAATTACACAGAATAGCCACAGATTCTGCCCAAATTTTTCTGCTTTCAAAGAGACCCAAACCCCTCACCTGTCACTAGTTATCTTTCCAAAACACAAGTTGTGACATCTACTATGCTTCTTATCAAAACATTTAATGTCTCTCTCTTGCTTTAAAAAAATTTTCCTTCCTTCCTTCCTTCCTTCCTTTTTTTCTTTCTTTCTTTCTTTCTTTCTTTCTTTCTTTCTTTCTTTCTTTCTTTCTTTCTTTCTTTCTTTCTTCCTTCCTTCCTTCCTTCCTTCCTTCCTTCCTTCCTTCCTTCCTTCCTTCCTTCCTTCCTTCTTCTTTCCCTTATTCCCTTCCCTTCCCTTGCCTTCCCTTCTCTTCCCTTCTCTTTCTTGGCTCTCAGAGTTCTCTATGACCTCATCCACATCCTTTTTCAAAGTCCCAACACTGGATACCCACTACATTCAGTCATGTGCCTCTTGCACCCCTCTTTGCTCATCATGCCATGCCCTTTCATGCTCTTCCCCAAGTGGGTCTCTAACTCAGGATTATCACTTTGTTCCCAGATGGAGGGGCAGCATGAATTTCCACCTGGGAACTTACTAGAAATGCAAATTCTCAGGCCCTACCCCACACCTACTAAATCAGAAACTCTGGGGTGAGCCTATTTATTGATGCATGTCTCAACAAGCCTTCTAGGTAATTTTGATGTGTACTAGAGTTTGAAAGCCCCTGGGCTACCTCTCTTTGTCCTACTTTCTTCATTATTGCATTCTTGTATCTGTGGCAATCATCATTGCTAGAATAACCGCTGTATTATTCTTCCTAGAGAATTAATTTGTAAATCAGTTATGCAAGCATGTATGATGCCAGCAATTAGCCTTCCAAATGAATAACATACCTATATTACCTATGTTGCTATGATTTCCTTGCTATCTCAGTCATTTTTTCTTTAGGTAACTGTTCTTGTCCAGTTTTTATGTATTTTATCCTTACAAGTAGATGAACCTGAGAAATAATGAACGTCCCTTCTTAATGATCCTCTGGATCACTTATTCTAAAGTCTAAATGTCTGCTTTGAGCCCAGCATTGACTATGATTTAAAGCCATTCCTTCAACTGTGGTCCATTGAATAGGCCTGATAACACATGGCCATCCCTCTGTTTCTTCTTTTTTCCTCAGCTAAACCAAAAATATACACAGAAGAATCATGGCCACTGTGTCTGGAGGCCTAAGAAAGCTGCCCACCCCTCCCCAACTTCATTTGTAATTTTATAATCTTGGGCAGATCATCTTTCCTCAGAATCTTGAATTCATCATTGGTAGAAGTAGAAATGGTAAAGTTTTTTTCTTTTGCGTACATGGACTCTCATGTGCTGGAATTGATGTGATTCTACAAAGCTCTATGATGAGGGAGGACTCAGGTCCTATTTTTTTGTCTGCTGGTATCTGAAGAAAGTATGTTTTGACCTCTGATCAGCACCCAGCCCCATGCCTGGCACATAGTAAGTGCTTAATAAACAATTGTTGGATAAATGGAAGAAATAATGGAAAAAACAATGGAAGGATAGAAGGGAGAAAGGAAGGGAGAGAAGGGAAAGAGAAGGGATTGAGAGAGGGAGGAATGAAACGAGGAAGGGGAGGGAGGGAAGTGTGGGGAGAGAGCAATGGAGATGGCCAAGTGTAGATCAGACCTAACTCCTGATGCTGAGAAGTACTTGAGAGAAACCGATAGCACTGGAATTCTAATACCTATCCTGTGCTGGGTTGTGGGGGGCGAGATATACTCTAACAGTAAATTAACTATTCAGTTTGGCTCCTTCCCTAGAGGATATTTTCAGCAGTTCCTCCCAGGTGCAAAGGGCAAGGCCGCTCTGGGAGTCTGAGGAAAGCAGGAGGCAAGTGTTGATCAACCAAGACACCGTGAGCAAGGGCAAGTCTCCTGAGCAGTCCTGGACAGACTCATTCACCTTCTTTTTGTCATTTGAGTTCTCAAAATTGTCCCCAGCTTAAACCAAATCAACCTCAAATGTCTATGATTAAAATTTCCACTCTGAAAATCTGAGCAATTTAGGAATTGTAGGAACTGGACCATCTGGAGATAATTTATAAATAACACTTGCATTTCAAATCGCCTGTCTTCCCAAAGAGTCCTCTGTCCTGTCAGTGGGACTGCTGCCAAAGCCCAAACTGCTGAATTGGGCCAGTGACACTGAAGTTGCTGGTGGGAGCTTCTTATCTCTGATTCGTCTAAGAATTTGGGACGCTTCATGGAAACATTTGTTTTTCCTCATGTAAAATGTAGGCGAAAAGTTGCTGACTGTTTTTAGGTTGGGAAAGGTTTTCAGGATTTTAGTGCATGTGATTTACTCAGCTTTTACTTTGTCTATTACTAAAATAATTAAAACTCAAATCAAATACTAAATGGAACCCAGAATATCCTGGATACATGGTAAGGTTTGGGGGAATTAAAAAACGACTAAGCCCTCTGTTCCTTTTTCATTAAATCCTGTTGACATGAAAGGGAGCCATTAATACCATCTCTTTTTCTTCTTTTCTTTCAGGTCAGCACAACCTTAGCCACGGCAACATGCTTCTGAAGAGTGGGTCCAGCTGTGTTAAACTATACACTGGTGCTTTATGGGGCCAAGGCAGATTAGACCATGCAGAGTTGAGCAGCCTGGGTAATGATCCCTTGTGCCATATGTCTGTGGAGTTGTCGTATTGGTATTCTTTTCTTACCTCTGCTAGCTGGAGCAATTGAAGCCTCATGCCTGTTCATACCCTGGGATTATGTTGCGTCTCCGACCTCATTATTGCTCAGGGAGAGGCAAAGTTTAAAAATGATCATGTTCAAAGAGAGCCCTGCAGCCTGTGATCTCTGGGATTCTACCAGGTCCCACTTCCCACCCCCAAAATACACACATATAGCCCTTCCTTGCTCCTAGCTGGGGGCTCTGAGTTCATACATATGCCTGTAGTCAGGCTCTGTGGATTGGAGGTCTTTGCATTGCTTCTCAAGGATCTACTAATGGCAATTGACAAAATTGATGAGCTGGTATAGAAGAGCATCATATTGAACACATTGCATGAGAAACAAGAAATTTATAAAGCAGGACTTTTCTGGAGTTGGGGTGAAAACTATTTTCATTTGGGCAGTATATTGCATAACACGCAGAGATGTGCTATTTCTAACCTATTGGGTTGGTGTGCAGGTTGAGACAGAACATATACCCATTTCTGAGAACACTCTTTGGCCAGAAAAGTTTTCAAAAAGGTAGTTTCATGATGGGACTCTTTTCTTTTTCTCTCTGGGTCCCACAGAATTGTTCTTTGTGTGACCTTCACACCTTCCCTTTGTTACCCTGACATCTTATAGCATTGTTTTTCAAATAGATAAAGTTCCTATGGATGTGTATCAGCATTTCTAGAAGGAAATGTATGTATACTTTGAAAAAAAAAAAAGGTGTTTCATATTATAGTAGAATTTCATAACTTGAGAATCAATATAAGTCTTCTGTTCCTGTAACATAAGTAAACAAAGCAAAGTTTGACAAATTCTCTTAGCTGGAGGGAATAGGCATCAGTGAGTGAGCCTTCTGAGGGAGCACCTGATGGGGGCAGGGTCTCATCCCCCTAGGAAGGTCATGTCAAGATTTTGCTGGGTGGTCGAGCATAGCATTTTTGTTTATAAAAGAGGAAAAGGATTTTTTTTGAAAGGTTCAAACACTTCTGGGCAAAAATAATAACAGGAAATGCCTGTATCTTTCCTGTAGGATGAACTGAGACAGGAGTTCTCCTGCTAAGATAGGAGCAAAATATTCAGGACCCATGTTACAGGATCCAGAAGAGAAAGGTCAGTGTTGTGTGTGAAGACAGCCATGGCTTCAACAATACAGGCATTGCTTTCATTGCATGAATGCAGTTGTCCTCGGAAAATGGAAAGAGAAAGAGGATTGAGGACAGTGAGTCCAGCAAGGAGCCTCAGAATGGGGGTCCTAGGACCTTCAGGACTGGCAGCCATGAGGCTGCAGTAGTTTTCCTCAAGAAACATCTGTGATGCATGTGGGGAGAGCTGGGGGTACAGAGACTGCTTCTTAATCCCCACTGACGGTGCCCTGGGTAGGGGGTGGGGGCAGAGGCCCCACCTGAGCAAGCAAACAGCAGAGTTGGTTCCTGGAACTCTTAGCAGAGAGGGAGCTCTCTGTAGGTGACTTCATGATGTCAATTGTGCAGGGCCTTCTGAACCTACCCAGGCATGCTAGTCCATGGTCTTCATGAGTAGTGGCTCTGGGGGACAAAAAGAGTGAGTTGGATAAGAGTGGTGACACAAGAGACAGTATCAGAATCACAGCAAAGCAGATCTAACAAGTGAGTTTTAACAGTGAGAGGAAGAGAAAGCCCAGTGAGCAGTACCAAATATAACAAAAATCTCCACATCCTCATAGCTGATGATGAGAAAGGTGCAGACAACTGGACATAATTTTGGTGGAGAGCTGGAAGGACCCTGTGCTGATGAAAGGTTATGACTTCCCTCTCATGCTATGGAAGGATAGCAAGCAGGACCGAGGAATACCAAGGAGCAGAAAAGGAGGATGGGCACCACTGGCACAGAAACCTTTAGAGATCCTGCCTGAGCCATGCTGAGGCCTTGCAAGAGAGAAGGGTTTTAGAGAATTGCAGTCCAGAGAGTTCCCTGGTGGGAGCTCAGCACTTAACGCTCCTAGATTATGGTCTCCAAAGCTGATGTACAGGAGGCCTGGGGATGGGGCTAAGTACATGGAATGGGAGAGAAACCCCAGGGGGCCTGAAAAACTGGGGACAGGTTGGACAAGGAAAGATGTCCTTCACTGCTAGGGGATCCAACAAGAAGCATATTCTCCAAAGATTTAGGGTATTGCTAGGGTGGCACAGAGCAATCAGACCTCTTCATTTTAAGGAAAACTGAGCCATAAATTAGAAATACAAATAAATATTTTAGAAACCTCTTCCCATCTTCTTTGGATATTGATATTTAATGCAAGGATTGCTCTGACCTAAACTAGACTCTATCCAAACCAAACCAGGCTGCTCTCAAGGCTCTGATTCTTTACCAGGAGCCTGGATGTGTTATGTAACATAGCAACCAGGAAAGAATGACCTAAGAAAATCTAGGCAGGGAGCACCTTCTTTAGGGTTGTAAAATACAAGGTAAAAAGTGACAACAGCCCAGGGAGGTGCTGTGACAGTGGGAGGAGCAGCAAGGAACAATACTTTCTGGCACAATTCTGGCCAAAATGCTAACCAGCACAAAAATATGAGGACCTGGGACAAATGAAGAAGAGAAGATGGAGCACAAATAGTATTTTATTGGGAATCACAATAAATAGGCTCTTCCTAAGCTCTTACCAACTAGCTTGGGACATTTGGGAAAGTAATTTAATGTCTCAAGATTTGGTTTCTTCCCGCAGATGAGAGTTGAAGCAGGTGGTCCCTCGGATTCCTTCTTATCCTAACATTCTGTGAATCTGGGGTTCTGGGTAGTTCATGGACTGGAACACTCTCTCCCAGATTTTCCAGAGTGAATACTATTCCTCTGATGTGGTCTCAGCCAATACTCTGATTTTTCCCATCATCCCAGGAAATATATCCACTTAGAAGATGCTGGAGATGGGTCCTTTAGTACTGGATAAGAGATCTCACCCAGCAGTGCTAAATTTTCTCTTTGGCCCTGTATTTTCTATGCATTTGACTTGCAACATGGTCGAAGCCTTTCCCACCTTATTCATTTACCAAGAAATGCAGTGACATTCAGTTGGACTATAGCACTGTTGCCCAGCCAGACAAGCCTCTGATCCAAAGTCCAGCATCTGAGAGAGAGACTGCTGAGTTTTGCTTGGCTTTTTAGTCCAGTGATAAGATAAAGTGTGCTGGGTAGACTTTAACTGTTACATAACCCTTGTAATTACAGTGCTTTCTCTTTGGAGCCCAAGGAAAATGGTGCTCTGGTCTGAGCTCTGGGCCACCTGGGCCTCCCCTAGGTCATGCCTGGTCTCATATTCAAAAGTAAAACTATTTTTACTCTACTCACAGCAGTGGACTCTGTACCAGGGCTTTGGGGTGCATTTTATTTCCTCAGTCTTTTCTGGAACCCAGTATTTGTTCATTCATGCCCTCACTGAATACCTACTGTGAAGAAGGCACTTTGTGGGATATTATGAAAATTACTCTTTTGGTGTTCCTGTAAGGTTTGTTTATCTGATCCTCTAACCCAGGGGTCAGCAGACCACAGGTCCTGTACCACATCCAGCCCTCTGCCTGTTTTTGTACAACCTTACAAGCTTAGAATAGTATGTACATTTTTAAATGGTTGAAAAAGAATTAAAAAGTATATTTGTTAGATGTGAACATTTTACTCAATTCAGAATTAAGTGTCTATAAATAAAGCTGTAGTAGAACCCAGCCGTGGTAGGGAGAATCTAAAATGACCCCAGTGATGTTCCCCCCTGTATAATCTCCTCCCCTTGAGTGTAGGCAAAAACTGAATATAATGAGGTTTTACTCCTGTGATTAGGTTACATTGTATGGTAAGAGGGATTTTTGCAGGTATAATTAAGGTTACCAATCAGTTGACTTTGGGTTAGTCTTTGGGGAAATTACTCAGATGGGCCTGAACTAATCATATGAGCCCTTTAAAAGTAAAGAGTTCTCCCTGGCTGGGAATAGAAGAGGAAGTTAGAGATGTCCTCCAGCTGGTCTGGAAGAGAACAACATTCATATTATGAACAGACTATGAGAGACCTCAGAGAGGCCTCTGAGGACTGAGAATGGCCCCCACTGACATGCAGCAAGGAAGCTGGGATATCAGTCTTACAACTCCAAGGAGCAGGATTCTTTTAATACCCTGAGTGAGTATGGAAGCAAATTCTTCTCCAGGGCCTGCAGATGAGAGCCCTTCTGGCCAACACCTTCCTATCAGGCCTGTCAGACCCTAAGCCCACCTATGCTTCTGACCTATAGAACTAGAATTACTAAATGAGTGTTGTTTTAAGCCACTAAGTTTGTGGTCATTTGCTATGCAGCAATAAAATAGTAATAAAACAGCCATGGTCATTCATGTGCATATCATTTATGACTGATTTTCTACTGTTATTAGCAGACATTAGTTGCAACAGAGACCGTATGGCCCACAAAACCTAAAATATTTACTATCTAGCCCTTAATAGGAAAAATATATCTAGCCCTTAATAGGAAAAAAAAAATAGAAAAATAGAAAAAATATATCTATGTTCTAAGCAAAAGTGTAATCTCACATCAAATATGTGTACTCAGAGTTTTATGCCTGACCCAAGGTTTGCAAGAAATAGGACTTATATTCAGGACCACTCAGCAGGCATTCCTTTAATCCAACTAAATTAGGCCAAAAATCTAGTAGACACCAGGCTATCCTGCAGACCCTTTCTCCATTCCAGTTCTTAAAAGGTTGGGGAGAGAGACAGAGAGTGTTCATATATTTAGAGAGGAAAAAAATTAGAGGAAGTGTACCATATTGGAGGTTGATATTTTCTACATTATGAATTTCTGTAATAGTTGAAGTTGTGTAATAAATTTTTACTAAGTTAATAATAATTATAACCTTATTATTTTTAAAGGCTACACTGTGCTTTGCTTTGTGTTCCTTGGGGCAGTGGCCTGAAGAAGATAAGGTATGAAAACTATGGTGCTTTGTGATCAAATTTGAATTCATTCCACTGGTTCTTGATTTTTCTTCTCTTCATGTTGTCCCTTTTACCTTCACAGTGGAGTAAGTCAAGATAATCCAATTCTTCATTCACTAATATTGGTTATCTAGGAGAGTAATTTTCAACCATTTTAGAATTTTAATACCCTCTACCACTGGCACACACACATTAAAAGATTTGTCATTGTATGTACTTAGCTTTTTTCTTTTTCTTTTTGAGAGAGACAGCAAGGGTGTGCATGGGGCAGGGGCAGAGGGAGAGAGGGAATCTTAAGCAGGCTCCACGCCCAGTGCAGAGCCCAACATGGGGCTCGATCTCATGACCCTGAGATCATGACCTGAGCTGAAATCAAGAGTCAGACGCTTAACTGACTGAGCCACCTAGGCACCCCGACCTTTTAGCTTTGAATTGAGTTAAAACTCATATGATTCTGAGTATTGGGAGAAGAAGCGAAGAGGATGTATTAGTGTCCTAGGGCTGCTATTACAAATTACCACAAACTAGGTGGCTTAAAGACAAATTTATTCTCACGGTTTTGGAGGCCAGAGCCTGAAATCAAGGTGTTGGCAGAGTTGGTTCTTCTGTAGGCTCCAAGGGAGAATCCATTCCATGCCTTTCTCCTAGCTTCTGGTGGCTGCTGACAGCTCTTAAAATTCCCTTGGCTTTTAGCTGAATAACTCCAGTTTCTGCCTCTGTCTTCACATGGCCTTCTCCTCTGTGTGTCTGTATCTCAGATCTCTCTCTGACTTTGTCTTATGAGGACACCTGTCATTGGATTTAGACCCACCCCAAATCCAGGATGATCTCATCTTGAGATCCTTAATTACACCTGCAAAGACCCATTTGCCAAATAAGGTCATAGTCACAGGTATGAGGGTTAGGACTTGTACATACTTTTTTGGAAGCTACAATTCAACCCACTCCAGAGGTATTTAGCATGTTCCCAGAGCTGATAAGGAAGACTCTTTCTCAATCTCCTAAGTAACAACTGAAATCAACAAATCCAACCTATATTGTAGAAAATTTCCGTTTTACTTCATGGAGCTTTATGGATATGCAGCACCTCCCCCCGTGATCCTGTGATTATAGATTGGACAATTCCTCAATGACAAGGTATATGAGAGATGACAAACCTCCACACTATCCTATATGGGTACCCCATCTTGTCTTTCCCTTTTTATCCATCTGGAAAAAACCAAAGAATGAGGCAGTATTAGAACTGTTGAAAGTCAGAGCAATTATCCTCAAGTGTTAGATCCAGGATACAATCCTGTGGAGTCTTTCTCTAAGTGGGAAATTGTGATCTCTAGCAGAAGAGTTTGGGTCTCTCTGGAAATGAGTCCATGCCCCTTATTGTCCATGTGGCCTTGGGAAAATCTGATGCTGTGATCTGGTTTCTCTCTCTGTAAAGAAGGCATAACAATGCCTTGCTACCTTACCACGGTGTTGTGTGAATTTGCTGACACCCATAAAGCTCCCTGAAAATGAAGAGGCTTACATAAGTCCCTGGTATTATTCACACAGCAAATGTTTTCCCCTGAGAATAAAGTAATAAATGGTACCATTGTACAGCTGGTGGAACGTGTTCAAAAGTTTCCGTTCACAACTAGTAGATCAAGTTGTGGGTGGTTGTATGGACTTTCTGTGCTCATGCCAAACTGCATCCAAAACAGCCAGCACAATGGCCTATCCTGGAATGAAAAGCTGTACTGTAAGAGGCAGCCAGATCATGGCCTCACATCACATAGGACAGTCCTATATAGACAGTTACTTCATACGCACCTTGTCTTTCCTGCACCTCTTCCAGCAGAAAGAAGCAATAGCAGAGACCATGGCCACATGGATATCTAACACGGCACAGTTGAAAAGCAATTCTCTTCATCCACCTCACTGACAAACTTCCCAAGGCTAAGGATGGTCATGATTGTGAAGGATTATAATTATAGGTTTGCTTGCTTGCTTGCTTGCTTGCTTCTTATTTTGGGGGGCCAGGAAAGAAATGTTATAAATCAGATGGAGTGTTCAGGTTAAGAACGTATTCTCTTTAAATGCAGTTCGTTTGAGTGGGAGTGTATGGGAACAGTCTGGACAGAATGCCACTGGCTGACATAAGAGACAGGAGAGGATCTTTTTTCTACCATTACAAGCCCTGGAAATACTCCAGGACATGATACAGGGAAAATGACTTTCCTCTTTTATTTATTCATTTTTTAAAAAGATTTATTTATGTATTTTAGAGAAGGGGGAGGGGCTGAGGGAGAGAGAGAATCTAAAGCAGACTCCCTGCTGAGCGCAGAGCCTGACTCAGGGCTTGGTCTCACAACCCTGAGATCATGACCTGAGCCAAAATTGAGAGCCAGCCGCTCAGCTGACTGAACCGCCCTGGCGCCCCTGCCTTTCCTCTTTTAGCAAGGTTTGGGACTCTGTGCTCAGATGTCACATCTGAGAAAATGACAGATATTTTAATTAAATGAGAGGAAGATTAGCTACTGAAGACACTATAATTACTTTTAAAAAGAAATCATGTTTAATTAGAGATGTTTAGGGATTATACTAACAGTCTCACTTGTATCAAGGCTCTTCCCCTGAATGGTGAATATTCTCACATTAAAAAGCTAAGGAGGAATCAAAGAATAATGGAATTTTTGTACTGTGAGTGACCTACCTTGATATTGAACTATCTGATAACTTTTCAAATTCTGTGGACAATCTGGCATTTTTTTTTTCCTTTCTTTTCAATGGCAACGATGGACAAAAAATCTTGAAGTTAAGGAGCTAGGTCAGCAAACGTAGAAAAGAAAATCTAAGTAAGTTTGAAGTTGGGTATAATCTTTTGATTTTAATGCAGAGGCTGTGGAGGAGTGCTGTGCAGCCTACGGTGTAGATGGGATTCCCTCGAGCCACTCCCTCCCACCCTCCAGTCATACTCTGTTTTCAGATAATCTGTCATTCATTCATTCAGTGCCCATTTGTTGAGCACCCACCATGCTAGAGGTAAAAATAACGGGCACAGTCCCTGTCCTCATGGGGCTCCTAACCTAGTGAAGAACAAAGTTACAAGTGTCATGATGGAATCACGGTGAGACCTGGAATAACTGAAAGGACTTTCATCATGATGCCTTGCTTCAGGCCTCAACATTCAAGGTCCTGGCACCTTCTATTGACTTGACTTTTCTCCCTGGACTGGCTTCTGCTACACATATCATGAGAACCATGGCCCAAGATTCAAGAAAACATCACACGGTTCTCTCCTAGTTCAAGTGAGTTTCAGTTACCTCCTGGAGGATGTAAGCAGCACAGGTACACTGGTCAGAAGAAGGCTCTTATTTCCAGGGAAATCACACAGCAAGCCTGGAGGACATTGCATCAATATTTCTATGTGACTAGACCCATCTTAGGCACTTTAATTGTTGCCAGAGTTTCTTTAGCGGTGTACAGTATGAGGACCCAGAGGCTAGACAGTGCTGGTCATTGGTGACCAAGTTCAGAGGCTCTGAAGAAGCTATTTGCCTGCATGCCATAAGCAGGCCAAGCATGCTTATGAGCCTGAGAGACACAATCATTTGAACACTGTAATATGCTGGCTATCTGGTCAGCTTCGAGGAATCAGACACTAATATCTCTGATGAACTCCCTGGGCTTCTGACCACAGACTGCCTGCCCCTTTCATGTTAATCCAGTGGCCAGAGGCAGGCCATCTGGGAAAAGAATGGATGAGATACAGCGATGATTCATGGAGAAGGTGGTGCATTCCTACTCTGTTCCTAAGGCTTGGAGTCTTCATTCGGCTGTTTTACAGTAGACCCCATTAGTTACTTATTCTGTATCCAACCCAGGTTTCTTCAGGAAAGCAACATTGCCTTGCTTTCCTAGCCTTTCTCACTGCTGGCAGAAGCTTATGACATAACCTGAGCCAGTGAGATGTAAGCTGGAGTCAGGCTGGGACTTTTGAAAAAGGTTTTGTTTTTTTCCTGCTAAGAAGGGACCCATGTGTTTGGCACCACTCTTCCCATCTCCTCTTCTTTCTGCCTTAGACATCGGCATGATGTCAGGAAAGCAACAACCAAAGAGGAAGCAAAGAGGAAGACAAAGCCAAAACTCCAAGCAAAGTGAACAGGAAGATCCATTTATGTATGTATATTTTAATTCCAGTTCGTTAATATATAATGTAATATTAGTTTCAGGTGTATAACATAGTGATTCAACAAATCCATACATCACCCAGTGTTCATCACAACAAGTGCCCTCCTTAATCCCCTTCACCTATTTCACCCCATTCCCCCACTCACCTCCCCTCTGGTAACCATGTATTTGTTCTAGAGTTAGAAGAGTCTGTTTCTTGGTTTGTCTTGCTCTCTTTTTTTCCCTTTACTTGTTTGTTTTGTTTCTTAAATTCCACATATGAGTGAAATCATATGGTATTTGTCTTTGATTGACTTATTTCACTTAGCATTATACTCTGTAGCTCCATCCATGTCATTACAAATGGCAAGATTTCATTCTTCTTTATGGCTGAATAATATTCCATTGTACTTATATACCACATCTTTTTTTTTTTTTTTTTTAAGATTTTATTTATTTGACACAGCAAGAGAGGGAACACAAGCAGGGGGAGTGAGAGAGGGAGAAGCAGGCTTCCTGCTGAGCAGGGAGCCTGATGCGGGGCTCGATCCCAGGACCCTAGGATCATGACCTGAGCTGAAGGCAGACGCTTAACGACTGAACCACCCAGGAGCCCCTATAGCACATCTTCTTTATTCATTCACCTATCGATGGATGCTTAGATTGCTTCTGTATCTTGGCTATTGTAGATAATGCTGCTATAAACATCGGGGTGAATGTTTTCCTTTGAATTCATGTTTTTGTATTCTTTGGGTAAATACCCAGTAGTGCGATTGCTGGATCATAGGATAATTCTATTTTTAACTTTGTAAGAAATCTCCATACTGTTTCCCACAGTGGCTGTACCAGTTTGCATTCCCATCAACAGTGCATGAGGGTTCCTTTTCCTCCACATCCTCGCCAATACCTTATGTTTCTTGTGTTGTTGATTTTAGCCATTCCGACAGATGTGAGGTGATATCTCACTGTAGTTTTGATTTGCATTTCCCTGACAGTGATGTTGAGCATCTTTTCATATGTCTATTGTCCATCTAGATGTCTTCTTTGTAGAAATGTCTGTTTATGTCTTCTACCCATTTTCTATCATTTCTTTTCTTTAAGATTTTTTTTTTTTTGTCAGAGAGAGAGAGAGAGCATAAGCAGGGGCTGTGGCAGGCAGAAGGAGAAGCAGACTCTCCCCTGAGCAAGGAGCCAGATGTGGGACTCGATTCCAGGACCCTGGGATCATGACCTGAGCCAAAGGCTTCACTGACTGAGCCACCCAGGCGTCCATCTTCTACCCATTTTTTATTGGATTGTTTTTTGGGTGTTGAGTTGTATCAGTTCTTGATATATTTTGGATACTAACCTTTGATTGGGTATGTCATTTGGTGGACTCTTTCAGGCTTTCATTATATATATATATAATGAAAGTTTTACTTCTTCCTTATTGATTCGGATTCCTTTTATTTCTTTTTGTTGTCTGATTGCTGTGGCTAAGACTTCCAGTACTTTTCTTTCTCTACTAAGTAGAGTAATAAAAGTGGTGACAGTGGACATCCCTTTTTCCTGACCTTAGGAGAAAAGCTTTCAGTTTTTCCCCATTAAGGATAATGTTAGCTGTGAGTTTTTCATAGATGGCCTTTATTTGGTTGAGGTATGTTCCCTCTAAACCTACTTTGTTGAGGGTTTTTATCATGAATTGGTGGTGTACTTTGTCAAATGCTTTTTCTGCATCTATTGAAATGATCATATAGTTTTTATCCTTTCTTTTATTGATGTGATGTATCACGTTGATTGATTTGTAAATATCAAACTACCCTTGCAACCCAGGAATAAATCCCACTTGATCATGGTGAATGATTTTTTTAATGCATTGTTGATTTTGGTTTATTAGTATTTTGTTGAGGATTTTTGCATCTATGTCCAGAAATACTGGCCTATAGTTCTCCCTTTTTGTGGTGTTTTTATCTGGTTTTGGTATCAGGGTAATGCCGGCCTCACAGAATGAGTTTGGAAGTTTTCCTTCCTTTTTTGTTCTTTGAAGTAGTTTGAGAAGACCAGGTATAATTCTTTAAATGTTTGGTAGAATTTGCCTGTGAAGTCATCTGGTCCTGGACTTTTGTTTGTCAGGGGTTTTTTGATTACTGATTCAGTTTCATTGCTGGTTATCAGTCTGCTCAAATTTTCTGTTTCTTCCTGTTTCAGTTCAGGGAGGTTATATGTTTCAAGGAATTTATCCAGTTTGTTGGCATATAGTTTTTCATAATACTCTCTTGTAATTGTTTGTATTTCTGTGGTGTTGGTTATTTCTCCTTTCTCATTGTGGTTTTACTTGAGGATCCATTCGTTTATTTATTCAACTAATATTTATTGAATGTCCACTATGTGCCAGGAACTATTTTAGTTGCTAGAGATACAGAAGTGAAGAAAACATATAAAATCATTTGCCTCCTTGAAGTTTGCATTTTAGTGGTGATGGGAGAGAAAGATAATATACACTATATAATAAGTGAAAGATATAGTATGTCACATAGTGATAAGTACTATAGAGAAAAGAAAAGCAGACATACACTGGATAGGGCCTCAAATGCTAACGTAAGGGTTTTGATGTTCCTCTGAGCAAATCATTGTAGGGTTGTGAATAGAGATGTGATGTGGTCTGACTTATATTCTTTTTTTTTTTAAAGATTTTATTTATTTATTTGACAGAGAGAGAGAGAGAGATAGCGAGAGCAGGAACACAAGCAGGGGGAGTGGGAGAGGGAGAAGCAGGCTTCCTGCTGAGCAGGGAGCCCGATGTGGGACTCGATCCCAGGACCCTGGGATCATGACCTGAGCCGAAGGCAGATGCTTAACGACTGAGCCACCCAGGTGCCCTGGTCTGACTTATATTCTAACAAGATCACTCTGGCTGTTGTGTTGAGGATAGACTGAAAGAAGAAAGAAAGAGCCAAGGCCCCCAATGGCATCTATGAACACTGTTAATAAACACTAGTAATCACCTGCTTCCAGAAGTCTTGTTATCTGTGGAAAATAACTCATTATTTTTTCAAGCTACTCCTAGTCAACTATTCTATCACTTGCAGCCACTCATTTCTGACTGATACCTAAATGATTATCATCATTTAGGGAACATCTACGGTGGGCCAGATGTTGTGCTAGGTCCTAGGGACACAAATATGAAAATACATGTAGTTCTCATTATCAAGAAGCCTTGCAAGGTCCTTATACCCCAATTCTGGGAGAACCAACAGGCATACCATTACACCGCAGTAAGGCAATTGCTTTGGCAAGATTTATATGGAGGATGGGGTGAGCATAGGGTAGATAGGAGAGCACCTAAGCCAAGTAAAGGAATCAGGGAAAGCTTCGTGAAAGCCCAGCAGGTGTTTCTCAAGTGAACAAGTTAGTGGAGGGCTCTAGTCTGGAGGAACTAACTGTACTGTAGTACAGTACAGAACATGGAGTGTTTGGGACCTATAAATACATCAGTATTCTTAGGGAACTAGAGTTTGGCATGGGGGAGATGATGGCAAGAAGTGATAGGAGGTTAGGCTGGAAGTGGATGGGAGAAATGGTGGTGGATTTTGTATGGGCTACAGAAGAATATGATTTATCCTTTAGACAATAGGGAGGCAGGGAGCCACTACTGTGGCAGCAGGATTTACAAGCACTTGTAGGGGAGTGAGACTGGAGAAGAGGCAAGTGCAGGGATCCAGCAAACAAGCAGTAGAGCCAGAGTCAAGGCAGGGTTGGAATGGAGAGGAAGGGATGCAGAGCTGGTAGTTTGTATGGGGTAAAAGACAAGGAGGCCAACATAGTGCATGTACCTATGCATGAATATCCAGATGGTAATTTGGCCATAGGGATTACACCAGGAGACAGTGAACAGTTTTTTTATGGACTGTATTAAAGTATGACTGGTTTTGATATAAGCCCCTGGAGATTGTGTCTGCTTGGTTGCTATCAGGCGATTCCACTTAGCTAGCTTTGTGGAAGCTAGAGGGTAGCCCTAACACCTAGTCCAGGCTGTGCTTGCCTTCTTCCATGTGGCTCTGTGTTCAGTCCACCATTTGAATGTCTTTTATATTCTCAACATCACTGCATAAGTAATAATATTAACAATGGCCATAGTTGGGAATTAACACATAACAGACATAGTACATATACTCTTAAAAATTTTGGAATAGCACTGCAAAGAAAGTATAATTAACTTGAGGCCCAGAGAGGTCAGAAAACTACCCTAAGGCCACATAGCTAGTGAGGCTGGATGTGATTTGCACCCTGGCCCACCTGACAAAGCCTATGCCACTCTTGCTATATTGCCAGGTTATCCACCTCATTATAACCCATTGTCCAGTCATGATCCAGGGCTCTGCATTTTGTCCGCAGTCACAGAGCAGAAAAAAAGTATGACATTTGCAAACTGCTTTCATATTCATTAAAGACAAATTCTTCCAAGCATGTTTTGCCTGATTTCCATGAAGGGATTTGAGTTCCTCAGGGTTCCAAAGTTTCCAAAGGACTAAAAAGTACATACTGACAAAACAAATTTAAGGAGCATATTACTTATTCTGATAAACCATACCTTACAAGACAAAATAATCCAGTTGATTAATAAAAACCATGTAGCTCCTTCTCAGAGAACGGAATCAGGAAGGGGTGCTTCAATTCATTAACCATTAAGAAGTATAGCGCTTCTTAGGAAATGAGCATTCAAGAAGCTAAATATGAGCGAGACATGGAAATGATTATTCCAAATCTATCCACGAGCACTTCATTCGGTGGTAGTGCCCTATCACTCAGTAATTAATTTACTAAGCATCTACTATATTTGAAGTGCTGCTTTTGGTGCTGGAAGATGAGAAGGATGGAGACATAAGAAGAAAAAAAGTCATGGGTCTCATTCCTCGAGGTCTTTCAAATAGTTTTTGTCTAAAAGGTTAAAGCAACATAAGATATCTCAATGACACTACTCAGGACCACAGAGTTTAATAGCCATGCCTAAGAAATCACCTTGTCTAACCCTTGAAGTTCACAGATAATGAAATTAATCCCAAAAGAGTTTGTCCCTTACTGGAGGTCACAAAGATAGCTGGTGTGAAAACTACCTCCTCCCATGAATCTGTTTATATTGCTGTAACTTTATTCAAAAATTGGTTTTAAAGTACATAGTACATTCACTTGAAAGGGGGAAAAATTCCCTTCTATTTAATTCAGGAAAACAACAACAACAATAAAGCAAAAAAATGCCAGTCTGTCATTTGGAAGGGGCCTGATCATGGAGGGTTGGTACCTGTGTGCCAGGATCTGCACTGCAGTTTTTAAAAAATAATAGCAAGGGGCACCTGGGTGGCTCAGTCTTGGTTAAGTGGCTGCCTTCGGCTCGGGTCATGATCTCAGGGTCCTGGGATCGAGCCCCACATCGGGCTCCCTGCTCAGTGGGGAGCCTGTTTCTCCCTCTCCGTCTGCTGCTCCCCCTGCTTGTGCTCTCTCTCTCTCTCTCTCTGTCTCTGTGTCAAATAAATAAATAAAATCTTTTTTTAAAAATAGCAAAATATAGGTAACAACCTCAGTTTCTATCATTAGAGAACTGTATATATTAGAGTCCATCCACACAATGGAATATGATACAGCCATTAACAAAATGAAGCAGATTTATGTGTAACTGGTATAGGCAGATTTTAAGTGAGAAAAATCAAGATGTAGATCAATGTTATATATTCCTTTAACCAGTATTTTTTACATAGTGAATATAAAATAATTATTTCAATAATAGCTAAAGTAGAAATTCCCTTTTGCATTGCTCCAAATCTATTAAACATTTTTTTTCAACTTTTAATCCCACAATTTAAATCCATTCTCCATGTAGAATAATAAACAACACTATATTACCATTTCCATGTCCCAAGTAAGAGGACATATAATATAGTTTCCATAAGGAAGATATATCTACAAAGACTTTGATTTAGAACTGTTGTTTAAAAAGGCAGGACTTGGAGTATCCATCTGGCCCATCTCAGCAGAAGCAGTGTCTTAGAGGTGTGGTAGCTTTCTGATTTTTTGTTTTCGCTTTTGTCTTCATTGTGGCAAAGGCAGAAACTCTTGAGGCCAGTTCCTTAGAGCTCAGCCTGGAGTCTCTTATCAATCTTATCAGTGGTTCTGTATGAGCTTCCTATATCCCTAAATAAATCCCTTCCTGATAAAGCTAGCTAGAGTGGATTCTGATGACTGCAACTAGGCAGTGTTATCGGTATAAATACTTTCAACTGTACTCTGTCATAATCTCCTTTACCATTATTTAATGACACCTTGGGCAGGTCTCATAGTTATAATTAAACTTTCTGTCTAGTTTACTTTAGACCTTCCATTCATTTCCTTTTAAAGTCCTATATCCCATTGTCTACCACATAAGGCCCACAGACAGCCAGGGAGTGAGACATGAATCTTCTTTTCTTGCAGATACTCTCAAACTCTACCATAGTTCTTCTTTTTTTTTTTTTTTAAAGATTTTATTTATTTATTTGAGAGAGAGAGAATGAGAGAGAGCACATGAGAGGGGGGAGGGTCAGAGGGAGAAGCAGACTCCCTGCCGAGCAGGGAGCCCGATGCGGGACTCGATCCCGGGACTCCAGGATCATAACCTGAGCCGAAGGCAGTCGCTTAACCAACTGAGCCACCCAGGCGCCCCTCTACCATAGTTCTTTAAGTGTCTACCTCCTTCATTTGTTAGTTAGAAGGGTTGGTAGAAACCTTGTACGAGTGAGGATGAAGGAAAGAATATGGGAGTTGTTGGGTGGGGTCCAGAAATAGCCTCCTGACATGAACACTGCATTCTTGATAACTCTGATTTCTTTCCTTCTCTTTCCTCACCAGTTGTTTTGTTTAGACTGGAAAGAGTGGAGCTAGGATGATGTTTGGGGTAAAAGATCCAATATTTCAGCCTTTCTGAAAAATCCTGAGAGGTATCTAGAAATCTTCCTTAAAATGCCGTGTACCTTTTGTTCTCAACTGTGGGTCTTTTTGACCAGAGGTGTGATATCAGGAAAAGTTTAACTCATTTTCCTAATAATTTCCAGATCCAGAATTGTATGAGAGAAATAGTCTGTTTTTTATCATAGAAACTAAACACTTAAGCCAGCCACTCTCCCAATTACTTTTGCAGCTAGGATAGAGACATATGGTCCAGCCAATCAGATCCATAAGCTGTGGGCTATGAAGAGGGAGTTGGAGATACTAAAAAGTAGGAACAAAGAATAAGAAACATTCTAGTTATGGGTGGCAGCAGCTGGGATGATAAGAGTCAATTTCCAGAGCCAGTAGAAACTTTCAGGCAGCATGGGGTGGTCAGTGGCCTTCAGCTGATGCAGTGGCACTTCAAAGGACTAATGGGAAGTGTGACATTGGCTCTGGGCTAGTTACAGCTTCATCCTTTGTTTTTGCATGTCGTGACTCTGTTTCTTCAGGCTTCCTTTCAATTCCGAGTTTCCCAGTAACCTTTCTAATATAAGCATTTCCCCCTAAGCACTGCTTTAGCTACATTTATGAATTTTGATCTATTGTTTTTTTCATTTCCTTTCAATTCAAGATACTTTCCAATTTTCCTTGTGACTCCCTCTTTGACTCATGGGTTTTTTAAAACATATTTTTAACTGTCAAATATTTGGGGATCTTAAAGATATTTTTCTGTTATTGATTTCTTCTTTAATACTATTATGGACAGAGAACATACCTTGGATGATTTAAATCTTTTAACATTTTTGAGATACTGCTGTTGTTGGGCCAAGTGTCTTATAATTGTCAATTAGGTTAAGCTGGTTGACAGTGTTGTTTATGTCATCTACATTTTTACTAATACTCTATTTGTTCTATTGGTGACTGAGAGAAAAATGCTAAAGACTCTAACTGTAATTGTGGATTTGCCTTTTTGTCCTTTTAGTTCTGTCAAGTTTTGCTTCATGTATGTTGAAGCTGTCTTGTTAATTGCATATACATCTAGGATTGTTATGTCTTTTTTATGAATCAACCTCTTTATCATAATGTAATGTCCATTCATCACTGGTAATAATTCTTTGTTCTTAAGTTTACTTTGATATTAATATAGGCACTTTGGCTTTCTTTTTACTAGTGTTTGATTAGTGTTTGTTTCTCTCCCTTTACTTTTAATTTATCTGTCTCTTGAAATTTAAAGTGAGTCTCTTCTAGATAGCCTATAGTTGAATCTTGCTTTGTTCTTTTAGTCCAAACTGATAATCTCTGTTTTTTAATTGGTGTGTTTAGACCATTCACATACAGTGTGATTGTTGATTGAATTAAAATCCATCATCTTTTTTTGTGCCTGCTTTTGGATTTATGATTCCATTTTATCCTGGCTTTGAATTTTTTTTTAACCATAGGCCTTTATTACCTATTTAGATAGATAAATATAGGTAGATAGATGGATAGAGATAATAAAATGAATATTTGTGCCCCACCCAATCGTATGTTGAAGCTCTAACTCCCAATGTTTTGGTATTTGGAGGTGGCACCTTTGGGAGGTAATTAGGTTAGATGAGTCATGAGAGTGGGAACTCCATGGTGGAATTAGTGTCCTTGTAAGGAGAAGAGGAGAGTCCAGAGCTCACTCTTTGTCCACTCTGTAAGGACGTGGTGAGAAAATGACAATCAGCAAGCCAGGAAGAGGGCTCTTGACAGGAATTGAATCTATCAGCACCTTGATTTTGGACTTTCCAGCCTCCAGAACTGTGAGAAATAAACGTCTGTTGTTTAAACCGCTCAGTCTAGTTATTTGTTACGGCAGTGCAAGCTGACTAAGTAGATAGATGGATGGATAGATGGATAGAGACAGATAGTTTTGATTATTGCTTTAAAGGACCAGCTATTACCCTTAAGCTTCCAAATTTCACTTCACAGAACCTATGCTAGACAAAACATTAGCACAGGTGCCCAAAAAGGTATGTACAAGGGGATTCGTCATAGCATTATTTGTAATATTTAACAATTTAACAATTTAACAATAATCCACATTTCCATCTTTTAGAAATAATCAAAGAAACTACTATACATCAATTCTGTAGAAGATTATGCTTTCCTTAAAAAGAATGAGATCAATAAATGGGTACTAATATGAAAAATATGTCCAACTTAAGTGAGAAAAACTAGATGTAGTACACTACACAGAGTATGGCACAATTTAAGCATTAAACAAAAACTCTTACCAAACAAAATGTGTGCTTTCTTATGTTTGAATATATATATGAATGTATATGGTTAGAGAAATTCTAAAACGATACACAGTGGATGAATGATAAGTATACACAATTGAGGAACAATGTAGGTGAGTAGGCACAGAGAAGTTTGCTTTATCTGTATTGTTTTAATTTTATCAATGAAAATCTGTTATATAATTAAAAATTAATTATTATGATGAGTGGTGACTAGGATTGTAGGCTTGAAAAGGAGAGAAAAAAGAAAGATACACATAAATCAGGGAACTTTTTCCCTTTAAGTCTGATGTTTTCATTCATTTCATTGGGGCAGGGGATTTGGGAGAGGGGAAGCAAAAATTGTCTGCTGCCTTTTGTCATACAACAGCAATACCAAAAAGCAGAGTGAGTGTTCCGGGAGTGCATACTGTGTCTGGGGTGTGTCCCAGTGTGTTTAGTTGTGCTCATTCATGCTGAGACATTATTTTTGCCCATAAAAGGAGGAATTACAACATCGAACCTGGATTATTCTCATTTCCAAACAATCCCAAAATGTCAACACAAGGCTGTCAATCTTTTGTTCTGTTCCTCTCTCACAAACACTCCCTGGAACTCATGCCAATAGTAGAAAACAAATGTAGGCAGGCACTGTTTTGACAACACTGAAAACGCCAGTGATTAGTAGGAGTTAGGAGAGAGTAAAAGTGATTAATATGCTCCTAAAAGAACAGGGAGTGCACCTCTAGAAGAGATTGTTGGGATGGGTCTCCCTACTTGTATACATTTTCATACCTAAACAAGGGCACATGTTCTCACACAGGTTTCTCCTAAGCAACCTCTTGCTAAGTGGTTCCTGCAGCATTTTCATAATGGTAAGGTTAGGTGTGTGGAAAGTTCTTGGAGGATGGGGGAAAGGTTGGAGGGTGGCAAAGGGAGTGAAAAAGTCTCTCTTTTACTGTAAAATATTCTTCAACTGATAAAGTGGATTTTGGTATCTTTTTTAAACCAACAGACAAGGATTTTCTGAATTTAGCAGCAAGCCATGGGATATGGCACTTGACAGTACAATTACTAGTTCTTAATTTATGAGACAGAAAATCTTTGTTTAGCTCATTGCACATAAAGTAAGGTTGCCCTTGAGTAACTTTAATTACATACCCATCTCTTTACCAAGTGGTTGTCTTTTTTCCTGTAAATATCCTCAGTTGTGTGTAGTTTGAACTCCAAAGGGCTGCACCTCTGTGAAAGAATGAACCAGGAAAAGACCCCACTGACCAGCACAGGGAAGCTTGTTTGTATCTGCCAGAGCTATATCTGGAACCAGTATTTCCCCTGATAATTTGTATTCACAAGCCTCCACTTCATGAGTTTGAGGTTAACGATTTTTATATCTCTATAGTCTTAGAAATGCTAGATGAGAAATTACGTTAAATATTGGTCTTGGGTTTGTGGTACACCAGGGTTACGGTATAGAAGTAGAGGCATACTTTGGAGATATTGAGAGTTTGGTTCAGACCACTGCAGTAAAGCAAGTATCACAATAAAGCAAGTCAAATGAATTTTTTGGTTTCCCAGTACATATCAAAGGTATGTTTACAGTATACAGTATTTGATTAAGTGTGCAATAGCATTATGTCTTTAAAAAAAACAGTGTACGTACCTTAATTTAAAAATATTTTATTGCTAAAGAAATGCTAACCATCATCTGAACTTTCAGCAGGTCATAATCTTTTTGCTGGTGGAAAGTCTTTGCGGGTGGAAGGACTGATCAGGGTGGTGGCTGCTGAAGGTTAGGGTGTCTATGGCAATTTCTTAAAATAAGAGAACAATGAAGTTTGTTGCATCAATGGACTCTTTTCCATGAACGATTTCTCTATAGCATAAAATGCTGTTTGTTAGCATTTTACCCGCAGTAGAACTTCTTTCAGAATTGGAGTCAGTCTTCTCAAACACAGCCACTGCTTTATCAACTACGTTTATGTAATATTCTAAATCCTTTGTTGTCATTTCAACAACCTTCACAGTATCGTTGCCAGGAGTAGATTCTATCTCAAGAAACCACTTTCTTTTGTTTATCCACAAGAAACAACTCTTCATCCATTCAAGTTTTATCATGAGGTTGCGGCAATTCAGTCACATCTTTAGGCTCCGCTTTGAATTCTAGATCTCTTGGTGTTTCTTACCACATCTGCAGTTACTTCCTCCACTAAAGTCCTGAACCCCTCAAAGTCATCTTTGAAGGCTGGAATCAGCTTCTTCCAAAGTCTTGTTAAAGGTGATATTTTGACCTCTTCCCATGGATTGGGAATGTGCCTTAATGGTATCTAGAATGGTGAATCATTTCCAGAGGTGTTTAATTTACTTTGCACAGATCCATCAGAAGAATCACTATTTATGGCAGTTATAGCCTTATGGAATGTATTTCTTTAATAATAACACTTGAAAGTAGAAATTACTCCTTGATCTGCCAGCTTCAGAATAAATGTTATGTGAGCAGGCATGAAAACAATATTCATTTCATTGTACATCTCCATCAGATCTCTGGGGTGACCAGTGTATTGTCAATGAACAATAATATTTGAAAGGGATCATTTTTTTCTGGGTGGTGTGTCTCCACAGTGGGCTTAAAATATTTAGTAAACCGTGTTGTAAACAGATGTGGGGTCATCCAGGCTTTGTTGTCCCATTTATAGAGCACAGACAGAGTAGACTCAGCACAATTCCTAAGGGCCTTAGGATGATCAGAATGGTAAATGAGCACTGGTTTTAACTTAAAGTTACCAGCCAGGTTAGCCTCTAAGAAGAGAGTCAGCCTGTTCTTTCAAGCTTTGAAGCCAGGCACTGGCCTCTGTCCTCTAAGTATGAAAGTTGAAATGTTCAGTATAGTCACTTTCATGAATTACTATCTTCTAGATAACTTGCTGCAGCTTCTACATGAGCGCTTACTACTTCACCTTGCACTTTTTCATTGTGGAGATGGCTTCTTTCTTTAAACCTCAGGAACCAACCTCTGCTAGCTTCAAACTTTTCTTCTGTAGCTTCCTCACCTCTCTTAGCTTTCAAAGCATTATAAAGAGTTAGGTCCTTGCTCTGGATTAGTCTTTGTTTTAAGGGAATGTTGTGGCTGGTTTGATCTTCTGTCCAGACCACTAAAACTTTAGTGGACATTGAGATAGGGGACATTTTCTTGTACAGGACACAAAAATCAGAAACCATGGAGGAAAGATGGATAAATTCAAGCTTTATTAAAATGAAAAACTTCTGTGGAAAAAAAATACCACAAACAATGAAAGAAGAGAAAAAATAGTCTGAGGTAGATACTTCTACTCTCTATAAAAAGGAATCCCAGGGGCGCCTGGGTGGCTCAGTTGGTTGAGCGACTGCCTTCGGCTCAGGTCATGATCCTGGAGTCCCTGGATCGAGTTCCGCATCGGGCTCCCTGCTTGGCAGGGAGCCTGCTTCTGCCTCTGACCCTCCCCCCTCTCATGTGCTCTCTCTGTCTCAAATAAATAAATGAATAAAATCTTTAAAAAAAAAAAAGGAATCCCATAAATTAATAAGAAAGTGATAGTCAATCCAATTGAAAAGAATATGAACAGTTCACATAGGAGGCAATATAAGTGGTTGATAAACACATGAAAAGATGCTCCAGTTCACAAGTAACCAGGAAGTTGCAAACAACAACAAAAGTTGGCAAAGATGTCAGGAAACGGGAACACTTAGGCATGTGAGTGCAGCATATTTTGGAACCACCATTGTGGAGAGAAATTTAGCAATACCTAATAAAGCTGAAGATGTACAGACCATCTCTCCCACCTGTCCACAGATGGCAGGTAGTTGGTGAATACCAACTGACCAACTGACTTAATCTGAAAAAAAAAAAAAAAGATATTTACGTTGAGACAAATGGAAAAATTGTTTTTCTGAATAAATTTTTAAGTACCTGCTGTGCCTGCCAACAAGAAGAGAAAGGCAACTAATTAAAATTATGTATTTCAAAATAAGTGGGCATGAGAAGAACTTCTTCAGAAGTAAAAGCACTGCTCTGTGGTCATTTGCATTTAACAACTAAAGATGACAAAATTTAGAGACACAGGAGAGGAGCCAAGTAGCTTATGACCTCACTATGGAAAGGCAAAATAAATCAGCTCCAAAACGGTCTTACTCAGCAATAAAATTTATCCAAAGGTGCAATACTGAAGTCAGATTCTGCAGTGCAGACTAATCAGATGGTTCTTGAGCTTTAAGCTACAAGATGAAACTTTCAAATGCTTAAATGTATTTGTAGCTATTGAATTTCTTGATTAAAAAAAACAACAACTTCTGTTTCTATTGTAGGTTTTTAAAATAATTGACTCCTAAGCATCTTATTTTTCTTGAATTGGCCCTGGTACAAAAAGTTTGTTCATTGCTGCCTTAAGTATAACTGTGTGTAACAGGAACAAAAGCTTAAAGGAGGGGATTCACCTAACTGAGCAATGTTGGAGACAGTGGGGAATAGTTTTAAAAGCAGTGGCCTTTTTCCCACTGGAAAGCATCTACCCAGTACTATCCTGCAGGCTGCCATTGATTTGCCTCTTTATAAGACCAATCCTTATAGGCACATAGAAAATAAAAACCTGCCCCAGTGATTTTGAGAAATGACCAAAGGGAAACTATTTCTTCTGCCACTCCCAAACCTGAGCATATGTATACTTTTGAATGAATGTATCTTTGGTCTGCGTGGCTAGCCGGAGATTTTTCAGTAGGTTTCACACTCGGAATGAACACACAGTTCCAAGGGTAAGGGCAAGCATTGAGGACCTGGCCCTAAGGCCTTATTTGATCAGGTAAGCAAGTTTAAAGGGTTAAATAAGGAAATAATGAGTGAGGTGGGTTTATGAGTGGGGTTGCCCAGGGTTTATGATTTACTTTATCTACCTGTACTGCTCCTTTAGCAACTGGTTTGGGGGGAGGGGTGCATGGTGTGCTACTCAGCCTGGTAACTGATGAAAATGATTGCCCTATTCTAGTCTAAATTAAATGGGGTTGAGATTTTAGAGTGACAGCAAGGTGACAGCTGCCCTTTCAGACCTGGGTTTTCAGAGAGGACAAGAGGAGATAATTAGGAAAAGGGAGACTTATTATTATAATCCTGTCAGGCTCAGGGACAGGGAGGTAGATGTTCATGGGCTTTTGAAAAGAAAGCATGTGTCAAGTCAGGCTCTTCAAGCTGATAGCAAACAGAGGCACGTTTTCACAATACTAAAGGAGCCCCAGTGCTATATAAGGCACCTTTGAAGATCACTTCATCGGGGGTGGCTGATTTGGACACTGGATGTGCACAGGTGCACCTTAGCACAAAAGGGCACCTACCTGGTGGGCATTCTAAGGGAGGAGAGTAATGTGCCCTTTTAAGCCTTCACCATCTGTTAATATCTTACAAATCCTTCATGGCCTTATCAACTCCTGCCTCCTCAAAGTGCCTTTCCATCCAAAATGCTGCAAATGTCCTGAGCCCTCAGAACACACTCTAGGTGGATATTGACCGTTCCTTCATACCAGTAGCTCTAGGATTTGCCTCCAGGTCATGATATCAGAGCATGTTAGAGCTGCAGTCTGTGGTCCGAAGAAGAATTTTGCAAATGAGAAAGTAAGGCCCAGATAGGTGAAGTGACTTGCTAAATTAGTCACTGGAAGATCTAGCTTCCAAACTAGCTGCAGACTCAGTCTTGTGCTGGGTGCCCTATCCTCCAATGTCTAGGGATAGAGGATGTCCTGGATTGGGAGAAATTCTTCAGGAAAAGGACAGATTCCTGTCCTCCCGGTCAGGTCCTCATATCCTCCACTGTCCCCAGCCCCTTGCAATGCCCCAAGCCACTTCCAACTCATTAGAGAATACCACCGACTTTAAACCCCACATAGCAAGAGACCTAGAAAATCCCGGGCCACGAAGAAGTCCTGGGCAGGAAAAAAACCAAGCGCCTGCAGACCCAGCATTCCAGATGGCGAAGTTACATCTCTGTGCAGTTTAATTACAAAATACTCTTTGTGACTGGAACATAGGGAGAGGTTATTCCTTTTTTTAAAGAGCCAGTTTCCCCCTCTTCTTCGTAGCCCCGCCCCCTCACCCCAGACACGTCAGCTTATGAACACCTGCAGGCAAAATGGACCTCTAAGTGTATGGCAGGAAAATGCACTTGGACTTGACAAACATTTCCACTGGTGAAGCTAGGAATTCTTAGAAAGGCAGCCTAGCACAGGGTCTGAGTGGAGTCTGTTACTGAGAATTCTGGTTCTCATGTTTTTCTCAGTGTTTGTTTACAAAATCTGCAGATTTTATGTGTTTTCAACTTCAAAAAATGCATTATAATGGCCTTTAGAGGCCTTAGGTAGTGTGTGTGTGTGTGTGTGTGTGTGTTCCTTTAAGAGGCATATCTCTGAAAGACAGGGTTTCCCTAATTAAAGCCAGAGAGCACACTGGAGGAAGTGGCTGCAGGGCTCCATGAAAGGGGTGAGGAATTGTTTTTTTATTCCTGGGATCCTCCTTCTCCCTCTCCCTCCGCTGTCCAGATGAGGAAGAAGTGGGAGATTATTTACCTATTCACCTTGTGAAGAGGTACACATGGCATGTGGGAATGAAATCATCCATAGATACCTTTAGTCATCATAAGTAAAAAAGCTAATGCCCCTATATCCGACAATTGAGACATTGTGGTTAGAAGCAAGATACAATTTTTATAGGTAATTGAATTAGAAACATTTTTTACAGGTTGTACCTGCCCATGCCACTTTATTTCCCACTGCTCCCTTGTGTTGGCCCTGGGGTTTTCTTGGGCAGGCCCCTTTGCTATCCACAGCTGCAATGTGCTTGTTCCTCTGTCTGCCTTTCTTCAAGCCTCTCCTTCCTGCCTGGAATGAGCACCCCATTCTCTTTCTCCCTTTGCCTCTGGCCTACCCAAGCCTTGCCTTGGCTCAACTTGCTTCCCAGTTCATTTCCCCCCTTGGATGCTCTCTTAGCTAACTCTGTCCCTGCATATAGTCTGAGCCCCTCATTACAGTAAACAGCTACTGGCTGCTGTTTTATTTGCCCGATGTCTCTTTCCCTCTTCTCCTGATGATGTCACCTTCTCCTCCTTTGGGAGAACCGTGCATCCCCATTCTGTATAGTTTCCCTGATATACGTTCCAAAAATCCTCATTTCTAACACTTACTATACTTTTTCAGGGGCCTCTCAAGAGAGTGAATGCTACTTAAGAGGGGGAGACTGCCTGCAGGGCTTACCGCTGTGCCCTCCATGCCTACCTTGCTGCCTAGCTCATAGTAGGAGCCCAAGGAATGCTTAGAGAAGGAAATGAATAACCAGAAGTCAGAGCATCTTGACTCGCAGAAGAAGGAAGATGCCTCATTCAGATAATTCAGAGAAAACTTCACTTTGGCATAGACAAGTCAGTACTGTTCTCATCTGCACATGTCAACATTTTTCTGCTCTATGCTTCAGTTTGACTGCAATGATTAGGTCAGAGACCTTCAGAGCTGAACCCCTTTGTAGACCAGACCATGTAGGAGGAAGCCACAGTACAGACGCTGGGCGAGATTCTGTGGGAAACATAGGGAAATGCAAGGACGTTAGGGTTGCAGACAAGGGGAGAAAGGTCAGGGTGAGGAAGTGTAGATAGGGGGACAATCTTGTAGTGCTCTGCAAGGGGAGTCTTGAGACATTTAGAAATGTCTAACCTGAACCTTCAAGCCACAGTGAAACCTCTCCAGCCTCCCTCTCAGTTGGGTAATTTTTTGTTTACATTTTTTGCATAATTATGCATTTCCAGTTAAGGGGCTGGAATGCCAAGGGCTTCTCTTCTCCCCATTGTTTCCCTGGGGGGTTATTTGGAAGAGCTTTGTATAGCAGGATAGGCTCCCTGACCTTCCTCTACTTGATTTCCACACTAGAGTGGCCAATTCAATCTTTATCTGAAAACATCTACACTCTTCGGGATGAAGTCTTAATTTAGCAGAAACCCAAGAAAAGCCAAGCCAAAAAAGGGATAGTCAGAAAAATTACAGATCACATGCCCTTTAGGGATTATTGACCGTGAGCTAAAATGCAAATCACTCAGTGTCCCCCAGAACTCATATAGGTCCCTATTTCTTCTCCTTCCACTTCTACCCACCTCTCTTCAGGTCCTCAGAACCTTCATGATGGCTCTAATTTTCCTCTTAAGTGGTGGAAAAAAATAATGTATTGCTTTTCAGGGGTACTTGGAATTTAGCAAGGGATAAATCCATAAGCCAAAGGAATGAGTCTCAAGGTGTAGGATTTAGGTATCGGGGGATTTTTCTGGGGTAAGAAACTTTTCTAGAGCTTCTGAAGTCATGCCATTTAGGTGCCTGCCAGTCAGCCTATTCTTTTTTTTTTTTTTTTAAAGATTTTATTTTTATTTATTTGACAGAGAGAGAAGCAGTGAGAGAGGGAACACAAGCAGGGGGAGTGGGAGAGGGAGAAGCAGGCTTCCCGCCGAGCAGGGAGCCCGATGCGGGGCTCAATCCCAGGACCCTGGGATCATGACCTGAGCCGAAGGCAGACGCTTAACGACTGAGCCACCCAGGTGCCCCCAGTCAGCCTATTCTTAAGGCAACCCTTGCTTATAGGATATTGTTATATGCGATTTTTATTATTTCTGGCTTCTCAAGCATCCTTCCCAACCCTAGCACACTATATCCAGCAGTTTGGGGCAGAGCAATCCTATTTCTCCAGGAAAATAAAATATCCCCTGGAAGTTTCAGGCCTTTCCTTTAAATTTTACTACACAGAAATTGTATAGATAAGGGACTATTTCTTTTTCATGTTCAAGTTCCCAGTGCCTAGCACAGAGCCTGGCATATAGGTGCCTAGTAAACTGAATGTAAGTGACTCTAACCACACTGGTATAACTAGCCCTTGTTCAGTTTAGAACAGATGCTGTATTTGCTGGAAATCTGTAAAAGCAAAACAGAATGGTGTTGATTCTTTATTAGTTTTCTCTTGAAAGCAAGCAACAGAATGCCTGCCTAAAAGTTGCTTACATAGAGGGGTTTATTTTTCTCTTCACCCAACAATTAGTCCAGAAGTAGGGTCTGTTCTGAAGCTGATGAGGACATCAAGGAGCCAGACCTTTCCATTTTCCACTGCTTATTCCTCATTTGGTCAGAGGTGTCTTCTCTTATGGTCACAATATGGCTGCCACAGTTCCAAGCGCTACCTTCTCAGCAGCTGCATTTGGTCAGTGTGGTCCATCCTAATCTCTCTCTCTATTGGGGAGGAAATCTTCCCCAGAAACCTCAGTACACTTCCTCTTATACCTGATTACCCAAAAGTAGATCCCATGGTCCCTCTACACTAATCACAGTGTGGGGGAATGAAATCACCTTCAGGGGCTTCCACAATCTCAGTCTTTCTGACCCAGGAGAGCAATTGCTCTTCCCTGACTGCCTTGGCCCCAGTACCTGAGCCCAGTGGGCAGAGGGGAATGCTTCTCTGGTAAACGACCAAGAGCGTCAGCCCAGACTCAATCATAGTAATATTCCTCTCAGGTTTTTTCTGCAGATATAAATCCAGGTTGGCTACTTCTCAAGATAGATAGCCAATTAATTGAGAAGGAGGAGACTTTAAGAGACCGAAGACTATATTATTATTTTTAATTAATGCCTTTTTAGAATTTATAGGAAGAGTTGAACTATCCTGCCACAAAGTGATTTTACTTTAAAGGAAATTGTCTTAAAATGTTTTCATAAGGTTAAATATCCCACTCAAATTTACTTTTCCTCTTAAAAGAGAAACTTAACAAACTTTACCATGAACTATACTTAATCCATTTGCATGGGAGTACTTGACATTTTGACTGATACCAGATCTTTAATATTTGAGCTTGTTGTTTTTTACAGTGTAATTTTTTTTTAAATCCCATTCTAATTCGATAGGTGGGTGTGAATGGGAAAAACATTCACTATTTTGGTTTGCTTGGGTTGGGAGGGAAGCACAGGAATCCAAGTTTCAAAGTCTGGTTTAGAATGTAACTCGAGACCTGTGAGGACGTTGAGAAAACCACACTCTCTATTACTTCTGTGCGTTGCTAAAAGTTGTGGAAGGAAAGAAACATGGTTCTGTGCATGCATGTAACAAAACAATCTGGCCTAGACACTGAGGCTCAGGAAGGCTTCATCCAGAAGTGATACCTGGGGTGAGATCTAAAGAAGTAAAGTAGTTGAACAGGTAATGGGTGGGGTGAGGAGGAAAGAGGGCATTGCGGGCAGAATGAACTGCATGTGTGAAAGTCCTGTGGTGGGAGAGGGCAGAGTGCTTCTCCAGGGACTACATAAGGCCTGGGTGGCTGTAGTGCTGGATTGAGGAGAGAGAAGTAGGAGATGAGGCTGCAGAGGAGATCGGGGATCAGACCACACAGAGCACTTTCTGGTGTCTCTTCTTTTAAGGACACTAATTCTATCAGATCAGGACTCCACCCATATGATCTCATTTAAACTTAATTACCTCCTTCCTTATATACCCTGTCTCCAAATATAGTCACATTTGGGGTTAGGGCTTCAACATATGAATTTGGGGTGGTGGGACACAATTCTGTCTATAACAGCCAGTAAAGGAATCCATATGAAAATATTTGGTTAGTGGGTTCTCAGGGTGGTTCTAGACCTAAAATCCAATTCTGAATCATTTCCTGGGTGCTGGGCATGAATTTCCCTCTGGAATGTCCAAGTGAGTAAGGCTCTGTTATTAACCATTACATTTGAGGTCACCTTGAGTAAGGCTAGAGTTGAATGGGAGGACAGGTTATGAAATGGCTGGGGTGACCGAAGTATCCAGGCAGGAGCTGGAGAAATGTCAGGTGATTATCAGAATCTCTTCCCCAGTGGATCTCAGATATAACTGGGAGGTAACTGAATGCCACCAGTCAGTGCAGAATGGGGGCCAGAGTTGGTTCATTTGGTTATTGAAAAAAAGAGGTAACATAAGAAGGCTGGAAAATCCAAGGGCAGTTGAATGAGAATGGTTGGTTTCTTTGATTCTATGACTGAGTGTTTTTGGTATTTGCTGGAATTACAGTGTACAGGAGTTATTTCCTTTTGGCTGTGGTATGCATTTTCTGTTCCTTCTCTTTTGTGCATAAGATCTATCTGTGGAAAGGAGTTCCTGGTGTAAAAAAGTGATGTGACTATTATGGAATAATTATCCTGAGCCAGAGGAGGAGGCTAATTAACCTTCCAAGAGTGACCTCTCTCAGTTATGGGACTAATAGCTATTAGTTGTAAAACGTCTCTGGGGAGAGCCAATGATTGATGTCCCCAGAGGTAAAAGCCATGCAGAATCAGAGAGCTGGCCCTGGATGGAACCTTGAGACCATGGAGGGCAGCCTTCTCCTCTGGCAGCTGAGGACTATAAAGCCAAGAGGGATTTTGCATTTGAGTCAAACTGTCAGTCACTGACAGAGCAGTCCCTGATGTCTAGGTCCCCTAGGTCCCAGGCCCTGCTCTTTATTCCAGACTCTTTCAGGTAACTGCATAGGGGCTTGGAAATCCTTGCATACATAGACTTCCTTCTTTCAACAGCCTTTTAAAACTTGGGGCTTTGGAGGTTTTCATTCCCTCTTCCAAATAACATAATGATAAAACCAAAAGGTTGAACAACCTTGTGAAACCTAGAAAGAGAGAAACTAAATGGAAAAAAGATCAGGGTAAGTCGAGATTACCATAAACTAACCTGGGCTTCAAATGAAATCAGGCACAATTTTTATTTTTCCCTTGGCTCATTTTTCTCACCTCTTCTAGTGATATTATATTTTGCTTGGTCAATTGCATTTTTGTAAGACATTCTCAATCTTCTATGAAACAAGGTTGAATGAAATAGGAGAAAAGAGAATACATCTGTGGACAAGGAGCAAGAAGAACGGAGATGCAAGCACTTTCTGCATGCAAGCTGAATATAGGCACCATAGACATCACTCTTGGGGTCAAAGATAGATATGGGAATCTTGGTGTACTTTTGTTTTCCTATTTTCTTGCCATTTATGTGGCATGCAGAGTCACTTACCAAATCCCACATTTTCCAGGTTAATCCAGTTAAATCAGCCTTTAGGACAATGTTTCATTGTACATATACAGGAGGGTGTGTGTGTAGACATACTCTATATACTGTTAAAAATATGGAACTGGTTCAAGATTCTAAGACGAATAGACAAATGGAATGGAATGGAGATCTCAGAGAGAGAGATTGCAGACCCTATATCAGGGTACTTGACCTATGAAAATGGTGCTAATCCAAATCAATAGAAAAGACAGATGGTTTAGTGGTGATGTAAGGAAATCTGGGTGACTACATTAAAAAAATAAAACAGGATCAATACTTTATAACAATATAAAAGAAGACTTCAGCTAGATCAAAGATCTAAATATGAAGGTAAAACCATACAGGTAGTAAAATAAACCATAGAAGAATATTTTTATGGCTCAGAATGAAGGGGATTTAAAAAAACCCCAAAACCTTCAACCACAGTGGTCAGAAATGGATGGCAGATTGAGGGAAGGATTACCATCATCAACAAAATTTTAATTGATAATGGGTTTATATGGAGAATATACAAAGATTCCTGCAAATCAATAAGAAAAAGACAAAAAAATTCAATAGAAAAATGGGCAAGGTATAAAGAAATCCAAATGGCTAGCATATATGTAAAGACATGATAAAATGAATAGTAGTCAGGAAATGCATTTTAAAGCAGCCATAATATACTACTTTATTCCCATCAAATCATAAATTAGAAATGTGGTAATGTGAAGTGTGGGGGGAAGTAAATGGTGACACAAACTTTTGTATACTGGTGGGAATATAGCCCAGTTCAGACATTCTGGAGAACAGTGTGCCAGCGCTTAGTCAATTAATGTGTATGTATCTTACTTTTTGCAGTAACACCACTCTTGAGAAATTCTTATACAGGTCCTTAAGAATATAGACACATGTGTATCATTGCAGTTGTTGGGGTGATGGGGAGTTGAGGGGCAAATTAGGAGTCCATAGCCAGGGAAATCGATAATTGAATTGAATCGAAAATGAATTCTGGAATACATTATGTAGTTAGAAGCAACAAACTAGATACACAAATAAATGCTAAAATCATTAATGATGGGTGCAAAAATAAGGAAAAGAACAAAGTTTTTCTTAGCAATATAATTTAACTGAAGTGAAAATACACACATGCAAAAAATACCAGACGATTTACAAGGAAACAGTTTCTAAGATAGGTATCAAACCCATTCAGGGTGTAGCTTAATGGGGGAATGGGGATGAGAGTAGTTATTAAAGACTACCTAGAATGCATTTTAAAATGAAACAAGAGTGGAACAGGGCGTGAGTAATGGGGACAACATGTCATGAAATGAGGCTGATGATTCAACCAGCCCTCAGTATCTAAGGTCTAATACAAATATGTAAAATAAAAAAAATATAATAAAAATAACCAGTGAAAGATCTCAGATGTTCACTTTAATTTTAAGGACTGCAGAAGAGGTAAATGTTTGATGACAGATTTATTTAATGCCCCCTCTCCTTGGTTGTTTGATTCTTATTAGTAATAATTTGGAAAAAAATTCTAATATGGGAGACAACACTTTCTAGCTCTCTTCTATATGGTTTATTCCTTCTTCTATAGTAAAAGTGCCCATTATTATAGCATTATTATAGAACACATGGATATCTGAAATAAAGATGACATTCAAAGACCCCCTTGCAGGGGCGCCTGAGTGGCTCAGTCATTAAGTATCTGCCTTTGGCTCAGGTCATGATCTCAGGGTCCTGGGATCGAGCCCCGCATCGGGATCCCTGCTCAGCGGGAAGCCTGCTTCTCTCTCTCCCACTCCCCCTGCTTGTGTTCCCTCTCTTGCTGTGTCTCTCTCTGTCAAATAAATAAATAAAATCTTAAAAAAAAAAAACAAAGACCCCCTTGCAGTTAGGTGGCTATGGGATTACATTCTGTTCTGTGAGATGTGAGAACAGTATCTCTCTCATCAGCTGTACACAAGGATTTTTTAAATTTCTGCATCCCATTCACTAATATCCAGCATTACCCATCTGTCTGGCTTTTTCAAGTCCAAGGATTTATAGATCCTGACACAGACCAGTTCCTTAACTTTAATCAACAGTAAACCTTTATCAGCATCATAAATAGCACATCACAGCATCAAAAATACCATAAATATGGCAAAACCAAAATTCACAGACTGATTAGATGCATCCTTAGTGTGGGTTACCTCTACAGAGACAGGGCAGGGGGAGAAAAGAGCTGCAACAAGCTTGTCCTAGGTGGCCAGTGCATGGGACTTGGTCTAAAGGCACCAAAGTTGTAATTCCAGTTTGGATACCAATTCCCACTGGACCCTAAGCAGGTCAATTCACTCCAGTCAGCGAAGTGAAGAGACTAATAATGGCCTCTCCTTGGGGCAATGAGAAGTAAAGTCTGTGAAGCACTTTGAAAGGAACGCTGCTGTTACTGTCTGCAGAGAGGGAAGCACTCAGAAACAGAGGCCGTGGGCTTAGCAGGGACAGAAAAGGTCAGCATATCCCAAACCGTGCACTGATCTAATTAATCACTGGGCAGCCCTCCCACCGGCCGAATTCAGATGTCTGTCTCTCTGTATAATGTCTAGAAAGTACAGATGAATATGAAAGAGTTTAAGTTTTTACTGAGAGATTAAAAGGCTGTGTGTGTGTGTCTGTGAGCATGTGTGTGTATGTACACACATGAATGTATGAACAGTTATAGAGGGGTAATATAGGTCAGTATGCACCTCCTTAAGGAAATCTTCTGGGGCACCTGGGTGGCTCAGTTGGTTAAGCGTCTGCCTTTGGCTCAGGTCATGATCCCAGGGTCCTGGGATCGAGCCCCGCATTGGGCTCCCTGCTCAGTGGGGAGTGTACTTCTCCCTCTACCCCTATCCCCTGCTCATGATCTCTCTCTCTCTCTCTCAAATAAATAAATAAAATCTCTTAAAAAAAGAAATTTAGGAAATCTTCTGGATTTTTGCCTACACTTGAAACAAACACAGGGCAGCAGGTAGCATTGTGTTAGGGCCACAATAACAATAAGCTCTAATAAAAACATAGTGAATTCAACTCTATGCATAACCCCTTGCCAGAGGCATCAGTCCCTTCAAGCTTATGTGAGAGTCCAGTGCTTTCTGGAAAATGTACATTCCTGTTTTTCTTACTATACAGTTCCATAGCCTTGCCTTATTATTTTGTTTTGTCTGGGCCAGAAACATTTAATGGACTACTGGAGACTTCCTCTTTTCACTTTCACTTCTTTTTTTTTAATCATAACTGTTAAATTCTGGGTTTCCTACAATTCTAGTGTCTGTGCTTTGCAGGACAAACTTCCAGGGTTTTCTTCTCCAGGTGAAAAGCATATCTTCCTTTCACCTTTGCACATGGAGAGACTTGCCAAAGCTGTTCACTAGACAGAAAGAATTTAAGTCATGTAAAATCTGTTCCAAGGGGCATATTCTGTATCTTGCTAGCAGAATGACTTGTCTTTTTTCCTATGGAAAAAAAATGAACCCAAAGACATTCTGGCTTTATTAAAAGCATTTGCAAAAGGGAGACATTTATTACAGTTGCTGTAGTTCTGCACTATTGAGCAAAGTGCTTTAGTGTTCATATGCTTGTGGGTATAGTCCTGTGGGCTTCCAGAGGAAACTAAGTATAAAAATACCAATAATATGAAAGTGCATTTAACATTAGCTGTCCCCAAAGTAAGGTTAAATTAGCAAAGTATGCAACTTAGGATGGCTATCACCTGGTTGTGCCAGGAGTTACTGAATCTTAGTGGAAGACAGCTAATTTGTGACAAACTGAATGTTCTAAATATGATTTTTTCCCTCTATTTTAAAAATGCCTTTCTTATTGACAGAGCAAGCAAAACCAGTTCATTCATATAGCAAACATTTTTTAGAAAAGTACTTTATGCCAGATGGGGAACTTCAGCATAGAAATAAAAACTCTATGAAAAGATCATGTAGAAATTATAGAGCTGTAAACTACAGCATCAGAAAAGAAAGATGTGTTTAACTATAAGACTACACAGACCAAGAAAGAATCAGTGAATTTGAAGACAGGTCAATAGAATGATCCAAACTGAACTACAAGGAGAAGAGTGGAAAAATAACCCCACCACTGAATAGAATGTTCTAGATATGTGAGACCCTACCAAATGGTGTCACAGAAGGATAGGAAAGGGAGATATGGGACAGAAGAAACCCTTGTAGATATAATGGCTAAAAATTGTCCAAAGCTGATGAAAGACATTGACCCACAAATCAGAGTCTCTCAAAACCCTCCAAGAGTTTCCTATTACCCCTAGAATAAACCCCAAGTTCATAGAGTAAAAAAGTGTATATGATCTGGCTCCTGCCTCCTTTTCCAACATCCTTTTTCTTCAGATTTTTTTCAACTAAGTTACTTCAGGTGATCTTTTAGTTCTTCTTCCATATTTTCTCCTGGCTGGGACCTCTGGATATTCAGATTTTAGTTCACAGAGAGATCTTGTCTTTCGTCTCCAAAGTTGTCCAACCCCATCCCCCATTCTCACCTGCCTATTACTGTGTAATTATTTTAGGGTTATGCTATAGCATATATAATTATTTGTATTTGTTTTAATTTTTTTCTGACTTCAGTATTTTATTTCTTACACTAGAATGTAAGCATTCTGAAAGCAGGAAGTATGTATTTCCCATCCAAGAGCATAATCTCATTCTTTTGAGAGGTATCTGGCACATAGTGGGAGTTAAACATATTATACACATTATACCTAAAATGTGTGTGTGTGTGTGTGTGTGTGTGTAAAAGAAACACTGAAGGTTTCAGGAATTACTGGGCTCTTGCCAAGACTCTAAGTAGCTCAGCTCACATTTACTGATGCAGCTCACTCTTCCAGCTCATCTTCACTTCCTCCTTCTGCTTCTCATGTTAGTGGGGTAAAAGAACATATTTTCACAATATTATTACCAAAGAAGAAACATAAGTTTACCCCATCCACATAAATGCTCATCAAAGTCAAACAGAAAAGGGAATAGGAAGCTGAGGTTGTGTGATTAATTTATTTTAGACTTACTGCCTGACTGATGACTGACTCAGACTTCTCTTAGATTTGGAGCTGACTTTTCCAGAATTGACTTTTTCAGTCTTTTCTTATTGGCCACTTTTTCTCCTTAGAGCTGAGTTTGGACCAAAAAAGGAAAAATAAACTATTTAAATAAAATAGTATACATTTGAATAGGTCTCTTAATTTTTATAAGTATTTTATCTGTATTAACTCTATTCCTATAGCATCCATATAAGAAAAGATAAATAGGCCAATTTAAAAATATTCTATCAAAGTTAAAAAACTTAGGTTTAGAGAGTTTAGGTGACCTTTCCAAGATCAATAGGAAAATATCTAAGTTCCAGGTATTTAAAATTATCTCAACTTTTTTTTTTTGCCAATATTCATCCTATTGACAAGATACATTTTTAAATTTTTTTTAGAGAGAGAAAGAGAACATATGCATGGGGGGAGGGGCAGAGGGAGAGGGAAAAAGAGAATCCCAGGCAGGCTCCACGGTCAGCAGGAAGCCCGATGCAGGACTCAGTCTCAGGATCCTGAGATCATGACCTGAGCCAAAATCAAGAGTCAGACACTCCGCCAACTGAGCTACCCAGGTGCCTCTATGTTTTCAACCTCTAAGTCTTGGGTTATCTCCTATTAATGTTTTGTATTCAAAGATAGGGCCTTTGAAAATCAGGGTATTTAAGATCTCTGATGGGGAAATATGGAAATAGCAAGAAATTATCTTACCACAAGGTCAGAACTAAGACCTTAACACTCTTGAAATTCATATCTGTCCCTTACTTCTAATAGGGGTAACTTACAGCCAGTTATCTTGCTTTCTTCCAGAAACCAAAGTGCTAGACAGTTATACCTGTTGTATCTTATATTATGCTCATCAGGTGGATTAGTGTTTTTAACCAGTAGCCATTCATTTGGTATATGTAAGAGAAAATAATTCCAAAGTCCCCTAGGAAAGGGCAGAGTTCAAGAAGGCATGTTGATGAAGTACTTGCTTCAGATGCCATCTTGGTATTTCTGTTTAAATATGTCTTAATATTTCTAAAACCTTCATCATTGTCATTATGAAACTATCACCTCCAACATGAAACTTAGTTCTCCAATTTGCCCACCTAGCAACTTTGTGTGTTCACCAAGCTTTTCATTTTATAAAGGATAACAGGAAACCTCCTTGGTTATGGCTTCAAGGAGTAATGATGTGGCTAGATAACATGGCATTGTCCCAGTTCATGCTCTAAATCCAGCCTGACTTTTTTTCCTGGGTGAGATTCAGCCAAGTGCCTTGTCTAATGAGAACAGTGCTGGCCGCATGAAAAGGAAATAGTAGAAACAGCCTCCAATTACAAACCGGTAGGTGAAATAATTTCATATGTGTAATTGAAGACATTCATTCAAAAATCGCTTACTGTTTGCCAATTCCATACCCAGCCCTGGGGCAGGTTCTAGAGGTATAAATATTAATAAAACTCTCTTCACTCAAGAAGTTCATAGTGAGGAAGACCTTCTCAAAACCCAAACCCTGTAAGTAGACCTTTAACTACAGCGTGCTTAATGGAAGTCTTTTGAAGCCTGTAAAAATGCTAGGCAAATATTAAGGCATTTTAAATTCCATAATGAATGGAAAACAACCATGAAACACTTTTTTAAAATCTCTTTATTAATCAAAAGCTTATTTTGTAGTCTTTTATCCTTAATCCTTTTAAAAGAGGTTTCAGATTCCTAAGATCCTATGAGGTTCTACCCAGTGGAAGGATGGCCAGCTTGCATTGTTAGAGTAATACCAGAGACTAGCATGGAGTTTCTGGATCATAAGACACATGCAGTTTTTGTTGAATGACTAAAGGAAGGCATGATTTGAATAAGAGACAGATGGGATGGATTAAAGGAAGGCAGAATATGGCCATGGAGTTTTGTTGAGTAAATATGCATGGCAGAGCTTTTCCTGCTCTCTTGGGACCATAATCTCATGAAAACAAGTGAAGCCCCATTATGATTACTCCAAATGTTTTAGGTATCAAGCAGAGACTTTATGGTACAGAGTGGAAGGTTGGTAACCCTTCAGACCTGGTAAAAGACAACTTTTTCATCTGATCTTCTTTTAGGGGAAATACCTTTGATATTTTCTTTCTTCTTGTTGTTGTTGTGTCTTAGATGTCTAATTCAATGTGCTTTCCATTCACTGTGCATAGAGATATTTAATTAGTTCAATAAATAAATCCAGAGGAATATCCTCTTACTTTGGCAAAAGAAGAAAGGTGAGAATGACAGTGATACGTAGGAATGATGATACTAAGAAAGGCCTCAAGAAAGGTTCGATTTACCAAGTGATGGCCATATCTGAGGAATTTAATTATGAAGACAGAGATCCTTCTTTGGACACAGTTGCTGGAGTCTCTACTAGAATAGTTATAGTCATTATTGGGTATTGATCCCCCAAATTCTAGAGATACATGGAAAGATTAGATGATTTCAGAAAATAACCACTAAAGCAATGAAATCCTAGGAAGGATAAGGATCGGGTCTGAGAAAACATTTCTAGTTGTACAAGTTTAAATAATCAAGGACAAAGAAAAAACAAAACTATTTTAGAGATCTGAAAATGTGAAATGCTCTGGAAAAAGGGCTAAAATATATCTTAAGATTTAAAAGTTCCCCAAAGCTAGTAGATTATAAAGAAAAGAGTGAATCGACAGTGACAATCAGGTAAACTTCAGCCTTGAATTGTAGTCTCTAGGTCCCAGGAATAGGCGTCACAGAAACTCCATTGCTTTCTGGTTTTGAAATGTTGCCAGCAATGGTGTAGAAAGACATTCCTGAGAAGTAGAAGGTAACTGGCTGTCAGATAAGAAGTGGGACCCAAGGCCCAGGCCAGTGTTCTAATTGCACAATCTACTTCTCTGCGGAAGTGAATTGGGGCTGGGAAGGTTAGAGACAACAGTTGGAAGGACTCTCTGTCCACCGAGAGGCAACTGCCTGGATTCTCCCATCAGAATACCATGGCCCAATTGCTGCTTCCTTCTGTATGACTATGGGCACGTTTCATCAGTCTGAGCCTTGCTTTTCTCCTTGGCAAATGTGGATAACAGTTATAGTCTTGTCTCTGTCTTGTTGGGTGATTATTCTCTGTCACCAACTTAGGACATGGTGAGTGCTCAGTAAACAGTAGTTATTCAATATTGATGTAACTGCTGCCACAATTCAATAATATATAGGTAATCAACATATCATTACTATAGGCCTAAGGAGAGTCAGCTTTAAAAGCAGGAGAATAAATCAGAGTGGCACTGTGACTGAAGAGCATCAGAGGCTCTCCATAGCACTGCAGACAAAGGTCCACAATGATCAGCCATGGGAAAAAGGCAATTCACCTTCATTACTGAAGAACCACTTCTGGTCAGAGAACCTAGTATAAGGACTCACACTAGAAGTAAAGTTTCTTATCTACTGAGAGACTGGGAATGATGACTGACACCCATATCTTTTATAATAAAAACATTAGCAGCAATTTTCTTGGAAGAGTAAGTTGTAAATCCCTTGTGAGCAGAGCATTCTGAAGCTGGGAGTCCTGTGGGCCAAAGGTGATTCTAAATACTATAGGAACCTATAGGAAACTATAGGATTCTAAGACATGATTTTTCAACAACAACAAAAAAAACAAAAACAAAAACCAATATAACCAAACATACTGAGATTTCTTACAGGGATGCTTAAAGAAATTAAACATATAATACAAACTTTTTCTCTGTTAGGAATAGCAGCATATTACACAAAGATGGAAAACCATCTTCAGTAATGTTTCTTTGTCTTCAGCTCTGGGTTCAAACTCTGTATGGTATTAGGGGCTATCAGTATTTGAACTTACTATATCTTTTCAAGCTCTTTTTCTACCAATTTTCTCTCTTTTTAAAAAGTTTTTATTCAAATTCTGGTTATTTAACAAAAAGTGTAGTATTAATTTCAGGTGTTCAATGTAGTGATTCAACACTTGCATACAATACCTGGTGCTCATCACAACCAATTCTCTCAACACCCAAAGTGAGCTTCCCCACTCAAATCCCACATTGTCTTACCTCTGAGCCTTGGCTCACGTTCATCCTCTACGTACAGAGTCCCTCCCTTCATCGCCGTATGTCCACATCCAACCCATGGAAGGATGGTTTTGTCCCAAAAGTGTAGCCTGATGCACCAACTGGAAGCAACCTTAGCTTTCCCAGTGCCCACCACACTCTCTATCTGTATCTCTTTCATGGAATCCACTTTCTCCTTTGCAGCACAGTTATTTGACTAAATGCAGCCTCTCATAGATTATAAACTCTCTGAAGGCAAGGTTCATTTCTGATGTATCTTTAACTCAATTTAGTGAATGTTTATTAAATATCTGTTTGTAATAGACACTTAGTTGATGTTCTGCCTCCTTTACAAGACCCATTAGATCTTGGGATATGGTTACTAAATGAATGAACAAGTGATAAGTGACCAATCTCAGCCTATTTCCTTTGGCCCTTTTTCAGTCTGTCTTTCAAATGGTCCCATAAAAAATCAATCCTAGCCTAGAACACACACACGCACACACACACACAGGCACTATTATACTATGCCTTACTCTAGGTAAGAGAAACCATACCATCTTTTATCTGGCTATAGCCCAAAGATGATCAAGATCTGCTAAAACAGAAACTAAATTCTAACCACACCAAAAATGTACCTTTATGTCTTTTATACAGGGATTTTATTTGGTTATTTCCTCTCCAACTGAATTGTAGTCTTTTTATGTGGAGTCTTATATATGGTAAGAACTTAATAATCTTTTTTGGTTATGTGTGACAAATTCAAATTTGTATTATGCAGGAATTTCAAACCATAAGAGAAGTACCATATTCTATAAAGAAAGAAAAATTGGGCATAGGAAAAGTTTGGGAGGCTTAATTCAATATTGTCATAGATGTTTTAAAGTAATGGGAGTTGGTTCATTGGCTGCCTTCAGGTTAATTTTAAGAAAAAAAAATCCGATGTTTCAAGATTCCCACAAAGTATTGGTGGCTAACAAAATCTTGTTTACCTTAAACACTGAAGGTTCACTAGATCTCACCAAGAGAAAATTAAATTTGTCCCTATAGTTAATGCCTTTCTGGAAGATCTCAATTTTTCTTTACTTTTTGTTAAGATGATTTCATGAAAATACAAAGCAGCTGAAATGAATTATGTGTCTTTTTGGACCAAGGGGAGGAAAAAAAATCTTTCCCCAGGGATACATTTTTTTTAAAGTTCCTCTTTCTATTTGAAATGCTTCCTGACTTGACAGCTTGCAAGAATTTCACAATCCCATGGGTGTAGGGAAGACCCGTTCTGCAGAATAGTGGAAGAACATTTCTTGCAAATTAGAAAATTATTTGTTTCTGTTGCTAATTTGCTAACCCTATTCAAGACTTGTTCAATGGTTTACAAATGCCACTTCCTCTTCGTTATCTTTTCCAAGGTTATTGTGTATGAACATACGTAAAATACCCTGTATAAAATTACTGATGCTAATTACAATATTCAGAAGTCCTTAATATTACCAGAGGTAAATCACCAGCCAGGTGTTTGTTAATGAGTACATTAAACCTATGATACCAAGTCACACTTCTAAGAGTTGTCAAGTAATAATTTTCAAGAAGTTGAAAACACATCTCTTATACAAATATACAAATAGTGAGCATGTGTCAAAGATTTATTAAACTCGTTTATGATAGAAGTAAAGGGATGACAAAGCTGACTCAAAGGGGAAAATGAAAACTGATATGCAGAAAAAAAATTCCCATATAAATTGCAAATTTAGACGCCTAATAGGTTAACAGCACATACAGGGCAATAAAGCCATAACCATTTTTTTTTTTTTAAGATTTTATTTATTTATTTGAGACAGAGAGAATGAGATACAGAGAGCATGAGAGGGAGGAGGGTCAGAGGGAGAAGCAGACTCCCCGCTGAGCAGGGAGCCTGATGCAGGACTCGATCCTGGGACTCCAGGATCATGACCTGAGCCAAAGGCAGTCGCTTAACCAACTGAGCCACCCAGGCACCCAAGCCATAACCATTTTTTCTGCCAGACGGAAATCACTTTTTTTCCAGATAGAAATCATGGTGCAATGTATCAGTTTTTTATAAGATAACATCTAACTTGGGGCGCCGGGGTGGCTCAGTGGGTTAAGCATCTGCCTTCTGCTCAGGTCATGATCTCAGAATCCTGGGATCAAGCCCCGCATTGGGCTTTCTGCTCGGCGGAGAGCCTGTTTCTCCCTCTCCCTCTGCCTGCCACTCTGCCTACTTGTGCTCTCTATCTCTTTGTCAAATAAATAAAATCTTAAAAAAAAGATAACATCTAACTTTACAGAGTGGGGCCCTAATTATTAAGACAAGCAATGTCACCTTCCCCTAGAGTGTCAGATGACACTCAGGCAAACATATTAAAAAGACACACAGTAATCTTGTTTTTGTTATTTCCAAGGTTTGAATCATTTTTCTTAATGAATCTTAGACAAAGATGCAGGAAAGCCCAGAATTTTCTAGCAAGAGTATCGTGTTCCTATTTCTATTAGTCTGGTTTAGTTGGCATTTTAATTTTTATGATAGAGACTCGAGGTAAAGATAACAAATAGGAAAACTTTGTTGAGAATTCCCTCACTTCACAGTAGCTGCCTTAGAGAGAGATATTAATGCTTCACGTCAACTGATGTACAATTTAAACAGGAAATTGATCCCCAGCCCCCCTCCCAGCTAGGTGCTCTCTGAGGATCTCCTGCTGATGACAGTGTTCTCAGGGACTGCTCTGGGTTTGGAAGTGCTGCCTCCAGTGCTTCTCCCATCCTCTCAAGCTCTCCATCAGGCACAGGCCCCTCCTTCTAGCTCCTAGTCAGCCTGATGCCTCTGAATTCCCTTACTGACCCTCACTGCACACTCTGGCCCTATTTTACTGTTTCCTTCTGATGTTATGGTTGCATTACACTGCAGTGTAACCAATATAAATCAATCCTTACTGACTCGGTTATGTGTAGAACACTTTCTTTGTACAAAGCCCATGATAGTTTTCTCATCTTTTTCTTTCTCAGTTCACACAGGGACCTGGCCTGATTGTCACACATTCATGGGACCTTAAATTCTTATAAACTGCTGGTTCTTGCACGATCAGTCCCTTCAAGCTAAAGATCAGATCTGAACCTCTTCTCAAGGGGCTTAAAATAAACAGGATGAAGAGAAATGGAAAAGCCAGAGAGACACACTGGCCCATCTTCGTTTTTTTTTTAAGCCTGTGCTAAAGCACATGCATTCAAGTAGCTGACAGAGAGAATGTTTAGGCCTGGGATGTGCTCACAGAGCTGCCAGCAGTCAACACAGCCAATGGGGTGGGCTTTCCTGGGGTAGGTGGCTTTTCACATTCACCGGGAATGTCTCTGCTCTCTTTTACAACCACCTGAGTCTTAGTCTCAAGACTTAAACTGCGGTTCTTTAAAAAACTTCCCGTAGTTTTTCAACCCACAAACTCCCATTCATCGCATGGGTCAGCCAGCTGGTACTAAGCACATGTAATGTGTCGTCCAAATTCCCTATGTTGTAAGCATGAATCATAGCTCCTGGTTGCATCTTGCACTTCATTTTATACAGTAGACATCACAGCTCTATGGGAGCTCAATACAAATTATTTATTTGAGGCTAGGGCTGGGAAAAGAAGTGTGAGGTTTGGAAAAATGAACTGAAAATAATGAAGTAAAGACAGACTTGTAGAGTATGTGGAGTGTTGAGGAAAGGACCATATTGAGGGAGAGAGAGCTGTAGTGGAGGGGATGGAAGGGTAGCTTGAAAGGGATCACATGAGCTGGGGAGAAATGTTAGGCTTAACCTAATTGTGTATTGCCTGGTACTGTGTTAATGAGCCCTTAGTGGTATTTAGTGAAGAAGCAAATTGAGTGAATGAATGAATGAATGAATGAGTAAATTTTTTTTAATCTACTCTTCCCCCAAGCTCACTAGATTTCCACCCTGAGGTTTAACATTGTGTCTATCGTCTCTCTTTCTCCTCTCTCCCAACCCCCTCTCTGTTGGCTTCAATTCATTTCAGTCTTGCTTTAGAGGATGTTAAAATCTCTTTCCAAAATGTCATGAAAGTCTTGGTGACTTGCTTTTAAATGGCATAATAAACGAATTTCACCATATAATATTGCATAAGCATACGGTTTTAACAAACAGATTGATTGCTTGTCTTTTGGTCTAATATACATTGTGTGTACCAAAGTCCTTAGAAAATACTCTCTGGATCCCTCAAACTCTAAAGCTGCCTGCCTAGAGTTCAGGTTGACCTAAAACAGCAATCTGATTAATTATGTTGCCTTGGAGAAAAGATGGGGCCAAAACATTGGTTAGTTCCCTTTATTTCAAAGATTATTTTAAATTAAAAATAAAATAAAATAAAATGAATTAAGTCAGAAAATGTTCTGAACATTATGAGGAAAAGACTTTTTAAAAAATCTGTAGTTTTTTAAAATATAAGAATGTGATGGACTTTTTCTTTTTTTCTAGTTTTACTACAGAACTCATATGTCTAAACTTCTTAGATAGGATCTATACTTTCAGAAAAGGTCCCAAAATCTTCTAAAGTGGGAGTTAAACTACATAAAAATGGACAAGTGTGAAAATGCCCATGTGATTGTCTGAAAATACAATTCAAAATTTGTGATTCATGGCATGGTGATTTTTTAAAATGGCACAGATGAAGCACATTATTCAGTCAATTAAGGATGTAAAGAGGCCTGCTCCAGATCCTTTGAGCTCCTGTCTATAAAGTTTATGCTTTAATTGGTCAGTCAGCCTTGTGCACACTTCCAGGCAGCCTAACTGGTGAATTGTCTTTGACGAAATGTATCCCTAGATACCTGAAACAATACAGACAATGTAGGAGACCCTCAACAAAAATCTTTGGAAAACTGAATATATGTGATTCAAACATGGAGAAGTAGTAGAAATGAGATTCCAGACCCTGCATGTGGCATTGGGCAGCCAACCCCATGCCCTTGCTATGCTGGTGCCCTCTGTGTATATGCATTCATACTCTGCCATGAATAGTTAGCAAGCATTTCACATGTGCAAACCATTTCCTACCTCCTCAACCTTCACCTCCACCCCCTGTTGCAGGATCCTTGAAGCTGGGGCTGTGTTTGGGGGCTCCTCTCATTTCTGGCCATGCCCAGCAAGCCTGGACAAGAACTGGCACCCCCGCTATACCAAGTTTGGTTCTGGCCCCTGCCGAGCTGTTGGCCACCCTTCCCTAAGTCTCTCCATGGGTCTGTGATGGAGGCTGAAAGGAGGAAAGCGTCCAGGAAAATTTTTAAAAAGGGGGATGGTGGTAAAGGGAGGGTGTGGTGCAAATAGGTCAGGAGAGGTGGTCCCAGGAGGAAAATGTCACCTGGACCATTAAGATATAGCAAAATGAAAGGCTTCATTTTTTTCAGAAGATCAGAAAACATGTTTTGGGTGCAACTATTCTTCTAGAAGTGAGAGGGGCAGCTCACACTAGAAGAATCTTTCTTTCTTTCTTTCTTTCTTTCTTTCTTTCTTTCTTTCTTTCTTTCTTTCTTTTTTTAGATTTTATTTATTTATTTGACAGAGAGAGAGAGCGAGCATGAACCACGGGGAGAGGGAGAGGGAGAAGCAGACTCCTCACTGAGCAGGAAGCCCAAACGGGTTTGATCCAGAAACCATGGGATCATGACCTGAGCGGAAGGCACTTAACCAACTGAGCCACCCAGGCCCACCCAGAAGAATTTTTCTTAGGAGGATGAGGTCGTGTGTCCTTTTTAAACAAATTGGACCAACATGTGTTGGCATGTATAACCTTGCAGCTAGAAAAGAGTAGCCACAACACCACCCCTCCACCCCCAAAAAACAAAACCCAGCAATACTGATAGATTTCCATCCACCCATCCTTTTAGGCAGCCCCCTTGCGTGACCCAGTACGGGCTGCCTGCGAGAGAAAACTTGGGGGAGTGGGTAAGGTTCTTCCCTTATCTCTGAGGACAGCATCTCATGGGAGGGGGCAGGAGGTGAAGGCGCTTGCTTTATGTTCAAGCTCTGCCCTGCTCATCTGGTCCAGCTTTTTGGCAAAGAGAAGAACACCAGCCGGGACCTTGCAGTCCCTCCACTCAGCACAAAGCTTCCTTAGATTAGTGCCCAAACTAATTTTTATGACATGTCATTCCAGTAAGGGCACTGCTGCATTTCACAGATGGGCTTCCCCCAGATAGAGACTGTTGATTGGCTGAGTTGGGATCTGGCTGGATTAGGGAAATTTAAACTGACAGCTGGTCTTTTTGCATGGAGCATAAAGCACTTGTTGTTAGAGGAAGCGATGGGGGCTGGTGAGACCCCCTGGCCAAATAGGAGGGCTGCTCTTAGCTGTCACCAACACTTCCCAAGCTAAGATGACTTTAAAAACAAGAATTGTGCAAATACAGTTACACTCTACATGCCCAGATGATCTCAGGCCCTGCCTAAAAGATGAGAGCAGACAAGAAAACGGCCCAGTGGAACAGGATGTGGGAACACAGAAGCAATTTAAAGAAGCCCACTTGTAGGTGGAAAACCCAGAAGTCCTGGCTTTCCTGGAGCAAGAAGTCATATCGAAGTCTCTGCTGGAAGTTTAGTTTATGTTATCAGTAGGTATAGAGCAGGGATTTAGAAGGTTTATTTGCCTGAAGAAAGATCTGAAAGTACTTAGAAATGAAACTACTAATAAAAGCATGTGTGTAAACACGTGCCAGGCATTGTGCTAAGTGCTTAATGTGCATTAATTCATCCAGTCCTCACAGCGACCCTGTGAGATGGGCACCATTATTATCCTCGTTTTATAGAGAAGGAAACGGAAACAAAGAGAAATTAGGTAGCCCCGAGGCTAGTCTGAGACCCTAACCTACATTAATAAGAGTGTTTTCTAAACTATAGGTCACAGTCCATTTAAGATTATAAAATCCATCAAGTGGGTAGCAACTAGGCTTTAGAAAAGCAGAATAGAAAAAAAAAAAAATCAGCGTACACTATGTATAGTAGGAATAGAATTGTTTCCTTATCCTTTCAACTCATTTATGTACGTGTTATGTGTTGTCAATTGCAATATAAAATGTAGCCTGATATGTAACATAGGTTAGTTTTGCCTTTTTTGAACTTTGTGTACCTGAAACGATGTCACATGTGTTCTATTATACCTTTGGTGTCTGACTTCTTTTGCTTGGCACTATTTTTGAGAGAGATAATAATATAATATATAATATAGCTGTGGTTTTGCTCATTCTCAGTATTGAATTATATGCAATATACACATTGCATATTGTAGGACCACACATAGTTGTTTAAACCAGTTTCTTGTGGATGATTTTTGGGGCGTGTTCTTTTTTTACTATTACAGAGAGTACTGCTATGAACTTACTACTATGCGTCTTTTGGTAAACATATGTCCACATCCCTGCTGGCTAGGGGATCTAAGGAGGAATGGAATTGCTGGGTCATTGGGTATGTGGGGATTCAGCATTAGCAGAGGCCACTGGACAGTTTCTTCAAAATCGTCGTACCAATTTAAATGTTTCTTACAGTGAATTATGGTCAAAAAGTTTGAAAAATACTTTTCCAGATACAGATACAGAAATGACTGTGTATCCGTCTGATCATCTTTTCTTTCCTGCTTGCACCCTCCATCTCCAGCTGTGAGCAGGGCTGAGAAAGTAGTGGCAGAGACTGCGATTTCTGAAACAGCTTCCGAGCAGAACAGAAGGAGCATGCACCTCTTGGGTGTGAAAAGAGCTGACTGCCCAGTAATAGGTTGTGCTCTCTCTGACTGGAAGGAACCCTCTTGACACTTTTGTGAGCCTACCCCACTAGTCAACCCTTGACCGCCTAGGACACTAGGGAGACTACCTTGGTCCCCTGACCACTGTCTAGCTTCCTGTCCTCAGAAGCCCACCTTCCAGAGGTAAGACATCGGTGATAGAGACTACCACCTGAAGGCAGACCAAGGAGGGAGCTTTTCATGATCAAAAAGTAATGAAATGAAAGAGAAACTAAGCCTGCAGCCCCAAAGAGGACTATCTTCAGGAAGAGGGGAGAAACAGAGAAAAAAATATATAACTCATACCACCCAGGAGGCTAAGGACTGGAGACTGGCTCTCTGCCTTTTTTATGCTGGCAGAGATGAGCACAGGGAACATCATTCTCTGTCCAGAACAGTTTCTGGCTGACACAGGGCCACCCACAACACATACCCTGAAGGGCCTGCTCTCATTTCCTTTCTAACGGAAACACCCAGGGTGAGCCCACCTAACCTTGCTGAGTGCACACAACCAAGAACTGCGTGTTGGGGCAGTCTCTCCTATGTCCCCTGTCCTCCCAGCCTAGTCTTCCCAGGGAGCCCACAGAGAGCTTGAGAAGGAAATGCAGGGTCATGGTGTGTGGGTGTGGAGTTGGTGGCCTGAGGGGCGAGTGGGGGCTACTGCTGTGAACCAGAGGTGCTCTGTCATCCTAGAGCCAGGCCTTATTCTAACATTCATATAGACTCCAAATAGGTGGAAAGGGTCTGATTCTTCCAGTTCTCCCAGAAACCACACTAATCCCCTTCTCCACTACATTTCTGCATTTCGAAACTGCCTCCAACCAAAGAGAAGAGTAAGACTGCAGGGTAAAATACACCACTTATAGTGAAATAAGGATATTTAGAAAGCTGACTCACGATCACTAGACCCCAGCCACGTGTGGCATCAAGCACTTGAAACGTGTCTAGTTCAAACTGAGATGTGCTCTAAGTGTAAAACACACAGGGGATTTCAAGGAATTAGTTAAAAAATGTAAAATATCTCATTAATAATTTTCCTATTGTTACCTGTTGAAATGATAATATTTGGGATACAGTGAACTAAAGAAAATGTATTATTAAAATTAATTTCATCTAGGGGCACCTGGGTGGCTCAGTCGTTAAGCGTCTGCCTTCGGCTCAGGTCATGATCCCAGGGTCCTGGGATCGAGTCCCGCATCGGGCTCCCTGCTCAGCGGGAAGCCTGCTTCTCCCTCTCCCACTCCCCCTGCTTGTGTTCCCTCTCTCGCTGTGTCTCTCTCTGTCAAATAAATAAATAAAATCTTAAAAAAAAAATTAATTTCATCTATGTCAGTTTACTTTTTAAAAAAAATGTGCCTACGGATCATTTCAAATTACATATGTTCCTCACATGTACCTTTTGAGTAACACTGCTCTAAAGTCAGACCACCTGGGCTCTTGCTAATTGCTTGCTTTTGGGAAGTCATCTAACTTCTTTGCATCTCGGTTGTCCATAAAATAAGAATATTCATGTACCTCCCTGATACTGTTGTTAGGAATAAATGTATTCATATGCCAAGTGTGAAAGCAGTGCCTAGCACAAAGTAACTATTCCCGAAGTGTTAGATTTTTTTTTTTACTGTATAATTGTTTAATTTTGAGACTTAGGTAATTATACCTATTACAATTAGATATGCTATACATAGAAAATATATAGAGAACACATGACATGTATCTAAATATATATGTACATATTCATGTCTTTTCTACATATCGTATATATAGATATTATTATTTTTAACATCATCCCTCGTCCTCTGTGAGAGCAAAAATGTGACAGCTTCAGTAGTTCTACCCTTGTCTCGGGGGAAGCCCAGTGTAGCCACTTCAGTCAACACAGATGGAATCAATCATTTGCACTCCTGAGATGCCTATAAGATTAATGATTATATGTCTGGGAATGCCTGTCCTTTGACATAGATGCCATAGACAGACAGGATTCATGCTGTACTTTATGATAAGCTAGATCCTGACCCTTTGATGAAAGCAGATTGTGTCCTGTTCTCCCCAACCCAGAGAATGCTGCGAAGAATTTTCCCTATGGTGCCAATTGGGCCACAGATGAATAGCTATTGTGGAAATATGCCCTTATTTCTACTTTAAATGATTACTACCAATGTTTTTAATTTATCAGAAAACTAAGGTCTAAAAAAAAAAATCATGATTAAATTTGGAAATAGATATACACCTTAAGAAAGAAATTGGGATCCATCTGGAACCTAAGAATATTTAATCTAAATCTTGAGCTTACATATAATAGTTTTTTATGGATTTTTTTCCCCCCTGAATTGAATGTAGGACCCTTGCTTTGGGCTACAATGGTGCCTGTTGTTCCCAACTCATTGAAAAACAAGTTCTGATCTTTTCCTTTTAAAGTATTCTGTTTCCAAATGCTTGTCTTGTTAAAAAAAGAAAAAAAAAAGGAAAAAGAAAGAAAAGGAAAAAAAAAGCATATCCTGATGCCATGAATTGGAGGCTGCATTTCTTTCCAGTTAATGGCACATTATTTACTTTCTAGATGTGTAAATGAGTAATGAGTCCCTTGAAGGAAAGATAGTATTGAAGAGCAAATAAATTCCATGAATGAGATCCATAGAATTAAAAAAACAATGATTATAAACTCATGCTTCCAGCTAATAATAGAGTTTTGTTGAAGGATAAGAACAGTGAATTGAATTACACAACTGGGGAAAGAGAAATACATTTCCATAATTCAATCTGAATTACAGAGGTTTGATTTCTATGTTCTGTTGTTTGGTTTAAAAAAAAAAATCCAAATTGTAAGGACAATGACTCTGTAGAAAAGGCAACGTTCTTTTCTATGAGATTCATAAAGCCAGGGTGTTGTTTCTCCCTCCCACTCGGGGCATCACAAATTGCTTCTGTGATCCTGTAAAATATCTCCAGAGACTTATTAGCAACAGGCATGGCTAATTAACATAGCCAGGGAATGTGGCACCTTCCCTGGATTCCTGAGCCCTTTAATGCAGAGCAGGACCCACACTTCTTTTCATGTCCCAAAGCCATTAAGTACTTATCAGAGATCCAATTACTTTAGATCCAGGTTAAAAGGCAAAGCCAGACAAGGAATACTGAATTGGACACTCTTCTTAAAACTTTAAAATTTAGAGTGTCTAGGAGCACTCAGAAAATTGTGTCATTTATACAGAATTTTGAAGGAGATAGAAAAAGAAAGACCTAAGAGAAATGAAGACAGACTTGGGGCCTGACATAATCGGAGGCACAGGGACGATGAAATGACCTGTTTAAGTCCCATCCAACTCTATACCATGAGTGGTGTAGTGCCCTTATCTTTACTGATCCTTTGGCGTCACATAAATTTAATTTCATCATCCTAGACTCAGACATTTTGTCTCTATAAAGAAATGTAATAATAAGTCAGTACCTATGAGTTCTGGGTCCTATAATTTTTAAATTATATGTGACGTATAATATTAAACTGCAAATAGAAACTACAGAAGCAATATTCCTGCTTGGATAGTTTTTGAAAATCAGAATGTTGTTATTTCAGTAAAGCATTAAATAACTTTTGGCAAAATAGAGAATTGGGCCACTGTTGAATTTTGTAGCTGATGGAACAGGCTAACCACAGGGACTGACATAATTTGGGGGAGGTCCCTAGGGTATAGTCCCTCATTCTGTACTTGATCATCTCTGTTTTCTCCAATATAGAAGGCAAACTTACCAAATTTAAGCTGGCACCAAGCTGAGAGGGAGAGCAACTATGCCAGATAACAAAATCAAGGTTTGTTTTTTGAGGGGAGGGGGGAATTACCGAGCTACATTTAGCAAATATAAATGCAGAACGTTTTGAAAGCCACCTTCACAAATACCTGCTGAGAGTAACCTGCTTGGCACCACCGACGTGAAAAGGACCTGGCAGCTGTTGTGTCTTGGTTGAGAACCAGCCCAGTAGTCATGCAAAACACCCTGTGGCTGAATTAATATAAGAATAAAACTCTAGTGAGGTGGCAAGACTCCCACATCCTTTGTACTTGTTTTTTTACCACATCTGGAGTGTGGTTTTCCTTTTTGGGCACCAAATTATATGAGATACAAGCTGGGGTAGATCAAGAGGAAGTAACCAGAATGATATTCTATAAGGAACAGAAAGAAGCAGAAAAGAAAGGCCTTTTGGGTTGGCATGAGAGTTGTCTTCAAATATTCCGAAAGGGGTCAAGTTGTAGAGACAATGCTAGGACCTCGAGTAGAACACATCCTTTGCATTTCCTTGACTAGTGCGCTAGCCATGCCTGCCCACCTGGGACTAAATTTCTGAATGGCAGAGGCCTCCTCTTTGACACCCCTCAACCTCTCATCTGCTCTCACTGGGCTGCTTTAAAGCCTCCAGCGGCCTTTATCAAAGTAAGCATTTTGATACCTATACATCTCACTGTAACTATAATTTTTAAAAAATTTTTTGAAATAGTTTTTGAAATAAATATGCTTATGAAATTATTTTGGCCATGAAAAATTAATTTTCTTTACAAGTAGAATATTTGGGAATCTTTGAAAAGTGAGAAAAATCTAGGGGCACCTGGGTGGCTCAACTCCTGATTTTGGCTCTGGTCACCATCTCAGGGTCATAAAATCAAGCCCCACGTATGGCTCTGAGCTCAGTGCAGAGTCTGCTTGTCCCTCTCCCTCTGTTCCTACCTCTGCTCAAGCGCTCTCTCTCAAATAAATAAATAAATAAAACCTTAAAAAAAAAAAAAGAAAAGTGGCAAAATCTACCCATAAAGTGCTTTTGAATGTAATGGGATTTTTAAATGTCCGCAGTTTTAGGTTGATGTTGCTGGTCGACATTTAAGTAACTGTTTCTTAATTTTGTGGTAGATATGTGTATAAATAATTGCTATATACATTATAATATAAATACTAGGTTTATTTTCATAATCCTTTTCAAAGCGCAGAGGTTCCAAGCACAGTAGCCCTGATGACAAGTGAATAAAAGATCACTGCCTGCCCCAGTGTTACATAGTAAGTGCTCAGTAGGTATTTGCCAAATCAGTTAAAATACACTGATTTATCAACTAGAACACAAAAATTTCTGGTTCACTTCTCTGCTAAGAGCTTGAGAGGGGGCATTAAAAGAAGGGTGGGAATGGGAGGGAGGGCAGCAGCTGTCCTCAAATTTATGGTGGATCCGTTAGCCAAGAAAAGATACATCCTAATTTGGTTGTTAATTGCAGGTGTGATTGCCCCCAGTGCCGCACCGGAGCCATTTCATGTTAATAGCAGGAAGCATACTGTGATCAGAGGAGCAAACTCTTATTCAGTTCAGGAGTTGAATCACTGCTCTTCTAAAAAGGGAGGATTCTAAATATACTGAAAGGGGGAGCTAGTCACTGGATATTGGAAAGGGTGTCTTTTTGCAGGTCTTTTTGAAAAAAGGCAACAGATTAAGCAGTGGATCAAAATATAAGTGAAAGACTTGCCCACCAAGTTAAAAAGCAAACAAGAACTGAACTAAAATAAAAATAGCTCCAACCCAGAGATCAAGAGGACTATTTTGTCCAAGGAAAGAATAGAAGTAGTCCGCTTACACTCTGCCAAGCCACTAGCTTCAAGTGCATCTTTGTGCGGATGGTCGAGGGTCTGAAAGGCTTTATTATTAAGAAGTTAATGCTTGACAGCGGCCGACTCCACCACAGCAAAATTGCCCGCCTTCGAAAGAGGGCCTCCTATGAATCTTGGGTTAATTACTCAAACCTCCAAATTATCCTTCAGGGAACAAAATGAAGCAAGCAAAATCAAAAGCAGATCTGTAGCTGAGATTATGAAAAGGGAGTGGGTTCCTTTCCATTTTAAAAAATGATTATTTCTATTGTAGGAACTACAAGAGGGGAAAGGGAAAAAAAAAAAAAAAACCTGCCCATGAACCAGGCAAGCAGTAAATGGCGGGCAGCTGTACAGCCCAAGGGGAAAACAAAATCTGCTCATATAAATACTCACAAGGCTATTTTCTCTAAATTTCCAAAACAAGTTGCCATAAATCAAATTGCTTGAGAAGAATGGAGGTGCTGAGATGGAGACACCCCAAGTCTTGTTGCTAAAGAATATTTTCAGTGGCACCATTTTGTAAAACAGTGTAATGTGCTAAATCGAGCCACATATGATCTACTGAAAATAAACTTAAGAATTATTTCACCCTTTCTATATACACGTATCTGTTTCCTCGCCCTGCTTCCCACTTCAGGACGTAAATTCATTTTTAAAATAATTTGCTTTTGTTGAGAATCACCATCACCACCAAAACCTTTCATTTGTTTCTCCGCTTTTTTTTCCCCATCAGTCATGGCTGTCAGATACTCCCAAAACTTTTTAAGAGAAGTCTTTCTTAAACAGAAGTAGGTCCCTGCACATGTTCTTGAACAGAGTTGGGGTGGGGTGTCCATGAATTAGTAAAAAAAAAAATTTTTTTTTGAATTAAATTTGGTGTCATTACGATGATAATTTAAAATTATATCTTTATCGGTTCAACAAAACTTCCCTCCTACAGGGGTAATTTGCAATTGCCCAGCAGTTTCATGAAAGAAGGCTTCAGTTGCTTAAATCAATGTTCATCAAACTAGGGTCTATGGATTTATTCTCAGGGGTAGGAGAAGAGTTTTATTCTTTTTAAAAGATCCTTACGCTTCAGAGTTTGAGAAAGTGAGCTACACTTTTAATACCTTTTTCCCAACCAGCGGACCCAAAGTATCACCAACACATACCTGCTACTCCTGAAGCACGTTCATCAGGTTCATTGCAGGGCCTTCAGGTATTACGTGAGAATTCTTCTTAAAATTAGACTAATAGGTGTCTGCACAGTCCTGGGTTGAATAAACTATAGATAGACTGGTAATATGATGCCTGACACAGAATATTAATACTACTTTCATATTTAGTTTTATTATTAGATCTTCTGATCTCCCAATCTTACCTTCTCCCCTCTCAAACGGATGTGGGTTCTCTACATTTATAGTGGCTGAGTGAATCTGGGTGATGCCCTGGAGAAGTGTATAAGGTTTGCCAGATGCTAAAAGCAATATTGACCTATGAATTTTTCCAAACAGATTAGGGCCAACAGCTAATTAACTCACTCACCATGGTTTTCGTTTTTTTCTTTAAAAAAAAAAAATGGTGGTAACATATACATAACGTAAAGTTTACCTTTTTAATTATTTCGAAGTGTACAATTCAGTGGCATTACGTACATTTGCATTATTGTGCAACAATTGCCCCCAACCATCTCCAGAACTTTTTTCATCTTCCCAAACTAAAACTTCATCCCCATTAAATAACTCCCCTTTTCCTTTTCCCTGAGTCTTAGGCAGCCACCATTCTACTTCCTGTCTCTATGAATTTGGCTACCCTACCATAGTTCTTTTTGAATGATGCTCTGATTCTTAAATCAAGGTGAACCAGGAACTCCCTCTGGTCCTTTCCCATTATCTTGTATGGGCATAGGAATCGCCTGAACCCCAGTTCTTAGGTGCAGTTCTTTGACACATTTGAAATATTCCCCCCACCCCACTGCCTTCTACATTCTTATATTAGCCCAACTAGAAGGACTGATCTGTCTGCAAGGCTGCCCTGCCTCTAAATGACCCACAAAGAAGGTGCACTGTATGCCAAGGCAAAAATGGAGCTGCTTTCCCTCAAGTCTGTGGAGCAGCTGTTTACAGTTGTTCTGCCCTCCTTATGTCAAGGTGCAATTTGATATGGGTGGATTAGAAATCCCAGTAGCCTTTTCTTGCAGCCTAGGTTTCAAAGGATTCCTCTTGGCTCATGCAGAGCTGAGAACTAGTAAGAATAGCTCTACCGTGTTCTTTGTTTTGGAAATGGGCTATTGGATGGAGTGCTCTTTGCTAATGGATAGGCAGAGAGCATCTGGAATAGCAGTGGGGTTGGAATAAATTTCACTTTTATTCATACTTCACCATTGGTTACTGAAGATCATCCTGTTCTATGCTAAACTCTGACTTGATGAGATGGGATGACATAATCCCCTATCATTGTCAAGATACACTAGATGCAAACCAAGAGATGAAAAAGCTCATTATTACAGTGAAACATGAAGGGACACAATTTTCTTATTCTTAATGGGCTTTCATTACTTTTTACAGCATTTGTTTGAATACCCCTCTAAAGACCATATGCTTAATCTCTCCTATGCCTACATTATTGTCTTAATTTGTTCTTTTTTGATATGGGAAGTCTTAGACTAGACTAACCAGACTTAGTCAGTGAGGGAAGTTAAATTGCTTTGGAGAGAAACTAACCAGAGAAGGGAGACTGGAAAGGAAACAAAACTATGCATATTTCTTTTTTCTTTATACATTTTATAAGTAATATGCCAACATAGGGGAAGAAGGGGAATCTTAGAGAAATAAAATGAGCCGTTATAGAGAAAAACCTTGTAGACTAAGAAAAAAGATTCCTTTAGTTATGTAAAGGCTTGGATTAACTATCAGGCATCCAAGCTTAATCCCAATTTTGCTTTAAGAGCAATAGACTAGAGTCTGCAAACCTGGTTCCTAGGCTACGCTTGGCCATTAACTCTCTTTATTACTTTGGTCAACTAGAAGATCCTCTTTGAGCTTCAGCTTTCTTATATATGTAATGGAAAAAAATAACATCTACCTCTGTCTGCCTTGAATATTATGTTACTTTGCATATAAGAATTTACAACAGTATACTTCCACTTATTCCTTTCTGTTTTTATTATTCTTCTCATACATTTAACTTCTACATATTTTATAAACCCCACGATGCATTTTTAAAATTTTTGCTTTCAAAGATAGTTGTCTTTCAAATAAATTAAAGAGAAAAAAAAGACATCATTTATATTTACTCTTATAATCATCATTTCTGTCATTATCTATTCCTTTCTGTAGATCTGAATTTTCATTTGGTATCATTTCCCCTTGGCCTAATGATCTTTCGTTAGTATGTTTTTATAGTGCAGGTACACTGTGACAAGCTATCTCAGATTTCATGTATTCAAAAATACCTTCAATTTCACCATCATGTTTAAATGATATATTCATGGATATAAAATACTGGGTTGACAGGTTTTGTTTTATTTCTTCTTTTCAGCACTTTAAAGATATTATTTTATTGTATTCTGAGTTGCATTGTTTATAATGAGAAGTTAACTGTCATTTACACTGTTATTACCCTATATGTAATGTGCCTTTTTTTCTTTTCTGAATGTTCTCTAAATTTTCTCTGTGGTTTTCAGAAATTTGACTATAATATGCTAAAGTTTTCTTTGCATTATCCATTAGAGATTTTCTTTGCATCATCCATTAGAGACCCCCATTCTTAAATCTGTGGGTTAATAATTTTTCAAAAATTTTAAAAATTTTCAGCCATATTTCCTCAAATATTCTTTCTGCTCAATTCCTCTTCTCCACTCTTGCAGGGACTCTAATTGCTTATAGATCTCTTGGTATTATCCCACAGATTATTGACATTCTCTTTTTTTCCTCGATTTTTTCCTCTTTCATTTTTACTTTGAATAATTCTTTTGACCAGTTTTTAAGTTTACTGATCCTTTCTTGGGCAGTTTCCCATTTAGTGTTAATTTCACCCAGTGATTTTTAACCTTCTAAGATTCTAGATTTTTGGTTCTAGAATTCCACTTGGTTCTTTTTTTAGAGTTTTTATTTTTATTCATTTTTTATTCAACATAATCACCTTTTAAGTTAATGATTTAGTATATTTATAATATTTGTTTTAAAGTCCTTGTCTGCCTATTCCAATAACTGTCATCTGCAAATCTGTTTCTAATGACTGTTTTTTCTTAGATGTAGTTTGGTTTTTTTGTTTTGTTTTGCTTTCTTGCATGTAATATAATTTTGATTTTTGGACATTGTATATGAATATACTTATGTTGGCTCACAGCTTTAACTGTATCAAGTTCACCTGTGTTTAACCCCATCTCCCTCATCCCAAATTGCTATTTGATCTTGTCAGTAGTTGAGCTGGGTGAGGATTAGCTGACATTTCAGATATTTTTAGCTTGTTTACCTTTGGATAAAACTCTGGCAGGGCTCCAGAATGTGCAGAGTTGTACAATTTCTCTCTGCTTACCAGTCATTCCCCCAACTGTTATTTTTCTCAGCAAACCTCATGGTGGATTGTGGTAGTATCAGAAGAATTGTTGGTGTAAGTGTTCTGTTTCTGCCTTTGGGGTTCTTCTAGACTCCAGACTCTCTAGTCAGGATACACTGTTTTACAAAGTGTGGCCAATTTCCCTCCATCCCTGAAAGATCTCTCCATCTGTACCCAGTTTCTGTCTGTACTTAGACCAGGTGCCCCCACATATAGAAGCTGTCACAACTTTCTACTTACCTATTAAAAGTTTATTTCCCTTGGAGTTAAGTTCATAAAGCCTTCATTGCATGCAACCCCCTTCCCCTGCCCTGTAGAAAAGTATAATTTTTATTTTCTATGGAGCTTTTTTGTTGTTACCAAAGGAGGGATAGTCTCTAGCATCCTTCTACATCCTGACCAGAAGCAGAAGTCTCAATAGAAGGAGACTGTTATTAAGACAGATTGCTCTGGACTGGTGCATCACTGTGTAACCCAAGTGTCTGAAAGGCACTCATTTGGGAAGACCGTCTACTTTCAGCAGGAAGCTACTGTGTCTGTGTACAGATCAGAGTATTACTGTCAGCTTTTTCCTGTATTGTTTGCATCTCTGGCCAAAGCTACTCCTTATATCTTTTCATATTTTTCCCTTCATCTAGCCATTCTCTGATTTTTAAAGTAAGATGATTTATAATAAGTACATAGGTTTGTCTTAGTTATAAACACCCATAGGAAATCTGTAGAGCTGTGTTCTGCTATTGGGGTGCCTGGGTGACTTAGTCGGTTAAGCCTCTGACTCTTGGTTTTGGCTCAGGTCATGATCTCTGGGTCATGAGATCCAGCCCTGCTGGCAGGGAGTCTGCTTGAAATTCTCTCTCTCCCTCTCCCTCTGCCCCACTCCCCTGCTCTCACTCTCTCTATCAAATAAATAAATAAATAAATAAATAAATAAATAAATTATTTTTTAAAAGAGAAGTATGTTTATTGCTATAGTGGAAGAACACATGGAATATCTGCTTTTTCAAAGATACTGTACTTTGGTCCAGAAGCCACCCTTAGGGCATCTCACAAAACTTTCTAGTTTTCGGTCTTCTACTTTCTAATACAGGGTTTGCAAAAATGATGACTAAATATCTTCCAGTTCTAAATTTCAGATATAAGTGGCTCTAGATCCTCTTAAAAGAGGATAACTGAGTTGATAAAATTGATCAAAGTATGCACACCATGGCCCTTTAAGTTGTCAGTTCTGATTCAGCTGACCTATGGCTAGAATTGGCCTGACCTGGTTAGACTGGTGAGTTGTCCCATCCTTCTATTACCTTTTTTCTCCTCCAGCCTAGTGGATGCAGAAGAGGAAGCAGCCTCTAAGTCCTGCCAATAAAAAGCCTTGCCAGACCAGAGTCTAATCAGGAGGCATCCGGATCCATTATTCTCTTCTAATTTGAACCTCTTTATACCAGAAAACAGTAACCGTAATATTTTAGCATCTCTTGAAGATTTAGTAATGTCATTTTTATTCAAGCAGCAGAATAATTTTTTTAACATTATAGTAGTAACACTATAGTATCCCTGAGGTGTGGCTCAAAAACTTAGATAAATGCCTGGGTGACAGATTCATAAGGGGCTCTTTAGGGAAGACAGGAAATAAGAGTTCCACTTTTAATATTTCAAGGAATTTGTCACCATGGCAACAGCTATGCTTTCCCACAGATTTCTCTTTCTCCCATGAACCCTCAGTTTTGCTGGGACTTGAAGCTCTTAATAATCAAATAATAGAAAGTCTTTTGAGGTTGTCGTATGAGCTTTGGATTTTAACAAGCTCATGTGTGCATCTTATCTCCTAGACTGATGACAGCCTTGTGTGATAGGACACTAGAACTGGCTATGAATCTGGTCCATAGTGACATCAGTCATGGAATTCAACCAACTCAGCAAAATCAAGGTTCTGATTTGTGCTAGAGTGAGTATGAATGACTGAAACAAGCTTTCTATTAAAATTTGATTGGCTTGATTCCTTGGAAAACGTGACATTTTTAGAGATCCTCTGAATAAAGAAAAGTCTTCCAAGGTCAAATATTTTTGGAAGATGATCATCTACTCTTGAAGAATCACAGTGGAGGGGTGCCTGGGTGGCTCAGTCATTAAGCGTCTGCCTTCGGCTCAGGTCATGATCCCAGGGTTCTGGGATCGAGCCCCTCATTGGGCTTCCTGCTCTGCGGGAAGCCTGCTTCTTCCTCTCCCATTCCCCAGCTTGTGTTCCATCTCTCACTGTGTCTTTCTCTGTCAAATAAATAAAATCTTTAAAAAAAAAAAAAAGAATCACAGTGGATACTAGCATATTTATTAATGGCTCTTCAATAAAGAAAGTTATTTGCCATTTTGTTCAGTCAACTGTTTCTCCAAATTATTTGATTATAAACATTTTTTTTCCTACTTTGGAAGCATTGGAATCCTCTGAGGTTAAGTTAACCTGACAAACCCTAAGCTGGAAATCTGTGTGGAAGTGAAGCCAAGTGTGTTCTTATAAGACTTCATCCCCCATGTGAAGGTATTCGTTCAAGCACAGGAGTAGACTTGGAATAGTAGAGTGGCTCTGGCAGTTAGATCTATGGCCAAGAGAGAGTGTGGTCCCTAAGCTTGTCCCCATCTCTCTCTTCTACAGTTAACCTTGGTGACATAAGCTTGGGGCTGCATTTTTCTCAGATGTATGAATTGATAGAGCCAAAATAAACAAAACTCCAAATGTAAACAGAAAAGCTCATGAGTCCACTGCTGCTCTGTGCCTAAAGCAAGTTTCACACTTAATCACTTCTGTAAGTAGCTATACCTACCTGGGCTGCCCACAGGAATAGGAAGTCATTTTGTTAACTGTTATACTCTATAATTCTGAAGATATAATTTATGAACTGTTCCGGAGGCCAAGAACAGAATTGTTCCCAGCAGAAGATATAGCTCTTTAAGAGCAATGAAATCACCTCTCTATAGCAAAAGGAAAAAACAGATATTAAGAATCTTAGAATCTATTAACAAAATATACTAAGTGCACATGTACTGAGATTATGGCTAATGTTAATATTGGTCTAACTTGCCTATTGATGTTTTAATGTTTGACTGGTTAGGTTCTTTCCCATGTCACTCTCTCACAGTTAACCTTGACTCTGTTGTTGACCTAACCTGAGCCTTGCATACTTTTCTGCTACATCAGGAAAAGGTTAGGAATTTATAAAGCAAAGCAAACAAGTCTCTGAGATTGGTTACTGTAATGGTTACTTTCCTGTTGGGAATTTTGAATCTAAAACAAAACGAGATCAGGCTTGTGTATGGCAGGCAGCTTGTGAGTCTGCAGCACAGTTTATGCACAAGGCACTGCAGGGAAAGATTTGCAGAAATGGGGCCAGTTTGAAGTATTCAAAGGGCCAATATGCTTCTAACACACACATTTCTGGACATATATTTTGAAACGGAACATATATTGACAGGGTATTAAGTTGCTTAGATACAAGCAATTTAAAGAGATGGGAAATGTATCCATAAACATGGAACGTGGAGAATGTATCTATAATACTATAAACGCTATTCTAAAAAGTACCAGCAGAACTGTTGAATCATTATATTGTACACCTGAAACTAATATAACACTGTATGTTAATTGGTATTTGAGTACCTGGTTTAGCTTAAGTCCTGAGCAAGTTGCTGTAAGATTTACAGGGTGAAATTCATTGGTACATTAGGGGTTGTCTATTTTGATGACAGGCATCCCCTTGCTTTGTGCTAGTTATTACATATTAATATGTAACATAGCTGAAATACTATGATTAATTACTGAGCCTTAAATAAAAATAGGTGAAGTAAACAGTCTGATTCTGCTAGAGTGTTTTTTCTTTTACAAAATTACCTTTTTCCATCTAATCTATGTCTTTAATTCTATGATTAGAAATAGGTTAAGGGTTAAGACATTAATCCCTATTAAGTAAACAGAAGAGCTATTACAGTATGTTAAAAATAGATTCATGTATCACAATAAACTCAATTACTGAAACTCAGGGAAAATGAATTTGTCAAATCTTTTTCTGAAATTAGACTTTGACAGGGAAGGTTAGAGTAATCTTCAGAACAGTAAATGCTGAGGATCTCCCAGCAACAGGAGGTAAGACCATCCAAGACCATTCTTCCTAACTCGTAGTGTTTTGTTTTTCCTCCAACAGGGCTTCCTATAAACACTTTCCTTCCATTTAAAAAGTTGATTCTAAAAAATCTCTGGAGCTGTGTTTACATTTTTAGAACCCTCATACTCTCAAATCTTCCCAAATAGCAGCAGTTTTCTCACCTAAGAAATTCTTTAGGTTTCGTTAGCATCACTCAGTGCCTAATGTGTTCTGTACTGGTAGACCCTGCCATTCATTCAACAAACACCTGAGGATGATAAGATACTTCTGTAGTCTTCCTCCCTGGCAGGGGAAGACTGGAAAAGGCACAGCCATTAACAATGTATCACTGTCCTTGTGGATTCCATATCTAGCCTTCTCTGAAATCATCATATGTGACCCTTTAATGTTTTCTTTAGTTTTATTTGCTTTGCTTTGAAAGTGCATCATTTTAAATTAATTAGACTTTTTGTGGCTAAATGCAAAGAAAAATGCAAAGGTTTTCCTAGGATCTGTTGAGCTTTCTTGTTGACCATCAAATCAACAAGCAAATAAATGTGATCTTAAGGAATGTACTTTGAGATTTCATTGAGATCTGAGATTCATTTATACAAATTTAACTTCACAATGAGTTGTCCTATGTATATTATCTATGAAAAAGTTTTGGAAAGACCTGAAGAATTGTCTTGCCTTTTGACTGGACTTAGCCTCCTCTGGGAGGAAGCCACAGCCTTGGATGCTTCATGTGTGATGCTAGATAGGCTGGCTACAGGGGTCACCCAGGAGTCCTCTTGCTAAGTTTCCTGGTTTAGAACTCATTTGACAAACGTGATTCCAATTTTTGGAAATAATTCACAACCATGCTGTATTTTTTATTTTTGCAAATGTCAAACATCACAGAATTGAGAAGGTAGAATAAATTTGAAGCCTGCTTGATTGTTGAGAAAATTAGAGTTCAGGTAATTGTAGAACTAGAATCATCTACTGGGCCCAGAACTAAAACAACTTGCCACAGCTTTAATGGAAAGGGGTGCATATGCCCCTTCAAATCACTATGTTTATATCCTTTGGATAAATATCTAGTAGTGCAATTGCTAGGTCATAGCGTACCTCTATTTTTAACTTTTTGAGGAAACTTCATACTCTTTTCCAGAGTGGCTGTACCAGTTTGCATTCCCACCAACAGTGTAAGAGGGTTTCTTTTTCTCTGCATCCTCGCCAACATCTGTTGTTTCCTGACTTGTTAATTTTAGCCATTCTCACCAGCGTGAGGTGATATCTCATTGTGGTATTGATTTGTATTTACCTGATGCCAAGTGATGTTGAACATTTTTTCATGTGTCTGCTACCATTTGTTTGTGTTCTTTGGAGAAATGTCTGTTCATGTCTTCTGCCCATTTCTTGACTGGATTTTTTTGTTTTTTGGGTGTTGAGTTTGGTAAGTTCTTTATAGATTTTGGATATTAGCCCTTTATCTGATAAGGTATTTGCAAATATCTTCTCCCATTCCGTAGGTTGCCTTTTAGTTTTGTTGACTATTTCTTTTGCTGTGCAAAAGCTTTTTATCTTGATGAAGTCCCAATAATTCATTTTTGCTTTTGTTTCTCCTGCCTTTGGAGATGTGGCTAGCAAGAAGTTGCTGCAGCTGAGGTCAAAGAGATTGCTGCCTGTGTTCTCCTCTAGGATTTTGGTGGATTCCTGTCTTACATTTAGTTCTTTCATCCATTTTGAGTTTTTGTGTATGGTGTAGGAAAGTGGTCCAGTTTCATTCTTTGCATGTGGCTGTCCAATTTTCCCCACACCATTTACTGAGGACAATCTTTTCAACAAAGAAAGTTTTAAGTCAAGGCCTCACTAATTCCTACAGTATTAGTAATGCATCTCAGTTTTCAAAACTAACTTATTTTTAAAAGCTTAAACTTAACCTAAAAGATTTATAATGAAAATAAACTAGAATGAACAAACGTGAGAAATGCTCCTCTTTGAATTAGGGAACAAGGACCTTGAGCTTTCCAAAAAAAGTACATCTTCCCAATGTATTCATGGTGATGTGGCATAAAAGATCCATTTAATTTATTTAAAACTACTTTAACTCAGATCATCACTCTGAAGTACACTACCAAAATGTTAATTGAGAAAAAGTGAAAATAGTTTTAGTTTACTCAATATCACATGCTAGAAAAAAGTTTGCATGGGAAAACACTGAAGAGGTAATTTTTTAATACAGATTTCACAAACCCATGGTGCAAAATGGGTCCCACAGCTTCCTCTAGAGTAATAATTACTTTTCATTGCTTGTTGGCTGCCTGTGAAAATTTGATTGCAATAATTCAAATGCTCCTACAAAACTAGCATATCCACCCATGCTGTTCTGACCGCAGCAGCCAGCCCCATAACACCCGTAACAATGACTCACAAACTGGCTCTCTAGGCCACTGTAAGAGGACTGGGCCGACACTCCCATGCCTTGCATCATCTGGCTGCTATACTCCCCATTGCTGACCCCAGTTGTGGAATTCAATGTTTGCATGCCATTTTTTTTCAACTTTCATCAAATTCAGTTTGTAATCTCAACTTTAAATTGATCTTACTGCTAATCAAAATGTCTTTATGGCAGAAGTGGACTAAAGTACCAGGCTGATTTGGGGAAAAAAATAATTTTATCTCTAATGGAGAATTTGCAGCATCTTTTTCCAACATCTTTCATCCTGCCTTCACAGCCTGAATCATTCATCTCACAAATATGTTGAGTACCTAACATTTGCTGCTTGGAAATTTATGCTTTTCTTAACATATAAAGATGACAGACAGTCATTAGTCTATCATTAAGATCTAAAATGTATTTTCTTCTAGCCTCAATGGTAAACTCATGCAGTGTTGTTTTCAAGATGCCAGTTTGAGGCCATGAGAGAGAGAAAAGAGATCCATACAATCACCTGACCTGACCCTTGACTCATCATGAGCCAGCCAATGAGTTTTCATGCAAAAACACAACACTTTTATGCAGTGCCTTTAACTGTGGTTTATCGATAGAGATTAAATTATGGAACCACTAGCTGCATTACCAAATTTAGTCAAAGCATTTGCAATGAACTTTCTTTCTGATTCAGCAGTACTGAATTTTATTTTGTCTTTCCCGATTAAACAAAATGTCTCAACCATGACTAGGAAAGGAGGGAGAGGGGGAAATCAACCACTGAACCTTTCCAATATCTGGACAAACCTCATCTTTTCAGATTATATACCATACACACACACACACACACACATATAATTTCTGTGTAAATAGTGTGTGTATACATTAATGCCTGAGGACTTGGAGGAGGTGATGACAGAAAAGAAAGCATGGGTTTCAGGGGCAGTCAACAATGCTCTCTCTGCTTTTCCTATATTGAGGTCTGCTTCCTGGCACTTCCCTCAACTGTGACAAATTCTGATGGCTCAGGCTTTGACTTTACTTCAGAACTTTTACATTTCTTGTGTTGAAAATCTGTTTCCCTTGCCCATCTTCCTTCAATCTGGTTCTAATTCCTATGTTGCAACTTGACAGTCAGTACAGCAGGTAGAATAAAAAGAGTTACACGTTTGAAGCTCTATTGCCTAACTAGGCCTTGCAGAGGCTGGGTTGGTGGGATGTTCTCTAGACATCACTCATAACACAGGATTGTCTCACCGTGAATGGTCACTTGCAAAGATTGGGTCTGCCTAGAATTAGCCAAAAGGTTTGTGGAGTTTCTATGTGGCTTATTGATTTTTTTATTTAGGTAAAATTCATATTCGTAAAATTCACCATCTGATCTGAAAGTGTGCAATTCAGTGGCTTTTAGTACATTCACAATATTGTGCAACCATCACCACTATCTAGTTCCAGAATATTTTCATCATTCATAAGGAAATTCTAAGCCCCTTAAGCTGTAACTCCCCCTGCCTCCTTCCCCCGACCCCTGGCAACCACTAATCTGCTTTCTGTCTCTATGGACTTGCCTATTCTAGATATTTCATATAAATGCAATTATATAAAATGTGACCTTTTGTCTGGCTTCTTTCACTTGTCATGATGTTTTCAGGGTGAATTCATACTGTAACATATAGTGGTACTTCATTCCTTTTCATGGCTGTATTATATTGCATTATATGGATATACCATATTTACCCATTCATTATTTGATGGACATTTGGACTGTTTAGCTCTTTTGAGTACGTGGTGCCGCTGTGAACATTCATGTACCAGTTTTTGTTTGAACCTCTGTTTTCATTTCTTTTGTGTCTATACCTAGGAGTAGAATTGCCATGTCATATGGTAATTCTGTGTTGAACTCTGCGGAACCTCCAAACTGTTAACAACAGCAGGCGGTATTGTTTTACATTCCTACCAGCAATGTATGAGGGTTCCATTCTCTGAATGTTTACCAAAACTTTGTTAATTTCCAATTTTTTTTATTATAGCCATTCTAGTGGATGTAAAGTGGTATTTTATTGTGCTTTTGACTTGCATTTCTTAATGATTAACAATGTTAATTTTTTTTTTTCATGTGCTTATTGACCATGTGTTATCTTCTTTGGAGAAATGTCTGCTCAAGCCCTTTTACCCATTTAAATTTTTATTTTATTAAAAGAGTTTATTTATTTATTTGACAGAGAGAGAGAGCACAGCAGGGGGAGCAGCAGAGGGAGAGGGAGAAGCAGGCTCCCCGCTGAGCAGGGAGACTGATGCGGGGCTTGATTCCAGGACCCTGGGATCACGACCTGAGCCGAAGGCAGACGCTTAATGACTGAGACACCCAGGCGCTCCTACCCATTTTTAAATGGAGTTTTTGTTCTTCTGTTGTTGAGTTGTAAAAGTTCTTTATATATTCCAGATACTAGACCCTTATCAGATATATGATTTGCAAACATTTTCTCCCTTTCTGCAGGTTGTTTTTCACTTTCTGGACAGTGTCCTTTGATACTTCTGTATGAGTTGTACAGAGCTGGCCTCATGTGAAATTTGAAGGAGTATTTTTAGTCAGTCAGTGTCTCTCTCTCTCTCTCCCCTGCCTTTGCCCCCTTTCACTTTTCTTCACTCACTTCCAGTTTCTTCATTTCTCTTATACTATAGTCTCCAAGGACAAGAAAAAAAAAAAAAAAGCTTTCCGATAAATTCATTCACACTGGGGTGTAAATGACTGATAAGGCCTAATGACTTACTCTCCCACCAAAGGTGGCAGCATGTCAGTAACTGAAAAGAAAGCAAAGGAATTCATGAAATGTCAGACATTGATAAACATAGTGGGCTGAGATCATGGGACACCTTTCTATTGCTCCTGAAGTCACACTAAGTTAACACCTCCAGTTCTACTTAAAGTAAGGATTCTAATCCCAGATCTGAGGTTTTACAAAGCCAATCATGTCCTCCATAAAACTCTGTACTAAGCCTGTGGGGCTTCTGTGGGCAGCCACTGTGCCAAGCACATTGGCAATTAAGCCTCAGTGTGTTCTGTTCTTAAACAGTCTGTAGTTCAGATGCTTTTAGAAAATAGACACTCTCCTTGACTCTCACTTATAGGACTCCTAAGGTCACCTCTGAGCTCTCATCCTTATATATCTCCAGAGCACCATGAACTCCACTGAACATGGTTGCATTTTCTTATTCCTGAACCATATTGTCCTGGGGTTGAAATAAATCTATAGCCTCTTAGCCTTCCATGCCTGCTTGGGCACCCACTGAGTCTTCTCCGTCATTCCCTGGACATTCTTCGTTTTAATATCACAGAGGCTGTTGACAGCTCTAATGATTATGCTTGAAGACAAAACCTAAATTACCCTAATCAGCCTGCTCTGAGGCTGGCAGGTATGTGGTGCTGTCACAGCGAGTTGGTGATATACAATCTGCCATGAATAGAGCTTTTTTCCAGCTGCTCTGGCAGGGCCACCTGCCGTCTGTGCCCCACTTCCTGCCAGGAAGCTCTGTGACCTTCAGTGGCCAATGCCAAGTGATTAGAAAACTCATAGCATTTGTGCCAGGACCTTGGTCTCTGTGGGTTTTGTTTGCTGCGACAGAGAATCAGGAAGTTCCAGAAAAGAACTACAGGGAAATTTTCTCCTTATCCAAAGATACAGGGTAAGGATTCTGCCTATACGAAGGTAATGAGAAGTAGCTCAGGGCAAATCTTTCCTTTCCCAGACTTGTGCAAATAAGATTTGGCCAAAAAATCTCTCAAAATACGCAAGCACCTTTGAGCTGCTTACCCATTCAGCAATGAGAAAAGAGACAGAAGAATCTAGTAAGATAAATCTAAAAGTTAAAAACCAGATCAGTTTAACAATGAATAATTGGAAAGTGAAATTTTTTAAAAATACCATTCCAAAAATGTGAAAACACAGGGATAAGTCTGACAAAAGATGTGTAAGATCTGTGCAAAAAAAAAAAACTAAATAAAAATAAAAACTGAGAAATTAAAGAAGACCAGAATAAATGAAGACATACATCATATTCATGAATCAGATGATTCAACATTGTAAAGATGTCAGTTCTCTGTAAAATGATCTATAGACTCAAAACAATCCTAATCAAAATCCCAGTAGACATCTGTAGAAATTATTGAGTTGATTCAAAAATTTGTATGAAAGTGCTAAGGACCTAGAATAACCAAAGCAACTTTGAAAAAAGAAGAAGAAAGTTGGAGGGCTAATGCTACCTGATTTCAAGACTTTGAAAGCTACAGTATGAAGATATTGTGGCAATAGTGTAAAGATAGATCAGTGGAACAGAATAGAGAGTCTAGAAATAGACCCATTCACATATGGACAGCTGACTTTCAACAAAGTTACAAAGACAATTCAATAGAGAAAGTATAGTTTTTTCAACAAAAACTGCTGGAACAATTGGATATCCAGATGCGGAAATATGAATCTTGATCCACAGTTAGTACGATATGCAAAAGTTAACTCAAATGGATCATAAACTTAAAGTTTAAACCTGCAAGAGTACAAAACTTCTAGAAGAAAACATAGGATAAAATGTTTGTGACCTTGGGTTAGGCAAAGATTTTGATCAATAAAAGAAAACACTGCCAAGTTAAACTTCATAAAAATTAAAGCCTATGCTCTTTAAAGATAACATTAACAAAATTATCAGACTAGATACAAACTGGGAGAAAATATATAAAATATGTTTTTCCTAAAGGATTTGCATCAAAAACATGTAAAGAACGCTCAGACTCAATAATAAGAAAACAAACAATTGCAAAAATGCATAAAAGATTTGAATAAAGTCCAAAACATTTAAAAAGAAGACCATTATCATAATCAGTGTCAAGAAAGAACACACCCACAACTCAGCCCTTTAGTACCATTGTCTAGAACAGCTGCAGCAGGAATAGTAACAACAAGCAGCTCTGATTTGGGGAGAGTTTCCACCCAATCCATTGTTTCACCTAAAGGTTCTCAACCTTTCCAAAGAAGATACGAAGATAGAAATAAACACATGGAAAAATGTTCAACATCATTAGTCATTAGGGAAGTGTAAATTAAAACTACAGTGAGATACCACTGCATACCTATAAGAATAGCTAAAATTAATAAGACTGACCATACCAAATGTTGATGAGACTGTAGAAGAACGGAAACTGTCATAAACTGTTCACTGGAATGTAATTTGGTAAAACCATTCTAGGAAATACTTTGGCAGTTTCTTAAAAAGCTAAAATACTGAGAGATATTTTCACACCTTTGTTCATAGAACTATTCACAGTAGCCAAAAGTGGAAGCAACTCAAATATCCACGGGCAGATGAACAGATAAACCAAGTGTGGTCTATACATACAATCGAATATTATTCAGCCTTAAAAAGGAAGAGAATCCTGTCACATGCTACAACATGAAAGAAACTTGAGGATATTGTGCTTAGTGAGATAAGCCAATCACAAAAAGACAAATACTGAATGATTTCACTTATCTAAAATAGTCAAGTTCATAGAAACAGAAAGTGGAACAGTGGTTACCAGGATTTGGGGGAGGGGGGAAAGGGAGTTGTCTAATAGATATAAAGTTTGAGATTTACAAGATGAAGTTTTGGAGATCTGTTTCATAATATGTGACTATACTTAATACTGCTGAACTTTGCACTTAAAAGTGGTTAAATTTTAAGTTCTGTAAAATTTAATGGTAAATTTTATGTTGTGTATTCTTAACCATAAAAATGAAGAAAAAGTTAAACATTCTTACTATATGATATAGTCATTCCACTGCTAGGTATTTAACTTATGAAAAATGAGAGCACTTGTCCATACAAAGACTTGTATAAAAATGTTCATAGCAGCCTTGTTTATAACATCCAGAAGCCAGAAACAAGCAAAATACCTATGAACAAATGGATGGATACACAGATTGTGCTATAAACATAACAGTTTCTGGACTCATGGTTCTGTTCCGTTGGTTTATATATCCGACCTTATGCTGGTATCACAGTGTCTTGATTACTGTAGTTTTGTAGTAAGTTTTAAAATTGGGAAATATGAATCCTCCAACCTTGTTCTTTTTCAAGATAATTACCTATTTTGAGATTGCATTAAATCTATATATCAATATATCACTAACAATAGAAATCCAAAAGTCTCTCCCAGAAACCTCTATAAATATTAAACATGCCCTTCCATATTTTATCATTTTACTAATACAAGCCATTTTCTTTTTACTTTGTTCCTAAACTCTGGGTAATCCCTTTCATGAACTTAAAGAACTTTTGAAGTAGATTTACCCGTCTTTCTCATTTGACATTATTTATCTTTATTACTTTCATATTTCATTAAAAACCTAGCCTTTCAGGGGCACCTGGATGGCTCAGTCAATTAAGTGTCCAGCTCTTGATTTCAGCTCAGGCTGTGATGTCATGGCTCGTGCGATCCAGCCCTGAAGTTGGGCTCCATGCTCAGGTGGGAGTCTGCTTGAGATTCTCTCCCTCTGCCCCTCCCCTCATACATGCTGTCTCTCTTTTTCAAATACATAAATCTTAAAAAAAACAAAACAAAACAGGGGCGCCTGGGTGGCTCAGTTGGTTAAGCGACTGCCTTCGGCTCATGTCATGATCCTGGAGTCCCTGGATCGAGTCCCACATCGGGCTCCCTGCTCAGCAGGGAGTCTGCTTCTCCCTCTGACCCTCCTCCCTCTCATGCTCTCTCTATCTCATTCTCTCTCTCAAATAAATAAATAAAATCTTAAAAAAAAAAAAAACCTAGACTTTCACTTTTAGTTTCTTTAGGTTTCCCTTGGAATCTGCCACAATAGTTCTAAAAAGAAGATGGTAGTATATGGCTCTGAAGCCCACTACCAGCGTTTCTTCTTCATTGCTGTGTTGCCTTCATTTGAGACCCTTGAAGATAACGACACTGTGGGATGAGCTATAGCAAATCCAGCTCAGATCCTGTTATGTTACTACAGAACATCCCAAGAATGCCAAATTTGTGTGTGCTAATCCTGAGCTTGCACAGGCTAGCTTGGGCTTCCTGGAGAAGCCTCTTGATGGCTTTGGACCTTGCAAGTTATTGGGCTGCAAAAGGGAATAGTGACACAGGAGACAAGGACACATGGAGACACTTTCTTAATAAAGCGTTGACCTTCTCTCATCCATAAGGCCTCAGTGTCCTTACTGTCTGTCCTGTGTCAGCAAAGAACCCAGCACAAAGCAGTATGCCCGACCAGGAGGCTGGAGTGGTGGAAAGGCAAGACCACGGGGTTGGGGTGGGGGGGGAGATTGAAGGGAACTTCAAGGACAGAAAATTAGCCCTGTGAAGCATGTCTCCTCCTTGCCTCTGCTATGTTGCCAAGCCAAGAAGCAACTGTGTAGAAATTGGAGGGCTTGTTGTTGGCTGGAGGTCACCAAAAATAGAAGATTCAAGAATGTTAATGTGCAAGGAGTGATGATGAATTCCAAAACATTTAAAAAGAGGACCATTATCATAGTCAGTGTCAAGAAAGAAGACGCCCACACTCAGCCCTTTAGTACCATTGTCTAGAACAGCTGCAACAGCAAGAGTAACAACAAGCAATTCTGACTTTGGGAGAGATTCCACCCAATCCATTGTTTCACCTAAAGGTCTTCAACCGTCCCACCCCAGAATCTCACCATCATGCACCATCATTTTTACTCTCAGCCTTCAGGAGGGGAACTGTAGCCCAGGACATGGCTGACAGCTTCACTTGGAGAAGACTTACTCAGTGCCCTCTAAAGTATGTGGTCTTCGCTTTCCCTGAAGTGGTTTGCCTGCCAGGCTTCTGTGGTTCCAAAACAGTGGTATCTGCTAACCCTGTATTCACCTAAGGGGGCATGTTGTCTCTACTCTGAACTAATTTCCATGCCTGTCCTGCTGCCCAGTTACCTCCCCCTTTTTAGGACCTCAGTTTTCTCGTCAAGAGGTTGGCCTAAGTTGGCTGTTAAGTTCTTTGCACATTGTGTGTCCCATGACATTTGGAAAGTACTCGGCTTGGGATCTCGTGCCAGCTTTTGCCTGCTCTTACCAGAGCTTTCCCCACTTTAGGTGCCCAGACCAGAGACCTTGAAGCCATCCTTGATTCTTCTCTCTCTCTCACACACACCCTTTGTCTAATCCAGCTGCTGATGCTGTCAACTCCACCTTTAAAATGTGTCCCATATCTGGGGCGCCTGGGTGGCTCAGTTGTTAAGTGTCTGCCTTTGGCTCAGGTCATGATCCCAGGGTCCTGGGATCGAGCCCCGTACCGGACTCCCTGCTTGGCGGGTAGCTTGCTTCTCCTTCTCCCACTCCCCCTGCTTGTGTTCCCTCTCTCACTGTGTCTCTCTCTGTCAAATAAATAAATAAAATCTTAAAAAAAAATGTATCCCACATCTAAACACTTTTGACCACCTTCAACCCCCTAACCTTCATCTCTCACCTGCAGTATTGCCCCAGCCTCACCATTGGTCTTTCTACTCCTGCCCACTTTGGTCAATTCTCAACTTTGCAGCCAGAGTGATCCCATTACAGTGTGAGTCAGATCACATCACTCCAATTAAAACCCATCAAGCGCCCTATTTCACTCAGAGTAGAAGCCAAACACCTTCCAGAGCTTTTAAGACTCCTGCCTCAGGGCCTTTGCACTTGTTGTTTTCCTTGCTTCTACACTTTATGCCAAATGTCCACATAACTCACTCCCTCACCTCCCTTGAGAATTTATTCAACTGTCACCTTCTCATTTGGGTCTACCATGGCAACCCGACTTAAAATGGCAATGCCCCCTACATTCCCTATCCCTCAGCCCTGCTGTACATCCTCCATAGTACTTCTATCACACCATGTGTTGCATTTGTTTTCTCCCTACCTCAATTAGAATATTTGATCAATGAGAACAGGGATTTTTGTTTCTTTGCTGCTGTATCCCCAATGCTTAGAACATAGTCTGTTGTTCTTGGAAGACACTTGGAAGGCTCTGAGAACTATTTAACTGGATTCATGAAATGAGGAACTGCAAGTTCTTTCTTGCACGGAAGTATGGAGGTAGAGCAGTTTATACTTTCCTTCCCTCCTTCCTCAGTCTCATTCCCTTATCTTAGCTTACATTTGCTGCTCATTTCTTAAACGTGATATTTCTTGGAAGTGGCATGAGGAGGGACCACATTCCAGTGGCAGTCTGCAGGGCTAGTCCTTGGACTAGAAGTATACCTCATATTACATAACACTGCATTTCTCTAGTGACAAATTCACTCCAGCCTCTCTTCTGTGTCTTGAACTTATTTGTATGGCTGGCATTCTTAGCTCATGTTAGAACTTGCCTGTTTGGGAAGCCAAAATTGAGATTTGGGATTCAATATTTTGAAAGTCCATGACAAATACCCAAATAAATCCATCCAAAATGAGCTTCCAGTCCTCTTTAGTTTTGAACTTCAAATCCAAACGTCTTTTGAACATCTAAGTGGAGAGGTTCAATAGGAAGTTAGATATATGTGCCAAAGTCTGTAAGGAATGAAAAAAATGGTCTGTTAAAAGAGTCATAATGATGAGAGCCTGTATGTAGAAACTTGAGGTTGAATCAGATGTAAAAAGTATTTAAATATAATCTCAATTACTCCCTACCTCGCTCACTCTTTCATTCATTTATTCACTCAATATCCATGTGACACAGTCTCTTCATGGAGTAACCTTCAAACAAACACAGCAACCAAAACTAAACTTAAAAATGATTTTTACTTTTATTTAAGTTCAATTTAATTAACATATAATGTATTACTAGTTTCAGAGGTAGTATTTAGTGATTCAGCAGTTGCATATAACACCCAGTGCTCATTCCATCAAGTGCTCCCCTTACTGCCCATCGCCCAGTTACCCCATCCCCCTCCCACCTCCCCTCCAGCATCCCTCAGTTTGTTCCCTATACTTAATAATCCCTTATGGGTTTGATTAGAGAAGAGGATCCAGAAGATCCACAAAGCATCCCACCCCCCAGCTTCCTTCTCTTGCTCCTAGGGAGGGTACCACACACCCAGAAAATGAGTTCTTCTTTCTCTCACATTGGGATTTCCTGGTGAACAAAATTCCCCACTTCATTATATGTTACAGTGACAAAGAGAGACAGTGAACCAATAGTTGTAAGTAGCTCAGAACTCCTATGGAGATATGAAGAGAGTTACGCTCTAAAACAGAAGTTCTCAACACGATCTATATATTACCACCTGGGGCTATTTTTTAAAGTACTGTTATCCATACCCATCCTAGATAATCAAATTTAATTGGTCCAGCATAGGCCTGGTAATAATTGGTTTTTAGAAGCTCCCCCAGTTTATTCTTCTGTGTAGCCAAGGTTAACAATGAATGGCCTAAACAAAAACTGTAACCTAGTTTATTTGTTAGGCCACCAAAATGCAGTGATTTTAAGTTGAGATTTAAGTAATAATGAACAGATGAAGTGAGAAGTAGAAAGATGTGAGGGAGCATTCCAGGCAATGGGTATAGCCATGAAAACCATGCTAGAATGGAAGTTCTGGTTTTAGAAAGCCAAGAGCAGCCTCTACAGCCATTTTAGCTGTTCTTTAGTGTGGAGGAGTTATGCCCAAAAGAAGAACGTTCCTGATTTCCCACAAAGCCATATAAGAAATGACCTAAAGAAACCATGAGAGACTCTGGACTCCAGGAACAAAACTGAGGGTTACAGAAGGGAGGGGGGTGGGAAGGTGGAATAATCAGGTGATGGATATTAAGGAGGGCACATGTGGTGATGAGCACTGGGTGTTATATGCAACTAATGAATTGTTGAACACTACATTAAAAACTAATGATGTATTTATATGTTGGCTAATTGAACTTAATAAAAAAATAAAAATAAAGTAGCTTCTAGAACACATAATAAAAAAAAAGAAAGAAAACACACCATCATATAGAGCTGGTCCTACCTCGGGACTGATTGGGTATGTACCTAACAAAGGAATAGGTCTTTTCACTTCCCTGAGTAGATACAGATTTAGTTCGCAATTTTTGCACATGTAACTACTGTGTTTGGGATTAATACCTCAGGACCCCTCAAAAGGAATGCTAATGAATATAATTCCACCTTGGGGCGCCTGGGTAGCTCAGTCGGTTAAGCGTCTGCCTTCGGCTCAGGTCGTGATCCCAGAGTCCCAGGATCGAGCCCCACGTTGGGCTTCCTGCTCAACAGGGAGCCTGCTTCTCCTTCTGCTCCTCACCTAGATCACTCTCTCTTGCTCTCTCGTGCTTTCTCAAATAAAGAAATAAATAAAATCTTTAAAATATATATATATAATTCCGCCTTGACTTTGAGTTTTCAGAGATAAAACCAAGACCCTCTGGGGACAGGATACTGGAACTATCCCATAAAAAGGTGTTCATCCTGAGCAGTTAACCTATTTGGTGAGACAAGAGGTAGAAAATATCACATTAACAAAGAAAATGCAGGATTTGACTTTCATATTACTAAAAGCTACAGGAAAGAATGACCTTTATTACACTTTTCCCCATCTTCTGAGGAGCAGGGGCCATATCTCCATAGTAATTTTAACCCTCACAGCCTCTGAACAGAGTTTTGTTCATAGTATAATTATGTCTGGGCCACAGTTTGATTGGTGTGCAAATCTCCATCCCCCCCTCCTTCTAAAAATTTTTTGTTTATCTTTGGCTTTTGTCCTTGTCTTCCAATTGCTAATGGTTTGGGAGAATTAATGGCCCAGGAGATAAACAGGTTTTGTTTCTGAGCATAAAGGCTTTATGGTCCTGCCAAAGAATTCTTTTTCTACACTATGTATTTCCCTCTTTTGCTGATGATGAAAATGATGCTTGCAGGAAATATTCATCTTCTCGTATGCCTTATGCAAGTCATGCAGGAAATAGAAATTAGAATTACCTTAAATCCTTGCACCATATTGTGTCTTTACTTCAACCGTTATGGTATCAGGGACAGGGGAGAGGGAGAGGAAAGTTGTTAAAATAACGTGAACTTGGAGTAGAACTTGCCAACATAAACATCTTTTGAATTTCTTCTTTACTCTGAAATGAATCATTTGAAACAAATCACCCTGTCATAACACATATTTTGTTTTACCAGGCCAAAGAGAAGGATTTATTTTCAAACTGGAGCAGAAATTTGGGGTCACAAACAAAGCTTAGAAGTGTTTAGTGCTCCCAGAACATTTGATGCCACCTCTTTGAATTCATATAGTCAATAAAATACATATATTCAACTCATCTAGTCAGTATATTTTAAAGCAGCTCACCTTTGTATATACCTTTGTATATACACATGCAAGCATTAACTTCTCATCAGTTGCCTTGAGGGATGGATGGGATACTGATGGAGCTGCTTTCACTAGAAAATATTTGCAAGGTAACTTTGCTTTTGAAATAGTAGAGAGAGAAAGTAATTTTCTTTTATTTTGTAAGTATTTGGGTACTTGTTACGAAACAGATACTTGGAGATATGGATAAGACATGATATGTGGCCTTGAAGAGCTTTTATCTGAGCTGGGCCTTGGAGCATGGGTAGGAGCCAGCCAGAAGGAAGGAAGAAAGGGTATTCCAGGTTGGTGGGGGGGTGGAAATAGCATGTTCAATGACACAGAAATGTGCAAAACTCTAGAAAGTTCCAAGAGGAAGGAGATCTTCAGAGTATTTGGAACACTTGATTCATGTAGAAAAAGATGGAAGTCAAGTCTAAGATGATGAATCAGGAGGCAGCAGAGTATAGTGGTTGACAGCACAGTCTGGCCTGAGGTCAACTCCTGGCCTCTTCATTGAATAGCCTTACTATCTGCACCTTTTTCCCTCATCTGCAAAATTAGGATGATAATAGTATCTCATGGGGGCTGAGAATAGTGCCTGGCCTGATTGCCAAATTAAAGCAACAGTTTATCCTGAGATGATGAGGACTAATGCTAAAATGATGTCAGTGGGAAAGAAAGGAAAGGCCAATAGCAAGAGATGTTTCTCAGGTGTATTTAAAAGGCTTGTCAAATGATTGGATTGGGGTGGGTGAGGAATAGAACAGGAAGGAAAAGGTCAAGAATGGCAATTGCGTTTTTAACTTGAGAAACCCTAGATGGTAGGGCCTGTGGTTGAGGTCAGAATATAGAAGGTGGAGATCTATTTCTATCATGTTGTGTTTAAGGTTCCCACATACCAACCAGGTAGAGGCCTCTGTTAGAAATTAGTAATAAGAGTTTGGAGTTTGAGAAATAATAAAAATAATAAACACAGTTATCAGTATAGAAATGGTCATTGAAGTCAAAAAGGAACTTTAAAATGTGAATATGTAGAGCAGGTTTTCTCAGCTTTGGTGCTATTAACATTTTGGGGTGGCTAGTTCTTTGTAATGCTGGGGGGTGGGGGGCTAGCCTGTACATTCCAGGATATTGAGCTATATCCCTCACCTCCACCCACTAGATGTCAATGGCTCTTTCCCCCTTTGTCAACAAACAAGGATGTCTCCAGATATCACCAAAAGCCCTCCCCCATCCCCAGGGCAGGGAATGTGGTGGAGACTGGTCCCTTGTTGAGAACCTCAGGTGCAGAGTGTGGAGGGGGAAACTTGGGCAAATTATGTTCAGTTTCTGAATACATTAATTGCAAATAATCGTAGAAGTAACATAGATGTTGTAAGAGGCATTCTGAAGCAGTCAAGTGCTGAGCAAATGGTACTTACTATGATTAGCCAAAGTTGAAAAATCCTTGTGTATTATAGGTGAAACGGTGGGATTTTGGGGAGCCTTTCTTGTTATAGGAGTGGTTTGGGTCATTACAAAGGATATTCATCCATCTTCACTAGTGTGGGCAGTTCCTCCTCACCTCACACACATGCTCAATTTCAGATGGCGAAGCCAAGGCTCCAAATCCTAAACTGCTCTTAGTCAAGGCTGCACTGGCTGTTTAGCTGGATGAAGTATTTCAAGTCCCTCCTGTATTCTCAGCTTCTCAATTCTTTCTGCTCCTCCTCTATCCCCAATAGGGCAAACTGATGCTAATGTCAGACAACATGTCCACGGCTATTCATGAATCTTGGTTGTCATAGTTGCTGAACATGAGATTTGTGATATCATATATCTTGGTGTTACTAGGAAATATTTTTAAAAAGGCAAACAAAAACAAAGTCAGACCCTGGGTCCTGGTTTTCAACATCAATAAATAATTCCCTGTATTCTCTTTCACACTAGGCCCTTTTCCACATACAGTTCAGCTATATCTCAAAGGAGGGGCCTTAAGGACCAAATGGCTCCTGTAAATCAAGGAACTTGCTGTAGAAAATGGCATAATCTCTATCTAGAAACTATTCCCCACAGCCTTTTGCCTTGGAGAATAATCATTAGTGAAGCGGGAACATTGCTCTTCTTATTTTAAATCTGTTTCTCCTCTTGGATGTACCTGAAAGTTGTTGGTCTTTTTGTGTGTTTTTTGTTTGTCTCTTTATTTTTCTCCCCCCACTTCCCAAGGAGCCGAGATATACTTCCTGCAACTGAGAGTCACTGTTCACTCAACCAACAAAATCTGGCCTCCAGCTAAGGTAGAAGGCAACTGGCTGTGAGTGCCTCAACCTGTTGAACCTGCAAAGGCCCCACCTCCCACACCACTGGCCATCGCATGGAAAATTCCTGGGCACAGAAGGGTCAGCCTACTGACAAGGAATCAGCCAGCCGTGCTCCTCTGGGCACAAGGACCTTGGCATCTGGCCAACCACTGTCATTAAAAGTGGGGGCTTTTATGTTAGTTTTTCTTAAGTTCATGTTTCGGGCAGCTTTTTATTATGATGTGATTTTTTTTTCCCCCCAAGGCCAGGCCTCCACCCTCACATCTTTGGTGGAATGTGTTAATAATTTGCTCTAGGGAGATGAAAGCCTCTTTGATACAAGTAGAATAAACACATGGAACACTGCTCAAAGGTCTAATTTCCACAATAGGAGCCCAGTTTGGGGACTGAGAATTGGACAGAGAGAATAGTCTCATTTCTGAATCACTTTTCTCCCCCAGTGTCCCTCCTTTGCCTCTGCAGCTCTTTCCTGACTTGTCCAGCTTAGGACAATGCCAGCCTGTGCTCAAGGACTCTTCAGACAGTCGGCAGCCAACAAAGGCCATCACTAACTGTTGTGGTAAATCCCTACACAAGTCCTGAAACAGACTGTAAAGGCAATTTCCTTCTGCATGGGGTTACTTTGTGTGAGCCAAGGATCTTTCTAAGTGCTAAATTAAGTGCTTGCTTCATGAAATCATAACATATTAGAGTGGAAAAGACATCACTGAGTCCAACCTCTTCATTTTATAGATGAGGATGTGAATGCCCAGGAAGATTACATGACTTGTCTAGAATCACACAGGTCTTCCAAATCCCAGCGTGGATTGTCCTCAGACCTGTGCTGTTATAATCCCATGGTTCCCAAGGACGGGCAGAAGTCAAAACAAACAAACAAACAAAAACCCTTTTCAGGATTTCTCTAACTGCCTCTTTCTGTGCCCATCCCCATTCTGAGGTGCTTCTCCCACCAAACTCTGGGCACCACCTCAGGAGCCCATGAGCTCTCTAGAATCTCACTCAATTGCTTGATCTCAGTGGTCTGGCATGCTGGAGGGGTCTTACCCATGGTTCTCCAAAGCCTGCATCCTACACCCTCAAGGCCCTGTTTTCTGAAGCCAAATGAATTCCCAAAAAGCCATCCCAGCAGATAGTGAGTCAATGTACTACCATCTCAGACCCCAGGCAATTCATAGAAATTCCTCTTCATTCATAGAAATTCATTTGAACATCCTGAAGCCAGCCTGGAGAAGACTTGAACATGGCTGTGGTTAGTATGTCTTGGTGACCTTTGTACTTGAGGTTCTTTGAAGTTTTGTTTTTGATATTCATTCATTGGTAGATTTGAGTACTTCAGAGGAGTTGGTTTGAGGGCAACTCAGAGTCTGGTGGAGAGTCCCAGTTAAGGTTTCCAGAGGCCAAGGTCCAGGAAATGCTATCAACTATGCTTGACCTTATGAAGCTATGTAACTTCCCTGTGCTCTGCCTTCCCAACTATAAAATGGGGTTAAAACCTGCTCTAGGGGTGCCTGGATGGCTCATTCATTAAGCATCTGCCTTTGGCTCAGGTCATGATCCCAGGGTCCTGGGATTGAGCCCCATATCAGGCTCCCTGCTCGGCGGGAAGCCTGCTTCTCCCTCTCCTGCTCCCCTTGCTTGTGTTCTCTCTCGCTATGTCTCTGTCAAATAAATTAATTAAAAATAAATAAATAAATAAATAAATAAATAAATCTTTAAAACCTGCTCTAACAATTCTCAGGATTGATGTGAATCTAATTAGACAATAGATATTAAAGTACTTCTTTAAGTAACTGGATAGAAAAGAGTCTTATTATTTATGGTGGTGTATTTTTCATCTAATAATTTTATGGATTCATAAGCAATGCATAAATAATCTTACTTATGGTGCCTGTTTCATTAATGGCAGACTCCTACTTTAAGCTTCATTCCATGCAGCACGAATTCATGTGTTTTTCTACATTATTATGATGAGTTTTCTATGTAAAGGTCTGCAAGACTTTTTTTTCTGAGGCACCCAAATATCCACTTTTCAGCCACTTTGATCCAAAGGTTATTCCATCATTTCCTTTCCAAAGCTTGAAACATGACAGTAATCCTCTTTTCATCCAAATTGTGTAGCTTTGATCTTCATTATCTTAACATTCAAAATATATAGATTTTTTTAATCATCAAAGTCATAAAATGTGTTTTGGCCCAGACACCTCAAGAGACTGAGTTTACTTATTCAGTTTCTCTGTCAGATTTTTCCTTTGTAGCAATTTCCCTGAGTGTCCTGAGGCCACATTCCTCAGACATGTCCTCCTCCTCAACTGCTATCCTCCTTATCCTTCTCCCTCAATGCTGTATACTTAGTCCTCTCTAGAACACAGAGTTCAAGGAATATTTGAGAAAAATCCCACTTATGGGCCAATTGTTTAATTCCTTATGGCTTCATTTCATCTCAAAAACAGAATTTAATTTGTGTTTCTAAATTGATACCCTTTCCAAAGTTGAAATGTCCCTGAGAAAAATTAGCAGTGCTTTTAATCCACTGGGAATTAGTGGCATCTTGACCCTTAATACTTGGCAGCCATGACAGTTTGAAACTTCTGCCTGAAACTTCTTACTGAAATCAGCTCCTTGACCATTTATGTTCAACAAAATAGTAATACTTTTTATTCTGTCCCCGAATCATACCCTTGCTACATGTGCTTTGAGAATAAACTTCCTTCCTCAGTTACCCCCATGGAGAAATGACCCGCAACATGCTGCTCTTCAGAGCCTCAGAAACCTAGGTGCTGATGCCAAATAGGTAGGGAGAACAAAAGTAAGTCACCAAGAGAGCACCAGAAAGAGAGATGGGTAGCTTCTCTTGACCCAGCTATGGAGTTGCCTTTGAAGCCCTGGGAAAACCAGTCATTTTTATGCGTGTGCTGCCTCTACCTAAGCTGTGTCCCCCAAGCTGCTAAGCAAAATGGTGTGTGGTTTCTAAATCCAACTCAGTGAACCGCAGGCTACCGATTAGCTTGAGATTAATTAGTGATGTCCCACAGAAACAGAGAAATCCCACTGACCTCCAAAGAGGGTGTGTGAATTCATTCTTGCTTTTTAGCTTGCTTAAAAGAGACAAAGCATTCTGTAAAATGTTAACAAGGTCCAGCCTTGGGGATTTACAACTGTTTACCCCGAACTGTTGCTCCCGCTGCTAGTATGTCTTGTCCCTTACCCAAGTCCTGCCCTTGTCTCATCCTCCCCTGACCTGATACAATACGAGAATGTCAATATGATGACCCTAATAATGGTCCCTTTGTGTTTATATCATTGCTTTTCACCCAAAGATCCTTCAGCATATAAAGTCACAAAGCCAGGATCCCACTGACATCTGTATCAGCCTGCTGTGCTTCTGGAACGTGGAACACAGGCTTGTTAATTCGTATGAGACTGATGATAGAATACATTTTCCCCACGTGTGGCATGGCAGGAGTTAAGTGATTAGTGTGAGACCAGAGAGGGAATAAATTGTGGCAGAATTCAGCCTGTTTCACAGTAAGCTCTGTCTGTGCAGTTATCTTCAGAAGTCACCCTCTGGTAAGCACCAGATAAATTCTGTTGATACTCACTATTAATTGATAACTGGCTGGGACTTTCCACTACAAGAAAATGGCAAAACAATAGCATTCCTTTGACCTGTACTTTTCTTCTGAATCAAATTAACTCTGGGGCCAGCCCTTTGAGGCAGTCAAATGCCTTCATTTGTTCAATATGAATTTATTAAATATCTGCTTCCTTTATGGTCTCATATATGGGGAAACAAAAGTACCTTCGCTGCAAGAAACTAGGTGTCTCACTGGAAAGAGAAAAGATCCAAATGTGGAAATAATAGTTCCAGGCAGTACACAATTAAATGCCAAAACTGGTCGCTCACTTAATGGGTGCCGTGGGGTCCCCAAGAGAGAAGAATGAATGGGAGACAAAGAGGTCTGGGAAAATTCACAGAAGAGTGAACACATTTCTGGGATTTAATGAATGATTAAAACTTACACAGTAAGCTGGGGAACAGACCAGTGTTCTAGGCAGGAAGCACTACTGAACATACCACGTCTTTACAACAGCCTAAACAAAATTTGGGTAAGGTGAAACAGAAGAGACAGAGCCTAGTAGTGGGGGTCACCTGACTGCTGGCCTGTGGCCAGGGAACTGGTGATCTCTCTCTCACAAGTTGGTCACGGCCTGGTACACTCCAAGGCTGACCCACACTCTCCTCAGCAAGCCTTGCCTACCAATCCAAGGCCCTCTGAGTCTCTGTAGCATCTCCCATCCAAACCTAGCCTCTGCTTCATCACCCTTCATGTTACCACAGAGGGCCCCAGGAGGTTCACAGGCTTTTCACACAGAAACCAAGGCACAAAACCTCAGGGCCTCCACTGCCTGAGTACTTTATACTGCAGACTGGTTTAGAGGCAGCTGGAAAGTTAGTTTCTTTCTGGGATCCTAAGAAAGTGAAAGCCAGCTTTCTTTGCCATCAGCCCTCCCTCTACCTATTCAAATACCTCCTAGGCCACAAAGGCTTTTTTTTATCTGACTTTTCCCTGCCCCCACCCCCTGTCAGGAGCAGGACTCTCCCCCTGCATCCTATCACTCTCCCACCATAAAACAGCAAATTCATGGCCTTACTGTCCTGGAAGAATGATTCTTTTCTACCCCATGGGAAGAACCAATAGAGTGTCCGAATCTTGGTTTCTTAAAGGAGAAAGATAAATTGTTTTCTTGAAAATCTACTCTCAAGACAATAGCCTTAAAAATAAGTTCTATTTTGGACACCAGAAGCTGACTATTATCTGAGTTTTTATAATTGGAAAAGTCTATTTTTTAAATCCAACTCCTCCCATTCCCCACTCCCCCAGTGAGGCCCATTTACAAAGATACCACCACTTTTGAGCATGCCTAGTCAAAAGGAGAAAATAAAGAAGTCCAAAAGCAAGAAAATAGCACATTCACATTTTCCAAAGTTTTAAATGACATATGGAAGGAAAGTTAACAAGATTTCTTAAACTAATCCAGCCCCGGTGAGATTTCCGAGACATGGAAACTTGGTCTACCTAGTCACCCAAACACCTAAGTGTTTGTTTTCTGTAACATGAAAGCTACATAGGAAATTATGCAAACCATTTGGAAAGAACATGTTCCTTCAGCAGAATGGGCCCTTTCCTTTCCAGATCTAACTTTTGCTTTTAGGTAACTTGTTTATGTTCCAAAATACCTTCAGTGTTAGGAGCACAATAGCCATCAAGACTTATTTTTAGATAGCACCACCCTATATTCTGAGACTCTTTTCACTCTGCTTTACCAAGAGATCTTATCTATTACATTTAATCTGTCCATGGACTACACAAACACCTGATTCACAGCCCTTTGGCAATTACTGGTCTAGTGGTGACCACAATCTATAGAAAATTTTAATGAATTATAATTGAGTCTCTGAAATATGTAGGCCTCTACATAAAATTCAGTTCAGACTAATCAACTGCCATGGGTTGAACTGTGTCCCCCACAAAATTCTTATGTTGAAGTCCTAACTCCCAATGTGACTGTAGTTGGAGATAAAGCTTTTAGGATGTAATTAAGGTTAAATGAGGTCATAAGGGTAGGGGTCCTATTCTGATAAGATTGGTAGCCTTACAAGGCTCTCTTTCCTCTCTTCCACATGTAAGAAGGAAAGGCCCTGTGAGAACACGGTGAGAAGGCAGCCATCTACAAACCAGGAAGAAAGCCCTCACCAGACCCTGCTAGGACCTTGATTTGAACTTTCCAGCATCTAGAACTGTGAGTAAATAAATTTCTGTTGCTTAAGCCATCCAGACTGTGGTGTTCTGTGGCAGCCAGACTAATACACTAATCAACACACAGGATAAGAAAGTTTGTTCAGGACAGAAAGAAAGAAAGAGAGAAAGAGAAAGAAAGAAAGAAAGGAAGGAAGGAAGGAAGGAAAGAAAGAAAGAAAGAAAGAAAGAAAGAAAGAAAGAAAGAAAGAAAGAAAGAAAGAAAGAAAGAAAGAAAGAAAGAAAGAAAAAGAAAGAAAGAAAGAAAGAAAGAAAGAAAGAAAGAAAGAAAGAAAGAAAGAAAGAAAGAAAGAAAGAAAAGAAAGGAAAGAAAGGAAAGAAAGAAAAAGAAAGAAAGAAAGAAAGAAAGAAAAAGAAAGAAAGAAAGGAAGGAAGGAAGGAAGGAAGGAAGGAAGGAGGGAGGGAGGGAGGGAGGGAAGGAAGGAAGGAAGGAAGAAAGGAAAAGATTCAGCATCATCTTCAATACCATATTAGAGGTGTGTGTGTGTGTGTGTGTGTGTGTGTGTGTGTGTGTAGAGAAGATACTTTATTTTGCTCTGAAGTATGCGCCTGGATTTGTAAACATGTTTACTGAGAGTAAACTCTCAGTGGTTTCTGCATGTTTATTTTGACTGACTGCCAGAACACAGCAGTTTCTGGAATAGAGCTGCGGAATATGTACTAGCCTAGTATCGAGTGTTGCTAGAGCTTTTTTGCAAATCATCTCTATGAACTTTAGATAATTTGGGTTAAAATATAAGGAATACTGTGGGTTACTCTTAAATAGGATGTTGATAGTAAAGAGGCTCATTCATTCATTCATTTATTTTAAAAAGAAAGCGGTAACAATTGGGGCAATTAGAAAGGGAGTTCTCCTTTCCTTGTTTCTAGTTTTTAAAAAAGCACGTATATGGTTGTACATTTAGTTGGAACTAATACCTTTAGCTGCTTTACCTCTAGTAAGCCTCACAGCAACCTGAGGAGGCAGATTCTATGCTGCCTCTGCCACTTTCTATTCACATGACCTTAGGCTTTAAACTGGTTTTGCCTCAGGTTCCACACTTGGAAAATGGGGACAATATTAATACCTTTCTGTAAGGTTGTTGTGAAGATTACATGCAGTAAAGTCTATAGAACAATATCTGGTATAGAGTATCAGCTCAATCAGTGGTAGGCATGTCAGCATTATCATTACTATTATTTTTATTATAATGGTTATGTTATAGATCTGAAAGCTAAGTCTCAGAGCAATCAAGGGTCCTGCCTGAAATCACATAGCTAGTAGATGACAGATCCAAGGTTCAGATCCAGATCCATCTGATGTCCAAGTCCGTGCTCCACATTGCCCACCACCTTACCCTGTCTCCAGCCAACTGAACATGGGCACTGTGTTCTTTCTTATGAACACAGAGCTGAAGAATACTCAGTTGACTAGAACTCCTGTCTTATTCAGCAGAGGAGTCCTTGCTTTTGGACAGAGCTGGACCTTTCCTTCCAGGGGTCAGCAGCTTGGGTCACTGCCTCAGAGCAGCAGTGCAGAGCTGCCTTAATCTTTCTCTGTCTAGCTTGCAGCCTCCCTTCTCCTCAACCACCTCCTGTATGCTGATAAATCAAAGCAATAGCAACAAAATGGAAAGACTAAATACACATTTCTTTAAGGATCATATGAAAGGGGATTTTTCTTTTTCATTAAACATTTGATAACAACATCTTAGGCTTTTTGATGTTACTTTCCCATATTTTGGACTGGATAAAAGCATGTGACTCATAGAAATGACCATGGGAGGAAAAGCAAATGAGTCACCTTGCCCAGCCCATCTGGAGCTTCCCGTGGCCATGCCCCTGGGAGCAGCATCCCTGCGGGCCAATCCAGCCAGCACTCCTCATGCAGCAGTGGGGGCTGCATAGGACAGGGGTTTCCTCCAGAGACATTGGAATCTCAGAAAAGGAGTGAGTCAGGGAAAGTTAAACATCAGAGCCTGAAGGAGTTACCCTGTAACTTTTCCAAAAAACATTTACTGCTATCAGCTTAGAGGTTTCTTGTCCATGTTTCATCACTTCCAATTCCCAGGTACACCCCCACGGCAGAACACTCCTCAGTGCTATGCACACTTCAAAGAGTTGCCGTCCATGGTACCCTCCTGCCCTTTTGAGCAAGCTCAAGGCACTTAGATTTGTGTATCTTTCCAACAGATAAATCTCTGTTCCCTTTCTTGTTGTTATTGCTCTATTGGAATCTGTCCAGCATGTATCCTTCTGGTACAAAAGTGCCCTGGTTAAGCCCACACTCCTGGCCTTTGGAGTTGGGAGTTGGAGAGAGAATTGCTACATCCCTCAGCCCACTTTGCCTCAGGTCTTTTGAAATGTCCTCCTTTTATTCATCTAGTGAGGAAACCACATTTAAAAACCTAAGCTGCTGTCCATTTTTGTGCAACCTCAGTCTCTCTCTCGGTGTGCTGTTTCTCTACGTTCATGCCTTGTTTTTCTCAGTTCCAACTTTCATTCCTGGGAGACCTTAAACTTGAACTCCTGCAGCCCTAATTATTTAGCTTATGGACTTTGGGCAAGTTGATCCGTCTGTCTGAGCCTTAGTTTCCGCATCGGGAACAAGAAGATAATAGTTCCGATTTCCTAGCATTGGGTGAGAATTTATAGCTGGGTGAGTTAGGACCATGCTGGTCCTCTCCAGTGGGCTTCTTGCAGCCCACATCATCCAATAACTTCTTTTTCTCCCGGGACAATTCCCCTTGATAGTCATTCAAGGTGATTTAAAAAAAAAATTTCCACTCATATCTCTCAGAAGAGATATTTTTTTCTGTCTTTACCAGGATTTGTGATTATGCTATTTCTTTATTCTCTGATACCAAGGGCTGACTTAAGTCTAAAATTGAACCAGTAGCTTATTCCTCTCACCGGAATCAAGACTAAAAATGAAAAATAAAAATAAAAATGAAAAATAATGTCATTTCTTTTGTTGGTATTTTTACAAATCCACTTCAGACTTCTCTCCCACAGAATTTATGCAACTTCTATATAAATGCAGACATGTGAATTGAAAAGCAATAAAAAAGCTGCCATTACATGCACAAGTAAATTTACCAGGAACATTAAAACCCTCAGGTGACTTAAAAAATAATTCTTTAATCTCTGCTCAGTTAAGAAAAAAGCAAACAAAAGATATAAAGCTCTCAATATAATGTTGTACTTTCATTTTGTGACCGTTAATTTGCCTTAGGTATGTTGATTTTTTTCACCTGTCCAGGGTATTAAGAGATAATTTCTTTGTAGACAATTGGCCTGGTTTTAAGTTTGATAATCTATTCCTTCTTTTTAGAATGACAGACAGACTTTTAACACTCAACTCTTAGATATTTGTGCAGAGCTCTCCAAAGAAACAAAGCAGTTATAACTATCATTTAAAATTCACCCAACAATCTCCCCTTCCAAGTAAGTTAATATTCCAAATGCCAACTGTGGAACAATTTCAAATTCAACTAAAAGAAACACAAAGGAGCTGTATTGGGATCTCTCTTTTATTTAAGGTGGGTTTTGTTTTGTTTTGTTTTATTTTGTTTTTATAGCTACACACCAAATCTACCCTACCTCACTCCTCTCCCCCAAATAGCCAATGGTCAACAACCATAAAGTAGGTTATATTTCTGTAAACTGTTCTGCTATCAACCCAAGGACTGTTCTGTTGGTTGAGGCCTGCTTTTCTGTAAAGTGCTCTTAGTCCATAAAAACAATTTTAAGATTACAAGCCCAGCAAGCATTAATCCTAGGAAGAAATAGGAAAGCAAAGTTTTCACATTCAACAGCCAGTGTTCCGGATAGATTATCATCCCTATTCAGACTATGAATTATGACTAAACAAATGATTAGGCTAAAAATAAAATATGTATCTCAATTCTTTCATAATTAGATCATTACTTCTGTGGAGAAAGGAAGTTTCAGATAGAATTGGCTAGTAGTTTTCACCATGATTAAAGCATAGTCTAACAACTGCTGACCCAAATCAATCTATTGAAGTCAGTTGTTGTTATTAACATATTGATGACAAGATATAAAATATCGAAAAGATTAAATCATTATGCAGACCAGAGAAAGCAGGTGTAAGCCCCTTTGGAGGCCAGGCAGCTGAGTGAGTGAGGCAGACTGGAGGGTGAACTGGAGAGCTGGCCTCTGGGTAAGGGGACAGCTGTTACTTCATTCCAGCAATATCACGTCAAGTGGAAATGCTGGTCCAGAAGATCTGTGCGATCTTCTGATTTTTTGAAGAACCACAAAATAAGAGATTTTTTTTTTAGTGTGAACTCTGCTTATATTCAAATTTTTAAGCTAATTTGAATTTTTAAAGGATTCACTACCAGCCCAAAGGAACCAGAGCTGGGGATAACATTCAGCTTCTGTGCTGCTAATATGTGATCTTTAATTTAAATTATATGGCAGACACTGGCTGGTTGCTGACTAAACTTGTTTCCTCTCCTTTGTGAGCACACAGCTAAATTCTATTTCTCAGTCTCCCTTACAGTCAGCCCAAAAGAATGTGGGTGGAAGCAATGGCCGTCACTACCATGCTCTATCCTCCACTCCCTCACTTTCCTCCCTTCTCTGCCAGCCCAATGCAGAGGATCCAGGATGACCCCAGAGTCCCAGAAGATGGCATAACCTCCAGATGTAAGGACTCCAAACGCCCTCATGGAGGAGACCCTCCCTCCCCATTCCTCCACCTCAGAGAGCCTTGCATTGGACTGTAAGATCAAGAAATAAACCTTTTTAAAAACCCTTGAAATATTGGGGTTTTTACAACATTTAGCTGATCTTGGTTAACACAGTTTAATAATTTCTCCATTATGTGTCAATAAGGGGGGTGGGGGTTGTTAGCCCAATTGGATCTTTAAGCAGTGAAACCTAAAAAATAATGAAACTGTTTTTTCATGCTGAAGAGGTACATGGAGAAATAATCCTAATATTTTAAGTCCACTTTGTTTTTTTGAGATCACAAATGGGAGTATGTTTTTATAACAAAACTGCTTCCATTAAGAAGCTTTACTGGTAGACATAATAAGCCTTCTCTCGGGATAAAATGCTCTTACAGCAAAGACAGGGTGAGTTAGAGATGACTGCATTGCACAACCATATCCTCAAGCCCTTTTCTTCTTCAGGTTATCTTTCACATTTTTGGCTGACCTAAAATCCTATCACTTCTTGAATAGCCTGAATAGCCATGTGTTGAGCAAAAATTATAGTGCTCCCTCCCTCTCTCTCTTACATTTAGTTTTTCTGTCTCTACCTATATAACTCCTATTTTTAGCATTCACCCCAGAGAGAAATACTAATGCATTAGAATGTTTTAACTATTCCTATTTAAAATCATTTCTTCTTTTGGAAATTTGAGCAATTTCTAAATCAGTAAAGAATGCACAGATAGCAAATAGGGAAAATATTGCTAAATGCAGTTTTATGACCCCTCTGCTTCATTCTCAGGATGAAGAATTCCATTCTCAACAACCCTTTGGAACATAGTAAAATTTTAAAAAATAGCAAAGTAGCCTTTGTAATGATGATAGACATTTTCTTTTTTTTTTTAATTAATTTATTTATTTGAGAGAGAGCACCAGGAGCCCATATGAGCAGGGGGAGGGGCAGACAGAGAGAGAGAATCTCAAGCGGACTCCCTGCTGAGCAGCGAGCCCAAGGAGCCCAACATGGAGCTCCATTTCAATACCCTGAGATCTTGACCTGAGCCGAAATCAAGAGTCAGACACTCAACCAACTGAGCCACCCAGGTGGCTCAATGATAGACATTTTCAAATGAATTAGTACACTGGACATATACATATATATCTAAATAAAATACTTGCAGAATCAGAAAGTAAAGTTTAAAAGTCAGTAGTGATATAGCCTGTGATTAGATTGGGCACCAAATGGGATATTAAGAGAGCAGTATAGAGCAGTAATAATCTTCTTATAATCACCATAAGTCAGACCCTTGGTAGAATGCCACATCCAGTTGTGGTTCATAGTGCAGAAGAAAATACAGTACTTGGTGAAAGTTTAGAGGAGGATCACAAATCTGATTAAGAGAATGATAAGATATACCCAGAGAAAGAAAACTTAAGCCACAGTTTCCAAGTATATGAAGGGCTTTCCTTCCTTTCTTTGGAGAGGGGGAAAAACATACAAGAAAAAATGGACACAGAAGGTACACAGATGGCCAATAGACATCAGAAAGGATGCTTATTACCATCACTAATCATCAGAGAAATGCAAATCAAAACCACAGTGTGATATCACCTCACACCCATCAGAATAGCTAAAATCAAAAAGACAAGAAATAATAAGTGTTGGTGAGGATGTAGAGATGAAGGAACCCTCATATGCTGTTGGTGGGAATGTAAATTGATATAGCCACTATGGAGGTTCCTAAAAAAAGGAAAAAAAAAAGAAATACCATATGATCCAATAATTTCACTATGGGATATTTATTCAAAAAAACCAAAAACACTAAATCAAAAAGATACATGCACCCCTACATTTATTACAGCGTTATTTATATAGCCAAGATATGGAAGCAACCTAAGTTTCTATCAGTAGACAAAGGGATAAGGAAAATGTGGTGTATACACACACACACACAGTAGAATATGACACAGCCATAAAAAAAGGATGAGACCTTGTTATTTGTAACAATATGGATGGACCTAGTGGGTATTATGCTAAGTGAAATAAGTCAGACAGAGAAAGACAAATACTTTTGTCTTCACTTTTATGTAGAATCTAAAAAACAAAAGAAATGAATAAACAATCAAAAAGCAGAATCAGACCTATAAATACAGAGAACAAATTGATGATTGTTAGAGGGAAAGGGGGTTGAAGGATGGGCAAAATGGGTGAAGTGGACTGGAAGATACAGGCTTCTGGTTATAGAATGAATAAGTCACGGGTATAAAAGGCACAGCATAGGGAATATAGTCAATGATATTGTAATACTGTTGTATGGTGTCAGATGATAGCTATGCTTTTGGTAAGCACAGCATAACATATGGAGAAATTGAATCACTATGTTGTACACCTGAAACCAATGTAACATTGTGTGTCAACTATACTCAAATAAAAAAAATTAAAAAAAATTTTTAAGTAGGCTCCACGCCCAATGTGGAGCCCAGCACAGGGCTTAATCTAACAACCCTAAGATCAAGTCCTGAGCTGAGATCAAGAGTTGGACACTTAACCAACTGAACCACCCAGGTGTCCCCAATAAGAATTCAGAAAAAAAGAAAAATGGACTCAATTTCCACTTTTTGGAGACTTGAATTAGACAGTGGCCAGACAGTGTTGGGGGAGCATTCCTGTAGCATTCTTGCCCACATCTGAAGAGTATATCTCTACTAATGTTACTGTACTGTTCTCTGCTCCTCATGCTGCCCACTGCCTAATTTAGATTACTGTCTGTTTCTTTTAGGGGTATGCCCCTCTCCCAAATTTGTAGGCATCATGAAAAGTGAGTTGCCTCCTCATCTCTTCAGTATTGACTTCGAGGTGGGCAGAACTGATAACCAAGACCTGGAAAAAATTAGTGATAATCAAAATAGTGACAAATATTTTTTGATTCTGTTCTATTCTTTATTTTGTTTATCATCCCAGTGGATACCCAGCATGACCTTACAAAGTGGGGCTTCTAGATAAGCACTATCATCCTCATTTTACTGATGAGGAAATGGAAGTATGGAGAGGTTAAGTAATTTGCCTTAAGTTATAGAGTGAGCAAAGGTGGAGCTAGGAGTTAAAACCAGGCAGTGTGGTTTTAAAATCATTTCATCTTAACTATGAGACCATATTGACAATGCTACATAATTATTAGGAATGGAAAGCATCAACCATCACTGCATTTTAAGTCACTTGTGAACTAGGCTCATCTCTGCAAGCCAACCTTGAATAAAAGATCTGTATGAGATATAGGTGGCTGAATCATGAAAAAATTCTGGTTTTAAGGCATTGTTTGCCAGTCCTTGGACTGGGAAAAATATGAAGAAATGTCTAAGAAGATCTAGATCAGTTTCTGAATACTGGGAAATGACCTGAGGATGACAAAGATCAGAGACAAAGCATGAGACCAAACCAAAACTGAGTATCTTATACATAATTTTGGTACTATCAGGTTGACAAGCAAAGCTTTATAAGTCAGACAATCATGGGTTTCATTATTTCCTTGATTATTCTGCTTCTGGTTTTCATAGCTTTTAGAAGTCTTTTGCCAATTAAAAATAAGAAATTTCATCAATTAACTGGCTTGTTTTGAGGCTAAGGGGTAGAGGACCCTAGATGATGCATGAGGTAAAAGGAACAACAAAAAGAAGAGGATTTTGGTTTTGCCCACACTTGAACTCTAGAGGGAAGAAAGAAAGAGTAGGTTCATAAGTGGTTATAGCAGAGGAGGTCAACGTGGAAGAATCCCAAGGGGTGGGAGACACTCAAGTCAGGGACTGCTTGACTCAGAAATCATTCCATGAAAGACTTTCCCTTTGGAGTGGCGCTCATGTGTACCAACCTTGGAGGGCATTGAGTTTCATAGAGGAAGTTGTTCCCTTTTACCTTCACACATACTCAACTTTTCATCAGAACTGAATATGTCACAAAAGCTGTGGAATGAAGATCATCTCCTTTCCCTGTACAAACCCATCAAGGAAATAGGTCCTCTCAAGAAGAGACTTCCTGGGGCGCCTGGGTGGCTCAGTCGTTAAGTGTCTGCCTTCGGCTCAGGTCATGATCCCAGGGTCCTGGGATCGAGCCCCGCGTCGGGCTCCCTGCTCTGCGGGAAGCCTGCTTCTCCCTCTCCCGCTACCCCTGCTTGTGTTCCCTCTCTTGCTGTCTCTCTCTCTCTCTCTCTGTCAAATAAAATCTTAAAAAAAAAAAAAAAGAAGAGACTTCCTTAAAAGTCAGGATCAAGAAGGAGGAAGCTCAAAGTTTAAGAAAAATGCCAATCAGGTGGCAGGGCCCTAAGCAGTCCAAATTAGCTTTAGAATCAGGTGCTATCAGTCCACTAACATTGTCATTTTTCAAGATTGTCAACTTAGGTCTTTTGTATTTCCATACAAATTTTAGAATCAGGTTGTCAGTTTTTATATACCAAAAATGTCTGATGGATTTTAGTTGAGATTATGCTAAATCTATAGCTCAGGAGTTGGCAAACTTTTTCTCTAAAGGGTTAAATAGTAAATATTTTAGATTTGGTGGGGTGGGGGGGAGGGCAAAAAAGCCATACAATAGATAAAGAATAGGCATGGCCATGTTCCAATAAAACTTTACTTTTTTTTTTTTTTAAGATTTTATTTATTTATTTGAGAGAGAGACAGAATAAGAGACAGAGAGCATGAGAGGGAGGAGGGTCAGAGGGAGAAGCAGACTCCTTGCCGAGCAGGGAGCCCGATGCAGGACTCGATCCCGGGACTCCAGGATCATGACCTGAGCCGAAGGCAGTCGCTTAACCAACTGAGCCACCCAGGCGCCCCAATAAAACTTTACTTACAAAACCAGGCAGCTTTGGCCTATGGACCATAGTTTTTTGACCCGGTAGCAGAGGAAAAAATTTTCCTTCTACTTTCCTGGATTCTACACCTGTGGCCCTGAAAGGTAAACTGATATAAGATAGATTAACAACAGAAAAATAAACAAATTTATTGACATGTGTGGTGCATATACATGTGGGAGGAACTCAGTGATGAAAAAATGGAAGGGGTGGTTAGAACGTGGGGTTTAGGTAGAATTTTAACAAAAGAAAATAAATTTTTAGAGAAGTGACAAGACAGGAAAAGGGGTTTAGGCATTTAGGGGTGACAAACTGTGCTAAGGTAAATATACAGAGAAGCTAATGGATGATAAGGGCTAGTTAGTAAGTTTTGTTTGTTTTAGACTGTCTGTGCCATCTCTCTCCAAGGATGAGGTTGTTCTCCTTCCTGGTAAGGAAGGGGGAGGAGGATACCTTCACAATGGGAATTTATGTTTTGCTTTAGGGGAAGGACAGAGAGCTCATCCTATGTGCTTTTTCTTAATTGCCTTTAGCTCAAAATAATCGTTATGCCAGAGAAGCATATTTTGGAGTGGCATACTCTAAACCTCTTTTTTCTCTGTTATAGATCAACTGACATTGAACAATGTTAAGTTTTCTAATCCATAAACATAGTATATCTTACTGAATTAGGTCTTCCGTATTTCAATTCAGCAATGTTTTGTTGTTTTCAGTGTACAAATATTGCACATTTTTGTCAAATATATGCACACTTCATGAATTTTTTTGTAAATGGATTCAAATTAACTTCATATCAATGAAATTTCTTTCTGTAAAGTCTATTTTAGGGAATATGGGAATTTATAATTTATGCCTTATTGTCAAGAAGAATATTATTACTATTTTGTTTAGTAAGCGATGTTCAAATATGGAACTGGAATAAAATTAAAAATCATTATAAACCAATCTGCCCTTAAAGATCACATTAGTTTTTCCCTCTTTGATTTAATGCTTCTAAATAAAGACTTTAGAAAAGCAACTGAGGAACAGAAAATATAGAGTTAAAATTGCAATGAATCTGTTCTCCACAAGTAAACACTTAGGGAGTGTAAGAACTGCTGCATATTTTATTTTGAATGGCCTTAAAAAAAAAAAAAAAAAAGATTTACCATTGTAGTTATATTTTGCTTGGAACAACCTCAAGATGAGTTTGTACGTATGTGCTTCTGGGTGGCCATGAAATTAGGTCTGGGATTAAGATGTTGCCACAAAAAATTTCCAAAGTAAAAAGCCATGAATAATGAAGAGTACTTTATGCTGTATGCATATGTATGGTACAGTGGTAAAGAACATGGGTTTGGACTCAGAGAGCCCTGGTTTCAGTCCTGACTCTGCTACTCTCTCTGATATTTTGGGCAAGTCATTTAAGACTTCTAAGTTCTAGCTTCCTCATATATAAGATAAAAACAGTGTTATTACCTACTCCATGAAGTTGTGGTGAATAGTGAATAAGATAATGTGTGAAAAATTCTTAGGTCCAGGAACATAGTAAATGATCAATAAAAGATAGAGACTATTATAATGTTCTTATTTATGAAGATGTTGAAATTGGTGATGATGATGATGACTGTTATAAAACTTATGTATATGACAAATTTGTTCTGACTTCCCCCACCAAAAATCTTAATACAAGCAAGAAAAATATCTGATAAATGTTTTTAGATTTTGGTAGTCATCTGGAGAGGGGTGGGGTTGCAGAGAGATGGGAGAGGTAGATGTTATAGAAGCAAACAAACAGTAATTCTTCCTCACTGGACTTCAACCTGAGAAAGGAAGGCCTAGAAAAGAGCAATGAAATCCATTCCTGACACTCCTTTTATTCCATAACAATAGAAAGAAACAGAATCTCTCTTAAGGGTCTTCATTTCTGGTTTTTTGGACCCTAAATCCACTATTCTCTGTTTTATGGCAAAACCAAAAATGAATACTAAGAGTTAAAAAAAAAATGCAGCTCAGTGGGCTTCTTAGGAATTAGTATTCCCCCCGGAGAGAAGTGGTTTCACCTTCAGATAAGACCAACAATAAGCCAATTGTTGATGCCTAGTGCTTAACATACAAAGAGTAGAGGTTAAATCTGGAAGAGTTTAGAGAAGTCAATGCAAAAAGCAGTGAACACGATCATGATTTATGTAGATAAATTTAGCCACTTTTAGTATGAAAAATGGTCTGCCATGCAACATAAACAGTTTTTTGTACAACTGCTTTTTAAATACATCCATTTATCTTTCATCATATTACTGCTGCATTTTATTATAAACATTATGAGCAGGATCATTTATAGGGAAAAGAGTCAAGAAAGTAGCACTTACTCATGAGAGGCAGTGATGAAATGCTGATACAAACTTTTGTGTGTGTGTGTGTATGTGCAGATTTTCACATCTTTTCTTTTTGTCTGCCTTTGCATGTTCTAGGCTAAGGGATTTCCTCATGTAGAATTTCTATCAGAAATGCTTATTGCTTTCTTCGGAACTCTCAGTATTCTTTCCTGAATGAAGTAGTATGCCAACCACAGTGCCTGACACATCTATACATTTATTTGAATTTCCTTTCATTTAATTATGTTCACTTGAGCATCTCTCTAGGAAAGGTAATTTTTGAGGTGTTCATGGCAGGAAAAATCCTTCAGGTTTGAAAGATGACCCTTCTGAGCAATCCGTGCCTACGTTGTCTATGCGTAGCTCTACCTTCTGCTGTTTTCTGCTACCAGTATCGTTTCTCTTGATTCCTGGCTGCTGTATACACCTTCCAGAGGTCTTTTACTCTCCTCCAGAAACTTGGGGATTTCCCAAAAGAATCCTGGGTGTTGGCTGTTAATCTGTTCTTTACCCCTACCATTGGCAGTTATTTACTGAATGCCTACTATGTTGGTGGCATTATGCTAAGCACCAAGGATACAATAAGACATATTTGGAGGTGGGGGAGGCACACATGTAATCAACAATATATCATAATAACAATATACCATAGTATCAACAATTATAATAATGTGAAGAGGTTTATTAAATAGGAGTATGCATCTAAATATGGAAGGAGGAAGTTAGAGGAATGTGTCTCAGAGAAGGTGATGTTTGAGAGACAATGCTCTGAAAGATAATTAGGAATTAGCCAGGTAGAGAAGAGGAAGGAAGGAAGGAGGACATTACAGGCTGGGAGATCAGCATGTGCAAAATTCTGGAGGCATCAACCAGTGGGTTGGTTTGAAGAACTGTAAGTGACTCTAAAAGTGAATGAAGAGAGGTTTAAGGAGTAAATGGAAATGGGGATAACACATAAGGTGCTAAGGTGCTGACCGCATGACTTAGGGGAGGTGATCAGATGCAACTTTATTTTGCCCTACCAATGACCCTTCCAAATTTATTTAGTGGGATAATTTTCACCTGCTTACAAAGGACATAAGGTCTGAAATCATGATTTCATTGCCTGCATATTTCTAGACTGTCTAGTCCAGTACAAGGGTTTTAATATTCATTGAGAGGTGGGACTTCTCCCCACTCATGATGTTAAGACCTGGTTAGTAGTTGCCTGCTTCTGGAAATATGGGTATGATTGACTCCAGTTCTCTCTGCCTCCCCACTTCCCCCCTCCCCCCATTTACTAGCTGTTCTTTCTGGCCCAGCCAGGACTGAAAAGGGTGTGAGAGAGAGAAGTAAAAGAAAAAGGCAATTCTTAGTTTACCAGATACATTGCAATTTGGGATCAGCAGGTGGTTAAAACTAACTTCCTCCATGGGACTTTTCCATGGTTCCTTGTGATCTTACATTCCCCCCTGTGGTCTCTTGATTCAGGCAGATGCATCTCTATTCTGGTGGTCATTTGTAGTTCTTTCCTGAGCCCTTAGGAATCCAGCAGTGACATTGGCACTAACGTGGGCATACAGGTCTGTAGATTGGGAAACTAGAGACCCAGAAATGACAGGTTATGTGATTTGTATGTGAGTGAGATGGTATTACAAACCAGTGGGAAAATGGTACAAGTGACTTTCATAAAGGAAAAAATGAAGTTATATTCCAACTTAAAATGTTCTCAAAAATGGATTCCCATTAGATTAAAAATCAAATGTGAAAAACCAAACTTTAAGATAATAGTAAAAAAAATGTATAGGAGAGTCTTTGACATGGAAGTAGAGAAAGATTTCCTAGGCAAGATACAGAAAGTATGGCTCATAAAGAACAAATCTGATAAATCTTTAAAATTTAAAAATCTTTAAAATCTTTAAATTTAAAGCTCCTCTCCTTCAGAATATAATGGTTAAGAAATCCAAAGGCTTGTGGAAAATATTTGAACCATAGGTAACAGACTGAGGATTAGTATTCAGAAATGTAAAGAACTACTGAAAGAGTAAGAAAAATATAAACAACCCAATGAACATGTATGGAGATTATGAACAGGAAACTCAGTGAGGTGGAAATCCAAGAATCATGCAGACATTTTTCTCAACCTCGCAAGTAATCAGGGAGGTGCAAATAAAATAATAATGAAATACTCTTTCATATACCTTTTGGATTGACAAAGATTTTAAACTCCAATAATATCAGCAACTGGCAAGGATATGAGAAATGGAAAACATCATATACTGCTGTGGAGAGTATAAATTAGAATGCTCTCTAAATTTCTAAATAAAGTATATGTAACATACGCTGTGATTCCTAAGTGTAAATCCTAGAAAACGATTATACCTAGTACATTATACAATGTATTAGTTCCCTGTGGCTGCCATAACAAATTACCACAAACCTGATGGCTTAAAACAACAGAAATTTATTCACTCACGGTTCTGGGGACCAGAAGTTGGAAATCAAGGTGGAGGCAGCATTTTGCTCCCTTCAGAGGCCCAGGGAGAGTTCCTTCCTTGCCTTTTCCACATTCTGGTGGCTGTTGCCATTCCTTGGCTTGTGGCTGTGTGTGTGTGTGTGTGTGTGTGTCTGCTCTGTCTCCACATCGCCTTCACCTCTCTGTGTGTGCTGTTGAATTTCTTTCTGCCTCTCTGTTACAAGGATCCATGTAATTGAATTTAGAGCCCACCTGCATAATCCAGGTTAGGAACTTCCTCTCAAATCTTTAACTTAATCACATCTTTTGCCATATAAGTTAATGTTCACAGATTGAAGGGATTAGGACATGAACAAATACTTGGGGATATCACTCATCCCACTACAGGGACATAGACAATGATGTTTATTAAGAATTGCTGTTAAGGGCGCCTGGGTGGCTCAGTTGGTTAAGCGACTGCCTTCGGCTCAGGTCATGATCCTGGAGTCCTGGGATCGAGTCCCGCATCGGGCTCCCTGCTCGGCAGGGAGTCTGCTTCTCCCTCTGACCCTCCTCCCTCTCATGCTCTCTCTCATTCTCTCTCTCTCAAATAAATAAATAAAATCTTAAAAAAAAAAAAAAGAATTGCTGTTAATACCCCAAAATGGGAAGCAACGTAAATGCCCCACCCATTAGATAATGGATAAAGTGTGATTTGTTCATATGATAGAATATTATATAGCAATATAGAGCCCATTTTGTCTTTATATCAAAACACATAGATCTCATAGACTTGTAATAAAGCAAGTTGCAGGAACCATTTATTTAATTTTTAACACAGAAATACAGATATTTAGTAAAAGTATAAAAACATGAGCTGAATAGATACATGCAGATATATGACAGTGTTAGAAACGGGAAAGCATCAGCAGGGTAGAAGATAGGGGAAGAACAAAGATGATTTCATTGTAACTTTTCTTTTAAAAAAATATACCAAGTAGAAATTCCAAAATGTGAAGAGTTCCTAGTTCTCAGTGATAGACATGTAGGTGTTTATAATTCCACATGTTAAAATTATTTTTTAGGGTGCCTGGGTGGCTCAGTTGGTTAAGCAACTGCCTTCGGCTCAGGTCATGATCCTGGAGTCCCAGGATCGAGTCCCGCATCGGGCTCCCTGCTCAGCAGGGAATCTGCTTCTCCCTCTGACCCTCCCCCCTCTCATGTGCTCTTTCTCTCTCTCAAATAAATAAATAAAATCTTTAAAAAAAAATTCTTTTTTAAATGTTTTCTATTTTATTTTTTGATATTAAAAAAATAGAAAATGTTTAATAGTTACTACGATAACAGTATCGAGGATAGATTAGAAAAGGCAGGAAACAGAAGAAAGGAGATCAGCTGGAGACTACGAAAAAGAGATAAGATGTTTGAAGATTTGACCTAAGAGGGTGACCATGAAAATAGCAAGAAAAGGGTGATTATGAACAACATCTAAGGGGTAGAATCTGTAGGACCTGTGACTGAGTTGATTGGTCAGGGTTCAAGGGTGATGCCAAGTCACTAACCTGAGGAACCAGATGAATGGTGGTCCTACAGTCACAGGCAACTACTGATCTGCTTAATATCACAAAATAATAGTTCTTACTTTCTAGAACTGTACGTAAATGGAAAGCAGTGTACCCTTTTTGCCTGGCTTCTTTGTCTCAACATAATTGTTTTGATATTCATCCCGGTTATGTATAAAAATAGTTCTTTTTTATGGCTTTGTAGATGTAGTTTTATTGATTGCCAATCAACGTAGACTGTCCCTTCCTTGCTGATTTGCTCCCTGGCTTGTCACCACATGAGATTCATTCTCCCTTCCCTCACCTACCCCCTGCCCTACCATATCAAAATCCGAAGCTTCCTGAAATCTTCTTGTCACCATTGGATGGGCAATGATAATACCAGAGGGATTTCTTGATAGATTGCAAAATGTTGCATTAACAAAATATTAAGTGAACAATATTCTCAAGGGGGTCAGATAAGGTAATCCTCAAAGTCCCATTCTCAAAAATTCTCTCATTTGCTGCATTTCTGCTTAGTTCATGGTCCTACAAATGAACCATCATTTCTAATATGGATTTGCTAAAGACGCAAAGATAGCCAGTGCTAGTGAGATAAGGCTAAATGAACACTCCAGTTACCATGTTTGGAGTTGCCCTCACATTCATCTTTTGGTTGGCCTATGCAGAAAATAAACAACAAGCAAATTAATAAGTAAATACCAGAGGACTAAGTTCCACATCATTATCATTTTGTGATTCTCAGGGCTACCATACGGATCAAATTCAACTGGTATCCCGAGGATTCCAGTGCTGCCTTAGAAAAATAATTAGTCTGGCATACCAACATCTAGGCAGTTGGCTGAAGGCTGATTCCAGGAAATAAGCACTTTGACAGAGTGACAAGCATGGATGCCCAAGGGAAGGAGAAGCCCTGAAAGAATTGTTTTAAGTAGCTGCTTAATGATTGAGCACCTTGAAATGCTTTCACTTGGCAGGGCGAAATTATACTACCTAGGGATGTCTGGGTGGCATTTAAAGTTGACAGTAATGAGTGTTGGTTAAAAAAAAAAAAAGAAAAAGTATTTTATTGCTCTAGCAATTGCTAGACCTCCTGAAACATCTCCATTCTTTACACCTGTGCTAAGAAAAAAGAACAAAGAAGAAGGAAGGAAGGGAGGAAGGAAGGAAGGAAGGAAGGAAGGAAGGAAGGAAGGAAGGAAGGAAGGAAGGAAGGAAGGAAGGAAGAAAGGAAGGAGGGAAGGGAAGGGAAGGGAAAGGAGGAAGGAAGCAAGGAAGGGAAGGAGGGAGGAAGGAAGGAAGGAAGGAAGGGTGTTTCTACCTTGGTTGCTTTGTTTCCAAAGACTCCTGTAACAGTTTAAAAGCTAACAGCAATTGATCTCTTAACAACTCGCCAGGCTTTGTGCTCAGTGCTTTACAAGCATTAGCTTATTTAACCTTCACAACTGTGTGTGAAGCATTATTTCCCCTTTCTTTAAGTGCTAAAACCAGAGAAATCCTAGGCAAACGGGTATAAGTTAGTGATTTTACGAGACTGCAAAAAAATGAATCTTTCTCTTTAACAAAGCTTCTCCAAGTTAAATGAAGGGACATTATAGGGTGTAAAGAGAGAGGGCGCCACTGAGTCTTCATTGCCACTGCTAAGAGCAGCTAGACCTTGGACAGGTCACATGACCTCTCTGGGCTTCCTTTCCTTCCTTCTTAAAAGGGTGGATAAACAGTCCCGGCCCTGGCTGCACACTAGAATCACCTGAGGAACTTTGAAAAACTGCCAGTACCAACACCGCTCCCGCCCTCATTCCTGACTGACTGAATCTCAGAATGTCTGCAGGTGGGGTAAAGTATCTGGCTATTGTAGGGAACAAAGTATGTATGTCCCTACCTCTTTGAGCTAACAATTTAGTGGGAGAGCAAAAAGGAAAACAAAGATCACATACATATATATATGTGTATATATACACTTATATTCACTTATAACACTTATATTCATATATATATCTGAGTATATATGAATATATACATATATATTTGTATTGATATACATTAATATATATCAAATATATATTATATATATATAAATCATTTGTGGCAAGTGCTATTAAGAAAAAGGAGAAAGAATGGTGTTATATAAGAGAGAGTAATAAAGAAAACACGATTAAAAGGGAGGTGGAGGCATCTGGGCAGACCTTACTGGGTGTCAGAAGAACCGGAAATGGGAATTGGTTGGGCACAGTGCAGGGGAAAGAGCTTCTTACTTGGTTGGATACATATCAAACTTGGTTGTCTCTTTCCATTACATATGCATACATATACACATACACACACACATATATTTCTATGTGTACATATAGAATAACTTGTTTGAAGACTCCGAGCCAGACAAGGAAGGTGCAAAGGACAGGACAAAGTGACCAGGAGTGCTGCCTTAGGGAGGTTAGCAGCAGCTGGAACATGTGACGGGTTGTATTGAGGATCTTAGTTTTTATCTTAAGTATACAATAGCAATAGCAAGCCAGTGATGGTTTTAGGCAGGAGAGTTTCATATTAAGACTTGTCTTTTAAAAGATCTCTTGTGATTAAATGCGGAGATAGGTTTGGTTGGGGCTAAAGAAAAAAGAGGGGAAAGTTAGAGGATACTGTCATAACCTGATGAACCTTTTGTTCCTTAATGATGCCAAGTTTTAGTAGAATTCTAGGTACCGGTGGAGACTGAATAAAGAGTGGAAGAACAGGAGGCAAGAAGTTGGACAGAATGCAAGTGACATAATTCATTAAAAATCAGGAAATTGCTTTGTACTGAATTTAGAGTAGTGCCTTTGACTTAATACATGCTCTTCTCTTCTCATGGGCTTACTCTGGTCCCGGACGAGCACCCCGAGTTGCCCTACCCCCATTCCTATTCTCTTTCCCATTGTGTTTCTTCTTCCTTGTCATTGTTTGTATTTCTATTCCAAGGCTTAGGGTGCCATTCAACCCTGTAGCTCCCATATTTCCATCCTTGCAAGGGTTTCCATTGTGCACTAGAGCATGGTTGGAGGAAGACACTAATTGTGCAGGGTTTGGCCAAGCATTGATTATGTAGCATTTTGTGCCCTGCTTGAGTGGCTGGTCCACAGGCTGCAGTCCATTTCCTAATGGAGAGGTGTCAGCTTCACAAAAACATCACCTCGATTGGCACTCATTACCACCTTTCAGAGCCATCATCACCCAAAGGCTCAGGAATGAAAGGTCAGCAGGAAAATGCACTTCCGCTCACAACTTCTGGGGTGACCGCTGGCTTCTGATCATGCAGGGAGCAAGGGCTTTTGGGGAACAGGGCTCGCCACCTTTCTGTTCTTACAGCAGATGTTTCTTGAGAAGCCAGCCGCATGACACTAATCTTCAGTTCGCCCACTGACTGGACTCACAGCAGAGCTCCATCTTATCAAATTTCTGGCCCTGCCCTACTTCCCCAGTGATTCCCAGTCTCCCCACTCCCAGCCTCTAGAGGGTTCGGACTGCAGATGGTTCTGGAGAAGGAGGTGGCAGTAGCACACCTGTGCCCCAGCAGGTGTAAATTCACAGCGCCCACATCCTTATCCAGACAGTGGTTGAGCCATCGCCCAAAGACTTCGTAAGTAAAAATAGCTCCTAGTCAAAGACAACTTTTCAGTATAGAAAGTACATTCACATGAGTTCTTTCCCTTTGATCCTCATGACACCTTGTGAGGGGCACAGGGCAGGCCTTGTTATAAGCCCCATTTTACAAATAAAGGGGTAGAGAACAGAGGCTGGTGACTTGCCCAAGGTCCCACAGTCCTTTATGGTGGAGCTCGCTCACCAAACTGAACTGTTTTAAGGTGTAGGGGCATATGGATCAAATGAGATCACATGTACCGAAGCACTTTGAAAGCTGGAAAGCACTATATATTTGTATTCATTTCTTGAGGCTGCGGTAATAAACTCCCACAAAATGAGTGGCTTAAAATAACGAACTTATTCTCTCCCAGCTCTGGAGGCCAGAAGTCTGAAATCCAGCAGGACCTCTCTTCCCCTGGGGAGCTCTGGGTGAAATCTGTTCTCTGCTTCTTCTAGCTTCCAGTGGATTGTCGCCATTTCTTTACTGGGGGCCACTTCACTCCAATCTCTACCTATGCGGTCACGTTCCCTCTTTTGCTTCTCTGTGTGTTCTCTTCTGTCTCAAATCTTCCTCTGCCTTTCTCTTAGAAGGATACTTGTTATTGAATTTAGAGTCTACTCTCTAATCTAGGGTGATCTCCTCATCTCAAGATCCCTCATTTAATTCCATTTGCAAAGACGCTTTTTCCAAACAAGGTACCATTCATAGTTCAGTGATTGGGACATGGATGTGTATACAGTATTTAAGGCTGTCACTGGTGATGGTGCCGGTGGTAATGCTGCTGGGCATGTGGCAGAGCCCTGGCACTGTCCAGTAGTCCAGATGCCCCCCTTTTATCTCTGACAATCAAGCCAAGGCAACATAACCTAGTAGTTAAGAACATAGACTAGAGCCAGCTTGCCTAAGGTTCAAATCCTAGTTCTACCACTTGATTATGTGACATTGAACAACTTCCTTAATCGATCTGGGTCTTCTTTTCTTACCCTGTAACATGAAGGTAACTAAGTCTTTTCTCACAGGGTTGTTGCAAGGACCAAATGATTTAATTACATGTAAAGTGCTTAGACCAGTGTCTACACTACAGAAATATTAACTGTAATTATTCCTTAGGTGGCACTATGACTCATGGTAAGTTCTCTCACCTCACCTGTTTATCATTCAGTAATGATTTGGGTAAATAATGGACTTGCTCCTCTGGAGAAGTATTTTTTAATCAGTCACTAATTCTAAGCATTTCTGGGTATGTTTTCTAAAAAGGAACATTCTAAATTATGTGTAGGAAAAAAAAACCTAAATGCAATGAGAAGGGATGATTGTTTTAAAGTCTTCCATTAGCTTCTCATTTGATCCTGAAGGTTCTAATGTCTTTTGAGCTCATTATTCAACCTAAAACTTCAGTTTGTCTTACTAGGATTTAGAAGAGTTCTGCAGGCTGACAAGTCCTTAAAATATTAGATAGAGACATTTAAGAGAATGCAGTGGTTTCTAGGAAGGATTAAGTGTTTGAGCAAAATGTTACAAAGTGGAATGATATTAGATTGATTCACTTGGGTAGCTTCAACCCAAACAAGTAATGTTAGGTTTCCTGGACTAGAGCTGATTACTACTGTGCTTCTTTTGGGTGTTATTTATAATAAACTCTATTGCTTTTTTCTAAATTTGTCCAGTTTCTCCCACTTTAATCTCAGCCAGAGGCACAATGTCAGAAGAGAAGTAAAGAAATGAGTTTTTGCTCCTGAAATTAGGCTTACCAGGACAAGCATTAAGTTTGGCATCTCATTAGTGTATCCAAAAGAAAATGATGGGGGAACCTAAAGGCTGTCATAAAAATAAATGTTGACAGAGAACAGACAAGCTGGAAGGAGCCTTGGGTATCAATTTATACAATTCCCGTAACTTCATTTTTTAAAAACTTTTTCATTGTGAAAGTAATAAACTCCCACAAAATGAGTGGCTTAATCACTCCCCAAAATTTGGGAAATCATGAAGAAGTGCCCCCCAAAACTAAATAAAACTATTTATAGTAGTCTTACTATCCAGAGATAAATACTACTAATATTTTTATTTTCTTCCAAGGTGCGATTTTCTTTCCAGGATTGGAACCATGCTGCTGAAATTAGAAATGCTTCTCCTCTCTAGTATTTTGAACCTTTTTTATTATAACAAGATAACTGTTATTATAAAAGACAGAGATGGATCAAAAGAGTCTCCCTCTCCTTTGAGCCCTATCTCATTACAATGCCAAGGAGTATCTAGTTGTCCACACTATTTTGTCCTCTGCCCAAAAACAGGACTGTGCAACTGTCCTCCCAGTTCCACATAGCCCCTCAAGTGGATGAAGCAGGGTTGTCTTCTGCCAGCTGAACAACAATACTAGAAGGCAGTCACAGATGCATGTCTTTTTCTAGGACAGTTGAAAACATTAATAATAATAGTCACAATTAACTGAAATCTTTCTATCTAGATACTTTGAATTCAATAACTCATTTAATCCTGACAATATTCCAATTAGGTGATTTACCCTCAATAGGTGAGGAGTCAGGCTTTGAGCCCACAGTAGTCTTGCCTTTAACTACCTTAGAAGAACTCCTAAAGGGATTCGAACAGTGTGATGGTGATACCAAAGCTGCAGAACATTCTAGCGATGAGGAGAAACTGGAGGAGGTTCCAAACTGAAAATCTGAAAGTGAGTTGGAAATTCAGGATTTATTAAAATGTGAGATGTTATCATACTTACACAAATTGAGTGAATTTAATGATATTGGGAAGTATTTTGTTTTGTTTTAAAATTAGTCATCCATTGAAGTGATAATTGTAATATTATATAATACTTAGGTTTATCTTCTTTTATATTTTCGAAAAAGAATAATCAAATAGAGAAGTCTGCTGATTTTGCCTTGGCCAACTCCCTCAAGGGAAGGCCATAGCTCAGGTGAGAGGCCACCACCTACTAGGGAGAGTCAAACAGTGGGAAGATCATGGGGCTTCAGATTCAAATTCCTGCTCCACTGTTCGCTAGCTAATGTATTTACTAGGTGCTCCTTGTTCACCCTTTTTACAAAATTTCTTTTTAAATTTTTTTTTCAGTTTTAATTTTAATTCCAGTATAGTTAACACAAAAGTGTTACATTAGTTTCAGATGTACAATATAGTGATTCAGCAGTTCAGTACATCACCCAGTGCTCATCATGACAAGTGCCCTCCTTAATCCCCATCACCTGTTTCACCCATCCCCCCACCCATCTCCCCTCTGGTAACTGTCACTTTGTTCCCTATAGTTAAGAGTCTGTTTCTTAAGAAAGAATCCTAAGAGTCTGCTTGTCTCTCTTTTTATTTTCTTTTGGTCCTTTGTTTTGTTTCTTAAATTCCACATACGAGTGAAATCATATGGTATTTGTCTTTCTCTGACTGACTTATTTCACTTAGCATTATACTCTCTAGCTCCATCCATGCCATTGGAAATGGCAAGATTTCATTCTTTTTATGGCTGAATAAGATTCCATTTTATATATATATATATATATATATATATATATATCTCACATCTTCTTTATCCATTCATCTATCTTTGGACACCAGGGCTGCTTCCATAATTTGGCTATTGTAAATAATGCTGCTATACACATAGGGGTGTGTGTATCCCTTTGAATTAGTGTTTTTATAGTTTTGGGTAAATACCCATTAATGCAGTTACTAGATCATAGGATAGTTCTATTTTAACTTTTTGAGGAATCTCCATACTATTTTCCAGAGTGGCTGCACCAGTATGCATTCCCACCAACAGTGCACAAGGGTTCCTTTTTCTCCACATCCTTGTCAACACTTGTTGTTTCTGTGTTTTTTATTTTAGCCATTCTGACAGGTATGAGGTGATATCTCAATGGGATTTTGATTTGTGTTTCCCTGATGATAAGTGATGTTGAGCATTTTTCATGTGTCTGTTTGCCATCTGTATGTCTTCTTTGGAGAAATGTCTGTTTATGTCCTCCGCCCACTTTTTAATTGGATTATTTGTTTTTTTGGGTGTTGAGTTGTATCAATTCTTTATATATCTTGGATACTAACCCTTTATTGGCTATGCCATTTGCAAGTATCTTCTCCCATTCAGTAGGTTGCCTTTTAGTTTCGTTTTTTCCTTCGCTGTGTAGAAACTTTTCATTTTGATGTAGTCTCAATGTTTTTGCTTTTATTTCCCTTGCCTCAGGATACATACCTAGAAAAATTTGCTATTGCCCATGTCAAAGATCCTTGCTCATCCTTAATTTCCTAAATAGAGAAATGGAATAAAATCTCCTTTGCAGTGTTTTTGTGAGGATTAAATAAGACGCTGTATGTAAAGTGTCTGGCTTAACTAACAGAAGTTAGTTAAGAAATAAATAATTTTTGGGCGCCTGGGTGGCTCAGTTGGTTAAGCGACTGCCTTCGGCTCAGGTCATGATCCTGGAGTCCTGGGATCGAGTCCCACATCGGGCTCCCTGCTCGGCAGGGAGTCTGCTTCTCCCTCTGACCCTCCTCCCTCTCATGCTGTCTCTCATTCTCTCTCTCTCAAATAAATAAATAAAATCTTAAAAAAAAAAAAAAAAAGAAAGAAAGAACTTTTATTATCTGTGCTTCCTCCTGACAGTTCATTTTTTTCAAAATATAGTATACCCAACAGGGAAAGAATGTCTTCATACATTCTAGCCTTGGCAATGCAATACCTACCATGGTGGATAATGGTAATCAAGCAGGATGAATGCAGAGGTTAGAGAGAAATAGTATATACCCCTCCCTGATACAGTGCCCCTACTTACCCAGGCAGGGGCAGCAGCTGGGCCAGGAGGCTGGGAGCTGGCTGGCTTTCTGAGGGCAACTGGGATCAGCTGAAAAAAGAGCAGAGAGGGGAAAAGAATCTCTTGCAAATGCTCTGCTAATCAGCTCCTTTTAAAGCCCCTGAATCTTCCCAGGCTCATCCCGAGTCTTCAGTCTATGCTCCCTATGTCCCTTGGGGATGCAGATGAAGATAAAATAGTTGGAAATATGACTCAGCTACATTATAATATTACATATGAGAGGTCTGGGACAGGATGGTTGAGAATAAAATAATTATAACCCCCACAGGATCTTGCCTTTGACATCTCTCCTTTGAAGAGTCCAAACAGCCTTGCCAATAACAGACTCATCCTTGCTCCCAACATTGCTAAGAAAAGAAAAAGGGACAAAAGGAACAGAGAGACTGTTCCAGGGCCCTAGTCAGTGAACCACCAGTTATTGGGCTCTGAGGAGTACTAACAGCCGTGGAGGAGCTCACAAACTTTAAGCTACTGGTAGGGCCCAAATTAATTGAAGAGCTAAGTGGCAGAAGCAAATGAACAGTGAAGTAGTTTCCCCTGAGACGAGTTTTGGCTGTAGCAGGGTGAGGTGAAGCTTGATTAAAAAAAAAAAAAAAAAAAGATTGTTGAAAGGTCCTTGAACTCATCGGAGAGTGGTGGGAGCAAATTTGCCTGAGAACTTCAGGGATCTTCTGTGAGGGAAAGGACCAAAGCCCCAGCCCCTCTTCCCTGTGATTCAAAGTGACTGAAATCTCTTGAGGTGAACGAAGGGTTAGCAGGTGACCCTTGTCACCACCCAGGAACAAGAAAGGCAGGGAAGTCCCTGAAACAAAACTACTTGGAGGGAAAAATGAGACAAGAGGGAGGGGCTGGGTCCTGCTATGAGCCAGCTGGTTGAAAGGAGAACAGCCCAGGAACCTGTTCTCCACAGGGCTGACTGGAGCCTCAGGATGTGACAGTGAATCAATCTAAGCCAGTTTCACTGCGAGTCAGGCCAGGGTTGATGTGGAAACCTCTTGCCTGAGAGTAGCACCAAAGGGTGGAGGGTGAGGGATTATCCTCTTTTCTTCCTGAAGAACTGTTGCAGCTGATCCCTGAAGAAGGCTCTTCGTTGAATCATGGGGGATGGGAAGCAGAGCCCAGCCATGCCACCACCAGGAAGCACTCTTGGTTGTGCTAGGAGAGACTCTTTGCAGACCCCCTTGGCTTCAGCTGCTTCCAGCTTCCATAGAAACAGCTGCAAAGGTATCAGTTTCTGCTGGAGGGGCACAGCAAAGAAAAGAGATTGGTTTTCCTGCTGATCTGAACGGCAGTGGGCTTAAGAGTTGTATTTTCAGAGGCCAGCTGGGTGGCCATCATTTCTATCCCCAAACTGATGCTGAGAGTGCCGTGGCCCAGAGCTTGGGCTCTGTGGTCAGACATACCTGAGTTAGAATGCTGCCCCTGTCACTCAGTAACAGTCCTTGAGCCAGTGGCTTAAAGTTCCTCAGCTCGTTTCCTCCTGTGTTCTTATTTTCAAATGGGGACAGTAACGATGCCTATCTCATAGGGTTGTTATGAAAGCACCTAGTAAGCCTCAACAAATGTCCAATTAAACAAACAAAGACCAAATCAGTGCCAGGCCCATTCCATGGGAAGAGAACTGCGTTTGGCAAGCATCTCAGATGGATATAGCAAGTAGTGTGTGAGCAACGGCAAGCAGGATACTTCACTAACACGGAGAGATCATGCTGAGAAATAACGAGCAATTTGGTGAGAAAGGGGCAAGTGAGTTTGGGACAAGCCCAGAGCATTCGGAAGAAGGGCTTGGATGACGAGTGGATTCAGACAAGAATCAAGGCATCCCGAGTCTAAAACAACTGCACCGTTTCTGGTATAATTTTTCATTCATTCTCCCTTTTCAGTTTTGTACAAGGACATTCTCTATTTTAGTATTTCCTCCACTTGTTTCTCCCTTCCCCCAAATCTTTCTTGAGGATTCTATTTCCATCGTTTTGTTACATCTTTTGATTTCAATTCGCGTTTGAAAATAATACGCGTGCTGTTACTCATTTGGTGTTTTGGTCAAACATGTTCTACGTAAGACATGAGAATGCACTCCTCTGAAATCTTTGGATGTGAAGAACAAATGGTACCTCTCCCGGGATGGTGGTGGAAGAGTCATAAAGCTTCATACGTCAGGAATCTTCTTGACAGGCCTTCCTAGGCCTGAGTCCAAGATGAAGCTGAGAAAAATGAAAAGGGATTTGGCTGACAAAGCAGATGACAGGCAGGGAGAGCCAGTGAAAGGGAATTGGCCAATGGCAAAAGGGGAATTGGCAAGGCTTTGCAAAACCCCTTGCTGGAAAACCATAAACCTCAGATTGTCCGTCTGGCGCATCAGGCCTCAGAGGCAAATCATTTTTGCCTGTGGAAGGTGCCTGCCAGGAAGCTGCACCTCAGGGGGTGCCTTTGGAAAAGGGGATCATGTCTGGATCAGTGCCCAACATTAAGTGGATGGGGATGAGAAGAAACGGCTCACAATGAGATCTCTGAGGGCTGGGAGATGGGGAGCCGCTCCAGTGGCTGACACTTGTGAGTCACAGCGATGGGAAAAGAAGTTGAGAAACAGAGGAAGAGGACAGGATGCTGGGGAAGGAGGGGGTGCGGGAAGAGGTGGGAAGCAGCTTTGTTTCTTCAGTCAGAGGTTGTCAGGGCCTGTCTTCTTCTGTGACGGGTCTCCACTGGAAATTACTCATCGACCCTTTCGAAACTCAAGTCTGCCTTCCTCCAGGTGAATAAGCCACTTATACGGGTCTCCCAAATGAGTGCTTCCACTGTGAAAAATCTCCCTCAGAAATAAAATGCGTGTTTATGTACATGATCTCGACCTAGGCTGAGCTGACACCTGGGAGCAGGGCTGATCCTTGCCAGGTGAGAGAGCAGGGCCTTCACTGCAGAGCCCTCCGCCTTCCTCAGTGTCCTTTTCCCTTGTCTTTGGGTCATACCTTTGGCTTCCAGGCTATCCAGAATCCTGTTTCCGGCCTTCTCCTGTGGCCTCCCGCTCAATTCTTTCCTTCCTGAGAGTGCTGGTTTATGACCTGTATTTCCCTCATCTCCCCTACCAAGATTTCCTTGATAATACATTTCCTTTACTTTGAGAATTAGGGGAAAAAAATCTTCATGCTAAAGGGTTAATAACCGGTAATAATTTAGTGTGCCAACCTCTGTTAGGCACGCTGCCCTAGCCTACTTCTCCCCAACCCGTTTTCATGTCTGGTACGCAGAGAAAATTTTTCCATACACTGTGATAAATGAAAGTGAGAGACAATGGGCCACAGAGGGCTCGAAAGCGATCAATATTTCTGGGCTTCTAAAACCCTTCTGTGCACATCAGTTGGGAAGCTGTGTCTTAAGCCAGCAGTTTTTCAAAGGTGCTTCAGTGAGCCGTAGCAGTCTGCACATGTGTCTCCGAAAGAGAGTGGGCCTGATCCAATGGGGCTTCCACTTCAGCTACAGCATCTCTGCTTTTATGTTTTTTTTTTATGAGATCTCTGAATAAAATTTTATGGAAAGGAAGAGTGTTGGCAGCTTAAAGTAGCTAGAAAATCACTACCTTAAATCCAACAAATAAAATCTTTCCTGATAGACGCTCAGGCAACCATAACAGAGTGATGAGGGATTTATTCTGAAGACAGGGGTTTTCTGGACCCTTCTACCATATCATTCAGGCAATATAGTTTACTCCACACAGACCTCCCTGTAGGCAGGCCCCGCACATGATCTGTGCATATCTTGCCCCTCTGGCTATAGAGGTTTTGTTTCTTTAAAAACTTCCATGCTTGGGGCATCTGAGTGGCTCAGGCAGTGGAGCGTCCAACTCTTGGTTTCAGTTCAGGTCATGATCTCAGGGGTCGTGGGATCGAGCCCCACATCGGGCTTCGTGCTCAGCATGGAGTCTGCTTGGGATTCTTTCTCTCCCTCTATCCCTCCTGCTTGTGTGCACTGCGCTCTCTCTCCCTTAAATGAATAAATAAATCTTTTTAAAAATTTAAAAAATAGAAACTCTGATGCTTGAAAAAGTTTTCCTCGCACCAGCAGGTAGATTAATGCCAGAGCTTGCTCATGTCTTAGCTCAGTGAAACCAAAAACAACATCACTGTTCTTGCCTTTGGTACCTTTTGTATTGCATTTTGATTAGTTTCTGCCACTTTTCAGAAGCCATACAACATGCAGAAGATCAAAGCTGCTGAAAGAAAGCCAAGCAAACCAAGTGCTTGTAGGTTGGCTGAGGTTTCCAAAGATTGAGGCATTGATTTGTTTACTATTATAATTAATTATTTTGTTGTTTTTACTGTATGTATTTCCACCCCACCTTGTTCCAAAAAAATTTTCAGAATGGGAAATATTCACTGAATTGTGTTCTGTAGAAGAGATTTAATATCAAATTTCAGGTTACTTGGCATTTGATGAATACATAATTTCAAAACTATCAAGGATTTTTTTTAATTTTATTTATTTATTTGAGAGAGCGTGTGGCCAGAGAGCACAAGTGGGGAGGGGGGACACAGGGGGAGGGAGAAGCGGATCCCCCACTGAGCAGGGAGTCCAATGAGGGGCTCAATCCCAGGACCCTGGGATCATGACCTGAGCCAAAGGCAGACACTTAACTGACTGAGCCACCCAGTCACTAAGAACTGAGTCACCCAAAACTAAGAAGGTTTATTGTGACATTATTTTAGCACTTTCATTGCCTGATTTTCATTTTAAACCTTGTATTAAAATAAAGTATCAGTGAGAATTACAAGAGTGTGTGTGTGTGTGTGTGTGCACGCGTCTGTGTGTGTTTTTCATTTGTATTCCACGTCCTATGAAGAAAAACAATAGTTTTATAATTTAGGGTGAGTGTCTTAAAATACTGGCAAAGTTTTACCTTTCAGCCAGGATTTACCAGTAACATTTTTCTATTTAAAGTGGAATTTTGATAACACACTTGAAATTTGCTTCTTCACCTTTAGAAGTTTTTCTACTAGAGTTTTTTAAAATTGCTTTTCAGAAGCAATGGAGGCGAGTGGAGATACAGAATTAGTTAGAACAGACTCGTTTCTGTGACCCTTGCCTCAAATTCTCTTTCTAAACTTCTGAAAGCTCTGGATACAGTTGTCTGATTTATTCTGGATACTTCTGGGCCAGTGAAATTCCAACCTTCAAAATAAAAAGTTTTAGGAAGAGGCCAATTAAGGTTTCTTTCTTTCTTTTTTTTTTTTTTTTAAGATTTTATTTATTTATTTGACAGAGAGAGACACAGCGAGAGAGGGAACACAAGCTGGGGGAGTAGGAGAGGGAGAAGCAGGCTCCCCTCAGAGCAGGGAGCCCGATGTGGGACTCGATCCCAGGACCCTGGGATCATGACCTGAGCCGAAGACAGACGCTTAATGACTGAGCCACCCAGGCGCCCCTAAGGTTTATTTCTTATCAAATAAATCTGTCTCCAGCCAAGAGAACCTGTGCTTACAAGGATCTCATCACCTCCTGAAGCAGGATTCATGCTCTTGAAAACAAAGAAGTCAGCTAGTCAAGACTTTTTCTCTTGCTTCCAACTCTGGCCTACCCTCTGTTGCCTTTTTACTGTTCTCATTTTATTTTAAAATATTTCTGTGGCATTTTATTTTAAAATATTTCAATACGAACATTGTGACGTCGTCGTTGTATTTACAAGTTAACTAACCATCCTCCAAGTGCAGGTAGCTCGTCTTTAAAGTACCCTATCGTAGGCAGCTACCCTGTAGAAGTGGTTAACTGATAGACGAAGTGCCCTAGCTAGAATCAACATCATCTACTGATGGTCTCAGCATTGTAAATATAATTAACCAAACCTATGCTAGAAGGCTTACCGATTAGTATAAGGGATGTTTAAAATAGTTTTTAAGTGGTGAAAACAGTAGTATTCAAAACAGGTGGTTGGGTAGTAGTGCTGTGAAGGAACGTTCTGGAATGAATACAAATGGTTCAAACTTGAGGTCTAGACCTCTGAATTCCTCCCCTCCACAGAACACCTTGTGCCTGACACAGCACAAAGCTGGCCACACCTGCCATCAGAGTATGATTGCCTCAAATTCAATTAAGCCTTTTTATGGGAAATGCTGAACAGGAGGCCCAGGTAAGAGAGGGCCCAAGGGTAAAGGGTGGGACTTCTCAGGTACCGAGCAGGCTTAAGACTATTTTTGAGTCTGTTTAGGTGTTGTCAGAATATTGCCTAAAACTTCTTTTCATTATAATACAACTTCTGGTAGCAAGAATGTGGGGAAAGGAACAGATAAGCTCTCCCATTCTCTCACCCTTCTAAACGGCTAGAGGCTATTGACATTTACCAGAAAAACTTTCTATTTGCCAGACCTGTTTGGCTTGGATGGATTGCTGTGCCATGCAAATTTCAAATCTATGCTTCAAAGTCCAAGAAGGGCTCACTTACAGATATCAAAGGTTTATTTAGATAAAGATGTTAGCGCCCTTTTTTTTTTTTTTTAAGATTTTATTTATTTATTTGACAGAGAGAGACACAGCGAGAGAGGGAACACAAGCAGGAGGAGTGGGAGAGGGAGAAGCAGGCTTCCCGCCAAGCAGGGAGCCCGATGCGGGGCTTGATCCCAGGACCCTGGGATCATGACCTGAGCTGAAAGCAGACGTTTAACGACTGAGCTACCCAGGCGCCCCAAGATATTTAGCTTTAAGGTTGTATTTTTTTTCCTGGAATTTTGGGACTGATTGCATTCTGTAAATATCCCTTTCTCAATTGTTAGAACTGCTTAGAGGCCATATACTTGACCCTGAACACCACCACTGTGATTTCTGGGATATTTTCTGAACCCTTTTAAATTCTGGGACCCCACAAGTTTCCTTCTTAAGCAATAATTATGCTCCTTTTCTGTGGCATTTCCTTATAAAACACTGGATCCTGAACAGGTTGCCAATCCAAAGCCTCCGAGGAAAGGGGACAAGCTGGGTAAAAGGTTCCCTCATTCTGGGCTGGCTGTGCTAGGCAAGCATTGCCCAGGGATCAGGGAGGGACCCATTGAGGACCCTAGGCTTCATGCCTGCAGGATGTCTTTTGAGATTTCATGCCTATCAAGTTCATCTTCAAAGAACACAATGCCCGTCTGATTTTTTATTATTGTTTGAATGAGAGTCAACCACTGACTAATTGTGTCTGGAACATGTCAGGCCAGAGCCTGCCTTGGTGGGAGAGGTTAGACAAGATGACTGGGACTGTGAGGGGGAATTGAGAAACCCCCTTGTGGAAGTATCAGGGTAGAAAAAGGTAGCAGAATTTGGTATTAGTAATGGATTTTGTTTTATTCTGCTCTCTGAACTTTTTGGACCCCCGGGAGCCTTGGAGGGGCCCGTTGGCCTAGAGTGGGTCAGCACGCTCCCTAGGGCTACAGGGCTATGCAGCAGGGAGCCCATGGGGGCAGCACTCAGGTGCAGATCTCAGGGAGACTTGGGGCTGCAGCGCTGGGCGGGCATCCAGGGGCCACCCTGTCCTGCTTCTCCCGTAAAGATCAGGGCACAGGCAAAGACAAGGAACATCTTCCAAGCAGTAATAAGGTCTTGAATACAAGAAAGCAGGGAGCCAGAGCACATCAGCTTGAAATAAGAACAGACTGGTGTGTCCAAGGGAATGCAAGCCAGGTTTCACCAAATTTTTATTGAGAACAATAAAAATGTTGATATGATGTTGATATGAGAATCCTAAGGTATAATAATCATAACTGGGTCATTATGCTTAACATATGGTCCTCATTTCATATGGGGATTCGGTCATTTTCTGTTTCTATTCTTTTCATGTAATCTGGAGTTCTGTAACCATCCTGTCCTTATAGATAATGACCTGGCATGGTTGGCTTCTCCCTGCTTATGGAAGTGACAGTTCTGGGGCCACTAGCTGAAGATGGCTTTAAGCCATTTATTTCCGGGTCTCCATCACATCCCACACTCACCAGTTTTAACTATATTCAAAGAATTGCTGTCATGGTCCTGACCAGGCTGAGAAGTAAATGATCCGTCACTTAAATATTGTGTGAATCTTAAATGAGGAGATGAAACTTTAGATTACCTTTGAGAAAGCTTCAAGCTGGGTTATCTCTGACACAAATTGGTTCTCCCCTCTGCAGTACCTGAAAACTATTCTAGAACCCAGCCATGTTTCTGCCCTCACTTGAATTGCCTCTGTTTCAGAAGTGACCTGGTGCTCCTACGGTGTCAGTTCTGTGGGTAAATTCACCAGTTCCACATTTGGGAAAAGCCTGAGCTGGCCCTGGATTTCTGCCGGTTCTCAGAGACGCTTACACTCTCATGGACCTTCTTACCTCTGACTTCTGGGACTACGTATGCTGTCTCTGCATCAGCCTCTGTTCATCCAGGTGCAATTGCCATTTTATATATTAAAAAAATCACTCTGTGTTTCATGAATAATATGTTATACTGAAGGCTTGCGACTCATGGGTCAGAGTACATGCATGGGTCATATCACCTAACAAGGCCTCACAGGGTCCTCGTGCCTCTCTCTCCTATTCCCCAACCTCCCTTATTGTCCCCGGGAGCTCCATGATCCTTTCCCTCTGTTAAGTAAATGAACCCAGTTCCCTTAGCTCCTACCTGTACCCTTCTATCAGTGACATCACAGAACCAAGCGTCCTCTATATAACGAGACCCATGCTCATGAGAAAATAGCTAGAAATATAACAGAAATTCAGTTGCAGGTATTTATTAGTTGATTGAAATCGAGTCTGAGTCTCCGCCTCCATTAAAAGGCAGCACGGTATTTTTTTGTTTGTTTGTTCTATCTCATTTATTTATTTATTTATTTTTATTATGTTATGTTAGTCACCATACAGTACATCATTAGTCTTTGATGTATTGCATGGAGCACTGGGTGTTATACGCAAACAACGAATCATGGAGCACGATATTTTAGAAAAGGAGCTGAATTTAGAGTCAGCCCACTGGAGTTTAGAGCCAGCAACACCCCTCACTAGCCACAAGCCAGCAATCCATTTGGTGTCTCAGCTCATCATCTGAAGAGTGAAGATGTTGCTAATATTTTGCATCTTTCTACTAATCCAAGGAAATGATTTTTGCAACGCACTGTGAAAGGTTAGAGCAGTGATTCTCAGGACATTTTGAGCCGGACCACAACTGAGGAGTGCTGCTGGCATTTAGGAGTGCTGACTGCCCTGCAGTGTGAGGAGATTCTGCGTAACATAGGACTGTCACACTAGCAATGGGCGTCCCTGTGCGGAAACACTGTTTTTGAGCACAGTGTACGCGAAAGGTCTGTTACCTCTGACCTTCTGCCTTTCACACAAAATGCAGATGGACTTATACGTGGTGTAGAGAATTCCTGAAAAAGATTTTCCTCATTCTGGATTATTTTACCACAGTCTTTGTTCCAAGGTGATAGTTTCTCTGGCATCTAGTATTCTGCCAACGTTTTAATTATAATCTTGAGTCTTCTCCTATAAGGAGTGTTCCATTTAGGATGTCTTTGTTTAATCTTTCAGTCGAAACTATATTTTACCCTGCAGAAGACAAAAAGAGGGAGAATAAATGATGAGATAAATGCTGGGGGAATTTTGCAAATGGTGAAGGTACAGAGAAGCGGGTGATAAATGCCTTGGGCAACTACGCAGGCCACAGTAGTCGTCCTCCCAAGGCCCGCATTATCTGGCATAAATGCTGAGCTAAAGGCAGGTCAGGTTTCAAATCTTTTCCACTCACCCCCCTCAGCTGGCAGTATGCATAGTAGCCCTTAATAGGACCCAGGCCTCCAGCCCCCAGACCCCCAGGAGCCCCACGGTTCTGATTCCCATCTGCCCATGAAGCTGTCGAGAGGTCCAACATCTGTAGAGCAGGCTCCTGATGTGCTGTTCTGGCCATGGTGAAGTGCTGGGGTGACCTGTCTACACTGTCCCTTATCTTCCCTTGGAGATGTGGGGGGCTATTCCTTGTACCAGGGAGGCTGACTGTGAGAGCATGGTGGGGAGAATCAGCATCTATTGTCCTTGGGCCAGGAGCTAGATGAGCATTTGTGTTCCTCTCACTGACTCTTCATCCTTTGGTTTGATGAGCTGCTTTGGAAGATGCTTGATGAACTGATATTTCCTCATGGATATTTTATCATTTATGTAAGCAGAAAACAAAATCCTGCTTTTATGGGCTTGAAAGGAATGTGCTTCAGACAAGAGTGGGAGGGCCTAGCTGTCTGGGAGGTTTGGAACCTGTAAGCTGGTTGTAATCCCACTTCCAGTCAATAGGCTGAACCCTAAGTTTTTGTTCTTAGATCACATGTCTGATTACTTTGACAGTGTCACTTCTCCCTCGGAAACTTTCAGTGGCTTTGTGTGCCGATAATAATCTTACAGTTTCCTCAGCCTTTCATCCAGTGTATCCATAATCTGAGTGCAACCTACTTTTCTAGTCTTCTCTCTTATAACGCCCTTCACAAATCTTACACCTTGGGTCCCTTGAAGGAAAAAAAAATACTTATTCTTCCCTGAAAGCAGGTTCTCCAGCTGATTCAACTGCTAATTAATGAGCAGTGCGGCCCTGATTAATCATTAACGTCTCCAAGTCCCAGGAGCCTCGCTTGTAAAATCCAGGGGTGAGGCCTAGGCTGATGAATTTTTCACAGGTTGCCTAGGTGGATCAAACACACATCAAAGTTTGTGAACATCTGGGCCTAAAACTCCCTCCAACTCTGATTTTCCCACATATTACCCATGCACTGCAATTCTGTGTCTCCATGTGTTTTAAAGTATCTTTTCCTGGGATGTTTCACTTTCCTTCTAGTTAACCCCTATACACCTGTGGGTACATGTACACGTGCACACACAAACACACACACACACATCAAGGTCCTTCAAGATCACCTCCAATACCACGTCCTGCAGAAAATCTTGCCTGAGGGCTAAGCTTGTCTTTCTAGGCTCTCTTTCTTCAAACACCTCTACCACAACACTTAACTACAACCAGTCTTAGTTCTCCGGGCAGGGGGTGTTGTTTAGTTCACCATATAGACTATAAAATTCCTGAGCATAAATATTCCTTCTTGTTCATCTTACATATCCCACATTACTCACGGGAGTAGCTCGTGAGAGTTGGTTGAGTTGAGTTACATTGACTTGACATGACTTAACTGAGAGACATCTTGGTGAAGATGACAAGTTAGAGGGTCTTGGGAAGATTGCTGATAGGGTGGAGGGCTTGTATCACTCTTGCTATTGTGGAACATTTCCTATCTGTCTCTATCCACAAGTGATTGTAGACTCAATAAGAAAAGCTGCAGCTGTTTTTTGTCAAAATCAGATGACTTTATATCTATAATCTTGCAGGCAGAGCAGTTGAACCGATATATTTAGTGACTCACTCTAGACAGACGAAAGTCTGTTCTTGAGAAATGAGGAGGGGGAGCCATTAATCTTTTTAAAATAAACAGACTTGTAATGACTCTTTAATCTGAAGAGTAGAGATCCTGAGCTGGAACACAACACCCAAGTACCCGCCAAATTTCCCTCAGTACTACAGAGCACCCAGATGATAATTGATTGTGGGACCATTTTCCCTGTGGTCTCCGAGGAACATTCACAGTACCACCAGCATTTAAAGGGCCTTATCAACATAGCTGCTCCAGCTTCATGAGAAAGAACAGCTCGTCATCATCTGTGGCCTTTGGGACACTTGCTTTTCTAAGTTTGCTTCAAAGCTCTAGGGTGCCCACTCAGTCAGCATTTTGCTTTTGGCTGCCTACCCCTGTGTCCTGTCCTGCCTGGCCCCTCCCTTCCAACCACCCCCATCCACAGGAGCTCCTGCTTCTCCCAGAGGCATGGGGGAGAGAGATTCTCTCCTCTGATTTCCCAGTACTCATTCCCTAATCTTTGAGATTGGGCCAATACCCCCCTCAAGGTCATAGAGCACTGCCTTTCTTTGCTGCCAACCAGGCTCAGCAGTCTCTCTCCTGTGTACCCTGCTTGACTTCTCAAGGGCATGCTGGCCTGCTGGATTCTCTGTGCTGCCTTGCCTTCCAACCTGATTCACCTCTGCTTCTCTAATTTTCTCACATGCCTCTTCCTTGCCTGTCACTTAACCAATGGCATCCTCAGTCTTCTTTCTCAAGTCAGCCTCTCTTCTTCCTTTGTATTCTCCTCCCTCTCCCTGACAGTGTCATTTATTTCCACAGAACTTGATGCCAAGGGCTCACAAGCCCATAGCCCTCTCCCAAGCTATAAACACATTGTTTAAATGCCCTGATGGACGTCATTTGGACTTTTTATTGGTATTCACTCACCATTTCCAAATCTAATGGATGATAGATCTCTTGTCCCCAGCTCCTCTTCAAATAAACTCCAGTGCCAAATTTTCCATTTCCCCATTTCCTATAATGGCCCCACAATCATCCCAGCCACCTTGTCTGTAAATCCTGGAATGTGTGTGACTCCTAACCTCTTTTCCATTCCTCTCTCTGTGGAATGTCACTATTTACCAGATTCTTAGAGTTCATTCTTACAGATTCTTTGTCTGAATTGTTTCAAGTCTCTTCTTTCCACATCCACAACCATAGTTTAGGCTATCACTAATTTTTGTCTTCACAATAGCCTTGTTACTGGTGATCCTACTTCAAACACCGTTCATACCTAGATACCAAGGCCTGGGGAGCTTCCCTGGCTAGCAGCACTTTGCATGTGTTCTTGCACATCGTCGCTGGAAATGAAGCACGTCTCCATGTGACTCCATAGGGAGGAAACATGTAGCAGCTTGTATCTGGTTTCTCCTGGACTTTACCCTATGCACCTTTCCCTGTGCTGATTTTAATCTGTGTCCTTTCACTTAAGTAAACCATAACTGTGGGCGTAACAGTTTCTGAGTTTTGTGAGTCCTAGCAGGTCATCAAGCCTTAGGGTCATCTTGGGGACCCCTGGCACAACACATCATTCACAGATTTCAATACTTTCATTTTAAAGTTATCAATTGCTAGTGGTGACTTCATAACTGATTACAACCCACCAGCAAATCCTAACCCAAGGATTATACTTTGCGAGGGGAGAGAATGTGTCTTTCTCATCATCTTATACCCTATTGTGCTCACAATAGGCGCTCAGATAACATAGAATTGTAAATGTTAGGAGCAAGATGTTGAGCAAATATTAGCAAGTATCTCCCTAGTTTGTGTGTCATTCACAAGCCCAAGAAGCACTATAAAAGGCTATACTGCATAACAAAGGGACTCAAATATACAGTGGCTTAAATAAGTCACACTGTTTGTTTTCCTCATAAACCAGGCTTGAGATAAACAGTCCACGTTGGGTTTTTCCCCATGTGGTCATTCAGAAACTCAAGTTCCTTTTCTGTGTTACTTAGCCATCTCTTAAGGCAGAGGTCAGCAACTTACAGCCCATAGGGCAACTCTGTCCTACCACCTACTTTAGTAAGCAAAGTCTTAGCTGGAATACAGACAGGCTCGCTTCGTTATGTATTGTCTACGGCTGCTTTTGTGCTTCAAGAGCAGAGCTGAGCAGTTGCAACAGAGAGTCTATGGCCCGCAAAGTCTCAAGTATTTACTGTCTGGCCCTTCATAGAAAAAGTTTGCTAAGCTGCCAGGAAGGGGGAAGAGTATTGGAAGAATACACAGCTGATATTTTAAGGTATATGTCACTTTCACGCACATCTAATCGGATGGCAGCTAGCTGCAAGGGAGGCTAGAAAATACCGTCTTCAGCTCAGGAGTTGGCAAGCTTTTTCTGTAAAGAGCCAGGGAGGAAGTCTTTTCAGCTTTGAAGGCTGCATGGTTTTTGTCGCAATTGCCTGACTGTCAGCATGGTGTGAAAGCGGACATGGAATATATGGAAATAAATGAGAGTGGCTATGTGGCAATAGAACTGTATTTACAAAATGGAGCAGTGTCTGGTTTGGCCCACAGGCCATCATTTGCCAACTCCTTCACTAGCTGGATGGCCATGCGTCTGTGTTTATATATTTATGTTTAATAATAGGTGTTCCTGTATTAAAAAGAAGGACAAAAGAGAATGCTTGGGAAGTGGGGAGGATGTCAGTCTCTGACACAAATACTTTTTGTGCCCAGGCAAGTCATGAAAATAGTTAGCCTTGATTTATTTGTTGGTGTGGATTGCATGCTGACTCTTGTTGCAAAAGTTACGTGTGTTGGAAGAATTGATCCATTTATCCTTTTTAAAAAATAGTCTCCCCTTGGTCTGAGTTCAGCTCCATATTAAAGAAGCATGACGGTCTTCTCTGTTCAGTGTTTCCAGTGGTTTTCAGCTCATTCATTCTACTGGTTAAAATCCACAAAATCCAAGGCATAGTGGTGCTGGATATGGTTGATCGGTGCTCTGCATTGATTCCGCCTCTTTCTACGTGCCTTTCTGTACTGGAGAGTCAGAACGCTAAAAGCTGTATTTCCTAGACTTTGCATCTAGCGTTCTAGATGCAAATTAGTTTTCACCAGCCAGACACATGTGGAAACAATCTGAACCATAGAAGTGAGACAGAAGCTATCTCCCTGCTGCTCATTCTGTTGGGAAGCAGGTTGTGGGGATGTGTCAGAATAGTGGAGGCACTGGATTCAGTGTTCTGTGATTTTGTCACCAGCTTTCTGAGTATTAAGAAGCAGTGTGGCTGCCATGCTAGGACCTGGAAGCCAAGATTGGGAAATTGCTGCTGTGGCCCTGGAGCAGGCAGAGAGCAACCCAGCAGACAGCCAGTCAGTGCTAGAGATGCAGGCTGGGAATATACCAGATGGGAGCTCCAGGATTCAAGAAAAGAAGTCACCAGAGGCAAATGACCAATTTGCAGGACCGTAAGTAGGCCTTCTTCCATGAGTATATTTTCTGTCCAAAGGCAGACAATGTGTTTTACTCTGATTTTATAGGCAAGAATATGTATGCAAAGTCATTTGTTTCTGACAAAGTTCTAACTATATGCCTCACTCTTGGGTTATTTATTATTTTTGTCTCACAATTATATAGGTTTGGGATGTCATATCACACCTTGGGCCTCAGTTTCTCAGTCTGGCAAATGACAGCATAAGATAAGATGGACTTCCCAAGGACCTGTTCTTTTCTAAAATACTGCATGCTATTTGTGTAATTAAATCTTGTGGCCTACATTCTTTTTTCTTTTCTTAGCCCTACAGCACTGAGCCAGGCACAGATTCGTCTTAGTGCTATTGGTGACTGTTAGGGGCTGACATGTATCCCCTACCCCCAAATTCTTATGTGGAAGCCCTAACCCCCAGTAACTCAGAGTATGACTGTATTTAGAGATAGGGCCTTTAAAGATGTGCTAATGGTAAAATAAGATCATATGGGTGGGCCTCAATCCACTATGGCAGCGTTCCTTAGAGGGGGAGAGGAGATTAGGAAACATATAAATACATAGACTGAGAGAAGAGCATGTGTGAGAAGATGGCCATCTGCAAGCCAAGCACAGAGGCCTCACAAGAAACCAACCCTGTCAACACTTTGGTCACAGATGTCTAGCCTCCTGAATCATGATATGATACTTTATTATGGCAGCTCTAGCAAACCAATATAGTTATATTAAAATAAAACTTTCTAGAAAGCTTTTGACAGCAAGATAGGATAGCACTGAGGATTTTCATAAGACTTCCACCTTGTGACCCAACAGGCCTTGGCCTCTGCCTCTGCAGCCAGCAAGCCCACAGCTGGAACCAGTTAGCTTCCACCTACAGGCTCAGCACTGCCCTCACTCAAGAGTGAAGCTTATTTCGGGCCCAGGTGCTCTGGTCTGAATATTTGTGCTCCCCAACAAATCCTTATGTTGAAACCTAATGCCCAATGTGATGTTATTAGGAGGTGGGGCCTTTGGAGGGTAGAGCCTTCATGAATGGGATTAGTGCTCTTATAAAAAGATCCCCTTCCCCTTTGTGAAGTTTCAGTGAAAAGATGATGTCTGTAGATCAAGAACCAGAACCAGATCTGTCAGCAACCTTGATCTTGGATTTCCCAGCCTCCAGAACTATGAGAAACAAGTTTCTGATGTTCATAAGCTACTCAGTTTATGGTATTTTTGTTATAATAGCCTGAACAGACTAAGACACCAAGTGAATGTAAGTAACCTTGTTAGTTTAGCATCAAGTAAACTTTGGTCCGCCTGTCTCAGATATTGGGCTACCGAGGAGGTTAGTGGGTAGTGGGTAGTGACCTGCCCAAGGCTGCTCACATGGCTAGTCGTACCCTGTTTTTGGGGCCATTTCACCGCACTAGGGATCCCCAACCTTTCTGATATTCTGACACATATAAGAATTATAATAGTTTATAACACACTGCTGTGGGGAGGGAACAACCCAAAGGCTCCAGCCACCTAGGACATGCTTGTGTTCCCAAGAGTTTTGAGAGTCATTTACTTGGGCCTATCTGTAACCCATTCCTGTGGAGACACACAAGTTGAGGACCATGATGCTGTATCCCACTGCATCCATTAATGCCAGTAGGTAGACCTTGTTGTCTATACTATACCTAGTTGTCTATACTATACTAGTTGTCTATACTATACTAGTACTTGAGGGTGGCCATGAGATGTCTACTAAGAACTGAGAAATAAGTGAAATGATGTTGCCTTCTGTACATTAAATGTTAAGATAAATACATATTAGGCCAGAAGAAGGATATACAACTCACTTGAAAAAAATAAAAAATAGTATATTGCCCAGGTACATTGTTCATTATAACTTGACTAAAAGCATAGAAGATATAAAGAAATAATCATCAGCATAGAAATCCAAAAAATGGTGGTATGAATATCAGCTAAGACTAGTTAGGGACAGAGAGACTTTGTTATTAGCCTTCCATTTCTCCCTTTATCAAGACTCTCCCAATAGTGGGGCGCCTGGGTGGCTCAGTTCGTTAAGCGACTGCCTTCGGCTCAGGTCATGATCCTGGAGTCCCAGGATCGAGTCCCGCATCGGGCTCCCTGCTCGGCAGGGAGTCTGCTTCTCCCTCTGACCCTCCTCCCTCTCATTCTCTCTGTCTCAAATAAATAAATAAAATCTTTAAAAAAAAAAGACTCTCCCAATAGTGAGATGGATATGCCCAGCTATCTCAGCCTCATTCTGTTAGTACACATTTATTTAAATCTCCTAAGCATCCTTCTCATTTTAATTGTGTCTGACATGTGTTTTCTTTAGGGGGAAAATGAACTTATTTTAGGGACTTTTAAGTGTTCTGGTCCCTGAGATAGGGAGGTCTCTTGATAAATCAGTGAGATGACTTCTGATATGATTTGGGTTCCCAGGAAGCTTCTTATAGGGAGAAATTTCTCTGAACCAAGCCAAGGAGAGCTTTCTTGTCCATTTGATGACTATATATTATTTCACGTAAATTAATTTTTTTACATCCTTGAGTCTCATGAAAACTAAAGTTTATTTTTATTTTATTTATTTTTATTTATTTGGGAGAGAGAGAGAGAGAGAGAACAAACAAGGGGAGTGACAGGCAGAGGGAGAAGCAGGCTCCCTGCTGAGCAAGGAGCCCAACTCGATCCCAGGACCCTGGGATTGTGACCTGAGCCGAAGGCAGATGCTTAACTGACTGAGCCACCCAGGTGTTCCTAATGTTTATTTTTATTGGCATGGGTAACTCTTAAGGCCTGATTACCAGGCACTGCCAATGAGATTCTGAGTCTTCAGGGAAATGGATGGACCCTTGCATGAAGTGATGTAATTGAAGGCCTGTCATGTGAGGAGGTATTTAACTGCAGTGGGACCTTCCTTAGACCACACTACTCTCTCTGTTATATGTCTCAATTTCTGTGTAACTCATGTCCCTTTTAGAAGTAAGATATAGTCTTGAGGCATCTGCCTGGCTCAGTTGGTAGAGCATGTGACTCTTGATCTTGGGGTCATGAGTTCAAGCCTCACATTGGGTATAAAGATTACTAAAAAAGAAAAACAGGCATAATCTTGAAACATGTGAGTTGTGCTGAATGGTTCTGGTCTCTGTGTTCAGATGATTCTGAAAGATTATATTTATTCAGTAAATCTGGTCTACCCCAAATCTCTACTGCCAGAAAAAATAACAATATGAGAAGTTTCCCTTGTAACATTGTGCCTTGCCAACTATTCCTCTAATAGGAGAAAATTGAGCTCTTTTCTAACTTTAGCAATTCTGTGTCCTCTGGAGCGGTGCTTCTCAAACCTGAATGTGCATATGAATCACTTGGAGATCTTTGTTAAAATGAAGGTTCTGATTGAGTAGGTCTGGGTCAGGGCATGAGATTTTTGCATTTTTCCAAGTCTCTTAGTGATGCTAGTGAGTTACAAGGCTCTAGGAAACATGTGGAAGTAGACCAGGCGGCCACTTAAACCCTGGGCTTGAAGGGGCAGGAATCAGGGCTCCCAGTCCTCTGCAAAGTATCAGTCACACAACCTGTCATTCTACCATCATGGTTTTATGCTTTTGTCTCAGGAAATTTTTCTCATCCCAGGAATCCTTTGTTAAAATGCACAAACTCTTTGATGAAATCATGCCCTAAGTCCAGCTAATACCATGATCTGCAGGAATCAGCAGGAATTCCTTAGAAGCCATTTGGAAACAAAGATGGCAGTGGGCTATAAGGAAGTTTGCAGTACGTCCTTTAAAAAAGGAATATCAAATAGGAATGCTTTTAGTTGCAAGCAGCAGAAAACCCAATTAAGAGTGATTTAAGCAATAAAAACATTTATTCGGGGCCCCTGGTTGGCTCAGTCATTAAGCGTCTGCCTTTGGCTCAGGTCATGATCCCAGGGTCCTGGGATCGAGCCCCATATCGGGCTCCCTGCTCGGCGGGAAGCCTGCTTCTCCCTCTCCCACTCCCCCTGCTTGTGTTCCCTCTCTCGCTGTGTCTCTCTCTGTCAAATAAATAAATCAAATCTTTAAAAAAAAAAAACAAAATATTTATTCATCTCTCCTAATAAGAAGTTTAGCAGTTTAAGGCTCTATCATATCACCGAGATTCTTTCTGTCCTCTATCCCCCAGACTCTCCATCTTTGGTTTTTTATTCTTGTGCTTATTGCCTCATGGCCCCAAACTGGCTGCTGCAATTTCAGGCATCACTTCCACTTTGAAAATGGAAGGAAAAGGAATGAACTTCCCAAGCCTTATCTGTGCCTTTTACTAGGAAAGTGAAATTCTTAGCAGAAGCTTCAAAAAGACCTCTCCTTGCATCTTATTGTCAGAACTGGATAACTTGCCTTCTTTTAAACCAATCACTGGCAAAGGGGAATGAGGTTACCCTAGGTTTAAGGTAACCATGACTCACTCTTCTGAGGTTAGGGGAGGGGCCTATCCTTCCCAATAAAAAGGCAAATCCATCTACTGCAAAATCAGAGAGTGAAATGTGGGGTGAATGACAGCGAGTAGACTATGAACACCTTCCCTGGGAAGAAACAAGTTCATACTTGTAAGGGAGATAGCAGAACACCAAAGACCAGTTCCAGCTGTGCATCCAGCTGAGCCAGGTACAGCCCTAGCACCCACCTCCTGATATCTCACCATGACTTCTTCACTTTAGAACAGAAACATGGATTTGTTTACCTTGAATTCAGGAAGGCTTGGCGGGGGGAGGGGGGCGGCGGTTGCTGCAGAATGTCTGATGAGTGCTTGATCAATATTCGCTGATTGATCAAAAAGGGAATGGTAAAAGAATAATTTCAGGTGTTGAGAGAGTCATGGAAAAAGATGTTCAGAAGTAATGGATCTAGTTCTTTGAATGAAACAAAGCTTCTAATAAAAACATTATTTTATTTATACCTCAAAACAATCCTATGAAGTAAGGATTATTTTTCACATTTTACAGATCGGAACTGAGAGAGACTCAGAATCTTGCCCAAATCCACATCGTTTGTCATTGGAAGATTTGGGATTCCAGTGGGCTTTCTGATTCCAAAGCTCTGAACCCTCTTACCACAACTTAAACATTCACATGAGGGTCTCACTCAGAGTGGCTTTTATACTCTTGTTCAAGGGCTCTGCTTTGCTGAAAAAGTCTTTTTTACCCCTGTCGCATGTGCAAACACACACAGAGAGAAAACTGTATTACTTTCACACAGTTTCATCTCAAAATGATGAAGTTCCAAATCTACAGTATTAAATACACAGCTCTAACTCAGAACACATCTTACTTCTCCTCTCTACCTCTGTCTCTGCTTCACCAGTCATTGTTATTGTCTTGCTGTTACAAAATTATTATAAGTTTTTGAAGGAAACACAGAATTTTGGCATAGAAACAAAAATATTCACTCTAGGACTAATTAAAATTTTCAGCATTTTATTTGTCTTCCTCAATCTTCTAGCAATTTTCCTACACTGGATTCCTATTCACTCCAGATATAAAAAGTGTCCCACTGTCTCACTGGGTATCTTGTCTGATGGAAATCCAACTCAGGCAATTAGAGAATTCTAGTGGAGGGCATCTCATATGGGCCAGCTTGTCTACTGATTTGTTTCTGTCCCCATTGACTAAATTTCTTTTGAGTTGCCTCCAGCAATTAGACATTTAGATCCTCAAGGCAAAGATCAGCACTGTGAACCCCAAGAGAAACAGATGTCTGGGAAACATATCCTGCTCTTTTAACTTGGGGCCTCTTGATTCTGCCTGGTGAGGAAATTCTGTGGCTGCTGTTAGTGTCTTTGGTCTTCCGTGGCCTGCATGTCACTAGGCCAGGCTATCTATCCCCTTTTCTGGGCTGCAGCAAATGTTTGAATAGGATGAGGCTGTCCTATTCCTTGGTACAGTTCTTGTAAGCATTTATCTCCTAAGCATCATCAACCTGAGATGCTAAATTTACACTGCCTTTTCAGGAGAAATAAAAAGCAGATAATGCCTTTTTTTTTTTTTTTTTTTTTTACAGTGCTAATAATGAGCTATAACAAAAGGACAAAAGAAGGAATGAGTATGAGGAGGGCAGAGAGAGGGGAAGGAAACCAACTCTCACACTGTGCTAGGAACAAGCCTAGGCATTTTGGCATACATTGTATCATTTCAACCTCCCAAGCCTGGGAAGGAGGCATTCTTTTTCACATTTTACAAGATAAGGATGTTGAGGCAAAGAGACGGTGAAATTTGGCCAAGGACAAATTATAAGTGGAAAATATGGGATTTGAATAATCTCTCTGAGTCCTGAGCCTCTAGCCATAACGATTTGATGTTTTGGCCACATAGGACACTGTTTTGGAAAAGGCATGGAAAAGGGAGACTCCATCCCACTATTTCTGCTACGGATTTCAAATTGTCTCTGTCTTCCCAGCAATAACATGTAGATGATGGTCACTGGGATAAACCAGTGCCCAAACATTCTGTAGAAAGCCAAGACATGGCATTTTAATCCTTTGGCTGCAAAAATTAGAACATAGGAATATAATATCCAGGAATACACAGGACTAAGATGAATGAAGATAGTCCTGGAGATACCTCTGGAATACTAACGTCCATCTAAATGAACTTCCCAGGCTCCAAACTCTTAAGAATCCCTTTTTCTTAGCAGTTGAGAGATGCAGTCTCTAATCTGGCCAGACCTCTGGCCCAGCTTCAGGCTCCCCCCTCCTGTATACAGGCCAAAAGCTGGAGCTCTACTGGGCTGGGAGTTACAAAGCTGGGAAGAGAGGCAGGCCTTTCTCCTCCAGCTGCCTCTCACATACTTGGGAGCATCCTTCTCATTTCTTATGTTCCCTCCCTTTCAATTCCATCTTCTGACTCTATGTGGGTATAACCCCTATAAAGCTGTCAAAAACATAAACAGTGCAGATTTGCCTTTGGGTCCCATGGCAGGTACCCGGTTTTCCTTTGCGGGGAGCAAAGTGATTCCTGCATAGCTGTCTGTCAAAGTCTGGCACAGGATGATACTTGCTCGAGAGTGGATGGGAAGGTGGGATCTCCCAGGGACTCAAAACTGTTCACTGTTGATGCTACTAGAGAACATTTTTTCCTGTCCCAACCTCCTCCTTCCCATATTGTTCCACTAAATGGCCTGAAAGGTGATGTACAGCTCTGTAGGCAAGAAACAAAGGGACTTGGAGTAGGAACTGAGTTTAAAGCACTATCTGCACTCTTCCAACCCAGCACCAGCAGTCTCCTTGGTGATGGGGAGAGAGGGTCCCACAGAATCCACATCCATGGCAAAGAAAGGAAAGAGCTGCTGGCATGGACACACAGGCCCTTGTGGAGATGGCTGACCTTACCAGGGTGTGCCCCACCACCAACCACTTTGAGGGACTCCTAATTCAGTATCTGCAAAGCAGCTGTAGAACATCTGGCCAGAAAATACACAGTAAGCTCCTCCATGGTTCACTCGCACAAGCCATATGTAGCTATCCGGAACCAACACAAGCCAGTTGCGTTGGCTAGGGCAGGGTTTACACCAGAGATCAGAGGACACGTGCAGACACAGACAGCACTGCTGGCTGGAAGTCCATACAGGATTGATGTGCCTTCTGTTCCGATATGGAAAGCTCCAAGTTTCCAGGTGGTAGAGGCTAGGCTTTGTTTCAAGGAGAGAGAATAACGTCTGGTGCCTACCTCCTGTCTTTTCCGTATTGCAGTTCTCTGAATTGAAAAAAAGGAGAGTCTCAAGAGCAAGACAAAGAATAATGCTTCACATGCATCCTTTTTTTTTTTTAAGATTTTTTATTTATTTATTTGAGAGAGAGAATGAGATAGGGAGTATGAGAGGGGGGAGGGTCAGAGAGAGAGGCAGACTCCCTGCTGAGCAGGGAGCCTGACGTGGGACTCGATCCCGGGACTCCAGGATCATGACCTGAGCCGAATGCAGTCGCTTAACCAACTGAGCCACCCAGGCGCCCCTTCACATGCATCCTTAAAACCATGCAGAAGCCCCTGAAAATAAACATTAGTCTTAATCCACTCCCTAAGTAAAAATTACAAGACAAAAATGCCACTCTGAGGACAAACATTTCCAAAGTCAAATAATGAGTAGGGAATGCAAAATAGTAAGAGAAGAAACAAAACTTAGCCTCAACCTGTGGACACTTTGCTCTAAAGTAGAGCGAAGTATGCTGGTTGTAGAGTTGTTTCATCAGTTCTTCTAAGAACTGAAAATAGAAACAATTGGGCAAATCAAACTAAGAGTCATTTTGCCCAACAGTTAGCCAAAACACTTTAAAAATTTCAGTGTCATGGGGCACCTGGGTGATTCATTTGGTTAAGCGACTGCCTTCGTCTTGGGTCATGATCCCGGAGTCCCAGGATGGAGTCCCGCATCGGGCTCCCTGCTTAGCAGGGAGTCTTAAAAAAAAAAAAAAGATCATGACCATGAGAGACGATGGACTCTGAAAAACAAACTGAGGGTTCTGGGGAAGGGGGGAGGATGGGTTAGCCTGGTGATGGGTATTAAAGAGGGCATGTTCTACATGGAGCACTGGGTGTTATGCACAATGAATCATGGAACACTACATCTAAAACTAATGATGTACTGTATGGGGATTAACATAACAATAAAAAAATGTCATGCAGAAAAAAATATATATCCTTTTTTATAGTTGGTTTGTTCCAATTAAGATTCAGATATGGCCCAGACATTACATTTATTTATGTCTCTTAAGCATGTTTTAATCTATAACATTTCCCCTGAACTCTCCCTCCTTATTTTATTTGGAAATACTTGAAACAAAAGTTGCAAAACAAGCAATGAATACTCACTCACCTTTATGTTTTACACATCTGCTTAATTCTTTCTCTCCCTCTCTTATGTGTGTGTGTCTTAGCATCATCATTATTTTTTTTTTTTGCTTAACTATTAGAGAATTAGGTGTAGACATTGTGACATTTTACCCTTAAATATTTCAATGCATTTCCCCTAATAAAGACATTCTCCCACCCCCCTCCCCTCTAGAACACTCAGTTTGTTTTTCAGAGTCCATCGTCCCTCATGGTTCGTCTACCCCTCCGATTTCCCCGCCTTCATTCTTCCCCTCCTGCTATCCTCTTCTTTTTTTTTTTCTTAACATATATTGCATTATTTGTTTCATAGGTACAGATCTGAGATTCAACAGTCTTGCACAATTCACAGCGCTTACCAGAGCACATACCCTCCCCAGTATCTATCACCCAGTCACCGCATCCTTCCCACCCAGCCCCCCACTCCAGCAACCCTCAGTTTGTTTCCTGAGATTAAGAATTCCTCATATCAGTGAGGTTATATGATACATGTCTTTCTCTGATTGACTTATTTCGCTCAACATAATACCCTCCAGTTCCATCCACATTGTTGCAAATGGCAAGATCTCATTCCTTTTGATGGCTGCATAATATTCCCTTGTATATATATACCACATCTTCTTTATCCATTCATCTGTCGATAGACATCTTGGCTCTTTCCACAGTTTGGCTATTGTGGACATTGATGCTATAAACATTGGGGTGCACTTACCCTTTCTGATCCCTACATTTGTATTAAAAAAGGATATTTTTAAGATAATCTGGAAACATTGAACATGGATTAAGTATTAGATGATATTAAGGAATTGTTAATTCTGTTGGAAGTGATAATGGTGTATTGTGGCTATAGGGGAAAAAAACTATCTGTTAAAGAAAGTAAACCTATCATCTTTTACAAGTGAAATGGGATTTTCTCTAACATAGTCCAGAAAAGAAAAAAAATAGAGCTAAGTGAGATGAAACAACACTGACAGAGTGTGGATAATAGTTGAAGCTAGAAAATGTATATGTGGACATTCTTTACTTTGTGTCCCAAAAATCTTCATAATAAAAAGTTGTTTTTAAAAATTGAAATACAGGGGTGCCTGGGTGGCTCAGTCAGTTAAGCGTCTGCCTTCAGCTCAGGTCATGATCCCAGGGTCCTGGGATTGAGCCCCACATGGGCCTCCCTGCTCAGTGTGGAGTCTGCTTCTCCCTGTCCTTCTGCCCCTCCCCCTGCTCATGCTCACTCACTCACTCTCACTCTCTCTCAAATAAAATCTTTTTTAAAAAATTAAAATACATGCTAAGGAGTGCTAGAAAATAAAATCATTCTTTGTAAAAGATAAGGACAAACCATTTATATAGATTTGTAAATTGTAGCTTTTATATCTTAGTTTTAAGAATTTGAGTGGTGGCATGCACACGCGCTCACACACACACACACACATACACACACTTTTTTTAAATGCCCAAGACACTGTTGCCCACATTCCAGCCCCAGAGGTGATGCTGTGATAGGTAGTCACTTCCCATTTGCCAATGAATTACTTAGCAGGTCAACAACAGCCTTCCAAGTTCAATATTTTCTTAAATTTACTTTATGTTAAAATCTCTCTCTCCCTCATTCCCAAATCTTCTATCTCCCCCACTCCTAAAAACAAAATATATAAATATCACTCCCCATAGGGCTCCAGCAAAGATACTTTTCATTCCTGCTTAGTTAAGGCAGGATTGTAGCACAGAAAGTAAGTTAGACAGGCTCACAGTGAGTCTGTGGTTGGGCTAAGATTAGGACCTTGGACCTTAGACCTCTGCTCTAACCATTAGTCAACATGTCCTCTCTTGACCATCCATAATTAAGGTGGCTCTAGTCTCTATAGTAACCAATCAGCTTAAAATAGGAATTATGTGAGGAACAAAACATTTAAAGCCAATTGGATCCATTCATACTCAAACAATGTCGATTTTAGGGCTGTTACCCAAGTTTGTTGGCTTTTTGAATGTTCTCCCACCATGGGCTCAATGAAAGGAAGTGGAAGGGGGCTCCATATGGTCCATTCCATACAGAAACTCACATGCTGTCATCCCTTTTCCTTCTTCAAACATTTCTTTATGTCCCCAAGTCATAAGCCCTTAAAACAAACTTTTCATCAAGGCAGTTTTATGACCACAAGATTGAAACAAAAGTGGATCTCTGAGAATCTTTTAAGGGCAAAGAAAGCTTCCCAAAGAAGAAATGGGACTGAGTCCAAAGCCCTCACAGAAACCTGGCAACTCCATGCATTATTTTCCGTTTATAAGGTGGGGCTTTGAACACTTCTCCTACTGAGTCAGCTCCCCTTGGGGTCTTTGGGAAGGAAGTGGAATAGTGTTTGGTACCAGAGCTAACAGAACACAAAGCTGCAGAGTGAAAGAGACCAGCCCCTCACAGTGAGCACCTGCCTCATAGGGTTTGTGAGGATTCAGTGGGGATGCCCTGGAAGTATACTGGTATGTGTTCCATGTAACTAACATGATTTCATCATCATCATCAATATTACTTCTGTATGTTAGGCATAACTTTAGGCTTCCACACCGGACAGTATTTATCCACCCTGTCCCTATTTTTTTTTTAAAGATTTTATTTATTTATTTGAGACAGAGAGAATGAGAGAGACAGAGAGCATGAGAGGGAGGAGGGTCAGAGGGAGAAGCAGACTCCCTGCCGAGCAGGGAGCCCGATGCGGGACTCGATCCCGGGACTCCAGGATCATGACCTGAGCCGAAGGCAGTCGCCCAACCAACTGAGCCACCCACAGGCGCCCCACCCTGTCCCTATTTTTTCATCTCTCATTTTGGAACAGTTTTTGGCTTCTGAAACACTGCTAAGTACAAGGAGTGCTATGACATGTCCTAATCAAGTCACCCAAAGGTGGTTTTGTTTTGTTTTAATTTTCACAAGTGGGAAAAGATAAGCAGTGACATTTCTTTTTTGACCTTTCTTTTTCTTCTTTATTCAAGAAACCTTTATTGAATAGGAGCTTGGTGCCAGGCCTGGAGTCTAGCTGCTCACTTAGATACAAATGCCTTCAAGGAGCTCACAGGGCAGAGAAAGGAATAGACTCGTACACAGTTGAATTACAGCACAGCTAGGCTTGCCAGACTTAGCAAACAAATATCAGGATGCTCGGTTAAATCTGAAATCCAGATAAGTAACAAATAATTGCTACGGAATATTGTATGGAACCTACATATAATACAAACTATTCATTATCTGAAATTCAAGTGTAACTGGGCATCCTGTCTTGTGTCTGGTAATCCCAGCGTGCACTACACAACATCTGCCATCAATGAATGTCAGTAGAAAGGGCTGTGGGAGCACAAAGGCCTGAACAAAACACCTGTGTCCTTCATAGAGGCGATGCCATAAAGGAGTCTTTTAAATAAGGAAAGTGTTTGCATTTTTGGTAACAAAACCAGGGAGGACCTGCATCTACCAGTGGCTTAAAGAGTAAGTCAGGTCGAATGTTTGGGAAATTATGAAAAGTTTATGAAAGCTGGAGCACGGGGGTCCACGTGGATAAGTGGCTTGAGGTCTGCTAGGTAGGTTGGGTATTACACAATAGGCCACTCGGGTCCTCCGAAGATTTTATGCTGGGGAGTGACAGGGTCAGACTTGTTTTTAGGGTGAGAAAGGATGAGCCATTGGAAGAGAAAAAGGTTAAAATTGAGCAGTTAGATGGCTGTAAAAGTCATTCAAGGAGAGTTCCCAATAAGGACTGAAAACTAAGCGAGTTCCTCTGCAGATAAAGAGAAGAAGGCAAATTGGGGTGATGATTAATCAATCAGGCTTGTCAGAATCTGTTGCTGGGCAAGGCAGTTGGCTGTGGCACGCATGCCTCTGTGGCGTCTACCTTGGGAGGTGGGGAGAATAATGATGCTGTATTGGGCTGCAAATAGGATGATGTATGTATACAAGTGAATTCCAGTTTAGCAATTTAGCAGCAGTTGGTTAACAGTCAAAGTATCTAATGAGCACTGTCCCCTTCAGAGGTAGTTAAAACATTGGAGAACTCCAGTCGGGAATCAGTATCTTTCAGGACTATTACTTGGCAGTTCATATAGCTTATCTTCATCTACCCCAGTGGGTTTGTTACTTAGCATAAGGGATAGGGGATCAGTTAGGAGTAAGAGTCTGGCATGCCCAGTGGCAGATCTCGAGTCCCACTGCATCTTTTAACTTCATGAAGAGCATGACCATCTTACAAGGCTGGCCCATTCTGCCTTTGAAATATCTCTACATTTGTTTTTCATACTTACAAATAAATATTGATATATCTGCCAAAATTGATCCAAGACTCACTATCATTTTAACATACCATACTCTCTGGTAGTGAGGTTGTCAATAAGGGATTATATACTTCTCCCTATACCTGCCTCTTACCCCTGGATGCTATGATAACATTAATATATATCAAAAGAACATCAGATAATTTTCTGAGGACCAAACTGGCTTAAGTCCATTCAAAATAGGTGCCGTTGGAAATTGACTTAAGGTAGAAGTGAGTTTTCTTCAAAAATCATGGATCTCAACTTACATCCCACCCTGCAGGTTTTAGACTCATCCAGAATATACTGTTAATGCCTCATGTGGGGATGCGCCTTATCTAAGCCTCTTTGAGTCAGATTTAATTGATGAAGTTCAGCTGAAGAAACATGATCATACGTGATGACTTTCTCAAAAGTCTGAAAAGACTTAAAAAATAAAATAAAATGTACTCAGGCATCCCATCACAAATGTGGGCTCCAAACAGAAGATTTTATTGTAAACCTTCCAGACTTTCAGACTCCACTGTTATTTTTGAAAAGCATTCCAATAACAGATGCCCCTTCAATTGGGGCATGGTTTGATACAAAGCAGCAGGCATTATTTAAAAGAAAAAAAATAGGTCTCTTGAGACACGTCAAAACAAATTAGTGGTTATGCTAAAATTACTTCCTGTTGGGTTTAATAAAGTTAACAAGATAAGTAAAATGAAAAACAGCATTAGGAAGCAGGGGATAATTTCCTCCCAAGCATGGTGCTCTTGCAGACATTGATAACAATAGATAAGAAATTTCATTTGTCTCTTTTTATTTACCACAATGCTCTCATTCCATTTCTGTTTTTCAAATTTTCCTTCAAGATTTCTTTTGAGATGAGGTTATTTATGATACTATGCCTCTATTTTGAAACCTAGTTAGAAACCTGTGATTGAAACATTTTGCTGGTTTTTCATGTTCTGTTGCCACATTGAATGTAGTACCTCCAATAAATTGGTAGACAGTAATTGAGGAAAAAGTTGAAGCTGTTATTTAAATGGCCTTTGGACACTTCGCATGCCTTTCATTTAACCAAGTTTCCTTGGTCCCCATTAGCATAAATAATTAAGATTTGACAGCAAGCTAAAAAGACATGGTGTCTTCCCCCAGTAATGATCTAAAAATAGGCTTCTCCAAAGACAGTTTTCTTACTATTTCAAACCATTACTCCCTTAGCTTAGGTATAAAGAGCCTTAAGATTTAGGAAGACACACAGGTCTTGAAGTCATCAGACTGGTTTCTAGTTCCAACTCTTTCACTATTATTTAATCATTTTATCTCTCTTGTCCTTAATTTCACCATCTGAAAAATGAAGGGGTGGAATCCCTGATAATAATCACCTTTCACTGAGCATTTAATAAGTGCTAAGCCCTTGACTAAGAACATTACACACATCATCTAAGTGATGCTGACAAAAGCTTTTAAAGGTAACTGAAGCACAGAGAAATTAAGTAACTCCCCAAAGGTCACTCAGCAAGCAAAAGACTAAGCCAGTATTTAAATACAGATCCACTCCAGTCCAAAGACCATACCCGTTCTTAGCCACCATGCCTCCCACTATGAGATACTACCTCTGGATCCCTTCCAATCAAATACCCGTGGTGCTATGATTCTTTGAGTAACTGTTACTTGTAAGGAAGGGAAAATACGTTTAGCAAGAGAGAGTCTGATGGTCCAATGGACAGAAATATGGAACACAATGGCCTAAAAAGGAAAATTCTGCATTCTGTCCTATTTTGTTTTGTTTTTCAAATTTTTATTTAAATTCTAGTTAGTTAACATAAGTTGTAATAATGGTTTCAAGAGCAGAATTTACGGATTCATCACTTATGTATAACCAATGCTCAACACAAGAAGTGCCCTCCTTAATACCCATTACCCATTTAGCCCATCCCCTACCCACCTTCCCTCTATCAACCTTCAGTTTGTTGCCTATGGTTGAGAGTCTCTTACGCTTTGCTTCCTCTCTTTTTTTTTTCCTTCCCCTACGTTCATCTGTTTTGTTTCTTAAATTCCACATATGAGTGAAATCATGTGGTATTTCTCTTTTTCTTACTGACTGTTTCACTTAGCGTAATACACTCTGGTTCCATCCATGTCGTTGCAAATGGCAAGATTCCATTCTTTTCAATGGCTAAGTAGTATTCTACTGTGTATATATATATATACTACAACTTCTTTATGCATTCATTAGTCAATGGACATTTGGGCTCTTTCAATCATTTGGCTGTTGTTGATAATGCTGCTGTAAACATTAGGGTGCATGTGCCCCTTTGAATCAGTATTTTTGTATCCTTTGGGTAAATACCTAGTAGGGCAATTTCTAGGTCATAAGATAGTTCAATTTTTAACTTTTTGAGGAACCTCCATACTGTTTTCCACAGTGGCTGCACCAGTTTGCATTCCTACCAACAGTGCAATAGGGTTTCCCTTTCTCAACATCCTCGCCAACATCTGTTGTTTCCTGTGTTGTTAATTTTAGCCATTCTGACAGGTGTGAGGTGGTATCTCATCATGGTTTTGATTTGTATTTCCCTGATGATGAGTGATATTGAACATCTTTTCATGTGTCTGTTGGCCATCTGGAAGCCTTCTTCGGAAAAATGTCTATTCATCTTGTCTGCCCATTTCTTAACTGGGTTATTGTTTTTTAGGTGTTGAGTTTGACAAGTTCTTTATAGATTCTGGATACTAACCCTCTATCAGATATGCCATTTGCAAATATCTTCTCCCATTCCATATGCTGCCTTTTAGTTTTGTTGATTATTTCCTTCACTTCGCAGAAACTTTTTATCTTGATCAAGTCCCAATAGTTCATCTTTGCTTTTGTTTCCCTTGCCTCCAGAGACTGTCTAGTAAGAAGTTGCTATGACTGAGGTCAAAGAGGTTTCTGCCTGTATTCTCTTTTAGGATTGATAGTATCCTGTCTCACATTTAGGTCTAAATCCCCTGCAAGAGGATACTGATTGAACTATGCAAATGAAAGAGAGTGCCAAGGGACAAACTGTAGGAAAAAAAAAGGGGCGACCGCTAAGAGCAGATCCCTGTGGGTATAAAATCAGAAGGGGGAGCCAGAGAAGGACATATAGAGAAGGAGTAGGGCAACCTCAAAGGTGATGTTGCTGAAGGCAAAATCTGGGGAGAGGATGGCCCACAGTGTCAGGTGCCATTCTTCCAAAGTCAAGAAGATTAAGAGCAGGTAAGAAGTCCACTCAATTGGACCATTTAGTGATCCATTTGGTGATGGGGAGTCTAGAGTCAAGAAATACATTATTACCTTAATTCTGGGCCCAGATATTTTCTTTTATACCACACTACTTCCGTATCAGTAAAACCTTTCTTCAACTTTCTTTCAAGTAATTAACCCATTAGGTTTTGTAATATGTATGGAGGAAGGGAGGATTTGTATTTGTCTACCTTTATAAAGTTAATATTTCCATTTTCCTCATACACATGATGCTCATCATATTTTGCTTCACTGTTACCTTGCTAAGGCTGTAAAGCCACAAATAAGAAGCTTGAATTCAGGAAACAACTTGCTAAATTAATACAAGACTAGAAGGATCATTGATCTTGCATCCCCTGGATCTCCTTAAGGTCAAGGAACTCTACTGATCTTTAGCTACCCACTCACATGGCAACACTCTGGGCTCAGTCATTACCTAGAGCTTCCCTCATGAACCTCTGACCTTGCCCACTCATATCCTTATCCTGACATACCTGCTCTTTCACTTCATGGGGACCACAAATCCTTCATCTTCTGCTTTTTTTCACACCCATCAGCCTGCTCCAGTCTGAACTCTTGTCTCACAGATTCTTCAGCTCCCTTGCTCTGTAGTCCTTCCATTGCACTTGCCCAGCAAAACTCAAGTGCTGAGCAGAAACACAATAGCCTGCCTTGGCTGCTCTTTTTACCCTGGCTGCTAATGCCACTGCAGCATCATGGCCTCCAGTGCTTCTCTACCCATCAGTCCTTGGATTTATCTGGCATAAGCTCCTTCATGATCTCTAAGCTGTAGTCAGTCTACAGGTACCTTCCCTCTTCTTCCCTTATGTCCTACCTGGCCTCCTACTGGACAGAGAGAAATCAAGGTAATCAGGAGGGATCTCCTTCAACTTCCTGCCCCCTTCACTATAAATATATCAATATCTGTACTCTTCCTTTTTTCCTTTTCCCTAGTTTGTAAGGCTGAGGTCTCCCTCTTCTTGTTTAGAGTTTGACCTCTGCCATGAACCACATACTGTTCTTTCTGCCCCTCTCTGCTACACCTCCAGCCTCTTCCTCTCTCTGGGCTACTTCCCCCCACCTTCTAACTATGAGAGCACTTCTCCAGTCCTGAAAGACCCACCCCTCGACCAGAGGCTCCTCTAGCTTCTGTCAAATCTATTTCTTCCCCGTCTCACCTAAACTTCTAAAAAAGGTAGCCTACCCCCTTCTTCACTGCCAGTTCCTCAGCCCACTACAGTATGGCTTCTGTCTTCCTTCCACAGCTGAAACAGGTCTCCCAGGCTATGAACAACCTCCTACCTGCCAACCCAATGGATATTTGCTCCTCCCTACTTGCTTTGGCTACATGGATGATTACTCATTCCTCAAAACTCTCTTGACTTCTGTGATTCAACACTTTCATGATTCTTTTCCTAACTTTCACTAATCCACCCATTCATTCCAAAGGCATTTATTTGACATCTGCCAAAGTAGGATTAATCCAAGGGATTGTAAGGATCCAGAAGTGAGGAAAACGTGATGCCTACCCTCATGGAGTGTACTGTCCAGTGAGAGAGACAATATAAACAGGCAAAAAAAACCCAAACATACCATCAGTTCTCATGATTCTTGGTCACTATATTCTATAAAGTCACTACAAACAGTGAATTAGCAAATATTAAGCCATTGCTCCTAGAGGAAATTCAGGGTCAGATTCCTACAAGCCTCTGGGCACATTTTTGTCAACTGATCAATACATAGACTTGTTTTATGTTATATTCCTGTTTAAAGACCCCTTATTCAATAATTCAATGTATATTTCTTGCTAATAATAAATTCTATACAGTATTTCCTTAGAATAAAACATGAGCTGAGAAGAGTTTAAGGCTTTCCTGATTCTGGGTATTCCCCCGAGGCCAGAGTCTCTGTTCATTAAAATCATTTCCTGAGCTGCTCTCTCATTGTGCTCCAGCATTCGGGACCACTGGCCCTACACTGATGCTTTCATTATTGTGCTGAATTTGTTTATTTCTCTCTCTCTCTCTCTCTCACACACACACACACACACACATACACACAGACTTAACATCTTTCAACTCAGGTCAAATTATCAGAGCTTATGTCTCATCCTACAAATCATCTTGACACATTTATTTCTGCTTCTCTAACTATAATTTATAGGATGTTGTGATTAAATTTGAACCTGACACATCACATTTCCCTGAGCATCAAGATGACATTGCATCAGCCAGAGATGGATGTGAAGATTACTGTGGAGTCAGTGAGGCGCCATAGTGTGGAAACAAGAGTGAGCTCCAGACTCTGACAGACCTGGGGTAGGTTATGATTGTCATTTGCTAACCAAGACTTCAGCTTAGGTACTTAACCTCTCTGAGCCGTAATTTTCTCATCTGTACAATGGGAGTAAAAGTATCTAAGAAGAATACTGTGAGGACTAAATATACATTGCATGTAAATTTCCTGGCCCATAGTCAGGGCTCAATTGATGCCAATCTTTCTTGAGACTGTTTAGTTTTTAGGACCATCTCGATGTCCACTCACCTGGGGTGATTCGCTGGGCCCACTGGAGTACAATCTGGTATTAAGAGCATCCTATGGCACTGCAGAGGGGGAAATCCTCATAGCTTAACTACAGAGGAAAGACTTAGAAGAGGAGGCAAAGATCTTGGGAAAGGAAGACATAGGTGCAGAGGGGCAACAAGCCTGTCTTTAGCATCTTAGAAAGGGGAAAATGAGATGATGAAGAAGCACAGTGATGGGAAGAAAGGGCTGGGAAAGAAAGAAAAGAATAGGCCTAGCAAGGCCATCAGCCTAAGTGGAGTAAGCAAATGGACTGTCACCATGTGAGTCACCATCCCTCGGCACCCAAAGGAGCCAGGTACCCCCTCAGATTCGGCCCCCAAGAAGGTTAACACTGAGGGGGAAGGCCAGGCAGGCCTCATCACAAGCCCGCAGAGAGGAAAGAGCTGCTCTGTGGTTTATTCCCACAGACAGGGAGAGAGATGGGGCAAAACAGAGTGTCTGGAGAAATGGGGACTCAGCTATCAGGCCTGGCTGCAGTGGGTCTGAATCCAACTGATTTGAATACAAGGACCCAGATATGAGTCAAAAGGATGCCTCTTCCATGAAAGCACTTGAACTTACAGTTACATAGTACACAAATACTGCTTAGTACAAATGTAGATTTTGAGGGTCCCTTTCAATGATGTCAGCAGTCTGCCAAAGGATTCAGAGCCCCTGGTTCAGCATAAGGTGCAACTCTGAGAAAGAGAAGAAAAACCCCACACATCTCTTATAGTTCTTTCTTCTTCAGTTTTCCAAAGGGGGAATTGGGGTCACTTCAGCTCTGGAGGGGAAAGGACCATCTCCTCCCCTCTTCCTCTGTGCCCCGGAATGGTGGAATCTGACCCTCATAATTACATTCTGGTCTCACTCAGTTTCATCTCATTCCCCACCCCCATCCCCTTTTGCCAAATTCCTCTTCCTGATGAGTCAGGGATTAAAAATGCTTGGCATCCTTGCTGAGTAAATAGTATTTGTCCACAGTGATACTGGCCAGTGGCAAACTGCCTTTGCTCTGTGAGGAGAAGGTGTAAGCACACAGTTAGCAAGTTGACTCTTTAGGACTGACAGGGCCAGGACAAGGAGCAGGATTGTGGTCCCATATAAGCATCACACTTACCATGCCCTTGGCCTTGCTTGTACTCTGCTCTGACTTAACTGGGCTGACTTGCACAGAAGAGAAGGAGAGAAGGAAGGAGGGAGGACAGGGTGGGAGGGGAAATAAATGCTGATTTCATAAATCTCCTACCATTTGATCCTACCTGTGAAGCTGTTATGATCATTCCCATTTTACAGATCCAGAGAAATCAAGTCACTTGTCAAGTTTGCAAGTGTCAGAAAAGCTAGAACTTGAACCCTTGTATTTTTAGTGGGAGCCTGTTGTCCTTTCCACCACATCAGGCTACAGATGGAAGTGAGCAGGCAATTGACTAAAATTGATTCTGCCTGCCTCAGGGCCTTAAGGAGAAGGTCTGCCCCAGATATAATGGAAGTTGCAGTGGGCATCAGACAACATTTGCCTCTTACCCCTTGACCTGGTGTCAGAACTGTCCCAGAGGGGATTTTTTGTGTTTCAGGGGATCTGTTGTGTTTGAGCCAGCTGTGGAAGAGGCATTTCCCCTGGAGTGGTGGACACAGCAGTCTCCTGCGGCCCCAGCAGATCCCACTGGGGTGGGGGTTGGGGGTGGGAGGAGCGGCCGTGACAGGAATTGTTTACTTCCTTTAGCAGGTTCTAACCATCTTAGGTGGTCGTGTTAGCTCAGGAAGCTGCAATGTTCTCTGCCATGTAGACTTTTTGTATTTTTCTCCTTTCCACAGATTCATGCATCTCTTTGAATGTTCTTTAGGACTCAGGAACCGATAGGTCATGCACTCCCAAAGATTCCATTTGTATTCAAGCCCAACATTTTATGCACACAGTTAACCGGAGTTCGGAGAAGGGAGTTCCTCAAGGTCACACAGCCAGTGAATGACAGAACCAGGGCCAGAACCAAGACAACTGACTATGATTTAGTCAGTCATTCAACAGAAATTCCTTGAGTGCTGATTATCCGGTAGTAGTAGGCCCTGAGCTAGGTGCTGGGTGCCCAATGTTTTGGTAGAAACATGCTGTGCTACTATGGCTGGTGCTTCCCTGCTCCTCCCTTCTGGATGTTTTCCATTCCCAGCCCCAGGCTAACCCCAAGACTCCCAGGGCCACTCACCAAGGCATTCCTAAAGACTTAGAAGAGGTGCCTTTGTGTGCAGCCCTTTCCTCCAAGACCCTGGAATGCACGCTACGGGACTTGCTGATTTATAGCCATGTTGCCTTTCAAAGAATTCCCTGGCCTGCGTTAAGTCAACAGATATGAGAAAAGGCTTGTTAAAAGTTCTGTCACGGGAGCCAGTTGCTCCTTGTGTTAGCAGGATGCTTTCTTTAACCCCGGGCTCCTCAGGCCTGCAACACCCTGATCCTACAATAAACTGCTCGGAATCTATGTGGAAGATTTGGAAACTCCCTGAAATATAAATGTATTCAATGCCGTATCCCACCTTGCCATTCTTTCCCAAAGCCCTATGCCTCTCTTCTCCCATTTGCTGCTTTTTGTTTTATACTGAATTGTCTTAAAGTTTTCTCTATTGACATTGACCTATTTTCTATTTTTACACTCTTGTCATTCTGCTTGTCAGCTGAGACTAGTGGCCACATCCTGTCTGTGCTTGCTGACCTTTTGGGAAAGGAATTCATTCATTCATTTGTTCATTCATTTATGTATTCGCCCATCCAGTCAACAATTCTGGCCCTCTTCTGGTTCCTGGGGATACAGCAATAGACAAAGATCCCACTCTAGTGGCTACTGCTGGAGTGTACCACCCAGATCCCCCATTCAGGATCACACTGCTCATTCCCCAGGGGCCAGGAGTGGTGCCAGGGGCTGCCCCATGACTGACTCCTCCTGGGAATTGCCCTTGGCCAAAAGGAGCTGTGTTACCCAAGGTAACGCCCCTTCCCTGGTGCACCCTGCATCCAATGACTGGTTACCATGGGGGTATAAAGACCCAGCCCCTTTTGTTTCAATTCAAGACAGCCAGAAGCATGACCCCAGCTTCAGAGCTCCCCTTGCGATCAGCTGAGACCTGTGTTCAACTACACTCCACTCTCTGCCCAGCCCTTCTTCCTCAGTCCCTTATACCTGCTGTTCCTGGGAGCACCACTCACCCCAGAAGCATTCTGCACACAAATCTCCAGCTCAGAGGTTTTTCCCAGGGAACTTGTCCTACAGTGCCTGCCTTGGTGAAGTTTATATACTGGAAAAGGGAAATAGATAATAAACACAATAAATAGTAACACAGTATGTGAGAAGTGACATTGCTATGTAAGAAAATAGAGTGGGGTCAGGGGATCAGGGATATGGAATGGAGAGATAATTAATTTTCATTTTTGATACAGTGATCAGAATAGGCCTCTATGAGAATGTGACATCTGAACAAAAGCTTACAATTAGCAAGCTGCATGGTCAAAAGCTTCTGAATCCAAACTTGTTACTGTTATCAGTAAGGATTTTCCAGAGAAACAGAACCAATAGTGTGTGAGTGTGTATGTGTGTGTGTGTGTACATATATATTCACGCACCCCCTTAAGGAGATTTATTTCAAGGAAATGGCTCAATCTGGATTTGTTTGCTACTTCCTTATGATTAAATGTAAGTGAAATTATGTATTCTGGGCAGGAATATCAGATGTGATGACGTGGTGTTTTCATGGAATCCCATAATATGACATAGGATCTTGGTTTATCCTATTACTGGTGATGTAAACTTTTGAGCTCTTGAGTAGCATGGTGTCTACCAGGGATCTCTACTGTACAGTTACTCTTTTTCTCCTTTGCAGTTAATAAGGGTTTTGTGGGCAGATATTTTGAGGCTATGTAACTACTCCAATTTTTATCCACTAGTTTTAGAATCTATTGATACTTTCTGCCTAAAATAATGATCACTTTGGGTCTCAAACTGTGCTTTTCTAATTCCATAATTTCTCGAACATTTATTAGCAGGCATTATACTATAGGGAAGATTATTCTTTTCCCCTTACATGTTCATTTACTTATTAATATCAGGAAAAATGAATGGATGCCCATTTTAATCAATTGGACTTAATCTGATGCTATGATTTCATTTATATCAAATCATCCCAAACTGGACCATTTGGCACCCCTTTGAGCTATCTTCTGTGTCCTTTGGATATGTCTCCATCATTCTTTGATTACTTGCTTATCTTCTGGAATTATGAGATGTTCTAAACTTGTCTTATATTTTTCCTGTTCCAGCCCTGAAATCAATGCTGTTCCCTTCTAGTGGAGGCTGGTGTTGAGAAACCAAGGTCTGGGCTCTAGGTAGACTCTTCATTATTAGGGTCACTGCCCCCAAGCTCTCTCAGGGATAGAGCTAGGAAATATATGGATTTGTGTGTGTGATGTACATGTGTATGCATATACATAGGTAGGAAGATATAGATGTATTTGCATACATACACAGAAATGCCCATCGGTATTCATTTCTATATCTAACTCTACATACTGAGAACTCTTAAGTTTACACCGAACTCCCAATTGTAATTCTATGCCACATGATTCATTCCAGCTTTCTCCTTTTGTTTATTTATTACTCCCTTGTCTAGTGAGAAACCTGGTTCTCATCACCTTATTATATTGACTCATTTTCTTTTTTTTTTTTTTTTTTTAAAGATTTTATTTATTTATTTGAGACAGAGAGAATGAGAGACAGAGAGCATGAGAGGGAGGAGGGTCAGAGGGAGAAGCAGACTCCCTGCCGAGCAGGGAGCCCGATGCGGGACTCGATCCCGGGACTCCAGGATCATGACCTGAGCCAAAGGCAGTCGCTTAACCAACTGAGCCACCCAGGCGCCCTTGACTCATTTTCTAAAATCCTCCTTATCCCCTGCTTTTAATCTATCTCCCAAATCCAGTGAGCTACCATCCCTGTTTGGCCATCTTCTTTGAGCTGCCAGAATCCTACCAGGCCAATACTCTCATTTAAATATTTGATGACAGGGCGCCTGGGTGGCTCAGATGGTTAAACGTCTGCCTTCGGCTCAGGTCATGATCCCGGCGTCCTGGGATCGAGTCCCGCATCGGGCTGCCTGCTCCTTGGGAGCCTGCTTCTCCCTCTGCCTCTCTCTCTCTCTCTCTCTGTCTCTCATGAATAAATAAATAAAATCTTTAAAAAATAAATAAATAAATAAATAAATAAATAAATAAATAATTTGATCACAATGATAAAAATACAGACTTGTGCACTAATAGCCTGAACACATTTCCTTTGTAGAAAATGCTACAAAAATTATGGTATAACAGACACTTTGAAGGTGTTTGTTTTTTCAGGCAATTTTGATGGATTGGCTAAGGTGAAAGTTAGTCCGTGGCTCTGAAAGTGTTTTCTCTAAGAAAAGCTGACTACTTTGTGGGTTTAAATCTGTGGGTTGTACAACAAACGTATCACCTGAGCCATTGTCCAATGACTCCTGGTGTGCCACAAAAGAGAAAGGTGGGGCACCTGGGTGGCTCAGTTGGTTAAGCGACTGCCTTCGGCTCAGGTCATGATCCTGGAGTCCCAGGATCGAGTCCCGCATCGGGCTCCCTGCTCGGCAGGGAGTCTGCTTCTCCCTCTGACCTTCCTCCCTCTCATGCTCTCTGTCTCTCATTCTCTCTCTCAAATAAATAAATAAAATCTTTAAAAAAAAAAAAAAAAGAGAGAAAGGTGGCCACTGTTTTCCTCCAGATTTTTACTTTGTAGGAACAATGAAATGGATGTTATGCACTTTCTAAGGAGGCTCACATTTTCTCCAAGGCCCAAAGTTAGAAAGGGAAAAAGTGTACGTGGGGTTATGGGTGGGCCTCTTAGTATGCAATTCAACAATTAAAAATTATTTAGGAATATGCTATTTAATTTGTTGCTAGTCCTTGATAGGAAAGGTATCTTTTTTTTTTTAAAGATTTTATTTGACAGAAAGGGAACACAAGCAGAGGGAAGGGCAGAGGGAGAGGGAGAAGCAGACTCCCTGCTGAGCAGGGAGCCAGATGCGGGGCTTGATCCCAGGACCCTGAGATCATGACCTGAGCCGAAGGCAGACGCTTAATGACTGAGCCACCCAGATGCCCCAACAGGAACGATATCTTTATAGAATTATTGACTATAGTTTCAGGAACGGTTCATACTGGAAGATCCTCTAGGCTAATCAGATATTGTTCCTTTTTCTCTTTACTACATGCATTCTGGTCTGAGCATGCTAGATGATAGTGTTAAATGATTTACTCTTAAATCTGCCCTGGAATCATTGGTGTGCTTACATGTTTAACAAAGTCAGCTTGCTTGATTTGCAATACTTGCTCATTTCTGTGGTGTAAACACTCTCACCATGGCCAGTGTTAAGCTACCAACATGACATCGCTTAAGTACGTGGTAGGAAGAGATGTACACAATCAGCTCTCATGAGTAAGCACATCCAGCCTGGGTGCCTGTGTGACCTATAAACCCGTTAGACCTACCCATCCACTTAAGCATTGTCTTCAAACTGCCGCTGACTTAGAAGGAAAAGTTCTTAGAAGGAAAGTTCTGTGCTCTGAAAAGATGAGGGTTAGGGATGTAGAATCGAGTCATTGCTTCACTGTGTTTACATGATTGACCCTGAGACATGACCGCCCTGTGTCTGCGACCAGCAGGAGGGCTCTTGCTGGAAGCACATAGGGTAGGAAGAGAATGCAAAAATATATAAAATAAGCCAATTGCTTTTTTTTTAAAGATTTTATTTATTTATTTGACACAGAGAGAGACAATGACAGAGGAAACACAAGCAGGGGCAGTGGGAGAGGGAGAAGCAGGCTTCCCACGGAGCAGGGAGCCCGACGTGGGGCTCAATCCCAGGACCCTGGGATCATGACCTAAGCCAAAGGCAGTCGCCTAACCAACTGAGCCACCCAGGTGCCCCAAGCCAATTGCTTTGAAGTCAGAATCAATCCTTATGGTAAAGCATCTGAGATCAGATGCCTCCTATGTTCTCATGGTTCTGTTCTTCCTGAAGACAAGGGTGAACTCAGAGGAAGTTCCAGCTGGGTTCCCCTTAGCAGGATTTGGAGATCTTGAGGTTAAAGGTGCCAAGCAGTAGACGCAAGCTGGACTCTGTCTCAGACATAGAGCACCTCTGACCCCCACTGGCTGCTGGCATGTGTTGCATCTTGGGGATGGCCAGTTCTTTAAACTCTTCATCTATTTCTTCTCTGGAGTGGTAGATATGTCTCCTATCATTATATTGTATATGGATTTCATTCCCTGGGATCCAAAAATGAGCCAAGAGAAAGGTCTGAGCAGTTACATTTGTGGTGGGTTTTGGTTTTTCTTGTTCTGGTCCAACAAACACCAGGTGTTGCTTCTTTGTTTATGAGAAGCCCTTCAGCTGGGTCAGCACCTGAGCCCATGCTCTCTTGTGCTCCCTGGGGGAGAGCAAAAGCACTGGCTACGTATACAAAACACTCCCTAAATCTCTGTAGGGAGCCAGGGCAGACAGTGAACGGAAGCTGGGGCCAGTGGGCCACAGAGCCCAGTCTATCATCTGGATGCCCCCTACTGAGCACATTTGAGTGTTTGATTCCATCTATTCATTCTGGTATTTCTCTGGCATCTCTCACCAGGATACCTTGGTAATCTGGTACATACATTAAAGGGAGACCAGGGAGGGGCACCTGGGTGGCTCAGTCAGTGAAGCGTCTGCTTTCGGCTCAGATCATGATCCCAGGGTCCTGGGATCGAGCCCAGCGTCGGGCTCCCTGCTCAGTGGGGAGCCTGCTTTGCCCTCTACCTCTGTCTGCCGCTCCCCCTGCTTGTGCTCGCTCCTCTCTTTCTCTCTCTCTGTCAAATAAGTAAAATCTTTAAAAAAAAAAAAAAAAAAAAACAGGGAAAGGCAGAGTGTTGGTGGGTAAGGAGCATACTTTCCGGTGGGTTTGCTCAAACCAATTTAGCAATCTCTACTGACTGCTGACCCTGCACTAAAAAGAAAACAATTGTACATCACAGGTACTCCCAATAGGATATTTTTTTTAGTACTCTGTATTAAATTAATTTTGATTTTTTAATCGAGACCCAAATCCAGTTGTTAATCCCCTTTTCAGAAGATTTATATTGTTATTTCTAGCTTAGTCTTCTCTCACTGTTTTGAATCATCACCCAAGTGTGACTGTCCCTGCTGAATAGCAATATTCTTGTCTCTCAGTGTCTTACTTTCAAAGACAAAATTCAGGGTTTCTTATCTCGAAGAACAGCTTTCTGTCTTGTTTCTCACGGCCAGCAGAGGGCGCCAGTAAGGCGTGGTAAGGTACCCTAGTGGTTGATAACACAGGAGTGTGAGATTGGGCAGGAGTGTGAGATTGGGCTACTCCCAAGGGGTGAAAGATCCCCTACCTCTCCAGAGAAGTGACATTTCACCTGAGGGTTTCCCAGCACACACACAAAGGGCCTGAGAAATAGAGCTACATCTCCTGGGACCCACAGGTAAAATAATCCTGATTTGGGACTGAGAAGAGCTTTGCAACCACATCCACCCCTGGCAGGTGAGAGAAAGCAGGTTAGTGCTTCTTTGGAGAACCATAAAAACAAAGGAGAAAGCAGCTGAATCCTGGATCGGGGTGATTATTCATCATCATCACAAAACTCGGGGCTGGGGTGTGGGGAGCAGAGATACTTGGGAGATCAGGGACCGACTCAAGCTCTATGGTTGATAAACTATATGAATATGATTTTGTCACCTATCACATTTTTTCCTGTTCTGTTTCTTCCTGTCCTGTAGATAATCCCTAAATTGTATAAAAGTAATCTCTTCGACTTAGTAAAATGTATATTATAGTCATACATAGTACTCTGTGAGTTTTGAATGGCCAGTCTGATGATCAGAAAACTTTATAAAGTTTCTTGGCATGTTGCAATGGCATCTTCAACCACTGTCTATGTGCCTTTGCTAAAAATTAACTTGTGGGTCAGTTTTACTTCTTAATACTGGGTAAGACTGAGCAATAAAAAGCTATGGTATACCTATCATGTCCAAGGAGCACACAAGGCAATGCAAGGGTTACAGATAAATACAAAATATGGTCCCTGAATACAAGAGGCTGACTGCCCTACTAGGAAGAGGCGGCATGGCCCAAAAACATACCAAAGAAGTATCAAGTAATCTATTTAATGACAATGATGGTAATAATACTAACTACTGTGTATTGAGTGTTTATTCTTTTCCAATCACCGTGCTAAATGCTTTATATACATTTTCTCACTAAATCCTCAAAACTTGGGCGCCTGGGTGGCTCAGATGGTTAAGCGTCTGCCTTCGGCTCAGGTCATGATCCCAAGGTCCTGGGATCGAGTCCCGCATCGGGCTCCCTGCTCCGCGGGAAGCCTGCTTCTCCCTCCGCCTCTCTCTCTCTCTCTCTGTCTCTCATGAATAAATAAATAAATAAAATCTTTTAAAAAAATAAATAAATAAATCCTCAAAACTTCTTTATGAGGTAGGTACTATTATTATTGTCATCTTAAGAATAAAGTAACCAAGACACACAAAGTTTAAATAACTTGCCAGGATGTGATTCCAGGCTGTCTGACACCCAAGACCATGCCCTTAGAGATCCAGCGATCTATAGTGCCTCGTGAGAGCAGTGGGAGTTCTAAGGTAGGAGATGGGTGTGGGCTAGAGGAGGCCTTCTTGGAGGAAGGCTTGGCAAGAGGGCCGAGTGTGGGCTCGGGGGATAACGTGGAGAAGGAGAGGGAGTGGGAGCACATACAGGCAGAGAACTGAAAGTGCACAAGGTAGGTTGGGCTTCCAGGAGTAAAGCTGCTGCCTGCTGCAGGTGCTTGTGCATGTACATAAGTGAGCGGCAAATGGTCGCTTGGGAAAAGCAGGTTGAAGGCAGGTAATGGAAGGACCTCCTGGAATAACACCTTTAGAAACTGGGGCTGAAAAAGGTAGAATTGGAACCAAGACAGACAATAAGTAGATCACTCCAGTGTTTCTCCATGTGAGGCAATGAAGGAAAGTCCTTGAGTGCTGGGCAGGAAATGACAATAGGAGAGGAGATGTCCCCAGTGGGACCTGGCTAAATTCTGACCCCAGGCACTTTATATTCTAATCCCTATCAGGAAGTATCAACCACTAGTGTATTTTACAATTTTGGCACATTCACCTAAAAAACAAAAACTATCTCTGACAGGTACTTTTTTTTTTAAGATTTTATTTATTTGTCAGAGAGAGAGAGAGTAGGTGCACACAAGCAGGGGGGAGGGGCAGACAGAAGGAGAAGCAGGCTCACCGCTGGGCAGGCTCCCTGCTGAGCAAGGAGCCCAATGCAGGACTCGATCCCAGGACCCTGGGATCATGACCTGAGCCAAAAGGCAGACGCTTAACCGACTGAGCTACCCAGGCGCCCCCTGACAGGTATTTTATTAAGTCCTTTTCATATCCCTGTCCCTGTCACAACAAGTGGGCTTAGGAATTATTACCACCACCATCATCATCAACACTATGTTACTGATGGGGAAACTGAGGCTCAGAGAGCACATGACTTACTAAGAACCTCCCAAATAGGAAATAACCAAGACAAAGCTCAAAACCGGATCATAGTACTCCAGGACAGTCACGAATGCACTCTGCAAATATTGACTGAGCAGTCACAATATGCCATGTGCCTGATGTTGAGTGTCCAGAGATAAGTCACTCTATCCACCGCTTTAGGGAGCTCACAGCATTTAAGGGAATAAAGCCATACAATTGCTAATGATAGATGAGAAAGTCTATTCCAAGCGTCTCAACATTTGTAATTGGGATGAATGTGTATATAAAAATGAGAGCACTTTCTAAAAGTAAAAAGGTTAATTCACACGCAATTTCTTTCTCTCTCACTTCATGCCTGGGAAGAGCTGAAAAGGGCCAGCTGCCCTTCCTACAGAGTACGACCAAAATGGGATGAGTCTGATTTGTAGTTGGCCAAGAAAGTCGTTCTCACCACTTCAGTCGCTGCTTTAGGAGAGGAGGCAAGTGCTGACTGTTACCAGCCCGCCCCCTGCTGGAGCCAAGCAGAACTAACCCACAATTCCAGGGAAGAGGCTCCTGTGGGCAATCTAGTAAGACCGTTCTCTTCTTTGGACCTTAGGGTGTGTGTTGACACTCCATAATTGCTCCCAGCCACCCCTTTTAATAGATTTAGCTTGGTGAAATGGGACCCTGAGGAGGCTTTTGGGAAAAGAAGTCATAAAGATTTTGTAAGCTGTGGAGTCAGACAGACCTAAGCACATTTCTAACTTGGCCACTCACTTGCTATGTCATTTTAAACATACTAGTCAGCCTTTCCAAACCTGTTGCATTGCCTGTAACATGAGATTCCTGGCCATCAAATATGTGTTGAATGAATGAATGAAGAGAATGCATGAATACATTTTTGGTGGTTGGATTAGAAAAAAAAAAAAATATATATATATATACACATTTATATATATATATATAAAACACACACACATATATATAATATATATATAAGAACTTTATATATATTTTAAATATATATAAAGCACCTGTTGTAGCGTATGACACCAAGCAAAAATAAATGGTAGCTAGGAGGTATTATCAGTAGAGCAGAATTATAACCAAAACCAAGTTCATATGCCTGCCATACAGCAAAGCTGATCACTGAGACAGTGAGTATGCAGCAAGGAAAGGGTTTACTGGAGAGACAGCCAGATGAGGAGATGGAAGGGCAAGCGCCAAATCTACCTCCCCTGAGATTAGAACAAGTTTTACAATCATAGCGGTTGGGATTATATACACATTGAAGAAAAGGGTGGGGAAATGTAATACTATTCATGAAGAAAGATGGAACATCTACACTGAGCAAACATCTATGAAACATACATCCCATGTTCACTTTGGGGTGGAGATTTAACATTAAAATGAGGCAAAATTTGGCCCCTGACATCAGGAAGTGATCTGTAAGACAAGGAGAGGGCTGTGCACATGCTCCAAAAGTTGGTATAAACTGGATGGGGTCTAGGGCTCCTTATCTCTAGGAAATGCAGAGCCTAGCTTGTTTGTAGGCTAGAATCATATCAGTGACCTTCATTTGTGTCAGCCCAGGCCTCTGTGGAGACAGCTAGTGGATTTGTTAGTGAGGTCTGAAAAGAAACAATAGCTGATTAGGGAGAAACAAGTCTCTGAAAAACAAGCTTTAAATTTTCTCTTAGTCTCAACCTCCTTAACCCTATGGGGCACAGTTTCAGAAGTTATATAGGAATCTAGTGGGAATTTTTGGAGGAATAACCCATGGGTTCTTGCATTTAAGCCTTATAACAATTCTAAAAGCCAAATACTATTATTTCTTCATGTTGCAGATAAAGAAAATAAGGTTCGGCAAGTTCAAGTATGGTAGACACCAGTGGTTATCTACCTAATACTCTTTCTTCCTTGTGGTCAGAGTTCACTTTTATTCAAATGCCCATCTCTCCCCAGGTGGCTTTGGCTTATATACAGATTCTAGAGGCCAGTCACGGGAATCCCATTCTCCTTACTGGAGATTGGCTTAGGTGGAACAAGGGACCTAGTTATGTTCAACAAATCATGAAATGAGGTGTGCTGGGGTCGGGGGGATCCTGGGAAAGGATTAGTAGCTAATAAAAAGAGACACATAGGAAGGAAAATTTCCATTTTTTTCCTTCAGATATTGTGTCTGGATGTAACTCAGAGAACCAAATAGCTAAAGACAATACCAATACATATAAGATGGCCGAGTAGGAAGATGGACAGAACCTGCATTCTTTGTGATCTTATCAAGCTATTGAATCAACCAATCCTACAGAAGTTCTATCCTGACTTCTTAATATATGAGATAGTTGAGTTCTTCTTTTTAAGCTTTTGAGGCTTAATTTCCTATTACTTGCACTGAAAAGCTTCTTAACAGATTGATTAAGTAACTTGGTGAAGTTCACACATCTAGCAAATAGAAGATCTACCTCTTAATTTCCCCACCCTCCTACCCTCCCCCCTCCCCCCCAGTTCAGGTCCTCTGGACAGGCCTGGGAGTCCAGGAGTGGGAACCCTGAACAGCATCAGGACTCTGGTGCCTCTGAAGAGTCACTGACTAGAAGAGGAGGAGACACAGAAAACTGGATTGGATCATTCCTGGGATGACTCCTGTAGCCATTCCTATTCTTCATACCAATGTTCTTCCAGATCTGAGAAACCCACCTCCTTAAGAATTTCTTGTCTACTCTGGGGGTGCCTGAAGGCTCAGTCGGTTAAACATCTGCCTTCAGCTCAGGTCATGATCTTGGGGTCCTGGGATTGAGCCCTGCATTGAGCCGCACATGTAGCTCCCTGCTCAGCAGGGAGTCAGCTTCTCCCTCTCCCTCTGCCCCTCCCCACCACTCATGCTCTCTTGCGCGCACACTCTCTTTCAAATAAATAAATAAAATCTTTTTAAAAAAATTTTTGGGGCGCCTGGGTGGCTCAGTCAGTTAAGCGTCTGCCTTTGGCTCAGGTCATGATCCCAGGGGCCTGGGATCGAGTCCCACATCGGGCTCCCTGCTCAGCGGGAGGCCTGCTTCTCCCTTTCCCACCCCCCCACCCCCCGCTTGTGTTCCCTCTCTCGCTGTGTCTCTCTCTGTCAAATAAATAAAATCTTAAAAAAAATAAATAATTTTTTAAAAGGTTTTCTTATCTGCTTTTTTCCTCTCTGATTCACCCTCCCTACATTGCTTATAAAACTTTCTTGCCATGAATTCTTAAGAGTTGACTGCTCTAAATTACTTTTATCACAAAGTTCTAGGACAATTATGGTTACAAATGCTTTTACTTTTGACCAATGTTGAACACTGTGGATATGCCCAACTAAGAAATAAAAACTTGACGACTTATTTTTAAAAACAATTTTCAGAGGAAAGTTGTGGAGCCATATATAAGGTCATCTTTTTTCCTTTGAAAATGAGTAGGAAGCAGCGTGAGTTTTGATTCATTGAGTTATCAGGGTTAATCCTTTAAATATAATTTTCAACATGTTTTCAAAGGTTAGGAAGCCATTTGTGCATTGTCTAAGCTCCACTTTCCAGCACAGATCATCCTGAATGAGTAATAATGGATCTTTTCTTGTTTCTCCCTACATCCCACCCTGACCTCAGATTGTAGATGACGTGATACCCTCTGAGAAAGGAATGTAGCACAAGTTTTGTTCTGTTTTCCCGGAAAAATAGTTCTGCTTTACACAGCCTTAGCTGGCATCATACTAACACTATCTTCAAACACCACCTAAATATTGCACAAAATATCTAAAGCAATTGTCTGAAGGCACTGGAGACAACAAATCCAGACCGGACTTGAAGGAAAGTCCATGACGTGAGTTCCACATTCCTCCCAGATATTTTCCTACAGACATTTGCAAATTGCAGAACAGGGGCATACAACAATAGTCTCACTGGACTGAAGAGGCAGAAGTCAGAGTTTGGAGTAGCTTGGAGTTTGCTACTTGGGGAGCCAAGTCCTGGAGGAGGGAGGTGAGCAGAGAAGGACACTGAAATTCTGCATATACATTCCCTCTGAAATCAGAGATCTCAGTAGTACTAGGGAGGCAGAAGTCATAATTAAAGCCTTATTAAGATAGCTTGGCACAAATCCCAGGCTTTGAATCAAAACCTCAAGAGTCCTGCCCTGAGAATAAGAGGCATGCTGTAGGAATAAGGACAAATCCCTTAGGAACAGGAAAAAACTGAAATGGACTAGCCCCAAGAAGCATAAAATCAAGTTTTCTCAAGATCTCGACGATCTACCTGTCAGAAGAAAACTTAACCTTGGAAGAGGGTAACATCATCTCAAGTCTTTACAATTTTTCATTGATGACTTCTGGCATTTAACCAAATATGATGATGCCTGTGAAAATATAATAAAAAATAAAGGGGATCAAATTACTGAAATCCATGTAAAAAATATGGATAATAGAAAAAGATTTATAGGCGACACAGATATTGACATTAGTCCATGAGTAGTTTAAAATAATAATGATTAATATGTTCAAGAAAATGTAGGAAAAAGGGATGCCTGGGTGGCTCAGTCAGTTAAGCGGCTGCCTTCGGCTCAGGTCATGATCCCAAGCCTGCTCCCTCTGCCTGCCACTCCCCCTGCTTGTGCCCTCTCTCTCTCTCTTTCTCTCTCTCTATCTCTGACAAATAAATAAATAAAATCTTTTTAAAAAAGAAAAGAAAATGTAGGAAATGGTAGCCAGAAGAGCAGTTGGAGAATTTCAACAGAGAAATAATCTATTTTTTAAAAAGAAGCAAACAGGGCGCCTGGGTGGCTCAGTTGGTTAAGCGACTGCCTTCGGCTCAGGTCATGATCCTGGAGTCCCAGGATCGAGTCCCGCATCGGGCTCCCTGCTCAGCAGGGGGTCTGCTTCTCCCTCTGCCCTCTTCCCTCTCGTGCTCTCTGTCTCTCATTCTCTCTGTCTCAAATAAATAAATAAAATCTTTTAAAAAATAAATAAATAAAAAATAAAAAATAAAATAAAATAAAAAGAAGCAAACAATTAGATAGTAAAATTTTAAAAGCACCAAAAACATCAATTATCGAATAGATCTAATGAAAGATATATAGTACTCCTATACTTACAACTACAAAAAAGTACTGAGAGAAGTAAAAGAAGACCTAAATAAATGAAGGAAGGTAACATGAACATGGGATTCAAGGATATAACATTGTTAAGATATCAATTCTCTCCACATTCATCTCTAGAGTCAGTACAATCCCAGTAAAAATCTTAGCAGCTTTTCTTAATTGGTGGAAATTGACAAGCTACTTATAATACATATATGGAAATACAAAGGATCTAAAGAACTGAGGCAATCTTGAAGGAGAAAAACAAAACCAGGTATCAGTGTGGTATTAGTATAAGAACAGACTGGGGCGCCTGGGTGGCTCAGTTGGTTAAGCGTCTGCCTTCGGCTCAGGTCATGATCCCAGGGTCCTGGGTTCGAGCCCCACATCGGGCTCCCTGCTCGGCAGGAAGCCTGCTTCTCCCTCTCCCACTCCCCTTGCTTGTGTTCCCTCTCTTGCTGTCTCTCTGTCAAATAAATAAATAAAATTAAAAAATAAAAAATCTTTAAAGAACAGACAGTAGACAGTGGAATAGAATACAGTTTAACAGATCCACACCCATGTGTGATCAGTCACTTCATGACAACGACATCACAGCAATTCAGTGGAAGAAGGACAGATGGTTTTTTCAATAAATAGCGCTGGCTCAAATGGAAAAAAAAAAAAGAAGCTTGGCCCTCACCTCAAAACCACACACAAAAATTCATTCAAGATGGATCATATACCTAAAGCTGAAAAGTAAAAAAAAAACAACCAAACTTGTAGAAGAAAACACAAGAAATATCTTCAGGACCCCGGAGAGGCCACAGTTTCTTAAATAGGACACAGGCAATACTGATAAATTGGATTTAATTAAATTAAGAAATTCCATTCAATAAATGACACTATTAAGAAAATGGAAAACCAAGCCCTAGATTGGCATGCACACACACACACGCACACACACAGACATCTAACAAAGGATTTATATCAAGAATATCTTTTTAAGACATGTATCATATGATCTCACTGATATGAGGAATTCTTAATCGCAGGAAACAAACTGAGTGTTGTTGGAGTGGGGGGTGGGGTGGGAGGGATGGGGTGACTGGGTGATAGACACTGGGGAGGGTATGTGCTCTGGTAAGCGAGGTGAATTGTGCAAGACTGTTGAATCTCAGATCTGTACCTCTGAAACAAATAATGCAATATATGTTAAGAAAAAAAGAAGAAGAAGAAGAAGGTAGTGGGAGGGGAAGAATGAAGCGGGGGAAATTGGAGGGGTAGATGAACCATGAGAGACGATGGACTCTGAAAAACAAACAGGGTTCTAGAGGGGAGAGGGGTGGGAGGATGGGTTAGCCTGGTGGTGGGTATTGAGGAGGGCACATTCTGCATGGAGCACTGGGTGTTGTGCACAAACAATGAATCATGGAACACTTCATCTAAAACTAATGATGTAATGTATGGGGATTAACATAAGAATAAAAAAAATAAATAATAAGAAAAAAAAGAATATCTTTTTAAACATTCTATAAATCCATAAGAAAACAATAGACAACACAATTTTTAAAACTGGACAAGAATTCTGAGCAGGCACTTTGCAAAGAGGATATCAGAATGGTCAAATAGCAAATGAAAAGGTGCTCGGCATCATTACTCATGAGGGAAATGCAGATTAAAACCACATCTTGATACCATATGTTGCTCATAGTCCAGAAACACCCGTATTTCTCCTTGAAAAAACAATTGCAAAACCACAGCTCTGAATACCAGAAAGTGAGTTAAAATAAGTGTTAATAATTATAAACAGCCTAGTTTAATTCAAAGAGTGAGGTTTCTCTTAAAGGTTTTCATGTTGCAGTAAAATGAATTTTAATTCCCCAGTGTAATTATTTTGCCAGCCTAGTGCAAAAAGTGAAAACCTGTAACAGAAACCTCACTCTTGGAATTAGTGACTGCAATTATTGAAATCTATCCAAATTCATTTCTTGACATTTAAAACTGTGGTTTTAAAATTGCTTTTTGATGAAGAAACATTGGAGAAACCTGCGTGCACAATCTTTTAAAATCCCTCTCTGAGATGTGGGACTTTAGGGTCACTAGATGTAATAACGTGCAAAAATGTGTCTATTTAGTGAGCCATGAGAAAATCTACTTATTATGGAGCAATGAGAAAAACTAGTATGTGGACATGCACAGCACAATGAAAATACATACAGTTTACAATCTCTGGGAATGAAGCATAGGGTTGGGTGAGCTGTAGAGATATGAGAAGCAGTTTGGGCCCCAATCCACTTGGTTCCCTATAGCTCTGGCCCCTCACTACCCACTGCTCTTCCTCTCCATGTTACTGGTTCTCAACATGGTGATGTTTATGATGTGTTAATATAGAAGCTTATACACCACTATATGACAACATTTTAAAACTTTTTGTACTATGTTGTTATGTAATTGGTTTCCTTTGCAATTCTGTGCTTTTCATTTTATGCATTTATCCTGATAAGGAGGCCATAGGTTTTACCAGACTGCCAAAGAGGTCCCTGACGCAAACAGAAAAAAAGATTTAAGTTCCCACCCTAGCTTATAATTGATCTATTACTTATTACGCATTACCACATAATGTGTTGCTAAACAGGTCTTCTGATGTCTAGGCTAGAAGCCCCATCCTTCATAGAGCCTTGCCGAATGGCTTGCATATAGTCAATACTCAAAGTGTTTTTGCTGGTTTATTAATAGTATGAGTCAGTGCTTAGGCCTGAACTTAAGACTGCCTCGATTCAAAATCTAGCTCTTGGAATTTGGGCAAGTGACTTAACCTCTCCAAACCTGAATTTTCTCATCTACAAAGTGAAGCTAGCTATTAATACTACCTATCTCATGGGGCTCCTGTGAGAATTAAATGAAAAAAAATATACATAAAGAGCCTGGCATAGCATCTGACCCATTGTAAACTCTTAATGCAAATTATCTGTTAATTATGAACATATTATTATCCATGTAAGCTTTGTGTGCAAAACTGTGGCCGCATAGCAACTAGGGATCATGGGAGTTAAAGGGAATTGAAAAGGTGGGGGGAGAGTCAAAGGGTCAGGTTAGCTCCTTCAGAGCAAAGTCAGATTTTGGGGCGCAGTGAGGCAATCAGGGCTGATAGGGCTGACTCACACCTAGTCGTAGACATATCTTTGTGTTGAAAAGTGTGATAAATTATTCCTGTCCCTCACATTGCCCAGTTCTCAAAGTTGCAGGTCTTTGGCTAGGAGATCATCCCCAGAAGGCACCTGTGATAGTTAACCAATGTTAATTTCCCCCCACAGAGCAAGAGTCGACACAGAGCAGTGGAGAAAGCACTGGCCTGGGTCAACACACCTCTGTGTGTGTTGGTTTGGGTTTTCTCTTTTGTAAAATCAGGGTGTTGGACTGGTTGTCCTCCTGATGTCAGGATATCTGAAGGAGTCTGCTGATTTGAGAGGATGATTATGTTCTAACCATAGAGCTGGATCTTAGAATAGCTAACCACTGGCACCTGCCTCACAGACGCTGGCCTTGAAGAGGAAGTATAACTGGCCGAGGGGCAGGAAAGGTTCTGAACACACAGGACTTGCTCCGGGAGGTGGTCTAGAAGTGTCATAATGTGAGACTCATGAGCCAGCAGAAGGGACAAAATGTACCCTTAGTTTACACCTATCCATGCAGAGAAATTGGACTGAAAAATACTTCTCCTTTCTGATTATTAGGAGTTTAGGGGTACAGTAGGTCTGAGAATAGGCAGCTCATTTCTGAAGCATGTTGGAATAGTGAATAAATGGCATCAGACATCAGGCCGGGCACTCAGTGAGTATCCAATCCATACTTCTTGATCAGTAGTCAATGAATGATCTTCTCTAATACATCATTCTAACTCAGTTATTTGGTTTTTCACTCAGAAAACCTTAAGAGTTCTGATTTGGACCTCTATTTGTGCATGGTAAGCGTAGAATTTAATACACAGGAATATGTTTCCATGCAAACAGAATTACACAAATAGCACTTGAATAGCACTTAAAGAGGCTGATTTCCTCTTGTGGAGACTATCGTTGCCAAAGGGGGATTCAGAGATCATCATAGCCATGTCTTATTCCCAACAATTATTAGTTGCCTGATAATGAAAATCCCTTTTCTCATATCTCAGTCTATCAGGCAAATAGCTAAAGCCTCTCCCTGTATGTTCTTTGTATCTTAAGTTTTAACAAAGAGAATATATAATCAAATGACAGCTCTACTCCTATGCCCCTAGAATTTCAGTTTGTTTGCTTAACTGGATGAAGGAAAGATTAAGCCTGTTGTCTGGTTGGAGATTCAGAGATTAATTTAGATTTAGCTCTTAAAAATTATTGTTTTGTTTCCTTAAACCTCATCCTGCCTAAAATCTCAGCTGCAAATTAAGATCTCTTTTTTCCTTCTATTTCTCAATTTGGATTTCAACAGAATTCATTTCCCTGAGGGAAAGAAGGGGGAATGTCAGAATATAAGCCCTGGAAGCTTAGTTCCTGCAAACAGATGGTATGTTCCACCAAGCGGAAGTTGCCTAAAGGCTGATACATTGCTACATGTATAACTTCCACCGCACGTCTCTCACTGACAAATAGGACAAATTAGGCCAAACCAGGACTCAGGCATTGTTTTACCCAGAAACATGCAGCCTAGGTCTATATGATCCCCAAAAGATGGCTACTTTAGGGACCCAAAGCCTACCAAACCAGTTGTTTAGCATAATTTAGACCAAATACAATACATAATGGTTTGGCTAAAATTTTAACTCTCTGCTTCGTAAGCTTAATATAAATCTGTTTGCTCCAATGCCACTTTCACTGGAGAAGAAAAGGATATATTTTTAATTGTGTCTCACAAAAAGGAGTTGTGAAATCCAAAAAGGGATTGCTGGATATCAACTCAGCATTTCAAAACTGTTATCTGGCATGAGCTCATGTGAAAACATCCTTTTGGACAACGTGTAAAGGAAACCCCCACAGCCTTGATGTCATTAAATTGTTGAATACAGATTCATGCGATGGGAGTGTCGCCTCAACCAGCCCAGCAATAATCCAAACTTCCTTATTTTTCTTCCTACAAATGAAAGAAAATTATTTTCTCTGATGATTATTGGTTTAGTTATCAACTCTCTGAGTCTGTTTGTCAAATGAGAACAGTTAAGATAATTTTTTGCTCTAATGTATTTTATGGTTCTCTGAACATTCAGAATTTTTTTTAAGACATGTGACAGGAGGAATTCAGGGGTTAAGGTTCTCCTGAGAGGAAAAAGAGATTAGAGGCAGAGCTAGAAAGAGGTAAGATACATTATAGATGATACCAGAGGAAAACCAGACTGGCTTCAGGCAGGAGAGGATTTCATCTGAGCCCCATTTCTTTATTTAAACGGTCCGATCTGGGTCCTGTGACCAAGTTCATCTTCCTGCCTTAATCTTCCTTCAGAGACAAAATCCTTTCAAAGCCCCGGGGTTTACTCACTCTTGCCCATAGAAGCCTGACTTACAGGCTCAGACACAGGACCTCCTTTCAGGCTGTCAGAGTCAGAACCAACCCAGATAACTGAAACATTAGCATAAAACTAAGAAGGCAAGGGTCCCAAGTGATTTGCTGGGAAACAATTCAGTGTAGTTGAACAAGTATTGGTGAAGCATCTATAGTGATCTATAATGTGTAGACCAGAAGAGAACTTGAGCCTGGGTCTTGTGATAATGAAGTTCACCCTTCTTTCCACCATACCACATTGCCTGGACTGCACTGCCAAGGGCCTGCTTCTACCCCCAAAATAATCCTGGATGCTTCAGGGGTAGAAGCCCTGAGATATGTGGGAAATGTTATTTGAGCCTATCTGTTTTTCAGAGCAGGCATTACCGACCAGCTCCACCAGCCACAGGTGCAGCCCTAGATGAAGGGAATTCTAGCCGTTCCATCAGAACTGGTGGCCAGTCAACAGAGTTATCTGCATAGCAGGGCCTGTGCTGAGCAGCTAGCTACAGAACTGAAATTTAAACAGACCAAGGAAAGATTGGGTGGTCAGGAAGGAAAGAGCAAATGTAGGCTTCCCCCCCGCCAAAAAAAGCACGCTGGGATAGTAAAAGTAAACCTGTTTGAAGGAACATCACAGTTTTGTTTTATATTGTTTCAGTTTGTTTTTTAAGGATTGAAAGATGTGAGCCTACATGTCCGCTAAGGAAAAGGATCTTGGGGGGAAAGGATGAAGTTGCAAAAGAGATGGAATAACTAATGGAAATAATAGTAAATATATATAAGAATTACTATGTATAAGGCATTGCTTTAAGAGCTGCACATATTTAAACCAATTTAATTCACTCTGAAACCTTATGGGAAGTCATTAATATGATTCTGACTTTACCGATGAGGAAAATAAGGCATAGCTTAAACAGCATCAAGTCCCAAGACTGGGGCTTGAACTAGCCAGTCAGGCTCCAGTCAAGCTCTTAATGGTTGTGCAAATCTGCCTCGCTAAGGAAAGTTTTTATGTAGAATGAGGTACACTAGTGGTAGCCTAGCATTCTCAAGGAGAAAAGACACTCCTTTCTTTGCAGCGGAAGGGATTTAAGGGCTAGGGGAAGGTACAGAGAAATTTGGAGGAACAGGAGAGAAGAGCTGAGGGCATTCACATTAGATGGCAAGGCTGATTCTTAAGCTCTCTTATGTTCAGATACATGTTGTTGGCACAAATACACAGAGGGACATTACCTCCCTACTTGCTGTGGCAGGTGCCATTTCCCAATCTACCAGCTACAATTATTTTGACAAATGTGTGAAAACTTGTGACTGGAACACAGACCTATTTTATAGCACTTGTATATATTCTCTTTCTCCCTGTTCTGATTTTCACTAGACAAACTTTGAAGAGACATTTAAGATGTTGGGATCTATCTTGAGATCGTACAGGTTGGCTTCTGATTTTTCCTGTGAAAGGAATCAAAACTCTTGGAGCAATGAACTCCAAAAATTCTGAAATTATGCTCAGTAGTTTCCTTGGAGACCTCAAAATCAAGGCATTGATCAATCACGGGATATGGCAGAATGTGTTCATACCTCTGTGCTGGGAATGGCCAGCAATCCCTGTACTGATGGATGAACGATTACTCCAAACTTTGCCATGAAAGAGAGGAGAAGGCAAGGGGATCAACGCTAAGAGATGAAGACCCTTTGCCCTTCTTTGCTCCCGCCTTTATTGGTCCTTCAGGATAATCACAAATCCTTATCGCTGTTTCTCAAGTATGTGATGTGTGACAATTGGTCTTAATGAAACTGGGAGGATTTATGGGAAAGATAAGATATGCTAATCTGCGTGTTCTACTAAACATAGCCTAGGGGACAATGCATACATCTTAGATCCCAGGGCAGCTATTTGGGCTAAGAGAGCTTTGGGAAGGCAACTCCCAGCGGCATTTCAACAATAGGGTGGTCACACAGACCCCAGCATCCCAAAGGCCCATGCCCTTCTCCAGAACCCTCCCTCGCCCCCAGCGGCCTCCATGTTACATTTTAGCAAGCCAGCTATTATGGCTGATTTCATGCTCTACATTAACCCCAACACCTCTGCAGCATCAAGTTTCAAAAGACCCACTCTTGAGAAGAACCCAATTACAGAATTTATTGAAAAAGAAACTGGTATAAAATATCTAGTGCTAAAGGATGTGTTTCAAACCACAAGTGCTGGAAGAATTAAGATAAGGTAGCTAAGATAGTATTCATATTTATCAAGTTCTTTGGGCACTAGGTAATTTACACAAAGTGGTAGGCTAGTAAATCCGCTCTCAAAAAAAAAAAAAAATAGCCCTTACTATTAGCATTTGCCCATTTCCCTGGTGTAAATATTCCCATCATTGCTAATTTCAAGCTACCAAAGCACCTCAAAAAATTCCTCACTACCTCACAGTTAGCTCTAGAGAGCCAGTAGGCACTGACTTCAGTGCACCACTGTTTTGTTACTCCATTTCATCCAACAACATTTTAAGATAAGGATCACTATTCTCTCCAGTGTACATATTGGGAGAAATATAATTTGCCCAAATGCAAAGAACTAGAATGCAGACAGAACTCTGAAGGAAGCTTAGGCTCTATGACCTTAATAACATCTAGCTATAGGCCTGTACTCCTTCTTTAACCTAAAAACAGCCACAGATATTCCAGGTGGTAACCAATCCCCACTCTGGCTCACTTCTATTATAGATGCATTTTCTGTGGTCCCTGGGGGCTTAGTTAATATTACTAGGTTTTTACTGTCCAGTAGAGAACCTTGGTGTCAAAGCCCACTAAGTGTATATTTTACTTAGTATTTGAAATATTTTCTGGCCCCTTGCTACCTAAAGAATGGGCCAACTAGCAGCAGCATCTGGGAGCTAGGTAGAAATCCAATCTTTCTTACTCAGATCTACTAAGTCAGAATCTGCCCCGTAAGATGATCCCCAGGTGATATGTATGTCCATTAAAAAATTTTTTTTAATGTTTTATTTATTTATTCATGAGAGTCAGAGAGAGAGAGAGAGAGAGGCAGAGGCAGAGGGAGAAGGAGGCTCCCCGCCTAGCAGGGAGCCCGAGGCGGGACTCGATCCCAGGACCCCGGGATCACGACCCGAGCCGAAGGCAGACGCTTAACCATCTGAGCCACCCAGGCACCCTGTCCATTAAAATTTAAGAAGCATCGCTTTAGCCTACAACGATCATACTGGGGTTCTCATGTACCAAGAATGTGTCACATTGTATGTTGTTTTGCCGTTGGCAGTGACTGGCACTGATACAACACACTCTTTCCTATCCCATCCCCTTTGTGGTCGTTAGGGGTAACAGTCTGTGGTCACAAAACAGAGCGACTCTATGGATTGAGACCTGGCCTCATTAGCAACTATTCTGAGCAAACAGCCACAGGCTTCTCTTCCATTAACCCTCTTAGTAACCTCAAAAATTTTTTTTCTAATTCTACAAGAACTTTGGAGAGCCAAGTTCAACTAGATTCCTCACAAGGATTTCCTCTCAGAAAAATTAATGCAAAGAAAAATAACTTCTAAACACTTGAGAGTCTGTCAGGAAGTGGTGGGGAGGCGTGAGCTTGCTGGAGCCAGACTTCTCTGACATGCTAACTTAATTCAAACCACAGGACTTCATTGAACTTGGCCAATCATTCATGAGTTGAAAATAGAAGGAAAGGCTATGTGGCCAAAGTTAGAACTTTGAGAAACACTTTTGAGATGTTCAGTAAATTCGCCATCCACACAGACATTTAAAAAGTATCGTGGGTTGGGTTTCTATTATGTTTTGTTTTCTGTATTTTCCCAAACCATCAGGTTGCTGAGGAAATGGCCAGAAACCAGATGCAATTGAAGGTAAATCTCCACAGTTTCCAGTCGAGATGGAAATCTAGAAATGAAACAAATGCAGTTCAGAGAAAAAATTTCAAAAAAAGATCTATTTGGGATTTTAAAACAAAGGCCAAAATTATTCTAATCTGTGGACATCCATGGGTATTAGTGCTCATCAACGAGTACTAGGCTAAATACATCCAACTGGGATAGTAGGGTGAAATTTCCCTTAGTGTTTTTCATCTGGCCAAGGTAGGGTAGCAAACGTGCCTTCCAGAGTCCAAAAGAGCAGCATTATTCAACAGAAGGATAGAAGGAAGAGCACTCTATTATTCAATAAAAGGATAGAAGGAAGAGTGTTCTGTCTGCCCAGGTCTGGGGAGGGTTATTGTGTTCTTGCAGAAGGTGGTCATTCAGAGATATTTCTTCAGGCTTCTAGTGACCAAGAATAGCATCCAAGGACTCTGAAGTGCCAGGAGGCCACAAAAGGTAGCCTCGTAAATCATCCCTAAACTGAAAGCTTCTTATGAATGGGGACCACATGCCTATTTTGGTCACCACCATGCCCCCAACACCAGCACCATTGCCTGGTACATAATTAGTGTTCATTAAATATTTATCATATGATGGATGAATGAATAAAGCCATTGCTCCAGATTAACCTCAGCATACTAGAAATGCCTGGTAAATACTCACCAAGTTCCCATCGTGATGTGCATGAAGGTAAAAGGTTACGGTAGCCTGGGGCACCTGGGTGACTCAATCAATTAAGTGTTTGCTCCTTGATTTCAGCTCAGGTCATGATCTCAGGGTCCTGGGATCGAGCCCCGCGTTGGGCTCCCTGCTCAGGCTCAGCAGGGGAGTCTGCTATTCCCTCTCCCTCTGCCCCTTCCCCTGCTTGTGCTCTCTCTGTCTCTCTCTCAAATGAATAAAAAAAAAAATCTTTTATTATTATTTTTTTTAAAGATTTTTATTTATTTATTGAGAGAGAGAGAACGATAGAGAGAGAGCATGAGAGGGAGGAGGGTCAGAGGGAGAAGCAGACTCCCTGCTGAGCAGGGAACCCAATGCGGGACTCGATCCTGGGACTCCAAGATCATGACCTGAGCCGAAGGCAGTCGCTTAACCAGCTGAGCCACCCAGGCGCCCCTGAATAAATAAAAATCTTAAAAAAAAAAAAAAAGTTGATGGTATCCTGGAAACTAAAAATAAAAGGAAAACACAGGGTGAAGTCAGAAATGGGGGTGTTTGCACTAAATAGGAATGGGACTATGCAGACTAGAAAGGGGAGAAGAGAGGCACTTACTGTGGTGTCAGAAGTCTCCATCACCCAATTCATCATTTTGCGAAAAGTTGGATCTGCCCATTTGGGCCTTTAGCATTGGGCATTTAACAAACCAGTACCTTTATTGGCTACGGTGAGCATAGCACTCTTTTGGCACTGTGAGAGACGAAAGACCAATCATTCAGCTCAGGCCTTCTGGGAACTTAGAATTTAGTTGCGAATGTAAGTCTAACATGATCATGTAACAAATTTTAAAAAACACCATGCAAAATCTTAATAACTTATGATTAAGTGCCAGATAGGGTAATGAATGTTAAATGGTCAAAGAAGTCTTTGTAAAGGAGATATAGTTTAAGCTCTAAGAGTCCCTGGTACATAGTAAGTGCTAAACGTTTGTTTGTGTGAATGAGTAAGTAGATGGGTGTTAAAAGGTACAAGTTAGGGCGCCTGGGTGGCTCAGTCGGTTAAGCGTCTGCCTTCGGCTCAGGTCATGATCCCAGGTCCTGGGATCGAGCCCCTCATCGGGCTCCCTGCTCAGTGGGGAGCCTGCTTCTCCCTCTCCCACTCCCCCTGCTTGTGTTCCCTCTCTCGCTGTGTCTCTCTCTGTCAAATAAACAAAATCTTTAAAAAAAAAAAAAGTACAAGTTATAAGATCAAAGTAACATGAAAATTATTTTAAGAATAATGTATATATATGTATACACACACACACATGTATATATAGAGAGAGAGTATACTGCATATTTTATAGGGAGAAAATTCGTATTGCTGCTTCCTGAAATGAGTGGGTAGAATATAAATAAATGGTTGGAGATCCAAAGTGACAGAGACCATCGATTTCCAGTTCTTCCACAATTTCAGACAAGAATATAGTTCTGAGTAAAACACTGGGAACTCTTAAGTGTACGGGCTATCAATCCTTAGGAAAGGTCCAGATAAGCTTCTGGACAGTATCCACTGATTTCAGAAGTAGTTTAGAAACTCCTTAACTCCAGGGATAGCAGCAAGGACTCTTGTCCTGTGGTCCACGGTTCTTTTCCACAGTTGATAATATTCTTGCGCAGCCACGACTTCTTCATCCCCAACCGTGCTGGTTCACAGAAGCATCTAATCAAGGATCCGGTGGGAGTAACATCAGGGAGAGAAGCGGTGTGGGATGGGAGGGGACGAGGGAGAGACGGGGGCATCAAGCAGCGGTAAAGAGAAACACACCTCACCAAGAAGCAAGCCCAGTTCCACAGGGACATAAGCTAAAGCAGCCTGTAGACTGATACCATGGGAAGGTGATGCTTGAAGGGTAGGTGACTGACTCGTGTCATATAACGATAATGATAATGATGAAAATGATGATGGCTTCTTGGGGCTCTTCAGGGCTCCGTGTTCTTCAGTGTAGCCCTGTTTCCTCTCCTCCTCTATCCTCTTTCAAACTGTGCCACATCAGTCCTGCTGGAAATCAGTGATACGGCTGAGCCAGTCAGCTAAACAGCCTTTCCTTAAGATTACGTGGAGTGCCATAAAATAGCAGTGTCTGGTAGAAATAAAATGCAAGCCACGTAGGTAATATTAATTTTTCTGGTAGGCAGATTCAAAAATAAACAGAAACAGGCAAAATTAATTTTAATGATATATTGTATTTAATCTGGTATGTCTAAAATATTATCATAATATATACTTAATATAAAAATTATTAAAACAGGGCACATTTTAGATTATCTTTTTCAGATAAGTCTTCAAAATCCAGCATGTGTTTTACACTTCCAACACATCTCAGTTTGGACTAGCCACATTTCAAATGCAGAATAGGCAGGTAATTAGCTGATAGCTACCCTATTGGACACTGCACCCTTAGAAGCTCTGCAATGACCACTTATAAGGATCCATTAAAGTCTCAAAGAAAAGTCTTTATAAGAGCACTAATCCTATTCCTGACAGCTCCACTTTCATGACCTAGTCGGGTCCCTAAGGCCCCTACCTCCACATGCCATCATATTGGGGATTAGGTTTCAACACATGAATTTGGGGCAAAAACAAACATTCATCTACAGTGAGCACTGTGGAAAAAATTATGAAAGAAACTTGAATTATTTAAGTCGGTATTAATTAAAATTATAATTGAAACTACACATCATGACTCTTAATGCGAAGTTTTAAATAAAGAAGTTGTTGACCTAAAGTACTTTAAGAATGCAAAGTTGTAGCCTTTAAGAGATTTTAAAATAATAAGATTCAAAAAAATTATGTGCCAATTTCCATAAAATTTAAGTTTAATCTAGACTTAGATGTCATATTGGCATTATAAAGTTGAGTTTGCTTACTAAAGGGGGGAGAGAGATAAAATATTGAAAGTTTTGTTTTAAAAAAAGATCCAAGGATTTTTGACTTCATAATATTGTATTTATTACAAGAAACTATAAGATTTAGCAAGTTTGTGGTAGAGAACTATAATTGTTCACTTAAAGTTATAACCATGTTCATTTTGAGAGATCAACTTTTCTCATGAGTCTTATGAATAATTAACCTACTAACTGATTTCTTTGGCCTAGTTTTAATTAACTCAACCAGGAAAAAAAGACTATGGGTATTCTTCTATAATCAGAAACAAACCTAAAGGCATTTTTTTAGTAAGATAGATAAGTGACTTCAATAAATTTCTTTAAAACCAGAGCATGATCTCAATTTTCCATGATAGTATTTTACATATATTATTGGGTCTTAATGCTTACAACAACACTATGAGTATTTTTGATCTTCATTTGTAACTGTGGTTGAATGATTTGCTCAGTATCACAAATGTGATAGTCCCAGATCAAATGCTTGAGCTGGGACCTAAACTCAAGGCTGCCTGATGCCCAAGGCCCTGAGCCCTGCCTAGGCTGCCCGTGGTACAGCTCTCACCTCCCTAACTTGAGCACATTGCAGGGAAAGCTCTGGTTTTGCCTAAATAAAATGTAGAACTACCTAAAATTTTTCTCTGAGTTCACCTTTGGTTTACAGCACAATCAGAATATCATTAAAATCTGAAATTCTCAAATAGATGATTTCTTGTTTCTATGGGAAATTTTCATCACAAGTTCTTACCAGAAAGTACTTAATATGGAATTACCCCAAAGAGTGATGGTTAATTGGGTTTTAATATAACAATTATCAGCTTTGGCAGGGAGAGTCATTCAATGATGTTCATTCTCAAAGTATCCAGTGAAGTCCTTCATTCACTAAATATTTATTGAGCACCTCCTTTGTGCCCTGCTGTGTGCTAGACTGTAGGGACACAGAGTGGACAAAGCAGAGAAGGGCCCTGCCCTTGTGAAGTTTACCCTCTAGTGGAAAAGGGTCTTAATTTTGGTTTCCTTAGCAGTGGATCCCGAGACAATGATTCTAATGCAAGTAGTTGATTAAAAAGTGCAGGAAACTACTAGTAGGAAAGAGGGGAAGTCACACAGGGAAGGACCAGCAACCCATAAAAAGTGTGTTCTTAAATCAGTTAACACAGGTGGCAACAGAGCTTAGTCCTAAACGGGAAAGCCCATCTCAGAATCATTACATCCAAAGGCAATGCAGCTGGTGGGTATAGACCAGCTCCCAAGAGTCACTGGTTGAGGGCTGCTGTTGGTTGGGGAGGGCATGAGTAAGCCCCTGCAACTTCTGACCTACCCTGAGAGCTAGCAGAGTGGCCTTCTGAATTCTGGAAAAATACCCTCAGACCAAAATACAGATATGGGCATTTTAAAGTTGAAACTGAAGCACGTTGAAACTGAAGCACATTGAAAAGATCAGCTACCGGGAGACAGATAATGAAGACCTAACAAAGTACAAGTTAATTACAGATAGTGACAATTATAAGAAGGGAAGATGAGCTCACTGTATTAATTGTAACTGGGATGGGGCAGGGAAGCGGCTACTGCTTTAGGTGGAACATGGAGATCAGTAAGGCCTCTGAGCTGAAACCTTAGGATAAGAAGCAGCCCGCTCTGGATGGGTCAAGGGAAGGGGGATTTAGACCAGCCCTAGGCCAAGTCTGGGGCATGGCCAGTGCCAGTACAGAAACTGCTTGTCATCAGTTGGAGACAAGGTAAGTACAAAAATTGATAGTAGTTCTAACTGTAACCATTTAGAATTGGTTACAGCAGTTTGACACTGCTCCAACCTCTAAGCCTATGGTGATGGATTTGTCTCCTTGAACATTGTGTAGACTTGTTTGGGTGTTGTCGAGCTTGCATGGAAAGTCATGCACAGTAAACCAGTATTAAATATGTGATATTTTAAGGTTAGCTTGTCAACTATAATCTAAAAGTGTATGAAAATCTGATATAAGCACTTACTTATTTTTAAAACTTGCTATTTCCAGTTTAAGTTTTAACAAATGTGCTTTAAAATTTAGGATAACATTATTCGTTAAATTACAGAGGTAAAATTTGTATCATTGACTCTTTCAGCTTTATTGAGATATGATTTACATAATCAGCTTTTGAGGTGTTTGGTTGGTTATAGGAATTTGACAAAAGTGAACACAGAGCGTGTAACCATCACCACGATCAAGATACAGAGTATTTCTATCGCTCCAGAAGTTCTTTCTGTACCCTTTGTAGTCGGTTCCCTCCCCAAAGCACTCATCTGATTTCTATCTCTGTATTTTTGGCAGGAATGCCTTGTAAGTGGAATCATGTGGTGGATAGCCTTTAGTGTGCAGCTTCTTTCCCTCAGTGTAATGCACTTAAGATTCATCTGTGTGTTGCACATACCAGTATTTCTGTCCTTTTTATTGCTGAGTAGTATTCTATCGTCATGTGTCTCCAGTTTGTTCATTCACCAGTTGACGAACATTTGGACTGTTTCCAGTTTTGAGTGATAATAAAGCTGCTATAAACATTCATATGCATTGTGAAAACAAGTATTTTCATTTTTCTTCATTGAATGCCAGGGAGTTGGATCACTGAGCCATATTTATGTTTAACTGTCTAAGTAACTGCTAAACTATTTTCCAAGATGTCAGTGGCCATCTGCAATCTGCCAGAGATCCCCCGTCCTTACCAGCACCCAGTGTGTTGTTAGCTTTTTTTAAAGCTCTTCCAATACGTGTGTGGTGGTATTTCACTGTGATTTTAATTTACACTTTTCTAATGATTAATAATGCTGAGCATCTTTTCATGTACTTATTTGCCATCTAGGTCTCTTCTTTGGTGACATGTCTGTTCACATTTTTGCCCTTTTTAAAATGGGGTTGTTTGTTTTTTCTTACTAAGTTTTGAGGATTCTGTTTATTCTGGATACAAGTCCTTTATCAGATATATTTTACAAATATTTTCTCCCTATCTGGTTTGTCTTTCCATTTTCTTACAAGCACTTCTCAAGGAGCAAAAGTTTTTAATTATGACAAAATACAATCACAGTGGCCATAGTGATTGAGGAAATAAATTTTTAATTTTAATTTTAATTAAATTTATATAGCTACATGTGACTAGGGGCTACCATAATGGACAGCGCAGCATTTTAATGCCTAAATGTACTTTCAGTGAACAATGTGTACATTTTTTTATAATTCTTTTTTAATTCTATGTTTGTTTTGATTAATTTTTTTAAAGATTTTATTTTTTTATTTGAGAGAGAGCAAGAGAGAGCATGATTGTGGGGATGCAGCAGAGGGAGAAGCAGGCTCCCTTAGCAGGGAGCCTGATGCGGGGCTCGATCCCAGGGCCCTGGGATCATGACCTGAGCCGAAGGCAGACACTTAACCAACTGAGCCACCCAGGCATCCCTGTTTCAATTATTTTTATTGACATATAACTTTATGGCTACTGAATCTAATAATAAATATTGGGGCTGGCATTCTAGAAACTTTTCTTTTTCTGTTATTAATTTTTATCACATTTTATTAATGTATCAGTCCATGATGTTTTGGAAATTTTAAAACTTGGTCCTTTGCCACAGGTAGTCTGAGAAGCACAGCAACCCAGTCTCCCTGACAGGGGTATCTCTCTTTGTAAATCCACTAGTGGCATTCCGGAGAAGGAAGTGACTGGTGAGATGAAGGACTGTAGGACTATTTTAGATAATGTGGTCAGGGAAAGTCTCTCTGAAATGGTGACATTTGAATTGAAGAAAGACACTCCAAATGGAGGGACCGAATGGCAAAGTTTTGCGAGGTTGGGAGAGGGCATGGCATGTTCATGGAACAGAAAGGAGAGCAGTGTGGCTGGATGTGAGGGTTGAGAAAGGTGGTGGGAGATGAGCTGCAGGGGAGACCAGCAGCCAGGTTTCGCAATTACAGAGACCTCTTCTCTTTTCCCCTCCTACATTAGAGATAAGAGTTAATGAACCACAGGCACCCTGTTTGTCTGAATAAGGGCCTTATTCAAAATGTACTTGAAGAAACAACCAAATGTTATCTTTTTTTTTATTACGTTATGTTAATCACCATACATTACATCATTGGTTTTTGATGTAGTGTTCCATGATTCATTGTTTGCGTATAACACCGAGTGCTCCATGAAGAACGTGCCCTCCTTAATACCCATCACCAGGCTAACCCATCCTCCCACCCCCCTCCCCTCTAGAACCCTGAGTTTGTTTTTCAGTGTCCATCGTCTCTCATGGTTCGTCTCCCCCTCCGATTTCCCCCCTTCATTCTTCCCCTCCTGCTATCTTTTTTTTTTTTTTTTAACATATAATGTATTATTTGTTTCAGAGGTACAGGTCTGGGATTCAACAGTCTTACACAATTCACAGCACTCACCATAGCATATACCCTCCCCAATGTCTATCACCCAGGCACCCCATCTCTCCCACCCCCCACCCGTCCAGCAACCATCAGTTTGTTTCCTGAGATTAAGAATTCCTCATATCAATGAGGTCATATGATACATGTCTTTCTCTGATTGACTTATTTCGCTCAGCATAATACCCTCCAGTTCCATCCACGTTGTTGCAAATGGCAAGATTTCATTCTTTTTGATGGATGCATAATATTCCATTGTGTGTATGTATATATGTGTATATATATATATACCACATCTTCTTCATCCATTCATCTGTCAATGGACATCTTGGCTCTTTCCACAGTTTGGCTATTGTGGACATTGCTGCTATAAACATCGGGGTGCACGTACCCCTTCGGATCCCTACATTTGTATCTTTGGGGTAAATACCCAGTAGTGCAATTGCTGGGTCATAGGGTAGCTCTATTTTCAGCTTTTTGAGGAACCTCCATACTGTTTTCCAGAGTGGCTGCACCAGCTTGCATTCCCACCAACAGTGTCAATGGGGAAAAACTGAGAGCTTTCCCCCTAAGGTCAGGAACACAGCAGGGATGTCCACAATCACCACTGCTATTTGACATGGTACTAGATGTCCTAGCCACAACAATCAGACAACAAAAAGAAATAAAAGGCATCCAAATCGGCAAAGAAGAAGTCAAACTCTCACTCTTTGCAGATGAAATGATACTTTATGTGGAAAACCCAAAAGACTCCACCCCAAAACTGCTAGAACTCATATAGGAATTCAGTAAAGTGGCAGGATATAAAATCAATGCACAGAAATCAGTGGCATTCCTATACACCAACAACAAGACAGAGAAAGAGAAATTAAGGTGTCGATCCCATTTACAATTGCACCCAAAATCATAAGATACCTAGGAATAAACCAAATGTTATCTTACACTTGGCTTTAGTTGGAGAGCAAGAATTTTCTGTTTGAAGCCCAGGAGCAGACTCAACAATAATATCTCTCATGAGAAGTTAGGAGGTGTTATTTTCTTGCCACAGATTAAGACACTGAGGCTCAGAAAGTTCTATAACTTGCTTTAATCACACAGCGAATGAGAAACAAGCTCAAACTCATATCCTTTCCACTCTGTTTGACTGCCTTTCTTCAAAATGAGCCCCAAACAGCCCTTTTACCCACATGAAATTGTCTATATTTTAATTTGGTTTTTGGTAACATTATAAATGTGTGCAGAAGTGTAACAATTATTGAGACTTTGCATTTATTTTCAGTACCTCCTCTGTGTTAATTTCTTGAAGCTGCTGTGACAAATTAGCACAAACTTGGCTGAAAACACAGAAATTATTCTCCCACACTTCTGGAGACCAGAAGTTCAAAATCCATCAACCAGGGAATGTGTTGTGCTCCCTCTGTGAAGTCTCCAGGGGACAATCTGTTTCTTGCCTCTTGCAGTTTCTAGTGGCTCAAGGGTACCTGGCTTGTGGCTGCATCATTCCAATCTCTGGTCATATGACCTCCCCTTCTCTTTGCATGGCTCTTCTAAGGACACTTGTCATTGGATTTAGGGCCCACTCATAATGTAGGATGATTTCTACTCGAAATCCTTAACTTACATATGCAAAAACCCGTTTTCCGAATAAGGTCACTTTCACAGGTTCTGAGGATTAGGATGTGGATGCATCTTATGGGGGACCACCATTGAGCCCACTGCACCCTCCCTGTGCTCCAGCCTGGAGACCCCATAGGCAGTCAGCTGGGGACCCATCAGACTCAGCTCATCTGTTTCTCTTCTTCCAGGAATCACTACCTGCTATCTGAAAACCATTGTTTCAGATATTTTGCCCAATTTTCTAGTTGTTTACACAGTAGGTAAATCCAGTCCCTATGACTCCACCTTGGCCAGAAGCAGAAGTTGCACCCAAGTGTTAAGTTCATTGAGTGTGGAGACCTTGCTCATACCTGCATCATCAGAGCCTATAGAAATGACTGGAATGTGGTAATCCTTCCATAGCACTTGATGAATCAATGAGCAAACGAATGAAAAGGAAATTAATCTAAATCCTTTTGCCGGGGCGCCTGGGTGGCTCAGTCGTTAAGCGTCTGCCTTTGGCTTGGGTCATGATCCCAGGGTCCTGGGATCGAGTCCCATCCACATCCAGCTCCCTGCTTGGCAGGAAGCCTGCTTCTCCCTCTCCCACTCCTCCTGCTTGTGTTCCCTCTCTCTCTGTCTCTCTCTCTGTCAAATGAATAAATAAAATCTAAAAAAAAAAAAAAAATCCTTTTGCCTCAGTCATCTGGGCAAGCTTGAGCCATCTTTCCTTAGCTGAGTATATGCTAGTATGAGTCACTTTATTTGCCAATCCACTGAGCCTTCTTGCTTCGGCTTTCATGGCTAATGCGAAAAAACAGCACTGGGAAATGTAAGAGATTTACCTATGGAGCACATTTTGCATAATGATATTTATGAGAAGTAGGTTCGGCTCGCGTTTTAAATAAAAAGAACGGAGGGCATTTAGGGGGGAGGGGCTGATGTGGGAAAGGTGAGTGAGCAGCAATATTGCCACAGGGAATTGAGGCCAGATGATGTGTTTAATGGAAAATACATGATAAGGCAGTGAGAAAATATAAGAAGCAAGAGATAAGAAAGAAGCTTGTCTATCGAAGAACATGTCATAAATTTTATCAGTCCATATCAAAACAAATTATGGTCATATATGAAGAAAAATGGTTTCTGCTTTCATTTCCACATGCACACACAAAGTTAAAAAGAAAATATTACCATTTTCAATAGCATTTAGGCGAGCACCTGTTGTATGGCTGTGTGATTTAGCCCAAAATCAAATTATCTTGTATAGATATAAAGTATAGAACTTTGTTAGTTTGCTTTGAATTTATTACATCAGATTTTTAATGACAAATAAAAAATAATAGACATTTGTTATAAGACTAAAAGTACAAAGGTGGATGGAGTTAGAAATCTACTACTTTAATTGCAATCCCCTGAGGTAACCAATTATTAACAGTTTAGTGGGTATCTTTCTACATCTTCCTTGATGTTCCTTAGAACATATATAAATATATTTACATATACAGTGGGTGGTTTTGGTTTTATAGAAATGTGAACAAATGAAATATATACCTTTTTTTTTTCATTTAACAATAGATTAGAGACATCCTACCAGATGAATACAGAGAGAGATTTACCTCACATTTTTTAATCTAGAGATGAATTTACTATCATTTATTCAACTGTTCCTCAAATGATGTACATTCTGGTGTTTTCTGGGTTTTTTTCCACCACAGATAATACTGCACTGAACACACTTGTGATTGCAGACTGTTCTAATTTCATTGTCATGGGTATCTGAGCCTTGAAATCTAACCTTTCAAAATGCCACTTGCTTCCCCTTATCCTCCCTGTTATTTGGAGAAGGAAGCTAGCTGAAGGGGGACACTGCAGATGAGCTAGGCAAACGGGTAATCACTCCATACCGCACATGGCCAGCAGCTTCCTGCTACACTATTTACGTCCTAGTCCATTGAGATGGCACTCTCCGTTCACATGACCCAAATGCAGCTCGCACTCCACCAAGAACACAGCTGAATCCAACTGCATTGGCAGCTTTGCACATGCTCCGTCTGGCCCTGTGAATCCTCACTCACCCATTGAGATTTCTTTTGGTTTAAAGCAACATTCCAGCTCCTGAAGCTCCGTGACCTCCAGTGTTTTCCTGGCTCTGATCCAAGGCAGGTGGCCCCCTGCAAATGGTGTTTTTTTGAGTTTGAGCTTTTTTGTTTATTTGTTGGGGGTCGGACGGTGTATGATAATTACCCACAAGCTTAGCTGACGAATGGAAACATTAAGAAGTAACTCTTTTTTCTGGCAGGTATTGTAGGAATAATATTTACTTATTACCATCATTTGCCTTGACAACAACCTGCAGCTCTAATGCACATTTAATTCTCAGAGGTCTTGGCGAATGATGCTGTATCTGACTGATGTGTTGTTGACTATAACATGTGAGGTGGTGTTTTTTTCCTGTCTAGAAACCTGGATGCTTTTTGCCATTCTGATGGTGAATGATGAGACAGGCAACCATGGATTTCAGCACTCCATCTGTGTTTGATCAGCAAAAAGGTAAAAACGCTGTTTTCATACATCCTTTGGTTCTTCGCATCTTTAGTTCAGTAGTTGAGATTTTGCAATTCTAAGAGGAAAGAGAGTAGTGTGTGTGTGTGAGAGAGAGGGTGAGAGAGAGAAGAGAGAGAGAGAGAGAAAAAAGAGGATTTCAGATAGAAAACCTGTTCTAAATGTTCGCTTCTTATTTGATAAGCATTTGGAAGGGAAAAATAAGCTTCTGGTCTGTTTGTCTTGTTAAAATATTCTGATCTACAAATTTTAAAAATTGGGTTTCGAGCACACCAGCTACTTCAGATACGATCATCTTTATTCTCATTTGATTTTTTTCAAATCTTCTCAAAAAATGTTATAGGAAGTAATATGAAAAGAATAAATCACGTATCTCTTTTCAGTCTATTAACCCAGTATCTCATTGCTCCAGTTTCATAAATACTTCTTGATTCCCTTTTAGGAATAGATGTTAACCTAGATTTACGCTGTAGTTGATATATTATCTCATCCGGGGTTGTGGTATGACTTATTACTATGTTATTATTTGTAATGACGGGATATATCTTTCTTACTCATAATTTGCAGAGTGGAGGTCATTTTCCACATGAAAAGATTGCTGTGGAATCAACCCATCCTCATAAAAACCATGTATTCAGCCATATACATTTTGCATATGAAGTGTTTACATGTGTGTATACATAATACCTTTGTGCAATGATGCACCTTTTCTATGCACAGGAAATTTCCACTCTGTAAATGTCATAGATATTTTTTTAGAATATTTTAAAAAATAATCTGTTATCTAAACCACTTTCTGTTACCTGTGAGTATTCTTCAGGATCCTCAAGTTCTTTGATCATTTCCTTGTTTGGGGTACAACATGAAAATGGTGATTTGTGAAAGCCTCATTAAGAAAATTCATTGCTTCTTTCTTTTTCCCTTTTCCTGCTTTAGGCCATACTGTGTTTACTATTCTTCAAGCTACATCTGGTTTCATGGGTGAATTATTTTAGTTCAGTGCTTTCTCAAATATTAGCTTTACATTTAGACACACACACAGATTGATCTCCACTCCTTACCTCATTTTGAATTGTGTGTGTGTGTGTGTGTGCACCTTCAGAATGTGCTGGTTCACACTGCGTTGGATGATGAACACCATAGAGAAAGTGACTATCATGGCCGTGCCCACAACTATCCTCTCCCTTGCGTACGTCTTATATCACTGAAGACAATCAGGAAAAGTGAAAATATGGCTAAATCCAAAGACCTAATACTGGCTAAAAAATGACATTGCTGAGCTATGCAATCCAAAGAGGAGCATAGTGGGCTTATTTTGTAAGACTAATTTAAGGAAGCTGGAACTGACTGCGAAGAGCTGGCCCTTCATAAAGAATTCCTCATGTTCTAGGGTTGTGTCTCCTTACAGGACTGAGCCTAAAACATAACTAGTTAACATATTAATTTGTAATATTTATTTTCTTATAGCACCTTTCATGTGAGCAATTCACAGCATTTCCTCCACCCCAGTCCTGACTCTCCCTCATCGAAGTTAACCTTCTCCCTGACAACTCTATCTCTAGTTCTCAATCCTTTCTTTCTAGAGATGCTGCGGTATGGTGGAAATAGCATAAGCTGGGATGGCAGATCAACTTCTTAACTGTGTGACCTTTGCAAGTTACCTAACCTCTCTGGGCCTTATTTTCCTCAGCAATAAAATGGAGGAAATAATGCTGGCCTAGCAAGGTTGTTGTGAGAATATAAAATAATTTGTAAAAAGCACCAGTCCCATTGCCTAATGTGCCATAAGTACCTTAAAATTGTGGTTGCTTTTGTTATTATTGTTGCTATTATAATTATTACTACCTTGGACCGTGAGTTCCTCAAACGTGAAAGGCTCTTCACTTCTCTATCTCCAGCTTGAATTTAGCAGTCCTCAGAACAAATGAGAGTTTGGTTAATACTAGTTGACTAGAAAACTTTAATATTTTTTCAGAACTCCAGGGTACCATTCAGAGCAGTCCCCTAAAATAATAAATTAAATGATACCTGAATAGTTCTGTTATCACATTAACCCTTCCACCCTCTTAAAAGCATGAAAGGCCATAATGGTTTAGACCATTATATAGATTTTAAATACCAATATTGTGTTGTTGGGCAAACCATGGCAAAGTGACTTTCTCTCTATAAGTTGAATGTGGGCTTTATTTGAGGGCTCTCCATGAATTCTGAATATTTAGAAAATCAAAATTCTGGTAGATGCAGATGTTGAGGAATGACATGCTATCTGGAAGGATCTTAGAAGTCATGTAATCCACAGGTTCTCAAACTTAGCCACACATGAGAATCACGTGGACAGGTTTTGAAAATGCTGATGCCTAGATCTCCAGTTTAATTGGTGTGGGGTGTGGCCTAACAAAAGCTCCCCAGGAAGATCTCATGTACCACAAAGATTGAGAACCACTGATCCAACCCATCCCCCTAACATCTCCAATGGAAAGAGTAAAGCACAGAGAGGTTAAAAGGTGGGCCCTGTTTGTACTAAGACCCCCAGCTAATGAGTAATAGAGGGGACTGAGCCCCAGGTGTTCACTATCCAGACAATAGAACAATGAGAAATTTCTCTTCATGGGTGGTCTCTGGCCCCAATAGCTACTATGGGGTGGTGGTAGGGCTCAGGCTGCTCTGGTTTATGGGTTCCCAGAGAATGGTTAGCACTCGAAAAATATGACACAGAATGACCTTCAGGGCTCAAATGATGTGGATGTGCTAAGTCTGAATCCCTCCAATGGCATTTTTCTCTATTTCTCTTTGGTAGAGGTAACAAGGCATCCTTATGCTAGGGGCGTAGGGACGGATGGCAGTTGCCCATGTTCTGTCTCAGTTTTCTTCCCATTTGCATGCACCTGGGCAGACTGATCTCTGGGTCTGAAAAATGTGCAGGGGCAGGGCTGCTGGGAGGCTTAAAGATCTGGTTCTCTGACTGGCCAAAGGAATGAGAGCCGGGTTTCTGGCTTGCTTTGTGAAATTGTGGCACAGGAAGCCTGGGTCTTCAGAGCTCTCCACTCCTGCTTTGTGCTTTTTGCTTTCACCATAGCAACATCGCTTCTGGTCCCACGTGCTCTTCCTGGCTGTCTTCCCTCTCAAAGCCCACATGCAGGAAAGGACCTGTAGTAAAATCATTTACTACAGAACACAAAGGTTCCTACTGCAGTAGAGATGTTATATAACTGAAGAGATTTGCATTTTTAAGCTTTGTCCCTAATTGTGGAAGGAAAAGGTCTGCGATGCCTGAAGGAGGAACCTGAGGCCTCAGAGAGAGAATGGGAGCTGGACAAGCTTCCCAAGGGTCTTGCCTACACCCGGCCCCACCCAGGGCCTGGGAGGTAACGTGTTTGATGAGCAGTGTGTTTGTGGGCACCTGAGGGGGTTGGGGCCCACCCCACAGGCTTTTCACTGGTAGAGGTGCTGAGACAATACGAGGAGGGCAAGGCCCTCTGGTGCAGATTCAACCACTGCAGTAGGGTCCTAGGGCTGCCTGACAAAGCACCAGAGGTTGGGTGGCTTAAAACAACAGAAAGGCATTGTCTCACAGTTCTGGAGGCCAGAAGTATGAAATCAAAACTTCGGCTTGCTCCTTCTGCACTCTCCAGGGAAGAATCCTTCCTTGCTTTTTCCAGCTTCTGGCTGCTTGTGGCCTCCACTCCAGCCTGTGCCCCGTCTTCACATGGCCTTGTCCTCTGCGTGTGTCTCTCTTGTGAGCATCTGGCTTAGAACTCGATCTCTCTCATAGTACCAGTGCATGGATTACACTGAGGGCCACCCATATAATCCAGGATAAACTTCTACTCTCAACAGCCTTAACTTGATCACATCTTTTGACATATAAGGTGATATCCACCCTTTTGCCATATACAGTAAAATGAACAGGTTCCAGAGATTAGGGCATGGACCTATCTTCAGGGCCACCATTCAGCTTGCTACATGGCATGAAAAGATATCAAATCTCAAGTCCCTTGTCAGAAAGTATCATGACTGGGGTTTTGGTACAAATCCATTCTTACTGAAACTAGAGGGAAATTTGGCATTTGGGAGGGAAGATGGAAAGGGCATCTATTTGGTGCAGACTCTGCAGGTACTTTACATAGATTACATTTGAAAAGAACAAATGTTTATTGAGCGCTTAGCAGAGCCAGGCTGTGTGCCACATGGGCGTGGACTAGCTCATTTAACCCTCGTATCTGCCCCACTATTATTCCCCCCCTTTACCAATGAGGAAATTTTAAAAGGTTATGACTGACCCAAGGTTACGACAGATAAAATGGCAACACTGAGATTCAAGCATAAATCTGCTTGACTTCAAAACCCATGTCTGATCTAGACAGTACTCTTCCTTCATCGGCCATACATTTTAATGAAGAAGTAGAGATTAATGAAAATTCAAATTAATGAAGCAGTATTTTCACAATCAAGCTGTTCTTCCATTGTGTTGTGGATTTTTAAAGCTCCCACACACAGATGTGATGGTTTTAATTTCCAACTTTTCATCCAAAATGGGAATGATAAACAAAAAGAATTTAGAGTGTACAGATTTGCACTTTGCTGAAAAAGCAAAAGTGAAAATTCTGTGTGACATCCAGATGCCTCCAAAGGAAGAGTAAGCAAATTTTCAAAAAGGTTTGGGTAGAGAACAGAGAAAAGCCAGGCAAAGGAGACAAGACAGAGAGGGAATGATTTGGGCTCACATGATGATTTTAGGTTCAAAAACCTTGAGTGGGTGCCTAGACTAAAACCCAAGAACACTGAGGAGAATGCTGTGATTAATTTTCAGACTGATGGTCCAGATAAAGGAAGATTAGCTGGTAAATCATCAATCCACAGGTTTAGAAGCAGAATAGTCTGTGGCCTCTGGTAAATGATTAGCCTTCTCTTTTGGTGAAGGAAGAGGAGCAGAGGGAAAATGAGAGATGAGAGAATTCTTCTTCCAGTGTTATTGCCCACTCAAGACCAAGTTTAGTCAAACAGGTTTGCTGGAAGCCTGCCCTTACTTGCTTCCTTGCTGTCTCTTTGGCACAGGAAAACTCCTTCCCATCAACCAACTCCTGGGAAAGGTTGTGACAAACCAGTCCACTCCTGGCTCCTCTTGTGAGCCTAGCTGGAGGGAAGCCCTTGACGAATCTTATCCAAACAATTACCATTCACAGCCTTAGAGAGCCATGAAAATGCAAGTGATTCAGCAGGTTGGGGATTAGGAGAGTGGTATCATTGTCACTATTCTTCTCCAGAGGACAGCCCTACTGTCCTGGGGAATGAGGCCTCCTGCTGTAGGATGCATCCCAAGGAGGATCCAGGAGTGGTAGCCCGAGGGAATGGAGATACACCAGGTCCCTTAGGTCTGTGTCAACCCTGATGTTATGTCCCACAACATAGCCAGACCAATTTCAGAAGGCAGATCTGCTATTCAGCCCCTTTTTCAGAAGTCAGCTAGGCCACCACACTGAGCTTTTCCTGCCATCTCTATTCATTAACTCCACATTTCTTTAACAATTATTAACTGTGTTGAGTAAATTGATATTCATGTATTTTCTCTTTAATGCAACCATTTGGATGCAAGGATATTTTAACGGAATCTGAAAAAAAAAAATTCTACACATGTAGCTATTATTATTACCAAACATGTATGAAACAAACATCTCACCTATCCCCAAATATGAGACAAGGTGAGAAGGTGAGGTTCTAGACGCACGTGCATGCAAGACTGGTGTAGAAGATGTGTACAGATACCATCTTGCAGAAAGACCACATCCAACCAGGAGTCATGCTTAGCACTTCTATCAGGAAGCCTGTCTATCAGTCAGAGCAGTGTTGGCTGATTCTGAGAATCCACTTGTTGAAGAATGATCTACATCTCAGCTTTTCTGATTTATCTCTTAAAATCATGATGGTTTTACCTAATACTTATTAGCTTTCAACTAATAGAGTTGTGTGCTTAATAAGGGCCTTGGTTTCTTTTCTTTTTTTTTTTTTTTTAAGATTTTATTTATTTATTTGACAGAGAGAGACACAGCGAGAGAGGGAACACAAGCAGGGGGAGTGGGAGAGGGAGAAGCAGGCTTCCTGCTGCGCAGGGAGCCAGATGCGGGGCTCCATCCCAGGACCCTGGGATTATGACCTGAGCTGAAGGCAGACGCTTGATGACTGAGCCACCCAGGAGCCCCTAGTTTGTTTTCTCTTTGTAAAACTTATAAATGTCACTGACTCATCCATGATTTTGTTTTATTGGGTCTGTTGGGGAGGAGGAAAAGGGAAGACTGTCCTTTTACACAGGAAATATTTCTATTTCTAAATGTTCCTCAGAATTTTAAAATATACATGTACAATATTTAATAGCATTCTAATTCTTTTTTAACTTTTTGTTTGAAAATAATTTCAAACTTAAGGAAATGTTGTAAAAATAGTATAAAGAACACTTGTGTCTTTTACACAGATTCACCTAACGTTAACATTTTGCCCCATTTGCTTTATTGTTGGCTTTCTTCTCTGTCTCTCCCTGTCCCACATCTCCCTGTCTCTGCCTCTCTCCGCCTCCCTCTATGTATATATATGCATATGTGTGTGTATACTATAATCTGTCTGCATTCCGATTTTGTCTAGTGAGCCAGTAACATCTTTCATAGCATTTCCTCCAGTACTTGATCCAGTCTAGGATTAGGTATTACATTTAGTTGTCATGTGTCTTGTGTTTCCTTTCTTCTGGAACATTTCTGTACTCTTCCTTTGTCTTTTATGACATTGACATTTTGAAATTACAGTCTCTCTCTCTCTTTTTTAATACTGAGTTCCTCTTTCTGGGTTTGTCTGATGCTCCCTCATGACTAGTTTTAGATGATGCATTCCCAGCCAAAGTACCACAGGGTGATGTCTCCATCTCAGGTTATCACAATATCATTTAAATCTTTTTAAATGGTAATTTGAAGTGACAGGTCTTGCACTACTACATATCAACCAGTTCTTACAATGGGTTTTTTTCTTAATATACTGGGATTTTTTCCTATTATAAAATTAATACGACCTTCTTCAAAATAGTCAAGCAATACAAAAAGGATTTCAGCATAAAAAGTGTTGTATTCTAGCCATATGAATGTTATATAGCTAGTAAATGGCTCTGTTCTTCAGTCTGTGAGCCCAGCCTGTCCTCAGCTTCTCAGCCACCAAGATGGACTCATAGTAACTCACCCTCCCTGCTGGGGCTGGGAAATAGCTTCCAATGGGAGATAAAGGAGATCAGGCCAAGAATATCAATCAGCATCATTAATCAGAAGAAGAGCAATAACTGGTTAATTAAGCAGCTCCCATGTGCTAGGTGCTGTGCTAAACTCTTTCCTCCTGTTACGTCGCTTGAACCTCAACACAGTCTATGAGATACGTCCCATCTTTGGTTGTCTGAGGTTACACGACTTGGCCAGCACCACATAGGCCAAGGGCAAAGCTGCCATTTTAACTCCAGCTTCTGAAACCCAAGCCCTACTCACACTCCCCTTTACCACAAAGTTAGACTTTGTGGTCTCTGATAGCCCACCCCATCCACCACTTTGTGACTCTTAGTGCAAGAAGGAAAAGAAAGGTAGTGGCACCTCAAGTGGGACTGGTGGGAGCTGACAGCCCTGAAGTGGCTAACCCACAATGAACGTCCAGTTGCAATGAGCTCTCAGTGGGTACTGCTCATTGTGACAGCCTGAACTTTTCCAGGGTAGCGATGGATTCAGTCTCCATGGCAGGCTGCCTTGGGAGCAGAGAAGGGCACCAGCATCTTGGGAGAGGAGTCCACAGCTAAAAGATTGGGGTGACACAGAAATGTGACCTGTGGAGCTGATGTGATAGAAGCTGGGTATTTGCAAGGTCAAGGCTTGGGTTCCATCACAGAAGCTTCAGAAGCCAGGTTCTTCATCATATTCCTACTCAGCACATTTGTTCTCTGCAGCAACCTGTTGATGTTTCTCCAAAAGACAGTTCAGGGAGCCCAGCCCTGAAAACAAGGTCACACATAAACAGCATTAGATAGAAAGAAAAAAAGAATTATTTGGACATCGATATCCTGTGGTTTGATTGTGAATAACCTTGAGACCATTTCTTTGTTCTTTAACTCACCATAATAAATCAGAACACAGTCTGCTGTTTTGTTTTGTTTTTTTAAACTTCTTTTTAAGAACTGTGACAGGTACACCTGAAATTCATCTGAATTGACACTTTTATCCTTCTGATTACTTAGTGCTATTAAAAAATGGTGTTCTAGAGTTTTGGCTACAACTTGGCTGACTCAGCATGACCAGTAAATATAGAGAGGCGTCAGGATGGGCTCACAGGCATCTGGTTTCAGGTAGTCAGAGCAGAAATCAATTTCAGGATGGATCCTGGAAGTGTTTTGACTTAGAACAGTCGTATTTTGGAACTGGAAGGAACCTCAGTCTGTAATCCAACTCCCTCACTTTTTATATGTGAAGACTGAAACATAGAGGTATTGATGGGGATACCATGTAATGCTGTAATGGCCCCTGGAGCCAAACTGAACAGGTCAAGGCCAGTGCCACGACTTACTGTGTGACCCAGCTGCTTAACATCTCTACAGCTCACTTTCCTACCTTGTAAACTAAGATGAAGCTACTACAGAGGATTGCTTATCTAGATTGAATTAATGAATACATACAAAGCCCCTGCAACCATTCCTGGCTCGTAGTAATCATTCAGTGAGCGCCAGCGGTGGTTATAGGATTGTTGTAAAGATGGTTATAACAAGGATTGTTCTAAAACTTTAATGAATACATACAAAGCAGTTGGAACTAGGCATGGCCCAGAGTAATCACTCTGTGAGTGCCAGTGATTCTTATAAATGACTCACATAAGGTCACATGGACAACTGGTCTTCCCAGGTCAAGAGAACATCTTACCCTTTAAGCTGGCTCCTCCTTAGTAATGAATACATGGCATAGCACCACTGTTTTTTGTGGAAATTGGAAGGGGCAGAATTTTCCTGGGCAGGAAAACCACATCAGAAGGAAATGAATTCTCCAGGAAAGCTCACACAACTTGGACTAATTCTACTTTGCCTGTCCTCTGTTACTGGTGTTCTGTCCTTCCAGATAAAACTCTTCCTTTTGCCCAAAAGCCAGTCTACCTGTTAGCTTTCACTGGCCATGCTGGTGCCAGGCAGGTTTCTGGGCTCTCTACATGGTTCTGGGAATCTATCTGGTTTTGAGGCAGAATCTCATTTTTTAAAATTTAATAGTTTTATCATGTTTTACGATTTGATAGAGGAAAACTCCCTCAGTACTCTTTTTTCCCCCAATTTCATTGGATATTCTTATTCATTTTTTGTTTCCTTTTTTTTTGTTTATTTATTTTTGCTTTTGGAAGATACACATTAATACATGTTCAAGGTGTAAAACAATATCCAATGAAGAATCTCCCACCCTGCCAAACTCTCTAATCATCCAGTTCCCCTCCCTGGAAGCAAAACAATATAAGCAGTTTCCTATGTATACTTCTAGAGAGATTCTGTGTAGATAAGCAAATCGTTAAATATAATCTTTTTTCTTCTTTAAAGCATAAAGTTATCCATTTGTTTTTACAAATTAAAAGTAGTGTCATTTTCCTGAACCCGACCCCCCAGAAAACTATTGAAACTTTTATTGAGGGACGCCTGGGTGGCTCAGTTGGTTAAGTGACTGCCTTCGGCTCAGGTCATGATCCTGGAGTCCTGGGGTCGAGTCCCACATCGGGCTCCCTGCTCGGCAGGGAGTCTGCTTCTCCCTCTGACCCTCCCCCCTCTCATGTGCTCTCTCTCTCCTCTCATCCTCTCTCTCAAATAAATAAATAAAATCTTAAAAAAAAAAAAAGAAACTTTTATTGAAATGACATTAAACTTACAAATGAATCTGTATAATAATTAAAATTTATTATCCTATTTAGTTTGCCCTTTCTGGGAATATGGCATATATCTCCATGAATTCAGCTCTTCTGTTATATTGCTCAACAAAATTCTGTAGTTTTCCTCAGTTAGATTTTAAATATTTATTCCTGGACATTTTATATTTTCATTGTAATGAGTTATTTCCTGCTTATATTATTTATTACAGAGAACTATCTAGTTTTATATTTTATATTTATTTTAAAATCTGCTAACTTAATCAAATCTCATTACTTCTAATAGTTTTGTCATTAGTTCTCTTGTGCCGTCCTTGTGCATAGGATGAAACCTAATGGACTGTTTTCAAATCCTGTTCTGCCAACTATGGGGAAATTATTAAACTTCTCCATGCTTCAATATCCTCATCTATAAATTGGGATAAAGATACTACCTACTTCATAAAATTGTTGAGGCAAATAAATAGCTTAATTCAAATGATACTGTTAGGACAGTTAGCTATTATTAAAACTATGATAATTTTCCTCTCCCTTTGTGATCATTAGATTGTCTTCTTTCTTCTCTATTGTTTTACTATTAAATATGATGTTTGGAATTGATTAGAAATAAATGCACTTAACCATACTTAGAATGTAAGCTTTCAGCTGTTAAGCATTTTTTTAGATCCTTACTCACATTTTCATGTATTTCCCCTTTGTTCTAGTGGTGTGATATATTTTATTAATAGATATCAAGAAATCAAAATGTTGTGGTTTTGGAATATAGGTGAAGTTCAGTGGGGTGAGGTCTGGAGCTGGACCAAGAAAGAATTCTTGAGACATCTTTGGTGCAAAATGGTGGTTTTAATTAAAGCACAGGGACAGGACCCGAGGGAGGGCAGAAAGAGCTGCGGCACCAGGGTCCTGAGGAGTGGTGATTATGTACGTGGGAGTTGGGGGAAGTAAGGAAAAGGGAGGTTTCAAAAGAATTTTCATATGATAAAGAGGACCGACCTACAAGATACCTACAAGATACTGGAGGCCCTTGCCATTGTCAAGTTAAGGTTGTTTTCCCCTCTTGCAAGGTATTAACATTAAGATAGTTGGGAGATCCCTAGGAGACGTCACACATGTCCCACCCAGGAGTGGGGTGGGGAAGGTTGCAGGGTGTCAGCTTATGCTTTGTCTTCAGCAAGCCTTCTGCTTCCTCAACAGAAACATCTTTATAAATGATTAACTATTTGATCATGGTGTATTATTCTTTCAATATCCAACTGAATTTTATCTGGTAGAATTTAATTTAAAACTTAGAATTCTATGCTCACAAATTGAATTCTTCTGTAGGTGCCTTTGTGTGTGTGTGTGTGTGTGTGTGTTACCAGTTTTGCTGGCCTTAGAAAATAAATTTGAGGGGGTGCCTGGCCGGCTCAGTTAGTAGAGCATCCAACTCTTGATCTTGGGGTTGTGAGTTCAAGCCCCATGTTGGGTATAGAGATTATTTTTTTTTTTTTTAATTTAATTTAGTTTTATTATGTTATGTTAGTCACCATACAGTACATCATTAGTTTTTGATGTAGTGTTCCGTGATTCATTGTTTTCAAATGACATCCAGTGCTCCATGCAATATATGCGCTCCTTAATACCCATCACTGGGCTAACTCATGCCCCCCACCCCCCACCCCCCACCCCTCTAAAACCCTCAGTTTGTTATTTAAAAAGAAATTCTTTAAAAATAAGAAAAGAAATTAGCCAAATTTCCCTTTTTCTGTGCTTCAGTTTGAGAATTCTTTGTTCCTTGGTCATTTGATATTTATCTTAACAAACTAAAAGAATTCAGTCAACCTCACTTTAGAATCTTTATGCTATTACCACCAGCTTTAATTCTCTCTCTGGTGTACAACCAACTCTTCATAGATACATTTCCAATTTTCAGTTGATATGTGAATTTTATTTTTGCTACAAATGAGTTTAAAGTCCAGGACAGTGATGTCTGTCAGGCAGAATGCTGAGCCACGCAGCTTGTGCAGCGGAGGGTAGATGCGGGCACAGGCTCTGTTAGAGAGAATGGAATGTAGAATGACCATCTAGCTCCAAAGAAAGGTCACAAGTTCACTGGACTATGTGAGAGCTTTGCCTCCTGAGTGAAAAGGCAGTTGTATACAATAGTACACATAGGTCAGAGGGTAGAATCTGAGGCCTGACAGCCTGCAGCCTTTTCTGAGTTTCACCAGTTACTACCTGTGTGACTTTGAGTAAGTCACATTCCTGTCCTATGCCTCAGTTTCCCCATCTGTAAAATGGGGATAATTTGTAGTACCTACTTCATAAGGTGAAAATTAAATGAGCTGATTTACAGAAAGGGTTTAGTACAGTGCCTGGTGCATAATAAGCATGATGTAACTGTTAACCATCATTATGACTGTTCTTCAGACAGTGACAGAGACATGAAGGGTGCAGTAAGAGTGGATGCTATCATAGTGACTGGGAGACATTACTGTCCTGTAGAAGTGGCTGTATCATAGTTTTTGCTAACTCTGGGGTTGTTCTAAGTTTTTAATTGCTTCAAATATGCTACCAAAAATTCTAGAATTCAAGTCTGCTGGAAAGACAAAAAAGCTCAGAACCTTGACTGTGGACTGGCCACAAGACTCTATGGAATGTGCCTGAGGTGCACTTTGGCTATATCCCCAAGTTCATGTGTGCACCATGGCAGAGAGGGCAGGTCTGGGCTTCTGCTTGCCAAGCCACAGTTTCGATGAACAGGAGGTAGGAAGAGCCTCCTGTAGGGAGTTAATAGTGATTTAGTATATGATAAGGTTGCCATTACAAATTAGCAAGAAAAGGGAAAATTATCCAATAATTGGCTATTTGGGAAAAAATTTTAGCATACAAAAATATAGTTTAGAAATTCCACATTAATTATAGTTAAATATTAACATATAAGTAAGTCTAAGGTCCCACAAATTCTTACCTCTCTAGTCATAAAAGCAATGCAATAAATTTTGTAAATGCAATATCCATAAATATTGAAGATGTGTTTTTCAAAAACCAACAAAACACCTGAAACTTAAGTAGCAAACAGGGAAAATAACTGCAGCATAGATGACAGGTGAAAAACTGGTGTCCTTACTATATAAAAAGGTATTTCAAATCAATTAGATAAAGATGAATGCCTGGAAATAATAAGATGTAAGGACACCAATAAATAATTCATAAAATGGCCATAAACAGTTGGAAAAACTTTTCTCTCAGGAAAAATAAATGACCATTGAAAATTATAGACTATTTTTCTTCTTTCACACCAATGTTAATTTAAAAAAATAATATATAGCATCATTAAGAAAGATGAAGTATGTGCTCTCAAGCCCTGCTTTGGGGAGGGTATATTGGTTTAACTTTTCTGGAGGCCAATTTGACAAAGAGTCAAATGCATTGACTCCCATGTTCACTTCTAGGAATATGTCCACAGGAAATAGTCAAAGATGTGAGAAAAGATATATATGCAAGAATATTATCGCATTATTTGGAATGGCCAAAAAACTTATGATTCTCCAGAAAAAAGAGAAAACATTTAAATGTCCTATAATAAGAAAATGATCAAATCAATTGTGTTAAATTCAGTCAATGGGATTTTATGCCACATTTTATAAATAACATTTTAAAATCTTACCTTGTGACATGGGAAGACATTTATGATCAAACATTAAGTGAAAAGGGGCAAAAATAAAAATTATATGTACAGCATGATCTTATTTTTGTAAAAAATAAATAGGTATGTATAATTCCAGCACTATGGCTCAGAACTATTAGTCACTGATTGTTACAATCTTAAAATATCTCTATACCCCATGTATCATATGATCTCACTGATATGAGGAATTCTTAATCGCAGGAAACAAACTGAGTGTTGTTGGAGTGGGGGGTGGGGTGGGAGGGATGGGGTGACTGGGTGATAGACACTGGGGAGGGTATGTGCTCTGGTAAGCGCTGTGAATTGTGCAAGACTGTTGAATCTCAGATCTGTACCTCTGAAACAAATAATGCAATATATGTTAAGAAAAAAAAAGAAGAAGAAGGTAGCGGGAGGGGAAGAATGAAGCGGGGGAAATCGGAGGGGTAGACGAACCATGAGAGACGATGGACTCTGAAAAACACAGGGTTCTAGAGGGGAGGGGGGTGGGAGGATGGGTTAGCCTGGTGATGGGTATTAAAGAGGGCACATTCTGCATGGAGCACTGGGTGTTATGCACAAACAATGAATCATGGAACACTTCATCTAAAACTAATGATGTAATGTATGGGGATTAACATAAGAATAAAAAAAAAAATAGAAAAAAAAATATCTCTATACCCTCAGATCAATAGAGACCACCCATCTTCCTGTACCAATCATTCCCCAGGAACACATACACATTATGCACAATTTAGCAGCTAACAAGTTATAGATCCCACCCCAGGTATTAGGCCTGCCTCCGTTCTGATGGAGGTTCTGATAAACCAGTTGTTGGATCCTCTTAATATCACCCTTGACTTGGTCCCTTATTATGGAAGGGGATTTTGGGGTGGGGGACATACAGAGATTCACTTAATAAATAAGCAACAAAATGCCCTTACTATTAGCCAAACTCTCGCTGGATCTTAGAAAATTTTAGTCATTTTTTTTTTTCAGGTTCTATCATTGTATTCCAAGCCATGTAAAGATCACAGTGTGAGCTCTTTTAAGATTTGCATTGCTAGCTTGGTCAGCTAGTCCTTCCCCACCAGCCGCCACAGGCATGAAGCCACTGTCCCTATCCCTGAGGCTCAGCGCCTCAGGGTGCTGTAGCACTTTCCAGAACTTTTTTTGTCACCTGGCCTCGCAGCTTTTTGGATTTTTTATCCCCTTTGCTTGCTCCTCAGGAACTTGCCTTCTCATTTATACAGCCTGTGAGTTGGGTTACCACTCATTTTCAGTCATGGCCATTTTGAGTCCGGAAGGGAGGGCAGGAGACAGTTCAGATTTTGAAGAGTAAGATGGAAAGGGCAGAGGTTCACAACTGCTCATTCTTTTTTTTTTTTTTTTAAAGATTTTATTTACTTATTCATGAGAGAGAGAGAGAGAGAGAGAGGCAGAGGGAGAAGCAGACTTCCCGCACAGCGGGGAGCCCGATGTGGGACTCGATCCCAGGACTCCGGGATCATGACCTGAGCCGAAGGCAGACGCCCAACCATCTGAGCCACCCAGGCACCCCACAACTGCTCATTCTGAAGCAACCAGATCCTCAGGCTTCCAGGTTTCAGCTTCTGCTAGTATTTCTCCATACTCTCTAATTACTTTACACAGGCAGGTAGAGGAACAGAGGCTCCAGGAAGAACATAGGTGGGCAGGAAGCCCGTGGTGCCACATAAGTCAAGTACATACAACAGGTCAACATCTTAACAGTGATTATCTTTAAGGGTATATGTTCTTTTTATCTGTATTTTTGTAATTTTTATAAAGCAAGAAAGTATTATAAATTAAATAACATAAAATGACAGATCAAATGAATCAAAATATCTGGGGATAGTATTTGGGCATCAGTTGTTTTTTGGGGTTTTTTTTTTTTTATGTTATGTTAGTCACCATAAAATACATCATTAGTTTTTGATGTAGTGATCCACGATTCATTGTTTTCGTATAACACCCAGTGCTCCATGCAGTACGTGCTCTCCTTAATACCCATCACCGGGCTAACCCATCCCCCCACCCCCTCCCCTCTAAAACCCTCAGTTTGTTTCTCGGTGTCCATAGTCTCTCATGGTTCATCTCTCCCTCCGATTCCCCCCCTTCATTTTTCCCTTCCTTCTCCTAATGTCCTCCATTCTACTCCTTATGTTCCACAAATAAGTGAAACAATATGATAATTGACTTTCTCTGCTTGACTTATTTCACTTAGCATAATCTCCTCCAGTCCCATCCATGTTGATGCAAAAGTTGGGTATTCATCCTTTCTGATGGCTGAGTAATATTCCATTATATATATGTTTTTGTTTTATTTTATTTATTTATTTGACAGAGAGCACAAGCAGGGGGAGCCGCAAGCAGAGGGAGAGGGAGAAGCAGGCTTCCTGCTGAGCAGGGAGCCTGATGCAGGTCTTGATCCCAGGACCCTGGGATCATAACCTGAGCCAAAGGCAGACACTTAACCAACTGAGCCACCCAGGCACCCCTTGTTTTTGTTTTTAAGCTCCCAAGGTGATTCTAATGTATAGCCAGTGTTGAGATCCAGGGATGTAATCACCCTTTCAGTTTACAAAATAGATAGCTGAACCCAAAGTGGTTCACAGTAACACACTTGGCTAATATGCTCCTGTGCTGAGGATTCTTTATGAGATTCAGATTTAACTGAGAAGTCAAATCTCTTAGTTACTGAGAAGTAATTTCTGTTGTCACTCTTTTAGACCCCACAATATTACATGCTCAAAGTTCTGATAAATATGGTTTAAACCAGCCTTACTTTAACCCTATATCCATAATATATGACAGTTGATGGAAGCTGTTCATTTACTTCAACTCTACTTAAAATCCTAGTGATAAGCCTTATAAAATTGTTTAAAGGAGCAGAAGACACCTTCATCCACCACTTTTCCTAATTCTCTTCCTAAAAATTATGAAAAATGAGACTTCATTTATCTACTCTTGTCGATTTGTCAATTGGAAAAGAATATGCCAATTAAGTCAATAAACATATTTATCAATTATCTACAATATATCCAACACTACTCTAGCTTCTACTATCTAATGTTAGAGATTTTTTTTCCTGTAATAAAGACAAAGCCATACTGCCAAAATTCTAGTGCAATCATATAAAGAGTGATTATTCATTAGGTTTGGTTTTATTCTTTGCCTTTTATAAAGCAGTTATCATATGGTTTCACTTATATGTGGAATATAAGAAACAGTGCAGAGGATCATAGGGTAAGGAAGGAAAAACCGAATGGGGAGAAGAACCATGACTCTTAACTATAGGAAACAAACTGGCGGTTTCTGGAGGGGCGGTGGGTATGTGGATAGGGTAATTTGGTGATGGGCATTAAGGAGGGCATGTGATGGGATGAGCACTGGGTGTTATACGCAACTGATAAATTATTGAACACTACATCTGAAACTAAGTATGTACTATATGTTGGCTACTTGAATTTAAATAAAAATAAAAATAGTTACCAAAAAAAAAAAAAAAAGGCAATGAAACCATGGCAGGAAGTCTGCCACAGTTCCATTTCAATTTCTTCAGGCATCTTTAGAAACACATGAGACAGCTATTCAGGAACTTACTGTCAATCTGTGACTGTGGACAGAGAGCAAATATGGACATTTTCGGGGTCAGAGCAATTTTAGAGAAATAAGTAAGCAAGAAAAGTAAGTAAAGGAAAGTAAGAGATCAATGTCCAATCCGGGAATGGATTACTGATAAAGAGGGAGAAAGCAGAATCAAGACAACAAGAACATCCATGGAAGGCCAGCTAGCAGAAAGTGTCTGCAACAGGGCTTCAGGAGCAATGCAAAGCTAAGGGACTGCAGGGTGATAGACTTGTTCCCTCTTTGACAATGGCCCAGCCATTCATACTACGTTTGTTTTTTTAAACTGTTTTCAGTGGATCAAGGCACTAGGAACATTTTTGTAAGTGGCCACAGTAGAGGGCTACTCAGAGGAAGCCTTTTAGAGGACCCAAGGAAGACCTCCTTCTCCAAATCCCTTCCAGCCCAATAGTCATTATTCTTCAATAATAGGTTATTTGTTACTTGCTTCTCCGCAGATGTGAGAAAGACACATAGAACACCAGTCATGAAAGGAACCTTAGAGGTCAGCCTTCTACTCAACACAGGTATCTAATTAACAGCATTCCAAGCTATGTTTGGTCAGAACCCACTTAAACATGGGCAGTAATGAGAAGCACACTAGCTCACAAGATAATCTCTTCTAGTTCTGAATAGCTCTGGTCATTCAAAGTCTTAATTAGTTCAATTGCTGCCCATTAGGACTAGTTCTCCCTGTGCATCTACAGAAAACAAGTCTAAACCCTCTTCCAGTTTTTCCAGTATTTGAAAATAGTTGTCATGTCTTCTCCTAGCTAACAAACTCTGCCTCCTCACCTGTTCCTCACCTTCCAGAGTCCCCAGTTAAAATGGCAAATACTTGATGTGGAAACCTGTCATTTCTGGGATGTGAAAGAGGTAGTTGGAGTGATATATTTGATCCAGAAGAGAGTTAGGGAGATTGGAGGAAGGGTGGTTGAAATGACAGCACTTGGCTTACTTTGCAATTTCCAAAGACCAACTAGGCTAGTACAGTCCTTCACAAAATTCATTTAAAATTTATACCTGCCTGGGGCGCCTGGGTGGCTCAGTCGTTAAGCGACTGCCTTCGGCTCAGGTCATGACCCCGGAGTCCTGGGATCGAGCCCCGCATTGGGCTCCCTGCTCAGCGGGAAGCCTGCTTCTCCCTCTCCCACTCCCCCTGCTTGTGTTCCTTCTCTCACTGTGTCTCTCTCTATCAAATAAATAAAATCTTAAAAAAAAAAAAAAATTTATACCTGCCTAATTGCCAAAGAACTTATCGACACAATATTTTAACATCAAGGAGATTTCCACAAGACTCCAATGGATGAGAAAACCCATTGAACATGTATGCTAAATCACTCAATCAATCCATTCATTGTACATATCCTCAACGCCCTATGCATTGAAGATTGAGATCTCACTTTTTAAGAATTGGTATTATTAAAATGAAGTTCATTCTATGAAAATACATTCTAGAGAGGCATCATTACTGAAGTTCAACACAGATATGCTTCTTAAAATAGCAAATTCCATTTCCCAGCGCCCCCACACCTACCCCACCACCACCCCAGCTCCAGTAGAGATGCCAACTGTGGAATGGCATTCACAGGTCAGAAGAAGCACCCCGAGGGACACAGTGATGCTGAGATTCAAAGAAACACAACATGTGTCGCATCACAAATCCAGTTATTAAGAAAGGTCTGATTGTGGCCGGATATTTACCCTTGAGATAATGTTGTTGCAAGACTTCCGCCCCAGAGAATGAAATCCCCTTTTCCACCCCAGGGCATGAAAGTTCCTTTGAGTACTTGTTCTCAACTTGTTCAGCTGGTATATGCAGAACGCTTAGAGCTATTTTTCTCTTTAAAATGTTAGAAAGAGACTCTTTGTCCTCCTCACATATGACTGGCACTTTATAAAAAAAACTCTTAAAGCCTCAGCCAATATACCCTGAGGGACTGGAGGAGAAAACAGGAGAAATAGCAAAATGTTTCAGCTCACAAGATCTCTGTAGCCTGCTCAGCAATGCAAAGGGTCTCATTGAGGACATAGAAGACAGAGAGCCCTATCTATGTCAAAGAAGTAATATTCATAATAATTGGCATGGATTGAATACTTACTCTGTGCAGGCATTGCCCGAAGCACCTTGCATGGATTAACTCATTTAGCTCTCAGAACAGCCCTAGAAGGTAGTTACTATTCTTATCCCATTTGACAAGTGAAGAATAGGAATAGAGAAGATAAGCAACTCCCCTAAAGTCACACAGGTTGCAGGTAAGTGGCAATGCCAAGATTCAAACTCTGGAGTTTGGGTCTGTGCTCTTAGTATTTTTCTACGGTGCCTCCAAGTATATATGCAATGTGTCACATGATATATATGATGAGTCATATGAAACTACTTTTGTTTCAATGCCAGCCAGCTGTATCAATGATCTTAACTTGCTTCTGCACTGCCAGAGACTTCCAGACCAGCTTTTAATTCTCTCCAGCAGAACTGGTACCATCCTGGTTCAGGGACCAGGTCAAGGCCCACACGGACTCTTCATCACCAGTGGGTGGCAATGTTGTCACATGGAGCCATCAGGGTACAGTGTAGGCTTGGCATCCTCTCTAAAAGTGGAAAGGCCTCCCCACCCTATATAGGTCATTCTACACAACCCCTGAAATGGACTTTCTCTACTGTCCCTGGAACACCCAGGATAATCCTGCAGGAGGAGAGAGGGATGCCCAGGGAACTATTCATTTAAGTGATTTTTCCTCTGTCCTGCCATATCCCTGGTGTATCTCAGTTGTCATTTACACACTGTCTTCCCACTAGGACATGTCTTTCTTAAAGACAGAGACTCTGCAATATTGTCCACAATTTCACTAGCCTAGGGTAGATGTCAGGTAAATGGATGAATCATTAAACTTCAGCTCTTCACAGGCAATCAATTCCACCGTAACAAACAGTCTAAGGAAGAGCTACAAAATCCCCTGTTGTTAGCCAAAATGAACTTGCCCCGGACTTCATGGTGATTCTAGGGTGGGTTCAGCCACCCAAGGATCCTCAGAATAGAATGAACTAAAGAAAGCCTCTCAAGACCATTCTCGTCTGGACTCTTGAAACTGCAATACCCAGTCTATCCTTACATTGATCTGACTCTTCCACAAAATGGTCACAGCTTAAGCAGAACAAGTGTCAAGCCAACCTCTGGGTAGATTTCAACACAATAGGCCAGTAATTGATGCAGGCAATGGCTTTCCCAAGCAGCTCCGCAATAATAACTCAAGGGCAGAATTACTCTGTGAAGCTTCTAGAAAAGAGACCTACATTTGTATAAAATCTGAGAAATTCTGAGGCAGGTCCTCTAGAATCCCAAACATTTCTAGAAGCCTGTCATATGTCTGAAATCCCACTATTAAAGAGCTAGGCACTTGGAATTAGGTGGATAATTTATGGCACGTGCAGAAACCTTTTAGGGTTTTTAACCATGAAAAATGAGGGAAATAGATGGTTGCAAGAATGTCTATCCTTCCAATTTTTAGGTAAAACTTAAAAACTTAATATATGTACCTGTTTGTTTAATCTAGGGAATTTACAAAGGTCAGAATTAGAAAAATACACATATTTTTTTTTCTTTTTCAGAATTTTGTCAAATATCCAGGACTTGTTTTCTCAGTTACAGGCACAGTAGGCTCTGTTTACCCTTTTAGTAGTAGCACATTAATGTAAAGCTTATAAGACACTTTCCTCAGCATTTAAGAAAAAAACTTGGTTTACTTTGATGATTTTTAGAAATACAAACTCATTATAGAAAATTTGGAAAATATAGTATAGAAAGCTCTAAAGAACATCTAAGAGATGATCTCTGTTGACTTTTTGATGCATGTTCTTCCAGTCTTACATATTTCATATTTATACATATACACAGATAACATTTTAGAAAACATAATTTACATCTACTCACATGCTTCTTTCTTCCTACTTCTTTGTCTCTTTTCCATTTTATCTACTTTTAGCCTCTCCCCCTCTGTGTGAATTCTGGAATTTCTCTTTATGCACCCATACATAAGTCTATCTGTTTTACTTTCACACAATTAGAGAGGCTAGAGCCATTGAAAACATGCTCCAGATGATAGTTAGATAATACTAGATAGAAAAATAGATAGATGATAGATATATACAGAGATAGATAAGAAAAGAAGGAAGGAGAGAAAGAAGAATTCATGTATTGTTTGTTTATTTAGATATAGATCTTCTGCATATAAATGGTTTCATGACCTTTGGTAGAAAAAATTTTTCTTGCTTCTGTTTTAGGTTCTTTAAAGACCATCATTCATCCTTCTCTTTGTACATGTAATTTCTTCATCACACTTTCTCATTTCCACAGAAATTCTTTGTATAGTCTTAAGTTTATACCTAATTATTTGCATTGACTTCAACTTAAATTGGCTGTTTCTACACATGCTCTGTGGAAACCCCTTCGTTTCCTATTTCTTAATGGCTCCGTTGTTTAGTATGATAGTTCAGGGCTAGAAGGAACTCTAGAAGGAAGTAAATTCTGTTCTGCCTCTCACATCTTCCTGTCCCTTTATGCTATGCCTCGTGCTGTGTGAATTCCTCCCATAATACACTTCCTTAGTGGCCATCTACCCAAGATTGGCCATCTTCAATGTCAGGAAACTCACTACCTCTTAAGTGACCCGGAATATTTTTACATTGCTTTAACACTTAAAATACCCTTTTCTCTGTCACTCTCACTCAGTGCTATTTCTAATTGCTGGAGTTCCACAAAACAATTAAACCATCAAATTATTTGTTTAAAAGGTTCTTTGAAAAACAATTCTATTTACAACAGCATCAAAAAAAAATATTTAGGAATAAATTTAGCCAAGGAGGCTAAAGACTTACACACTGAAAACTACAAAATATTGCTGAAAGAAATTAAAGAAGACACTGATAAATGGGAAGACATCCTTGTTTCATGGATTAGAAGATAATATTGAGATGTCAGTGCTACCCAAAGAGATCTACAGATTCAATGTAATCTCTATATAAATTCCAATGATACTAGATAAAAAAATGGATAAGGAAAGAAGAAAGAAGGAAAAATTTATGTATTGTTTACATAGATCTTCTGCATATAAATGGTTTTGTAACCTTCTGTCAAAAAAATTTTTGTTTTTGTGAAATAGAAAAATCCATCCTAAAATCCATATGGAATCTCAAGGAGCCCCAAATAGCCAAAACAATCGTACAAAAGAAAAACAAAGTTGGAGTTCTCAACACTTACAGATTTCAAAATATACTACAAACCTGCGGTAATCAAAACTCTATAGTACTGGCATAAAGATAGATATATAGATCCATGGAACAGAACTGTGAGTCTAGAAATAATCCCATGCATTTAAGTCAACTGATTTTCAACAAGGGTGTTATGACCATCCAATGGGAAAGAATAGTGCTGGAACAATTGATAGCCATGTACAAAAGAATAAAAATCAGACCCTTACCTTAACACCATATATAATAATTAACTCAAGATGAATCAAGGATCTAAACATAAGACCTAAAACTATAAACTCCTAGAAGAAAACATAGGAGAAAAGCTTTGTGACATTAAATTTGACAATGATTTCTTGGATATGATGACAAAAGGGCAGACAACAAAAGAAAAAATAGGCAAATTGAGCTACATCAAAGTTAAAAGGTTTTGTGCATCAAAGGACATGATCAGCAGAATGAAAAGGCAACCCACAGAATGGGAGAAAATATATGTAAATCATATATCTGATAAGGGGTTAATATCCAGAGTATATAAAGAATTTCTATAACTTAATACCAGAAATTAAACAACCTGATTAAAAATGGATAAAAGACTTAAGGAGACATTTCTCCAAAGAAGATATACAAATAGCCAATAAATACATGAAAAGATACTCAACATGCCTAATCACTGGGCCATGCAAATCAATACCATGAGATATCACTTCACACCTATTAACTCCCTATTATTAAAACAAACAAACACATAAAACAATAACAGGAAATACCAATTGTCTGTAAGGACATGGGAATATTGGAACCCTTGTGTGCTGTTGGCAGGAATATAAAATGGTGCAGCCACTGTGGGAAACACTTTGGTGGTTCTTAAAAAATTAAAAATAGAATTACCACATGATCCAGCAATTCCACTTTTAAGTTTATACCCAAAAGAATTGAAAGCAAGGTCTCAAAGAGGTGATGTTTGTGATAGCATTATTCAAAATTGCCAAAAGGTGGAAACAGCCCAAGTATCTATCGATGGATGAACAGATAAACCACATGTGGTCTAAACATACAATAGAATATTATTCAACCTTGGAAAAGAAGGAAATTGTGACACATGCTACAACGTGGATGAACCTTAGGACATTATGCTGAGTAAAATAAGCCAGTTGCAAAAGCACGAACACTGTTAATTCCACTTAAATGATTCCTTAGAGTAATCAAATTCATAGAGACTGAAAGTGGCATGGTGGTTTCCAGGGGCTGTAGGAGGGATTAATGGAGAGTTACTATTTAATGGATACAGAGTTTGAGTTCTGGAAGATGAAAAGAGTTCTGAAAATGATTGATGGTGATGGTTGCTCAACAATGTGAATGTTGAGTGTACACTACAAATGTATATAATGCCCCTGAACTATACATTTAAAAAGGGTTGAAATGATAAATTTTGTGTTATATATATTTCACCACAATTTTTTAATTAAAAAAAAAGATCTTCAAATATCTGAAGGCTGCTGCTATCATGGTCCCATGGAATAATCTCTCTAGAGTAAACACATAGACATAGACATAGGTGGTTGTCATAATCATCATCATCATCATCTCCATTTTATTATTATTATTTTAAAGATTTTATTTATTTGAAAGAGAGAGCATGAGTGAGGGAGAAGGGCAGAAGGAGAGCAGAAGCAGACTCCCCACTGAGCAGGGAACCCAATGCGGGGCTCAATCTTAGGACCCTGGGATCATGACCTGAGCCAAAGGCAGACACTTAACCAACTGAGCCACCCGGGCACCCCTCATAATTTCCACTGTAGGAACAAGGAAACAGGTGTAGAGAGGGTAATTTTCAAATTCACAGAGCTAGTTAGTATAAACCAGGCCTTGAACCCAAGTTGTGTGGCTCCAGAGTCCTCACACTTACCACGGAAGGGGCATTTGATGTTGGTATCTCTCACCTCCTACTTCCAACCCCCAGGCAAATGTGCAGGTGAGCCTGCTTTAAAAACACCCCCAACAACAACAAATTCACTGTGGATAAATTAGGGAACAGCTACTCAACTTTACAAAGGAGCTTGTTGTCATAAGTGAACCATTTTCAATAACAAGCTCCTCCTGGGACAGGTCAACTAGTTAAAAAGTCACTAATGACTTCCAAGAAGTACTGGAGCAGAGAAACCCAGCCAACAGGTTAGGATCACTGCCAATTAAAGATTAGAACGGTAAAGTATTTCTGGTGTAATGTCCACATTCATAGAAAAACAGTTTTAAAAACTTTTCTTGCACACACATATTTTCCCTGAATAATGGCTATGTGTGGGAGAAATTGTAAAAGCAGAGGGGCTCTGCACAGCGCCTCACTAGGGGTCTCCACATGAGCAGTTTGCCTCCCAGCCCTTCAGTGCTCCCCTGGCATCACTTGACCCAAAGTTCTATTCTCACCTTTGGTAGTACTATTAGTTGGTTCAGTCGTGCACAAAGGTATAATACAGGTGGCTACCAAATTCCAAGGAGTTGCATATAGGTCTGTTCCTTCTGGAAACAGCATGTCATGAAACCCCAACTGCTTTTGTGAAGGGACTACATACAGAGATGAGGCAGGGTGGAGAGAATGGTGTTTGTTACCAAAGGGAACCCAGTAAGAGCTGGTTCTGGGAAGGAGGAAACTCCTGGTGGAAGAGAAGCAGCCACTGTTAGACACTACACCAGGAGAAGGCAGAAAGAAATTCCCTACCTCTCTCTCTTCTCCCCACCAGTTTCTTGCCAGTGTCTCCTTTGGGCAAACCAGAGAGCGAGGGGGCCTGGGTGATACAGTAAGCAAGTGTCAGCCCTCAGGGTATACAGCAGGAGGGGATGGGGTGGAGAGTACATCAGGAGAACAGAAAATAAAGAATGCAATATCTGTATCAGAGTTGGTTAAACTGAGTCATTGAAAGGAAAAGTTTAACATGTTTCAGATCAAAGAGGGAAACCTAGAACCAACACAAGGGTCCCATTTTCCTCTCTGGTCTCACTGATTTTGAATACCTTGAAGGCCTACAAAGAATCATAAACTCTCGGAGGACATCTAATCCCTCAGACTCCTTCCCAATATATGGTGATGTTACAACATGGCCCACAGGGGTCCACCTTTCTTCAGAAGCATTGAGGGTGCTTGTGAGGAGTATGACTCAGCCTCCTGCCTGGATTCATCAGAGACGTTTTCATGAATCACTTGTATGGGAGATGTTGTGGGTGTTATTCTTTCAGTGAATTTGGTACACACACTAAGTGTATCTCTGTTTGATTCATGAAGGTGACTCATCTGAGGAAGTCAACCTGACCATGGTTTATCAGGCAGCTTCTAATGGAGATGTCAATGCTCTGACTTCAGTAATTCGGGAAGACCCTTCCATCCTAGAATGCTGTGACAGTGAAGGTGAGCTATTTATGCATTTTTAATTCTGCAGAATGTTCTGTCCTATTCTTTTAGAGATGGCCTTCAGAGGTGAGCAATGTTAATGAAATTATATATGACAGACCATTTTGATACTGGAGGGACAAGGAGTATCCTGCCTCTGTGGCTGAAAGTCCTTTAGTAATTCTTTACATGATCGTCTTGGACACAAATTTTCCAATTCTTTTATATCACCTTGTATAATGAAGCTAGTTGGTTTGGGTTTACTTTCAACTTCTTTGTATGAATAACTAAAGTAGATAGGCCAAGTAGTTAAAAAAGGAGTATGGAAAGAGGGCTATTTTTGGTAGCATTGGACGTTGGGAAAGTGTGACTATTAAAGCCAGAAAGCAAAGATTTGCTTCTCAGAAGATGGAGTAGATGTACTTTTTTTATTCCTACTGCTAAATATAACTAAAAATCTTGGATGTTGTGTATAATATAAACATAAGAACACTCTGGAAAGTGGAAAGAAAATGACAGACTAGCTAGGACCATGGGACCCAAGGAATGACATGGTGGTAACTTTCCTTGGTTCTCTTTCCAAGTATATCCCATACTTGGAGTTGAAAAAATCCAACAGCCCAGAATGGCTAATAGTCACAGACAAACACACACACACACACACACACACACACACACAAGCCTGCTCTCTAGCCAAAGAACCAGGAAAGGGACATAGCAAGGCAGAGAACTTTTAGACAATAATGAGTCTACTCCAACCAAACATCACACAAATACACAAGCAAACAAGCAAACTAAAACTTGCTGCCCTAGCCCCATCATTCTAGCAAAGACCAAGTAGAAATCTTGGACCTCCACCCCAACTACTCAGCCTCCCTCCCCCTACCTGTTGGGGTGGTGTCAGAGGAAGCCTTTTTGAGAATTAGTATTTTTACCACCACCTAATAATGAAGAGTCTTCTCCCTCAGATGTCAATGGTAGCTAAGTAGGGAACCTGGACTTCTGATCTGACCTGGCAATGATGAGGTGGCACACATACACCTCTACTTCCCCTTTGGAGCAGTGTCAGAGAAAGCCAACTAAAATAGAGGGTTTAAGTAAGGTTAGGTAACTCAATACAATACCCCAAATGTCCAGGTTTCAATAGAAAATTGTTTGTCATATCAAGAAACAGGAAGACCTCAAACTGAATGAAAAAAGACAATCAATAGATACCAACACTGAGATAACAGATGTTAGAATTATCTGACAGATTCTGAAGAGGCCATGAAAAAAGAAATGCTTCAATGAGCAATTACAAACTTGCTCAAAACAAAAGAAAAAATAGGAAGCCTCAACAAAGAAATAACAGACATAAAGAAGAACCAAATGGAAAATTTTAAAACTAAAAAATACAATAATCACAATTCAAAAATTCAGTAGATAAGCTCAGCAGCAGAATGAGGAAGCAGAGGAAAGGATCAATGAACTTGAAAATAGAACGACAGAAATGAGCCAATCTGAACAACCAAGAGAAAATAGGCTTCTAAAAAAAAGAGCATCAGGGACCTATGGGACTATAACAAAAGTTCTATCATTGTTTTTTCCATCCTAGTACTTGTGGGAAATCATTAATGATTTTTAACCAGTGTACCTGTCCAAGAAGAGCTTGGGAGTTCCTTATCATGACAGCAAAATGTTTTGTAAAGTGAATAGTTGCCCCTAATTATCCATAGTAGTTTTATTTGTTTGCTTGCTTGTTTGTTTGTTTTTAAATCAGACTTACATGTACATCTGCTTTGGGGCTAGAAATGGAAAATGAGGAGAGACAAATGTTAAATACCACTTGTATAATAATGCAAGATCCAGACTCTTTGGGTTCAATCCTAGTTTCTACTGCCTTTGAGAGGAAATGAATATATGACATCTTAAAATTTGTGGGGCACAGCTAAAGCAGTACTGAGGGAAAGCACTAAATACATTTATTAGAAAAGAGGAAAGGTATTAGTCAATAATCTAAGTTCTTACCCCAAGAACCTAGAGAAAGAAAAACAAAATAAACCCAAGGAAAGAAATAATAAAGAAAGAATAGAAATCAATGGATTTGAAAACAAAACAAAAAGAAAATCAATGAAGCAAGGAACTGATTCTTTGTGAAAAAAATCAATAAAACTGACAAAATTCTAGCAATACTGACAGAAAATGAAAGAAGTCACAAACTACCACTATCAGGAGTGAAACCAAAGATATCACTACAGACCTTGTGGACATCTAACCAATAAAAAGGAACTACAACAAAAAAACTCTACACACATAAATTTGACTATTTAGATGAAATAGATCATTTCCTCAAAAAAGATAAATTGCAATTCATCCAATAGGAAATAGACTATTTGAATTCCCCTATAACTATTAAGGAAAGTATAGTCATAATTTTTAAATTCCCAGAAAAATAAATTTTCAGGCCTACATAGTTTCTCTGGAATCTTCTACAAACTTTTAAATAATAATTAATATCAATTCTAAATAACCTCTTCCAGAATGAGAAGGAAACTCTTCTCAGTTACACTTATGAAGCTAATATTACCCTGATATTGAAAACAGATGATATAAAGTATGATATAGAAAAAGAACCTAAAGACCAATACTCCTCATGAATGTAAGATAGAGAAAACCTTAGCAAAATATTAGCAAATATAAGTCAGCAATTTATAACTAGAATTACATACCATCACCAATTGGGATTTGTTGTAGGAATGTGTGATTCAGTATTTCAAAATCAATCAGTGTAATCCATCATATTAACCAGCTAAAGAAGAAAAATCACATGATCATATCAATGAATGCAGAAAAGCATGTGAAAAAATTTTATACACATTGGTGATTAAAAACTCAAAAAAATAGGAATAGAGGGGCACATCCTCAATTTGATCTATAAAAAAAGAAAGAAAAACCCTAGAACTAACATTTTACTTAATGGTAAAAAAGACTGAATGCTTTGCCCCTAAGATCAGGAACAAAGCAAAGATGTTCACTCTTTTTTTTTTTTTTAATTAACATAATATATTATTTGTTTCAGGGGTATAGGTCTGTGATTCATCAGTCTTACACAATTCACAGCACTATAGCACATACCCTCCCCCATGTCCATCACCCAGCCACCCCATCCCTCCCACCCCTCTCCACTCCAGCAACCCTCAGTTTGCTTCCTGAGATTAAGATCTCTTACGGTTTGTCTCCCCCTCTGGTTTCATCTTGTTTCATTTTTCCCTCCCTTCCCCTATGATCCTTTGTCTTGTTTCTCAAATTCCTCATATCAGTGAGATCATATGGTAATTGTCTTTCTCTGATTGACTTATTTCACTTAGGATAATACCCTCTAGTTCCACCCACATCATTGCAAAGACAAGATTTCAATTTTTTGATGGCTGCCTAATATTCCATTGTGTGTGTGTGTGTGTGCACAGATGTTCACTCTTACTTATATTCAGCAGAGTGGTGGCAGTTCTAGCCAGTGCAAAAAGGCAATAAAAGGAAATAAAAAGCATATCTACTGAAAATGAAAAAATAAAACTATCCCCTTTTGCACAGCTTGATTGTCCACAAAGAAAATCCTCAGGAAGCTACCAAAAAAACTCCTACAACTAAGTAAGTTCAGCACTGTCACAGGGTATAAGATCAGTCCAGAAAAACAAATTATATTCCTGTATACCAGAAGTGAACACATGGACACCACAATTAAAACTATAATACCATTTGGGATTCCTGGGTGGCTCAGTTGGTTAAGCATCCAACTGTTGATTTCAGCTCAGGTCATGATCTCAGGGTTGTGGAATCAAGCCTTGCATCTGGCTCCATGCTCAACATCGAGCCTGCTTAAGAATCTCTTTCTCTCCCTCTGCCCCTCCCCCTGCTCTCTCTCTCTCTCTCTCTCTCACACTAAAACAAACAAAAACAAAACAAAACAAAAAAACTACAATACCATTTAAAATCACTCAACAAAGAATACTTAGGTGTGAATATAACAAAATATGTACAAGATTTGTATACTGAAAACTATAAAATGCTGATGACAGAAATCAAAGGAGATCTAAATAAATGGAGAGACATCATGCTTATGGATTAGGAGACTCAAGATAGTAAATATGCAGTGCTTTTCAAATTCATATACAGGTTTAATGCAATTCCTATCAAACCCCAGCAAGATTTTTTTGTAGATATACACAGAATTATCTAAAATTATATAGAAAGGCCAAAGAATTAGTAGAGTTAAATCAATTTTGAAAAAGAATAAGGTGGGAAGGAGAACTTAGGAAGATGGAGGAGCAGGAGGACCTGAGCTCACCCCATCCCATGTTTACCAGATATCATCCACATCCAAGTCAATAAACTGGAAAGTGATCCAAAGACTGACAGAAAAACTCCACAACTAAATATAGAGAAAAAGCTGTCTCTGAAAGGTTAGGAAGGTCAGGAAGTTGGGGGGGTGGGGGGGTGGGGAAGCTACCTGCAGGAGAGAGGGGGCTGCACATGGAGAGGACACAGAAACAGGCCCTTACGCAGGGAGCTCACACTGGGAAGACTGATCCCCATAAGGCTTTTTCCTTAAAAACCAGAGGGGCGGGGTGCCTGGGTGGCTCAGTCATTAAGCGTCTGCCTTTGGCTCAGGTCATGGTCCCAGGGTCCTGGGATCCAGCCCCGCATCGGGCTCCCTGCTCAGCAGGAAGCCTGCTTCTCCCTCTCCCGCTCCCCCTGCTCGTGTTCCCTTTCTCACTGTGTCTCTCTCTGGCAAATAAATAAATAAAATTTTAAAAACCAGAGGGGCTGGATTCTGTGAGTTTTTAAAACCAGTGGGACTTGGAGCTTAGAGCTTTAAAAGTCAGCTGACTCAGCTCTGGGTGAGCTTGGGAGGGTGAGTGGTAGCTGGGTTGACACGCTTAAAGAGACAACAGACTATGTGGAGAGGCAATGACAAAATGGCAGTTTACATAACATCAGGGGCAAGTGGGAGACAGATCTGTTCATACTGATTTCTGAAAATGAGGGAACTGGCAGGCACCATTTTCCTCCCCTGCCCCCCATTATAAACATAGAGCCACCTGAGGGAGGTGGGGCTGCACAGACACTGGTAGTCTTGGCCAAGAGCTCAAGGCAAATTTTGTTAAAGCTTCGCACATGCCCTGCCCAGCAGCCGGATACACAACTGTCACCTTGTGCCCCACCCAGCCACAGTGCAGCACCCAGCCAGCCGCATGCCCCCTGATGCCAGGGCACAGCTTCCAGCCACCACAGTACTTCAGGAGATCCAGCATAAGACTAATGGCCCAACACAAATTTTGCTAACACTGTCACCCCATTCCCAAGTTCCCCAGTGGGCATGCTCCCTCAGAGCTGCCCTGCCTGGGTCCCACTAACACCACAGAGAGCAAGCACATCCCACAAAAGGCAGAGAGTCAGTGCAGAGGACTGCACTGAAAGGAAAAGTGACTCAGATGCAACAGCAGGGCGTAAGCAGCACACATAGGATACTCTTCTGAAGGGCCAGGTTCTGGTAAACAGGGGACACTACACTGCAGGGCACTCCAGAATCTCCTTTTCATAAAGTCACTACTTTCAAGAAAAAAGACATAGCTGAGTTTCTTAACACACAGAAACAGACACAGAGACTGCTGTTTCTGCCCCAAACAAAATGAGGAGACAGAGAAATTTATCCCAACTGTAAGAACAGGATAAGGTCATGGCCAGAGATCTAAGTGAAACAAATTTAAGTAACACGTAGAGAATTTAAAGCAATGATCATAAGGATACTCCCTGAACTTGAGAAAAGAGTGGAAGACATGAGTAAGACCCTTAATACAGAGATAAGGAATAATGTAGCAGAGATAAAGAGCTCAGTAAACGAAATGAGAAATACTCTTGGTGGAATGAACAGCAGGATGGAAGAAACAGAGGAATGAATTAGTGACCTAGAAGACAGAGTAATGGAAAGTAATCAGGCTGAACAAAAGAGAGAAAAAATAATTGCACAAAACAAGAATAGACATAGGAATTCAGTGACTCCATTAAACAATTACAGGAGTCACAGAGAAGAGAGAGAAAAGGGGGCAGAAATTTTATTTGAAGAAATAATAGCTGAAAACTTCCCTAATCTGGGGACGGAAACAGATATCCAGATCCAGGACAGACAGAGAATTCCCATCAAAATCAACAAAAGCAGACCTACACCAAGACATATTGTAATTAAATTTGCAAAATATAGTGATAAAGAAAAAAATCTTAAAAGCAGCAAGGCAAAAGAAGTCAGTAAATTACAAGAGAAAGCCCATAAGGCTAGCAAGAAATTTCTCAATAGAAACTTTCTAAGCTGGAAAAGAATGGCATGATAAATTCAAAGTGCTAAATGGGAAAAATCTGCAGCCAAGAATACTCTATCTAGCAAGGCTGTCATTCAGAATAGAAGTCTTGGTAGTAGTCTGACTCTCTGCCTTTTGTGGGGTGTGCTTGCTCTCTGTGGTGTTAGTGGGACCCAGGCAGGGCAGCTCTGAGGGAGCATGCCCACTGGGGAACTTGGGAATGGGGTGACAGTGTTAGCAAAATTTGTGTTGGGCCATTAGTCTTATGCTGGATCTCCTGAAGTACTGTGGTGGCTGGAAGCTGTGCCCTGGCATCAGGGGGCATGCGGCTGGCTGGGTGCTGCACTGTGGCTGGGTGGGGCACAAGGTGACAGTTGTGTATCCGGCTGCTGGGCAGGGCATGTGCGAAGCTTTAACAAAATTTGCCTTGAGCTCTGGGCCAAGACTACTATTCAGAATAGAAGGAGAGATAAAGAGTTTCCCAGACAAACAAAAACTAAAGAGTTCATGACCACTAAACCAGCCCTGCAAGAAATATTAAAGGAGAGACCAAAAGTGACAGTTTAAAGGCAGGAAACACAAAAGCAGTAAAGATGAATATTTCTGTAAAAAATCAGTCAAGAAACTCACAAAAAAAGGGTATAAAATATAACAGCGTGTAACTAAAATGTGGGGAGGAGAAGAGAAAAGAATAGGTTCAAACTTAAATGACCATCAACTTAATATATACTGCTACATGCAAAAGAGGTTATATACAAACCAATATTTCAAACCATATATAAAAAACCACTAATAAACATGGAAAGAATAAAGAGGAAAAAATCTAAATATATCACTAAAGAAAATCGTCAAAACATGAGAGAGAAAGACAAGAAAGGATCAGAGAAAATCTTCAGAAACAACTACAAAACAAGTAATAAAATGACAATAAATGTGTAACTATCAATAACAACTTTGAATGTAAATGGACAAAACACTCCAATTAAAAGACATAGGGTGACAGAATGGATAAAAAAAAAAAACAAGACCATCTATATGCTGCCTACGAGAGACTCATTTCAGACCTAAAGACACCTGCAGTTTGAAAGTGAGGGGATGGAGAAACATCTATCATGCAAATGGACGTCAAAAGAAAGCCAGATAGTAAATACATATATCAGACAAATAAGACTTTAAGACAAAGACTGTAAAACATAGAAAGAAACTATGTAGGCTCCTGGGTGGCTCAGTTGGTTAAGCAACTGCCTTTGGCTCAGGTCATGATCCTGGAGTCCCTGGATGGAGTCCCGCATCAGGCTCCCTGAGCGGCGAGGAGTCTGCTTCTCCCTCTGACCCTCCCCACTCTCATGTGCTCTCTCTCATTCTCTCTCTCTCAAATAAATAAATAAAATCTTTAAAAAAAAAAAAAAGAAACTATGTAATAGTTATTATAATAAAGGGGACAATCCAGCAAGAAGATATAACAATTATAAATATTTATGCACCCAACATAAGAGCACCCATTAATAACAAACAGAAAGGAACTAATCAATAATAATAAAATAAGAGTAAGGGACTTTTACACCCTACTTACATCAGTGGTTAGATCATCTAACCAGAAAAATCAACAAGGAAATAATGGCTTTGAATGACACACTGGACCAGAAGGATTTAACAGATATATTTAGAACATTCCATCCTACAACAGAATACCCATTCTTTTCAAGTGCACATAAACATTCTCCATACCATGCATATTTTCTGACCACAATGCCATGAAACTAGAAGAACAAATCTGGAAAGACCACAAATACATGGAGTTTAAGTAATATGCTATTAAACAATGAATGGGTCAACCAGGAAATCAGTGGAGAAATTAAAAAGTACATGGAAACAAATAAAAATGAATACACAGGGGTGCCTGGGTGGCTCAGTCAGTTAAGCATCTGCCTTCAGCTCAGGTCATGATCCTGGAGTCCCAGGATTGAGCCCCATATCAGGCTCCCCGCTTGGTGGGGAGTCTGCTTCTCCCTCTGCCCTTCACATGACTCGTGCTCACTCTCTCTCTCACTCTCTCTCTGTCAAATAAATACAATCTTAAAAAAAAAAAAGAATATACAATGGTCCAAAACCTTTGGGATTCATCAAAAGTGGTTCTAAGAGGGAAGCCTATAGCAATGCAGGCCTACCTCAGGAAGCAAGAAAAATCTCAAATAAACAACCTAACCCTACACCTAAAGGAGCTAGAAAAAGAATAACAAACAAAACCTAAAGCCAGTAGAAGGAAGAAAATAATAAATATTGGGGCAGAAATAAATGATAGAGAAACTAAAAAAACCCAACAGAACAGATCAATGAAACCAGGAGCTGGTTCTTTGAAAAAAAACTCAATAAAATTGATAAACTTCTAGCCAGACTTATCAAGAAATAAAAAAGAAAAAAGACTCAAATAAATAAAATCACAAATGAGAGAGGAGAAATAATAACCAACACCACAGAAATACAAACAATTATAAAAGAATATTATGAAAAACTATATGCCAACAAATTGGACAACCTGGAAGAAATGGCTAAATTCCTAGAAATGTATAAACTGCAAAAACTGAAACAGGAATAAACAGAAAATCTGAACAAACCAATAGCCAGAAAAGAAATTGAATAAGTATTCAAGAAACTCCCAACAAACAAAAATCCAGGACCAGATAGCTTTACAGGTGAATTCTACCCAACATTTAAACAAGAGTCAATATATATTCTCCTTAAACTATTCCAAAAATAGAAAAGGAAGGAAAACTTCCAAATTCATTCTATGAGGCCAGCATTACCCTGATACCAAAATGGGATAAAGACACCACTAAAAAGAGAACCACAGGCCAAAATCCCTGATGAACATAGATGCAAAAATCCTTAAGAAAATACTAGCAAACTAAATTCAACAGTACATTTTAAAAAATCATACACAATCAAGTGGACTTATTCCTGGGTTGCAAGGGTGGTTCAATATTCACAAATCAATCAACATGATACATCACATCAATAAGAAAAAGGATAAGAACTATATGATCATTTCAATAAATGGAGAAAAAGCATTTGACACCCATTCATGATAAAAATCCTCAACAAAGTAGGTTTAGAAGGAATATACCTCAACAAAATAAAGGCCATCAATGAAAAATCCACAGCTAATATCATCCTCACTGGGGAAAAACTGAGAGCTTTTCCTCTATGTCAGGAATAAGACAAGGATGTCCATTCTCACCACTTCCATTGAACATAGTACTGGAAGTCCCAGCTACAGCAATCATATGAGAAAAGGGACTAAATCAGTAAGGAAGTAGTAAAACATTCACTATGTGCAGATGACATCATATTATATATAGAAAACTGAAAAGACTACACCAAAAAACTGTTAGAACTGATATATGAATTCAGTGAAGTTGCAGGGTATAAAATCAATGGACAGAAATCTGGTGTATTTCTCTACACCAATAATAAAGCACCAGAAAGAGAAATTAAGGTAGCAATCCTATTTGCAATTGCACCAAAAACCATGAGATACTTAGGAATAAACTAACCAAAGAGGTGAAAGACCTGTACTCTGAAAACTATAAAACACTGATGAAAGAAATTGAAGTGACACAAAGAAATGGAAAGCCATTCCATGCTCATGGATTGAAAGAACAAATATTGTTAAAATGTCCATGCTACTCAAAGCAACCTACACATTTAATGCAATCCCTATCAAAATACCAACAGCATTTTTTACAGAACTAGAACAAACAATTCTAAAATTTGTATGGAACCACAAAAGACCCTAAATAGCCAAAGCAATTTTGAAAAAGAAAAACAAAGCTGGAGGCATCATAATTCTGGACTTCCAGTTATATTACAGAGCTATAGTGGTCAAAACAGTATGGTACTTGCACAAAAGTAGACATATAGCTCAATAGAACAGGATAGAAAACCCAGAAATAAACCCACAACTATATGGTCAATCTTCAACAAAGCAGGAAAGAATATCCAATGGGAAAGGGATAATCTCTTCAACAAATGGTATAGGGAAAACTGGATAGCAACACATAAAAGAAAGAAACTGGGCCACTTTCTCACACCATACACAAAAATAAATTCAAAATGGATTAAAAACCTAAGTGTGAGACTTGAAGCCATAAAAATTGTAGAAGAGAACCTCTTTGACATTGGCTGCAGCAACTTTTTTCTAGATATATCTCCTGAGGCAAGGGAAACAAAAGCAAAAATAAACTATTAGTACTACATCAAAATAAAAAGCTTCTGCACAGTGAAGGAAACAATCAACAAAACTGAAACGCAACCTATGGAATGGGAGAAGATATTTGCAAATGACATGTCTGATAAAGGGTTAGTGTGCAAAATATAGAAAGAACTTATAAAACTCAACACCCAAAAAACAAATGATCCAATTTAAAAATGAGCAGAAGACATGAACAGACATTTATCCAAAGAAAACATACACATGGCCAACTGACGATTGAAAAGATGTTCATCATCACTTATCATCAGGGAAATGCAAATCAAAACTACAATGAAGTGTCACCCCACACCCATCAGAATGGCTAAAATCAACAACACAAGATACAACGGATGTTGGCAAGGATGTGGAAAAAAAGGAACCCTCACATACTGTTGGTGGGAATGCAAACTGATGCAGCCACTATGGGAAAAAGTATGGAGGTCCCCCCAAAAAGTTAAAAAATAGAACTACCCTATGACCCTCAAAAATACAAAAACACTAACTCAAAGGAATACATGCCCCTGTGTTTATAGGAGCCTTATTTACAGTAGCCAAGCTATGGAAGCAGCCCCCAAGTTTCCATGAATGGGTAGAGAAGATGTGGTATATACACACAGTGGAATATTATTCAGCCATAAAAAAGAATGAAATCTTGCCATTTGCGACAACATGGATGGAGCTAGAGAATATAATGCTAAGCGAAATAAGTCAGAGAAAGACAAATACCATATGATTTCATTCATATGTGGAATTTAAGAAAAAACAAATGAGCAAAGGGAAAAAAAGAGAGAGAGAGAGAAACCAAGAAATAGGCTTTTAATTATAGAGAACACACTGATGGCTACCAGAAGGGAGGTGGGTAGGGGGATGGGTTAAAAAGGTGATGGGGATTAAGGAGGGCACTGGTCATGATGAGCACTGGGTGACATATGGAAGTGTTGAATCACTATACTGTACACCTGAAACTAATATCACACTGTATATTAACTGGAATTAAAATAAAAATGTTAAAAAAAAAGAATAAAGCAGGAGGAATCAGTCTGCCAAATTTCAAGACTTATTGTATGGCTACAGAAATCAAGACTGTGGAAATGGCTGAGGGTTACACACATAGATTAATGGAAAAGAATGAAAAATTCAGAAATAGACTCACACAAATATACTCAACTGATCTCTGACAAAGGTGCAAATGTAATTCAGTGGAAGAAAGGCTCTTCAACAAACAGTGCTAGAGCAATTCAACACCCACAAACAGAAAAACGAAGACAGAGGGAGGGAGGGAAGAAGGGAAAGAGGAGAGAGAGGAAGAAATAAAAAAGGAACTATTGAGACTAAGGAAGACATATTGCTTCACTGCTGCTTTTACCCAAAGAGCACTGGAAGGGAGAGATTTGCAGAGCAACTGGGTTGCCCGCGCAATCTTTCGGTGAGAACAGCAGTCCCGCCATTTGTCCATTCTCAGGGATCTCCTAGGGTCACAGCTTGCAGGTTCACAGGAAGAAGGTGTGAATCGCCTATGAAAACACTTGTAAACAAGTCTCACGTTGGCAAGGGACTGTGTCTGAGGTTTGGTTTCTTCACCTGAAGGAGTGTGAAGCACCTGGATTCTGCTTCACCAGGCTAGCTTGTTCCAGCAGGCCTACAAGTTAATCAGAATGTGTAATTTCATCTCTGTTTTTGTTCAGAAAGAAAAGACATGAAGAGCCAAATGCCTTGGCTTATATTAATAACCAAAACAGAGAAGTATTGCAACAAAGGTGGACCCTTTCCTTAAGACTGTATGCAAGCTAAGGCTAGGCTGCCATCACTGCCCTTTATCACCCACCACCTCTAATAAAAGTGTGCTGGAACTGTCTGCCTGGCTCAAGTTGCTTTCCAGACGCTTCCGGATCCTACATTGTTCAAGCCAAGTGAGGATAAACCTGCCTGTTAGTCCCAAATTGTGCTGATTCTCAAGGTAGTAATGAGGAATTTTTATCATTGGCACGAAATGTTTTATCAACCAATTACTGCAAAATTATAGAAGATTTAGTAGAGCTAGAAAAAATACACAGTTTATATAAATGTAGCAACAATCATCTTCATTTCTCTTCAGTCCCATGTAGCTCAACAGCTGGGTTTGTATTGAGGGCAGCTCATTTATCTGCAACGAGCATATATAGGCAAAAAATTTTGCCCATAAATTTCACAAGTCAAATATTATTAAAGGCTGTTGAAATGTCTCCTTCCAGGATGTACACCCTTGATGCATGCAGTTTCTGGACGTCAAGTGGACACAGTGAAGCTATTGTTGAAGATGGGGGCCAATATTAACATGCAGGATGCTTATGGTCGCACAAGTCTATGCCTGGCAACCTATTTGGTACCAACTCTGTCTTTGGTGGCTGTCAGGGAGTGGGGAGGGCTAAACGTGTTGTTATGGGGTCCCCCTTGTGGAAGAGTATTCTTGGATTTATGCAGCTAGCCAGTGGAAGCAGAACTTGAATCTTTGCTCTAATCATCTCTGACAATTATAGCACTATGAAGAGTTGGTTTTGTGGATCTGAGTCATTTTGGATCTTCCTAACAATCCTCCAAGATAGAGGCGATATTGCCATCACAGAAATTTTACTTTCCATCTTAACTGCATCAGAATTTGCCTTGGGGCATTTCTGGACATACTTGGTACTCCTTCTAAGAACACAGTCCATTAATACCCTGAGTGGGTGGTAGTCCTTGAAGCTACAGGTAACATTGTGGGGTAGGATCAGTTGAGTGGAAGCTGGAGAATATGGGGAACATTGGGAACTGGGAAAATTGGGGGGGGGTAGGAGTAGGGGAGACATGTCAGGCTATTAAGTGGCAATACCAAGCATAGGACTCAACCCACAATCAATACTAAGTATAAAAGTTATATAGAGTGAGTCCTCATCAAGAGATTTCAGCTTAGCATTTCCCAACATTAGAGCACGTTTGGTAAGCTTTACTGAAAACCTTCAAGTCCCTCTCTTTTCGAATCCTCCCTCAAATCCTTCTAAGAAACCACAGGGCTACCTTGAGTATGTGTCAAGCAAGTTCTTAGTGCCACAGGTGGGTCATCATTCTCCTTTATCTCCAATGAGGTTCCTGGAAATCTTCCTCTAACTATTGTTGCTGCTGAAGCAGATTCTTGGATTTGCTATTGCTGCCCATTGACAGCAGGGGATTTGCCCTGAGCAAGCCCCACTCTGTCTTGCAACTGTCCTGCTGAAGTAGGAATGTCCCTTCCCCAAACACCACACCTTCCTGCCACGATCTAGCAGAGATTGCATGAGACATGGCCCAATTCTTGCAGAGATTTTCTTTAGAAACTACTTTTTCTTTTTCTATTTGCATGCCCTCTTTCTCTAAGGCTTAGACATGAAACTAGAAAGAATTTTTTTTTTCCCGAAGTGCTGGAGTACTTGTTTCAAATACACTTTCCAGGAGTACACCCTAGACCTCCTGAGACAGATACTGTGAGCAGACATGGGTAGTGGGTGAGGAGGAGGTGTCTGCATGTTAAAGAAACCTCCCTGGCCATTTTTATACCCACTCAAGTTTGAAAACCACTGGTCTATGAGTACTAGGTGAAGTCTCATATCTCAGAGAGACATAGGAATGCCCTCCTAGCCCCTTCCCTTCTAAAGCATGCCCCAATAACTGCTCCTGCAATGGATTTTTTCTTTTTTCTTTTTTTCTTTTTTCTGTATCCAAGCTGAGGAGAAGAGAAAATTTGGATCAGGGGGTGGAGGAAGTGAATAGAGATGGTTTCTAAAGTTGACTGCTACTTGCATAGAGAATAGACGGAATCCAAACTGCACTTCATTCAAAATTCTAAAGTTCCAGGATTGGGAAGAGTTATCTTGTAGATCACAGTGAATAGTGAGCCTAGAGAGGTGCTCCCTTTGCAGACAGCTCTTCCTAGGAATGCGTTCTAAGGAGCTACATGAGGGAAATAGGCTTGCATGAAAGCATGTGGCATCGCCCTATTAATGATGCCCCCCTTCTTTGTGATAACCAAAGGAAGGACCCATCCCTGTTTCTTATGAGGCTTCCAGGGAAGGGTGAGGGGTGGTCCTGGGGATTGCACTGTGGAGCCCACCACTCCCTTCTAGCAATGTTTGAATTCAAGTATTAAAAGAGAAACTTGGGAAAGCGGGCACTTAGAAATTAAGTGTCCGTCACAGCTCCAAACTCAATATACAAATATACTTACCATGGATGTGTAACCTTAGGCAAATCACTTTACCTCTTTGTGCCTCCTTCCTCATTTGTAAAATGTAGTAAAAAATAATATCCTACATTTATCACAAGTGAAAGAGAAACATGTGGAACCACCCAGCACATAGTGAAAAATGTACTTATTGGTTCTGAATGGTGACCACTGGTTTCAAGTATATTCAGTGATTTTCTGATTTCTTTTCTGAAGAAAAAGAGAAAACCACATACACACAGTTCCAGGAAATGTTGCAAAATGATAAATATGTTTCAAACCCTCCCCCATCAGAAGATCTGTTTTCAAAAACTATAAAACTTAGGCAACTCTAAAATTTGCCCAGCATGCCTTTCTTTTGGGTTTCCCAGCCATATTTTTTCCTTTTAATTAGAAATCTTGATGACTTGGACATTAGCAACTAAAACCAGATTTAATACATTAGGAAACTATAACTCAAGACTGAACAACATTTGCTTCTACTTAAGACATATATTATCGGTCAACTCAAAATGATATTCAATATTAGAACCTATGAATGTGCTCTTACTGAAAGATTTTTTCCAGAATTTCCAGAACCAAAAGGTTCTTTTCTTATTATCTTTCTGCTCCTTTCATTTAGTAACATTTTGATTTTCATTGCTTCCAGTATTGTGAGGGAAAATCAGTCATTCTCATCTGACTGGGTAGTCTTGAAGCTTAACTATACAGGAATGGAGGAAGGTGGGAGAGAGAGTTATATATATTATTCTCATAATAATAGTTTCATCTACTTATATGTCTACTTATAATTGAATGAGTAACCCCAGTGGCTCTGGATGAATGTAGGAGGCACTCTCCTTAGCCAAACTTGGTTATCAGTAGAGTTGAGTCAGTTACTTAAAGTAATATAGAACAGAAAGGGAGGGAGGACTAGCTGTCCATTTTATCTGCCCTTTGAAATGAGAGATAATTGGGAAATGACCCAGCTATAAGTGCTAACCAGGAAGGCAACAAGCATGAGGTGCAGTAATATCACTCTCAATCTGGAGGATCAGTAGACAGCAGGGAGTTTACATGAAGTTTCTTGGGGGAATTCATAGTGAGCGAAACACAACTATAGGGAACACTTAGAGGGTCCTGGTGATAGCCCCATATTCAGCATCAGAAAAATCATTCAACAAGATGGCAGGGGCTGAGCCATTGGATTAGGGCTCAGGTCAGGATTCTAGATATTGGGAGGAGACAGACTAGAATAAGCAAAATATTACCCTCGTAGTTACTAGAAAGGGAACTTGGAAAAGTGGACCAAAGCTTGTTTATCAGATATAGATAAACTGAGGCACAGAGTGGAGACTGGAACTCAAGAATGACATAGGAGCCCAATTTTTGGAATTGGACCATGGCACCTGGGTCAGACCATTGACAAGCATGATTTGGAGCTAAGCTCATAGAATGAGAGGCTAGAGCTACCATGTGCCACATTTAGCCCTAGGAACTCAGTATAAAAGTAGAAAACAGCAAGTAAGAAATGGGAAATGGGAGACAGGGGAGAGAGTCTAGGAAACTCAGGAATCCACACCTCAAGACCTTCAGCCTTCTGTTGAAGTGCCTAAATTGAAGAGTTGTGATCCTTAACCACTTCAAATCAATAAAACATGGTTTTAGTCACACCAAAGAAGAAAGAGAAAGAAAATTGGAGAAAGTTTGTTGGTCTATGTTATACCAGGCTGTGTTATATAATGACAGTTGCTCTTGTATTTCAGGGTTGGCTGGAAGGCTGTGTGAGTCTGCTTAGAAATGGTGCCAAGCACAATATTCCAGATAAAAATGGCCGTCTGCCACTGCACGCTGCCACTGCTGAGCCCGATGTGAGGTAAGTAGCCAGGTTCACACAATGCTCACACTGGGAGGGACTTAGCTTAGATTAGAATGTAACTTAATCAACCCTCAGTGGTGAATAAAAACAAAACCTGTCCATTTTTTTTGAAGTTGTAGCAGACAGGACCACATTTCAGTCAATCAAAATATCCTGGAAGAATCTTAAACTCTAGTCTCACCCCCCCCCCCGCCATTTCAATAAAACCCTTTCCTCCTAATCTCTGATTTAAGAAATGCTATTTTTCATTATCTGAATTCATATATTCATTCAATCAGGCAGTTATTGATTCAATAACTGTTGAGTGCTTATCATGGACCAAGTGCTATTCTATGCCCTAGGGGTTCCCAGTAAGCACGACAGTGTATCTGACCCACAGAGTTTACATTCTAGTGAAGGAGCTAAGTGGCATACTAGTAAACAAATAGAGTAATTTCAAAATAAATAGGATAATTTCAGATAGTGGGGAGGGGAGTGGAAAAGCACTGACTGGGCATAAAGATTCATGTCTGAAGTCAGAGTCATGCCAACATTCTTTTTTAAGATTTGTTTATTTATTTTAGAGAGAGAGAGTGAGTGGGGGAAGGGCAGAGGGAGAAGGAGAGAACTCCCAAGGAGACTCCCCACCGAGTGCGGAGCCTGACAAGGGGCTCATCCCAGGACACTGAGATCATGAACTGAGCCAAAATCAAGTCAGACACTTAACTGATAGAGCCACCCAGGTGCCCCAGGGTCATGCCAACATTTATGGGTTGGAAGGAGGCAAGGGACCCAGCAAAGTAGAGTGAGACAAACGAGTGGGTTAGAAAGAAAACCAGGCCTCTGAGCTGCTGGGAGCTGTATGAAGAAATATACTCAAAGAAGTTAGATGATCAAGAGGGTCACATTTTTGTAAGACAATTGAGCAAAAAAGGAAAAAGTTTTGTCCAGACCAAGTATAGCTTCCCCAATCCTCTGTGTCTAAAAGGCCTCAGTCTACAATCTTTCGAAAACCCCTTGGAGCACCTAATAACAGCATTTCCCACTGTGGTTTCAGCAACATTCTGGGCACTTCCTTAACCTCTGCAGCACAGAACGTGCCTCTGACAGGAATTTAGCATTCCCCAGAGCTAGGCTCAGGCCAGCACCACAGAGGGGCATTCTGGGAGCCTCAGCCTCTAGACCCTGTGTCCAGAACTAAAACTAAAGCTCTGTGGGGGTTCATGAGACCAAGGTTGAGAGGTAACAGGATTTCTTCATTTCATTCTGTTTTACACTAAAAGGGTTTGGGAAATTCCAGAACTAATCCCAACCAAGCATTGCCTCTTGTTATCATTGGATTATATCCAGGAATAATAAAGAACTAGGATTTACTCAAAGCCCAACAAAACAAGGAAGTTTAGAAAAGAAACAGCAAGCTCAGAACTAACAATCAATAGACATCATAAAGGGATGACTCCTTTTTGATGAATTGGGAAAAAGAAAGAATGACTTTTCTGGACAGCCCACAAAAATATTTAGTCACAAAATCACACTGTTTTCCCAAGAATAATCTTTAAAAAACTATATTTAAAAAATATCTTTAAGACTATTCTGCCTTGATTGGCTTTACTTGGTTCTACCTGCCTCACCCGCGTGATCATTTTAAAATCTGCCTGATTCTGGAAGATATATGACTGCTTTTCTTATGGTGATTATAGGTTTTGTAACACATTAAACCCAAAGCTTTCATGTTTTAGCACAGGAAGAGCTTTGTCCAATATAGGTATTCCTGGATTGGATGTGGTTCCCCTCCACGTGGTAACTCAGGGATCTAAGTTTCTTCCATCTTGTGGCTCTACCATCCTCTAGGATCAAAGAATTCTCTTTGTTCAGCCTGGGAATGGGGAAAGAGTAATGTGGAGATGCCCCCCTTATTTCTTTAAAATCTCAGCCTTTGATACAATTCACTTCTGCTCACATTCTTTTAATAAGGACTAGTCATTTACCATACTGGTCCTATACCACACATGGGTATAAGGAGCACTTGGGAATATAGAATAGAATCCACCTCCTGGCAATGACTCCAATCCAAGAAAGGAGGTCATAAATTTTGGTGAAAGCCCTCTCTGTCATCATGCCATTGCACCTGAGGGGTGAACCAAGACTTTTCAGTCAAAATCACACTCAAGGTCAATTTGGTCAGACTCATCATCTCAAATCACTGCAGTAATAAATTGAACACCAATCCAACTGTACTTCCTCTTTCATGGACATATTAGTCTATTTCTTATTATGCCCAGCAGTGGCCCTAAATCTCCTAGGATGTACATTACATCACTATAACTGAGATAACACAGAGTTGTGGTTTCCCCTTCTCTTGATATTATACCTAATGACCCAACCACCACCTTCGGAAGAGTTGAAGCCAGAAAAATCAACATCCTTCCGTGTGCTGATGATACAGTTTTATTGTCCTAAATGGACACTTCACTCATTCTGGAAGATAAAATCCTGCTTTAGTTATGATAATACTAGCTGTGGTAACTAGGAAAACCCAAAGGTTAAGATTAACTATTCCAAAACCATCATTTCTGGTAAATGTTCTCCAAAAATGAATTGGGTTAAACCTCAACAACTCATATAGCAAAGCAACTGGCTTTGTTACCTAGAGAACATTTAGAAACTAGCTTGCCTTAAAGAATTCCCTCTGGAATTACATTGCTTAAAATTAGATATTTTATCATTGTTTTATGAGAAAAGTTACGGCCATGTCAGGGTTTGATAGCATCTGCATTCAGTGTTTTAAGCAGAAAGCAGCCAAGCCAAGCTCTCTGGCACAAAAGTTGGCCTTCTTTCTTCCATTTGTTTGTGTGTCAGCATGAAATTGTAATTGTTTTCTGGAAAAAAAAAAAAAATTGGTCTGGCTTGTGGGTACTTCCTAATCCTACAGACACAATGCAGAAGGAGTGACCTTCCATTAGGCCATGCAAACCTGTTTGCTTAATTTTCCTAAGTGGATACAACTTTAGGCTGGTTCGGCTAACCACTAAAGTATATACGCCTGCATTTACAATGAGGAGGAAAAGGAGGACAAATAGCCCTGATTATTTACCATGTTCAGAGCAAAGTTCTGAGTGCTTTCCATGTATTATCTCATCTAATCTTGGCCACACCTTTATGTGATAGGTATCTCTATCCCCATTTTATAGATAAGGAAGCTGAGGCACTAAGAAGAAAATTTATTACCCAGTGTATGTGTGAGGATAAGTAACCTGCCCAGGGGACCTGCTAGGCTCCTAGGATCCACTGCTGTGGACTCTATAGAATGTATTTTAATGGCCACATTCTGTCATTAAGCCCTACCTTAAGAAGCTTTACAAAATTCCTTATTGTCTCATTGTCAGGAAATACTTTGTTTGTCACAGCATCTAAAAAATGAGAAACCACAAAAAATATATCTACTAAAGGAGGAATTGCTGTGCTTCTCCTGATAGATTATTTATTTTTACTATGTGGACACTGTGACTTATGATTATGTTTTTCTCTCTGTATGTTTAAAAAACCCAAAGCCCAATTTGTGTCCCACCTTTGGAACACATGTAGGACCATAATTGCATCGTCTTTACCCTGCCCTTGTTTTCTCTTTGTCTAGTTTCTTCACTTGTAATCTTGTTTTACTATATGTATCTGAAAACCATCTAAAATCCTTTTTGGATTGAGGTAAAGGGTGGCCAGGCGTGCAAGCTCTGGAGTCAGATTGACTGGGTTTGAATCTGGTCCACTTCTTAATGACCATATTAACTTGTCAAGGCCCAGCTAGCTTTCTTTCCTAGAAAATATGAATACAGTATTTATCTCATAGTAAATAGGCAGAAGTAAATGAGAAAACATGTGAAAAGGACTGAACACTGTCAATCATCAGTTCAATAAGTGTTGGTGATAATGAGATGATAGTAGTGATGATCATGATGGAAGGTAGATAGAAATAAAGAAATACCATAGATCAGTGCTAAAGAATGAATCCCTGCTATTCCCACTTCATCAGTTCTCACCCCAGTCTTCTTTACCTTAGCACACACAGGTCCACAAAAAAATATGTTCATACATACAGGTGTGTTGGGGAGGAGGAGTTTCATCTACCCTTCAGAGTTCTTCTAGCTGGACTAAGTACCAAATTGACATGAGACAGATTCACAGGAAAAACTAAAATTTTGTAGCATATGTACTGGGAATCCACACAGACATGGAAATTCCAGAGACAGTCAAGCAACATGAGACTTATCTAAGGAGAGGGGTTGGGGTCTGAGCATACAAAGGGGAGGAAGGCCATTAGAAGGAAGGTGAGAGGAGATGTTTAGAAAACAAAGATTGTGCTATTAGACAGGTAAGTTTCTTAGGTAAAAGGGAATCTCTGTTAATAGCGCACTTCCCGGTAGAGGCAGGCAGTTGAAGGGGAGCTAAAGAGCTTTTTCTGAGTCTACTGAGTTTTGATTGCTTTTAACTCAGAGTAATGTCCATGCCAAAGTAGACCATCTTGGGGTGGCCTGCCCTTGGCCCCTGCAAGACTGTTGCTAGACTTTAGAATCCAATGAACATCAAACTCAACCATTCAGCTCCCCTGAAACTCCCTTCCTTACCTTGCTAGTGCACGTTCATCTCTACTTGTCCCCTGATCCTAAACATATGTATGGGCCACATTATGTCCTTGTACTCAGGTATTCATACTCATTTTAAAATCTACTAACCCTTAGATTTCCAAATAGCATGATCCTTCTACTCAGTGCTCAACTGGAAGTTATTTAGAGTGAAGCCTCAGACTGTAGCTGCTTATAAACAAGCCAAGGGGACACCTCAATTAGCCCTTTGCCCCCAGCAAGAATCTGTGATGGAAACAACTGATGAACAAACCAGCCAGGTCCAATACACAGCCTTAACTAAGCAGCAGCTCAGTGGGGATTTAAGCTGATGCAGGAATAAGGGATTTATAATTATGAACACGAAAGCAAGTTGGTGGATAAAAGCAAAGACGTGCAGGTTTTATCTCACTGTTCCCTTTCCTGCTTTGAACCCTCAACTTCTCAGTAGGTCCACATTTTCTTCCTTTCAGCTTTCCATGGCTTTTCTTGCTTCCTTGGCTTGGACATTCAGAGGGCACCAGTGTGAAAGAGGGGGCATGATCGTTAAGATGAAGCTCCAAAGAGAAAGGAGTTGTGTTTGTACAACGCTGCACATGCTAGCATTGGAAGGCGAGTGGCGATTTCTTCTGAAAGCAGCCACAGGGCTCTCTGAAAGTCTTTTTCATGGTCTCCATGGTTACTGGCAGATTCTTTTTTTTTTTCCCTGCCAGAGTGCCTGCGGCTCTGCCTCTTTTCATGGCTCTTGATGACAGAGGGAGGAAGGAAATTATTTCTTTGGGGTCCTGTTCTCAAGGTACCAGGTGATATATTCTAACCTGTGGGTGGGTGTTATACTATGGGATACTCTTACATCGGCAGCTTTAGGAATAGGAAGACAGACAGATAGCTTAGGGACCCTTTTCCCCAGTTATCACTGTGCTGGCCAGATTCAGGGCTGTGAGCCCAAGGAGCCAGCAAAACAGAGAAGCCCACAGAGCCAAGCTACCCTCACCCCAGCACACATCTAGCTGATCTCTCTCTGGCCTCCCAGTCACCTCATAGAGATAAGGGGATCCCCAAACATAAAGAGTGGAGCTTTTTAAAAAATTATTAAATTAGGGGTGCCTGAATGGCTCAGTTGGTTAAAGTCCAACTCTTGGTTTTGGCTCAGGTCATGAGCTCAGAATCATGAGATCCAGCCTCACATGGGCTCTGTGCTGGGCATGGAGCCTGCTTGAGATTCTCTCTCTCTCCCTCCCTCTGCCTACCCACCAAACACACACTCTCTCTCTCTAAAAAAAAAAAATTATTAAATTACAGAGAACTTATTACAGCATGTAAATGTCATCCTAAGTGCTTTGTATGTATTGACACACTTAAAATCACAACAGATCTTTAAGAAGTAGGTGTTATTAGGGGCACCTGGATGGCTCAGACGGTTAATAGGCTGCCTCCGGCTCAGGTCATGATCCTGGGGTCCTGGGATCGAGCCCCACGTCCAGCTCCGTGCTCAGCAGAGAGCCTGCTTCTCTCTCTCCCTCTGCCTGCCACTCTGCCTACTTGTGCGCGCTCTCTCTCTCTGTCAAATAAATAAATAAAATCTTTATTAAAAAAAAGAAGTAGGTGTTATTATTATTTCTATTTCAAAGATAAGAAAATATGGGCACTGAGAGTTTCCTAGCTTGCCTAAGTTTACTGGCTGGCTGGTAATGGAGCAGGGATTCTAATGGCCCCAGCATTTGTTGTCTTACCACCCACCACGCTACCTGTCTGAGAGTGCTCCTGCTGGGCATCTGTGCCTGCTGTCCTGCTACCTGGGATAAGGTAGGCTTTGCACTGCTTCCTAGAGAGTTGAGAACAGGACAGAGCTGGTGCTAATAGGAGACTAGGCTGGGGGTTGTGGGAGAAATACTCTTAAACCACCTTCGCACAGAACGAGAGCTCTGAGAAAACAAAACCAAGAGGTCTGTGAGTCCTCTGGTAATTAAGACAGATGTGGGACCAGCATCTGGCAGATGACCCCTGTACCATGGAACAGCACAGAAGCCCCAGGCTGGAAACCAAACACCTGCTTTCTAGTCTAGTCTGGATCACCACCACGGCAATGCATGATGGCCCTGCAAGCAAGGTAGGGGCTCATGTCATTTGCTCTCACAAAAAAAGAGAGAGAGAGAGCATACTTATCTGTAAATTTGTGTCCATCTTTGAAAATCGATGAATCTGAGACACTTAGGAATCAAACGGAATCAAGCAATATAGATGGGCATGTATCAATTGGTCATAAGAGTAAAGTCGTGGAATAATAGAGGGTAACTCTAGAAAGCTTCATGGAAGACTACTGAAAATTACCTAACAAGAGTTGGTAACAGAATTCCCCACTTCCACCTGCCCACCCCTCAAAACAGGAAAATGTTCCACCCCTAGGCCGGAGGGGCAAGGAAGGGAGCTGTTATTGGAACCTGCTGAGAGCCCTGGCTGGAGAAGAGGATCCACCTGGCAGGAGCCATGGCCTTTGGTAAAGAAAAGAAGTCATGGTCAGAAAAGGAAGTGGCTTCCCCCCTCTCTCCTGCCAGTTCTCCTGGCCAAACCCAGAAAGAAGTCAGGGGCAAGGGAGCCTGCATGATAAAGACATTGCAGGTCAATCTCAGAGCGGAACATTGAAGGGTAGCAAATAGATTTAAGAAGCAAATAGAGAAATATCCAGCTACAGGATTCATCCCATGACCCTGGCATCCCCAGGATGTGACAAGAGGTCTTGCTCTCCCCTCCCTCATTCCCATCTGGTCAGAGCCCGACTTCCTTCAGTGTGATCACTGTTCTGGAGCAGCCCCAGAAGATGCTGTCTGGCTACATATGATCTCAGTCTGCTCAGGGTTAGCCGAGGATAACCAGATTGGACCACAGCTGACCTCTTGCCTTTCCCTCCCACTATCCCCCCACACTTCAGACCAAATGAGCCCTAGAGATTAAACAATGGCCAGTAAAGAGATAGAAGAAAATCAGTTACTAGTTGCCTTCCAGCCTTATAAAGCAACTATAAGGGAAAATATATCCAGTAGTGAAATATAATTACCGAGATAAATACAGCGTTATCCCCAAGTGCAATTATTTTTATAGCCTCATCCCACTAGATGGAGGAATTTTAGAATTCAGAAAGCTTGCATTTAGAGCCACTGTTCTTTTCAAGTCGGTGTACTAAGAGCTTTATGCCTGTTAGGGTATTCAGTCCTTACCACCTGTTATCCCCATGCTGTTACCACCATGATAAACGTGAGGATACAGAAGCTCAGAGAGGTCACGCGGGAGTGAGGGCAGAATTAAAGCACAGCATTATCCTGTCTCCCCAAAAGACAGTGATAAGACTAGATTTAAACCTTGGGCTTCCTGGTTATTTCACCTCCACAGCAAACAACCAGAAGGGCATCCCTCGTTAAGCTCTCTTTGTGTTACATTTACCACTAATGGAACATGATCGGTCCCACTTTCTTTTCTTCTATTGTAGGTAGCAATTTAACACTCAGGAAGGACTACATGTTACCTAAGCTGAGAAACAATGAAAATCTGACTGGGGGAAAGGCTAAACCATTTCATTTTTTCAAATACTTCTTCCAAAATTAATTTCCTTCACTGTCTCCCCATAGACATGCGTTTGTCATCTTGATTGGGTATGTTAGATTGGTAGGGCCTCCATAACAGAACTGCAAAGACCGGATGGCTTAAGCAACAAAAATCTATTTTTTCAAATTTCTGGAGGCTGGAAGTTCACGAGTGAGGTGCCAGAAGGGTTGGTTTTCTCTGAGTCTTCTGTCCTTGGCTTGCAGATAATCACCCGCTTGCTGCCTTTTTACATGGTCTTTCCTCTGGGAGCCCCTGCACCTGATGTGTTTCTGTGGGCCCTAATCTCTTTTTCTGAGAACATCAGTCAAATTGGATTAGGACCCACCCTAATGGCTTCATTGTAACTTAATTACTCTTTAAAGGCTCAGTCTCCAAATACAGTCACATTCTGAAGCATTGGAGGTCAGAGCCATATGAATTTGGAGGTTGGCGGGGGGACGACACAATTCAGTTCATAGCAATGAGTATCCATTGATTAATTTATTCAATACCTTTCTCAGTGGTTTTCAGACCTGTTTACTAGAATTTCCTGAACAGCCCTTTTAAACTGTGAAAGCTGAGCTTCTATCCAGACCTACTGAGTCAGAAACCCTGAATATAGAATCCAGGTATTTGTGGTTTTTAAAAAATTTCCCCTGGAGATTCTGAGATGGAGCCAGGGTTAAAACTTCTAGGGTTGGGGCGCCTGGGTGGTTCAGTAGGTTAAGCGTCTGCCTTTAGCTCAGGTCATGATCCCAGGGTCCTGGGATCAAGCCCCGCACTGGGCTCCTTGCTCATCAGGCGAATCTGTTTCTCCCTCTCCCTCCCCTCCACTCATGCTCTCTCTTGCTCACTCTCTCTCTCAAATAAATAAATAAAATCTTAAAAAGAAAAAAAACACTTCCAGGGTTAAGTGTTCTAGAAATAACACTTGCTGTGTTCCAGGCATGCTGTAAATACTGTATGCATTAACTCATTTAATCCTCACACTGAGCTATAAAGTAGGCACTTTTCATTAACTCCATTTTACAGATGAGGAAGCTTAGGTACAGAGAGGGTAAGATACTTGCCTGTGGTCACAAAGCTGGTCAGTAGCAGGGCTGGGATGTGAACCCGCACAGTCTGGCTCCAGATTCTGGGTCCCTAACCACTGCACTCAGCCACTTCTCTCATGGTGTTGACCGCCGTCAACCAAGTGTGGGACCCAACTGAGATAAAAACTTGAACTTGAGAATCACTGATAGTTGTTTCACACTGATTAGTGTCATTTCATGCTTAGATATTTGTATGTTTTGTAGAAAATAAGCGAAGTTGTAAATGCTGTCTCCTTATATAATCTATACATTTAAAAGGCACGACCCGTGTACTGATGGTAAAGCAATTTGAAAGCATTGTATACAGTTATGTAAAAGAATAAAGAATAAGTACTAGAGGACTTTAGTTCTTCAATGCACGCATAGGTACACAGGTCTGGTGAATAAGATGAACCTAAAGATTCACCTTCTCCTCAACATCCATCACCCATCCATACATTGGGGAGGGTATGTGCTATGGTGAGCGCTGTGAATTCTGTAAGACTGATGAATCACAGACCCTACCCCTGAAACAAATAATACATTATATATTAATAAAAAAATTTTAAAAATTAAAAAAAGATTCACCTTCTCCATGCCCTTTATGCCCCACCCCCAGCTGAGGCACTGAGACAGAGAGGAGGTTGGAGGAGAAAAGAGAGAGGAATCCCCCCAGGTGCCTCCTCACAGATCACACTGTCTTCTTTTCTATGGCTCTTTCTCCTAGATAAACAGAAAGGGCCCATCTTCATTTGGAGGCCTTCAATGGACTGTCTTTCTAGCGTTATGTTCTCATACAGATTCTGTTCTTTTGAGCCTCTTCTCCTATTTTTCTTCACAGGCTCCTAACAGTCTTGGTGCAACAGTCAAATCTCAGCGAGATTAATCACCAGGACAATGAGGTGAGCCTGCCCTCTCAAGGAACAGTTGGCCATTGCACCTATCAGGGTAGAAGGAAGGGCTTTTCTCAACCAGCGCTTTCTCTCATAAAGGTTCAGGGAGGGGATGGAGCACATTTGGGGGTTCCTACCTGGAGAGGGGAGCTTGTGTCTCTACTCTTAACCCTCAGGCAGAAATTTATCCCCACCCTGGTTATGGGTAGCTTCTACTAGGGAAGGATTTCTTGCATTAAGTACTTAAGCATCTATCATACCACTGAAATTTTGTAATTTCCCTCTGGATATTGAGAAATAAATGTTGCTCTTTCCTGTCTTCTTGAGTCCCAGAAACATCAAGGGCAAGCTGTGGCTGCCATTGCTCTCCCTTTGAGAGAAAGATGACAGATTGAGGATAATTCCAGGCTCCATGCTCTGGAGGCCCACATCATTACTGCCAATGATCACAGTTGCTATTTCCTTTATGTGGCAGAGACAACATAAGGCTTCCAAGAAGACAATACAGACTCTCAAGCAAAATTCCTGCAGGACTGTTACCAGATACCAGGCAGAGCTGCCCCAGAGTAGCTTAGGATCTTATTCTAGCTACTTAACTGTTTAAAAAAAAAAACAGGACTGATTATCATTAACCAGCCTGTTTTCTTTAACATGCTTCTTTAAACCGATTTAAATACCTGGTTTTTAATGTTGTTGTTGTTTTAATATAATATGTGCTTGGTTTGGCTTCACTTTACTAAGAATGTCTGATAACCTTGAGAAAGCATGATAGCACTGAAAATGCATATGCATGAAAATCCCAAATTACACTGTTTTTAAGGAAGCCAGGTGGCCAGAGACAGCAGTGTAGGAGGAAGTGCCCTCTCCGGGGATGGGCCCTCATCTTTCTCAAGCTTTCTGATTACAGGGTTCCTCCCAGCTGGCTTGGCATCAATGACCACACTGAAAAGCCCCTTCTTCACAACCTCAGTCTGAGGTTGGACACCACCGGACTCCGTGGTCACATGCTGCTTTCACTCCCCATGTCTTCAGTGGCTTAAAGCAAAACCCTCGGAACGAGGGGATTGCTCTGCTTTAAACTTCTGCTTTAAAAATGAGAACCAGCAATGAGAAAGCACTCTCTGACTACTCTGTCCATGGTATGAAAGCAGGGAGCTTGAGTGGTGCAGTTTTGTTTTGTTTTGTTTTTAAGATTTTATTTGTTTATTTGTCAGAGAGAGAGAGAGGGAGCGAGAGCACAAGCAGGGGGAGTGGGAGAGGGAGAAGCAGGCTCCTACCTGAGCAGGGAGCCTGACGTGGGACTTGATCCCAGGACCCTGGGACCATGACCTGAGCCGAAGGCAGACGCTTAACCGACTGAGCCACCCAGGCATCCCAAGTGGTACAGTTTTTGCCAACTGATCATGAATTCTGGAGTTTGGGAAAGTTGACAACCACTTCCTCTACCTCCACTCGTACCCTCACCCAGCAAAACTGGCGTTTCTTAGAAAGGGGGCAAATTCAGTCATTCCTACCCTAAAGCTTAACTCCTCTTATAGACCTCCAACTCCGTTCAGTCTTCAGCTAAAAGAACATCCTCCAGCAAAGTCATGGTTCCCTATTCTTCCCCACCCTGCAAGGCCCCTGGCTGCTGGGGACAGTGACATTAGACCCAGATCTTTCTAACAGTGGTAATTGTTACACTTTTCAGATAATATGTGCTAAATATTGGAAATGTCTCCAGTTCTTTCTCATGCAAAGTAACCTCTCAGAGGAGATTCCTCCCACTGTTAACACCAGCATTGTGACCCAGTGGCTTTTATGTGCAGAGAGCAGGACCTCAAAAAGGACACTTACTTCCAATGTTTTAGCTTCCTCTTTGGGATGTGTCACAGCACATCTGAAACCCATCTAAGTGCTAGTTCTTGTCTCTCTCTCTCTCTCTATATATATATAATGTGTGTACACAGACAGAGCAATGATATACATATGATTGCTAGTATGAGTCAATCTGTATAAATTTATAAGGGCTAGAAGCTCTTTACAACTGGGAAATGAGGACAGTTCTGACATGGAAAGAACACAGCAAAGGCTCTTTTTCATTCGCCACCTTGGTAGATTGCCTACATTGGGCTTCTCAGTGTTCTGAATAAGCAATGGCCTGCTCTTCCCCTCCGTCAATCACTTTGCCAATGAGCTCCAAGCACAACGCAGTCTCCATTATATATGAGAGGATAACAGTTAAAGCATAGGCACATGCACACCCTGCATCTGCTAAATAACAGGAAGGAAAAAGATCAAAGGCAAAAGAAATGAGGGAAATGGTAAGTTAATGCTGCCAGTGAAGCATTAGGGTTTTCTAATACAAGAGGAAAGAGCAAGGCATACCTCTACATAGTCGGAATGAAATTATTTTCCAAGAGTAACAGAAGGACTCCCAAGCTTCTCACAGAAATGATGAAAGATTAAAGGATCCATTAGTAGAAATCTAACTTTGTTAAGAGATAGATTAGATTATAAACTGAAACTACAGAAGAGAGACAGGAAGAAAGAAGCCTCTCTCCTCTAACTGTTGAAGTAAAATAAAACATGAGGTAGTACTTCATATCAGGGAAATGATTTATCACTTTAGTAACTGTCCTGATCTGAGCTCAGTGATTTAAAACAATTTTTTTTGCATTATTAATTTTTACTTGTATAAGTAATATGTAAACACATTTGCTTTTTAAAAATTTAAATATTACAAGTAATGATAGTAAGTCCTTGATTACTTCCACCCTACCACCTTAGCCCCCAGGTAATCACTGTCTGATGTGTCTCCTTCCCAAAGTCTTCTGTATATTCACAGGCACTGTGGACTGTAACATAAAAGATATCCCCTCCATATGTTGTTCTACAACTTTGGTTTCTCACCCAACAGTATGTCTTAGAGCTCTATTCATGTTGATACATATAGATCTGGCTTATTCCTTTTAATGGCTTCATGATGTTCCACCCTATGAAAATACCTCCATTTATATTGGTATTCCCCTATGAACGTATATTTAGGTTCTCTCCAATTTTTCACCATCACAAACACTCCTCTAAAGACTGTTCTTATACAAGCCTCCTTGAGTATTTTACACAATCGTTTCTCTAGAAACCAATGTTGGGAACCAGGGTGTACATTTTTATTTTCAATACACACGACTGGTGCTTCTCCAAGATGGCTATATCAATTTATAGCCCTACCTGCAGTTGAATAGTGTGCTGGTCATGTTTTCTTGTTGTTTTAATTTGCATTTCCCTGATAGCTAATGAGATTGAGTACCATTTCATAGGCATAATGGCCATTTTTATATCTTCTTTTGTGACTTGCCTCTTTAGATTTTTTTGTCCATTCATTTATTGAGTTACTTTTTCATTTTTGTATGGATTCATAGTTTATTTTCTATTCTGAACATTAATCCTTTGCCTGCTGTTGGATTACAAATTGTTTTTCACAGTCCATTGCTCATTTTTGAACTGTGATGTCTTTTCTAGTACAAAAATTTTAAAATATGATATAATCAAAGTGATCATTCTTATTCCTTACTGCTTTTGCTTTTGATGTCTTTTTAAAGAAGGCCTTCCCTAACCCCACAAGACATAATTACATTATGCTAAGTTTTCTTGTAATTGTTCTGTTCTAATGATCTGTTTGTTTTTCCTGTTTCATTGACCACAGAGCTTAATTGTAAAGTGACTTATTTACAAGCTTTCAACAAAGAGGGAAAGGCGAAATGGGTCAGATTGTCCTTTGTGCCTTTGTTCTTCTGGACCTCAGAGGAAATCACTGACACAGAGAGCGGCTGACTATTGCAGTTACAGGGAGTTAACCAGTTGCTAAACTCCTGGAATCTAACCTCTCTTGCTCTCATTTTAGCTTTGACAGGAAGAGTGCTCCATCAAAAAGGGCTACAAACTAATGGCATCTGGTTTAGGACTGTTAATGCATTTATCCAGAGAAGCACTGTTTTTAATTGTATTTAGGATATATTGTTAATCCTATGTTGAATGCACATTCTGATATAAGTAGATTTTTGTGAGTGACCTGGACAATCCAAACTTTCATTATAACAGTGCTCTGAGAAAATAAATCCAAGTTGCAAAACCAGATGTGAACCTTTGGATATAAGTCTTAGCACTAAATTCACTTACAACATCCCTAAGACATAACCATAAGCAGAGACTGTGCACTGTCAAGGCAAAATCAATAGAAACAGTGCCTGACTCTAGAAATTATTTTACTTTACAGTTAGCAAAAGGTAAAATAATAAAGTAAAATTTTTTTAATGCTCCAGAATTTTTATCCTAAAAATGAACACCTTAAAAAAAATGGAGTAGAGTCACTGCTACTTCAGAACCCTCACCTTCTCCTTTCCCTGTGCATCTAGAGGCAGGCCATATCTTTTTTTTATTTTTGGATCCCTAGACTCTAGCTCAGTAACTTGCACATAGTAGAGCCCTCACCCCAAATATATACTTGTGTATATAGAGAATTACTAAATTTAAAATAATTTTATTTTATTGACCCTTTCTCTTTGTTTTGTTGACCCAATTCAGTTACCCATTTTATTTATCAGACTTGACTCTCCAGGTGACTTTTAATTATTGACAAAAATCTACTCTCAAAAAAATAAGATGTTATATCATTTGGGATCTTCAAAAAATGTGCTGTAGACTCTAGGCCAGGAGTCCTTGTCCATTTTTATGACATGGACACCTCTGGTGTGCTGGTGAAGCTGATGCATCCATCTGTAGAAAAATGTTTGAAACTACCTAAAATAAAATACATAGGATTACAAAAGAAACCAGTTATTTTGAAAAACAGTTATCAAAATATTATAAAGATCAAATCTGTAATGGTGATATGCAAGCTTGCTTGTTAATGCATTAAGATTTAGTGGTGGGACAAATAACACTGTACTAGTGATGCATACAAACAATATTTTAAGATATCTGCCCTAATTAATGCAATACAAAAGTATCTGTGATTTATATCATTGGCAAAGTCACAGGTATTGTTAACAGTGGTTGCCTATATTCATATTTAAAGAAGATGCTAAATTTCAATTTGAAGTTAGTGACCGTAAGGATGTACTTTATTTCTTCGATCTAAGCTCACACAAAGCCTGATTTCTATCCATGGCTATAACCCCTGCTGCAGTGGATATTCCAAAAAAAGATCTTCCAAAAACATTTTGATCAATTTTGATCAATTAATGATCTGTTTGTTTTTCCTGTTTCATTGACCACAGAGCTTAATTGTAAAGTGACTTATTTACAAGCTTTCAACACAGAGGGTTGTGCAATGCCAGGGCCTGCACTGAAGCTGATTCTGAAAGTTTTGGTTTTCGTATTACTAACTCAAGGGGATTTATTTTTATTGCTCACTAGCCCAGTTGAAAAAACAGCAATGGAAAAGTTCCCTTGACTTGACTATTTGCAGCCTGTTGTAGTGTAATATAAACAATGTGTGTGTATGTGTTTATAATTATTATTATTTCAAGAAGGAATGGAATGATTCAAGTCTTGATTTAGGGTCAGATGATCACCCAAATTCCAGGGTGGGGGATGGAAGAAAATCTATAGTTCAATACCTTACAAAAATAAATACTCACCAGCTATGTTTTTAGTAAGAGCCTAGAGGCAATGCCAAATGCAACAAATAATAATATAGGATGGTGACCCTTACACTAATGAAAACCACCATTCCAAAAAGTTAGATGACCCTGAACCCAGTTAAAATCACAAAGAAAAGAATTCTCCAGCATTTGAGCTCATTTCCAAAATGAAAGACTACCAGCCTGATGTGTGGGAAGAATGTTATTCTCCAGGATTGAAGAGACCTGGATTCAAATCCCAACTATTGCATGTAACCATAGCCTTAGGCAAATTACTTAACCTGTGTTTCAGTTTCTTCACCTGTAAAATGGGCCTACAAATGCCTACCCCTTAGGATTGTGTATGTATATAAATATTCAATGAGGTAATATATATAAATTTCTTGACAGGAAGTAGATATACAAAAAATGCTAGTGCTCCACCCCACCACTTTACCAAAGCATGCCGAAGTTGGGTGGAGTTGTTTTAAGGAAATAACTCTAGAAGTTTAACTGTTGTGTTTAGGAGACAAGGATTAGCAGTGCATCATCAGAACTTAATTCATAACCTTATTTTCACACTGAGTTCTCATATCAGTAAATCATACCTATGCATAGAGTGATTGCCATATACCTATTTGGAGAACTGATCAAAAATTCTACCAGGTTTCAGTTGAAGAGTTGGTAACAATGACCATATCAGACAAATTGATTCTCTATAAAGGAGAAGTCATGTTTTGCCTTTTTTTATTTATGTAGTTTTTAAAAGCAAAGCTAAATTTTACAAAAGCAAAAAAATTCAATCAAGGACAGTTAAGAAGTCATTCATTTTAAATAACAACTTACTCAGCACCTACAATGTTCCTGACATTGTTCTAAGCTCTAGGGCTTCAGACAGCAGAGAAGGACCTACCCTCATGAAGTTTCCACTACAGTGTCTTCAAATTTTCTTTGATGTCTTTAACCCTGAGTACTGGTAGCACTTCATGATGAAGCCAATGAGTCTGAAGCAAATGGGACTCAGCACTGGGAAGGGGAAATCCAGGCGTAATAAAGATAATCTGATTCTCTTGAGTCCAGATTTCTAGTTCCAATGGGCCACACTTACAATGAAGAGGACTTACTGAAATGCATGGAGTTATTCTGAATCCTCAGTAAATATTCAGCTGTCAGAATAAGAACAAGAAGTTCCCCTGCTTTTGTATTAGCATTCTTTTCCGTATGGAACCAATTTCTTGAAATATCCTCAAGAGCATATCTCACTTATGTGACTCTCGCAACTTGAAAGCAGACCATAATATAATGATTTAGAATTTTCGAACTGGTCTAGGGGATTAACATTCTCATCCCAGTGCCCTCATAAACCTCAAACCCTAGATTCAGTTCCGTGCTCACTCACAGACTTGGGAACTTCTCTAGAGCTCAGCTTCCTCTTCTGTAAAACGAGAAGGACAGCGGCACCTGTCAGAGTTGGCCAACTGCTATAGCAATCAACTCAAAATATCAATGGCCTGACACAGTAAAATCTTATTTCTTGCTAGAATCATAGTCCAGTCCTGGTTGATAGGGTAGCCTGATTCTCCCCCATCAGTCAGGGTCCTGGACTTCATAATTACATGGTTCTGGAATCTTCTCTAGTCTTGTTCTCTGCATTCATTTGTTGAATGAGGAAAGAGAGAAGGTGTGGGAGACTGCGTGGGTTTTGTTTTCTAGGCAGGCCTACTAGGGGCTTCCACCCCCTCTGTCCACATTGCAATGCTCAGTCTCAAGGCTACCCCTATCTGCTGGGAGGCTGGGGAATGTACCCTGTGCACCCTGGAGGAAGAGGACATAGAGTTTGGGGAACACATAGTAGACTTCAGCACAGTACTTAATTCAGAAGATTGTTTGGAGGATTTGGTGAATTAATCTACATAAGAACTCATAAAGACCATTGGATTGATAAGTATTAGACTCTTACCTTTATGTTATCTGCAGAGGTGACTATGAAAAAAACTTTAAAGCTGCCCATACTCTTTACCCCATTTACCAAGCATCTTAATCTAGAGTCATTTTAGACATATTTTGGGTAACTGAGAGGTGTGGGCAAGGAGAAGAGGCCATCTTTTCATAATACACTCCCAAATAATACTGGTCCTCATGGTTACCTTTCCCAGCATAAGCTCATTGTATTATTAAATGATGTCTAAAGCGTGTGACCTTAAGCTCTGAAAGAAGCTGAGATTCACCAGATGGGCTCATACAAGCTGCCACAGAGTGATTTCTTCTAAACAGGGTAAATCAGATCATGTCAACATCCACTTAAAACCCTTCACTGTCTTTCCATTGACTTTAGACTAAAATCTAAATGCTTTATACAGAGTTTGTATCCCCCATCCCACATCCCAGGATCAGCCCTGCCTCCCTCTCCAGACTCATTTCACAAGGTTCTCTCTCCCTCTCCATTCATTCTTTCATTCAACAGCTGTTTACCTAGTCTCTGTTGTAGCCACTGGGGATACTGCAGTAAAACAATGCCCCTCCCCCTGTGGTGGGATACGGCAGCTTAGTGTGACCCCAGTCACAAGTGGTTGCCTCTGTGGCTTGGCGCTCGCTACTCTGTTCCCCCAGCCTGGCTCATAGAGGCCATGCAGAACAGTCACTAAGCCCACAATTACTCCCTCACACCATGCCGTATGCATTCTTTATAGCATGGCACCATCTGGAAAATCCTTTTGCTCATTTGCATTTGTTGTCTCTCTTCCTCTACCACACTGCAGTTCCCATGAGGGCAAAGATTTTGTTTATCTAATTCACTGTAGTATTCTCCATCCCTGTTTTCCTGACACAAAGCAGAACCTCAGTAAATATCTGTTGACTGAATGGTTTTGTTTTGTTTTGTTTTGTTTTAAGATTTTTTATTTATTTATTCATGAGAAACAGAGAGAGAGAGAGAGAGAAGCAGGCTCCCAAGGAGCAGGGAGCCCAATGCGGGACTCGATCCCAGGACCCTGGGATCATAACCTGAGCCGAAGGCAGACGCTTAACCATCTGAGCCACCCAGGCACCCTTGACTGAATGGTTTAAGGAATGAATGAACTGACTGGCAGCAGCCAACGTATCTGGTGGTGGCCCTTGGGCCTGGGGAGGAAGTGTGAGCTCCATTGTCCTTCCTGATAGCCTGTGCTGACCTTTCCCCTTTCTGACGGTGGTTTTGTAGGGAATGACACCACTCCACTGGGCAGCTTTCCACAACCGGCCTCAACACACTCAAATGCTGCTGAAGAAGGGAGCAGACCCTACTCTTGTGGATAAAGACTTTAAAACAGCTCTCCACTGGGCAGTCCAGGTGAGAAATTGGCCGGTAAACCTGTTTCCAGTTTAGATGGTATAAAGCAATGTTACAAGTTCTCTGAGTGTGTCAGACCTGAAAGGTGGAATTATCAAAGGTGCAGCCACTGCACTGATGGTGGAGATTATATGTGTGCTAGAGCAAGGAAGATTCATGCTGCCTTCCTCCCGTCCCTTCAGAACCAAAGGGCGACAGCAAACCTGTCCCTTTGGAGGATTTGGGTGCATCAGTTGGGGAGAAGAAACCCCACCAAGATACAGAGGGGGAAGAGAGCCTGCTTTGGCTGTTTTATACACACACACACACACACACACACACACCACATGCATACACACAATACCTCTCTTGCTTGCTCTCTTTCTCTCTCCATCCCCATTCTTGCTAAGTAGCTCATGGTGCACCAGGATAAACCTTCAAAGTTTTATTAGGAAAATCCCTTCAAAGTCTTTGGACCATAACTCTCTTCTTCCAAATCCTCCAAAGCAGAGTTATTCCAGGTGACCCTGAGTTCTGTGCTGAGCAATGAAAATCATGCCTCTTAACACTATCCCATGATCACAAAAGGGAGTCTATCTCAGAACACATGACCAAAAAAATCAGAATAGGCCCCAGAAATCTATAGCCCAAAGAGGGGGAAAGTGAGAATAAGGTGAAAGAATGCCCATAGCTCACATTTATTGACGTGTTTTCTATTTTAGAAGAATAGATTAATTCAGAGTTATCTACTCCATCCTTCAGAGGAGAGTAGTATTATGCATCGTTTCAACAAACTTGCCAGCCCATTCTGTCTTTTGATACCCAAGCAGAGACCCCTCCACTGTTCATCTTCATCAGCCTTGCTGAGCTGCGGCCGGGATCCTTGTGAGAGGGGTTTCTGCCTGCCCTGCCCGCGGTTTCACCCAGTTGTTTCACGTGCCAAGCATGCCAGAGACGGGCACCTGGCACTTTCAGGCCTGAGGTAAAATTGAAACAGAAGTGATTTGGAAACTGCTCTGGTTTTGTCCCTCCAACTTTGGCTGTTCAGTTACTCTGTACCGCGACTAGCTCTGGGCAAGACTGCAAAGTGAGCAAAACTGGTTTTGTTCTCGCCACCTGCTGTAGCCTCCTCCTACCTACTTTCAGTATCTAATCTCCCACCCCATCCCCCCTCATGCCCGTCCCTGCTCGGGGCCCCGTCCTCTGGCTGGGTCACCATATGTGCTGGTGCTCAGCTGTGGTGGGAGTGGTCTCCAAATCAAGCATTTCCTGTGTTCACCCTCATCACCCTTGCATTCTGATTCTGCAGATCTGGGATGGGGCTCACATCTCTGCTCCCACGGCCTCCACCCTGCCCACAATGTAGAGCTACTGCTCTGGTCCCGGCCTTGCAGTGGAACCAGCCGCAGTGCTTGTAAAATGATAGGTTCCCAGGCCCCACTCCAGACCTTCTGATTTGGACTCTTCAGGGGTGGGAACCCCTTCTCTTATCCTCAAAGAGGCCGTTTGGCAAAATGAAAAGAACACTCAGTACTCAACTCAGAAAATCTGTTGGCATTGACAGACCTGGTTTTGATCTGAGAAAAATCACCAATCCCTCTTGGCATAACTCTCAGTGTGTCTTTGGGGTATGAATGAGAGTGTGCATATGACAGCAATATGTAATGTGCTAGGTAATTAGAATAGATAACCGTTTTTGTTATGGTTCCTGATTTCCTCCACAACAGCTTAATTATCATACCCACATCTTCTTATACTTTCTCTCTACTAAATGATAGAGCTTTTAACCTGCTACATTGATCGCAGTCCTGTCTGCACTTTAAAATTATCTGAAGAGCTTTTAAGCAATACTGATATGCAAGTCCCACACCCTTAGATTTTCAGCCGTTCTGGGGTAGAGCCCAGGTATCCATATTTTTTTAAAGCTTCCCTTCACCCCAGGAGATTGTAATGTGCACCGAGGGTTGAAAACTGCTATGATAAATGAATTCATATTAATTAATGGGTGCTAAAACCTTATCTACTCCTACCTAAGATATTTGCATTTTGACCATGATTTGGTGTAAGCATACTGCGTCATTCATTTATTTACTCAATTGCTTAATATATATTTCTTGAGCACCTACTGTGTTTCTGGCATTGCGGGTAAAAAGGACTAACAAGAGAGGTCTCTTCTAAAACCCCTACAACTGTATGAAATATGCTATGTGTGAGTGTGTGAATATGTTAGCAAACTTTTTTCTGAGGAAGTCATTCACGACTTTCTTCAATTCCTCAGTGAGGATTGGTGACTACCCCTAAAAGGTTCAGAGTCACACTTGTAGGAGAACCATGCACCCTCTCTGTCCTTGTGGTTAGCAGTGAAATTCAGAAGTGGTGTGTCCTGCCCTTTAATCTGTAAAGAAGACTAAGGGTAATTCCAAATGTCAGCTGAAACCATGATTATACTTGCCTCCTTTAGCCTTCTGGTTCATTTATAGCACAGGACCAGCATTGTGCTCCTTTTACGGTTTTTCCACATGAATGAGTCTATTTCCCGTTGTCATTTATTCCTTTCCCCCAACTTCCTGCTTTTCTCTTGGACCATATGAGCCCATGTTTAAAGCTATAGCACTTTAAAATAATAAAGCCTCTGTATTTCACCCAGATAACCAGGCAGGAAGGATTGGAAACATTAGGCCCATGAAGTGATTTGGGGTTGGGCTTCTGCCCCATCTCTCAGGGGCCTTGGTAGCTGATAATGCCCTCCTGTGAGCCCGTTGCCCTCATTCACCTCTCCTGTCTGCCCAGGAGACCCTGCAGAAGTTCAGTCCCCCATCTTTTTCTTCCTCTCTTCCTCAGAAAGCCCATTGTATCAACTATCATTCTATTCAGAAGATTCTCAAACCTGACCTCTCTCTGAAACTCTAGACTCACATTTCTAGCTCTCTTGGGCATCTCCACATCATTTCCCAGGTACTTCAAACTGGACATGTCCAAACTTAACCCATGGTCTTCCCTTCCCATCACATTCTCGTCCTTGTAGTAGCCCAAGCCAAAGGGCTTTGCATGGTCCACACTCCTTCCTTATCACCCTTCATATCTAGTTGGTTATCAAGACCCCTCAATTCTACCTCCTCAGCTCTCACATCTCTGTCACTTCCTTTCCGTCCCCACTGTACAGGTCAGGGTCACAGCAGGAAACATAGCCCAGTCATGATGGGATAAATTGGGCAGAAGTTCCTGAAGAGGCTATTCGAATACCACAGCAGGTTGCCATTAGGGCATATGGGCCTAAGAGTGCATGGGAAGGGGTGGTTACTAAGACACAGCAAAAGATGGAGCTGTAGGGGAGGTCCCAGGACAGTAGGTGTAGCCTTTGATGGAATGACCAAACCTTGGCCCGGCAGAGAAAGAACTGAACGATAAATACCCTAATCTCTGTCCTCCTACACCCATCTCCTGTCATTGTCACTCATTGGCCAAACCCAACCAGAAGCCATAGGGCAAGGGAGCCCATTTGATGCAATTCATACAGGCTAGAGGGAAGAGCAGGATGGAAAAAGATGGGAGAGTAAACCCAGAAGAGCAAATGGAGACAATTTTGCACACCTACTGTCACTTTCTTAGATCAAGCTTCTACCATCTCTCATCTGAACAGTTTCAGGATCTGTATTCCTACTTTCAGCCCTTTCCTTGTCCCTTCTATTCTCACATTGCCACCAAGGTTTCTTTCTACAAATTCCAAAGGAATGTATGAACACAATTGTTATTCCACCAGAACAGTTATTATGGTCACTGTTGGGCCTTGGCTCAAAAACTTTTAGTGAGTTCCATTTTTTGGTACAGAACAAACTCCCTGGGCTGGCATTGGGGGTAAAAAGGACTAACAAGACAGGTCCCTTCTAAAACCGCTACAACTGTATGAAATAGGCTATGTGTGAGTGTGTGAATATGTTAGCAAACTTTTTTCTGAGGAGGTCATCCATGACTTTCTTCAATTCCTCAGTGAGGATCAGTGACTACCCCTAAAAGGTTGTAAACAAACATTCCCTACGCCCCACCCACTTCCTGACATCTCCTCTTCAGCCCATATAGGCTTTACTCCAATCACACTGAAATATGAATGATCTCTTCAATACATCACAGAGATTCATTCTGTCTGCACCTTAGTCACCCTCTTCTGTTTTGGTGAAACCCTTCTTGCACTTCTCACATCATCCCTTCCACCTGAAGAATTTCTGCTTATTCTTTCTTATTCCTGAAGACCCAACCGAATGCCACCTTCTTTGTTGAGCTCCCTTTCAGAATTGTTCCCTCTGAGTTGCCCATCTAGTACTTTCTTATGTCTAGGACTGGTGTTGCAAGCAGTGGAATGGCTGATTCTTCCCTTCTAGACTATGTGCTTAAGGGCAATGTGCTTATAGTTTGTCAGGCTTGTTTTACTCATTTATTTATTGTTCAGCAAATATTTATTGAGAGTTACTCTCTGCTAGGCTTCATTTCAGCAGAAAGATTCCCAGTCAGACATTTAGCAAGGACAAGAGAGAGTCCTCCTGGAGATTTCCATCTTGTCAGACAGCCAGTAGAATTCAGCCCCTTTCTACACACTAACACAGCAAGAAAGGAGATTTTTTTTTTCCTCTACAGTATTAGAGAACCTATGAAATGAAGTAGCTCAGCAGTGGAGGGTCAGCATGCCTCATGCCCCATCCCCCCCAATTTCTGTCTTGCCCTAGCTCTCCAGGGCAGTCAGCCCCAGGCTTTGGGGTACAGTGGCCTCTGGAGTCAGGCCAAGCAGTAAAGCTTGTGTCCAAAGGGGCTAAGCATGAACATGGTTCAGACTTTAGGCTATTAGGTATCTTTTTTCTCTGGTTAGCCCCAGGCTCTCAACTCTCAAATGTTCACCTTGTGTAGACTGGTAGATGTTCCCTCGAAGCTGTATTCCCAGCCTGATGCATCTGGCTCTGGCTTATGACCTAAAATCCTAGCCTCCCATTTATCTGGTCACCGTCATGCAACAAGTGATGCAAATGGGCCACTGCTTCCAAGAGAAGGAGGGAGGTTGGAGTTCCCTCTAAGAAGAAGCCACAATAGTACTAATTCTCCAGACATGTGTTAGCAAATAACCAACTCAATCAAAATCTCCCACTAAGACCCTTTGGAAGGTCTTCTAGAATAAAAAGCATCTGCAGTCAGAACATTGGAATCTTGTTTTTTAGCAGTCTGCCTGCAGCAAAATTATTATATATTAGTTCAACTTTGTGTGTGTGTGTGTGTGTGTGTGTGTGTGTGTGTGTGTGGCAAGGTCTTTAAGAGTGTTTGAGAATTCAAGACAATTCTGACACTGTGTCTCTGGAGATGGCATCAGGTTCCACAGGTGAAGGGTTCAGTCCTACAAAGCTGCACCTCATGCCCCACTTCAGACACCAGTCTCAAGGAGGCTGTTATCTGTGCTTCTGACTGGCCAGCTACAGATTGGAAGTGCCAATGACCTCCTCCTTAGATTCAATTAATTTGCTGGAGTGGCTCAAAGAACTCAGGCAAACACTAACATTTACCATTTTATGAAAGGATATGATAAAGCATAGGAATCAACAGCCAGTTAAAGGGATACATAGGGTGAGGTCCCAAAGAAAGGAACTTCTGTCCTCATGGATTTTGGGGTCTGGCTTGGTAGCACATGGAAACCTTCTGGTTCCCCAAGCATGGAAGCTCTCTGAGAAGGGCCTAAAAGTTGCCCTCTTGGGTTTTTATGGAGGCTTCACAACACAGTCATGATTAAGTAAGTCCTGGGCCATGGGCTGATTCAACCTCTAGCCCCTCTCCCCTCCTTGGAGGTTTTGGGTGGGGCTACTGACAGCTCCAACCCTCTAATCACATGGTTGGCCCTCCTGGCAACCAGCCCCACCCTTGGTGGGGTCCAAAAGTCACCTTCTTTAATAACAAGACACCCCTTTCACCTTTATGGCTCTGAAGCATTTTCAGGAATCTGAATGACCATATATATTTTTTTTATAAATCATTATATCACACAAGGCTTCTTATGAACCCTCCCTCATGAGGTATAAAGTGACAATGACTAGCACTATAGTCCCCAGCAGTTTTCAGAGCACATGAAGGCAACTGTATGAATTATCCATGAACAGAAACAGAACAAGTACGACAGAAAACAGAGAAACAAATCCACAATCTTCATCTGGTCATCCAGTGCAGGATTCCAGGGCTCCATAAGAATAGGACCTGTACAATATTGTTAGTTCCCCTGTTTAATGACATTTCTCCCAAGGGAAAGCCCCGCTCTCCTTTCTTCCTGAGGGCTCTTTCGGGCACCATCCCATTCCTTCTGGTGCTTCTTGGTCTCTGTAACCCCCTTTGGCCTCCCAAGCCTAGAGCCTACCTTTGCCTGACACAGCCAGCTTGCCAAGGAGGAAATGCGGTTACCAGGAAACCGGTGAGCCAAGGCCCCAGCGCACAGACTAGTGCTCTCTCGGGCCCCTCAAATTCCTCTGAGGGTGCACCGTGGCAACCCTCAGAGCAGAGGCTTTTAAAGACCTCGTGTTTCACTCTGAAAAAGGTCTCATTTGGCCAGGCACACATCATTGCTACTGCTGTTGCAGCCTAAACAGGAGTTTTTTACTTTCGTTTCTCCACTACGAATATGAAAGATCAAATAAACAGACGGGGTTCCTTTTGATCAGAGACAGAATGGTGTAGCTGTGAAGCACAAGGGCTCTGCAGACAGACTGTCTGTCCTGCTACGTCACTTCTTGGCTGTCACCCTGGGCAAGTTACTTAACCCGTGTGCCGCCATATTCTGCTCTACGAAATGGGCATCAGAGGAGGATCTACCCCACAGGGTTGTTGTCAGGATGAAATGAACTGGTGCGTGAAAATGCTTGGAACAGTGCCAGGCACACAATGTTCACTCGGTAAAGACAGCTTTTCCCATTATTTCTGGGAGTATCTTCTTATCAGAGAAAAGAAGATACAGTGACAGTGTTGTGTAAGTGAGAGCTAGGTGTAGAGACAAAGAAGTTCCCTGGAAAATTCAGGACAGAGGCCTTTTGGAGGAAAAAGATAAGAGGTTGGAGTTCTGGAGTGTGTGACCCTTCAGCTCCCAGGGGAGCTGCTGGCGGGTCCAGAAGAGGCAGGTGCAGAGGTCCTGGGAAGCAGCCCGGGTGTCAGTGTTGCCACTTCCAAAATGGCTGCTCTCAGGGTCAGGAGAGGAGGAAGGCACAGGGTGAGGAGATTTTGTTTTTTCTGTCTGTGCTTGACGCTCCCTCTTCCACTCAAAGGGAGAACTGTGACAGGGCATTTTGCCCTTGGAATCACCTTGGCAACTTGAATTCCTTTGCTCTTCCAGGAGATTGTAAACAAAATAAATTTACTGAACTGACTGAACTCTTTGCTTCTGTTTTCCTTCTCAAATGGTTGGTACTTTTTTTAAAAGGTGTCAGTGTTGGCGGTGGGGGTGGGGGCTCTTGATTGTTTTAGATGTATTTTAGACTCCTTCAAAATATGTTTAACATCAGGTGAAAGAATCTTAGAAAAGTTGATAAAGCAGGCACAAAAGCTTGGATGTGTTCAGTGTAGCTGACTTCTGGTAACAGGCATGCCATCGCACTTCACCAGTTGATCCAAATAATTTAAAGTCATTAGAGACAATGGGAAGATGGAGGGAGGAGGTGGAAAGAGGGGGTTTGAGTGGAGGAGAAGGAGGAAGCTTGTGGGTAGGGACCGCTTAATGGGCATGTGACCAATACAGCCCTAGTGGGCCCCATGCTCAGAAGGGAGCCTTGTGCTTGGGTATAGTGCTTTGTGGTGGCCATCTGGAAATTCTCATTAATTTTATCTTTGAATTTTTGTTTTGTTAGTGAGGTCAGATAGGACAGTGGCACCGTGGCTCCCAGTATCTTCCTCCCTGCCTCCCTAGGACAAACTCTCAGCCCCCTGGCAAGGGGTCTGGACACAGACTTGGGGAGGGTCAGGATCAAGCATATGCCTGGTTGCAAGAGGGGTCCTTAGACACCCATGAGGGTTTGCTCTAATGGGTGAGAATCTCCAGCCCAAAGGAGCACAACACTAAATAACAAATAAAAATCACTGTGACATGTCAAGAAAGACACCAAGAAGGAATAAGCTTGTGCCCTGCTGTGTAAACAGAGGGCTCCATATTTTCATTTTGCCCTGAGCCCCACACATGATGTATCTGGCCCTGGTTGTAGCATTTAACACCCACTCAGCACTCTTCCTGAGAGCTGTGACGGCTCCTGGCCCTTGGTCCTGCAAGAGGTTTCAGGACTGTTGTCAGCTGCTGTCCCCTTATGCACTGGAAGCACAATCCAGGGGTCACAGTGTAATGGCTCATTGTGAAGCCAGCAGCCAGCTGAGTAATGGGAAATCCGGAGAGCCAGAGAGCCCAGAGTGCAAATAGACAAGGGAGGGAAAGGAAGAGGAAAGGTGAAATGAATGAGTGTTATTCCATGGAACTGTGAAAACTGACTCAAGTTCTAGAACGCAACCTTGGGGGTACATTAACAGGGTAACAAAGTGGGAAGAAGATCAACAGGAAATTTTACATGGAAAAATGTATCTGGAGGTAGCCGCTGAACAATGTTTGAAGCATATCAGAATTACAGCTTTTTAAAAAAAATCTAACTCTCTCTCTTGCCCGGGTCTCTGACCCCAGCATGCTGGGTTTCCAGAATAACAACTTGCCTCTCCCATTTCCTTAACTTGCTCTGTATGCCTCCGAGGAACCTCCATTCCACCCATAAGTCCTAGTGCATGGAGTTCCAAGGTGTCTCTGAGGATTCAGAGAAAATTCAAATGCTAATGAATTATTTGGATCGTTTTATGATCTTTCCAGAGATACCAGGAGAATCTGAAAGATAAAACTTTTTATTGTATGATATAAAATGAGAATTTCTTTCATTCGCCCCTGAAGATTTATTGTCATCTTACATTGCAAATGCTCATGCAATGTTTTTTTGATTTTTCAGGTCAATAAAAGGTATTCAAACCCGTAATATGCAGATTTTACTCACCTGTTTGTGCAATCTGAAGAGATGTAGGACACTCTCGAGGAAGAATTGGTGGCTTTTAAGGCTGGAACAGTTTACTAAAAAGAGGGTATAATAGCCTCCCTTCAAAGATAAAAAGTTTATTAGATCTGTATAGAGAGATAGGCCCAATTTACATGGTTGCCTGAAGTTCTTTCTTTCTCGTATTTGTTGATTTCTTTATTGATTAGCTACTTAATTATGATCCATTTCCTTTCACCAAGGAGTTTTGGAGATTAAATTTCATGCAATTTGTAGCCATTTGACCATTACTGGATCATCTTGGTCATCATTATGCCACCAGTGTGAGTACTTCTCATGGTCATTTTGTTAACATGAGAATTCACTCTTCCAGCTTCTCAGGGGTCTGCCTCTGCCACAGGCGGGGAAAGAAAGCACAGAGATTTGAGCAGCAAGTTGCTGGGTAGGTAGCCCCTGCTTGGACCAGCTCCAACGTCAGTCAACTATTCCTGTATTTAACTGAAGTCCTTCTTAGCTGGCTAATCGTAGAAGACAGCTTAGCTCTTTGGGGAAACAAAAATCCCGGCAGTGACAAGAGGCTAGTGGGAATGTGTAGGAGGGTTTGATAAAATGTGTTTTCTTCCCATTTTTTTTTCCTTTTCTTTTTGCATTTGTTTTCCTCTTCGTATTTTATCTCAACATGTGTAGAGAGGGAAGAGCGCCGGGCTGGACCTCATGAACTCCCTTTGACCTCTCTTCCCCAGAGTGGAAACAGAACCCTGTGCTCCATCATCCTGAGCCACCACCAGGGTCCGTCCATCATCAACTACGACGACGAGAGTGGGAAGACATGCGCGCACATTGCCGCAGCCGCGGGCTTCAGTGACATCATTAATGAGCTGGCCAGAGTGCCTGAGTGTAACCTGCAGGCTCTGGATGTGGACGACAGGTATTTGTGGCCACTCAGGACGTGTTGGGGACTACCAGTCATCTTGTCCAAAAGCTAATCTTAGAATAAAGAACATGGTGAAGGGGTTATCCTATATGAGTATCTCCTCACTGCCAGTAATGTTTACCCATGTGCTGGGGACAATAACAACTGCTCTATTTTAGTCAGGGCAGGAAAAATCATTGTTATGGAGAGAAACGCTGTGACTGTATAGTATTGTCAGATTTTCCACTTTTTGCTAAACGTTCTCAGAAGGCTTTCTGTAGGTCAACTTCCTGCTATACGTTCTTTTTTATTCTTAACAGTAAGTCTTTTTTTTTTTTCTTCATTCCTGGATTATGTCATAAAGTTAACAAGTTCTTGTTATCCAGACAAGAGCATAATAGAGGTTTTGTATTCAGAACCAGATAGGACTTTATCAAGCTTTTTTTCCCCCCCATCATTAAAAATATATTGGCATGGAAAAGGATCCAGAAAGGGAAGAGACTTATCTCAGAGGTAGTTAGCATTTAAAGGAAGACTTGGACCCTCGTCTTCCAGAGAACTTTTAATCCACATTGCTTTTCATCCCCATGATCAACTATTAGAGCTTTTCAATTACACTCTTTATCTAATCTTTCTTTTGGTTAAGCATTGACTCAATGGAAATACAAGAATAATCTAACAACAAACAAGACTATTGAAAATAAGTAAAAGGCTTACACACTATGTTTGTTTTTTGTTTTTTGTTTTTTTTTACCCTCTTGCAACATTAGCCACCTATTTATCCTAACTTTAGATAAACTCCCAGAAGCACCTCATACTCCCTGATATCTGAAATCCTTGCAACACAAGGGAAAAATCTTGGATTGCATCTGAGTCTCAGGAGCTGGAGATGGTTAACATGACTATAATTAAAATTAAAGTATAGGTCATTGAAAGTAGATCTTTTCCTAAGAGCAGATGTTGATCCTGAGCAGGTAAGACAGTAGCGGGACTGAAGTTATATGAAGAGAAAAGGTGAATAATCCAAAAGGCGAAAAAAGCAACACATTTGGGGTGCCTGGGTGACTCAGTCATTAAGCGTCTGCCTTCCGCTCGGATCTTAAGAAAGGAGGGCTGGAGAAGAGTTTGCCTAGTTCAAAGTACTTTTAGAACCAGCTCTGAAGAGGATATTTCCCATCCGGCATTATTACACACTTAGCAAAGAAAATCCAGCTCCACAAGCCTCAGGGAAGAGAGTACAAAAGATAAGGTCCAAGGAGAGTTCAAGGTGAAGTAAAGTCTCAAGGAGGATGTAGTTCCTGCTCTAAGGCTCTGCTGGGTAGCCTGCGCTGACAGATCCTGCCCTCTGTTTTGTTTCACGTTTTCTGCTTCACACAGCTGTGCCTTCACGCTGAAACTGTGAGCTTGCCTCGGTACTAGAATTTTTTCAAAATTTTCAGAGGTGTAAGTACCTTAAGCATTTGTAGTAACTGTGATTTCCTGTCTTCCTTCTTCACAGAAAGTGTTTGAAGAAAAGGAAAGAAAAATAAGGCAGTGATTTAAAAAAAATAGAGGGAAAATGTGGGGGGCCCTAGTCCTCCTAGATATTAAAGTACTTTATAGATCTATGATATTTGAAACATGGTGTAGGGGCGCCTGGGTGGCTTAGTCGTTAAGCGTCTGCCTTCGGCTCAGGTCATGATCCCAGGGTCCTGGGATCGAGCCCCACATCGGGCTCCCTGCTCGGTGGGAAGCCTGCTTCTCCCTCTCCCACTCCCCTCGCTTGTGTTCCTTCTCTCACTGTCTCTCTCTCTCTGTCAAATAAATAAATAAAATCTTTAAAAAATTAAAATTAAAATAAAACATGGTGTAAATTAGCCTGAGATTGATGGCACAGCACATGTGACCCAGAAGTAGCTTATGTGGCGTAAATGTCCCAAGTTTCATCAGCCCCTGGGGTCAGACTTGACTTTAATACCCAACCCATTTATCTTCAGGAAAGATAGTCTTCTATCAAGTTCCCCTCCCCCCCATGTTTCTGGGAATTCTCTAGGGGATGTTTACATGTCCTATAAATCATTCCATAGCTGCTGATACCTCAACCAATGCTGCATGCTCAGAGCCATCATTTCCTGCCATTCAGAGACTACCTCCTCGGCCATCTCTAATGAATTTCTTCCATCATGGGCTCTCACCCTCCAACTCCGCGCTGTGATGGCTGAAACCAGTCTGCTCTGTTTGCAGGAAGTTTGGAGATAAGAAAGGAATTACAGCTGAGATCACTTGAAATTGGATACTACAGATGGTGCACAAAAGCTCTATGTGTATTAGTTAGGAGTTGTCTATATACTCCCCTTGTTTTTCTGAAAAATATTTTCAGTTTCCCCACTGTTCTTCCGGACCTCTTTTTCCATGTTGGTAGTCCGAAGAATTAAAACAGTCAGTCTTGGGGCGCCTGGGTGGCTCAGTTGGTTAAGCGACTGCCTTCGGCTCAGGTCATGATCCTGGAGTCCCGGGATCAAGTCCCACATCGGGCGCCCTGCTCAGCGGGGGGTCTGCTTCTCCCTCTGCCCTCTTCCCTCTCGTGCTCTGTGTCTCTCATTCTCTCTCTCTCAAATAAATAAATAAAATCTTTAAAAAAAAAAACAAACAAAAACAGTCAGTCTTCACAGTTGTTGTGAAGAAATATTTCAAGCTGCTCCCCAGTGGGTGGTCATGTGTTAGTAAACCTGACGAAATTGAAGTCCAGCCCTTCATCTACTGAATTTACTGGCAATATATCCTCTAAACAGGATGGCATAATCTGGCTGGTGCCTCATCCTATTTCATAATAAACATTGTCTGGAGACCTCTCTCAAGTAGGGTGGAATGAATCACATCTGCCACATATTCAAATTAGCACTGTGATTGATCACTATATTGAAAAAAAATATGGTCCTATTAAGTGGTCTCAAATTGCTGCCCATAGCATAATCTGAGGTGAAGGATGCTTTGATTGACAGGAGATACAATCCACACCTCGGGGCACTGGCCACACTGGGGACAAGGCTACTCTCCAAATATTAAGGCTCATTACTTCATTGATAGCCCCAACTGAGCCCTTCTCGGTTGAGCCCCTCAGCTGCCTCCATGTCTGAGAGCCCACTTGGCTGCCCTTCTGCCCAAGGTTGAGGCCCCACCAAAAGCCAAGGAGAAGCTGTCCATGCCCTTCTTTCCTGCCTCAGGACTGAGTGTTTCCCAGGGCAATTTATAAATTACAGTATTTTCTCCCAGTCTCTTGCTTTTTTTTCCTAAGAAAATACTGGTTTTACAATTTAATAAAGGCTTAGATACTGATGAATATATACCTACCTTCTGGCTGATGAAGGGCTTTCTAAGCATAAAGTTATGAAAGAAACGAAAGTGAAGAGATGATTAATGGTTATTTTTTTTAATTTTATGGAAAATCACTAAAAAATTAAAAGTCAAGTAACAAATTAGAGAAAATGTTTGCAAAAAGATTGATACCTTTAATACATAAAGAGCCCACATAAATAATAAGAAAAACTAATAATCTAACAGAAAAACAGCCATAAGATATTAAGAGTCATTTCAGTGAGGAAACTCAAATGACAAAAATGTATTTCAAAAGTTCAACTTCACTATTAAAGAAATGCAGAAGAAAACAACCCTGAAGTATCATTTTGCCTACCAAATTGGCAGAGGTTTTTGAAGGCTTTGAGAACACTCAGTTTAGGGAAGGAATAGGGACCCAGCTGGTAGGTGGCTAAATTGAGTCAATGTTCTTAGAAGACAGCTTGGCCCTGTGTATAAAGAGCCTGAAAATTATCCACAGCCTTTGACCCACTACTTCCTCTTCTAGGACATTCTCAGGAAGGCCAGAGAAGGCAGTAGGCCAGGGGATGCTTAGAATTAGAGGACAGGCTCCGACAGACACACCATCATCCTGAAGCCGCATCTAATGCTTACCACTTCCACGGCCTACATAGCAACGTGTGTTTCAGGCCATGCCCAGACTTTGAACAGGACCTGTCGCCAGCTAAGCAACCTGGGCCATGTCTGTGCTCTGACTCTTGTGTTGTTCCCCTGTGGTCCCCCAGGACCCCGCTGCACTGGGCTGCAGCTGCAGGGAAGGCAGACTGTGTCCAGTCACTGCTGGAGCTGGGCATGGACAGCAACCTGCGAGACACCAAGGAGAGCACGCCCCTGGCCTACGCCCTGTACTGCGGCCACGCGGCCTGCATCAGACTCCTCTCCCAGGAGAGCAGGTGAGTGCACCAGCAGTCACTGGTTTTCTTCCTCTCAGCGATGTATAAAATTGGTTACAATTGTTGAACTTGCTGATGTACAAAGCCAGCATTACCTTAATATTGTGTTTGCCATTGTCTAACAGAGGGTGACATGTTCTCAACTCGGTGGAGCAAAATGACAGTCACGAGCCCAAATCCATCAGCCCTGATGCCCGCTCGACTGGCACTTCTTTCTTTTTTCTCCCTTTCTTCTTCCCTTTATGCCATGGTCTCTTCATCTTCTTTTTTTCCCTAATCAACAATTCTCAAACTTTTTGTTCTCAGGACCCTTTTGCACTTCTAAAAATGGGGAACCCCAGAGAGCTTTTGTGGACGTGAGTTACACCTATCGATATTTATGGCATTAGAAATTAAAACAAATTTTTAATAAACTATTTATTCACGTAAAGCGATATTAACCCCATTACATTTACATGTTGACATAAATACCATGTTTTTAGTTAAAAATAACCTATTCTCCAAAACCAAAAACAAGTTGTAATGAGAAGAATAGCCTATCTTCACATTGTTTTGCAGATCTCTTTGATAATCTTAACAGAAGCCTGATACAATACAGCTGAATTCCCATATCTACTCCTGTGTTCCATCTCTTGCAATACTTTGTTTTGATTGAAGTGTCTGAAAAAAATCTGGCTTTGCATAAACATGTAGTTGGAGAAGGGAATATTTCAGTGGTGTTGTGAGATAATTTTGGATACTTTTTCTTTGATATTACACCAAAACTTGACAAGTGTTAGTTTCCTAAATGTTAGTTGCAATGTGGGCTGTCGGCATATCAATGAACTTTTTATACTCTGTTGTGTCAAAATCCATTAGTCTACCTTGCACTTTAAATGGGTTTTATACCCATACATGACTTTATAACATCTTGCTCTGGTCATTTGGAAAATACTGGTTCAGTTAGTTGCGAATATCTTCCAAATGACACATTTCATTATACAATTTTTAAAAATCACGTTTGTTAGGGCGCCTGGGTGGCTCAGTTGGTTAAGCGACTGCCTTCGGCTCAGGTCATGATCCTGGAGTCCCTGGATCGAGTCCCGCATCGGGCTCCCTGCTCGGCAGGGAGCCTGCTTCTGCCTCTGACCCTCCCCCCTCTCATGTGCTCTCTCTCTCTCTCTCATTCTCTCTGTCTCAAATAAATAAATAAAATCTTAAAATAAATAAATAAATAAAATAAAAATAAAAATAAAAATCACATTTGTTAATATCACCACTGATCTTATCAGAAAAGCCTTTATGTATCAGGAAGCTGTCAAGCTTAGAACGTGCACACAGGTTTTTCAAAATTCTAATTTTTGCTTGAAAACTGGACTTTTGTCATTGGCAGCAATTCCTGTCAATTGTTTACCTTGAAATGGCAGGCTTATTTTATTCATTTTTGAGAAAATTTCTGCAAATAGGCAACTCCAAATAACCATAGTTTGTCTATGAGTCATAAAAATGGTGTTCTGTGAAAAAAAAAAAAGTGCCTGGGTTAGCTGGCAACTCAAACAATTACACAAGTGTTTTGCCTCAAGACAACTGTCATACTTCATTATATAGTGGAATTGCTTACGAGTACTTCCTGTTTTGTCAAAAATGTATACTCGAAGGTTAATATTTAATAAAATTAATCACTTTTACTGGACATTAATAACTTAAATGACAATTTTTTTAAATTTAAGTCCATTGATGCTACTGTCTTGATTTGTTCCAAGGAGCCCAATACTTTCACTCACTGTCTCAATTGTACCCTTGGAGCAAAAAGCAGCACAGTGAAAAAGACATCTTGATATTATTATGAATATAGTTTTAACCTCATGGAACCCCTGAAGACTATTAGGGACCCCACCCGCAGGGTTCAGTGGACCGCACTCTGAGACCCCACTGGCCTAAATCACAGTCTGTAACAGAAGGAGGAGAGATTGTAGAAGACACTTATGTAGGATTAATTCACACAGGGAAATAGTCTCTACAGGTCCACTTTAGAGAATGTTAGAGATCCCCTGGGGCTCTCTCTGGTAATATCAGGGGTCCAGAAGTTGTGTTCAATAGTTCAAAAAGCCTAGTGGAAGGTGAAAGAAGGAAGATAAAAATACATCATGGAAGTAAAGATTCAATTACACACTGTGTGACCTGTAAAGAAAAACATGAATTATATGCAGTCAAGTGGTGATGTTTTTCAAGTTACAGATTACAGTATCTCACTCCAAAAAGTAATGTTGCAGTCTGGGTTTTAGGACACACACTTGGGTCAGGTTTCATCATTAACTCGTACCACAGAAAGCACGAAGTCAACTGTGGCCTCAAAAGAGAATAACAGAATTTTCCAAGGAACAAAACCAGAATGGTGCCTCAGGGAAACTCACCACAGCAGAGGAACCAGCCGGACAACTGCTGACCTTTTTTTCTTTAGAATTTGCCTGCCCATTGGGTATTGCTCACTTTGCTTCTGCTGCCACGCCCGATCTCTGGCATACACACTTCCTCGAGCAGCTGAAGCCCAGACAAAAGCTTCTTCCCTTGGTTTCCCTTAGTATACTTTTTTTTAAGTATTTTTTCAATAGGAAATTCAGTAAAAACTGGAAGGGAAGCGAAGAACGTCCAAATAGCGTAAAATGGGCCACCTTCCTGAAGTAGATAGTGTCCGAGCTCTGCGCAGATCTGCTGCGATCTCTTTCAGAGAAAGCCCAAACCACACTTCCCCCACCTCTGCGAGCCTACCCCACTCCCATGAGTTGAAGCCTCAACTCATGCTTGGCCTTCATCTCTGCGACTTAAAACTTACACTCCCACTGACTGTCCTTGAGAAGTGAGGTTCAGCTTAGGTTATCCCTTGGTGAAAGGAGATTCTCTAGAGGTAAATTTTGTGAAAGGACAGCTCCTGAGGAACTAAGAGGAATCTAAGAAATAACTGGGCTGAGAAGTGACTATGGCAAGGAAGGGAGTGACAAAGGGTGTTGCAAATTCCTCCACATCACCTTTGACTTGACACGGCTTTGGGGTGTCTTTGGATGACCTCAGACAACCTTCTCAAGCAGATGGAACAGAAGGAGGTTTTTGGGGGTTTTTTGGTTGGGGATTGTCTCTATTTCCTATCTCCTCATAGCATCCTTGTTATTTTATATCCCCATAGAACAGAGCCTACTCGACCCCTTCCTTCCCAGAACAGTAGACCCCAGAAGAAGGAGGGACGATTTAGCATGCTCAACCAAATCTTCTGCAAAAACAAAAAAGAAGAGCAGAGGGCCTATCACAAAGATCACAGCAGGGACCGACACAGGGGGGAGCACACCTCGGAAGTCGATGACATCATCACCACCTTTGACAGCATCGTGGAGACCAACTGCCAAGACGAGCCTGGTGATCAGGTGGCTATGATCGACTTTAAGAAGAGGACCTTGGAGACTTCAAAATATCTCTTGCCAGAAAAGAAGCCTCTGGCCCATAAGGGGCTTCCACCAATCAGAACGCAGAGTCTCCCACCCATCACCCTGGGCAATAAGTTCCTGATGGCTTCCCAGGGGGCCACTTCCCAAGCTGGCCTGAGCTCCGGTACTCATCAGATGGCCCAGCGATCTCAGAAAAGCCGAAGCGAGCAGGACTTACTGCACAACAGAACTGGCTGCCAGACATTGCTAGATAACCCCTGGAGAGGTGATTCTAACCAGGTGTTCTGTAAGGCTTGGACCGTGCCTTCTTCCGATAAGCTGCTAGACAGATTGCTCACCAGCAGGTCTGGTCAGCAGGAGGTCTTGGGGCTGCCCCATCTTCCTCACCTACACAATCCTTCATCAGGTATTGTCCTTGCTTCCTTCTCCCTCATTCCGGGCAAGCTCTCTCTATGTGAGAAATGTTTCCTACAGTTCTGGGTGAGGAACTGGACTGATGGTAGTAGCCTAGAGGGCAGGGCCAGAACAAAATGGTGATTAGGGCCAACTGTTTTCCTTGAATCCATTGGATTCAAGATCTCCAGGCTGTGGAAGCATTCTGCTTTTCCACCCTGAGAGCAGTCATCATGTTGAAGTATGTGCCTTCTCATCTTCCCAGCAAATATGTGTGGTGACTGGCAGATTCAAGCGGGAATGTTAGTATTTCCAGTAGCAAAGATTCTTAACCAGGGGGAAGTGGCAAAATCAATTATGAGGGGTTGATTTGTTTGTGTGATGGCTTGTTTTTAAATCAGGTGTTCAATCCCTACTCCAGACCTACCGAAGCAAAATCTTGGTGAGGGAAGAGGGAAAATGGCAATGCTTTCTGTGTATCCACGTAGAAAGGAAACACACTCACACATTAATGGTTCAAGTTTCCATGCATTCCAAAGGCGCACATTGCATTTCTCCCTCCTGTCTCTTCCCCCAGCTACACGGTACCCCACATCAGAACTACTGATGTTATTTTTTGTATTCTTCCAGAGATGTTTTATACACGTGTGTGCACACACATATACCCACACATGAAATATTTATACATAAGGACATATCCCCCTTTTAAATAAATGTATCACACTGAAGAATTTGTTTTTATACACATACAAACAATATGTATCTAATCACCCCTTTTAAATAAATGTATCACACTAAAACATTTAATTTTTTAGATGGACCACAGGTGATTCTGATGCACACCAGAGAAAGGGAACCATTGTTGTAAAGCAGAGGCTACAAAACAGCTTCCCAAATCAGTTCATTACCACAGTGTCTTGTTTTGTTTTCAAGTGAATTAATGGCTAATGTTTAAAAATCATGAAGTTTTACATAAAAATCGAAAATTCTAGCTTCTCTTGAGAAATTAAAAAGTCAGGCAACACTGAACCCAAATCCCACTTGGTCCTAATGGGCTGGATGTGAATAACCACAGTCCCCTTCGACACCAGTTGGACGTTCCTGTCCCCATTTCAGCGCAATCCAGCACACTCCCTAGTATCTCTCCGTGGAATGTCCACTGTTTTTATCCACGGCTTTCTGTTGTTTTCCTTATAGTAGGGTTGAGAGGGAGAAAAAATGCTGTATCTTGAACCCCTATTTCTGTCAAACACAGAAGAAGGAAGGACCAAGAGGAGGAACATGCGTATTTGGAAATGTAAAATATTCCTTCCTATTTAATATGCAGCATGAGTCTGGCTCTCTTCCCTCATTTCTAGGTGCCTGCTGTCCGAAACATGTGAGGTAGAGTATGGCTCCCCGCATACAGATTTATATGTACTGAAGCAGAGAATAAATATGGATGAGCACAGGAAGGCTATTTCCCAGTATCTGAGAAAAACTCCACCCAACATTTTACTTCCTCCACAAAGCACTGAAGTGTGTGGTTAGTGGCATAGATAGTGTTTTTGCTTTGGTTCTACAGAAGGATAAAGGAAGGAAAGATATTGGTCTTAATTTTTTTGGACACTTTAGTGGCCTCCAGGGCCTCAACCCAGCCTTCTTTCTGGATTTGGTCCTGTCCTGGCTAATACCTTCTCTCTTTTTTTTTTTTTAAGATTTTATTTATTTATTTGAGAGAGAGCACATGAGAGGGGGGAGGGTCAGAGGCAGAAGCAGGCTCCCTGCCAAGCAGGGAGCCCAATGCGGGACTCGATCCCGGGACTCCAGGATCATGACCTGAGCCGAAGGCAGTCGCTTAACCGACTGAGCCACCCAGGTGCCCAATACCTTCCCTTTTGAAAAGCTTTTGAAATTTGTGAAAATCCTGTTCTTTTTCTATTCCCAGGACAGCCTTGGTCTGTCTTTTCTCTGTCATTACGACTGGGCTTAGTTGCCTGTAACAGAAACCAAAGTAGCAGCGGCTTAAATCACATTGGACTTTATTGCTGTCACAGGAAAGAAGTCTGAATTAGGCAGTTCCCAGGTGCTCCATCATCACCAAAGGCCTAGGCTCCTTCCATCTGCATGCTCCACAGCTTCCGTTATGGCTAACTAGAGAAGGAGGAAAGGAGCACAGAGAGGGGAAAGATGGATATGCCCCCAGCTGAATCAGCTCTCATTAACTAGTCCCCCATGTCTCTCTCACATCTCATTGGCCAGAACTCTAGTCACATGGTCATGCCTATCTGCAAGGGAGGTTGGGAATTGTAGTCTTTTATCTTGGCACATGGCTGTCCCTCGAAAATTGGATTTTTGTTTTGAAGAGAGAAGAGAATAGATATTGGATAGTGAACTAGTACATTCTGTCACTGGTGCCATCTAAAACCTTCTATATTATTGGAAATAAAAGGAAATTCAATAAGCTTGCTTTGAAAACTTGCTTCATTTGCCAGTGAGGTAACTTGAATAGTCCTGGGGTTGAGAATAGCAGAAAAGAAGCAACAAAATTCTCCAAGGGAATCTTCAATAATTAGCTGTGGCACATCAAAGCATTTATTTTTTCAAACCAATGTTTTTAGGCACTGATAATAACTAGGAGCCATTCTAGGCAACTGAGTTGTGATAAAATAAATCTCCCAAGAATCTTCAGCCTATAAATGAGTTTTTAAAGATATGGATTTGCTAAAATGATTATGCAACTGACTTTAAAGCAATTTTCTTCTCATGTTTAGATAGAAGATTATATGGTCTTTATAATGGTTAGAGTCTCTGTCATTCTAATTTGTCGAGAGGCAGAATACTCCAGTGGTTAAAACATCTGGGTTTAGGGGCGCCTGGGTGGCTCAGTTGGTTAAGCAACTGCCTTCGGCTCAGGTCATGATCCTGGAGTCCTGGGATGAGTCCCGCATCGGGCTCCCTGCTCGGCAGGGAGTCCGCTTCTCCCTCTGACCCTCCCCCCTCTCATGTGCTCTCTCTCATTCTCTCTCTCTCAAATAAATAAATAAATAAAATCTTTAAAAAAAAATCTGGGTTTAAATTCCGGCTCTGTCACTTACTTGCTGCTACTTAATCTCTGGGCTTTTGTTTCTTCACCTGAAAAAACTGGGAGGAAAAAACCTAACATAGGACTGGGAGTTGCTGTTAAGATTAAAAGAGTAAAGTACTTAGAACAGTGATTTGAATATAGTGTTATACACACAAGGAAGTGTTTGGGTTTTTGTTTTTTGTTTTAAAAAACCATGTGCCAGGCCCTACACTAAGCACTATGCTTCAGATACAAGCTAGAAATGACCTTGTTTTAAAGATAATGAAATTTAAGTAAATGTGCTAGTCAACTGCTTCATTGCTTTCACATCTAGGCTTTTCCCTCCAGCTCTCTTCTGTCTCTCAGGGAACAACCTTCCTAGACTTCCTTGAAGCTGCTTCCAGGTACTTTAGCCAAGTCCCAGGAGGCGCGGTAGAAGGAGAAGAGTAGGAGAATGAGGGAAAGCAGCGTAGTTGTACACAATGTCCCTCGGCTTCCTCTGGAAGCCCCAGTGACGGTTCCATCCTTTCCTTCCCGCCCCCACCCCCCACAGCTGCTCACTGTGGCTCTGGCCCCCACGAGCTTCTACCTCCTCTTCCTCTCATCTCACCAGCCTAAGGGGGGTTGCTTTTTTTTTTTTTTCCATATAACAGCTCATCTCTGGATTGTCCTTCTACCCTCTCTTCATTTGTCTTCTTAGCTTTTCTATCGCAGACATAACCAACAGTCTGTACGAAATTCCCTGTTTGAAAGACCAGGAGAGGTCTCTTTTTACCTGATGAGCCCTCATTGATAAAGCAAGACATGTCATCTCTCTGAGCGAGTTTCTTACTCATCCAGAGGCTGAGACCATTATGTCTCATGAGGCCCTTTTCAGTTATAATTCACATGGCCTAGAATAGTTAAAACGGTTTGCTCAAAGTCTTACAACTAATTAATGACATAATCAGCACTCGAACCCAGATCTCCTAAATAGCAAGTATCACCGTGGCAATGTATTTCTCTCCTGAAATCTCAAAGTCCAGTTTGTTAGTATACTTACCAATTTACCCACGGTGCGATGTGCTTAGAAATTACATTGTCCTTCCCAAAACAAAAAGATTTTCCTGTCTTATGGATTTTATTTTTGTGGACATTTTTAACCCAATTTGGAATGTTGTTTTTAGAACTACTGAGGCTTCTGGACTACAGTTATGAGGGTTCACTTAAGTGGCTTAAGTTCTTTATCTAGCACATTTCAACATTGATCTCCCATATTTGATACGAAGTCTAATACGATAAAGCAATTGGATACTGTAAGTCATACCACTGCACCCACCACTGATTTAAACTTGGATAGTCCCTTTAGCTTTGGATTTTCTCTTTTCCTGCCCTAGCGTTTAGTAGAAATAATAGGGTCTAGCAGTGCTACTGTTTGAATTCCTGGCAGCCAATATCCTGTGCTTGCATCAGCAACTCTGAACATTTAACTGTAATGATTATTACTTAACATTCATTGAGACCTGTCAGTGGGCTAGATGGAGAGAGATGCGGGATGAGGCACTTAACCTAATGAGGAAGTTCGGAGCACATCAGCTCAATTCATTGTGAGCAGCTTTCAGAGAAAATGGAACAGAAAGCTCTGTGGTGTTTACTACCAGCCTGGTTATTTACAAGCCATCACACTGAAAGTAAGAAAGTGCTCGCTTCCCTTCTCCTTCAAGAGAGAACTTCCTTCGCCCCAGTTTTCTAGACTGTCCCAGCAGCAATGTGCTCTCCTCCCTGATCCTGTAGGATCTGATCCTGTGACCCCTCTGTTTAAACTCATCAGAGGTGCTGCATCTTTTCCAGGACAAAGATCAGATTCTTTAGCTGGTAAACAAAATGCTCCCAGCATGACTGGGCCTCACTTCCCATTCTCAGTGTCTGGGCCTCACATCTCCTATCCTTTCCCCCGTCCCCTTGAACACTTCCTTGAATGTCTCTCAGTTCCCTGATAACCCATACCTTTCACTCTGTGGCATTGGTGCCCGTGTTATTTATACCTTCTGTCCACTGTGTGCTTCGCAGATTTGTACAATTTTTTTTTTTTAAGATTTTATTTATTTATTTGACACAGAGAGAGACACAGCGAAAGAGGGAACACAAGCAGAGGGAGTGGGAGAGGGAGAAGCAGGCTTCCTGCAGAGCAGGGAGCCCGATGCGGGGCTCGATCCCAGTACCCTGGGATCACGACCTGAGCCGAAGGCAGACGCTTAACTGAGCCACCCAGGCGCCCTAGATTTGTACAATCTTTTAAGAACCAGCTCAAAAGCCACCCTTGTCTCAAAGTCACCCTGACCTCTGTAGGAGCTGTGGCTCTTTCTTACTATGAACGATAGAAGAACAGCTCCACCTTGTTGAGCCTCCTGTGGAGCAGATAGTGAAGTGCATACTTCCCCTTTGACAGCACTTCCGGAGTTCTTAATCCCTATTCTGGAAATGAGGAAATGGAGGCACAGAGAGGTTAGCCCATCTGCTTAAGGTCACAGAGCTAGGTAGGAAGTGACAGAGCAGACATTCAAGTGAGCTCTGTGGGATTCAAGATACCTCCACCTCTCTGGACCCCGCTTTCCTGTGCGATGCCCTCACACCACCACTCTGGGTCTCCAAAAGAATAAGTTAACCCGTTTTTCTTCCAACATACACTGTAATCCCCTCCTGAGCACCTTGCCTTGTCCTCTTCTTGCTCTAGGCTCAGGAATACGGTGAATACACAATAGATGAGTGCTGAATTTCTTTAGTTGCTTAACTAAATTCCTTTGTTTAACTGTGAAAACCCCTCCTGCCTTTTGAATCTAGGACAGTGGTCCTTGACCCTGTCCCCAAGGGCTGGATGCTCCCCGAGGTGCCTGCAGCACAGATAAAAGAGCTTTGGGCTGTGTACAGCTCCACCCTGTCCTTCAAAACTGAGCCAAATGCCAGTGCAGAATGAAGTTGAGCTCTCCCCCCACCTCCCACATCACTGCCGCATCCCTTTTCTGCCCATCTCGCATCCTGTAAAAATGGCTTTGGCTGCTAGGAAGGCAGGATGGGCTCTATGTCAGACAAACCTAAGTTGGAGCCCAGGCTCTGTCACTTTCCATTATGTGACCCTGAACACATTTGAGAACGCCTCCAAGCCAGGGTCCTCATTTGTAAAATGGAGGTGATGATGGTATCTATGTCACAAGGGAAAGTGATTGTTTAGATTCAATGAAATCATGCCTATAGCATTCAGCCCAGTCCCTGACAGTCGTAAGTTCTCAGTAAACATTATCCATAATTATCATTATCTCATTTCTTGGTTTTGCAAATTTCTGTTCAAATGTTCATGGATAAATAAGGTATGAGTTGATATGGGTACTTGCTGTAATTACTTACTGTTATTCTACTCAGGGATGTTTTCTTTTTAAATAGTAGCTTATGAAGTTATTTGACCTTTAGCATACAAAGGAATAAAAATATAATACCCACCAGAGAGACTGGAAATTTTGCTCAATTTTCATCAAATGGCAGTGCTCAGATGTCTGCCCTTACGATATGTCATCGGACTCCCCTACGCAGATGGACAGGGGATCTTGGCTAGTGCTTTTCCCCCCTTATTCTAAGGAGTACTCGGCCCAAGCAGAAGAATTAAACCCATCAGCAGTCCTATAGTTGTTTTGATTCTTACAAGACTACGAGGCAAAAGATCGAATGAATACATTCTCCACTCTCCAGGAGATCATGTTAAACACTTCACAGAATAAAACTGTAATAATTACTAATGTTTCTTGAGCGTTAGCCTTGTAAGCTAAATGCTTTACATTTGTTCTCCTACTTTATTTTTATGACAAGTGATAAAGACAGATACAATTATTTTCACCATTTTGTATGTCAGGAAATTGAGTTTTAGAGAGGGAGCATCTCTTGCCCAAGCTGGCAAATGAGTCTAATCCTGTCCCATTTGGTCAACTATTTAAAAGGACCTAAATAACTTGGGTATTCCTTTCTATTTTCAGATATTTGGATCGCTCTTTTATAATCAGTATTGTGTTGATAAATATTTAACAGCTGGCTCTCCAGAAGGATCAGTGCTTGCTGATTTCCATGGTGTAAATACTTCTACCTTGACCGATGCCTAGCCGCCACTGTGATGTCAACCCCCTCACTAAAGTCCTGAAATTGTCACCATCGGTTCCCAAGAGCCAGGACACATTGCTCCAGCAGAGCACTGCTTATAGCCTATAGTAGAGAATAGCCATCTCCCAGGTGACTTCACCCAGATCCCATCTTCTAGGGCAGTGATGCTCAATCCTATTGCACACTAGAATCCCTTGGGAACGGATAAAAGTCTGATGCCCTATTCCAGCCCCAGAGATTCTCTTTTAATTGATCTGGGGTTTGGCTAGGGCAGCAGTGTTGTTGTTGTTTTTTTAACTCCTCAGATAATTCCTATATGCAACCAGCATTGAGAAACACTGATCTAGAAAAATATATCCCACTTATCTGTGTCATTCACCACAGATTTGATTGATATGTTATACTTTATACCCTATTTTATTTTTTCAAACTTTTAAGTTTTATAGAGTGGGTGGCCAACTGTGCTTGTTTATAAAATTTTATTTCAATTAATTTATACAAGAATTGATTTCCCACATCTTTTTCTTTCATTGAAACAGTGACTGGCATATAATAGAAACTCAATAAAGTGTAGCTGTTATGGTTTTGGTTCTTGTTAGCATCTTAAACTCGGCGATCTCTAACAACTTCATGATTCTCTTATCCATTGGATTTTATAATTTGCCCTTGGTTATGTCTCAAATGATTGATCCCATTCTGTTTGTCCCCAGGACAAAATTTTCAGCATTTCTCCCCAAACAGAGCCCAGATCAGGGACCTTCCTATCACTCGGAACAACCTAGCTCCCCTGCCAGACCAAAAATGTAAGTATTATGAATCTTCTTCAGCTTCCTTTGCAAGTGTTAACATGTCTAGATGCAACTAACTCTTATTTCAGTTTACTTTCATTTTTTGAGGGAACATGAGGCGCCAAAACTTGTAAATTACAGGAAAATACAAGAGAAGCAGTCTTTAAAGCTTCATCCAAGTTGGTAATGCTTGTTTAGAAAAAAAAAAAAAACTCCCTCCCTTGAGGAATTTTTGTGTTTGGATTGTAAAAACAATGACTGAAGTTTATTTAGCTATGTACTATTTAATGTGTTTAAGAAGGTGCTTTAAAAATTCTTCTCTTAAGACTGGTCTCTTGACATTGGTTTCCTTACTATGATGAACAGGTACAAATATGTGTCATTCCTGTACTCAGAAGCTATGCATCCCTAAACAGAAAGGAATAATCATGTAGATGCTGTTCACCCATATTGCTTTTGACATTATTGATTTATTCTATAATATTTTGTACAAAAATTTCTTACAATATAAAATATTAAATATATTCCATTCAGCCAGTGATCTTCAAGTTTGAGTGTATTTGAAGTATTACCTAGAATGTTTGTTATACAGATTTCTGGGCCCCACACCCCAGAAATTCTGAGTTTGTATATCCTCATATATGTAGTAGGAGGCAGGTTCTATTATTATTCCTATTGTACAGATGAGAAAACTGAGTTCAGAGAGGTTACATGATTTGCCCAACATTACTTAGGTAGGTAAGTACTAGAGCCGGGAGCAAAACTATAAGACACAGAGTCAGCTGGCTCATGCAAACAAGCAATACTGGATTCTAATTGCCTTCCTTTCCTCTTCTTTCTATCCCAGCCCCATCATTTATAACATGTATGCGAGCATGCACGTTCTCTCTCGCTCGCTCGCTCTCTCTCCCCATACCCTCTTAATTGGAGAGGTTGGATGATTTAAGAGCTGCCCTGTTTCAGACAAGTTTCTTAACCTTCAGTTTCTTCCCTTAGCCTATAAGTGCCAGCCTGATAAGGTTGTTGGGAGGATTACATGAGGTAACGTATGGAAAACACTGGCAACTGTTTGCACAGAATAAATATCCAACATGTCTTTTCTGCCCCAGGCTGTAGTTTGGAAGGGACCAATCAAGAGTTCTAGGATTCCTTAGGTAAGAACAGTGAACCATGGGGTCTAGTAAAACCCTGTCCTTCTGCAGAAAAGGAAAGGGAGAGGTAGAGATGTATGTCCAAACTCACACAGAGTTTGTAGCAGAAACCAAAATCTCTTCCTTAACAGATCCATTCCTCTGCTTTGACTGATTTGTGTAAAAGTGAGGGTTTGGGATGGTGTGAATGCAATCACTGGATGAAATTCAAGCCTGAAGTTGTCTTTAAGCAGGAATGACTCACAAAGATATCTAATTAACTAGTCACTCGGCCTTGAATCCTGGTAGGGCTTGGAGAAGCCAGAGAGGGGGTTTTCTTTGGCAGAGCCCAGGAGCTTTTTGCTCTTCACAATTAAATGTGTGGAGAGAAGTGAAGATAAAGATCTTAGATCAACTCCAGCTCTATGAAAAAGAAATGGAAAGGTACAGAGGGCTTTTCCTAAGAGAACCCCAAGAACCTTTTGAGGTTCGCATAAAAGGGTAGTACAGATGTCTTGGGGCTCATTTAGAGTGTTATGCTGACTTGGCCATCAACAGCTACTCCACCCCAGGAAAAGAGAGCTCTGCCAGGCACGCAAGGCCCAATCACGTTTTGATCAAACTTGGCCCCGTCCTGTGTTTGTGCACATTTGACATCCCTGATGACATGTGGGAAGCCTGAATGGATAGAGACACAGCTTTCCCCTGCAGCCAGGCTCTGAACAAGACAAGCTCCTTAGAAATGCCTCCACTCCTTTAGAAATAACCTCGTTCTCCCACAGCCATTCCTCCTGAGACTCTGAGAGAAGCAAACCTTGAAAGTCTCTCGTTCTATCCTTTCTCCCCAGTTCTATCTGGAGGACCTCTGCGGACCAACCGAGTGCTTCCTGCTATTCCAAGCCAGCGGGGACACAACGCAGCAGCCGAAGACAGTGAAAGCCTGGCCAATCCCGCCACTGACGAAAATTAACTGTGCGTCCCTGGTTGTAAAAATAGAGATTATATATATTTTCAACCGTCAAAGGATGAGATTACTCTAGTTTGTGAAAACAAAGACTGATTTAGTAAATTGCGTTCTAGAAGCCATTCACAGTTTTATAACATTCCAATGATATTTCCCAAATAAGCGCTTGGAATCTTTGTATATATATTTTAAGTCTGTGAGTTTCTGTGATATCTCCATGCCAAAATAAAAATCACAATATGTTATCAGTAGGGAAACTTTGCTATGTTTGGTTTGCATTGTGGTATCAGCAGATTTTTTTTTTTCCTGAATGATTTTGTTTTAAAAATGTATGCTTTGCTGAATAAAAAACAACAGAAAAGCTGTTGTTTCCATACTTTTTCTTCACCCTTATTGCAATTCTACCTTAGGTTGATGAAACTTAATTAAAATTAAAGTAGCAAATTCCTTTAATCAGAGTTTATAGCTTTTAAATGTACAGGCTTCTGTAAAATATTTTCTAACATCTTCTCATCCTGGCTACAGCCCAAATCGTTTGCCAATGTTTATGTATCTTCTTTGTTATTTGATTATTTCCATTTATTGTCATTTTTAGATATGATTGTTCTAATAGTGAGAAGATCATGTGAGTTGGAAGGGTCTACATCCTGGCTTAACAGAATGAGATAGGCATTTCTCATACATTCCTCAAATACTCTATGTATTTAATCATTCTTTTTTCTGTTTGAAAATAATGGTGTCTGCCTACTCAAGACATTCCCAAACTTATGACTTAGTAAAGTTTGAAAGACTACTACTAACTGTAGATCTTAATAAGATGTTTGTGTGTTGTTTGGACTGATTTAAATTTCAAGGTCCAGACATACAAGATCATAGTCATTCCGTGTTACATCTAAGCCTATATTTTATTCTGTAAATATCTCAAGTACAACGCTTGCCGTTTTATATTAACATTATTTGTTGAGACAGGTCAGACTATGCCATTAACTAAATAGCAGCTCCTCTGAAGCCAAATCATAGTTCTTTGGCTTTGCTCTTCTAGAAATGTATACAGTTCCTGGCACATAGTAGGCAGTCAGTTGTTGTTTTTTCCAGGAAAGAAGGAAGGGAAGGAAGTAGGGATGTAGAGAGGGAGGTAGCAAGGTAGAGAGATGTAGGAAGTGGTAATAAAGAGGTTATTGGTCCACAATCTCATTTTGCCAATGATAGTAGTCTGAATTAGGGATTATAGAAGAGAAATGAGCAGTCACTTAAGCTAGACAGTAGCTGGTGGTAGGGAAGGCAAATGCTGGTGCAAATGGAAGAGCTCTCAGGACCTAGATTCTGAAGGGTTTTCTGTTATGTTATGTTATGTTTTGTTTTGTTTGTGGGCTGCATTCTCTGTTAAGTATCAGTTAAGTGGTTCTATTATGTCACCTGGTTACTTCTGAATCTATGTTCATGCACAGTAGATACCCGGCCATAGACTGCTTAGCTTAGTCAGGATAGGCCAGGCTCTGCTTCAGTAATAAACAACCCCCAAATCTCATTGGCTGACAATTCTCATTCACAATACCTGGCCCGGACCAGCTAACAGAGTTGGCTGATATAGATTCTACTGCAGCATGCATCTCATTGGTGACAAAAACAGAGGAAGTGCAAGGTGAATCTCATCACTTCCTTTCACATTTCATTTGCCAAATCAAGTCATGTGGACATGCCTAACTCCAAATGAGGTAAGCAAATGCAATCCTTCCATGGGCAGAAAGGGGAGAATTGGAATATTTATGAATTATCCAAAAAAATTACCACACTAACCAAAGCTCAGTCCCTAAGTGATCATTTAAGTTCCCTTTACCAAGTGGGTAGCTAAGAGGCTAAAGCAATTTAAAAAACAAAGAAACCATATCTGTCTATAGCTCTGGAAAAAGCCACCGCCCCTCAACACTTGCACTTATGTATACACACATAGCATTTTTTTAAAGATGTATTTATTTTATTTTCGAGAGGGAGAGAGAGTGCATGGGGGAGGGGCAGAGGAGAGGGAGAGACAGAATTATGAGCAGACTCTGCTGAGCATGGAGCCTGATGCAGGGCTCAATCCCACAACCCTAAGATCATGACCTGAGCTGAAATCAAGAGTTGGACACTCAACCAACTAAGCCCCCCGGGGATCCCCAACACACAGATTTTCTAATGTTAGGCCTGCCCATTACAGTTGATTTAAGGATCTTTTGTTAAGCTATGAAGAAGTAATATACTGCCCACTATCACCTTTTTAAATAGAGCAGTTATCCTTTTGCCACCAAGTAAAGTGGCTTGTTTAGGGTAGATTTATCCTCAGCCAATATTTTACTGATGAAATCAGATATAAGGTATTCACTGATTTGTGCCCAACTTAAAAAAATGTCAAGCAAGTTTTTCTTCTAAAATGACTTTTCTCTTATTTTACCTCTTATATTTCCCTTCCTTGCTAAGGACATACCATTTATTTACATACATAAAAATCATAACTTTTCATCCATTATTTCATTAGGAGCATTATCTCCACCTATATTCTCCAAGTACAGACAAGGAATCCAAGGCAAAGAAAGATAACTAATTTGTCCAAAGTCACACAGTTAATGGCAGAGTCTTTCTAGTCCCATAGTCTACATACATAATTCCCAAATCATTGTTTTCCTTTTCCAGAAATTTCACTGGTGTGATACACCTTTGGCAAAGCATCTGTACAGGAAGAGCGGAGCCAATGTTAAGATTTGTGGAACGAGTTCACCAATTCAGTAATTTGTGCTAGCCAATTAGAGTTGTTGGAAGGTAGGGTTTCCCCCCATTTTTCTTATTTCCCTTCGGTAATCACCTGGTGCAACACAGGTGTTCTTTCTCCCTGTAAACACTAACCTCTAATGCTCTCATTTTCATAGAACTCAGCCAATATAAATAGCTTTCTGTGACTCCAGCTTATTATCCTTTCCAACTCTATTAAACCACAGCTTGATACATGATTTTAGAAAACCTCACCAAGTGACCGATTAGAAACATTCTGCCTCCCAGAAAGAACAAACATAACCATTGATTTTGCTTTTGCCCCTACTCTTTGAAGTTTACCAATGCATGTCTCTAAGCAAAGGCATCTTGGCATTTTAAAGGCAGCCTTTTGAAAACAACCCTTTGGAATCTACCATAGGGCCAAATGGGGTAATTAAGAAGGAACATATTTGAACTTAGCATAAAATATAACACTCAATTTAAAAACTAAATTAATTTTTAAAAAAACCACACCACATGATAGCAGCTCTCACATGTAGCAGTTAGCCTCTCTTAATGCCTTCAGGAAAAATGATCTTTCTCCTTAGGGGCGCCTGGGTGGCTCAGTCGGTTAAGCGACTGCCTTCAGCTCAGGTCATGATCCCAGGGTCCTGGGATCGAGTCCCGCATCAGGCTCCCTGCTCTGCGGGAGGCCTGCTTCTCCCTCTCCCACTCCTCCTTCTTGTGTTCCCTCTCTCGCTGTGTCTCTCTGTCAAATAAATAAATAAAATCTTTAAAAAAATAAAATCAAATCAGGAAATTCCATCAGATTCACATATTTCCTAGACGTTGACACAGAAATGTTAATACTGATAGATGAAGACTGTCAGCAAACGGTATGTTTCTATCAAAACTTTCCAAAGAAAATGCCTTCCAATGCTGACCCCTATTTTAGTCCATCCAGCCTTGGTCTTTTAGTCAGCTGAGCTTCAAGAAATCCCCAAAGGCCAAATATGAAAAGTCAATGAATAAATTGTATCGAAAGCTCAAGAGTTTCCGGTCCTCATGGTATGCAAGCACAGGTGTCATCAGAAGGACAAAGGTAGTTTTCGCACTTATGTGTGAAAAACAGGAAATAGCTTGTTAATTATTAAATCCCTAGTAAAAATTTTACTAATGGTGAATGGTAAATCACCTTGCAATTACTAGTGGTCCACAGCTAGGAAAAATGAGAGCAAAAGAAACACTGCTTGGGGTGCCTGGGTGGCTCAGTTGGTTGGGCGACTGCCTTCGGCTCAGGTCATGATCCCAGGGTCCTGGGATCGAGCCCCACATTGGGCTCCCTGCTCGGCGGGGAGTCTGCTTCTCCCTCTCCCACTCGCCCTGCTTGTGTTCCCTCTCTCGCTGTGTCTCTCTCTGTCAAATAAATAAATAAAATCTTAAAAAAAAAACACTGCTTGTTCCCTTAGGGGAACCAGGTAGACTCTAACATGTTGTCTTTACTAATGGGAAGCTGGAGTTTGGAGATTCGGAGATGTGGGGTCAGCTGTAAAGTGAGAAGGTGGAGTGAAGGGTGCACATGGTCAGTGAATGCAAGAACTGAGCTCAGCTACAGATGATCATGAACAGTATCCTGGGTGCACTGAAGGTGAATCACCAGCAGAGACATAGCAGTGAGTGACATAAAGGAATGAGGAAAGGAAATTATCTCCATCATTTCCATTTCATGGGATGTATAAAATTACTCCAAAGAAGCTTTTAAAGAGAAACCAATTATATTTACCAACTCTTTAGAGGCCGATAATAAAAAGACAGTTTATGAAGAAGCAAAGCCACATCTTAGAGCCCAAAGAATTGTTCTCTGTGACAAACACAAGAACTGGTCTCACCCACAGAAGATGACACCCTTCCCTTGACTAACACGTAAGGCATTGCTCCAAGATGTCCCAGGAGATACCAACTGTAACTTCTCTACTTCATCAGGGTTCAATCCCACCTACTGAGGAGATACAGAGCCTACAGGCATTATGCTCAATCAGGTTTAAAAAAGAAGCTTAAAACCCTAAAAATGGACTTCGGGAGCACCACTATGGAGCCCAACACTAATCATATTTGAAAGTATAACTTATTCAAGCTGCAGAGCTAGAGGAGAAGTTTTTCTGAAAGTATGTAAGAGAGTAACAAAAAGACGGTGAGGCCAATCAGCACTGTGGTTTACGGCTAGAAGGAAGCAGCCAGAGGACTTTTCTCAAATCTCTACGACAAAACCAAGCAAGTGCTTGAATTCCACAAAAGCTAAAGACCAAGGGAGTGTCTCATGTGTTGAAATAGCTCGCTCCTAGATAGTCTACCCCAGTATTCTCCGAATAAGTGACTTTGAGGAGGAAAAAATACAAATGCAAAGAAAAAAGGAAAAGATTTAAAGAATCTCCCTTCCATTGGATGTCTAGCTCCTGAGTTCCTGAGAGCTAGCCCATTCAACCTCTGTTAGTGGAAAGTTTAGGGAGCACCCCCTCCCCTTTGCCACAGTCTACTATCCCAGGATGAAGAGTCAAATTTCCATAAAGCCCTTTCTACTGTTCTAACAAAGGCTTATATAATAAATAAGATTTTGCTTCCTTGTATATGCTGGAGCCAGCTCTTACCAGCTTGTAAGAGTTGATTGTTAAATCCAGTATTCAAGAAGTCTGTGAACTGGTTGTTCAACCATTGGTGGCTTGACATTGGCCCTGGTGGGAACATGTACACCATGGAAACTGGAAAACACTACAAATCAGGGCTTTCTTTTATTTGAGATCTGGTTTACCAGCATACCACTGGGTATAACATTTTGGGGGGTAATCTTTTAGCTATAAGAGCACTTTAATTTTATTTTCTGCAAAAGCTTTATTGTTTCCCTTTGGTCTACGGCTTGGGGGAGGGCTCCAGGGTGAACACCGGCCGGGTGGCCGCAGGAAGAGGCTCAGGCAGGAGCCCAGACGCCAGGGCGGTGTCAAGGGGCCCCTCGGAGAAAGGCTCCCGGTGGCGCCCGAGGGGGAGCCGGGTGCGGAGACGCCCGCCCGCCCCGCCTGGGGGCCGCCCTCGGGGGTCGGGCCGGCCGTGGCCGTCTTCTCGACGGGCTGCACCTGCGCCGCGAGGCCGAGCTTGGGCAGGCGGGCCGCGGACCCGAGGGGCGGGGGTCGCACCTGCACCGCGAGGCCCAGCTCGGGCAGGCGGGCCGCGGACCCGGGGGGGGGGGGGGTCGCACCTGCACCGCGAGGCCGAGCTCGGGCAGGCGGGCCGCGGACCCGGGGGGGAAGGGGGGGTCGCACCTGCACCGCGAGGCCCAGCTCGGGCAGGCGGGCCGCGGACCCGGGGGGGAAGGGGGGTCGCACCTGCACCGCGAGGCCGAGCTCGGGCAGGCGGGCCGCGGACCCGGGGGGGGGAAGGGGGGGTCGCACCTGCACCGCGAGGCCGAGCTCGGGCAGGCGGGCCGCGGACCCGGGGGGGGAAGGGGGGTCGCACCTGCACCGCGAGGCCGAGCTCGGGCAGGCGGGCCGCGGACCCGGGGGGCGGGGGGGTTCGCACCTGCACCGCGAGGCCCAGCTTGGGCAGGCGGGCCGCGGACCCGGGGGGGGGGGGGGGAGAAGGGTCGCACGTGCACCGCGAGGCCCAGCTTGGGCAGGCGGGCCGCGGACCCGGGGGGCGGGGGTCGCACCTGCACCGCGAGGCCCAGCTTGGGCAGGCGGGCCGCGGACCCGGGGGGGGGGGGGGAGAAGGGTCGCACGTGCACCGCGAGGCCCAGCTTGGGCAGGCGGGCCGCGGACCCGGGGGGGAAGGGGGGTCGCACCTGCACCGCGAGGCCGAGCTTGGGCAGGCGGGCCGCGGACCCGGGGGGGGGGAAGGGGGGGTCGCACCTGCACCGCGAGGCCGAGCTCGGGCAGGCGGGCCGCGGACCCGGGGGGGAAGGGGGGTCGCACCTGCACCGCGAGGCCGAGCTCGGGCAGGCGGGCCGCGGACCCGGGGGGCGGGGGGGTTCGCCCCTGCACCGCGAGGCCCAGCTTGGGCAGGCGGGCCGCGGACCCGGGGGGCGGGGGTCGCACCTGCACCGCGAGGCCCAGCTTGGGCAGGCGGGCCGGGGACCGGGGGGGGGTGGTCGCACCTGCACCGCGAGGCCCAGCTTGGGCAGGCGGGCCGGGGACCGGGGGGGGGGTGGTCGCACCTGCACCGCGAGGCCCAGCTTGGGCAGGCGGGCCGGGGACCGGGGGGGGGTGGTCGCACCTGCACCGCGAGGCCGAGCTCGGGCAGGCGGGCAGCGGACCCCGGGCGGCCCGCGTCGGGTTCCTCCCAGGACCCGGGCCGCTTCCTCGGCGTCCAGGGTTCGACCCCGCTGGCGGACGCGGCTTCCGCACGTCCTGGCAGAGGCGCGGCCGCCGGCCGCTCGGTTGGCATCCGCAAGCGACGACGCGGGGGACCCGGGAGCCTCTCCTCCGCGGGCGGGAGTGGCCGCCGACGGAGCCACGTGCTCCCGGCCGAGCCGCAGCCCCTACAGGTCAGGGCGGCGGGGTGGGGGGGCTCGCAGGGCCAGGCGGGCCGGGCGTCGACGAGGCCGCCCCCCCGGGTGGAACCAGGCGGACGACGGTGGGAGCTCCTGCTCCTGGGGGGGGGGGGGGGGACACTACAGGGGCTGCGACGCGGTGTTGGCGACGGGAAGCAGAGGATGGCGGAGAAGGTGGTTCCGAAGGTTGCGACTGGAAAAGAGGTTGCAGGGTGTGGGAGGCCGGAGGAAGGGGCGTCCTGGGCTCGCTGTTCCTTCCAAACACTGTTGAAGCAAGAGACAGCTACCTGGAACTGTGTAGCAGATTGCGGTATTTTTAAATTATATCCTTTCACAAACACTGATGCTGAGGCACAGGAATCATGTGTATGTTTTACTGTATTAAACTGCAATATTTTGTGGGATAGAATATAATCCAAGGTCAATGAAACCCATATAATACATGTATGAATGACTCCACACTGCACTAAGAATGGGATTTCCCCTTAGAGCTCATCATGAGCCAGATCACATCGTAATGAGTATTCATGGATGAACAGTTTCTCCCTGTTACCTTGTGAGCCTCTTAACAGCTCACAGCTCAATTTAGTCCATTTTTCTGTTCAAGGTAGGTAGCCTGGTGGTAATGTAGGCAGGACTCTGTGTAACTTCATGTCTGATCTTGTAGTTACCCCACGGCCTGTAATACTCAAGAAATGCATAGTTTCCCCCTTAACTGCACTCCTAGCTAAGAGATCAATGCCAGCCCCTGGTAAGGAGTGAAAGGCAGGTAGGAAATGAATGTGACAGTGCCTTTTCTCATGCCAACTCTCTTAGAATCAGGGGGATAAACAGGGTTCTCCTTATATTTATAAACCAGGCAAATTATGGATATCTATGGGTCTGAACTGCTTGGCTGATTGCACAACCACTCACTGCTGGTAAAGAGAAAGGTTAGTTTAAATCATGTGACCCAAGAACTCAGACATCACTCAGAGAGGCTGGAAAGCCTCTTACGGATTCAGTTCTAATGTCAAGATCTGGAAATTATCTCCATTTCCAGCCCCTCTTCTCCATTCTTGCCTTAGCTTGTTTTGGACCAGAAGCAGATGATTGTAATGCATTTATGCTGTCATTCATTCTCTCAGCAAACATTTATTGACTGTTTGCCCTGTGGCAGATGCTGTAGGAAAAAGAACATATAAAGTATAAGGGATAGGGCTAGGGCGCCTGGGTGGCTCAGTTGGTTAAGCGGCTGCCTTCGGCTCAGGTCATGATCCTGGAGTCCCGGGATCGAGTCCCGCATCGGGCTCCCTGCTCGGCAGGGAGCCTGCTTCTCCCTCTGACCCTCCCCCCTCTCATGCTCTCTATCTCGTTCTTTCTCTCAAATAAATAAATAAAATCTTAAAAAAAAAAAAAGTATAAGGGATAAGACAAATTTATATGAGGTTAAGTTATGAGGATTTTCCTGTATTTCTTAGAAGAAAAAAAGTCATTGAAATTGTGTACTCTCTGTTTTGGTGATTTTTAGAATTTGAAGCCAATAAATTATCTTTTAATATGTGAACCTTAAAAATAAACTACCAAGTTTACCAGCAAAAGGAGTTTATTTGGGAATAAGGGAATTGCAGTTCTGGACATGCAAGCTATGGCAACCATCGGCAAGTCCAGAGAACTAAGGAGAGGAGTGTGCTCTTACCGGGATCCACAGGGTGTTGGGAGGGGCTGTCGGGAACAAAGGTGCACTGGAAGAGAGCAAGAGTTTGGGGTTGTGGCAGCTTCTCATTGGCTGAGTTGCTGGAGTTGTCACTGGCTGGCCTGTCCTGGGCAAGGAGGAAACTTCCTTCCTGTTGTGGAATGGTGAAGTAAGCTTCGGCCTCCTGCGAAGTTGGAGCTGTGCTTGTTCCTAGTGGGGTCTGCAAACAGGGACAGTGTCATGTGTGACAGCTGCCCCTTCAGGTTTTCCCGACTCCCCTTTAAATGAGGTTTCCTTTATTCATTTTCCCAAGTAAAGCCAAATGTTAACTCTTAAACTGTTTCTCTACTTTTCTTGTTTTTTGAATTATTATATGGCTATTTATTTATTTTTAAGTAATCCCTACACCCAACATGGGGCTCAAACTCACAGTCCCAAGATCAAGAGTCTCACGCTCCACTGACTGAGCCAGCTGGGCACCTCTATAGCATTTTATTTTTTTTAAAAAAAAAACCTTCATTTTCCTAGAATACATTTTCATGTTAGAAATTCCCCCAGTGGGAAAGTAACAATTTAGTGAAACGATAATCCAGAGTATTAACATTGTACCTCTTCAAGATCCTGACGATGAAAGCCAGAGGTAGAAGATCAGAGTTTGAGAAAATCTAGACTGGTTCTTATAAAGTGGTAACCTTATTGGTTAGGAAAACAAAACACAAAACAAAACAAAACACCCCAAACCAAAAACCTGACATATTTGACAAAGCTGTGCCACTCTCCAAAGTGTTGGCATTGCTGAGTATTTCTTTCTCAAAATGAAACTTTGTGCTAATTTGACCTCATTTCCTCATCAGTAGATCTATTCAGGAAAGGATAGCCAACTGCTGAGACTCTGTAGGAAGTGTGAAGAGGGTGGTGAGGGGGGTGGACATGGAAGCTCATACTTTCACCAGCCCCAGTCTCTGCTATTCCTGGCCCAACCCAAGGGCCAAGGAGAGAGTTTCTCAGGGTGGAGGGACAGAAGAAGCAATGGTAGTTACCCCAGGAAAGAGGAAAGAGGTGCTTCTGGTACTCCTGAGCCACGGCTTTTTTTTTTTTTTTTACTTTAAACTCAGTTAGCCAACATCATTAGTTTCAGATATAGTGTTCAATAATTTATCAGTTGCGTATAACACCCAGTGCTCATGACATCACGTACCCTCCTTAATGCCCATCACCCAGGTACCTCATCCCCCCATCCACCTCCCTTTGTTCCCTATAGTTAAGAGTCTCTCATAGTTTTTCTCCGTCTGATGACTTCCCATTCAGTTTTCCCTCTCTTCCCCTATGACCCTCTGCACTTTCTTATATTCCACATAGGAGTGAAACCATATCATAATTGTCTTTCGCTGATTTATTTCGCTCAGCATAATACCCTCCAGTTCACAGCTTTTTAAATGGATTATCCATTACCTTCTCTGAACACAGCTGCTCACAAGAGGCAAAACAAACTGATTTCTGTGATCCCATTTCTCTTAACCTCTTAAACGTTCTGTGGGTGTGCACATGAACTCTTGGAAGAGGGAAGAGGAAGGAAAGAGGCCTGGAAGATCTGTCAACTTTGAAAGCAGTCCCCCGATGATAGAGAATTGGCTTTGAGTAGCATAGACCTAAGTATGTGCACACGTAAACATCAAGCATAAAGTTAAAAATCATCTGTCTCTTCTGCGTTTTCAATGTAATGTTGGTTCTTATGAGAAAAGAAACTTAGAACAAAATGTCAGGAGGCTCCTCAAGTGTGTTTTATCTTCAGCGTTTGAAAGATAACTGTACAAACCATTTTAAAATCAGAATTAACTTAACATAATGCTTTGCTCTGAGTTTTTTTAATTACTTTAAAATTTCCCTGGCAAGAACATATGGGTAATTGCTTTTTTTTTTTTCAATTACAGTGAATCTAAAGAGGTGTCTTTTTAACAGGTTGGTTTTTTTTTTTTTTTTTAAGATTTTATTTATTTATTTGACAGAGAGAGACACAGTGAGAGAGGGAACACAAGCAGGGGGAGTGGAAGAGGGAGAAGCAGGATTCCTGCTGAGCAGGGAGCCCGATGCGGGGCTCGATCCCAGGACCCTGGGATCATGACCTGAGCCGAAGGCAGACACTTAACGACTGAGCCACCCAGGTGCCCCTTTTTGACAGTTTTTAAGAGAAAATGAATAATGTGATGAAGAAGAATTTAGATTTAGATCCTAAGACATACATTTTTATAAAATGTGCTAGCCCTTCTAATACTACTAATATAGTTTTTGATGCAGGGAACAATACTTCTTAATAATGACTTTAATCTTGTAATTAAAAATTCCATAAAAAGTTGTGGCAGAGAATACCAGAAGAAACTAAGTAGTCTTTCATAAATGTTCCCTTGTTTTCATTTACCATTTACCTTCTGCTGCTAACTCTCCCTTCTCCAGACAAAGACTGATTATTTTAGCGAAAAAGTTATGAATACCATTATGTGCATTGTTCCAGGGCGAGGAAGCGACCTTTGTGAATAAAACAAAATGCCTACTTTTATAAAGCTCATTGTCGTTGAGGGTGCCAACCAAAATTCTGCAGGTTGCATTTACACGGGTAAGGCAGTGACAAAGACTGTTAATTATCTCAGGTTCTATTTTCTGACTTTGTCCCATCAGTGTCCAAGGAACTCCACAAAACCTGATTACCAGTTACTGGTATCACTTCTGCTAATAGCCCTGTTTTTCCTGGGGTAAATTTCCTGTGAGAATTGATAAAACATACAGAGAGAAAAATAGAAAACCAGAGGGGACCACACCATTTAATTTAGAAAGATTCTTTAAATGGGCAATAAAGACACAGTTTTATTAAGAGGAGGTTTTCACGAGGTACTTGATGGTGGGGAGGGAACTGGAGGCCAGAGGACAGAGCGTAAGCAAAGGAGATTTTTACAGCCAGAGGGTGTGTGATGGAGGAAATTAAAATCCAGAACGGAAACAGCCATAAGAGCTGCAGCAAAGAAGAAAACAGGAAATAAAAGGAGAAGCAGATGGAGGTCCGTGAAGGACCTCAAATATTAGAAAAGAACATTTTTAGGGGCACCCGGGTGGCACCCGACTCTTGATCTCAGTTCAGGTCTTGATCTCAGGGAGCTCAAGCCCCGTGTTGGGCTCCACACTAGGCATGGAACCTACTTTAAAAAAAAAGAGAAAGCATTTGTAGTCGAAGCGATCAATACCAGAGAAGAGAAACAAAAGCAGCTCGTGTTCTTCTGTCAGGCCTGGTGTAGGTGGTGTAGGTGCTGCCCATTCAGAAACAGCTACTGTCCCTCCTATTGTGGGTCATTTCCTATGGTGCAGCGGCAGTTCTAAGTCCGGTACTCATGGGAGTCCTCTTGTGGAACCCTCACAACAGTCCCATGAGATAGGACCATTACTCTGCCTCACAGCTATAAAGGGCAGGGCCAGCCTCCTTGCCCAGGCCATGTGGCTCATTGTCCCTGCACACCCTGCTCCCCTCCCTGCCCCAGGGAGCTCACCTGGTTGCTGCTGAGATCGCGGGTGCCCCCAACACTGTGGTGTCCTCTTCTTCCTGGGCACAGGGCAAAACTGCTTGTCCCGTGCCCTTGCAGCAGGGTGAGGCGTGGGCTCATTGTGATGGTGGGTAGCCATGATGTGTCCGAACTCCCTAGAACCTCTCATAGGGCCATTCATGCTCTCTCTGTTCCGTCGCCATGAGTAAGACGTGGAGGCCCCGGTGGAGAGCTCTGAGGCCACAGATGATGACGAAGCCACTACCTGATGTGGTCTGAGTCCAACTGCCGAAGACCCAAATGGACTTCAGTGTTTTCAAGAAATAACTCATCTTGTCTTAAATCACTGAGATTTAGGAGTTACTACTGTAGTAGCTTTTTGCTGTTAAGACCTCCTCTTTTTTTCTGGAAAAGCTCTTTGTCATCTTGTATAGGGAATCTCAGCAAACCAACAGAGTGGTTGTCGGCTTTGCCCGTAGAGCTAACACTTCGGAATTTTTGGTGACGAGCAACCTGGACAAGGTCACTCTGGCAACCTGTACACTGTGGGAGGCCAAGGAGACTTGGGAGCCCAGAGCTGGTACAGGCTGTATCTTCTCATAGAGTTGAGCTGAACTGGTGCTAGAGGAGCCCCGAGGCCACAAGAGAGGTCTTGGTGGGCAGGCCTCCTCCTCTTTCAAGTCATGGAGACACCCTTGGATTCTATCTGCATTGCCCAAGGGATTTCTCAGGGGGAGTTCCTCACATTCCTCACTGCGCTCAGCATTTTCTGAATATCCAAGGTCCCGACACATAGCTACAGACAACTGCCTCTTTCCTCTGACATTGTAACCACTCATTCCCTACATCTACTTCTAGACCATAGGGGCCTAAGAGGAGAAGGGAAAAGGGATTCGGATTTTTGGTGCTCTGTCAACCACAGAATGCTTGCCAAGCTGCAAAAGAAGATACCAATCTCTTCCCGCTCCCACCAATCACCATAATACACATGATGAGTGGTTCGTGAGCGGTAACAGAGAATTTGGTGATGTTAAATGGAGAACTCAGAAGGAATGAGATTGATGGACTCTGGTCGTTGTCTACTCCTCTGTTTTCCTGCCTAAAGATCTTTGAAATATCCTTCCACTTTTGCCTCTGGCTTTGGGGTGGGGAGAAAAGCTCAGGGATGCAGAACCAAGGTTCTATAGAAAGACTGACATCTTGTAAACCTGCAAGCCTCAACCTCTAGGCAGGGGAGACCCAAACGTTCTCTGAAGGTGAATAGAAATAATCTTATCTAAAACAAGGGCAATGTTGGACTCTGTTTTTAGACTCCCAGGCTTGGCTTTTGGTCAAATATTGCAGTTATTTAGGCTGACAGATCCCCAGTCTATTAAAAAAAGAAAGAAAAGCAGCAAGCATCCTTGTGTCTCCTGCAGAAGCAGTGAACCAGCTGGTGTCCAGAGCACCTCTCTGACCCCAGAGGTTACTTCACTCTGTTTTAAGATAAGCTAGTGCACATCCATAAGAGAAAAGAATGGTTTATTTCAGTATCTTTTATGAGTGGCTATCCATATTGTAAAATCACAGAACATTGGAACTGAAAGAGATCTTAAAATTTTCCTGATTTATGAAATGAGTATGTTGGACTAGAACATCTGTAAATAGGCTTCCAACTGTAAAAGTCTGTGATTATGTATGTATGATATATATGTATGTACATACTCATGTACACTTAAAAAAGAAGCCGTAAAGTATCAAGCTGATTTTTTTTTTTTTTTAAGATTTTATTTATTTATTTGACAGAGAGAGACGCAGCGAGAGAGGGAACACAAGCAGGGGGAGTGGGAGAGGGAGAAGCAGGCTTCCCACGAGCAGGGAGCCCGATGCGGGGCTCGATTCCAGGACCCTGGAATCATGACCTGAGCCGAAGGCAGACGCTTAACAACTGAGCCACCCAGGCGCCCCTATCAAGCTGATTTTTTAGCAAACATTTCAAAATGCCTACATGACCCATTTCTTTCAAGATGTATGTCTCAACTGACGGTGAAAATGAAAGCAATTTTAATGTTGCCCATCATTCCCTAGTAGACGGAGACCATTTTTCTAGGCCCTAGATAAAATCTCAGGCAGGTCCCATAGCTTTCCAGGCCAAAGAATAGTCTTTGATGTTCAAAGTTCAGAACAGTTTAACATTTTAACTCCAACCTAATTCTCATCTGAACACAAGTTGGCCTCAGGCTTGGAGGCCTGCTGTGGAGAATTGGGTGTGGTTAGCTTCTTCTCTCCTCCTTTATTTACCTCTTCTCCAACCTCCTGGCACTTGTATTGACCCCTCAGGGTCAGGGTCACCTTATGGAGAGAGGGGATGAGGGAGCATAGATGCATTCCCGAAAGTCTGATAAGAGTCCCGCTCTGGCCCTGCGCCCACCCCCCCCACCTCGGCCCTGGCCCCGGCCCCACCCTGGGTGATGGCCATGGTATAGCTGCCTCTCTCCAGTGCAATGGCTTCAGGTTTCTCTTCTGTGGTCTCTCTTGCTGAGAACAGCTCTCCTCTGGCCAGCAGTTTGTCTTCCCACCAGCACCAAGATCCCAACTGCCTACCTTTCTTTTGGGGTCCCCTCTCTACTCTAGGAAGTTCCCTTGGGCAAGATCCATTTGTATTAGTCTGTTCAGATTAAGAAAGTTGGAAGAACTAAATTTCTGTTGTTATAAGCCACCCAGTCTATGGTACTTGGTACAGCAGCCCAAGTGGACTAAGACAACACCTTTCCTCCCAGTCTGAATGGTGGGATAGGGAAGCATTAAATGCAACAATTTCTTCTCTCTGAAGATGAAATGGAATAATTTCATCCAGGAATTGCCTGGCTCTTCCTGTTAGGTCTTTGTGAACTGTTTTATAACAAATGTGGATAAAGACTCTGGAGATGGCAATGGCCAGTACCAGATATGTAAGTTACAATATTATTTATAGCTTCTGTCAGATATGCTCAAAACCTCACATGTAGAAACATCTGTTTGCTCTAGGAAATCATCAAAAATTCTACTAACTCAGAAGTAGTGACTTCATTTTGCCCCACAGTGACCTCCTTTTTCCCATATTAGCAATTAATATTAGCATATCATATTAGCAATTGCATTTCTACAAGCAAACCAAAAGATGGCTTTAGTTTATTAATTATTTAACTATGGGAATTAATTAGAGATGGGAAACGTGGTCCAGTTCAACCAGTTGAAAAACAAGCCCTAAACAAGTATATTTTTAAGTGGTGATGATTTGGCCTTAACATTTCCAGGCTTCTAATGAATGGTTAGATGCACATGGTCATAATACATGATGGATGACTAGGAAATCTATCCCCCTGAGGTCAGTGTTGCTTAAGGCCAGCGATTAGTTCTGGGGCTTTTATACACCCACCCCTAGAAGAATGATCTCAGTTGTAATCACCACTGAAATAAAGAAAAATGAAAGTGACTTTATTTAAATACCATTTCAATGGAATAAATAAGGAAGTGGTCTGGCTTTTTTCCCTACCCTTGGAAAATTGCATGACACACAGTAAGCATTCAATGAATATTATTCTTGATGGTGAAAGGAACATGAGGACAATAATGTTAGTGTTCTCAGGACAGGCCATCCCATGGAACCACTCTTGCCCACAAGCGTTGGTTGGAATCACAGTGGTTTACTCGGCAAGCATTTGTGTCAGCGCTGTGCAAGGTGTTGGAAACGGTCCAGTGAGCCAGAAATGGGCTTGCCCCCAAGGTGCTTATCACTACCAGGCACTGACAAGCAGTGTGGTAAGACTCTTGATAGAGGTACTCCATTGGCTCTGGGGCCACCTAAAAATCAGAGAAGACTTTAGGGTGGGATTCATATCCCTAACCTGATAATGAGAATCTGATAATGAGCTAGAGTGGGCCAGGAACAGGAGAAGGACAGAGAGTCCATGGAACTGCTCAGACAAAGGCTAAGAGATGAGAAAGGGCATTGAGGACACAGCCTGATGGGGGAGCAGGAGGGATGACAGGAAAGGAGACGAGAAGCAAGCAAAGAACTCAAGATGAGAGTCCTTGAAGGTCATGTGGAGCAATCTGGACTGTGTCCTAAGGGTCCTAAACACAATCAGAGGGGTGTAAAGTGGAGGAAATGGGTTGCGTGCTCTGATGGGAATGTGTAGAAAGAGTGATTGGCTGCAATGTGGAGAATGGAAGAAAGGGGGGGAAATGAAGTTGAGGAGACTAGTTAGGAGGCTGTTGGGTTAACCAGATGAGAGATAAAAGAACTCAAACTAACATAGGGACAATTGGGAGAGAGAGAAATAAATGGATTTGAAAAATTGAAGAAGCAAAACTGATAGTAGGCCTCAGTGACTGACTAGATTTGGGGAATGTGGCAGAGGGAGGAGCCAGGGACGCCATCGAGACTCTGACCCCTGTGGCCCCGAGGGACAAAAACAGGGATGACGGTGCGGCTCATTGAGAAAGGGAGTATGGTGTGGGAGTGGGCTTGGGGTGGAGGTGTGATTGCAATTTAGGATATCCCCATTCTGAAATGCTGGTGGATATCCATGTGGAGATGACAAGTATGCTGTTGAATTTTCTGTGGATTCTGCAACGAAGAGATAAACGGAACTGGAGCCCACAAAAGATTCTAAGAAATTGCGGTGGAAAATATAAATATCACTAAAGCCAAAGGAAAGCAGTTTCAAGAACACAGTGGTTACCAGTATCAGAGGCTGCTTAGAACTTAAATCAAATAATGCCAGAAAAGCCGCCTTAAATTTTTTTTTTTAAGGACTTTATTTATTTGTCAGAGAGAGACAGACAGAAAGAGCACAAGCAGGGGGAGCAGGAGAAGAGGGAGAAGCAGGCTCCCCACCGAGCAGGGAGCCCGATGCGGGGCTCGATCCCAGGACTCTGGGATCATGACCTGAGCCGAAGGCAGACACTTAACCGACTGAGCCACCCGGGCGTCCCAAAAAGCCACTTTAAATTTTAGCAACAAGATTGTTAGTGATCTTGACAGGAGCTGTATGAGAAAAATGTTGGGAGAGAAGCCAGATTTCAGGAGAACTTCAGAGTGGAGGGTAAGGAAGTGGTGATGGTGAGTGTAGACACCTGTTTCAATATACTTGACTGAAGCCAAAAGTAAACAGGTAAGGAAGTAGGTGGATATTTTAAAATTAGGTTTCATTATTATTCCAGTAATGGGAAGCTAGCAGATCAGGAGAGCACTGCCATGGAAAACATAGTTTGTTCCAGATCCCCAGAGGAAGGGCACACCGGGCCGCACCGGGCCCCGTGGGGGAAGCACCAGGGTCAGTGAGGAGGCAGAGGGAGATGGGGGAAAACACGGGCAGAAGACTTTCTTGTGGATTTTACAGGAAGGCAAGGCAAGGCGGGGTGAGCAGGCTGAGGACTGGCGAGCAGGACCAATTCCAGCAGGCTCTGGAGCAGAGGGGCTCTCGGTAGTTGTCTGGTACCTGGGCCTGGGGTAATTAGGGTAGGAGATGAGTGGGCCAAGTGTATCAGTCCTGTGAGAGCCACATAAAAGAGGTGGGTATGGGTATGGGTTCCGAAATGGCTAGTTTACACAGGACAGGTGAGTAGTTTTTTGTCTCTAGGAATTAGCTAACCTGGAGAGAGGCAGACCCTCCCTGGTCAGCAAGGCCTCGGATGCCAGAGCATCAAGAATACAGAATGATGAAACTGTAGTTAATCCATTAGAAAGAAATGTGGAAACAAAGGGGGGCATTGTTTTGGGGATGGGAGAAACTTGAGCTGGTTTCAGTGCTGATGGAATGAAGCAATAGCAAGAGAGACAGCAGGAAGGAGAAGGGACTAGAACGGAGCAAGCCCATCAGGGAGAGCCTTAGCACTGACGGTGGCGATGAGCAATCTCTTCAACTACGGTGGAGGGAGCTGATGAAAGGATGGTGGAAGAAGGGTGTGTGGCAAAAATTTGAGAGAGTTTCTCTCCAGTGGCTTCTATTTTCTCTTAAAAAGTAGAAGAAAAATTCTCCCACAGAAGACTGACTAAAAATACAGATAGATGGATGCCAACGTTATGGCCACACATTTTCTCCAAATGTGGTTTCGCTTATAAGTAAAAAACATGACAAATCAACCTTGTCATTCATTCTCTTTCCTTCCTTTAAGAGGTAGGTCTTAACTCCCAGCCACCGACTATAGGCCCAGGGCAGGCTTTAGCCGAGCTCCATGAGCAGCAAGGGGACCGTCACGGCTGTTGACGAGTCCTGGGCACCACCTCAGATCATCGGTGTGATGGCTCTGTGCTCAGAGAGCCTCCAATCGCTGGAACGTTGGGGAAGGACAGAGAAAGGAGGGCTCCTGAAGCCCAGGAGGATCTGGTGGCCCAAGGAAAAGCTTATTGAAGAAGTGGGGCTGACCTCAGGAAGCAGAGACCAAGGGGAAGGAAAAAAGAACCCAGAGGTAGAAGTCCGGAAAGGGCCAGCACAGTCGGCTCTTAGACCAGGACAAACAGTGCAGTGTATCTAGAAATTGAAGATGAACGCTTGTCCTTTCTCTCTCCCTCCTTCTCTCTCAGGTTTATGTTTGTTTTATGATTCTTTAGACCATTTTCTATATTCACTGGCTTCAATAAAGCACCAACCTGCTTTATAGCCCAAGTGATTATTTCTTGTTACTTAGTTGCTTTCATAATATAGTCACAGAAAGCTGAAGCTGCCTCAGACCCCCAGGCCCCACTTCCCTGTGTACCTTTATACAGGAAGGGGACTGTCTACCCCACACAGCTGATATGAAGACTTCAGGTAGCCCCACATGGGCCCTAGACCCCATCCCGGAGTGTGCATCAGGAGGGCCCTCACCTAAAAGCAGCGTTCAAGATTCTGCTTTGCTTTGACATTCTCAACAATCTGCTCTCCAAATCAACCACGTGATAAAGTGGTGGCAGTGAGCCACCATTATTTGCCAAAATGGCCAGGCCTCCCACTGGATCTTGAGGAGGAAGCAGAGAAGCTTTTCCCATTTCCATGCTCTGCCCCTACTCTGAGGATCAGGTTTGTCTCTACCACAGGGAGGGGAGTCCTTGAGAGGCCACCTGATCTGTCACCAGCACCAAGCCCTCCCCCAACACACACAGGCTCCCTAAACTGTTGCAAAAGAAGAGAGGCTCAGACCCGCTTTGGTAAAACCTCCGGTTAAAAAGATTTCATAAATTTCCACAGTGACTATTTCAAAACCAAATAACGTTCTGATTTTGCCAGCCACTGAAATGAAAGTAGAGAAGGAAAGTGGAGGGCAATGGGGTGCAGAGAGATAAGGAGGGGAGCACCACTGCCAAAAGGGAAAACAGGAAACAATTATTTAGAGGGAGAACCAAACAATAAAAAGGTTTAACTGACCCCTAAATTAAGAATTTTGTATGAAAGTATAAAGTCATCTTTTTTCTCCCCTTTATTACCATGTTTGGGAAGAATGAAGAATGAAATGAAACCTACGGCAGCACTAGAAATGTAGCTGTTGGAGAGATGTTTCCTTGTTAAAAAACAAATAAACACGAAGAGATTGCTCGTGGCCACAGTCAATGCTAAGGCTCTCTAGGTCCCTTGCTGACCAAAGTCAACAGATATTCATATCAGATTTGAGTAGACTGTCCCCTCGGGATTTCCAGCTCACACCCCCTGCTTTCATGACTACTTCTCCACTTCTCTCTTTGCCTAAAGAGGGGTCAACACATTTAGAAATCCTCTCTGTGCCTGGAATTTTCATGTTCTCTGACTGCCCTTGACCCAGGGCCTCTGATTTAAACACAGCTGTTCCAAAACTTCCCACCAGCTCTGTTCTCTCCCTGCCCCAAGCTGCCCACCTCTTCCTCTCCCTCTGAAATGAAAAGTAGATCGTGCTCTTCCTGGCTGATTTGCTGGAGTGTCTCAGCCAAGACAATTCCCTGTAGACATTATGGCAGAGAGTATGGCCCAAATCCCTCCTATTTCTCAGTCTAATGAATGGAAATGTCTCCCCTCCCCGCCGGCAGGAGTAGCCACTGTGAATCATTTACTGCCTTGAGACAGACCATCTGTCTGGAGCAAGAGCGGGGGCAGTGGTGTGCTGGACCTTACCTCACTTAGGAGACCAGGATGGATTTGAGAGGCCCTTGAGTTCATGGAAGTTGGGAGGAGAGAGTTTTAATTTCATTCAAAAATGGTGGCCACTGGGTGCTGCTACCCATAATGAAGACGCAGAGCCCTAAGGTCACAGACTTTCCCCTCAGCTTGTTTTATGGGCTGCGGGGCTTCTGTGGCCGTACTGGCAGCTGTAGAGAGAGCTGTGTAGGTTCCCTGCGTTACTGGAAGTGTCAGACCATCCCCGGCTGTGCCCACATGGACGCCGGAGCGCCAGGAGAGCAGTGCTGGGCAAAAATCACCGCACTCTTCAGTTGCCCTTTTTCCTCTCTCATTTTTTCCTAGTGCACAGATAGTCGATTTTCCAGAGGTTAAATATCCTGATGACATAATTCCAGACAGAGGTTTGAAGAGTTCGATTTTCATTAGTCCAGTTTCTTGTCCTACTTTGTAAAGTCTCATCGGGGTTTCTGCAACCGCTCATATGGCGCTAAAACTTTTTTTAGTATAATAAACCAATTGTTTATTGCACACTTAATGTTTGCCAAGCACTTCCTAAACAATATAACCAAGCATTAAAAGTAGAGTCTTTGCTCTCTGAGAGTGACAGCCAAGTTGGAAGAGAAGACCCTAGAATGCTGAATTGCCTGAGAACAATACAGGGTGACTTGCAAGCAGATGCCATCTTGATTTGTGACGAGAAGTGCCAAGGCTGTCCCCAGAGGCATGAAATCACTGCAAGCTAGGGGTCTGGGTGTGGGTGTGTCCTAACTGGGAGGCAGGGGCCTCAGATGAGGCTGTCCTGACTGAGTGTTGCCTCCACCACTTACTAGCTGTGTGGCTTTCGAAGTCTCGGTTTCACTTCTGTTAATGAGGACAATAATAGCACATACCTCGTAGAACTTTCATGAGGATTAAAGAAGATCGAGTATACGAGAGCCTGGCATGCAGAGAGCACTCAATAAATGCTAGTAGGATTATTCTGAGCAGGGCCCTGGAGGATGGGTAGGACTTGGACAAGCAGATGGGTGGAGAAGGGAGAGTCCAGGCTTTGAGGCCATCTGGAGTGAAGATAATGGGAAGGAAGTGCTGTGATAAAACGGATGTGAGTTCTGATCCCGGTTCTCCTATTTTCTGGTCATCTGGGGCAAGAACGCTCTGTGCCACAGCTTCCTCATCTGTTAACAAAGAAAATAATAGTAGTTGCTGTGTAGGGTTGTAGTGAGGACTACATGTGGTGATGTATTGTAAATGCTCAGCATACTCTCTTGGAAGGCAAACGTCGGGGACTGCTGAGCCAAGGTGACTCTGGGCAGAATGTTTAGGGAACAAGAGTAGAAGACCCACTTTATGAGCATCTCACTCTGTGCACTTCAGTTTCTTTTAAATGTTTTAGTCAATTCAATTAAAAAAAAAAATCTCAAAACGCATATGCAGAAAGAGATCAGTCCAGAGCCTGGTACATAGTAAATACAAAATGGGAAGCAGCCGTTATGTGATGATTGCTGCAATATACTAACGCATTCCACATGGGATAAGACCACATTCTTTCTCACCTGCAAAAAAGAAAGAGTGCAGAATAAGCTCAAGAGATAGACTCCATCAAAGCAATATTTTGCAAAACAAATGCTGAAATCACGTTTAGCCTTCTGAAGGAAACAAACCGATGTTCGAGTACTTAAAGTAATTTTAGCATCTATTTTATAACACTTAATTGACCCAATTACACTTTTTTTCCCCCTCTAAGCATTTAAACACCCCCAGGAGGATTTCTGCTTGCTTCCTCTGCCCTTTAACTATTAAGGAATATGCCTTAAAATAAGAAATTTATGTTTACTTTAAAAATTAACTCATAGTTTGTGTTTTTATCCACATCACACCCCTTTGACACTATTCTGAGTTACTGAGAGTAACTCAGAAGTTGAATGCTTCAGAGCTGTCCATCAGTGTTTCTTCTCCATACTTTGGGCTTAAACTGACATTTACTTTCTTTTCCTGCCTTTTTTTCCTTCTTATCCATCATCTCTGGTTCCTTTCCCATGCACAGTGATCCTGTGGATCAGCTTGGGAGGTTCTCATTGGCAGATCTACAGCCTTCTGAGCAAAGACATCAATTCTAAAAGGCTTCCCTGATTTCTCCAGAGCCCCCTGGGCCAGGAGATTGACTAATGAGCTCTGAGTACCCCAGGCTTTGCTTTCCAGGCTTGGCTCAGAGCTCAGCCTCCCCCTGGGCACTCACACTCACCCAGTTTCCCATCACGCATCATCTTCCGGGGACCTGGAGGGACTCACTGACATTCAGCAACTGCCAGGAGCTCGGTTACTCCAAGGCTCCATGGGAGGCATGTAAGGGAATCTTCCTGTGTTAAACCATTTGTTGATTTCTTAAAAATCTGACCACTTTACATTTTGTGTTAATCATCAGAGGGCCTTGCCTTCCTTCAGTTAAACTCAACCTATGACTCTTTCCTCTCACCACCGGAAATCTATTGTGTAGCGAATATGCTAACGTGGCTTAAATTCCAGAGTACAAGTACGAGAAGCAAAGAGGAAACAATCTCAGCAAAACCTGTGTCCTTGAGGTTTCATTTTTAAATTCTAATTTTTCTGAGTCATTGGCAATATTTTTCTAGAAGTAGATTTTAACTTTTTAGATTGGCGGTTGTTTCTCCATCTGGCTTTTCCACTTTCAAATTCATTAGGAACAAAGCTGAAGTCAAAATGCTCCCAGCTCTTCAGTGGCAGCTTGATTAACGCTCTTCATCCAAGAAATAAAAGTAAAAGTGATTTGAATAGAGGAAAAGATGTACAGAAAATATACTCAGAACATCATACTTTCCCAACTTCCTGCTGTTTGCCTCACAGAGGAGAACAGATCCCACATTCCTCCTCCTTGCCCCCAAACACTTCTCTGGAAATTCTCTTGTATGAGAGCCAAGGATACCCCATATTTAGAGCCTGACATGTGAATAAGGGCAAATGATCACTTTATTTTTTTTTATTTATTTATTTTTAAAGATTTTATTTATTTATTTATTTGACAGAGAGAGACACAGTGAGAGAGGGAACACCAGCAGGGGGAGGGGGAGCAGGAGAAGTAGGCTCCCCACAGAGCAGGGAGCCCGATGCGGGACTCGATCCCAGGACCCTGGGATCATGACCCGAGCCGAAGGCAGTCACCTAACCGACTGAGCCACCCAGGCGCCCCAAATGATCACTTTAAACAGAGCAAGATGAGGAGCTATTATTTCTTCCAGATGGATAGGGAGTCATTTTCAAAGAAATAAAGACACTGATTTCTTTGGGGTCTTGTCAATAACAGTTCAAAGTTTGCATTATCAGAGGAAGAGAGAAGCTTCCTCTTCTAGGAAAAGCTGGTAGACCTAGTGACGGGAACTCAGAAGATTTCTCTGTAAAGCTATGAATTAATGAAGGTTAAGCTGCAGGGCCCCTCGCTTACCCAGGCCCCTACGAGTGCTGGGAGTTCATTGCTGGTGGGAAGGGGAGGGCAGGTTGTAATCAGGAAGCTTTTCTTTGTAAGCATTTCTGGTAAATTGCCTAATCTCAGAAGGAAAGGACTCAAATCTCCATAGCGCCAGGAACTTGTTGTGATTAATTTTCTCTTTACGTATATTTATTTTTATACAATTTTTATATTCATAATTTTGTATCATTTTCCTTAAAGAGAGTGCCCCAAATTGTATAAGCTCCAGGACCCACAAAATCTGGTTTACTATTATATAAGAGTGAATCATTTTTCACTATAATTTATTGCCTGGTTTTCTTAATTGGTGGCTTCTTTTTAATTTTAAAAACAGTTATTATAGTATAATCTTTCCTTCACTCAGCCAAGCCATGGAATGCAAATTTAGAGAAGTGTGTGTGTTGGTGGGGGAGGGGAACAGTGATATGAGGGCTTCTGAAGACAGGACTTTCTTTTTCTTCTAGAAGATGGACTCTTAGGTTTTTTTTTTTCTCTCACTGAAACATTGAAATGTCTTAAATTGGCAATGTGTTTCTGGCTTTCCAAAGTTATGAACACACACTGACATTTCAAAGAAACCACCGCCCACCCTTCCCCTGAGTAGAATTTGCTATAATGAAAGATGCTATTAGAAAGAGCTTATCATTGGATCTCCTGTAAAGATACGGTTGACCACACTATTCAGCATTTCACACTGTCCCATTGCAGAGGACTCCCTAAAGCATTTGTCTGGTCTTAGTACCAAGAATAACTGACTTATTTTGGGCCACTGGCCTGTTTATCTTATCAGCTATGTGAACGGCATAACCAGAGGCGCTCTCCACTTTGAGTTGGTTGCTGGTGAGCCTGGAGTTGAGTTTGCCGCTCAATCGTGCCTGGTGCTTATGGCACGCTTTTATAGTCATCTTCCTGGCTCTGTTTTATGTTGTCTTTTTTTCCCCCTTTATTTCTAATAATTGTTCATGCTATACAGTTGGATTTTATATCTCCTTTCTCGAGAGAAGCGGGATATGAATTAATACAACATTCTAAGCATTCTGGTTATAGTTTTATTACAGGTATATGAATTTGAAGCAAAAATTCTTTACTAAACACACCAAAAAAATAAAAGGATTTTGAAGGGAAAGTAATTGAGATATGTAGCATCCTTCTTGTTTGCTCCCACTTCCCCCTCTTCACATTCATACTTCCGCTGGCTCACCAAGAGTGTTAGGTGTGCCTTTTGCATCATCCCAGTGTTACGTATTTAACATCAAAGGGCACTAATGGTGGCACTTCTTTCTAACTCCTCCTTGCCACACTCAGAATTTATCCCCCCCCCCCGTACCCCCATTCCTGAAAGGTCCCTGACGCTCTGAGAGTAGTTACCAAGATCCAGATTGTACTCAGGATATAAATTAAATGCACTCAGGGCAGATGGATACAAAAGAAATTTCAGGGAAGGTTCTCAAAAGTCTGAAAAGGGGGGGCGCCTGGGTGGCTCAGTCATTAAGCGTCTGCCTTTGGCTCAGGTCATGATCCCAGGGTCCTGGGATCGAGCCCTGCATTGGGCTCCCTGCTTGGCGGGAAGCCTGCCTCTCCCTTTCCCACTCCCCCTGCTTGTGTTCCCTCTCTCGCTGTGTCTCTGTCAAATAAATAAATAAAATCTTAAAAAAAAAAAAAAAGTCTGAAAAAGGGTGGGAGGACATTCTGGCCCTTGGGAGAACATCACAAATAATTAAGACAGAAAAGAGATCTGACTGTGGGAGTGGTGGGCCCAACCTCCCCAACCCTCTGCAAGACTTCAGCTATCGTTGTGGGGACACTGGACCTCCTGGAAGAAGCAGACAAAGAGTGATATGCCCCAAGGGTTAACTCTGCTAGGGTTAATCCTGAAAGGGACAGTCTTCTTCTGGACTAGTCTGAGGAATTTAATAGCCTTCATCTTTTTTTTTTTTTTTTTTTTTGAGCGAGACAGAGAGAGTGCGCACGTGCAGGCAGGCGGGAAGGTACGGAGGGAGAGTCTTAAGCAGGCTCCATATCCAGCACAGAGCCTGACATGGGGCTCGATCTCACGACCCACGACCTGAGATCATGATCTGAGCTGAAATCAAGAGTCAGAGGCTTAACCAACTGAGCCACCCAGGCACCCCCAATAGCTTCCATCTTAAACTTCTAATCACTCAGGATCTCAGATTCAGGTCAGAGTGACAACTCAATCTAAGGGAGAGGTATTACCATTATTCTACATTTCTAGTTCTGATGGCCTTTGCCCCAAATGCCCCTCCCATGTCATATTCAGCTCTCAAACTGCCCTCCTATAGCATCCCCCACCCCTCTGACTTCACTGTCCTAGAAGCCCTCTCATTGATAATGCTGACCTCATTCCTCTATTTCAATCAGAGATACGTTTCTTAGACTTTTCCTCCTATTCCTAAAAAGAGGGGGTGGGTTGACTGTAGGTAAATTTGAAATTCTACATGAATCAGGATGATGTAAGGGTTTTATTTCCACCCACAAATTGAAATGAATACTACTGAATTATGTCACCTAAGAAAGGAAAGTCAGCATTCAAAAGTACTCTAAGACTCAGACGAAGAGCAATACTGAACTATGTGTCTTAGTCAATTTGGGCTTCTATAACAAAGTCCCATAGACACGGTGGCTTATAAACAACAACTTCATTTCTCATAGTTCTGGAGGCTGGGAAGTCCAAGATCAAGGTGTTGACAAATCTGGTGTCTGGTGAAAGCCCACTTCCTGGTTCATCCGCTCAGCAACTAAGGTTGCAGACACCCAAACTGTGACTATGACAGACATATTTCTTGCCTCCCAGTATTCATTCCCCCACATTTTCCTTTGCTAATACAGTCCCATTTGGTTCACATATTAGATAACCACGTGTTTCAGAAACATAGGGCTCTTCCCCGTTCCAGGGATGAATCCGGATTAGTCTAGGCTGGTCATGGTATGCTCTTCTTACCAAGGCTAGCATAGGATTATGAAGCAAATGAGGAAGGGAATCTGTCAGGGGACTTCTTGCAAGAGTTTACATCATCCTTGGCACATGAGGAAGGGACATGCCTCTTCCCCTCTTCCAGCCTTAAGACACAGTGAGCTATGGCAGCTGTGTTGAGAACATGAGGGGGTGTACCTGAGAATAAACTGAGGATGGCAGAACAGAAAAGTGGAAAGAACCTGGCTCCTTGATTACATTTTTGAGCCTTTGAACTAGTCAACTCTGGAGTCCCCGGGTTTCTCACATTTTAATGAAAAGTAATACAATTTTCCTATTATTTAAACTATATTCAGTTCTGTTTTCTGTTACTTAAATCAAAAGCATATTCATTGGTATAATAATCAAAAATACAAGAACAACAACAACAGCAAAAAACCCAACACTCAACATTCACCCTGGTGAGAAGAGCTAAGAGGATGAGTGTTGGGAACAATTAAGATTCCCAGCAAGGCCAAATAGCACCAACTTAATGTTTTATAAACATCACCCTCGACAATTTATCGTTTTCATTATGATTCCTTTGCTTAAACTTATACATGTTATTCAGTAGTTTTCCCCGAGTTTTTTTTTTTTAAAGATTTTTTTAAATTTATTTATTTATTTGAGAGAGAGAGAATGAGAGACAGAGAGCACAAGAGGGGGGAGGGTCAGAGGGAGAAGAAGACTCCCCGCTGAGCAGGGACCCCGATGTGGGACTCGATCCCGGGACTCCAGGATCATGACCTGAGCCGAAGGCAGTCGCTTAACCAACTGAGCCACCCAGGCGCCCTTCCCCGAGTTGTTTTATACTCGCTGCTTTTATTCGGAGGCGGAGACAGCTAATTATACTCTAGAACAGGAGTTAGTAAACTTTTTTTGTAAAGAGCCAGGTAGTAAATATTTTATGCTTTGTCGGTCACATGTCTCTGTTGAAAATTCTTCTTAACTCTGCCATGATCGCTACAAGAGTAGACATAGACATTACAAAAATGAACAAAAGTGGCTGTGTTCCAGTCAGACTTTTTTTATGGATGCTGAAATTTGAATTTCATATACTTTTCGCCTGTCACACAATATTATTCTTTTGACTGTTTTCAGACATTTAAAAAAATGTAAAAACTGCATAAATGACTACATGTAAAATTGGGGAAACCTGAACAAAAATCAATAGATTATATCAATGTCAACATCCCGGTTATGATGTAGTTTTTAAGATGTCATCACTGGGGGAACCTAGAGCATACATGGAATCTATCTCTCTGTATTCCTTTTTTTTTTTTTTTAACCTTGGTAACATACACATAACATAAAATGTATCATTTTAACCATTTTTAAGTTTATAATTTAGTGGCATTACACCACTACCCATCTCCAGAATATCATCATTCCAAAACGAAACAGCATCCACTTAAGAAAAATTCCTCATTCTTCCCTTCCTGCAGCTCCTTTTTAGTCTTTATGAATTTGACTATTCTCAATACCCTAGAATAAGTGGAACCATGCAGTATTTGTCCTTTAGTGTCTGGTTTTCGAGGTTTACCTGTATTCAAGCATATATCAGAATTTCATTCCTTTTTAAAGATTTTATTTATTTGTTTGTTTGTTTGTTTGCTTATTTGAGAGAGAGAGCGAGAAAGAGCACAAGTGGGGGAAGGGACAGAGGCAGAGGGAGAGGCAAAGAATCCCAAGCAGAGTTCTCACTTAGCACGGACCTGGACGCGGTGGTTGGGGCTCAATCCTACAACCCTGAGATCACGACCTGAGCTGAAACCAAGAGTCAGATGCCTAACCAACTGAACCTCCCAGGTGCCCCCAGAATTTTGTTCCTTTTTAAAGCTGAATAATGTTCCATGGTATGTATATCCCGCATTTTATTTATCTTTTTACCCAGTGATGGACATTTGAGCTGTCTTGGCTATTGTGAATAATACTGCTGTGATCCTAAGTATACTAATGTATGGTCAAGTCCTTGCTTCTCATTCTTTTGGATATATAACTAAAAGTGCAATTGTTGGATCATGTGGTAACTCTGTTTTTGGTTTTTGGAAGAGCCCCCATAATGTCTTCCATGGCAGCTACACTATTCTACATTGTTACTGCCAGTGCATAAGAGTTCCAGTTTCTCCACATTCTTGCCAACACTTGCTGTTTTCTGAGTTTTTTTCCCTGATTTTTCATAGCCATCCTAATGAGTGTAGGTGGTCTCTTGCTGGGTTTTTTTTTTTTTTTTCCTCACTGTGGTTTTGATTTCCATTTCCCTAATGATTACTGATGTTGGGCATCTTTTCAAGTACTTATTAGCCATTTTTATATCTTCTTTGGAGAAATGTCCATTCAAGTCCTTGCCCTTTTATTTTTAAGACAGAAAGAGTGGGGGAGGGGCAGGGGGAGAGAGAGAATTCCAAGCAGGCTCCACCCCCAGCACGGAGCCCAATGAGGGGGAGGTGTTCAGTTTCGCAACCCTGAAATCATAACCTGAGCTGAAATCAAGAGTTGAATGCTCAACTGACTGAGCCACCCAGACGCCCCATCCTTTGCCCATTTTTTAATAGGATTATCTGGGGATTTTTGTTGTTGAGTAAGAATATATATTTTGGATATTAATCACTTATCAGGTACATGATTTGCAAATATTTTCCATTTCTGTGAGTTGCCTTTTCACACTTTTGATAGTCCTTTGATGAACAAAACTTTAATTTTAATAAATCCAGTTCATCAACTTCTTTTCTATATTCTTATAACTGTGTGTGAATCTACAGTTACCTCAAATTTAAAAGCTGAGTCAATCAGACAAAATGTACAAACCATTCTTAGCTCACGGATCATACAAAAACAAGCAGCATTTGGCCCAAAAGCAGTTGTGTGCCAACCCATGCTACACAATAGACATTGGAGTTATTGCCACTGTTTCTCTGAATTCAGAAACACCATCTAACTAAGCCCTCAACCTGCTCCTTACCCACTACTCTGGGGGCTCAAGAACTCAAAATACTTCAGCCACATGTATTGCTATGTATATGAATATATGTATGCACACGGTTCCATCTTATTCCAAATATCAAGGGATTGTTTTAAAAAAGTGGCTGCCCTTCCATATTTAACTCTAAGATGCCAAACACCCAAGGTTTTTAAATGCCTCTTGAAAGCTTTGCTCTTACTATATCTATTCTATCCATTGCCTTGAAATTTTTAGGATTTTTAAGATTTGAAAATTTAGGATTTAGTATTGAAACCTTTGCCAAGTCACTACCAGCTTTCCTCCCCTCCTGTGACGACCCCTCCCCCACCACACCTTTACCCAGACCTCAGCGGGGTCTCCCAGGTAGCCTCTCCTATTGTGTAAAAGCTCTGATTGTCAGAAAGTTCTGATAGCCCTGCATTCCAAGGAGGGTTTTGAATCCCTTTTTAAAATTGAGCACAGTGGGACCCCTGGGTGGCTCAGATGGTTATGGTTAAGCATCTGCCTTTGGCTCAGGTCATGATCTTAGGGTCCTGGGATCTAGCCCCATGTTGGGCTCCTAGCTCAGCAGGGAGCCTGCTTCTCCCCCTGCCTCTGCCTCTCCCCCTGCTTGGGCTCTCTCTGTCTCTGTCTCTCTCTCTCAAATGAATTAAAAAAAAAAATCTAAAAGAAATAAATAAAATTGAGCACAGAGCCTTGTTCAAAGGTTTTCATAATGGTAATGTTCTAGTCCTGAAATAAGGAGATGACTGCATACTTTGCCTTATGTGCTAGAATTTATCTTAATGTTACATGAGTTCTTTTTTATATATTGAGTATTTTTATAATAACAAATCTTAAGAGGAGCAATTCATCATTCTTGTTTCTATTAGAAATATTGTTATATAAAAGGCCTCCGTGCAAACTATCTCAGGGCTGTTTGGGGGATAGAAGAGAATATCTCCAAGGCTACAACCCAGCCCCCGGCCCGTTCTCCCCGGCAGTCCAGCAGGCTCCCCACAGTCATACACGCCCCCCCCTCCCATCTCTTCTCCACACAGCAGCCAGACTCATTTTTTTTTTTTTTAAAGTGCTATCTGATTATGTCCCTCTCCTGTGTAAAACATTTTAGTAGTCTTTCATCAGTCTCAGAATAAAGAGCAAAATGCCTACCATGGCCCACGAAGCCCTGCACTGAGTATGTTCTTGCCTTGTCTTATTGTCTGCCCCTGCCCTCCATGCTCCGAGTCCTTAGTTCCTCCCATCTGTCATGCTCTCGAAGGTGCCATTTTGTCTGTCAGAACACACTGTTTCCACCGCACGCACCACTCCCTACCAGGGGTATATGTTTTCATTTCTCTTAGGTAAATACCTAGAAGTGAGATTGTTACGTTATATGCTAAGTATGTGTTTAACTTTATAAGAAACTGCCCAGTTGTTTTCCAAAGTAGCCGTACCAGGAATGGACAGCAATGTATGAAAGTTCCAGTTGCTTCAAGTCCTTGCTAGCGCTTGGCATTGGTAGTCTCAGTTATATGCTATATATATATATATTTTTTTTTTAAAGATTTTATTTATTTATTCATGAGAGACAGAGAGAGACAGAGCGACAGAGGCAGAGGGAGAAGCAGGCTTCCCACCGAGCAGGGAGCCCGGTGCGGGACTCGATCCCGCGACTCCAGGATCATGACCTGAGCTGAAGGCAGTCGCTTAACCAACTGAGCCACCCAGGCGCCCCTATATGCTATATTTTTAACAAATCATATAATGATATCTGGTGATGAGGTTCTGTGAAAATGCATAGAGGATGAGTAACTCCTTTGAATTCATTTCAGTGAGAGCGCTTGGTCTCCCCCTCCAAGCCTTCATAGTAATAACCTTTCGCCAAGCTGCTGTGAAAGCACAGGGGGATTTAACATGCTTAACCACAGAGATTGTTTTTCAGACCGAATTGATGAAGTACAGCAGCTTCAAAGTCTTACCTTAACATCTCTATAAAGCCCTGAGCACAACTTGTCTGTTGGAATCAACGTGGTGAGTGTGAAGGTCACATGTGTGGAAATGTCACAAAGGGTGTGAAGACTTCCGGGAACGGAAATACTTTTGAAGGTTGGTTAACATATTTTCCAGATCAACTTCAGGTTTAACTCCCCAGAAGACTACCAGTGAATTCTTTTTTTTTTTTTTTCCTTAACACAAAATCTAAATGTTGATAAACACGGGAAGATGCCGTTCCTTTGGTGACTCTAGTTTGCAGTACTGAGTATAAGTGTGGCTAATATTACACCAATTAAAAGGCTGACATGCACATCGCTTGGGGTGTTTTATAGACAATTTGCTTTTTATGTCATCAGAATATTCCAGTGAGAATGTTTTTGACTCAGAGGTAGTAGAAGCCTGGCTCTGGAGCTGGCCTTTGCTAAGGTAACATATTAATGAGTCATCAGAAGCTATAAATAGAACTCAGCATGAACTTCTGTCCACAAGTACACCACTGTTCCCACAAAAAGAGCTTTTACTAATGACAGAACATGGTCTGCGTGCCACTGTTGCAACTAAGGGGGGGTGGACCTAGATAACCACAAACTTGTGGGAAATGTAACTTGAGGTATGATTTGCCAAGATGTCATTAGGTACTTTCTTGGTCTCCCTTACAGGCAGGGAAGAAGCTCTTGTATTGTTTCCTTAGGGATCGTCATTATGTAGGCCAGCCAAGATATTCAATCTCTCTCACATGATAAATCCCAGACAATAACTGCCTTAAGGCAGTTAGTTATCTTCTTTCTCTTTGTCTCTTACCCCTTTCCTCCCCAGCATATAGTATACTAATCATATAGAACAATAACGTTTGCATAGGAGGGCTCCATAATTATTTATTGAATGCATAGATGGATGGGTAAGCATGTTAATTTTATGCCTCCATATAATACTCTGGCATTTTGACCTTTCATATATACAAGTCAATAGAGTCAAGTCAATTTCCTATGTAATATGCAGTATGTTCCCCCATCCAAAAATATATCTCCACGAGACTCCCTACCATGTTTCCTCACACTTCTGCCCTGTTCATTTCTTGAGGTAACAGTGGGGACAGGATAGTGGGGATAGGATAAAAAACCACCTGCAAGTAGAGAGAGGGTGAACATGTTAAGATTCTGCCATTCACCATACCTTAAGTCCAATTTCACACCAGTTCTAAAGGGAAGATAGGATACAGGAAAAAGAAGATTGAGGAAAGAGGAGTGGTCAGAAATGGTCTAGTACATAGTCTTGCTGAGGTAGACAGCCACAGAACTCTCCGCCCTGGGAGTCTATAAAGGCACCAAGCTCTAGGGGAAGAAGTCCAGGAAGGAAGTTAAAGAGGCAGCCAAGCCAGTTATATTCCCTACGAAATTCCCCCTGGTTGTCCCTTCTCCTCATGACTAAGTCTGTAGTATCTGCCCCTGGGCCTACATCAGCCTGGGAAAACAGGGGAGGCAGGAAAGGCAAGGTGTATGTAAAGGGCTGTAAATTCCTTTTTGCTCATGGTCAGATGCAGTCTGGGTGGATAGGAAGTTCAGTCCGTGATCTCTTTCTTACCAGTTCCAGTTTGAACTGTAACCTCCTTGTGGTCCCACCCCCAGTTCCCACACCTCTCCTTTCCCCTCCCCCACATCATACAAAATATCTTTCCTCCAGGCCATCCTTCCACCTGTGCTTTATTTTAAGTGCAGTCTTGTCTGCCTTTCTCATCTTCATGTTTCAGTTCATGAGACCTAATAGGGAAAAGGCAATGATGTCCAGGCAAGTGGAGAAGACAAGTGTCAAAAATTCTGCAATATTGACACCAATTTATCTAAAGAGGCTTCCATTCCAGGGAGAAAGGAAAAGGTAGAGAAAAGACTCCCCTGGCAGACTAGGGCAGTGTCCTCTGGAGCTAGTAATAAGAAGGCCAAAGTATGTCTTTTTCAGGTTCTAAGACTCAGTCCTCCCAGAGATGCGCAGAGCTTGGGATGACACTTGCCTTTCAGAAGGACTCCGCGAAGCTCACTGGGGTGGTGGCTTAGGGAAACCCTAACGGACTGAACTCAACTCTAAGCTCCAGTTCCCAACCACCTTCTTCCGTTGGCTTGTTCCCTCATTGACAAAGCAGCTGGGAACACACGACTCCCGGAAGAGGAAGGTGTTCGTGTAGGAGGATCCTCTGGTTTCAAAGGTGACCAGAAATACAAGTGACACAGGAAAGACAAAAACAGAAAGCATAAGGATATAGGGATGTCGATGAAGGAAACAGAGCCCAAAGCAGGATTTGAATGGGTAATGGAGGACCAGAGAGACCCAGAGGATCTTCTCTCTCTCCCTCCACTTGAGTGTTTACAGCAAAAGATAAACCCAGAACTAAGGTCACTTATTTCACTGTCCTATGCTTTTTTTAATCTCACAACACTGTCTGGCTGTTTTGGCTCATATCTGCAGGGCTAGCCATACTCTGGCACAGTCAAGGTTATGAATATAAGGCCGTCTGTGGCACATCTTGTGTCAGTATAATGAGGGATGATCTATTCAAATGTTGCAGTAAGCAGTTGTATCTCTACTGGTGAAAAGTAAAAACCCCAGGGGGGTGGGAATTGATAGCCAGCCAATACCAAGCATCCAAAATTATTCTGTAAAATGTCTCAGCAGACTCTACAGCTGGCATGTCCTTGGTAATCCTCCGTGAGAAGAATCTCAGCCACACTGCTTGACTCCAGGGGAAGCTGGACCCGGGCTTGATGTTAGTTCCTTAGACTGGTTAGACCAGAGCAGAATTGTGATGACCTAGAATTCTGCATCCATTCAAACCAGGAGCAACCTCCAAGAGGGCGCTTAAACTACGGGTTTACCTTCTAACCACCAAGACTCATTAAGACTCCCCAAACTTTCTAAAGAAAATTCAGTTTGTTACAGATTCATGAGTTGAAGATAGGGCCCAAGTCTCCGTCTGTTATCCTGAGGCCAGCCTCTAACAAGTACAGACGTCGTGAACGTGAAGCCCACCCAGATACAGCCCCCCCAGACCAGGACTTCCAAACATCAGAATCACCTGAGGAGCATCTTTTTTAATTGAGGTAAAATTTATATAATGTGACATTCACTGTTAATTTTAAAGTGTACAGTTCAGTGGCATTTCATATATTCACAGCGTGTATATCCATAGCCTGTATCTCTTTCTAAGACATTTTCATCACCCTAAAAGGATATTCTGTACCCATTAAGAATTCATACCTGGGAAGAAATTGGAGAGGGAGGGGCGCCTGGGTGGCTCAGTCGTTAAGCGTCTGCCTTCGGCTCAGCTCATGGTCCCAGGGTCCTGGGATCAAGCCCCTCATCAGGCTCCCTGCTCCGCGGGAAGCCTGCTTCTCCCTCTCCCACTCCCCCTGCTTGTGTTCCCTCTCTCGCTGTGTCTCTCTCTGTCAAATAAATAAATAATAATAATTATAATAAAAATCTTTAAAAAAAATTTAAAAAGAAATCAGAGAGGGAGACAAACCATGAGAGACTCTGGACTCTGGGAAACAAACTGAGGGTTGCAGAGGGGAGGGGGGGAGGGGGATGGGGTGGTGGTATTAAGGAGGGCACGTGGATGTGATGAGCACTGGGTGTTACACGAAACTGATGAATTGTTGAACACTACATCAAAAACTAATGATGTACTATATGTTGGCTAACTGAACATAAAAAAAAAAAGAATTCATACATGGGGAGCATTTTAAAAGTACATATCCCAAGGCCCCACACCCAAGAGATTGTAATTCAGTGAACATAGAAGTGTTTTCCACAAGATTCCAGGTATCCTGTTCCTAGATATTCTCTTCCCAGAAGAAATGAAAATGTGTGCCCACCAGAGATCTACATATAAATGATTATAGCAGCTTTTACAGTCATTCTAACTTGGGAATAACATAAATATCTCTCAATTGGAGATATAAAAACAAACTGTGATAAATCCTTGTAATGGAATGGTACTCAACAATTCAAAGGAATAAATTTTTGATACAAAAACAAGGATGAGTGGAGCCTGGGTGGCTCAGGCTATTAATTGTCCAACTCTTGATTTCGGCTCAGGTCATGATCTCAGGGTCGTAAGATCGAGCCCTGCATTGGGCTCCATGGTGAGCATGGAGTCTGCTTAAGATTCTCTCTCTTTCTCTGCCCCTCCCCCTGCTCATGTGCACACACTCTCTCAAAAAACAAAACAAAAACAAAAAAAAGGATGAGGGAGCCTGGGTGGCTCAGTCGTTAAGCGTCTGCCTTCGGCTCAGGTCATGATCCCAGGGTCCTGGGATCGAGCCCCGCATCGGGCTCCCTGCTCTGCGGGAAGCCTGCTTCTCCCTCTCCCACTCCCCCTGCTTGTGTTCCTGCTCTCGCTATGTCTCTCTCTGTCAAATAAATAAATAAAATCTTTAAAAAAAAAAAAAAAAAGGATGCATCTTTAGTGCATTATACAAAGTGAAGGAATCCACATTCCATACTGTATTCCATTTATATGACATTCTGGAAAATGCAGATTAGTGGTTTTTTAGAGGTTAAGGGTGGAAAGCAGGTAGTTTTGGGTAAAAAGAGGTAGCACAAGGGAATTTGGGGAGGGATGGTGAAACAGTTTTGTATCTTGACTGTGATGGTGATAATAAGCGTTTGTCCAAATGCATAGAACTTGACATCAAAAAGTGAATTTTACTCTATTTAAAGATTTTTACTTATTTATTTTGAGAGAGAGAGTATGCACGCATGAGAACAGACACACAAGCAGGGGGATAGGCAGGGGCAGACAGAGAGAGAGAAAATTCCAAGCAGTCTCCAGGGCAGAGCACCGAGCCCTATGCAGGGCTCAATCCCACAACCCTGAAATCATGAACTGAGCTGAAACCAAGAGTTGGACGCTTAACCAACTGAGCCACCCAGGCACTCCTTACTTTATTTAAATTTAAAAATAAATTGGAAAACATTTTAAGCCTCCCTGGGTGTTTATGATGTGTAGCCTGTTTGGGAAACGAGTACATAGATAATGCTGGACAACCTAGTTATTCTATAACCCAGTCGAGTTGCACTTTGGACACCGGGGACCAACCAACTTACCATTACTATTTCTCTGGTTATCCTCACAGTATTTGGACAGTTCCACAGACTAGAAGTACAGCAGTAAGTTGCCGTGCCCAAGAGTATGGTATGTATCTGATTGTTGATAGATCACAGGACATGGGCTATGCAGTGGTTTTGTGGCAGTGTTTGCCAAACTAAAATCACCACACCAAATGTGGTGACTTTAGAGCTTTATTTTAAAATATGAGTTATGGGGCGCCTGGGTGGCTCAGTCGTTAAGCGTCTGCCTTCAGCTCGGGTCGTGATCCCAGGGTCCTGGGATCGAGCCCCGCATCGGGCTCCCTGCTGGGCAGGAAGCCTGCTTCTCCCTCTCCCACTCCCCCTGCTTGTGTTCCCTCTCTCGCTGTGTCTCTCTCTGTCAAATAAATAAATAAATAATCTTTAAAAAATAAAAAAATGAAAAAAATTTTTAAAAATATGAGTTATGCTTTATCTCTTAGATTAATTGTAATCAGAATAATATGGAAATCATTTCCAGTAATGGAGATTAGAATGCAACCTATGAATTTTCCAAGAACATCATGTTTCACAACTGAAACATCATATTTAACAAAACATCATGTTTAATAATTTAATTTTATAATCAACCCCAAATCAGAAACCAAAGACAAGTTTTTATATGATAAATCCAACGATCCTAACCAACTCCATTGTAGGTCATTTTGGTTATTTTCCTAAAACTTGATACCTGTTTCACATAAAGGAAAACAATGACAATGACTCTCTCACAGAGTCCTGGATCCCTTTATTTGTGAAAATCTATGGAAAACAAATGAAAATCATGGGCAGATGTTTATGTAGGACACCAGCCCTGTTAGTTGTGAGGCTAGCCTTGTGCTCAATCTCACTTGAAAAAGAAAACACAAACAAAAACCCATATCCTGCTGCGGCTGATCATCTACTCAAACAAGGTGGCTAAAATACAAATAGAAACTCCCAGGTAAAAGAAGAAAAGAAGCAAGAAGTAGGCAATGGTTAGATTCGAAGATAATGCTAATTGCAACTGTGAGACGAAAGGGGGGAAAAACACCACAAAACAAAACATGTAGTGAGATAGATCCTATCTGATGTTTCTATCCCTGTAGAGTATATTTTCTAATTTGCAAATCTCTTTGCTTGCCCTAATCTCTAACTATTTCTAACACTCTTGCTTCCTCATCAGTTTGCAAACCCTAGCTACAGCTCTCTCTGAGGCATTCCGTTCACATTGCTTCTTTTTTTAGAGTTGCTTGTGCCCGAGAGGGAGGAAATGGAGCTACAAGTGTTTCCTTTCCATTCACAACTGGCACTTTCTTGTAGTGGGGGAGGTAGCTGACGGCTAGCAGCTTGCTCCCAGCAGCTTGAGCTAGCACTGAGTTTTCTTTCCTCTAAGCCTCTCTTGAAGTCCTTGTATTATAAATTATTTATAAATTTTATCACAACCTCCAGGAAGCGAGCTGGACCAATTTTCCTGGTGCCAGATGGCTCAGCAGACTTTTCAGATGTTGGTACTCTGTTGGACATCCCAGCTTCTATTGCCCCACACCCCAAAAGTACATCCAGCTAGAAAGCCCATAAAAAGGTCATTATTTCATGTGTTCCCTGCGCAAAACTTCCTCCACAAAGAAGGAGTTTGACCCTTCCCCAAACTGAGAATGGGGAGTGTTCCTTCATCTTTGCCATCTAAGCACCTCTAAGTGGGAAGGAGTATGTACAGATCTGGGCACCTAGCTATAGGCAGGTGTTCAATTATATGTGATCCACATATATATATGACCCATATATATATGATTTAAAATAAAAATAATGTTGGGGAGTTGTACAAATTTGATAGTAAACAATGATTCCTCAGGAAAATTGCCATGTATGCAATATAAATCAGAATTCTTTTGGGTGTAAGTGACAGACCATATGTGAACTAGGTCAGAGAGGGAGAAGGGCATCTATTGGCTCATGTAACCAGGAAGTACAAGGAAAGGAGTGACTCAAGGGCCTGAAACCCCTAGTTCACTTTTCCCCTCTGCCTCTTGCTTCTGCTTTTCTTTTCAAGTGGAGGACAAGGCAGGATTTGGGGACCCACAGTTCAGTCTCACCAGCAAAGAGGAAAGAAAGAATGTAGCATGCATGTGTATACACACACACAGACATTCCGATCATATTTGGAATATTTAGACAGCATATTGGAGCAATGGGGTGGAAAGGACCTCTTCCCCCAAAAGAAGAGGGAGAGCACAGACGTGGTCCCTGTGGAAATTGTTCTGAGCCAGAAATAGATTATTTTTCTCTTGAGGCTTCATATTCTCCAGAATACATTTAGGTCAGTTTAAGAAGCACAGACATATGTCATATGGTATCTCGGACGGCCTCAGACTTGATGGCCTGTGAAGATTTCCCTAGTGAAACACTGTATTTGTTCTCTGATGGGACATTTTGATGGATGGTGAGAGCTTCAGGAATCTGTGGGAGACAAGACAATGAGAAAGAGTTAAAAACCCTTTTTAGAGGGGCGCCTGGGTGGCTCAGTCGTTAGGCGTCTGCCTTCGGCTCAGGTCATGATCCCAGAGTCCTGGGATCGAGCCCCACATCGGGCTCCTTGCTGGGCGGGAAGCCTGCTTCTCCCTCTCCCGCTCCCCCTGCTGTGTTCCCTCTCTCACTGTCTCTCTCTGTCAAATAAATAAAATCTTTAAAAAAAAAAAAAAAAACCCTTTTTAGAAAAAAAAAATTAAGCAGTGTTGGGTTATGGAAAGAGAGAAAAGGATGGAAGGAGCAAAGTGAGAGAGAAAAAAGAGTCAGTGTGAACCTGGGCATTACATTAAAAAATCCCCAATAGTGAAAAAGCCAAGGAATTCCTAAAGTTAGGAGATGTAACATTAAATTTGAAGTTGTTTGTGTTTCTGTGGAATAGATCCTATGACAGAGAAAGATTCGGTGTTCTACAAAATGCCCTTTTCTTCCCGGGCTCGGAACTAGTCCTAAGGACTACATTTCCCAGCCTCCCTTGCAGTTAGGTACAGTCACGTGACTAGTTCTAGCCAATGGAATGTTGGCAGGAGTGATGCCGCCACCCCCAGGCCTGGTTTACACAACTACCACCCTACCCTCCCCCCTCTTCCCTCTCCTGCAGGCTGGCTGCAGAAGGTCAGGTGGAGGGCTCCATGAGCCCCACAGATGTTAGAGCCACCAGATGACCGAAACCTCTGTCTGTGAAGGACTGTATGGATCAGGCCCCTTGCCACCTCCTCAGGACTATGATATGAGTAAGAAAATATCCTTTTGCTATTGTTAAGTTATTGCAGTAGAGGTTTGTTTGTTATAGCAGTTGACTTATCCTGACAAATGCAAACTTCTTCACTGTCCCCTCTCAGATCTTCACAATACATTCAAATGTCCTATGAGAGTGGGAGTTCTGTGGCAGTCATAAGGAGGCTGAGTTTCACATCTGGGTTAGCAGGGCATGGAACAGAAACCACATTTACAGGAAGCAATATATTCCATAATTGAAACCCACTGCAAAAGCAGGAGGCCGAGGCCAGAAGTGACCATGAGAGCATGAACTTCTTGGGAATTTGCAGAAGTGTTTGAGTGGGCTTTGGCTTCTGCAGAGCATGGAATGAGGGAGGTTTTAGGAAGTTACCGAGATCTGAAGGGAATGACATGTGGATTATGTTGTTACTTTTCGCAGTACAGGGTGCTAGGAGTGATAAAAGGTTTTGACTCACATGTCTCAAGGATGGAAACTGAATAATGCTTCTGACCACAAAATCCTGAAATAGTACTTAAATCCCTTGGATGATTGCAGAATTATTTTACTTAGAGAAATCCCTGATAGACAGCTGAGTGGGGTCTGTTTAACTGGCAGTGAAAGGGCAGTCAGAATCTATACTTCCCTGGCTGTCCGACCGAAATTACATTCTCCCCATTTTTGTCTCCCATCGCATACTGTGGTTTTCCCTTAAGGCATTAATTAGGTATTTGTTGTGGCATTTTTTTAAGGTGTGTTTCCCCCGCTAGACTCTAAGCTGCGTGAAGACAAGGACTGTGTCTCTTTCATCCCCCAGTATACACCTGGCATCTGGCATAGTGCCTGGCACACGCTTCATGAATATTTGTTGCAACAAAATGAAATCTGTACCTGTGAGATCCTCAGATAAGCACCAGTTAGCCTCCGAGAATTCACTTCCTAACTTAGGTTTGGCAATCAGATATTTTTTTAGCTGTTTGATAATTTCAAAATGCATTAGTACTTTATGTAAAGAAAAAATGGCCTTTATCATATATGAATATGATAAGAGTTCTCATATGTGAACTTGATAACAGCGATAGCTATGTAGGGTTGTTATTATTATAATTATTGATAACATCTGCTTCTCCCTAGAAAATATGTGAATCCTTTCCCCATGGATTATAGCCTAGTCTGAGTTTCAAACTAAGAGTGTCTCTTTCCCCTCAATCCCGGCAGCACATTGTTAAGTAAATAGCCTTCCTGGCTGAACCTCAGCTGACCTGCCTACTGGAACCTTTTTATCAGAGTTCCAGGAATGATCACTTCTGTTTTTTAAGAACAAGATATTGAAAGAGCATAGTGGTATCCTTTTTTTTTTCTGATGGCTTTGTATAAGTCTGGCAGTTCTACCTCAAATAGTATAGCTTAAACTCATATTTATGCTTTTCCTCACCATTTCCACCCTCCCCCAGCTACTGGAATCCAAAAGTCCAAACTCCTACCCTCATACCTTTTTAGCAGGTTTTAATCATTTTGTGCAAATTTATGTTGAATATATACTTTTCCTTTGTTTGCTTATAAGCTTTTGGGGCAGATTCAGCAAATACCTACCGATTTTCTTTATTCCTTCATTCTGACATTAAGTTCCTAGGATAATTATTGTTTTTTAGAATAGTAGAAAAAAATGAAGAAGAATGTCTTGGTTCCTAACAAAGAAGATGCAGATCTGTGGTTGGAATGGTTAGGATTTAATTCTGAAGTGACACTTGATCAAATGTTCAGCACATAGTTAGCCCTCAGTAAGTATTAGCTTATTGTTAGCTTCTCTCAATGGCTTTCCAGAGCCTAATAGTGAGAAAGATTATAAAGCCACTTCTAAGCTCAGAGGGGAAAAAAAAAAGAGAAATGGAACGTCTTGTTGTGGATCTACAGTCTAATGCCTTAAACTTAAGCAAGCTCAGAATAACTTACTGAGTTGGTAAAGTTCACAGCGAAGCTGAACAGAAGTGAACTTTCGATGACTTTAAACACTGGTAGAGTCTCCAAATGTCATTTACGGCCAGGAGCGGCAGGGTGCAGTCCAGGAGCCCCTAGGCACATGTGGCGATTTGAATTCATTAAAACTAAACTGGAGGGGGAGACAAACCATGAGAGACTATGGACTCTGAGAAACAAACTGAGGGTTCTAGAGGGGAGGGGGGTGGGGGAAGGGGTTAGCCTGGTGATGGGTATTAAAGAGGGCACGTTCTGCATGGAGCACTGGGTGTTATGCACAAACAATGAATCATGGAACACTTCATCTAAAACTAATGATGTAATGTATGGGGATTAACATAGCATAATAAAAAAAAACTAAATGAAATTTGGGGTGCTTGGCTGGCTCAGTAGTAAGAGCATGAGACTCTTGATCTGAGGGTCGTGAGTTTGAGCCCCACATTGGGTGTGGGGATTACTAAAAATAAATAAGTAAACTTTAAAAAAAAAATAAATGAAATTTAAAATACAATTCCTCACATTTTAAGTGCTTGCTAGCCACATGTGCTATTGACTACCCTATTGGATTGCACAGACCTAGAACATTCTCATCATCTCAGAAAGTTCAGTCGGACAGAGATGCTCTCTAGGAATAGTTAGAAAATTGTGCTGATGCTTAACATACATCAACTTATATGTAGCCCACAGTACCAGTATTTTACAAATTTGTTCAATTAGTGTGTACACTTTTTTGTTTTGTTTAGTGTGCACACTTTTTAATCCTTGAAGAATAATATGTTGAATTGTCCCTGTGCTAGCTACTGAATATTTAAAGCAGGCTCTATGATTGACAACACTATGGTTTCACTTGCTGGGGAATAAAGCTCAGAAAGATGAAAATCAAAAGATTAACTCTTATCTTCTTGCAAGTGATAAAAAGAAGTAGTCATCGTAGTTAAGGTCTTTGAGGCTGAGTAGGTGTTTGGGGTTTGGGAGCTAGTCACTACCACATGCACACGAGCAACATCACTATTAAATATTTACCTCACAGTGAGCAGACTGGAACCATTAACTGCCCTTTCTCGTTACAATGTGTGTATAAGTGAATGAGGCTGATAAGCAAGTATTTGTTGAGCTCTTTTTGTGTGCCTAGCTATATGAAAATACTAAGAACTTTTTAAGACACTTACAACTATATGTCTTGCATGAATATACTTTCATCCAAATTTCAGTAATTAGAAAAATTGTGTTCAGCCTATTCTGCTTATTAAGATTTCAAATAATAATAATAGCAGGTAACTTTGTTCAGTACTCATTATGTGCACCGTGCTAGGTACTTTACACACATTCATTTAACCCTGGAAACAACCCTGTAAGGTACTATTATCCTTTTATGAATAAGGCAACAGCATTCAGAGGAATCATCTTGTCTTCTGAGATCACACAGCTGGTCAGAGGCAAGCTGGCGCTTGAATCCAGATGTGTTTGACTCCAGAAACTGGACCTTTGGCTACTGCTGCATGCTATCCTTCCTATACTTAAGACAATTTGCAAAAACTAGGTCTAAAAACAGAAACGCTTCTAGCTAATTCTCAGTTGATCAGAAACGTAAACCAGCCTTCCCTGCCATGCAGTCTGCTCCTTGGGATTGCTTTACATTACAGACCACTGTCGCTTTGATCTTCTCAAGGGCTCATCTCCCTTGACTAAGCTGAGAATGTGCTCCCATGTCTACTGTCTACTTTGGTACCTATACAATATATGTAGGAATAATGAAAACAGTGTTGCCAGATTTAGAAAGAAGAAAAGATACCCAGTCATATATGACTTTCAGATAAACAAAAAATATTTTTTTAGGATAAATATATTTCTTGCAGTATTTATATTTTAACTGGCAACCCTAACTAAAGATAGCAGTAGTTCCATACTAAAGGGATCGGTCACCCTATCATGTGATTTATAAGAAATTTTAACGGGAACATGCTAAGTTAAAGATGGCCACAAATTCTTTGCTTTTCCTCCCACTGAGAAGATCACTTTATTGCCCTCCTTTTGAATCTCGGCTGGCCTTAGCGAGTCCCTTGACAAATAGAATGTGGCGAAGGTTACATTCTGTGATTTCTGAGGCTAGGTCACAAGGAGCCTTGCAGCTGCCACCGGGTCCCTTTGAACACTGTCTAGAAACCCTGAGCCACCAAGTAAGGAATCCAACTATCCTGCACCCACTGTGCTAAAGAGGATACAGGTAGATGCACTGGCTGGCAGTCCCCACGGAGCCCAGACTTCTAGTCAACCCTGTCAAGCCACCTCCTGTAAGCAAAGCCATCCTGGGTCCTCCAGACCAGCCTACCTGACAGGTGAATAGCACCAAGTGACTCACTTGATACCACATAGAGTAGAAGGAACACCTAGCCAAGCCCTGCCCGAATTCCTGACCACAAGATCATGAGCTATAGTAAAACGGGGTTGTTTTAAGCCACTAAATTTGGGGGTCCTTTGTGACATAGCAATAGGTAACCAGAACAGAAGAAAACAAAACTGTTTTATTATTTAATATTTAAGTAATTAAGTGTACAGAATGCTATGAGTAGGGTGTTTTCTCACATTAGTAGGTATAATCTCATTTAAACCAATGCCAAAAGCATACTTAATGGTGAAGCAAAAGAGATCTCTCCATTATCATTGAAAATAAAAGAATGATTACTCTCCAAATTACCATTTAGATTTTCTAGAATTTTAGGCATATTTCAGTGAGCAGCAATACCAAAGTCATTTACTAGTTCAGGGTTCTTTTTTTTTTTTTTTTTTTTTTTAAGATTTTATTTATTTATTTGACAGAGAAAGACAAAGCGAGAGAGGGAACACAAACGGGGAGTGGGAGAGGGAGAAGCAGACTCCCCGCCAAGCAGGGAGCCCGATGCGGGACTTGATCCAGGGACTCCAGGATCATGACCTGAGCCGAAGGCAGTCGCTTAACCAACTGAGCCACCCAGGCGCCCTCGTTCAGGGTTCTGATACCTCTGGTGGCCCAGCCTGTGATCCTCTCGATTCACCTATTACCCCAGCCATGGCTGAGCAATCTGTTTGCAGGTGAAACCTGAGAGCACCTGCTTCAGCTGCACCTTGTCGCTCTAGCTCTTCTGCTCTGGACCTTCGCAGATACTTGACACACAGTGGGATGCCTGCAGCAAACTACTTGGTCCCCAGGCTTGGTACTGAAGGCATGATGAGGGCTTGGCCATGGGACCTGTGCTGTGGCTCAGGGCCTGTGCTCAGAATGGCCCCAGGCTTGGTGCAGGCTCATCTATCACTTTCTGGAATTTCTTAATACTTTTTGAACAAGGATCTGTAATTTTATTTTACCCTGGGCCTCACAAATTATATATCTGGTCCTGCATGCACCCATGGAAAGGCAAGCCCTTGACCAGAGCTGCAAATCAGATCGGGTGGGTAGATACCCCTTCCTCTGTCCCTTGAATGGACGGTTCTGAGATTCATTCTGCATAGTTGCGTAGAAGATGCCCATCACCATGATCCCCGGTCCGCTGCAGTGGCCACATGAGAACAGATATTACTATCGACGGCATTCCTCCTTTCCTGGGATCATTTCCCAAAATGCATGCAAGCCCTGGGAGCAGACTCCATTTTCTAGGAAGAACTCAGGCTGTTCTTCACATCCTTTCCATGCCACCATCCTAGATAGCAGGGATTCAGATAGAAACACAACAAAGTTCCCTGCCATCGTAGAGTTTACATTCCAGGTGGCAAAGACATAGCAAATAAGTGAACAATAAGCAAAATTATTACAGATTATGGTAAGTGCCATGAAGAGCTCAAACAAGATGCTCTGGCTAGGGCAGGGTGGGGATTTGCATATTGGATATGAGGCCTGAATAATGAGGAAGTGAACATAGGCCAAGGGGCTGGAGTAAGAATGTTAGGCAGAAGGGTAGAAAGTCCAAAGGCTCTTGGTGTGTTCTAGGGACAGAAAAGAAGACTGAGTGGTGGGAGCCCAGAGAGCAAGGGAAACAGAGGTGCTACAAGATATTGGAGGTAGGAAGGGACCAAGCACATGGGGCCATGTTAAGGAGTCTGTGTTTTATTCTAAGTGGCACAGGGAGCCACTGAAAGGTTTTTAATAAAGGAGTGCATTCTGATTTTGGCTTTTAAAATATTAGCCTGTGAGGAGAATGGATTGGCAGGGAGCCATTGAGAAAGCTATTGTAGGAATCCAAGTGGGAGTTGCTGGTGGCTCTGAGGAAGGCAGGAGCAGGGAAGATGGGGAGGAGGGAGGAAATGCATCAAGGAAGATGCACTAAGGGCCCTTGCACATGATCCAAGGTCCCACCTTTGTTCCAGTAGGACCAACAGGTTCCTACTGGAACAAGAAGCATGTTAGCAACTTTTCTCCTCAGTGCAGAGGCTATGGCCACTGCCATGTCCTCAGGGAGGGGGGAGGGAGAGAAAGGAGCAGGACTCTGGCAGAGGGAAAGGGAACAAGGAAGGTTGCAGATGACTGACCACAGTCCATCTGGAACCAGCACTCAGGGCTACAGAAACTGCTACCCAGAGGCCTCCTTCGCCTGTTCTCCGATAAGCACCATCTCACTCCACCCTCCCCTCCCTGCCCCCCCTCTGGTTGTTGTCAGAGTGGAGGACAAGGAAGGACAGATGGCTTTAGACATTGTGTCTTACACACATTTTCAGCAACTGACAATATCATTGAAATAGAAATAGGAGATAAGTTTATTTGAAAAAAATTAACATTATTTCCAGATGATCTGATTATGTACCCAACTGACTCAACCAGAAACCAGAAACCTTCTAGAATTCCTAAGAAACTTCTTCAGAGTTGTCAAATACGAAGTATCCAGAAATCTGTATATGCCCCATTTACCAGCAATAAGTTAGATCATATATAGGGAGAAACAAGTCCATTTATAATATATAAATATTAAAAGCTGTAGAAATAATCCTAGCAAGAAACGTATAGGCCTATATGAAAACAACCACAAAAACAAAAACAGCAAACGTATAGAATTTTTAAAATAAAATTATAATCAATGAAGAAATATTCCTTGTTCCTAAAATAAATTAACTTATGGGTTTAACACAAATTTAATTAAAAGGATTTTTTATGTGTGGGAACTTGATAACATGATATTAAAATAAAGTAAAAGAATAAGCATTCAGAAACTTCTTGGGGTGCCTGGGTGGCTCAGTCATTAAGTATCTGCCTTCGGCTCAGGTCATGATCCCAGGGTCCTGGGATCAAGCCCCACATCAGGCTCCCTGCTTGGCGGGAAGCTTGCTTCTCCCTCTCCCACTCCCCCTGCTTGTGTTCCCTCTCCCACTATGTCTCTATCTGTCAAATAAATAAAATAAAATCTTTTTAAAAAATTAAAAAAAAACTTCTAAAAAATTTGAAAGAGAAAAGCTATCAGGTATTAAAACATAAAGCTAGAATAATTAAAACACTGTTGGGTTGATGCAAAAATTGGAATTTTTTAGTGAATCTCAAAACAGACCGTAGAACATGTAAAAACTCAATTTATGAATGATAAATTATGTACTACAAATGAATGTGGGAGGAGGGCTGGATTTCTAAGCATAACAGCAATAGAAGAAAATGTCAGAGAAAATATCATATTTGACCACATAGAAGTTTAAGCATTTACATCATGAAAAAAAATCATAGACAAACATTAAAAGCAAATTACAAACAGTGAATAATATTTGCAGTATAGATGACATGCACAAGGTTAATATCCTTAATATATAAAGGACTCTAACAGATCTCTAACAAGAAAACACCAGCCCCAATTGAGAGTAGTCAATAGGTAGGAATAGACAATTCACATACACACATACAAATTGGCCAATAAGCATAAGAAATCTTTATCATCCCTAGTAATCAAAGAATATAGTTTAATGCAACAATGAAACAGTTTTTCATATATCAAATTGGAAGAGAATTTATAGACCAGCATTTATTGAGCACTTTATGAGAGGTACTCCTGTATTTACTTGTAATGTATCATTTAATTCTACAAAATAAGTAGTACTGCTATCCCCACTTACTAGAAGAAAAACCAAATCACAGAGCAGCTAAGCAAGTTTTTCCAGTCCACGCAGCTAGGAAGTGGTCCAGTTGGGATTCAGTTCTGAACAGTTTGGTTTGGGAGCCTGTATCGCAGTGAGAAACCGGTGGGCAAGAATCACTGTTGAGTGGATGTGTAGAAGAGGTGCTCTTTATGCCGCCAGTGGTGGAATAAACTGGTAATGCCTCTTTGAAAAGCGATTTGACTCCAAGTATCAAAAATCTTCAAAAAGATTTGTAGTCCTTGATCCAGTAACTCTACTTCCATGATTCAATTCTAGGAATATTAGAGATAGAAATAGAGAATCATGTTAAGAATATTTGTTACAGAATTCTTTTTTCCCCCCCCAAATCCCTTACTGTGGAATTATTTCTAAAAATGAAAAATTAGAAGCAAACCCAAGTGTCCAAGAGCAGAAAATCATTTAAATAAGTGGTAGTACATCCATAAAATAAATAAATATATATATATATCTTTTAAAATTCCAAATGACATGGGAAAATGCAATAAAATAGAATGCTAAATGAAAAAAGTAAGCTATAATTGTATATATATATACAATATTGTATATATAGGATGGCCTAAGTATTCTAAATATAGGACAGACGGACTTGAGGAAACACATCAAGATGTTCACAGTGATTATCTCGGATGAAAGTACAGGTGAACTTGATTTTCTCTTTATACTTTTCTGCACCTTATAAATTTTCCACAAGGAAATCTGTGGGATTTTTCTTATAACCGGGAAAAAGCCAATGGACATTAAAACAGTGTTTTAACAGAATTATTTGGAAAATTATTCTGATGGATATTATTTGGATACTGGTTGAGACCTCATCTGCTCAAACCTAAGAGCACCAGCTGTAGCCCTTGGTCACTTCTGTCAAAGGCAGAACTGCAGAGGGAAAGGGACCACAACTCTGTCCTTGTGGAAATTAAAGCGAGAGGGCCGGGAACCACCTGGACTGCCCAAGCTTTGAGCAAGGGATGTCCACGCTTAGAGCCCTACTGAGACAAAACAAAGTAGTTTTATTTCATAAGCACAGCCAAGGTCCAAATAAGATAGATTCATATTCTGGCTGTTTTATTTTTAACGCATACTGCAGAGGAATTAAAGCCAGAAGACATGAATTCAACTCTTCTTTTATCAGCTGTATGACTTTGGGCCAAGCATTTAATTAGGCTCTCTGAATCTTAATATTGTTACTTCTCAAATAGGGATAATAAAAGTGCATGGCCAGTCAACTCAGATGTGTTCCAATGTGTAGGAGTCATTTGAAATTGAAAATACCCAGATGGGAGCCTGGGTGGCTCAGATGGTTAAGGGTCTGCCTTCAGCTCAGGTCATGATCCCAGGGTCCTGGGATCGAGCCCCTCATCGGGCTCCTGGCTCAGCCGGGAGTCTGCTTCTCCCTCTCCCTCTGCCTCTCCCACTGCTCATGCTCTCTCTCTCTCTGTATCTCTGTGTCTCAAATGAATAAATAAAATCTTTAAAAAAAAAAAAAAGAAAAGAAAATACCCAGATGAAGGGAGATTATAATATAATTAGACCTATGTCTCTGTCCGAAAGGACTATCATTGGGGAATAGATGGCCTGTTGTCAAAGGAAACACAGAAGGTGCAGAGAACTACAGGTGTGCTAGATACCAACGCCATGTCCTTAGACTGTGATCTTCTGAAGTCCCGCCACCTCTTCTCCCAATCCCTTGGGCCCTTAGGCATGTGAGAGAATATGAGCTCCATTACTAAGCTGCAGCTTGGCCACCTCTGCCCAGTTTCAAAGTGCTTCCTTCATGTGACCTGAATAGACTTTTAGTGCAAATAAACATTGTGTTTGAACCTCATAGGACTATATTTGCTGTTAGTCATATGTTTGTCTGATTGGGGTGAATAACAGTTTGTAAATATCGAAGACCTCACCCTAAAAATGTTATTATGTACTTTTTCTTTAGTTAGTAAGTGTACTTAGAAGGCGGCTATGTATATTTTTTAACCAAATGGTTTTGCCTTATCAAGCCCAGATGGAGCAGGATCTAGGCTGCAATGAGGCAGGAATTCTTTTTTTTTTTTTTTTAAAGATTTTTTATTTATTTGATAGAGATAGAGAGAGGGAGAGCCCAAGCAGGTGGAGTGGCAGGCAGAAGGAGAGGGAGAAGCAGGCTCTTCGCTGAGGAAGGAGCCCGATGTGGGATTCGATCCCAGGACCCTGGGATCATGACCTGAGCTGAAGGCAGCTGCTTAACGGACTGAGCCACCCAGGCGCCCTGAGGCAGGAATTCTTAAAGCATTCTCCAAAGTTGTCCTAGAAAATTCAGGAGGCCTCTGGCAGTTAATTCACAAATTGGGAAACTTAACCTAACAAATAAAAGGGTATATGCCTAAGACTTTAGAGAGCCAAGGTCTCAGCAAAGTGTTATGTAAGTCTGTAGACCTCAGTTTCTCCAACCGTAAAATGAGGGCTGGATGACCCTTAGGGTAATTTCCTTTTTTTTTTTTTAAGATTTTATTTATTTATTTGACAGAGAGAGAGAGAGAGAGAGCACAAGCAAGGGGAGTGGGAGAGGGAGAAGGAGGCTCCCTGCTGAGCAAGGAGCCCGATGTGGGGCTCGATCCCAGGACCCTGGGATCATGACCTGAGCTGAAGACAGATGCTTAACCGACTGAGCCACCCAGGCGCCCCGCCTTAGGGTAATTTCTAACAACTCTCTATCAAGTTCCACTTAGTTTTTGGCCTAAATTCCCACACTGAATCTCTCTATCTGAACCAGTACAATAAAATCAATTTCTCCACTTTTCCCTGAGCTCCTTTGGGGAAAGGTGACCATCCTTGGAGCTCAAGGGTATCCCTGCCCTAAGGACACCTCTTTAAACGGACTCTAGCTTTTCTCTGGTTGCCTTCCTCCACACAGATCAAGGAGTCTGCAGGCCAGGGGGTGCCCCACCAGGAGCCCACCCCACACTCCCTATATTAGTCAGCTTGGACTGTCATAACAAAATGCCACAGACTCAGGGGTGCTTAAACAACAGAAATTTAGTTTTTCACAGTTCTAGAGACGAGAAGTCTGAGATCAGTGGTATGCCAGCATGAACAGTTTTTGGTGAGAACTCTATTTCTGGATTGCAGATGGCCACCTTCTGTCTATGTCTTCACATGGTCTTTCCTCTGCATAGAGAGAGGGAGAGAACAAACTCTCTGTTGTCTCTTCTCATAAGGACACTAATCCCATCGGATCAGGGCCCCTACCTTATTCAACCTTACTTACTTTCTTAGAGGCCCCATTTGTAAATAAGCCATACTGGGAGTTAGAACTTCAGTATAAGAATTTGGGAGCTGGAGGCAGGGGACACAAATATTCAGTCTCTAACAGTCCCCCTCCACAATGAGTTCCTGGTACCCAAGACAATGGAATTTTCTGCCCAGAGAGCTCAGGCCACATTGCTGGATGTCTGCCTGAGACTTCCCTGAGCCAGGTGGCACACTGCCATCACTGGGATGTGTATGGGGTCAGGGTTCTGGGGTTGACCTTGGACACTGAGGCAGGAAGAAGAAGGAGGAGGGGGAGGGAAGGAGAAGGAGGAGGAGGAGAAGAAGAAGAAGACAGGAAGAAAGGAAGAGGCTGGAGGCCAGGGTCTGGGGGCCAGGGGCTGGACGCTGGCTCTCTCTGTACCTTCAGCTTCCTCTGGCATGGAGCTCTGAGAATTCTGCCTCCCAACCTGAACTTCCAGGTTGTTGAGAAGGCATATTTGTTAAGATTGGAGGATAGAAAATGTTTAACAGTTTTTAGCTTGATGGATAACTTTTAAGTATTTAAAATATGGTAGGTAGCTCCCAGTGCCCCACAGATGTGAGGTGCTGACCTGGTGGCAGGTTGTTTGTCCCAGTTCCTTCTGGACTCCTTTTACAACTCCAGCTCTGATGAATTAGCCAGTGTTAATCGGGCAGTAAAGTTAAGGAGAGTAATACTAATCCGATTCTACCTGAGATCGGGTTCTTAACTCACTACTTTTTCTGACAGGAATTCTATGTCATGATTCTTACATCATAGTATTAACTAATACTTAATCCAGGCTTGCCATTTGCCAATTACTGTTCTAAGCACTTTACATGTGTTAACTCATTTGATTCAGCAACCTGTAAAATAATATCATTACTATTTTCATTTCATACAGAAGGACATAGAAACACAGAGAGATTAAGAAACTTGTCTGTAGATTTGAACCAGAACAGTTTGGCCTTAAAATCCTGCTCTTAACAATTATGCTATAGCTTCCTCAAATAAGAGCTAATATTTATTGAGCACTCCCTATAGACCAGACCCTGTGCTGTTGCTAATACTATGAGGTTGGTACTATTATTTCCCCATTTTACAGGTGGAGAAACTGTACTTTAGGAAGGTGAAGAAATCCATCCAGGTATACACCCCTAACAAGCCATGTTGGTAGATTTGAACATGGGTAATCTGGTCCCAGGCACATGCTCTTAACCAGACCCATTCTGCTTGCTTGATGACCTTTCCTTGAAGGAGAACTCACAGGTAGTGAGGAGAGCCTAGACATATCACTGGGTCAAATGGTGACAGTTACCACAGAGGAAATTCATCTATGCTCAAGGAAGAAATAAGCTGTTTTGAGTAATACAGCAATTTGAGGAAGTTAAATGGATTAATATTGCAGGTCATGTTTCACATTGGGAAATATACTTGCATTTTTAGTTCCTGTGGCTTTTATATGAAATCTCAGAGTGAATCATTATTCTGACTTTAAGCATGTCTTCAGTCCCAGTAAGAGTGATTTATTCCTCAGGAATTTATGACCTATTTGGAACAGGTAGGCTCTGAAGCAACCTAACCTTTGGGTCTCTGATATTATAATGGCTTCCTCCACAAGAAAGAATTTTGAATCTGCATTCTGGTTTGTCAACCAGGAGCTTTTTCTTATGATACCACAGTTCTCCTACTTTGGGACATTGCTCACATCCCTATTGATGTGATCGAAAGCTGGAAATAAGATGATATGAAGAATGTCCAAAAACACATGTCATCCCTCCTCCATAGATTCATATCTAAAGATTCTCTCAAAGCCACAAGGGTCATTGAGGGACAAAATGGATGACAACACCTCGCTCTTCTGCCCCAACTCTCATGACCACAGCAGTCTGGCATGACATCATCTATGTTATTGTTGAAATTGAGAACCCAGCGGATTCCCACGCCACGTCTTGGGTCAGGTGGCTTTGGGTGTTTTCCAGTCCCTTTGTCTAGTGTAGGGCTTTGTTTGCTGATCTTTATTGTCTTTGAAAACATTATTTGATTATGGGGAAGAGCCTGCCTAGAGTAGGTTAAAATATAAACTCATTGTCAATGCAAAAAGAACGTTAGCTCAAGGGGAAAAGATGGCTGCCCAGATGATGTGATTTCCTGAGAAGGAGCCTAGATCTCAAAACAAAAGTACAACCCCTGCCCTCACACCCAGAGTCCTTCCTGGTTAATGTCTGACTTTTCTATTGCCACACTTAACGTCTTTAGCTAAACAGAGACCTATCTGTGCTCATGTTTATAATGAGGATGTTCTCTTTATCAGAAAGCACAAGTATCTAACTCAGTTATATTCAAGTTACAAGTTTAGAATCCTATGGGTTAAGTTAGGATTGCAAATTTTACTAAAGGGCTTTTTAAAACTTTGATTTGTGGACTATACCCTTGAGAGTATGTCTAGAGTTAGGCCTGAGAATTTGAATTTCTAGTAAGTTCCTAGGGGATACTGATGCTGCTGGTGTGTGAAACACTTTGAGAATGACTGGACTGATGGTTCTCGTGCTTTCTTCTCCACATTAACACTCCTGGTGGAGGATGCTTGGGATGGGATGCTGTCACCTGGATCACTAGGACAGTGGTTCCCGCTGCATATTAAAAGCACATGGAGGGGCGCCTGGGTGGCTCAGTCGTTAAGCGTCTGCCTTCGGCTCAGGTCATGATTCCAGGGTCCTGGGATCGAGCCCCGCATCGGGCTCCCTGCTCAGCGGGAAGCCTGCTTCTCCTTCTCCCACTCCCCCTGCTTGTGTTCCCTCTCTCACTGTGTCTCTCTCTGTCAAATAAATCAACAAAATCTTAAAAAAAAAAAAAAAAAAAAAGCACATGGAGCTTTAAAGAAATATGTCAGTCAGGATTGTATTTCAGACCAAAGAACCCAGAAAGCCTGGAGGTGGGACCCAGGCCTGGGTAATTTTTTTTAATTCCACAGGTAATTTTATTTTATTATTTTTTAAAAAGATTTTATTTATTTATTTGAGAGAGAGAGCACTAGTAGTGGGGAGGGGAGAGGCAGTGGGAGAGGGATAAGCAGACACTCCACTGAGAGGAGAGCCCAATGGGTCTCCATCCCAGGACACTGAGGTTATGACCTGAGCTGAAGGCAGACACTTAACTGACTGAGCCACCCAGGTGCCCCTCTATAGGTAATTTTAATGTGTAGCCAGGGTTAAGAATCTTTGTTCACAAGAGTTCCTTTGGTGGGGGTGGGGGGCGTGAGGGTGGGAGGCAGAGATTCGTGTTTTAACACCCTTCCTGCACATATTTTTGATACATTCCCATGGGGTAATATTCCTTCTGCCCATTTTGTAACCAGGTTGAAAATCCCCAGATGAAAATGTCCAAAACTTAAGGCCTGGACATGGCATTCCCTAAAACGAAATGGTCAGGGTCACATATCTAGAATTCTTTTGTGATTATCGTTCTCCTTTTTTTCCCCGCCCCCCCTGTAATTGCATAGGAGAAGGTCACATACCAAGTTGGGAGCTGCAGTAAGATAAAGGAGCTGAAATAAACATGGTTGATTCCTTCTTGTGGCCTCTTCTCCTGCCCCCACTTTTACCCATATACCCTCCTTCTGTACTTGCTGATACCTGGGCCAGATGGAGGGCTGAACCTCACTGGCAAAGACAGATAGCCTATAGCACCCTGAGAACTTCTCATACCTGATGCAGGCCTTTTGACATCAAGGACGTGGACCCCAGAAACAGGCGAAGTCTGAGTGGGTATGACGGTGAAGGCCCCCTGGCTCACAGGGAGGCCTGGAGCCAAAGGTGTGGGACCTCTTAGAGTAATTGGATCAGAGATCAGATGTTGCTAGACAATGATGCTAAAACTCAAGGTTTCCATTCCAGTATTAACACTCCCTAAGTGACTAAGGGTAAGCCATCTGTCTTCCCAGAATCTCAAATTCCCCCACATATATGGTTAGGAAACACGATAATTTATCTACCAGAGAGGTATTGTAAGACCAACTAACATGTTCTTACATAATCATAAAGCAAAAAAAGAAAAATGCTCATACCACAGCTCTATTCTTTGGATTAAAAAATACTGGCATTTTTAACTTCATGATGTTTCTAGATGTCTAATTCCACCTAGGAATTCTAGAATTCATAGTTCTGTAACAGTACTTTCAATACACATACATATGATTCAGACTTCTGCATAATAAGCAGTCCATAAATATTTGTTGACTAAATGATGGGTGATTAATCAGTTGATTAAATGAAGGCATTTTCAAAATCAGATGTACCACTAATAAATAAAATCACAAGCTGTTTTTCTAAATGAATAACTCAGTGAATACTTCCTAAGCTGAATTAATTACCACAGTCTACAACAACTCTACATTAGAGATATTAAATATGTAAAATATGTAATAAATTTCCAAGTTAATCAGTTTACTCGTGCCTAGGCTAAAATGGTCAGGGTCATGTACCTAGAGTTGAGACAGCAGAAACCGAAAAAGTGACAACTATATTGATGAGATCCAGTGATTCCTGCTATGTTGTGACCAGAAGAATGTAGCCCCAACACCCCCTGCCCTGCTCTACTTTTTCTTGTTTTTCATAGCATTTAGCTCCTGCCAACATAGTATATAACTGACTTTATATTATATAAACCAACCAGCCCTTAGAGTTCTCATTTGTATAGTGAAATATCAATTTTCTTTAATCTTCTATATTTTCCCAGATGATCTCATACTTGATAACTTAAGAGCCTTCTGGATTTCAGGGCCCAGAAAGAAGCTCATCTTAAAAAAATGCAAATTTTAGGTGACCCCAAGTTTAACTGGCATACAATGTGTTTCTGAAAAGTCAAAACCAACATTGTATTATGTATGGCCCACAGGACGTATGGAATCTAGCTCATAGAAAATAATGTTTCGGTGTATTCTGCATTGGTCAGAATGAACTTAGAATATTCTGTGTTCTATTCTAGACAACATTATTTTGATGAGACAGGCACAAGCTGGAGTGATATCAAAATGGGCAGTCTAGGCAGCTCTCTGGAAATTTTATCACTTAAAGAAAAATGGAACTCACTGTGAATTTTCATTTTAAAGACTATAAGTGTTAGAGTGGGCATGATAGTTGATAGTTCTGGTAGAGAAAAGACAGTACACATAGTCTTAGCCAGCTCAGGCTTCTGTAACAAAATACCATAGACTAGGTGGCTTAATTAACAGAAATTTATTTCTCACAGTTCTGGAAGCTAGAAGTCCAACATCAAGGTGCCAGCCTATTCAGTTTCTGGGCAGTGTTCCTTCCCTTCTCTGCTCACTGTGTGCTCACGTGGCCTTTTCTCAGCACTTGCGGAGGATAGGGCTCTCTCTATTCCTTTAAGGACACCAGCCCTACTAGATTAGGACCCCTTCCATATAACCTCATTTAATCTTAATTAAGTCCCAAATTCCCTTTGTCCAAATTCAGTTACATTGGGGGTTAGGGCTCGAACATACAAATTTTGGGAAGACACAATTTAGTCCACAGTACAGTCTGTTGCCCTCTAAAGTAAACATATTGGGAGGCATGTCGTAACTCACTGTAAGAAAACGTTCTAGCTGAAGCTGTTCAACCATAAAGCCAATTGCCCACCCTCTGAAGCTGTGGCCTTCCTATCACTGGAAGTCAGAATTCAGTTCAGAGAACCATTCTCACAGTGATGTTGGGGAGGAGATTCCTATAGTGAATGGAAGTGTAGAACAGAAGACGGCTAGGGGCTCTGCAATTCAAAAATCCTACCATATTTAAACTTTTTAAAATGTTGCTATTCTACTAGATTCACCCCAAGTTGTCCTCTCAAAGGATTGAAACCATATGTGGTTATTTTGGCATAAGAAGAGAAGTTCAGTAAAAGGCTTAAAACAACAAAATTCAAACAATTTTGGATTAAGTAAAATTTCACAATTCTTGGTTTTGCAGAGAGCAACGATATGTCTATGATTCTCATCTGGATTGGCTTGGGTTTCTGATCTTGTGTGGGGTTGGGAGGAAGTGGTTTAAGTAAATTCTTAAACTGCATCCCAAACACTGTGTGTTACCAGTTTCTTGAGAAACTCAAAAAGGTCATCCTGGATTCCATGAATAAGATCAGAGGTGTCTAATATGTAAGATCATTTCATACCTAGTGTCTGGTAACCTTTAGGTAGAAAGAGCCAAGAAAAAGAAACTAGATTAAGAAAGAAAAATAGGAATATTCTTTCACTACTTTTCTTCCAGAAATTACACAGCCTCCTAGTATGACTGCCAGATGTAGTAAATTTTTAATAAAAACTTTCAGTTCTGGATGAACCAAAAATACTTGGCAACCAACACTATTTATTAATTCTGAACTCTGTTTTACTGTGAGCTGCATTATGGTCAAAGTTTTAAAAATATGATAGTTTAACTTAACACAAAATATGTTTTGTATTTTCCTAAATACAAAAATTATGTCAATGAGCATAAGACAAAATGAGTTAGTTGGAGTTTATGCCTTACTATTTAGTAAAATGAGTTATACTCTTAAGAATGTTTAGCAAAAAGGATATCAAAAGCTGTATTTACGATGAGGAGAGAATAGTTTCCATACAAATTAAGAGCAATGCTTCCAACTCACATCAGTCAGGATCCAACAGCATAAAATATGGTTCATAGTGATGGCTTTTTTTTCTCTCTCTCTCTTTCTTTTAGGTCCTTGGACACAGGACGAAGAAGAGATCTCCAAATTGGTACACATATTTTGTTGACGAGTCCTAGTTCATTAGCCTGTGCTGACTTATAAAAAAGGGTCTTTGACTTGAACTTGATCTCATGGCTTCCTATAGTAAGGTAATCATGTAATTTTTATGTGAAAATGACCACGGCACTTTTGAAAGTGAAAGGGGACTTAATTACACTAGCCTAACAGGCATAAACAGAAAATGTGCCAGGCAAACCAGAATATTTGGTGGCCATATCATAGGACACATCACAGGTGGATGCCCCATCCTCCACTGCACCCCAAATGATGTCCTAAGATGGTGGTCTTCCAAGTATAGTCCCAGACCAGCAGTTAGACTAGCATCACTTGGCAACTTGTTAGAAATGTAAATTCTGGCCCCAGACCTTTGGAATCAGAAACTCTGAAGTAGGCAGGGCAGCAGTATGTGTCTTTTAGAAACCCTCCCGTTGATTCCAAGGAAGGCTAAAATTTGAGATCCACTGGTGTAAGCCAGTCATAATGTTCATTTCCTTCATCAGTGATGGGTTTAGAAACAGGAAGGCCTAAAGACAGTTTGAGCCAATGAAATATAAAAAGAGGCCAGCTGGAGATTTCTGGAGAAGATAAATCAATCTCTTGTTGAACGAGGGAATATATTGCCTTACCGGTTGAAGACAAATGACTCTGGGAACTGTAGAGCAGACACTTGAAAAGATGCTGGTACCGTTTGGCTGCTGGACCAAGCAGTCCAGAAGTCCATCCAACCTCTGGGTTATGTGAAAGAATTACTGGTTGAAGCTATTTCAGTTTCAACCAGCTTAAAGCATCCTTCTACACCAGCACTCATTCCCACTTGTCTTGAACCTGCCTTTGCACCATTATCTTCTCCCACAATGCCATCCTCTCTTACTTTTCTCCCTTCTATCCCCACCCCCTTTCTCCTGGTCAGATCCCACTCATCCTTCAAAGTCCAGTTCACCGCCTTCCTCATAAAGGCTCTACCCCAACTTGTCTCTTCTTCAGAATTCAGTTTCACTTGTTTTCTGAACCACTGATCTGTGTTCATCATATACCACCTCTTACTGCTTTGTCTCCTGTCGAAGTGCCTTAGCATGTGCGAGGATGTAGCCCCTGGCATTGGGTGTAACACTCCAGGATGCTCAGGAAGTATTTGATGTAGATGGTGATTCCACTGGTCCACAGAGATGAGGGATGTGGTGTGGCAGCAGTTTCTGCCGCTGTTAGCAACCGCCGTCCGCAGGTCACAGGCGTCCCTTGACGATGACCGCCACATCACGCCTTGCCTTGATTCCAACTCTATTCCCACCTTGGCCTAAAGCTAGAGTTAGACACCTTCATGATCTCCATGAGCCAGAAACTCCAGGAGCAAAAAGAGATACCAGGTTAACGCTCACACAGAACAGGACTTCATGGCACCGAGGCAGGTCTATGCAGTGAGTAGGAAATGGAGCTGCCGGACCATCACTAGCACCCTTCTTGGCATTTGCTTTCTTCAGAAACTGGATACCACCAACCGAGTTGTACTGGCGGCAGGAAGCTGAGAGTGAGGATAGATGTGAGCCAGAGGTTACTCTGGCCTCTAAGAAGGCAGCATAGCTTACTATTTGAGGATGTGGGTTTTAGAATCAGAGCACCTGGATTTGACTCTCCGTAGAGTAGCTGTCTACTTATAATCTTGGGCAAGTTGTTTGACATCTCTGACTCTCCATTTCCTCATCTGTAGAATGGGGATACTAATCATACCTCATTTTCCGACATGAAATCAATAGGATCGGGTATGTAAAACATTTAGCATCACTCCTGGTACGCAGGAAACACTCAGTAAATAGTAGTTCTTCTTAGTGACCCAGCCTCTCCGTGGCCCAGTGCTGGCTTCCCTCCTCCCTGGGGATGTGGGAGGAGGAGGGCCTGACACTTCCCTGTTCATAGGCAGGGCAGTGAGTGAATAGTGAAGAGAGGAAACTGGAATCTTAAGTGCAGCTCCTGGCTTCCTGCCAGCACGGCAGCTGTGGTTTAGCATCTGAATATAAAACCGACCCATGTCCTCCTCAGCACAACACTTCTTCACCCCACCTTCCCCAGCCACCACCCTCACAGAGAGTCACAGGCAAAGCAAGCAAGTGCTGTGGTTGATATGAACTCCTTGCATTTACCCAGCACTTTGCAGTTTAGAAAGTCCTTTCCCATCTTTTCTCTCATTTGGCCCCCATGCCATCCTAGTGCTGTAGCCAGGGATTGCCCTTGTTAGCCCCATTTTACTCGTTAGGAATCAGAGTGATTGGGTGACTTGCCAAAGGCTGCAGAGTCAGGAAGTTACAGAGCCAGGACTCAGAGAGGCTCTGACTCCAACTTAGTCATCGGCCCACTCCCTTCATGGCCCATATTCCCTGCACATGGAATCAGGTTTTCCAAAGAAAAGCATAATTCATATGTTCTACGGGTAACATTATTTCAGCCAAATTGTCAAATAGAGAAAAACTTCTCACCTCTCTCTCCAGGATCCTTTGCTTAATGTCCAAGTGTGTATATGGTTCCCAAGAAAAAGAGGGGACAGGTCTGCATTCAGTTAGTTATGCAGAAAGTATTTACTGTCATGCCTTAACCCTAAGCAGGAACCAAATCCTATTTCACTTGAGTGTTTGCCCAGATCTCAACTTCTTATGTTAATTCAAACCAGAGTTCCCATATTTGACTATCTGTCATGGTTCTTTTCTTTCCCTTCATATTCAAAGAAGGAACCTGAAGTGTTTATGAAAACTGCAAGAGGACAAAATCAGATGGAAAGATTTAGAGATCTAGGGTCAAAACAGTGTGAATTCACTGCAACAGGGAAGGATTCCAAGCACTTGTTTGAAACAGAGAATCTTAGTGTGAATCACGTTAAGCAAGCAACTCTGGTTTGGGACAGCTGATTCTTGTGCAGAAGTCTTGTTCTCAGACTGGCTAGGAACTGAAAATGTGGCCACCAATGGAACAACCAGTCTTAGTCTCTGAGCCATCCATACCCACTACTCTAAGTGGTGTAGAGAGCCTGGACTTCAAGATCTTACAGACCTGACTTAGAATCCTGCTTCTGAAATTTCCCAGTTTTGTGACCTTAAGTAACTTCCCTAGCCTCTCTGAGCTTTGATTTCTTTTTCTCTCTTTTTTTTAGGATTTTATTTATTTACTTGAGAGAGAGAGCGCACAAATGAGAGGGAGAACATAAGCGGGGGAGAGGGGCCGAGGGAGAGGGAGAATTAAACTCCCTGCTGAGCAGGGAACCAGACATGGGGCTCGATCCCAGGACCCCAGGACCATGACCTGAGCTGAAGGCAGCCACTTAACCAACTTTGGTTTCATCTGTAAAACGGGAGAGTAGTACCAACCTTCCAGATTGGTGGGAGGATTATGTTATCCAATTTAAATAGAATACCTGGCACCAAATGGGTGATTAATAAGTGGTAGGGATGACTTCTTAGTTTAAGCAGTTAACAAGAATTTTCTAAACAGCGTTTTCTAAACAATATCCTTACAGATAATATAATTTAATGATATCAAAAAAATGACAAAAAGCCATTGGTTATTCTCAGCCCAAACAAGCCCTCCCTGGCCTCCATCAGGCTCAGCCAGCTACTCAAGAAACTCAATTATTTGCAGACAAAAGATTCTGCATCTCCATGTGACAAGATCACTTTAGGATTTAACATCAGATCTAGGCTGCTCAAGTCATTCATTCCTGTATCACATTTACTTGATGTGGTCAGCCTGATGTCATCCCAGCTCTGCCATTGACTATTTGTTTGAACCAAGGACTAATTGGAACTAACTGGCAAGTTCCAATTTCCTCGTCTGCAAAGAAGTTTGGACGTACAGTAAATTTTCTGCAGTCTCTACCGATTCTTTAAAATTGTGATTCTGAAATCTAGAAAGAATCCTGCCTTGACTGCTTGGTGAATAGGTAGTGAGAACTAGAAATTGTATTCCCGTAGAACAGAAAAAGAAATGGAGGTTCAGACGAGACAAGTAACCCACCTAAAGTTATAGAACGAATAAGGGGCAGAACCGTGTAGTCTTCTGTCTCCCCACCCCGTGATTCCTCGCCAACCCATCATCTTAAACAACAAATCATTACCGATTGTCCAGCATGTACAAGGTGTTGTGACTGCCTCTAGTTGCCTAACTGGTTGCTTCCACCAACGCCTGGCAGAACAGAAACCAGAACCTGCAGCCACCCATCCCATGATCAGTGCCTTGCACCCCTGCACATAGTGTGATGACTGGGAACTGCACTTAGAAACTAACACAAAATGTGAAGTCATCGGAAGGCACAAAACAGCAATTAATAATTCTATTCGGTGTTACTCCCTTTCTTCTAGAATGTTAGCTTTACAAATGCTATCGTAGATTTTCCTCTAAGGCAGCTTCAATGATGTGACCCATTTCCTTGTGTGAAAAAGGCTCAAGAATATTGGAACTCATTACTCGCCTCAAAGAAGAAAATATTTTGTTTGGCACAATGTCGACTGTTGATCCACAAGTTCAACCTGACTATTCTACTTAGAAGAAGCACAAATGAGTTTAGCTCCACAAATTCAGGGTCTAAAATATTCTGGCCAAATCCTAAAGAAATTGGCCCCCTTACAAGTGAAAATTCCAACCAAAATGAAAAACACTTTGCACAGAGGCCATACTGTATGTTTTTAGAGATGATGCCAGGGCCATGCTGAGGGTTTTCAGAGTTGTGCAATGGTAGCACTTTCTACCCATGATCTGTCATACTTCTAATTAATTTTTCCCATTGTTTGGTCTTTTTACCCAAAGTAGCAAGTTTCTCAGGTCATGAGGGAACATATGTTGGTGTCTAAAGTTATTCTGTTGGGGAACGTGGGGATAGGGCCAAGTAGGCCAGACTCTTCTGGCAAGTCTGAGCCTTCCGTCCCCTCTTCCTCTCCCTCACAAGCCAAATCCCAGAAGCCAAGCAAAGAGGAGCTTGAGGCGTGGCTGTAAGAGAGGCAAGAGTACTGAGGCGCAGTCTGGTATCTGCCCCCTTCCAAGACCAGACCCGGGCTAATTTGAAGTTATCATACCCTCCAGCTATGTCTTCTGCCAAGATCTATATCTGTGGAATCTGTTAGAAGATTTCATTGAGCTAATAAAAGCATTATGAGTGTAGTCAGTAAAATGAGCTTTTAACAACCTGGGAAATTGCGTAGGCCATAATGGTAAATGAAGAAACAAAACAAAACGGATATATAAGTAAAAAATATTCTTAGAAAATAAGATTTGAGGGGCTCCTGGGTGGCTCAGTCGTTAAGTGTCTGCCTTTGGCTCAGGTCATGATCCCAGGGTCCTGGGATCGAGCCCCGCATCGGGCTCCCTGCTCGGCGGGAAGCCTGCTTCTCCCTCTCCCACTCCCTCTGCTTGTGTTCCCTCTCTCACTGTGTCTCTCTCTGTCAAATAAATAAAATCTTAAAAAAAAAAAAAAAAAAGAAAAGAAGATTTGAAGAAAAGACTCCAAAATGTGAACACTCTGGGCTGGAAGGACTGTGGACTACTGCTGTATCCTGCCCAGTATACATTCTCCCTCCAGGAAATAATCACCTATATTTGCTTTGGTGAACCACCCTCCCCTCTTTCTCAGACAAGTGTCTTGGGTAAGCTGCCAAGGTGGGACCCAGTGGATTAAAGCTAATCATCTCATCTCATTCCCCCTGCCATGGTTTGTGCATGGACATGTAGCTGAATTCAAGCCAATGAGACACGAGATGTTTGCTAGAATTTTGGGGAAAAGCGGATTTCACTCTTCTCCTACTGCAATGGTATGTGATGCTAAGTTTCAGACTGTAGCAGTCATTTTGTCACCATAGAGTGAAAGCATGGTAATGACTCGGGTGACCCCTGAGTAGAGTCCAGGGCTCCAGCCATACTGTCCAATCAGAGTAAAGAGATGGACAGAAGCCAGGTTCTTGGTGGCATCATTTGAGCCCATGGATCAAAGCTTGCCTGGAGCCTCTGGACTTCTCAGAAGTGGTATTGGGTTATTTTGTCGCTTGCAGTATAAGAAGCCATAATTGATACAGAAATTGATACTGACTGTATTTTAAATTATAAAAGTAACTTTTCACTCTGTATTTATGAATAGCTGTTCCCATAGTGTTTAAGAGCACAGTCTCAGGATTCAAATCCCAGAGTCTCTATTAGGAGCAATGAGACCTTGGGATAGTAGCTTTTCCACTCTGGGACTCAGTTTTCCCCTCTTTAAAAGGAGGATAATAACACCAGTTGCACAGAGTTGTTGTGAGAATTACTAATTAAGATATAAAGCACTTAGAAAAATGTCTAGCACATGGTAAACACTAAGTGTTTGTTATCGCTCTGATTTTCACACACAGTAATCCCCAGAGGGAGCAGCGTGGCCAAACATTGTGGATAGAAAAGATTTTTCTTCCAACCCTCGCTATCCCATTACATTTTTGACAAGCTCAAAATATTTAAAATCATTAGAAGGTATTTGTGAAACATGTGGTGAGGTGACAATGTGGCATCATGAAAGAGCGTGATTTTGAGAGCAATAAAGACTTAGGTCCCAGTCCCCATGAGCGAATATCTACTGGGTGGCCTTGAGCAGTTGTTTAAATTCTCAGAGCTTTTGCTTCCCTGTACATAAAATGGGAATGACAACACCTTCCACACTGGTTTATTGCAAAGATTAACTGGGATAGTAGGTGCCTAGTACAGTGAGTTCCTGTCACACAGCCGGCACTCAAGGAAGGGTAGTATTATGACTAGTTATTTAGGCATTGAAAGTTTGTCTCTGATCAGTTGGAGAAAACAGCGCAACTTATTCCTACCTGGAAAAAAAAATCACTTTATCTTCTTCTTAAAATCAAAATCGCAGTGTAAATGATTTGGAATCCTTTTCTGTATATAAGGTTGGATCATTCAGTCCATTGGTAGCTAGACGCTAGAGGTTTAAAGATATACCGGGTTTCCCTTCTCCCACCTCCTACCATTGCAGGTAAACATGTGAGAGGAATTGTCCATTCTTTCATTTCTTGTCCGGCCTTCATGCACGCCAAAAAAGGTAGCGTAGGAAAGAACAGTCACGATAATGATATCAAGAGCTAAAAGGGGGAAGGAGAAAGGAAGGCAGGAAGGAAGAGCCAAGGGAGGGAGATGTCTGGCAGGACATTGGGGCTTTGGCGACCCTCTCTCACACAGCTCCACAGGCAGAACCAGAGCTGGACACAAAAAGTTCAGTGCCAGGCAGCTTTTTTAGTTTTTTCCTTTATTTACCACAATCAAGAGTGTGGGCTGCCTTGAATGTCCCTGGAAATTTTCTGCATGACCTCTGAGGCTCAGTTCCCAAGTCAGTCAACCCTCGGGGAAAATGCTTCATTTTAAGCTCTGGCCCCGGGTACTTGAAAGCAAGTTTTCATCTGGTTGATCTCTCCCGTCTTCTCATTCCCTACACAGCAAAAATCACATTAAGGACAGCAGACACTCTTTATTCTAATTTAGGGTTTCTTATCTATGACTGTCTTGGCAGATGGGAGAAGAGGGAGCATAGATTTGGAAGAACTAAAAACTTTCTTCGGGTATGTCAAGTATTTTAGTCAAGTTCATTCCAGATTATGCTTTTTCTCTTTGCACTCCCCATTTAGTAAATTTCCCCCATTGCCTCAGAAGAATTATCACAGCATTAGTAGGGATTAAAGGTGTCAAACTCTTGGCTTTCAAATTTCAAAGACTTGGTCAGATATAAGGATTTGGGAAGAGTGTTTGCTGACCAGTTTTCATTGCCCCTTCTGGTAACATCAACCTCCCGCCCACACCCACCTCCAGGCCAGATAAAGACTTACCAAGTTGGGGAGAACAAAATTAGATAAATGAGTGTAAGCAAGAGAAGTAGAGGTAGTAAAGAAAAAAAAAGATCCTCTACCATATCCTTTACCTTGAGGTTAACTCCAAGGTGAGGAAAGATGATGGAGGCTCATGATGATGTTGGGGATCTGTTACCCTGTGAAATCCTGGGAGGCAACAGCCTAGCAGTGTTTCCTTGCACACAGTGTTTTGACAGTAGTAAGTTAAAGATGGCCGCATAGAGTGCCATGAGTGGGGAAAGCGTAAGGCAGCCCTTCTGAATCTCTAGCAGCCCCAGAGAGGCACAGGTGAAGAGCTGAACTGCCCCTAGACCCCCAAGAAGGGCACAGAATTTAGCTGACAAAGGGCGCAAGGGGTCTTATAACGGAGTCACGAAAGTAGAAAGTGGCATGGATTGTGCACATCATGAGTCCAGGTCGGTCAAAAACATCTTCATGGGTACCTACTGTGGCGGCCATGACACACAAGAACCACAGTGGGTTGTTGGTCATCTCAGCAGATGCTAGGCCATGTCAAGACTGAGGACAGAAGCCCTTTCCCATTGCCCCAGAAGTTAGCTCACTCTGGAGAAAAGAAAGTAGAGGAGATCATCTGGAATCATTTGCATACTTTTGCTGTGAGTCTCTCATGGCCCATAGTGGGAGGAAGTCAGTTATATTTCTGGGGTGGAGATAACTTCTAAGATGAATATTGAAAGATGGTAATCAAGTTAGGCAACGAAAGTAAAGAAGGCAATGATAGGGCAAGGGAACAGCGTAAAGCTCTCTTTTCTTGGCATAGAAGCAAGAAACAGTATATTGGAAGCTAGCCCAGGAACCATTAGCAAATTGGTACTATGACAGCCTGGAGTTGGAGGTTATGATAAAGATAAGGTTGGAGAAGTAAGTAGAGGTCAGGTAATGGAGGACTTTTATGACACACAAAAGTGGCTTAGGTGATAGAAAGGCACTGAAAGAAATGGTCAGATTTTCAGCATTGCGCATGATGGATTTGAGGGTTTCATTCTGGTTGTTTATTCCTCCCTGACATAACTTAACGATTAACATTTTATTATGTATTAGAGTTTTGGAGCTCTGGAATTTGGGCAGGGCTCAGGTAAGCAATTCTTCCACTCTATGTGGCACTGATTGACACCACAGTAGTATCCATCTGGCAGTTGGTCTGGTATGGACATTACAAGATGGCTTTATACTCATCCCTGGTAACTGGGCAGCTGGGCCCCTGCCCCTCTCCATGTCATCTCAGCCCTCTCCATATGGTCTCACAAGGAAGTTGGACTTTTTCGTGGTGGCTCAGGACTTCCAGAGACCAAGGTGAAAGCTTCTCTTAAAGGTTAGCCCTTGAACTGGTTTTTTCTGTCCTGTATTGATCAGTGTCATGCTCAAGCTTAGCTAAATTCACTAGGAAGGGAAATAGACTTCACCCCTCCACAGAGAAGTATCAAAGAATTTCTGGCCATCTATAACCCACCACAGAGTGAGAGGATGTGAGATCGGAGGTAGAGAGAAGTACAAGAGTTCTTATAATCCCCAGTTCCTTAAGTTTTCCTGTGCGAGCACTTCCAAATGTTCTCTTAGTACCTTTCTCATGGCACCAGGACATGGCTGTAATTACTGGCTTATTTACCTCTCTCTCTCATTAGACTTTGAGATTCTCAAGACCAACACATGTGTCTTACTCAGATCCATATCTAAGTGCCTGGCACATAGTGGATTTTCAGTAATTGTTTATGGGACAAATGAACTGAATAAATTGGACCATTTATTGGGACAATAAATAAATCCCCTTAATTCCTGGGTCTTTGGAATACCAGAGCAAGCTCCTGTTTGATATAATTCCCTTCTCCAGATCCAGATCTTCTTACTGACTTAAGAAATGCTGGATTTAAATGTGTAAAAATAACATTCAGTATGAACATATATGTAAATAGCTTTCAACTTTCGCCTCCTGTGTTGGTTTTCTATTGCTGCACAACAAATTACTAAAAACGTAGCATCTTTTTTTTTTTAAAGATTTTTTTTATTTATTTGAGACAGAGAGAATGAGATACAGAGAGCATGAGAGGGAGGAGGGTCAGAGGGAGAAGCAGACTCCCTGCCGAGCAGGGAGCCCGATGCGGGACTCGATCCCGGGACTCCAGGATCATGACCTGAGCTGAAGGCAGTCGCTTAACCAACTGAGCCACCCAGGGGCCCTACAAACGTAGCATCTTAAAACAACACACATTTATTATCTCAGTTTCTGTGGGTCAAGTGTCTGAGCACAGCTTGACTGGCTTCTCTGCTTTGGGTCTCACAAGGCTACAATCATTTTGTTGGCTGAGGATGCTGTCTTATCTGAGACTTGACTTGAGCAGGATCTGCTTTTGTTGGTGGAATTCATCTCCCTCAGTTGTAAGACTGAAGGCTTCAGTTTCTTACTAGCTGTTGGCCAGAGGCCACCCTTCATTTCTTGATACATAGATCTTTCCATATGACAGCTCGTAGTATGGCAGTTTGCTTCATCAAAGCTAGCAAGGAAGAGTGAGTCTCCTCACAAGGTAAGTATTACGATTTCATATAACATCGAGGCCACCACATGGCAATTTGATTTCTCAAAGCTACAACAGAGAGACACTAGCAAGATGGGCACTGCAATCTTACATAACATAGTGCTGTGCATCCCTTCTCTCATGGAGAAGAAATCACACAAAGAACACCGAGAAGCCAGAGGTCATAGAATTTACACTAAGAGTCTGTCTGTCGTGCCCACTTACAGCAAACTAATGATTCTCATAATTTGAAATATGAGCTAGATTAGCTTTGTTCCCCATTTCATTTGACTCTGACACTAAATTCCGTTTATTATTTGTTGATCCTGGAAAATGATCAGACCCTAAAATTCTAAAGAAAAATCAGAAAGGACAATTTTCAAGAAATTCCAGCTATGTCAAGAAGTATATTCATTTAATTTTTGCCTTTTCAGTGGGTACTGCCAGCTACCCTTGAGGAGACAGACACACATTTGCCTAAGCCATTATTTAATACAATTAGTACCAAATCACTATCCAAATTCTAGGCAAAGGGCTGGGAATTCTTGGCCCTACAAGCCCATAAAATAAAATATTTTTTAAAAAAAGTTCATGTTGGTACTTATTTGTCTGGTTTTAGTATAAATATCAGACTTGAAGCCAAGGAATCTATTTTGTAACTGAAAAGTATTCTTGCATATGAGGGTCAACAAAGGAAGTACCTTGGCTTCTCCAAGAGTTGTGTCAGAGTTAACAAAAGCAAAGTGTGGTGAAAATCCTCAGGATGATATTCTGAAGCTAGTCTGGGCTATTGCAAAGTTACAGTCCCAATACCTGACTTCCTTATCCTGTGTATGTGTCTGGGAAAACGATTCTCCCTCACTGCTGCTCACACTTCTGCACTGGCCTTTCCTGCTCCCTGAAAGCCCAGGGCTATTTGACAGGGTTCCCCAGAGGTCTAGTGACAAGAAGCTAAATGCCCTCTGCTTCAATTTGCATCTGTGTTTAACCTTTATACAGAGTGGTATTTATTTCATTTCTAACTCTCTTGCTCTACTATAGTTATCCATTACAATGAAATAAAATAAGCAAATTCTAGTGAGATTAAGAAGTTTCTGCTAAATTCTCAATTTTAAAATGACAGCCATAAAACTATGGTGTTAGAAGTCAGAATAGTGGTCACCAGTGGCTTTGCAATAACTAGAAGGAAGCAGGAGGGGTCTTTGGAGTGTGTTGGTCATGTTCTTTTTCTTGATCTAGATGCTCATTATATGGCTTTGTTCGGTTTGTGGAAAACTTTCAAGTTGTGTTCTTACAGTATGCCCAGTGATTATGTGAAATTTTTGAAATGGAGTTACGTTATTGCTTAGTTTTGTTGCTGAGAAATGGATTTGTCATGTTTTTGAGCTTGGAAATTTAGTTACAACTTGATTTAAGTTCCTATTTCATGCTAAACTTATTAAGTAGATTACAGTGTGGCTGAAACTGCTTCATTTTTAAATTTATTTTGAATTACTTTTCATTCTGCTTGGTGAATTAGATGCTATTAGGTTATTACAAAAATTTTAATACATACAGAAACACTGTCCCCAACTCACCATTGATCAAATATTTAATTTTTAAAATTTTCTAAGGTATTTTATGCTAATAATGATAAATATAAAACTAGGGGACTGAAATTGGTAAGGAGTGGGACCAAGAACACAGAGGAGGAAACCTTTTTAAAAGAGTAAGGCAGTGGGAAAAGAGGATAGGGGTATATACACATGCCTCCTAAATTGGAGAAAAGTGAAGATTGCTCACAAATAATGGTATTGGTTTTTTCCAGGGAATGATGAAACAAGGTTCTGTACTAGGAATAGATGTTGGGGTGGGGCTGATAGTTCAAGGACAAGGGAAATAGTTAGGAAATAGCATTGATAAGGTAAACATGGCTGAAGGTCAAGGGAATTGAAAATACTAGTGAGAGTGCAGTTTAAAAAAAGTCGATAAAAGGGTTCCCACAATTTAGGGAGATAAGCAAAGGTAGGAAATAACTGATAAACTTTGAGAACAAAGACTAGAGGTCACGCTGAGGGCAAACCGTAGACTCAATGGGAAAGAGTGAGTAAAAGAGATAACAAGAGTAGGTATCTGTGGGTAGAGAGAAACTTAACAATTGAAAATTTTGCAGGTGGAGTGATTTCGTCTGATGACTGGATTCAGGGAGTAACTACATCTGTGGGTTTCTAATAGAGATGAAGTTGAAGATGATTGGAAAAGAGAAAGATGAGAAACCATGAGGTCAGGGTTCTAACTGAGTCATTATCATGGATACTGAAATCATTAGGCTGGGGCAGGACATGCAGATCGTTCCAAGGCTGACACAGAGTTTCAGAAAAACAACTGGGCACAGGCAAGGAAGTAAATGGCTATCTTGGTCATGGCCAACCGTATGCAAATAGCAAGCAGGCAATATTGGTCTTCGGCATAGATTATCTTTATTATGTAGCATTTTTTTCCTGGCTTTGTTCACCTACTCTCAGTAACCTCATTGTCCTCCATGTTGCTCTCTCACTGTACACTTACCCACCCTATGCTTTTGATATATGTGAAATCCCAAATGACCCTAAGGCATACATGGCAAGTTCTTGATTATATCAATCACTTTTCCCACTTACTGTTGCATCTTGACAGGGTTTTCTCATGACAAATCCTTAACTGAAAAGTGGTCATTTTAGGGCTAATACCCTAAAGAGGTGTCTGCAAAGTCATGCAATTCCAGCCCAGGGGAGAAGGGCTCTTTCTCTTCTGAAAAATCTTTCTTCAGTATTGATTCATTTTTTTAGCCCAGGACTTTAACCATCCCCACAAAATGTGAGTTTCTTAGAGGTTAGAACTGGGTTAAGCCAATAAAGAGATACCCATGAAAGGACTGACTCAGTCTTTTGCTCTCTTGACCAGTGTGCAAGGCAGACTAGTGTGCTGTGAAATATTGATTCCCTTCATCTTTATTCCCTGTACCAGTAAAATACCATCATTTTCAATATATGCTTTGATGCAAAAGGTTTGGGAAGCCCTGACATAGCAGACATTCAATAACAGCTGACATTTATTGAGCACCTACTACATACCAAGCACCTCATATATTTTAACTCATTTAACCTTTGTAGCAATCCCATTAGGTTGATACCATTATTTTCATTTTGCAGATAAAGAAACTGAGATGACCTGCCCACCATCACAGACATAGAAGTGGCAGTACCAGGATGCAAAATCAGGCAATTTGCAACCAGAAAAGTACACTTAGCCACTATACATTGCCTCTAAATAAATGTTTGCTAGATCTAAATAAAAATTTTAATTTAAATTTTATACGTTTGTTTTAAACATCCCTATAAATGGCAGAACTAGAATACAATCCAGCCACACTCTGTAGGTTGGCTGTAGCATGACAGGGAGCAGCAAGAGCTGAACATAGTGGAGCTTTGTCTCTCTTACATCCCCAGGTTTGCTTGGAACTCCCTTAGCACTAGAGCTGCTTTTCCGTGTCTTTTCAGAATTATCTGATCAACAAGAGATCATAATTTGTTCTGTGTATTCCTCTGTCTGAATCCTCAATATAATGAAAAACTTTGTAATTTCACACACACACACACACACACCCGCCATTCTTCCAAAGACACACACACACACACACGCACCATTCTTCCAGACACACACACACACACACCGCCCCCCACCCCGGGCCCCCGCCATTCTTCCAAAGCCCTGGCTTCTTAGAAGTGTCTCATCGTGCTTTTGGGGGGAATAAAGAAATCACAGCCTGAAGGTCCATTTCCAGGCGGGGGAGGAATATAATGGAATTAGTTTTTGCTAGGTATTTAAATCACAGACTGGGAGTACAAACCGCAAAGAACTAGCTTCTTGGCGTGTCACACCAGCTCTGGGTTCACTGATCAATCACAGCCAAACTCATTTAGCAACTTAAAAATATATATCGTGGCAAGGTTCATTTATGTAAGACTTGGACCGAGGCCGCCGCCACCACGATCTGCGGTAATCTCGTGTGGAGTCACGACCATCTAGTCCTTCACTTTCCCTGAGAAACTCCCACGCCTCCCCTGTCCCCAAGGGAGCCCGGCGGTCCCTCGCGGCTCTGAGTCCCTCGGGGAAGGACGCGAAGGAAGGCCGCGGGACCGCAACGAGAAGGGAGAGCGGCAGGCGTACAAAGCAGCCGGGCTGCAATTCACGACCCTGTTACTCCACGAAAAAATGGAACATTCCGCTCCTTCCGCCCGCAGAGGGGAGGTGGGGGGAACCCTTCGATCTGGTCTAGGAAAAGCGACGCTGGCGCAGCCGCCGGAATCCCGGACGCCAGGATCCCCGTTACGGGAATCGTAGCTGCCTGGAGTCCCGCCCCCTCGCCGTCGGGCTACCGCCCGGCCAATACCCTGGCGCGCCGGGTCTCTCTGGAGCCAATCAGCATAGACTCCCTAAGTCCGGAGGCGGGGCGCGGCGAGGGCGCTGCGGGGCGGGGTCGGGGGGCGCAACGCCCCGCCGTGGGAGGAGGGCCGCGTGCCGCGTCTGCGGGGAGGAACGCGGAGCCAGCCGGAGCAGAAGCGGGGAGCCGACAGGCCCGCGGAGCGGCGCGGGGAACGCTCGGGCGCAGCTGAGCCGGAGGCCGCGGCTGCGCGGCCGGCGGGCCCGGCCCGGCCTGGCGCGGAGGGAGTCGTGCGCTCTACAGACGCGGATGAGAGAGGCGCCGCGGCTTGAGGTGAGGAGGTGCCGTGGCCGAGTGAAGGGCCGTGTAGCGGGAGGGTGAGGGCTAGGTCGGGGAGTTCGGGCCTGGAGACCTGGCACTCGAGGGGGCCACCCTTCCCCGGGAGAGAGGCGCCCTGATACCGTGTCCGTCCCAAACTTGTTAGTTCCAGCCTGGAAATCCCCACATTCCTCCTTCCTTTCCGTGTTCACACGCCTCTGAATTTGATTTCTACAACTTTGTCGCCTATATTTCTCAAACGTAAGCGCAGACCTTATCCTCAGCACACACACACATCCACCCACACGCCCTTCTTAGGCCCACGCCCCCAAATCCCCACTTTTTGCCCTTTTCCACCTTCCCTTAATTTCTACTAGCCCCGCACTTGACTCTTCATTTTCTGCCCGGAGATTAGTATCTCTTCACCAAAGCCATCTTTTCATCCTGAAGTTGTAATGTTTCACAGGGTTGAAAGTTCACCTTAATTAAAACATTTTAAACTAACGTCTTTTTTCTTCTTTCTACCTCTTACGTGTACCCGTCCTAACGAATCCCACATAACACTGTATCTGAGAAGCACCGAATCCATCTTTAAAAGTTCACCCCTCCCCCAAGCTTAAAGGTTATTCCAAGCGGCAAGGTTCTGTTTTTCAGTAGATGAACAGCAATTTATTCATAACTCCAACTGAAAAAATATCACAGGTTAGAACTAAGACTTGCCACTTTTGGTTTTTGGGTTTTTCCTCCCTTAAGAAGAACACTCATTTCGGTTTAATTTGTGTAGTACTGGCATTTTCAACAGTTACGCTGCTTTGAAAATAATTAGTGATTAGAATGCCAGGATGACTCTGATAAAAGATCGGAGCCTTTGGTTAAGTCAGTGCTGTAAACAAACCCTTTAGACTGTGCGACTGCCAGCTTCAAGTTGGAGCAACTCTTAATTTGAAATTCCTGACTCAGATCATCGTATGAGCTAGCTGTTCGCCATTATCTTAATTTCTTAAATTCATGATACTTCCCACTTGGAAGTATTTTTGCACTGTAAATGGACTTCTACGTTTATAGGACCAACTTGATACTAAGTTAAATCATGTTTTCCAGCTATTTGTTTTGGGAGATTATTTTGAACACTTGTTTTTAATCACGTGGAAGAAGAAAATTACAGGATGGAGAAAGTGTGAGAAAAGGAGAATAAGTTTTGTAGTGGAATTTTCCCCTCAAGTCTGTATAATTGGCAATGCTATACATGTTTAATTTTCTCATAGGTAATTGAGAATATTATAAATACTGCTGCCAGCTAAGTTAATATATTTTCTTAGTAATGAAAACCGTGCACAGTGTTCTCATTTTTATTTATGAGTTGCAGTATTTTCAGCTTATTTAAAAATTTTCCCAAGGGAATTTGCACTGCAGTTAAATATTAGGGTGAATGTCGATTATTATATACCTATGAAGTAAAATGTTGTGATATCCTTTATAGAGAAGGAAACTGAGGGTTAGGGTCGCTGTGAAACCTAGATCTGTGTAATTCCAAATCCTGTACTCTCAGTTGGTCATTTTATCATGCTGACACATTTCTCCTAAAGGATCCACTACTACAGTTTGGTTTGGGAACTTGCCTACTCCCCATAACTGATCTGCAAGGAAGGTTTTTCCCCCCACAGAAGTGAGAGCTTCTCATTTTAACAGGAGTCAAGACTCCCTGGCCCTGATACATTAGCAGCCTGGCTCCCAGAGAAGCGTGGAATGTTCTCAACAGTCTTCTCTATTTCTTTGATTGTGCAAAGGTTGCATGATCAGAGTTGAAGTTTCTACTCTTATTATTTTACACAACAAATACTAAACACTTACTGCTGGCTATAGGAATTCACAAAGATGCATGAGGTATTCTTAGGACCTTTATAGAGTTTACAGAAATTGGGCTGACAGATGTATGAAAAATTGTGAGGATGCAAGGCAGTTTCAGTTAAATGTAGAATGATAGGGAAACTGCTATATTTAAATCAGGGAGTGATTATTTAACGGTTGGAATGATCAAAGGATTGAGCAGAGGTCAGACTTGAAACCTTTATGAGATTTGGATAAAGAGAAAAATGAAGGAAACCCATTCCAAATAAAGATCTATGTAGATGGGCGCCTGGGTGGCTCAGTTGGTTAAGCGACTGCCTTCGGCTCAGGTCATGATCCTGGAGTCCTGGGATCGAGTCCCGCATCGCAGGGAGCCCGCTTCTCCCTCTGACCCTATCCCCTCTCATGCTGTTTCTCTCCCTCTCTCTCTCTCTCTCTCTCTCAAATAAATAAATAAAATCTTTAAAAAAAAAGATCTATGTAGAAAGAGTCAGAAATAACCAAGGTATATTAATTATAATAGGCGATACATATGTAATACTTATTTTGTGCCAGTCACTGTTCTGAGCACTTTGTCCGTATTCTTTTAATCCTCATAACCTTAGGAGGTAAATGTTACTATCTTCCTTTTACAAAGAAGGAAACCAAAGCAAAGAGAGGTTTAATTTGTCCAGTGCCACACAGTTAATAAGGGGTAGATCTAGAATTCATACATAGATAGCCTGGCTTCAGAATCTGAGCTCTTAACTGTGACGCATATATTCCCTCTTCATATAGTATACTTGACTGGCAGTGACTAGAATAATATGTCCATTCGAGGAGGTCTTTTAAAACCCACTCTTGATTGTCCTCTATGTGCCTCAAAGTATCTTAGATTCTGAGGATATCAAGACATAGAAACAAATAATTACAGTACAGTGTTACCAGTCCTATTATAGAACTGTACACAAGTGCATTGGGAGCAAAGATGTTTGTGGGAACAGGGAAATTTCACAGGAGAGATGATGTTTCATCGAAGTTATACATGGTGCAAAGCAGAGTCTGGGAAAAGACATTGTAGAGTCAGGGGATAGCATATGTAGAAGCACAAACTCTGAAATAACAAAGTGTGTTAGAGAAAGTCTAGTAGTTTACTGTGGCGTGAGCTTAGTCTGTAGGAGTGAGCTTAGTCTATAGGAGTAGGGAATGATAAAAAGTAGACCAAGATGTGAATGGCATGATGAGGTCAAGGAAAATGAAGAACTTAAATATTTGCTTTGCATATGGGAAACTACATAAATAATTTCAGCAGATTGTTTGCTATTCTCTTTAGATGTGCAGTGGTGGGGTAGCTTGAGGGAACAGTCTGAGTAGAGGGGGTTTTTAGAATAGACTTTATTATTTATTTGTTTATTTTAAGTAACCTCTACACACAATGTGGGGCTTGAACTCAGCAACCCCAAGATCAAGAGCCACTTGCTCTACCAGCTGAGCCAGGCGGGCCCCTCTGGAATAGATTTTAAATACTGGAGAAGATAGTTTACACAGGCACATGAAGCCAAATTTTTAGGTTCTTAAATAGCTAAAATATTTGGCATTATTATTGACCCTTTAAAAAGCTTCTGAAGATAAGAGTGACGAGTTTAAAGTAGTGTTTTAGATAGATTCATCTACCTATAATGTCAGAATGATTTGGAGGATGGAAAGAGACTGGAAGCAGGAAGGCAGATAAATAGTAAGGTGATCGGTGCCTAAATTATGTTAGTCATGGTAGAGGGTAGAAAAGAAGAGACAAATGGGAGAGACATCATGAAAGAAGATTAGATAAGCTATAATTTAATGGATAGGTAAGAGGCAACAGTTGACCCCATTGACTTAGGCAGTTCAAGAAGGGTGATCTTAGATGGGGGAAAAAGATACAACTTTTCTTAGAAGTCAGTGCATTTATATCTATATGTGTGCACCAGCATGTGTGTATTTGTGTATTGTTTTTAGACCTTTCTATTTGAGTCAGAGGCAGAATATCCAAGACAATGATACATAACTGGAATCAAAGATCCCAGCCAGAATTCTTGAAATTATTTTGTTTGAGATAGTGATACTTCAAGTCCTATGTGTTCATATGTTGGTATTTTTAAAAAACAGTAGATTCCAAGTACTTGGGTACTTTCATAGCCAGGAGGTAAACCCTAGCAGAGAATTCAGTGAAGGAGACATAAAGAAGCTAAATGAAAGAATTCAACCACATGATACCATGACGTAGAAATCAGGAGATAAGAGAAATTCGAGAAACAACCGGTCAACAATGTTCAGAAACACTCCTTGTTACAATGTCTACAGTCTCTTTTTCATTCTGTGTCTGTCTAGTATATCTTAATGAGACTTAATGAGGAATTAGTTAGCTAATGGATCATGACTAAGAGAACTATATGTGTTGAAATGTGGCTGTAGCATAGATTATTATTTTAAAGCTTTATGTTTACATATTCAGAGCAGGAGCTTTATTCCTTTCAGCACAGTAAACCTGTTGCACTGTTAAAATTTGGATGTTCTGCCTCCAAATTTTCATTTTCTCTCTTTTTTTTTTAAAGATTTTATTTATTTATTTGAGAGAGAGAATGAGATAGAGAGAGCATGAGAGGGGGGAGGGTCAGAGGGAGAAGAAATCCAGAATCAATCCTCTTCTTTGTTACACTGCATCAAGATAAGGATGGTCTCTTTCAGTCTTTGTTTTTTTTGACACTTGGTTGTTATTTTTAAATTTTAAGTGAACAGCTGTTGAGGGTCAGAGGGAGCCTGATGTGGGACTCGATCCTAGGACTCCAGGATCATGACCTGAGCCGAAGGCAGTCGCTTAACCAACTGAGCCACCCAGGCACCCTCATTTTCTCTTTACTCAGACTCATCAGTTTCATCCTGTGCTCTAAGGTAGATTGGTTTCATCATTACTTCTGAAGAGTGCATTTCATATTGGTTGTCTACACAATCTGTTTTTGTTTGGATGTTCTGTTGTATATATACCCTCACCTCCATCCCCTAAAGTAAACTCATCAGAGCTGGGTTTCAGATACCACAGCTCTGGTTTGTACCCTGGCACGTGCTGGAATTTTGCTATTGATTATCTTCATTTGACATTTAGAGTCAAAGATGGCTTATAGCTCATGTGTATGCATGCTATTTTCTCTGTTTAGGAAAATCTTTACTTGTATTTCATTTCTGGGCCTTCCTGGATCCTTTGTGAATTGGGTTATTCTCTATGCTCCCGTAGCATTCTGTGCATATTCTATCTCTCTAAATTTTAAACTTCTTAAGAGCAAGACCTGTTTATTTGGCTTCAACTATATGTGTTATGTTTTATTTCTTAAGCTGTAGTGGGAACGTAAATCGTCATCAAAATACTCTGTAAACCTTTTCGTATGTCTAAAACAGTCAGTGATAATGTGTAGGGGGACTTGCCTGACTCTAAGGTCATAAACATAACTCTGTATTTTCTTCCCATACTTGAAATCTAAAGATCCTTAATCTGGAGTGTATGTATGTGTAATGAAGTAGAACTCTTCATCTTTTTGCTTGTGGAGCCAGTTGTCCCAGTACTATTTATTAAATGGTCCTTTATTTCCCCAGTGATATGAGGTGCTTTTTTTTTTTTATCAGATGATTAAATTCTTAAATATATATGGGTCTGTTTCTGGATTTTTTGTTTTATACCATTGATCAAATTACTCCCATGCAGTGCCCTGTCTTAATTACTATAATGTTGCGGTGTGCCTTAATAGATGATAGGGCAAGTATTTTTTTATTCTTCCTTTTGAAAATGGGCTTTTGGTTATTATCTAATGTCTTATATGACATTTTAAATTGGTTTGTAAAGTTCTATAATAAACTACTTTGTAATTTAGATTAAATTATGTTACATGAAGATAGTAATTTGTGAAGAACCAATGTCTGTACTATGTATATTTTGTTTTCCATTCCATGGTATTTAAGTCTTAACTGATGAGCTGTTTAGTAAGGGTTTATAGTTTTCTGTATAAAGTTATTACATAGTTCTGATTAGATTTTTTCTTAGTTATTATAGTTTTTGATGCTATTGTGAATAGGATTTTTTCTTTTACATTTTAATTGGTTATTCCTGGTATATAGGAGAGCTACGTTTTTTGATGATCTTTTGTTTAACTATTATGTTAAACGCTCAGTAGTTGTGGTAGTTTGTCATTTGATTCTCATTCTTTTTCTCAATAGATAATATCATCTACAAGCTTTTCTTTTTCCATTTTTATATCATCATTTGTTCTATTTTTGGTTAAGCCATCTAGAACAGTGTTGAATAAGTGATGACTCCCAAGCATCTTGTTTGAATTTTGACTTTGATAGAAATGCTTCTAATTTTTATTTTTGAATATGATGTTTGCTCTAGGTTTCTGATAACGGATTGTGGCAGCAACAGCAAGAGCTGCACTGATAGCAACAGATTACCGTTTATTGAGTACATACTATGAGCCAGGTAAATTGTAAGTGCTTTATGTTTATTGACTATTTAATCTTCACAAAAGTCCTAGGTGGTATGTGGGTAGGTGGTGGTGTTATCCTCATTTTACAGATAAGGAAAATGAAAGTGAGGGATATCAAATAACTTGGCTAAGATGTTTTACAAAAAATAAAGAGTTGGGATTTGAACAAAGGCAGTCTGATTCCAGAATCTATCCTCTTCTTTGTTACACTGCATCAAGATAAGGATGGTCTCTTTCAGTCTTTGTTTTTTTGACACTTTGTTGTTATTTTTAAATTTTAAGTGAACAGCTGTTGAATATTATCAGATGATTTTCAAGCATCTATTGGAATGATTGTATAGTTTTCTTAATACAGTGGGTAATATTTTATCTTTTTGCTTAATGGACCATACTTATACTTTTAGGCTTTTTTTTTTTTTTTTAAGATTTTTTAAATTAATTTATTCGAGGGAGAGAGAGAGCACGAGCAGGATGGGGGGAGGGGTAGAGGGTGAGGGAGAGGCAGACTCCCCACTGAGCAAGGAGCCTGACTTGGGGTGCCATCCCAGGACCCTGGGATTATGACCTGAGCCCAAGGCAGATGCATAACCGACTGAGCCACCCACGTGCCCCTATTTTTAGGCTTAATACTTGTATTTATGGGGTTTTTTGTTTTCATGTATGTTGCTAAAATTAATTTGCAAATGCTTTAATTAGGATTTGTCACACCAATATGCATAATAGTTTGACAATAGTTTTATCATGTAATCCTTGCTTGATTTGGTATCCAAATGACTAGGCAACTTGCACTTAGGGCCAAAATGGGATGAGGAGGATAAGATTTACCCTTCTGCCTGAAACAACCATAAAACAAAAAAACACATGAAACAGTGATAATCAAGACACTTGACACTGAATAATGAAAGGCAGTGGTCTTGATAGATGGGAAACAAATAAGATGGACCCTATGATTGCACTAGCCTACTACCTTGAGAAAGTTTCCAGGCCATGGCACAGGTCGGGGTAATCCAAGGTAAGCTCTGTGGATTCTCTTTGACCTGTGGAAATGGCTGGGAATACCAAAGGAGCTAGAGTTCACAAAGCAGAATACTAGAGGACTCTTGAAAGCTTCAGAGGTCCTATTCAGCTATTTACCTGAGTGCTGACCAGTGCATGCATGTAAAGAAATTACTACAGACCAGGGAAAGAACCTCCTGGAGGTGGTAAAGATAACAGCACTTGGTGCTTCCATTGGGTCAGGAAAGGTTCCTGTCCTCACCAGCCAGGTTGGAAACCATTTGACTCATGGGATATTGGATAGAGACAAAGAAGGATCCTGCCTCAGTAGTAGGAAACAAATCACTCTAGAATAAGCATTGCTCCAATCCCACCCAGTATATTTAAGTTTTTGTTTAAATTCCTGGGATTTGAACATGATATTAATTTCGGGTTTACAATATAGTGATTCAGCACTTCCATACTACACCCAGTGCTCGTCACAAGTGCACTCCTTAATCCCCATCACCTATTTCACCCATCCCCCCACACATCTCTCCTCTGGTAACTATTAGTTTGTTTTCTATAGTTAACAGTCTGGGGGGCGCCAGGGTGGCTCAGTCAATTAAGCATCTGCCTTCAGCTCAGGTCATGATCTCAGGGTCCCAGGATCAAGCCCTCCATCAGGCTCCCTGCTCAGCAAGGGGTCTGCTCCCTCTCAAATAAATAGATCTTTTTTTTTTAAGTTTGTTTCTTTGCCTTTCTTTTCTTCCCCTTTGTTTTGTTTCTTAAATTCCATATATGAGTGAAATCATGTGGTATTTGTCTTCTCCGACTTATTTCACTTAGCATAATATTCTCCAGTTCCATCCACATCATTGAAAATGGCAAGATTTCATTCTTTTTGATGGCTGAGTAATATTCCTCTGTGTGTGTGTGTGTGTGTGTGTGTGTGTGTGTGTATACATATATACATATGTGTATGTACACACACATCTCCTTCATTCATCAGTCAGTGGACACTTGGGCTATTTCCATGATTTGGCTGTTAAAGATAATGCTACTGTAAACATAGGGGTGCATGTATCCCTTTATATTAATATTTTTGTATTCTTCAGGTAAATACCTAGTTACCAGTGTATCTTAAAAGCAAGACATGAAAGGACCATGCTTTGCCAAGTAACTTAACTGTGTCCTGGAACAAAGTTCAAGAATATAGAAATACAGGGGCGTTTGGGTGGCCCAATTGATCTTTAAAAAGAAAAGATTATAGAAATCTAAAAAAATCCAATACAGATCCAATAGCAAATAAGGTGAAATTCAGTGTGCAACATCCAATCAGAAATTACCAGGCATGTAAGAGGCTTGAAAGTACAATGTATAATGAGAAAAATTAATTAAAACTAACCCAGAGCTGACATAGATGTTAGAATTACCAGAGAAATTAAAAGTTATTATAACTGCGTCCTATATGTTCAAAAAGTTAGGTAGAATTATAGAATATGTGAAAAACACCCAGTTAAACCTCTAGAGATGATAAATATGGTGTGTGAAATGAAAAATACACAAGTTAGGATTCATGGTAGATTAGACATTGCAGACAAAAAGATCAGTAAACCTAAAGACACAGCAGTAGAAATTATCATAAAACATAGAAAAAAAGGAAAAAGTGGATTGAGCCGTGAGCTGGGGGACTACTTCAAGCATCCTAATAATACATGTTATTAGAATCCTCAAGGGTAGGAGCACGAGGGTCACAGATAAATATATTCAAAGAAATAATGGCCACAATTTTTCTAGATTTGATGAAAACTATTTAAACCAGCAGATCCTAGAAGTTCAACAAACTCTTAAGCACCAGAAACATGACGAAAACTTTACCAAGGTGCATTACAGTCAGATTGCTCAAAATTAGTGGTAAACTAGTTGTAAAAAACTTATATGCATCCAGAGGAGAAAAGAGACTTTTCATACAAAAGAAGAAAGATAAGGATGATAGTAGATTTCTCATTAGAAACAGTGCATGCAAGAACTTAATAGCTACATTTTTAAAGTACTGAAAGAAAAATTGAGAATCTATACCTAGTGAAAATATCTATGAAAAATAATAATGAAATATTTTTAGGTATATAGAAACTTAAAGAATCCATCACCAGCAGACCCACATTACAAATAATAATAAAATAATATCCTTCAGACAGAAGGAAAATATTAGATGAAAATGTAGACCTTAGACAAAGGGTGAGAAGCTCTAGGAATGGTAGTAGACATGGATGTATACACAAGATATTTGTATTATTGCAATCTCTTTTAAAATAATTATTTAAACAAAAACAATGACAGTATGGTTTACAACATATATAAAGTACATCTGAAGTTTATAAAATATGTAAAAGTAAGTTGTATGCCAAAAATAGCGTAAAGATCCAGAGGGGAGAAATGGATGTATACTCTAGTATACTTTACTGTGCGTGAGGTGCTGTAGACTGATAAGTTTAAGATGTATACTATAAATCTCAAAGTAATCACTAAGATACCAAAACAAAGAATTAATAGCTTATAAGCCAAAAAGAAAGACAAAATGGAAATCATAAAAAATAGTCACTTAACACAAATGACAGAAATAGAAGAAGAGGGAGAACAGATCAAATAGGTAGAAAACAAATATAAAGTTGATAGCTTTAGGGCGCCTGGGTGGCTCAGTTGGTTAAGCGACTGCCTTCGGCTCAGGTTGGGATCCTGGAGTCTCAGGATCGAGTCCCACATCGGGCTCCCTGCTCAGCACGGAGTCTGCTTCTCCCTCTGACCCTCCTCCCTCTCATGCTCTCTGTCTCTCATTCTCTCTCTCGCAAATAAATAAAATCTTAAAAAAAAAAATTTTAAGATGATAGCTTTAAACCTAACTATATCAATAATGGTATTAAATATAAGTGGCCTGAAAGCAGAGGTTGTCAGATTAGATACAACTGTACGCTACCTACCAAAACAAAACATAAAAAACAAGGCTCTTTAAATATGAAGAAAGAAATAGGTAAAATATAAAAGAATGGGGAAAGATATACCATGATAACTCTAATGGAAGAGAAGATTAGATGTCTATAATGATGTCAAAGTAGATTTCAGAGCCAAGAATATGACCATTGGTAAAGAAAGTCATTGCACAATGATAACAAGAATCGCTTCCTCAAGACCTTACATTTATGTGCCTAATAATGTAGCTTCAAAATAGGGCAAAATCTGAAAGAACTGAAAGAAGAAATAAAGCTACAGTTATATTTGGGGATATCAAACCCCCTTTTCAATAATTGACAGAGGAAATAGAAAATGACTAAAGATATAGAAGATTTGAATAACACTATCAACCAGATTGGTCTGATTGACATTTATATAACACTCCATCCAGCAGTAGCCATGCTGGCCAAACAGAACATTGATTTCAATACTTAAAAGTAAATAGATCAATGGAACAGAACAGAGCAGAAATTGGGTAGTTAGAACTCACAGGTAAACTCCAGGGTGCCTCCTATTTTTGGAAAGTATTGTTAGAACACAGCGACACCCATTTGTTTATATATTATCGGTGTCTGCTTTTGTGCTACAACAGCAGATGGTGTAGTTCCAACAGAAGCATTGTGGTCTACAAAGCCTAAAAATTTATTCCCTGGCCCTTTACATAAAAAGTTTGCCCGACCATGGAATAGAGAGTATATAAATAGACCCACACATGTATGGATAACTGATTTTTGATGAAAGTGTAAAGGCAATTCACTTGAGAAAGGGTAGCTTTTCTACAAATAGTTCAGAAACAATTTGCTACCCGGATGTAACAAAATGAACTTGAATACCTGATTTACACCATATATAAAAATTACCTCAAAATAGTTGATAGACCTAATAAAACCTAAAACTATAAAACTTTGAGCTAGAAAATATAGAAGACCTTTGAGACTTTGGGTTAGGCAAGGATTTCTTAGATACAATACCAGAAGTACTAGTTAATAAATTGGACTCGATTAAAATGAAAATTTCTGCTCTTTAAAAAGCACAGTAAAAGGGCGCCTGGGTGACTCAGTTGGTTAAGCGACTGCCTTCGGCTCAGGTCATGATCCTGGAGTCCCAGGATCGAGTCCCGCATCGGGCTCCCTGCTCAGCATGTGCACCCTCCCCCCTCTCATGTGCTCTCTCTCTCTCATTCTCTCAAATAAATAAATAAAATCTAAAAATAAATAAAATAAATAATAAAGTCATAAATTTCGTTTAAAAAAGCACAGTAAAAGAATGGGAAGATAAGCCACAGATTGGGAGAAAATACTTAAAAAAGAATTTTCTAATAAAGACCTTGTATCTAGAATTTTATTTTTTAAAACTTTCTAAACATAATATTGAGAAAACAACACACCTAGTCTAAAAACGAGCAAAATATTTGAACAGACACATCACCAAAGAAGAATATGAATATATACCTACCATAGATATGACCTAGCTAGTCGTCTAGGTATTTTCCCAAGAGAAATGAAAGCTTATGCCCATACAAAGACTTGGGACTAGTTATATTACAGTATATTTATTCCACTAATATATTATGTACCTGCTTACAGCAAGAAAGTCAGTTTATCTATCCAACAAAGATACTGAGGTGCTTACTATATAGTAGCTGGGTGTGATTCTTGATGGTTGGAAGATAGGAGGAAACAAAACAGACAAAATTTCTTAGCCTAATTTGCTAACATTCTATTTTAGGTGCACAGACAATGTGTTAGTTTCCCAGGGCTGCTGTAACAAAGTGCCACAAACTGGGTGATTTAAAATTACAGGAGTTTATTCTCTTAAGGTTCTGGAGGCCAGAAGTCCTTCTGAAACTCTGGATGGAATCATTCCTTGCCTTTTCATAGCTCCTGGTGGTAGCCCTTAGTTAGTCCTTGGCATTTCTTAGTTTATAGCTACATCACTCCAGTACCTGCTTGTGTTGTCACACAGCATTGTGCCTGTTTGTTTCTGTTTCATAACAACAACCAGTCATACTGTATTAAGGCCCCACTCTGCTCCTTTATGACATCCTAACTAATTACATCAGCCACAGCCCTATTTCCAAACAGGGTCACATTATGAGATGCTGAGGGTTAGGACATCAGCATATCTTTAGGGAGGAAAACCCAATTCAACCCATGACAGCCAATAAAATAAGTAAACTATTTTAGAGCAGGGGTTGGCAAACTATGGTCTGCAGACCATCCTATTTTAATAAATACTTTAATAAATAGTTTTATTAGAATTCAGCCATGCCCATTTGTTTACATACTGTCTGTAACAAAGTCGACTAGTTGCAACAGAGACCTTAATAGCCACAAAATTTAAAATATTTATTATCTGGCCCTTTACAGGAAATGTTTGCCAAGTCATTTTAGAAAGTGCTAAGTGCCATTGAGAAAAAATAGGAAAGGGGGATAAGCAATACTGGGTGGTCAGGGAAGACCTATATGAGAAGGTGAATTTGAACAAATGCTATAAGTAGAATTAATTTTTATGTATTGACTTAGAAATATATCCAAATGTAGTAAGTGAAAACAAGTTATAGCACATTTTTGTGATCCCATTTTTGTAAAAGTATATATTTATACAATATAATGTTATATAAATAGAAGATTTTGCAAAAGTATCCACCAAATTGTTCACATTAGTTACCTTGCTGGGATTATAGGGGACTTCTACATGATATATTTTCAACTTCTCTTCATTTGAAAACTTAATTATTTCTTTTGCATTTTAATATATCATTGTAAATTTAATTTCTTTCTTATATATTATTAAATTATATCAAAGGCTTAATATGTGTGAAACAGTAATGGAGGATTCACTCCTTGCCTGAGTTTGAAGTTATCATTTACATTTCAAAGAGGAACCACCATTATTTACACTAGAATTTAACCTAGTACTGAAATTTAAACTGAATTTTTATGTCTGTGTGCATAAAATAGTACGGCAGTTGAAGAGTCAGTAGCCTTAACTGCTAGTGAAAGGTAAAAGGTATGATTCTCTTAAAGATTTGCTTTAACTGCTTTTGTCAGAGTCAACAAAATGTCCCTTTCATGTTTCTGTGATACTACATGAACATCAGGGAAGTTTGAAGTAGGCATGGAGGGGCTGATAATGTTTCCAAGTATTTTTTCAAAACAACAGTGGGATGTTTAAATATTGTTATATAAGTGTTTATGGGATTGTTTTATACTGAGGGTCAGAAGGTATCTAAAACGGGACACTTTCAGGAAGGCTTACAGCAGGCAAGGATTTAAGAAGAATGCATATTATTATCCAAGCCAGCTTTCTGAACAAGGCTCTCCTCTCTTTATAGTGAGACCTAATAAAAAGAGCATGACTTTTGGAGGCAGAAGACTTAGTTTCAAGTCCCTGTTTCTTCACTTCCTAATTTTGTGATTTGGGTAAATAACTTAACCTGTCAGAATTTTTCTTTTGTGAAGTTCCAGTAATTAATCCTTGCCATTCGAAACCCATTGGATGTACAACACCATGAGTGGACATTAAGGTAAACTACAGACTTAGAGTAGTTAAAGTGTGTCAATGTAGGTTCATCCTTGGTAAAATGTACCATTCCGGTGAGTGATACTGATAATAGGAGAGGCTGTGCATGTGTGGGGGCAGAGGGTATGTGGGAATTCTCTGTATCTTCCTCTCAATTTCATTTTAAGCCTGAAGCTGTTCTAAAAATATAAACTCTTAAAATAATAAAATAATGATTCCTGCCCTACCAGCCTCCATCTCTAGGATATTAGGAGAATCAGGTGAAGTAATTTACATAAAAGCACTTGTGTAATGTAAAATAGTATACAAAGTGTTACTATGAATTAATAATTAGTAATAATAGAAGAGAGCAGAGTTGGATAATTTTTAAAATAATAGTAAATATAATGTGGGTATGACTGACTCTTTGCAAATTTATTCAAACTAGCACTATAATGTGTATACATGATACCATACTGAAATTTTCCTCATCCTGATCCCTACCCAGTTTATTTATTCAACAGACATTACTTTGCCTTCTTTTTGGCAATTATAGTTCATCTACTAGTAGTTCTACAATTATAGGAGTAATGTTACCATAGTAACTAAGTTTATATTGACATTCTTCCTCCCATGAAGTCTACATCTAAATATATTACTCATGATTTTTCATTTTGTCCTTGCATCAAAGTAAAAAGAAAGACTCAAAAATCATAATCTATAAGTAGCAAAAAGAATTTATAAAGGGCAAAACTATTAAATATTTATCAGTTATAACTCCAGTGCATTTTCTCCCGCTAAAGAAAATTCATGGGAATGAAAATGAATAAGAATGATCAACTACAGGGATAATCTTGATTTGTTTTAATTTTTTTTAATCATTTGTAAACTTTATTACTTTAACAATAGTGAGTTAGTTGGGATGCATCTTACAGCACCTTTCAGCACATTACCGTGTTGAACCACCATAGTTGAGGAATTGCCACTCCAGAAGGACCACTCAGTGCTTGGAATAAACCTTCCCTGTATCTCTGCTTAGGAGTTACGTTTTGGTTTCATAGAATCTTCCAAGATAAGATGCAAATTTCAAGGAAAATCATTGTATGCAGTATGTGGTTATAATATATGCATGGAAAATTCTGCCAGAGATGCGGGAGGATAATGTGTACTGTTGTCAAAATGAAAAGAGAGGTGTTCCTCTCTTTTGGCAGTATACTGTCAATTCTGTCCATTTTAAAACAAGATAAGCCCCAAAATGAAGTTGACTATATTGCATTTAGTATTTTAGATAGTGCTACTGTGCTTCCATCTCTTAGGTTGGGACTCTGAAAAGATGTTTCTTCATCACATCCCAATGACAATCCTTTAAAAATTAGGAAACGTTACTTTTTTTTTTTTTTTTTTTTAAGATTTTATTTATTTGAGAGAGAGAGCCTGCACATAAGCAGGGGGAGGGACACAGGGAGAAGTAGACTCCCCACTGAGCAGGGAGCTGACTCAGGGCTCAATCCCAGGACCCTGGGATCATGACCTGAGCTGAAGGCAGGTGCTTGATGCTTAACCAATGGAGTCACCTGGGCGTCCCAGGAAACGTTACTTTCTAACTATTAAAATGTGAAACCTTCTTTGCCTGTTTTCCTTTTACATACTGTGTTTCATGGCCCTGCTTAGATAAATCTAATTGCTTTGTGGTAACTATAAATACCTTTATGGGACCTCTTGTGTCAGAGTTTTGTTCTAAGAATATAGTGCATCAATAAAAAGATTGCCAGTTTCCAGGAACTATAGAGAATCCTCTCTACAGTGTGAACAAGGTACTTGGTGTGGGTGGTCAGGGTGGCATGACCACATACTGCTCTCCCAGCATGCTCAGGTATTTTCTTCATTTTGTTTTTGATGAACAGTTGAATGATGTGGATTTTTCTAATATAGGACTATTTAAAGTTAGGAAGTAAATAAAACAGGTGGAGGAAAATGGTTCCTACAACTTCATTCTTTTATCCTGAGCAAATTATAGAGTGACTGTTACATGGGTAGGGAGTACATAAAGTCAAGTTAGTATTGATATTTAATAAAAAAGCCACTGTATTCCAAATGCAGTACTGTGAAGCCCTCATCAAGAACTTCATAGTTTTATTTGGGGGAGAGAGTTTACACAAATATTTTTTAATTTAAATTTAGTTTTTGACTAAGTACTGAAGTCACATGGTACAACATTGGAAAGGTGCAAAGAATATATGGTAGAGCATCTCCATCCTACCCTGGTATCTCATCCAGTGGCAGCCAGTCTTTGAGTGTTTATCCTTCTAGAGGTATTTTATGTGTGTATAAGGAAATGAGTGTGTGTTTTGTCTTTTTTTGGTTTCTCCCCACAAATAACAAATACACTGTTCTCTTCCTTAACAATAGTTTATTTTATTTATTTATGTATTTTAGATATCTTTACACCTCTCTAGGAAGAGATCTAGAACTTCCTCATCTTTTTTGTAGCTACATGTATGCTATATTTGGATGTACCATAATTTAACTAGTCCCCTATTTGTGCATCAATCTTTTATTAAAAACTGCTGTAGTGAATAACCTTATTTGTGTATTGTTTTGCTCATATCTATAGGATAAAATACTAGAAGTAGAATCATTAGATTCAAACGTATATATATTTTAATTTTGATCGATAATGCAAAACTGGGCATACACCTTATCTGGATAGTTCTTTTATTTATAATTGAGCTCTAATTTACAAACAATAAAATTCAGTTTTAAATTCCCACAGTTTGTTGGGAAGGTTATGCCATTTTACACTATAAATGCAGAGTTGAGAATGCCTTTATGTCATAGTCTCAAAATACTGTGTTGATAATTTTTAATTTTTTATATTTTTGCCAAAACTGGAAATGATACGGGGGTCATTTTGTTTTGTTTACTGTTTTTACTAAGTACAACTTACATACAATAAAGTCCACAGATCACAAGTTTATAGCTCAGTAAATTTTTAATCACCATCTAGTTCAAAGTCTAGAGCATGTCCAGCATCCCAGAATGCTCACTTCTGCCCTCTTCCCCACCCCCCAAAAAAGATAACCACTATTCTCTATCACCACAGATTACATTTGCCTGATTTTGAACTTCATATACATTTTTGTGTCTCATTTCTTCTCTGTTATATAGGAAATTCAGTCATGTTGTGAGTACCTGTAATTCTTTTTTCATTGCTATGGTTGAGTTACTTGAATTTTTCTGTTCTACTGTGTTTGTGTTTTTGGTTGCTTCTGCTTTTCTGTACTTAAATAAAACTTGTATGAACGTTCTTGTACATGTCTTTTAGAGGAGTGAAGCACTCATTTCTTTTGACTATATACCTTGCCTGGGTACATTTTGTTGGTTTTTAATTGAGGTTTAATTTATAAAGAATAAAATTCATCAATTTTTAGTGTACAATTTGTTAGGAAACAATTCCCCATACGTCTCTTGAAGGTTTGTTTACAGCCTTGGAAAACAGAGATAGTGTCTCTCTCCACAGTAAAAGGCAGGCATGCTTACTGCCATTTTAAAAGATCTGGGTCTCTTAAGCTCAGTCTTCCCTCCTATAACATGACCCACTGTGTGTACAGGTGTTACCAGTCCCTCTTCACAATGCTCTGTCGGAATTGGGGCCCAGGCAGCTGGCGCAAAAAAATGCTGATAACTCTGAAAATGCTGCTCCTGGTATGAGTAATAAGGTCGTTTGTCTCTGACACAGGAGTCTCATGTCTTCTGCCAGTATCCATGGGACTAGCAGACTAGTTCGCTTGCAAGTAGGGTAAAATCTCAGTGCTTTCATAATTCTTGACACAATTTAGTGAATTTTGACAGATAGAGTTTTATCACTACCCTAATCAGGTCATGGAACATTCCTATCACCCCTGAAAGTTCTTTTGTGCCTCTTTACATTTATTCCCCTTTTCCACTTCAGCCCAAGCCAGCCCCCTGATCTGCTTTCTGTCACCCTGGTTGTGCCATTTGTCAAATACCTGTAAATGGAATTCAGGAGTACATAGCCTGTTTTGTGTGTCTTCCTTTATTCAGCTAATGCTTTTGAGATTCATTCTCATTCATGCTATTGCATATATCACTAATTCATTCCCTTTTATTGCTGAGTGGTATTCTATTGTATGGATATACCGTTGTTTGGGTATTTGTTTATCTGTTCTCCAGTTGATAGACATTTGGGTTGTTTTTAGTTTGGGACTGTTACGAATAAAGCTGCTATGACCATTTGAATATAAGTCTTCATGTGGACATGTATTTTTAGTTCTCTTGGATACATTCTTCGGAGTGGAAATATGGATTATTATTATGTACATTTAACTTGGTAAAGAACTGCCTAATTGTTTTCCAAAGTGTCTGTATCATCTTGCATTCCTCTCTGGGGTAGTTTAATTTGCACCTCTCATTATGAGTGAGGTTGAAAGTATCATTTCATATGTTTTAAATAATTTGTATATTCTTTTCTATAAATTGCCTATTCAGCTCACCTTGCTAGTTTTTCTACTAGGTGTTGGAATTTTCTAGTGATTTGTAGACATTCTTCATATAGTAGGGGATATTTTTGGTCATGGTATGAATTACAGACTTTTTTTTCCATTTTGCAAATATCTTTTGAGGTTGCTTTTGGTGGGTTTTGCCATGTAGAAATTTGTCTCTCTGAAGTACTGTCTCACACAGCATTTACTAATAGTGTAAGTCTTCACATAATAAAGAAACAGGATTGCTCTTTTAATTAACCTTAAAGTATAAGTTGTGTTCCATCACTATTTTACATAGCCATAACTCCAGTGGGAATAAAGAAAAATATTTTGAAGACTTAAATTTATTTTCTGCATTCTCATAAAATTTTACCACCTTTTAGAAGACAGCTATCCAGTGGAAACAAAAGTGTTAGGAATTGTGTCTTTACTTACTATGTGTAGTAAGAGAAAAAATAATAAAAATAATACTATATGTGTCTTTTACAGAAATATCTAATGCAAGATGTTGGCATTGCAGACTTGGATAGTGCACGCATTGTTTATTTTCTTCACCACTGAATGTGTAGGTAAGGTTCATGAAAATACCCTACCTCCCAATCTCACAAATCAGGTTTATATATTTTTATATAATTAAGCTTATGCTTCATAATTATGTTAATGTTTTTATTTTTTCTAGGCTCATTATTGAGAGAATAATGCTGTCCTAACCTAAAAATGATTTTGAAATGTAAAAATACTCCTGATAAATTATAGTTTGAGTAGAAACAGTCACCCAGTAATCCTAAATGCTGTTTAGGTATACTAACAATAATTTTAAGGTGGGAGGGGGGAAAAATATGTTGTTGGTTTTTTGGGCATTTTTTTTAATACATAGGAGAAAATCTGTTAACTTTTAGCACTTCACTTTTTAATAGCCAAAGGTGTCACTGAACAGCAATGTGATCGTGATACCAGAATAAAGAGGTCTGGAGCAGTACTGCTCAAACTGGTCCACAGCCTGATGCCTGTCTGAGAATTGGTTGTTACTAATTCACAATGAGAGAAGTACAGAAATTAAGAATATATGTTTAGAAACTCTTAACAGTTTGACATAGCCGTGACATCCAAGCATGTGATCACTGGACTTATCTCATTAAACATGGTATAGAGCAAAAGTGTAAGTCTGTGAAAGATTGGGGGTAAAAAACCAAACTGATCTTTCACCACAGATTGAGAAGCACTGCTGTAAATCATCCTCTTTCTAAATCTAGGAATGCGATTTCTTTTTGAACACTTCAAGTGACATAAGACTTATTTTGGAAATTGCTGTTGTTGAGAAAATCTTCCCTTATTCTTGAGCCCAAATTTTCCTTCTTGTTACTTTTTCCCATTATCCCTAGTTCTAGAGTAATCCCACTTTCTCTTCCCACTGTTCAACTCTTGGAAAATATTGAAGGACTGCTTTCATGTGTCTCTAAGGCCTCTCTTGCCCAAACTAAACTTACCCAGTTGTCCTAATTATTCTTTATAGGACTTGGCTTCTAACCCTATACATGCTGATTACCCTCCTGATTCTTCTCTTGGTTGCCCATAGCACATTTGAAATAATAGACCATCACACCTCTCGCACTTACCAGCTATAGGACTTAGGCCAGTCGCTTGATCTGTATTAGTTTCTTGATCTATAAGATGGAGATAACAATGATTCCTGTCTCCTAGGGGTACTGTGAGGATTAAATGAGTTACTATACACAAGGCATCTGGACAATGCCTGGCCCACAGTAAACATTATAAAAAGGATAGTAATTATAGAATTATTATTGAGGTTCTAATAAAAATGCATTTAAGAAAAAAAATTAATGTACCAGAACTGGACATGGTCTAAGAATAGTCATTTTATTACTTACTTTGATCTGAACTTTCTTCAGATCTTTCTTACTCAGCATAGTTTTTTGCCAGCTAAGATAGACCATAGTTTCTTGTTAAGCTACTGGTCAGTGAAAATTCTTAGGTTTTCACATGAATTACTTTTAATCCACTTCTGCCTTACCCTATATTTATTTAATCTCAGCCTAAATGAGCGATATTTTCTTCTCTGGCAAATTTCATTATATTAGTTTTGGCCTTTTGGTCTAATCTTTTAAAATAATTTTAATTCTAATACTAACATCCAAAGTGTTGGCAATCCTTCATAGTCTTGTCCTTTGCTAATTTGGTAGGTGTTTGTGTGTGTCTGTTTTCTGCCAAATTATTGAAAAAAATGTTCAAAATAACAGAAGTATGTTTTGCTGCCTCACAATTTACTCTAAAACTTCATGGCTTGAAATGACAGTATTATTTCTTACGGTTTGTGTGTGTGTCAGGAATAAAAGTTGGGCATAGCTGGACTATTTCATCTTTGCACTGTGATGTCTGGGGCGTTACCTGGAATATTCAAAGATTGGGGACTAGAATCATCTGAAGGCACATTCACTTATATGTCTGGTGTTGATGCTGGCTGTAGGCTGAGGGCTTTGCTAGGCTTGTTGGCCAGAACACCACATGTGGTCTCCCCATGTCACCTTGGCTTCCCTGCAACATGTGACTGGGTTCCAAGGACAAATGTCCCAAGAGAAAAAGAACACTAGTTGAAAGTTGTATTGTTGTAACAGTCTAGATAGTCACATAGCACTCCGTTGGCTGGGGCAGACATAAGCACCCACACACATCTGAGGGCGGGAGGGGAATATTAGAATATTAGAATAATTCAATCCATTTTTATATTTTCTCTTGTTCTTTTTCAGGTGAACTTCTAGATCCATGTGGTTATATCAAACCTGAATCTCCAGTTGTACAACTTGGTTCTAATTTCACTGCGGTTTGTGTGCTAAAAGAAAAATGTATGGATTATTTTCATGTAAATGCTAGTTATATATTCTGGAAAACAAACCATCTTACTGTTCCTAAAGAACAGTATACCATCATAAACAGAACAGCATCTAGTGTCACGTTTACAGATACATCTTTATTAAATACTCAGCTCACTTGCAACATTCGTACATTTGGACAGATTGATCAGAATGTTTATGGAATCAGAATAATTTCAGGCTGTAAGTTTTGTTTTTGTCTTATTTTAAACTTTGTTATGACTGTTGAATTACATTCGTAATGTCTGTTGGTCTTTATGAAATGCAGTTATTTTTTGGCTCATTGACTTTTGGACGTACTTGTTTTTAAAAAAAGTTTTGAAGTGGAACTCCATTTGCATTACTACTATACAAAAAACTTGAAGAGTAACATAAGATTTATATCTTTCTTGAAAGTCAAGTATCTCTCAGTTTTCTAGAAAACTGTTTTTACATGAGACCCGCAAAACAGTGTTGAATTGAAATTTGTTAGTGTATTCATAGTAACTTTCAGTATCCTTTAATTGCTGAAAAGATGCACATACAGAACAAACTATCTGAAGAAAGTGAATAAATACTGGAGAAAGTCCTTCTGTGTCAGAGTAAATAAACTTAGTATGATCCAAGAGTGGATTGTCAAATTGATGGATCCCCAAAACCATAATTTTGGTATATGCTTTTCCTCCAGCGGAGTTTCAGAAAACAATAGGAAGAGAAATACGTGAATCATTTGTTTCCATTTACTTGCCTTTTACTAACATGCAGTAATACTTTTTAAAATACACTTCATGGAGAAATCAGTTAATATTCTTACCCAGTTATAAATGAAAGTTGATTTTGTGTAGAAAATTAATTTGAAATATGCTAGTTAGTGACAGTTATAGAAAATGTATATTACTTAATCTAAAAAGTACGAGTTTAAGTAGAAAAGATTATTTTTTTAGTCACTAGTCGAATTTCATTATGTCCATACATTTTGCTCATGTTTGTTTTTGTTTTTTTTTTCCCCCATCTAATTTAGATTGCACATGTCTTGGGTAGCATATAAACTGCATGTTATTTGTGGATATAAAGCTTTTTGAAAATGGCTCATTTTTCCCTTTTAGTGCCTCCAGAAAAACCTAAAAATTTGAGTTGCATTGTGAATGAAGGAAAGAAAATGATGTGTCAGTGGGATCCTGGAAGGGAAACATACCTGGAAACAAACTTCACTTTAAAATCTGAATGGCAAGTTGTTTTCAAGTTTTTTGTATGTTGAACTTACGAATTTAGTCATTTGTGCTGGAGTTTTTACTTCTTCAAGTGGAAATATTAAATGCAGATTTTTGTTTACGCTTTTATTTTAAAGCATCTAAACACATAAAAGGGGAAAGAATAGTATAATAAACTCCCATGTGTTTGTCATCCAGCTCATGACCAGTCTTCTATATACGCCACCCCAAATTATCTTGAAGAAAATCTCAGACGTCATTATCATCTCATCCATAAATATTTTAGTTCATATCTCTAAAAGATAGGCATACTTTTTTAAGACACATAACTACATACCATTATAATACCATTGAAAAAACTTTAATAGGTCACCCCATTTTCAGTATTGATGTTTCCTCAGGTGTTTATGAATATATGTATATACATATTTTTTAATTTTTTTGAGTATAGTTGACACACAGTGTTACAATAGTTGCAGCCATACAACATAGTGATTCAACTTCTCCATATCTTAGGCAATGCTCACCACAAGCATAGCTTCTGTCATCATATAACACTGTTAAAATATCATTGACTGTATTTCCTATGCTGTGCCATGAATAAATATATATATATTTTTACAAGTCATCAAGTCACGATCTAAATAATCTCCATGCATTGCAAATGGATATGTTTTTGTTTTACCATAGATTCTGCCTGGTTTTCTCGTCTTTTTCTTTGCAATTCAGTTGTTAAAGTAACAGTTAACACGTGTTCCTTTTTTTTTTTTCCCCTAGAAATTGCTGTTAGAGCTAGACACTTGATTAGATTTGGGTTTGATCTTTTTTTTTTTTTCAAAAGTAATTTGTAGGGATGATATATACTTCCAATCAGGATCCACCACAGAGTGTTTGATTCTTTCTCTTCCCTTTTTCTTTTCTTTCTTTCTTTTTTTTTTAGGTGCACACCATATTTTATCTTAATGTAAAGTGCAGTAATAAGCAATTAGACAATTTATGTCTACTATTTCTGTCATTTTTATCTTTTCCAGTTTTATTGTGAAATCATTGATACACATTACTGCATAAGTTTAAGGCATATAGCGTAGTGGTTTGATTTACCTAAATTGTGAAGTGATTTCCACCATTGGTTTATCTAACATCCTTCGTTTTGTATAGATAAAACAAAAAAGAAGGAAAAAAATTTTCTCCTTAATTCATAGGATTTACTCTCTCCACATCTTTCCTGTGTATCATACAATAATGTTGGCTATAGTCATGTTGTACATTACATCCCTAGTTCTTAGTATTTTATAACTAGAAGTTTGTACCTTTTGACCACCTTCCTCCAATTTCCCCTCTCCCCACCCTCTGCCTCTGGTAACCACAAGTCTGATCTTTTTTTTTTTTTGTGAGTTTGGTCTTTTTGTTTGTTTCTTTTAGATTCCACAGATAAGTGAAATCATAAGTATTTGTCTTTATCTCTCTTATTTCACGTAGCATAATGCCTTCAAGGTATACCTATGTTCTTGCAAATGTAGGATTTCTGCATTTTTTAATGGCTGAATAATAGTCCATTGCATGTATATACCACAACTTCTTTATCCATTCATCCATTGATGGACACTTACCTGTTTCCATGTCTTGGCTGTTGTAAATAATGTTGCTGTGAACAAGGAGGTGCAGGTACCTTTTTGAGATAGTGTTTTTGATTTCATTTGGATGTATTCCCAGAAGTGGAATTCCTGGATCATACGGTAGTTTAATTTTTTTAGGATCTTCCATCTTTTTCATAGTGGCTGTAGCACTTTACAGTTTCACCAACAGTGCATAAGGGTTCCCTTTTCTCCACATGCAAACAAACATTTGTTATCTTTTTGATGATGGCCATTCTCACCGGCATGAGGCGGTATCTCATTATGGTTTTAATTAACATTCTTCCCATGACAGGTGATGCTGAGTGTCTTTTCATGTACCGATTGCCTTTCATATATCTTCTTTGGAGAAATGTCTGTTCAGGTCCTCTACCATTTTTTTATTTGGGTTGTTTTTTTGCTGTTGAGTTGTAGGAGTTCTTTATATATTATGAATGTTAACCCCTTATCAGATCTATGGCTTCCAAATATTTTTTTCCTATTCTGTAGGTTGTCTTTTCACTTTGTTAATGATTTCTATGCAGATTTTTATTTTTAAATTTTTTTATTTGACAGAGCAAGAGAGCACAAGTAGGGGGAGTAGCAAAGGGAGACCCCAACATGGGGCTCCATCCCAGGACTCTGGGATCATGACCTGAGCCAAAGGCAGACAGATGCTCAACTGATTGAGCTGGGCAGGTGCCCCACATCTTTAGTTTCATGTAGTTCTACTTGTCTCTTTTTTATTTTTGCTTGTGCTTTGAGTGTCATATCCAAAAAATCAGTACTATGACCCATGTCACAGAGCTTTAGTCCTGTATTTTCTTCTCGGAGTTTCATGGTTTGAAGTCATACATTTAAGTCTTTAATCTATTTTGAGTTCATTTTTGTGAAAGGTATAAGATAGGGGATAATTTTATTCTTTTGTAGGTGAATATCCAATTATCCCAGCACTATTCCATCAGGAATTCCCCTGGCTCCCTTGTCAAATATTAGTTGGCATAATTAGTTGAATTGTGCTTGGGTTATTTTCAGGCTTTCAGTTCTCTTCCACTGATATGTTTGTTTATATGCTAGAACCATGCTGTTTTGATGACTTAAACTTCATAGTATAGCTTGAAATCAGGAAGTATGATGTTTCCAGCTTTATTCTTTTTTTCTCAGGATATTTTTGACTATTCAGTCCTTTGTGTTTCCACATAAATTTTAGGAGTGTTGTTCTCTACTTTTGTAAAAAATTGCGATTGGAAGCTTGATAAGGATTGCATTGAATCTATAGGTGGCTTGTGACGTTTTAACGGTATTCATTCTTTGAATTCGTGAGCACATTTATTGTGTCTTTGAGTTCTTTCATCAGTGTCTTGTAGTTTTGAGAGTAGAGGTCTTTTACCTTCCTAGTTAAATTTATTCTTGTTTTATAGTTCTTGATGCTGTTGTAAGTGGGATAGATTTCTTTTCAGAAAATTCATTGTAAGTGTATAGAAGCACTACTGATTTTTGTATTTTAATTTTGTATTGTGCAACTTTACTGAATTCATCCATTAGATCTAACAGATCTTTTGGTTGAGAGCTTTTGTTTTTCTGATACTAAGATTGAGAGATGGTTTCAGGTGCTGTCAGCCTGATACATTTGTTATAAAATTTCCTTTTTTTTTTTCCCCAAAGATAGGTTTTGTTTATTGGACTTGGCTTTGACATGACTGACACACTCTGCATACACTAGTACAAATTGATCTAAAATAGTTCTTACCAGCAGTTCTTATCAAATAAAAGCTGAAGGAACTTTGCAGTGAATGCTTATACAGACCCATCACCTAGATCCTACAATTAACATTTTACTGTGTTTGCTTCATCACATATATGTTTATGCATCCTTCTCTCCACCTGTCCATCTTTTTATTTATGTATTTCAGAGTGACTTGCAGGCATTAGTATACTTCACCCTTAAACACCTCGGTGTTTACATTATTAATTAGATGTAATCAGACATTTACATATACATATTTGGGTTTTGGTAGAATTTATGTGCATCTTTAAATATACTTAGATACCTTAAGTGTATCAGTCAGTGACTTTTGACTAGTACAGTTATGTAACTCAGACCCTTATCAAGATATAGAACATTACTCATACCCCCAGAAAGTTCACTTCTGCTGCCCAGTCAGTCCTATCCACCACCGTATCTCACCCCATCCCACAAGGCAACTACTGAAATGATTTTCTTCACTATAAATTTTTGCTTGTTCTGAATGTCATATAAATGTAATGATACAGTATGTACTCTTCTGTGAAAGGTTATGACTCAGCAGAATGTTTTGGGGATTTAACCGTGTTGCATCCCATTAGTTTTTCATTTAAAGGTTTGAGCCATCAGCGATCATTATTTGTACCTGAGGTGTACAAAATAGTGGTATTCTATCTTTTTTTTAAAACCTGATATACTTAAAACTTTCAACTGTTGGTTACCCTGAGGGACAGTTCATATAGAGAAGCAAAATGGTATTAATGTTTTCACTTTCTAACCAATTTTATAAAGAGTTAGTTCCCTAGCATCCTCCAAAGGATGAGGGGTTTTTTCCCTTCATTATGAATTCATATTGAAATATATTTGATGTGTTTCAGTCCATTACCGTTGTTTTTCTTTATACTTATGTTGTCCCATCCTTGGTTAGTAGGAACTACTCAGGTTGGTTCTTCCTTTTGACTTCACTCATTAGTCTTTGACAGCTTTCTTCCTTTCTGGTATGACATGATTTTCCAGATTCACCTTAGTATATGTCCTGCCCCAGACCTAGAATCACCCATTTCCCATGTAGCCGTGGTTCCATTTAGTAGGAACTACTGTTTAGAGACTACAGTCTGGGTGCTAGGGGAGCTTGTTATTTCTAGGCTTTTACAGCAGAAACAGTTAGGAAACATTTTTAGGGTAAAATACATCATGCGCTAATACTGATATTTCCAGTTTAAAATCCGGACTACCTGTTTTTACTTAGTTTCATCCATCTAACATCTACATCTTTCTTCTGTGCTGAAAACCTTGGTCTCCAGCAGCACCAATATAATAACTCATTTGCTTTATCTCAGTAAGCATAGCCGCTGCAGAATAGCAATGCCAGTATCAGTACCAACAATGTGAATACTAAAAAGAATTTTAAAGATTATTTTTCTTCCACTAAGGATATAGTTAAATTACTGTTTTAAAGCTACTTAAATTTTAAAGCTACTTAAAGGGGCGCCTGCGCCAGGCGCAGTCAGTTCATCGTCTGCCTTCGGCTCAGTTCATGATCCCGGGCTCCGAATCTGAATCAGGCTCCCTGCCCAGCAAGGAGTCTGCTTCTCCCTCTTCCGTTCCCCCTGATTCTGCTCTTTCTCTCTCTGTCAAGTAAATGAATAAAATCTTTAAACAAAAAAAGACACTTAAAATAGTTTTCTGTGTGTTACAGCACCAACTCAATACAAGAGTTCATATGTTTCATTTTGCTTTTGAGTTTTAGGAATTTTTAAAGTGAGATATAATTGATATACAGTATCCTGTTTGTTTCAGGTATACATCATAGTAATTCATAAAAGTTACCTGCTTTGTTGTGGTTTTGACTTACCCTTTTATTTTAAAAAAATGTGTGTATGTGTGTGTATATGTCTTTTTAATTGATGCGTAATTTAAATATAAGTGAGTAAATAGTATTATCACTTGAAACTTTTTTGGTGATAGAAATCAGAAAGTGTTTGCCTGGGTTTGACTGGAAAGAGGCTAAGGGGATTTTCTGGGGTTGACAGAAATACTTATCCCTGTCCTCCTGTCACCTCCTAACATATTGTGCTTAGAAAAATCATACTGTGCTTAAAGAAGGACATTGCAGGTACAGTAAGGATTCTGTTTCAGGAATGGAAAGAAGATCACAGGAAATTATTTTCGGAGACGGGTCATTGGGGATAGAGTATAGTATTCTAAATGTAATGTTCTTGGAGTAAAAATTTGAAAATAATATGTTTTAAGATATAGATCAAACTCAGTTTTAAAGGAAAGCATGATAGTTTTTAAGAAATTTTATTTTAAGCTGTAACAGTCTGGGTCTCATCAAGTAACCTTTTTCACTCTTAATTTTTTAAAATCTGTTTTTAATGACCAGTTCTTCCATTTTTGTATTTAGGGCAACAGAGAAGTTTGCTGATTGTAAAACAAAACGTGACACTCCCACCTCATGTACTGTTGATTATTCTCCTGTGTATTTTGTCAACATTGAAGTCTGGGTAGAAGCAGAGAATGCCCTTGGGAAGGTTACATCAGATCATATAAATTTTGATCCTGTAGATAAAGGTAGTTATAAACCTGAATTTGAGAATTTGTTAGGATATATGCAGTGGCTTATTAATTTAGTTTTTAGATTTTAATTAATATAGAAATAAGCACTTATTATTTTAGTGATTTTTACAAATTTATTTTAACAACAACTTTAAAAATAATCTGGAAAAATCTTAATAATCCAACTATACTACAGTGGTTTGCACTTTGAGTGTTATCTGCTAGTATTTATGCAATTATCAAACATTTTACAACATAGCAATTATAGTACACGTTTTTTTATTGTCTTTTTCTTTACATATATCATAAATATTTTGATAACCTAAAAAGATTAACAAGCATATAATAACTGACAAAACTAAAATTTCTTTAGAAACCTTTCCTCTCCATTATAATAGTATGACATCACATTGTTTTCAAAAAAATTAGTTCATTTGGTAAGAATAAATAAATATTGTGAAATAAAATATAAGTAGTATGTTTGAGTTTGTGTAAGAAGTTGTAAAAATAAACCATGATAAACATTTGGATTTATTTTATTCTTCAGTGAAACCCAATCCGCCACATAATTTATCCGTAAGCAACTCAGAGGAACTGTCCAGTATCTTAAAATTGACATGGATCAACTCAAGTATTCAGGGTTTTATAAGACTGAAGTACAACATTCAATATAGGACCAGAGATGCCTCAATTTGGAGCCAGGTAAATTGCAAGTTACTGTTTATGCTAATAGTCTTACAACCCTTAGTCTTGAACCTAAAAGTCTCAATATCCTAAGGTTGTGGTTATATGAAATATTTTGCTTGACTCATCTTCTTGATCTGTATTTCATGCAAGGGCAAACAGGAAGACATTCAGATAGAAAATACAGTTTTGCTGAGTGCGGCAGCTTTTAAGTGAAGTATGGAAGTGATACCAGGTGATAAGGAATAGTATTTTTGATGGGAGGTGAAAGGAACACAAAAAATAAGCAAATTAAGTGGGGAGTATATGAAGAGATTATTTGGCTAAGGTAGAGCAGGAGTTGGCAAACTAAATCTGCAGGCCAATTTCAGCCTGCCATCTGTCTGTATAAATAAAGTTATACTGGAACACAGCCACACTCGTTTTGGTTTTTTTTTTTTATTGTCTTTGGCTATTTTGTGTTGCAGTGGACAAGTTGAGTAGTTGGAACAGAGACTATCCGGCCCACAGCCTAAAATATTTAGTATCTAGCCCTTTTAAGAAATCATGTCAACTTCTTAGTAGAGGAAGGAGTTGTTGGGGGGAACTTATAAGACTGAAAAGGAACAGAACAGTGTACCCAGAGATGATGCTGTCACCAAAAGAAGTACTTGGAACTTTTAAAAAGACAATCACCATAGCTTTGTGCTCCACAAAGTATTCTTTGTTATAACTTCATTTGTCACAAACACTATGCTTTTGCTTTCTCTTGTTGCAGTAATGAGCTCATAAGGGATTTGAGCCCATGATCTTAATACTCTCCATTCCACTTATCTGAAGGGCTGCTCAAAATAAAGTTAGAAAAAGCAACAAATGAAAATGGATTAATGCTTCATGTTGTACAGAGACGATACATACCTGAACTTCAAAATAGTTTTTTGATATCATAGACTCTTAATTCATTGATAACAAAAAAAATTTGACACCTACTTTGTATTCAGTATTAAAATCTCAGAGTAGTAGGATCAGTTATTTATATTCTCTGTTTTCCTGAAAACCAAGTTTATATACGATGATACCTTTTGTTTTTCTTGATTGAGTTGGATATATTCCTTTTTCCTATCCAGAGCTGCACTCTGCTCTGCTCTACTCTACTCTTTGTCTTGGAATGCTGACCTGTATGGATTTCATCTGTGGGTTCACATTCTCTCTGGTTTCCTAGTGAATATGGTTAATGGGAGCAGGGGGTCTGGCAAAAGAGACAAGTGAAATCAGCATATTTATTTTCCCTCCTTCCTCCCTGGAGCTACCCATGTCTCTCAGCCTAAGATCACTGCACCTCTCAAATTAACCCCATCTGACCCTCTTCTCCCAGTTTCTGGTACCTCCCCTCATCCCTTTTGGCCTAGGAGTAATAACAGCTACAAGCCCCTGAGTAATGACCACTATCTAAAGAGGTTTCCCTACACTCTGCCCATACTTCCTTTTGTGTAAACCCTTCTTGAATTAAATTCTACTTGGAGTATACCATCTTTTTTCCTGCTGAGACCCTAAGTGTTACAGGCCCCATGGAAGAAAAAAAATAAATAAATGAAGGATTAATAATAGATGTTTTCCATACTTCCCAAATCTATTTACTTCATTAATTTAGACTGCTTTTTGATTTGCATTTATATCTCTCCAGAGCTTGAGTTTAATTTATTAGTCTTGTTTCATTAGATCAGTTTCTAAAATCTTTGAGAATTTAGGACAGTTACAATAAATACCATTGGGTTTTTTATTGGTTGATCTGCTTTGATTTCAGATTCCTCCTGAAGATACAGCATCCACCCGATCTTCATTCACTGTCCAGGACCTTAAACCTTTTACAGAGTATGTGTTTAGGATTCGTTGTATGAAAGAAGATGGTAAAGGATTCTGGAGTGACTGGAGTGAAGAAGCAAGCGGTATTACATATGAAGATAGTGAGTAATTAAGATATATGAGGAAGGTTTTGGAATTAATGGCTATGAATTGTGTCTGGTTTTAATAATACCTCGTTGCTTCTTATTTTGTGACCATTTTATTCAAACATTTTACACTTTCATTCTCTTTAAGGACATCAGGATATAAAGTGTGCATTATTGATGGTATAAATATATTTGATTCCTAATAAAATTACCATGGAATGACCATGAGAAAACCACTGACCTAACAGTTAAGTCCAGAACATTTTATTAAAGGACAGTGGTTCAGAGATATCCCTGAATAGAAAATCATATCCTGACTCATTAAAATGATACTAACAAAATATACCATAGCCCCTCACTGTCAGAAATATGTTTGTACTATTATTTGTTTGTTTCTGCCAGCACTTAATAAAGCCCTGGAAAAGAATCCTGGAGTTTTGGTTTATTTTCATTTTCCTTTTTCCCCCCCCACGATCATATAGGGCATATAGTACAGAATCAAAAAGTCATAAAAGGGTATATGGTGTCCAAGGTAAGATCCCTTGCCCATAGCAGTTAACATCAGTAATTTCTTTTGTAGCGGTCAAGAAATAGTCCTGTAGCATCCAGATTTTATTTTTGAAGAGTTTTCTTCCATAGTTTCACCCTTCAGGTGTCAATGGCTTTAAAACCTCCTGTACCACCTCTGTCCCTTCACTTCTAGCTCCACTAGAGGTTTGGATAGTGAAATGAGAGAGGCAGAAAAGTAAACTACCTTTCTCCACTAAGAATTTTCTCTTACTCTCATAAATGACATGAAAGAAAGCAATACTGCTATTGCTGATTTGGGGGTCTTCAACTGGATTTCTTTGTCTTGGCCAGGAATTCTTAAACTGGGATCCTTGGGGCGTTGAAAGCTGGTGGGTCAGTGCGGAAGGGAGGCGAGAGGAGGGTGGTTCCTGAACTACTCTTTAAGTGTGGGCAAAATATTATGGTTAGTGCCTGTGTGCGTTTTCTGGGGAGATGGTACATGGCCTTTGTCAAAAAGATACCTGGAAAATTATGAACCATTAGATTAAGCATTTCTTCAACTTAATCATCAATGAATGATTCCTCTAGGTTCTTCTTATGTTAGGAAGTCTTTCTGGCCTGTAACATTTTCATTATAGTTTCTTGGTCTTCATTTTGTATACTCATGTATGTGTATCTGTTTGAACCCCCTGTACTGGCACCTTGTCCCCAGGCTTGCCTCTCTTCTCTCTTTTGACCTCTATAATTACCTCTTCATAATCATCATATCACTGCTTAGATTTTATTCAGATCCTTTTTTATTCTATTGAACCATATCTTATAATTGCACTTACAAAAATTTTGAAAAATCAGCTGATTCTATAGGAATTTTTAAAACCTAATAGCATTTGATACTTGGTTTTATAAAGTGGATTTTCATTTTTCACATTGTTGGTGATTATGACAATAGCACTGTGAATTCATTTTTATTATATCCTATCAACAGTCATCCTAACATAAGGTAATACACTTAGCCCACATTTACTCCCATTTATTTTGTTTTATATTCTTACATATATACATTTAGGAGTTTTAAGTATATATTTAAATAAAATTTTTCAGTTTGATTTTTAGCAGTAAGAAATGGTGATCCATCTTTGGTTATACCTTTAGGATGTGTTCGTAGCTTTACAATTTAAAGATTAGAAAAGTATCCCGATATAATCTAAATTATCAAGCTATCTATCATCCTGACTAAAGGAAGACCCAGGCAAAGCATGCTAGGGTGGGGAAAATGAGAGTTTAAACAGTGACTGAAGGGCAGGAATATTAAGAACAAAGGAAAAGAATAATTTCCAAGATTATATTTTATTGTTAAAAAATTTTATTTTAAAAATGTTATGTCATTTCTTTAGGACCATCCAAGGCACCAAGTTTCTGGTATAAGATAGAGCCATCCCGTACTCATGGTTATAGATCTGTACAACTCATATGGAAGGTAAAAAATTGCATGTTTATGTTCTTTTATCACTTACATAGATATATTTTATATGGCATTGTGAGTGTAGTTTTTTAACTTAAATTTTTATTCATCTTAGTATCAGGAAAACATTTGATAAATAGAAACAAAGCTTTGTATATACTACATAAAAGGGCCATAAAGAGCAGGTTTTATCTCATAAATACTTCATCACAGTTCTATGAAAAGTTCTATGAGAAGGATCTTATCTGTCATTGAATTTCCCTGAGTGCCTCATAGAAAATAATTACTAAAGGTTTTGAGTGATCAAAATGTATGCCAGTAATAGGAAATACAAAATTATTGTCAACTCCATAAGTCTGCAAGTGTATCATACTAAAAAAAAAAAAAAATACTCAGGCATAAAATATAATTTAGGGTCAGATAGCCACAGTGCAGGTACTATACACAGAACTAAAAGCTAATGAAATGGTGCTTTCCCTCCTAGTCAAAGTCAATGGGTTTACTCTTCATTTACTATGTAGTAGTTTTACTTAAGGTAGTAAATTGTAAATGAGGTTGCAAGTACCTTTCAGTTAAACATTTAGAGTTTTGACATAACAGCAGAATTTGTGAACATGGAGAAAACTGATTAACCTTTATTAAATACATTTTTAAAATAAACTATTTTATTATAGACATTGCCTCCTTTTGAAGCCAATGGAAAAATTTTGGATTATGAAGTGACTCTCACAAGATGGAAATCACGTTTACAGAATTACACAGTTAATGACACAAAATGGACAGTAAACATCACAAATGAGCGTTACATAGCAACTCTCACAGCAAGAAATCTGGTTGGCAAATCAGATGCAGCTGTTTTAACTATTCCTGCTTATGATTTTCAAGGTTTGTGTCTGTGAGATGGAGTCGACTTACGGATGGGAAAAGGTGGTTCCTAATGTAGAAGATATTCTGAGGCGTAGTACGTAATTATTCTAAGTCAACAACCAAATAATTTGTTCCATTATTATGTGGCTCACTTAAACTTGGGAGTAAACTGCTTAATTTATTTCGGCCTTTTCTGATTGCTTACCTGGTTTTTTAAATATTAAGGCTCTGGGAACCATATATGAGTATGCCTTAAATATATTGCTCATTGCTTTCAAAGAGGGAAAAAAATGCCATTTACACATAGAAAACATTTGAAGAATTTTGAGAAAGGAATTTTAGTTTCAAAATAAATTGTGTATGTAAATGATGATAAAGTGCCTTTATTCATGGAAATACATATTCATATGCGCTACAAAAACTGGTTATGGAAATGTAAAATATCAAAATTTCAAATTTTTTAATGTTCATTTATCATATCGGTATTCCAACTTTGTTTTAAAGCTACTCGCCCTGTAACGGATCTTAAAGCATTTCCCAAAGATAATATGCTTTGGGTAGAATGGACAGCTCCAAATGAATCTGTAAACAAATACGTACTTGAGTGGTGTGTATTATCAGATAAATCGCCCTGTATCCCAGACTGGCAACAAGAAGATGGTACTGTACACCGCACCTATTTAAGAGGTATACCTGGCTAGAAAAAATTTTAAGTTGATATCCTTTAGACAGCTTTTTCTTTCACATATTTTTGTGTGCTTTACAGATGTTGTGGTCCCCTGAAAAGATCTTCAATTTATCAGTTACTAGTTACATCTAGTTTGCCAGATGTGTGACTCTCACCAGGTCGCATATAACCTCATTCATTTGCAGGGTCTGTTTATGGACAAAGTGGGGCTAATAGTATCTTCTCTTTAGAGTTAAGTGTTTTGATCTCAAAGGAACACTTAAAAAACTATAAAGAGAACTATAAGGTAATATGACCTCTGCTTGTAATTAGTTGCATTTTTTCTATACCTGATTTAACTCCTCATCCTGCAATGAGAAAATATTTTCCTGTAGCATCTGAATGACTTGTTAAACCCTTAAAGCTGTTGAATAGGGGAAGCAGAATTAGAACTCAGATTTCCTTGTCTTTTAACTGGAAGTTGTAATGGACAGAAAGTAATGATGTTGTAGAGCTCCAAAATGGTGGATTGCCCTGCGTTTTAAGGTACAACTTAACTCTGTGGCTTTGAAGTGATAAAACAGCTTTAAAGAGAAAACACTCAGCTTGTATGTTTTTGTTTTATTTTAGTCAAGAAGGAGAACCATTAGAATTCAGCTATGAATAATATGATTAATTAGAGAAAAGCTGTAAACAAGGACATATCTGCCATAAAGTTTGTTTTATTTATAAAATAGGCTATTTGGCCCTCGTTAACCTCTTATTTAATAGACAATTTTAATAAATTTGGCTGTTTATCAGCCTTATCAAAAGCAAGGTGGAGCTAGAGAGAAGATGCACGTTGGTAGTAACTAGACAATAGAAATGTTTTTAAGAAAGCATAGCATCATCTCCAGAGACCTTCAGGTTGCACAGGGAGCCCCAATAGCTCATAGCTCTGATAACATCACTGTATTACAGCAGAGTTTAACACTTAATTCATCTTCTTGATAATATTGAGTCATCAAGAAAAAGTGAAATTACTCTGTTTAAGAAAGCAAAGAAGCATATATAACTTTATGAGTAATAGTTGAGGAAATAAAAGTTCTTGTTGAATGTATAAACTTCAGTATAACAAATACCTTATTTTCTGATGTGGACAGATAGAATTCTATATAAAAAGATTTTTAAAAAGATTTTACTATTGTGTATTAAAGGAATAGATTACTTTGTTAATTTGAAGAGATTATTTAAAAATTTTTTTTTTACCCTTTGGAGGAAATAGTACTAATTCTTTTCTTCCCAGTTACTTTACAAACCAGGGCCATTTCCCTAGCTCTTACCAGTAGGTCTTTAGGCAGTTTTCTGAGAATTAGTTAAGATGTACAAACACTGAAGCTATAAGACCAAGGATAATTTGAAATCAATGTTTTATTAAGTCCTGGATGTAAATATAATAATTACTTTTACTGATAAATATTTCCACCATATTGGAATATAAAAGTAAGCTTTTACTTTCATAAATAGCTTTACTCTATTAAGCTTGAATCCAGTACACAAAAGGCAACGCTTACTTTAAAGATTTTATTTATTTATTTGACAGAGCGAGAGAGGGAACACAAGCAGGGAGAGTGGGAGAGGGAGAAGCAGGCCTCCTGCGGAGGAGGGAGCCTGATGTGGGATTCGATCCCAGGGCCCTGGGATCATGACCTGAGCCGAAGGCAGATGCTTAACGACAGCCACCCAGGCGCCCCAAGCAATGCTTACTTTAAAAGCTGCAGTTTGAAAAGAAAGTTCAATAACCATGAAATTATAGTGTAAAAATAAATAATGGAGTTAGACTTTTTTTTTGTTACGGGGAAAAAATGTTTACTCTCCTATTCTTTCTTTAGGGAATCTAGCAGAGAGCAAATGTTATTTGATAACAGTTACTCCAATATATGCTGATGGACCAGGAAGCCCCGAGTCTATAAAAGCATACCTTAAACAAGCTCGTAAGTCCAAATTCATTTTCTTGGAAATGTGTTGAGTTTTCTATTAACAAAGACATTTTATCTTTTTTAAATAAGGATATGCCTTACAGTGTTCAAATATAATAATTAAATTTTAGTAAATTCTCGTGATATACTGAATTATAATGATTTTTAGTTACCAAATACTTTTATTCTAGCACCTTCCAAAGGACCTACTGTTCGGACAAAAAAAGTGGGGAAAAATGAAGCTGTCTTAGAGTGGGACCAACTTCCTGTTGATGTTCAGAATGGATTTATCCGGAATTATACTATATTTTATAGAACCATCATTGGAAATGAAACTGGTAATGAAACTATCAGTTATTAAGAATTACTGGTGTTTTTCTTAAGCTTTTAAATGTTAAGTCTCACCTCCTTAAGTTATATATCTTAGAGTATATTATCATCAGAAAAGAGACACCTGAGAATATGCCTTATGGTTGCTTTCATGGTCCCATTAAAGAAATAACTGTGTTGTGCTTATGGGAGAAGAATATTATGTCAGAGATATGAAAGTTATTTCCTGAAAAATGTATTTTTTTTCCTTTTTAATACTTTTGCAATGTCAAATAAAAGCCAAATCAAGCAGAAACATTGAGCAGTTGAATAAGCCACACTTACTGATTTCTTCTAGCTGTGAATGTGGATTCTTCCCACACAGAATATACACTGTCTTCTTTGACCAGTGACACTTTGTACATGGTACGAATGGCAGCATATACAGATGAAGGGGGAAAGGATGGCCCAGAATTCACTTTCACTACACCAAAGTTTGGTAAGAAAGAATGATGTTTGCTCTTTCCTTCTCTTTTTTTCTTTTTAAAATTTAATCAGACTAAAAACAGACTTAGTTAATAAGCTAAAATTTTGTTAAAAATGTATCTTTGAATCATAGAAATGCATTTTTCATAAATTATGGTTTTTGTATTTATCGGATTTTGGTTGTTTCTTTAAACTATCAAAACTCACCTCTGTTATTTCATTAACTGCTTCTCACTGACTTCATCTATACTCTATAAATGCCAAAAGAATTTGTGTATCTTTCTAAATGGGATCATATTTTCACTGGCAAAAATCGAGTGTGGTCTCTTTCCTCCTTCTCTTATTCCTCCTTTTTATAGGCAGGTTGCTGGAAAGATGAGTCCACACTTGCAGGCTCTACTTCCATTCCTCCAGCTCTGTCTTTGACGTGCTGAACCCAGGCCTCCAGCCCACCACGCCACTGAAATCTCCCTGATGTCACTCACGGAAGTCCTCTTAGTTATGATCTCCAGGGCCTGCTTTTTTAGTCATTTTTCTGTACTTCTCAGCATTTGACTCTGTTGGCTTCTCTTCTCCATCCTTGAAACTGCTTCTTCCCTTGGTTCTTTAAACTTCTTTTTGTAATAGCACTCTCCTGAATCTTCTCCCTCTCTGGTACTTCCTCCTTGGCCTCCTGTTCACTCTTCTTTTTAAAAATGGTTTGTATTGGGGCACCTGGGTGGCTCAGTTGGTTAAGCGACTGCCTTCGGCTCAGGTCATGATCCTGGAGTCCCGGGATCGAGTCCCGCATCGGGCTCCCTGCTCGGCAGGGAGTCTGCTTCTCCCTCTGACCCTCCTCCCTCTCATGCTCTCTGTCTCTCATTCTCTCTGTCTCAAATAAATAAATAAAATCTTAAAAAAAAAAAAAAATGGTTTGTATTTTCCAGAACTCTGTTCTCAGCCCTCTTTTATTATCTACCTATTCACACTACCTGTCCGTGACTTCAGCCATCCTTTCTCTCCTTCCCAAATATGTTTCTCTTTTCCCTGACAAAACCATCCAAGTCTTTGCCAAAGCCAGAAATTTAGATGATAGTAAATTTCTTCCTCTTTTTGCTTACATAAGCCAAGTATAAAGTCCTATTGATCATGCCTTCTAATTACTGCTTTTTTTTTAAAGATTTATCTATTTGAGAGAGCGAGAAAGAGAGAGAGAGTACATGAGAGGGGGGAGGGTCAGAGGGAGAAGCAGGCTCCTCGCTGAGCAGCAGGGAGCCTGATGCGGGACTCGATCCCAGGACTCCAGGATCGTGACCTGAGCCGAAGGCAGTTGCTTAACCAACTGAGCCACCCAGGTGCCCTTTTGCATGCCCTTTGATAATCTCTTTCCTTGACCCTAAGCTTCTCATGATTTTCTCCATCTTTTTCTGCTTTTCCTAATGGGTAGCCCTATGTTAGCTCCTCACCTTCCCTTGTTTTGGCTCTTCCTTTAGCCTCCCTAACACAGACTGAAGCTGCATTCTTTCTTGTTCCTACTACATTTTGAGTCAATATAGAAATTACCTTATTTTATTGTATTTGTAACCTCCACCCCCAAGTACCAGCACCATGATTGATAAGTAGAAACTACATATTCCTTATTGATTGAATGCTGAATGAGAAAATGAATGAATGAATAACTACATAAAATAGATAATAAAAGATCCTGAGCTTTGCTGTGATAGCTAGCCAGTAATGAACATAGTTTCTGGAATAAGATTTGTGGTGACATGTTAATAAAATACATATGTAACAAGTAATAATTGAAGTTGATCTTAAAAAAAAAATAAGCTTTTAAAATACTATCCTGATTATGAAAGTAACATTCTGTAGAGCAGAAGAAAAATCCACTCCTAATCCCGCATCTAGAATAATCTCTTAACATATTTGTATATCCTTCTAGTATTATCAATGCATACATTTTTTTTCCCAAAAATTAGAGCATACTTGTCAGGATTTACTTCATCATCTGCTTTTTTCACTGATCTATTTGTTGTTTTGTTTAACTATTATGGCTTCTTAATATAGCATGGGCCTTGCTCCCAAAGGACCTTACCAGTGTATTTAAAGAAATACAGCATAAGTAAAGTAATTGAATGGAAAGGCATTTGGGCCATGTCGGCTGTAAATAGAGTGGGAATTTAAAGATAATTAGTAGGGGGGAGTTTCATCTTCAAAGATGATTTTATAAAGGAAACGGTACTTGAGCCTTGAGGTTAGGTTGTGAACAAATAGGAAGAAGGCATCTTGGGACAGAATGAGCAAAGGCCCAAGACATAAAAACCTAGTAAGTTTAGCAGCAGTAAAGAAAATGTTCTGCCTGAATTTGATTTGGTATGTATATGAAACCTGAGCATACAAGAGTTAGTATTTGCCAATCTACACTTTATTCCTGAGCATTGATCTGACTTACTGTTTTGTGTTAAGCTTTGTAGAAAATAAAGTTACTTGCAAAGGGATGTGTGTGGTGCAAAGATTAGACTAAGTGAATAGCATATGACTGCAATATTACTTTTATAAAGTTTTCCCATAAAAGACTAATTAGGAGGAGACTGGAAGAGTTAACCAGAAACAACCATAAGGTAAATCATTAAAAATTCCAATATAAACTATCCAATTAATGATTCATTTGGTTAAGTAAGCCCTCTTTTAAATGCAGATTAGGTATCATCTGCTATTTAGAAACCTTATGCTTACTGATTAGGTGATACTATTCCTACTGCTGCCACTCCTTGTACTTAAGAATCTTTTTTTTTTTTTTTTTTTTAAAGATTTTATTTAGTTACTTGACAGAGAGAGAGCGTGAGAGAGGGAACACAAGCAGGGGAGAGGGAGAAGCAGGCTTCCCGCTGAGCAGGGAGCCCGATGCGGGACTCGATCCCAGGACCCTGGGATCAGGACCTGAGCCGAAGGCAGACGCTTAAGGACTGAGCCACCCAGGCGCCCCTGTACTTAAGAATCTTAAAAATTCTGGGGCGCCTGGGTGGCTTGGTCGGTTAAGCATCTGCCTTCGGCTTAGGTCATGATCCCAGAGTCTTGGGATGGAGCCCTGCCTGCTCCCTGCTCAGCAGGGAATCTGCTTTTCTCTCTCTCCCTCTGCCCTTCCCCACTGCTCATGCTCTTTCCTCTCTCTCTCTCTCAACTGAGATCTTTAAAAAAAGGAAAAAAAAAAGATTCTTATAAATTCTTAGCCGTTTATCAGATATGCCATCTTTTTTTTTTTTAAGATTTATTTATTTGAAAGAGCACACAACGCGGGGGTGGGGAGTGCAGAGAGAGGGAGAGAGAATCTCCAGCAGACTCCTTGCTGAAATGCAGAGCCTGACTTGGGGCTCGATCCTACTGCCCTGAGATCATGACCTGAGCCAAAATCAAGAGTTGGACACTTAACCAACTGAGCCATCCAGGCACCCTGATGCCATCTTTTTGAAAATAGTAGATAGCTACTAAAAATTTTATTTTTATTCCTCATAGAGGATCATATTTGTAGTTTCAATTATTAAGATTGTTTTACAACTTTTCCACTTCTCCCCAGTACTCACAGATCTCAAAGATAAACTTTTGTTAAGATTCTGCTGGCAGATCATAAATGTAATAAATGGTTAGGTTTGGGAGCTCTAACTTATAGATTATCTGTCCAATAAAATGAACTTAGTCATTTTATTCCCCTAACCAACATATAGTTTATTTTCACCCTGTGGCCAGGTTACAGTGTAAGGTATAAAGGGCTAGGATATCATTTACCAAGAAGAGGGAGAGGGGAGAAAACAGCCATTTAAGTTTGAAAAGGCTGTAAAAACAGGATGGTATTTCATCTCTTCAACAATCCTCTGGCTGGGAAGTTTTATTGTTTGTGTCAACATATGCATTAACCATTGTTTTCCTTCTTACCCCTTTCTGTTTTTTAGCTCAAGGAGAAATTGAAGCGATAGTTGTCCCTGTTTGCTTAGCATTCCTATTGACAACCCTTTTGGGAGTATTGTTCTGCTTTAATAAGCGAGACCTGTAAGTACCCCTAATTTTATTTTTGCAGTTTTTCCCCTGGATTTATGCTCTATTCTCTCCCTCAACCTCTGGCCCCCAAGTAATTACTGATTTGCTTTCTTTGTAGTTTTGCCTTTTCTAGGATTTCATATAAACAGAATCAAATAATATGTAGTGTTTTTATATAACGTCTTTCATTTCACATGTTATTGAGACTTACTGTTGCATATACTATTTTTCTCCTATTTATTGAATAGTATTCTATGGTATAGATTTATCAAAATTTGTTGATACATCTGTTATGGAAGTTCACGTTGTTTCTTTGAATTGGGACTATTGTGAATAATGTTGCCATGAATGTTCACCTACAGATCTTTGCGTGAGCATGTTATCATTTATCTTGTGTAAATACCTAGTAGTGGGATTGCTGGGTCAGATAGTAAGTGCATATTTAACTTTATAATAAACTGTCAAACTATTTTTCAAAGCAGATATACCATCTTGTATTCTCACCAGCTCTGTGAGCCTTCCTGTTGTTCCATATTATCAACTCTTGGTACAGTTACAGTTTTTAATTTTAGCCACTTCCTTATCAGTGTGTAATGCTATTTCATTGTAATTTTAATTTCCATTTCCCTAGTAACTAGTAATGGATCTTCTCATGTGCCATTTCTATATATTCTTTTGTGATACATCTTCTGAAATCTATATATTCTTTCATGATATATCTTCTGAAATCTTGCCCATTTTTACATTGGGTTGTTTGCCTTAATATTGAACTGTAGGAGTTCTTTATATATTCTGATTACAAAATTCTCAAATGTGTTTTGGACAATCTGGTCTTGTGGCTTTGCCTTCTCATTTTCTTCACTGTGACTTTAGAAGAACAAAGTTTTTAATTTTGATGAAGTCCATTTTATCAGGTTGTGATTCTTGTGTTTTATGTCCTGTGTAGGAAATCTTTGCCTAAGTCAGTCACAAGTATTGTTCTCCTTTGTTTTCCTCTAGAACTTTAATCATTGTAGCCATATGTCTGTGGTCTATTCAGAATTTTTGTGCATGGAATAAGGTCAGGGTCAAGGTTCATTTATTTTTTTTCCATAGATACCTAGTTAGTTGTTCCAGCTTTATTTAGTGAAAATACTTTTTTCCCCATTGTATTAAAGATACCTATCTTTGTCAAAATCAGTTATCCACGTAGGTCTGGATTTATTTATGGACTCTCAATTCTATTCCATTGATCTTTGTCTATTCATCCCAATACCATACTGTCTTAATTTTAAAAATTAAGTTTTGAGAGCAGTTAGAATTCTTCTAATATATTATTTTTCAAAATTATTTTGGCTAGAATCTTTGATAAGCTGATATTAATATTTATGTGAAAAGGAAATTTCCTTTAAAAACTCTTGTACATTGTTGAGATTTTATTGAATCTGCAGGTCAATTTAGGGAAAAACTGCAATCTGAACATGAGTTCACCTCTTCATAAGTCACATGTCTTTCAGTTCAGGGATATGTTAAGATCTCTTAGGTTTTAATTTTCTTTTGCAGTATGTTGTTGTTTCCATTAGATAGACCTTACACATCTTATGTTAAATTTATTCCTAAATATTTTTTATACAGTTGTAAATGGCATTTTCAGAAATTTTTATTTTCTAATTATCCATTGCTAGAAATAGAAATACAATTTCTTAAAAAATATATTGTCTTTGTATACTAAGACCTGGATACATTCATCTACTCTAGTACCTTTTTGGATTTAGCATTTTCGCTGCTAACCAGTAAAGATGGTTATTCTGATGTTTGTTTTCAGTTATTTTTCTTATTATACTGGTTAAGTAAAACTTTGCATTATCACCAGTTTTAAGGGAGAAAGCCGTTCAGTTTTTGATCATTACATGTGATGTTGGTTTTAAGTTGAGGACGTTCTCTTATATTTCTATTGTGCTGAGAGTTTTTGTCATGAATGGGTGTTGAATTTTGTCAAATGCTTTTTTGGCATCTGTTGATGATCATACGATTTTTCTCCTTCCTCCTTATATGGTGAATTTTATTCATTGATTTTTTTTTCCACACATTAAACCATTCTTGCATTTCTCAGACTTTTCTGGATTCAGTTTGTTAATTTTTGCATTTATGTTTATGAGTGACACTGGGTTTTGTTTTGTTTTTTTTTTTTGGTGGTGGGGTCTTCACCTACTTTTGAAATCAGGGTAATAGTAATTACCTCATCAAATGAATGGGGACATGTTACCCTCTCTGTCTTCCAGGAGAGTTTACATAGGATTCATATTATTTAAGTGTTTGCTAAAATTTACCATTTGAGCCTGAGATTTTCTTGTGGGAAGAATGTTAGTTTACTTCAAATTTTCTTTCAGTCTCTTTCAAGGAGTTCATCCATTGACTGGTTGCTATTTTTGTTTAGGTTGTTAACTTTATTGCTTTTTATATTATACCCAGATTTCATAGTTGTTTCCACAGGAGAGTCAGTCTGTTGGGATCTTATTACTGTTTTTATATTTGAACTTACTCTAAAGATGACTCACTTCCTGTACACTTAGGGATCTCTAACTTGGGGTTAGGAACTATATTAAGGTAAATACTTGTGAAAAAATGAAATTTATCATTTTTTTCTGGTAGTTATGTGAAAAATTTTTATGTGGTTTTAGTTGGAAATTAAACATTTTTGCTTTTTTTGTTGTTAGGAAGGGGTGTACTCTAAGGTTTTGTGACCTGGCTCAACTTTTTAATTGTTTTTTATTGCTGAATTTTATTTCAGTTTTTTAAATTGAATACTTAACAGTTTTTCATTATGCTAGATTAAGCTCATGTTTAGAATCAGGGACTATTCGTTGTTTATTACTTGTGATTTTACAGACATTATATTTCTTTTCTCTCCAGAATTAAAAAACATATCTGGCCTAATGTTCCAGATCCTTCAAAGAGTCTTATTGCCCAGTGGTCACCTCATACACCTCCTAGGGTAAGATACAGTTTTTCTGACTTGTTTATACACGGGCATGTTAGGGTACATTTACAGAGTTGAACCAGATGATGAGCCCAAATTGAAAAGTAAATGATAATAAAGTATTATCACAACATAATCTGATATTCCTTATTCTATTCAGTAAACATGAAAAGCACTTGATTGAACTTGTAAAATAGAAAAGTTAATGTGTAAATACTGCTCTGTGGTAACTGTGTTGTAAGGCAAGCATTTTGTATAGGATATTAAAATCAAATTTAACAGTATACCAGTTTGATGCTGTTGAAATGATTTCTAGAAACCTAGACTAAATTCTTTGAACCTCCTTACAGTGAAATGACTGAACTTTATTACCTTCTAATAATCCTTGATTAATGTTAAAACATAGAACACATTTTAATCTTACCTTCTATGAGACTTAAGTCATTTGAGTTTGATTTTTCTAGTTTTTATATCCTGATAATCATAGGCTCCATAGTCTTTGTACACCAGTAGCTTATCAGAATTGAACAACAGTATTGATTTGGAGTTCTGATGAAATATAGTCTGATTCATGCTTCTCAGAATCATTTCCACAATATCTGCAGTTCAGCTAGTTGACAGGGCTCAGTGATCCAGATTATCTCTGCACCATGGGAATTACTGAGAAGTTTCAGAGATGCATTTCTCTGTGGTCTTAACTAGAATTTGCCATGTATGTTTCAGAGTTTCTGAATGAATATATGCCAGAGGTAATAATACATTTTTTTCTTTCTTTCTTAGCATAATTTTAATTCAAAAGATCAAATGTATTCAGATGGCAATTTCACTGATGTAAGTGTTGTGGAAATAGAAGCAGCCAATGACAAGAAGCCTTTTCCAGAAGATCTGAAATCACTGGACCTGTTCAAGAAGGAAAAAATTAGTACTGAAGGACACAGCAGTGGTATTGGAGGGTCTTCGTGCATGTCCTCCTCTAGGCCAAGCATTTCCAGCAGCGACGAAAATGAGTCTGCACCAAACACTTCGGGCACCGTCCAGTACTCCACGGTGGTGCACAGCGGCTACAGACACCAGGTGCCCTCGGTCCAAGTCTTCTCGAGATCCGAGTCCACCCAGCCCTTGTTGGATTCTGAGGAGCGGCCGGAAGAGCTACAGCTGGTAGAGAACACAGAGAGCGGTGTCGGCAGTCCGCCCAGGCAACAGTATTTCAAACAAAACTGCAGTCAACGTGAAACCAGCCCAGCTAGTTCACATTTTGAAGTTTTGTCAGTCAATGAAGAAGAGTTTGTGAGACTCAAGCAGCAGATTTCAGATATTTCACAGCCCTGTGGATCTGGGCAAATGAAAATGTTTCAAGAAGTTTCTGTAGCAGATGCTTTTGGCCCACATACTGAGGGACAGGTAGAGAGATTTGAAACCGTTGGGATGGAAGCTGCAGTTGATGAAGGAATGCCTAAAAGTTACCTACCGCAGACTGTCAGACGAGGTGGCTATATGCCTCAGTGAAGACTAGTTCCTGTTACAACTTCAGCAGTACCTGCAAACTAAAGCTAATTTTATCTGTTATTTCAGATAAAAATAATCTTCACTCACTGAAGATGATCATTTGCCCTTGCGGACAACAATAAACTGTCCTCCCACATGGGCTGTTTCCCTTCCAGAATATCTGGGATTCTACTTTCAAGCACTACATAAACTGACTTCATCCTCTGAATAGCTGAATGATTTTTGTGCTGTTTCAGGATGTTTGCACTGAAGAAAAAGTAAAACTTTGTTTTGGTAGCTAGAAAACAGAGGGTATTTAAATAATAAGCAGTGATATACTTAGTACAGCTATACTGATTTTAATGAGAATAGGCACCAAATAAAGTGGCTGAGATAGAGTTAAGGCAATTAGATGAGTGAGATCTAGACTCTCTACTTCAGCTGACAGCATAGAGAGAGCTGCAGGTGGCATAATTACATGAACCCAGTTTTTGTTGTCTGACCAAAACCAACCAAAAAAAATAGCGGGCTTAATTATAATATCGCCCACAGGAAGTAGTAGACATTCTCTTCCATTGGTAATGATGCTGCCAGCCACTAGACGAATGGAATTCGAGTGTGAATTTTGCAAATTACAAAAAATCTTGGAATATTATATAATAAGTAATCTAAAATTTTCAAAATTTGCTTTCTGTCGTTATTCACAAATTCAGCAGAGTGCCCAGTTAAGAGCTAGGAATGAATGCCAAACTGTGTTAGCCATCTTAATAATCTAAGTCTTCATAAATGGCGAATAATTTTTAACATTTTTCTATATATATATAAACATTGACCCTTTGTTAAAAATGCTGGAGATTTTGGTTGATGAAGCACTTTATACAATGTTAAATTAAAACACATTTTAAGGTGAAGATACATGTTTTGTTTTTATTTTTAAGTAGGCCAAGATTCAAAGGTTTGTTTTGGGGTGTTTTTTCCTAGTGTTTGAAGCAAACGAAGAGCACATGGGCACTGCACTACTTACCAAAATAAAGCACCATCCAAAAATGTACATGTTGATGTTAGTAAATGTCACAGCGCATACCCTGTTAAAAAGGCACTTAATGAAGGGATAGTATTTTAATATCTGCCAGTTCTGAGGTAGGTGGAACTTAGTTCCACACTGTGATTTAGAGAGATTTTAAACCTCTCCCTGCAAGTTCTGTTCTTCCCAGAGAGAAGTGAGCCAGGCTCCAGAGTTTAGCACTTAACCCCACTTTTGCATTTTTGCCATACCCTACCCACCACATTTGACAAGGAGGCTAGGCTAAAGACAGGAACAAGATGTATGAAGAGATTTTCATAAATCATTAGTGGTTGACCAGTGCTAGGAGGTACATTTGCAGAACGTATGTTTTGGTTTTCTGTCATATTTAAATCACCAAAACCAGGCCAACTTCAAATATTTTTGTAGAGGTTATTCAAGAATAAAAGGCTAAGAAAAGTTGCTATCCATTGACAGTTGAAATCTAATTCTACTCACTACTCTCTCAGAATATTGTTCATATTAGACCTTCTGTTTATTAGACTTTATATTCCTGCCTGCTGTGTTTCAGAGCGCTTTCACACACATGGTCCTTGTGAGACGGGGTAGAGGCAGCATGAGAGAGGCAGAATGACAGGATGAGAAGTACATGAGGAAGACTGGACACACAGAAGCCAAATAGGGACAGAGGGACCCCAAAGTCACACTACAGGATAATGGCACCACCACCATTTAGGTTTGTCAAAGCCTGATCCAAACTAGGATTACATTTATCTTGCTAAGAATCTGTCAAGAAATATGTATCAGCTTTATTTTTCATTTCCTCTAAGTAAGTAGTCCTGTTATCTGTAAAAATGGTCAGCTCTGCCCTTCCTCATGCTAAACAGCAGTGTTATGAAGAATTCTAGTGTGACATTTGTCCTTGGGGGCATGGGAGCAGTTATAAAATGTAAACTCACAATCTAAGGGAATGAGAATGAAGTCATTGAAGAACACTGTATAAGCAAATCTTCTGAAACTTGTATAGAACATGGTGCCCTGAGTGCCCCCCCCTTCCCAGGTGCAAGAGCACTTTAGACATACTAAATGGATAGTTGCTGAACCAATAATCCATTCAGAAATAGCCCTAGATTTGATTACTAATATGTGATAGACCTCTTTGCCCAACGAGAGAAGCATTCATGAAACTTGTTTTAAAGTACAAAATTAACTTTCCTAAGCCATGTCTTAGGATAATTTGTGGGGTTTTCTTCAGGTTTTTAAGATAATTTGTTTTGAGGCATGTAAATTGTATTTTACATAGAGAAGCAAATCTTGTTTGTATGAAAATTAGTCTATAAGTTAGTAGATGTGATCCTCACCAAATCTTGAGTATCCAGAAATTTCCTTTAATGCTGACAAAGCCTCTCTATGGACAAAACTAATGCACTGCTTCTGATGCACTTGGCCTCACAGAGGAGTAAAAAATAAGCATGTGTGGCACAGGTATTGCTGTCGTAGTTTGACTGTTCCTGGTGTGTTTGGTACCCTACCCTCATCCCTTATAAAGGCATGATGCTGAGCAACTATGGGAAAACTCCCAAACTTAAAACCCATTAAAATCTAAAAAAAAAAAAATTTTTAACTTGGATCAGTCAGCACTCAGGAACATACCCAACATGTAAATAGAAGCAGGGGAAAAAGCAGAACCATTCACACGTTCTGTGTTCGTATCAGTTCTCTACCTAGATGTTCATTTAATTTCAACCTTACACATGAAGGTATCTAATCTTCCTAGCTTACTGTGAAGTTCATTTCTACTTCATGAACCTTGTACTTGTAAAACATTTATTTATGAAAGCTCATCCTTTAAGTAGAACTTACTAGTTTTGTAGAAATCAAAAAAAAATTTTTAATGTCTTTTTTTCTATCCACAGGGTTAACTATTTAAAATCATGACAAATATGTAGAAGTAGGATAGTCGTATCAGACAATTCTCTAAAATTTGTTAATTGGCATGTATTGACCAAGTATAAGTCAAATAGGAGAGCTCTTCCTCTGTTATATTCTACATCATTTTCCTATGTTTGGTTTTAAGAAGAAATTTTTAAACCATATACTTAACGTTACTTTGTTGAAATGGGTAATATGTCAATGTAATAAGCTATATAACATTTTTTAAATTCAATTGCTAAAAGTTACTGGGATACCTTTCTGTTGCAGGTCATGTTCAATTCTATTGCCTAAGTAAGATTGCTTTTAAAAATTCATTGCACTTTTCTATATATTGAGAATATGGAGCCATCAAATGACAAGCTGTTTATGTTTAACGTAAAATTGGTGATTGTTGGGGCGCCTGGCTGGCTCAGTTGGAAGGGCATGTGACCCTTGCTCTCAGGGTCATGGGCTCAAGCCCCACCTTGGGTGTAGATATTACTAAAAAAAATAAATTTTAAAAAATAAAAATACATTTGATCATTCTCATGGATTTCAAAGATGGTATAAACTAGCAACTTACAGCCTAATTCTTTTAAATGCCTTTTCAGTTCCTTTTCAGAATACTTATAAACAATTCAGATGTAAGTCAAAACAAACTTTCCAGAGCTAAATGTACTATCCTTTCGATTAATCTTTTTTTTTTTTTTTTTGTCATATGGGCTACTAGTATGCATTAGCATGATATTCTAGTATACATTGCATTCAAAAGAAAAAGAAGGCAACTCGGTGTGTGCTCTACTGTTTTTCGTTTTTTCCTAAATTTTTAAGAGCTTTTTGCAGTCAGCAGCTCCTTCAAGTGGATTATTTAACTTCATTACCCAGTGCTTTACCGTTGATTATGATGAAAATGCATTGAAGACCAATGGAGATAGCTAGATGTTCTAGATCTTTTATCCCTTAAAGACAAGCTTTGTCTGAATGGTAACTACACGTTTCAAATGCTGTAACAGGAATACCAAAATGGGATGTCAAATAAAGGGATATTTTAAAAGCAGATATTTGAAAATTCTTTAGTCAATACATGTTACTGAATATACTCTAAATAAAAGTGTGCAATTTGCTAGTACTACAGTACAGCGATTAGCATTAGGTGTGTATCCTGTTTATATCCTAGCTATGTACCTTTTACTTGTAAGTGCAATCCTTTGAAGTTCGCTTGCTATTTTACCCCCCAGTCTACTTCATATAGAAGGCTTGTCTAGAGAAACTATTGTATTTTTACCTCTGTAGTGAATTGCATGTGCTAATTGTTAACATAGCTATCGGTCTTATGTTAACGTAACTCTAAACATTATTGTAAACGTTCTTATGTATCAGCTCTAATCTTTCAAGTAAATTTAAGAAATAAATTCTTGTTTAAATTTTTTTCTGTCTGTGATCACTAGTACGATGTCATTACATGTAATGCTTGAGTTAACAGTATTTGTCACTCCTGTTGGGTCTTAGTGTAAACTAGATGCTTTTAGAGGGTTCTGTGGCTTTTTAAATGTCCATTTAGCATAACGGAATAGGTTTTAGAAGAAAATCGATATATTATCTTGGTCTTAATAACATAGAATGGACCAAGAGATTGTAAATCTGGAAAACTGGTAAATGAATTTGCCAAGATGAGTTCTGGAATCCCAGCACCGTACCAACCTCCCAGTGTTTTTTTTTTTTTCCTACTGGGCTGCCAAGGGACCAGCCAAGTACAGAGGCGCCACCTAGTGGCCGGTCTGTAGCCACAAAGCTAAAGTCTTAACAGAGAGGCATGAAGCCCGCTGATACACAGCATCCCACGGCTACCCCGAGGTTACTTAGTCTATGAAACTAAGGCAACAATTCCACCTGGAAGAAAATCCTGAACTATTAGATTTGCACATCTTCACATTGTGAATTTATCTAAAACATGCAGTGAGTCAAATCCACAAAATATTTAAGGAAGAAGGTACTCAAAGGCACTGAGATTCTGACAACAGAAAACCTAATGCTGCAGGAGCCCGCAAAGAATGGAAAGGCAGCCATTCTTCCCTCTGAGACCAAGCCAGCGTGGATTTGGCCCCTTGTTCAATAGAGACTTACGAACACCTGGACTCCTAACCGGCCTCAGAGCCTAGCTAAGGACCCCTGAGAAAGAAGCTCCACGTGCAGAATTTTGACTGGCAAGTGTTGGCTGCTCCTTGCTGGGCTGCATGTTTCATGCACGCCCGACAGTTCTCATTACCTACCGGGGGCCACAGGCTGGTGCGGGCGTTTAAAGGTGAACACGTATGTACCATCTGTGAAACACTCATGTTGGGTCAGTAAATCCTTAAAAATTCTTCTGAGGTAAGCATCAGAATTATTGGCCGACTCAGGTTTAACAACTTGCTCGGGGTCATATGTTAGCGCAACGGGGTTCCCACTCTACCCTGACCCCAAAGCCCATATCCTTTGCTGTGTACACCATCTGTCCCTAGCTGCTTTTAGTGAAAACCTTGCTCGTCGGCACATCTGTGGCCGGCGTGCACAGCGAATCACTTCTGTTTCCTAGACCTTGCTAACTCTTCAGGGTTTCCCCCTCCTCACCGCAGCCTCCGCCTCCCCAAGATTCCCCGTCCCCAGCCCTGAGCCCAGAACAGTGTTTCTTCATCAGGATCCCCTTAGGCCCTCATCTGAGTTGGCTCAGAAGCCTGCCTTCCCCCTCAGCTCATGCATTTGCTCTAAGCACATATAGCAACACCTACAAGGGAGGTAAATGTACTGGAATTTAAATAAAAACAAGAAAAGAAAGGAAAACAAACAGGAAGGGAGGGAGGGAGGAAAGGGAGGTAAATGTGTCCCTCTTTCCTCAGAACGCATTTTAACACAACTCCTACAGTCTCATTTGTCCCAAGGAAAGGTCCTCTAATGGTGGAATCGGGCCCACGGCAGCTCGTGACCAAAGGGCCTGGGGGCAGAACACCTTCCCTGAGTACTGAGATCCCACCCATCCTGTCCCCGGCTGTTCTGCCACAGGATGCCCACGTCTGCTGCCCTGTGCACAGATCCATCCCCGCTTGTCCACCTCTGGGGCCTCTCCTTCAGGGTGGCTTCCAGCAGCTCCCGCCCATCTCCTGCCAACCCACTAGGGGGCAGCACCAGCAGCATTTGGGAGCAGTGGGATAGCCTCTTTGGGGACAAAAGAGCTGGCGGCACCAATGTGTCACCCTGTTCCCTAGCATAGGAATAAAGACACCTTGGTACCAGCTTTTCGCTGCACTTTACCATAAACTATGAACCACTGCATGGTCACACAACCATTTTCTGGGATGCAGAGCTCAGCAAGACCCTCTCACAAAGGATCAGCCTTGGTCCACGCTACACGGATCCCCAAAATTTGGAGTTTTGAAAACCAGCCTCACTCAACACAGGAGAACTGTGCTGCCTGGCTAGGCACACGGCTCAGACACAAACAGGGTGAAGGCAGGGATTTGATGGAAGCTGGAGACACAGGAGGGGTGACTGTTCCTCTGTAAGGGCTTCCTGAAGAATGGTAGGTGTGAACTCTCTGCTCCAAGGAGAGAGTGGGGCAAGGCCATTTCCCCCCAATCCCCGAGCAACAAAGCGCCACCCAGTGGAGGCTGGAGCCACTTACACTAAGCCCCTCCACCCTGTGCCCTGCAGGTGCATCCTTACTAGGGCAAGTGTTCCTGAGACTCAGCACAGCAGGCCCCTCCCCCAGAATATCAGCACAAACCCCTCACTTGCACCACTTACTGATTGTAGAGTGCTGCAAAGCTTCCCCTCCAGGGGAAATAGGACCCAGCTTTTTTCTTTTTTTCCCCCTTTTGGATCTAACTTCTTGTAACAAGCAAACCAAAACACATCTAGTTTAAACCTGCCGCACAGTGGACAAGATCCAAACACCACCTCCGCCCACCCCGCCCTACCGCAGTCAAGGAGCAACTCTGCAAAGACTGACCTGAGGGAAGGAGCAGCCAAAATACAACAGTAGAGTGTACACTCTGAAACACCTCCTGAAGCCCCAGGCCCAAGACAGTATAGGACCTCTTCCTATATAGTCATTACTCTCAGGAGCAGAACTATAACAGGCTTTCCTAACTGTCACACACACAAAAAAAACAGTGACCTAGACAAAATAACAAGATGGAGGAATTCACCCCAAAAGAAAGAAAAGGAAGAAGTAACAGCCAGGGATTTTATCAATACACATATAAGTAAAATACCTGAACCAGAATTTGAAAATGACAATAATAAAGACACTAGCTGCACTTGAGAAAAGCATAGAAGATTCTAGAGAATCCCTTACTGCAGAGATAAAAGAACTAAAAACTAGTCAGGCCGAAATTAAAAAAATGCTATAACCAAGATACAAAGCCAACTGGATGTAATAACAAGAATGGATGGATGAAGCAGAGGAACAAATCAGTGATATCAAAGGTAAAGTTATGGAAAACAATAAAGCTGAAAAGAAGAGGGAAAGATTTTGTATCATGAATGTATACTTAGGGAAATCAACGATTCCTTAAAAAGTAGTAACATTTGTATCATAGGAGTCCCAGGAAAAGAAGAGAAAAAGGAGCAAAAGACTTATTTGAGCAAATTATAGTTGAAAACTTCCCTAATCTGGGGAAGAAAACAGACATCGAAATCCAAGAAGCACAGAGGACTCCCATTAAATTCAACAAAAGCAGGTCATCACTGAGATACATCATAATCAAATTCACAAAATACACAGAGACAAGGAAAGAATCCTGAAAGCAGCAAGGGAAAAAAAAAAAATCCTTTACCTACAATGGAAGACACACCAGGTTTGCAGCATAACTGTCCTCAGAAACTTGGCAGGCCAGAAGAGAGTGGTATGATATAGTCAATGCGCTGAATGGGAAAAATATGCAGCCAACAATACTTTGTCCACCAAAGCTGTCATTCAGATTAGAATGAGAGATAGTTTCCAAGACAAGAAAAAATAAGGAGTTTACCACTAAACCAACCCTGCAAGAAATATTAAAGGGGACTCTTTGAGTGGAAAAAGAAAAGACTAGAAATACCAACTTTACAAGTAACACAAAGGCACTAAAATCTTATCAATAATCACTCTGAACGTAAATGGACTAAATGCTCCAATCCAAAGACATAGGGTATCGTAATAGATTAAACAACAAGACCCATCTATATGTTTCCTACAAGAGACTGATTTTAGACCTGAAGACACCTGCAGATTGAAAGTGAGGTGATGGAGAACAATCTATCACGCTAATGGATGTAAAAAGAAAGGCAGAGTAGCCATACTTGTATCAGACAAGCTAGATTTTAAACCAAAGACTGTAGCAAGAGATGAAAAGGGGCATTATATCATAATTAAGGGGTCTACCCATCAAGAAGATCTAACAATTATAAATATGTCCCCAACTTTGGAACACCCAAATATATAAATCACTTAAAAACAAACATAAAGGAACTAATTGATATACTAATAGCAGGGGACTTTAACACTCCTCTTATAGCAATGGACAGATCATCTAAGTAGAAAATCAACAAAGAAACAATGGCTTTGAATGACACACTGGACCAGATGGACTTAACAGATAAATGCAAAACATGTCATCCTAAAGCAGCAGAATACACTCTTTTTTTTTTGAGGGCACATGAAACATTCTCCAGAATTGATCACATACTGGGACTTAAATCAGGCCTCAACAAGTAGAAAAAGATTCAGATCATACCATGAATACTTTCAGACCACAATGCTATAAAACTTGAAGTCAACAACAAGAAAAAATTTTGAAAAGACCACAAATACATGGAAGTTAAAGAACATCCTACTAAAGAATGAATGGGTTAACCAGGAAATTAAATAAAAATACATGGAAGCAAATGAAAATGAAAACATGACAAAGAGGTAAAAGACCTGTACTCTGAAAACTATAAGACACTGATGAAAGAAACTGAAGGTGACACAAAGAAATGGAGACATTCCATGCTCATGGATTGGAAGAATACTGTTAAAATGTCTATAGTACCCAAAGAAATCTACACATTTAATGCAATCCCTATCAAAAGACCAATGGCATTTTTCACAGAATTAGAACAAACAACCCTAAAATTTATATGCAACCACAAAAGACCCTAAATAGACAAAGCAATCTTGAAAAAGAAAAGCAAACCTGGAGGCATCACAATTCCAGACTTCAAATTATATTACAAAGCTGTCATAATCAAAACAGTATGATAGCGGCACATAAAAACAGACACATAGATCAATAGAAGAGAATATAAAACTCAGAAATAAACCCACAATTCTATAGCCAATTATTCTTTGAGAAAGCAGAAATGAATATCCAATGGGAAAAAGTGCCTTCAATAAATGGTGGTGGGGAAATTGGACAGCAACATGCAGAAGAATGAAACCGGACCACTTTCTTACACTATACAAAAACAAATTCAAAATGGATTAAAGACCTAAATGTGAGACCCGAAACCATAAAAATCCTAGAAGATGGGTGCCTGGGTGGCACAGTTGGTTGGGCGTTTGACTCTTGGTTTCAGCTTAGGTTGTGATCTAGGGGTCCTGAGATCAAGCCCTACGTCGGGCTCTGTGGTCAGCATGGGTCTGCTTGGGATTCTCTTTCCCTCTCACTCTTTCACCTACATGCTCTCTCTCTCTCAAATACATAAATAAATCTTTTTTAAAAATCCTAAAGAGAGCTCAGGCAGTAATTTCTCTGATATTAGCTATAGGAACTCTTTTCTAGATAGGTCCCCTAAAGCAAGGGAAACAAAAGCAAAAATAAACTATTGGGACTTCATCAAAATAAAAGGCTTCTGCATAATGAAGGAAACAATCAACAACGCTAAAAGGCAACCTATGGAATGGGAGAAAATATTTGCAAATGGTATATCCAATAAAGGGTTAGTATCCAAAATATATAAGGAACTGACACAACTCAACACCGTAAAACCAAATAATCCAATTAAAAAATGGGCAGAAGACATGAAAAGACATTTCTCCAAAGAAGACATCATGGGATTGGGCCCTGCAATGGGCATCTCCCTCAGCAGGGAATCTGCTTGAAGATTCTCTCCCTCTGCCCCTAAACCCTCCTCTCTGAAATAAATAAATCTTTAAAATAGTAATAATAATAAAATGTTCATTCTACCCAAAGCAATCAGATTCTATACAACCCCTATCTAAGTTCCAACGGCATTTTTCACAGAAATAAACAATTTTCACATGGTTAAGGAAGTACAAAAGACCTCAAATAGCCAAAACAATCCAGATAAAGAGCAACAAAGCTGGAAGTACCCTGTTTCCTGATTTCAAACTGTATTATATAGCTACAGTAATCCAAATACGATATTGTAATAAAAACAGACATATTCATCTAAGGAACATGAAAGAGATCCCAGAAATAAACATATGCATTCAAGGTCAATTAATTTATAACAAAGAAGCCAAGAATATACAATGGGGAGAGGATAGTCTCTTCATTAAATGGTTTTGGAAACACTGGGCAGCCGCATGCAGAAGAATGAATCTGTACCACTATCTTACACCATTCATGAAAATTAACTTTCCAAGCAGATTAAAGGCTTGAACGTAAGACCCGAAACCATACAACTCCTGAACTAAATTCATTTAAGCTCCCAATCCACTCTGCACCACACCAAAATTGTGGGTTGTTTTTTTTTTTAAGATTTTATTTATTTATTCAACAGAGAGAGGGTGCGAGAGAACACAAGCAGGGGGCAGTGGCAGAGGAAGAAGCAGGCTCTTTGCTGAGCAGGGAGCCGGACCAGGGGCTCCATCCCAGGACCCTGAGATCATGACCTGAGCTGGAGGCAGATACTTAACTGACTCAGGCACCCAGTCATCCCAGAATTTTTAAGAATCTGAAGCACAAGGAGTGGCAGTAGTAGGAATTTTAAAATGAAAATGATGGGGCACCTGGGTTGGTTCAGGTCATGGTCCTGGAGTCCCGGGATCTAGCTCCCTGTTCAGCGGGGAGTCTGCTTCTCCCTCTCCCTGCTCATGCTTGCTCTCTCTCAAATAAATAAAATCTTAAAAAAAAAAAGAAAAGAAAAGAAAATGAAAATGATTATTGAACTCACCTCCTGGAGTTGTTGTGAGGCTTAAATGAAGTAGGACCCATAAAATTTTGACATGGCGACTGGTCCATAGTAAATGCTCAATAAATGGCATTTAGTGTTGGTAACATTATGCATAAGGTAGGAAGAAAGAATGTGAAACCTGGATTTCTACGTTTCCTTTTCCTTCCTAATATACCTCAGGGAGGCTGAACATTAAAGAACACAAAATGGATGGGAGCATTACTTTATCAGGAGGTGAGAGCAGGTCCCACCACTGTTGTTCCAAACATAATCTTGAAGGGAGTTGAACAGAGAAGGAAAAGCAAGCACAGGCTGCCTGCACAAAGACAACCCCCCTGGCAAGCCTTAGGAAAGTCACAGCTAGAGGCACGTGGGGGCTGTGGTGGGGCCTTGGGTCCCAGAGGCCAGCAGCAATTGTCCGTGCCAATTAGGTGCACCAAGCAGGAACAGAACAGTGAAAAGACTGCTTTGTTCAGCGGGGAGAAATGCTTGGTAGAAGGTAGGGTGCGCGAACAGGCAGGGAGGGCAGTGGGGAGGCTGCTACTCTAATTCAGGGAGAGGCAGGAAAGGCTCCAACGGTGACCACCGGGTCAGAAAGACAAGGAGGAAGGGATGGAGAAGAAAGGGTATTGATGAGGTAGGATCATCAGTGTGTGATCAAGCGATGAGACACGGGGAGGAAGGGAGAGAGAGGGGCCACTCCGGCTGCTTTACCAAAGGTACAGGAAAGGAAGGTGAAGGGGGAAGAGAAGGAGTTGGGGACCTCCCCAGTACACACTGGATTCAAAAATGTGTATGTAGCAGGCGCAAGATCACACCCTGAACTCCATTCCCCCCACCTGAGCCCCTCCCCCACCCCCGAGTGACCAAGTCCCACCTCTCACTCTCCGACCACCTCCCCCTCCCCCTCCCACAGGAGAACCTCCTCGCCCTCATCTACGCTTCCGTTTGATCACCGACACCTCCCCCACTTTCTCTGTCAGCTTCACGAGCTTTCACCTTCACCACAACTCCGCCAGGGCCTGTCCCACCCTGCCACACCCCCGTGCGCGTGACATCCTTCCCTGGATAAACCTCGTTACCTGCCCCTCCCCCATGCCACCTGGAAGGGGCAGACCAGCACCATGACTGACCAGTCTCACGTGTACAATTCTTTCATCACTGCAAGACCGATTTCTTATCCTTGCTTTACTGAGATGAGCCTGCCTCACATGCAATAAAACTATAACCATTTTAGGGGGCACCTGGGTGGCTCAGTTGGTTAAGCGACTGCCTTCGGCTCAGGTCATGATCCTGGAGTCCCAGGTTGAGTCCCTCATCAGGCTCCCTGCTCAGCAGAGAGTCTGCTTCTCCCTCTGACCCTCCTCCCCTCTCATGCTCGCTCTCTCTCTCAAATAAATAAATAAAATCTTAAAAACAAAACTATAACCATTTGAAAAAACAAAAACAAAACCACCAGTAACCGTATGTGTTACTCACTGGGCATGTGCTGTGTGCCATGCCCTGCATTAAGCTCCGATCATTCCTTAAGGGGAGGAATCCTTCATCCATGAACTGTTTGCACTGTTACTACTAATCCCCTCCTCAATTTACAGATAAAGGAATTGAGGTCGAGGGGCTCATACTGGGCCACAGATGAGCAAGCAACAGAGCTGGGGCTGAGAGCAGTTCAACGGAAATGCTTCTGCTGCAAACTCTCTCTTAACAAGAGAATATTAACAACTTTTTTTTTTTTCTTCAGTTAAGCAGAATTTATTTTCGTTTTTAAGACAACCCTCCTCTAACAGGTAGGTTTATTCAATTCTCTTTTTTAAAAAATGGTGGCATTCTTTTAAAATATTCTTTCCAAAGCAGCAGTTACATAAATGGAATACTGGATTCAACTTAAAATTGTGGTTCCTACTTAACACTGTTCTGCATAGGATCATGATTAAAGATTAGGATATTCTTCACATTTCCAAGCAAAATCCAGTTTAAAAAGCTTGTTCTTTCCAAACCCCTAATAACAGCCATTTGAGAGTAAACCAGAGCATTACATCACCCCAATGAAGCTGCAGGTTTCATTACATGCACCAACAAATCTACATGGCTAGCCTCTGCATTCCACTTTTACAGAATTTATTTTACACCTATTATACCAAACAGCATTTTAAACACTGACATATAAACTCCCTAATAAGTTATCTTATTAGAAACAAGCGTTTCTCTTCTAAAGAAAAAGCGTTTATCTTATTAGAAACAAGATACACCATCACTTAAAGTCTTCAAACATTATTGCACTTTAACTTTCATATTTGACAATGCATTCGTGGAGCCGTGGCCTTGGAAAGGGTCACAAGTTCCACCACCCCACGGTTCTCGCCGTGCAGCACGGAGAAGACGTAATACTCTCCAGCTCCACCGTGGCCACTAATGAAGCATACAGCTCATGATTTTGGCTCAGGTCAATATCCCAGGGTCTTTAGATCGAGCCCCACGTCAGGCCCTGTGCTGGGAGCAGAGCCTGCTTAAGATGGTCTCTCTCTCCCTCTCCCTCTGCCCCTCCCCCACGCTCTCGCCAGCATGCACAGGCTCTCTATGAAAACAAAACAAAACACATGCTCTGCATCTTTTTTAAATTATGTTCAGTTAGCCACTGCATTCATTAGTTTTTGATGTAGTATTCAATGACTCATTAGTTATGTATAACACCCAGTGCTCATCACAGCATGTGCCCTCCTTAATACCCATCACCCTGTTACCCCTCCCCTCTGAACCCTCAGTTTGTTTCCCAGGGTCCACAGTCTCTCATGGTTTGTCTCCCTCTCTGATTTCTCCCCCTTCGGATTTTCCCTCCCTCCCACTATGGTCCTCCATGCTATTGCTTATGTTCCACATATGAATGAAAGAAACCATATGATAATTGTATTTCTCTGCTTGACTTATTTCACTTAGCATAATCCCCTCCTTTCTGATGGCTGAATAATATTCCCTTGTATACATGAACTACATCTTCTTTATCCATTCATCTGTTGAAGGGCATCTTGGCTCCTTCCACAGTTTGGCTATTGCGGACATTGCTGCTATTAACATTGGGGTGCGTGTGCCCCTTCTTTTCACTACACCTGTATCTTTGGGGTAAATACCCAGTAGTGCAATTGCTGGGTCATAGGGTAGTTCTATTTTCAACTCTTTGAGGAACCTCCATACTGTTTTCCAGAGTGGTTGCACCAGCTTGCATTCCCACCAACAGTGTAGGAGGGTTCCCCTTTCTCTGCATGCCCGCCAACATCTGTTGTTTCCCACTTTGTTAATTTTTGCCATTCTAACTGGTGTGAGGTGGTATCTCATTGTGGTTTTGATTTGTTTTTCCCTCATGGCTAGTGATGTTGAGCATTTTTTCATGTGTCTGTTGGCCATTTGTGTGTCTTCTTCGGAGCAGTGTCTGTTCATGTCTTCTGCATCTTTGGTTGCTCAGTCTGGCGGCCTTACCAGGATACCTCCCAACCTCCCAGCATCCAACATCTAAGAGCTTTGTTTTCCGTTGCCTGCCCGCCCCTGTTGCTCCTGTCGGGTGGCCGGCCTCCCCCACCTCTCTGCAGAGTCAAAAATGCCTAAAAGTTACACATTCGGTGGGGAAGTCCTTGGCAGTAAGTGAGGGGTTTAGGAGTGTGAACACCCAGGCCCCTTGCCTTGGCTGGTGACACACTCTGGGGTCCCAGTCACCTCTAGCATCCCCCTGGTCCAGGATCAGGCGAGGGCTGCCCTCCAGAGGAGTTTGAAATCCCACTCGAAGTGGTTTCTTCCCCTTCCTTATTAACCTTCCCTCACTCCTTTACCAGTTTCTCCTGGGAATGTGCCCCTCGTAAATTAGTTACACCTGAATTTGTGTCTCAGGATTTGCTTCTGGGGAATTAACCTAAGATATCATTCCAACCCGCACCCTGCCCAGATCACAGCACGTGCCCTGGCTTAGCAGGTAATCTAACCATATGGGCATAGCCTTTATTTGGGGTGATAGTGAGCAGCTGTGAATGAGGGGCCCAGGTGATGGGTGGAGGCAGACTCACACAAAGGCTCAGACTCACTCACCAGGCCCCAGTTTACCAAACTCACATAGGGCCCATCAGCATTACTTGTTTACGAGTCCCATTTAATAGCCAGTCTCTAGTTAGAAATGTGGACGGAAGAGAACCTATATTCGGATCCCATCAGCCCTACAAGTACTATCCTGCTTCCCCGCCCACAACACGAGCTGACTCCTGACCCCAAGGCCCTCCACCTGGAAACAGCCTGCCCCTGAGTAAACAGTGTAAAACCCCCATTTTCTTCCGGGTTCCATTTTCAAGATGTTGGACTCCACAGCAGTTCCTACTTAGATGCCAGTTGGGTATTTTCAGTTAGAACACTCAGGCAGAGATACTTTATACTCTAGCACTAGAGGTGCAGTATCCAAGGCCAAGGAGTTTCTCAGGAACCTATGAAAACATACGCATCCTTAGAAAAACAATTATTGGCTGAAGCCAAGAAAAGAGCATTGCTAAGTTGAAATTTAAGGATATTTAAGTAAGTGGTTATAAAACAAAATAACTTCATTATTTTAGAAGTTATAAAAATGTTATGGTGGTAAAAATTTTGCAAATTAGATTAGAATAGATAGATTTGCTCAAGTCATAAGAATCCCTATAGATACAGGACGATTGCTGAGAAATGTAATCATAAAATTGTTACATATAGTCAAATAATTTCAAAAACGAAACAAAAATCCTTACAAAATTTTTATGGAAAAAATATAATTAATGTGAATTGTGGAAACTTCAATGTATTTGACAGTATGTGGCCTCGCTAAGGCCTATGAAAGCTCTCAGGGGGCCCAGGTTTTAGCACATTTATCATCTCCAACCAACACGCCCCAAATGCTGAACCAAATTCTGGCAGACCAGCCAGAAATCAACCTATTCTTCATCGTGTTGCAGGGGATGGTACATTTGACCAATCTAATCTGAGGGGGCCAGCCGGAGCCTCCAAGTGCAGACAAGGTTGCACACGGCAGACTTTGCCAGGGGCTTGGCAGCGCTGTGGTCTGTTGGGAGGAGCAGATGCTTCTGTGGCACCCATGCCCTCCAGGAAGGACAAGGGGCCTAGGTCATCCCAGGAGATGCAACAGAGCAAACCCTGAGATCTGTGGTCCCACACCCAGCTGGCTCAAAGGCAAAACCAGGTTAAAATGGACACTGGCTATAGGGGGGAAGCCAGAGGATAGAGGATAGCCCATCTTGTTGCTGTTGTAAAAAAAAAAAAAAAAATGGAATGAATGTGTCATGGGGTGATTTTCTGTGACATGATCAGGTGTACTGAGGGGGCCAGCTGGGGTCACAAGGAGCATCATGGGAATAGGGAGGGACACCGGAGCCTTACTGGAAGCTGATCGAACCTCAGGAGCAAGCCTGCCAAGGAATGGGGAGGAATGGCCGCCCTCATAACCCCAGCTGATGTTCCAGTTAGAGGATGGCTCCCTGAGGGTATTGTCACAGAGCGCAAGATGGCTGAGGGCGTGGGAGCAGGACGCATCAAACCGAAGGTAACACCAGCACAAGTACGTAACTTTAAAAGAGGGAACGAGCCCACGGAACTACAGTGTAGGATCACACTATTCGGGTTCATGCCCTGCAAAACCCCCCTGTCCCACACAGCTGGGCACTCTAACCACAGCCCCGGCTCCACACAGGCCCTCAGGAGCTGGGGACACACCTGGGCAGGAGCGAGAAGCCGGTAGCCACATAACCCTAGAAAAGAGGGCTTTGTTGCCTGGGTTCTGTAGCCTTGATGGTGAGAATAAGCCAGAGGATCCCCGCTTTGTTATTGGGCCTCTGTCCTAATCCCACCAGAGTGTGGCCTGGGGGCGCTAGGGTGCCGGGGTGCAAATGCCCCAGAGCCTTCACCATCGGTCATCTCCTCCCAGGCCGCTACACGGGATACACCCCGCTCTCCCCTGAAACCACAGGCTGAGCCATGGACAGAGCCAGCAGGCAGCCAGAGGGAGATGAAGATCAGGGGCACGCTCTGTTCTCTCGTAACATGGGAGTGACCTGAGCATGTTTAGAAGCTGATGGGAAGGAATCAAGGGGGAGACATTGAAAGTACAAGAGAGCCGGAGGGAGGGATTTGCGCGAGCAGGGCCACCTCCGCCTCTGGAGACCTTCCCAGAAGTCTGGCCTGAAGGAGAGAAGAGACAGGGGCTGGCGCATCCTCCGTGAAATTGGGAAACACGTCATCTACTGAGAACAGTGAGGGGAGACCCTTAGGGAACTTGAGGAGCTGGGAGTTTGAAAATGCTGCCAAGAGGAATCAAATAGAGAGTGAGAACTGCGGTGAGAGGCAGGCCCAGCTGAATCCCTGGTGGGGGTAATTCCTACTCATTCCTGCTCTCCTGTAGCTCTTCTGTGTGTCCCCTAACCAAGAGACTCCCTTGATCTCTAACAAAGTTGGATATTTACATTTTGAAGTCCCATTTTTTAAACACCTGAGTCGGGGTGCCTGGGTGGCTCAGCCGGTTAAGCATCTGCCTTCAGCTCAGGTCATGATCCGGGGTCCTAGGATTGAGCCCCACATCGGGCTCCCTGCTCAGGAGGGAGTCTGCTTCTCCCTTTGCCCTTGCCCCTCTCCTTCCCTCCCTGCTCTCTCTCTCTCTGTCAAATAAATAAATAAAATCTTAAAAAAAGAAAAACACACATACCTGAGTGGGTAAAACTTTAAAACAGAAGTATAGCTTTACATGAAAATGTTATTATAGCTTTATTACCTGAAAGACTGAAATACAAATGCATTTATAGTAAAGCATTTTAAAGGCTGTTCTCATTATACTAAAACCCTGTTTTCATACTCTGCTTAGGAGGATAGAACTGCCAGGCACATGCATTACATACTGTAACGATTTATGAACAATATGTGGAAAAGACAGCATGCACAGCCTACAAAGAGTGCTTCTCTCGGTGCACAGGTCCCATCTTCTGCATTACTATATGATTACTATATGATGACTATATGACTACTATAATCATTCAGAACATTCCGCACATCCATTCTGATTTGCACATTTTGACTTCTTTTTCAAAGTCCAGGCCTCAGGCTACTTTCCTGTCATTTTACCCCACACATATAGTGAAGTTGGGTAGGACAGAGAATCCAGCTCCCAAAAATGAAAGTAGCAGTAGGTGCACCTAGATTCCCTTGAATAACCATCTGAGGCATGTGGCTGCTGGCTTTGTGCTCTTGTGGGCTTCCTCCCCTTGCCCTTCTCCCACACCGTTCTCCGCAGCAAGGGGCAGGCATGTCCAGGCTTTTGCCAACGTGGACTGGGGCTGTTTGTGCTTCTGAGCAAACTCTCCCTGCTGACCCCAAGGTCTAGTAAAAGCTGCAGAGAGATAAGAACTGCTAATGATGTGTCATACGCGGTCCAGATACCCTCCACCCAAAAGTGCAAGACACAGGTGATGCCACATACGATAATCACAAAAAGACCTTGTCACTAACACAAAACACATCAATGTGAAATTTCTTTTTAAATGCCCTACAAAACCCCCATATTTTAAATAGTCAAACAAATGACAAAGTCAACCAGTTGTTGTAAAGTTTGGCTGAGGGCCTCTAATGTCTAGCAGCTCACCTGCTCTCTCAATGCCCCAGTGGCTTGGAGGTAGAACATTCTGTATTGTCAATAGGTGGACATGTGGACTATAAAATACACATGGGAAAGGTTTGCCTTCACAGTGACTTAAGCAACACAAAAACTATGAAGTGTCTTTAACCATAGCCAATAAGGTGACAAAATTCAGTTTACAGCAGTAAACAGTTGATTATCATTAGCAAGGACAAAAGAGGCCCCACACACCCCTAGTGATACCACAAATCATTGTAACCTTTTTTGAGGACAGAGTTGTGTGATATGTGACAACAACTATAAAAGTTTGACCTGGCAATTCCACCTTTAGAAAAAGCCCCCAAGGAGTTAGGACAAAGGTGGGAAAAGAAAATGTTGTACAAAGAACAACATTTATTGAAGTTGCTCTCTATACAAAGAGGACATTTAAAACAATCCTATCAACTAAGGGGCCTTAGCAAAGCATAATATGCAGGTACACCATGGAGTTCTGAGCGTCCATTCAAAATGCTACCACGATGAACTTTGTTCGTGCATGAAACTTTAAGCGTGAAATAGTAAGTGAAAGTGAAGGTAAAATACAACAGAATCAATATATAACATGCAATGAGATAAACATGTATATTAGTACACACAGATCATATAAGGGACTAAAAATGATCCAGATAATTGGTATTTAGAGATTTTTGGTTTTGGTGGTGTTGTTGTTAGAGTCCAACACAAATTTTAAATTTACAAAAAAAAAAAAAAGAACACCTGTGAACGATGAGTAGGACCCGCAGACGTAGCTCAGCCAGGATTTCTAAATCTCAATACTACTGAGGTTTGGGGCCAGATAATCCATTGTTGTGGGGGCTGTTTGGTGCATTGCAGGGTCACTACCAGCATTGCTGGCTTTTACCCACTAGACGCCAGCAGCACCCTCCCAAAACTACCTCCAGGCAGTGCCAAATGTCGAGGTAGGGGACAAAGTAAGCTCTACCAAGAACCACTGGAGGGGCACCCGGGTAGCTCAGTTGGTTAAGGGATCGAGCCCCACGTTGGGCTCAGTGGGCAGCCTGCTTCTCTCTCCCTCTGCTGCTCCCCATGCTTGTGCCTCTCTCTCAAACAAATAAAATATTTAAAAAAAAAATCTTAAAAAAAAAAGAACCACTGGAGTAAGTGATAACCAACCATCAACGCTCTACCTTAGCTGTGGGCAGTTGTGAGGCCTGGGGCGGGGAGCCAGCGTGTGCCCTTCCTACAGAAGCTGTTCCTACTCAGTTAGAAATCCAGAATGACCATAACCTAACTTTTTCTTTCCTTAGCAGCTAATTCAAAGTTAAAACACTTCGTGGGCCAACACTGGGCAGTCCGAGCCTCGTGTCTACGGGCTCCCCAGACGTGAGCGAACTTTTTCTGCACAGGGCCAGGTGGTGAACATTTTAGGCTTTGTGGGAGAAATTCTCTCTCACAACTACTCAGTTGTGGGAGGAAAGCTGAGGGATGATACGTAAACAATGGGCGTGGCTCTTTTCCTATTAAGCTTCATTTACAGACACTGAAATTAGAATTCCATAGAGTTTTCACATGTCATTAAACATGATTCTCCCTTTGATTTTGTTATCCAGCCTTTACAAATACCAACAGCATTTCTGGGTCATGGGCCTTGGAAAAAAACATGGCGCAGATTTAGCCCGAGGGCCAATGTGCTAGGGGTGTGCCAGGAGAGGGCGCTAGAACCCCCTCAGGGTGATGGGGGGAACAGCAGTGGGCATCCTGGGACACACACAGGATGCCTCTCAGTTCCCAACAACTTCTCCCCATCTCCGGCCTCTTTTCAAAACTCAGCTTCCCCTCCCCCCCCACCCCCTCCCCCACCCCCCACCCCCCCACCCCCTCCCCCACCCCCCCCACCCCCCCCACCCCCGCCTACCCGCACCGTAGTCTTTGTACTGGGTGTGGTTTACTGCTGCCTCCTGAGAAACCACAAGAGTATCACTTTTTTTTTTCCAGACACAGATTGGCTTTTCGGCCATTCTAAAATTTTCTGGTATTATTAGAAGGGCCATTAATAAGGCACCGACAAAGCTGCTTACATGATTCCCAGAGCCCCAGAAAACTTCACTGGGGATGTTGTCAGTTTTTAATGAACTTACCAAAACACAAGTTTTCCTGTTTGTGTTCTGTCTGTTCGACATAACAGAGAAAATGTAGATGGCTTTTTCAGACCACAGAGGCAGCCCAGGATGCTGTGAGTGGGAACGGTTTGAGACTCAATCTCAGGAAAGAAAGGCCACCGTGGCCTCGTCGCTTTCAGGCCTGTGTCCTGTCAATGTGCTCTGGAGAGAGCAGTGTGTGGCCCGCTGAAGGAGCTTCAGGGGTCCTGCTCTCCTTACTGGCAGGAAACACTGACTCCTAGGACCTACCTCGGGCCACCTAGGACACAACACAGAGCCCCAGTTTCCTTAGCCCTCAAGGCAGAAAAGTCAGTTGAAAAATGAGAAAAGGAGGCTAGTGGGAAAGGAAGAAGAAATGAAGAGAAAAGAAAGAAGAAAACATTGAATTTAAATAAAATTAAACTAAAAAAAAGGGAGTATTAAAAAGATGAGAAGCTGCTGGTAGAGGCGGGAAGGCCAAAGACAGGAGGCAAGGAGGGAGGAAGGGACGAAGCAGAGGAGGGCCAGGAGTGTGGCATTTGCCAACTGTCCACCAGAAGACACCTCAGGCTTTAATGAATGATTAAGGGAGGAGGAGCAGGGGGGAATGGCTTCACCTCTGAGACCCACTCAGAGGAGCCATCTGGGACCCGTCCTCTCTCCTCAGACATCTCATTCTTGGGTTTTAGGTTCGAAAGCCTCATCCAGGTGTAAAACAGATAAGACTGGGGGAACTCATTCCAGGCACTCCCCTCCCCCTCCGCTTCACCCCTACAGAATTTGAGAAGATCCCTCAGCGGGAGTGGGCAGATGGCTCACTCAGGAAGCATTCCCAGGCTCTGAGGCTGCGTGAGGGGCCAGAGTCCCTGGCTAAAAGCAGGGCAGTGTTTGGTGCTTTCCTGCTCCCAGGCTTGGGTGCAAGATAAAGCGGCAGCAAAGGCCTCTGGGAATTGTTTCCAGGGCTGGGCAATGTGAAGACTGGGGTGGACCTTCTGGCCCAGCCTAGAGTCCACTCCCCAGTGCCCTGCTGAGACCTCCCCACATTCCTTGATTTACCAGCAGCCAGTGTGCTGTGAACTAGGGGCAAAAATCCTGGGTGGAGGTACAGCTGAGGACACTTGAGATTTATGAGGTAAGGAGAAGCCTCAGGCAGGCACACCATCAGGAAGGCCTCTCCACTTCCCCTGCCTCTATACGGAGGGAAAAACAAAATCACGAAAGTGAGATTTCAGTGCAGCCTTGGAGGTAGAGCCCAGACCCCAAGGGAGATCAAGGTATAGGGAAAGACTCTCACCTCCTACCAGACCCCTGTCCTCTAGCAGTGGGGAGTCTGCCAGAACTCTGAGGAGTAGCTTCACCAAAAGCTGTGACAATGACTTAATTCCTAGAAGGCCAGACATATCCACCTTAAGGGCCCCACTGTCCCTTAAAGTCAATGTCAGAGGCTTCAGTGTGAAATTGAAAAAAAATAAATACATAAACTGCTTTTCCTGGGCAACATGCTCAGACATATGACCATCCCTTCTTCTCAGGCAAGTTACACGTTTGTGCCAACCAAGCTCAACAAGCCACTCAGGGGTGTGTGAGAGTTTCTCTAACACAAGCAAGGGTGGGGAGACAGCCAAGGAAGCTCTTCTGGCCAAGTCATGATATATGCTCTCTGCAGGAGTCACCCAAACTGAGACCCAGAGGGATTTGAGCCACAGCAACAACTAAACTTCTCTTTTGGCTTCGTCTTGAGGTTTTTCAGATGTGACAAATTCTCTGGTTGTCACTGAATTTTTCAAGTATGGATTTGGTTCTCCTTCCTCACAGAGATGCTCTGGCCCTAAACTGGGAACAGAAGAGAGAGGTTGCTCTTTGGTTTCTGAGCATGTCCCTTCTAATATTCTAGAGCACAGCTGTTGGGATTTTCTCCGTGGAATCTCGGTTGAAATGGGAGGACGATAAGGCCAATATGGAGAAGTCATATACTCATTCTTTTCCTCTCTCAAAATGTTTTCCTGACCCTTTCCAGGTTCCTCTGGGGAAACCTCTTCCAAAAAATTCTCAAAGTTCACCACCAACTTGTCAATAAAGTCACTGGGGGCCGAGTACGGTTTTAGAACCCTGTCTTCTTCCATGTTCACAGGGTCATCAAACTCCTTCAGATTTAGCTTATCCTGAAAAAGAGAAAGGGACACCTCCAATGATCATTTGGGAGCTTCACATGAGGTAGTCAAAAGCTCATTAGACTTGGAATAACCAATGTCTCACCTCTTGACCAGCCCCCCACATTCCTTCCAGAGACCAGAAGTGATGGCCAGTCACCTCCACATGCCCTTCCATAGGAGCTTGGCAAGACTGGCCCATTTCCTGAGAAACGGCACATGGTATTCAAACAACTTTTTTTCCTCTAGAGAGCTCAAGGCTATTTTCCACACGATCGTAAGTTCACAAAACCCCAGTTGAGATGGGAGCATCAAAATTAGAACTCTCACATAAGATGAAAAACCACAGTCATGAAGACAAGTGACTTGCCCAACATCACCAGAAAATCAAAGATGGCCACCTGGGCAGAGACAGTATCTTTGTCATCTTTGTGTCCCCAGAGCCTAGCTCACTACTTGGCATTCAGTGAGTGGCCACAGGGCAGCTGGCAATAAGACTAGTATACATTGACCTCCCGTTCCCTGCATGAGGGCAGGGGGACCTCCCCCTGCTCCACCCCCCATTGCATGGGGGGGAGGGCATAAAGAATCATTTATATGCAAAAAAAAAAAAATCAGTGAGTGATTACTATTATGTGCTGTCGAGGACAGCCCTATATTATTCAAAAAGCATTTTAGACATCAGACAATACTGCCTATAAACTCATTTACTCTCATAACAACTTTTAATAAGTAGCAAATAGGGTAACACGCAGCTGATAAAGGAGAGAAGAAAATAGAAATAACACAAATAACAAGAATTAAAATAAATAAAAATGTCTGCATTTAAAAAAGACTTCTGAGTCGAAACAAGCCAAGGGCTAATACTAAAAATTCCTGCATCAAGAAATACTAGAAACAGTCTTTCAATAATAAAAACTTAAAAGTTATATTTGATCGGGCTTATTTTTACTTAGCTAAGAAATTATACCTTAAAAATTGCAAAAACAGTTTTCAATTTAAACTTATGAAAAAGGAAGTTTTCTACTTATGGATAACTCACTAAAAAACCTTATTACCACTTAAAGTCTGACTATAACTTCCCCAATCTGAGAAAAACAACTGGAGGCAGCCCTGTCAGCCTGTGGACAGCTATGTACGTCAACATCCCCTCACGGTCTCCGGTGGTCTCTAGACTAACTTGCTCTTGACTGCTTTTTAAATGGCATTGAATCTTCTAGACAGGCTATCTATTGCTCCCTAACTAGACAGTCAGGTCCTTGAGGGTAGGGCCAGTGTCCTTCAGTGGCATCCCTTATAGGACCAGTTCCATGCCCAGCACACACTGGGTCCTCTGAGCCTCGTGAAGTCCTTTCTGCTGGTTCAAGAGGACGAGGGCCAAAGTCGTTCCAGGAAGGCTCATTCCACCTGTCCTTCCAGCCCTGGGACTTTTTTTTTTTTTAAAGATTTTATTTATTTATTTGAGAGAGAGAGAATGAGAGACAGAGAGCATGAGATGGAGGAGGGTCAGAGGGAGAAGCAGACTCCCCGCTGAGCAGGAAGTCCGATGCGGTACTCGATCCCGGGACTCCAGGATCATGACCTGAGCCGAAGGCAGTCGCCCAACCAACTGAGCCACCCAGGCGCCCTAAAGATTTTATTTATTTATTTGAGAGAGAGAGAATGAGAGAGAGCACACGAGAGGGGGGAGGGTCAGAGGGAGAAGCAGACCCCCTGCCGAGCAGGGAGCCCGATGCGGGACTCGATCCCGGGACTCCAGGATCATGACCTGAGCCGAAGGCAGTCGCTTAACCAACTGAGCCACCCAGGGGCCCAGCCCTGGGACTTTTTAACCTCAAGTTCTATTGTTGTGAACACTGACAAATCTCAGCCCAGGACTCCTCCCCACCTCCATCGCCCTTCCTTGTCTTCTGCAACCAACCTGCTCAATGATTTCCTTAACAAAAGCAGAAGTATTTACCTTGAAATCATCTCCACGCCATGTAGCTATGCTGCTTTCAGCAGGGTTGGGGACATCAGGCCAACATAAGTGCTTCAATTTGCTAATAAGAGATAAGATTTTAAAACAGGAAGTAAGTTCAAGAAGTATGTTACTTACACTGCATGGCTCCACCAGAAGAGTGGAGCTTTGCTACAGGGAATAAATAAGGGCAAGCTTCTGACCTCCTGACGGAAGCTGGGAACACATAGTCTGGAGAGTGAAATTACAAGTCATCAGTGGGATGTGATGGAAAGACACTTTTCTTACCCTCTCCTGCCCCTGCAACCCCACCCCGAGACCTGACGTTGGAAATCACACCATCACAGAACCATGTCTTCGAGATTTATTCTCCAGGAAGGGTAACGCTCTAAGCCTGATACGATATCCACACTTTAGTGCAGTGATTCTCAAAGTGTGGTCCCAATCAGCAGCAGCTGCCTCACCTGGGAGCCTGTTAGACATGCAAAATGTACAAGAGTTTGGCTGGTGGCTTGGTTTCTACCTATGGTTGGGAAATGAGGTTGACATTCACTTCCCTAGAACTAAGCATAGCTGCTTGGCAGAGAAGGCCCTCAACTGTGCAATTCCGGAGAGAGAGGTCTACCGGGGAGGGAGCCCTTGACCAGCAGGGTAGCATGAAGCTCTCTGGGGAGAGAAAGCACAAGACCCTGAGACAAGCTTCCTTTCCCACAGTGGCCCGGGCACGCAGGACAAATGTCCCCACAGCCAGGCCTCCAACACTGCGCCACGAACAAGGAACAAGTCTATGCTGGGCGTACTGCTAGCCAGTGCTCTAATTACGTGGGTACGTTCCCTCTCTACCCAGGAGAGAAGCAAGTGGCCTGAGGCCTCCTGCTGCTGCCAGATACTGAGAGAAACGACGTTCTCCCTTACGTTAGAGGCAGATGCCAAATATGGAAGATAAAGCCTATGGGGCGGCTGGTAATCCCCGGCATAAGCCTGTATGTGGGCTGTGGGGAGTGAAAGTCCTCTTGTTTGGTCAGTTCTGATGAGCGCGGTATGGCATATAAATAAACTCAGTCAATATGTACCAAATTAATAAACAAATAAACACCCCCTTAATAAGAGAGGGCCCTCTCCACCCACGATGCCTTCCACCCATTTCAATCCCTGCTTTTGAGGGTACATGCTGTTGCCTATAAACTCACTTGGGTTTTTTGAGACCATATGCCACTGTCAGCATGATGAGAATGAGAAGACCACCTCCAACCAAAGAAGTTATAAATAAAATCTCAAGGACACCTTTGGGAAGAGGAGAACAAAAGTCAGTAAAAGGATGAGCTCCTCACTTTCTTGACAAAAATGAAAGATTAATTTTTTTTCTTCCAGGACTTTCAGCAACACGTTCCTTATGAGTTCTCTTTCAGTTCAATTAAAATGTATTCATAAAAAGAAATGGCATTTGGGGCTCCTCATCCAGTTCTCTTCTGCCTGAATAATAGTGATATTGTAATAATAATAGACCCAGACTGGTCAATAATTATGTTCACCAGGTTCATTCTCCAACCTCGTTCCTTTAGCACATATTTATTGAGCACGTACCATTTTCCAAACACTATTCTGGGTAATAAAACAAACAGCAATAAGGAAGAAATACAAGATCCCTACTAGCATGGAGCCTACATTCTGGTAGAAAGATTCAGACAACAAAGAAAGATTATTTCAGATATAACAGGATGATAGAGTGTGTTTAGGTAAGACAGTTAGTAACTTTACCTATCGGCAAAGGAAGACTTCTCTGAGAGGTGAAATCTGAGCTAATATTAATAATGAGAAGAAACCCCTCATGCAAAAATATGGAGAAAGCATTCCTGGCAGAAGAAACAGCAGATGCAAGTCTTGAAGCAGGAAGAAGTTAGCACAGATAGAATCAGAACATGGAAGGAGATGAGGTCAGTAAACCCCAGCTCACGAAGGACCCTGAAAGCAATGGGTAGGAATTTGTATTTTATTTAACACAAAACAGAAGCCGCTGGGGGTTTCAAGCAGGGGGCTAGGGTTTTAAACTCTGACTGCAGTGTGGAGAATAGACTGCAGAGGAACAAAGACAGAAGCAGGGAGATCTGTAATCTGCAGACAAGTGTTAAGAAATATTGAGGCTCCAAGGCAGGCTTTTGCCTTAAATTTGGCCCACAGAGAAAATTCTAGTAGATGATGCAATCTGTGCCTAGTGCTATGAAAATACAATATGGGGGCACCTGGTTGGCTCAGTTGTTAAGCGTCTGCCTTCGGCTCAGGTCGTGATCCCGGGGTCCTGGGATCGAGCCCCGCATCGGGCTCCCTGCTCCGCGGGAAGCCTGCTTCTCCCTCTCCCACTCCCCCTGCTTGTGTGCCCTCTCTCGCTGTGTCTCTCTCCGTCAAATAAATAAAATCTTTAAAATAAATAAATAAATAAATAGGGGCGCCTGGGTGGCTCAGTCGTTAAGTGTCTGCCTTCGGCTCAGGTCGTGATCCCGGGGTCCTGGGATCGAGCCCCAAATCGGGCTCCCTGCTCGGCAGGGAGTCTGCTTCTCCCTCTGACCCTCCTCCCTCTCATGCTCTCTGTCTCTCATTCTCTCTCTCGCAAATAAATAGAAAAGAAAAAAAAAAAAAGAAAAGAAAATAGCAGTGCCTTGGGGCGCCTGGGTGGCTCAGTCGTTAAGCATCTGCCTTCAGCTCAGGTCATGATCCCAGGGTCCTGGGATCGAGCCCCGCATCGGGCTCCCTGCTCCACGGGAAGCCTGCTTCTCCCTCTCCCACTCCCCCTGCTTGTGTTCCCTCTCTAGCTGTCTCCCTCTCTGTCAAATAAATAAATAAAATCTTTAAAAAAAAAAAAAGAAAATATGATTTTAAAAGATTCTACAGAACAATATCAAAAAGAACTCCAAAAAGGCAGTATTAGTCCATAAAAACAGAACATATTTTCTATATGGAAACACATGCTATATTCACATTTTCCAGAGCCATAAAGATATTTTTATTCTTTTCAAAATGTGATGAGCAAGAGGCTTTCAAGAGTACTTAAACCAGGGGTGTCTGGATGGCTCAGTGGGTTGGGCATCTTGATTTCGGCTCCGGTCTCAGGGTCATGAGGTTGAGCCCTGCATTGGGCTCCACACTGAGCTTGGAGCCTGCTTAAAATTCTCTCTCTCCTTCTCCCTCTGCCCCTCCCTACCCTCTGCTCACACACTCTCTCTCTCTAAAAAAAAAAAGAGAGAGAGAGAGAGAGAGAGTACTTAAACCAGAATATTTCTAACTTTTACTGTAAAAATTGGCAATGTCTCCTTACTTTTAATATAAATAATTCTTAAAACAGTTCTAGTATATCTTTAAAATCAAATCTCTGCCCCTCAAGGACTTGAGAAAATTAACATATTTCTGTTTCTCCCATTCCCCTTCTCTCTTTCTTCTTCATCTCTCCTCTCATTCTATCTTCTTTTCCTCTTGAATATTTCCCATAACCATCATACAACACTATATTGTATTTTATATTTTGTTATTAAATTTTTCTTGCTCTCTATTTTTTAATATAAAAACTGGTAAGTAGAACATATTGGGTACTTTTTTGCTCTAAAATCTCCACAAATGATGGAAGTAAAGTTCCTTCCTGTGGACAATGGTGCTTGTTCTACCAAGGTTTTCCCTCCAAGGCCCCACTATGTAGTAACCACTGAAACACAGAAACTGGTGACTATGAACTTGGGGACAGCTTTGCAACAGGGGCTGGTTTGTACTGAGAGTGAAGTTGGAATTAACTTGAACCCTTTTCCTCAAGATGACATGGGACTACCCATGAAGAAAGAGCAAAATGACCAGTCTTTTCAAATTCAGTTCTCAATGTGTTTGCTCTCCCTACTCTCTCCTCACTTCCTACTTCTTCCTACTTATGTACTTCTCTTTCATTAGGCTTCCCCTGCCTTTGGCAAACATCATCTCTAACTGGCCTAAGAGAAATGCCAAGAAGACTTATCCAAGACATAAAGGAAATACTCACTAACTGATAATGTCTTGAAGTTTATCTTGGTGCCGTTGGTTCCCCCAGCCCTGGTGCTGGCCATGACTTGAAGAGTATAAGAGGTCTTTCGTGTCAGGGACTCCAGGCCATACTGCAGGATGTTGGAGTTGACTGTCTTGGCTAAAGGAAAAATACAGAAGTCAAACATGATAGCCAAGCCCAAGTAAAAATTGTGCTTTAGGAAGAGTGAAATAAGAGGGACTGGGACCTGTACATCCAGGTCAGCCAATCTAATACCCCAATCCTTCTATCCATGGTCTGCTTAAAATTAGGCTATAAAGATATATCAAAGACCTAAACATAAGAGCTAACACTATAAAATTCTTAGAAGACAACATAGGGTAAATGGTGGCCCTGAACTTGGCAGTGGTTTCTTAGATATGATACCAAATACACAAGCAACAAAAGAAAACAGATTAATCTGGACTTCACCAAAATTAAAAGCTTTTGTGCATCAAAAGACATTATCCAGAGAGTGAAAAGGCAATCCACAGAAAGGGAAAAAATATTTGCAAATCATATATTTTATAAGGAACTTCTATCCAGAATATAGATATATATATAACTCTTATGACTCAATAACTGAAAGACAAACAACCCAATTTAAAAATGGGCAAAGAAATTGAGCAGACTTTCTCAGAGAAGATATACAAATGGCCAATAAGCACATGCAAAGATGCTCAACATCATTAGTTATTAAAGAAATACAAAACAAAACCACATTGAGAAACCATTTCACACCCATTAGGATAGTTATAATAATTTTTTTAACAGAAAATAAGTGTTGGTAAGAATGTGGAGAAATTGTAACTCTTATCCATTGCTGGTGGGCATGTAACATGGGGCAGCCACTATGGAAAACAGTTGGGTGGTTTCTCAAAAAGTTAAACTAGAATTATCATATGGGCCAGCAATTCCACTCCTAGGTATAGGCCCCAAAGAATTAAAAGCAGAAACTCAAAGAGTATTTGCATACCCACATTCACAGCAGCATTAATTACAGTAGCCAAAAAGTGGAAACAACCCAAATGCCCATCAACTGATGAATGGGTAAACAAAATGCAGACTGTCCATAGAATAGAATATTCTTCGGCTATAAAAAGGAATGAGATATTATTACAATCTACAAGATGGATAAACTTTGAAAACACAATGCTAAGTAAAAGAAGCCAGATAGGGCGCCTGGGTGGCTCAGTCGGTTGGGCGACTGCCTTCGGCTCAGGTCATGATCCTGGAGTCCTGGGATCGAGTCCCGCATCGGGCTCCCTGCTCGGCAGGGAGTCTGCTTCTCCCTCTGACCCTCCTCCCTCTCATGCTCTCTGTCTCTCATTCTCTCTCTCGCAAATAAATAAAATCTTAAAAAAAAAAAAAAGAAGCCAGATACAAAAAGCCTCATATTGTATGATTCCATGTATATGAGATAGCCAGAATATGTAAATCCAAAAGATGGAAAGCAATGTTGTGGTTTCTAGGGACTGTGGGAAGAAGACAATGAGAAGAGATGATTAATGGGTACAGGTTTCCTATTTGGGGTGGAAACAGGTAGAGATGATGGTCGCACAACATTACTGATCTACTCAATGCCACTAAATTGTACATTGTTCAATGTTTTAAGTGGTAAATTTTATGTTTTATGTATTTTACCGTAACAACAAAAAAAGTTAGCCTAAATAGGAATCCAAGCCTAGCCCAGAATTTAGGATGTCAGTCGATACTGTGGATTCAAGACAGAAGTATGACTTGGCAGTGGGCAATAGGAGTCAGGGTAAAGGGTCCTGCACTGAGGTAAGTGTCACCACTCTACTCTTTAATCCAGGCACACCCCATTCTGCGTTAATAATTGGAAGGTTCCCAGGAGACCCACTTGTTCACAGCCTGACCAGGACAAATTGTATCAACTCCTGTGGTTCCTCCAGGATTCTTAAGTACAGTCACTTCACTCTCATTTGACTCCAAAAAGCTCAAGAGGTAGGTGCGCCTGGGTGGCTCAGTCGTTAAGCATCTGCCTTCAGCTCAGGTCATGATCCCAGGGTCCTGGGATCGAGCCCCGCATCGGGCTCCCTGCTCCACGGGAAGCCTGCTTCTCCCTCTCCCACTCCCCCTGCTTGTGTTCCCTCTCTCACTGCGTCTCTCTCTGTCAAATAAATAAATAAAATCTTTAAAAAAAAAAAAAAGCTCAAGAGGTCAGTGCTCTTGGCCTCATTCTCAGAGAGGGTCAAAGAGGCTAAGTGACTCATGCAAGACTGTAGGGCACCAACCCCTATGGCAGGTGTATCCATAGTATCTCTCTGGGGCTTGGGGGTTTTCCAACTTGGCTACAAGCACACTTACAGAACTCCTTTCCATCTTCAGCTTGGTAAAATATGGTGTAGTTGCTGATGAAACCATTTCTCTGACTCTTGGGAATCTCCTTCCATGTGACTGTGACTGTCTTCACACCAATGTTGTCTGCCTCAGTTACAGGACCCACTGATGGAACTTTACAGGCCAGGGAGAAAAATAATAAGGACTGAATCACAGCTAAGTAGATCCTTTCCCCACAAATGTTGGGGCTGGTACTCAAAGCAAAATCGGTGTCAGAGGTGGGAGGTAGGGGCAGAGTAGGGACACAGCACACCACCTTGTTTGGGAACATAGTTTTCTGGAATCACCCATCTTGCACAGAAGAAAAACACTGGCAAAGGCCTGCAAAAAAGTACTTTCTTACAGAGCCCTCACTGTCATTTGGCATTCAGCTTTCACTCATAGCGGCAACAGCTATTACCAGATACAGCTGAAGGACATGCCCCCATGGGTTACCTTTGAGCGACAGGATATATTTTCTAATGTTGAATCTGGAAAAGGTGAACTTCCAAGTGATAAAAATGAAGTCTGAGCAATTCATTAGTACAACCCTTGATTACTGCTACACAATTAAAAATAATTTTTTTAGCATCTCCAACCTATGATTAACTCTGTAAGGTCCCTAACTTGGTCTTAAAAAAGTGTTGTTTCTGCTTACAGGGCTATTGGCACTAAGCTCCTTTGTGGGGTTGGACAAACTATTTCACCTCTCTGAGCCTTGATTTTCCATTTGTAGAATGAGGGGCTTGGACTTGAGGATCTCTAAATTCTACCCCAGCTTTGAAATCCAGTGAACCTACAACCTGACCACAATTGTGTCAAGCATATGTAGCTTACAAGCTGAAGGTGCAGCACAGCTAAGCACTAAGGCAACTGTGAATGAGCTATAGAAATTCACAGCCTTGTCTGGATGTTGGACAGGCCCCAGGGTTTCCTCGCCCCACGGGGCCTTTCCATACATACTGCCTTCTCGGACATAAGCCTGGATGGAATACGACTTGCCCACTCGGTCTCCCAACACTGGATACACAGAGATGTTATAGCACCAGAAGGGCTTTAACTCATCTGTAAAAAAGAGAGAGAGAGAGACAGAAAATAAGCCTTAAGCTCAGAGCCTGGCAAAGGAGATCTGTTAGACCGAGTTACATCTACGACTACGGAACATACTCTATTTCTCTACAGTTTCCACATCTGGAATAATAAGGAGGTTAGGTTGGATGGTCTCCAATGTCTATTCCAGTTCTAACCTTTTAAAATTAATTCTTAGAACTAAGTCTTCACTACTCTGATGAAATGACAGAGCCACCCAAGAAGGGAAAAGTAAGAGATCGGGTCCCTCCTCCATCATAGATTTTGTTACATGATTTGGAAGCACTACAGAATAAAACTTAATCCTTCTGTCAATAGCATATCAACCTGAGAACTCAAGTACCATGAATTCTAGCTCCTCTACCATGAACCCCTGCATGAGTATAATTCTTTATATGGGTGCCATTAAGTATTAAGAAATGGTTGGACGGACAGGATTGGGAGGGTGAAACCTCACTCATCTGTCTTTCAAGGAGCAGGGACTTTCTTAAAAAGAAGACTATTCTCTATATCATTCACCTGGAGAGGGGACCTAGATCTTAAACAGGGAACCAGAACTAAAAGGGTAGCCTGGGAAGGACTGATGAGAGACAAACGCTAGTGTTACCCACATGATCAAGATATCGAGGAAGGGCTCTCTGACGGTGAGGTCACCATGGTGTTTTCCACTTGGAAACAGACCAGATACCTGGTCTGATATCCATGGCTTCCTGGCCCAGCCTAAGTGGGAACCACCAAGAAATATGGCACTTCACTTTGTCAAATGCTATTCCCCCATATCTACAGCTTTGAAGTCAAAGTTAAAGATTTTAAAACCAGTGGAAATGAAACTGAATCCTATATAGAGGGAACTTGTGGGGTCCACAGTGGCTACCTTTCTGGATTGTCCAGTTCCTGGCCTGAGACACAGATTCCCAGGAAAAAGTGGAGGACTCTGAGTCCAAATCTGGGAACCATTCAACCATCCATGTGTCCACCTCTGGAGCAGAGCTTTGCCACTCCACCACCAGCTGGTCCCGAGTGAGGCAGGCCTGCATGGCCTCAATGCACTGAAATGCTAAGAGAAGGGGAAAAAAGAGAGAGAGAGAGAGAGAGAGAGAGAAAGCTGCCCAACTCATTCTCCAAATGCACCAGCCACACTGGCATCCATTCACTGCCCAAATCATAAAGAAGGTCAAAATTCAGGATCTCCCCTGCAGCCTCCGCTTATGGTGCTGTTTCCATCCTTTTTACTGTATCACTTTTCCTTGCCTCCCACTTTTGATGATTAAGTACCTTCTTAATCTTTCCTTATGTCCCCAGAATTTACCTGTTTCCGAGAAAAGATCTCACTAGAGAGTTGCTGACTCACAAGACTTACCTTCCACAGGTGCTTGTGCAAGTAAAAGGAAGCGAGTCTAAGACAAAGAATGAATCTCTAAAAGCAGAATTTCAGGTACCAGTAATTCTATGGCTGGGAGCTGGGAAATGGTGCCCCTGCAGTCATACCTGGGAGCTGGCTTCTAATTTCGACTATCCAGGCTGGCCCCACGCAACCCGGCTACGGACTGCTATCCACAAGGCAGTGAGAACTGTACCTGTACCACACCCTCCAAAGCACCTAGGTATGGACTGATATGCAGAGGACAACATTTTCTGCAGGCCTCACCAAAAAACTCATGTTTGGAAACAAGCAACAAGGATTCCTGTAATAGAAAAGTTATAAATAAAATCTTTAAAAATGGGGGGGAGGGGCACGCCTGGGTGGCTCAGTCAGCTAAGCGTCTGCCTTCAGCTCAGGTCATGATCGGGGTCCTGGGATCGAGTCCCACGTCGGACTCTCTGCTCAGCAGGGAGCCTGCTTCTCCCTCTCCCTCTGCCTGCCACTCTGCCTGCTTGTGCGCTCTCTCTCTCTCTCTCTGTCAAATAAATAAATAAAATCTTAAAAAAAAAAAAAGGAGAAGTTGAACATGTGCGTTCAAATACAATACTTAGGATTTAATTAGAATCAGAGAGCTATCTTATTAAAAATGTTCTAAGTTGGGCGCCTGGGTGGCTCAGTTGGTTAAGCGACTGCCTTCGGCTCAGGTCATGATCCTGGAGTCCCGGGATCGAGTCCCACATCGGGCTCCCCGCTCGGCAGGGAGTCTGCTTCTCCCTCTGACCCTCCCCCCTCTCATGCTCTCTCTATCTCATTCTCTCTCTCAAATAAATAAATAAAATCTTTAAAAAAAAAAAAAAAAGAAGTAGGAGTTTGGAGGGTGCCTGGTGGCTCAGTTGGTTAAGCGACTGCCTTAGGCTCAGGTCATGATCCTGGAGTCCCAGGATCGAGTCCCGCATCGGGCTCCCTGCTCGGCGGGGAGTCTGCTTCTCCCTCTGACCCTCCCCCCTCTCATGCTCTCTCTCTCTCATTCTCTCTCTCAAACAAATAAATAAAATCTTTAAAAAAAAAATGTTCTAAGTAAGAAGAGAGGAGAACAACTGGAGGCCATTGTGGCACAGAAGGAGGGCACAAAGGGGTGGGGCCCAGAAGATCACAGGGTGCCACTCTCCCCCCTCCTCCGCCCCTTACCACCCACAATATCCCTGAGGCTTCAAAACTGCAATTAGCAGAAAGTATGCTTCAATAAACACAAAAGACAGTCCTGGATACAGGCAGGAAACAGTGTCTTTCAAAAAAATCAAAAAGCCTTCTGAAGCTAGAAGCCTAGGCCAAGTGTAGGGATTTGGTGTGAGGTCTGGGAGTACTGAATCCTGCTATTTCTAGGCAACAAGCCCTAGCAAGCTGTGTGCATATTTAGGAGCCTCTGTTCTTGAAGGTCACAGTTTATGAATCTTTTTCTCAAACTGGGCCTTTATGAGACACTCCAGCCGCTAGTCCCAGAAGGAAGGCCAGGTAATTTGTCAATTTCCTGAAAGGGTCAGGAAAAGCAACTGAGGCATATAGGAAATGTGAAGCTGGAATAGGGGTGGGTGCCAGGACATCAACCCCCTGTGATCCTTAGAGCTCCTATTACCCCCACCCCCGCTCATAGCCTCTAAGCATCCTCATTTACCATTCCAGTCAGGCTAAAAGGCATTTCTAGAGCTTCTAGAATCCTCCCTAACCTCTGGTAGCAGGTAATGTTCATGCTCCCTGATCTTCTCAATTCCTTCTTACTATTTGTGTGTGTCTGTATATTTTGCTTGGTTGGAAGAACTGTGTGATGTAACTCACACTCCAGAGTCCCTTTGCAGGTCATGCTGGAACGACCCTCCCCAAGATTTTTCTTGCAAATTGTACCCATTATGGTTGAACTCTGTCCCCCCAAAAAGATATCCTCAGTACTGCAGAATGTAACCTTATCAGGAAATCAGATTGTTGTGGATGTTAGTAGTTAAGACAGTGGGTCCTTAACCCAATATGACTGATATCCTCATGAGTGGAATTTGGACACAGAAATAAAGAGACAGAGGAAGCTGGCCACATGAAGACCCAGGCAGAGACTGAAGTTATGCTGTTACAAGCCAAGGAATGCCCTGCCAACACCTTCAGTTTAGACTTCTAGCCTCCAGAACAATGGGACAGTAAATTTCTGTTGTTAGAAGCCACTCAGTCTGTGGTGCATTGTTACAGCAACCCTGGGAGGATCACACAGCACCTTTGGCCTGGCCACCTCCCCTTTCCTGGCCTTGTTTCGTTCACATCCTTTTCTGGTGTCCTCAGAGGCACTTTTGTAATAATTACTTGCACACAAATCCTGACCTGAAGACAGGAGTGAGTGTTGCTTCCTAAGCCCACACTCCTTTTCTTTACCAACACTGGCTGTCTTCAGAGCAGGTGTCAGGTTGAAAGAGTCAAACATGCTGCAGGGATGAAGGGAACAGCCCGGGCTCTGGGCCAGAGAGGAGTGGAAAAGTTTCAATTAAGCCATAAGTCAACAGTGAAAGGGCCTGGGCAGGGCTAAGGGTGCTGAAAGAGAAGTTTCCAAATCATCACACTGCTGTGTGTAAACTCACTCCTGAATCCTTCCATTGTTCAACAAGAACATCTGAACAATTTCTCCAAATACAACATACCCCCAGGTGTAGTAGAAAATCCATATTCTTCCTGGGAGAGGGGGAGAGGGGCTTTGACTGCTAACACCTTTAAGTTCTTGGGGTTTGCATGAAGGCAGTCACTGCGGGCCATCAAATACAGCCCTCAGGCACTATGGTGCCTCACCTTAGCTGTCCGAGCCTACCCTCAGCTCTGCCCCGAGTCTCAACCACCTTCTCATCCCGCACCACACAGTGGCTGGGCTCTTCTGGGCCCTGCCTCAGATCACTCTAGGGCCACCTGCTGGCTAAGGTCCTTTAAAACTCAGAGATGTTCAGGGCGGAAGGAACCTGAAGGTGCATCTATTCCAAACCCTTGTTTTAAAGATGTTAAAATGGAGGCCCACAGAGGTAAAGAACCGGTTCACTGTCAAACAGCATCAAGTCCAAGGTTCTGATATATTGTACAAGGTTGGATCATGCAGACTTGGGTTTGAATTCCACCTGAGCAACCGTGGGCAGATTCCTAAGCTTTCCTGAATCTCAGCGTCATCGTCTATGAAATGACTCTAATAGCATCTACCTTGTAGACCCTTTCAAGATTAGCATTAAATTAACCTACTTCATCTGAGCACAATGCCTGACATAGACTAATGAACAGTATATGATAATTGTACTTCTTAGTGATTGTTACATTTATAACAATTATTATTATTATAACTATTCTCTAGTTGACTCTACCTTATTAAACAAAATTCTGTAAAGCATTACTTTCTTATACGTCTAAAACAGGAGTCTTTAAACTTTCTTTTTTTCTTTTTTTTTTTTTTAAAGATTTTATTTATTTATTTGACAGAGAGAGACACAGCAAGAGAGGGAACACAAGCAGGGGGAGTAGGAGAGGGAGAAGCAGGCTCCCCGCAGAGCAGGGAGCCCGATGCGGGACTCGATCCCAGGACCCTGGGATCATGACCTGAGCTGAAGGCAGTCGCTTAACCAACTGAGCCACCCAGGCGCCCGAGTCTTTAAACTTTCTCTTTAAGAAGCCAAATAGTAAATATTTTAGGTTTTATAACACATGTGGTCTTTGTCACAACAATTCAATTCTGCCACTGTTGCACAAAAGGAGACATAAGCAAATGTAAACAAATAGGTGTGGCTGTGTTTCAATAAAACTTTATTTACAAAAACAGGTATCAGGCCAGGTTTGGTCCACAGCTGTAGCTTGCCTACATCTGGTCTGGGATTATTATAACCGATGATCATGCTGACGATTCTGACACAAAGCAAGTACCTTCAGAATTGGGAAAAATTAACAAAAAACCCTATGGGAATTTAGCATAACTTTAGTTAAAATATTATTTTATAGTATTTTTAAAGTTGATAATCCCTGCCTAATAAAAATTTAATCAATCAGAAATTTTATTAAGAATGACAATGGCGGGATGCCTGGGTGGCTCAGTCTGTTAAGCGTCCAACTCTTGGTTTTGGCTCAGGTCATGATCTCGTGGTTGTGAGATCAAGGCCCCACTGGGGTGTGCTCAGCACAGAGTCTGCTTCAGATTCTCTCTCTCTGCCCCTCCCTCCTGCACTCTCTCTCTCTCTCTCTCAAATAAATAAATAAATAAATAAATAAATAAATAAATAAATAAATAAAATCTTTTAAAAAAAAGAATGACAATATTAATAATTAGCATTAGGCAAATCATTTTAAATACACAATCTCATTTCATCCTCACAACAGCTCTGTAAAGGAGGTATTACTATAAAATAGCTCCATTTTACAAGTAGCTGAGTTTTAGAGAGGTTACATAACTTGCCCAAAGTTTCTGGTATCTAGATACCATAGTGAAAAAGCCAAGATATGAATTCAGGGCTGTTGGACTCCAAGACCCATGTTTCTATCCCCTATTCCCACTCCAGGGCCACACCAAGAAACTGGCTTTACTATGCACCAGTGCCTCTACTAACAAAGAATGTTTATTCAATGACACATGCATTTGTCAGAAACCTCATCACTAGAGGTATTGGATAGAAAGTAGGATGCCAGGAACTAAGGATGGTGGGGAATATTATTAAATACTACAGTAATGTCAACTGTAGCTCAAAACACAGATTATGTATACAATTGACCCTTGAACAACGTGGGGGTTGGGGCACCAACCCCCTGGGCAGTTGAAAATCTATGTATAACTTTTGACTCCCCCAAAACTTAACTACTAATAGCCTACTGTTGACTGGAAGCCTTACTGATAACAGAATGGATTAACACATGTTTTGTATGTTACATGTATTACGTATTGTATTTTTTTAAAACATTTTATTTATTTATTTGAGAGAGAGAGCGTGTGCACAAGCAGGGGGAGCAGCAGGCAGAGGGAGAGGGAGAAGCAGGCTCCCCACTGAGCAGGGAGCCCGATGTGGGGCTTGATCCCAGGAGTCTGGGATCATGACCTGAACTGAAGGCAGACGCTTAACTGACTGAGCCACCCAGGTGCCCCTGTGTATTGTATTTTTACAAAAAAGAATGCTAGAGAAAATAAAATGTTATTTAGAAACTCGTAATAGAAAATACATTTATACTATTGTACAGTAAAAAATTTGCATATAAGTGGACCCACCCAGTTCAAACCCATGTTGTTCAAGAATCATCTGTATATAGGAGTTCTAAAATGAGGCAAGGGAAGAAACTGGTTCAGTTTAAGGGGAAGAGGAAGAAGGGAGTATAGGCAAATAGGTCTAGAGCTGATAGTACAAAGGCCTGAACCAGTCTAGGTCTAAGTAAAGAGAAGTAAAAAATTGGAGAGTGCATTACCTAACTATGATGTGTTTCAACAAATAGTTACCGAGCACCTTTTCTATGCCAAGTGCTCTATGCCTGTTCTAGGTGTTGCAGATGGGGGGGGGGGGTAGTGGTATGAGGAAGAGGAAGAGGAGGAAAAGAAAAACGGACAAAAATCTCTGCACTCAAGGAACTTGCATCCAACTGAGGGAGAGATAGGTATTAAACAAAATAAAGGAGAAAATCTATATAATGAGAAACAGTAAGATTTATAGAGAAAAGAAAGTAGGAGAGAAGAAATCCCTTGCCTGCAATTCCTTGACTAAGAATCAAAGAAGGTATTTTATTCTCACATGCGATATAAAAGATGAGTTTGCCTGGGATCAGTAAAATGTTTAAAACTACCTAATCAAAAGCATAAGGAGCACTTTATTGACAAGTATAAACATCAGAAATTTTCTTAACTTAGGAGTCACATGGAAAAAAGAACATGGAAGAGTGAGCAAACACAGGCTGGGACTTTGTCAATACTGTGAGAGGGAAAACTCAAAAGAGAAGTTTCTGCCACTGAGGACAAACGTGGTTTATCAGATAGTTTTCTATGGCTCACTCAGACCAAAGCAAGTTCAAGCTGCTTGCAGAACTTTTAGGTGTATGACTTTGTCTCATATGACTTTACGAAGTCTCTGCTTTTCAACACAGGCTTTGTTCCAAAGGAAGTGTATTTCAAGGGGCTCATTAATTACCACAAGATTTTGGTCTCCTCACCATAACCTAAAAAGCTCCCACTTCATTTTCATTTTGACTTGAGAGAAAGAGCAATCCTTGAGGGGACTTCCTGGCCAACTCGTTGGGACCAGGCATCTAAGTAAGAAGTTTACACTCTACTTACACTTTTCATCAATAGCTGGAATCCTCAGGGTGGCCACCGGAGATTCCCCAAGAGAATTATAAGAAATCACATACACCCAGTGGGTCTTGCCTCCCAGATACAGTTCATGCGTCTGGTTAGTGGTGTTCACTGTTTCTGTGAGATTAGTGTTGTTTTCTGGAAAGTACCATATGTTGTAGCCAAGGGCCTTCTCCAGGACCGGAGCTCCGCTTGCCTTCTGAACCCAAAGGAAACAAAATGTATTGCCAGAAACACGAAAAGATCGGCACTGAGATGGTAATAAATATTTGGTGAGCATGAGGGATGAGGGGTAATGTTAATTATTAGGTGCTAAACTACAATTAGGTCATCACCCTTCTGGGATGAGTAACACACCCCGTGTTGTGTTATTAATCCTTCAAGGGCCAAAAGAGATTTGATAAATGGTCCCTTGGTATCAACCCTTAACAGAAGTCTAATTTCATGAGGCTTCACTAGGAGAAGGTGCAAGCCAATGTAAGCAAGTCATTTTGATGCTTATCTTTCTTGCCCTCCCACATGCACAGGACAGTATAAGCTAAAAATGGGAGGCATTCACTCCAAGAATCCCAATTCTGTTCTAGCCCTGGAAGCTTCTCTGGAAGTTTCCAAGGGTTGGAAAGTACCTGTGCAGTTACATAAAAAGCAGCATGCCTCCTTCGAGAAAGGAGCGAGCTTCCCTGGACCAGCCATACCAGATAGCCCAGCTAAGAGGCCTAAAACATTCACGGTTGCCCTACCAGTCCTAAACCTGTGGTGAGAAGCCTAAGGTGACCCCAGGGATTCCAAGCCAAACTCTTCTTTTCAGCCTCGAACCTGAACCTACTAATCATATGTTTTTGCCTAGGGATCACCTTGCTGAGTATTTCCCAGGAATTATAGGGCTTTCCAGTTGTTCACTTTGTGTTACTGACAGCACACACGGATGGAGTAAAGTGACTGAATGTAAGGTCAGACAGGACTTTAGAAGTCACTTTGTCCCACTGCCTTTCCAGTTCAGGAATGGACAGAAACTTCCTAATGACTGGGAGGTTTTTACTTCTTAAGACGATGCATTCTCTTTTGTAAACAACAGCTTTATTGAGATGTAATTCAGATACCATAAAATTCATTACTTTAAGGTATACAGTTAAGGGTTTTTTTTAGTGTATTCGCAGAGCTGTGCAATCATTACCACCATTCAGTTTTAGTCCAATCTCTTTAACCAACTTTAATTCTTAGACACCTCTCCTACTGAGGCAAAATAAGGACCAGTCCCTGGATGAGGAGGAGAAGGAGGAGGGCATTCAAGTCCATTTCACCAACTTCACATGTTAGCCTACTTGACCCAATACTCTGTGGCTGACCACATGTGGATATGCGCCATTGTTTGCTTTCCTTCCCCAAAAATATGTTGACTGAGTGATTTGTTTCCACACTTAATCAGTGAGAAAGAAACCACAACATCTGGGATTCACACAATCTTGATTTTCAAAGGTTTCCCAGTGCGCCTGGTTGAGCCCTCCCTGGCCCGCTGCCCCTACAACCTGAGGGTGCCCCATAGCCCCAGGGCGTGAAGGGAGTGGGGAGAGGCAGAGGACATAATTGGGATTAGAATATCATTTGGTAAAGCAGGTGATTTCTCCATTTTCAGAAGGATTTTAAACTTGCCTGGACTTTAGCAAGTATGAAATAATATGATGACTGTTTCCTGAACACTCTGGACACCACTACAGAGTTCTGACATCTCACTGCTCTCCTCCCCCTCTTCTCCCCTCCTCAACTCCCCCATCTTTTCTCTCCTGGTTCCTGGCTGGGTTTTTTCCCCTCATATTTGCCCTTTTCCTTTCCTATTTATTCCCTCTACCCCTCCTTTTCTGTTCTTTGTCCAACCTTCTCTTCTTTTCTCCTCTCTGCATGATGCCCCCACCTTCTCCTTTATTCCTCAACCCCAGGCCTCCATCCTAGAAAGTACCATTTGGCCCCTGTTCTGTCCTTGTACCCCACTATACCAGTACTCAAAGGGACACATGTGCAGTATATGTCTTCAATGACCTGAGGACACATTAGTGAGCTGACCCCAAGTCAGTGCTCTTCTCCCATGTCAGCTTGGGTGCTATACAATATTACACTGCCTTCTAATGCAGACAGCCAGGGGGTTTTCCCCAGAAGGTCAAGGTGCCCCCTGCATGTGCACTTTGTACCTTAAATGTTAATGTTTCAGAACAAAGAAGAGAGGGGGCAGCATCTGAAGGCACATTTAGGCCAACTATAAGATGACCTATGAGGTTTTGTGAACTGAGAAACCACAGTGAGATTTGGGGCATTATAAAGCCTCCAGGGAAGGAAATTCAGGAGGTAAAAGTTCAAGAATTACAGTTCTTGGAGGTGTAAAAGACCAAGAGTTTTAAACAGAAAAACAAAAATCAACAACAAAAAAACTGTAAGAAGGTCACCTTCCACATCAACTGCACTGGCCTTCTTCCATCAACCTTGGCTGGTCTCAGGACTCTCCACAGATCCAGGCCATAGGGAGCTGTAGGGAAACAAGAGTGAGGTGCTCAACATAAGACAGAAGGGAGCTGAAACAGAATACAGTGAAATTAGCTGGGCTGCCTATTAGTAATGCAGTTGGGAAGGGTTTGCTGGAGGGAGTCAGGAGGAGTAAAGTGGTTGGTGGAGGGATGGCAGCATTGCAACAACCCACAATGTCTTCATTTTGTAGCCAAAGATTGGCATCAACCAAAGTAAAAAATAAAACTGCTCTTGGATCTGATGACTTAATATAAGGTAAAAAAAAAAAAAGTACAATAAGTAGTACTGTAATATAATTTATCACTGAAATCTGGATTGAAAGGTAACATCTCATGTCCTGTAAGATATAACATCTATATACATTAAAGCTGGGGATGACACAGAAACTGATAAGGAGATAGATACATAAATAGAGATATATTATTATATTATATACACACTTTCAGGGTGCGAAAGAGAGAAAGAAAGAGGGAGGGAGAAAGAGAGACCAAGATCTACTCCCAAAAATGTTAAGATGTTATAAAATATAAGAAAGAATTAAAGAAGAAAGGAGCAGAGAAATAATCTTTACTAGGTCATTTCCTGAGCTTTAAATTCAGTGCTGATCTTTGTGGCAGAAAAAGCAAAAAAGGATCATATTGAATTGCACGTTTCTCATAGCCTGACAAAACACAACCATATGAAGGAGCAAGTATTCTCTGGCTAGGGGAATGAATTAATAAATGGAATTTATCATGGGGATCCTCTTAAAAAGACAATGGGAAACACAAAGTCCAGTGTCTGCAATCACAGTTGAGCAAACGTACAGAAATATGACATATGTATGTTTTTCATATTTGTGTCCTACAAAATGCAAGGGCATAAGGTTATACCTGATTTACACATTTCTCCACTGAATAACATCAATCCAAGACAATACGGTTCAAGTGTGCTAGCTTCTGATGATCTAACCAGACAGGGATAATTTCAAAATTCTGAGTTTCTGATTTAAGAATGACCTATGCACGTTAGCCATGAGAAGAAAGCAGAGAATTCTAAAGAACTCTCCAGAAGGCTAGTGGCCTATAATTTGGAGAAGGAAGGAAATGTCTCTAACTGAAGATGCAGTTAATGAACTCTGAGTTTTTTCTTGAGGAAACCACATGGCTGAAGATAATGTAAGTAGATCTGCAGAGAATGGGGTCAACCACTCAGGCCAAGATCTAAACTATTTTAGTACTGACATAGACTGTTTTCAAGTATCTGAAATCACACTTGGGGTGACTGGGTGTCTTAGGGCAAAATGAACCAAAGGGCAATTAAGTCAGTAACCTGTTTTGTCATCAATGGAGAGTCACATTTCTACAACTACTCTTGCAGAAGCTGAAACGGGTAAAACAGTCTAACTGGTAGGTCCCGATCTTGGTGAGATCTAGTGTAATTCTATATAAGTTGCATATCAGGAAATTGGAACTATTTAGATTTTAAACATGACTTCATTTGTACTCCAGTAAGATATTGTCTTACTGTCTTACAAGCTCTGTCAGAAGTTATCTGATTTCCCAAAGAAATCAATATTCTTCAATATCAATGTCTTCAAATCGATTCTTCAATAAAAAATCAGAAGACAGGCAGCCTGTACTCAACTTTCTCAGACAGGGAACAAGAGACTGGTTTCAACCTGTCTACAAGCCAATGAGATGTGAACACAGACAGAGTTCCTCCAGGCAGATAGCTTTAGCACAAGGCTCCATGTGGTCGCTTCAAAGGCGACCCACGGAATTGGAAGGACTCTCACTCCATCTCTCACTTGCAGAGTCTCTCCATTCCCATTATGTTCAGTCAGATTCAGAGATAATAGCACTGAGAGTAAGAAAGAAAAAATCTAAAGGCAAAGTGTGTTTATAATCCAGCCCCGAATATTCATCTGAAGGACAGAGGCAAAATAAACTGATTATTAGATAATCAGTCATTGCAGGGACTTGGTTAGAAATATGAGCGAAATTCTCCTTAGATTTTTCCCACAGGCGGGCATTTAGTTGTAGTAGATGGTGATGGTAAATGAATTTAATCAGGTATTTTCTCCTTTCACTGAGACCACTATTTCCTGCAGATAAAGGCCAAAAAGGAACCATCTTCCCCCTATCGAATTCCCACAGATGCAGCTTTTAGTAAAGCCATTACCTGAGTCACCTGTAAATCTACAATGAACAGCAATTGTCCATTAACCACGAGCTAGTAATGGCTTTGCCGTATAGTCAAAGTTAGAAAAGTACTAATTCTGTATTTGTAAAAGAGCAAAATTAAATTTTTCCAAATCCATCAAAACATCTACATATTCAAAGGCATCAATTCTTTGGACGCATTAGCAACAATCTCGTGCTATCTTGCTTCCGTTGCAATCTGGGAATGTCCACAAGTACCACCAGTCAGACATGTCAGACAACCTGGTGCCCTTGCTGACGGTCAATAATAAGAATAGTGAACTTATAGCCAAGGGTCACTATACTAAGCATTCTACCTGATGCACCTCATTGAATCTCCACACCCTTATAATTAGGTAGAGTAGTACTGTCATCACCATTTCTGAAACAGAGAAGCATGTTTGAGTGCTACAAGCTTTCAGGTGACAAAGCCAGGATCAGAATATAATTACATCTGCATCAGGTAGTAGCTACTTACATGTTTAAATGTGGGTAAATAGCCCCAATAGTCAATCTATCGAAATCCAAATAAAAGTAAGTAATGTTTCACATTTGACTTAGAAAATTTCAAACAATTAGAAATGGTTTGAGGCGGTGTGTATTAAACAACTGGCATTTCATTGTGAAATAGGGAAACAAATTATTTATGAATTGGAAAACGGGACATTAGGATTTGCTGGGAGCCAGGGGGTGCGTCTTCATCGATTTTCTGTGGGATCCTGATAAAATGAAGAGAAACAAAAGCAAAAGCTCTACAGTGGTGACTTTGATAAATAAGTGGTTTGATTTAACCAGCCACAGGCCCAGACAACACCAGCATTTAGGGCTCTGCTAACGAATCCCAGCCCAACTAGCCAAAATAACAAATTAGCCGAAACGGTAAATCTTGTTTCTGGCAGCAAAACAAGGGGATGAAACTGAAACTGAAACTGACATGAGAGAGCAGCTGGGCTGTCATGAGCTAACGGAAGACATAGAGCCACTGTGGCACCGGGAGGTCACTGGAGGGAAGACTGCCAGCTACAGGGCAGGGAAGGGCCATGCAAAACAGGGTTATACCTGAAGTAGAACTTGATCTCCCAGACCACCTGCTAAAAGGTATAGCAAAGACAGAGGACACTTCACCAAACAACACTGCATGCATTGCATTCTAATCTTTTCAAAGGGAGGGCTCAGTTAAGACAGACAACAACCAACTACTCCTACAGATTATAAACAATGGGCCATTTTTTTGCTGTGTAATTTATGTGCTGTTTAGTATTTGTAAACTATTATATTTGTATTCATTTGACACTTTGAGGTGATGTCTGTAGAATGTAAATGTGTTCCCAAATAGTGTATGTAATTTTAATCAAAAGTTACATGGGATCCACAAACTGACTAGTTTTGTTTTAATCATGTCTGTATTTCTTTCTTTTTTTTTTTTTTTTAAGATTTTATTTATTTATTTGACAGAGAGAGACACAGCGAGAGAGGGAATACAAGCAGGTGGAATGGGAGAGGGAGAAGCAGGCTTCCCGTGGAGCAGGGAGCCCGATGCGGGGCTCGATCCCAGGACCCTCGGATCATGACCTGAGCTGAAGGCAGACGCTTAACGACTGAGCCACCCAGGTGCCCCTCATGTCTGTATTTCTATTGATGTAAAATTTATATAGCCCTTACCATTTGTAAGGTACTGTTGTTCTAAGTACTTAAAGACGTAAAGATTTGGGGTTTTCTATGACTTTTTCTTGGACTGCTAGAGCCTGACATAGAAAACTAGATGCCTGAATGGCATAGATGAATGGAATCTAAGGGTAAGAAGGGCCTTCAGAATCCAAATCAAAACCTCAATGAGATACCACCTCACACCAGTCAGAATGCTAAAATTAACAAGTCAGGAAACGACAGATGTTGGCAGGGATGCGGAGAAAGGGGAACCTTCCTACACCGCTGGTGGGAATGCAAGCTGGTGCAACCACTCCGGAAAACAGTATGGAGGTTCCTCAAAAAGTTGAAAATAGAGCTACCAAACGATCCAGCAATTGCACTACTGGGTATTTACCCCAAAGATACAAATGTAGGGATCTGAAAGGGTACGTGCACCCCAATGTTTATAGTAGCAATGTCCACAATAGCCAAACTGTGGAAAGAGCCAAGATGTCCAACGACAGATGAATGGATAAAGAAGAGGTGGTATATATATACAATGGAATATTATGCAGCCATCAAAAGGAATGAGATCTTGCCATTTGCAACGATGTGGATGGAACTGGAGGGTATCATGCTGAGCGAAGTAAGTCAAACAGAGAAAGACATGTATCATATGACCTCACTGATATGAGGAATTCTTACTCTCAGGAAACAAACTGAGGGTTGCTGGAGTGGGGGGTGGGGTGGGAGGGATGGGGTGGCTGGGTGATAGACACTGGGGAGGGTATGTGCTATGGTGAGTGCTGTGAATTGTGCAAGACTGTTGAATCACAGATCTGTACCTCTGAAACAAATAATGCAATATATGTTAAGAAAAAAAAAGAAGAAGAAGGTAGCAGGAGGGGAAGAATGAAGCAGGGGAAATCGGAGGGGGAGACAAACCATGAGAGATGATGGACTCTGAAAAACAAACTGAGGGTTCTAGAGGGGAGCGGGGTGGGGGGATGGGTTAGCCTGGTGATGTGTATTTAGGAGGGCACGTTCTGCATGGAGCACTGGGTGTTATGCACAAACAATGAATCATGGAACACTACATCAAAAACTAATGATGTAATGTATGGTGATTAACATAACAATAAAAAAATTTTTTAAAATTTAAAAAAGAAGGGCCTTCAGAAATTATCTAGCCTGTGGTGCCTGGGTGGCTCAGTCAGTTAATCTTCTGCCTTCGGCTCAGGTCATGATCTCATGATCCTGGGATTGAGCCCCATGTCAGGCTCTCTGCTCAGCGGGGAGTCTGCTCCTCCTTTCACTCTCCCTTTGTGTTCGTTCTATCTCTACATCTCTCTCAAATAAATAAAATTTTTAAAAAAGGAAGTCATCTAGCCCAATTTCCCAAGTGCTGCATGAACCCCTGTTGTGTAACCACATCCACCAATGGGTAGTTTAGACTGAACTAACACGAACATCTCCAGTGGGGGCTACAAAATTCAGAAGACACTGGATTATTTCCAGACATCTGTCCATATGGGCAAATGTGCTGAACACCTGTTAGTACCAACTTGGTCTCATAGGAAACTCAAGCAAGATCCAGAGGAATAAATTATTGTCATATGGACTAGGGAGCACAGAAATTGACTGCAAATGTTACCTGAGACCTGTGTGGTACTTGGCTATAAGACTGAATAAGACTTACAAGAATATGACTGAAATTATGGCTGGGTGTGCGGCTGGGGAAAATTCAGTGTCTAGAACCCACATGTCTTACAAACAAATGAGAGTAAAGCCTCAGAAGGTTAGTAGGATCAGCATTTTGCATTTCTTCTCCTTATTTCAGAAGATGTGTGGACATACCAAGTATTCAACTACTCATTCATTCATTCATTCATTCATGGTGTTAGGCTGAAAAATGTACCCCAAAGATCTAAGTCCTAATCCCTGCCATTTGCAAGGTTACCTTATATGGCCAAAGGGATTTTGCAGATGTGATTAAGTTAGGATCTTGAGTTGGGGAGATTATCCTGGATTGTCTGCGTGGGCCCTAAATGTTTTCACAAGGTCATTGTAAGAGTGAGGCAAAGAGATTTGACACAGAAGAAAAGAAAAAGGTAATGTGATGATGGAAGCAGAGATCAGAGTAATATGTTTAGTTGATGAGGGAAGGGGCCACAACCCAAGGAATACAGGCAACCACTAGAAGCTGGAAACAGCAAGAAAACATATTCTACCCTCAGAGTCTCCAAAAGGTAAACAACCCTGCTAACACCTTGACTTTAGTCCAGTGAACCTGATTTTGGACTTCTGACTTCCAGAACTGTTAGAGAAAAAAAATGTGTTGTTTTAAGTCATTAAATTTGTGATAACTTATTACAGTGGCCATAGGAAACTGATACATTCATCAAACATTTATTACTACTGAGGGACAGGCACTGGGCAAGACTCTTGATTTACAAAGAACGGTAACACATGCTGAGTGACCCTGAGCAATTGGCTAATACGTCTGAAACTCAGGTCCTTCACCTCCAAGTGGGGGTGATTCCAGATACTTTATAGGGCTCCTAGAAGGTTTAATAAAAATAATAGAAAGCCTGGCATTTATTGAATGTTTATTGTGAGCTAAATACATTATGTCATTGAATTTTTAAAATAACACTAAGAAGTAGGTACTACTTTTAACTCAGTTTTATAAATTATATTCCATTATGGAAAAGGGGAGTAAATAGTGAGAAAACTAAGGCTTAGAGATTAGGTGTCTAGCCCAAAGTCACTCCACAGCCAGGCTGGGATTTCAGCCAAGCCCACGGAGTTAAAGTACTGCTCTGAATGACCATACCTGACTCACAACAAGCATTCACTCATCGTACAATCCCTTTCTCTTTCTTTCCCTCACTGTCATTAAGAATCTGACTTTTTTTTCCTCATTAATTATACCTTTATTTACCTTTTAGTGGTAGCTCCAGGTTTTACAATATATAACTTTATCATAGGATACTTTTAAATAATATTACACTGCTCATGTATGTATAAGAAGTTTCTAAGAGTATTAAAGATGTGATCATTTGCCTTTGGGGCAAAAAGATGCTAACTAAGGCCATCTGAGGAGGGCTGGCTTACCATGTGGGCTCAGGTGGGCACAGTGAGTGCCCTGTGGAGAGGGAACATACAGACTGCGAGAGTCGATGATTCCCAAGTACAGAACTTGACAAAACCCAAAAAGGCCAGGCCCAGGCCACCCGAAACCAGACCAGGCAGAAAAGGATTTGCAAGGGACCAGCTTGCCTTCTTCCTCAGTTGTTCCCACTTTCTCTTGGCTCCAACCACTCCAGAATATGGACTCCGCAGGGGCACATCGCAGAGCTACAACATACTCTGTAAAAGCCTGCAGCCCTGTGAGATTGTAGGTCTCATCTCTATCGATATCTTCTTTGGTGAAGTTGACTTCCATCTAAAAGACAGAGAGGACCCTGAGCTGGATAGGAGAACCCCTGTTATCTTTCCATTTTTCTTCTCCACTACCCAACCATTTCAGAACTAGAAGCACTGTACCTAAAGTTTTAAAAAATATAATTTTCATAAATAAACATCCATGCATGCCTGGGGATCATTTGTGCCTAAGCAGATGTGAGTCACCCCATGAACCACCACCCTCCCCATTTCCTGTCTCTAAGCTTGGAAGGCAGAGATTCCTGCCTCTGGGCTGGACATGAGTGAGTAGTCTTGTTGTTCTGGAAAATACAAGGTGGAGTCCCGGGACCCAGGCAACCCAGGCCTCAGTTCAAACACAGCAGGTGACTCCAACACCTAGGTATAAGGCCTCACAGAACAATAGGCAACAGAAACTTTAGTGGCATCACGTTCAACCTCAGGTCATGGACAAGACCTCAAAATTTAAGTGACCATGAACTACCTTAGTAGTTCCTTGTTAGGAGCAGAACTGGGATCAGAACACAGATTTCCTCCCTCCTAGACACTTTCCCTTTACCCAAACTTCCACTGCAAATTATTGGTCTTTGGGTGACCAGTAGGGCTGCTAAGGATCTCAGCAGCCTGGATGCATGAATTCATTTTGACATTCTCTTGGGGCATGGAGGGGGAGAGGTAAATAAATCACTTCTCCTTTCTAGACCTCAGTATCCTCACTAATAAAATGAGCACATTGCTTTATATAATCCCTAAAGTCCCTTCTGGATCCAACTTTCCAAGAGAAACTAAAAATTCAGATACTTGTTTTTGAGCATGATCACGGTTGCTGCAATAAGAACTTTTAGCTGTTGGTTTATATAAACTCATATCGAGTTGATTAATAAACTGCGCTAATGGGCATATCTATTTTGTGATTATGCCCACTAGTCCCATAAAACCTTGTGAGAGAAGGAAGTCCTGACATTTCCCATATGTATATAACAGCTATGAAAATAAGTACATAATTATAGGTATTGGGCCTAAAGGAAATTGGGCAAAATGACAATGTTTATGTGTGGCAAAAAGCTGAACATTCCAGCTGCAGATGGACACTGCTGAACTCCCTGCCTAGTAACATGGTGCTGGGAAAAAAGATATAGGAGCCAGAGGTGAGGAGAGTTCCACTGTTGAATCCAAAGTTCCCTGAGCTCCCTCCTCCAATCACCCGTGGAAATGTTGCAACGGCAGACCACGGTCACTGGGACAATCCATCATCTCTGGGAGAGTAGCCTCCCCAACTTAAGCCTAGTTATGGGGCCCAGGTGAAACCAGATTAAGACCTTTAGAAGAAAGCCAACCCACATGGTGATTTCCATACATGAATCAAAATGAAAACTATATTAATCTACAAAATAAATGCAAAGAAGTCTAATAAAGTTCTATTTTCCTTTTATGCTCTTTTAAATATACAATATTCTTTTAAAACAATCTTTCAAAGTTCTCTTCCTGCATTACTAGTATCCTCAAGCGTATGCTTGGCCTGTGTGTTGGGGCTCCTCGCATTCATGCTCATAAAGCTCTGTCTAATGTAACTATGCTAGCATGTTCTGTTCAGCCCTACCCCCAAAGCAAAAAAAAAAAAAAAAAAAAAAAATCTGCTCAGTCTTTCAAACAGTGTGCCTGTCTGAAAGGCTTCTTTTAGTTTGGCTTTTTTTCCGGGCATGTGCCTTTGGCCCTCACAAGGTCCAGGACAAACTGATCCTCCCTATACAGGCTTAACTAAAACTTCCCCAGGTCAACACAGACAAAGGACTCCTAACAAAACACTAATTAACTTCATCAGGTTTGTTTCTAACAATCTATACTTTGTGCCAAATCCTAGTTCGCCCAAAGTGTTTATGTTCTAAGAGATGAGTCAAAAGTGTTGGTACAAAGCCTAAGCCTAAATCAAACTCTTTTTTTTTTAATATTCTATTTATTTATTCAACAGAGAGAGACGGAAAGAGAGGGAACAAAGGGGGGAGTGGGAGAGGGAGAAGCACGCTTCCCGATGAGCAAGGAGCCCCGACGCAGGGCTTGACCCTGGCATCATGACCTGAGCCGAAGGCAGACACTTAACAAAGGAGCCACCCAGGCGCCCCTGAATCAAATTCTTAAAACAGTCTTGAGATCCTTTGGCAGAGTGCTCATATGGTTCCATTTTATAAAACTCCTTAGAATAGGCAACAGGAAGATGGTCTGGAGACTGCTAAAATATGGTCAAATGAATGACAGCTTGGAGTTAGAAAACCTGGGCTCAGGTTTGCAACTTACAAACCTTGCAATCTTGGACAGGTGATTTAAGCTGTCTACATCACAGTTTCCTAATGTGTAAAAATAAGAATAGTGATGCCTCATTGACAAGATATATGCAAGAATTAAATAGTCTGGAGTATAAGAAGGCACTTTGCAACCCACACAGCATCAAACAAACCTAAGTCTTGCTATATGGCCATAGTGGGTATTTTTTTACAGTTTAATGCAGGGAGAGATGAATTTAAATGACCGTGCTGAGTGTTAAGTGCAGTGACAGAGGAGGAGCGCCTAGCTCAGGTTCTCAGAAGGAAATATGTCAGAACTGAGTTCTGAGACATGAACAGATTCAACAAGGTTTGAGGAAGGAGGAGAAGGGCAAAAGCAGAGACACAGAATAGTGAAACGACATAACATAAGGGAAACCAGCAATTTAGAAACACTAGAGAAGCAAGGGCAGGATGAAAGATGAGGTCAGAGGGATTGATAGGGGCCAGGTCTTGGAGGGTTAAGGATTTGGACCTTTCTCCATGGAAACGTTGGGTTGGTATATTTGGGTTTATAACTGATTGTGTTTGAAAGCTGAAAGGAGAAAGATACTATACAATGGAATACAACAATGAAAATGTATAAACTCCAGCATTATACAACATGGATGAACCTTAAAAGTACAATATTGAAAGAAGCCAAATATTTACAAAATACAAAATGTATGGATTCCTATCATATCATGTCTCAAACTATGTTGTTCAGGGATGCAGCTTTAAATGGCAAACCCATAATAAAAAGTGAAGAAGTATTTACCATGAAAAATCAAGATAAAAGCTCTAAGGAGGTATGGGGATTGTCTTCAGGAAAGGACAGGCAGGGGACCTCGGCATGCTATTTTGGACCTCCCTGGTTTTAACATAAGTGCTGACTTAATAATAATTCATTAAATGTAATATTTATGTTTTGTTCACTTTTCTAAATATAAGTCATATATCACAATTTCATAAAAGGTTGGAAAAGTAAAAAAGGAAATGGCCAAGCCATAGAATCTCTGGCCACCAACACATCTAGATACAAACCAGAGTGGAATGCAAAAGTAAATTTCTCACTTTTTAATATGTCCCTGTGTTCAGAATGCAATACGCCTAGAGTGAAACACTTATCCATTCTAAAAGGCCCAAGTGGGAAACTGGGAAGAAAAGTACTCACTGTTATTTTTTATTTTTTAAGGTAGAAAATGGGGGAAAAAAAGATTCCAGGTCAAAAAAAAGGTTATCAATAATTCTCTTCTTTGGGCCCGGTAATAGAAATATTGTAATGGCATAACTTACCCAGTGGGCACTATTTACTGTTCTGAATCGAAGAGTGTATTTTAAAGTAGATGAAAAAGGAGCCAACACAGGCCTTATCCATGTTATTTGAAGCATTCGTTTGATGCCCAAAACTGATTTCACACTGAAAATCTCAGGTGGTTCAATTTTCACTGAAAATAAAAATCATAAATTTCTCACATTTGCAAAAAGATCAGAAGGTGCTAATAACATCCATAAGAAACTGGAAAAAAAAAGAAAATTAGAAAGGAAATGATAATGCATATTTTGTAACTCGCCATATGCAGATGGCATTAAGAAGGCAGGGCAAAAGGAATGGTGCCACCCCCACTTCTCCCACCCACCCCCAACCAGAAAAAGGAATGGCCAGTGAGGAGAAGATACATTTCTATGATTTTTCTGCAAATACACCTTTTACTGATTGGTTCAGATCTTATGCCAAGAAGAAAGGAGGTCAAAAGAAAAGACTACACAGCTAGAAAATGGGCTGTTTCTCTTATCTCCACTCCCCTCAACCTCTCTTTCCTCGACCCCCAAAAGTGTCCAGTAGAAAGCACCTCTCATTTCCCTTGAACACTACAAACATTATCACTCAAAATCTCTCTCTTTCAAAAACGTAATATTTTTCTGGTTTTAAAAGTAGCATATGGTCATTCCAAAAAAATTTTTAAATATAGAAAAATACAAAGAAAAGTTTAAATCATCCATAATGCCATTAACCAGAGCCATTATAACATTCTGGTGTATTTCCAGGCTTTTATCCTATGTAAGTATTTGTATATTTTTTAAACAAAATTGATATTATGCCAAATAAAACCTTTGTCTTCTTAAATAACACTATTCATTCAACATATACCCTCTTGCATTAGAAATTCTAGAAACAATGAATTTAATAAGGTTGCAGGATATAAAATTAATATACAGAAATCTGTTGCACTTCTATACACTAGTAACGAAGTAGGAGAAAGAGAAATTAAGAAAACAATCCCACTTACAATTGCATCAAAAAGAATAAAATGCCTAGGAATAAATTTAAACAAAGAAGTGAAAGACCTGTACTCTGAAAACTATAAGACACAGATGAAAGAAATTGACGATAACGCTAACAACTGAAAAGACATACCATGCTAATGGATTGAAAGAACTAAAATTTTTTAAATGCCCATACTACCCAAAGCAATATACAGATTCAATGCAATCCCTATCAAAATAACAGCAACATTTTTCACAGAACTGGAAAAAAAATACTAAAATATGTATGGAACCACAAAAAACCCCAAGTAACCAAAGCAATCTTGAAAAACAAGAATAAAACTGAAAGTATCACAATCCAAGGTTTCAAGCTATACTACAAAGCTATAGTAATCAAAACAGTATGGCATGGGCATAAAAACAGACACATACATCAGTGAAACAGGATCGAGAGTCCAGAAAGAAACATAAACTTATATCATCAATTAGTATACAACAAAGGAGGCAAGAATATACAATGGGGAAAAGACAATCTCTTCGATAAATGGTTGGGAAAACTGGACAGCTACATGCAAAAGAATGAAACTGGACCACTGTCTCACAGCATGTACAAAAATAAACTCAAAATGGATTAAAGACTTAAACGTGAGACCTGAGACCATAAAACTCCTAAAGAAAACACAGGCAGCAATCTCCTGGACATCAGCCTCAGCAACATTTTTTTAGATATGTCTCCTCAGGCAAGGGAAATAAAAGCAAAAATAAACTATTGGGACTTCATCAAAATAAAAAGCTTTTGCGGAGTGAGGAAAATCATCAACCAAATGAAAAAGGCAATTTACTGGATGGGAAAAGACATTTGCAAATGATACATCTAATTAGGGGCTAATATCCAAAATATATAAAGAACTCATACAACTCAACACCAAAAAAACCCCACAATTTGAATTAAAAAATGGGCAGAAGACCTGAATAGACATTTTCCAAAGACAGAGGGCCAAGAGATACATGTAAAGATGCTCAACATCACTACTAATCAGAGAAATGCAAATTAAAACCACAAAGAGATATCACCTCATAGCAGTGAGAATGGCTAGTATCAAAAAAACAAGAAATAACAAGTATTGGTGAAGATGTGGAGAAAACAGAGCCTCATACATATCCACAGCCCTTGGTGTACCTACTATATCCTTGAGCCTTGAGTTTACTTTTGTGTTTGAATCTCTTCTGAGAAAAAGAGGGGAGGGGCTTATCTTTTAATAATAGAGTATATAAGAATAAAAAATGATACTTACTTATGGCATCTAAGTTCCAATGTGTTATATCAGATTTAATTATACCATCTGGATTTTGAGCTTCCACTTGAATGGTGTAATTATCTGGGTTTGTTATTGTTGGAGGAAGAAAGGAGCAAGAAGCATGATTTCCCCTTGTAGAATTATCAGTTGGGCAAATATCACTTTTATGTCCATAAGAGCTTTGAAGGAAAAAGCAATTCAACATGAGTTTAATACAGCAGTTTTGAAATAAAGCCATACTTAATATATTAAGCATGTATTTATTAGTTTCACTCTGGGTTTCTCTTGAGGTATATATCATCCCGAAGATGATGCCCGTCTCCAAATTCCCTCCTCATCTCTTCCAAGGAGAGATCAAAGTTACCCGCGTCTTGCCTGAGATGCTATGAGCCATGAAGACTTCCTTGGAACTCTGTAAGTCCATCAAAATCTATGCTTGTAACACATTTCCACTTGGTAAGAAATACTGACTAGGATCCTGAAAACCCCAGATTCTAGCCTTGAGACGTTATTCTTAAAAGAAAAATAAAATCAGTGAGGACTTGTTATATAAAGTATGGTAGATACATAAATAGAATTAAAAATATAGTTTTTAATACATCTAGAGTTATTGATATGGAAAGATGCCCATACTCTTATTGATGGTAAAAGAAAAAAAAGGATGTGTATTTTGTACAGACTAATCACATTTATATAAACATATATTTATATAACTATTCTTAGAGATGTCTGGAAAAGTATTCATCAAAATGTTAAAGTTGTTACCTTTGGTGGTGGAATTGCGAATGATTTTTTTACATTCTTTATATTTTTCAGATTGAATTTTTTACTACTGCCATATATTGTTTTCAGAAAGCTCATTAAATTTTTTTCCTAGACATATAGATAACTTAAATCCTATCAAGTTATAACTTAATGAAGACAAGTACAAAGATTGGTAGGAATCAGATGTGTGGTTATAGCCATAGTTCCCATGGCTGTGGGGATGAGGTAGGAGATGAAATAGGCAGAGAACACAAAAGGCCCCACTTTGCAAGATGCCAATGTTGGCTGGGGCTGGGGGCAAAGGAGCAGAACTTAAATGTATAGAATCATAGAATTTTGAAAGTAGAAAATTTATAGGCTTTCTATGGTTGTTGTACAATATAAAAACGGCCTCCAGAGCAATGTTGGGTCGTGGTTACAAGCATGAGCTCTGGAAGCTGACCAGGTTTGAATCCTGTGCCTTGGGCAAGTTTCCTAACCTCTCCATGCCTGAGTTTTCTCATCTCTAAAATGAGAATGGTAATGTACCTATAACATAGCACTGTTATGAGGATGAAATGAACTAATATACATAATATCAGCCACTTAGAAATGTTACTATCATTGTTATTAGTACTATTACGATAGCTGAATATTTTTGCCTTTATTCATGTTGTAACCTTTAAGAAATAAACTTTCTTCCCTTTTCTGCACCTCTAGGGCTCCTTCACATTTCAGTTCAAAAGTCACTACTTCCTTAAAGGGATCCCAACTCCTCTTATTGTTCCCCAAGGAAAAATCCCTTCTTATCATTTCTGAGCATCAGTAGGTTTTTTTGTTCATACCACTGACCCACCATCATCTGTCCTCAGGGTTGACCATCCACAAGAAATTCTCCCATTCTACCTGGAAGAGATATTCTCAGTGATAAACTGACAAAAGTACAAACCAGCCTGGGAGTCCTGGAGAGCCCAGCAAGCCTGAGGCCATCAACATGGATTGTATACAGGCCTAAGAACAGCTAGGCGTGGGGCACTAGTCAGTTAAGCATCCGACTTTGGCTCAGGTCATGATCTCAGGATCCTGGGATAGAGCCCCACGTTGGGCTCCCTGCTGAGCAGGGAGTCTGCTTGGCCCTTCTCCCCACCACAGCCTCTCCCCTCTCCTCCTCTCCCAGTCCCCCTCCCCACACTTGTGCTCTGTCTCTCTTTCAAATAAATAAATAAATAAAATCTTTAAAAAAAAAAAAAAAGAACACCCAGGCGTTTCCTACTTCTACATGACCAGTGGGTGAGAATAATGATAATACACGGGGAGTGATGCAAGGGGGAAATGACTCCTTAAAAGAGAAAAATAGGAGTACACTTACTGGTTTCCAGATTTTCGTTCTACTCGTACTTTCTATTAAACATTGGGCCTTGAACTGATGAGTCTTGGAGAAGAGAAGACACTTGGACCATGGGTTATTGGGCCTTTATCACTCTGATTTTCAGAAGCAGGGCTCAGCAAACTAGGCCTGCAGACCAAATACAGCCCATCTCCTCATATGGTGCATAACAACCATGGTTAAATGGTTGGGGAAAATACATAAAAAGAAAAATACTTTGTGGCATATGAAAATTATATGAAATTCAAATTTCAGTGTTCACAGATAGTTTTATTGGACAATAGTCCAGTCCATTGGTTTACATATTGTTTCGGCAGCTTTCCTGGTACAGCAGCAGTGATGTTAAATAGTCTCACAGAGACCCAATCTCCTCTAGGCCTAAAATATTTACTATCTGTCCCTTTATAGAAAAAGTTTCCTGGGATGCCTGGGTGGCTCAATCGTTAAGCGTCTGCCTTCGGCTCAGGTCATGATCCCAGGGTCCTGGGCTCGAGCCCCGCATCCGAGCCCCGCATCCGAGGCCCGCATCCGAGCCCCGCATCCGAGCCCCGCATCCGAGGCCCGCATCGAGGCCCGCATCGGGCTCCCTGCTCTGCGGGAAGTCTGCTTCTCCCTCTGCCTGCTGCTCCCCCTGCTTGTGCTCGCTCTCTCTCTCTCTGACAAATAAATAAATAAAAATCTTTAAAATAAAAAAAAAAGTTTCCTGACCTCTGTTTTAAATCATCTCTCTGATGTATCACTGATACATGAGTAATGCAAGGAATAGTGTTCGCTTTTATCTTTTTCTTCTACTGTAAAACATGAAGTAGACTTCCCTGATAACACTAGTTACCAATTTTCTAAGGAGTGGGGAAAAAAAGAATATGTATGAGATCTTGTATTTAAAAACAAAACAAAAACTTGGAATTACAGACTCTCTTTCTGAAATGGAAAAGATTTAAAGATCATCTTTCAATATTTCCTAATGTGGACTTCCTTATTCTTAGGGGAACATGAAGGACATAAAGGGTTTCATGAGCTATTTTCAAAATTTCAAAAAATTCCCTGCACAAACTCACTAAAACATCTAGCTTTTGGCTAGAATTATAATAAAAACTTTAAAATTTTTATTCTTATTAGAATGAAAAGGGATGCTTGAGGTAGTGAAAAATTTGGGAATCACTGTCCCGGTGGAACACTGTTTGACAGAGGTCACACAGCAAATTAGTGGCAGACTGAGAAAAATTTGCTCCTTAGTTCTGGGTTTATAACCCCACTTACTATAATTGGGTCCATGAAGAAGGAATAGTTTTATGACACATTCTGTTTTTTTTTTTTTAAAGATTTATTTATTTATTTGAGAGAGCGAGAATGAGAGAGAGTACACGAGAGGGGGGAGGGTCAGAGGGAGAAGCAGGCTCCTCGCTGAGCAGGGAGCCCGATGCGGGACTCAATCCCGGGACTCCAGGATCATGACCTGAGCCGAAGGCAGTTGCTTTAACCAACTGAGCCACCCAGGCGCCCCTTTATGACACATTCTGGAAAGAGGGCGAATATAGCTGAATATAGTAAATAAACAGATTTTTCCACTGTGCTTATAACTGGTGACTATTCTCAGCCAATTCAGTGCCTCTCAGAGAAGGTCATCATGAATCTACACCCCACCCCACCCCCCGTAGCTGCAGATCCTGTCACACACTTACAGCAGCCAAGGTGTCACCCCAGACACTGGGCGCAAATAGGGGTCACCCAGAAGCTGTAATGAAGAAAACGTTTCACTTCATAAGTGATTTGAATCCTGAATGAACCAGGAGCCTCTGCCTCCTTCCCTTACTCCCACTGATAGCACATAAACTCCCATACTTACTACGTTCTCTTCACTCTGTACCATGTATAACTGGCTTCTTTCTCTGGACTCCAGGTGCAGGTAAAATTTTCCTCATAGTAAAAGACACAGGAAATGTTCTCAGGCTTAGCTGGGAGAACTATATAAATACATACATACATACATACATACACAAATAAATATATAAGTAAATGCATACGAACGTACACACATACACACAGCGAGAGACACAATCATTTCATGAAAATAAGCAGATCAAAAGCTGGTCTTTCTTGGTTAGTTTATACATATTATAAATTCTCCCATTCAGGACCAAGGAAAGAATCTAACTCCCGCTCTTCAATTATTCCCCTTGAAGAACTAGATTTTTGCCTTTCAAAAAAATTATATTCTCACTCAAAAGCAACATTTGAGAAGCAAAAATCATTAAAATACCAGGCAAATATGAAGTGTTAGTGAAATACCAAGCAAAGCATCAAATGATGGAACCCGTCTGGGTAACTGGGCAATGGATGATATGTGGAAAAGGGAAAAACACAAAATGTTCAACTATGCCACACTTCAACCTTATGTATCAATAATTTTTCCCCAGAAGATTACAATAGGGAAAATTTCTGAAATATATTCATCTGTATTTCATAGCTTATAAATCTTGCTCTTTGCAGTTTCTCACCCAGTAACACCTATCCCTTCATAGGGAAAATAGATACAATCTAGAATATGGATCTAGACCCTGCAAGGGTCCAGAGATACAATCTATTGGTACATGCACTTAAAAAGGAAAAATTTTTCACATACCTATTGTTAAAATTTACAGTTTCCTTCCATCATAAATGTGGTCAACAACCTACAGTTGTATCATTACTTGTTACTTTGTCACCATTAAATGTCAGAGTATTTTCATATTTCAGTTGTTGCAGGTACCTTGATGTATCGATTAAGAAGCACATATAGTACTGTCACAAATTTGTTTCCTTAATACTTTCTTTTTCTCTTCTTATTTTTATTTGCATTTATTCTGTGCAGAATTTACTCCCAGGCCATAAGTTTTTGTTTCTTCAGTTTCTTCTGGGATATCTTTTTCTTCTGTGCAACCTCTTCTCCTGGTTTAGGAACAATCTGCTCTTGTTAAGTAAGGATCATCTCTATGTGGCAAGGAGAGCTCATGTATGGGTTCGTCCAACCATGAGCCCTGTACGTTCTGATGACTTGGGAGCTTTGTTCACCTGGATGTGCTCAGTGACCAGAGAACCGACATCTAAACCCTTAAGTTCAGCATTACTCTCTGCATTTTTAAGCATGTGCAGTAACAATTCAGCACTCTTCTTGGGCCACCGACCCTGTGTCCAGCCCCACTGTTTGGCCTGGGCACACCTACCAACTCCACAGAATGGCACACACTGCTTCTGCAAAGTGACGTCTTTCAGATACTTGGGGCTTTTCGGATCTGCAGACCCTTCATGGCCTGGGTAGTTTCACATATGCTCTTAAAGTGAACATGAAGATTTGAACCTCTTGATTTGCATGATTTCGTAGGGCTTTCTGGGTCAAGCAAATGGCAAGCTATTTTCAGAGGTCACCTCAGGCCGCTTAGGGGAAGAGGAAGAGCAGTGGCTCCTGGGAGAATTCCTGTTTCCTTAATACTTTGATAACATTCTTTCATTATATTTGAGTTCCTTTGTAATCCTATGTATACTATTTATGCACTTACACATATTGAGAAGTGGTCCAGATGTTTCACCAGATGCCCAAGGGGTTAATCATACATGCTCATGCATGCACATACACACATACATAATTGAGAACAAAGGCAATTTCAAACTAAGGGCAATGTTCAATTCTGAGACTCAAACTAACTTCTTTTTGAGTCTTTGGTAAAATCAGTCTTAAGAAGCAGGCTTTTTTTTTTTTAAAGATTTTATTTATTTATTTATTTATTTACTTACTTATTTATTTGACAGAGAGAGAGAGACAGCAAGAGAGGGAACACAAGCAGGGGGAAGGAGAAAGGGAGAAGCAGGCTTCCCCTTGAGCAGGGAGCCCAATGCAGGGCTTGATCTCAGGACCCCGGGACCATGACCTGAGCAGAGGGATCATGACCTGAGCCTAAGGCAGATGCTTAACGACTGACCCACCCAGGCACCCCAGAAGCAGGCATTTTTGAGAGAGGAAGACAACTTAGGTTAACTTTACATATCAAAGCAAAGCTCTAATCTATCCAGGAAGAAAGCCCCTACCAGACAAGAAATAGGAAAAAGCCCATCACTTCTAGCAAGTAAAATACTGATGGGGGTGGGTAGGGAGACAATGAAAGTAAGAGTAAGGAGCTCAGATGTCAGTGTTCTTGATAGAGCAGTAGAAACACGCAGATGGATCTGTGAAACTAGATCATCTGGGCTGGTGACTTACTTTACCAAGCACAGCCTGGGGCAGGTCACAAGCCTTTAGCCTAAAAGAAGGCTCAAGTTACACTCAGCTTCAACTCCAACATAATGCAGAAGTCCTAACACTGCAATGGCACAGCTCTTCAGAGAAGCCCCACACAGGCAAGTGTAGCATCCTGGGATCCAGAAGTCCCTGGTATCTCAGGGTGGGGAGTGGGTATAGATGTGTGAGGTTGGTCCAAGCCTGGGATTCAGATGAAGAGACTGCTATGCACAGGGGACTTCAGAACCACAGGAAAACAAATGGGACATGAACTTCAGGAATAGGTGCCAATATGATGCCCCAAAGTCTAGGCAAAGCCAGCTGTCCTGCAAAGGAGGCATAAGACCAAAGCAGGCAGTCCAGAGAAGACCAGAAGGCAACACAAAGACTTTCTTACATGGATTCACAATCCCTTGCCAGAGGTTCTTCATTCAGTCATATAAACCCTGCTCATGTACCCAGACACCATCTTAAAAAGGAGCAGGAGAAAGGCAGGAACTCTGGAAGGTGGGCATTTACTCCAGAGGGACTGAATTAGCTAAAAAACACTATAAACCATAGAAAATGAGCTAATGTTAACAAATAAGAGTGCTACCCACTCCCTCCTCTTCTTCAACCCTGCCTGGCTTTCCAGGGGAGAAGGAACTTTTGGAATTGATTGGCTTGATCATAGACTATAAGGATGTTATATTTTCTCTGCACACCTAACTAATACTGTATTTATTTCACCTCTGTCAGAGGTATTACCTTCTAACGAAAAAGCAATAGTAAACGGTTCTATGAAATGAGCATTATCCACAGGGGAAAAGTAGCCCCTGGAAATGATAAATAAGAATGAGGGAGATTCTAGAGGGGAGGGGGGTGGGAGGATGGGTTAGCCTGGTGGTGGGTGTTGAGGAGGGCACATTCTGCATGGAGCACTGGGTGTTATATGCAAACAATGAATCATGGAACACTACATCAAACACTAATGTTGTAATGTATGGGGATTAACATAAGAATAAAAAAAAAAAGAAAAGAAACTCTTAACTATAGAGAACAAACTGAGGGTTGAGGAAGGGAGGTGGGGGGGGATGGGCTAGATGGGGGATGGGTACTAAGGGGGGCACTTGTTATGATGAGCACTGAGTGTTATATGTAAGTGATGAATCCCTAAATTCTATACCTGAAACCAATTTTACCATATATGTTAACTAACTAGAATTTAAATAAAAACTTGAAATTAAAAAAAAAAAAAAAGAATGTGGGAGAGCTAGGTGCCTACATGTTGTGTCAACACTTCCAGCTCTTTCTTGAGAAGTTGCCTTCCTCTGAATGCTGCACCCCATCCTTTTTTTTTAAGAGTTTATTTTTATTTCATTTGAGAGAGAGAAAGAGAGAACAAGCAGGGGGGAGGGAGAAGCAGGCTCCCTGCTGAGCAGGAGCCCAACATGGGGCTCGATCCCAAGACCCTGAGATCATGAGCCGAGCTGAAGGCAGACGCTTAACCGACTGAGCCACCCAGGCCCCACTACTGCTGCACCCCATCCTTGAAGCACACATTAGTTAGCAGTGAAGTCAAAGATTTTCTATCTTGTGCTGTTGGGAAGATGGCAGAGTAGGACCCTCACCTCGTTCCACAGATACAACTAGGTAACATTCACATCAGCTTGAATATTCCAGAAAAAGACCCAAAGACTGACAGAACAAACCCCACAAATAAAGTAGAGAAAAGGCCACATCGAAGAAGGCGGACATGCGATTTGAGACCTAAAGGGACTGGGGCCACCCACAAACAGGAGGGAGCTGGGAGTACAGTGAAAGGCAAGAAACAGACAATCACACTGGGGACTCAAAATGGGGAAGACGAACCCCCATAACATTTGGCTTTGAAAACAAGAGGGGCCTGATTTTGTGAGTTCTTACAAACTGTAGGACTCCAAGCCTGGAATTCTTAAAATAAGGTGTTCGGCTCTAGGAAAGCTCTGTGGGCATTAGGAAGCTGAGTCCTCACCCTTTAAGAGGCAGCATGATGGGGGCGCCTGGGTGGCTCAGTCGTTAAGCGTCTGCCTTCGGCTCAGGTCATGATCCCAGGGTCCTGGGATCGAGCCCCACATCAGGCTACCTGTTCCGCGGGAAGCCTGCTTCTCCCTCTCACACTCCCCTTGCATGTGTTCCCTCTCTCGCTGTCTCTCTCTCTGTCAAATAAATAAATAAAATCTTAAAAAAAAAAAAAAAGAGGCAGCATGACAAGCAGCCTAAGCAGATACAGTGAAGAACCAGCAGTTTGAAAACCACTGGGTGGCAGGGGTTCCTGTGTGGATCAGTCACTTGGGTGTCTGACTCCTGATATCAGCTCAGGTCATGATCCCAAGCCCTGTGTCCAGCTCTGCACTCAGTTCAGAGTCTGCTTCAGATTCTCTCTCTCTCCTCTCCCTCAACCCCTCCCCACCCCTTGCGTGCTCTCTAAATAAATAAATAAATAAAATCTTAAAAATAAAAAAAAAGGAAAGAAAAACACTGGTGGCAAATGGGAGGGGGAGTGATTTACTCATTACAGACTATGTCCTGGAGAGCTATGGATCTCAGAAAGACACCTCCAGGAACAAAGGAGTTTGTAGGCACAATTTCCCATCCCGGTCCACCAGCAGAAACACAAAGCCGCCTGTGGGAACCAGTACTTTGCCCACACTCCCTACCTAACTTGCTTGCATCAAGCCCCCCACCCCATGCTTCAATGTATCTGCCTTTTCCAGTCACACTTGCCTCGGTCCCAGCAATGTGGATCCCCTCCCACAGAAGATCAACACAAACCTCACCAGCACTGCCTCTTCTGACCTGTGCCTTTTGCAGAGCCTTGGTCTTGGTGGTGGCGGGCTCTGCAGAAGCCTGAGGCCTTGTTAAAAGTGCAAGACCTTCCCACGTGCCCTCTGCAGATCCACTTAGGCTGGCCAGTACCAATAGCAGCAGCTCCAGGTCTCAATTAGCGAACAGACCAGAGTGTACCTTGTTTAAATACAGGCCACAACTGTCGGGAACCAAACACTACCCACAACAGGCAAAGAGAGCCACTGCAGACAACTGAACTGAAGCAAAAAGAGACAAGAACACAAGACACATGCAACACCCAGAGGAGAAACTCCCTGAAGGACTAGGTCCTGGGGAGCAGGGGACAATGCACTGTAGGGTACTTCAGGACCTCTTCTTCCTAAAGCCATTACCTTCAAGAACAGGAGACATAGCTGACTTTACACAGAGAAATAGACAGACAGTTACAAAAAATGAGAAGTCAGAGAAATATATCCAAGTGAAAGAATAGGACCAAACCACAAAAAAGACCTAAGCAAAACAGACAAAGGTAATATACCTGACAGAGAATTTAAAGAATGATCATAAAGATACCCATTAGACTGGAGAAGAGAGTAGAGGACATCAGCAAGACACTTAATTAAGAGATAAAAAAGAATCAATCAGAGATAAAGACCACAATAAATGAAATTAAAAATACACTTGATGGAATAAGTAGCAGGCTAAACGAAACAGAGAAATAATGACCTGGAAGACAGAGTAATAGAAAGTAACCAAACTGGGCAAATGAGAGGAAAAAAATTATGAAACTTGAGAATAGTCTAGAGAACTCAGTGACTCCATCAAGTCTGAAAAAAATACTCGCATTTAGGGAGCCCAGAGGAAGAAAATAGAGAAAAGGGGGCAAAAAATTTATCTGAAGAAATAAGAACTGAAAACTTCCAAGAGGCACAGAGTGCCCTTTGTAGATCCAAGAGGTACAGAGACCCACATGGAACATTCTCCAGAATAGATCACATATTAGGCCACAAGACAAGTCTCAAAAAATTCAAAAAGATCGAAATCACAGATAGCATTCATTTTTTCTGACCACAACACTATGAACTAGAAGTGAACCACAGGAAAAAATCTGGAAAGACCACAAATTCACAGAGGTTAAATAACATGCTGCTCAACAATGAATGAGTCAAACAAGAAATCAAAAGAAGAAATAAAAAATTACATGGAAACAAATGAAAATGAAAACAGAATGGTCCAAATCTTTGGGACACAGCAAAAGTGATTCTAAGAGGGAAGTTTATAGCAATACAGGCATGCTTCAAGAAGCAAGAAGAGTCTCAAATAAACAACCTAATCTTACACCCAAAGGAGCTAGAAAAAGAACAACAAATGAAACCCCAAACCAGCAAAAAGAAGGAAATAATAAAGATTAGAACAGAAATAAATGATATAGAAACTAAAAAACAGTAGAACACATCAATGACCAGGAGCTGGTTCTTCAAAAAGATCAGTAAAATTGATAAACCTCTAGCCAGACTCATTAAAAGAGAAAGAGAGAGAGAGAGAGAGAGAGAAAGGGCTCAACTAAACAAAATCACAAATAGAAGAAATAACAACCAACACTACAGAAAGATAAACAAATGTAAAAGAATGTTATGAAAAATTATATGACAACAAATTGGACAACCTAGAAGAAATGCATAATTTCCTAGAAACATAAAACTACTAAAACTGAAACAGGAAGAAATAGAAAATCTGAATAGACCCATTACTAGAAAGTAAATTGATTCAGTACTCAAAAAACTCCCAACAAACAAAAGTCCAGGACCAGATAGCTTCACAGGCGAATTCTACCAAACATATAAAGAAGAGTTAATACCTATTCTTCTCAAACTATTCCAAAAAATAGAAGAGGAAGGAAAATTTCCAAATTCATTCTATGAAGCCAGCATTACCTTAATACCAAAACCAGATTAAGAATCCACCAAAAAAAACCTACAGGCCAATATCTCTGATGAATATAGATGCAAAAATCCTCAACAAAATACCAACAAAGTGAACTCAATGATACATTAAAAGAAGTTGTTCACCATAATCAACTGGTATTTATTCCACGGTTGCAAGGGTGGTTCAATATTCTCAAATCAATCAGTGTGATACATCACATCTATAAGAGAAATTATAAAAATGATATGATCATTTCGATAGATCAGAAAAACCATTTAACGAAGTATAACCCGTTCATAATAAAAACCCTCAACAAAGTAGGGACAGAGGGAACATACCTCAATATGACAAAGGCCTTATATGAAAAACCCAGAGCCAACATCATAGTCGTGGGGAAAAGTTGAGAACATTTCCCTAAGGCCAGGAACAAGACAAGGATGTCCACTCTCACCACTTTTATTCAATATAGTACTGGAAGTCCTAGCTACAGCAAGCAGACAACAAAAAGAAATAAAAGGCATCCAAATTAGTAAGGAAGAAGTAAAACTTTCACTATTTGCAGATGACATGACACTATATACAGAAAATGCTAAAGACTCCACCAAAAAACTACTAGAACTGAAATTTGAATTCATTAAAGTCTCAGGATACAAAATCAACATACAGAACTCTGTTGCATTTCTATATATTAATAATGAAGTAGCAGAAAGAAAAATTAAGAAAGCAATCCCATTTACAATTGCACCAAAAAAAATAAAGTACCTAGGAATAAACTTAACTAAAGAGATGAAAGACCTATACTCTGAAAACTATAAGACATTGATGAAAGAAATTGAAGATGACACAAAGAAATGGAAAGACATTCCATGCTCATAGACAGCAAGAAAAAAAATTCTTAAAATGCCTATACTACCCAGAGCAATCTACACATTTAAAGCAATCCCTATCAAAATACCAACAACATTTTTCACAGAATTAGAAAAAACACTCTTAAAATTTGTATGGAACCACAAGGACCCCAAAGAGTCAAAGCAATTTTGTTTGAAAAAAAAAAAAAAAGCAAAGCTGGAAGCATTACAATTTCAGACTTCTAATTATACTACAAAGCTGCAATAATCAAAACAGTATGGTACGAGCACAAATATAGACACATAGATCAGAACAGAATGGAAAACCTAGAAATAAACCCACAATTACATGGTCGATGTAATTGACAAAGCAGGAACAAATACCCAATGGGAAAAAGGCGGTCTCTTCAACAAATGGTTTTGGGAAAACTGGACAGCAAGATGCAAAAGAATGAAACTGGACCACTTTCTTACACCACACACAAAAATAAATTCAAAATGGATGAAAGACCTACATGTGAGACCCGAAACCATAAAAATAGTAGAAGAGAGCACAGGTAGTAATTTCTCTGACATCAGCCGTAGCAACATTTTTCTAGATATAGCTCCTGAAGCAAGGGAAATAAAAGCAAAAACAAACTATTGGGACTTGATCAAAATAAAATGCTTCTGCACAGCAAAGGAACAAGCAACAAAACCAAAAGACAACCCACTGGATGGGAGAAGATATTTGCAAATGACATCTCTGATAAAGGGTTATTATCTAAAATATATAAAGAACTGACACAACTCAATGCCCAAAACACAAATAATCCAATTTAAAAATGGGCAGAAGACATCCAGATGGCCAACCAACCCATGAAAAAATGCTCAACTTCACTCATCATCACACCTGTCAGAAGGGCTAAAATCAAAAACAGTTTTGGTGAGGATATAGAGAAAAAGGAACCCTCTTGCACTGTTGGTGGAAATGCAAGCTGGGAATGCCACTGTGGAAAACAGTATGGAGTTTCCTCAAAAAGTTAAAAATAGAACTATCCTACAATCCAGTAATCACACTATTGGGTATTTACCAAAAAAAATATAAAACACTAATTCAAAAGTATACCTACACCCCTATGTTTATTGCAGCATTATTTACAATAGCCAAGATATGAAAGCAGCCCAAGTGTCCAATGATAGATAAGTGGATAAAGAAGTGGTATATATATACAATGGTATATTATTCAACCATAAAAAAGAATGAAATCTTGCCATTTGCAACAACATGGATGGAGCTAGAGAGTATAATGTTAAGCAAAGTAAGTCAGAGAAAGGCAAATACCATATGACTTCACTCGTATGTGGAATTTAAGAAACAAAACAAATGAGCAAAGGGAAAAAAGAGAGAGACAAACCAAGAAACAGACTCTTAGAAAATAAACTGATGGTTCTAGAGGGGAGGTGGATAGGGGATGGGTGAAATAGGTGATGGGGATTAAGAAGGGCACTTGTGATGAACACTGGGTGATGTATCGATGTGTTGAATCACTATACTGTTCTCCTGAAACTAATATAACCCTGTATGTTAACTACATTGGAATTAAAATAAAACAATTTTTTAAAAAGATTTTTTATCTTTACTACTTGCATGCTGAAAATTATGACAAAGTAATCTCTAAGTCCAAATGCTTAAAAAGACCAAGGAACTGGACCTGAACCAAATAATACTGCATGTTACATTGGGATTGGAAGCTAGACCAGTAACGCATTCCTCAAAACACAAACATATTCCACAGCAGGAACATACAAAACCCAACAAGGCGGTGAACCAAAGTCAGCCCATAATATCCCCAAAGGAATAATCTTCACACTTAGCAACTCACTCTGCCTTCATGACTCAGAGATGATAGCAGTGTGCTCACATGTGTGTGTGTGCATGTGTGTGTGTGTGTGTGTTTACACGTGGGTTAGTCTTTAGTCCTTTGGACAAGTTTTTTTTTTTAAATATTCATTAAATATTAGCTTGCCCCTTACTTCACTTCACACATTTCACTTATACCCATCACACTAACTCTTAGCAGGATTTCAAAGTTAAGCCTTTCCTGCAGAACAAGGAAACAAGAAGTTTTTCCTTGTATCCCCAGAATATTCTTTGGTCTTGTGCTATTCTCATTATGGCCTCCTACAGTCGTATTTTATTTCCTTTTCATTCTTACTTTGTCTTGCATTGGCTGAATCCAGAGCCAGCCACAAAAACCAATGTAGAAACAGATCCTTATGGATTCAAAGGTACCCTGGTCAAAACTCAGTGTCTTGTCTTTCCCAGTCTTCCCTGAATACCTCCCTTTACTCCTTCAGAAGCTTTAATTTATATATATATAAAGCCGTAAGTCAGAAAATGAGTTAAAACATCTGGCGCCCAGAACCAGAACAATCTGGTTCCCCAGGTATCAGGAAAAGAGAAAATAGTTTTTAAAATGATTTTCCAGGGGCGCCTGGGTGGCTCAGTCATTAAGCGTCTGCCTTCCACTCAGGTCATGATCCCAGGGTCCTGGGATTGAACCCTGCATGGAGCCCTGCATGAAGCCCCACATGGAGCCCTGCAACAGGCTCCCTGCTTGGCAGGGGCCCTGCTTCTCCCTCTCCCACTAGCCCCCACCCCGCTTGTGTTCCCTCTCTCACTGTCTCTCTCTGTCAAGTAAATAAATAAAATCTTTTTAAAAAATGATTTTCCATTCCACATGAGCTTATTAATGGAGCTACATTTGTCTTGTCCTTACTGCTTGGAATATGGCAAGAAAGCAATATTCTTATAGAGATATTGGTGTAGGAGAAGAAAAAATTCCTATTCCTTCTACCTTCCTAGGTTCTGCAGCTAGGGCCTTATAAAATAAAACTAACAAAAAACAGATTAAAAAGAAAAAAACAGTTTATTAATGCATGCAGCACATATCATGCAGGAGAAACCTCAATAAAGAGTAATTCAAAGAGGTGGTTAGATCATGGGCTCACATAGCATCTTAACAAAAATACAATAAATTTGTGCAGAAGAGACAGGACAAAGGAAAAGGAATTTAGGTTTCCAAGGGTAGCAAACTGCAGGAAGGTAAATACGTGTGGGAAACTAATGCAGTAGGCTTCATTTCTGCATCTGTTGAATCTCATCTGCCTCCACATCAAAATAATCCCCATGTCAAAGTAGTATATTTTGGAATGGAATATTTTAATCCTTTAACCTAGTATTACAGAAGAGATCTGTGATAAATAAAATGTGCATTCAGAAGTATTTCCAGTGCTCATCAATATCTCCCCTTCTTGGATATACAGCAAGATTTTATTTTCTTGCACCCTTGAAATTAGGCATGGCCATGTGACTTGCTCTGGCCAAATGAGAGAATCATTTAAGTTCTGGTACATGATTCTCCTTTCTCTCCTTCCTGTGTTCCTGCACACCCTGCAAATCCATGCTGAGATGATAGTGTCTTAGGATGGTAGAACCTTCATCACCCTGGGCTCCTGCTTACCTCCTGCTGTTTTAAACACTGAGATATGGGGCTTGTTTATTTTTACAGCATAAACAACTTTCCCTGACTAATGTAAAAAATAGACAGTCTGCTCTGAAAATCCAGGATTCTAAGACTTGGGAGAAGAATTCACTTTATCAGTAGTTTTCTCTCTTCATGTGTCCTCATGACATTCGAATTCTGCGTATGTATCTCAGGTCATTTGAGATTAGTTTTATCACAATTAGGGGGTTGAGAGGAACTGGAATAAGAAGGAACCAGATGAATAAACAATACTAGGCTTCACTTTGACTTACTTGCTTTACTTACAATTACATTTCTGCCTGTTGTCTGGTGTGACCCTGCACGTATGAACTGCTTTTACTTTACATAATGGAACCACCACAATTCTCAAAGCCTATACAGCTCTCATCCTCCCTTTCCACTTGTTGGAAAACAGGGCGCTGATTTTAAGTCTTATCCATTATCTCTAGTTAGAATATCAGCTCTTCGGGGCGCCTGGGTGGCTCAGTCGGCTAAGCGGCTGCCTTCGGCTCAGGTCACGATCCCAGGGTCCTGGGATCAAGCCCCGGGTTGGGCTCCCTGCTCAGCGGGAAGCCTGCTTCTCCCTCTCCCTCTGCCTGCCACTCTGCCTACTTGTGCTGTCTTTCTCTCTGTTAAATAAATAAATAAATAAATAAATAAATAAATAAAAAGAATATCAGCTCTTCATCTGAAGACTGTTACATGTGATAGAGCACAAAGGGCACTTCATCTCTGTTATACTTTTTATAAAAACCCAGGAGTACTGACAAGTACTCAAGAGTGTTAAGGTCATGAGAAACAAGGAAAGACTAAGAAACTATCACAGACCACAAGAAACAAGGGAGATATGACAATGCAATGCAATATGGCACCATGAATTTGATCTTGGAACAGAGAACATTAATGAAAAAAACTAGTGAAATCCAAATAAAGTCTGGAATTTAGTCTACAATAATGTGTCGATATCACTTTCTTAGTTTGGGCAAATGTATTATAAGATATTAACAATGGGGGAAACTGGATGAGGGGTATACAAGAACTCTCTGTACTGTCTTCACAAATTTTCTATAAATCTAAAACAATTCAAAAACAGAATTTTTATTTTTATTTATTTTTTTACTTATATATATATATATTTACTTATATAGATTTTATTTACTTATTTGTCAGAGAGAGAGAGTGAGAGCGAGCAGCAGGCAGAGGGAGATGCAGGCTCCCCGCTGAGCAGGGAGCCCAATGCAGGACTCAATCCCAGGACCCTGGGATCATGGCCTGAGCCGAAGGCAGACGCTTAACTGCCTGAGCCAACCAGGTGTCCTGCAGAATTTTTATTTTTTAAAAATAGACAACTGAAGGATAGACTTACCATTTGTGCATATCTATCCTTCCACCACATCTTCAAAAAAAAAGCCATAACTATATTCCTATGTTTCTAAAAATAACTGTTTCTCCTACATCTAGAAATAAGGGGAAATATTCATTAACCTTCCTCTAAGAAAGATAAGGAGAATATTCTTGCTTATGAGAGTATTCTCCACATGCAAAAAGAACATTTTTCAAAATTCATTGTTCTTGATCTCCCTTCTTCCCTATGTGCTCATATCACCTAGAGCTGTTGCAAAATTAGTGTTTTGAAAAATGTCTCTAAAGAGAAGAAGGGCAGGGCTGATCGAGACCTAGGGAAGGATATTCTAAAAGGGAAGTCAGGTGGAAACTGGAACCAGTTGTGTAGGACATGGTATAAGTAAAAGGTAATAAGAAGAGAAGAAGCCAGAGATAGAAGACAGAAAAGGTAAGTTGAGCAGAAGGGTGAGTTGATAGGAGCCATGATGCATATAACTTCAACTGTAAATTGCATAACTGGGACCAGTTTTTGGTTTCTGAGCTGGCCAGGAGAGGCTAGATGAGACAGAGAGATATAGGCCTACCTACCCATAGTGTCTATAAAACTCCTAAGCACCACAGGTATACCCTAGTGGGCTACAAGGCAGGCCATGCCAGGGGAGAGGTCTGGAAGACATTATCTGTGGGTTATGACTGCCTCTTGGTCACCCCCAATTACTACATGTTACGGTCTTAATTATATATGGCCAAATTAATATGCTGAAGCCCTAACCCCCATTTACCTCAGAAAGTAACTCTATTTGGAAACGGTTGGAGATGGGTTTTTAAGGAGGTAGTAGTTAACCCAAGGCCATTAGGGTAGGCCCTAATCTAATCCGACTCGCGTTCTTAGAAAAGAAGGAGATTAGGACACACAAAGGGATGACCATACAAAGAGGAATGTCATTTATGCACCAAGGAGACAGGTGTCAGGAAAACAACTCTATGGACACTTTGATCTTGGACTTCCAGTCTCCAGAACTATGAGAAAATAAATTTCTGTTCTTTAAGCCACTCAGTGTGTAGTAATGAGAGCCCTAGCAAACTGGTACATTACGTGATGTCTTCTCTACATTCCGAGTAACCAATCCCCACTTTTCCTCTCTGGTCTTTATTTTTTTTAATATAAGATGCAATCAAAGTAATGGATAATAAATATCCTAATATGGATATTAGACCCAAAGTCTTAAGTTGGACCGTTCTAAAAATGCGTCATTTCATCATTTCCCTTTATATCCTTGGAAATTATTGAAAATACTGTGAAAGTCATGTATTTTTGTTTTTATATGTGTGTTTTACGTGAAACAGCTGCTCCTAACATAAAAACTATTGAGATAAGAACTTACTACCACACTAAAACAGTGGATCTGGGCCTTTTGGGAGGTCATATCTCCTTCTGAAAATACGATAGGACATCTTGCCAAATTTGCACACACATATGTATACATCAACAGGCACACACCCATCTACAGAAATTCAGGGAGTTCACAAACCCCCTGTTGCTCATCCACATATGCCCAAGCTCCAGGAGTCTCTTTGCACTCAGATTCATAGTTCTTGTCCAAAGAAGTTAGTAAGAATCACATAATCCATAAAAGGGCACCTGTAAACCTACCTGCCAGGCTGAATTTGCAGAGTAGAAGGAACATCCACAGTGCCCAGGCCCACATTGTCCCCAGGTTAATGCAGGCAGGCTGAGGAGAGAACTGAAAATGTCATCAGTCAAAAGTTAGTTTCCTATCTCTTTTAAACAACTCTATTTCCAGTGATAGATTCTGGGGGTTTTAAGGAAGAATCCTTTATTTTTTTTAAAATTTTTTTCCTTATTTTATATTTTTGGCTATCATCACATAGATCGCTTTACAATTACTTCATCAGCCCCAGTCATCATTTAATTTGTCCATAATTCATTCCACTATGTAATATGAAAAGTACACCAGCCACCAAGAAATAAAGTACTGTGAGTCATATAGATCTGAGACCATCATCTGTTCTCTGCCTCAGGCCCTAGCACTGTGGCCAAATGGAATGACTCCTAATTTCCACAAAGTGCCATGGTATTTCACATCCCTTATTCCTCTTATTCCTCTAAGTAAGTACCTACTGATACAAGATAGACATACAATATTGTTAATGGACTTAATTAGAACAAAAAGGCTACTGACTCTTTATCTCATCCCATAGAGAGATGGTGGGATAATCTAGAGTTAAAGCAAATGAAAAAGCAATAACTCATTTCTGGAAAAAAAAAAAAAAGGACTCCAAATTTCATCTGACAGATCATTATAGGAAAAAAGAAACAGTTCTCAACAAAATAAATCATTTGAGAAAAAAATCACATGCATCATTTCTGGAGAAAACCACCAGGATAAAATGTTCTCACCAGGATAAAATTGAAACATCTTATTAATTGAAAATGCCTATGGCAATAAAGCAGAATGAAAACTTGATTTAAATGAGTATAAAATAAAGGGAAATTTTTAAATTTTTTAATGAAGAATAAGTGTGTTCTTCAAAATTAATCATAACACCAATAGTATTTGTCAGTGCCTAATTATTCAGAACATCGTCTTAATTTTCTCCATTTCTTAGCTGGAAGACATACCTTTACACTAGTTCTAAAAGCATTCTGGAAAGGCAGGGAGGTCCAACCATGAAAACTCTATAAAAGCTATGAATCTCAAATTCTCAATAAATAAATAATTATGGATGTGAAAGCTAAATTATTCTGACATGGGGTTTTATTTTTTAAAATCTTATCAATATTAACTGTTGAATAAAACATTTTAAAATTAATGGAAATTACTGTTTGCCTCCTTTAAAATGAGAATACTCATCTATTATTTGTGAATTTTAAAAAAATCCTTCTCAAAAAAATCAACAGTATTAAATCATACTCAGAGACAAAATTAGAAAAATTGCAGTAGTTGGAGAGGGGCATTCTAGAAGATGACACTGCCTAAGTGTTCTAGCCCTGGCACCCCCTTGAATCAGCTGGTGACCTCAGGTATTCTCTTATTCATTTAGCAGTGTCCCAGCCATACATTAGGTGCTTGGAATAAAAGATAATCCTGTCCCCAACTTCACTGTAGTTCAATGGTTTTTAACAAGGAGAAGGGAGTCAGAGGATGGGGAGGATGCAAAGTAAGCTACTGTTACTAATGGCTCTGTATCATATCCCTCCAAATGGGTTTGAGAAGAAAAAAAGTTTGAGAACCATGGATCTACTTGCAGAGACAGAAGCGTGGATACTAATAGCAAATATCACATGGTAAGTGCTGTAATTATAATAGTGCAACAAGAGTACAAAGCATCTGAGACAAATGAGCCAAAGACTATGGAAAGCCAACAAGTGGTGCTAAATAATGATGCCCCTCATTCTACCACTTTCCTGCCCTCTAGTGCCTTTTCCCTTCCCCTCACACACCAGAGGACCATCACAAAGTGATTGCTTGTGGGTAGTGAACATGAACAAATCTGAGGTGCCTCCGAGGAACTTAGCAATAAGTTCAAATGGGAGTTTAACTAGCAAAATCTGTGTACGAAGGCCATCCTAGTTATTTTTGGGAGTAAATCAGGGGGTAAATATGCAGTTGTAGAACTTGGGTTCACTCTAAACTCCAGGCAAGGAAATCTGGGCATAATCTCAGACAGGTGGATCTGGAAAATCATTATCACTTAGTTGCAGGGAACTACTTGACTAATTGTATCTCAAATAGAAGGAGACTGTGAGAATACAAACAACAAGTCTCCTCAGACTTTAAAATGTTGATGGTTAAAAAAAGAAGTTGGCCAAGCTTATCAGTACTATCTCCTGGAGGAAATGATGAAATTTCCTGGTACTGGAACAAGGCAACCCATCAGACCTAACCACAGTCTTGATGAAAGAAAACTCAAAACCAAAAATCTCCACCATTGCTGTGAAGCCTTCTTTGATGATTAATTTAGGGGAGGAAACCCTGAACAAGGGACGTGAGTCATTAGACAGACTACCCTTGGGGCACCTGGGTGGCTCAGTCTGTTGCACAACCAACTCTTAGTTTCGGCTCTGGTAATGATCTCAGGGTTGTGAGAGGGAGCCCTAAGTCGGGCTCCATGCTCAGCAGGGAATCTCCTTGAGGATTCTCTCCCTCTGCCCCTTCCCCCACTCATGCTCACTCTCATTCTCTTGCTCTCTCTTTCTAAAATAAATCTTTAAAGACAAGAATCCCCCCACTCCCTTTGAGCACAGTAAAGGTGTCACCTGTTCTCTGGACAGTAGTCATATTCTTAGTGCCTCTTCTAATGAGACAATTCGAATTCATGTTTAAAATCTGGGAAAACCCTGAAGGAATTTTGCGACCATCCCTCCTTTGTTAATGAAGCAACTTTTACACAAGACGGACCTTATATTAGTGCATCCTCTGATGGCACTGTAAAGATCTGGAATATGAAGACAACAGAATGTTCAAATACCTTTAAATCCCTGGCAGCACTGCAGGGACAGATATCATGGTCAACAGTGTGGTCCTGGTTCCTAAAAACCCAGAGCACTTTGTGGTGTGCAACAGATGAAATAGAGTGGTCATCATGACCATGCAGGGTCAGACTGTCAGAAGCTTCAGCTCTGGTAAGAGAGGTGGTGGTGATTTTCTTTGCTGCGCCCTCCCTCCCCGTGGTGAATGGATCTACTGTGTAGGGGAGGACTTTGTGCTCTACCGTATTAACACAATCACTGGCAAACTGCAGAGAACTGGGACAGTTCACGAGAAAGATGTGATTGGTATTGCACATCAGCCTCATCAGAATTTGACTGCTACCTACAGTGAGGATGGACTCCTAAAGCTCTGGAGACCCTAATTCCATTTTTTTTTTTTTAAACTCGCTGAGAGCATGTACTTAAGTGAAGACATATTCATGTATTGCTTTTTTTTTTTTAGGCTACCTTTTCTCAACAATTATCTGAATGTAGGCACAAGAATAATTTTGTGAAAATTCATGTTCAAAAAAAAAAAAAACCCCATCAGTCTCTTGGGAGTCTAAATGAGGTAACTCACCCTCCCTAAAGCTGAGCAATTCTGGGGTGTAGCAAGACTCTGGGTCCTAGAAAATTCACAAAGATTATGCCATGCTCGCAATGTCCACAATAGCCAAACTATGGAAAGAGCCAAGACGTCCATCAACAGATGAATGGATAAAGAAGTGGTGAGATAGATAGATAGATAGATAGATAGATAGATAGATAGATAGATAGATAGATAGATAATCAGCTCGATCCCAGGACCCTGAGACCATGAAACCAAGAGTCGGATGCCCAACTGACTCAGCCACCCAGGCACCTCAGAAATGTTTTAAAACAAGATACGTTTTCCAAACTCATGTTTTATTTTAAACCCATGCCCTCACCTTTTTCAGGCAATGTTCCACTAAGTAAAAAAGTTTAGCAGAAGTAAGGAGAAAGAGAGGTAGTCTCTTAACTAGTAGATTATGTATATATATATATATATATATATACATATACATACACACACACACAGTGGAATATTATGCAGCCATCAAAAAAAACCCCGAAATCTTGCCATTTGCAACAACATGGATGAAACTAGAGGGTATTATGCTAAGCGAAATAAGTCAATCAGAGAAAGACATGTATCATATGACCTCACTGATATGAGGAATTCTTAATCTCAGGAAACAAACTGAGGGTTGCTGGAGTGGTGGGGGGTGGGAGGGATGGGTGGCTGGGTGATAGACATTGGGGAGGGTATGTGCTATGGTGAGTGCTGTGAATTGTGTAAGACTGATGAATCACAGTCCTGTACCTCTGAAACAAATAATACATTATATGTTTAAAAAAGAAGAAGAAGATAGTAGGAAGGGAAAAATGAAGGGGGGGGATTCGAAGAGGGAGATGAACCATGAGAGACTGTGGACCCTGAGAAACAAACTGAGAGTTCTAGAGGGGAGGGGGTGGGGGGATGGGTTAGCCTGGTGATGGGTATTAAAGAGGGCACATATTTAATGGAGGACTGGGTGTTATACACAAACAATGAATCATGGAACACTACATCAAAAAAAATTAATTAATTAAAAAAAAAAAGATTATGCCACGTTCTGGAGAAAATCAAAACCATATTCTGCATTCCCCAGGTCATCAGTCCTAACTTCTAAATGCTTTGAACAACTGTCTTCAATAAAAGGACACTTCCTAGAAATATACAGTTTCTCATTAGTGGGACCTCATTTGAATACAGCATTTAATGGAGACCCAGAATTCTCAAACAACGCTATGAACATTCCACATTGGACTAAAGGACTCTTAGAATATATAGTGATGCCACTTAAGTAACCTGTGGTATCTTATCTTTAAAGGTGTAAACCCAGTAGTAGCTACTGTTATGAGAAGAAGGACTGAAAACACATCCAAGCAATTACTGCTGGCTACGCACAGAGCCTGGGGACAAGACAAGAAGCAGGAAACAAAGGAGAAGATGCTTCCTCTGCCAGTTTCTGCTAAAAATGTTAGCATGTTAGATTATCCCTGCCTTCCCACATCCTGTCTCATAGACCAAAGCAAAAGAAATAGTGTGGGTGTTCTACTCTGTAGCAGTCCCCCATTACACCCACCCACTCCCCCCACCCCAACACACACAAGCTGTCCTTTGGCAGTTCAGTAATTCCCACTCAAGGCTGCATCCTAGATGCAAAGTTTCATCTGAAAACACTTGTACAAAAATGTACCACTATGTGATTTTTCCCAGGGCTGGTCCTACTTTCATTCATTCATTCATTCATTCATCCATACATTCACCTAACTAATGTATATTGATACCCATTCTGTGCCAGGAAATGTGCATAGCATGGAATCGGGTTTTTAAAGGATGGGCAAAGAAGGAATAAATTCTAGGTACAGCACTCTGGCCATAAATTTAATTAAGAACGTGTAAACTCTACTGATGGGAAGGAGGAAGCAAGCAGCAAGTTGCCCAGCCTCATTAAGTCCCACTACATTCCTTAACTATGTATGGTAATGGAAGTTAACTAGATTTATTGTGGTGATTATTTCACAATATATACAAATATCAAATCATTAAGGTGTACACGTAAAACTAATATAATGTTATATGTAATTATATATAAATTAAAAAAGATGTCAAAGAACCACATTCCGTTTCAAAGTCTATAAACCCCACTTGAGGTGCAGGATGCCTTCACACAAAGAACATTTTGAGATGCCAGCAGCAAGACAGGCAAAAGCATAATCATGATGTGATAGTGAGAGTCTACAAAGTGCTGATTACATTATAAAAATGATACCTTGCCCTTTTTTAAAAAAATAGATTTTTATTTATTTGAGAGAGAGAGAGAGAGCACACAAGCAAGGGGGAGGGGCAGGGGGAGAGGGAGAAGCAGGCTTGATCCCAGGACCCTGGGATCCTGACCTGAGCTGAAGGCAGATGCTTAACCGACTGCACCACCCAGGCGCCCTGTAGCTTGCCCTTCTAAAAATCCCTGTGGACTTGTATTATCTCCACTTTACAAATATGGAAGTTGAGGCTCAGAGATATTATGTAACCAGTCCAAAAATCATTTTTGGCATAGCTGGGATTCAAACCCATGACTGTCTTATTCCAAAGCCTAGACTCTTTCTACCAAAATCAAACAGTAGCTTTTAGCGATTTACTGTCCCTCAGCCCTCCTGCCACAAAACACCAGTACACAAAAAGGATCTTCTTTTGATGCTCCTAGATCTAATTTTCTCTAGAGTTTCCAGAAAGATATTCATAATATATATTCACATATTTTCACCATCCCCTGAACTTTGACCCCCATAATTCCCCACCCTTACCCCAACAGTTTAAAATATTAACTCCAAAAGATTAGATTCCCCATAATTAGCAAAAAACAGTCTAACTAAGGAGTAATTCACATGGTGGGTCCTGACCCATAATTTCACTGAAGAAAGCAGAAAAAGACCCTCACATAATAGAAAAAAAGGCCTAATGTGCAAGGGCTTGATTTTCAGACTCCTCTAAAGGAACATGGCACTCACCTTCCTGTGGTGTCCAGATATCTGCTGGTTCAAAAGCTCCCCATCAAAGGTGTTCTGTCCCCTACAGCACAAGTCAAGGCAGAGAGGGGATTTTGAAATTTATCTACATAGAGATGTGTGAATATTTCCTCTCTGGTTGTCTGGGAGATTTCTCTTTGCTTTTAAGCAAAACCCAAGCCAGGGTGGCACTCAACCCATTTATGCTGGGAAGTGAGGTGCATTATGGTAACTGGAAAGAATCGGCTTCTGTGAGACTACTCAACTTTACAGGAAAAATACCATCGGAAAGTGTCATAAACAATTAAAAGGAACAACTAAATTTTAAATTTTCTATTCAGGAAGTCCTTACAAATGTGGTAATGGATGAAATGCTGAGAATATCTTTAACTGGAAAAGAGAAATATGTAATCATGTGATTAGCTTTAAATGAAGAAGGAGATGAAGGGAAGAAAATAATAGTAGTTAACTTGGAAAAGAGGTTTATAATTCTTCTTTATGTGTAAAGCCCAAACTAAGCCACTTATTTCCGTAAGCTTCTTATTTAGCAGTTTATTATGATAATGATGACTAATAATATGTGGAGCTCTTACGGTGTGTCAGGCACTGTACTAGGAACTTTAATTATCTCCTTGGATCTTCACAACAATCCTAAAACACTGATAGTATTTTTATTCCCAATTTACAGAGGAGGAAACCAAGGCCAAAACAATTGAGAAACCTGTCCAACGTTAGTGGTGGAGCCAAGAAAGGAGCCAAGGCAGTCTGACCCTCAGTTTCCTACAAATCGAAGGTTTAAATTACATGATTTCTGGGATTCCCATGAGCACTATAATTCTACATTCTTTTACAATGAACAAAACCATAAAGGACATAAACAGACTAAGGAAGAGATTACGATGCAAAGGTAAAGAAACATAAGGGTTTTTTGGTTTTTTTAAAGATTTTATTTGAGAGAGGGAGAACGCATGCAAGTGGGAGAGAGTTGCAGAGGGGGAGGGAGAGGGACAAGGAGACTCGGTTCTGAGCTCTGAGCTCAACAGAGAGCTCGATCCCAGGACCCTGAGACCATGAAACCAAGAGTCGGATGCCCAACTGACTCAGCCACCCAGGCACCTCAGAGATGTTTTAAAACAAGATACGTTTTCCAAACTCATGTTTTATTTTAAGCCCATGCCCTCACCTTCTTCAGGCAATGTTCCACTAAGTAAAAAAGTTTAGCAGAAGTAAGGAGAAAGAGAGGTAGTCTCTTAACTAGTAGATTATGAGATATTAAAAACCCTATTGTAAGGTATTATCTAGCAGAGCTACACTTATGCATAAAAATAGCACTTCTTTAATTTGTTCAACCAGTATTTAGTAAACCTATTATATGTGTCACACTTGACTAAAGGTGTTGTGTATGAAATAAAATTCTGGTTAAGAATTTGTTGATTAAACATAGATATTTATCTGTAATCTCTCAGGAAACTCCACAAAAATTACAGGAAAGGTATAGAGCCACAAGACAAAACAAATGGGAGCAGAGACAGTAACACATGGAATGAAAGACGTCAACATGTTTTTGGAAAATGAGAAGTGAATCAAATGGTAACTGAGTTGGTGAAAATGAGAAAACTGAAAGCTAAAAATGCCTAAGAGAGACGCCAACAAGAATTGTGTCTCATAATGGCTCAGGAATTTGAGAAACCAGGTGGGCACAGTCTATCCTCATTATTCATGGATTCTGTGTTTGCAAATCCACCTATTCTCTAAAATTTAATTTGTACTCCCAAAATCAATACTCTAGGTGCTTTCACAGTCATTTGCAAACATATACATTGGTGAAAACCCAGAGTCACCTGCACGCAAGTTCTTTTCATGATCTATTTAGAGCCATGTTTTCTAAATTTTTGTAGGTGGTTTTGTTGTTTAAAATGGCCCCTAAGAACAGCACTAAAGCACTGGCTAGTGTTCCCCAGTGGAAGAAGTGATGTGCCTTACAGAGAAAATACCTATTAAGTTTCATTTAGGCATGAATTATACCTCTATTGGTTCTAAGTTCAAGGTTAATGCATCAACTATATATATTAAATATTTTTAAGCCAAAACACACATAGAGCAAGGTTATATATTGATCAACTGATGAGAGCATTGTAACCAGAGGTTTGCAGGAACTCAACAGTGTATTTCCCCTAGGGAGAACAGTTCCTTCCTTATTCGATATTTTAGTGTTGTCAGTGACTTTATATAACACAATGACCACAAATAACATCTGCGTAACAGGGAAGATCAATATGAACTGAGGCAGGAGAGTAACTAGAATCTGCAGGGCCCATTGACATTATGGCAGCAGAAGTATGATGACAAGGGTTTAAGTATGTGGTGGCCACATGAGAGGAAGACATGGGCAGATCTGAGCATGTAGCAGAACACAACAGAGCACAATATCACAAAGAAGAATATCACAATATCACAAAGTCACTATCTCATGAGAAGAGAACAGATCATTAATATGCTTGAATAAAGTAACACTGAGGTTGGAGAAGAGACTCGATCCATGCACTCCAGCATGTCAACCCAATTCCACAAACATAATTCGCCATCAGGTCCTATGCTTGGCACTGTGGAAACAAAGCTGAGAAAGGCAGAGGACCCCTCAGAAAAAGTTCACAACTAAGTGGGAAAAGAGACATGTAAACACAATGCTATAAACCAATATGGCAAGGGGTGCCAAAGAGGCATGTATAAAGTACAACAGAAAGTGACAAAAGGGAGCCATTAATTCTACCCTAAGGGAAGTGGATCCCAGCAAATAAATAAGAAAAAGGGACTTTTAAGTGGAACACAGTACTTGGAAGTAAATATACAAAATTATAAACATTCCTGGTAGAGAAATGTGTAACAGCCAGACATTTGCTGGCACCTGGGATGGGGTCTAGAAGACATACTGGTATCCCTTCACTATACCTCCTGAAGTAGGTTGAATGTTGGACCCCCACAAGATGTATCCAACCAGAACCTCAGAATACGACCTTATTTGGAATAAGGGTCTTTGCAGATGTAATTAAGATACAAATCTCTAGATGTGATCATTCTGGATTAAGGTAGATCCTAAAGCCAATGACCAGTGTCTTTATAAGAGACAGAAAACACAGAGAGACACAGGAGAAAGCTTTTGACTAGGAAATCAGAGATCAGAATGATGTGTCTGCAAGTCAAGGAAGCCTAAGCCTGCCGAGCCACCAGAAGCAAGGAGAGAGGCATGGTACAGTTTCTCCCTCAGGGCCTCCAGAAGGAACCAAGCCCACTGACACCTTGATTTGGGACTTTGGAATTCCAGAACTGTGGGGAAAATAAATGCTAGTTTTTAGTCACCAAGTTTGTGGTAATTTGTTAGCCCAAGGAAACTAACGTACTCCTCTATCCCAAATTACATGAGATTCACAGGCAAAGCTGACCCATCAAATTCTTTCATCTAGGAATATGGAAATGACTAGAAAATGACTTTCATCTAGGAATATGGAAATGACTAGACTAGATGAGGCTAGACTGTGGTAGACAATGAGGCTCTCAGGAGTCATGAGTGGTGGCAGATATGTTCTAGACATGCAAGAAAAGAGAGAAGGTTAAGAAGACAGTGAAGCAAAGCAAAGAGATAAGCAAAGGGGAGAGTTTGTGTGAGGAAAGTTCAGTACCTGACTTCCCAGCTGTTTGTGTGGAACACATGAGACTCTGGTGCATTCTCTGCCTGTGGATGTCCATGACATTACCTGCTATGGCCCTCCAATAATCTGCTGCCAAGTTACATTTCAATACATTTTTGTTCCTTGCAACCAAATGATCCCCCATATAACAGTGATGCTGGGGAGTAACTTGTTTTTAAGAAAATAGAAGGAGGTGGACATAAAATGGTAGTTACTAAACAAATGAGTCATTTCAAAGTGTAAACTGATTAGGAAAGAAAAGGTAACAGTTGGGAAATGTTACCAATGAAAAGGCACACTGAAAAGAAAGCAACCAACTTTTCTTTTATAAATACAACATTGATGGTTTCAGGCCCCAGACTATATATTCACATCAGGGGAGAAGTTGGAAAAAGAGAGAATATCAAATGGTCCAAAGACTGAAATAAGCATAGCTCTACTAAGCACCATTCACATCCTTCCACAGGTAGGTCTGGTAGTCCTTCTGCCTTGGATTAGGTCTCAATATCTTATATGCCAATTGCTCAATTCCTTCAGTCTCCAAACATCTATTAGTACATCCTATGTGCCAAGGACTGTGTTAGGTCCAATATGGTAGCCACTAGCTACAGGTGGCTACTGAGCAAGCAAAGTGCAATTCCAAACTGACATGTGCTGGAAGTGTACTATACACACCAGGTTTTGAAGGCTTAATACACAAAGAAAGTAATATTCTTATTAATAATTTTTCTATTGATTACCTGTTGAAATAACACTTTAAATACATTGGGTTAAATATATTATAATTTTACTTTTTTTTTTTTTTTTACTTCTTTAAGTAGGCTCCACCCCCAGCATGGAGCCCAGTGTGGGGCTTGAACTCACAACCCTGAGATCAAGACCTGAACTGAGATCAGGACTTGGACCCTTAACCAACTGAGCCACCCAAGCGCGCCTACTTTTTTTTACTTTTTAAAATGAGGCTTGCATTATATTTATTGGACTGTAGCTACTCTAGTTTTATTTATTTTATTTTTTTTTAAAGATTTTATTTATTTATTTGAGAGAGAGAATGAGAGAGAGCACATGAGAGGGGGGAGGGTCAGAAGGAGAAGCAGACTCCCTGCCGAGCAGGGAGCCCGATGCGGGACTCGATCCCAGGACTCCAGGATCATGACCTGAGCCGAAGGCAGTCGATTAACCAACTGAGCCACCCAGGCGCCCCGCTACTCTAGTTTTAATCCAGCCTTGCCTCTACCTCTCTCCACCCTTACTCCTCTTCTGAAAATCTTCAGCTATACTTTTATACTCTCAAAGTTTGTAAATTTTCCATTATTTTAATCAGGTCATGCATGCTTTTCCATGATTCTAAAACTTAAACATTAATAAAGAGCATTTCCAATATTATGACTACATAATTGGTAATCACAGCAGAATCAAGTAGTGTTTTGCACAGATAGAAAAAGAAATGGAATCCCATGCCCCTCAAATTGTCTTGCTAGACTGAGTATATTTCAAAAATCAAAGTCAACTGGATTATCTTTTCCTAAACTCTATTCCTCAAAATCATGCCACATTTATTCCTCCTACTTGTACAATGACCTTCTACTAGAGCTTTTTATTTTCCCTGAAGTTTTTTTCTGCTATTTTCTTATTGATATGAGGAGCCTATACCTTCACCTAATACTAAAATCATCCAAATTATTCATCATACATTTTGTTAAAATGAATGTATTTTCTTTCTGAAGCATCTTCTTGGAGCTAGCTACAATGAGGTTTTGGCAGCAGGAGGTGGATACAACAGGAGGGGTGCATAGGAAGTGAGGAAACAGAATGTCTCCTGAAAGAAGCTTAATTCTGAAGTGAACACTCTGACAAAAGGCACATTGGTGGGATGCAAGGTAGAAGAGAGTGTATGTGTTTATTTGTCATCCCAGAATTAAGAATGGGCTTGAATGGATGTATCTGTAGACTGAAGTCCTCTCCACCGGCCAGCCTCAATCTCCTCCACTAAAACAGGAGAAATGGCCATCTGCTAAGAAAAGGATCTAAGGATCTCATTTATCTCATGAGAAGAGCACAGTAGGGACCAGATCCTGCTGAGGACAAGGATAACTGAGTGACACCCAGGATCCTACATGGCTGAAGAATGAGCACTGGTGAAAAACATCCTCAGATTTCTGTGGCACTCATCTGAAGACTTCAGCTCTTTATTATTTCAAGAGAAAATAACTATAATATAACAATCAAGGAATATGTTCCTGGCACAGATCAAAGGGAGATTTCTGTTTTCATTATTGTTTCCTTAACTCCTGACTCCCTCCCTCTTCCTGTTTTAATAATTATAACAGGAGATAATTACACAGCAATCTGCAAATTAATTCTATTAAAACTAGAAGAATCTCTGGCAGCCTTTCTCATCTAGGCTCCTCATCTGAACTACAAACCAGAATTTAAATGACTATCCCATTTCACAAAGAATGGAACATAATTAGGACCAATCCAGATAGAGAAGTTCATTTACAAGATGCACAATATAGTATTACATACAATGGATGTCTTTAGGGCATTAAGCTTAATTCTCTCACAGAACTCCAGCTGAGAAAGGCCAGTTGAGGTGGATATCCAAAAAAGTAGCCAGAATTACTACTGAATTTTGAGCAATTACAATATTATTGAAATAGTTCGGTGATCTTGTAAACTGACACCCTGAGGAATTAACACTCCTTTAGATTAACAAATTCTGATTTTCAAAAAAATAAAAAATTTTTAAAGATTTTATTTATTTATTTGTCAGAGAGAGAGAGAAAGCACAAGCAGGAGGAGGAGTGGCAGGCAGAGGGAGAAGCAGGCTCCCTGCTGAGCGGGAAGCCCGATGCAGATGGACGCAATCCTAGGACTCTGGGATAATGACTGAGCCGAAGGCAGACGCTTAACCAACTGAGCCACCCAGGCGTCCCCAAAAAATAAATTTCTAATTTGCATAGTTATGCCTTCTATAGTTCTTTTTTTTAAGACTTATCTATTTATTTTAGAGAGAGAGAGAGCCTAAGTGGGAGGGGCAGAGGGAAAGAGAGAGAGAACCTCACGCAGATGCCACACTGAGCACAGACCCTGACACAGGACTTGATCTCATGACCCTGAGATCACAATGTGAGTCAAAACCAAGAGATGGATGCTTAACAACTGTGCCACCCAGGCACCCCTGTTCTACAGTTCTTAACTCTAACTCTATACCTGCAAAAAGCAATGATCCCACTTCCAGGACTTGGGATTTGAATAGGCTAATGAAGGAACGGGATGTAACTCCACTGATTTAACAAAGTAAACCTACAGTAAAACTCCAAAACCATTGTGCACACAATTACACCTCCATAGGAACAATGATGTGAATGAGACACTTTAAAGGGGGGGTTTTGACACTAAACCAGCCCTGCAAGATATATTAAGGGGGTTTCTGTGAGTGGAAAACAAAAACCATAGTAAGAGTAGTAAATATAGGAAGCACAAAAGCAAAAATTAATCCTATCTGTAAACATCAGTCGAGAGAAACAAAAAGTAAAAGGACATAAAATATGATAATCGAATATCTGAAATGTGGTGGGGAGAAGAGTAAAGAATGAATTAAAGATTAAGCAACCAACAGCTTAATATAGACTACTATATGCAAAAGATGTTATATATAAACCAAATGGTAACCACAAATAAAAAAAAAGTAATAGATATGAAGAAAAGAGGGAATAAAGAATCCAAGTATTTCACTAAAGAAAGCCAACTAATCATGAGAAGACAGCAGGGAAAAAAGGAATAGAGAGGAACTACAAAAAAAAATACCAAAAGCAAGTAACAAAATGTCAATAAATACATACATATCAATAATTACTTTGAATGCAAATGGACTAAAAGCTCCAACCAAAAGACAAAGGGTGACAGAATGAATAATAAAAAAAAAAAAGACCCATCTATATACTGCCTACAAGAGACTCATTTCACCCTAAAGAAACATGCAGACTGAAAGTGAAGGGATGGAGAAATATTTATCATGCAAATTATCATGTTAAAAGAAAACCAGAGGAGCAATACTTATATTGGACAAAACAGACTTTATTTTTTTTTTATTTTTAAAGATTTTATTTATTTATTTGACAGACACAGAGAGAGCACAAATAGGAAGAGCAGCAGGCAGAGGGAGAGTGAGAGGGAGAAGCAGGTCTCCCTGAGCAGGGAGCCCTACATGGGGCTCGATCCCAGGACCCTGGGATCATGACCTGAGCTGAAGGCAGCCGCTTAACCGACTGAGCCACCCAGGTGCCCCTGGACAAAACAGACTTTAAAACAAAGGCTGTAACAAGGGGCAAAGAAGGACACTATGTAATCATAAACAGTACAATCCAACAAGAAGATATAACAACTGTAAATATTTATGCACCCAACATGGGAACACCCAAATACATAAAACAGTTAATAACAAACATAAAGGAAATAATAGTAATACAAAAACAGTAGGGGACTTCAACACCCCACTTACATCAATGGAGAGATCATCCAAATAGAAAACTAACAAGGAAACAGTGGCTTTGAATGATATACTGGACCAGATGAATCTAAGAGATATATTCAGAACATTCCATCCTAAAACAGCCGTACACACATTGTTTTCAAGTGCACATGGAACATTCTCTAGAAAAGATCCCATATTAGGCCACAAGCCAAGTCTCAACAAATTCAAAAAGGCTGAAGTCATACTATGCATCTTTTCTGATCACAACACTATGAAACAAAAACAACCCCAAGAAAAAAATCTGCAAAGCACACAAATGCATACAGTTTAAATAAAGTGCTAGTAAACAATGAATGGGTCAACCAAGAAATAAAAAATTCCATGGAGACAAATGAAAATGAAAACACAATGGTCCAAAATCTTTTGGATACAGCTGAAGCCGATCTAAGAGGGAAGTTTATAGCAATACAGGCCTACCTCAAGAATCAAGAAAAATCCCAAGTAAATAATCTCACCTACATCTAAAGGAATTAGAAAAAGAACAACTAACAAAACCCACAACCAGTAGAAAGAAGGAAATAATAAAGATTAGAGCAGACAGAAACAAAATAGAAACTAAAAATATAGTAGAACATATCAATGAAACCAGGAGCTGTTCTTTGAAAATATCAACAAAACCAATAAACCTTTACCCAGACTCATCAAAAAAGAGAGGAATCAAATAAATAAAATCAGAAATGAAAGAGGAGAAATAACAACCGACACCACAGAAAATACAAAAAATTATGAGATTATGAAAAGTTACATAGCAACAAACTGATAAATAGAAATAAATTCCTAGAAACATATAATCTCCCAAAATAAATCAGGAAGAAATAGAAAATTTCAACACTCCTATTAACAAGAAATGAAATTAAATTAGTTATCAAAAAATTCCCAGCTAGGGGTGTTGGGGTGGCTCAGTCGGTTAAGGGTCTGCCTTGGGCTCAGGTTGTGATCCCAGGGTCCTGGGATGGAGCCCTGTGTCAGGCTCCCTGCCCAGCAGGTAATCTGCTTCTCTCTCTCCCTCTGCCCCTCCCCCCTGCTCATGCTCTCTCTTGTTCTCGCTCAGATAAATAAATAAATACTTTACAATAATGTATTCCAGGGTTAAAGGGTGGTTCAATATTCACAAGTCAATCAATGTGATACATGACATCTATAAGAGGAATGATAAAAACCGTATGACCTTTTCAACAGATGCAGAAAAAGCATTTGACAAAGTACAACATCCATTCATGATAAAACCCTCAACAAAATAGGGATAGAGGGAACATACTCAACATAATAAAAGCCATAGATGAAAAACCCAAAACTGGGCGCCTGGGTGGCTTAGTTGGTTGGGCGACTGCCTTCGGCTTGGGTCATGATCCCAGAGTCCTGGGATCGAGTCCTGTATGGGGCTCCCAGCTCAGCGGGGAGCCTGCTTCTCCCTCTGACCCTATCCCCTCTCATGCTGTTTCTCTCTCTCTGTCAAATAAATAAATAAACAAAATCTTTAAAAAAAAAAACAAAAAACCCACAACTGATATCATATTCACTGGGGGAAAACTGAAAGCTTTTCCCCTAAGGTCAAGAACAATCCCGGGATGTCCACTGTCACCACTATTATTTAACATAGTACTGGAAGTCCTAGCCAGAGCAATCAGACAATAAAAAGAAATAAAAGCATCCAAATTAGAAAGAAAGAAGTAAAACTTTCACCATTTGCAGATGATACGTTATTCTATACAAAAACCCTAAAGACTCCTCCAAAAAACTACTAGAACTGATAAATGAATTTAGTAAGGTTGCAGGATACAAACTCAATGTATGGAAATCCATAGCATTTTTATATACTAATAATGAAGCAAGAGAGAGAGAAACTAAGAAAGCAATCCCATTTATACCTGCACCAAAGATTTTTTAAAAATACCTAGGAATGGGCGCCTGGGTGGGTCAGTTGGTTAAGTGACTGCCTTCGGCTCAGGTCATGATCCTGGAGTCCCAGGATCGAGTCCCGCATCGGGCTCCCTGCTCAGCGGGGAGTCTGCTTCTCCCTCTGACCCTCCCCCCCTCATGTGCTCTCTCTCTCTCAAATAAATAAATAAAATCTTAAAAAATAAAAATAAAAATAAAAATACCTAGGAATAAGCTTAACCAAGGAAGTGAAAGACCTGTACTCTGAGAACTATAAAACATTAATGAAAGATACTGACGACAACACAAATGGAAAGATATTTCATAATTATGGATGGAAGAATAAATATTGTTAAAATGTCTATACTACCCAAAGCAATCTACACATTTAATGCAATCCCTGTCAAAATACCAACATTTTTTACAGAACTAGAACAAACAATCCTAAAATTTGTATAGAACCACAAAAGACCCTGAATAGTCAAAACAATCTTGAAAAGAAAAACAAAGCTGGAGGCACTGCAATTCCAGATTTCAAGTTATAGTACAAAACTGTCGTAATCAGTGCTCGCTTCGGCAGCACATATACAAAACTGTAGTAATCAAAATATTTTGTTATTGGCACAAAAGTATGCACATAGATCAATGGAATAGAATAGAAAGCTCAGAAATAAACTCACGTTCATATGGTCAATTAATCTTTGACAAAGGAGGCAAGAATATGCAATGGGAAAAAGACAGCCTCTTCAACAAATGGTGTTGGGAGAACTGGACAGCTACATGCAAAACAATGAAACTGAACCACTTTCTTACAACATATACAAAAAGAAATTAAAATGGATTAAGGACCTAAATATAAGACATGAAACCATAAAAATCCTAGAAAAGAGCACTAGCAGTAATTCTCTGACATCAGTTGTATCAACTTTTTTCCACATATGTCTCCTGAGGCAAGGAAAACAAAAGCAAAAATAAATTATTGGGCTTCATCAAAATAAAACCCTTCTGCACAGCAAAAGAAACAATCAACAAAATTCAAAGACAACCCACTGAATGGGAGAAGATATTTGCCAATGATATCTCGATAAAGGGTTATTATCCAAAATATATAAAGAACTTACAAAACTCAACACCTAAAAAGAATGTAATCCAATTAAAAAATGGGCAGAAAGGCTGGCTCAGTCTGTTAAGCATCTGCCTTTAGCTCAGGTCCTGATCCCAGGGCCCTGGGGTCGAGATGCCTGTTGGGCTCCCTGCTCAGGGGAAGTTCTCCCCTGCCCTCTGCCCCTCTCCCTGCTCATGCTCTCTCCCTTGCTCTCTCAAATAAATAACATCTTTAAAAAAAAAGAGAGAAATGAACAGATATTTCTCCAAAGAAGACACCCACATGGCCAACAGACACACGAAAAGATGCTAAGTATCACTCATCATCAGGAAATGCAAACCAAAACTACAATGAGATATTACATCACCCCTGTCAGAATGGCTAAAATCAAAAACACAAGAAAAAACAAGTGTTGGAGAGGATGTGGAGAAATAGGAATCCTCATATACTCTTGGTGGGAGTGCAAACTGGTGCAGCCACTGTGGAAAAGAGTATGGAGGTTCCTCAGAAAGTTAAAAATGGAATTACCCTATGATCCAGTATTTACTACTCAGTATTTACCCAAAAAATATAAAAACACAAATTCAAAGGGATACATGCACTTCCGTATTTATTGCCATATTATTTACAATAGCCAAACTATGGAAGCAGCCCAAGCATCCATTGATAGATGAGTGGATAAAAAAGATGTGAGACACACACACACACACACACACACAGTGGAATACTATTCAGCCATAAAAGAATGAAATTGGCCATTTGCAACAACATGGATGGAACTAGAGAGTATAAAGCTAAGTGAAATAAGCCAGTCAGAGAAAGACAAATACCATATGATCTCACTCAAATGTGGAATTTAAGAAACAAAACAAATGAGCAAAGGAGACAAAAAAAAAAAAAGAAGAAGACAGAGACAAACCAAGAAACAGACTCTTAACTATAGAGAACAAACTGATGGTAACCAAAAGGGAGGTGGGTGGGGGGATGGGTAAAATAGGTGATGGAGATTAAGAGTGCACTTATTATGATGAGCACGGAGTAATGTATAGAATTGTTAAATCACTATATTGTACACCTGAAACTAATAAAACACCATATGTTAACTATATGGGAATTAAAACAACAAATAAAAATAAAATTAAACAATAAAGTGGGGTTTTGAAATCTATTTTTCTGAAATATAATAGAATCATATAACTTTCCAAGGACACTTACAAATGGATCCATTACATTATCATGCCAAGAGCTAATACAGTATTGTGCTTTCTGGGAAACTCTACAAGCCTTTCAAGAATTTACCTCATTAATTAAACTTCAAAAATGTTTAAGACCCATGAATGGAAAACATGATTTGCATTTTCATATAACTAAGCATGTCTCACAAATACCAAATGGTTTTTCCACATCATTACATCTAAACCATTATAAAGTTTTAAAAAGACTGTATACAGATAACAGTCACGCCTTCTTCTCTCATTGTGTACTACCAGCTGAGAACTAGTCAATGTGTGCCAGAATGTAGCTTTTCAAAGTAGAGTCTAGGAATCAGCCATGTGAGTATTAACTAGGAGCTTGTTTAGAAAACTCTTAGGATTTGTTGGATCTGCATCATCTCAGTTCCAGTTATCCCTCTGCCCAATCCTGCTTCCTACCCCTCCCTTTCAGAGACATTGATAAACATGCTATGCCCCAAACTAAAGCAACCACAGTAAAGTCCCTCAATAAAGATGAAGTTTTCCATGTTTACTTGGAAAGTATATTGGGAGTACTGGCACTTGGCAGTATATCGGCTACTGCATAGATATTAGTTCAACGAATGCATATAGCTATCTGTCTTGGAAATCTAAACAGCAATCTTTCCTATCCAGATTATGTATTCTGTATAGTAGTGGTTCCCAACTTTACAAATCCACCCTCACTTTTGATAAACACAGAAATGTAATTCATTCTCACTCTTAGAGACAACAGTCAGTGATCACTCTAGTTGAAAATCTCACATATTGAAGAATGTCAGTCCTCTGTATATCCCATAAGGCCAAGAAGATTTGGTCTAAATTTATTTTCTGTTATCTGTATCATGAAATAGACTTTTGATTTTAGTTTTAAATAAATGAATCATTTTCTTCAGTCACTTTGCAACCCTCCATCTCTTACTTGTTCATTTTCTATAGACAAGGCATGCCACTTACATAAATGCATCACAGAGGGCCCTGTTCTTAAAAAATCCCTTCATTTGGGTTACTACCTTGCTACTGCTGTCTTGAAATTCTTAAAGGGCCCCACATTTTCATTTTGCATAAAGCTCTGCAAATTTTATAGCCAGTCCCATCTGCAGATTTGCTTCTTGTGCTTGTGAGGGGTGGTAATCAAAATCATTAGTGAAAGACATTTTCCCCCAAATATATATATATATATATGTATATGCCAGGGCCCCACCTCCTGAAATTCTGATTCAAGAAGTATGGGGTAGGATTTGTACAGGTATAATTTTTAAAACACACATATTTAAGAAATAGTCCTCTGTACAAATTCTACCTCATAATTAATCACATTGCCTTAAATAAGTTCTACTCAAATACTAAAAGAAAGCCCTTGATGGCTTTTAAGTGTGAAAGGAGAGACATTACTTGGTCTCTAATAGTATTTGGAATTGATCACTCCAAGCTCTAATTGCTTCTCAGTCTTGGGAGACCTCCCTTCCGCCCATCCACTAAATATTGACTCCTTCGGGAGTTTTGTCCTGGGCCTTCTCTTCTCTTGCTACATCCCATTCCTTAGAGGCTTCAATCACCATCTATGGATATTAGCTATTTATAACAATATATTTTATCATATAAGTCATTCTGATTTTTCTATTTGAAACCTTTATTAAATATTTCAATTTTTCTTTTTTTAATTCTAGTATAATTAACATACAATGTTATATTTGTTTCAGGTATACAAAATAATGATTCACCAATTCTATACATTACTAAGTACTCATCACAATAAGTGTACTCTTAATCCCCTTCACCCTTCAAATTTTCTTTTATAGTTTCTTTATTTACAATATCAATTGAGAGGTTTTGAGATTTTTTTCGTTATACATTTAAATCTTTATACATTTTTTAAAAAAATTTTATTTATTTATTTGACAGAGAGAGACACAGTGAGAGAAGGAACAGAAGCAGGGGAGTGGGAAAAGGAGAAGCAGGCTTCCCGCCGAGCAGGGAGCCCAATGTGAGACTCGATCCCAGGACCCCGGGATCATGACCTGAGCCGAAGGCAGATGCTTAACGACTGAGTCACCCAGGCACCCAAATCTTTATACATTTAAATACCTACTCTATACGGAACTTGCTTTGCATTCATCCATGATTTCTTATTCTACTGAATCAAAGTATCATTCTTATCATAAATGAGATTAATTTCTGGATTTTTCTTCCAATTCTAAGGATATATTTCTGGAAGTCTGTAGTATATGTGAGGGGAAAGGGAAGAAAAAACAAATTTGTTACCCAAAAGAACCTGTCATAATGTGGAATGGGAACTGATTTACAATATGCACACACTGTGCATTTATTTTAAGGGCCAGAAGAGCAGATAAAAAATAAAGGTCTAGGTACTAGAGAAGCATAGGATCCAAACAGCCTGTATTATTATTGGTGTGCTTATTTTATTTGATGTCAGCAAATCAGCTTTGAGCAAGTTAGAGCTAAAGCCAGAGGGCATAGGACTCAAACTGTAATTTACTATGGAATTCTGAAAAAATGGAAAAACAGTTGACACACATAGCATCTTGTATGGTGGATAAACTAAAAAACTGAAAAATATTTATGCAAATAATAAGTATCTTGAGGACACTAAAAACAAATATTAACCAAGTTGGGATAAATGTTCCTTTCCTGGCAGATTTATGTATCTTATTACAGGGTGTGTGTTGCTGGTGCTGCTTTTGTTTTGGCAAAAACCACTCTGTGAGATTCCACACTGAAGTGGGGACTTTAGTGTTCTGTTTTTGTAATATAACCTTTGCCTCTGACATTACTTATATCTGTGTTTGTGGAAAGTATCATTGCTGATTCAATGTTACAGAAAACTGAATTTAGCGTTCCGCTTAGACCGTAGAAAACTGCAAGAAAATGTAACTTCCAGCTTAACAACAAAAACAGCCCTTACGACACAAAAACTTTTCTTGAGCCCATCAAAGAGCTGAAGTCCTAAGGCACCAATAAAAGGAATTCTAGAGAGGGACAAGTTTCTGCAAGGAGAGACAGAACATACAAATTGTTTCACCTTTAACAAGGACAGGAGAAAGAAGTGGCTGCCCTACAAGCAGGTAAGAGGTCAGCAAGACTTGTAACGAATCCTTAAGGCCAAGTATGGGCTAGCATGTCTTTTTCAAATAGTTGGAGAAGCCAGGCACAGACAAGCTCTTTACCAGAGAGTGTTCCACAAGAGTGTTCACAAGAAAGACTGGAGATGGGGTGGGAGATGGATCTCACCCACCCCCACCCCCTCCTCAGTGAAGCAAATGGCAAGATATAATCAGTTACCAGTATTGGAGGACAAAGAACCCCTCACCACCAATGCACAAACAAAACTCCGCTGCCTCTGTAGGAGGAATAAAAGCAAACCTGCTGCTTCTGGGAGAGGACAGGAAATCCTCTCACCCAGGACACAGGAGAAGATCCACTGGCCACTGGGGAGGAGGTAAAAGCAAAACCTCTCAACTCATCAGAGAGGGGCAAGAAAGCAGCTCTGGCCCAGATCTGGCACTAAGATCCGGAAATCTGCTACCACTGGAATAAATAGGAGACTATCTCTTGCCCAAGACCAACTGCAGATCTAAGGCAGAGTTTGGCTACAAAGGGTAGGAAAGGCAGAAATGCTGAGAAAGCCTCACCTCCAAGGCCCAAGAGTACAAGCCTTGTCTAGGACGACGTAGGTCATGCTAAGATGGCCACAAGCCTAGCACCAAGTAAGCAGCAACCACGGTCTTCTGCTGGGGGAGAGGCAAGAGCATGGAGAGAGAGAGAACCCCTCTGGGGTGGACCTGTGCAGAACAGCCCAGACCTCACCCTAAGCACAAGGTAATAGCAGCCCACAATTAAAGGAATTTGCAGCCTGTGGTACACTGAAGCCCAAACCCAGCTCAAAATTTGGCAAAGTTAAATCAACTCCGCATACACTGATGGCCTGCCAGAACAAGTACATCTATTTCCAGGCATAAAAACTATTTACCTGAGTCTCTACACATGACTGGAATTTGGGCAATATTGTCAAGACATAGTCAGCAGAACCAAACTAAGACATGACTCAGATATTGGAGCTATCGAACAGAAATTTTAAGATGATAACCATATGAACAGCTTGGTGAAAAATATTTAAATGGTGTCTAAAAAGTTTTTCTCTTTATATGTTGTCAACAGGATAGTTTGGGATGTTAATATTCCACTCTTATTTTTCCTTTCTTCCCATTACAAGCAAGAAACCAGGATCACTGTTATTTCTTTAACTTAGGAATGTGAACAAACTGGAAATGTCCACCTGAAGTCCATGACTCTTCCAGTCTTTAGGGAGAGCCCAGATTAATGGAAAAGTTACCTCAGGGAAGGGCGAGGGAGTGCCTAGAAGGGCAGCAGAGAGTAAGAGTAAGAAAGCTCCCACCCAACCTCAGACTGGGGAGAGATTAAGAATTTGTAGGCTCCATGAGCTTGATGCGAAGGGCCTGCCCAGGGCTTTGATGGTGCTCATGACCTAAAATCTCAGCCAACTCTAAGTTTATGTGTTGGGTGAGAGTGATCCCCAGTAATGACTGAGATAAGTTTCCTACTATTCCAATTGGACAGATGGAAGATTAAAGATAAATTTTTCATTTGTGATACTATACTCAAGAGTACAGAACAGGATTCACATCCATACCCTTGTTTTCAATTTTATACCATTATATAATAATGTATATTCTGTGGTACACAGCTTCTAAAAGGTCTCCCACTGATCTTGCCTTTTGTTATTCACATGTTATTCAATGCTCTGTGGAGTTCGAGTTAGAACTAGTAACTCACTTCTAATTAACAGAATACAAACAGCACAAGTGATGTGATGTCACTTCTGAGATCAAGTTTTTAAATTCTAGCTTCTTTCTCATACTCTCTTCCCTCTCGATTGCCCTGATGAAGCCAGCAGCCATGTTGTGGACTGTGCTACAGAGATGCACACATGGCAAAGAACTCACAGGGAAGCCTGTGATCAACAGGTTGTGAGAAACAGGCCTTCAGGCCAACCAACCTGAGAGGAACTAAAATTTGTGAACAGTAATTTCGGCGAGCTACTTGTAGCAGATCTTTGCCCAGTCAAGCCCTGATATGACTACATCCCGGCCAACACCTTGACTACAGCTTTGTTAAACACCCAGAAACAGAGGACTTAGCTAAGCCACACACAGATTCCTAACCCACAGAAACAGTGAAATAATGTAGCTTTATGCCACTCAGTTTGGGGGTAATTTATTATGCAGCTGTAATTAAACAGATTTCAAGAGAGAAAGTAGAAAATTTATTAATTACATCTATCTGTGATATTTCTTTCTAAAGTAGGTCTGGCCAGTAGTCAAGCATATCAGAATAAGCCAGGGCTAAGGGGAGGGTTAGAACAGAGAAATACATGGGAAAAGTAAAGTGGGGGTAACAAAAAAGGAAGAGAAAGTCCATTTTGTTCCAATGGGATTCCAATGCCTGAGCCTCTGGTTCAGTCCATGGCAGGCGAGGCTGTCAGGGCCATTGTCCCAGGATTTGATCTCCTTGTTACAGAAGGGCCCTCGCTCGCCACGTTCCTTATGTGGTCTCTCAGGATTCTTTGGTTTCCTCCTCCTATCTACCATTTGGATTTGGTTTCCAAACTGCACTGAAGACAAATGAGACTAAAGGGGGGTAGCACTGCGGTATCATCAGAATCTTATACCCAGACCTTATTCCAGGACAGTTTTAGCAGTTGGATTTTAGGAAATGGCTCCAGGTGATCCTACAAAAGCTCATAGAACATCCCATGGTTTAATTCATTTGTTCTGCTCTGACAAAGCTTATGCAACAGCTCACAGCAGTCCCGACACAGGGTACAGTGAAATGTCCTTTCATGTGTTTAGTCTCTTTACAACTCCCTCAGGATCTTTGGCTAACCAAATGGGGCAAGTTTCATTTTCAGCCATGTCACATTTCCCAAAAGTACTAAGCAAGATTTCAAGTCATTTCCAGAAAAGGTTGGCATAGTTAGATCTTCAAACAATCCCTACAAAAGGTAAATAAACATCAGTGGGGGGGGGAGGGGAGACAAGAAAGATTTAATAGGTGTTTTTAGACCTGTGTGACCTTTATAGGGTAAGGGCCTTTCATCAGAAAAAAAAAAAACAAAAACAAACAGAGAACTTACTCTTCTTAGGTGGCTGAGAAATAATTTACTTAATTATGGGAAGCTCTCATAATTAAATATGGGGTAACAACGATTAAAGATCAATTAGACATTAGCCTCTCTGCTTGAGAATATCCCATTATATTCTCCTCTTCTTCTATACCCTACACGTCAATCTATCTCATCAGAACATGCTAAGAAAGTCTAAAATAGAGATGCCAAAGACATAAAATGCCAAATTCAAGATGTGATATAGGTAGTTTATGAAGATAAGACAATACAAAAGGATACTACATCTCATCAAACAATTCAATTTGTAACTGCACCAAAAAGAGTAAAATGCCTAGGAATAAACTTAACCAAGGGGGTGAAAGACCTGTACTCTGAAAAATATAAAACACTGATGAAAGAAATTGAAGATGACATGAACAAATGCAAAGATACTCCATGCTCGTGGATTGAAAGGATTACTATTGTTAAAATGTCCTCATTACCCAAAGCAATCTACAGATTCAATATAATCCCTATCAAAACACCAACAGCATTTTTCATGGAACTAAAACAAATAATACTAAAATTCATAAGGAATCACAAAAGGCCCCAAATAGCCCAAGGAATCTCGAGAAAGAACAAAGCTGAAGGAATCACAATCCCAGATTTCAAGATATACTGCAGGGGTGTGGTAATCAAAACAGGGTGGTACTGACACAAAAAAAAGACATAGAGATCAATGGAATGGAACAGAAAGCCCAGAAATAAGTCCATGCTTACACAATCGATTATTCTACAATACAGGAGGCAAGAATATACACTGGGGAAAAGACACTGAAACTGAAGACTTTTTGATGCTGGTACTTTTGATTTTACCCAAAGGTGTCAATGGAAGGTTTCACACAATTAGATCACAACTGTTACCTGGCTACCTTTGTTACTGTTAGATCACGACTGTTACTACCTTTGATATCCTGATATCAAAGATACTCAAACATAGGAAAAATGTACCTCCTGCAGTAGATGAAAGTAGTTTCAAGTCTTTAGAAGAGAAGTGATTTCATATTTGAGGAGTCCAGCTTCTGGCCAAAAAGAAAAAAAAAAACCCTCTATGAAATTTCAGGACTGAACACAGGCCATTACAAAGGCTTTACCTGGCAGGCCTCACAGGAGAAAGCTGTCCTCGCCACATCAGATTTGGGGTAGAGCCAGTGCACTTTAATCTCTGAACGTTGTTGCAATGAAGGACCCAGGCCCAGGTGACTCTATTTGGAGGTCTCCTTATGGGGGAAAACTGGAAAACAATCTCCTTCACTCTGACTTAATGCTTTTTCACTCCTAGCCCTCCCTTTTCCTCTTCCCTCCACCCTAGTCCACAAATCTGCAGAAGCCTTCTGTTTGTGACTCACTCAACAGTGAGACAATACCCCATATTCATGCTGATGCAACTGACCCTCAACCAGTGGGCCTTTTCACAGGGATAAGTGGAACAGGGGAGTCTTTCTCTGGTTTAGACTCCTGTGTATACAATTACAATAAGTGATTAAAAGCTTGACCGTCACTTTCATTTTGGCTTATTTAATCCAGTACTCCAGCACATGGCAGCTCAGCTGAGTTTGTGCCATCAGTCGAGTTGAGTAGAATGCAGTAAAGGAATTTGAACACAAAGCATGGGAACAGTCAGAGGTTCCTAAGATGGTTTATCAGCCAGAATTTTTGGATTGTTCTGATTTTCTGGGGACTCAAGAAAATGTTGAGCAACTGCTACTTATTAAAACACTGAGTTAGATGTGCTAGACATGACAAAATTTATTAATCAAATGGAAACAGTTCATAACACTGTAGTTAGTATTTGGATGACAAAATATTTGATTCTCATGAGAAAATAATTCAAGGAAAGAAGGTAGCACCTGAATTATGGTAGTCAAGGAAGGCTTTATGGAAGAAATGCATCTTTGGTAGAACACTGAACTAGTACAATTTGGGTAATTAGTGGACAAAACAAATGTATATTAGAGTACAATATCCTCATTTTCAAAGAATATAAAGAGTTCTTTTCTAACACTGTGGAACATTTTCCAAGTTAGATTTTTTCTTTTTCTGTAAATTAAAGGTGTATGCCCCTCTAACAACGAAGTATTTCCCTCTTCAGAGTGACATGAAATGGGGTGTATGATTATTTTTCATATTTTCAACCTTAATTGTTTTCACTACATTCATTATCCTTTGATGTGTATACCCCAAATCCACACTAGTGGATTACAGAAAGGGCATTTTGAATATTTTCCCCTACAGTTGTTTAACTAATCCACTGTGCGGCAATTAATACATAATTTGACCAGTTACCAGCCATAAGGTTGGAAAGAAGCATCTTCCAATAAGGTATAGCCACTCTGGTCTAAATAGCTGCACTCTGAAAACTAATTAAGAATAATTAAGTTTTGGAAAAGAAGCCTGGCTTCCCCAAGCTGTTCAATTAAATTAGCTTATTTATTATGTCTCACTTTCAACTCCACTTACTTGAAAATATGTTGATAATATTTTCAAACCACAAATATTTGAGTACTTTCTCAATGCCAGAGAGAAGGACATGCTTTCCTAGAGCTTAGAGTTCAAACTCAGTCTAAACTGTAGAGCTGCACTATGGATACAGAAGTGGCTATAGAACACTTCAAACATGGCTAGTGCAACTGAGAATATAAATTTTTATTAACCTAAATTTAAATTTTAAAACTGAGACTTGCTTCAGCTATTGGAAAACTTTTAAGTATGTTTGGAACAACTTGGGTATGTGAACCTATATTGGATATGTGAATCACAATATATATTATGTATATTTTATAAAGACTAAATACTGTTAAAGTATTTCCAATGAAAATCACATCCAAAATGAGATGTGAGCTAATTATAAAATGTGCAGTTGATTTCAAAGATTTAGGACCAAAAAAATGTAAACTACCTCACTAATTTTTATATTGATTATATGCAGAAATATTTGGGATGTATTGATTACATATATGGCTCACATTGTATTTCTGAAGTACAGCACTACTCTAGAGCAACACTTTACCCGTAGAAAGCTTAAACACAGGGTTACTTAGGAAGCTCTACTGCATGGACTTCAACTCATGCTCATTTTCCTTCTGTTCCCTTTCTTCTTTCTTCCCTTGTTTTCTTCTCCCTCCTCCCTCTAACAATGATGTGCACTGGACTCTTAATTGTTGACCCAGGGTTTAGAGAATTCAAGATAATCCATCTCTTACTGGTTCAGAATATAACAATTTTTAAAAAGTTGAATGACTCAGCAACTCTAACATATTAGGAGTATCTTAGAAACTTTAGGGAAAGGTGTTAAAGAAACAGCTTTGCAATTCCCCATGGACAGTATCAGAAGTCATTTTCTAACAAGCCACTAAAAACTTCTTACACACTTTAAGTTTTAAAATCACAAAGTCCTGAAATATTAATAAAAGACAAAGTAGTTACCTTATTCTAAATTAATTTTATAAATATCAGATATTAAATAAATAAAATTATAATGGAAAAGAGATTTCAGCAAAGCATTTTAGCCATCACAGAATGAACTCATTAAGTTATCATTATCTGTACTTCTAAGAGTCACTCTCCAACTCCTACAGCATTGTCAGGCTACACAAAGAGAATAGGAAGTGTCGTGCTTAACAATTTATACAGATTCATTGCTATTTGAAGCTAACAAAGAAGTTCAGTCTTTGTCCTGACTCAGTTTAATACAGAAATCCATAGACTATTCCTAAGAACATACCATTTCGTCACTATTGGCAGAGACTGCTGGCCAATTCTCAACTTCCCGGGGAAGGCTACTTTCCCCAGCCTCCCTTACAGTTAGATTCGTCTGTGTTCTCAACACTGGAATATGATGAAAAGAGATGTATATGCCATTTCCTTGCCTAACCCATCAAAATCTTCCATATATGCCCATGTCCTCCCTCCCCTGCCCAACTCTTCCCTTCTCTGGGTTGATGAAGAGAAGCATAAAGACCTTGGAAGCCATGTATCAAAAGATTACAAAGCTACATGATGGAAGAAGCCTAGAATCCTGAATATTTGAAAGGCCACCTATTTGAAAGGCCACCTACCTACCAGGAATTCCCTCCTTGGACATTCATGGTGGGCAAAAAAAAAAAAAAAAGGAATTCTCTCTTAAGTCTCTGAAGTCTTAGGGTTTTTAACAGCAGCTAGTGTCACCCTCATAGATATAATCAGTAACCCAAAGTTTAAGAACAATTTCATAGCACTTGGTGTCACCACTGAGCAGCAAGATAGCACCCCATCTCTTGATTCCATTTTTTCTCACTCCCTTTTCCCACTCAAGGTGTAGAGTTTGCATAACTTGACTAGGTAAATATGTAAACAGGGGTAGAAAGACAAAAATGCCCAACAGGCATATGAAAAGGCACTCAACATCATTAATCACCAGGTAAATATAAATTACAACCACAGTAAATGACTAGAATTAATAATACTGGAAGTACCAAGTAATGGTGAGGATGTTGAGCAAATTAAATATTCCCAAAACACTGGTGGCCATGTTAAATGGTACAACCACTTTGGAAAAAACTCTTTGGCTATTTCTAATAAAGGTAAACCTAAACCTACCTTTTGACCCAGCAACTCCAGCCCTAGGAGAACTGAGTGCTATGTTCACCAAAAGACTTGTATAAGAATATTCATAGGAGCTTTATTCATAAAAAACTGAAAACCACCCAAGTGCCCATCAACAAGAAATTGGAAAAATGACTTGTAATAGATTCATATGACAGAATACTACACAATTTAAAAAAATGAATAAACTACTGACACACAAAACACAACATGGATAAATTTCACAGATTTTATGTTAGCCAAAAGCCAGACACAAAGGAGGGCATACTCCATGATTCCATTTAGATAGAGTTCAAGAACAGGTAAATCTAATTATGGTAATAAAAATCAGAATAGTAATTACCGCCAGGTAGGGATTTGACTGGAAAGGGGCAAGAAGGTGATACAAGTGTTACATTATCTTGATTTGGGTGATGGTTAGAAGTATACACAGGTGAAAATTTAAGCCATACACTTAAGATTTGTGCATTTTATTATATGTAAATTTTATTTCAAATAAAGAAATTAAACAGTTAACTTGTCCCAGAGCACACAAGTGAGAAGTTGAGCTGGGGTTCAAACTTCGGTCAACTTGAGTGTTTTCACTACAGTAGTGTTCATTTTCCTACCACATTATACACAGAGAAGAAAACTACAAGCCTCTGTTATCATTTAGTTCAAATAAGTGATTAGCATCACTATATATATATAGTTTATTTCTAATATCCACACTATGACAAACTATACTTATTTTGGCACTACATTCTATGTCAAATGCTGGTATTAACTTTGTGGCACTGTATCAACAGTACTTTTATTTACAGAATTGAAATAAATTACTGCAACTAAATTTTCTACAAACCCAGATGACTGGTAACATAGTAAGATAATTCAGAACAAATATATTAAGATGAAACTGTCAGAACCTGCACTGCATTTACCTGGCTGATTACCATGTGTGAATGATCATAATAAATCTCCAGTGGTGAACATCTTAAGAATGATTGAAAAAATTAATAGATGAGGTACACAGTAAGATGCCAAAATGGTCAATTAACAAGCATCATTCATGCCCGTGTAGTATTTATAATAGAGACTCAACCACTAGAGCTGCAAATGTGATCTGATAGTTGTTTCTCAACTATCCATTTAACACTGACAAAGCAGCTAGTGCTATAATACTAGACTAAGACTTGAACATTAAAATACAAGTGCACCAACATTTAGCTATGATACTCTGCGTTTTTATACAAGGCTGCCTCTCTTAAAAAATATTGTAACTGCATGCATTATGTGACTTCTTCATTGGCTGGAGATGAACAGGAAGAAAAATCCAGTTATTGTCTTCTTTTTATATATAAGCCAACCAAACCCTAAAGCAGATCACTGATTGTGTTAGACAAGTCAACAAATAAAGCCAATGTTAAGTTTACTCCAACTATTTATTATAAAGCATCCCCGCCCACCTTGTTATATAGGAGCTTCTCCTCCTATGCATAGAAGTTTTTAAATAAAGTGTTTGGATTTCTGTCGAGAATGTTTTAATCCCCCACATGGTAACCCTCCTCCTAAAACTAAGACAAAAATCAAGTTAAAATAGACATATCCAAGACTTTGGGATAATTAATAAGTTCATATATTCAGAAGAAGAAAATTGGTTTTTGTTCCTGAATAGTGAAAAGGAATCCCACAAACCCATTAGACTCCAAATCCAGAAAACCCCTAATTAATGGAGACCAAAAAAAAAAAAAAAAATCCTTTGGTGGATTCTCACACTGAAAATTCCCCCACAGGAAAAGCAAATTCCAATACTCTACTTTGACAATTTGCCAATCATCCCCTAAATTACTGCAAAACAATTAATGAATCATTGAAAGGGTTAACAGATTTACCTGAACCACCAGCCCCCAAACTTGAGGACAAATCATTAGCTCACTTCAGTTTCCAGCGTCTGTAGTGTCCCAGCACACCACCCTGTCATCCCCCATGCTCGCCTCACATGAGTGCCTCATGGCACTACCACATCTGTCTCTAGAGTACGAGTCTTCATCTGTGGTTCCGGACCCTTTGCGTGGGTCTATGAATGGATTTGACAGAGGCTGATAAGATCCCTGAAATCTATTGTACAAGTGGGCTCTGTAATGTATGTGATCGCAAAAGTTTAGGAATACTAATGAGAGAGTCCAGGGAAAGCCCACAGGGCCAGCCCACTACCGACCGGCACACCCGTCGCCCAGGCACCCACCCCTCCGCGACCATGCAGCCCCCTGGATCCCCTCAGGCAACCTCCCGCTCCGCCCCGAAGGCTCCCGCCGCCCCACGCCCGCGCTCCTGTCACTTCCTGGCTTCGGCTTCGCCTCGGAGTGAGCCCTGCCAGGTCCAGGAGAGCGGAAGGCGCACCGGTTGGGGCCGCCCCTGGGAGTAGCCTCCCGGGCCGGGACGCAGGCAGAAGCGGCTTTCCAGCACTGGCGGCTTCACAGTGGCCACAGCCATCCCAGGGCCGTCTGACTGCCGAGGCTCAGCTCTCTCCTGGCCGGATCGCCGTAAGAGAGCGCCGTTCCTCACTGCCAGGGCCTCGGGACACAATGCGGTTCCACACTGGACTAATTTTTACCAAAGAGGTACTAAGCACGCAGCTCGGCGTGCGGCGCGATGGGGGATCAAGCCGACACTGAGCGTAAGCGGCGTCTGCCAGCCATAGATGGCAGCCGCACGCTGGCGAGTGACTGAGAGAGGGCCCCCAGAAATTAAAGCCTAGAGAGGTACCCTAGTTTCAACATTTAAAAATCCTTGAAGAGCACACAAACCAAACAAAATGAAAAGCTGCGTTCTCCCAAAGCAGAGGGTCAATAAAGACGTAACTGTGCAAACTGGGTAAGTGTAAAGTCCTGGGAAGGGCGGGAAGGGAAAACTTCTGACCAGGGCTGCTGCTCTACATAGAGATGTTATCCATGCTAAAAAAATTAGAAAAACCCTAACTCCTCTCCTCCAAGAACCTAGGGACAGATGGGAGTACCTCAGTAAATCTACCTTAAGTGGAATCAGGACCAGGCCTCAACTTTATTTGCTACTACATCACCATTATTCCCAAACCTTCACATGATGCTTTATATTCCACATTTTGAGCTTCCTACTTTGGCTTAGGCCACAGCCTTTGGCTCATTAAAAATACAGAAGCCTTTAGGAAAGGAAGCTAAGCTTTATTACTCACATCTCAACCTGTGCCTTCTCTTGAAAGCAGGCCTTGCCATAGAGTTAGACAGAAGAGCACTCAGACTACAGGGGCTCCAAGGGGAAGGTACAGATTGCTGAACATGAGTAAAGCCAGCATTCAAGAGACATACAACTGTATAAATTGATAAAGACTTAAGGTTTCTGATGCCAAGCAGCAGAAAAATAAATGCTTAATGTAAGAAAAATTATTTTTAGGTTAAATTCCTAAGTGAAGCAAAAAAGTCACTATTCAATAGCAACAATGAATAACAAAGAAATGAAGACAGCCCTTGGAAATAATAATTGCCAAAAAAAAAAAAATCACAGGGTTAAAAAATAGTAAAAATTCTACCAGAACATAACAAGCAAAAAGATGAAAAAATATATATATATGAAAGATATGAGCTATAGAGAGAATGAAGAAAACTTAGGAAAAATTATCAAACAAACAATACAAAACATTTCTAGGACCAGAAAAGAATGGTCTGCTAAAATACCAAGTACTAGCCTGAATTTGAAAGCCCACTCATAAAATTTAAAAACACCAGTATCTTTTGGGATCAATACAATAACATTGAACCTAGAAAGGTAATAAGGTGGAAAGAGCATGCTGCTTCTCCTAGGGAAAAAAAAAAATACACACTACAGAATTAACAAATTGCTCAAAATGAGTATGATGCAAGTTTAAAGCAAGCTGGTATGTGGAATGGTTTTGATCAATTTTCATTTCACCCTGACATTTATAATTTCTCCCTGGAAACACAGATCATAAAATTGGAAAAATAAGTAAAAGAAAGGAAATCAGACTGTGTTAATTGGTCCATTCATCAAACAGTGTTTATATAATGTAAAACCTACCTACTGATTTCCAATTTAGAATCAACCTATAAATAAGAGAGACTTTATGGTTATAGAATAGAGTGGACGTTTTAACTCTGGAAATGTAAATGTACAGTTTACAGGTGATACAGGGTAAAAGCCATAAAAAAGAGAAAGGGAGCCTTTATCATTACCTCATAAAGTATACCTCTTACTCTGTTAAAGTTACCAAGAAAGTGAGAGTGACGTAAGTTAAATCTTTACCTATATAGGGAAAGCCAAGAGAAATCTAAATTTGTTGAGACAAAAATAAAACACACAATACCAACTACCAGAAATCATGAAAGCCTGCTGAATATGGGATGTGAAATAGCAATTAAGAAAGGGAGATGCAGGAGAATACTGCTTCCTATTACAAACTCTTCTGTGGCATTTTATTTTCTAATCATACCTGTACCTGTTACTTTGATATTTTTTAAAGAAATCAGTCAAATGTATACCTAGAAATGCAGAAAGTAAGTGAACATAGGAACATTTACAGTTGGTTTGTAATGATAGTGGAATTAGGTACAATATTCTTTCCCTTTTTATATTTGATTCAGTAATGCTATTATGGTAATTTTACAAATCATGCAAATTCAAAAAAATTTCTAAAAGCAATTAGGCCAAAAAACTCTTTAAAGAACTGGGAGAGGGGGGAGACAAATGGCCTATATATTCTCTTTGTAAACAAAACAAAGTGGAGGAGGAAATTAAGACACACAGGTATTTTGCAAGTAACGACCCAAACACTTTCCTTCATTTAACCTTTCCCAGAAATGACATTACAGAATACAAGTTAAATATTTCCCATATTTTCATTACTTGAACTCTCCTTTCTTGAGTTGTCTGTTCTTTGTCCATTCTTCTACTGGTATTCCTACATATCCACATATAAAGAACTACACATTGATAATCCATTGTAGTCACAGTAATATTTTTCCTTGTCTGTTGTTTACTCTTTATATTATATAAGCAACTAATCCTTTTGTGCTCGAATCTGTTTCATGATTTCTGACCTTTGAGATGAAGTCAACTCTCATCCCCAATTCAAAGGTTTCATACTTAACAATGTATTTTTTGTAGTTTTAATTTTTAATAATACATGTGGATCAGATTTTGAATATGGCATGCGGCAGGCATCTAGTCCTAACAACATTTGTTGAACAGACCTTCTCTTTTCATATGTGATGCCTCATTTATTAACCAAATTCATGTAACAAGATATACATTGGGGACAATTACACATTAATAATTGACCATTTTTTGTCTAATATTTACATCTCACTTGTTTCTGTCTTAATATTTTGGTTCATTTATTTAATGATTAAGAACTACTTAAACTTAGTACGTCTAGAATGTAAGATATATACTGGTAAATGAAAAAAGGATTCTCATTAATCTTAAAATATCAAAATATTAATTATGGCAAGAGTGAACAGCATTGTGTTTTGTTGACAGAGTATGAGTTTGAAGAATGATTTTCACCATTACATCTGTGTATTAATGTCTATTATACATAAATATCTAATATTTTATTTATGTATATTTATTTATGTAAGACCTTGTTCACTTCATTGGTTTTACAAGACTCAAAATTTAAAAATATAGGAGAACTATGATATGCCAACAAAGAAAAATTAAAAGTGCTCTTGGAAAACAAAGGGGGAAACATGTTTTATCCTTTATTTTCAAGGAAAGTCTGTATAGAATAAAAACAAACATTTGTTATGTCATTGAGTACAGAGCTCACGTTGCCTTTAACCATTTTCATCACAAATCTAATGATCTAAAATCAAAATCACCTTAAAAGGCTTATGTCTTTCACTGTCTGCTACATGAAAATCATGTTACCATGTTTCAGTGACATACTATTGCTTTAAAGGCTCCTTTTAAGTAAAAAATGAGACTCAATTTCTAAACAAAAGTTTATCATAAATTCTACTGCTTGTTAAAGGATCAATAAACACCACACTAAGATTAAGCATTTAGACATGAAACATGTCTAAAACCCCTGAAGAATACACTAGAAATAAGCAAGACATTTAGAATGCTTTAATCTTTCCAGTTAACACCATTTGTATCAGTAACTGCAATGTTGTAATTTTTAGCATTTCACATAACTAGTCAGTAAGAATTTTTTTTTTTTAAGGGTGGGAGTAAGAACAGAAGGACAGAAGATACAAGAGTGTCAGGTTTCACACTTCTGTTAAAAACTCAAAAATCAAAACTTTTTTCTTCTCTGCATCAAAACTATACCACAAACTTGAAGGATGTTTTAGCTTTAATCCCATGACTCATCGTCTACTGGATTGGGAGTTTGTGAAGAAGAAAACCCTGCTGTGTTCAAAGTGCTCTTGCCCTGGTAATTCTTTAAAAAGAAAGAAAGAAAAGAACATTTAATTTTACATCTCTAAAGTTACACTGCCCAGACTCAGAAAGGGGACTCACCCACCATGTATTCCCCAAATATATAATAAAAAACTTTAACTAAATTTAATCCATTGGGGGGGGGGGAAGGCCCATATCAACCTGGGAAGTCTAAATTGCACAAAATATTTCAAGAAAAAGCTTTCTTAAACCAGTATTTGGCAAATGGAAAAACTGAAAGCTCTATACTTCAATAAATAAGGAAAAATATTTAATGATTAGTACGCTCAATGTTTCTGAATAAAAGTGGTGCTGCTTATAAAATGACACATCAAAACTCATTATCTCTAGTATTTTGTCTTAATAATACCATCAGAATTCTAAAAACAAAGAATTCTTATAGAAGGTTCAAAAGAATCCAAATTACAATTTTAAATGCCAGCAAATTTGGGAAAGGAGGATGTTTGAGCATAAATATTGTTAATTCCTCACTTTTAAGACCAAAAATATATATATACATAAAATTTTAAGAAATATTAATCTCCTAGATGTGAAAGAAATGGTTTAGATAATTATTGAATGTTATAGTTACTTCACATTATTAACCACAACATTCACAAAGAGTAACTTCCTGGAAGGCAAGTTCAGAATTTTTCCCCTCAACTAACCTTTCTAGTATCAACTGATGCAAACACATTTCCTCTTGCACTACCACTGAAGCCAGGAACATATGTACTAAAGGCAATTTCTTCCAACCATGCAGGAACATCCTGTTGAGCCTTTAAAAAAGACATTAATTTCATATACAACATGCATCAAGTCTCAAATATTGGAACAGTTTACTTATCCTGAATATACACATATATTTAATGTCTACTTTCAATGGTAAGGTAAGACTACTATCCATTCAGTTTTAAACATTTAAAACTTACATCTGACAGTACTTTCACTAAAGGCTGTGCCAAATGGTTATCTGATTCAGGATCAAAAAAGGAAATAGCTCGGCCAGTATTTCCACAACGACCAGTACGTCCAATTCGATGAACATATTCATCAATGGCTGAAGGAAGATCAAAATTGATAACATGTTGAACATTTTCAATATCCAGCCCCCTGGCAGCTACTGAAGTAGCAACAAGAACTGGGCACTTTCCACAGCGAAAATCTCCAAGAGCTTGCTCTCTCTCTCTCTGTTCTCGGTCACTAAAAATAAAAGCAAGCATGTGTTAGGACAGCTCTTAAGAAAATTATTATAGTGAACCATTAAAGTTCAACATATATATATTTTTAATAATAGTAAAAATAGCAGCATTTAATATTACTATCTATTTCTTACATACCAGGTATTATACTAATTCTTTTCAAGCCATAATTTCATTTAATTCTCAGAATAATATTTTGAGGGTGGAACAGTTATCCTCATTTGCACAAGGAAGGTAACAGGTAGTACAAAGAGCTAAAACACAAACTTAAGTATGATAAACATCAAATCTCACCTATTAACAATCTCTTTCTAGTCTTGACAAATAATATATAACTATTTGATTAGAATATCAAAAAAGTTTTTTTAAATTATAATCTCAGATTTCTGTACATTCACAGATTAATATTTTAGATCCACTAGTAAAGCGCCAATAAAGTTATGTTACTATGACATTTTTATGCAATTCAATAAAAAATGTCAAGCAAGAGAAAGGTTAGATTCTGAAGAAAAACTTAGATCTAAGGAACAGAGAACCTTAAGCAAGCTCTCTTGAGAAGTTACCATTCCTCATGATGAGGAGTCTAAGACAGACCTTTAATCTCACTCCATCACCTAGTTATAAAAACTTAAAATGAGGGGCGCCTGGGTGGCTCAGTCGGTTAAGCGTCTGCCTTCGGCTCAGGTCATGATCCCAGGGTCCTGGGATCGAGATCCGCATTGGGCTCCCTGCTCCGCGGGAAGCCTGCTTCTCCCTCTCCCACTCCCCCTACTTGTGTTCCCTCTCTCGCTGTGTCTCTGTCAAATAAATAAACAAAATCTTTAAAAAAAAAAAAAACTTAAAATGAAAATAACAGTTTAGATCTTGAGAATTCTGAATCCAAATCCTAGGATTATGTGATGTTAGTTATATAAACTGATGTTTCTTAACTGATGGCAAATACAAGTGTCACCTCCCTCCTTTGAAATCATATTAATCTACTCACCCATGAATACTTGTTGTTGATATTTTTTCTTGACAAAGAAAAGTAGCAATAAAATCTGCTTTTTTCTTAGTCTCAACAAAAACCATAGTTCTTTCATCACCTATAAGACAATGTAACAGTGATTAATATTCCAACTACAAAATTAGGGAAAGGAAAAAAAGGCAGAGAGGTGTTAGTAGGAAATAGTCTCATTCACCACTGTATTCCCAAGACCAAGACCAGGTCTGAAAGGTAATAGAAACTCAAATATTTCCTGAATGAATGAATGTCAAAGTTAAAGAATCAAGGACTATTTTTCTACTTTAGGGACCAAAAGAAAAGAAAAAAAAAAAATTAGCTTACCCACTGCCCTCCCAGGCCAACACCAAGGTAGAGATTCAGGGCAAGATAAATGATATCTACCTGCCAACTCTTAGCAGTTCATTTTAGTTCATTACCTTTATTTACCTCTCTAGTTAAATAAATGCCTTTGTTCCTTACTTCCCAAGATAATTCAATCATTCATTCTGCCTTGACTGCCTTAGGTATTTATAAGGCATCCAACCCAGGGTTGACAAATTCTACAAATTCCATGTTCCAACATTCTCTCTTAAGTCAAACCCCTTTATTCCCAAAGTATCATATATCAAGAAAATTAATAAACTTTATCCTAGAGTCTTATGAGTCAAAAATACTTATTGGTTAGCTAAAAGTACTTAATCGGTAGAAATTCAAGCATAGGCCAGAGATTTTTTTCACATATTTCCCTATGTTAGAGAGGGAAAAGGATAATTTATAGTAATGGAAAGAAAACTGTATTACTGTTCATAATCTCTCTCCCCCATCTCCCTATTAGTTGGCTTCATTTATTCAACAAATATTTAGTGCCTAAGAGACGCCAGTCACTATTCTAGGTGTTGGAAATACTGCAATAAAATAAAGCCCCTGCTTTCATTGTGGAGAGGCACATAATAAACAAATATTATGCATTAAGTCCTAAAAAGGGAAAAAAAAAAAAAACCCAAGGATAAAGAGTCTCAAGAGGGTTACTTCAGATGTACCCTCTCTAATTAGATGACATCTGAGTGGAAATAAGAATAAAACAATATAGTGAACTCCTGAGATAATTGGGAAAGCACAGTAAAAGGCACAGGGAAGGACAAATATAAACACTCTGAGTTATGGGTGTTCCTGATGTGCTAAAAACAAAAACAAACAAACAAACAGAAAAGAGGCAAGTACAAAGGCCATGAAGCAGAAGTGTGCCTGGTGCATGTAAGGAACAGTAATGAACAATCTGGCTGGAGTAGGATGAGCATGAGAGCAGTAGAACATGAAGACAGAGAGGTAATGGCAGTTAAGTCACATAGTGTCTTGAAGGCCACTGAAAGAACTTCTTTTTTAAAAAAGATTTTATTTATTTATTTGACAGAGAGATACACAGAGAAAGAGGGAACACAAGCAGGGGGAGTGGGAGAGGGAGAAGCAGGCTTCCTGCTGAGCAGGGAACCTGATGCGGGGCTGGATCCCAGGACCCTGAGATCATGACCTGAGCCGAAGGCAGACTCTAACGACTGACCCACCCAGGCGCCCCTGAAAGAACTTCTTTTGAGAAGGGAAGCCACTGGGTTTTGAGCAAAGAAGTGACAAGATCTGATCTTTGTTTTATCTGAGGAGCTAATATATTTTGATGGTAAAACCAAAATTATTTTGATGGTAGAACCAAAATTATTTTGCTGACGGATAAGATATATGCAGTTAGAGAAAGAAATGAAGGATGACTCCAAGACTTTGTGTCTGAACAACTGGAAAGATGAAACTAACATTAACTGAGATAAGAGATCCGCAAGAAAAAAAGGCTCAGAGGTGGTATTTCATTAGGTCTCAGATCTATTAATCAAGCAGAAAAATCAAAATGGCAACTGATTCCTACAGTTATAAGTCAGTTAAATCTTTCAGACATAGTCATTTTTACTTAAATTCATTTTATTTCAACATTTCCCCTAAAATTTCTTTGGCATGCCAAATATTCTAAAATAACATATTTCCTTTATTTTGCATGCCACAGAAACAACCACACTTCCTTATTAGTAGCATTATTTTTATTATGAACCCTCTCATCAAATCTTCTATATTTAACCATTATCAGTAACAAATTAACCATGATCATTAAGTCTTGTTTTCTTTTGATGCTTTCCCAAAGGCTGTGCTGTAAGCTAGATAGCACAGTTTGTTATCTTCAACAAAGGACAGACTCTCCAAGCTTGTAGAAAAAAAAAAAAAAACAAACACCTGTATCAGGCACTTCAAACTACCAATATTTCAAAAGAATAGTCTTGGGTAGAAGGTTCTATGTTGACACTGCTTTAATGACTTTTAGACCGTATCACTGGACAAGCAGAATTTCTAGGACTAGTTCAGAAGCAGACAGAATCATGAAGGCATATTGCCAACAGACGTAATGGAACAATTACATGAAGTATCATGGGGACCTTTAGAAGATAGGAGCTCACTCAAATTTCTAGGTATTACAGATGTAATTTGACTGAGAGTTTCCCAGACTTAGTTTCCTATCTAAGCAAATAATAGAGGCTTTTAAAAGGTCAATGTCAGATTTCTTATGCAAACTTTCAGAAAGAAGTTAATTTTGTCATCTTAGTAATTATGCAGTATTGTCTGGCTCTAGATTTGCGAAGCAAACTCAAAGAGGCCTATGCTGTTAATTAACAATCTTGTTGCATCTATGCAGATAAGCCAAACATGAGACCAACCTTTCTTGAGACCAAGAATAATCTCTGAGATTGTTGTGATCATGAGAGGATATAGGCTGTCATGAAAAACTGTGAAAGACTTTGAAATATGCAAAAAAAATTACTGTCTGGAACACGTTTCATGGTTATGCGTCTTTTACTCTTTTTTTTCTGTTATACCTCTACTGCAACTCATAGCAATGCAAGTGATTCTTATCTATAAAAATATAAATGAAGTTTTTCCCTCAGAAGCAGCTGATTATTGCTTTGTGGATATTGACCAATTTCACATTTATGTGTAAATTTATTTGAGCCTTTCTAACAGCCTCCACATACATGTGTTCTTTGAATTCTTTGAACTGGCTGTAACATCTTACTAGTTCTCCTGTTAATTAACTAGCTCAATAAAATCTTTGATACATGTTCAACTGAAATTAAATTATGAAAAAGGCAGTTGGTTATACTACTATAAAATAATGAAACCTATACATTTTAAAGGTGCAGGGGATAGGCTAGCAGATTTAAGAGTAGAAAAAAAGATTGTATTAACAAAAATATGTAAAATTTGATATACTGAATTCCATGCAGATTTTTAAAAATATACATACATACACTCATACATACATACATAAATTACAAGAACAATGAACTCCAAGGTACAAAACATTTAAGTTTAGTATATGTGCTGCCGAAGCGAGCACCAAAACATTTAAGTTTAAAATATACAGAAGTAAAAAAAAAAAAAATATATATATATATATATATATACACAGAAGTATACCGATAGTGCTCATACACTGACCTCAAAGGTTTCTCAAAGGCAAAACAGCATTTCTGAAAAATTCTCATTAGGATTTTTTTTTTTTAAAGATTTTATTTATTTGACAGAGAAAGACACAGCAAGAGAGGGAACACAAGCAGGGGGAGTGGGAGAGGGAGAAGCAGGCGTCCCGTTAAGCAAGGAGGCCCAATGCGGGGCTCGATCCCAGGACCCTGGGATTATGACCCGAGCCGAAGGCAGACGCTTAACGACTGAGCCACCCAGGCGCCCCTCATTAGGATTATTCTTAAAATAATATTTATTTCACAAATTCACACATAAAAATATCTTAAGGTTATTACACTAGAAATGTGCTCTAACTTCAGCAAAACTACATATTGATCATCTCTTCCGCATATGGAACTTCAATTAATACCGGGCAAGTCACTTGACCTCTCTGTATTTCAGTGTCCTCAATGTTAAAATGTGGGTAGCAAAACCTACCTCAGAAGGTTGTTTTGAGAATTCAATGAGTTAACACATGTAAAACAATGAGAACAGTATGTGGCCCATAGAAGTCATTATTTTAATCTTATAGGCCATATATGCAGTATATTATGAAACATCAGATGAAGCAAACCATTAATATTTCTCAAACTCAAGATGAGTATTTGGTTTTAAAAAGTTGTTTTTTGTTTTTTTTAATAAGGTCAGCAAAAACTGAAGACTACAAGCCTATAAAAGTGCTTTCTAGGGGTGCCAGGGTGGCTCTGTCAGTCGGGCGTCTGCCTTCGGCTCAGGTCATGATCCCAGGGTCCAGGGATCAAGCCCTGCATAGGGCTCCCTGCTCAGTGGGGAGTCTGCTTCTCCCTCTGCCTCTCCCCCTGCTTGTACTCTCTGTCAAATAAATAAATAAATCTTTAAAAATAATAATAAATAAATAAAAGTGCCTTCTAAATCAACTTCCTTTTTTTCCCCCCTCATTGATGGAAATTAGATGGTGTCCTGCCTTCTCTTCTCATTCCCCCATCCCAACAGTGACATTCAAATTGAAACAATTACTAAAATGAAGGAGGGAAGGGGGAATGTACAGCATGTAAGTACACTTAGCTGGTGATATTGAAAAGTTCTACTTCCAGGCACAAACTAAGTCTATCTCAATCAAACAAAGAAATATGACCTCCTATAAAAATCGGTGGGTTTTTTTTTGGGGGGGGAGTGAGAAATTCTCATCAGTATTGCGAAGAAACAGAACTAGATCTTTAAAGTCCCCGTCAGTTCTAAAATTCTCTGAATCTATGATTATGGGAAGCCTTAGTAAGCAAAAACTGGGAATTAAAAACAAAGAATTCACTTTTGGTGGAGTAAACACAGTTTGATGTAAAGATATGTTAGTAGGCCTTTTTACTTCTTAAAACAAAATATATATATATTTCTACTGAAATAGTTTTTAGTCAAATACTGTTTAAGTCTCAAATCCTTCCTATTTTTAATCTTTATGAAGAAAGGACTATACTGCCACATAATTTACACAGGAAAGTGAATCATAAAACCTTTTATAAAGAAAGCTTTAGAGAAAAAGCAATAAAAACACACTTATATAAAAGCTCATGCCAAACAATTTTTAGAGTAATTTTTAAAAATTAGTCATTTTTAAAAAATCAAAATCATGAGAAAAAATATATCAATGTAAGATACCTATGTTTCGTAGAATTTCAACAAGTTTTTCTCTTTTGGAGTACTGGCCAACTTGGAGAATGGTCTGCTGAACATCTCTACATGCTCCACCCACTTGTCCAACAGCAACAAACAAATAATTCGACTTTAAAAACTCCCCAGCCAACCTTAAAAGACAAAAGATTATTCCTTAACTTATCCTCTTCCATTAATACTCGTAATATGCACTGAATTTCTGCAAGTGTTACTCAATACTGGATTGTAACAACTATAATAAGATAAGGTAAATAACTTATGTCATCCAAGTACTAATTCCAAAGATCAGTATAAAATGTTAAGATTTTGTTAAATACTCAACAACTGTTAGTGAAAAAGTTTGTGTGAAATTATGGATACAGTAATTTCAAGTGGATGTGGTAGCCATGTAAAACTATATAAAATATGTATGCTTAAATATCAGACTACAACAAACAGGACTTTTTGTTAAAATCTGAAATGCAAGCCTAGGGCAAAAATTCTGTTCTTCACAAATGCTTTTATGTATATTATTTCTAGGAGTTAGTTTCTGATAACATTATTTGTTAAATTACTATACTTTGAACAATTATGGCAAACCAGATCTTAGGTCAGTGCTTTTCATGCTGTAACACATATAAAAAATGATATTATTTATAAAGTACAACTGAGCAAAAAAAATCAGACAAGAGGTGAAGGGCCTGGGGGCTGATGCTCACCCCAAAGGTTGAGGGTATCAGCATGTTGACACACACATAACTCACTGACAGCACACAATTAAGGTCTGCTTTAGATCATCCAGAAACACAGGGAAGGAGAGAAAGGGAACTGCCAATCAAAGAGTTGAGTTTTCTAGGATTAAGGAGAAGGTCTAAATCTATCATCAGTCCTCCTTTCTCCCAGTTAGCAGTCCCTTACTTTCTAGCTGCCTCCTAAAATATCATGAAAATAGTTCAAACTCAGCATTTCCAGAATTTTTTTTTTTTTAAAGATTTATTTATTTATTTGAGAGAGCGAGAATGAGAGAGAGTACATGAGAGGGGGGGAGGGTCAGAGGGAGAAGCAGGCTCCTCGCTGAGCAGGGAGCCCGATGCGGGACTCGATCCCGGGACTCCAGGACCATGACCTGAGCTGAAGGCAGTCGCTTAACCAACTGAGCCACCCAGGCGCCCGCATTTCCAGAATTTTAATAAATCATTGCTGCTTCTTTCTCCTTACCTGCTCTTACAATAAAAGAAAAAGAAAAGCTTCTTTTTGATATCCCTCCTTCTAGAGTCAAGCACCCTCTCAACCACAAATTTCAAAACCATCTGGAATTCTTTATTATCCATCATCCTTTTCATTCACTAAAACATTTAGTGAGTGTCTGTGTCAGGCACACATGGTGCAAGGTACTGGGAGTACAAGAATGGATATGATGTTCTCTGCCACTGAGATGCTCACATCAGCAAGACAAACATAGTTGTATAAAAAATAATTACTATATTTTAAGTATTTAACATTTTAATATTTGTATAATCACACATTAAATGTTTAAATATTTAATATATTTTAATTAATATTCTAGTTTTAATAATTAACATCTACTGAACACTTCCTATATTCCCAAAAATGTGCAAAGTGTTTAAAACAGTTTCACAAATACAGTGGCAGGAAATAGATGAAATGATGTGTATTTGGAAGAGCTTTCCAGTATGAAGCTGGATCTAAGCAGCAACAAGCAAGAAAATAGAACAGTGGTGATTAGGGAAAAGCATTCTGAGCAGAGAGAAAGAAGAAACAAGAACAGATAATGAGGAGAGACAGAATTTGGCCTGATCAGCCAATAGGAAATAGTTTTAATAGACAAGAAATACATGATTCCAAGTAATAAAGTAGGAGGTGAAGGAAAGATTACATCATGTGTAGAGTTTGAAAATGGTTAGTTTCTGGAGATGGGAAGACTTGGGAGGGTTTATCTTGAATAAATGTCTTAAAAAATCCAGATTTTACTTTGGAATCATTACTAACACAAAATTGAGATTAGAGTCCAGGGAGACAGGTTAGAAAGCCACTAACAATGAGCAGAAGGAAACTGAAAAGGACTTAAATTAAGGTGGGAAATAGAGAAGAAACTAACAGATTTGAAATGTTCTAGAGCTAACTACCGAAATGAGTATTTTTGAAGGGAAAAAGTTAAAGCAATATGAGGGAGGAATCAATAGGATTCAAAGGATTTTGGCTTAGAAAGACCATGCTGCCAACAAGGAAAACTGGCTGGGAAAGAGGGTATTGAAGAATAGCTTCCATTTTGGACATAATGGACATTAGTTACTAGTAATTAATCTAAGAAGAAAATATTTTTTTTTAAGATTTTATTTATTTGAGAGAGAGAGCATGAGTAGGGAGCAGGGAGAAAGGGAGAGGGAGAAGCAGATTCCCTGCTGAGCTGGGCAGGGAGCCCGATGTGGAGCTGGATCCCAGGACCCTGAGATCATGACCTAATCCGAAGGCAGACGCTTAACCAACTGAGCCACCCAGGCACCCTGAAGAAGATACTCTTAAAGAGTTAAAACCTCAAGTCTGGTGCTCAGGAAAGAGATTAGGGATAGAGATAATAAATCTGGGACAGTTACAGAAAAAAACATAAGCCACAGAAATGGATGCTGCAATGGGTTAGTGACATATGCAATGATAAAAGTGTACTTTCAACACAGCAATGGGCAACTTGTAACATTTGAAAGCAGAGAGTGAAGCAAGCGAGGAGTCTTCAGTAACTTAAGACTGTAAGCAACTTCAAGGTCAGGGCTTCTATTTTGTTTACCATATATCCCCAGGACTTATAATCAAATATGGCTCATAAAAAGCACTCAACAAATATTAGTGATGAGAGTACACATTAGTCATTTTGACTGGCCAATATCCAAATACCTTCCTATTTCAGGGTGAATCAAGAAACAGAGAGGCAACAGAATATTACCTGCTATTTAGGTAGGTAATTACCTACCCACTATTAATTGCCAAAGATGAAGACGAAATGCAGATACCACTTTTCAAATTTAAGACACCATTTAATATAAGAAACTATTATTTTATATACTACTAAGAAAGAAAAAAAATCCTAACTGATCAAATGCTTTATTATTTAGACGTTTTCCCCAATAAAGAGCTCTTTTTAACCTTACAGAGAGACTTTTTAAAACCTCTCTTAAGTAAACCAAATCGATAGCCAGCCCCACTATCAGATGACTTGTGAAGTGTCTGATCCCATTTAACACTCTATCAGACAGGAAGACACACTTTACAGCAAAAGAAGTAATGGAGCAGGCCCATAACCATAAGGTCTATAGGTCATATCATACCACTGAGTAAGGAAAGGATTAAGGTATAGGCAGGGAAAGATAGGGGGCCCCTGGCTAGGCTCTGAGACTATTCCTGGCTGGCAGAAGTGCTAAGACAGAGTGAACAAGGTATAAGGAAACAGACCACCCGGCCTTGGATGTTAGGGAGTATTCTTTGGCGGCTACAATGTATCACAGAAAATGACCAAGCCTCAAAGAATTAAGTCATTAAGGGGGTTATCAATAGTCCTTGCTCAAACCAAGATGACACAAGAATCTGAAGGACACAAGCTTCACAGTCAGTTCTCAATAAAAGACTGCCACTAAAAGCCCTCAGTGGCAACCCATTTGGGACCCCTCTCACTCTAGAGAGCTTTCTCTGTATCCTTACTTAATAAAACCCTATTGCTTTACTCTCTCCTTTGTTCGCGAGATTCATTCTTGGACCCTAGCTCTCTCGCTTCACCACAACATTCAGAAGCTGTCAGCCTGACAGAAAGTGGAACATCCACTTAAAGAACAGCTCACAGGCCAGCTTGGAAGTGTTTCTTTACAAAGGTAGCATATCATTCAGCAGGGCACAGTAACTTTCAATCAGAAATCTTTATATGGTGCATTCAGTCTGAAAGCCAAGGGGTACAAAGCAAGAGTGGCCCCCTTACCATCACTCCCAGTGACCCACATAGGAAATCTGTGTTTCCCATCCCCCTTAAGCTATAGATTCTGCAGGTTTGGAGGTCTTGGTTCCCAAAGAGCAAAAAGTTCTGTCACAGTCAACAGGAGGAGTCTTACTGAATTACGAGCTAAAGTTGCTTTCTGATCACTTCAGGCGCCTTGTGGCCAAGGGAGCAGCGAGCAGGAAGAAGAGTCACAATTCTAGAAGGGATGTGTCATCCTAATCTCAGAATTCACCAAGCCATATAGTATATATAGTAAGATATTCAATACGTGTCAACAATTGGTACATGAATTTTCTAAGAAAGGCCCAATTTTCCCAAGCTCTATAATTTTGGTTTGAAAAGAAGACATAAATATAAAAATAACTTCATTTAATAAGCACTTATTAAATCCTAGCTAGGTGCTGTGACACTAATGCAAAGCCAGGGATAAAGGCAAGAAACAATCAGATGAAAAATACAGTAACCTAATTAGGAGTACATCCACTTCTATGTTAAAATCTTCACGTAAAAAAAAACCCTCAAAAATAATATATTCGCATTGCTTTTCCTCTCATAAAAGCATTTATGTACAAAACAATTATTTTTAAGAAGGAAAAAAATGTTACCTTTGAATTTCTTCTGGAAAAGTTGCACTAAACATAAGGGTTTGACGCTGTTCCTTTGATGGCATTCCAGGGCAGGAAATTAACTTCTTCATTTCTGGTACAAAACCCATATCCAGCATGCGATCGGCTTCATCCAAAACTAAATATTTGACTTGTCTGAGACCAATCTTTAAGAATATTTTCAAGAGTTAGAGTAGAAAATGAATATTAATCAATATATTAAACTAAAATGTTCCTCACAACTCCAACTACTAATTCTTAAGCATGAAGATTAGAAATCAATGCATAAAATAATGAGAATTGGTATGCTTAGATAACACTAGTACTGTTTAAATATTGATGAACAATTCTTGATCTTCACTAGCATGTTAGCCACTAGCCATATATAGCTATTAAGTACTTGAACCACAGCTACTATGCCTAAAGAACGGAATTTTTTATTTTATATCATTTTTAAATTTGTATAGCCACATGTGACTACTGACTACCATATTGGACTACACAGATGTAGATCTTATTATCTGATAAAATCAGACTCTTTAATGTAAGGAAAAATTTCCTAACAGCATGACATATTCAAATGTCTTATAAGTGGTAAATTTAGCTCTAACACTCTAAACTCTTAATAAATTCGCCATTCTCTAATCACTTGGGAACAACTGAGAAACTTCTGTCACCTTCGCATGAATACTTAGCTGCTATAAGGAGAAGCAGACATTTTCAAGGAAAACAAATTAATTTGGTACAACCGTGTAAGTTGTTTAGTGAGAAATCAAGGTGGATTTCTCTGGATAGTCTGAATAAGTACCCAAAGAAAACTATCTTTATAAAGAAAGACCATGTTTTGAGTAATCCCTTCAGAGAAGAGTGTAAAAAAAAAAATGAGGTTCATCAAAGTGAACTTAAAGCACTGATTTACTGATGTGATAATGTGTTATGTGAATACCTAAAATAAATACATAAACCTAAATGTCTTTTTAAAGATTCAGAAATTTAACAATCATTCCTGTGCTTAAAGAGACAAATGCTAATAACCAGGCTTTCTTTCAGGAAGAAAAGATGTCATCACGACTTACATGAAACTAGATAGAAGCATTTACTCCATTTCTCCCAGTGTAGTGGAATATGGGATACAGACTTCAGTCAGATCCAGATTCTAACCGTAGCTCTATCACTAGAGCTAAGTGAGGGATTTTAAATAAATTACATAATTTCATTGTCTTCTCAAATACAAACTAGGAAATACTATTTATCTACTGTTGGAATTATTTTACTAATTATGTAAGAACGCATTCAAAGAATGCACTCCTGGGTGGCGCAGTCAGTTAAGTGTCCAACTCTTGGTTTTGGCTCAGGTTATGATTTCAGAATTGTGGGATTGAGCCCCGTGCTCAGCATAGAGTCTGCTTAAGACTGTCTTTCCCTCTCCCTCTACCCCTCCCACCCCATGCTCATGCCCTCTCTAAAATAAATAAATAAATCTTAAAAAAAGAATGCATTCAGAGAATCCTATGGGGGCCTAACATATGGTGCTCAAATAAACCCCTATCTCTTTGCATCACTTTCCCTTTCCCATTCAAAAAAAATTACTAATCAATCCACAGTTTTATTACCTCTCCAGGGCCTACCTTTTCTTTACCTATGATATCCATCAGTCTCCCAGGAGTAGCACATAATATATTACAGCCTTGTACTATTTGTCGAATTGAATGCCCCAACTGGGTTCCCCCATATATAACAACAGCTCTTACACAGGTCCTATTAACAAGAAAAATGCACGTTATTTTCTAGTTATGTGAAAAGCATACATTTGTTTCTAACAAGATATAAAAAGAAATCCATAAAGAAAAAACCTAACATATTCAACTACCTGAAAAAAATTAAATTCTTCCTAGGAAGAAGTTGAAAAGCAAATGACAAATGATGAAAAAAAAAAAACAAACCCTGCAATCTATCCAATAAAGGGCTCTTCAAAAACAATAGTAAATACAAATACCACCTCATAAAAATTGGCCAAAAACATGAACAAGTGGTTCATAAAAAATACAAATGGCTTTTAAACTTTTCTTTAAGGTCAACATTACTTCAAAAATGAAGACAAATGAAGACTCACACATTTTTCCTGAAGTGTAATAATACCACATTAGCCATGGTGTGGGCAAATTGGCACTCAAAAGGATAAACTTTCACAATTTTAATCTCTTTCACAATTTTAATCACTCTTAAAATTTAAAAACTTTTCTCTTGTCCCAATAAATTCACATGTACGAATTTACCCTTCAGTATGCCCTCACAAATGGAGAAAGATGACGTTACAGTAATATTCACTGCCAGCTTTATTTTTAGGATCAAAAGACTGAAAACTAAGCATCTAACAGTAGAAAAGTTCTAACTATAATCCAGTCATCCAAAGGGATACTGTGCATTCATAAAAAGAAAAGGGGTATAGTTCCAGATTAAGCATTATGTCCAACATTAACCATTAAAAAAAATAGAGTGACAACAGCTTAGTATGCTACCATTTGCTGAGAGGAGGATTAAAGTGCATACATGTGCACCAGTTATTTCTATACTAATTCATACAAAACTATTATGAGTAGGTGACTCTAAAGAGGAGAATTAAGTGCGGGGGTGGGGTAGTGAAGAGAACAGGACAATTTTATGTTTTGTTTTGTTTTTTAAGTTTATTTAAGTAATCTCTACATCCAACTTGGGGCTCAAACTCATGACCGTGAGAAAAGAGTTGCATGCTTGGGTCTCCTGGGTGGCTCAGTCAGTTAAGTGTCCGACTCATAATTTTGGCTCAGGTCATGATCTCATGGGTCGTGGAATCAAGCCCTGCATCAGGCTCGTACTGCTTGAGATTTCTCTCTCAAGTAAATAAATCTTAAAAAAAGAAAAAGAGTTGCATGCTCTACTGAATGAGCCAGCCAGGCACCCCAAAAACTTTGTTAATTAAATAAACTCATTACTTTAAACAGATTCTTTGCTTTCTCCTATTGCTAGGCCTAAATAAGGTATACATAAAAAATACTTATAACTTAGTAAATGCTAAGGATTCAGTAACCTAGTTATTACCATTATTATTCTAAATGTACCATAACTTAACCAGTCCTTGAATGACAGACATTTAGATACTTTTCAGTCTTCTGCCACAATGTTACAACAAATCTCCATGTACAAATATTCATTTTGTGCATGCATGTTATCTGAATTTACCATGCACATGTTTTTGTTTTTAAAAGAGAAAATATGTGTTATTTTTTACTTGACTTAAAAGCCTAAAAGCAACATAGTACACTGGCCTAAGCAATATATATCCACTTTTTCCAAAAAAAAATCTGTTAAGCTTGACATTAGATTTTTTAAAATTTTTTATTGTTATGTTAATCACCATACATTCATCATTAGTTTTAGTGTTCCATGATTCACTGTTTGTGCATAACACCCAATGCTCCATGCAGAACATGCCCTCTTTAATACCCATCACCAGGCTAACCCATCCTCCCATCCCCCTCCCCTCTAGAACTGTCAGTTTGTTTTTCAGAGTCCATTGTCTCTCATGGTTCGTCTCCCCCTCCAATTTCCCCCCCTTCATTCTTCCCCTCCTGCTATCTTCTTCTTCCTTTTTTTCTTAACATATATTGCATTATTTGTTTCAGAGGTACAGATCTGACATTAGATTTTTAATAACTTTAGTTTTTTCTTCTCATTTTAAAATAAACTGACTCAGGGGCACCTGGATGGCTCAGTTGGTTGAACATCTGACTCTTGATCTCAGCTCAGGTCTTGATCTCAAGGTCCTGAGTTCAAGCCCCACTCTGGGCTCCATGCCCAGCGTGGAGCCTACTTAAAAAAATAAAATGAACTAATTCACAGAAAATAAAATGTTAATAACAATTTCTACATAGAAAGCTCTAAAAAAAAAAAACTGCAAAAACAACACTAAGATCATATCAGATAAAGTGATAAATAACAAGGAAAATTTATTAAGCATTCCAAAAGTAGTTTAACCTCTTAATAAATGAAAAAAATGAAGATACCTGTGGTGATTATACACAAAATTCTTCCATATTCCTTCCTTTCTTCAAATATAGATCCTAACTCTCTTTCCCCTTAAGTGTGTGCAAGGCTGGCTGCATACATGTGCAACCTGTGCAGTCACATAGGGTCCCAAGGTAAGAAGAGCCCTTAGCTTGGTTTAATGCTCTCTATATGCTGTCTTAAAATTCATTAATAATTTTTGAGCAAAGGACCTTGCGTTTTCATTTTGCACTGGTTCCAGCAAATGACATAGTTGGTCCTGAGTATGGGGTAGATTTAGTAACTTGCTGAGTAATGAACACAATATGGCAGAAGTGACTGAGACTGTTTTAAAAGAGCCACTATAGCTTCCTCCTTGCCCCTTCTCAGTCATCACTCTAAGCAAGCCGGATGTCACTTCCTAAGGACAACCAAGGATCCTTACGGGAGCAGTACAGTCAAGCCTTCAGATGACTACAATTGTTAGCTGGTATCTTGTCTGCAGTCTTATAACAGACCTCAAGCCAGAAGCACTCAGCTAAACTGTTCCCCAATTCCTTATCCCCAGTAAATATTAGGTAATATTTATCATTTTGAGCAACTATGTTTTAGGTAATTTGTTAGGCAGCAATCAATACCAAATGTTGGCAGAATGTATAGTGAAACTGGCATTCTCATATACTGCTGATAGAAATATATATTGGTGAAAGCTATAAGGTCATACCCTTTAAGATTAAACTTGTAAAATCCTACTCTAAGGAAATAGTTAAGACATAAAAATAGAAAAACTTTATTTAGCAAGCTCTTCATTATAATTTTATTTATAGTAGCCCCAAACTAGAAACAACCTAAATGCCCCAAAATAGAGACATAAAATATGTACCCCTAAACAATCTTAAAATGATTAAAATTTGGGGTGATTATGATATAAGCATTTTCTATATTATGAAGTTACATGTGAACAGATTATTACTAGGAACACCCTAAGTGCATTAAACATGCATTCAAAACTACCAGTAAAAATACCATCAACATGTTCACTATTTTATCTTTCTACTTCTATTATCATCTGATTTTTAATATGCATGTTTTTTTAAAAATAAACATGCTTCTTTTAAAGATAAAAATAAACAGGGATTCCATAAAGAAGATTATGAAAAAGTACACTTCAATCAAGTAACACTAATTACATGACTGCACTGAGTTCTTCCCAAAATAAGTGAGAAAAATCTCTATAAAGAAAAGCTTGTTTTGAGTGGCATTCCAGATGTACATACCCAAAAGAAAACTTTCTGGCTTCCAGATAGATCTGATTGATTAATTCTCGAGTTGGTGCTACAATAATACACTCTGGTTCCTGCAGCTCTTTAAAACGACTGGCTGTTATTCCATCACGCATCATATGTGCCAAAATTGGCAAGAGAAAAGCTGCCTAGAAGTTGAATTACATAATTTACAAATTTATAATACATCATCCTTCTCCCTGTAGAAATAAACCTATTCCTTATTCCCTTACAGCTTCTAGATTCTTCTTCCACCTTGCTGGTAAATTTAAGATGAGAGAGGAAAACAATTTTTATTTCAGTGAGTTTTTAACACTTCAACTTTTGATAGATATATTTCAGTTATTTAAAAAGCATACCCACGAATTCTAAATACTTAACATAAACTTATTTATAGAGGGTAATGTACACATAACCTGATATAAATCACTGCATTTAGCAATTACTCTAAATGAATTCCTTTTGGAGTAGAGCTACAAATATCACAGAATGCATAACAAAGGTGGTACACAAACAGCAAAAATTGGGAAATCATTCATTTGGATTACTCACGCTTAGTGAAGTTAATGTGGCAAGAGTGCTAGAGTTTTCTCATTAAGCAAATTAGACAGTAAAATCTACCTCCAAAATCATGTGTAAGTCATTCATCAGCTGCTGTATTATACAACTCATTTATTATCCTTTCAATTCTACTACAGAGGCTGATTAAAGCTAAAATAGCATGAACCACAATTCTTTGATTCAGAAAGGATAGGCTTTAAGACTCATCTCAGGGAACCCTCTTTAACAGACAGACCCCAGAGGTAAGTCCTAAGACCAACCTGATCTCATCAGAGTTCTTTTAGATAACATAACCTGAAGTTACTTCATATTAAAGACCAGGTACAATGAATATTGCGATTTCTCATTCTTTTGACTCCAAAATTTTATCAGCTTTATTATGCAACTTATTTTCTCTCTTTCTCTGCATTTTATAACCTCTGGTGCTTTGACCCTCCATCATCCTGTTTTATTTATTTGAGGGGGGGAGGGGCAAAGACAGAGGGAGAGAAAGAAACCCAAGCAGGCTCCATGATCAGCATGGAGCTTGATGAGGGTCTCGATCTCACAACCGTGAGATCATGACCTGAACCAAAATCAAGAGTCAGACACTTAACTGACTGAGCTACCCAGGGCACCCCTTTTGTTTTAGACACTATCATCTTCCAGGAGGGGTTAAACAGTCTTAAAATGGACTAAACATCTATGAACTGCAATGCTACTCTAGAAATAGTTCAAAATTCTTTCTTTAGAAGTATACAAAACCCCCCTGGGGCGCCTGGGTGGCTCAGATGATTGAGTGTCTGCCTTTGGCTCAGGTCATGATCCTAGGGTCCTGGGATTGAGCCCCCCGCTTCTCCCTCTCCCTCTGCTGTTCCCCCTGCTTGTGCTCTCTCGATCAAATAAATAAATAAAATCTTTTAAAAAAAAGTATGCAAACCCCAATAAAACCAGATTTCAGAAGCAAAAAAAATTAGTTTTTTTATGTTATGTTAATCACCATACATTACATCATTAGTTTTTGATGTAGTGTTCCATGATTCATTGTTTGCGTATAACACCCAGTGCTCCATTCAGTACGTGCCCTCTTTAATACCCATTTTAACAGTTCACTGAAATCGTCAACCTTCCATCCAACAAAAAAGCCTCAAACTACTTGAGAAGAACCAAAGTTCAAAAACTATTAATAATTTGATTATGGGGCAGAATACATGTGAAAAAAAGGACTTACAGTCTTTCCAGACCCTGTCTGAGCACAAGCCATCAAATCTCGTCCTGCTAGTATAATAGGAATACTGTATTTTTGCACAGGAGTAAGCTTAGTATAACCAGCTTTAGCAATGTTGTTATTCAGTGTCTGACAGAGATTAGCTTCCTCAAAAGTCTAAAGAAAGGGGGGGAAGGGTATGATTAAATTCCATATTATCATATGCAGATCATTCCATAAACATATTTCATTTGGGTTAGTCTCAAGTTTTTGTTAATTCCACTTTATATACTAAGGTTACTTTATCAATATGCCCCCACTCAAAAGTACTATCTACAGCCTGTATATTATTACTTGACAGAATTAAAGAGCACCCTTATAGACACTAGTTCTAATGACATTTTTTCCTGGCCCCTTAAAACCTGTAAAATATAAATATCCTGATCAGTAACAATGGCCCATTAACAACAGGGGACTGTAGGAACCTCCCACTCCTCAGAATATCATTCTCCTAAGACAGACTTTCTCACATACTTAGGAAGCAGGAATCTTCAATCCCTGGGAAAAATATCCTTTTTAATAAGTTTAAATGAAGTTCTTATCCCAGTTTGGGAATGTGGGGATGAAATTTAATACTCTTTCAACATAGCCATTAATTCTACAAGTAGTATATGGTAGATGTGGTTCTTAATTTCTAACCTAAACCATTATCTGCTAAAAATAAAATTTCCATATTCGGTAATAACAATCTACAGAAATGAACCATATACGTGACAAAGTTTGCTTTATAGTCAATTCAGAAATGATTATCACACTGACCAGAATTGCTGGTGGCGCATCATGCCCAGATACTTCTACAAGAATAGTATCATATTTGTCAAAGTTGATGCCTGTCTGATAGTGTGCGAAGATGGAGTCCTCGTCCTCAGGTGGAGGTGGCGGGATGTAGGTCACCTTCGGTCCTTAGGATTCAAACAAAAGACAGAGCTTACATGACAAGGACCAGAAGAAAAGTGAGAGAGAAAAAAACTGAAAATCAAATTGTAAATACTGAAGAACTTCCCACTGTTTACCATTAAAATTCACTTCAAATTTAAAAAAAGGTTAACTCTGCTCTTATTTTTCATTTTTATTAAAATACAACAGACGTTCATATGGCTCATACAAAAATTAATATACCTTGAGTGTCACCACTTTCTCCTCCTTCAGCTTCTGACTTCCAATAATCTTAAAGGGAATCAAACCCAACAAAGAGATAAATATTTTTTTAATTGAAGGATGTAAGAACTTTCACTATAAAAATCAAATATCTATTCTAAAGTAAAACTTACTTTTTCCAGAGCCTGTTACTACTTCTTCATTTAAACCTTTGTAACCACCTAATTAAAGAAATCCATACTGATAATTAGTCAAGATACAAGGCTGTGCACATCTTTATTTTCATTGCTTGTCTTCAAAGAGAACAAATTCTAAAAATGGACAGACATCTTTAAAGTCCTTCATATGAATAAGACAAGATTAATAGAATCCTTAACAATTTTAAGTTTAATATTCAAAATGCTGATTTTATGTGGATGATACTGTTTTATGTTATCAGTTTTTGTTTAAGCTGCTCAGTCCCTTTCCTAGTTGCTATATTCCTCAGCAAAGGAATGTATTTTCTAAAATGAACTAAAAGTCCATCTGTATTGGGGGATACCACTACCATTCCCAGGTTGTAGGATTCAGCAGGACTCAGAATATAGTCATACTCACAGCTAGGATTTATTACAGTGAAAGGACAGGGAGCATGGGCAAAGGGAAAAAGGTGCATGGGGCAAAGTCCAGAGATAACCAGACACCAGCTTCCAAGAGTCCTCTCCCACTGGTGTCACACAGGATACACTTAATTTCCCTAGCAACAAGTTGTGACAACATGTTGGAAATGCTGCCTACCAGAGAAGCTCATTAGAGCCACTTTCTGCCTGGCACATACCAATATTCCAGATTCCTGAAAGAAAAGCTGGTATTAAAACTACATTGTTGTAAAAACACTCCAGGCACAGTAAGCCATTCGTAAACTAGTTAGGGTGGTGAGAACCCTCCCCAAATCCAATTTCCCAGATACCAGGAAAAAAAACAACCTTGTAAGCAGGACATTCAGAGAATAGCAGTCAGGGCTGTCATGTTAACTCTTTTCCATACACTACCTTCATGGTTTTAAATAACTAGTCCTCTATTGCACCACTTTCCGGTATTATCACAAAAAAGAATAAGGACTGCATTAGATTTGAAAATCTAACTAGATACATTTTCACATGTAAGCTCTCTTTCTTGTCTGAACGTCCACAGGTTTTGAAATCCTTTACCCAACAAGATTTGAACATTTGTAGATATGGTTTAACTAACCATTAATAACCTCTTTCTATAATGAAGAATCTAAGAATCAAGGTGGGGAAACAGAGGCAGTTCAAGGGAGTCGTCTCTTTGAATGCTCTCAGACTACTAATAATCACTGAGGATTTTTCAGAGACATCAAGTAAGTTTTATTATTTTCCTAGTCTGGAAAGCATTTTAATTTTTATATTATAACATTAAATTTTTACAACTCAAAAACATTTTCATAGTACAAAATCATGTATACTGAGCTTTCTTTATGCCTTATACCAAATCAAATAACTATCTCATAAGGAAAAAACATTGTTTTAATATAAGAACATGTACATACAGACATTTCAATCTTCAACATCTGCACAGCATCCCACTTTAGGGTGATATGATTTATTAAACCATTATTTATTGATATATTTTGTTGCTTTTCAGTTTTTATTTATTATAAATGAAGCTTTAGTGAACACCCTTGTGCATACATTGAGCAAATACATCTATGGTATATAATTCCTATAATAGAACTGTTATGCTGAGGAATATTAAATAACTCTCCAAAACAGGCTGAGCATATGTCTACTCCTCAAAATGTATAAAAGCAGTAACAGCTACCTTTAACGTCAAAAATGAAATTAGGATTACTATAATGTTAATTAACCATATATAGGAAAACCAAGTTAGAACTCACCTCGTCCACTTCCACTGCCACTTCTGCTTTGGTAAGTGTCACCATTACCTGTAATGCATTTTTTTTTTGCAGATTATTTAGAGAAAACACAGCTCACTTTTTTTTTTAAAACACAGCTCTCCTCCTTGAACACATAAACCATATAGCTATTTCTATTCAAATATTGAGTGCTAAGGATTCCTGGTCCTTTCATCCATCCATCTCTTAATTCTACATTTAATTTAAATCTTTTCCTCATTTGAACATTTTGTTTAAAGATTCCCCCCACCTTTTTAAAGAAAGTTTTAGATTTACAGAATAACTGAAGGAAAGGAACAGAGATTTCCCATACACCAGTAGCCTCCTGCCCCCACATTTGAACAGCCTCCCCCATTATCAATATCCCCCACCAATGTAGTACATTTGTTACAACTGATGAACCTAAGCTAACATGGCATAATCAAAGTTTACATGAGGGCTCACTCTTGGTGTACATTCTATGGGTTTGGACAAATACAAAATGACATGTATCCACCATTAATGTATCACAAAGTATTTTCACTGTCCTAAAAAAAATGTTCCATGCTATTCATCCCTCCCCACAACGACTGTCAACCACTGATCTTTTTACCCTTCTCCAGAGTTGTTTCTTTTCCAGAACATCATACAGTTGGAAATTATACAGTATGTAGCCCATTCAGATTGGCTTCTTTCATTTAGTAATATGCATTTAGGGTTCCTCCTTATCTTTTCATAGTTTGATAGCTCATTTCCTTTTGGTGTTCAATAATATTCTATTGTCTGAATGTACCAGTTTATCCACATTTGCACATTTTTATCAACAAATGTGGTGGGTTTTTTCTTTTTCTCCTCAAATCCCCTAACTCAGAGTTCTCTTTGAAACCACTACAAACTTCACTTTCCTTCCTCCAATTAAGGGTATACTTTACACCTCAAACTAACTGGTAGATAAGAGAGAAGAAATAATTCACAGTGCACAAATTTTCTAAGGAAGGCAAAGCTGCCCACGTATTTTTGCCTGCAGATCTAAAAAGCAGAGAAACTCATGAGCTAACCCAGTATACTTAAATGTATCTATTCAGTTACTAATTGTAGAGTTAAAAGCATTTATGAATTGTTAACATTCAATAAGAAATTCTATTTCTGGGGTGCCTGGGTGGCTCAGTTGGTTAAGCATCTGCCTTCCTCTCAGGTCATGATCCCAGGGTCCTGGGACCCAACCCCACAATGGGCTCTCTGCTCAGCAGGGAGTCTGCTTCTCCCTCTGCCTCTCCCCCCAGCTCATGCTTACACTATCTCTCTCTCTCTCTGAAATAAATAAATCTTTAAAAAAAAAAAAAAGGAAAAAAGAAAGAAAGAAAAATTCTATTTCTCACCTGCGCCACTTAATGCTGGTCTTCTAGAACCAAAAAAGCCACCAGTGCGCTGTGTCCCCTCATCTTGTTCATATGCACTATCTATATTTATACATAATAAAATGAGATTATGTTACTTTTAAGAAGTTTTAAAATCATACAGTATAGAGAAGAAAATCAAGTCACAGTGCCAGAAGTTAAATATGTGAGGCAAAATAGTTTAAATTTTAAAGGAATCACCATGAGCAATTTTTCAAAGTACCATACAAAGGATTTCTCCACAAATCATTTCCTTTAATTACAAATTACTTCCTCAAAGTTTTTATTTTATTAAAATTATTTTATAAAAGCAGTTAGGGCCAATGCTGTTAAAATATCATATAAGCAAAAGTTAAATAACCTCCAAAAAGTAAACTGTTAACTACCCCAGAAACTTCACATTGCATCATCTCATTACTTATTCTCCAGAATAGCACCCCCTTGCTCCCACTGTTGCCAGATCAAACCTTCCAAGTCCTGAACACTTTTTTAAAAGTGACAATTCACTAATCTCCTATTTATTAAATCATTATTACAGATTTAATTTTAACTTCCAAAACCACTAATCTATCCTCTTCCATTAAGAGACAAATGCAATCCAACAGTGACTTCTGAAGTCAATACCCCTAGCTCCAAGAAATGATGGCTGGAGTAATTTAAGGTAGAAAGCTACATTAGTGAAAGAAGGTATATTGGCGGGGGGGGGGGGAGAACTTTAGAGAAGGCCACCTCTTTCTAAGGTTGGCTGTCATTATCAAGGCTCTAAAACACTTAGAAGTAGTAAATAAGATTAAAGAGCTGAGTCACACAAACTTCTAGAAAGATTCATGTATTCCAACTAACAAGTATGCAATTAGATATGTGTCTAAAAAAATAATGTTATATACAATGTAGGTGATTATGTACCAGTCACTCTGCTAAGCTGTTCTCATATAATCCTCTCAACAACCTTATGTATGAAAAGGAAATGATGAAAAATAAAACTTAACAGATAAAGCACACTATTTGCAAGTCACTACTAACTTGGACTTCCTAGACCAAATCCTCCACGGCAACCTCGGAAACTACCTCTTCCACCTCTTCTGGATGACCCTGAAGCTTCTGAATCATTTCCATCTTGATAGCCTATAATATTAAAACACACACACAAGAACAATACAAAACAACAACAAAAAAATCTTGGAGAAATGGTGGCCAAATTTAATTTAAGCCTTGTATAATTTAATGACTTTACATATTTTAAGGCATTAACAGTTACTAAAAAAGAAATGCCATATTTGAACTATAAATGTTCAACTTTACTAACATAAACAGACATAGCTACAATTAAAAAAAACAAACACTGCTTGCTTTGAGAATCAAAACTAAAAATGACTAGGGGTGGCTGGCTGGCTTAGTTGGTAGAATACATGACTCTTGGTTTCAGGGTCTTGAGTTTAAGACCATGTTGGCGGTAGAGTTTACTTAAGAAAAAAAAAACTAAAACTAAAAATTACTAAAAGAAAAAGTTTCACTTGTAAAACAATGAAAGTTGCCACGACTGCATCATTAGCAAGATCTCTAAAATGCAGAGAAGGATTAGATAAATCTAGGCTTGTATTTGTTCCTTATAGAAAATAGTAAAACATCTTACTCAAAGCACAGACATAAAAGCATATATAAAGTCTGATTTCCTGCTATAAATAACATATTAATTCAACTGAATACCAAAAATCAGTATTAACAGTTCAAGTAAAATTTGATCCCACCTAGAGCAGAACGAGATCAAATCAAAACCAAAATGTCAACTGGGCAGAAATAAAGAGAGTGAGATTTAGTTTATGAACTTGCCACTATTTACACCCAAAGAAACTGACCAATAAAGGTAAAAATTCTCTATATATTTCTTGATATTGAATTATATGTCTTTTCAAAACCTATTTATAAAATAGGGCAGAGTTAATTCAAGGTAGATTCAGTGTTATACATCTACTACCTAAAACTTACAGATCCTCAAACTGGCAATAATCTACCAATAATTACATTTACATTTTAATTCTAAATTATTTATTTGTGCCTCTTTATCTTTGAATAAGCCTTGTTGGGGTTTATCTCTTTTCAAGAAACAGTTTCTTTCTGATCTGCTTCTTTTTAAGGTATGTTACTTTGGTGTATGCACATGAATAACTAAAATATATAAAACATATATACAAGTTTAAAATGTAATAAATGAAAACCTATGGACCCACACTACCCAGCTTAAAACTAAGAATGTTCCCAATACCTCTGAAACCCGTGGATAGTCTTTTGCCCTGTAAAATTCCCCCCCGCTTTCTCAACCAATATCCTGAATTGTTTTTCATTTCCTTGCTCTTATTTTAATTCTTACCAACTATGTACATAACTTTTTGCAATGTATTGTTTAGTTTTGTGTTTGAGCTTTATGTAACAGAATCATATAGAATATATTCTTTACCTTGCTTCTTTAATCCATCTTTGTTTCTGCTGATGTGTGAAAATGTACTTCATTTTTACTGCTTAATAACATTCCACTGTATCTGTTTCATTCATGTCTATTATCTTTCTAACTTCCTTCTACTGAGTTTTTAATTAAGTTGAACACTGAGCTCACTAATTTCTTTTCTACTACATACATTTAAGATTGTAAACTTTCCTCAAAAAGTTAGCTGCTTTAGCTGTATCCCTTAAGTTTCCATGTTTTAATGTCCATTCAGGTCTAAATACCTTATTATTGCCAGATGAATTTTAATTCATAAATTGATAAATTCAGTTTCCAAATCACAATGGTTAGGCTTATCATTACGGATTTCTACTTTCATGAAACTTTAACAAGAGGACACAGTTTGTGATAAATTCTGCAGTATATTTGGGACTTCATTTTGGCCTTAATAGATGGTAAAATTGTGTGTATTTTCTATATGCTGCAGAAGAATGTGTAATTTATAATATGGGGTTTACTATTCCAAACAGAAATATTACATCAAGCTTAATAACTGGTATTCAAAACTTCTATAGTCTCCATAGTCTTAATCATTTCTGGTCTGCTCATTCTTTTCTTTTTTTTTAAGATTTTATTTATTTATTTATTAGAAAGCAAGAGAGAGAGAAATAGCATGAGAGGGGAGAGGGTCAGAGGGAGAAGCGAGCTCCCCACTGAGCCGGGAGCCTGATGCGGAACTCGATCCCAGGACTCCGGGATCATGACCTGAGCTGAAGGCAGTCGCTTAACCAACTGAGCTACTCAGGTGCCCCATCTGGTCTGCTCATTCTATCAATTTTCTAAGGGGAAATTAGTGGTGGGGGGGGGGCACCTGAATGACTCAGTGGTTCAGCTCAGGTCATGATCTCAGGTTCCTGCAATCAAGCCCCATGTGGGGCTCCCTGCTCAGCAGGAAGCCTGCTTCTCTCTCTCCCTCTGCCCCACCTCCTGCTCATGCTCTCCCTTTCTCTTCCTAATAAATAAAATCTTGAAAAAAAAAATCCCATGATGAGTGGTTTAAAATTTGCAAATTTTTCCATATAATTATGTCTACTTTTGCTTTATATACTTAAGAATATCTTGTTAGATTTCAAACCATGTTCCGAACTGTAATATCTTCCCAGTGAACATGACTTTTATCATTAAGTAATTATTTCTTTATTCCTAATATATCTGCTTTAGAGTCTATTTTGTCTCCTATACTTCTATTGGGGTTAATATTAAACTGACATTTTTTCTCTTTATTTTCAACTCTGCATTGACATACGTTTACTGTTAATATATATTATGATTACTAATGTATCAATTTCCTACTTCAATCATCCTATTTTGTGTTTTCCCTTCCCCGATTTTTCAATGTTTTTTTGTTTTCCTTTCTGTCCTTCTATTGATTTCCCAAACGCTATATTTTATGCTTTTCCTGATATCCTTCAATTTCAGCATGAATATTTAAGAAGTATTTATTTTCAACCTTGTCTCCTTCCTCAAAGTCCTGGCCTTCTATCCTATTGGATTTCCTCCACTAGTAAGTTATACATTATATTTTACCATACCAATTTTACCATTTTTAAGAAATTCTGAAATTAGTTTCAATCTGTTCTCTTTCCTACTGAGCTGACAAAGAACTTAAGTCTTTTCATTTGCTAGTATTTTAGTTCTTTCTTATTTCTAAAACCCCTAAATTAATGACATTATTACTGTCCTCTAAAGCCAATACTTATTTAGGTTTACCAATATGTTTACCAATTTTAAAATGTGTATTTATTTAGTTATGCTCATCATTGCTTCCTACTTCTTGTTGCATTCAGTTTCCTTCTTGTTAATATACATGATTCAGTAGTTCTTTCCTCAGTGGCCTGACAGTACTCAATACCATCTTTATCTAAATGGTGTTATTTCTCTCTGACACCTAAATTATCTGGATATAGCAGTTTCGATTCAGAACTATTCTCCCTCAGGATTCTACATTCTACTCTATTATGTTCTCTACTTTTATTGGAAAAAAAAAAAAAAAAGTTCTGCTGCCAATCTTTTGTTCTTTTATATGTGGGTCTTTTTCTGTTAGCTCTAAATATTTTTATCTTTGTAATTTTGCAACGTCAATACACATATAAGAGTGTGAATTTTTTTAAATTTGCTCATGATTCTTGTTCCTTCTTAACTCTGGAAAAGTTTCTCAACTATTCTCTGAATAGTTTTCTTTTCCCTCTCTCTCCTCCTCCCATTTTCTCTGTTCTCTTCTCAGGAGATATTTAGACATATGTTGGAATAACAGAGCTTCTTATTCTGTCTTCTGTAACTGTTAAATGCTTTCATGTTTTCCATTCCCAAATTTAGAGAATTTCCTCAGATCTATCTTTGGATTCACTTATTCTACTCATCTTTGTTTAATCTGTTTAATCTATTCACTACTGCTTTCTGTAAATTCAATTTGGTTTCTTTTCCAAACTAGCTTCTCTACGGAGCAAATGACTACATAATGACTCAGTACCTCTAGTATCTATAGCTTAATAATTCCATACACAGGAGAAACACAAACATTTAAATGAACATGCTCTTTTTTTCCATAGCTGATGCCAGTTTCTAGTTATGTAAGAAGTCTTATAACTAGAGGTGAAAAGAACATGAAGTTATACAGAATTTAAAAGTCTGAATGACTTTCTTGTTAGAAAGTAGGGACAGAAACTCTACGTATCCTACATGGTGTTAAAAATAATTTGTTTTTAAATAAATAGTTTAAATGGTAAGTAAAACACTATAAAAGTTAAAATGAATGAACTAGATCCAAAAAAAAGGTCACAAAAAAGTGGGGGGTGCCTGGCTGGCTGAGTTGGTAGAGCATGCCACTCTTGACCTCAGAGTTTTAAGTCTGAGACCCTCAATGGGTGTAGAGATTACTTAAAAGTAAAATCTTTTATTAAAAAATCACAAAAAGATAGGTCTAATAAACTTTTATAAAAGTATGAATAGGAAGTATACACTACACACCAATGTTTAAAAAAGTTACCTCTGGGAAAAAGGAGATATAAAATACAAAGGGAAGATGGGTCTTCTAATAATTATGTAATTTTTTTTCTATATTTGAAGTATAAATGACAAAATGTTCCTGTTAAATCCAGATAGTGGTATGCAAGTGTTTGTAATAGAATATTCTCTGCTTTTCTGAGTTTTTGAAATATTTCAAAATTTACCACTTTAAATGTCACTTTTCATAAAATAACATTAATATATTTTTAAAGGTGACATTAGTCCTTCCATGAATTCTGCATTTCATAAGGGACAGGTGACAATCTCTTGCAGCCTTTTAAAGATGTTTGGTAACAATCTTCAGAAAGGAGTAAGTTTATAAATCATTTAAATTTTGTGTATAAGAAATATGAACATCTTTTCTTCATTTAAAAAAGTACTTACCATAAATTTAGCGAGGTCACTCAACCTTCAATATACAAAATTCAATTTTATTTCTATATACTAGCAAACAAAATGAAAATTTTTAAATGATATGGATCACTGACATCAGCAAAAATGGCAAAGTAAGAAACTCCGAATTCTGCTACTCCAAAAAATAAAATGCACAAAAACTGTCAGAATTAACTTTCTAAAATGAAAATTAATCAAACTTGCAGTAACCCAGAGAATATTTTTTAAGCTGATTCTAAGAACAGTGAACTCTGTGGCATATTTCAACTTACTTCAGTCCCGTCTCCTGGCAATTCCACTTCTAGGCATACAGTCAAAAGGTGCAAAGACAAGGACTCAAACAGATAAATACATATGAATGTTCATAGAAGCATTATTCACAATAGCCAAAGTAAGTAAAAACCCAAAGTTCATCAATAGATGAATGGGTAAAATGTGGTATTATACACACAATGGATAATTATTCAGCCATAAAAAGAAATGTACTTTGTTCAGATACATGCTACATGAACAAACACTGAAAACATTATGCTAAGTGAATTAAGCCAGACACAAAAGGGCAAATGTTGTATGATTCCACTTGTATGAAATATCTAGAATAGAGGCAAATTCAAAAAAGAATACAGAATAGAGTTTACCAGAAACTCAGGGGAAGAAGATAAGGGGATGTACTATATAATGGATATAGATTTCTGCTTAGGTTTCTGCTTTCAGTTTTGGAAACGGATAGTGGTGACAATTGCGTAACACTGTAAATATACTTAATGCCACTTACAGTTAAATATAATTAAAATGGCAGATTTTATGTCATAGTTATTTTACCACAAAAAAGGAGCAGAAAATTTCTCAAATTAGATGAAAAATATAAATTCACACATCCAAGAAGCTTAACCAACTCCCAGTGGGATAAATTTAAAGAGATTTACACCTCCACCCTATCAATATAAAACAAGAACAAATGGTGCTAGGACAACTAGATATTCACATGCAAAAGAATAAAGTTGGACCCCTCCCTCACACCATATATAAAAATGAAATTAAAATGGATCAAAGAGCAAAACAATAAAATTATTAGAAGGAAACAGGTGAAAATCTGCATGACCTTTTAATAGGCAAAGGTTTTCTAGATATGACACCAAACGCACAACCAACAAATGAAAAAATAGATAAACCAGACAGCATCTAAATTTAAAACTTCTGTGCTTCAGAGGACACCAAGAAAATAAAAAGGTAACACAAAGAAAGGAGAATATATCTACAAATTGTCTTTCCAATAGCACATGTACCAAGACACAAAGAATTCTTTAAACAATAAAAAGACAACACAGTTTTTTAAATAAGCCAATGATCTAGAAAGACCTTTCTCCAAAAAGATATACAAATAGCCAATACACACGGGAAAAGCTGTTCAACATAATAGTCATCAGGAAACCCAAATCAAAATGACAATGAGATACCATTTTACACCCACACGGATCACAACCACCAAGAAGACACACAATAACAAAGTCTGGTAAGGATGCAGAGAAACTGGGATATTCCTGCATTGTTGGAAGAAGCTAAATTGGGGCAGCTGCTGTGGAAAACAACTTGGCAGTTTTACTCCTAGGTATATGCACCAGAAAAATTAAAACATATGTTCACATAAAACTTGTACACAAAGGTTGATAGCAGTATTAATCATAATAGCCCAAAAGTAGAAACAACCCAATAATCAATCAACTGATGAATAAACAGAATATGGTACAGCTACACAGTGAAATATTACTTAGCCATTACAAGTAATTAAGTACCATCACATGCTACAACATGGACAAACTATGAGATCATCCTAAGTGAAAGAACATACAAAAGATCACATATTACATAATTCCATTTATATGAAATGTCCAGAATCAGCAAATCCATAGCTACAGAAAGTCGATTAATGGTTGCCAAAGGATGGAGATAAGAGAGAAATGGAACTAACTGCTAATAGGCACAAGATTTTGGGTGGGGGAGAAAGAAAATGTTCAGGAATTAAATAGTGATGATGGGCATACAATATAGTGAGTATATTTAAAACTATTGAAGTATACACTCTAAAATGGTGAAACTGTTATATGGAGTATTAGATAAATAAGCATATGCAACACAAAATATCCAATACTAATGTAAAGAAAGACGTGTAATGACTCTCTAGTGAAAAGTGCAACACATAGCTAGGAAAAACTAAAGACCTACTTAAAAAGGGATATTCACGGATTGAAAGGCTCAATATTGTAAAAATGGTCAATCTCCTCAAATTCAATGCAATCCCCAAAATATCCCATTAGGTTTTTTCCAGGAAATTGATAAACTGCTTCTAAAAATCACATGCAAATGCAAAGAACTAAGAATAACCCAAGTAATACTGAAGAACAATAAACTTGGAAGACTTACACTACCAGATATTAGGATCTATTATGAAATTGTAGTAATTAGGCTATATAGCAACGGTGCAAAGATACAGAAACTGACCAAAGGAAAGGAACCACGCCCAGGAATAGTTCCACATATATACTGTCACCTGATTTAGGATAAAGAAGTCCTTGTAGTATAGAGTGCAAAGTCTTTTAGTAAGTGATAAGGAATCAACTGGATACTCTTATGGGGAAAAAATGTACCATGATCCCTATCTTACATCATATACAAAAATAAAGCCCAGATGAATTACAATCTGAATGTACAAGTTAAAAAGATAAAATTTTATTTTTTTCTTTTTCTTTTTCGTTTTTTATTTTATTATGTTATGTTAATCACCATACATTACATCATTAGTGTCTGAGGTAGTGTGTTCCATGATTCATTGTTTGTGTATAACACCCAGTGCTCCATGCAGTACGTGCCCTCTTTAATACCCATCACCAGGCTAACCCATCCTCCCACCCCCTCCCCTCTAGAACCCTCAGTTTTTTTCTCAGAATCCATAGTCTCTCATGGTTCATCTCCCCCTCCGATTTCCCCCCCTTCATTTTCCCTTCCAAAAGATAAAATTAAAAAAAAAAAAAATAGGAGAGACTATCTTCATGACTTAAGAGGAAGCAAAGAGACTCCCAATATAAATGTTATCCAGGAGTTACTTTTACTATTCTTGCAAATTTTCTGTAAGTTTTAAATTATTTGCCAATGAAAAGTTAACAACAGACACCCAGCAGAAAAGATGGCAAAAGAATGGAATCAGCACTACACAAAAGATGATGTACAAATGGCCAGTAAACTTATGAAGCACTGGACATTTCATTAGTCCATCAAGGAAAGGCAAATTAAAACCACAATAAGATATACTACCACATACTCGGCAGAATGGTTAAACTTTAAAGAAAAAGAAAATACCAAATATTGGTGAGGATGTGGGAGTATACCTTAGTGTATCTATCTTGAAAAGATTTCACAACAGCTATTAAAGCAAAAAATATACAAAATCCATGAGGCATCAATTTTACTTCTGAATATATATCAATGGCACCAAAAGAAATGTACTAGAATGTCCACAGCAGCTGCTTCAAAACAGCTTAAAGCTGGAAGACATCCAAACAGCATCATTAGCGTAAGAGTAGAACCAGAGAGCCTATATAGCAATGGTAATGATCTACAACTGCAACCAACACTATAAATGCATCTCACAAATACATTAAGCAGAAGATGGACACAAAAGAGTTGTATGTTGTATGATTCCACCATTTATATCAAGTACAAAAACAGAAAATTAACCTATGCTGCTAAAAGTCAGAATAGAAGTTAACCATGGAATGGGACTGAAAGAAATGAGTGCCATTTGTCTATTTGGCTATTTGTGTGAAAGAAATGAGCATAAAAGGGACTTCCAGAGGCGCCAGTAATTTCTATTTCTTGATCTGGATGCTTGTGAACACAAAAAACCCCGGTGTGTTCAGTTAGTGAAATATCACTGAGCTATACAGGTACAACGCATGCACATGTCTGGTGCTATATCAAGTCATATTTCAATATAAACTTAAATATGCTTATATTTATGCACATCTGTTATTTACTGAGTGACTGCCATGTGCAAATTTCCTACCTTCAAATGTATACAGCTAAAGAGAACAGCAATCAGGATATGCAAAAATGACTGTTTCCCTGCTAGTCACCCTGTATTAGTCAATAAGCCACGATCAAGCACATAGACCTGCAACTGGCTTTTGACTGCCTCACTTAAACATGAATTAGATTAATTTAAAGAAAACACTGAGGAAGATAGATATTCACTGTTCTGCAGAAAACAACCAAACGTTTAAAACTAAAAGCAATGTTTCAAGAACATTAAGTGCTAAAAATTGCTTGTTAAAGAGGGAAAAAATGCAATTTTAAAAGATGAGTCTGGCTTTTTCTTATAGCTAAATTTCCTCCTCATCATTACATGCCCCCCTGCAATTATCATTAAAAAACCCTCAATTTATGAGACAAATAGCCAAACCTCCTTCACCACCAAATTCCTCCCCACCTCACTTCCCTAAGAATGCTATAGTGAAGTCCCCACAAGTCCTATCAGCACTAAGAAGGGCCTGGTATTCAATGGGCTAACTATCTAATGGGCAAAGGAAAATGATGTTCCCAAGTTACTGTAAAAACACTGATGTATCTTGATTATCATATAGTTCCTAAGAATAAACTTTTATCATAAGCAGATTCGCACAACTTTAACAATTTTATAAGTTCACTATGTTTTTTGTGGGTTTTACTGTTGTTATTTTAACATGTCTACCCACAGGTTATCAAGAATTAAATATGGTGGGGGGGCCTAGATGGCTCAGTCATTAAGTGTCTGCCTTCGGCTCAGGTCATGGTCCCAGGGTCCTGGAATCGAGCCCCACATGGGGCTCCCTGCTCAGCGGGAGCCTGCTTCTTCCTCTCCCACTCCCCTGCTTGTGCTCTCTCTCTCGCTGTCTCTCTCTCTGTGAAATAAAATCTTAAAAAAAAAAAGAATTCAATACTGTAATGTTTATACCATCTCATCTCAACTTTATTAGAGGCAGGATTAGCAGAGTATGGTAGAGCACTGCCAGACCTAAACAAAAAATAATCTACAATTTCTTCACTCTCCCATATATCCAAATATTCTATTCAGAGACAAAGACATCCCAGTTCATAGATATTGTGACTGACCAGAACTCACAGTCCCTATTCTGTACTTCATAGCACATTCTGGAGATCTTTGGGGGGAAAAAAAAATCCAGTGACATTAGAAAGTGTAAGTACAAATCGTTCCAAAATGTGGTCCTTACCGCCTCTCTTGGAAAACCCTCTGTTCCGTGTCTGATTATCTTCACAGTCATTATTAGATTCTTGAATAAAAATTTAACATGTGAATAGCATCTAAATAATTAACTTTAAAGTTGTAATATCTAAAGAATAGCACTATCACAGGATAAGTTAGTGAGAAAAATAAGTATTTTTAAGTTAAAATATGAACATTTTAATTCTTGAAATAATTTTAGCAACAGAAATATAAAGACATTATTCAGTCAATTCCCTATAAATCATTTAACATACCTAAATGTTAAGTGTATAACTGAGAATTCACTATTTCCCAAGTGCTACGCACAAGCCGAAGAAGAAGAATTTCATCAATACTGGTATGACTAAAAATGGTTTCAGAAATACCTAGACTATTAAAATAGTCAAGTGGTTCTTAAATGTAGGCCATCGGCCACTAGAAATACATGACTATTCTTTTTATAATAATATTTCTGTAATTTGTCTTTCTTACTGTATCTCAGACATTAGTGGATTTTTTTAAACATATGCAAATTTTTCCCCAATCATCCTAATGAAACAATTGGGGGATATCTTGGCTTTTCTGTTTTTAAGACAATATCAAGTAACATTACCAGTTTCTCAACAATGGAATGAGGATCACTACACTGAAGGCTGCCTAAGAATTAGCTGGAAGGTTTTTTAAAAATAAATTCCTAGAAAAAAATTAAATAGATAGATCCCTAGAATCCAGCCCCAGAGATGTTTATTTTTTTAAAAGTATAGAGAGCAACAAATGAGTAATTTTTAAAAATTTAAAAATGTTACTAATATGACTTGAATAACTTTAAGCTTTCTAGAAGATTTCAACAAAGCCACATCTGGGAAATACAGAAATGATTTCAAGGGACCTTTGTACATGTCATTAAATGTTTAAAATCTGAGAACTTTAAAAGTCATAGTAATGACATCAAGTGGCTAGACCGCTTAGAAGCTATGAGTTAAGTTCCTGCGCAAAAGTACTAATCTACTTAACAACTAATATTGTTTTTTAAGAAATAACCCAGAGCTCTTATTGCAGGCTCCTACTTGAAATGAAGTCAACAACTACTAAATATTCCTAAAGAGTCATTCATCTGATATCAAGACAATTATTTGGGAAACAGGATTTAATACTACAAGGGAGCTTAGCAGGAAGGAAAGAATTTTGAAAAGAAGGTTGCTGGCCCTGGAATAATGAGGACAACTAACATTTATTGCCTTATGTAAGAAAAACCTATAAATTAATTTGAGACCTGACAAGGACAAAGAGATCTCACATTTAATTTTGTCCAGTTATTCCCCTAAAACAAACCTATATTTTGACCACACTAGGAATTAAAATAGGCTAATGACATTGGGAGAAGTTGGGTGATGAGTACAATTACATTAGGAAAGGGGTGAAGGAAACTCTCTGTACTATTTTTCTAACTTGTAATGAGTCTTATACTCTTTCGAAATGTAGTTATTGGAAAAAAATCTGTAGAGTTAGGAAATAAAGCCAAGCACCAACAAAAAAGAGATACTATCCCAAGATTAGCTACAACCACATTACATTACATAAAAATTAGTTACAGAAAGTATATAAAATATATATAACATGTATAAAGTATAAATATTTAAAAATATAAATAACAATATGATACATTAATTATATTAAATATATATTTAGTACATAAATATATTAGGTATCTAATATAAGTATATATTCATATATGTTATATAATAATAGTAATAACACATTTAGAATTCAGTATGGTCTAGCACTGTTCTAAATGAGTAACATGTACTAACTTTTTAAATCTTCACAAAAACCTTGTGAAGTGGGTATTATCCTCTTTTATAAATAGAAAAAATGAAATACAGAAGTTAAATATGTTTTTTCAAGATAATACAACTGAGAGGAGACTCTGGGTCTCAAACCTAGGGTGTCCAAATCCAAAATCAACAGTCCTTATCACTAACTATACCAGATGGAGGAAACTAGACTGCAGGGACAATAACAACCACAAAAGATGCTATTTGTGTGCAGAATAAAAGCTTCTATCATGATATCAAAATCGGTTTCTGGGCTTGCCAATAACAATTTTAAGAATGAAAGAATTCAATCCATATATATAAAGAGAAATATACATATAGAAAATAGACCAAGGGAAGAAAGCAAACTTTTGGAGGAAAGTTCTCTCAGGTGCCATGAGAAACTAGAATTTGTGCTCAAAAGTGATCTGGTCTACCACTGGTAGGAGTCAACTGGGGAAGGTCTTGGCTAAGTGAAAATGATCTTGAATATTCACTGATTTTTAAAAAGGGAGATTAGGTAAAATAGAAATGGAAAAGAAAAAAAATGGTCATTTTTTTTCTTCTGTTAAATATTTGTTCTATGTTATGTACATTTTCATTTGAATAAAATGAAAAAAGCACAGAAAATCAGGGAGAATGAGACTAACAATACTTAGGGAAAACAGTTTTAGTAGATATATTAAAACCCCATATAATTCCAAAGGGTTTTTTTTTTAAGATTTTATTTATTTATTTGAGAGAGAGAGAATGAGAGAGAGAGAGAGAGAGCACATGAGAGGGGGGAGGGTCAGAGGGAGAAGCAGACCCCCGCAGAGCAGGGAGCCCGACACGGGACTCGATCCCGGGACTCCAGGATCATGACCCGAGCCGAAGGCAATTGCCCAACCAACTGAGCCACCCAGGCACCCTAATTCCAAAGGGTTTTAAGGTGATCAGTCTAAGCTTGGTTTTGATTTTGAGAATCACTATTAAGAGTATAATGAAATTAAGACTCAAATATTTAATGAAGATAGATGGCATTTACTGTTTACCATGAATGTGTCTGGTATTGAATTTCATATTTTCATACACATTTTCATTAAGTCTGCCTAACAACCTATAATAGAGATGTCCTCCATTCTGCAGAATAGCAAACTGTGGCTCTGAGAAATTAAGCAACTAGCTCTAAGTCATTCAACTAGGGGGTCGCAGAGCAGGGACAGGAAACAAAGTCTGCAACTCCAAAGTTGTATTATGTTATTAAGATTCCACAGATAAGGGCGCCTGGGTGGCTTTGTCAGTTAAGCGTCCAACTCTTGATTTCAGCCTAGGTGATGATCTCAGGGTTCTGAGATGTAGCCCCAAGTGGGCTCAGCACTTGTCATGGAGCCTGCTTAAGATTCTCTCTCTTTCCCTCTGCCCCTACCCTCTCCTCTCTAAAAAGAAAAAAGATTCCACAGATAAATGATGACCAAACAAAAAGGCATCAGAGTCACCAGGGATGCTTTTTAATACAGGTTCCAAGGCCTCACCCAAATCTACTTAATCAGGTTCTCCTAGGAAAGCACTATTAATTACTGTAATCTATATTCTGGTAACATTACTCTATTCACATCATCCTCTGGTATTCCTCCAAACCAGTTTGTCAGTACCTTTGACAGAAATGTCTTGATTTCAGTAGTCATCCACATTCTCAAGAATCTTTTTCCACTGTCAAGAATTATGTTAGTCTGAATAGGGACCTGCATGTCCCAAACTGCACGTATATATGGACATGGAGTTTTGATTCTTGACATGTTCTTTCCATTATCTACTTTTTCTTAAGGTAGCAAACCATTCAAAAGTTGCACCTCATAGATTAAGGCAGGCTGAGAAAGGTCAAACTAGGATGCCTGAATTCTTGGTTAAGGCTCTGGCAACAGCTGCTTTATAAAACTGAGTTTAAATAAATTAGAACTGAAAAAGACTATGACACTTAATCTTAGTTTCTCTTTAGCATGTACACTGAACATTAAATTTTAAAAGCCACTAGAGAAAACACTGAACTTACCTCTCCAGAAACCAGAGCTATCACCTTCTTCAAACTTGTTATTTGAAAAACCTATACAAAATAGAAAATTAAACATGCAAATTTCTGAAAACAATTACCCGTACCTCTGTGGTAAACCAAAAACCAAAAACCAAAGGGACTACCAGTTATGGTGCCCCCTTAAAATAAAATAAACCACATAGAGCTATATATGTGTGTGTGTGTGTATATATATACTTATATATATATACTTATATATATATACACACACACATACATATACATACACTGAATGAAAACTCAGGTTGCATTATGACTTCTGCCTTGTATCAATTAACTAAGGTAAAAGGTCCAGCCAGTGTTCTATTACCTCAAATGTCATATATATGTAGATGGTCAGAACAGCAGCATATATCAACATAAACACTATATACTTTCTATTCGAAATATCAAAGTTTTTAAAATCTTATAATCTCTTCATCTGCCAGGGGACAATACAACTAAATTATAATTCAATATTCAATAATTTTTCCCATTTCAGTAATAAGGAAATTCTTCCAACATTTTTTGTTTACAAAAATTTTTTTACATCTTTCATTTAGTTCTGCTTGTAAATTTCTCATATAATAAAAACCTGTATCTAGAGTTATGTGTCTCTGGAGCATATAGATACATCTCTAATTTTAAAAGCATTCATCAGTAGTATTTCACAAAATTTTTAAATATTGAATCTTAATAAAATGATCTTTAGTGCAAAGATAGTCAGGGAGCAATATCCACTAAAATTAAAGGTCAGGCAGGGCTGTGTTGGGAGACTCAGGGTGGCTCTACGAGGCCTGCCTGCCTGCTGGGACTCCTGTCATCCTACCTGGGATTTTATTAAATGGCCTGTTTTGGATGGGTTCTGGGGGATGCTGAAAAGATGGCAGAGGAGTAGGGGACCCTATTCCAACTGGTCCCGGGAATTGAGCTGGGTATCTACCAGACCACTCTGAACACCCACGAAATCAGCCTGAGATGTAAGCAGACAGATCTGGATCTCTACAAAAAGAGTATCGCAGGCGGTTGGTTTGGAGGTATGAAGCAGGGAACCGTGATTCCGCGGGCAGATATCAGAGGATAAACGGCAGGGTGAGGGAGCCACTGGGATCCTATACCGCTGGTGAGCAACAACCTTATGCGCCGGGGACGGGGCACAGACTCGCAGACTGGTAGCAGCAGGAAAAGGACTTTAGGGCAGCTCCCCAGATGCAAACCCTGAGCTGCGGGGCCGTGCGTGTGAACTAGGGGCGGCTGGTCGTTTTAGAAGCACAAAGGGCAGAGACGTGCCCCGACCTGGAGGCGAGGACTGGGAGCGCTGCTGAGGGGCGCACAACCCAGGACGCTGCAGTTTATATAGCAGCACAGACACAAATGGAGATGGTGTGCGTGGCCTGGAGTGCTCACTGAAGAACAGACTGTGCGATCTCTCTGCTCTGAGGCAGAGGGCTGGAAACAGTCTCTTCTGCTCTCTCAGAAGAGAGCAGAAAGCCACCAGAGAAAGCCACCAGAGAACAAAAGCCCCAAAAAACCAATTTTCACTGAGCCCATCCCCCCCACAGGGGGCAGGGCAACTCTGCCCAAACAGGGCTGCCTGAGTAATAGTCAGCCGGCCCCTCCCCCAGAAGACAGGCTGGGAGAACAAGAGGCCAGCAACCCTAAGGTCCCTAGAAAACAGGTGCATCTTGTTTGGGTTGTGGTCATTAATTTGGACTCTATACATTCCCTCAAGCACCCACCAAAAGAATGACTAGGAGGAAGAACCCCTCAAATAGGAAAGACTCAGAGACTATGACTTATGCCACAGATTTACAAATGGATTCAGATATAACCAAGCTGTCGGAGATGGAATGCAGGCTAGCAACTGTGAAGACAACAGCTAGAATGGAGAAATCGATTAATGGCAACACAGAGTCTCTAAGGGCAGAAATGAAAGCTGAATTGGCAGAACTTAAAAATGCTATCAATGAGATTCAATCTGATCTAGATAATCTAACACCTAGGATAAGCAAGGCAGAAGAACGAATTGGTGGTTTAGGAGACCAATTAATAGACAAGAAGGAAAAAGAGGAGGCCAGGGAAAAACAACTCAAAATCCATGAAAATACAATCAGAGAAATAAGTGACATAATGAAACGTTCCAATGTCAGAATTACTGGGATCCTGAGGGGGTCGAGAGAGAAGAGGACTAGAAGATGGATTTGAGCAAATCGTAGCTGAGAACTTCCTTAATCTGGGGAATGAAAGAAACACTCGTGTCCTAGAGGCAGAGAGGACCCCTCCCAAGACCAAGGAAAACAGGCCAACACCCCGGCATGTAATAGTAAAACTCGCAAATCTTAGAACCAAGGAAACCATCTTAAGGGCACTTAGGAGGAAGAGATTCCTTACGTACAGAGGGAGGAACATCAGAATAACGTCAGACCTATCCACAGAGACCTGGCAAGCCAGAAAGGCCTGGCAAGACATATTCAGGGTACTAAACGAGAAGAACATGCAGCCAAGAATACTTTATCCGGCAAGGCTGTCATTTAGAATGGATGGAGAGATGCAGAGCTTCCAAGACCGGCAGAAACTGAAAGAACATGTGACGACTAAGCCGGCCCTGCAAGAAATATTAAGGGGGGTTCTATAAAAGGAGAAAGACCCCAAGAATGATACAGAACAGAAATTTACAGAGACAATCTATACAAACAAGGACTTCACAGGCAACATGATGACAATAAATTCATATCTTTCAATAATCACTCTCAACGGCCTAAATGCTCCCATAAAATGGCACAGGGTTGAAGATGGGATAAAAAGACAGGACCCATCCATATGCTGTCTACAAGAGACTCATTTTGAACCTAAAGATACATCCAGACTCAAAGTGAAGGGATGGAGATCCATCTTCCATGCCAGCGGACCTCAAAAGAAAGCTGGGGTAGTAGCAATTCTTATATCAGACAAATTAGATTTTAAGCTAAAGACTGTAGTTAGAGACACAGAAGGACACTATATCATTCTTAAAGGGTCTATCCAACAAGAAGATCTACAATTGTAAATATCTACGCCCCCAACATGGGAGCAGCCATCTACATAAGCCAACTGTTAACCAAAATAAAGAGTTGCATTGATAACAATACATTAATTGTAGGAGACCTCAATACTCCACTCTCAGCAATGGACAGATCATCTAAGCAGAAAATCAACAAAGAAACAAGAGCTTTGAATGACACACTGGACCAGATGGGCCTCATAGCTATTCCACCCTAAAACATTCCACCCTAAAACAACAGAATACTTATTCTTCTCGAGTGCACATGGAACTTTCTCCAGAATAGACCATATACTGGGTCACAAATCAGGTCTCAAATGATACTAAAAGACTGAGATTATTCCCTGCATATTCTCAGACCATAATGCTTTAAAACTGGAAGTCAATCACAAGAAAAAATTTGGCAGAAATTCAAACACTTGGAAGCTAAAGACCACTCTGCTCAGGAATGTTTGGGTCAACCAGGAAATCAAAGAAGAACTTAAACAATTCATGGAAACCAATGAGAATGAAAACACATTGGTTCAAAACCTATGGGATACTGCAACGGCAGTCCTAAGGGGGAAATACATAGCCATCCAAGCCTCACTCAAAAAAAGAGAAAAATCCCGAATTCACCAACTAACTCTACACCTTAAAGAACTACAGAAAAAGCAACAAACAATGCCTAAGCCACACATTAGAAGAGAAATAATTAAGATTAGAGCAGAGGTCAATAAATTAGAAACAAGAAACACAGTGAATCAGATCAACAAAACTAGAAGCTGGTTCTCTGAAAGAATTAATAAGATCGATAAACCACTGGCCAGACTTATCCAAAAGAAAAGAGAAAGGAGGGCGCCTGGGTGGCTCAGTTGGTTAAGCGACTGCCTTCGGCTCAGGTCATGATCCTGGAGTCCCTGGATCGAGTCCCGCATCGGGCTCCCTGCTCGGCAGGGAGTCTGCTTCTCCCTCTCCCACTCCCCCTGCTTGAGTTCCCTCTCTCACTGTGTCTTTCTCTGTCAAATGAATAAATAAAATCTTTAAAAAAAAAAAAAAAAAGAGAGAAAGGACCCAAATTAAGAAAATTATGAATGAAAGGGGAGAGAGCACGACTAACACCAAGGAAATTGAAACAATTATTAGAAATTATTATGAACAACTATATGCCAATAAATTGAGCAACCTGGAAGAAATGGATGTCTTCCAGAAACCTATAAACTCCCAAGACTGAAAGAGGAAGAAATTGACAACCTGAATAGGCCAATAACCAGTAAGGAGATTGAAGCAGTGATCAAAAACCTCCCCAAAAAACAAGAGTCCAGGACCTGATGGAGTCTCTGGGGAATTTCACCAAACATTCAAATAGAAATAATACCTATCCTCCTGAAGCTGTTTCAAAAAACAGAAACAGAAAGAAAGCTTCCAGACTCATTCTATGAGGCCAGCATTACCTTAATCCCCAAACCAGGCAAAGACACCATCAAAAAGGAGAATTTCAGACCGATATCCCTGATGAATATGGATTCCAAAAATCCTCAACAAAATCCTGGCTAATAGGATCCAACAATACATTAAAAGGATCATCCACCACGACCAAGTGGGATTTATCCCCGGGATGCAAGGGTGGTTCAACATTCGCAAATCAATCAATGTGACAGAACACATTAATAAGGGGAGAGAGAAGAACCATTTGGCCCTCTCAGTTGATGCAGAAAAAGCATTTGACAAAATACCACATCCTTTCCTGATTAAAACTCTTCAGAGTATAGGGATAGAGGGAACATTCCTCAAGCTCATAAAATCCATCTATGAAAAACCCACAGTGAATATCATCCTCAATGGGGAAAAGCTGAGAGCCTTTCCCTTAAGATCAGGAACATGACAAGGATGCCCATTCTTGCCACTATTGTTCAACATAGTACTAGAAGTCCTAGCAACAGCAATCAGACAACAAAAAGAAATAAAATGTATTCAAATTGGCAAAGAAGTCAAACTCTCTTCGCAGATGACATGATACTTCATGTGGAAAACCCAAAAGACTCCACCCCCAAATTACTAGAACTCATACAGCAATTCAGTAATGTGGCAGGATATAAAATCAATGCACAGATATCAGTTGCTTTCTTATACACTAACAATGCAACTGTAGAAAGAGAAATTAGAGAAATGATTCCATTTAAAATAGCACCATAAACCATAAGATACCTCGGAATAAACCTAACCAAAGAGGTAAAGGATCTATACTCTAGGAACTACAGAACATTCATGAAAGAAATTGAAGAAGACACAAAAAGATGGAAAAATATTTCATGCTCATGGATCGGAAGAATAAACATTGTTAAAATGTCTATACTACCCAGAGCAATCTATACCTTCAATGCCATCCCGATCAAAATTCCAATGACATTTTTCAAAGTGCTGGAACAAACAATCCTAAAATTTGTATGGAATCAGAAAAGACCCCGAATCGCCAAGGAGATGTTGAAAAAGAAAAAACAAACCTGGGGGCATCACGTTGCCCGAATCCAAGCTATATTATAAAGCTGTGATCACCAAGACAGCATGGTACTGGCACAAAAACAGATATAGAGAACCCCGATATGGACCCTCAATTCTATGGTCAAATAATCTTTGACAAAGCAGGAAAAAACATGCAATGGAAAAAAGACAGTCTCTTCAATAAATGGTGCTGGGAAACTCAACTATTCTCTAACACCATACACAAAGATAATTCAAAATGGATGAAAGACCTCAATGTGAGACAGGAATCCATCAAAATCCTTGAGGAGAACACAGGCATCAACCTCTTTGACATCAGCCACAGCAACTTCTTTCAAGATACATCTCCAAAGGCTAGTGAAACAAAAGCAAATATGAACTTTTGGGACTTCATCAAGATAAAAAGCTTCTGCACAGCAAAGGAAACAGTCAACAAAACAAACAGGCAACCCACAAAATGGGAGAAGATATTGCAAATGACATTACAGATAAAGGGCTGGTATCCAAGATCTATAAAGAACTTCTCAAACACAACACCCAAAAAGCAAATAATCAAGTCAAAAAATGGGCAGAAGACATGAACCAGACACTTCTCCAAAGAAGACATACAAATGGCTAACAGACACATGAAAAAATGTTCGTCATCATTAGCCATCAGAGAAATTCAAATCAAAACCACATTGAGATACCACCTTACACCAGTTAGAATGGCAAAAACTGACAAGGCAATACACAACAAATGTTGGAGAGGTTGTGGAGAAAGGGGAACCCTCTTACACCATTGGTGGGAATGCAAGTTGGTACAGCCACTTTAGAAAACAGTGTGGAGGTGCCTCAAAAAATTAAAAATAGAGCTACCCTATGACCCAGGATTGCACTACTGGGTATTTACCCCAAAGACACAGATGTAGTGAAAAGAAGGGCCATATGCACCCCAATGTTCATAGCAGCAATGTCTGCAATAGCCAAACTGTGGAAAGAGCCAAGATGCCTCTCAACAGACGAATGGATAAAGAAGATGTGGTCCATATATACAATAGAATATTACTCAGCCATCAGAAAGGATGACTATCCAACTTTTACATCAACATGGATGGGACTGGAGGAGATTATGCTAAGTGAAATAAGTCAAGCAGAGAAAGTCAATTATCATATGGTTTCACTTATCTGTGGAACATAAGGAATAGCACAAAGGACATTAGGAGAAGGAAGGGGAAAATGAAGGGGGGGAAATCAGAGGGAGAGACGAACCATGAGAGACTATGGACTCTGAGAAACAAACTGAGGGTTTTAGAGGGGAGGGAAGGGGGGTTGGCGGATGGGGTAGCCCGGTGATGGGTATTAAGGAGGGCATGTACTGCATGGAGCACTGGGTGTTATATGAAAAAAATGAATCGTGGATCACTACATCAAAAACTAATGATGTACTGTATGGTGACTAACATAACATAATAAAATTAAATTAAATTTTAAAAATATAAATAAATAAATAATAAATAAATAAATGGCCTGTTTTGGGGTGCCTGGGTGGCTCAGTCCGTTAAGCATCTGCCTTCGGCTCAGGTCATGATCCCAGGGTCCTGGGATCAAGTCCCACATGGGGCTCCTTGCTCAGCAGGGAGCCTGCTTCTCCCTCTGCCTGCTGCTCCCCCTGCTGTGCTCTCTCTTTCCTCTCTCTCTGACAAATAAATGAAATCTTAAAAAAAATAAAAACAATTAAATTAAGTTAAAGGTCACTATAAGATGGCTGTCAAGCAGTATTTAACCTAAACTACAAAATACTAAATATATTAAGTCATGGCTTCTGCAATACAGAGACTAATCAATTACTGTCTGACAGATGTTAAATTTATATGTAGAATGTATACATAAAGTCACTTAATATCTCAGGTTCAAAAATTTTAACATCCCTTTTTAGCAGAGAAATTTAATACACAATTATGATACAAAAGTACCCTAAAGCCTCAATATATGATTAGATGACAAAAAAGTTTTTCCTTGAAAAGATACATCATTTCAAAATAAACACAATCTGTACAGAAAGAGTGTATTACCACAAAACCTACGTTTTGAGTTATTTAGTTCCATTTCAGAATTTGCAATCCTTCAAGTTGGTTCAGAAAAGGATTATATTCTATCTACTGCCCTCCACAACTGCCCCTTCCCTCCATTCTACCCTCCTTGACTGCTAGGTTTCCAAAATGCTTCAGAAGTCTTCAACCTACACATTAGTGGTCTTGATCTTAAATTCTGTTCCAGTTCTGATATACAGTTTTAAAGTTTTTAAGGAAAAAAAGAACTTCAAAGCTTCTACTGGTTCTTTGCTCAAGTAGATGGAGATTGAAATTTACCTTTGGAAGTACATAAGATGGATCTCTTGTTGCAGGGCACAGAGGAAGGGAGTCTTGAGTAAAGGAAAAAAAACTAGGGTTCACTCAAATTGTGATTATAAGATATCATAAGCAGTTTACCTCTGTTTCCAAAACTCTTTCCAATTCCAAAACCACCCATTGTGGATGTATTCTCTCTTTTATTAGACTCGCCAGCATCTGAAAATGTTCAGATAGAGTTAAAACTCTTTAAAACATAAAATTAACTGTGTCATCAAAAACTAGGAATTAAACCAATCTTTGGGATCACTTAAAAATAAAATCTTTTATGGTGATTAACATAACAATAAAAATATTTTTAAAAAATAAAATCTTTTAAAAAGTGTAGGGGAGGGGAAAAAAAAAAAAAGTGTAGGGGAGGGCACCTGGCTGGCTCAGCTGGTAGAGCATGCAACTCTTGATCTCAGGGTGGTAAATTCAAGCCCCATGCTAGGTGTAGAGATGACTTAAAAATAAAAATTTTAAATGAATGAATGAATCTCCAACATAAAGGGACTTCCAAGGATGGGGGAGAAAGAAGTACAGGAACTTATAAAGATAAAATATCCTGCAACTTCTATTTAAAAACTCCTGAATTATAAAACCAACATAAAAACATAAACATACTACTGATAAAATACAGCTTTCTACTAGTTTTTATTTTACTAGTGACCTTTTATCAGGAAATACAACTCTGTGATTTTCTGTATATTAAAACCTCACCCTGATTAGAGCCAGCTACTTATGCCCCTGTATGAAAGTCCTGCTATTGAAAATTTTATACGCTTGTCTTATTTTTAATTATTTATTACTTATTCATTTTATTAGTATTTAAACTGCTCTCAATCTTTCCACTTTTAAAACTTAAGTTAGGAAGGAACTACATAATAAATAAAAGCTGCAACTACCACTCCCTTAGTCACATCTCCACCCCTCCAGGGTCTTTCTTCACGTTATCCTTGTGAGCTTTATCTCCCACTACACAACGGAGAGCACCCAACATTCTAATTCACACCAAACAACTTCCCTACTCCGCATTGTGAACTTCAAATATTTTCAAAAATTCCTATACACTGTTTCTTAAGCATGGCATTCCCTACTTTCCTATTTTTCCTATCAAAATTCTTTTCACTCTTCAAAACCCCAGTTCAAAGGCTACCTCCTCTATGAGGTCTTCTTTCAGACCTCAGGTCATAATCAATCCTTCTTCCACATTACCACTCTCTCTTTATTTCTTCCATGTGTTTCTCTACCACTAGTTAAGAATTTTGAGAGCAGAGTTGCTACGGCAAGAAGCATGGCTATTTAAAACAAAAAACTGGAACAAAAGACATCCAAAATGACATAAACTGCCGCTTCAAACTATCACTAGAAAAATTAAAGCATTATCTTGTGGTCTTCATAAATTGTGTCTTATCTAACTGTGTAATACCCTAATACAGGGCAGTTAAAGGGTCTGCAAAACTCCTAAAGCCATGTGCAAAATTACGTATGAGCAATTATCCATATTTTCATCAAATTCTAAAGATGAGTGTGATTCAAGAAGTTAAAACTATTTAGGTCATACTTTAGAGAACATGAAAAGTGATCAATTCTATATTATAAGCAATTAATAGTCAATTTCAAAAACAAATTACTAGCTACAAAAGCTCTGAGAAAAAGTTATCATAGAGACTGAAACTAAAATATTACATTAACAATAAGGGAAAGAAGTTACATTCATGGGTCTATGAATTTCCAAGATTATATGTAGTAATGGTAACTTTTTAAAGTATTAATTCAACCAAGAGTTTTGATCAGAAGTTTAATGTGTTTTTCAACCTAAACATATGGACTTAACAATGTGTAGTAAAATCTGTCTCAGTGATGGTTTTCTCATTTAAAAACCCTTTATTCAGAGATACAGGCTTCCAGTTACAGAATGAATAAGTCACACAGATAAAAAATACATCAAAGAAAATATAGTCATTAGTATTATTAATAACGTTGTATGGTGACAGATGGTAGCTACACTTGTGGTGGGCATAGCATAACCTATAGAGTTGTGCAACAGCTATGCTGTATACCTGAAACTAATATAACATTGTGTCAACCACACTTCAATTTTTTTTAAAAAAGATGAAAAAAGGGCTCCTGGGTGGCTCAGTCCTTAAGCGTCTGCTTTCAGCTCAGATCATGGTCCCAGGGTCCTGGGATCGAGCCCCACATCAGGCTCCCTGCTCCGCGGGAAGCCTGCTTCTCCCTCTCCCACTCCCCCTGCTTGTGTTCCCTCTCTTGCTTTCTCTCCGTGTCAAATAAATAAAATCTTTAAAGAAGAAAAAAAAGCATCTTCAATTAATGTAAAACTTAAACAAGATATATGAATATACTTTCTGAATTTGACAATTTAAAAATAGCTAATTAATTTAAAACATTTCTCAGGGCGCCTGGGTGGCTCACTAGCTTAAGCATCTGACTCTTGATTTCAGCTCAGGTCACGATCTCAGGGTTTTGAGATGGAGCACCACATGGGGCTCCCTGCTCAGCAGGGAGACTGCTTCTCCTCTCTGCCCCTCCCCGGCACATGTGCGCCCTATGGCTCTCTCTCCCTCTCTCAAATAAATAAAATCTTGAAAAATACATATATCTATAGATCCACATCTGTGTTAACTGAATCTAAACAAGAAATTAAGTTTTCCAAGTATCGAAAGAAATACCACACATCAAACCTTCAGTGTCTCCAATGAATAAAAATACCTAGAAATAAAGTTTTTCAATTAACATCTTATGAATTCAAGAATAAGTGTTACATGTATTTAAAACTACCAATTAGCCCTAACTTATGCATTATAAAAGAAGTGGTCATATGGATTTTTAAATAAATTGGAGGTTCTAATATTTTATGGCACTATATTAAAATATAAAGCAGAATACTATCAGCATTTTATTATCAAATTTAAAAATGGACTATAGGAAGGTATTTTGCTATATCATTATCTGCCAAATCAAATACTGGTTGTTCTAAAAATAAAAAGTTCCAAGCTTGGGAAATAACCTCCTAATACTAATAAGCTAACAGAAATGCTTCCAAATTGCCTTTTCTTGAGAAATAAAAGCTTAAAAAAGATTCTCCTCACCCAGATCTCTGAAGCTTTTACAAACATTCCTCCTATGCCAATTGTTGGATATCAGTAATCATAAACACATTAAGAAGTAGCTCTGTAAAGCAACTATCTTTAACCAATCAATTAAACCCATCTATTTTATCAATTTAACTATTTCCTACTATCCCAGAAAAGGAAAAAGCAAAAAGCAAACGGTTAATTGAAAAAATTATACACTCGTTATTCCAAAATCTACTGTGTGGTGATTTATAACAGATTTAGCTTTGCACTAAACAGTCATAATAGTCTCTATTCTTTCCACCATTCAAGTTGATAAGATTCAGGAAAGACAAAGATACTTACCTCTGTTTCCCATACTCCTTCCAGAGGCAAATCCACTTCTCATGAAATGATTTCTTCGAGAAGGTCCATCATCCATTTCTAAATCAAGTAACAATTTGAAGCAAGTCAAAGTAAGTATCTTGGTGGTACACAAACTTTAAACCTTTTCAATGGGCCACCCCACATGACAAACGAAGAATTCTATAAGTCAATAAGAAAGACAAACAGCCTAGTAGCCTACCTAAGGTAGTTCTCCAAAAGAAAAATAAATGGTGACTAAATCTTACTCAGTTAAACAAAATGGAAATCAAAGGAAGGAGATAGCTTTTTTCAATCATATGATTGACTGGAAAACAGTTTAAGTTTGCTAATACCAAAAACCACCAAGGACATAGGGAAACAAGCACAAATCATATACTATAGTAAAGCCACAAACTATATCTTGATCCTAGCTTTAAGAGAATATACTTTTTGAAAGTATATTAATTTCTCCTCTGGATAAACAAACCAAATTGTCACAGAGAAACTAAATCAGTACTTAAATCTCTGTATCATGCCTAGATATAGTTTTACAGGTGAGCTCTACCAAACTCTCAAAGAACAAATCATTCCAATGACATATAACCCTCCCAGGAAAGAGAAAGAGGACTTATTCCCCAACTCATTCCACCAAGTCAACCTAACTTTGACATGTCAAGGACAGAAGAAAATCTCTCTTACTCACAAGGAGATGTAAAATCTCCATAACAATTATTAGGAAAACAAATCCAATAGGAAACTGAATAGATAAAACATTATGACCAACTGGGGTTTATTCCAGTATGCAAGAGTATTTTAACATCACAACATCTTAAAAAGGTAATTAACAATATTAACATATTAAAAAGAAAAAAACTATCTCCATAGATAAAAGTACATGAAGTAACTCAACATGATATATGACTTAAAAACTTATAATTAGGAGGGAGAGGAGTAGGAGACCTGGATTTCGTCTGGTCCCAGGAATTCAGCTGGATGGGGATCAAACCATTCTGGACACCTACGAACTCAACAGGAGATCAAAGAAAAGAATAGCAACAACTCTCTGAACAGAAAAGCGAACACTTTCTGGAAGGTAGGACGTGCGGCGAAGTGAATCGGAGGCGATATTCTGGGGCATAGACGGTGGGGGAGGGGGCCGCCGATGGCCGCTTCTGGCAAGTGATAGAGCAGTGGAGCTCAAAATCAGAACTTTTAGAAGTCTGCTCCGCTGAGGGACGTCGCTCCAGTGGCTAAGCAGGTGGTGGAACCCTCGCTGGGACAGTGTGGTCTCAGGACCCTCACAATCACAGAAAGACTGGGGGTGCCAGAGTGCGGCAGAGCCCCCAGGTATCGGAGCAAGAAAGCCGGCTGCAGAGACGGAGCCGAAGAGTGGGCACTCAGCTCGGGGTGCCATAAACCGTGATCCGCGGCAGTCAGGCCACTGCTCTTCCAGCAGGGACCCAAGAAGCAGCAGATCCGGGGAGACCCCCCTTCCTCCCCAGGGAGGAGCAATGCAGGAACGCACCGCAGGCATCTGCTGGGTTTGGAGACTCCACACGGGGTCATGTGCCAGAGACAGAAACGCTCGGTCACAGGCCAGGTGAGCACGGAGTGCGACGGAGACAGGGGAGACGAGAGTGATTGACTCCTTCTCTCTGGGGGCTCACTGAGGAGTGGGGCCCCAAGGTCTCGGCTCCTCCCAGGCAGAGATTGGGAGGCCGCCATCTTCATTCTTGACTGCCAAATCTGTAGGGAAAGCTTTCAGGGAACAAAAGCTACCAAGAGCAAACCCACCCAAGCAGATTACTTAGCCTGGCCCCTGACAAGGGCGGGGCAATTCTGCCTCCGACAAAGACACTTGAGAATCTCTGCAACAGGCCCCTCCCCCAGAAGATCAGCAAGAACAGCCAGCCAAGACCAAGTTTACCAATCAATGAGAACAGCAAAACCCCAGAGCTAGGGGAATACAGCACATAGAATTCATGGCTTTCATTCTGGAAAACAGTATGGAGGTTCCTCAAAAAGTTGAAAATAGAGTTACCATACGATCCAGCAATTGCACTACTGGGTATTTACCCCAAAGATACAAATGTAGGGATCCAAAGAGGCACATGCACCCCGATGTTTATAGCAGCAATGTCCACAATAGCCAAACTGTGGAAAGAGCCAAGATGGCCACTGACAAATGAATGGATAAAGAAGATGTGGTATATATATACAATGGAATATTATGCAGCCATCAAAAGGAATGAGATCTTGCCATTTGCAACGATGTGGATGGAACTGGAGGGTGTTATGCTGAGCGAAATAAGTCAATCAGAGAAAGACATGTATCATATGACCCTCACTGATATGAGGAATTCTTAATCTCAGGAAACAAACTGAGGGTTGCTGGAGTGGTGGGGGGTGGGAGGGATGCAGTGGCGGGGGAAAGACATTGGGGAGGGTATGTGCTATGGTGAACGCTGTGAATTGTGCAAGACTGCTGAATCACAGATCTGTACCTCTGAAACAAATAATACAATATATCTTAAAAAAAAAAAAAAGAAGATAGCAGGAGGGGAAGAATGAAGGAGGGTAATTGGAGGAGGAGATGAACCATGAGAGACGATGGACTCTGAAAAACAAACTGACAGTTCTAGAGGGGAAGGGGGTGGGAGGATGGGTTAGTCTTGTGATGGGTATTAAAGAGGGGACGTTCTACATGGAGCACTGGGTGTTATACACAAACAATGAATCATGGAACACTACATCAAAAACTAATGATGTAATATATGGTGATTAACATAACAATAAAAAATTAAAAAAAATAATTCATGGCTTTTCCCCCATGACTCTTAGTCTTTCAAAGCTAATTTTTAAAATTTTCTTTATTTTTTTCTATTTCTATTTTTTTAGTTGAATTTTTCTTCTTCCCTTTTCAGCCAACATCTTATCAATTCCTTTTTTAAAATCTTTAATTTTCATTTTTACAGTCATTTTATCCCTTCATGGTATTTAACCTTATTTTTTGTGTATATATAAGTTTTTCTTTCTTTAAAATTTTGGGATACAGTTTCTTCTAACAGACCAAAATATCAGACAAATTAGATTTTAAACCAAAGACTATAATAAAAGATGAGGAAGGACACTACATCATATTTAAAGAGTCTATCCCACAAGAAGATCTAACAATTGTAAATATCTATGCCCCTAACATGGGAGCAGCCAATTATACAAGCCAATTAATAACAAAATAAAAGAAACACATTGACAATAATACAGTAATAGTAAGGGGCTTTAACACCTCCCTCACTGAAATGGACAGATCATCTAAGCAAAAGATCAACAAGGAAATAAAGACTTTAAATGACACACTGGACCAGACGGACTTCACAGATATATTCAGAACATTCCATCCCAAAGCAAGAGAATACACATTCTTCTCTAGTGCCCATGGAACATTCTCCAGAATAGTTCACATCCTGGGTCACAAATCGGGTCTCAACCGGTACCAAAAGACTGGGATCATTCCCTTGCCTATTTTCAGACCACAATGCTTTGAAACTAGAACTCAATCACAAGAGGAAAGTCGGAAAGAACTCAAATACATGGAGGCTAAAGAGCATTCTACTAAAGAATGAATGGGTCAACCAGGAAATTAAAGAAGAATTTTAAAAATTCATGGCACAAATGAAAATGAAAACACAACTGTTCAAAATCTTTGGGATGCAGCAAAGGCAGTCCTAAGAGGAAAGTATATAGCAATACAAGCATTTCTCAAGAAATAAGAGAGGTCTCAAATACACAACCTAACCCTACACCTAAAGGAGCAGGAGAAAGAAGAGCAAATAAAGTCTAAACTCAGCAGGAGAGAGAAATAATAAAGACCAGAGCAGAAATCAATGAAATAGAAACCAAAAGAACAGTAGAACAGATCAACAAAACTTGGAGCTGGTTCTTTGAAAGAATTAACAAGATTGATAAACCCCTGGCCAGGCTTAGCAAAAACAAAAGAGAAACGACCCAAATAAAATCATGAATGAAAGAGGAGAGATCACAACCAACACCAAAGAAATACAAATAATTATAAGAACATATTATGAGCAACTCTATGCCCGCAAATTAGATAATCTGGAAGAAATGGATGCATTCCTAGAGATGTATAAACTACCAAAACTGAACCAGGAAGAAATAGGAAACCTGAACAGACCCATAACCAGTAGGAAATTGAAGCAGTAATCAAAAATCTCCCAACAAACAAGAGCCCAGGGCCAGATGGCTTCCCAGGGGAATTCTACCAAACATTTAAAGAAGAATGAATACCTATTCTTCTGAAACTGTTTCAAAAAATAGAAATGGAAGGAAAACTTCCAAACTCATTTTATGAGGCCAGCATTACCTTGATCCCAAAACCAGACAAAGACCCCATCATAAAGGAGAACTACAGACCAATATCCCTGATGAACATGGATGCAAAAATTCTCACCAAAATACTAGCCAACAGGATCCAACAGTACATTCAAAGGATTATTCACCACGACCAAGTGAGATTTATTCCTGGGCTGCAAGGTTGGTTCAACATCCGCAAATCAAAGTGATACATTAATAAAAGAACAAGAAACATATGATCCTCTCAGTACATTCAGAAAAAGCAGTTGACAAAGTACAGCATCCTTTCTTGTTTAAAACTCTTCACAGTTTAGGGATAGAGGGTACATACCTCAATATCATAAAAGCCATCTCTGAGAAACCCACAGCAAATATCATACTCAATGGGGAAAAACTGAGAGCTTTTCCCCTAAGGTCAGGAACATGGCAGGGATGTCCACTATCACCACTGCTATTCAACATAGTACTAGAAGTCTTAGCCTCAGCAATCAGACAACCCAAATAAATAAAAGGCATCCGAACTGGCAAAGAAGAAGTGAAACTCTCACTTTTTGCAGATGATATGACACTTTATGTGGAAAACCCAAAAGACTCCACCCCAAAACTGTTAGAACTCATACAGGAATTCAGTAAAGTGACAGGATATAAAATCAATGCACAGAAATCAGTGGCATTCCTCTACACCAACAACAAGACAGAAGAAAGAGAAATTAAGGAGTCAATCCCATTTACAACTGCACCCAAAACCATAAGATACCTAGGAATAAATCTAACCAAAGACGCAAAGATTCTGTACTCAAAAAACTATAGAATACTCATGAAAGAAATTGAGGAAGACACAAAGAAATGGCAAAATGTTCCAAGCTCATGGATTAGAAGAACAAATATTGTGAAGATGTCAATGCTACCTAGAGCAATCTATACATTCAATGCAATCTCCATCAAAATACCATCCACTTTTTTCAAAGAAAGGAACAAATAATCCTAAAATTTGTATGGAACCAGAAAAGACCCCGAATAGCCAGAGGAATGTTGAAAAAGAAAAGCAAAGCTGGTGGTTTCACACTTCCGGACTTCAAGCTCTATTACAAAGCTGTAATCATCAAGACAGTACGGTACTGGCACAAAAACAGACACATAGATCAACGGAACAGAATAGAGAGCCCAGAAATGGACCATCAACTCTATGGTCAACTAATCTTTGACAAAGCAGTAAACAATGTCCAATGGAAAATAGACAGTCTCCTCAACAAATGGTGTTGGGAAAATTGGACAGCCACATGCAGAAGAATGAAACTGGACCATTTCCTTACACCACACACAAAAATAGACTCAAAATGGATGAAAGACCTAAATGTGAGACAGGAATCCATCAAAATCCTTGAGGAGAACACAGGCATCAACCTCTACGACCTCGGCCGCAGCAAGTTCTTGTGAGACATGTCTCCAAAGGCAAAGGAAGCAAGGGCAAAAATGACCTATTGGGACTTCATCAAGATAAAAAGCTTTTGCACAGCAAAGGAAATAGTAAACAAAACCAAAAGACAACCAACAGAATGGGAGAAGATATTTGCAAATGACCTATCAGATAAAGGGCTTGTATCCAAAATCTATAAAGAACTTATCAAACTCAATACCCAAAGAACAAATAATCCAATCAAGAAATGGGTAGAAGACATGAACAGACATTTCTGCAAAGAAGACATCCGAATGGCCAACAGACACATGAAAAAGTGCTCAACATCTCAGCATCAGGGAAATACAAATCAAAACATCACACCAGTCAGAATAGCTAATATTAACAGGTCAGGAAACGACAGATGTTGGAGACGATGCGGAGAAAGGGGAACCCTCCTACGCTGTTGGTGGGAATGCAAGCTGGTGCAGCCACTCTGGAAAACAGTATGGAGGTTCCTCAAAAAGTTGAAAATAGAGCTACCGTACGACCCAGCAATTGCACTACTGGGTATTTACCCCAAAGATACAAATGTAGTGATCTGAAGGGGCACCTGCACCCCAATGTTTATAGCAGCAATGTCCCCAAGAGCCAAACTATGGAAAGAACCTAGATGTCCATCAACAGATGAATGGATAAAGAAGATGTGGTATATGTATACAATGGAATATTATGCAGCCATCAAAAAATGAAATCTTGCCATTTGCAACGACGTGAACACAACTAGAGGGTATTATCCTAAGCAAAATAAGTCAATCAGAGAAAGACAATTATCATATGATCTCACTTATATGAGGAATTTGAGTAACAAGACAGAGGATCATAGGGGAAGGGAGGGAAAAATGAAACAAGACAAAACCAGAGTGGGAGACAAACCATAAGAGACTCTTAATCTCAGAAAACAAACTGAGGGTTGTTGGAGTTGAGGGGGGTGGGAGGGATGGGATGGCTGGGTGATGGATATTGGGGAGGGTATGTACTATGGTGAGTGCTGTGAATTGCCTAAAACTGATGAATCACAGACCTATATCCCTGAAACAAATAATACATTATATGTTAATAAAAAATTTTTTTTAAAAAGTAGCTTAGCTTTTGGCACACAGTAAACAGGAAAGGGAAGGTGACATTACAAGGACAAGGACACAGCCAGAAAAATTAGCAATTCTCTAAACACCAACTTCTAATGTTTGCCAGGCTCTCTCCAAATATACAAGATGAGAACAGCCATGCTTAAGCTGGTTCAAATTTTAAAGCTATGCTGTGTAATACTACCATCCTTAGCCATATGTGGCCATTTAAATTCAAAATTAAGTTAATTAAAAATAAGCAGGGTGCCTGGGTGGCTCAGTTGGTTAAGCGACTGCCTTCGACTCAGGTCATGATCCCGGAGTCCCGGGATCGAGTCCCGCATCGGGCTCCCTGCTCAGCGGGGAGTCTGCATCTCTCTCTGACCCTCCTCCCTCTCATGCTCTCTGCCTTTCATTCTCTCTCTCTCAAATAAATAAATAAAATCTTAAAAAAAAAAATAATAAGCAAAATCAAAACTTCAATTCCTCAGTTGTACTGATCAGTCACATTTCAAGTGTACCCTGTGGCTATATTAGTGCAATTAAAAAATATTTCCATCACTGCAGAGTTCTAATGAACAGCACTGGTCTAAGATTGGTAGTTCCCAAGCTGTGGCACAAAGATATCAATGGAAAAAGGAGTAAGGTGTTCAGTCATGTTTCCGTCTTGAATCAACATATAAAGCTGACTTCAATACAGTGGTACTCAAATACTTCAGAAAGTAACATATATAAGACACTGCAAGCTCTTAAGAGTCAACAGGAATTGTTTTACCCTCAAGTAACAGACTAAAATATCCTTTACTCAATTAATTGAAATTCCTGTATATGTTTCCCAGGATTTCTTCTATCTTTTGACATTTATATTACTTCACCACTACTGATTTTTTTTCTCTCTCTTCATCTGCTATAATTTCAAGTAACTCTTCATCTAACCCATACTGTACTTAAGATCCACATGATACTTGTCCACTTGGTTACTATAGTATCTAGATCCACACTTCTCCCAAATTCTATGACAAAAACCCAAATACTAAGATAGAAGGCCAAAAATTAAAATTACCATAGAAATAAGTGGGGGGGAGGCAAGAGGATAAATGATTTCCTAATAAGAGCATGGAATCTTGTATTATGAAACCTCACTCAAGTCAAGCAAATTTAATTAAACATGTACGAGCTATACTGTATTATGCCTATTAGTAAAGAAAGGGTCAAGAGTATAAAAGCTTTGTAAGCACTGTAACTGCTTAACTAAAACGCCTATGATGCTGTATCATGCAAGCCTTAGCCACACTTGGAATTGAGAATGAAAACCTGATATGGTTATATTCCTATATGGCTTCATCTATTTTAATAAATTTTCAACCATGTCTGGAGAGAAAAACAAATTCTCATTATATGTAATTTATTTCCCCAACAGTTATATGACCTGTTTGGCCAAATAAAATAAAGTACAATAGGTCTAATCAAACAACACAAAGTACTGTCTCCTTCAACAAAAGCATTCTACATTGGTATACAGCTTTACACTTTACAAAATGACTTTACACCTCATTTGATCTTTATCCTTACAAAAACCCTGTTAGGAATCAGGGTAGGTCCTGCCAAGTTTGTTTTTAGAAAAAAATGAAATTCATTTAGAAAAATGAAATTAAGTAAAAATCCCGACATAACAGAACCTATAGGTGCTAGGTCTAGAAGGCAGGATTTCCATCTCAAAACTGTGCTCATCTATACCCATTCCAAAAACAATTTAAATTATGTGAACTAACAGCAGACATAAAAAAGAAGAGTAAGCTAACACCCAAAAAGAAAAACTTAAGATCCAAGGAGTTTATTACCATCAATTCAAGATAGCTAATTGTTACTAGATGTGTGCAAGAAAACTATCATTTGAGGACCACAGATACCAGGCATAATGCTACATTAGGCCTTTATATATATTAACTAGCTTATTTAACACATATAAACATAAAAGGTATTATCCTCATTTTAAAAATGAGAAAACACATAGTTTAGAGAACCTAGGCAAATTCACCAAGATCATCCAGCCAGTATGAAGCCTGGACTTCAATTTGAACCCAATTATCAGACTTAAACACCTACTTATTGAAGACCTGTACACATTCTCTACAGTAAATCTGTGAGAAGCACCTCGCCATCTCCAGATGGTAAATCAGAGGACAAAGTTAAAAATAATTTTGGAAAAGACCCCATTAGTCATTCAAATTTGAAAAGTAAAACAGAGGACAGGTACAATATTTTTAGGAGTTACAGAAAACAGCACGCAAAATTTTTAAAAAGCTCAACGTAGAGTCTTAAAATGATGGTCCAAAAATAGAAGGTTCTAATAAAGAATTAACCCATCTTGTCTTCTTTGCTATTAGCATACAGTCAAGAGGAAATAGGCAAATTACTCTCTTTCAGTTAATTTTTTTTTTATCATTTTAGGGATTGCTGCTCTCACTTTCATGAATTTAATGATACGCCATCACTGAATTTTATCAGGTTCAATTCCCATCATAATAAATACATAGTAAGAGAAATATCAGTTAAAGAAGTCCATGATACTAATAAATGAAGTATAGCTATTTTCCTTTAGTGCTCTGAAGCCTATCAAAACAAATCAAAAGAAATAAAAATAAACTCCACTTAAAATGAAATTAGATTAATGAAAGCAATTCCCACTAAATGACCAAAGAATACGTCCCACATATAATCACATTAGGACCAGATCCAGGAAGGAGAAGCAAATTTTGAACAACCTAAAAAAAATCCACATATTTAACCCCCAAGCAAAAGAACAAAGAACTATGGTACTTCACTATGAGCTCTAGTTCTCTTGTAATTTTCCATCCTTTCTCCAGAGTGATCCGCTTAACCCAAGGTGAAAGGGAAGATGAGAAAGACTTGGTGGCAAAAGTTCTGAAACAACTTCTCAGTATTTAGGGCTGCCAGCTGTCCTAACTTCTAGTCCCCTTCATTATCCCAAGTGGCTCAAAGACTAAACATTTATAAATCATCAATGTTCAGTCTTCCAGAGATAATGTAATTATGAAAGTAATGTGCACAAGAATTGCCTGGGAATCTTGTTAAAATGTAGACTGTGGGGGCACCTGGGTGGCTAAGTCGCTTAAGCAACTGCCTTCGGCTCGGGTCATGATCTCAGGGTCTTGGGATTGAGCCCCGCATCGGGCTCCCTGCTCCGCGGGAAGCCTGCTTCTCACTCTCCCACTCCCCTGCTTGTGTTCCCTCTCTCTCTGTCAAATAAATAAATAAAATCTTTTTTAAAAAAAAATGTAGACTGTGATGCAGTAGTTCTGGGTGGACCATTAGACTCTGCATTTTTTTTTTTAAAGATTTTTTTTTTTTTTTCATTTGAGAGAGAGCGAGCCTGCACAAGTGGGGCGGGGGAAGGCAGGGCCCGAGGGGCAGAGGGAGAGGGAGGAGAAGCAGACTCCCCGCTGGGCAGGAAGCCTGGCACAGTGCTCTATCCCATGATCCTGAGATCATAACCCGAGCCAAAGTCAGATGTTCAACCAAATTAGCCACCCAGGCACCCCTAGACTCTGCATTTCTAGGAAATTCACAGGTGACATCAATGCTACTTGTCTGTCAACCGCATTCCAAGTAACAATGTTCTAAAACATCCAAACAATAAATTCTCACAGAAATTTAACAAACACTCTTTACAAGATGTCTACTAATCTGCTCTTCATTCACTAGATGAAGTCATTTACCTTAAAAAGGGTTCCATCTTTTTGCCTTAACCCATACCTGATGATGAAGCTGGAGTCCTATTAAAAGTGTCTCCATTTGCTCCAGAAGAATACCTATCCTGTAAGAGGGAAGAAAAGATTCATTTTCTATTTTGAAAATAAAAATGCATCATCATAAATACTATAAAATTTTAATAACTGGGCTTTGTTCCAAACAAAACAAAGCAGACTAAGATTTCCGGGTCACTCATTACTTTATTAATTATTCCAAAATCTCTTCACTTTAACGCTGAATGCATAGCATTTTTTTAAAAGATTTTATTTATTTATTTGAGAGAGAGACAGCAAGAGAAGGAACACAAGTAAGGGGAGTGGCAGAGGGAGAAGCAGGCTCCCCGCTGAGCAGGGAGCCCAGGACCCTGGGATCTTGACCTGAGCAGAAGGCAGACACTGAACGACTGAGCCACCCGGCGCCCCAAATGCATAGCATATTAACATATCACTTAAAACAGCGATTAGCAAACTAGAGCCATGAGCCAAATCTGGTGGGCCACCAGTTTTCATAAAGTTTTATTGGAACACAGCCACCCTTGTTCATCTAGGTATGTCTTTGGCTGCTTTCCCACCACAATAGCCAAGTTGCAACAGAGGTCATTAAGCCTGCAAAGAATAAAATATTTACTATCTAGCCCTTTATGGGAAGAGTCTGCTGACATCTGACTTAAAAGTCTACCCACCCATATACTTGAAAAGTATAATTAAGTATTATTATTATATAAATAAAATCTGACCAAAGTAACACTGACTCAATCAATGCCTGCCAATATACAATATATTTTTTAAAGTTCAGTATTTCACAGTATACTCAATAATACTGCACAGAATAAAGTAGAACACAGAAGGAGATTAAGAGGTAACATTTTCTACAGCAAAGTACTACAGGTTTTTATTGTTAACACTTCAGTCGTGGGACGTGTGGGTGGCTGAGTCGGTTAAGCGTCTGCCTTCGCCTCAGGTCATGATCCCAGGGTCCTGGGATCGAGTCCCACATTGGGCTCTCTGCTCAGCAGGAGCCTGCTTGTCTCTCTCTTCCCTGCTTGTGCTCTCTCTCGCTATCTCTGTCACTATCTGTCTCTGTCTCTCAAATAAATAAAAATAAAATCTTTAAAAACAAAAACAAGGGGCGCCTGGGTGGATCAGCCGTTAAGCATCTGCCTTCGGCTCAGGTCATGATCCCAGGGTCCTGGGATCGAGTCCCACATTGGGCTCCCTGCTCGGCGGGGAGTCTGCTTCTCCCTCTCCCACTCCCCCTGCTTGTGTTCCTGCTCTCACGAACGAACTCTCTGTCAAATAAATAAATAAAATCTTAAAAACAAAACAAAACACTTCAATTGTGTTGGAGCACCTGGGCAGCTCAACTATTAGTATTAGTTGGTTAAGTGTCTGCCTTCGGCTCAGGTCACCAACTCAAGGCCTCAAGGTCCTGGGATGGAGTCCTGCATTGGGCTCCCCACTTGAAAGGGAGTCTGCTTCTCCCTCTCCTGCCCCCCCCAACACTTGTCCTCGCGTGCATGCACTCTGTCCCGAATAAATAAAATCTTTTTTAAAGAAACTTCCATTGTGTTTATATAAAGGGAAACAAATTAATGTGTTCATGGTTTTTAAAAAGGAGTTCATTCTAAAATAAAGAAAACATCACTGATGCACTAAAAACAATATACCTATATATATACACATTCCAAGTACAGTATAAAAACAAAGAAGTGGTTCATGTCAGTTACAGAATATTCATAGTTAATTTTAATCAAACTTGTCATAGCAACAGTTGAAGACTGTTGCTGATGCTCTCAAATACTGGCTGTCCCATTTTCCCTTAGTCTCCAAAAAATGTATTTGCTATTATTGCGTATGTATTACATTTGCAGTGGCATATTTGCATTTCTGTGGGGCTCAGAAAATTCAACTTTTGTTATTAAATCAACAGCTAAATGTCAAATTAATCTGGGAATCTTTCAACATTTTTCAGTGTATCTCTGTGTTAACAACAACTTGAATAACTTTTTTTTTCTCACTTGGAACTCGTAGGATGCCCTTATCATCATTAACTGACTTCTTAATTTCCCCTCACATAAGCTTCCTCTACTTAGGACAAAACTTACAGAACTCCCAAATTCTTGCACATGAAAAGCAGAATTCCATAATTTAAAAATGACAGGTGACCTCAAACTTACAGATGATATCTTAATTAAATGACATTAGAAGTCACAACACTCCTTCAAATGAGTTCCTTTAAATAAACCAAAAGCTAGAGGTAGTGCACTAGTCATACTTATTTTCTAAAATTTCTTTCACAAAACACTAAATGACCTGAAAAACTACTTCTGTAAAGCTCAAGAGTCATCCAAGTATTTTCTGAGTTATTCAGAACAGAAAGGCAATACACCATCATTGAAATGCCTTGGGCTTTTGGTAATTACTACAGTAAAAAGTTCCAATTTATGATTCCCATAGACATTAAAACAAATATCCTGTGAGATAATTAGGTTTTTAAGAACCTGACTGTGATGAACTAGAAAGTCAGAATACAAGACATAGCATGTTTAAAAATTTTTTTAAATAAACCATTAAGAAGAGTGATCCAGTTTTCCTTCTTTAAAGTGAAATTCTGAAGACTTTTTTTTTTCTTTTCTAGTGGCCAAAGTATTATTGGATGAAGAGAATCCAAAAAAGGGCTGGTTTAAGTGTTATAAAGCTAATAAGGGTAATGAGGCACTTTAGCATTCAAGAACTTAAAAACTATTAGTATTAATCTTCAAGCTGTGGAATTTAAAATCCCACATACACAGAATTTAAAAATTTCAAGGCAAATTTTGAAATAAAACATCATAAAAAAAACCTTAACCTTTTTCATTACCTTAAAAATAAATTAACTTCATATTCCCCTTAGCTACTGTACCATTTCTCTGCCCCTCTTAAAGCAAAATGTCAACAGTTGCTGCCTCCACTTTCTTATACCCCATTTTTTGTTTAAGCCACTCAAGTCGGGAGTACCCAGGGTAAATCCCTTTAAGTCTGTTTTACACCATGCAATTTTACCCAATCTCAAAGCTTTAAATCCCATTAATACGCAGATAATTACCAAATTTATATCTATAGCCCTGATCCCTCTTCTAGGCAACAAATTCATATAACCTACTGACTGGTATCTTTACTTATGCTTTCATAGGCAACCCAAATTGAACACAACAAACATAACATTCTTTGTTTTGACCCCTCCAAAGCTTGTACATCTGTTGGCTAACTGAACAAAATATAAATAAATAAATAAATTAATAAATTAATTAAAATAAAATGTTGGGGCATAAAAAAAGAGAAAAAGCTTGTACATCTTTCACAGATCCTCCATTTCGGCAAAGGGCACCATCATCCATCTAGTTGCTTAAATTAAAAAAAACTATGGTACAGCATAGGGAATATACTCAATGGTATTGTAATGCTATTACATGGTTACAGATGGTAGCTACACTAATGAGCACACCATAACATACAGACTTGTTAAATCACTACTGTACACCTGAAACTAATGTAACACTGTGTTTCAACTATACTTCCTTAAAATAAATAGAATTTAAAAACTTAGCCATCATCCTTGATTACTCTCTTTCACTCCCCATATCCAGTCAAGCCAGTCCTATTAACTCTTAAGTGCACAATTACTTTCAGTCTCCTCTCCCTCTCCTCTTCCCTTTCCCTCTCTGAGTTCATTTTCTACCACTGTTGTCTTATCTCAGTGTACTTTAGCCATACTATCTATAGTGGGCTGAAATATGGCCACCCAAAGACATTAAGTACTAAACCCTGAAACTTGTAAATGTTACCTTATTTGGAAAAAGAGTTGTTGCAAATATACTTAAATTTAGGATTCTGAAATGAGATTACTCTAGATCTGTGTAGGCTCTAAATGTCACCACAAGTGTCCTTATGAGAGGCAAAAAGAGTTAAGAGAGACACACACAGGCAGCTATGGGAAGACAGAGTAGAGAGAGATGGAGCCACAAGCCAGAGAACGCCTATAGCTTCCAGAATGCTGGAGGAGGCATATCTCCTAGAGCCTACAGAAGAAAGATAGCCCTGGTGACACCTAGATTTCTACCTTCTGGCCTTGGAAAACTAATACCTTGTTATGCACTTTATCTATCATGTTCACCACTATCCCCAACACCTAATAGGGCTCAATAAAAATTCATTGGATGATTCAAATAAGCCAAGTTAGAATTTTCAAAATGTTTTACACATAAGGGTTCTCATATGCAGCTGCAAAGAATCCATTTGCATTCTGGTGAACACATTTCTTTTGACCTTGTATGTACTCAGTATTTTCAATTCTGGAATATCACTTTTTTTTTTTTTTGTCTTTTGTGTTTTTAAGCCAATGAATACTTCCATCAACATGGTAAGGTTTTGTTTGATTTTTAACGTGGTAAGGCTTTGATCTCAAAAACTTGTCAGGTCTGCTATCCAAATGAAATTACAGATGAACAGTTTGTGAACCCTGAAGATGCCTCTTCCCTGTCCAATGTGGGGTCCAATGCAGACAGTTCCATGTTTTCTTTCCCCAGCCCCTTCAAGTTCTTAGCAAATATCTCTTTCATCTTATACCCAGAATCCCCTGAAATGCATCAGAGTATTTTATCAATTTATACAGAATACCAAGATCTCATTTCCTATTCTAGGTTCCATGTCAAATAAAGCTGAGACAGGTTGTCCAAATAAACAGACCACACAGGTTATGTCAGATAGTGTGCTGCATAAAATTTTAAAAATTTAAATTTCAAACAAAGCATGTCTCCTTCTTTGGTCTGACACAGAAATTAAAGTCCCAAAATACAGACAATATTATCCTATATCCCTTCTTCTGATTGATCAGTCCTAGCTATGTCAGCCCTATATACAACCCCAGTTGAAGTCTGGTCTTTTTTCCCTTTCTTCAGCAATTGCTACATGAAAACATCTAAAATTACTGCAGCTACTTCAGCACTTCCAGAGCTGAAGAACTCCCAACTCCTGAGTCTCACGTATCACACACATACCCAAAGTTCAAGAGAGCTAGCATGTCACAGAAAGAGCAAAGAACCTCAAAATTTAGAGATAACTACCAAAGCCAGGAACAAATGTGACGGCTGCAAGAGCTCACAATCTAGGCCCTAATGTCTACATGTGAGAGCATTTTCCAAATAAAAGTTATTTCTCCAAACAAAAACATTTAACAATCAAAACTGATAGTGAAATCATCTACCCCATATTATGAGAGAAACCTAGAGCAAATGAGGACAGAGTATAGACAGAGAAAAACAGAAAACAAATGGCTCTCTAGTTTCACCTTCTCTCTGGAATGAGACAATCAATCTATCAGTTGACTAGAATCCATTGGCTGTAAGCTATTGATCTTTTTCAAAAGGATCCAGGTTTCTCTATCTTCCAGACCTGCTCTACCAACATTTCTGCCATCTTTGCAATTTCTTTAGCCTTCTCCTCAGCCTTCTCCTACCTTTCTATCACTCTATTCTCAACTCCATTATTTAGATTTTAAAGAGGAGTCACAGATCTTTCCTCCAAGCTTGCCACCTGGACTTTTATTTGGATGACTATTTTGACTGACTTCCACAAGTTGCATGCATTTAGCAAGAAACAAGAATTTCTCTGCTTTCTAATAAGACACACAATATCCTGGGCGCCTGGGTGGCTCAGTTGGTTAAGCGACTGCCTTCGACTCAGGTCCTGGAGTCCCGGGATTGAGTCCCGCATCGGGCTCCCTGCTCGGCAGGGAGTCTGCTTCTCCCTCTGACCCTCCTCCCTCTCATACTCTGTCTCTCATTCTCTCTCTCTCAAATAAATAAATAAAATCTTAAAAAAAAAAAAAAAAGACACACAATATCCTCCCACATCTTGGTGGTAATTATAAGCAGAAACTGCTCACAATCTTCCTCAGGCTCTAGCATTTCAGCTTCCTTAGTTCTGCCAACTCAATGATGTCCAAGGGCCACATTTTTTCCTGCTACTTCAGAACCATACTGCAAATGTGAAGAGAGAAGCCCCAAACTTTATTTTCTTATCTAGACAATTATTACAAACTTTGCTACTACTGCTTAATAAAATTATAATTGTGGGGGCACCTGAGTGGCTCAGTCAGTTAAGCATCTGATTCCTGATATCAGCTCAGGTCTTATCTCAGGGTCGTGAGTTCAAGCCCCGCATTGAGCTCCACACTGGGCATGGAGCCTACTTAAAAAAAATTTTTTTAATTGTGGATGGACCAATTATCTCAAGCTAGGTTTGCTTTATTTTTTTTTTCTAAGATTTTATTTATTTTTATTTGAGAGAGAGAGAATGAGAGACAGAGCACATGAGAGTGGGGAGGGTCAGAGGGAGAAGCAGACTCCCTGCCGAGCAGGGAGCCCGATGCGGGACTCGATCCCGGGACTCCAGGATCATGACCTGAGCTGAAGGCAGTCGCTTAACCAACTGAGCCACCCAGGCGCCCTGCTAGGTTTGCTTTAATCCCAAGAGTATTTGCCTTCTGAAATGTGCCACCAAAAAGGCAGATAGATGAGACAGAAGCAATCACTGTGGAGACTTACTCCTATGGTCATCTAACAAGCAGTATTCATTACACAGCTAGTAAGCAAATCCAGTACCTTGTTATTCACCATACTTATCCACTCCAACACTCATCTCAAAAAGCTTACATGCAATGTGCCATTGCCTAACAACTGAGATGTATGGACTACATCATTACTAGATTATCAAATTTTTCTTAACCTCACATCTTTCACTGTTCCACACCCAAGTGGTACACCAACTTCAAAATCTGTATTTGGGAAGTTCCAACTGCTATCAGAACAGTGGCCTATTAGTTCAAAATTATATACCCATAAAAGCATGGGTAAATATTAAATCTCCAAAAAAAGATCCTGAAAAGTACTCAGAAAAGGTTGATCAGATATTGTCTGATATCAATCCAAGACCGTTGCAGAGCCAAGACAAATTTTAAAAAACAAAAGCCCAGCTGTCTCTTAAAATAGAAATTCAGAACAGCCAATCAAAATGGCACTTTTAAGTGAAACTAGGCTGAATAAAAGACCTCAGATCTCTCCCACACATACATATCATATATTCATCCTCACTTTCTGCACTTTTTTAATCAACCAAGGCAAACAACAAAGCCATTGACTGCACCATGTTCCTTCAAGTCAACTAGGCCAGATAACTAATTGCACAACCAGCACCAGGAATTAAGTTTGCAGACAATGCAAAAAAATTACAAATTGGCCCCACACAAATGTATTAAGAATCATAAGGTAAAATTAGCATTAACATTCAACTTAGTATTCCTAATATTAAGAAACAAGGTAGGTTACTAAATAGCAAATGTATTTCAAGAAAGGTAAACTGAAAGTTCTGACAGTCAACCATCCCCAATTTCAGACATCCTATGCAATAAACATGCACAACATGCTACAGTCTAGTGTAGTTTTGAAGAATACTTAATGAAGACAAAAATCTCAGACTAAGAAGAAATAAAAATTAGGTGACTGTTAAAGTTCAAGTGAAAAAGTCTGTATCTGTGAATTAAACTTTGTAATATAATAAACCTGAGAACCAGGGGTAAAAGGAACCATAAAATATTTTTTGACCGAGTACTTTCTTTCAAAAATGGAATTACTTGATCAAAAAATAAGCTGTAGATATTCATGACAACATTACAGTGAAAAGCTAACATCTTAAATTCCCACCAACAGAAAATCAATTCTATTATGGTAGATCCATTCCATGAAATACTATGTGACCATAAGAAATTACTTCTACGAAATTAGTAATAATATGGAATAGTGTTGAAGAGTGAAAAAGCTGGAATCAAAAATACTATTATGTATATCACTGGGGGAAAAAAAGAAGAAAATTTACTAAAAATTTTTAAGAGTGTTTGTGCTAATAAGACTGTTAAGTGATTTTTCTCCTCTTTTCCCAATGTTGTAATAGAATTTTATGATAGGCAGAGGACTATAAAAAAAGTAACACACAAAAGATGCCATTTCTAAAGTAAGTTCCAAATAAGGAAACATGATAAATTCAGATTATTATCTTCGGTATTTTGAAATAAACTTTACATGCCGACCAAATCCAGTTAAGACAAATATAGGATTATGTATTTCATATGTTTGTGTGATGTAATAACTTCCACAAAGACATCACTTGAATTTATTTCAAAATAAATGTTCGTGTTCGTCAAAATTGATCAACAAAATGCATAAATGCAAACTAGAAATTCTAAAAGAAAGAAAAGAAAATCAACTTTTGGAGACATTTTCAAGTAGATTACACTTATGCAAAAAACAATCCCTTTAAATATTTTAACTTCTAAATAAATATATATATTAACTTCTAAAATGGAATTTTTTAAAGTCAATTTTCAAGTCAGAACTGAAAGCCAAAAACCTACTCCAAGGCCTCTTCTTGTAAATTACAATGTAACTCTCAAAAAGCCACTAAGGAAAAAGATCCAAAGATTTGTACATTTGAAAAGCAAGGTGCTGATACCATCTCAATCAGCCTAACAGACTCATCTTGAAAGAAGATGTATGAAACCAATTTTCAAAATTCAAAGTATCACCCAACACCAAATTGTATTTTTCAATTTTCAATACAAGTGTCTCTCAGACATATTCAACCACATTTGTACCAGCCTGCTTCCACCCACAGTAAGTCCTAAATCACCAACATTTAAATTGTTAGTAATATGACATTTATTTTAGTTAATTATCAAATTACCTATTTTATTTTGTCTGAGGCTTAGAGTGCCTCTTCCTCATTGTCCCTAAGATAGTTAATAACTATCGGATGGAGATAAGCACAGCACACTGAAACAGGCTGTAATTTATAACATTCCCACCACAGTGATTTTTCAACTTCAATAAAATCTGTAGAATTTAATAACCACAAACTTTCAATGTTACTACCTTCTCGAATACAGGAACATAGGAAGACATATGAGGTTTGATTATTTCTGCTTCCCAATCTTCATCTCCCATGGTGGCTTCCAGTTCTATTTTTATCTTAAAAAAACAAAAAAACAACACACACACACATTTGGCCTATTAGATCAGAATCATGTATCTAAAAGCATAAATTATCATAATTTCACATACACCTCCTGAAACTACTGAACTAGCTGCTGATCTTCCCCAAAAGTGTTTCCAAAAAGAGGGAAGTTTTGTTTCTTACCTTATACCCATCTTTTTTACCTTTAAAAATGAGTTGAACAACTTAATCATTCTAGTAATCATCATGTCCTTACTGATGCTTAGGGTTTTCCCTAAAACCTGTTCATTGAATTTACCCTCGTCTTCCAAGCGTCCCCAGACAGCTTACCGGATACTAAGGGCAAGGGAAAATTTTCAACTACTACTCAGTTTCTCTCTTCGCACATCTTTGTAAAGACGTTTGGTTATCTTTGATAGTTTAAGGGAAGAGAGGGAGCTGGGGCCATGGCCTTTCAGTTTAGCGGGGTAGGAGACATGGATTAGATGGCCCAAATCCTTCCAACAATGGACAACCAGTTACTCCAAGGAGTGTGCATACACAGAAAATACTAGGGCCATTCTTGTTCAGAGAAAAAGCTGCACAGGGGCTGGGCAAAAAAAAAACTCCTTTGCCTCCTCTGTAGGCCTTCAGTCCTTCGGGCGCCCACCGGACTTTAAGACCTACACGGGCAGGATAAGGAAAAGCCCCACAGGACGGCCCCAAGCCCCACCTGCCCCATCTATTCTTTCTCTAGCCCAAACTATCGCCACCGGGAAGCCCGAAAGGGCAGGTCGAGGCCCGCGCAGGAGAGGGACACGCCAGGCAACTCACCTCTCCCCGGCTCGCTCTCCCGGGTCCTCGCAGGCGCCGACGCCGCTTAAACGGCTGCACGTGCAGGACGCAGTCGACTGCGTCAGGTGCGCAGCTTCGACAACAAATGGCACCAGGCGACGGGCGCCACCAGCCAATCAGCGCTCAGGCAGCCGGCGTCGCCCCGCCCCAACTCCGCCGCGCGTTCCCTACTTGCTCGCATTTGAGGTCGCCGTGGTGAGACCCACTGTCTTGTTCCCATAGTGGCCCGTTGGGCCTGTGGGTACAAAGCGGGCCATGAGCCACTTCTCTCTAGATTCTTGGGTGGGATCTTCAATCTGGAGATGCCCTAGATACTCTCTGCGCAAGTACTGCAAGCCAAACATGTCCACCTCCCTTTTTCTAACACCAAAATTAAAAGGGAAGATGGGTAATGCCCTCCCTTCAACCTGTTGAGCTTTCTTTCCTTTTTCCTACTGCAGTCCCTGGCAGTTGGCCCCTCTGGTTCTTCGTTTCTGAGGCGCTTACTTCACATCTGGAGATTTTTGCTGCTTCAACATATAGTTTAGGCCCTGGAGCTGGCAGATTTCCTTTTCCTCCCAGTGACGGCTGGGATGAGGTTCTGTCTCGCTGTTGTAAAGAAAGCCCGTCGTGTAGAGTCAAGGGTCCACGTCTTTGGGAAAGAGATGCCCTCTGATGCAGAAGGAATCTGAAAATTGTGCTAGAGTAGGTCGTTCATCAAGGCTTGAAATTGTGGTCCGCAGGTTTATACCCCTAGGGATACTAGCCAAACCTAAGAGTGACCAAGGGTCATTTCCATGCTTAATGCTCTCACCAAGCAGATATTCTAGTTTTGCCTCACAAAAAATAAATTTCTCAGTATTTCCCCATTCTACCAAAAAGCCTAACAAAGGGATGCTTTGAATGTATAGTTTCCATTTTTTACTTTCATCATTTTCTGTTCTCTAAATCTTTGAAGGAATACCTGAATATTTCATTCAGTAATATAAATCCCAACATAAGCTGACACTCAGACATAGAGGATGACACACTTTTTGGGTTCAGCTTCACAGTTTTCATCTTTAGAACCACCATTATTGTTTGTCTTTTCCACCAAGAATATGTCAATATTTATCTAGTTAGCACTATTTTCAAGGTGAATTGTTTTTAAAAGATTATATTTAACAAAGATAAACCCAGATTATATTTTAACATTACTGTCATTTTTAATAATTCCTCTTTTTAAACCAAATTTTCACATCCTACCCTTGAGGAGGCTAGTACCTTAAATCACTACGTGTGTATGGGAGAGCCACCAATACTCCCGTTGCTCTGAATTTGTAAAAAGGGGCCCTCTAACGTATTTTAACTCACTTTGAATTGAATGTGTTCTTTCAAAATTTTTTATGTCATGGGAAAATATTACGCAAAAGGAGTAAGATATGAAATTGCGTTGACAGAATAACCAAGTAGATTCTTTTTTAGGTACAGAAAACTTGGGAGATATTTTCTAAAATGAACTTTTTTTCAGAATTGAGCTAAAGATAATAACTTTCTCTAATTTGAGTATAGTTGACACACACTGTTACATCAGTTTCAGATACACAACATAGTGATTCAACACGTTTATGTATTATGCTATGTTCACCCCAAGTGTAGCTAGCATCTGTCACCATACATCGCTATATTCGTTATGCTGTGCCTTTTATTCCTGTGACTATTCATTCCATAGCTGGAAACCTGTATCTCCCATTCCCCTTCACCCATTTTGCTCATCCCCCCAACTCCTTCCTTTCTGGCAACCATCAGTTTGTTCTCTGTACTTACAGGTCTGATTCTTTTTGTTGTCTTTTTTTCCCCTTATAGACTCTACATATGAGTGAAATCATATGATATTTGTCTTTCTCACTCTGACTTATTTCACTCACCATTATACTCTCTAGGCCCATCCATGTTGTCTCAAATGCCAGTCTCATCCTTTTTCATGGCTGCATAATATTCCATTGTGTATACATACATAACTTCCTTATCCATTTGTCTATCAATAGACACTTAGGTTGTTTCCATATCTTGACTATTGTAAATAATGCTGCAATAAACAAAGTTGCATATATCTTTATAAATTAGTGTTTTCATTTTCTTTGGGATAAAGAAAACACTTAGCAAATATTTTCTGCTATTCAGTCTTAGAACAAACAGATTGTTATTGCTTTCAGGTATTGCAATTAAGCAGTTCTTTATGAAACATTCTATATAATTTTGGGGAGCTATCCCTGGTTAATATAAAGTAAATTCTAATGAGAACTTAAGTTCAATATTAAGGAAAAGATAAATAAGGGATGAAAATAATACAATTCAAAAATTGAACATAAACAGTGAAAAAAGACAAACACAGTTAAGTAAATACTTGCTCCATGATGTGTGTGCCAAGAAAGTAAAGCCAGTATGGGTATCTCCCGTGTTTAGAAAGCTCACATTCTGCCACTTTGCTTCTGTGAAAGACCTACATTTGGGCCTGTTTTCACAAACCAAAAATCCAAAGAGGATTTCTGCTTTTACGAAAAAGCAAAAGCAAAAATAGCATTCAGTGTTTTTTCTGCAGTGATGCCTTATGGAGGCAGCGAGTGGCACCAAGCTCCCTCCCCAAGAACTAAGCATCTCAGCATCATACCACTGTTGCTTTGGACTGTGTTTGTGAGCATCTTTGATTTAACTCAATTTATTTTGCGCATTCATTAGCAAGATGTGTCCTAAGGTATCAGAAAAGTATAAGAGAGGTCATTTTTTGGTCTGAGAAGTGTCAAAATTTTTTCATAGAAATCCATGGTAATTGCTTCTTTACTTTATACTATTGTGACCTGTGAAAGGTTTCATAAGAATACTCCACTTTCAGATAGTGGGGGACACCCGTATGTTCTATTTTCTGTGTTCCTTCTGACAGATCTGAAATTAGTGACAGTACTAAATTGCAACATAGGGAAAATGCAGGAATTCATTTAGTTATTCATTTATTTATTGAATAGGCTTTAAATGAACACCTAATATATGCCAGGTACTATGCTAAGTGCTACAAGTAAAATTAGCCAATTTCTCAAGAAACAGTCTAGGAAAAAGAACGGCAGTGGCTAATGGAATATAAAACTCTAAGATTTCTGTCTCAGAAGATTCACTGGAAAGCTTATATACAGTTTATCCAAATTCTGTACATCCCATGTAATAAGATTTTCTCAAAGATTTTTACCGTTTAGAATCAAAGTGTGCAGTTAATATCCTTTACACTTTAGAAAGAAGCATTAAATTCTCCAAAGAGAACTGATATTTTAGACTTATGTTTTCAGTATTATTTCCACATTATTCAAATGATTTTTTAATTGATGTAAACTCTGCCTAGTATCATATCAAGACTGTTAAATTTTTCTTTTAATCTACCAGTAGGCCAAAAATGGGTCACCTCAAATGGGGGAAAATAGATATTCACTCCTAGGTACTGAAAATATCTGAGAATCTCTTACTATGCACATAACCACACAAAAGATTTTTTTAAAATAAATATTACAGAGACGCCTGAGTGGCTCAGTTGGTTAGGCGTTATGATCCCAGTGTCCTGGGATCAAGCCCTGTAGCAGGCTCCTTGAGCCTCCCCTCTGAGCAAGGAGCCTGCTTCTCCCTCTCTCTCTGCTGCTCCCTCTGCTTATGCTTGCGCTCTCTCTCTCTCAAACAAATAAAATCTTTTATAAATAAATAAATAAATAAAACAGGTTGGAGCCCTGTAAATCAACACAAAATGGAGGAGGGGGTAGGTTTATAGCACCTCTAAGATACTATGGTGCTAGTAACACATCTAAAGAAGAAAGTCATCAAAGAGGGGTTTTCAGCATACTAAGCAGGATTCAGAGAGATGAAACTCTTTATTTTTCCGATAATAATTAGGGCAATATTTACCAAAGTGGGGAACACATACCACTGATTTTAGGCAATTTATGGACAATTTTCATTTTAATAGTTATTTGAGTATTATACTTAATATTTATTTTAATGTTTTAAAAAACTAACAATCATAGCAAACCTGGGATTTCAGAAATATAATTGCTTAGAATGAAGCTAAATAGTTAAGTTTTTAAAAAGTGTGTTCAATTAAGGAAAAAGTATATATTAATGGTATGCAGGAATGACAAAAATCATGAAGGTGGTATTCAAATGACTAACATTTGGAAAACACTGGTGCAAATGGAAAGACTCTGGATATGGGGATTGGTCACTAGACAGGTTTTCTCTATTATGAGGTAATGATATTTCATCAGCACATGTTCTGATTCTATGCTCACTTAGCAACTTCTTAATTAATAATTCAACTTCCCCGAAATATTTTGATACTAAGAAAGGAGGTGCAGTGGATAAGACATGTAAGCCTTACTTGCTCCCCATTATGAATGAATACATTGAGAGCCTAGTTTAGATATCAGTCTTGTTTAAATAGTGTTCCTGAAAGATCCTGATTATAATCAACCAGACCTTCTAGAGGACACAATACACTCAGTAGTCCCTAAGTACTTTTACAAGTGTAAAATGAGAGCTAGAAGTAAGTGAAGGATACAAGTCAAATACTGTGTCAGGGTACATTGAACAATCCTTCCTAAGACTAAGGGGTCTTCTTGGCCCTTCACTGTCAAATGGTTTTTCATCAGTGAATTATGTATGGAGTATGTATGGAGTACATATGGAGTATGGCAAACAGTCACGAGGAAAACACAGTATACCAAAGTCTAGCACTTTCCATTCCCACTAGATGTTAGCTATACCTAACAAAAAAAAAGCTGACTTTTCTGTGTCCCAAATGGCAAGGCAATGTGATTTGTGAAAGTCATTACTGTCAATCTTCCTGGGTATAAAAGAGGGAAGTATTTCACCTCAAGAGAAGTAGTGACCAGGTCCTGTCAATGAACCTCAGCCAGGGATAAAGCTCTTTCTACCTATGTTTACTAAGACTAAAGAGTTGGAGCTTTCAAACAGGGAGGAAGAAATTACTAGCATTTTACTGAGAAGTCAGTATTCGTAATCTCTAGTTATCCATTTATTAACTATAGGAATTTGGGCAAGTTATTTAATCACTCTGTCTCTAAAATGGGGATAACCAGGGCCACCAGATAGAGTTATGAAGGTTAGGCCCTGAACAAAGGCACCAAGCTAAGAGGCAAGAAGGAGCTGAACTTGGGTGCCTGGGTGGCTCAGTTGGTTAAGCGACTGCCTTCGGCTCAGGTCATGATCCTGGAGTCCCGGGATCGAGTCCCGCATCGGGCTCCCTGCTCAGCAGGGGGTCTGCTTCTCCCTCTGCCCTCTTCCCTCTCGTGCTCTCTGCCTCTCATTCTCTCTCTCTCAAATAAATAAATAAAAATCTTAAAAAAAAAAAAAAAAAGAAGGAGCCTACACACAAACTCAGCCTACACACCACCTACCAAGCTGTGTACCTGCAGAGCGGCATGTATCCACATCAGGTACCATGTTCTCATTCTCGCAAAGGTCAAATTCCCTCTATTTTACATAGTTAAAATGGTTTCTATTTTCCTACTTGGTCCCTGACCAATAAAGGGATTTTACTGAAAAATACTCTGAAATGGGTCAGAGATGGGCCCGCTGGGGGTGGGGCCGTCTGTGTGTTGGATGTACAGAACTTTCGGTCTATGAGACAAATTAAGTTATGAAAATTCAGTGACTTTTATTTAATGCTGATTTGCTATAAAGTATTCTATATTTATATGATTTCAGAGACTCTTATGTACTAAAGGACATACCGTTTTCGGTGTCCAACATCTAGTTCCAATCCCAGAGGGGGAGGTAGATTTGCCTATTTATTGTTCTATAGGCCTAGGTGTCCAGAATCCTGTTTAAGATTTTAGGATGCCTTCAATATATACTTTTTGAAATAAAACTATTTCTTATTAAAAAAAATAATAGATTTTTAAAATCTAGAATTGTAAATTTGTTATGTGGTGCTTAATAAAAAGACTTTATTCATTTACGAACTCACAAGGAGTTACCTATACTTGCTTTTTCCACTTCCCCATCTTTCAGTCCTGAACCCATTGCAATCTGGCTTTTGCCCCACTGCTTCATAGATATTGAGAAGGTCAATAGCATCACTGACCTCCTTGTTTCTAAAACCAACTGACAGTTTTCAATTCTTAACCTAACAGATTTTTTTTTTAAGATTTTATTTATTTATTTGACAGAGAGAGACACAGCGAGAGAGGGAACACTAGCGGGGGGGTGGGAGAGGGAGAAGCAGGCTTCCCGCTTAGCAGGGAGCCCGACATGGGGCTCGATCCCAGGACCCTGGGATCATGACCTGAGCCGAAGGCAGACGCTTAACGACTGAGCCACCCAGGCGCCCCACTAACAGATTTTTTATCAATCTTTGACACCATTGACTACTTTTTCTTTACAAAAATATTCTCTATATAACTGGACAACCATATGGAAACAGATAAAAGAGGACCTGCTCTTCACACCATATAACAGGATAAGAAATTCAAATGTAAAAGCAATAAAACCTTGCAAATACTAGAAGAAAACAGTGAATTCCTCTATACTTGGAAAAACATTCTACCTATAATTCAAATCCAGAAGTAATAATTTTATACAGTGTGACTACATAAATATTAAAAATAAAACTTTGCATGACAAAAAAATAAATAGCAAAGGCAAAACTGGGACGAATTATTTCCAACATAATCCAGAAAAAGGATTAATATCTATAATACAGAGAGAAGCTGGGGTGCCTGGGTGGCTCAATCAGTTAAGAGTCTGCCCAATATGGGGCTCCCTGCTCAGCAGGGAGTCTGCTTCTCCCTCTCCCTCTGCTCCTCCCCCTGCTTGTGCTCTCTCTCTCTCTGTCAAATAAATAAAATCTTTCAAAAACAACAACAACAAAATGGTTTAAAAAATAGAGAGATGCTTGATTTCAAGAACAATTAAAATTAAAACTAAACTAAAATATAATTTTTCACCTATTAAAATGGCAAATGTTTGATAATGTACTCTATCAGAGAGGCTGCAAGGTAACAGACACCCTTATGCATTGCTGTTGGTGAGGTACCATGGCCTAGTCCTGAGCGAAGGGAATGTCAGTATCTAGCAATATTACATGTGCATTTGCCCTTTGATCCAGTAATCCTATTTCTGGAATTTATCTCAAATATACACTGTCAGAAAATATAAAAGGGGGTATACACAAAGTTATTCATTGTAGAGCTAAAAGGTAAAGACTGAAAACTCAAAAGTCCCTCATTAGCAGAGTGAAACATCCACCCATGTAGCGGCAGGGTGAAAAAATTTTCCCTTCTAGGCTCTTTGGCTGGCTTAATAATTAAATTGACATAAGACTGATAAACAGGAGAATAACCAAGTTATTTTCATATGTATAGGAACCCCATAACAATATGAGACTCAAAGAAATGACCAAAGCAGGAGGCTTTTATACCTTTTAGACAAACAATAAATCTATAAAGAATTGACAAGACAAAAAGATTTGGACTTAAGGTAGTAAGCTGATGAAGAAATAACAAGTTCTGTTTACATAGCCTTCTTGACCCTAAATTCCCTCTCTGGTGATAAGGATGCCTTCTACCCTCCTGGTATGAGGGCAGGGGTAACTTGTCACATGATTTTGGGGACACAAAGAAGGCTCAGAGAGTCCTTCTTGCATCAGCTGCTTCTCAAGTACCTTGAATTCAAAATAATTAATATGCCAAAGTGGCATATTTTGGCATGGCATATTCTGCTCCCCTTCAGAGTACTCTGCAGTTGTATAAAAATCACTTGATTAACACAGCAGAAGATATCTTTATCACTCTCATCACTTAGGAGATTCTAAGAGTTTTAGCTCTGTGCCAGAAAGGGGTCAAAAACCAAATATCTATTTCTCAGTATAAATCATAGTATCACAGGTGCATATTGGTCATCATTGATAGCTAGTCTCCAAGTTCTTCAGTGAACTATGTCTCCAGTTTTCGTGTCTTCATATAGTTCCCTCTCCTTGAATCTCTACTGGCTCTGTGATTTTTTTTTTCTTTTGCTGTGTTAATGAAGTGACTTTTGTACCACACTTAAGGATGGGGCCGGTTGCCAGGGGAGCCAACTAGGTATTCAGAGGGTTGGAACTTTCAGTCCCCCCTACTCCTCATCTCTGGCAAGAGGAGAGGGGCTAGAGGTTGAGTTCAACCACCAGGGGCCAATGATTTAATAAATAGTATCTATGTAATAAGAAACCTCCTTAAAAATCCAAAAGGATGGAGTTCAGAGAGCTTCCGGGTTGGTGAGCACATGGGAATTTGAGGAGAACAGTGCACTTGGAGAGGGCATGGAAACTCTATACCTTTTCCCCATAACTTGCCATCTGTGGTTTTTCCATCTATCTGTTCTTTAGTTATAGCCTTTCATAATAAACTAGTAATCTACTAAGTAAAATGTTCCTCTGAATTCTAGGAACCACTCCAGCAAATTAGTCAAACCCAAGGAGAGGGTCATGGAAACCTCTGATCTATACAGCCAATTGGTCAGAAAAGCACAAAGGACAATCTGGACTTTCAAGGGGTGTCTGAGTCGGCGGGGGGGGGGGGGGGGTGGAATTCATGTAGGACTGAACCTTTAACCTGTGGATCTGGAACTATCTCCAGGTAGGTAGTATTAGAATTGAGTTAAATTGTAGAACACCTAGTTGGTATCCAAGAATTATTTGATGGTATGGGAAACCCTTCTCCCATGTTGCAATTAATATTAGAATCTTTAGCATCAGTTAATATCATGTGCCTCATGATAACGATGCAATGAGAAAGACTCTACAATACTCATGTATTAATCCTACCAAAAATGCATAATGAATCTAATCACAAGGTAACATTAGGTTAATACGAATTGCGGGACATTCTACTAAATGGCCTATACTCTTCAATAACATCAATGTCATGGGTGCCTGGGTGGCTCAGTTGGTTAAGCGTCTACCTTCGGTCAGGTCATGATCCCCGGGTCCCAGGATAGAGTTCCACGTCCGGCTCCCGCTCAGTGGGGAGTCTGCTGCTCCCTCTGACCCTCCCCGCCCCCCTTCCCTTCTCTCTCTCTCATTCTCTCTCTCTCAGATAAATAAAATCTTTAAAAAACAAACAAACAAAAGACGTCAATGTCATGAAAGAGAAAGAAAGTCTTCAGGAGCCATTCCAGAATAAAGGAGCCTAGGGAGACATGAAGACTAAATGCAATGCATGACCAATCCTGTGTTGGGTTCTGAATGAGGAAAAAAGACCCAAAACAAAACCTCTTATAAAGAACATTATTGAAACAATTGTTGAAATTTGCCATAGGCTTATAGATTAAGTAAAAGCATTGTATCAATTTTTAAAAGGTCTAGTTTTGACCATTACACTGTGAAAATCCTTTTCTTGGGAAATATACACTAAAGAATTTAGAAGCAGAGGCATAGGGTGTGCAATTTAATCTCAAATGGTTTAGGGAAAAATGTGTATGCAGAGAGAGAGAGAGAAAGTGAGGGGACAGAAGGAGGAAGGAAGGGAGAGAATAAAATAAATATGACAAAATGTTAACAACTGATAACTCTGAGTAAAGGATATATTGGCCTTTGCAACTTTTTTATAAACTTGAAATTATTTTACTTATTTTTTTAGAGAAATTATTTATTTGAGAGAGAGAGGGAGATACTGAGAAAGAACACGAGGGGGTGGGGAGAGGGAGAAGCAGGCTTCCCGCTGAGCAGGGAGCCCAACTCAGGGCTTGATCCCAGGACCTCGAGATCAGGACCTGAGCCAAAGGCAGACACTTGACCCACTGAGCCACCCAGGCACCCAGATGCAAGTGTTTTTACTACATTTCTCGAACACATTTCACCTTGGGGTAACCAAATCATTGAGAAAAAAATTCTTCTCCTTAGAAGAATTCCAACTAATACACAAAAATCTCCACTCTGGATCCTCTATGCTGAGGGTCAGAAAACTATAATCCTGGGGCTAAATCCAGCCCAGTACCTATTTCTATAAATAAATTAGAATACAGCCACTCCACTTGTTTACATATTGTCTATGTTGGCTCTTTTATGCCATAAAGACAGAATTGAGTAGTTGATGACAGAGACCATATGGCACAAAGCCCACAATACTTACTATTGGGCCCTTTATAGAGAAAGTTTGACAATCCTTGTTGTAGAAATAATGGCTAGTGACCTGCAGTTCCCAAACTGTGAGAGTACCACAGGGAACTCACAGGGACCCCCAGAGTACAATATCTTTTTTTTAAGATTTATTTCTTTATTTTAGACAGAGAGAGAGAGTGCACACAAGTGGGGGAAGGGGCAGAGAGAGAGAATCTCCAAGCTGACTCCTGCTAATCATGGAGCCCTGGTTGCGGGGCTTGATCTCATGAGCCATGAGATCAGGACCTGAGCAGAAACCAAGAGTTGGATCCTTAAGAGACTGAGCCACCCAGGTGCCCCAGGGTATTTTAAATTTTTTAGGAAAACACAGCAACATCTGTCAGATACCATGTGAACTACCACATTGAGATAATTCACAATTTCAACATTAGATCAAGTTAATTTTTTTGGATAACATCGTATCCACCAAGTTGAGTTTTCAGTGGTTGCTATGGTCTCAAGCAAGTGTGCAAAATCCAGGGTGAAGTACAAAACAAGGATAGTGGTATCCCACCTGATTTCAAGGTTTGAGAAGTTAGGCAGTACCCAATAGATGTACACATCCCATTAGTAAACAACTGTAGCTATTTAAGAATGAAATAAAATATTTTTCTTTCAATTTCAATTCAATGTATTTTTAAATGGCTACTAAGTTGTTAGGACATAAATGCATATTAATTTGTTTGGACCTAACTACTTAGTAAACTCAGTGACTAATATGTTCACTTTAAATGCTTTCTACAGGGCACCTGGGTGGCTCAGATGGTTAAGCGTCTGCCTTCGGCTCAGGTCATGATCCCAGGGTCCTGGGATCGAGTCCCGCATCGGGCTCTCTGCTCCTTGGGAGCCTGCTTCTCCCTCTGCCTCTCTCTCTCTCTGTCTCTCATGAATAAATAAATAAAAATCTTAAAAAAAAATAAAAAATAAAAAATAAATGCTTTCTACAAACACGCATGGCCTGGGAAGCTGCCTCAGCCCTGGGGACATTCTAAGGCAGGCAAAATAAAGGCAAGCCGTTGAGACAAACCTTCAGGGAACCATCAGAAAGGGGAAAACGCATAATTACAATTCCTTGAGAATAAGGTCCATATTGCTCCCTCAGGTACCAGCAACCTACACCAGGAACATAAGCTACTGTCTTCAAGGCCGCTACCAACCTGGAGAGTAGGAGATGATCACAGTGCTCTCTTGCCAAAATTCAGGATTCTTTTCTTAAGCCCCACAGTTAAAAAAAAAAAAAAGTTGGTTCTAGCAGTTTTGCCAGTTTATTCATTGCTTTTATGGAGGCAACGTTTTGAAGTTCCCTACTTTGCCATTTTCACTGATGTCATTCCATACCATTCACTTTTGTGCTTTTCAGTCTTGCCTAAAATTATTTTCTCAACCTGGAATGCAAAGAAAGAAGAAAATTTTGCTATCACTGAAGTTATCAAAAGAATGTTCTGCTTATTTGAAGGTAGGCCAAAGAGTAATTGCAAAAAGTTTTAAATAAGGACACCATTAGCAAAATAACTTTTACCTGCCAATATATCATCTGCCTGTTGCCAAGCCCTCAATAATAGAGGTAGTGTTTGGTGGTGGTTGAGAACTCAGGCTTTGAAATAAGACCTCAGTTGGAAGTCTGACTGTTCTGTCACTTACTAGTTGTTTGGCCTTGGGTAAGTTACTTAAATTCTATAGGATTGCTTCCTTATTTGTAAAACGGGGATAATACACATTTCTAGAATCATGGTAGAGACTTAAAAAGGTATTATATGTAAAATGCTTGGCACTCAATAGTAGCTATTAAATTTGGATTCGTTAATTTGGGTTCTTTATCCCATTACATGTGCTGTTTTCTTCTGGTTGTTTTCTTAAAAGAAATAAAAAGTAACTGGCTTCCTATGTAAGAAGGGCTTAGGTGTTGCTATATGCTTTCCAAGGGACTTTGACTGAGCTGACTTTTTACAACAAGCACACTAATTTTACTTAGATTACAGGTTAATTTGGGGTGGCTTTGGGAGAAATTACTAGGGATGTGGAGAATGGACTAAAATACTCCCAAAGCCCCTTTTAGCCTAGGGACGAATTTGTCAACGCATTAAAAGAATAAAAGAAAACAAACCAGAACAACAACAACAACAAAAATTAAGTGTCCAGCCAAAAGAGTGAGAGTCCCAACCCAACATTTTTCAAACCAGTTTCCCTCGCTGTCCGTGGGATTCAAGCACGTGACGACAGTACAGAACACTAGCCAGAAGAGCCTGAGAAGAGACAGTGGGAAGTCAGCCCTAGATGGAGATGTCACGTCAACCCTTTCCTAAGTAACCTCTGGAGGTGTAAGGACTGCAGGAGATGGCATTTCTTCTCCTAGATGCCTTTGGACCTCAGGCAAGCATCGCACACAACGCCAAACATCAAGAACCAGAGATGAGCTTTGCAAAACTGGACCGCCCCTCCTTCCAAAGCTGGAGGTCTGGGCTCTGCGGCGAGAGGCGTGTAGGCTCTCGCAGAGGTCTTTGGGAGTTGTAGTCCCCAGGGGCGGAAGGTCTGACGGCGGCGGCCGGCTTAACGCGCTCAGAACTCCATCCCCCGCCGGCCCCCGCGGCCTAGGCTATTGCCTCTTCCTGTTCAGGGGGGAGAAGCCCTGCCGCAGCAAGTTGAGAGGATTTCGGAAAGGGCCCCCGCCTTCTCGCTGACTTCTCGGAGACTGAGGGCTTGGCGGAAGCAGGTAGGGCAGTTCCCTGGTCTTGCAAAATCATCCCTCGGGACCGAGCGGAGGGGACAGAGGGGAAGCGGCGGGAACCGCTGAGCTTGCTGTGGAGCCGGCTGTCACCGGGGAAGTTCTTTAGTGAAACGCGTCCAAACGGTTGCTTCTTGGGGGATCCGTGAGGCCAAAGTCGGGGACTGAGGCGACCACTCCGGAGGAGCGGCGTGCGCTGCTCTCTGGGTCTGGTGACCCCCGCGGGAGCTGAGAATTCGAGGGGCTGTGGGGAGTCGGTGCGTGTTTGAGCCTGAGGGTGATAATAAGTAAACAACCGGGTGAGAAGGAGGAGAATTGGAATTATTGCGAGAATGGGAGAACCTTCTCTGTCCCGAGTAGGGACGAGCTGGAAGGCAGCTGACAACACCTTTGTGCCTTGAGCTACGATGCCTTGAGATGGATGGAGGGCCCAAACACTGAAGTCCTCGCCACACTTCTCCCCGGCTCAAATGTGAGAGCGGGTGTCTTGATAGTAGGTGACTTTACATCTTAGCTGTCTTAGAATAGTAGAGCTGGAGAGGCCTTCGAGAATAGCTAGTCAAGCACATTCTCCTCACTTTACTGATGAGGAAACTAAGGTCCACCAAGTTGGAGAAACTGCCTCGCTCATGACCAGACAGCCAGTTAATGGCCAACTTGACTAAAACCTAATTTTCATGACTCTGAAGCAGTGCCTTAATCTATTGCTGAGATCAGGAGATCAGCAAACTCTAACCTGTTACTCCTTTTTTTTTTTTTAATGCTTAGGTATGCAAAATAATAGGCAGCCGCTGAAGGGAAGGTTTTTAAACTTCTCAATAGGTCAAAGAAACCCTTGTCTTAACTTGAAAAATCGCTACAAACTTCATAGTAATATAAAAGGTTGGTAACAAATTAAGATGTGACCTTTCCTTTCCCAACGTATGCCCACTTGAGCTCTGATAACACTTAGCCTTAGATTGCTTCTCTCAATCCTAAATGCTGTATATCTCAGTCATATAAAAATAGCATGCTAATTGTGATTTTACAATACCCTAAATATTTACAGTAAAGGGTAAACAGCATAGGAGGATGGGAATACCCACCTGAATTAAAAAATAAAATAATTTATAGTATTTTTTTAAGAAGGAGATAATGAGCATAAAAGTTAAATCATTAAGAGGTTAAAAACTTCTACTGGGCCTGCATTTTATAATACACTTAAATTTCAGTCCTTCATCAGCATTCTTTCTTTCTTACTGCCTAAACATAACTTGAGAGCGTTTAGTGTTCCCTTTGCATTGTTTTGGCTGGTAATTTCTTTATTAGACTACATTGCCCTCCAGCACTGTCAAATTTAACACCTTTTGAAGCATTTATTGATCAATTTGGAAGCATGTTCCACTAGTCTCCTCAGAATTGGAGCATTATAGCTCTTATTGGCTGACCATTAAATGATTCATAAGGAAGAGGTTGAAATAAGTTTGTTACCAGACTTTTAGCAGTTACAGACTTATACAGAAGAAAACACATATACATAGCATAACTTCTTTCACCAAGCTGCCTTTTTTATGATATGGTTCCATTAGCTTTCATATTGGCATAGGACAGAGGTGGGTAAACTATGACCAAATTTGCTACACCATTGCTGCCAGATACATTTATTTTTTATAAAGTTTTATTGGAACACAGTCATGCTCAATCATTTATATATTGTCTTATGTGCTACAGGACAGAGTTGAGTAGCTGCAGAGGTCATAAAGCTCACAAAGCCGAAAATATTATTTGGCCCTTTACAGAAAAAAATTTGTCAACCCCTGCTCTGGTAAGCAGAGGTTCAAACCTCTACTGTATGTAGAGGTATTAGGTAATACTAATTTTCAGTCTCTGAAACATCTACCATATGCAGAGATATTAGGTAATACTAATTTTCAGTCTCTAAGAAAGAACATATAAATACTTGTATGCTGGGTCCATAATAAAACTGACCCTTAACACAAGTTTGAACTGCACGGATCCACTTATACTTGTGAATTTTTTACAGTATAGTACTGTAAATGTAATTTCCGTATGATTTTCTTTCTTTCTTTTTTTTTAAGATTTTATTTATTTATTTATTTGAGAGAGAGAGAGAGAAACAGCATGAGAGGAGAGAGGGTCAGAGAGAGAAGCAGGCTCCCCGCCGAGCTTGGAGCCTGATGTGGGACTCGATCCCAGGACTCCGGGACCATGACCTGAGCCGAAGGCAGTTGCCTAACCAACTGAGCCACCCAGGCGCCCTTCCATATGATTTTTTTAATAACATTTTGTTTTCTCTAGCTTTTAGTGTAAGAATACAGTGTATAATGCATACAATATACAAAATATGTGTTAATCAACTATATATGCTATCAATAAGGCTTCCAGTCAAAAGTAGGCTTTTACTAAAGTTTTGGGGGAGTCAGAAGTTACATGTGCATTTTCAACTGTGGAGTTGGGGGGGTTGGGGTCGGCGCCCCTAACCTCTGCTTTGTTCAAGGGTCAGCTCTACATTTCTGTGGGCAAAAACTGATGGGTCCTATTGTAGATGGATGCTAGCATCTTAGCTAGATACTATAGATTGGCTTTTGCAAAGAATTGTGAAAGGACACTTCTGAGCCTAGTATGGAAAAGAGCTGACATTCTTTGAAATATACTGATACTTAATAGTCAATACTTTGAAGAATAATGTCAAATGAACTTTATTTGGTTGCTTTCTATGTCCTTTTTATGGAGAAAAGTATTTTTCAGCACAGGTATCAGCAAGCAGGTCAGTAAACTGTCATTTTCCTATTGAGACTCCATACTGAAACCATTTTTAAAGTGGGACTTATTATTAAATGACTTAGCTTTGACATTAATAGTCTTGCTTCTGGGACTTTGTTTTAAAACTCAGAGGATTGGGGTGCCTGGGTGGCTCAGTCGTTGAGCATCTGCCTTTGGCTCAGGTCGTGATCCCAGGGTCCTAGGATCGAGCTCCACATCAGGCTCCCTTCTCCGCGGGAGGCCTGCCTCTCCATCTCCCACTCTCCCTACTTGTGTTCCCTGTCTCGCTGTCTCTCTCTCTGTCAGGTAAATAAATAAAATCTTAAAAAATAATAAAATAAAATAAAACTGAGAGGATTGAGTGAGCCATTAGAAGTGAATGTATCTGTTTATGTCATCTTGCATGTTTAGCTCCCTGTATCATTGTTGTCTATGGCAAATTAGTTTTTAACATTTTAGTTAATCATTGATGGCACTATTTTGTGTCTAATTTGCCTTTTAATCTAATTTATCAAACTTGAGAATATCTTGTAGTTGTACTCATCAAGACTTCCAAAAGGCATTACATTTCCTTCAAAATAGCATTTTTGGGGTATTTGAAGTTCAGGCTAATTGTCTAATTGAGGCAACTGAAAATTACCAATTTTCTTACAATTCTTTGTATTTACTTAAATATTATTAAATCTTTGAAAGGCAGTATGGACTTTGGACTCATGTACAGCTTATTTAGATCACTGAGAAGAAACAGTGTTCTTGTTTGTTTGGAATAAAGAGCTAATTTTTTAAAAAATATTTTATTTTTTCGGGAGAGAGAGAGGGAGAAAGAGAGAGTGAGCGAGCATAGGGGGAGGGGCAGAGGGAGAAGCAGACTCCGCGCCGAGCAAGGAGCCAGATGCGGGACTCAATCCCAGGACCCTGGGATCATGACCTGAGCCAAAGGCAGACACTCAACTGACTGAGCCACCCCGGCGTCCCAATAAAGAGCTAATTTGACAATGCTACATTTCAGATTTGCTCAGAACAAATACACATATGTGATTAAACTGGAAATTTTATGTCAAATCCTGAACACCCCTCACGTTTTCCCTAACTTAGATGATCATTTTTTGGTAAGGCTGACTGAAATCCAAGGACCTTTCTAGATTTTTCTTGTTCTGGGTTTCCTAACATTTAATCTTAGCAAAAGTATTAATCTCCAGAAGTTAAAAGAATCCTCTCTTCCTAAACTCAACTGCATTGTCAGTTTAGTATAGGAACCAATATTGCAGAGAGTATTGGTTAAAAACAGAAGTCTGGGCAGACATCACAGTATACTGGAAGTAACATTTGGGACCTGAGTAACCTGGTTTCCATCCCAGCTGTGGCTTTATTAGCCAAGTGATATAGGACAAGTTACTTCTGAGTTTCAGTTTCTTTTTTTATAATTTGAAGGTAATACTTCTTTCTCAAATTCTAAGAATTAGTTACAGTTAAATAACATGTAAAAACTTAGTCCAGTAGTAGGTGTTCAGTAAATGTTAGTCCCAACTCCCACTACTTATTTATTGATTTATCTTTTTGCCTGAGTTTTTCTCCAAAGTGACACCCAGTTTTCTTCTTCAGAAATGAGTTCTGTCCTTTAGGTCTTTTCTCTTTGTGACAGTTCAATAATACTATGAAGCTCAACTTCTTTATCTTTCTTACCTCACCGAGTTTACTCGCTTTATACTAAAGGCATATAGATCATCAGCTGATTTTATCCACACCACTAAGTTAAGCCCAGACATAATTTTGCTAATTACTTTTAAAGAGCCAAACTCATAATAAAATGATAGCTGTGTTTGTTGAACACTCACTGTGAGTGAGGCACTATGTATATTATCTCATTAAATCTCAAACCCTGTAAGACTAGTACTTTTATTATTCCCTGAACCAGTGAGTCTTAGGGAATTTAAATCAGTTGCCCAAAGTCACATAGGAAATAGCAGAGCCAGGATTCAAATCCAGTGTGACACATGAGCTTTCAGCTACCACACTCTGCTTAATGAACCAGTGTAGGCCATGCCCCAAATTAACCATTGTGTATAATTCAAATGAAGGAATATCCTGGCAATACTTTCTGAAGATGATTTTATCAGTTTTTAGAGATTGAGGAGCAATAAGGTTGTGTCTCCTCATCAATATTTAAATTTTTCTCTAGCCCATTTGCAATAAGTGGATGGAACTAGAGGGTATTATGCTAAGCGAAATAAGTCAATCAGAGAAAGACAATTATCATATGATCTCACTGATACGAGGAATTTGAGAAACAAGACAGAGGATCATAGGGGAAGAGAGGGAAAAATGAAACAAAACGAAACCAGAGAGGGAGACAAACCATAAGAGACTCTTAATCTCAGGAAACAAATTGAGGGTTGCTGGAGTGGAGGGGTCTGGGAGGGATGGGGTGGCTGGGTGATGGACATTGGGGAGGGTATGTGCTATGATGAGTGCTATGAATTATGTAAGACTGATGAATCACAGAGCTGTACCCCTGAAACAAATAATACATTATATGTTAGTTTAATAAATAAATAAATTTTCTCTAGTATTTCTTAGCAATTCTATTGATGACTTTTCTCCCACAGTATACAAATTTCATTAAGCTTAGTTTTATTAAGTTCAGAAATAATAGCAAACTTCTATACAGAATTTAACAGTCCCTGGCATGCTTCTAAATGTTTACACAAATGAATTTATAGGTTGTTAGAAAAATTTTTATGTGCTTTGGATTTTCTTGAATGAATATTCCCCCAGTTCTTATGTTATTCTTTTTGTTGAAAGGATACTGGCTGACAATCATCTTTTCAATTCCTAAAATATTTAATTTTTGAAACTGAGAGAATGTTTTAAAAATTCTGTAAAGCTAATAACTTCGATTTTTTCAGGAGGCAAGTTAATGCTGAGACTGAGATTGTATTTGCCAATGGTTTATTTAACATAGGTCCACTGTGGGAATTTCACAAGCCAGTAGTATACAGGATAATGACTCTTGATAAGCCAATAAAGAAATACTCCAACTCAGTGACAAATTAATCACACTCTTGTTCAAGACAAGGGGAGATGAAAGGAATAAAGTCCAAATTTAGTTAAGATATACCTTTTTGGAATTGATACTTGGGAAGGACAGCTTAGCCAACCAGATCTAACGTCCAGCTGCCTGCACAAAAGTAAAAATCTCCTGTTGTTTGAGCATGTTGCTAGGGAAGGTCATTGTCCCTGTTGATGGGCAAGATGATCTTCTGGGCTGCTACACGGCTTTTGCCACTGCAGGTAAAAATAGCCTTTGCCTCAGCAGCATCTAATTGCCCCCAGGTCTTCGGAGAGCTCTGATAGTCCTTCCAAACTCACTATTTATAGTACAGATAATCCCCTTGCCATAGTTGCTTCTTTGAATGTTTTTATTGATAAGCAACTGAGCTCCTGAGTTCTTATCAGTGAAAACAGTTGAGATAACATCCTAGCACAGCTTACTTCGTTCTTATGTCAAAACAACCTTTTTTTAAACAACTTCTAAAACAATTTTTTTTGTCTTTGTCATAAACAGATGGATTAAAACAATTCACTTAGGTTGTAAACAAGTAGATTTGAAATCATATCAAACCAATACACAGCATAACTTCTCTACAATATCTTTATTTCCCAAGTTTTTAATTCCTGTGCTATGTCCACCTTAATTTAAAATGTATTTTTGTTGGTATTTTATATAGAGTATTTTCACTCTTTATATCCAGGGAGCAATTTTTTCAAGTTAAGTAGTCATTGACAGTTTTTTTTTTTCCTAAAGATTTTATTTATTTAGGGGCACCTGGGTGGCTCAGTTGTTAAGCATCTGCCTTCAGCTCAGGTCATGATCCCGGGGCCCTGGGATCGCCCCACATCGGGCTCCCTGCTCAGTGGGAAGCCTGCTTCTCCCTCTCCCACTCCCCCTGCTTGTGTTCCCTCTCACTGTGTCTCTTTCAAATAAATAAATAAAATATATATTTTTTAAAGATTTTTAAGATTTTTGACAGACAGTGAGATGGGGGGCCGATCCCAGGGCAAACACTTAACAACTGAGCCACCTAGGCACTCCACTAGTGACAGTTTTAAATTAAGGAAGTTTAATAGGACTATCAATCCTAGTTTTATAGTTAGTGGCTCAAAGTAATCTTGAAAAATACTGCTTTTTCGTTTTAAAATTTAATACCAAACAAGTCAACTGAATTATTAGTTTTATTATGTAGAGGAAGGAACTGAAAGATCAAGTTTGTGTTTTGCTTCTCGACTAACTCTGTTTTTGTGAAATTACTTAACCTTACCTCAGTTACTTCCATATTAATGGAAGATTAATAACGATTACTTTGAATAATGTATACTTTATATTCAGCATAATTTCTGATGCTTCACATTTAAATATGTACAATGCATTTTGTGAATCTGTGTTTTAAACAGTCAAGTAAACTTTTTACCATAAAAAAATAAATTTTGCACTGATCTATTAGAAAGTTAATTTAGGAGCTAGGACCAGCAATTGGTGTAGATTTTAATTAAAAGTAAAATGATGAACTGAAAATCGGAATTGGTAATTAACATCCTACTAGGTTTTATTATTTAAGTGATTTAGAACAAGTTACCTAACTTCTAGGCTTCCTAAATAATAATATTTCTTAAGTTTATTGAGGATGGGGACCATGAGTTAAAAAAATATTTTTTTTCTCAGTACTTCAGTACATTGTAGAGGCTTGGTGAGAAATTGTTGAATGAATATATTGTTCAGGATTTGCCGTTAACTCAGTATTTTGGTTGTCTCATCTTAAAATAATCATTTTTGCATGTATACTCTTTATTATTTGTATACTCTTTATAGAAAGACCTAGAAATAAAGCCCTTCATGACTGGAGATGGTAGTATTTTGATTTCACTTTTTTTGAAAAGTCACTATTACATAAGGTACTTCAACATTGTCTCTAATGAGACTAATAAGTTAATGAGAGCTTTGGCTTAAATGCTGGGCAGGAAAACAGAAGATGTAAATGGAAGGGAATGACAGGAAAGAAAATGCACATATTCTGGAGATAGAATATGTTACCAACATCTATGTTACTTAATAGTGGCATTTTGACAACTTCTGCCTATCTCTCACCTCCTCATTATTACAGAAATTTTCACTTAGAGAAAAGAGGAAAACCTCAAGAGGCTGCACGTGTAAAAAAAACAAACAAACAACAAAACAACAAGTTTTTTCATTTGTTGTCTGAGAGGAATAATAATGCATTTGAACATTTATTTCCCTATTACAAAGTGCTAAGTATAACATGCATCATTTCACTTAATTTTCAACCACACCAGTGAGGTGGATGCTATTGTTTCAGTTTCACAGATGGGAAAATAGATTCATGAAGGTTAATCTTCAATTACGTAGGTTGTGAGTGGCAGGTAAGGATTGCTGACTCAAGTGTTTTCTTTCTACTCTGTTGTAAGTGCTATATTTAGAAAAATAGCAACAGCAGATATAAGACTACGTTAAACAAATACAGCACCAATAAAACTATACTTTTAAGTAGTCTGGTAAAAAGAAACAGAGAAGGTGAAAGATAAAAGAGAGACAAAGGGCAAAGAACAGGAAAGAAGCACAGCATAATGGCAAAGAATATAGGCTCTGAACTGAGACTGCCTGGGTTTGACTTCTAACTCTCCCACTTACTTATTAACTTTGTAATCGGTTAACTTCTCTGTACCTTGTATCCTTGTTTATAAAATGAGGATAGTCATAGTAACTTAGAGTTGAAGAATAAAGGTAAAGCACTTGCCTTTAAATGTTAAAACCTATTTATTTCACTTTATGGCGTTTAGTGTGTGTGTGTGTGTTTGTGTGCGTGTGTGCGTGCATGCTTATGTGTGAATACAACATCCATTCAGAAAAGTGCATAAAACATATATATAATTATAAAGCAAATGGCCATATAACCAGAATCAAGTTGAAAAATACAATATTGCCATCACCATTTAAGGTCTTCTTCTGTCCCTTCCTATCAACCTCTTATTTTACCTGCCTAGAGCAGGGTTTTTCAACCTCAGAACTATTGACATTTTGGACTGAATAATTCTTTGTTGTAGGAGGCTGTCTTGTTCATTGTAGGATATTTAGCAGCATCCCTAGTTTCTACCCATTGGGTCTAATAGCACCTCCCCCAGTGATAAAAACCAATTGGGTGAGATCAAATGCCTGTCTTTATCTCTCTACAGCTCTACCTGCTATGTACAGAGTAGACAGTAAGGGCATAAGGGTAGAAGCAGGGAGCTCCATCAGAAAACTGTTGTAGAAATCTTGGTAACAAATTATGGTGGCCAGACCCTGAATATACTTGAAGAGAAAACCAACACGATTTTCCTAATGGATTGAATGTACACTAAGAAAAAGAAGTCATTAATACTTCTAAGGATTTGGGCCTGAATAACTAGAAGGAAGGAGATGCTAGCAATTGAAATCAGGAAAACAATGGGTAGGGTATTTTTTTGGGAAAAAATTAAAAGTTCAGTTTTGGATGTTAGTTGTCTGTTATATCCAAATAAAGATGTTAAGAAGAATATATACATATGTCAAATCATTATATTGTTCATCTAAAAGTAATACAATGTTATATATCAATTGTATTAATAAAAAAAAAAGATGGAGGCACCTGGGTAGCTTAGTTGGTTGAGCGTCTGACTCTTGATTTCGGCTCAGGTCATGATATCAGGGCCATGATATTGAGCCCCGCATTGGGCTCTGGGCTCAGCAGGGAGTTTGCTTGGAATTCTCTCCCTCCCTCCCCCAGTCCCCCTGCTCGCATGCTCTCTCTCTTTAAATAAATAAATAAAATCTTAAAAAAAAAAAAAAGATGTTAAGTAGGCAGTTGGTTATGCAAGTGTGAAATGCAGGAGAGAAATTTTGGCTAGAAATGTTACTATGGAAGTTGTCATTGTCTAGATCAGTAGAACTTTCTATAATGATGGAAATGTTTTATATCTATACTGTGCCATATGAAGCGCAGTTTGTGGTATTGAACACTTCCTCCTCCACAGATGCATGCACGTGTACACACACACACACTGCCTATGGGCATTGTCAGGAAATCTCGTTTGTAGTTCCCTCGTGAGGGAATGCGGCACTTCTACTGCTTGTTAATTCCCAATCTAATGGTAAAGATCTTTGTACTCCCAGCTATGTTATTGGAGAAGGGAAAGGGGATGATTTCTTATTACATCATTCCTTACTTTGGGTGAATCCCAGGTTTTATCTTCTATTTTCCTAGTACTTCACAAGGCCTTGAAAACTTCAGTCCCATTTTCTCCTGGTACAGCAAATACTCTCTGGGCAGAAGCAATTTCTTGAGCTATTTACCTCACTAGGTTCCTTACCTGCACCTACCAATCGCCTGACTATCATCATTTTTGATGCGTTTCAAAAGACATTTTCTGATTTTATCTAATTTTTTTCTATAGGAAAATAGGTCCAAATAGCCTAATCTGTTTTATTACTAGAAACAGATTGCCCTACTTATTTTTTAGTAAGCTGAAAAATAAACAGTAATTCCAATTCAGTTTAGCTAATTTCTGATAAAAGATTTAGGCATATACCTCATTAAGATATCATCAGCAAATTCCTATATTTTTCTAATATCTTATGCATGCAATGTATTACTTGTTAGTAGTAAAATAATTTTTAATTAAGTTTTATATTTTTTATACTTTCTGATTTATATAGGACTGACTTCATCAGTGTTTAGAGGCTAAGAAAAGTGGCAGATATGGATAGTGATTCTAGGCATCTTCTCATCCCTGAGGTAGATCATGAAATAATAAATCCTGGACCTATGAATATCCAGTTTGATTCATCAGATCTAAGATCCAAAAGGTAAGTGATTAAAATAAAACATTTATTTCATAACTAGGGTTTTTTGATTATTAGACTAGGACTATGTAACCAAATATATGTAGTTTTGAACATAAAATATCCAGTTACTTAACAGCATCTGTATGTTTGTATGTGGAAGGGAAAAAATATGAATACTCTTTCGTTCTTTATATTTGACTTTTTTGACTAAGGTCACCATTTGTGTTGTGAAAGGGGTTGGGTTAAATTTTCAAAGTAAGATGCATTTATGTAATTCATTTAACAAATATATATTGATTACCTGCTTTGTGCAAGGTAATATGCTAAGTACTGGGGAATAAAACAGTAAAATTAATACATAATCCTTACCTTCACTGAGCTTAAATTCCAGCAAATAGTTTAAAATTCATTTCATTGCATACCTGGAAAACCCCAAAGAATCCACTGAAAAATAATAGAGAATTCAGTAAAGTGGCTATTTACAAAATAAACAAAAATAATAGTATTCCAGTAAGAAAGTGTAATGGAACAAAAGAAAAAATAAGAGTAGTCTTAACAGTGTGCAAAATCTACATGAGAGAAACTTCAGAATAAGATTTAGAGTATTTTTTCATATTTGAGATGCTGATTGTGAGTTGAACTGTTCTTCTTTTTGTAGTATAACACACAAAGATAAACTGCTACCAGTATACCTGATGCAATAATCTCTTAGGACGTAGAGATTTTTTTTTTTTTTAATTTACTGAAAGAACTCTTGAGCTTATTTGGTATTTTATCATGTATTTCTTATGCAATTATAAAAATGAAAACAAAATATTTCAGTTAAGATATTACTAATACTTTACATTTAGAATATGATTCTTTGCAATCAGTTTTCTGACTTGGTGTCATCAAAATTGTTTTTTTTCCCCTTCCCACACCCAATGGTCCTTTGTATCATTAAGAATGTTAATAATGTAGTATTTGTTAAAAGAATTTTCTTTCAAATCACTGACACTTTCTTTAGTTTGGATGCTTGCACTTTCCTGATTTTACCAGAAGGTGTCATAGAAGGTTTTCTGACAATAATATGGCTCATATTTCTTCTCCAATGGTTCTTAAATGGTTTGATGACTGAAATGACCAGGAATTACAATTACCTGTCATACCACCAGGAATAATTACTTTTATGACAGCTGCCTGGCGGACAGTGATTAAAAGATATCCTGGATTATGCGGATGCGTCCATATTTTAGAAGTGTATATATTAGAATTGGTAAAATATGACATTTAATGAAAAGGCATATTTTGCAGTCAGTGGAAGGACTCTAAAATAGTCTTATGCTCTTTAAATTTTAGTCCATAAATTTAATGTCTCCCCCCACCCCCAGAAATGTCAGCAGCCAGTTCCAAAGTTTATATGGCCCAGCAGTTTCACTTCTTTTTTTTTTTTTTAAAGATTTTATTTATTTATATGAGAGACAGAGAGCATGAGAGGGAGGAGGGTCAGAGGGAGAAGCAGACTCCCCGCTGAGCAGGGAGCCCGATGCGGGACTCGATCCTGGGACTCCAGGATCATGACCTGAGCCGAAGGCAGTCGCTTAACCAACTGAGCCACCCAGGCGCCCCACCAGCAGTTTCACTTCTAAGCATTAACTCACAATGTCAAATACTATATGTACAAGGTTGTTTAATGCAGTATTTTTTTTATAATAGTAAAAGATTTAAAACAACCAGAATGTCTTTTCTTACAGGACTGGGTAAATAAATTTTGGCCCATTGATACAATGGAATATTTTTCACCCATTAAAAAGAAGGAAGTGGCTTTATTACATATCAAAATGAAACAAGTCTTCAACTTGTTAAATCAAAAAAAGTGCAGAACAGTGTATATAGTGTACCATCATTTGGGTAAAAATAAATAAACTGTGTATAATACAATATGTATAAATGATTCTGGAATAATAAGTAGTAAATTTAAGAGTGGTTGCCTCCTTAGGGAGAAAGAGTGCTTGAGGTGGGAAGTGTGGCAGATGCTGTCTGTTCCTTGCCCACAGAATCTTAATTTTGTCAACAGTGGGAATAGGTTCCAATCTAGGAGATAAAGGAAGATTGATTTAAGCTAGTCTTCATAATCCTATTTCCGTTTTCCAGATACTTAATTTTTTAGTCTTTCTTGAAGCTAGAGATGGCAGTGTGAAATTTATCATATAAGAAATGTATCATTATCATTTACATAGTGACCATCACAAAAGATAATGAAATGAATCTTAAAATTTTCACTGTGTATTCCAACATCAAGTGAATACAAGAACTTATGAATGCTGATTGAATGCTCAGGATTTTCTTGAAACCTCTGAATTCTATGATAAATAATTGACCACTGTGACAATAGAATATAGGTCATTAAAGTGCATTCCATTGCAATAAGTTGGCAGGAGTTCAGGCAGTGCTCTGAGAATCTGTTTAACCATGTAGATTAAATGGAAATATATTTTCTGTAATGAAATTTGTCAAAATGAGAAGGGATCAACTATTGACAATCATGGGATAACTACCTCGGTGAGCATGTTTTAAGGAAGGCAAATATTTATAGGCACTTTGCAGTATTGAATGCTAATTTTCTTGTGAATTAATTCTGCTTAAGAAAACAGGAACTATTATTTGATGAGGAAAAAAAGTAGGAGTACCTAAAAACATTGTTAATTCTATTAAAAGATGGGTTACTTCACTTTGTATGCATAAAAAAAACCTCAGACACACTGAGGAAAGTTATCTTCATTAGAAGAACCAGCTTAGACAACTCTTTCTAAGACATAGATCATTTTGGAGTCACCAAATAACTTTGGTATTGTCCCATTACAATTTTACCTGTGTAATATTATAATTTAGATATATTTTAAAATCTGTTCTTAAAATTAGGCTTAATTTAGACTCATCTTCATAGGTTTGTGAAATGATGAGTTTCATCATTATTCTAATATGCATTATGATAAATATCAAGTAGTTAAGATAGCATTAGTCCTTGTGCTACCTAAAAATCATCTTACATGTAACCACACTTTGGGAAACGGTGTTCGGCCATCAGAGTATAGAAAACAACATTTGATACTAATTTTAGCTTGCTTTTCCTCAGTTTAGCTTGTGATTAATTTTATCTCTTCCACTAGGTGGCAATCAAAATCATGTATCAGTTCAAATGTAACAATTTTAAGAACTCCTTTGAACTGACAGTGTGATGGATCTGCTTATCACATTGGTGGAACTGGGGTCTAATTAGACTCATGGAGGATGAAGCTTGTCGCTGTAGAATAGGAATACATGTCATAACCATCTGGATCATTTAAGGAACTTCTGCCAACTCTACACGTACACTTTTCTCTCTACACACCTCTCTTCCCCCTCAGTTTTTCATCTGGCTTGGGGTGGAGTTAAGAATGTGGGTGGAGGGACAGGAAGGTTTAGAAATCTCCTATGTTGTATGTGATATATTCCATTGGCAATCACCGGTCTGAGAGATTGTTTGCCTGCTTTTCCCAGACTTTCTGGTAACCAAAGATAGAGCTGGTATTCAGGGTTGCTTCATGCTGTGCTGCTTCTCTGGGATTATGCCCCTTGGGCGTTGAACATTCCAGCTGGCCTGAAACCAGACTGTGAGGTGGTTAATTTCTTCTTGAGCTCCCCCTTTTCAGTTTTCTTCTACCAACATTTCCTTTTCCATTTTTCCTAGGGTCTAGGGTTTTCATGCTCCTTTCGTATCCACAGTGTTCCCCAGGGCAATAATTCACCCAGCAGTTTTCTCTTAGGCAATGCTTGGTAAATCATACTTTTCCTCACCCCTTTTTCACTAGTACTTATCTGCCCTATCCTTGTAGGGATCTGTTGTCTGTTTGGTGTTTTAATGGGAAACAGTCTGAGGTGTCAGAGACCTAGTCTATTACCTTTTCCATGGCTATTTGTATTTTAATGTGGAGAATCCTAGAAATATAAAAGCCTAACCTAAAATTTAGATTTTTTTTTTTTTTTTTTTTGTAATTGACAACATTGCAAGAAGTCTGGTAAGCCAGTGGGACAGAGGTAGATATTGAAAATAAGCAGCATTCCTGGTGCCTTCAAACACACTATGCTATGGCCCCTGGTTTCTTAGAATGTCTACTAGTCTGCACATATGTAAGTTGGCCTCTTTCTGTTTCATCTGGCAATAATACTATCCCTGATTAGCAGCCTGAATTGACTCTTTTGGGTATGTGTGGTTCTGGGAGAGAGAAGGAATAACAAAGCAAAGTGAAGAGTGTATTAATTTATAAGGGTAGATCTGGGCCCAATAATAATGACTGGAAGTGGTTACTAAGGCTTGGTAGTTCCATAGTTAGGGATTATGGAGATGTATAGCAAGAGATTTAAGAGTGGTTTTCCCGGGACTGTTGGTTTCCAGAGCTGCATAAATTACATTTTGAGGAATGTGCCATCCATGTTAAGTAGATGGGACTAGGGTCTTGACTGTATATCAGTGACATGGAACGGATGGCCCACTTGCTGATTGCAGCACTCCTTCTATATCCTCCCTCTCTTCCTTGTTTTTCCTCCTATTCTCTTCCGTCTCCTGTCCACTTTTCTTACCCTTCTTCTCCCCGTGTTTCACTCCCCATATTACTTTCCACAATGGAACCCTTTTTTGCTAAATGCTTACATACATGTTTATGAGTCTATGTGCATTTGGAAATGCATCAAAATATGAAATGATTTTTTTGTAATAGATGATTTTCATTTTCCTCTATAACTTATATATTATCTTCAGTATAAACAGTGTACTACTTTTATAATGAGAACCAAGTTATCCAGAAAATATAGCATTCAGGGGCGCCTGGGTAGCTCAGTCAGTTAAGTGTCTGCCTTCAGCTCAGGTCATGATCCCGGGGTCCTGGAATTGAGCCCCGCATCGGGCTCCCTGCTCAGTGAGGATTCTGCTTCTCCCTCTGCCCCTCCCCCTGCTCATGCACACATGTTCTCTCTCTCTCAAATAAATAAATACAATCTTAAAAAAGAAAATATAGCATTCCTATAATTTAGGATAAAAATAGTATATGCAAAATGAAAACCCATTTTCTTAAAAGCATTGTTTAAATCACCTGTGCTTCTGTGGACTGTTACAAATCATGTTTTTTCTCTACTTGGTGGAGCTTTTTTAGTAGGAGGGTATAAGGAAGTTTCTGACAACAGAAGCATAAGGAAATAAATTCCATCACATAGAGGCAAGCGTTGTTGAAATATTTTGGTATATTTCATCTTGTCCTTTTCTATGATTTTTTCTCTCTATCTCCATCCCTCTCCATTTGCCTCCTCCTGTCCTTCTTTCTTATATGTTTTCCTTTTGTCAGTAAACATTCACTAAGCTCCTGTAGTGTGCGAGAAAGTGCTCAAACACAGCCCCTACCTCCAGGGAAGGAGATAGGTACACACTGAAAAAAAGGGAGCACTATGATGAGCAGTTATAAAAATTTTATTTTATTTTTTTTAACTCAGTACTCATTTTTTATTAGGAAAAATACTGGTTTATCCCATCCTGAGCCAGCATTACCAAGAACCCTGTGGAATTATATCCCTATGAGTAACTATGCTCTAGGGTCTGGCTGAGCCCAGCCAGGAATACAATGAGGCCATTTGTAGTACTGATGGCTAGGTGTTTGGGGGGCTTTCTGTAAGGCACTGCTCTGGGTAAGAACATTTGTTGTGGCATTTGTTTTGACTGAGGTTGAAGTTCTTTCATTTGATTTTTGTTTTGTTTGTAATATGTTGGTGGTAGATTTTCTAAAGGATTAAGCTGGATGAAGTTTACTAACATCTGGTTACAAACATTTCTAAAGGAAAAACCTATTCAAATACTCCCTGACATAGATGTGACAAGGGCATGAGGCCTCCTCCCTCCTTATCCCCTTTGCCCACCAGGAAGGGGAATAGAAGTCCTTATCTCCACCTCTAAGTCCCTAAGGAGACTTTCAGTGGTCTATGGCAGGAGTTAGGAAACTTTTTTTTTTATAATGGGCCAGATAGTTAATACTTTAGGCTTTTTGGTCCTATGAATTAAATTTTGTCATTGTGGGGTGATAGTAGCCATAGAATACAAGATTACGTGGACATGGCTGTGATCCAATAAAACATGCCATAGACTGGATTTGTCGTATCCTGCCATAATCTACCAACCTGTGATCTTTAAGAATGGGTTTTAGGGACTTGGGTGTAAGCAACCATAGGGACGTACTTTCTACTACTGTGACTCCTAGGGATACCTCTTACCTTGTTTCTGGAAAAGTTAGAAAGTAAGGGCTACTCACTTTAATTTCACTCTGCCCCCACAACTGCTTCTAATAAAACTGTTCTCATAATAAGTGTTCTGATCAAAATGGCCCTTTGGACAATAAAACAATCTTTAGCCTTTCCCCGAACTTCATGCCCCTGATGCAAGCCTAAAGTCCTTTGGTAAGGCTATCCAAGGATTTTAACTGCCATAAACTCTAGGGATAGAGACTGAAGCCGGAATGATATATAAGGGGAATGTACCAGGTTTCAAGGAGAAGTAAAAAGTTTTGCAGTAAAAATTGTGCTTAAAAATCACTGAAATGTCCCCCCAAAAACTGTATTGTCAGCATTTTCTCATATGAAGAATTCTTTTTTTTCCCCAAGATTTATTTATTCATTTTGAGAGAGAGAGAGAGAGAAAGAGTGAGGGGGAGGGGCAGAAGGGGAAGGAAAGGGACAAGCAGACTCTGCTGAGCGACCATGAGATCATGACCTGAGCCAAAATCAAGAGTGGGACACTTAACCGACTGAGACACCTGAGCACCCCAAGGGTTCTTTCTAAACATTATGCTAAAAAATATGAATTTAAATGTATCATAATTTAGTAATGTTTAAATATTATGCTGTTTATAATTTTTTAAAATAATGCTGATTAGCAGCTTTCTACATACCATATTTTGATTTCCTTCTGGTAGAGTCTCAGAAGTGTAATTATTAGATTAAAGGATATAAATACAATTAAGGCTTTTGATACATATTACAGCCAAATTGTTTTCTACAAAGATTGTTCCACATTATATTCCTACCAGCAATGTATGAAAGTTCCTATTTCACAATCCCCTTTCTAGCACTGTTTATTTTCTTTTTTCCTAAAATATCTCTTATATTTTGTTTATAAAACTTTCCTATATGTAAAAGTTGGTTAATAGAAGCCAGTTAGCAGGGCAGATTTCACAGTGGACTCTTGCCTTTATGGTCTATTCTGTTACTGTGGCTGAGTCGGCTGAGTAACATGCCACACAGCTAACAATGGGTTCTGATCAGCCTACTACAATATTTGCCATCTGTGTTGAAAATATATCCTTTATCACCTGAATGACCATTTGGGTAGACCATCTGTTGCTAGTGTATTTCCAATGGCAAAGCAGAAGTTCTCTTAGCCATCTGCCTTTCTTGAGCCATGATGAAGATATCTAAGGCTTAATGTGTAGTAGCCCTTTCTTAAGTTATGGGTGAAGAGCAAGAAAGAGGCTTATTTTCTTTGATGATCTGTTTAAAGAATAGATGAATTCTCCTTTTAGTGTTTTCAATTTCTAGGCAACTGAATTAGCATAGCAAAGCAATGTTAATATTCATTTGAAGAATCACATGTATATATTAAAAATAAGATTTTATCTTAGTATTTATATTTACTTAATTCTTCACCTCTTTGTATTACCTTTCCAGTTTTTAAGGAAAGGAAATTTTAGTTAAAAATGCTGACCTGGCATTTTTCTTCTTCCCCATTTTTTTTTAATGGAGAATATTTAGGTTACAAGACAGGAAATTTTATTTCTTTTCCAGAAATTCTTTTGGTAGATTTGTGTAAGAAGGAGAGTAGTAATGGGCATGACATTGCAGGCTGAAGCCTACCCTTTATTTATAATTAAGACAAATCTTTATTTCAAAATATTAAGTTAATGATATTCTTAATTTATTGCACTTAAGTTAATTGAGACAATTTGTGATTTATTTTTGCATTCTCATAGAGCAGTTAAAAGGAAGAGTTGCTGGAGAACTATGCTGTCTTGGGAATTTTTCCCACATTCCTAATCTTCCTTTGTTGAGGTCACTTACCATGTCCTGTTTGTGGGTCTGCTTTTTCTAGGTGGAAGATAGGATGCAGTGATGGTGGTGGTACTATTTTATATCAACCTAGAGAAAAATGGAAGAATATATGTTGGTATTTGCTTACAAGTGCTTCTACTTTGATTCTTGGTGTTTATTTAATTCTTTTAGCCTCAATCCAGTGCTGATACTAAAAACAAGACAAAAATCCTCACATTTCTGTTAGTGATCATTTTGTGGCCATAAAAGAAGAGACTGTTTATTTTCAGGACAGTTGGATTAAACCAGTTTATGGATTTTTTTTTTTAAGATTTTATTTATTTATTTGACAGAGAAACAGCAAGAGAGGGAACACAAACAGGGGGAGTGGGAGAGGGAGAAGGAGAAGCAGGCTTCCTGCCAAGCAGGGAGCCCAATGCAGGGCTCGATCCCAGGACCCTGGGATCATGACCTGAGCCGAAGGTAGACACTTAACGACTGAGCCACCTAAGCTCCCCATAAACCAGTTTATGGATTTTTTTAAAAGGTTTTATTTATTTATTTGAGAGAGAATGTGTGAGCAACTGTGCCAGGTGGGGAGGGGCTAAGGGAGAGGAAGAGAAAGAATCTTAAGCAGACTCTGCATCCAGCATGGAGCCCAACTCTGAGATCATGACCCAAAATGAGACCAAGAGTCAGACTAAGCCACCCAGGCACCCCCAGTTTACGTATTTTTGTAAACCAAAATTTGGAAGCTTGCATTGCATTGAAAGAATTTTGAAATTCATTCTTAGTAGAATCTATATTTAATTGAGATATACAGGCCTGAGAATTAATATTCAGGTTAAGTTCTATGTCTACATGGTGTTGATGAAATTGTTTACTTGCAGCTAAGTAAAGCTTGGAGTTCTAAAATAAGGAATCCGTAATTTTCAACCTGGGGTTTATTAACATTTATTTTTTTCATCAGACCATGCTTATCATTTAAAAAAATAAAAATAACAATCTAAAAATAATGGGACTGAATATGTATGTGTGTGTGCATACATGTGGGTATTCATTTGCAAATTATGTATATGTACTACTGAACTTACATATCATGTACCTTATAAAGCATAAAAATTATACAGTGATCTTGATAAAATTAGCTTTAAATTTTATTTATGAACAGTATATTAATACTTTTATCATGTATATTATCAATAACAATTGAATATGCTCTATTATCTTTTTTTTAAGATTTTATTTATTTATTTATTTGACAGAGAGAGACACAATGAGAGAGGGAACATAAGCAGGGGGAGTGGGAGAGGGAGAAGCAGGCTTCCCGCTAAGCAGGGAGCCCAATGCGGGGCTGGATCCCAGGACCCTGGGACCATGACCTGAGCTGAAGGCGGACACTCAATGACTGAGCCACCCAGGCACCCCTATGCTCTATTATCTTAAAATATTTTGTAACACTTTGCTACACAGTAATTCAAACTGATCTGAAGTTCATTTGCGTATCATCCAACAATTATGTGGAAGTTTTTGTTGAAATTTGCCTGGTAGATTTTCATTCTCCCTGATGTCACTCAGTTCTTACATCGAGTGATGGCAGTACTATTTTGTATATTCTAGTATTCTATGCTAATTTTAAAGTCCAAAATGGTATTTTTTAATACTATTAATTTGAAAACAACCAGTAGTTTTGTTCACCTTTTTTGGTTCTCTCTCCAAATTATCCCCCAATCTCTCCTTTCCTTCATTTCTCGCATCGTCCTAGCTCTACTTTCCTCTTACTTGCAGTGTTTACTTCCCAACATACACACACACATGCCTGGAGAAGGGGGAGAAAAGGCACTGAATTAGAGTCTTCAGAAGGTGGCTAATCTCTCTGCTGGGGGAAGGAGAGAACTTAATAGAACCATCTTTACCAGGTTAACTGTGGGAGAAATCAAAACTGCTACAACCCATAAGCTTCTGTCCAAAGTGGAGGAGCTGCCCATCTGGTCTGAACCCTCCACTGACGGGGCACTAAATATGTGAGGAAGGTCCTGAAGTTTATTAAAAGGTTTATAAACTTTTACATTTTTTTAAAGATTTATTTATTTATTTGATAGAGAGAGAACATACATGTGAGTGGTGGGAGGGCAGAGGGAGAGAATCTCAAGCAGACTCCCCGCTGAGTGCAGAGCCGACATGGCACTCAATCCTATGACCCATGAGATCATGACCTGACCTGAAACCAAGAGTCGGTCACTCCTTCAACTGAGCCACCCAGGTGCTTCAAACTTTTGCAGTTTTTTATAAAGTTTATAAAAAATGTTATATAGGGGCACCTGGGTGGCTCAGTTAGTTAAGCACCTTGCCTTCGGCTCAGGTCATGATCCCAAGTCCTGGGATCGAGCCCCACATCAGGCTCCCTGCTCAGCGGGGAGCCTGCTCCTCCCTCTCCTTCTGCCCCTCCTCCTGCTCCTTCTCTCTCTCTCGCTCACTCTCTCAGATAAATAAATAGATCTTTTTTAAAAATGTTATATAAACTAATGTTTCATTTGATGATTTATAATGTTTGCAAATTTCCATTTTTGAAATATTTTGCATGTTTAATTTCACTGATTTGTAAACATTTTATACTCTAAACACTTTATAGTGAAAATACTGATTGGTGCTTGTATTACATGGAATAAATACCAAGATTTATTCCACACTTTATTACATGGAATAAATACCATTTGCTTCATTATTACAATTATTATTTTGACTTTTTTTATGTTTAATAACAGATTCAAAAGCCATTTACGTACTTTGGAAGTTTTTAAATGTTAGAAAAAGTTTCATCCATGTATGTAAGATTGCAGATAGGAGTTTTTATTGGTGACAGACATCATTTTCAGCAATAAAATTATGTACAATGGAAACATTTCTAAACATCCATTATCAGTATTCTCTGCTCATGTGAGTTTTTAAAAAGCAGCTACTTTCTTGGGGTGCCTGGGTGACTCAGTCAGTTAAGCGTCGGCCTCTTGATTCCAACTTGAGTCTCTATCTCAGATAGTGAGTTCAAGCCCCGCCCAGCGTGGAGCCTACTTAAATATGTGTAGGCTTTTAGGTTTTTAATGCATGCTGTGTACCCATGTAGCATACTTTTGATAGCAACTTGCCATCACAGGAGGGGTTAACAAATTTGGAACAGTTGTCTTTTTATAGAAAAGTAGGTAACTTGTATTTAAGTTTGACACATCTTTATTAAGGTAGTTTGCCAAAAGATAACCAGTGAATTTCTGTATAATACAAAAGATTTTTTTTGTCCCTTTTCATCTCATTACTAAATTTTGAAAGAATGTGTTCATTCAAGTTGTATTTTGAAGTCTTATCACATGATATATGTACAGAAGACTGTGTAGCATTATGTACATTTTAATTTTATTTTTTAAAAGATTTTATTTGAGAGAGAGAAAGAGCACAAGCAGGGGTAGGGGCAGAGGGAGAGGGAGAAGTAGACTCACCACTGAGCAGAGAGCCTGATGCGGAACTTGATCCCAGGACCCTGGGATCATGACCTGAGCTGAAGGCAGACGCTTAGCCAACTGAGCCACCCAGGCGCCCCATATGTACAATTTTAGAAATAATTATAAAGCCAACACCTATGCAGCCAACACCAAGGTATAGAAACAGCAGCACCCCAAAGTTCCTCATGTGTCCTTCACCAAACACATCCTCCTTCCTCCCTACAGGTAACCACTGTCCTGATGTTTGTCTGACCATTTCCCTATTTTTATTTGTTTCTGTATCCCTAAATACTGAATTCAGTTTTACCTTTTTGTGTACTTCATGTGAATGAGATCATTCTATGTGTATTATTTTAGAATTTTTGTTCAGTGTAATTTCCATCCAAGTTGTATGTAACAATATTTCTTTCCCATGCTTTCTGGTATTTTATAACTATCTGAAGTTTATGTATACATTCTACTCTAGTTGGACATTTGGGTTGTCTCCAGTGTAGAGATCTTACAATTAATGTTCTTATAAACATTATTACATGTGTGTCTTAGCATACGTGTGCAAGAACTTTTGTAGGATATATGTATGTGTATATTCAACTTAACTAGATAATGCCAAACTCTTTTCTACAGGAGTTAAACCAGTTTACATTCCCACTACAGTGTGTAAGGGTTTTCATTACTCTACCTCCTGCTAGTGCTTGGTATTGTCAGATTTTAAAATTTTAGCAATTCTGGTGAACATGGAATGGAATCTCATGTTTCTTGCAAGAAAATGAGGTTGGCAAAATGTTATTAATGGTTACTCATTGTGGGATTATGGGTGATTATTGTATTTGTTATGCTTTTTTTTATGCTTTCTGAAGTATTTATCCTTAACTCGTTAATTAGCACTCCATTTCTTTCACTCCTTTTTACAAAAAACTCTTTGCAAGGATTATTTATACTTAATATACCCAATTTTTCTCTTGAACCTAATTCAGACAGGCTTTTGCCCTTACTACTCCACTGAAACTGCTCACATCACAGTCACCAGTGGTCATTTCATTTATCAGTTCTCATCTCATTTGATATAGCGGTAGCAGTTGACACGGTGTTAATCATTCTGTCCTCCTGAAAACTGTTTAATTGGTTTGAGGATAACACACTAAATTAACACACTAAATTGATTTTTGTGTAGGTTGCTTCTTCTTATTTTGTACAGTATTTAACACTTTGATTACTCCCTCCATCATTTTTCCCCCAAGTTTTATTTTAAACATTTAAACCTACAGAAAAGTTGAAAGAATTATCCCCATAATTTTTCATTAACTTTTTTCCTAATTTTAAAAGTAATACAAGTTTTGGGGCACCTGGGTGACTCAGTTGTTAAACGTCTGCCTACAGCTCAGGTCACAATCCCAGGCTTCTGGGATCGAGCCCCACATCGGGCTCCCTGCTCAGCAGGGAGCCTTCTTCTCCCTCTCCCGCTCCCCCTACTTGTGTTCCCTCTCTCACTGTCTCTGTCAAATACATAAATAAAATCTTTAAAAAAAAATAATAAATAAAAGTAATGCAAGTTTTGTTGATTGTACTATGGTTATGTAAGATACCATCATTGGGGAACCTGAATGGAGTGTTTATGGGAACTCTGTACTATTTTTCTAACTTCTTTGTGACTCTAAATTATTTCAAAATATTGGGGCACCTTGCTGGCTCAGTTGGTAGGGCATGCGACTCTTGATCTTTGGATCGTGAGTTCGAGCCCCATGTTGGGGATAGAGTTTACTTTAAAAAAATTATTGGGCACCTGGGTGGCTCAGTCGTTAAGTGTCTGCCTTCGGCTCAGGTCGTGATCCCGGGGTCCTGGGATCGAGTCCCACGTCGGGCTCCTTGCTCCGCGGGAAGCCTGCTTCTCCCTCCCACTCCCCCTGCTTGTGTTCCCTCTCTCGCTGTGTCTCTCTCTGTCAAATAAATAAAATCTTTAAAAAAATTATTTCAAAATAGACTTTTTCTTAAAGTAATACACCATATCTTACCATATTCTAATGAGCTTTTATGATATGCCAAGTACTATCCTAGCCCCTGAGAATATAAGAGTGACCAAATTGACAAAAATCCCTGCTCTTGTGGAACTTATATTTACTGGAAGCAACCAATAATAAATAAGTATATATTGTGTTAGATAGTATAAATGCTAAGGAGATGTTGTAAAGCAGAGAAGATATATAAAATGACAAGGGTAGAGAAGATGGGTTGAAATTTTAGCTATGCTGTCAAGGGTAGCTAAATACCTCATTCCTCAAGTGAGGCAAGAATTGCAAAAAGTAAAGAAGCAAGCCATGCAGATATTTAGGGGAAAGGCCTTCGGAAACTTTGTGTTTTACCTGAAATTAATAACAAAGGTCCTGGAGTAGGTGCATGCTTGTAGTGTTTCAGGAATTGTGAGGAGGCTAGTGTGATTAGTATTTTAAGCAGTGAAGTCCAAGAGATGGGTTGGGGGAGAGGGGGTGGCAAGAGCGGCCTGATACATGAATCAGGAGTTCAGGCTAGAGATAATAGTTTGAGTGCCATTAGCATATACATGATATTTATATTTACGTGACTAGATGAGTCCACCAAGAGATTGAGTCTAGATAGAGAAAAGAAAATGTCAATGGATTAAACTCTGGATTACTCTGATTATTTGAGAGTTGGGGTTGGAGAAGGAATCAGCAGAGGATACCAAGACTGGGGGATTCTTCCCTATAGGATCATATCCTTTGTTGGCATGTGAAGTCCTCCATGTCCTTGCCCAGGTTTACCTCATGTCTTACCTCTTTTCTTCCTACTACTTAGAGTTTTCAAAAATACATCATGCTCTCTCTCCTGCTTATTTCTACATGCTTTTATATATTTTTTGGAAACACTATTTCTTTACTTTTTCCCATATCTGATGAACTCTATGTTTTAGGATTCACCTCAGCTGTAACTTCCTCAGTGATCTGTCAGATGTTGTTTAGCTTCTCCGTCTGTTTGATCATATAGTACACTGTACATACCTAGTACCACACAACTCTGTCCACTCTTTCTTTCTCCCACTGTTGCTCAAAAGTACTCACTCTCTGTACTTTTCCCTCTGGATTGGAATTGCTTACCTACCTATCTCCTCCAGCAGATTATGATCCTTCAGGTTTTATGTCTTATTCATTGTTAAATATTTAGAACTATGCTTCATACTTGCTTGGCACTTAAATACTATTTAATAAATTTAAGAACCAGTACAAATTAATTAACCATAATAGAAATAATTCTTGGGCTCAACCTTTGATAATAATGAGTGAAATTGGAGTGTAGAGCAGGGTTTTTGTGGAAAAAGATGTTGTATAAGCATCAGAGGAAGTGATAAACACATTAGCAAGCTATAGGTCACCAGTATTTTTATTATAGCAGCAAGGAATTTCTAGGTACAATGACTTGATTAACTCCTTTTCTGTCTTTATTAAAAAGCTGCATGTCAGACATAGCGTTTTACCAAGCAGGAAGAGACATTTTCAGTGGGTTCATTATTTTGGATGTTTATTTTGCTTGAGATTTTTGAATACTTGATTCCCTTTTCATTTTTTAACAACCTACCCCAGTCTAGCAGGTGTTGGAGTGCTTCAGCTTTCATAGAGATGTGAATAAAAGAACAGCTTTAAGTCATAGGTCTTCATTATTGAGTATGAACCTTAAGAGTCATGGGATTATTGCTAAACTTCAGAGCAGCATAACTGGTCAGTAGAAGGGTGGAGACAAATTTAAAAGCCAAAAATGTTTAAGGAATTTAAGGAGTGGAACCTAGAAAAGGTGTGAGGTAGAAATAACGTTCCTCTGTTTATAAGGGTATTAAATGAAAATATGGGATTTTGAATCACATTTTTAAATATTTTAAAAAATTTGCTAAATGTTAAAAGCATTTTCTTCTGTAGCATGTACATATTTATAAGGTAAAACAAATATAATTTCTACATGAAATATCATAATTTATTTTTACTTTGGCACAGTTGAGCTACATTTCATTTGGGAAGTAACACTGATAGGGAGCAATCATGTGAAACCATGTTCAAAAGAAAAAGCCCAAGTTTCAGAAGTATTTTACTCTTAATACTATTTTCTGTATACTATTAATTTTAAAAGTGTTTTCAGAACCAACTGAAGTTCAATTTAGAAAGGTAATTTATATTTTTTGCTCTGTCAGATGGAGCCTTAAGCATGTATGTTTCTAATAATTTAGTTAAAATATGCTGAGTTGGATATTTTTTAAGAGAATCTGTTTTGAAAAGATTCCAAAATATTTGTTTGAACAGGCACTCAGCATCTTGATGAAAACTGTTGGAAAAGAAAAACTTTCAGAGTCATTCTGCTCTCATAGTACCCAAGCCAACTAAACTGGTACAGTTAACACTTCTGTTAGAGGCCAGGAGCCAAAAAATGTAGCACTTCCTGGACTGCTTTTCAGCAAGCCTTCAAGCCAACTTAGTGGTTGATATTAATACTGTTGGATTTTCAGAGTAAAAGCTACAAGTAGAACATCTACATCTCTCTATTAATATCATACTTGTTAGTCTCTTTTAGTAATCCTTGATTAATTACAATCTCTGTTTTATGTTGGCATTAAAGCTGTAATTCTTTCTTGAATTTTGTGTGGTATTATTCTTGGAAAAAAAAAGAAATGAATGCTTTGTAGATTGTGAAACCAGGTATGATTAAACTGTCTCCTGGACATAAATATTTTTATACTTCTTTTTAGTACTGCTGTCACAGTAGATATACAATTTATATAGAACACTATAATAATGTTTTGGGAAGGTTGATAGTTATCTAAGGCTACCAAATTTATAAGTAGGGATAGTTTATTCAGCCTCTGACGCTCTTGTTTTCTTTATATCACCTTCAGATTTATTGATATCCCTTACTTCACTTAGTAATGATATGCTTAGTAGAGATAGACTGTCATGTTGATCTATATAGCCACATATTTGCTCTAGTAAGTACTCAACTTTAAGATATATGTTGGATTGAACTGGAGAGTACCCATCCTATTTAGGTGCTATGGTGGAGAATAAATAGCAAAAGAAAGATTCAGAGATTTTGTATACTAACTAGAGAGACAGGATTAAATTTAACATCTGTACTATCATTTCTCTAATATCTACTAGTTGGAAAAATAGCAGAAACTAAAATTTCAGTCACTTGGTTTTTCAAGTACTTCCACAAAATTAGATTGTCTCCAGAAATGACTAACAAATTTAATTTAAATTCAATTTAATTAACATATAGTATATTATTAGTTTCAGAGGTAGAATTTAGTGATTCATTAGTTATACATAACACCCAGGGCTCATTCCATCAAGTGCCTTCCTTAATGCCCATCACCCACTTTACCCATCCCCCTACCCCCTCCCTTCCAGCAACCCTCAGTTTGTTTCCCATAATTAAGAGTCTCTCTGGTTTGTCTCCATCTCTGTTTTTGTCTTATTTTTCCTTCCCTTCCCCTCTGCTCATCTGTTTTGTTTAAATTCCACATATGAGTGAAATCATATATTTGTCTTTCTCTGACTTACTTCGCTTAATATAATACCCTCTAGTTCCATCCACTTCGTTGAAAATGGCAAGATTTCATTCTTTTGATGACTAATATTGCATTGTAGATATATACCACATCTTCTTTATTCGTTTATCTTTCAGTGGACATCTGGGCTCTTTCCATAGTTTGGCTATTGTGGACATTGCTACTATAAACATTGGGGTACATGTGCCCCTTCAAATCACTATGTTTGTATCCTTTGGATAAGTACCTAATGGTGCAATTACTGGGTCATAGGGTAGTTCTATTTTTAACTTTTTGAGGAACCTCCATGCTATCTTCCAGAGGGGCTGCACCACTTTGCATTCCCACCAACAGTGTAAGAGGGTTCCTCTTTCTCGGAATCCTTACCAACATCTGTTGTTTCCTGAGTTGTTAATTCTAGCCATTCTGACTGGTATGCAGTGTTATCTCATGGTTTTGATTTATATTTCCCTGAGGCCGGGTGATGTTGAGCATTTTTTCATGTGTCTGTTGGCCATTTGTATGTCTTCTTTTGGAGAAACATCTGTTCATGTCTTTTGCCCATTTCTTGATTAAATTTTTTGGTTTTTGGGTGTTAATTTTTTTTGTGTTTTTTTTTTTAATTTCATTATGTTGTGTTAGTCACCATACAATACATCATTAGTTTTTGATGTGGTGATCCACGATCCGTTGTTTTCGTATAACACCCAGTGCTCCATGCAGTACATGCCCTTCTTAATACCTGTCACCGGGCTAACCATCCCCCCTCCCCCCTCCCCTCTAAAACCCTGTTTGTCTTTCAGAGTCCATAGTCTCTCATGGTTCATCTCTCCCTCCAATTCCCCCCCCCATTTTTCCCTTCCTTCTCCTAAAGTCCTCCATGTTATTCCTTATGTTCCACAAATAAGTGAAACAATATAATAATTGACTTTCTCTGCTTGACTTATTTCACTTAGCATAATCTCCTCCAGTCCCATCCATGTTGATGTAAAAGTTGGGTATTCATCCTTTCTGATGGCTGAGTAATATTCCATAGTATATATGGACCACATCTTCTTTATCCATTCATCTGTTGAAGGGCATCTCGGCTCTTTCCGCAGTTTGGCTATTGCAGACATTGCTGCTATAAACATTGGGGTGCATATGGCCCTTCTTTTCACTACATCTGTGTCTTTGGGGTAAATACCCAGTAGTGCAATTGCTGGGTCATAGGGTATGTCTTCTTTGGAGAAGTGTCTGGTTCATGTCTTCTGCCCACTTTTTGACTTGATGATTTGTTTTTTGGGTGTTGAGTTTGAGAAGTACTTTATAGATCTTCGATACCAGCCCTTTATCTGTAATGTCATTTGCAAATATCTTCTCCCATTCTGTGGGTTGCCTCTTTGTTTTGTTGACTGTTTCCTTTGCTGTGCAGAAGCTTTTTATCTTAATGAAGTCCCAAAAGTTCATTTTTGCTTTTGTTTCACTAGCTTTTGGAGATGTATCTTGAAAGAAGTTGCTGTGGGTGATGTCAAAGAGGTTACTGCCTATGTTCTCCTCTAGGATTTTGATGGATTCCTGTCTCACATTGAGGTCTTTCATCCACTTTGAGTTTATCATTGTGAATGATGTTAGAGAATGGTCAAGTTTCATTCTTCTGCATGTGGCTGTCCAATTTTCCCAGCACCATTTATTGAAGAGACTTTTTTCCATTGCATGTTTTTTCCTGCTTTGTCAAAGATTATTTGACCATAGAGTTGAGGATCCATATCGGGGTTCTCTATATCTGTTTTTGTGCCAGTACCATGCTGTCTTGGTGATCACAGCTTTATATTATGGCTTGGATTCGGGCAACGTGATGCCCCCAAGTTTGTTTTTCTTTTTCAACATCTCCTTGGCGATTCGGGGTCTTTTCTGATTCCATACAAATTTTAGGATTGTTTGTTCCAGCACTTTGAAAAATGTCATTGGAATTTTGATCGGGATGGCATTGAAGGTATAGATTGCTCTGGGTAGTATAGACATTTTAACAATGTTTATTCTTCCGATCCATGAGCATGGAATATTTTTCCATCTTTTTGTGTCTTTTTCAATTTCTTTCATGAGCGTTCTATAGTTCCTAGAGTATAGATCCTTTACCTCTTTGGTTAGGTTTATTCCGAGGTATCTTATGGTTTTTGGTGCTATTGTAAATGGAATCGTTTCTCTAATTTCTCTTTCTACAGTTGCATTGTTAGTGTATAAGAAAGCAACTGATTTCTGTGCATTGATTTTGTATCCTGCCACATTACGGAATTGCTGTATGGGTTCTAGTAATTTGGGGGTGGAGTCTTTTGGGTTTTCCACATAAAGTATCATGTCGTCTGCAAAAAGAGAGAGTTTGACTTCTTCTTTGCCAATTTGAATACCTTTTATTTTTTTTGTTGTCTGATTGCTGTTGCTAAGACTTCTAGTACTATGTTGAACAATAGTGGTGAGAGTGGGCATCCTTGACGTGTTTCTGATCTTAAGGGAAAGGCTCTCAGCTTTTCCCCATTGAGGATGATATTCACTGTGGGTTTTTCATAGATGGATTTTATGAACTTGAGGAATGTTCCCTCTATCCCTATACTCTGGAGAGTTTTAATCGGGAAAGGATGTTGTATTTTGTCAAATGCTTTTTCTGCATCAACTGAGAGGGCCAAATGGTTCTTCTCTCTCCTCTTATTAATGTGTTCTGTCACATTGATTGATTTGCGAATGTTGAACCACCCTTGTTGCATCTCGGGGATAAATCCCACTTGGTCGTGGTGGATGATCCTTTTAATGTATTGTTGGATCCTATTAGCTAGGATTTTGTTGAGGATTTTGGAATCCATATTCATCAGGGATATCGGTCTGAAATTCTCCTTTCTGATGGGGTCTTTGCCTGGTTTGGGGATTAAGGTAATGATGGCCTCATAGAATGAGTTTGGAAGTTTTCTTTCTGTTTCTATTTTTTGAAACAGCTTCAGTAGAATAGGTATTATTTCTTCTTTGAATGTTTGGTAGAATTCCCATTGGTAGAATGATGGGAATCCATCAGGCCCTGGACTCCTGTTTTTTGGGAGGTTTTTGATCACTGCTTCAATCTCCTTACTGGTTATTGGCCTATTCAGGTTGTCAATTTCTTCCTGTTTCAGTCTTGGCAGCTTATAGGTTTCCAGGAAGGCCTCCATTTCATCCAGATTGCTCAGTTTATTGGCATATAGTTGTTGATAATAATTTCTAATAATTGTTTCTATTTCCTTGGTGTTAGTCATGCTCTCTCCCCTTTCATTCATAATTTTATTAATCTGGGTGCTTTCTCTTTTCTTTTGGATAAATCTGGCCAGTGGTTTATCAATCTTATTAATTCTTTCAAAGAACCAACTTCTAGTTTCATTGATCTGATCTACTGTGTTTCTGGTTTCTAATTCATTGATTTCTGCTTTAATTTTAATTATTTCTCTTCTAATGCGTGGCTTAGGCGTTGTTTGTTGCTTTTTCTCTAGTTCTTTAAGGTACAGAGTTAGTTGGTGAATTCGGGATTTTTCTCTTTTTTTGAGTGAGGCTTGGATGGCTATGTATTTCCCCCTTAGGACCGCCTTTGCAGTATCCCATAGGTTTTGGACCGATGTGTTTTCATTCTCATCGATTTCCATGAATTGTTTCAGTTCTTCTTTGATTTCTTGGTTGACCCAAACATTCTTGAGCAGAGTGGTCTTTAGCTTCCAAGTGTTTGAATTTCTGCCAAATTTTTTCTTGTGATTGAGTTCCAGTTTTAGAGCATTGTGGTCTGAGAATATGCAGGGAATAATCTCAATCTTTTGGTGTCCGTTGAGACCTGATTTGTGACCCAGTATATGGTCTATTCTGGAGAAAGTTCTGTGTGCGCTCAAGAAGAATGAGTATTCTGTTGTTTTAGGGTGGAATGTTCTGTAAATATCTATGAGGTCCATCTGGTCCAATGTATCATTCAAAGCTCTTGTTTCCTTGTTGATTTTCTGCTTAGATGATCTGTCCATTGCTGAGAGTGGAGTGTTGAGGTCTCCTACAATTAATGTATTGTTATCAATGCAACTCTCTATTTTGGTTAACAGTTGGCTTATGTAGATGGCTGCTCCCATGTTGGGGGCATAGATATTTACAATTGTTAGATCTTCTTGTTGGATAGACCCTTTAAGAATGATATAGTGTCCTTCTGTGTCTCTTATTACAGACTTTAGTTTAAAATCTAATTTGTCTGATATAAGAATTACTACCCCAGCTTTCTTTTGAGGTCCGCTGGCATGGAAGATGGATCTCCATCCCTTCACTTTGAGTCTGGATGTATCTTTAGGTTCAAAGTGAGTCTCTTGTAGACAGCATATGGATGGGTCCTGTCTTTTTATCCCATCTTCAACCCTGTGCCATTTTATGGGAGCATTTAGGCCGTTGAGAGTGATTATTGAAAGATATGAATTTATTGTCATCATGTTGCCTGTGAAGTCCTTATTTGTATAGATTGTCTCTGTAAATTTCTGTTCTGTATCATTCTTGGGGTCTTTCTCCTTTTATAGAACCCCCCTTAATATTTCTTGCAGGGCCAGCTTAGTGGTCACATATTCCTTCAGTTTCTGCCGGTCTTGGAAGCTCTGCATCTCTCCATCCATTCTAAATGACAGCCTTGCCGGATAAAGTATTCTTGGCTGCATGTTCTTCTCATTTAGTACCCTGAATATGTCTTGCCAGGCCTTTCTGGCTTGCCAGGTCTCTGTGGATAGGTCTGACGTTATTCTGATGTTCCTCCCTCTGTACGTAAGGAATCTCTTCCTCCTAAGTGCCCTTAAGATGGTTTCCTTGGTTCTAAGATTTGCGAGTTTTACTATTACATGCCGGGATGTTGGCCTGTTTTCCTTGATCTTGGGAGGGGTCCTCTCTGCCTCTAGGACACGAGTGTTTGTTTCATTCCCCAGATTAGGGAAATTCTCAGCTACGATTTGCTCAAATCCATCTTCTAGTCCTCTCTCTCTCCACTCCCTCTGGGATTCCAATTATTCTGACATTGGAACGCTTCATGGTGTCACTTACTTCTCTGATTCTATTTTCGTGGATTCTGAGTTGTTTTTCCCTGGCCTCCTCTTTTCCCTTTTTATCTATTATATTCTCTTCCAGGTCGCTTATTCGTTCTTCTGCCTCAGTTACCCTAGCTGTTAGATTATCTAGATTGGATTGGATCTCATTGATAGCATTTTTAAGTTCTGCCAATTCAGCTTTCATTTCTGCCCTTAGAGACTCTATGTTGCCATTAATTGATTTCTCCATTCTAGCCATTGTCTTCACAATTGCTAGCCTGCATTCCATCTCCGACATCTTGGTTATATCTGCATCCATTTGTAAATCTGCAGCATAAGTCATCATCTCTGAGTCTTTTCTATTTTGGGGGTTCCTCCTCCTAGTCATTCTGTTGATGAGTGTTTGAGGGAATGTATAGAGTCCAAATTATTGACCAGAACCCAAGCAAGATGCACCTGTTTTCTTAGAACCTTAGGGTTGCTGGCCTCTTGTTTTCCCAGCCTGTCTTCTGGGGGTGGGGCCTGCCGCACTGTTACTCAGGCAACCCTGTTGGGGCGGAGTTACCCTGCCCTCCTGTGGCGGGGAATGGGCTCAGCGGGAATCAGTCTTTGGGGCTTTTGTTCTCTGGCGCCTTTCCCTGGCGGCCCTCTGGGTCTCTTCCGCGAGTCAGAGCAGAACCCTCTGCCTCAGAGCAGAGAGATCACAGTCTGTTCTTCCGTGAGCTCTCCAGGCCACACCGTCTCCGTTTCTGTCTGTACTGCTATAAACTGCAGCAGCCTGGGGTGTGCGCCCCTCCGCAGCGCCCCCAGTCCTGCCTCCAGGTCAGAGCAGGTCTCTGCCCTTTGTGCTTCTAAAACTGCCAGCTGCTCCCAGTTCGCTCGCACCACGCCGCCGCTCCGGGTTTCCGCCCTGGGGGCTGCCCTAAAGTCCTTTCCCGCTGCTACTGGTCTGCAAGTCTGTGCCCGGCTGTCGCTCACCAGCAGTGTAGGATCCCCATGGACAGGCTACCTCCCACTGCTGTTTATCCTCCGATATCTGCCCATGGAATCAGGGCTCCCCGCTTCGTACCTCAAAACCAACCGCCTGCGGGCGCCTGAGTGGCTCAGTTGGTTAAGCGACTGCCTTCGGCTCAGGTCATGATCCTGGAGTCCTGGGATCGAGTCCCGCATCGGGCTCCCTGCTCGGCGGGGAGGCTGCTTCTCCCTCTGACCCTCCTCCCTCTCATGCTCTCTGTCTCTCATTCTCTCTGTCTCAAATAAATAAATAAAATCTTTAAAAAAAAAAAAAAAAAATCCAACCGCCTGCAATATTCTGTTTGTAGAGATCCAGATCTTCTTACATCTAGGGCTGGTTTCGGGGGTGCTCAGAGTGGTCTGTTAGATATCCAGCTCAATTCCGGGGACCAGTTGAAACAGGGTCCCCTACTCCTCCGCCATCTTTCCTTCTTCCGACCTCTGGGGCTCTGATTCCAGCAGAACCTGGAAATTGGGATCCCAGCTGCTCCTTCTAGAAGATCCTGAGAGTCAGCAGTGCCTGTATTCCTGTCCCAGCTGAATGCAGCTCCCCTTCCTCTGAATTTAGGTCAGGATTTCTCCCCAGAAACAAGCCTGCATCAACATGTCCTGGGAAGCCGCCCAGAGCCCCCTCCTCAGCACTCAGCCAACAAGGCAGCTTCTCTGTCGTTCCCCAGGAGGCACCAAGTTGCTGCAAAGGGCCCAGGTTCTCCCCGGGGCGGCTGCAGAACTTATTGGAAATGCAGCCCTGGCTCTTGGAGGGGCGCTGGGTCCTCAGGGGGCGGCAGAAGCCTTTCCTGCCCTGAGGCACCCTGGCTCCCGGTGTTAAGTTTAATAAGTTCTTTATAGATTTTGGATACTAGCCCTTTATCTGGTAAGACGTTTGCAGATATTTTCTCCCATTCCATAGGTTCCCTCTAGTTTTGTTGACTGTTTCTTTGCTGTGCAAAAGCTTTTTATCTTGATGAAGTCCCAATAGTTAATTTTTGTCTTTGTTTCCCTTGCCTTTGGAGACATGTCTAACAAGAAGTTGCTGTGGCTGAGGTCAAAGAGGTTGCTGCCTGTGTTCTCTAGGATTTTGATGGATTCCTGTCTCACATTCTCACATTTAGGTCTTTCATCCATTTTGAGTTTATCTCTGTGTATGGTATAGGAAAGTGGTCCAGTTTCATTTTTCTACATGTGACTATTCAATTTTTCCCACACCATTTGTTGAAGAGACTGTTTTCCATTGGATATTCTTCTCTGCTTTGTCGAAAATTAGTTGACCATAGAATTGAGGGTCCATTTCTGGCTTCTCTATTCTGTTCCATTGATCTATGTGTCTGTTTTTATGCCAGTACCATACTCTCTTGATGATTACAGCTTATGACTAACATACATTTTAAGCTTCTTTCAGAACTGTAAGTGTAGAAGACTTTGTTTTGTTTTTTTGTTTGTTTTTTATTTTTTATTTGACAGAGAGAATCACAGTGAGAGAGGGAACACAAGCAGGGGGAGTGGGAGAGGGAGAAGCAGGCTTCCCACTGAGCACGGAGCCTGATGCGGGGCTCGATCCCAAGACCCCAGGATCATGACCTGAGCTGAAGGCAGACGCTTAACAACTGAGCCACCCAGGCACCCCATTGTGTAGAAGAGTTATATGGAACTCAGAGAAATCTAAGGGTTTTTTTCCTTCATTATTTGGATCTGTGTGTAATTTGAAAATAGCATATTATATGCAATTTGGGTCATAGCATATGCAGTTTGGGGCACAATATCATTTGTGACTTTGAGAGATTTGAGAATCAGTGGAGAAGGGCAGTACTTTTCATGGTCTTTCTGTTTGGGATTATATTACTGGAAGTTTAGAAGCAAACGGAGGGAGTTTTGGTAATGAACTGGCAGGGTTAGTGACTGAAAATCATGATTGAAAACCTGATCTGCAGTTGATTGGGACATAGTTATGGGAAAGAAGCATACATATAAATAATAGCATAATAGGATTTGTTACTGAAGTCCAAATAAAGTAGAATAAGGCAAAGTATCTCTAGTGTCTTGATGTTCCATTTGATAGTACTTCAGACAAGTTTCACAAGGGAGGTGGTTGAGATTACTAATCTTTAGTACATGAACCAAGCAGTAGATATTTTATTTGTCATAGAAAGTAATTTTGGCCCATAAAGAAGGAGTAGAGACTCTTTAGTAGAAGAGAGTAGTTCCTCTTTAGTAGAGAAACATTTATGACAATAATTTCTTTGATTTAGTGCCAGAAGCTTTTTGAGAGGATATTCAAAGCTGTGTGGGTCTAAATTTCATTGTTGAAAACTGATAGCTGCTATACTTCTTTTTAATGACTGACTGAAACTCTTTCTGTTATATCTCCTATTGCTAAATTCCTAAAGATTAAAAAAGTGTATTTATAATAGTATTATGAGACAAAAGCTTTAATCTTTGGATTGGATAATACTTCTTTTGTGATATTTTCTTTTCCCACCAAAAGTGAGAACTGAATGCCTTGCCTTGGTACATCCCATTTCTAATGGAGGACAAGAAGTTATTTTCTTCAATGGCTGACTTCCAGAATTTCTGGCTGAATGTTCTTTGTCAAGTATATATTCCCTTCTCTAGGCCTTTCTATATAGAGCCCACAAACATCGTCAGTGTGAATGATGTCATTCAGAGGGTTAGCGACCATGCCTCTGCCATGAACAAGAGGATCCATTACTACAGCCGGCTCACTGCTCCTGCAGACAAGGCACTGGTAAGGGGCAAACATTGCTAATTGTCTAAGGTTAAGTTGAAATGAACAGTGAACAGCATAAGCAAGGGAAACTCCCAGTGATTGAACTTTTTGCTGGCCATATTCCAAGGATGCCATCATGGAAAATCAAGATAGTAATTAGTACACATCTTACATCTCAGGCTAGCTCAGTCTTATCTAGCATGACATAGAGATTTGAAACAATCTCTCTATGTTGACAGTAGCCTAAGAGATTTGTTGGATTGAATTCTGCTAGTCCCCAATCCTAAGAGCTCTGAGGAGAATAAACTACTAAAGTACTTTAGTAGGTCATTGATAAATAACATAAATAATAACAGATCTGATTAGTCTGTTCATTTATTAAGTTTGAAGCTACAAGGGAAAAAAGTTCTTAGACGTTTTCTATAGGAGTGGGAAACTGAAATACAAACATATATAATATTTTGCTATTTAGTAATGTCCTTTTGTAGATCAAAAACAAGGGTCAAATTGCAGATTCTAAACGTTTTAGGCTTTGTGGGCCATATACTATTGCATAGTCTTCTTCACTTTTGGTTGTGGTTTTTTTTTAAGATTTCATGTATTTGAGAGAGAGAGAGAGCACCAGAGAGAGAGAGCAAGCACGAGTGAGGGGCAGAGGGAGAGGGAGAAGCAGGCTCCCCGCCGAGCAAGGAGCCCAGTTTGGGGCTGGATCCCAGGACCCTGGGATCATGACCTGAACTGAAGGCAGATGCTTAACTGAGTGAGCCACCCAGGCCCCCCTACTACTGTTTTATGATCATTACAAACATAAAAACCATTCTTAGCAAAGAGGCTGTAAAATAATAGGTTGAAGGCCAGATTTGACCATGGGCCATGGTTGTTGACTTTTGATCTTCTAAAATCTGTATTATTATTTTAGGATCAAAAATATGGGAAGTAATTTGGTTGCTTTATAAGAATCATCACATGTGAGATATGCAGAAACTTGAAAGCCTAAGGAAAAATGGAAACATTCTGGGAGGAAAAATGATATTTTTATTGATAATAATAAAAAAAGGAGAAGGGAACCAATACTCTTTAGATGTTTACTGAGGGAGGGACAAGGATTGGGATATCATTTGAACATAGATATCTCACTTAAAGTCTTATGAAGTATTAAGATCTCCTTTTGTATAACCAGAGTAATGACTTCCAAAATATTCTGGTCATTTTTTTCCCCCCAATTTTTTCATTATTTCCTCCCCTAGGCCTTTATATCAGTACTTGTAGTAAAGTCTTAGTTCCATAACAATTATCTAAGCCCTCTGTGGAGTAGAAGTAATCCAATGTCTCTGGGTCTAATTCAGACCTTCTAGAGGCTCTACTTGTGGAAGCAAACTTCAGAGATACCAGCTGGGCCAGTCTATTCCTGAATGGACATTGTTTGCCTGGAAATTAAGTCAACATTGTACACCAAGTTGAATACCTCTTGTTAACTGACAGTGAGATGACTCTAGTAAAAGTATATAAACAGTGATCTAGAATTAACAGTAAGGCATGACCATTTTTTTTTTTATTTGACAGAGAGATAGAGATCACAAGTAGGCAGAGAGGCAGGCAGAGAGAGAGGGGCAAGCAGGCTCCCCGCCAAGCAGAGAGCCCAATGTGGGGCTCGATCCCAGGACCCTGAGATCATGACCTGAGCCGAAGGCAGATGCTTAACCAACTGAGCCACCCAGACACCCCAAGACATGACCATTTTTAGTGAATGTATGTATATATCCAGGCTCATTTCCTGAGAATTACAAAATTATTTTTCTTAAAAGGCGTTTAAGGGAAGAACAGTGTGAAACCACACATCTCAGGATTTTACGGAGTTGTGCCTTTTTATTTCTGAAAATTTCCTCATTTATCTTAATATTTTTATTCTAAAATGGGGAAGGGAAGAAAATTATTTGACTGCCAACATCTCCTAGATCCTTGTTAATAAAAATGTGGCCTGCACAGGCCAGCAATATTGGCATCACTGAGAACTTACTAAAAATGCAGAATCTCAGTCCTTACTCCAGACCTACTGAATCATAATTTGTATTTAACAACATCCCTGTGTCAGTCACAGGAAAATTTAAGTTTGAAAAGCACTGCCCTACGCCTGGGTGCTGGGTGGCTCATCAGGCTCTCTGCTTAGCAGGGAGTCTGCTTCTCCCTCTCCCTCTGCAGCCCCTCCCCCCCCCATTCTTGCTCACTCTCTTGGTTTCTCTATTTCAAATAAATATATAAAATCTTAAAAAAAAAAAAAAGAAAGAACGAAAGAAAGAAAAACACTGCCCAACATTACTGCCAAAGTATGGAATCCAGTTCTCCATTTTGTCTGTAACTCTCTAGAATTTGCAACTTCTTTTTTTTCTTTTAAAGATTTTATTTATTTATTTGAGAGAGAGAATGAGAGAGAGAGCATGAGAGGGGTGAGGGTCAGAGGGAGAAGCAGACTCCCTGCTGAGCAGGGAGCCCGATGCGGACTTGATCCCGGGACTCCAGGATCATGACCTGAGCCGAAGGCAGTCGCTTAACCAACTGAGCCACCCAGGCGCCCTAGAATTTGCAACTTCTTAACCTCTAGCTTCTAATCCTGCCTCCTGTAACTTTCAGTTTTCACTTTTTCTGAACTTTGCTAGCCATCATGGTTTATCTCCTGCCTGATGCAGACATGGTCCTTTCCCTTTTTTCTTTTTACTCCCTTGAAGAAGATTATATAACTCAGACCCAGGAGGATTAAGGGTAAAAGAGAAGGCAGCAGACCCATTTCTATATATGCCTTTTTATCTCTCAGAAATAATTGTTTCCAAAGCCACACAAGGCATAGCATTCAAGACATTTTTTACCCACAAGCTACCACCAATTATATGCATAGAGAAGGACTCAAAACTTTTTCTTTTTGTACCAGTCCATATCCTGTCTACCTACTGAGGTTCAGTATTCCATCACTTCCTTGACATCTTCCCTAACTATTCTAGTCCCTGTTAATTTTTTGTCATTCCTGCAGTACAGTATCTCACAATTTTTTTCTCTCTTCTAGCCTTATCTAATTTCTTCATGTGTCTTCCAAATGGAATTTAAGCTTCTTAAAGTTGTGGACTGTATTTTTTTTTCTTGAACACTAAACCTAGCACCGAGTTGTAGATTTACGTAGTAGGTGCTAAATATAAAAGATAGTTGAAGGACGCCTGTGTGGTTCAGTCCGTTAAGCCTCCAACTTTTCGTCTCAGCTCAAGTCTTAATCTCAGGGTCATGAATTCAAGCTCTGCACTGGGCTGCATGCTGGGCGTGGAGCCTACTTAGAAAAAAAGGGGTCGCCTGGGTGGCTCAGTCAGTTAAACGTCCGACTCTTGGTTTTGGCTCAGGTCATGAACTCAGGGTCGTGAGATGGAGCCCCATGGGGGGCTCTGTGCTCAGCGCGGAGTCTCGAGATTTTCTCCTTCTTCCTCTGCCTTCCCCCCCCACTTGCATGTGAAAGAAAGAAAGAAAGAAAGGAAAGGAAAGGAAAGGAAAGGAAAGGAAAGGAAAGGAAAGGAAAGGAAAGGAAAGGAAAGGAAAGGAAAGGAGAAAGGAAAGGAAAGGAGAAAGGAAAGGAAAGGAAAGGAGAAAGGAAAGGAAAGGAAAGGAGGAAGGAAGAAAGGAGAGAAGAGAAAAGAAAAAGAAAGAAAATCTTTAAAAAAGAAAAAAGATCATTGATTTATACCAGTCAGCTACTATGTTTTTAACTACTATACTACTATATATGGGACTACTACATATTCCAAAGGACTGTTCTCAGGGAGATGGGCAGAATTCTATCTGGAGACTAATTTTTTCCCCCTCTCTAGGGAGGTAGAAATCAGAAGATATGTATGGGAGGTAAGGTGAGAGCTATGTGTATAAGAAAATGTATCTATTCAGTCATTTTGTGTGTCTTCAGCCTCTCTTGGTTCCTATCCTTTTGTTTATATATTCCATCCTTATATCCTTGCTTTGCCTTTCCTTAGGCTATGTTAGCTCACTTTTTACTTCTGCTTTTTAAATGCTTTTAAGTACATATCTCCTTTCTTTACCTTGTATTGATGTGTCATTTCTTTATAGTTTGAGTTCCCTACCTCTTTGCTAAAATCACCCTCACAGAGGAGTTCAGTGGCCACTTGATTCTTGAAATTCCCCTCACTTAAGACCCAGATTTCCTCCATTTAGAATTCTTTAATCTCACTCTTTGCTGACTCTTCTTTATTTCTCATGAAAATGAAGAGAAAAATATTTTGATAGTTGCATATTTTAGGAATTCATTGTTATTTCACATGAACATTTTATTGCTCTTATTCTTTAAACTCTTGGTTCTGGGGTGCCTGGGTGGCTCAGTCGTTAAACGTCTGCCTTCAGCTCGGGTCATGATCCCAGGGTCCTGGGATCGAGCCCTGCATCGGGCTCCCTGCTCGGCAGGAAGCCTGCTTCTCCCTCTCCCACTCCCCCTGCTTGTGTTCCCTCTCTCGCTTTGTCTCTCTCTGTCAAATAAATAAATAAAATCTTTAAAAAAAAAATAAACTCTTGGTCCTTTAGATTTTTTACTACATTTGGAAAGGGTTTTTTATATTCATTAATCAGGGATACGTGCTATTTGTTTGTTCATGATATTTAGAATTGTGTCTAGAGTCAGGTACTCTGATATTTAGAAAATATCCTACTTTACACATTTACTGGTTGTAGCATTTCTCTTATAACATTTCTTCTTTTACTAGATTGCCCCAGATCATGTAGTTCCAGCTCCAGAAGAGTGCTATGTATATAGTCCATTGGGTTCTGCTTATAAACTGCAAAGTTACACTGAAGGATATGGCAAAAACACCAGTTTAGTAACCATGTGAGTAAAACTTCTTTTTGGAGCATAACTTAAACTATATGTTAATGAAAATTCATGGTTATTTTAATTTTTGTCTTAATTAAAATGTTTAAAGAGTCAAATTCCATATTTTTACTGCTACTATTCTGTGTTTTCAGTTTTATGATTTGGAATACCATGATGGGAACATCTATATTAAGTATTCCTTGGGGCATAAAACAGGTAATATAATTTTTCAGCTTTTTCACACTTTTTGCCTGAATTTTTTTCTCTTTATTTGTAAGTTTTACAATAGAGGTTTTAATAAATCTATACAACATTTATTAAAGAAAATAGATAATTATATTCAATTTTATATCATCAGGTTTTTATCATAATTGTTTAGGGTATGGTAACATAATATGGTTGCATATGAATTATTCTAACATGATGATATATGTTGTTTTATGTTTGTATTTTTAAACAGGCTGGCTTTACTACTGGAATGTGTGTCATCATGCTGATGGGCATTTTAACACTTTATTGCTGCTACAGAGTAGTGAAATCACGAGCTATGATATGTAAGAGTTTGCCATGGTGAAAACAGAGTAACAGTTTGGGTATTAATAAGTACATCCTATTGAAGTAGATCACTAATGTGTACATTCCACATGTGTGTTAACTATTTTGTGCCTAAAGATTTACTTCTCTAATTCATAGCATTCAGCTGAACTGATATATCAATGAATTAGTGACTACCTTTGAAATTCAGAGAGGTTTATAGTTCTTTGCAGAATGCATTTACTTTGATGCTGATTTCCTTATAAGAAAAAGTATTAAGGTCATATTTTTAAAATAAAGTCTTTTCCAGAACTAAATTGAAAATTCTGTGATTCTGGGGTGCCTGGGTGGGTTGGTCAGTTAAATGTCGGACTCTTGATTTCGGCTCAGGTCATGATCTCAGGGTCCTGGGATCCAGCCCTACATCAGGCTCCTCATTCAGCAGGGAGTCAGCTGAAGGATTGTCTCTCTCCCTCTCCCTGTGCCCCTCCCCCTGCGCTCACTCTCTCTCAAATGAATAAATCTTTAAAAAAGAAAAGAAAAGAAAATTCTATGATTCTTATCAGGTAATGGTGACTTTTGATCTATCCTCTACCAAGAGATCTAAATGTTGGAATCTCCTAAAAGTAAAATGTAACAGAAAAATATGAAAATATGGATGTGTCCTTTTCGGTGAATTCACAAAGCTTAATAATACATTGCCTCTACTCATCTCTACAAATTCTACATCAGGGAAATACCTTTTTAGATTCTTTTAAAGTAATTTAGGACCTAAATAGACCTACATTATTTCAGTGAATCTTAGCAATTTTGAATCAAGAGATCAGGCTTTGTCTTCAATTTTATTTTATTTTTTTGGTCTCTATTAAGCAATGGTATGTTTTCTCTTAATTGTATTATTTATTCTTATCTCTTCCCATTTATCCTCAAGTCCCTTGGTGCTCTTATAGATCTGCTAAGTTCTTTGTATGATGTAGGCATTAGCCCTTTATCCATTATTTCTTGTCAATTTTCTTTTCCATTCAACATTTGAATGGCTTTTGTATTATATAAGTTTGTTTATATCTACCTATCTTTTCCACTGTAATTTCTGTTTCTTCATTTGATAGAAAGGAATAACCCTTCAAGGTCTACTTTTATATTGTCGTCTAACTTTTCTGTTATTTAATTTTTGAATTCTTAGCTCAGTTGTCTGAAATTGGCATGTGGTATAAAGTATGACTCAGGAAAACTTTCCTCCATATGTTATTTAAGTATGCCAAAGATTATTGGATAATATCTTCTGACTCTTACTCATGATTTGCTTAGCCTTGATTTATCGTTTGTTGTTACTAATTATAAAATACTATAATCTGTTTCTTTTATTATCTGTACTGTTTTGTTGACCTACAGTTTTTTTTATGTGTTTATAATGTTTTAATTTCTGTTATGTCATTCTCTGGTCTAATATCTAGTGGTGGAATATTCTTAATATTTTGCTAAATATTTTGAGTTAATTGGGGGAATACAGATTATGATTATGGGATATATGAGTAACATCTAATTTTATTCTTTCTCTTATTTTTATCTAGCATCAGTGGATACCACTACCTGGGAATATCCAGATGTCTGCAGATACTATTTTGGCTCCTTTGGACAGTGGTCGAGTCTCCTTTTCTCCTTGGTATCTCTCACTGGAGCAATGATAGTTTATTGGGTGCTTATGTCTAATTTTCTTTTTAATACTGGAAGGTTTATTTTTAGTAAGTATCCATATCATATGCTTTAACAGTAGTTACTTTTAGATACAGTAACTACTGCAGTGTTTTAGTTTCAGCCTTAAATTCTGGACTTGGGATAAATAAAGCAAAAAGTCATTTGTAATTCTAGAAAATATAGTTGATTCAGTTTGTTTTAATATCATAGATATACTTTTATCCATTTATGAACTCTGTGTGTATTTGTGCTTTATATGTAAAAAGAATAAGGGGTGTTTTTGTTTTTGTTTTTCCTCCTAGGCACAGATTTCCCCCCCGCATTGGGGTCATTATCCTATCCATTGAAAAAACATGATCTATGCTTATACCCACTCCCCGCCTCAGTTAACTATTATTATATACACAGTTCTCTTTTTTAGATAGAATATACATTCATAGAAACACATAAATCTTAGCCATGCGATTTTGATGAATATATCCATGTAACCCACACCTCTTTCATGAAACCATTCCATCTTCCTAGAAAGTAGTGATATACTTTTTAATTATAAAAATTCAAATTATTTGTTGCTATTATAAAATAACCTAATAAATTTTGGAATCTTTGTCTTGAATCTAGCAGATGTGTTGAACTCTTATTGATTCTAATTTTGTAGATTCCCTTTGGATTTTATGTTTAGATAGTTATATTTCCATGAGTAATGAAAACTTCCTGTCCAGTTACTACTTTAAGTGATTCATACATATATACATACATTTATATTTGTATACAGATACCCTTATATTTATATATATATATATACAAACACAATTTATACATGTTTATATGTAGACATGTTTATCTTTTTTAAAGTATAAAGTTATGTAGATGCAGTGCTGGTAGACATCCTTATATTGTTCCTGTGGAAATCTTTCCCCATTAAATATTAAGTTTGTTGTGGGATATTGGTTATACCCTTTAGCAATTTAAAGATGTTCCTGCCGGGCGCTTGGGTGGCTCAGTTGGTTAAGCGACTGTCTTCGGCTCAGGTCATGATCCTGGAGTCCCGGGATCAAGTCCCGCATCGGGCTCCCCGCTCAGTGGGGAGTCTGCTTCTCCCTCTGACCCTCCTCCCTCTCATGCTCTCTGTCTCTCTCTCACTGTCTCTCTCGCAAATAAATAAAATCTTAAAAATAAATAAATAAATAAATAAATAAAAATAAAGATGTTCCTGCCTATTATTTTCTGAAGAATTTTATTAATGTGTACTGTATTTTATCAGACACTTAATACTCTACATCCCTTGAGATGATCATAAATCTTTTCTCTTTTATTTTTTTTATTATTATTTTTTTTTTAGAAAGAGAGAGTGAGCAGGGTGGGGTGAGGCAGAGGGACAGGGAGAGAAAGAATGCTAAGCAGGCTCCATGCCCAGCACAGAGCCCCACACGGGGCTCAATCTCACGACCCTGAGATCATGACCTGAGCTGAAACCAAGAGTCAAATGTTTGACTGACTGAGCCACCCAGGCAACCCAATCTTTTCTCCCTTAAACTGTTAATATGGTAAATTATATGAATATATTTTTATTTAAATCATTCTTATATTCTGAGATAAACTTAGTTTAGCAGTCATGATGTCTGTTTTTTAATTTCTTACTGGATTTCAGTTTACTCTCGAGAGGAGTGGGGTTATTATTTTATTTAGAACCTTTGTGTCTTTTCAAAAGAGATACTAGCCTGTTTGTTTTGTTTTGTTTTTCTCATACTCTCCTTGTTGAGCCTTGGTATATTAGGCTGCTGTAACAAATTACCATAAACTGTTCGGCTTAAAGCAAGAGAAGTTTATTCTCTCACAGTCCTGGTGACTAGAAGTCCAAAACTGAAGTGTCACTAGGGAAGAAGACTGCTTCCTTGCCTCCTCCTAGCTTCTGATGATTGATTGTTGGCAATCCTTTTCATTCCTTGGCTTGTAGCTGCATCACCCAATTTCTGCCTGTCTTCACATGGCCATCTCCCCTCAGTGTGTCTTAGTGCACATTTTTCTCTCCTTATTAAAGATATCAGTCATTGAATTTAGGGCCTGCCCTAACCTGTATGACCTCATCTTAATTTGATTATTTCCATAAAGACCCTATTTCCAAATAAGGTCACATTCTAAGGTTCCTGTGGACATGGATTTGGGGAGAGAATATTCACCTTACCATACTTGGTGTCAAGGTTTTACTAGCCTTATTTGAGTCTTTGGCATCAGGAAATAAAGATTGATCACCTCCAATCTTATCACTAATAACCCTTGAAGATACTACAAAATCCTAGAGCACTACTCTACTGCTTTTATCTTGAGAAGCATACAGTGGAGGTGAATAATTCACATACTTAATTTACTTTATGACCTGAAAATCTAATCCAGCATTTTTTATCAACTCATTTAACTTTCACATTAAACCCTTTTTTAAGGGTTACCAAGGTTATAAAAGATTAACATCAAACAGAATAACTTCAGTCTAACAAGAAACACATTCTTACCCATTCTCTCATTAACTATAGAATGATTTGAATGCTCAGGTATCTGCACATGTTTTTTTTTTTTTTTTAATTTCAAGCAGTCAGATACTTTTTTTTTTTTCAAATTTTTATTTAAATTCTAGTTAGCATATAGTATAATATTGGTTTCAGGAGTAGAATTTAGTGATTCATCACTTACATATAACATCCAGTGATCATCATAACAAGTGTCCTCCTTAATACCCATCACCCATTTAGCCCATTCCCCACCCACCTCCCTCCATCAACCCTCAGTTTGTTCCCTATTGTTAAGAGTCTCTTATGGGTTGCTATCCTCTCTTTTTTTTTTCCTTCCCCATGTTCATCTGTTTTGTTTTTTAAATTCCACATATAAGTAAAATTATATGGTATTTGTCTTTCTCTGACTAACTTAATTTGCTTAGTGTAATACACTCTAGCTCCATCCACATCATTGCAAATGGCAAGCTGTCATTCTTTTTGATGGCTAATATTCCAGTAATATGTATACATACATATATGTATGTATGTATGTATACACCACATCTTCTTTTTCCACTCATCAGTTAATGGACCTTTAGGCTGTTTCCATAGTTTGGCTATTGTTGATAATGCTGCTATAAATATTGGGGTGCATGTACCCCTTAGAATCTGTATTTTTGTATCCTTTGGGTAAATACTTAGTAGTGCAATTGCTGGGTTGTAGGGTAGTTCTATTTTTAGCTTTTTGAGGAACCTCCATACTGTTTTCCAGAGTGGCTGCACCAGTTTGCATTTCCACCAACAGTGTAAGAGGCTTCGCCTTTCTCCACATCCTGGCCAACCTCTGTTGTTTCCTGTGTTGTTAATTTTAGCCATTCTGACCGGTGTGAGGTGGTATCCCATTGTGGTTTTGATTTGTATGTCCCTGATGATGAGTGATGTGGAGCATCTTTCCATGTGTCTGTTGGCCATTTGGATGTCTTCTTTGGAAAAATGTCTGTTCATGTCTTCTGCCCATTTCTTGACTGGATTATTTGTTTTTTAGGTATTGAGTTTGATGGGTTTTGGATACTAACCTGTTACCAGATATGTCACTTGCACATATCTTCTCCCGTTCTGCATGTGCTTTTTTACTTTGCTACTTCCTTTAGTGTAACTTAGTGGCACATGTGAGCAATAATTACTACATAATCTTCAGTCTATAAAAGCATATATAATACTTTGTAAAAGCTTTAAGTGATTCTCCAGCTAAGTGTTGCTGTTATAAGTGTTGGTTTTCCCCTCTGCAGGCTTTAGAACTTTATATAAGAAGTAACTATACTTATATCAATTAGTGTGAATAGAAGAAAAAAATTGTACACTTTATCTTGATTCCAGGGTTTAACTAAATTCTGCCGTGTGGGTAGATTTTTTTTTTCTTTAAATCTTCAATCATGTAAAAATTTTCCATAGTGGGAACAGTGAAGCCAATGACATCATTCCTGTAAGTAGAGGACGCTGAAAATGGTGAAGCTCTGTTAACAATGAAGCAGCCTTGGTTCAGTGTACTAGGTAGTATTACCACACAGTAGATCTTAAAAGATTTTATAGATCAAAGATTTTAGGGGGTGATTATGAATAAGCATCTTTATTTTGGTATTAAACTGTATTTTTTCTTTTAATTTTTAGATTTTATTCATCACATTAATGACACGGATGCTGTACTGAGTACCAATGATAGCAACCCTGGTGAGTAGTTTGAAATTTAAAGTTTAGCTTGTTTTTTTATTTTCCACTTGGCTTCAAAAGGAATTTAAGGTAGAACATATTGCTTTATTTTAGGTAAATTAATTAGTGCAACATCATTACCATTATGTTAACTGAGCCACTGTGAAATTGATGACAACCAATGTGTTTCAAAAAAAAACGAACTCCAGGGCGCCTGGGTGGCTCAGTTGGTTAAGCGTCTGCCTTCAGCTCAGGTCATGATCCCGGGGTCCTGGGATTGAGTCCCGCATCGGGCTCCCTGCTCTGCGGGGAGCCTGCTTCTCCTTCTCCCACTCCCCCTGCTTGTGTTCCCTCTCTCGCTGTGTCTCTCTCTGTCAAATAAATAAATAAAATCTTTAAAAAAAAAAAAACGAACTCCATAAAAGGTTGTATTAATGTGAGCTAAACAAGATCGAGTTCATATTATACAATTCACAATTGTAGCTCCATCTATAGAATCCATGTTTGCCTATGAATAGTCAATACATATTTTTAAGAGTTTGTGTCTTTGCTAATTGTTTTGGAAGTCTAGAAGCATAGTTCTCAGGTTGTTAACTTTTTTAGACAATTTACTGTATTATTTACTAATATTTAAGATATACAAATCTGTATCCTGTAAAATAATTTCCTAATAATGAACAAAGGTTACTAAATGCAGAAAAATAAATTGGAAGGCCTGGCAAAAAAAGAAAATCTTAATTTCTTAGAAAAGTTTCCTTTAATTATTTTGTTAAAAATGAATCTTTGTGGCTTGTGGTTTTATCCACTATGGCAGTCATGAGGAAATGAATGTAAAAGCTAATGTAGGGGCGCCTGGGTGGCTCAGTAGGTTAAGCGTCTGCCTTCAGCTTGGGTCGTGATCTCAGGGTCCTGTGATAGAGCCCCAAGTGAGGCTCCCTGCTCAGCAGGGCGTCTGCTTCTCCCTCTGCCCCTCCCCCTCACTTGTTCTCTCTTTCTCTCAAATAAATAGATAAAATCTTTTAAAAAAAAAGTAAAAGCTAATGTAACCTTCTTAACAGTTACACTGTTAACCTTTAACATCACCTAAAGCTTTATGTATTAATGATTTAGATTTTAGAGTATTAGATTTCAGAAATACTAATGTATCTTTACATTATGTATTTAGATTTATGTGTCTAGATTTCAGAGATACTAAATTGATATCCTTTTGATGAACACATTGATCAATGAGAAGAAAATTCATTCTATATATATATTTTTTTTTTTTTAAGATTTATTTATTTATTTAAGAGAGAGAAAGCACACTGCCAGGGGGAGGGGCAGAGAGTCTTAAGCAGACTCTGTGCTGAGCTCAAGCCCGACGAGGGGCTCCATCCCACCACCCTGATATCACAACCTGTTCCAAAATCAAGAGTTACCGCTCAACCAACTGCACCACCCAAATGCCCCTCAACATATATTTATTAAGCCTCTTATATGTCAGGAACTATTCTAGGCTCTGGGGATATAATGAACAGACAAAAGTGTCTCCTCTCTTAAAGCAAACCTTTCAATGTTTACTATTCAGTGTCTTACTTTGTTCCTTAATTAAACTCGTTAACCTGTGTTTTGTTAACACTAGCAAATGAGTGAGTGCAGTACCAGCTTTTCTGTGGACACACAGACACACACACGCACCTTTGAATAATTATATTAACGTATTTTGGTATAATTTTAAAACATATTCATAAGTTTCATGATTACACTGATGATTTGGAGAGTACCATCAGCAAAGGCAGTTTACTTTGCATTCTTCTCTTTGAATGATGTGTTAAATACTATGAAACAGTCCATCTCAGTTAATGTAAAATTACAGCTGACCTTTATTGGATACTTACTGTGTGCAGGCATTATTCTAAATATTTTACAGCACTTCTGTAAGGTAGATAATGTCAACTTCACTTCTTAGATAGAAAAACCAAAACACAGCGAAGTTAATGACTTGCCCAAGGTTACATAACTACTAAGTGACAGTCAAGATTCATTATTTAGTCAGTTTACTTCCACAGCCTGTGCTCTTTACCACTGTAATTATTAGCACAAGAAAAATTCAAGTTAATTTACTTCTGTCCAGACATAGAAGACAAAAGTATATGTTAAAATGCTAACTAAGCAAGAAAATTAAGTGTTTGGCTTTGTGGCATGCCAAATATATAATGGATAGAGAATAAAATTAGAAACAGAACTTAAAATGAATATATCATTTTCTCTTTGACTAGTGATGAGAATGATTGTTACTTATTAGGAGTATTTTTCACCAGCATTAAGAGTTCTTTTTAAAGGGCTGATTATTAGGAAAAGTACTATTATGAAATTAGAAACACAGAATGATTTGTATCCTCTCTCCTAACAGCAGAAATTGCCACTTGAAGATCAGTGTTAGGAAAAATATGTTTTACTCAGTTCCCAGTTCTCTGGATATAATCTAGGCTGTTAGGCTGCTATAATATGTGATAAACTTCCACGAGAATTATTCCAGATTGCTGAAATTCAAGATTCATAAGCTATAAGCAGTAGTTAGGTTTTGGCAATACCATGTCATCTGTTTCAATGCTGTCCACTTTTTATTCCAAACCCATAGATTTTGTTTATTGTTAAAAGAAATCTGTTCTGAGGCGGCTGGGTGGCTCAGTCAGTTGGGCATCCGACTCTTGACTTTGACTCAGTTCACGATCTCAGGATTGTGAGATTGAGCCCCACATTGGACTCTGCACTGGGTGTGGAGCCTGCTTGAGATTATCTCTCTCCCTCTCCTTTTGCCCCTCTCACTTTCTAAAAAGAAAAACAAACAAACCTGTTGTTTGGCCTTCGTGTGGGTTATTAGCACAAAGGTAACAATCACCCTGAGTATTTCTTACATTATTGTATAAATAAGATCAAATACCATTTAGTCCAAAATTTTCTCTCTGGCAATGGAACCAAAAGATAGTTGGTAGGATAATTTTATAGCTTCCCATAGAAATTAAGGATATACCTCAGAATTTTCTAAGATTCTTCCACCTTTAATGATTTGTAAGTAAAAGTTTCCTAATGTGTTTAAATATAACCCTCTATTTCAGAAAGCAAAAACTTATTCATGATACAAGTTGAGTTTGGTAGAGCAAGTGTCAGTCTCTGGGGTAGTCATTTTGTATTCTTCGTGGTCTTCTCTAATCTGATGCTTTCTGTTGCAGTGATTTGTCCAAGTCCTGGGAGTGGTGACCATCCTGACAATGGCTCTATGATTTTCTATGCCAATGACACAGGACTCCAGCAGTTTGATAAGTGGTGGAATAAGTCCAAGACAGTGCCCTTTTACCTCATAGGGCTCCTCCTGCCACTGCTCAATTTCAAATCTCCTTCATTTTTTTCAAAATTTAATATCCTAGGTAAGCTGAGGCACTGTGTCATGGAGCTTCTGTGTAATAGAGTACACACTGGATTCTGTGGAAATATGATCTGGCTAGAGAAAGTTACCTACCAGGCCTGTTAACCTATGTTTAATTTGCTCATTCATATGTCACCTTGCTTTCTGTTTTTTTTGTGGAGTTTGACACAGAGAAAAATGTAGATGACCATTTCAAGTCCAAGTTCTTTTTTTTTAAAATATGAGTTATTAGATTTCCCATTCTATCCTTACTGAACCACAGTTCCTCATTTCTTTGGTGGGTACAACTAGAGGAAACAGATTAAGATTTCAGGAGGAGAGGTCCAAATTGTATATTACAGGGATTCTCAATACTAAGGATTGGAAACATAAGAATTTACTAAGGGAAGTTATGGAATATTTTTTCCTACAGTTTCTATTTAAGAGTATAGCACAGAATTATCACCTAGCTTTCAACCTGGGGCATCATTCTCTAAGTCAACCTAATGAGGTTTATTCTGCTTTTGCTCTCCAGTGCTTTTCCTTTATTGGAATACTATTGCCTCCTTAAAAGAACAGACTTCTTACCGTGACCCCAGTTTTTCAGAAATTTCTGAAATCACTAAAAAAATTTCACAAATTTCTGCATCATTAAAGGAATGTTTTTGATCCCATCTTCATTTGCAGTACTGAACTTTAAGATGGCAAAAGGAACCGCCAATAAAAACTTAGATCTGGTTAACTAAAGATAAGGATAACATTCATAAAAAATTGATTACCCCAAATAAACCATAGGGTTTCACCTCCTCCCTATAGATCTGATCTCCTGGTAGGCAATGTAGAGTATAAAATAATTAGATTACTCATCACATCAAGGAGTTGGCTTTGGGCGTTTTCAGAAAACCAAAGGAGGAGGTAAGGATATTTCTCTATACCTCTCTGCCTTACAATTGGATTCTCTCCAAGACTGCCGCAGACACACACAGAAAATCAAGCATTGTGGTTATATAAGCTTTGTCCTTTTGTTTTTATCGTTTCTGAATCAGCTAATCTGCAAACGCACAGTGAGCTTATATAACTCGTTTGTGGTTTCCTGATTTGCTTGCCGACTTTCCTATGGAACAGATCTTTAAAAGTTAGCATATAGACTGGTAAAAATATTTGCTAGAACAATCACCAGACTTGTAACCAAGTTGATTATTCTCTACCTCCTTAAGAATATTTTGCTTCCCCCCCCCCTTTTTTTTGGTACTTTCCCTTTCTTTTAAAATTATAGCTTCTTTACAGAAATTAGTATCTAATTCCTATAGAAAGAAACCTACTTGGATTTCTTGACTCTACTCCATAATGACTGGGCTTAATTCTTTAAAAGGAAAACTCTCCAACTTCTAGAATACTAAAAAATCTGAATACCCACTTCACCCTGTGTATGATTACCTATGAATGGAATCTGTAATATTGTCATCTAGCAGGTAGTACTGCCTAGTCAAACCCTAGATCAGATTGTTCATGGATTATTTGGCTTATCGCCTTTCTCAAATAGTCTTATGATCCACATTCACTACTTTTCTTTCTTTACTTTCTTATCATATAGTAAACGCTGTGACAGACTTTTCCAGCTTATACACCATCTCTAATATTTCCAATACAAAGAGTAAGAGTCAGTTTCATGTTGTGTTTTTTTTTCTCCTGTATAAGCTTACAGTTTTGTAATGAATTCTTTGCATGTGTCCTCCTCTTAACTGAGCTCTTAAATAAATTAAACAGTTTCGCATTCTTCAATATATGAGCTACCTTCCTCTAGTTCTTCTTAGGCCTACTGCATAGTATTTTGCTTTCTGAAAACTCATATTAACTTGTTTCTATTCTTTAGATCCCACCTGGGTTTTAGTGGGCATAATCAATGAGAGTAATAATTTTCCAAACTGTGCTGAGAATATAGAAACAAAGCTTAATTTTAAAATAGTCTGTAAAACATGCAAAGATGATAAATGGTTTCTTAATTTTTTCTCACAGGCACAGTGTCCGTTCTCTATTTGATTTTCCTTGTCACCTTTAAGGCCATACACTTGGGATTTCATTTGGAATTTCACTGGCTTGTGCAAACAGAGTATTTTGTACCAGGTAAGCTGTTTTGGCCAAATAAAAAATCAATAAATTACAAAAATATGATCTTTTAGCTAACTATTGTTATTATATAACAAATAATGTTATTTTTTATTTGATGAGCACTTTTTATTAATGCTATTAAGCTAAAAACAGGAGTGCAGTTAAAATTACTCTGCTTTTCTCTCAGGAGTAACCAAGGCCCTTTGTCATTTCTGCTTGAGAATTAAAGTTCAGTGAAGTTATAATGCAATTAAAAAATCAAACTCATTTTCTAGACTTTTCTGGGGAAGCATACCGCTAGAATTTCAGAAGCTTAGAATATAGTCATTGATAAACATATGTGGATAATACTGTTCATTAACATCAGTGTTCCCCTATTTTTTTTTTAATTGTTTCTCAGGCTAATTAAGATGGTGGTTATTAAGTGTTCCCTCCCTCCTTTTTTCTCTTATGGTTATAACTTGGCAATTATCTTAAGTTTCACCCAAATTCAGTGGATTTGGGATATGATAAAAGCACCATGAAGCAATGAATGGACAATGCTAAATGAGAAAACAGATTAGAAAATGGAAATGAGTATTATACTAGTATCCTGAAAACTCATAAGGAGAAAGCAGTACAAAATTTTCTTGTTGGTTTAGAAAGATGACTTTCCATTCTTCACCTGTTAATTCAGGTAGTCTAGAATTCAGGTCTAATTAGTATCTGGTGTTACTCTTTGAAGTCAACAATTAGAATTGTCTACCACTCTTTCTGTTTCTTTTGTTACAACATGCCTGGGTTTTCCAAGTCTATCGAGTTGTTTGTTGGAAGTTGTTTGTTACTATGGTTACTTATTTTCAGATCATCTGGGTGCATTAGCTTTGATTTTTTAATTTCTATAAGAAGCCCATATAGGGGTGCCCGGGTGGCTCAGTCGTTAAGCGTCTGCCTTCAGCTCAAGTCATGATCCCAGGGTCCTGGGATCGAGCCCGCGTCGGGCTCCCTGCTCTGCGTGAAGCCTGCTTCTCCCTCTCCCACTCCCCCTGCTTGTGTTCCCTCTCTCACTGTGTGTCTCTCTCTGTGAAATAAATAAATAAAATCTTTAAAAAAAAAAAAAAAAGAAGCCCATATAGACTAAAAAGTCAGTGTAAATTCAGGATAAAGGAAATACTGGAGCCCGAAAAGCATCCTTCTCTTTCATATTGTATTTAAAATTGGATATGAATGAAAATGACCACTTTAAGCTAGTGCTTCCATTCATTGATAAAAATAGTCTAGGATGTCTTTTCTAAAATTAGGTCCATAGTGATTTATATTAAGAGTCTTAGTGATAAACATTTCTGCTAATAATAAGACATGAGAGAAATATGAAAAAAAGAGTATAAATATTTAGAAGATGGAAAAGAAAACATGTTTAAGTATATATTAAGTCATTTATTTCACTGTATTTCATTTCTAAATGATCTGAAGGGAGAATCATGAGGATTAAAGAGGCTTGTGTTTATATTTATGGTCCTGAAATTAGTTACTTTATTATGAATGAAGAATTTTTTAGGAATCAAAATATGTCATAAATCTTTTTCAGTAAAGGCTAATTAAGAATCAGAGAACTTTGGAGGGTATGAGTCTTTACTGTCCTTGATGAACAGTTCACATAAACTTATAGTTCTGATTGAATCTTTATTTATATACTTTTGTTACAAAAATTTCTTTCTCAATGCAGTGGATCCTATTGCCTTTCTTGCCAGGTAATTGGAAAAGTAGAAAAAACTACTCATGTGTGTTTCATCCTATCCTTTCCTCCCTCCAGGACTTTATTTCTATAGTTATCCCTTCTTTCTCCTTAATCATGTACCATCAAATATTTCCTTTACTGAACTATTCCTACCAGATAAAAATCTATCTCTCAGTCTTAAAACAAAAACTCAGATAACTCCACATTCCCCGCTAGCTATTGCTTCCCTTTAAAGAAAAATTCTTTGAAAGAGTTGTCTATTCTCACTCTTCCTACTTCTCCTTCCATTTTGCCTTGAACTCGTGTTTGCTAGGCTTTTGCCCCAGTCACTCCACTGATATCCAGTAACTCCATCTTGGTCAAATCCAGTGACCAGTTCTCACGTCTCTTCCTGCTCAACTTATCAGCAGCATGAGCACATTTGGTCACTCCTTCCATCTTGAAACATTTTCTGAACTTCTAAAACCCTATTTCCTCTTTTTTTTTCCTTTTTTTAATTAACATAATCTTGATGAAGTTTTTTATCTTGATGAAGTCCCAATAGTTCATTTTTGCCCTTGCTTCCCTTGCCTTTCGTGATGTTTCTAGGAAGAAGTTGCTGGAGTTGAGGTTGAAGAGGTTGCTGCCTGTGTTCTCCTTTAGGATTTTGATGGACTCCTGTCTCACATTTAGGTCTTTCAACCATTTTGAGTCTATTTTGTGTGTGGTGTAAGGAAATGGGCCAGTTTCATTCTTCTGCATGTGGCTGTCTGATTTTCACAACACCATTTGTTGAAGAGACTGTCCTTTTTCCATTGGACATTGTTTCCTGCTTTGTCGAAGATTAGTTGACTATAGAGTTGAGGGTCCATTTCTGGGCTCTCTGTTCTGTTCCATTGATCTATGTGTCTGTTTTTGTGCCAGAACCATACTGTCTTGATGATTTCAGCTTTGTAATCCAGCTTGAAGTCCGGAATTGTGAAACCACCAGCTTTGCTTTTCTTTTTCAACATTCCTCTGGCTATTCAGGGTCTTTTCTGGTTCCATACAAATTTTAGGATCATTTGTTCCATTTCTTTGAAAAAAGTGGATGGTATTTTGATAGGGATTGCATTAAATGTGTAGATTGCTCTAGGTAGCATAGTCATTTTCACAATATTTGTTCTTCCAATCCATGAGCATGGGACGCTTTTCCATTTCTTTGTGTTTTCCTCAGTTTCTTTCATAAGTATTCTATAGTTTTCTGAGTGCAGAATCTTTGCTTCTGGTTAGATTTGTTCCTAGGTATCTTCTGGTTTTGGGTACAATTGTAAATGGGATCGACTCCTTAATTTCTCTTTCTTCTGTCTTGTTGGTGTATAGAAATGCAACTGATTTCTGTGCATTGATTTTATATCCTGCCACTTTACTGAATTCCTGTATGAGTTCTAGCAGTTTTGGGGTGGAGTCTTTTGGGTTTTCCACATAAAGTATCATATCATCTGCAAAAAGTGAGAGTTTCACTTCTTTGCCGATTTGGATGCCTTTTATTTCTTTTTGTTGTCTGATTGCTGTGGCTAGGACTTCTAATACTATGTTGAATAGCAGTGGTGATAGTGGACATCCCTGCCGTGTTCCTGACCTTAGGGGAAAAGTTCTCAGTTTTTCCCCATTGAGAATGATACTCACTGTGGGTTTTTCATAGATGGCTTTTATGATATTGAGGTATGTGCCCTCTATCCCTACACTGTGAAGAGTTAATCAAGAAAGGATGCTGTGCTTTTTTTTTTTTTAAGATTTTATTTATTTATTTGAAAGAGAGAGAATGAGAGACAGAGAGCACGAGAGGGAGGAGGGTCAGAGGGAGAAGCAGACTCCCCGCTGAGCGGGGAGCCTGATGCGGGACTCGATCCCGGGACTCCAGGATCATGACCTGAGCCGAAGGCAGTCGCTTAACCAACTGAGCCACCCAGGCGCCCAAGGATGCTGTGCTTTGTCAAATGCTTTTTCTGCACCTATTGAGAGGATCGTATGGTTCTTGTTCTTTCTTTTATTAATGCATTGTATCACATTGTTTGATTTGTGCATGTTGAACCAACCTTGCAGCCCAGGAATAAATCCCACTTGGTCGTGGTGAATAATCCTTTTAATGTACTGTTGTATCCTATTGGCTAGTATTTTGGTGAGAATTTTTGCATCCATGTTCATCAGAGATATTGGTCTGTAGTTCTCCTTTTTGATGGAGTCTTTGTAAAACCCATTTTCTCTTGATTCTTCTACATGACTGCTTTCTCACATTCCTGACCAGTTAGTTATGGAGTTATGTAGGGTTTTATTCAAACTACTTTTCTCTCTACCTTTATTCCCTAAGTAATATCATGTAGTCACCTGGCTTTATATATTGTCTATATGGTGACTAGTCCCAGTTTTGTATCTCTAGGCCAGATCTCTCCACTGAGATCCATCCTTATCTACCTGCCCCTTCTACATCTCCACTTGGACATCCACTAGGTATTTCAAACTTATATTTATGAAAACCAAATATTTGTTTCCATCCTCATCCACTCCCATCCCACCAACCTGCTTAATCTGCTCTTCTCCCAGGTCTCTCTCTCTCAGAAAGTGGTAGCTCCAATTTTCCACGTGCTCAGGCCCCACATTTTAGAATCATACTTGATTGGTTTTTTCCCCCACCTTCCATATCTGCAAAGCATGTCAGCTATACTTTTTTTTTTTTTTTAAGATTTTATTTATTTAACAGAGAGAGAGACACAGCGAGAGAGGGAACACAAGCAGGGGAGTGGGAGAGGGAGAAGCAGGCTTCTGCTGAGCAGGGAGCCCGATGCGGGGCTCGATCCCAGGACCCTGGGATCATGACCTGAGCCGACGGCAGACGCTTAATGACTGAGCCACCCAGGCACCCCAAAGCATGTCAGCTGTACTTTTAAAATAAATTGAGAATCTGACTACTTTTTACTATTTCCACCAGAAAGAATTAGTCAAGCTGCTAATCTTTCACCTGGATGATTATAGTAGCCTCTTAACTAGTCTCACCATTTCCACTCCTCCTCCCCCTCTGTAGTTTGTTCCATACCCAGCAACCAGAGTGAGGTTTTTAAAACACCACCTTCAAAAGCCTGGTTTCCCATCTCATTCATCTCATTCAGAATAAAACAAGCCTCTGGGTGCCTGGGTGGTTCAGTTGGTTAAGCGTCTGCCTTTGACTTAGGTCATGATCTCAGAGTCCTGGGATTGAGCCCAGTGTTGGGCTCCCTGCTGAGCAGGGAGTCTGCTTCTCCCTCAGCCTGCCACTCCCCCTTGCTTGTGCTCGCTTTCTTTATTATTATTTTTTTTTTAGATTTTATTTATTTATTCATGAGAGACAGAGAGAGAGAGAGAGAGGCAGAGGGAGAAGCAGGCTCCCAAGGAGCAGGGAGCCCGATGCGGGACTCGATCCCAGGACGCTGGGATCATGACCTGAGCCGAAGGCAGACGCTTAACCATCTGAGCCACCCAGGCGCCCTTGTGCTCGCTTTCTTTCTCTCAAATAAATAAATAAAAATCTTTAAATAAATAAATAAAGCAAGCCTCTGTCATAGTCCACAGGTGCTATATGATCTGACTCCTGGCATCCTGTCTGCCACATTCCCTGTTACTTTTCCACTTAGTCCACTCCAGCCACACTGTTTCCCTGCTGTTCCACAAGAATGGCAAGCACACTCCTAGCTCAGAATTCTTGCACTAACTTTTACCTATACATGAAATGCCCTTGTCTTTTCTTAGGTATCCACATGGTTATTATCATTAGAGAGGCCTTCCCTGGCTTCCCGCCCACTCCCACTTCATAATGGCTTATTTTTCTTTAGAGCTCTCATCACTACCAGATCTTATATGCAAGTATCCTTGGTTATCTAAATCTATTAAGTTCCTAATTCTAATAATGAGTTGAAATATTAAGGGATATCTATTATTCTAATCTATTTGGTTCTTGAGTTTCAGATAGAAAGTAGCAGAAGTTAAGAAAACAAAGGACTTTGTAAAAATGTTTCTTAGTCTATTTGGTTCTTGAATTCAAGAGTGAAAGTTCAGTTGGTAAGGAATACCTGTATTTTTTTTAACTTGTGTATCTGTCGTCCTTAACAAGAATGTTTTAGCTCAGGCGCCTGGGTGGCTCAGTCATTGGGCGTCTGCCTTCGGCTCAAGTCATGATCCCAGGATCGAGTCCCACATCGGGCTCCCTCCTCTGTGGGAAGCCTGCTCTCCCTCTCCCACTCCCACTGCTTGTGTTCCTGCTCTCGCTGTCTCTGTCTCTGTCAAATAAATAAATAAAATCTTAAAAAAAAAAAAAAGTTTTAGCTCCTGAGAAAAGGGATGTTCTTTGTTTTTGCTTTCTGTACTTCTGTATTACTCTTGTATCCCCAAGGCCTATAATAATTCCGAGGGCATAGTGAGTAGTCCGTAAACAATGTTGAATTAATAAAGGTGTTTATCCCTACTCCCTCCTGAATCTCATTAAAGCAGTAGTGAAGAGGGGCACCTGGGTGGCTCAGTCGTTAAGCATTTGCCTTCAGCTCAGGTCATGATCCCAGGGTCCTGGGATCGGGCACCCTGCTCAGCGGGAAGCCTGCTTCTCCCTCTCCTGCTCCCCCTGCTTGTGTTCCCCTCTCTCGTTGTGTCTCTCTCTGTCAAATAAATAAATAAAAATCTTTAATAAAAAAAAAGCAATAGTGAAGAAATAAATGTAAAAACAAACTACAAAGAGACTATAGATGAGACAACAGCAGACAAGAGACAGCAGTAGATTGTTATACTGGAAAACTGGTAGATGGTTAGACTGACAGCAAAGCAGACAAAGCTGAAATTTAAGTACCTGTAGAGAGGGATTCCATCACAAAGGAGAACATTTTGAGCTATACATTGAAACCCTAAGTATTTAGAGGCATTTGGGTCCCTCCGAAAACAAGAGTAAGGAAAAGAGCTTAAAATGGGGAGAATTCTTTGCAAGTTTACATCAGGAATAGGTAGATAGTTAGATTATAAACCCTTTTTCCCCCTCAACTTAGCCAAGTGATGGAAGAAACTGAGTTAGGCTCAGAAGTCAGATTCTCCACATACAACAAAGGGTGGGAAAAAGGCTTTAGTCTGAAAATAGAGACTAAGTGAAAGTGTTATGCTGAGTGGTAAGACTCTCCTCTCTCCCTGTATCCTTCCAATTCTCTTTTCTTTACTCTTTGGCTCCCAGAATGCTGACAGCATAGGCTAACAGAGGATTCTCCTCTGGAGAAACTGACAAGTCCAAGAGAAAAGACCTAGAGTCTTGGACATTTGGGTTCTACCAAAGAAGTGGCAGGTACTTTGCTTGTATCAGACCATTTAGATGTTTACTAAGTATGCATTTTTTTGTGCTTCAATATAAAGCACCAAAGCATATGTGCTTCGATATAAAAAAAAAATAGGCAAAGATCACTAGATTTTTGTGGAAAGCCTCTTACATGAAAACAAAACTCAGTCAGGGGGGAAGACCTTGAAAGGAAAAGAGAATAAGAGGGAATAAGAATAAGAAAACTTGCAAAAAATTACTGTCTCAAAATGACAAAAGAAAGTGATATATCCATGAAACAGTATTTGGGTGCCAAGGAAGGAAAGAAGGAGGGAGGTTGGTCTTAGAAACCAAAAATATAATAAAAATTAAGAATACAAAGAAAATTTGGAAGATAAAGCCAACTTCCCAAAAAGTAGATTAGGAATCCTGGATGGATGGAAGAAAGGAGGGAGGGAGGGAGGAAAGAAGGAAGGAAGGAAGAAAGAATAGAAAAAAGGTAAGAAAATTAAAGCATTAATCCGGGTAGCCTAATAACTAAAAATAGTTCCATGGAATAGAGAGAAAATGAAGGGGTGGGGGAGGAAATTGCCAAAGAAATAATTTAAGAGGTTTCCTGCTAACCAAAGAACATGAGTTTCTAGAGATACAAGTCCCTAAAATCCACACTGAAGCATATCATCGCAAGATTTCAGAACACCATGGATAAAGAGAAGACCCTGAAAGCTTCTAGGGATGAAGAACAAGTTTACACAAAAAGTCTGGAGTCAGAATAGTCTCAGGCTTTTTAACAACTCCTAAAACTAGAAGACAGAAGAAGTGTCATGAAGGTCTCAGGATAAGTTATTTTAACTTAAAATTCTAAATCCCGGGCGCCTGGGTGGCTCAGTTGGTTGAGCGACTGCCTTCGGCTCAGGTCATGATCCTGGAGTCCCGGGATCGAGTCCCGCATCGGGCTCCCTGCTCGGCAGGGAGTCTGCTTCTCCCTCTGACCCTCCTCCCTCTCATGCTCTCTGTCTCTCATTCTCTCTCTCTCAAATAAATAAATAAAATCTTAAAAAAATAAAAAGTAAAAATAAAATAAAATAAAATAAAATTCTAAATCCCACCATACCCTAACTCAAGTGTTAGAGTACAATAGATATTTTCAGAAGGTAAAGTCTCACAAAATTTTACCTTCCATGTACTCTTTCTCACAAAAAAAAACCCACAAAAAACCCTGCAGAATGTGTTCCACCAAAAAGCAGTAAATCACAGAATCCTGAGAGTAGTGGTGAAGGGCTATCCTAGGAAACAGCTGTGCAGCAGGCCTAGCAAGCAACCTGCCCAGATCACAGCAGCAGACAGAGGGCCCCAGGAGGCATTTTTTCAAAAGGAAAATGAAATGGAAAAGATTATTTGATGTGTTGTATAGAGTAGGTTTTTTTTTTTTTAAGATTTTATTTATTTATTTGACAGAGACACAGCGAGAGAGGGAACACAAGCAGGGGGAGTGGGAGAGGGAGAAGCAGGCTTCCCGCAGAGCAGGGAGCTCGATGTGGGGCTTGATCCCAGGACCCTGCGATCATGACCTGAGCTGAAGGCAGATGCTTAATGACTGAGCCACCCAAGCGCCCCATGTATAGAGTAGATTTTTACCATTCTTTTGGAGAGTTTGGGGAAAAATTAGTGTTGAGACAGGCAGCCAAAAAGAAAATACCTCCAAATCTCTGTAAACCTCCATAAAAACAGGCCAACAAAAGTATTTTTATATAAGAAAATATAATGATAATACATCATGGCTTAACTGTGAATAATACAAAATAATCATCAAAATTAAAACACTGAATATTTATTTTTACAAAACCAAAATTAGAATTAAGATTATATTGGGGGGATAGGGGATGGAAAAATGTGAGCGGTGGTAGTAACATAAAAGGTCAATGGATTATGTCTAAAATTTTTAAAATAAAGGAAAAGGAATATAAGCATATTAAATAAGATAGATTATAAATTTAAAGTGTGCTGAATAGTTATAAGAGGTATAATTACCTCTAGGAAACAGGCTTCAGTATGGGAGGTATGAAGCAAGAGAATGCTGTTTTTTGGTGGAAGCCCTGTAATACTTTTTAACAATTAGTACACATTTAGGACTACATTTTTAAAATGAAAAACTGTTAAATGCTTTGAATCTGGTTTCAGAAAGACTTCAGACACTGATCTCCAAGGATTATGCAGTGATTTGCCATTTGTTAGCAGCATTGTGTTCATCTGCAACCAGAAAAAATAATTTTCTAACCACATATGCTTTAAATAGTTTTGTTATTAACTTTCCATTAGGAGCAGACTACATTCTACCATGCACTCACTGATACTTAATAATGCCTCCAAATATAATGGAATTTCTGTTTTCATATTTTTTTACATGTAAGCCCTATCATTTTGAACTTTTTATTGAGGCATAACATACACATATAAAAGTGCACAACTCTTAAGTATACAGTTTGATTTTCACAATGTACCAGATACCCAGAACCAGAGCAAAAACTAGCACTCTAGAAGTTCCTCTCATTATGCCTACCAGCTGCTGTCTCCCTGCAAAGTTAACCACTGTTCTAACTTCTAACCCCAAAAGTTGGTTTTGTCTGTGTTTTGTTTTGTTTTGTTTTTAAGTCATGTAAAAGAAATATAGAACATATGTTCTTTAGTGTCTGGCTTCTTCCAGTCAACATTAAATTGTGATATTGATCCATGTAGTTGTGTACATTTGTAGTTCATTCTCATTGGTATTTCATTGTATAACTATACCCATATACCCATTGTTATTATTACCATTACCATTATTATTATGCATTTGACCGTAGCAGCTCCATTATGAACCCTACTTTTAGGCAGGGAATTATAGGACTATTTTTCCTCTACCCTACTGATGTCCTGGAGTCATCTTTATCTTCTTGTTTGTTCAAGAATTTGTTTATCTTTTGCTGTTCAAGGACGTTTGTCTCCAGTTGTTTAGTATTATGTTTATTGCTGTACTCTATTCTTATACATATTTAGGGTGAAAATATGACAGCTTTCTCTTGAGTATAAACCTAAGAGTGTATTTGCAAGGTCAAAGGGTATGTGTATATTCTGCTTTGGTTGATATTGCCAAATGGCATTCCAAAATGGTTGTATACTTTAAATGGGTCAAGTGCATATGAATTATATCTCACTGAAACTGTTGAAAAGAATCTCAGGTTTTTAAGAAAATTACTCAGTGGGGCTCCTGGGTGGCTCAGTCGTTAAGCGTCTGCCTTCGATTCAGGTCATGATCCCAGGGTCCTGGGATTGAGCCCCGCATCGGGCTCCCTGCTAGGCAGGGAGCCTGCTTCTCCCTCTCCTTCTACTGCTCCCCATGCTTGTGCTCTCTCTCTCTCTCTGTCAAATAAAGAAATAAAATCTTTAGGGCGCCTGGGTGGCTCAGATGGTTAAGCATCTGCTTTCGGCTGAGGTCATGATCCCGGGGTCCTGGGATCGAGTCCTGCATCGGGCTCCCTGCTCAGCGGGGAGCCTGCTTCTCTCTGCCTCTGCCTCTCTCTCTCTCTCTCCCTGTCTCTCATGAATAAATAAATAAAATCCTTAAAAAAAAAAAAAATCTTTAAAAAAAATAAAAAAGAAAATTACTCAAAAAGAGTTTTTGTTGGTTAATTGGAAAAAGCCAGATATTTACTCATTCTAATTTGACAAGTTAAAAACAACACTGGTATCACCAGCCATGGTTAGAAAAGGATCGATTAACAAATTGCTTCAGAAAGCATTTAGAGGTAATAGAAGTTGATTGCTCTGAAAGACAGGAAGGATAGCTATACTGAAGGGAGCTTATTGAAAACTGAAAGATCTTAGCAAAAAGCAAAGTCATTCTGAAGAACAGTTTAAAATAGAATTTTGACCACTTAAATGGCTGAAGTCCTTTATTCTGAATATAAAGGAATACCTCTGATTATGTGCTATACATTATCAAAAAGAGATGTGGCTCACTACCCTCCAGGATCTTACAGTTGAGCAGTAAGATCAATTTGTGAATTACCGATCATAATGTAGAGATAAATCTAAGAGACAATAATCTAGGGGGATTGCATGCAAATAAAAATTAGAAATCAGAGAAGGTTTCTAAGGACCTAAAGGAGTTCTTTAAATGAAGAATTGGTGGAAGGGATCTATACCAGGTCATTAGAACAACATGTTTAAGCAACAGTTAAGGCCTGAGATAACACAACCCATTTAGGAAATTACAAGAATCTGGGTTGCTGGAGTGAAAGAATACTAGTTGAGAAGTGATTGGCGATAAGGATAAAGAGGCCAAGTCCCAATCATGAAGAGCCTTCTCTTTTAAGCTAAAAACAACTTTAGTGGCACTGAAACACTCCTTCCCCTTTATTTAAGGCTGGCTGAAGTAGGAGATAGTTCTCTATGACTCCAGGACATCAGTAGGGTAGAGGAAAAATAGTCCTATAATTCCCTGCCTAAAAGTAGGGTTCATAATGGAGCTGCTACGGTCAAATGCATAATAATAATGGTAATGGTAATAATAACAATAATAATATAATAAATTGAGGTCAGAGGTGCTATAGCCTCATTTATGCATTCTCTCTGCACCAACAGAATATGTAGAAAAGCAGTGTTAATGAAAATACTGTCAGAACGTGAATGTGCTAAAGCACATAAAACTGAGGTAATAATTGAGAGGTGGTTGTGGCTGATCCAGTTTGTATATTTTGGGCTCCTTTAACATAAATGAATTGACCATGTATGTCTGGGTTTATTTCTGGGCACTGTCTTCTGTTCCAGTGATCTCTGTGTCTCTTTTTTTGCCAGTACCATACTGTTTTGATTACAATAGCTTTGTACTGTAGTTTGAAATCCGGGATTGGGCTATCTTCAGTCTTGCTCTTCCTCAAGACTGCTTTGGCTTTCAGGGTCTTTTGTGATGCTATACACATTTTAGGATTGTTTGTTCTATTTCTTTGAAAAATGCCATTGGAATTTTAATAGGGATTGCATTGAATTGCTTTGGGTAGCATGGACATTTTAACTGTAATAATTCTTCAAACATGGACATGGAATATCTTTCCATTTATTTGTGTCATCTTCAGTTTCTTTCATTACTGTCTTATAGTTTTCACCTTACAGGTCTTTCACCTCTTTGGTTAAAATTGATTCTTAAGTACTTTATTCTTTCCGATACTATTGTAAATGGAATTGTTTTCTTAATTTCTCTTTCTAATGGTTCATTGTTAGTGTATAGAAGTGCAACAGATTTTTGCATATTGATTTTGTATCCTGAAACTTTACTGAATTTATTTATTAGTTGTAACAGTTGTTTTTTTTTTTAAAGATTTTATTTATTTGATAGAGACATAGTGAGAGAGGGAACACAAGCAAGGGGAGTGGGAGAGGGAGAAGCAGGCTTCCCGCGGAGCAGGGAGCCCGATGTGGGGCTCGATCCCAGGACCCTGGGATCATGACCTGAGCTGAAGGCAGACGCTTAACAACTGAGCCACCCAGGCGCCCCAGTTGTAAGTTTTTTGGTGGAGTCTTTAGAGTTTTCTATATATAATGTCATCTGCAAATGGAGACAGTTTTACTTCTTCCTTTCCGATTTGGGGGCCTTTTATTTCTTTTTGTTGATTAATTGCTTTGGCTAGGATTTCTAGTACTGTGTTGAATAAGAATGGTGAGAGTGGGCATCCTGTCTCTCATTCCTGATCTTGGAGGAAAAGCTTTCAGCTTTTCACTGTTGAGTACTATGTTGGCCATGGCCTTTATTATGTTGATGTACATTCCCTCCATACCCAGTTTAGAGTTTTTATCATAAATGGATATTGAAGTTTGTGAAATGCTTTTTCTGCATCCATTGAGCTGATCATATGATTTTTATCCCTTGTTTTATTAATGTGGTCTATCATGTTGATTGATTTGTGGATGTTGAACTGTCCTTGTATCCCTAGAATTAATCCCACTTAATCATGGTATAGAATTCAGTTTGCTAATGTTTTGTTGAGGATTTTTGCATCTATGTTCATCAGGGATATTGCCCTGTAATTTTCTTTTTTTGTAGTGTCCTTGCCTTAATTTGATATCAGGATCAGGGTAATACTGGCCTCATAAAGTGAGTTTGGAAGTGTTCCCTCCTCTTTTATTTTTTTGGAAGAGTTTAAAAGGGATTAGTATTAGTTCATCTTCATATGTTTGCTAGAAATCACCAGTGAAGATATCTGGTCCTGCCTGGACTTTTCTTTATTGGGAGATTTTTTATTACTGATTCAATCTCCTCACTAGAAATTGGTCGGTTCATATTTTCCATTTATGATTCAGTCTTGGTAGTTTGTATGTTTCTAGTAATGTATCTATCTCTTGGTGTCTAAGTCCAATTTGTTGGTGTCCAGTTTGTTGGTGTATAAGTGTTTACAGTCGTCTCTTATAAATCTTTGTATTTCTGTGCTATCAGTTGTGATGTCTCCCCTTTCATTTATAATTTTTTCATTTGAGTCCTCTCTCTTTTTTCTTGTTTAATCTAGCTAAAGGTTTATCTGTTTTGTTTATCTTTTCAAAAAAATACCTTAGTTTTATTCATCTTTTCTATTGTCTTTTTAGTCTCTATTTCACTTATTTCTGCTCTCATCTTTGTTATTTCATTTCTTCTACTTTAGGTTAATTTGTTCTTTTTTTCTCATTATTACTTGAGGTATAAAGTTGGTTTTTTTCTTTAAGATTTATTTATGTGTTTTCGAGAGAGTGAGCGAACGAGCATGAGCTCAAGCGGGGGAAGGGTCAGAGGAAGCGGGAGAATCCTCAAGCAGACCCCCCACTTAGTGCAGAGCCTAACATGGAGCTCAATCCCAGGAACCTGAAATCATAACCTGAGCCAAAATCAAGAGTCAGACACTTAACCACCTGAGTCACCCAGGCATCTAGTTAGGTTGTTTATTTGAGATCTTTTTTGTTTCTTAATGTGGATGTTTATCACCATAAACTGACCTCATAGAACTGTTTTTGCTTCATCCTTTAAGTTTTGGTAAGTTGTATCCATTTTCATTTGTCTCAACATCTTGATTTCTCTTTTGATTCCTTCTTTGGCTCATTGGTTGTTCAGTAACATGTTACTTCATCTCCACATATTTGTGAATTTTCCAGTTTTTTTTTTTCTGTAATTGATTTCTAGTTTCAAACCATCATGGTTGGAAAAGATGTTTGGTATGATTTCAGTTCTTTTAAATTTGTTGAGACATACTTTGTGGGCTAACATGTGATGTATCCTGGAGATGTTCCATGTGCACTTGAGAAGAATGTGTATTCTGTTATTGGATGGAATATTTTGTAAATGTCTATCAAGTACATCTGGTGTAATGTGTCATTTAAGTTCAATGTTCCCTTATTGATTTTCTGTCTGGGTGATCTATTTATTGTTAAACATGGTATATTGAAGCCTTCTACTATTATTATATTGCTGTCTATTTCTCCCATCAGATCTGTTCATATTTGCTTTATGTACTTAGGTGCTCCTATGTTGGGAGCATAAATATTTGCAAATGTTTGATGAGTTGATCCCTTTATTATTATATAATGACCTTTTTTGTCTCTTGATACAGTCTTTGGTTTAAAGTCTATTTTTTTGGATATACATATAGCCCTGCTTTCTTTTGTTTTACATTTGCATGAAATATCTTTTCCCGGCCCTTCACTCTGAGTCTATGTGTGTCCTTAAAGCTGAAGTGAGTCTCTTGTAGGCAACATCTGGTTGAGTCTTGTTATTTTATCCATTCAGCTACTCTTTTTCTTTTGGTTGGAGAATTTAGTCCATTTACATTTAAAATAATTTTTGATATATACAGTGGCTAACTGAACATAATATTAAAAAAAAATACTCCTTCTAGAAAGTCATCCCAAGGAAATCATCCTGGATGTGCACAAGAAAAAAATAAATAAAATAAAGTAATTATTGATAGGTATGGACTTAATACTGTCATTTTATTAATTGATTTCTGGTTGTTTTGTAATTCCTTTTTTCCTTTCATTCTCTTTTGCTCTCTTCCTTTGTGATTTGATGACTTTGAATTCTTACTAAAGAGTTTTTCAGTTATTGTTCTGCAAAGAATACAGTCGTGTAAATAATAATTTTATCATATTTCCAAAAATGGTACCTCTCTTACTATTATATAAATATAATTCTGATTATTGATCTGAAGTGATCAATGTATCCTTATATGCCCAGTGTATTAAGAGTTGGTTTTGGCAGTGGGGCTCTGGCTGGCTCAGTCAGTAGAGAGTGCAACTCTTGATCTCGAAGTAAGTTCAAGCCCCACATTAGTTGTAGAGATTACTTAAAAATAAAGTTGTTTTAAAATTTTTATTTTTTTAAACAGAAGTGGGAGTTGCCCCCACATTTTATTTTATTGCTTAGATGTAAAAAAGAGTTAAAAGATTATAGACAGAAAAGGGGAAATTTTTCCTGAGAAAAATTTTTTTATTTTATTTTATTTTTTTTAGAGAGAGCATGTGTACATGGGTGGGAGGGGTGGGTGCAGTGGGAGAGGGAGAGAGAGACTCTTAAGCAGGCTCCATGCCCAGTGCAGAGCCCACCACGGGGCTCGATCTCACAACCCTGAGATCATGAGCTGAGCCAAAACCAAGAGTCAGACATTTAACTGAGTGAGCCACCCAGGCACCCCAGAAAAATAGACTTTGAATTGCTTCTGCAAATGAAAATTTAGATGAAAGCTAAGAGACCAACAAAAACTTAATGGAAAACTAAAGTATATAATTTTTAAACTCTTATATCCTGATTTATTTCAGAGCCAGTGCTTGCTTCTTAGTTGTTCTTATTTCCTTTCCTAAATACTATTGCAAAAATCAGTGGACTTTCTTTTCTTTTTATAACTAAGGAATGCCTTGAGACAGGTTGTTCTTCACTTTTGCCACCTACTTTGCCTAGATATAGCACTGTAAATCTTGGTCTTATTCTACATAAAAGCAGTTTTTCATTTTTGTGTTAGCAAACCTCAAAGACAGAAATTGGCAGTACTTTTGAAATATTTATTATTTTATTGTTCTTATTTCATATTAACTTTGAATTTATTATAGAAAATTTAGAGATAATCACTATTTAAACTTTTGTGATTATTCCTCCAATCCTTTTTCTTAGCATACCTATGTATATATATACACACACAAACTTTTAAAAATAAATGTAAAATCATACTATACATGCTATTTGAGTCGTTAACATTTGCCATAGCATAAAACCTTTCTTTAGAACATAATTCTTAAGTACTATATACCACAGAGCAATTATATCCTAGTTTAAGCATTCCCCTCTGTGTAGACATTTGTTATTTCTGTATTTTTAAGCAGTGCCTTTTACATTAGCCCTTGAAAAATGTTAAATAACCAGTTCTCCCTTTTTCTGATTCCTTTTCTAAAGGTGTTTTTCTGGCAAATTCAGGTATTAGAAGAGGAAGACCTTTAGAGTTCTAACTTGGAAACCTGCCGTGCCACACACTCGTTGTGTGACCTCAAACAGCATTAACTGATGTGAAATACCCTCACAGAGTAGTCATTTCTTAATTCCTTTTCTTTCCCTTTTCCAGTACTTTGCTCAAGTATAATGCCAGCCTTGAGGAACTTTGTAAAGACATTTTAATATTCTTATTCCCTGGATAAGGCAGAGGCAACTAATTTTTGGCAGTCAACTTTTGGCTACTAACATTCGTTTTCTGGCTGTCAGTTTTAATGTATTGTGGTTTTTTTTTTTTTTTTTCCACTCTCTTTTTCTCCTAGAGATAAGATTTCAGTTTCCACAGCTGACTGGAGTGCTTACCCTTGCTTTCTTTATTCATAATTGTATTATTACACTCTTGAAGAACAACAAGAACCAAGAAAACAACGTGAGTAATCGTCAGAGGAATTGAATTTTGTTATTGGATCTTAATTCTTAAATTTAAACCATAGAAGTAATAAGCAAACTTTTTCTGTAAAGGTTTAGATGGTAAATATTTTAGGCTTTGTGGGCCTTATGGTCTTTGTTATAACTACCTAACTCTGCTTCTGTGTCATGAAAGGAACCATAAAGAGTATTTGAACAAATGGATGGTGGCTATGTTTCAAGAAAACTTTATTTACAAAAACAGACAGCAAGCCAGCTTTCATCATGGACCATAGTTTGTCAACCCCTGCTATAGAGTAATCACTAAAAAAATGAAGAGGCATAGCTAATAGCCAACAGTGGTGATACAATCTTTTTAAAATACCCAGGTTATCTAAAAGATTAAAAAAAAGAAAAAAAGAATAAAAAGAAAAACAAAGACTAGATGGGACAAACTGAAAACAAATAGCAAGATAATAGATTTAAACCCAATCATATTGATGATAACTTTAAATATAAATGGTCTAAATGCTGCAATTAAAAGATATCAAAGTGATTAAAAAACAAAACCTGACTACAGTTGACCCTTGAACAAGATGGGGGTTAAGGGTGCTGACTACCTCATCCCCCACTGCCGCAGTCATAAATTCATGTATAACTTTCCCCCAGAGCTTAACTACTAATAGCCCACTGTTGACTGGAAGCTTTAATGATAACATAAACAGTTGATTAATACATATTTTGCATTTTTTATATATTATATGCTATATTCTTATAAAGTAAGCTAGAGAAAGGAAAATGTTACTAAGAAAATCATAAGAAAGAGAATGCATTTACAGTACTGTACTGTATCTATTGGAGAAAATCTGCATTTAAGTGGGCCTGCACATTTCAAACCGATGTTGTTCAAAGGTCAGCTGTATACTTGAAATATAAAGATATACCATGCAGACACTAAACATAAGACAGGTAGAGTGGCTGTTTTAGTATCAGACAAAGTCGACTTCAGAATGAGGAGTATTAACAGAAATAAAGAGCAACAGTACATAATGATCTTTAGGGATCAATCCCTCAAGAAGACATAATAATCATAAATATATATGCACACAGGGACAGAGCTTCCAAATAAATGAAGCAGCAGCTGTCAAAACAGAAAGGAGAAGTAGACAAATTCACTATTATAATTGGAGATTTCATTACCCCTCCTTTAATCATTGATGGAATAGAAAATAAATAAGGATATAGAAAACCAAAATAATATCAACCTACTTGATCTAATTAACATTTATAAAAGTCTTCTCTCAAGTAACAGGTGAATGCACATTCTTTTCAAATGCTTATGGAACATATACCAAGATAGACCATAGGCTGGGAAATTGAATAAATCTCAATAAATTTAAAAGGATTGAAATCATACCAAGTATGTTCTTTGACCACAGTGAAGTAAATTTAAAAATCACTAATGAAGAAATTTGGAAGATTGACAAATACATGGAAATTAAATAGCCTCCTAAATAAGCAATGCGTCAAAGAAAAAATCACAAGAAAAATTGGGAAATACTTTGAGATTACTAAAAATGACACAACATAGCAAAACTTATGGGATGCAGCTAAAGCAGTGCTTGAAGGGAAATTTTATAGCTGTAAACACCTACACTAAAAAAGAAGAAAGATCTCAAATCAATAGCCTAACCTTCTACCTTAAGATACTAGAGAAAGAAGAGTGAACTGAACCCAAAGCAGGCAGAAGTTAACCAGTTACTTGTGGCCTTGTCTGCAGATTTTGAAATCAGTTTGATGGCTTCTAACCATGTAAACAAAAATCATGGTGAAGCTCTAATAGAGGTCTATACAATTGTTACTGAAATACAAAGAAGAGTTCACTGTGCCTGGGGATTCTGAGAAGACTTCAAGTAATGTGTGGCAGAGTCATTATGAAGGCAAAAGTCCTTCTAAGGAGAAGGAAGTTAGCTCTCAAATTAGGGCAAGAATATAAATCAAACTCTACCATTTTCATGTTTACTCTTACATAGTAACACATCTGGCATATTACCTGTGAATGGAGTTAGAATTAGGTTAATCTGGATTTTCCAAACTCTAACTTGGTGACCTTCAGATTTTTCAGATGTAAAAATAGCATTATTTGATACCTACATCTCAGGGTTTTAATCACAATTAAACATTATAAAACAGGAAAGGTATTTAACATGCTGTGGTGTATAGTAGCAGCTTGAAATTTTTTGTTTCTATATCCCTCTTACCTTCTCTCCTTACATTTAGACTATGGATCTCTCACCCAACAGGAAAAAATATTTTCCCCTTCAGATTCTTTCCAGTGCCTTAAAACTTATTTTGCAATAAGAACATATTAACTGTTCTCCAAGATTTCTTCCTATAATGCTAATAATGGATCCCCGGAAAAATACGTAATGAACCATGTCAATTCTTATCTTTTCTCTCATCACTGCACTAGATTTTAATTTTATTTTTCAATTTTATTTTTTTACAGATTTTATTTCTTTGAGAGAGAGAGAGCACGAGCAGGGGGAGGGGCAGAGACAGAGAAGCAGGCAGAAATGCAGGTGGAGAAGCAGGCTCCCACTGAGCAGGGAGCCCTACAACACGGGGCTCAATCCCAGGACCTTGAGATCATGACCTGAGCCAAAGCCAGACGCTTAACACACTGAGCCACTCAGGCGCCCCTAGATTTAGTTTTTATCTGGAAATGTTTAGTCTTATTATACTTATACTTTTGTCATAAACAGTTTTAAATCTTCTGAGGGTATAGGAAGAAAGTCTTGTTTATCCTAAGTAAGCATTTGGAACTTTGGGATGTAAGGGGAAAATGAGCATATACTTTTAAAGCTCTGTACTTTTAAATCCCTTCCTCCTCCTTCACAAGTTCCCTCACTCATTGTCACTTGAACAAAGCTACCTACACGAAGTTTTAGGAAGTTTAGAAAGATAGTGGAAAATACCTGTTTCGTCTTCACAGGAAATAATGTATATCTCATTAATAATGTATTCCTTGGTGCCATCTAAATCACCTGTCTGCACTAATCAACTTTTCTCTTAGGCCAACTTAGACCAAGTTACGTATCGGATCATTCTATCCATAATAAGGCTCTGCTTCTCAAACTTTACCACTAAAGTCTCCTAATGACAGAGAATACCTCATATACCCGGGAATCTGTAGGTGAAGAACACAATTTCATTCAAGTCTCATATTTCATCTTAAGCATGCATGCACATTTTTACTGTACTCTGAATTAGTTTGTCTTAGTAGAAAAGTCTTAAAATAATGAGTTAAATGACAGGCAAACCTCACTTTACACAGTTCCTATATGCATGACTTTCAGTTACTGTGGTTTAGTTAAATTACCTCAGTCCCCCAACAACATGGTTCAAATTCCAATTACCACAGGATTTGAAATTTGAGTACTTACATAAAGTAATAGCTACCTGCCCTTCAATTCACAAATCACCACATAAAGAACAGACATATATCATGATCTGTTACCAATCACATCACGTCTTTCAAAGTCTCATTGATTGGTCACTACACATCTGTCATTCACTTTACACACAGAGTGCCAAGTGGACAGTTAAGTTGTCTCCTTCTTACCTGGTGGTAAATCCACATAATATTTTACAAAATGGGAAATCGAGAGAGAAAATTGACAAAGGTGAAAGTGCAATAATGAAATAAAAAGTGAAAATGCTGGAAATGAAATTTGAATGAAACATAAATGAAATCATGGAAGAAACCTCTGCTTGTGGAAAGGTAGACATTCAAGAGACTCTGAATGTGCAGCCAGAGAAATCTGGGGACCTGGGGAAGGTCAACTTATCAACATGAATGAGGAAAGTGGTTGTGATGAGAAGAATGAAGTTGTCCCCAGGAAGTGGCACTATCAGAAAACTTCACATTGAAAGAATTCTGAGAAATACTTCACAGCTTTGAAGGCACAATGGATGAAGTGATGGAAGGTAATGCAAACTTAGAAGAAAGGAATATGACAGTTCACTAAGGCATGGAAAAGATGCTTGCTCTGTATTGTAATTATACCATGAGAAGGAGGAAACAATTCAAAGTGCCCTTGGTAAGTTTTTACAAATTAAAAAAACCACTTTAATTCTCAATGTTTCTGATGTTTTAAAATAATCTATTAGGGCACCTAGGTGGCTCAGTCGGTTAAGTGTCTGCCTTCGGCTCAGGTCATGATCCCAGAGTCCTGGGATTGAGTCCCACACCGGCTCCCTGCTCAGGGGCGGGGGGGGGGGGGTCTACTTCTCACTCTCCCTCTCACCCTTACCCCTGCTCATACTCTTGCTTGCTCTCTCTCTCTTTCAAATAAATAAATAAATAAACTTAAAAAAAATAAAATAGTATATTAAATAAATAGTACTTTTGCTATTGTTTTCATTTCCTTATACATTTGTAACCAACAGTGAGTGTTTTTAATGTTTCGACAAAAATTGTTAAAGGTCATGGAACAATTTTTCTCACAGATTATTATGATCATATCACACTTTTTTAACAAATGATAATTTATTGAAATAGTTGGTGTAAATATCTACAGTAGTGACTTCAACCATTCGATACTGATGGAAGTAATATGCTTAATAATCTCTGAAGGACTGTGCAAGTCAGTGAGTGGCTTGTGATTCCTTGTCAAGAACTGACTTTGGAAAATCTTAGGAATCGTAATACCTTCAGCCCAAGGAGTTTAAATCGCATAGTGATTCTCAGAGTCTTGGTGGGCATCCAAACTCATTCTTTTACTTTGATATTCTTTTCCTGTGTGCCTCTGATGAAGTCAGCACAGATTCTCCAGGGCATTTACATTCAGTGAATCCCCACTTCGGGCTTTGCGGGAGTCTTTCTGGTATCTGTAAGCCATGGCTGCAGTGCACAGCTTTCTGACCGACTTGTTCCTGGGTGAGAGCAAACAGCAGTGAGGCAGGAGCAGGTGGACCCCAGCTGTGCTGCAGCTGCCACCACATCTTCCTCAAAGAGGTGTCCAGGCAGTTGTAGTGTCAGACTGCTATGAAAAAAGAAGACGGCCTCTCCTTAACTTTGTGCTTCCTAAAACTCTTAAGTAGAATCGCTTTTCTGGAAGTTCATACCAGTGTATCTGGAGATGTGCATTCCGCAGTGAGAGAAGCTCAGGACTGCATGGAGAGATAGACATTTCAGTTTATGGTCTTCCAAGGATTGCAGGGAGATTCTCTGCCTTTCTTACTAGAACACTCAATGGGCCTTGAAATCTGTTTTTTTATGTGTACACACCATAAAATGCATTCCTGTTTCTGCTCCCTTTTGGGACTAGCACTTTGTAGAACTAGTATGTGAGATTCAGCTGATAAAATTTAACTCAACTTTTGGCTTTTGTGGGAAACATTTTTTAAAAAGAAGCTTAAAAGTTTAAGTGGATGATGGTTTCTTATTGTCTTAATTGAAACCACGGTATGAAGTATAGTCTAGCTTTCAAAAAATCAGTTAGACTTCATGTTAACTTCTTAAAACATTAGTAAATACTAATGATAAAGCTAGCATTTTGTAATGTAAAGCTAACACTTCGTGCCAACAAAATTCTAAACACTTTAAATATATGTAAATACATAAACTCTCCTTTTGATTGTACTGAAATTGGCTTATATACTTGCATAAATTAAGCTAAATGGGTACTATATTCTAAGAAAAAAATTGTCATTTGGTTTATTTAATGATTATACTTTTCAGCAGGTTTCAGTAAGTAATTTGACTCATAGAAGTCCTGTTGATATATATTTCCTTGAGATTTAAGTCAGAAAATGTGAAGCTGGCATGCTTGGGTGACTCAGTTGGTTAAATGCCTGCCTTCGGCTCAGGTCATGATCCCAGGGTCCCAGGATTGAGCCCCGTGTCAGGCTCCTTGCTCAGCGGGGAGCCTGCTTATCCTTCTGCCTTTTGCTCACTCACTCTCTCTTTCTCTCTGACAAATAAATAAAATCTTTAAAAAAAAAAAAAATGTGAAGCTTGTCAGGGACTCTGAATTGTTAATGTTGTGTTAGTCATTCAGAGCTCAGTAAACAAAGGCTTAAAAGTAGAGAAGACAAAAGAATAAAAAGGCCTCACTTCCTTCTATATAAACTGCAGTTGGACTTGGATCTAAAGACATTTGTGAAGGAGGAAAATAATGTGGCTCCTCAACAGGTGTAATGATCAGATTTTCCAGCTTTGTTAAGTTCGGCTTAATTTCATCGTTTTTTTGTTTTGTTTTTTTTCACTAAACATAGTTGTTTTGTGTGTGTGCGTGTGTCACTAAATGGGATATAATTTCTATTCCTTAGTAAGGTATACCTTACCAAAAGAAAAAAAATAGTTGTAGATTTGAAGATCATCCAACTCATTCTTTATCGTCAGAATATATAGTCTCTGTAAACATCTAGGAAATGATCCTAGATATGTGGACTAACCTCTTGGTATTTCCTCATCATGTTTGAATTAGAACCTATACAGTGCTTTTTTTGTTTTGTTTTGCCTGTCTTTATTTAGTTTCACACCATGCTAATTCTTTAAAAACATTTGCAGTGCCTTATATCTCAATTTGTTATTTACTTTTTGCTTCTTCATATGAATCTGTGTAGTTTACTTAACTATACATCGTCAGAGGTTTTTATGTAAATGTGCAGGATAGCCCTGTGTGGTCAGTTTCTGTCTGTCGTTTTTGTTAGTAAATGCTCCATTGCATAGTATTTTCACTATGAACGGTATGTGGAACAAATCATAAACTATATTCGAGAAGCAGAATGTGCTTCCAGCACCACTTGTGCCCACCCCCGATAAAGCTAGTCCTCATTCTGAGGTGGCATTCTTCCCGTCACCCTGCCCCCTGTTGCTCATTCATAAGGCAGAGTAGATTACCTAATTAATGTGTAGGATTCATTTGTCACCTGTGCCTCTTTTTAAATATATTTTTTACTTTGAGACTCGTTGTCTAAAAGATGGCTTTTTTCCTCCCTTTTCCATTAAACGGGCTTTTAAGAGGCTGTATCTCCAGGCCTAGTACAGTGATGGCTTGTGTTCAAGCCAGAGAATAGCAAAACCCACATGTGTGCATGGTATTCATAGGTGGCATGTTTCCCAGGATCATGCTAACCCTCAGCTGCTTTCATATTAAAACATCTTTTCTGTTCATTAGAGTAGTTTCAGATGAAAACAGATACGCAACTCTTGACCTAGTTGCATTGAGTGTATATTTAGACTACTGTAAAATAGAACTGATTTTAATATTTCTCTTGCATCTGTGTGTGCACTCTGCTGTATCCTTTGTTACTCGTAACTTGTTACTTCTTTATCTTTTTTCCTTTTTTTTTAAAGATATTTATTTATTTATTTATTTAACAGAGAGAGAGAGAGAGAGAGCACACACAAGCAGGGGGAGTGGGAGAGGGAGAAGCAGGCTCTCCACTGAGCAGGGAGCCTGATGTAGGGCTCAGTCCCAGGACCCTCGGATCATCACCTGAGCCAAAGGCAGACGCTTAACTGACTGAGCCACCTATCTTTATTTTCTTTATTGTTGTTTATTAACTGTGAACAGATGCATTCGAGACTGATCATTTCTCTACTGTAATAGCTAAGGGCATGCAATTTGGAGCCATAACATCTTTAGTTTGAATACTGACTTTACCAGCTACTTACTCTGTAACCATGAACAAGTTTTGTAACCTTGCTGTACTAGTTTATTCATTTATAAAATGAAGAAAATGAATGCACCTACATTTAATGAGATTATACATACAAAGTGCTTATTGCATAGCCTAGCACCTAGCCTATTTAATAACTGGCTACTAACTATAACCAGCGTGGTTATTATTTTTCCTGTACATTTACCAGGTTCCTCCTCTGTCCCAGGTATTGTTCTGGGTATTGAGGATATAAAGGTGAAAAACACATAGTCCTTGCCCTCAAGGATCTCATAGTCTAGTGGTATGAACCAACTTAGACATAGAAAAATTAAAATACCAACATGATACAAAAACTCTTTTTTTTTTTTTAAAGATTTTATTTATTTATTTGAGAGAGAGAGAGAATGAGAGACAGAGAGCATGAGAGGGAGGATGGTCAGAGGGAGAAGCAGACTCCCTGCCAAGCAGGGAGCCCGATGCGGGACTCGATCCCGGGACTCCAGGATCATGACCTGAGCCGAAGGCAGTCGCTCAACCAACTGAGCCACCCAGGCACCCCGATACAAAAACTCTTAATGTTGGCTACTTTTTGGGTGTTGAGGGACAGTTTTTTTCCCCTTGGGAGCTTTCATTCATGAACATAGATTACTTTTATAATAGAAACTAGTGATAACTACAGTAAACTCTAGTAGATGTTGTAATTTCAGGTATGTGTACAGTGCTATAAGAACAGGAAAACAGAAGGGAAAACTGACTTATCAGGAAGCCTTTGCACCTTAGCCTTACCATCTTCATCAGACTTTCCCCCAAAGTCTACTAAGGTACACATCTTTGCAGAAAGCCTGACCAGAATGATGGGTGATCAGGTGCTATGTAAGCTAAAGACTGTCCATGAAATGGTAGCTGTCCCACTTTATGTATAGCTGTCTCTGACACAGCTGTTTTGGCCTCCCAAGATTTTGCATTTTATAAGACTACCTCTGTTTTTGAGTCACATTGAGTAGGTTGAAGGTAGAATGACTTTTAAACATCATAATGGGAGAATACTACCCTTTGATATGAAAGGTAGTTTCCTTGTTCATTTCTGTTCATTCTCTACAAAACCATGAGACAACCTTAGGAGTGACTGATGTCTAGCCTGAAATGGGCCCTAGGCTTCATAAACTAAAGAGGAAAGACTTGGGGCACCTGGGTGGCTCAGTTAAGTGGCTGCTTTTGGCTCAGGTCATCGTCAGGCTCCCTGCTGAGCAGGGAGCCTGCTTCTCCCTCTCCCACTCCCCGTTTGTGCTCTTTCTCTGTGTCAAATAAATAAAATCTTAAAAAAAAAAAATTAAAAAAAAAGAGGAAAGACTCTGAAAGCCCCCTGAAGCCTCCTTCCTCAACCCTAAACAATTAGAAGCTCTTTGAGAATGCTAGAACCAACCTGCATAATCCAAGTTCCTGTGGCTTCTTCATAGGCGTGTCCACCATCTAATTCAGGGTCTGGAATCCCTGGTTTGTTTTCAAGCTGATTGTCTATTTAGACCTAACCTTAGGATTTCTCATAGCTTGTTACTTGCTTTTTAAGTGAATTTATGAACATTCAAGTTTATAACTTTCTATTCTTGCTCAGCCCATTTAAGGAGAAGAGTTGTCCAAAAAATCAGAAATGCTCCCTAATGCCAAATGTCCACTTTCCTTATTGTGTTATCAAACTAAAGTAAAATTGTATATAATTTTTTTCTTATCTGTTTTCTTAGCTTTCAAAGTAATTTGTGTTTAAAATGAAAAATGAATAGGCTTATTGCCATAATTTAGTTGTGCTGAATTGTTTGGCTGTAACTTTAGCGATGATGGAGACCAGATTTGTGAGCCGTGGGATCTGTTCTGTTTGGATCTGACAGCTGGCTGCATTAAATGTCTTGGAGCTTTTTCCTTCGCATGGGGGTAGGAGGTCAGGAGGGTGGGAACAGCAGTGGAAGAAAGCAACCCACTTTATTTAATGTGCTGCATTTGTTTACTGATTCCAATAATAACATTGTGCAGCTGTTGGAACAGTTGCCTTTTGATTTCCTTTTGTTTACTGTTTAGGTTTGTCAAGCTTGTCTGTGATACCTGCTTACTGTCTGCCCTTTAACTAGCTTTCCTTCTTTATTAAATATGTTTTAATACTGTACCAGTTTCTTTCAGCCAGGGCATGCTTTGATGGTTTAGCAAAGTCAATTTACTAAAAGAAAAATGTTTTTAATTCTGTAGGTCATACTTAAGGTGGCTTGTTTTTGCTTTCTTGTCCCTTAGCTTTATTATTTTTAATCAAATATTTTGTAATGTGGTAAATAAATTACCTTAGAAATTAGTCATAATTTTTTGTTAAGCCACCATTTATGTTAAAGAAAGAAAAGAAAGAAAGAAAGATAGATAGATAGATAGATAGATAGATAGATAGATAGATAGATAGATAGATAGATAGATAGATTGATTGATTTTTGGACTGATTGTGAAGTATGTGAATTTTGTTTTATCTACTTTTGTGAACAGATTGGATACCTAGAAGGCACGTACATAAAAACACACACAGCCAAAAGATAAATCTTGAATTTGTCAGTTTTCTTATTTAGTCTATTCAGGCAGATTTAACTGCAAATTTATTCAGTATTATGGGAATTTTGTTCTCTTTTTACAGGTGAGGGACTTGTCCATTGCTTATATGCTGGTGACATTAACTTACCTCTATATTGGAGTCCTGGTTTTTGCTTCATTTCCTTCACCACCATTAACCAAGGATTGCATAGAGCAGGTAAGGCAGTAGGTACCCTCTCTTGATGATTGTTAACACCTTCCTATCTGCAGAGCAGGTGGGGTGATACGGTAGCAAGTTATAATCCCAGACAGACCGGGGTTTGAATACCATCTCTACTGTTTACTCTGCATGTGAGATTTTAGGCATCTTCCCCATCCTTTCTAAACTTCGGTTTCCTATTCCATTAAATAGTATAATACATACACCATAGATTTTTAAAGAGACTCTCGAGAAAGCATACTGCATGCTAGCCCCTTGTGGTACTCAAAATAGATAATTCCTATTATTATGTGCATGGTATTTCTCTTTATTTGGAAAACTGTTATTGGTGCTATTCATGAATTTGTAAAACCTCTGCTGGGAATACATGCAACCTCCTTATTTTTCAAAGCCTGGATCTGGAAATGTCCTGGATAATCTGGTATCTTTGCTCATCAGTCCCCAATGATAGGTCTAACACTCATTTTTGTACACCGTGGCGGGCAGTAAAACAAAGAAAGGCTATTTGGCTGTTAAAAAGAGAGGGAGATGGAAAGAATAGAAGAAAAGATTTTATTTAAAAAGTTGCCATAAGTAATACTTTCTTTGATTTGACCCATCATAAACTTAGGAACAGTGTAGTTTCTAGTTTAATGTGACTGACAAAAATAGCATTTTACAGATGAGTTTCTTTCTAGTCAGAAGAAATTCCTCTAATAAGAGGAAGGGCGCATGGGTGGCTCATTCGTTAAGCATCTGCCTTCGGCTCAGGTCATGATCCCAGAGTTCTGGGATCAAGCCCCACATTAGGCTCTCTGCTCGGCGGGAAGCCTACTTCTCCCTCTCCCACTCCCCCTGCTTGTGTTCCCTCTCTCGCTGTGTCTCTCTCTGTCAAATAAATGAATAAAATCTTTATTTAAAAAAAAAAGTGTAGTGGAATACACAGTACAATTTATTATGGATGAATTATAAGAGTTATTTCAGCATAATACTGTTAATAATATTGTCATCTTTATAAGAGAAATAAGTTTGAATTATTACTGTTATGATAGCTTGAAATGTTCTTCTCTTGATTTCCATGATTCTAGAAGTTCTTTGGCAGCCAAATGTTTGCTGAAAATTCCCCTAATGTGAACAATTCCTTATAAAGCCCACTGTCTTGGGAATAGGAATATCTATGGTATTTGTATTTGAAAGGAAACAAAAAAATTCTGAGTAATTAACTTTCCTTTTAGATGCCAAACTAAAATGGAGAAAATCATGAGAGGAAATAGAAATAAATCATTTTCTTTTTAATTATAGGCTATAAATAATAATGATACTAGGTGATATACATACTCTCACATTATTCTATAATCTTTACTTTGGAAGTACTATGATGTTTCAGGGAAGGAAAAGCAAGAGAATTGGTGAGGATCAAATAACATCGAATTAAATTAGCCATTTGAATGTATTAAAACAGATTTATGCTTGTACCTACCTTACAGAGCAGTGCTTCTGAGACTCTGTGAAGGGCAAGGTTTTCTTTGTTGTTTTAATGTCAAATCAATTACAGACTGATACTTTTGTAAAATAAAATAATGTGGCAATGTCAAATTTCTATAAAAGTTTCTAAACATTTCAATTTTTGTACTTAGTTTATTGAAAAATAATAGTTCACATATAGTTCGTGGGTGAGCACCGGTCCACAAACCAAAACTTGTGTGGCACCTATGTTCCAAATAAGCAAAAGATAGTCAGTTTTATAAATTTGTATGTACTGAGTTTATTTTTAACATTACTTCATTATCTTTCTTTGATTAGAATTTTTTAGACAACTTCCCTAGCAGTGACATCCTGTCCTTCATTGCAAGGATATTCCTGCTGTTCCAGATGATGACTGTATACCCACTCCTAGGCTATTTGGCGCGTGTTCAACTATTGGGCCATGTCTTCGGTGACATTTATCCTAGGTAAGGGCTCTTCTCTTGACCAGCAAGATGTGCCAAGCAACAAATGACTGTGCAAACAGGTCAGTTTAAAATGTGACTGATCCTTTTGCTATAAAAATTTGCCTAATCAAAATGTTTACTAAGGGTAGATCACAGTTGTTCTTTTCCCTGAAGAGCTATAAAAATAGAAGCTGCTTCCATGTCCAGAATGATTTAAAGTTACTTCCTTCTAGGGGCGCCTGGGTGGCTCAGTCATTAAGCGTCTGCCTTTGGCTCAGGTCATGATCCCAGGGTCCTGGGATCGAGCCCCGCATCGGGCTTCCTGCTCCACGGGAAGCCTGCTTCTCCCTCTCCCACTCCCCTTGCTTGTGTTCCCTCTCTCACTGTGTCTCTCTCTGTCAAATAAATAAAATCTTAAAAAAAAAAAAAAAAGAAAGTTCCTTCTAGTATAGTTATGTTAGCTCTGATACCAACTATATTTATCTCACGATTTATTTGCCATTAATCTACACATTGCCAAGAAGTTAATAGTATATAGTACCTGTATTAGCAATGTATGGCTAATGAGAAGCAATGCTTTTATTTTAATTATTGGTTATTGATATGTACTTGTATATTTATTAACATTCATGCATTTTTACATAAACCATACTTGCTTAGAATTGAAAGTGAGATATACAACAAGCTAAAATTCCTATTTGCTTCTGTAACTACTGCTGTAATTTTTAATCTCTTACTGGTGATAGAGCAGTTTTGAATCCTTTTGAAAACCTATTCAAAGCTACTTACCCTCATCCAAGAGAAATTTCCATATACTGCTTCAGAGTTTCCCTGGAACTTCATTTTGAATCCCTGGTTAACTTCTACTCTAAAATTAAGTTTTAATAGAGATTCATCCTAGTAAAAAATACCCAGTCCTAACCTATTTTACTTGAAATAAATGGTCTTAAATGAAGAAAACTTTCAGATAAAAACTTTTAAAGTACATTTACAGTAACCAATTAAACAAGAAGGTCTTCATCAGTTCTTCTTTGAAGTGAACTGATGCAATCTGTTCCCTCATTAAGTAAATAATTAGTAAAAATATGTTGGTTTAAAAACAAAAAACTTGGGCGCCTGGGTGGCTCAGTTGGTTAAGCGACTGCCTTCGGCTCAGGTCATGATCCTGGAGTCCCGGGATCGAGTCCCGCATCGGGCTCCCTGCTTGGCGGGGAGTCTGCTTCTCCCTCTGACCCTCCTCCCTCTCATACTCTGTCTCTCATTCTCTCTCTCTCAAATAAATAAATAAAATCTTTTAAAAAAAAAAGATTTAAATAAAAAAAATAAAAACAAAAAACTTATAAAAGCAAAAGTCAAGAGGTACCACTTTTTTAGCATTGACAGTATCAACAGCTACAGTTATAACATTGCTCATCTGGAAGATTGGATTTCAGTACATATAAGATTCCTGTTGTGTTTATGCCCTGTGTTGTATTTACAGTCCCAAAATAAAATAATACAATGAAGTCATAGAAGAAAAAAACTCTAGGTAAATGCATTATTCCTGTTTTCTGCCATTATTTTGCATAATGGTGGCTGTTACAATGCTTCTTCCTCTTGGAAATAATCTGGAAGTTCCCTTTCGTGTTCACATTACATTTCTTTCTCTACCACCAACAACACACTATCATTTATCCTACAGTTACAAGTACTCCACAGACTGCATATTTCAGAGCATACTTTTTTGGGCTCAGCACCTCCTTTACACTCTTAAAGTTTATTGAGAACCCCCATGCACTTTAACTTACATGGGTTATATCTATTAATATTTAACATATGAAAAATTAAAACAGAATTTTTAAATATGAATTAATTTATTTAAAAAGCAATAATAAAACCATTACTTGTTGGGGTGCCTGGGTGGCTCAGTCGGTTAAGCGTCTACCTTCGGCTCAGGTCATGATCCCAGAGTTCTGGGATCGAGCCCTGCATCGGGCTCCCTGCTCAGCGGGAAGCCTGCTTCTCCCTCTCCCACTCCCCCTTCTTGTGTCCCCTCTCTCGCTGTGTCTCTCTGTCAAATAAATAAATAAAATCTTTAAAAAAAAAAAACCATTACTTGTTTAAAAATAACATACTTAGGAAAAATAATTGTTTCCCAAAAAAACTTTTGTTTTACATTTTCAAAACTTTTTTTTTTTTAAAGATTTTATTTATTTATTTGAGACAGAATGAGAGAGAGCACCTGAGAGGGGGGAGGGTCAGAGGGAGAAGCAGACTTCCTGCCGAGCAGGGAGCCCGATGCGGGACTCGATCCAGGGACTCCAGGATCATGATCTGAGCCGAAGGCAGTCGCTTAACCAACTGAGCCACCCAGGCGCCCCTCAAAACTTTTTTTTTAAGTTGTATTTATTTAAGTAATTCCTGTACCCCGTGTGGGGCTCGAACTCACGTCCCTGAGATCAAGAGTTGTGTGCTCTTCCAACTAAGCCAGCCAAGCGCCCCACATTTTCAAAACTCTTTAATACCTGCTTTGCTAGGAGATAATTGGATTCTCTTATCTTCTGCATTCAGTCTGTTGCAATATGTTGTTTTCATTTAAATATATGAAGAAAATCTACTCTCACATAGACACGTTGGAAAAAGGAGTACTTTTAATAGCATTTTCAGATTATTGTGGATATTCTTCTTTGATACTATGCCAAATCTTAACAAGTAGTAGTTTTTTATAAGTTAATTGAATCAGAAACTCACTGATATTAAAACCCATTGGTCTATAGTACACTTTGGATCCTTTAACCTATGCATGTTTTTGTACCATGTTTAATCATTTGGAAAATATCATTTCACTGAGTTCTGCAGATCTTCCACACTTCATTATATAATATCAAAACCCACATTCGTAACACTGCCACCAGTTTCATCATAAAAGTCCTTAAATACTGGAAAACTGTCAAGTTCAGGGTGGCAAATACAAGCTGTCCAAAATTCTAATTTTTCCTTGAAAACTGAAATTTTATCACATACCACTAGTTGTTTTCCTTGAAATGACAAGCTCATAATCATTCATTTAAAAAAAAAATGTCTGTCAAATACCCAAGTCTGAAGAACCACAGTTTGTCTGCCTTTCAAGTAAAAATAGCATTCCTTGGAAAAAAGGGCTAGATTGCTCTCCAGCTCAGTTGCACAAGTACTTTTCTTCAAGACAACAATTTTACTTCACTGTGTAGCAGATACGCTGTATTATGTACTTTCTAATTGATCACACAGAATAGTAAAACAGATGTGTGTTCAAAGCATGAGATTTAATAAAACTAATAATTTTTACTTTTTTATGAAGGTCTCTTTTTTGGCAGTGTTTGGCAGTAAGGCACACAGTATAAAATACACGTAGGTGCAGCTGCCTCTTCCCATGCTAAGGGGCCAGCAGTTTTACCCACAGTTGCTTTTGCAAAGCAAGTAATGTCTCTTATGATTTTAATATGAAATCTGTTTTAATATGTCTCTTATGATTTTAATGTGAAATTAATATTTATCTCAGTGACTTCCTGAAAGGGTATTGGGAACTTCCCTGTGTTGTATTTATAGTCCCAAAATAAAATAATACAATGAGTACAAAATACACTATGAGAACCACTTCTTTGGAAAATACACAAAGTTGTTTCCTTTTACAATACAGAAATAACAGAGGCCCAGTCATTGTCTCAAAGCTCTGGAGCAATTTTAAAGTTGGAGTTTCTGGATAAGTAGCAAGATCTGGAAGCCTGAATATCTTTGTAATTCATCAGGATGTATGACTAACTACTTATTTGTGTAAATAATTCTCCTCGTTTTTATTCTCTCTGTAATCTTTATCTGGGATTAATTACCCCCTAATAACTTAGGCTCACAAGGTTGCTTTGATGTGTAAATTTCTTTTAAGAATCATCTTTCTGGGAAATGGAGTTATTTCTTGAGCATCACATTTTATCTACATTATTTTCCTATTCATGATGAACACGGAATATCTTTAAGTGGCTGAATCTGAAAAATGAAAACCTGCCCATTTTGTCTTTCCCTTAATATAATTTATTTTCCTAATTATAAAAATAAAATAAATACAAAAAAATATTGTAAGATATAAAAAGTTTGTTAAATACAGAGAAGTGGAAAAATTACTCCAAATTCCAAATCATATCACAATCACTACTACCTTTTCGGTGTTCCTTCTGATATTTTTTCCAATGTTTTCAGATTTTCTTGTGTAGTAAAAAATCTATCTAGCTTTCTTCCAAGTTGCCTAGATGAATTTACCATCTAGGTAGCAATGATAAGTTATTTTGAGTAATTTTTAATATATTCCATCAAGGAAGTTGTTACCTTGCTGTATATGTAGGATACTTGTTTTTGCCACAAATATCTTTATGTTAATAGCTTTTTTCTTATTTTTGTTTATTGTCTTAAGATAGTCCAAATGGAATTATAAAATAAAAAGCGTGAACTCTGATACATACCACCAGTTTGTTCTACAAATCTTTAACCTACTCATATATTTGCACAAAAGGTCCGGGGTCACTGTGCCATCACCAGCATTGAATACTATTGCTGCCTTCTATTTCCGCTGTGATTTTATTGTCAAGTTTAAGACATTCTCATTTTAAAGATGTTAATAATGAATTTTATTCTCATATTAATGGTTATAATTTGCCTGTTTTTACTTTTTCCTCCAAATTCTCTCCTCAACTTCTAGCATTTTCCATGTGCTGATTCTTAATCTAATTATTGTGGGAGCTGGAGTGATCATGGCCTGTTTCTACCCAAACATAGGAGGAATCATAAGGTACAGCCTATAAGGGAACTGTGCCCCTTCATGTATTATTCTTTATTTTTATGCTTTTCCTGTTGATATTGCTGTTGTTAATTTAATTGTACGAAATTCTTGTGAGTATTTAAAACTGGTAACATTCAAATATAGTTCCCTGGTGTCACTTAAGGTGCTCGTTTTCTTCCATCACACTGCTTCTTCCTGATTCTAGAAGCCCCATTATCCCTTAAACATCTTTCCCTTTTTCCCTTTCTCTTTTTCTTTTTCTCATCATTTTCCTTTGTACCTTCTTCTCTTTACCCAAATAAAAAAAAATTTAATATATAGTGTATAACTTCTTGAGTACCTGGAGGTCTGTCATTTGTTAAGGCTGTGTTGTAACTTTTTTTTTTTTTTTGAGGATACTTGAAATATGTCTTATAATAAAGACAACCACTATGCTGTTTTTACTTTTATTTGCATTTATTTTATGCAGAATTTACTCCTGGGCCATAAGTTTTTGTTTCTTCAGTTTCTTCTGGGATATCTTTTTCTTCTGGTTTAGGAACAATCTGCTCTTTTTCAGTAAGGATCATCTCAATGTGGCTGTACTCTTAACTTTTTTAACCCATTTCTACTCAAGAACATAATTTTGCTCTGAGTTGCAGTCGGAAAGTAAGAGTTTAGATAGGAGTTTAGGTTCCAGATGGGTCTTTACTTAATATACTTTCTCTAAAAATATTGTGGTAGGTTGAGTAGATGGGGAATAAAATTGTGAACTCAGATTCTCATGGAAGACGGGTTTACAGTGATCTGATTTCTCTTCCTCAACCTCTAGAAAGCAGGGCTTGAGTCACTTTTTTGAAGACCCTTACCTAAAAAAAGTAGCAAGAAATAAAAGTAGAGAGTATTAGCCTGATGCTTATTGAATATAATGGACTTAAAGTTTCTCTTAAGCTGAGGATAGGGTAAGGGAGAAGAAAGTTTGGGTTCCTCTGTCAGTCTTGTGTTGAGTTATTTTTGTTATTATCTTTGATAATTATGCTGAACACCACAGAGGTACTCATCTGTTCTCATTCTTAAGCAGATGCTAGCAGTCCTTCAGAAACTCAGAATGCATAATTAGTTTATAAAAGATCAAAGATAGGAAGCCTATCTCCAGATGTTTCTGAGGAAGCAGCCACAAACATGGAGACACAGAAGAACTATGGAGATTGGAGAGATGAATAAAAAACTCTGTCAAGCAGATGCTATAAAGATGAACAGGAAATAATATTTTATATTAACTTAGGAAGTAAAATGTTTTCAACTCAAATGCTTTATGTCAACAACAGTTGAATCAAAAATAACTTCATTGCAATATCAGACTGAAGAGGGTTTAAATGGGAGTATAGTTGCAAGGAATAATTAATCCAAAAAGTTTTTATTTTGCAGGTATTCAGGAGCAGCATGCGGCCTGGCCTTTGTATTCATATATCCGTCTCTTATCTATATAATTTCCCTCCGCCAAGAAGACCGTCTGACATGGCCAAAGTTAATCTTTCACATTTTTATCATCATTTTGGGCTTGGCTAACCTGATTGTTCAATTTTTTATGTGAAATACTCAATGTCTTCTCAGAATCTTTCATGGCATTTTAAACTTTGACAACAGTTCCACATAAATTGACTTATAAATGCTGCTGTTGCTATAATTCTAAATGTTTTCCTAAGATAATTTGAAAAAAAGGGGTGGGGGGAATAGTGGTCCATGAATAAGTAATTTTGATTAGAGTGGAGAAAGGGGCAAGAAGAATGATCTTTGTCTCACTTCATATGCACCACCCCTTCATTCTCATTGTCTTTTCTGAGTAGAAGTATATGCCCTTAGGAAAAATCATGTTGGTTTTTTATTTTTACAGATATAAGGTGGGTGGGTTTATTTTGACTACAGTGAAGATTCTCTGTATTTTTACAGATATAAGGTGGGTGGGTTTATTTTGACTACAGTGAAGATTCTCAGGGTATCACAGCAACTATTGCCAGATGCTATTTCTGTTTTATGTTTCAGTGTATTCACTTTCATTTTATTACTTGCTAGGCCATTTCTGCAGTTTACCCAAACATGTACTGTTTGGGACAGTAAACCAAATACCTCATTTGTAAAAAGAAATCTCCATGGCATCAGTGTTAAATGAGTGAACTCTTAACTGCATCCTTAATCTCTATTTAAAAGAGAGAAAGAAAGAATGTCAGTACAGGCTCTTTGGTCATGAACCAGTATGATTATCCCCATAGACCCAAGAGGGCTCTTTTGCTTTTTGAATCCCTGAGCATTGCATAGGATATCATGACAGGACCAACGGGGAAGCATGTAGGAATCATGGCAGAGAATGTTGGGTACGTGAGTCCCTACAGGGAAGAAAGGAAATGGAGAAGGGGCCAGAAGAGTGAGGCCTCCTTCATAGCATATTGTGAGGTGTTGGAAGTGTCTCTTTACCACAGGAAAGGACTAATCCTTTTTGAGGTAAGACTTCCAAGAAGGGGACCACCCCCCCATTGCCTTACTTCTTAACTGGCATGGTTAGAGGTTAAATCCCCATAAGAAAATCTCCTTAGATCTGAGAAAAGGATTAGGGAATCTGAATTCTTGAAATTAACTCTCTTCTTTTTCACTGAAACTAAAGTCTAAACCAGAATTCAAATCCATATCTTCCATGATACAGCCTTCATGTTCAGCTTGAAAAGTTAGATTTCTCTAACTTTAGGCTAACGTTAAAAAGTGTATTTTTTTAGTACACATCCCACATCACAGGATAATGTGTAGATTTATGTTACTTACTTCTTTTGAGAAAGACAGACAAAATGGTTTTTGAAAGACAGGTGAAATGGTCTTTTTTAAGCCTAGTAAAGAACCCAAGATTTGAGACCAGCCATAATTTCTTTCAGGAAAGCTTTCTGTCCATTCCATAGATAGGTATATGGAAAAATTGTGGTATTTCTTAAAATAGGTATTTCTTAAAAGCTCTCTTTGTAAAAGTCTCATGAAAATTTGAAGGCATACACAAAAGTAGAGAAAATAATAGGATAACCCTCCCACATCCCCATCCCCTATACTTAGTAATTATAAAACTTATGCTGTATTTGCTTCATCTATCCTTTTTTTCCTTTTCCACTGTAATATTTTGAAGCCAATCTCAGACATTATGTTACTTCATCTTCACGGTAATTGGAGCCATTCTCAAAAGTTTTTGTTAGCAGAAACTGCTGGTAGAAGTCAGGTTGATTAGAAGATTCTACATTAAGTATCTGTATCCCAATGTTAACCTCTTAGAATAGAGTATACATATGGAGGAAATGTCTCTGTGCTTGGGATCTCCTGCATCTTTGTGACCTCAGTCTCGTTCAATTAGAGACATAGGAATCAAAAGCTACATAGCTCCTTGAGACCCACGTTTAATCCCTGTTTATCCCTAGTCACCTCCCTTATCTTTGAAAACTTCAGAGACAGAATTTTCATTGCCTCTTTTCAGTAATGTACTTGAATGTTTTAACACATGGAAAAATGACTTGGTATATTTTTGTCCATGTAATGATCAAAGTGAATATGACAATGCATTACTTACTAAATTAAAAAGCAATGTGGATATTTGGTTTTCGTTTTCTTTAAAAGACTTGATAATTTAGAACTTCCAAAATCCTACATGAGGCTTATGCTGAATAATTTTGCCTTCTTAAGTTTCTACTCATGAAACTGATACCTTTGGCTTGTTATTTAGCTTGGCCAGATGCTCTTCATTTGAGTATGTATGTCCTGGCTCACACATTGGAATGATGAGATATAAATTCATTTGGATTACATTATAATTAATTGTAGACTTTCTCTACTCTCTTTTTTTAATTTTCTAATTAAATTTATTTTACTTTTTGCTCTGATGTGGTTAACCTCAGTTTCTTTGAATTTAGCTTATTTAACATACAACTGAGGACATTATAAAATTTTAAATGGCTTGTTTAGAGAAGCATTCCCTAGAAAGGTTCTGGATGAAAATATGGTATGCTCATACTAGGCCAAAAAGAACAAAGAAATGTCCTCTGACATTTGGTACCCTGTGGATAATCATCCAGAATCAGTTTGTCATCACATCCAAAAAATGTATTACAGTAAAGAATAAATTTACCCACAAAAAGGGACTATATTAAAGGTAAATACTCACTTATGGTTTGCAATCTCTATTTTGACATTTGTTTCCATAAGTAATTGAGTAAACCGCCATGTTCAGTGCTTTGGAGGAGTCAAAGCTGTGTAAGATTTCATTCATATTCTAAAAGAACTTTAATCTAGTAAAGAACTATGGATGTAGTTAACTATAATGCAAGGGACCATTAGAGAAAACGAAACCCCTTCCAATTGGGATCCTCAGAGAGGGCTGGTAAAGGAAATGTGGGGTAAAGCAGCAAGGACCCATTTTTCAGCCTCCTCCTAAGAATTGTCCAAAATTTTAGATATTTGATAGTTTCACTGTCATATGGGATCATGTAAGGTATAATTGCTTTTATTTTGGCAATTATATATTATCATAAGTATTATATTATTATAAATAATATAAATAAATATATTTTTCTAAGATACTTTATGGGAAGTATTTAACTGCTTCTGGTTATTATTTATTCTCTTTGCATTTGTAACACTACATTATTCACTTCTGTGAATCTTGGACAGCAAAGCACAATTGCTTAATACGGGAAATAAGTAGTAACACATTGGGCCGTGCAAATAGATTGCATAAAATTTTCTCTCCAAAGACATGACTTGCTTAAATATCTTGGTATATTTTTGTCCATGTCATGATACAAAATGTCAAATGTTTGAGCTCATTGATAAAAGCAGAAAATATTGATGCTGCATGTTCTCTTTACAAAGCACGGACCTTACTGCTTTTTAAAATCTGGTGGTGGCAGTTTGTTTTCTTATCCCAATTTGAATGTCCAAAACAAAACCCAAACCTACTTGACACTTAAACAATAGAACATTACATTAGTTTGTGATCCAAAGTAAAATGTGCACAAGGCGGCCCGGCTGGCCCCAGTTTCACAGTTGACTGCCGACCTCACTTCAGATTATGTAAACACGTATTGCAAAACAGCTCTGACGGGAACCTCGTAACCTAAACAGCATTCTCTGAAATGTAATTTGTTGTCTTTTGATATAAAAGGAGAAATTAAGTCAAAATTATTTTGAAGAAAAACAACTCCGGGATTTTGTTTAATTGAATTTTACCAGGAAATGCTATTGCCTAGTAGCACTGACCTCAGGGCAGAGAGAAGCTGAAGTTGCGTATTTTGCAGGGTCAGACCTCTCTAGTGACTTTGTGTGTGTCACATCAAGTCACTCAAGTGATTGGGGCATCTGTCATCCTAGGCCACAAGGAGCCCTCCTTTAGTGTATCCTGAAGAAAGGTATGTGCTGGGTTACATTCACCAAAATCTAAAATGATCACCCCTTTTGGACAATAAACTGGTGTGATCTTGCCCTGCAAGAAATTGCAAAATGAATGTGGCATTTCAGGTAAGTGTACCCCAGTTTCTGGCAAAGAGCTAGGTGTCATAATCTTCCAGAGCTATTTAAGGGCAATAAAGAGCTCTACTTTTCTTCCTTCCCTAAGTAAAATTTCTTTTTTTTCCCCCAATGTCATTTTTGTATATTTCCTTACTCTCTGCAAAGAGAAAATAAGGCTGTCTTTTTAAAAGATTAAAAACTTCTCCATTCTCCTTATTCATCATGGCCATAAAGTAAGGATTAGGATTGGGATTGGGACTAGAAAGAGCATACTCTCCAGATTGTTCCTCCTTTCGCCCTCACATGATCCCAAGTGATGTAGTTTTGTTTGGTCATAGCAGACACTTAATACACAAATTAATGAGACAGATTCAACTTTAATGGAAAGCAATAAATTGCTATTTTCTAAAATTTTGTTCTATCAACCCTCCCCCCCGCCAAAAAAATAGAACTGGTTCAGTCAGATTTAGAATTAGTCCTTAAATCAATGTTTAAGTTCTTACTGAATGCCAGGCCCTGTGCTAAGCACAGAGTATATGGTAGTGAACAAACGATATAGCCCTGACAGTTTAGGATCCTTTTTTTTTTTAAGATTTTATTTATTTATTTGAGAGAGCATAAGCAGGGGGAGGGAGTGAGGGAGAGGGAGAAGCAGAGTCCCCGCTGAGCAGGGATCCCAATGTGGGGCTCAATCCCAGGACCCTGGGCTCATGACCTGGGTGAAGGCAGATACTTAACAGACTGAGCCACTCGGGCGCCCCAGTTTAGCATCCTTTTCCCACCCTCCTGTGTACCAGCAGCTGGTCATTTTCCCTAGGTGACACTGAAATGCCAGGCATTGGCCTTTTCCTGCTGCTCTGTCTCCTCTGAACGCTGGAATGTAGCCATGTCATATAGATTTTGAAGAGGTAAGTATAGGATAGGTGCAATAAATGCAACTTTGTGTTGCACATTTATCAAGATCAAACTTTCTTTTAAGATAAAACTTTTAAAAATCCTAGGGTAATCACATAAAATGATGTAGACATGTGAACAAAACCTGGAAGGGGCCACAGGAGAATAAACATGGGTGACCTGCTGAGGTGATGGGATTCTAGGTATATCATTTCTATTATCACTTTGTTATTTGCATAACATATTTCCTAAAAGGATGTCCAGGGAAAATCATGGAAAGAAGCCTTGCAGAAATGAATCTACATTCAACCCATGAAGTAAAGAGCAACCTACAAACAACATTCGGAACAGGTGAGAGAGATCTTTTATTATAGAGGCAGACCCAGGTTTTGTGGGGCTGGACGCTTATATAATTTGGAGTTCCCTCTTAAGGAAAACATGCAAAATTAGGAAAGCAGCCATGCAGATGAGGAGCCGTGACTTAAGCTTCTCTCTAGCTTTGAACAGTCCACAAACTGCTCGAAGGGTGGGGCATTTAGGAGGCTGAAGGAGGTGTAATGAAAAGTTTTGTGCCTTCCCATATGTCAAACTGAGTTTCTCTGCTACCTTTAAGAACTCTAACTTTTACCAAATCTGAGCTTCTATTTCTGGAAGTCAAAAAAGATTTAGCAAAGTAGCACGGGGTACAAATTCATTAATGGTTAACTTGGGATCAAAATCAGACTTTTTTTTTTTAGATTAGAGTTTTTACTTGAGGGTGGGTCTTGCAGCGGGTTTTGTTGTTGTTGTTATGGTTTCTTTCAATTTTTACAGAGATAAAGAGTACAAAGAATACTGTTTCATTGTCCAATAGCTATTTAATGAATCTGAGGATAGCTGAGGAACATTTTAAGGGCTCTTGATGTAAGAAAACATACTACCAAGAGCAACATTTATTTATTTACTCTACTTTGTCCCAAAAAGGATCTATTTCTACTATACTAAAATAAAATCAGATTTTAAGGATTAACTTGAACATTTTCTAGAAAATAAATGAGAAATTTATGACACTCCTTAAGTAGAGGAAACTAAAATGATTCAAATAAATTACTCCTTAGTGCCATATCATAGTCCTTTATTGTATGTAGATAAAACCTAATTCAGTGCAGTAAACTTTTACTGATTGTCCTAGATTTGGAAAGGCACATAGAGTCATTCTTCCCAGTGCTGCCAGAATCCCATATTTAATATGACACTAATTATGTTCTTCATCTGCAAAATCATTCATTGCCCCAATAGAAAAAGGTCAAGGACCTTTGTAGCAGACAGTTCTGAGAGGAAAAACTGCAAATAAACATGAAAAGAAAAAAAGTACAGGGTCAAACTAGTAATCCATGCTAATGGATAACCCCCAAAACATAATGTAAGTGAAAGAAGCCAGATGCAAAACACAACATCTTGTATGGTTTCATGTATATGAGATGTCTAGAAAGGCAAATTTATAGGAACAGAAAGCAAAGCAATGGCTGTCTGGAACTGGGAGTAGAAGCAGGGATTAACCATTAACAGGTGTGGGGGAACTTTCTAGGATGATAGTGTTGCAGGGCTCTTGTCTCACAGAGTCAAAGAATGAATCTCGCAGACAAAAGGGTGAAGTGAAGTGAAAGTTTATTAAGGGAAGGTGAGAACAGAAAGGAAAGCTCTCTAGAGAGAAAGGGGTCCCGAATGGGTTGCCACTGACAGCTTTTATGGTCAGTCTTTTTTATTATTATTATTATGTTATATTAATCACCATACATTACATCGTTAGTTTTTGATGGAGTGTTCCATGATTCATTGTTTGCGTATACCACCCAGTGCTCCATACAGTATGTGCCCTCTTTAATACCCATCACCAGGCTAACCCATCCCCCCACCCCCCTCCCCTCTAGAACCCTCAGTTTGTTTCTCAGAGTCCGTAGTCTTTCATGGTTCGTCTCCCCCTCCGATTTCCCACCCTTCATTCTTCCCTTCCTGCTATCTTCTTTTTTTTTTTTTAACATATATTATTTGTTTCAGAGGTAAAGGTCTATGATTCAACAGTCTTACACAATTCACATCACTCACCATAGCACATACCCTCCCCAATGTCTATCACCCAGCCACCCCATCCCTCCCACCCCCCACCACTCCAGCAACCCTCAGTTTGTTTCCTGAGATTAAAAATTCCTTATATCAGGGGCGCCTGGGTGGCTCAGTCGTTAAGCGTCTGCCTTCGGCTCAGGTCATGATCCCAGCGTCCTGGGATCGAGCCCCGCATCGGGCTCCCTGCTCGGCCAGGAGCCTGCTTCTCCCTCTCCCACTCCCCCTGCTTCTGTTCCTTCTAGCTATCTCTCTCTCTCTCTCTGTCAAATAAATAAAATAAAATCTTTAAAAAAAAAAAATTCCTCATATCAGTGAGGTCATATGATACACGTCTTTCTCTGATTGACTTATTTCGCTCAGCATAATACCCTCCAGTTCCATCCACATCATAGCAAATGGCAAGATTTCATTCCTTTTGATGGCTGCACAATATTCCATTGTATATATATACCACATCTTCTTTATCCATTCATCTGTCGATGGACATCTTGGCTCTTTCCATAGTTTGGCTATTGTGGACATTGCTGCTATAAACATCGGGGTGCATGTACCCCTTCAGATTCCTACATTTGTATCTATGGTCAGTCTTTTATAGAAAACTGACCAGGGAACTTGGTAAATACCTTGTCTATAACATTTAAGACAAAAAAGGTAGATTTGTAAATATTATGAAAATATCTCATCTATATTTAGAACAAACAAAGTAAATTAGTTATGTTCCCTTCTCTCTGGTTAATATCTCATCTATAACATTTCTTACACATCTGGGATTTCTGTGAGCCTGCTTAGGTAGCCCCCTGCATGACCCTACTCCTGTCGCCCCCTACCTGTCTCTCCCTACCTAGACTCACCTGTCCCTTACTCAATAGAAATGTTCTAAAAGCAGATCGTGGTAATGGTTATACAACTACATAATTTCTAAAATCATTGGATGGTACACTTACATTGGCTGAATTTTATGGTATATAAATTATCCCTCAAAGCTCTTAAAGAAAAAGTTCAATCTTACTAGCCAAAAAAAGAAGAAAAGTAATTTTAAATGCTTTCTACTTGACAAATACTAAAATAACAACAACAACAACAATAATAATAATAATAATAGTACCCTGACAAAGATGTGGAAAATGTACACATGTGGTAGGTATACGAGTGGGTGCAGATTTCCTGTGAGTTATTTGGCAGTAGGCACCAAAGCTTCAAAGTGAGCCTTTGGCTCATTTCCAGAGGAACTAACGAAATTATTGGACAAATGCTGACGTACACAGAAATGTTCATCTCTTTATTCTTTATAGTAAAGTTAGAAACAACCTTAATGTCCAACAGTAGGAGATTAGTCATGGAATAGCTATCTAACAATACTGTGTAGCTATTTAAATGATGATGCAGATGTATAAATGTAACATCAAAAGATGTTTATAAATATTAGTGAAGAGAGATTACAGTTAACTATAGAATTAGAAACATTTATACATATATAAATACACATTTATACATAATAAAGGGCTAGGAGTTTATATAAAAATATGAACATTAGTTAGGTGCTAGGACTACTGGATTTTTTTTATTGTCTTGTTTATCTGTATTTTCTAAAGTGTTAAAGTAAAATGTATCATGTTTTATGAAAACAGCAATAAAAGTTGTTTCTTAAAAAAATCTTTCACCAACTTCTCGTCACTTAAAACTAATTTTAAGGATCTCTTTTCATAGTAATAAAAATCCATTGGACCCTCACATAATAGTACTTCCAGTGTTTACTGATTGATAAAAATAATGGCAGAAAGCTACTGTAACTTCTATATCACTTAGTTAGAGAGACAGATCCATGCTTAATATATGAGTAGTCCTATAATAAAAGATGCGAATGAGTACACAGGAGAGATAGTGATTAATTTTGACTGAGTGATTAGGAATTGCTTCCCAGAGTCTATTTGAATTAGACTTATTTTGACAAGTTGAGAAAGGAAAAAGGAGGAATTTAAAAAAAAAAAAGCCTTGGGCCACTGATAGACTTGGAATTCATTCTGTAGAAAAATGGGGATATCTCGGGGCGCCTGGGTGGCTCAGTTGGTTAAGCAACTGCCTTCGGCTCAGGTCATGATCCTAGAGTCCTGGGATCGAGTCCCACATCGCATCGGGCTCTCTGCTCAGCAGGGAGTCAGCTTCTCCCTCTGACCCTCCCCCCTCTCATGTGCTCGCTCTCTCTCTCTCTCAAATAAATAAATAAATAATCTTTAAAAAAAAAAGAAAAATGGGGATATCTCACCAGTTGCTCCCTGAACTTCCAGCTCTCCAGCCATCCCTAGCACTTGTTGGACCTGGTTCCCAGTGCCCTAACCTCCCTTTCCTCTCATCTCCTTGTCAAAAACCACTGACAGCACAGACAATGAATTTCCTTGTTAGGATGCTAAATTGGCATTCCAGTTTGACAAAGAGTTTGCTTACCTGGCCATATATATGTTTGAGTGGTAAGAAAAAGTACTAGGTAAGGCACAGAAGAACTGGTTTCTAATCCTGACTTTTCCCTAGACTCACTGAACAGACTAGCTGTATGACATACAGAAGTTAAATTCATCCTCAGTTTTCTCTTTTCCAAAATAGGGTGGTTATAATAGTACCTCTGTTACCTAACTCATATAGTTGTTTAGAAGAATTTAGAATACTTTATTTGAAAGCACTTTATTAAACTGTGACACATAAATGCTCAGTTTTAGGACTCTGTCATTACATTCCTGAAAATACTTCATGGATTGGGCCAGACCCCTCCTACTGAGAGGCTTGATAGCTTGAGAACAGAGGCATGGCAGTGGGTTGGGAAAAGCAACCTTATCTTCCTTGTGTAATCAGATCAGTGGTTTTCAAGTAAGTGTGGGTGGTAAAACATCTGGGTATCATAGAAACACAAAATATTGGTGTATTTAATTATGTCACACAAATGAATCAGGACTATTAATTTTTGTTTGTCTGTTTGGCAAAAGTGTGATTATACCTGAATGCAAATAGAAAGCAATGGAGATACCCTACTCCCCAGTTCTTGCCTCAGTCTAAGCCCAAAGTAGGGTTACTTGAGCTCTTTACTCATGGTAGCAGTCAGGGTTCTCCAGAGAAACAGAACCAATAGAAGAGAATGGTGGTGGGGGTGGGGGGTGATACATAGTATTCATTTTAAGAATTGACTCAGGATTGAAGAGGCTAGCAAGACCACAATCTGCAGGGCAGGCTAGCAGGCTGGATGTTGCAGCTTCAGGGTCTGAAGGCAATGTGTTGGCAGAATTCCTTCTTCCTCAGGGGGTGTCATTCTTTTTCTTGAGGCCTTCAAGTATTGTGTGAGGCCCACCCATATTATGGAGGGTGATCTGCTTTACTCAAAGGTTAATCTCATCTAAAAAAAATACCTTCACAACAATGTCCAGATATGTTTGAGCAAATATCTGGATACTGTGGCCTAAGAAAGTTGACACACAGTTAACCATGACACTCACTAACTTACAAACCACAGCAGCAGGTAGCAAATCATTTCCTCTCCTTTTTCTGTGACTTTTTCGGGAATTTCCTAAAGCTATGAATATCCAAGGATGCTGCTGGATGTGCCTTATTAAGGAAACAGCATGTCATGTAATGGCAGAACAAGCAGATATCATCTCTGAAACCCTTAGGGATGAGGCCCAACTGAGACAGCTTACACAGACCAGGCAGCCCTGGGACCTAGATTGAGGTACGTGAATGGATCCTCTGGTCAGGCCACTGCTCAAGGCACAGCAAGAAACAGAGCCCTCACAAAGCAATTCTAACCCCTGTCCATTGGGCTCAGCACCTCCTTGACCTCAGATGAGCCCAAAAGGCGGTGTCAGGTCAAGTTTAGGTGACATCTGTCTCATGGGACACTCAGAGTCTCTCTGATTACAAGTGATTGTTCTCTTCTGCACATTTACTAACCATTTTGAGGTTTCCTTTAATTGTTTATTATGCAAGTCTAAATCATCTCAGATATCCTGCTACTCTGAATCCTGATTTGAAATCTTGGCAAAGGTGTATTTTGTTGTTTTTCTAGGTCCTTTTTATATAGATCTCTTGGTTTCTTTGTTTCTCATGACTTTTTGCCTGATAGCTAGAATATGATTAATGCTCTATGGTTAATCAGATTTAGCCTGCTGCAGAAATCATTTCACTTTATCAAGTTAACTCAAGGGGATTCTCTGAGAAAAAACTTAAGGTTTGGAGGGGTTCCAGTAGTTCTCAACCCTGACCTACTTTACTCGACTCAGTACTGCACCCAGAACAGCCAAACTACCTTCCCCAGCACTCCTCAACTGCATGGAAATTGCTTATTGTTACTCACAGCTCTCTCTCACCCAATGGGAGGGGGGTAGGACCACAAAAAATTGAAAACTCTAATAGATTAAGATTTTTTTAAGATTTTTTTTTAGGATTTTATTTTTACGTAATTTCTACACTCAACATGGGGCTTCAATTTACAATACCAAGATCAAGAACCGCATGCTCCGCTGACCAAGCCAGCCAGGCACTATTGGGGCACCTGGGTGGCTCAGTAGGTTAAGCTTTGGACTCTTGGTTTCAGCTCAGATTGTGATCTCAGGGTCCTAGGATTGAGCCCCTCCTGGAGCCCTGCTTCAGGCCTTCTCTCTCTCTGTCTCTCCGTCTCTCTCTCTCCAAGATAAATAATTCTGGGGGTGCCTGGGTGGCTCAGTTGGTTGAGTGTCTGCCTTCAGCTCAGGCCCCGATCCCAGAGTCCCGGGACTGCTTCTCCCTCTCCCTCTGCCCCTCCCCTGCTTGTCCTCTCTCATGCTCTCTCTCTCTCTCAAATAAATAAAATCTTCAAAGAATAAATAAATAAAATCTTTAAAGAATAAATAAATAAGGGATGCCTGGGTGGCTCAGTCAGTTAAGTGTCTGCTTTCAGCTCAGGTTATGATCTCCCAAGTCCTGGGATCGAGCCCCACATGGGGCTCCCTGCTGGAGTCTGCTTCTCCCTTTCCCTCTGCCCCTCGCCCCTGCTCCTGCTCACTTGCTCTCTCTCTCTCAAATAAGTAAATAAAATCTTTAAAAAAAAAAAAAAACAATTCTATTATACTTAGGTAGAGATCAAATATATTTTATTATTTGAAGGGTGTGATCTACATGTAATCCACCAACCCTTTATTTCAGTCATCCATACCTTCAGTGAAACAGTCAACAGTGACTACAGATAATAATAAAATCAGTTGTATTATGGATACTTCTTTTTATTGGAGGTCCAGAGAGAATGATAGAATGAAGCATCAACTCTCATGTACAGCAATGTAATACAAATAAAAATTTCTTCTTTAAAATCTTTTCTCTTTCAAAAAACTATCAGTTTATTCTCTCTGAATAAATTTTAATAGAGATTTTATCATTAGGATGGGCCTCAAAACAGAGTAATTATAAATCATAAATCAAGTCAGTTTCAGAATCCTTTTCTTTCTTTCTCTTTCTCTTACTCTCTCTTTTTTTTCCTTGCTAATCACAAACCACAACGTGAATTTCTGCCGAGAGCCAGGATGCCATGTCACAAAAGATCAGTCTGGCTTCAGAGACTCTTCTTATTTTCCCTGCGCGGAGGACAGATGTTTTTTGTTGAATTGGGACCATAATTTATATCTGGTAGGACAATGGGCCATATTCTCCTCTCCTGTCTACACACAGAACTGCATTGACAACAGCAAGAGTTGCTCAGTGATAGAGGCAGAATTTGGCTCTGCCAGCGCAAAATTCAGCCTGATTTTAAAGAGGAAATGGTACAGTTAACATTTAGTGAAGAGCAAACCAGCTAGTGTATCTGGAAGTTTCCTTTAAAATTTCTTAAAATTTTCCTTTGAAATTTCCAGCCCAGCGTATGAAGTAATTCCAGACTCTAATGAGCTTCAGAGGCCTCTCAGGCTGTAAATAAGAACCAAAATGATTGCCTATATTGGATCCAGGACTTCCTTAGCCAGTGGATAATTTATTGTTATGCTCTATGTCCTAGTTTTCCCTCAGTGATTGATGTGTTCTCTTTTGTTTCCAGAAGTCTTTTCTAATATTCACCTTTCTTCAAAAGTGACCCTGAAAGATGAGTCAAAAGTTCCATACCTGTTTTGCATATGGGGAAGCTGAGGGTCCATAAAAGTTAAGCAAATGTTTTACTTGTGCAACAAAGGAACTCTGGGCTCTCAAGTGGTTATGGAAATATAGTCAACATGGAAACAAAGCTTCTGCTTCCTTAGGTTATCTCTCCTGTTTGTTTAAAATGAAATCCTTTACATTTCATCGTTTCCTAGGAGATTGCTTTTTGACTCATGTAAATTTGGAATCCCCTCTAATTGGAACCAGGACATCTCAGTCGTTCATATGAGGAGCCTCTTCTTTTTTTTTTTTTTTAAAGATTTATTTATTTATTTGAGAGAGCGAGAATGAGAGAGAGTACATGAGAGGGGGGAGGGTCAGAGGGAGAAGCAGGCTCCTCGCTGAGCAGGGAGCCCGATGCGGGACTCAATCCTGGGATTCCAGGATCATGACCTGAGCTGAAGGCAGTCGCTTAACCAACTGAGCCACCCAGGCGCCCGAGGAGCCTCTTCTTAAACCTCTCCTCCCCAATACAAACACAGCCCTTTTCTGGCTGAGCAGATCACTGCTGATAGACTTCACCAATATTGCACGGAGGGTTTAGAGAGTGATTCATTTAATTGTGGGCTCTGCAGTGTATTGTCTTTGAAACCCATGCAACCCATGCATTCGGGGGTTTTTTTTTTTCTTAGTAAAGCTGTTTGGGCATATTTACCTTCAGTGTTTCCTTATTTACTTTTAGGTTCCAAGATGTTTTGATCCTCTGGATTGAGAAATAAAGCAGATTTAACCTTGAGAAAGGAGAAAAAGTACAGAGGGGGTTATTGGTTTTGTGACTTTCAGATTTTCCCAAGGGAAAAAATGAAAAAGGGATAATTCTATTTTTTTAAGACCACAAAAATCTTGAGCTATATGACATACTTCCTTTTTTTAGAATGAAATTTGAAGGACTCTCAGAAATGTTTTTAGTTCAATCTCCCCATCTTACAGATGAAGAAGTTAAATTCAAATAAATTATGGTAAGTCTTAGAGCTATTTCCACGTCAATATGTATAAACTTATTCTTTTTAAAAACTGTGTAACTGTCTATAAGGATGTACCTTAATTTCTAGCAATTTTTCTTTGAGAAATATTTTTTCTCTGAAGAATATTTTATTTCCAATTTTTCCGTATTAGAAATCACGCTGCAATGAATAACCTTGTATAGGTATCTTAGCTCAATGCATGAGCATTTTTACAGGATAGATAGTGAGAAATGAAGTAAAAAGATTTTTTTTTTAATTTTATTTATTTACTGATTTGAGAGAGAAAGAGAGAGACTAAGCGCGCGAGCGTATACAGGCATGCACATATGTACCAGTGGAGGGAGGGGCAGGAGGAGAGGGGCAAGCAGACGCTGCACCAGTGCAGAGCCTCCCTCCACCCCCCCACCCTCCTCAGGGCTCAACACAGGGCTGGATCTCATGACCATGAAATCACGACCTGAGTGGAAATCAAGAGTCAGTCGCTCAACTGACGGGTCCACCCAGGCACCCCATCAAAATTTTAATAGAAATAGCTATGAAATTATACCCATGAGTGCACATCTTTGCCAACACTGGATGTTACCAAATTTTTAATTTAAGTTTTTTTTTTAAAGATTTTATTTATTTATTTGACAGAGAGAGACACAGCGAGAGAGGGAACACAAGCAGGGGGAGTGGGAGAGGGAGAAGCAGGCTCCCCGCAGAGCAGGGAGCCCGATGCGGGACTCCATCCCAGGACCCCGGGACCATGACCTGAGGCGAAGGCAGTCGCTTAACCAACTGAGCCACCCAGGCGCCCCTTAATTTAAGTTTTTAAAATAATTTTGGTCTGGAGAAAAAAACATAATTTTGGTCTTTTACATTTAGCTCATTATTTTATGTGAAATGTGCTTTCAGGTACTATGTGAGGTTGGGGCCTAACTTATTTATTTTGTCAATATGTAATATGAGAAGAGGAGCAGAGCACTAGGCATGTGAAGAGTAAGGATAGCAGCTAAGGGCAACTGCCACCACACAAAATCCACTCAGCAAAATGAAAGTCCTGCAGCCTACCAGACCTGCCCCTTGTGGCCACTTCTGAAGGCTAGTTAGGGGCCATATATTGTTACAGCAGAGTTGCATCACATTAACTATACAGGCTTACTACTTTCTGAGGGCCCAGATACTAGGGACTTGAGGACATGTTAAAAGACCTGTAAATGTAATTTTGCCTTCAGTGATTTTTTTTTACCTTCCATGTCAACAAAAGAACCCAGACTGTCTGCCCCCCACCACCACCCAACAGATGTACCCAAGATATGTCTAGAGGGTGCTGCCTTTTGTGTCTCTCACCCACAGCCTCCGAGGATCTTATAAAAATATTCCTTCCAATCACATATATACACATATAGTATGTTCCTGAAAGGACCTTGAAAATACAGTTTTCTCCACTTCATTAGGTTTGGAGTTTCTAAGTTTTCCAGTGATTTCTTTTTTCACCCTTATGAATTGGTACCTAGCTGTCCTAATCCATAATCAACCTATTGCTTCTCCCAAACTTCAGAATTCTCAGTAGAGTGCTCTGGGCAGCCACTGCCAGGTGATAACACTGTTGGAGTCAGTTTACCGTCTCTGGGTCATTGTTAGTAAAAGTCCCATGGTAGTAGCGGGAGATCTGTGTCTTAAGTATAAAAATTTTATTACCATGACGTCTATCAGCAGCCTTGCCCACGAATGTGAGATGAAGATTATTGGCCACGCGTGGAAAAATAAGATGTGGCTCTTTGGGGAAGAAGGCCCTTTTTTCCTTCAGTGGCTGAGGTACGTCATAGGTCTTCCTAATTTCTATACTGAAAGGCATGGTCAGTGATACGATTTCATATCAAGACTTGAGAGGTTGCAGAGGGGGTACAGCAGATGCCTTTGGTGCCCACCCATATCCTCTAGCACTCCTTGTTATCATAAAAGCAGGTGGTTTCTGTGACTCTGCCTGAAGACTTTCTGGCTGATGGAGCTCATGTGGCTTATGCATGGGCTGGTGGCAAGTGCTGGGCAATGCCTTCAGGAGCAGAACTCAACCAGTAGCAGATGGGAATTGTGGTACAACACTCTAAGGGGTACTCTTTGCAGTTTCCTAGGGGTCTCCCAGCTGCCCCAGTGGTAATGGGCTCATTTATGCTTCCTCTTTATGGGCTGCCTGTTCTTCCCTGTCTCACATCCCCATTCCCCCTAGCAAGATCCCCTTCCAGATAACCTACTTGAACTCCAATCCTTATCTCAGAATCTGCTTCTGGGACAACCCAACCTAAGACCGGAGGGGACATCACCTTTGTAGAGGCATATGACATTCCTTTTGAGAACTGATACTAGCTAACAAAGCATTTTTAGGAGCTACTATTAAGTAAGAACAACTTTTAATTCTTCACTCTGGAAAGAGATGCAAAGATTTCTGGGAAGGACATCTGTTGTTTTGTTTTTTTGGGTTTTTTTTTATTTTATTATGCTGTTAGTTGCCATACATTACATCATTAGTTTTTGATGTAGTGTTCCATGATTCATTGTTTGCCTATAACACCCAGTGCTCCATTCAGTACGTGCCCTCCTTAATACCCATCACCGGGCTAACCCATCCCCCCACCGACCTCCCGTCTAGAACCTCAGTTTGTTTCTCAGAAGGGACATCTGTTTTTATAGAAACCAGGGAGCTACAAAAGGGAGGGGGTGAATTTCAGGGCAGGGAATCGGTATCAAACCTACCGTCCAGCCTGAAGTGGGAGCATGCTGGGCTTGCTCAGAGAACTCCCCAGGGCTCAAGCACCAGCAACAGTACCAGAGGCAGCAGTGGTAAATAAAATATTGTGATTTCTCCATTTGAAAAAAAAAATTATATCATTTTTATTTTATTTTATTTTAATTTTTTAAAGATTTTAAAAATTTATTTGTCAGAGAGAGAGCACAAGCAGGAGGAGCGGCAGGCAAAAGGAGAAGCAGGCTCCCCACTGAGCAGGGACCCTGATGCAGGGCTTGATCCCAGGACCCTGGGATCATGACCTGAGCCGAAAGCAGACACTTAATCAACTGAGCCACCCAGGCGTCCCTCATTTTTTAAAAATGTCACTTCAGGATTGCCAAATGTTGTTTGAGGGAAAAACTGTCATTGTTCTTAGGTTTTGTCTTTTTAAGTTAAAAAATCATTAGAATATTCGTATTTGTATGAAATGATGTTGATAGAAGATACTATTTTTTATATAACATTTTCATTTGGCAGAATTAAAAGCTGCCAACCATTTGTCAGTGCCTCTCTTTTAGTGGAGGGAGAGGGATGGTTCTTGAAATCCTAAACACTGAGAGCCACTGATCACAAACCCAAATGGATATACCTTTTCTGTGATGCAGGGGTTTATACAAACTAGCCATATTGCAAAGCCAGTGTAATGGTTGGTCCCTGACATCACAGGCCAGCCCAACTGATGAATTTTGGGGTGGTAGCAGAGGTACAGATTCCTCAGAGAATGTTTTTCTGGAGCCAACTGGCTAATCCCTCATGCCCAGTGGTTGTCCTTATGCTCTTCACGTGTCTGCCAGGATTTCTCTGGGATGTCCCTAAGCTTTCCCCAGATAGTCTAAATGCTTTACTATCCCTGCCTCTCCCTCAGCACTGTTCTCCCTTAAGGGAGAACAGAACCTTCACATGTCCTCAGTCAATCCCCAGTCTCCTAATACTCCCTTTAGGGGGACAGCACTTTAGAAAAGAACCTGCCTTAATGGTAAAGGCTATTTTTGTTGTTGATTATACTGTTTTAATTCCTTTGAGATCAGAATTTCACCCTTTTGGAAGAAGTTATTACAAATTATCTGTATCATTCCATTCTTCAAAAAAATTCCTCCAATAACAAAGTGCCAAGATTTATCTGCATAAAAATGAAATTGAAGCCCATTCTTAATTTTAAATTGATAGAAATCAAAGGTACCATTAATGAGAAGTAAGGAACACAAGTTTGGACATAAGAGGAGAGTGGCTAAGCTAAGGATGTTCTCACAAAAGAAAGGTGGGTAATTTTTAAAATAGATTGAGACAATTACTAAAAATTAAGACAGGGTGCCTGAGTGGCTCAGTCGGTTGTCTGCCTTTAGCTCAGGTCATGAACCCAGGGTCCTGGGATTGAGCCCTGCATCAGGCTCCCTGCTCAGTGGGGAGCCTGCTTCTTCCTCTCCCTCTGCCTGCCGCTCCCCCTGCTTGTGCTCTCTCTCTCAAATAAATAAATAAAATGTTTAAAAAAAAATTAAGACAATTATATAAAAAGGGAATGCCTATTTCCATGGGCTCTGGGGAAATGAATTAAATGGGGACCAGCTTTTAAAATGGAATAGAATGGGAGTAGGTAGGGAACATCTTCCTGCCTCTATTAAAACACAGAGATCCCAGCATGAAAGAACAGAAATGTTATTCTTGAAATTCTTAGACAAACTGTCTCTCTTGGTTACTCTTGTTTTCTGTGAATGGTAACTTCATAGTGTATCTCCAGTGCAGGGGGCAATGTGACCCAAGGAACTTCAGGCAGGAGAGTCAGGAGACCCAACTGGCATGGCCATTCTAGAACTAAGATTCCAGGTGTGATAGTTTGCTAGGGCTGCTCTAACAAAGCAACATAAACTGGGTGGCTTAAACAACGGAAATTTATTGTCTGATAGTTCTGGAAGCTAGAAGTCTGAAATCAAAATTGGCAGCAGGATTGTTTCCTTCTGAGGCCATGAGGGAAGGATCTGTTCATGGCCTCTCTCCTTGGCTTGTGGGTGGGTTGTCTTCCTGTTCACATGTCCTTCTTCCTGAATACATGTCTGTGGGTCTAAACTTCTTCTAATGAGGATACCCATTATATTGGATTAGGACCCATCCGACTGACCTCATTTTAACTTATACCTCCGTAAAGACCCTATCTCCAAATAAGGTAACACTCTGAAGTTCTGGGTGTGAATTTTGGGGAGACACAATTCAACCCATAGCACCAGGCAGCCTCTCTGGCTTGTTTCTCTAGAGGAGAATGTTGGTCTTAATGGTCTTACAGGCTCTTTCAGTCCCAGCTTTCCAATTCACAGCCCTTATGAAGCTGCCAAGCCTGCACCCTCTACCCACCCCCTCCCACCACGCCCAGCCCCTCCTTCACAGGACTATAAATATAAGAATTTTCCTGACCTAAGACTGCCAGGAGTGCGGGAAATGAGTGGGGAAGTGCAAGGGTGGAGTTTTCTTTAACCTTTTGTCAGTTGCATGAGTTCTGTAATCAGATCAACACGCAGGGTGTGGTGAACTGGGGGTCCTGACATCCTAAGGCAAACAAGCAGACTCAATGACATTTGTTCTTTTCCAAATCCCAAGTCTTATGGGCTCCAACGATAGATGACAAAATAGTTCCAGGAGAGCTGCACTGTTTTGTTCTCCCTGCCAATTCATTAGCAACAGAAAGGTTGCCGGGCTATAATCCAGCCAGGCTGACCTCAGTCTGCCAGTAAAAAGAGGACACAACTGGAGCTGGGTCTGTACAGCCAACAGGGATCAGGAGCACTCAGCTGTACTGACACGCTGGCAAAAAAAAAGAAGAAGAAAAGAAAAAAGAAAGAAACAGAGAGGAAGAGAAGAGGAGGGGAGGGGAGGGAAGGAGAGGAGAGGAGAGGAAAGTTCATAGAGATCAAGAGCTCACCCACCTTCTTTAAGGGACTCAGGAAGATAGGATGGAGGGGGCACTAGGAGTGGTCATAACCAAAATTAGGTTCTTGCCAGCATTGTCTTCAGTGAGTATTTAGAAAAATTAGGTTTTGCTTAACCTGCAAATAAAACCCATCAGTTTTAGAAACCTGAACTAGGAGCATGTGTGAAAAAAGAAACCTATATAAGGAAGCTGAGCTGGACTGTAGTTATGGGAGGCCCCAGAACAGCCCACTTCCTTTTTTTGTGCCTTTTTTATTCATCTCTAAATGTGGGGATGGTAATACAATTGCACTCCTCTCAACTTAAAAATACTTTTCTTCTGAATCACCTGACAAGGCTTTTTTTACCCCTGCACAGTGCCTGTATCCATTAAGAGATCTTCCAGAGCCACTTTTATCAGTCTAGCAGATCTTGCTGGAAGCTTCTAGCACTCCAGATGCTGAATTCTCTCTCACTGACCCCTCGCTATCCTGCTTGTCTTAAAGTGCCAAAACTTTATGTTTATGCTGTGTTTTATTAGGAGCTTCCTGGGCTTTCTTTCCATGGCATTTCTCCATTCCTCCTTCTGGACTTTCTTCCCAGCTTTTATGATATGAGAGAGTGAGCTTTGGATGCCACTTTATGGCTGGATATCATGAGTGTGTCCACATCCTACCCTCTGTTTCTACCACATGAAGCAGGGCAGGAAGGAAAAATAGTCATCCTGGTGACCCCATTCCCAGCTTCATGGAAGCAGAACATGTCCCTGATGGGGCAGGCACGTTTCTGGCTATGCAGGGGCTGGACAAGGGACCTCTGCCTGCAGATAATTAGGACACCAATGAGCTCATCATAAGAGCAAAGTCTGGAGTTAGGTGGATTGAGCACAAATTGTAATACATTCAACAACTTACTGTGTTTCAACCCCATTTTCCAAGTGGATTATCCTTGACTTAGGTATCCCAAAATGCTATGTTCTGCCATCTCCCCATCTGTACCCTCAGATGTTGACTCTTAGATCCTCCCAATTAAACTGAACTCTTGAATACTAAATCTGACCCTGCTTCTTTAGAAATAATATCCATTTATTTATTTATTCATCCATTCATTTATTCAACAGCAAGGATTGGGTGCCTCTCATCCACCAAGCATAGTGCTCAATCAAAACTGTAGGAAAGGCTTCCTGTCCTGGAGGAATTCTTAGTCTAAGGTCTCCTCTAACCGATGACTTTCTGAACTTATAGCACCCATGCTTCCTTTCCAAGGAGGAACTTGGCTTCCTTGCTAAAGCAGATCATGGATATCTGCCAAGTCCCTATACTCAACCAGACATCTAGTCTCAACTCCTCCTGGGCTTTCCTGTCTCTGTCTGAAGCCCAGCACGACAGTCCCTTTGCCTGCAGATTCTACTTGAGTCCAGAAACGCTGTCCACATGCCGAAGGTTATACACCAGAGTCTTTAGGCCTTCAAAGCCTCTCAGATGTAGCTTCTGTGGAGTCTCTTCCCCACTTGTTTCCTCTTGGGTCCACTCTCAGCCTGGCCACCACTAGACTCTGACAGAGTTCTAAGACCCCAGCCTATCTGAGAGTTCACCTGCGACTATCAAAAATGGGACCCAAAGGGGAACATCTAGCTATTTCCCTTCTGAACCACGCCAGTCTGACTGAACTCTCAGTAATGTCTGATAGCCTCAACCTTGCCAGGCCCTTGAGAGCCCAGGTCTGCCCAGCACAAACTTCTTGGCCACCCTTGCTGCTCTGCCTTCTGTTGGGGGCGGGGGGAGATGGTCCCTGTGCAGTGATGTGCAGAGGAAGGTAAGGTAAGGTAAGGCACAGCCCATACCTAAGAGGCAGTCATACTTATAGGGTAAGGGTATTCCTCCCCAAAATGCCGTATGTGCAGCAGTGCAAGGGAAGGGAAAAAACCCATCCTTGTGGCCCCTCTGCATCTAATCTGGATGAGATAATGAGACTTCCAAACTGGACATTCTACAAAACAGTCATCCTGTACTCTTCAAAAATACTGACGTCAAGAAAGATTTTGTTAAAATGCAAGGGAGCTGTTTTAGATCAAAGAAAGCTAAAGAGACATGACAGCTAAATGCAATGCACGATCCTTGATTGGATCCCGAATTTAAAAAAAAAAATAGCCACAAAGAACATTATTGGGACAATTATGATAGTGTGTGTGTGTGCGTGTGTGTGTGTGTGTGTGTGTAGAAAGAGCAAGAAAGAAAAACAAATGTGGTAACCTGCTAACAATTAGTAAATCTAAGTGAAGGGCATATGGCTATTTGTTGTACTGTTTTCTCAGCTTTGCTGTAGGGTTGAAATTTTTCAAAATAACAAGTGTAGAACTTGAGTGTAGCCTGGTGTGGGGTGAGTGGACCATAAGAGGGGAGAAGACAGATGAGCAGACTGGCAGGAGCCAGGAGAGGCATGGCAGCTCCAGACTGCTTCTGGACCAGATTCTAGTCCCCATGAAAAAACAGGCAAAGTACCAGGCTTGCAAAGTGGCCACAAATGCAAAGAACCCGCAACTTAGTGAACACCTGGAAGCCTTGGGTCGGCCCCACCATCTGGGGACCAGATGGGGGTGCAGCAGGCAAATTCCAGGTCTACTAACAAGCAAAGAACTCCCAATGATGCCACGTGTCCTTCAGAGGCACAGGACTTGGAAATGTTGAATGATCAAGTGCTTGGCCATTGTTCCAGAGGCCAGACAAGACTGAAGCCAGCAGGACCTGACACGTCTGCCTGTTGCCCAAGGAGCCCAAAAGCCCGCCCAAGGTGGGGAGGGGGGTGCTCATCAGGAGGCAGGGACCTAACTGGTTCTCTTTGCTCTTAACTGGGTCAATTTTACATTGCCAGATTAAGTTACTGATTGTGCTCACAGATGTCACCCTAATTTCCCTTTTTTTCCATATTTTTCTTCTATTCTCTGTTTGTAATTCTTTCTGGCGGTCCCTGTTCCTCCCCTGGTTTTATGCCATTATGATGTATGCAAAACATTGGAAGACTCTCTACAGGGTCTTAAAGTGCCTGTGTAGAAAGATGCAAAACATACAACAAAACAAAACAGAACAAAAAACCTCAGCAAATATCAAAGTGTGTTTTGGACTCAGCAGTGTCCACGTTGTTTGACATGCTGTTTCCAAAGTGCAGGGAGCTAAGTGCTAAAGTAGCCAAACATTCAAGCCCTCCCCTTGGCTTTGTCATCTTTTGGCATTTCCATAAGTTGTATGGCGCTTCAAGGAATGGCCTGACTTCTCCCTCCTGATTCTCTTTTAATCTCAGCTGTCCTGAGCAAGTTCTGGACAGGACCACCAGTTCAGCCATCCCCTGTCCGAGGCTCATGCGTTTTCGTCTGGGGTACATGGAGATGTACAGCATGAGAGGTCAGCCAGGGGTTGGTGGGACAGATCCAGCCAAGAGCTCTGCTGTTTCCACCATGCAGCTCAGTAACAAAGCAGCTATGACAAGCGCTGCCAAGACCATCTCCTGGGAGCCAGGAGTAGATGAATTCCTGGTGTGAGCAAGGAAAACAGCAACAGAGCTTGCTACAACTGTGATTAACACGCAGGATTCAGCCAGGCGAAGGCTCCTCCTGAGAAAGCATAACATTTGCACAAGTGAAGTTAAGCAAACCCCAGTGGTTTTCACTTGCAATCTCTTTCTCTTTCGCTCTCTCATGCTCTCTCTCTCTCTCTCTCCTTCTTTGAGTGACAAAGCCCTATGTTCAAATATAAATATTAGACAAGAGCCAACATAAAAAAGGGATAAAAACTCAGGCAGTCTGATTTTTTGTGAGGGCTGTGGACCTAGGTGGCTCCTCCCCAGTTACCCCAGGATAATTTCAGGGTGGTTGGTGCCCCTATTGAATCCACAGTTTGAAAACCATTGATTTGATCTATCTTTTCCACACACAGAGGGAAGATGGTGTCTTCTTTGACCGTGCCTTCTCAGGTGTTTTTTTTTTTTTAAGATATTGTTTATTTATTTTGAGAGAGCGAGAGCAAGTGTGAGCTAGGGGAGGGGCAGCGGGAGAGGGAGAGAGAGAATCTCAAGCCCACTCCCCGCTGAGCTGGGAGTCTGACGCGGGGCTAGATCTCACGACCTGGAAGTTATAACCTGAGCTGAAATGAAGACTCGGACTTGTAACGTGTTTTACAAACACCTCCCCACTATTCCCTGAGCTGTCTTTATGCTTCAACACATACCAAGAACAGGTGAGATCTGTTGTATTTCTTTCTTGGAAGTCTGGAAAGTATTCTTTGATGGAAAAGAGTATAATGATAACTTATGATATCTTCAAAAGAGGGCATTGGCCTGAACTTAATGTGTTTCATCCTACTAGAAAAATAGAGTTGTGATCACATGGTTTCATTTCCATGAGGTTGAAAAGGTACCATGTGTGGATCCATCCTTCAGCTCTCTCGTGAGATGGGAGAACCCCACAGCATGGCTGTCCTCACAGATTCTGTTGTGCTGGCTTTATGTTAAGTCAACATCTTGGATCCAATTGAGCTTGCTTCATTTTTTTGATCATTACACATTGTATCAGCTGCTTACTTTTCCTGCCATTGACCACTAATTACATTTTCATCTATAACCTCAAATGTCACGGGATAGAAAACTGTGGGAAAGTTCATCTCTGAAGCAATGGAAAGTTCCCAAATATGAGAACAACACAGTAACCTATAACAGGAAAGGCCATTAAACAGGGTTATTACATCAGCTATCACAATAGCAAAGACTTCTGAAGTGGAAAAAAATTTATTTTATACAACTACCAGTCAACCCAAAAGAACAATGTGTTTTTAGTCATTCATTTCAAAATTGTTTGGCTCATTTCTGAGCTACCTAGTTATTTTTTAATTTTATTTCATTAATGGTTAGACTGTATTTTCCTAGGCCACACCAGCCAAAATGCTATACATTCTTAACATACAGATAGTGATCCGCACGTGTTGTGATCTTTCCTCACCCCCTAGTCCCCATCAATGCCCTTTCTGGGAATCTCCAGAGAGCATATCACCCGGGCTCACCAGAAGGTTCACGGGCCACCACCACTCTCTTCTTCTGCCCTGCCCCTCTTCAGTAATACTGACTGCTCACGTCTTCACTTCCCATACAACTGTGTAAAGTTGTCTCATGACGGCCTCCAATATCACCAGCCAACCACCCGCTACAGGCCTGTTGCCACCCTCACCACCCCTGAGACATAGGGGGCTGCATTGTATCAATATGGAGATGAACATTCTGGAGGTCATGGAGTCTCTCCCTCTGTGTAACGTATCTACGTGAGCAGATTACTGAGGCAGTACTACCTTTCATTCCTTGCCTTAGAGCTTTTATCGAGCACAATTGTCTTAGTCTATTCGGGCTGTTACAACAGAAATACCATAGGCTGGAAGTCCAAGATCATATCATGGTTGAGTTCTAGTAAAGGCCCTCCTCTAGGTGGTAGGCTGCTGCCTTCCCACTCTGACCTCACGTGGCAGAAGGGGCTAGGGAACTCTGTGGGGTTTCTTTTATAACGGTGCTAATCCCACTGAACAGGGCTCTACCCTCACAACACATAAGCACCTCCCAAAGGCACCACCTCCTAATACCATCACAAGGGGCATTAGGAATTCAGCAGAGGAATTGGGGGGCGGGGGCAGGGGAGGGCGGACACAAACATGCAAAGCCCAGAAACAGTGTTTTCAGAATTTATGCAGAGGACATTGAAACCTAGGACTCAGTTCTGGGTACATGGAGAAAAGACTAGGGTTTGGGGAGTCCTGTGTATTCAGAGCTGTGCCTCCCATGAGAAGACTTAATAAACTTTTCTGTTTGAGTCTCTCTTCCCTTACGTGAATTCTCTCCCCTGAGTTCATTGGTCCCTCTTACAGATCAGTTTCTGGCAGCTCAAGTCTACCAGACAGGCCCAGACACATCTGAACCCCAGCAGGGAATGGCTTAGGCTTAAGCAGAGGCCATTGCTGCATAGCTTTCAAGTTTAAATTTACTTCAGGCTCTTTGTTCAATATGTATGCTTTTTGGGGTTTTTTGTTTTTGTTTTTGTTTTTTATTTTATATTTATTTGCGACAGAGAGAATGAGAGACAGAGAGCATGAGAGGGAGAAGCAGACTCCCTGCTGAGCAGGGAACCCGATGTGGGACTCGATCCCGGGACTCCAGGATCATGACCTGAGCCGAAGGCAGTCGCTTAACCAACTGAGCCACCCAGGCGCCCGGGGTTTTTTTTTTTAACAGACAACTTTGGTTACATCAATCATTCATTCCTAAGTTAGTCATTTTCTTTTCTTTTGCCTTGTCCTCAAGAGCTCTTAGATGTGAAATGGCAGATTGGTGAGGTTATTACTGACCATTTGATTCATATGCATCATCCACATGGGTAGAAAGTACATCATTCCTTTTTCTCCATGTCAGCGTCCTGTTTGTCTAAAATATATTTACTCAAATGGATCTTCACTAGGATGTGGAGAAGTTGGAACCCTCGTACATTGCTGGTGGGAAGGTAAAATGGTGCAGCCACTTTGGAAATCAGTTTGGCAGTTCCTCAAATAATTACACAAAGAGTCACCCTGTGACCCAGCAGTTTCACTCCTGGGTACATAGCTATGAGGACTGAAAACACAGGTTCACACAAAAACGTACGCATGAACATTCACAGCAACATCATTCATTATAACCCCAAGGTAAAAACGCCCTAGATGTTTATCAACTGATGAATTGAATAGTGGTAATGGCTATACAATCTTGTGAATATACTAGAAAGCACTGAATTACACATACATACTTTAAAAGGGTGAATTTTATGGTATGTTAATTATATCTCAATTTTTTTTATCTTTTCTACATAGTAAGCACTCACCACAGAAAGAGTCTGCTTCTTTTTTTTTTATTAACTGAAATCCAGTCCAGTCTTTTTTCAAATTTCTTTAGTTTCTATCTAACATCCTTTTTCTGTTCAAGAAGAACCTGCATTTTAAAGAAAAAGTTAAATACAGATCTATGTTTGTAACAAATTGCAGCTTTCTTGTGAAAGGCAAAATCTTTGTAAAGCCCGAGTAGAAAGAATGAATGCTTCTTTGATTCATTCATTCAGCAAATGTTGAAAACATTGTATGGCGACATGCCAGGCCCTGCAGAGACAATGGTGACCAAAGCAGCTATGTCCCCGCCTGCAGGGGGAGATATAGGGAAGTCACTATAGTTGGACAGAAGCTGTTCCCAGGAAAGCACAGAGCTCTGTGGGGGCACAGGGGAGGAGCACCCACTCAGGCCTGCGGGGCCAGGGAAATCTTTCTGGAGCCCTTGATGTTTAGTAGAGAACTGAAGTCGAGCCAGAGTCAGGGTCACAAAGAGCAGAGGGAGGAAATGTTCCAGAAAGATGGAACAACATGTACAAAGACCCTGAGGTGGGAGAAAACAGCATATTCCAGGAACCATTCAGAATGGCTCTCGAAAAAAGATCCATTCTAAACATTGGGTTTGAGCAAGTCCGGACTGCTATGTTTAGGAATTCAGTACTTTGGCCAGGGTTCCAACTTGGTCAAACTCCACTCTTTGTGTCACTTGGAATGTTTTTAGCTGCAAGTAAGAGAAATTCTGACTCCCACAGGAATAAAGAGTCAAGACATTTATTATTCCCTATGACAGGGAGGGCAGAAGTAGGGCAGACTTCAGGACAGGTGCATTCGGCGGTTTGACGATGTTATTAGGAACCCAGCTTCTTTCTGCCTTTCTCTCTACTACCCACCCATTCAGCTTCCTTTGAAGGCAAGTTCCCCTCAAGGCCACACAACCTGAGGCAATGGGCTTCCCTGTCCTCTCTGATCAGGAGAGACTCTTCTTTGCTTTTCTCCAGTAAAGCCTTTCCTTGCATCTCATTGGCACAATTCCTGAATAGAGCCCTGGCAAGGGAATAGCCACCGTGAGTGGCTTCGATTAATCATTTTCAATAGTTTGAATGCTGGAGCTTCACCCTTAGTGTGGCCACAATGGGGAGCTTAAATATAGGTGGGTCCTCGGGCTGGCACTGCATTTACCAGCCCTTGCCTTGAACCAAGAGTATGTCCAAGTCCAACTGCAAAGTATGATGAGTAATGTGGTTTTTGTTGCCACAGGTTTTGTGAAAACTGGCTATCATACTGACAAACTTCCTAAAAATTATCTTTAAACCTCTTTCTCTTTCCCCAAATTTCCACTTCTCCCCGCATGAAGGAACAGACTTTCAGATCACCTACTCTTCTTCTTCCTGCACACTCCTGAGGGTCTCCATGTGCCCTGCCAGGAATTCAACAGGGATCTACAAGTTGGTATTAGTGTTTCTACACACAAAAACCTGGATCTTGAGACTTCCAAGTGGTTTCAATCAACAGGCCTATTAATTATCCATCACTATTAAAAGTTATGGGTAGTCAGACAGAAATTGTTTTATGTGGGAAAAGAATAACTTCAATATGGTTAAAAATACCAAAACTATGATAAAATACAAACTGTGTCCAAAGACAAACAAAAAATTGGGAAATATTTGTAAAATACATGACAATTTCCTTAATGTAGATAATCATTTTTACAGAGCACTAAGAAAAAGATGAACATCCCAAGGCAAAAGATATGAGCTGTCAGTTGAAAGAGAGATAACATTTGTTTTAATTTTTGCCTATCAGATTGGCAAAGATTTTAAAACTTACTAAATCCCCAGTGTTGGCAAGAATATGGAGCAATAAGCACTTTTAATGGGAACGTCATTGGAACATTTCTGGAAGTCAAACTGCATTTGTAGCAATATTTTTTAAATATTTACTTTTGGTTGATTAATCCTTCAGGGAATTAATTTTAAGGAAATATTCAAGCAGGGGCACAAAAATTTATGTACAGGATATTTATCATAACTGTTTTTCTAAAGATTTTATTTTTAAGCAATCTCTACACCCAACAGGCCTCAAACTCAAAACCCTGAGATTAAGAGTTGCATGTTCTGGGGCACCTGGGTGGTTCAGTTGGTTAAGTGGCTGCCTTCGGCTCAAGTCGTGATCCTGGGGTCCTGGGATGGAGCCCCACATCGGACTCCCTATTCAGCGGGGAGTCTGCTTCTCCCTCTGCCTCTCCCCCTGGTTTGTGCTCTCTCTCTCTCGCTCACTTTCTGTCTCTCAAATAAATGAATAAAATCTTAAAAAAAAAAAAAAAGTTGCATGCTCTACCAACTGAGCCAGACAGGTGCTCCCATAACTCTTATAATAGTAAAATTGAACAACTTTACTGTCCAACTAATTAAATTAATTATGGTAAGTTTGTTTTTGCAAAGACTTATTTACCTATGATTGCATCTCCAGAATCTAGCTCAGTGCCAGGTCCATATATGAATATTTATTGAATAAATGAGCAAAGAAATATATTGGATATTCTATGGGTATTAATAATAGTGATACATATTTACTTTTATTGAAACAGAAAGCTATCTGTGAGCTATTATTAAAAGGAAAAGCATATCAACAAGAGAAAGGATAAAAACCATATAATCATTTCAATAGATTCAGAAAAAAACATTTGACAAAGTACAAATTCCACTCATGATAAAAACGCTCAACAAAGTAGTTTTAGAGGGAATATACCTTAACACAAAAAAGTCCATATATGAAAAACCCACAACTAACATCATCCTCAATGGTGAAAAGCTGAGAGCTTTTCCCCTAAGATCAGGAATAAGACAAAGAGGGGCGCCTGGGTAGTTCAATCAGTTAATCGTCTGCCTTCGGCTCAGGTCATGATTCCAGGGTCCTGGGATTGAGCCCCACATTGGCTCCCTGCTCATTCCGGGGAGGGGGTTCTGCTTCTCCCTCTCCCTCTCCCTCTGCCCCTCCCCCTGCTCATGCACTCACTCTCTCTCTCTCAAATAAATAAATAAAATCTTTAAAAAAGGGGAATAAGACAAGGATGTCCACTGTCACCACTTTTATTCAACATAGTACTGGAAGTCCTAGCCACAGCAACCAAACAACAAAAAGAAATAAAAGGAATCCATACTGGCAAGGAAGAAGTAAAACCTTCACTATTTGCCAAGGACATAATACTATATATAGAAATCCCTAAAAACTCCACCAAAAGAACTACTAAAACTGATAAATTAATTCAGTAAGGTCACAGGATACAAAATCAATACACAGAAATCCTTGCATTTCTATACACTAACGATGAAGTAGTAGACAAAGAAATCAAAACAATCCCATTTATGGGCGCCTGGGTGTCTCAGTTGGTTGAGCGACTACCTTCAGCTCAGGTCATGATCCCAGAGTCCTGGGATCGAGTCCTGCATCGGGCTCCCGGCTCAGCAGGGAGCCTGCTTCTCCCTCTGACCCTCTCCCCTCTCATGCTGTTTCTCTCTCTCTCTCTCAAAAAATAAATAAATAAAATCTTTAAAAAAAAATCCCATTTACAATTGCACCAAAAATAATAAAATATCTAAGAATAAACTTAACCAAGGAGTTGGAAGACCTGTTCTCTGAAAACTATGAAATACTGATAAAAGAAATTGAAGGTGACACAAATAAATGGAAAGACATTCCATGCTCATGGATTGGAAAAACAAATAGTATTAAAATGTCATACTACCCAAAACAATCTATAGATTTAATGCAGTCCCTGGCAGTCTACAGATAAAATGCAATCCCTATCAAAATACCAACAGCATTTTTCACAGAACTAGAACAAATTATCCCAAAACTTGTATGGAACCATGAAAGACCCCGAATAGTCAAAGAAATTTCGAGAAAGAAGAACAAAACTGGAAGCATCATAATCCCAAATATCAAGATATACTACAGAGCTATAGAAATCAAAACAAGTAGGGTACTGGCACAAAAATAGACACATAGGTCAATGGAACAAAATAGGGAGCCCAGAAATATACCCACAAATATATGGGTCAATTAACCTTTGACAAAGGAGTCAAGAACAGGCAATGGGGAAAAGCCAGTCTCTTCAACAAATGGTGTTGGGAAAACTGGACAGCAACATGCAAAAGAATGAAATGGAACCACTTTTTTAAACCATACACAGAAATAAACTCAAAATGGATTAAGGACCTAAATGTGAGACCTGAAACCATAAAGATTCTAGAAGAGAGCATAGGGAGTAATTTCTTTCTGACAATGGCTGTAGCAACATTTTTCTAGATATGTCTTCCTGAGGCAAGGGAAATAAAAATGAGCAATTGGGACTACCCCAAAATAAAAAGCTTCTGCCCAGCAAAGGAAACAATCAACAAAACTAAAAGACAACCCACAAATGACATCTCTGATAAAGGGTTAGTATCCAAAATATATAAAGAACTTGTATAACTCAACACCTAAAAAACAAATAATCCAAATAAAAATGGGCAGAAGACATGAACAGACATTTCTCCAAAGAAGACATCCAGATGGCCAACAGACACATGAAAAGAGGCTAAGTATCACTCATCATCAGGGAAATGCAAATCAAAACCACAATGAGATATCACCTCACACTTGTCAGAATGGCTAAAATCAAAAACAAGAAACAACAAGTGTTGGTAAGGATGCGGAGAAAGGGGAACTTTCTTTCACTGTTTGTGAGAATGCAAACTGGTGCAGCCACTGTGGAAAACATTATGGAGTTTCCTCAAAAAATTAAAAATAGAATTACCATATGATCCAGCAATTTCACTACTGGGTATTTACCCAAAGAATATGAAAACACTAATTCAAAAAGATATATGCACCCCTATGTTTATTGCAGCATTATTTACAATAGCTAAATAATGGAAGCAGCCCAACTATTCATCCATAGATGAATGGATAAAGATGAGGTGTGTATATGTACGTACATACATACATATACAGTGGAATATTATTCACCCATAAAAAGGCATGAAATCTTGCCATTTGCAACGACATGGATGGAGCTAAATAGTGTAATGCTGAAAAAATAAACCAGTGAGAGAAAGACAAATACCATACGATTTCACTCATATGCAGAATTTAGGAAACAAAACAAATGAACAAAGGAAAAAAGAGACAAACCAAAAAAACAGACTCTTAACTATAGAGAACAAACTGATGGTTACCAGAGGGGAGGTGGGTGGGTGGAGGGTGGACGGGTAAAATAGATGAAGGGGATTAAGAGTACACTCATCAGGGGCGCCTGGGTGGCTCAGTCGTTAAGCGTCTGCCTTCGGCTCAGGTCATGATCCCAGCATCCTGGGATCGAGCCCCGCATGGGGCTCCTTGCTCAGCGGGAAGCCTGCTTCTCCTTCTCCCACTCCCCCTGCTTGTGTTCCCTCTCTCGCTGTGTCTCTCTCTGTCAAATAAATAAATAAAAAATCTTTAAAAAAAAAAAAAGAGTACACTCATCAGGATGAGCACTGAATAATGTATAGAGTTACTGAATCCCTATGGTGTATACCTGAAATGAATAGATCACTGTAGGTAACTATACTGGAATTAAAATAAACTTCTGTTTATTTATTTACTTATTTATTTAATGTATTTATTTATGATTTATTTATTTGAGAGAGAGTCAGAGCACAGGGAGGAGGGGCAGGAGGAGAGGAAGAGAGAGAATGCTCAAGCAGGCTTCCCACTAAGCACAGAGCCCAATGCGGGACTCAATCTCACGACCCTGAGATGATGACCTGAACCAAAATAAAGAGTCAGACCCTCAACCAACTGTGCCACCCAGATGCCTTTATTTATTTATTTTTAAGTAGGCTCCACACCCAACGTAAGGCTTGAACTCACATCCTGAGATCAAGAGTTGCGTGCTCAGCTGCCTGAGCCAGACAGGAACCCCCCCTAAAATAAAATTATAAAAAAAGGAAAACACATTACAAAACTACATGGATAGTGTCAACTATACTTCAAAAAACCCCACAAAACGACATTGATAGAATCATCTCATCTTTGTATATAAAAAAAGCTTGTGTATGTGTATCCACAGAAAAAAGTTTAGAAGGATATATACCAAAATATAAATCATGGTTGTTCCTAAATTGTGAGATGAGAGGCGTTTTTGGTTTTTTTTGCATTCTTTTTTATCCCTTTAAAGAATGTCCAGATTTTTTACAATGAGCACATATTACTTCTATATCAGGAAAAGAAATATTTTTATTTTTAACAATAACTAATATTGCTCTTTATGAATGTATGTGCTACTGAAACACACATACACGAAAGCATAAACTAACTTATAGTTTTACACATCTTGCCTGGATAACCTGAAGATGACAAAGTCCTTGTAGCAATTTGCTGCAAGGAAAAAAAATTTTTTCAAAGGAAGTACAAAAAGAAAAGTCATAATATGCAATGGAATATTACTCAGCCATCAAAAAGAATGAAATCTTGCGGTGCCTGGGTGGCTCAGTCTGTTAAGCATCTGCCTTCTGCTCAGGTCATGATCCTGGGGTCCTGGGATCAAGCCCCACTTCAGGCTCCCTGCTTAACAGGGAATCCGCTTCTCCCTCTCCCTCTTCCTCTGGCCCTCCCCACTGCTTGAGCTCTCTCTCTCTCTCTCTCAAATAAATAAAATCTTAAAAAAAAATTTAAATCTTGTCATTTGCAATGATGTGGATGGAGCTAGAGTATATTATGCTAAGCAGAATAGTCAGAGAAAGACAAATAGACAAAGACAAATACCACATGATCTCATTTATATATGGAATTTAAGGAACAAAACAGATGAACATAGGGGAAAGAAGGGGGGGAAAGAGAGAGGGAAACAAACTATAAGAGACTCTTAACAATAGAGAACAAACTGAGGGTTGCTGGAGAGAGGTGGGCAGGGGGATGGGGTAACTGGGTGACAGGTTTTAAAGAGGGCATTTGTTATGATGAGCCCTGAGGGTTAAATGTAAGTGATGAATCACTGAATTCTACTCCTGAAACCAATATTGCACTCCATGTTAACTAACTAGAATTTAAATAAAAATTTGAAAAAAAGAAAAAGAAAAGCCACCGTGAGTTCTTCAGCCACCTATACTCTCTGACACAGCTCTTTTTGTTCAAGAAATTTATCAGATAGATACACACCTCCTTGTATGTGTATACAAAGAAACTTGCACATTGCATATTGTATGTAGCAGCTAAAGATTGGAAACAACTGGAAAGTTCATTAATAGGTTACTATTTAAGTAAATTATGCCTCATCCATCCAGTGGAATGCCGTATGACTCTTACAAAAGAAATAGGCTGCTTTACAAAATGCTTAAAATATGCTTCAAGGTGTTTAGAGAAAAAAATTGTCACAAAGGATAGTACTGGGACAACTGGAAAAATTCTTATTTCGACTATGCATTAGATAATAATATTGTATCAAAAATAGTATTGTATCAATATTAAATTTCCCAAATTTAATCATTTTGTATCATGGTTTGGTAAGAAAATGTCCTTATTCTTTTTTTTTTTTTTTAAGATTTTATTTATTTATTTGAGAGAGAGAATGAGATAGAGGGAGAGAGCATGAGAAGGGGGAGGGTCAGAGGGAGAATCAGACTCCCGGCCGAGCAGGGAGCCCGATGCGGGACTCCATCCCTGGACTCCAGGATCATGACCTGAGCCGAAGGCAGTGGCTTAACCAGCTGAGCCACCCAGGCGCCCAAAAAATGTCCTTATTCTTAAGAGATACACAAATTAAGTGTTTAGGATAAAGATGTCTGCAACTCACTCTGAAATGGTTCAGCAATCATAATAGTAACAATAACAACAGTGATCAAAATTATATACATACAGAGAGAGAATGCAGTTGTGCAAAATGTTAATTGATGAACAAGCATCTAAGCTTGTACATTTCTAACAAGCTCCTGGGTGAGACAGTTCTGCTGGTTTGTGGACCTCACTTTGAACAGCAAGGTTCAAGAGAGTCTCTTACACTCCTTTTGACAAAAATATTCCATATCTGAGTATTTTTCACTAGGTGAAAGGCGTACAGGAGTTCATTTTACTATTCCTGTGACTTTTCTGAAGATTTGAGTATTTTTATTTTTTTTATTTTTTAAAGATTTTATTTATTTATTTGACAGAGAGAGACACAACAAGAGAGGGAACAGAAGCAGGGGGAGTGGGAGAGGGAGAAGCAGGCTTCCTGCCGAGCCACCCACATGCCAAGATCTGAATATTTTTAAAAGATTTTCTTTATTTATGAGAGAGAGAGAGAGGGAGAGAGAGTGGGGGGAGGAGCAGAGGGAGAGGGACAAGCAGACTCCGTGCTGAGCACAGAGCCTGATGTGAGACTCGATCTCAGGGCCCTGAGATCATGACCTGAGCCTAAACCAAGAGTCAGATACTTAACCGACTGAGCCACCCAATCACCATGAAGATTTGAATTTTTTTAAAAAAAAAATTTAAGAAGAAAGAAACATGGGACGCCAGGGTGGCTCAGTCGTTAAGCGTCTATCTTCAGCTCTGATCATGATCTCAGGGTCCTGGGATCGAGGCCTGCATCAGGCTCCCTGCTCAGTGGGGAGCCTGCGTCTGCCTCTGCCCCTCTCTCCCGCTTGTGCTCTCTCTCGAATGGATAAATAAAATGTTTTTAAAAGTTTAAAAAAATTAATTAAAAAAAGAAAGAAACAGAGGTACAGAGTAGTTTATAGTGTTACCTTTTCAGAGAAATGCCTTTGTCTTTGGAAGCAAACAGAAGAAACTGATCCAGTGGTTGCTCCAGGGAGGGGAGTTGCTCTGGGGGATGGAATAGGAGGGAGGTTTGCTATATTGTGCACCTAACTGTACTACTGGGACTAATATATATATATATATTTTTTTTTTTTTTTTTTTTACCTTGTGTGCATATCCCCTACTCAAAATGAGAGAGAAGTTATTTAAAAAGTAAATGCAACTACTAACAGATACAAATTCACTTCCACTGTACAAATGGTTATAGAAACTATCACTTTTCCTAATCCGTTTTAGGCATTCCTGTGGACCCTGATCAAAATCAGTCAATATCATTCGAAAAAACTGAAGGGCAGAACAAAAAGCTGCTGCCCCAAAATAAGCACTGTTAATATTTTCCTGTTTCCTTGCAGTCTTTCCCCCCTCACACACACATTTTTTTTAACATAGTTGAGATCCTACTTAATATATAATTTTATGATAATTTTATGATTTGCCTCTTTTTTTGGTTTAATGTTGTATCAAACATCTTCTGTTGTCCTTAAAATTTTCCTAGCTGCATGATGTACTATCCTATGATGACTTGTAATTTAACGATTCCCTATTGGACTTTCCAGCTGTTTGCCGTTTTTGGTTTTTTTTCTATTATAAGTAAATCTGCAGTGAACATAATTACTTAAAATTCTTCAGTTCTTTCCTTAAGCTAGATTTCTAGTAAAGAAACTACTGGGTTGTGGGGTATTAACACACTGAAACACTCTTGAAACCTATTACCAAATTCCTTTCTCCAAAGATTGTTCGAGCTGCCTCTTGCAGTGCCAAGGGCCTTCCTAAACTTGTGCGGACAGGGGCCTCCCTCACGGTGAATTGGACTAGAAGTCAGGAGAGCTGGGCTGCGGTTCCTGCTCTGCCACAAATCAGCTGTGTGATCCTGAGAAAGGATGTATTTTTTTAAGATTTTATTTATTTATTTATTTATTTATTTATTTATTTATTTATTTATTTATTTATTTGTCAGAGAGGGAGAGAGAGAGAGAGCATGGCAGGCAGAGGGAGAAGCAGGCTCCCCGCTGAGCAGGGAGCCCGATGCGGGACTCAATCCCATAACTCTGGGATCATGACCTGAGCCGAAGGCAGACACTTAACCAACTGAGCCACCTAGGTGTCCCCTGAGAAAATATATTTAAAAAAAAAAAAAAAAAAAATTTTTAATATGTGTAAACCTTACATGGTTTGGGTTTTTTTTAAGATTTTTATTTTTAAGTAATCCCTACACCCAATGTGGGGCTTGAACTCACAACCCTGAGATCAAGAGTCATATGTTCTTCCAACTGAGCCAGCCAGGTGCCGCGCAACATGTTTTTAAAATCACTTCCACATTTTTTTTTTTTTCAAATCTCACAACCACCCCCATGAAACAACAGGGAGAGATTATTCCCACTGGAAAGATCAGAAAGGAAGGCCCCAAATGGTTAAGTGATTTTTCCAGGGCCACAAATGGTAAATGACATGAAACACACAACTTCTGGTTCCTATTCCAGAATAATTTCCATTATGTTACCCTGCCTCTTTCTTTTTATCTTGCCACGCAAACAATTTGGATCTCCAGGTAGGATCTCAAGATCCTCATGCTTCTCAGATTTCACTGTGCACACAAATCCCCCGAGGAACCTTGTTAAAATGCAGATTCTAATCAATAGGTCAGGGTAGCATCTAAGCTTGTACATTTCTAACAAGCTCCTGGGTGAGACAGTTCTGCTGGTTTGTGGACCTCACTTTGAACACCAAGGTTCAAGAGAGTCTCTTACACTCCTTTTGACAAAAATATTCCATATCTGAGTATTTTTCACTAGGATAAAATTTTATCATATGTAGAAGCCATTTATCATATAGAGTTCACCAGGTTCCACAATGTATAGATCAGTGGATTGAGGATCAATAACAGACTACAGCCTGGATTCCATAATTTTCTGCCAGTTTCAAATAACAAAGCTTTAAAAAGAAGTTAAGCCTAAGAGAGAAGCTCTTCGAAACCAAGTACATGGGTTGCAGAAGCAGTCCAGTAGTGAGCAGAACATTTACCGGGAAGGCAAAAGCTCTCCACACAAGAAATTGAGAACTCCAGGGTGTGTGATTCATACTGGCAAGGGAGGGCATTCCAGGCAGGGGACGCAGCCTTGGAAAAGCAAAGGAAATAGGAAGGGGTCACATGTTTTAGGGACAATCAATAGACTCATTTGGGAGGAATGTATAATTCATGTAAGGAGATAAGATTGGAAGAACAGCTCCAGGCCAGATTTTTATAGTCTGTGGATGCTTGGTTGAATTTAGACTTTTATTTAATAATCCAGAGGTGTTTGCCACTGAAAGCTTTTGAGCAAACGAATGACATGAGAAGGTGTTAGAAGATAAATTTTCAGAGGGCAGTGGCTAGAATGTTAAAAAACAGAATATGTTGATTGTATTGGTTAATTACACGTGGCAAGCAAGGGAAGAGTTTAAGGTGAATCTTTGAGGTTTCAAGGCTGGATTATAGGAATGTCATTGTACCATCAGCAAAAATGAGGATGTCAGGGGATGAGCAGACTACATAAATAATTAGAACAGCATTGCCCCCACCAACTTTAATATCCTGGCATGGCCCAGAATGCTATGATCACAGTGGCAGAAGAAAGGTTATTTTGAGATAGTTTTGCTTGAATTGTCCGATTATTAGTTAAAATTCTGTCTTTTACAGAAAAGGGCTTATACTTGGTTTTCCAGGAGTGATGGGTATGCATGAATTTTTGCCTCCTTTCTACCCATCCTAACAACTGTCACTGGTAACACAGTTGACTAAGAGTAGAAGGAAATTCGTGTGCTTGGATCAGGACCAAACTAACTGCTCTCTGGGGTTCCAAATCAGAAAGGGGACACCATGAATTCCTGCTTTCTGTCCCTTCTCAGGACATACCGCTATATAAAGGCATTAATCTAATTCTGATTTCATCCTGATTTAGCATGGTCCACTAGAAAGTCCCTTGCTAGAATCTGAAATTCTTTATAACTGAGTTCAGCTCACAAATGCACTGGCTTCACTGCCTTATAGAGGCCTTGATGTCCTCAGAATAGCACAGTTATTGGGTGGCTCAGTCGTTAAGCGTCTGCCTTCGGCTCGGGTCATAATCCCAGGGTCCTGGGATCGAGCCCCACATCGGGCTCCCTGTTCAGTGGGAAGCCTGCTTCTCCCTCTCCCACTCCCCCTGCTTGTGTTCCCTCTCTCGCTGTGTCTCTCTGTCAAATAAATAAATCTTTAAAAAAAAAAAAAAAAGAAGAATAGCACAGTTATTTGCAGCAAAGGGCAGACCTTTGTACTCCATTGGCAGCTTCTGCTCCATAGAGCTTGTGGGAGCCTGAAAGGAAGAAGCCCAGACATGCATGCAGTTTCCTCCCCTGTTCAATTCACTCCGTTGTCTTTTTTGGTGGTTTGACCTCTTATGACAATTTTAAGGTATCTTGGAAAATTCTAAGATATAATTCATAGCTCTTGCTGTACAGACAGAAGATTTTTAATTAAAATGAAAGCAATAATAGAAACATATTTTCTTTTTTTTTTTTTTTAAAGATTTTATTTATTTGAGAGTGAGAATGAGATAGAGAGAGAGCATGAGAGGGAGGAGGGTCAGAGGGAGAAGCAGACTCCCTGCCGAGCAGGGAGCCCGATGCGGGACTCGATCCAGGGACTCCAGGATCATGACCTGAGCCGAAGGCAGTCGCTTAACCAACTGAGCCACCCAGGCGCCCTAGAAACATATTTTCAAAGAAGAGGGTTGGGTTTTGTTTAAGCCACTTGTCTTCATCGGATTCCAACTGGGATAGTCTCATGTGTGAATTTTTTTTCTTCTCACTTCTTATCACAGATAATTAACAAGAATTTGTGGAACACCCACTCTGTTCAGAGCACAATAATAGTATGCCATTGTTTAGAGTTCAAAACAAGTTGCTAATTCAACAACCCCCATAAAAGAGGTGGGTTTTTTTTCCCCCTTTGTGGTGGCCATTTTTATCTGAGAGATTGACTATTTCCGTGGTAGAATTATGTGGTATAAATAGCATGATTTATCATAAGTTTGCGGTTTACTATGAAATGAGATGGGGAGGTGATCTGAAACCAACAAGAAAGGGATTTATCTCCATTCTTCCCCTCTCTGGCTTCTGACAGTTTTAATGATGAGAGAGATGTTCCAAGTTGAAAGGAAAGGCAGAAGCAACATCACCATCTGGCACAGTGAGATGTGTAATGTGTTCTCAGGATAATGCTGTTTTTGTTTTGTTATAAAAACCTGCCCTGTGTTTTTATTACTCAGTCACTTCTTGAGCTAGTAAGCCTGGTAGAGGCACAGAAATTCGTTCAGATATGTTTTTAATCACAGGAGAGCCTTAGAGAAAAGGGAGCCGATTCAGAACAACTGATTGTTTCAACCACAGTCGCACAGCAGATACCCCAAAACCAAACAACAGCCAGACATCTTGCTTAAGAACAAACGCACCAATAGAGATGATAAATCTCTGTGGAAAACCAGCTAGATTTCATTTGTTACTTCAGCTGTTTGGCAAGATCTTTTTGACATATACCTTTTAAAAGTTGTTGTTGTTCTTTTAATCTGTGAAACCAGATGACTTCTTTGAAATGTCACTTCGTCTTGACATTTGGAATGATGATTAAAGCTTAGCTTACGGACTGTGTCCAAACCCAAGCTGAAGGGAAGAATTTAGGTGAAATCTCTGGATGATTTGGGCCAAAAAGAACTCTTTTGGTAATCTGGAGCCCTTTTTTGCTATGTTTCACTTTCAGTTATGGGGTAATGGGGTCAGAGACTAAACGGTGTGTGTCACTTCAAGCTTGGCATTTATCTTTTGGGATATTGTCCTAAACCTTTCAGAATATCTGATTTATTAAGTTATATAGACTCAAAATATCTTTTTTTTTTCAAAGATTTTATTTATTTGAGAGAGAGAGAGAGAGAGAGCATGAGAGGGGGAGGATCAGAGGGAGAAGCCGACTCTCTGCTGAGCAGGAAGCCCAATGCAGGGCTCAATCCCAGGACTCCAGGATCATGACCTGAGCTGAAGGCAGTCGCCCAACCAACTGAGCCACCCTCAAAATATCATTTGGAGGTAATATAGCTTTTACTTATGTTTATAAAGTTAAATCCATTGTCATCAAAACCTTAAACTATTCATTTTTGTGTTCCTAGAAACATGGTTTAAAATGTTCAGTGTGACATGAACATATCCCTAGTTGATATTTTCCTCTTCTTGCAGTTAATGTAAGGGCATCAAAGAAGGTAGTCTCAGCATCAATAACAAATAATATTACTATTTTTAATTGAAATTTTAATTGAGGTTATTATAGATCCACATGCAGTTGTAAGTAATAATATAGTGAGATCCCTTGTACGCTTTGCCCTGTTTCCTTCAATGGTAACAATTTCTAAAACTGTAATACAAATTGGGATATCGACATTGATACAATCCAGCGATCTTACTTATATTTCCCTAGTGTTACTTGTGTGTATGCTTACTTACACCACATTGCCATCTATATAGTTTTGTGTACTTGCCACACAGTCAAGATACACGCAGTGCTATCACCATAAGGAATCCTTATGTTGCCTTTTAATAACCACATACACTTCCCCTCCACCCACCCAAACTGTATTGTGTTTTGACCAATCAGGTAGTTTTCCACATAGATTGGAAAGCCAATGTATACAGTGATTAATAGATTAAGTCCCACTGCCTGAGTTTGCCTGGCTCTGCCACCACCCTAGGTAATTTATATACCTGACCTTATTTAATCTTCACAAAAGCCCCGTGAGATAGGTATTCCTGTCTCTGTTTTCATATAAGGAAACCAAGCCTTAGAGAAATGAAAGGCAATAGAGTATCTGCCTAGAGTAACATACTAGCACATATTTGAATTACGATTGAAAACCAGGTCTGTCTGTCCCCCAAACCCATGCTTTTCCATAACAGCAAAGGTATAAATTTCAAGTGTTCCAGTTAGAGCAGTGTGCTGGTTGTTACGCATTTGTCCCAGCTTCAAACGCAGGCTTCTGGTCACTGCTTTGTGATGCAAAGCACAATTCTCTTTTGCCAGTTTGCGCTTCATAGGTTCTGCCAATAGGAGGCGCTAGGGAACAACCCACTTGCTCCTTCCCGTTTGTTTCCTGTTCCTACCAATGTCGTCAATGTCACCCTGCAAACAGCCCTTCAGCCCGACAGTGGCAGTCCCTTCTAGTAGCCACAGTTAATTCCAGTCTGCAAGGGGTCCACATTCCCACAACTGGCTTCATTGCACCCCTCAATGATACCATACCCTCCAACCACACCCCACTTCAGAGATCTGGCTCCCAGTAATTCTGGGTCTCTCCTCCGAGTTCCAGAGGCCTCCTTAGGCCTTCAGTCTCTGCTTCCTGAGCTTCTAAATTTTAATATTCCGGGTTCTACCCTTTGTTCCTCCAGTCCTGAAATTACTACTTCTGTGATGATCACTTCCTGAAGTTGATATCTTCATGTTCTCTTTCTGTGTTTCTGGTTTTCCAGCACTTGCTAAACAATTCTTTATATTAAATAATTGGCAAATTATTTATGTATTTAAGTTATTTATTAGATAAATTAATCATTTATTAAAATGATTGGTATGGTTTCTGACTCCTGACTGGGCTCTGGCTGATACAAGGAGCTAGCTCTTAATTCGGAAATTTATTTGCAAGATTAACCAAGAGTGTGGTAAAATTGTTTAGCAAATGACATGTTATAATATTAAGAAAAAATATTTGATACTTAAAATATGGCAAAAGGATGACTGTGCATCTGTCCCTTCAGTGTCATCCTGGCATTGTCTAACAGGCCAACCCACATATTTTATACTTCTCTAGGGAAAGGCACCTTTGCTTAACTTACTATTTGTTATTGCTTAGGGCCCATGGTCTGTGAAATCAGACATAAACTTGTAGAAGATTGATAAGTGGCAAATGATTTTTCTAGAGTAGAGTTGTAAACAATTTCTGTTGGGTGGAAAAAAGAATCTCAAAAATTATGGTTTTGTTATCCTAGAGGGCATTCAACAGGTTTTTTGAAATTAATAGACTTTACTTTCTGGCAGTTTTAGGTTTACAGATAAATTGAACAGATATTACAGACAGTTCAGTATATCCTCTCTCTCCTTGACCCAACCTCCACTGTTTCCCCTATTAATAATATCATGCTTAGTGGCAACATTTGTTACAAGTGATGAGCCAGTATTGATCCATTATTTTTTTTTAAAGATTTTATTTATTTATTTGACAGAGAGAGAGAGCACAAGCGGGGGAGGCGGGGAGGGAGCGGCAGGCAGAGGGAGGGGGAGAAACAGACTCCCCGCTGAGCAGGGAGCCCAATGTGGGGCTTGATCCCTGAACCCTTGGGACCATGACCTGAGCCGAAGGCAGATGCTTAACCCACTGAGCCACCCAGGCGTACCCTGATCCATTATTTTTATTTTTATTTATTTATTTATTTTTAAAAGATTTTATTTATTTATTTGACAGAGAGAGACAGTGAGAGAGGGAACACAAGCTGGCAGAGTGGGAGAGGGAGAAGCAGGCTCCCTTTTGAACAGAGAGCCTGATGCGGGGCTCGATTCCAGGACCCTGGGATCATAACCTGAGCCGAAGGCAGACGCTTAACGACTGAGCCACCCAGGCGCCCCTGATCCATTATTTTTAACTAAAGCCCATAGTTTACCTTATGGTTCACTCTTTGTGTTGTATATTCTGCGGAATTTAGCAAATGCATAGTGTCACATATCCACCATTCATGTATCATACAGAATAGTTCCCCTGCCCTAAACGTCCCCTGTGCTTCACCGATTCAACCTTCCCACCTCCCATGTATCCCTGGCAACCACTGATCTTTTTCTGTGATAATATATAGAAAATTTTTGTTTTTGTTAATTTATGAGTTGTTCTCCTAAATTATTAAATTAATATGTATATACACAAGGAATAATATAATGCAAAAATATGAGAGGAAAAAGTTAATCTGTGCCCTCCCTCATTTCTAGTCTTACTCCTCTTCCTGAAGATAACCATATACCTCAGGTGTGCATTCTTCCACAATTTTCTTCCTGCTTTTACAAAATGTGAGTGTGTGTGTGTGTGTGTGTACACAAAGCACTGATCTTTTTATTGTCTCTACGGTTTTGCCTTTTCCAGAATGCCTTATGTTTGGAATCATAGAGTATATAGCCTTTCCAGACTGGCTTCTTTCACTTAGTCATATGCATTTAAAGTTCCCCCCTGTCTTTTTGTGTCATTTCTTTTTCATGCTAACTAATACTCCATTGTATGGATATATCCGTTTATTTTTCCATTCACCTGTTGTGGGACATCTTGATGGTTTCCAGCCTGGGGCCCTTTTAGTTAAGCTGCTCTATCGGGTACCTGGGTGCCTTAGCCGATTAAGCATCTGCCTTCAGCTCAGGTCATCGGGCCCCATGTAGGGCTCTCTGATCAGCGAAGAGTCTGCTTCTCCCTCTGTGTGCACACTCTGTCTCAAATAAATAAATAAAATCTTAAAAAAAAAAAAAGCTGCTATAAATATGTGTGTGTAGGTTTTTGTGGGGACATGACTTTTCAGCTCATTTGTGATTGCTGGATCACATGGTAAGGGTATGGTTAGCCCTGTGAGAAACTGCTGAACTCTCTTCCAGAATGGCTGTACCATGTTGCATCCCATGAAGTTTAAAAAAAATCTAATAAAAAAAAAAGCAAAACAACACCTAACAGCAATTTGGTTCCTGGATTCTTTCTTTCCTAAACCACATATACTCAGTCTCTTGAATTCTCCTCTGAACCAGTTTGACCATCTTGATGGTGCCCCAGTTACCAAGGTAAATGAATAGTCAACATGTGCTCACTTAAATGTTTGTATTAAGAGCCATTTTTCACTGTTTAAAAATTATACTTTGATGGGGCGCATGGGTGGCTCAGTCATTAAGCGTCTGCCTTCGGCTCAGGTCATGATCCCAGGGTCCCGTGATCGAGCCCCGTATTGGGCTCCCTGCTCCGCGGGAAGCCTGCTTCTCCCTCTCCCACTCCCCCTGCTTGTGTTCCCTCTCTCGCTTGGTCTCTCTCTGTCAAATAAATAAATAAAATCTTTTTAAAAAAATTATACTTTGACAATAATAGCCAATGATATTTCCCACACAAAAGATAACCCTACAGATTAACCATAGGAAGAAAACCTTTTTGTCTTTTTTTCTAAATTATGGTCATGACATGACAGTCACACTCAGATTTCCTCAGGGTCAACTCACACGTAAACTGGCTCAACAACCCTATTAAAGACTAATATTTTATAAGGGCAAAAGAGTAGCTGGTGAATGTTCCAGGGAACTGATCCATAGATTCATTAAAAAAAAAGTTTCAACTTGAAAACCAGTTACTGGATAAATGCTAAATCACCCTGGTATAAATCAGATTAAAGTGAATTTTTCAAGCCACACAGTCTCCATTTTTCTATATATTTTTATTTGGTTGCTTCTGTTAGGAGAGAAGAGTGAAATCAACCCACTGCAACTAGGTCTTAGACTTATCTTTAAGAAATAGAATCCGGGGCGCCTGGGTGGCTCAGTCGTTGGGCGTCTGCCTTCGGCTCAGGTCATGATCCCAGGGTCCTGGGATTGAGTCCTGGTAGGGCTCCCTGCTCCGCGGGAAGCCTGCTTCTCCCTCTCCCACTCCCCCTGCTTGTGTTCCCTCTCTCGCTGTGTCTCTCTCTGTCAAATAAATAAAATCTTAAAGAAAAAGAAAGAAAGAAAGAAATAGAATCCTCCCAGGGTTTTGAGGCCTACTGGCTGAATTCTGACACTGCACGGAACTTCCCCCAGCAGAGACACAGAGTAGAATTACGAGTCTGGTAGTCAGGGAGGCTAGGGTGTGTGGTTTGAATGTCAAGGGTGTTCTTGGGCTTGCTGCAAACCTCATTCTCATTTGTCCATTTTCAGGCTGTTGAGCTGAAGTCGGCTTCTCTGCAGTCTGAAGTTATTCCAGACGGTGGCTAGGATGATTTTCTCGCCTTCCCTTCCTCAGATGTGGAGCCCCGGTGGCGGGAGAGGCCAGAACAGTGCACACGTAACTTGCACACGTACATACCCCCCTCCCAATTAATGTAAAGGTCCCAACATAAACACTGGTTCTCACAAGGGTTCCAAGGATTTTAAAAGCTTTGGTGTTGTAAAAAAATATTTAGTCAGCTTGTGACAGCTACAATCCTGCTCCTGTTTCAGCTTTTAAAAAAAAGAAGAAGAAAAGGAAACCATACTCATTTCTTCCTTCCACAGCTCAGTGACGTTCCAAAAAGTAGAAAGAATCCCTTAGCTTGCCTCACTGGTAGAAATGCCTGGCTGGGACATTCCTTTGGCCACTTGAGCTGAAAGCTGCATACCTCGGGGACTGAAGCGTCCCTGCTTGAGTCTCCTGTCTGAGAACCGACTGAGATGTGCCCACAAAGATCGGAGAACTCTGTGCAAAACCCCCAGAGAAAACAACACAAAACCACACCTGACCCCAGACGGAGGCTGCATTTCCAGAGTGAAAACACAGCCCCTGAGATAGCGGCATCCCTCGGGATCCCTTTTTATTTTGACTGCTGAGCAGGTAACTACTGTCTTAGGAGTGTTTCCAACATAACCAAGGAAATAAATGTCGGAAACTCTTTCACCCGGTGAAATCAGACAGCTGTCAATATGACTCACTGTGCTAGCCTACTCCAAGAAGCCATCCTTACGAGCGAAGGAACCTGCCCTGTAGGAAACGGAAAAGCTGACCTGGCCTCTTCTATCTAGGATACTCACGCTCCTGACCCTTTTGCTGCAGTAGCTTGGGCTTAATTCATTGTTGTATTTGGCAATGAGCGAGTGACAAAAACAAGGGTATTAATAATGATAATAGACATTTGAACTTCCTGGGTACACTATGTGCTTGTACCCAAGTGCTGAATAGAATTTTTAAAAAAGATTATTTGTGTGGGTGCGCAATGAGACTAAAATCTGCCACAAACTTAAATCACTCATTTTCCTTTGTCCCGGAAAAACACATTTTTTTTTTTTTTTGTCTCTGCAGCATTTGAATCAACTCTCCTTTCCTAATTTTGGCATTTGAAAGGGTTTTATGACATGAAATGACTTTATTTATGTATTCGGCAACTCATGCCACAAAGACTTAGGGCCTGCCAATTAAAAACAGCAGCAAAGGACTGAAGCCATTTGACGATTTTCCATCGATGAAATGGTTTTCCATCAGCGGCAAGCGCCTTGCAAAATGATACTGCTATTTGCTGACTCAAATGCCATAAATCTAGTTGTCTTTCTGGTTTTGTGGCAAATCCCACCTGCTGGGTCTTGGTTGGTAACTTGTGGATTTTGGTCTGGCTGCCAATTATTGATCCCTCTTCCCCATCCCTCCCTTATTAGAAAGGTAAAAAATCAGTTAGAATTGTAGGTGCTGGGAAAACAGGGGTCCTAGTAGGAGCCCCCTGTGGGTGGTACCGTTTATGAACTGTGATTTATGGAATTCAAATCCCTGGGCAACTGAAGTCTGCTGCAGAAGTTTTCTTGGCATATTAAAATTTGCCCACAAGAGAGTTTACCAGAAAAGGAATCCTCAAGGTAAAGAGCTGGTGTCTACATCTTTGCCTCAGATGGTCAGATTTCTGGGAAAATCTCAGCTAGGAGCTCTTCTGAGAAATAAGCTGACATCACAGGGTTCAAGGACTTACCGCCTCAAGACTCTAATGCTCTAGAAATTTGCCAAAGCCACTTTTTGTTTAAAATTGACTCTAGGGGCGCCTGGGTGGCTCAGTTAAGCGTCTGCCTTCAGCTCAGGTCATGATCCCAGGGTCATGGGATGGACCCCCACATCAGGCTCCCTGCTCAGTGGGGACTCTGCTTCTTCCTCTCCTCATTCCCCCCTGCTCATGCGCACTCTCTCCCTCTCTCTCAAATAAATAAATAGATAAATAAAATCTTTAAAAAGATAAAATAAATAAAATAAAATTGACTTTAGCTTGTAGTCACATGCACTGATGGCTCCTTACAAACAAATGGAGAAGCCGTGCTCCAGGAGCGAGTGTCCTCTGCTGTGAGGGACTCCAGCAGTTTGTATGGTTAGGACACTGGTAAGAATACATTCAGTGGAAACCTCCAGCAAAAGCAATTCATACATTTATCTCTAATGCCTTTTCTCCCATAATTTGGCCTTCTTAAAGAAACTGATCCACCAAATTGCACTTTTGGCATTCTGAAAAGGCAACATTATCAGTGACTAAAGAGAGTAAATTAAAGCTAGAAGATGTTTAGGTGTTTAAATGACCTAATCCAATCCTTAACAACTACTTATCTGACTCCCTGCCTTCTTTTTCTACCTTTTTTTAAATTACAAAAGTAGAGCATTAATACATGAGATAAGAATTATACATGGAGGGGCGCCTGGGTGGCTCAGCTGGTTAAGTGGCTGCCTTCGGCTCAGGTCATGATCCCAGAGTCCTGGGATCGAGCCCCACGTCGGGCTCCCTGCTCAGCAGGGAGTCTGCTTCTCCCTCTCCCTCTGCCTGTCTCTCTGCCTACTTGTTCTCTCTCTCTCTCTGTCAGATAAATAAATAAAATCTTCTTAAAAAAAAAAGAATTACACATGGAGTTATTAAAGCACAAAAAATTTTTTTAAAGATTTATTTTTTTATTTGAGAGAGAGGGCATACGCGTGAGAGAGCATGAGGAGAAGCAGGCTCTCCACTGAGCAGGGAGCCTGATAGGGCCTCGTCGATCTCAGAACCCTGGGATCATAACCTGAACCAAAAGGCAGACGCTTAACTGACTGAGCCGCCCAGGCGCCCCTACAGCACAAAAAATTTTTTTAAATCTTTCATGGTTCTCACAGTTAGAAACAAGCATTGTAATCATGTTAGTGTATTTCCTTCCAGTCTTTCTGCAATATCAAAATTTTATGTATTTTGTATCATAAACTGTATGTATTACATTATAATGTATTATAAATTGGCAGGCTTACTATAAACAATTTACATGCAGAAATGAATAAAGGAGAAACTAACATTTCTTATAATGACAACCCACAATAGTCACAGAAATAATTACTGTGAAAAGTTTGATAATATTACCTATTACACAGCAAACTTATATACCCATTATATGTTATATGTATTATGTAATGTTGATATATAATATCTAATAGTTATCTGTTATATATGCTGACTTGATATTTTTACCAAATGGCTTCTACTATATGTTCTGTTCAGCAATTTGCTTTTTTTTCATAATAATATATCTAAACATCTTTCAGAGTCCAGATATGTGTATCTACTCCATTTTAAAAATGACAATATAGTATTCCACTGCATGGATGTTCCATACTTTACGTAATCCCTACTGATGAAGATTTCTTTCTTTTTTTTTTTTTTAAGATTTTATTTATTTATTTGACACAGAGAGACACAGCAAGAGAGGGAACACAAGCAGGGGGAGTGGGAGAGGGAGAAGCAGGCTTCCCGCTGAGCAGGGAGCCTGATGTAGGGCTCGATCCCAGGACCCTGGGATCATGACCTCAGCCGAAGGCAGACTCTTAACGACTGAGCCACCCAGGCACCTCAAGATCTGTTATTTCTAACTTTTTGCTATTATAAACAATGCAGTGACCATTCTTCCATATTTATCTTTGCACACCTGTTTGGGAAGCAGAATTGTTGCATCAAAAGATACTGTGCATCCATCAAAAAAAGTGAAATCTTGCCATTTGCAACGATGTGGATGGAACTAGAGAGTATTATGCTAAGCGAAATAAGTCAATCAGAGAAAGACAATTATCATATGATCTCACTCACATGTGGAATTTAAGAAACAAAACAGAGGATCATAGAGGAAGAGAGGAAAAAATAAAATAAGATGAAAACAGAGAGGGAGACAAACCATGAGAGACTCTTAATCATAGGAAACAAACTGAGAGTTGCTGGAGGGGAGGCGGGGTAGAGGGATGGGATAACTGGGTGATGGGCATTAAGGAGGGCATGTGTTGTGATGAGCACTGGGTGTCATATAAGACTGATGAATCGCTGAACTCTACCTCTGAAACCAGTAATACTTTATATGTTAATTGAATTTAAATTAAGAAAATAAAGAAAAAAGAAAATGTCAAAAAGATACTCTACATATATTTTTAAATATGATCATAATTACATTAGATGTAATTATGTCCTCCACTTCCACTAAAGATTACATCATTTCATGATATCATGTTACCTTTGAAAGTATCATTTTAATGGCTGCATAATATCTCACCAAGTGAATCCATACTTCTAAGTCATATGAATATTATATACATGAGACACTGTTTTTAACTACTAACACTACTGGCTGGTTTTAACCACATCTTGAGCAGAATTCAATGTGAGTGTGAAATGTGTCTTGCTGACGGCGGAAAAAAAAAAAAAGGCTGAGCAATTTTCCTACCTTTCCAAAGGTAGGAAAAAGATAAAACAGAGTCACATTGCATAATTTCACTAAGGAAATAAGCCAACATTTCAAAGATGAAAAATTATTTCTTGATGGTAATTCCAAGCCACCTAAGATTTCAGGGGAAAAGCTCTTTTAAAAAAATAACCATGTCAGAGCGAGAGGAGGTTTCTACCTAAAATAATTCATTAGCAGTTAACCTAAGAAACCACAATGTTTCCTGACTACATGTTTGTTGACCCGGTTTCTCACCCCCTGGTTTATGCATACATTGTTCCTGGCTGACAGCTCTCAGATAGTTTCATCCCATCATCATCAATAAATCCTATAGTTAAAGGCAGACTAATGAGCCTGTTCAGACTTATGTCTCCAAGCTGCATTAAATCACACCTCTATCAAGAGCCTACTTCCCAGAAACATCAAACATGTGAGATTCTGCAGTTATGGAAACTTTTATTCATTTGCTCTATGTGAAGCATTGTCCAGAATCCAGGATTTTCAAAACTGAGTAAGTGAAAGCTTTTTTTTTTTTTTTTTTTTTCCACATAAAAGTGTATGTAGAAACCTAATATGTAAAACATTAAAGAAAAATCTGCTCAGGTCCAAGTTAGATCCGGCCTCAGAGCCCCAATTCCTCAGCTTTCTCCTTTCCCTAGGACTGTGTGGTCCTTGAGGTACCTCCTCAGATTGCAGCTGGGTCTATAGTAAGAAACAAAACAAAATAATAGACAAGATACTGATAAATTACAATAAGGACCAAATCTACAAGAAATTAATCCTGTCTTCTGTTTTTTTACCCAAAGATTTTATTTATTTATTTATTTATTTGAGAAAGAGAGAGAGGGCCTGAGCAGGAGGAGGGGCAGAGGGAAAGGGACAAGCAGAACCTCCCCCCCACCACTGAGCGGGGACCCCAATGTGGGGCTCAATCCCAGAACCCTGAGATCATGACCTGAGCCGAAGTCAGACGCTTAACCGACTGAGCCACCCAGGTGCCCATGAATCCTGTCTTCTATAGATGCAGGCTTCTGATGTTTAGCCTTTTAAACTATGTGAAATATATACGATTATGGCTAAAGTCTAAAATGGCCAATCCCTATATTAACTAAAATCAGAGCATGGAGAAAGTTTTCTTTTTAATGCCAAAGCTTAATTCAATTTAAACCAGAAAAACAGTATATTCACAGATAATATTGGACATTATCTGGTTATAAGAATGATACTGAATTATTACTTTTTTTAAAGATTTTATTTATTTATTTATTTGTCAGAGAGAGAGTGAGAGCGAGCACAAGCAGGGGGAGTGGCAGGCAGAGGGAGAGGGAGAAGCAGGCTTCCCGCCAAGCAGGGAGCCCGATGCGGGGCTCCATCCCAGGACCCCGGGATCATGACCTAAGCTGAAGGCAGATGCTTAACTGACTGAGCCACCCAGGTGTCCCTTGAATGATACTGAAATTATTCTATCATTTGGATTTTAGCTTTGGCAGCACATATACTAAAATTGGATTTTAGCGCTAATGTAAATATAAAGTTCAATCTATTTTTATATATTAAATATTGTGTGTTTGTTCGGAGACCACCCTAATTCTGCAGTCCAGCTCGGCATAACAGGTTTCATTCTAGCAGTGTGAAAGAAAACTTGGAAGATCTGGAAGTTTGGAATTAGAGTCGTCCCACCTTTAAGCCCCACTTTAAAAAATGAGTACAAAGACCATCTACAGCAGAATCAAGTTGAGATGTTAAAAATATAGGTTTTTCTACTTTACTTTCAAAGACTCTTATTCAGTATCTGCGGAGAAGCCCAGGAATCAGTCCTTTTTCAAACGGTCTCCAGGTGATTCCAATGTGCACTGAGACAGGAAGCTGGTGATGGGAGTTCCCGTGAGAGATCACAGGAATTGTAGCTGGCTAGTGTGCAGGGCTCAGCTGCAAGTAAACTATCAAACAGGTAGGCATCTGGAACCCAAGACGTCTCATAGCAGTCCTGTGTTAATCTTGGGGCAGCATTCTCAGATCTATTCTTCAACTCTTTGTCTGCTCTGCTCAGCATAGCATGGTGCCTGGTTCCTGCGGGCTGTTTCCTAGCCCCCTACCGCCTGACTTTCAGAGGGGATCAGTCGATGAGAGGTATTGGCCTCAATCTGGAGGGCCAAACAAAGAAAGCAGGGCCTTTTCCTTGCTTTTCTGTCTTAGCCTCCTCTGGCCACAATTGTCTCTCCTTCACGGTTTCCACTTCCTTCCGACAGGCCCCCTGTGTTTCTGGATTCCACTGGCTGGCACCTGCCGGTGGGCTCTAATCATATAATTTCTACCCTCTATCCAGCCTCCAGGTGGTAATGCCTTCCTTCTGCTGCTGCTAATATCTGAGATACTGGAACATCCCCTCCTGGCAGCTCAGCTATTTCCTAATAGCTGTAACTAATTCCCTTTATTAAATCCCTTGTTGGATCCTGGCTGCTGCAGGGCCCCAGCCACAGGGCTAGTGAGGGTTCAGAACCAGGCCTCCAGTCACTCCTGGGGCAGATGGGAAGAATCAGGAAGGGCCCAGTCATGCAGGTGGGACCCTGGGGCATGTGCCTCAGGTTCTTCCAAATGTGTGATGAAGCTTGGTGCCTCCCCAAAGGCTGCATCCTGTGGCCTTCGAAAAGGTCAAAAGTGTACAGTGTCTTCTGGAAGCCATATGACTGGAGTATCTAGTACATAGTAGCTGCTTAATAAATATTTAATAATTGGATGTGCATAGTTTGCAGGGAAACTATCTGATCAGAATTTGGGGAAAGAATTTGAAAGAGTTTCTTTTCAACACAGTCCAACAAATATTTCTGGTGTGAAAAGGAGATGATAGGTTGTTTTTCTGAAACTATTTTTATTTTTAAGCACCTAGAACTTTCTTTTTTGGTGAGCTGAATAATATTTTATAGGGATTAAATCAGGCTTTTTTAAAACTAGAAAACCAGGCCTATAAACTAGGACTCTATTTTTATCTAACTGGAGATAAATATTTATCTGTATCTTACTTTTTTTTAAGATTTATTTATTTGAGAGAGAGAGAGCAAACAAGCGTGGGGGGGGAGGGGCAGAGGGAGAAGAAGACTCCCTGCTGAGCATGGAGCCTGACGTGGAGCTCGATCCCAGGACCCCAAGATCATGACCTGAGTTGAAATCAGGAGTCAACTGCCCAACTGACTGTGCCACCCAGGTACCTCTCTTAGTTTCTTACTTTTGCAAAAAAAAAAAAAAAAATGTATGAGATAAGCAATACCAGATGCTTGTTATGTTAGATTTCTACCACAGTTTTGTAATAAAGTGTTACATTCCTAGGAAAGTGAAAGTCTAGTATTACTGGGAGAACAATTAAGATTAGGAGAAAGCAAAATGTATTCAGATTTGTGGATTTTCAATGTAGGTTGGTACATGTAATGTTTTTATTTATTAAAGTTCCATGAAGTAAAAATTTCCATGTAATTAGTCTCACTAAATAACTAAGACGTATAATTTTTTTATTATTTATTTTTTTTTTAAGGATTTCTTATTTATTTGAGAGAGAGAGAAAAAGCACGAGGTGGGGGGCAGGAGGTGCAGAGGGACAAGCAGACTCCCTGCTGAGCAGGGAGCCCAACGTGGGACTCGATCCCACGACACTTAGATCATGACCTGAGCTGAAGTCAGACATTTAACGGACTGAGCCACCTAGGCTCCCTGACATATAATTTTTTTTAAGATTTATTTATTTATTTGAGAGAGAGGGGGAATGAGTGGGGGTGGGAGGAGGGCAGGGGCAGAGGGAGAAGGAGAAGCAGACTCCCCACTGAGTAGGGAGCCCAACATGGGGCTCAACCCAGCACCCCGAGATCATAACCTGAGCCGAAGGCAGATCCTTAACCAACTGAGCCACCCAGGTGCCCCAAAAAGTTTTAAATGAAATATTCTAATGGGCCCTCAGAACAACAGTTTGCTTATGTGGCATATATAGTACTTAACTATATAAGCATAGTATTTGTTCTGTATCTTCCTCTTTAAACAATTCTTCTGTGGTAGACAGAATAATGCCTCCCCCAAAGATATTCATGTCCTAAGTATTAGAACCTGCAAATATGTTACTTTATATGGCAAGAGGGACTTTGCAGATGTAATTAAATTAAGGACGTTGACAAGAGATACCTGGGACCTAAAATCACATGTGTCTTTAAATTGGAGAACTTCCCCCAGTGCAGTCAGAGGGAGATGTGCCTATGGAAAAATGGTCAGAGATGCACCTGTTGCTGGCTTTGAAGAGGGAGGAGGGAGACTCTGAGCTAAGGAATGTAGGCGGCCTTTAGAAGCTGAGAAAGGGAAAGAAATGGATTCTCCTCTAAATCCTCCAGAAGGGAGCACAGACTTGCCAACACCTTGATTTTAGTCCAATGAGACACATGTTGGACTTGTGACCCACAGAACTATAAGTTTGTGTTAATTTACACCACTAAGTTTGTGGTAACTTGTGAAAGCAGCAACAGAAACTAATATATCGTCCTCCTGCTTGTTGGAGATGCAAGATTTTAAAAACTCTCTTGCTTTTATTCCTGGGGCGCCTGGGTGGCTCAGCCATTTAAGCTACTGACTCTTGATTTCGACTCAGGTCATGATCTCAGGGTTGTGAGATCGAGCCCCAATGGGGCTCTGAGCTCAGCAGGGGGTCTGCTTGAGATGCTTTCCCTCTGCCCTGTGCCCTGCTCGGGCTGGCGTGCTCTCTTTCTCAAATAAATAAATAAAATCTTTTTAAAAATCTCGTTCTTTTATCCCTTATGGGCTGTGACTGTCAGCAGCAGCAACAGTGACCCTAGAATGTCAGAAGTTTGTCAGGACTGAGAGCTATGAATTGTACTGAATCAAACAAACATGCAAAGAGTAAAGGGCACAGTGGGCTTATCTGCATTTCAACCCCTTGGCTGTCCTTGGAAGCTCTGTCATGAAGAGAAGTGATGTTTCTGCAAGGTGCAAAGGCCAGGGCAATGCTTCTACAGAAACCTGCTCTTGGTGTAACAACAAAAGTAGCTTCATAGATAGGGAAATCATTCCAATAAACACATGGCTTGCCAATGATGTTAAAAACCTGTTTAGGCATCTAAGGACTAGTTACATCTCCCCGACCTGAGGCCAACAAGATGATCTCTCCATGGTTGCCAACAGCGAGAGAATAATACAATGAAGCAGAGAACTCAGTTGTGATTAGTAAGCCTGCAAAGTAGTAACTTGAGAGTGTGTCTGTGAATAGCAACCCACTCTCTCCACCAACGTTCTTTGATAGGGATCTTTGATGGTTTGTCCCCGAACTAATATTTGATACATGACATTGACACATCATCATTTGAAAATAGTTTGGCATTATCTTCTCAAGTTGTATGTATGCATACTTGTATTAGTTTCCGATGTCTACTGCAGCAAATGACCACAAACTTGACTTACAACAAGAGTAATTTATTCCCTCGTAGTTCTGGAGACCAGAAGTTTAACATCAGATTCCCTGGACTGAAATCAAGGTGTTGACAAGGCACCCTGCCTTCTTCTCTTCTGTTTAGATTCACATCTCCTTCTGCCTCCCACTTTATAAGGACGGTGGGATCGCAATTAGGACACACTTGGATAATCCAGGATAATCTCCCTCTCTCAAGATATTGAACTTAATCACATTTGCTAAGACTCTTTTTCCATCTAAGGTTATAGTCACAGGTTTGGAGGATGAGGATGTGGACATCTCTGGGGGTCATGGTCAGCCTACCCCAATACCCTAGCGATTCCACTCCTATTAAGTGCTCTAGAGCTACTCTTGCCTAAGTGTATTTTTTGAAATGCATTTTAGAAGTCCAAAGTAAATCACCCAGTAAATACATTTTTAAATCACCCAGATGTCAATTGACAGGTGAATGGATAAGTAGAATGGCATATTCACACAAATGGAAATTTATCTATCAGTGAAAATGATTGATCTGTTGGAACAGGAAATAACATGAATAAACACTAGTAATAATGGTGAATGGAAAAGCAAATCCTTACTAGTATACATAGTATGATACTGTTTTTATAAAACTCAAAACATGTTAAACACTGACTAGGGGGGTGCTGGGGTGGCTCAGTCATTAAGCGTCTGCCTTCGGCTCAGGTCATGATCCCGGGGTCCTGGGATTGAGCCCCGCATCGGGCTCCCTGCTCACTGAGAAGCCTGCTTCTCCTTCTCCCACTCCCCCTGCTTGTGTTCCCTCTCTCACTGTGTCTCTCTCTGTCAAATAAATAAATAAAATCTTAAAAAATAAATAAATAAACTTGTCTGAAAAAAAAAAGACTTGTTTGGAAAGTGAAAATGTGGACAGACTAGATCAGAGGTTTTCAAATTCTGATGGGAATCAGAATCTCCTGGGGCTTTTGTTAAACATGATAAAATAATGCTTGGGTCCCATACTAGATCTTCATCTTAGAATCTCGGGAGATGGAATGGAGCTGGACATTTTTTTTTTTAATGATTGGATTTTTTTTTTCTTTTACAAAAGTTTATTCTTAAATCTACAACAGGATCTAAGGCAACACTTCATTCCAGCTACAGGTGGCAACAAACGCTGTGACAGAGAATCCAGATGTTTAAACAGGAATGGAATTAAGGATCACCATTGCCTCAGGAACTAGGACCGGCTTCCCTTTTGCCAGATTTCTTAATTCTACGCGGTGGCCAGGGGGCCCTTCCCCATGGCTTTCGTTTTTAGCTCCTTCTTGTTTCTGCTTCTCTTTGTTTCTGCTTGAATGCTTTATCTTGTCCATCTCCTTGGCCTGCTTCTTGGGCTGTTTCAGAGCCTTCTTCTTCTCCCTTTTTTTTTTTTTTTTTTTTTTTAAGATTTTATTTATTTATTTGACAGAGAGAGGGAACACAAGCAGGGGGAGCGGGAGAGGGAGAAGCAGGCTTCCCGCCGAGCAGGGAGCCTGATGCAGGGCTCGATCCCAGGGCCCTGGGATCACGACCTGAGCCGAAGGCAGACAGACACTCGACTAACTGAGCCACCCAGGTGCCCTCAGAGGTTTCTTCTTGTCACCTTCGCAGCCAGACATGGTGACGGTCACCCCTTCCCCACACCCTGTCCTGGGAAGCCTGTTTAACCAACACCCCCGATGATTTCAAAGTACAAAGTTCTAGTATCACTGCCATAGATTTTTCAAAGACAACATTTTAAAAGTGCAAAGTAAGTGAAATCTGCTGGGTGAAACACTCTGAAAGGGAAGGTAGCTCTGAAGGTTAGGAAGTGCCTAGAAATGCATTACTGGCCCTGATCTTAATGAGGAGGAAAAGGAGGGAAGGCCCTGTAAGTTTCCTTTGCTTTCCTTTGCTCCTTTGACTTCCAGTCAGGAGTATTCTGTAACATTGTGATTTAGAAGGGAATAGATCCACTTTTTAAACTACACATAATAGAGGACACACAAAAAAAGTGCTTATAAAGTAGGTGTCATAGACTTGTAAGAATAGGGGCAGGAAAATTAACAACACTACCTCCCACCTTCACCCCCAGACAAGCTTCAATTTGCTAAAATAACGGCAGAAAAGGGTGGGAGGCATAGCTTGACTCTCTTCTGAACTATTTGTTTTCCTTTTTCTCATTTGTTTATAAAAATTTAACTGCATGTGACTTCATTGTGCCGAGTACAACTCTGGAGCTGGGAATGCAGTGCGGCAGGAGGCCTGCTCCCATTGCTGAAGACAAAGAGTTCAGCACTCATACCCATCCAGGGATGGGGTTTAGGAGAGGAACACGTATAATGTAAGAAAAGCACAAAGCAAGGGTTGTGAACAGAAAAGGAATCGGGAGAGAAGGGTGGATTTTTTTTCTGTTGCTAAAACAGCTGAAAAACATGGATTCTGAAGAAGAGTAGGAAATGGATGGCAATCCTAGTCAAGATTTTTTTTAAGGAACAATATATGTCTTGTGTGTAACACTATAGATATCTTACAGGTAATTAACTTCTGTCTTTTTGATGATACATTTTTAAAGAGATTGTTAAAGCAGTAATTTGTGAGCATCGTAGAGAAAGGAAGCGGTGATCAACAGCACCAGGTGTGGATTTACTAAGAACAAGTCACGTCAGACCAACCCTATTTCTTTGGTAGATTAGGGAACCAGGGTAGATTTGGGGTTGAGTGGGTGGTAGGAAAGCGGAAATAATGGAGGTGGATTCACAGAAATCTTTGTTTTTGAAAAATATATATATTGAGTGTCTGCTTAGATCAGATGTTTGCTAGGCAACTACACTCACACTTTTGTATTTGATCATCACAGCAAGCCCATTAAGAAAATCTTGTCTTCCTGAAAACCAACGACAACATAAGACTCAGGCTCTGCAAGCTCGACACTGAAGGAGAGGGTTGGTGGGATGGAAATACCTCGGTGGAGCCCGTTTGCCCACCCGTGAGGTCCCCGAGGCTGATCCTAGAGATTCACTTCCTTCCTATGGTTCCTCCCATTTGTGTACTGGCTCAAGGGTTAACAGAAGACTTTAACCCTAATACCCTTTAGCAAAACTGTAAATGGGCTGGAAGCCATAAACAAGATTTTAGGAAGGATGGAGGGTAACAAAATGGAAATAAACGTAAAAAGGATTTGAAACCAGATAATCCAGTTTACAAAATAAGGTTTTCAGTTTATAACACACTGCAGAGATTAGGACTTCCTCTCACTACTAGATTACCTGTTTTAAATGACTCTTTTCAGCAGGTCACTGTGCATTTTCAGTGATTCTTCTTTGCCTCCAGACATACACTTAAGCTATGAACTGTTATAACCTCCCTTTTAGAACCTCATCCACACTGTGAGCTTTTTTACCTTTCCTACTCAGAGGCTTCAGAATATGCTATTTGTTTTGCCTCTTTGCTCAAACCATTCTTCGAAGCCTGTTCTCCCTCAGCACTCTTTTCTGTCTGCCCAAAATTGTTTTATTCAGGGCGTTGTGGTTTGAAGTACCAGATTCAATTAAGCTAGCTCAAGTAAAAGGTTCTCTTAGAGTAATATGACATGTGATTTCTCGGAAACAGGACGCAACATACTCTTGAGCCTTCTATCAGTTGTGAATACTTGAGGCTTAAGCAATTGTTTTTTGCTCACATAAGAAGAAATCTGGAGGTAGCTAGTTGCTGACTGTTTTAGTGGCTCAACATTATATTCCAAAGACCAGTGGCACTACTCTTCTTGGCCTTTTCCTCATGATCACAAGATGGCTGCTTAGCTCTAAATATTATGTCCATGTTCAAAGAAGGTGGAAAAAGAAGGGAAGGGAAACCAGTCTTCACCTTTGGTCAAGAGAGCAAAAACTTTCACAGAAATCTGTCAAGAGATTTCTGTGTATATTACATTTATAAGAACTCTGCAATCTAGCTGCTCATAAAGGAAGTGAAATCGCAAGCCACAAGTGATTGCTATTGAGACTATATAAAGAACTTCTCCACTGATAAAAATAAGATAAACAACCCAATGGAAAAATATGCCAAAGACAGGCCATTGACAGAAGAAGAAACATTTTTGGTGAGTAAATTGAGAGAAAGATGCCCAATCACATTAGTGATCGGGGAAATCCAATTATGATTATATTGTGATAACTACCCATCATGATGGCATATTACAACCATGAAATTAGCAAAAATTTAGACATCTCAAAAATAACGTGTTGATAAAAATGTGGGGTTGTCTCCACTGCTAGTGTGGGTGAGGTAAACCAGTACAACCAGCTGGGAGTACAACCTGGGATTATCTAGTGAAGTTGGCTGTGTGCATATGCCATGATGTAGCAGCTCCGCAACGAGCATGGCCACACAGGAGACATGCATACCAGTGTTCCCACAGCAAAAATGGAACTAACCCAGATGCCCATCATCAGAAGAATGTATAAGGCATACATTCATTTAATAGACCTGCAATTATTGCAGCAACACAAATGAATACAAGAAATATTGGGGCGCCTGGGTGGCTCAGATGGTTAAGCGTCTGCCTTCAGCTCAGGTCATGATCCCAGGGTCCTGGGATCGAGCCCCACATCGGGCTCCTGGCTCAGCGAGGAGCCTGCTTCTCCCTCTGCCTCTGCCTTTCTCCCTGCTCATGCTTTCTCTCTCTCTCTGTATCTCTGTGCCTCAAATGAATAAATAAAATCTTAAAAAAAAAAAAAAGAAATATTGTTTCTTTTTAAATATTTTATTTATTTGAGAGAGTGAGAGAGCAAGAGAGAGCACAAGCAGGCAGAGCAGTAGGCAGAAGGAGAGGGAGAAGCAGGTTCCCCACTGAACAGAGACACCACCCCCCCAACGCAGGGGATGTCAGGATCCTGGGATCATGACCTGAACCAAAGGCAGACGCTTAACCGACAGCCACCTGGGTGCCCCAAGAAATACTACTTCGAGTGGGGAAAAAAAAAAAAATCAAAGGCAGACTACATATATTGCATAATGTTTTTAAAAGCTAAAAACAAGAAGGTTAAACAATATATATTTTTTAGAGATATATACATATATGGTTATATGTTTTTCCACAGAGAAATAACAAAGCAAGGAAAAGATAAAGACAAAATTCCAGATAGTGGTTACCTCTCCCGAAGGAGGGATATGGGTTAGGACACACAGGTAAACTCAGTGATACTACAGTATTCTAGGTATTAAATTGAGTGGTGGATTAATAGTTGCTCATTTTATTATTATGCTTCATAACTTATATTTCATATATGTATATTTCAAATATTACATAACAAGAAACAAGAAAAAGTAGCTTTGGTAAGAAGTGTTAAAAGGATTATAAGATATCATATTGTGGGGCGCCTGGGTGGCTCAGTTGGTTGAGCGACTGCCTTCGCCTCAGGTCATGATCCTGGAGTCCTGGGATTGAGTCCCGCATCGGGCTCCCTGCTCAGCAGGGAGTCTGCTTCTCCCTCTGACCCTCCTACCTCTCATGCTCTCTGTCTCTCATTCTCTCTCTCGCAAATAAATAAAATCTTAAAAAAAAAAAAAAGATATCATATTGTAAAAACTTTTTTGGGGGGAGGCACATGCTCTGGGTAATGAGACATTTCCACTTTTAATTGTTTTCATTTTACAGTGATATTTGAGTATAGTAAAAACTGTATTTGTTTCAGTTCATGTGGGAAGAAAGAACATAAGCACATACAAACACAAGTACTGTAGTTGAATTTATTCTTACTACCTTGCAGCAACTTTGTGAAATAAAGTAGTTGAGACAAGAAGCACTATTTGAACAGAGAGAGGGAGACTTAATAATATTATGTTAAAGAACAGTGCAAGTAGAGGAGTAGGGACAGAAGTGAGAATACAGAAATATTTAAAGAGAAAGTGGAAATGGAGGAGGAAGATTATAGTCTCCTTTTAAAAATGCTTAGTACTGAAAGAAAAGATTAGTTTCTGTCTCCTTGAGGGAATCTTCAGGACTACTCTTCCCAAACCCACTGTGCTTTGCTTTTGTTTAATGCCTGTATTATAGAAAGAAACATGCAGGCCCAAGGACAAACATTGGTAACCATTTAAGAAAGTTTCTGGGGGGAAAATAAAACCTCTGAGGTTTCATGCCTACTCGAGGGACACACCAGTAGCTATCCCCAACGGGGTGTTAACAGTGACATTATTCAATCAGGGTTTCCTTTTTATTATCTTCACTATCATTTCAAGGTCATTTAACTCATTGTCAGTTCCAAATAGTACACCAGAATCCAATCATGACAATAGATCAAAACAAATAACACTACCTCCAAAAACAAAAACTCCCACCCCAAAAGAAAGTGACATTTCTTAGTCATTCTCTCCTCAATGGAGGACTTACTCATTGCTTATAATCTGCACAAAGTACAGATCCCATTTAAAAAAGAAAGGATATGACTTAATACGTTTTAATGGACTTTGCTTTGTCGATCTATTTTTAAAGCTATTATCTGTAACTCCTCCAAAGGGCAAAAAATCTGTTAATATATTAACTGTTTTCTTTCCCTCCTAACCTAAGAAAATGTGTTCTGGTGTTGGCAGAGGGATGGGAAAGAACAATGTATCACCTCCCTATGCAGTGTTTCCAGAGCTCCCAGGCAAAACACTTACTCCTGCTTTGTGTGCCTTCTGTACACCAACACACTTCTGTCACAATATTCATTTAATTACACACCAGTCTTCCTGATGGGGCAGTAGGCTCCTAGAGGGCAGAGATCCTTTCTTGCTCATTTTAGTGTCTTTATAGTGTGCACTGAGTTTGATGTATATTGAGGGACTCAACAAATGCTGAATGAATGAATGAGTGAATAAAAAAACATTAATCAATAGGGTTTTTTGAATGTTTACTTTTGAAAAGGCATTTTAAAAGTAAATGTTTATTTCAAAGCTGTTTAAATAAAGCACTGTCCCTAGACTATGCCCAGCACATAGTCACAATAAATACTTTTTGAATGAATACCAAATACTTAGATATCACAAGTAATTTCAATTTATTTTGGCCTTGCACTCTGGGGGCCTTGTAACTCTGGAAGTAAAGGAAGCCATATAAACAATGGCACATCTTTCTCAGTTATAAATTGTTTAAAACTTTTAAAAGATATTCCAAAAAAGGTGAAATACAAAATTTACAATTTTTTTTTTTAAAGATTTTATTTATTCATTTGAGAGAGAGAAAGCACAAGCAGGGGGAGAGGCAGGGAGAGAGGGAGAAACAGACTCCCCGCTGAGCAGGGAGCCTGATGCAGGACTTGATTCCAGGACCTTGGGATCATTACCTGACTTGAAGGCAGCCGCTTAACCATCTGAGCCACCCAAGCACCCAAAATTTACATTCTTCTTAAAGAAAAACCTGCTTTATCGAATACGTTTTTGCTTGTGGGGTATAACTTGGGGCTCTATCTTTAGAATCTTTAATGGAAGTGTTATCTCTCCATTAGTTTTAGGGGCATCTGGCAGGAAAAGTCTGAGAAGTAGTAGGCACAGTTTTCGATTTTTATCTTACATCTTGTATAAGAAGATATGAATAAAAAAAAGAAGCTATGAATAAGGAGAAAACATACCAGTTGTTAACATCTATAGAGGTTTTAACCTTTTATAAAATTTTGATATTTTTTTCCAGGCTTCACCACTTTTTTTTTTTTTTAACTGGCTCCACACCCAGCATGGAGCCCAAGGTGGGGCTTGAACTCAGGACTCAGATCTAGACCTGAGCTCGGATCAAGAGTCAGATAGTTAATGGACTGAGCCACCCAGGTGTCCCCAGGCTACACCACTTTTTGACCACAACACAGAGCAGGGATTATCATCCTGATTTTACAGATTAGGAAACTGAGATTGCTAAATCTCTGGTAGGGTCCTCCTAGAACACGGGGTGAAAGGGTTGACACTCGTTAAAATGGTGAGGAAGACTACTGCTATTTGGGGTCAAAATTTTTGCAATAGGAGAAAGAAATTGTGCTTCATTTTGAGTATAGTAAAGACAGCTGGGAATTTATAGCCAACAAACAAGCAGAGAGAGGGGGTCAGTGGATGGAAAATTACTATGAAGAAACAGAAAGGCAGGCCAAAGGTGGCGAATAAGGAATTTGATCACGTATCAAAGGCATCAGACATCAAGGAGCGGGATGACTTAGCAGGATTCGTACTAATACTGGGTTCAGCCGGGCCACACTTCAAGGCCTAGGTCGAAGCCCAAGCAAGTAGAAGGCTCACAGGAGCCTCAGTAACGCTTGGTCAAGTCTTCGTCACTGCCTGTCTCGGACCTCTGTAGTATCTGAACCGCATGGATGAGGATGGCCGGCAGAGAGCCGGCGCTCTGGGATCGTAGGTCCAGAACCCAGCTCTCCCTCCCGGCATCAATAACCCCCGGCCAGGGCTAACGAGACCTCCTCCTGCGACCACCGCAGAAACGCCGGTCGGAGCGACGCCCCTTGCCTCGCACCCGAGGCGCCCCCAACGTCTGCCAGGCCGCAGTGCATCCCACTCCAGAGGCGGGCTCCGCAGGTCGGGCGGGGCGGGGCCGGCGGCGCTGATTGGCCAGAACTCTCGGGCTTGGGGTTCCCGGCCCCGCCCCGCCGCCCCATTACTGGCCGCCTAGGCTTCGCCGCGCTCCCTTCAGCCAGCGAGGCCGCGCGCTGGCGTGTCCCGCGCTGTGCCGCGGGAGGGGCCGAGCCCATGTTCCTCCTCCCTACCGGTCCCATCCTTAAAGCACGAGTTCCGACGCCCCGCCTGTTGGGAGCGGGCGCCGGGATCGGGACAGCGAGCCGCCGGGGCAGGCCAGGGCCTACCGAGGAGGGCCCGAGACCACGGAGCCGCCGCGGCTGGCACGCGAGCGTCTCGGTGTGTGGGAGCTGCGAGGGCAGGGGTCCCGGGCGCCATTGCTGGCCGTCAGAGAGCCGCCTGGACCTCGTCTGCCCTCAGCGGCGCTTCTCCGGGCGAGAGGAGGCATAGCTTGGGGCCGTCGCCCCCCCCCCCCCCCCGCCCGGTGTCGTGAATTGTGTGCCTCATCTACCGCCCGCGTCGGGCCGCCGGGGCCGAGACGATGTTTGACAAGACGCGGCTGCCGTACGTGGCCCTTGATGTGCTCTGCGTGTTGCTGGGTACGTACGTGCCGCCGGCCCGAGGGGCGTGTGCGCGCGAGCCCGGGGTGCGGAGTCCCGGTGGGTACGGGCGTGTGTCTTCTGGGAGGGGACTCGCGGAGAGCTGCGGACGGGCGTGGGGGCGGTGTGTGTGCGCCTGACGGGCGCGCCTTTGCAGGGAGAGACTCGGGGGGCGGCTTCGCAGCCCGGGGATCCCGCTTTGCAGCCTGCACCCCCGGCCCCCGCGTGGTCCCCTCTGTCTGTCTGTCCCCGCCGGTGTGCTGAGCCCAGCTCTGCTTGGACGCTGTTCACGCCTCTGCGCTCCGTCCCTTGCTCCTGTCCTCTGTCTCCCGTTCCACTCCCAACAGAGCGGGGTGGGCTCCTCCCCTCTCTGCTGTAGGGAAACCCGGTCACTGGCTTGTCAGGTTCAGTAGCGACACGGGAGGTTTGATTCCCTGGGGATTTTCAGTAACAGGCGCCAGTGCCTGATTTATCTTACTTGTGGGAAGCAGTTTAATTTTTCATCTTTAAAAGGCTAGAACGTTCCTAATTAGAAGGTGTTACCCGGTTGTAAATTGTCAGGTTGCAAGTGGGTGTGAGGATGCCAGGTTTCTGCCTATAGGTCTGAAGCAGCTTGCCTTTTCGGGTGTGTGTGTTTGGGTGTGTGTGCGCGCGCGCGCGTGCTCCAGACCTGTTTGCTTCTCTGTGCAGACCTTGCCATGGTGTAGCTTTCCATCTCCAGTGACAGCCCACAAGGAGCGCTAGACATCTTTGGCTGCAGCAGCTTTGGCGTTGTCTTCCTCATGGAAGAGTTCATTTCTGGGGCTTCTGGTTGCCAGTTGCTTCTTTCTTTTGACAAGAAAGAATTGAAGTCACCTGGATAAGGGATAGGCGTTGGAAGGAAACTTTCACTTTTTTTTTTTTTTTTAAAGATTTTATTTATTTATTTAATTGACAGAGACAGCTTGAGGGGGAACACAAGCAGGGGGAGTGGGAGAGCGAGAAGCAGGCTTCCCGCCGAGCAGGGAGCCCGATGTGGGACTCGATCCCAGGGCCCTGGGATCATGACCTGAGCCGAAGGCAGACGCTTAACGACTGAACCACCCAGGCGCCCAACTTTCACCTTTTTAATATGTGTTTTGTAAAGCAGTATTTTGCGAACTATTTAGACGTTATATGTATGTGTGTGTGTATATGTGTGTGTGTGTGTGTATATATATATATATATATATATATGATCTGATTGAGGTTTGGGTAGCCCTAGTCAAGTATGGAAGTAAAGTAATGGTACTGGCAAGTTCTTTGGCTGGGGGATCTGTGACTTGAGAATCCTAGGTGCAGGTGTGCATAATGGCTTTTCACTGATAAATTCCCCGGGTTTGAATCTCGTATTCCACTTTCCTGCCTCATACCTGACCACTTAGGCGCTTGCAATCTTGCTCAATTCTTTTTTTTTTTTAATTCATGAGAGACAGAGAGAGAGGTAGAGGAGAAGCAGGCACCCAAGGAGCAGGGAGCCCGATGCGGGACTCGATCCCAGGACGCCGGGATCATGACCTGAGCCTAAGGCAGACGCTTAACCATCTGAGCCACTCAGGCGCCCCCCCCCCTTTTTTTTAATTCATGAGAGACAGAGGCAGAGGGAGAAGCAGGCTCTCAAGGAGCAGGGAGCCCGAATTCTTGCTCAATTCTTAAAAATTCTTTTACCTCTTCTTTGAGGTAAAATCCCTTTTTATTATTTATGAAATATCTTTATTGTTGACCAGGACACTTCCTGTAGAGCTCCACAGTGAATTCTTGGAGTTAAGTGTAGGAAAGCGAAACAACGTTTTGGAACGCTATTGAAACGCAAGGAATTCTTTCAGATGTCAAGACATACTAATAACTACATTAACTATATGGAAATTTATTGATTTACAATGAAAGGATTATCTTTGGAAAGATGTTAAATTTTATTTTAGTTTTAGATTTGTTTTTTAATTCCAGTGTAGTTAGAAAACTGTTATGTTAGTTTCAGGTGTGCAGTAGAGTGACTCAACAATTCTATATATGACTCCGTGCTCATCAAAATAAGTGTACTCTTAATCCCCTTCACCTGCTTCACCCATTTCCCCACCCACCGCCCCTCTGGTAAGATGTAAAATTTTTAAATGTACTTTTAACTCCTACTCACTGTCAGTAGGGCTTTGTTAAGCTTCATTTATGTTTTAGAGAAGGGAGAGGAAAATGTTTGGTCAGAAGTAATTTTACTAATTCTAATATATTGGATTGTACCCTGTCATTGCTGCACTCTTAGAATTATGTATTAACTTCCTGTTCTCCTACCTTGTGAGAGTTATTAATTTATAAAACAAATGTCAAGTTTTTTCTGTGAGCCAAGCACTGTACTAGGACAAATGAAACCTAATACTGTTTTAAGGTAGCTAAAGCTAATATTAATAACCACAAAGTCATAAGGTAGACCTATATTTTGTTTGTATGTTTTAAAATTTATAATGGAGAAACCTGTATGCAGTACAGTTTTATAAATTGTAAGTTCTTATCGGTGTTTTCAGCATGATGCAAATAGCACATAATTGTACTATAGAGGTAAGAATAATTTTATTGCTACATTGCTACATTGACCTGACAGTTGCAGGATTTATGATGGCTCTCAAAAAGATAAAATTGTGTTTTTGATTTAAATGTCTTCGATGGTTTTGGAAAAACTTGTTTGGGGACTTAGGGATTAAGTATGTTTTAGAAAAAGATACCTCATCTATTTGAAACATGTTTTATCTGTTACTGTATTACTCACAATTCTTTTAAAGTTATTCAGAAGATTTTTATGATGGGCCCAGAATTCCCTTTTCCCAAATAGAAAATGAAGTACTGACTTATTTTAATTTGGTATATAGGATGACATTAGATTTAACAATATCAATTCTCCATTACAAACAGCAATGGAAGAGAACAGTGGGGGAGGATATAAAAAAACTTTTTCATGCTGAGTTTTGGAAGGCAATACATTTTGATAGCAAATTCACCTTTTTATTGGAGTGTAAGGGTTATTTTATTTAATTTTATTTATTTTTTTTAAAGATTTTATTTATTTGACAGAGCACAAGCAGAGGGAGGAGAGGGAGAAGCAGGCTCCCTGCTGAGCAAGGAGCCCGATGTGGGACTCGATCCCAGGATGCTGGGATCATGACCCGGGCCGAAGGCAGCCGCTTAACCGACTGAGCCACCCAGGCGTCCCTGTAAGGGTTATTTTAAAATTGGTTTTTATTCACTTTACTGACAGCAGGAGATTGACAGCCTAAAATTAGGGGTTATCAACTTGGCATTAACTTTATTCTTTTTCTGTGGATAATATGCAGGTAAGAGTTAACTACACCAACAAAAAGATGATTAAGCACTTCTTAAGTACAGGGTTATGTGAAAGTGATTCATAATTACAACGTGAATATGTTCCAGGTTCTGTTAATGACCACCCCAACATCATACAGTGTATCCATTTTAATATGATGATGTTACATGATTGTGTTACATGACTACTTTAAAATTTTATGGAGTGTGATGTCTGTTGAAGTGATCATTAAATGTGTGTGTGTGTATATGTACATGTACATTTGTACCCCTTGGTCGTCTTTATCACTGTAAAACATCACTTCCTCCATCTGATAATACCCAAATGATTAGTTCCTTCAGTGGATGTGGTAAGTTCTTGGAAAAAGAGTCAGAATTTTGAGAGATGGTATGTATTTGAAATGGAGCATAGTCTTGACATCTTTCTCTGGCTCTTTTGATGATGAGTTCTATCATTGTAGAAAAGGCGAGTTATAAGCATCTGAGCACACAAGAAAAGTTGCTCTATAGGGAATGATAGCAGGCTGGTGTGAAATGAGCAATGTTTTTGCCCAGTGTGTTAAATGGTGTCCTGAATAAAACTTACTAGTGTTTAATTACTGAGAGTCATTCCAGATTTTATCCAAAATGGCTTAAGGCTGCCAGGTAGTGGACACCGAGTCCACTGATGGATTCAGTGCACATTGATTGAAGGCTGATTCTGCCAAGTCCATGTTAGGTGCTAGGGATACAAAGATGAGTAAGGCAATCCTTGCCCTAAAGGAGATTAGGGTCTAATGAAGAACAAACAAACATGTTATATTACATCATGATAAGCGTAATAATGGAGGTATGGAATAAGTGCCCTTTGAGTACAGAGAAGGGAGTTGTCTTAGACCTGATCCATTATAAATAAATGGTTTGTTTGTTTATCCTTAGTGATGCAGAAGTGACAAAAGTTTCCTGGAATATTTCTTAGACTCTTTTTTTTTTTCCTCCCCAACTTGATGCAAGGCAGTAGGGACCCAAGTAAGTTTATGACTTTTTTGTAGACCATCCTGTGGTGTCTAGAAGGTGTAACTGGCAAAAACTTTTTATGTGCTTGTGTTTTGCTGTGTGTCAGTCATTTAGAATACCTTTTTGGCCTTCATATTCTCCTTTTGCCCCTCCAGCTTTGTTCTCCACCTTGCTCTGTGCTCTGGGAAGCAGGCAAATTATATGGGCTCTATCAACTGACCTCTTGCTTTATGGTTTCTGTTTGGCTTTGGCTGGTGGTACATCAGTAGGAGGCCTGGAAGAGCCAGTTCTTTCCTGCTGGATTTGTGTTGCTAGAGCTGTTCTGTGGTTTGTGAGTAGGTCACAGCTTCTTTTCAATCGCCCTCTCTGCCAGTCAGCTCCAATTACAGATCTTTCTGGGTTCTGGTAACCCCTTAGTTGCCCCTTTAGGCCTAATGATGATAATGGCCTCCTGATGTTGGTAGCTTGGGAGTATTCCACCATCCTTTGCTACTTTCCCTAAATCTTGCCTCTACTTACAAAGATGGTTCCTTCATTAAATTCTCTTGAATACCTTTTTTGACTGTTTTTGTGGTTTGTTTGTTTTTGGTTGGGACCCTACTAATGACATTCATACGTGTCCCAAACAGATTTGAGGTAGCTTCCCTTTCTGCACTGAACACCATTCACAGCTGCTCATTATAGCAGGTGCAAACAGAAGCTCATGGGCTCTCTTCTTAGAAGAGAGGTTGGTCATAGTTTCCTTAGCAAGCTCCAAATGTGGTATCACCATTATGCCAAATCAGAGTCAATAGATTAAGAATAAAATCTGGCAGCAAAAAACTGGCAACCAATAGTAGGTGTTTGTAGAATCCCTGTTACTTGTTCTTCCTCAGTACTTATCTCAAATACTGATACCATATGTTGTTGCCATGATACTGACATCATCCTACCCCTTAAGTATTACTCCTGAGGAGTGGTCCCTTTCCTGTCTCTCAATTTGGACCTGTTTCTCAGGGAAGAAACAATCAAGTATTCAGTGAAAGATTCTCACTTGCTAAATAGTCTGCAGCATTTTGTGCCTTCCCTTTTTTCCTAACGTTTATTTGTTCATTCATTCATTATTGAACATGTATTTGTTTAGTATCTGGTAGGTGCTTGGCATTGTATTGGATGCTGAAGATAAAAATAAGTAAATCAATACATAAATTGGACATAATGCTTATCCTGATTGCTAGCCATTTCAACCTCCATTAACTTTTATTAAGCAAACTTCTTTTGCTTCTGATGAAAGTTTACTGTGTTTATCTCTTTTTTATATAACTTTTCTCTTTCCTCCAAGCCACAGTGAGAGGGAAGGGATCTCAGAAAATGAACAAAAATGTGTTAAGCTGGCATATCCTTGGGTTAGACTGGGGTCCTGTTGCAGGCTTTTTCGAAACCTTTGGCCAGTTTTGAATAAAAGCAGAGGCCTGGAAGAAGATACTACTGTTTGGCTCCAGTTGGCTTTATACACTTGAGTTTTGTTTTGTTTTGGTTTTTTTTTTTAAAGATTTTATTTATTTATTTGAGAGAGAGAGAATGAGAGACAGAAAGCATGAGAGGGAGGAGGGTCAGAGGGAGAAGCAGACTCCCCGCCGAGCAGGGAGCCCGATGTGGGACCCGATCCTGGGACTCCAGGATCATGACCTGAGCCGAAGGCAGTTGCTTAACCAACTGAGCCACCCAGGCGCCCTATACACTTGAGTTTTAACTTAAACTTACCTTGCTTGGAATAAGGTATGGAAATGTTCAGAGAATGTTCTTCTCTATAGATTTTATGAAATGTAAATTCTTCCTTTATATTCAGTTTGAATTACATCCTCTTGGAACCTCATGGACATGCTGTGGATCTTGATTAATCTTTTTCTTGTTTAATCATTTTTGGCTGAGCTCTACCAAAGTTTCCTATCTGCTCAGCTTGGGGAGTTATTCTGATTCTTGTGGATAAGAAATTGAAGTTTAAATTGTTGTTATTGACCCTATTAAAGAAGTTGGAAGAAAGTCACTAAACTCTCAGATTTTAAGTAACCCAGTTAAAATGTAGCTTACACTTTATGGAAAGGAATTTGGAATGTTAATTGTCCACTTCCTCCTAATTTAGGTGACTTAATTCAGCATTTGGTTTAGAAGTACACAATCCATGTAATAAGCTAGTTAGGGATTATATAGACACTGTTTTGTCTCTCTTACTGTCTTTTTAGAAAGCACTCACCATTCAGATAGTATGAACAGTGGTTACAAGTAGCTTTCTTCTTCCAGCCTTCTTATTTACTTACCTTATTTTTCATTTTTACAGTTTTTTTCCTTCTCTCTTCTCTTCCTCCTTTTATTCTTCCCTTCAGCCTGCTTGCTGTCTAGGTTTAAAACCCAGATGGCTTAAACAGAGTTGTTGTTTTGTTTTGGCCTGAAACTAGCCTAATGGGAGTTTGGGAATGACTTTTTCTTTATAAACTATAAGTTTTTCTTTTTCTTTAAAATAATAGAGAGGTAACATAGTCTAGTGATGGACTCTTGATCTAAATTGCTTAGGTTCACATTTCACTTCCTCTTTACTAGCTGTGTGACCTTGGGCAATTTTCTTCTTTGTGCCTCTTTTCCTAATAAAAGTACCTACTTTATATGGTTGTTGTGAGGCTTAAGTGAGTCAGTATGTAAAGAGCTTAGAACAGTGCCTTGAACTTAATGTACATATGTTTGTCAAATAAAATTAATCCTCTCTAATCCTACCAACTGTAACATAATTTTAGTAGAAATAACATAAACTAGTTTTGTGTTAGGTACAAAAACACTCACAAACTTTGAAATGTTTCCCATGAATACTCATGGAATGTCTTTGAAGCTTATAGACCATCTTGAAATAGTAGTGTTGTATCAGTCATGTATAAAAACCACATATATGATCTCCAAGTAGTGGTAATCCCAGCAGTGGAGGAAATTGATCTGGGTAGGTCTGTGTTGGAGAGTAATTAAACAAATGGAAAAACTTTATACATTCATAAATCCTGAATTTCAGCTTAATCAAGAAAATGGAGTTAGCTGTACTCTGTGTCACCCTCACTATTTTTATTGCCCAGGCCATGGAAATGGTCACTCCTCGTATAAAAAGTGGACTTCATTTAAAAAAATTTTTTGAATGACCTTAATTGTACATCCTCATTTGTGTAAATTCTGTTATTTGAATTCTCTGCAATTAAGTGGACTGCAAACAAAAAACTGTTGTGTAATACTTCTCCATATCCTCTTTTTCCTCTACTCTTGCTTTTTTCAACCAGATATTATTTCGATATATCTTAATCTGAAATTGTTTTTTTGGGTGTGTGTGTCCAGTGCTAGATTTTTTAAATATTTGATTTTGAATTATCTTTATTTATTGAGCACGCATTATGTGTTTAATACAATGTTAGGAGCTATAAATATCACTGTGAAAAAGATAATGTCTTTAGTCTTTAAGACAATTACAGATGTTTGTAAATGCCACAAAAAAATTAAAACAAGGTTAGAAGAGAGTGAGATGGGGCGCCTGGGTGGCTCAGTCGTTAAGCGTCTGCCTTCGGATCAGGTCATGATCCCAGGGTCCTGGGATCGAGCCCCACATCGGGCTCCCTGCTCTGAGGGAAGCCTGCTTCTCCCTCTCCCACTCCCCCTGCTTGTGTTCCTGCTCTCCCTATGTCTCTCTCTGTCAAATAAATAAATAAAATCTTTAAAAAAAAAAAAAAGAGAGTGAGATGGTGGAGGGTGGCAATCTCAAGGAAGGATTCTCTGAGGAGGTGGTATTTGAATTGGCTGTGGAGGAACTGGAAGAAGTTGATTCTAGGTTTAGGGAAGAGCAGGTGTTAAGGGCCAAACAGCAAAGAGGAATTTGTAACAGGAATTGTAACATTTGTAACAGTGTGACTGGAATATAATATGCAGCCATGGCATTTGTAATAGTGAATTTTGTAACTTACTTCTAAATGTCAAAGTCGATAATAATAACTGACAGTTGTTTAGTGCTTACTAGGCCCAGTATGGCCTGTAAAGTATCTTTTTTTTTTTTTTAAAGATTTTATTTATTTGTTTGACAGAGACACAGTTAGAGAGGGAACATAAGCAGGGGGAGTGGGAGGGGGAGAAGCAGGCTTCCCGCTGAGCAGGGAGCCGGATGCTGGGCTCGATCCCAGGACCCTGAGATCATGACCGAGCCGAAGGCAGCCGCTTAACAACTGAGCCACCCAGGCGCCCCAGCCTGTAAAGTATCTTTTTTTTTTTTTTTAAATATTTTTTTAATTTATTTGACAGAGAGAGACACAGTGAGAGTGGGAACACAAGCAGGGGGAGTGGGAGAGGGAGAAGCAGGCTTCGCACTGAGCAGGGAGCCTGATGCGGGGCTCTATCCCAGGACCCTGGAACCATGACCTGAGCCGAAGGCAGACGCTTAACGACTGAGCCACTCAGGTGCCCCCCTGTAAAGTATCTTAACAACTTGATCAGGGAGGGTAGCTTGGTCATCTCCATTCTGTAGGTCATAGAACTGAAGGCTAAAGTAATTGGGAGACTCTCCTAATGGAACCTAGCTAAGAAGTGGTATAGTCAGGAATTGGGAAATGCATTTTTAAGGATTATAAATTTTGAATGTGGATTCACTGGTCCAGATTTAGGAAAGGTGCCAATAAATGGAGAGGTTGAGGAAGGAGAGGTTAGGGGATTAGCTGACTCTAAAAACAATCATTATTTTTAGGTAGCCTAATTGTTTTATGACTATCTGAATTCTGTATGATGTGACTTCAGAGTCTATTTCTTTTCTTTTTTTTTTCTTTTTAAAGATTTATTCATTTGAGAGAGCGAGAATGAGAGAGAGTGTACATGAGAGGGTGGAAGGTCAGAGGGAGAAGCAGGCTCCTCCCCGAGCAGGGAGCCCAATGCCGGACTCGATCCCAGGACTCCAGGATCATGACCTGAGCCGAAGGCAGTTGCTTAACCAACTGAGCCACCCAGGCGCCCCAGAGTCTATTTCTACTTATGATATTTTGAGCATGTGCCTGCTGTCCAAAGGAGGCAATTTAATTTTTCATAACTCAAACTCCTCATTACTGCTAAGAGTTTGCCAGGAGAGTATATCATACTGGAAGATGTAACTAATTTGCCCTGTTTGGTAACATACCCACAGATTTTTTTTTTCAGATAGCGTTGTCTTGGGCATTTCTATACAGGAAAGGAAGACCTTTGTCCTTCACTGTATTTCGTGTGAGTCATGTGTTATAGAGTTCAGAGTCACCTTTGGTAACTCATTCCAGCAGATGTAGTTAGAATCTCATGGTTTAGTTCTCAGTTGTCATTGCTTGGAAATGTTTCCTGAGTCTTTTTTCGGGGTGGGGTGCCTAGGAAAATGACATATAGGAAATGTGTACTGGATGAGCTCTTGAGTTAATTGGCAGCTTGTTAAGCCAGGTTCTGCCTTGCCTTTTGGTACATTTACATCAGCACTGAGAGAGATGGGTTGGCTGCTTAGGTGCTCTAGGGGTAAATGAGGAAAAGCAAACCATCATTCACTGGATACCTAAATGAGCCTTTGGTAAATGTCTTACATAAACTCATGCAATCATCACAAAACTCTGAGGTGTTAGCTTCATTTTATGTCATAGCACTGGAAAACAAAAATGGGTAGAAAAATAAAACAAAAAAAATAAAACAAAAATAAAACAAAAAAAATAAAAACAAAACTCAAATAGCTCTTGCTTACTGTGGAAGACAGACTCGTAAGAAACAGTGACAATACTGTATGGTAAGTTGAGTGCTGATAGGTCCCAGCTTTGAAGTTACTGAGAGTGAGTGAGACAGGGTCTCCATCCTGGAAGAGGTACACAGAGCCTTGTAAATGGAGATCGGTAGGTATTTTAATGAAGTCTATTATATTTCAAAATGATTTCTCCTGAGATGATTGCTTTTACTTTCTAGCAGAGATAACGTATACCTTTGGGAACATTACTTTTAGTTAGTGCTAAATTCTATAAATAATCCTGTAGACAGTTTAGGCCCCACCTGTATTACCGGGTGAAGACACAGGAGGAGGGTGCTTAGAAAGTGTGTGGCACATGGTAAGCATTCAGATGTTTGCAACATGAATGTATAGGCAGTGTATTTAAGTCAGCCGCTCCTCCAGGGTTTGAGTTTTAGCTCCATCTATTACTAACTCTATGATGTTGGGCAGGTCGCTTCAACTCTGTGAGTTTCGTCATCTAATGAGGAAAAAGATGTTAATAGTGCATTCCTCATATTGCTGTGAAATTAGATGAGATAATGTATGAGACAATGTATATGAAGTGTTTAGCATAGTGAAGTGTTTAGTATAGTTCTGGCCCGTGCTGTTATCATTATTAAATTAATAAACCAATTTAGTACCACTGACACAGTCTGTTATTCAAATTTGATGTCACATGGTAGTGACTTTTCTTTTGGAACATTATTTAGTGTAGTTCTAGTTTCAGCTTAAAGAGCATTGAGATAGGAATCTGGTTCGTATTTCATTTTTTAGTGCCCAGATCATTTTGGGAAATGGTTGTTTTTTTTTTTTGAAAGATTTTATTTTATCTATTTGACAGAGAGAGACACAGCGAGAGAGGGAACACAAGCAGGGGGAGCGGGAGAGGGAGAAGCAGGCCCCCCCGCCGAGCAGGGAGCCTGATTGCGGGGCTCGATCCCAGGACCCCGGGATCATGACCCGAGCCGAAGGCAGCCGCTTAACGCCTGAGCCACCCAGGCGCCCCTTGGGAAATGTTTCAGTTACTTCTAACTTACTTCTTTCTGGGATCAGATACCTCAGTAAGATCTTCTGATTTTACTTCTAGGTGGACAGTATTCCCACAGCTCAGAGGCAAGGGACCCAAATGAGTGTTTGCGGATGGAGAGAAGATAGTAAAATAGAAACAGGTGTGTGCGCTAGTAATGGCCTGGCTTGGATAGTGGTAACTTCTCTTAGTTCTCAGTTCCTCAAACATGAAGGTTTTAGGTCTTAAATAGAAGCTGGTCAAGAGCTAACTTGTAGTTCAGGCTGAAGGAGCTAAACATAACCTGTTCTCATCATAACTTCTTTTGATCAGTAAGAAGTTATCCTTTCTTCTTTCCACAGAGTTTAAGAAGCAGATGTATGTAGTGGTCACACCCATCTGCAGTGTTCTGGGATGGCCCCATTTTAGCTAATAGCCTTCTGCATAAAGGCAGTTTGTTAAATGTGTGACTAAATGTAATTAAAAGTCATACTTTTATGGTATTAACTTTAAAACTATTATTAAAAAAACACAATTTTTCAAGCGACATCCCGATTTAATTTGGCAAATATACTTAACATAGTTGTGCAGTGTAACAGAAGCAAGTGACATTTATATTACTTTCTTTTTCAAATGGCATAGATATGAGAAAGGAATTTCCAAATATGTATTGTTTCTGACCCAGAGGTCAAGTTGGCAAAAAGGTTTTAAATTGTGATGTTATCAAAACTTGTTAGGCAGGTTATGGGTAATATTCAACTTTATAGCTAGTGTTGGATATCTACATTAATACTAACTTTATGTACCACAATATGAATGAGATTCTAAGTGCTGCCATTGGAGATAGCCTAATTATGAACCAAATATAATAACAGGTAAATTACCTTTATGGGGATGTTTTTGCATTGACTTTCCCCCTTGCTTAGGATTTGATGTCATGGAGATTTTCCAGTGAGTGCAATTTCTTTATGTAACTAAACAGTTCAAAGTATGGTCTAGTAGTGAAAGCAGTTGGCTTGGAAGTCAAATTCTGGTTTTGCTTCTGCTACTCTCAATGATCACATGGGCAGGATCTCATGGGCTGCTTCATTTATTCATGTGTAATTTATAAAGAGAATAATACCTGCCTGCATATATCTCAGGACTGTAGTGGTAAGCAAACTTTGCTTATCAAGAAGAGTCACTTGTGGGGCGCCTGGGTGGCTCAGTCGTTGAGTGTCTGCCTTCGGCTCAGGTCACAGTCCCAGGGTCCTGGGATCGAGCCCCGCATCGGGCTCCCCGCTCGGCGGGAAGCCTGCTTCTCCCTCTCCCACTCCCCCCTGCTTGTGTTCCCTCTCTCGTTGTGCCTCTCTCTCTGTCAAATAAATAAACGAAATCTTAAAAAAAAAAAAAAAAAAAGAGTCCGTTGCTGCAGAATATATTACAGCAGTTGACACCAGTGGACTCACAAGGAAGTCCAAGAAGGAAGAGAGAGCACATAGTATACAAGGGGGTGTTTTGAGCAACTGGGACAGACCTGTAGGCGATCAATTACAAGTCTAGTCTGGCCACGAATGGTGTGAATGTTGTCAGCAGAAAGTAGGAAAAAGCTGAAAAGTGTTTAGGTAGTAGTGATGGGTCCTGATACAAAGTAACAGGCCCCCTGCTTGAGTTTTCTCTTTTGCCATACTTAGGTACACAGTTTTATCAGTGACAAAGGGGCTCAGGAAATCTTGAACTAGTTTGTTATTCCAGTATCAGTCATACTGTGAGAAATGGGGGTATGTGCTATCTTGAAAAGCCAGTGCAAAGTATAATTTGGTCAGACTGAAATTTCAGTGAAGGGAGATGTTCATTTTTTAAAAAAAAGATTAATGTTCACCTACCATTTAATTAAAAAGGGAAAGAAACCACAGTTTTAACTTAGTCTGCTTAATATCAGGAGATTATTGTATCAATAGCAGTTTGTCCTCAGTAAAGTCTGTCAAATTCTTTTGGCAAAGATCTGACACACCAAGGGAATCTCTTCTAACCTTGTCATTTGCTTGTGCTATGTTCTGTTCCATTGACCTGCTGAATAATAAACAGGTGAGAAATATTCTTTGAAATAGAGTAATTACATTATCTGAGATTGTGTTTCTGTTTTCCTCAGTACAGACTAGTTCATTAGCCAATTAATGATTGGAATGGTGAGACCTCAATGTTCCTGTGTAGCTGTAGCTGTCTGACTGATTTATTACTATGTGGGCCATTGGGATATAGATACCATTGAACAGTTAAGGATTTCATCTACTTTATAGCCATGGAAACTCAACACCAATTAAAAATATAGCAGAATTAAAATTCCATGGCCAAAGTTGTAAGAAAATCTTGACAAAATTGAGTCCTATTTAAGAGCATATTTTTTGTTTGTTAGTAACTTAAAACATACATTTAAAAGCACTGAGCTATTCAATAGTTACTGAAATTTTATTTATTTACTTAATTTTTTAAAAGATTTTATTTATTCATCTGAGATACAGAGATACCGAGAGAGAGAGAGAGGCAGAGGGAGAAGGAGAAGCAGGCTCCTTGCTGAGCCAGGAGCCCGATGTGGGGCTCAATCCCATGACCCTGGGATCATGACCTGAGCCAAAGGCAGACGCTTAACTATCTGAGCCACCCAGGTGCCCATTACTGAAATTTTAAACTCAAGTGAGCCTCTATAGCCTAAAGGCCCTGATGTGGGCTTTAGCTAAATTACTTCTTTAAAAAAATTGTTTTTAAATTTAAATTAGCCAACATTATAGTACATCATTAGTTTCAGATGTAGTGTTCAGTGATTCATCAGTTGCATAGAACACCCAGTGCTCATTGTAAATAAATAACTTCTAAGAAAAAGGGAGGCAAAAAGGAGAGTGGGGAAAAGGAAAACAAAGGAAATGAAGGAAGTAAATATTGCTGGATGGTCTGTTTTTGCCTTCTTAGAGGAGTTCAGAAGAGGATGAAGCTTCTTTGATAGAAGGGATGAGAGAATTAATCATGAGGATGTACTTCATAAAGGCCCGAGATTGCTTGCTGCCCAGTAAAGAGATTGTGGTGGAGATTCTGATTTTTCATTTGGAAAAATTTAAGGGTCACATTTATAGTGATTTAAAATTACTGAAGTAAGGAACTTGTCCTTTAGGTTGGTCAATTAATTCAACCTATGTCTAGGATTTACTAGGGAAAAAAAGTCAGATTACTGAAAAAATGCTGTGTTAGTTACCCATATTTCCTGTCTTTGGACTTTCCATGATTAAGAATGAGCTATTGGGGTGGGGGGTGCCTGGGTGGCTCAGTCATTAAGCATCTGACTCTTGATCTCAGTTCTGGTCTTGATCTCAGGGTTGTGAGTTGAAGCCAAGCCCCGCTTTGGGCCCCACACTGGGCATGGAGCCTACTTACAAAAAAAAAAAAAAGAAATACTGAGATAGGGGGACAGCATAACTTGGTTGATATATTGTGAATTGAAGTTGTATAGAGGTAGAGGAGTTTGACATTTTGAACTGTCAGATATAACAAATAATGAAACCTTACGGTTTAAGCAGGGGCTAGCCATAAGCATATTTCAGTGAGTTACCTAAATATAATTCAGGAGAAGGTGTTTATGTAATATGAGATACAGACATATTAATACTATAATAAAGGGTGTGAATCATATATGTGTATCCATCTTATCTATGCAAAGTATTATTAGCCAGAATAAGAGAGAAACAGACTGTGTTCCATTTTAAAGAGGCTAGAATGCAGGATGAGTTTACCTTGGAGTTTCAACAGAACTTTATTTTAAAAAATTTGTGTTTTACCAAGATATAAAATAATTTCCATTTATTTTTACTAATGTATAAAAGTCTTTAGAGAATTCTTTTGTATTATGGGATGCATAAAAGTTAAGTGTGTGGACACTGGAAACATACAGGTCTGAGTTTGAATTCCAGTTCTTTCACCTATAATTAGGATAAATCCCCCACGTTCACAGCTTCAGTTTCTTTATCTGAAAAGGGCTGGGTCTTTATCTGCATATTCCCTTTGGCTTATGTACATTACATAGGAGGCATTTGTTTATTCCACAAGTATTTGTCTCACATGTTGTGTGCCGCACTTTTTTTTTTTAAAGATTTTATTTATTTCTTAGAGTGAGAGAGTGTGAGAGAGAGAGCACACAAGCCGGGATAGGGACAGAGGGACAGGGAGAAACAGACTCCCCACTGAGCAGGCCCCCCGCCCCCGACTTGGGGCTGGATCCCAGGACTCTGGGATCATGACCTGAGCTGAAAGCAGACGCTTAACTGACTGAGCCACCCAGGCACCTCTATGTGCCACACTCTTAAGCAGAGGAGATTCATAGAATCACACAAATAAATAGAAAAATGAACCAGTAAGTGCTATAAAGGAGAGATATGGGTATTATGAGGGTTTATAAAAAGAGTTTTGAATAGGAGAATGTGCGATAGCTTTTTAAAATGATGACTTTGGGTATAGGATAAGTAATAGATGGATGAGGCCTGGAAAAGAATGGATTTAGGGAGATGAGTTCAAAGGCTGTTGAAATAGTCCAAGTGAGATCATGGTAGTGAGACTAAAGAGGTAATGGTGGAGATGGAGAAAGGTGGATGGATTTGAAGATTCTGGGAGGTAAAATGGAAAAGTTTTGGTGACATACTGAATGTGGGAAGTTGGGATAGCAAGGATAGTTCTGAACGTTCTGGCTTGTTTAATGGATGGATGTTGATTCCTACCAGTTACTGAGCTGCAGAGCCCTAGGAGAGAACCTGATCTGAAATAGGAAGAGGGGTCTGGAAAAGATAATGATTTTGGTTTTGGTTTACTTTTTTTTTTTTTTTAAGATTTTATTTATTTATTTGAGAGAGACAAAGATAGCGACAGAGAGCATGAGCGAGAAGAGCGAGCATGAGTGGGGAGGAGAGGGAGAAGCAGGCTCTCCGCTGATCAGGGGGATCGAGCCCAGGTGCCCCGATTCTGGTTTATGTTTAAGGTGCCTTTGAGATTTTTGAAGAGAAAGTGTCAAGTCCTTGTTTGCATAAATGGGTCTAGAGCTCAGAGGAATGGTCTGACTTTTGGGAGGGAGTCACTGACATATTAATGGTAATTGAAGTTAAGAGAATTGGTGAAATCTCGAACAGGAGTTACAAAGTGAGAAGGAGAGAAGGTTTAAGACGGAGCTTTGAGAAACCAGCTTGCAGATTGTGGGAAGAAATGGAGAACACCAAGACTGAGAGGGAACATTAAAAGCTAGGAGAATGTTTCTGGAAAGCCAAGTGAAGAGAGTGCCCCAAGGAAAGAGTGGTAACAATGTCTATATTCTCCTGAAAGGTCCAGTAAGATAAAGTCTGTAAAGTGTCCATTGGATTTAGTTACACAAAGGTCATTGATAATCTTATGTAAGGAAGCAATTTCCATACTGGAGTGGTCTGAAAAGTGGGTATTGGATGAAGAAATGGAAAATGTGGGTATTAGTAATTACTTTAAAATGTTGGGGGGACGCCTGGTTGGCTCAGTCAGTTAAGCAGCTGCCTTCGGCTCAGGTCATGATCCAAGGGTCCTGGGACTGAGTCCTGCATTGGGCTCCTTGCTCAGCGGGGAGCCTGCTTCTCCCTTTGTCCCTCCCCCTGCTTGTGCGTGCTCTCTCTCTGACAAATTCAAAAAAATATGTTTAAAAAAAAAATGTTGGACTGAGAAAGGTGAGTATAGTAGAGAAGATTCCAAACACAGGCCAGAAGAATCATTTCTGAGAATGGGAGATCAGTTAGGGCTATCAGCTGATACACTAATAGCCTAAAATAATAGGTTGTCATGGTTACCTATGATATGCCAGTTGGGGGAAGAATGATCTTGCCAGATATAGGAATATCTTTTTTTTAAAATAAATTCCCAAGTGTATGTGTGTGTGTGGTTTTTTTTTTTTTTAAGATTTTATTTATTTGACAGAGAGATAGCGAGAGCAGGAACACAAGCAGGGCAGGTGGGAGAGGGAGAAGCAGGCTTCCCGCTGAGCAGGGAGCCTGATGTGGGGCTCGATCTCAGGACCCTGGGATCATGATCAGAGCCGAAGACAGACGCTTAACGACTCAGCCACCCAGGCACCCCGTGTGTGTTTTTTACACCCAATATGGTGCATTGAACTCATGACCCTGATATCAAGAGTCACATTCCCTACCGACTGAGCCAGCCAGGCACCCCTAGGAATACCTTTTTTATATCATTGGTACTGTATAGGAATAGTTGAACTCCTCTTAAAGAACCCTCTTCGCGGAGAACAATGGATTACTTCATACCCTTGTTTTCCAAATAACTGTTACCAAGTATGGTGGAGTTTGGGATGTGGAGCCTGGTAAACTTGGTTTCAAAATTCTGCTTTGCTATATATTCTTGATTTGGGTCACACAGATGGTTATGTGAGCTTCAATTTCTTCACTTGTGTGATGGAGAGAATATGGTCTACATAATAGATTTGTTAGGAATAAATGAGAATCCTTATAAATAAAGCACCTGGTACTTAGTAAGCACTTAACAAACTAATGCCTGCCTGTCTTTTTTCTTGCTTCCCATGTAGCTGATATTCATTGTGTAGTTTTAGCATTGTATGTTTGCCCTTAGTCTTGAAGTAATAATTGGTGGGAATCCTTGCTTCTTCAGCTTATCTTCTGTATAAAATAACTTGAGTATTACAAACATATATTTTTGGGAAAATGGATATATGATTTGCTACTGCAGTAATCATAACCATTAAGAAAGAATTTTACCAACTTTTTTGGCTTGTGTGCCTTTAAAAAAATAGGTGTGTGTGTGTTTTAAACAAAGCTTACTAATTTAGATATGCCACTTTGGTGACTTCCTGCCAAAGTAAGCATTTTTATGTTTTTCTTCTGAGACCCATCTTAGTATAACTTTATTTTAGTTTTTGGACCCTTGCCAGTTGGCATAATTTCAGACTAGACATGATGGATCCACCTAAATACTTCTAAGATTTATATTATACAATATATTTTTTATTGGGAGGGGCACATGAACTGTTAAATGCAGTTGAGGTTTCAGGTCTGGATTTTATTTAGTAGTTTACTTAAAATTTTTGATTTGTGGTTTTATTCTTGAGTTATTTCTTACTCATATTTTGAGCACTGAGATAACTAATTTTGTACTAAAATGGTGAAATCAAGTCATTCTGATTTCTTTTGTACAGCTTAAGTTACTAAAGCAATCTCCTGAAAGGTTTTTAAATCTGCCCCCAACCACCAGTATACACCTCCTCTTTTTTTTTTTTTTTTAAAGATTTTATTTATTTATTTGACAGAGACACAGCAAGAGAGGGAACACAAGCAGGGGGAGTAGAAGAGGGAGAAGCAGGCTTCCTGCAGAGCAGGGAGCCCGATGCGGGGCTCGATCCCAGGACCCTGGGATCATGACCTGAGCCGAAGGCAGACGCTTAACGACTGAGCCACCCAGGCTCCCCTACACCACCTCTTAAGAGGCAGTTATGCATATGCTTTTCTAGAAGATGATTCTCCCAGAAATTTTAAAAGGGTATCAGCTTGCTAGCTTTATTCAAGAATCAGTATAACAGTAAACACACAATTGTTATTCTTCGGAATATAGGCCTTCCCACACGACAAGTTATCTCTTGACCAACTACTAATAAGAGAGACTTTGTTGGTTAAGTGAAGCTTGTGGATGGGATTGCTGAGACCGGAAGACTCATTTTATATTCAGAGAGAGAAGTAACTTAACCAGGTGTTCTCATCTGGACACATGACGCTTTGTTTCAAAAGCTTAAATAATACCCAGATAGAACGCTATAGGTTGTAATTTCTTTAAAGACTAAATAAACTCTTCAAAGAGGAACCTCTTCAAAGAGGAATCTTTCCCTTGATTCACTATCCTACATTGTTTTGTGAAATTTGTTGGCTATTGACAAGCCTTTGAAGAAAGCTGTCTCAAGTACATGTAGTTGATAATTTGAAATCTTCTTGTGTATGTGTTGATAGATTTTCCAAGTTAAAAAGTACTTTTTCACTAGAGGCGATAGGCGGAGGAGAAAGATCAGGGAATAAGCACTGATTAAGCTCTCTTAATGTGCCAGGTGTTATGTTAGGCACATTACGAGGCTCTTAGTTTACAACTGTTCCAGAAGGTATATAAATAGTATTTTTTTTTTGGCATTCACCATATGAGGAAATCGAGCTCAGATAAGTAATTTGCCCCTGCTCACTTAAGTTTAGTAACTGGCAGAATGCCAGAAGTAAACTCAGGTGGAAAAGTCCCAACTCTATGCAGGACCTTACCCTGCCACATCAAAGGAAAGATTTCAGGAGTAGCTAAATAGAAGCTAGAGTAGCAAGTAGATGTTAGGTGGAAGGTGGGGGTCATTGTGTAGAGTGTGGCAAGAGGTCTGGAACAGGTGTGGGGAATAGAGAAATGTGATATGAGGCTTAAGTGAAGAGTAAAATTCACTCTTTTGGCATACAGTTCTATGAATTTAGACAATTTATATTTTAGACTCATGTAACTGCTACACAAGATACAGAATTGATCTATTACTCCAAATAAATTCTCTCCTGCTGCTCTTTTGTAGTCGACTCCTCCCACATCCTGTATCTCTGACAACCACTGATTGGTTCTCTATCCTATAAAATCATATAAATGAGATCATGCAGTATGTAGCCTTTTGAGTCTGGCTTCTTCACTTAGCATAATGCATTTCTAATTAGGCAACCGTTAATGATGTAAATGTTACTGTACAATTTTGCTGTAGTTTTTGGCCTTGAACTCTCAGAATGTTTTTATCATCCCCAATTCCAGTTTCATGTAAACAGAATTTTTTTTTGGCTGAAAATGATTATAGTTACAGCTTCATATGTTAAAGAAGCCCAAAATAGATTCCTGATAAGTACACAGAGGAGAAAGTAAAATAGAAGAAAATTAGCTGTCTCTCCCCACACCCTTTTACGTCAGCCATCTCCTTGCCTTTTGCATATAGAAATCTGCATGGAAAGTGTGCTACTGACTGTGACCTTTGCCATCTTGAAAAAGAAAGGGAACAGCTGTTACCATGAGAGGGTAGAAGGAATTTAATGTTGTTCCTGGCCAGTTGGCACTCTGTGCCTTTTGGGCAGGGAACAACAGGTGACCAACTTGTTGCTTTTTATTTTTGTTAGTGTATAAATAAATAGGCTGTGTGTGTGTGTGTGCATGCGCGTAGGAATCTGAGTCCATATTAAAATAACCTCTTAAAGTCCTGGATTTTTTTTTTTCAAAAAAGTTTGTTTAGGGGCGCCTGGGTGGCTCAGTCGTTAAGCGTCTGCCTTCGGCTCAGGTCATGATCCCAGGGTCCTGGGATCGAGCCCTGCATCGGGCTCCCTGCTCCGCGGGAAGCCTGTTTCTCCCTCTCCCTCTCCCCCTGCTTGTGATCCTGCTCTCACTGTGTCTCTCTCTGTCAAATAAATAAATAAAATCTTTAAATTAAAAAAAAAAGTTTGTTTAAATATATACACACATTTATTTTGTGTGTCTTAATGAACTAGGAGACTCCAAGGTTGAGTATATTGTAGGTCATTATAAGCACAAAAAGTAAAATCCTTCTTTGGTAAATGTCACTATATCCAAACTGCCTTTTCTCCCCTTTATCCCAACTTAAATACAAGACAAAACAAAAAAACCCAGCAAGATAACTAAAAGTACTTTTTATAGTAAAACCATCAGCCACAGAGATGTTGTGGTCAGTTCAGGCCGATGACCAGAGTGCAGGTGTCCATAAAAGCTGAGGGTGCTCTCTTCTCTGAACTCTTGGCCCTGGATACTTCACGTACCATCTCTGTGAATCACACCCAAACATACAGTGCGTTCTAGCACTGACCCCTTCTACCTGGCGCAGGGCTCTTCCCCTCTTCCACCTCTACCTTGCACAAACTCATCTTCCTGCAGTACAGCTTTCACTAAGACCTTTCTTGATCAAGAGCCAGTGTTGGTTTTTCATTTTTTAATGAGACATATCCAAATTATTTACCTGAGACAGAACATCCTCACAGTGTAGTTTTGCTTTGCCCATTCATATTTGTTATTTCTCAGTTCCCTACTTGAGTTGGATCATCCCGTTTTTTTTTTTTTAATTGGCGACAGATTGAGCTCAGTGATCAATCTTTAATGCATTTCTAATTCCATTTCCCATTGCAGTTGTTTAGCATGTTAGTCTCTCTGTTCCATTACAATTGTTTTGAATGTTTTCCTGCTCTGTTATAACCTCTATTTATCCTCTGCTCTCTGATTTTTTAGCAAATGGTACTGTTTCCCACTTTGTTTTTTAAAAAGATTTATGTATTTTAGAGAGCGAGAGAGCATGAGCGGGAGGGGCCGAGGGAGAGGGAGAGAGAGAATCTCAAGCAGATTCCACGCTGAGCATGGAGCCCAATGCAGGATTTGATCTTAAGACCGTGGGACCACAACCTGAACCAAAACCTAGAGTTGGACGCTTAACCGATTATGCCACCCAGGTGCCCCTGTTTCCCACTTCATTTAGAAGGATTTAGAGTTAAATAAGTACGTGTTTGAAATCTGGATGCACCACATACTAGCATAGCTGATAGCTAGTAGCATACATCTGAGTTTTCCTCTCTCTAGTCACAACTATCCATTGTCCAAGTCCCGCTGTGGGTCTCTCCAAGATCCTCAACTGAAAGGTTGAAGCAGAACCCAGCTTCTCTAGCACCAGCTGGTGTCTGTTCTGAGTGGCCAATGCTGGTGCAGCACTAGTTGTTAAATATTTTTAATTTCACCCTTATTATATCTATGACTTTAATTAAGTTACTTATCCTTTCTGAGTCATCCTCTCATCTTTAAAATGGGGATAATAATACCTGTTTTACAAGGTGACTTTGTGCATTCATCAAATACTTGTTGAGGGCCTGCCCTCTTTTAAGCACTGACTTAGGTGCTTGGGATATATCAGTGAACAAAACAAAAATATCTACACATAATGGAGTTTCTGTTCTAGTATTATAAGGATGAAATGAAAATTAATGTTAAATGTTCAGTATGGTGCAGACGCACAGAGGTGTATGCACACTGTTTTAGTCCTCTTGATTCTTTGCCACACTTTTCTGTCAGGGCCAAAGGGCCACGGGGAGTATGGGAACAGGGAAAGGGTGAAGTCAGTACTAGTAACTGGATGTGGCTTCCCCAAAGAGGACTTGTGTTGGGACTACATTGCATAGCAATGCAAACGAAATAGGAAGCTTATACATTTTTTTGTAAAAAACGCCAGCTGACCCTGTTCTTGATGGTCTTGGTTGTTTACCTGTGCTTTGATTTCCTCCCATCTGCTTTGGATGTAGCTCTGTCCATTCATTCACATGTCAAGTCCTTTCTGACTTAACTGACTGAGCCACCCAGGTACCCCTGTCACCTCTACTCACTCGGTCTTCACTCCTTAAATCTTGTCAGTCTTTCTGTTCTCAGTTCAAGTGCTGCAGTCCTTTTATCAGTGACCTCTTGTCTATTCTTTTTCTGTTCAGCTTCCTTAAAAGTGGCATTTGTTAGACCAAATGAACTCAGTGGGCTCATGGCCTCATTGGCCTGGGTTCAGATCCTAATTCTGCAACTACATGGCCTTGGGCAGGTTTCTTCATCTTCAACATGATGTAATAATATTTACTTTTTCAAGTTATTGAGGGATTAGAAAGCTGGAACACCTAGCATACTGTCAGAATATAGGGTGAGAGTTTAGTAAAAAGTAGCTCCTGTTACTGGTATTTTTAAAAGTGCCCCTTCATTTTCCCTGGCATTGTCTTTTCCTTCATGTTCTCATCCTATTTTCCTGAAAGTTCCATTCCTTATTAGTTTGCTTTGTTGCCTTTGTGTTTTCTTTCCAAGATTATGGCTGTTGTCACTTTCTCTGAGTGATTTTTTTTTCTCTCCGAGTGATCTTAATAAAATCTCATGGCTTTTCCCTTTTATAATTGATAATTTCTGGTATTTATTTTTAGTCTGCATTCTCTCTTGAGTGTCAGATGTGTCAAGCTTTGTACTAGACATGAAACATTTGTGTCAGATGAAGAGGCATAATAATTAGGAGTGCATTGAATCTGTAGAGGAAACCATCTCTCCTACCTGCAAACTTACTAGTTTAATTTGTTAAGTTGGAGAAATTTTGAATGATTCTCTTTACTTTTGGACACCTAATGATCCTTTATAAAGGAGGAGAAGAAAACTCTTCTGTTCAGAAATAACACATAACTCTTGTCAACTAACAGGAGGATTTTTCATGTGATTCTGGAGAGAATATGTAACACCTGTTTCCAAAGAAAGCAAGAAAAATACTGTATCCCCCCCCCCATGTGTTTCATTCAAACTGAATTGGACACCAAATAAAGAACATTCCTTAAGTTTGGAACGAATACAACTTTCTAAAAACTGCTCAGGTAACACAAAATAGTAAAGAGCCCAAAAATTTTTATTTACTTTTAACCTACAATTGCTAAAAGGGGAAAATGAAAGGGTTCGTAGAAGTAAATTTTACAAAAGTAACTATAGACTTACTTGTTAGACTCAAGTATACTATATGTAGAAAAATGTACAAACATGGTTAAATTTACATATGCTGGATTTTTTTTTTCCTTTTTCAAAGGGAGAATATTTCTTACATAAGGGTTTTATCCATTACCCTTTTTGGTAAAACATGAGCTCCAAGAAGCAGTTCCCTCCTTGTTTATTTTTCTTGTAAGTTTTGCTGAGGTTTCACATTTCTCTTCTGTAGTTTACAGCAAAGTGTACTTAGACATTAGGATGGCTCAGTCAGCCCACACATAGTAGATTAAGATGTATTCTAGTTCACCCAGAGCAATTCCACCTTCACCCCAATCTGACCAAAGGAAATCAGTTGTTTGTCTATATATGCAGACCAGTTTAGGCTTATAGAATCATGGACTTGACTGAAAGGAACCTATGAGATAATGTCATTCTTCTTTCTCATTCGTAGATAAGGAAACTGAGACCCTGGTGGTTGGACTCCTTTCCTAAAAAAGAGGTGGTTTGGGGCGCCTGGGTGGCTCAGTTGGTTAAGCAACTGCCTTCGGCTCAGGTCATGATCCTGGAGTCCCTGGATCGAGTCCCGCATCGGGCTCCCTGCTCGGCAGGGAGTTTGCTTCTCCCTCTGACCCTCCCGACCCTCCCCCCTCTCATGCTCTCTCTCTCAGTCTTTCTCTCTCAAATAAATAAATAAAATCTTAAAAAAAAAAAAGAGATGGTATGATGTGGTGAAAAGAAAAGGAACTTTTTGTTAAAATGCTGGCTTCCCTGCTTACCACCTGTGTAATATTGATTATTTGCCCTAGCTGTGTACCCACAAGTTGTGTACTCTTGGGTGAGTTACCTAGTGACTCTGAGTTTCTGGTAAGATATAGGTAGTTCATTTTAATAATTTGCTGTATTTGTGTTTTTCTTTTTTTTTTTTTTTAAAGATTTTATTTATTCATTTGAGACACAGAGATAGAGAGAGAGCGCATGAGCAAGGAGAAAGGCAGAGGGAGAGGGAGAAGCAGGCTCCCCGCTGAGCCAGGAGCCCGACGCGGGGCTCGATCCCAGGACCCTGGGATCATGACCTGAGCCGAAGGCAGACGCTTAACCATCTGAGCCACCCAGGCGCCCCTTTCTTTTGTTTTCTTAAGCCTTTAATAAGAGTGATCATTTCATTAACCTGTAGAAACTCATTTAGTTTTATTGATCTGATTTTTGCTTCTTTTTCTATTTCATTAGTTTTTGATCTATATTCTTTTTACTTTCTTGAGATTTAAAAATAAGTTACTGTACTGAATGCTTATTTCCTCTTCTCTGATGTATAAATTTAAGGCTCTTTTTATGTGTAGTATTTTAGCTCTGTACTCTAAGCTTTGCTTTGTTCTATTTTCATTGTTCATTTCAAACTATTTTGTGATTTTTGTTTTGACTTTTCTTGACCTACAATTTAGTGACTTTTAAGTTTTCAAACCTACAGATTTTAGAGGGCTGTCTTTTTTTTTCCCCTTCATGGAATTTTTGGGGATAATACGTAGACAAATACTTGCAAATAGCAGGTATTGAACAAATGTTTTCACTTTTCCTTAGAGAAATAAAATTCTGTTTTTGAAACTAGGACAGGAAACATAAAATTGTAATTAGCATAACTAATATTAAAAATGACTTTAGGGCGCCTGGGTGGCTCAGTCGGTTAAGCGACTGCCTTCGGCTCAGGTCATGATCCCAGGGTCCTGGGATCAAGTCCCACATTGGGCTCCCTGCTCTGCGGGGAGCCTGCTTCTCCCTCTCCCACTCCCCTTGCTTGTGTTCCCTCTCTCGCTGTGTCTTTCTCTGTCAAATAAATAAATAAAATCTTAAAAAAAAAATGACTTTAGTTCTATAATATAACCAGATAAGGAGGCAATGTATAGAGAGCAAAGAAAGATGATGGGAAAAGGGTACAAATGGGAGGAGGCAAAGTGGGAAGGATAATTAGGGGAAGATGTAGGAATATCAAGTTGAATTAATTCTCATCTTCTATAAGGTCCTATTTTTTTTATCACTTTCATCTGTGGGCTTTAGGACATTAATTAGTTTTATTATACTTTACCATTATAATTAATTATACTTTTTTATTAGAGAGTTGGAGAGGGACAGAGGGAGAGGGAGAGAGAGAATCTTTTTTTTTTTTTTAAAGATTTTATTTATTTATTAGAGAGCGAGCGAGAGAGAAACAGCATGAGAGAGGAGAGGGTCAGAGGGAGAAGGAGGCTCCCTGCCGAGCAGGGAGCCCGATGCGGGACTCGATCCCAGGACTCCAGGATCGTGACCTGAGCCAAAGGCAGTCGCTTAACCAACTGAGCCACCCAGGCGCCCCCGAGAGAGAATCTTTTTTTTAAAATATATTTATTAATTTGAGAGAGAGAGAGAGCAGAAGCAGGGTAAGCGGCAGAGGGAGAGGGAGAAGCAGACTTCATGCTGAGCAGGGAGCCCGATGCAGGGCTCAATCCCAGGACGCTGGGATCATGACCTGAGCCGAAGGCAAGACGCTTAACGACTAAGCCACCCAGGCGCCCCTTTTGAGAATTTTTTAAATCAAAAACTTGAAAGGCTCACTAGAGTGATACAGATAGTTCCCAGCTTACAGTGGTTCCACTTAGGATTTTTTGATGGTGAGAAAGCAATACTCATTCAGTGGAAATTGTACTTTGAGTTTTGAATTTGGTTCTTTCCTGGGCTGGTGATATGTGGTAAATGTTCTCTTGTGATGCTGGGCAGTGGCAGTGAGCTGCAGCTCTCAGTAAGCCATGGTGTCACAAGGGTAAATGACCGATACACTTTAAACAATTCTGTGCCCATACAGCTATTTGGTTTTTTACTTCCAGCGCTGTATTCAGTAACTTACAGGAGATATTCAACACTATTGTAAAATAGGCTTTGTGTTAGATGATTTTGACCAATTGTAGGCTAATGTAAGTGTTCTGAGCATGTTTAAGGTAGGCTCGGCTAAGCTATGATGTTCAGTTGTTGAGGTTTATTAATGGATTTTTGACTTAAAATATTTTCAACTTATGGGTTTATTGGGATAGAACCCCATCATAAGATGAGGAAGATCTTTATTTCTTGTTAGGTAATTAAAAAGGCAGTGCCACCATTTTAGAATGATTTGTCTGGCCATTTTATAAGATTTTTTCAAGAAGTGGTGACTCAAATAAGTGTATTTTTTATGGCTTAAATTTGACTCTCTCTACTAACCTGATGACCTTCAGGATTATTTCCACTCTCTATACAATAAGTATGTCCTGGGAAGGCCTAAAATGTTACAACAAAATTTCTAAGGTGAAAAACTACTTTTGTTCTGTACACTTCTTAGGGGATATTAGACATAGAGTTTTGATTTATCTATTTAATATGGAATAGATCATCATAGCTCTCTATAGGTATGAGAGTGGAAACCCCAGAAGTAATTATTTCACTGTAAGTGTACTTCTCTCTGATCTTGTCAATTAGGTATAAAAATGAAGGGATAATTTCTATTGCTTTGTTTTTTTTGTTTTAAACAGAAGAGTAAAATAGGCTTTTCCTTTGTCCTGGTTTCAGACAATCTCTTTACCATAGATAGGTTTTTTTCAGGTAGCTTGCATGTATAACATAATTTCAGGAAACACAATGAAAAACTTCTTCATTGTGATAAAGTATTTTTTAAATTTCAAATTTATTTTGGTCTTTTATTTTATTGTAAAATATTCAAACATGGAAGTATATATAGTAGGAAATCAGTTTTCTTCCTGATTTGTATGAATGTCATCTCTGGACAGAACTACTTAAAAGTTGGTGATATATTCTAGGCTTTCCGATAAATATTTAGATACAAACACATAATTTGTTTTATATAAGTGAAATTATACTGAATATAGTGTTTTTATAGATTATTTTGATTACTTAACATTATATTGGATATATTTCTATGTATATGATCCATACTCATTGATTAGGTTTTAAAATTTTTTTGTGGTAGTAAGTGTGAAATATAAATACGGTTTTTTAAAAAAGATTTATTTATTTATTTGAGAGAGCAAGCGTGGGGCAAAGGGAGAGGGAGAGAGAATCTTAAGCAGACTCTGCGCTGAGCACGGAGCCTGACTTGGGGTTCGATCCCACAATCCTGAGATCAGGACCTGAACCAAAATCAAGAGTCAGATGCGCACCACCCAGGTGCCCCAGTATGTTTTTATATGAAGATAACATGCAGTTGTATGTGCAGCTGCCTTAGTATGATGGTGATCTATAATAGGTGCTCAATACATGTTAGTTTAGTTTTGTTTTGTTTTTAGTTCAAAACACATTTATTGAGTACCTACAAAGTACAAAAGTCATTGAAGAGACATACACAGACCCCACACCCCCACTCAGGGGCAAAACTAAGGTCAGACTTCTAGACCCTTGGATGCTAATGATCATGAAATGGCAAATTAACAGGAAGATGGTCACATAATAAGTAATTGGATATGCAGTCTTGGTCAACAAATATTAATGGCAATGCCATTTAATATGTCACAACACCTGGGTGGCTCAGTCAGTTAAGTGTCTGACTCTTTAATTTCAGCTCAGGTCATGATCTCAGGGTTATGAGATTGAGCCCTGCATTGGGGCTTGGGATTCTCTCTCTCTCTCTGCCCCTCCTCTCCCCAAAATAAATAAATAAAAATAAAGCTGTGATTTTCAATTAGGGTATATATGTGTGTTCTAAAATATTCTATTTGGAAAATACAAAATGACCTTATTTTCTTCTTAATACAGACCAGGAAAAGTGAGGCTTGAGAAAAATCTTGTCTGGTGAGAGTTCATAGAATATAGTCCCTAAATTTGCTTTGCATAAGGCCTAGCCCTCTATGGGATATAGCAGAATCTCTGGGAAGTTACGAAATTTTTATGTTTTGTTTCCATGGGGATTTTGTAATGGCTTGTAAAAAAAACTTTTTTAAGAAAAGATAAAATCAAATTTTTATCTCCTAAATAATTGGCTTTATCCCCCAGTACTATCTCTAATCAAGTCACATCCTGGCTTCCTTTTCTACTTTGAAAAGCTCAAAATGAAGGAAGACCCCTGGTATTGGACCCCCTTTCAGCTGGGGCCCTACACATGAGTAAAATATGTGTTGAGAATTCCATTCCAGGTTATTTATTTAACAGACAGCTCTTCAGATTTTCAAGGACTATTAGAAAATTGAGCCTATCAAATAATCCAATCAATAAATGGGCAGAAGACATGAACAGACATTTCTGCAAAGAAGACATCCAAATGGTCAACAGAGACATGAAAAAGTGCTCAATATCACTCGGCATCAGGGAAATCCAAATCAAAACCACAATGAAATACCATCTCACACCAGTCAGAATGGCTAAAATTAACAAGTCAGGAAACGACAGATGTTGGTGGGGATGCGGAGAAAGGGGAACCCTCCTACACTGTTGGGGGGATGCAAGCTGGTGCAGCCACTCTGGAAAACAGTATGGAGGTTCCTCAAAAAGTTGAAAATAGAGCTACCATATGATCCAGCAATTGCACTACTGGGTATTTACCCCAAAGATACAAAAGTAGGGATCCGAAGGGGTACGTGCACCCCAATATTTATAGCAGCAATGTTCACAATAGCCAAACTATGAAAGAGCCGAGATGTACATAAACAGATGAGTGGATAAAGATGTGGTATATATATACAATGGAATATTATGCAGGCATCAAAAAATGAAATCTTGCCATTTGCAATGATGTGGATGGAACTAGAGGGTATTATGCTAAGTGAAATAAGTCAATCAGAGAAAGACAAGTATCATATGATCTCACTGATATGAAGAATTTGAGAAATAAGACAGAGGATCATAGGGGAAGTGAGGGAAAAATGAAACAAAACGAAACCAGAGAGGGAGACAAACTATAAGAGACTTAATCTCAGGAAACAAACTGAGGGTTGCTGGAGTGGAGGGGGTCTGGGAGGGATGGGTGGCTGGGTGATGGACATTGGGGAGGGTATGTGCTATGGTTAGTGCTGTGAATTGTGTAAAGACTGATGAATCACAGAGCTGTACCCCTGAAACAAATAATACATTATATGTTAATAAAAATAAAAACAATTTTAACCCCCACCCCCGAAGATCTAAGAGATTCTTGGCACATGAAAAAAAGGAGTTAAAGGCTTCAAGAACAAAATATACTTTAGGACTACATGTTTTTATTCTTCTTCTTGGACATATATGAGAAGGGCCATGGAAGATGATTAACTATTTGTTTTGAGTAGTGGAAACTATAAGGATTCACAGTAAAAATCCACAACCATGGCATTAATCTTTTCACTATAAAGGAAACCTTTCTCCTAAGGATGTTTGTGTTTTGTGATTCAGGTTTATAAATTGCTGCAAGACTAGCAGGATGGCTATTTAAGGGTCTTGTAAGTTAGGCTGCCCCAATTATTTTAGGTGCTTCCAGTAAGAGCAAATATTTTTGTTGGTGAATAAGACACCACAATATGATTTATCCTTTTACTGAGAGTACACAGTATAGTATGTACTATAGAGTTGTACAGTATGTGAAAACATTTTATGTGGGAATCTTGGAACAAAGTTCTTTGCTAACTTTGCAGATGTTTAGAGGCAGGTGCTGAGATTGGAAATCCAGCACTACTGTTACGGGTAGGATAGGCAAATGTGTGCTTTGTGATAAAGTTTCAGATCTGATTGTTTCTAGTGGTTCTAGACAAGAGTCCGGGAAAAGATGGATCTGGAGCTGATTGTTAATTATTTGTAAAGTCCCATCTTGAAGTATTAATGCTTTATACTTTTCATCATCTCTTTTTCACATCTGATTCTTATGCTTTTCTGCAGGAAAGTTGTGGGCCTCTGTTTTGGGTGAATCAGTAGAGACGATTGGTTTGGGGCCCCAGCTTCTTTTCTCCCTGAGAAAAGAGTAAGGAGTGCTGTCAGGAGAAGGGGTTCCACAATAGCCAAGTCTGAAGCTTTGTGTGGAGGTAACGCTGGACTATACAGGCATTGCCCTCAGGATTCCAGGAGATGGTAGAACTATAAATTTCTTGTAGCAATCAACATGGGTATATCAGCCTGTTTATTTGTTAGCGCTTTGCATTCCTAGTGGAAAACATGCTTGAGAAGTAGTTGTTAGAATGTAGAATTGGAAGTGCTTCCCTAGCATGTTCTTGAACTTCAGATTGTTAATCCGTTTTCTGTTTTTGTTTTTGGGTCTTTTCTTGATTTGTTTGTTTGAATTTTTCTTTCCAAAAGACTCAAGTTACTTAAAACATTTGAAAACCTAAGTTTATGGTTACACAAATGTTTTATGTGTCTCAGAGGCTTTTGCTCACTTGTTTATTCATTTGTTCATTTATTCATTCAACAAATATTCCTTGAAGTACTTATAATAAGCAGGATTGTGGAAGGAATGCTAACAGATAGTCATCTACTCAAAGGAAAAGTGAAAAATATATTCTGGAGAGATACCAAAGGCTGAATGTAGGTAGGTAGACGTGTGTGTGTAATTGAAAGACACATATCCATGGATACATACCGAGAGACATGGCCCATAGTTCTCTCCTAAACATTTTTAGAATCTGTTTCTTCTATTCTCGCTGTTACTTCTCTATTTCAGGCCCTTAGCATCTCTCATACACACTTGTGTTTCTTGGCTCTAGACTTTCCCTCTATTCTAACCTCACACTGATTTTTCCTTTATATGGCTCTTCTCAGAGTTTTTTCCCCTACTAAAACACAGATTGGATTGTGTCTCCTGTTACTCACAGAATAAAATTCAAAGTTCCTAGTAGATAGTTTCAGTATAGATTCTGTAAATAGTCCGTTTATGAAGCTCTCCACAGTTATCCACTTTTAGTTATTATCTGTTCCATGGTGAGATCCTAACTGGTTTTCCTTTGTCCTGATACTGGTTTGGATATATTCCATTTCCTTCTGTGGACCTGTTCCCATCATTGACTACCCTGCCCTCAGTACGAGGAGGCTGACCTTGCCCTTTGACTTCTAGATTTGTGTTTGGACAATGGGAAACATTGGCAGGAGGAGAGGAGGGTTGCTGTGTTTATTCTTCTGGCTTCCTCCTGCCCCTTCATGTCTTGTTGGCTTTCCCAGAGGTCACAGTTCTTATGAAGCTGCCCTCTTTGTACTTTTAAGGCTTAGGGGTGGTAGCAGCTTCAGGAGGTTGTACTGTCTCTTGACTCTGACCATCTTCCATACCTTGCAAATAGTCCTTTATTAAGCTCTTCTTAAATTACCCAGTTTAAGCGTGCTATTTCCTGCTGGGGTCCTGATTGCTGCATTGTCTAAATACTCTAAGCTTCACTTTTGCTTGTAATAATAGTTGTTACTTTCCTGTAGCACTCACTATCTTTTTTAGTAAACATTTTTGGTGAGCTCTTACTCATTTGTCCCCCCTTCCAGTCTTTTTTCCTTTTTTTTTTTTTCCTGGCACTGTGGCTGCTATATAATAGGAATTGAAATGTCCGAATGAATAAGAAGGGGAGATTTTCAAGAGAATGGACATTTGAATTTCCCTGGATAGCATAATATTTACTTAGATGTCTGAAATAGGATCTTTTGAGAAAATAGGGGGAGGTAGTAGGTACTGAAGTCCATTTAATAATGTCTGGATTTTTAGTTCATTATTTTCATAAAGTAAATTTAGCACTTTTTTTGAAACTATTGCTTCAATTTATTTTTTTAAGGTTTCAGATGTGCTTTATTTCTTCAGTCATGCCATATTTTAATGGGTGCACAGTGCCTTTACTTGGTATCAATTATGAGTTGGTTTTGAAACAATTCAGTATTACACCAGCTGGGGTGATTACTGATCTCTCCATTCCTTTGGGGTGATGCTGCCAGCAGGGGACAAAATCCACTCTATTCCAGTTTGTGCTGCTGCATATGCACACAAAGCAACACAGAAAGTGGCTCCATTAGCTAATAAGCGTTACCATATTTGTAATGGAAATCAGGTGTCTGTTCCTGGTGGCTCTGCGTTGCCATTGCTTGCTGCATGCTTTGTTTTTGTTTTAAGATTTTATTTATTTGTCAGGGAGAGAGGGTGCGTGCACAAGCGCACATGCACAAGCAGGAGCGGCAGGCAGAGGGAAAGCAGACTCCTGGCTGAGCAGGGAGCCCGATGCGGGGCTCCATCCCAGGACTCTGGGATCATGACCTGAGCTGAAGGCAGATGCTTAACCAAATGAGCCACCTAGATGTCCCTTGCTGCATGCTTTGATCTTGGAAACAACTTAGAGCATTTTTGGCCATGGGAAACATCCTGAGGCTGGTGCAACTGCAGCTACTGGTTTGCTACAACTTTGTGCCAAGTCCCCTTGCAAAGAGCCCTGAAAAACCTAGTGCTTCTACATACTAAAAATTGACATTGGTATCTCTTTAAAATGCATTTGAGCTTAATTCCATTTATTCTTTTAGAGTATTTTGTAATACCATGTCTTTAAGGATATATGTACTATATCTAATATAGGAGAAATTTCAATTATCACTTTATTGAAGGAGAATATAGGAAGCATATTTATCTATCGAGGTATTCATTTATCTATCTTCCTCAGTGTGTCTTAGAAGGGATGCACTAAGAGCAGACATATAGTAGCTAACAAGTGTGTTTAGAAGACTGAAAGATGTTTAGCAAGAACTTTTAAAAAGTGACTTCTCGTATGGAAATTTTAAGTAAGAAAAAAATACCCTAGAATTATGATTAGGGTCAAAAATAGTTTCTATATCCTTTATATAAGGATATACCTATTCTGTGAAAGGGTTTATTTCGAGAAGCATCTTTCTATAATACTAACTTGGACACAGTACTCTCCATTACTATCCCAAAAAATTACTATTGAAAATAATCTCAGGGCGCCTGGGTGGCTCATTGGTTAAGCATCTGCCTTCGGCTCAGGTCATGATCCCAGGGTCCTGGGATTGAGCCCCACATCGGGCTCCCTGCTCAACGGGAAGCCTGCTTCTCCCTCTCCCATTCCCCCTGCTTGTGTTCCCTCTCTCACTGTGTCTCTCTCTGTCAAATAAATAAATAAAATCTTTAAAAAAAAAAAAAAGAAAAAGAAAAGAATCTCTACAGCAGAGAATATTCCATTACTTTTTTTCTTAAAGATTTTATTTATTTATTTGAGAGAGGGAGAATGAGAGACAGAGAGCATGAGAGGGAGGAGGGTCAGAGGGAGAAGCAGACCCCCTGCCGAGCAGGGAGCCCGATGCGGGACTCGATCCCGGGACTCGAGGATCATGACCTGAGCTGAAGGCAGTCGCTCAACCAACTGAGCCACCCAGGCGCCCACTTTTTTCCTTTTTTTATTAACATGTAATGTATTATTTGTTTCAGGGGTACAGGTCTGTGGTTCATCGGTCTTACACAATACACAGCACATACCACAGCACATACCCTCCCCAGTGTCCATCACCCAACCACCCCATTCCATTGCTTCTTAAAATAGAGATATTTGTTTACTCTGGGGGGTTAGATTTGCCTGTGTGTGTGTGCACGCGCGCGCGTGTATGTGTTTGTGATCTGTCTTACTCTTCTTGGGCTGCTGTAACCGTATGCCATAGACTGGGTGGCTTAAGCAACAGAAGTTTAGTTTTTCACAGTTCTGGAGGCTAGAATTCTGATATCGGGATGCCAGCATGATTGGGTTTAGGTGAGGACTCTCTTCCTGGCCTATAGATGGCTGCGTTTTCCTGTGTCCTGTCATGGCCTTTCCTTGGTGCATGACATGGAGTGAGAGAGAGAGAGATCTATTTGTTTTCCTCTTCTTATGAGACCAGTCTTACTGGATTAAGTTACTAGATTTATGATCTCATTTAACCCTAATTACCTCCTAAAAAACCTGTCTCCAAATATGATAAAATTGGAGGTTAGAGCTCCAAAATAAGAATTCTGGGGGCCACAGAATTCAGTTCATGGGGATGTGCTTGTATACATAGGTATATATAAAATGTATGAGCAGTAGAGGAAATAATTGTGATATATTTAACTTGACGAAAGATATTCATGCTTAGACATTGACAACCCAGTATTGAAGTTCATTATTGAAGTTTCTTCATAAAGATATTGCTCTGTTAGTGGAGGTGGTATAGTATTATAATAAAAGGGTGGTGACCAAAGATCCCTTTTTCCTCAGACCTCAGAGACCACTCAGTTCTCACTCTCCTTGATGTCTTAGTATTTGACATCCTACCTTTGCCTGGATATAGACTTGTTACTCTAAGCTACTTCTCTTGGCTTTTGTATCACAACATTGCCCTACTTCTCTGTTGTTCATTCTTTGGCAAGAATGGCCACTGTGTGCTGCTGAACAAAACAGACACAACCCCTGCCCTCTAGAGCATGTGGTCATCCTCTCTTCCTTTCTCTCCTACAGTCTCTGTTCATGATTTCATTATGGATATTTAGTCATTAGCTGATTGTTTTATCTCTGTTACTTTTGATTTTAGGCTGTTCCTGAACTGTTGGATTCCCCTGGCTTAAGTTACCATCTCTAATGCCAGTGTCTTGGGTATCATACCCTCCCTACTTCTGATCGTTACCCATTATAGCTGTTTAGTGTATTTTTATTCAGAGCCAACTGTATTTGTGCCTGGTGCAAAGCATATGAGAATGATAGAGTCTTTGCCTTCAAGTTGGTGACAGAATGTCACAGGCAATATAAAATATAGCACGATAGATGTGTGTGTGAGTTGCCATGGGACTGATACATAGGGTGTGCCTGCCTTGGACTGAAGGGGAAATGAGAAGGCAAGTATCCCTAGTAGAAGGCTGAACATATGTGAAGGCACCTGGGGTTTTGAAAACATAATATGAAAAGACAGCAGCAGCAAATGGTTCATTCTGGAGTCTTAAGGGCTGCCTGGAGAAGAGTCAGAGATGAAGCTGAGCATTTAAGAAGTTACCAGATCACCCCAAAGGCAATATTCTCAATACTAAACTAATTTTCTTCCACCATAAACCATGTCCCACTCCCAGCTTCACATTTCTGTCAGTGGGCCCACCATTCTTCTCTCTTCCAAACCCTGAAGCGTCATCTTCAGGTCTGCGTCAGCCCTTGTGATCAGGCATGAAGTTAAGTCATTTCTATATTCAGAACACTCCTTCATGCATTCTCTTCTGTTTTCACTGTTAACACACTACTCATTTGTTAATTACTGGATTATTTCAAGGCTATATGAAATCGTCTCCTTTCTACTATTTTTTTTTTTAAAGATTTTATTTATTTATTTGACAGAGAGAGACACAGTGAGAGAGGGAACACAAGCAGGGGAAGTGGGAGAGGGAGAAGCAGGCTTCCCGGGGAGCAGGGAGCCTGATGTGGGGCTCGACCCCAGGACCCTGGGATCATGACCTGAGCCGAAGGCAGATGCTTAACGACTGAGCCACCCAGGAGCCCCTGTTTTTGTTTTTGTTTTTTAAGTTAATTTCTGGCATCCCTTATCTTACCCTGTTGCTGATCCTGACTGAGCAAAGAGGGCAGTGATATTTTATTTCCTACAGGAAAAGTCATTTTTTAGGCCAGTATTTTATTTTATTTTATTTATTTATTTGACAGAGAGATACAGCGAGAGAGGGAACACAAGCAGGGGGAGTGGGAGAGGGAGAAGCAGACTTCCCGTGGAGCAGGGAGCCGGATGCAGGGCTGGATCCCAGGATGCTGGAATCATGACCTGAGCCAAAGGCAGATGCTTAACGACTGAGCCACCCAGGTGCCCCTAGGCCAGTATTTTAAATACATAATTCTTTTTATTAAACGCAAAAATCTCAAGCCCTCTTCCTCCCATTAAAAACCACAGAATTGAAGAATTAAGAGTTATCCGTAGCAAAGAACATTTTGTTCCATTAACTTTGAGTTTTCATTATGAATATAATATGTATTTTATACTGAACAAGCTTTTTCAAACAACCGGTCTCCCACCTCCCAGTCTCATCATCTTGTCACAGTTCTCACCTCTTAATTTATCCAGATCACTTTCCTCCATGGGAGGCCATATATACACTGACACTGGAAACAGCCTGTATTGGAATCCTGGTTTTACTCCTTATTTGTTTCAGCAAGGGTCCACATTTGTCTAAGCCTCATAATAACTTTATGTGGAAAATGGGAGAAGTGCTATTACCTGCAGGGTTATAGGTAAGGATGGAGTTAATCTGTGAAGCCCAGTGCCTGGCATGTGTGAGATGCAATACACATTGGCTCTGAAATGTTATGTACCTTGAAAACTCCTTGCTCATTCCCTCTGTGCTCTTGTTAGTGCAACCTCATGCTGACCTTGCTTCTTTGTACCACTAAATGCTCTCCCTGAGCCCGTCCCTTTTGCCTGTGGTTTACCTGCAGTTACAGGTTCAACTCAGTTGCCTTTTTAAAAATAGTCTTTTCTAATTACTCTAGTTCACGTTGACCTCTGAATTCCTATAGGACCTTTTATACCATTTTAGAAATTAGTCACACTTTCTTTTTTATGGTATTTCTTTGTAAATTTACATACAGTAAAATTCACTTATTTTGATGTACATTCTGTGAGTTTTGACAAATGCTTAGAGTTATGGGTAACCATCACAATCAAGATACAGAACAATTTCATCAACCCCCAAATATCTATCTTGGTATTGCATTTTAAACAGTTTCCTCTAATATACATTCTGTTTCTACACGTGAGGTTTAGGCTCTTGAAACTAGTGTCTCTTTTTTATTAGTTTGTCTCCCTATGTGTGGCCTAACCTAGTACTGAGCATATAGTGAGTAGATGCTAGGGTGTTTGAATTGTATAAAACAAAGCGTAAAAACATAGTAAATTTGAACATACTACGAAGCTACTCAAATATTTAAGTTATTTAACTTCTCTTTGGTCTTTCATTTTACTTGGGCGAAAAATTTGAAATGGATATTATTCCTGTATAATTGGCTCAAGTGATTTGGAGCCTTGCAGGGCTAATAAAAATTTTAAATTTATCTTTGGGGGAAAAAAGGACTAGTTTCTTTCTGTTTTTATTATCAAATACACTTACAGTTTCTATTTTTTCCTAACCCTATTAATTTTTAATGTGAAACAAAAGTTTCTATTTTTCCCCTCGAGTATTTTTGGCTGTTACAATGTTATTTATAATTAAATGTATTTACAGGTTTCCCTTTTTCTCTTAAACATATTTAAAATATCGAACAATTCAATTAAAAATAAACTAGTTACAAAATGTAAAATACAAAACCTTCTTGTTTTTTCAACTTTATTTTTCTATGGGCCAATTTTGCTCTCTTCCCTGGGTATTTCTTTTATTGATTGTCTTTAAAATCAGAGGTCAACGCAAGCAAGAGAATTTATACCTGATAAAGGTGGGGCTGATATGGACAAGCTAATGCTGCATGGTTTCCTTTATCTCTACTCTTGGGTATCTTGAAATATTGATCCTTTTCAGAAAGGATCAAATATGGTTAAGATTTGTATCCCATTCAGTAGAGTTTACTTCCTAATGAAGTGAATTGAATTTAACCATGTGTATCTTTTTTCCCTTCCCCAACAGCTTCCATGCCTATGGCTGTTCTAAGTTTGAGCCAAATAAATCCATTTCAGAGAGGCTTTTTCTGTAAAGACAACAGCATCCAGTATCCGTACCATGACAGTACCATCACATCCACTGTCCTCTCCATAGTGGGGCTTGGTTTACCCATTTCCTCTGTAAGTAAATTAATAAGTAGGTAGTGATGGGTTTGTTGTGCTGGAGGATGGATGAAGTGATGGAGTAGGGGTGGGAGTAAATCTGTAGTACTGTCTTCACCAGTGTTGATGTGGTGAATGACTAGAGGAATATACCAACTGTTTTCATCTAGGGACAGTGTAACTTCAGTTAAAGGGGATGTGACCCAGAATAACTTGATGTCATCATGAAGAAATATAGAATGATTATTTTACAGTGGAAGGGTTCATTTAGGTCATTTGGACCAATACCTTTCTGTATGTAAGTGAAGAAAGTTAGGCCCAGACACTTGGTCAAGCCCAGTAAACTATTTTATGGCAGAGCTGAAACTAAGATAATGCTTATTTTGTCATATTTTAAATGAATATTGAAACCATAAAAAAGGAGGTAGATTTATTCATTAAAATTGAGAAAACAACTCAGCAGAATTTAAGTACATATGCAAAATAAAATCCTCAGAATACATCAAAACTTATTATTTTTTAAGTTGTACTGATCTTTAGATAATTCATCAGTTTATAGGATAATATTGGTTTTCATTTTTTTAAATAATTAGAAACTTTCCTTCTAGGTTTAGTTTCACAAATTAGGGTTAAGATTGGTCCTTGAGATTTTGTGATTACATTCTTTATCCTTGGCTGTGATTACTGAATCTTGCCCCACCCTGTTTCTCTTTGAGTTGGAAATAGAAGAGATGGAGCAAAGATTTACCTCCTTGAGTGTCTTGGGATTGCAGCAGGTGATTCTGTATTTCTCCTTTAACCAGTTGTCTTTTGGCAGTTGGCTTCCCTAGATAGTTGACTTAAAAATTTTTGTTGTAGCAGACAAAGCAGCTTTATTTCCACAATAGGACAGGCTATCTTTTCTTTGCCTATTTTGCCCTGATGTGGTTAAGAATAATAACCTAACTGGTTCTTTAGTTTTCCATTTCATATCTGAGTTCTTTTTTTATTTTTGGCTAGCAGGTTTTTGTTTCGTTTTGTTTGTTTGTTTGTTTTTGGGTGGTCTTTAGCACTATATTGTGAAGGTAAAGGGGACTGGGTTTTTGCGGTATATCAAGATATAGTGAATATTTCCATATATTGTCTACATATTCTAATTTGATCGTAACTACTTTTATAGCATTAAAAAGGGAGAAAAATCTGGATTTAGTTTATGGAGATAATTACTTTTTCCCTAAAAATTAAATTCTACCATAACAGGTAACTTTTATTTTAGCCTTCAGGCTGATGAAACAATGTGCAGCAAAGCATATAGTCCTGCCACTTAGATGAAAATAGACTGTACTGTCTTACTGTAACTCTACTTGTATGAAGTGCAAGGTGTTTGTTGTAGCCGTTATTTTGAGCAGCTATCACTGGGTAAAATTTTAAAAACTATCCCTCTATTTGAGGAGACAGTTGCTTGAAGATCAGGAAGTTACTTTTAGTTATTTGACTTGGTACCTTTCATCTTTTTCTAAAAAAAGTTTAGTTATAAAAATAATAGATATTCATTTCTGAATTTAAGAAAATCTGTTGAGAAGGAAAGAGAAATCACCCTTAGTTCTACTGCCTGAAGACAGTTAATATTTTGATGTTGTTTCCTTTAGTTGGACATTCTTTAAGATCATTATGAGCGCTTTGAAAATTCAGTTTTGTTCAGTTTTGGTTTTTACTAATTTTTGTGTGTGTGTGTGTGAGAGAATGAGAGAGAGCACATGAGAGGGGGGAGGGTCAGAGGGAGAAGCAGACTCCCTGCCGAGCAGGGAGCCCGATGTGGGACTCGATCCAGGGACTCCGGGATCATGACCTGAGCCGAAGGCAGTCGCTTAACCAACTGAGCCACCCAGGCGCCCTGGTTTTTACTAATTTTTGTAACAAGTAATTTTGAGTTATTAATAAATATGAAGAAACATTTAAGTTAACAGCCATAAAGCTAAATTAAAAAAAAAATGGCAGGAAGTAGTAGTATTTGGCCAGTTTCTGGGCCTTAAATGTGCTGTTGGCTTGTGGATTATTATAAGGGTATTCTTACAAATTCCTAGGGTAAGTTTGTTTATTTGTTGTTTTAATAATTTACATAACATTAGATATAGAAGACAATTTTATTTTCTGTAAGGTGATTTACGTTTGATGTAACTTAATACATACACACATACTTTATAATTTGAGTACTAAGATTTTGGATGATAAAACATTTTTTTTATTAGAGGAAGAACAAAAGAAAAGGGGAGAGGGAGAGAGAATCTCAAGCAGACTCCACGCCCAGCTGGGAGCCCAAAGTAGGGTTTGATCCCACAACCCTGAGATCATGACCTAAGCTGAAATCAAGAAGTCGGACACCCAACCAACTGAGCTACCCAGACGCCCCTGGATGATAAAATATATTTAAGGGCATGTCTTTTTTTTTTTTTTTTTTTTACAATCTGAGGTCTATCATCTTTAAAAAAAATGCATTCATCAGCTAATCAAAAAGATGCAACATTCAGAAAACTATATAGTTTTCTGTGTGTTCAGGATTAAGGTTCTTTATGGGTTTTAACGATTCACTTTTTAGTGACATCAGTTTTCTTTCTTCCCCTTTTGGCTTCATGTATCTTCTCCCTCCTTATTCCTTGTACATTTACTTTTGTAAAATTTTACATTTCTAGAAAAAGATAAAATCTTTAATTTGTATGCAAACTCTGAGAGTAATGATAGTAAAAGTAAAGTAAGTGTTAAATCCCAAATCCCTATGTTGCAATGAATAAGTACACTTTTTCTAGAGTTTAAAGTGTATACAATTTGGGAATAGAAAACTGTTATCTGTGTTTAATGGGTTATTTTACATTAACTTGAGTAGTGGCTGTGAATAGTTGCTTTTTTTAGGTTTTGTTAGTGACTCTGAGTACTTGCTTTTTTTAGGTCTTGATTGCTCTGTGTTACTACTGTATAGTACAAATGTTTAGCCTAAAATAATAGACTGTTAACCTAATAAAGACTATTTTCTGTGGCCAACTTATAAAACTCCTAAAGAGACATGGTATTATTCACAGTGACCTAAACTGCATCATGACAAACTATGGATATATTTGGATGTATGTGAAAAAGGCTTAAACTTTTTATATTATATATACATACTCTAATAAGTTAGTGAGAAACAGATGCGTGCCCCAAAGTTAAATGGGCAAAGAGCATGAACAGAAAGTTGTCTGTGGAAGAAAAGAATTGCCAAAAAATATTTTTAAAAAGATTTGATTTATGGGGCACCTGGGTGGCTCAGTCGTTAAGCATCTGCCTTTGGCTCAGGTCATGATCCCAGGGTCCTGGGATCGAGCCCCGCATCGGGCTCCCTGCTCAGTGGGGAGTCTGCTTCTCCCTCTGCCTCTCCCACTGCTTGTGTTCCTGCTCTCGCTATCTCTCTCTGTCAAATAAATAAAAAATCTTAAAAAAAAAGATTTGATTTATTAAAAAGTTCATTTTAAAGCAACACTGAGAAAATGGTTTGGCCTCTTATATTGGCAAAGGGAAAAGCTTTCCTTACCTTATCAAGTATAGAAAACAAGTATAGGGCGCCTGGGTGGCTCAGTCAGTTAAGCGTCTGCCTTTGGCTCAGGTCATGATCTCAGGGTCCTTGGATTGAGTCCTGTATCAGGCTCTCCGCTCGGTGGGGAGTCTGCTTCTCCCTCTGCCCCTACCCCCCACTCATGCACACACACATGTGCGGTGCGCTCTCTCTCTCTCAAAAATAAATTTTTTTTTTTTTTAAAGATTTTATTTATTTATTTGACAGAGAGACACAGCGAGAGAGGGAACACAAGCAGGGGGAGTGGGAGAGGGAGAAGCAGGCTTCCCGCTGAGCAGGGAGCCCGACGCAGGGCCCAATCCCAGGGCCCGGGATCATGACCCGAGCTGAAGGCAGACGCTTAACGACTGAGCCACCCAGGCGCCACTCAAAAATAAATTTAAAAATCTAAAAAAAAAATAGAAAACAAGTATTTTATATACAAAGTTGGTAGGAGTATAAATTTGTATTAAGAAGAATGTATCATTAGACCTAGAAATTGTACTTCACATAGTTTACCTTAAGGAAATAGTAACAGTTTCGGGCGCCTGGGTGGCTCAGTTGGTTGGGCGACTGCCTTCGGCTCAGGTCATGATCCTGGAGTCCCGGGATCGAGTCCCGCATCGGTCTCCCTGCTCGGCAGGGAGTCTGCTTCTCCCTCTGACCCTCCTCCCTCTCATGCTCTCTGTCTCTCAAATAAATAAATAAAATCTTAAAAAAAAAATTATATAAAAAAAGAAAAGAAATAGTAACAGTTTCATGTAGAGAATTAGTTATAAGAATGTTTATTACAGCATCATTTTTTATAGCAGAAAATTGGAAATAAATTAGTTCAGGCTTAGGGACTGTTTATGATATATCCTGGTGATGAAATGTTGTGATATCCATATATTTTATAATTTTTGATATTTATTGACCTGGTAAGATCTCTTTTAATATATAAAGTGGGAAGGGGAAGGAGATGAGAAATAATGGTTTTCTCTGATCACTACTATATGATACTACCTTCATTTTATCTCTCACATTTCCATTTTATTTCTTCCTGTGAACACATACTGTTTTGTACAAGAAAGGCTATTTAAAAATTTTAAAACCCACTAGAAATTATCCCATTTTCATTTTGATAAACATGAAGCTTAACTGTCCAAACTGTATACCCATTTTCACATAGTTGTTCCAGAAGCTTAACTGTTTTGTGTGTGGGTTTAGTTTTGTTTGTCTCCAAGAAAGTTCCAAAAGAAAAGATGTTAATAATGATATTTTGAAGATGCACAATAAATAAAAATAAAAACTCCACTCCTTGTTCTTGCTGGGTTGGCTGTGGTCCTGAATGGACCTACTGATAAACCTATATCTATCTCAAAGACAGAAATTTTGTCTTGCATGTAATAGTGTACTATAATCCAGTTCTGATGCTAACCACCCAGAATTGGCATCAGACTCCACTGGTTTAAGATCACGGTTTCCAAAAAGACTGCCCTCACTTTAGTTGCCATCTGTAAGTTTGAGGGTCCCCAGGTCACCCAGCTTCTGACCAACTGGCTACAAATCCATGACCCCCTACCCCTACAAGACTGCCCTCATTTCAGATGGCAGCCACAAGTTTGGGTGTTCCCAGGTCACCTGTATTTTTGATCAACCTACTACAAATTTGGAAGTTCCCATGACTCTCTCAGGTTTAATAATTCACTAGAATGACTCAGAGAACTCAGGAAAGTGCTTTATTTTTTAATTACTTTTTTTTAAAGTAGGCTCCATGCCCAGCGTGGAGCCTAATGCGGGCTTGCACTCATGACCCTGAGATTGAGACCTGAGCTGAGATCAAGAGTCAGATACTCAACCAACTGAGCCACCCAGGCTCCCCTATTACAATTTTTTATAAAGGATCCATATCAGTACCAGCCAAGTGAAGATACACTTAAAGTGAAATGTGGACGTTGAGGGGAGCCCGAATGCAGAATTTCTGTGCCCTCTCCCAATGGAGTCAAGGCTTGTCACCCTCCCAGCACTCTGGTATATTCACAAAGCTTCAAGTGTATGGTGTTTTTATTGGGTTTCACTTATTTCAAATATTTCATATTTGATTGAATCTCAATCTCAAGTCCCCTTTCCCTCCCTGGGGCTCCAAGCCCTCTGATCACATGGCTGATCTTTCTGGTGATCATACCCATCCTGACTCATCATGTCAGCATAAACTCAGGTGTGATTTAACAGATTCATAAATAACAAAAGTATTCCTGTTACTCAGGAAATACCAAGAATTTAGTCTCTTCGTAGGAGCCAGAGACAAAGGCCAGTCAAATTCTTTGTTACAGACACATCTTTGTATCTTTAACTCTATGGACTTGGTGCCTTGAACACAATTCAGCACTCAGGTGTTGGTTGATATAGAGTAATTTTAAGAAGAGGTTTTAGTTTTTCCCCTTTTTAAGTCTACCAACCAAAGTTTATTGAGGAATTAGAGGTTTTCTCCCTTATAACTATTATTAAAGAAAATATGATGCTGACATTTGTTAAAATGGTGAGGAAGACTTTATTCAAGATTATTGCAATAGGAGCAAGAGATGGAGCTCAGCTCTGAATACAGCAGGGACAAGTGGGGATTTATAGCCAAGTAGCAGGGTGTGGAGGTCAGGAGATGGAAAATCACTAAGAGAAGACATCAAGGGTAGCAGGATTTTTGCAAAACTAATAGGATTCTTCTTCAGGGTATACCAGGACTTAGACATCAAAAGTTGGGAATAAGGAACTTGATCAAGTATCAAGTGTGATCAGATATCAACAATTGGGGGATTCTTAACTAAGGCTGGGCTGTACAGGACAAACACAGAAGGCCAAGGTCGAAGCCTCATCGAGAACAGAGTTTAGAGGAAGCTAAAATTTGGTCAAGGAGAGAGTCTTTGTCACAATCTACCGTTGTTAATGATGAACTTCATCTTAAGTATCTATTGTATATTAAGTTATTAGCTCATGATAGAACATTTATATAAACCTATCTTAATGTGCAAAAAACTTTCAAGTTCATTTTAATATTGTGTTATTTGAATTCCTGTTATGTTTCCATTGTTTGAAGTGTTTGTCTACTAGAATTCCCTTACTCTAGGATGTGGATTATTCCAGTTTTTGGTTTTAGTGAAGTCATTCTAGGTTATTATTACAAAAAACAGAAATGTCAATAGCCTCCTAAGCCACAATTTAAAATGTACTTTGGATTATCTTTTCGACAGTTGTGTGGGTAAACATAACCAAAAAATGCTTGGCTTTTGTATAGCATTCAGCACAAGTATTTTTCTAGCATTGATTATTCCTAAGATTTAGTGGAATATGTTAAGTAGATAGTATTAAGAATTTTAAGGGATAAAACACAACTTAGAAAAAATATTTTTCTCTGTTTTTGGTATTGTAATTTCTTTCAATTTAATTTTTTTTAAATTCTTTTACTCCCTTTATTAATGCCTGAGGAAAAAGACAGTATGGAATAACTCTTTTGGGTTGAATTGTTATAGAATACTGTATCTGCGAAGTTTGAGATTTGGTAATGTTTGAGAGGATGAGGGAGATCATTTACTGTTGTGTATATGGATTTTCTGAAGTTGTTTTTGGCACACAGTTTAAAAAATCCTGTTTCTTTAGGGTGACCTAAAAAAGACAAATTAGGCCCAATCTTTTTTTTTTTTTTTGAGTAGCTGCTTAGATGATAATAAGAAATTGCTAGTCATGAAGAAGAAAGAATAGATGGGTTAATATATTTTTATAAGCTATAAGGTAATATATAAGTAAAGTATTGTTCATGGTCAGAGTGTCCATAAATGCCCTCCACTGTAGGAAGCCATTGGTGTTTGTTGGCTTTTATGGCATGGCAAGTCTCTCTTGACACTCTTTCCTGTACTAGTCCAGGAAACTGGTATCAAAACAGTGTCTTGTTCCACTTGCCATGTTATTAGGTGCTGTGGCTGCCTTTTTCCAGATTCGCCCCAACAGGCACAAGGAAATATGGTTTACTAGGGTAGGCATGATCTCTTTTGCTCCATTGTGTCCATAGCGCCAAACATAGTGCTTGGTATGTCATAATTGTTTAAAAATATAGTTAGAAGGGTGCCTGTGGGTGGCCCAATTGGTTAAGTGTCTGACTATTGATTTCAGCTCAGGTCGTGATCTCAGGGTCCTGTGGCAGGCTCCTTGCTTAGCGGGGGGTCTGTTTGTCTCCCTTACTCTCTGCCCCCCCGCCCCTGCTCACTTGCATGTTCTTTCTCTAAAATAAATAAATAGATCTTTAAAAATATAGGTAGAAAAAAATTAATGAAACACTACTATATGTGAAATGGGTAAGAGTGTGGCTTATGTTTATAATTATGACCATGAAAATAAACCTTAACTTTTTGTAAATACAATGTATTTCCAGGTTATCTTTAATATGAGATACCTCATTAAAACAGCTTTTCAGGAGAAAATGAGACATTATTATATTGGATATATATCCTAATTACAAATATCTTAAAATATGGGGGAAATAGCCATTCGAATTAAAGATATATAGTATTATGGATGTGGGTTTCTTAGGTTGGAAAAAAGTTTTATTGTTTACTTATTCCCATATGGAGCTATGTTTCCTATCAACATTGTTATGGAAAGTACTGATTCAATCAGTTGCTCTGAGCAATTTTTCCAGCACGCTTTCTGTATATAATTGTCATAAAATGAAGTTATACCAGATGCATCCCTAAATAATTTGCCGTAATCACAGACTTTTTTTTATTTAAGATTGCTTTTCATGCTATGTTTGGAAGACGTAGTGTGTAGATTTAGTATATTAATGATTATATATTCATTTTATGGAACGCTTGAAAATATTTTGATAAATTTTAACTTATATTGGATGTACTTAGAGGAGAGAAGAGTTACATAAATATTGAGTATATTACTGCCAGTAATGAAAACTGAAGTTCTCTTCATGTCACAGTAGCCAAACTTACTCAGTTTCACTTTTGTTTTCCTAAATGCTGTGACTTTTTAAGGGATTCTCTGGGAAAAATATCTTCTCATAAAATCTTAAAAATAGTTTCTGGGGTGGGGTGCCTGGCTTAGTCATTTAAGGGACTGACTCTTGGTTTTGGCTAAGGTCATGATCTCAGGGTCCTGGGGTCAAACCCCTTATGGGGCTCCACGCTCAATGGGGAGTCTGTTTGAGATTCTCTCTCTCTCCCTCTGCTCCTCCCCGCTACTCACGCATGTGTTCTTTCTCTAAAATAAATAAATCTTAAAAAAAAAAAAATAGTTTCAGGGGTTGTTATGGAATGCTTGCTAATAAGGTTAAGGGATGAAGAACTTTTGCTTCACATGCTGAGCACAACTCCGCTAAACTAGAAGACATTATTTTCTAACTTTTCTGCTGCATGTTTCTTGACAAATTTGTAGGATTGGAATGGGTTGAATGTTATTTCTAGAGGAAAACTCTGATTTTTGAGAAGTCCTAAAATCTCTTTCTACTCAACAAGCTTCATCAGTGAATTGTATGTGATAAGACAATTGAAATTAAAATGTTCATTTTGCTTAGAACCAGGAATTAAGTCTTCTTACCATCTAAACTTGTTTTCAGTGGCACCTTGCTGGCTCAGTTGGTGCAGTGTGTGAGTTTTGATCTGGGGCTTGTGAGTTTGAGCCCCACATTGGGTGTAGAGATTACTTAAAATCTTAAAAACAAAAACAAAAAAAAACTTGCTTTCAGAGTTAAATCTCCTCACCCCCCACCCCCAGCTTTTTCAAGCAGAAGTGACATAATTGAATTCGGTAAACACTGAGTTGGCAAAATGGCCAAGTTGATATGTATTTTTGATGGATATAATGAAATTAATATGCAGTTATTTTAGGATATATGAAAAAGGTCAAATTTATCTCCTTTCCATTAATTCTTTTTTTAAAGATTTTATTTATTTACTTGAGAGAGAGTGTGAGCACAAGCAGGGGGAGTGGCAGGCAGAGGGAGAAGCAGGCTTCCTGCTGAGCAAGGACCCCGATGCAGGACTTGATCCCAGGACCCTGGGATCATGACCTGAGCCAAAGGCAGACTGAGCCACCCAGGCATCCCTCCTTTCCATTAATTCTTAACCTTTTTGTAAAACAAACCAAATTTTTTTTTTTTTTTACAAATTCATCTCTGAATATATGAAAATATTAGTATTTTTTTCCTTATGGATCAAAGAGTCTGAAGGCAGAGTGTCAGTATGACTTATTTCAGAAGTGTCATCTGACATACTTTAGATAAAAGTGTAGGCATTTGGGGTGCCTGGCTAGCCCAGTTGGTGGAACATGTGACTCTTGATCTCCAGGTTGTGAGTTTGAGCCCCATTTGTGACGTGGAGATTACTTAAAAAAAAAAAAAGTATAGGCATTTCTGTTAATATTTCATTAATTTATTTTTCTCTTTCATAAGTAGTATTTTGAAAACTGTAGATCGGGATGTTCTTTACTTTTTTAGGTTTTAAGAAATTGGTTGAACCCAATTTTATATAACAGAAATTGATTGAAACCCTGTTTCTTTGAAAGCTTTTTTTGTAATTAAAAATAAATTTTCACCTTGAATTTGGCAGTGAGTTTTTAGATAATGACACCAAAAGCATGATCCTTGAAGTAAATAATTGATAAGCTGGGCTTCATTAAAATTAAAAACTTCTGCTCTGCATAAAGCCACAGACTGAGGGAAAATATTTATAAAACACATATCTGATAAAGGACTGTATCTGAAATATACAAAGAACTCTTAAAACTCAACAATAAGAGAACAAACTACCCAACTGAAAAGTAGGGAAAAGATCTGAACAGTCACCTCACCAAAGTAGATATACACATGGCAAATAAACATATGATAGGTTGTCCAATATCTTCATTAGGGAGTTGTAAATTAAAATAATAACGAGATACCACTACACACCTATTAGAATGGTTAAAATCCAAAACACTGACAACAACTGCCGGTGAGGATGTGGAGCAACGGAAGTTTTCATTCATTGCCAGTGGCACTGTAAAATGGTACAGTCACTCTGGAAGATGGTTTGGCAGTGTCTTAGAAAACTAAACATAATCTTACATGATCTAACAGTTGTGCTCCTAGCTATTTACCCAAATGAATTCAAAACTTAGGTCACGCAAAACCAGCACACAATATTTAGAGTAGCAGCTTTATTCATAATTGCCAGAATTTGAAAACCACTGTGGGGGCGCCTGGGTGGCTCAGTTGGTTAAGCGACTGCCTTCGGCTCAGGTCATGATCCTGGAGTCCCTGGATCAAGTCCCACATCGGGCTCCCTGCTCAGCAGGGAGTCTGCTTCTCCCTCTGACCCTCCCCCCTCTCATGCTCTCTCTCTCTATCTCATTGTCTCTCTCAAATAAATAAATAAAAATCTTTAAAAAAAAAAAAAAGAAAACCACTGTGATTTCCTTCAGAAGGTGAATGGATAAACTGTGGTATGTCTTTATGATGGAGTATTATACAGTGCTAAAAAGAAATGAGCTATCCAGTCATAAAAAGACATAGAAGAACCTTAAATGTGTATTGTGAAATGAAAGAAGCCATTCTGAAAAGGCTACATAGGGTGGGTATGCTTCCACCTATATGACATTCTGGAAAAGGCAAAACTTTGGAGACAATAAAACGATGGATCAGTGGTTGCCAGGTGTTTGGGGGAGGACAGAGGAGGGATGAAGGGTTGGAGTACAGAAGATTTTTAGGGCAGTGAATCTATTCTCTATGATGCTATAGTGGTGGATGCATGTCATTATGTATTTGCCAAACACATAGAATGTACAACAAAGAATAACCCTAATGTGAACTATGGAGTTTAGTTAATAGTGTATCAGTATTGATTCTTCAGTTATAACAGAAAGACATTGATAGTACTTACAAATTCAGTCTTTAAAAGAAAAAAACAAGGAACTGAAATCTTGTGGCACTTACAGTCTGATAATTAAGATACGTTTAGTACATTTTATGTGGGGGGACCATTACTGTTGCAGGCTTTATTCAATAAAACTTGAATACATTTAAAATTTTTTGGCTTCCTGAAAAATAATAGGTTGAATTTAGAAACATGTTTTAATAGTGAAGATTTTATCTAAATACAGATTCACAGTCCATTATCCAAAATTCTTGGAGCCAAAACTTTTTGAATTTTTGAAAGGTTATATGATTCGTATACCTTATGTAATGTTCTTGGCAGGGTCTAGAACATAATCAAAGACATTAAGATCTATATAGTGAAATATGACTAGTCCAAGTAAGTGAGGTAAATAAAGGCTAGGATCATTTCTTCATTTCTTCAGGTTAAGTTTTGCCATTAGTAAGTTCTGGTCAGAATTTTGAGGGTCTTGAATCTTAGAATAAGGGATTGTGGGCCTTTTAAAGAAAGCTCATTTAAAATTATTTAATTCCTTGGTCATGTTATATGGTTACCTTAAACAAATATTTAAAAATCCTGCATTTAGTTTCTGTTGAGAAACAGGACCTATGTTTAAAAGTTTAAGCTTAAAACTGCTTATGTGAAACTACCTTATTTGTGATTGGAGTGCAGGATTGGTGATGTAGGCCATAAAAAATAAACATGTCCAATGCAGCATAGGGATTTTGAATACTACCTTATTCAGTAATTGTGAAGTGTGAGCAAAAATAGTGTCTGTAAAGAAGTCACTCATGAAACATTTTGGTGTTTCCCTGTAGCCATAAATAGCTTATGTCGTGTATCTAGCTCTCTGGAAGATTACTTAATATTCTATTGTAGCCACATTCCTGTGGGCTCCTTCTTTAAATAAGAATTTAAAAAAATTGTCCACCATTTTGGTCAATTTTTAAAGATTTTATTTATTTATTTGAGAGAAAGAATGAGTGAGCTGGAGACGGAGAGCATGAGTGGGGGAGGGGCAGAGGGCGAGGGAGAAGCAGAATCCCCACTGAGCAGGGAGCCTGATGCGGGGCTCCATCCCAGGACCCCAGGATCATGACCTGAACTGAGGGCAGACGCTTAACTGAGCCACCCAGGCACCCCGAATTACGCATCACTTGCAGAAAGAAAACTTTCTGTGTTTTTAGCTCTGTTTTTGGACTGTGAACAGTCAACACCAGTTCAGAGCATGGCATCAGAGCAACCACCTTTCAGAAGGCAGGTCCCAGTTGCTGCTCACCAGAGTAGGTAGCAGCAGAGAGTACTCTTTTTCATCAAATGACTTTGCAACAGCTGTTCTTGGCTATCTTGGCTTAGATGGTGGGGTGGGGTGGAGATCTAATTTGTGATGTCGTTCTGTCTAGGGGGATTATAAGCAGAGGTCACTGGCAGGGCAGTAAAAGTGGGGTGAATGGTCTAGTGATTCAGTGATTTTTCTCAGTAGAATACATGGGAGTTGTAGGGGCGCCTGGGCGCTCAGTCCTTAAGCCTCTGCCTTCGGCTCAGGTCATGATTCCAGGTCCTGGGATCGAGCCGCGCATCGGGCTCCCTGCTCAGCGGGAAGCCTGCTTCTCTCTCTCCCTCTGCCTACGGCTCCTCCTGCTTGTGGTCTCTCTCTCTCTGTCAAATAAATAAATAAAATCTTAAAAAAAAAAAAAAAAGAATACATGGGAGTTGTGAAGCACAGTGTACCAATCGTGTTCAGTTAAATATGTATATGTGTTCATTCAGATACATTTTTTTTTTAAAGATTTTATTTATTTATTTGACAGAGGGAGACACAGCGAGAGAGGGAACACAAGCAGTGGGAGAGGGAGAAGCAGGCCCCTCACTGAGCAGGGAGCCCATGCGGGCCTCATCTCAGGACCCTGGGATCATGACCTGAGCCGAAGGCAGTCGTTTAACGACTCAGCCACCCAGGCGCCCCAATCAGATACATGCTTATACTTGAGTGTTAATCTTATGATATACCTAAAGCCATTCTTTTAGGAGCTCTCAAAATTTGAGAGAAAAAACATGAGGTTTCTTTCAAATTAATTTCTCTGTAACTTGGGGGTGGAGAGTATACCCTTATTTAATTTTAGCTGTACATTACCTGTTTCCAGGGTGGAGAGTAGTTCTATTTTGTGTGTCCCAATAAGAAAATCATTGGTCAAGGAGTTGAAAAGAGTAACTGGAAAGGCACCCATTTTGTTTACTGTAGAATTTTGCTTATTCTCTGAAATTATTGTAATCTGGGTGCTTGTTGTGTGGTTTAGAACTTTTTCATGTATGGTAAATGTAGGCTGTGTTCTATCACATGAGTGTCTCCTGTGTGTGAATTACTACTATGTTACAGATTCTTTATCTTCCCATGGCAGCTCTCTGAGGCTGGTAGGTATTTTTCCTTTATAGCTATCAAAGGGCATAGTTGGGATTTTAACCTCAAGTCTGCCTTACTCTGTTGGTCACATTCTTTTTGACAATACTTCATTGTCTTCAGTGTAGAGTGGGCCTATTTTGATGGAAGTGGGTAAGTCCTGTAAATTCTTTTGTTTTGGTTTTCTGTTGTCATTTGGAAGTTATGAATGAGACTCAAGGTGGTGAAAATTAGATTAGGGAAGAGTGGCAGGAAGCTTGGGTTAGGGTGATAGCAGCCACCAAAGCTTAAGGTGGAGCTTGTCTGTCTAGGTTGACTTTATCTGCTGGAGTAATTTCTGAATCCTGACCTAAACTCCTTAAGATTGAATATTTGAATTTGAATCTGTTTCTTTGCTCCACTCCTGAAATTCAGTGTGACTTTATACAAGTCACTTAATCTGTTCATGTGTATTTCTCTAACTGAAAAAAGGATGTTCTTCTGTTAATTAGAAAGCCATGAGAAGAGCATGGGTTTCACTGATGCAAATAATAGACCAATTTCAAAGTCTGTCCTTGTTCCTAAGCATAGAGTTCACTGGTATTACTCCCAGTGTAGCAAACCACTTTGGTGTTGTATTTTGGAGAAAGACACTGCCAATTACTCACCTTTTAAGTGGAAGCAAAATGCTTTGCATGTACTTTTTGCCCCTAATCTTCTCTTATTGTCTAATTTTACTACTCATTTAGGGTTTTCATAAGCTTTTCTGTAGACCTTAGAATAACTCTAGAAGAATATCTGGTGGTTTATTGTACTTGAGCATAGTTCAGTAGCCTCCTTGGGAATCTTTCAAGAATAAGCTGATCCTCCCCCTCCCCAAATTTATTTATTTATTTATTTTATTTATTTTTGTAGTTTTTAATTTTATTATGTTATGTTAGTCACCATACAATACATCATTAGTTTTTGATGTAGTGATCCACGATCCATTGTTTTCATATAACACCCAGTGCTCCATGCAGTACGTGCCCTCCTTAATACCCATCACCGGGCTAACCAATCCCCCCTTCCCCCTAAAACCCTGTTTGTTTCTCAGGTCCATAGTCTCTCATGGTTCATCTCTCCCTCCGATTCCCCCCGCACATTTTTCCCTTCCTTCTCTTAATGTCCTCCATGTTATTCCTTATGTTCCACAAATAAGTGAAACCATATGATAATTGACTATCTTTGCTTGACTTATTTCACTTAGCATAATCTCCTCCAGTCCCATCCATGTTGATGTAAAAGTTGGGTATTCATCCTTTCTGATGGCTGAGTAATATTCCATTGTATATATGGACCACATCTTCTTTATCCATTCATCTGTTGAAGGGCATCTCGGCTCTTTCCACAGTTTGGCTATTGCGGACATTGCTGCTATGAACATTGGGGTGCATATGGCCCTTCTTTTCACTACATCTGTGTCTTTGGGGTAAATACCCAGTAGTGCAATTGCTGGGTCATAGGGTAGCTCTATTTTTAAATTTTTGAGGCACCTCCACACTGTTTTCCAAAGTGGCTGTACCAACTTGCATTCCCACCAACAGTGTAAGAGGGTTCCCCTTTCTCCACAACCTCTCCAACATCTGTTGTTTCTTTCCCTGTCTATTTTTGCCATTCTAACTGGTGTAAGGTGGTATCTCAGTGTGGTTTTGATTTGGATTTCCCTGATGGCTAATGATGATGAACATTTTTTCATGTGTCTGTTAGCCATTTGTATGTCTTCTTCAGAGAAGTGTCTGTTCATGTCTTCTGCCCACTTTTTGACTTGATGATTTGTTTTTTGGGTGTTGAGTTTGAGAAGTTCTTTATAGATCTTCGGTACCAGCCCTTTATCTGTAGTGTCATTTGCAAATATCTTCTCCCATTCTGTGGGTTGCCTCTTTGTTTTGTTGACTGTTTCCTTTGCTGTGCAGAAGCTTTTTATCTTGATGGAAGTCCCAAAGGTTCATTTTTGCTTTTGTTTCACTAGCTTTTGGAGATGTATCTTGAAAGAAGTTGCTGTGGCTGATGTCAAAGAGGTTACTGCCTATGTTCTTCTCTAGGATTTTGGTGGATTCCTGTCTCACATTGAGGTCTTTCATCCACTTTGAGTTTATCTTTGTGAATGGTGTTAGAGAATGGTTGAGTTTCATTCTTCTGCATGTGGCTGTCCAATTTTCCCAGCACCATTTATTGAAGAGACTTTTTTCCATTGCATGTTTTTCCCTGCTTTGTCAAAGATTATTTGACCATAGAGTTGAGGGTCCATATCTGGGTTCTCTATTCTGTTCCATTGGTCTGTATGTCTGTTTTTGTGCCAGTACCATGCTGTCTTGGTGATCGCTGCTTTGTAATATAGCTTGAAATCGGGCAACGTGATGCCCCCAGCTTTGTTTTTCTTTTTCAACATCTCCTTGGCGATTCGGGGTCTTTTCTGATTCCATACAAATTTTAGGATTGTTTGTTCCAGCACTTTGAAAAATGTCATTGGAATTTTGATCGGGATGGCATTGAAGGTATAGATTGCTCTGGGTAGCATAGACATTTTAACAATGTTTATTCTTCTGATCCATGATCATGGAATATTTTTCCATCTTTTTGTGTCTTCTTCAATTTCTTTCATGAGTGTTTTGTAGTTCCTAGAGTATAGATCCTTTCCCTCTTTGGTTAGGTTTATTCCGAGGTATCTTATGGTTTTTGGTGCTATTGTAAATGGAATTGTTTCTTTAATTTCTCCTGCTACCATTGTGTTGTTAGTGTATAAAAAAGCAACTGATTTCTGTGCATTGATTTTGTATCCTGCCACATTACTGAATTGCTGTATGAGTTCTAGTAATTTGGGGGTGGAGTCTTTTGGGTTTTCCATATAAAGTATCATGTCGTCTGTGTAAAGAGAGAGTTTGACTTCTTCTTTGCCAATTTGAATACCTTTTATTTCTTTTTGTTGTCTGATTGCTGTTGCTAGGACTTCTAGTACTATGTTGAACAACAGTGGTGAGAGTGGGCACCCTTGACGTGTTCCTGATCTTAAGGGAAAGGCTCTCAGCTTTTCCCCATTGAGGATGTTATTTGCTGTGGGTTTTTCATAAATGGATTTTATGAGCTTGAGGAATGTTCCCTCTATCCCTATACTCCGGAGAGTTTTAATCAGGAAAGGATGTTGTATTTTGTCAAATGCTTTTTCTGCATCAATTAAGAGGACCATATGGTTCTTCTCCCTCCTCTTATTAATGTGTTCTATCACATTGATTGATTTGCAAATGTTGAATCACCCTTGCATCCCGGGGATAAATCCCACTTGGTCGTGGTGGATGATCCTTTTAATGTATTGTTGGATCCTATTAGCCAGGATTTTGTTGAGGATTTTGGAATCCATATTCATCAGGGATATCGGTCTGAAATTCTCCTTTCTGATGGGGTCTTTGCCTGGTTTGGGGATTAAGGTAATGATGGCCTCATAGAATGAGTTTGGAAGTTTTCTTTCTGTTTCTATTTTTTGAAACAGCTTCAGTAGAATAGGTATTATTTCTTCTTTGAATGTTTGGTAGAATTCCCCAGGGAATCCATCAGGCCCTGGACTCTTGTTTTTGGGAGGTTTTTGATCACTGCTTCAATCTCCTTACTGGTTATTGGCCTATTCAGGTTGTCAATTTCTTCCTGTTTCAGTCTTGGCAGCTTATAGGTTTCCAGGAAGGCCTCCATTTCATCCAGATTGCTCAGTTTATTGGCATATAGTTGTTGATAATAATTTCTAATAATTGTTTCTTTTTCCTTGGTGTTAGTCGTGCTCTCTCCCCTTTCATTCATAATTTTATTAATTTGGGTCCTTTCTCTTTTCTTTTGGATAAATCTGGTCAGTGGTTTATCAATCTTATTAATTCTTTCAAAGAACCAACTTCTAGTTTCATTGATCTGATCTACTGTGTTTCTGGTTTCTAATTCATTGATTTCTGCTCTAATTTTAATTATTTCTCTTCTAATGCGTGGCTTAGGCATCGTTTGTTGCTTTTTCTCTAGTTCTTTAAGGTGTAGAGTTAGTTGGTGAATTCGGGATTTTTCTCTTTTTTTGAGTGAGGCTGGATGGCTATGTATTTCCCCCTTAGGACCGCCTTTGCAGTATCCCATAGGTTTTGGACCGATGTGTTTTCGTTCTCATTGATTTCCATGAATTGTTTCAGTTCTTCTTTGATTTCTTGGTTGACCCAAACATTCTTGAGCAGAGTGGTCTTTAGCTTCCAAGTGTTTGAATTTCTGCCAAATTTTTTCTTGTGATTGAGTTCCAGTTTTAGAGCATTGTGGTCTGAGAATATGCAGGGAATAATCTCAATCTTTTGGTGTCCGTTGAGACCTGATTTGTGACCCAGTATATGGTCTATTCTGAGTTCCATGTGCGCTCGAGAAGAATGAGTATTCTGTTGTTTTAGGGTGGAATGTTCTGTAAATATCTATGAGGTCCATCTGGTCCAATGTATCATTCAAAGTTCTTGTTTCCTTGTTGATTTTCTGCTTAGATGATCTGTCCATTGCTGAGAGTGGAGTGTTGAGGTCTCCTACAATTAACGTATTGTTATCAATATGACTCTTTATTTTGGTTAACAGTTGGCTTATGTAGATGGCTGCTCCCATGTTGGGGGCATAGATATTTACAATTGTTAGATCTTGTTGGGATAGACCCTTTAAGAATGATATAGTGTCCTTCTGTGTCTCTTATTACAGACTTTAGTTTAAAATCTAACTTGTCTGATATAAGAATTACTACTCCAGCTTTCTTTTGAGGTCCGCTGGCATGGAAGATGGATCTCCATCCCTTCACTTTGAGTCTGGATGTATCTTTAGGTTCAAAATGAGTCTCTTGTAGACAGCATATGGATGGGTCCTGTCTTTTTATCCAATCTGCAACCCTGTGCTGTTTTATGGGAGAGTTTAGGCCATTCACGTTGAGAGTGATTATTGAAAGATATGAATTAATTGTCATCATGTTGCCTGTGAAGACGTTGTTTTTATAGATTGTCCCTGTAAGTTTCTGTTGTAGATCACTCTTGGGGTCTTTCTCCTTTTATAGAACCCCCCCTTAATATTTCTTGCAGGGCCGGCTTAGTGGTCACATATTCTTTCAACTTCTGCCAGTCGTGGAAGCTCTGCATCTCTCCATCCATTCTAAATGACAGCCTTGCCAGATAAAGTATTCTTGGCTGCATGTTCTTCTCGTTTAGTACCCTGAATATGTCTTGCCAGGCCTTTCTGGCTTGCCAGGTCTCTGTGGATAGGTCTGCCGTTATTCTGATGTTCTTCCCTCTGTGCCTAAGGAATCTCTTCCCCCTAACTGCCCTTAAGATGGTTTCCTTGTTTCTAAGATTTGCAAGTTTTACTATTACATGCCGGGGTGTTGGCCTATTTTCCTTGATCTTAGGAGGGGTCCTCTCTGCCTCTAGGACTCGAATGTTTGTCTCATTCCCCAGATTAGGGAAGTTCTCAGCTACGATTTGCTCAAATACATCTTCTAGTCCTCTTCTCTCTCGACCCCCTCAGGATCCCAGTAATTCTGACATTGGAACGTTTCATTGTGTCACTTATTTCTCTGATTCTACTTTTATGGATTCTGAGTTGTTTTTCCCTGCCCTCCTCTTTTCCCTTTTTATCTATTATACTGTCTTCCAGATCGCTTATTTGTTCTTCTGCCTCAGTTACCCTAGCTGTTAGATTATCTAGATTGGATTGGATCTCATTGATAGCATTTTTAAGTTCTGCCAATTCCCCTTTTATTTCTGCCCTTAGAGACTCTATGTTGCCATTAATTGATTTCTCCATTCTAGCCATTGTCTTCACAATTGCTAGCCTGAATTCCATCTCTGACATCTTGGTTATATCTGCATCCATTTGTAAATCTGCAGCATAAGTCATCATCTCTGAGTCTTTTCTGTTTTGGGGGCTCGTCCTCCTAGTCATTCTGTTGATGGGTGTTTGAGGCAATGTATAGAGTCCAAATTATTGACCAGAACCCAAGCAAGATACACCTGTTTTCTTGGGACCTTAGGGTTGCTGGCCTCTTGTTTTCCTAGCCTGTCTTCTGTGGGAGGGGCCTGCCACGCTGTTACTCTGGTTACGCTGTTACCCAAACCCTGTTTGGGCGGAGTTGCCCTGCGCCCCTGTGGCGGGGGATGGGCTCAGTGGGAATCAGTCTTTGGGGCTTTTGTTCTCTGGCGCCTTTCCCTGGTGGCTCCGCGTCTCTTCCGTGAGTCAGAGCAGAAGAGACCATTTCCAACCCTCTGCCTCAGAGCAGAGAGACCTCAGTCTGTTCTTCAGTGAGCTCTCCAGGCCACACTGTCTCCGTTTCTGTCCATGCTGCTATAAACTGCAGCGTCCTGGGTTGTGCGCCCCTCCGCAGCGCTCCCAGTCCTGCCTCCAGGTCGGGGCTCGTCTCTGCCCTTTGTGCTTCTAAAACTGCCAGCTGCTCCCAGTTCGCGCGGGTGCAACTCCGCCGCTTGGGGTTCCGTCCAGGGACTGCAGTTCGCATGCGCGTGACTCCACCACTCGCCGCTCGGGGTTTCCACCCTGGGGGTTGCAGTTCACCGGTGTGACCCCGGCGCACTGGGTTTCCCTCTCGGAGGCTGCAGTTTGCGTGTGCGCAACCGTCGCTCTGGTTTCTGTCCGGGGGGCTGCAGTTCGCGTGAGCGCGACCCTGCCGGTCTGGTCCTCCACCCTGGGGGCTGCCCTAAAGTTCTTTCCCGATGCTACCGGTCTTCGAGTCTGTACCCTGTCCACAGCGCGCGAGGCTGTCACTCACCAGCGGTATAGGATCCCCATGGCCAGGCACCCTCCCGCTGCCGTTTATCCTCCGATATCTGCCCGCAGAATCACGGCTCTCCGCTTCGTACCTCAAAACCAACCGCCTGCGATATTCTGTTTGTAGAGATCCAGATCTTCTTACATCTCAGGCTGGTTTCGTGGGTGCTCAGAGTGATCTGGTAGATACCCAGCTCAAATCCGGGGACCAGTTGAAATAGGGTCCCCTACTCCTCTGCCATCTTTCCCCCCCTCCCCAAATTTAAAAAGAAATTCTCAGTTCCCTTAATTTTTCTACTTCAGAGATCCATTTCATTGTCTCTCTCAGCCATTAAACTTCCTTGATCATATCCTACTTGATGCCATTTCTAATAAATTAAACCCCTCCATAATCTGAGTTTTAAGCACTCTGCTTTCTAATCATCACCTTCATGAAAACAATTCCTCTCAGACACCAGCAGTTTCTAAGTTGTTAAATCTAAAGATTTTTAAAAATTTATTTATTTGAGAGAGAGAGAATGAGAGAGAGCATGAGAAGGGGGAGGGTCAGAGGGAGAAGCAGGCTCCCTGCTAAGCAGGGAGCCTGATGTGGGACTCGATCCTAGGACTCCAGGATCATGACCTGAGCTGAAGGCAGTCGCTTAACCAACTGAGCCACCCAGGCGACCCTGTAAGTTGTTAAATCTAGTGGTCTTCATCTTACTTGATCAGCAGCATTCCAAAAACACTTAAAACATGTTTTATTTTGAAATAATTTTAGACTCTCCTACAAGTTGCAAAAATAGTTCAGAGACTTCCCTGGTCCCTTCACCCAGGTTCCTCCAGGGTTAACATGGGTGTTTGGGGTGTGTGTGTGTGTGTGTGTGAAATTCTATGAAATTTATCACATGTAGAGGTTTGTGTAACTGTTCAGAACTGTTGATCACCCCAGAGAAACTCCCTCAGATTGTCTCTTTCTAATCACACCCTCCCCCAGGCCGTAACACTTGACAACCAATGATCTATATTCTCCATCACTATAATTTTGTCATTTATGTTATATAAATGGATTCATATAGTATATATTTGAAATTGACCTTCTGAAATGGACCTTTTTTTTTTTTTCACTCACAGTTGAGTCCATCAGTAATTTATTTTTTTACTGTTGAGTAATAGATGGATGTATTGTAGTTTATTTTTCTTTTTGTCTGAAGGACATCTTAGTTATTTCCAGTTTTTGACCATTACAAGAAAAGCTCTATGAGGTTCATTTTTTTGTATGTGTGTATGGATGACTAATTGTTCCAACATCATTTACCAAAAAGATCTTCCTTCTCCATTGGATTGCTTTTGTATCTTTGTAAAAAAAAAAAAAAAGTTGGCTGTATTTGTATGGGTGAACGGGTTTTCTTTTTTCTTTCTTTCTTTCTTTTTTTTTAGTTTTCATTTTTCTAGGGTAGATACCCCTAAGTTTCTAAGAAACTGCTAAACTATTTTTAGAGTGGCGATACCATTTTTCATTCTCACCAGAAATGGCTAAGAGGTCCACTTGTGCATCTTCACCAGCACTAATGATGTATTTTTCATTTTGGCCGTTTTAATAGGTGTGCAGTGATGTGTCCTTAGGGCTTTAATTTGCTTTTCTCTAATGGCTGTTGATATTGAACATCTTTTCAAGTGGTTGCTGCATACCCATGTATCCTCTTTGGTCAAGTGAATGTTCAAGTTTTTGCTTATTTTCTGGTGAGATTTCAATTTATTTATATTAATTTTTTTCCATGGAGTTTAGAGAGATCTTCATTTATTCTGGATACATAAAGTCTTTTGTTGAATATGTGATTTGCAAGTATTTTTTTCCCTATCTGTATCTTGTCTTTTCATTCTGTTAAATGTCTTTAAGAGCAAAAATTAATTTTGAAGAATAAAGTTAATTGATATATATATATATTTTTTTTAAGATGATTTATTTGAGAGAGAAAGAGAGAGAGAATGAACAGGGGGAGAGGCAGAGGGAGAGGGAGAAGGAGAGAAGCAGACTCCCCATTGAGTGGGGAGCCTGATGAGGGGCTCAATCCCATGACCCTGAGATCATGACCTGAGCTGAAATCAAGAGTCAGACGTTTAACTGAGTGAGCCACCCAGGCCCCCTGGTATTTTTTTCTTTTATAGACTGTGTTTTTGGTGTTGTATCCAAGAACTCTTCACCTAACCCTATTACAAAGACTTCTAAAACTGTTTTCTTCTAAAAGTTTTATAGTTTTCTGTATTGTTATATCTCTGTGATCCATTTTGTGTTAAGTTTTGTATGAAGTATGAGGTTATGTTGAGGTACGTTTTTTTTGTATGTGTGTGTGTATGACCAATTGTTCCAACATCATTTGCTGAAAAGACTCTCCATTGAATTGCTTTTGTACCTTTTTGAAAAAACAATTAGTTGGCTGTACTTGTGTGGGTATATTTCTGGACTTTGTTCTTCCTCCATCAATATATATGTCTTTCCTTCCTCGTATATCACGTCTTAATTACTGTAGCTTTATATTGGGTGGTAAAAATATATATTGAGTAGCTAAAAATCAAGTGGTAAAAATAAAGTAGAGCTACAAAATGTAGCTCAAAAATTTCATGAAGTGTAACTCCTCCAACTTTATTTTTTTCAGAATTGTTTAGCTGTCTAGTTCCCTTGTCTTTCCACACAAATTTTAATTTAAAAAAAAAAATAGGGGCTTGAATTCATGACCCTGAGCTCAAGACCTGAGCTCCACATGAATTTTATAATCAGCATATCTACGAAAGAAATATGGCTGGAATTTTTATAAGAATTACAGTATAGCTATAGATAGATTTGGGGAGAATTGACATTATTACCTTGCTCAATCTTTCAATCCATGAAGATGATGTCTTTCCACTTAGTTAGGAAAAACACCATTTCATCAGTGTTTTGCAGTTTTCAGCATACAGATCCTATATATATGTACTTAGGTTTATACTTAAGTATTTACATTTTTTGAACTGTTATTAATGGTATTGTGCCTTTAATTTTGGTTTCCAGCTGACTGAGCCAGCCAGCCACCCCCCCCCCCCCCCACGTTCTGGTCTCTCAAATGGAAAACCTTGGGGTCATCCTTCACTCCTCTTTTCTCACACTCCTATCCAATCCATCCATCAACAAATACTGTTGACTCTACTTTGTAAGTGACTTCACAACTTGACCACTATAAGATCTGTACTGTATCTGCAGTTACGTCTCCCCTCAGACTAGTGCCTGGTACAGAGTAGTAAGACCCCACTTAATTGTTGAACCGAATGATTGCTTCTTTATTAAAGAAACAGTACTCAAGATTTTGAGATTTTACCTTCTCTAGTTGAATTATATTATCTCTTAATGTTGACAAAAAAGTTATTTTTATATCTTAAGTTTCCTGAATTCATCAGACTTCTATTACAGATGGGAGTTCCATAAGATTGTGGTCTGTATACTGAATTGTGTTCAAATGTAGTTAATATTAAACTTTTCAGGGTTCTTTAAGATTTAGTGATGTTCTAGTTTCAGTTAATTTTAGTTATAATTTCTTATGCTAGTTGAAAAAATTATTTTTCACTAAAAAAAACCCCCTGCCCCTAGTAAAGATTAATATTAATGAAATATACTCATATCAACACTCTATGTAACATGAGAGTGTGTTATATATAAGGTGACTGCTCTGAATTGTTTACAGCAAAAGAAAAACATTCAGTGCTTTAAGTAATAAAACTGATCTTAGTTCCTTCTTCTTGAATCTTGTTTTTTGGTGTAGTTCAATAATTATTTTTGTTTCTGGTTTATTCCCTCTGTTTCCTGAACCTTATTTTATCATGTATTCCCATGTACCCGAGTACACTTTATTTTATGCATGTATGGAGCAGAGTAACTTCACAGGTTCTCTTAGTCACCACAGTTTCGTGCTCTTTAAATATAAGCAGAAGGAAAAGAAGGCATTGACATATTCTTTTTACTATTTTATTAAGTATAATTATATCTTAGGTCCTCACTAGCATCTTTGACAACTCGTATTTTCAAAATTGACTCTTTCCTACTTGGAATGTCCCCGTTGGTGAGTAAACAAAGGTAGGTTTTCAAATGAACTAATAAAGAAGGTAGACTAAATAAACACCTCCCTTATCTGTTTAGCCTAGGGCCACAGTCAAGTATTAAAAGTAATAATAGACCCATTTATTCTACAGTTCAGTCTGTACCTTTACATTCTTTATAGTTCTAGTCTCCATCTACATCCTTCCCTTCTTGTTCAGGCATTAGGAGAATATGATCCCTGAGATTTCACAAATGGACATCGTCCTCTCTGTTTGGTGGTATCTTTTATCTGCCAGTGGGTTATGTTCCTCTTCGAGGCTACTGAAGTGTGGTGTCTGATAGTTTTGTGCCCGGATTTCTCAGGCTGATGCTTACTGCTCTTAGCCTTAGGGGGAAGTGTGTCCCTTAATGATTTGCTGCTGTGGACTCAGAAATTGCATGCCACTCTTTCCTGAGCATCAGATAGTTTTATAACCCCTAATGGGATACCATTTTACAGTAAAAAAGAACAAGATACCAGTCTATGCTACACCATTGATGAACCTTAAAACATTATTTTGTGGAGGCGTTTGTGTAGTTTTCACTATTTCCCTTCACATGTAAAAAAGTTCTTAATCACAGTTTCTCAGTTCTGTTGGACACCCCACCGCCAATCTTTTCAACTAACATCTTTGTTTATATCATGGTTTCAAGATGCTGAGTATTTGTGCAGAGGAAGTTAAAGATGTTGTGTGACCGTGTTTTTTTTTTTTTTTTTTTTAAAGATTTTATTTATTTTAGAGAGAGCACTCATGTGCGTGGGTTGGGGGAGTAGCAGAGGGGGGGAGAGAGAATCTCCAGCAGACTCCCCACTAAGCATGGAGCCCAATATGGGGCTCGATCCCACGACCCCGAGACCACAACCAGAGCTGAAATCAAGAGTTAGAGGCTTAACCAGCTGAGCCACCCAGGCACCCAACCATGTTCTTATATTATCTTTTCCTATCTCTGGTAAAGGATGAAGAACTGCTCTGGTGGTATTTAGCTGGTGAAAGTGGCGAGTTACCCTATCACACATTCTCTTTTGAACTATGACAAATATTCACTAGTAGAAAGTAGAAGGCTATATTTATTTGTGGGTAAGTATGAGTTTACCATGCAGAAAATCTGATTCTTAAATGGATGAATATGACTAGCTACATGGGCATATTAAAAAGCAGAATGTGGGAGTGTAGAGTGGTATGGCTATTTTGGAAAACAGGTTGGCAATTTTTTTTTTTTTTTAAGATTTTATTTATTTGACAGAGAGAGACACAGCGAGAGAGGGGACCCAAGCAGGTGGAGTGGGAGAGGGAGAAGCGGGCTTCCCGCTGAGCAGGGAGCCCGATGTGGGGCTTGATCCCAGGACTCTGGGATCATGACCTGAGCCGAAGGCAGATGCTTAACGACTGAGCCACCAGGGCCCCCAGGTTGGCAATTTCTTAAAAAGTTAAATATAAACATATACCATATGATTTGGCCATTCTACTCTTAGGTGTCTACTCATTAGAAAGGGAAATATATGTCCACACAAAAACATGTACGTGAATGTTTATAATGGTATTAGTCCTACTAGACAAAAACCGAAACAATTCAAATATCCACTGATGAATGGATAAACCAGATGTTGTATATACATGCAGTAGGATACTATTTAGCAATACAAAAGGAACAAAATGCATGCTACAATGTGGATGAACCTCAAAAACATTATGCTAACTGATAGAAGGACTTAAGATATACCACATATTGAATGATTGCATTTAAGTGAAATGCTCAAAAAGAAGCAGAAAACAGATGAGTGGTTGCCTGAGGTTGGCAGTAGGAGCAAGGATTGAATGCAGATGGGCTTGTGAGAATTTTGGGGGTAATGAAAAAGTTCTAAAACTGTATTGTGGTGATGGTTGTACAACTCTATAAATTTACCTAAATCACTGAATGATATACTTATGAGTGGATGAATTTTATGGTATGTGAACTATACGTCAGTAAACTTTTTTTCAAAAAGGGAATGAAAATGAATTTTGTACTGAAGTATTAAGAAAAACATTGACAAATGTAGTCATTTGACTAATGATGAAAAGGGATTGTCTTGGAGATGTAATCTTTCAGGTAAAAGGAAAAGGGTGTTCGATTTACATTGAGAAGACTAAATGGAACCCTTCTCTTTTGCCTTGAAATCTTTAGTTAACAATAGCATCAGATGTTTTTACTTAAATTTTTGCATTTCTCCATATTTTTGTACACTGTGGCTGATAGAGTAAATTGTGGTTATATAAAATAACCTTTTTGGAGCAGTTTGTCAAGGACCTTAACATTTATATCCTTTGGCCTGTAATTCCACATAAAAAGTATATTCTCAGGAAATAATTAGAAATGAAAACAAGGTCTAGTATTTGGAAATGTTCACTCTAGCATTACAAAGGCTAATAAAAAAATTAGTAATCGACATGCTCTCACAGTAGGAGGAGTTTTTATAATTGTTTTAGTTATGGCTCTGTTGGTTGCAAGGGGCAGAATTCCTTTATAACTAGCTGGAGTAAGGTTGGGTTTTGTTGACAGGATACAGGGCACTCTAACAGCTCCAAAACAGCAAGATCAGTGAGGCCCTTTGGCAATGGGGAGCCAAAGCCGCTTTCCCCATTTCTCACTCTCAGCGGCCAGGCTAGTCACTTCTGTTTTCTTTGCAGGCCTACTTTGTCCTCAGCCTCTTCCTCAGCCATTCTTTCTTGTGCATGGTTCAGTGCTCCTTGCCAGCTCTGACTGAGTCAGTCTTTGTTCCATTTCCAAAACTTCCAGAGCAGGAGTCTGGACTAGGTCATCTTTTTGAGCCTGAAGTGGGTCAGTGAACAACTGGTGATTTGATCTTCTCCCTCCCCTTTTTGGGGTCTACATTCAGGTTTAGTAAAAGTGAAATGGTGTTGGATAATGACATTGATAAAATAGATCTCATGGACTCTCAGAAATTACAAATATTATTAATTTAAGATATTTCTAAGGCCTTCTGTGATAAAATTGCTTTTCACTCACACTCTTAAAAGATAGTGTGCATTTGTGGTAGATCCCTGCTTTTTTAAATTTTTATTTTTTTAATCATTCCTTACTAAAATCTCCATGGTATGGCTTCCACCCTTTCTTCCTTATTAAAACCACTTTTACTAAGTCTGCCTCTTGAAAATGTATTAGATGCTGTGGCTCAATCACCACGTCCTGAGATGCTGTCTCTGGACTTGACCTCAGTGATGTTACTCTCTCCTGACCTTTCTCCGGCCCTCCAGGTCTGCCTCAGTGGATCTTCCTCCTGTGCTCATCCTTTTAATATTGCTGCTGCCCTGTGCCTCACCCTCCTCTTCTTTTCATTTCATTTCATATCCGTCCTGCTCTTTCTTTTACCTCTGTGGCTTCAGAGATCCTTTATATCCCCAAATCTCTTGTCTTTATTAGACGCTTTCTGCTGAGTTCTGTGGTAACCACCAGCTTTTTGCATATCATCAGAACTTCTCTTTTGAACCTTCATAGCTTTTTGTACCTCTGTTTATTCTTTGCTGCACCTATGTATTGTGCCTTATATAACTTTGTATTCCTGGTAGCACCTACCAGAATTCTTTGATAGTGGATTCACTCAATATTTACCCATCTATATATTCCTGTTTTTAAAAATGGGCTAATTATACTTGTATGTGACTTTATTTTCTTTCCTTCTTATCCTAAGAAAAATACCCACAAACTTTTTTTCTAAATCTAAAAATAATTTCCAACATAGTTGTTTTGGTCAGAGGAAAAAAAAACAAAACCCAGCTTAGTGGATATGCTTGCTAAGAACATTTTTCAATATATTTGGGTCTATTAATATGAATTTTTCCTGAGAATAAGGACATAAAGCCTATTGAGTTTTGGACACTAATCATATGTGGATTTAATTTCTGTACTAGATATTTTCTTGTCCCACTACAAAAGAAAGACATCACTGAAAAATTCAACCAGTTCAGAAATATGCAATGTAGAGATTGAAAGTTTCCATTATTATGTGTAGAGTTTTTCCAAGTAGAATTGAACTGTAGAAATGGTGGTACTTTGTGAATACAAAATAAATTTGCTCATGCGGTAAGAGTATGGCTATTGGTTGAAGGGTGAATGGTTAGTTACCGTACAGGGCAGGCAGCGACTGATAGCGCAGATCTGCTTACTAACCTCCACAGCGTGGCTGCTATGTGCACAAGGTTTGTGCTGGAGCTGTGCTATCTGTGTGAAAGGCTTGGGCATTTCACCCTGTTCCTCTGAGTGCAGACAGTTTAGTGAATCAGAGGATAGTCTGAAATCAGACATAAGAGGTAGTATAAGGGTCAGTTAGCAAAGTCAATTCTAGTTTATTTATTTATTTGTAATTGTAGCTTTTACTAGAAGTATGGCTTTGGGAACCTTGTGAACATCTTAAAGACTTCTAATGGATTGCCACTTTTGGCAGATGATTTAACACAAAGATAGAAACTTTGGTTCATGTATTCAGGATGTAAATGAAAAACAGGAAGATAAATAAAAGAACTAGGAATATACTTCTTTTCATTTAGCTCTTGTAGGTAGAACATACTTGATATTTGTAGTAACGACACTCAGGCAGAGTGGCAGAGTTGTGTTTGTCATTCAGCCTTTGGGGTTTTAGTGGAGTTAAGGAGACCTGTAAATGGTCATCAAGACTTGGTGCTTCATGGAAAGAACACTTAAACATACAATGAGTATGTTAGCTTGGTGGTTATGGCATTGCTGCTGGGAGAATGGGTCTCTGAGAGAGACAATCTTCCATACTTGGGTAAGTCTCGACACAGACCTCATGTTGAAGGTTTCTGCTAACCTATAACTCTTTTTTTTTTTTTAAAGATTTTATTTATTTATTCATGAGAGACAGAGAGGGAGAGGCAGAGGGAGAAGCAGGCTCCAAGGAGCAGAGAGCCCGATGCGGGACTCGATCCCAGGACCCTGGGATCATGACCTGAGCCGAAGGCAGACGCTTAACCATCTGAGCCACCCAGGCGCCCCCTATAACTCTTTTATAGAGTATTCCTAGTTGGTATGCTGCATATTAATCAGTATGTCTGCTTCAGTGAAGGAGACCTGAATTCTTAAAGCTGACTTTTAGGGAAAAGACAGTTTAGGAGGTGAGTGTGAGACATAATCTTGAGGGAAAACATGGGTGAAAACAGAACTGTCTTTTGGTGTTTTTGTGCTTGACTTCACTGTCCATTTTTTCTTACACTTGGTTTAAGTTCAGATCCTTTTCACAGCAGCTCGAAACTTGCTATAGACAGTATAGAAACGAGTGGATAACATATTATTCAGATACTCTAATAGCTCAGCCAGGACCATGTCCTGTCCAAATGTGGTAGTAATGTAGAGACGAAATGGGTAATGTCAAAAAGCTGTTTTCCTTTTGGAAGCAGAGTGCATGACAGATGGGTTTGGGAATAGTGTTGAAAACCCTGTGATTGAGCGGCAAACGAACATGAGAAGGGATTTTTTTTGTCTTCTCTGCCATCTGTTTAGCGTGTTCGGGCACAAACAAAGGGAAGAAGATACTCTTGGTTAGATTGGTAAAGCATTAGTCCCCTTTCTATCTTTTTAATCTCAACTGTAATCTTTCTAACTTGTGTTGCTTGCATTGCTGCATTTCCTTTTTATGTGCTCTTATTTATTTTCATGGCAAATGCATTTTTAAACAGTCTCTGGGATAATTATTGCCATTAATTTTCGTATTTCCATTTTAATGATATTTTCATTTATTCCTTTTGCTAGCTGGATTGCCTTTTGCAATTCTTACTTCAAGGCATACCCCCTTCCAACGAGGAATATTCTGTAATGATGAGTCCATCAAGTATCCTTACAAAGAAGACACCATACCTTATGCGTTATTAGGTGGAATAATCATTCCATTCAGTATTATTGTTGTAAGTCAAATCCACTTTTCCAAGTTTATCACTTTTGGGCAGTTGGCTTAGTTTTGTGTTAATCTGTTAATGACTGAATGCATAAATGTCCAAAACAATGTATTTTTTTAACGTTTAATTAATGTTATTTGATCAAGGTGATCTCAGCTATTTTAAGTGGAACCAAAGGAATAACTGTATAATTAGAAGAATCTTAACTGAATGTGTGTAGCTTTTATGCTAATATTTTCCAAGTCACTGTGGTTTTTAGAGCTCTAAGTTGCTGTTGTTGCAGTAATCATGCAGTAGATACATGTTATAGCAGTATGTTTTTAGCATACTTTATACCTAGGGTATTACTTTATGATTTGTGGGATCTGTGTGTATGTACCAACTTTCTAGTTACCGAGTTCTAAAAAAAGAAAAATAACTAATGTTAAGACTTCATTCTAACCCATGTTAAAGAATTTTTATATAATGCCAGCAACTAGAGAGAAAAGCCAAAGTTGTGTATATAATCAGCAGTGAACACAAGAGAATTTTTACTGGTACTGAAACCTAATAGTAACTATTGCTTTTAGGATTTCGGGTGAGAATGCTTAGAGATTGTGCTCTAAGGAGAAGACATCAAGGGATTGGACTAGATTATTTCATAATTTCTCAACTGAGAGAGTCTGTGACTTAGATTAAATAGCTTTATGCTCCATGACTTGTAACTTTAGAAGGAAGATTTATGTTGGTTGAAAGTAGAAAATATGGTGCCATCCAGGAGGTAGGCCAATAAGATAACATGTGTGTCTGGTCAGTTTTGGTGTTTATTGAAAAAAAAGCTTAATTTAGAAATTCAATGTTTTATTCAAGAATGATCACGGCTCCTTATTAGCATTGAGAATTAATCAACTCATTATTTGGGGTACATAATTAATAAAAGAAAACCTTTCTCATAAACATGTTTGTTTTATGAGACTGTGAACTCCTGGAAGGCAGAGATGGTGCTTTGTTCTCCTTGGGACTCCCGCTGCCTGCCTGGGAGCTGGGCATGGTGGAACCTGGCATGTCCTAGGTGCTGGAATGAAATGAGAGTAATTACATAGTGACCTTGGCTGGCTCTTCTACAGTAAGGTGAAGTTTTAAGAAATCAGATCCCTTTAATCTAGACAAATCTTTACACTGAATTTTTACTGCTGAAAGAACAAAAGCCAAGCCTATGATTGTTCCTTTAAGAAGGCAGTGAGAGTAGATTTTTTTTTTAAGTATGTGTGTTTCTGAGATACTATTTGAATTTAAAGTTTTTAATAGGATACTTAGTTGCAAATACAGTTGCCCCTTGAACAAGTTGGGGTTAGGGGACACTGACACCCGGTGCAGTCAGAAATCTGTGTTAAAATTTTTGACTCCCCCAAAACTTAACTACTAATAGCCTACTGTTGCCTGGAAGTCTTACTGATAACATAAAGAGTCAATTAACACATATTTTGTATGTTACATGTATTATACAATGAAGTCAGCTAGACAAAAGAAAACGTTAGTAAGAAAATCCTAAAGGGAGAATACATTTACAGTACTGTATAATGTAAGTGGACCCACTCATTTGAAACACGTGCTGTCGAAGGGTCAGCTGTAGTAGCTGAGTTCATACAAGATTCTCCCTTGGAGTATTCGAACACTGCTGCAGATGGACTTGTCTGTCTTTCTTTCTTTTTTTTTTTTTAAGATGTTATTTATTTATTTGACAGAGAGAGACACAGCGAGAGAGGGAACACAAGCAGGGGGAGTGGGAGAGGGAGAAGCAGGTTTCCCGCTGAGCAGGGAGCCTAATGCGGGCCTCATCTCAGGACCCTGGGATCATGACCTGAGCCAGAGGCAGACGCTTAACGACTGAGCCACCCTGGCGCCCCTGGACTTGTCTTTCAGTTCTGCTTGACTTTGTGTCTCTCAGTCAAAAGGTTGCTGCACAAGCAAAACTACCGAAATCCAGTACAGACCAGAGGCCTGCTGCAGGTCGGGGTTCTGACGGCCGGGCACTGTAGGTGTAGCCTGCATCCACACAGGGCCTGATGGAACCCTCAGTGAGCGAGAACTTGTTATTTATATTTCATGAATTCCTAAGTTTTGACGATTACATCATCTATGTGAGAAAGTTATCTCTGTGTTTAATAAAACGATTATAAATTGAGTGTAGGTTTCTTAAAAAAGAACAGACTCTTTAAAGGTGCTATGAAAGTACTATTTTCATATCAGCCAACACTGCACAGGGTGGTAGTTTTATGTACTAATTTTTAAAAATTCACTTTGTTTATTAACTCCACTTATTTCAGTAAGCTCTTGGTTAGACATGTAAATAATGTTTAATTTTATTTACTAGAAAGTGAATCAGTTCTTAAAAAAAAAAAAATCAGGACTGTGATTCAGACTTCATACCAGGCTTTGACCTGGCTTACAGATGATCCACAGATAGATAAGTGATTGAGGGAGCCTGGTAGAGAACCAGAGTTAATACAGTTTCTCAGAAGCCAAGGGAGAATTTCAATAAGGAGAAATGATCAGTGATCAAATACTGTGAGAAGTTAAGGTAAATGAGAGTTGATAAATACTGTTCAATCTGATGAGACCATTTTGACTTTTGAAAAAGATTCAGTAGAATAAAGGGAATGACGGTAGTTCAAGATATTTAGGAAGGAGTGGAAGTACACCATTGATTTTATTTTTTAATTTTTTAATTTTTATTATTTTTTAAAAGATTTTTATTTATTTGTCAGAGAGAGAGCGGGAGAGAGAGAGCACAAGCGGTGGGAGCGGGAGGCAGAGGGAGAAGCAGGCTCCCCGCTGAGCAGGGAGCCCGATGCGGGACTCGACCCCAGGACCCTGGGATCACGACCTGAGCCAAAGGCAGACGCTCAACCGACTGAGTCACCCAGGTGTCCCAGCACACCAGTGATTTTAGACTACACTTTTGGGAAGGTGGGCCCTGAAGGGGAGGTACATAATATAGGGACAGTGTAGAGATGTATAAAATCATCTTGGTTGATGGAACTATAAAGGAGATGGTGAGAAAATATTGTGGTGCATAAGTTTTAAATGGTTGAATTACATGGATTTGGTAATTATTAGCTTTGATCTTCAAAAGTATTTTGTTTTAGGGACACCTGGGTGGCTCAGTCGTTAAGCGTCTGCCTTCGGCTCAGGTCATGATCCCAGGGTCCTGGGATCGAGCCCCTCTTCGGGCTCCCTGCTCTGCGGGAAGCTTCTCCCTCTCCCACTCCCCCTGCTTGTGTTCCCTGTCTCGCTGTGTCTCTCTCTCTCAAATAAATGAATAAAATCTTAAAAAAAAAAAAAAGTATTTTGTTTTAGTTCCCCAGACATTATCTTTAGTTCTTTAATAATTGATCCTACCTTTGGAGTGTAAATAATGCATAAGAAGTGATCACAACTCTAAGATAAGGCCACAGTCAGCTAAAGTGTGGACTTTACCAAAAGCTAAGCATTGGCATAAATGACTCAGAGGGCAGGACAAAGTATTAAAATGAAACAAAAATATGGCTGTCTTGTATAGTGAAATGCTCAGACACATCCCTACATTTAATTTAGAAAATCAATTTAGAACTTGTCTGTTGTCTAGCTCTCTCAGTGAGGATGGAGGACATAATAAAAAACGATGTACATTAACCCAGCATTTGTCAGCTTTGGAATCCCCCTGCCCTTTCCCAGCATTAAGGGTTTTAAGTTTCAGCTTACACTACCTCTGTGAATCAGTTTGTCATCTGTACGCATTGCGCAGAATTCTCCTAGTGAGCTGACTTTCTGACCTCAGTGTCAAGAACCAGGGTTTGGGTGGCCCTAAAGAACTGGAAAATAATTGAGTGCTTACACAAGAACAGCTGACAGCTGAAGTGGGGGAGTTTTAGCTGCTCAAATTGTGGTTGATTAATATACTTGGTATATATTGTAAATGATCAAAGAGCAACTCCATAATGAAACATGAGAGAAGTCCTCTCTTGCATGCTCATCTATAAAGGCGGTTGCTGGGACACCTTGGCAGTCAGAGGAGACAGTATATACTTTAATACATGGGCCACTGGAGGGGGTTGGGAGAACCCTAAGCACAATTGCAGAGGTGTGGTATCCCTAGAAGTGCATATGGTTTTTCTCTTCTGAGAGACCTGTTCTCAGAAAAGGATCTGAATTCACATTAATTACTGTAATGAGGAATCTATTTCTGTGGGGCTTAATGTTTAAACTAAGGGAGTTTACGTTTTACCCACGAGGCACCCCTTTCAATTAAAATTTACTAACCACCTACTCTGTTGGAGGCCATTATGGTGGTACTGGGTTTTTATTCAATGACTAAAACTTGATTCTTTCTTTTGTAGGATTCATAGTCTAGTTGTCTAAGTTTTAACATTCTAATTATGGAGCCATGGAGCCAAACAAAGAAAGAACTTTTGGTGTAGGGTCTTTTTTTTTTTTTTTTCTTTTTTTTTTAAGATTTTCCTTATTTATTTGACAGAGAGAGCTCAAGCAGAGGGAGCGGCAGGCAGAGGGAGAGGGAGAAGAAGGCTTCCTGCTGAGCAGGGAGCCTGATGCGGGGCTCGATCCGAGGACCCTGGGACCATGACCTGAGCTCAAGGCAGACGCTTAACGACTGAGCCACCCATGTGCCCCTGGTGTTAGGTTCTTAATCGCTTCTTGGCCTTTTGGCTAAGATCAAGTGTAGTATCTGTTCTTATCAGTTTAAAATCTCTTTTAGGAGGCAACCATTTATTTTACCTACTATAAGGCTTACCATGAAGATAATTAATCTGCACCAAATGGAAATGTTTGAATGTTTTATAAGATTGTTCATGTAAATTTAAGATGAAGCAGCAAGACTAGTACTTAAGAAAAATTTTGTGACTTGCATCTCCTCCCTTGCTCAACATAAATAAGCAAGCTTTTTCTTCTTGTTCAACTATTTATTTTGGACTCAGGTAGCTAGAATGTGGATTATTTTATCAGCAAATGTAATTTTGTATAAATTTGCTCCTCAGTATTTTTTGGATTTCTTACGGTTTTGGTCTGTGAACTTGTCAAGTATTGAGAAGGCTTTTTATGCCTTTAAACTCATTATAGCAGTATATGCTGGCTGACACACACTCTACTAGAATCTGGGAAGGCTTTGTCTCCACTTTTAGTGAAAAATAAAGAGGAAAGAATCACTTGAAATGTTTTCTTGGAGAAGGAGAGCATCAAATGTGTGTTTGGTCTGTTAATGAGACTTGTTAAGTCTGTCAGAGCCTTGTTAACCAGCCCTAGGGGTCTGGAGAGGCAGGGCTGGGAGGCTCTGTCAGCTAATCTCTGCCCTCTGTACCCTTTGGCCTCAGTGTTAGATCCCTGCTTTGATATTAGTTTACTCCCTGAAACTATTTTACTTTTTAAAATATGATGGATGTTTTTGATTCAGAGGAATGTTGGCTAAAAATGAAGACACTGCCAGATAAAAGTACTTATACAAGGGATACTCTAATTAGGAAAGTTTGTGTTATTTGAACAAACCATGGTTTTTGTCATTCATGATACATCATTGTCTGCTTATTAAAACTCATTTGAGTACCAGGAAAGAAATAAGGTCTTATTGTTTCAGGTAGATTTGAAATTATTTTGGCCATTGCTTTGTAAGCAGTATCCATAGTTGATCTGACACCTTTTTTCATAGTTTAGAATTAGATATCCTGACTCTCCATTTGCAAATGAAAAAGGGAGGTGTTTTTAAAATAAAGATTTTATTGTGATTTACCATTTTCTTTTCTATTTTTTATTTTGTTTAAAGTGCCTGGTTGCTGTTTTAACATGTTATTTTTCTGTTTCTTTTTCAGATGATTATTGGAGAAGCCCTGTCTGTTTATTATAACCTCTTGCACTCGAATTCCTTTATCAGAAATAACTACATAGCCACTATTTACAAAGCCATTGGAACATTTTTATTTGGTGCAGCTGCTAGTCAGTCCCTGACTGACATTGCCAAGTATTCAATAGGCAGACTGCGGCCTCACTTCCTGGATGTATGTGACCCAGATTGGTCAAAAATCAACTGCAGTGTTGGTTACATTGAAAACTACATATGTCGAGGGAATGCACACAAAGTGAAGGAGGGCAGGTGAGTGTTAAATCTTCAGTGTTTGTTTTATCTTATGTATTCTTGGAAAAAAAGGTTTCAGAGACTGGAAGATGAGCCATCCACTAGCTTAGGGAGAGAAGCTAGTGTAATCACTGGGAGCTGAATTGAGATCGTATTTTGACTTATCTCTACTTACGCTTTTTTCCCCATTTTATCCCTACCTTCTGTTTAAGAGCATTTTAATGCAGGTCTTTCCATCTCTCATGAATAATTAAAATGAACTTCATATGTCATATAGTGCAGGGCCACCATACTTTTTCTTAAGGCACCAGATAGTAAATATTTTAGGTTTTGTGAGCCATTTGGTTAATTTGACAACTGTCCATCTGTGCTGTTGTACCAGGAAAAAACAGCCATAGACAATCCTTGAACAAATGGGTGTGGTTATGTTCCAGTAAAAGTTTATTAACAGAAACAGTGGCTGCTCCAGGGGTTGTAGTTTGCTGACCTTTGATGCGTGTATTAAGTTCTGCTCTATCTCTTAGTATTCTTAGAGTATATTTTTTTGTAAGGAAACTTCATATATTGACAGCTTTAGGTCTTTAGGTTGCCTTCTTATAATGCCCTTGTTAGGCTCCTTTCTATACCTGGAGCGTTATTAGGCATGAATGAAATAGAATGTTTGAAACCCAAAAGGTCCAACTCCTTTGGGTAGATGAGCAAATGGAGGTCCAGTAACATTAAATAAAGCCGCTAATGGGGCCTGGGTGGCTCAGTCAGTTAAGCGTCTGCCTTCGGCTCAGGTCATGATCCCAGGGTCCTGGGATTGAGCCCCGCATCGGGCTCCCTGCTTGGTGGGGAGTCTGCTTTTCACTCTCCCTCTGCACCTCCCCTAGCTCATGCTCACTCACTTGCTTTCTTTCTTTCTCAAGTAAATAAAATCTTTAAAAAAAATAAAAATAAATAAAGCTACTAATTAGTAGCAGAGCCAGTTCCCCATCTCATGTCTCAGAATTGTCAGCCTTACCTTTTCTGTATGATTGACGTTCTTATATTTTAAGATAGCTGTCACTTTACCTTAGTTATTCATCATCCAACAGGTACTTTGGGTAAAATATCCTTTGACTGTTCTTTATACATTATTCTCAGGCACTTTATTGTCCTTGTTGGTTCTCTTATAAGCTACACAGGCCTTGTAGTAGCCCCCAATTTTTGCATTTAGTGGAGATGAAAAAAACACCTTATTTAACTAAGAGTATACACTGTGCTGTGTGCATGAGATCTGGCCGTGAACTAGAAAGCTCTGGTTCTCATCTTCATGGAGCTTAGTCTAGCACAGAGGACTTAAAAAAGTGATGGCAGTGGAAAAGAACCTCCTTGTTGATAACGAGACCAGAGAATAGAGAGGCTGTTGAATGGCAAGCTTTGAGGTGGTCATAGGAGGACTGGTAGGGGTATAAAGTCTTAATGAATGAAGGAGAGAGAAATGGCTAATGCTATAGGCAATTGATGATGGAAGGTGGTATTGTTGATTTGAGTTTAGGTAAGCAAGCATTTTTTAAGAGGGCTAGGGGAAGAATCGTCCAGAAATGGCTTTGAGGAGTGATGAACTTACCAACACCAACACTGGGCTCTGAGGGTGTGGGATGTGGAGATCTCATTCTCTGCTCTCATAACACTACAACGTCCTAGGGAAAGATCTCAAATTTAATGACTAGGAGATGCAATGACTTTCAGTGAAGAGTTTGAAGACTCAGGGAAATATAGAGGACTATCCATGCCTGTGTCTCTAGTAACATGTCTCCTGCATCACCCAACAGAAAATAGGAAAACTCTAATGTTTTCTCTTGTCACGGTATTTAAGAAAGTTAGGTGATAAGGGCTTACCTAAACTCCAGAAAATATCATTATAAATGATTCTTTAAGAACATGGTTTCTTTACACATGTATTGTTTCTCTGGTTTGGGTACATATATTTTAGCTCAAAATTTTCTTGCAACAATATGTGTTATGAGAGATTTTTCTTTCTTACACGAGCCATTTGGACAAAATGTGAAATATAATTTATTTTTATTTTTTACTTTTTAAAAAGATTTTATTTATTTATTTGACAGAGAGAGACACAGCGAGAGAGGGAACACAAACAGGGGGAGTGGGAGAGGGAGAAGGAGAAGCAGGCTTCCTGCCAAGCAGGGAGCCCGATGCGGGGCTCGATCCCAGAACCCTGGGACCATGACCTGAGCCGAAGGTAGACACTTAACGACTGAGCCATCCAGGTGCCCCAAAATGTAATTTATTTTAAATGACATAAATGTGATTACATTTTCCACTCCATATATGTCCTATTATGTATGTCTTCCTAGTGTATCTATAAATTGGCCAACATGTACTGTAATACTCTGATGGTACTTTTGACTTAAGTACATGTAGGTTTTTTACCCATTACCCTTTAAAGTTTCTTCAGCCTCCCACATTTTCAGTGAGAAGATCTGTTGATTAGCTTTGGGGTTCTGAAATAAGAAGGAAAATCAAACCTAGAAATGAAATTTTAAGAAAACTTTGTATCTTCTGAGAAAAAATGGGATTTCCATTGGTGTTTCCAGAATGAGTTAGTTGTTGCCACAGTTCCAGAGCTTTGTAACGTTGGTGCATAACTGGCTTTGCATTGCTGTTCTGTTGAGAAGCATAATTTCGTTGGATTCAGGCTTTCCTATTGCTTTTCTCTTGAATTTTTAAGTCAGGATGCCAAAAATGCAAAAACATTTCAGTCTAGACATTGTCTGTAATATATTAGGATTATAGTGTAATCTCCTTTAATTTATTTATCTCCACAGGCTGCCCCCTGTACGTTTATTTTAATTATGAAATTATAATGCTTGACATTGGAGAGAAAGGAACATAAGCACCCGAAATGAGTCATTTTTGTTGACTATAAATGAGTCAGAGTTACATCTGAGGGTGAGAGTACTCTCTTACAGTTTTGGCTTTTTCCCCATTCGTTTTCTTATTTTCTTCTATTCCTCTTTCTGCCCTTCCTGCATATGTGCACAGTCTTGTGCTCTTGTATCACTGATGTCAGAGGACTTTTACCAGGCTTCATTTGTGGCCCTGGGTCCTAAACATAGAAGTGAGAACATAAATGGACTATACTGGCATACCTATTAATTGTAATATCCAGAGAGCTCCTCTTCATTGTTTAAAATTAATACCTGGGAATTTACTATAAATGAAAAGGGGCTGTGTACTTGTAACTCTGGGACATCCAGCTGCCCTCGCTTATGCCATTGAGAATAGCATTACTTTGTGAAAAAAAATTACTAATGAGCCCAGGCAGTTCGGACCTGTAGCACTCTGCCCAGGTAAACATTCTCTTTAGAGACTCTTTAGACCAATGGCTCTCAAATATGAGTTGTTCGTTAGAATCACCTGGAGGGCTTGTGAAAACACAGATTTCAATGTTTCCTCCTCAGGTGTTTAATTCAGGAAGTGGGGGTGGGGGCTGAGAAGATGTATTTCTAACACACTCCCAGATGCTCCTGCCTCTGTGCTTGATCTCAGGACCGTACTTTGTGAACCAGTGCTTAAAATCCCCTGGATGATGGGAACAACCTCACATGACATCTGTTATCTTAGGATGTTTGGCAGGGTGAATTTAAGATTGTGCACAACTAGCTGTGTTACCGAATGACCTATCACCGCCACTAACTCAGGAGCCGAGCAGGTGGGCCCTGGTGGTCCTGGGGCCAATTGCTCTGTGCCAGGGAACCCCAAGGAGGCTGGACAAATCGGAAGCACAGCTCCTGGCTGGGTTTGCCAACACTGTTGTGGAACAAACTCAGATAAACTGGTTGTAAGAGAAGTCAGTAACTCAAGAGAAGATGGTTTGGAAAAGAGAAAGGGAGAAATGTAGGGTGCTGCCAGCAAGGAACTTGGTGGCAGGCTCAAGCTTTAACCACTGACTTCTCCACCAGCAAGATGGACACCTACTGTGTTACAGGGAGAGGTTGGGGTGGAGTACATGCAAGAGAGCAGGCGGGAGTGCGTGATCATGGGTGGGAGTCACTATGTGTTCAGCCCACGATCACGGGCAGGGAAGGGGACATGTGGGATGTGGTCGTCTAGGCATTCCATTGCTATCCGGGCTTTTCTGGTCTGGCAGTTGGGATGTTCAGGTCTTCGCAAAATGTCTTTGTCAATGCCTCGAGAAAGTTTGATAAGAAATAAGCACAATGGGTTTTCATTGGAGCATCAGTTAAGCAGTCTTGCCTGTTTCTGGTTTTAACTGTTGGGGTCTATAGTTGAGCAAGACAGCTCGCTAAGAGCTGCTCTGTTTGTGATACTACAATATAGAAACTTTTGTCTTCTCTAAGAAATTTACTTTTTTATTTTTTCTGGCTTTTATTTAAATTACATTTGCTTAAGGATAGACTCAGCGTTTCTGATCAGTTCTGAGCGATTGGTCTTTGGCTGTATAAATCAGATATTCAATATAAAGTTACTTCTTTTGGATTATGGCAGCTTTGTATTATTTAGATAATTAATTGTGATATGTTTGGTTGAATGTGAGAAATAATTTTCCTTTTGTCTTTTTTTAATGCAACCGCTATGCAGGTAAATAAAACTGAGTTTTGAGGGAGTGCCTTCTATACTAGTGAAAACCCATTATAATTAGACTGACTAGCTGTGGGATTAAGTACCTGGCAAAACGTGAGAATCACAGCTTCAGCCTATCCATGAAGTTACGAAATTCAACTACTATCTATTGCTGTTAAGTCCTAGTCGCGGTGGGAGTGCCTCCCAAAGTGTACATGGTGCTCACTGCACCAGGGGTGAGACATGTTGGGAGACTGTGTGTGTGACAGATACATGCCTTGAAGGAGTGAGGATGAAACCCTGAAACCAGAGGGTGTTAATACTGCTTCTAGGAGAGGAGGCATTTTGGAGGATGAGTACGGTTCGAATGTGTGAGTTAGGATGGGGTGTGTGTCAGGGCTCAGCGAGCAGTAGCACAGGCAGGCAGCTGGGCTGGAGGCTGAGGGGGTACAGGCAGTGTTTTACTAGATTTAGCTTCAGTAGAAGCAGTGTCACTTTCAGGGTTTTGTTGGCCACTTGTTTGTTATTTCTAAGACAATCTGGGGCATTTAAGGCTGAAGAAACTTCTTTGTTTAGAAATAAAAGCGAAGTTGCCCCATGTAATACCTAAATAGCTGTACACATTCTTACGCATACGTTTGATTTAGCCTGTGTTGCATTTATACGTTCCATATAATTTTTTTTTTTTTTAAGATTTTATTTATTTATTTGAGACCGAGAGAATGAGAAACAGAGCATGAGGAGGGGAGGGTCAGAGGGAGAAGCAGACTCCCTGCCGAGCAGGGAGCCCGATGCGGGACTCGATCCCGGGACTCCGGGATCATGACCTGAGCTGAAGGCAGTCGCTTAACCGACTGAGCCACCCAGGCGCCCCATATAATTTTGTTTTAATGTGGAATAAAAGCAAAAGATTTTTTTCTCCCTTGAGATTTGACGTGGTGCCTGATTGTCTTTCCTGAATGCAGAATGAGTTGACATGTGGCTTTATTTTGGTCGAGGTGCACACTTGCAAAGACAAGATCCTTTCTTTACTTTCAGTGACTTCCTGCCACTATCTATTGGTAAATATATGTATATCATAATTTATTTTAAAAACAACCAACCTTCCCCCACCCCAGCCCCAACTAATTACACTCTAAGTTTAGACATTTGGCATATCATGCCATCCCACAGCAGTGCTGTGCATTAAATGTTAATAGGCTACTAAATCACATGAACACGTCATCAGCTGATTATTTCGTATTGATGCTTTGTACCTTCACCTTAGAACTCTTGAATTCCCCATTGCCAGCTCTGAAATATGAAAAAAAAAAGTTGCGTAGATACATTAGTACTTTTTCCAGATAAAAATATAATGGATGGAGGGGTGGGCCCCTGGGTGGCTCACTCAGTTGGGTGTGTGCCTTTGGCTCAGGTCATGATCCCAGGGTGCTGGGATTGAGCCCCACATTGGGCTCCCTGCTCATCAGGGAGCCTGCTGCTCCCTCTGCCTCTCCCCCTTACTTGGGCTTGCTTTCTCTCTCTCTCAAATAAATAAATAAAATCTTAAAAATATATATAATCGAGTGGTGTAAAGCCTGGGGTTTCTGTTCAGAATAAATGTGAACAGCATGCATTCAGTATTTTCGTTTAATTAGAAAATAAATATTTTTCTTGAGAGGTAGAATGTGCGTTGAATTTGTGAAAAGTAAAACCTGATGTATGGATTGTGTTGGTTCCTTATTCAGAGATCATTGAAATCTGTCTTTGTGTGTTTCTTTGTGTGTTTCATACTCACAACCCTGAGATCAAGAGTCGCACCCCACCTGCTGGGCCAGCCAGGTGCCCGTGAGAATACTTCTAAAACTTTGTTTTTTATTTACAACAGAGTGTATCTGTTCCTTTATCATTATGGATATCATTTGTTCCACTAATCTGACTGCCTTTGATCATAATGTAAAAAAGGTTTCTGGACATTTTACACACATTATTGAAATGCTTGCCACATGTATTGGGAAGAGGCCTTAGGTAGTGCGGGTTTAAGCTGACACACATTGATACTGCTCACAGTTTCTTACAGAAGGGTGAAAAGAGCAGGGGTATTAGACTGGACTTTATAATTCTCCTGAACTGTGATGATAAAGTCAGAATTTGTAACCACTGTAAGGGGAAAACACATCAGAGGTAAGATGTTAAAATCAGATAACTTATGTGGCTTGCTGTGATTATTGGCATAGGCTTAGCTAAGTTTAGCATTTAATTATATGCTAACATTATTATGCAAAGGTAACGTACATCCTTAGTTTTATTTTATACATTATTTATAGCTGTCAAAACACAGGATAGTTAAAGGTCTACTTCTTGTGGAGCCACTGAAGTGATACCCTATTGTTGGTGCGGTGTCAGGGGAGTGGGGGGTGGGGGGGGGGAAGGAGCAGAGGTGCATTTGTTTGTGACATTGAAAATATGAAAAGTGTAAGAATTTTACATTTTCTGGGATAACTACATAAAAATTCATTTATCATTAAGACATTAGATTCTGTTTGAGCTTAAAAAATGTATTGAGCACCTCCTGTATGCTCGATTAAATGGTGGTGGGTGTTAGGGATGCAAGATGAATTAAGATGGATCTCAGGGAGGTTGGAAGTTTACCAGCAATTTTTCTCTTGATTTGCTGTACCTTCTGAATTTTTCTGATGAACGTATCTTATGTATAATCGTACAGACTTGGACTGATGTCTTGAGCCTCGTCGTTCCTGACCCCGCTGGTAAAGAGTTAATGGTGATTTCATGATCTGCATCAGGGTAGGAAGTGGAGTGGACTGGCCAGATTGAGTAGGCTTTCTTGGCTTTCATGTTGTCTTTTTGGGAGAGGGCTAAAAGTAGAGGTCTGGCAGTCTTGCCTCTGGCTAGCATTCCTGCCCCTTAAAAAAACACCTTAGAAAGCGATTTAGAACTTTGTCTTCCTTCTGACTCACTCTGAAATCTTTTACCTTTTAGCAAGGTAGTTTTCCTTGTTCAGTGTGTTTTTAAAAGGAGGTGGGGGCGGTAGGAGGTAGGGTGTTTACTAGTTGCCAGCATAGGAATGCCTCAGAGTTAAGTCCCTTGTGTAATCTACCAATTGCCCTTTGTTTACTTTTTAACTCTTCGATAATGCCATGTTGGTGATTTGGAGTCTTTCTGCACCAAGTAATCAGTTTTTCCCTCATGCTGTAGGAAACCTGTGACCTCTCTTCTCCTGATTAGTGTTTTGTCTGTTTTACCCTTCTGTCAGTAACCTTTGTCACTCCCTGACCTCTGCTCATCTGTCAGAGACACGAGTTCCACTGCTCAGGGTGTAGAACCTTTATTCCCCAGTCATCTGATTTTCAAGGCACACCCAGTTTTTCTTTCCTTTATCTCCCGAGTTATCAACTTCTCCTTTTTAGATTCCTCCTTTTCATATGAGTTTCCCATAAACAGACAGGCTTTTCTTTTATTCATTTATTTTTAAAATTTTTAAAAGTGGATTGGTAGTGAACCCAGCAGGAGAGAACACACATCTTTGCTGGAAGAACTCTTTTTAAACCAAGACCTCTAAGATTACCCACAGATAGAGTGTCAAGGACATGAGTTCATATTCTCCTGCGAATGAACATACATAGAAACAAGCTACCCTAAGTGAGAGTTAGGAGATACAACAAACTACATAAGGTCTCACAGATTGCAGATAGTAGAGTTACCATATAGAATATAAAAATCAGTATATCTACTGTGTAGAAATAGAGACCGAGAATATAATGAAGGATGAACAGGATCAAAATTAACCATAGATTGGAAAAAGGACCAAAGAGATCTTTTATAAATGATACATACGTAGTAATTTAAATTAAAAAAAAATAGACTGATAAAGGACTTTAGACACTGAAAGTGAGAGCTGAAATGGAAGATAGACAAAGATTTAAAGTACAAAAGAAAGGTTAAGAGATAGATAAGGATGAAAATGTTAAACATGTTGAATCTGAATCTCAGAAAAAGAGAGTAGGATGGAGGATACATAACAGTCAAAGTTGTGATGGCTGAGACCTGTTCAAAATTGGTGAAGTATATAAATGGGAAGCCAACGAATACTAAATCAGATAAATAAAGAGACATGCCTACTAGATATATGATCGTGAGACTGGAGAACATTGCAGACCTTGGTGGAGGAGGGGGAGGGTAATTACAGAGAAGGGACAGGTAACCTAGAAAGGAATGGCAGACAAATGGCTTCTATTTTAATAGCAAATGTAGAAGCCAGAAGATAGTCAAATGATACCCTCAAAGTGATGAGAAAAAAAAGGATTAACCTACAATTCTATATTCAGGAAAACCATCATTCAAGAATGAATGCAAAGTAGATATTTCAAACTAAAAGAATAGCTAAAGGGGTAACTGTTTTGTGCCTTTTAACTCTGGGGAGTGGGGAGGAGGAAAGAAAATCAGAGGGCAGGGCAAGAGCAGTGAGATTTTTAGGAGGTTGTGATTTAACCTCACCACGAGCCCCCAAATACTTAGTAAATGCCATTTAAAAAATTAAGAAAGACGGGGCGCCTGGGTGGCTCAGTCGTTAAGCATCTGCCTTCCGCTCAGGTCATGATCCCAGGGTCCTGGGATCGAGCCCCGCATCGGGCTCCCTGCTCAGCAGAAAGCCTGCTTCTCCCTCTCCCACTCCCCCTGCTTGTGTTCCCTCTCTCACTGGGTCTCTCTGTGTCAAATAAATTAAAAAAAAAAAAAAATTAAGAAAGACTTTGTGAGTTACTTTCTTCTGATGACTGATAAAGGTTAGGTTTGGCTGTCTTTGCAGTTTGTAAGGCTGAATGTAGATGTTGGAAAACGGAGATGGAAGAATGATGGATTGAGGAGTGGGAACGCATGGGCACTGGCAGGGGCGGGGTGAAGGCTGTGACATTAGGGTGCAGGCCGAGTAGCTCTCCCAGGAGAAGGGGAGGTCCTGGCTGGCAAATAAAACAAAAATCTTAAATCTACCACTTGGAGAAGAATGCTGTGCACAGTGGGTTACATTGTCAGACTCGCCTATTGCTCAGTGTCATAGGTCATGCCTGAGTTAGTGAAATAGCTGCATTTCGGAATATATTTGATCTCTGTAAATATTCTTTCTGGAAAGACTTTCCTAAGCTTTGATGGGAAGCTGCTGCAAATTGTTTATCTACAGTCATGAGAGGGCCTCTTCTGAAGTGAGGTGGTGGTCTAGGATTGGGTTGAAATCTAAGAACGGGGTGACATTCTGAGCCCAGGGCCAAAATCGTAAGTACTTCAGTGAGGTTACTGTGATGAAAACAATCTGCATTTTGACTACCTTTGGGATTGTATTTTACTTTTACTATTACTGTGTTTTAAAGAATTTAAGTAATCTCTACACCCAACGTGGGGCTTGAATTTATAACCCCTCGATCAAGTCACATGCTCCACCGACTGAGCCAGCCAGGCACTCCTACTTTTGGGATTTTTATCAAACTACTCATACAATTATTTGTTCATTTGTGAGTTTCAGACATAATAAAGAGCTGTATCTCCTAGAGATTCCAATAAAGATATGTGTATGGAATATGAAAACAACATGAAGTTGTATTTTGGTGTTTTATTCTGTTTTAATAGTGGTAAAAGTCCATATTAGCATGATTTGTTTGATCACTTACTGTGATCAGACTTAGAGACTTAAAGAGTGAGGTCAGATAGAGTTCTCCCTTTATGTGTTTTAATCCCTGTTTGAAGTCAGAGGTTATTTGGCTGATTCTATACTGAATAGAATACCTCTTTATGTATTTGGAATACAAAACCGAAACCATTTTGTTTTTACCTAGTGAAATCAGCCTGTGACTGAATCAGACTGTGTAAGACTGTTGGGTAGGTTTGGAATTTACAGTTTTGTCGCACAATGTACAGTGACTAGTCTGAAGACGAAGTCTCGGTGAGACTTTGAACTTGCTCGGCTTTGAGAACATTTCCTTGATCGTGGTCATGTGGGCTTGATGGTATTCGACAGTTCTTGAAATTGGCTTTTATTAACTTGTAGGTTCTTCAGTATAACTTGCTGAAACATAAAAATGTGTAGAACTCTGCTCTAATTATCTAATTTAAAGGAAGGACTTGTACCGATCTGTTCTCCACAGCCAAACAGTTGGTGAGGGTAAAAGTGATTTCTTTTTCTTGTTTTACATAGATTAAATCCACAGTAATTATCAAGTTCAATGATGTAATTCCTAGCTGGTACTAGACGTGAGAATATTCATTTTCTTAGAGATGTATCTGATTATGAAAAAGACTCCTAATTCTTGCTAGATCATCATCGGTACAATGCTTAAAAAATCTCCACTCCCACCTCCTCTCAGTTGCCAAACATACACAGATGACTTTCTTTTTTTTTTTTTTTAAGATTTTATTTATTTATTTGAGAGAGAGAATGAGACAGAGAGCATGAGAGAGGGGAGGGTCAGAGGGAGAAGCAGACCCCTTGCCGAGCAGGGAGCCCGATGCGGGACTCGATCCCGGGACTCCAGGATCATGACCTGAGCCGAAGGCAGTCGCTTAACCGACTGAGCCACCCAGGTGCCCCTGTTCTTATCTATTCTTTTTTTTTTTTTTGAGAGAGAGAGGATGAGACAGAGAGAGAGGATGAGAGAGAGAGAGAGCATGAGAGGGGGGAGGGTCAGAGGGAGAAGCAGGCTCCCCACTGAGCAGGGAACCCGCTTAACCGACTGAGCCACCCAGGCGCCCCACAGATGACTTTCTGATCTGTGTTTTAATTTCACCTCTCTGAATCCAGGTAACCAAATTCCTTTTGAATCAAGCAGGGGGTAATAAGTAAAATACTTAGAAGCCTGCCCTTCTGAGTTTTGTTCATATTCATGGGCAGGAGAAGCATTCTCATTATTTGCTTGATGCATCCTTTGCATGGAGTTACTATTACTGGATCGAATGTTCTTGCCTTTTCTGCTCCAACGGCCAGCACTCTGTAAGCAGAACCCAGATCATGGATGTTAGTAAGCTTCTCCCTTTTCCAGAAGGGGCCATAAAATTAAGTTTTGCAAGCATTCTGTCATTTTGGGTGGGAAGATGATACTCACATGTTGATAGAATATAATACTGAAAAGTGTGGATTCATCTGGTACGGACTCTCAGTGCAGTTTTAAAAGAAATGTCAAACAAAAACCCTTTCATCTGGTGGGAAATCTAAGGCAGGATGTGTGCCCGTTATTTAAAAGGCTAAAATACCACTTCTAACTTTTTAAAGTCGATTTTCTTTTTGAAGAAGTAGTTGACTTCTGAGTGTTCTAAAGGGGGTATTACTAGCACTCCGGGGCAAGCCTTGCGGGCAGAAAATAAAACTGAAATCCTGGTCCTTTAAGTTCGCGTGTCATGAAGTCCGACCATTTATATACCGGTGGGTTGTGGCTTGCCGAGCATTACTTCAAGAAATGGCCGTGGCACGTTTGTTCCCTGCGGGAAGCCTCAGTCATAGGCACCCCTTCCCCACTCCTGTACTTCGTCAAGGTGAGGGCGGAGAGGGGTCTGCTCCGAGGCAGTAAGATTTAGGACATCAAGACGATTGTCCGCCTCTAGAAAAGAAAAGTGACCTTTGTCTTCTTTCTCTTCTAGATTGTCTTTTTACTCGGGCCACTCTTCGTTCTCCATGTACTGCATGCTGTTCGTGGCAGTAAGTACTCAGCGTCCGTTTCCGGGGGGTGAGGTGCTGCGTGCAGCCGTGCAGCTCACGTGTTCAGCCTCAGTGTCCCCTCCCGGGCGGCCACCTCCGGCATCCTCGTGAGCTCGGCTTCTGCGGCTCAGAAGGGGCGCCCGTGCTTCTGCCACCGCCCGCTCCGGCTGCGGGGGAGGCCCGGCCCGGCGTGCAGGCCCCCTTGCGGAGCGGGCGGCGACGTGGGCACCTTCCGGGCAGTGGGGGGCCCTCCCCCGGGCACTAGGGGTTTCCTGCCAGGGTAGGAACCTGACCAGCAAGCTGCCAGCCTGGCGCTCGGAGGCCGGTGACGTGCGCCCTCGCTTCGGGACGGGTTTTCTGCGACGTACCAACAGCCTCTGTGTCAGCACCGCGGGTCCCTGCTCTGGAGAACCGGGCCGGGGTGGCCACTGCTGGGCGACGGCCTGACCCTAACTGGGAGCCCTGGGCCTTAGGAGCTCAAGCGGCCCCTTTCCTCCGGGGGTGCTGCTGGCCTTAGGGGTGGAGCTTTGATTCGTGGATGTGAAGCCAGCTCTTGCTGCTCCTTGAGTAGGTTTTGTTTTCCTTCCACTTTCTGAAGCACTTGATTGACGGCTTTCCGCGGGACCAGAAAGGTCGCTGCTTCGGGACTTAGCATCTGTCCAGTTGGCAGGTGCACTTCTAACTGCTAACCCCGACAGCAGCGTGCCGGTTGGCCCTTGCGGCATACACAGTGGACAGTGAAGAGGTAGAGGTATTTGCGCCCACGGTTCCAGCTCTGGAGATGAGTGTTCATCCAGAGTCACTTAAGGAAGACCAGGCTTTAGGGCATACCCAGGAGTCTTTAAAGGTCAGCTCAGTGGACTTACTTTTTATAATGTTCTCACTCTCCTATCTCTGCGTGTCTCTCTTTCTCTATAAAATTAACAAAATTTGTTGGAAAAGAAGAGAGCGAGAAGAGCTCTCTACCCTAAATGATCAGCTACAATTTTAATCTTAATTTTGTGAGTGGATTTTTATATGGTTGTGTTGTGTGTGAATTTGCCGTTTGCTCTTTTTTTCCCCCCCCTTTCCTTGGTCACAGTAAGTGCTCTTGAGTATTTAATGCTTACATTATAAGTCCAGGATATGTAATATTAAGAGTAGACTGCTGGGAGTTAATTTGGTCTCATTTGGAGACATTTTAATATCAATTCTTACCAGAATCCTGCTTTCACTTGAAAAACCCAAGTTTGAGAAGTCAGAAGAATGTAAAAATTACAGATGCGTGTGCTATGCAAAATTCAAACCCACAATTTCAAAACCATTATAATTGAGCTAATTTTTGGCTTCTTCACCGTTTTTGGAAATATAAGTCTTTTGTCTTAGGTTAATTTAATTTTGCGAGGAAGCAACGGTACCAATTTAGCAGAATTTGGGGCTTGGCTTCCTTTTTAAAATACACACCCAAATGTTTCTGAAAATGTGCCATGGGGAATGTGATTTATTTGAAGGGAGGAACAAGAAATACTATTCCAATATCCTCTGTTCATTTATCTTATTAGGAAAAGTTAGCATTCTTTCTAAAGGGAGCCACCATATATTTTTCTTTTCAAATAGGGCATGGGGGGAGCGTATGTGTTGTGGTGAGCGCTGTGAATTGTGTAAGACTGACGAGTCACAGACCTGTACCCCTGAAACAAATCATACATTGTATGTTAATAATAAAATTTTAAAAATTTAAAAAATAAAAAATAAAATAAATGGGGCATGGGGACTGGGGGAGATGAAGGCTAGAGCCGTTAGTATCCTGAGGAATCTTCCCAAAGTAGAAGTCTGTGACCGCGTTGACGGCTTTTCAGTGTTTGCACTGTGTTTTATCTGCCCCCAGCCAGACCTCGCCATTGCGGCTTCTGTGCTTTGTCGTCCCTCACCTGTGTGTCAGTGTCTTTAAGTCCTTAAGGAGAGAGACTCAAGAACCCTGAGGTTGATATTGATGATTTGCATTTAGACTACTTTAATTGTTGACTCTTGATAATCCTCATGACGTAGGAGAAGAGGGATGGTTGCCACCCTTTTATAAAGTTGGGGAAATAGGGGCCTTGGAAGGCTGTTGCGGTCTGTCAGCTCTCTAGTGGTCTCTTGCTCATCAGGTTCCCTTGCTTTGCTGATAGACCCCTTGATCTGAACCCTAGTCCAGTTATTTTAAAGTTTAGGTGATGACACGTGACTTTTACCAACTTTTTTTTTTTCTAAAGATTTTATTTATTGATTTGACAGAGAACACAAGCAGGGGGAGTGGCAGCGGGAGAGGGAGAAGCAGGCTCCCCGCTGAGTGGGGAGTCCAACGCAGGGCTCAATCCCAGGACCCTGGGACCATGACCCGAGTCCAAGGCAGACGCTTAACTGACTGAGCCACCCAGGCGCCCCCCAACTGTTTTTAATTGTAAAGAATGTTCTCAGACATATCATATTTCCATATCCTGTAGTTTACAGTTCATGTTTGCTCCTTTGACCCTTCTCAAAATATCTGTACATTCAGTCAAATATAAACTTTCACTGAGGGCTCTTTTGTAAAATATGTGAAACTACTGTATAGAGGATGAGATTAATAGATAGAGGGCCTCAGTGGTCAGCCTGCTCTGTGGACACCCGGGAGTGTATGAGGAGGTAAGGTAAGGATCTAAGCAGAGGGAAAATGATCTTGATTGTACTTTGGTAACTGCGGTCAGTATGAGCTCGTAGAGGTAAAGTTATAATGAAAAGTTCAGATAAATAGATTTGTCATAGACCAAGGCCTTTCTGGAGAGGAAAGCTGGTCAGAGCAACCATGCACTGCATTTCAGGGACTCTGAGGGGTGGAAATATTTACTTGATGTGGATGTAGGCCCCAGCTTTTATTTCAGCCCCTGAACACAGATGTCTCCCTGCTTTCCAGCTCTCACATTTATATACAACATTTAACCAGCCCCACGTCCTCTGCCATTTCCTTAGGCAGTGACTCATCTTGTTTCCCTAGGCATCTTGGCATCATGGGTCAGTCCCAGATTTGGGTGGAGATGTACAGTCATTTAAATTTGGAGGACAGTTTTTGATAGCTGAAACTTCCGCCAAGGATTCCTGACACCCAGAAATTAACTTTAAAAAAGAAAATATCCTGACCATTGTTCTCCTCTGGCAGGCAGCCCAGCCCTGCACTTGACAGTGGCAGGGCAGTCAGCACCCATGGATACCACCTCGGCTGGCGGGAGCATACGGCAGGGCTTCTTTGCACATAGCTGGGTCTGCCCACTGAACTGGGCCAAGTGCCAAAGAATCCAAACTTACTTCACTGTCCGGGAAAGGAAGCATGTTGTGAGACCGTTCTTTTTTCAGTACATATATATATGGAATGTATTGGAATAGATACTGAAGGAAACACGTTTCCCAGCACTGTACTGTGGAGCCTGAAATCTCAGATTGTGTTTCTGTCTGTTACGAAATTCCTGGATTAATTGCGACAGTGGGGGCCCAAGCACCTTAGTGTCTGTGCTTCAGCTACACCCCCTCCCCTGCCACACGATGTATCTGGGTCTTGCCCCCTCCCGTTGGGATAGTGCTCTTTGATACCACCCACTTCTCTCAAGATTTGTACAGTCCTTCCCCCCACACTCACCCTGTAGTACCTACGATTGGTGATATTTCAGGAAGATGGTTTCCAAAGTGTGACTTAATGCCGGGCATTGGGCAAGTGAACAGCCCAGGAACTATAGGAATCCTGTCTAATTGTAACGTGGGATTCTACATTTAAATTTAGAAGCTCTGTAAATCCTAAAGATGGTGAAATTGAAGCCTAGAGTAAACACTAAACAGAGGTCAGCCTTAGGGTGTTCTCCTGGCCAGATCTGTCATGAAGTGGAGGTAGAATAATGTATTGCCTGGCTCAGTCTTAGAGGCTGTTTTTCAAAATACATAGAGCAAGGAATATTTCTTTGTGTTGAACATGCAACTGTTGGTCTAGTTCAGGAGGTGGCAGATGATTTCAGTAAGAGGTCAGATCATAGGCTTTGTAGGCCACAATACAGTCTCTGTTGCATGCATTTTTTTTTTTTTTTAAAGATTTTATTTATTTATTTGACAGAGAGAGACACAGCGAGAGAGGGAACACAAGCAGGGGGAGTGGCAGAGGGAGAGGGAGAAGCAGGCTCCCCGCAGAGCAGGGAGCCCGATGCGGGACTCGATCCCAGGACCCTGGGATCACGACCTGAGCTGAAGGCAGACACTCAACAACTGAGCCACCTAGGCGCCCTGCATGTTCTTTTTTTAAAAAAATAGTCCTTTAAAATGTGAAAACCATTCTTAGCTTGCAAGCTGACCCCGACTCAACTTTAAAATGGGGGAAAAAACCCTTATTTTAAGAATAGATTATTAACTCTGTGAGACAACAGCATTTTGTAGTTAAGTGTTACAGGATCAAGGAAAGGCAAAATAAAAATAAACCAGCCTCACAAAATATTTTTGTCAGCAATCAGATTTGATTTTATTTTAAATTCTTTTTTTGTTTATTTATTTGACAGAGAGACACAGCGAGAGAGGGAACACAAGCAGGGAGAGTGGGAGAGGGAGAAGCAGGCTTTCCTGCTGGGCAGGGAGCCCGATGCAGGGCTCGATCCCAGGACCCTGGGATCATGACCTGAGCCAAAGGCAGACGCTTAACCGACTGAGCCACCCAGGCGCCCCAGCAATCAGATTTTAAAAGTGAGAAGTTAGACCCTTTAATGGAAGCTAATTTTTTTTTTTCCAGAAACTTTAGGCAAAAAAGGCTATAGTCTACCCTTTGGTGATAGTAAGATAATGAAAGAATACCTAAATAGTGTCAACAGACATTGAATTTTCTTATTTTAAAAAGCTGTATTAAAAAAAAAAAAAGCTGTATATATAATATTTTACAAAAAAAGAAGAACGTGTATACCTTTGCATTTTTTTTTTCCGATGTGACCCCATGCATTGAAAAGCCCTGTTTATTTTGACCAGGTCTTTGTGTTCCCTACAAAACTATCATGAGGCTCTTCCCAAAAGAGATTCAGTGTTGGATTCTTTCTGGATTAGGAGGAAGCCTTCTCTGCACTTGTCAGGGAAGCATTTGCTGCCTGCACGTGGAACGTCTTCCTCCAATCCCCTCTGCCTTTGACTCTCTGGTTATTTTGAGCAAATCGATTTTCTGACCTTGTTGCCTTAAGGAATAAGAAATGGCCTTTATGAATCTCTAGTATATCTTAGCTAAGAAGCTTTTATTTATTTCTTTAAAGAGTATTGGACATAGTAACTTATTTCCATCCCATTTTCAATAGGTTTTACTTTGCTAAGAGACTGGACACTTTAAGAGACTGAACACTTGACCCTACACTAAGCAGTTAAGAGTTTCCTGACCAGAAGCCCTATGTGGAAGAGTGGCTCAGGGCCTACCCTTGCTCAGTTTGCTCTTGTTGGAAGGAAAAACCACATCTGGAACCTTCCTTTTCACAAGGGCCAGTAGTGATGCCTGGTTTTAGTGAGGACATTCCTGGAGGATATTGGTGGATTATCCCTAAGGCTAATTATCAAACTATTTTTTTTTTCTAAATCTGGGTTATGCACAATCATTGGTTGTATCTGATTCGCCCTGAGCTCTTGCTCTGATACACCGTCTGGTCAGGAAAATAATAGTTCCTTTGCTGGAGAGACAGCGAGAAATCGAGATAGGCCTCACTGTGGTTTCCTTTTGAGGCCTTGAGGTTCATTTCCTCTCCTAAGTTCTCCTGTGGTAGATGTCTATCCTGCCTTTTGAACAGATGAAAAAGTGGGCAGGGAGCAGTGTAAACGTTGGTGAAGTACATGATGTAACTTTATTCTCAGTTTGTGCCTCCTGGATCCCCACATGCCTCTTGCCTTTTCCTGTGACAGCAGGGATGACACTAGTGATAGGCTCAGTTGTTCTTTTCACAGACCTGTTTGCTTTGCCTCCAGGGAGTACCTCAGTGACCAGCTGCAGGTTGGTCCATTCTGCCTTGTCTACCCTTTCTCTTATTTCTAGTTGGGAACTTTCTGCTTCGGAGCTGCTTTCACCAGAAGGTTGGATGTTAGGATCAGGAGGGATCCAGACACTAGAATTTGTCACTAGGCAGTATGTCCCCCACTAGTGGACCAAAATCCCCATGGGGCAGGTCAGTTGAGGCCAAACTGAAGCATGCTCAGAGAAGAATATTAAATGGGCCTGAGAGCAGCAACAGAGATGGGTAGATGAACCATTTTTGGCTTAGGGTAGGGGTTCACACCTTGTACTGTACGTAGAAAGAAGTCATGGAAGTAAATCCCATACCCAATGCCAGACCGCTCTTGTAACAGGGCCTTCAGTGGACATTTAATGTGTTTGTTCTCATGGGATTTAATTTTTTTTTCCCTCACGGTGTGAACCCCAGTGTATAAATACTATTTTCCTTCTCGATTGAAACTTAAACTTTTTTTTAAAAGTAAAACTCCTCATCATTCAAGTCACAGAAATCCAAATTAAGAACAAAATGGGATTTTAATTGAACACAGGTGGCTGGTAATTGGGATTTTATCTTTTGGTTGTAAGCAACTGACTTAGATCTCCCAGAGGGAAAAAAAAAATTTTTTTTAAAAAGATTTATTTACTTATTTAGAGAAAGAGAAAGTGTGTGCACGTGAGCAGGGGGAGGGGCAGAGGGAGAGGGAGACAAGCAGACTCCCTGCTGAGCAGGGAGCTCAATGTGGGGTTCAATCCCAGGACCCTGAAATCGTGACCTGAGCCGCAATCAAGAGTCAGACCCTTAACAGACTTGAGCCACCCAGGCGCCCCCAAAATGGTTTATAGTAAAGACCTCGATGAGCTAGAACTAGCATACCACCAGGAACTGAACTTGCTCCACCTGTCTGCTCCACCTGTCTCACGGGCCGCCGGGCTTCCTGGTGTGGCTGCCACTCTACCCCATCCTTTGCTCTCTCCTCAGGGCTTGCTGTCCTTGCCTCACCATAACTTTTGCTTTCTCCGAAGTTTAGTTTGCAAGTAGCCTATCCTGTATCCTTTAGGTGCTCTTTCTAGACCCTCTGAAAAAAGAGAACCCGTTCATCCTTCTGCAAATTCCGGAGGGAGAATACGGCCCAGCAGATCTCAGGTTCGGGCCTGTCAGAGGTCACCTTCAGTGCCCTCTCTGAAGAGAAGGCAGAGTGGTGTGGCCCGGATGGGTCTCCCCCTTCACTGTGTCTGTGGAGGGACAGTTCCGCCCAGGAGGGGAATTTGTAAGTCGCTGACACTGCCACTGAGTCCCTCCCATACCGTGCACAACACTGGATGTAGAGTTCCTCAGTTCTGAGTTGTAAGAGAGAAGCGATGGACTTCCTTACTTGAATGTGCTCGGTGCGTACGTGATTAGCAAACACACGTGTGGGGAGAGGGGAGTCTGCAAAGGCAGGGCCTTACAGAGCCTTTTATTATAAGCTTTAGCATTAAAGCAGCTCTGTCCCTAAATCTAGTACGCGTAGAACAGTGGTGAGAGCTTCCAACACTGCTTCTCTGAGGCAGTTACGAACATGTACTTCCCTCAACAGTCTTGTGTTTAAAGGTACATCGACTGTCCTCTTTCCTCTAAAAGGACAAGGAATAGAATAAAAAATGATAAACCCACAAAGTCAAAAAATGGAGAAGGAGACAACAGGCAAGAGGTAATGATTTTGGGAAGCAGTTATAAATGAGCGGTAGAGGAAGTCAAATCTCTAGTGCCTCCAGAGGGTGAGATATTAGAAGATCTGCACTGCAGGACCCAGGAAAAGCTTTGCTTAACACTGTCTGCTCTGTTGAAGCTGCTGACGTAAGAAAGACTTCTGGCTGGCAGCACGGGAGGACAGTTGTCCCCGTCTGGAGTTGGCATGTCAGCTGTGGAACTCAAGTGGTCCAAGGGCCAAGAAACTCAGTGTGTTTAGCTCCGTGGGGTCTACTGAAATGGAGGCGTCCTCGCAGCCGTGAACAGGGCTGTAGCTAGGTGATGCCCGGCCTTCCCAGAGCTACACTGAGGAAACGGCAGGCGAAAAGGAAGCACACTCACTCAGCCAGCCTCACCCCGAGCTGAGAACTGTTCTGTGACGGCAGCCTGCGTACACGCCACGGCCGTTGGTTATCAGAGCCAGAGCCTGGAGGGGAGGGTAAGGTTAGGTGTAGAACCACAGTGGGGGGCTTCCTAGTACCCCCCTCAGGGTGAAATCATCTCTGGGTCACCAGAGAAGGGGGTAACATCTATACTTGGGTAGATGTGTAAGGAGAAACTAGCTACTTTGAGGGTGGAAGGTCACCTAAAGTACACAGAAGCTTGAGTACTAATCCGTAAGTGAATATTAGTTAGGGGCAAGCTACCTAGAGTTAAAGTGAGGGTCTTTGGAAGGAAAATACTGTTAGGATTTTAGAAGCCGAAGTGAGGGAAGGACCTTGAAAAGTCCTGAGTTTTCTTTGGGTTGGAAGCACAAACTAGGACTAAGCGTAAATCCATTTTAGAGTTGGTATTGTTTTTTTCTCGCTATGTCCTTAACAGAGGTAGGTGCAGTTCTCCCTACGGTGCATTCCTATAAGTATTTATAATTCAGAGGTATATATTTTTATAGTCTGAAGAACCCATGCCTTTAACAGTTATATGAAAAGGCAGTTAAATAATCAAAAGAGGGACAGCTGAACTTTTGGGGAGTAACATCCAAAACTTGGCTTCAGCCCCAGTCAAGGTACTATTCTCCTTGAAATGAGTAAAACATTTCCAATGAAGACAAAACTAGTGAGGGGAATATTACTGGCATGGTTGTGTTACCTAATTGGATTCAGTTGCCAAATGCAAACTTTGCTTCAACCAGAACCAGCTATCTTCCCAACTCCAGAATCTTGAGACAAGCCTCTTACTGTTTACATTTTTATAGCTTCAACAACAAAGAAAAAGGAAAGGAGGGTGTCTGCAGAAAGCCAGGAGTACTTTAACCAGCTAATGAGTGCAATTCAATTGAACAACTGGTATGCTCTTTTACAATTAGATGTTTCTACTGTAAAAATACTCGATAAAATTAGTCTCCGAGTTTTTGCCAGCCGCTGAGAACTAAATGCTCGCTCACAATGCACAAGGAACTGGGAATGGATCTGTTTCAAGTAGGCAGTGTCTATGGGCACAGCCACATAAATTGTTTTCTGAGGAATGCATTTAATTAAGTGTATGAGTCACAAATTATCAAACAACTTTTAAAATAGATTTTAAAAGCATATTCTTATTAGACAGAAATAAGGCAAAAATTGTTGCTGAAAGGAAGTGATAGGAAAACTATCGAAACCCTTCTATATCACAGTCTTTAGGGATGCACCCAAGTCGGGCAGGCTGACACACAAAAGGAGATACTCTCAAGTCTGAGGAGTGTAGGGAAAAGTCATGGAACTTAAAGGGCACACGTGCTACTCAAAGACTAATTCACTGTTGGATCAGGACTCAAGTAGAACCTGTATTATTTAGGCAGAGTATTAGATTTACTTAAAATACAGATTATTTAGTCTCCACTGCCCTTTAAAATAACCTGAGGCGAGAACTCTCAAGTAAACCGAATCAATTAAACTCTGTCTCTAGACAGACTGGGCGGAAAACATAGTAGCTTGGCCCAGGGTAGGGACACCCCCGTGCTCAGAATGCTAGCAGTTTATCCCAAGACTTGGAACTAAGGCTAACTTGGCTGGGAATCAGAATTGTAGCACAGACTCTGCCAGAGGACGGGCTGCCCTTGAAATCCAAGAAAGTCCTAAACACGGGGAACCCCTTGCCCTGTTTACAGTTTGGAAAGCAGTCTAGCTAGACAGGTACAGTAATGAACTGTTCTAAAGACAAGTCTCTGGGGCAATCACTTTTTGTTTGGCTTATTTAAAAGGATGAAGTTTCAGGTGTTGATGAGTGTAAGAATGCTTGCCTACAGCCTATTCTAGATGTAATTTATACTCTGGTTATTTAATGGTTATTAATAGTAATGATTATTAATATATAATGACTTGATCATGTAAAACACACACCTTTAGGGGTGTGGTGATACTTAAAATATATAAAGTTTCCAGTTGGGGTGTTAAACTCTTCTCTTTATTCCTGTCTTCTCTATTAGCTTTACCTTCAAGCCAGGATGAAGGGAGACTGGGCAAGACTCTTACGCCCCACACTGCAATTTGGTCTTGTTGCTGTGTCCATCTACGTGGGCCTCTCTCGAGTTTCTGACTACAAACACCACTGGAGTGATGTACTGACTGGACTCATTCAAGGAGCCCTGGTTGCAGTATTAGTTGTAAGTATACAGGGCGGCAGCCTACATCTTTTACTGGTAAACACTAGGATAACTAAGTAGAAAACCTGTCCCAGGGAGAAAACTATCCAAAGGCAGATAATGAGGCTCAGTAATTTTTACTGGGTCATCACCTGATGTTATTAACTATGTTGCTTTTTGCAAAAGTTATAAAAATCTTACTGTATGTACTTTTGTAAAAGGCTATGGCTATAGTGTTTTGTTTCATTTTGTTTTTGGCATGAATTGCAGAAGAACCTGAGTGCTAACAGAGTAAAGCTATTTACTCAAAACCTACCTAAATAAGCAATTCTCAATTTAAAAGAATCTCTTCTAACAAAACTTCTCTTAGTCACTTATTTTTTTGTACCCTTTCTCTGTTGTGGGGTTGATATTTATTTTTGCCAACTGCTTGTTACAACTATGTATATGGTTTTTAAACTTAGAATGGGACAAAAGTATTTAATGATGTAATTTAAGTATAACTTGTTTTCTGTAGGCAGTGTATGTATCCGATTTCTTCAAGGAGAGAAATTCTTTTAAAGAAAGGAAAGAGGAGGACTCCCATACAACTCTGCACGAAACACCGACGACGGGGAATCACTTTAGGAACAGTCACCAACCTTGAAGGTAGATAAAACTGGCCCGCTTTCTAAAGGAAAAGGATTGCAACCAGAGGACAGAGGATGAGTTTTCTTCATGGTGTACAAACCTTTAAGGGACTGCTGCTGCTATACCTCTTGGACGCCCACTTTACCTGTGTGTATATAGTTACATTTAACACCATGGTTCTCTAATAGCGCTGAGTTCATTAAAAAAAATTTCAAGCCTTTCACTAAAACAATGCCCACCTGTACATTTTTATTAAAAAAATGTAATGCTTATGTACAAATGTGTATGCAATAATATGCTTTCTTAGAATGATGCCTGACTGAAGTATGATACATATTAAAATGTTTCAGTACAACTGCCTTGACATGGGAGAACCAAATCAACACTCCTGTAAGCATTTGTAGTCAGCTGTAATCAGGTGGTGCAAAATTTAAAACCCCACATTCGTTTAGCTGACTCTTTATAAGTAGAGGCTGGCAGCAAACACAATATCCCTCTTGATTTTGGTGATTCCTAAGAGAAAAGAAAAGATGGTTTAAGCTTCCAAGACCACAAAGACTGTGATTCCCTTGCGGGGGGGGCGGGGGAAGAGGTTAATACAACAATCTCGATGATACAAAACCTTGCTGGTCTAAAAGATAGAGGAGTTCACAGGCACCTCTGAGAGGAGAGGAGGGTAACTTAGAAACCAGACTCCTGTTCCTATGACTCTGGACTCAGAAGTATCCCAGTTCCTGTGTGTGTGCAGGGCCGTGACAGGGTCTCCGACTATGCACAAAGACCCACTGAGGGAAGGACTAAACCGTCAAAAGTAGTAGTTAGTTGACCCAAAAGCATGAATTCTCAGCCTACTTCAGGAGACACTTTATTTTCACTTACCACTTGAGATTCTTTCTGGACTAAGGGAGGACAAACATAAATTTCATTATTTAGTAAGTTTACGTAACTTAAACTCTGGTTGATTAAATAGGTCTGCCCCATCAACCATATGGAAACAGTACCCAGTTTTTGCACACCTCTTCTTAGGACACTGTTTAGCAGAAATCATTAGGGGTTGTGACTACATGAGCAACTAACAGAGCGACAAGGTGGCCGCTATTCTTTGATGTGTTAACTCACAGCCCTTTTTCTTGGCAAATATTCAGACGGAACAAACTGTAAGCATGTTATATACTCCCTCCGACCCCCTGCCCGCCTCCATTACTACCCCCTTTTGGACTGGCCATCCTTTCTTTTTTGGTCTTCCTACTTCCACCTTGCTAATCTACAGACTTCCCTACAATGCAACAGCAAGAACTGCCAGAGCACCGCACTCCTGGGGTCAAAATCTCCAATCATTTCAGGAAAAAGCTGGGAGCTGGGGGGTAACATGATCATCTCTCTTCTCCTTCCTACTGTTCTACTCACTGGTCTCGTACTCTTGCTTACGTCTATCAAGCATACATGAAGGGCCTCGATACCACCTTTCGAGTGGGGGCCCTAGGCCATCTCATCTGTCTCTCAATTCCTGTTGTCTCTTCCTTTCTTTCCTGTAGACTTATCACCACCTGAAATACTTTAATTGTTGACTTGTTTATTGCATGTCTCCCTACACTAGAATGTAAGCTCCATGAAGGCAGGGATTTGTGGGGTTTTTGTTCACTGCTGTATCCCCTGGTGCTTAAAACCATGCCTGCACATAGTACACAATAAATATTTATAAATGATTACATCTAAAATCTCGAAACTTTTTCCCACAGAGACACTCTAAAATTTTGTTTAAATACTACTGGATGGCCCTCTGTGGCATTCCAGTGAAGAGCATCTGAAAATGTCTTCCTACGTTGTGGCCAAGAATTCAAGTCTCAAAAGATCTGCCTTAATTATTAGAAAAAGCTTCGACTGGATACTGACCTTCTGCAAATTTGTTTTCCAGCTCAGTGTTTCCAATGGCTTTTGCTGCTTGACACATCTGTCGAAGCAGTTCTTCCAGGCGCCTCATACAACGAATTATGCTGCCTGTAAAGAAAAGGAAACAAATCACTTGTAAAATGGAAATAACCAGAACAGTAGAACTTTTGTTAGAGGCAAGGTAGGAGAACATGGGATGACTGAGTAATAGTACTTTGAGGGACTTCCCATGCAGTAAATGAGGTTGAAGACTTGACTGGCTGCCTGGCAGACACTAGGAGGGATACAAAGACAAAAAGTTTAATTTCCCATCCTTGACTAATGGTAGAGAGTAAATGTGTTGACATTTGCTCTTATAAGTTCACAAAATGCCCTGGGAGCAGGGGGGAGAGCAACTTTGGATTAAGGCCACAAAGATAACATATAACCTGGGTCTGTAAGAATGAGGAGGTCTCTGTCAGACAGCAACAAAGGAAGACCACCTGGGCAATGCAGAGAAGTGTAACAAAGGGCAGCTACTCAAGGACTCTGAGGGTGGCCTAATGAGGTATCTGGATACCATCCTGTGAAGAGAATGCAACTAGAGATTTTTAAGCAGGGGACAAGTAACAGGATCAGATTTGTCACTTTAAAGGTGCATTCATTCTTCTTGACCTTAAGTAGACTTTTTATCAGTGCTTTTTTCATACAGTGTGTCCTCAAAGGAGCACAAAGGAGGAGGTAAGTCTCTTCCCACTGGATGTGACTCCCTGAGATCAGTGGGGTGTTTTTTTGTTTGTTTGTTTCTTTGCTGAAGCTATAAACATCATTTGGCTTCTACCACATTTGAGCAAGGGAGGGGCCTGGGATCCTTTCTCAAAGACCTATCTACTTAAGTTTAAAACTCTTGGGACTTTAATGTGTGAAATACATTAGAAATAGCAGTTCTGTCTGATATGCAAGGATTGAACTCCTCTAAGTCCTTACCATTATTAACTCCTTAGAACAATGAACTAATCCATCAGCCTTTATGAAGTTTTGTAATACACTCACTGTGCACAGTTTTCTCTTAATGCCCTCCATGTTCTTTTCCACTGTGCCCAGTGGAAACCGGGGAGAGTTAACTCAGGAAGGAGAATGTACTTTTAGCTTAAATGAAGGCAGAAATAAAAGCCATTTGCCCAACAGAGTCCGCAGAATCCAGGAGCATGTGCCCATGCACATGTAGAGAGCCTTCCCTCTCTGTGGGACAATTCCAAGAGCCAAAGATAAATTACTGCACAAGGGCTGCACCCCTAAGGACAACACTGCTGGTTGCTGAACCCACCAATGGGCCAAAACAATGAAAACACAACGATGCTACTTCACATTCTGGGAGGTGTGTGCGATGTCACTGGTAATGAAAATGACCAGCATACAGGTCACCTTGAAAGACAAATGGGGATAATACCCTTTCATCTCCTACATGTAGGACGTTCACCTACTTTAGATTTGGTTCCGTACTATTTAAACAGAGGGCATGCTCTACCTAGCTCTGATTTTATGTCACTTGAGATAAGAAATATACAAATTCTTTGACATTGGCAAAACTCTGCAGGAATGTAAAATGTCATGATATAGCCCTTTAGCCAAAATATTCAAAGTCCACAGGTTTTTTTTTGGTCCTCCTCTCATTAAAAGGTTCATGGAGTTCTGGGAGAAAACTCCAGCCCCAAATACAGCCTATTTCCACTACACAACTCTGTCAAAGTTATTTAGCACCCAGCAAAGGACTTCGTAAGAGTCAACAGCAAAATGGCAACCAAAACAGAGACATAAATTCTGTAAAATCCAATCACATATATACACATTTTACAATAACCCTGAGTACTTTCTTGTATTACTGGAGAGTAAAGTTACCGATGTTCCTAGCGATATTTAGGCATCAAAGAAAGGAGAAATTAGGCTGAATGTGTTTCAAGAAAAAAGGGTGATGTCCAACATTTGCTGAGCACTTATTTTGTGGTAGATCTGTAATACATATTTCATGTAAAACTTCTCATTTCACATTTACAATCTGACAAGTATTGTCATCCTCATTTTACAGAGAGGGAAAAGGAGAAATGGAAGTTGCATACATAACTTTACCAAGGTCAGAGTCAGGAGTAAATGATGGAGTCAGGATTTGAATCCAGACCGAAGATTCTAGAGCCTACGCATTTAACAATTATCATAGTGCCTCACAGAAATGAGGTATCTCTATTTTCTAAATTTTCTATAATAAATGTGTATTACTGGGGTGCCTGGGTGGCTCAGTTGTTAAATGTCTGCCTTTGGCTCAGGTAATGGTCCCAGGATGCTGGGATCGAGCCCCGCATCGGGCTCCCTGCTCCACGGGAAGCCTGCTTCTCCCTCTCCCACTCCCCCTGCTTGTGTTCCCTCTCTCGCTGTGTCTCTCTCTGCCAAATAAATAAATAAAATCTTTTAAAAAAATGTGTATTACTTTACAAATTTCAATTTATCATTAAATTTAGTTTATACACTTAAAAACTGTAAATATAAGTTTTTAAAAAGGTTTGAGAGCAAGACGAACCATGAGAGACGATGGACTCTGAAAAACAAACTGAGGGTTCTAGAGGGGAGGGGGGTGGGGGGATGGGTTAGCCTGGTGGTGGGTATTGAGGAGGGCACATTCTGCATGGAGCACTGGGTGTTATGCACAAACAATGAATCATGGAACACTACATCTAAAACTAATGATGTAATGTATGGTGATTAACATAACGATAAAAAAATTAAAAACTGTTAAAAAAAAAAGGTTTGAGAGCATGCATGTGCAAGTGGGGGGAGGGGCAAAGGGAGACAGAAAGAGAGAATGCTCAAGCAGACTTCCTACTGAGCACGGAGCCCAACGTGGGGCTCGATCCCAGGACCCTGAGATCATGACCTGAGCCGAAATCAAGAGTCAGCTGCTTAACCCACTGAGCCAGCTAGATCCCCCAATATTTTATAAGTTTTTTAGGCCTTACTCTAAAGCTCTTCACTTCTGTAAAAATCTTCATTGCCAGGTAGTGCAAAGAATTTCTATTAATGATTTTCTAGAAGTAGTAAGCAGTAAAAACCGGCAAGTAGAATCCAAATAAAGGGGTCTGTTTTCTGAATTTGGCAAAGTCACTGGTGTCTTCTAGTAATTTCACTTGCTCTTTAGCCAAAAGGCTGAGAAGTGATTCTCATAGTAATTTCAGCAAAATAACACATTACTGTGGATCAAGATGGAGATGGGGGATAAGGAACTGAAGATGGCCTATTCTGAGTCTGGCTGTAAAAGGAATGAGGGATTGAGGGTGACGACAACAAAATACCTGTCACGAAAAACTGACAGCAGCAGCTCCCCATTTATTGAATGCTGTGTGCCAGGCTAACTGTGCTAAAGGCTCTCTATGCATCATGTTATCCTCACACTATGAGGAAGGAGCTATTACACTCATTTTATAGCCAAAGAAACTGAGGCATAGTTAAGTAACTTGCCCAGGGTCATTCTACTGAGTAGGATTTATGCCCAGGATTTGTGCTCTTGCTCTTAACCACTCGGTTATATTTGTAGCTGAAAAAGGTGTGGATGAAAACTATATGCCTATTTATATCCTAAAATGGCAAGATTGAGGAGGGTGCAGAAAAGAGTGGAGCAAGGCCCTGAGATTCGTAACAATGGCAGAAGGGTCCATCCTCTGAAGAAGAAAGAATAAGGTAAAGGATATAGGCACATGAGTTTCTAGATAAAGAAGACAGGAGGCCTAGTGGTTCCCCCCTTTCCTGTGATGCATGAGTGATCACCTACAAAGCTGGGGGCAGAGCTGCTGTAGATGCTTGACACTCCATGTCCATTGTCTCTGCAAGTGGACAGACCGGGGATTACATTTCAGCTGTGCCATTTACTATGTGAGGGACTGTATTAGCAAGTTAGGAGTGACTTCTTTGTGGTTGATAAAAATATTCTAAAATTAGATTGTGATTATGGTTGTACAACTCTGAATACACTAAAAACCGCTGAATAGTACAATTAGAAGGATGGATTTTATGCTCTGTGAATTGTATCTCAATGTGAGTTCTTCCAGAATGGTGATGTAAACCTGAGGTGAAAAAGATCAGTGACACTGAACTGGACATTTAAAATGGCAAATTTTATGTTATATATATTTTGTCACAATTAAAAAAAAAAAAGGCAGTGATTAGTCAGAATTCAATTTCGCTTCCTACTCTAGCCCCTGGCCCATGGGACAACCATTAATCTACTTTGTCTCTATGGCTTTGCCTATTCCAGACATTTCATATAAATGGAATTATACAACAGGTTGCCTCTGTGTCTGCCTTTTTTTACTTAGAACCTTAATGTGTTCAAGTTTCATCCAAATTTTAGCATTAATCAGGATTTCATTCCTTTTTATGGCTGAAGACTACATTATGCTGATACACCACAATTTATTCATCCACTGATGGACACATGCAATCATCAGATTAATCTGGTTCTTGAACAGAACAGTATTAAGCTCATTGAGGATGGAAAGCAACACCTTTCTCTAAACAGTGTTTCTACCTCCAGCTTTCTGGCATTCCACAAAGTGGTCCCCCATAGTTCATGTCCTGAATCTGATTTAATATTCCTATCTAGGTGGTTTTAATGAGTTTGAAAGGTCAGGATCACAAATATATTTTCCCGCAAATATTTACCACTAGATCCCAGCTTAGGCTAACCCCTTTCTGGAGGGCAGAGACTGGTGCTCATGATGCACCCAGTACCTAATTCCCACTATGGTCTCAGTCATTATTCATCAAATGTGTAAGTTCAAGTACTAATTTCTAAGTAATTTAATACTAAAATTTTACCGAAAGAGAAACAGAAATGATGCATGTTAATAAACGGTTACTCTATTATTATTAGCAAAAGTACTTCTAAGAACAAATCCACTGGAAAATCCCTAATGACACTGATATCCCCTGACCTGGGGAAGGGTAAAACTATGCCGGCTGAAAGGCAAGTGAGAAGAGTGTGAGTGGAGGCAGAGTGTGGGAACGCACTACCTGGTGAACAGTTTCAAGTGAGAGCACAGGTCAATGAATCATTAGGAGAACTCCTGTGACTAAGTAAGTAGAAAAGCAAGTCCTTCATGTGTAGTGAAGACTACAATGCTATTGTTGTTTAGAAAGAAAGAAAATTTAACAGCCTCTGAAAGCTTACAATGGATCTACCACATGGATTAGTAGACTGAAACCCTAGGCTTGAGCCTCTACAAATACTTTAAATTGCTCTTCCAATTTAGTATGATAGAAATAAGAAACAACCACATTCTTATCATTTTTTTCCAGGGTGATAACAGAGGAAATAATTATTTGTATGAAGTCTTCAAAATTCCTCCACTGAATCACAGTATAAGCTCTTCTCTCGCATTAGGCATCCTCTCAGACACACGGTATTCATCATTACAATGTTAACTTGTGCCAGTTGATGTTTGAAAAATACTTAAAACCACTTCTGAGGCTCATGATATGAAATGATCACTTATTTTCATATAAAAAGAAAATTAAGAATCTAACTGGAAACAAATATGGTTTGAGTGAAGGGCATTTTAAAGTTCCCATGCAATCATTTTCTGGCCATAAAAGTAAAGACACAATGTACTATGGACTAGAGTTTTAATTACAGTTTTTTTCCAATTATATAAAGCATGTACAATAACAAAATGAAGAGAGAACGGCTATTCTGAAATGGAAGAACTAAACAGCAGCAGGGTAAAAAGGGGGGCACACAGTACACTGGAAAAAGGAAATACTCGGCTAAGTAAATCAAGGTTCTCAGTTATTTTTTTGCTGTTTAATTATGCTTTATTTCTAAGAGTTAATATATATAGTCCATTGCAATTTTAGAAAGGAAAAGTAAAGCTGATACAATGGCACCCAGACCAGAAAAACATAAAGATTATGCTGATGTTAGACCCAAATTCAAGTTTAGTTACAAACAGAAATCGTCAGATTTTCAAACTTTTGATTCCTCATGCAAACTGTGATGTAGAAACAGCCCCAAGGAACTGAAACGGGGCAAAACAGATTTCAGGAATGCCAGTACGTTCTGGAAAACTGCACACTCTCATCAATTTTAGCAGTTTCAAATCTGTCTTCCTATACTGTCATAACTCTTCCATTTAAGTACAAAGAACCGAAAAAACAGTCCACAAGGACAGTTTTTATAGGGCGCCCTAGATGTGCAGGCCTGTTGCCCCTTGATTTTTCTTCAAACAAACAAAACAAACTACTCTTTGCTATCAACCACTATTATGTCATGTGTCTGACTTCTCAGAGAAGCAAACACTCCATAAATATGAGCTATTAACAAGTCTTAGCATTATTTAGGCACAGAACAGTCATTATGAAGAGGAAAATTACCCAGAGCAGGCCCAGGCCAGGAGACCCCAGAAGATGGGAAGTTACGAACAATAAGCTAGAGAAAACCAGAAGCCCTACTGGGAGCAAGAGATAACCAGCCGTTTCTTTTCCTTTTTTTTTTTTTTTTTTTTAAAGATTTTATTTATTTATTTGACAGAGAGAGACACAGCAAGAGAAGGAACACAAGCAGAGGGAGTGGGAGAGGGAGAAGCAGGCTCCCCACAGAGCAGGGAGCCCGATGCGGGACTCGATCCCAGGACCCTGGGATCATGACCTGAGCAGAAGGCAGTCGCTTAACCAACTGAGCCACCCAGGCGCCCTAACCAGCCGTTTCTGCTTCTGTTAACAGGCTTCCCGCCACTGACTCCCGGCACTACTATCCCCACCTAAAGCAGCCCCACTCCCCCAGTTCAAACCCACTGACCAGCAGTCAGCACAGCCCTTGGAACCTGACTGCCCGCAGTCCCCTATAAAAGCCCTATAACCCCGTTTCCCCGGGGCCCAGAACTTCAAGCATGAGCTCATCTGGGGCCGCTCGCGTAAAATAAATCCAACTTCTACTTCTCCGAGTGTCACTTGGCCTCTCACTGGTCTGATTATTTTTCCGCAACAATTAGGCACAGAACAGGCAGAGAACGTACGTTTCATCCTTATGTTCCAAAAAGATGCCAGACTGAAGAGTGGTGGTGCTGTATGACTGCCTTTGCACCTTCACACCACACAAGCAGTCCTACACGTACCTAGGTTCCTGAATGTGAAGCAGTGTTCACAAGCGAGGTTGCTCTTCTCCTATCCTCAGCTATCGCTCCCCACCGTGAACTATTACAGATCTCCTTACCATGCCTACAAGCATGAACTGTCAGTGGATGGAGATGGTACGATCTAGGTCAGGATTTAAGAAGTGATCCAAAATTGTGATCCAAAATTCAAGGATAAGGCATTATGGTGCTTAGATGAAGTTATTAATTACCATGTGACTTGTAATCACAGAGGCCAGGGTTCAAATCATAGTGCCATCATATACCACACCTCTATGACCTTCGGCAAATTATTTACTTAAAAAAACTCAGCTTCCTTGTGCCAAGTAGAAACAATATCTATCCTGAGTTGCCATTTTGGTGATGAGATCTAAATTCTATAAAGTGCTCAGCACAATGCCTGGCACACAGTAGTCACTTAATAAATAATGATGGTCCCAGTAAGAGAATGCAGTACTCAGAGCAAGATTTTGGAACCATATTGCTAAATGATCATTTAATGGAGGCTTAGAAATAAATTTCATAACACTATATATAGGACACTATGATAAAAAAATACACTATAAACTTTTAACATTTTAAACCTTAAAACCCATGAAGTTCAATATAGTAAAGGCTCATAGTTGAAAATTTCAATATTCTGTTGCAGATGTTTGACCTATGCATCATAAAAATCCATGATTCATAAACTCAGTATAAACTCTCAGTCTTTAATAATATCAGATGTGTCAAAAATACAATTTTTCTTAAAACAGAGCTACAAACAATAGCATTTTAAATATTCTTATAATAATCTCTATGAAGTCCAAGCTCATTTACTTTCATTTTTAAAAAGTTCAATGTAAATATCTAATTTGGTAAATATCATTCACCATTATAAATACCTATATAAGCCAATCTTTTTGAAATGAGTAAAACATTTCTAAAATGGTCTCCCTTAGATACTGTGTTTTTGCTTCTTGTAATTATTATTTCTTTTATATTCCCTCTGCCTTTACTTTTTCACTTAAAATTTCTGTTCAGTTGAATAACAATTATTCTTCAGTCTTTTAAAGACATTTTAAAAGACTGCTCACGGGGCGCCTGGGTGGCTCCGTCATTAAGCGTCTGCCTTCAGCTCAGGTCATGGTCCCAGGGTCCTGGGATCGAGCCCCGCATCGGGCTCCCTGCTCCACGGGAAGCCTGCTTCTCCCTCTCCCTCTCCCCCTGCTTGTGTTCCCTCTCTCGCTATGTTTCTGTCAAATAAATAAATAAAATCTTAAAAAAAAAAAAAAAAGACTTCTCATTAATCTGATTCATGCTGAAGTACCATCTCACTGAGGCCAAGTCTGTTATTAGAAATGCAATGATGGACAGCATTTTCAGCTCTGCTGTCTTTTTTTTTTTTTTTAAAGATTTTATTTATTTATTTGATGGAGAGAGAGATAACGAGAGAGGGAACACAAGCAGGGGGAGTGGTAGAGGGAGAAGTAGGCTCTCCGCCAAGCGGGCAGCCCGATGCGGGGCTCAATCCCAGGACCCTAGGATCATGACCTGAGCCAAAGGCAGACAGACACTTAACGACGGAGCCATCCAGGCGCCCCAGCTCTGCTGTCTTTTAGTGGAATTAATATAACAAGCCTTTAGATTACTGCCAAGAGATTAAAAAAAAAAACAACCTCACACGAACCTGATTTACTAGGATCATCTGTTCCATTTTTTTAAAGATTGTATTTATTTATTCATAAGAGACAGAGAGAGAGAGAGAGAGAGAGGGGCAGAGAGAGAAGCAGGCTCCCTGCTGAGCAGGAAGCCCGAAGTGGGACTCGATCCCAGGACCCTGGGATCATGAACTGAGCCGAAGGCAGACGCTTAACCACCTGAGCCACCCAGGCGCCCCACCATTCCATTTTATTACCAAAAATTAAAAATAACATATTATTCTTATTTAATTAAAACAATGCCATCCTGAGTATATTTCTTATATATCAAAAAGGAATGTATGTATACAGAATTTAAACATACCTTCAAAGACATCTGTCATTTTGCAGATATGGGCAAATGTAGCTCCAGTTGCCCAGGTATATACTACATCCATTAAGTGAGGTTTGAATGAGCTTAGGTAAGTTTCCTCATCAATTTCCAGTTTGGCTTCTGCTGAAACTTTTGCAATTCTTTTAGCACATTCCTTTGAAGACAAAAAGATTTACTTAAAATTTCTTACTTACGATCTTCCATGTACTTTTTTTCTTTAGGTTTCTTAGGTTTCCAGAGCCAGAATTCCACAAGGTCCTTTTTTCCTAGGTTCTTATGCCCACAGTTTGGATACTCTGTGCTTCTAAGTAGCTACAGTGTCTTTTCCACTGCTAAGTGATCCAAATGTAACATTTCCCCATTACACTGAATTAAGAAAAATTTATCAAGAGTGTGATTTTCACCCAATTAAACCTTTTTTTAATAAAAAACAAACTCTTCATTAAAGTCATTCAAGAGTAGCACTTAATCTTTAAGTATTTCATTAATAGCAACCCCCCAAAACCCCCCAAAGACATCAATAACAAAACAGATTTAGAAAAACACAAATCCTATGGCAAAATAATGCTTTTCCCCAATAATGCTTTAAAAAATATAAACCTTAATTTTTTTCCCCCACAGTGAGATATTCAGATTCATTCTTTTCTCCTCAGTAATATAAAAGGTCAAAACCACCTCGTCCTACATAAACTTCCCTAGTTCTAGAAATTTAAATTTCTTAGTAATAAGGGATATTAAATTTTCCACTTAAGAGGCTCTTTTTATGAATCACTTCTCCTCTTTTGCAATATCATATAGTTCATCTTTCCCTGTCTTTCTAATGTTAAAAGGTAGATAAAATCAGTTCATCATAAGAAAATCATAAAACACACAAATTCATTACTATAAGCTACTGGGGTTTTAAGGGCCCAGGGATAATTAATTTCTTAGGATAAAACATATTTTAAAACTTTGTTGTAAACTACAATGGAAAAACATACAAAAAATAAAGCTAACTAATCCTAGTCCATCAAGTTGCCATTCTTAATACCAAGGAAAACAATGCAGGCACTGAGTTGTTGATATTGCCTAGTTACATTATGTGTTAAATCTACACGCAGAGTAACTCAATACAATTTATTACACTGGTGGGGGAGAATGTTTATTCAAGTAAAAATCCCAAGTGATGTTATCAACATAGCATTAAATGACAAGACTAACACCAAATAACATATTTAATCTTGAAGGAAGTGGTCTCTGTGGAATGATACATACTAGGATTAGACTGTCAAAAATGTTCATTTTACATATACTATTCATAAAACATGCAGTTCAAAATACTCCTACCTGCATTTGACGAAGTGGTCCTGCTAACTGCTCTGTTAATTTGGGCATCTCACTAGACTATGAAAGAAAAGGATGTAAAAACCCAAGTTTAAAATGCTTTCTGCTGTAACAAAACAAAGCCTTCATGATATCCATCAATATCAAATTATAAGATCTTAGTTATTAGCATTTAGAGTTTCTAACGACATTAGTTGGTATAAGCAAAATTACCACTCCTTTCCTCCTAAATTATATTATCATTGTATTTCAGAGGAAAATATTACACTCCTAAATTTACAATTTACCAGCTATTTTCTGTGACCACAATGGAATGGAGGGAGAGCAAATATTATAAACACCCACAGTAGTTTACTTACACCAAAATGATTATAAACTGTTTTATCACAGTTTGATTTTGAAATAGTTTTGGCTCCTATTCAACTCTCATTCTGTGGAAACCAAAAATCTGGGATAAAGAACATTAAAAGTAGTGTCCTCAATTTTTATTTTACCCAGGTATTACTAACTGGGCAAATGAACTTGGACAAGTGGCTTGGATTCTGTGTGTTGGTTTCCTACCTTGTCAAAGAGAAAGAAAAGGTCAGATCCTCAAAACCCTATTCTATCGTGATTAGAATAAAAATAGTTATTTGTGAACAAAGTCTGACAAAGGCAGCCTTTCACAAAAACAAAATTATTACAAAAATGGTATATATGTATGTGTGAGACAGGATTTAAATTATAGGTAAATTTTCTTAAAAAGCTATTATAAGTTTAGGTGCAACCGTTATGCCTTTATTTTAAGCATCAGTATTTATAAAGGACTGGTTTTGCTGTGCATGTTTTATGTCTATTATGTAATAAAATAATGACCTAGGTTCTATATTATTCCTGTCCAAATTAAAAAAAAAAAAAAAAAAGAAAAAAGAAAAACCATGATGAATGATGAAAAAACAAAATGGCCACAATGAACTCAACATCTCCATTTGTGAACTCAAGACTACTTAACATCTTTGATATTGTGTCCATTCATGGTCAACAGTTACTGACCACTTCCTCTCTGGTCAATGTAAGTAGAAGACACTGGTCCTGACAAGAGAAACCTAAGTGGGATTTCACCAATGCTCTCCCACCAGGTGTATGTACAATTCATTCCTTCATCTCTCCTTTTAAGTCTCAATTCAAATTTCACTCTCTTGGCGAGGCCTTTACTAATCACCTTATTTAAAATAGTAACCCTATCCCAGTGTTTTCTATCTGCCTCCTCTGCTTCACTTTCCTCCAAACCTTCATCACCATTTGACATAATCTGTGTGTACTTTACTTCTTTATTGTTTACCTTCATCTACTAGCATATAAATATCAGGAAAGCAAAAATTTCTGTTATTTCAAGTGCCTAGATCTGGGCAGTGCACACAGATTTTTAACAAATATTGGTAGTTACTTGATATTTGTATTCTAAAGATTGTATTTCATCTTTAAAATTACTTTTAACGACATAAAAAATCCAGGGACGCAGTTTTAGAAAGAACACATTTCTAAAAAGAAGTTAGTATATTAAGCAGACTTTTTCATATTTATAACAAGTACCTTACTATGTTTAACCTTTCCATCTGGCTAGAAAACATTCTTCTAAAAGTATCAACAAAATTCCATGTGACTTGTAGTGTAATTTTCCATCTTGCTGTTGAAAGGCACCACCACAAGAATTGATGACACTACATATAACAGTGTGGTTTCATTGAACAAATCTTAATTAACCACATATAGTGACATCTTGCCCACAAATTTCAGAATAATGGTTTGGCGAAGCCCAATTCCTTTGAAGAGGTAACATACTTGGGCTCTCAGAAAACAGAGGATTTTTATAGTGCCACATTAAAAACAACAAAACAAACAAAAAAAAACAAATGCAAGAAATTAGCTATAAGACAAAGTATGACACAGGCAGAAGAGCACCAATCCCCAAATCATCTTCAAACTTAGGTCTTTTCAAACAGAATTGGACAAATATTCTTAACAACTACCCCAGAAATTACTGTAATAAAATTCTGAACCTAAGAAAAACAACAGCCAAACAGAGTATTTTGTAAAGTAATGAATTCCTCATCTGCAATTACTTCACAGGTGCAGAGCAGGCATTCTCAGGAGTATAAACTGTTTTGGGATTATTGTCCTCTTTGTTATCACTGCCACTCTAGCTCTAATTCTAATCAGTAATCAGGGAGCTGAGAGAAAAGGACCTACTTATTTCAACAAGTAATGTATTTGACCTGCTTCATAAAGAAGGAAATAGTTAATAAGTCGATCAATGGCAGAACTGCAAAAACCGTCTGTCTTACACACAATTCATTTGAACGTTAAACTAAGTATACATGGTAAAAGGTCTTCTAAAAATTTAGAAATTAGTATTATTTTTAGAGGGCAAATGTCTTTGTCTTATTCTTATTTTGTCCACTTCATCCACAATGAATAAAGTTTGAAATGTAAAACCTGCATTTTACTTTTTAAAGCAAATCATACTGGTTTTGGGAAAAAAGTAAAAGACAGATTAGTGTTTTTGTGGTGGGCCATCCAGCACTTCATTTTTTGATTTTTAAGAGTCGCTGAAAGTGAACAAACCACTCAATGTAAAAATTACTGCAAAACCAAAAATGAGAATCCTATAGCCACTACCTCAAACCTTACCTATGACAACTAAGACTTCAGCCACTCAGAAAATCAGTTGCTTCATAGTTGTTCTCCATTACTGGGAGGAGAGATATTAATTTAACCTCACTATTCCCTTTTATTTTCACTCTTTTGCCTAATTTTATTTTCATTCATTCATCCTTTTCTTTCTAGGACTATCTGACCAGACCAGATCTTCAAACAATGCACTGGGTTACAGAACAAATTTAAGGCTTGGAATATGATTAATGACTATCCAAAAATAAGATCTTATTTCACTCTCCTTTCTGATAATATGTATTATTTAATACTCTCTTACTATATTTGTGTTAGTGTTGATTTCTAATTAACATTACCCATAATATGTAAATATGGAACATTTTTATAATTTAAAATATCCATAATAATATTAAAATTAAGTTACAGGATGTGTGAATTAATCATTAAGGTATGTTAAATCTATTAACTCACATTCTCTTGAAACACAAAGCAGCTTAGTAGTGCCGTTGCCTGTTCTGCAGAGAGGTCATTGAAAAGGCCATTAAACATCATCTCAGTTAGAAGGAGCTCATCAGCACTAGATCACCACAAAAAAAAAAGAGAATAATTTTCAAATATTGTAATATAAAAATAAAAAATGTATACATAATGCTTAAAATGTAGAAAGTTAAAAAAAAAATGTAGAAAGTTTTTAAATAAAATCCATTATTTGACCATAAGGAGTGATCAATGAGGAACGACAAAGATTTACTTAAGAAAATGGCAGGTCTGGGGCGCCTGAGTGGCTCAGTTAGTCAAGTGTTTGCCTTCGGCTCAGGTCATGATCCCACTGTCCTGGGATTGAGCCTGGCACCGGGCTCCCTGCTTCGCGGGAAGCCTGCTTCTCCCTCTCCCACTCCCCCTTGCTGTGTTCCCTCTCTCGCTGTGTCTCTCTGTCAAATAAATAAACAAAATCTTAAAAAAAAAAAAAAAAAAAGAAAAGAATATGGCAGGTCTTCATATTTTCCAATATATCAATAATAAATATAAGATGGTTATTTCATGTAAAAATCCCATTCTAGGAAACACCAAAATGCAAACATTTACTGAAATAAAGAACTCTTTCTTAACTCTCAGTAGGAAAGACAGTCATCACCATTTTTCCTCTTGGTCCAAGGATCCATTTAATTGTTTTTAAGTTGTTTAACAATTTATAACACAAAGGGATAATGAAAAACAATTTCATTAGAAATCTTAATAATTACAATGTAACCATAGGAGACACACATTGCATTCCCAGTGTTGAGAACATATATAACCAAGATGGCCAATGGCCTTTAAATGCAACTAACTGCTGCTCATCAATTGTCATTTGTGAATCTGGACAATATCCACATAGTAAATACAATTCCAAATTTCAAATACATCTCCAATAGGTACTAGCTTATCATTACTTCTGTTTTTCTCCTGCACTTAGCATTATCAAAGCATACTATTGACTGCAGATTTTAAATCATCTCTTTTAAAGACTCTAGCTGGGTGGCTCAGTTGTTAAGTGTCTGCCTTCGGCTCAGGTCATGATTCCAGGGTCCTGGGATAGAGCCCCGCATCAGGCCCGTTGCTATGCGGGAAGCCTGCTTCTCCCTCTCCCACTGCCCCCTGCTTGTGTTCCCTCTCTCCCTTTGTCTCTGTCAAATAAAGAAATAAAATCTTAAAAAAAAAAAAAAAGACTCTAGCTTATTATTTTTGGTTCCTCTTTTGAATCACCAGAATATATTATTTTTTAAAACTTTCACAAGTTGTAATTTTGTTGAAGAGGAAGGCCATCCTCTTTGCTCTTTAACTGTGCAACATTTTCATATTCAGGTTTATATTATAAAGATTAGAATGATCAATCCAACAGATTTTTTTTATCTCTCCTTCTTAACAATTTCCTTGTATTTACAACTGTCTTTAGTATTTGACCACTTAAAAACTATCAAGGACAATTTAGCAAACAAATCATAAAAGGTAAAAGACTATTGTCACAAGTCCTTTTAGTAAAATGGAATGGTCCAAGTTCTTAGCACAAAACATTACATAACTCCTGCTTACTAAACAGAGAGGAAAGTAAAATAAATAAGAATCTTAAAAAAATTTTTTTGTCCTTAGAGATACATTATTCACTCATTGATTCTTCAGTTTGAGAATTTACCTACAGTCTAAGATTTTGCTATGCGATTAAATTTACCATCATCACTTATGTTCTGATTTGTGTAATAATTGCAAAATATATTTCCTGTTTTCTCTTTGCCATCATGGGTGGAAAACAAAAAAATCTGAATGCTCAACTGTGCTCAATGGAAGCTATAAAAGACTACAAAGATAGTGTTTCTACAATTCTGTAATCAAGGTTCCACAACGTATCTTACATCTATAAACGGGTTTAATATACCCATTCGGTAATTTTGAGGGTGTTATCTAAAAAAATAAAGTCATGAACTATCAATCTTTATAAATAGTTCTAACTAATCAAAAATAAAGTAAAAAAACTAAATTTGGGTTCCTGATAGTCAAATGAGAATTAAGTCAAACAAAGAGGACAATACAAGCGCTGCGTATTACTACATACACGCCACTAAGGTGGGTGGCAGACAAGAAACAGTAATCACAGGAGAGTGATCTAACAGGTTATACAGGCAATTATGCAAAAAAAAGCTGAGGAGCTTAAAATAAGATTGGAGAAATTCACAGCAAGTTTCATAAGATGGAGGAAAAAATATGTAGGAATTGGGATTTGGGGTAGGAGTGAGGGAAAGGTCATGCTAAGATAAAGAAATACGTGTGGGATGTGGCTAGAGAGGAAAGGCAACAACACACTAAATTATGGCATTTATTCTAAAAGCAATAGGGAATAACTGAGAGACTTTCACCAAAAGAATGAAATGATAGGCTCTGTGCTTTGGAAAGAACACTGGGAAAGCAGTATAATGGATGGATTATAAAGACTCAAGATAGGAGGCAACAAAAATCAGGGCTTCTGCAGTACTCAAAGCAAGAAATAATGAAGGCACATTAGTGGGCAGAGATAGAGGAAACACTCAGGAAGATGGGAAGAGAGAGAAGAAGGGAGAGGAATCTAGGATGACTCCCAAGTTTCTGTCGTTAGTGTCTGGGTCTTATTCAGCAAGAAAGAGACCAGAGGGAGAAGCAAATACTGGGGGAAAAGTAACATACTTTCATATGTGATACTGTTCTCTCTCTCTCTAAATAGTCTTATTTTAGAGTAAAATCAATACTATTCTCCCAGGACTAAATCCAGCTGCAGATACCCAAAAGAAATTTTCTATGTTAATTGTTAAATACTATATAATATTACAAAGAAATAATTCCAATAACATTAATTCTGGCTTATGAATTAGTAAACCAGTGCTATGGCTTAGCTTTAGACCTGGGTAAATTATTAACCTATGGTGCCTGTAATTCTTTAATTACAAAGTAGGAAAGCAGGTTTAAGGAAAACAAGAAGCCGACATGCCAAATCTAACTTGAACAAATGATGTATTTGGTTCACACAGTGACTAAAAAAATAATTTTCAACTGATTTGTAAACAATTAAAAACCAAGGTATTTCACCTAAAATTCTGGATTTTTGGCTTTTCTAAGTTGAAAAATCTGTTATCACATCGTTCTGTAATAATTGGGGCTGAGTAGTTGCTGCCCCCTTTTGGTGACCAAGAATTGTTCTAGTTTACCACACAATCTCCTGTTGGCCCCGCCAGACATGAGTTCTTAACATCTGAACTAAAAAATCAATAAGAATAATATGAATACATCTTCCCCAGAAACATCTGAAACCATACACAAAGGCTATAATTCTCCAGCCCCATCCATTAGGGCCATGGTGAAAACACAAGAAACTGTTGCAAAACATCTTTTATGAACTCAATGAATATAATGGTTAACAACTATGGACAAAACAAGAGTATCTTCAGGCTAATGGAAATCACATGGAATCTTGAGCCAGAACCATTCAAGAGGCCCTTCCTGAATTTCTGACCCACAGAAACCACCAGAAAGAATGAAATAACTGCTATGGTTTCAAGTCATTTAGTTTTAAGGTCATTTGTAGTATGTCAGAAGATCACCAAAATAGACAATATCTTTATCCAGTTTTATGCCGTGGCCTATAATATGCTATGCTGTAATTCCCTGTTTCTTAGCCCAAAACTTTAATAATATCTCTTATACAATAGGATAATGGTTATTAGACTAAGTTTAAGGTGGGAAAATGTTCAAAATTGTAAAAAAGAATTAAGTATACAAAACTATATAAACTAAGATCATGAATATGTAGAAATATGCAATGCATTAAAATAAAAAAAGGAAATATATCAGAATGCTAATAGCATTGTATTAAATAGTGGGATGGAAGAGATTTTTTTTAATGCTCTTTTTCTAATTTCATCATCAAAAACTGCATTTACTATGGAAGGTATTTTACAAACTTTTAATTTTTTTATTTTTTAAGATTTTATTTATTTACTTGAGAGAGAGAGAGAGAGAGAGAGCACAAGCAGGAGGAGCGGCAGGCAGAGGAAGAAAGAGAAGCAGGCTCCTCGCTGAGCAGGGAGCCTGATGCAAGGCTCGATCCAAGGACTCTGAGATCATAACCTGAGCCAAAGGCAGACACTTAACTGAATGAGCCACCCAGGCACCCCACAAACTTTTTATTTTTAAGACAGCTCTTTTTTTTTTCCCAAAAGATTTATAGCTCTTGTATAAAAACAGTATCTCATTTTAAAATCAGTTTTCTATAACAACCAGTTTTACCTGCTTATCTCACAAGCCACTCGTCCTTTCATCTCTATGACATCAGAAGAAGTAGCAAATCCCAACCTCCTTAAAACACGTTTGCGACATTTGAGCTCATCCATTTGTAGGACAGTTCTTGCCTTCTTTAATTCTCGCTTTGCAGATTTAATATCAATTGCAATCTAAGGCATATAAAAGTATAAAGAAAGTTCAATAAAGTAAACAAAGTAAAACAAGATTTATTCATATAATGAAATAAAAAATATTTTTAAAGATTTTATTTATTTGAGAGAATGTGTGCACGAGCGGGGGGAGGGGCAGAGAGAGAGTCTCAAGCAGACTCCACACTAAGTGTGGACCCGAACACAGGGGTCGATCCCATCACCCCAAGACCATGACCTGAGCCAAAATGAAGAGTCAGGTGCTCAACCAACTGAGCCACCCAGGCACCCTAGAAAGTATTTTATAAGGATACCTTATGTAGGATATTACACAAAAGGAATGATATATTTGTAGTAATTAAATACCAGCAAAAATGTTAAATATATGGAAATATATTAAAGCAGGGAGGATATTCAGGAGTTGTTAAAACTTTAAGAAGTTGGGGAACACAGCATGGTTCCTGCTTAAATGAGGAGCAAGGAGGCAGGTTTAGAAAAAGGAGTAAGTTGGATAGCCATTAGCTAGATAAGGTAATCTGCTGGAGGTTGAAAAAGTCAGTGGTAAATTAGGATAGGCTCTCCCAGACAAGATCTGACAATCATGCTTCCAAAGCAGCATTAGATCCAGCTTTTCAACCTTAGGAAATCAGGGGGTAGCTTAGAGAACAGGAAAGATGAGGGTATAGGAGTCTTATCTCTTGGCTACCAGTATTTCCCCCATGATGTCCTGAAAAGTATTTCTTATATTTGCCTTCTAACTGTATCATAAGCTGCCTAAGCTAGAAATGGCTTTAGCCAAGAGAATAGGTCTTTATTCTACACTTTAAAAGGAAAATGTATTTTTAGGTCATCCTCCAGAATGGATGAGTTTTAAAATTCAATTAATCAGTAAATACTACCTACTTTCCAACTGGCACAAGAATATAGTACAACAGCAAGAAAATAATGAATTCCTAAGATTGAGGCTTGAAGTTCAGAAAAACACTGACAAAAAGAAAATTTTAGGGACTCAGAAGTTGAAATTCAAAGACTCTGAAATTTTGCATATGATTTATTAGGCTTCAACTGAGGATCAGAAATGATAAAGACAATGACTGTGGTCAGTAATGGGTATTTACTGACAGCTATGTACCCCATTTCTAGTGCTTTACATTATTTAATTCTTACACCAATTGTGTAAGACAGGTAACTAATACTAAATGTGAATTTTACCAAGATAAAAATCTGAGAGAGATTACTAAGTAAACTGGTCAAGATCAGAGCTAGTGAGTAATAAAGATGGGATTCAAAACCACTCTGTCAACCTTCAGAATCCAGTCTCTTAATTTATTTATATTGCTATGATCAAATGTGTTGTCATAATGCTATGAGGAAACAACTCTCTGCTACCTAGCATAATTTATCAGGTGTTTTAGGAAAAAAAGGTGTTTTCTAAGTTTCCTTGATTGAGGATGTCCATATAAGCAGAGCAGAAGACTGCTAAGTACTCAGAGGCATATAAAACTTACTGGTTAGTAGAAGAGAGCCCACTAGTGAATTTTTTTCCTCAATAATTTTTATTTTTTAATTACTTATTTTTTTTAAAGATTTTATTTATTTATTTGACAGAAAGAGACACAGTGAGAGAGGGAACAGAAGCAGGGGGAGTGGGAGAGGAAGAAGCAGGCTTCCCGTGGAGCAGGGAGCCTAATGCGGGGCTCGATCCCAGGACCCTGGGATCATGACCTGAGCCGAAGGCAGATGCTTAAGCGACTGAGCCATCCAGGCGCCCCCTCAATAATTTTTATTAAAATGTATTTTGGATATATTGAGTTAAACGAAAATATTGAAATCAATTTCACCCATTTCTTTTAAAAAGTGAAAGAATTTACAATTACATACGTGGTTTACATTATATTTCTGTTAAATTATGCTGTTTTAGATCTTTTCCTACACATTTTAAAAGAACAGATATATTCATGTCTGTAAAAGCATGGATACACAGTAATAGGAGCTTTTCTCTCACAGAAGTGAGATCAGCTTCCTTTTTTCCTCCCTAATAAATCATCTGTAAATACATGTGTAATACATTTTGCAAAGACTACATGTAAAATGACCTCATTTTTTAAAGGTTTTTTTAAATTAAAGATATTTATTTATTTGAGAGAGAGAGAGAGAGAGAGAAAGCATGAGTAGGGGGAGGGCCAAGGGGGAGGGAGAAGCAGATTGCCTGCTGAGCAAGGAGACCAATGCGGAGCTTGATCCCAGAACCCTGGGATCATGACCTGAGCTGAAGGCAGACGTTTAACTGACTGAGCCACCCAGGTGCCCCGATCTCATTTTTTTTTAATGTTCATGTTGATTTCCATGATATGGATATGTATAAGTCATACATCTAATTCCCTACTGATGAAACACTGAGGTTATTTTTATATTCATTTGCTTTTTCAGACAATGCTACAAGAACATGCTTGTACTACCTCACGCTTTGGAGTCTCAATTCCTAGAAGAGGAAAGCCTGGTCAAAAGGTGTGAGTGACAAAAATGGTAACAGTTGAGGGATCAGATTCTTGAAGCTTTCTTAGGCAAGGCTAAATAAGGGACGTGAAATTTATCCTGAAGTCACTAGGAGGCCATAAAAAGACTTGTTTTTTCCCCCTAAGTTGTTAACTGTAGTTTTCGCTCATTATAAAATATTCTCTAAGCACATTACAGACAATTAGGGAGGAAAAAAAAGAAGGAAAAAAACACTACTATAATCTCATTACCCAAATACCACCACTTCAGGATTTCCTTCTCATCTTTTTGGTGTATGTTTTTATTTGTGCTAAATTGTAATTATAGTCCACATTGATATTAGCATTTAATGCACCTGCACAAGCATTTTTCCATGTACTGCTGAGTTTTCATAGCCAGTTTACTTAGTCAGTCCCTTTGCCAGACACCAAGGCCTTTGCAATTATGTCTGAGTAGCTCAGATAATGCCACTCTCTGTGGCTTCATAGTGCCTTCTCTGTGGATGCTTTCTAGTCACCATTCAACCAAGCTCAGGAGTCTGTGTTCTTGTGTGGTGAACTGTTCAGGACGACTCTCTGGTGGCAACACAGGAAGTAAATGGAAGCAGGGAGGGAGCTGATGGAATGGTCTTGCTGAGAGATGAACAGGCCAGGATCCCAAGTGAGGATCTTTGTACCAGTTACTAAAGCTTTTTGGGTCTCCATTTCCTCATCTTGAGAAGCACCTTCCTGGTGGACCAGAGCATGGTGCACTATATGTTCGTTGCCCACATGGCAAAAGGCCCCCTTATGTTAGTTCACAGAAAGCTAAAAGGGTGCTATAAAACCGTGAACTAAACATACTACTCTGTTAAGCCAAGAAGTTTCCACTCACAAGCATGTTCAATAAATAGTAGGTATCTACTTTATAAAGAGATCATTTGGGATATGGGAGAGCACAAGTAAGCTAAAATGAAATACCTGACCCTAAGGAGCTTAAAATAATAATATGTGAAAGGAAGACAAAGGCGGTAAAAGTGGCATGCGATAAAAGCTGAAAAAGCATAATAGCAAGGAGCTGTAAGTTTCAAGGAGAAAGTGACATTTCTAGAGCACAAAAGATTCTAGTTGAAGAGAAGTGGATAATGGAAAGGAATGTGTTCACTTTGAAAAGCTTTTCCTAAATTCATTATTCACAATGGCTCTAAGAATGCTTTTCTGGTTAGAGGGTACAGCTAATTACCCTTAAAAGCTGAACTATTACAACTTCATACCACTAGGAAGGCTATAATCAAAAAGACAGTAACAAGTGTTCATGAGAATATGGAGAAATAAGAATTTTCATAAATCGCTGGTAAGAATGTAAAGTGGTATAGCCACTCTGGAAAAAACCTGGCACTTTCTCAAAGGTTAAACACAGACTTACTGTATGACCCAGCAATTCAACCCAATTCCACCCAAGAGAGATGAAAACATACCCAAACAAAAACTTGTACATCAATGTTGGTAGCAGAATTATTCATAATAGCCAAAAAGTGGAAAAACCCCAAATGTCTATCAACTGATAAAGTGTTAAACAAAACGTGGAATATCCATATAGTGGAATATTTTTCAGCCATAAACAAGAATAAAGTACTAATGCATGCTACAACATGGATGGACCTCGAAGACATTATGCTAAGTGGAGAGAACAGGCACAAAAGGCCACATGTTGCAGGATTTTTTTTTTATGAAATCTCCAGAATAAGCAAAACCATAGAGGCAGAAAGCAGATTTGTAGTTGCCAGGATCTGGAAGACGGGGGAAATACGAAGTGACTGCTAATTGGTATGAGGTTTCTTTTTGGGGTGATGGAAATGCTCTGGAATTGGACAGTGGTATGGTTGCAGTCATCTGTGAATATGTTACAAACCATTGAATTGTACACTTTAAAAGGGTGAATCTAATGCTACATGAATTATATTACATTAAAAAAACTGTGAAGAAAACCCATCAAATACCAAATTATAATGATTTTTATCTTATCTTGCTGATACGAATTGATGGGTTTCCTTAAAAGATAGGTAGATATTTCCCTGTTTTAGCTGATGAAACCAATAGGAAAGGAAAATAAAAAAACACATATTCATTAATTTAGTGACATACATAGAATTTTATGATAAAAAAATAAGTTTCTGCCATACCTGTGCTTTTTTTTCACAAAGCGTATACACAGTTTCCAAATTCGGATCATTGTGAAGTGGATGAGAATACATTCTATGCTCAAAAGCCTCCACTTTCTGGATAACTTTTTTCAGCCCTTGATCTTGAATGCCCATATCATCAATAGGATCTAATAAAGGAACACCATCAGGAAAACGTTTCTGAACTTCCTAAAACAAAAAATTTAAAATTAATGTTTTCATTTTATAGACAAGATTAGTTAAGACTAAATAAATATTTCCTTCTATGTTTTTCTACGCACAAAGACAGAAACATGCCCTTAAAAATACACTTAAATTGGAGCACAATTTTTCATTGCGTATGTTTTGAAAATTCCTTCTGAATTGCTGTACTATGATTTATTGATACAGGGATGTGTTAAATTAATAATTCTAGTATTTAGAATTCAACAGTTCTGAATGTGGCACAACTTATTGATAAGCACATTATTATATATTTAGGTTGTTGTAACATCTTACTGTTATAAGTAATCCTGTGTTAAACAACTCAAGTGTAAACCGTTTTCAATTTTCTCATGATTTCCTTGGGGCTGATTCCTAGGGGTGCACTACTGAATGGAAAGACATAAATTTTCTAAAGGGTTCCAGATCCCTGTCAATTTTTTTTTTACATGATTTAACTGTTAAATATAATGAGCATGTGAGTTCAGAGAAAGGGCAGCTCACTGTAGGCTGGTATCCCCCTGGGAGACTTTCAGGGTCTTGAATAGGCCTTAAAGGTAAAATACGATTTGGTGAGTTAGGGATTTAAAAAAAAAAAAGGTTATCCACATAAAGATTCTGTAAAGCTGTCAAGAGAATTCTTCAATTCAGGAAGCCTACCTATGGATCACAGCTTATTCCTACTCTAATGAAAGCATCCTGTTTATCTTTGTTTTCTCAAATTCTAGTATAGAGCCTTTGCCACATAGTAAATATTAATCCAAGTATTTATTGACTAAATAAATGACAAAATTCCTTTTTTCTTCCCCTACTGGAAAATAAAATTCTAGAATGTCATAATCTTTCCTACTGAAAGTAAAACTATTTCATTAATTTATTAACTACACTAAAAACTGGTTAAAAATCCTAGCATGTGATTTTATACATAAAATTTTTAATACAGTCTAGTTATTTTCACTCAACAAATAATAAAGCAAAATATATTTTGCATATAATAGCAGCCATGCTTTCCTCTGTGAAATCTCCTTTGGTAACTCACTTTGTTGGTATATTCACAAGGAGTGGACAATCTACACAAAGATTTGTTATTATTTTTTACTAAAAAGAACTGCCACTGATGGCAGTGTTTATACTTTTGAAAGAAAGCAGTACATTTTAAAGCATTTAAGTTGTCTTGCTATAAATCCTATTTATATTCACATAAAATTTATATTTAAATTTATAAAATTAACACATGTACCTGTATTGATTTTAAAACACTCTGTCTATTATCCACTGGTCGAAGGTCTTTAGGAATGTACAGCCTAACACTGCTGATGGCAGACAAGAGGTGCACCAAAACTGGAACAACCTGCCAAGAAAAAGTTAAAGAACACCACAATTAAAACTGCACATTTTCAAACTCTGCCATTTCCTAAATTTAGCGTGAATCCTTAAAATGAAGCTGCATTTACAGTTTGTGACACACCTAATAGTTGATAATAATCACTGTGGAAGCTTGTATCTTATTAGAAGTTATATTCCAAAAGTAAACACTAATTCAACCTCTAAGTAACAGGCAAATAAATGGTACCTAAACATAAGTTATTCCCGCAATAACAGATTTCATTTTCATGTCCTCATTTATTGGCACTTTTTGAATACCTTAAAGTACAAGAGCACTACAAAGGAAGGAAAGACTCCTGGTTTAGCTTTAGATAGCCAAGTAAGTTTCATGTAAGCTCTGGATGAGCCAGAGGAAGGGTGGATGAAAAGAAGTATTTCAACCAGAGGAAATAGTATACTCCGTAAGACATAATAAAGAATCACCTATCTTCAAACTAACTTTCATGCTTTCTCTTGACAAGAATACCCTTCCCTCACCATCAAACATGACATTTTGCTTCCTTTAAGTATGGTTCCTTTAAATTTAGAGGGCATCTGTACACTGAGAAGTTAACACTTTCAAAGGTCCAAATTCATCTATTGGTCTCTCATGGTTACCTTTAGTGTGATCACGACTGAAAAAACAACTGTCACTGGCTTGCTGGTAACAAATACATTCCTAGTGTTTTATTGAACAAAATGGTATAGCAGCTGAGCAGTTTCTAGAGTCACGGCTGCCCGGGTTTGATTTCAGTCTTCTGCTAGTTTTGTGACTTTGAGGAAGTCTCCTCATCTTTTTAATTCATTCTCCCCATTTTAAAAATGGAGATAAAATTATATCTATCTTATTAAACTGTTTTGAGAATTAAATGAAACAATGCATGTAAAATACTTTAAAATAGTGCCTTAACACCTTCAAAAAATGTTCTTGTGTATAATAGCAAATTTAAGTGTCAACAGATCTGTATATACCAAAACTAAAATATTAACACAGATCATACTCAATAACCAAAGAGAAAAGGTATTTGTTAAGTGTTAAGAAATGAAAAAGAGGAATGAAAAAATAGAGAAAGCCATTTGAAGGAGACAATTACAACTTTGAAAATGACCAAAAAAGTAATACAACAAACTATCCATTTTATTTTCTCAATTGTTAATACCTTGCCATATGTGTGTTTTTCTCTTTCCAGATAAGATTTTGGGGTTTTTGGAGGGAGTGTTTTTCTTTCTTTCTGCCTTCCTTGTTCCTCCTCTCATTTTAACCATTTGAAATTAACATGCTGATAACATGTCACTTTACCTTACCAGTAAATACATCAACATGTATCTTCTAAGAACAAGCACATTCTCCTGCACAACCACATTATATCATAAAAATTTAACAATGAAACATTATCATCTACTATACAGTTCATACTCAAATTTCCCCAACTGGTTCCCTAATGTCCTTTATAGCTACTACTAGCGCCACTACCACTTTCAGATCTAGGGTCCAGCCAAGGGTCGTTTACTGCATTTAGCGGTCAGGTCTCTTTAACCTTTTTAAATCCAGAATACTTTTGTTTTTATGGGATTGACATTTTCATATAATTTCAAAGTTAAAAGTTATTAGAACAAAGAGCTCCGGGATACCTTTATTCAGATTCACCAATTATTTACATTTGCCCCATGTGCTTTTAACATTCTCTCTCCACACATACAAACCACATCCACAGTACCAGTATTAAAAGAGGGAAATTTAATGTTGATACAATGATATTATCTACAGTCCGTATTAAAATTTCACCTACTTCTCCAATGTCTTTTATACCACCCTCCTTCTCTCCCACCACTCCATGCATCCAAAGCAGGATGATGAATTAAATTTAGTTGTCCTAATTTTTTTTTAAAGATTTTATTTATTTATTTGACAGAGAGAGACACAGCGAGAGCGAACACAAGCAGGGGGACTGGGAGAGGGAGAAGCAGGCTTCCCGCTGAGCAGGGAGCCCAACATAGGGCTCAATCCCAGGACCCTGGGATCATGACCTGAGCCCAAGGCAGACGCTTAACTACTGAGCCACCCAGGTGCCCCTAGTTGTCATAAATCTTTATTCTACTTTAATCTGGGACAGTTCCTCAGTTTTTCTGTGCTGCTCAGGATACTGATGTTTTTGAATTAGCTAGTTATTTTGTAGAATGCCTCTGAATTTGAGTTTGTCTCGTTATAAGCAATCATCGGATTCAAGGATGCATTTTTGGCAGAGACAATGTTTTTTTGTTCTTCCCGTCCATTGATCAACATTACTGGTGATACTAACTCTTATCACTCAATTCAGGTGGTTATTGCTAGCATTCTCTACTGTAAACTTACTACTTCCCCCTTTACAATTAATAAGAAACTTATGCGGAGATTCATACTTTGTAAATATCCCATTCCTCACTAAACTTTCAACTCACAAGTTTTAGCATCCATGGATTATTCTCGCCTGAGTCCATCTGTGGTAGCTGCCTAACGGTGACTTTTCTAACATATTCATTCTTTCTGTATTTTATCTATCTATCTGTCTGTCTGTCTATCTATCTATCTACTTACCTATCTACCTACTTACCTAAGTATGGATTTGTGGATGCTTACTTTATTTGATTATAATCCTTTAATATAACTTCTATTCTGAAACTGTCAAATTCGTTTTTAAATAAGACATCATGAGGGCTAAACTGGTTTTGAATCACCAGTTTGTGACCCATGCAAATCCTAGATGCACTGTTTGAATGGAAAGAGAACACTGAAGTGAATGTACATAATCCAAAATGGCAGAAAAACTCAAAATCATTCACCTGGCTTTAGACAGAAGTATATGCTTTGTGTACTTGAAGTTGAATTCATTTAGCACAAGTATTTGAGAATTTCTTTGAAAACAAAATAAACACCATATAGTGAAGACTTGATTCAGAAGCAAGACAGAAACTGATCAATTTCTAATGCTGTTTCCCATAATAAACACTATCCAAAAATGGTCAACTCTCACATTAATGGCAAGAAAGACACAAAAGTCCTCCAACAAATGTCTCCTTAAGTACAAGGAAAGGAAGATCCTACGACTTAAGTTTTGTAAATAAGAAGTTAAATGCTTAAAAACCAACTGAACAGTTCTCATAGAATGGTAAATCTCTACATACAGAGATCTAAAACCATAATATTTGCATAGTGTTCATGCAACTTTCTAACCCTAATAACCTTATAAAGTAACTTACAATTCAGGCTCATCATGACACAAGATTGGTTTATATACATCCAAATAATCATGTGGGTAATTACTACAAACCTGTTAGAATACCAATTAACAGGAATAGACCTTTCAAATCTTTTCAAGTTTGCCATAAATCAATTTCCCCTTTTAAAATAAGCAAATGATAAAGTAGATAGATAATAGGAGAAGTCAGTAAGTTTAAGTGAATACATTCTAAATAAGTTTCAGGCAATGTCATTTCTTCAAATCAAGGCTATTAACTAAAATATGATTTTTGAACTTTTCATCCAGAAAAGATATTTTCTGGACCAACTACATTTTAATCATGTGCAGGCAAAGTTATTTGAGCTGATGTGTTTTATTAAATCTTAGATTTTTAAAACCTAAATGTGTGTCTTGATCTAATTTTCTTTCCAGAACTCTGGAAATTAACCAAAAACTTGCAGCAATCTCAGAAGCATTTAAAAAGCTAAATTTGGTATCACACACACTCCAAGTTAAAGGAAAGAAAAGGACTATGGAAATCCCACTTCCTCCTCATATCTCATGCAAAGGAAGTCTGGTTCAAATCTACCCAGGCTACATAATAACTGCAGTTGAGAGATGAAATTTCCTTATAAATTGTCTGTGGAATGATATCCCTGTGTCCAGGATTCCTATTCAAGATATTAATTTATAAAAGCGAACAATACATACCTATTCAACTCTTAAGATATAGATGGTCCTTCTCTTCGTTGTATCTTTATCATTCAACCACAAATAACAGAACTTAAGAGTTCTTTTTAAAAAAGGGACATTTCGAGGTGCCAGGGTGGCTGAGTTTGTTGGGTGTCTAACTCTTGGTTTTGGCTCAGGTCATGATCTCAGGGTCCTGAGATCAAGCACCGTGGCGGGCTCCACACTCAGCAGGGAGTCTGCTTGAGATTCTCCCTCCCTCTGCCCCTCCCCCAATTTTTTTTTCTCTCTCTCCCAAATAAATACATGAATCTTTAAAAAACAAAAACAAAAAAAAAGGGATGTTTCATGCTCTGTGCATGTTGCTTCCATTGTTGGAAGCAATTCTTGTCTGAAAATATTTCTACAAGTCAGGTGAATTTCTCAATACTTCTTTTATAAAACCTTTACTGATCTCCCCCCTCAAACACACTCTACCCCAGTTAGAGGATGCATTTTTGATATTCCCCAACTAGAGCACAAACTATTCCCCCCATTAAGCTGTAAACCCCTTGAAACCAGAGATGATATGGTATATATACTTCATGCTAACACACCTCCCTTAATTCCCTGAAATAAGCTAAATAAAAAATGTTAAACATCAATTATACCTCAATTTAAAAAATGCTACAGAAGACACAGTTTGTGTAGGATCCAGTGACGTCTACACTGCAGAGGCTATTAAATTGAGACAAATCTGATTATTAAGTACTATAAAGCTTCTTAGTATCTTTAAGTAAAATGGGCACAGCTGCTAGGCTTAATAAAATCTGGGCCTAAAAGCGAGACAGACAACAAACAGGTTTTCCTTAAAATGCTAACTCTAATGAATTAGTCATTAGATAATTTTCTTGGAAGAATCTAAGAGTTCACTGTGAAAGAATGCCACGACTTATCATCAATGTCTGCCATGAGAAAAAGAATGTTGGCATGTGTGCCACATATCTGCCATTCCAAGTTGCAGTAACTTCAAAGGTCCCTTTGAGTACAATGACTATCTGTTAAATTGTGGGAGTTTTACTCTCATTTACAGTTAAGCAGTCAATTGTAAAATAAATATTATGGAAACAAATCATACAAGTTTCAATGGTGCTGGAATTCTACAGAACAAATTTTAAGATTGAGGAATAGAAACCAAACGGTAGCTGGGATTCAGAAGTAAATAATTATACTTTTAATTATTATTTTAAGACATCTAATAATGAACAGTCTCCTTAAATACTGCTAATTCTGAATTTCACTGTCATCTGAACTAATCCAAAGCAGCAGCCTCTGATTCTGCAGTGGCAGATTTTAATTTCGATAAATCAAAGGTTATTATGACATACTGCATCACAATGACGTTTCCTAAAAAATATAGGAATATACCACATACTTAAAACAATGTTTTAAAATAACAAAATTCCAGTATATCAGCTTTCAAATACTTATGTGGCATCTCAGTAGTGAGATTTTTACCTATAATTATTTTGTCTTAATTATTTAAAAAAACGGGGGGGGGGGGTTGTTCAAGAATACAGGTGTCTCATGTAGCAAACTGAATGTTTTGCATTTAATTGAAAGCATAGGTAAATTGAGGAGCTTGGGAAGATGGCAGAGTAAGAGGATCCTGAGCTCATCTCCTCCCATGGGCACATCAGGACTATAACTACATACAGAGCAAATCACTCTGAAAAGGGCCCGAAGACCAGCATAAAAGCTTTTCCACAATAAAGATATAGAGAAAAGGCCAACTGAGAAGGGTAGAAGGGCACTGAGAAACATGATTGGGAACCAAACCCCTCAGCAGGGTGACCCCCAAACAGGAGTGTTATCTCAGGCACAGAGTTCCACTGTGAGGAGTCAAAGGATCAAATCCCACATCAGGCACCCCCGCCCTGGGGGCGTGCATCAGGAAGACAAGCCCCCTTATAATGTCTGGCTTTGAAAAACAGGGAAACTTAACTCCAGGAGAACTGGAGGGCTACAGGAACCTTAGAGTTCACTCCTAAAGTGCCAGTGTACTATATCATTCAGGCTGGAACCCAGAAGAGAGGCAGCAGTTTGAAAAGTGTATGAGTTATAAGTGAAGATTTACTAATTTTAGGGTATGTGCCAGAAGGGCTGGAAGTGCAAGAACCTTCTCCAGGTACAAAGTGCCATTTTTCTTTCCCTCCTGTAGCCTACCTGACCTGATGCTTATGGAAGCCAGTTCTGACACTCTCCACTTACCCGGCTAGCACTGTTCAACCTGCTCTGGTGTTCCCCTGTGGATGTGCCCCATCCAACCCACTTGCCCTGGCAGAAGCCCCTCCAAAGTGGCTCATGCCACACCATTCCACCAGGCAGCCTCAGTTACGACCTGCCAACACAACTACTCAGCAGCAGTGGCTGAACTGGCACCCCGCCCACCAGTACGACAACTGGACCTCTGAGCGAGCTGGTCTGGGGCCCGGTCCTGACCACCAGCTCTCCTGCAGCAGTCAGGGCTTAGCTACAACAGAAGGGTAAACAGGACACCTAGGGGACACCCATGGACACCTGATTCTGGCGACCGGGGGTACTGTGCTATAGGGCACCACAAAATGTCTTCCATACAAGGCCACTACATTTAACATCAGAAGACACAGCTGACCTACCTAATAAACAGGAAGAGAGTCAAACAAAATGAGAGACAAAGAAGTATGCTCCAAACGAAAGAACAAGACAAAACATAAGGAAAAGAACCAAACAAAATGGAGATAAGCAATCTATTTGATAAAGAATTATCTAAAGTAATGGTCATAAAGATGTTCACTGGACTTAAGAGTAGGATGGATAAACTAAGGGGCGCCTGGCTGGCTTAGCAGTTAAGAGTGTGTGACTCTTGATCTTGGGGTTGTAGGTTCAAGCCCCACTTTGGATGTAGAGATTACTTAAAAACAAAAGTATTAAAAAAGAAAAAAAGTACAGTGGACAAACTCTGAGAATTTCAACGAAGAGACAGAAAATATAAAATGAACCAATCAGAGCTGAAGAATACAATAACTGAAATGAAAAATACACAACATCAGGTTAGAGAATGCAGAAGAATGGATCAGTGAGCTGGCAGACAGGGTAGTGGAAACACCCAAGATGAAGAGGGGGGAAAAAAAAACCTTGAAAAATGACAGTAAGTTATGGGACTTCTGGGACAAGATTAAGTGTACTAACATTCACATTATACTGTTCCCAGAGGAGACAAGAGAGAGAAAGCAGCAGAAAACTTATTTGAAGAAATAATAGCTGAAAACGTCCCTAACCTGGGAGAGGAAACAGACATCAGGGTTTAGGAACTACAGAAAGCCACAAACAAGATGACCTCAAGGAGGTCCACGCTAAGACAGACAAAAACTAAAATATCAAAATAATTAAGGATAAAAAAGAGAATTTTAAAAGTGGCCTTGTGAAGAAGACAAAAGCAACTAGCAACATACAAGAGAAACCCCATAAGGCTATCAGATTATTTTTCAGCAGAAACTTTGTAGGCTAGAAGAAAGTGGCATGAAAGGAAAAAAACCAACAACCAAGAATACTACTTCCAGGAAGACCATGATTCAGAATTGAAGGAGAGATAAAGAGTTTCCCAAACAAACAACCCCTCACAACCCTGAGTTCAAGACCTAAGCTGAGACCAAGAGTCAAACACTTAACCAACTTGAGCCAACCAGTCGTCCCAACAATTGTAAATTTATATGCATCCAACACAGGGGCACTTACATATATAAAACAAGTATTAAGGGACACAATGGGAGAAAGTGACAGTAATACAATAATAGTAGGAAATTTTAACATTTACATCAATAGATAGATCATCTAGAGAGAAAACCAATCAGGAAACAGTTGCTTTGAAAAACACATTAGACGAGGTAGACTAAACATATATATACAAAATGTTCCATTCAAAAATAGCAGAATAACACATAATTTTCAAGTGCACATGGGATATTTTCCAGGACAGATCATATTAGGCCACAAAACAAGTCTCAATAAATTTAAAAAGGCAGAAATCATAGCAAGCATCTTTTCCAACCACAGTAGTATTAAACTAAAATTACAAAGAAAAAACATAAATACAAGGAGACCAAACAACATGTTACAAAACAATTGAGTCAACAAAGAAATCAAAGAGAAAAAAAAATACCTTGAGACAAATCAATATGGAAACACAACAATTCAAAATCTTTGGGATGCAGCTAAAGCAGTACTTAGAGAGGTAAGTTTATAGTGGGATACAGGCCTATCTCGAGAAACAAGAAAAATATCAAACAATCTAACCTTACACCTAAAGGAACTAGAAAAATAACAGGGACACCTGGGTGGCTTAGTCAGTTGAGCGGCTGCCTTTGGCTCGGGTCATGATCCGAGGGTCCTGGGATCAAGCCCCGTATTGGGCTCCCTGCTCAGCAAGAGCCTGCTTCTCCCTCTCCCTCTGCCTGCCGCTGTGCCTACTTGTGCTCGCTCTCTGTCAAATAAATTAAAATCTTAAAAAAAAAGAACAAAACCGAAAGTTAGTAGGAAAAAAATAAAGGTCAGAGTGGAAATAAGTGAAATAGTCTTTAAAAAACAATAGAGAGGAGCAATAAAACTAAGAGCTGGTTCTTTGAAAATATAAACAAAATCGATAAACTTTTAGCCAGACTCATCAAGAACAGAGAGAGATGACTCAAATAAATGAAGTCAGAAATAAGACAGAAGTTACAACCAACACCAAAAAATAACAGTAATAGAGTAGTCCAAAAAATTATATGCCAACAATTGGACAATATATAAGAAACAGATAAACTAGAAACATAAAATCTTCCAAGAGTGAATCAAGAAGAAATAGAAAATGTGAACAGACCAATTACTAGTACTGAAATTGAACTGATAATCAAAAAACTCCAAACAAACGAAAGTCTAAGACTAAATGGCTTCACAGGTACATTATACCAAACATTTAAATGAGAGTTAATATCTATTCTTTGTCAAATTATTTAAAAAAAATTGAAGAGGAAGGAATGCTTCCAAATTCATTCTATGAGGCCAGCATAATCAAAATTCTTAAAACACACGGAGACACTACTAAAAAAGAAAATTACAAGCCTGTGTCTGTGATGAACACTGATGTAGAAATCCACAACAAAGTATTAGCAACTGACTTCAACAATACACTGAAAGTATCATTCACCATATCAAGTGGGATTTGTTCCAGGGATGTAAGGATGGTTCAATATCCATAAATCAATCAACATGATACACTACATTTACAAAAGGAAGGATAAAAATCGTATCATTTCCACAGATGAAAAAAAGCACATAACAAAATACAACAGAATCTGTTTATGATGATAATGCTCAACAAAACAGGATAGCGGGAACATACTTCAACATAATACACGTAACAAACCCAAGCTAATACCATTCTCAATGGTAAAAGCTGAAAAGTTTTCCAAGATGAGGAAGGCAAACATGACTATTCTTGCCATTTTTATTCAACATAGTATTAGAAATCCTAGCCACAGCAATCAGACATAAAAAAGAAATAAAAGGCATCCAAATTGGTAAGAAGTAAAACTGTCACCATTTGCAAATGACACAGTATTATATATAGAAAGCCATAAGACTCTACCAAAAATTGTTAGAATAAATTTACTGAAGTTGCAGCAGGATCAGTAGTATCTGTTACACTTCTCTACATTGATAACTATAAAAAAGGGACATTAAGAAAACAATCCCATTTACAATTGCATCAAAAAGAATAAAACATCTAGGAATAAAGTTAACCAAAAAGGCGAAAAGTCCTGTACTCTGAAGACTGTAATACAATGATGAAAGAAACTGAAGATGACACAAAGAAAGGATAGATATACTATACTCAAGGACTAAAAGTATACTGTTCAAATGTCTATACCACTCGGGGCGTCTGGGTGGCTCAGTTGGTTAAATGTCTGCCTTCGGCTCAGATCATGATCCTAGGGTCCTGGGATGGAGCACCGTGTGGGCTCTGCTGCTCCCTCTCCCTCTGCCCCTCCCCCTGCTTGTGCTCTCTCTCTCAAATAAATAATATCTTAAAAAAAAAAGTCTATACCACTCAAAACAATCTACAGATTTATTGCAATCCTTATCAAAATACAAACAGTATTTTTCAAAGAACTAAAATACATAATCCTAAAATTTATGTTGAATCACAAAGATCTTGATGCAGAATCATCAAGCCAAATAGCCAAAGCAATCTTCAGAAAGAAGAAAAAAGCTGGAGTTCAACACAATTGCAGATTTCAAACTATACTACAAAGTAATAATAATCAAAACAGTTATGGTATTGGCACAAAAGCAGATCAGTGGAACAGAACAGATAGTCCAGAAATAAACCCACCATTATATGGTCAATTAACCTAAGAAAAATCAGGTAATAAGAATGTACAATGTGGAAAAGAGAGTCTGAACGACAAATGGTGCTGAGAAAACTGGACAGTCACATGCAAAAGAATTAAACTGGACTACTTTCCTAAACCATATAAAAATAAAAAACACCTCAAAATGGATTAAAGACCTAAATATAAGACCTGAAACTCCTAAAAGAAGGAGCATTTGGGTGGCTCAGTTGGTTAAGCGTCTGACTCCTGGTTTCAGCTCAGTTCATGAGATGGAGCTCCATGTTGGGCTTCCTGCTGGGCACAGAGCCTGATTAAGATTCTCTCTCCCTTTCTGTCCCTCCCCCACCCCCACTCACATTCTATTAAAAACAAAAACAAAAACAATTTTAAAAAAACCTCCTAAAAAGAAAATAGGTAGTGTTGCATTAGCAATATTTTTTTTGGATCAGGCTCCTCAGGCAAAGGCAACAAAAACAAAAATAAACAAAAGGGTCTACATCAAACTATAAAACTTTTGCACAGCAAAGGAAACCATCCACAAAATGAAAAGGCAACCTACTTGATGGGAGAAGATATCTACAAATGATATATCTAGTAAGAGGCTAAAAAAAAAAAAAAAAAAAGAACTCGTAAAACTAAACACACACACAAAATATGACTAAAAAATAGGCAGAGAACCTGAACAGACAGGCTTCCAAAGAAGGCATTCAAATAGCTGACACACACATGAAAAGATGCTCAGTATTGGGGAAGGAGGAAGATGGCGGAGGAGTAGGAGACCTGGATTTCATCTGGTCCTGGGAATTCAGCTGGATAGGGATCAAACCATTCTGAATATCTACGAACTCAACAGGAGATCAAAGAAAAGAATAGCAACAACTCTCTGAACAGAAAAGCAACCACTTTCTGGAAGGTAGGACATGCGGAGAAGTGAATCCGAGGCAATATTTGGGAAGACAGACGGTGGGGGAGGGGGTCCCTCACAGTGGGTACTGCCTCTTATTCTTTTTGTTGAGGTGTTTTTTTCCATCTTGTCATTTTGTCCAGAGGAGAATAGATGAATGAGAGAACAAAATGCTAACAGGGTAACAACGTCTCTAGAAAATATACAGTAAACAAATCCAAAAAGACCTGAAACCGGGGAAAAGAAAGGGAAAGAAAGAAAAAAGAAAAAGATAAAGACAAACAAACCAAACCAAAACAAAGAAAACAGAATATGATCAAATATGATCAGGCTGGTGTATAGATCAGTGCCACACACTAGATTTTGCTTGTATTTTGGTCTGGTAGAAGAAAGTGCCTCCCAAAATTTTAAAGAAAGAAAAACTTATATATGTACACAAATAAGGGTTAATACGATGAAGGGATGGAATATGACTGTAAAGATGAAAATTATAAATGATTTTATAAAAGGAATTGATAAGAAGTTGGTTGAAATGAGAAAAATATGCAGCCAAGAATCCTATATCCAGCTAGGCTGTCACTGAAAATAGAAGGAGAGATAAAAAGCTTCCAGGACAAACAAAAACTAAAGGAATTTGCAAACACGAAACCAGCCCTACAAGACATATTGAAAGGGGTCCTCTAAGCAAAGAGAGAGCCTAAAAACAACATAGACCAGAAAGGAACACAGACAATATACAGTTACAGTCACCTTACAGGCAATACAATGGCACTACATTCATATCTTTCAGTTGTTACCCTGAACGTAAATGGGCTAAATGCCCCAATCAAAAGACACAGGCTATCAGATTGGATAAAAAAACAAGACCCATCGATATGCTGTCTGCAAGAGACTCATTTTAGACCCAAAGACACCCCCAGACTGAAAGTGAGGGGGTGAAAAACCATTTACCATGCTAATGGACACCAAAAGAAAGCTAGGGTGGCAATCCTTATATCAGACAAATTAGATTTTAAACCAAAGACTGTAATAAGATATGAGGAAGGACACTATATCCTACTTAAAGGGTCTATCCAACAAGAAGATCTAACAAGAAGATGTAAATATCTATGCCCCTAACATGGGAGCGGCCAATTATATAAGGCACTTAAAAACAAATAAAACAAACACATTGACAACAATACAATAATAGTGGGGGACTTTAACACCCCTCACTGAAATGGACAGATCATCTAAGCAAAAGATCAACAAGAAAATACTTTATTTATTTTTTTATTTTTTTAAAGATTTTATTTATTTTTTTTGACAGAGAGAGACATAGCAAGAGCAGGAACACAAGCAGGGGGAGTGGGAGAGGGAGAAGCAGGCTTCCCGCCGAGCAGGGAGCCCGATGTGGGACTCGATCCCAGGACCCTGGGATCATGACCTGAGCCGAGGGCAGACGCTTAATGACTGAGCCACCCAAGCGCCCAACAAGGAAATACTTTAAATGACACATTGGACCAAATGGACTTCACAGATGTATTCAGAACATTCCATCCCAAGGCAACAGAATACACATTCTTCTCTAGTGCCCATGGAACATTCTCCAGAATAGATCACATCATAGGTCACAAATCAGGTCTCAACCAGTACCAAAAGACTGGGATCATTCCCTGCATATTTTCAGACTACAATGCTTTGAAACTAGAACTCAATCACAAGAGGAAAGTCGGAAAGAACTCAAATACATGGAGGCTAAAGAGCATCCTACTAAAGAATGAATGGGTCAACCAGGAAATTAAAGAAGAATTTAAAAAATTCATGGAAACCAATGAAAATGAAAACACAACTCTTCAAAATCTTTGGAATGCAGCAAAGGCAGTCCTAAGAGGAAAGTATATAGCAATACAAGCCTTTCTCAAGAAACAAGAAAGGTCTCAAATACACAACCTAACTGTACACCTAAAGGAGCTGGAGAAAGAACAGCAAATAAAGCCTAAACCCAGGAAGAGAAGAGAAATAATAAAGAGCAGAGCAGAAATCAATGAAATAGAAACCAAAAGAACAGTAGAACAGATCAACAAAACTAGGAGCTGGTTCTTTGAAAGAATTAACAAGATTGATAAACTCCTGGCCAGACTTAGCAAAAAGAAAAGAGAAAGGACCCAAATAAACAAAATCATGAAAGAAAGAGGAGAGATCACAACCAACACCAAAGAAATACAAACAATTATAAGGACATATTATGAGCAACTATATGCCAGCGAATTAGATAATCTGGAAGAAATGGATGCATTCCTAGAGATATATCAACTACCAAAACTGAACCAGGAAGAAACAGAAAACCTGAACAGACCTATAACCACTAAGGAAACTGAAGCAGCAATCAAAAATCTCCCAACAAACAAAAGCCCAGGGCCAGATGGCTTCCCAGGGGAATTCTACCAAACATTTAAAGAATGAATACCTATTCTTCTGAAACTGTTCCAAAAAATAGAAATGGAAGGAAAACTTCCAAACTCGTTTTATGAGGCCACCATTACCTTGATCCCCAAACCAAAGACCCCATCAAAAAGGAGAATTACAGACCAATATCCTTGATGAACACGGATGCAAAAATTCTCACCAAAATACTAGCCAATAGGATCCAACTGTACATTAAAAGGATTATTCACCATGACCAAGTGGGATTTATCCCTGGGCTGCAAGGTTGGTTCAACATCTGCAAATCAATCAATGTGATACATTAATAAAAGAAAGAACAAGAACCATACGATCCTCTCAATAGATGCAGAAAAAGCATTTGACAAAGTACAGCATCCTTTCTTGATCAAAACTCTTCAGAGTATAGGGATAGAGGGTACATACCTCAATATCATAAAAGCCATCTATGAAAAACCCACAGTGAATATCATTGTCAATGGGGAAAAACTGAGAGCTTTCCTACTAAGGTCAGGAACACAGCAGGGATGTCCACTATCACCACTGCTATTCAACATAGTATTAGAAGTCCTGGCCACAGCAATCAGACAGCAAAAAGAAATAAAAGGCATCCAAATCGGCAAAGAAGAAGTCAAACTCTCACTCTCTGCAGATGATATGATACTTTATGTGGAAAACCCAAAAGACTCCACCCCCAAACTGCTAGAACTCATACAGGAATTCAGTCAAGTGGCAGGATATAAAATCAATGCACAGAAATCAGTGGCATTCCTATTCACCAACAAGACAGAAGAAAGAGAAATTAAGGATTCGATCTCATTGACAATTGCACCCAAAACCGTAAGATACCTAGGAATAAATCTAACCAAAGAGGCAAAGAATCTATACTCAGAAAACTATAGAATACTCATGAAAGAAATTGAGGAAGGCACAAAGAAATGGAAAAATGTTCCATGCTCATGGATTGGAAGAACAAATACTGTGAAGATGTCAATGCTACCCAGAACAATCTACACATTTAATTCAATCCCCATCAAAATACCATCCACTTTTTTCAAAGAAATGGAACAAATAATCCTAAAATTTGTATGGAACCAGAAAAGACCCCGAAAAGCCAGAGGAATGTTGAAAAAGAAAAGCAAAGCTGGCGGCATCACAATTCCGGACTTCAAGCTCTATTACAAAGCTGTCATCATCAAGACAGTATGGTACTGGCACAAAATCAGACACATAGATCAATGGAACAGAACAGAGCCCAGAAATGGACCCTCAACTCTATGGTCAACTAATCTTCGACAAAGCAGGAAACAATGTCCAATGGAAAAAAGACGGTCTCTTCAACATATGGTATTGGGAAAATTGGACAGCCACATGCAGAAGAATGAAACCGGACCATTTCCTTACACCAAACACAAAAATAGACTCCAAATGGTTGAAAGACCTCAATGTGAGACAGGAGTCCATCAAAATCCTAAAGGAGAACACAGGCAGCAATCTCTTCGACCTCAGCCACAGTAACTTCTTCCTAGAAACAATGCCAAAGGCAAGGGAAGCAAGAGCAAGAGCAAAAATGAACTATTAGGACTTCATCAAGATAAAAAGCTTTTGCACAGCTAAAGAAACAGTCAAAAAAACCGGAAAACAACCGACAGAATGGGAGAAGATATTTGCAAATTACATATCAGATAAAGGGCTAGTATCCAAAATCTATAAACAACTTATGAAACTCAACACCCAAAGAACAAATGATCCAATCAAGAAATGGGCAGAAGACATGAACAGACATTTTTCCAAAGAAGACACCCAAATGGCCAACAGACACATGAAAAAGTGCTCAACATCGCTTGGCATCAGGGAAATCCAAATCAAAACCTCAATGAGATATCACCTCACACCAGTCAGAATGGCTAAAATTAACAAGTCAGGAAATGACAGATGTTGGCGGGGATGCAGAGAAAGGGGAACCCTCCTACACTGTTGGTAGGAATGCAAGCTGGTGCAGCCACTCTGGAAAACAATATGGAGGTTCCTCAAAAAGCTGAAAACAGAGCTACCATACGATCCAGCAATTGCACTACTGAGTATTTACCCCAAGGATACAAATGTAGGGATCCAAAGGGGTACATGCACCCCCATGTTCATAGCAGCAATGTCCACAGTAGCCAAACTGTGGAAAGAGCCAAGATGTCCATCGACAGATGAATGGATAAAGAAGAGGTGGTATATAAATACAATGGAATATTATGCAGCCATCAAAAGGAATGAAGTCTTGCCATTTGCAATGATGTGGATGGAACTGGAGGGTATTATGCTGAGTGAAATAAGTCAATCAGAGAAAGACATGTATCCTATGACCTCACTGATACGAGGAATTCTTTTTTTTTTTTTTTTAAGATTTTATTTATTCATTTGAGACACAGAGATACAGAGAGAGAGAGAGAGCACGCGCATGAGCAGGGAGAGAGGCAGAGGGAGAGGGAGAAGCAAGCTCCCCGTTGAGCAGGGAGCCCGATGCGGGGCTGGATCCCAGGACGCTGGGATCATGACCTGAGCTGAAGGCAGACGCTTAACCATCTGAGCCACCCAGGTGCCCCTGATACGAGGAATTCTTAATCTCAGGAAACAAACTGAGGGTTGCTGGAGTGGGGGGGGTGGGGTGGGAGGGATGGGGTGGCTGGGTGATAGACACTGGGGAGGGTATATGCTATGGTGAGTGCTGTGAATTGTGTAAGACTGTTGAATCATAGATCTGTACCTCTGAAACAAATATTATATGTTAAAAAAAAAAAAAAAGAAGATAGCAGGAGGGGAAGAATGAAGGTGGGGAAATTGGAGGGGGAGACGAACCATGAGAGACGATGGACTCTGAGAAACAAACTGAGGGTTCTAGGGGGAGGGTGGGGGGATGGGTTAGCCTGGTGACGGGTATTAAAGGGGTATGTTCTGCATGGAGCACTGGGTGTTAGACGCAAACAATGAATCATGGAACACTACATCAAAAACTAATGATGTAATGTATGGTGATTAACATAATAAAAAAAATCATATTTGAAAAAAAAAAAAGATGCTCAGTGTCACTGATCGTCAGGAAAATGCAAATCAAAACCACAATGAAATATCACTACCCACCTCTAAGAATGCCTAGTATCACAAAGATAAGAAGTAAGTGTTGGTAAGGATGTGGAGAAAAGGGAACCCTCATGTGCTGTTGTTAAGAATGTAAATGGGTACAGCCACTGTGGAAAACAATGTGGCAGCTCCTCAAAAATTAGGAATAGAAATATTATATGATCCAATAATTCCACTTCTGGGTATCAACCCTAAAAAAATGAATACACTAATTTGAAAAGATATATGCACCCTATGTTTATCACAGCATTATATACAACAGCCAAGATATAAAAGCAATCTGTCCATTAATAGATGAATGGATAAAGAACAGAATATGTGTTACACACACACACACACACACACAGTAATATTACTCAGACATAAAAAAGAATGAAATCTTGTCATGTGCAACAATATGGATGGATGCAAATCTTGTCATGTGCATGCAACATGGTTATTATGTTAAAAGCAAGAGAGGGAACACAAGCAGGGGGAGAGGGAGAAGCAGGCTTCCTGCAGAGCGGGGAGCCCAATGTGGGGCTCAATCCCAGGACCCTACGATCATGACCTGAGCAGAAGGCAGACGCTTAACGACTGAGCCACCCAGGTGCCCCTTTTTGAGCATTTCTAGTATATATAAATGCTGGTCGCTGTGTTGCACCCCTCAGATTAATATAATATTATATGTCAACTATGCTTCAACTAAAATTCTGTTAAAAGCACATGTAAATTAAATGGTTGCAACTTAGGAAACTTATGCAGTGTTTTTAATTATCAAATTACTACTTCAGTATTTCATATGAATGTAATAAACAGCATGGATGATGTAAAACTGCAAAGTTATTTCATCACAAAAATGATAAAACATCATTATAGTTCAAGTAAAATTCAACTTCATGTGAAAATTTATATTATTAAATTCTCTTTATCTTTCACTTCATTATTTACCTGACCACAATCTGATAATAGAAACAGAGCTTTAATCTCATTAATCACCCTTCTGATATTTTAGATGGCTTTAACATACCTTTAAAAGCCTTGAAATCTTCCCACTTAGAAATCAAGATAGTATGTTCATTATAATCATACTCAGGAAATCTAATGATTATAAATAATTCAAAAAATATTTGAAATCTGAAGATGAAAAATACAGTGCAAACCTGCATCTCTCCTTTCTCATCAGGTTTAGCTGGTTTTGCAGCCTCAGTAGCTGAATTTTTCAGACTTTCTTTGCTACAGCGCAGGAGTACTTCAACTACATATAAAGGATCCAGTTCACCAGAATTAGGCTAGAAGAAAATAAGATAAAAGAAGCTCATTATTAAATACTGGCCCACAAATTTTAAGTTAAATTGGTACAGGGACTATGTTCTCAGCATTTAGCATTATGAATGGCACATACTGCACAGTAAATGTTTATTTCATGAAATGAAGGCTGTCCTTCATGCTTCAACATGCTCCATTGGATGAGAAAACATAGAAATTACTTGATACTTATGAATTCAGATGAGATTGTGTGTGTGTGTGTTCAGGGTGGTATGGCTGTAGACTTGATACTTATGAATTTAAATAGTATGAGCTGTCCTCCCTCTGCCCATTTCCCTGCTCACACTCTCTCTAAAATAAATCTTAAAAAAAAATAGTATGAGTCATTGACATAAAATGCCCTTTTAAGTTTCCAATGATTAGTTTAAAATTTTAATATTATAATAGAATTAGAAAAAGAAACCATAAGAAATCAAGTTTCAGAAAATGAAACTGTATCTTCAAATTATCCTAATTAAACAACATGAAAATTATACTGAACGTAGATTATTGCCTAGTACACTGGCACCTCTATAATATGGTTTTATATAATTTTATTTAAAAACTTTTGTCTTTTATATTCTCTAATAAAAATATGATTCTCAAGATCCAAGGATTAATTACATCTGTAATTTATGATAATTTGCTTAACAGCAGTATCTTTAAAATAGCAAAAAGATATTTTTCTTTGGTCTTTTTAATTCAATTATTTGAGTGATCCTTTTGCATAAAATAGATAAAAGGAAAGTTATTTTGATTGAGGAGCAAACACGTCAAAGAATTAACTGCTTGGTATCCCCTAGGCACAGTTACTGTTCAAAACTGAAAAACTTTCAAGAAATGACAAACTCATACCTACGATCTATTTCTGCACTAAACTACCAATCGCTTAACAAATACGTTTCCAAATACAAACCAAAAATACAACCATAATTATCTTAAATTATTGAATTCAAATTTCTGAATACATAAGCTCCATTCCTCAAAACCCAGTGTTTTTCTCCACATACTTTTTTTCCCCCAAAATATGGTTATTTTAAAATAAGTTTCATCAAAACATTCATTTTGGTATATCCACAAACCAAAGCTGAATAGTATTTTCAATTAAGTCTGTAGCTGCAAAGATTATGTATTTATGCAAAGCTTAGTCAATATAAAATGATTTTATAAAACAATGAGCTAAGAAGTTATGACCCAACTGTTAATCTTCCAGGAGACAAAAGACTGTAAGGAGAATCAATGACTGTTATCTTTGCTTCTGGAGGGGAAAAATCCCTCTGTATAAGATATGAATGAATTAACTCCAAAGTGTTAGGTGACGAGTATTTAAACAAAAATAATCTACGATTTATGAACAATCTGTAATGTATCTAGATAATCTAAAACTGTCTTGTTGGGTTTAGTTCCAATTCTATAGATTTTATTTTTAAATTTAATATTCTTCCTCTGTAAGCTAAAACAATCAAAGAAGTGACCACTGGAACTCAAGTATATCTATGTAAAGCTACCAAAATCACTCACATTACAGAGATATCCTTAAGTGTTACTATGGGAGCACACTTCAAAGACTCTGTATTGGGGCATTATGTGGAAATTTGCTGTTAAAAATATTTCTTAAAGATTATAAAATAATTCGGGGCGCCCACGTGGCTCAGTTGATTAAGCATCTGACTTGATTTTGGCTCAAGTCATGATTTCAGAGTTGGGCTCTGTGCTGAGCATGAGGCCTGCTTAAGACTCTCTCTCCTTCTCCCTTTGTCCCTCCCCCTGCTTGCATGCTTTCTATCAAAAAGAAAAAAAAAAAGATTGTAAAATCGTTCTCACTGAACTACTTCTAAGCTCTACACTGTGGTAAAGGTGTATCAACAATGTCATCCTTCACATAAGAAAATAGTTACTAAATATTCTAGTTGGCTTAATGATTGTCCTAGTATAAATTCTTTTAATTTTTACACCTATGTCCTTATTTTTAACTTCCTAAACATATAATTGAACTTTCTTTTTCCTAACTTTTCATTCCTTTTAAAATGTGGCCAATTCCATACTATAAGTGGAAATTATCAGATTAAAATATAATTTTGATGAAAATTTCAAGTTTGTAGAATGTAAAGAAACAATATAAAATAAATATTGACAATCACATTTTTATCTCTTTAAAATGCTTCAAATATCTTCTTCCTTAGTGTGTATTTTTCCTGTCTCTACACCAAACCCTATTAACCACAAAAATCTCTGTATTAGTATTCTGGCCTAGATTACAAAATCAATAAAAAAAGTATTTCATGTTTTTAGTGAACAAATGTAAGCAACTCAGTGGAGAAATCAGTTTCACCACCAATTTAAGCAGAAAAAAAAAGTGAAATGTGTTCTTCTCTACTCCCCATTTCATTATTTGCCTAAAAGAATTCTCATCAGCTGGCACTACTTTTATACATGGATTAAGGACCAAGAGAGGTAAATCACTTAAAAACTTGTTCACTATGTATGTGTGTGCAAATGTAATTATAATTATGTTAGGTATAATTTTTCTCCCTTAAAAATATAAAACCTGAGATCAATTACCAGCATGACAGCATGAGTAGCGCATCACACACCCAGCTCCCTAGCAAACTTGAGAAAGTTCCAAAAAACCAACCATGTAAAGTCTCTGGAAATGGTTCTAAGGGCACATAGCAAGTGAAGAAACATCTATTCAAGAAGTCCACACAATTCATTAGGAACAACATAAGTCTGATATCTAAACCAAGATCACTCCCACCTCATTTCTCCTAGCTCAGCAAGACAAAAAGTGCAGACTAGTGAAGCAAAAACACAGTAGGCCTCCCTCTCCCTGCAGCTCTTAGTTGGAGGGCAATCTTTCCAGAAGGCATAGGATGGCATCATTTCTTCTCCTGCTCCCACCCACTAATGAGCAAAAGTTCTGGGCAAGTGAGGCTGAGTGGTGGGGACACCCTTCTTCTGCCCAGCCATCAATGGTTGGCCAGAGACTCTATCTTAGGTGTGGTACTGCTAAGAATACTGGGGCCTCAACTGCCCTTGTTTACCCTGCCTTTAAGGCATTGCTGTCATGCTGGGAGAGGCGAGCTATAAAGACCTGATGCTTAGGGCACCTGGGTCTCTCAGCTGGTTAAGCATCCTACTCTTGATTTCAGCTCAGGTCATGATCTCAGGGTCCTGGGATTAAGCCCGACGTGGGGCTCCCCACTCAGCAGGGGTCTGCTGGTCTCCCTCTCTCTCAGCACCCCCACCATACATGCTAAGTAAATAAAATCTTAAAAAAAAAAAAAAGATTTGAGGATACTGCCTCCATGCTTCATGTAGTCCACAGGTCCTAAAGTGTCACTCAAAAGGGAGAAGGTTATGAGTGGGGATGGAACAGACTTCACTCAATTGAGCTAATGACTAAACTAATAAACAAGCAAATAACAATGTACCTGTGTGAGGGGAGGGAAGGAGGGACCAGTTCCAAGAGTACTACAATATATTATTTAAAATGTCCAATTTCAAAGAAAAAATTGTAAGACATGAACAGAAAAGTATGATTCCAGACCTAAGTACCAGAAAAAAGCAGGTAACAGAAGAAAATGCCTGTGAGAGTGACCAGATACTGGATTAAACAAAGACTTAAATGAAGCCAGGATAAATATTTTCAAACAACGAAGGGAATCATAATTAAAGAAGTAAAGGAAGGTAAAATAACAATGTCATATCAAATAGAGAATAGCAATAAAGAGATAGATGTGATAAAAACCACCAAAAAGGAGATTCTTGAATTCATAAGTACAAGTATGCCTGAAATGAAAGAAATCACTAGAGGGGCTCAAGGGATCTGAAGTAGCAGAAGAAAGCGGCAGCACATCTGTACACAGCCTGATAGATTACATAACCCCAAAAATGGGGAATAAAAAAGGAGACAATGAACAGAACCTCAGACAAATGCAGCATACCAATAAGTACAATAATATACCCATAAGTATGGGTACCAGGAGAAGTGAGTACCAGGAGAAGACAAAAAGAGATGAAAACATATCTGATGAAATAATGGCTGAAAAATATTAATCTACATACTCGGGAAATTCAATGGACTCTGAGTAAAATAAATATAAAGAGATGAGCAGAGACACATCATAATAAAAATGCAGAAAGCCAAAACAAAGGAGAGAATCTTGAAATCAGCGAGAGGAAAAAAAAAAAGATTCCCCTCTTACAGGGGACCACAATAAGATTAACAGCAGAAACTTCTCAGCAAAAACAATGGAGACCAGAAGGCAGTGGATTGGCATATTCACAGAAAAACACTTGTTAACCAAGAATCTATAAATACACCAAAGTTATCTTTCAAAAACAGATATTCCCATATAAAAACAGAGAATCTGTTGCTAGCAGAACCCACTTTATAAAAAATACGAGAAATTCTTGAGGCTGAAAGCAAGTGATACTAGACATTAATCTGAATCTACATGAATAAACAGAGCACTGGTAAAGGTAATTATGTAACTATAAAAGACAGTATAAAAATTATTTCTTTTTCTACTAAATGATTTAAAAATGAAATAATACATATATATTGAATTGTTAAGTCTGCAACATATAGGAATGTAGTATATTTTCCAATAATGGCACAAAGGAGGTGGGTAGGAGCAAAGTTGTACTGAGCTAAGGCAAAAACTCCAGATGGTAACTTGAATCCATAGGATCCAATAAAATAAACCAGAAATGATAAATAATGAGATTAATACACAAAAGCTATAAATACTTGCTCTTTCTTCTCTAAGCTTCTTTATAAATCATAAAATCATATTAAGTAACAATTATAGCATGTATTGTTGGGTTTGTAACATAGATTATATGACAAAAGGAGGGAAAATGGAACAAATGTATATGGGAATAATGTCTCTACATCTCATTGGAATTCAGTATAAATCTGAAACTTATTCTATTAAGTTAACATGGGAATACTGGATATGAAAGGCCCTAAAAACCACTAAGAAAAAAACAAAAAATAGAGATGTAGAGAAAAAAATATAAAAAGTAGAGAAAGAAATCATTAAAATAAACTGAAAAAAAAAAGCTGAAATGTTATGTTAGAACATAAGCACTTAATGCAAAAGAAAGCAGTAAAGGAAGACTAGAAAAACAAAAGAAATGAAACTATAGAAAACAAAAAGCACAATGACAGCCACAAATTCAACGATATCAATAACACTAAATGTGAATAGATTAACCAACTGATTAAGGAACCCTAAAAAGAGGCAGAGATTTTTCAGACTGAATTAAAAAAGATCCAACTATGCGGTCTATAGGAGACACACTTTAATTGACAGAAATGAAGGGAGAAACAGAAATTCAAAAATAATAGTTGAGTCTTCAATACCTTACTTTAATGCATAGAACGAATAGACAAAAGATCTGCAAGAAAAGAAACAGAAGACTTGAACAACACCATAAACGAACCAGACCTAACAGACATCTATAGAATATCTCACCCAAAACAGAATATACATTCTTCTCAACTGTATATAAACATTCTGCAGGATAGACCATATGTCAGGCCATTAAACAAATTTCAATAAATTCAAAAGGACTGAAATAATGCCAATTATTTCTCAAACAAGAAAGGAATGACATCAGAAATCAAAAACAGAAATTTGGGAATTTCATGAATATATAGAAATTAATGCACTCTTAAATAGCCAGTGGGTCAAAGAAGAAATCAAAAGAGAAATCAGAAAATACTTGGAAGTAAATGAAAATGAAGAAAAATATACCAAAACTTATGGGATGCAGATAAACTATTACCCTGGAGGGGAATTTACAGGCATAAATGCCTGTATTAAACTGCAAGAAAGATTTCAAATTAATAACCTGACCTCTTACCTTAAGACAATAAAAAAAGAACAGAAAACTAAAACTGAAGCTAGCAGATATAAGGATTAACAAAAATGGAGCAGAAATTAATGAAATTGAAAAATAGAAAAATCAATGAAACCAAAAGCTGGTTCTTTGAGATCAACAAAACTGACATTTAGCTAGATGAAAGATTCAAATTATTAGAATGAGAAATGAAGGAGGGGACATTTACTAACCACCTTCTGGAAATAAAAAGGATTATAAATTAATATCATGAACAATTATATACAAGTAAATTAGGTAACTAAGATGAAATGGATTAATTTCTAAGAAAGCAAATCACTGAAATTGACCCAAGAAGAAATAAACAATCTGAACAGACCCTATAAAACTGACTTAATAATCATAAACTACACTCAAAGAAAAGCCCAGGCCCAGGTGTTCTCACTGCCAAAGTCTTCCAATTAAAAAAAAATTAATACCATTTCTTCAAAAACTTGTCAAAAAACAGAAGAGAAGGGAACACTTCCAAATTCATTATGAGGCCAGCACTAACCTGTTAACCAAACCCAGACAAAAACATCCCAAGAAGACTATAGACTGGTATCTCCTGTGAATGTAGATGCAAAAGTCTTCTGCAATATACTAGCAAAATGAATCCAGCAACAAATAAAATGAATAATGCAGCATGACCAAGTGGGATTTATCCAGGAATCCAAAGTTGATTTAACATTTAAAAATCAATTAACCTAATATACCACATCAAAATAAATGCCAAATGGAATTAAAAACAACTACCTGATTATCTGAATAGGTACATAAAAAGCATTTGACAAAATACAACAATCTTTCATAACAAAAATACTCAACAAATTATGAATAGAAAGAAACTTCCTCAACTTGGTAAAGGACACTTAAAAACCCAGAGCTAACATCATTCATAATGGATAAACACTGGATGTTTCCCCCCTAAATTTGGAAAAAGACTAGGATATCTGCTCTCATCAGCTCTATTAATATTGTACTTGAGGTTTTAGCCATAACAAGTAGGCAAAAAAAGAACTAAAATGCATCCACATTGAAAAGGGAGAAAATCATCTCTATTTGCAGATACAACATGGTCTTGTATACAGAAAAAAAGTATAAAATTTATACTTGAAAAACAATAAATTACCAAATAAGAATATCTAAATAAGGGGCGCCTGGGTGGCTCAGCCGGTTAAGCAACCGACTCCTGATTTCAGCGAGGGTCATGAATGATCTCAGGGTTGTGAAATGGAGCCCCATGTCCAGCTCCTCGCTCAGCGGGGAGTATGCTCTGCCTCCCACCCCAAGCTTGCGTGCGCTCTCTCTCAATAAATCTTTAAAAAAAAAAAAAAAAGTCTGTAAATATGAGGGAAAACACGCTGTGTTCATGACTGAAAGACTCAATTATGTTAAGACAGCAATATTCTTCAAGCTGATATACAGATTCAGTGTAAGCCCTCTCAGAATCCCAACTGACTTCTTTGTAAAAACTGACAAGCAGATAATCAAATTCATATGAAACTGTAAGGATCCCAGAATAGCCAAAACAATCTTGAAAAGAAGAACAAAGTTGGAGAACTCATAAATCTATTTTTTTTGAAACTTAATTACAAAGATATGGTAAATGAAGACCATATGGTACCGGCACTGGGACGGACATAGAGGTCAATGGAATGGAACTGAAAGTCTAAAATAAAGTCTACGATCTTCTGAGTTTTGACGAGGATGACATGATCATTTAATGAGGAAAGAGTTTTCCAGTAACCAGGGCTAGGACAAGAATGAAGCTGGACCCTTACCTTATACCACATACAAAAATTAACTGAAAATGGATCAGGGACCCAAATATAATAGGTAAAACTATAAAACTCTTAGAAGAGCGGCTGGCATTGTCAGGTGTCGGTGTCTTGGCATCTGGGTGAGTCGACGTGATTGCATCCAGTGTCCTTGCATTCGCTAACAGGTCAAAATGCAGATCTTCGTGAAGACCCTAACCGGCAAGACCATCCCCCTGGAGGTGGAGCCCAGTGACACCATCGAAAATGTGAAGGCCAAGATCCAAGATAAAGAGGGCATCCCCCCTGACCAGCAGAGGCTCATTTTTGCAGGCAAGCAGCTGGAAGATGGCCGCACTCTTTCTGATTATAACATCCAGAAAGAGTCGACCCTGCACCTGGTTCTGCACCTGAGGGGTGGCATGCAGATCTTCGTGAGGACCCTAACCGGCAAGACCATCACCCTGGAGGTGGAGCCCAGTGACACCATTGAAAATGTGAAGGCGAATATCCAATATAAAGAGGGCATCCCCCCTGACCGGCAGAGGCTTATCTTTGCCAGCAAGCAGATGGAAGATGGCCGCACTCTTTCTGATTACAATATCCAGAAAGAGTCAACTCTCCACCTGGTTCTCCACCTGAGAGGTGGCTGTTAATTCTTCAGTCTTGAATTCATAGTGCCCAATGATGGCATTGCTCTGCACTATAGCCATTTGCCCCAATTTAAGTTTAGAAATTACCAGTTTCAGTAATAGCTGAATCACTGGTTTTCTCAATAGCTGTTCAAAATGTTAATGAAAGTTTCATTGCATGGTAGCATTAAAAAAAAAAAAAAGTCTTAGAAGAAAACACAGAGGTAAATCTTCATGACCTTGATGTTGGCAGTTAATTTTTATATATGACATCAAAACCATGAGTAACAAGGAAAAAAAAAGATTTAATTTGAATTACATCAAAATTAAAAACTTGTGCTTCAAAGGACACTATTAAGAAAGTAAAAATAATCCACAAAATGGGAGATAAATATCTGGAAATCAAATATCATAAAGAACTCATATAACTTAGTAATAAAATGACAACTCATTTTGAATGTGGGTGGGCAAAAGAGCTGAAAACACCTCTCCAAAGAATATACAAATGGCCAATAAGCACATAAAAAGATCCTTGGCAATATTAGTCATCAGGGAAATACAAATCAAGACCACAATGAGATACCACTATATACTGAGTGTAATCAAAAAGTCAGATATTAAGTGTTGGTGAGAATGTGAAGAAATAAAAACCATCATACATTGTTAATGGGAATGCGAAATGGTGCAGCCACTTTAGAAAACAACCTGGCAGTTCTTTAAATGGTTATATGGTATCCACAGGATCCAGCAATTTCACTCCCAAGAGAAATGAAAACTATGTCCACATAAAAACTCAGACATCGATGTTTATAGGGGCATTATTCATAATAGCCCAGAGGTAGAAACAATCCAAATGTCTATCAATTCATGAATGGATAAACAAAATGTCATGTATCTGTACAATGGAATGCTATTCAATCACAAAAAAGAACAAAGAGCTAATATACACAACATGCTTAAAGCCTGGAAACATGCTAAGAAGTCAGTCGCAAAACACCATATCACAATTCAATTTTATGAAATCTTCAGAATAGGCAATCTATAGAGAGTAGATTAGTAGCTGTTCAGGATTGAGGGTATAGGAGCACAGGGTGGAGTGACAAAAGTTTCCTTTTCCTTCTGAGAGGATGAAAATGTTCTAAAATCGATTGTGGTGATGGTGAATTTACTAAAAGTCACTGACTAAACAGTACAGTATATAAATAATATCTCAGTAAAACTGTTGAAAAAACAAACATATAAGTAATGTAAAACCTGCAGTGAAAGAAATATATAGCGATTCAGTACACTACAAGTAAAAATATTCTGCCCTAGCAATACTCTCTTAGATACAGACAAGTTATGGAATGAGTAAACTGGCAAAGGCTTTTCCACCATGGGTTATATAAGTATGAATGGAACCACAACATTTAGCATTTATGGCCACACTTTTCATCGTACACGAAAAACAGAACTTAACAGCTGTCAGAAGTTTAAATGAAGACTATCCTTTCAAGTTCTTCTCAAGGAAGATCATACCTATGTTACTAATAATTATTTCAAAGAAAATAGTGTGTGTCTTTGGAAGGGAGAAGAGGTAGGCAAGCATTTTATAGTTTTCCCATGGCTAAAGGTGGTGAAATAGAAAATATAAAAGCCTGTAAGTCATATCTGAGTTCTTGTCAGGCTCAAAGGAATAATACCCATGCAATCTTCGTCAAGGTTAAAATTCCAAGCTTTACTTCACTGTATATTTAAAATAAGGTGGTGGGGGGAACACACAGAATGAGAGGCAAACTTTATCCAGTTTAATACTGTTGGCTCAATACAGCCAACTTTTCACATACCTAAGTTTGAAATCTTATCATCACTAAAGCTCCCCCCAACTTCCCAACAAGACTGTCCATTCTAGTTCTTCAGTATCCTCTATCTGAACCCTTATTCTATTACCATCTTCCTTCCGACTCACCCAAAAAGAGTTGTCTCCTTAACTGACAAACTTGTATCTACTATGCTATCTCTTTCAATATCCTTCAAACACTGTCAATACAGTAACTTCTGATCAGATCAATCTCTTCCTCAAAAATAAACAGATTAAAAAAGCAAACAACCAAACTAAACCCAAGCAAACCAATCAACCAACTAATCTTCGAACACCTACCAGTGCTTTCACATGTTTAGATACCTAGACTGAATATACTCAAATCCATATTTTAACCATTTTCTGTGATTAACTTCAATATTTCTAAAAGATTTCACTTTTTACCTGAAATGTTCTGGGCCTGCTGCATATCGCTGCTCCTCCAGCAGTAAATTTCCATCAAATGAATGCTACTCATTCTCCAAGGTTCCTTTAAAAATTTTAAATTATCTTCCTAATTAGATGCCATCTCTAATAGCTCAGACATAATTTCTTCCTCCTCTGTGCTCCAAATGCACTTTACTTATATCTTTACTAAAGTATTTATACTATTCTGCCTTTTATTTTCATTATCTGCTTTCTGCTATTCATCAAATGAGTAAGCACAGAGATTTTGTGTCTGTGGTCAATGAACGCTTATTAAATTGGGATCAAATGAGATAACAAGTGTGACAATACTTAAAAAACAAATCTTATAATTACTAATGAAGATGGTAATGTATCAAAATAGTAGTAACAAACTAAATATCCTTAAGAAGTTCCTCAGTGGGATTAATCACAGATCATTCACCAAAACAGCCATCACAAACCTATGAAATTTTATTTATTTGAGAGAGAGAGCATAAGCAGGAGAGGGGCAGAGGGAGAGAGGGAAGCAGAATCCCCAGAGCAGGGAGCCTGATGCGGGGCTTGAATCCAGGACCCTGAGATCATGACCTGAGCTGAAGGCAGATGCTGAACGGAATGTACCACCCAGGTGCCCCCAAACCTATGAACTTGTTTCTCCCAACAAATGGCTTCATTATCTCTAAACTCATTTACGTATTTCAGGAGTAACTTCCAATCCCAAAGCTTAACTCCTACTTGCTCTATACCCAGATGGAACAAAGTTAATGACAACAAAATCATGACATGGTCAACCTTATGAGAATGCAGATATCTGGGTGCCTGGGTGGCTCAGTTGGTTAAGCGACTGCCTTCGGCTCAGGTCATGATCCCAGGGTCCTGGGATCGAGTCCCGCATCGGGCTCCCTGCTCGGCAGGGAGTCTGCTTCTCCCTCTGACCCTCCCCCCTCTCATGTGCTCTCTCTGTCTCATTCTCTCTCTCTCAAATAAATAAATAAAATCTTAAAAAAAAAAAATGTTAAAAAAAAAAAAGAATGCAGATATCTTATGCAAACTGTTCTTTTTTTTTTTTTTTTTTAAGGATGCTCCACACCCAGCATGGAGCCCAGTGTGGGGCCTGAACTCACGACCAAGATCAAGACCTGAGCTGAAATCAAGAATTAGATGCCCAATGTACTAAGCCACCCAGGTGCTCTGCAAACTATTCATTTTTAAAGATAAAGAAAAATACACATGGAGATACAAAATGCTGCCTGAGGTCACATATTGGGAGACAAAATGTCACAGGGTGGCTAACTTAATTTCAAGATAGTCACTCATCTAACACAGTAACAAAATCTTCCTTAATTTTACACATAATCTTTTCAAAATATTTATATAAATAATGATCAAAGCCAACTTTATTACTGTTTTCCCTTAGAGAGAATAAGTAAAACCTAACTAGTTCTAATACCTTTTCTTCAACTATTATACACCTAAAATCAAAATTCTAGTTTTCCCTATCAGAAACTAATTCTAATATTCAATTTAAAGAGTAAAATTATAAAAAGTACCGATGAATTCAAAGAAGACATGTAAACTGTCATGAAATTAAAATTTGTTGTTTGGAAAATAACAGCACTTTGAAGACAAAATTTAAGATTATTCAAAAATGTAATTCCTTATGGCAGAATTTATTACAGCTTCTCTTACTGTAACACTATTTCTACTTTGATCAATTTCATGAGTCTGAAAAAACTTTTTACTAGAAATTTATATATGATTCTACCTTAAGGGCAATGGTTTACCTTAACATTTGACTTCTTTGAGAAATTTACCACTACTCCCCAGCCAAAATCATCTCCTTCATTCTTTACCTAAAAAGAAAGGGAAGCAAGTAAATAAAAACATTTATGTTCAAAAGGCAATTTTATAGACTTCCTTGCCCACATTATAGGCTAATAAAACTTTGAGTTTTCCTGGTAAAATATTTTTTGAAAGATTGGTTAAACTTAAGGAAAAAGATATTAACCCCAAAGAAAAAAAATCACCACCAAATATCATAGGCCTCTAAAACAGCAACAATAGGAATATCTCCGTTGGCAAACAAATTTCTAAAATGATATGACGTATCTGTTCTGAGACTATATGAAATCTTTAATATTTTATAGCTAATGAATTCATCCAGGGCTTAAAACTGCTTCTATTGTTTTTTTTTTTTAAGATTTATTTATTTATTTGAGAGAGCGAGAATGAGAGAGAGAGAGAGAGTACATGAGAGGGGGGAGGGTTAGAGGGAGAAGCAGGCTCCTCGCCGAGCAGGGAGCCCGATGTGGGACTCGATCCAGGGACTCCAGGATCATGATCTGAGCCGAAGGCAGTCGCTCAACCAACTGAGCCACCCAGGCGCCCAAAACTGCTTCTATTTTTTGATTTCATAACTGGAGATATTTTATATGTCAATTCCAAAAGTGTCTCCTTCGATTTATATCTCCCAAAATGAAAATGAGTGGAGATTAAAAGGTCTTCACACATGATCCCACCCCCAATCAATTCCACATGAACAGTGTAAAACAATATAATTATTATAGAACAACTATTAGCATCTTCACCCAAAAATGACATACCTTTACCAAACGACCTGGCTGTAGAAATGGTAAGCAATACTTTGGTTTATGAATGTATTCTTCAATTTCTTTACCCAGTTTGGCAAGCTGCTGTCTAATCTTATAATAAATAATGACACTTTCCTCATTTGGTATTACTATTTTATTATACTGTTCTTCTGAGTTCTTTACCTCTGTAAATAAAACACAAGTATTAAAAAAATACTTTATGTAAAATTATACAAAGATACATCTGTTTTCCTACTACAAATGTAGGAAACAAAGTCAGCTCGCATAGATTAGAAATTTTGTGGAAAAACTGAATTCAGAGATAACTGCACATCATCCTGAGTCTTTTCTTTCTACATTAAGGTTCTACATTAAAGTCCCCCAACTCACTAATTGTGAATCCTCAAATTGAGTCTGAATTGGCAATGATCGTATCTGCTGAGTTGTTTCTCTCCTATAGACATGGGAGAGGATATTAACTAATTAAGAATTCTAGGCCTACATTGTTCAACAGAGCACTGTACTATAAAACTCTCTGTAATGGTAGAAACGTGCTAGGTCAGCTTTTTTTCAATATACTACCAGCAGACACCAGCCATATGTGGCTATTTAAATTAAAATTAATGAAAATTAAATATTTTGCTCCTCAATAGCACTAGCACAATTTCAAATACTCAACTGTCAGTAACTCAGCTGGTTACTGACTTCTGGACTTGAATAGCACAGATACAGAACATTTCCACCACTGCAGAAAGTCCCTTTAGACAGAACTATTTTGGAGAATCCAATTTGCTACTGTCATGAGACCTCCACCACCATCAGGGTCTAGGTCGCTAAAACTGAGAACAGGCAATTCAACTACAGTTCTTTCTCTACTCAGTCAACAGCCAAAACATAGGCTCTTTTCCCCAAATTTTCTCTTAGCTCATCTAACCATCTATGATAGCATTTCCTGTCAAATTCTTGCTGACTTCCCTTCCTCACTCATTTCATTATGCCTCCATCCCATTGTGAACAAACACTATTTCAACTGGAGTAAAATACACAAAACATAAAACTCACCATTAATATATTTAGTACATTCACAACTTATGCAACTATCACCATCACATAGTTCTAAAATATTTTCATTGCTCCAAAAGGAAACTCCATATCCACTGGGCAAACACTCATTTCTTCCTTCCCTCAGCCCCTGACAACCTTTCTGTCTACTTTCTATCTGTAAGGATTTATCTACTCTAGATATTTCATATATATGCAATCACAGTATACCAAGGCCTTTTGTGTTTGGCTTCCTACACTGAGCATGTTTTCGGGGTTCATCCATGTGATAGCAGCATAGCATGTATCAGTACTTCACTCCTTTTTATGGCTGAATATTATTTCACCATTTGGGTATACCATTTCAGTGATCTGTTTACCAGGTGATGGACTTTGAATTATTTCCACCTTTCAGCTACTGTGAATAGTGTTTTTATGAACATTGATGCACATGTTTTTGCTTGAAAATTTCTTTTTTTTGGTTATAGACCCAGGAATGGGAACGTTGAGCATCTTTTTCATGTGCTTGTTTGTTGGCTAACAGTTTATTTTCTTTGGAGAAATCTATTCAAATACTTCGTCCATTTAAAAATTAGACTATTTGTCTGTTTTTTAAGAGTTCTTTCCATATTCTGGAAACTAGACCCATATCAGATATGTGTTTTGCAAATTATTTTCTCCCATTCTGTGGGCTTTCTACTTTCTGTTGGTATCTACTGAGGTACAAAAGTTTTCAATTTTCATAAAATCAAATTTACTTTTTCTTCTGTTGCTTGTGCTTTTAGTGCCTTATTTAAGAAACCACTGCCAAATCCAAGGTTATAGGGATTTATATGTATGGTTTCTTCTAAGTGTTTTGTGGTTTCAGCTCTTATACTTAGGACTTTCATTCAATTTCAATTAATTTTAATATATGGTAAGGATCCAATTTCATTCTTTTACATATGGCTATCTCACTGCCCCAAGAGCATGTGTTGAAAATCAAGTGACCACAGGTGTATGGGTTTACTTCTAGACTCTCAATTCTATTCCATTGATCAAACTCCTCTATTAAATCTGTGTTTTAGTTTCTTTATCCACAAAATTAAGATAACAAAAATACCCATACTCCCTAAGACTATAATTAGAGATTAACTGACAGAAGATATGGAAAGTACTTAGCTAAGAGTATAGCACAGAGTAAACATTCAGGGAGGATAGGACAATTGTTTTATTATTATTTTTTTTTTAAAGATTTTATTTATTTATTTGAGAGAGAGAGAATGAGAGACAGAGAGCACGAGAGGGAAGAGGGCAGAGGGAGAAGCAGACCCCCCGCCGAGCAGGGAGCCCGATGCGGGACTCGATCCCGGGACTCCAGGATCATGACCTGAGCCGAAGGCAGTCGCTCAACCAACTGAGCCACCCAGGCACCCCAATTGTTTTATTATTATTTTTATTATCATCTTCAACATTCTCACAGACTGCTCCCTCAAACTTCTGTTTTTTTGCATTCCCTCAGGCATAATACATCATCTTGATTATTCTTAAATGAACTGCAAGTCTTCTTATAGGAAATGAAATCCATTCACTGACGACTAGAAAGCTATTCTTAACACATATTATGGCAACAGACATTACCAAAAAGAGAAACAATTAGAAAACTATAAAAGACTATTGGACAGACTAAAGTCAGTAAGAAGTTTTGAAATGAAAACTACAAAGAAATATTAATACTGCTGCCCCATCTAAATTACAGAGTAACACGGTTTGCAGGAATCAGTGAAACAATAAGCACTGACAGGAGTTTAGGGAGACTATAAACATCTGCTTGGATGCTTAAATACTGCTCCCCATCCTCTATTCCAAATCACTTCTGTGCTCAGACCATTTTACTAATGAGTCAAAAGTCTGAGACATTTTAAGAAGTCACATATATTTTATATTTAGGATTCTAACTACAGCTCTATACAACTGCAGAAAGTAAGTGTAGTCAATCAAATAGTAGAGGAACCTGAGTATAAGAAGCTGGCTTCACTGTAGTGTAGACCACAGGAAAGTCTCAATATCTTAGGAAACAGCATGTGAGAGATACTCCAATAAACTCTTAAGAGAGTTTGCAAACAATTTCCTCTTTTTGAGGGACAGGAGAGGTGGTGGTTCCAAAGATATATTAATGTCATATAACATGTGCACAGATACAGACCTGGGAGTGATGGGAAAATGGACTGCTATTCCCAGTACTGAGCAAATTTTCTAACAGGTTAAAGTTTAAATGGCTTTACTGATCTACAGCAATACTATCAGTAGTTAAAACAAGTACTCAGTGACCATTTAACATAAATTATCTCATTTAATTCTCATGAACTGGATGAACTAGTTATTATCCCAGCAGTTTAGATGAGCAAACTAAAGCTCAGATAGTCTTAAATCAAACCCATGTTTAACTTCACAGCTCTTGCTATTAACCATGGTATTACCTTTAATGACACTAAAGATTAAAATTAACTTTGCATTTTTCCTTTCAGTATGGAAACAGTGAAATCCTCTAAGTTTTACTCTATAGCTCACTGGAAAATCTAAAAAATGAAAAACATCTCATGTATGCCAGCCATCTAAGTTTGTTACAAAACATAAAGCACTATAAGTGATAAAATAAAGATTAATTCTATACTTCCAAAGACAACAGTCTACATTTTAATTTGGATATACTAATGTGAAAATAATACCAGCTCTCTTGAAAAAGTTCTAGCAGTATCAACAGCAAAAAGAATGAAACCCTTACTAATAATAACTAAAAATGAGAATAAACTGCATTCAATATGTATTCTGCATTTTTAAAGCATGCAGGATAGCCTTTATCACCTCTAACCATTTCCTTCTACACTATTATGACTCTGGTCATACCACTCAGTCCTGCAAATTGTAGTAAAGGTGGTGCAATTCCTTCATCAATTCTTTCATCATTTTTTTTTTAAAGATTTTATTCACTTATTTGACAGAGAGAGACACAGCGAGAGAGGGAACACAAGCAGGGGGACTGGGAGAGGGAGAAGCAGGCTTCCCGCTGAGCAGGGAGCCCAATGCGGGGCTCGATCCCAGGACCCTGGGATCATGACCTGAGCCGAAGGCAGACGCTTAACGACTGAGTCACCCAGGCGCCCCTCTCTTTCATCATTTGAATTTCTACCTTTTCCCATTAAAATGTCTGTTCTACATTTGACATTTCATTTTTTTGTTTATGAGCTTCAAAAGGTCTTTGCCCTTTAAAAACATGGGTAGGGAAAGCAGGGATAATTCAAGCAGAAGAATAAGCAAGTGTATAGTAGCAGTACCAGGAAGTGCAGATTATGTTATTCACAATCCCTTTAAAATCTAAGTCAGTCAGAGCCACCCTGAATATAGCAGCAGCTGGGGATTGGAGAGACAGAGGACAGGGGAATGGAAAATGATGGTAATGTTTAAGTTCAGAATAGGTAGCAGAGTGTTTGTCAAAGTCATATTTAAGAATTTGAGTCCAGTGAGAAGTCATAAAACAATGGTTTAAATAAACGAGAAAATATTTATTTCTCGCTCTATCCCCAACCATATCTGGGATATTTTCTATGGAATTATAGAAAAATAATATAAAGTGAAGTTTAAACAGTAATTTATTGGTTGTTAGAATACACTATTTTTACAAAGAAGAAAAAGAATCAAAGATTGGTACACCAATGTGCATCCTATTTCTCTTAGTTATTCAGCCACAAAACCAGTCTAACTGCTGGCTGTGTGTGTGTATAATTACCCTAGTGATGCATGACCCAGTGCTAACTGCTTAGTAGCAATACTGTAAGTTTAAATCTTTTATTTAAAGTATTAAGCTGATTTGGGGTGCCCGGGTGGCTCAGTCAGTTAAGCATCCGAACCTTGGTTTGGGCTCAGGTCATGATCTCAGGGTTGTGGGTTTGAGCCCCGCGCTGGGCTCTGCACTTAGTGTGGAGTCTGCTTGTCCCTCTCCCTCTGCTTCTCCCCCGCTCTCTATCTCAAATAAATAAATATAAATAAAATCTTAAAAAAAATATTAAGCTGGTTTATAACCTTGTGTTTCAATGACAGCATCTGAAATTTCGACATGAGGTAAAATTAACAGATTTCCTTTTTACTACTAATCTGATTAAAATACTTTAATTCACACCCAAATCCACAATGCACTTAAATCTTGTTGATCCTGTTTTTTTATTCTATTACTATAATTTTTTTTTTTGCAGGAGAAAGAGATTTATAGCCCCTTAAAAAATATGGTTCCCCAGGTCGCCTGAGTGGTGCAGTCAGTTAAGTGTCCAACTCTTGGTTTCAGCTCAGATTGTGATCTCATGGTCTTGGAACTGAGCCCTACACTGGGCTCCATGCTCATTGTGGACTCTGCTTGAGATTCTCTCTCACTCTCCCTCTGCCCCTCCCCCTGTGCTCCTGTGCTCTCTCTGAAATAAGTAAATCTTTAAAAATAAATAAATAAAAAATACGGTTCCTTGACAAAAGAATCATTTCTTTCTCTTTGCTAAGGCCATAGGTATTCACCAAGACAAATGGCATCAAACACTATACAAGAAAATAATAAAGGTAATCTGAAATTACACATTTGCCATTAATTTTATAAGATGTATTTGAATTAACTTCCCTAGGCCTTTATTTATTATTTTTTTCAGTCTTCACCTATTTTTTACTGGAAGTCCATGTGTTACCTTTATTTATTGTATTTCAAATCACTGTACTTTTACTTTTGTGAAAAGACTACCTGCATTTTCTAATACAAAAAAGGACCTAAAAGTTATTTCAGGAATGGAGAGAAATATCCAACTTAAATAATGAAGAAGTACACCATAATTACTGCTGCATTGCAGACATTTTTCCATTTCCCATGTTTCTTAAATATCTTGTCTAATAACTTACAATATAAAGAGCAGTTATGAAAAATAGACATTTACTTCTAAAGTCTGAGAATAACCTGTTGGCATTGGATAACCAATCATAGGCAGAGCTGCAGTAGCAAGATATGCATATGCCTGTTGGTTCATACCATTGTGCATATTTGGACATTATTTCCACATTGCTGAGTGCTATCATAACCATTCTGTTAAGTGCCTGTTGGATTACCTGTCCTAAAAGTGGTCTCTAGGCCAGCAGACACAAAATTACTTCCAAAGCTCTGACTGGTATAAATTGCAGCACAGCAAATACCATTCTGAGTTTCTCCCCCCAAATCTCTCTTAAGCAGACTAGAGTAACCTCTGTCATAATTTTCCCTGTCTCTGAAGGTATTAAATCCAGCCCTTTTGCCCAAAGAGTATCTGTCCCAATGGTCATCCTTCAAGCCTCCTCCACCCCTGGAACAACCTGAACCTCTGTCTTTGAGAAACTAAATCAACTTGGGATTAACTGCTCTTGATTAGCTTCATGAAACACAGATAAGATTGCTCACTTGTTTTAGTTATTAGGTGTAAAGAAAGTATATGCTGTGCCTGTTTTGATACTGTAAGCAGCTCTTCCAATTCGATGAATATAATCCTCTGAGGAGTTAGGGTAGTCATAACTGATGACAAATTCCACATCTTCCACTTCTAGCCCTTGAGGCCACATCTGTAGCAATCAGAATAGGAGATTATCCATTTATGAATTCATTTTGAACCCAGTCACACTCCTGCTGACCCTTGTCAGCATGAATACCGATGGTGGGCCACACATCTCTCATTTTTCTAGTAAGCTCATCACATCTTTTTTTGGTTTCAACAAAAACAGTGGTTTTATTCTACTCTTCACTCATGATCTCTTCCATTAGATGAGTAAGTTCTTCATCCTTTTCTACATCATGACACATATCCACAATCTGAAGAATGTTGTGGTTTGCACTCAGTTCTAGTGCACCAATGTTTCTGTGAATGTGGTCTTTAAGGAAATCTTCATCAAGCTTTCTGTCTTCTTTTGGCCAAGTTGCACTCCGCATTAGAGTTTGCCTATCAGGTCTTATCGGACCCACAACCTTCCTTGTTTGGTTCGAAGCCCCTATCAAGCATTCTATCTACTTTATTAAGGACAGGTAGATGGTTCTTCTCAGATTGGTTTTCCCACACTCTAAAAAGTCAATCAGTCTTCCAGGTGTTACAATACAGATTTCCACCTCTCTCCAAATCACAAATTTGTGATCCCTTGAGAACACCACCATAGTTGCAAGTGGACCTCTAGCAACATACTCTTTAGTATTCAGCAGCTACTTGCCGTACCTGTTGGGCCAGTTCCCAAGTTGGTGTCAGCACCAAGCAAATAGGCCCATCACCTTTCTCTAGGAATGGCTGATGACTGACGTGGATGACAGCAGGCAGCAAATACGACAATGTTTTCCTAGATCCAGTCTGTGCTACTCCAACCATATCCAATCCACTTAGAACAATGGCCAACCCTGAACTTGAGTAACAGTAGGTTCAGTAAAATTCTGTCTTGCAGTCACATCCATTACGTTTGCAGGGAAGTTTGCTTCATAAAGAGTCAGAACTAGCTTTGGGCAGTTGTGACCTCTAACTGTAATTTCCTTAGTCCTTCTGTATGTCTCCATCTCTTGTGCTGTGCATCTAGCCAAATCAAGCTGTTCTTGATAAAAATTCTTCTCAAATTTGGGCAGCTCATCAAGATTCCATTTCTTTTTTACTAGTTTTTCCCCCAGTTTCCAAACTGTTTTCCAGATAGGGGCCCAGGCCTATTTCCTCCAAATCAAGGTGCACCAAAGCTGTGGGTTTCTACAAGATGATACTGCTCCTTGTTCACTGCCTGGTGACAAAATATTGTTTTACAGTGATACATATCTTGTAAGTCGGCATTTGGAAAGTTATTATCTCAGTGTCTCTGGTTGAGGACATGGAATGGTATCACCCAAAGCCAGATTTGCTCTGTGGCCAGCAACTGGGGCAGCTGAGGACAGGACACATGAAGTATGTGGGGGTTCAATCTTCCAGTTATTTGCCAATGATTGGTTCCTACATGGCTGATAAGGTATAATCAGAATCTGAAGGGGAAGCCATAGCATTTAGCAATGAGTGGTGTGGGGATTCAAGGAGGAGGGAGTCCTAGGTCTTTAAGAAAAAAAATCTGTAAAATGATGCCAAAGCTCCTTCCAACTCTATAGTTTGTAATGAAGAAGCCTCTCTTAAGACCTGAGAAATTAATATAAGAGGAAATAACTATGATCTATCATCCAGGTAAGGGTAAAGAAAAAGAAAGAAAAAGAAAAAAAAAATTTAACACACTCGGATGTTCTAAGCCTTTTTCTTTTGAGGCCATTATTATAATTCATTTACTTTTAGCTACATAAAAATGGAGTTGAGTGTACTAACACTTGTGATAGAAAAGTATCTCAAATTTGCCTTTATTGTTAAGTAAATCATAGCACATTTACAAAATGGAAATACTGTGTAATCATAAAAATCATACTTTCAAAGGATACTTCAGATTAAATTTTAAAAAGCTAGAATCATTGAGCTAGTAATGAATGTAAAGTATTAACACAAGGCTAGCCATAAGGTAAATATTTAACAAAAGATACTAATATAAGTACCATCATTACTTTTATAAAAACTGTATACAGTAGTCCTCCCCCCTTATCCACAGTTTTGCTTTCTGTGGTTTCAGTTACTTGTGTTCAAATACAGTCTAAAAACAGATGACCTTCTTTCTGACATACTGTCAGGTCAACAGAAGCCTAACACTACATCACAGTGACTATGTCATTTACCTCAGTTCACCTCATTATGTAGGCATTTTATCATCTCACGTCATCACAAGAAAGGTGAGTACAGTGTAAGATATTTTTAGAGAGAGACCACATTCACGTAACTTTTATTACAATATATTGTAATAATTGTTCTATTAGTACTGTTGTTAATCCCTTACTGTGGCTTATTTATAAATTAAACTTTATCAAAAGAATGTATGTATGTATACAAAAAAATGTATATATAGGGTTCAGTACTATCTGTGATTTCAGATATCCACTGGGAATCTTGGAACATGTAACCATGGATAAGGGAGAACGAATGTATTTAATCCCACATTAAAAAAAAAAACAAAACACTTTTGTATGAGAAAGAAAAAAGTTAGAACTGTGAAGTGTTGTGGCTGGCTCTGTATAAGGTTACAAATGATTTTAACTTTCCCCTGTATCTTTTGTTCAATTTTCTGGTTTTTCTTCTTGACAATGACTATGCATTATTTTTACAGGATCTACCAAAACCAATATTTTCAATCTTTGCCTCTGTTTTAGATTTTAATCAGCTCTATACGATGATCAGCCAAAGTATTCTCTAAGGTAAAGATCAATACACAATTCTACTTGAACAGAGTTACCACAGAACACTTTCTGAACTTTAGAAAGCATTATCATAATAGGAGCTAGAAATTCTAAAAAGGCTGAACTCAAATCCCAGTTAGAGTATTAAATTTCCTTATTTATAAACTTATGCTGTGGCACTCTTTTAAAATGAGAAAACAGTACAAGGGCAAGAATAATACACACATGCTTCTTACAGGTCAAATTTTAATATACCAGGCTTTTTGTTATATCATGACTCACGAACATGAGCTATCATGTAATATGCCTATAACAATAAATTATATTAAATCTGAACCAACTACAGAAAGGTATACTAGCAGGGTTTTCTTTTATTTTAGAATGTTCTAGTCGGTTATAATGACCAGATCGCAGTTCTTACTTTATGTAAAAATCAAGATATAACTAACCAAAAAATAAACAATGCCCTAGGCGGCCAATAATGCAATAATTGTGCTATTTACTCTACTGGTTAAGAAGACTCTGTTATAGTAATTTTATACTTACTCTCTACTACTCCTGGAATTGCTCTATAATGCTGAAACTGGTAGAAGGATTTTTCCAACATGTACTCGGGATTAATTTCTTCTACACGTAGTAAGTTCAAAACCATGTTGTAGGTCAAATGGAAAGCACTATTTAGAGGATCAGCTGAGCCCTAAGAGAAAAAAAAACCATGTCAATGTTGTGATTTTTTTCAAATAAAATTTACATAGATACCTATTAAACTGCTTAATAATCTTTTTAAAGATTTTATTTTTATTTGAGAGAGTGCGTGCGCGCACGAGCGGAGGGCAGAGGGAGAGGAAGATGAGCGGGGAGCCCAATGTGGGCTCGATCCCAGGACCCTGAGATCATGACCTGAGCCGAAGGCAGATGCTTAACTGACTGAGCCACCCAGGCATCCCAAAACTGCTTAATAATTTAATCCATGTTGGGCGCCTGGGTGGCTCAGTCGTTAAGCGTCTGCCTTCGGCTCAGGTCATGATCCCAGGGTCCTGGGATCGAGTCCCACATCGGGCTCCCTGCTCGGCAGGAAGCCCGCTTCTCCCTCTCCCACTCCCCCTGCTTGTGTTCCCGCTCTCGCTCTGTCAAATAAATAAATAAAATCTTTAAAAATATATATATAATAATTTAATCCATGTTAAGGAATACTATAGAAATGTATTAAGTTCTTTTAAATGACCAATACAAAGTGATAAATAGTTGATCTTTAGGAAAGTGAAGGGAGAAAGTCCACTAAGAAACAACAGTACTAGTTAAAATACCGTTTACCAAGTATGTTTAGCTCTCTGCCTTCTAGGCACTTGGTAAGATTATACTTTCTGCCCCACCCCCCTGTGGGTGGGGCAAATAAATTGTAATGATGTGTCACTTTTTGGCCAAGTATTTAATTGCTGGTGTGAAAAGCTATCTTTTCCCTCTGGCACAGTGACTGTTAATGTTCAAGATGGTGGTTTCTCCATCCTCTTGCATTCTCAAGAATAAGCACAACCTCCTCTATAAACCTGCATTGAACAAGAGAAATAAACCTTTAAGTAACTGAGATTTAGGTTTGTTACTGTAGCATAACCTAGTCTGTGCTGACAGAGTACACTAAATTCATTTCAGAACGATATTTAGATAAAAATCAGCACCTTAAAACTCAGCTGCCTGGAGTGATATAAAACTGAAGCATTCCCCACCCGCCAAATTTAGATCATTCTTTATCTACATTATCTGAGTCTCTTAACTCAAACAAAAGACCTTGTGCACAAAGCACCCCTGCTGGGAACCAAAACTACCCCTTCAAGGACTTCCTTGAGCCAGAATGACTCCACTCATGACTAATCCCAAAAGGATGAATAACTTAACCTGCAATGCCCACCTGCACATACCCTTTGTCCCACATTTTCCTTATATAAACCTGTGAAGTATTTTCGGCACTTTGGAGACAGTCTTTGAAACACTAGTACTCTATCTTCCTGGTATTGGCCTGACTGAAATAAATTCCTTTTTTGTTTCACCACCACTTGCTGCTTTTTGAATTTATACCTGCTCTGTTTGGGAACCCCCAGAGCCAGATGCTCTTGCACCTCTATGCCCCAGCTACAATAGGAGAATAACTAAATTCTTGGGAGATGCACGCTGAAATATTTAGAAATTAAGTGTCACAAAGTATGCTTATGTATTTCTAAATGGCACAGTGAAATACACAAATACTCTTAGGGTGGTCAGGGGCTCTTAAATTGAGGTCCACAGACCAACCTGATAGCCTAATTCTAAATGGACACATACACGATTTTATGAGAAGCAGAGCTTTCATCACAGTCTTAAATGAAAGTACTCCTTAACTCCTGAAAAATTAAGAGCCATTCACCCTAGGGACACAGTTACTAAGTCCCTAAAACCTTGATGTTTATGAACTTTCCTTGAAAATAAGGCCAAAGGGAGATGTGAAGTTAGTATGAAAAACAAATTCTTGGAGGAGAGAGGAATTTAAAGACAACTTCAGCTATTTTACAATATTGCAGACGCAGCCCTTACTTTTCTTTTTTTTGTATTATTACCTCCTCAGAAATTTGGGGCTTCAATATTACCACTGTTTACTTCTAAGCTCAAGCTCTGCTTCTGTATTCTTTTTTTTTTTTTTAAGATTTTATTTATTTATTTGAGAGAGAGAATGAGATAGAGAGAGCATGAGAAGGGGGAGGGTCAGAGGGAGAAGCAGGCTCCCTGCCGAGCAGGGAGCCCGATGCGGGACTCAATCCCGGGACTCCAGGATCATGACCTGAGCCAAAGGCAGTCGCTTAACCGACTGAACCACCCAGGCGCCCTGCTTCTGTATTCTTGATTGCTGTAGCATACACCTCGGAATTTTCAGTTACCTCCTGAAACTCAGCTTGGCATTTTGACGTTGTAGCTAAGTGAGCCCAAGACAGTCCCAACCTACATCTGCTGTATTGGTATAATTATTAAAAGCACCCTTTCCACTCCTACAGTAACCTAATTTGGGTGATAAATAATAATAATAATATGGCTAAATTACCTAAAATGAAATTTCTCTCTCTTGCTCTTTCCCATTCCTGGGTTTCACCCTTACAAAGATTAATGGTTAGTGAGATTACTGATTTTGTCACCAGCCAGACCCCCAAGCCCTGACCTTTACTGCTTACCTGCTTATACTCTTATGACCTCTGTCCCACAGTCTCCCTTAAGCTCTTCCTTCTAGCTGATCTCTTAAGTGAGGCCTAACATCCTGCGAGGGAAACCGAAACTACCCCTCAAGCAGTAACAACTGCCCTGATGAGGAGCTCCCAGACCACCCAGACCAGTCTGAATTCAATCCCAGACTTTCATCTGCACAGATGAATCAAAGGACTGACAGTTACCTCATTTTAATACGAAAATCTCTGCCAAAGGAAGAACACAAGCTTCGTTTATATAACATACAGTGTATGTGTAGGCAATGTTTCATTAAGGTGCGTGCCTTATGCCTACTTCCACACATGATAACAAGACTAAATATTCATCCTAACCCTAAATGAAAGGAATCCATTCACCCTTGCTCAAGAATCACAACTTTGGAAGTTATTCCCTATGATCTCCCTATTTGCTGCAAATAAAATCCTTTGTGTGACAACCCCACCTGCTGTAATTTCTGTGGCTCTGCAAGGAGTAAACTTACGATAGTTCAATTTTAATTTGATTAATGGACAATGAAATTAACATTTAAATTCCGATTTAGGTCTTTCTTCTGCTTTATCCCTTTTTAAAATTTTAATCAACCAACGGTTGCAGATTATTTCCTCAATATATCTTAGATCAGTTCTTTTGTTTCTTTACCACTGCCATCATCTACCTCAAAGTTTCATCAAATCTGATCTAGATCACTACAGCTCTAGAAATCAAAATCCAATCCCCACTCCTACCCCAACCCTTTAGGGCTTGCAGCAGGATCCATTTCCTCCATAAAGCCTTAAATCACAATCATCTAGTCTAGAATTATCCCAAATTTTCCTGAATTGGAGTTATTAGGTACTGTGCCATTGAGTCAATGCTGCTCTTGTTCACTGTTCTGTAGCTGATGTAAATAGATTCCCCAAGTTTAAAAATGACCACATCTACTAAGCATGTGCCAATCACTGTACTAATACTTAAATAAATTTTGAATTCACAATATTCCTAACAAAACTGTCTTAAACAAGAAACAGGTTCAGAGATGTGGAGAGACTTGCCCAGGCTAAAGAGGTAGGAGATAAATTTTACAGCATCTCTGGGCTGAAGTTCTCCCAGAGGGCAAATTCAAAATGGAACTTATTTCACATCGCTGTTTTTCAATATTCACATTACTAAAATTATAGGAACCCTCAAATGTTGATCAAGTATTTCTCAACTTTTTTTTTTTTTAAGATTTTATTTATTTATTTGACAGAGAGAGACACAGCGAGAGAAGGAGCACAAACAGGGGGAGTAGGAGAAACAGGCTTCCCACGGAGCGGAGAGCCTGATGCAGGGCTCAATCCCAGGACCCTGGGATCATGACCTGAGCCGAAGGCAGACACTTAATGACTGAGTCACCCAGGCACCCCACTCAACTTTTTATATATTTAATTTGATCAGCCAAATTATAAAATTTTTAAATGATATATCAACAAAAAGCCCAAAAGAGGGTCACCTAATATTTAACTTGGAACAACAAAAGCAGCCAGTGCTAAGATTTTAAACTTAAGCTTCATTCTAGAAAAACTTTTAAGGATTTTTTTAGTTGACAAGTTGTTCACTGAAAGCTAGTAAGACAGAGAGCTAAACAGATCAATTTTCCAAAGCAGATTTGTAATACTACCCTTTGAATGCTATTCTACTTCTAATGATTTCTGAAGTTTTAGAGTATATGGTTCATTCAAGAGAGCAGTTTAAAAAACTGCCAGTCTAAATATTTTTGCATTTTGAACCGTTACAATGGAAGACAGAAGCATATGGACAAATGTGAGTCTTCTCAATTCTCCAAAAAAAGGTCCATAAGTAATCTTGAGTACGTGACAGCACTAACTTTAAGAGAATAGGTATGTTCTTCTTAAAGTTCCAAACGCTTTTAAAAAACCAGTAAAGTCAAAGCTATTTTTCCTTCAAATAAGTTTCATTTTCCTTAGCCATTAAGAATGTAGTTCAGGTTGAAATGAACACACAACTTTCTAGAAGCAGAAAGCCTGTAGAGTCTCTTAGAAGAAGCACTTCATGTCCTGTAAGAAACCATTAAGTTTATTTAATCATTTCAGAAATTATGGAAATAAGCTTATGTTGATAAAACAAATAATAACATGTCCTCAAAGTACTGTGATGGTTTTACATTTTTTTGAAAATATGGGCACTACACTGGAAGGCATATTTCTTCTGGTAATACTGGAGAGATGTAAAAGCTTTCTTAACTGCTGAAGAATAAAAGATGCATTCACCAGTCTTTTTGGAAGGTTATTATAAACACTTTCTGAGTCAACTTTTCATTTAAGCAAACGTTATAATGAATGGATTTTGCTTTTTAGCTCCTGTCAAATATACCCAAAGAACAAACTCCTGTCTTATCTCAAATTCTATGTGAGCTAATAGATGGAAAATCTGTCCATAAATAAAAAGCAACAGATGTAGAGGGACCTAGCTGGCTCAGTCAGAAAAGCATGTGACTCGATCTCAGGGTCATGAGTTCGAGTCCCACACTGGGAGTAGACAATACTGTAAATAAACTAACTTTAAAAAAGGCAATGGATATGAAAGTATTAGATAAACAGACAAAAAGAGGACACTGTAACAATAGCAGAATTGGAAAAGTTGAATAGATTCTTATAATGCTTGGTACAAAACTAGTCAAGCCAAAGAAGCTAAAGAAAATTATTAAAATATTTTAAATGCAAGATCATTAAATGATTTACACACACAAATATTTAAGTGTGTGTGTGTGCACGCTGAGATATTAGAAACCTCAACAAATAATCTTTAGTCAACAAGCAATAAACACATGTATTCTGCCATTTTTCTGGCTATGACTACTTAACCCAACAACAGGAAAAATTATTAGATATGACAAACAGATCTGAATTTTACAAATGTACAAAGCATACTAACTATTTTTACATACAATAACATGAATAGTCTACATATTTTAATTATTATTCGAGAAAATAAATATTCTATTTATTAAAGTCCTATTACTTAAGAGCAAATCTCATTACTGTCGCTTACAAGAAAACAGACCTGATGTTATAATGATGTATTAGTTCATATACTGTATTAAGAAATATGTCAAAAGAACAAAGTGCTTTCAAGCCAAATTCGGTCTGAGCCAGTAAATGAAAAATCTATTTGCATGAGGTACTGAGCAGAAGCAGCACATGGTGGTTAGAAGCATGCACTCTGAAACCAGACTGCGTGACTTTAAAATCAGGATTTGCTATTTAACAACGATATGACTTTTGAAAAATTCTTTAACCTCTGTATGCCTTATTTATTTATAAAACTGGGATAGTAATAATAATTATTTCAAACCCTAAGACATGTTGAATATTCTATAACTATTAGTTGTTATTTTTCTGAATAAGTTGCCTGCAAATTCTTTAATGATAGCAAAACTACCTGAAAAAATCCTAGAGGACAAAAAAAGTAGTAGTACAGTTAGTCTCAATAAAAGAAATGTGTCTAGAAATCAAGAAATATAGATACACACATATTTGCTTATATAATTGCAGTATCATCAACAGGTAGGTACTATATCCTTTAAACAAGTCAAACTACACAGCATTCAAAGTGAAAGGTACCATTTCACACTCACTAGGATGATGATTACAACTCAAAAGGACAGATAATAACAAATGTTAGCTGGAATGCAGGGAAATGAGAACCCTCATACATTGCTGATGACAATGTAAAAATGGTATATAGCTGTTGATGAAAAGCAGTCTAGCAGGTCCTCAAAGGTTACACCTAGAATTATGTATGACCCAGCAATTTCACTCAGAGGTATATACCCAAAAGAAATAAAAATATGTTTACATAAAAACCTGTAAAGAAACAATCACAACAGCATTATTCACAACAGCCAAAATGTACAAACAACCTAAATATACATCTGCTGATAGATGGATAAATAACTTGTAATATGTCAACACAATAGAGGAACATTCATCAATAAAAAGCAATGAAGTACTAATACATATTACAAATATGGATGAACCTTGAAAATATTATGCTAAAGAAAAGCCAATACAAAAGATCATGTATTATCTGACTAAATTTATACGAAATGCCTAGAATAGGCAAATCTACAGAGACAAGGAGATTAGTGGTTTGCCTAGGGCTTTGGGGAAAGGGAAGAGTTAGGAAGGAAATGGGGAGTGATAGTTAATGGATATAAAGTTCCTTTTTGGGCTGGTAAAAATGTTCCAAAATTGATTGTAATGATGGTGGCAAAACTCTGTGAATATATTAGCAACCATGAAAATGGGTGAACTGTATGCAATATGAATTATATCTCAATAAAGCTGTTTTTAAAAATTCATTTAAGAAATGATGGAGAAATCAGAATCCTTGCACACTGATGGTCAGAAAGTAAAATTGTGTAGCCACTATGGAAAACAGTATGGATATCCCACAAAGAATTGAAAACAACAACAACAACAAAAACTACATATGATCTGGCAATTCTACCTCTGGGTATTTACCCAAAAGAATCAAAACCAAGACACTGGACAGATAATAACACTATGTTCAATGCAGTGCTATTCACATAGCCAAGATGTGGAAACAACCTAAATGTTCATCAATAAGTGAATGGATTTAAAAAAAAAAAAATGTGGTATATACAGACAATGGAATACAATTCAGCCTTAAAGAAAATTCTGCAATATGTGACAACATGAACTTTGAGGACATTACGCTAAGTGAAATAAACTAGTCACAGAAAGACTAATACTGCATGATTTCACTTATATGAATTTTCTAAATAGTCAAATTCAAGGAATCAAAGACTAGAATGGTGGTTGCCAGAGACTGAGGAGAGATATAAAAGGGTCGTTACTAATTAAAGGTCATAAAGTTTTAGTCAAGCAAGATAAATAAGATCCAGAGATATGATGTATGACATTTTACCTACAGTCAACAATAACATATTTTATAATTTAAAAATCTGTTGAGGGTAGATCTCATGTTAAGTGTTCTTACCACAAAAAAATTTTTGAAATAAAAGACAACAGAACTTTTACACTTAACAGGTACAGTTTACATTCAGAAACGTCAAGTAAATAGAATGAAATATCTGTACTAAGGAAACCAGAAGCTATCATTAAAATATTACCTCCTACTGTTGGCAACCTGACTCAACTTTTTCCACACATAGAGCACAAGGAAAGAAAAACAGTGTTTATTATATCTGGCACAATTTGAAGACCAAAAATACCAATTTTCAATCTTGTGTCATTTTCTTTACATGAAGAACTAAAATTACATGGACACTTAAAAATAGGTTTCCAAGTGTTAATCTTTAAAAGTGAAAATAAGACACCATATGATCATTATGAATATGTACAGACAAGCTTTGTCTTTACCCACATTAACCATCTATTTTAAAAAACGTACACTTTTATTTTTGCTTTAGCATACCAGACTTCCCACAACCATATCTCAAATTCTCCTTGCAGTTCCCAAGTCTTTGAAACTGAAGAGTCTGTTTCAGAGATATTGACCTATGTAGGACTTAACATATTTTGGAGCTCTTTAGCTAAGGATCTGGCAGTTAAATCTGTAATTAATTTTTTAAAAGATTTTTTTTATGTATTTGAGAGAGCGAGCAAGCGAGCACGAGCAGGGGGGAGAGGGAGAAGCAGACTCCCTGCTGAGCAGGGAGCCTGATGTGGGACTCAATCCCAGGACCTTGGGATCATGACCTGAGCTGAAGGCAGACGCTTAACCGACTGAGCCACCCAGGCACCCAACTTTTAAATAATGTTAAGTTTCCCATCTTACCAAGAGTTTTCTCTAGGACTTTGTTTTAAAAACTTCTTACTGCATGGAGAAGGAGAAGGAAAGCAACCAGGCCAAACTTCCCCGAATAGCTCTCCAAAACAAAACAAAAATAAAACCCTTAAAACAATCTGAAAAACAGTATTAAACAAGCAAAATGGACAGGCTAATTTGAAATAAAGCTTAAAAATCTGAATTAATTTATTGGGATATTCATGATCCAAATAGGCAGTATTAGAATGGCAGACTATAGGGGCGCCTGGGTGGCTCAGATGGTTAAGCGTCTGCCTTCAGCTCAGGTCGTGATCCCAGCGTCCTGGGATCGAGCCCCGCATCCGGCTCCCTGCTCAGCGGGGAGCCTGCTTCTCCCTCTCCCTCTGCCTCTCTCCCTGCTCATGCTCTCTCTCTCTCTGTATCTCTGTGTCTCAAATGAATAAATAAAATCTTTAAAAAAAAAAAAAAAAAAGAATGGCAGATTGTAGAATTAATTAAGCTATCTGGGCTTGCAAAGGTAGGGGAAGATAACTGCCCAAAACACTGATATCATGTGCGCTACATCCTATTATGATAGGGGAAGACCAATTTGTTCAGTAGAGAAGGCAGTTATAGAGATTGTTGTAAATTTGGAGGGCAAAGTAAACATTTCTGCCCTCTCTGGGGATCTTTACATGCCCTTCATCTCATGAGTTATGCTTCACTTATTACAACAGAAAGTAGGGTACAAAATATCAGCACTTTGTGCAGTTACCCTCTTCTACCTTTCAAGGCTAGATAGTTTAATTAACTCCTCTACTTAGAAAGATATCTGAACTGACACAACTAATTTCAAAGTGGCTCCTGAAGTATGTGTCTCAAATTGCTGGTGAGAGCACAGAATCTTAACTCGGTTACCTTAAGTAGTTGTTTTCCGATCGTTGGGCTCATCTTTTCATCCACCATAAGAATTACAATTCCTCTATCATCCATTCCCCTCCTTCCAGCTCGACCAGACATCTGAATGTATTCACCAGAGGAAATCTGAGTGAAGATAATTAAAAATCCAGAGTTTAGGAGAAAACCTTGTGAAAAATATATTCTTAAATTTTTATCACAAAATACATAAGCACAAGTTATATATTCCAAAAAAGGAAACATAACTAAAAACATCAGCTTTTAGGGGTTTAAGTAAAAACACAAAAATGCAAAAACACTTAAGAATAATGTTATAAAACTAAATTTTAGCTCCAAAATGATCAAATACACCAAAGGTACAGGGAAGACTGTTAATTCACTGACATAAAATATCTTTGAGCCAGATGTTCTGGAAAACACTAAAGCAAAGAAGGAGTCAAACGCTACAAAATACCAATTCTGACTTGATCGTAATAGACTTTCTTAATTTGCAAAATTAGATTAATATAAAATAAACATTTTTATTTTTAAAGCCCAATTCTCTTATTTTCTTGGTATACATCCCTGGAGTTCAGTAGAGACCATTCATCACTAAGAAGAACCTAGTCAAAAAAGATTAGTAAGCCTTTTCAGGGTGACATTCAACCACTAAGACACTGGGAAAAAGTTTCTTTTTTTTTTTTAAGATTTTTTGTTTATTTATTTGAGAGAGAATGAGATAGAGAGAGAGAGCATGAGAAGGGGGATGGTCAGAGGGAGAAGCAGACTCCCTGCCGAGCAGGGAGCCCGATGCAGGACTCGATCCCGGGACTCCAGGATCATGACCTGAGCCGAAGGCAGTCGCTTAACCAACTGAGCCACCCAGGCGCCCCGACACTGGAAAAAGTTTTATCTGTAAGTGCTTCTGTACTATTCTCTGATGGAAAGGGTCCACAGTTTTCAGATTCCCAAAAAATATTTGACACAAGAAGGTTAAGCTACAAGAATGCGTATTACTGACAGCATCAAAAACAGACATAACAACCTGGGAGAAACAAAGGCACTAGAAAAAACAAAAACAAAAAAAGCTAAACCTAAAAAAAGATCTGAAAAGAACATTTCAAAAAGGCAATGCAATAGAACCTCAACAGGGCCCAAGGACATCATTACAACATTATGGCACGTTATGGCTTTTAGGTTTAATAATATGATATTGAATCATCAAGAAAAGACTGCTTTCTTAAATTCAATTATCCACTATACTCTGCAGACTTACTCAAGGTCCTGAGGACGCCAAGAAGCATGTAAAGTCACAAAAGACTTATTTACTTATTTTCTTATGGCATCAATTTTATTCGGAGAATTAAGTAATTTTAAATTGATAGATAATATAAAGATTTTTATATAAAACATAAAACTTAACTGTTATAAACAGGAATCACATTCTACATGAATTAAATTATTAAAAGTTCAATTTTAAAAAGTTACAGGTTACAGAAAAATTTTGAAGACTATGTAAAAATTTCTAAAGAGAAATGGCAGCTGCCTCACTGTACTTATATTTCTCTTTTGTATAGCATCCAATACATTTTCAAATAAAACAAATCAAGAAAAAATGCTTTGCCTTTACAATTCTACCATGAGTGCTTTTCAGTATTTTGATGATTAGTAATTACTGCCAGCAACTTCTCTTGAGTACAAAAGAATCACCACTTTCAAGGATTAGATTAACTGTAGAATAGCTGACTACTTAGAAATTTCTCCCAATGCCAGTTTAACCGAGTCTTTGCCTTGCACTGGATACTCAAAGTAGAAATCTACCTGCTTTCACCCCTGTGAAGCTCTACTGTCTACCTAGTAAATACCCATGTGCTGTTGTTTCTCAGTTTCAGGACTGCCTTCTCCAATGAAGCCTTCCTTCCATGACCCCTTTTATACAAGTGACTTTTCTTATGCTTTATCCATCTGTACATGCTTCTCAGAATCATTAATGCAACATTTTATTGCACATCTGTTAATTTTCATCTGCTACTAAGTTTCTTTAGAGATTGGGTTTAACTTTAACAAAGTTTAAATTTGGTAACTGTTTACTGAATGGGTTATTGACTCTGGATTAAGAATTTACTTTCTACCCAAATTCACTGTTTTACCCATGATTCCAACTTTCTCTCCCTTTCTTCTGCCTTAGAAAAGATATTATGTGCAAACCTGTTAAAGCTTCTATTTTCAACCTGAAAGATAAAATAGTGAGCTGCAACTGGAGCCACTGTAGATTTGGTGCCTTAAATAGCCTAAACTTAAAGAAATGAACACTCTAGATATATTTAAGATGCTTTAAAGCACTCATAAATCATCTGCACACTTAACCCTCATCATCAAACTCTTTCACCAAGGGAGATTTTTGTTTTTGGGTTAGCCAAACCCAACCCCCCTCCAAAAACAAAACCAAAACCAAAAAAACCCTAATGGATAGAAATGACAGATCTAAAATTAAACCTTGATGAACTTGTTTATTGGTTCAGGTACAAGTTCTTTACTATTTAGAATTGAAAATCTCAAAGATTATGTAAGCCCAAATCACGTTAGGTAAAACAAGTAAAAATTATTCCAATTATATTAATTATTTTACTTACCCATCGGAAATCTTTCCCATCAAATTTCCGGGCATTCGTAAATAAAACAGTTCTAGCTGGCATATTAATTCCCATAGCAAAAGTCTCTGTGGCAAATAAGGCCTAAATAATTAAATAATTATATGATTAAACATGTATTTTATTAAGCTGAAAAACTAGTTTCGTACTTTAAGTATAAACAAAACATTAATTTTAAAATTAGTTGTTAATGAGACTGCAAAAATAACATGCTAGTTCCAGATGTAATTCAGTATTGACATATAAAATTACTAAATAATATCTAATGTCCCTTGCATCCCAGAAATTTTTTAATTCAGGAAAAATAGTCTTTCTTAAATTCTAGTGGCAGTACCTTAAAGAGGATACTACTGATCTAATGTACAAAGCATGAGGCTGTAGATTACTTTTCTAAACACAGAAGGTCGTATTTCCTGGCTTTTTGACTGATGATGCAACAGTTTTAGAGCTACCCTCAGGATCTCTGAGGGGAGAACAGAATCAGTGGCTAAGTTCACTTGTAAGACTTTACCAACAAGAAATCGACCACACAAAAAACTGGCTTAAGCACACAAAGTAAAATCACTGAAGTACTATTAATCTAAATTTTCACCAGTAGGAAAGAAGATAAAAACATCTTTTATTTCATCAACTCAATAGAAAGCTATTCACCTACTAAAAAGAATGAAAAGCTACATATATGACAAAATTGGATTGTAACATGGGTAGTATAATTTTTTGTTTACAAAATAAGTATTATTTGTATGTTTGCTAGTGGGTATTCCTGAGAAGTGAAGAGGAATGACGGTCTTTCATTTTTTACTTTATTTACAATTGTTCTATTTGACTTTTACCACCACCAAGTATCACTTAAATTTTTAAGAAAAGATTCTTTAAAATGAGCCTCAATAGTAATCTGACGAGATCGGGCGCGTTCAGGGTGGTATGGCCATAGACGAGCCTCAACAGTAATCTATAAAGGAACATCAAGAGGGCCTTACCAGGACCTAGGTAGAAATAGTGACCAATTCTTGATCTAAAATATCTCAAGTTTGTTCTTTAAAGTGAGTAAATTTCTTTTAAATATTCTATTTAGTGCTCAGATTCTCATAATATCTGATTTTTAAAATTCTAACCTGATTTTTAAACATAAAATCATTTGTAAATCATATATAGGCTTATAACTACATTTTGAAGTAGTTTCCAATTTTTAATACCCCATTTCTGGGTACAGACATCAACATAAGCTTTAAAATTAAATTAGACTCTCTGTGGTTTAAATTAGCACATCCTAAAAAACGCTCTTTTATAACTACCGGCAATTCTCCTTGTCTTCTCTAATCGTTTTAATCTGTATACAAACAGGAGTCCACTCAGAATCAACTCCACTTTTGAAAATTAAACAGCACCTTCTGCAAAATTCCACACTGTATAGTGTTACCATTTCTTACTTTAACTATAGGAAAGAAACCCAATGATATTTTACCTACAGCCCAAAATGTATGAAGTATAACACGATACATAAAAATCAACTTGTTGGGGCACCTAGCTGGCTCAGTCAATAAAACATGCACCTCTTAATCTCAGGGTTATGAATTCACAGCCCATGTTGGGTGTGGAGCCTCCTTAAAAAAAAAAAATAATTTTCAAACTATTCATACAACACAATTCTAAGGCATAATAAATAAAATCATACCTTTATCAATCCTTCAGAAAAGAGAATTTCTATAGTTTCTTTCAAAATAGGAAGTAAACCACCATGGTGAATACCAATCCCTCGCTTCAAAAGAGGAAGTACATGTTCAACCTGTGATTGAAATATTGTTTATTTTTCAGTGATGTACAGAAAAGGGAAAGAGAAAATGTTAAACTAACCAAACCAAGAAAAATGGGCAATAAAAAGCTGTTTAAAGAAATGTTGTAACTTTTTCAGAATAAAAGCAAAAACCAAACCCATATTCCCACAGATTATTAAACTCAAAACTCAAAATAATTCTGTCCTAGCTTTCCTTAATATGATATACTTTAAATAATAAAATTCATATATGCATTGCTGCCTCATTCAAATTCTCCAGCATCACTTCATCTCCCCAAATACAAATAGAAATGAGGGCAAAATATGCATCTACACAAAATAAACTTAATACTAGTCAGCTCCAACTAAAAACAAATAAGTATAAAGCATACATCACATAAATATGTACTTCATCTAAAAACAAATGAATTACTAAGGAATTCATCCTCATTAACACATTATCAAATGCCATTACATGTCTACTATTAGAACTGTGCTAGGATAACAAAGATGTATAAAGACATGCCTTAGCCCTCAAATATTAATAATTCAGCTGGAAAGAAAAATTACAAGAAAATCTTCCAAGTTAAATAGTATTTTAAACACTGAGAAACATGCTGTTGCATTTTTATCATAAATCCTTTATATATCAGAGTAATCATTTGTAATCAGAGTATAACCTCCCACTTCCTTTTCACAAAACAGAAGTTTCATCTCTTAGGTCACTACAGTAGTTTTCAGGTTTGGATGCACATTAGAATCATCTGGAGAGCTTCTGAAAGATTCTAGTGACCACAATACACACCTGACCAATTATATCAGAACCTCTGGGAGTGGTACCCAGTCATCAGTATATTTTAGAAATTGCCAAGCAATTCCAAAAGTCGAAGGAAAAATTCTCTGGATTAAAAGCAGAGTAGACATTAAATTCCTCACTAAACACATGATTTTCATTAGGTATTCTGTTTGGTAGACTTATGAATTAAATTTAGTGACTTTGGGGTGCCTGGGTGGTTCAGACAGTTGAGCGTCTGACTTCTTTTTTTCAAAGATTTTATTTATTTATTTGAGAGAGAGGGAGAGAGAGCACAAGCAGGGGGAAAGGGCAGAGGGAGAGAGATAAGCAGATTCTCCACTGAGCAGGTAGCCTGACATGGGACTAGATCCCAGGACCCTGTGTCGGGTGCTGAGCGTGGAGCCTGCTTGGGGTTCTTTGTCTCCCTCTCCCTCTCCCCTGCTCACACACACTCTCTCGGGGGAAAAAAAAAAAAAAAGAAAAAAGAAATTTAGTGACTTAAAATTAGTAATTTTGTAGTATTAGGAACAGAAGCAACAATTTCCAGACCATGTTAGCTTTCAGAGAAGAATTCCCTTAGGCAGCACATCTTTCCTCTTGTCACCTTTTCAGAAATTTAAAAAATAAATCAAGGTATCATTTTAGTGTACAATGCAACATATTTACTGCAGTGTGTAAACAATGCAATATATAGTAACGAAACCAAGAAATGCAAAGTAAAAATATGCTATCACACTTAATATCCACATTTTACTTAGTGACACTAAACAAACCTGAGGGAGTTTTTTATCTTCATCAGACAAGCAGTCAATGGCATTACTGAATACTTCTTCAACCATCTTCTTTTCTTCATCTAAGAAAAAATTCAAGGGTACATAAATATCTAAGTGAATCAGTGATACCAAGCTTCACAGATTGCAAAGAATGTAAATTTATAAAGAATAACAGTAGAGTTAGTATTTAAAACAGAAGGCAAAATAGATAAAAATTACTGTTTAATAAAATTCACTGCCTTTCAAAACATATCTAACAGAATTCATCCATGAATAAAAGTATTATCTTATAAAATTAACAAAAACTATACTAAGTGCCATACATCTAACAATTACAGATCACAGGGATAATTTTTATCCATGATTGAGGAAAGTGAGATTTATAGCAAATAATGGAGGCTGCTATTAACTGTTAGAGGAGCAATGTCAAACAAAGCCTATGTTCTTAACTATTATACTGCCTTCTTGCATAACATCTATTAAATTACAGGTAGTCAATAAATATTTGTTCAATTAATCAATATATGACCTTGTAACATTAAGCAAATGCAGCACTGGTAAACATTTTTTTTTTTTTTTTAAGATTTTATTTATTTACTTGACAGAGACAGCGAGAGAGGGAACGCAAGCAGGGGGAGTGGGAGAGGGAGAAGCAGGCTTCCCGCTGAGCAGGGAGCCCCATGTGGGGCTCGATCCCAGGACCCTGGGATCATGACCTGAGCCAAAGGCAGACGCTTAACGACTGAGCCACCCAGGCGCCCCATGCAGCACTGGTAGTTATAAGGAAACATGTCTAAGCAGAGCAATTCACTCAATTAAAAAATAAAATATTACTAACTTTAGGAGTTTATGTGGAATATCTGTTTTTACTTTGCCCATGGATAAGTAAAAAGTAGCTCTAAAATGCATGGGTTTAATTCTGTGCCTTGATAATGAAACCAACACAACTGCCATTTGATTTTGGATAACTGAGGATATTATTTACTTCTCATTATACAGAATTACATACATAAAAAGATAAATTGAATAATAAATGGGTATAATATAATAAAGTATGCCGAATTAAAAAAAAATAAAATAAAAAAATAAAGTATGCCGAATTTTTGGATAGGCTAGGCTACTATCTAGCTGTGTGACTTTAAGTGAGTTACACTCACAGATAATATGTGGGAAAAATTTATTAATTTAATACAAGTTATCTTACTTTATTTAAAAGGTTATACCACAATTAGGTAAAGGGCAGGTCTTCCTGGTTTGGATTTTTAGAAAAATGAAGTATAGTACTTTCTATACAGAAAGTGATCTGACCAAGTAACCTAGCCTTAAGTCGTCACACAGAGAGCCACAGTAATAAAGGCAGTAACAAAGGAGCTTATGGCAATGAAGTACAAGAGGGTATAATCCTAATATTTTTCAGTAGGGATCTTCGGCTTTTACACAAAGCAATGTACTTATACCTTCCAATAAAACAAAAGGAAAAGAAGGAAATGATAAAACAAGGTCCTAAAACTTTTACAAATGTAATGAGTACATTACTGTAACTGTAATGTGAACTACATATCCTAGCAATACATAATAGATTAATCACAACAGATTAATCTTCTAACTAAAAATATATTTATATTTATTTTCATATAACATTAAAACTATATTGAAATTATATAGTACCTGTGTTAAAATCTAATTTGGTCATCTGAAGTGCATAGGCTTCACAGTCCTTTTTACTGAAACTGAAAATAATTACAGGTTGAAAATTTCTTTCCATAATCATCTTCACAATCTTGAACACATTCGATGGTCCTGCAAAAACAATATATAAACCATACCCCAAAATTAACTCAAAATGGATTATAGACCTAAATATAAAAATCTTTAACTATAAAACTCTTAATAACTATAGAAGAATAAATCTCCATGATTTGTTATTAGACAAAGTATTCTCAGGTATGATACCAAAAGCACAAGCAACAAAAAGAAAAAAAAAATCAGATAAACTGGATTTCATCAAAATTAAAAACTTTGGTACTTCAATAGACACCAACAATAAAGGGAAAAAACAACCTTTATCCACAGAATGGGAAAAAGGTAAGGGTCTACTATTCAGAGTATAGGAAGAATTCTTACAACTCAACAACAACAAAAAAAGACAATTTCATTTTTAAATGGGGAAAAGATTTGAATAAGTATTTCTCCCAATAAGATACACAAATGGCCAATAAGCACATGAAAAGATACATCACTAGCCATGAGAAAACTGTAAATCAAAACCACACTGAGATACCGGTTCATACCACTAGGATGACTATATTCAAAGAGACAGATTACAGTGAGTGTTGGCAAGGATGTGGAGGAAATGGAAATTTCATACCCTTCTGATGGGAATGTAAAATGGAGCTGCCACTTTAGAAAGTAATCTGGCAGTTATTCAAAAGTTTAAACATAGAAATACCATGACTCAGCAGTTCCAAAGCTAGGTATACATTCAATGAGAAAAGAAAACATACGTTTACATAAAAACTGGGAGAATACAAATATTTACCACAGCATCATTCACAAAAATCAAAAAAGAGAAATAACCCAAATGTTCAATAACTCATGAATGGATAAATGTGATACATTCATTTAATAGAACATTATTTGATTATGAAAGGAATTAAGTACTAACACATGCTTTAACATGGATGAACCCTGAAAACATGTTAAGTGAAAGACGCCAGGTGCTAAAGACCACACAAATTATGATTCCATTTATATGAAACATTCAGATAAGGAAAATAGAGACAGAAGGTAGATTAGTGATTGTATAAGGCTGAGGGGCAGGGGAAGAGGTTAGGAGAAATGAAGACTAACTGCTAGTGGGTAAAGGATTTCTTTTTGAGTTGATGCAAATGTTCTGGAATTAGAGAGTAGTTGCAAAAGTTTGTGGAATACACTAAAATACACTGAATTATACACTTAAAATGGTAATTTTTATGGTATATGAATTATATCTCAAAAAAAATTGTGGTGATGGTTGCATAATTCTGTTAATATAGTAATAACCATTAAATTGTATACTTTAATGGATAAATTGTATAGTACATGAATTATATCTCAACCAGTGTCATATATGAAAAAGAAATAAACCTTTATTTATCCAATTTTATCTTATATTATCTAGAGCTTTATATACCTTCTTGAGGGGAAAAGTGAACAAAGTTCCACATTACCTTTTGTTCCTCCTTTCCGCCCCTTCTGATCTCCTTTTGCCAAATCACCAGCATCTCGAAGTACTTGCATTGCAGTATTAAAATTATCTTCTCTGAAGTCACCCTGGAATCAGATATTTTTCTATGTAATCTAATATTTAACCACAATCCAAACATTTTTCATACCTCAAAACAAAGCTTCCTCAAAATAAAAATAATGTGATAATTGTTACAAAGGTCATTGAAATAGTTAAAAAATGTGTATAATAGGTAATAAAAGGTAGAGATATTAAAACTGGGAAAAGCAAAACATAAGATATCTGAAACATGTCCCAAGTACCTATTCTTCAGGCATTTTAAAACACTAGAAAAGAAGAAGGAAAAAAAAAAACTGGGAAAGAAGAAAAATCTTAATTTATGCATAAGAAAAACACAAGTCTTAAATATAATTTCTGAAATAAAAATACACACAAGCCCAATAATTCTGGACCATAAAACTACTTAAGAAAAAAAATGGACTTCTACCATTCTACTTCAGTTTCAGGAAAAATAGGTATGAACAACTAAGGATGACATTATAAGGTAAGAACCACAGTTAGTCCCGGTGATGGCTATTAAGGAGGGCACGTAATACAATGAGCACTGGGTGTTATACGCAAATAATGAACCATGGAACACTACATCAAAAACAAATGAAGTACTATATGGTAACTAACATAACATAAAACAAAAATAAATAAATAATCACAATTACTCCCTTACATTTTCATCAACCACAAGGTGCAGGCCATCTCCCCCTGCTGGAAAAATGTAGTGCTGCAATGGAGTGGGCCGATAATCTGTGTAAATTACATGACAAGGCTGTAAAAAAAAAAAAAAAGAAAAGAAAAACAATTAAACACATAATTTTATTTCTTCAAAATAATACTGTGTATTTAACCTACCTAAAAGACCTTGGGGAAATAAACTTTTGAATTCAACATTTCAAAAACAGAAAAAACTTAAAAAATTTAAAAAACCAGGCAAGAGAAAAATGTGGAAAAATTATGTCTATCGAATTATACTACCATCTATTCAATTTTATCAATTCCCTAATCAGGGTCAAATACATGATGTGAGTTTCAATAGTGATCTTGGATTCATACCCTAGAACTGTGATGCCATAATTAAAGAAGATGCCTGTTCCTACACAGCAGTAGTATGGTAATACAGAATGCTCCCTCAAGTAAAATGGGATTTTTTTGCCCCACAAAGGGTTTTCAAAGCTTTACTAAATCAGCAGGTTGATCTAGCTCCTCCAGAAGATCAAATAGGTTTCTATCCTACAGAAGCAACATAGATGTTACAAAAATGCCATCGGAGAGCTTATAAACAGATAATGGTTTGTAAGAATACCGGTATAAAGGAAAAATAAGGGCAGGAAAATAAAACCAAGAATAAGGTTAGTACAAATGAACAAATGTTTGTTATGACGTGCTATGCTGCTGCTAAAGTTGGACTACAAAAACAAAAGGGAAACACAGTCAGTAAAAAGGCTGACTGTGTTAACATAAGAAGAATCAAATCACATGCTCAGGAGATGTACAGCTTTTTCCTGGTACTGAGGTCTTAGAGAAATTCTCTATTATAAGGCCTCATTCTACGAGGAAATGCAGTAGTTTCCAAACCTGGCAAATCATCAGGATCAACTTAGGAGCTCTTAAAAGTTAGCTCTTACAAGCCCCTACTCTCAAGAGATGTTGATACATTGGGTTTTAAGATGGCGCTCAGAAATACACACTTGTAAAAAACTAATCAGGTGATTTTGATAAGCTTGCACTTGATGTGAGAAGTAGTTTCACATTAAAATGTCTTCTTAATTCTAGGTGGCATCAAGAACAAAGTATAAAATATAGTAAAGCCAACTTATAATATTTTAAATACTGAAGACATCAAAAAGAAAGAAAATACCTGCTTATGTAAATGGCAAATCCATTCAGCAAACTGTCGGGCATTTGGAATAGTAGCCGAAAGAAACACATAATGGACATTGTCAGGAAGCAAAATAATAGTTTCTTCCCATACAACACCACGCTCTGGGGGAGGAAAAAAAAAAAAAAAAATATATATATATATACACACACACACATACACCTTGGAATTCAGGGTCACTTTATTAACAAGTAATCTAAAATTATTATCTCTCAAGCTCAATAATTAGAAATGCAGACCACTTTACACAAAGATATTTTTAGCCATAGACCCTCAATGAAAACTACTTTAATTCCTACCATGAATTGATCCAATAGATAGTAGACTAAACCACTAATGTACTCTGAAACAATAGCCTGCAAAGAGCAGCTCCAGACTGAATACTACTCACACAGCAAAACAAGAGTCCCATGACAATGTAAATAGTATTTCCAACTCACTTTGAGAAACAAAAGTTAATGGCTTGTAAAAAGTTACAGAAACAAAATTTAAAGACACACATTACTATACCATATAGCATCTTTCAGCCAAATTACCCTCATGATTTCTAGACATGAAAGATAGATTTGATGAGCAGCAAAACTATGCCAGTTTTTATTTAAATGGAAAAAGCTAGAAAAATCAATTGGAGAGTTTCCCCCTAAAATAAAAAATCAATACAGGATTCCTGATTTTAAAACCAAAAGAGCTCCAGTCAGAATTTTATGAATTCGAAAGGGGTGAAATGTTTAAAGGGTAAATGATTTCATAAATTATTATTACTTTCACTATAAATAGAGGTTAACTCAGTGCTTTAGTTTAAATAAAAACTGAGTTTTGGGGCGCCTGGGTGGCTCAGTTGTTAAGCATCTGCCTTCGGCTCAGGTCATGATCCCAGGGTCCTGGGATCGAGCCCCACATGGGGCTCCCTGCTCGGCAGGAAGCCTGCTTCTCCCTCTCCTACTCCCCCTGCTTGTGTTCCATCTCTCACTGTCACTTTCTCTGTGTCAAATAAATAAAATCTTTAAAAAAGTAAAAAAATAAATAAAAACTGAGTTTTAAGTGTGTACATGTTAAACATTTAACTTTTAAATGTTAACATTAGTCTTCCCAGTTCCACTCAAAATTCCAAGTATACTTACTTTTGCTTACAGTAGTGTAATAGCTCAAGTAAAAGGCTATTTTTTTCTCATTTGTATTTCATAATCCCTATTTCATATATTTTTTTTACCATAAACCTACATTTCTGAGTTTTTAAAAACTAAAATACTAATAAAAATCAAGTTAACTCTAAGCTAAAAGCTTTAAAAATGTAACACTTATTTTGGAAAGTTCTCTATTAAAAGCAAATTAGCTTTAGGGTACCTGGATGGCTCAGCTGGTTAACCGTCTGCCTTGGGCTCAGGTCATTACCTCCGGTCCCAGGTCAAGCCCAGCATCAGGCTCCCTGCTTAGCTCTTCCTCTCCCTCTGTCCCTCTACCCTGCTCACTCATGCTCTCTCTCTCTCTTCCAAATAATAAATAAAAATCTTTATTTGTATTTTCTCACCCAGAGTTACTATTTAAAAAGCTGCAGTTAAATGAGATGATATAGTTTCCCACAATTTAGTTTACCAGAACTCTAGCCACATGGATAGTGAAAGCAAAATTTAACAACTACTTACTCAAAATTCCTAATGCCCTTAAGGAAAATATATGGCACACATCTCAGCAACACAGCAGAACATACCTGAATCTCTCATGTAATGAATTTCATCAAATACGACCCACGCTACTTCTCGCATAACTTCAGAACCTCTGTACAGCATGCTTCTCAAAATCTAAAAAAACATAAAACAATTGAGCAAAATTTTGACACAACAAAAGTTCTTTTTGACAAGGAATTTTGGAAATGCTTTAATGGAGACATTAAAATAATTTAGGTTACTTCTCTTACATATATCTCATAAATCAAATATTCCTTTTCTCATAAAACCAAAATAAATGACTTCTCAACAGTTAGTAATCACGTGCAACTCATGGGGAGAATTATCACCCCATCTGCATATATCTTAAGTATGAAGCCACTTCAAATGTTTTTTTTTTTTTTTTTAAGATTTTATTTATTTATTTGAGAGAGAGAATGAGATAGAGAGAGAGCGTGAGAGGGGGGAGGGTCAGAGGGAGAAGCAGACTCCCTGCCGAGCAGGGACCCCGATGCGGGACTCGATCCTGGGACTCCAGGATCATGACCTGAGCCGAAGGCAGTCGCTTAACCAACTGAGCCACCCAGGCGCCCTGAAGCCACTTCATTGTACATGTAACACTCATTACAAGATCCACACTATCTAGGATATTAGAGTAACTTATCTCCTATTCAACATTTGGTACTTTATACAGTTTACTGAATTTTTTCTACTTCATCTCACAACATGGATACTCTCTGGCAACCAGTATCCTGATTTTTTAGTTAAAGAAAATCTTCCACATATGGAAAAAAGTTTTGGGAATGGAAACTTACTTTGGGCACCAAAATGAAAAGTGAGCAATGCTTTTGGCTAGCTCTGCAGGCCAGAAGTTAATTTATGCTCTCTACAGTACCATGTCCATGTAAAATGCAGGGATATAATTCAAGAATGTATAAAAGTACTTAGTATAGCCAAGATGGCTAATTGTGTTCAAAACACAAGATATTTTAAGTATGTAAGTTTTAAGTAAAACCTAACTATGACTATGGGAAGAAGCTTAACTTAGCTGAACATTTTTTAAAAAGTTATTTGTGTATTTATATCAACTAAAATGCAAAAATAAAAAATCAAATGAAAGGAAAGCCACTACTTATATTAAACTGTATGCAAAACTCTCAATGTATTTCCATGTCACTGACAATAAGCCTTTAAAAATATTTGGTGAAAAAATTCTATGTCATATGACAAGTAACAGGATTAATAATTTACAACTAAATTTATATAATTACTAAAACCTTTTAAGATGAACTTTTCCTTTTCTAGTAAATCTACTAGGAAAATAAAGTATTACATTTTATCTATATAGAGCAACTGATAAAGCATTGTATTTTCTAATTGAAGATACATTAATTAAATTAAAATTAAAAGGGAAAAACTGGATGAAGCACCATATAAATTACCTCTGTGGTCATAACAAGACAAGATGCTGTAGGATTAATAGTAACATCTCCAGTCATCAAGCCAACATCCTGAAATTCTTCATACATTTCCCGGTATTTCTGGTTACTCAGAGCCTTAATTGGGCTGGTAAATATTACACGCTGTTTTTCCCTTAAGGCCAATGCAATGGCATACCTAAAAATGTGAAAGCAAATAAGAATAAAGCATTCAAAACCTTTTCTTTAAAGTACGTAAATTTTAAAATTCTATTAATATAGAAATTATGTCCCAACTTCCCCTAATTATCTTAAATGGACTTAGCAGAACATTAACATCTTGTTCTATTTACTAATGACAAACTATTAAAGTAATAATTATTCTAGTAAATATGAAGTGTAGTGGTCTAAATAAACAAAAATATTTAACTGTGGTCTATTGGAATTAATGTAACTTAATTGCTAATACCAGTAAGTTACTAATGGTTACCCTATTTCTTGGAAGTAAAACACTTTTTCTATAAATGGGCCTCCAAAAGTTGAGAGCCTCTGCCTGTCAGTTTATACATATATAAACAATTAGCAAACACTGGAAAATGAAGTTTTGTTCTTCTGAGTTTCAAAAATAAGTTCATCCGTATGTATTCTTTCCCCACATGCAATAATTATCAAATCATTCCTTGCCGGGGAATTATGATGGGTTCTAATTTTGGAAAAGTTCTTCCATAGCTATTAACAAAATGCAATATAGTTTTGTTTTTTTAAGGAAAATTCTATTAAGTATTTAAATAAAGACCATGAAATGATAACTAAGGTTAGCACTGTAGTAGAGTCTCCTTGTTTAAAATATAATTCTGGCCCACAACAGACTCATAACCTATTTGGGGAAATAAAAATAACATTCATCACAGCTGTATAACCATATTCCCCAAATAGTGAAATAAACAAATAATTAAAAGTATCCAAACATGATCAAATACATAGTTTAAGAGAGAGATATGAAACAGAAAAGGATACAGAGATGCTACAATATATTATCTAAACTGTCCACTTTTGAACAAAAAAATTAGAAGATACAAAAAGAAACAGGGAAGAATGATCCATACTTAGGAAAAAAAGCAGTCATGAGAAACTAATTCTTAGTGGGTAAAGATGTTAGACTTTGAGTAGACAAAGACTTGAATGCAGCTATTAGAAATGTGCAAAAAAAATGGAAGGAAGGCATGTTCTAAGAATGAGAAGAAATAGAGGGTAATTATTCAACAAACAGGCCATCACAACAGAGAGGCCAAAACTATGACATAAATAAATGAAAACACTACAGATGAAAAGTATAACTAAAATGAAGAATTCACTAGATGGGCTCAAGAGCAGATTTGAGATGACAGAACAGTGTCAGTAAATATGAGGACAGATCAACAAAAATGATCAAATCTAAAGAAAGAAAGATACAGAAGAAAAAAATAGAGAACCTCAAGTGTCCCAGTGGAAGTTCCAAAGTGAGAAAAAAGTATCTGAAAAAATAACAATGAAAACTTCCTAAATTTGTTTTAAAAAATATTAATCTACAGGATCACACCTAGAGACACCATCAAACTCTGAATAAAAAAGACAAACAGAAAGTCTTCAAAGCAGCAAGAAAACATTAACACTGGGAAACATTCAAAGACCCAAATCAAAGTTTTAGAGACGAAAAATGCAATGTCTGGGGCGCCAGGGTGGCTCAATCGTTAAGAGTCTGCCTTTGACTCAGGTCATGATCCCAGGATCCTGGGATCGAGCCCTGCATCGGGCTCCCTGCTCGGCGGGAAGCCTGCTTCTCCCTCTCTCACTCCCCCTGCTTGTGTTCCCTCTCTTGCTATGTCTCTGTCAAATAAAATCTTTAAAAAAAAAAAAAGAAAAATGCAATGTCTGATTTGAAATACACTTGATAAAAATAAAATCAGATTAGACATTGCAGAAAAAAGATGAATAAACTTGAGGACCTATCAAGAAAAGCTGTCCAAAGTGAAAAAGAATCAACTCCAAAAAATAATAAGAAATAGAGTATAAGTGGGCTGTGAGACGAACTAAAGTGGCATGATAGAAGTGAAGTCCCCAACAAACTAGAAGGAATTATAAACATATAATTTATGTTTCAAATAAAAAATAGCTGAAAGTGGGGCGCCTGGGGGGCTCAGTCGTTAAGTGTCTGCCTTCGGCTCAGGTCATGGTCCCAGGGTCCTGGGATCGAGCCCCGCATTGGGCTCCCTGCTTAGAGGAGAGCCTGCTTCTCCCTCTCCCACTCCCCCTGCTTGTGTTCCTTCTCTCGCTGTGTCTCTGTCAAATAAATAAATAAAATCTTAAAAAAAAAAATAGCTGGAAATATCCCAAATGTGATAAAAAACTATAATAAACACACAAATCTGAGAAGCCCAACAAACTCAAGCACAAGAAACATGAGAAGAACTCTGTAAAGTCACATCATAATCAAACTGCTTCAAAAGAGTGATGAGATTAAAGACAGCCAAACATCCCATCAAAGCAATATGCAAAGAAGCAGAAAAATACTGACCTATAATAAAGGGAAAAGTCAATCAAAACAGATGAAGAAGTAACCCAGATGAAAAAAACAGCAATAAGGAATTTAAACAGTTTATAACAGTAATCCATACGTTCAGGAAACTAGAAGAGGGATGCCTGAGCAGCTCAGTTGGTTAAGCATCTGACTTTGGTTCAGGTCATCATCTCAGGGTCCTGGGATCAAGCCCCACATCAGGCTCCCTGATTGGTGGGGAGTCTGCCTCTCTCTCCCTCTCCCATGCTCGTGCGCTCTCGCTCTCAAATTAAGAAAATCTCAAAAAAAAAAAAAAAAAAACCCAAAACAAACAAAAAAAAACCCAAAGAAGCTAGAAGAAAGTTAAGTAGAAAGTAGAGGCATGGGATGTAAAAGATAAAAACCACACACACAAATGAACTTCTACCAAGGAAAACTATGGTATGAGATGAAAATGCAATGAATGGATTAATGACATAATAGACAATTAATGAAATGAAAGATACAGCATTAGAAAAGGCCCAAAATTAAACACACAAAAATGGAACATACTATCAGTGAATCATGAGACAACTATAAGTGGCCTAATATAATCCTAATTAGAGTCCTCAAAGAAGAGGTGCCATAGGGAGCAATGAAAAACAAACCCAAAGCACAAGAAACATGAAAAAAACTACACCAAGCCTCATCATAAACAAACTGCTTAAAACCACTGATAGAGATAAAATCTTGAAGTAGCCTTAAAGTATCTGCAGAGGAACAAGGTAAGGATGATAGTGGATTTCGTCATAAACTATACAAGTCAAAAGGTACTCTTAAGAGAATTAGAATTCTATATTAAGTGCAACTATCTTTCAAAAATGAAGACAAAATAAAAGGTATTTTAGACATGCAGAAGTTGAAAGAATTTTTCATCAGGAGATTTGTACTACCATAAACTGTAAAGGAGTTTCTTCAGAATCAAATAACATATCAAAACATATCAAATTAGGGCACCTGGGTGGCTCAGTTGGTTGAGCGACTGCCTTCGGCTCAGGTCATGATCCTGGAGTCCCTGGATCGAGTCCCGCATCGGGCTCCCTGCTCGGCAGGGAGTCTGCTTCTCCCTCTGACCCTCCCCCCTCTCATGCTCTCTCTCTCTCTCAAATAAATAAAATCTTTAAAAAAAAAAAAAATCAAATTATTTTGAAAACATATCAAAAGCATTTCCCAAATATACCAAATCAAACATAACAAAATCTATGTTGCAGCTACAGCAATATTAAACAAAAATTTATACCACTAAATGCCTGTATTAGTAAAAGAAAGGTCTCAAATCAGTGTCTTCACCTTTCCTCCCTAAAAAACTAAAAAAAGGAAGAGCAAATGAATCCCCCAAATCCAAATCTAAATCATAAAATAGAAAATAAGAAAACAACAGAGAAAAATCAGTAAAACCAAAATCTTGTTCTTTGAGAAGATCAGTATGACTGGTAGACCTTTAGCAAACTAATCAGTAAAATATAGAGAACATTACACTGATACCAAAACCAGAAAAAGACATTACAATAAAACTATAGCCCAATACCCTTCATGAACATAGATACAAAAATTCTTAACACATTTCTAGAAGATCTAATCCAATAATATATCTACCAACAGGAACTTTTTTTGGGTTCCTAGATCCCACTGAAACGTGGGGGTCTCCCCTACTCACACACCAAGCAATTCTTACTAGCAGGGTGTCTTGAGAATTCAATTAAATTCTGATACTCCCCAGAGATAGCATCAGATTATACAACTTAAGGGCTCAAAGACTGCCCTCCAGCCCCAACTTCAGATGCCAGTAGCAAGCCCCAGGCCAGTTACCTGTGCTTCTGACCAACTGGCTTCAGATTGAAGGTTCCAACAACTTCCTTCTTGGTATAGAGCATTTTGCTAGAGCGGCTCACCAAACTCAGGAAACACTTAACATTTATCAGTATATTAAAGGCTATAAATCAACAACCAGATGAAGAAATGTATGGGGAAAAGACAAAGAGCTCCCATGCCCTTCCTATCCAGGTGCACAGTCTTCCAGAACATCTGTTCCAGGAACATCTGCACATATTCCCCAACCTGGAAGCTCACCAACCTGAGGCCTTTTGGGTTTTTATGGAAGCTTCACTACATAGTCATGACTAAGTCATTAGCCATTGGTTGATTCAACCCCCAGGCCTCTTCCATCTATCCTCCCTAGAGGTCAGGCGAGAGGGTTGGTGGAACTAAAAGTTCCAACCCTTTTATCACACAGGTGGTTCTCCTGGCTACATCCAAAAGTGACATCATTAACCTAACAAAAGACACCTTTATTGCTCTTATTACATGAAATTCCAAGGGTTTTAGGAACCGTGACTCAGGAACCATGGATGAAGACCAAATAAATACATGAAATATATATCTGGTCATTCTGATGACCAAATATGTATTTCTTATCAATCACAATATTGTGGTTTATTAATAGGGTTTTATGTATCACAATCTTGCAGGGTTTATCTTAGGGTGGTTTATTATTTGAAAATTAATGTCTTCAACATAGTAACAAAAAAAAAGCATTTGACAAAATACGGTAGCTAAATATTCTGTATGCATATATATACACACATACACAATTACATGCAAACTTGGAATACAAAGAAGGGAATGTCTTCAAGTTGATAAAAGGCATCTATGAAACACCTACAGATAATAGCATGCTGATGAAAGACTTAGTATCAGGAACATGGCAAAGATGTCCTCTCTCATCACTTCTACTCAACATTGTACTGGATGTTCTAACCAGTGCAATAAGGAAAGACATTAAAAGTATTTAAATTAAAAAGAAAAAAGGAAAAGTGTCTTTATTTACAGAAATCAAACAGAAAAACTTAAACTTTTAAACGGTGAAATAAGAAGCAGTTGTTTTAAAAAATTTCATTTAAAAAGCAGAAGAACAAGAAAAGAATGGGACAGAGGAGCATAAGACATCCAGAAAACAATTAACAAAATTCCTCCAGTGAATAGGTACTAATATACCTATTAGTAATTACTTTAAATGTAGACAGACTATATTCTCCAATAAAAAGACAGAGTGGCTGAATGGATTAAAAAACACACTCAACTACATGCTACCTAAAGAGACTCACTTCAGATGGTAAGGACACACACAGACTGAAAGTGAAGGAATGGAAAAGGATATTCCAAGTAAATGGAAACCAAGAAAGCTGGGGAAACTATACTTCTATCAGACAAAACAGACTTTAAAACAAAGACTATAATAAGAGATAAAGAACAACATTACATAATAATAAAAGTGTCACTCCAACAAGAGGATGTAAGATTGTAAGCCAACAAAGGAACACCTACATATATAAAGCAAATATTAACAGACCTAAAATTTCCTTTAAATAGAAAAGCTACTCACTCAGCGCATACAGTTTTTCCTGCTGATGTATGTGCAGATACTAAAACAGACTGATTATTATCAACACACTGAATGGCTTCTCTTTGAAAAGCATCAAGAATGAACGGGTATTCCTATAAAAAGAAAATAATATATCTGCATGAAAAATATCATACCATATCAGAACACACTTAAAATCAAGAGATGCTACCCCCAGAAGCATTCTGGGAGCATTTCTTTATGATTCTATTTAGGAAATATACCACCCAATAGAGAAAATTAGGAAGAGTAAAAAAAACACCTTTAACTAAACAGCAAAGAAGTTAGTTCTGCTGTCTATAATCTTTCAATTAACTTTGCTAATACACACATTATATTAGTTACAATATAGTAACATTACCATTTATCAACAACATGTTTTGTGGTAGGCACTGTGCAACACATTTTCCATATATTATTATTACTAGCCTTCACAACAACCCCTAAAATAGGTATTCTTTCCTTTCACAGATGGGAACTCTGAAGCTCTGAAAAGCAAAGTCCCTCACTTAAGTTCACTCAGCAGAGGCAGAATACTACACATCTACTAGACTTTAAAGATTTCATACTTGGGGCGCCTGGGTGGCTCAGGCGTTAAGCGTCTGCCTTCGGCTCAGGTCATGATCCCAGGGTCCTGGGATCGAGCCCCGTATCGGGCTCCCTGCTCAGCAGGAAGCCTGCTTCTCCCTCTCCACTACCCCTGCTTGTGTTCCCTCTCTCACTGTCTCTCTCTCTGTCAAATAAATAAATAAAATCTTAAAAAAAAGGATTTCATACTTACTCCACCATTCTACCTTCTTCATTTAAAGAAAATACGATTTGGAAAATTTCTATTAATCATTTCAGTTCTTTCAGAACTTCAAAATCCATTTAATACAAGCATGAGAGTTTAAATTTCATTAAAGTTTGTTAAACTCCCAAAACTGTATGTATAACTTATTGTAGACATGCTTTTTTCCTAGACAAAGGCTGATAATTTTCATTTGATTCTTTAAAAAGGTGGAAAATCATTACTTTCATTTTTAAAAATCTCATCACATGATGCTTTTTTTTTTATCATGGCTATTTACTGATTTGCTTCTTATTATACTTGACTTCAGGTGGCTTCTTCTTGGTTTATATACACTGGGAAGTATAAAAATCTCATTTGGAAGAGTTTATCTAAGGGGCTCCTGGTGGCTCAGTCATTAAGTGTCTGCCTTTGTCTCAGGTCATGATCCCGGGGTCCTGGGTTCGAGCCCCACATCAGACTCCCTGCTTGGCAAGAAGCCTGCTTCTCCCTCTCCTGCTCCCCCCGCTTGTGTTCCCTCTCTCGCTGTGTCTCTCTCTGTCAAATAAATTAAAAAAAAAAAACTTAAAAAAAAAAAATAAAAGAGTTTATCTTTAAGATTTTTAGAAAAGAGACACAGAACTGTACAAACTGTATTGTCTAACGTACAGACCTTTGCAGCTTTTCCAACTCGAGGTTTAAGTGGTAAATAATCTTCATCTGCAGGAAGTGCAACCTGATGTTAAAAAAAAAAAATCACCAACTTACTATTTGGAGAACTGATACATTCAACACTCCATAATTAATGACAGTTTGAAAAATAAAAGGGATAGTGTTCGATACAGTCTTAGACACTGTAAAATTAAATAACTTCCTTTAAGAACAAGTACTAAAGCTAGAATAATCAAAAAACCTCTACCTGTGTTTATCTAACGGTAATGTAATTAAAACCTTTTAAGTTTATCTTCCTGAAGAAATTGTGTTTATTAAGGTCTAGGACCTATCCTAGCTATCTTTGTATTTTCCACAGCCTGATACTAATGAAAGCTCAAAAAAGCTGAATGGACATAAAAAGGATGTTCCTATATGAAAGAAAGCTATGCAGAATAAAATACTATTTCCTAAAACAGAAATTTATTTTCCTCCAGTGAAAATTAAGATCCGGAGAGCAGTTCATAATGTATCTAAATTCCCAAGAATTAAACCATTTAGTATATAAATCCAGAGGGGCAAAATAAACTACACACAAAGATTAGAAATAATTTATAGGAACAATACTTCAATAAGCAAGTATTACATGAAATTACCCATCTTAGAAATACTAAGAGATTGTGGGTAAATTTCCAACTTGATTATAGCTGACCCTTGAACAAGACAGGATTTGGGGCAACAACTTCCCCCAGCCCCTCTCTGCACAGTCGAAAATCCATGTGTAACTTTTGATTCCCCCAAAATTTACCTATTAGTAGCCTACGGTTAACCAGAAGCCTTACTGATGACATAGTTAATACATATTTTATATATATACTATATTCTTAAGATAAACTAAGCTAGAGAAAAGACTATAATTAAGAAAATCCTAAGGAAGAGAAAAACACATTTATAGTACTGTATTTATAAAAAACTACCTACTTTTAAGTTGACCTGTGCAGTTCAAAATCACTATGTGATTTTACAATTACCCACATATATAAACATACATATAATCACAATATGTGGGTAGTATTTCAAAAAAGACTAGTAAGTAGGGGGCGCCTGGGTGGCTCAGTTGATAAGCGTCTGCCTTCGGCTCAGGTCATGGTCCCAGGGTGCTGGGATTGAGCCCCATATCGGGCTCCCTGCTCGGCGGGGGGCCCTGCTTCTCCCTCCCCCACTCCCCCTGCTTGTGTTCTTTCTCTCACTGTGTCTCTGTCAAATAAACAAATAAAATCTTTAAAAAAAAAAAAAAAAGGACTAAGTAGACCCTGATTATAATTAAGAAAAGTGAAATTTAGTAAATTATGAAACCTAATAAATAATACCCAGTATAATGAATGTGTTAGAAGAAATGTGACATTCTAAATGGAATCATAAAGGGGAGGCAAGAGTTAGAATTTGGTATTTTATCCTGCACACATTAAGAAAGAGTAAATTACCAAGTGTTTTTACTAATGAATGAATACTTCCAGGGGACAGAATAGTTTTCATTAGTCTTTCCCTTAATACTATATATTCCCCTTTATTAGGATTCTAAGAAACTTCTAAATAGTTTCCGATTCCCAGGTAGTTTGTTAGACAACTACTTATCCTGAATTTCAGGAAATGTCATGCTTTTGTATACCTCCATCTCTTACGAATATGATCAAAGTGAGTCTATCCAACAAAGCACAACCCTTGGTAAACTGACAAAATCAAATTTCTAGATCTAGAAATCTGAAGCCTAGAACCCAGATCATGGTAGGATTCCCATACAATATTATCAACTTATAGTGCTGTAGCTGATGAGCTGAGTGACCCTCTCACATCTCTTCTGGTACTTTCTATGACATGAGCAAAGAACATCAGTGGGGAGCAATTAAGATTTTAACTTCTCTAAGATTTAACAGAAGAAAGAACAATAGATCGTGTTTTCACTTGTACGAGAATCAAAAAGGTTTTGTTTTTATTTTCTGAAAACAGTCTGGGTAAGACAAACATAGGACAGGAAAGACACTAAGGAGTCAGAAAAATAGAAAACCAGCAAAACGATCAAGAGTCAAATAAACCTACCACATAGTCACTGGTGATTTTTGCCACAGCAGTTTGGAAGAAATGGAGAAGAAATCTAATTGCAGTATATTTAAAAATGAATGGCAAGTTAGAAAGTCTAGCAGGGATTTTCCTAGCAGAGCAGTCAAAAGTAATTCTGAAAAGGGACCACATCTCTTTTATCTCTTTATACTCAGTGAATAATACAATGTTCCCAACATTCAAAAGATATATACTGAATTAAAGACTACAAAATGGGGGGAAAAACCCCCCACAACATAGTGGCTGTAAAGCAACCCAGAATAAAAGAAGCTTCTGAATATTCATATGCTGACAGGAAAGGGCAAATAGAGAAGAGATTTGATGCTAGAAATAGTCAAGGGAAAATGGAATGATCTAAGTCTTTGTGAAAGCAAGATAAGTTACAACCAAGAACACTGGCAAAACAAGCCTCCCTTAGCATTGCCTTTTCCTTTGAGTGGATGTGACAGGTGTAGATAGGCATGGCGAAGGAGGTTATAAACAGAGGACACTCCAACTTGATACCCTCAAGCCTCTAAAGGAAGTAAAAGGTAAAGTTAGCTGCAAAAAGTGAGAAGTGACAGAGGAGAGATTGCAGAGAATTGTGAAGGAAAGAAAGAACTTTTGACCTCTAAAGAGCAAATTTTGTGCCCCCTTGCTATCTTTTTAAGACCAGAGCTTTGAATAGGGTCTAACATAAGTACTGAATGAATGATCAAATGGGTATTACAAATGCCAAGTTAAGTGCTATTCTAAAGAAACATAAAAGAACTTATGAAAACAAGTGCAGAAGAACAGGTATTTTACTTTTTAAATTTTTTTTTTTTTTTAAAGATTTTATTTATTTATTTATTTGACAGAGACAGAGATAGTGAGAGCAGGAACACAAGCAGGGGGAGTGGGAGGGGGAGAAGCAGGCTTCCCGCTGAGCAGGGAGCCCGATGTGGGGCTCGATCCCAGGACCCTGGGATCATGACCCGAGCCGAAGGCAGACGCTTAACGACTGAGCCACCCAGGCGCCCCTACTTTTTAAATTTTTTTTTAAGTTTTTATTTATTTATTTGAGAGAGTACAAGCTGGGGAGAGAGGCAGAGGGAGAGGGAGAAGCAGACCCCCGCTGAGCAGGGAGCCTGATGTGGGGCTTAATCCCAGATCCCTGGGATCATGACCCAAGCCAAAGGCAGATGCTGAGCCACCCAGGCACCCCAAGAACAGGTATTTTAAAAACAAGGTTCTAATGTCTATTCTAAATGTCTATCAAAAGCCATTTTTCTCAATTTGGAATTATTGTGCTCACTCAATAAAGACTTTTAATAAGACTTACCAATTTCCTGCAATAATAACTTCTAAGGTCATATTGTAAAGACAGAAGGCTTAGTAACTATGTTACAGTTCCCTCATGTCCTTAATGTTTATAAATTCTTACTTCTAAAGGGTTACTAAAGCTATCAGAGACTACCACCTTCTGGCGAATAATGAAATGGCAACATATCATTTAACCAGAGAAGAAATGAAAAAGCATGTGACCTGTAAAATGGCACTGTTATTTGACTTCAGGAGTACCGAACATCTACTCTGTGCCAGGTCCCTTATGCTAATTTTCTTCTGTAATCTTCACAACCGCCCCATGAGGTAAATCACATTATTCCAAATTTAAAAATTAAAAAAACAATGTCAAAAAGGTTAAGAAATTAATCTAAGACTGTAGTTAGATAAAATGCTGTGTCAAGATCTGAGTTCAGTTTAGAATACAAAGCCCCAGCTCCTTCCACTGGACTATATACCCCAGAGGAATTACTAATATTGTTTCCAAAGCCCCTAAGACTAAACTGCTTGCTAATGATCACACCAGACAGCCAAAAGCAAACTCCCAATGATAACACCAACTTTCTATATATTCTTTATGCTTACCTCATGTGTACATCCTTCGACAGTTTCAACAGATTGTACCTTGACTCTGGGCATCAAGTCTGCCAAACTTAAAAAAAAAAAAATTATTGAAGTTACATTAAATTATTTTTCTATAATTAGATAATAAGCCTCCAGTCTGCACTGTTAAGGAAAATGACACTGCCCAATTATCAGTATTAAAATTGGAAAGAATTTGCTATTAAGAATATTCAAAAAAAAAATTTTTTTTTTTTTTAAAGATTTTATTTACTTATTTGACAGAGAGAGACATAGTGAGAGCAGAAACACAAGCAGGGGGAGTAGGAGAGGGAGAAGCAGGCTTCCCGCGGAGCAGGGAGCCTGATGTGGGACTCGATCCCAGGACCTTGGGATCATGACCTGAGCCGAAGGCAGACGCTTAACGACTGAGCCACCCAGGCGCCCCTCAAAAAATTTTTCCAATTACTCAAATCTATGCTGAGAATTCAAAATAATCAGTTAACATCTATATTTACAAATAGAGTACAGATGCCAAGTGGATTATTTAAAGAAATGTACCAGCTTAGTTCCAGTAACTATTAAAAACAAAAAAACAAAAAACCACCCCTCCAAAGCATTGTCACTACTTCAAAACATGAAGCTGGTTATAAAAACCATTACGTGATAGAGAGTACAAAATAAACTAGCTTAATAAAGACGTTGCTATAATTTATAGAAGTGTTCCCTATTCTCTTCAAAATCCTAAGTTCTTATCTAGGTTCTGTTTAGACTCTAAAAAGGACAGGACTGTGGATAAACTGAAGAAAAATCATACTTTGGACAAAACCCAAGGGTTACTACAATAAGCAACAATGATTTTAAATTGCCAATATTATATTGTAACCTATTCCACTAGCTTTGGAAAACGGTGCATCTGAAATATTTCAGTGACACATCTACCACCATTAATAGTAGCTATTTGCTAGCTACAACAGCTAACTGGTTTAAAAAATTCACAGAAAGAGTAAATTCTTCATGGTAGTGCCAAGCCAAAATATGGCATAACAAGGAGAAGCAAAGCTGTGAAGATTCATCACCGCAATAACAAACGGGTCAACCTAAGTAAATGGTATCAAATTCTATTTCTCTTCTAGAAGAGAAATACCAGCTATTTCAGTCACAGATATCCATGGGTCTCCGTCACTGATAGCATTCTTGAGATTCACAGCCACTCTATTGCAACATGTAAGAATTCCTCTTAATATTCCTCTTAATATTCCTTCTCACTTATACTTTCCATTGGGTCTGTTTTATTCTTTCCATTCATTCTACTTTCAGTAATCCTCTCCTTGGGAGATTAACAAATAAAGGAAATATGGGCGTATTTTTCTTTTAAAAAAAAAAATCAGGCTTCAGGATTCTTTCTCAAAGTTGGGTTCTAAATAGTAAAAGATAAATCTTTTCTATATTGTCTTCCATGTCCCCAAACTTAGACAGATATTCTATATTTTTGTATGAATATAACTAAAAAATATTTTTCATTTCTTCAATTCAACAAATATTTTTTATAAAGTAGCAACATGTAAGTAATCTTCCAGATTTCATGCAACCATCTAATTTAAGAGTTACTAACATTTATGACAATGGAAATAGTACCTTAAATCTTCAGTTACTGATTCTTCCATCCTAGGCTTCTTTCCAAAAATGGGTTCATCTGTGCCCTCAAAATCTGCATCTCTCTTGGATTTTCCAATATTAGTTGACTCTGATTGCAATTTACCATCAAAACGTTTCCTGAAACGTAAATGGTTTAGAATCAATTCTGCAGTATTAGTTCTTCCTTCCAGTGATTTTATAAATTATTATTCCATATATAATAGATGCCATTTATAGAAAGTCATGCAAGCAGGTGTTACAAATCAAAACTAGCTAAAGCCCAGAATACCCTAATAAAACTGAACAGTACTACTGGATATTTACCCCAAAGATACAAATATAGTGACCCGAAGAGGTACATGCACCCCAATGTTTATAGCAGCAATGTCCACAATAGCCAAACTATGGAAAGAGCCAAGATGTCCCTCAACAGATGAATGGATAAAGAAGAGTGGTATATATATAATGGAATATTATGCAGCCATCAAAACAAAACAAAACAAAACAAAACAAAAACCCTCACGAAATCTTGCCATTTGCAACGTTGTGCATAGAACTAGAGGGTATTATGCTAAGCGAACAAGTCAATTAGAGAAAGATAAGTATCATATGATCTCACTGATACGAGGAATTCTTAATCTCAGGAAACAAACTGAGGGTTGCTGGAGTGTGGGGGATGAGAGGGATGGGGTGGCTGGGTGACAGACATTGGGGAGGGTATGTACTATGTATGGTGAGCGCTGTGAATTGTGTAAGACTGATGAATCACAGACCTGTACCTCTGAAACAAATAATACATTATATGTTAAAAAAAAAAAAAAAAAAAAAAAGAAGATAGTAGGAAGGGAAAAATGAAGGGGGGGAAACTGGAGGGGGAGATGAACCATGAGAGACTATGGACTCTGAGAAACAAACTGAGGGTTTTAGAGGGGAGGGGGTGGGGGGATGGGTTAGCCTGGTGATGGGTATTAAGGAGGGCACGAACTGAATGGAGCACTGGGTGTTATATGCAAACAATTAATCATGAAACACTATATCAAAAACTAATGATGTAATGAATGGTGACTAACATAATAAAATAAAAAAAAACTGAACAGTACTCTTGACATTTCATTATTTTCTTGTAAATTTTGCTTTAAAAATATTCTACAGATCACATTAACATAATTAACATCATACTTTTAAAAATTATAAATTAAAACAATGTTAAACATTTATTTACATGAGCAACTTCAATAAAAATTCAATGCTTTCGCTTGTCCCATGACATTACTATTACAGAGAAAATTTTTTCTTTGTGGTTGGATTCATTGGTCAAAAGTAGTGACAATGAATGGTATTAGTAGACTAGGTATCCAGACAGGAATTCAATCTGACCTACATGCTTGTTACATTAAACAATTACATGTGGATTTTAGATCTAATTATGAAAGGTGAAACAACAAAGCCTCTAGAAGATAAAACAAGAGTATTTTCATGTTTTACTAAATAGGACATAGAATTATTAACAAAAAATTAAGTCTGATAAATTGGAGTGCATTAAAACTAAGAATTTTTGGGGATGCCTGGGTGGCTCAGTTGGTTAAGCCTCTGCCTTCGGTTCAGGTCATGATCTCAGGGTCCTGGGATCAAGTCCCGCATCAGGCTCCCTGCTCAGGAGGGAGCCTGCTTCTCCCTCTGCCTGCCGCTCCCCCCTGCTTGTGCTCTCTCGCTCTCTATCTGATAAATAAATAAAATCTTTAAAAAAAAAAAAAACTAAGAATTTTTGTTAATCAAAAGATATCATTAAGAGAGTAAAGGGGCAAGACAAAGAGTAGAAGACATCTGAACCACATATAACTGACAAAAGCCATATATCTAAATAAAATACAGGGGGTGGAGATTACAAATTTAAAAATAAATAAATAAATGATAATAAAGACTTGAACAGGCATTTTACAAAAGAGGATATCCAAATGGCCAGTAAGCATATGAAAATAAGCTCAAAATAATTACTCACAGGGAAAATAAATTAGACTATATTGAATCAGTGGCTCTCAAATTTTTGAATTCTGAATTCTTTACAAGTCTTAAAAATGATGGAGGATTTCAAAGTATTTTGTTTATGTAGTTATACCTACTGGTATAATAAAATTGAGAATTTTTTAAATATTTACTTATTTCATTTTTTTTTTAAAGATTCTATCTATTTATTTGACAGAAGAAAGACACAGCAAGAGAGGGAACACAAGCAGGGGGAGCGGGAGAGGGAGAAGCAGGCTTCCCGCTGAGCAGGGAGCCCGATGTGGGGCTCAATCCCAGGACCCTGGGATCATGACCTGAGCCGAAGGCAGATGCTTACCAACTGAGCCACCCAGGCACCCCTCTTTACTTATTTCATTTTAAAATAGCAATAACAAAACCATAATATTAACATAAATAACACTTGATAAAAAGTATTTTCAAAATGAGAAGAGCGGCATTGTTTTATATTTTTACAAATCTCTTTAATGTCTGTCTTAAGAGAATGCATCTGGAGTCTGCATCTCTTTCTGCATTCAACTTGAGATAGCTACCATCATGAATTTCATGAACAATGCTAAGCCAAAGTCAGACACAAAGGTATATATTCTGAATGATTCCATTTACATAATATTCACAAACAGAAAAAAATATGTTATAAAGGATAGTCACTTTTTTGGGGGGAAAAGAATGTCTGAAATATTCTATTTTTTGTCTCAAATGAGGGTTACATCGGTATGTTCATTTTATGAAAATTCAGCTTATGGACTTTTATATTTCTCTTATGTTTTACTTAAAAAGTTTTTTTTAAAAGAGTAACAAATAGTAACGATCTGTATGCTTTAACAATCTTTCCATAATGAAGCTCCTTCTTTGATGCTTAGCAAAACCTGAAATTTGTAAATCCTATTACTACCAATTTAGTTGGAAAGGTGTTTACTCTTGTCCCATATTTGCTGCCATGTATCAGTTGGACAAGCCATCAATTCCCTTGGGCCTCAGTAAAGTAAGACATTTGGAAGATACCTAAGATTCCTCTAGTTCTAACATTCTACTATTCTATCCTTGAATTATTAAGCATCAATAAAACCATTACAATTAAAACTTATTAGCAGCTGGTGACAACCATAAAACAAAAAAATTTAGTTCGTATAACTTTGAGAAACTTAAAACCTAAATTTATAGTAGAACACTTTCCTTCAGAAGACCTATACTATTCATTCCTGTATGTTAGACTTTTAGGTCTCCAATTATTTATTTCTCTTATAGCTTGGTATGTATGTCACATGTGGAACTTGCACACTTGAAACACCTGAGTTAAACAGAAGGATGGAAATAAAGTGTCATAGATACCAAGCTTACTCTTTAAGAGTAAGTTTATTATTTTTCTCAAGATTTTATTTTATTTAAAGATTTTATTTATTTATTCATGAGAGACAGAGAGAGAGAGAGAGAGAGGCAGAGGGAGAAGCAGGCTCCCAAGGAGCAGGGAGCCCGATGCGGGACTCGAGCCCAGGACCCTGAGATCATGACCTGAGCCGAAGGCAGATGCTTAACCATCTGAGCCACCCAGGCGCCCAAGATTTTATTTTTTAAAAGTAATCTCTACACCCAGATTTTAAGCTTGAACTTAAAACCCTGTGATCAAGAGTCGCACACTCTAATGAGTGAGCCAGTCAAGTACCCAGAAGAGTAAGTTTTTGATTTACTGAAACTGCATGAAAATGTTATTTCTAGAAATACAGAATGCTTTGCTTATATAGGATATTAAAGTAATTGGCAAAATATGAGTAAGTCTGTAGATTAGATAACAAAACTGTATCAGTGTTAATTTTCTAATTCTGATTCTTGTTCTCGGGATTGAGACACGGACCTCACTGTGGGGGAGGAGAGAGAGGCACCATTCTGCCTGCCACACTGTTGAAAACACAAAATGGTGCCTCTCCTGTGAAGAAGAATTTGGCCAACACCTAGCAAAATGACATACATTTACCCTTTAACCTCGTAATTCCACTTGTAGGAATCTATCCCGAAGAAAAAAATGCCAGAATAATTTTAAAAATCAAAAAGGAAAGGGGTGCCTGGGTGGCTCAGTCGTTAAGTGTCTGCCTTCGGCTCAGGTCATGATCCCAAGGTCCTGGGATTGAACCCTGCATCGGGGTCCCTGCTCAGGTGGGAAGCCTCCTTCTCCCACTCCCCCTGCTATGTTCCCTCTCTCTGTCAAATAAATAAATAAAATCTTAAAAAATAAAAAATTTTAAAAAAGACAAACATGTACAAGGCTGTTTGTAATATTAAAAAACTGAAAATAACCCTATTTATTAAAAGAATATATAAAAGAATACTGATGGAATAAACTACATTACATCCACATGAGGAATTACAACCATGCAGGTATAAAAAAGAAAGAGCTCTATATACTAACGTGCAACTATGTCTATTTCGTCATGTTAAGTGAAAAATGATGAAGAACAGTTTTGTTTTGTTTTTTTTTAAAGATTTTATTTATTTATTTGACAGAGAGAGAGACAGCGAGAGCAGGAACACAAGCAGGGGGAGTGGGAGAGGGAGAAGCAGGCTTCCCGCGGAGCAGAGAGCCCGATGTGGGGCTCGATCCCAGGACCCTGGGATCATGACCTGAGCCGAAGGCAGACGCTTAACGACTGAGCCACCCAGGCGCCCTGATGAAGAATGAGTGGAGAAGACAGACACAGACATGCACGTGCACATGTGCATTTTCAGAAAGAAATAATGAAAAGAAACCAAAAACTAAAGGGGAGGAAAGAACAGGGCAGAAGACACAAAGTTAAAAGCAAGAATGTACTGTTTTATACTTCTGATTTTGGAACTGTAAAATAATAATGTTTTACATAATGTCTTAAAAATTAAATTCTTAGGGGTGCCTGGGTGGCTCAGTCGTTAAGCGTCTGCCTTCGGTTCGGGTCACGATCCCAGGGTCCTGGGATCAAGCCCCATGTTGGGCTCCCTGCTCAGCGGGGAGTCTGCTTCTCCCTCTCCCACTCCCCTGTTTGTGTTCCCTCTCTGGCTGTCTCTCTCTCTCTGTCAAATAAATAAATAAAATCTTAAAAAAAAAAAATTCAATTCTTAGCAATCCTTAAAAGCAGAAAATAAACTGAAACAAATGAACACAATAGGTATCAAATTTTTAGCATAAACATTTAGAAAAGGAACTACTAAAGAGTATTTTCACCGTCAGTGTGATGTATTTTTTTCTAAGGACAAAAAGAACCACCTACTAGAACCACTAACTATTCAATATTCTATTCTGAGCGGCAATACTACTATGTATTGTTATTTTTTTAATTATAAGAACACATAAAGTCTAATTATGTAATTATCATTAGGTATGAAGATTTTCAGCAAAAAAAAAGGATACAATTATCAAAATCAAAGCCAAATTAAAACCCTGTAATATTAATTATATCATCAGTCAGTATGAACTTTATTTTTTCTAATAACAGTGATTACCCAGTTCCTTCCACTCTAAAGGCCTAAAAGCAATGAAATCCTGACACAATGATCATGCTAAGCACCAAATAACATTTCCCACTATAAGGAACTAGAGACCCTTTGGAGAGATCAGATTCCAGGTTTGGGACTGAAAATGTATACTATGAGTCTAGAAAATCTTTTGCCAAAAAGCACAAAAGCTATCAAAGGCTGACTAAGCTTGTCAAAAGAACCAATTTAAAGAGTTCTCACTGGTAGGAGTATCAAAAATACTAACACAAAAGACTCAAGTGTCTGTCAAAAGATCAAGGTATAAACATGTATGTAAACTGAGTGAATCTCCAAAGCACTGAATATAAGAAACCAGGCAAAAAAGGAATATACACTGCAGTATTCCATTTAAATTGAACTCTAGAAAATGCAAGCTGTTCTCCAGTGCCAAAAAGATCAGGGGTTGCCTGGAAGCAGGGTTGGAGAGAGGGATGCATTACAAAAGGCATGCAGCATTTCTGGAGATCTTGGAAATGTTATCTTGATTGTGGTGGTGATTTAGGATACTTTAAATATACCCCAATAAAGCTTAAAAAAAGAAAGAAAAAAGAGTGCAAAGGAGTGGAACATACCAAATTATAAAAATCCATTCATCAAGAAACTAAATAATCATCCACCCATGTTGGTCACCATTAGAAGTTACTTAGGGCACAACTCATTTCTCTTCAAACTGATCAAGAATCAAGCATTTTCCTCCCTTTCTTCTATGAACCGTATTTCAGGGTAAACAGCTGATAGAATGTTCTTTTTTTATACATAGATTTGAGGTAATAAATGCAGAAAGGACAAAAATAGAAAAAAAAATCACCATTTTGCTGGGGCGCCTGGGTGGCTGTCATTAAGCATCTGCCTTCGGCTCAGGTCATGATCTCAGGGTCCTGGGATGGAGTCCCTAATCGGGCTCCCTGCTCAGTGGGAAGCCTGCTTCTCCCTCTCCCACTACCCCTCCTTGTGTTCCTGCTCTGCTAACTCTCTGTCAAATAAATAAATAAAATCTTTAAAAAAAAAAATCACCATTTTGCCAACCACCACAGAAATAATGGAGCAAGGCAACAATCATGCTAAAGCCATTATGTGAAAAGCTGAAGAGGGATAAGGCTCATCTATTTTAACTATGTATGTCTCATGATGTAATGCAGTTGAAGTACACAGCAGCACTGTGAATTATTCCTATCTAAACTGAACCTGAATCTAACTTCTATTATCAGCACTGTCTGATAAACATATACACATATAATGCAAACTTTACATGTAATTTTAAATTTCTAACCATATTAAAAGCATTAAAATCAGTTTTAATATATTTCATTTAATCCAATATATAAAAAATACTCTCAATTCAATATCAAGATAAAAATTAATGGGGTAGTTTGCATTTTTCACATTAAGTTTTCAAAATCTGATGTGTATTGTACATTCAGGGCACATCTCAATTCTGACTAGCTACAGGTTAAGTGTGTAACACCTACGGGGGCATAGTAGGTATTACACTAGACAGTTAAGCTTTAGATATAAGGACAATTTACAGTAAATACTTAAGAATATAAGAGCTAGTTAAATAACAGCGTAAGAAAGCATATTCAGGTTATAGAGACTATAGAGGACAAAGGACCTGGCTCTTCATCTCAGCTATCCCTCCAAAAGACATCAATAGCATAAGGAAAAAAGAGGGAGACTGCTGTAGAATAAGACTTAAGGGATTTAATAACCAAAACAGTGTATGAGCTTTGTCTGAATCCTGATTCAAATAAACCAGGTACAATAAAATACCTTTGAGCCAACTGGAGAAATCTCATTCTGGACTCCATCCCAGGACCCTGGGATCATGACCTGAGCCGAAGGCAGATGCTTAATGACAGCCACCCAGGCGCCCCAGCAAAATGGTGATTTTTTTTTTTCTATTTTTGTCCTTTCTGCATTTATTACCTCAAATCTATGTATAAAAAAAGAACATTCTATCAGCTGTTTACCCTGAAATACGGTTCATAGAAGGGAGGAAAATGCTTGATTCTTGATCAGTTTGAAGAGAAGTGAGTTTGTGCCCTAAGGAACTTCTAATGGTGACCAACATGGGTGTATGATTATGTGTTTAGTTTCTTGATGAATGGATTTTTATGATTTGATATGTTGCACTCCTTATCTTTTTTTAAGCTTTATTGGGGCATACTTAGAGTATCCTAAATCACCACCACCATCAAGATAACATTTCCAAAATCTCCAATGATATTAAGGAAATCATGTAAATTTTCTGGGGTATAATAATGGCATGATAACCATGCTAAGAAAAAAATCACTATCAATAAGATGCAACTGAAATATTTAGGGAAAAATAACATGAGGAATAGCATTTGATTTAAAAAAAAAATGGGGGGGAGGTGCAGGAATAGATTGACCCTGACTCAATACTGAAGATGGTATGGGTACATGGAGTTCTTCATACTATTCTCTCTCCATGCTCTCCCACACCCTAGCCACATATTAACAATTTTCATAATATAAAGTTTCTTAAAAAGTACCCACTTGATCTAGAGTATAAAATACACGAGAAGTTTCTCTAAATTCCACGATTTGCCCTATGTTACCTAAATTGGAAAGAAATGATGCATATTGTGATATGAATAACAATTATCATAGTGTGATAGTTGGAATCAGGCAAACTGGATTTTTTCCTAAAACCACACACAGCTAGAAATGTTAGTAAACAAAATCCCTTAAGTCCCTAGTGTTCTATATTTTCTTATGTATTTCCCTTCTCTAATGTTCATGTACTTCCTAGTAAAATTAAAATGTAAATTAAATTTTTGTATCCTACAAACTTTCACTTGCTTACCACTAGTACAGTACAAAGTGAATTAATTTTACCCTAGTAATTCTGAAGCACAGTATTTACTAAAGTCGGAAATTACTTGTGTATTGTCTTCATCACATCGCAGTTGCCCATTCAAACTATAGGAACTATTAATTATTATTTGGGGGGAAAAAAAAGGCAAGAACCTGTGCTCCTTTCTCATTCTCCCTGAATTGTTCCCCCCCAAACTCTCCCAACTTCTTCCAACTCAATGAGAAAGACTATTTTTCTACCTTGACTCCTACTTACCTGACACTTCATGCTCCTGATTGTTCTGTTTTTCTAATCCTTGTCTTCAGTACTTGCCCAAATGGATCTCCAACTCAAGCAGTACCAATTCAAGCGACATCCAAATGTACACTTCCAGTTTTGAGGTTGGCCCAAAACCTAATTAAAATTGCCCACTGGACACCTCCATCTGGATATACTATTATAACTTCACTTTGTCTCAAGTCAAATTAATTTCATTTTCAAATCAAAAGCTCCTGTAAATTTCCTTATATTTCTTCTCCCTGATATCCAAATTCAAAATCTCTCTCTTTTGACTCCCTTTCCATTGTTCTGGCCTGTTCCATTGTTAAGGCCTGTCACTTTTCTTCACAACATTTTGCACCTTTCCTTTCCCTTCCTTCTGCCACCTCCTAACTTGAGATTCTTTTGGTTTCCTAACTAAGCTAGAACACTTCCTTAATTTGCTTTCTTACTTTTATTTTATTGTCTTTTCTCTTTCAATATACTCTGACAACCACTACCACTTAATTTTCCTCAACTACCACTCTACTTACCCAATCAGTAAGTTAGGAAAAAAGACCACAAAAACCTTATTCACCAGGGTTTAAAAATGAAATTTAAATTAACGTGCTTGATATTCAAGATCCTTCACAGTCTAAAACCAATTTTTATTCTGTTTTATCTCTTGTTGTCCCAAGCAAACATTTCCTCTATCCCAATTTGTAAAAAAAAAACAAACTGCCCATGAGTAACAAATCATTTCCTCTTGCATGTAAGGCTCCCTGAATGACACAAATAGAAATCTCTTTACTGAACCTGTATAGCAATTAACTGTATACACAACTTATTTTATCTCAATCATCTACTAACTTTTAAAATATGTACCTGTTCTCTTTATCAGGACTAAAAATTCCTTGAGAGCAAAATCATGTGTAATTTAATTTACTCTCCTGGTATCTCCCCCAGTCAACATTAAATTTTGTTGATAAGCAATCGTCTTACTTTTTTATGTAGAATCGTCCTAATTCACGTATTAACATTTTCTTGTTCTACTATAAACAATTCCGTACACTTTAAGGTAGTTTTATTCATCAGTCTCTATATATGTTTAGGAACCGGTAAGTTTTTTAAAAATTTTCTTAGTAAACTCAACGATAACCAGCTTTTGACAATGTATTACGTGCTAAGCACCGTAGGGTGCTTTACATATATTATCTCTCTTGATCCTCACAACCCCAGTAGTACGCGCTCTCACGTTCTTTATATGGGCAAAAAACGCGAAAGCATGGAGATTAAATTTCTCTCCTTTCTCCTGCTGCTGTTTGCCGGTACCAAGTCAATCCGAGTCACGTTTTCCAAGCTTCTTAACCCTTTACTGAACTGGTCATTAGTCTCATTTATTAAAGACTGTGCCAGGCATTGTGGGGTACAAACCTAAGAAATACCTTACCTCCCGTCCCGACCCCACGGCGCACAACCAGGGCAGTCAGCAACCTAGGCGTCAAGGAATTGCAGCGGCAGGAGCTCACGCTGCCTGCGGACACCGGGGAACACCAAAATCCCGATTCACCAAACCAAAAGTCTTCCTCCTCCAACATTTTCCCCAAACCCCTTCACTTCCCGACGCCACTCGCTGTACGCTACAGCTGCTCACGCTCTACAAAAGAACGTTGTGTTTTCTCCCCTCGACGTTGAGGAGAGAGAGAAAAAAAAATACCTCCCGACATCTTCCTTACCCGCCCTTTTCCGCAGACCCCGGCGGCCCCTTCCATTTCCCCTTTTCTTTCTCGTTGTCTTTTTTAGTTCCGGGCGCGGCGGTCGAGTCGTCCTCGAACACGCTGAACAGTTCATCCCCGAAAGCGTCCGCCATCTTTCGGAGCTGGGAGACCAAATCTCCCTCCTACCCACGATGCTCTGCGAGCGCACCGACAGTGACGCCAAGGGAAGCCTCAGCCGTCGCCCTTAGGAGACAAAAGTAATCTAGTCATACAACCCCATCCCCCAGAATTCTTCCCTGACTTCCTCGCTTCAGACTTTTCCTCTCCGACCACTACTGCGTGGCCAGCTCCCTGACTCAAAGAGGGAGAGTGGCGAGACGGTCCGGCACGCCGCAGGCACCTCGAGGGCGGCGAGGAGGCGGAACCGTGGTGAGGCGGACCAATTGCAAGGCAGCGGTCGCCCAGGCCCGAGAAGCCCGGATGGAGGACGCAGGGTGGTGGCGTGAGACCCGGGGAATGTAAAGAGCACTTGGAGGCGGTGCTGCGGTGTTTCCGGGACCTGGCCGGGGACGTTCTTTGCCACAGCTGCAACATGGGCGGCAAGAACAAGAAACACAAGGCGCCGGGAGCCGCGGCGGTCCGGGCCGCAGTGTCTGCTTCCAGAGCCAAATCCGCCGAGGCCGCAGCCCTTGGGGAGGCCCAAAACAAGAAGTCCGTGGCCAGGCCGCCCCCCGCCGCTGCTGCCAGCACCCGGGAGCCCCGAGTCAAGCAAGGTACGAAAGGTCCTGGTGCCCCGGGCTTTCCACCCTGAGCAGCTGCTGCTGTTCTAAGGGAGAAGCCAGCGCAACCTGGGCGGGCCTTAGGTCTCAAAATTTGTTACCTCCCACACGTGGAGCTGCTAGTTCCCTATCTGATGGCCTTGTTCTAGGTCAGTGTAAGCTTTTGGGGCTTCCCAAGTTATGACAGCAGCCCTGTTGCAGCCTGGCGTCTCCCACCTAACACCAACCCCCCTTCTCCTTCGAGAACAGAATAAAAATTGCATTTGCTGCCATCTCCGCAGGGATCCGTCTTGAACCATCACCTAAACTAGCTAGGCTGATGCAGAGGTAGGATGTGGAGTTCCTAACCTGGAGCCAGACCCATTTTGTTATTTGTTCTTATTTTCAGCCGGGGTGTAGTGTTTTCATGTGTTATGGAAAAATCTGTAGTAAGAATTTCAGTACGAACACACCGAATATGGGTATAATCTATTGTGGAATTATCTCCCGAGTTTTACCATAACCATGCTGTTTTGGCGTACTGTGCAATTTGGTTTGATAACAAGGGATTGCTGATTGCGGCTACAGATGAGCAGGCCCCTATTACGACTGATTCCAAAAGATGAACAGGTGTACTCTGTTTTGTTCTGCTTAGCTTGTTTGCTTGTAGTTTTTGTTGAAATATTCGTCCAACACATATTTATTGTGCATACAGATACCCCTGTGTCTTTCATGATGTTACGGGTGGGGTGAGCAATCACCTTTCATGGACCTTGCTAATGTAATGGCTGATAGAGGCATTAAATAATCATACCAACATTGCTTCATACTTATTAAATGCCACAAAGAAAAGCTAAGGAAGAAAATTTAGCAAGGTAACCTAATTTTTACCTGGGAGGAGGAGGGGTCATACACGGTCTCTTAGAAAAAGTGACAGTTAAACTGAGATCAGGAGGACTAATATGTGTTAACCTTGTAAAGAATGGGGGAGTAGGGCGCCTGGGTGGCTCAGTCGGTTGGGCGACTGCCTTCGGCTCAGGTCATGGTCCCAGGGTCCTGGGATCGAGTCCCGCATCGGGCTCCCTGCTCTGTGGGGAGCCTGCTTCTCCCTCTCCCACTCCCCCTGCTTGTGTTCCCTCTCTCGCTGTGTCTCTCTCTGTCAAATAAATAAAATCTTAAAAAAAAAAAAAAAGAATGGGGGAGTAGTATTCTTGGCAGAGTTAAGGAACTCCATGTACAAAGATCTTCAGTGAGGAAGGAGCTTGGGTCTTTGAGGTACTCCTGGAATGTAAGCATTGCTGAAGAGAGGATGAGACTGAAGAAGTTGGCCCTTCACAAACTTTCACATAGAAGGTGGATAAATAATTCTTTGCCCTGCAATTTATTATAACTTTTTTTTTGTTGCAAAAAGGTGATTTAAAGCACGGGGACAGGACCCATGGGCAGAAAGAGCTGCTGCCTACAATTTATAATATTTTTAACTACAAAGTTATAATGCCTATAAATACAGATACATAGAATTTCTCTTCGACTGTTACTCTGTAGCACTTTACTCTCAATCAGCCTCTTTTGCATTCTTTTCCTGCTATTCCTCTGATTCAGCTCTCTAATAATTTGTTCTAATCTTTGTCTTCCCATTCCTCCTGCTCCAAAATGTGACCCTCACCAAAAGTGTTAATCTCTGACAGTATAGTTCTCTCTCTATAGCCTTTTTAGGAGAGTACTCCATTACTAATTCTGTCTTGTCCTTTGTACATGACTCCTCAATCTGTCTAGTCCTGGTCTCTATTCTAATCCCAAATTAGCCATTTCTATATTTACTTGGACCTTTTGGCCCTCTTTTGCAAGCCTCTCAAATTTAACTCAACTAATACTAAACTACTCTTTTCTTCCCACACTAGCTTTTTTGATTTCCTTGGTTTTTTTTTTTTCCACATTCCTCTTTATCCAATGTCAGTAGTTACTTTTAATGCCTTCCTTTCTTCCTCATGTGTAATCTCTTGCCCAGCTTCATTCAGTCTTGACTCATTTATCTTCTGTGTACACCATTTTCACTTTTCTTCTGTGCTGTTCACACCTGTCTAGGCACTCATGAATTCCTGGAGTACCAACAAAGCCTTCTGATGGGTCTCCCCAACTCTGTTATTTTTCCTCCTCTAGTTTGTCCTGCATTCAAACATCAGATTCATCTTGGAGAAACTCTGCTTTGTTCATAGCACTTCTCAGTTTCTTCCACAGCATCTTCACTGACTTTGTGATAAAGTCCATACCATTCACCTAGCACCTGAGACCCTTTTCCCAGCCTTTTTACTAATTCCTATATTCACCTATAGCAAATCTGGGGTATTTTCATGGTTCCAAATGCAGCTATTGACTTTCTCCTCCTGTATTCTTGCCATTTTCTCTTAATGGAATGCCACCTATCCCAAACACTGTCTTCCGAAATCCTGTAACACCCATCCCAGATGTCAACTACTTTTTGAATTCTTCTGTATCCACAGCTCATTTATCATTGTTACTTGAATCATTCTTTTTGATGTCTAGTTCTTGCCTGTTGTATGTGAGGAAATATCCTACAAAATTTTAGGAGGTAGGAACTGTTTCATGGATATGTATTCATATACCTCAGTGTCTGTTTCAGTGCTGTGCATATAGTCATTAAAAAATATTCTTGAATAAGAGACAAGTAGAAATTCAGAGGAATTAAGGCTAAGAAATCAGAGAGAAAATGAATAGGTTGTCTATTAAATTTGTAGAAAATATTTTATAACTAAATATGTATACCAGTGTATATAAAATAATTCTGCTACACATATTGCAACATGGTTTTTCCTTTTTTTTCTGTTTGGGTATTTTTTATATCATATGTTAGGCCTACTTTGGGGGGAAAAAAACATTATCTCTGAACTTGTTGTAGTTGCTAATGTAAGGGTAACTGTTCTAGTCCACTTCATCTCTTTTCAAAAGTTTGAGGCATTGTACATAGCATTACTTCTCAAAATTCCCCTCTCATCTAGAGGTAGAGAATCACTACTGCCATGGAATGGCTCTTGGCACAATTCTCAGTATTCTTCCACTCCTGTTTTTTCATTTCATTTGTTCATCAGATATTTTTGAATTGTTGCTGTGTGCCAGGCAAGATTTTAGGCACTGGGAATACCACATGAACTGGTTGGGAGAGAGAACTGATGACTGTAAGGCTTGTATGTGTGAAAATCCTTAAAGCTAGCTGAGAGTTGAAATCCTAAGAGGCAAAGAACACTGGGGGAGTAATGTCATGAGTGAACTCATAAAAACCGTGATAAATATTTTTCAGGGTCATCCAAATAAAACAGAAAAAGTGCGACAAAGGGCAGAAAACAGTGACTTGGTAAAGAATAAATTGGGTGGTAGAGTCTGTTTTTGCTTAAAACGTGGAAGGCTTGAGGTCCCCAGGTGGCTCAGTCAGTTAAGTGCCTGCCTTCGGCTCAGGTCATGAGGGTTTTGGGATCGAGCCCCACATCAGGCTCCCTGCTCAGCGGGGAGTCTGCTTCTCCTGCCCCTCATCCCTCTCATGCTCTGTCTCTCTGTCAAAAAAAGAACTGGGAATGCTTCCCTGAGGAAAACTTCTATGCTGAGATGGTTTGAAGCATCCAGCTCTTAGAAAATCTGGAGACAGAATGAGGCTAAGGGGACAAGGGCAAAGGCCCTAAGATGGGAGTAAGCTTGGCATGTTACAAGAAAACAAGAAGAAAGTGTCTGGATAGAATGAGAGGGGGCTAGTGTTGGTATTAAATGGAGGAGAGATTTTAGCTAGTTTACATTTTTAAAGGATCAGATTAGTCAGGTGGTTCTGGCAGTGTGGACTTCCTCACAGACCCTGACTACTCAGGTTGTATCTGTTCATCCTCATCTGTTCTCTAGATACTCTGTACTCCCTTTCAGAGCTTATTTGGATAATTAGTTGCTTAATTACCCCATGAAGACCAGGACTGGGTCTTATTTATCACTGTTTGGATCCCTTGGCTGGTTCGGATCCCCTTGCGGTTGTATACTATTGGTCAGAAAGAAACCAGAGTGTCTCAGTGCACCTGTCACCAGCACTAGCAACTCAAAGTGAATGTATTAGTGTTAGTGGGTCATTATAAACTCTGTGATGTAAAATGGAATACATTTTAAAAGGAATATGTTGTGAAAGAAAGAGTATTGGGCAATAAGGAATTGATTTTTGGCTGATGCTTTTTTTTTTTATTAGTTGAATCATCTTGAGGAAATCACTTTTTCTGTGCTTCAACTTTTTAAAGATCTTATTTATTTGACAGAGAGAGACACAGCGAGAGAGGGAACACAAGCAGGGGGAGTGGGAGAGGGAGAAGCAGGCTTCCCGCTGAGCAGGGAGCCCGATGTGGGGCTCGATCCCAGGACCCTGGGATCATGACCTGAGCTGAAGGCAGACACTTAACGACTGAGCCACACCCAGGCGCCCCTGTACTTCAACTTTAATATTTTTGACAATAATATATTGTGTTCTGTGAAATATAATTTATAAATTTGAAATCCATAATACTTTTGCCTTAGAGGTACACTAACATCCTTACTTCCAGTCAGATTTCCAGTAACTCTGTGTGAAAAGGAAAACCACAGTTTATGGAAAAAGGTCTTTAAGCAGCAAGGAAAGTAGCTCATAAATCCTGTGCACCTTACTTGGCAAAAGAATGGGAACCATCTTTATACCTTGGCCTGTTGACTTAGAATTGCATTTGAAAATAGGGTTAGTAATTTATACGGTTGAATATCTGTTTTCTTCTGGTGCCTTAAATTTTTCTTAAGTAACACATTTGAATCTGGTGGAAGGGAGCTGTTAGACTGACATTCTGAAAAGTTGGCAGCTGACAGGAAAGGAGACCAAAGAATCACCCAGTAGAAAATTAGAGCAGTATCAAGGAATTAAGTAAGTTCAGTCTTTTTAGTAGCCTCTGCACGCCTCCAGGGACAATAATAGATATTCGTAATAGGTAATGCCTCATAAAAAGCTTCAAATTTTGCTGACTGAACATGTTTTAAGAAGAATTTGAAACAGAAAGGGCCTTACTGGTTTACTTGATTCAATCGGTGATACCTCTGAGGCAAGATCTCATTGTTGCTTCATTTCCTCAGCATATTGATTAAAATAAAAACATACCACTTTTAGGGACACTTTGACACCCATGAATGTGCACCAGTATTGGTGTACATTCCTCTCCTGATTTTCTGGGGACTCAGCTCTTCTTTTATTTGCCTTCTGGAAGTTCACAGTATAAACTGAATTCAGAGAAGTGGTATCATTGGATATCTCAGGTGGAATAGTTGGAGGAGACATATGAGAGCTTATTGCTATCTTCAGAGCTTACTGCTTACTTCAGTCTTTACAAACAAAAAAAAAAAATAAAGGAATTTACAGTTTTACCTCTCTCAGTAACACATCAACCTTAAACTGCTTCTCAGTATAGTCTTGATAATAAACTGCTCATCCATCTGTACCTTTTCCCAAAGGGTTATAATTGGGTCCCCTCAATGATTTGCGGAACTTGTAAACTCTAATTAGTATGCTAAATTTGTGAACAAGTTTACTGCAACTGATGAAACCTCACAGAAATGGTTAAGGACTACTGATAGGTCCTCTCATTTATGACTATTGACATGAGTTGATGAGGAAGGTTACTAAGATTAAAGTCTAAGACTAAAAGATAAGGAAATTAACCATACGGTGCCAGAATTGTCACTATCTTTTCATGTACTCTAGGTAGCCTTGGGTACTTTCTATATAACTCTAGCATAGAAATAAATCAGGGAAGCACTAATGTCTCTAGTCCAGACTGCCCAAATGTAAATAGTTATGCTCAAAAACTTTTGTTTTAAGATGCCTGATTATATTAACTAGCATCTTAAAATGAATACCCTCCTGTAAGTCAACAAAGATCAAAGTTCTTGACCTTCAAAATCATAATAAGCAACTTTTAAATTTAATGTTTAGGTTTCTCTCTTAAAGTAAAAAAAAAAGAAAAACACGCCTTATTTTGAGATATATAAGAGTAGACTAAGTAGGTTTGTTTTTTTTTTAAGATTTTATTTATTTATTTGACAGAGAGTGACACAGCGAAAGAAGGAACACAAGCAGGGGGAGTGGGAGAGGGAGAAGCAGGCTTCCCATGAGCAGGGAGCCCAATGTGGGGCTCGATCCCAGGACCCTGGGATCATGACCTGAGCCGAAGGCAGACGCTTAACGACTGAGCCACCCAGGCGCCCCGACTAAGTAGGTATTATAAGATTTTAGGATGGCTGGGGCTCCGTGAGATCAGAACTAGTTCCATAATCTAAAATGTTGTCTTTTTTTTTTTTTAATTTTATTTATTTATTTGACAGACAGACACAGCGAGAGAGGAACACAAGCAGGGGGAGTGGGAGAGGGAGAAGCAGGCTTCCCGCCAAGCAGGAGCCCGATGTAGGGCTCGATCCCAGGATCCTGAGATCATGACCTGAGCTGAAGGCAGATGCCTAACTACTGAGCCACCCAGGCGCCCCTAAAATGTTGTCATTTTTGTGGTTATTTTCTCACAAGTATATAGTGGTATTTTTCGGTGACTACATGATAATACAGAAAATTGAATGCAAAATCCAGACATTAAGAGATTTGCAAAAATGGAAAACAATTTTTTTTATTTTGGAAAATGCAGTTATTTTTCATAAAAAGTGTTTATATTAACTGGTCTTAGGTTTGTTGTTTTTAATGAATTAATATTTAAAAATTTTCCTTTTTTATTTACAATATGGTATATATCAGTGTTATAATTCACATGAACAGAAAGTATTTAGGATTGTCACTGATTTTTTTTTTTTTTTTTTTTTTAAAGATTTTATTTATTTATTTGAGACAGAGAGAATGAGAGAGAGAGAGCACATGAGAGGGGGGAGGGTCAGAGGGAGAAGCAGACTCCCTGCCGAGCAGGGAGCCCGATGCGGGACTCGATCCAGGGACTCCAGGATCATGACCTGAGCCGAAGGCAGTCGCTTAACCAACTGAGCCACCCAGGCGCCCGGATTGTCACTGATTTTTAAGAGAGTAAGGAGATCATGAGACCAAAGGTTTGAAAGTACCTTTTAATACTATTTATTCCTTCTTGGTTGGTCATTGTTAGAGAACTGATGATATGCATAGCATTTCTGTTGGCCGGAACAGAGTTGGCATCTGTAGTGGGTTGAGTAGTGTCGCACTTTCCCCTTCCCTTCCCGCCCCCAAGTTCATTTGCACCTGGAACCTCAGAATGTGATCTTATTTGGAAATAAGGTCTTTACAGATATAATTAGTCAAGGATCTTGAGATGAAATCATCCAATGAGTAGTGTCCAGAGAAAGGAGAAGGATAATTGGACACAGACACACAGGGAATAAGGCCATGTGAAGCACCATGTGTAAAAAAGAGGCAGACAAGGCAAGCAACTCCGGGGATCGCCAGAAGCCAGAAGAGGCAAAAAAGGATTCTTATTTAGAGCTTGCAGGGAGCATGGGCCTGTTGACAACTTGATTTTGGACTTCTGGCCTCCAGAATTGTGAGAGAATATTTCTGTTATATTCAGCCAACCAAGTTTGTGGTAATTTGTCCTAGGAAACTAATACAGCAACCTTCGACTCTATGAATAGAAGATGATAGGAACTGCCACCTCATTTTTACCTTAAGGGAGTGTTTCTCTTTAAAATTAACCATCGTCTCTACCAGGAATCTAATACTCTCTGAGAGGTCTTACTTCAGCCAAGTACCAGGCAGAAAAGCATCTGATTATGAAAATACGAAGATGAAGATAAATTTAATTTAAAAAATGTACAGGCCTTTGCTCTTTGTAAGTAACTGGTTAACCTAGAGAACTCTAATTGGTAAAATGTTTTTGAAAATTTAGAGGCCATATTGCTAGATTGTAGATTCCTTGGTGAAGTGGGGAAAAAAGAGCTGAAATCAAATATTTAATGTTTAGCAATTTTTTAGAGGAAAATTAAAATAGTGTAATAGCTATTAATGACTAAATTGCCTTGACTACTTTTTGTCTGTTATATACAGGTCCAAAAATTTATAGTTTTAATTCTGCAAATGATTCTGGTGGTCCTGCTAATCTGGATAAATCTATTTTAAAAGTGAGTACTGAGATTGAGTCATTTCAAGAAATGTTCTCTTTGAAAAATGAAAAAAAAAAGATATTCTTAAATGTAAGAAAATTATGGGGTATTTAAATTTTTTGTAATAGTTAATTGCTGATCCGTACTAAATAGAAGTAAATCATAACACATATATTGAAAGCCCATAAGAAATTAAGGAAGATCTGGATAAGATCCAAATTTCTCAGGATAGCATATGCATCCTTTCAGACCTGATTTGGTGTACATTTCCAGCCTCCTCCCCATTATTCTTTTCCACTTAAAATTTTAGTTTAAATCTCATTGTTCCCTCAAATCCCATATGATTTTATGACTCCAGGCTTTTGTCAGTGGGCTCTCTGCTTAAAAAGACCTACTTCCCCTTCTCCATTTGTCATCTCTGGATCCTCTAGGAAGTCCTTCATAACTCAGCAATTTTCCTTGTGATTCCATACTTTTTTCATATACCTTTTTAAATGATTGCTGTGCTGGTTTACAGTTTATCTTTTTATATAGGTTTCCTCTGCTAGACTGAACTCCTGAAGTATATTTTTAAACATAGCTCATTGTAGGCATTCAGTAAAGATGTGGTCAAGGGGTGGTGTCTTTGTAGGTAGGTGTTTATGTATTCTTAGGTCAAAAATATGGAAAGAACATATGGAACAAAAATATTGAAGACAAAATGGCTAATAGAAAAACAGGAATCAAACCCTGAAAGCCAAAAGAATTTGCGTAGCTTAATTATTACTATTTGTATAGCTTTTACTTTTACCTTATAGGTCTTTTTAGTGTAGCATCCATTCTTTCAAGCTGTGTGCTTGGGGTGGTTTACATTAAACAGATTTCTGGAATCCATCTCCAAGGATTCTGATTCAGCTTGCTTAGGATCAAGCTTAGGAATCAGTCATAAAATAGCAATCCAAGAACAATGTCTTGAGACATGCAGGTTCAAGAAGGTTTTTCAAAGGATTTTTTCTTGCCATACATTGCTTTTTCCATGTCACATTTTTTTTCTTTTTTTTAAAGATTTTATTTATTTATTTGAGAGAGAGAGAGCAGGGGGGAAAGGGAGAATCAGGCTCCCTGCTGAGCAGGGATCCCGACGTGGGGCTCAATCCCAGAACCATGGGATCTTGACCTAAGCTGATGCTTAACACCATGACACTTAACCAACTGAGCCACCCAGGCACACCTGTCACATTTTTTCTAAAATATATGGTACAGATGTGGTCCAATGAATGGTAGTCTAAAATACAATAATTATTTTATCTGATTTTAACTGAAATCCTTGTATTTGTTGGCAGGGATATAGAAAACTGTGTGATTTTTTTTCTAATTATTAAATGTTATTTAATAATTTAGGTTCTAATAATGACCTTTTTGGCTTCAACAGGTGGTAATTAATCACAAACTAGAGCAAAGAATTATTGGAGTGATAAATGAGCATAAAAAGCAAAATAATGACAAGGGGGTGATTTCTGGAAGACTTACTGCCAAAAAATTACAGGTATTTTGCAAACTTTTTTTAACTTCCTTATTTTTAATGGAGCCTTTTTAAGACAGCTCCACATGTGAGATGGTGAGATAAAATGACTTCTTCAGCTTCCATTGAGATTTCATGTAGATCATTTCCGTCAGCAAGAATAGGGAAGGAATTGGGCCAGGTACAAGAGCACACATTAAAATGGTGGTATGAAAATTAAATTACATTCCCCAGATTATATTAGACTCTGTAGTGGGCACTTTGTTTATTTTTTCTCTGGCACAATACCAAAAGGTACTTGGCCCCATTTTCCAAATGAAGAAATTGGGGCTTGGAAAGATTACAGACGCTATAGCTGGAGGTTGTTAGTAAGTAGCAGAGTAAGCAGAGTCTGGATTGGAACCCAGTTCTGCCCAGCTCTAAAGATCATGCTTTAGAAAGTACATTAAGATGCTTTACTTTATGTATGGATGTGTTCATTGAAGCACTACTTACAATAAAAAAAGAAAATATCCTAAGTGGTCACCAATAGGAAACTGTAATTAGCTTATGATATGTCTAGCCAGTGGAATATTATATAACTATTAAAAGTGATGAAGAGTTTCTAATAACTTGGGAAGATGCTTACATTACATTATTAAGTGAAATTTGTTTTTACAAAATCATAGAAAAATGACTGGAAGGAAACATACTACATTGCAAACAGTATCTTTGAATAGTGAGAATATGAGCAGTGTCTTCAGGTCCTTTTTTAATTTATGCATAGTTTTCAATTCTCAGTTTGGTGAGCATATTTAACTTTTCTAACCGGAAGGGGAAAAAAAAGATATTTTTGAAATTAAAATTTATTATCAGCTTCTGGTTTAAAATGAGTGGAAGAACAAAATGAGTAATAAAATGAGAGAAAATAGAATGCCTTTTTTCATTTCCCTTTCATAGGATTTATACATGGCTTTACAAGCATTTTCATTTAAGACCAAGGACATTGAAGATGCCATGACTAACACACTCTTACAGGGAGGTGATCTCCATTCTGCCTTGGATTGGCTCTGTTTAAATCTTTCAGATGGTAAGTAGTATTGTCATAAAATTCAGTTTCTCAAACCTTCTCAAAATTATTTCAGCATTTGTGACATTTGTATCAAGTTCTAAATTTTTCCACTGTTATAATTGCTTATTTTGCAAATATTCTTACTCTTTTTCGCTCTTTACAGTATGTTTTCAGAGCTTGTAGTCCATGCAAAAAGGAATTATTTTTTGTACATTACTTTTAGTTGTCAGTAGTCATTTTACAGTGCACTTAATACAACAAATTCTCAAAGTTTGCCTGCCTGTAACCTGTCAGGCTGTGTTTCCTGGCTTTGGTTCAGAAATTTGGACCATATGGCTTTAGATAAATTTGTTTAACCAGAAGGTCAAGGTTACAATCTTTGGCAGGAACCTGGAGTGCAAATTGCTTGTATGACTGAATGAGGATCTTACCATACACCATGACAGGCAACCAAGGAGTTGGGAAGGGTTCAGATTTTTTTTGAAAATTTAGAAGTCTAACACATTGAGGGTGAAATAAATGGCCAGAGGTGGGCTAGCTATCTCATGAGTGTTTCCACTCCTGCTTTGACAATAAAGCCAGGTTCATCATAGGATTTCTATTCTTAGGAGATAACGGATCGAAGAAAATTCTGTGTTGTTTGTCTAGGCAGGGTTTATATGCATGTTTAATGAATGTGTATGCTTATGTTTTTTTATTCCCATTTTTAAGATGCACTTCCTGAAGGATTCAGTCAAGAATTTGAAGAACAGCAACCTAAAAGTAGGCCAAAATTCCAGTCTCCTCAAACACCAGCCACTGTTTCACCTCCATTGCAGCCTAAAACCAAAACACCAGAAGATACTAAGATTAAGGTAATTTAAGAAATTAAACATTTAAAGTTGTATAAAATCAGAATGAAAACACATGTAATAGTTCATAAGTAGAAATACCAGGTTGCAATAACTTTTTTTTTTTAAAGATTTTATTTATTTATTTGAGAGAGAGAGAATGAGAGAGAGCACATGAGAGGGGGGAGGGTCAGAGGGAGAAGCAGGCTCCCTGCCGAGCAGGGAGCCCGATGCGGGACTCGATCCAGGGACTCCAGGATCATGACCTGAGCCGAAGGCAGTCGCTTAACCAACTGAGCCACCCAGGCGCCCGCAATAACATTTTTGCTTATCAAAAATAACTAACTGCTTTGCCAGGCTTTTCTATCACTGTTTCAGTAATCTGTTGCTGCATAATAAACCACCCAAAAAAGTAGTGGCTTAAACCAACAATTAATTTCTTTAGATTCTACAGTCTATACTGGGCTCAGCTGGTTAGTCCTTCTGTCCCATGAGGTATCTTCTTAGGCTGGAATATCCAAAATGGTTTCTTTGGGGGCTAGCCAGGCATTCCTCTTTCCATGTGGCTAGCTTGGGTTTCCTCAGATGTGGTGGTCACAGAGTGGTCTGATTTGCATGGCATCTGGCTTCCAAGAGCAAGTATTTCAAGATGATAAGCCCCAGCTTGTATCACTTCTGCTAATGTTTCCTGTGGCCAACAAGTCCTGTGGCCAACTCCAAAATACATGTGGAAGGGAATTACAGAAAGTCATGAATACTAGAAGGTGTACTTCATTAGGGCATTACACTTAAATACTCTGCATATCGTGGGGCGCCTGGGTGGCTCAGTCAGTTAAGCGTCAGCCTTTGGCTCAAGTCGTGATCTCAGGGTCCTAGGATCGAGCCCCGTTTCAGGCTCCCTGCTCACGGGGGAGCCTGCTTCTCCCTCTGTTCCTCCCCCTGCTTTTGTTCTCTCTCTCTCTGTCAAATAAATAAAATCTTAAAAAAAAAATACTCTGCATATTGTAAAACCTCTATAAACATGGATGAAACTGGAGAACATTATGCTAAATGAAGTAAGCCAGTCACAGAAAGATGAAGACTGCATGATTTCACTTATGTGAGGTATCCAAAATAAACTCATAGAGGAAGAGAATAGAATGGTGTTTACCAGAGGCTGAAGGGAGGAGAGGGGAAAGTGGGAAAATGTTGCTTAATTGTTAAAAGTTTCAGTTACACAAGATGAATAAGTTCTAGAGATCTTTGTAAGATAGTGCCTAGAGTTAATACAATATTGTGCACTTTAAAATATGTTCAGAGCATAGACGGCTTGTTAAGTGTTCTTACTACAGCCACCACTCCCCACTCCCACCAACACACATGAACAAAAGAACACAAGGAAGTTTTTGGAGATGATGGATAAGTTTAGTACATTGATTGTAGTGATCATGAGTGTATGCATATATCCAAACTCATCAAAATATTGAGTTTATATATACATTATGATAAACTAATCTAAAACTGATATATTAATATGCACATTAAATTTGTACACTTTTTAAGTGTATCAGCTATATCTCAGTAAAGGCTAAAAACAAAACAAAAACAATCTGGAAGCATTATCCCCAAAAAACCACTGTTTTTAAGGAAAAACACTAGTTTTTAACAGTTCTCCTTTTATTTTTTTTGCCTGTTTATAAAAACATATTTTTTGGATTTTGCAAGCTTGGACTTCTTAAAGTAATGTTGAATTCATTTGTCCTTCACAGAACAGTATGTAAGATGATTTTTGAGGCTACATGTCTGCTGTTTCTGAGTATAAAGAAAATAGTAAAAACAGGGATATTTGATGGTAGTTTGACACCTTTTTCTAACTTTGGTTTTTCAGATATTTGTTTTTCCTTTCTAGCCAAAAAAGGAAGAGAAAAATTTGGAAGTAAATATGAAAGAATGGATCTTGCGGTATGCTGAACAGCAAAATGAAGAAGAAAAGAGTGAGAATTCTAAAAGTTTAGAAGAGGAGGAAAAATTTGACCCTGTGAGTTAGAAATGTGTATTAGGCTTCTAGCTGGCTATTCATAGGCAACATAATTTAACTTTTCTGTGACTTAGTTTTCACCTTTGTAAATTAAAGAAATACCTACCTCTAGGAGTTGATGTGAAGATTAAACAAAACTTACAAAAAACAAAATAGAAATGGCACAAAATAACTGCTCAGTAACTGTTACTTATATTCCTCCCATGGTTAAAGAGATAATCATCAGATATTTTAAATGATTATCATTTGTAGGGAGTATGCTAAATTCCTTGGATAATAAGAGAAAATCACATTTCTTTACAGAGGAAATCCGTGGTCTGATCAGAGAAAACCTAGATAAAAGATAAACTAAAAATGTAAGGTTAAATGGAAACAAGTTGTAGGAAGAAAATATTACAATATATATGTCTGACAGGACTTCTGTCTAGAATTTATAAAGAAGTTTTAAAAGGACAACAGACACTTCACAAAAATAGATACATGGATGGCCAATAAATATGTAAAAATAATTTCAGAATCACTGGTCATCAGAGAAATGAAAACAAACTGCAATGAGATATTATTTTATCTTCATCACAATGGCTATGATTAAAGAGATGAGTAATACCAAGTGTTGGGAAGGCATGGAGCAACAGGCACACTCAGACATTGATTGTGGGAGTGTAAAATGGTACATCCACTTTGGAAGACTGGCACATTCTTACGAAGTTAAACGTACACTTAACTGAATGACCTAACAGTTTCGTTCCTAGGTATTTATTTAAGAAAGAAAGAAAACATGCCCACAAAAAAGACCTGTATGCAAATGTTCATAGCAGCTTTATATTCATAATACCCAAACACTGCAAGCAACTCTCCAATGCAGGCAACTCTCTAAAACATACTTGAATGAAAGAAGCCAGACACAAATGAGTACATGTGTAATTACTGGATTAAAATCTAGAAGAGTCATCCATGCAAAATCAGTCTATAGTGACAAAAGGCAGATCAGTGGTTGCTTGAGTCCAAGGGTAGGGGAAGGGGATTGACTGTATGGCAGCATGAGGAAACTTTTGGAGATGATGGAATGTTTTATATCTTCATCATGATAGTGGTTACACGGATATATACATTTATCAAACTCAATTCACCTGTACACCTAAATGTGTACATTTTACTGTATATAAGTCAGACCTTAATAAAATTGGTTTAGAAAGAAAAAAGGGAAGTTGCAGAATAACATGTGTAGTATGATGAACCCATTTGTGTAAAAGAGAAAAATATATATGTATATTTGCATTCTTATGTATGCACAGAAATGATCTGGAAAGATTCACAAAAAGCTATTATTAGTGATTAGGACTGGGGTGCTAGAATGGGAGGGAGACTTCTTTTTTTAGACTCTTCTATATCCTGTAAGTTGGTTTTTTTTAACCATGGGCCCGTTTTAAACTAATATAAACAAAAAGAATTTGGGACAGTACAAGTCTCTGTTGAGGTTCAAAGAAGAGGTGTCTTCTGATTGGAGCATTTGCTTAAGCCTGCAAAGAAGAGTGGTGGAACTTGAAGGGTGCATAGAGTGCATGTGGGCAGGAGAGGAAGATGGTCCAGAGGGGTGAAACAGTGTGACCAGGGTACAGAGGTGGAATTGCGTAAGGGGCCTTAGGGTATTAGACAGTAAATGAGTATATACAGAGCATAAAATGTAGATGAGTACTGACAGGTAGGAGTAAACAGGTGAGTTTAGCTGACACCAGAAGATTTTGATGCCTAGAAAATGAATTTGACTTTTCCTCATGTGAAGAGCCACTGGAAGCATGGGGGCAGGTAAATTACAGGAAGAATTTGCTATTTTAGGTCAGATTTATTAGTGTTTGGTTAAGGTGGTTTGGAACATTTAGGTAGTGTTCCAGGTGATTTGGAAAGGATAAGGCAGCCATTTTGGTAGCTATTGCACTTCCTCAGTTGTGAAATAATAAGGCTCCAAACTGGAATTGGAAAGGAATAGAAACATTTAAAGCAAGAATCCAGAGAAAGTGTTGATTTGCCAAATATTAAGGTTAATGAGTCAAAGACAGCAAGAGATTTGCAGGTGGAGGGATGGTATCCGTGCCAGAGATAGGAGGGATGAAAGAATGAGTGTGATTTGGGTGAATGGAGAAGATAGCTAAGCCTTCTACCTGTTAACAGTGTATCGTGTGTGTGCTACACAGAGTAGCCTCAGAATTCAGCTCCATGTGCTGCCTTGGTTTATCTCTTTTCCGTTCTTTTTTTTTTTTTTTTTTTTAAGATTTTATTTATTTATTTGAGAGAGAGAGAGAATGAGAGACAGAGAGCATGAGAGGAGGAGGGTCAGAGGGAGAAGCAGACTCCCTGCCAAGCAGGGAGCCTGATGCGGGACTCGATCCCGGGACTCCAGGATCATGACCTGAGCCGAAGGCAGTCGCTTAACCAACTGAGCCACCCAGGCGCCCAAAGATTTTATTTATTTATTTGAGAGAGAGAGAGAAACAGCATGAGAGGGGATAGGGTCAGAGGGAGAAGCAGGCTCCCTGCTGAGCCGGGAGCCCGATGTGGGACTCGATCCCAGGACTCTGGGATCATGACCTGAGCCGAAGGCAGTCGCTTAACCGACTGAGCCACCCAGGCGCCCTCTTTTCCGTTCATCTTAATGGTTGTTTCATAGCAGCATTTTACATGCCCTTATCTTCACCCTGTACGTTATGCGTTTTACCTGTCCCTTATTAACCTAAGGTAAAAAACAGAAATTTGAGTTTAACTTTAAACTGTATCTAATGGCTGCTCAGCAGAGCTAAGTCCTTAAGTTTTATTACACCCCTTTTCCCCAGAGGCTTTTTTTTTTTTTTAATGTCCCTTACTATCTTCTACAAGATTGATTATGGGAAGATAACTTTCAGATGAGTATTATTATATTATTACCTATACAATCCTTTAAAAACATGTGTTTATAAAATGTATAAAGATAAGACGTTTTCTTATTTTAGAAATAAACTCAACGTTTACTTTTTCTTCTGTAGTTTTAAGATTTTATTTAACATGTCAAGGAAGTTTTCCATGTGAATCACCCTCATTCTGTTGCTATCTCATTTTCTTTTTTAATGGCTGACTAGTTTTTTCCTGGAGAAAAAGTTGTTTTGCAGTTTTTCCTCTTCATTCAGTACTGCAGTATTATGTATATGTACCTGCAAACCTGCATCTTTGTATTAGTTCTCTGAAAAATTCCTAAAAGTAGATTTGCTGGATCAAAGAATAAGATCAAAAGGTCATAGGTTTTGATATAATAAATTGACAATAGATTAATTCATTTTGTTCTTTTTTAAATTTCTGTATCATCTTATTTGGAACAGAATGAAAGGTACTTGCACCTTGCAGCAAAACTTCTGGATGCAAAGGAGCAAGCAGCTACCTTTAAACTAGAAAAAAACAAGCAAGGCCAAAAAGAGGCTCAAGAAAAAATAAGGAAATTTCAAAGAGGTAAACACTTCCAAATTCTTAGATGTATAAATGTCTTTTCTTTTTTGGCTTTCCCAGCATGGAGATTGCCTCTTTTTAATTTGTGTACAAAATCCCAGTTTATACGTGGGCTTGGCAGACTTTCTGCAACAAGCCAAATAATAAATATGGTAGCTTGTGCGGCCATATAGAGTCTCACAACTACTGAACTCTGCTGTCACAGAATAGAAGCAGCTATGAACAATATGTACGTGAATGGCTATGGTCTCATAAAACTTTACAGATACCAAAATGGGAATTTCATATAATTTTCACATTTCACCATCAGATTTTTTTTTTTTTTCAACCAGTTAAAAATATAAAAATCATTCTTAGCTTATAGGATGTACAGAAACAGGCAGCCGGCTAGATTTGACCGGCAGGCCATAGTTTGTCATCCTCTGATGTATACCTTAAAACCTCATTCAAGGAGAAAGTGAGGCGGATATAATTCCATGAGTATTCATTTCTAGTGAAGATGTTTTTCCGAACCTTCTACATCTGTTAAATAATTTATTTAAAACATTTTAGTATATGTGAAATAAATTGCCTCTGACTTCTAGCACAAATTCTAAATAGGAAGTGTTGAATACTTGGCTACAAGGAAAAAGACGGAATGCTCTTTTTTTAAAAACATCTTTGCAAAATAAAAAGACATAAAAAACAAATACAACAGAGCATGATTTTTTTCTTTGTAGAAATGGAAACTTTAGAAGACCATCCAGTATTCAATCCAGCTATAAAGATTTCGCATCAACAGAATGAAAGGAAAAAGCCTCCTCTACCCACAGAAGAGGAAAGGGCTTTGAACTTTAACTTATTTGAAAAATCGGTAGCTTCTACTGAAGAAGAGAAAGGTAAAATGAAGGGAAAGTGTTTCAAGGTGTAAGTAGTAAAATGTCAATGAAAATACAGTTGAGAAACTGTGTTACTTTGCATTCCAGCAGACTACATAAGCTGGCAGTAAAGCTATGTTTCCACGTGCTGTAATAATTATGATAACTTTTTAACATTTTATAATTAGTTATCTTACTTCAGCGTCATCTCTTTCCAGCCAGAATTATCTTTCCATAACACACATTTAAATGTGAGTTCCTTGTTAAAAACCCTTAATCGGTAATAAGTCCAAACCCTTTATCATGGTATTGAGGATCCTTTGCATTCTGCCACAATCTGCCTTTCCACTTTGTTCTCCCAGCTGTGTACTACAGCCACATGTTATTTCATGGCTCCATGATTTTGCTCATCCTTTTAGCCCCTACTGGCCAACCTTTCCCTCCTTTCAAAGCTCAGTTCAAAACAGCACCTCTTTAAGCCTGCCGTGAGTCCTGCCATGCCACCGTATGTGTGTAATTGTGTACTTACTTGTGCTAAGTAAATTATTGATATAGCTTGTGTAATATTTATCTGTAATACAGTCAAAGCCTATACTAAATTGTCAGTTTTTTAAATTATACATTGTTTCATAAGTATTTATTGGATTTCCTTACTGTTCAGAATGTCACATGCTATGTGTACAGTTATTAACAAAATCACCTGCTTGCCCTCTTCAAGGGTATGGTCTAGTAGGAGAGGTAAGGTTTAAATATACATAAATATTTAATTACCAGTTGTGATGTGTGCTATCAGAGCAAGAAAACTGGTTTCTAATAATAGAGATAAGGGGACTGATGACTTGCTCTGAGATCTAACAGATGATTAGGTGTCAGCCCAGTGACGTGGTGGGAAGAGCCTTCTAAGGAGGGAGATTGGATCTAGAGCAGACTATTCAACAGAACACTCTATGACAGAAATGTTCTGTATCTGAGCTATCCAATGTGGTAGCTACTAGCCAAATATGAGTATTGTGCGCTTGAAATGGGATTAGTACAACTGAGAAACTGAAAGTTTAATTGTAATTAATTTAGGTTTGTCCGCATGTGGCTAGTGGCTACTGTATTGGGCCAGGCAGGCCTGGAGCATTTGGGGAGGTGACCCACTGCCTGTGTGGCTGCAGTGTAGTGAGCATGATGGTAGAGTGATAACAGATAGGCAGAGATGGACCATGGAGAATTTGGACTCTATTTTATATGGAATATGAAGCCAAAGAAGGTGATGGTGGTGGTGGCGGCTATTAAGCAGAGAAGTGACATCTGATTTATATTTTTTTCAAAAGATTACCCTTTCCTGTGTGGTAGCCTCCCAAACACTGTAGTTCAGAGTACCATAAATAATTCATCACATGGATATCATAGATATTTTACAACAAGTTACTCAGGATACTTTAAGATTCAGATTTTCAATGGTTCTATCCATTCAGAGGATTTGCTTACATCACTTGTAGAAGAGCAAGCTTTTCTCTGTCATTTTTCACCTATTCTCTTCTAAAAGTCTTGTCCCAAAATTGAGAGGACTTTGATCACTCAAAAAAGAGATGATACATTACTGCATGACAATTTTTTTTATTCTTATGTTAATCCCCATACATTACATCATTAGTTTTAGATGAAGTGTTCCATGATTCATTGTTTGTGCATAACACCCAGTGCTCCATGCAGAATGTGCCCTCCTCAATACCTACCACCAGGCTAACCCATCCTCCCACCCCCTTCCCCTCTAGAACCCTGTTAGTTTTTCAGAGTCCATCGCTGCATGACAATTTTTAAAGCACCAATCTTTGTCATTTTAGAGAAAAAGAAGGAACCTCATGATGTAAGAAATTTTGACTATACAGCTCGAAGCTGGACTGGAAAATCTCCCAAACAATTTCTGATCGATTGGGTCAGGAAGAATCTTCCCAAGAGTCCAAATCCTTCTTTTGAAAAAGTTCCAGTAGGTAGATACTGGAAATGTAGGTATGTTTTTCTGGTTAATTGAATGAACTTTTAGGAAAATCTAAGATGAAAAATCTCTTTGTTTCTTATGTGTTAAGTGGACATTTAGGAAGCTCTCTCATTCCACATCTCTGGGTGATAATGCTCATCAGTTATCTAGGTACAGTGTCTTCCATGGAAATATTTAATTTAAGTAATTAACGTAAACTTAGGTTGGGGGTTAATGGAATTCTGACTCGTTTTACTTCATTAATTTTATTTTTAAAAATCTTTGGCTTCTTTGTAGGGTAAAGGTAATCAAATCTGAAGACGATGTACTGGTAGCGTGCCCTACAATCTTAACAGAAGATGGCATGCAAGCTCAGCACCTGGGAGCAACTCTAGCTCTTTATCATTTAGTGAAAGGGCAGGTGAGACTTTTTAGAGTGAGCTGTTTCAAAAATCATTTGTGGACTGTACGTAGCCGACCTAAAACTGTATGGGCATACGGAATGTCATATTTAATTATGGCCCTTTGTGCCAGTTTTTACTTACTGCTTCTTCAAATTAATCCTCATTTCTGCTTATTTATAATTTTGCCTGCCTCTAGCCCCTAAACCTAGCTCAGTCTTTCTGTCCTTAGACCAGAGGCTCTGAACCATTTCAGTGGTTCAGTTTTTCAGGCTATGCTATTTTACAGACTAAAAATAGTTGTACGAGGCTGGTTGAAGTAAGAATTTTTAAACAGTTTAATGTTTAAATATTATCTCTCTTTAATGTTGTATTTTCCCTCAGCTTTGAGAAGTTATAGACCTTGATTCCACTTTTCAGTTTTAGGCTATATTAGTTATAAGCTCTCAGGTTAAGGAAAGATTAAAGTACTACTGAAGGAAGCTCTTTTTTTCTTGGATTGTTGGATTGTCAACATTTGTTTTATACAATATGTATATTTTTCTTCATGGAAATTATAGACCCTGATGACATGCAACTCCAAACAATAGTTCTTACCCAGTTTCTGGCAGTAAAAGTTCTTAATGCCTTTATTTCCCTTATTTTGCAAAAAAGGTATCATAAGCTAAGCTTAATTGATAGAAATGACTATCATTGTTACAGAGAAAACTGTTACAGAAATAATTTTATAGCACAGAATTAGGATAACTTAGATTGACTCCACTGTAGTTCATTTTTTTTTTTTAAGATGTATTTATTTGAGAGAGAGAGGGATAGTGAGAGAGAGCACAAGCAGTGGGTGCTTCTCCCTCTGGAGAAGCAGACTCCCTGCCAAGCAGGGAATTGATGCGGGGCTCCATCCCAGGACCCTGGGATCATGACCTGAGCCAAAGGCAGACGCTTACCCGCCTGAGCCACGCAGGTGCCCCTCCATTGTAGTTCATTTTAAATACTTTGACCTATAATCTTAATTTAACTACCAGCATCTCACAGGGAGCTTTGTTTCAGAAATGCTTTATGGATCATCTACATATTTACATAGCACCACTGCAGGAATAAATAATAAAAATGTATTCATTAGTTTCCTATGTTCCAGGAATGAGCCCTTTTCATATAGTAACTTAAAGTCTACTTCAGAATATGTCTATAAAGGAGATAGTAGCCCCATTTTATAAATGTAGAAACTGAGACCCAGAGAGATTATCTGCCCAAGGTCACACAGTTAGGAAGTCTAGAAGCCTGAATATGATATGCTGTTTATAAATTTGCATCATGAGCGTGTATCTTATATTAAAGTAATAACTTACTAATTTAAGAGAGAAATTACCTTTCAAAAGGCAAGTGGGTATCCTGAACTCTAGCCTATTGAAATTTGGTATCCAGTAGTTAGTGAAAATAACATACTGCTCTTTTTTTTTTCTCCCCCATCTGTAGTCAGTGCATCAGTTACTTCCTCCCACTTACCGAGATGTCTGGCTGGAGTGGAGTGATGCAGAAAAGAAAAAGGAGGCATTAAATAAAATGGAAACCAATAAACCCCGTGATGTGTTTGTTGCCAAACTTCTGAACAGATTGAAGCAGCAGCAGCAGCAGCAGCAGCAGCAGCAGCGTTCTGGAAACAAGCGTGGAAACTCTGAAGACCCTGAGGAATCCTGGGAAAATTTAGTTTCTGATGAAGATTTTTCTGCACTGTCCTTGGACGCAGAAAAGGCAGAAGATTTGGAACCCGCTCGAACCCTGTTTAGAAGGTTACAAAGCACACCGAAGTACCAGAGACTCCTAAAGGAAAGGCAGCAGTTACCTGTGTTCAAACATAGGAATTCGATCGTTGAAACGCTTAAAAGGCACCGGGTAGTGGTTGTGGCAGGTGAAACAGGGAGTGGCAAGAGTACTCAAGTACCACATTTTCTGTTGGAAGATTTGCTTCTAAATGAGTGGGGAACGAGTAAGTGTAACATTGTCTGCACTCAGCCCCGAAGAATCTCAGCAGTGAGTTTAGCCACAAGAGTATGTGACGAGTTGGGCTGTGAAAATGGACCTGGAGGAAGGGTAAGATGATGTCCAACTCCGCCTCAGTGAGTGGTGACATTACTCACCTTTGCTCTTGGCATCCGAATGGAACCTGCACCATGTATGACTTGCGACTTACTGTGTATTCAGTAACACATCTCAGGCACTTTTCATGTTTTCTTTGACAGATGTCATACTGTGCCACTCTCCCTCATCTGAAAGGGGTTGTTAGTAGTAATTCTGTCATTAAAATTCTCATATCAAGGAAAAAATATATTCAGTTTAGTAATTGAATGGTCAAATATGTTACATACTAAAGAGAACAAAGAATATAAACAAGTACAGATTTGACTGTAATATCCTAAATCTCAAGTTTTGCAAATCTTCTCTATGGAATGTATTCCTGAATAATTCTCATTAATTCTTTTTAATAAGCAGAAGAAAAAAAATATATAGAAGAAAAAGCTAGACTGTTGTCAAGCCCTTTATTTTTAAAAAATGGAAAAAATACTAAAATACCTCTTGTCGTGCATTTTGCCATGCAAGCATACCCAAAACTGGCCACACCTTAGCCAGAATGACTACAGAATACAGAAATTAATAAAATTGCTTAGAACCAAATATGATAAATTCCAAGTTAAATAACTCAGCTTATTTATACTTTGCATCGTCCTTTCTGGAGACGGTACTTAACATTTTTGCCTCTGTCTTTACGTACCCCTTTACTAAAAATGTTTTATGTAACAAATTACCTGGGTTTCTCACATGGAATGTAAGAAGAAAAAAGACAGTTTCTGTCTGATAAGGAACTCGCGTTAAGAGGATGACAGATATGTACACACATGGCAAATAAAAGAGTGATTGAAAAAAATCAATGTGGTGGAAATAGAAGGAACTTCAAGATTCCCCTCAGGCACCACCTGTACAATGCCAGCTGCTTTTTAATGGTGGCAGCTTTTATGAAATCTTGATAGAAAATTTTGGGAACTGCTCTAAATTTTTGTTCCTGGGTACCTCATCATTTTGTTCCAAGATAATTGAATTAGAAAGAATATTGGTGCCTGGGTGGCTCAGTCGGTTAAGTGTCCAACTCTTGGTCTGAGCTCAGGTCATGATCTCAGGGTTGTGAGATTGAGCCCCATTTCGGGCTCTGTGCTCAGTGCGGAGTCTGCTTGACTCTCTCTCTCTCTCCCTTTCCCTCTGCCCCTCCCCCCCCAAAAAAGAAGAGAATGATACTGATGGTACCTAAAGCTGGTGAATAGCTTTTGTGTCAACACTTGGGAAAGAACAAAAGTTCTTCTTGTTTAAAGTTAGCAAAACAAATTTTACAATTTTAGATAATTGAAGACCATGGAAAAATAATTTTAATTAATAAATTTCACTAAGTAGATATAGATTTACTTAAGCTGCTCCACCTAGTAGCAGGATCAGCACCTGCACTACATTTCTTAGCGCTTGTTTCCCAGATCACTTGTGAGAATCTAATCTCAACCTTGTGTTCTCCCTTCAGAATTCTTTGTGTGGATATCAGATCCGGATGGAATCTCGAGCTAGTGAATCTACAAGGTTACTCTATTGTACAACAGGGGTTTTGCTAAGGAAACTTCAAGAAGATGGTCTCCTAACTAATGTGTCTCATGTTATTGTAGACGAGGTGAGTATATTCTATAGTCAAGTTCAGATAAATTCGAAACATCTTCATATTAAAAAGATGCTATTTCTAATACTAGCATTTTATTTGCTTATTTAAATACCAGACACTTTACGTGTAATAATTATGTAATTTCTTCTAACAAATGTGTGTCATGTTAATTGATTTAATACCATATGACATTTGCTATATGGTAGATGCTATTCTGATTTTATGTATATAAATTTGTTAATCCTTCTCACACTCCAGTGAAGTAGATATTCTTACCTCTGTTCGACAGTTGTCAAACTGAAGCACAGAGAGGTTAAAATACCTTGTGTAAGTTCACACAGCCAGTAAGTTCTGAAACTGGGGGTTCATACCGAGGTCATTTGGCTACAGTCTGTGTTCTAACCAGTATACTGACTCTCAACTACGTTTAGTTGTTAAAGGATTTTCTTTGATTCTTATTAAAAAAAAAAAGAACTCTTCATCATTTTCTCTCTAGATATATCCCTCCCTGAATCAAATTTGAATGCACACTTAAATTGAATGTTTAAATTGAAGATTTTCCCATGGGAATTATGTTAAATGGCACAGTAGCCTAGCATATGTAAACTCATTTGCTTTGTACATAGTTTTGTCAAGAAGAAATAAGATATATAGCATTTCTCTTATTCAAGTAATATTTTAAAAATTTTCCCTGATGTAAAGTTTTTATGAGTTTCTGTTAATTCACCAAGTTCAGAAGGCAGTAGGAGAAGTTCAGTCATTCGGGGCACCTGGGTGGTTCAGTCGGTTAAGCGTCTGCCTTCGGATCAGGTCATGATCCCAAGGTCCTGGGATTGAGCCCCGCGTTGGGCTCCCTGCTCAGCGGGGAGTCTGCTTCTCCCTCTCCCACTCCCCCTGATTGTGTTCCTGCTCTGCTAACTCTCTGTCAAATAAATAAATAAAATCTTAAAAAAAAAAAAAAGTTTAGTCATTCATTGATTTTTTAATTAATAGACTACATATAGATTATTGGGTTATTTTCCTCCTTTTGGTTAGAAAATATTTTACAAATAAAGATACAAGAATGAAAGTAAAACACCTCATGACCCAAAAAAAAAAAAATCAATGTTGACATTTAACTAGCATATTTATATATAAATATATTTAGTATGTGTGTGTATTATACAATTTTTTACATTAGTCTACAAAAACATGATTTTTAATAGCTTTATAGTATATAATTTGGGTGTCCCATATGTATTTATTTAACTTTTTTCCTATTGGACTTTTTTTAAATTCCACATGTACTTGAAAACATGTTGTCTTATTTCTGACTTATTTCACTTAGCATAATACTCTCTTCATTCATCCATGTTGTTGCAAATGGCAAGATCTCATTCTTTTTTATGGCTGATTAATATTCCATCGTATATTCCATCATATATATTCCCTATCTTCTTTATCCATTCATCTCTTGATGAACACTTGGGCTGCTTCCATATCGTGGCTGTTGTAAATAATGCTGCTATAAACATAGGGGTGCATATATCTTCTCACATTAGTGTTTTTGTTTTCTTTGGGTAAATACCCAGTAGTAGAATTCCTGGATCATTTTATGTTTGTTTTTAATTTTCTGAGGAAAATTAAAAACACAGTGGTTGTACCAGTTTACATTCCCAACAACAGCGAATAAATGTTCCCTTTTCTCCACATCCTCACCAACACTTCTTTTTCATTCTAGCCATTCTGACAGGTATGAGGTGATAACTCGTGGTTTTGATTTGCATTTCCCTGATTAGTGATGTTGAGCATCTTTTCATGTGTCCTGTTGGCCATTTGTATGTCTTATTTGAAAAAATGTCTATTCACATCCTCTGCACATTTTTAAATTGCGTTTTTTGGTGTGGAGTAGTGTTAAGTTCTTTACATATTTTGGATATTAACCCCTTGTCGGATATATGATTTGCAAATACCTTCTCCCATTCATTAGGTTGCCTTTTTGTTTTGTTGATGGTTTCCTTCACTGTGCAAAACCTTTTATTGTGGTGTAGTCACAATAGTTTATTTTTGCTTTTTAGGAGTTTTATGGTCTCACATTTAGAACTTTAATCCATTTTGAGTTTATTTTGTGTATGGTGTAGAAAGTGTTCCAGTTTTCCTGACATCATTATTGAAAAGACTATGTTTTCTCCATTATATATTCTTGCCTCAGGGTAGACCCTAATTTAAAAGCCAGACCAACTTGAGGAAGCTGTTCTGTCCTGGTTTAATATTAGCAGCCTGATTCACTGAATTGTGATTTACTGAATTGTGCTTAAATGTGATACTGTCAACATCTTGAACAATATGGTGAAAGTAAGAAAAAGGCCAGTGAAATTCATCATCGTGTTAAATATAAGAATGTAAAAGATGTTGGGACAGAGTTCATTATATTATTCAGGACCTTTCTTTTTGATAGTGCTCAGGATAATACTTCTACCTTATTATTATGAAAAGTGTGATTTGTTTAGTTTGTAGTCACTGTGTGAGTTAAGTAGCTTTTCCTGCTGGCTGCTGGTATGTTTACAGCCAAATTTTTTGCCTGCCTCCCCTACTTTTAAGATTTTTTTTAAAGTTTCTTTCTAAGTAATCTCTAATTTTTTTACCCAATGTGGGGCTTGAACTCAAAACCCTAAGATCAAGAGTTGCATGCTCCCTGACTGCGGCAGCCAGGTGCCCCTAAAAGGTTTTTTTTTTTTTTAAATATTTTGACAGAAACAAAGCGAGAGAGGGAACACAAGTAGGGGAGAGGGAGAAGCAGGCTTCCTGCTGAGCAGGGAGCCTCATGTGGGGCTCGATCCCAGGACCCCGGTTTCATGACCTGGGCTGAAGGCAGACGCTTAATGACTGAGCCACCCGGGCACCCCACCCCTAAAATGTTTTAATCACTGCCCAAGTCATTATTGTAAAGTCTCAGGGCCTTACACAGCAGATTACCAAGCACCTCACCTGCTTTATCTCTTGCCCCTTCCCATGCTGAAGGTATCATGTTTGCTTTTCCAGTCCCCAAAATTTACCATAATTTTATACAATTTGCATCCCATCACCACTTTCTGTCCCTTTCTTATCCTATTACATCCTTTTTTTCAAACTCATCCTTCAGTTCTTAGCATTGATGGCAATTTCTCTTAGTAAAACTCCCTGACGTCCTGAATTAACTCCCCTTCATTTGTAAATTTAAAACCATCCTGTACATTATCTTCTTACCAGCCTGTAAACTGAAATGGAGAGAACTATCTTGGTCATTTTTACATTCCCAGCATCTAGCATAATGCTGAGTACTTACTATTTATTGGGCGCTGTTCTAAGGGCTTTGCGTGATTTCATTGGATTGTCACAAGCACTCTACAAAGTTTATATTATTGTATTCTTGCTTTATAGAAGAAGAAATAGACCCAGAAATATTTAACATTCTTAAAGTCATACTGTAAATGGCCAAGAAGAGTTGAACCCAAGCGATTAATTGCAGAACTTGAACACTTACCCATTATTGCCTCCCTTACAAACAAATGAGAAAAACCGGTTTTAATTTTTATTTTGATGTACTTAATATTTGTGTGCTGTCTTAAATCTTAAAAAATAAAAATGGGGTAGAAATAAGTCAGAATACACAGAGTTGGAAGATACAGAGTTCTGTATACCACATCTGTTATGTTCTTCCCTAAAACGTGTGTGCCAGAAGGGCATTACAAACCATTTTTCTTGGACAACTCATTGAGATCCTGCTAGATCCCTACAAAACAACCCCCGTTTGTCTACATAATGCATGAACCATCAGTCTTATGATGATGATGACCATACAGTTTGGTATTAGTGGCAGAACTTTAGGAGTCACCCTGGCTGGGCTTCTAAGGGAAATTTAGGAGATAACCTAATCTTACAACCAAACACTTAAAAACCATCTCCTAAGCTTGCATCCTATTATCATAGCTAATTTTGTTCATTATATGCTGATTTTTATGGCCTCAGTTTTAGAGGGTGACTTGATTTTCAATTCTGAAGATCTACCTTATTGAAACATACAGCTTCTCTCTGCTTCCACATGTACCGACTATATTTAAATATTAACTTTTAGTAGATTTGAGTGTCTGATTACATTAGCCTTTTATTATACCTTATATATGATTAAATTTTTTTGTTCCATTTATACTAGGTTCATGAAAGAAGTGTCCAGTCAGACTTCTTACTGATTATCTTGAAGGAAATTTTACGGAAACGCTCTGATCTGCACTTGATTCTAATGAGTGCCACTGTAGACAGTGAAAAGTTTTCTACGTATTTCACACACTGCCCTATTCTCAGAATTTCAGGAAGAAGCTATCCTGTTGAGGTAAGTCTTCTTTATAATGTGTACATGAACAGAAACTACATTTCTACCAGGGAGTCTCCCCAGAAGATAAGCCCTATACTAGTCTGAGCCCATTCCTAGTCCTATGGTACTGCAAGTCAGGAGAAGACTTGGAGATGGCTTGGGAATCAGGTTGAGGGTGGGTGGGCTGGAAGGAAGGATTCTGCTGAAAGACGTACCTGAGAAGTACAGAACATAAAACACACTTCCGTGTCAAAACCATTGTGACCAGATTGAGGGTGACTGCCTGGCAACAAGGAACTCCTTTTTCACCCACCTCTCAAATTTAGGCTTGTTTTTGAAGCTGCTTTTCTGCCTGTTCTATTCTTAGTGTTTGTCCTTTGGGTTCAGTTCATAAAGACAGCTCTTTTTCATCAGTTTTCACAAATTAAAAAATAGACACCATAATGTAATTTGTCCTGAGACTGTAGGGACAAACTCATCTCTATCAACCAAGTTTTCCATTCCCAAATAATGTAGAAAGAAGCTTTTCTCGTAATAGTCTAAATTAACATTTGGTAACATTCAAAAGATAACGATCCCCTCATTCTCTTTTAAAACATTTACTGAAAAGAATTTGAGTTCACCATTTATATGCCTTAATCTATGTAGGTTTTTCATCTTGAAGATATAATAGAAGAAACAGGCTTTGTACTGGAGAAAGACTCCGAATACTGTCAGAAATTTCTGGAGGAAGAAGAAGAAATTACCATTAATGTTACAAGCAAAGCAGGGGGAATAAAGTATCAGGTAAAAAGAAAACATTTTCAAAGACATCTGATAGTGATATCCAGGGCATAACCTTCTGTGAGAGGTTTGAATCATGGCTGGCACAGTGAATTAGAGTATAATTTGGTAGAAAAGGGAGAGAGAGGATTGAGCAAATTTTTTTTTTTTTAAGATTTTATTTATTTATTTGACAGAGAGAGAGAGACAGAGAGGAAACAAGCAGGGGGAGTGGGTGAGGGAGAAGCAGACTCCCGGCCGAGCAGGGAGCCCGATGTGGGGCTTGATCCCAGGACTCTGGGATCATGACCTGAGCCGAAGGCAGACGCTTAACGACTGAGCCACCCAGGCGCCCCAAATTTTGAGCAAATTTTAAAGGTCATTTCTTTAATCTTCGGTTTATGATATTTTATCTTTTTACACTATACAGACATAAAAAAAATCAAGGACCATATAAATAAGAGGCAACCCTTATTGTTTCATAGCAATGATTAATTATTTAGGAGTAAATTTGTAATTATTTTCTTTACTTTATCTGAACACCTTAGGTGTTGAGGATGGGGCAGGCCCAAAACCTAGATAGATCCTTGCCATTTTTTTCTCAGCAGTCTCTGTCCTGGTATGGCTATATAGCTTGGCTATATAGCTGAAGCTATCCTAGAGCAAGCACAGTTCTTCCTAGAGTTAGTTTCAATGACATGTTTATTTTTAGAACTGTCATAAAAGCTAAATTATCCTACACTTTAACCAGTAGTACTATATCCAGTATTTTTATTGTATCCGTGATATTTCATGCTTATATCCAATCTGATGGAAACACGAAGTTACTTTATCTTCTAGTTAAGCAGATAAATCAAGAAAGCATAAAGTAAAATCTTTCCCTAAAATTCTGGAGATAGAAATTAGAAACTAAAGAAGTACTTCAGAAAATTAAAGGTATTTCAAAAGAGATAATTGGAATTCAGCAACCAAAGTAGAATCTAGTAGGAATGAGCAGATATAAACTACTTACTGAAGTTACTATGGGGATACCTGGGTGACTCAGTTAAACATGTGACTCTTAGTTTGGGCTCAGGGTCATGAGATAGAGCCCCGCATCTGGCTCTGTGCTGGGCATGGAGCCTACATAAGATTCTCCCTCTCCTTCTGCCCCTCCCGACCCCCCCTCCCAAAAAAGTTACTCTAACCTCTCCTGACCTGCTTCCTAGTTGCCACAGAACAGTGCATACAGTGTTCTGTTTTTCTTAGCTCTTCTTTAATTTAGTATGTACAGGACAAGATTAAAAGTTTTGCTATACTTAAGGAAGTTGAATGAAATGAAATACGCAAGACCTCAGATTTTATACTTTTTCCACTGTAAAAAACTACCCTTACCATATTTTAACAAAATAATGACAATGAGAAATACAGTTTTGAATGAATGCAAATACTTTTTTCCTTCTTTGTCTTATAAAAATAGTTAATATTTTTGTTCATCTTTTTCTGGTTGTGTTTCTTGTAGGAATATATACCAGTTCATACTGGATCAAGTGCTGATTTAAATCCATTTTACCAAAAGTATAGCAACCGCACTCAGCATGCTATTCTCTACATGAATCCTCATAAAATCAACCTTGATCTCATTTTGGAACTTCTTATATATTTAGGTATGTATCTTTTTCTAATTTGATTCCATTTGTTTTGATAAAACTTTTCTGCTAACTGAAGATGTTTTATTAACATGTTACATGTTACCCCTTACCTTTCTTCTTATGTTGAATTTCAGACAGAAGTCCCCAATTCAGAAATATTGAAGGAGCAGTGTTGATATTTTTACCAGGACTTGCACATATTCAACAGTTATATGATCTCCTATCAACTGACAGAAGATTTTTTTCTGAACGGTAACTACAAATCTTCATTATATTCCAAGTAGTTTTAAAATAGAAAAATGTTTTATTAAAACTCTTGATCAGAATTTTCAGTCTTTTTACCTTTAATTAAAATTATCCGAAGTGAAGCTTTTTAACATTTCTATTATAGCACTTAATGTACTAAAAATTTTAGGTATTATTTCAGCTTTTGTTCTATTTTCTTTTTTTTTTTTTTTAAGATGTTATTTATTTATTTATTGGAGAGTGAGAGAGAGAGAGAAACAGCATGAGAGGGGAGAGGGTCAGAGGGAGAAGCAGGCTCCCTGCTGAGCTGGGAGCCCGATATGGGACTCGATCCCAGGACTCCGGGACCATGACCTGAGCTGAAGGCAGTCGCTTAACCAACTGAGCCACCCAGGCGCCCTCTATTTTCTTAATATGAGTAAGCAGAGGGATTCCTGTGTTTGAGAATAAGATGGTGACTCCCCTCCCCAACCACCTGGACAGCGCAAAACCCCTACAGGTTCAGTTTATCATCCAGACATATGGAATCAGCTGTTTAGTGTTATCTTTCCTGATACGGTTCATTACTGCTGTCATGGTTATCATATCCAAGCATATTTTTAAATTCTCTAAACCCTATATTCCATATAAATTCATATGAAGTATTTTCTCTTTGATGACTATATGTGGTTTCATTGTATCATTCTCAGAACTTTTGTGTGTTTGAAATTTTTCATAATAAAAAATTAAATTGCTATTTGCAAATAAATTTTGTTATTCTTTGCAGTGTCTTCTAAAGAGAAACTCTTGCTAAGAATTATGATTTTAACTTTCAGATATAAAGTGATAGCTCTGCATTCTATTCTTTCAACTCAAGATCAAGCTGCAGCATTCACAGTTCCTCCGCCTGGAGTCAGGAAGGTAAAATTCAGTGCAGCAAATTTATGTGTGATCTTTTCTGAGAATATTTTGTGAAAATGTTAGGACTCTGTAACATCACAGTTATTAAAATGTTTTTAAGTGCCTTACAGTGCATGGCAGACTCCAGATGCTCTCTAGCTTAACATAATCAGAAGTGAACCCAGTATTAAAATTGAAGTATTTGAATATTTATTTATATTATGCATTATTAAGGGGCCAGGGCTTTTAGGGGAGTGACGAAAAATATTATGGCATGGATTTTGCTTGTGAAAAGAAAAATCACTATTTTTCCCATCTTTTTCATGAAGGATATTAGATGTCAGGAGCTATTTGAATCCTGTGAGGATTCTTTGTTGTTCTCCAGGCTATTCATCCATGATTATTTTTGTAACATATAGATCATTAGGTTAGGAAACAGTCTCGGTATTTTCATGTCTCCTCTGTTCAGGATTCTAAATGTGAAGAAATACTTGACAGAGAGTTTCTCAGATTTAGGAGGGGATAAAAGAGCACAGTGTAAGAACTGTGGGGAATCTAAGAGCTCCCAGAAAGAGCCTGGGTTCTGAGGCTGCTCTGATCTGTAACATTTGGGCTTCCCTCTAAGATTTGGTTTAAAGAAAAGAGTTCTACCTCTTAAAAAAAAATTTTTTTTCAATTTATTTAGTTATTTTTCAGAGAGCGAGCAAGCACAAGCAGGGAGAGTGGCAGGAAGTGGGAGAAGCAGACTCCCTGCTGAGCAAGGAGCCCTATTCGGGAGTCGATCCCAGGACTCTGGGATTACGACCTGAGCCAAAGGCAGACAACTGAGCCACCCAGGCAGCCCTCAAAAAATTTTTTTTTAATTTAAATGTTACTGAGATAGAATAAGCACCTAGGTTCCATCTAAGTATTAGAACCCAGATTATTTCCTAGGTCAAATGAATAGGAAAACCAAGCATTCACTATTGAATTACAGAGTTGAGATAGAACAGTACGAAAGTGAGTATTTGATGGAAAATTTCCTAAATGTTTTACCTCCAAGGACGCAAGAGAAAAAATGCAAAGATTGCAGTATTCAGCCATCACCATTAAGAATTTTAGGACTAGAAATGGATCTAAGAAATCATCTATTTCTATCTCCTAAACTATAGTAGAAGTATCTGAAGTCACCCGAGGTAAAATAACTTAGCTGAGGTCACAAAGCTAGTAAATGGTAGAGCCAGGACAGCAACTTCTTCCTGATACACTGTTTTTGTCCCAATAATTGTGAATGGTTGTGCTGAGCTGTCTCTACTCCGGACCCAATTTCCCAGGCTACTTAGTTCATTTTTAAGATGACTGACTAGAATTAGGGGAACGGTATTTTTGTTGGAATAAAAATCTGTAACTTTAATTAGCAAGCTAAGCTGTGAAAACTAATTGTAAAGAATTAAAATTACATAGTAATAGCAAGTTGATGGTGAATTTTAGTAAATAATTTTGAAATTCACTTTTTAAAATTCATTAGGTCAAACAATACAGGTTAAATGATTGCACACTGCTGAAAGTTGTTATCTAAATCTTTTGGCTTTTATTTTCAGATTGTTTTAGCAACAAATATTGCAGAGACAGGTATCACTATTCCAGATGTTGTATTTGTAATTGACACTGGAAGAACAAAAGAAAATAAGTAAGTTTGAAAAGGGTTTGGTGCTCTTATATTCTTGGGAGAAATCACAGAATCATAGGGAAAATCCCAGATGTCCTAATTCTACCCGAAGCAAAAAGCCTCAGAGAAACTTTAACATGTCCAAGAGTAAATGTCAAGTTTCATGTCTTGAGTTTTCCCATACTGCTACTTGTAGAAAACTCTGAGAAAATTTTCAGAACGTAATTTTTTGTAAATTTGTTTGTAAAATATCTTTACAAAAACATTACTTATGAGATTATAACAGAGCGTATGGATTTTGGAATCAGAGTTGGATTTAAATCTCTCATCTGTAATCTTGAGCAAGTAATAATACAGTAAGTATAATCATCAGTCCCCTCATGTGTAAATGGGGAGCATAAATATTTTTCATAATTGAAAGTACATGATATGGTAATTGGCACTTACTAGGTAACCTTACCTGAATCTTCATAAAAAGATTACTACTTTATAAATGTTTTAATGCTTATATCGCAAAAACAGGGAAGACCACCTTGCTAGTCTATTGTAATCCATGTACACTCTCCCTCTATTAGGAAACTTCAGCAATATTTGGCAATGCATATGACTAGTGAGAAGCATTTCTCAAACTCTTTCAAAGAAGTCTTATTGCATAATTCATAGGCCTTCCATTAAAATAAAACATCTTCCATGGTCCCATTAATTTGGGAAAGGTTAAGTTAAATAGGTTTTTCCCTTGGAGAGGTATCTGAAGCTTTTAATTGGATAGTATGAGATTTAGTTTGCAAAGTTTGCTGAATTATTTAAACATGAAACATGACTTGGAAAATGGCCCACAATTATGATGGATTTTTTTTAGCCTGTCTTCAATGTAATTTTAAGAGTCACCTATTTCCAGCTTTTTTTCAGATTTTAAGTCCTTTCTCTAAATATTCTCTCCTAAAACTTTTCTTCAGGTACCATGAAAGCAGTCAGATGAGTTCTTTGGTTGAGACGTCTGTCAGTAAAGCAAGTGCTCTGCAGCGCCAGGGGAGAGCGGGGAGGGTCCGAGACGGCTTCTGCTTCAGGATGTACACCAGAGAAAGGTATGACAGCACTGGAAGTCAGAAGCACGTCAGTCCTTGTAGTGTGGCGTTTCTGATAAGAGGTCACGTGTTTAACACTATTTTATTCTTCAGATTTGAAGGCTTTATGGACTATTCTGTCCCTGAAATCTTGCGTGTGCCTTTGGAGGAATTATGTCTTCATATTATGGTAATGCCAAAGGAATTCAGATGCTATTTTTTCATTCTTTACCCCTTTCTTAAAAAGAAAAAAAACATGAAGACTTCTCTTACCCTACGTTTCTCTAGATTTTCAAGTATTTTATTTACTCGTTAATAAATACCCCTTCCCCATCTTTTTTTTTTTTTAAGATTTATTGAGAGAAAGAGTGTGCACGAGAGAGAGCACACACAGGGGGAAGCGGCAGAGGCAGAGGCAGAGGTAGAAGTAGGCTCCGGGCTGAGCAGGGAGCCCAGCATGGGGCTCGATCCCAGAATTTTGGGATTATGACCTGAGCTGAAGGCAGACGCTTAACCGACTGAGCCACCCAGGCGCCCTGTCCCCCATCTTTTTATAAGTAAACCCACTGTGCTTAAATTCTACCACAGGCACTCATCCTTAATAGACTAAAACTAGCTCTCAACTGGGGGCGATATTGCTCACCAAGGGACAATTGGCAATGTCTTCAAACATTTCTGCTTTTCAGAACTGGGGGGAGAAGGAGGCCATACTACATGGGCATCTAGTGGGTAGAGGCCAGGGACTACTGCTAAACACTGCATATTGCACAGCAGTCTCTTAAAGAATTATCTGGCCCAAAATAACAACAGTGCTGAGATTGAGAAACCCTGACAGAGACCAAGGGCCTCCTGGTCTGAAAGATCTATATTACCCTTCAGTTCTTAGATTTTGACTTTACAAAAATCAGGAATGAAGAAACTAAAAATGTGGACTAGAAGATCCCTTCCTCATGCCAGCCATCCCCCGCCCCACACACACACACACAGTGTCTCACTCCCAATTATAAGAAAAGCACAGGATAGCCTTACTGAGATATTTATGTCTCTTTGCTCAGAATTTATTTCCAATTTGACCATCTCTTTGGTTAATTCTTTCTAATAGCATACTGATTTATCACTTTTTTAATGTGCAGAAATGCAATCTTGGTTCTCCTGAAGATTTCCTCTCCAAAGCCTTAGATCCTCCTCAGCTTCAAGTAATCAGCAATGCAATGAATTTACTCCGAAAAATTGGAGCATGTGAACTAAATGAGCCTACACTGACTCCACTGGGCCAACACCTTGCAGCTCTGCCTGTGAATGTCAAGATTGGCAAGATGCTTATTTTTGGTGCCATATTTGGGTGCCTTGACCCAGTGGTAAGATAAATGGCTGCTCTTGCTTCTTCACTTTAACTATCGTTTTGGCTAAGTTTGGAAATAATTTTTAACTTTTTACATTTATATACAAGATAATATATATTCATCCCTTAAGTATACTGTAGGTACTATTTTGTAAATGGGTTTGGCTTGTATAGACTTTTGCTATCAAAAATCCCACTTGAAATATTTATAGATTTTGGAGGGGTGCAGAGCAAGTGAGCTGTGGGGGAGGGGAGGAGAAAGAGAGAGAGTCTTAAGCAGCTTCATGCCTAGCACAGAGCCCAGCCAGAGCTCGAGCTCACGACCCTGAGATCATGACCTGAGCCAAAAATCAAGAATTGGACGCTCAGCTGACTGAGCCACCCAGGTGCCCTTTATAGATGATTCTTTGAAAACTGAGAACCCCACAGACTTTTCTAAGGAGGAGGAGATGAGAAACTTCATTCCTTCGCTTTTTCTGCATTCTCTCTCTGAGCCAGCAATTACTAACAGTTCTATTTTATGAGATTATCTCAGAATTAACAAATGTTGTGCCTCTTTCTGAATCTCTGGGCTCATATGCCTGCTGCGCCATTTCAACTTTCCAGTTTTACCAGGCTGTGGCCTTTTCTGGGACTGCAAATCAAGGCCATTTAAAAAACAAAATGAAAGAGCGTAACGTAATGTACTCTAGTAGTCTGTTTCTCTAGTATTAGGAATACTCACCAGAATTGTGCTGAGTCCAAAAAATAACCTCTGTCATGATAATTGATGTGAAAAGCTGCAACAACAACAAATGGGTTATAATACATTACAAATTGTTTTAAAAGTATTTAAAGAACATTGCAGGCAATGGAAATTTAGTAAGTTAAGAGTCAAGATATATGAGCTGTGATTCTGAGATTGCTTCTAACTATGTGACAGACTATGAATCCCTATACACCCATTCAGGTTTTTATCTCTGATTCTGGTGATGTGACCTCCTTATAAATATGGTCTAAAAGTGATATATTTTTAAAATTAAACAAAATGAAGCCCAAAGTAACTAATTAAAATGAAAATGTTAGCTATCATAGAACACAATAAAGGTATTGGAAAAGAAGAAACATGCAACTTGAAAGTGGGACTGTTGTATGATTTGCTTTCTTTTACAAATCACCCTTCCATGTTTACCTCTTTACTGATAAATGTTTTGGTTATTTATGGATAGGCAACACTAGCTGCGGTGATGACCGAGAAGTCTCCTTTTACTACACCTATTGGTCGGAAAGATGAGGCAGATCTTGCAAAATCAGCTTTGGCTATGGCCGATTCAGACCACCTGACAATCTACAACGCATACCTAGGGTAAAGAAAAAATCTGGGTGTTGTCAATAAGTCAGTGACCGGAGGTTATTTACTTTAAAAAAGTTTATCTTTGACTTTCATTAAAAAGATACATCTAAGATTTACCTTTTAGTTACTTCATTTGTCAAGATATAATTATCTTAAAGATTCCTTTTTTTTTAATCCTTTCTAAAATTTAAGGATAATGTACTTTGTATTGTTGTACCTATATTACCTCATATTTGGAGTTAATAATTTACTCTTATACACAAAAAATCTCAGTATTGCCGTTCATACTCTTATATTCAGTTAGTAGCTCCTACAACAATTAAGACCCCCCCCCACTTAAGTGATTGTAATTTAATTACAGCTTACTTTGGTTAATACCTCTGAAAGAGAGAGTTTGAAAAGAAAACATGTTGAACTTTGGTCATTTTATTTATGTAGATGGAAGAAAGCACGGCAAGAAGGCGGCTATCGTTCTGAAATAGCGTACTGCCGGAGGAACTTTCTTAATAGAACATCACTGTTAACCCTAGAGGTAAGTCTTAATAGAGCTTTCTAATTCGGAGTCATATGGTTGACTGATAGGCTTATTTTAGAAAAAGAAATGCATGCCTAGGATAGTGATTAACACATAGTACAGATTTAATTTACTGATTTACTAAATTTGTAATTTTTTGTTTCTTGTAATAGGTAACTTTTATGTATTACACTGTGATTTAAAATAGTATTTAAGAATCATAATGTAATAATCATAAAATGCTTCCAAGGCTTGGAATCTAGTCATTTTGCCTAAGAGCCCCAATTCCCTTTAGTGAAATTCTTTTCTGTTTTCCTAAATATTAGCCAGCTACTTCGTTGCAGGTAGGATGATAATTATGGAAAGGCATCCAAGGCATGGTACCCTGTGGCTGATTGTGACCAGGTGTATATGACCTGAGCCAAAAATCAAGAATTGGACGCTTGGCTGACTGAGCCACCCAGGTGCCCCTTTATAGATGATTCTTTGAAAACTGAGAACCCCACAGACTTTTCTAAGGAGGAGGAGATGAGAAACTTCATTCCTTCGCTTTTTCTGCATTCTCTCTCTGAGCCAGCAATTACTAACAGTTCTATTTTATGAATAGAATTAACAAATGTTGTGCCTCTTTCTGAATCTCTGGGCTCATATGCCTGCTGCGCCATTTCAACTTTCCAGTTTTACCAGGCTGTGGTTTTGATAGTGTTGAGGACCAGAATTAGTTCTTGGAGGAGAGAGAGTAGAAGTATAGTTAAAATATACAGACAACTGATGGCAAAAAGCAGGGCTCCTCTGCAGATACTTAATGTTCACAGTGCATAGGAAATGGTGTTTAGTACACCATCTAAAGGCAAACAGTTTCTACTTCAGACACATTATAAAAGTATTCAGAAAATAAACTTAATGTATCTCACATAATTATTCTGTGCTCATATCTCAAAGGGTTATTTTATTCCCATAAAAACTTAACCCATTATTTTTTGTCATTCAAGATAACGGCTGGGATAAGAGCAGGGACAGCTCTCAGTAGAATGAGTTTTGTCCTTCTACAAGTAGAAAAAGGGATAAATTGAAGAAACAGCTGCCTCTGGGCTAACTCACTGGGATTCCCCTCTGTCTCCACTCCCTGCCAACCGCCCAGTTGCCTCCCGCCTCCTTCCTTCTGTGAGCCTTTTCTTCACCTCCCCTGGGCTGCAAGGTTTTCCATCCCTGCACCTACCCTGTGGTGTTAGAGCAGCCGTTTGGCCTCTTCTCACCTGGAATCAAAGTCTCCTTAAGCCCCAAACCAGAAACCTAAAGGAAATCCTAAATGTAAATACCACCTTTTAATCGGCTGTATCCTGTTTACTATGAAAAATGCTCATCCTTCCTATAGAATTTAAGCTGATTGGCACTTAGTTACTAAAGGTAAATATAGATTTTAGGCAACAATTTTAGATTAAGTGAAGGTGTCATTGTTAGAAGTAAGGTGAGATTCTCAGGGGCAAATGAACAAAGTATTTGCAGTCCAGGATCAAGATTCCTCTCCTGTTCTTCCTCAACATTAGTCCTCATGGAGAGGAGAGAGCTACTACTAAAATAAATATATTGAATGCTTATGTGTTCAGGCATTTTTATTGCTCTCACATTTTAGACATTGTGTTTTATGACATGTAAAGTCTTGAGATGTGGAAATAGATAACTCTTTAATCCTTGATTTGCCAGTATCGTTTTTTCGTCCCTCATTTGATTTGGGCTGTAGTTAACTAAATAATTTGGCATCCTATCAATTTTGATAGGAAACAGCAATATATATTAAAGGGTTGTCAGTTTTTCTATTTTAATCAATTACGATCTTGTCTCTTTAACATAAACCAATCTAGGATGTAAAGCAAGAGTTAATCAAGTTGGTTAAGGCAGCAGGATTTTCATCATCCACAACATCTAATGACTGGGAAGGGAACAGAGCCTCACAGACCCTTTCCTTCCAAGAAATTGCCCTTCTTAAAGCTGTACTGGTTGCTGGACTATATGACAATGTGGGGAAGATAATCTATACAAAATCAGTTGATGTTACAGAAAAATTGGCTTGCATTGTGGAGACAGCCCAAGGCAAAGCACAAGTACATCCATCCTCGGTAAATCGAGATTTGCAAACTTATGGATGGCTCTTATACCAGGAGAAGGTAAAGTGCTCATTCTTAATTCCACTATTCAGAGCATTATTCTAGAAGTCAGCTGTAACAAGTTAGGATGCCCCAACAGGTATTATATTTGATTCTCAAATTAAGCTGTTTATTTTTGTACATAGTTTCTCATTAAAAAAAAAAAACCACCTTATTGGAAGAAAAATATTAAGGTTTCTACTCTGACCATCATCTTTCCTACTTGAAATAAAGACAATTATAGCAAATAGATATTGTTTAATAATGTATGAGTTCCCTGAGATTTTACCAAAAGGTGCTACCTCAACAGAGAACAAAGACATGTTATATGTGCATCCCAAATAAGGGGGGTATGGGATTAGACAAAACTCTATATGACCAGGCAACAGTTTGAGTCACTTGAGTGTAACCCAAGATAACTTAAAAGCAAGTATTTATAGATTACAATTAAAAAAAAATCTTTTGAATCGTAGCTTGCTATAAACTAACAAGGATCCATAATTTGAAGCACTGGCTCGAAAAATCATTACCCTGTCATAAAACTTAAATGTAAAACATGAGGAATTACTGACTAATGGCCATAGCTGAACATTGATCTAGAAACCAGACACTGAAACAGTTTCATTTTTGAGCTAATTAACAGCACTGGCATTATAAAATTGCTTGTTCATAGTTTCATTTATGTTCAAGGTATACAATTCACCTTTACAGTTAATGTTTTAAAATGCCTTTTAATAAGGTAAATGCACAGATGGTGAATGTGATTATTATAAAATTGGCAAATTGTGCACATGTGAGAACGTAAAGATAGCTTTACAAAACTTATGTAAATCTTATAGGAGCAAATTATAGAAACATGCTTATATGAAACATAAATGAATTTCTTACATTTTTAGGCTGTGAGGTTTTTTTTTTTTTCTCTTTTATTCCTATGCAGGTAAGGTATACCCGAGTATATCTGAGGGAGACTACCCTAATAAGTCCTTTTCCAGTTTTACTTTTTGGTGGTGATATCGAAGTTCAACACCGGGAACGTCTTCTTTCTATTGATGGCTGGATCTCTTTTCAGGTACATCCTATAGCTGATCTCATAACATTAAAATTTTCTAGTTGCAGTACCACTGAGGTAGATTTTTAAAATTTTATTGGCGTTTGCATAATTTCTTCCTATAATTTCACTTAAAGTGGAAGACTTCCCTATTTTATCTTGGCTATATTGTTTTAAATCTGTTAAATATGAAAATCAAATATCGCTATTACAGATGGCATTATCAGTAATAGTAACTTGCCATCCATAAATTAACTATGTCTCAGTAGTTTACATGGATTATCCCAAATTTACTAATCCTGATAACCTTGTGATTAATTTCTGTAGTTTCCTTTCTATAGATGAGACACTTATAGATTCAGTGAGCTTATTAAATAACTTTCTTAAATGAATTGTTACTGGCCAAGCAAGACTTTTAAGCTCCTTCTACTTTGTGCCACCTATAAGAAGACACAGATTCATAGCTTTTAATGAGTATGACCAGACCAATCATTGCTACCAGCAATAAGCTTACTTCCTTGTAGCCCCCTCAACAGTGACCAGCTTAAAAAAAATTTAATACATTCTGTTACTGTATGCCATCACGATTTGTCTAAGATTGGAGAAGTAAACTTAAATGCAACTTTAAAAATATATGCAGTTCTCTCCAAGAGGACAGGGTGGTAGAAATCGTCTGTAACTGGATTATGGTCATGGTTGCACAACTCTATAAATACACTAAAAATCATCAAATTGTACACTTAATAATGAGTAAATTTTTAAGGTTAGTAAATTACACGTCAATAAAACTGTTAATTCCTTCCCCAAAATTTCAGACTTCACTCCCACAGAGTTATTGTAAGAGAAGTTACAGGAAATAATTTCCCTGTATTCTTCCAATAACATTTTATATTCAAGTCCAGATGTGTTTAAGCAGACGGTAAGGTATACATGCTTACTTTCATTTACTGAAACACATTCACACTCACAGGGGTTAACTTCGGCCAATTTGTCATCTCCTCTCAACAGGCCCCTGTAAAAATAGCTGTCATTTTCAAGCAGCTTAGAGTTCTCATTGATTCTGTTTTAAGAAAAAAGCTTGAAAATCCTAAGAGGTCCCTTGAAAGTAAGTATTTATAATGTAAGTAGAAAACCATCTATTTTTAAACATTGGAGTACATTAGAGCACACTGAAGTCCATGTGATTAAAAATTGTTTTCATAAAATTTATTTTATGCTGAATTCCATCAAACTCCTAGACATTGCTTCATTATTCACAATCTAATTATACTCTTAAGATTCTTTTACTCTTTCCTCTTCTAAGCTTCACTTCTAAACTTCTGACCATTTCACAGAAAAAAGGATGGTAAAACTGAGCATTGTAAATTTTGATTATAAGGGACTTTCTCTGAGGTTTCCAAGATGTTTTTATCTACCGTTCTCACAAATGCAGAGCTAGTCTGTGTTTAAAAAGTACATTATCCTTCAACAGAAACCTGCAATAAACACCTGAGTTTTCGGTTAGTCCAGTGCAGTGTTTTCTACCCAAACTTGCCAAATCATCAGAATCATCTTGGCAGGTATTAAAATACGAAGTCCAAAGACCTATCCCAGACATAATTTAATCTCCTTTATGGGAGAGGCCTGTGTGTTATTTTTTAATCCCTTAATTTATAACACTTACCTCTACTACCATCCCCCTTTTTAAATAGAGTAATTTTTATTAAATTGGACTATTTTACTGGTAAAATTTCTCACATTTAGGATTTGGTTGGTTACATCTTCATGCTTTGATTTAATGTGTTTCTCTATTGTCTGCAGGATATGCAATAGTTGTATCTAAAGCTTTGGTTAATTGGATTTCTAGGAAAAGGATATTTTCTACTTGCTGCTCTGTTCTTCCCATTGCATCACATCATGAAGCATTCAAATTTGGTTTTCCCACTTTGAATGATGTTAAGAATTGATCAGTGGGGTTCAATATGATTGTATTTAACAGGTATCTCAGTTAATTCTCACAGGCAAGTTGGGAGTTACTGATATAGTGCTACTACCCTGAGACTTAGGGAGCTTAAAGATCATGGTTCTTTCTAGACCCGTCATTGTTTCCCTTGCAGCAAGTGACCTTTTCTTTTTTTTTTTTTAATGTCGAAGTAGTCCCCACGAATTTGAGTGCCAGGCCATGGGCCCAGTTACCAGAGTTTCCCATTGCAACCAATGAAACTCAGGGCATTCTCTTGCTGAAGTGTCTAATATATCAGGCTTGCAGCCCTGATAATTACAGCTGTCTAAAGAGTAGTTAAGAAGTTCTTAGGAAGTCACAATCTGGGAACAACCGTTTAAAAGTAGAAGCATCTGTTACCATAACCTCCTTAGCAAACACTATAGCCTCCGTTGCTGTGTTTGCCAAATTAATTGGTGTTTGCTACTTTTGTTGTTTAGAGATCTGTCACTTCCCTACCGACACCTCTCCAAGAGTCCTTGCCTCTTAAAAGTTTTTGTTTCTTTTGGGACTAAACATGGAGCAACTGGTATCAGTTCCTCCTCCTTTGCCCATACTGTGGAAATCCTGATGTATTCTGAAGACCATGGAACAGTCATAGATCCTTCAGTATGTCTGAGCCAGCTGACAAAGTTAGGAAACCCCTGGTCTTAAAGGACTTTTTAAAGACCTAATTCCTTAAAAAGGACAAATAGTTACATTACATCATGTCTTTGGGCGTTGGCCTGCTTCCTGTCAAAGTAGGTGTCAAGTAACTATAATAATAATACTTGTAGGGCAACAAATTCTATTTTGTGGACATCTTTAGGTTTAGTGTGAATATTGCTGGTATAGTATTGTGTTTTAATTTAAAAGAATCTTTTCATCAAGTATGCCTGCTAGTCACATGTGTATACATTGGGAATTTAGCCAGGTGATGAATTTTTTCATGGGTGTTTTTTTTTTTTCCTTCCACTCAGATGACAAGATTCTACAGATCATTACAGAACTGATAAAAACAGAGAATCATAATTGAAACTGAAAGTCATGGTCAACTGCTTTAAAAATAACGATGAAGATATGGTCATGAAATGTGAAAATGGACCATTGCATTAAGTATTTCAGTACTTAAAATGTTGGTACTAGCCATAAGTTAAAGGTGGTGGAAAAAAAGCACATACTTTAAAGTGTAATTTTCTAGTTCCTTTTTAATGATAATTGTTTGCAATGTATTTACCACTACATTTACAATAAATCCTTTGGTATCATCGATGCTTCACACATCATTTTGTCCCTATGGGCAAGGCCTGTGTCTATCGTATCTGTCACTTAGGGTCCTGATTCCCTATGTAAACACCTTAGGCTCTACCAGTCCTTCTTATCTGGAGAGTTTAGGCCTTCTTGACCCACAAGAGGAAGTGAGCTCCAAAATCAGTTGTAATTAAATTTCCTTGAAAAGAACAACTTCAGAAATCAGTTATTTGATAACCAAAATAAAAACCTAAGTAAGTATTAATAGATACTACCTGTTCACTGTGCACAAAGATGTAGTGCTAGAGAATAGGCAGGAATGGCTAATACTACTGTTAACCTTGGGATGGACAGCTTACATCATTTCCTCAATCCTAAACTTTGGTATCAGTGCCCTCGAACCGTATGCCTTCGGCTCAGGTCATGGTCCCAGGATCCTGGGATTGAGGCCCACGTCGGACTCCCTGCTCAGCGGGGAGCCTGCTTCTCCCTCTCCCACTCCCCCTGCTTGTCTTCCCTCTCTCGCTGTGTCTCTCTCTGTCAAATAAATAAATAAAATCTTAAAAAAAACAACAAAAAAACTGTGTAGACCAAATGGCAGGAATTGTATCTGAAGGACAAAAGATTAGAGTAGGAATCTAATCCAACCGCTTGACTCTCTTAATAGGTACTCAGTATTTGTTGATGAATGAATAAAAGAAGCTGTAATTTTCACTTTATGTGCAGGTGGAAGTAAAAATAATACTTAGTAGCAATCTGTATTTTAACTTTCTGCCTGCAGTGTGATAACTGAATTGAGAGCAAAGAGTCAAATATGACTGCAGTTTGGAATCACTAGCTAGTGCCATTAATAGAACTGGACATTGTCAGATCTAAGTGGTGGTTTGGGTGCTAGAGGAAGTTCAGTTTGTGACATGGAGAAGGAAATTGTGGAGTCCTGCGGTAGAACTAATGTTTCCCATCACCTGGTGTGTGCAGGCTGGTGCCCAAATGGTTTTTACGTATTGATTTACTCCTCAGAACAACCCTATGAGTAGGTAGCACATTATGCCCATTGTACAAATGAGGAAGCAGGCACAGAGAAGTGAAGTAACTTGCCCAGATCAAACTGGCAGTAAGTGACAGAGGCATGATGGCTCTAAAACCATTTAAAGGGCGCCTGGGTGGCTCAGTTGGTTAAGCGACTGCCTTCGGCTCAGTCCTGGATCCGATCCTGGAGTCCCTGGATCGAGTCCCGCATCGGGCTTCCTGCTCAGCAGGGAGTCGTCTTCTCCCTCTGACCCTCCTGACCCTCCCCCCTCTCATGCTCTCTCTCTCAGTCTCTCTCTCAAATAAATAAATAAAATCTTTAAAAAAATAAAAAAAAAAAACATTTAAATTTCTGAAACGTAACCATACCGTTATTCCTTCGAAATTGTCAAATAGTGGCATCAGGATGAGGGCCATCGGATTAGAGTCTTCTATGGGTTTATCATCGTTAAAGATGTGGGAGTGGAGATAAGCACCAAAGGAGAGAGCAGATGGAAAACAGGTGAGGTTGAAATCTTGCAGAACACCCTATTTCAAAGTCCATTCACTCCTTTCCATCTCCTCAGCCGTCACTCTGACCCAGGTCATTGTCATCTTCCACCTATGTCACTGTGGTAACTACCAAACTATGCTCTCCCCTTCCTATCCCTCTGTAATCTGTTCTTCTCTACAACTCTAAGAATGAGCTTTTTAAATTTTTTTTATTTTTCACATTTTAATTCCAGTATAGTTAACAAAGAGTGTTATATTAGTTCCAGGAGTATACAATATAGTGACTGACCAGCTCTGTACATTACTCAGTGCTCATCATGACAAGTGTAGTCCTTAATCCCTCTCCCCTATATTTCACCCATTCCCTGACCCACCTCCCCTGTGGTAACCATCAGGTTGGTTCTCTACAGTTAAGAATCTGTATTTTGGTTTGTCTCTTTTTTCCCTGGCTCCTTTGATTGGTTCCTTAAATTCCACATGAGTGAAATCTCATGGTATTTTGTCTTTCTCTGAGATATTTCACTCAGCATAATACTCTCCAGTTCTGTCCATGTTGTTGCAAATGGCAGGCTTTCATTCTTTTATGGCTATAAGTAATACCCCAAAATATACATCTATGTCTCACATCTTTGTAAGAATGCTTTTTTGAAAGAGCCAAGATGTCCATCAACAGACGAAAGGATGAAAAAGATGTGGTATTATATACAATGGAATATTATGCAGCCATCAAAAAAAAAAAAACCCCGAAAACGAAATCTTGCCATTTGCAATGACGTGGATGGAACTAGAGGGTATTATGCTAAGTGAAATAAGTCAATCAGAGAAAGACATGTATCATATGATCTCACTGATATGAGGAATTCTTAATCTCAGGAAACAAACTGAGGGTTGCTGGAGTGGTGGGGGTGGGAGGGATGGGGTGGCTAGGTGATAGACATTGGGGAGGGTATGTGCTATGGTGAGCGCTGTGAATTGTGCAAGACTGTTGAATCACAGACCTGTACCTCTGAAACAAATAATACATTAAAAAAAAAAAAAGTAGGAAGGGAAAAATGAAGGGGGGGGAAATCAGAGGGGGAGACGAACCATGAGAGACTATGGGCTCTGAGAAACAAACTGAGGGTTCTGGAGAGGGGGGTGGGGGGATGGGTTAGCCTGGTGATGGGTATTAAGGAGGGCACATATTGAATGGAGCACTGGGTGTTATACGCAAACAATGAATCATGGAACACTACATCAAAAACTAATGATGTAATGAATGGTGACTAACATAATAAAATTAAATTTAAAAAAAAATGCTCTTTTGAAAGATACCTATCACTTAGCTGATTTAAACCCTTTCTGGTCTCCCAGTGCCTTTAAAATAAAAACTCCTAACCATGACCTACAAAGTTCTGTCCTCACTCCACTCCAACCTGCTCTCCTCCTCTTCCAAATTTCTCACAGTGCTCCAGCCACACCAGACTCCTTTTGAATACTGGAAGATTCCAAGTGGCTTTTTAAACATTTGCACATGCTGTTCTCTGCTGTAAAGTACTGCTTGTGTTCGTTACCAAACAGACCTTACCCTGCATCAGTGATGTCTGCAGAGACCACCCTACTGATTTCCTTACTGACCACCCTTCCTGAAGTACATCTCCCCTCTTAATTATTCTCACAACACAGTACTTTTCTCAACACGTAATATCTGCTTTTTTACTTCTCTCACTAGCCCATCTGCTGCACCATGACTGTTTCACTCACGTATACTGAGCACAGTGCCTGGCACATACAGGCATTCAGTCAATGTCTGCTGAATGAATGAATAACGTGTGAGGGAACCGAGAACAAGGAGTTCAACTATGACTGCAGTTTCTTGTGGAAGTCAAGAAAGGAGAGTTTCTGGAAGCAAGAGTATTGTCAACAAGTGTTACGGACTAAGAAAAGACTACCACATCAAGAGATCGAACTTTAGAGAGCAGTTTGAATTAAGGGTGGCAAGGTCCCACAACCACCTCTACATTTGAAGATTGACTAGGACTTGCAGGACTCAGAGGGTATAGTTGATTATAGAGAAAGGATACATAACAGGATGAGCAAAGGAAAAAGACATCACATAGAATTCTGGAGGAACCTACACATAGGCTTCCTACACATGTTTGGTCTTTCTGCCCACAGAAGCCCAGGTGAGACTCAAGAGTCCACAAGTATTTTACTGGAGGCCGGTCATGTAGGCACAAAGACCAAAACCATAACTATAAAAACTTCAGACTCCCAGAAGGAAAGCAGTTATTAAGTGCTCCAAGCGGGCAAAACAGTGTTACCTGAAAAACACGGAACTTTTCAAAAGCCAAGCACTCCAGCTCCAGCCAAGAGCCAACCGTGCAAGCAGGCCTTTCTAAAGATAGCAACCTGAGGCCTGCCATGTTAACTCTCCTACAAACACACAAAGCATAATTTTTAGGGAATGAATATAAATGAAAAGGTCTGTGCACCAAATGAAGAGTACTCTTTACAGACATGATGAAGAAACAAAGCCTGAGGTTGAAGAATGAGATATTTTAGGATGGGAAGGTCCTCAATGGTTTACAGACAAAAGAGAACTAACCAGCAGACAATAAGAATAATACTAACATCAGGGGTACCTGGCTGGCTCAGTCCACAGAGCATGCAACTCTCGATCAAGGGGTCTTGAGTTCAAGCCCAACATTGGATGTGGAGCCTACTTATATTTAATATATGTGTATATATATTTATATAGAATAATATTAGCATCCGAGGGAGGCCAACAATGGACTAAAGAAGAATATTGGGATAAAGCTGGAAAGGCTTTTTGGCTTTCTCAGCAATGAATGCTTAGGGGCTTGAGGAGATGAGCAGATAAAGTTGATAGTGGGTGTTTTTTGCTTTCAAGTGACCATGGGATCTTAGAATGAAAGAGATTGTCTCATTGAATTGTTGGCCAAAAATGCTTACATAGAGGCAAATGGGGCCATAAGAGAGGCCATGGACCAGGAAAATGGAGAGGCTGAGGAATTAGAGGTCAGGATCCAATCCCAATTCATTGTGAATAAAGTAAGGCCGATTAAGGAAGAGAATTTGAGAATTTAAAATCTGAGATGTAATTATTGCAGTAATAAGTAAACCTAATGCTGGTGGATAGCAAAATAAAGATGGTTATCACTGAAGGTAGGTTCAGAAACAGGAGGGCCAACATATCGGTTTATCAGTGGGGATGTAAGAAAAGGATGAAGACTAGGCCAGTGCTTCCATGCTATAGTTTTTGGGGAAAGCAGGAAAGTGCCCCGCAACTTAATAGCCAGCAAAAATGAATGAATGAATAAGTGAATGAATGAATGAGAGGATCATATGAGAAAATGGCATGCTCTTCAGGTAAGAACTTGTTGAATCCTGGTAGTGGGACAGGAATATGCCAACCTCTTATTAAATCCATTCTTACAAGTACAACAGTCTTTATTAGGATTAGCTGGAGGCAAAGGAAACATTAAAGGAAAGCAGATTTCCATTAAAAATTTTTTAAACTGAGCATGATGTGATAAGCACTGACCAATAAAAGCTTTATTATATTCTTGTTTAGTCCTGACAACAATCCTGAGGGGAAATGAGTAATGTATTTCCAATTTACAAAAAAGGAAACTGAGCCTAAGAAGCTAAATTTTCTGAGGTCACTCAGCTAGTGAGGAAAAATGAAAAGACCACTGAAAAATAATCTGAGCAGTGTACTGGCATAAAGATAGACATATATATCTATGGAACAGAACTGAGAGTTCAGAAATAAGCCAACCCATCCATGGAGAGCTGATTTGGGAATGGGAATGGGAAAAAAAACAGTCTTTGCAAGAAATGGTGCTGGGACAAATGGCTATCCACAGGCAAAAGAATTAATTTGTAACTTTATCTTACACCATATACAAAAAACTAACTGCAAGTGCATCATAAAGCTAAAAGTAAAAACACTAGTCCTTCAAAGGACACCATAAGGAAGTAAAAAGACAACCCGTCGAATGGAAGATTTGCAAGTTATATCTCTGATAAGGGATTGTATCTAGAACATAAAAACTCTTACAACTCAACAATAAAAAGACAACCCAATTAAAAAATAAGCAAACTAGGAATAGAAGGAAATCACCACAACATAATAAAGGCCATATATGAAAATCCTACAGCTAACATCATACTAAATGGTGAAATACAAGCTTTTACTCTAAGATCAGGAACAAGCAAGGATGCTCACTCTAACCACTTGTATTCAACATAGTAATGGAAATACTAGCCAGAGCAAACTATGCAAGAAAGAGAAAAGGCATTCAAATCAGAAAAGCAGTAAAATTACCTGTTTGCAGGTGACATGATATTTTATGTAGAAAAAGGAACCCTAAAGATCACACACACACACACACACTTAGAAATAATAATTGAATTTAGCAAAGTTGTAAGATAAAAAATCACCATATAAAAATCAGTTGTATTTCTACACACTTAACAATGAACAATCCAAAAAAAAAAAAATTAAGAAAACAATCCCATTTTCAATGGCATAAAAAATAATGAATTACTTAGGAAAAGTGTAACCAAGGAGGCAGAAGATTTGTATACTAATAACATTGCTAAAATAAATTAAAGATGACGCAAATAAAAGGAAATTAAATGCTCATGGATTGGAAGACTGAATATTGTTAAAATATCTATACTACCCAAAATGGTCTACAGATTTGATGCAATCCCTATAAAAGTCCCAATGGTATTTTTTTTTTTTTACAGAAATAGGAAAAACAATTCTAAAATTTATAATGGAACCACAAATGGCCCTGACTAGTCGAAACAATCTTGAAGAAAAAGAACAAAGCTGAAGGCCTCATACTTCTGATTTCTAAACATTACAAAGCTATGGTCATCAAAACGGTGTGATGCTGGGATACCCAAGACAGACATACAAAGCAACAGAACAGAATAAAGGGCACAGAAGGAAATCCACACTTATAGGGTCAAATGATCTTCAAAAAGTGTGCCAAAACTAAATAGGGAGAGGATAGTCTCTTCAACAGAAGTTATTGGGAAAATTGGATATCCATATGCAAAAGGATGAAACTGCACTCCTATCTTCCACCACACATAACAATCAACTAAAAATAGATTAAAGACAGAATAAGATCTAAAACTGTAAAACTCCTCAAGAAAACTAGGGGGAAAGCTTCAAAACACAGGTAATGGAGATGATTCACTGGATAGGACGCTAAAAACACAGGCAAGAAAGCAAAGATACAGAGTAGGACTACATCAAATTTTAAAAGTTTCTGTATAGCAAAGAAAACAATCAAAAGAGATAAAAGGCAACCTATGGTATGGGAGACAATATTTGCAAGCCATGTATCTGACAAGGGGTTAATCTCCAAAACCAGTAAATACTCCTACAACTCAGTAACAAACCCCAAATAACCTGATTTTAAAAATGAGCAAAGGACTTGAATAGACATTTCTCCAAAGAAGACAAAAATTGGCCAACAGGTATATGAAAAGATGATCAACATCACTAACCATCAGGGAAATGTGAATCAAAACCATAATGAGGTATTACCTCACACCCGTTAGGGTGGCCATTATTTAAACAAACAAACAAACAAACAAAAAATACAGAAAATTACCACTGTGAGCAAGGATGCAGAGAAATTGCAAACTCTGCACTGACGGTGGGAATGTAAAATGGTGCAGATGCCAGGGAAAACAGTATGGAGCTTTCTTAAAAAATTAGAAGTAGAACTACCATATTATGTACCATCAATCCCACTTCTGGATATTTATTCAGAAGAATTGGACTCTGGATCTCAAAGAGATACTTGTACTCATGTTTACTGCAGCATTATTCACAGCAACCAAGAAGTAGAAACAACCAAGATGTTCACTGACAGATGAATGGATAAAGAAAAGGTGGTAAATGCACACCATGTATTATTTTTCAGCTTTTATTTTTTATTTATTTATTTATTTTTTATTTATTTGAGAGAGAGAGAATGAGAGAGAGCACATGAGAGGGGGGAGGGTCAGAGGGAGAAGAAGACTCCCTGCAGAGCAGGGAGCCCGATGCGGGACTTGATCCAGGGACTCCAGGATCATGACCTGAGCCGAAGGCAGTCGCTTAACCAACTGAGCCACCCAGGCGCCCATTTTTCAGCTTTTAAAATGAAGGAAATCCTGCAATATGTGACAACATGAATAAAGAATGAGGGCTTTAGGCTAAGTGAAATAAGCCAGTCACAGAAGGACAAACACTACATGATTCCCCTTACAAGAGGTATCTAAAGTAGTCAACTGACAGAAACAGAATGTAGAGTGGTGGTTGTCAGGGGCTGGGAGGAGGGAATGAGGAGATGCTGTTCAATGGTATAGAGTTTCAATCACATAACAGGAAAAAGCTCTACAGTCTGCTATACAGCACTGTACTTATAGTATGGTTCATACTGTATGTGTGTACTTAAACTTTATTAAGAGGGTATATCTCCTCTGTGTGTGTGGTTTTTTTTTTACCACAATAAAGAAAACAAAGGATTTGAGTAGATTTTTCTCCACAGAAGATAAACAAATGGCTAATAAGCCCGTGAAAAGATGTTTAAGGGTGTTAATAGAGAAATTCAAATCAAACCCATACTGAGATACTTCCTCGCCACTACTAAGATAACTATAAAAAGCAGACAGTATCGGGCGCCTGGGTGGCTCAGTCGTTAAGCATCTGCCTTTGGCTCAGGTCATGATCCCAGGGTCCTGGGATGGAGCCCCACATCGGGCTCCCTGCTCGGCGGGAAGCCTGCTTCTCCCTCTCCCACTCCCCCTGCTGTGTTCCCTCTCTCGCTGTGTCTCTCTCTGTCAAATAAATAAATAAAACCTTTAAAAAAAAAGCAGACAGTATCAAGTGTTGGAGAGAATCTGGAGAAAATGAACCTCTCATACATTGCTGGGGGAATATAAAAATCATGCAGCCACTTTGGAAAACAGTTTGGCAGTTCCTCAAAAAGTTAAACGGAGAGTTAACATATGACCCAACAGCAATTCCATTTCTAACTATATACCCAAGAGAAATAAACACCTATGTCCACACAAAAAGCTGTACATGACCCCAAACAGCCAAAGCAATCCTGAGAAAGAAGAATAAAGTGGGAAATATCAAGCTCTCAGGTTTCAAACTATATTACAAACCTATAGCGATCAAAGCAGTTTGGTACTGGCAAGAGAACAGACTTATAGATCAAAGGAATAGAATAGAGAGCCCAGAAATAAACCTACACTTACCAGGTCAATTAATCTATGAGAAAAGAGGCAAGAATATACAATGGGGAAAAGACAGTCTTTTCAGTAAATGGTTTTGAGATTACCAAACATGCAAAAGAATGAAAAGGGACCACTATCTTACACCATACACAGAAACGCATTCAAGATGGATTAAAGACTTGAATATAAGACCTGAAACCAGGGGTGCCTGGGTGGCTCGGTCATTAAGCGTCTGCCTTCGGCTCAGGTCATGATCCCAGGGTCCTGGAATCAAGCCCCACATCAGGCTCCCTGCTCAGCAGGAAGCCTGCTTCTCCCTCTCCCACTCCCCCTGCTTGTGTTCCCTCTCCCACTGTGTCTCTCTCTGTCAAATAAATAAAATCTTTAAAAAAAGACCTGAAACCATAAAACTGCTAGAAAAAACACAGGCAGTAAGCTTTTTGCCATTAGTCTCAGCAATATTTTTTTTGGACAGTCCCTCCAGGCAAGGGAAACAAAAGCTAAAATAAACAAACAAGATTACATCAAATGAAAAATCTTTTGAACAATGAAGGAAACCAATAACAACAAAAAAACCCATTGAATGAGAGAAGATACTGGCAAATCATACATCTGATAAGGGGTTAGTATCCAAACAATCAAACAATTATAAAACGGGCAGTGGACTTGAATAGACGTTTTTCCAAAAACAGACATCCAGATGGCCAGCAGACACATGAAAAGATGCTCAACATACTAGTCACCACAGAAGTGCACAAGAAGAACCACAACGAGGTATCAGCTCACACCTATCAGATTGGCTATTATCAAACAGTTAAAAAATAACAACTGTTGGCAAGGATACAGAGAAAAGGGAACACTCATACACTGCTGATGGAAATGGAAGTTGGTGTAGCCAGTAGGTAAAACAGTATGGAGGGTCCTCAAAAATTACAACCATGATATGATCCAGCAATTCCACATCTGGGTATTTATCTGAAGAAAATGAAAACACCCATTTGAAGAGATATATGCATCCCTCTGTTCACTGCAGCATTATTTACAAAAGCCAAGATATAGAAGCAACCTAAGTGTCCATCACGAGAGGAATGGACAAAGAACATGTGGTATGTATATACACAATGGAATACTCACAGCCACAAAAAAAGAATGAGATCTTGCCGTTCATGACAACATGGATAGACCTAGAGGGTATTATGCTAAGTGAAATAAGCCAGACAGAGGAAGACAAATACAACAGGATTTCAATTACATGTAGAGTCTAAAAAAACAAAACAGAAACAAACGCACAGATATAGGAAACAAACTGTTGGTTACCATAAGAAGAAGGAGTTGGGAGGGCAAGTGAAATAGGGGAGGAGGATTAAGAGGTAAAAACTTATGGTTATAAATGTCAAGGAAATGCAATGTACAGCATAGGGAATACAGTCAATAATATTGTAACAAGTCTGTACAGTGACATGATAACTATACTTATTCACGGGGTCATTTCATAATGTATAAAAATATCAAGTCACTATGATAAACACCTGAAACTAGTAAGATACTGTGTATCAATTATACTTCAATTTTTAAAAAAAACCCTGTATATGTATATTCACAACAGCATTATTCACAAAAGCCAAAAAGTGGAAACAATTCATGTCTATCAGGTGATCAATGAATTTTTAAAAAATTTGTCAATATGCTGCATCAATACAATGGAATATGATTTGGCCATAAAAAGGAACAGGGTCCTAAATGCATGCTAAAACATGGATGAACCATAGAAACACCCTAAATGAAAGAAGTCTGTCACAAAAGATCACCTATGATTGATTCTATTTGTATAAAATGCCCAGAATAGGCAAATTTATAAAGACAGAAAGTTCATTAGTGGTTTCCAGAGGCTGGGTATAAAGGGGAATGGTGTTTCTTTCCAGGGAAATGCAAATGTTCCACAATTAGATTGTGATGGAAGTTACACAACTCTAAAAACCACTGAATCATACACTTCAACAGGGTGAATTTGTATGTTTTATTCAATATGGGTTTTGCATTTATGTACAATTTGTTTCATATTAAGGAAGAATAAGTAACAGTGGTAAGGGATGAATTAAAGATAGAAAAAAGGCAAGAAGATTCGTCAGAAAGCAACTACACTGCCATTCTTTCAATACACACTTCCTGGGCACTCAGTACCAGGCACCGAGCCATCAAAGTGTTGAGCATATTTACAGAGCGTTTCCATGGACTGTGGCAGGTCTTAGCCATAGAGCAGTGGAAAAAAAGGACAAAAATCTCTTCCATTAGGGATTCTGGGAGAGGGAGATGGATGATAAACCAGTCAGACCAACAGCATGTCAGCTGATATGGGCAGAGAAGAGACAGGAGTGCAGTGGTGGGGAGTAGAAAGGAAGGATTTCCGTTTTAAATAGCGTGGTCAGGGAAGCCTTCCTGAGATGGCCACAGAGCAAAGCCTTGAAAAAGGGGAGAGAACTAGCCACGAAGACATGGTTGATGAGAAGTCCAAGTAGAGGAAACTTCTAGGGCAAGAAAATGGGCTGGTGGAGTCAAGGGTCTGTAAGTCAGCCAGTGGGGCTGGAATTGAGAGATCAAGGGAGAGAGCGTTAGGAGACCTCAGGGGTCAGGCTGGCCCCATCACATGGGGCCTCGCATGCCACTATAAGGATTTTGGCTTTTCTTTTAAGTGAAGTGAGGAGCCACTAGCAGGTTCTGAGCAAGAGAGTAAAATAATCTGACTTGGAAATTAGAAGGACCACACAGGCCACTGTGTAGAATAAATTGCAAGGGACAAGGGAGAAACTGGAAGACTCTTCAGGAGGCTACTGAAATCAGAGATGGTGGCAGCCCTGGATATGGCGAATAACAATGATTCTAGAAGATATGGGTGATGGAATGTGCTCAAGGCTTGGCTGTGAGGTATGAAACACAGAGACAATTCAAGGATGGTTGTGGACAGAGCAGGTTTGGGAGTGAAAAATCTGGAGTCCTGGCACTGCCCTATTATTCTCAAAAGAATCCAAGCCAAAAAGTGCCCAGCAAACAGCTAACAGAATGATTGGGGTTTGCAAAGGGAGAGGTAAAAGTTGAACAAGAACTAGGACATTGAGAAGAAGGCTAGAAACACACTCCGAACAAGGAAATGTTGGTATGAATTTTAAAAAGGTTGTCCGAGAAGCATCTAGCTCTGAGTGATCACAGGTATCTTTGGTCTTCACCCACCAGTAGAAAATTATCCCGTGACCAGGGCGCCTGGGTGGCTCAGTTGGTTAAGCGACTGCCTTCGGCTCAGGTCATGATCCTGGAGTCCCGGGATCGAGTCCCGCATCGGGCTCCCTGCTCAGCAGGGAGTCTGCTTCTCCCTCTGACCCTCCCCGCTCTCATGCTCTCTGTCTCTCATTCTCTCTGTCTCAAATAAATAAATAAAATCTTTAAAAAAAAAAAAAATTATCCCGTGACCAAAAATGAAGCCACGTGATCCTAATCTGACAATGCTGAGGGTGTCGACTGAGGGTACAAGCTCAGAGTCCTCCACCTTAAGTTCCCCACACAGCCAACAGCATGTGTTTGCAAAAAAAAAAAAAGTCACAGAAACTTTTTTCTTCCACAACTTCAATCTTCTGTTAACATTCCCAAAAGGAAAAGGTGAGGTGATACTCCTTACAGAACATTTAATGACAAGAATAGTACTGAAGGTCTATTAAAGAGGAGAGCATGGAAAGTGAAGAAGGTAAACCTCCAACCCGCCCCAGAGTGTAACTGGCTCACCAGAACTAGAACGCACCGCTGTACTATCTTGCTCCTTCTGAGTCAATGCCTCCCACCCGGCCCCAGAGGGCACCACGACTCTGAGTTCTATTGCTTTCAGTTTTGCCTTTTAACTCAAGTGTTGAAATCTTTTTAGGTGTGGAGTTAAGTCTACCATCTTGCTATTTGTTTTCTAGCTGTCCTTTAAGCTCTTGGTTCCTTTTCCCATTCTATTCTGATTTCGATTGCATTAATCAAGGATTGTTCTTGTTCCATTTATCTACTCTATTAACCTAAACTGTTTTGTATTCTTCTAGTGATTACCCTAAGCAGCATAGTGCACTAAAATTCTACACTGATAAAAAAGTTCTGTATCAGGTGCATGGGTGGCTCAGTCGTTAAGCATTTGCCTTGGGCTCAGGTCATGATCCCAGGGTCCTGGGATCGAGCCCTGCATCGGGCTCCCTGCTCAGCTGGAAGCCTGCTTCTCCCTCTCCCACTCCCCCTGCTTGTGTTCCCTCTCTCGCTGTGTCTCTCTCTGTCAAATAAACAAAATCTTTTTAAAAAAAAAAAAAAAAATGTTCTGTATCTGCTGTCTCCAATGTGGTAGCCGCTAGCTACATGTGGTTATTGAGCACTTGAATGTGGCTAATGTGACTAACGTGAACTACATTTTTACTTCTATGTAATTTTAATTAATTTAAATATAAATAGCTACAGATGACTAGTAGCTACTATACTGGACAACACATCTCTAGATATTAAGTATGCATCCTCACCCTCCTACATTCTATCTTAAACTATAACACCGCTTCCTGAGCAATACATGATTATTGTTTATTAATATTAATTATTAACCATGTTTTCTATTTTCTGAATATTGTGATGTTTTGACAACTTAAAACCCTTGTCAACCAAGGAGAGAGTGCACCTCCCAAGGCTGGCCAATTCTTGGCCATAGAAAGGGGCTTAGCCGGATCACCCCTTTCATATGCAAATAAACCAATCCTGAGTTTATACCAAGGACCCCTTTTATCTAACTCTCACACATCAAGCTAAATGTCCTCTGTCCTAAATCATCCCAGGGGTCAGGTACCAGGCAACTGGAGACCACCCCTATAGCCCATCGCCCCCTGGAATTATTCAAAGGAGCCAACTCTAAACTGTTTACTTGGCCCTGCCTTGCCTTTCCCATGGAAACCCCAATAAAGTCTCTGACCTAGGCTTTCCCCTCATTCCTGCTTCTGCCTCCTGACAGAAACCTGGTGCTCCCCATGTGGACTTGCATGGCATGCTGTGTCCCTTTCTCTCAGGAAATGTAATAAATCTTCCAATGGCACCGGACTCTCTGTGTGGTCTCTCAGTTACCTCCATAAATTAAAATCCCATGGTTGCAAATAAGACAATATTTGCAACATTTAACTTTATTTTACTCTCTCACACCCTTTGTGTTAAATATGTTCTCACGTATTTCACTTCTACATCCATAATAAACACCAAAACATTATTATTACAATTGCTAATATTTTTTATAGTACAGTGCTGCTGATGAATTCCCTCTGCTTTGGGCTGAAAACATCTTTATTTCACCTTCACTTTTTTAGTGGTATCTTCAACAGGATATAGAATTCTAGGTTTGCAATTTTTGCTTTTTCTTTCAGCACTTTGAAGATGCCATTCCATTGTACTTTGGCTTTCATGAGTTCTACTAAAAAGTCAGCCAAAATCTTATTCTTGCTCTTTTGAAGGGTAATATGTCTTCCATTCCCACACATAGATTTCTTTTTTTTTTTTTTAAAGATTTTATTTATTTTTTAGAGAGCGAGCGAGAGAGAAACAGCATGAGAGGGGAGAGGGTCAGAGGGAGAAGCAGGCTCCCCGCTGAGCTGGGAGCCCGACGTAGGACTCGATCCCAGGACCCCGGGATCATGACCTGAGCTGAAGGCAGACGCTCAACCATCTGAGCCACCCAGGCGCCCCCCACACATAGATTTCTACTTTTATGATTTTTCTCTTGATTGTTGGACATAAGCAGTGTGACTATGATGTGCTTAGAGTTGTTTGTTGTTGTTATTAACACATACAGATCCTCCTTGAGGTTCACTGAGCTTCTGGAACCTGTTAACTTTTTCTATCAGTTTGGTAACTTCTCAAGCATCATCTCTATAAGTAATGCCTCATAACCATTCTCTCTCTCCTCTCCTCCTAGAATCCCAACTTCACTTATGTTATGACGTAGTAAAGACATTAGGGTTCGAAGCCGACGGCCAAGAAAGAATTCTTGAGATGTCTGTGGTGCAAAAAGGTGATTTTATTAAAGCACGGGGACAGGACCCGTGAACAGAAGGAGCTTCACCGGGGTCATGAGGAATGGCCCATTATATACCCTCAAGTTGGGAGGGGGTTAGGGATAGCGTAAGTCTCTAAGGAATTTTGGAAGCAAGGTTTCCAGGACCTTGAGAGGGCTAGCTATTGTTGGGAACAGATCATTTATTACTGTCCAATAAAACCTTAGTCATGAGACCCTTCAGATGTATATCAGTGGGCCATATGTTTGGGGGATGATTGTCAACACATATCTTGGGGGTTTAGAGTTAAAGGAAGTTTCCAAAGGAATTTTTATACGTTAAAGTGGACTTACAGGATCCAGGTTGGGTGGGGGTGGGGGGGGGGAAGGCAGGGGTCAGGCTAGGATTGCCTTTTGCCCTTAGCAAAGTATTAACATTGAGGCAGATGAGTCCCTAGAGAAATGTCTCTCTGCTTGTTTCAAGGACTTGTCAATGGGCTCTAGGTAGTAAGGAAATTTAATAATTTTTCTTCTGCCTTTGTTTCCCACATCATGTTAGACTCTCTGTACCCTACATGTTATTTTATGTTCTGTGCTTCCCCCTGTCAATATTTTTTATCTGTGATTCAGTTTGGGTAGTTTCTAATGAACTGTCTCCAAGCTCACTAATCTTTTTTTTTTTTTAAGATTTTATTTATTTATTTGACAGAGAGAGAGAGATAGCAAGAGCAAGAACACAAGCAGGGGAAGTGGGAGAGGGAGAAGCAGGCCTCCTGCCAAGCAAGGAGCCAGATGCGGGGCTCGATCCCAGGAACCCGGGATCATGACCTGAGCCGAAGGCAGATGCTTAACGACTGAGCCACCCAGGCACCTCTAATCCTATCTTTTCTTATATTCCAACTGCTGTTAAAGTCATTCAATTACTGTAGTTTTAGATATTTTTCAATTATAATATGCTCATTTTATTTTTATAGATTCCAACTGTCTGATAAAATTTTTTTTAAAGATTTATTTATTATTTATTTATTTAAAGATTTATTATTCATTTAAGTAAAATGAAGAGAGAGAGAGAAAGAGAGCACAAGCAGAGGGAGAAGCAGACACCCCGCTAACAGGGAACCCCATACAGGGCTCAATCCTAGGTCTCTGGGATCATGACCCAAGCCAAAGGCAGACGCTTAACCAACTGAGCCACCCAGGCACCCCCAAAAAGTTTTTTTTAAGAGAGAGCACATGAGCGGGCAGGGAGGGGCAGAGGGAGCAGGAGAGAATCCCAAGCAGACTCCAGGCTGAGCAGGGAGCCTGACCCAGCATGTGATCTCATGATCCGGAGATCATGACCTAAGCTGAAACCAAGAGTTGGATGCTTAACCGATTGAGCCACCCAGGTGCCCCCCAAAAATTCTCTTTTGCCCATTTTATTCATTCCTCTGTTTTCCTTAGCAAACTTAAGATAATTATCTTTTAAAAAAATATTTTCTTTCTTTGCTTATTTTTAGAGAAAGCATGAGTCAGGGGAGGAGCAGAGGAAGAGGAAAGAGAGAATCTCAAGCAGACTCTGTGCTGAATGCAGAGCTCGACACAGGGCTTGATCTCATGACCCTGAGATCACGACCTGAGCCAAAATCAAGACTCAGATGCTTAACTGACTAAACCACCCAAGCGCCCCTAAAATAATTATTTTAAAGTCCTTGTCTACTAACTCCAATAACTAGTTCACCTGTAGATGAATCTGTTCCTACTATCTCCTTCAAGTATCTGACCAAAGCAAAACTGTGATGAGATGCTGGGAAGAGGTGACTCCTCTGGGAGAATCATAATGAATTACCCAAATGAAAAAGAAGATGAATACACTAAGAAAGATGTGACCTTTCACTGGGACCTGGGGTGAGAAAATTGTATTTTTTGTCCAAGAAACCAGAACCTGATGAGAAATCCACCAGGGAGGCAAGAATTTGAAACAAAAACAGATAAAGTGGGGTGTCTGGCTGGCACAGTTGGCAGAGCACAGAACTCTTGATCTTGGCATCATGAGTTCAAGCCCCACACTGGGTATAGAAATCAGTTAAAATAAATAAATTTCAAAAAACCCCCAAAACAGATAAAGTATTTTCAGCTGACTCACCTAAGAGGCACATTCCAGTGAAGAGAGCCCTGTCAAACATGCCACTTGGACACTAGGGAGACCAATCTAGTGTAAAGCTAGACTCACAGGTGCAGAAGACAACTTCACCGAAGTGCCAACCTTAAGAACTAGCTAGGAAGTATGCTTTAGTTTGGACAAACTAACTGAGACTAAGAAAAACAGGGCCAGGATAGGGGCAGGGCTTATGGGATGATAGCCTTAAGAACTTCTAGAAGGGATGAAGAAAGAGATTTTAAAATTAGGTTTGGGCAGCCTGAAGCTCAGGTTAAGAATCTCTGAGAACATACAGAAAAGGAATTGCTATATAATTGTGGTAATGAGTAGGGTACCTGCCTAACCAGTGAAATTCATTCTAGCAGAGAGACCTCAAATGACTAGGATACTTGATCTAGGGACAGTGAGGCCAGAACAAAGTCAAACTAGCTATTAGTAGAACTCTAGCCTAGAATTTTTTATTTTATTTTATTTTATTCTTATGTTAATCCCCATACATTACATCATTAGTTTTAGATGAAGTGTTCCATGATTCATTGTTTGTGCATAACACCCAGTGCTCCATGCAGAATGTGCCCTCCTCAATACCCACCACCAGGCTAACCCATCCTCCCACCACCCCTCCCCTCTAGAACCCTCAGTTTGTTTTTCAGAGTCCATCGTCTCTCATGGTTCGTCTACCCCTCCGATTTCCCCCGCTTCATTCTTCCCCTCCCGCTACCTTCTTCTTCTTTTTTTTTTTTTTAACATATATTGCATTATTTGTTTCAGAGGTACAGATCTGAGATTCAACAGTCTTGCACAATTCACAGCGCTTACCAGAGCACATACCCTCCCCAATGTCTATCACCCAGCCACCCCATCCCTCCAACCCCCCACCACTCCAGCAACCCTCAGTTTGTTTTCTGAGATTAAGAATTCCTCATATCAGTGAGATCATATGATACGTGTCTTTCTCTGTTTGACTTATTTCACTCAACATATACCCTCCAGTTCCATCCACGTCGTTGCAAATGGCAAGATCTCATTCCTTTTGATGGCTGCATAATATTCCATTGTATATATATACCACCTCTTCTTTATCCATTCATCTGTCGATGGACATCTTGGCTCTTTCCACAGTTTGGCTATTGTGGACATTGCTTCTAGCCTAGAATTTATAAAAAAAAAGCATCAGTGCCTAGTAAAAGCATGTGTTCCCAGTTTTCAAATAGCGGTTCTTTGGACATTTCTTTTTTCACTCTGTTACTGAGAAAAGCTGCTTGTAAAAGAGCTTAGCCTAGCCTCCAGAAAACAAAAGAGAAAAGGTGAGTGAGGTAGCTGTGGCCCAAAGTGCAGTGCCCAGACTGTGTGTGAAGCGAAGGCCAGAAAGAATCAGGGCTGGCTGCGCATGTTGATCCACTATGTTTTCTCTTTCCTAACCCACTTTGGTAAACCAAAAGGTTGTACTGATTTTGACTTAGAACCAGTCATTTTAAGATAAAGAATTCTAAGTCAAACTGCCTGCACTCTTCCAAAATGCCAGAGAGGGGATAATTTATTTTTATCACCTACTTAATTGCTATGTAGAAGACAGAATTTGGAGACTGGTGGGGATACACATGCACAATGTATATTTAATTGCACAATGGAATTATTAATTTGCTTCAAACCACCGTCTGCTGAAAGTTACTATAAGCAAGTCTTATTCAGCTTGGTTGTGCGTGCCCTCTCTCCTCCCCACCTGGCTATATATATATATGTATATATATATATATATATGTTGTGTGTTTAAATATAAACATAGGTACCGAAAGAGTACATACCACAATGTTAGTGTTTCCTATTTTAAAAACAGGAAATTTTTTTCTCTATTTCTCTAAAATATTCTCTAAAATTCTCTATTCAATATAAAAAATTTCTATTTGGGGGCTCCTGGGTGGCTCAGTCGGTTAAGCAGCTGACTCTTAATTTCTGCTCAGGTCACAATCTCAGGATCCTGAGAAAGAAACCTGTGTCTCGGGCTCTGCGCTCAGTGGGAAATCTGCTTGAGGATTCTCTCTCTCCCTCTTCCTCTGTCCCTCCCCTTGTCGCCCTCTCTTGATCTCTCAAAAATAAATAAATAAATCTTAAAAAAAAATTTTTTTTCTAATTTTATTGGAACAAACTGGGATTAATTTTCTAATCAGGAATATACAATAAATGTCACTGATGAAAAAGTCAATGGGCTAGGCGCAGGGTAGACACTGAATGAACACTGATTGATGAAATGTATTCTTACAGTGAGTATTCTGATTGCTATTTTGGAACAAGGGGTGCATTCGACTGTCATTGCTCTTCCCAGAAGGACTACGTATTTTAGAGTGATTGTACATCACCAAAGTAAGTCAGGCACATTCTCTAAATGTTTAACTTTGGTGAAAATATTTTTCACAGTTCCCTGTTAAAATTGTTTTGTGCATTTCACCGAAAATAAAACCTGCAATTGGTCTTTGAGTTAAAAGTTAATGTTACAATCTAGAATACAGAAGAGCACAAAGTCTGGAACAAAACAGATGCTTCCTAAGTGGTTCACACATATATTCCTCCAAGCTGAAAGAGAAACAGCAGATATAATAGTAATACAGAAATGTGGGTTATAATGCTGAGGAAAACTGAACAGTTGTCCGTCTCTCCCAAGTACCAGGGAACATTGTTCCTGAAGGATACAACTTTACCATCCAGACTTGCCACATGGAAAGAAAAAAAAGAAAAAAAAAATCCAGCCACAGCATCCATTCATTTCAAATCTACATAGCTGAACACTCCTAGAGAGTGGATCCTGCCTCTCAACAGGGCAACCTACCCTGCTACTTGCTAAGAGCTTTTGTTAACTGCAGGCCCTTGGTGTCTTTTCTCATAAATTCTAAGAAACATATGACTAGGCAGCCCTCAACAGCTGCTCTGTTTTGATCCGCACCCTGTGATTTGACATTCAAGCAGGTGCATTACGTACTGTGCCCTTCAGCTTTTCCCTTTGTTGTTTTTCAATAGGACCAGCTTTGCTTTACATTTGGGACGGGGTTATTTTACCATAGTCTGAAGATACTAATGGCTGCCCTCTTTGTTTCCTGTGTGGTAGAGAAAGAAAAGACAGGGTAGATCTCCCCTGTTTAACAGAGAAGCCTGAGGTTATTATGACAGAGGATGCCCCACGGGGGCATAAGAAGACCTTTCTGCAGGCTGCAGCCTCATCATTTAAAATAATAAAAGCAACAACAACAAACACAGAGATGTAGGAGATTTATCTTTCATTTGGTTGGGAAAAATGCATTGTGTACAGTGGGGCTACCTCGCTCACTTCTTCACAAATCACCTCAGGAAAACTACGTTAGGAGCATTTAACTATTATAATCTAAACCTTTGTAGGAGTCCCTCCCCACCAGAAAATACTGCTCCCCAAACAATGATATATCAATGTAAGCAGTATTATGAGAAATCCCGCTTAGGGAATGGATTTGCACAACAATAAAAGAAAAAGACTTATTTTCACTTGTGAACACAAGCAGTACAGGGGAACAGCTCTTCAAAGGGGCATTCCTGACCATCCAATTTAAAGTCCCCATCCATCCACACTCTAGGCCTGCACACACAAATCTCTGTGCAGAACTTACTATGTATGGTCTGAAAACGTTTATATTTTGTTTACTGTTTTGTGTTCAGCCTCTCCCCTCCCCATTCCATGCAAGCAGGGGCCTTGTGTGTCCTTCCCTCTGCTGCGAACCTAGAGCGAGGCCCAGCACTCAGAAGGCACCTGGCTGTGGAAGAACAGAGACAGACAACTACATTATCTCCGTACAGTTATAGTCTAGTAACAGGAGATCTTTTTTAGAAATCTTCCATTGCTGGTTTGTCTTAGATTTACTACTTCATTTGATATTATGTTCACACCAAGAACGGGAGGTGGAACGAAAGCTGAATTTATTTTTTTTAAGATTTATTCGAGAGAGCGAGCTAGTACAGGGGGAGGGGAGGGACAGAGGGAGTGAGAGAAACCCAAGCAGACTCCCCGCTGACTGGGGAGCATGACAGGGGGCTCCATCTCACAACCTGGAGATCAGGACCTGAGCCAAAATCAAGAGTCAGATGCTTAACCGACTGAGCCACCCAAGTGCCTGGAAAGCTGAACTTTTGAACAGCCTATCAGTCACTACTTAAGTACAAAGCCACCAGTTTCCCTCACTCTTCAGGCCCCTCTGCTTTCTGAGACCTTCTCTGCACTCCCAGCAAGGCTACCAGATAACCGAACTTGCCCTCTCCAGACAACTGAAACTTGTGCTCTTTGTGAGAAACTGTCACTTTCTCATGTAATCATCTCCCAAGAGGAGGCTGGTTCATAGAAATTAGACATAGTCTGTGGTCATCACACTCCAAATGGCTTCACACTTCCTTTAGCCTCGAAGCCGTACTTCTTTTCCCCACTCCCAATTCTAGCTCAGCTTGTACCTCCTGGCACATACTCGGGGCAGGGAAGTCTGCCTGCCTTGCGAAACTACACCACAGAGCCTCCAAGGTTTTTCTAAGAAAGTTCAACCAGCTCTATCCCCTCAGCTTTACTCTCCTCTCTAAGCAGTGGCCCAAGGGTGGACTCAAAGCCTTTTCTTGGTTCTCTCTTAACATTTAGGAAACACAGAACAGCATAGGGATGAATGTCCAGACTAGAATCACAGCCTTGGGTTTAAGTCCTAGTTTTCCACTTACTAGCTGTGTATTTTTTTTTTTTAAGATATTTTTATTTACTCATTTGAGACACAGAGATACAGAGAGAGAGAGAGAGAGAGAGGGAGAGAGCATGAGCAGGGAGAGAGGCAGAGGGAGAGGGAGAAGCAGGCTCCCCGCTGAGCAGGAAGCCCGATGCGGGGCTCGATGATGCGGGGCTCGATGCGGGGCTCGATCCCAGGACGCTGGGATCATGACCTGAGCCGAAGGCAGACGCTTAACCATCTGAGCCACCCAGGCGCCCCTAGCTGTGTATTTTCAAGCAAGCTCCTTATCCTTGCTGAAGATTCTCTCATTTTGTAAAATGGGGACAATAACTGTGCCTATCTCACATGGTTGAGGTGATGGTTAAATGCTACAATAAATAAAAGTGCACCGTAACAAAGCATAAGAAGTCTTACGACATATGACTGCTAGCAATAACAAGGCCCTATGTGATCTGGCCCCATTACCTCTCTGACGTCATCAGCTGCTCTCCTTTTCACTCCTACTCCAGCCACACTGGCCTCCTTGCTCTTCCTCCACAGGGCAGACCTGTTCATGCCTCAGGGCCTTTGCACTGCTATTTTGTCTGGCTAGGATGCTTTTCCCCCAGATGCCCATATGGCCAACTCCCCCACCTCCTCGAGTTCTCTGCCCCAATCTTCTCTGTGAGCTTTATCTGACCAACATATTAAATAACGCAGCCTGCCTCCGGCACTCCCAGCGTCCCAGTCCCTCTATCCTCTCTCTCCCTGCACTGCCACACCCCAGAGAAGCTCTGCGAAGACAGGGCCGTTTGTTCTGTTCACTGATATAATCCAACTTCCAAAACAACAGATCAGATCCTGTCCTATTCCAACCACTCCATCTGATGTCCACATGTAATAGCAATCACCATTTTTCAGGACTTACCGGGGTTCCTTGTTTTCTAGCTTTCAACCCTCTGCATATGAAAAATGCTATTTTTAAAAAGAGGTAACACATACATAGAGTTCAAAATTCAAAAAGTCAATGAAAGTACAATAGGAAGTCCCTCCCTCTCTATTTCTGTCTCCCACATCTTCTTCCCAATGGCAACCTGTTACCAGTTTCTTGCCTATCTTTCCAGGGAGATTCTATGCATATATAAGGATATATGTATGTAGTATGTATTCTTTTTTTTTTTACACAGTGACAACATATTTGACATAGTGCTTTGCACCTCGCTTTATTTTGTTTAGCACGGTATTTTGAAAATCCTTCCACATCAGTCCATAAACATCTGCCTCATTCTTTTTAGTGGCCACATAATATTCTGTTTTAGATGCCCTTTTTTTAGGACAATCCATGTTTTGCTTTTAATATGGCTACTGTGATAAATACCTTTTTATAAAGTAAATTTGCATTGATACGGAATAATTATCCAGGATTAGAAATGCTGAGTTAAAGATTATGTTCATTTTAAATGTTTATAAATCTTGCCAAATTATCTTCCAAAACAGCTGTACCAACTTACACTGTCACCAAAAACACAGGAGGCCTATTTCCCTGCATCCTCTTATCAAAAGTATGAACTTTTATCAATCAGATTACGTACAAGATAGTATCTCATGATAGTTTTAGCTTGCATTTTTGTTTTGAGTTCTCATTATTATGAGAACTGCTCCCTCCTGACACCCCTGATCTACATGGGCAATTCTACCACCTAAAGGGAAAGCAGCAAAGAGAGCATTAGGCTATCATCATGGTTTGAAGAAATTCTTTCAAGGCTCACTGAAACAGGTCACTTAGTCTCCCATATTTCAGAAGAGCTGGGGACTGGACTGGCCTCAGGCATAATGCTACTGTGCTTACTACTCTTTGACTTCTTCTCAATGTCCAATTCTGATCATATATGTATGTCGATCCGCAAAATTAGAGCAGGTACTATTTTAGCCACACTGGTTAGCAGAAAGACACATACCTTAGCTAGAGAAAAACATAATTGGAGCAGTAGCTAACTCATACTGAGCACGCATGCATACACTATGTGCCTTATTTAATCCTCACAGTTTTACAGGAGACTCTTATCACCCCATTTTTTTAACAGCTAGGGAAACAGAGGAATAAAAAAACTGAGTAACTTGCCCAAGTTTGCAGAGCTTGTGTGCTGCAGAGCTGGGATGAGGATCCAGGAGGTGACTCCAGAGCGGAAGCTCATCACCACTACATGGTACCACCTGTGCCAGACAGAATGCCACTGGTGGGTGTGAGTCGGGAGAAAAAGCACATGTGTGCATGAGGGAAGCAGCAATGCACTTGAGTGTGTGCACTGAGCTCTTGGTGAACTGGCAAGTGGCAAAGCAGCAGAAAGGCAGGTAACCAAGAGATGGCCTTTCCCCCAGGTGCTGATACTAGTGAACATTTAGATGTGCAAGTCAAATGTCTGGCGTTAAAAACTGTGTTGAAAATTCCTCCTCTTGGGGCGCCTGGGTGCCTCAGTCGGTTAAGTGTCTGCCTTCAGCTCAGGTCATGATCCCAGGGTCCTGGGATGGAGCCCAGCATCAGGCTCCCTGCTCAGCAGGGAGTCTGCCGCTCCTTCTCTCCACTCATGCTCTCTCTCTCTCTCTCTCTCTCTCAAATAAATAAATAAAATCCTTAAAAGAAAAAAAAAGAATAAAGAAAATTCCTGCTCTTTACTAAATACCAGAAAAACTTGTCAGACTTTACATTAAATACTTCTCAATCTGGGCACTTAAATAAATTAATAGAAAATAGTCTTAAGTAAATACAATTTTTAGTGACAGATATAAATTTTAGTGACTTAAAATCAAAAGTGAGCTTAAGGATCATTTGAGGTACTAACAAAGCTGTCCACTCCTAGGTACCAAGTCCAACGCACTTACTCTGCTAAACAAGGTACTGTTAGCAAATGTATTCTTCCTACTTCAATCAGAGTCCAAGAGTTGGGACAGGGTGACGGTGAGAGCTTTTGACTGAAGCTTGAGTGCCAGACTGGAAAGAAAAACAAGATAACTTCAGTTCCATTACTCATCCTGCAGATTTCAAAAATCACACCTGAAAATAAGCAGGGTCAAATCATGGTTAAGCAGCTTTCATTACAGATGCCTGGGTTTAATTAGGTTCTACACCTTTAAAGTATTTTAGATTTACCTAGTGCCTTAAAGGGGCACTGCAACCCAGGTCCCAGAGAGATTAGAAAAGAGAAATTAACTTTAAAGACCCTTCATAGGGAAAATAAGACGGCCTTAACTTGCACTGTATTGTTCATACCACAAATACTGCACCTAAATGGCCTCCATTCTTGTCCCCTACAATCCATTTTTCACACATCAGCCAGAATAATCTTTTAAAACAAAAGACAGATTCTATTTGGTAAGTCTTCAATGGCTTAAGGTAAAGTCTAAACATTTAATGTACATACAAGGTACTGCAATGTCCCATGCAATATTTGACACATACTCATGCTAAAATTTATCTGACAGTTGTTTAACTGGGTATCCTATATTTTAGTCAGGAGATCCTCTATCATAATCATTTTTAAAATGTGTCACATGGTTCTTCACTTCCCCCAGTAGAGTGTCAGCTCTATGAGGGAAAGACCCACGCAGCCTGTTCTTTTTTTTTTTTCTTTAAGGTTTTCTTTGGGGGGTGGCAGCCTGGGTGGCTCAGTCAGTTAAGCATCTGCCCTCAGCTCAGGTCATGATCCCAGGGTCCTGAGATGGAGCCTGGAATCAGGCTCTCTGCTCAGCGAGAAGGCTGCTTCTCCCTCTCCCACTCCCCCTGCTTGTGTTCCCTCTCTCACTGTCAAATAAATAAAATCTTAAAAAAAAAAAGTGTTGTTTTTTTTTTTTTAAGTAAGCTATACAGCCCACCCGGGGCTGGAACTTACAACCCCCAGGATCAAGAGTCTCACGCACCGCTGACTAAGCCAGCCAGGAGCCCCAGGACCCATGCAGCCTTGATCACAGTCTTGGACCAGGCATGGCAGGCATACCACAAATACCGAGGTGTAGACCCATCAGTACAAAGCTCAGGCACCCTCTGTTGGGAGTTAACTCTAACTACAGACACTAGCCTCACATCCACTGGTGGATAAAATGATCTTTCTGCTTTTTCAGAATATCTCCAGGGTGAGAATATTGACTTCCCAACGGAGGCTTTAATGTAACCCCCTGTTTTATATTTAAAAAGGACTTTGAGCTTTTGACATATTTCACTTGGTCCTCAAGGCAAGTATTAATAACCACTTTTAACAAATGAGGAACAGAGACTCCAAGAAGGTAAACAGCCAGCCCATGATGACCAATAAATGGGAGTGACAATTCTGACCCTGGGAGTTGACTTTGTGCTCTTTTCACTGGCCTGCACAGCCATCTGGGCCGATGAGAAGAATTGGGATTCCTACGTCCTTCCTCCTCATCCAGAAAGCTTCTCAAGGAAAAAGTCTGACAGCTGACCCCTCTCCACAGATTTCACTGCTCACCCCATAATGGTTCCCCAACAATAGCTTGAGGAGACAGCAAGTCCTGGCACCTGTATCTTGAAAGACAGGTGGTTCTTAGCTAATCTCTCAAGTGACAAACGAAACTATTTAGGTCTAAAGACTAAAGACCTTGCTTAGAGTTACAGGGAAATAGGAATAAAACTGACCAGAACTCCAAATCCATCTCTTTTCTCTTTCCTGCATCTCTAAGAGACAACACCCCACACCCAACTAAAGTTCTGGGGACAGGGATTTCAATTTGAGGACATAAATTTGTCAGCTTTCTTCTGAAATCAGGTGGGAATGGTTGAACCTGCTCTTGGGACACCTAACAAGCTCACTTCTGGGAGTGCCTCTGGAAAGTTCATCAGGCTGAGGGTTTCCTGCCACTGAGACCTCCCTGTAAGGCTGACTAGATACTACTTGTGCCCCTTAGGAAGACTCACTCAGGCTTAGGCCGCCAGCTTCTACCAGTGCGGGAGGCTAGGTTCTAAACCAGCAGTGTCCTGAGGAAACTGCCTCGTCCAGCCCAGTCTCTCCTACCTGGGCGCCCCCGCTCCAGCTCTACTTTTGTGAACTTCTGAAGGAGCAGAAACGGAGAGCAGGAAATAACCAAGGAAGGGTGAGCCACCCGTGGCAGAGGATTAGAAGCTAATGACCTAAAACAGAAGAGGCCGATTGAGCACTTCGATCAAGCTAGCAATGCAACGCTCCGACCATGTTATATCCTTAAACCGCTCCGTTTACTTGGTTTGGTGGGGCAAGTGTGGAGCAAGGGTTACAGGAGTTCAGACCTGCTGTCTGAGGGACACGGGGCAGTCTTTTGTTTCGCGCACGAGTGCCTGCCTGGGAGCTGGACTAGCTCCCAGATACACAGCGCAGAAGAACCTGTGGAGGCTCTGCTGCCCGAGACCAGCGCTAGGAGGGATACTGGAACCTAGGGTCCTGCCTCAAACAAAAATTACAAAAGCAATCGAATTAGAATTATTGCTTGTATGGGTCACCGAGGAAAACTCCTGGACTGACAGAATTCTCGCTGGAGCCCTGAAAGGTCGGAAACTGATCTTTACCAAATTACCGACCTGGATTATAGCCGGCCTGAACGGCGATCGCACTTCGAGACTATCTGGACCAGGACGCGGAGATGGCGGCCGCGAGAATCTTTTTTCCCCGGAGCAGCCCCGCCCCTCCGCGGGACTCGGCGCTCACTCCCGCGAGCCGCCGCCCCACCCCCGGCCGCGCGCGCAGCTCTCGCCGCAACCCCGTCTCCGTTACCTGGGGAACGCGGGACGCGCGCGGAACCAGCAGTGCAAGGCGGGTGCGCTCAGCCGGGCGTAGCTCCTCCTCTCCATTGCCGGCGGCGCAGGCTACACCCCGCCAGCAGCTTGCTCGCCAGCGGTTCTTTGGCCGGGAAAGCGCGGCCTCGTGCGGCTCAGTAATCATCCAGTGAGAAGCCGGGGGTGTGGTAGGGGGAAGGCGCCCGCCGAGTACTTAGGGCTTCGCCGCGGCTCTGGGCAGCCTACTTCGTACTCTGGAGCGCGCCTTCGGTTTGTCGCAGGCGAGGAGTCGTAGGGCGGCCACCAGGCTGCACCATGGTGACCCCCTGCCCCACCAGTCTCGTGAGTCCCGCCGCCCGGTCTGGGAAGCGGGACAACGACCAGAACCTCCGCGCCCCGGTGAAGAAGAGCAGGCGTCCACGCCTCCGGAGGAAACAGCCGCTGCAGCCACTGAACCCGTGCCCGGTACCTGGAGACTCCGGTGTTTGCGACGTGTTCGAGTCCCCCAGCTCCGGGTCTGATGGGGCAGACAGTCCTGCAGCATCCGCGGCGCTAGGCTGCAGCCCCCTACCCGCTCCTGCCCAGCAGTTGGTGCAGCTAGATCTACAGACCTTCCGTGACTACGGTCAGAGCTGCTATGTCTTCCGCAAGGCGCGGGAGAGCCAGTTCCACCCGCGGGAGTCGCTGGCGCGGCAGCCACAAGTGAGGCGTTGGGAGAGCGAGGTCCCCACCCCCGCTCCTCTTTCTCTCTCGGGCTCTTTCCTCTTCTGCTCCGTCTGCGCTCCGACGCGCCCCGGGGCACGGAGGTTCGCGGTCCGAGCGGGAAGGGGCTTTAGAGGGCCGGGCCACCAGCCTCATTTTACAAATGGAGAAAAGTGGGGCCTAGATGGCTTAAGTGACCTGCCCGAAGTCTCCATACTGGTTAGCGGGAGCACGGTAGAAGGCGGAGGAGTGAAGACAGTTTCTAGGTTCGAGTCAGGACTCCTCCCGACCCCGGGCAAGTGATTTAACAATTCTGAGCTTATTTCTTCATCTGCAAAGTGGTGGCCCTCTCCCCTCACTGAATTGACAAGAGGATTACAAGGTAATGTGTATACACACGCGGCGCAGGGCCAGGTACGAATCCAAGGGTTCCGGCTCCTTGCCAGACCATTGCTCTTTGCGCAGCAGCGCCGTCCCAGTGTTTCCCAGTTTCCAGAGCTTTTAAGTTTTTCCTTTTTGTGCCTTCCTTCAGAGAGGCTCCCTGAGTTTTCTTGGTAGGTTCCTTCTGCAGACCCTCTTTGCCCGCGGCTCAACGGGTCCTCCTCCCACGATCCTCCGCGCAGGTCACGGCGGAATCCCGCTGTAAGCTGCTTAGCTGGCTGATCCCGGTGCACCGCCAGTTCCACCTCTCCTTCGAATCGCTCTGCCTGACGGTGAACACGCTGGACCGCTTTCTTACCACCACGCCTGTGGCTGCAGACTGCTTCCAGCTGCTTGGGGTCACGTCCCTGCTCATCGCTTGCAAACAGGTACCTCCACGCGGGGTCTGGGGGACAGCCACTCTCTGGCCACCACCAGGCTTTCCAGCGCACAAGATTTAGTGCTGGGCTCTCCGAATTCATTCTGCCATGCATTTGCAAACGTATACATCCCACAGCTTTAATTTCACAATAGCTCCCCCCACTTCCCTACTAACAGCCCTTTCACCCGGCCCCTAAAGAAATAGGCAGAAGTCAGTCCCAAAAGTAAATCCCAACAGCTCTTTGTAGCCCTGCTATTCTAGACTCCGGGGGGGAAATATTTAAAATTTCTCAAACCTTTTTTTAGCTGGACAGTAGTTAGAGAAACTGCGCTGGAAGTACACCCCAGGTGATTAAAGTGGAAGTAACGGAGAGGCGAAGGCCCAGCTGTCTCGCTGGAAGGGATGGGGGGAGTCCTGGTTTTCTCCCGGGTTTGACCCTGGGATGGGCCTTGGCCCTGGATGCCGCGCTGCGGGGGCTGAGCGCCCCTGTGTTGCAGGTGGAGGTGCACCCGCCGCGTGTGAAGCAGCTCCTGGCCCTGTGCTGCGGTGCCTTCTCCCAGCAGCAACTCTGCAACCTCGAGTGCATCGTGCTGCACAAACTGCACTTCAGCCTGGGCGCGCCAACCATCAGCTTCTTCCTGGAGCATTTCACGCACGCGCGTGTGGAGGCCGGGCAGGCTGAGGTCGCGGAAGCCCTGGAGGCTCAAGCCCTGGCGCGCGGGCTGGCGGAGCTGAGCCTGGCCGACTATGCCTTCGCCAGCTACACTCCCTCCCTGCTGGCCATCTGTTGCCTGGCGCTGGCCGACCGTATGCTACAGCTCCCGCGCCCTGTGGACTTGAGCCTAGGCGGGCACCCCGAGGCCGCACTGCAGGACTGCCTGGGCAAGCTGCAGCTACTGGTAGCCATAAACGAGACCTCCCTGACTCACATGCTGCCCTTCCAGATACGCGAGAAGTGCAGCCTGTCGCCGAAATTGAAATGAAATACACCTTTGGTTTCCTGTCTACCCCGGCCCGGCTGCCGGACCTCTCCCATTGCTGTGAAAGAGTGCGGTCTTGGCCCATAAGAGGGGTTCCTGGCTCCCACTTGGTCCCGAGGTCGTCCTGCAGGTTGTAAATAGTGTACGATAGTAGCGTCTCCTCGTTTATTTATTTTGCTAAGTGCACCTGGGAGACCCGAGGCTTTCCCCAATAAACAGGCTATCAGTTTTGGTTTGTCTGATGCTACTGTTGTCTGCGGGGAGGGAAGGAGAGGGCAGCTGGGCAATACAGGTAGTAACGACGGAGGGGTCCTGCCTCCCTGGCTCCCACTCTGTAATTAGGATATCTATGTGGGAACACTAGGTCCTTTGAGATGCCAGTCGCTGAGAGGGTCACTTGTAGACCTGTATCCCATGACCCTCTTATGAGGCTGAGGACTGCTCATTCCCAGAGGTCCAAAGGGAAGGTGGGATGTGAACCTGAATAGAACCCACAGCAGTCTATGCTGTCTAGAGGGGTGGGAACACCGAGGATGCCCAGCTGGGAAGCTCTGGGAACCACACATACCCACAGCTAGTGGCTACTCTGACAACTAACAGATGTTGGAAATGAAGGCTTTGCAGGCTGTTGTGGCCATGATAAATAGAGCCCATTTACCCTGCAATGACTTGGTTCAACAGTTCACTTGTCTTACACCTGCTGCATGTGAGCCCGGGAGAACAATGGAATAGTAATCATGGCCATCATTGGGTGCTTAAATGTACCAGGCACTGTGGTCAGCGTTCATTGTCTCAATCCTCCAACAACTCTATTATCCCATTTTTCAGAGAAGGGCCCTGGACCACAGAGAGGGTAGGTAATAGTAGAGCAATCAGGGTTTGAAGGCAGGTGATCCGGAGACTAGAGCCACAACCTTAGCCACACCGCTCAACTTCTCCCACTTAACAGGTTTGTGGAAGTGCTTTTTTAAAAACCCTCTTCCTGCGGGTTTTGTGTGAGACAAATTATCTACTCAGTGTGTTCCGTTCAGTAGAGACTATAGAGAACATATTTGGAGAGCCAGCACAGTCCCTGCCTCCAGTCGTGACACAGGTGAGAAAACGGAGTCCAGAAGTGAGACTGAGGGTGCCTGGGTGGCTCAGTGGGTTAAGCTTAAGCGTCTGCCTTCAGCTCAGGTCATGATCCCAGGGTCCTGGGATTGAGTCTCGCGTCGGGCTCCCTGCTCCTTGGGGAGCCTGTTTCTGCTTCTGCCTGCCACTCCCCCTGCTTGTGTTCTCTCTTTCTGTCAAATAAAATCTTAGAAAGACTGAGGCTTGCTGGAATTAACTCCACAGCTGTCTCATCACCTTCATTCTCACTGTGGTGAGTCTGTTGTAGACCCAGAGGAATCTCACTTCTGTCACCTCCAGCAAATGTCTTCACTTCTCTGAGCCTGACAATCTTGATAGTGCTGTTGTAAAGCCTAAGTGAGATCCTGAGGTAGTATAAAATAGTGATGAAACAAGTGGGCTCTGGAGTGCTTGAGCAAGTCTCATCTCTACACAGGAGTCTCTTCTGTAGAATTAGGAATAACAATAACCTATTTGGTAGGATGGAGTTATGGATTTATTTTTAAGATTTAGAGAGAGAGGAGGGAGAAAGAGGGGGAAAGAGAGAGGGAGAGAGAATTCTTAGCAGACTCCGCACTGAGTGCGAAGAACCTGATGCGGGGCTCTGTCTCACAACCCTGAGTTCATGACCTCAGCCAAAACCAAGCATCTGGATGCTTAACCAACTGCACCACCCAGGCGCCTCCGAGGTATGGATTTCATGAGATGTTCCATACAAATCCCTCTACACAGTCCTGGCATATAGCAAATTTTCAAGAAATGAAGACTGGTGGCAGCACAGAAAAAAAAATTGGAGAAAGAAATAGAAGGCAAATATGGAAAAAAATGTTAGCTATTGTAAGTGAACCTACTGTTATTCATTGCACTTTTTTCAAGTTTTCTGTAAGATTAAAAAACCCTTGGGGCGCCTGGGTGGCTCAGTCGTTAAGCGTCTGCCTTCGGCTTGGGTCATGATCCCAGGGTTCTGGGATCGAGCCCCGTATCGGGCTCTCTGCTCGGTGGGAAGCCTGCTTCACCCTCTTCCATTCTCCCCTGCTTGTGTTCCCTCTCTCGCTGTCTCTCTCTCTGTCAAAATAAATAAATAAATCTTTAAAAAAAAAAGATTAAAAAACCCTTAAGTTTTGGGGGAACAAACTCAGTCATGTTCTATCTTTAGGATCAGTTTAAATGTATGACAAATTTGCATAAATGAAAAGCAAGCAAACTCAAACCAAATTTAGAGCATCTTCCTTGTACTTCTCTTCCCAAGCACCCTCCAGGTACTCTCCAGCACCAGGACCACTTACTCTGAGCCCCTCAGATCCCTTCTCTCCCCTTATGTTAATGTTCACCTCCCCAGGAACTTTCTCGACTTAGGCTCAGGGATAGGGAAGTGGTGATCCCAAAGCTGTTTGAGAAGAAGCTGGTCTGTGATGATGAAAAGGAGAAGGAAAAGTTGTATCCTCTGACCCAAGTCCCCAAATATCTAGAGCCCTCAAACCCACTGTTGAGGGTGGGGGTAGGGCCACTGGCTCTTTTACAGAAGTGTGACTTTGGGGAGAAGTTGTTTTCACCAGCATTTACTCCATCACTCAGCCAAGATGGATATGGGTGAGTTGGTTGCAGAATCATATGTGAGTCATAGGAGTCATATATTCATGCTATTCCAGCTCTTTCTGCCACATTTTTATGTACGATGCCCCTATTTTTCTACACTTTGGAACTCACTGAGGAAAAATGAGTCTATTCTGTAAAATCAGGAATGGTCGCAGGTGAGAGATCTTCCCAAAACTCAACTAAGAGCTCCCCTCCTCCTCTTACAGACTGGGAAGATGGGTAGGGATGGAGGACTGGCTAGTGACTAGGCTACTCAGGAATCAGAACAAAGCCAAGAATAGGTTGTGGGAGGCTGGAGGAGCAGCTGAAAAGCCTCCTTAAAACAACATCAAAAACATCAACTTATCCACACCAAGCACCAGTTGCATTACATAATCTCATTTCAATAGCACCTCTATTGAAGTCAGTGTTATGATTTTCCTTTTTTTAAAAAAAAAGTTTTATTTTTTTAAAGTAATCACATCCAACGTGAGGCTCAAACTCACAACCCTGAGATCAAGTCACATGCTCCACTAACTGGAGCCAGCTAGGTGCCCCAGTGTTATGCTTTTCCTAAAGATCTGGGGCTCACGGATCTGGTGGAGCCTGGTTCCAATCCTCAGGTACTCTGACCCTGAAGCCAGAGCCCCTCACCATCAGCGATACCACACCAGTTCTAGCTGCCTGCCCTCACCCCAACCAGGTCCCTGCATTTATAGATAGGTCAAAAAGTCTCTAAGTCTATTCTAGCTCTACTATTGTAGAACCATCTCCAACACTGTTAAGAGGTGTCTTTATTAATCCAGATAACAGGGAGAAATAAAAAGGGATCATGCCTCTTTAAGAGAGGATTTTCGTTACTATTACTTGGTATAAGACACAAACAAGGTGCCCAATAGGAGGTTCCAAAGGTAATTTCAGATGACCGTTCAAATTCGATAGATCTAAGAGTGGTCTGAGTGATCCCCTCACCCAGGGATTTAGAGATGTCCCTTCTTGGGAAAGGCCTTGGTCTTGGGAAGGGCAGCGGAGACTTCCGCCGAGCGAGCAAGGCCAGCTGTGTACAGGGTGGCCAAATGCTGCGGTGGCCAAATGAGGCTTTCGTGGGAGAAAGCGACTGGGGCTTTAGGGGATTTGGGACCGTCCAGTGTGGCATTTTCCGAACGGGGAGGAGAATTTGTAGGTGTCGCTTTTTCTTAAATGACTCTCTCTTAAAGGCTGCACTCAGGCGTCGCTGCCCGGGAAAGCGCGGGGTTAGCGTACGGGGCTCGGCTCTAGGCATCAGGCCAAGAGAAACCAAGGGCAAGTCCGTGAGTCAAGGCCAGAAGTGCGCCCCCAGCCTTGGGGGAAGGGTCTTCTGTAATCTGGGGGTAGTTTTGGGAATTCCACATCCCCACCAAATTCTACAAGGCGGTCAAATGCCGGAGTCTGGCTTTGGCGAGTGTCACTCCGCGTTTATTTTGTGCCTTATGGCTGGGGTGGGAAGAAAATGAAATAAGAATCGTTAACTTTTCCATCCCTGCTGTCCCAAAGCGGAAAGGCGGTACCCGGTGTTAGCGACCACTGGGGGCTCGTCCACCCTCCCTTTCTGAGGCGCTGCCGGGAGGCGGCGGCGCCAACGCTCACCAAAAGGGCGCTCGCGGGCCCAGGTCCCGCGCTCGCTGCTCCCGGGGGAAGCCGCGTTGCCAGGTTGGGTTTAACGCCTCCGCCCGCGCGCAGATTGTCCGGGGCTGAAGGCGCCACCTCCGGCGCTCAGGCGCGAGCCGCCCCTCCCGCGCGGCAGTCTTCCCTCTCCACTGGCCCTCCCTCCGCACCTCTACAGCCGCCCCTCGCCTCCAACCCGGCCACGCGCCTGCCTGTGTAGGCGCCCGGCGGAGCGCTGACTGTGGGTCGCTATTGCAGCCGCGGCCACCGCCGCCGCTGCCGAATAACCCGCACCGCGTTCCGGGGCCGAAGCGGGCGGGGAGGCAGGATGCAGTCGTGCGGAGGCGCCGCGGCGGGACGCCGAGCCTTCGACAGCATCTGCCCCAACCGGATGCTGGAGCTGCGGGGCCGGCCTTTCGTCAAGCCCGGGAAGCTGGAGAGGAAGGTGGGGCCGCGGGCCGGTGCCGGGCAGGGTCCGCACGCTCCGGGTCCCGTGGGCTGACCCATGCTCACCGTTTCTGTGTCCGGCTAGTTCGCCCCGCCGCGGAAGTTCTTCCCTGGTTGCAGCGGCAGCAGCCCAGTGTCGGTGTACGAAGATCCCCCGGACGCGGAGCCCGCTGCGCTGCCAGGTGAGCCTGGTTGGCTCCCGCGCGATCCCTCGGGTTCCCCGCGCCGGGTGGGTAGGGCACGCGCGGCCCAGAAGAACATTTCTCCCCCGGGCTCGGATGTCCTGGCGGGGATGCCAGTGGCGAGCCCTGGCGGGGAGACTCAGGGCCCGCCTCGTGCGTGTCTCCGGTTCTCCCCGCTCAGCGCTCACCACCATAGACCTGCAGGACCTCGCGGACTGCTCCTCGCTACTCGGGTCCGACGCGCCGCCTAGTGGTGACTTGACCGCCTCGCAGGTACCTCCCCTTAACTCCTGAAGCCCGGCGGCCTCCGACAGCCCAAATTCCGACTCGGGAGTCCAGGGCTGGTTTCCGCAGAGGCTCATCTCAGGCCGGGAGCGCAGGCAGATTTAGCTAGTGGGGGCAGACTTGCCGGAATCTCAGCCCCGAGGATCGGAACTTCTTCCTCCCGCCTAGTCTTTTGCGTCGGCCGCATTCTCAGAGCTGTTCTGATCAACTTGGGACAGAGGGGCTCACCTGGAGGACTTGCCTCCAGGTACGGGGTCTCCTGTTCCCTGTTCTCCCCATCTATTCCCTGGAGCTGTGACAAAGCAATCTGCAGATTGAGCACTGAGGACCCAGGCGAGTAGGCGGGAACAAAATGGAGCGCTGGGCACCTGGTACATGTCCTGTCAGTGCTCCCAACATTCCCTTTCCGGCCATTCACTAACAATTTTCATTCCCTGGGTATCTAAGGAGTGTGAAGAATGACGGATAATTACTCGATCAAGACTGGGAAAGACGAATAGAGTTTACACTTAGGGGAAGAGGGACGAAGGACAAAGAACTCTGGAAGAGATCCGACAGCAAACGTTCCTCTCTGCAGAGATGGCTCTTCAGCAGTGGGGCACTTTAAAAAGGTCATTTTCTCCCCCTCCAAAAGCTCATGTCACTTACCCTCATGGGGCAAAGAGGTATTTGACTTTTTCTTTTCCTCAAAAACTTATTTCCTTACTCCCATCCCACTTCTAACACTTGCCACGGCTGACACTCCCCAAGTTGATGAGGGAACCTCCCAGCATTGGTGTGTGGGAGGCCAGAAGCCTGCCTTGCTCATCGATGGGACATGAAGTGCCCAGAAGGACAGGAGGTCTTAGCTAGATGCAACCTACAGGAGGAGTGCCAGTTCCAGCTTCCTGGCAGCAGGTCCTGGGGACACGGGTTCCATGGGGGAAATGTCCAGCACTGAACACCAGAAGATATGACCACCTCTGAGAACTGAGGTTGGTGGTAGAACACAGCCTTCCAGGCTTCCCCTAAGTGCCTCTAGAATTGGGTTAGAGCCCAGATGGACTCAGGGTAGGTAGCTACAGAGAGCTGAGAGTGGTAAGGCAAGGGGTGAGAGTGGGCATTGCCCTGCAGAGGACATTTTGTTTTTCTTTTTAGATCTGGATGCTCAAATAAGGAAAGACAATACTTGAGCATCTTTCAACTGACCCAGAGGCCCAATCACTATCTTAACTCCAACATGTTTATTTTGTAAGTCATGAAAACCAACCAGGCTCTTGTTGAATTTTTGCTTAAGTATTCGGAACTTAAATTTCACATCATGTTCTGTATTAGCCTTTTTTTTTTTTTTTTGGCTGCCATTGTGGTTTGGAAAAATGCCAGATTTTTATCTAATTGGGAAGGTAGGATTTAAAGTTTCAAGCACAGAGCTCATGCCTGATGGCCCAAGAGGTCCAGGACTTTTCCTGGGGGAGAGAGAGCTGGTAGAGAGGGAGAGACACCCTCTAGAGGAAGAGCCCCTGGAAAGACCCTGGCCATTGCACACTCAGGTCAAATTTCCTAGCCTCCTTCCTGCTGGGTAAGGTGAACACAGGGCGGAAACACTCCAGAAGTGTTTGTTTGAGGTCCAGAATGAGCCAAAGACCTGGGATAGCATACGAAGAAGCATTTCCTGGGCCCCAGTTCCTGACTTGGCCTCAAGGCTCCTCATGGTAAGGGTTTTGGCCAAATCTCTACTAAGAGGAAGACATTTCAGCCCTTGGAAAACCAGTCTGGTTTCTGGCTCCTTCAACCAGGACACAACTTGTGCTTCAGGATTTGCCTCAGCCCTTTCTAAGCTCCTTTCACCCTTACAGCTTCACTTCCCAACTGGTGCTTGAGGCCTCCCAGATTGAAGCTCTCCTCCTTGAGGAAAGCTGATCCTTGTACTTTCTTCAAGGTTAGGGTCAGAGTATGTTCCTCTTTTCGGCAATATTTGAATAGCAGAGAAGGGCTTCGGGTAGATGAGTATGATTAACACAAAGGAATCAATCAACAATAGTGGAATCAGTAGAATAGATATTTCTAATGGGCATATTGGATGCATTCCCCCACACCATATGCCTTGAGAAACTTCTTTCTTCTTCCCCAGTGCTGTCTTCATTGGAAGACTGGCTTTTCTTAAAAAAGAGATCAACGCTAGAGGCGATGAGGTATGGAGGAAAGAAGATTGAAATAGTCACCATCATTCTAGGACAGGAGCCCCAGTTCCATTTCAGAGTTGGATGACTGGGCAATTCACTTTCTCTGAGCTTCAGATTCTTCAAAGGGGGAGGAATCACTTCCTGGGTCCTGCGTGCTTCCTACATTGGGTGAGAATTAGCATAGGGACTCTGTGTAAAAGAGCTAATTTTGTCCACTCTCAATGTCCACGAATTAAGGGAATAAGAAGGGGCTGTCAGCCTCCTACTGTCTCCTGCCTCACACACCCAGGCACATTGCGGGAACCCAGGAGAGTGTCCAGCTCAAGATGTAGGAGGAGCATCACACTGTAGGGAGAAAGTGAACTCCGACTTGTTGAGAAACGGAAGAGCAATAGGGGTCACCCTTGCTGCAGGCCGAACAGAAGCACTTTCCAGAGCATCCCTGCCCCTCATCATAGCCTACCTTTTCCCTTCTTGTATGGGGAGAAGGTGGTTTAGCTGTGACTGAGTCTCGGCGGGATATAGAGCCTCAGGTCTTGGAAGGGAAGTCGGAGTTCAGGCACACCCGCCCCCTTATCTTAGGGCACAGCTCCTCGGCGGGGCGGAGGTAAGTTGAGCCTGAGGTTCTGCGGGCCCTGGAGGGACGCCTCGGGCCTCACGGCGGCAACTGGTTGGCTGGTGGCGGTCCAGTGAGGCGGCGCGGGGACTGCCGGCTGCCAGGCGTGGGGCCACTACGCTGAGCGCCGAAGGACTCCCGCCTCAAACACAGCCCCGCACGGTTTCGGCGCCCTTCAGGACCCTCGGGGACCCGGTCCCTGCTTCGAGTGCCGCTCCTCACCATGGCAGTGCAAGCCTGCTGGGTTCCAAGCCTGGGATGGGGCTTTGATTTTCAGGTATGAGGCCCGGTTGCGAGCGACAGTGCGTGCACACCCGCTGCCAAGCCCGGGAGGGCGACTGTCGGTCTGGGAAGTGTTTCAGGCCTGCTGGACCTGACAGTAACTCTCTTACACCTCTGGTTTATTTCAGAACCATTCTCTGCAAACTGCAGCGGACTTCGATCTGCAGGATTTCAGAGACACAGTGGATGATCTCATTGCAGGCAAGTGCAGTCTCCTCGCAGTTAAATAAAGGGAGGCGGGGGTGTCCCCCACTCCGCAAATCAAACTAGTTCAGAATTCGATTTCGTGGTCGCGAAGGTGGTAAACCCAGCACCTGTCAACATCGTCAGTAACTCGTCAATGGGTCAGGCTTTTTCATATTTATGGGACAACACACTTTCTAATGGAGAAGATGAATCGCTGAAATCTATAGCGCTTTCCCAGTTTACGGGTGTGAGTTCTGGGAGAGGGAGCCCTACGCTGTGATGTGGTCAAGGAAATGTTGGGTGACAGGAGTGTACAGAACGGCGGACCTGGGGGACTTCGGGCAGGTTTGCCCTGGCCACCGTGGAGACTGAATTCAGATCAACTCAATAGGCATATATGGAGCGCCTGCTGTGTATGAAGAAGATCAGAAAGGGCCTGGGAAAAGTAGGGATTGCAGAGTGAGGGGTGCTTTACTTAACGTCTTCACATAATACACCCGGCGTGGCGTTTTGTCCCTGTAGCTAGCTGGGCACGAGTCTGAGGCTGCAAACCTAGCTCCCACTCTTCCTCAGACTCATCCTCTTTGATGTCGCCTCCTCTGGCCGGCGGAGACTTCCCCTTCTCTCCTTGCGACGTATTGCCATTTGGGCCCTGTCTCTCTCCGCCGCTGGACCCAAGGGCCCTGCAGTCACCGCCGCCGCGCCCTCCGGACGTGCCCCCGCCGGAGCAGTACTGGAAGGAGGTGGCCGACCAGAACCAGAGGGCACTGGGGGACGCGCTCGTTGAGAATAACCAAGTAGGGGCACCCGGCTGGCCGCCAGGAATCCTGGGTTGGGGACAGGTTATGGAGCTCTGGGCGGAAATGGGGGTTGCAGGAGCGGGAATGTGCCCCAGTGTAGGTCAGAACCAGTGCACGAGCGGATGCTTCTCGTAGCTACCATTGCTCCAGTGGCTCTCCTCAGTTTCCAACCTCAGTAAGCGGGAATGATCCTGCCCGACCAGATTTTTAAAGGGGACACCAATATTTACTGAAGGCTTCCTATACACCCGGTATTGTGCTTATCAATTTACTTTTTCTTCTAATACAACCACTGAACAAGATACCCTTACTACCCCATTTTACAGGTTAGGAAACTGAGGTACAGGAAGATTGAACTTCAGAGGCAGAACCTGTATCTGCTTGTTGCCCAAGTCCGTACTCTTCACCACCACGCTACACTGAAGATTGAGATACATTTTGTCTAAGTGCTTTGTAAAAACAAAGGACAACTAAACAAAAGTGATTATAATTCTCACCAGTGCAAGTGCCCTTGGGTCCCCAGTCCCAGATTAGATGTTAGGATCCTGGTATAATTCATGCAGAGTATACAGATGAGACCGACCACGGTGGCCTACCTCTTAATATTTGGGTCTCCTCCTGCAGCTGCACGTGACGCTGACCCAGAAACAGGAGGAGATCGCCTCGCTCAAAGAGCGGAACGTTCAACTGAAGGAACTTGCCAGTCGGACCCGGCACCTGGCCTCGGTGCTGGATGTAAGTGGGGTGCGGGCCTGTGGGACACTGCGGGACGTCGGAAATGTTCCTGTGCAGCCCCCACCCTGTTCCCAGTATTGGGACCCAGCGGGGTTGGGAGACCGGCGGTGGCTGCTGAGAGCTTGCTGAGCCCCTTGCAGCCCGCGTCTAAGCCCGCGGAGTTCGAAAAGGCGCCCGGGTCTGCTTTGCGCGCCCAGCGCAGGGTGAGCCCAGCCGACCCCAGCTTGGCGCTCCTCCCCATCTTTTGTAGAAGCTGATGATCACACAGTCCCGGGATTGCGGAAGGACAGCCGAGCCCTTCCTGCTCAAGGCGACAGCCAAAAGGAGCCTGGAGGAGTTGTTCAGTGCTACCGGGCAGGATTGCGCGGAAGTGGACGCCATCCTGAGGGAGATTTCCGAGCGCTGCGATGAAGCGCTGCAGAGCCGCGACCCCAAGCGGCTGCGGCTACAGCCGGAGCCCGCGAGCAAGGCAGGCATGCCGGGGAACCTGCACGGCACCTTCCGGGGGCTGCGCACAGACTGCAGCCGGAGCGCGCTGAACTTGAGCCACAGTGAGCTGGAAGAGGGCGGCTCCTTCAGCACCCCCATCCGCAGCCATAGCACCATCCGCACCCTCGCTTTCCCCCAGGGCAATGCCTTCACCATTAGGACAGCCAACGGGGGGTACAAATTCCGCTGGGTCCCCAGTTGAGCTAGGATGTGGTGCCCCCAAACACTGCCTTGTATCCGGACTGAAGCGCCTGGAGGCTAAGTGGGAGTAGCTGGAACTGTTTCCTGAACCTGGACTCTCAGAAGAGCTCCCCCTGCTGGGCGAATGCTACCCTGAAACTTATTTTTCAGGAGCAAAAACGTCTCCATAATGATGTACTGTAAAGTCTTGGTATAAAATACTGTATATTCCCTCCCCTTTCACAGTGTGCGTGTGTGTGTGTGTGTGTAAACACATATATAAATCTCAATCAATTTTTAAAAAGTATTTTTAGCAGCTTTGAATTATGTACCTTTAGAACTGGAAAGGACTTAGAAATCACTTAGCTGTTTTATAATTATATAATGCCCTACTTTTATAAGAAGGAAAAGGAGGCTCTAAGAGATGAAGTAATTTTCTATAATAAGAAGCATTATTGGGAACTTCTGGTCTTTCTCACTAGTTATTTAAAGATTGGTCCAGAAGCCAGGTTTCTGAGTGAATGCTTCCTTACATCACTCAACTTCCCCTGGTCCTGGAAGGACCCTTAATTTTCTTACTGTTGAAAACTTTTATTCTGGTTGGAAGAATAAAAAGTTAGGAGAGATAGCCAAAACACTTGCTTTAGGGCAATAAAGTAGAGAAAAATGTAGATGCTCAGAGGCAATGGGCTATCTACAAAATGGGTGCTAAACACATTTGTTTGTAATGATCATTCCTATAATTTTGTAAGATTTATGGTATATGTTTATATTAATTATATATAGTTTATATGTCTGAACAGAAGAATCACACAAAAAGCAAACTGTGTTGATAAAAAAAACGTAAGTTTTAAGAAAATGGCATATTTCACCTGAAAAATAATATGTATTTGTATATGTGTGTGTGTGGAGTGTGTGTGTGTGCACATGCACCAGAAACTAAGTGTGGAAATCTTGGTAAAAGTAAAACTATCATTTGAATTCCATAGATAAAACTGTGGTGCACATTCATGTCATATTTCTAGGGTTGATCTTCTAAGAAAAACTTATACATTATATAGTACCTTCACTTTGACTTTTTTTTCTCTATTTCCTTTTGTGTGGGGTTCCTTTTTGTACTCTGTTGTGAAATTATGTGACTGGCATATGTCAAGTAGTGATTTGTCCCAACCTCCCCAGTTCTCAACATGAGAGCTACTTCTTTCTGTGGCCTCGGCGTGGGCAAGTTTCCAACCCCATTACACCACATCGCTCATTCTGCCATCTAAGTGGTGATATCAGATAACAGGTGAGCTGGGCAGAGTGGCAGAACCTGCTCCCCCAGTTTGTCCTATGTACTGTTATCTGTATTTAGAAACCAAAAAAAAAGTGATAAAATAGACCACATTTCCTCATATTTTGTCTAACAAATGGACTCTTAAAAAGTACGCTGGACAGTTGAAAATTCTTTTCATCGGCATATATATAAAGTTACTGAAGTTCAGGTTCAGAAAAAAACAAAAACAACAAAGACCCTTAACTTGTCCTGAGAAAAAACTGGCAGAAAGACACTGACAAATAACAAGCAGGCAGCCTCTCTCCTTTTTTTCCCAGTACAAAGAGGAGAGAGACCTTTGGGTTAGTGCTGAAAGTCAAGGGATTGGTGCCCGAGTCAAATAATTCTTTTCCATTAATCTCAAAGCTGTGGGGGAAACAAACAGTAGTTTCTACTTACACTGAAGTCAGGAACTCCTGCAGTCTAAATCCCTCTAAAAACATACGTATAAGAGGGGTGCCTGGGACTACTGGGTATTTAACCCAAAGATACAAATGTAGGGATCCAAAGGGGTACATGCACCCCGATCTTTATAGCAGCAATGTCCACAATAGCCAAACTGTGGAAAGAGCCAAGATGTCCATCGACAGATGAATGGATAAAGAAGATGTGCTATATATATATATAATGGAATATTATGCAGCCATCAAAAGGAATGAGAGCTTGCCATTTGCAATGACGTGGTTGGAACTGGAGGGTGTTATGCTGAGAGAAATAAGTCAATCAGAGAAAGACATGTATCATATGACCTCACTGATAGGAGGAATTCTTAATCACAGGAAACAAACTGAGGGTTGCTGGAGTGGGGGGTGGGGTGGGAGGGATGGGGTGGCTGGGTGATAGACATTGGGGAGGGTATGTGCTATGGTGAGCACTGTGAATTGTGCAAGACTGTTGAATCACAGATCTGTACCTCTGAAACAAATAATGCAATATATGTTAAGAAAAAAAAAAAGAAGAAGATAGCAAGAGGGGAAGAATGAAGGGGGGGAAATCGGAGGGGGAGATGAACCATGAGAGACGATGGACTCTGAAAAACAAACTGAGGGTTCTAGAGGGGAGGGGGGTGGGAGGATGGGTTAGCCTGGTGATGGGTATTAAAGAGGGCACATTCTGCATGGAGCACTGGGTGTTATGCACAAACAATGAATCATGGAACACTACATCAAAAACTAATGATGTATGGTGATTAACATAACAATAAAAAATTTTTTAAAAAAGAGGGGTGCCTGGGTGGCTCAGTTGGTTAGGTGTCTGCCTTCAGCTCAGGTCATGATACCAGGGTCCTGGGATGGAGCCCCGCATCGGGCTCCCTGCTTGGCGGGAAGCCTGTTTCTCCCTCTCCCTCTGCCTGCCATTCCCCCTGCTTGTGCTCTCTCTCTGTCAAATAAATAAATAAAATCTTAAAAAAAAACCCCATACTTACAAGAATCAGAGGCCTTGTGGTAGATACTACAAACTTTATTATTCTGTAGCTTTAAGATTTTTTCTTTTTCCTTTTCTTTTTTTGGAGTTGTTTATTTATTTATTTATTTATTTATTTATTTATTTATTTATATTTTTTATTCTTATGTTAATCCCCATACATTACATCATTAGTTTTAGATGAAGTGTTCCATGATTCATTGTTTGTGCATAACACCCAGTGCTCCATGCAGAATGTGCCCTCCTCAATACCCACCACCAGGCTAACCCATCCTCCCACCCCCCTCCCCTCTAGAACCCTGTTTGTTTTTCAGAGTCCATCGTCTCTCATGGTTCGTCTACCCCTCCGATTTCCCCCGCTTCATTCTTCCCCTACCGCTACCTTCTTCTTCTTCTTTCTTCTTCTTCTTCCTCTTCTTCTTCTTCTTCTTCTTCTTCTTCTTCTTCTTCTTCTTCCTCTTCTTCTTCTTCTTCTTCTTCTTCTTTTTTTTAAAGATTTATTTATTTATTTATTTATTTATTTGAGAGAGAGAGAATGAGAGACAGAGAGCATGAGAGGGAGGAGGGTCAGAGGGAGAAGCAGACTCCCCGCCGAGCAGGGAGCTCGATACGGGACTCGATCCCGGGACTCCAGGATCATGACCCGAGCGGAAGGCAGTCGCTTAACCAACTGAGCCACCCAGGCGCCCCTTCTTTTTTTTTTCTTAACATATATTGCATTATTTGTTTCAGAGGTACAGATCTGTGATTCAACAGTCTCACACAATTCACAGCGCTCACCATAGCACATACCCTCCCCAGTGTCTATCACCCAGTCACCCCATCCCTCCCACCCCACTCCCCACTCCAGCAACCCTCAGTTTGTTTCCTGCAATTAAGAATGCCTCCTATCAGTGAGATCATATGATACATGTCTTTCTCTGTTTGTTGGAGTTGTTTGTTTTTTTGAGAAAAGGATAAACTTTAAACACTGTGATAGCTTAAATTGCTATTAATTTTGTAAATATTACTTTTATGCAATTGAATCTCATCAGCCCATTGTAAATCTTAAGTTTCAGTTAATTCCAAAGGAAATAATGTTACTGCTCAACTTTAAAATATGACACAATGTGGCTCTTGTTAACGGATGAATATGCTATTTGGTTTGATATACAGTATAGATGGTAAATGTGTGCCCATCATCACACTGGAGGGGCCTTGCATACTTGCTGCAAAATCAAAACCAGTCTCTTTTGTACTTTGATACCGCCTGCTCATAATTTGGTGTGAATAAAAGGACATTTATAAAGTTATAACCAAAATTAAGGCATCTTCTCCTTGTGAATATTAACAACATTTGAAGAAATATAATAAAAAAAAACCTTATGGGCGCCTGGGTGGCTCAGATGGTTAAGCGTCTGCCTTCGGCTCAGGTCATGATCTCAGGGTCCTGGGATCGAGTCCCGCATCGGGCTCGCTGCTCCTTGGGAGCCTGCTTCTCCCTCTGCCTCTCTCTCTCTCTCTCTCTCTCTGTCTCTCATGAATTAAAAAAAAACAAAAAAAAAAAACCCCAACTTACTCTAGGGCATCTGGGTGGCTCAGTTGTTTGGGCGACTGCCTTCCACTAGGGTCATGATCCTGGAGTCCCAGGATCGAGTCCCGCATAGGGCTCCCTGCTCAGTGGGGAGTCTGCTTCTCCCTCTACCTCTCCCCCTCTCATGCTCTCTCTCTATCTCTATCTCTCTCAAAAAATAAATAAAAATCTTAAAAAAAAAAAAAACAAATCTTACTGTAGACTGGCTTTCACCATTCACTCTATAAGGGAGGAGTGAATAGGTGGGAGGGAGATGTTTCCAAAGGTCACTAGGCTGACAAAGCTGTCATCCTCCCCATGAACCTAGGTCAATTTAGTGTCACTGGAGATTGGAGTACACAGAGTAGAACAGAGAAGTGAGTGAGATATATTTTTGTACAAACCAAAAATTAATCTTTCCTAAACATAGAAAATTAACAAATCATTTATTTCAAAGCAATACACATATAGAGTTACTTCTAAATATGAAAGTTTGATCTTTTTTTAAAAGATTTATTTATTTTTATTTTAGAGAGAGAGAGACAGAGACAGAGAGAGCAGGGGTGGGGGTCAGAGGGAGAGGGAGAGAATCCTCAAGCGGACTCCCCACTGAGTGTGGAGGACCAGGACCCTGAGATCATGACCTGAGCCCAAATCAAGAGTTGGACACTTAACCGACTGAGCCACCGAGATGCCCCAGAAAGGTTTAATCTTAGTGTCACGATTTTCCCTACAAATCTTTAGATTTTACAAAAATATTTATAAGGAAGTATAAAATAAGAGCATAAGACCTTAGAAAATAAGAAAGCCTGATACAATTAATGTGAAATGAGCCTTGAAAATTGCATTGTATTTCTTTAATTGCTAATGACTGAACCAGGAAAGAAATTTAAGCAAGCATGAATGTGGATACCACATTCCACTGATTTATATATTTATATTAAAAATACATTATTTTTCTTTTTATAACAGTATATATTCTACTGTATTATAACAGTGATACACATTTGTTGTAGAAATTAAAAATCCAGCCATTTAATAATTCACTAATTTAACCAATAAATACTCGATACTTACTGTGTGCTAGGTATTTGGTGTATGTTGGTAAATACAACAGGCATGGACCTGCCCCTTTGGAGCTTAGAAGTTAGGGAATGAGACAAATAATAACCTGCAAACACATAAATCTGTAATTTAAAATTGGAATAGGTGCCTTGATGAAAACAGAGGTCAGACATAGAGACTAACAGTGGAGAATCCACTTACATAAAGGAACCTGGGGACTTCGCCTTAGAGGAAGAAATTTCAAGTAGTAAATTTGAAATTTTATCAAAGCAATATACATATGGTTAAAAAATAGAATAGGGCGCCTGGGTGGCTCAGTCGTTAAGCATCTGCCTTCGGCTCAGGTCATGATCCCAGTCCTGGGATCGAGTCCCATGTCGGGCTCCCTGCTTGGTGGGAAGCCTGCTTCTCCCTCTCCCACTCCCCCTGCTTGTGTTCCCTCTCTCGCTGTGTGTCTCTCTGTCAAATAAATAAATAAAATCTTTAAAAAAAATAGAATAATAGAGAACTTATATGAAAGTAATGATCTGCATCTCCCATTGTCAATGTACTCACCAGATGCACCATTTTTTAAATCTCTTTTGGCTGTTTCCCTTGCTAGTTGCTGCCATATCCCTAAATCACTGGTTTTCAACACCAGCTCTAATTAGAATCACCTGGAGAGGTTAGGAAACAGTACCAAATATGTGGGTCTTACCTGCAAATATTCTACTTTAACTCATTGTGATGGCATCTACATTGAATTCTGCTTCAGTTAAAAAAAATACTATTTAAGATTTTGATGTTTTGAAATCTACTGAGATTTGTTATGCTTATGTTCTACTAAATTGGTACATGTAATATATGATTTGAAAAGAATTTGTATTCTCAAGTTATTGAGTGTAGTGTACTTTAAATGTCAATTAGATTAAGGTGGTTGATATTTTTGTTCAGATCATCTACAACCTTACTGATTTTTGGGTTTTTTTCTGTCTTATCAAATACTATTAAAATCCTCAACTGTAGGGGCGCCTGGGTGGCTCAATTGTTAAGCGTCTGCCTTCGGCTCAGGTCATGATCCCAGGGTCCTGGGATTGAGCCCCACATCTGGCTCCCTGCTGAGCAGGGAGCCTGCTTCTCCTTCTCCCACTCCCCCTGCCTGTGTTCCCTCTCTCGCTGTGTCTCTGTCAAAACAAATAAATAAAAAATCTTTAAAAAAAAATCCTCAACTGTAATTTTGAAATTGTCTATTTTTTCCTTTCATTCTGTCAACTTTTGCTTCACATACTGTGAAGTTTATTAGGCACATATATTAAGGCACATATAATTATTAAGTATGTTTTAAGGTATTGGCCCTTTCTATTATTATGGAGTTTTTCTATCTATGGTCATATCTTTGTCTTGAAGTGTATTTTGCCTGGATTAACATAGCTACTCCTGCTCTTCTATATATATGTTCTTCTATATATATGGAATTTTAAAAGTTTTTTTTTAAAGATTTTATTTATTTATTTGACAGAGAGAGATATAGCGAGAGCAGGAACACAAGCAGGGTGAGTGGGAGAGGGAGAAGCAGGCTTCCCGCAGAGCAGGGAGCCCGATGTGGGGCTCGATCCCAGGATCCTGGGATCATGACCTGAGCCGAAGGCAGACGCTTAACGACTGAGCCACCCAGGCGCCCTAAAAGTTTTTATTTAAGCAATCTCTATACCCAACATGGGCTCAAACTCACAACCCAGAGATCAAGAGTCAAATGCTCTTATGACTGAGCCAGCCAGGCATCCCCTAGAATATTTTTTTCTTTTGTTTTACTTCCAACTTATTTGTTATCTTTAAATTTAGGATATAGAGAGAGCATATTCCAGGTTCTTGCTTTTTTATCCAGTCTGACAATATCAGTCTTTTATATGTAGTGTTTAGTTCATTTACATTTAATGTAATTTTGTTACAGTTGGTCTGCCATTTTGCCATTTGCTTCTTGTTTGTCTTATATACCCTTTTTTTGGTTCCTCTGTTCCTTCTTACTTGCCATCTTTTAATAAATTTTTTTTAGTATTCCATTTTAACTTCTCTGGTGGCCATTTAGCTATATCTGTTTGCATCTTTTTTATAAGGGGTTGCTAATCTAGGGATTAAAATGTGCCTCTTCAAAAGTGAATGTTGAGTGACTTCAAGTAAAAATTCTGAACAGTATAATTCTGTTGATCATCTCCTTATCCTTCAGCTACTGCCATATACATTCCATCAATATACACTATAAAGCTAAAAATATAATCTCTCTCCTCCATAAAACTTCTCATCTATGAATAAGCTCATTTTTAGCTAACAGTGTACTGGAAATTTTAGCCAGTTTAATAAGGCAAGGAAAAGAATTAAAAGTCATAAGAATCAGAAAAGAAGAAATAAAACCAGTGAACATGGTTTCATTTTTACTGCAGCTCAATGAACTTCTCCGGAAACAATATTAAATCTTCTGAAAACTTTAAGAGTCAGTCATTCAGATGTTTAGTACACACCCTGCATATGACTTAGTTAACTTAATGTTTTATTTTAATTTTCTTTTACTTTACTTTGGCATCAACAAGATGCAGGCATAAATGAGTTGAAGATAGACATTATCTGTTGAATTTAGACTATGATATTTTGATGTAATTTGGTTTGATTTGATATATGTAACATTTATATATAATTTCTAATAGACTCTTATAGAGTAGTTTTAGATTTATAGAAAAATTAAGAAGATGTAGAGTTCCCATATATCCCCTGGCATACAGTTTCCTATATTAACATGTTAATATAATACATTTGGTAACAGTTAATGAGCCATGTTGATACACTATTATTAACAGAAGTTCATATTTTATTCAAATGTCCTCAGTTTTTACCTACTGTCTTTTTTTTATTCTGGGGTCCCACCTAAAATACCACATTACATTTAGTTGTCATGACTCCTTATACTTACCTTGTCTGTGGCAGTTTCTAACACTTTTTGTTTTTGATGTCTTTAACAGTTTTGAAAAGTACTGGTCAGGTATATTTTAAAATGTTCCCCACTACTGAGATGTATCTAATGTTTTTATCATGATTAGAGCAGTGTTATATGTTTTTTGGAGGAAGGTCATATAGGAAAAGTTCCATTTTCATCACATCATAACAAGGGTACATTCTATCAACATAATTTACGACTGTTAATTGTTGACTTTGATCACCTGACTATGCAATGTTCATCAGGTTCCTTCTCTATAAAGTTATTCTTCCTTTTTCCCTGACTAGTACATGTAGCCTACCCTTTATAAATGGGGACTTGGGGGCACCTGGGTGGCTCAGTCGGTTAAGCATCTGCCTTCAGCTCAGGTCATGATCTCCAGGTCCTGGAATCAAGCATCTACCTTCAGCTCAGGTCATGATCTCCAGGTCTTGAGATTGAACTCCGAGTCAGGCTCCTTGCTCAGGGGGGATTCTGCTTCTCTCCCTCTCTCTCTGCCCCTCCCCCTGCTCATACTCTCTGTCTCTCTCTCTCAAATTAAATAAAGTCTTCAAAAATAAAAAAGAAATGGGTAGTTGTGGGGACAGCTGGGTGGGACAGTTGGTTAAGCACTGACTCTTGTTTTTGGCTCAGGTTGTGATCTCAGGGTTGTGAGACTGAGCCCCAGGTCAGACCCACACTCAGCGTAAAGTCTGCTTAAGATTCTCTGTCCCTCTCCCTCTGCTCTTTCCCCCTGCGCCCCCAAATAAATAAATAAATCTTAAAAAAAAAAAAAAAGAAATGGGGAGGTGTTGTGTCCCTCCTTCGAGGTAGAGTATCTACATAAATTATTTGGAGTTTTTCTGCATGAGAAATTTGTCTCTTTTCCCCATAACATTTATGTCTTATTGCTGTCACTGTCTCTCCATCCATCCATCCATCCATCCATCCATCCATCCATCCTATCAACTCTTTCCAAGTTAAACAAAGAAAATGGTAAAAATTATCTTGCTCTGTAAGACTCAATATTATTTCTAAATCTAAACTGGTATGTCTTTTTAAAAATTAATTATTTATTTTAAAATTCCAGTGTAGTTAACATACAGTGCTGTATTAGTTTCAGGTGTACAATATAGCTTTCAACAATTCCATGTATTTCTCAGTGCTCATCAAGATAAGTGTACTTTTAATCCCTGTCACCCACCCCCACTCACCTCCCCTCTGGTAATCCTCTCTTCTCTCTAGGTAAGAGTCTGTTTTTTGGTTTCTCTCTCTTTTTTTCCTTTGTTTTGTTTCCTAAATTCCACATATGAGTGAAATCATATGGTATATGTCTTTTTCTGTGGCAGGTCTTCTCTTTATGCCCAAATGTAACTGAGAACAATGTTCATTATGTTTGCTTTCATTTTACTAATATCTGGCTTTTACCTAAAACTTTACAATGACATCCTCTATATATTATTATTATTTTTGCAATAGTTTAGTATATATGCTAATTACTATCATTACAGATGAAGGGAAAAAATGGTTCAATGTTATTGTTCTCATAGTAAATCAGTGAATGAATGCCTATATAATTGATTCTTAGCTTTGCTCCCACTTCAATGAGTCTTGTTAAATTTAGTTATCTCTTTGTAAATTTTAAGACTTTAAAGAAAAAATCCTTCCCATTTTTTCTTCCTTTTGATCCTCTAGTTCAAAGTTTTCCTGTCTTTGAATAATAAACTTTAAACATATTAGACTAGGCGGGAGAAATTAAAGCTAGGTTTTTCTGCAATGCTTAGGAAACCATCAATTAGCAAAAACTAAAAAGTAAAATCAGAATGTTACCATGACAACATGATGAAGGCCAGTATTGAACAAACAGAATGTAAAACTGCAAATTCAACAACAAATAAAGAACTTACAGGTGCTACTACTTAGAGAAACTTTAGCTTTAGGTTCTTTTGTTTCTGGATTGAAGGCAAGACATGTTTGCATTTAAATTTAGAAAGTTTTACTGATATCTATTCTTAAGAGTAAACACTCCACAGTAAGTGGCTTAACCATAATGCATGTATACCAGGAATGGAGAGCTCTGCTACGTGGAGGGAATGGAAAGGAGAGAGTAAGTGGAGGAGAGCTTGGCAGGAGAGAGGCTGAGGGAATGGGGTTATGCGTTAGGCTTACTTTTATGGGAATTTTGAAATTGATTCAAAATTGCTAAGTGAATAATGAAAACAGCTATATTACAGAAAAATCTTTATGTCATTGTGGTATAAAGAAATTGGAACATCTAAAAGTCACATCTGTAACATGAGAATGGCTTTTTTTTCAGAGTTTAGTTTAAAAAATGATTTACTCAAGAAGTATTTTATCTTCTGAACCAAATACTTAAAGCACCTGAAAGCTAGCAACATGATGGCACAAAATATTTAAGAGATTTATACTGGTGGGGAAAAAAGCCGACAGTTAGTTTGAAAACCTATCAACTAAATGGAATTCTAGATCAAATTAGAATGACAAATTAAAACTTGTCCAAATATAAAAAAATATAAACTAGTTTTTGTTATATATAAACAATAATGTCCTTATTCTATTAAATGTATATATTTATGGGCAACACATTTTTATCAGACTAGCTTATGGAACAAACTTTGGCATATAATATTGACAGGTGATTTTCAGTTCATCAGGTAAATAGTGGCTTAACCTAAGTTTGTTTTTATTTAATTAATTTTTGGAGGTACAGTTACAGTGAGATTTTGGCTGAACATAAGTTATTGTCCAGGATGGTATCTTTGAATAGTTGTTGGCTCTACTCATTTAGAGTGCTTCTTCTTAAAAATATCTGAAGAGATTCTCTTTTTTTAAATTGAAGTATAGTTGACACGTATTAGTTTCAGGTGTACAACATAGTGATTCAATAATTATGTACATCATGAAATGCTTACCACAGTAAGTATATTACAATATTATTGATTATATTCCTTACACTGTACTTTTCATCCCCATGACTTATTTATAACTGGAAGTCTGTACCTCTTAATCTCCTTCCCCATTCACCCCTTCCCTGCCCACCCTTCCCTTTTGGCAACCACTGGTTTGTTCTCTGTTTATCTCTTTGGTTGTTGTTTGTTCATTTGTTTTGTTTTTTATTTTTTTTAAATATTTTATTTATTTGTGAGAGAGAGAGAGAACAAGTGGGCAGGGAGAGGCAGAGGGAGAGGGAGAAGCAGACTCAACTGCTGAGCAGGGACCCTGACTTGGGGCTCCATCCCTGACTCAAGGCTCGATCTCAGGACCCTGGGATCATGACCTGAGCTGAAATCAAAAGTCTGACATTTAACCGACTGCACCACCCAGGAACCCCTAAAGTTTAGTCTTTCAAACACAGACTTTCTACCTCAACCATAGAGACTCCATTACTTACACTCTGTGGTACTGGCTGTTTCTAGTTTCATTTCCCATTTATGCCAATTGATGTGATGCATGAAATTTAGGTGGTGTGATTCTCCCTTAATTTAAATACATTCTACTTGGAAAAGCTTCTTAATACTTGCACATACTTTTTGTGAAGTGATTCCTTAGTATATTAACACTTGCTGCATGAGAAGAGATTTTATGAATTGCCTTGGCTTTAGCAGAGAAAGAAAAAAAATCTTCCAGGCTCAAACGTTACCCGAAATATTCTTTTTCATTGTTTAGGAGATCATGTACTTGGATAAACTCCTTTGGGTTTGCTTCCTCTTGATCTGAAAAGATAAAAAGAGGCTGACCCCTTATAGGCTTAAATCTTCTATGATCATAGAAAATCCACAAAAAATCTTTATTAATTTAAAAGACGGTAGGGTTATTGGGAGGCAGAAAACATTTCCTTGTTTCTTCAGAGGAAACTAATAATCATGATAGGTAAGTAGAAGAACATTTAAAAACACTTGGTTATCTTGGTTTTATCTTTTTTTTTAAAGATTTTATTTATTTATTTGACAGAGATAGCGAGAGCAGGAACACAAGCAGGGGGAGTGGGAGAAGCAGGCTTCCTGCAGAGCAGGGAGCCTGATGCGGGGCTCAATCCCAGGACCCTGGGATCATGACCTGAGCCGAAGGCAGACACTTAACAACTGAGCCACCCAGGCACCCCTATCTTGGTTTTATCTTAAGGTTGTTTATTATTGCCGGGGCACCTGGGTGGCTCAGTGGGTTGGGCAGCTGCCTTTGGCTCAGGTCATGATCTCAGGGTCCTGGGATCGAGGGCTCCCTGCACAGCAGGGAGTCTGCTTTTCCCTCTGCCTCTCCCCCATGCTCATGTGCCGTGCACTCTCTCTCTCTCAAATAAATAAATAAAATCTTAAGAAAAATAAAAATAAAATGCTTTTATGGGTGGAAACAGGTGGGCATTTTAGGGAACAGTTTCAGATTCAGAAATGGAGTTGGGGAAGGGATATAAAAAGCAGGTTTAGTTTAGGAGAGTTGACACCACACCAGGAAAGTCCTCTTGCTCTGCCCCAACACAGTTCCTTGCAAATCTTTTCATTTCACTTAGATAGATGGCCTGACTTTTCTCTGATTAAAGATCATTTTGGGTTATTAAGTAGTCTCATTAAATGACATGATTTTCCCCCATTGTAGCAGTAGTAGGTGTTATTCAGTTTCAGAAAATAAAGAAAGTAATGAGAAACAACCTCTAGTTTCACCTTCCAAATGTAATCATATTTTGGTGAATTTCATTCTAGTTTTTTACAACCATTGGTTTTATTTTCCTCAGAGTTGTGATCGTCCGATCCATAACATTTTGACTCGATTCTCCCACTCTTTATTGTAAGCTTACCCCTGCCCCCCACCTCCCATGACTAAGCAGCTTCTTCCACCTCCTCTGGAAGGAATACGGAACTGTATGGCATTCATGAATTACTCCAATTTTGTTATGTTGCGTTTGTTTTTCCCTTCCTATATACCCAAGGTCATACGCTTTTATTTGACAGGCAGATTGAACATCCCCATGTGCCTAAAGGCAAGGAAAGTATAGCCTCTATGCTCACAGTCTACTGGGAAACGCTGAGTCAACAAAAGAAGGGGAGTTTGATTAAAGGGAAGGGAGACAGACTCTTGGACCCAAGAGTACTTTGGGAAACTGATAGGTCAGGGCAGAGCTGTGAAAAGCATGATAATTCCATCCCCCTAGGTAATCAGAAAACAGGGTCTAGAATTGGAGGTGGGAGGATGGCAGAGATAAATTCTAAATAAAAAGTTTTTCTAGGTAAAATGGAAGGTTTTGAAGTCAGAGTAGTGGATACCTATGGTGACAGGACTGACAGGGAAAACAGAATGAGGAAAACTAGAGTGGTGGAAATGTTTTATTTCTTCATCTGGATGGTGGGTACATAGGTGTATTCATATAAAAAAATCATCAAGCTATACATTTAAGATTAGTGCACTTTATGTGTGTTATGTATCAGTAAGAAAGGAACAGCATCTCTCCCCGCCCCCTCCCCAGGCCCGGACCTCTGCTCACAGCAGGACAGGTTTAGAAAAGTTCTGTTTGTCCTGCAATCGACTGTACTATATCACTCCATTAGCAGGACCTAGGGCTCAGGCTTGTATTATTAATATCATGGTTCTGCTACCTTAAAGGTTAAAAAGGCTTTTAAGGATTAATTTGTGAAGTTAATACCATTTAAAATTAGTTCTGTAGGAAAGTAGGAAAGTGCAATTGACTTACAAAAGCACATCAGGACTGCAATTCAGCAAACATTTCGGGAACACCTCTACTCTGTAACGAATGGTGCTTTGTGCTAAAAGTCTCCCAGATGAATGAAACCAGGATCCTGTGGTCAGGAGCTTGATCTTTCACAGGTTAGTGTCTTTCCCATATTCCTATTGGTTGAAGTCTTGATTTTCTGTTTTAGAAATTATCAGATCATGGCATACTATGAAAAGATACTTAACATCATTAGCCATTAGGGAAATACAAATCAAAACCGCAACGAGAGGGGCGCCTGGGTGGCTCAGTCATTAAGCGTCTGCCTTCAGCTCAGGTCATGATCCCAGGGTCCTGGGATCGAGCCCCGCATCGGGCTCCCTGCTTCGCGGGAAGCCTGCTTCTCCCTCTCCCACTCCCCCTGCTTGTGTTCCCTCTCTCACTGTGTCTCTCTCTGTCAAATAAATAAATAAAATCTTAAAAAAAAAAAAAAAAAAAAAAAAAACCACAACGAGATAGATACCACTTCACACTCACTGGGATTGCTATTATAAAAAAGACAGATAAAAAGTGTTGGTGAGAATATGAAAAATTAGAATCCTCATATAATGCTGGTGGGAATTTGAAATGGTACAGCCACTCTGAAAAACAGTTTGGCAGTTCCTTAAAGGTTAACATAGAGATACCATATGACCCAGCAATTCTTTTATTTATTTATTTATTTTATTTTTCTTTCTTTCTTTTTTTTTTTTTTAAAGATTTTATTTATTTATTTGACAGAGAGAGAGCGAGAGCAGGAACACAAGCAGGGGGAGTGGGAGAGGGAGAAGCAGGCTTCCCGCTGAGCAGGGAGCCCGATTAGGGACTCCATCCCAGGACCCTGAGATCATGACCTGAGCCAAAGGCAGACGCTTAACGACTGAGCCACCCAGGCGCCCTGACCCAGCAATTCTACTTTTAGATATCTACCCAAGAGAAGTGAAACATGTCCATACAAAAATTTTTGCATGAATGTTCGTAGCAGCATTATTCATATAATCAAAAGGTGTAAACAACCCAATGTCTACCATCTGATAGATAAATGTATGTCCATGCCATAGAATATTATCCGGCAATAAAAAAGAGTAAAGAACTAATACATGCTACAAAATGGATAAATTTGGTAAACATTATGCTAAATGAAGGAAGCCAGCCACAAAAGACCATGTTGAATGAGTCTATTTTTAGGAAATATCCAGAACTGGCAAATCCAGAGAGACAGAAAATAGATGAGTGGTTGCCCAGGACTGGGGAAAGAGGGAATGGGGAGACTACTAAAGGGTAGGGAATTTCTTTTGGGTTCATCAAAATGGTCTAAAATTGATTGTGGTGATGCCTGCATGATTCTGTGAATTCCAAAAACCATTGATACGGTTATGTGAATTATATCTCAGTAAAGCCATTAAAACAAACAAACAGCACCATAGTGCTTGTGAAGAAAGCAACAAGAAAACCTTAACACCTACATATCATAAAAATATTAAGAGCGGGGGGCGCCTGGGTGGCTCAGATGGTTAAGCGTCTGCCTTCGGCTCGGGTCATGATCCCAGGGTCCTGGGATCGAGCCCCGCATCGGGCTCCCTGCTCCTTGGGAGCCTGCTTCTCCCTCTGACCCTCCCCCTTCTCATGCTCTCTCTTTCTCATCCTCTCTCTCAAAAAAATAAATAAAATCTTTAACAAAAAATATTAAGAGTGGGTTGGGAGCACACCATCTCGGTCTTAATCCTAGCTCAACCGTTTACTAGCTGTGGGACCTGGCGCATTATTTAACCTCGCCATGCCTCAGTTTCCTATCTGGAAAATGGAGATACCAGCAGGGCCTCCTTCACCACCTCTGGGCAGGTGGATGCCAGGATTTTGCATAATTGAATGTTAAGGGGACCGAGTACAGTGGTCACATTAGAGTTCAGTAAGTGTTAGCTATTATTTGTAGAGAGCTTTAACATTTTTAAAGTACTTTTACAAACATTTTCTCGCTTGATTAACACAAGTACTCAGGATATTTACATTCCTTCCGCCTCAGTAAAATTTGAGCCGTTTGTTTTTGGCACTCGAAACTCCTGGTGTCTGTCATGCTCTCTTACTCCTCCTTCACTCCGTGATGCCCAGGATTGATCTCTATTTCATTCTTGCTTTTACGTCATTTTTGCAAGATGTCCATAAATAACACTGAATTATGTGATCCAGCCAAGGAAACGTCTGTGTTAAAAGAGAAATCTTAAAACCAAAGGAACTTGTAGAATCTAAAGGAAAGGCAACTCTCTAATTGTATCCTTATGTATAATTATGTATCATTAGGGAGCCAGCCTGATCTGCCCACTCTACACCGGGATCTGATTTTTGTGATGAACAGCCTGTGATTTAATCTGTGAATTTTGTCTGTTTAAAATTGGCTGAGGGGTGCCTGGCTGGCTCAGTCAGTAGATCTCAGGGTTGTGAGTTTGAGCCTCACACTGGGTGTAGATATTACTTAAAAATAAAATCTTTTTTTTTTTTTTAAGATTCTATTTATTTATTTGACGAGAGCGAGAGAGCACAGCGGGGGAGTGGCAGGCAGAGGAAGAGGGAGAAGCAGGCTCTCTGTTGCCCCTTAAAAATTAAATCTTTTATAAAAGAAATAAAATAAAATAGGCTGAAAAGTCTTAAGGGGCACCTGGATGGCTCAGTCGGTTAAGCATCTGCCTTTGGCTCAGGTCATGATCTCAGGGTCCTGGGATCGAGCCCCATGTCAGGCTCCATGTTTAGCGGGGAGTCTGCTTGTCCCTCTCCCTCTGCCCCTTCTCCTGCTTGTGCTCTCTTTGTCTCTCTCTCAAATAAAATCTTAAAAAAAAGAAAAGTCTTAAAAATGTAAGAATTCTCTCATATATACAATTTCTACTTTTTTTCTTTAGATTTGTTAGGCCTCATGCTAATAAATTAAGATTCTAAAATTTCCTTTAATTCGAGAACTTTATTATGAAATGAAGCATCTTATTTTTTTCTTGTTACAAAAGCAATGACCGTAAGCAAAAAGAGTAACCAAAAGAGTAACAAAACCCATGTTCTCCTGCTTTGATGGAGACTTCCATTTTTGTGTGTGTGTGTGTACATATATATATATACTTATATACATAAGTATATATAAATATATATTTGTGTATATATATACTTATATATAAAGTATATATAAATATATACTTTAAAGAACAGGAATCATACCCCATTGTGCACCCATTTTTTCCCTAACAATATGATTCTTTTATGATTTTTTATTTCTGAAATATTTTTTTAAAAAGTAAACTCTACACTCAGTGCGGGGCTCAAACTCACAGCCTCGAGCTCACAAAAATCACATGTTCTAAGACATATGATTCTCTCAATAGATGCAGAAAAATCATTTGACAAAGTACAACATGTATTCATGATAAAAACTCTCAATAAAATAGGGATAGAAAGAATATACCTCAACATCATAAAGGCCATATATAAAAAACCCACAGTTAGTATCATCCTCAACAGGGAAAAACTGAGAGCTTTTCCTCTACAGTCAGGAACAAGACAAGAATGTCTGCTCTCACCACTATTGGAAGTCCTAGCCTCAGCAATCAGACAATAAGAAGAAATAAAAGCATCCAAATCAACAAGGAAGAAGTCAAACTTTCACTGTTTGCAGATGACATGATACTGTATATAGAAAATGCAAAAGACTCCACCAAAAAATTGCTGGAACTGACCCATGAATTCAGTAAAATTGTAGGATACAAAATCAAAATACTGAAATCTGTTGCAGTTCTATATACCAATAATGAGGCAGCAGAAAGAGAAATCAAGGAATCAGTCCCATTTACAACTGCACCAAAAACAATAAGATACCTAGGCATAAACCTAACCAAAGAGGAAAAAGATCTGTGTTCTGAAAACTATAACACACTTATGAAAGAAATTGCAGAGGATACAAAGAAAGGGACAAACATTCCATGCTCATGGATTGTAAGAACAGATGTTGTTAAAATGTCTACACTACCCAAAGCCATCTACATATTTAATGCAATCCCTATCAAAATACCAACAGTGTTTTTCACAGAACTAGAACAAATAATCTTAAAATTTGTATGGAACCACAAAAGACCCCAAATAGCCAAAGCGATCTTGAAAAAGCAAAGCAAAGCAGGAGACATCACAATTCCAGACTTCAGGTTATATTACAAAGCTGTAGTGATCAGGACAGTATGGTACTGGTACAAAACTAGACACATAGATCATTGGAACAGAATAGAAAGCCCAGAAATGAACACACAACTCTATGGTCTACTAATCTTTGACAAAGCAGGAAAGAATAGCCAATGGAAAAAAGACAGGCTCTTCAACAAATCATGTTGGGAAAACTGGACAGCAACATGCAAAGAATGAAACTGGACCATATTCTTACACCACACACAGAAGTAAATTCAAAATGGATGAAAGACCTAAATGTGAGATAAGAAACCATCAAAATCCTAGAGGAGAATACAGGTAGTAAACTCTTTGAAATTGGTGATAGCAACTTCTTACTAGATATGTCTTCTGAGAAAAGGAAAACAAAAGCAAAAATTAACTATTGGGACTTCCAGATAAAAAGCTTCTGCACAGCAAAGGAAACAACAAAATTAAAAGGCAACCTTTGGAATGGGAGAAGATATTTGCAAATGACATAACTGATAAAGGGTTAGTATCCAAAATATATAAAGCAAAACTGAACCACCAAAAAAACAAATAATCCAGTTAAAAAATGATGGAAGACATTCTTCCAAAGAAGACATCCAGACGGCTAACAGACACATGAAAAGATGTTCAACATCACTCATCACCAGGGAAATGCAAATGAAAACTACAATGAGATATCACTGCACACCAGTCAGAATGGCTAAAATCAACAACACAGGAAACAACAGATGTTGGGCAGGATGTGGAGAAAAAGGAACCCTCTTACACTGTTGGTGGGAATGCAAACTGGTGCAGCCACTCTGGAGGACAGCATGGAGGTTCCTCAAAAAGTTAAAGAGAGAACTACCCTATGATCCAGCAATTGCACTACCAGGTATTTACCCAGAGGATAAAACATACTGATTTGAAGGGATACATGCACCCATATGTTTATAGCAGCATTATCAACAATAGCCATACTATGGAAAGAGCCCAAATGTCCATTGACTGATGATGGATATATACATACAATGGAATATTACTCAGCCATCAAAAGAATGAAATCTTGTCATTTGCAATGATGTGGATGAGGCTAGAGAGTGTAAATGCTAAGTGAAATAAGGCAGTCAAAGACAAATACCATATCATCTCACTCATATGTGGAATTTAAAAAACAAAACAGATGAAAATGGGGGAAAAAAAAAGAGGCAAACCAGGAAATAGACTCTTAAAAATAGAGAACAAACTGAGGGTTGCTGGAGGGAAGGTGTGTGTGGGGGATGGGTTAACTAGGTATTAAGGAGGGCACTTGTTGGGGTGAGCACTGGGTATTGTATATAAGTGATGAATCACTGAATTCTACACCTGACACTAATATTATACTGTATGTTAACTAACTGGAATTTAAATAAAAACTTGAAAAAAATAAAAATCATTATGGTGAAATACAACAACAACAACAACAAAAATCACATGTTCTACTGACTGAGCCAGCCAGGTGCCCCATATTTCTGAAAGAGTTTAATGACTCCATTTCATTATGTAGATGTGGGAGGATTTATCTAACCAATACCCTGTGGCTGGATATTTAACAACACTGCATGGGATCATGAACATTCTACAATTATTTCAAAAATAAACAAAATGCTAGGAAATTAAGGGAACTAAGGTATTTCTTCCAATCTTCAGCCTCTGGGGCCTTTATAATGGTGGTACAGTTTGGAGTTCTATAATCAAAGATAAATATTGAAACCTGAGGATTCAGAGGAGGACAGTAAACAAAGCATTGAGAAATAAGAATTGAAATTATTTAACCTTAGGAAGAAAATGCTTACAGATGACTGACTATATACTTATTTATATAGAAAGAATATCCCATAGCACCTTGCATTTTCATTATTCTACATTCACAGTCCATCAGTATTAGAATTATTGTTGTGCATGTCTCCACTTCTAGCCTGAGAGTACCAGAGGCATGATTTCATTTCACTCTCTATTTATCCTGTAGTGTGTGCTTTTTGAAGAGTAACTATCTGTTGAACAGGAGTTGAACATAATTATGACATCTCAAACGAAGAGAGAGCATTGATACTTTAGTCCTGCCCACAGTCACTTTGCTAATTTCCATGAACTTCTAGAGAAATTACCAGCCATACGACTAGTATGCTGCTGTGTGTTTCTCATTCCCATGAAGAAGAATTTAAGAGTTTTGCCCCACTGCCTTACTCTAGTAAATCAGGCCCTTGCATATAATATTACTGAAATGTAAACACAATTGTGTTGAAATTATGACCCACTTGCTAATTTGCACTGTATGAAATGTTAACTAAATGCTTCTGTATTTACACAGGTATGTTTGCCTACCGGATAAGCTTTAGTTGGAAGTGTTTCATTTAAGTGTGATGATGGGACAGTCTTATGGTGCAGCAGAAGGGCACATTTTCCAGAATAGTTCTACAATTCAGGTTTTCAGGGCACTTTTTGACTAAATATGTGAGCATAAAGCTGGGGAATCTCTACAGAAAAATTCACACAGCCAATCCATATACGTATTCAAATTATGTGGTCTCAAACTGGGAGTTGTAAAATTTTGCTAGCCTCTTGAGCAGTAGGGTAACTGTAAACTTTCAGGTTGTTTGAAACACAATTTATCATATTTGATGATAAAATAATTTAGGTGGCTTGTGCCATACTAAACTAGGTCTGATTCTTGTGAGGGTTGGTTGGGGTTTGTTAACAGGAAACTGAAAAAAAATTTTGTTTTAAATATTTTATTTATTTATTTGACAGAGGGAGAGAGCACAAGCAGGGGGAGCAGCTGAGGGAGAGGGAGAAGCAGACTCCCCAAGGAGCAGGGAGCCCAATGCGGGGCTCAATCCCAGGACCCTGTGAGCTGAAGGCAGACACTTAACCAACTGAGCCACCCAGGCAACCCCAAAAATGTTCTTAATGAGATCTTTCTTCTTTTGGTAGCAGGTAACAAAACAAAGTCTCTTATTTAGTCAAGTCTCTGGTTAATGAAGACAAACATCATATCTTATCACCTTACATATTATCCTCCTCCCAAAAAGCAAAAAAACAAGTTCATAAACTTTTTTTTAAAATTTTTTTTAAAGATTTTTTTATTTATTCGACAGGAGAGAGAGAGCACAAGCAGGGGTAGCAGCAGGCAGAGGGAAAGGGAGACGCAGTCTCCCCGCTGAGCAGGGAGCCCGATGTGGGACTCGAACCCAGGACCCTGGGATCATGACCTGAGCTGAAGGCAGATGCTTAACCATCTGAGCCACCCAGGCGCCCCTGGGTGCTCTTTAATTTAAACTCTTAATTTCCCAGTAAAATCAAGTGTGTTGGAATCGTGGGCATTAAATATTCTTTTAAAATAGCTTCTTTCTTTATTCCCCTGCTGAAGTTTGTATAAAAGTGCTTATAATGAATTTAAAGTGCTTAAGAGAGTGGCTAAACACAGCTAGCATTCAAGAAGTTCTAGCTATTAGTTTTCTTGTAAAGAAAACAGTATCTTAATATAAAAATTCACAAAGTTAATGGGCCCAGTTATAATAGACAATAATTTTGATCTCAAAAAGAAAGCACAATCAAAAATGAAAGAAAAAGAGCAATTAGGATTACAAAAGGCATCAGAATAACCAAGATACATGTTAGGGTGTATTTTTTAAATCTAATAATATAGTCCTATAGTTCCTGAATAAATTCTGTAGTGAACAGTGCTAATTACTCTTCCTTGTTCACAGTGCCACCTTGAGGAGAAAGAAGTTTCCTTAATTTAGCCCAAATGCATTCTTACTGGATTGAGCTAGGTCAAGTACCTAAAGATCAGGCATACTATAGAAAATGTATGCTTTAGTTTAATTGATTATCATAAGAATGTCTACTCTGATTCTTTCTACCTGGCTGTGTTCAATGCAGAAGACCAATCTGTGAGCTTTTAAATCTTGATGTGGGAAATTTAAAAATTGATTAGAAATGAATGCATAGGATTTCTTTCTAATTTATTTTCTTTTGGAACACCATACTTAGATCATAATATATAAACCAGGCAATTCTTGCATTATCACCAAGAGATTTAACAGTTTCCCTTGATATTTTGTTCCTTTAACCAGTTTCAGAAGGAAATATTCCATATTGCCTTAAAAACTAGAATTAAGCAATTACTTCTAGTACTTAAAATGGTACTCAGTCCATGAATACTTGGTTGAAGAACCTGAATAAATTGTTGAAGAAGCTGAAGTAGGTCAGATTAACAACCTGAGAGAGGAAAAGGGGGAGAGCTACTAGAACTCCTTGAAGTGTTTAGGGCTGCACTAATATGGTAGCCACTAGCTATTGAGGACTTGAAATGCAGATAATAGGAATTGAGATGTGCTATTAGTGGAGAACATACACGACATTTTGAATCAATACAAAAAATTGTAAGTATTTCATTTTTATATGGATTACATGTGGAAATGATATTTTGTATATATTAGGTTAAATAAAATATATTATTTAGATTAATCTCACCTAGTTATTTTTACTTTTTAAAATATGTCTACTAGAAAGTTTAAAATTATATATATGGCTTATATTATATTTCTACTGGGCAGTGCTTTGTAGGGCATAGAAATTAGTGTGGTAGCAGTACTCATGACAAATTTACTGAGCACATACCATATGCCTGGCACATACTAAGGGCTGATAAGAAACCTTTCAGGTAAAGTTCCATGATCACTTGTGTTTTCACCTGGAAATCAAAACCAAGAGGTCAAATAATTTCCCCAGATATCACAGCTAGTTAATGGAAGAGGGGATATTCAAATTAAATTTGTATGGCCTCCATACAAAAAAAGGGCCCACGTTCTTAAATATCTACACTACACTACCTCCTGGAATAATCTTTACCTGAAATAATAGAAATCAGAGCAATGCAGAGAAGGTAGAGATTTTAATTCAAACTTTCAGTTCTGTAGCAGGGGGAAAATGAGGATAAGAGAAGTTAAGTCACTCCAAGATCTCTTGCAGTAGAATCACATATAGTTTACTACCTGATTTGGGGTGGGGTAAATTATGATAAATCTTAATTGTTAAAAGAACAGGGTGCTATGAGAGCAAATAACTAGGGGGTAATATGGCCTGGAAAGTTAAAAAAGGAAGTAATGTTTGATTTCAGTTCTGGAATAAGAGCAGAAATTAACTAGATCAAGGAGGAGGAGCAATAGGAAGACCAAAAGACAGTTGACTCTTGAACAACATGGGTTTAAACTACATGGATTCACTTATACACAGATTTTTTTTCTATAAATACAGTATAGTACTGTATTTTCCTCATGATTTTCTTAACATTTTCTCTTTAGCTTACTTTATTATAAGAATATAGTGTATCATACATATAGCATACAAAATATGCATTGATCAACTGTTGATGGTATTGGTAAGGCTTCTGGTCAACAGTAGTCTATTAGTAGTTGAGTTTTGGGGGAATCAAAGTTATATGTAGATTTTCGACCATGTTGGGGGCTAGCACCTCTTAAGCCCTGCATTGTTCAAGGGTCAACTATATACACAGATCTCAAGGTGAAGGAGTATGGCTTCTTTAAAGAAAAGTCTTTATAAGAAGAAGGTGAAGAGGCGGGTGGGTCCAGGTAAGGCTAGAGGGAAAGGCCAAGGCCAGATCATTTGGGGAATTTTAGGCTTTATGAAGGTTCTGGTTAATGACGTGGCCGAGTTCATACAACTAGTAAATGTTTCCATTAAGATTCCAAAACTAAGTCTTCTGGCTCCAAGGTCTGTGATCTTTTCACAACTCTATGCTACAAAGGAGCAAAAAGACAAAAGGGAACATATTTTGTGTCATTCTGACTTTAAAGAAGATAATAAAATTCAATAACAATAAAATTGGATTAGGAGCAGAAACTCTAACATTTGTCTCTGACCCAGCAGTCTTTGTCTTCTACCAGCATCTATGAACCAGCAAGAGACTAACTTTCTAGACTGTAAATAGGATAAAAATCAAACCCAGACCTAAAAGGTTGTATCTAAATTACCAGTGGCCCCTGGAAAACTTGGAAAAAAGGTGTAAGAACAAGCAATCTTAAGATAGGTAAGAAGGAACAAATACTGATTTTTAAAAGAGATTTTTGAAAATTTATTTGAGAGTAAGAGAGAGAGAGAGAGATAACAGGAGCAAGGGGAGAGAGAGAGAGAGAGAGAGAGAGAGAGAGAGAGAGAGAAGCAGGCTTCCCACTGAGCAGGGAGTCTCATGTGGGGCTTGATCCCAGGACCCTGGGATCATGACCTGAGCCGAAGGCAGACGCTTAATGGGCTGCGCCACCCAGGTACCCCCTGATTTTTAAATTAGTCAACTTTTTGCATGGGTTTATCTAAACTGCCCCTCCAACTCTTCACCCTCTGCCTTTATAAAAAGAAGCCCTGGTTTTAGGGCTTAAGGCTCCAAACTGCCCTTTGGTGGTATTCTGCTTCCTTTTATGTTCAGCTCTAGAAAGCTAACTTCTCATGTACTGGTGGGAACTGTTCCAGGGGGCTTCAGGATGGCTGTGATGGTGATGGGATGAATGGCTCTGATTTCAGGCAGAGTTTCCCAGTTGGGGGGTACCAAGTGGAGGTCACTTTGGTGGGCAATTTGTGAACTGTATGATGCAGAGGTGAGAAATATGTTAGCATTCCCTCAGGCTACTCTCTCCTCATTTTGCAATCAGACTATTTGTGGGAAGGAGTAACTTGGCAAAATCACATGGTAAATGAATGGCAGAGTGGAATTCACCACTCCAGTTCTATTCCACTTCTCTAGAACTATCCTCAAGTCATAGCAATTATGTGGTACTGACTTACCAAGCTCAAATCTGGGGAATAAACAATAATTCAATTCATTTACAATTGTAGATTATATATCTATATATAATATAGATATATTATAGATATATATTATAGACATATACAATATATACAGATATATTGTGTGTGTATGTATATATATATATATATATATATATATATATATATAACTGTCTAGAGTAGGATCACTTCCATTTCAGGGGTAAGACTTTCTGGACTTAAGCTTAAGTCATAAATCAAGAAGTTGCTTGGTGAGCAGAATTGGAACACATTTAAATGTGTATTCTCTAGTGACATAACCATCAAACTAGAGTAGCTATATGGATTCCCCTTGATTTAGTGTGTTACTATTTAGAGAACTGGATTGAAGTTTAGAATTTGTTCACTTATGTAATCTTTCTTGAACACCTACTATGTGTCAGGCGCCTACTGTGTATGGGCTCTGGACCTAAGGATGCTAGCCTCTGGACAAGTGCTTTATAGAGACATATTTATTATCCAAATACTCTTAAATTAGTCATCTAAGTGCCATCACTTCATCTCAAAGGAAATAATTTATACTTTAAGGGTTTTATATTATCTCTCTTGATCCTCATCATAAATCAGTATAGAAGATACTAATTATCATATTTTACAGGAGACTTAAAGGGATGAAATAACACGTTTCAAGTTAAACAATTAGCAAATGGCAGCCTAGGAAGACCCAGATCTACTCTACTCCAATCACCTTCACTTTCCACTACATTCTTTTACTCATAATTTTCTTACAATTGGGTATTTCACCTTCTAAGGACAGCCATATTAAGGTCTTTCTTTTGTGACTCTATAATCCTAGTTCCATGATTTGGGAAAGGTCCTAATCTCAGATATCAAATATGAACTATGTATAAAGCTAAAAGCATAAATGTGTAAAGCACTGAGCCGTTCTCTGGAGGACACAGAGATGAAAAAGACAAGATCCTTATATTCTTGGAGCTTCCAATATACTTAACACAAATATAAAATCTAGAATTAAGCTGACTAAAGATACAAACAAAATGTTATGGGAACATAGAGAAAAGAAAAAATTACAATTCGGGAGATTTGAGAAGGGTTTTGGAACAGGGAACTGAAATTTCAAGGGTAAGATTGCTAGAAGACAGGAAAAATATCCTCAAAAGTGAGGTAGCCTGTGGGGGGGTACCTCTCTGGGCTCAGTTGTTAGAGCATGAGCCCCACATTGGGTGTAGAGATTCCTTAAAAACAAACAAACAAACAACAAAAAGTGAGGTAGCCTGAGGGCAGGAGAGTGCTGGGCATCATCCACATTATGGGGAACAGAAGATACTGGTGGTATTGTGGCAGATGATGCAAGAAAGGTAGAAGTTAAACTGTAGAAGTCTTGTATGTGAGCTAGAAAGTTTGGAACTTAATTCTGTGTGTAAGGAAGATCCTTGCAGGGATTTGAGCAGGCAGAAATACAATCAGCTAACGATACTGCACATAGCCTTTTACAGCTTTATTACTGGATCTTCACTGCTTTACATGGTGCATGGAACTTGCTCTGTGCAAATAAACATGTTAAATGAATGGATTCAAGGGGAATAGACTAGATATTGGATTATCAATTAGGTTACTGAAATAGTTCAAGAAGAGGGCAGATGTGCAGAGGTGAAAATGACTGTCACTGATATCTGGGTTTGGGCTTATGGGAAGAGAAAGTCTTAAAGGAGGAAGACTTTGACCCTGTTCCACCAGGGAGACGGGGATATTGGGAATAGGGTGAAAACATGGTTTGGGGAGAATAGGAATAAGGAAAGATTCTCAATTCTGTTTTGGATTGTGTTGTGTTTGAAGTGCTGGTAAGAAAGATATCTAGTAAAAGGATTTCCAAACATTCATGAGCCTTTATTTCTTTGAGGGGGCACCATGTTCATATGCCTGACTTCATCCATGGTTTTATACAGATTTGTAATGATTTCAGTTTGATATTTTCCTTACATTCCTTAAAATCGTGGGGAAGTATCTTAGCATCCTGTGCAAGAGCTACCCTAAGCAGCAAGAGAAGGGAAAAATGCATTAAAGCAGCTAAATAGTTGAAGGTGAAGTGATCTTCTGATTTCATGCTTTAAGCTGGGCAAATTTTACCCTTCATCTTGGGTAAAATGGATGGAGAAATATGTTATTTTTAAAATTTTTTTAAGAGAAATATATTTTAAAACATTTTTTTTTAAAGATTTTATTTATTTATTTGACACAGAGAGAGAGAGACACAGCGAGAGAGGGAACACAAGCAGGGGGAGTGGGAGAGGGACAAGCAGGCTTCCCAACGAGCAGGGAGCCCGATATGGGGCTCGATCCCAGGACCCTGGGATCATGACCTGAGCCGAAGGCAGACGCCTAACGACTGAGCCACCCAGGCGCCCCTAAGAGAAATATATTTTAAAGAAATATATTTTAAAAGACAGACCCTGTATTTAGAAACCAGGTAGTAATGGAAAAATATGCATGTACATAAACTACTTATAACAAGTCAATGTAACCGGAGGTGAGGTGGTGTTTTATTGACTACTCTTCCGATTGAGGCTTTTACTTGCTAGAACCTTTACAAGTTGTCTTTCGAGTCCTGCTGATAGTCTGAATTATAAGGAATTCATCCATTCCTTCCCATGAGCTATTTTGAGCTATATATTCTGGGGGGCAGACATGCTCAGACAGTTCATCAGTCCAGAACACAATGGTCTCCTTCCCTTTCTTTCCCCAAACTTCGGGGCTAACGTCCCGACTCTCCCACAGCCGATACCCCGAGATCTCTTCTGCACCCGGTCTTCCCCGCCGCACGTGGGCTGGAGCCGTATCGGCCCCGCCAGGAGCGGCGCTTTCCCAGCTCCTGCCCGGCGGGCACGTGCGCCAGGGGCGGTTACAGCGCACAGCAACGGTCCCTTTCGTCCAGCAGGCGGGCGCCGGAGCCAGGGCGGCGGGCGCGGGCGGTGGGGCGCGAGCCCGGGGCGGGCCGGTGCGCGCCAGGCGGGGGCGCGAGCCCACGGGAGACGCTGCGCTCCGAGCCGCGTGAGAACCGACAGTTGGCGGGGGGATGCGGAAGCTCTCCGGCTTGCAACTGAATGCGGTGAAGGAGAAAAAGCAAGTTGCAAAACGCTAAGTGCAGCGAGATCGCATTTACGTAGGAAGATCCACAGCGCCCAACTCTGAGGACACACTATGTAAATGCATTGGAAATGGTCTGACGATGCTCTGGGGAAAGGAGTAAGCTGGGAGGGCGGATGAAGGGAGCTGACTTTGTACATGGCGTATTTTTTTTTTTTTAAGATTTTATTTATTTATTCATGAGAGACAGAGAGAGAGGCAGAGGGAGAAGCAGGCTCCCAAGGAGCAGGGAGCCCGATGCGGGACTCGATCCCAGGACGCTGGGATCATGACCCGAGCCGAAGGCAGACGCTTAACCATCTGAGCCACCCAGGCGCCCTGTACATGGTGTATTTTTGAGATACGTAACATTATTATTCAGAAAAAGTGATCATGTAACTGAAAAAAAATCTGCATTTGGGAGGCTTGGATACCTCTCGCTTCCCATCCGTAGGGACCTGCTCAGACTCTCAGAGCACCGTCAAGACAGGAATCAAGAAAAGTGTTCTCACGTTCGCCTGTTCTCCCTTCTCCCTGCTTCTCCTCTCGTCCCCCTCACCTTACAGCAAATCCGTCGAATTGGCCTTGGCCTGGGCGGAGGGCTCTTCCTCACAGCCCTTGTCCTTATCACAGATCTGCCTGCAAAACCCGCTCACAAAGAGGAAACATTTTGAAGATAGTAAATTACTCACAGGCACATAAACCTACACATTAACATTATTCCTAAACCGTATTTGATAAAAACTAAGATAAAATGTTTACAGGATATTTCTATTTCGTCCCAAACAGTTGTGCCATAATGTTTCTATTCATATGACCACATGATATTTAGTTAATATATGTTTTTCATTTTTAAGTTTTATTTTGACATAATTTGACTTAGAAAAATGGTACAAAAATGGTACAAATAATTCCATTATGTCCTTCATACAGCTTCCCGAGATGTTAACACTGAATACAACTATAGCACAATGATTATAAGTATGAAATAAGCATTACTACTACTCTGCAGTCAAATGCTCTACCCCTGAGCTATACCCCCGCATTACTACTACTCTGTTAACTAATCTATAGATAATATTCAAGTATCTACAATTATCCAACAAATCTCCTTTTCCCCCACCCTGGTCCAGGATTCAATCCAGGATCTCACAATGCATTTGTCATGTTTAGATATATACTTCTGATCTGTGATAGTTTCTCTGTTTTTCTTTGTCATGATGACACTTTTGAAGAGTACTACTGGCCATTTATTTTTGTGAATGTCCTTTAATTTGGTTTGTTTAGCACTTTCTCATTATTAAATTCAGGTTATGCAGTTTTTTGTTTGGTTTTTTGGCAAAGATATCACAGAATTTATGTTGTGCCCTTCCCAGTGCATCATATCAGGAGGCACAGGATGTCAATATGTCATTAATGGTGAGGTTAATTTATTACTTGGTTGAGGTGGTGGCTGCCAGGTTTGTCCAATGAAAAGTTGTGATTTTCCTTTTTGTATTGGATCATAGGAGGCAAACACCCTCATCATATGTACACCAGTTTTACTATTCATGATCCTTGACTGCAACCGTTTGCCAATGGTGATTTTTCTATTTCCTTCATTCCTGTTAAATTTCAATATGGATATTTAAATGCACAATAACTTTTAAAAAGACAATAGTTGGCTTTCACTTTTCTGTTTTAACCTAGGGAAAAAAAGGCATTTGGAGGCGGTGTGATATGCTATGGAATTAGCAGCTAAAACGGAATTTATGAGTGTATTACAGATAATTAAATTCGAAAAGAGTATTTCACCTATTCTTAGTACTTGTAGGGAGATGAATTCTAAAATCACAGTTTACATGGGTTTCCAAGTTCATTAATTGAATTGGTTTTTATTACTTCTGTGTTTGTGCCCATTCTCATAAATGGCACATGTAAAATGATACTTAGAAGTAGAACAAAAAGTCTTCCATATTATTTCCAATATGCTGCTAATTTTAGCTGGCATTTGCAAAATTGATCTTTAAATTAACAATACATTTGACTCTCAGCCAATATTTCACGTTATTTAGCCTCAATGTTTGCTGAAAGGATTTACTGGAAATTGAATGCACTACAAGGAAGGTAAAATTCTTGTGGGTGAAACTTACAGATCTTTCTTTCTTTCTTTTTTTTTTTTTTAAAGATTTTATTTATTTATCTGACAGAGAAAGACAGCAAGAGAGGGAACACAAGCAGGGGGAGTGGGAGAGGGAGAAGCAGGCTTCCCGCCGAGCAGGGAGCTCGATGCGGGGCTCGATGCGGGGCTCGATGCGGGGCTCGATCCCAGAACCCTGGGATCATGACCTGAGCTGAAGGCAGACGCTTAACGACTGAGCCACCCAGGCGCCCCAAAACTTACAGATCTTTCAATCCATGGGTTTTTTGGCTATCAAGCATTTTGATAAATCTCATTTGTTACCCTGTGCAGCATTTTCCCTAACCTTTATCACTGCAGATGGAAAACTGGTTCAAGATTGGGTCTCAGCCTTGATGTCAATTTTCTTTGCTTTCAGTAAGAAGGAAACAGGAGAGTGAGTTTAGTTAGTTAGTTTTTTTTTTTTTTTTTTTAAATCATTGACCCTTTTGAGTATCTGATGTCTACGAATTCTTTCACCAGGAAAATGCCCAAACCCACATGTTGCATTAAAGCAAAAACAATCCAGTGTCAAATGGGGGAAGGGAGGGAGGAGGTTACTGGGAGGGAAAAGCTGGTTGCCAGTCTTTCAGAGGTTTCCCAGAGAGTTTGCCCTCCTGCCATATGGCACAGCCAGCCTCCCGTGGCAGCTCAGGTGGGGCTGCTAAGGCTGAACAGCCCATCTGGCTCCTTGTCATTTCCCTTTAACTCCCTCCCTTAACCCCCAATATCATCCTCTCCTTTATGACTTAGCCCCCAGTCTGCTCAGCTTTCCTGCTGGCTCTGCACTCCTCCTGAGGTGCTCCCTGTCACCAGCGCTCACTGACTCTTTCATCTCGCTCACTAACCTCTTGTTGGGGAAGATAGCTCGGAAGCTCAAGCGGGAGAACCTGACCACTTTCAAATGGCTACAGCGGAGAGGAACTTACTGAATCAATGTGATCGCTCCCCCTTCTCATTAGCACAGAAATCTGGCCACGTTTTCCTGCCTATTTGAAAAATGGAGCAAGAGCTGATGAACACATTGGGGGAACACGTCTAAAATCAGTGGTTTACACAAACGGTGAACATTACCAATGGAGAGTAGGCCCCGTTATAACGAACGAAGCTTCCCCCCTCCCCCCGCCTTGAAAATGGAAAAAACGTGAACTCACAGAACCCGCTTCTTCGCCCGCCAACCCTCTCATCTCTTGCTGGTGCGACAGCCCTCGGCGCCTGGCCCAGATCCGGCCCGCCACTGCTCGCGGCAAAGCTTGGCGCTTCTGTGCGCGCCTCCGCGGACAAAGAGCAGGGGGCGGCGGGGCGGGGAGGCCAGCCGGGAGGTGGAGGCGGGCGGCCGGGCGCGCTGGGGGGAATCCCTCCCGGCCTCTGACGTCACCGCAGCGCTGGCCAATGAGAAGCGGGACTGGGGGATTCCCGCTCCGGATGCCGCCCCGCCGGCTTTTTAAACAGTACCCTGGGGAATGCCGTCTAGGGGCAGTGGGAGGAATGGGGGAAATGGAAGTTAAGGGTGAAAAATGATGGTGGGGGGGGGCGGGGTGAGACTCTAGAGGTTTGACGATTAGGCGTCAAGATCGGCTTAGACCTGAGGGGAAAACCAGAGCCGATCGAGGGGAGGCCAATCTCCAGGTAGCGGGAAGTCCTCCGGAGATGGAGTGGAAACTGGAGCGCACCGCCCGGAGGAGGGTCCGGACAGAAGAAGAGATGATGTGGGTGAGTGACGTCCTTTTGTTTCCCAGGGGTTTCTCGTCGAAGGCGCTAGGACCAAGATGTAGCACAAAACTCTAAACCCTGATGCTGCATTTTGAGATGTGTAATTTAGTTGTATTCTGGAGGTGCCTGCTTGCTAAAGAAAAAGAGTAAATGCAGTTGGACAAGCTGAGGACCTAGAAACATTCCACGTAACATTATGATTTTTAAAAATAGTTTTTCTCGGGGCGCCTGGGTGGCTCAGTCGTTAAGCGGCTGCCTTTGGTTCAGGTCATGATCCCAGGGCCCTGGGATCGAATCCCACATCAGGCTCCCTCCTCCGCAGGAGGCCTGCTTCTCCCTCTCCCACTCCCCCTGCTTGTGTTCCCTCTCTCGATGTGTCTCTTTCTGTCAAATAAATAAATTTAAAAAATCTTAAAAAAATAAAAATAAAAATAGTTTTTCTCTCCATATGTTTTTTATATTTTCGAAGGAGAATGTCATGCGGGTGCTCGCCAAAGACCTGAAGCAGAAGAGAAGTCCAGGTTCTCCCAGGGTGAGCGTCTGGTGCTTGCTTTAGTTCTCTTAATTCTGATCTTGAACAAGATAATTCTTCCTAAAGAAGGTATTTGTTGGAAGTATGGCCTGGTATGAGGATATGAAAATTAAAAAAATCAATCTCTTAAGATATCATTAACTACAGAGTCTAACTATACACTCCCCTCACCCCCCATTTCTGTAAGAAATTGAAGATCCCTGACAATGGTAATAATTTGTATATCACTGGTGCTTTCTAGTTTTGGCCTCAACAGAAAAGGATGAAGCATGGATGTGTCAGGTAGGCAGTGCATTGCTAGCTGGCTGTTAGAATTTTATTTTAACAGTGGCTGGTTGCATTTGCCACTGTTACATTTAAAAGCTTGCCCCACCCCCCCAAAAAGAAATGGAAATGGTGCCATCTTGTGGACAATAGGAGAAGTGGCATAATCGATGGTCTGTCCTTTCGGTTAGCAGTTTGAAGTTGATCCAATGTAGTACTTTTTCTCCTTGAAAGTCTGAAGCCAAAGGCCAGAGCTACTCTTGTAATCAGTGTAAAGAGAAAACAAATCTAGATGAGTTTTTCTTTTTTCCCACATAAACAGCCCTCATATGCTTTAAATCTCTCATAATCACCCTTCACCTTGCCCTCTCTCTCGAAATTGTTCTTATTCCTTTAGACTTTACTCATGGATTCTATTTTCAAACCCATCAATATTTTTTCTTAATCTTCTTTAAATTTTTCAATATTTCAGTGGTGACACAATAAACACAGAATGGCCCTTTCGGAATGCAATGACTAATGTTATTTATAGTGGGAGACAATGAGTGACAATTTTAAGTCCTTAAACTCCCTAAATACTTTAATATTGATTTTTCCCCTCCAAAATAGCAGCAGTTTTGTTTTTTGCCCAGCTTATGTATTGCCATGACTACTCCTAAATATTTTGCTGTCTAATACAGACAACTGGTCTTTGGATCAGTAAATAGAAGTAATTGGAAAAGCTACAGTTAAGTGTAACTTTTGTTAATTCGCATATACCGTGATACCATATTTTGATATCCAAGCATTTACTTTAAAATAGCTAAGTGCAAGTATTCTGAAAGTTTTCCTTTTTAAGTTTTTTTTTTTTTAAAGATTTTATTTATTTATTTTAGAGAGAGAGAATGAGAGACAGAGAGCATGAGAGGGAGGAGGGTCAGAGGGAGAAGCAGACTCCCTGCCGAGCAGGGAGCCTGATGCGGGACTCGATTCCGGGACTCCAGGATCATGACCTGAGCCGAAGGCAGTCGCTTAACCAACTAAGCCACCCAGGCGCCCCCTTTTTAAGTTTTTGAGGAGATTTAAAAATAATGTTTTTATATTTTATGACAGTTTTGGAGGAACAAGTTTTGTTTAAAGTTTTCTTTTATGTGACTATTAAGATTACAGTTCTGCCACTGTTTCACACTGCAAATGTAGCTTCAGTGACGTCACGAGCCATTACAAGCTGCAGTGACCTGAGTCAGGTAGGCAGTGTATTGTTAGCTGGCTGCTTTGGGTCAATTTGGCAGCCACAACTACCCTGCCACTTGCTTCTGGATAAATTCTTCTCATTAACAAGCTGCACTAGTTACCTGTGTGTGATGGGTTGGCAGTGTATTGTTAGCTGGTTGAATGTATGAATGGCATCAGCTAACATACAACTGCTATCTTATTGCATATACAATGGACATCAGCGTATAATTAGTTCTGTAGTTAGTGTGTGTGTGTGTGTGTGTGCATGCATGTGTTTATTTTTTGCTATGAACCAGGGCACTAGTTACCGTAATATTTGTAATTGCTATTCTGTTACTCAATAATAATACAATACACAGCTTTATAAATGGTGAAGAAACCAATACAATTAATTCTTAAAAAATTTCCCAGCTAATGTTTTTGGAGGCCTGGGTACACAGTATGAAAGTATTTGTGAAATTATATATTTATTTTTAATACAAAATTTAGGATACAATGACAATGTGAAATGGAAAGCTTAAAATGTTTCTCTAAGTTTTCAACTAAATCTTTAGTATTCTCTCTAATCAGTTTCTTAATATGACATTAGAGCAGGTCTCTATAACCATGTGTATGTACCAGCTGAAAGGAGAATTGAGGTAACTTTCAAGATGAGACAGTCAACTCAAACATTTTCACTTGCAATATCAAGAAAATTGGAACTTTTGGGGGTGGGGATGGGGTTGAATCATTTGGAGGATTTGCCTCAATTATTCACTTCATTTTCTGTGAAGTCACAGACTCATAAAATATTTGGAGGACAGCATGAGATTTAGCGTGTGAAGTGGGAAGAATTGACTGTACAATATGCTTTTAAATGTATTCTGATTCCTTTGGAGGCCATTTTGGTCCATGCAACAGTGTCAGGTACGTGCTGGGTCCCAGACGTACAGTGACATACATGTCCTCATGTGGACATTTGCAGCAGGTTCATGGAACTGACTTTGGTGGTGTGGCCCATTAGTTATATTCTAAGTGAGATGTGAGAAATATATTACCGTTTACTGTACTGAACTATAAATTATTGATATAACAATTTTTATTCTTACCTTATTTAAGTTTAAACATTTAAACCATGGGAGATAGATGCCTATAATTCGGTTCTTTATGCATTTTGCTACTTTCATGTCTCATTCTCTTTTCACTGTTGCCCATTATCATTCTATTTCCAGAATTTTTTTGTTTAAGGATCCCTTCCGTGTAGATACTGTTTTCATCTTGTTTTTTTCTTAAAAGGTTAAATTTCAATGTGTTATTTTTTATGGAAAGTCTCTGACATGTTGATAAAAATAAAACCTACTTAATTTAGAAGGCTTGGCCTTTGTATTTTAATTTTTTTAAATTAAAGAACAAGACATAAAATGCCAACATTTATACTCAATAAACAATACATATTTAAAGCTCTTCTTCCTTTCCATATTATTGAGATGATGAGAAAGGAGGGAAAGAATGGAATGCAATAAAGAGAAATTAAGATCAGTGTTTCCATAGGAGTAAGAGGGAAAGAGAGAGATCCACACTTGGGACTTCAAAGCTACTCTTCATTCATTCCCCCCAAGTGTTAACAGATCAGCAAGAGGAAGGAAGAGAAGAGTGGGGAACAGTGTGGTGTGTTAGTTTCTAGGTGTGACAGTTAAATTAGAATTTTATTATTCCATGGGAAAGATGAAATCCAGGTAAGGAATAAACATGGACCAAGTGTCCCCATATTGTTTACACGCAGACATACCATTTTTCTTTCAAAGAAACACCATGAATGAACACAGTATTTTATACAGGGACCACTGAGGACTTTTAAGCTTGTTAAGGTCACCTTCTGAAACAGTTAGTGTGTTGAAACACACAAAAAACAGTTTTTGTTTTTCTTCTGAGGCTTTGTCTACATTTCTTTCTTTTTACTCTAGTATTTTCCTACTTGAGGTTACCTGTAGACAATCCAGTTAAGTCATTATATTTTACTGTGATTATATAGCATATTGTTAGCATATTTCAGTAACTGTACATCCACATTTTCATATAACCTACCTAAACAGTATATTTATAATAAAAATAAATAATATACAGTAAGTTTTCACTCTAGATTTTTTCTCTTTGGGGATCCTTATGGTAACCTAATCAAGTCTGATTTTTAAGAATTTTGGTGTCCTGGAGCCCACTTATAGTGGTTTGTGAGAACTGATTGTTAGATTTTCCGAAATTCGGCATGCCAGATATTAAACCATTGGTAGATGGAAGTTGGCCATGTGGGAGCATTTATACCATGGAAATTGGCAAGTGCTGCAAATTGGGACCCCTCCTCCAGAGAGGTGATGGTTATTTATCAGCCACCTCTGGGTAGATGCCATATATACCATAATTACTAGGAATCATATGCATATTATGGATGCGCTATAATTATCAAGCATTTTCAAAAATGAAGTCTGACTCTCAGGGTGTATCTCAGGCAAATTCATATTTATTCCAGTCTCCAACACTGCGGCTATATGTGCCATGAGATGAAGATTAGGAGTTAGAATGAAGGACTCCTTCCCACGTTCTGGATAAACCAAACTTCAAGCCAATGAATTACCACACTGAAGTGCATTTGATTTTGTCCCTTCATCATAAGGGCAACTGAATGCCCTCCGATGTGACAGTGATGCCAGCTACTTTCTGTCATACTCCTCAGCTGACACAGCAGTCCATGTCTCAGGCTTTTGGATGCCAAGACAGGGAAGATATGTTCAATTCAAGAAAGCTACAATTTTTTCCTCTGTATGTGCATACCTGGTGGAATTCACATAAGACATTGGAGTTACGGGCAGCAGGACATCAGCAAATGGCTCCATACCCTCTTTTAGCACAGAGAGCCTAGTTGTGACAGAATCTTGGACACACACTTTCCAATCCCCAGCTGCCTTCCCTGCATACCCAAAGGCCAAGGGGAGAGAATCAAGCACTGACCGTAGTGGAGACTGTAGGTTGAATAAAGCGACCAGGATTGGAGATCTATAACCGAGAACCCACTTTATATGGCTTTGGAGGACTAGTGACTTTGGGCAGGAGGGACATCTCAACTGCATTCACCAGGACAGTGCTGGTCGGTCCCCATGCAGCTCCATCACCAACTGACAGTGGGGAGTCTGCGTGGCCTGTGTAGGGCTGCCGTATACACTTCCGCTCATACCCCTAATGTGAGCACATAAAACTCTGTAGCAGGCCTGCGGCACTTGTCCTAAGTGGGGGTATATGGCAAGAGTGCTCTGGGAGCAACACTTGGAGAGTTTGCCCTGAACAAAAGTTTGCTTAGAGGCTCAGAATTCAAACTGCTTCTGTGCTCTTGGGGCAAAATTGCAAAGGACAGATAGGCTTGTGCGGGGGCTTCTATTCAAAAACAATTCAGATGGGTACTGATTCTGTTCCTGATCACTGAAGACACCTTGCTAAGCATGGTCCTTGACTCATAGAGCTGGAAGGGGCTCTTTGTTCAGTCCGACCTCAATTTATGGGTGAGCAAATCTAAAAGTAGTCAAGTGACTTGCCCAAAGTCATACGGCTGGTGAGGGGTACAAGCAGGTTTGCTGACACAGTCACCTGCCACTCTTGAAGCTATCCTTGTAAATCTTCTTGACCTCTAATAGAAACTGTACCCCCAACTGTGGGTGGTTGGACATATACTTTGAAAGAGAAGGTGTTCGGGGAAATTTTTCTGCTTTGTCCAAGAACTTTAAACACTTACACAGAACTACATATGAGGTGGCATTACTGATTTCACCATATAAAACCATCCTCACTTGCATTAATCAGGTCAGAATTTGGCAGCCAACTCATGGCTTTTGAGATTGGGTCTTCCTTCTTAGCCAAATTTTACAGGATTGCCTTTTCCCTTTTTTTTTCTTTTGCCCTAGTCTTCCTCTTGACTTCATGAAATGAATATCTATTTCGTGGGGCAATAATTAGCCTTCACCAAATTGGCAGGTTGCTTTGTTAGCCAATAATTACAAGACTGACAAAACATAAAGGTTATGACTTCGGGAGAAAGAGCATGTTGTGACTCTATCGAAGGGTTCAGTGACTGCTGATGTTTAAGGCTGGTGTGACTGCAAACCGCCCCCGTTTACATTCAGACCTTTGATGAGTCTGAGTTGATTCTTACTATTTCAGCTATCAGAATGATGTGGCATGGAATTCTTTCCACATGGCTCGTCTAGCCTGACTATATGAGCAACCAAAATTAATATATCAAGACTTGAGCTAAATCACCAAACACTCCCTTTTTCTTACACTTAGGATTTTCATTCAGAAATAAAGACTGTATTTCAACTACTAATATTCTATTTATGAAATTTGAGTTGCTTCTGGAAAATAATAGAGAAATACTGAAAGTGATGAAGGCTTTTTCAAATGTTAGGATAGTGTCATTTATCAGTGACTATTTGGGCAGATATAATAAAACATACTATGAACCTGTACTTAAAAAAAACAAAACCAAAAAAACCTAAAGAAACAAAATCCTGTACATGAAACAGAAGTATATAGGGATTTGAATCTCTCTATTTCACATTTTTCAATGTTTATTTTGTATTTTATTACATAAAAATAGCCATTTATAGTTAGTTACTCCCAAAATTTCAGTCATATACAGTGTCTTGAATTCAAACAGTGGTCTAGTGTGTTGGCATTTCCATCAAGTACAATCCTGGAAAATGTTAAGGTGAACAACAGGATATTAAAGCACATTGGTGACTCTGTATTCTGAATTACTTAGTGTGGTCAGATGAAATATTTAATATATTGTATTTTGATTCTTTAGCTACTCTTTATTTTTGCTTTAGGTAACATCTCTGACCTGGGGACATTCATTACCACTCACTGGCAACGTATCCTAAAAACAAAACACCCCATCCTTCAGGGCCACATTTAATTGTCAGAGTCTTTAAGATGAGACACCCTCCCCCGCCCCCACGCCCCACCGGACATGTCTATATTCGGACTACTGCATCTGAATGACTCACTGCCATGTTCACAGGTCCTCTTTCTTTCTTATGATCATTTGTCTAATCAGAGCTGCTATCTCAGGCCTGATGACTTCAATGGGTTCCTCTGGCCTCCAGGACTTCACAACTTGGCCCTCAGGGTTGACCAGATACTTCCAGAAATTCCACCTCGGTTCCTTCTTTGAAGAATCTAAAATACCAGAATATATTTTCATGAGCGTAATTTTATTCTTTTGCTAAGATAGTCATTTCTATTAGTATCTGTGTGACAACTTTAGAATCAAATTCTAGGAATGTCAAAAACAAAACAAAAAACAAAACACCCAAACAAAGCAAAACTCAAGCTTTGAGTAACCATATTTCTGTATATTTGGTGACTTCACTGATGATTCTACTGATCGGGAATCACGAAACAAAGGGTTCATTTTGGATCTTTGATCTAAACAACAAAAAATTTACCTTTTCACTCAAAACTTTGTTTCCTAACATTTTAAAAGATAAAATGATGTTCTAATGGTCCTTGGTAATGGCATGTATGGAATTCTTTTCATATTAAATGTTATCTATGGTTTTAATATTGTTACATGTTATGTAGACAAAAATGGAAAGGAATTCTTTATCATATTTTTTAAGTGTTTATTTAATTTCAGTTAACATATAATGTTAAATCATATTACTTTGAGAAATTATGCTGTCCTTTTGATACATCTTAATTTATGTAAGAAATGTAGATTTTTTTTCCACTTACACTATCCAGAATTGATGTGCATTATTGACTAACATGAGAAAAAAATATAAATAACTTGTCTACTATGTACCTAGTAATCTGTGCTCATTGCTCTAAATGGATCCTTTCATTTAATCTTTACAGCAACCCTGTGAGGTGGGTATTATTATTAACCCCATTTTGTAGTTGAGAAAAATGGAGTCCTAGACTCGAGGTCTCACGGCTAGTGAGCGGTAGGACCAGGACTGATACACAGACCTTCCTACTCCTGTGGACAAGCAAACAGATTTTAGGAGGATGATGACAAATTCGTTTTTGTATAGGAGGGGATTCAGGTGTAAGTGGGACATCCAGTCAGAGGAGGCCGCTGAATATATGGCTTTGGAGCTGAGGAGAGAGAACTCACTCAAGGAAAGGGGATAGAATAAGAAGAGCGCCAGTGGATTGTGGCAGGATCCTGAGGATCAGCGAGTTAAGGGTTGATGGAAAGGAGGAACCTGAAAGGAAGAAAGAGGGGGCCAGAGTGGCAATGTCACTGGTAACCTGTGAGGTTCAGGAGATCCTGGCAAGAAGCCAGACGCAGTGATCTAAGAAGGGAACTGAGACAGGGAAACAGATAACAAGTGTTAACTATTCTTTCAGAAATAGTGATTAAGTAGGTAGAAGGAACACACTGCCTAGAGATTTAAGGTGTGCAATACTTTGCTTTGTGCTGAGAAAAAGAGCCAACGAGAGAGCATAGGTTAAAAATAAGAAATAAAAGGTAGCCTGATTACTTAAATGTGTTTTACTTTGTGCACCATGCCAAGCAGTTAAATTTATTTCATTATTAGAGAAAAATATTTCTGATTAGAGCAAACATCAGTGACTCAGTGTGAGCATCATACTACTACATTAAAGCCATCTTAAAATCATTTTGAAAAGTTGTTCCCCCCCCCCCCCCGTTTTTAAAAGATTTTATTTATTTGACAGAGAGAGACACAGTGAGAGAGGGAACACAAGCAGAGGGAGTGGGAGAGGGAGAAGCAGGCTTCCCGCCGAGCAGGGAGCCCGATGTGGGGCTCGATCCCAGGAGCCTGGGATCATGACCTGAGCCGAAGGCAGGCGTCTTAACGACTGAGCCACCCAGGTGCCCTGATCTCAGAGTCTTTGTCTCTGGAGCTTCACCTAACTTCAGTGCCACCTTAAATCACTGTGACTTTTTTTGATTACATGGGGTAGGTGGAGTTTCAGGAGCTTTTTTTAGTGATAAAGGGGAAGAACTTAGGAGCTATGATGCCCATATACTTGGCTGCTAGAATTGAAAATGATTACAAGGACATGTGCTCTGGCTTTTCTTTCCTCAGTGTATCCTGGAAATAAAAGGAATGAAGACATCACTCTGGTTGCTATGCAGGGTATTAAGCATTATATTAATTTTCCCTAGAAACTAAATATAATGTTTTTAAAAGATTCCGATTTCACACTTAAATTTTATAGAACATCATTAGCCGACTTACTGGACTGGAAGCTTGATTGTCTGACTGAGGGCCATAGTTTTATCCAAACTCAAATTATCTTTGAAAATAGGACTGAGGATATCATCTGCATAAGTCAGATGAGAGGACATTAGCTGAATATCTTTTAGAATAGTGTTTGGCATGGTGTAAGCAGCGTATAAATACTTTACTTTTACTATTAATACACTTAATCCTCCAAACAATCTTAGGAAGTAGGTACTATTGATAGTCTCATTTCACAAATGAGGAAGGCACAGAGGAGTTAAGTCACGTACCTGAAGCCACACAGCAAAAGCAACAGAGCAGGGGTTTGAAGCCAGAGACTGGAGCTAAAACCTATGCCCTTAGTCACTATATCTCACTACAGTTATGCTAACCGGCCCTGGAAAATATTTTATTTTTTTTAAAGATTTTATTTATCTGACAGAAAGACAGAGAGAGAGAGAGAGCACAAGTAGGCAGAGCGGCAGGCAGAGGGAGAGGGAAAAGGCTCTCGCTGAGCAGGGAGCTTGGCGCAGGGGCTCGATCCCAGGATCCTGGGATCATGACCTGAGCCGAAGGCAGCAGCTTAACTGACTGAGCCATCCAGGCGTGCCCTCCTGGAAAATCTTTAAACAGATTTCTGTAGCTAGCCTAATTTTAGAAATAGCCTAATATCACCCTCCTCCAAAAAAATCCTTATATTCTGTTTTGAATTTTAGCAAAAGCCTGGTAAACCAAGATATCATTCATCCTTGAAGATAATATCTCAGACAAGTAAGGCAACATAAAATTAACCACAAAGATCTGTCTAACTGATAATGCCTAGCAATATTCATGAGACATGGATAGCTTTAGTAATGGAGAGGGACATTTCCCCAAGAGCTATTTTGTGAAGCTATTTTGTGAAGATAGCCGTGACCACACTTCAAGTAAATTCTTCAGGAAAATGATCACAAGGAATAAAATACATTGGAGTAGACTCATTTTGCCATTCAAGAAGTTAAAACATTGATTTCAGGGAAGCATAACTTCTAGAAAATTACAAGAGATGAGATTCTGGCTCTTTGATAGTTTTATCAAGCTTTCCCACTAAGACATTTCAAATGAAATAGAAGACTATGGTCCTGGTCTCTTTGTTTTAAACATGAAAAGCAATTAAAAACATTAAATTGGCGAGGCAAGGTAGATATTTACCAACAAGAAATCTAAATGCAGGGTCTGCTTCAGATCCTAGGATCTTAATCTTGTGGAAGATGGGGAATGTCACTCCGTAGTTATTTCTTGCAAAAGATACTACTTCCTTGCTTGGGCGGGGCTCCGATTCTCCGAACTGATTGCATGGAAAGGCCAAGACGCTGAAGTGAAATGGTCCAAACTCTTTGTGCAGTTCCTGCAGTGCTAAGTAATTTCTGTCTGTGAGTTGGCAGTCACTAGCCACGTTTACAACTAGCGCAACCTCCCGGAAAAAGAAAAAAAAAATCCAACCGGAAAGTGAAGCAAAGAAAAGATTAAAAAAGAATTCTGCAAGTAGTTAAAATCCTAAACCATTTTGAAGCAGATAGTTATTTCATATTTTTAGACCTACCCAATTTTACTGAAAATCATAACCTGGACGCGTGAATTAAGACTCTGAAAGATCACCACCATTAAAAAAAAGCATCAGATACAACAGTTTGTTTTTAAATAAAAGATGATAAGAACATCGATAAGTGCTTTTTAATGTTGCTAGATTATGGAATTAGTATTTCTTAATGTCTCCATATTCCCATTACTAACTAAGAATTTCCTAAACAACTTAAAGTATTAATTCAGCACGCCTCTGAAGACAGGACAGTCAGAGTTTGTCAATTAGAAGCAGATACACTATGAGAACTCTGATGGCGAGATACACTAATAACATTACTTTGAAGACTAAATTATAACTTACGACCCTTTAACAATGAAAAATTGAGTCCATTAAACAGAGAACATGAACAAACAATAGAAAAAAAAATCAGAAGATGCAACTTACTTTGCCTTTAAACTTTTCCAGAGAAACTGTTCTTCCTTTTGCATCTTTCACTTCAAAGGTATAAAAGCTGTTGATTTTAGGTTTTAGGAATTTTAGTTGTAGAAGAAATAGCATTACTGTGCATAGAACCATAGACAGTAAAACTGCAAATACCTTTGCTTTCGACCCTGAACATCTTAAAGGGTACGCTGTAAGAGGCTCCATTTTGGATGATTCTAGAGGGAAGTCTCAGCAGGCTGGAATTTGAGGAGGAGCTGAAACTTGACACTGGCTCAGTTTAACGGAAAACCAAGAAGGACAGACTAGCTTCTTTCCCTGCTAAGGAATAGAAAGACCCTTCTCAGATGGGGAAAGGAGTGAAACTCCTGGATAAAATAAAGAGTGCTAAAGAATATCAATGTATTTATGATGCCCATTGCAATCTTTGCTAGAAAAATCAGGACTTTTTTGATAGTTCTTTAACATTCTCCTGACAAAATATTTCACCAGAAGATGGTGCCCTTGTAGGGCACAAGCTGTGGATTGAGCCCTCCCAGTAACTGGTTAAATGTAGGGGAGTGGGTAAGCACCACTGAGGAATAGTTCAGAGGGTAGATTAAATGTGGTCTATTAATACGATGTATATAGCCTGAAGGAATTGAATGTTATACGTACGCATTAAACTTGCTACATGAGTTCTAGGAATTTACAGTGGAAACGGCGGAGAAATATGTGAAGGGGCTGCTTGTGCTGACTTCATCTAATTAAGGCAGTGCCAGGTGAATATAGCAAAAATAAACAGATCAAACACAATGAAGGCTTAAAAAAACCCCTCCTCTATGGTAAAGCAAACTATAGTCCAGTGTTTTTCAAATTTTTGATCATGACCCCCAGTAAGAAATGCACTTTACAATTTAACTCAGTACGCAGACATACATAACTGAGAAGTTTCATTAAACAATACTTCCCCTTTGACTGTTGATACGCCTATGGTAGTTTTTTTTTTTTTTTAAAGATTTTATTTATTTATTTGAGAGAGAGAAAGAGCACATGAGAGGGGGGAGGGTCAGAGGGAGAAGCAGACCCCCTGCCGAGCAGGGAGCCCGATGCGGGACTCGATCCCGGGACTCCAGGATCATGACCTGAGCCGAAGGCAATCGCTTAACCAACTGAGCCACCCAGGCGCCCACGCCTATGGTAGTTTTAAAACAGCCTGGTTCTGACCCATGACAATGATTTAATGGGCTGCAACCTGTAGACAGAAAAAAAAACTGAACTCTATAATAAATCAGGAATTTAACAATTAAATTAGACAATTCTACCAAGAAAGCAAAAACAAACAAGGAAATCCCCCAAACCCACCTCTCCTTGGGTGCTTCATCTAGTTATTTCTTCTTCTTTTTCTCCTTTTTTTTTTTTTTTTTTTGTCTTTGTTTTTCCCGCGGCTGTCGCCTCTTATAGGAGGCCTAACTTCACTGTTGAAAATTTCAGGGGTATGAATGGACGGGAAATTAAGGGCTGCAGTCCTTGGGTCACCTTAGCCTCTTCCCTAAGACACACAGCAAGTTTCAAATGCAGGTGCTTCATTCTATTTGGCCTGAATTTTGGGGTCGTGGTGTGATTAGAGAAAATGCTAGGAAAAAGTGCACGGAAGGATCTGAAAAACTGTGGGTGTGCCCTTTCCCTTCAGGATTAGATCTTTAGCACTTTAGAGGATGTGCTCAGGAAGCTACAGCTCAGCTTCTGGGCCCTGCGTCTGTGGTGTGTGCTCTTGGGGGTAGATGAGCTGAACCCACGGCTTAGCCATGTACGACCTGTCAGAGACTGATAAGCCATGTCATTCCCACTCTCTTGGAGGCTGGTAAGGATGGATACAATAGAAAAGTCTCTTCCTGTACACATAATTTCTGGTAAAGAACCAAAGTGTACACAAAACCCATTGTATCACCTCTTAACTATGATAGTATTAGTTGGGTGCTCTCTGGCTGAATTACTAAAAAAGTCAAACTTTATATGACACCTGGACTTAAATTCTCTGACCCTGCTGCTTGAAGCGCCCAGTCTTGTCCTAGAGAGCAATACAAAGTGAATATTTCTTTGTTTCATACATTGGCTTCCTTTAAATATTTGAAGACAGTTCCTTATGGGTCTTATTTCCTCTAGATTAAATACCCTCGGTGCCCTCACTCCGTTCATGTCTTGCTCCATTGCTGTGTTCCCTGACCTCGAATCACTGCAGTCCCTTTCCTCTAAATGAACTCAGGTTTAGAATCCTGGCTGGCTCACCTTACAGGACAGGTCCAAGCCTGGACACAGTTCTCCAGATGGGTTCTGACCAGCACAGAGACAACTGGGTTTCCCTCGCTCTTGTTTTGGACATTGTTTTTCCCGTAATGAGACCTAAAATTGTAATGCTTAAAAAAAAGTCATCTCATTATGCTATTGATTCATATTTTGGTGGTGAGTATCTAATACTGCCAGTCGTTTTCACTGCATATCAGCTCTCTCTCACGTGCAATGAAAAATAATCATTCTTGCATTAGGATTCTCTAGAGGAAAGAAAACAATAGAATATAAGTAAATATATATACATGAGGTTATGGAGGCTGAAAAGTCCCACAGTCTGCAGGCTATAAGCTGGAGAACAGGAAAGCTGGTGGTTTAATTCAATCTGAGTCCAAAATCCTGAGGCCTGGGGAGCAGCTGGTGTAAATCAAGGAGTACGAAGGTCTGACAAACCAGGAGCTCTGATGTATGAGGGCAGGAGAAAATGGATGTCCTAGTTCAGGAAGAGAGAAAATATGCCCTTCCTTTGCCTTTTTGTGCCATTTGGGCCTCCAGTGGATTTGATGAAGCCCACCCACAGTGGTGAGGGTGGATCTCTTTACTCAGCCTACTGAATCAAATGCTCATCTCCACTAGAAACACCCTCCCAGCCACACCCAGAAACAATGTTTTACCAGCTCTCTGGGCAGCCCTTAGTCCAGTCAAGTTGACACATAGAATTAACCATTGCAATTATTTGGATATCATGGACTGCCTAACCCAGTTTGGAACGGGGAGGAAGGGAAGGTCAGAGACACCTTCCTGACGTGATGGCTGATCCCAGCTGTGAAGGTGGGCTAGAAGTTACCCTGGCAGAGAATTGGGGAAGAGCACCCAGGTGAGGAGACAGTATAGAGGATGTGACAGGAGATGAACCAGAGAAACATGCACCTGCTGAGACAGTGTAAGATTGTTGGTGTGAAATTTCTTGATCATTTTTCTTAGCTGAGATGTCATTCATGAATAAATAAATAATTATATTATGTATAACATGTATATGTACATACATAAACACAATTGGCTTGTCCATTTCTTTGCTGATGGTCATTTGTGTTATCTCTACCTTCTGGCTATTGTGAATAATACTACCATGAACATGCATGTACCTGCGTTTGAGTTTGAGTACCTGTTTTCATTTCCCTTGGGTCTATACCTAGCAGTGACATTGTTCAATCATACAGTAATTCTAGGCTTAATTTTCTGAGGAATTGCCGACTGTTTTCCACAGTAGTACCACTTTACATCCCCATAAACAATGTACAAAGTTTCAGAGTATGTACAAATGTACAGAGTATTGCCTTTTAAGGATGTCACATAGTCTATCTACTCAATTCTCCATTGGTAAATATTGAGTCCTTCCCATCTTTTCCCCCTATAAACATATATACTGCAGTAACACCCCCGTGTTCTCTGCTGAGTGTGGACTGTGGAGTCAGACAGATGAGATTAGGGTATGGCATCTCCAATGGACTCACTGTGTGGTGTTAAGCAATTCACTTAACCTCTAAACCTCAGTTTCTTCATTGGTAAAGTGGGAATAAATAACAGACCTGCTTCACAGGTGTTTCTGACGATTAAATATGAATGTGTGTAAACATTTAGCATATGGGTTCATATTGTGGTAAGCACTCAAAATATTTTGGTTTTGTTCATCTTTGCTCATATTTTTTAATTTCTTCCTTAAATTCTTAGCTGTGACGTTTCTGGGTCAGTAGAGGTTATACACATACTTGAAGGCTTTTGACACGTTACCAAATTGTCTTTTCCGAATACTAATTTATGCTCCACCAGCAATGTCAGTGTTTGTTTCTAGAACCTTCAATCCTGGGGCTTGTCATTTAAAAAAAATCACTGCTATCATCTTGTTACTGTTTTAAATTAGCATTTCTTTGATTATTAGTGAGGTTGAATATTTTGGGGGTATTTATATATCTCTTTTGTGAATTGTCTTTTTGGGTCCTATGCCCTATTTTTTTCTATTTGGTTTGAAAATTTGTCTAAATTTTTCTGAGTCCTTTACACAAAGATATTAATCTAACATGCCTGACATCTTATTAAAAATATAATATATTTCCAATTTGTCATTTGCATTTTAATTTCATGTAGATACATGACCTGGGTCACCATTATAGGATCTGTAAATACCAATCCTGGGGTTTCTCAGAGGGAATGGGATGAATGTTGAGCAACTTAGACCTCAGTTAGCTCATCTGTGAAATGAAAAGTTTGGACTAGAAAATTGCTGTTTATTTCCAGATTTGCAATTTTGTGATTTTGTATAAACATTTTGTCTGTTCAATATATAGGGTTATTTCAACTTCATATTTTATATTGATATGTAATTGTAATAACTGTAAACATAATTACTCTCTAAGCTGCCTTTATACGTCTTGAGACCCTTGAACAGAGGCTCTAAGTACACACACATACACACACACATACACATATTTATATATATAAAATAACATTCTCTCAGGTCACAAAAACTAAAAATCTGATTTATAATTTGTTTTGTACTAGATGAGTTGTTTATAGTTCTCCTTTAAGGAATACCTACTTTTACATCATTGAGGCCACTATAAATTACAGCTTTTTTTTCTTGTTAAATAGACATTTGATGAAGTTAAGACTACATATTCTAGCTTCAAGAGCAACTTTGTGAAGAGGTTGTCTGCTGAGGTTCCCATCGCCAGTAGCCCAGTTACCACCAGAGGGCGGCAAAGCCAAACCAGGGATCTGGCAGCCTGCTCCTTTGGGGAAGAGCTTTCAACCACTTACCTCCCAGAAGCTTCCGGATCCATGCTGAAGATAACACCTGAGAAAGAGACTCTGATTCTAGGTGAGGTAGTAGAAATTCCACAGGCTGTTTAAAAATTGTTAATGAAACAGATATTCCAGAGAGAATCTTTGTCTCGTAAAACTATCTAGTATCACATTCATCAAGTGCTTTCCTTTTCTTCTTCCTTTGAATAAGAAATTTCCAAGGTGGTGATGTGGGGGTGGGGGTGGGGTGGGTTGGGAAATGAAACAAAAACAAAAGACAGTATGTTGTATTTTAGATGCATTTCTGAGAATCACAGTGGTATGTGGTTCCTTTTGTAAAGATTATAATTATATAAGATTTTTCAATGGTCCCTTGGCCCCTCTGATGAACAAGTGATATGAACATATAAGATACTTAGTTTTAGAGGATGACATGACAGGGTTTTCTGTGCAGTTAAAAGTCTGGTAAAGGGCTTTCTCAATCTTGAGAAGAGGACAGATATGAATAATAATGATGAGAATAACATTGACTCTATTATTACTTTAACTTAGAAAGTATTTCACTGATGCCATCTCAAACTATCCTTACAGCATCTTTCTATAAAAGGAAGAGGGAGAGGCAAAATGATTAGGAAAGCAAGCATCCCACAATGATTTCCTGGCAGGATGATCATAGCCTGGGCAAACCAGACACCATTGCTCCATCATCTTAAACTCTGGAACTGTTTGTATCTATTCTTCAAATGTGCAAATATGTTCTTTCTGTGCAGAGATAAAGCATTTCTGCTGCTGTTGCAGTGGGAGTCAGGTCTTTAATCTTGGCATTTCCTACAGAGGCCACTGAGGCAGTGCTCACTTATGATCCTGGTGTTCTGGATAAGGCCCTGTGCTGACCCTCCCTCTTTTACCCACCTCTGCCAGGATTTTGGAGAGATGAGGGCCTATGTCTTCACATTCTATTGTGAAAGACACAGTGGTCAACCACCAACCAAAGTGATTATCTTATTTTGAAAAACAAAAGCTAAATGTTTTTCTTGCAGGGTCCTACCAAGAACCACTGAAGACACCCATCAAAAGGAGTTTTGAAACAAGTAACTCTGCTCTCCATTTTTGCAAGGCAGCTCATGCACTGGGCAGAGGCTGGAATGAAAACGTTGCCTCAAAAGGCCAGGTAGGTAAAGAGAGAAAACTGACGATCTCATGTCCTGAGAAGCTCAGACAAATGAGTCCCAAATGTGAGGAAGGAACTGGCTTAGCCGCTCTTACAAGTCAGTAAGAAAATGACGGGTTCCTGACAGAAAAAAATGAGTGAGTGAAGGACATGAATAGGGGCACTTTGTAAAAGAAATATAATACCCAAAAAATATACAAGTTCAGTTAGTATCAATCAAAAAAGTGAAAATGAAACAGAAAAAAGGTAAAGATCCAGATGATATGATTCTATAGAGAAAACCCTAAAGACTCCATCAAAAGACTAACAGAACTGATAATAAATGAATTAAGTAAAGTGGCAGGATACAAAATAAGTATACAGAAATCTGTTGCATTTCTATATACTAATGATGAAGCATCAGAAAGAGAAATTAAACAATCCCATTTACAATTGCACCAAAAACAGTAAGATACCTAGGAATAAACTTAACCAGGGAAGTAAAAGGCCTGTATTTTGAAAACTATAAAACACTGATGAAAGAAATTAAAGATGACACAAACAAATAAAAAGATATTCCATGCTCATGGATTGGAAGAATAAATCTTGTCAAAATGTCAATATTACCCAAAGCAATTTCCAGATTTAATGCAACCCCTATCAAAAGATCAATAGCATTTTTCAGAGAACTAGAACAATCTTAAAATGTGTCTGGAACTACAAAGGAGGCAAGAATATGCAGTGGGAAAAACGAAGCCTTTTCAACAAATGGTGTTGGGAAAACTGGACAGCTACATGCAAAAGAATGAAACTGGACCACTTTCTTACACCATACACAAAATAACCACAAAATGGGTTAAAGACCCATTAAATGTGATTTCTGAAACCATAAAATTCCTAGAAGAAAACATAGGCAGTAATCTCTTTGACATCAGCTGTAGAAACATTTTTTTAACATATGTCTCCTCTGAGAGAGAAGAACCATATGGTCCTCTCATTTGATGCAGAAAAAGCATTTGACAAAATACAGCATTCTTTCCTGATTAAAACCCTTCAGAGTACAGGGATAGAGGGAACATTCCTCAAGTTCATAAAATCCACCTATGGAAAACCCACAGTGAATATCATTCTCAATGGGGAAAAGCTGAGAGCCTTTCCCTTAAGATCAGGAACACGTCAAGGATGCCCACTCTCGCCACTATTGTTCAACATAGTACTAGAAGTCCTAGCCACAGCAATCAGACAACAACAAGAAACAAAAGGCATCCAAATCGGCAAAGAAGAAGTCAAACTCTCTCTCTTTGCAGATGACATGATACTTTATGTGGAAAACCCAAAAGCCTCCACTCCCAAATTACTAGAACTCATACAGCAATTTAGTAATGTGGCAGGATACTATAGAAACTACAGAACACTCATGAAAGAAATTGAAGAAGACACAAAAAGATGGAAAAACATTCCATGCTCATGGATCGGAAGAATAAACATTGTTAAAATGTCTGTGCTGCCCAGAGCAATCTACACCTTCAATGTCATCCTGATCAAAATTCCAATGGCATTTTTCAAAGTGCTGGAACAAACAATCCTAAAATTTGTATGGAATCAGAAAAGACCCCGAATCACCAAGGAAATGTTGAAAAAAAAAAACATAGCTGGGGACATCATGTTGCCTGATTTCAAGCTATATTACAAAGCTGTGATCACCAAGACAGCCTGGTACTGGCACAAAAACAGACATACAGACCAATGGAACAGAATAGAGAGCCCAGATATGGACCCTCAACTCTATGGTCAAATAATCTTCGACAAAGCAGGAAAAAATATGCAATGGAAAAAAGACAGTGTCTTCAATAAATGATGCTGGGAAAATTGGACAGCTATATACAGAAGAATGAAACTTGACCATTCTCTTACACCATACACAAAGTTAAACTCAAAATGGATGAAAGACCTCAATGTGAGATAGGAATCCATCAAAATCCTACTGGAGAACATAGGCAGTAACTTCTTCGACATCGGCCACAGCAGCTTCTTTCAAGACACTTCCCCAAAGGCAAGGGAAACACAAAGGAAAATGAACTTTTGGGACTTCATCAAGATAAAAAGCTTCTGCACAGCAGAGGAAGTAGTCAACAAAACAAAGAAGCAACCCACAGAATGGGAGAAGATATTTGCAAATGACACTACAGACAAAGCGCTGATTTCCAAGATCTATAAAGAACTTCTCAAACTCAACACCCAAAAAACAAATAATCAAGTCAATAAATGGGCAGAAGACATGAACAGACACTTCTCAAAAGAAGACATACAAATGGTTAACAGACACATGAAAAAAAGTCCATCATCATTAGCCATCAGGGAAATTCAAATCAAAACCACACTGGACCACACCAGTTAGTTCTAACCTTACACCAGTTAGAATGGCAAAAATTGACAAGGTAAGAAACAACAAATGTTGGAGAGGTTGTGGAGAAAGGGGAACCCTCTTACACTGTTGGTGGGAATGCAAGTTGGTACAGCCACTTTGGAAAACAGTGTGGAGGTGCCTCAGAAAATTAAAAATAGAGCTACCCTATGACCAGCAATTGCACTACTGGGTATTTACCCCAAAGACACAGATGTAGTGAAAAGAAGGGCCATATGCACCGCAATGTTCATAGCAGCAATGTCCACAATAGCCAAACTGTGGAAAGAGCCGAGATGCCCTTCGACAGATGAATGGATAAAGAAGATGTGGTCCATATATACAATGGAATATTACTCAGCCATCAGAAAGGATGAATACCCACCATTTGCATCGACATGGATGGAACTGGAGGGGATTATGCTAAGTGAAATAAGTCAAGCAGAGAAAGTCAATTATCATGATTTCACTTATTTGTGGAACATAAGGAATAGCATGGAGGACATTAAGAGAAGGAAGGGAGAAATGAAGGGGGGAAAATCGGAGGGGGAGATGAACCATGAGAGACTATGGACTCTGAGAAACAAACAGGGTTTTAGAGGGGAGAGGGGTGGGAGGGTGGGTTAGCCCGGTGATGGGTATCAAGGAGGGCATGTACTGCCTGGAGCACTGGGTGTTATATGCAAACAATGAATCATGGAACACTACATCCAAAACTAATGATGTACTCTATGGTGACTAACATAACATAATAAAACAAAATAAAATAAAATAAAGCATTCTTATTTCAAAGATAAAAAAAGGATATGTCTCCTCTGGCAAGGGAAACAAAAGCAAAATCAAATTACTGGGATTACATCAAAATAAAAGCTTTTGCATAGTGAAGGAAACCATCAACAAAATAAAAAGAAAATTCCAGAAAATTCACAATGTAGAGCATTGTGTAATGTACAGAATTGTTGAATCATTACATTGTACATCCGAAACTCTTATAAAACTGTATGTTAGGGCGCCTGGGTGGCTCAGTTGGTTAAGCGACTGCCTTCAGCTCAGGTCATGATCCTGGAGTCCCAGGATCGAGTCCCGCATCGCGCTCCCTGCTCGGCAGGGAGTCTGCTTCGTCCTCTGACCCTATCCCCTCTCATGTGTTCTCTCTCTCTCAAATAAATAAATAAAATCTTTAAAAAAAAACAAAACAAAACTGTATGTTAACTATATTTGAATTAAAAAATAAAGATTTTTTAAAAAAGGTAAGGATTAAAAATATAATGAAATTATACATATTATGGTATGCTTCCCCTCAGCCAAAAAACTTCTTGTATAATCATTTCCAACTATTTAGTGACTTGGTCTGCCCTCTGGGGTCTCTCAAGATAAGTTAAATTCTTCCTCTATAAGATGGTCTTTTTTAAAAAAAATATTTATTTATTTATTTTAGAGAGACAGAGAAAGTGTGAGCAGGGTGAGGGGCAGAGGGAGAGGAAGAGACAGAATCCCAAGCAGGCTCCCTGCTGAGCGCAGAGCCCTGTGGAGCTCGAGGCAGGGCTCTAGGTGGGGCTTCATCCCAGGACCCTGAGATCATGATCTGAGCCGAAATCAGGAGTCAGACAGACGCTCAACCTACTGAGCCACCCAGGTGCCCCTATAAGATGGTCTTTTAAACATTTCCCTTAAGTTTTTGTTATTTTTTGTTTGTTTGTTTCTTGACTAAGTTAATTTAGTTCCTTTAAGTATCTTATTTATTATGGTTTTAAGATCTTAGAGGAGTCTGATCTAAATCCTTGGGTACATTAAATATCACTAGCATGTTTTAAGGGTTTATCAAATCCAATGAAGACCTTTTGAAGAAGGAATCAAGGTTTCATTTAGAAAGCTTTAAACTAGGAAAGTCATAAGTTCTCAGCTTGGGCAAAGTTACCCATTTAGTATGTGCTTCCAGTGTTCTATATATCTTGCTAGAGGAACAATATTGTGAATATAAAATTTAATTATTTGAGATCATATGCAAATTGATCTCAAATAATTGAGATCTGAGGGCAGGTCTTTTGCCAAGTGCTTTACTGTTGGTTACGGGTCTGGAGGTGCAGATGGCCAGGGAGTTCTAGGTCATTAGGGGCATGTTGACCTTACGCCCAGGCCAGGTTATTAACACCACTGCCTTTCCACACTCTACGTCTTACAGACTGGAGTTTTTACTGCCTTGACCTCATGACTTCTTAGAGTCCCAGCGTCACTGAAGAACCTGGGAAGGGGATAATGGACACTATCTCACTACTTTATATCAAGCATTTGTTGTCATGACCAGTTAGAAGTCAAACAGCATCAGGAGTGGTACAGATACGCTGTGAGGTCTTTCACAATGACAGGAAATGTGGGTCTTCAAGTGGTCCTCAGAGGTCCCACAGAGGGTGTTTCTACGACGAGGGCCTGCATAGCTGTGAAGATGTTCAAAATTATTATATATAGTCAGCTCTATGCCAAGTGGTTCATTAAAGTAATAAGTAGATCTTACTGAGGCAAGAGCACCCTTGGGTATGTGGAACAGAAGCGCCCTGTGCTGGGCAATGCCCTGGTCAGCTTTGTGCCAACTATGGGATTCTGAAGAAGTGACTCTCTGAAGAGTTACATTGATTTTAGGAATGTTATTTTATATCAGTAGCTCTCAACTGGGTGTGATTTTGCTCCCCAGGGGACATTTGACAATGTCTGAACACATTTTTGATTATCACAAGCTAGGGGGAAGGCATCTAGTAGATAGAGTTTGAGATGCTTCTAAACCTCCTATAATGCACAGAACAACACCCACAACAATGAATTATCTGCTGCCAAATTCCAGTAGTGCTAAAAATGAGAAACCCTGCTTTATACTTCATTGTTATAAGTTGAATACCTAAAAATCCGTGATTCACTGACTGGCAATGATGTAATATCCGGGAAGAAAACCAAAATCTCGAAATGATGCCTGTGAGAGAGACCTTTGTATGAATTATGGTGATCCAATGATTGTTTTACATGTACAGTTAGATATATTATCATGGAGAAAGAAAGGAATTGTCTCTGCTTTAACTATTCGCTAGAATGTTTTTATACCAGTAAGTACTTTTCTTTACACTTACTACTAATTTTCTTATCTGTTTTTGATTGATGTTGGGTCTAACAATGTCAGAAATGCTTTTTATGTACTAGACCAAAGAGACAGCAATCAGATTTTTGTGTTCATGGAAACTGAGGCAAGTTACTTAAGATCTCTGTGATTTGATGTTCCCATCTTAAAAAAATTTTAAATTATTTATTTTTTTACTTTTTAAAAAATTTTTTGATGTTCCCACTTCTGGTAGGTAAAGGGAAATGGAAAAGGACCCTTAAGATGATGAGTTCAAACCTGACGTACTATAGATGAAGAAAATTAAGTTCCAGAGAAAATCTCAGTACAGACTGAAAGAACACCTCTAGGTTGAATGCCGAGAGGCTCCTCTTGAAAGAAATCTTCCTTAAAAAAGTAGCCTTACTAATGTTCAACTTTGTTATCTTGGGGATGTCTTTCAATTTCACAATGTACTAGAACTATCATGACATTTCAGTTCTTGCAGGCTTTGATGATATCGCTGGCCTTTAGTTGGTTTGTGGGCTAAAAGGATTTTTAGGCTATAAGAATAAAAGAAGATTTTATTCTAGCTAAGGAATACCTGCCCTATGGAGTTGTTGGGGACATTAGAAATAATACAAGTAAAATGCTCAGCACTGTGTTCACTACACAGTGGTTAGGTAGTAAATAATAACAGTTGTAGCACTGGGTTTGATAATGTGGAAACTTTGACCTTCCTAGTGAATTATCAGTTTTAACACTATATCATGCATAACATCTGAGATGTACATGTACATTTCTTTTTTTTTTTTTTAAAGATTTTATTTATTTATTTGAGAGAGAGAATGAGAGAGAGCACATGAGATGGGGGAGGGTCAGAGGGAGAAGCAGGCTCCCTGCCGAGCAGGAAGCCCGATGCAGGACTCGATCCCGGGACTCGAGGATCATGACCTGAGCCGAAGGCAGTCGCTTAACCAACTGAGCCACCCAGGCGCCCCTGTACATGTACATTTCTAAAGAAGTATTTATTTGCTTGTTTTCAGAAATGCCTAAACCAGCTATTTTCGACCCGGAAGGTGTCTCAGTGGGTTAGTGGGCAAATGCAGCTCTGTGAGCAATCCCAGTGTGCCTGGAAAGGTATGGGCCAAAGATTTTCTGTTTGTCCTTCTTTCCTATCCTTCTCTCTCCCTGCTTCCTTCATTTCTTCCTTACCTTAGAATATATTAGAATGTATTATTTTTATATTTATTAGACTAATCAACATAATTATAAAATTTTGATAATTTTCCTACTTCTCTGCCTTACCTGTCCCATCCCCAAGTCTTGTTTCCTAGAGGCAACCACCTCTTCCAGCTCTTCCCCTACTATTTACATCTCTTTTCTTTTCTTTTTTAAAATACATCTATTTTCTAAGTAATATTTGTAAACTGCTCTGTCTTGAGATTTTAGACTTTATCATATCTTTCTAGCATAGTAGGTAGGAACTTAGTTCTCCTGCTTCATTCACCTCCTTCAGTCTACTTAGATCACACTTCTTTTTTTTTTTTAAAGATTTTATTTATTTATTTATTTATTTATTTATTTATTTATTTATTTATTTATTTAAAGATTTTATTTATTTATTTGAGAGAGAGAGAATGAGAGACAGAGAGCAGGAGAGGGAGGAGGGTCAGAGGGAGAAACAGACTCCCTGCTGAGCAGAGAGCCTGATGCGGGACTCGATCCCGGGACTCCAGGATCATGACCTGAGCCGAAGGCAGTCGCTTAACCAACTGAGCCACCCAGGCACCCCAAAGATTTTATTTATTTATTTGACAGAGAGAGACAGCGAGAGAGAACACAAGCAGGGGGAGTGGGAGAGGGAGAAACAGGCTTCCCATAGGGCAAAACTGAAAGGTTATTAGCAGGGAGCCTGATGCGGGGCTTGATCCCAAGACCCTGGGATCATGACCGGAGCCGAAGGCAGATGCTTAACGGCTGAGCCACCCAGGTGCCCCTTAGATCACGCTTCTGAAAAGTAACCCCTCACTTGGGTGAAAATCTGTGTATAACTTTGACTCCCCCAAAACTTAACTGCTCATAGCCTACTGTTGACTGGAGGTCTTAACAATAATATAAACAGCTGATTAACACATATTTTGTATGTCATATGTATTACATACTATATTCTCACAATAAAGTAAGCTAGAAAAAAAGGAAATGTTATTAGGAAAATTATAAGGAGGAGAAAATACATTTACAGTACTGTGTGGCATTTATAAAAAAAATCCACATGTAAGTGGACCCATGCAGTTCAAACCCATGTTATTCATAGGCCATCGGTATTAGCTTCAGGCGTAAAACAATGATTTGATATTTGTATATATTGCAAAATGATCACCACAGTAAGTCCAGTTAACATTCATCACCATTCATAGTTACAGAATTTTTTTTCTTGTTCTTAAGACCTATTCTCTTGGTAATTTTCAAATATGCAATCCAGTATTATTAACTATAATTGCCATGCTGTACATTACATCCCCATGACTTTTGTAACTTCCCAGGGCACCTGGGTAGCTCAGTCGGTTGAGTGTTGAGTTCCATTTTGTAACTGGAAGTGTGTACTTGTTTTTTTAAAAAACCTTTATTGGAGGTGCTTGAGTGTTTCTAGTAACCTTTCAGTTTTGCCCACAACTGCAGGTCTTCGTGGCTAACACCAAGGCAGTGAGTAACGATCTACTTCTTGGTATAGCATCGTGAAGCTCTTAGGCCTTTTATCAGAAGGCATGTGGTCATAGAGACCAAATATTACCTGGGTGGGCTCAGTGCCTATTAATTTATGTCATTCTCGGTTTGATCACTAGCCAAGTGGTTGGACGGATGAAACGATGGTGGCCTGTGGTTTAGACTTAGGTGGGTCTTTTGATGAGAATTAAAACTGAACCCAAGGTAGGACCCTGACCTCAGACAGTCATGGGTAAAACTAGCCAGAAGTAACTCTGTGTACGCTGGTACAGAAACAGTGAGACAAAGAGCCAAAAGAAATGAATCCACAGATATTTACTGACAAAGACTCAGAGTAGAGCTTACATCTATCAGGTAATTGTTGATGTGCTAGACAAATGGATATGCGAAAATTACTGTGATTTTAAAATCTCAAGTGACAGAATAAATATTCAAAGTATGATATAGTGTTTCTGCATGCTTCCCACAAGATATTACATTTAGGTCTGGCACTTGTGCTTTTTAGTAAAAATTGTCATGAAATATATATATATATTTTTAAAGATTTTATTTATTTGTTTGACAGAGAGAGAGACAGCGAGAGAGGGAACACAAGCAGGGGGAGGGGCAGAGGGAGAGGGAGAAGCAGGCTTCCCGCGGAGCAGGGAGCCCGATGCGGGTCTCGATCCCAGGACCCTGGGGTCACGACCTGAGCCGAAGGCAGATGCTTAACGGTTGAGCCACCAGGCACCCCATGTCATGAAGTATTTTTTAAAAATTTTTGTTTAAATTAATACTGAAGTCTTTTTTTCCTTCCCTTCTCCTGCAACTTGTAATTCAGTTCTAACATGACAATTACTTTCTTTTTCACTTTGTTATGTCTTAATACCTGCATAAATATTATGCTTCTGGGATCATAAAGATATGTGGAGCCGTTTGTTCTTTATAGGCTGCAGAGATGGAGTCAGAGATGAATCCTTCCATCTTAAAAGAGTCAATGATAGAGACTATTCCATACTCCAACCGGAAGTGAAGATTCATCTTACTGGTCTTCGAAATGACTATTGTAAGTTATGGTTTAGATCATGAATTGAAAAGTTGGAGTGACAAAATGTATCCTGTGCTGTGGCATAAACTTGAAATTTGCTTCTGGAAAAACCCAGTGGCCCTTGTGCCTCATGTCCCAAAGCTGTACTATTCAAATATGGTTAATGTAGTTTGGTTTTTCCCTGTGCAAATTTCATGTTTGGAATGGGTATTGTTGGTGTTGGTGGGGTATGAGAAATATACATTGTTTTGTTTTGTTTTTACTGTATTAGAATGAACTCTGAGAATGGGGGCCTATTCTTAGGCATATATTTTAAACATGGATAAATCTAATCAGTCAAACAGCCACATTGGGTCTTCTTGTTATGTGCCTAGTTTATAATCTAGCTGGGAAGACAGGACTTTTTTTTTTTTTTTTTAAGATTTTATTTATTTATTTGAGAGAGAGTGAGCGAGCATGAGAGAGAACATGAACAGGGGGAGGAGCAGAGGGAGAGGGAGTAACAGACTCCTGCAGAGCAGGTAGCCCGATGTGGGGCTCAATCCCAGGACTCCAGGATCATGACCCGAGCCGAAGGCAGACACTCAACCGACTGAGCCACCCAGGTGCCCTAGGAAGACAGGACTAACTCACATGGAACTTCTACCAACATGCTAGTGTAGAATATAAATAATGAGCTGTTGGGTAAAAGGAGCTATATAATAAGTAGTTCAGTGATCTTTGGATCTTTGTCTAAAAAGAGTTTGTGGAGATATTCAGACTTGAGCTGGGTCTTGAAAAATGAGTAGGATATGGAGGGGTGGGGGAGAGAAGATAGAGCATTTTCAGCAATGTTAACAATGTGAGCAAAGGCAGGATGTTGGTAATTAATGATAATGGCAATGAAGAGAATACACTGGGGACTGGTGAATAGGTAGGTAGATGCAAATTTTGTAATTACACATGTTGCCACCACCCCCCAACATTTTTTAGGTTACTACAGTTGTCATATTTTACATCTACATATATTGAAAATCTACCATTGTTATACATTGTACTCTAAAAACTATACATATATGTATTTCAGATAAAAGAGGGGAAAATGATCTTCATATTTACCCAAATATATACCAGTTCCACTCTTCTCTTTCATTCCTGATGATCCAAATTTCCCTTTCATCTAATTTCTCTTTAGCCTGAAAAGCTTCTCTTAGCATCTTTCAGATCAGGTTAGTTGGCAAAGACTTCTCTTACACTTCTTACATTCCATTTTATGATATTTTTTACTGCATATAGAATTCTGGGTTGCTAGATTTTTTTCTTTCAGCATTTTAAAGATATTATAGTGACTTCTGGCCTCCATAGTTTCTGGTGAGAGCTCTAAGGTAATTTGAAGACTTACTGTCTTGCTTCCAAGACCTGAATCTAATTACACATATGAGATCTTTGGATATTATTCCAAAAGTCCCTGAGGTTTTGCTCATTTATTTTTCAATTCAAGGGGCAAAGGGAGAGGGAGAAGCAGGCTCTCTGCAGAGGAGGGAGCCTGATGTGGGGCTCGATCGCAGGACCCTGGGATCGTGACCTGAGCTGAAGGCAGATGTTTTACCAACTGAGCCACCCAGGCGCCCCTGTCTTAGTTACGTTTATACCTTAAGTTTTTTCTTGCCTTTTGTGGCTGGTGTTTTATTTTTATTTTTAAAATATTTTATTTATTTATTTGTCAGAGAACGAGAGAGAGAGGGAGCACAAGCAGGGGGAGCGGCAGGCAGAGGGAGAAGCAGGCTCCCTGAGGAGCAAGGAGCCCGATGCGGGACTTGATCCCAGGACCCTGGGATCATGACCTGAGCCGAGTAGACATTTAACCAACTGAGGCACCCAGGTGTCTGTGGGTGGTGTTTTGAGTCTCAGATCAGTTCCTTCTGCTTTGACTATGCTGGTTTGGGCCTATCCTTCATATATACGGATCAGAGTCTAGTCTGAGTCCTAAATGGACTTCAAATCTCAGTTCAGTTCTCAAAGCCTTTGCTAAGCTGATTTGAGTTTTCCCTGTACTAACATGATTTCACGGTAGGGCTGAGATGTGTGTGGGTTCATACTTTCACAACAAGGGAATGCCTTTCTGTAGCTCTCTTCGCTCCAGGACTTTCTCTACACACTTTGGCCACCTCAGCCTCCTTTCCCTGGCTCCTCTCACCAGAAAGATGATGAGCTTTCTATCAGAGTTTTAGCAGGGCTGCTGTTCCGTGACTGGGGCCCACCCTCTGGCCAAACCTTGTGATTAAAAAAAAGTGAGAAGCTCACCCCTGGGCAGGTTGCTTCTTCTAGTTTTGACTCCTTTACTTAGTTTAACTGCTTTTGCTTATTTTCCAGTTCTGAGGGGGTTTGTTTTTTATTTGTTCGGAGTTTAGAGTTGTCATCGGTGGGAGAGGTGGATTATCGGTGGCTTAGAAAACTGTAGTGGAGTTGGTGTGCTTCATAGTTTTGTATTGATATGTATCAATGAGGATAAGAGTTTTTGTCTTATAAGAAATAAGATAGGGTTATATGTCAACTATATCTCAATTAAAAAAAAGAAATAAGATAGGATACATTTTAGTATGTGGTCATACAAATATGGATTCTTTTGGCAAAGAGTTCTAATAGTAGAAGCTGGAGAACACTGCTAGGAACTTCCAAGTATCACTTAGAAGCCAGTGACCACTTCTTCTAGATATACTGTAGTTGGGTGGTATTTTTGGTTTGAAATGATGGTGGCATCTTTCATATGGATATTGAGCGTTCAAGGATGTCTCTGTAAGGGTTATGCTTTTCCCCTATGTTTACTGCAGTATTATTTACAATAACCAAATTATGGAAGCAGCTCAAGTGTCCACTGATAGATAAATGGATAAAAAAGATGCGGTATGGGGGTGCCTGGGAGGCTCAGTTGTTAGGCGTCTGACTTCAGCTCAGGTCATGATCTCGGGGTCCTGGGATTGAGCCCCACACCAGGCTCCACACTCGGTGGGGAGTCTGTCCCTCTCCCTCTAACCCTCCCCATGCTTGCGTTCTCTCTCTCTCAAATAAAAAAATCTTAAAAAGAGATGTGATATATATATGTATATATATATACACACATACGATATGCCTGTATATATATGTTTGAATTTTATTCAGCCATAAAAAGAATATTATTCAGCCATAAAAAAGAATGAAATCTTGTCATTTACAACAACAAGGATGGACCTAAGTGAAATACATCAGTCACAGAAAGACAAACACCATATGATGAAGAGACAAACCAAAAAACAGACTCTTAACTATGGAGAACAAACTGATCCTTGCCTGACGGGAGGTGGGTGGGTAGGATGGGTGAAACAGGTGATTAAGAGTACACTTATCATTATTAGCACTGAGTAATGTGTAAAATTGTTGAATCACTATATTCCATACCTAAAACTAATATAACACTATATGTTAACTATATTGGAATTAAAATAGAAAAAGAAAAAGAAAGACCAGATAATTTCAATGACAAAAATATGTGTTTTTAATTTTTAGTGATCAGTTAGGTAAAATCCATGTGTACTAATAATGGTAGATTAAACTTCCAAGTTCTCTAAATGACTCTAAATAAATATATTTGAGCATAAATAGTAAGCATTATTGCTCATTAGACTGTGAATCTTAACACAGAATTCTAGTTTTTATTTTTGAACTTCTAATGATCTGCTTGCATATGTGATTCTATTTTCCAACTACCATGGGAAAGGTATTAATTTTGCTCATCTATCTGCAAAAAAGTTGGTTACTTGAAAATGTTTTTTGGGCGCCTGGGTGGCTCAGTCGGTTGAGCGACTGCCTTCGGCTCAGGTCATGATCCCAGGGTCCTGGGATCGAGTCCCACATCGGGCTCCCTGCTCTGCGGGGAGCCTGCTTCTCCCTCTCCCACTCCCCCTGCTTGTGTTCCCTCTCTCGCTGTGTCTCTTTCTGTCAAATAAATAAATAAAATCTTTAAAAAAAAAAAAGAAAATTTTTTATTTCACTAAATAATTACCCTAATATGAAATGCTTTTCTTATAGATCTGAATATTCTGGATTGGAATTTTCAAAATCTTGTTGCTCTAGCCCTTGGATCCTCTGTGTTTGTCTGGAATGGGGAAAACTACAATGTGATTGAAAACATAGACCTAAATCTCAATTGTAACTATGTATCTTCTGTGTCCTGGGTAAGAGACGGAACCTGCCTGGCAGTTGGCACCAGCGAAGGAGAAGTACAAGTAACAGTTGTTTTTTTTTCCCCCTCAAAATGTGCTCTGTGTAATTGCTACATAACTAAAATTGACCTTTAATAACAATATACAATAGAGAATCTCTATTAATTGTGGTGCTTGAAACTATGGGGAGTGAGTGGATATAGCATTCTGGTTCCTTTTTTGAATGGCATTTAATGAGGACTTAAGGATACCCTACCTAGTTTTTTTCACACCACCTTTCTTTCTGTCATATTTACCTTTTTAAAAGTCTTTTTTTTCAAAGATTTTATTTTTTTAAGTAATCTCTACACCCAACGTGGGGCATGAACTCACAACTCTGAGATCAAGAGTCGCATGCTCCTCTGATTGAACCAGCCAGGTGCCCTTAAAAGTCTTTTTTCTTGTATTAAAGTTGGGCTTGTAGAATCCCCAGGGTTAGGACTTTGGAGAGAGGAAGATAACCTTCAGCTCTCCTTTCTCTGCACAAGCTTTGATCAGGAGTAGAGTTACTTAAAATGAGTGAATTTTTTTTTTCTGATAGGCTCTCTGAAATGGGAATTTACCCAGTTTCCATCAGTCTATTTAACTTCTCATGTGTTATTATTACTAGCAATACTGTAAACTGTAGCAATACAGCAATATAGCAAAACTGTAAAAATATTGCTCATGTGTTCAATGACTTTGGAGGACCATGGATGGCTTTCACTGCCTTCTCATCTCTACAATAATATTGGATGCTATGAAGGTTATGTCAATGATTTCTTCTTACAGCAAAGTTCCATTTCTCATATGGGTCAGAGTATCACTTATAGGTGGCAGAAAAGGAGTCTTTTAGTCTGTCAGTGGATTTCCAGATATGAAATTCCACAATTTAGAAGAAACTAGACGTGTGAGAGCCATTCTCAACCTGTGGCTGCCCATTGAATTCACCTGGAGAGCTTTAAAATAAATGTCATAAAATAAATGTCGTATCCATTATTAAATCAGAATGGCTAGCATCCATAGCAAGCTCCGTAGGTGATGTCATATACAGACAGGGTTGAGAAATGCTGCCCAGGGTTAAAGGAGCTGAGCTTTCCCTTAGTACGAGGACTGGCGGTAGCAACATTAATTGCTATCAGGCCTTTAAGAAGACAGTGGACTGTGAAAAAGACAATGCTATATTTCTCTGCTTGTTCATTTTTTCAGTTATGGGATGTGGTAACTAAAAAGCGGCTGAGAAATATGCTTGGTCATTTGTCAGTGGTTGCAGCTCTGAGCTGGAATGACTGTATTCTTAGCAGGTAAGAAACATCTTAGTGGAATGGATTATATTTGTATCACTGAGTGATTATGGGGGCTGAGTGAACAGACCCATAATATTTAAAACCAAAACCAAAACCAAAACCAACCAAAACCAAACAGGATATTAGTTAGCAGCAGTTATGATCCTACCTTCTTGAATATCCTGATCTTCTGGTGAGGTCAGTGGTCCAGTGGCCACAGGTACAATGGTGGCTATGTGCCTGGGCCATATGCTGGTATTGGAAAGCGAGGTTCAGGATCCATTAAATTGTTCAGCTAAAAGGTAAAAATCTGTTTAAGCAAAACGTTTCTCTGTACCAAGTAATACCTATCAGAGGGATATTTTGTTGGAATCAAGTATTTATTGCTATCAGGATCAATAATTTGGAATATGTTAAGCTCTCTGGGGCACATTTCCCATAGATCCATAGATGTTAGAGCTAGAAGCAACCTCATAGATCAGCCGGTTCCATGATTCTCAAACTTGAGCATGCAGCAACATCACCTGAGGGCTCCTTACAACACAGATTGCTAGTCTGTCTCCAGGAAATTCTGAATCAGTAGGTCTGAAGAGGCGCCGATAATTTGCATTTCTAATTTCCAAAGTGATGCTGATGCTTCGTCACTTTTGAGAACTACTGATTTAGTCTACCTACTTTTTAAAAAAAATTTTATTTTATTATATTATGTTAGTCACCATTCATTACATCATTAGCTTTTGATGTAGTGTTCCGTGATTCATTGTTTGTGTATTCTTTTTTTTTTTTAAGATTTTATTTATTTATTTGAGAGAGAGAATGAGAGAGAGAGAGCATGAGAGGGGGAGGGTCAGAGGGAGAAGCAGACTCCCTGCCGAGCAGAGAGCCCGATGCGGGACTCGATCCCGGGACTCCAGGATCATGATCTGAGCCGAAGGCAGTCGCTTAACCAACTGAGCCACCCAGGCGCCCTTGTGTATTCTTTTTAATCAGAAAAGTTAAATGACTTTTTCCTATGATCCTATATAATTGATCTAAATATATATTGCTTTTAATAATTGCCATTCATTATCTTTTTAAAGATTTTACTTTTTATTTGAGAGAGAGCACAAGCAGGGGGAGCAGCAGAGGGAGAGGGAGAAGCAGACTCCCTGCTGGGCAGGGATTCCCCATGGGGGGCTCGATCCCAGGACTCTGACATCATGACCTGAACCGAAGGCAGAGGCTTAACTGACTGAGTCACCAAGGCGCCCCATCGCCATTCATTTTTATACTGTAGTTCTTAAGGTAGGTTTAAATTAAATAAATTCCAAGGTCTTTTATAATTTAAGCAGCTATGATATAAATTTGAGATTTCAATACCTTGTGATTACAGGTCAAACTTAAAGCCACTTAAACAAAATACCATATAAAGGGCTAATCATTTACTGTGAGAAGTTGTGGTGAGGTCAGTTCTCTATATGAATTCTTTTTACAGTCTGCATTGTTTAAATTTAGTTTCATTATCCATGAGGAAAATGAACAGATCATTTCTTATGACAGCAGCTAATATTTTTGGAGTAAAGTGTGCTGGGCATTGTGCTGTACTCTTTATGTGCATAATTGCGTTTTAATCCCTTCAGTAATGCTGTAGAGGGGTTTCTAATTTCCTGCCAACTTATTCTTAATGAATAAACTGAGACACTAGCCTGAGGTCACATGGTTAGTAAAACGGGCAGAGTCAGGCTTTGAACCCAGGTGGTCTGGCTGCAGAGCCCATATTGTTCATCAGAAGGCTGTTCAGTGTGGTGCCTGAATTGTTTTAAAAAATACGAGACCAGATTTTGAGAAATTTCAGAAATAATTGTAGATAGTTGTTTACTTGTTCCTTGGAGAAAATTAAATTAGCCCAGAAAGAGTTTATTATCTTTGATAAAGTGATAGGATCTTTATCATTCTTTGGATCCAAATCACTACCAGTGACATTATCTACTGGTTCTGAATCACATTGCAGTTTGCTGTGACATTCAGATAGTTTTCTACTCTTTTTAGATATTAGTAACATTAACAAAACTAATAGTGGATTTGTAGTTTAATAGAAAAAGGAAATAACATGTTTCTATCTCTGACATTTCACTATAAATATATATATTCTAAAACCATTGCATTGAGATAATATGAAATATTCTGAATTCCAGAAAAGTACTATTTCCTAGGTTCAGTACATAAACTACTCCCTGGGGAAATATGGCAATCTTCTAAATTTATCTTTTCCATAGCTGCCTGCATCATATTAAAATCATTAGAAATATCTGTCAAAATGTGGCTCAGTCGGTTAAGCGGCTGCCTTCTGCTCAGGTCATGATCCCAGGGTGCTGGGATCGAGCCCCACATTGGGCTCTCCGCTTAGCAGGGAGTCTGCTTGTCCCTCTCCCTCTGCCCCTTCCCCCCACCTTGTGCTCTCACTTGCTTGCATTCTCTCTCTCTCGAATAAATAAATAAAATCGTAAAAAAGATAAATATCTATCAAAGGATATCATCTCAATATCCACATTTGAAACTTTGCCACAAAAATTTTTTCACTTGTGAAAACAATCACCAAGCAGGATACTCTATCCTTATTAACCCAACAAATGTTCAAAACCTGTGTCTTGAATCTGTCCTGAGGGGTCTTTAGGTAGTTTGAACTATGCTTTCCTTCATGTTTTCAAATGCTTATAAGCTATTGCTAGAACCCAGGCTCGAGTTTTCTGTTGGAAACCTGCCCCTTTACCTCTGTGCAGCGGGTCGAGGCTGGGCCGTGTTTCTCATCACGATGTTCGGGTTGCCCAGCATCACGTTGGAACACTTCACCACAAGCAAGCTGTTTGTGCTCTCAAGTGGTCCCCTGATGGCAGGCTGCTTTCCAGTGGTTGTAGTGATGGGCTGCTGACGATATGGCCCCATGACCCGGGTGCGAAAGCCCAGGTTCAACCGCTGAAAGTTATACCCCAACCTACAGCAGTCAAGGTAAGACATCCAATAGCTTTCCAAGTTGCTCTTCACTCAGAGATCATTGACTATCCTTCACACATGAGAACGAAGCCATTAAGGCAATGCTTTGAGATTTTCTTCCCCCAGAACTTGTTTTGGATTTTGCCATCACTGTCTTGAAAGACAACCCTATTTATACACCCCCATGTGTCAGATTTTGTAGTTGTAAGTAACTGAAACCAGAGGTAAGCTTGAGCTTCTGCAAAAAAGTAAATGTATTTCCTCTTACGACTGAGGAGTCCTGGGTACATACAGCTGCTTTCAATACTGTCCAGATCTAGGGCCTTAAATAATGTCATTAGAACCCTCTCTCTTTGGCTCTTGGCTCTGCCTGACTCTGTTGGGTTTCATTCTTTATTCAGACAACATTTTGTGGGCAAGGTGGCTCTTACGGCTTCGAATTCAGATTCTCCCTGATGGGAGCTGATTAAGAAACTACGCTCCTTGTAACTCTGGTAGAAAAGTCCCAGGCAGGACTCTGGTGTGACTTTGGGCACATTCTCATCTCTCAGCAGATAACTGTGGTCAGAGAGATGGGTTCACTGGCTGTCCAGGTCTAGGTCATGAGCTCACACCCATGGAAAGGAGACCCACTGTGAGAAGGAGGAGGAAGGGTGCTGCACAGTTAAACCAATATTCTACCATTTTCTGGATAATATTTTTTTATTTCTCTGATATTAAATTCTTACTCCTAGTAAAAAAAAATCCATACTCTCATTCCTTTGGTGTCATAGATATATGTCTTGGCCTCAACATAGTCCCAGAATATTTATCACCCACAGAGCAAAGAAATGGTTCTACTTTATTAACTATGAGCAAATTTGTTAGAATGAGAACTTACAAAGTTATCACGGAGTTTCCTGACATAGGGTGTAATATGTAGCACCTGCTGCTAAAGCACAGTGGTACTCTGGCTTGTGGTTTTTAATATCCACAGGACATTAAGAATGATTTTAAGTCCAAATTCCCATTATTAATGATTTGGGAAAAATCTAGGGAAAATGTATGTAAAATATTCTGTCAGCAAACAAAATACAAAAACAAAATAAAGCAAAACAAAAACCCAACACATGAAAAACCCAAGCCAAGCAAAACAAGTTACTTTCTTATGTGCCTTGTCAGAAATACAGTGAATTGAACCAAGAGTTTCTGAAGCCTGAGCAAGCCAAGGCTTGGGACAGCTAATGGCAGGATGGACATGTAGATAAGGATATACAGATATATATATAACTGAAATATTTCTTAGAATGTCCTTTAAAATTATTGTTACTCATCATTTCAATTATCAGTATAAATATGCAATACTGAATCTTATTTTTCAGGATTACCTATAGTAATTTATAAGTAGGGAATCAAAGGCAATTTTCCTTACTAAAAAAATGTATTAGGAGTTGAAATGCATGAGAGTTTTGGGGTGCGAGCAATTATGTGTGGCTCCATTTTGTCCTTTTTTCTCTGACCTAGAACCTAAAGACACAGGTAGACAAATGAGAGAAAGGCTTCATTTCAGAACCAGATTCTGGTGGGCACATGTCACCTACTCCAGCAGCAGATTTTTGGCCTATAGGACATGTTGAGTATATTTTTTAAAACATATTATTGGATGCTTTTTCTTGGTTTAATATACTGGCAGTTCTCAAAATTTGAGGAAGGCACCTACCAGGTGATTTCTAGTCCCTTAGAAGTAATCTCTAGAGAGTGCCATTGCTTCGGCCTTCAGATCAGAGCTCCAGGAGAGCTGGGGTGTGCGCAGACCTCTGGACTCCTGCTTACCTGAGCATGTCACTTTCACAAGTTCACTTTCTCCAAGGCTGAGCTGCCTGTGTGATTATTTGAACTTTCAAGGCCATGGATTGGTGTCCCTGGCAGTCTGCAGTCCTTGCTGTTGGAGGCGGAATGGAAGATGGACATTTACGTGTCTTGGACATAAATACTGGTCAAAGCATCCAGACCCCAAGCACAAACTCACAGGTAAACATCTCTGTGGGAGTTTGCCTTCACTTTGATCTTCTAGAACCTTGTGAAAATGATTGCTGATAGAGCATAGGACCCAAACACACCTCTCTGTACTTTTTGAGTCTATAAGGATTTCAGTTCTGGACAGTTGGTTTTTGTAAAATTTTCTCTGGGAGTCGCAAGTTGATCTGTGTGTCCTTTCCTTCCCCCTCTATTTCCCACATTTCCCTTCTTTCTTAGCATTGCTTTGTGCTCACGTTTGTAGGTTCATTGCACCTAAACCTATTTGTATACTTAGTCTTTTGTTGTCTTGGGATCAAATTTCCTAGAACTAACATAATTCCTCTAACACCTTAACCCCAGCTATGGACTGGAGGATGGATGTGGACAGAGCATACTGCCTAGAATCCATTCGAAATACATTCATAATGAATCAGACTTTGTCATAACTCTGTATTTTTTTTGGCCATTATTACAGATTTGTTCGCTAATCTGGCTACCTAAGACAAAGGAGATTGTAAGTGGCCAAGGTAGTCCCAAGAATGATGTGACTGTGTGGGCCTGTCCTGGTCTGGCCAGGTCGCGTGGATTTTTGGGTAAGTACGTGGGTGAGTAAAATGCTGTGTATCCATAGCTAAGTGAGCTGTCATTGGCCCGAAAAGCCCTGAATGAAAGATCTTCTCTGGCTCTTTGAAGTATTTATTTTATCAGAGGAAAAAGGCCTACACCCACCCCACCTCAGGGCGTGTATAGATGAGTGTTTCTGAATTTGACTAAGGCTGTTCATTACTTACAGTGGTCCTGTCTTCTTGCATACATGCATGGATGAAGCAGTGATGATCAGGGATAGTTTCTAAACTCTTCTGGAACTCTGGAGTTAGTTATCATAACTCACCTTTCCTTATTTTGCAGACCAGCAGTGCTGCAGTGTGTGGGTTTATTGAATATGCATCTACTGTGTGTGAGGCAATTTTGGGGGGTGTTGGGGATATACATATAAACAAGACAGACAGTATCTTTGTCCTCATGGAGCCTCTACTTTAGTGGGAAGAAACAGACTGAAAACCCCAAATATATACAGCGTTAGATAGTGATAATACTGTGACTCTCTTTGTAGATTCTGAGAATGTTATTCGGCAACAACAAAACACCCTTAACAGAAAGACTTCCTGCTCCTGCTGGTCAGTCTGACCTCAGAATGACTTTGACATCCTTAAGTGTTATACCATGTGATTTGGTAAATAAAAATGTAGGCAGCTCTTGACAGGGCTACCTGGGTGGCCAGGCATGAGTGTAGGAGGGACGTGAGTTGATCCTTTGCCTATTTTAAATCATAAGATATGTAATTCACGGGATATGTTTTCTGATTAGGGAAATATTTTTATTTATTTATTTGAGAGAGAGAGAGAATGAGTGGTGGGGAGGGGCAGAGGGAGAGGGAGAAGCCGACTCCCCGCGGAGCAGGGAGGCCAACATGGGGCTCGATCCCAGGACCCAGAGATCATGACCTGAGCCGAAGGCAGATGCTTAACCAACTGAGCCACCCAGGTGCCTTAGAGAAATATTTTAAATCAAGTCTTAAACCTGGTTCTTTACAAAACTACATTTCCAGTAGCTAGCTAGAACTTTCAGTGAGGTGGGGGCCTCTGACAGATCCTGGAGTCAATTTGCTGATCCTGGGAATAAGGAATGAACTGAACCGGTACATTTTCCTTTTTCTCTAGCCTTGACAAGCTATAAATTCTTTAGCTGTAATGCCTTGTGCTTTTTTCCATTGATATTAGACAGAGTTCCAAAGAGTACATTTAACCTTTTCTCCTCTTAACCTGTTTATGGTTGGAGAAGATGCAGTTACTTTCCAGTTCTTAGACACTAATGATCATCTCTGACCCAGTAGTTTCTTCCACATGCAATATTTCCCCAAAGTATTTAGCAGGGTGGTTGTTATATTAATGTGTATCATGTGGTTAGCATCAAAAAAATGAAATAGAATAGTAGAGAATGGAAACAATGTAAAAGCAGACAGTATTTCGTGGAACTTTTGTTATAGTTCTGCAGTACCACCTACCTGTCTATATGTCTAGCTAGGGGGATGGTCGTCTCAAAGAACCAGTACAGTTTACACCTCAAGTGAGCTCTGGAACTTCGATATATTTCAAAACAAAATATAGTTTTGAACTGTGGATTGTGGCCATAAAGCTTGGAAAAAGCTATTCTAGATTATCTACTATTATCTACGCCTTTCCTTTGTCTCACCCTGTTATAACCACACTCATGATTCTCTGGGGGGAAAATTCAGTTGAAGAGGCCTCCCCCATCTAACTGCAGAAGAAAGACAACTCGCCATCCTTCCCCTCACCCTCCAAAAGTTGTAATTTACAAGCTTTGAAACAGGAATAGGTAACTTTCTAGCCTATAGGTGAGATTTGGCCTTTGATTTGGTTTCATCAGTCCCTAGCACATGCATCGATAGGTGGTCTCCTTTATAAACAGTTGCATAAAAAAATAAAACTTTTAATCCTTTCAGTAATAATACTCTTGGAATTTAAGGATGTAAATCCTAAAGGATGACCTTTGTCTGAGGTAAAGACTGCATTTCCCACTTAATCTAGTAAATTAAGATTTTCACTAATATGAGAGAAGTGTTTCAAGAATGCCTTTGCTTCTAATCCAAACTCCATTTTCCTAACAAATTCTGGAAGTAGTTGTCCTTTTTTTTTTTTTTTTTTGTCAAGACATTTTTCAAAAGCCTGCTTTGGAAAAGATTTGGAATTTTTTTCTCTGTTACTCCTTATCTACTCCCCGCCCCCCCCCCCCCCCCGCTTTTCTTCATCTCAACACATCATAATAAAGAATGAAAGCATAGCTATCACCTACTATGTTTCTTGAATTGACTTTTAAGTTTAAAAGCATTCATGTAATGTTTTATATTTATCCTAACTAAATTAAGTGGTTTTCATTTATATTGCTTTAATTTTTAAATGTTTAATTAAAAAAAATAAGGGACACTGGTCTTCCATAGGAAAAGAGATTCTTCTTTGCTCTGGGTTTGGAGAATGGGCTAAACGGTTAGAGCACTGAATTTGATTCTAGTTCTGGTTCTGCCATTAATTAGCTTTGTGACCTGGGACAAGGCAGCTGATATTCCTGAATTTTTTTTCATCTATAAAATAAGGGAGCTGCTTTGTATCTATGAATCTAAATTTTTTAATGCACTGATACACCCAGGGCCAATCCCATGTCTCTTTGGGGGCATGTGGGTATGTGCATGCATGAGCATGCAGGAGAGCATTGGGAGTGATGTGTGTGGATGGAAAAATTCCCAAGTGTCTGAGATATGTCTCCTTCAGGAGTGGAATATGTGTATGCACCCCTTGATGCTGAGAATCTGGTGTCAGAACACAAGATTATTTCTGAAATTCCAGAGCTCACTTGAGTTGTAAACTGTACTGGTTCTTTGAGATGACCATCCCCCTAGCTAGATTTTATGTGTGTCCCCAAATACCTCCTCAATCAAGAACTTACCCAACCTCTTTCCTTCCCTCTATCCTCCTGGCTCCAGCCTCCTTTCATGGAGTCTGTTTTGTTTGCTTTGGCTTGAAAGTTTGATTGTTAACAGTCACTGTTGGGTTAGGATAGATTCTGCCAAGTATTTTCCAAGGAACATGAGCCACGTGAGAAGTTCACATCAAAAGGACTCAGGTCAACTAAGTTTCAGAAATGCTGATTATAGTCTTTTCTGCCAAATAAAGCAGTCTTGAAATAAGGAATCCTGTTTAATTTTTTTTTTAACCTAGAGATCCCAAACTAATGAGAACATTAAACACTTTTTTCAGTTTTTAATACCTATTAACCTCATATAGAATTATTGTTTCACAAAATGTTCTTTGGGAGATGATCAGTTAGATAACAGAAAAAAGGGGACTGTCTCCAGAATTACATAACTAAGAGCTTTTTGGGTCCTTTCCTATTAAGCTGCCTCAATTTATTTGATTAGCTCCTTAAAACCTAGGTCCCAAGGGGATGACTTTTTGGAGAGGATAAGAAGAAGGATGGGATGGGTGGCAGGAGAACAGCAGTAGCAATTCCTGGGTGTTGGTGGATTAGAGAAGATAGAACTGATAAGGGTTTGGGGCATGAGGGGTGTGGTGGGCTAAATGATCCCGCCACGCTATCCTCATCAAATCCCTGGAGGCTGTGATTGTGACCTTATTCAGCAAAGAGGTCTTTGCTGATGTAATTAAGTTGAGGATTGTGAGGTGAGATCATCCTGGATTATTGAGATGGGCCCTAAATCCAATGACAAGTGTACTTCGAAGAAGAGACACACAGAAGAGAACAAGCACATGGAAGAAAGGGCCATGTGACCACAGACGCAGAGAATAGAGTGATGTGGCCACAAATCAAAGGTAGGAGGCACGGGTTGGAATCTCTCCTGGAGCCTCCAGAGAGAGCTAGCCCTGCCAACTCCTTGATTCTGGACTTCCGGTCACCAGAGTTGGGAGAAAATAAATTTCTCATGTCTCAAGCAGTGTGTGGTAATTTGTTATGGCAGCCCTAGGAAACTAATAAAAGGGGGGAAGAGCTCTGAAAGGGAAACCCAGTGAAGCAAAACCTCAGCCACTTTAGGTTGCTGCCCACAGTCAGCTCTGACTGGTGTTTACCACAGCAAAGGCACAGTGGGAGCACCAGCCTCAAACATGGCAGGTTTCAGAGATGCCTTCCTCTGGGGAGGGGAAACGTGGCCCCCCCACCCCCCGTCAGCAACAGCCCATGTAGTGTGGGACATGAACTGTCCTCCCTTCTTCCCACAGGCCCCAGAGGCAGAGTGCTGCACCTGGCTTTGAGTCCAGACCAGACCCGGGTGTTTTCTGCTGCAGCTGATGGCACAGCCTGTGAATGGAATTGCTGTCGCTCAGCTCCTCCACGAGCTCCACTTTCCTCGCTTCGAAGTGAGAATAGTGACAGTGGCCTTGTCTTCTCCATGGATTTGTTGTGACGCTCAAACAGGATGAAGTGCTTTTTCTGAGGTGAATGTTCTCGTGACCTTCTTTCTCAGGTTACTTTATTTGCTCTGCTTCCTCCTGTTGCATTTCCCAGACATTGTCTTTGCCTCTTCTCTATTTTCCCCTCCCTCATCCTTCTCTTCTTCTTCCTCCTTTTTCTTCTTTTCTATCTCTTCCTTGTTAGGGATGTGTTGCCACTGTGATAGAGTATCTATAGCAGAGGGGCACCTAGGTGGCTCAGTCGTTAAGCGTCTGCCTTTGGCTCAGGTCATGATCCCAGGGTCCTGGGATCGAGCCCCACATCGGGCTCCCTGCTCAGCGGGAAGCCTGCTTCTCCTTCTCCCACTCCTCCTGCTTGCTTTCCCTCTCTCACTGTGTCTCTCTCTGTCAAATAAATAAATAAAATCTTCAAAAAAAAAAAAAAAAAAGAATATCTATAGCAGAGATTTCCAAACACCTTTCTCCCACTTGACTTTTCTCCCAGTCTCCAGCCTCATATTTCTTTCTGCCTCTGGATATTTCCTTTCTGAGATCCCTTCCTGTATTTAGCTTAAATCAAATACATTAAAAACATCACTTATTCACTTGAAAAATATTGGTTAAAATCCTACTATATGCTAGGCAGTATGTTAAGCATGCACATTATTTCCTCTCAAAACGAGATCCCCTGTAGGACTCCTTTGACCCTCTTCATGGTCTCATCCCTATCTTGGTCATCCCATCATTCAGGGAATCTCCTGATTATTCTGCTCCATGCTTAATCCTTTCACACCTTGTTCTCTTCTGTTTCATTCTAGTCATGTCCTGAATACCTGATGACCACTTGGTTGTAATTCCTCTGTTTTTCCTGTCTTTATTCTTCATGGGTCTCCACACTGTTAGGTTACATTTCTAAAAGCATGGTGGTGATCTTCTCAGCCCCCTGCTCAGAAACTCTCAATGACTCCCTATTACATAAAGCCATCACTTAAACCTTAGGGTCCTGAGCTCTAGACCTGCCATAGACTGACCGAGTGACCTTGCAATGTGGTCATAACATTTACAAGAACAGAAATTTGGATTTGATAATTGTTAAGCTTTTTTTAGGCTCGATCAGGCCACTGTTCTCTCTCTCTCTCTCTCTTTTTAAGTAGTCTCCATGCCCAGCATGGAGCCCAACATGGGGCTTGAACTCACAACTCTGAGATCAAGACCAGAGCTGAGATCAAGAGTCAGACTCTTAACCGACTGGGCCACCTGGCACACTTGTTCTATCTTTTAAATGTTAATCCTTGCTCATCTCCTGTGTTGACCCTGGGCTAAGTCTTGCAATTTCCTGCCTTGGTGCCTTTGTTGGAGCTTTTCTTCTAGTCTGAAATTCCTACTACTCTCTTCCTTTTCTTTGCTCATTTAAGTCTTAACCTCTCCAGGAAGTGTTTCTAGATGATGTTACTTGGATTTGAACTCTTGGCACCAGTCTATACCACCCACTTGAACATTTCCTGTACCCTACAGACTTCTTTATACCTACTCTCTGCCAACACCTTTCCATTATTCTGACCTCTATCACTATAGATTAGTTTTGTCTTATGCCAACCTGTAGATAAATGGAATCACACCCTGTATATCCTTTTTGTCTGACTTCTTTCACTCACTTTTAAGTTTGTAATATTAATTTATGTTGTAACATGTAACTGTAGGTTTTTCTCTTTCATTGCTGTGTAATACTCCATTGTATAAATGTATGACAATTTTTGATCCATCTTATTGTGGATGAATATTTGAACTATTTTCAGTTTTGACTCTAAGAATAAAGTTGTGGGGCACCTGGGTGGCTCAGTTGGTTAAGTATCCAACTCTTGATTTTGGCTCAGGTCATGATCTCAAGGTTGTGAAATCAAGCCTATGTCAGGCTCTGTGCTCAATGGGGAATCTGTTTGGTGGAGTCTCCCCTTACCCCTCCCCTTGCTCACATGCCCTCTAAAAATAAATAAATCTTTAAAAAAAAGAATAAAGTTGTTATGCACATTTTTAAACATTCTTTAGTGGACAAAAGCACTCATTTCTGTTGGGTATATACCCAGGTGTGGAACTGCTTGGTCATAGGATATGTCTGTTGAGTTTTAAGTAGTCACTGCTAACTTTCCTAAGAAGTATCAGCAATGAATGAGGGTTCCATGCAACTACTTTTTAAGTGGACTTCAAAATCTGTAATGTTGCTAGTAGGGAATATTCCATCCTCTTATTGCTGTTAAAATCCTAACTATGAATTAGGGATTATCACAGGTATCTACAGTATCATCCTAGTGACTTGTTAGAGCCCTGTTTTAGATGTTAGTACCAGACCTCACTTTTTAGTGTAGGGACTCCCATCCCCAGCTGTATATTGGAATCACTGGGGAAATTATATAGAGAATATTATGTCCTGGGTCTCATTGAATACAATTAAATAAAAATTTCTAGAGGTGAGGCCTGAGCATTTGTAATTGAGCAATGCTCTCTTTGTTTTAAGTGGCTATCTCTTGGTGGTGATGTATGTTCTTGGTTTGGGTATACATTGTGTGTGTGTGCGTGCGCATGTATACTCCTAAAGGAACAGATGGAAATTGAAGGAATCCATTCACATAATCCCATTTTGAAGTGGCTGCTGGACTGATGACTACCCAATGAGTTCAATGTGCTGAATAACAACATAGGGGGTTTTCAAGGAAAACTTTGAGCACTTACTCCCCAGTATGTGATGGCAGCCCCTGTAACCATTGTGTTGGCTGGACCCACCCAGGCTCAGAGATGAGGAGAACCAAGAAATCACCTAGATAATCAAAGGCTTATATGCAAACTAATGAGAGAGGAGGCTGACTCTCTGTTGTATACTTTTCTTCTCTGGCCAATTCTAGGGGACTTTTCTTTCTGTCCCCTAGAATTTTAATTTCTATTTCTCACCTGCCTTTGGAAAACACTGTAAGACATTTCTATTTCTTTCTTAGACTCAGGTTCTTGAGCTAGATATATATAGAGAGAGACAGAGAAATAGATAGATAGCATGTGTTGATGTGGAACAATGGCCTTAGAAGGGCAAACGCATTTCCTTTTAACCCAAATGCTCCAGACTGTCTGTTCCTGTTCCCTGCAGAATTGCTGAGCCTGTCACTAGACAGACCTGACCTTATTGTCACTCCTGCTGGGCCCCATTTGGACAGTGAATCATTCAAGGAAAGTATGTGTGCCACTTGACACATGGATGACACTGGTGACGTTGGTTCCCTCATCTCTCCCTTGCAATATCTGTCAGGTTGTCATATTACTCTGCTTCACTTTGCCAGTGCAGATCTGCTCACTAAAGGTATAGGAGAAATGGGTACAGTTACACAAATTGATTTTATTTATGATAAGATTAAAAAGTCACAGTAAGTGCCCATCCCGTAGTGATGAATCACAAAATTCTACTCCCGAAGCCAATACTACACTATATGTTAACTATCTGGAATTCAAATAAAAATTTGAAACAAACAATGAAAAAAGAAGTGACAGCAAATGAAATGAAGTACAATTAGCTAAACTAACCCCTTCATAGTCTTAATTATCCAGTTGAGATGCTTCTGCGAGAGAAGAGTATAGATGCCAGGTCCTCGAGGGTCTCCGCATTTTCCTGGAAGGCCAAAGGCAGTAATACCTCTAAACGTACCCTCACATATCAAAGGGCTTCCAGAATCTCCCTGCAGAACAAGAGAGGGAATGGGGATCAGCATGGAACATGATCACTAGTGGGATGGGAAAAATTCTGTTGAATGCGGAACATTCAATGTGGAGTTAAAACCAATCTTGACTTAAATGAAAATTAGTGCTTAAAAGTCCCAAATGTTTGGAAATGTTTTAATATTTTTAAATTGGCTCACTCAATTTATTTGTAAACCAGTGAACATGAAATAAAACTTGTATTGTTGCTCATGTTACCCACTAATTTTGAGACTGATTCTGCTTTAGAAGGGAAACCCTCCTGTTTGTCGTTTTCTTAAAATGCTTAATAACTCAAGGGGTAAAATAGTGCAATGCAGATGGGATGTTGAGGCAAAGAGGAAGCACCACGTCTTCTAGGTTCTCTAGCATGTAACTGTTTTCCTAAAGAAACAAAACCAAAGCAACTTTCCCCTTCATCTATCAAATAGACAGAAATTGCTTCCCCAAGTCTCTTTGGAGCATCTGACACTGGACGGGAGCTTCCAGAAACCAGTGATCTCACTTCAGGGCTAGCTGACTCCGCCAACAGAGAGGCTTCAGTTAGCTGGAGGTCACTGCTTCACCCCTGCCTGTGCCACCACTCTGTGAGCCTGGATTTTCTCAAAGAACTCTAGAATCAGCGTATTTAAATGTATTTGAGGTCTAGAGTCTGAAGTGGTCATTTCACTGCTCTGGCTTTAGGGAATATCGGTGGTGCTAGACAGAGGGCCACTGAGGCATGTGCATAAAACTCTGCAAACGCTGGACTCTGAGTGCCCAACTCCTTCCCAGCCACATGAAGGCATCAGTGGTCCCTCTTTTTCAGGCAAAAATTGGCCTTATGAGTATATAAACTGAGGAAGTATGTGGGAGCCTGGGACCCCTTCTGGACAGGTATATTTCACAGAGGGTCTGAAATTTTCACAGGGAGTCCTTCAGGTTTAATTCACCCACGGCCAATTCTAAGGGGTCTTGGGCACTAAAAGGATGGCAGAAGAACTGCTAAGCTTCGGCCCTGGAGGGTGGCTGTGGAGAGGAGGACAGGCACACTGGGGACGCTGCTGTGGCCTTAGGATGTTGCATGTGGTTCCAAGGGCGCGAAGGTTCTGGGTTCCTGGATTGCCAGGATGGTGGATGAGGGGAGGGGAGGAGGGAGGGCAAAGGAGAGAAAGTGGAAAGGTGCAGAGGACCAATGTCATCTCTTCCTGGGATGTGCCTAGCCTTGGTTCTGAAATCCAGCCATTCAGATTCTGCAGATGTTTAGACAAGCTTCTGGGAAGAACAGAGACCCCTGGATCTCTCAGTCTCTGATTCAAACTCCCAGACCACCTACACTGCAACTCCTTCTCTTCAGGGGAGGCTCTACAGGGTCTTTGGGAAAAGTGAGAAATGATAAACTCAGAGCTTAAAACTTTCTAAGGAGTCTCTGCTACTTGTATCTTTAAGCAGGGCCATGTCCCACTGCCTCTCAGGGGACTCTGGGATGGAGGCTTGCATAGTCTCTGTATGGGTCACATTTGGAAGCTGCTTCCTGGGGACTGAGCTTGGCTCTAGGAAGCTGCAGAGTCTAGCCAGAGATCCTTAGGCTTGGAAAGGACAGGCATTTCAGACTTGCTCGGTCGAATGGCAGTGAATTTTGCGGGGAGTACTGAGGTGGGGGAAAGGGCATTGAAGACCCTAGAGGAGCCCTGACTTCAGCTCTCCTGGATGTTACATATTTTCAAATTGAGATCTGTATGTGTTTGTACGAAAAATGAGAACAGGTTTCTGATGAACGACTTACGTGAGCTGAGAACATGAATTTATTTGGGATTTTATCAAACTTCTGTAAAAAAAAAGGCACCAGGACCCTGCAGAAGCCAAGGCCATGACAAGACAAAGCCTGATGTTACATATTCTCTATCTGCATGACTTCAACAGCTAAAACGTGGGATCTTATTTTACTTACATTGCACGAGTCCTTTCCACCTTTAAGGCTGCCGGCACAGATCATATTCAGTCCAATCACAGGATTATAATTATAGTGCTTTTCATCATTGCAGATTCTTCGGTTTATGACAGTGATATTGACTTCTCTCAGGGTATCAGACTGAGGTGAGTTATTGTGAATGCTCCCCCAGCCTGCAACTTGACACATGGTTTCCGGTTTGACATCATCCCCCTTCTTAGGGAGAGGGAGGATACTCACTTTTTTATTAATTTTTGCTTTTTTGTTCAGCTGTTAGAAGACAAGCATGAAGACTTAACAAAATAAGATCATTTAAATGGTCCTATTTTTACTTAAATTCTAGCCCAACCTTCAAGGACCCCATTATGTAGCTATTGTCTATGGCCACAGAGCACCGAGGAAAAAATTTCCATGTAGGCGGCCAGATCGGAGGAGGTTCTGTGACTCTGAAGTCAATCAAAGGTACATACCTGTAAAAGTTTCAGATCCCCCTCATGCGTGTCCTGGTCAAAGCACGGATAAGGAAACTCTTTCTTAACATACATTATCTGTTTTTCTGACTCTCTCTTGGTCATTGAGTGAGCTCCAAGAATGACCTGGGACTTTCTGTTCCTGAAAGCAGACACAACACTATTAACTGGGTTTCCTCTTTATATCAGGAGCTCAGCATATTATATGATCAGCTTTACTGTCTCATTTGTAAAACTACTTTCTGTGGCAATACTTGTTTGTGGCTCAGGAAGGAAAAAAGTGTAAAGAATAAAAAATTGTTTATGAATCTGTCATCATCACCACCAGCTTCTTTGTAACACGCTAAACTAGGTTCACTGAAAAACATATAACGAGAATTCCATGGCAGCTAAGCCAAGTCTTGGGGTCTTAGGGGTTGGGTCTTTAGTGCCCCCTTACCTTCCCTGAGCTGTGATAGAGAATCAGGTTGCAGAATACTGGAAAACAAAGGTCTCAGGGGTCTAGAGATGGAAGCAAAAGGCATTCAGTAGTTGTAGAAGAATGCACTGAAGGGGTCTTTGTAAGAGAACAACAAACTTAAAAGGGAAAGCTTTCAGAAATATGATTGCCCATCGAAGGACCTTATTTGCATGGCACTGAGTGTGTGTATATTGGGGGGATGGTGATCGGAAGCAGAGGCCCAGGATTCTTTTTTTGACTCCCTGCAAAAGGTTCATTTTGGTTAATAAAATCAAAATACTCAGGAGGCGTCTTGCTGGTTCAGTTAAGTAGAGCCTGTGCCTCTTGATCTCAGGGGTGTAAATTCAAGCCCCACGTGGGGCGTGGGTCCTACTTAAAAAAATACTCTCCGGTGTATTAATAATTAAGGTTATCATCATTCACAACGTAGTGTGAATGAAACCAACCAGATCGTCACACTGTCATTTTTTCTGTTACATCAGCTGATGTGAGTTTCACTTGAGAAACTAGACCGTGGTTTCAGTGGAGCACACCTTGATGATGAAATGTTCTACACATCTGCCTTGTCCAAAATGGTAACCACTAGCCAACTGTGGCCACCGAGGACCTGAAACATGGCTAGTGCCACCAAAGAACTCAATCTGTAATTTTATTTAACTTTAATTTAAATTCATAGAGCCACGTGTAAATTCATAAAACCAGTATGACAGTGGCTACCCTATTGGACAGTCCAGGTTGAGAGGCTTGATTATGAGAAAGGAGGAAAGACCAGGCCTGGAAGAGCTTTGAAGTTAGTAGTCAGCAGGAGTTAAGAGATGGCTGAGGTGTGAGAGACGTTCAGGAAAGGAAAAAGGAAGGTATTAGAAACAAGCTTTCTCTACTTGACTGTTGTGCTCGGGCTCCCGAGGCGACAGAGTTTTACCCTTCCAGACTGTGGTTAATTCTCTCTAATCATGAAGTCAAGACCAGAAGCAAAGCCTTGGGGCATCCAGAGCCGGTAGCTCTTGAGGAGTCCAACACAAAGCGTGAGGGTGCTCACTGTGGATTCCCCAGTGGTCTGATACTTTGGAGCTGAGTCTGGGCTTAACTCTCTGCTGGGGTAAAGCAATTTCCCAGAGACTTAAGTGATGTGAAGATATACACATGAGCTTCCTGTGGTTTTGGTGAAGATTTATTCTCTTTATTAATATTCCCCCAAATGAGAATATCTGCACAAACATTTTTTAGAACCCAAGCACTTACAGGGCACAATGAGCTGCAGTCAATACCCAGTCTTTTGCGATCAGAGCCCCAGCACAGATTTTTTCTCCTTTAAGTAGCACCATATAGGGTCTTGAATGAGGACTCACTTGATTTCCTCCAATAATTTCTACACAGAAATCTGTTAAAAAGAAAAAGGCAAATCCTATCAGTGCCCACCCCAGAGAGTTCTCCCTAAAGCCATGTTCCTAAGACCAGACAGACTTTTCCTGCTTGGAGAGGAAACATAGGTGACAGCATCCAGCCCCCCCAACCTCCCCCAACTACTGATATAGTACCTTTTAGCTGTGCCCCCACCTATGGGTTCTTTGGTCATTGTGAGACTTCTGTTTAATTGAAATTTGTACTCTCCTCATTCCTAAGTTGACAGAATAGTATCTATTGCACCTGAGGCTCCCGTCAACCTGCAGACTGAAACACACGGTTGAACAGAAGGCCTTTTCCAAAGAGGTAGGAGAAGAGAGGAGAGAAGATGTTGTAAGGAGACCGACCAATTAAATTTCCTTGATGACAGAGCAGGAGTTTCATTATTACGGAACAATAGATCTGTACTACACAAGAAACACCATCCATGCTGGTTTACCCATCTTGTGCCTTTGTGATATATTTTCAGTCCACCACCTGCACCAGATGTTCTTGGACTCTCCTAAAATACTTCTCCTGACCGCTGGCTGAGACTCCATGGCTTCTCAAATAGGGCAGAGTGACAGTTACTCCATTCATAAAACTAACTCACTGCCAAATTCACAAAAAGATGCAAATGGTAAGAGTGACAGAAGGGGAAGAGAGTGGTCCTAAGGGCTCTCATTTCCAGAAGTGTGTTGGGAATGGGAAAGGATAGGGAAGTTAAAGGATAAGGAATTTAGAGAAATCCAGAGAACTTCACCCACATCTCAAATTTTCCTTGGGTGAGTCATGTATGGAAAGATCCCATCTGAACTGCAGAAATCATACACTCGACAGAATAACTTCATTTTGCAGAATCACCTGTTTGGTGAGCACATACACAAGCTTCAAAAAAAAAAAAAAAGTCAACATCTGCAACCAACCACTCCTAAAAGGGTCAGGGGTAGAGTTTAGAGCGGGTGAGGAGCTTTTGGAACCTAGCAATTCTTGATCCCTACCCAGAATCAATATAAATGAGAATCTCTGGAGCTGGGGCTGGATGCAAGTATTGTTTAAAAAGCCCTCCAGAATATTCTAAAGTATAGGAGAGTTGAGACCGTCGGTCCAGAGCATCAAGTCTTGCTTTGCTATATCTGTTCCCTTATGGGCCCACATTGCTCTCTCTGACCACAGGAAACAGAGAAGAGCAGAGCAAACTGCTTCTGTTGTTTCCTTTGAAGGAAAGATATAACTGGATTTTTTATCTGCTCTGTTTTCGATGTTATGGAGGATTTAACATGCCTGAACACAGTCATACTATGCCAGGCTTATGCTCTGCCAACACTTTTTACCCAAATATGCGGGAACCTCATTATTTTAAAAAAATTTCTTCTCATTTTTAGGTGCAAGATAAACCATAGAACAACTTCCTTGGGTGAGACAGGTTTTTCCATCAGCCCCTGCCCCCCGCTCCCATGTCCCAAAGCTGACGGACCCTGGGCTAACGCCATGGCTGGTGCGTACTTGTCAGCAAACTTGAGGAAGCCCTAGAGCAGTCCTCACGTTCTTGAAGGTTTTCAAGGAAAATCTAAGGCCGCTCAGGGGGTATAACCTGTCTTGTGATAATGCCATGAGCTTCAGAGCATTTGAAACTGATGCCCATGCAGCTCGTACAAAACCAGGCATGTCGGTTATTACTTGGAATGCCAAAGAATTAGCTCAATACAAAATACCATAGCACTTCCAAAGAGTCAATGTGGGGACATTCCCAACGACACACTAGCCTAGAGAAATGATATAAATTCAGATCATTCCTGATTTGTTTTGGGTAATGAAATCAGGTTTTTTTGTTTTTGTTTTTACTTTTGTTTAAAACCATCTATGTACTTTCTGCAGCAAGAAAGGCTGAACACCACTATTTCTTTCCTGAAAGGTACTATCTATTTTCCTAAGGCAAGCATTTTTGTTTATTTGCTTGCATTAACATTGTCTTTCTGTCAATTTTCAAGTTATAAATTGGCAGCAATAAGCACTGGCAGTTCTATCATTTTTTTGTGAGGAAATTTTAAAGAGGAAAGAAGGATGTTTTTCCTTCTCAAATAAAGACATAGACTCCAAGGGAGAATATTAAAGCATGGGGGACACATATCTCTTCTTGTACTGAGCTAATCTGGTCAAAAGTTTGCTGACAGTCTGCTCCATTTGCTTAATAGTTATGCTGGAAATGATGAGAAGCAGTCTTACCTCCAGGAATCTGCAGGAGAAAAATGGCAATTGAGAGAGAGGTTGCCAGACACATACAGGAGTTCCTCATTGTGGCTACTGTCCCCACATCAATCAGCACGAAAATCTGTGTTAGTTCTCGGCTGACTCCATCTATATATTGAGGGTACAAAGGATGTGGTTTTCTCTCCTTCCAATTTCAAACTTGAGCATTTAGAAATGAGACACAAGTGAGAACAGGGAACAATTGCTCATTACCAAGTGGGCTTGCTTTCCTTGGCTAAGACTGCTGAACGAGGGGAGGGCGACTCTATAGTGTGGGTGGGGGCGAGAGGACCCTGCTGCCCTCAGAATGTAGTACACAAGGAGAGACTCTAAAACGCCTCGGCAGAAATTTGGAGGCTTCTAGTTTTCATCAGCAGCAATACTACCTTCTGCATCCACTAATGGAATTTATGAAGACTTAAATTAGAGCTTTGAAAAATATTGGTCAGCAACCAAATTTTTTTCTAGTTATCTCCTTGGGTTAATGTAAGGACTAATAGTTCAAGGGCAAGTGGAAATGCAGGAGGGAGTCTTATTTATTAGTAAGCTCCTGCCTAGATTCTCCTTCCCCATTTTGTGGACGATAGTTTATTGTGCTCCTATCTGAAGTCTCTGGCAGGTGTGGAGACAGAGGGAGGTGGGGATAGGGAGTGTTGCCTCTTTCCAGCCCTCTGTGTTTCCCTTGATTGTTTGATTATACATCTTGAGACACAAGAAAGATACTGAGCTTCCCCTTCATCTTCCCTCTCTCCTTTCCTCCCTCGTTCCCCCACTCTCTCCCTCCCTTTCTTCCTTCCTTCTGATTTAGTAAAGAAGGAAAATGGTAGTCAGACGTGGCTATTTTGTTCTAATACTGAGGAATGTTTTTCTTTAAGACAGATGAACCTCAGTCCCTCAAGGAACAATATTCAGTATGCTTTCTATTAGAAATGTTTTATGATCTTTTCTGAGCTGAGGATGTGGTCTTTATTATAATACACACAGTCATATGCTCTTTCAGGATGTTTGGTGTTACAGCAACCATCCCCAGAGTTAACATGTCGATAATTTCAGACCTAGTGGTTTCTCAGAAATCACATGACCTTATAAGGAAGCCCTACTGAGACCCCTATGTTTCCTTTTCCCCAGATATTACTAGTGCATCAAAGGTTAATCATTTTCAGTAATTGCAATGGGATACCCAGCCTCTCGTTGTGGCAAGTAATTTTAGTGCAGACTTAAAGTCAAATCTTGACTGACTATGGCTACTAAAAATTTCCTAATGGAAACAGTGACAATTCTGTTTTTTTTTTTTTAATGTGAATATGGTTGCTATTCCCTCATTCGTGTTGATTTTTAAGAGCTTTATGAAATATATTTTACATACCATTAATTTTACCCATTTGAAGTTTATAATTCAATGGTTTTCAGTATATTTACTGAGTTGTGCAACCATTACCCTAAATCATTTTAGATCATGTTCATCAGTCCCAAAAGATTTGTACACATTAGTAGTCACCATATAACCCATTAGAGTTACCATATGGCCCAGGTTACTGGGTTATATATTAACTCTATGTTTAACATTTTAAGGAACTTCTAAACTGTTTTCCAAAGTGACTGTACCATTTCACATTCCCATCAACATTGTATGAAGGTTCCAATCTTCAAAACTGTAGAAGGTTTTTACATTGTTGCCAACACTTCTTGTTGTTGTTTAGTAATTGCTATTCTAGTGGGTGTGAAGTAGTATCCCATTGTGGTTTGGATTAGCATTTCCTGAATGACTACGAGCTTCTTTTCACGTGCTTACTAGCCCTTTATCTCGCTTTGTTGGAGAAATGTCTATTCACATATTTTGCCTTATAAAAAATGGGGTTGTTTATCTTTTTATTATTGAGTTGTAAGTGCTCTTTATATATCCTGGATATGATTCCCTTATAAGATACATGATTTGCAAATATTGTCTCCTAGTCTAGAGGTTGTCTTATATTTTTCTTGATGGTGTTTTTCAAAGCACAGAAGTTTTAAATTTTGATGAACTCCAACTTACCAACCTCTTTTGCCTTGTGTGTTTGTTGTCATATCTAAGAAATCACATCCTCTTTCATCTCAAAGCACATCAATTTACAGGTAGAAGATTACTGATTAGACAGGAATATATAACTCCCTTTACTCTCACCCTGAATGTGAAGTCACAGTTCCTTATAGTGAGATTTTCCCTTTCTAATCTATTGGTGTCTCTATCAAAGGAACTGTATCAGTCCCCAGAATCAGCAATCCTTGCAATAATTAATACTCAGATATGATTCATCATTATTCCTCCTTTTCCAGAATCTGGTCTGTGTCACTTACATATTTTTCAGTGTTTCACAGTGACATTGACTTCTCTCAAGGTATTCGAAATTGTTCACGAGTCTTTTTTGGTGCTTTCCCATCTTTCTTGCTGCATGATACCTGGTGTAAGGTGTGACATTTCCTCTTATTTTTCGTAGCTTAAGTATTCTACAGTTTTATAGCAGCTTTACCTTCCAGCTAGAAAATAGGAAATGCAGTTTTAGTCAAGGACAAGAGTAACACAACCCAAAAAATAGCTCTGATTAAAATAAATGTCTTGCTTATTTAGTATGTTCTAATGAAGGACATGGCTGAAGACATGTTCTGATAATTGACAATAAGAAATTAATTTTTTTTAATGTTTCAAATTTTTACTTAAACTTCAGTTAGTTAACACAGTGTAATATTAGTTTCAGGAGAATTCAGTGATTCATCACTTAGATATAACACCCAGGGCTCATCCTAACAGGGGCCCTCCTTAATGCCCATCACCCATTTAGTCCACCCCCCACCTCCCTCCAGCAACCCTCAGTTTGTTTTCTACAGTTAAGAGTCTCTTATGGTATGCCTCCCTCTCATTTTTTTTCCCTTTCCCCTATGCTCATCTGTTTTCAGCAACTGATTTCTAAAAAGTCACAGCATATGTTTATAGGCGTGTTTTGCCATGCTAGTCTAGGTTAACTTCAGTTCCACTGGCCTGTCAGTGATAAAATTATATTGGTGGTGGATGACAGTTCTGTGTTTGAAAAGCTGCAGTGGAGAACTCAGTCATTATTCAGATGGCCTTAGGTTTGTGAATGGACAGGTATTGAGACCAGTGGAAGAAAACCAGGGCTCTAGTGCAGTGCAGCTGGGCAGAAAAGGGACCAGAGACTTCATTTGCCACCTCAGTGGGAATGTGTTTTCCCCACTTCTGAGCATGTGCAAACCAGCCTGAGGGTCTCACCTGCCTTTGAGGGCTTGCCCACAGTCTGCTCTTCTCTTCCATTCGCCAAGCCTCTTCTTGGCTACCCACCTTGCTCTCTTTTCAAAGAATCAAGGTAAGGAAAGTAGCGAGTGTGCTCAGGGTTGAATACACAGGAGAGGGAGACAATTCTAGCTCTTTCTTTTCTCTTGCCTTGAGCTCAGTTTGAAACTGCAGAGGGTCTTGGTCTTATGGACCTTCTTTTTTTTTTTTTTTTTTTGTGGATTATGGACCTTCTAAAAACACAGGACACAACAGTTGTGGCCCCGGTCACAATGCCTATCCTTGCATTGTTTTCAGTCCTCACTTACTCACCTTTGACTGCCCCCACTTCCTCAGAGGCTCCTCTGAACAGCTGGTGCTCCCAGCGTTCACCTTGCTAACATTTAGAAGCTGAAATGGTCACAAGGGCAAGCCTTTCCATAGAACACGGAGTCACATGCCCACGTGCACCTTCTTTCCTTCTCTCCTACTCATGCTTTCTCACAGCCTTCATGCTTATTATCTGGTTGGATGGACAAGGAGGAAGGAGCCTTAAAGGTACTTTTGATCTTAATGAATGGATTACAGCTGGAATCTGGGGAGCCTGTATGTGTAAGTAAGGCACAGTCCTCTCAAGCTCTCTTGTGCACAAGCATGCGGAACAGCACTGAGTGCACCATTATGTTGAACCCTGGAAGTGTAACCATGTTGAAGTCCTCACACCCTCTTTATGGTTTCTTGAGCAACGTCACCCTGCTGGCCACAGAGGTGGCAGAGATGAGACGGAGTTTCCTGACTTTACTGTAAGAACACAAACCCCACACGTCCCCTACTCCATTCCACATCCTTATAAAGAGAAGAACTGCAGGTCCTGAAGGAGACCTGACACCACTTCGACTACTTGCTTGAAACCTGAGTCCAAAATCACTAGCCTCTTCTTGATTATCTTTGCCACTGTCTGGATTACTTCTATCCTTTACACAAAATTATTCAGGAAATACCTATTGAGGTTCTCTTATTTTTTTTATTTTTATTTTTATTTATTTTTATTTATTTGACAGAGAGAGACACAGCGAGAGAGGAAACACAAGCAGGGAGAGTGGGAGAGGGAGAAGCAGGCTTCCCGCTGAGCAGGGAGCCCGATGTGGGGCTCAATCCCAGGACTCTGGGATCATGACCCGAGCTAAAGGCAGACGCTTAACGACTGAGCCACCAAGGCGCCCGAGGGTCTCTTATATACCAAGTATTACTCTAGGCATTGGAGGATATAGAACTAAAAGGACAAAAATACTCATTCTGTGGAGCTTACATTGCAGTAAGGGAGACAAAAACCATCTAAAGTGTATCAGAGGTAACTGACAGGAAGAAAAATGCAGCAGGGAAGTAAGCCAGGGAAGGGAGTTGCCTTTCACTGCTCAGAATGCTAGACAGGGATTAGAGTATGGGAAGGAGGGGTGACCTTGAGAGAAAGGTCCCCCCAATGTCCTAAGGCAGATAGTGTGGGGAGTCATGATATAAGTATCAGTGGGCAGTGAGTGTGGGGGGAGACGTCTGGAGCTCTCTCTTTCCTCTTGATGTGGGGTTGTGTGGATCTCCTGAGCTTCTCGTAGCTCCTGCTGGACAAGTTCCTTAGCAGCCCGCTTTGGACTAGTCTGACTCTTCTATTCACATTCTGCCTTCCAGCCGTGCCTTTTCTATTCCACTCTGTGCACGGCAGCCAGATAATCATTCTAAAAACCAGTCTGATCACGTCACTGTCCGCCTTAAAACACTTTCCCATTTCCTTCCCCACCAAGTTCAAACTTCTTACCATGGTTTGCAGTGCTTGGCTCCATGGTCCTCTGTCCTGTGTCCCCTCTTCCTCAAATCTCATGAGAACTCTCTTTTTTTCTCCTACTTCCTCCAAATAAATTTTCCAGAAAGACTCCTCTTATCCATGCTGCTCTTCCTGCCTGGAAGCTTCTCCCCTCTTCCCCCCTTTTTCCTGCTTATCTTCTCTAGAAGATCTCTAGAAAAACTTCCCTGACCCCCTTCTTGGTTATCTCTGTCACTGATGAGAAAAAAAAAATCAGGGCTGTTAACTTACTTGTCTCTCCCACTAGCCTGGGAGTGTCTTTAGGGCAGGACCTGAGGACTCTATCTTCTGAGGAAGAGAAAAGCAGACTGGCACTCACAGCAGGATCCTGATTTTTCCTGCTGATCATAAACACTCTCAAAGATCACCAATATCAGACAGGGCGAGCAAAGCCAAAGCCACTCTGCAGTCATGCCTGAGCAAAGGCAAAAACCAGGTCACAGAGTACACCACAAGTGACCAAACACCCCCTACTGGCTAAAATGAGTCACTGCTGCTTCTTAAACGTGGTCTCTATTGTTTCTGCCTTTTAGGTAAGTGAGATTTGTTAGGGTGGCCCGTCAGAGAATTACCCCACTTCTTGACAACTCTCAGTTCAGGGCAAACTCCTGCTTCTTTGAACCCTCCCCCAAACTGCTGACACAAGCCTAGATCCCATGATAAGACCCACCCAACACACACTTACTGAGCCACTCCGTGGGTCCTAGGTGTACTGTCTCCCTTGCTGAGCAAGCTTCAGTTGGCCAAGTCTGGTCTGACTGCGGGGGAGTTCACCACTTGGGAGTGCCAGATCCTATCACACTAGGACTTTTCCCAGTATCTGCTGAGAGCATCTGAGGCAAAGGCTGGGTCACAGCTGTGCTTCTTACCCACACTCTCACATTGGCCAACCTTGGCTGTGAGGACCTCTTTGTAAAAACTAGTTTCAGGTTAAACTGACCAAAGTCAAGATGGTTATTTAAAAAAAAAACATATTTAACTGAAGGAGTTGAAGATCCCCTTCAAATGACTGTGGATCACAGCAGGGTTAGGAAATTGCCGTTCATTCGTTGATTCACTCACTCATGCATTCATTTATTTATTTATTGGAAATTGCCTTTTTAAAGGGGGGAAATGTTTGGTCATGTTTCTCTTTATGGGACATGGGGTGGGTCCCAAGAAAAACTCAATGTTTGCCTTTTTGGAAGAAACAAGGACAGCATATCATTTATGTCAGAGAATGGAGGAAATTAAACCATGAACTTTATTCAAATTTGATGAGTTTTTTCAGAGGGCTTCCTATTTATAAATAAGCACGGAGAGACAGATGAATTTATGGGGCTTTCTTTTGGTGTTTCTTTTACCTAAAACTCCCACAATGTGTGTTACCACAAATTGCTTCCATTTCACATCGTTTCAAGGAAGAAGCACCAGGAAGGGAATCCCAGGCCTCTGGCAGAAGCAAGAACATTGTGTGGCAAAGGCCAGGAGAGGTATGCTTGGGTGCTGACCACACAGGATCAGACAGAGAAGCTGCGGGTACCTCCACCTACTTGGGATTTGTGGAATCAACACCTAAGGGAAGAAACTAAACCCACAAACCAAGAGACTAAACCCAAGAACTAGAGTGGAAGTAGCAGGTTTGCTTTTCTGTGCTTCAGGGAAATAATGTACCTCGCTTTAACATTCAAACATGGCATAGGTTGACAAGAGTCCAGCTTTTCCTAGGTGGACCTAAGGAAGTGCATCTTTGATCTTACGGTGAAATTTTAAAGCTGAATCTAAACAAGCACATGCATCCACCTGCATCTGTGCGTGCACGTATGTACACAGACAACAGAAGTCAACAAGCAAAGAGGGCTAGCTGGGAGTCTGGTTTGTGACCCTAAAGCTAGTCTGGGAACGGCGGGCACAAACATTTCTGGATTTGCTGGGCAGACTCTGCAGCAAGTGGGTCTATTAATTAAGCATGCCTGTGGCTAGCTTCATTTACAACCTACATTGTTCCTCCTTGGTTAATTCTCATTCAACACAACAATGTAATACAAATCTGTTTGGATCTTCTTTGTGAGAGCTAGTTTTTCTGTCTCTTCTTTTATGCATGCAATTTATGCTAAGGTGAACGAGGAAATAACAGGTACTCATCACCAACAGCAGGTATCAATGAAGAACAGAGCAGCATATCTATATGATAATCATTCTGACTTTCAAATCACAATTAGGAAAAACAGTAGTTTGGACCACAGGAAATGGCTATATTTTTAATGTCAAATAGTCACATATCAGTAATTTCCTATGGTTCAATGTAACATACAGCAACGTGGGAGAACACTAACTCTACAGTAAGCAAATCACTTGCAATCACAGAGGACACAATTTGCTTGACTATGTTAAACGTGCTTATGAAAAAGCCTACTTGCAATAAAATATAACAAAATATTAACAATGCTTGTGTGGGGTTGACAACATTATGAGTGCTATTTTTACCTTTCCCGTTTTTCAAAAATTTAATAATGTTGCTATTTACAGTGAGAAAATATTTTAAAATAATATGTGAAAATTGTCATGCATTTCAATCTTACTCTATAAGATCTGGTCTTTGCTTATAGAGATAAATATTACAGTATTATAGGTATCGTAAATATTAAAAGATATGATATAGATATTAAAAGATATAGATACGGAAAAGATAAATATTATAATAGAACATAACACTGAATGTGCTCACCCACTTTTTTCTCCATCCCTTTTTTTGGTTTTGGACTTCAGAGTCCTTTTCACAGACCTGCCCTCCCCCAAGTGCCTTGAGGATGAGAGGAGCTCAGAATACTTACAAGTCACAGTGAGCAGTGGCCAACAGCAAGGTTCCTTTGACTAAAGCTCCTACACAGATTTCCAGCCCTCTGATTAGAGCCGCGTAGCTTCTTGCATGAGATGACATTTCATCTCCTTGTATAATCCCTCACAGGATTCTGGAAGAACTGAAAGCGATCCAGAGTGAAGTCCCATCTTCCCCACTACACGTGGCACTGAGCAAGTTGGCTATAATGAACTGGTTTACCGTGTACATGGACAGGCACTCTGCGTCAGGAAGAGAAGGTCAAAGCAGTGTGGATGGTGTGAGGCTTCCCACCTGTTTCTGCGGCATTCGCATCTGTAATTACCATCCCTTGTGATGCTCACACACTTGTTAGTGCTTTCTCACGATGAATTTAGTACTCAGTATTCAGGTGAGTTTTATTATAAGCAAATTTCCTAGTATGTTAGGTTTTTAAATCATTTTTTCTGCCACGTGTCTCAATTGATTTATTTCTGTTTTGAAATGGTTAGGGCAAAAATGAGAAATATCTAGAAATGCTCCTTTTTTTTTTTTTTTTAAGGAATGGTTCTCTAATGTCATAGTAAACACTCAGAGTGCCTACTTAAAAGGCAGATTTCCTAGGCCCCCTGCAGGGACTCTGGGTCAGAGTCCTAGAGGGGGAACGTGGCAACCTGCATTTTAAATAAACACTTCAAGTGATTCTGATGCAGGTAGTCTCCAGAGCAGTTCTGGATTTATAAGGCTGTGACCAAGTCTTGGAAAGCAGTGAGTTAAACTACTTTTGCCTCTTTGTGCAGGTATTCCTAGCAGAGGGCATTTTACCAGCTTGCTATTTGATCATAGGTGTGCATAGATAGCCAGGAGGACAGTGTGATCAGAGCTAAAGGGTTGGAGTGGGATGGCCCAGGGCTGCAACGCTCTTGGCAGGACACCCACAACTTGGCTCTGGTCCCCAAACAAACCTCCTGCTCCTTAGCTTGAGTGAGGACAATTCTCCATCCTTGGATTCAGCAGCTAGGATATTGAGAGCCTGCTTCCATTGTTACAGTTGAAAAAATGCCTTATTAGTTACACAGGTACCCGTGTAAGTAAAGGCACCTTTGCATCTTAACCCCTGGAAGAAGAAAAAGTGGTCTTTGGGGCGACTGGTTACATCCCGGATATTCTGGCTGGGAAGAGACGGCTCATGGGGAGACTCAGTTTCCCTCCTTTTTCTTCCTCCCTTCATCTCCCTCCTTCCAGGTGATTCCTGGGCATGGCTGCCAACATGGCTGGAGAGTTCACATTTTTCCCGAGGAGAGCCTGAGTGATCTGTAAAGAAATAAAACCCACTGCCTTGGTTTCTTGAGCCTCATGTGAGCCCAGCTCACCGAACCATCTGGCTCTGCACTGAATATGATGGTACACCTTGAACATAATAAAGCTATAGGTTTTTAGTGGCTTTTATTTATTTTTCTCTTTCCCCCTTATTTGTTATTATGTATATGGAAAACGAGACAAGGTAGATGAGCTAAAATAGGGGTGCAGCTATAAAATACATGTTGTAACCCAACAACACATGTTGACTAATGTCCCCAGCAGGGAATGGCAAATAGCAAATTCATTAAGGACACTTTTGCTTGTACTTCTAATTCCAGAGGCTGAAATCACGGCAAGACCTTTTTCCTGCGCAATTCACATATTAATTCACTTTTTTTAAATCTGTGCCATTATTCCACAACTGTTTTTCGATGATTTCTGCAAAGATGAATAAAACAAAACATAGTTCTTATCTTTAAAGAGCTGAGTAGTAGGAAGATACAAAAGACAACGCTGTGGACAAATACACAAATGATCACAGTGCTAAACAGTACGCTGAGTGCCTGGGGAATATAAATGAGGAAAGGAAAGAATTCAGAGACATGGCAAATACCATCAGTAGGGAGCCTGGAAGGTCTTCATGAAGAATGTATATTTATTTAGTTATTTACTTCTGAAAGAGATTGGAAGAAGGATGAGACTTTAGCAGGCAGGGCGGGAGAAGACTTCAGGTTCAGGTAGATGTAAGTCGGGGATTTGAGACTGACAGGTGGCTCACAGAGAAATGGTAAACAGAGCTTAATGATTCATCATGTTTCAATGCCTTTGGAATCCAGACTTGACACTTATCTAGTCCTTAACATGAAAACTGTTAGCAAAGTGGTATTTTTTAACCTCCAACTTGACTTGCTATTATTCTTTTAATTGTTCAGGTTCACTTTTCTCTAGCTTTTACAATTTTCCATGACATCTCTGGATAACAGAATCTTGAATTTAAGCAATGCTTCTCTGCTTCTCTTCGCCAAGAATTCAGAGGACCTTTAATGTAATATCGATCTCCTTCCTACCCATGGGAGGTAGGAAGCATCAGGCAATAGAATCTCTTTTCTTTAAAGCTCAAAAAACAAGAAGATTAAAAACTACATCACACAGAGCAGAGTGGGGGAGATATCCCATTCTCCTGCTGCTGCCATTCCCAGTCTGTTCATTTCCTACTATAGGGCTGCATTGTCTCAGTCTCAGATTGGACACTACATTATTGATGTTAAAAATCTCACAGTATTTCATGGCAAGATTATAATTTGGACTGATAATTTAGTAAGTTATATTAAAGAAAAAAAATCAACAACTACAGTAACAATAGCAATAACACTATGATTTTCCAGGCACTGGTTAATTCCAGACATTGGTTTTGATGTTAACTATAATGCAAGGTAGGTGTTATTATTCCCATGTAGAGATAAGGACCATGGAATTTAGATAGGGCGATTAAAGTGCCCAAGTTCATACAACTAATAAATGGCAGTGCAAGGTTCTAACCCAATTCCTCATCATGTGAAAACCATCAACTTTTCATTGTGAAACACTGTTTTCCGAGAGTAGTGGTTCTTTACCATTTTTTTTTTTTTGGTTTGTTTTTGAAGTGTAGAGCCATTTGAGAATCTGATAAAGTATAGACACACATATGCACCCAAATACCTGCATACTGTTTTTTGGCAAATTCACAGACTTCTTGATGTCCATCCATGTCCTTGAAGGAGCTCATGGATCCCATGTTAAGAATCCTAGCTCTGAAGATAACAAGGCTGCATCTGCAAGCAACGAAGCACCAGGAGGCCAGGGTAATGCTGGTGGCACTCATCACCACAGGATCAACTTGGACAAATATTTCCTAAGTAACTTAAGTTACTTAGGAAAAGTTGGTATGAGACGTTACCACTTAAAGAGGAACCAGAGCTTCTGCCCAACTGTCAACCTTGTTAAACTGTAGTCCCTGGTCAATGAGCAGACACGGGGACACACTGCCAGAAGCAGGACTGGAGCTAACTCCTATCATTGATGTGGAGCGATGGGCTACTACAGAATTCTGGGAAAGGGAACACTCCCCAAACAGCCTGGCATCATGAAGGCCGAATTCTTCAGTAGAAGAGTTGAGGAGAAGATTAAGGGTGTGTGGGGGTTCTTCTCCTTGGTAGCTTGAAGCTGTGTGGAGGGAGGTTCATTGAATGCTAACAAGCAAAAAACACCCCCCAAACCCAAACCATTGGAAATTAAGTTATGATTTCTTTTTTCTTTTTACACAATGTTAAACATAAATGGAAACAATATATCAGAAATTGTTTTGAAATATCATCTTTAAACCTATTCTGGTGGAGAAAGGATAGATATGTGATACATTCATTGTTGAGGCTGTTGGGTAATCATCAAGGAAAAACTGAAGGGAGATTCTTAACTCACACCATTCAACTATAAAAGCACTAAATGAAGATACAGATGAGTATTCATGCTTAGAAATGGGAGACTTTGAAATATGACATCAAAGAATTTAGAAATCATAAAATAAAAGGTTGATAGATTCAATCATAAAAGTTAAAGCTTCTGTACCTTAAAACATAAAACAAAATCAAATTGCAAATGCTTTCCTTTTTTTAAAAGATACTTATTTGCTTTTTAGCTTTATTCATGAGAAAATAAAATTCTATATTGTCTCTCTCTGTCAAATAAATAAAATCTTAAAAAAAAAAACATGGAAAGTGATCACAAAATGGTATCAAACAACACGTTGGTGTCACCACAGATCCTGTTGGCCTCCAGTAAGTCCATGGACGTTGGCCACTTGTTCTTCTTCAGCTACTTTGTGGAGACCCATTCTGTATCATGTGGGATTGTCTTCACTGGGCACCACCTGACAGCACCTTGCCTCATGCCTGCATGATACCGCTTATGAATCCCATCCCTGGACTCTGCGTCTACTGCTGAGACCTTCTAAACAAGCACATGCATCCACCTACATCTGTATGTGCGCATATGTACACAGACAACAGAAGTCAACAAGCAAAGAGGGCACAACCTTCACAAACATCCATCTTTAGAACTTCTTCTGTCTTTCCAAACTGAAACTCCATACTCATTAAACAATAAGTCCCCATCCCTCCCTCACCCAGCCTCTGGAAACCAGCATTCTACCTTCTGTCTTTATGAATTTGACCACTCTAGGTATTTCATATAAGTGGACTCACACAGTTTTGTTCTATCATGACTGGCTTATTTCGCTTAGAATATCGTTTTCAGTGATTATCCATTTCGCAGCTGCTGTCAGCCTTTCCATCCTCAATAATATCCCTTGCTATGTTTGTACCACATTTTCCTTCTCATTTCACCCATTGCTGGTCCTTGGGTGGCTTCTACCTTTTGGCGACTGTGAATGAAGTTGCTGTGAACATGGGTAGGCAAGTATCAGTTTGAGTCCCTGCTTTCAGTTCTTTTGTGTGTATACCCAGAAGTGGAATTGCTGGATCATATGATAATTCTATTTTTAACTTTTTGAAGACTTGTCATAGCATACATTGGCCATACCATTTTATATTCCACCAACAGAGCACTAGACTCCGATTTCTGCACGTCTTTGTTACTTTCTGCTTCTTTGATAGTAGCCAGCTGAATGGATGTGAGGTGATATCTCAGTTTGATTTTTATCTGCTTTTTGAAACATTTTTTAGAGAAAATTTCTATAAGGAAAAACGTCATGGCACTGGCTGAATGCTTTTTTACAGTATGACTCAAAAAATGTATACTCCAATGGATATTTTCATTAAGAATTAATACTGGAGATTTTACACAAAGAAATAGCCCCTACATAGATCCCACACTTCCATAAAAATGGGAAAAAAGTTTTTTTTGACCAAAGATGAGCATGCTTGACGTACTATATATGGCAGATTGATACTTATATTCCAGTAGTCAATCTACCTTTCTGTCATTAAAATTGAGCTTTAAATGAGCATTTGGCCACTCAGCTAAAAGCTGCTTCTTGTTAGTTGGGAGATGGAAAGAAATGGAAGAGCATCAGACTCTCACCACAAATGGATATCCCAGTGTCACTTACCTCTTGACTTATTTGTGAGAAAGTAAATAATACAATAAATATTTCCCAAGCCTTTGAAATCTTACAGTATCTCTGAATACATTCTTTACTTCATTCCATTGCAAAATTTAAGCTCTTACTAATAAACTACTTCATTAAGTTCTTACTGCCTAGCTTTTGTGATCATCACATTAGCCTTGGGTACTTCTAGAATTCAACTTTTGTTAAACACCCCAGTAACATATTATTTATTCACCTCTGAATATATCGCTTTGATTACACTTGCCCAGAGTATGCACATCTCTTAACCCACTACCCAGTTAAAGAATGGGTATTTTAATAAAAATGACAATTTAACATTTTAATGAATGAAATATTTATTATTTTAAATCACATTACTTTTCATGTTATCACACATGCAATCAAGACATTTGTGTTTCAAATTATCATTGAATAATTGAACACAGAGAATTAAAAATCCTGAAATCACAGGAACTTAGAGCTGGAAAAAATTTTTAAATGCTCTATATTTTATCTTCTGTTCATAGGATGCACCAGGTCATCTATGAATTTCAGGCTCTGATTGAGAATATTCTAATCATCTGTGGACTGTACCACAAAATGTGATGACACATTCATTGAAGGGCAGTTCGATCAATATTCAACAAGTACCAAAATGTGAAAAATACACATCATTCCTGTAGAGAAAGAGAGAGAGAGAGAATAAAAAGGAAATTAAAGAGTTTTAGGGAAGAAATAAAGTGTGCTACATTTAAAAAAATATTAAGAAGGATGTTAATGGAAAAGCTGGTGAAATCCAAATGAATTTTATAGGCTAGTTAATAGTAATATACCAATGTTAATTTCTTAGGTTTGAGACACGTGCCAGGGTTCTATAATGTGGTAACCTTAGCAGAAACTGGATAAGAGACATGGAAAGTTGGTACTATCTCTTAAATTTTTCTGAAAGTCAAAAGTTATTCTAAAATAAAAATTTTATTTAAAAAAGCAATCTTTTAAACCCCCTGGGTCATCTCACTGTAGACAGTAAATTCTCTGCTATAAATTTGACCATAGGCTGCACAAATTGGATCCATTTCTATGGTGCAGAAATATAGATAATATACATGGAGAATATGGATGTGACACATGACGATATCAAAGCGCATCTCAACAGGGAGGATCTGAACTTGGCACATGGTGGGGAGGCTGTCCTCCACTTTGGAAGCAGTTGGGCTCAGCTTGCTCCTAGGGTGTGGCTCTGGCTCATGTCCTCGACCCCTACATGTCCCCTATCGGGCTACTTGACTCTTCCTACATGCTCAGTTCTGACTCAGTCTTGGGATGCACCCCAGTGTGAGAGAGGAGATACTGGAGATATTCTTAATGGTTCTCTGGAAACAGAGGCCAATTTGAGGGGATTCAATGTGCAAAGATTTGTGAAAGGAAACACCTGTGAGAGAAAATGAGGAGGGAGATGGCCAGAGCGTTAGACTGTAAACTCTTTCAGAGTGAAAGGGACAGGAAGGGAGATTTGATAGGAGTGCTCGAGAACGCCCTGCTGTCCAAGGAGGATATCTGGAGACGGGCATGGAGGTTATGAGACAAATTGGACCATCCGAGGAGTTCCTTTCTAGCAAGAATGGGTCCATTATGATGGATTTCAAATTGCAAAGGTCAGTTCAGGTTCATACAGGAGTATGCCCTCTGCAAGGAGAGGTCTGCAGGGACAGGATCACAGCCACCACAGAGATCTATTATTCTTCATCGGGGCTTAGGCATTACATCATACTGGCTACTAGTCTGCCCTTAGTAATTCACAATTAAGTTCAATGAATTGATTTCTGCCTTTACCCAGTATCAAGCAAAATTACCGTGAAAACTCAAATACAAAATGACTTTCAGAAACAGGAACTTTGGGGAAAGGTACACGTGTGGCCCCTAATTTTTTACAGACATCTTACAGTTACTGTCTATGGATGTTGTGCCCAGGTTATCAGCAACATGGATTTTGCCTTCACTTTGTGATGGTTTCTTCATACTTTTGAAGAGCAAAGATTGACTATTGTGTGCTTACCCCCGTTCCCTGCAGAAAACACATGTATTGCCATAAGTTCTTCCATTGCTGGCACAGACTGGATCCCATTCTCTGGTGCAATCTTTTTGCCCAGGTAAATATCGTGTACAGTCCGGCATCTCAACAGAGAGATACAACAAAATTCATCAGAGAATGAAACTCTAGAATTTTCTTTAATCTTCCTATGAAATGCTATGCATCAAAATTGGAAAAAATATAGTCTATATGTAGTTTTAAAAGGTAACATCTATAACACCAACACCTAGAAAATGAACACATATGCCCCTTAAAAAAATAAGATGTTATTAAAACGTCTTTACAAACCTGTGATTACTTTTTAAAAAGGTCACAGAACTGGCTGACTGTGTTTTTCTAATTTAGTGACCACCATCCTCACTTCCCTTCACATATTTCTGCTTCCACACTCTAGAAGAAATCATGAAGCTGAAGTTTTTCTATTCATCATTCCCTTATCTTTCTTGGTAATTTCACTATGTATGTGTGTGTGTCTGTGCATAAACATATAGATATAAATGCAATTTGTTTAGTGTTGACAGTGTTGGTAATTTCCATAAATAAACAATACGTGTGCATGCTTATCTCATCAGCTTCTGAAATTTCTCTGTGACTCTGTTTATTCAGATAGTTAAATACATACTTTAATTTTCACCTCTCTGTGTATATATGGAAATTATCAGATCTGACCCACCCTTAAAGTGTGTATTTTGGTTGGTTCATTTTTCCTTTTGTTTTGCTAAAATGAACACTTCTACTGTAAACACCATTTGACCTCTCTCAGACGTTTGTACGACATTTGCACCCTTTAACTGTATTTTTGTGTAATGGGATATATATATTTTTATGTTGTCTAGATAATGACAGATGATTTTATGTGGCTGCTATGTTTCTATTTCTTGACTTTAGTGTAAGAATAACAGTTTTGTTTTAATTTTTGAAAGATCTCTCTTTTGTACATTTGTCTGATAAATTTTTATGTTAAAATTTATAATAAAATAAGCTAAGTATTTTATTTTTTCCAACTTCCGTCATTATTGACTTACCGCAAATCTGATTTCAGTCACATGTGCAAAAGATGCTTCTGCAACCAACAAATAGGTGAAATCATTAAAAGCGAAGAAGAGGAGGAGGAGGAGAAAGAGAAGAAGGAGAAGGAGAGAAAGGAAGGAGTAAGGAGAAGAAGGAGGAGGAGGGATGAGGGAGGAGAAGAGAGACGAAGAGGAGGAGGAGGATGAAGAGGAGCAGGGTGGGGAGGAGTAGGAAGAATGGTCTTTTTGGTAAACAGAACCCATCTCTTAATAGCATAAATCTATGGAAATTGTTCCTCAACACCTTGCAAGTAATGAGGTGAGCCTTTGTGTCATTAGCAAAATGAAAAATTCACTGAATGCTATCAAATTTGGAAATTTTTTTTTAAAGATTTTTATTTATTTATTTGAGAGAGAGAGAATGAGAGAGAGCACATGAGAGGGGGGAGGGTCAGAGGGAGAAGCAGATTCTCCGCCAAGCAGGGAGCCTGATGCGGGACTCGATCCAGGGACTCCAGGATCATGACCTGAGCCGAAGGCAGTCGCTTAACCAACTGAGCCACCCAGGCGCCCCTGGAAATATTTTTAATAATTGGGATTTTCAATTATTCTTACTCTGTGACAAATAATTTGATGTATAATTTTTAATAATCCCTAACACCCTTCTTTGAACATAGCATTTTTTTTCTCCTTATTTTTGTAGATGAGACATCCAAAACCAAGAAGACCATGCTTTAGAGCATGTCACTTACATATGAAGAAATCAATCAGTACTTAAAGAATCAGTACCCTGATCTAAATGTGTGCATCTATCCAATACAACACAGATGCCTTATTGTGAAATTCATGGTCCACTTTCAGCTCTAAGAAAGATAACTTTTGCCAGAGGAGTCAACGTGTTTCTCCTTAAACAAAGGCCCTGTTTTCGGGACCTCAGTGGGTGATCAAGAAGCCAGAATATTAACCAACAGCAGACCCAGAAGAGATCATTCCTTCCAGTGGTTTGTATTTAACAACAATGGATTTGACTTCCAAAAAGGAAAAAAAAAAGGATTTAGGTCATGTTCTTTAGTCACAGGTGGTGGACATTGAGCGAAGTTCTGCTGCCCATTCTAACCCACTACTCTGTCTCCACTTGTCCAAAAAAGGAAATGAGAAAAAACAACCCACTGATGCAATTTTAAAAAGACATTTTGGGGTGCCTGGGTGGCTCAATCAGTTAAGCAACTGACTCTTGATTTCGGCTCAGGTCGTGATCTTAGGGTCCTGGGATCGAGCCCCCTGTCAGGCTCCCTGTTCAGCTGGGAGTCTGCTCAAGATTCTCTCTCCCTTACCCTCTGTCCCTCCCCCACCAGCTCAGGCTTGTTCTCTCTCTCTCTTTCTCAAATTAAATAGGTAAATCTTAAAAGAAGAAAGCTGTAAAGACCCTTGTACTATGCCTCTTATCACTTTATCAGTTTAGAGGCTGTGAAGGAGCTCCTCCCTCCTGGATTACTGCAGTGGTTTCCTGCATGTTCTAAGATATATTTCACCTTGGACTGGAAATATTTCACCTTGAACTGGAAAACTTACTCACCAGAATAAAGAGGAAACACCAAGGCAATGATGAAAATGGCTTTGATCCATGATGAGAGGAGAGACATTTTTTCAAGTCTGTGGGAAGAAATTTTGGTGTGTTTGTAACACATGGCACATGGACTAATTTCCTATTTCCAGATGAGGGTTTCTGACTGGCAAAATCCAACCCCCTAGAGTCCTAATTAATTCCTAGCTTGCTTATTAAGGTAGACCATGTATTCTCACTTTTCTTCCCCCTGCTCTCAGATTCAATAGGACATATATGTGAACGAAAGGCTTCCTCAAGAGGTGAGAGCAATGCCAAGATAAGTCCTCTCAGCACATTCCAGAAGGAGCTGCTCATTCCTCCAGGCCTGGCACAGCCACGAGGAGCCTGGCTGCCTTGAAGGAAATAGGCACTTTGGGGTCCCAGTTTTTCCACAGAACATAGAAACAGTCATTTCTAGAGGGAGTGACCTGGAGCAGTCCTCACAGCCATGCTCTGAGCAGGGCTACATTTGTGGGTGTCCTCCTCACTGACCTGAGACAGAGAAGGCAGTGGAGAGAGTGAGGTCTTTAGCTCTAGGGACTGACTGTGTCTATTTTGCTTGTCTGTCTTTCTCAGTCACTCCCCCCCAGCAGAGGCACCTCCTTTACTGGCCTATTGGTGAGGAGCCTGATGGCGCCAAACAGATGATCCGTAGCAGCGTGTGCTCTGTGTCGTAAAGACATCCTGGTTGTTCTCTCAGGGGGAGGCTTGGGACAGTTTGATCTAATGAGTACAGAGGTATGAGATGGGAAAGGGTAATCAGAGTAACTATAGATCCTAAGATAGAGAAAATATATGTAAGCTTTCCAAGCTATTCAGTTGGAAAGGACGAGATAATCAAAGCCAGCCAAGAAGAGCAGTTTTGTGAAGTGTGATTAGATACAGGCCAAGACCCTTAGCATTTTGCAACATGAGAGCACAGAGACTCAATCGGAGAATTGTTTTAGATTGAAACTCTCCTTACAGTTGAAATTTCAACTTTGTTTTCTGAGGTAATTATAGGTTCGATACAAGTGTAAGAAATGACACAGAGCTCTCCTGCCTCCTCGATCCAGTTTCTCCCACTGGGAGCCTCTTGTAAAACTATAGTGCAAATTCCCAGCCAGGAATTGATATCAGCTGGAGACCTTTAGTCCATGTTTGCTCTCACCACCAAGATTGGGAATCAATTGTTTGTACATGAAGCCTGGGTAATGGTATGTTTGAAAAACTCCCAGATGAGTATCAGCATAGCCAGCTTTGGAACGTAGCCTAAAGGATAGGATGTGTGTAGTAGGCACGGGAGAGACCAACTCACTGTGTTAATCCTTTCTCGATATAAATGTGTATCCAGTCATCACGTTGTACAGCTGTAATTTACAGAATGTTATATGTCAATTCCATCTCAATAAACCTGGAAAAAAAATAAAGAAGACTCACAGAAATGAGATGGAGACCCCATGGGTCAATGTCTTAAGTTAAATAAGTAGGTGACATTGGAGGCTTTGAAAAGGGTAAGATTTAATCACTCATTGTCTCCCTAATTAACTAACCTCCTTCACAGTCTGATTTCTGGAGTTTTGGCAATAGAAAGACTCGATTTCAATTCTCATCTACCACTGAGTGATCTTGACACAATGTTTCGATAGTCTAATATACATCTTCTTTATTTTAAATGTGGGAGTAACAATTCCTGTGTCTTAGATGTGGGGGATAAAATATTAAGGCAGTTTGCATTCACAGTTGGGTGTTAGGCTTATCTTTGCCACCCTGATGTAACTTACCTTTTACCAGCTGTGGGGAAAGCTAGCACTCAGACTCCAGTTTAATGGAAGAATACAAAATCTGGTGAGTGCAGAATGTGCTCCATTATTTTAGTTAAGTGAATATTATTCTTAGAGGAACCCTTTGAATTACTCTTTGAATTATTGACATAGACACCATCAGAGGCTTCTGGGGTAGATCTGTTCTTCTGATGCGGGACATTTGAGGAAAAAGGAAACCGAAGTCTAGAGTTGAAATTACTGGGGAGCCCTGCATGTCTCCCACTGTAGACTTCTCTTGTATGTTCTCATAAGCAGAGATTAAGAGCAGGAGAGGCGGCCTGTGAATCCCAGCCGGCCACATGTCTTTCTGTTTTTTAAATTACCCAGCACAAGGGATGTTACATGTGTGAGTTGAAAGTTTCATGAAGAAAAAAATGAATATATTATTCAACTTGCCTAAGAGGGAAGATAAGAAGGAGAAGACAGTATCTTTAAAATAATAGAGATACTAAGGGAGAAGGAAGGGAAAAAACGAGAAGAGCAGTTTGCGGTCTCCCCAGTGCCGCTGCTCCTTAAATTGTGGGCAAAGAAATCCGCCATTTTGGGCAATAACAGCAAGTTACCTGGATTTTGCCTAACCGTGTAAAACACCAACTGAGACTGGTACTTGAACTTCCCCAGGGGTCACTGAATAATGTGTGTGTGTGTGTGTGTGTGTGTTTTAAACTTCATACTGTTGAAAAGAGAGTAAGAGAAGTTCACATTTATCAGTATTTCATGAAAGACTGAATTCTTCCAGTTCACCCCTGTTTCAGAAGAAACCAAACGGATTTGGTACCATATTCCATTCTTTAAAAGATGTCTTGGGGGCACCTGGGAGGCTCCCTTGGTTAAGCATCTGGCTCTTGATTTCCGGTTCAGGTCATGATATCAGGGCTCTGCTCTGAGCTTGGAGCTTGCTTGGGATTCTCCCTCTTTCTTCCTCTGCCCCTCCCTGCATGCACTTCCTCTTTCTCTCTCTCTCCTAAGGAGGGTGGGGGGGAGATGATGTCTCAGGCAATGATCAAAGAGTAGATTTTCCTGATTCATCACTTACATATAACACCCAGTGCTCATCATAAGTGCCCTCCTTAACCCCATCACCCATTTAGCCCATCCGCCACCCACCTCCCTTCCAGTAACCCTCAGTTTGTTCTCTATAGTTAAGAGTCTCTTGGGCGCGGGGGTGGCTCAGTCGTTAAGCATCTGCCTTCGGCTCAGGTCATGATCCCAGGACCCTGGGATCGAGTCCCACATCGGGCTCCCTGCTCAGAGGGAAGCCTGCTTCTCCCTCTCCCACTCCCCCTGCTTGTGTTCCTGCTCTTGCTCTCTCTCTGTCAAATAAATAAATAAAATCTTAAAAAAAAGAAAAAAAGAGTCTCTTTTATGGTTTGCCTCCCCCCCCTTCTTTTTCCCCCTATGTTCATTTGTTTTGTTTCTTAAATTCCACATATGAATAAAATCATATGGTATTTGTCTTTTTCTGACTGGCTGATTTCACTTAGCTTAATACACTGGATCCATCCACGTTGTTGCAAATGGCATGATTTCATTCTTTTCGATGGCTGAGTAATATTCCATTGTATATATATACCACAACTTCTTTCTCCATTCATCCGTTGATGGACATTTGGGCTCTTTCCATAATTTGTTGATAAGGAAAGCCATCTCATACACAAAAGCCACCAAAACCTACCGCAGATTGCCCCTTCAGGAAGAAGAAAGGGCAAAGGATGACTGTGATTGTCTTGTTCACTCTTGCCACCTCAGCTAGCCATACTATGTTGAGAAATCTACTCTAAAGATCTTTGTGTAAGAAACTAGATGTAAGAGAAATACTAAAGATAAGGCACTGGAGTATCTTTCTCCTGCCCAGATTCTGGGAACTTGCCTTCTACAGATGGCAACAAAACTACTCATGGGCATAGAGTAGGGGACCATTTGATCTGATAGGCACAAATGAATTGGGAGGGGAGAAAATAATGTGTAGTTAGTTATAGGTCTTATAATAGATAAGCTATGTACAATCTGTCCAAGCAAGGAAGTTGTATAGGTTCCAAAAAACTAGGGCAAGAAAACAAGAATTCTAAAATCTGTAATCGCTACATATGGCCAGAACCTCAGTATTTGAAACAATTGCTAGATATGAGAATCACCTGAGGAGCTTTATAATAATATCTGGTTTCCTTCCCTGAGATGGTGATTCAATTGTTCTACATCAGACCCTGGGCATTCGTACCTTTTCTGGGGGAGCATTTTTCGCAGTAACTAAGATAAATGTGCAGCTCCAGTTGAGGGTAACAGAACTAGGGATGTAGAATTACCTCTGGGACTTCATTCCAACCATTTCCCACTGTTCTAAACCAGAGCTTTTGTATTTAATAGGAACATTTTATAAACTGCTCTGCAACAAGCTTTATTTAATTAATATCTGCTGAGCTTATTTTAATGTCATTTTATGTAAATCACTTTATTCTTTTGAAACACTGTATGATGCTTCTACTGTCACATAAGTATTAATTAATTTAAGCATATTTATTAATGGGAATTTACTCATTTCCCTCCTGCTCAGAATGATCTAATTTTTTCCATGGCCTCTAGAAGGAAATAAAAATTATCTAAATATCATTAAAATTGGTCATACAACTGGCCCTGGCTTGAATTCTCTGGTGCTTCTATAAGCATCGTCAGATCCCAGAAAAAACGTACCGTATCATATAACCCATGCCCCGTATGGATCAAGGCCTTTGTTCATATCATTTATTTGCCTAAAATTTTTTGTTCCCTTTCTTCTGCATATGGTAAAGAAGGACTTTTCCTATTCTCCTTCCCTTCTCTACCCTGTGTCTTTCTGACCTTATCTTCCTATGTCCTCTTACTGGGAGGTAAACTTTTATGGAGCTGGTTCATTCATGTCTCATCAGCTGTGCCAAGACTCTAGGCCTTGTACAACGGGTTGCCTCTTTACCCTACCCAGCCTGGACTGTCATTCACTCCCAGATAGCTCTCATTAAGCAGCCCTGAGAAATATAAAGCTTCAGTTGCCTGGAAGTGGTAGAGTTGATACTGTACAAGGTAATCCTCAGGTGGCAGTCTAGGGACTAGGGCTCGTCAGGACAATGGTGATAGGGATAATGTAGAACAATGGATTGCACTGAAGTCTCTTCCAATCTTTGGGATTTTTTCTAGTATATCTGTAATTTCAGCTATCCTCAAGAGACTTAATCAGAGAGTAGTGATATCATGGGAAAGACAGGACCATTCATAAATAAGTCAGGGGTGATATAATCTGGGCAGCTAAATATATTTACCTAATCCTGGACCATTCCTTTTCTAAGGGAACTCTTTGGTTAAAATTTCTATCTTATCCCTTGAAAATCAATGCCATTAATTTTTTGAAGTGTTCATAAACAGTGAACTAAAAATAAAACTTATTATTTTTTAAAAATTTTCACCTATTTTTCTCACCCTAATCCCCTGTGTCAGGGAAAAATCAATCTGTGTCCTATATCCATTAGTTTGGGAAAGTCTAGAAAATAAATGATCCCAGAAATCAGAAGCAACTCTGGAACTGACTTTATTTGTAGTGGAACAAACTTGAAAATAATGTAGGATCCATCATATCGGTAAGACTCTTGCTGACCTCAGTGGAATGCCCGAGGAAATCCAGTGCTTACAAAAATGAAAGTAGATTTTGAGGTTCCAGGTAATTCGGTTGCTGTCAATGCTTAGCATTTCCCTTCATGGTTCAGATTCAGTTTCCCATTACTTATCCTGAAAACAGGTTAACGAAAGAAATTAAGGATCAAGAAATTGTGGCACCAACACACAGAGAGAATGAGATTATTTAAAATTCACATGGGAATGAGCAGGTCTAAGCTTTGGCTTGCCTGTTTCACACTGAGTGCTTTGAGAAATTGTGACTTTGTGCCAGTCCCTCCTTGACCCTGGGCTAGGTGTCTCATGTATAAAATGAGAGAACAGGTGTCTCATGTTTCTTCCTGCTCTAACTTTTATGGCTATAGGGCCTACTTACCTTTAACATTTATTTCTGCAGGAATGATTTTTTGAGTCTTTAATACGTATTTCAACTATCAAAACCAAGAGAGGTATAATTTTTACCTCATTACTATCTTTATAGCTGAGCCTTCATTAATTTTGAAAGCTGAGACATGTAACTCTTTCTTAGCCACATGTTCTCATTTTAAGCAGCCTTATAATCATCGTATTTCATGTGGATGGACAAGCGTGCAACTCTTAAATGTTTGCCTGCTCACCAAATCCATTCTCTAATACTGTTATTTAAATTTAAAATACATTTTAATAGTCAAGATTAAGTAATCTATGGAATTCATAGTCCTATTTATCCTCTGATACATTTTGTTTGCTGTCTTCAACTGCAAGAAGAAAAGCTCCATGGAAGCAGGAAATAGGAAACAATTCTGTGTGTTTTGTTCACCACCTTACCTCCACATGAGCAATGCCTGGTATATAGTGGAAGCTTAATAAATATTTGGTAAATGAATGACTCAATAATAAATTTATTTCTACTTCAAAAGCTGAATGTATCACATTCTCTCAGAAAATGCCTGAATTTACTGTTTAAGGGTTAGGTACCTTTCATGTTTCCTTTGGACAAACACCCCAGGCACCATTGAGAGAGAACTAGAGACACAGAGAAAAATGTTTTTACTCCCTTTGGATCAGAATAATACTTCCTGATACAAAGACACAAAGAGTCATCTTACCTTTTGGCTTCATTGAATACACAGTGGTTCCCATAGGTTTTTCCATCAGAACCACAGACTGACTTGTAGATAGATGGACATTTTGTATTTCCAGTTGGGTTCTTGCTGCTGGTTTTGCCAGTCTGCAGTAATGTGAAAGACCAATAGGCAAATAAAGGGGACTCAATTCAATTCTGAAATTGTAAGTAAAGCAAAGGTTATTGCTAATTAATTGTTGATTAAGCATTGCACTAAACCAATCGTTTTATTAATCCTTTTATTTTAACTTAAACTACACAACAATTCTGAAAAAAGAGTAGATTTTGCTCTATTGTATAATCGCAGGCATACAGTATATTTAAGTGACAAGCCCCAGACCAGATATGGATGAAATACCCAGGCTGGGGGGCAAACCCTGAATTATGTGACTCCAGAGCCCCTGCTCTTACTACACATCAGACTGCCTCCACTTTAATTCTTTGTAGGCAAGCCTTCCCTTGCCTGAGAAAATAATAATTATGGAAAAGTCATACTGGCAAATAACATATGTGGTCGTATTTTTTTTTTCAGATTTATTTATTTATTTATTTATTTATTTATTTATTTATTTATTTATTTATTTATTTATTTAAGAGAGAGAAAGAGCGTGCATGAGAGTGCGGGGAGGGGCAGAGGGAGAGAATCTCAAACAGACTCCCCGCTGGGTGTGGAGTCCCACTTGGGGCTCCATCTCACAGACCCTGTGATCATGACCTGAGCCGAAATAAGGAGTTAGACACTTAACCGATTGACACACAGGCACTCCACATATGGTCCTAATTTATTGAATCTTTCTTTCTTCTTGTCCCATGAAAGAAAATGAGGCAGGAGGTAGGATTGTGTGGAGTTAAGTACTACCCGAGGCACTGGCTTAGAATGAAGTTACAGAATGACAGAAGCCTGTGAACAGAAAGGAGCTCTGACAGCAGACGAGAACAGAGACACTAAATGAAATTGGGAGGATCTTCAACAGGAGGCTTAGTGTTCGTAGGACGAAGAAGATGAACAAAGGGGTCATGGATGTGCAGCTGTTTGCAGTGATGTCTCCCAAACATCATCTATTCACTCATCTGAAAAGCAGTTCAAGAGAACCTATTATATGCCTGTCTTGTTCTAGAATCTGGGGACACAGATTTAAAAAGAAATGATACTTTCTTTAGAGGAGTTCACATTCCAATTGAACATACAGACAATCAATTACAAAGCAATATGGTACATTCTATGAGAAAGGATATCATCGGTATTTGGAATACATTTGTGGAACATCAAAGGATTCTGTACAACGTGGATGATGTATGACCAAGAGTGACATGAAATGTCCGATCATATCCAATCATGCACATTGGGTCCAGTCATTAAAAAATCCTACATGCTCAGGAGTTTGGGTCTTATCTTCTAGGCAGTAAGGTGTCACTGAAGAATTTCCAGCAGGGCAGTGATAGAACAGATGAGATTTGTGATTTAGAAATACCACTTCAGTGGCTTGTAGATTAGGGATGGGATGGAGATGGGCATGGACGTCAAATCTGGTGGGTATGGGGACTCAGTTCACAGAGGTCTGACCTAGTCCAGTATAGGTAGAAAGGTTGGAGTGGAAGACAATAGAAGGGAATGAGAAATGGAATGGAAGAGCATGGCTCATTAATGATCATAGGTGTATATGAAAATGACCACCTCCTCCAGATTCCTCCTCATTTTGTTGAATCACTATCACCACAAAGTATCTGTCATTAGTACAGTATATTTTGTTAACTATTTCAAGTCTTGGAAAATAGAATGGCTAAGTTAAGAGAGGGAAAAAAACAAAGAAATGAACACTAACCTGAATCTCCGTTATATTGGCATTCAAAGGGTTGCCTGCATTTTTTCTTTCTTCTTGAAAGAAAGATCTTGATTTCCCTTGTTGGCTAGACAATCCTGGTCTTTTTTGCTGGCCAGATGACCCTGAACCCCCTTGCTGACTAGATGACCCTGGCTTCCCTTGCTGGCTGGAAGACCCTGGACCCCCTTGCTGGCCAGATGATCCTGGCTTCCCTTGCTGGCCGGATGACCCTGGACGCCCTTGCTGGCCGGATGACCCTGGACGCCCTTGCTGGCCGGATGACCCTGGATGCCCTTGCTGGCTGGATGACCCTGGATGCCCTTGCTGGCCAGATGATCCCGGTTTCCCTTGCTGCTAGAAGATCCCAGTTTTCCTTGTTCATTAGAAGCTTCAGCATTCCCTTTTGGATTAGAGTCTCCTGAATTCCCTTGCAGACTCCCAGACTGATTGAGAACTCCTGGCCTTCCTTGCTGATTAAAATTCCCTGGTTTCCCTGGCTGGTTAGAATACCCTGGTTGTCCTTGCAGGCTAAATGTTGCTTGTTTTCCTTGTGTATTGCTACCTCCTTGCTGATTAGATTCCTGTTGTTCTCCTTGATGGTTAGCTTCATTTCTTCTCTCTAGAATAAATGCAGGTTCTGGACCCTCTTGTGGTTTAAAAACACTTGTTTTCAAAATCTGGGTTGAAGACACTGGAATGATACCATAAGCACAAAAATAAAATAAAGTTATTTAACTTCAAGAATTTAAAATCAACAGCATTCATCCCCAGATGTAGTATGTATTTTACACCTCTTTGATTTGTTTTTTTTTTACCAAACCTCAAGACAGAAGCTTTGCATAACTTCTCATAACCTTAATGTTTTGGTTCCTCCATTTTTTCTTAACTGTATTACATGGTTTCTAAAAATCACGGGGTCAAATCAGCCTGTCCCATTTCTAAATCAGAGTCTGAATTACTTGAGCTGAACTATTTGCGCTTCATACTACAAATTCCTTTTAAGGATTTCCTGATTAATCAAACAGTCTCTGAGTTATGACTATTATAAACTTCCTCTACATCACAAAACCATTTCCCGGATTCCCAACCTCACGCTACAGAAGATGCTATCATCAATTTTCCAGACATAAAACCCGACAGGCAGGCATGAGCCCTCCTTCCATATTCTCTTCTCCATCCCCATATATACTTTCTGTAGGTGTTTTCTTCCCTCCTTGCCCCTGTTCCTAAGGCAGTGATTTTCCTTCTTCTTCAGAACATCAGCTTTATGTCCACCATTTCCCATAAGGGCCGTAGCATCAATCAATCAGTCCTACTCTCTGGTAGTTTTTTGTTTCTTTCTTTTGTGCTCAAACTACTGGAGGAGGTGGTAGATATTAAGTGACTATTTCTTTTTTATTTTTTGCGACTATTTCTTAAAACCTAAGTTTCATAACCCATCTACTCTGTTTCTCAAATTGGTTTTGGAAGTTTATCCATTACTATATACATATATATATCTTATATACATATACACATATACATATATATAAGATTTATTCAAATTCTATTCCAAAATAAGCAGGGTTTAGACAATAATCCATAAGCCAATAGAATGGCTTTCTAGTTGTTGAGTGCAATGGAGTTCTACTGGGTCTTATGTTTCTTGTCTTTGGTTTGGTACAAGTGTTTCTCTTTGGCTTCCTCACTTTTTTTGTTTATTTATTTATTTATTTTTATTTTTTTTTATTAACACATGATGTATTATTTGTTTCAGGGGTACAGGTCTGTGAGTCATCATCACCTTTTCTGTTTAATGGCTCTCCTTTTCCCTTCACTTTCTCAATTTGGGGTTTCCTCAAAAGTTGTCTTCAGGCTTGCATTGTTTTTCTTCACAGGCATCCTTGGTAATTTTTTCAATTTATATAACTTGAAATCATTTCAGTGTGGATGGTTCCAGTCTTTGCCTGGAGTTTCACTTGCGTTTGCAATTGGCCCGCTTCATATTTTCACAAGTGTACACACTTGTGCATTCAGGTAAATTTAACTAAAATCAAATGCCTTGTTAATTATTATCCATTGAGCATGCTATGGTATATTACATTGGTGGTGGTTAAGGTCTTACCCAGGCTTAGGAGCTTGGCACTTGGTAACCTGGCTTACTAACTGTGGTGAAGTGTGGGTGGGGTCTGTGGGTATGATCTAGCCATTCTTTCAATTTGTCAAAAAGTATACTTGAAGAGACCATTACTATGCTAGAACTATAGTAAGATCTAGACACACAGCCATGAATAAGACATTGTTATTCTGCCACCAAGAAGCTGGAAAGTCTAATAGTGGGCGCAAACAAGCAAATAGGCATTTGTAGTCGGATGAACGCTGCTATAATGTGAGAAGTCAATTAGACAATAGACCCAGAGTCAAGGTATCAGATAGTAGGGCATTGTCTCTCCTTCCTGGAGGAGGTGACACATAAGAAGGATAGGCTATAGCTAGAAAAATGGATAAGAAAATAATTATTTTCAGCAGAGAGATGAGTAAATGCATGAGTTGTAAGAACCAAACAGTGTTCCTTAACAAGCAGTAACTTTGAGAAGAAATCAATTAGAATAAAGATGTGGATGAAATGGTAAAAACTAGATCAGCTGATCTATTTTCTTTGTTAATTATGTTTTTTTTAATAGGTCATACAGCAAATTACATTTAATTTCAAAGATGCACAAGGATAAATAGTTTAAAATAACTTTCCCTTCCTTTCCTGTCCCAACCCCCCTTGGACACAATTACATTTACTAGGTTTTTCTGTATTATTCCAGAGATGTTTTATGTATTTACAAATATAAGGGGTATATTTTTCCACACAACTAATAGCACATCATACACTGCTCTACTCCTTATTGTCTCCCTTGGCTGTACAGTGAGGTTTCTCTATATTGATACATATAGAGCACCTTTATTATTTTCCCTAAGGACTGCACACTATTTCATTTGTTAAATTTACCATAATTTATTTAAATGGCCTTCTAGCAATGGATAGCTATTGCATTTCCCCTCTTCTACTAGTACAAACAATGATATAAGGAAAATGTGATTAATATATCATTGCTCACATGGCTAAATTTGTAAAATAAAAACCGGGGGTGGAATTTTTGAGTAAAAAAGAGAACTAAAATATCAGAATGTGGTTTAAACATGGGTTTTTTTAAGTTAAACTTTTGCAAAAGAATTATCCTCAGTTTTTATTTTGTATTTTCTCTTCTGATTTTACAAACTAAATACAGTCTTGGCATTGCTTTATATTGTAACAGGCATTCCTGATCCCTCTCTCTCTGCTCCTCCTCGCGCTCCCCCTCCCTCTCTCTCAAATAATAACAAAATCTTAAAAAAACAAAACAAAACAAAAGAAATTGTTCTGTATTGATAGAATGGGCTGCTTCTTTAGGTTGTGAATTTTCCAAAACCAAGAGTACTCGATGAGGTGCTCGAAACTGTTGTGCCTTAAAGTGAGATACAGAGCTCATATGCCATCAGGAGCCAGGAGCTAATGAGAACGAGTCCTGGGACCCTGTGGGAATGACTCATCCAAAGGAGTCAGAAGTTAACCATTGTTGTTACTAAGGGACATGGGTACCTCATCAGTAGATCCTCTTACTTTTCCAGAGTTTCTAGAAATCCATTTTTTTTATGTGCACTTCTTCGGTTTTCAAATGTTGACATCTATGAAAAGAAGTGACTGTGTGTGGGCTAAGAAAATCCTGAAGCCATATCCAGCTTGTTTGCCATTTGTTGGAGACCTCTGCTTTAGCAACAGTATGCTGAAAAGTATGTGATACTGGTATTCTCTGAGTGCTGATCTTGGTTTTTCCACATACTCAATTTGAGACTTTGGAAACAACCTTCTCAAAGATGTCATTTTTCACAATGTTTCTGAATTTTTTCTTCTGCTTTCCCCCCTTTCCTTCCTTTCTTTTTTCTTTCTCTTTCTTTCTTTTTCTTCCTTCCTTCCTTCTTTTTCTTTCTTTCTTTCTTTCTTTCTTTCCTTTTTTTTTTTTTTTTTTTTTTTGCCTAGAAAAGTTTTCTTTATTGTTACATGATAAGCCAGTCTGGGAAAACTATATAAGGTGTTATCAAAGGTTACAAGGTGAATTGTACATTTCCCTTACTTTATTTTTATTTTTTTTATTCTTATGTTAATCCCCATACATTACAACATTAGTTTTAGATGAAGTGTTCCATGATTCATTGTTTGTGCACAACACCCAGTGCTCCATGCAGAATGTGCCCTCCTCAATACCCACCACCAGGCTAACCCATCCTCCCACCCCCCTCCCCTCTAGAACCCTGTTTGTTTTTCAGAGTCCATCGTCTCTCATGGTTCGTCTACCCCTCCGATTTCCCCTGCTTCATTCTTCCCCTCCCGCTACCTTCTTCTTCTTCTTCTTTTTTTTTTTTTCTTAACATATATTGCATTATTTGTTTCAGAGGTACAGATCTGAGATTCAACAGTCTTGCACAATTCACAGCGCTTACCAGAGCACATACCCTCCCCAGTGTCTATCACCCAGTCCCCCATCCCTCCCACACCACCCCCCACTCCAACAACGCTCAGTTTGTTTCCTGCGATTAAGAATTCCTCATATCAGTGAGGTCATATGATACATGTCTTTCTCTTTTTGACTTATTTCACTCAACATAATACCCTCCAGTTCCAACCACGTCGTTGCAAATGGCAAGATCTCATTCCTTTTGATGGCTGCATAATATTCCATTGTATATATATACCACCTCTTCTTTATCCATTCATCTGTCGATGGACATCTTGGCTCTTTCCACAGTTTGGCTATTGTGGACATTGCTGCTATAAACATCGGGGTGCACGTACCCCTTCGGATCCCTACTTTTGTATCTTTGGGGTAAATACCCAGTAGTGCAATTGCTGGATCATATGGTAGCTCTATTTTCAACTTTTTGAGGAACCTCCATACAGTTTTCCAGAGTGGCTGCACCAGTTTGCATTCCCACCAACAGTGTAGGAGGGTTCCCCTTTCTCCGCATCCCCGCCAACATCTGTCGTTTCCTGACTTGTTAATTTTAGCCGTTCTGACTGGTGTGAGGTGGTATCTCATTGAGGTTTTGATTTGGATTTCCCTGATGCCGAGCGATATTGAACACTTTTTCATGTGTCTGTTGGCCATTTGGATGTCTTCTTTGGAAAAATGTCTGTTCATGTCTTCTGCCCATTTCTTGATTGGATTCTTTGTTCTTTGGGTGTTGAGTTTGATGAGTTCTTTATAGATTTTGGATACTAGCCCTTTATCTGATATGTCATTTGCAAATATCTTCTCCCATTCTGTCGGTTGTCTTTTGGTTTTGTTAACTGTTTCCTTTGCTTTGCAAAAGCTTTTTATCTTGATGAAGTCCCAATAGTTCATTTTTGCCCTTGCTTCCCTTGCCTTTGGCGATGTTTCTAGGAAGAAGTTGCTGCGGCTGAAGTCAAAGAGGTTGCTGCCTGTGTTCTCCTTTAGGATTTTGATGGACTCCTGTCTCACATTGAGGTCTTTCAACCATTTGGAGTCTATTTTTGTGTGTGGTGTAAGGAAATGGTCCAGTTTCATTCTTCTGCATGTGGCTATCCAATTTTCCCAACACCATTTGTTGAAGAGACTGTCTTTGTTCCATTGGACATTCTTTCCTGCTTTGTCGAAGATTAGTTGACCATAGAGTTGGGGGTCCATTTCTGGGCTCTCTATTCTGTTCCATTGATCTATGTGTCTGTTTTTGTGCCAGTACCATGCTGTCTTGATGATGACAGCTTTGTAATAGAGCTTGAAGTCCGGAATTGTAATGCCACCAGCTTTGCTTTTCTTTTTCAATATTCCTCTGGCTATGCGGGGTCTTTTCTGGTTCCATACAAATTTTAGGATTATTTGTTCCATTTCTTTGAAAAAAGTGGATGGTATTTTGATGGGGATTGCATTGAATGTGTAGATTGCTCTAGGTAGCATTGACATCTTCACAATATTTGTTCTTCCAATCCATGAGCATGGAACGTTTTTCCATTTCTTTGTGTCTTCCTCAATTTCTTTCATGAGTATTTTATAGTTTTCTGAGTACAGATCCTTTGTCTCTTTGGTTAGATTTATTCCTAGGTATCTTATGGTTTTGGGTGCAATTGCAAATGGGATCGACTCCTTAATTACTCTTTCTTCTGTCTTGTTGTTGGTGTATAGGAATGCCACTGACTTCTGTGCATTGATTTTATATCCTGCCACTTGACTGAATTCCTGTATGAGTTCTAGCAGTTTTGGGGTGGAGTCTTTGGGTTTTCCACATAAAGTATCATATCATCTGCAAGGAGTGAGAGTTTGACTTCTTCTTTGCCAATTTGGATGCCTTTGATTTCTTTTTGTTGTCTGATTGCTGTGGCTAGGACTTCCAATACTATGTTGAATAGCAGTGGTGATAGTGGACATCCCTGCCGCGTTCCTGACCTTAGGGGGAAAGCTCTCAGTTTTTCCCCATTGAGAATAATATTTGCTGTAGGTTTCTCATAGATGGCTTTTATGATATTGAGGTATGTACCCTCTATCCCTATACTCTGAAGAGTTTTGATCAAGAAAGGATGCTGTACTTTGTCAAAAGCTTTTTCCGCATCTATTGAGAGGATCATATGATTCTTGTTCTTTCTTTTGTTAATGTACTGTATCACATTGATTGATTTGCAGATATTGAACCAACCTTGCAGCCCAGGGATAAATCCCACTTGGTCATGGTGAATAATCCTTTTAATGTACTGTTGGATCCTATTGGCTAGTATTTTGGTGAGAATTTTTGCATCCATGTTCATCAGGGATATTGGTCTGTAATTCTCCTTTTTGATGGGGTCTTTGTCTGGTTTTGGGATCAAGGTAATGCTGGCCTCATAAAATGAGTTTGGAAGTTTTCCTTCCGTTTCTATTTTTTGGAACAGTTTCAGAAGAATAGGTATTAATTCTTCTTGAAATGTTTGGTAGAATTCCCCTGGGAAGCCATCTGGCCCTGGGCTTTTGTTTTTTGGGAGATTTTTGATGACTGCTTCCATTTCCTTAGTGGTTATAGGTCTGTTCAGGTTTTCTATTTCATCCTGGTTCAGTTTTGGTAGTTGATACATCTCTAGGAATGCATCCATCTCTTCCAGGTTATCTAATTTGCTGGCATAGAGTTGCTCATAATATGTTCTTATAATTGTTTGTATTTCTTTGGTGTTGGTTGTGATCTCTCCTCTTTCATTCATGATTTTGTTGATTTGTGTCATTTCTCTTCTCTTTTTGATAAGTCTGGCCAGGGGTTTATCAATCTTGTTAATTCTTTCAAAGAACCAGCTCCTAGTTTCGTTGATCTGTTCTACTGTTCTTTTAGTTTCTATTTCATTGATTTCTGCTCTGATCTTTATTATTTCTCTTCTCCTGCTGGGTTTAGGCTTTATTTGCTGTTCTTTCTCCAGCTCCTTTAGGTGTAGGGTTAGATTGTGTACTTGAGACCTTTCTTGTTTCTTGAGAAAGGCTTGTATTGCTATATACTTTCCTCTTAGGACTGCCTTTGCTGCATCCCAAAGATTTTGAATAGTTGTGTTTTCATTTTCATTGGTTTCCACGTATTTTTTTAATTCTTCTTTAATTTCCTGGTTGACCCATTCATTCTTCAGTAGGATGCTCTTTAGCCTCCATGTATTTGAGTTCTTTCCGACTTTCCTCTTGGGATTGGGTTCTAGTTTCAAAGCATTGTGGTCTGAAAATAGGCAGGGAATGATCCCAATCTTTTGGTACCGGTTGAGACCTGATTTATGACCTAGGATGTGATCGATTCTGGAGAATGTTCCATGGGCACTAGAGAAGAATGTGTATTCCGTTGCTTTGGGGTGGAATGTTCTGAATATGTCTGTGAAGTCCATTTGGTCCAGTGTGTCATTTAAAGTCTTTATTTCCTTGTTGATCTTTTGCTTAGATGATCTGTCCATTTCAGTGAGGGGGATGTTAAAGTCCCCCACTATTATTGTATTGTTGTCGATGTGTTTCTTTGCTTTTGTTATTAATTGCCTTATATAATTGGCTGCTCCCATGTTAGGGGCATAGATATTTACAATTGTTAGATCTTCTTGTTGGATAGATCCTTTAAGTAGGATATAGTGTCCTTCCTCATCTCTTATTACAGTCTTTGGTTTAAAATCTAATTTGTCTGATATAAGGATTGCCACCCCAGCTTTCTTTTGGTGTCCATTAGCATGGTAAATGGTTTTCCACCCCCTCACTTTCAATCTGGGGGTGTCTTTGGGTCTAACATGAGTCTCTTGCAGACAGCATATCGATGGATCTTGTTTTTTAATCCAGTCTGTTAGCCTGTGTCTTTTGATTGGGGCATTTAGCCCATTTACATTCAAGGTAACTATTGAAAGATAGGAATTTAGTGCCATTGTATTGCCTGTAAGGTGACTGTTACCGTATATTGTCTGTGTTCCTTTCTGGTCTATGTTGCTTTTAGGGTCTCTCTTTGCTTAGAGGACCCCTTTCAAGATTTCCTGTAGGGCTGGTTTTGTGTTTGCAAATTCCTTTAGTTTTTGTTTGTCCTGGAAGCTTTTTATCTCTCCTTCTATTTTCAATGACAGCCTAGCTGGATAGAGTATTCTTGGCTGCATATTTTTCTCATTTAGTGCTCTGAATATATCCTGCCAGTCCTTTCTGGCCTGCCAGGTCTCTGTGGATAGGTCTGTTGCCAATCTAATGTTTCTACCATTGTAGGTTACATATCTCTTCTCCCGAGCTGCTTTCAGGATTTTCTCTTTGTCTATGAGACTCGTAAGTTTTACTATTAGATGTCGGGGAGTTGACCTATTTTTATTGATTTTGAGAGGGGTTCTCTGTGCTTCCTGGATTTTCATGCCTGTTTCTTTCCCCAAATTAGGGAAGTTCTCTGCTATAATTTGCTCCATTATACCTTCTGGCCCTCTCTCTCTTTCTTCTTCTTCTGGGATCCCAATTATTCTAATGTTGTTTCGTCTTATGGTATCGCTTATCTCTCAAATTTTGCCCTCATGATCCAGTAGTTGTTTATCTCTCTTTTTCTCAGCTTCTTTATTTTCCATCATTTCATCTTCTATATTACTGATTCTCTCTTCTGCCTCATTTATTCTAGCAGTTAGCGCCCCCATTTTTGATTGCACCTCATTAATAGCCTTTTTGATTTCTACTTGGTTGGATTTTAGCTCTTTTACTTCTCCAGAAAGAGTTTCTCTAATAACTTCCATATTTTTTTCAAGCCCAGCTAGTATCTTTAAAGTGATGATTCTGAACTCTAGATCTGACATCGTACTAATGTCCGTATTGAGTAGGTCCCTGGCAGTCGGTACTGCCTCTTGTTCTTTTTGTTGAGGTGATTTTTTCCGTCTTGTCATTTTGTGCAGAGAAGAATAGATTAATGAAAGAAGAAAATGCTAGCAGAGTAACCACGTCCCCAGAAAATATACTCTAAACAAATCAGAAAAGACCTGAAGCAGTGGGATAGGAAGGGGAAAGAGAGAAAAAAGAAAAAGAAAAAAAAGAAAAAGATAAAGATAAAAACAAAAACAAACCAAACAAAACAACAACAACAAAAGAAAAACCAGAATGTGATCAAGTATGATCTATATGGTTTATAGATCAGTGCCACACACTAGATTTGGGGGTGTATTTTGGTCTTTTAGAAGAAAGTGTCTCCCAAAATTTTAAAGAAAGAAAAACTTATATATGTACAAAAATAAGGGTTGATATGATGAAGGGATGGAAAATGACTGTAAAAATGGAAATTATAAAAAATTTTATAAAAGGAATTGATAAGAAGTTGTTTGAAAAAAGAAAGAAGAGGATTTAAAAAAAGAAAAAGAAAAAGAAAGGGAGAGGATGTGCTCAGGCAGGGGAATAGAAAACACCATATACTAGAGATTTAGGGTATATTTTAATCTGTTAGAAGAAATTATCTCAAAATTTTAAAGAGAGAACAACTTATATATATAAGCCAAAAATACGGGTAACTACTATGAAGGGATAGAATATGGCTCTAAAAATGAAAAATAAAAATGTTTTTTTAAAAAAAGGGATTGATAAGATGTTGTTTGAAAAAGGGAAAAATAAAAATTCAAAAAGAAATAAAAAGACAAAAAGACAGTTAAAAAAAATTAACTTTAAAAGACTACAGAATCATGGTAAAAAAGCCATGAATTCTATGTGCATCATTCCCCTAGCGCGGGAGTTCTGCCATTCTCATTGATCGGTAAACTTGGTCTTGGCCGGCTGTTCTCGCTGATCTTCTGGGGAGGGGCCTGTTGCCGTGGTTTCCAAATGTCTCTGCCGGAGGCGGAATTGCCCTGCCCTTGCCCCCTCCCGGCTAAGAAATCTGCTCGGGTTTGCTCTCCGGGGCTTTTGTTCCCTGCGAGCTTTCCGTACAGCTTTGGAGGCGGAGAGTGAAAATGGTGGCCTCCCAGTCTCTGCCCCGGAGGAGCTGAGAACTCGGGGCCCTGCTCCTCAGTGAGCCCCCAGAGAAAAGCCGTCAGTCACTCCCGTCTCCCCGGTCTCCGGCCGCACTCCGTGCTCACCCGGCCTGTGACTGAGCGTTTCTCTCTCTGGCACCCGACCCTGGGTGGAGTCTCCAAACCCAGCAGATCCCTGTGGTGCACTCCCGCGCAGCTCCTCCCGGGGGAGGAAGGTGAGTCTCCCCGGATCTGCCGCTTGTTGGGTCCCTGCTGGAGGAGCAGGGGCCCGACTGTGCCGCGGATCACGGTTTATGGCAACCCCGAGCTGAGAGCCCGCGCCTGGGCTCCGCCTCTGCAGCCAGCTTCCCTGCTGCGTTACCTGGGAGCTCTGCCGCACTCAGGCACCCCCGGTCTTTCTGTGACCCCGAGGGTCCTGAGACCACACTGTCCCGGAGGGTTCCACCCCCCGCTTAGCCACCAGAGTGACGTCCCTCAGCGGAGCAGACTTTTAAAAGTTCCGATTTTGTGCTCCGCGGCTCTATCACTTGCCGGAAGCGGCCGACGGAGGCCCCTCCCCCGCCGTCTATCCTCCCGAATATCGCCCCGGATTCATTTCTCCGCACGTCCTACCTTCCAGAAAGTGGTCGCTTTTCTGATGAGAGAGTTGTTGCTCTTCTTTTCTTCGATCTCCTGTTGGGTTTGTAGGTGTTCAGAATGGTTTGATCCCTATCCAGCTGAATTCCTGAGAGGAGACGAAATCCAGGTCTCCTACTCCTCCACCATCTTGCCTCTTTCTTTCTTTCTTTCTTTCTTTCTTTCTTTCCTTCTTTCCTTCTTTCCTCCTTTCCTCCTTTCCTTCCTTCCTTCCTTTCTTCCTTTCTTTCTTCCTTTCCTTCCTTTCTTTCTTTCTTTTCTTTCTTTCTTTCTTAATACCAGCAACATCTTTATTTGAATGTCAATGTTTGTCAACCATTAAACTGATTTTTCATCATGCAATTCAATATAAGAGGCAATCTTTAGTTTGTATGCAACATTACTCTGAAAAAAAGACTGTTGGAAAATCCTTCCAGCTTGTACTTCAAAAATATTTCTTTCACAAGAAACTCATGTTTTAAAGCTATCTTTATACATGAAGTGCCCCATTAATCTGCCTGGTACAGGTATAGCATGATGATTCACCTTAATGCTGATAAAGAGGTTTTTTTTTTCAAGTTTTTATTTAAATTCTAGCTAGTTAACATGTATGGTAAAATTGATTTCAGGTGTAGAATTTAGTGATCCATCACTTACATAATCCATTCTTTTCAACCCAGCAAATATCTTATCTGTCATAGATCAGCTAAAAATGCCATCCCGGCAATGAAGTTTTCTATTAATGCATTGCAACAATTTCCTATAATTCTTAGGATATGAATTGCTTTAGCTTGGCTCCCAAGGCTCTTTATGAACTAATTCCTTTCATCCTTGATCATGCCCAAACTTATTTCCATTTCCAAGTTTTGATTTTTGAATTGTGTGTTATTTCTTAAATTATTCTTCTTTTTTATTTTTATTCTTTGGATTGTGTTTTCATGTTTGTCCTTCTCTTTCCTTGTACTACTCTTCCTCCAAATTTACATGGGACTGAATACACTTAAGCCCTCAGGATTGAGTTCAAAGTAACCAGTTTCAAATAATTCCTTTCTCTAAACTGTACCCACTTTTCTGCATCTTATGTCTTAATTTGATTTCCTTTACAAATTTATTGATAACTGAAAAAATATTTTTATCCTTTTTTTTTTTAGAGAGAGAAAGAGAACATGCACATGCTCGAGGTGGAGGGAGGGCTGGGGGAGGGTCAGAAGGAGAGGGAGAGAGAGAATCCTAAGCAGGCTCCACGCCCAGGGTAGAGTCCGCCACAGGACTTGATCTCCCCCCCGGAGATCATGACCTGAGCCAAAATCAAGATTCGGATGCTCAACCAACTCAGGCACCCCCTGAAAATATATTTTTAAAATATATTTTGTGCACCCACTTAAATCTTAAAGCATGATGCTTTGTAGTAGAGATCTTCACCCCATTCTTGGAGTGGTAGTTGGTATCTCATAAGCATTGAAAAATTATTTAAGCAATTAATAAATGGAATACTTCATTCATTGGGATTTTCTAAAAAACAGGAGCATATCAAACTACATTTTAGTAAGTTGGGATACATTTGTCTCTCCAAGTAGTCTGTAAACACACTGAAGATGCCAAGCTTGTCTGTCCATCTTTAGATTTCTAAGCACCTACAACATGCCAATAAACCTATACTTCCAAAGTTTTTCACAATTTACCACACATAGAAGCTTTCCGTATTTTATGTAGTACAGGTAGTTAACTGATAAAGCTGATAAAACCGATAAAGCCCGAGACAACTATCCTACAGGCTTCAGCTGTTCCTGAACCTATTCAGCTGCTTCGATGACTGAAGGGACCCACAGTCTGTCTCATGTGGTACTTGTTTCTTATCTCTGCATACAAGCTGAGAAGCTCTAAAACACACACACTCAGTATGTCTCTTAGGGCAAAATACTTCCATCACTACACTATATACTAAAGAATGCTAATTTGGGTCAGATAATATATATTTTCTTGGACCGAGTTTTGTTAACCTTGAGTTCATCTGCATAAGTCTGAAGAACTGAGATTCAAAGCACTGATGGGTGAATTCTGGGTTTGAAAAGTGTAGTAATACTCTAAGCCCTGTGTTTGTTTTCAAGTGGTATCATTTCAGATTCAGGTGGTCTAACTAAATCAAACAGGTGGCTCCACTGTGATCCAAAAATAACATCAATGTCAAAAGTCTGCCAAGGTACCTTCATTGAAACTGTTGTCTTTTATGCATGATAACAGGTGGGAAATACCCCGCAAAAGATATTGAGTAACAGGGACCAAATCTTCTGATGCAAATGACAAACGGAGCGCACCTCTAGCCTTGCAGTGTCCAAGGAGTCAACATTTCCCATTGTGTTTGAAACCAAGCTTTCCATTTTTTTTCCTGAAAGAAAAGATGGTGCTCAGAATGAAATGTAGTGGAAATGGGTTCAGCCCAGACTGGATGAATTGGGAGAGGGCACTTCGGTTTTCTAGGTCTCTCTCTTTGGGGATAATTACATTGTTTTATTCTAACTAAGAGTTATCTGTACAATACTTAGAACAGTAAAGGCTTAACCAGTACTTTCCCAAGCCCATACCCCACTGGCCCAAACTAAATGTGCATTCCTAGAAGCTGCTTCCACGTGCTTACATAGCTGCTTTGCAGAATTCACAGCCATTGCGGTAAGTTTGCCCGTCAGAACCACACACCGGTTTGTGGATCTTGGGACAGGGTTTTCCACCTGTAGCTGGTTTCTCATAGTTGCTGCAAGAAGCCTGTAATTTAAATGAAGTGCTTTTTTTAACTTTATGAATAATGCCACTGACATCATTAGTTCTCTCAAGGAATGAAAGATATACTACATTTATGCTTAGAAATTCTTTTAAAAAGCACATATTTTATTATTCCAACAAAGATATATGTTGAAAATAAAAAGTAATAAAAGTTACATGTAGTCCTAGCACCCAGAGATTTCCTTTTTGAGCATTTGTTTTTCTTTCCATTTCTTCTCTATGCATTGCATTGCCAGTTTTATAATAAAAATAGAATCACATTGTATATATGTCCCATTCATTCTTTATCACTTACCTTTTCTGTACCATTATGCACATCCTAGAAAGCAGGATTTTTGTGGTGTAATACTCCATCATAAAAATTTGAAATGATTTATTTTACTAATACCCCATTGTTGTATATTTCTTCTTTTGTACACTAATTGAGTCAAAATCACCATTTTATATATAAAATACTTGTATGTATTCTGATTACTTTCTTAGGGTATGCTCTTATGAGAAGAATTGCTATCTCAAAGGTCATAACTTTTAATGCTCCCAATACTGATTGCCAGACTGCTTTATCATAAGTGCATATCCAAGTATAAATTCTTTATCTCTTGGAATTTTCTGGAGAAATCTGTCAATTTGTCTAAGTGTCTTTTATAAGTCACTCCTCAACACAGCTAGAAGTGTCTCGAGATAATAAGCCATATCGGATTCATCTTTATCCATTTCCTAGGAAAGGACCTGGTAAAAGTCAAATACCGAAAAAATATTTATTGGGGCACCTCGATGGCTCAGTTGTTAAGCATCTGCCTTTGGCTCAGGTCATGATCCCAGAGTCCTGGAATCGAGCCCCACATCGGGCTCCCTGCTCAACAGGAAGGCTGCTTCTCCCTCTCCCACTCCCTCTGCTTGTGTTCCTGCTCTTGCTGTCTCTCTCTCTTTGTCAAATAAATAAATAAAATATTTTAAAAAAAGAAAATATTTTTCTTCACCCTCCAAATCCACAGAACCACTGCATCTGGCATTCATGTACTTTTTTCCATCAACTAATGCCTACTCAGTACCTACTAAATGTCATCCAGCAAGGCACTAGAAGTCACATAGTTATTAAGTCATAAAAACCAAAGTCAAATGAGGACAGTTTAACTCCAGAGCCTACATTCTTAGCCATTTCACATTATGATCATACAGGAGGCCACTAATAGAGCCAAATGGGTCCATTACTAACCTCTGAAAACACTTTGCTTTTCCTCAACACTACATTACCCCTTCCTCCTGGAACAACTTTTCCCTTTCATATCATTCTTTAATGTACATCTCAAGTACCATCTGATATTCAAAATTTTCATAATAGCTCTCAGGCAAAAATGGATTTTTCCCGTTTCCAAATGCCGGCAAACATTATTTGATACCAACCTTCAATAATGCAAACATGTTTGTTTTTAAAAAAAAATTTTTTTCTTGATGCAAACTTCTTAAAGAAAGGGGATAAAAAATATGTACATATATAATCATGTTCTATCATTGATCTCTTCATTAGCTATTTATCTCCCTACCTGCCAATCATACAAACAATGCATGTTTATAATAGAATTTTTTAAAAACACAGAGCAGTACAAGAGGGATTTACTTAAAAACCCAGAATCCATTATCCACAAATTTGCTATTTTCTATGTTGATATAGTTTTAAAATATGGTCACTCAATTGACAGCATTTTACCAAATGCTTTTTAAACCTGAAATATACTTTCAGTTCCTATCTGTGTCAAGTAACATATATTTTATATGACCATTTTGAATAGTTGTATAGGCATTTTGAATAATTACCATGTTATACAGATTATTATGCAAATCCCCATTTAGAAACATTTAGTTTGTTTCCTTGTTGTTTTGTTATGCAAACAATACTGCCCTTTTGATACAACCCCAATTCTTTTCTCAGGCTGCATTTCTAGAAGTAAAGTCTCTGTGTTTGAATTTGCCTTTTTAAAGGCTTTTGATGCAGGTATCCAGTAAAAAGTCAGGAATCATTTTTTCATATGTGTATTTCCTGTATGTCTTGAATGTAATAGATGCTCAGTAAGCGTTGTTAAAAGTAGGGAGGATAGGATAAATAATTATTGAATTTAATAGAGAGCCTGGGATAAAGTGTGTTTACAGATCTTCCTCTTTTTTTTTTTTTTTTTTTTTTTTTTTTTTTACAGATCTTCCTCTTAAGAATAGAAAACAGGGCGCCTAGGTAGCTCAGTCGTTAAGCGTCTGCCTTCGGCTCAGGTCATGATCCCAGGGTCCTGGGATCGAGTCCCACATCTGGCTCCCTGCTCGGCGGGAAGCCTGCTTCTCCCTCTCCCACTCCCCCTGCTTGTGTTCCTGCTCTCGCTATCTCTCTCTCTGTCAAATAAATAAATAAAAAAAATCTTAAAAAAAAAAAAAGAATAGAAAACAAACTTTCAGTGCCCACCTTTGTATCCTTCTTTCTTTACCAGTGCTTCAACCAGAGAAAAGTCTGAATTTATTACTTCCCCTGCTGAAATTTTGCTTTTGCATTTATTTAATCAAAAGATATGTCTTTAGGGGCGCCTGGGTGGCTCAGTTGGTTAAGCGACTGCCTTTGGCTCAGGTCATGATCCTGGAGTCCCGGGATCGAGTCCTGCATCAGGCTCCCTGCTCAGCAGGGAGTCTGCTTCTCCCTCTGATCCTCCCCCCTCTCATGCTCTCTCTCTCTCATTCTCTCTCTCAAATAAATAAATAAAATCTTAAAAAAAAAAAGATATGTCTTTGAAAAGTAATAAATCCAATGTTCTAATTTTGCAGGTGGGGACTCTGAGGGCTCACTTACTCTTGGAAGAAATGCTTCCAACATTTCCATGACGTGGTAATGGAGATAGAACTAACGCTTTGATATCTTAATACACTGTGATTTTTCTAGGTTGCTTTTCGTCTTTATTTATCTGTCATGGTGATGGTTGGAAAGCATTTTTCCAAGCACCTAATTTTGAATATTAAGTCCCTTCTCCCAAGAAGTTCCTATTCATACTTATATATCTGCTTGCAAATTAGTTGGTATTAAAAGCATCATAGCAATAATGCCGTTTGTAAAGCTGAAGTCATGATCTCATTGCAATGGTCTTCAACATGTTTTTCTAGACTTAAAAGTTCAACAGGAAAATATATTCCTCTACCTGCCACACAGAATGTCATTTTCCCCATGTGGTAAAGAGGGGAACAAGACAGAATATTAGAAATATCAGCCTAAGGATTAGAAATATCAGAGTTAAGCAGATTGTCATCAACCTGGATAGCATAAATTCGTCATTGTCTTGGAACAAGAATCTGACTTGTTATCTTTATGCTTTCTGCGGTCACCATATGGGATAAAAGATATTTAGGTGGTATCGAAACACATGAAGAGGGGTGCCTGGGTGGATCAGTCATTAAGCGTCTGCCTTCGGCTCAGGTCATGATCCAGGACCCTGGGATCCAGGACTCTGGTATTGAGCCTCGCATCAGGCTCCCTGCTCCGCAGGAAGCCTGCTTCTCCTTCTCCCACCCCCCCTGCTTGTGTTTCCTCTCTCTGTCAAATAAATAAATAAAATCTTAAAAAAAAAACACATGAAAACTGCAGATTTAAATAAAATATTTAGTCCTGTCAATTGGCAAAATAGTTTCAAAGAATCTAAGTATTTGGTATGATGTAGTTTAAGCAATGACTGAATTTGGCTAGTTTTTTCCCAAACATTTTCTGTTGCAAAAACAACGTCTGATACAGAGTTTACATTTGATGGGACAGAGGGGACTTACTTTACCAGAAGTTAATCTTTAAAAATAATCAAATTCTCCTTTTATTTTCCTTCTTATTTATCATGATTCTGTTTTCAAAAATTTATTTTCTCTCTTTTTATTATTTAGCTTCCTTTTTAATTCCCTTTTGTACGATTCCCTAAAGAAATCAATTTAATTTCTTTACTGTGTGCTCAATAAACGTCGATTGAGTGCCAACCTTGTGCCAGTGAGTTGGATTTCCAAGATCATCTAACTAAATGTCTAATGAAAATTTTACAATCAAATTTTTCCTCAAGAAAGTAACTGTTGCTTAAAAAGAGTTGAGGAGATTGAGGAGATAAAACAAGTACATGGGATTTTAGATTAGATCCCATACTAGAAAGATGGTATTTCTGGGACAATTGGTGAAATTTGGATAAGATGATAGATTAGTTAACAGTTACATGTCAATGTTAAGATCCTGATTTTGATGACTGTGCTAAAGTTATGTGAAATGTTAAGATGGTATTTCTTCGAACTATTTTTACTGTTTTTTTTTTAAATCAAGTTATTTCAAAATGAAAAAGTAAAAAAACTTCAAAAAATAAGTACAAAAAAGTCCATTTAGACCTCTTCATCAACATATTTTAAACTAAGTTTTCAGGTAAGATATGTAGATAAAAAAGGCACATCTCAAAATTTTTGTAGTAGGCTAATTTTTGGAAAGTAGAACTGATAATACATTTCACATCGGATAATCTTCTTATATATTCGCTATCATTTGCTGAATCTTTCATTCATTTTTAAACTAGGATTCACAAAGGAGAGAAAACATTTTTCTGACCTTAAAGAGCTCATGTCCTAATAGAGAAGACTATTTGTGAATAAAATAAATGTTGAATTAAGTACATTAATAAAATCCAACAGAAATACTGATGAGAATGCAATGAATCATTGGTGGGGACGATAGATAGAAGTGATTTTGCCGGTGGGAGATTTCTATATATGCAGGGCTGTAAGAGTCCTTCGGACGGAGAGAATGGGAGCACTTTGATGATGGCGCAGACAGTGGCTGGTGATTGTCTTTCAGATAAATAACAACATCAGCAACAACATCTGAGAGGTCCTGGCTGGCCAGGGACTGTGGGCCACCTGGTATGGGCAATGCCCTGGTCACAGGCGGGTAAAGAATGAATGAGGTGAAACAGGGACACTGCCCACAGATTGGAAATGGACTCAAATGCAAAGCTAAAGAATTTAGATATTACCTTCTGAACAGGTGAAAAGTATCTATGCTTTTAAAGTAAAGAATCAAGTGACAGAAGTTAAATGTTAGAATATTCTTTGGTATCGGTGTGCAGGATATTTGTTGAGTGGATTAAATGTTCAAAAGCATTGAAGTTGTTTCTCCTTATATGTCTTTACAAACATTTTGTGAAAAATATTTAATGTTCAATTAGAAAGGTAAAAGTATAAATGTAGCTTAGTTATTAAAATGTAATCATAAAATTGTCATTTAATAATAGCTAATTTGTATTTAGCGTTTATTATGTGCTAAACACTCGTATGGGCTGTATATAAATTAACTCACATAATACTGAATTAAGTGCTATTATTAGCTAAATTTTATTGATAAACTGAGGCACAGAATACTGAAGTAAGTTACCTAAAGTCAAACATTTAGTGAGTAATAGGGCTGGAATATGAGCCTAAATATTCTTTCTCAAAGCTCGTATTTCAAAAAATAGGCTAAACCGCTCTACCGTATCTCTTTGTATTTGAAGGTATATATGTATTTTTTTGATGTGGGTACTATTATTATTGTTACTATTATTTTTATTGTAGACCTTCTCAAGAACGTTGATCCTGTAATTACTAACTGCTAATACAAACTGCCAGAGGATTCGCTATTCATGAGTCTGGCATAGACTCACTCCGTATACTCAAGTATGTTTACAGAAATTTAGAGCTGTGATTCTCCAATTTTAATGTGTGCCAAAATGACAGGGGGCTTCTTAAAATGAAGATTGCTCAGACTCAAAATCCCTAGATGTCCTGCTTCAATTGATAATGTAATATGTCTGTATAAGAAGCAGGAATGTGCATTTTATGAAGCATTTGTAGTGATGTTATGAACAAGGTACACAGATCCAGAGTTACTGTACGTTCTGAGTTGCCTGGGATACTATCAGTTTTCTTTTTTATTATCTTTTTGGTATAACTATTATATACACTACTTTCACTTTTAAAATTATCCTGATTTGGAAAATAAATGATATTCACCCCATACTTTTATAAACACTGCCTATAAACTCCTTATAGGGACATGAGACATCTGACTAATTTCAGGAAAATGGGAGGTGATTTTCGAGTCCTTTGGTGCCTCTGCACCCGTGATGACACTCTATGTCAGTGTGTCAGGCTACCATCTCGGCTTCTCACCAGGCTAGCCAAATGACCTCTGAAGTTCTTAACAGAACAGCCACTGGGCCCCTCAGCTCAAGATCTGCTATTGTTGAAAGACAGCCTCTTATGACTGAAGAGGACCCATGAGAGAGTACATACCTGAGAACCTCCTTGGCTTACAGCCTCTGTAATGAGAGAACACACACTGATAAATCACAACAGCTCAGAAGAATTCCAGAATTTAACAGCTAAAATTATCCTTAGTGATTGTCCATTACAACTGTCTTACTTTATGGATGAAAAACTGAGGCCCAGAGAAGGGAAGAAAATTGCTCAGGACACACAACCTCCTAGCCACACAACTGAGCCTGAGGCCAGATTACAAATGCCCAGTACAAAGCTCTTTTTCCTACATTTGGTATTTATGATTTATGTGACTTTTATCCAAGCATGTGGTTCACTTCGTTAGGGTTTATCTTAAAACTGAGCTATTCCTGAAGAAAGGAAGGCAGAGTCTGGATCTATTCTTTGTCAAAGAGGCATATATTTAACCAGAAAAAAAGTTGAAAATTCCAGAATCCAGAAACCATTTGATTGAAAGATAACCAAGACACCTGGCAAACAAGTGCCAATATAATAATATAATACAAAAGAATTTCAAGAACACTTAAAAAAAGTCAGGATTCATCAGCATTCCCCACTAACACTATCCTCCATCGACTTGGAAGATTTCTATGTTTTAAGCACCATATCAAATCTTACATACATTAAGTCATTCCAGTCATCCCAAAGAGAAGCAAGTTGAGCTCTGGGGCAAATAACTGGTCTAAGGACATATACTTCATAAATGGCAGAGCCAGGAGTCAAACCCATGTCTTCCAGGCTTTAGAGCCAAGCTACTTACACATAATCATTTATTGAAAGAAGTCTTAGAACAAGTTAGGTTCACACTCTCTATTTTCATGTGATGAAATAGAGGCCAGGAGTGAGCTGCTCAATATTAAAGAAGAAGATTGTAGCATAATGAGGATTAGAAGTCAAATCTTAGCACACCAGTAGTGGGCACTTTCTACTTCTCTCTGAGTCTCTCTTTCTAATTATCTCTCTACTTTGTTTACCTACTGGGTAAATAAGAATGACTCAGCTTTCTGTAAAATGAAAGCTTCTCAGGAAAATTCTGGCAGTTGAACTCCTTAGATAAGAATTTCTTGAAGGTGACTTTAAATGAGAATTTCTAATTTCACTATAAATTGTTTCTTTGAGGAATGAAGCTTCTGCTGTTAATTGTGGTCTGCTGAGGGGAACAAAATTAATCGGCCTGGAACTCCTAGATTAGCCACTTGGGGCCCATGTGACCTAGGATAGGCCATCTCATCCTATGAGATGTAACATTGTTTTTACGATAGGATAAAACCATCTTTTGTGTAGCATTGTACTGATAATTAAAGTAGCTAGTTTGCAAATAAAAGTTCCTTCTCAATTAAAAATGTGATGGGCAGTCACCATCATTAACCATCCTTATCATCATCATTATCATTGTCATCATTAACAACATCACATCAAGACTGCTGACACTAACCAGTCTGGTCCAGAATGTCATTTCTCACACATATAGTACTCACCGGCAAAAAGGAACAGATAGGCCATGCTGACCAAAAGCAGAAAGCCGCCTGATGGCTTCATGGTCAGTGAGGTCTGCAAGATCTTTAGGGAATGTGTTAATAGAGTCCACCACTGTGGATGTTCTACAGGCTGTATTTATAAGTGGATTCATATGCATGCATTGAAGTATATACATTTGTCAACCAGCCAGATTCTCCACCCTGATTGTGTAATCTATTTCCCCAGCGATTAGAGACACCAGAAACCAAAGAAGCTTATTTCATGCCTTTTCAAAACAGTCAGGAATAATGGCCAAAAGTGATGGTTAGACAGAATGAAATGAATTACATGTAACACACACAGAATTTGCTCCCATCAGCAGCACATGATGATAATTGCAATTAAGTCATTTTATTCTAGTTTGCTTTTTGATCTATCTGCCCCCAGCCGAACTTTGGGCCAGAAAGCTTCTATCTGACAGTAACCTAGGATGGTCTGTATAATACATGTACAACATTAACAGTGTTTTGTGTCACAGCTACTAGGACAGTGAAAATGCTGATGGGAGGTATTCTGAGATCGGGGAATTCATTAGGCAGACTAAGAACATAACCCTAATAGTCATTACATTAAAAATCTAGACATGCAAGGTGAATGTGAATTGGAGGCTGTGTCTTTCAATCCCTTGCTTTTAGGCAGCACATGTGTGTTGGTTCTTACTCAATACTTTTCTTCTAGCAAGTTTTTCACAGGTGGATTTTAGTCATTATGTATAAATGCCATCTACACTTACCATCTTCCTCTTTCTCAAACACACAATGTACTAGAGCTCTTGTACTCACTCTTTCCTCTGCCTGGAAAAGTCTTGGCTGAGAAACTTGAATAGTTCCTTTTTTTCTAGAAATATCAGTTCACATATTACTTGCTCAGTGAAGATTTCCCTGACAATTCAAAGTACACCTACCCCAATCAAATTAATTGTGCTTACTGCCTTCTTAGTTCTTTTCAATATCTAAAATTATCTTTCTCATTTCATTATTTACTTGTATATTTTCCCACCAAATAAATACATATCCATACACAGTCATACACACAAATGCAGGCACCTACATGCTAGGATATGAGCTCATGGATCTTTTCCACTACTGTGTCTCCATGTCTCCATACGTAGAACAAGGTCTTGCACATAGAAGCATGTAGAATGATTCTGGTTTTACAAACGTTAACCAATAAAAATTCCTTCCTTCTTTCAAAAATAATAATTGAGCGCCAATTGTTCCAAATATTACCAGATGCTGAAAATGCAGTAAAAACAAAGACAGATTCATAGAGCTTACATTCTTCACTCTTTTCTCAGACACTTGCTGGGTGGAACCTACTGATTCCAGGAAATTTATTAGATTCTGGAAATTTAAAGATGAGTAAGAGAAGTTCACAACTGGAGGAGAAGAAGGCAATTTGATTAATGTTATACACAAATAAGTAGGGGAGCCCTGAGGAAGCACATTCGGCGGGGGGGATCATGGGGGGGGATGGTGGGGGAAAGGCTGAGAAAGGTGGTCAGGATCAGGCACCACAGAGGATCTGACCCTCAGACTTAAGAAAGTTGGAGACACATAAAGTGATAACCAGCATTCTAAGAATAAAGATTAATATGGAAAAAAGAAAACAAAAAAGAACTAAGGTATGTTTTGAGAAATATTAGACTCAAATGCAGACAGGCCTTAAGTTGAAAGGTTTATAGGCGATGCTGAGTTTTGTCATCACTCTTGTGCTTGGGTTCATTAAGATCCCTGGATCTATGGGTTTATAGTTTTCATCAAATTTAGAAATTTTAGTAACTATTATTTTTTAAAATCTTTTTTTATTCCCTCGTCATCCTTCTCCCACACTGAATGAAGTTGTCCTACAAATTACTGATGTTCTTTTCAATATATATTTTTTCTGTGTTTTATTTTTGCTCATTTCTAATGCTGTCTTCAAGTTTGCTAGACTTTTCTTCTGTGCTAGTTAATCTGCTGTTAATACCATATGGTTTATTTTCATCAGACATTTTGATTTTTTAATCTTTAAAAATATACTTTGATCTTTCTTCCTTTCTTTCTTTACCTTCCATCTACCTTTCTGAACATGCTCTATCTTTCTTCTACCTTCTTGAAGAGATAACTGATTTGATAGCCTCATTTATCAATTATATCATTTATGTTATTGCTGGATCTGTTTATATGATTGATATTTTTCCAGATTCAGGGTCATATTTTCCTGTTTCTGCTTTCTATTTTCAGTTTTTCTGCATCCTGTTTTCATTCTCACCTGGTCCTTCTTTAGATGTTATTTATCCTAGAAAATCATTAATTCCTTGTCCCTTGCAAGGAGGACATACACTATTTACAAGGCATGTGTAAAGTGGGACGGGGGTGCAGGTCCTAGCAAGAACAGAAGCAGGAAAAGGAGCAAAAAGCAGATTTTTATGGAGACCTTCAATTTCCTTGTCTCAAGATTTCATTAAAATCCAAAATTTCTTCTCTGCAAAAAAGAAGAGTCAAGAGAATGAGAAGGTAAGCCACTGACTGGCAGAAATATTTGTCAAAGATGTATATGACAAAGGACTATTATTCAAAATATACAAAAAATCTCTTAAAACTCAACCATAGGAAAATGAACAATTCAATTTAAAAATGGGCAAAAGATCTGAGCTTTTACCTCAACAAACGAGATTTTCGGACAGTAAAAAACTTATGAAAAGATGCTCAACATCATATCTTTTTAGGGAATTGTAAATTACAAGAATGAGATGTCACTACACATCTCTTAGAATGGCTAAAATCCAAAGCACTGACAACATTGAATGGTAACAAGGATGTAGAGTAGTCACAGAAAGATAAGGAGGAAATTTAAATGTATATTTTTACATAAAAGAAGTCAATCTGATAAGACTACTGCAATATTGCAATTTATTCTTATATATATATATTTGGTCTTTTTCTGAGGTTCCTGGCTCACAGCTTCCCAAACCCTTGGAATCTCCTAAGTGTTAAGGGTGCTAAAGGTTATTTTTGGTGATGTTAATGAATGACTTTTGGAAAGAGCTTAGGCGTGGTGGCTGGTTGCCAGAGGAGTCAACCCCATGATTAGAGGTTTGGAACTTTCAGTCCCACCCCCCCGGACCTCTGTGGAGGGGAGAGGAGCTAGAGGTTGAATCAATTCCCACTGGTCAATGGTTTTATCAGTCAAGTTTTGCAATGAAGCCTCCATAAAAACACCAAGAGGTGGGGTTTGGAGAGCTTCTGGATTGGTCAGAAGTTCAAGTAACAGCCTGGATTTGTGACTGGAACTTGTAATCTGTAGCCTGTCAGTCAGAAGCACAGGTGACAGCCTGGGCTTGTGACTGGCTTCTGAGATGGGTGAGGGGCCCTTTAACCTTGGAATCGAATGCTATCTCTGGGTAGATAGTGTCAGCTTTGAGTTGAATTATGGTACCCCCAGCTGGTGTCCAAGAATTGCTTCATGGTGGAAATCCCCTCTTCCACATTGAAATGGGAATGTAGAAATTGTAGAGAGTTATACGACATGTGATTCCAAGCAAATGACATTCTGGAAAAGGCGAAACTATAGAGACAGCGATGTGGGGTCATGGAGAGCAATGGTCAAGAAAGAATTCTTGAGGCATTTTATGGTGCAAAAGGGTTTTTTTTTTTTTTTATTATAGCATGGAGGGAGACAGGACCCGTGGGCAGAAAGAGCTGCATTGCATTGTGAAGAGTGACTGATTATATACTTTTAGGTTTGGGGTGGGAGAGGGTAGAGATAACCTAAGTTTCTAAAGGGGTTTCTGCATGTTAAAGAAGAGTTAGAGGATCCTGGAGGTCTGGCTATTATTAAGATAAGGTTGGGGCGCCTGGGTGGCTCAGTCGTTAAGCGTCTGCCTTCGGCTCAGGTCATGATCCCAGGGTCCTGGGATCGAGTCCCACATCGGGCTCCCTGCTCGGCGGGAAGCCTGCTTCTCCCTCTCTCACTCCCCCTGCTTGTGTTCCCTCTCTCGCTGTGTATCTCTCTGTCAAATAAATAAATAAAATCTTTAAAAAAAAAAAAAAAAAGATAAGGTTGCCTTTAGTCTCTAGCAAAACAACATTAAGGCGGCCATGAGTTCCTTGGGGAATGTCACACTCTGCACGTCTCAGGTATTTATCACTGGGCTGCAAGTTGGAAGGAAATTTAACTTTGGCTACATTTCTCTTGCCTTTGTTCTCCTCATCAACAGTTAAAAAAAAATCAGTGATTGTCAGAGGTTCAAGGGGAGAGAAAGATGAATAGGTAGAGCACAAGGTATTTTTAGGGCTTGGAAACAATTCTGTACAGTAGTAGATACATGTTGATACTTTTGTCCAAACCCAGAGAATGTATCACACAAAGAGCAATCCTATTTTTTTTTTAAAGATTTATTTATTTATTTATTTGACACAGAGAGAGAGATAGCAAGAGCAGGAACACAAGCAGGGGGAGTGGGAGAGGGAGAAGCAGGCTTCCCGCCGGGCAGGGAGCCCGATGTGGGACTCGATCCCAGGACCCTGGGATCATGACCTGAGCCGAAGGCAGACGCTTAATGACTGAGCCACCCAGGCGCCCCAAGAGCAACCCTATTTTAAACTATGGACTTTGGTTAATAATGATAGGTCAGTGTTGATTCATTGATTGTAACTAATGCACCCCACTGGTGGGGGATGTTATTGGTGGAGAAGGAGAGAAGGGTGTATTTAAGAATTCTATGTGTTTTCTGCTCAATTTTGCTATGAACTTAACAGTGCTCTAAAAATAATATCTATTAATTTTAAAAAAGAAGATAAGCATACCAGAAACTAAAGACAAAACTGAAAATTGCAAGAAGCTCTAGTTCATTTGCAGTAAGCCTACTGAGCACATTTCAGGGCTGTTTCCCCAGCACTAGATGATATTTTCCTTTAAAACTATTATTATTATTAAAAACATATTTCCTTATAGGTACATGATGTATCACTTTACAGTTTGTATGGGGACTTTCTGCACATTATATTTATTCATTTTTCCTAAATCTGTCAAGTCTTCTCTTTATTGCACATGTGACAGTATTGAGGCTTAGAAAGTTAGGGTTTAACCCACAATTGCTAGTAGGACCCAAACCAAAGACATCTGTCTAACTCCAAAGACATCTGTCTAACTCCAAATCCAGTTTCTTCCAAAGGACTCAATATCCCTGGAGAAAACAGACTGACAGACTATTGGTGGTACAGATGTACCAAGAACACTGATTTCCAATACAGATACAGTTGATGAGGAGCACAAAGATGGCCAAAGCGCCCATTGAGGAGATGACATTTTAGCTGGAAAAGCCAAGAAGGAAATCCACGAAAAATAATGATTATTCCTTTTGCCATCTTTTTGTTTTCGTCCTCGGCATATTTCTATCCAACAGAACTTCTCTGTCGGTGTGTTTCTGCAGCATTGTAGTTTCCCATCTAGGCAGCATGGTGCAACAATGCCCTTCAAACGAGCCAGGTAAAGCGTATTAACAAGAAGAAGCAAATCACTTCCCAGATTCTAGGATTTGAGAAACAAAAAGTTGGTGTCCTTAGGGAGGCGGGCATGAAGTCATATGTGGTAATGTGTTCTTGAGATTGTGCCGGTTTCACTTATATAAAAGAGTATGAAGGTTTTCAGTAAGTCCCATAAATTAACCTATAATTAGTTGTGACACCTGTAGGAGGGGCTCAGTGCCTCTTGAAATACTCAGTAGGAAAGTATTTAACGATGTCTGCTGAAATCTATAAAACTGTTTTCAAAGCATTGCACATCTAACAAAATTATGACCACAAAATGGGTTAGATTTTATTAGGTGAACAGTTTTCTGTGTAATGAGAACTTGAGGACTGTATTTATGAAGTCAAACTATTTGTACAAAAAATAAAATAATTCAGGTAGCTGCCACTGTCATTCTAACCTGAGAATTGTGTGGTTACCTCTCCCACAGCTGCTTCCTTTTCTCAGCTGATGATCTTCCATAATTTTTCAATACTGTGTTATTAACTATAGTCACCAGGCTATACAATAGATTGCCAGAACTTATTCACGTATTCATCTTATAATTAAAAATGTGTACCCTTTGACCAACATCCTCCCATTCTGCCTTGCCCTTCCCACCCTTGGCAACCACCATTCTTCTTTCTGGTTCTGTGACTTGGACTTTTTTCGATTCCACATATATGTGACATTATGCAGTATTTGTCTTTCTGTGTCTGGCCATTACATTTAACATAATGCCCTCTAGGTTCATCCTTGCTATTGCAAAAGGCAGGATTTTCTCCTTTTTTTTTTTTTTTTTTTGGCTGAGTAACATTCAGTTGTATATAGTTAAAGTAATTAAAGTAGGAGGACATTGGACTGAAGTGGCTCTAAGGCCTTGGTAGCCTATGTAGTAAGCAAATCCAAGCTAAGCCAAAGTCAACGCACTCGAATCCGAGGAAGCGGGATGTGGGAAAAACTAATGGCCAACAGCCAACTAGGCTCTCCCAAACAAGGCGACTGCTTCAGGTAGGGCCGGCCGAGTAATTGTTTTGCTTCCGCATCTTCTGTGTAAAAGCCTTTCCTCCAGCTTCTGTCAGTGCTTCATACCATTTTAAGTTTGGTGCTGCCTGATTTGAATCAATGTTTACCCAAATAAATGTGTAAATTTTAGTGTGCCTCAATTTATCCTTTAACAGCGCACACAAAATTTTCTTTATTCCTCTGTCAACAGCCACTTAGGTTGTTTCCATATCTGGGCTACTGTGAATAAGGCTGCAGTGAACATGGGAGCACAGAAATCTCTTTGAGATCAGGATCTAATTTCCTTTAGATACATACCTAGCAGTGGGATTGCTGAAGCGCATGATAGTTTTATTTTTAATTTTTTTTGAGAAATTTTCATACTGTTTTCCATAATGGCTGTACTGATTTACAATCCCACCAACAATGTATAAAGGTTCTTTTCTCTCCACAACCTCGCCAAAACTTGTTACTTTTTGAATTTTTGATAATAGCCATCCTAACAGGTGTAAGCTGATATTGCATTGTGTTTTTGTTGCATTTTCCTAATGGTTAGTGATGTCAAGCATCTTTCTATGTGTCCGTTGGAACTTTATACATCTTCTTTGGAAAAATATCTATTGTTTCCTCTACCCATTCTTTAATCATTTTCTTAACTTTTGAGTTGTATGAGTTCCTTATATATTTTGGATACTAACCCCTTACCAGATACATGCTTTGCAAATATTTTCTCCAATTCTGTAGGTTGCCTTTTTATTTAGTTGATCATTTCTTTTGTTGTGCAAAAGCTTTCCAGTGTGACGTAGTCCCACTTGTTTAGTTCTGCACCTGTTGCTTGTGCTTTTGATGCCATATCCAGAAAGTCAGTCAAAGCCAAAGTCATGAGATTTTTCCCTTTGTTTTCTTCTAGGAGTTTTACAACTTCAGGTCTTATGTTTAAGTTAGTCGTTAATCCATTTCAAGTTGGTTTTTGTATACAGTATAAGATAAAGGTCCAATTTCATTCTCTTGCATGTGGATATCCAGTTTTCCCAATGCCGTTTATTGACAAGACTACCTTTCCTACTTTGTATTCCTGGCACCTTCCTTGAAGATTAGTTGACCATTTATGTGTGAGTTTATTTCTGGATTCTCTATTCTGTTCCATTGGTTTGTGTGTCCATTCTTAGCCACTACCATACTGCTTTGATTCCTATAGCTGTATAATATGATCTGAAATCAGTGTGAGTGGTGTCTCCAGCTTTGCTCTTCTTTCTCAAGACTTTCTCAATAGCTTTAGCTATGCAGGGTCTTTTGTGGTTCCAAATGAATTTTAGGATTATTTTTTCTATTTCTGTGAAAAATACCATTGGAATTTTGATAGAAATTGCATTCAATCTGTAGAACAGTTTAGGTACAATGGATGTTTTAACAATATTAATTCTTTCCAGCCTATGAACATGGGATATCTTCCCATTTATTTGTGTCTTCTACAATTTCTTTCATCAAGACTTTAACAAGAAACAAAGAAGGTCATTAAATAATGATAAAATGTTTCATCAAGAGGATATAACAATTGTGAACGTATATGCACCCAACATTGGAGCATCTAAATATATAAAGCAAATATTAATAGAACTGTTGGGAGAAATAGACAATAAAGCAATAATAGTAGGGAACTTCAACATCCCATTTTCAACAGAGGCTAAATCATCTGGACATAACATTAAAAAGGAAATATTGAATCTGAACTACTTTTAGGCCAGATGGATGAAGTGGAACAGAACAGTGCATCCAACAGCAACAGAATACAGAACATTCTCTAGGATAGATCTTTTGTTAGGCCTCACAGTAAATCTTAACAAATTTAAGGAAGTTGAAGTCATATCAATATTTTTTCCAATTACAAAGTTATGGAACTGGAAATCAGGAATAAGAGGACAACAGGAAGACTCACAAATATGTGGAAATTAAACAACACACTTCTAAAAAAAAAAAAACAAAACAACAAAACCCAACTGTCAAAGGAGAAATCAACAGGGAAATTAAAAAAAAAACAACAAAACACTTGAGACAAATGAAAATGGAGATACAATATACCAAAACTTACGGAATTGTGCTTTATGATGTGCATTCTTTTAGTGTATGTGTCTTATCAAATCTAAAGGGTAACTAGGGAGCTAAATGGGGCCATGCAAGGATACCCTTCTCTTATTAGGTTAGGTCTAAATCTTCTCACACAAAAGCAGGAGACATATGTTCTGCTTATTTTTCCTTAGGTCAAACTACAGAACTGAAATGCACTCGAGTTCTGTGAAGTCCCAGATACCAGCTCTGAGGAAGAAAAGAAGAAAGTCAGAGAAAGACCAAGAACATTTCAGAGAATGCCTGGTTCAGATTCAGTAAACCCTTTGAGCCAGGACTCCTCAGGCTACAGCTGAAGGACTCCAGGCTATGGCTGTAGCCCCATCACAAATTAACATCAGTGTTCACACATTTGGAATTATGGTAGGTGCTGTCACCCTCTTGGCATCTTCTTTTAAGCCTTTGCTAAGTTTATGAATACTTTTAATTCTGTTGTCTCCAAACATATAGGACTAATCCCTCCAATTCAACACATATCCAAGTCACTCAAATTACTACTATTTTGTGAAAGGTAGTTTAGGAATAGGGGATTGATGTGACCATCTGGAGTAGAGGCTCTGCCGCTCCCCGGGTATGAGAGTGTGGGTGAATCATTTATATCTCTCTACCTCTCTCATGCAATGGAGCTGCAACTTCACGACCATTGCTAAATTTAAATGTGATCATGTTTGGGTGCTAATCACTGGGAACACGGGTAATCAGTGATAGATTGGTTAACCTAATTTTCTGTGGTGAGTTATTTCAGTCTTTTATCTTAGTTACTATTTTCTCTGGCCTTTTTTCCCCCTGTTGTTCCCCTTTCAATTTTAGAGGATGTGTGTGGGGTGCATATGTTTATGTATACTACTTCAAGAAAGCTTTACATAGGCACAGGCAAGCCTCTGGACAAGGTCCCCTTACTCAGCCTACTCACCGACACAGCACATCATTTCTGCAGTGAATTTAGCTTTCAAAAGCCAGGAAGAGGTGAACAGATGAGAAAGACGTGACTTGGCAACCCTTGGAGGGGAAAGAAAAGCGCCTGAGGATAGTTAGTGCTTATGAATTTGGTATGATCCGGTTTTGACAATGTTCCCGTGGTCATTCGAAGGTATAATGATAGATAGGAATGTTCGGATCAAATGAATTATTTTCTTATGCTTTCAAGAGAAGAGTACAAACCATACTTAAAACAGTGTGTTCTGTCCTGGCTCTCACCATAATGAGGAACATAATCAGAATTATGAATATTTGCTTCTGTTAGAAGAACCTCCGTGTTTTTTAAAAACCATTTAAAAAAACATTTTTGCTGAAAAAATTTTAAATATATAACAATATTAAAATAATTTTAGAGTGAACCCCTTGAAACCCACCAGCTAGATTGTATCATTATATTTCACTATGCTAGTTCTTTCGTGTATCTGTCCATTAATCCATCTTTGATACAATTCAAAGTAAATGGCAGACATCAGCATCATTCTGTCTGAAAAACTCCACTGTGCGTATCGCAGTTAAGACTATACTACTATGCTACATGTTTACATTCTTTTACTTGGATGTCAAATTTGCAAACTATGACACGCATAAATCTTAAGTGTGTATTCACTGAGGTTTGACAAATGTATATATCTCTGAACCTAAACTCCTATATTCTGATCATTGATTATTTCACATGTGACTTGCTCTTCTTTCTAAGAAATACAGGATTTTTGGCCTTCCACCCCCAAAGAATAGCTCAGAACTATTCAAGAGATAGTAATTGAGTTATTTACCCAGTTATGGCACCTGAAATAAGCCTTGAAATAAATGGTAGTCTTAAGGCAGGCGAGAGATTTGTATGAGGAAGGAAGGGTAGCCAGAGGGGCCCAAGGCAGCACGAGAGGCCTTCCAGGAGGACAGGACACAGCGGTGGAAACAATTTGTAGGGATAGCTGATAGGAACCTGGCCCGGCTGGAGGGGGCAGTTCTAATAGGAGAGAGGACGAGTGGGCCACGTCGAGAGGCAATATGTCCAAACATGCACAATGACTCAGTTTCCAAACTACATGTAGTACCTACGTGTCTACATTAGAAGTAACTAAATTACACCAGAGAGCAGAAACTGAAGAGGAGAAAAGAACTCAATTTCGCTAATGAGCAGGGCACTTAGTATATAGATAAAAACAGGACAGAGAAAAAGCCCCATGTGATGAGAATTTTCAAAAATGTTAAAGGAACGGAATATAGACATTAAAAAAAACCCAACTATGTAAATACTGAGAAAAAGAACAAAAATATCCTGGGCAGTGAAGACATCAGTATCATGCTGAAACCGATGACAGAGCACAATGGTGAAAGCTACTGATTTTTGAGCTCTCCTTACACATCAGAGATTACTTAACTGCTTACATGTATCATTTTCTTAATCTTCACAATAAATTTAGGAGGTAAGTATTAGTCCCCATTTTACAGGTGAGTACATTGTAAATGAAAGAAGTCAATTGACTTGTTCAAAGACACATAGCTTATGTGAGAGCCCATGACTCGCATTCTGGTCCATGTGACTCAATGATCCACCCTCTTATAATTGCCTTATCTGAACTATGTATTATGTGGGCATTTGTCTTCAGCAAGGGGAATAGTCTTTAAGCACGGAAGAGCACAAATCCTACACTTGAAAGAGTTGAAGGGTGTATTTTCCCTAGCATAACCTAATCTCCCTGGCTCCTGATCTAAAGATCAGATGCACCCCCAGTTTGGTTAGGTCCTGTTCAGTAGTATACATGAAGGGTAACATCTCTGTGCATAAATCTACCATTCCATAGAGATGAAAAAACTGTGGTCTAGGGAGGATGAATATTTTATTTTTATATAAAGTACTTTTCCTGAATTTAGGAAGAAACAATATTATGTGATCTACCATCTAAATAATAGGTATTGCAAAATAATTGTAAACATAATGTATTGTCACATTGTTAAAAGTCCCTCATCACCTACATGCAACTCCAAGAATAGGAAAGGGGAAGGGATTTTCCCAAGATCCCACAGTGACTGGTTGGTTGATTTAGATCCAAAAAACAGGGCTTTTTATCCAAGTTTATGCGAGGTCAATTATTCCATAATGTATCCGTATGTCTTCTTGATCTCAAAGTAAAAACACAAGCAATGCTTCTACAGAATTTACTTTATTAACAAGCAAATCCAGGGAAATAGATATAAACTGAACTACCCAAGAGGCAGGCAGAGTAGAAGGCGTATCTTTATAAATTTAAAGACTCCATTAGAGAAAAATAGAAGTGAGAAAAGAAGTGGCTGGAAGTCAGCACACACACTGCACAAAATTCAGCATTTTCCTTGATGCTTTAGGTTGATCTTCCCACCACTTTTCCTGTAAAAGAGAAAGACAAATATATGCTCAGTGTAATATTGTTATTATTCATTACAAAGGTTGGAAGAAGTTTTGACTACACAGAGTCCCTGCAATCATTTGATTCTATAGGTATCCACATTTACGATTTGGCAGAGGTTAATTAAATGTACTCAGAGATGACATCTGGACAAATTACAGAAAACATGAATCTTACACAAATTTCAGATTTTTACCCAGGCTTGACCTCTTGGTTTCAACTGTTCATTCTCTGAGAGGAAATATGCATACAAACAGAAAAGGTTAAAGTGACCGGAGAGGTAATGGCAAAGGTACACTAGGGCCACAGTCCTCATAGAAGATGTAAGAGGTTGAACCAAATATTCCGGCATTTGGCACTTTATAGCAGGATATATATTCAGACTTTCTCAGTAATATGTGTCCATTAAATTAAATCTCTGTTTACCCTACTGCCTTTCTTCTCTGAGAAAGTTTGGTATTAATTAATCAGATACGTTACATAAGCAAGTAGGCACATATTAATTTATTAATTTCATTCTATGTGCCTGGTTCTGTTATTATAATAGGTAGTTATATAATCCCTGTGCTTAGGCATTTTGCAGTGAAGTTGAGCGAAATTAAGACATTCACAGAAAACTCTAATACCAGAAAATGGCGAGGAGTGAGAGACTTTTATCTGGCTTAAACAAGGGTTATAATTTCCTTGGTTTTAGGGCAATCAATTAGACTAAAAGATTGATTGAATAAATTTTTATTAATTATAAACTGATCCCTTGGGAAGGTCACAGTTTATTGGCTAAAATCTATAGCATCTGTTCTGTTCCTTATAAACGTGTAAATTCAATACACATGGGTCCTTGATGGAATCTTCCTAGTATACTATGTAAAGTTTGACTAGTCTGCATTCTAAAGGATAATCTTTTCCTCTATTCTTTGTTGAACGGCTCTTTTTCATCAAACTAAAAGAGGAATTAATAGAAATTTGTACCTTAGTAACATATAATTTGGTATAAAAGAAAATGTCTGAAAATAATTTGGATAAAATAATATTTTTATTGATGATAAATTTTCCCCAAACTTTTCATGTTTCTGATTTTGATGAGTATGATACTTACACCATTGCCTTACAGAAGGCACATTTATTGCCATATGTCTGGCCATCAGAGCCACAGTGGGGGTTAGATTCCCGCGTGCAGTAGACCTTGGGATCCTGGAACTCACCACAGTCAATCTACCAACGTAAGCACGATGACATTGACATTAGTGAATTCTAGTCTATGGATCTATCCCTCAGAACAGAAGCTTCAGACAGCAAGCTTAAACACACACACACACACACACACACACACACACGTGCGCTCCCGATGTAAAGCTTCCTGAAATAGAAAAATAGCTTTCCTTATCTGCTTAACCAGAATTTACTAAATGTAAATGAGACTCTTTCTCTGAGACACAGGAAACCCATTTCTGTAGTTATGGTATTCAGGAGTAAGTTAATGATGTAAGGTAGATGCTTACTTCTTATATAAGGAGTGAGGTAAATGCTATAGGTATGACTTTTTGCTCCAACACTTAATTATTCAGAGATTAGTTTTTCAACTTTAAATGCTGCTTGCTTGCTCTTTTCTTTCTGCCTTTCTTTCTCTTCCTTCTCTCCTTCCCTCCTCCCTCCCTCTTTCTTTTTCTTTCTTTCTTTCTTTCTTTCTTTCTTTCTTTCTTTCTTTCTTTCTTTCTTTCTTTCTTTCTTTCTTTCTTTTTCTTTCTTTCTTCTTTCTTTCTTTCTTTTGTCTCTCTCTCTCTCTTTCTTTCTTTGTATTAATTTAACTCTAATTGCAGTCTTTATGCCTTGCTATAAAGACGTGGATGATTCTTGCACGGAGTTCTCATATGTTATGTAATGGCTTGTTAGTTTTCCCTGTTGGCTGCTACATCCATTTACTATCTCTTGAAAACAATGGTCTAATGTCTTTATTATTAACTTACTCTGTCTTGGAGTCTATTTGTACGATTTGAACTTTTGTGCTTACTATAAAAACATAGTAATAGCTGCCTAAGCTGCTCTATTTAGAAGGGTTCTGAGGGTGCATCCAGCCTTGGTGAGAACACATACTATGACTGATTAGTAATTATCATCATGGGTTCTATAGAAGGGATGGTAGTACCTATGCACTAATATTTCTCCTTAGTTTTAGCGGTCTTTCAGAATAGTCTGGAGTTTTCAATTCAGTGTCAACTGAGTAAATATTTGGTGTGCAAATGGCATTTGAGTCATTTTATTCCAGAGTACAGGCAATATGTAATAGGTAAAACTGAACTCCTCCAAATGTCAGCTGTGTGGGCTGAAGTAACATTTAAACATGAACACAGGGACCATACTTTACTCCATCTTAGTTCCATTAAAACAACACTGTCTTATGTTTATTAATTGAGTCATAATATTTAAGCTACTCTTATATGGATTATGTGAGTTGAGTCTTACAATAACCCTGCCTGAGATATACGGCGAACGATGTTATATTATCTAGTTTACAGATGTGAATAGTGATCCTCAGGAAAATTACGTGGCTTACCAATGCCACACAAGCAGATGTCACTGAAACCAGTGCTTAAACATATTGCTTCTCCTTGCTGGTCTAGAATTTCCAACAACCTACTATGGCAGATTTCCAACACATCCTCACTGAGAGAAATAAAGATCAACTGTCACTATGCACCCTTGACCACACTTATAGTCATGACTTGGAGACTTCATGAAAATACCTTATTAGAGAAATGTTTGGGCATAGGTGAGATGAATTATTTGTTTAAGATATGAGTAAACCATTATATATTGATAAAGCCCTCTGATGGTTTGCATGGAGAAACACTCAGCAAAAGAATCACACTGCTGGGTTTAAAAATATTATCACATGTAACAGGTTTAAGGCACCTGAGACTATTAAATATAGATGTTTGTTGAGATTTGGCAGTTGTACTGTTGAGGTTGGGCAGTATGGTACTTATCAGAGATCTTAGGGCATGGCTTCGAGAAGATAGGCTTCTCATAGTCCCACCTAAAGTTCTACTTTTCCTGAAAGCTCTTAAAGATAACTCCATCCTCTCATACTACCTCCCAGACGGTAATCTTTCCTTTAGGTCTCCAAACAGAAAAAAGGCTGGAAAATCTTTGGGGTCTTATAAATCATAGGATAATTTTCTCAAAAGCTAATGTATTTTACACTTAAGTCATTGATGTACACATTTGCAGCTGTGTGCTTGAGTCAAGAAACTGTAAACACCAGAATCATCTCTGATATTTTCATTTATTCCACAAACAGCCAATGGGTAACTACTATTTGGAGGACACAGTGCTGAGCTCTGGTGATACAGAGAAGAATCAGTTATAAACAATATAAGCTCACCATCTCATCTGCATGAAGGAAGCAGAGAAAATATAGATAACTGGGACGCCTGGGTGGCTCAGTTAAGTGTCTGCTTTCAGCTCAGGTCATGATCCCAGATTCCTGGGATCAAGCCCGCGTTGGGCTCCCTGCTCAGCGGAGAGTCTGCTTCTCCCTCTGCCTGCTGCTCCCCCTGCTTGTGCCTTCTCTCTCTTTCTGACAAATAAATAAATAAAATCTTAAAAAAAAAAAAGACACAGATAACCATAGCATGATGTGCGATCAATGCCACAGTGGGCCAGGCACGGGCATTGTGGAAGCTGAAGACAGGGCATCTTGGTCAGAGATACATGTGTCTCTACAGCCAGGTCAGTGAGAAAAAGAAAAAACAAAGTCTCTTATATGAGAGAGACACCTCCTTAAGACACCTTTCCCTGGCAGTTGGCCCTCTGATCTTGCCATCCAGCCTCTTTTGTCCTTCAGAAAGTGATATGAAAGAGGCAGATGGGGAGGGTTCACTGTTGGGAGTGTCTAGACGCCACCCCCTCCCCAAGCCCACTTCTCCCCTTCCACTGCCCCCTGGGAATGACCTGGAAGAATACAAGATTTCAACAACGAAAACCCAAACAATCAAATGGCCTATGCACAGACTTCCTCAGAACATAGACACACTTCATGCTTTCGGATTGTCCTGGCCTCTAGTGATCCCTGAAGGGAGCCAAGGAATCCTGTTACAGAATTTGTTCTGCCACACACAATTAACTAGTTGTGTCATCTTGGACACATGCTTCATTCCGAGCACTGTTATGAGGATCAGAGGGGGTCAAGAGGAATTGTAGAAAGTCAGGGAGAATACTTGAAACAACCTTGGGCAAGGATGCGGAAAATAAGCTTCTGATGGCAGCCCTGCTTCAACTGTACCATCGGACTAGACGGCCTAGATCTTCAGTTGAGTGGGAGAAATAACAACTTCTGCCCAAGTGCTTCCTCTTTTATATCTAGAGGCTCCTCTTCACTCAGTGTGTGAGAAATTTTAGCATGGTGACTGAGGACAGAAAAAGACCACTCTCTGAGAGCCCCGGAGGACAGGGAAGGTGAACGATGCCTTTGCAGGGACACCCAGAAATCCCTTCTGGGAAGCAAAGAGCAAGGCAGGGGCATAGCAGGGCTGGGACTAGGAAGAGGCCAGGGCTCTCATAACTGGAGAAGTGGGCTGATTTCTGAATGTCACACCTTTTTTGCGCCTAACTGTCCTCTCCCCTTTTACTATACAGAAGTCAAAGCAGGTCTAGACTAAGGGGATGGTATGATTGTTTCTTCCTCCTTGAAAGTTTCCCCTATGAGGGATTTAGGAAACCCAAGAGAGCTGAAATTCTCCTCTCCCTGAATTGGTTAGAATCCCCTACTGCTCTGTCATGTTGGGTCACTGTCCTGTAGATGGAATCAGACAGACCTGGCTCTGAATTTTGCTTCTTTCACTGATTAGTTACACTACCTTGTGCAAAAATTTGACTGCTCTGAGATTAAGTTTCTTCATCTTTAACGGGGCTGATAATGCCTATCTTCTGGGGTTATCGTAGTGATAAATCCTTTGAAAACACTTGGTAAAGCTCCAAGTATGTGCAAGATTGCTACTATGAATATTAACAGTGTAAATTATATCATAATCTACAATTTTTGGAACCCATTATTTTTATCCTATTTTAGTGAATTTTTTGATGTTTTTTTTTAAATTGGTGTTGGATTTAATAAGCACCTCCATTTATTTCCTGAGTTCAGCTTCTGAAGACCATGTTTAGGCACTTGGGTGCCAGTGTTTAGTATCAGCCTGACCTCTTGTGGTTCTTCAAAGAACTGTACCTTCTAAAATATTCTGGAATAGAGGGACACTTTTAGTACCCAAATCAGTGTTTTTTGCTAACGGGCACTACCAAATCATTTAACTTGTCTGGAAAATGAGCTTGTATGGTTACTCAATCAACTAAAGAGTCAGGATCACTGATATTTTACTCTAGCATTTTAGTTCTACAAATAAAGCCAATGAAAATTTGCAAACACACACAATCACACCCATACACCTTAGAGTGTAGGACTTCATCTATTCTCCCCATCACTGAAAAATACTAGTTTAGGCACCCCTAAACTACTGTGTTCATTATAATACTTCTTTGCTTAAGAACTGAGGATAGTAAACACTAACATGTATTTATTTGCTCAGAAAATTATGCTGCTCAATACGAATTCACGTGCCCTGCAAAATGGCTTCCTGTTGCTGATCAGAAGTAGCGTGGAAGGGCTCAGTCAGTTGAGCGGTTGAGCGTCAGACTCTTGACTTCAGCTCAGGTCATGATCTCAGGGGTTTGAGATCGAGCCCCGCATTGGGCGCCCTGCTGGGTGTGGAGCCTGCTTAAGATTCACTCTCCCTTTCCTTGTACCCCTCCCGCCCCCCCCAAAAAGAAGCAGCATGGAGCCACAGATGGTCACTCAATGTGGAGTTGGGTGTCCTGAGATGGTGACTGCACAGCTTTACTGCTGTTGGTAACCTTGAGTGAGGTAGGTTCTCTTTCTGAAGCCCGAGTTTCCCTATCTCTAGTTAAAGTATAGACGCTGGTTAACACTGCCAAGTTATATTTAGGTGTCCTGTCAGTATGTTAATTAAAGTTAAAGCAAGCTAATTAGGAAAAATGAACAGCCCCAAACATATTTTAGGCATGGAGCATTGTTTTACTAACTATACTAAAATTTACCATGCTTTTATCTTAAAATGCTAACAAAAATAAATGTAGATATCTCAAAATTATTGTAAAAGAAAATGGTTGACATTTATTTTCAAGCAGTTTGTTATGTTAATTCCAATCTGGAATATTAATTTAAACAGCTCCCTAAGGATATGGTTCCCAAATACCCAGCCTGGTAAGGAAATAAGAAAAACAAAGACAAAGTAGTGAGTGGTTCTAAAAGCAAAATGTATTCTGTTCAAAAAACCATCCTTGTTTTGAGATTATGTCTTTCAAGCATTTTGGTATTATACTATAATTTCTTTAATGAAGGCTGATGATGGTAAATAGTAGTTTTATGTTTAATTATTATTATTAGATTTTTATTTTTATGTTATTTAATATTCCTACTTGGCAAATTAAAGAGTTGGCAGCTTATTAGTCACTTATATTTACAGGGAAAATTTTACAGGACTACGAATTCCCAAAGTGCAGGAACATGCTTTTTGTTTAGTTTGAACACTCTTTTTGAAAGAATGTGAAACTTTTACAAATCAATAATTTAAACTGCTCATTCTAATTTCCCCTCAGGTGCTCCATCATGGAGAGACTTCCTGGCATGAGAATATTGACTTTGGTGTTAAGAGTAAATGCTCTGCCTTTTGTCCTGGCTGGATCAGACTTGAGCAGGCATGCTCCCAAGGTTAGTTTCAATTTCTGCTTGTCGTTGGGACTGCCATCATCCTTCCAGACACACAGAAGAGAAACGTCACCTTTGTGCCATCTGAACGGTGGCTCCCTCCTGGCCCTTGATATTTGAGCGCAAAAGAGACAGCAGTCTTGGTCAGGCAGGCTTTGTTCATACGAATCCAGATACCTAAGGCCAGAACAGGGCTCTGGAGATGCTTGAATCTGTATTTTCATCTTAGAGATGTGGAAACAAAGGCAAAGAGAATGGAAGAGACACCGTTCGGATCACACAGCCAGCAAGGATTTGAACAAGGACTCATCTATACTGTCCTGAGGGTGTTTGAGTGCTCCAAAGTCAGTGCTTTCCAGCATCAGATAAATACCAAGAACCTAGGATCAAAACTCCTCAGCTGTGTGATTATTACTCAGTAAGCCTGGCATGGTGCCTGGGGATCTGCACATTGAGGAAGCATCCCCCAGGATCCTCAGGCAAGCAGACTCTAAGACTTGGGTCCGTCTATAGGAACAGAACCAGTAAATAGCAGATTTTCAATGAACCCTAGAAAGCACTAAAAATCCAATCTGGAATTCGAAGCCGAAAGAAGAAAAGCAACTTGTGGGTTAATGAGAAAACGGGTTAGATTCCATTTATTTTGAATCTCTGTGTAATGGCCTTATCATATTTTACTACCTAAAGGGATATGGAATGTTTGTCTGGATCTTATGTCCTTTCTCTGTTTGTTTTGATATTTAACATAGATTATGCTACCATATACATTTAAACATAAGGATAAATCAATTTTAAGGTGTATAATTACATATAGTAATACAAACACACGTGTGCATACACTAAGACACAACACACTGGCAGTTCATTCTAAGGTATCATCCATTATAAGATGCATCTCAATTTCTGAGATGCTAAAATTTGAAAAAAAAGTTTTATGCAAGTGGGAGGTATACTAGGGTTGGAAAATATTTTTTAGCTCCTTTGCCAACTCCAATCAGTTGGCAGTAGTGTCTGGGAATTTTTTTTTTTTTAAAGATTTTATTTATTTATTTGAGAGAGAGAATGAGACAGAGAGCATGAGAGGGAGGAGGGTCAGAGGGAGAAACAGCCTCCCTGCCGAGCAGGGAAGCCCAATGCGGGACTCGATCCCGGGACTCCAGGATCATGACCTGAGCTGAAGGCAGTCGCTTAACCAACTGAGCCACCCAGGCGCCCCATGTCTGGGAATTTTTGATGCCAAAAGTTCTTGAGCACAACGAGGCTAACCAAGAACCAAGGCCAAAGTCAAGTGAACACATTCAGTATAGACACAAGAGCAGGATTGGCAGAACAAACACCACTTATTTGTGTTGTCTTTTGGTAGAACAAGAGACTGGAAAAAAGGTGGTGGATTAATTTGGAAAAAAAAGAATCAGCCAAATAAAGAAGATAACTTGTGCCTATTCCAATTTTTAACCCCAATTGTATTTAATTTCGAGTGAATCTCTTTGTACATACTCAGTGCAACACACTTAACAAGCTTGCTCTCTAAGCAGAAAATAAAAGCCTCTGGCCTAATATCTCCTTTAGAAGCTGCTCATGATTGATCACTAAGTTATCCTTCTATAGTTTACCAAACGCTCCCACATAGTTTATGTAACTTAAATCTAATTCTATGAGGTGAATAATATTATTCCTTTTCTATAGTTGTGGAAATTACGGCTCAGAAAAGCTGAGTAACTTGCCCAAGATCACACAGTGAAATCAGAGACTAAGCATTAGCACGATGACAGATTCGTCCTATTTTTATTTACATTCATTTCACTTTAACAAAATCTGAGAATAGGCATTTAGGGTCTTTAAAACTGTAAACAGTATACTCAATGAGATATTGTAGTTAAAAAAAATGAGTTACTTCTGATTTCTGCATTTGGGCCGCATGTTCCTTGTTTCTGCTCTTTTACCCATAGGCAAACCTCTGTTTGGTTGGGGAATACCAGCCAAACGCCACCCAGGTCTGAAGAATAGGTAAAAAATATACACTGACCTGTCCTCCTTGACTGAAGACACCTGAAAAGAAAGCACAAAATCCAAACAATGTAGTCTTTGAATGTGCAAAAAGCAGGATTTGTGAAATTAGGACACCCTCAAGCTGGGAATGATACCTTTTCTTGATTCTTCGTCACCTGAATAAGTCATGGTATGGTAGTTTTATTGTTTACACCTGTTCATTTCTCAGGGCACAGCAGACACTTCAAAAATGATTTATATATATATATATAATGTACATGGACCATGATGGGTAATATTTCTTGGAGGTTTGGGGGGAAGTTAGAGGAAATAGTTTAAGGATCTGGAGATTCATGTGACAGTCCTGGTCGAGTCACGAATTTACTATGGGAATGACCTTGTCATCTCTGGCTTCAAGATAGAGAAGTTGGGTTGGAAAGTTTCCTCTCACTTTGACAGTCCAGGGTTCAGTGCATGCAGACCTCCCCAAAGCCTTTGTCCCAGGCAGCTGGGGAAGACACTACATTTGTTGTTTGTTCTTTGAGCCCCAAATTGCTCTTCTGCCCTTTATACTCAACCATCTTTGAAGACTTGGCCCAAATATAGACTCGTAAGGACAAACTCATTCTCTTTTTTTGTGACTTATTTCTCCTGCTACATCTTTCTAAATTCCTGAAAGAAGAAGAAAAGTCCATAAATACAGTCTTGCTTCTCTCTCTCTCCCTCCCTCCATCTTTAGGATTATGTATGTGATTTTAAGTTGTGGCTAATTAGCTCAGTGGTTTAAAATACTGATATATAGGGTGCCTGGGTGGCACAGATGGTTAAGTGTCTGCCTTTGGCTCAGGTCATGATCCTGGGGTCCTGGGATCGAGTCCCGCATCAGGGTCCCTGCTCTTCGGGGAGCCTGCTTCTCCCTCTGCCTCTGCCTCTCTCTCTCTCATGAATAAATAAATAAAATCTTAAAAAAACAAAAAAACGCTGATATCTTTCTTTTAAAATAAATAAAAAAAAAACTGATATAATAAAGGTCTTGGGTTGAATTCTGGTATGAGCTGTTGAATCTTGATCTGGCCATAACTGCAGAATTCCTAATGCCAACAACACTTCTCATGTGTAAGCCCAAGGGCACTTTGATGACAGAATTGCATGAGTGCAATCCTTCTCAAGTGCTGGCCTGCACTTGCAGGAGAACAGCTGGAAATACGTCAAGTGTATTCTCTATTCAAGGGGAAAGGAGAAACAAGGCTTTTGAATTTAAAAGGAAGTTAATGAACATCTGCTGTAGTGATTGCCCACCTTACTGCAGCCACGTGGCTGGTTATTACATGGGAGCTATGCTTGTGGTGAGCACAGCAGAACGTACATACTTGGTGAATCACTATGTTGTACACCTGAAACTAATGTAACCCTCCATGTCAACTATAGTTCAGTAAAAAAAAAAGGATTTCTCTGCTAAAAAACTACAAAAAAACAAACAAACAAACAAAAGCACAATTTCAACAACAACCAAAAAATAAAGATTCTTAGGACAATCGCTCTAAAATTCCATTCTATAAGATCAAATAGGACCTGGGGTGCCTGGGTGGCTCAGTCGGTTAAGCATCTCTTAGTTTTTTTTTTTTTTTTTAAAGATTTAATTTATTTATTTGAGAGAGAGAGAATGAGAGAGAGCACATGAGAGGGGGGAGGGTCAGAGGGAGAAGCAGACTCCCTGCCGAGCAGGGAGCCCGATGCGGGACTCGATCCCGGGACTCCAGGATCATGACCTGAGCTGAAGGCAGTCGCTTAACCAACTGAGCCACCCAGGCGCCCAAGCATCTCTTAGTTTTGGCTCAGGTCATGATCTCAGGGTCATGAGGCTGAGCCCCGCCTAGGGTTCCACACTCAGTGGGGAGTTTCCTTGAGACTCTCTCTCTCTCTGCCCAACCCTCCCCTCGGCCCACCTCGCCTCACACTCTCACATGCACTCTCTCTCTCAAATAAATAAATAAAATCTTAAAAAAAAAAATCTCTGATAGCAGCAAACTTCAACTACTTTTGTCACAAGTGCTGTATCAGACATGGAAGTTCCCAGGATGCAATCTCATTTCTGGCATTCTACAAATGAGAGAAGATCTCGAAATGCTGTGCTATTTCTCCAGGTGACACAGGTCATTAGTGAAAGAGGTGGGGCTAGGTGCTGGGTCTAGAGTCTCTAGCATGTGCTTTGTCCACTGCAACAGCGAAGAGTAGAATAATAAAGAAGGAAAGAAATAGGTACAGTGAAACTGTTCATTCATATGATCCTGTGATGAAAAATATCAGATTGAACTGTATTATCCTTTAAACAACCCGAATTGATAGAATGAATATATGACTCTTGCTCATTAAAGTGGCCAAAGATATTCCCTTGCTTGAGGAATTAATTCACCACCAGCATATACATTTTGGCATTTTAAGATTCCATAACTTTCCTGAAGCATTCTCCGAGTTGCCTTCTTCCTCCTTGTTTCAATTTGTTATTTAAATTCCAATTATAAGAATAATGAGGACAGGAAATCTTTCTTTTGTCTTGGAAGCCAAACTACTAGATACAACAATTACTCATCCTCCAGACTAGTTCTGTGGAACAAACATCTGTAATACCCAGAAGTCCTGGATTCAAATTCTAAATTCTACTTCCTCGTTACAAGTCCTTTGGCAATTTTAAGTTCTTTATGCTACAGTTTTTTTTTATATGTAGAGTATAAACATGAATACCTTGCCGTATGTATTGGAGATGATGTAGAAAAACCCTCAGTACATGCCTAGAATATAGTATATGCTCAACAAAACATTATTTTTATCATTACTATCACCATTCTCATCTCACAATCATTATCACCACTACAATGATCTCAGAATTGGCCTTTAATATCAAGATTGTTAGGATTTTGAAATATGGTAGATAAATACCCTTATTTCCAGTTCAGTATGAATACTGGATTTTAATTTTAAGAAAAAAGAAATGAACTCACCCGAGAAAATGCTGAAAAGAGCCAGAGAGAGGAGCAGAAAGACACTCAATATTCTCATGGTGCCAGTTAGCTCACTCAGATCAAGGCTCCTTTGTCTAGCTCAGCTTCTGTGTCAAGACACTTCCCAGGGTACTAAAACACACACTGAGACATATATATATATAGACATGATCAAGGGAGCTGGGATCTCCACCTACCTTATAAATCACCTTCTAAAACCATATGCAAATCTACACAATTTAGGCATTTATTGGGACCTCTTACCAACTCAAAGAAATGCTTTATGCTCTCCATCATTCTTAAAAATTAGAACAATTATGTGAGTCGCACCTTAGATCTTATTAATTGAGGATGTCATTTTCTACCTGTAGTTTATGTTTTCCTAACAACCAATACATCCTCCCTACTCTTCCCTCTAAGGTTTTGCTACATTAAAGGGATGATTCACTGGTGGAGCCTGCTTAATGTCTAGGTCTCTTTCAGACAGGTCCTGCATGTATGTGGTCCAGATGAGTAACCACAGGGGAATGGAATCTAGGGTGTAACTTGGATTTTCAAAGTCCATGTCATCCAAGATGTACCCCAAAGAAATAGGTATTCTACATTGTCACCAGAACTGTGTTAGCAAAAGCATTTTCTGGGGAGGAATCAGCCTGTTAATTTTAAAAATCATTACTATAGTCAGATGCCAGTGATTTTCAATTCTTTTTTTTAAATTTATTTATTTTTATTATGTTCAGTTAGCCAACATATAGTATGTCATATGTGATTTTCAATTCTGAAGTCAAAATGAAGAAGGGAGTCAATGTATTTTTTATTTATAAAAATTATTTTTATCCATTCATTAATTGATGGTGTTGTATGGAAGTATTGAATCACTGTATTGTTCACCTAAAACTAATATTACACTGTATGTTAACTAATTGGAGCTTAAATAAAAAGTTAAAAAATTATTTTTAAAAGTTACTGAATTAAGGAATATTTAAAATAAGTAATATGAACTATTTCCCTTTTCTCTGTAAAGTAAAAAAAAATAGTCATAATAAAACTTTTTGTTTTAGCTCCTTGAAAATATACTGTTCATACACATAGATGAATCCCATTAACTATTATGGTCAAGTCATTTGCAAGAGAGATCAAAGAGTGGGATGTCCATAGCTTTCTTTGTGGGAACAACAACAAAAATAAACAATGGTTATAGTGATAATGAGAAAGTCTGTCTCAAATCACAAACAGCTACTTAAAATACCATGAAGAAAAACGGAGCACTTTAAAGTGTTGGAAGAACATGCAAAATGTGTCCAGTTTAAACATTCCTATGTGGAACATAAAAAAACAAAACAAATGAATAAACATATAAACAAAAAGCAGAATCAGGCTTATAAATACAGAGAACAAATTGATGGCTGCCAGTGGGAAGGGGGGTGAGGAGTTGAACAGAATGGGTGAAGGAGAGTGGGAGATACAGACTTCCAGTTATGGATGAGTAAGTCACGGGAATAAAAGGCACAGCAGAGGGAACACTGTCAATGACATTGTAACAGCAGTGTGTGGTGACAGACACTGGTGGTGAGTATGGGGTCAGGTATAGAGAAGCCAAGTCACCGTTTTGCACACCTGAAACTAAGTAACACTGTATGTCGACTGGAGTCAAACAAAAAAAATTAAAAGATTAAAAAAATAAACACAAGTGATTAGTGTGTTTTATGTATAAATAACTCAGAAATTCTACTTCTAAACAATGGGCTTCCTTTTCCAATAATCACATTGAGAAAATATATACGTAGTTCAGATATTGTTCATTTTATTTCAGGATATTTCTTTTCTTTTTGGAAATTGACATATTAATTTGATTCATCTCAGAATTTAGGATGTATTTTCAGTCTTTGGAAATGGCAACTATATTGCATTGAATTTGGTAATCAAATAAAATATTGCTGTTTAATAAAAAATGAAGCATGACTGTAATAAAAATAAGAATTATTTTCTTTTATTTGCTTTTCTGACAGTTTTAAAAGATGTGAACTTGAAGGGTAGAGGAGATGGGGGGATGAGGGGTACAGGTAGGAAAGAGAGGAAAGGAGTAAGAAGGAAAAGCACCTGCTTGGTTTTCATTCTAAGGAGTGTGGTGTAACACACACGTAGACACATACATGCTCACATATACATAATCTTGAAGTCCTTTGCAGAAGGTCGTGGGTCAGATGTCAAGCACTAAAAGTTTCAAAGACCACTAAAGAACAACCTTAACAATTGTCTTTAAATTTTTCTTGAATCTTTATGGGAAGAAATTTTGTGGCTTCCAAATATTCTTACCAATTAATATGTGCTCAGAAAATGTTTGATATATAACTGAGATTGAATTATCTTCAATCGGCAAGACAAATGTATTCTGCTATTATTGTGACATGAAGAAAAAAATAATAAAAATAAAATTTCATTCTTTGACACAGAAATCTTAGCTTATATAAAATTGAATCCACTCTACTCAGTATATTAGGTCCAAACCTCATTAATGTTTTATCAGAAGAAAATAAAAAATAGATTTTATAATTAATTGTGATCTTTAAGGACATTTACCTCAATCTCCCACTCAATACAAATCAAACTAATGTTCTCCCAAGAGAAGTACATAGTACTTTTATATTTACTGGTTCTGTGATGGATAGGAAAGAGATAGAGTTTGATTCCAGATAGACTCGGAATGCACATTCTACTTCTGCCATGAACTGTATGATTTGAGGGATGTTAATTAACCTTTCTGAATCTTAATTTTTTTTTTTTTTTTGTCAGAGAGAGAGGGAGAGCACAAGGAGGGGGAGTGGCAGGCAGAGATAGAAGCAGGCAGAAGGAGAAACAGGCTCCCCTCTGAGCAAGGAGCCCGATGTGGGACTCCATCCCAGGACCCTGGGATCATGACCTGAGCCGAAGGCAGATGCTAAAACAACTGAGCCACCCAGGTGTCCCTGAATCTTAATATTCTTTTTTTTTTTTAAAGATTTTATTTATTTATTTGAGAGAGAGAGAATGAGAGAGAGCACATGAGAGGGGGGAGGGTCAGAGGGAGAAGCAGGCTCCTCGCTGAGCAGGGAGCCCGATGTGGGACTCGATCCAGGGACTCCAGGATCATGACCTGAGCCGAAGGCAGTCGCTTAACCAACTGAGCCACCCAGGTGCCCGAATCTTAATATTCTTAATAAGATGGCTTTCTGGGTTCTTTTCCCGCATCTTATACTTATTTCTTTCACTTTCTTGGCTCAGAAACAACTTTAGTGTTTTGTCAAAAATTTGCATTCAGTCTCAAAATTGTTTAGGCTTGAGTCTGTCATCATATTAGTGATCCCTTTCAACCTTGTGTCAACTACAAATCTAGTAAATGTCCTCTTGATCATCATCAATATCATTGACAAGTGTTGAACAAAACAGCATTGAAGATATTTCACCAACTTATGTCCAAGACTACTCTATTTAAATAAATGTTCATGTTTTGGGCATGGTAGCAATTTCTCACCCTTATGAAATACAGTGAGGCACACTGGGCATGACTTGCTTTTAAAGAATCTATGTACATTCCTGGTCATCCTCACCTTCTTTCCTAAATGCTCATGTTATCGTATTTCCTGCTCCTCCCGTCATAGATTCGGCACCCCTTTCAAAATAAGTTCTTCATGGTTTCTCATTTATTTGCATTATGCTTGTATTTTCCTAACTTAAGTCATGATGTTGCTTTTGCCTGGGATGTTCTTTTCTCTAATTGCTACATGTCTAAATTCTACATATCATACAATGAGAAGTCCAAGTTATAATCTCTTAACAGAACATTTCTTTCTCTCTCTCTCTCTTTCTTTCTTCTCTTCTTTCTTTCTTTCTTTCTTTCTTTCTTTCTTTCTTTCTTTCTTTCTTTCTTTCTTTCTTTCTTTCTTTCTTTCTTTCTTTCTTCTGTCTCTTTCTTTCTTTCCTTCTTTTTTTAGAGGGAGAGAGCACAAGCAGGGAGGGGTAGAGGGAGAAGAAGAGAGAGAATTCCAAGCAGGCTCTAAGCTCAGCACGGAGCCTGACATGGGGCTGGATCTCATGACCCTGAGATCATGACCTGAGCCAAAATCGAGAGTCAGGCTCACAGACCTGAGCCACCCAGATGCCCCTCACAGAACATTTCTTAATCCTCTAAGGTAGACATCCTAAACTGGTAGCATGAAGATTGACTCTGACTTATTGATGTATTTTATTTGTATTTTTTAATCTGTATTTTAATGGTTTAAAAAATTTAAATTAGTCCACAACTTTTAAAATATGAATATCTAACAAAATGTTAAATACAAGATTTCTGGAACTTTTGGGGCCCTTCATTGCCAGGGTGAGAGTCAGCTGAAGTTTAGGGGTAACTGCTTCATTTGCACCTGTCATTGGCTCACTCATTTGCCTTACTTGTTGCTGGCCCTAGAAGGCTTTTGAGTTTGAGAATCGTGTCCTTTGACTGTAATACTACCTATTCTTCTGAATTCTCTTGAATCTGTTCTTTTCTTGTGAAACTGTTCTACTTTGTAAAATTATGCCCATCTGACATCTCCTCTATTTGTCTAGATGTTCCTTGTGAACAGAATCTGTATCTTATTAGTCTTTTATCCTCCAAATCTTTGTCTTATATTTAGCAGTTACTCCGCATTTATTCAAAATACATATGAGATTTTTAAAAAATTAGCATTATATATTCATCGGAGATCATTAGTTACTTGTAGCCAACATTTTTCAAAATCTATCCTCTTCCTTCTTTTACACACGTAGATATTAGCTGTCTAGTTTACTATCATTTCTTTCACTTCTTTGATTTCCTCTAGATATAGTTCAACAGGACTGTAAACCTCATTTATAAACCCCTATATATTTAACTGCTTCCTAGTAAGATAGAGGGACTACATCCTAATACTCACTGACTCTCATGCAAGAGTGCATAGACTGCCAATCACATAACTGGGAGTCAGATTTTGTAACCTGCTGATCCTTGAGCGGCAATTGTCTCTCTATTCAATTCGTATAACCTTCTCTAGTCACGGCTTTTGCTCCACCATCCACACTCCCTTCATATCCCGTTTCATTATGACCAAGGCTATTATGTTTTTTTATATTACTTTAGCTCCAGTAGAAATCAAACTAAGTCATCAAGTACACTTTTGGAAGTTAACTGATGTTATGAATCTTAATATAGTATTAGGAAAATTTCTATTTCATTCAAAGATTTCTGTCTTCCTGATTTTCTTTCTTTTTTATGTTTTCGTATATTTCTTCATGTATTCACTTTTACGGTTGAATTTTGCATGTTTTTCATATTAAGCCTCCTCAAATGTCTTATTTTTAAACTTAAGCATTATAGCTCCACATCAATTTGGATAAGGTTCAAGAAGAGATTACCACAGGATAAACTTAGGAACGCTATGAAAGGGTGACACTATTCCTTAGGCATCCTAAAAAAAGGTCAGGGTCACCTTGTTTCCTTCTTTGACAAAGTAACTAGACTGGTAGATGTGGGTATAGAGTAGATGCAGTGGACTGAACAGTGGCAAGGCGTGGGACAGTCCCTCGGAGTGTAATTGTGAAGGGACAGAGAATTAGGAGCAGACTCCTTTAACTGGTTCAACAACCAAACAAAAAGATGCTGATGGATGAATTAACACACCTGGGAAGAATAGATTACTGTCCCAGTAAGTGCTTTCGTAACTGACTTCAATGAAGGTGTAGAAAGCATGCTTTAAATATGAAGTTATCTATTATCCTCCCCTTTTGTGGTTCATTTCCTTGACATACAGAGAACGTTTCGTCTTGTTCATTTTGGCTGGTCATCACTGCATCACCTTCACTGATTGTATCAAATTCATCAGTTAAACTGTTCAAGGTGTCAGGGCTGGAGATCACCCCTGTGGTCATTCATCTCTTTCTTCTTAGAACTTCTATAAACTGTTCCACAGAAAATGGTACTGGATTGCTATGTTATATTATTGACTGATGAGTCTTGTTCTGTAGTTTTATCTACAACACGAGATTATGATTTGAAAGAAAGACAGGGGTTTATCTTATTCTCTTTTAAATTCTCCTACTGATATTTTTTGAATGAAAAAGTACAAACGGTTTTCATCTTCACTTACATTCTTTACTTATTAATCTTTTGGTTCTTTTATCTAAATGGCCTCCTAATCTTCTCTGTCACTCTTTGAAGCTGAGGTTCCTCAATGGTTTCTATTGCGTTATTCCTGTATTCTAGGAGTTTATAGTTTAGCAAGTAAGATACATACAATACAATTCAAGTATCATGTAGTAACATTCTAGAAAATACCTTGTTTCTGAAGTGCCATGAATGCATAAAGATCTGACTAATTTTTCTAAGATAGTATCATCAGAGAAGGGCTCATTAAAAAAAAAAAGATACACTTGCACAACCATGAGTCTTGAAGGATAATTAAGAGTTCTGTGGCAAAGTAAGACTGGGTGGCGGGGGGGATGTTGAGAAGAAGAGGAGGACACAGGGGGAGGTACAACTGAACTAAAACCCAGGCAAATAGACACAAGTGTGGGAAGACTATTGACTATATGAACACCAAATAGCTCTGCAGGCTGAAACACGGGCTACCTGATCAAGATGGTTGAAGAGCCCTGAAAACGGGCCAGGACCAAGTAGTTCCTGAAATGTCATGGTGTTTTCAGAGCGTGCAGTGGCCCAAGGTGATTTAGAGCTAGCTCTGAATCAGACCGTAATAAAAATTCTTGCACACTGACTTTTCCTACCACCCTAAATTGAAATTCATTCACCCTCTGGAAAACAAGCTAGGGTGAATTGCACATTGGTAACAATGGAAAAAGAGAAATAGTTTCAGCCCGACTAAATGTCTGGCTGTGCCTGCTCCTTTTGAAGCTTAATTACAACCATCAGAAGAAGCTTCTTAAATGTTTGCTAACAGTACAATATGAGGGGAAAGTTCGCCAAAGTCTTAAAAGCAGTGTTGCCTGGGTCAGGTGATTTAGTTCAAACAAATCATTATTTGGTTTGCCCTAAATGGGGGGGTGGGGTGGGGTGGGGGTGGGAAGCCTCTGCAAGATTTTTATTTCTAAGTTCTACAATCCCATTATTTCTGCTATCTGTGTTCTCTCCCAAGACTATCAACTGGGGGCAGGGGCAGCTACCCTAGGGAAAAATAAGTGGGAGTGCCTCCCCATTGCTTAATAAAGCTTAGCCAATAAAATTAAAGAGCTTTTAGCTCAGGATGCAAGGTTCTTCTGTGATCTGGCATATCTTCTGTCTCAATTTCATCTCCCAGTGTCTTTGTCAAATAGCAGAGGCTCAAACCACTAAAATCCTCAGTAATCTTCATTTTTCTCTTCCTATACTTTGCCCACTAATATTTTCTTTGCCTAAAACACATTGTTGCTACCTCTGCCTATCACAATCTGACTCAACTTTCTTGACTAAGCTAAGGTAAAGCCTATTCTAAAATGTTTTCCGCAGTTGCCCAGGAAGGAATCAGTCTTTCTCTTCTAACTTATATTAAAATAGAAGCATTTCATTTATAATAAAAAGCATTTTACCTTTCATGGCCTATAGCACGTGGTATAAGTCTTTACCTTATAGAAGTTATTCATTATTACTTAAGATACTATATAGCTTTTGAGAGTAGAGATTTATTTGACATATGCCAGTCAAAAATAGTAGGAACTATAAATAAGAGTTTAATAATAGTAAAAAAAATTAGGAGAAGCTAAATAACTATGTTGGGTAGAAGAATCAATGTTTGTATGATTCAATTTTCAAAAGCTAGATTTATTGTATTTGGTTACATTGCATATAGAGGGCTATGTGTTTGACTTGGGCTTGATGCCTGAGTATAAGAGAAATAATCCTGTATCTATCAGACAGTACAACCCAGAAACTCCCTTATCCTCATATCCTTGATGCAGGTAAATTTTGCACCATGCCTTTTATTACAAATTGTTTTCTGTAAGGTAATGATATAACACATTACCTCTATGTAAATAATTTACACAAGAGGAGGTGCTTCTCAACTGTGTAATGTCCTGGTGACTGTCTGTTTCCAGACAGCTTTTCTCCAAGCAGTGATGAAGAGACCCAGTCTCCTTTCAATTTGGGCTTCCACATGTGGCTTAAATTTGCTATGCTCATTTGCATCAAGGTGGTAGAAAGAAGACAAATACTGTGGGGCACCTGGATGGCTCCGTTGGTTAAGCGTCTGACTCTTGATTTCAGCTCAGTTCATAATCTCTGGTCGTGAGATGGAGCCCCAGGTCAGTCTCCATGCTCAGCACAGAGTCTGCTTGAGATTCTCTCTCCCTCTCCCTCTGCCCTGCCTGCTCATGCTGTCTCTCTCTCTCTCTAAAATAGATAAACACAGTCTTTAAAAAAAAAAAAGAAAAATATAGTGAAGAGTTCACACATGATTCTTCACCAACTTGGCTTAAAAGTGAAATGTCACACACCATTGGTGAGAACTAGTCACATGATCACACTTACATGCAACAAGGGTGGAAAAACCAATTTCCTTGTTGGGCTTTCACTTCCTAGCAATGATTCTATATTCTATTGGTGGGATATGAATTTTGTAGATAACTTGTCCCCCTGGCTCCGAGATAACCATGCACACTCCTCTTCCCAATCTTAAGACATACACACTTGACTTCTCACGAGAGACAATCCAAAATGCTATCCAGTCATTGCAACCAGCAAAAAGTCCTGATTTCTGAGAGTAGCTTTTTATGGCGACCCATATTGTAGGGAATGCTGCCAGTCCCTATTTCCTCTCCTATACTAATACATAATGGAGGAGTTTGCACAGGGTCACCACAATTCAGGCTCCCATTTGGAAAACAAGAGCAATGAGATACACAAGCCCATCACTGGAACGCAGCACTGACAAAATCTGCTTCCCTGGGCTTAGTGAAGTCTCCTGCTCTGGTAATGGGGCTCATTCTTTGATAATACTCTGATTTTATTACCTAGAGAATGTCCTTTTCCCCAGTTCTTTGCAGTTTCTGGCTTTGCCCTCTGATAGGATCTTATTTCCCTTTCTTCTTTCAAGGACCAATCTAAGAGTTTGGAAACACATTTAACCCTGGGGCTACACTACTTTCAAATTACTTCATGGTCCAGTTCAGGGGCTTAAAGTTTATTTAAGGTAAGTGGTTTTTTATCTTGGCTTCTAGTTTCTCTGGCAATTCCACTTGAAAAAAAAGAAAAAAGAAGAAAAAAATAGTTTCTCCAGCAATACAAATCCTCAAAATTTAGAAGTTTCCTGAACTATTTCTTTTACTTGTTTCGATTTTGGGGACTACATTCAGAATCCTTTCCTATTGCTGTAATTCTAAGGCCTACCTTAAGTCTTTTCTTTCTTGATCTCCATTCTCTAGCTCTACATTTAAGGATGGAATTTGTGGCCATCTGAAATAATGAGCGTAGGTGGGAAAGTAACATCTTTAATATGATCTTGGCAACAAACCTGAATGACTTTTTTCAATGGAGAAAATGCACGTGACTTTCGTTACTAATGGGTTTTTTTCAGTCTGTTTCTTACCTTGAGAGGTGAAGGCAAAAAGCTTTTTACTTTCCTCAGAAGCCTCACATATCTAGGTGTTCTCTATGTTCCCTTTAATTTCTACTAGTAAGCCTCCAAATACTTTTTTCAACTCACGTCTTTTTCATCATATGTTAAAATAAGAAAACAAAAACCAGGGGGCTCCTGGGTGGCTCAGTTAGTTAAGCATCCAACTCTTGGTTTCAATTAGGATCATGATCTCAGGGTCATGAGATCCAGCCCCGCATGGGTCTCTGTGCTCAGCATGGGTCTACTTGAGATTCTCTCTCTCCCTCTCCTTCTGCCCCTTCCCCTGCCCACAGTCTCTCTCTCTCTCTCTCTCAAATAAAATAAATAAATAAAATCTTAAACAAAAAAAAAAAAAAGAAAAACTGGAATATACTCTCACTGTGACTCCTTCCAATCTTTTCCCCCAGAATGACAGGCTCAGGAGGCATCTGGGGTAGCTCTTGCTTCATCACAGTGTGACAGTTGTAAAACCCAGTCTCAAAGCTGTTCACACTCTTCCCATCAAACAATAAGGTCCATAGTCCATCTCCTTCAACCTGGGCAGGTTTGGGATTTTGCCGGTCAGTGGAGTATGCCAGAATTAAGGCTGTGTAAGCTCTGAGGGTAGGTCATATAAGTCTCCACAGTGTGCACCTGGCTGTCTTGGAATGCCTGCTCTTAGGATGTTCCTTCTTGGTGCGCACGTTCAATAGATTTGAAGTGTGCCTTTTGTTCAATAAAGTGTTAGGCAAAATGATGCATAAAGAACCCAAAACATTTTTGAAGAAATTAAACAAGCCTAGACTGAAAGAGACAGTAAGAAATGAAGAGGCCACGTTTTGAGCAATATGATACAAAACATCTATGGACAGGAGGTAGGCTCAGAAAACCACTCAGCTGTAAACACAGGCCATGTTTTATGGGGTGTGTGTTTTTGATGGGGGCAGGGGAAGGTAACTCAGAGCGAATAACCAAGCGACCAGAGGACAGGACTGAAAACAATTACTCCCAGATAGCAGTGTGGGGCCTTTATCAAAAACTAGCAACTTGTGCCTGATTCCTGGAGATCTATAATGAAGGAAATGGCATGATAAAAAGTGTATTTAGACTGAATTATTCTGGCTGAACATATCATGCTGGCATGTAATGCTGAATGTTGAATGCATACTGAAAGAGTGGAAGCAAGGGTGGTAATTATTGTAATAATTCAAGTGAAATAAGACAGGGGCCACACTGGGAAATTAACAGGGAGGTGATGAAAAGTGGTTTGCTTTGGGGTGTATTTTGAAGATGGAGCCAAAAGACTTTGCGGATGGATCAGATGCTGGGTGTGAGAAAAAGAGTGTGGTCAGGATGATTATAAGGTTTTTGGCTTAACGACTGGGGAAACTGGAGTTACCATTTTACGAGCTGGTGAGCAATGAGGAAGAAACAATTATGGAGGGAAAGAATGTCAGGAGATCTGTGTGGGACACCATAATTTTGAGATTCTGATTAGATACTCAAGTAAAAGTGTTGAGTGCGCTGTTGTATACAAGACTCTGGATTTCGGGGAAGAAGTACAGATTGGAGGTACAAATCTGGTAGTGGGGGAGATCACTAAGAGAAGAAGTATGGGTAAAATCCAGAATGGGCCCAAAGGCTGAAAATCTGCAATTGCCACACAAAGAAGGGGACTCACAGAAGTTGAGATGGAGCATCTTGGAAGTGTGATGGGGGAAAGATGTACTTTTTAGAGGAGGGAGTGTTTAATCACTTGAAATGCTATTGATGTGTACACTGAAGTAAGGATTAATTATAATGGAATGTTATTCAGTCTTAAAAAAGAAGGAAATCCTGCCATTTTCAACAACACGTTATTGCTATCATTCTTCATATTGGTCATTCATGTCTTCTCTCTTTTTGTTTTCAGTCAGGTGGACTAGAGTTTTACCAGTTTTATTAATCTTCTCAAAGAACTAGCTTTTGGTTTTGCTGATTTTTCTGTACTGATTTTTTTTTTGCTTCATTATCTTCTACTTTGATATTTATGATTTCCTTTGTTATACTTATTTTTTATTTATTTTCTCTTATTTTTCTAGTTTCTCAAAGTGGAATTTGAAGTCATTGACTTGAGATCTTCTTTCTTTCAATAAAAGAAGGAAATTTTCAGGATTGGGTAGAGGGTTCTACCACAGTAATGAGAGAGAGTAGAGTCTGCAGGTTGGTGGTGGGAGGCTAGCACGGTCTCTCAGGATTGCTTCTACTTTCTCAAGGAGGAAGTTTCTGAGAGTGGGGATGTTGAACAAGACGCACGAAGTGCTGTCTGACTTGAATTCAGCTTTGCTTAACTTTGACCTTAATGATCTGCACTTTATTTCCTTTTTCCATCGATGGTTATAGTTTTGACATACTTTGTGTTTTTCAATTTTTGTTAAATCTTTATATTGCTTTTGTAATGTGACTTTTTAACAGTTTTCATCTTTTTTTGTACAAGGAGAGATTCCAGTATTATGTTTATTGTAATGATTGCTATTTTAATTATTTCTGTTATCTCAACTATTTGTGTTTTGAAAAAAATCAGATTTGGTGCTCTGGTTGTCACAGCTGAATGATTTGAGTTTGAATATTTTAGACAGGAGTTGTAGCTCAGACCTAACACCACATTTCAGAACACAAGAATACTTGTGAAAATGTGAGAAAAGTAGAACAGCTGCTATTTTGTCTCTTTCTCCATAAAAAAAGGTATTCTTATGCACTCACCTTTCTTTATGTATGTCATTTGAAAAAAAGCACAAAAAAATCAAAACCACAAGAAACAACAAGTGCTGGTGAGGATGTGGAGAAAAAGGAACCCTTTGTGCACTGTTGGTGGGAATGCAGACTGGTGCAGCCACTGTGGAAAACAATACGGAATTTCCTCAAAAAAATTGAAAATAGAATCACCCTATGATCCAATAATCATACTAATGGGTATTCATTCCCAAAATACAAAAACACTAATTCAAAAGAATACATGCAACCCTATGTTTATTGTAGCATTATTTACAATATCCAAACTATGGAAGCAGCCCAAGTGTCCATCAATAGATGAATGGTTAAAGAAGATATGGTATATACTTACAATGAATATTATTCAGCCATAAAAAATGAAATCTTCCATTTGCAACAACACGGATGGAGCTAGAGAGTATACTGCTAAGCAAAATAAGTCAGACAGAGAAAAACAAATACCATGTTTCACTTGTATGTGGTATTTAAGAAACAAAACAAATAAGCAAAGAAAAAAGAGACAAACCAAGAAAGACTATTTATTTATTTATTATTTTTTATTATGTTCAATTAGCCAACATATAGTACATCAAGTTTTTGATGTAGTGTTCAACGATTCATTAGTTGTGTATAACACCCAGTGCTCATCACCACACATGCCCTCCTTAATACCCATCAGCTGGTTACCCCATCCCCCAACCCCTCCCTTCTATAACCCTCAGTTTGGTTCCCAGAGTCCAGAGTCTCTCATGGTTTGTCTCCCTCTCTGATTTCTTGCCATTCAGTTTTCCCTCCCTTCCCCTACGTCCTCTGTACTATTCCTTATGTTCCACATATGAGTAAAACCATATGATAACTAAGAAACAGACTCTTAACTAAAGACAACAAGCTGATGGTTACTAGAGGTCAGGTGGGTGGGGGATGGGTGAAATAGGTGATGGGGATTAAAGAGTATACTTACCACGATGAAAAAAAAATTAAATTAAAAAAGCCATTCGTCGGGTTGTCTCATTTTGAATCTCACAGTTCTGTGAGGTACTTATCAACAGGTGAAGTACTATCTCATTTTACATGTGCTACAACCATGTGCAATTGTAAATAGCTTAATAATGGATATAAAACACCTAGTATTTCCTAGAAACAGCCCAAAGGGCACTACACTGACACAATATCAGCTTGCATAGAATTCTTATGTGGAAGACAAGATAGGTAGTCCCTCAACAAATGTGTTAAGAAAGTGTAGTAGATGCTCCTGTGAAGGGTATCATGACTTCCCCCCTCCTACTCAGGAGTTATTCTGTAAGAATGAACTCTTCCGAGCTTCACTGAAAATAAGATGCAAAATTTCTGCTTGACTCATTAGGACGCAACCCTGCAATAGGGGACATTTCCTCTCCTAAAACTTAGTCACGATGCTAACAATCGTAATTTCCCTTGGAATGTTGATGTAGGAGGAGGTTGAATAAATGTGTAATCCTTGGAGCTAAGTTATTATTACACACATGTGAAAATCTCACTTTGATATTATATTCATCTTTCCTTAAGAGCCATCTCCTGTGTCCCTCTCTCAATGCCAGAAAATGTTTGGCAAACTGAAGAAATTGAGCAAGGCCCTCACCACAGCAACGTACACATTCCATTCTTACTTTTGGTCATACAAGTCTTTCAACAAAAAAAGAAATTAAGAAGAGTTGTTTAGTCATGTCAGTGTATAAATGCTTTCTATTTGATAGTCCTTGCTCCTAAGATATACCAAAAACTAAATTCCTCTTGATTGCTACAGAATCTGCATCTTTTCCATGTCTTTTTATTTGATTGGCAGTATCATTATGGATGAGTGTTCATCTCAGACTTTTTTTTTTTTTTAAGATTTTATTTATTTATTTGACAGAGAGAGGGACAGTGAGAGAGGGAACACAAGCAGGGGGAGTGGGAGAGGGAGAAGCAGGCTTCCCGTGGAGCAGGGAGCCCGATGCGGGGCTTGATCCCAGGACCCTGGGATCATGACCTGAGCCAAAGGCAGACGCTTAACCGACTGAGCCACCCACGTGCCCCCCAAAAAAGATTTTATTTTTTAAAGTAATCTCTACACCCAGTGTGGGGCTGGAACCTAGAACTCCAAGTTCAGGAGTCACATGCTCCGCCTACCGAGCCATCCAGGTGCCCCCGCAGTTTCACCTTTTAAAAATGGAATAATTTAGTACTTTCATTGTTTTGATCAAGTTTTTCTATACAATTTCCAAATGTTCTGTTTTTCATAAAGTTTCCTACCTGTAACTACCTATACATGCACATACACATAATATTCCTGTATATATAATCTTATATATATTGTAAAATATAAAATATTCCAGAAGCCACTTCATCAAAATAGAAGTAAGCAGAGCTATCAGCTTCCTCAGTCTGCACACTAGACACCCCAACTCACCCTCCCTTTGAATCATTTCCCCATTTATGTATTTTAACACATTCATAATACTTTTTCTTTTCTCTCCTCTTCTTTTCCTCACTTTTCTTCCTTGTTCCTCTCTCAATAACTTATTAACTGCCTGCAATTTACTTAGCTATACAAGATATGTATTGTAGTTCCAAGGACCTTTAGTTCACATTAGCAACAGGTGTTTCGAATTCCTGAAGTAATTATTATGAAGGTAGAAACACATTTTGCAGGCAAGAAACAAGTCATTTTATTTCTCTAGACATCTATCAAACCACGAGAATAAGGAGAAGTCTAGGTACAAATTTGATTCAGAGAGTGGCTTTCACAACTATTTCATATGTTAAAGAATCACAATGCCTTACGACTCTTGCAAATCCTACCTTCTCCTAAACACAGCACTATAATCACCCACAGGGTACAGAGTAATCTGAGTAAAAGAGCACTTAGAAAATCAAAAGAAGGGCACCTGGGTCCTCAGTCAGTTGAGTCTACCTCTTGATTTTGGCTTTCTTTGGGTCTCCCCTCCCCTCTTTTTTTCCCCTTTGCTTGCTTGTCTTGTTTCTTAAATTCCACATGTGAGTGAAATCATATGGTATTTGTCTTTCTCTGACTTATTTCGCTTAGCATTATAGTCCTAGCTCCATCTATGTTGTTGCAAATGGCAAGATTTCATTCTTTCTGATGGCTAAGATTCCATTGTATATATATACAACATTTTCTTTATCCATTGATCAATCGATGGACACTTGGGTTGCTTCCATAGTTTGGCTATTGTAAATAATGCTGCTATAAACATAAGGGTGGTGCATGTATCCCTTTGAATTAGTGTTTTTGTTTTCTTTGGGTAAGTACCCAGTAGTGCAATAGTAAAAAAAAAACAACACGAAGCATAAATAAAAGTATGGTAAACTGTGCAATATTAAGATTAATATTAATCAAAATTTTAGAAAATTTGTAAATTAAACTAGTAAAACTAGTAAAGTAAAAGGAAAACTACCTACTAAAAGAAAATATTTCCAATACATGTATCCGACAAGTGGCTCAAGAAATACGTGAAGAACTTCTATAGATAAGAAAAATACAACAGCCCAATGGAAAAATGTGCAAAATAAAAAAGTTATCAAAAAGCTAATAGATTTTTCATTGTCTCCATTTTTCTTCACATTTCAGTAGTTTTTTCATTATCCAGTTTTTGATTTGATGTTATAATAAATCCTGTTCTTTTACTTAAGAAAAATATAATTTGGTTCCTTGGATTTTATTTACTTTCAGACAGTCTTTATCATGTTTCTTTCGTATAACATGTTGCTCTCTTCAATTTTTGGGGCTATATTATAATTAGAGGCTGGCATACATTTTACTTTTTCCATTTCATTTTATTACTTTTTATTTTTTTAAAGATTTTATTTATTTGACAGAGAGACAGAGAGCACAGCAGGGGGAGCGGCAGGTAGAGGGAGAAGCAGGCCCCCCACTGAGCAGGGATCCCGATGAGGGGCTGGATCCCAGGATCCCAGGATCCCGGGATTATGACCTAAGCTGAAGGCAGCCACTTAACCGACTGAGCCACCCAGGCGTCCCAAGATTTCATTTTCTTATGACTAACGTTCCACTGTGTATATATATATATATAGGTATATGTGTGTATATATATATATACACATATAATGTATATATATATATACAAAAATTAAGAATTACTTGGAGTATGGGTATGTATAGGAAGCCAAAGATGTTCATTGAAATACCATGCAAACAATAAGACCACCTTACACCATGGTTCATTTCCTTTAATTTAAATTTTAAATTTGTATTTTAAAATTATTTTGCTTTGAAATACAGAAAAGTAAATCCTAATTGAAATACAGAAAAGTAAATCTTAATTGAAAAAATCTTGCCTGCAAAATGTGTTTCTGCCTTCATACTAATTACTTTAGGAATTCGAAACACCTGTTGCTAATGTGAACTAAAGGTCCTTGGAACTACAATACATATCTTGTATAGCTAAGTAAATTGCAGGCAGTTAATAAGTTATTGAGAGAAGAATGTTTTGCTTGATTTTAAGGAGAAGTGACGCTCTAAAAAAGCTTAAATAAGGATGTCCAGGTGAGTAACAAATGCGGGCAAAACCTTAGGTAGAAGCAACAGAGCCCTCCTTCACTGTCTGCATAGGAATCCCTGTTTCTGAACCTAATTAAGGGGAACATTAAAAACTAATGATGTACTGTATGGTGACTAACATAACATAATAAAATAAAAAAAAAAAGTGGGGGGAACAGTTTGAGCTGGCCATAGGGCTGCACAGTTACTGGTTTAAACAGCGGTGCTTTACTGCCACCTTCTGGGCAAATAGGGTGTGTTACAAGCTCATTATGAGTGAGGTCAGGCTTTAGGCTGTGCCTGTGGCAGATGAAATAAATGTCTTACAAGTCATACTAGGATATTTGTTTGCATTGTAACTCACAAAAGATAATGTTTTTTTTTTTTTTTAACACATTGCGTTTAAATGCTTCTAGGAGGGAGGCAGGATTATGGTTAAGAGAATAGAATGGAGGTAATAGTTAAGAAGAATATAAAAACAACCCACTAAAACATGAAGACTTGCACTCAATAAATATTCATGGGTTTAATTTATATGTAGGATGAAATAAGAAGTATATAAAAGTTGCATGTTGAAATTGAGTTTGAGTGAGAAAAGAGAGAATATGACGTTGACTTTAATTAAACCAAAACACATGGAGGAGTACATTTAGAAAGAAAAAATAGGACTCAGATTAGCTCTATTTTTTTTTCTAAGACCCTTTATTTTTTTTATTCTTATGTTAATCCCCATACATTACATCATTAGTTTTAGATGAAGTGTTCCATGATTCATTGTTTGTGCATAACACCCAGTGCTCCATGCAGAATGTGCCCTCCTCAATACCCACCACCAGGCTAACCCATCCTCCCACCCCCCCTCCCCTCTAGAACCCTCAGTTTGTTTTTCAGAGTCCATCGTCTCTCATGGTTCGTCTACCCCTCCGATTTCCCCCGCTTCATTCTTCCCCTCCCGCTACCTTCTTCTTCTTTTTTTTTTCTTAACATATATTGCATTATTTGTTTCAGAGGTACAGAGGGTATGTGCTCTGGTAAGCGCTGTGAATTGTGCAAGACTTGAATCTCAGATTAGCTCTATTGATTTTAAAGATTCTATGAGCCCATGAAATTCAGATATGTAGTATTTGATACTGTTTATGGATACAGCCTAATCATGCGAACGTGTAAGTTGTAAGCATATAGATAATAGAGTGATTACAGAGGTGAGCGGGATCATCAAGTAGAGAAAGGTGTGGAAAGAGAAGATAGCAATGACAGAAACCTGGGATGGATAAACAACTAGAGAATACAAAATAAAGGGAATGTGACGGAGTTCAAAATTCAAAACAGCTGCCAGAGAGGGAGAGCGAGCTCAGGCAGTGGTGGCCAGAGCGAGGAACGCTAGGGGGGGAAGCTCCTTTCTTGTTGGCAGTGAGAGGATACGTGCAGCAATGGGCAGCGTGTAGAGGTTGTGCTGAAAGGAGGGAGGTCCTGTATTTAGATAAATATGCTGCCCTCCTTTCCTTCTTTGGAAACGTCTACTGTCAAATGACAGAAAAATGTCATTATTAAAGTCCCTTTTACTGTTGTGAATAGTACATCTAAGTAAATGCTTTATTATCCACTGAAAAATTTTGTATTATTACAGAACACAAGTCTTATCCTTTGGAATTGTTGTTGTTTTTTAAAAGATTTATTTATTTATTTTAGAGAGAGAGAGAGCACATGCTTGGGCGGAGGGAAGGGCAGAGAGAGAGGGAGAAAGAGAATCCTCAAGCAGACTCCCCACGGAGCACGGAGCCCCATGTGGGGCTTGATCTTAGGACTCTAAGAGCATGACCTGAACCCAAATCAAGAGTCAGTCACTTAACCGATTGAGCCACCCAGGTGCCACAGGAATTCTTTAAAACAGTAGAATAATGACTACTAAATACATTGACTAACGTAGTCTAGACTTCAGAAGGTATCAGAGGAAAATCTAAGTACAATGATAAAGATAAAGCTGACTTCTACCTTCAGATAATAGGCAGTAAACGGATATACCTCCTACTTGAAAAGACAACAAAAAATCAGGCAAAATATATGAAACAATGATACTAGACATCAGGCACTGAAGGATGCCGATTCCAGAGAGATGAGAAATAAATATGGTGAGCTCTATGACTGATCTTGGTTTCAGCATTGTAAGAGATTTCCAGAACAGGAAAGAGGAGCCCAGATGGAGCAAGTGGATTCCCTGAATTGAGGAGACAGAGAGCTGAGAGGAGAGAGACCAATGTGGCTATGGTTCGCAGGACCACAGCATGAAAGAGCTGGACAGAAAGCTCAGCATATTGCTGATTGGTACTCATGTGTGAGGAAACTACCCAAAGCCAAGAAAGAACCAGAGAGGATTAGCGATAACAGAGCTCAGATCTCATATAGGGCCTGTAATAGTGCCTGTTCCTGTTAGCCACACTAGAAAAACTTAAAATTCATGGAACACTGAGTGGAGTACCCAAGAGGAGCTTGCCTCAGTAACGAGGAACAGTTAGCCACTTAGTGAATAATGCACTGGTCCCACCTAACAACTCTTAAAAGTCATATCCCAGTAATATCCTAGAGGGTCAGACTGTTCCCAAGTAACTGTTCCATGTCTCAGAACAAAGCTCAAGACTATTTCTACAAATATCAAAATATTCAGAACAAAACAAGATAAAATTAATAAAATTATGAATTCATAAATTCATTCACAAAAATTCATATCTTTGGATGTCATCCATCATGAGAAGAAAATCAACCATCCCAGAACTGACACAAATATTTGAATTAGCAGTCATAAAAATAGTTATTTAAACTATATTCCAGATGGCAAAAAAGTTAGAAACACGAAAGATAGATCAAACTTGTAGAGATGAAAATATTTGAGATGAAATATCTACTGCATGACACCCATGGCAGTTTAATCATTACAAGAGAAGAGATTTGTAAACATGAAGTCAAAGCAATAGTGTTAGAAAACAATCCTCCCTGCAGTTCTTGCTGTTCCTGCACCCCCCGGCACTTAGAAGAGTAGAAATAGACATACCATCAAGATGGAGAATATTTCATTTCTCCCAGAGCAATTTGCTTTTCATAGTCTAAAGATGATAGGCCAAAGGTGATTTTTCCCTTTTTTGCTGGATCCCTGTGTCTGCCTTATAATTGGCATAGTAGTCAAGGTCAAAGAACTAACAGAACAGATAAGTGCTCTTGACCACAGTCTTACAAGAATATTCAGAGGCAGAAGAGATGCTTTTCCCAAGCCAGCAGGGAGCAAGCTGGCTGAGAGGAAGGGAGCATATTAGTGTGTATTAGTCTTCTCTCCATATTAGGAATGTACATATACACAGAAGAAATATAACCCAAAGAAAAATGTGTCCCGATAGGTTTCAGAGGTTAAAATGTGTCAAGAGAATTAAAAAAAAAAAACTAATGGGACATTCATGGACACCACTGATGTAGGCCCCCTTCTATGGAGAAAAGTGGGGTCCGTGGACTGGGTGTGTGTAAATGCCTCTTGTCTCAACGCTGAGTCTAAAAGTGAGTTTGTTTAACAAGGGGCTTGCAGCAAGGGGGCGGTGAGAATGGCCAGGAAGAGCACAATGCTCCATAGTTCCTAGGAACTGGTTTTTAAGAAATGCCATAGAAATATAGAAGAACTTTCTGTTGTGTTCCTTGGAAGACAACTTGGAGCATTTGTATTATAGATTATTTCACTGTTCACAGTATTAGGAGCTGATGAATCCCAATACTTGTCCTTGACCTTTGGCTCAAATGTTAATTTTGTTCTATTTCTGAGAACTGAGACACAGATCTGAGGACCAAGTTAAGTCAGGCTTTCTGAAAAGTTTATTTATTAGGAAGAGAAGAGCTCTAAGGAGCCCTCAGTTATCTGATACAAGCTCAGCAGGGGCAGGTCTCTGCCACCATCACATGGGAGGAGGGAAGAATGGCAAGAGAAGGATTGTCATGATGGAGAGAGAAAAGGTATCCTCTTGGGCGTCCAAATCCACTCAGCTAACATTTTCCATCATTTTGAAACCTAATTTTCCCCCGAGATTTCCTAAAGGAAAAAAGCAGAATCAACATTTTGTGAATAAAATGTCAGAGCTACAAAAACCCTTAAAAATTATTTTATCTATCATCCTTATTTTATATTTAAGGAAACTAAAAGCCAGAGCACAAAGGGAAATGACTACATACAAGAGTCAGGTTACTGGATTTCCTACCCAGTTATCCTTCCATGGTTCTAAGATGCCATGGACGATATTATGACCTATTCTAAAATCTCTTTGAAAATAAGTCATTCAATCAGGCCTGAGCTTGTGCTCTCTAAGGCACATCAATCCTTGCCTTATTCTCTTAACGCTCTCATGCTTTGGCCCAATTCTTCATGAGCTGGCATGACGTGGGGTTTATGCATTCCTGTCATTGCTCCTTGTACAAAACTACAAAATGATTGTTGGGTTGAGGGCTGCAGTCTGATGTCACGAGGAGAATTTTACTCCCTGTGAACTGTGCTGGCTTACACAGAGCTCAAGCTGAAGCTATGGTTTTGGGAGACCTCAGTGTCTAATCACTAATAATCATGTCCCATAAACCCCAAAACCTAAACACGGGCTCTTAGCAAAAGGACCCAAACTTTGCAGTCACCTCATCCTAGCTCAGAGTTTCAGACACATAAGAGATTGAAGGTATCTGAGAGAAGGCAAAACCACAGTTCGTCTTCCAGTCAAAGAATTTTGGGGCTGAATGGAATCGCTGAAGCTTTACTTGGCCTATGGGAACGGACATCGCCTGGCATATGGGAGTGTGAGGGCTCAGCCAGAAGGGCCCAAAACACCACAGAGTACACTGAGTCTGCTTTCCACCCCAGCGGGCTTTCTATTGCCACATGCTCTTCTGATTGGGGACTGATTAGTATCTGTGCAAACTGGAGCAAATTCCTAGCTTCAAGGCTGACGTACTTGGTAGAAGAGGTACATGGTCATTGCTGTAGGCTAAGCTCGTCTCTGTTCTCTTCCTCCCACCTCCCCAAAGAGTACTCACAGGCTCTCAATACACAAGATGCAGGGGTTTTCATAGGTTACAAAATCAGTGCCACAGATGGGTTGATATAAACCGGGGCAGGGGTTCACGGTTCCAGTGAACCAACTCAAGTCTACTTTCTTATATGGACATTTCACCTGAAATTTCAGTCAAAAAGAATGATATGATTACAATCACTCTCACAGACAGGTAGGTCACATCTGGACCTGATTAGGAAAATCTAAACACAGTCAGGATCCCATTACAGTCACACAAAGCGCTTATAGCTGCCCCTCCACAAAGCCACGGAGGCTGAATTTCTGTTTACCCCATCTGTCAACCACGATGCCCTCCTTGTGAGGAGCTCCTGACAGTCACAGGGCACAGATGCCTGCTACCCTCTGGTGGGAAAGGGACGAGTGGACAAACAGGATGTATTTGGGAAATTTAGCTTCTTTCTCAATCTCCTTTATTCCCAGAGTATCAGACATGGGAATAGTCTTAGAGATGTTCTGTGTCAACGGGGCAAAAAACCCCTGAAAGTCCATAACTGGAGAAGCTGTTTCACTGAAACCCATATGCTTTGATTTAAAATATGTACCATGACCAGAGGCCGAACTCGGGATCTGACAAGATGGCTGAGCTGCCCTGCAGGATTATCAAGGCAACCCAGCGTTTGCTGGCAGAACCAGTTCCTGGCATTAAAGCAGAACCAGATGAGAGCAATGCCCATTATTTTCATGTGGTCTTTGCTGGCCCCCAGGATTCCCCCTTTGAGGGAGGGACTTTTAAGCTTGAACTATTCCTACCAGAAGAATACCCGATGGCAGCCCCTAAAGTACGTTTCATGACAAAATTTATCATCCTAATGTAGACAAGTTGGGAAGAATATGTTTAGATATTTTGAAAGATAAGTGGTCCCCAGCACTGCAGATCCGCACAGTTCTGCTATTGATCCAGGCTTTGTTAAGTGCTCCCAATCCAGATGATCCATTAGCAAATGATGTAGCGGAGTAGTGGAAGACCAACGAAGCCCAAGCCATAGAAACAGCTAGAGCATGGACTAGGCTATATGCCATGAATAATATATAAAATCGATCTGATCATCAAGTGTGCATCACTTCTCCTGTTCTGCCAAGACTTCTTCCTTTTTTGTTTGCATTTAATGGACAAAGTCTTAGAAACATTACAGAATAAAAGCCCAGACATCTTCAGTCCTTTGGTGATGAAATGCACATTAGCAAATCTATGTCTTGTCCTGATTCATTGTTGTAAAGCATGAGCAGAGGCTAGAAGTACCATCTGGATTGTTGTGAAACGTTTAAAAGCAGTGGCCCTTCTCTGCTTTTATTCATTTCCCCCATCATGGTTGAGTATAAAGCACTGTGAATGAAGGTAGTTGTCAGGGTTAGCTGCAGGGGCGTGGGTGTTTTTCTTTATTACCTTTTTTGAGGGGGAGAGGTAGTTGTATTTTAATTTTATGGGCTCCTTTCCCCCTTTTTATGGTGATCTAATTGCATTGGTTAAAAGCAGCTAACCAGCTCTTTAGAATATGCTCTCTAGCCAAGTCTAACTTTATTTAGATGCTGTAGATGGACAAGCTTGATTGTTTGAACCAAAATGGGAACATTAAACAAACATCACAGCCCTCACTAATAACATTGTGACTTTGCTGTCAAGTGTAGAATCCTTCCTTCAAGAAAAAGCTTGTGACCATTTTGTATGGCTTGTCTGGAAACTTCTGTAAATCTTATGTTTTAGTAAAATATTTTTTGTTATTCTAAAAAAAAATATGTACCATAGTTTATCCATTCTCAAAATCACCAAGTCAACTCTTTTCTTGAAGTTGTGAAATGTGAGAGCATTTAGCACAATGCCCTGACTTTGTAGGGAACACGAGAAACAAAAGAAGGGACGCGTCTCATCAGGGAGGAGAATCCATGTCCACTCACAGTGATGCGGGGTTGCTGGAACTTGAGGAGGTGGCCTCAGGGGCTGTAGGAGAGCCATAGAGAGATTGATAACATGCCTCTGATACAAGGGACGGGGAGAGTTTTGGCTGAGTATCTAGAGAAAGAGGGATCATATCTGAGCTTAGAAACTCTTCTCCTTCTTTCCTTATCCAACACTACCACAATGGCCAGGCCCTATCATCCTGTACGTCTGTCACCCAGTGAATCCCTCCACTTTCTCTATTCCCCAGGCAATGGTCAGGGTTCGTAAACATTTCCTAGGCACTGGGGAGGGAGCGTTCTCCGGTTGTCAGATGACCAAGTCCTGGCCTGGTTCCCAGTTTGGATCACTCTACTCGGGCCCCTTGTACCAGCATTGTACCTGCCACGTTCCCGTGAGTGGACTCTGAAGAAGCCGCACAGAGGGCATTGCCAAAGTAAGATTCTAACACGGCGATTCCAGAGAAAACTCAGATTAGAATGTCTGTCCTGAGAAATAGAGTGGAAGATTACCTTAACAGTTCCATGTGGTGGCCACCATTGTCGACGGCCTGAAACTAAGACATACATGAGAATAGTTGCAGAGTATAATATCCCGTGAATCCTAGCTTAATCTGTTGGCAGAATTAAAGAATTCTAATTTATTACTGGGGAAGCTTGCAATATGAGCACATTCTTTTATTTATACATGCATTCATTTTTTCCCCTCAAAAAGTCTTCTACTCCTGATAGATAATGAGCAAGTGATCACTGCTCTCATAAATGTTGCCAGTCCGGTGTACCAAACAAGTTTTTGATTAATAGGAGTTAGCCTGGGCTTGAGATGATTCAGAACTGGCAGCCAATACATAAAAGACATGAAGAGATGCTAGAACTTTAAAGAGACCGTTAGCCCAATCCCTGTATTTTACAGAGAGGGGAAGGACACTTACTAATGCCCAGGAATTCATGGTAGGTAGGTGAAAATGCAAGCTCTTCAGTCCTTGAGTCCTAGGTCTTTTTAAAACTCCCTACAGGGCTCTTCTCTAAAAGAGGGCAAAAAAGGTAACACCCACTCAAATTCATGGCAAAGCATTTTCAAAAGCTTTGAGTCTTTGAGATGTGCTGTGCTGTGGGCATGTTGCCCACCACTGTAACATCATACCTCACTGAGTCCCCATGAGTTAGGTTTCATAACCTGCATTAATAGATGGGAAAGCAAAGGCCCTTGCACATTGGTTGGGAGCCTTTTCTTGGGACCACACTCCATTGCCTTTCTCTCTATAGATACAGATACATATATACTAAAGTGTAGACTTACATAAATAGATTGAAAATAATTCCAAAGCATTCTTTCAGATTACAATGTCAGAGCTCATAATCCTACATAACTGCCAGAACGAGTCAAATCAAAAATCACTCACCAGAGGGGTGCCTGGGTGGCTCAGTTGGTTAAGTGTCTGCCTTCGGGCTCAGGTCATGATCCTGGGGTCCTGGGATCGGTCCCCGCTCTGGCTCTCATAGGAGAGTCTGCTTCTCCCTCTGCCCCTCCCCCCTGTCTCTCAAATAAATAAAATCTTAAAAAAAAAATTACTCACCAGCAGGTAACACCCAATGTATCAAGATGAAGAACAACAGAGAGCAGAATACTAGAAGATATTTGACCATTTTTCCTCCTGGTGTGTGTGTCCTTAGAATGATGCTCTGAGATATTGCCTGGGATGTTCTCCTCTAGTACAATCACTAGAGCAAGGCAATCAAGATATTAAGACCGTCCTTGGAGTGAATATCCATCTCTAGCCTTCCCACTGCAACCATAGTACGCCATATCTGGAAAGCCTATTATTTCACCCTTCCCCAAGAACAAATGTTCAGAAAAAACTAAACTTGGTTAGTCATAAAGTATAGAGCTCAGTGAGAGATCTGTGACTACTTAGAAGACAGAAGTAAATCAGAAGTTACTCTTTGGACAGAATTGTATTATTTTAGTGTGGAGGTATTTTAGATGTCTTGAAAAGGCTATCCCTTACCTAAAGATTCACCCAGATTTTTTTCCTTGGGGGGATACAAAGAAAATGATGAGGCCACTAGAGGCTCCTGGGCAACAAGACCTTCTCAACAGAGGAAGCAGGTCTGTACTTGCTCACGAAGCAGAGACTGCGTCTTTGCGGTAAGACAAAGATTGTAATATTTTAGGCATATTTGGCTGTGCTGAGAATCTTCTGAGATGGACCGCTCAACTTTCTTGGGGCATTCTGAGAGAGTACATAGGGAGAAATACCATTCCGTGCTATTTCATGGGGGCCCCAAAGTTATTGCTCACTGAGCAAATCCTCCGGTGGGATTGCCTTCCCTTGTAGCAGCCTTTCTGACCCTGGAGAATGGTAGACGCACGTTCCAGGTCTGACCAAGGGACCACATTGAACTCCCCTATCTTCCTAAACCTACAAAAGTGACTGGGTCCTTCCTACGTGCTCTGGCCTTCCTCTCTGTTCGGTAGCATATGGGACTAGGCAACTGACATAAATTCTTGCCCAGACGCTACGGTGTGACATGTGATATCTGAGACACGGTAAACTCTCTAGGGGACTCCACTCCCCAGGATGGTTGGAGGTTCTTGGCACAGTGTCCAGAGCTGCCTAGCTGCCTACCCTGCCTGCTCTGGGGACAATCTAGGACATGTTTTTGCCCAGCACACCCCATCTCTTCCTGACATCGTCCCTGGCCTCCTTCTGGAATGGAGCAGCAACAGTGGAAGACACAGCTGCACGAACGCGGGACCCACCTCCGAAAAAAGAGAAAAGGAAGAGAGATGTAACACGCTCCTTCGTGGCTCGTGCCTCTTTTAAGGAGCAAGTACTAGGGCTGCAGGAGGGGGTAGGACAGCTATGTAGGAGAGATAAGGCACTGAGGCATCGTGTGCTGGGAGGAGCAGGCCCTGGAGGCCCCACATTCAGGGTAAATCAAAGTCAAACCTCAGCAGGAGGCATTGGGGAAGGAAGCACAGAGCGGCCTAGGAGACTTGGGCGTGGGAATGGGTCACCAGACACTGGACAGGGCAGCCCTTGGCAGGCAATCCGAAGAGGCAATGGCATGAGGAAATGTACCACAGTCAGAAAGGGCACAGCAGAAAAAGCAGAGGATGTTCCACAACAAGAGTCAGTACCTGGGGCCAGCGTGCAAGAAAGGAGGTGGGTGCTGAATGAGGTCTCCGGATACCATTTGCAGTGGGTCCAGTCTTGTTCTTGAGCTGAACCAGAGCCTTTGCTGCATTTTGACCTGGAAGATTTGTGCTCATGGCTGAGTTTCCTCCTGTTATCTGAACTTCTTGCCTCCATCTTCCTTCCTGTAAAGAACAGTTGTTCTTACACCAAGGAAGTATGTGAACTTGAGAAAATAGGTAAAATAGAAATTTAAAAAAGAAAAAGACATGAAATCTCAAAACCCAGAGATAACTGTTAAACATGTATTGAATTATATTGTTCCAATTTTTAAAAATCAAATTTTTGTAGTACTATATATTGTTTTCTGCCTTTTTCACTTAGAAATGTACTGTGACATTTTCTTGATTTTTGAATGTAATTATACAGTACTTGAATTTAGATGCCTGGTGCCATATTCTGTCACATATATGGGTTTTTATTGTATTAATATTCTTCCACTATTGCTCAGTTAGGTTGATTCCAATTTTCATTATTATTAACAATGCTAGAATAAACAAATTTTTATTTACCTCAGTTAATTTATTTCTTGTTAACTTTAATAAGTGCCTAAAAACAAACCTACTGGACGCTTCCAGAAAGGACCTGAGTCATCTAGAATATTAAAGAGGAGGTTTTCACCTAATTTGTGGGCTCTGTGCTTGTAATCTAACGTGGAACATTTTGAAAATACAATGCTACCTTACTAAGTGAATCATTTGTCCCCCAACTTAGAGAGATAGAGGGACTCCATTGCGTAGAAAGCATTACAGAAGAAAAAGTAAAACATCATAGGAAAGAAATAAGGCTAAAATACCTAGAGCTTTTCCAAACTCCCCCAAATTCCAGGTGAATTAATAATATTGGGTGAGGAGAATAAGTAAGATTAAGGAATCACATCTTCCTCAGAAAATCCTCAGTCTATGACTTTCTGATCATGGATCATATCCATGGCTTAATGCCAAAAGTTATAACTTGGGGCTTTTTCCCTGGACGGCAGGCTCCTCTTCCTAGCTATGGAATGATTTGATTTGTATGTTTCATGTCACTTCAAACCAACATTTTCAAAAACCAACTCCTTACTCTATAGTCCAAACTCGGTGCTTATCACCTTTTAGGGATACCAAAATCCTCTGCAAGATTTAACCTACAGCTCCGCTGTTTTCCTGCAGAAAGGAAAGTTTCAGCTCCACTGCCCAATTTACAGAGCTTTCTTGTCTAGCCCATTCTGTGAACAATTTATATTCGCAGCAGAGCACTGAGCTGCCTTCCTTTACGCCCCAACAGCTGTCCTTCCCTCACAGAAGAGCCACCACACAGATGTCAGTCCAACCCCAGGCTATCGGATAAAGTCTTTTTCTTCTCAAGGATTTTATAGACGCCATAGGGTGGCACTAGCCACACTAGGATAATCTCCTGCTCTGGTCTCGAGCACCGATTTGAGTAATAGAATTCCTGACCTGTTCTCCTGACTGACCAAGATGGCCTTAATGGCCTGCAAGTTCCCCTCAGCTTGACAAAAATTCAGACAGGCTTCTACCTGACTCCGGGCCCCTGACCTCCCTTATCTTAGAACATTTACTTTAGAAATGTTATAACTGTAAATTCTTTCTCTGTTGCCTTGAGACGTAATTCTCTTTGGAAACCCCTCACCAGTTTTACAACCCAGAAAAGTCTTTCTCCAGGACCCGGGAGGTATCCCTTTGAAATTTAGCCACCAGGAAAGACCTTGCAGGCTATCTCCTAGTCTCTGTGGAAGAGCAGGAGCCTAACTTTTCTTGGACACCTTGCTCTAAGTTGCAAAACTACCTCCTGTCATAAAGATACGAGTTTATATTCCCTTAGATAAAGCCAAGTTTGTATTTCCTTAGATAAAGCCATAGGCCAAATGGCCTATGATTTTCCTTTCACCTCCTCCAGTACTTTCTCACTAGCTCACCCAGACCTTAAAAACCTTCCTCCTTTTTTTCCAGCAGCATTAAGTTCATTCTGAGCCCTGGCTTCTCTTAACCAATAGCACTGGGTAAGTCTTCTTTGCCTATTTAATCTTACCTGATGTAATTTTCATTTTGACAGGAGCATCCCACATACCCAATAAGACAAGTTTTCTTGTCTCTTTGGACAGAATCACTGTTTTGTTGCTATTTCCTTTACTTCTTTTTAACACCAACACTCAACCTAGTATAATTCAAGTGCCAGCCTTCCTACCTTGTGGACGTGCAATTCTAGCATAAAATGGAAGCTCTTACTTCTTGCTAACCCTACTTCTTTCCTTAATTGCCCATTTGTTTACTCCTCTCTAGCATTCAGAGGTCCTCCCTGCACTATGCACTCACTGGTCCCTGTTGGTAACTTCTGGCTGCTACTCCCAGTCCCCTAGGATTCACCAAGACGTAGAATTGAGACAAGTCACCCTTCCCTTTTACTGTCCTCATCCTTTGTTCTCCCTAAAACTTCCACCCCTGGCTGTACAGATGTACATGAATTTGTTTACTAAAAGGGTGGAGAAAGGGAAATCTTTAAAGGGAATTACCGAGAAGGGGGAGAAGGTAAAAAGCTGGTAAGATAGAGACAAGTTTCTTCAAAGAGGAGAAGGAAAATAAGAAATCCTTAAGATGAGGCCCTGACGGTGAGCTCACCCAGTGTCTGATCTGATTCCTCTTCCCTCAAGCTTCCATCTCTTTTCAAAGACTGATTTGCTTTTCTCCGTTTCACTTCGGGGCGGCAAATCCTGCCCACAATCTCTTATGGGATGTGTGGAGGAGAAGCTCTGACCATCTAAATCGTGAGGACCCAGGTTAAGTGTGGGTGCTTTGAGTCAACTCTCCTTTGCAATGTTCTCTGATCAGTGTGAGTTGAAGACATCCCACTTTCTTTTCAGGGTTGCACCTGACACACAGCTATGAGCACATATACACAGACACACACTTCTGCTCGCCAAAATTAAGCATTAAGTCTCAGATGGTACAGTACAAGTTCTCAAATTCTATATTGTGACCCTTTAGTAGGTTGTGAAATTTATTTTGTTACCACCATTATTTTAAAATATAGTAAAATGGAGTGAATAGAGTAGAATAACATAAAAATCACAGCGCAACTTCAATAGTGTGTGTGTTTCTAGGTGGTGAGGTAGAATACAATTTTTTTTTTTTTCACTGCGAGTCACAGTCAATGAAGTTTCAAAACCCCTAGAATAAACCTACAGGTAAGGAAACAAATATTTGCGCTCTGTAAGCTGTGTACCTCTTGCAAGGAGAAAATAAGTTTTTATGCATGTTTTCAGCCAAAAGCCTGATATAGTGCTTTGCTCTTAGCAATTCAACAAGCATTTCTTATGTCCCAACTTGGAACCCTTCTGGCCTCCCTTTCATAGTTACTGGAACATTAGAGGCACGTTGTAAGCTTATGTTTCTTGAAGGACTGAATGAAAACTTCCTCTAGTTGCAACATACCATACTACCCCCAGAATCAATCTAACTTGTACCAACATTTGAAAATAGTAAAGTGTTGTGGTAAGTGTTTCAAATGACACATTGATGTTATGAATAGCCTAAGCCCTCAGGTGTTGAATAGTCTAGTGGGGTTGGCAGAGAGGAAAAAAGCAGATGAGAAATCGTAATTCAAAATGTGCCAGGAAAATGGGTTTTCAAATCAAGTACTAGCATTATTAATGCTGGATAAATGTATTTATACTTGTTTTAAGGCATAGGATATGCTCCATCTTGATAATTTCTTCCCCTAATATTGATATATAGCAATATAAATTTTACCCTAAGCACTGCATTAGGAGGATTCCACAAATTATATTACTCTCTTCTTTTCATTCAACTCAAAATACTTTTAGTTTCTCATTTGATTTCTTCTTTGACTCAGGGTTTATTTATTGCTGTGATATATGCTTTCCAAATATTGAAGATTTTCCAGAGATTTTTTTTTTTTGCTTTGTTTTCTTATTCAATTCAGTTATGGTCAGAGGACACATGCCATGTGACTTGAATTCTTTTAAATTTATTGATACTTGTTTTATGGCCAAGAAATTGGGCTATCTTGGTAAATATTTCATGTGTACTTGAGAAGAATGTTTACACTGCTGTTGTGTGTGTGTGGGGGGCTGTTCTCAGGTCATGTGGTTGATAGTATCACTCAACTCTGCCGCACGATTGCTAATATTCTTGTTTTATTAATTTTTGAGAGATGGATATTGAAATCTCTTGATTATGGTCATGAATTTGTTTATTTTTCCTTACACTTGGATTCATTTTTGATTTGTGAATCTTGAAGTTCTGTTATGAGGTTCATAAACATTTAAGACTTTTATATCTCCTTAATTAATTGAAAACTTTATCATTATAAAATGAATTCTCATCCTTTCAATTAGTCTTTGCTCTAAAATCTATTTTGCTCTTATTAACATTGCCATTCCAGCTTTCTTTTGACTAATGTTAACATGGTAAATCTTATTTTATCCTTTTAATTTTATTTTATTTGTGCTTTTACTTACTTATTTACTTACTTACTTGATATTTTATTATTATTATTATTATTTTGTTTTATTTTATTTTGTTATGTTAGTCACCATAGAATACATCATTAGTTTTTGATGTAGTGATCCATGATTTATTGTTAATATTTTATTTTTAAGTAATCTCTACACCCAACATGGGGTTTGAACTCACAACCCTGAGATGAACAGTTGTATGCTCTACTGACTGAGCCAGCTGGGTGCCCCTGTGCTTTTATTTTTAAAGTGTTTTTCTTGTAAACACACTTGTTTGTTTGCTTTTTTAAAATCTAGTCTTTTTAAAAAAATCCAGTCTGGCAATCTCTTCCTTTAATTGGTGTGTTTAGACCATTCATATTTAATATGATAACTGATATACTTACCATAATGGTTAATTTTATATGTCAACTTGGCTAGGCCACAGTGCCCAGATATTTGGTCAACACCATTGTGAAGATATTTTTCAGATACAATCAACATTTAGGTTAGTATATCTTGTTGTTATTATTGTTGTTTGTAGTTAAATTATTTATTATTATAAGGTCAACACCCATGTACCCAGCACTCTAGTGATGAGCTAGAATGGCTTTTATCCTAAAAACCTTCCCCACGTTATTGCCTGCTGTACACTGAATATTTGTGTCCCCATCAAATTCATATGTTGAAGCTTAATTCTCAATGTGTTGGTATTAGGAGGTAGGACTTGTGGGTGGTGATTAGGTCATGAAGGCAGAGTCTAGAGAGCTCCCTTGCCCCTTCTGCCATGTGGGGACATAGCAAGAAGACAGTTCTCACCAGATACTGAATTTTCTGGCACCTTGATCTTGGATTTACCAGACTCCAGAACTGTAAGAAATAAACGTTTGCTGCTTAAGCCTCCCAGTTTATGTTGTTTTTTCTGTTTTGTTTTGGTTTTTTTTGGTTATAGCAGCCCAGACTAAGGCCTGCCTAATCACAGCCCCCTGTCACAGACTCTATTCTGACTTCTATGTTAATCACTCACAGGCATTTTTAATAGTTTTACTACCTATATGTGCCTTTGGGATTTCCTCTTTGGTGAAGTGTCTAAATCAGTAGACACTGAGTAGAGCATACTATTTTCTGTAATGTGGGTGAGCCTCCTGCAAACAGTTGAAGACCCTAAGAGAAGAAGCCTAAGATCTCTTGGGGAAGGAGAATTCTGCCTCTCAACTGCCTTGAGACTTGAGCTGCAACATCAACACTTCCCTGGGTCTCCAGGCTGCTGACCCACTTCCCAGCCCCATAATCACATGAGTCAATTACTTAAAATAAATATTTTTCTTTCTCTCTTGGCTCTGTCTCTTTCTCTGTCTCTCTCTCCACACACACACACACACACACACACACACACACACACACACACAATTGGTTTTGTTTTTCTGAAAAACCCTAATTAACACAATTACATCGAATCTACCATCTTGCTACTTGCTTTCTATTAGGTCAATCTGTTTTTCCCCTTTACCTCCTTTGTCTTCTTTTGCACACACAAATATAGTATTTTTTTCATCATTCCATTTTATCTCCTTTGCAGCATATTTAGTGTTGCTTTAGGATATATAGTATACATTCTAACTTCTCACAGTGCACCTTGAAGTGGTATTATACCATTTAACTTAGCACAGAATGTTATATGAAATAGTTTCATTTCTTTCTTCTATTGCTATGTTGTCATGCATTTTATTTTCACATATGAAAAATAAAAACAAAGTTCTGGCAACCTAGCTGCTATGGACAAAATTGTGTCCCCTACAAATACAAATGTGAAAACACTAATTCCCATTGTGACTGTATTTGGAGATAGGGCTTTAGGAGGTAATTAAGGTTAAATGAGGTCATAAGGGTCAGGTCTTTCAGTTCTTACTGAACCTTCAATAATTCTTGATTATAGTCTTTTTTACATTGTATAGTAAACAACTGTTCAAAAGTATGTCTCTGACTAGTGTACCAACTCCTTAGTGGCATGGATTCTTTGCCCATTTGTATTGCCTTTCCTTACACAACGGATTGCTTGACCTATAGTGATCTTTCTATGTGTGTTGTTAGAAAAAACACAAAAATCTCTACAAAATAGCTGGCAAGCATTTGCCCAGTCTTCACTAAAAGAGCATTGTGCTGGGGCACCTGGGTGGCTCAGTCGGTTAAGCATCCAATTCTTGATTTCAAGCTCAGGTCATGATCTCAAGGTCGTGAGATGGAGCCCTGCGGTGGGCTCCATGCTCAGTGGGGAGTCTGCTTGAAGTTCTCTCTCTTCTTCTCCCTCTGTCCCTCCCCTCCTGCATGTGCATGCTCTCTTTCTCTTTCTCAAATGAATAAATAAATCTTTAAAAAAAATCTTTAAAAAATCTTTGGACAGATGAACTTATAGGGCATAACTTTGTTCCTATTTAAAAACTTACTGTTAGAAAATTCTTCTCTTTACCAATGCAAAATATCTATCTTTGCATGTTACATTAATGACATAACTCCTCCTGTGGAGCCCCAGAAACGAGAAAGTTCTGGTCTCTCTATCTTATGATACTTCTGCATATGCCCTCATCTTTCCCAGTTACCTTGAACTTTCCTTGGGCCTTTTAGTGACTTCAACAATTTAATCAGATTATATTATTTTTATTCTCTTCCCAACATGATCAACAAAATGTCTTCCTTTGTGGGTGCCACTTGTGACTGAGTCCTCTTTAAATAGATATCTAACATCTAATATTATTCCTGGTCTGATTAGTTGACAGTATTATGGATTCTTACTTTATCTTTCTCCAAAGCTGAAATTTCCACTTTTCATTATTGTGGCTAAAGGTGCTAATGTTAGACTTGTGGTCAGATCCGCCACTTGATGCATGTTTACTTAAAAATTGTGAGGTTTTTGTTTTTTTTTAATGGGATGCTAAGAGCAGATTCTTCTCTCACCAGTGTGTATACAATCTCTCCTACTCAACTTGAGTAGAAATAGAGGAAATCTTTCTGTGTGACCTATTGAGGAAATGGCCATAGACATTCTCCTTAAGAGACAGTCACATCCAGAGACAAACCTGAAAGCTTTCTGCTGAGAATTTTTTTATTGAAGAATGAAATCCATATATTTGCTCCCATAGCCATCCAAGAGGGATTGATTCTCTACGTGGAAGCTGCCAAAGGGAACTCGGTGCCCTTGAGCATCAGGGAGACTCAGCATTGTCCGTGCTTTGCCAGAAAAAGTGCACCACGACTATTCCTACAAGAGAAATAATTTTTTTTAAGGGAATGCTGTGGAGATCTTAAATTGAAACTTTAGTATTCTTAGATCAAGCCAGCCAAATGAGCACAGAGCGTGAAAGGTAAGTAATTAGTAACTGAGCTCCAGCATGGCAGAAAAAGTAATTCAATGAACTTGTCAAAACCAGTGTTACGAGCCAAAAAAATCTGTAAATATCTCTGTTATCTGCCACTTAGTAATATTATGATGTTGATCAAGTCTTCTTTTCCAGCTTCAGTTTCTTCCTACAATCCACTTTCTTTTTTTCTCTTGCCCTCTATCTCTTTCTTTTTACTTCTTTTTGTAAAATATTATAATTATCAGTGAACCATCTCACTTTTATGCTTTGTAGGAGCATCTTGCTTATTAGGTAGCTATGATGGTTTCTGGCTCGGCGGGAAAGGCTATTTCTGCAAATAGCACATTAAATTCAGCACTTACACGGCAGCATTGCAAAATAAAAATTTGTTTGCATAGCTCTGCCCATCGGATCCACAGAGAGGTAAGTATTCCATGGTACATATATCAAATATTGGGTACACTCAATATCCTGCAGTCCAAAAAAAGGAAACAAAGAAAGAACAACTTCAAATTGTTAAATTATAGAAAATGAGCTTTTTTTAAAGGCCTCGAGATGTCATTTAGCCCTCAATCCCACATGCAAAAAGACATATCCTCTTCAATTTACAAAATCTGACCCAACCATGGTGGCAATCTTGTCACAGTAAGAGATAGCTTAGCTTGAGTTTAGGGCTTCCCTCTCACTCATTGTCCACTCGGTACTGGTGAAGAGAGTACATCCAGGGGGTCTTTTTTTTTTTTTTAAAGATTTTATTTCTTTATTTGACAGAGAAAGACACAGCGAGGGAGGGAACACAAGCAGGGGGAGTGGGAGAGGGAGAAGCAGGCTTCTGCTGAGCAGGGAGCCCAATGGGGGCTCGATCCCAGGACCCTGGGATCATGACCTGAGCTGAAGGCAGATGCTTAACGACTGAGCCACCCAGGCACCCCCCAGTGGGTCTATCTTGTGCTTAATTTCCGAACCAGTCCTCTCCTCGCCACACAGTTATCCACTTTATTCAGGCCCACCAGATGTCTTGCCTGCATAATTGCAGGTGTCTGCCAGTTTGCTGCCCAGCGTCCATGCTTAGCTGAGATTTCAGTCACCCTTCACACTCATGTCAGAGTGATCTTTTAAAAACCAAATCAGAACTTTTTTTATTAGTTAACTGATTCCGCATCTACAGGAAGTCCCCTCATGAGCCGTGCTTACTTCTCTCATCTGCTCTGCCTCTAACTCCAGCTGAACTTGAGTGATATTCCCTGAGTGTTTCCTGCTCCTATACATCCCTGTGCCTTAGCTTAGGCTGTTTTCCTATCTTACCCGACCTTACCCACTGGAGCCATCAAAACAACTCCTAAGACTCCTAGTCTTCCTTAGAAATCAGTTTAACTCTTTTTATAACAGTTTCATGACAACATTTCTCTCCCTCACATTGGGTCAGATGCCACCCCTTAAAATGAACTGTCTTTACTACCACAACCCCATGTTTTTATTTCTCTCGTCACATTCCAACCTCTATTAAAATTATTGACATCCATTCACATAGCTCTTTACTCCAGAAGTGTCTTTACATTTGTTCTCGAGTTTTTTTTGTTGTTGTTTTTAAAAAGATAACTTCCTTTATTGTTATGAGAGTGTCCTCGAGTCCCTAATGTCCTCTTCTTAACCTGCTAATTCGTTGCAGTGTTAGAAAACAACCACATGTATACCAATCTGACCCAATTAAGGGCTATGAGTAAAATTTGTGGAGTTTTCCTCTGGAGAAGTAAATTAACTGTGTTCAGGTCTTTTGTTTAGGCTGGCCACATGACTTACCTATGACTATACATACTCACAGACAATTTCTAAAATGTCTATTTTAAAACTTTCATAAAGTGAGGAATTATTGTAACATTTTATATTAAGAATAAATAAAATTTCTGTGTATACTTACACATTTATTATCATGAAGTTTTCTGACTTGAAATCCTTTGTTTCTGAAAGAGAAGATTTTCATTGAATGGGTAATGCATTACTTGGCATTTCACAATCCACAGAGTAAAATACTGTCATATGTCATTCTGTATTCTCTGTCCTGTACTGAGAATGAGGAGCTCTGGTTAATATTCTACCCAGGTTGGCTAATATTGACCATTAACACCTTTGGTGAATGATCATTTTGTAAACAAATAAAAATATAAGAAAATAAGATCAACACTAAGAGGAGATTGGGCATTTTAAAAAAATTAGTCCATGAATATTCAGATGAAAATCAAAGGCATAATATAGTGTGAAAATATTTTTTGCAGTTAAGAAAAAGAAAATATGTTCCAAATCCATCTGTGGCACTTGTAGTCTGTGTAATTTTGTTACAGTCACTTCTTTCTGTAAGATTTCTGTCTTCTAAAAGGAGGCTATGAAATGATAAAACCAGTAAAATCTCGTGTTTAGTCTCATGTGTTTTTATTAGTACATGAGTTTGCGTATCCTGAGAGACTTTCTTCTTCTTCTTTTTTTTAAAGATTTTTATTTATTTATCTGACAGATAGAGAGACAGTGAGAGAGGAAACACAAGCAGGAGGAGTGGGAGAGGGAGAAGCAGGCTTCCCGCTGAGCAGGGAGCCCGACATGGGGCTCGATCCCAGGACCCTGGGACCATGACCTGAGCCGAAGGCAGACACTTAACGACTGAGCCACCCAGGCGCCCCGAGAGACTTTATTCTGAATAACACTTGTTATTACACTTGACTATAAATTTTCAGAAGGGTTAGAAAAGAAGGGAGAAAAAGATGAGAAGGAAGAAGAGCTCATTTCTGTAAGTATGCAGTCTGTATTAGCTGCATAGCTAAGATTTGATGTGTTTTATCACCGTGGATCCTAAACACTATTAGAATTTCCAGCTTACAGATGAGACGACTGAAGCATGAGGTGGATTGGGTATTTGCCTAATGTCACACATCTCCTAAGTGCAGTCTGGATTCTAATGCAGATGTGTGACTCCAAAGCCTGTGATTTTAATCACTAATCATAAAGTAGTGAATTCCAATTCCTGGAATGGCTGGTAATAACCATTCTTTCATTCTCCTAGAAGCTGAGATGTTTACAGTGAGGAACTCATATGTAATTTGCGGGCTACTGGTGGTGGGGGTCCCAGCTATCCATTTGTACTTTCAATCTCCTCCCTAGACTTTTCCAGATAATCATAAGAAGCAACATGGATTTTCTCTGGGGCAGGAAGGATAGATCAAAGTTTTGTAAATAGCACCCATGGCAAAGAGCCTACATAGAGAGAGCTGTCTTCTGAGCTCTCATTATGCAATAAGAAAGACACAACAGAAGATTATGGAACTTTGACCAAGATACATTTTCTGCCTGAGACTCAGCTTCCTCAAATGTAATGTGGGAATAAAAATGTCTATAGGTAACAGCTAATGCCTGAGGAATAGTGTATAATGTGAATGAGAATTTGGCTGGATAGCAAAGAAATACATATCTCCTTTGAGATATAGCTAAATTTATTTGTTTATTTTTTATTTGAACAAAGCAATGCCCAAAGGGTATTGGAGGAGCACAACCAAAGGTAGGATTTATCAAACCACATTGTTATAAACCAAGCAGATTTTGGCCAATGTGGACTTCATGATCTTTAAAAAAAAAGAGGGGATCTAAACTGAGTATGATACTTACCGAGTTAGCATGCAAAACATGCATTCATCACTGTAAGTCTTATGATCTGTGCCGCATATTGGATCCAGGTGCCTTGGGCATGCAATCTCAGAGCCTTTTGTGTTGTATTTGGAGCAGTCCACCTATAACTGGAACAAAAAATAATGGCCTACATCGTCTTCCTTCAATTCTGTAGTCTTTCTCATATCAAGTTGGTAAGACAGAGAAGAGAGTGGAAAGAGTACTAGCCTCTTCAACTTTTTAGCAAACATGTCTAGAAGACCTTATGTGGATCAGATGCTGTGCTACGGGCAGCTAGGTCAGACAGGTCAGACATGAAACATTCTGAAATTAGAGTTAGCTGTTTAAGAAGGAAATGTTATTTGTTTCAGAGGTACAGATCTGAGATTCAACAGTCTTGCACAATTCACAGCACTTACCAGAGCACATACCCTCCCCAGTGTCTATCACCCAGTCACCCCATCCCTCCCACCCCACCCCCCACTCCAACAACACTCAGTTTGTTTCCTGCGATTAAGAATTCCTCGCATCAGTGAGATCATATGATACATGTCTTTCTCTGCTTGACTTATTTCACTCAACATAATACCCTCCATTTCCATCCATGTCGATGCAAATGGCAAGATCTCATTCCTTTTGATGGCTGCATAATATTCCATTGTATATATATACCACCTCTTCTTGATCCATTCATTTGTCGATGGACATCTTGGCTCTTTCCACAGTTTGGCTATTGTGGACATTGCTGCTATAAACATCGGGGTGCACGTACCCCTTCAGATCCCTACTTTTGTATCTTTGGGGTAAATACCCAGTAGTGCAATTGCTGGATCATATGGTAGCTCTATTTTCAACTTTTTGAGGAACCTCCATACAGTTTTCCAGAGTGGCTGCACCAGCTTGCATTCCCACCAACAGTGTAGGAGGGTTCCCCTTTCTCCGCATCCCCGCCAACATCTATCGTTTCCTGACTTGTTAATTTTAGCCATTCTGACTAGTGTGAGGTGGTATCTCATTGAGGTTTTGATTTGGATTTCCCTGATGCCGAGCGATATTGATCACTTTTTCATGTGTATCTGAAACAAATAATGCAATATATGTTAAGAAAAAAAAAAAGAAGAAGAAGAAGGTAGCGGGAGGGGAAGAATGAAGCGGGGGAAATCAGAGGGATAGACGAACCATGAGAGACGATGGACTCTGAAAAACAAGCAGGGTTCTAGAGGGGAGGGGGGTGGGAGGATGGGTTAGCCTGGTGGTGGGTATTGAGGAGGGCACATTCTGCATGGAGCACTGGGTGTTATGCACAAACAATGAATCATGGAACACTTCATCTAAAACTAATGATGTAATGTATGGGGATTAACATAAGAATAAAAAATAAATTAATTAATTAAAAATAAATAAATAAAAAATAAAAAAATAAAATAAATAAAAAAGAGAAGGAAATGTTAGTCTCTCCTTTTTGAGTTACAGTGAGAGTACAATGGAATAATGAAAGTGAAAAATACTCAGAAAAGTTTGAAACGACGCCTAAAAGTAACAGTTTACTTTATCTGTTCTTCTCCTTTTGCAAAGAGATTCCTTTTGTGACCTTTAAAGAAAGAACCACCACCAGGAGAAGCAGAGTAGGAATGGTTTTACCTCCCTAGGAATTATTTCCACCCACAGTGAGCCAGCTTCATTACTTTCACAGCTCCGTTTACACATCAGCTCTGATTTCATTTTTACCAAGACCCCACAGAGAAGGTTACACTCACCTTTCTTCCCACTACTTGATCACCGGAAGACAGTGGCATGAGAGCATTTGAAGAGAAGGAATCAGAGAAAGAGCAAATTCCACAGTTAGAGATGCAAGGCTGAATTCATTGTTCACAGTAACCAAAACCCATATCTGCCATCCCTGGCCCAGGCCAGACCTAAGAGATGTCTCTTCTTTACTCAGAGCCAACTCAGGATGAAGCCAGAAATATGTGTGATTCTGATTAAAAAAACAAAAACAAAAACAAAAACAACATGGGGGAAATCCCTGGTCATTGGAGAAAGGGCTGTCACAGGAATTCCTGTGAGCAAGCCCAGGGTAGGGTTGGGTGAAGGTCTCAAAGCTGCGTAAGTTGTTTCTGAAAGGCAAGTCAGAAGCCTGGTGTGGATCAGGAACTAAGCAGGTTGCCCACAGTCCTTTTCTTCTTCTTTTTTTAGATTGAAGTATAGCCGAGTCAGTATGTTTCATTAGTTTCAGGTGTACAACACAGTGATTCATTAAGTCTATACATTATGTTGTGCTCACCACATTATGTTGTAGCTCCCATCTGTCACCAAACAGTATTACAGTACTGCTGACTATATTCCTTATGCTGTACCTTTTATTCCCATGACTATCTTTTTATTCCTCTTCGCAGTCTCTCTTCCTCTTCTAGAAGGTCTGACCCCCCATCCCTTCTTTGCTAATCAGGCCAATCCAAATAGTTAAGGTCTCAAGTTTTCTTCTGACTTTAACATTCTATCGTTACTGAAGGTTGAACAAACTGCAGTTAACATAAAGCCATCGCTATTCAAAGGAGTCTTAACTCGCCAGGTGGAGACGTAGCCCATGTGGTGGCTACAAGAGCAAAGATGGCAAAAGCAGTGATACTCTCCATAGTGATGAGGAGTGAGGGTGACTGCTCCGAGGCACACATACACGTATATATATACACATGCATAAGGCAGGGTCCCACCCTCCTCAAGATTGATCTTTTCACTGATGATTTGTTGTTAACCCAAGCTAGGATGTTAAGTTTATTTGTCAAGAAAAGCTTCCTTATTACCTTGATTTATGGGCAGCTGGAAGAGTTATACCCTGAAACTCACCTACCAGAACTGTCTTGCATAGTAATCCTCTGGTTTCTTAGCAAATACAACGGCATGGCTATATTTGAGACCAAATAAAATCATAGGTGTAGTGAAGAGAAATAAACAATAAAATGACATGTATAAAGGGTTTCAAGATTATATGAAATGAGGGAAAGTTGAAATAGAAAACAGGAGCAATGAGAACATTTCTTGAAAATGTATAGTAGTACACAACATGAATACTTAGCACTATAATACATTTTCTAGAGTTTGAAGATAATTTACCATGTTCTATGAAGGCTTGTTAAGTGACTAAAAAAACTTGTGAAATATGCAGACCAGTATTACTGCTACTTAGCAGATGGAACTACAAACACAGAAAGATTAAGTGCTTTCTCTTTAGTCACAGAGTGAACAGTTGGAAGAGCCAGTTCTCCAGGATTCTAGATCTATACTTCTCTCCTATTATTTTTTTACTAAGATATGCTACTTCAATAACAAAACCCAATATTTATATTGAAAATCCAGATTTTAGCATAGTGTCTCATGCTTCTTAAGATTATAACCATGATATTCTGCTTGACACATTCTTCTGTGTCCATATCTATATATATTATGTCCATCCACATAACCAACGTTCTTTCAATAATCCAGGCCTAATGATTTCCAGTTACTTAGCACTTTCATCTCTATCATCTCATGTGGATGACACCATCTCATGTGAAGACATCAGCTCTCTAGAAGATAGAGTTAATACAGAGTTAAGCTAGGGTTAATTCCAAAAGGACAAACTCAAAGATTGGAGGAGTTAAGCAAATTGCCCAAAGCAGACAGCTAATGAGTGATAGAATCTTGACCAAAACCAGATCTTTCCGTTTCAGAACTTATGGTCTCCCAGTAACTGGTTGCAATTATTTCTAATTTTTAAGATGTTTCTCTCTCATTCATACTTTCCATTCTTCAATACCACCTCTTTTTCTCAGAGATAATTCCATAATTTTGGTTTACGCTATTGTGAAATCTGCATACTTGCACCTCACCCATATTTCAGTGCTTGTTCAGCATTTGAAGTATGTATACTATACTGAAATGTGCTCCGGAAACTTTTCTCAGTGGCATAAATGATCTTCTTCCCAAGTCATAGTGGAGCATCTGATTAGAGTGACCAAGTTCTGAGTAGATGACAGAAATGAGAAAAATGGCTTAGTGATGGTAGAGTTGGCCAGGTCAGGAGCAAGCACCTGGGTCTGTGGCTTTCAAACTTTTCATTATTGTTATTTAATTAAGAAATGGTATTTTCCCCCTCCCTGAATGTAATTCTATGAAGCAAGCAAGCAATGAGACAGATTTTTAAGCAGTCACTTAAATAGAAGCAAGACAGGATTCAAGAGTGCCTGCATTTCCAGCACATCCCATAAGTTTCCATGCAAATCCATTTGGAAACTGATCTAGAACACACACATACAAGGAAGTTAGGCCCTGGAAGGGAGAGTATTTTGTCCAAGACCTCTCAGTGAGACAGATCCCCAGATTCTAGTACAAGATTTGTTCTGCTATGCCAAATCTTTTCAGACCATTACACAGCCCTGTGTCAGCATGGGATTTCTGCCCCTACTTGCTTTCCCAGAGAACATGAGCAAGTATCTGCCACCTGGGTCCTGGACTCAATTCTCTACTGCTTATTGGATCTCACCTTTCTGACATTCCAAAGGATCTTGCAGTTCAACATGTTCCTAGGAGAGCTTGTTGCTAAATCTCATTTTTAATGGCTTCCCTCCAGTTTCACTTTGTTAATATCTGTCAGTGGCAACCCAATCCAGGAACATTGTAGGAATCTTCATTTCTTGTCTGATTTTCACACTCACACCCAATCTCTCACCAACTAGGTTTTGAGTGTGTGTCTTCCTCACCAGGAAGAATATAAGTGTTGTTTGATTGTTTATTATTTTTTTAAATTCAGAGTTCAAGAATAATAGCTTATAAATCTACCTCTAAAAAAAAATCTACCTCCCATATTTCTTCCTTTTGGAAATTTCCACAGGGATGACAGAGAATTTAACCCTGTCTCCAAATTCTAATAAGACCGCATTTTTCTTTCTTCCTTTTGCCACTACTCAGTAACTTTCTAAAGATTTAATGCTCAGGAAATAAGTCAATCAGAGAAAGACATGTATCATATGACCTCACTGATATGAGGAATTCTTAATCTCAGGAAACAAACTGAGGGTTGCTGGAGTGGTTGGGGGGTGGGAGGGATGAGGTGGCTGGGTGATAGACATTGGGGACGGTATGTGCTATGGTGAGCGCTGTGAATTGTGCAAGACTGTTGAATCACAGATCTGTACCTCTGAAACAAATAATGCAATATATGTTAAGAAAAAAAAAAGAAGATAGCAGGAGGGGAAGAATGAAGGGGGGGAATTGGAGGGGGAGACGAACCATGAGAGACAATGAACTCTGAAAAACAAACTGAAGGTTCTAGAGGGGAGGGGCGTGGGAGGATGGGTTAGCCTGGTGATGGGTATCAAAGAGGGCACGTTCTGCATGGAGCACTGGGTGTTATGCACAAACAATGAATCATGGAACACTACATCAAAAACCAATGATGTAATGTATGGTGATTAACATAACAATAAAAATTTTAAAAAAAGATTTAATGCTCAGCATTCCTTGGGCTCAGGGAAATACAAATCAAAACTACAATGAGATACTTCCTCACACCAATCAAAATAGCTAAATTTAACAAGTCAGGAAACAACAGATGTTGACGAGGATGTGGAGAAAGGGGAACCCTCCTACACTATTGGTGGGAATGCAAGCTGGTGCAGCCACTCTGGAAAACAGTATGGAGGTTCCTCAAAAAGTTGAAAATAGAACTACCCTATGACCCAGCAATTGCACTATTAGGTACTTATCCAAAGGATACAAACATAGTGATTTGAAGGGGCACCTGCACCCCAATGTTTATAGCAGCATTGTCCACAATAACCAAAGTATGGAAAGAGCCCAGATGTCCATCAACAGATGAATGGAGAAAGAAGAGTGGTACATATACACAATGGAATATTACTCAGCCATCAGAAAGAATGAAATCTTGCCATTTGCAACAACGTGGCTAGAACTAGCAAAATAAGTCAGTCAGAGAAAGACAAATACCATATGATTTCACTCATGTGTTGAATATAAGAAAGAAAACAGATAAACACAGGGGAAGGGAAGGAAAAATAAGACAAAAACAGAGAGGGAGACGAACCATAAGAGACTCTTAACTATAGGAAACAAACTGAGGGTTGCTGGAGGGGAGGTGGATGTTGGGGGTTGGGGTAACTGGGTGACGGGTGTTAAGGAAGGCACTTGATGAAATAAGCACTGGGTGTTATTTACAACTGTTGAATCACTAAATTCTACCTCCAAAACTAATAATACACTATATGTTAATTAAATTGAATTTAAATAAAAATAAATAAAAATAAAAAATAAACACAGTATGTAGGATTATGTAAACTCAATATCATCACAACACATTGCCCAGATCAAAAGTTACTTCAGAGCGACTTCAAGTCCATTCCCATTTCTATTACCAGTTCCTTAACAGGTTTAAGGTTTTATCTCAGAGAGAACCGATTGGCTGTGATTTTAGGGCAGCCAGGCCTGGAGGTGGATGTGCACTGCACATGAATTCTTAGCAACCCCCAGTATGATCCCCCACGTAGTAGGTGTGAGTTTTGATCAATAAATGTAGATGTACAAAATTATCTATTCCCTCTTTTTCTCTAAATAAAATCATGTCTGATTCCAAGTCTTCTGCTGGGCTTTGGGGACGTTTAGTCTCATTCATTATTGAGGTTGATGAGGATCTGAGATGGTTAAGAAGAGCGCAAGAACATGAGGCGAGGCCCTCTAATCCCTGGCTAGTCATGGCTGCTGCCTGCGTCCTGATGGTCCAAGCCAGCTGTAAATGGTTCCCTTCCCTGAGGTATTTCCTTGATTCTGCGCCACCCATGGGACGTGGTGACTTTGGGTTGAGATCGAGAACACTTGAATCCTGGGTTTGGCAGACACATTTCATGGTCGTACACTCAGCTGTCTTTTGCTTTTCGAGGCTGCTGCTCAGTGTTAGAACTTGGTCCCTTTCATTTCTCTTGAAATTTTTATTGCTTCTCCTTTCGTTGCTTTCCAAAGCACACAAGCCATTAAGAATAATTTCTTGCCCATTATGTTTTTGTCCAGTTTAACTCAAATATCCTCTAAGGCAAATGTACACACTGTTTTCTTATAGCTCTGTGATTGAGGGGAAGGAAAGATACAGGGAAGAGTAGTTAATAGCTTTTAACTCTTGCTTTTATTGTTGATGTGTTATTATTTCATGTTTAATATATTGACATTAAAATGATGATCAACATTCCACTCTTCTTTAGAATATTATCTTGTGCTTCTAGGTAAGTGCTAATCGGGGATTAGGCAGCTCCACCAGCAATCCTTCAGTGGGCACTTAAAACTGGAACCCATTCAACTGCCTACTTCTCTTTTGAGCGCATAGGAACAGCCTCTGGGTGGGGAAGGATGTGGCATTTCCTGCTAGATGTAGCCATACTGTCCTGTGACCAAAAGCTGGGACTTAAGCAAATATCCCCTGTGAACACAACTTGTCCATAACTTATTTTTAGAGACCTTGGCAACAGGAGTTCTGGCAAATTTCTCACTTAAAATTCCAGGAGCAAAATGGATCGAGAGGTAAGAATATAATAGCTGAAAACTTCATTTTATTACTGCTCCCAGGACTTCTTTCATGTAAGTCAAGCCATTGGAATTCACTTTTCATTATTAATCCCATTCCTATATGCTAAAAAATCATGTGTTACTTTCTTCTGCCACATGTTCCATAGATTTGGAATTGAATTATTCCACGAATAAACAGAAGTAACCATTTCTGTAGATAGTGAGCAATTTTCTGGATCACTAGATGCAAAATCCATTTCTTTTGTCTGTAAACATAATCAGATAGATAATATTATTTTTATGAAGAGCATGGAACTGGGATTCATTAAGCCAGAGGGAGTGGTGTAAGGAACATGAGATTAAAATACACTTACTTGAATTTGTATTTTTGATGTAGACCCACTTGGGTAAGCTCAAAAAATCACTTTCCCTCTCCAGGTTTCAAGATTTCCATACATGAAACATCCTGGATAAATCATCTCTAATTTTTCTCTAGCCCTGTCGATCTGGGATATTATCAACCTGAAATAAAATGATCTTTTCTCATTTGAGACCTTATCAGTATGTATTACATATTTAGCACATAAAAACCAATTAATCAGTTGCAAGTACAATGCCAATTACAATAGTACACTTCACAGCATATTTTTCTGGCATCATGCTACTCTTTGCATTCCTCTTTAGCTGCAGCTTTTGCTAGTATTTCTGAGAAATACCTCATGAATTTAGCCTTCTGGGGCAGGGAGGAGGAGGGGAAATACATCTTATAAGTTCATATTTTCATGTAACTAGTTTGTTTCCAGCTATTAGCATCAGTGTTTTTATTTATTATTATTATAGGGAATGTAGTTGCTTCTTTAAGTTCCTTGAAAAGTAATGGTCCTCCCCTATCCTTGTAGGCTTTATGTCATTGACCAGAACTGAGAGTTTCCGTCCTATATTCCCTTTTAAAATTTTTATCTTAAAAATTTTAAATTTTTAAGGTCTAGTTTTACTCAACAACTTTTGATAAGCAATTGCTTCATGCCAGGCATTGTACCAGGCACTGGGGATTTAAACATGAACATTAAATGTTCTCCTCTCTTAAAAAAGTCACAGTCTAGTGAGAGGGATCAACTTCTAAATAGGCTAGTGCACAGCAGTGACAGCTGGCCAGGCAGGTGTAACGAGAGGATATTATGGGAGCATAAGAAAGGAATGACTAATTCATATTCTTTTTTTAAAAATTTATTTATTTATTTTTAGAGAGAAAGAGAGAGCACAAGCAGGGTGGGGGCAAAAGGAGAGGGAGAGAGAGAAACTTAAGCAGGCTCCACACCCAGCACAGAGCCCGACACTGGGCTCGATCTCACCCCCCTGAGATCATGACCTGAGCCAATATCACGAGTCAGACGCTTTACCGACTGAGCCACCCGGGCACTCCTAACTAAATCATATTCTAAGGGGAAAGAGGTCATGGAAGGTTTCCAGAAAAAAGCTGTACCTTCAGTGAGCAATAACAAATAAGAATTTGGATGGATGGACCTTGGGAGATGGAAGAAAAACTAGGAGAAGGACCATGGGGGTGGATAAAAAGAGTATGTTAGGAGGGGACATGTAGGAAGAAGTTCAAGAAAATTATTTAAGGGAAAGAGGACAACGTAAAAGGGGAGGCTGGAGAGGTGAACGGAGGCCTCGCATGTCAGAAAGGCTTTGGACTTCATCTTGGGGGCTAGAGAAGCCACTTACAGGTTTTAAGAATAATGCTATCAGATCTGGATTTCAGAGCATTATTCTGCCTACAGTGAAGAATGCAGTGGGAGGGAGAAGACTGAAGCAAGGAGGTCATTAATAAGCGATGATCATGAAGCGACGATGATGACTTGAACCTGAGTTTATCCGGAGGAAGTTTAACCTTCCTCCGTAGATTGACTCTACGGAGGAAGAAAGGGGTGGGGGTAGACCGAAGCCAATGCCTAGACTTCAGATTTGTCTCACTTTGCTTTGTTCTAGCACAGTGTGGTGGCTTAGTAGTTTTCAACAATTTAAACTGGGGAATTAAATAGATCAGTGTTTTGAAGAGGTCATTTGGAGTTTTTTTTTTTTTTTTTTTTTTAAGAGAGAGCTATAAGGATGGAGACAAGCAAGTCGGTTTGAAGGCCACTAGAAAAATCCATTGGAGAAAAAAAGAGGGTCTAAAAGTCATAAAAAAATATTACAAGTACTGTAACAGATTAGAATGGCAAACGTACACACTGTTTTCTGATTGCTTTGTGGTAGAGGGCAAGGAAAGATACAAGGAAAGCTAGTTAATGACATAGGATGACCTACAGGAAGACAGCACACCTTCCTTCAAAATAATCTGGAAGGAGCTCTATGGTCTAATAAAATTTCCATCAAGGAAGACAAATATTTTGTTTGACTCTTTTCCTGGGACTAATCCTCATTTGACAAAGTCCTCTCTGTTCTTTCCTCATCTCAAAGAACGATTTATAGTCACATGTTATTTAGAAAGAATTTTAACTTCAGTACTGAAAAGAAAAAGGCACCTGTGTGTCATAATAGCATCAAAGAAAGAACAAGAATGTCTTGCTTGCTTTTTTTCCAGGAGGTAGACAGCCCTTGTCATTGTAAAGGCCGCAGGACATATTTACTTTATTTACCATTATCTCTCTATGTAATATATGACACTGGCCTTGGTCAAAGTCAATCAAGAAGGCCACAAAGAATGTTGGATTGGGGTACAAATCTGAGTCTTGCCATGTGCTTTTCTCAGTTTCAAGCACATATTAAATGTTTAGAAATGTCAACATTTATTATTTTCTAGAATTTTATTAAACTATTCTATTTCTATTTTTATTCTCTATTATCATGGAGTGAGAAGTGTGGTTGGTGTTTAAGAGTATAAAAGAGGGTGAAGAGAAGACCAGTAAGTTACAAAGAAGGACAAGAGACAGATTCTTATCCACTACTGAGTTATAGCCCACAGGTCAAACCTGGCCCACCACCTGTTTTTTTTTTTTTTTTTTTAAAGATTTCATTTATTTATTCATCAGAGAGAGAGAGAGAGAGAGCACACACACACAGGGGGAACAGCAGGCAGAGAGAGAAGCAGGCTCCCCGCCGAGCAAGGAGCTCTATGCGGGACGCAATCCCAGGACCCTGGGATCATGACCTGAACTGAAGGCAGATGCCCAACCCACTGAGCCACCCAGGCATCCCCTACAACCTGTTTTTATAAATATACTTCTATTGAAACACAGCCATGTATACTTATTTACATAATGTAAATTTATTTACTTACACAACAGCATGATTGAGCGGTTGTGACAGAGACTGTATGTCCTACAAAGCCTAAAATATTTACTATCTGGCTGTTTACCGAAAAAGTTTGCCTACCCATAGTCCAGAGAAGTGCTCTCCTTGGGTGTTTTTGAAGCCTTGAGAGAGAGGAAAACTTCAGGTGAGTTCCTTACATGAGAAAATAAGGAGTTTGATAGTGTTAGATCTCTGAAAACCCATATTCTGAAAATGGAATCATTTTCAGCATCAGTTCTAGAGAAATGTGTAAGTCTGTGGTGGTGACCAAGTAGAGGTGATATCGTTTTTTTTTTTTTAAAGATTTTATTTATTTATTTGAGAGAGAGAATGAGAGAGAGAGAGCATGAGAAGGGGGAGGGTCAGAGGGAGAAGCGGACCCCCCGCTGAGCAGGGAGCCCGATGCGGGACTCGATCCCGGGACTCCAGGATCATGACCTGAGCCGAAGGCAGTCGCTTAACCGACTGAGCCACCCGGGCGCCCAAGGTGATATAGTTTTGCGTTTTCAGTTCCAACTCAGGATCCTTTGTCACTTCCTGGGCTAGAATTTTAGGGCTGGTTTGTGAAATCTCAGTGACATGGGTCTGGTTTTCATTTGCCTCCCATCCATTGAGCCATAACTCAAGAAGCAACTCAAAAGTTAGTTCACTTGAAAGAAAAATTAGTCTACTTGACATTTAATGCAGCTATTTTGTTGTGAACATTTTGACACAGATGACACATTATATTCACCTGTTTGTGTCTGCCAAAAAAAAAAAAAAATCAACTTTCAGCTTTTTAAAAATCCCAAGTAATGTGTTCAACACCTTCACATTCAACCCCAATCCCTGCACCTCAGTCCACTGTCTATTTTTCTTGGACCCCATCCCATTCATGATGTCTGCATCCTCCACTTTACCCTGACTTTCCCTGGGTCCCTGGGCCTTTCTCCATCCCCATGTCTCATCCCATTCCAGACCATCCTATGCTCCACCCCACCCTATTCCTAAGCAACACTTTCCCTGGTGTTCAGAATGATTATCAAGGATTGGTTAAGTCTTAAGCATACGATAACAAAGTCTTTTGTGCATATTACCTAATAATCATAATCATCACAAAAATACTAATGAAAGAAGGTAAAGGGTTTATTGTTTATAGCTCAATAAAATGTTCAAAATGACATAAAAAAGCAACCGCTTCTCAAAAAATAATATGTCTTAGCCATGGACACCCTAGCCATCCAGAGTTTCTGGATTTCCTAAACTACCCAGGAAGGAGATACAATCTCATGTTACAGACTCCCTAAACTCTTCCCTTACATCCTGGAATTGCCAAAGAAAATAGCAACATTGTTTCTCACTTCTTTTTTTTTTGAAATGACAGTATTTTCATCCTTGAAAAATGATTTACAAGTCTTCTTTTTTTTTTTCCTGTTTTCTTAATGATAGCATAGAAAAAAAACTAGTGCGGAATTGATCTTTCACACAGTTACAAAGGACAAAGATCACAAAATCCTACTATAATTGCCCTAGGGACAACTTATCTAAAAGAAAAGGGCAGAGGTGAAAAACACAGAATTAACTTCCCCAATCCAAGTAGACCTGCCATTCTGGGTACAGTTCTTCTATAGCTGAGAACAACTTCAACAATGATGGACTCTGCATTGCTTTCTCCCTCTAGGATGTGTTCAGCACCAGCCCCATAACTGTAAGTGAACAACGTAACTAGGTACGCTCACAGGACGTCAGTATCAAGATGCTGAGCACGACAGAGTTTCAGCACTGAGGCAGGAGCTTACAGGCTGTTCCATCTCACCCCTACCTACTGCTTGTATTCCCTGGTTGATTTCTCAGGTGTATGAGCTCAATGACTGGTTTAGTGGCCTCTAGCTACATGTAGCTATTAAGCACTTGAAATGCGGTTGGTCCAAACAGATATGCTGGAAATACAAAATACATACACTAATATCAAGACCTGGTTAAAATAAAAGTTTGTATTGGTTATATTTTGAAATGAGAATAGTTTTGACATATTGGGCTACATAAAATATATTGTTAAAGTTGACTTTACCCATTTCTTTTGTATCTACTAGAAAATTGGAGATTACATGTCATTTGAATTCTATTTCTAATGGACAGTGCTGCCCTAGCGACATGCGACACACTGGTAATTCTCATTTCCTTAGTCTTGCCCAGACCATGGGTCCAAGGCCCTGATAGAGGAAATAGTCAAGGAGCAACAAGACTGAATATGAGAAACTACTGGCTTGTGTCTCTGGATGGTATCTGTGTAACAGTGGTAGTTACGCTCTGTAGAAGTACAGAAGGTAGGCAGGAGAGCTGGTAAGGTGACAGGTACTGAAAGTGATTCATAGCTGGTTTGGTCTTACACAGCTCTTGAATGCCAGGGAGCCCATACCTCCCTACCTCCCTTTTAGACATTTCTTCCCAACTATGACAGCAACTTGCATCTGAAAAAAGTGAGCATTCTGTGTCCACCAACAGCTTAGCAAGACAAAAGGGTAGAGTTTTTGGCTTCTGTAAAAAAAAAAAAAAAACTTCCTATTATCCAGGCAGTGACGAATCCCAGAAATGGTGTTCTGCTGGGTTTACTTTTATTGAACAAGTATTTGAACAGACAGCATTGTGATCAGGAGGTTTTCAAGCACAGACAGATGGAGAGGTCTCTGTGCCCTCAGATCACAGAATCTAGGAGGAAAGAGACAGGAAAGACTGGAAGTCAGTGAGTCCATTCCCCCAACAGCTCTGTATTATTTTCTATAGTAAATAAGACAGGCTCTGAAGAATTCTTTCTCTATACAGATGGTGAGGGTTAGGCGATTCAGAATTGGGGCATATATTTTCCCTCCTGGCTTTCACCAATTCTTCCATCATTTGTCCTGGAAGAGAAGATGGGTAGGTTAGGTGCTAGAAACTGAGAGATACTATAGATATGTGGGTTCTACATCTACAGGTGTACTGTAGTCAAAGAAATCCATACATCCTTGCAGTCTGCCAAGAACTCACCATTTACGATCACTTTCACATTTTATCCAATTGATTCAATGAGTACCGAGCACCTAGAACACACTGCCTGCAGCAGTAGGTACAAATACTAACTCTGCCCTTGATCATGTGTGACCCTCATCATCATGTGTGATCATGTGTGACCAGACCCTGCTAATGAAAAGAGGTAGGTGTCAGTCACATCGTTTCACAGAGGAGGGAACAGAGCTCCAGAGAAGGTTAGTGACTTGCCAAGGTCTCACACTGGGTCAGAACTTAAATCCAATTCCTCCAACACTAATGCTTTACTATTATAAGTTGTTTGAGGCCATAAGAATTTAATCAGCTAACTTGCTTGCCTGACTCATCCAATATTCATACACTCTTGAAATGGACATTTAAAAGAGTGAGTCAACACCTAAACATTTTTCAAAAGAAGGTAAGGGCCTCAGGAAGTTTTTTCCCAGGTAACTGCACAGTGTCAGCCTGGAGCAGTAGCGCTATTGTTCCAACCCAGACCTCCATTTTAGTTGTCACATCCACCCCAGGAGATTTCCTTTGGTTTGAGGGTGGCCATCTATGGTCTTGTGGTATCTTCGAAAAGCTTTGTCATGGAATTGAGAATAGTCCTGTATTCATCTCACAAAATAGTATTAGTATTTTCCTTAACAGAGAAATGTCCTTTCAAGGTAGCTAATTTTTATTTAATTGAGCTATGTAATCCCTCTTCTAGAGCCCCTGGTTTTCAGAATTTCCTGACAACTAAGGGATGGTGGCAGAGCATAAGCTATGAAGCCAGAAGATCTAAACCAGATGCAAAATAGAATGTTGAATAACTGATAATTGCAGGGTCTCCCCTAGGCTGATTTTCTATAAAATGGGAAAGATAATAATCCCTGCCCTAATCAGAGGCCTACTGTGAGGATGCATACAGGGAAGAGCACATAAAATTCTGAGCTACATAAATCTTAGGAGTTACTGCATAATAGAAAATACTTCCTAGATACTAAGCATGAGTATACATTCTAGGATCTTCAGTCTATTTTTCTAGGAAAGTAGTGACTGCCTGGACTTTTATTCATTCTTCAAATTCCAGACTCTCTTAGAGATTCTTTCTATACAGGAACAAAGTTCAGGCAATTGCTTTCAACCTCCAGGATATGCATGCATCATAGTTATAAGAGCAATGCTGGGCCATGACCCAATTGGACACCTTAGTATATCCAAGATCACACCCCTGAATCATACAGAGGGAACTGAACCCATGTTCAGGACACCTTTTGTTCTAATAATTTATTCCATCATCTTAACACCATAAATAAGTCCTGTCATTAATAATATGTTACATAATTCTAGTGGAAAGAAAACACCCAAAAAGGAAAAGAAGAAACTCTCTCACAAAACCTTTTATGCTTAGCCCTGTCAAGATTCTTCCTTATTTGAATAAATACATCTTATCAGTATTACCCTATGGCAAATTTCTCATAAAGTAGTTTTTGTCAAGTTGTCTACATGAGAGTACAGCAAGATGTGGTCTAAAGTGTGATCTTTAGGATTCACATAAAGATTATTTTTACCTACTGTCCTGAGTTACATGTAATTAGGTATGTGTGTGAGATGTGAAGGATACTATATTCTGTTAATAAAAAAGGAGCAAACCACTAAGAATTTATATGTAATAAGACAGCACACACAATATGGGGTCTAGAGCAAAAGTTGATACCGTCTCCTTATGGATGTGTAACAGATGACTGTCAAGCCCACAGGAGGAAAGATGAAGGTCTTCGGGCTTCACCCCAATACTCTGCCTACCCCATCCGGCCTTCCAGCTGCTAATGTAAAACCAAAACTACTGAGTTTCCATCTCTTGTTTTTCCAGGGTCCCATATCAAGACTCACTGAGTAGTTCTTATGAATGCAGTCTCATCTAGTGTTGCTTAGGAGTTCCAAATCTGGCAGAGTAGTCTCCAGTTCCATTATTGCCAGAGCTTTCTGTGGCAGTGGAATGGAGTGAAACCAGTTGTGAATAATAATAAATATTTATTTAGTAAATATAATTTATTAGAATATTTTGTTTTTATTGAATATATATATTTTTTAACATCAAATATAAGGTTATTAAACTATAATCCATTATAATTATTAAACATACATAAACGCTGTGCCAGGATCTGTTTCTCTAAGTTTCCACTATGGACTCTTCCCTTTCTCTAAGTTCATACTTTGGTCTCTTTGGCATAATAATAATAGTGATAATAATAATAAATGCCATTAGTTTGTAGACACTGCCAAATGCTTAAAAGTCAGTACTTATTATTTTCAATAACTCGGTGAGATCTTTGGTTTAGATCTTTGATTTGCCAAAGGTCTCATATATGAGAAATCTAAAAAACTGGAATTTAAACCCATATTTGGCTGGTAACAAACATTTTTTCTTGTTTGAAAATTCCTACATTTTCCCCCAAGTTACATATCATCTTGCCCGAGGAAGAGCGTCCTCAAATGCAATCACCAGGGAGAATGGCGAACTCGATAAAGTCTGTCAATCTTGCAGGCTGCAAGGATGTTTTGACAGACATTATTGAGTTTGCTGTTCTCTCTGGTGATTGCATTTGAGGACACGACCATGAAAGACTTTGGAATCCGGGAACCAAACTGACGGTTACAGAAGGGAGGGGGATGGGGGGGATGGGGTAACAGGGTGACGGGCATTAAGGAGGGCACGTGTGGTGAAGAGCACTGGGTGTTACACACAACTAATGAATCGCTGAACACTACATCAAAAACTAATGATGTATTATATGTTTGCTAACTGAACATAATAATAAAAAAAAATCCTTGCAGGGATTTAAATGAAAAGGCCAGCTTTTCATGTTGGGAAACAGTTAAATGCAATGTTAAGTGTGAGAACGTGGGGGTTTTACAGAAATGGTTGAAATTCGGTTCCGTCACTATGTGACCTCCCTCAATCTTTTCTTCTCTCTTTACAGTAAATCACAGGATATAAAACCTACTTTGCAAAAGTGTTATGTGAGGGACCTTGCTCATAAACAATCTATTAATGATCCCAGTTAACAGTAAGCACTTAAAAATATTAACTATTATATTATTATCCCCGCATATTTCAGTGATTACTTAATTATCCTCACAATGAAGATGTGACCAATTCTGAGCCAGTAACACTGCCCCAGCCAGAGAAATGTCCATCGGTCGGTGGCAGACACAGAAGCAGAACCAGTTGGCTCTGGCCGTGTAATGGGGACGCAGTGTACTTACAGATGCTGGCACATCGAGAGGGGTTGTTTCTGGGGTGCTGTTCTCTTCACACCTCCCTTCACTGCGTATGTGTGTATTAGTTTGGCGTATTCTAAAACAGAGCAGAGGAAATTAAAAAGATGGAAAAACTGACAGTTATGATGAGAAAAGAAAACAAACAAGGATCAATGGGGGTGACATGTGGGCATCAAACCAGAACTGAAATTACAAGTAGGACCCGGGATCTGAATTCAACTATTTCCCAGTAGGAATCACCCAGGTTTTGTCTCTCTCTCTTCAGATTCAGCCCCAGATTCATTCCCCAGTCCTGGATTCATTCCATCACCTTTCATTCACCTATATACTCATGAAATTGTTCAATGTTAGAAATAAACTTGGAGGGGCGCCTGGGTGGCTCAGTTGTTAAGCATCTGCCTTCGGCTCAGGTCATGATCCCAGGGTCCCAGGATCAAGCCCTGCATTGAGCTCCCTGCTCAGCAGGAAGCCTGCTTCTCCCTCTCCCACCCCCCCCGCTTGTATTCCCTCTCTCACTGTCTCTTTCGCTGTCAAATAAATAAATAAAATCTTTAAAAAAAAAAAAAAGAAAGAAACTTGGAGACCGTCTATTCCAGAAGCCATTATTTTACGGATGGGAAAACTGGATCCCACAGAGAAGCTTCATTTTACTGAGTACCAATAATGTGGGATTACAAAATACAATACATATATATAATAAAAATATGTAAAATGCATATAGAATATAGATTTTATAAAATACAATAATATGTAATCATACAGGTCGAGTTTTATAGCTGGAAAAAATCTTAAAAGGTATGAATTTTAATGCCTCTCTCTTAAATATTTCATATCAAACATCTGCTTGTTTGCTTCTGGTGATGGGAAACTCACTGTCTATCAAGGCAGTTTGACTTGTCTTTGGACATTGCTCACGTTGAAATGGCTTCCCTCTAAGACCACAGAAACCAATACTGTTTCCTCTTGCCTGGGACAGCCTGGATCCTCCCTCTATAATATATACTACCAGTTCCTTTAGCTAAACAATCCAACCTGAGCCATGCTTTATTAATATTTTTACCATTGAAGTTTCTGACTCTAAAGTTCCCTTGACTAAAGTGTCACTTGTTACGGGTTTATACAGTTAATGGAATGCTTAAAGAACACTGGGTGGATAATTTAGGCCCCGACATTTACAATAAAGGGAAGTTGAAGAATTTCTGGGCTGAAGATAAGGCATATATAGTAACAAATTCCTGAATGGTTGCATTCATTTCTTAAATGGAGATTTCTTAATTCTTAAAACTCTGTAAGATCCATGGAGGGATTTCAGGAGATTCATGCACCCATAAATATTATGCAGACAAATTGTTAATGTTGCTTCATTTTCTTTTCTTTTCTGGAAAGAGGTAACTTTCTCATCATCAAAGGAACTTTTGATCCCTTGACTACCTTGGATATAACAGTAGTGTAGTGGAGAGAAAAGAGAACTGTATTTAGACCCAAACCAACAGGGTGAAAATCCTGTCTAATCTACTTCCTAGCTTTGTGACTTTAAACAAGTTACCTGGACTCTCTGAACCTTAGATTCACCCTCTGTACAGCGAAGATAATAGCACTCATAGCATGTAGTGAGGATTCAGCAAGAGAGTGAATGTGTGAGTGTCTTACAGATGTGAGAACACACAAAGCACTCATATTCATATGTTATGCTAAGTGTATAAACTGCAGAATGTCCCATCCTCACATTCTGGGCTTTGCTTATCGTGTCCCCAGAAGGCAAGAACATACACGGACTACAGTGTAAATATGGGTGGGGTGGGAGTGGGATGGAAGAGTCAAGATTTGTCACCACGCTTTCACTTAAAGCTGGTAAAATGTGAGGCAGGTGAATGGAGGTGAAGATAAGACAGTATTTGAGCAGAAAAGCAAAAAGCTAAAACCCATAACGACAGTATTAAAACAAATCCCCTCATATGTAATTTTAAATAAAAATGGCAATTCAATTCTTCTTAAAAACCCAGTGAAGCCAGCTAGCTCAGAGAATGGCCTGCACTTCCTCAGTGGAAAAAGTGAATCTGAGAATGATGAGATAACATGGCCACAGATGCACAGACAGTAATAAATCTGAGTGCCCACACCAAGTCCACCATTTGCCATTTGTTCCAGGGGCTTTCTCTTGAATGAGACCACTTCTGCTCCAAGAAGAAGACTTGGAGAGGTTGAAAAATATGTGACTATCCGGTAGCCAGACGGCCCAGGAGAGATTATTGGCCAGGCGGACTCAACACAGCAATGATTCTCAACTTTTTTTCTTTTTACACAACGCGTGGATGATGTTCGCATTCCCATGACTGTACGTGGGCTAATAGAGACTTTCTCTGATTGTTGCAACCCCACCACTTTTTCCTTTCTCTTCCACTCAGTAAAGTATATAAGCAAATTAATCAAAAGGATAGCCTCCAATCCTCTCTGTTTTATATTTGAATAAGATCATCCACAAAATTTGAATTTTTAACTGCTATGATTAGTAAATTGGTGCAACGCACCTCCAATTGGTATGAATGCAGTCCTGTGGGTCGACACCATAGTCAAGAACCTCTCCACTTGAAGATATAGTACAACATGTATACTTACAGGTTTTCATGACAGAGCATGCAGGGATTGTTGTATGTCTGGCCATCATCACCACAGACAGGCTGTAAATTCTTTGGGCAAAGGTAACCCATCTTGGGCAATACTCGGTAATGTTTGCACATCTCAGAATCCTGAAGAAGTAAAACATATATCAGATTTACTCAATGGCACTCAGGAATGGAAAAATCTTTTGATTTCCTCAGTCACATCTGAATAAAACATTAGTAAAGGAACTGTAACATAGGTCATAGAAACTCACTATTTAAAAATCAACCAACACACTTATAAATAACTCATGACTCAAGGTACTCATAATGGAATGTAGAAATGTTTTAAACTGAATGATAATAAAAATATAAACTACCAAATCACAGCAGCTAAAGCAGTGATTTGAAGGAAAGTTGTAAATAAATACATAATTGGCAAAGAAGAAAGCTTTAAGATCAATGATCTAAACTTCCATGTCAAGAAGCTAGCAAATGGGGGCTCCTGGGTGGCTCAGTTGGTTGAGCGGATGCCTTCGGCTCAGGTCATGATCTCGGGGTCCTGGGATGGAGCCCCAGGTCAGGCTCCCTGCTCGGTGGTGAGCCTGCTTCTCCCTCTCCCTCTGCCTGCTCCCCACCCCCCTCGCTTGTGCGCGCTCTCTCTCTCTGTCAAATAAATAAATAAAATCTTAAAAAAAAGAAGCTAGCAAATAATAAACAAATTAAGCTCAAAGAAAATAGAGGAAAAGAATAATACAGAAGAGAAATATATGAAATAGAAAACGACAAAGCAAAACACTGGTTGTTTGAAAAGATTAATAAATTGAAAAACCACTTGCAAAATCGATAAAAAGGCAAGAAATATACATTACCAATATTAAAAATAAAATGGGGGTTTCACTATATATAGATATAAAAGGGTAATGTGGAAATGTTATAACTATATGCCAATAAACTTGACAACTTAGATGAAATTAAAAAATTCCTTCAAAACAACTTTCTGAAACAAAGAAATAGAAAATCTAATAGTATCATATCTGTAGGTATTCTTTCCAGAGGCATAAAGAAGTACTTGTTTGTTAGTTTGTTTTGATAAATAATTCAAACATCCAGGGGTGCCTAGGTGGCTCAGGCTGTTGAGTGGCTGACTCTTGGTTTTGGCTCAGGTCAAGATCTCGGGGTCATGAGATGGAGCCCCGCTTTGGGCTCACGCTCAGCGTGGAGTTGGTTTGGCCCTCTCCCTCCCCCTCTGCCTCTCTTCCCAATATTTATTTTATTTGAAAGAGAGAGAGAGCGCGCGTGCACACACACACACATGCATGTGCATGCAAGTGGGGAGAGGGGCAGAGGGGGAGGGAGAGGGACTTTGAGAGGTGGTTGGAGCCAGGGTCTGCTCGGAAGGTGAAATCAACCATAACCGGTTCAGAGTTGATAGACTATGTAAGAAAATACTAAGGATATCTCTCCCTCTCTCTCTAAAATAAAATTTAAAAAATCCAGTGGACTGCTTTAGAATATGGTGAGTTCCATATTGGTAGATATTCAGGGAGAATTTAGACAAGCACTTTCTATGAATCACTGGCAAAGGTAGGAATGAACCAGATATATCTTTAGCATTTTTTTTCAGGTATCTGCTGCTACAAGGTTTAAAACTACTAGGATAAAGCATTACAAAGAAGCAACGACAGGCTTCTTTGTACAAACTTTTTTTTTAAGGGTACAAACTCTCACTTATAAGATGAATAAGTTCTGGGGGTGTAATGTACAGCATGGTGATTATAGCTAGTCATTCTGTATGATACACTTGAAAGTTGGTAAGTGAATAAATCTTAAATGTTCTCACCACACACACACAAATAGTAATTATGTGAGGTGATGGTGGTGTTCGTTGACACTACGGTGGTATCATTTTGCAACCTAAAAGTGTATTAAATCAACACACTGTACATATTAAATTTATACAGTGTTATATGTCAATTATATCTAGAGGAAAAAAGAACAGATTTTGTGAATAGTTTCTCTCCATGCTTATAGGATTCCTAGGGTAGCATCTAGTTTACTAGAAATCTGTAATTAGTATATATTTCACTAGGGCAACTCATCTACTATCCTCCTTAAATTCGGCAAATAATAAGATTAAATTCATGTTTGATACTTTTCTTTTTTTTTCTGGGTCATCAGACTAGATGCTAAAGTTTCACTTTTAGAGGCCAATTTGATATGCTACTTCATGAATATACTTCATGAATATGCTCTTATTCCCTTTCCTCCTTTCTATTCCTCACTTTGGCAAAGCTCTAAAAAAGCAAACCTGTTAGGCTAATTTACACTAAGGTGTATGTTACTGAAGGACATCAGCTTGTATTTTGAATAAACAAGTTTTAACCACTGTGAATCGCTAATTAGTGGAATTTCACGGGTGTGAAAATGCTCCGCGCACCCTCTTTAGGCTATTGGGAAGAGGGTTGATTTGGGGAGGGGGAGAGACAGGAAGCTGGGTGAGGAGTCTTTTTGGCCTGCTGAAATTACAGAACTGAGGCTCCTCACTACTTATCTGACCATATGTGCAATAAGCCACATTCATGATACACCCACGTTGTAAAATTTCAATAATGTACTAAATTGGCTTGGAACAGGGCTAATAATCTAAAAGAGCACATAATAATGCACTGATGAGACCTTCCCAGAACTCTCACTGAGCTTGGAACTACACACAAAGGGTTTGGAGCTACACTGAATTTGCCTTTCCAAGGCCTCTTTATGGAAATGAAGCTCATGGGGGGCGGGGTGGGGGGGTGGGGGGGGGAGAGGGCAGATTGGCAACAGACCCCAAACAAATGCATCAACTTAATAAGTAGCTTTTCAGGAGTAGTCATTCTTACCAGAAAAGAAGTGGAGGAAGTTGGGCTCTTTTCGTCCATAGATCTAACGTGGAATGATTTCTCTTGAATTCTTGCCCTTTCCAAAGCTTCTTTTTGACTACAGAAGAAGACGAAAAGTAATTTAAAGTTATAGCCACAAAGACTAGCGCCTGTAACTTCCAGTGGAAGCTATGCCATCCTAAATAAAATATGATAGAACCACAGAACATTAGCTAGAGGATGATGTAAAGAGAAGTACACAATGGGGAACTGGTTGAGAGCACTCATCACTTACTAGATGTATGACCTTGGACAAGTTGCTTAAATGCCTTGAGCTTATCTTTTCTAGAACTTAAAAAGAGGGTAGTATTGGTAATTCCTGTCTTCAGGAATGTACTACAAAGAGCTAAAAAAATACTGATTATTACAATTGTGTTCACAGTGTTTCCATAACCATCGTCATCAGTATCTATCATGTCCATTGGTCCCCAAATATAGTTATTCATCAAAATAACCTAGAAACCCCTTCTAAACAACAAATTCCTTAGCCCTGAATTTTTTGCCAAGTACATTTTGGGGGGTAAAAATCTGTTACTTCGGAAAAAGACTTTTCTGTTGAGTCTGATCCAGTTGTGGAACAAAGATTTGGAAGATTTTCTTGTAGTTATGATCCTGAGAGTTGACAAAAGTTTTATCCAGTGACACAGCTAGTAAATATCCTGGTTAGAATTCACATATGGATTTCCTGTCTCCTATATCAAGTGTTCTCAACGTAAGGGCCTCGAATCTAAAGACTTATTTTAAGGACGTCACGGATTCATGAGCACACATTTATTTAATCGGCAACTTCTAAAGATGCTGTTCCCATGGGTCCTGTCCCCATGCTTTAATAAAAACAACTTTTGCACTGAAAAATAAAAATGAAAATAAAAAATTAAAAAAAATAAAAACACAATTCCCCCACTAGCTGGAGGGGTAACAGGATCCTCTTACTCACATGATCGTTCTGCACATGTGGCACTTGTTTTTGTATAATTTTCCATCAGCACCACGCACGGGGTCATTCTCTTGAGTGCACATGAGCTGGTCATTCCTCACGTACTGCTGAAAGTCACTGCACTCGTCCTAGAAAATGATAAAGGGGAAGTGAACAGGATTTTTCCCCTTTCTAAAACTTGGTCTTAGAAAGTCCTTTCTTAGCTCTGAGCTCAGACTCACTGCCCTTATCCTGGCAATGGAGGCCAAGGAACGCCTAGACTTTAAAATTTCCAACCCCACTTCATTCTGAACTTTTCTTCCTGGGTCCTAGAAATGCAGAGCGGAACACTTAATAGATCATGTCTCCCTCACCCTTTCCTTCCTAGCTTCCTTCCTTCCTTCCCCTCCTTTTCCACATGAGCTGTACTCTTTTTTTTTTTTTTAAGATATTTAAAAAATTTATTTGTCAGAGAGAGAGAGAGCACGAGCACACAAGCAGGAGGAGCGGCAGGCAGAGGGAGAAGCAGGCCGCCCGCTGAGCAAGGAGCCTGATGTGGAACTCGATCCCAGGATCCTGGGACCATGACCTGAGCCAAAGGCAGATGCTTTAACTAACTGAGCCACCCAAGCATCCCACAGGAGCTTTACTCTTGACCAAAGGACAATATCACAGGAATCTAATGCCATAAATATGATTATCACTGCAAAGGACTGAATGAAGATGTCTTCTTTGCAGGCTTGAAAAGTAAATAGAAGAGGCAGCATAATGCATACACACTACTGATTTGTTGATGCTGAGATAGCTATCTGGAGGAAACAGAAAAAAAAGACATCAAGGAGAGAAGCTAAAGGGGAGGCTTTGTAATTAGTGTATGTTACCTGAATTGTAAAAATCAATGTCAACAAGCTACCCGAAGCCTCATTTCACATTTATGTCAGAGGAAAGCATGCAGTTGAGGTGAAAGAATTTTACACTCTATTTTTTCAATCCATATTTCTCTCTAAGAGGAGAGCAATATTTGATGTACACTGAGGGCAAATTCTCTACAAAACTGAGAAAAATATTAAACTTAAAGCCAGACAAAAATGTTGTTATAACCAAAATGAAATATTAGCAAAGTCTATTTTCTTTGAAGCAAAACATTGGCATTTTTATTATCCAAAAAACCAGAGGAGAATGTCAGATTCTGAGGATGAAAGGCAAAATAGTTATCTTCGCATCTTTTAAGAAATGACCTTTGCATCATCTGAGGGCTTGGCACTTGATTTTTCTTCGTCATTCTTTTTTCTTTCACTAGCTTCTCGCTCACTGCAGAATAAAAAAGGATAGGATTGTTTTTTTATAGGGTTCTTACTGAGTTTTTTTGTTTGTTTGTTTTTACTGAGCTTTTTAAATGAAGTATTTCTCTAATTCTAAACCTTAGCAAATCTAACACTATTTTCTCATATCTGAAAAAAATACCTAAAATACTTTTTTTTTCTTTTTTACTAATGAGTCTTAACTGTTGGAATTTTCATAGTGCATTTGTGGCAATGCTATCGACTTCCATAAATTCGGTTACTACACTGTCATCCAGAGTGCTATGCTTAATAAAATATTTTATTAATAAAATATTTTATTAAGGAAAAATACAATGTATTTTTCTCTCTCATGTAGAGTTGCTTCCTTCCTCCTTTCTCTTTTCCATATTCAATTAGAACTGAACTTTCCAATATTGATTTTCTTTATGTAGTTATATTGCTTCAAGTTTATAAATGTTTGAGGCATATTATCTCCTTGAATCACTACGAAAAGTCTATCATGTAGAAATTGCTGCCTTTACATAAAAGAGGAAGTATGTGGTTACTCAGCTGATGGACTTCTCTGAAAGCCCGGGATTTGGGCACCATACAACAGCTCTCTCCCTGTCCCAGATGCTCCGGGTATGATTATGCTTCTCATCATCAAAGGAAACATTTCTTGCGAGAGTGTTCTGGAAGCTCACTGTCCTCTTCTAAAGGGAAGGCTTTGTCTGTTTTTCATGTGCAATGCCCAGGGCCTTAAGTTTTAAATTAAAAAGAACCATCTCCTTGCAAACAAGCAAAACCCATCAAATTGGTCGATAAACCTCTACACGTACAAGATGCTCTGACACATAGCACACTTGTTGATGTGCATCTTGCCATCTGGACCCTGAACAGGGTTGTTTTCTCTGGTGCAGATAAACTTCCCCTCTCTCACCATATTCCGGAATTCATGGCACTGATCCTGCCAAGAGAAACAGAAAAAAGATGTTACCATGATAGTCTGAGCTCTAAAATTTAGAACATAATTTGTGAGATATAAGCTCATAATACTTGAGGGAGGAAATAAACATCTAGAGAAAACAGAATTTTAGGGATGGAATGTGTTTTAAAGGCTCTTTATTCAATATCTGCGTAGGAAGTTAGAATCCTCTCCATAGTGTCCCTCTCAAATAATGACTTTGGTGGAATTTCACGACTGCCTAGGGCAGCCTCTACTGTGTTAATGCAATTTTTAGCAGGCTGAGCCCCAAACCTGTCTCCCTGCAGCCTCCTCATTACTCCACACATAAGTAAGCCCTGAAATGAAATGATAGACGCTCTGTTCCTCAAGAACAAAATAATATTTTATTATATGCCAGGCATTTTGTTGTTTGCTAAGAGCACACAAGATAAACACTCATTATCCTCATGTTATAGGTGAGAAAAAAAGGCTCAGAGAGATTAAATAAAGTCAATGTTGGAATTGTGATCAGAAATCGGGCAACAAGCTTTGTTATTTTCTGTGCTTTTACCTGGCAGAGAATAAAACTCCTAAACACTTGTAAAAAGATAAAGCTGCCTTTTATATTCACTGAAAAATAAGAACCTTAAAAAGAAGGCAGTGAAAATGAATCCACAGGATCTGCCTCTGATGAAATTTTTGGACATCTACAGAAATTTGTCATTAACTACCTGTAAGCTCAAAGAGCCAAAGGAAATATATGGGAAAATCACCTTGAAAAATACTGCTAGTGACGTGGATGGCAGTTACCCTTCCTTCTTTCTTTCTCCTTCCTTCCTTCCTTCTTTCCTTCCCACCTTTCTCCCTTCCTTCCCACCTTCCTTCCTTCCTTTCTCTCTTTCTTTCTTTCGAGAGATTTTATCTATTTATTTTAGAGAGAGAGAGTGTGTGAGTGGGGGGAGGAGCAGAGGGAGAGAGACAAGCAGACTCCATGCTGAGCATAGAGCCCGACACGGGGCCCGGTCCTGTGACCCTGAGATCATGACCTGAGCCAAAATCAAGAGTCAGATGCTCAACTGACTGAGCCATCCAGGTGCCCCTATCCTTCCTTCTTTAAATTGTGATAACCCTGAACAACTCCAGACCTACTTTTATTTGCAGTATTAAAAAAGTTCTCTGGAATACTTGATCAAAATACTAAATGTCTCACAGCCATCATTTTTGGAAGTTGCTAGAATTATTTCCTTTTCCATCTATACAAAATCCCACTTACATATGTGTTTATGATAGCACCCATCTGCCTGTACTTCCATCTTTGCTTTATGGGTGCAATCTCTGGCTCTTATTATTATGACCTGTGTGTAGTTAACTTATCTGAGTTTTTCTCAACTGAAAAACTGGATCAATACCACCTACTGCATAGATTTTGGGAAGGCTTATTTATTTTTTATTGACGTATAATTGATATTAGTTTCAGATACACAACATAGTGATTTGACATTTGTATACTTTGCAAAATGGTCACCCCAATAAATCTAGTTACCATCTGTTACCATACAGAGTTACTACAACGTTACTGACTGTATTCCCCATGTGTACATTATATCTCCCTGACATTTACTCTAGAACTGGAAGCTTGTCCTGGGTAGGTGGTCAGTATGGATAAATATTATTATGATTTGTCCCGCATAACTGACCACCTGGATCTGCATGTACACCAGCAGGCTAAGGAATGTTGTTTGTTAGACTCATGCTGTGTGAATAACCTTGGGAGCCTGGTTGTTTGAAATGTATTATCTGGCCTCCAGATGGCCCTTCTGTTCTGGGTGCCAAGAGCTACAAATCTTGTCTCACACCCCTTCCTGCTCAAGGCTGGCCTGGCCCCCTAGAATGGAATCTGGGAGGGGAGGCAGACAGACACAGCCCAGGCTCCTTGACAATACAGAAACATGGTAACATAGAAATGCAGCTCACAGCAAACTGCAGGTAGGCAGACAAATGTTTAATTTCAAACCCTATTATTTGCCCTATAAATATGGCTCTATGAGGAGGGTCGGTTGGAAGTCTCACCTGAGGGGAGGATGCTCAGCTCAGGCCTCTCAGCGGGGACTCCAGCCTGGCTGTTCCCATAGGGCTTCCCCAGCTAATGAGATTGAATGTTGTAAGTATCTGATTTGATGTAACTTTGCCTTACTCTCATTTATTGCCTACTATTACTTTCATCTATGTGTAGATTCCTTTCTTCTTCTGTTCCTATTAGGTTTCTATAATAATAATAAAAAACTTTTTCCTTTTTGAAACTGAAACACAGCTGTTGTGAATCTTTTGTTCAGAGCAGCAGGTTTAAATATGATGATGCATGTGATTTGTAAAAAATTTAACTTTGCAGATGTAGGTAAGACCATAGCTCTCTTTTTGCCACACAAACACACAAAATGTCTGGACATTTTTAATATATGAATATATAGAATATTTTTTGTTTGAAATTTCTAAAATAGATGTTAAAAAAAGAAAAATATTGACTAAGATTATAAATAGAATAGATGGCCAGTAGAGATGATTTGAATTTATACAATAAAATCTTATCTCAAGGCCATTCATTTACCAAAATGCATAACAGATATTCCCAACATATATTTTTTAAAATGAAAATTACTATTAATGGTTCATTTTGTAAGTCAGTATAGACCTAATGAAAAGTTCCCTCATTGGGGCGCCTGGGTGGCTCAGTTGGTTGAGCGACTGCCTTCGGCTCAGGTCATGATCCTGGAGTCCCGGGATCGAGTCCCGCATCGGGCTCCCTGCTCGGCAGGGAGTCTGCTTCTCCCTCTGACCCTCCTCCCTCTCATGGTCTCTGTCTCTCATTCTCTCTCTCTCAAATAAATAAATAAAATCTTAAAAAAAAAAAAGAAAAGTTCCCTCATTAACATTCATTAACAGGAAAACTTTCCTGGGGAGACTTCACGATTTCTCTTTTCTAACTGGAGTCCATTGATGGATTAGAAGAGATTGTGCTGTGTCATATTCTATGTGTTAGTGTTGTAAAGCATTGAACATTATTTTTAAAGCCCTAATTGAATACAAGACGGCACTGGAATGCCATGTCAAGAATTTATCATCTGGAGCTCTAAGTGTTTGATATTTGCTTTCTTATTTGTAGTTTTGGTGTCTATTTGCTTAATTATTTGTTTTAAAACTTCAGAGAAGAGGAGCGCCTGGGTGGCTTAGTCGGTTAAGAGTCTGACTCTTGGTTTCGGCTCAGGTGGAGATCTCACGGGTCATGAGATGGAGCCCCATGTTGGGTTCTGTGCTCAGTGGGGAGTCTGCTGGAGATTCTCTCCCTCTGCCCCTCCCCCTACCTACACACACATGCTCTTTCTCTCTCTCTCAATAAATAAATAAATAAATAAATAAATAAATAAATAAATAAATAAATCTTTAAAAAAAAATAAAACTTCAGAGAAGAAATCCACTTCATCATAACAATAGCTTGGCAATGGTCGTTGGTCCTACAGATAGGTGGTAATTACACTAGAGTTGCTTTCAGAGCACTGAAATAGCATGCTATTTCTTTGCAAGATCTGGCCATGCTTTCCGGTTCATCATTATATACACAATGAGTGGGACAGAGTAGGCATTCCATAAATATTTGCTGAATGAATTAACCTTACCCCCAAGCTTCCAGCTTTAGGTATTAGTACATCTAACACACACTACCTCGTTTTCATTGCTCTTTTCTCCTGTGTTTCTCAAGTTGTCCTGCTCTTTCTTTTTTCTTTCAGCCGCTTCCCTTTCCCTTGAAAGAAAAATGGAAAAAAAACATTTCAACCAAAGTGAACAAACCCCTCATTAATAATTAGATCTGTTTTTAAAAAGAAGTCATTTTCTCAAACTGATGAGAAATGATTATCAAACTTTAATATTTGCAGTTAAAGGCTCATTTTTGAAAATACTCACAGTTTGTCCTTACACATAGCACACTTATTGCCGTGTATCTTGCCATCCAGACCCTGGACAGGGTCACTTTCTCGGGTGCAGATAAGTTTTCCGTTTTTTACTTGGCTTCTAAACTCATCACACGTGTCCTAAAAAGAAGGAAAGTTTATATTGGAAATGGCTGTTTTCACATAGTATTTGATTGGGCTTGAAAATCTGAAGATTTTGATTTGAGAGTCAGGCAGCCACTTAACCTTGCTGGGAGGCGGTACAATGACCTACAAACATGTCCACATCCTAACTCCTGGGGACTGTAAACATGTAGCCTGACATGATAAGGACAAATTAAGGTTGAGGATAGAACTAAGACTGCTAATTAGCTGCCCATAACATGGAGAGATTATCCTGAATTATCTGGGTGGCCCAGTGTAATCACAGAAGTTCTCATGAGAGAAAGAGGGGGGCAGGAAAGTCAGGATCAGAGTGAGGCAGCATGAAAACAATTCAACTGGCCCCTGCTGATTTAAAGGTGGCCACGAGCCAAGGAATGCAGGCAGCTCTAGAAGTTAGAAAAGACTACGAAACAGATCTTCCCTAGAGCCTCCACAGAGAGAATTTGCGTTGTGTTAAGCCACTGTTGATAGTAATTTGTGACAGTAGCTGAGCCTCATTCTCTCATCTATAAAATAAAGTTAAAAAATGTATTTGACCAGGTTGTTCAGACAATGAAATAAACTACTATTTGTAAAAGTGCTTTGCAATATGTTAGACTGAAAGATTTCCATTTGGCATTAAATTTCTCCATTGAACAAGTTACCAGCAATATTGACATGTATGATGACTTCTGATCTTCTTAGGGCAAAGATCTTGGTTGGTAACATTGACGTTCTCTTTCCATATTTTTGATTGCCAAGGGTTGACTTACAGAAAGATCATTCTTGTTAAAATCTAGTTAATGACTCACTTTTTCTGATGCTGATTCAGTCCCATTTGATCTGTAGCCAGAATGTTTATTTTCTTCCTCTGCTTCTCTTTCCCTGGAAGAGAAGAATCAATAGTCATCCTGTTAACCCAGACTCAGGTTTGGAAGTAGCCTGAGAGTTTGGGTATCCGAAACCACCTCCTTCACAGAGGATCTCTGTGCATCCCTGAGGTGGACAGTCAGCTTGGTTATTAGGAGGCTTCCTCATCACAGGGTACGTATGATGGATATTATATGTAGATCAACTCAAGTAATTTCAAAGTCTCCTTTATTTGTGTCCAGATTTATCTCTGTCTAATGTCTGCCCTTCAGCCTGACTTCATTCACAATCCCAGGACAACACAGAACGGGTTTGCTGAATCCATTATCTCTTCTTGATATTAACCCATCAGATATTTAGAGGCAAGTTTCAGGTCTTAAGCCCAGTGTCCTCATCTTTTCATCATTAGTTGTGGTTTTTAATTCACCACCAACTCACCATTCTAGTGCCTTGACAAGTAAGGCAACCCATTAGAATATTATTTCTTAAAGTATGGAGCCCAAGATAGAAAGAAGACAAGTAATCTAGAAAGTACCTTAGGATCATTTTTTTTAAAATCTCTTACCTTTCTGATAAAATATTTATTTCAATGGTCCCCAAAGTTTTCATGTGCATTAAGAAACACTGAGATCTTTAAAAATTCAGATCCACTGACCATCCCAACATGTTTACTGACAAGATTTAGACTGGGACTCTAGCCTGGTTTTTAATGAGCCAGGTCATTCTGATGCAGTTGGCTCAAGATCCAAATATTTCAAAACTCTAATATACTTATATCTCTTTCAAAGTTTCATTTGGTTTTGTACACAAAACAAACATGTGTATGAATGTACATAACATGAATATATACATTCTTTTTAGGGAGTTCCCTTTGTGTAGTAAAGTGGTAGTAAAACATATCCTGAAGATTCAAACATATATAAAGTCATGACATTTTATCAAGTACTATTGGAAAAAGAGGGTATTGTAATGATTCAGTTTAGTGGAATTCTAGTGATAATCATGGCTCTGATCAAAAGCCTCCAGTGACCCTCTGATCACACATAGAATAAAATCCAATGTCCTTCTCTTGGCCTAAAAAGCCTTATTTGATCTCTCCAAACTCATTTTCTGCTATTTTCTGTGCAATAATTTTGAGACATGATGACCTCCTTTCTGTTTCTTGAGCTTGGCAATTTTACATCTTCAGAAATTTGCATTGATTTTTGCTCTGCCTGAAACTTTCTTCCTCCAGATGTCCAGATGATTCACTTCACTCACTTTTTACAGGTATCCCTCACATGTCAGGCCTGCCCTGAACACCATAAACAAAGCAGCAACTGCAATCCCTTTCTGTTGCTTCACTCTCTTTTATTTTCCTCATCACTATCTGGCTTTGTGCTATGTAGTTATTTCCTTATTTATTTATTTATTTATTTATTTATTTATTTATTTTTATTTTTATTTATTTAAAGATTTTTTATTTATTTATTTGACAGAGAAAGACATAGTGAGAGAGGGAACACAAACGGGGAGTGGGAGAAGGAGAAGCAGACTCCCTACTGAGCAGGGAGCCCGATGCGGGACTCGATCCCAGGACTATAGGATCATGACCTGAGCCGAAGGCAGTCGCTTAACCAACTGAGCCACCCAGGCGCCCTCCTTATTTATTTATAATCTGTCTTTTCTATATTATATTATAGTTCCATGGCAGGAACTTTTTGTTGTTCACATCAAGAATGCTTGTCCATGAGTAGTGCCTGTTACATAGCAGAGAGTCAAAAACCATTTATTGTCAGATGAGTGATTTCCAAAGATCATAAAAAATATTCCATTTGTGTTGTGTTTTGTTAAATACTCCAGATAAGTATCTTATAAGATAGATGACACTGATAACAATGGCAAAATTTTATCTTCACTCCCCCCATGAGACCTTGAACTTAAAAAAAAATTCAGGTTTTCTCATCTGTAAAATGCAACATTTGCACTAATCAAATTTTCTCACATGGCCTATACTGTCACAAGATTATAATTTCTTTTCAAGGAGAAAGGTGAAACAGGTGTATGTGTGGAGAAGCATTACTTATTAAGTATATACCAATTAAATGCTATAATTAATAGCATTGTGCTATAGGCATCAAATTTTAGAACTACAAGTACCCATCAAGGTCACCTAGAAAACTGCCTTTATATACAGCAGTGGTTATGTTACTTGCCTCAGTAACACAAACCAAGTGTGGCTGAGTTGGATAATAAAGCACTCCAATTCAGTACCATTCACCATGGGAAAACAGAAGGAACACACCCTGGATTATACAATAAATGTGTTGTATACATACAAGAAACAACCCTCTTAAACTATGCTGGCGAACTATCCCAAATGACCTTCACAAATTCTCCATAGGACTTAGGCATTATATGTTCTAAAGCACAATTATCTACCATGATGGCACTTGTAGGTCCCAGAATTATGATAGAAAAAATAGAGTAGGAATCAGACATTGATTAGCTGCCATTGCTAAGGCTTGTTGTTCCTTAGGGGATGTAAGAGAAAGAGACAATACTTGGGAATTAACAAAAACAATAATTTTCCTGGAGGGAGTTGTAAGTAAATGAGAAAGAGCCTGTCATTCAGGAGGAAGTGGTGACTAATTTTTGGACTGCCGGTGGAAAGAAGTACTTACAGTATCTCTTTACACATGGTACACTTATTGTTGTACGACTTGCCAGCGGCATCACGTACAGGATCATGCTCCCGAGTACAACTGAGTTTTCCATTTTGCGTTTTGTCCCGATACCCTGCGCATTGGTCCTGAAAAAGGAGAGGAGAGTAGGTCTCCAGATTACCTGATCTCTTGTATTGCTGTTAAGTTTAACAAACTTAACTCAAAACAATTAGAGTAAGAAAAGTTCTGATTTACCTCCTCTTATATATAACACCTAGTACTGCTGTCTACAGAGAAAGGGGGACTGGAATCACCCATATTCTAAGACGTCAGTTGTCATGGATAATAATATTGCTTTTAAGGTTCTACACAGGGAAATTATCAAACTCGCTGGGATTTAACAGCATGAAGGGTCAGCAAACTATAGCCTACAGGACTAATCTGTCCTGCTGCCTGTTTTTATATATGGGGCTTTATAAATAAAACTGAAACACACCCTCACTCGTTCAGGTATTATGGCTGCTTTCTGACAACAATGGCAGAACTGAACAAAAGCAACAGAGGCTATAGGACTCAGAATGTCTAAAATATTTGCTATCTGGCCTTTCCGGAAAAGAGAAGTTGCTGACCTCTGGTGTAGATCAAAGGGAGAAAGAAATGTTGGAGGGAAATATAAAGTTATGCAAGATGCCAAGGAAAAGAGGCTTGAGCGAACTGTGGAGCCGAGAGACAAAGGGCCTTACCAGCTCTCGCCCTTGAGAGTGAGGATGTAGCCTCCTTACCGAGAAAGATGGAAAAACAGAATAGCCAGAATTTATCAACAGATGACAGATCAGGAGCAAAGAGATGGTCCTAATATACCAAGGTAGTAAGAAGAGAGCTCAAGTGGAGCCCGATGTGGGGCTGGATCCCAGGACCCTGAGATCATGAGTCGTCTTACGCAGTGGTGTTCACACGCTGGAGGAGGGGGTTTACAGGCAATTACTGTCATTCTGACCCTTCAAAATGTCTCAGGAAATGTGCTAAAAACTTGCCTAAATTATTTTATTTTCTCCCTGTAAGAGTGAATAAGGGAAACCAGAGTTCAGTGAGATGCTAATTTATTCCAAGCTGCACAAGTCCTGCGCGGCAGGGGCAGGGTCGTACCCCCAACTATCTGGCTCTGAAAACCCTGCAGTTTCACCGTATTATGCTGCCTTGGATCCCAACAGAAAATCTGCCTCTAACCCGGGGCTCCACTGAGGGAAAGAGAGAACAATAAGAGAAAGGAGGAGCGTGAGATGCTGACGGGGAATGTCCCCATGGTGATGTCACTGTCTCTGCCGTGATCAGTTATTGGCCTGAGAGCTACATTCTGTAAAAAGGGGTCAGGAGACTCGGGTGACGTCATCATGTTAATTATTTCCTTGTTTAAAGAAGTAAAAAATGTGCCCTAGAGAGATGAAAAATTGCTGAGATACTACCCTACAGTTTCATGGGGGGAACTGCCCTGTCCTTCCAAGGACGTCTTCACACCCAGCATGACGTCCGTTCCCCTTTCCCACGGGTGCCCTTGTCCGTGACTTGCGTCCCCCCTGCCTGTGCAAATTAGAGGTTCTCTCACCTGAGCTTTCCCTCCTCCGCCACCGCCACCGTGGGAACTATGCCCTGTCGCGTTTCTCTGATCTTCATCTTCTTTTCTCTTTCTTTCTTCATCTTCTTTCTGGCTGGAAATTAGAAAGGGGGAGATAGGGAATAATAGATTACAGAGAGTGGGGTGCATTTCTGCGAGTTCCTCCTCCTGTGACCAAATTAGATTTGTATAGAATTCACCAGCATTTACGGAACAGCTACCACGTTGCAGGCCCTCTGAAAACAGAAAGACAAATTATGTGGAGTCCTTTTTTTTTTTTTTTTTTTTGAGTCCTCTGCCTGGAAAAGCTCTCCCTGTTGTAGGGGAAAACCAAGTACGTAAACATAAGCAAGACCACGGGAGCTTTTTACTAGCCCTTCATAAAGGCTCACTGTGACTCTCAGCTGGATTCTTCTCAAATACCTCAGAGCCAAGAGGTCCAACAATAATTATCTTTTTCCACCAAATGTGCCCTTGCTCCTGGACTCTCTACCTTCCATGAAGAACAAAACCCTGGAGCTGTCTGCTCCTGCCTCTCAGCTCCCACAGCTGTTGCCGGCATGACACTAATTTCGCATCTCACCTTCTCTCCTGTTTCTCTGACTCTAGTTATCGCTCCCAGATTCCTGCAAACCTCTTCTACCACCAGCAGCATTCCGAATCTCAGTCCTTTCCTTCTCTTTGTTCCCTTTGTACTGCTGACATACGAATTTCCCAAAGGAACCATATTTATGCCACTTACTCTCCTACCTGAAAAATTTTAGCAGCTTCCCACGATATACAGGATTGACTTCAAAGTCCTTGATCTGGCATTCAAACCCAGCAAAGTGGCTAAGTTCTAACAAAACTAAATGACTTGCTCTTTACTGTTGACATGGTTTCCTTACCTCTAGAGCTTTACCTATGCTTTTTCCTTCTTCTCCTCTCATTCCTTCCTGTTCACATCTTATCCAAATTATAAAGTCCAGTTCTACTCCCCCATAAAACTTCCTATAAACTCTCCCTTCCCTGAAGTACTAGAACCCATTGAATACATCATTTATCATTTAGCAAATTCCTCCTATGTATTTTTTTTAAAGCTTTATTTATTTATTTTAGATAGAGAGCAGGGGGAAGGGCAGAGGAAGGAGGAGAGAAGCAGACTCCCCACTGAGTGTGGAGCCCGATGTGGGGCTGGATCCCAGGACCTGAGATTATGACCTGAGCCGAAACCAAGAGTCAGACACTTAACTGACTGAGTCACCCAGGCTCCTATCCTCCTTCCTATTATATGAACTTGTACCCATGTCTATTTCATCCATCTATGTACAATCATTATTCACACTGTACATTGTAGATGTTCAATAAATGGCTATTGAATGACTGAAATATTTTATGTGTACTTCTGAGCTTTCTGTAAAGAACTATTTTTCATTTTGTGAAAAATGTGATATTTTCAAAAACGTAGGTAGAAAAGTTAGGCTGATAGTAAAATATGTTTATCTTCCCAGAGGTATTTAAAAGATGATGTAGAGAAGGGATCCATCAGACAGCAAAAGACTTAAAATTTTACCAAGAAAGATGTTGTGATCTATTAATAGGTGGGCTCTCCTCCAGAATTTATAGAGAATGTAATACCCTAGTCATATAATGTCTATTTCTAGAATTGTGAATCTTGGTCTTTATAAAGAAAGATTTGCCCGAAAACGCTCTGCAGAGAATCATTTGCTCCCTTTACATGTAAAGAAAGGACAAACACAATAGACATTATCTTCCTGGCTCTCTGTCTCCCCAACTCTGTCAACCCCCTGCAGGGGCCTCATTTGTGCACTCACAAGACAGCTTTACACATGGCACACTTGTTCCCGTGGGTCTTGCCATCTGGGCCACGCACGGGATCATTTTCTCGTGTGCAGAAAAGATTTCCATTTTGCAAAAGGCTCCGAAATTCACTGCATGTATCCTAAAGAGAAAAGGCAAGAGCGTGGGTATTTTCGTATAAATTACTTTGTTGGATTCCTTCCAAGTGCTTCCTAGTAAAACAGGAACAGAAAATGACCTCTGGGTATTTTTCTTCCTGGCAATTGTTTCATTCAATTCCTACTAAACACACATGACTTAAAAAGAAGATTCTCTTTCTTTTTCCTTGAGATTTAGCCCCCAAATCCAGACTGAATCTGCATCCACACATAAGAAACAATCCCTTAATAACCTGGGTTCTTGGAGAACTGGCCGCTCATCTTTGATGGGGGCAAGCAAATGACCACAAACCTGAAAAAAATCTACTTGGAATCAACCTTTTTGAAACGAAGAAAATATTATCCTAGAATATTCTAGTGTGCCCAATGTACTATTTTTATTTTCCCCAAAATGCTGGCACCAGAAATAATTAAGACAAAGTGAGGAACATAACTGATGTGACCCAATGTGGTCATTCAAAACGACATAGTGGGTTAGGAATTACGCTAGATTTGGTGACTGGAGGTCTAGGTTTGAACTCTTTTGTTTTCATTTTTCAATTGTGAGAACTTTGAAATACGAAGATGTGGAATCTGATGCCGATAGTCCCACTGCAACTTCTTCCTTCTCTCTGGGTTTTATATCTTCCATTTAAAAACACAGGAATGAGGTAGATCAGATGTTTGCAAACTATGGCCTGTAAGCAAACTCTGGCCCACCACCTAGTTTTGTAAATAGAGTCTTCTTGGAACACATCCATGCCCATTTATCTGCATATTACCTGTGGCTGCTTTTACAGCTGTGACAATAGTGTTGGGACAGAGACCGAACGGCCACAACCATTCAAATGTCTACTATTTGGTCCTTTAAGAAAATTCTATCAATTCCTAGATTAGATGAACCTTGAGTTCTCTTACATAGGCTTTTGGTAGTTCCATGTGTTGTTGTTGTTTTTTTTTACAGAGAAACTGCAAAACCTCATCCTTCACTGTGATATTAACCTTCTAGGACAACTACCTTTTCAGCTTCTCTCTTAGCTTTTGTTCTGGATTCAGCTTCTTCTTTTTCTTTTGCTTCTTGCTGGCTGTAGGAGGGGGAGAGGGGAGAATCATTCCTAGCACCCAGTACCTATTATTCTAAAGGGGAAATCTCTCTAGATAGAAATATCTCATTATTTCCATACTTCTACAAACTGAGTTTGGGAGTAGAAAGGTAAATGTACTGCTCTCCATATTGTTTTTTGTTTTTAACTTTGCTTAAAGAATAAGACACGAGCGTCATAGCAAACCAATCAACAAATTTTTAGCACTACGTTCTTCTGGAAAATAAAGATATTGTCCTTTTTCCCAGAAAGCAATGAGGATGCTTGAAAATATTTACTAGATGTTAGCAAATGTCCAATTTGGTAGTGCCCAGTGATCACATCTTTGGATTATTCATGGTAGTATGTATGTAGAGAACAGGTATCTCAGTCCTTGTATGCCATTAACTCTGGGGGAATCTGCTGTGAGCATATGGTCCTCCCTGGAGCAAATTCAAGGACATTTTCAAACACTAAGAATACCTCAAGGAAATGTGCAAAGTATATGGCTTTATAACTGTAAATCCTTGAACTCCATGCAAAGATAGCTTCCATAGCGACTTCCTAGAGAAAACCTTCGGTATGATGTCCCTTGCCTGCCGCCGGCCTATTTTCTCCACACTCAGCAGCAGTGGCTGTGGCTCTACTCACAAGAAGGCCTCACACATGGAGCAGGTGTTGCCGTGCATTTTCCCATTTGGGCCTTCAATGGGGTCGTTCTCTTTTGTGCAGGGGAGTCGACCATTTCTCACAGAGTTACGGTATTCACGGCACAGCTCCTGTCAAGTTAGGGTGGATTTAAGAATCAGGTAACTAAATATCGGAGAACTCTTCCACATTACCCCTCTGAAAACTGTGATAGAATGCTCCCAAACATAACGGATACATCAAAATGGTGATGTAGGAGGTCAATGTTACCAAGATACTCTTCAGGGGCCTACCTCACACGTTATCTGGAAAATAAGATTACGTTACTGATCTCATTAGAAAACCTTCAATTCAACTCAAATATTATTCTGGGTTAGGTACTGTAAGATATATGAAGAATCATCTATTGTTCCTTTTGTAAAAAAAAAAAATTGTGATTGGCAGAATAAAACTCCTACCCCCCAAATTTGTCCAAGTCCTAATATCCAGATCCTGTGACTATATTACCTTACAGGGTAAAAGGGACTTTGCAGATATAATTAAGTTAAGAACCTCGAGATGGGGAGATTCTCCTGGATTCTCCTATGTCCCCAATATAACTGCAGGGGTCAGTCCTTACAACTGGAAGAGTGAGACAGGAGGGAATGAGAGGGCATTATGACTGCAGAAGAACAGTCAGAGACACGATGTTGTTGGCTTTAAGATGATGGAAGGGGTCCAAGGACTGAGGAGCCCGATGGCTTCTAGAAGTGAGAAAAAGCAAAGAGAAATTCTCCCCTATAGATTCCAGAAAGGAACACAACCCTACCAACCCTTTGATTTAGCTCAGTGAGACCCAGGTCAGACTTCTAATATAAAAACCAAAGATAGTAAGTTTATGTTGCTTTAGGCCACCAGGTTTGTGGTAATCTGTTAGAGCAACCATAAAAACCAAGTACAGAGTATTTAGAGTCTTTGGAGAAAGTGCATAGCAGTATCTATAAGTTAGAATAAAACAAATTATATAATTGAGGAATAAAGGAAAATTGCTGGCCTAATAGATGACAGAGTTATTAAGTATATTGTATAAGTGGGGAAAATCTTTGGAGAGCAGCTAATACTTATTCTGAGCCATGAAAAGTGGCCAGAATTTTGACAGAAGAAAGGGATAGTCAGGTCTGAGTATGAAGGGACCATACAGAAAGTAAAGTTCATTGCATGTATAATACTGAAGACTTAAGGCATGTGAGGGGCTGTGCTGATATACATGGATAAGTTTCTCAGGACTTCATAAAAATAATATACATAATAATATTTTATAAGTGAAGAAAGTAAGACACAAAACTGTCTGCCTTACTGGAAGGGAGACACAGGCAGTATTTGAGCCCTGGCAGTGTGAGTCCAGAGTTCAAGTTTTTAACCATAATGTGACTGAGTCCCTAAGATGGGATACCTTGAATCAATGCTTGGAGTGTCCAAGAAGCACAAGGCAGCACAAGGATGGCAATGGGTAGAAAGTAGGAAATGAGGTCTGCGAGGTAGCAGAGGTCAGATCACTCATGGCATTGTAAGCCACTAGAAGGACCTGGTTTCTTACTCTGCGTGAGATGAGAAGCCAGTGGGTGGCATAACCTCCCTTATGTTTTTAAATAACTACTTTGGTTTCTGAGTTGAGGGTAGATTGTAGGGAACAAAGGTGAGAGCAGGGAGAACAGTAAGAAGTCAGGTCCTCCAAATTATAAAAGGATACAGGAGAGAAGAAATGAAGACCTGAGGCGTGCCCTGTAGGAATCTTACAAATGGTGACAGGGTGCAAGATCTAAGGTGTATCATGGGCATTATAGCCAGAACTTGTGTTCTAATTGCTAGCTCTCAAATTACTAACTATATATATCTCCTAACTTCTTATCTGAGCCTCTGAGTCCTCTTTTATAAAATACAGACAATAATACATACCTTGAATGGTTACTACAAAGATCAGTCCTAAAATTGCTATACCATATGGCATATAGCAGCAACTAAATAATTAATAGCCATCAACATCATCATCATCATCATCATCATGTGAGAATGTAAACCCAAGGTTCAAAAATGCTGTTAAGTAATTTTCCCAAAATCTCACAGAAAATTAATTGGGATTAAAACTTAGATTTGTTTGTTTGTTTTGTTTTACTTGTTTTGAACTAATCATCCTTATATAAAAAGATACAGAGAAAAATCTGAAATCTGCCTCTATTGGTTTGTATTCAGATAACAAGATAGCCATCTGTATAGACTTCTTTTTTTGGGATAATACAATTCACATGGTCAGTGGAGAAAATGATGACTGACCTCTTCTCAAATGCACAAGCAACTAAGTCAGATTTGGTGTGAATGGGAAGAAGGAATCCTCTTATACACAAGGATCCAAATACATGTTCTCAGTCTGCAAAGTCACTAAGGACACTGGGATGAGGAGGTGGGAGTGGGAAGCTTGTCCAGGGGAATGGAATATTTATGTGGTTCTAATATCTAAAACAGTTACCTGTGCTGCTTCTCTTCTCACTTTATCAGCCTGTGCTTTGTCCTTTCCTTCCTTGCCATTATTTTTCTTCTCTTCTTCTTCTTCAAGTTTGCTGCAATTAAAAACAAAGAAGATACAAGCTAAGTACAATTTCCCATTGTCTATGATAATGTATTTTAAAAAGAGATGAGGATCTTCCAGACAAGGTCAGATTCACTCTTCAGTAAAAATTTATCCAGTCTAAGAGATACTATCACTGTGCCCAACAATGCAGATAACAAACAAAATAATAATAAAATACAATCCACCTTAAAAAAAAACCTAGCATGATCTTTTATCAGTATGAGACCCTCAAGTAGTCTTGATTCCATCAGTCTTATCCCATCAATCAGTGATTTCAATGATCTGAAAGAAGCCAGTTACCTTGATTTTTTTTAATTGTGCAGCTTTTCCTTTGTAAATAACAACCATATCAGTGATGAAAGCCAGAGGTGATACCAAGTCAGACAATGGGCCCATAGTAAAAATAAACCATGTTTCACTATAAAATTATTTTTTTAGATATTATTTTAAGGGAATTAATATTCAGGTTGAAGTTCAAGTTTTAGAATAATGATCCAAGTCCAATAAGATTCAACAATGAATATTTTAGGTTGATCATGAGCCTGAGCTTCTGGCTTTCTTGCTATTTTCTACTGATACACAGTTTATCAAAGCTGGAAAATCTGTAGCACTGATCACATCCCATCTAGTCATCAGCACAGCATGGACCATGGATCAAGTGAGAAAAGAGCCTCTCAGGCCACTGTATACACTATGGCTTAGTCTGTCAGTCTCTCCTTCAAGGAACGATGTGCATATACCTGAGATTGGACAAGGACATATGAAAGTTAAGGGACAACAATAACCTTGCACCTTTTCAACAGATATTATTTAAACATCTACCTTAGCGAGGGACTCTGTAGAGGATTAGGAATCTAAGAAGGAGGAGAACCTGAGGAGGTAATAATCAATTTCTCCTAGACTGTCTCACACAATGGAGCTTTGGTCCCACTCACCAAAACAATGGCCTAAAAGTCCCTGGATTAGGCTCACAAGAAGACAATTCAATAAACATCTAATGTATGGGCTCACCTCTTAGAGGTTTTACTCTCTATACTAAACCACTTATCCAAGTGTTATTTCAGCTGTGCACAGTAATGTCCCTGAAGGGATAAATGCAACCTTCTCCATTCCTTTTCTCATTCAAGTTATTTTAACACTTCTTGTACTGGCCTCATAAACTTCTGTCCAACTGGTTTTCTCTTAGCCAATAGCTGAATATATTCACAGAATCATAAAATGTCAGTGGGGGAGAGAGAGAGAGACAAAGATATCACTGCATCCAGATCATCAAACTTCTGTTTTCAGTTATGAATGATGATTATATAGTGTTAAAAATATAAATTAAGGGGTGCCTGGGTGGCTCAGTTGGTTAAGCGACTGCCTTCAGCTCAGGTCATAATCCTGGAGTCCCGGGATCGAGTCCCGCATCGGGCTCCCTGCTCGGCAGGGAGTCTGCTTCTCCCTCTGGCCCTCCCCTGTCTCATGCTCTCTCTCTCTATCTCATTCTCTCTCTCAAATAAATAAATAAAATCTTTAAATATATATATATAAATTAAGACTTTCCCATGACTTAACTAGAGGATAGAAGGATAACTGGATAGAAGGCGCCTGGGTGGCTCAGATGGTTAAGCATCTGCCTTCGGCTCAGGTCATGATCCCAGGGTCCTGGGATCGAGTCCCACATCGGGCTCCCTGCTCCTTGAGGAGCCTGTTTCTCCCTCTGCCTCTGCCTCTGCCTCTCTCTCTCTGTCTCTCATGAGTAAATAAATAAAATATTTTTAAAAATTTTAAAAAAAGGATAACTGGATAGACAATCACATTGTCACTGTATGATTCATTATTACTTCATGAACTGTCCATGTGCTTTTAAACTTATGTAGCATACAAGCATGATATATATTCTACACATTTCTAGGAAACTGAGATTCAAACGTGATTGATGATGAGACATTCAGTGGGACAGGTGAGGGTAGGTACTTACAATAGGCTTGCACACATGGCACACCTGTTGCTGTGCATTTTGCCATCGGGGCCGCAGACAGGGTCATTCTCCCTGGTGCATATAAGCATTCCATTCTTCACTTGGTTCCGAAATTCACTGCAGAGCTCCTGGAAAATATTTTCTCAGAATGACTGTCTACCCTTCCTGCACCTTTGCCTCTTCTGGGGAATAAGTGAGGCGGAGTAGAATAAAAACAAAAAGGGATGACAGGGAGCAGTAAATCGATAAGTATTTACAAAGCTTCCATCATGGACTCAGAATTGTCATTGCACTAGAGTGGATCTGGAAATATTTATCATCATCATTCCCCCGAGGCTGCTTCCACTCTAGGTGCAGAAGAAGACTGACAAAATTAGCAGAGAACAATGTACATGTTTGTGTTATGTTACATATCACACTCTATAAGAGCTATGAAAGATCGAAGAGGAGAGAGTTCAATGGACCTAGAAGAGGAGGCTTCCTGGAGGAACTGAGAATATTGCTGAGTCTTCATGAGAAAGAAGGACATCCTGCCATCTGCAACTACTTGGATGAAACTAGAGGACACTGCTAAGTGAAATAAAGGAGACAGAAAAAAAATTATGGTACGATCTCACGCATATGTGGAATCTGAAAAAGCTGACCTCATAGAAACAGAAAGTAGAGTGGTGTTTGCCAGGGGCTGGGGGGTGGGGGAAATAGGGAGACGCTGGTCAAATGGTATACATTTCCAGTTATAAGATGAATTAAGTTCTGGAGATCTGCTTTAGAGCATGGTTATTATAGCTAACAATATAACAGTATACTATACAGTATACTTGAAAGTTGCTAAGAGAGTAGATCCTAAATGTTCTCACCACAAAAAGAAATGTATTTATGTCATAGTGTGATGTGATGGAAGTGTTAGGTAACGCTATGGGAGTATCATTTTACAATATATGTGTGTACCAAATCAAGACAATATACACAATGTTGAACTTACAGAATGTTGTATGTCAATTATATCTCAATAAAGCTGGAAAATTTAAAATAAGAAGAATGTGCAAAAAAATTGGTGAATCTCGATTTGTCTTTAGAAGGCTGAGAAAGAAAAGAAAAACATGCTCAAACTAAGAAATAAAGATATATTTGAAATAAAGAAATGGAGGAGAGGACAAGTATGAGTCCTTGGAGAAACTGACGCCTTCCTGGGAGCTCCTTGATAAAGTAGAGGGATAGGGGATGCAGATTTCAAACAGGAGAGGTACAATATAAGCAGAGGGAAGGAGAAATGTGTTAAGACTGATTGGAAAATCTAAGATGCTTTAGCAGCTAATCAGATATTATGGATAAAACAAGTGTTCAATTCTAAATTACCAGTAAAAAGATGGTTTCAACCAACAGAAAGAAAGTTCATGAGAAAGTGAGTCAGTTTAAAGGTAGACTTTTAAACTGTGTCAACTTTCCCCAAATAAGTATTTGGCTTATGCTTTGCATTTATTAGGTAATAAGATCCATAAAGCAAATCTTGTTTATGGCCGTCATATTAGAGTAATCCGACATCACATACAGACAGATTTTGTTGGTGTTACTTGTGACAACAGAAATATAAGAAAAGCGAAATATGGAGAATATGCCTTACAGAGTAAATTAATAACCCTCTCCTTCTTATAAAATGAAACTCAAAATTTGAATTATCATGCAATAAAATTGGTACTCTAGAAACTTCTACTTGAGACCCCTTTTTACAAGTGAAAGGCTTTTTGTTGTTGTTCATTTCATGCATGGCAATTGAAAAGGAAACCATTAGTGCTAATGAGATACCTAGAATACTTAAAGGAGAAAAAATTGTCAAGGCATAACATTAGCAGTCCTGAGAAAAATTACCTTTGTAGCTTCTCTTTTAGCCTTTGCTCTTGCTCTTTCTTCTTGCTGACTATAAGGATCAGGGGAAGAAAAAGAGGGGAAAAGAAGAAATGGGTCTTAATACAGTAGAGTAGATTCTTAACATTTACAGGTGGATCATTCGTTGCTTTGACAATTCTCAAGCACCCCCAAAGATCCACTCACAGCAATTTGTAATTTTATTGGATAATAAACTGAAATTATTTACTTCACCTCAAGAGAATAGTGTGCAAGAAAAAGTCCCTTAATAAGTAAACCCATTTAGCTCCTCAGCAAGAACATTGCAGTAATACTTTCCTATTGGCTGATTATTTTGCATCTGCCACAGGTCTCGAGAAAGTGCTAATATTTGGCTTCTGGGAGGCAGTATAGCATGGTGTTTAAGAGGACAGAGTCCGGTGCCATAAGGAACACAAGAAATGTCTGAACCTCTCTGTGCCTTCCTCATCTTTTTTTTTTTTTTTTAAGATTTTATTTATTTATTTGAGACAGAATGAGAGAGAGAGAGCATGAGAGGGGGGAGGGTCAGAGTGAGAAGCAGACTCCCCGCTGAGCAGGGAGCCCGATGCGGGACTCGATCCCGGGACTCCAGGATCATGACCTGAGCCGAAGGCAGTCGCTTAACCAACTGAGCCACCCAGGCACCCCAGCCTTCCTCATCTTTAAATACGGAAGGGGAAGGGAGGGGCGGGAGGAGTAGTAACCACATTCTTCTCATAGGATTGTTGTGAGCATTAAATGAGTTGATACATGTAAAGCAACTAGAGGAAGGATCTGGTACATAATGAAATGATTGATAAAAGTGATATAAGTGATCGCTATCTTCATCACTGTGATTATCATTAAGAGTAAACCCTCCAAAAAAAAGGTATATGATGGAAATGAAGTGAGGGTGATAGCTCTTAACCATTTTTGATAACTAACAGTGTTGCAAATCAAGTGTAGCACAACTGGATCTATAATCTAAACAATTTAATCCTGTTAAATATGTAAAAAGTTTTCATTTTAAAATGTAAAAATGTGTAAATAATATGTAAAAATGTTATGTTTCAATCAACGTAAGAATTGCTCATTCATTGATCAAATTAAAACTTTTTTAAAAGGTGAAAAGATACCTGGGTGGCTCAGTCGTTAAGCATTTGCCTTCGGCTCAGGTCATGATCCCAGGGTCCTGGGATCAAGCCCCGCATCGGGCTCCCTGCTCAGTGGGAGACCTGCTTCTCCCTCTCCCACTCCCCCTGCTTGTGTTCCCTCTCTCACTGCGTCTCTCTCTGTCAAGTAAATAAATAAAATCTTTTTAAAAAAAGGTGAAAAGACAGGGCGCCTGGGTGGCTCAGTAGGTTAAGCGTCTGCCTTCAGCTAAGGTCATGATCTCCGGGCTCCTGGGATTGAGCCTCGGCAGGGAGTCTACTTCTCTCTCTCCCTCTGCCCCTTCCCCCTGTTCATGCTCTCTCTCTCTCAAATGGATAAATAAAATATTTTTTTAAAAAAAGGTGAAAAGACAGTTTGCATATGGTATGACAGTGTGCAAAAAAGGCTATGGAGGAAAAAATCATTCTCAAAAAAAGACAAGAGCCTTTGCTAACATACCCACAAAATATGACACAGTAAATCTTTATTTCTTTTTGATAAGGAATTTTTACAGTGATGGGAGAAAATTACTAAAACAGCTCCAAAATTGTGAGGTTCCTCATACTTCTTTACATGGAAACTAATCTAAGCTTTACCATGAGTCTACGTTGACTAAAAATTTTAAGAAGCATTTTCTTTCCATACTGGGAACTTTATCAGAGGAAGTAGCACAGCTGACCACTAGGTGGCAGAATTACTTCCTTGTCACTGAAAGATGAATGTCAAGGTAAAGAAAAACAGACAGAAACAAGCCTAACTTCAGGCAAATATAATTAATCGCCAGAAGTTATAATGGCATTGCTAAATGATTATACTATGTCTACAGCATACAGTGGAAAACATAATTTTCTTCATTTTTTTCCCCTGCACTGATATTTCTATCATTCCCAACTTCTCTGGGCCTTTATGTTGTCATCTATAACTTGTGATAATACAAGAAAGATCCACTTCATATGTTTATTGTGAAGATTAAGTGGGATTAAGTAGCAAAGCTTTTAGCAAGTATATGACAATTACATGCATTCAATAAATGTTGGTTATGATGATTTGGTTTTTAGTGCTTCCATGCCCAAACACTAAAGGACAAATCTTCAGGGTTGAAATGCTCTCCACCAGGGAAGACTCAATGACTGAAACCTTTCAGAGATTCTGAGTATATAGAAAATCAACTGGAGTATCCCTTGGGAATAAGATCAAAAGCCTTAAGGAATGGGCGCCTGGGTGGCCCATTCTATGTCCCTAAAGCTCTCATCCATTTAATTCTACTCCATTAGGTCACACAGAGTAAGTAAGAAGAAAGGTAGTAAACTAAAACAAAACAAAAAAAGACCTTTCCCCTAAAATTTTCCATGCACCATAATGATATTTTATATGTAATCTCAGCCATTTCTTATTTTAGCTGATACTCCTTCAGAAAACTAAGAGCAATTCATATGGTTATCATAGAGCAATCTCTTCTCTGAATAAAAGATCTTGAGTTACCTCTAAAATATTCTAAAAGAAAAGATAGTTAAAAGAACTCCAAAATAAAAAAAAAATATTATGGCTCTCTTTAGATCACAATAATCATCATCTGAAAGCTCTCCACTTGCTTTTTGGTTTTGTGTTTTCTTGTGTGTGGGTTTTTTTGTTTTTTTTTTTTAATTTTAATTCATTTAAGTGTGACACCCAAAAATGACCATTGTCCTGAAGAGGAAAATGCATTATTTGCCATTGTTTGAAAACTTCCTTCAGTTCCTTCTCCCACTCCTTCTAAAGTCCTGAGCTCTACTTACAAGAAGGCCTCACACATGGAGCAGGTGTTGCCATGCATTTTCCCATCCGGGCCCTTGATGGGGTCATTCTCTCGAGTGCAGAGAAGCTGGCCATTCTTCCTTAATTTGCGGTAGTCACTGCATAATTCCTGTGAAATTGAGGAAGGAAGTTTGAGGTTTTGAACACAGGTTGGGTCAGACTGGAAAAATAGCTGAAGTTTAGACTTTTTTCTTAAGTGGGGATCAGTAATTGGCTTATTTTAGAATAGTTCTTAACTGGGAAGACATGACTATTTTTAAATGATAAAAGTTGCACAACCTCAACCTAGAAATAGTCACATATGCACATGGGTATGTGCTCACATATAAACAAACTGTACAAATATTTCCTACAGTTTCAGGGGATTTAGGAGTTTCCTGAATGCCATCTATGGACCCCAGGGCCACATGCCTCTGACTTTTGGAGAAGTTCCCCTCACCTCAAAGGGAGCTATGTTCTCAGATTCTCTCTTATTTCTTGACTCACTTTCCTTCTTTTTCTTTTCTTCTTCCTCTGTTTGGCTAAAAAAGAATGATTAAAAAGGAGATCAGTAAGGATCATAGAATGTCCAGGTTGAAAGTGACCTCAAAAATAATTTAATTATGACAGTTAATACTTATTAAATTCTGGGGTGCCTGGTTGGCTCAGTCAGTTAAACATCTGCCTTCAGCTCAGTTCATGATCCTAGGGTCCTGGGATCGAGCCCTACATTGGGCTCCCTGCTCCCTCTCCCTCTGCTCCTCACCACCTTCCTCCCCTGCTTGTGCTCACTCTCTCTCTTTAAAAAAACAAAAAAACAAAAAAACCCCCAAAAAACCCACCTTAACTAAATTCTTACTATGTGCCTGACCTGGGGCTTATTCCATGAAATCTTCCCAACTGCATGTTACAAAACTACTATTATAACCCCATTTACAAATGAGAAAACTGACAGAATGGATCACTTTCCCAAGGACACAGAACTAACAAATGTACACTACAGATTTAAATCCTAATCCAGAGGAAGTTTTTTGATCTTCCACTACTCATGACTTCTAATACTCAGTATGTCTGATTACTGTCCAGTTTTGCTCTAATCCGCTAGTAATTCTCTACCTTGTATCATCCTTGAAACCCCACATAGGTCATTCTACCCTTGAAGTCCTCAGACTGTTAGGAAGTTGCTCCTGGCATTGAGCCAGACCCCTTCCAGAGCTTTCACTCATTGTTTCCACTTTCATCCACAGAGACAACCAGGAACTAGTATTGATAAAACAAAAGCTACTTGGATATCTCAAGACCATGACTCCTCCTTCGCTAAATGTACCAAGCCTTACATGGTTTTCATCCTAAACGTGCTTTTGCTTTCCTGCTGAAGTGGTCCTCTCATAATGGAACACAGAAATGAAGCAGAAAGTTAATCTGAACTCACTGCTCACATTTTCTAGAATCCCTTCCATAACAACAACAACTGTCTAGTAGAAGAGAGAGACGGTGAACATAGAGTCACACATATCAATCTACCCCTACTAACTGTGTTTTGTGCTACGAAGCAAAGTGCTGATCACCATGAAGGAGAAAGTGTGGGGTTAGGGACGTAGAGTAGGCTTTGCCACAGCTGTTCAACCTGTGTCCACGAGACACATGGGAGGGGTTCACTCCACCAGATACTCATCATTCCTATTCCAAGTCATTCCCCCAGGTCCTGTGTATGAACTAATGTACCGTTTTGCATATTTATATGTTTGCTTTGTGATGTGTTGTGTGATTTCAGGTGACTTCACAGCCCTCTCTGCAAGGGTAAGATCCTTGTTTTACATCCTGTACACTTCCACAGGAACTCAACCAGTGATTGATAAGCAAGAATGATTCTTTGGAGTTCGTTAGGAGTAATGTCACCATGATGGCAACATAGGTGGTTCCTAACTTCCCTTCCCCTCACCAGAACAACCAACCTCTAGTCATGACATGACTGAGAGAATCCTAGAACACGGGGACGAGGCTGAAGTACCCACGGCGCCTCAGAGACCAAGCCAGACTGCATGAGAAGGGTAAGAGAAGCAGCTACTTGTGGACCTCACTGCCCCTCTCTCAGGACAGAGCAGGAATTATTCTTGGATAATTATGACATTGTGCAAAAATGCCATTGACAAGAATTAAACACAACTTAAGAAATAAAATATAACAAAGTTAAAATTAAAAAAATACAAAATGAAGCAGAAAGGACAAAACGCTCCCTCATTTCCCCAGGTGCAGCGCTACTCACAAGAACACCTCACACATGGAGCAGGTGTTGCCATACATTTTCCCATCGGGGCCCTGGATGGGGTCGTTCTCTCGCGTGCGGGGGAGTTTTCCATTCCTCACAAGCTTGAGGTATTCACTGCACAGCTCCTGCCAGGATAGAGAAAGCAAGCTAGGGATACATTTTGTTCCTATTCCAGGCAGAAGATTGGAACATCAACATTGGCAGAAACTAATGTTATGCTTCTTTGACACCAGGACTTTAGTTGTGTTTCTCTCAAATGTAAAATTTAATTCAACAAACAGAACTCACCATTTGCTAAGAGATGGGAACAAATAAGACATAATGGGATGTCACAATATAAGAAAAGAGGTGGACAAGTAAACTCCACTATAATCTAAACACACTGAAATAAGGGCAGGGGAGCCTGGGTGGCTCAGTCGATTAAGGGTGTGCCTTCAGCTCAGGTCATGGTCCCAGGGTTCTGGGATGGAGCCCCAGGTTAGGCTCCCGGCTCAGTGGGAAGCCTGCTTCTCCCTCTCCCTCTGCCCCTCCGCCTGCTCATGCTCTCTCTCCCGTGCTCTCCCTCTCTCTCACAAATAAACAAAATCTTAAAAAAATTTTTGGAGGAATAAAATAAGTGCAAACATACAGGTACAAGAAAATCTGAGAACATAGAGGTTGGGACCATGAGATCTGACTGTGAAAACCAGGGAAGATGTCACATAACAAGAATAATTTGAGTGAGACTGAAGAGTAAACAGCACTTTCATGGATAAGAAGGGGATTGGGGAATATGCATACGAGACCATTAAGTTGGGAAATAAAGTAGGAAACCACACGGGCATATAGCAGAACATAAATTTCTGAATGAAGGTAAGCCAAATAAGAAGGGAGATAAGGAGATTGAATTATATCCTATAGTTTATGATGAGCCATTTGTGGCTTTTAAGCAGAACGGTATTGCGATCTGATTAATATTGTGAAGCTTTACTCTAGCTCTGTTAGGGAGCATAGTTGGATAACGGAAAGAATAGAACCTAGCGGGAAAAGTAGTAGACTTTCATCTTCTAAACAATAAGCAGTAACAACTTATAGAAGGCTATGGAAACAAATATTGTAACATTTCAGAGCTAAAAAGCAGGCTTTCTGTGTGCAGAATGAAGGTATTTTTATCCCAATTCAAATGTGAAATTTCAAAGATTCATATGTAGAAAATATATGGGAATATAAGGGAAGTGGTTTGCAAAAGCTAACACAGTCTGTAAGTGATGAAACCAGTGCTAGAACCCAGTTTTTTCAGACTTCAAATAATTTTTACTCCACAGGGTTAGTCTTGGAAGCAGCAAGCATTGATCAAGTTCCCATAGGATTCATCTCAGTGTCATCTCCAGATTAAAGGGTTAGAATTTCCTGGCAATTTTTTTACTGGAAAATATTCCACCCTTTAGACTCTGAAACATGTTCAAGTTAGAATGCCAAGTAGGACTCAATGGGTGGATTCCACTCACTCCACATAAGGGTGTTTTTTCAGATTCTCTTTTATTTCTTGCTTCTGCTTCAGCCTTTTTCTTTTCTTTAGCTTCTGCTTGGCTAAATGAGAGAAAAAAAATGAGAAGAATCCATTGGACCAAGTATAGGCAATTATTTGTCCACATTCTTGCATTGCTAATCTGTCCTCCCTCCTTAGAAAGAGCAATTTTGTCCTTTTATCACTACATACCGATGAGAAGCAACAAAACAGCCTCCAGTATGGTAAGATACCATAACTTCTTTATACTTTTTGCTTAACATTGAAAGAAAGACAGTGATTGTGGATCTGGAAAGCTTGCTTTCTATAAAATACCTTTCTTGCCTGTGATCAGAAAAGAAATACCATCAATGTCCATCAAGGAGATATCAAAACTAGTACCCTTGTAACGTTATACCTGGAGACTGAAAGTGGCCTTTACAAAGCACACTGACTGGTTCCCTTGTCTGAGGCAGAGAGGGCTTTGGCTATGCTTTTAGGACAGGACTACAATTAACCAAGGTCCCTTCTCTCAAGTCTATAGTCTATCACATCATGGACACCCTAGCTTTATTAATTCACCTTAAATGTATTGCTTACTCATGGCTGTGTTATCTAAAGACAAAATAGAGTGCAGGTGGAAAAAGGCCAATAATTTCCATACATTGATAAACCAAATGAGCCTATATTTGCTTTGCACAATAGAATTGCATGGTATGTATGGTTAACTGATGCTATTTCAACCACACAAGGCTATCAATCAAAACAAAAGACCATAGATTCAAAATGTAAATCAACTACTTAATCTGAGTTCAATCAAATAAACTGGGAGTAGTTCCAAATTTTGAAAGCAAACTGTCAATTCTAACTTATTGAGAAATGTCACATTATATAAAGTAATATTTAATTTTGTAAGCGTTCATGATTATTTGATGGGCAACATTAACTCTAATAATCAATATCTGCATTAAGTGCTTACTTTGGGCCCTAACCTCTTTGGAAGATGAGATGCCTATAAACTTGTACCACAGGTTCATATATGAAGCTTCAGCAGTATGGACAATGTGATATTTGCACAAGCTCAAGGCTGTCAGGATGTTCCAGTGGTAAGAGAATGAGTGTCAAGGAAGCAGACATATTGGAGTAAATAGCTCTAGGTCCTTCTGCCAGCTCTCTTGCTAACATTCTCAATGTAAGTATTCAACTTACTCAACTCCCTTCCCTATTTTGAGCCCCAGTTTCCCCACTTATGGAAGTAGCTAGTTCTATTAGACTCTCTGTAAGGTCCTTTCTCTTTGGCATTCTTTAGACACTCTGACATTCCATACTCACTAGAAGGCTTGACACATGGAACACAAGTTTCCATGCATTTTCCCATCTGGACCACGAACAGGGTCATTTTCTCTGGTACAGAAAAGTATTCCATTCTTTGCACGATCCTGATATTCACTGCAGAGTTTCTAAATAATGAAAATGAGACAGTTTAGATATAGTTATCTATTCTGTTTATTCATTTTATTTTTTAAAAGATTTTATTTATTTATTTGAGAGAGACAGAGAGAGTACGAGAGTGAGTTGGGAGGGGAAGAGCAGAGGGAGAGAGAGAGAATCTCAAGCAGACTCCATGCTGAGTGTGGGGCCCAACGCAGGGCTCGATCTCACGACCCTGAGATCAGGACCTGAGCCAAAATCAAGAGTCGGATGCTTAACCAACTGAGTCACCCACGGCGCCCTCTGTTTATACATTTTAGATGCTGTTAATTAAAGATATCAAAGAAAAGGAACTAAGGATAAAAAATAAAACTTATAGGATTTAGGATCATCCCAAAATTTTGTGATATTTCTCTCCATGTAATAGTTACCCATTTAAGTATGCAGCAAATGTATTAAGGGGATATGACTATAAATGTGATTTAGCTCTTTTATCACTCAAGTGGACAGGATAAGGAATTGCAATATAAAAAGCTGAGAGATATGACACAGGTCTGAGTTAAATTTGTACAAGCACAAAGGGAAGAATGATTTATGGAAGTACAGAGAAGAGTTTATAGCTGAGGTCTCTATCTTTAGGATGTGTCCAGGTAAACAATATGGCAAAAAGGTCCTCCAGGAGGAATTACAACTTATATGCAAAGACAGAGGGACATAAAAGACCATGTTATCTTGAGATCATCTATTATTGTCAGGAAGAATTAGCTGGATAAAGAGAGGAAGGTTTGGGAAAGGGTCAAAAAGGAGACCTTGAAGATTAAGTCAAAACTAGATCACTGAACCTAGAAGGGAATTTGGACTTTATTCTTAGGAAATTGGAAAATGATAAATATTTATAGAAGAGAAGAACATAAGCAAATCTGTTTTAGAAAGACCACCCAGCCAGCCAGATATGTGGGGATTTGAGTGACTGGAGACTGAAGTTTGAGAAACTATAGGAGAAAATAAGGAAAGGAAGGGAGGGAGGAAGAAAGGAAGGGTGGAGGGAAGGAAGGAAAGAGAACAAGGAGGACAAAGAGGAAGGAATAAAACCGGAAATGAAAGATAAAAGGATTGTTTTGATTTCAGAAATAAAATTAAAGGATTGAAGAGAAGACATCAGTTGAAAGTGAGGCTTAGACATTACGATGGAATTACATGAAGTCAGCTGCTTTATGAAACTGTGAACTACACACTACAGAAGGTGGGCGAACACTCACTGTTAAAAATAAGTTACATAGGAGTGAAATGGTCCAAATAGCCTCTAGGATACCCTCAAATGTTGGCTTTTCCTAAGGCCACTGAGTCATGGAAATATTTCCCACTCAAACAGTGTGGAAGATGAATTGAATCTTGAGGACTGAGAAAGCTGTTGGCGAGAAGCACAGAGGCCAGGCAGGATGCTAACGCATCAACACAAAGGAAATCTATGAGAAGTATGAGCTAAGTTGGTAGCAGGAGAAAAAAAAAAAAACACAAATGACTAGTTAAGAGATGTGTGGAAAGTAGAATGTGGTACGATTTTAAAGGGAGAGTATTAAAATGATACATAGAAGACCTCCAAAACAGCTACCACACATATTAAACTTTGAATTCAGATGATGCTTTGATATATTACCTTTGTTTAGGAACTGTTCTACTAATATGACTTGATTAATTTTCTCCAAGTAGCGCTAAAAATTGTAATGTTGTAATTATTCTTCTAAATCTTATGAAATAGTAACTATAAACTGCTTTCCAGAAAATCCATCAGTAATGAAGGAAAAACGAACCAATATCGAAAAAGCATTGTAGAGTAAAATGCACACACATCCCACAAAAGTCATAACTAAATTGATCAAACTAATCATCACCTCAATTTCTCTCTTAACTTTGACTTTTTCTTCAGTCTTCCTTAGGTTTTCATGTGCTTTATTTTTTTCTTCTGAAAAACGCTGTTTGCTGGAGAAAAAAAACCCAAAAATGAATACATGAATACAGATGCTTCAAATCCTCATGTTATAAAATAGTCATTTAGGGGGCTCCTGGGTGGCCCAGTCGGTAAGCGTCTGCCTTCAGCTCAGGTCATGATCCTAGGGTCCTGGGATCGAGCCCCACGTGGGGCTCCCTTCTCTGCCTAGCAGGGAGTCAGCTTCTCCCTTTCCCTCTGCCCCTCCCCCTCTGCTTGTGCTTTCTCTCTCACTCTCTCTTTCAAATAAATAAATAAAATCTTTAAAAAAATAAGTCATTTAGGTGCAGGTGGAAAAACAGCTATGTGTTTATGAGTTCTAGAACAAACATTTTCCAATCATCTTAAGGCTCCTCATTAGATGGAAATCTTCACTCTTTCTCCAAAGAATCCCTTTTATTTTGCCTTCATGTATAACATTTCCTTCCACAGCAATGACTGTTTTTGTCATCTTGCCTTCTTTTAAATCTTCTCAGCTTAAATTCTGCCTTCTTTAAGAAGACAGTCCAGACCTCAAAGTGGAAATGAACTGTATATCCGTCATTGTATTTTCATAGCTGAATATTCTCTTACGGGAGAGTTCTTACTCTGTCTTGCAACGTGTTTGTGTGTGTGTGTGTCCATGGCTTTTTTCTGCTATTTAACTTTAAGCTTCTTGAGAGCAGGGATCTTCATTCATACATTCATTCAACATTTGGCTAGTAACTATTCTTTGTCAAGCGCTGGCCTGGTGCTATATATATAAGACAGACACATACACTGTGTTCTTGGAACTTAGAACCCAGTCAACAAATAGTCATAGCAATAATTACCAGCTGTGCTGATTGCTATGAAATAAAATTATTAAGAGTTATAAAGACTGATTTCAATTAAGAATTTCAGGAGGTCTTATCCAAAGAAGGGTAATCTTGAAATGTGATCCACAGAAGAAGAGACACTAGCTGGCCAAGATTGAGACAAACTGGCAGCAGGACAGCATAAAGGGGAGAGCTTCAAGAGTTCAAGGATCGGAAAGAGTGACAAGACCTGGTCTGAGACATCTTCGTAAATGCTGTAATTTACATGTTGTGGGATTTGTGCTTCCCCCCCAGGTCAGATGCCCGAGGTGAAAAGATAAAGTTAATCCAAGTCACGTATAAACATGAAGTTTTTGTGGGAGACAACATCTGTTTTGTCACAATGGGATAATTACTGAAGGAAACAGTCTAAGTCTTGATACTTGCTTTTACCCTCATTCTGTATTATGACTATCTTGTAAAAAGGATTACAAAGGTGGTGGGAGGAAATATTAAGAAGTATTTTGTAATCCAGTCCTCTAACTGGAAAATAGAATCCATTTGTACTCAGAAACAGACATACATCATTAGGATCTACTTACTAGGTGATATCATGGTTTGTAGAGGACAGAAAACTGCTCAAAAATTTTCAACAACAAAGCAGCACCTCAACATTATTCTTACCATTCCCATCAATCTCCACTTTACCTGTCCCATACCTCCAAAGAACCCACACCTGTACTCACAAAATTTCAGCACACAGGGCACATTTGTTGCCATGCATCCTGCCATCAGGGCCACGAATTGGGTCACTCTCCCGTGTACAATAAAGTCTTCCATTCCTCACTTGGGTTTCATATTCTTTACAAAAATCCTGCAAAAAGGTAAGTAATTACATTTAGCACTTCTCTACTCTTTAACATAGAAAATACATATCATGGATTTATAGCCAAAGAATATCAGGTCTAGAAGGTGTTGGTAAACATATAACATATTAATGAGGATTAATGAGAAATAGTAATTATGTTATGAAATTACTACATACCTGTATCTACTATGTGGTATATTTATTAAAAGATAAAAGAGCGGTGGGGCACCTGGGTGGCTTAGTCAGTTAAGTGGCCAACTCCTGGTTTGGCTCTGGTCATGATCTCAGGGTCTTGAGATCAAGTCCCCTTTGGGGGGAGGTCTGCACTCAGCGGGGAGTCTGCTTCTCTCTCTCTCTCTCCCCCTCCCCCCACTTGCACACGCACTCTCTCTCTAAAATAAATAAATAAATCTTTAAAAAAAGGTAAAAGAGCCTTATAAAAAATAAGGCTGAGCAAATATCTCATAAAACTAGATAGCTCTTATTAACTTTCAAGTCTATGAAAAAAAGATTGCAAAAAATAAAAGATCTTTCAACGAATTCCAAGATAGACATAACAAAATGCAGCTGCCAGGACAAAAGAAAAAAATTGCCAACAAGCAGACTAGAGAATCTGTAAGATGAGATGCTTAAACACTATTTAATATGGATCAAATCAAGAACAATCTGGTTTGGTTTGCAAGGAAAATGAATAAGGTGGCATCCATTGTCCTCTCTGTGACTCTGTGGCCTTTACTGTTGTTCACTTTTATGTGCTCTGCCTCATTTATGGATGTCCATTTCTAATATAGTAGGTGGAAAGCACAGAGAATGAATCTAATTTTCCTTCACTCCCCACTGGAGATAGGTAAAACGCCAAGACTAAAATTTCAATTTCAATTTCAAAGGCTGTGACTTCCCCAAATAACCCAAGAAAGGTTTGTATCCAGATTTCCCAATGCTTTGGTTTAGTACTTTCGGATTTTTCTCTGTTTGGAAAATTCTACTATCTGAAGTGAAGACTAAACTTCATATTTATAGCTATATTTATATCTCTATCTACCCCAAATTACTGTAAATTTAGGAAACTCTATGTCAATAAACATGTTTGGTAATGGCATATATTACTGCATAACTTACAAAACACAACCTACAAAAAAATGCTTCTCTGAGCCTTTTTCAACAGTGTGACCTTCATCTTCCATTTCAGCCAAGAAAACATGAGCATAAAGAGTATGGTTTGAAGTGGGAAGACCTGAGCAGCTAGACTATGCTTCTAACTCCCTGGGAGATCACAGCAAACACCCATTACCGTAGACACCTCTATCTTACCAACTACACAATTAAGTTTTTGGAATAATGCTCTTTAGGGCCTTTTCTAGATGTAATATTCTCAATGTTTAAAATGTAACTCATATTTCATTAGGACACTTTAAAAAAGAATCCTAATTGACTCCTAATAAGAAGGCATTTGTTTTTGGAGGAGCAGTGGGTATGCTCCAAACTTCCTGGTTGTAACAATCCAGGAATAAAGACACGGAAGCCAATCCCCTGATAATCATAGCATGGTAGGAAAATTACTGTTCAGTGGTTCCCATAAAAGAAACAATGATAATTTCAGTTTATAAGTTGTGATTCATCTGAGGAGATTCTGAAGAAATGCTTTTGTGAGCAACCCACTGACGGGTTAATTATGGGGCAGATATTGAGCCATCACCATAAAGCAGTCGCATTCAACACAGTCACGTCCAGTGACCCCGCCAAAACAATGACCCCAGCCACAGAGGAAAAGAGGGAAAAATAAACAAGACCTGATGATAGATAATGGAAAAGAACTGTCCATGTTTATGGAGTAATAAAATGCTCAATATTACAAGATGACCCAAAGGTTTTGACTGAAATTTAACAACCAAAAGAACTGCTTTTCAAATCTCAGTTAGTATTGAACAAATTACTGAGAACATGTTCCTTCATTGAAACTCTGTTGAACACCCTATTTAGGGTGGGAAATGTGCTTGATTGGATAGCATCATGAAGTAGAAGTTTAGTCCTTGACTACCAAAAACTAGACTTGTGTCTATCCTTAGGAAAACATATGCCCATCATCCACAAAAATAGTATGCTTGTTGTGCTGTCTCTCCCAATTGGATGGGGCCCCCCAAATGTAGGGCGTCCGGATGGAGTGGGGGCTGGTGGCATGAGTAGTGAAAGAATTCACCCAAGGCAGAACAAAAGAGATAAAAGTTTGTTGGATACACTGCAAAAAAGGCCGGGAAGGATAGCAAAGTAAAGATTGTCTGCCACGAGGCAGTGGGCGAAGGCTGTATTTAAAGGGGGAAGGAGAGGAGGTCTGGGAATGTATGGAATTTTTCTTTTTTGGTACCTATGTCTGGGTGTAAGTAGCCCATTGGTTAGTTAGGGCTGATGGATATTTTGAGGTGGTCGCTTGATGGGCCTGTTTGTATTCAGCCAGTGAATACTGTATTCAGTATTCACTGTGGGCCCTTTTGCCTTGATCAAGTTTCCATTGTTCAAGCCTGTTTCCTTAAAAGAGGCCTTGACACTGTATTAGTACTACAGGGTATAGGGTGTGGAATCACATTCCAACAAGAAGGTAAAAATGAGGTCCTTTATCCAACCTCCTTAATTCGGGACAAAGAAATTGAGGCCCAGAGAGAAGAGATGACTTGGTCAGTTTCACACAGCCAGAGCATAACAAAACTATGGGTAAAACTAAGTTGTTCTGACTTCTCAACAAAAAGCTAGTCATTTAGCAAAGTAACGGCTATCACTTAGAATGAAAGTAGGGTTTAATAACCTTGGTGATTTAGGGAATCCAAGCTGTATGACCTACAATGTTTATTCAATTACTAAAAGGAACAATTTTTCATACTAAACAAATCGTATAATAATTTGAAAAAACTTAATTTTAAGGGTACTTTAAAAACCACCACGTCAATATTTGTTTGATACCTTTCTTTAAACAGAAGCTAGACCTTTATAAATGCAGGCCTCATTGTAATAACCATAACAAATAACTCCAGTTTGTATCAATGAGATGATACATAAAATGCACCAGTGGATACACTGTTTAAAAGACTCTATAGAATTATTTTATAGTTATTCCTGTCTAATTTATATTATGTTGTATTAAAAAAAATTTATTCAAAGCAAAATTAATCTAAGCCAGAGAGAAGTCTGGTGGAAACGAAGCAGAATTTAATTTGCATATTTTCTGACTGATATTCTTTCTTTCCCTTTTTCTTAAAAATAGCATATTTTGAACTTTAGGTGGGAAATGCAATTTTAATCTAATGATTAATATACTTGAAATAGTCAACTTGGGGAAGTTTGAAATTAAGGGAAACAATTTATTGTAAAAATTAAGGACAATGACATTGACTTACCTCAAAGATTCAAGCTTAACTTTGTTAATACTTTGGCCACAAGATCAAATTATGTTGGTGAGGAATTTACCTTTTCGGCACTTCGTCGAATTCTGGTTTCACCTTCTCTTTTGGTGTTTTCTTGAGCTTCTTTTAAGCTGTTAAGAGAACAGTTGGTCAGTTTATGGCTCAATCATATTTTCAGTGTCCAGTCTGTGCTAGGCACTTTCATATCCTTGGCCATAGCTTGTTAAACCGATCCACTTAACATGAGACAAGCTTTTCCCCGTCTCAAATTTGAGCCAGAAAATTGCCAAAGCTAAGGAAGGGTGTGAAACTGACTCAATGACAGTCAATTAGAAGCTTTGTTCTGTAAAAGTAGATGGGTGTGACTCCTTGACTGACAAACAGAAGATTGTTGGGGAAAAGTCCCTTTAACTGGCAGAACCAAGAGCTTTTTAACACAATGCTGTGACAAGGGTGAAACCGAACTGAGCATTTGAAGTACTGCCATCCACACCCTTATGTAAAGCTTTTCTATACCTTGTAAAGTATTTGTTTGCCTTCATGTAAAATCACTGCAGTTAAAAAAAGTGACATTGAACTGAGCTTCTAAGTCCTCTCCTATCTATTACCTAATTACAGTCCCAACCGGAGACAGGCATTATTAGTTCTACAGAGGAAGAAACCAAGAGTTAGAGAAGTCAAATCTCTTTTTTAGCTAGTGTGTGAAAACAAACAGAAAGTCACAGAATTGGGGCATGTTGGAAAACGAAACCCACATGTCTCCTGATAAGAAAGTAGAAATTAGGCTTATTTCCTGTCCGGAAACCAGATATAATCACTGTTTTGTAAACCTGATAGGACGTGCCCTTGAATTCTCTGGCAGTACACTGTAATTTTCAAAGGCAGGTGTGAAATTTATTAATCTGTTAGATCTTTCTCTGTGATGATTTTAAAGATCCGTGGATGTAAATGGAGCACTTGAAAGCCTGCTGACATATAGAGAGTCTATATCTTGTTTAACAGCCAGAATATTAAAGACTCTTTGGATCTTCTTCCCATCTCAGCCTCAATACTCACAGATGTCAGGCATTCAGAGAAAGTTAACCCTATCCTTCTCTTCCCTAAAGTTCCACCATTTATAGTAATAATGAAGGCAGCCACATGACATTATTATTATTATTACTTTAAGTTAGATTGTCGCATTTAGTAAGAGTCTCTGTACATATACAAATGAAGCAATGCGCATTAAACGAATGACCTAGTTCATTCCAGGAAAGTGTTTTCTAAATTGTAAAATATTGTGCCTTATAAAATACTGTGCATTGTCCTATCATTATAATTAAGCAAATTAAGAGTCTTGAATTTAATAACTACCATAATTACCTTAACCATGCCTTTTAAGAAACTCTAGCAGATGATATGAATTAAAAAGAAAAGAAGCCATTCAGAGAGCAAGGACGATTTCACTTTAAGAAGGCAAAGAATTATATGCTTCATGAAAAGGACTGTATCTCTCTATAGAGTGGTTCTCAGGACAGCAACCAAGTGCATCCTCATCAAATCCACCTACTTGGCCTGCATGAGGATGATGATACTTACAAGAGCTCAGCACACATGGCACACTTATTGCCATGTGTTTTGCCATCAGGGCCAAGGACTGGATCATTTTCCCTTGTGCATTCAAGTCTTCCATCCTTCACATAAGGCCGAAAAGCACTACATACATCCTGAAGAACAGGGAAAAGAACTTAACATCCTGATTGTAATGCATTCCACACGGTTTTCAGAATTTTATAGTACTCAGTGCTTCTCTGCCCAATGCACACTAGCCACTTAGAGCAGTGCCAGATGCCTAGAAGTAGCTCAGTAAGTGTTGCATAATTCATGAGGTTAAGTATGGTGCTCATTTACTTATTCATTTATTAGTAAACACAGATACCCTAGCATGTGTTAGAACTAAGGCGGAACACAGTCCTTGCACTCAACTTGCTCATGATCTACTGGATGACACAAAGAGACATTTAAAATACGATGTACTAACTGCCCTGATAGGTGCTCTAGGAGCATAGAAAGGGCACCAAACCTTGACTTAGGAAAAAACATTCAGCTAGAAAAAGTCAAGTGTGACATGTCTGAGATACTCATTTCTTTCTCCTATAATCACAAGTGCACAGAATGTTAGCAAAGGGAAAAGCTATTTAAGCCAAATCTCATTTTTAGATATGGAAACACTGGTACCGTGTGGGTAAGTAATTTACCTAAGGTCTCCTGACAGCAAGTGACAGTGCTAGGGTTTCAATTCAGATTACGTGACTGAAGCATAATGCCCTTTCTACTATAAGTGTAGTTTCCTTTTGATGGATGGATGGATTGACTGATTGATTGACTGATTGATTTTTTTTTTTCATAGAAAGCAGAAATAGAGCTGAAAAGTCTAACTACCAAAGTCACCTGCTCCAGTTACAGGAACTATCAACTGCTTTTCATCTAAACAAGCAGGGCCCCATCTTAGGTAAAGCAAGAATTGCTTCCTTCCTAGTACCCCATCAAAGAAGGAAGAGGAGAGCATCTTCTTTCTCTCTGAAGTCAGCCTCCCAAGATTTCCCACCATTTTGACACTTGTCCTCACCTGCTCTGGATTATTGGTCTCACATTCCCCTTCACTTTTTATGCCAACTTGGGACCTGGTTTTACTGGAATTGAAAGTTAGTAGACACAGAAGTTTAGTATCACAGAACTTCTTACCGTTCAAAAGTAACTTATTGTCACTGTATTATAATTCTCCTTTGCCCTTGAAAACAAATGTCACATCGCATTCTTTTCCTCATTTACTCTTTCTAATGAGAGCCTGTGTTTATAACTTGGAGTTGAAGAAATAGAATTATGTTGGAGGGCTAATAAGAGTCAGGTCTATAAATATTATTTCTAGAATTTTCTTTCCTACGTCTAAAGAGGATCCATATCAGAAGAGAAGGAAAAAATACACCTTATAACTAAAAACAGCAAAGAACTATGCTGTTGTTGATGATGGTGTTTTAAATATACGAATTCAAGTTTAAATGATCTAACATCCTGCTCTATTATTCTTTGTTTGGGTTATGCTGACTAATATTTTAGTTGTCACGGAAAGTACCTTAAGTCCCAAGAATTAAGTTTATTCAGTCTCATAGAGCTTTAACGCTATCTGAAAACAAAACCATAAATGTAAAATACATTTCCTACTTTTTGAAAAGGTAAGGCAGCTTAAAACCACAGCCTCTGTATAACAATAAAAAAACAACAAAAGCAATATAAAGAGGAAAAGGATGTTATTAAAAGTTACAAGAAAAAAGTTATATCAAAAGATATCATCTGAGGGAAACAAAAAAAAAATTGAATCCCAGTGTTACTGCAGAGTCCCCTAGTAGACAAAGCTAAGGAAGAAACCCAATGAGCAGTATGGCTCTCACTGTATAATGAAGGAAGTATACCAGAAATTAGGGGTGAGACACTTAGACCTGAAGAGATTTAAAGAATCTATCACAGGATCCCCCACATAAAACATAGTAGTAATTAAATGTACAGTGTGCTCATAATAGTATTACAAAATACATATCTAATAAAACCTGTCTGTTCTCCCTATGTCTGTTTGTGTTTTCCGTTTATGTTGACCACTGGTGAGAGGTGAAGGCATCATTTCAGAGTGCATCTCTGAAAATGCAATAATGCAAGGGATCAGAGGGATTTAATTCAGTTGTATTTTGGTAGAGATACTTATTACAAGGAGGGATAACGCTTGCAGAACCCTGAAGACTGAATATTTATCATACCTTTTATTAGTTTCAAGCACTGGTTGTTATTATGTGTGCAAAAAGTGGAGAGCAGACAATTCAAGACTGAGGCCACAGGCCAGAACCTGTGAAGCAGGTGTGCCATCTTGTTGACTGACAACCGACAACCAAACTTAGCACTGAGGGTGGAGAAAGAATCAAACGGGGACAAAATGTTGGACAGTGAGATGCTTTAGCTATGTGACAAAGGTCAAATCAATGGAAAGAAGTTCAATATTGAAAGTTCCAATTATCTACTCTAATATTATAAATTACTGAGCACTAAATAAAAAAATCATTTGATGATTAAATAATTCTCTGTAAAAAAAGATATACTCCTAGATAGATAGATAGAAAGGGACAGATGTCTGTCTGTATATGTATGTGTATATAAGTGTATGTACATACATGTGTGCTTATATGTGCATACAGGTAGGTACTTAGATTTAGATCTATCAGATGTCTGTCTACTTCACAGAGACACTGATAACTCTCTGATAAACTGCATACAAAAGTGCTTTGTAAAATATAAAGTGTTGCACTTCATATTTTTTCCCTTAAGAATAGTAAAAAGAGTGGTCCTAATAATTTCTGGGTGGCTAACTTTCACAAAATGAATTGATATTTTAAAGACTGTAGGAAAAAATTGTGTCATGTACTTGTATGGAGAGCATGCTTTAGGGAGAAAGCCTGCTGCAGATACTCACGCGTTCTCGGCACACAGCGCACATTTGTTGCTGTAGGTTTTCCCGTCTGTGCCACAAAGGGCTGCGTTATCGAAGGTACACATAAAATCCCCACTTCTCTCGTCTTTCCTGAAATCATCACAATTCAACTGCAAGAGACGTTATCAAGGAACATCAAAATATAAGAGATAAAATATTCCTTAGACACATAAATACGTGAACATTTTAAACCCACAACAATATAACTTACTGGAAAACAAAACAGACTGAGGAGACTACAGTGCACGAATAACATCATGAATAACAAAACATGGCCCCAGAACAGAGACGTACTTAGATTTTAGGAGAAAGAATTGGTATTTGATTTCAGCCACTTGCTATCCGGGTGAGGTAGGCCAAGTCTCCCCTCTGAAACTTAGCATACTGTTTGTCAAATCCTGACGGCCTTCTTAGCAGAATGATAATGAGGTCTAGTGGATAAGCATAGGAAAGCTCTCTGTAAACTCTAAGCTACAATGAAGTTTTTATTATTATAGATTAGGGTAGTGATCAGGAGCCAGATTGCTGGGCTTATAATTCTAACTCTGCCACATACTGGCTGTGTGATATGGGAGTTACTTAACCCCTCTGTGCTGTAGTGTCCTTATTTGCAAAATGTGTACAATATTACTAACCTCTCAGCATTTTTTTTTAAAGATTTTTTAATGTATTCATTTGAGACACAGAGATAGAGAGAGCATGAGCAGGGGGAGAGGCAGAGGGAGAGGGAGAAGCAGGCTCCCTGCTGAGCCAGGAGCCTGATGCGGGGCTCGATCCCAGGACCCCGGATCATGACCTGAGCCGAAGGCAGATGCTCAACCATCTGAGCCACCCAGGCGCTCCACCTCTCAGCATTTTAAAGAAGTTTCAGGGTATGAATACATGCACAGCATTTATGATGGCGCGTAGCATATCATAACCCTTCACTGTTGTTATTGTTGTTGTTATTTTAAACATTTTCCTCACTGACAAGCAAGCCAATCATGAAACATGTTTTGGGGATGATGGAAGAAATCTCCAAATCTCAGCTCAAATAATATGACGCATACTTAGGGACATACCTGTATGGTGAGGAAAACAACTACACTAGGTGGTTAACTGGAGACTAGGGTTTGATTCTCACATCCGCCACCCACTCACTCCACCTCTTTGAACCTTACTTTCCTTGTCTGACAAATGGAAATTCACACCCCATCTGTCCTACAGATTTGTGCTGAGCATCAAATGAATACTTAGGAAACTTTATTTGGCAACACTATTGTGACATGAGCTAACTAAAGAAGACCTAGACTTAACTTGAATTTTGTTTCTATCCAAAAGCAAAGAATGACACTGGAGAATTTTTTAGTTATTATATTGCATGACAAAATAAATTTTTGATGTTATTGTCATAATAAAAATATTTTAAATATAGATATGGAACACTTAGAATATAGACCTGTGACCTAGTATGTTACACAATAGAAAGAATAAAAGAACAATTACAAATACATAGTGAATTTGTGAACCAAAAGGTTACATCAAGGAACACTTCTGAAAAACAATAAAAAAGGAAAAAGAATTTAAAGTAGAAAAAAAAAAGCTATGGAACATAACCCACTGTTCATGTCATCTGTTGGGGAAGAAGTTAAAATAGAGGGAAGATAAGTAATGGCTATATTTGTTATTTCATTTATTCGGTTGTTCATTTGTTCCTCAAAATCCACTATACATCTGCTAGCCTCTGGGCTTCTACTAGACGAAGACATTGCCAAAAAAAAAACCAAAAAAAAAACACCTTGGAATATATGCTCTAAGGAACTTATATTCTGATGAGAAGGTAAAGACCATAAATATGATAATTTGAAATTAAAATAAATGCTATTAAAAATAATCTGAACAATAACTAGAATGATGGCTATTTTAAATATAGTGTCAAGAAAGATCTCTCTGTAAAGGTAACATTCGAGGTAAAATGGGATTAATGAGCAGAAGCCAGCCACTGGAGATCTGAGGGAAGGACATTCCAGGCGTAGAGAACTGCAAGTGCAAAGGATCTGTGATAGGAACTAGACTGTCCTGCTTCAGGGGCACAAAGGAGTGTGGCTGCTGCGTGAGGAAAAAGCAGAGAGCAGCGGGTTTTCTCTCTAGGGTCATTTCTTTCTTTTTTTTTTTTAATTTTGTTATGTTATGTTAGTCACCATACAATACATCATTAGTTTTTGATGTGGTGATCCACGATCCACTGTTTTCGAAACTTAGCATACTGTTTGTCAAATCCTGCTGGCCTTCTTAGCAGAGTGCTCCATGCAGTACGTGCCCTCCTTAATACCCATCACCAGGCTAACCAATGCCCCCTCCCCCCTCCCCTCTAAAACCCTGTTTGTCTCTCAGAGTCCATAGTCTCTCATGGTTCATCTCTCCCTCCGATTCCCACCCCCCCATTTTTTCCTTCCTTCTCCTAGTGACCTCCATGCTATTCCTTATGTTCCACAAATAAGTGAAACCATATGATAATTGACTTTCTCTGCTTGACTTATTTCACTTAGCATAATCTCCTCCAGTCCCATCCATGTTGATGTAAAAGTTGGGTATTCATCCTTTCTGATGGCTGAATAATATTCCCTTCAACAGATGAATGGATAAAGAAGATGTGGTCCATATATACAATGGAATATTACTCTAGGGTCATTTCTGGAGAAACTAATGAAGCATGGGTGATATGGATTGATTTTATTGACTTGGGACAATCACTGCTATTCCCCTTCAGCAAAAGCAAGTGTAATACTAGGTCACAGGTGTTGGCAGGGTGATGATGGGGCAGATAAAAAGTGCAGCTGTGAGGCCCTGAGAACAGGTGTGGGTATTTACTCCTCCTCCCCCGCCTCCCCCTCCAAACTCCAAGGACTGGTAGGTCACAACCTACAGAGAACACCTCTTCCTAATGCTAACAGTTTCTGAGAGCTTACAGATGGATTCCTAACCTGATTGGAGTAGCAACAAACTGGTTCCAGAACCTTCTGATCTAGGCTTCATCCCTTTTCCTATCCTTATACTCCCCAGGAGAGGCAGAGACTGAATGTAGCCTTGAACACCATCTCACTCACTGTAGCAGAAAAAAATAACTAAAGCTATTATGGAATGTAGAGTAGAAATACTTGTATATGTAAGGAACAAAACATAAAAGAAATATGGTAATGTGAGCAATAGTATCAGTTGAAGCAGAATTATCAAAATGCATAGAAAAATGATTTTTCAAGACTGTAACTATGCTTTAGAGAGATAAGAGAAAATATCTGCAATATGAAACCAGAAAAAAAGAAGCTATAATGGGAAAAAAGTGGAAGTTTTAGACATAGAAAGTATTTAAATGGTAATAAATAAAACAATAGAAATAATAAAAGTAGGATAGGTACATGTACCTAAGGAATTTGTAAACCAGAAGATTAGATCAAGAAACTCTCAGAGAAGCAATGGTAAAGGAAAATGAATTCAAAATAGAAGCGAAAACCTAAAGAACATGGTGAATAGAATTAGAAGTCCTAAAAAGGAGGCAACCATATATAGGAAAAATATTTGAAGAAATAGGGAACATTTCTAGAATCAATGAAAAATGAAAAAACAAAGAAATAGAGAAATAGCCATAGCAACTCAAAGATAGAATCTGGTCAATAACAAATTAGAGAGGTTTAGGGATTTTTAACCAAATAAAAGCAAGCTAACATATGTTAGGGGAGAAGATACAGATATTAACAATAAACAAAGACATTAGTAATAGTGATGATAAATAATTATAAATATGGATATTTGGCTGGGGGAGTCATATTAAGAGCAAAAACAGATATGCAGCATTTAACTCATCATCAAAGAAAAGCTGGAAGGAAGAAACTACTTTTAAAATAATTTTTTAAAAATATGAAAAATTAGGAGAATCAAGTTCTAGTACAACAGAAATAACAACTGTAAATGAGCTAAACACACAAATTAAAACAAAATTTGTGGTTGGATTTTAAAAAACAGGATCAAACCAGGTATGGATGATAAGAGAAAATTAAAATTAAAGAGCACACAGATATTAAAACAATAGGATAAGAAAAGATATGAGGTAAAAATGAATGAGAAGAAAACAGATGCAGTAACATGAATACTAAAAATATAGAATTCAGCCCAAAATGCAGCATAAGTGACAAAGGACACTATATAAAGTAAAAGGAAAAACAGAACATGAAGGTATAATAACCACTGAGCATTCATTCCCTTAATAATACAGGCTCTACCTCCGTCAGACTGCAACCAAAAAAATGTGATAGAATTAGATAAATCAGTAACTGGACTTAGGGATTTTAGCATATACTTCTGAGAAATTGATAGATCAAGGAAAAAATTAAGATGCTTAAGCCATTAGATTTTTATAGAAAACTACATCCAAGGAACAGCAAATGAACATTTTTTCCAAGACATAGGAAACACTTATAAAAGTGGAATATTTATTAGACCACTAAGAAAGTCTTAGGAAAATTTCAAAGGACTGATATCATATGGTCTATGTTCTCTGCCCAAAATTCAGTAAAATCAAAGTTAATTTAAAATAGATGAAGTGCAATATATTTGAAAATCAAATAATGTATTACTTGGAAGGGAGGAAAATTAAGGAATGTTTGCAAAGAATGACAAATGGAAACACTTCCAGCACAAATCTTGAGATAGATGATCATTAATACCTTCACCTACTCTTGTCATGGAATCTTAGAAGTTAAAATTTTAAAGACTAGGTATTGCTCAATCCATTACAAAATGTGCAGCAGAGCAAACATAAAGAAATAGGTATAAGTGACACAGAAAACAAAAATAATTGAGAAGATTAACAAAAAAGCTGATATTCAGATTTCTATGACAATTGATAAGAGAAAGAGAAGATGGAAATAAAAATACACGCAATGATAATTGAAAATAACTGTATAAAACTTGAGATATACATACAATAAAAGCATATTATCAGTATCTATATGCTAAAACATCTGAACACCAAAATAGAGATGTGGCGACAAAAAAAAGTGTAAAATACCTACAGTGGTTTAATAAGAAAAGTTGAACAGACCAATAGCATTAATCCCATTGATATATGGGTCTGAGATATTCCTTCCCCAAAATGCCCAAGTACTAATAGCTTTAAAATCCATTTTTCTAAACTGTTAAGAAAAAAGGGAAACTTGTATTGAGTAATAATAATTTACAAGTTATTCCAAAAATTGAGAAGGTATGTGAACTGAAAAACAATTGTAGACAGTTTTATTGAGGTTTTACTTACATACCATAAAATTCATGAATTTTAAGTGTACAATTCAATGATTTTTGGTAAATTTATGGAGTTGTATGGCCATCACCATAACCCAGTTTTAGAATATTTGTCACCCTAAGAGTTTCCCCTGTGCCTGTAAATTAACTGTAAATAGTTAATCCCCGTTCCCAGCTCTAGCCTTAGGCAGCCACAGAATTTTCTGACTATAAATTTACTTTTTCTGGATATTTCTTATAAATGGAATCATAAAGATGCAACTGTTTGATTCTGGCTTCTTGTACTTTGCAAAATATTCCTGAGGTTCATCCATGTCATAACAGTATCAGTGGCACTTTCCTTTTATTCCTGAATAATATTTCATTCTGTAAATGTAGCTCATTTTGTTTATCCATCACCAGCGGACCTTCAGACATGTAGATTGTTTCCAGTTTTGGATTATTAAAGAGAATGCTGTTATGAATATTCACATGCCTGGCTTCGGATGGACATATGTCTTCACTTCAGTGGGGTAGATTCCTAGGACCAAATTTGTTAGGTCATATGGTAAATTTGTGTTTCACTTCTTAAGAAGCTGCCAGACTGTGTTCCAATGTAGTTGCACTCTTGAATACTCCTTCCTGCCATCTGTAAGTGTTCCAGTTTGTCCACAACCTTAACAACATTCTATATTTTCTGTTTTTATGATTTACAGCCATTCTTGTGGGTGTGTAATGGCACCTCATTGTGGTTTTAATATGCATGCCCCTACATAATAATAATGTAAAACATCCTTTTAAGTGCTCACTAGCCATTAAGATGTTTTTAGTGTAATGGCTTCTAATTGAGTTATCTTCTTATAAATGAGTTGTAAGAGTTCCTTACATATTGTAGATAGAAGTCTTTTACCCCATATATGAGTATTTTCTCCCAGTCCATACTTGCTTTTCTATTGTCTCAATGATTTCATTTGAAGCCCAAATGTTTGTACAGGCATACTTTGGAGACACTGCATGTTTGGTTCCAGACCACTGCAAAAGGCAAATATTGCAATAAGGCAAGTCAAATGCATTTTCTGGTTTTCCAGTACATGCAAAAGTTATGTTTATACTATACTGTAGTCTATTAAGTGTGCAATAGCATTATGTTTAAAAAATACAATGAACATACCTTAATTAAAAGATACATTTTTTGCTAAAAATTTCTCATCAGCCTCTGAATTTTCAGTGAGTCTTCATCTTTTTGCTAGTCGAGGGTCTTCTTTCGATGTTCATGACTGCTCACGGATCAGGGTGGTGGTTGCTGAAGGTCGGTGTAGCTGTTGCAATTTCTTAAAATAAGGCAACAATGAAGTGTGCCACATCGATGAACTCTTCCTTTCATGAATGATTTCTCTGTGGCATGTGATGCCGTTTGACTGCATTTTACCCACAGCAGAACTTCTTTCAAAATTGGAGTCAATCTTCTCAAACCCTGCCACTGCTTTCTCAACTAAGTTTATGGAATATTCTAAACTTTTATTGTCATTTCAACAATCTTCACAGCATCTTCACCAGGAGTAGATTCCAGCTCAAGAAACCATGTAAGTGACTCCTCAGGGTGTGCAAGTGGTGCAGTTGGTTAAGCTGCCTGACTCTTGGTTCTGGCTCAGGTCATGATCTCAGGGTCCTGGGATGGAGTCTCATGTTGGCCTGTGCACTCAGTGAGGAGTCTGCTTGAGATTCTCTCTTTCCCACTGCACCTCCCCCTGCCCCCCCCAAATAAATGAAAAAAATATTTAAAAAAGAGAAGTGACTTATCATATATTCATTTTATCACGAGATAAATGTAATTCAGTCATAATCAGCCTCCATTTCTAATTCTAGTTCTCTATTTCCACCACATCTGTAGTTGTCCCCTCTGATGAAGTCCTATATCCCTAAAAGTCATCCATGAAAGTTGGAATCAACTTCTAAACTCCTGTTAATGTTGATACTGTATTTTGACCTCTTCCCATGAATCACGAATGTTCATAATGGCATCTAGAACAGTGAATTCTTTCTAGAGGTTTTCAATTTACTTTGCCCAAAGCCATCAGAGAAATTGCTATCTATGGGAGCTAAAGCCTAACAAAGTATATTTCTTAAATAATAAGACTTAAAGTCAAAATTACTCCTTGATCTATGGGCTGCAGAATAGATGTTGCATTAGCGGCCATGAAAACAACATTAATCTCATTGTACTTCTCCACTGAAGATCACTTATCACAGATAACCACAACAAACTTATAATAATGAAATTTTGAAATATTATGAGAATTACCAAGATGTGACACAGAGACATAAAATGAGCAACTACTATTGGAAAAATGGTATCAATAGTCTTGTTTGATGCAGGATTGCCACAAACCTTCAATTTGTAGAAAATGTCTGAGAAGCACAATAAAGCAAAGTGCAATAAAATGAAGTATGCCTGTAATTTTGATAAAGTCCAACTTAGCAATTTTGTATTTATGGATCAGCCTTCTGGTTTCATATCTAAAAACTCTGTCTAACCCAAATTCATGAATTTCTTCTGCTACATTTTAGCCCAGAAATGTTATAGTTATGGCTCTTAAATTTGAGACTCCAATCCATTTTGAGTTAATTTTTGTGGATGATGTAAGGTAAGAATCTAAATTTTTTTAATGGATATTAAATTTTCCTAGCATTTGTTTATCTTGACAAGTTAGTCAAATATTTGACCATAAATGTAAAGAAGATCAATTCCATTCCACTGTACTGATTTTTATGCCTGCCCTTGAACCAATAACACACTGTTTTGTTCACTGTCATTTTATAATATGTTTTGAAGTCAGTTACAGTTAGGTGTCCCAACATTTCTACATAAACATTAAAATCAACTTGTCGATTTCTACCAAAAAAAAAAAAAAGCCAGGATTTTTGTAGGGGATATGTTGAATTTATAGATTAATTTTGGAAGAATTGCCATCTTGATAATAATTTTTGGATTGTTCATTGCTAGTATACACAAATACAATTGAGTTTGCATTACTGATTTGTATACTGAAATCTTGCTAAACTCATTTATTAGTTTCTTGCTAAACTCATTCTCTAGTTTCTTTATATGGATGCTTAGGATTTTCTATATATAGTATCATGTACCTACAATGAAAAACATTACTTTCCTTCCAAGAAGAATGTCCTTAATTGATTAAGAAATTTTGCCTTATTATATTGGCTATACTCTCCGGTTCAATGTTGAATAGAAGTGGTGTGTTGAATAAAAGTGGTGAGAGCAATCATCTTCACTTTCTTCTCAGTCTTAAGGTAAAAGTATTCATTCCCTAACCATTAAGTATGATGCTAGTTATAGCTTTATCATAGATGTCCTTTATCAGCTGAGGAAGTTTTTAACTATTGGTAGTTTTTGTGCATGTGAGTGTGTGTGTGTGTGTGTGTGTGAGAGAGAGAGAGAGAGAGAGAGAAAGAGACACAGGGAGAGTTTTTTTTTTATCTTGAATGACTGTTGGATTTTGTTAAATGCCTTTTCTGCATCTATTGAAATAATGACGTAGTTTTGTCTTTATCAATATGGTGTACTAGATTTACTGTTGTTAAACCAACTTTTCTTTCCTAGAATAATACCCATTCGGTCATGGTTTTATCTTTTTGTTGTTGTTGTTGTGGATTCTGTTTGCTAATATTTTGTTAAATATTTTTCTATGTATGTTTATGAGTAATATTTGTCAGTAGTCTGCTGTAGTTGTGATATCTTCCTTCGGATTTTGTATCAAAATAATACTGTCTGGTAAGTGTTATTTCTTCTATTTCCTGAATCAGTCTATAAAAGATTAATATTATTTCTTCTTTCAATATTTGGTAGGGGTCATCAACAAAATCTGAACTTTTCTTTCACTTAATCATGGATTCAATTTGTTTATTTGCTATACATCTATTTTGATTTTTTATTTCCTCTTGGGTCAGTTTTTAGTAATTCATGTATTTCTAAGAATTTGTCTATTTCATGTCGGTTGTCTACTTTTTGGGCACAAATTTGTTCATAATATTCTAATATAATCCTTGTAATTTCTCTAGGGTATATATTGGTATTTCATATTTCATTCCTGATTTTGGTAATTTTTGTTTTCTCTCTCTCACTTTTTTTTTTTTAGGTCAATTTTTCCAAAGGTTTGCCAGCTTTTTAATCTTCTCAAAGAACAAACATTTGGTTTATTAACTTTCTATTATTTTAATGTTTTGTATTTTATTGATTTCTGCTCTAATCTTTATTATGCCCCTCCTTCTGCTTGGTTGATGTTTAGTTTGCTCTTCTTTTTCTAAGTTTCTTAATGTAGAAGTTAAGATTATTAATTTGTGACCTTTCTTCTTGTCTGATTTAGGTATTTAAAGCTCTATACATGCTTTAGCTAAACTCATAAGTCTCAAATTGTGTTTTTTGTATTTATTCAGTTCAAATTATATTCTAATTTCTCTCAAGATTGTTTCTTTTATCCACCAGTTATTTAGAAGTATTCTACTTCTTACTGTCCAAATATTTGGGGATTTCCCTAATTTCTTCCTCTTGTTGGTTTTCTATTCAACTCTATTTTTCAGAAAACATACTTTGTATGATTTTATTCTTTTAAATTTATTGAGATATATTTTATATCCTAGTATTTAGTATTCAGTCTTTTTGTAGATTGTTTCATTGTTCCTTGAAAAGAATGTACCTTCCACAATAATTGGGGAAACACTCTCTATATTTCAGTTAGTCCCTAGTGTTGTTCAAGTATTCTATATCTTTGATGATATTTTGTCTAGTTCTATCAATTTTTAACAGTAGAATATTAAAATTTCTAACTATTATTGTTGAATTGTCTATTTCTTCATTTAATTATAGCATATCTGGTTTCATACATTTTGAGCTTCTGTTAGTAGGAGCATATACATTCATAATTGTTATATCTCCTGGTGTATTAATACTTTTAAATTACAAAATGTCCCTATTTGTCTCCAATAATATTATTTGCCTTAAGGTCTATTTTGTAAGATGGTAATATAGCAAATACTGCTCCTTCATGTTATATTTGACATGGTATCACTCATCATTTCATACCTCTTGTGTCTTTGGATTTAAGGAGTATGTAATGGAGATAGTTTATAGTTGCTTTTTTTAATCATACAAAAATCTCCACCTTTTGATTAGAATATTTAAATCATTTACATTTAGTATAATTATTGATATATTTATATTTGCTACATATCTATTTGTTTTCAAAATGCTCTTGTCCTTTTCTACTTCTTTATTCCTCCACTACTGCCTTCTTTTTGGTTAAATATTTCTAGTGTGTCTTTTTAACTCTTGTGTTGATTTTATATATTTATTATATATGTCATTTTCTTGCTGGTTACTCTAGTAATTGCAATATGCCTCCTAATTTATCACAATCTATTACAGATTAATATTTAATTCTGTTAAAATATAGAAACTTTGCCCTAATACAGCTCTATTTCCTTTATTCCCCTTTGCACTATAGTTATCTTAAATATTTTATCTATATACCCAATAAAACAGAATTGTAATTATTGCTTTATGTAATATTATATCTTTAAAAGAAACTAGGTGAGGGGCACCTGGCTGACTCTGTCAGTAGAGCATGGGACTCTTGATCTTGGGGTTGTGAGTTCAAGCCCCACATTGGGTGTAGAGATTACTTGAAAAAATAAAATCTTTAAAAAATTAAAAAAAAAAGAAACTAGATGAAAATAAGGGAAGTATACTTACAAAGTAGTTCATATTAACCATATATTTATCATGTCTGGTGCTTTTCATTTCTTTCTGGAAGTCCAAGTTACTATCTAGGAGTCATTTCCTTTCAGCTAAAGGACTACCCTTATTATGACTTAGTAAGACAGGTCTGAAGGCAACAAATTTTCTCAGATTTCATTGATTTGGAAATATCTTTACTTGACTTAATTTTTATAGATTAATCTCGGTGGATATAGAATATTGATAAACATTTTTTTTTTTTTCTGTCAGGACTTTGAGCATGCCATTCCATTGTCTTCTGGCCTTCACTATTTTAGATGAGAAGCCAGTCATTAATTGTAACCAGTATAAAGAATGTGTCATTTTTCTTTTGCCACTTTAAAAATTTTCTCTTGATTTCAACATTTTGATCATGATAGGCCTAAGTTTCAATCTCTTTATATTTATCCTATTTGGGACTTGCTGAAATTCTTGAATGTAATGAGTAATTACATCCCTATTTGGGACTTGCTGAAATTCTTGAATGTAATGAGTAAAGAAAATAAAAATTCTTTCTTATGCAAACTCAAAGCTGCTTTTAACCTCTCTACTGAATTGTATGCTTGTCAACTCCAGAATTTCCATTTGAGATATATACCTTTGTCTATCTCCATCTCTAGCTCCTGAAAATTTCTATTTGTTTATTCATTGTCATACTTTCCTTTAATTACCCAACTATGGTTTTCTTTAGTATTTGAACATTTTTAAAATAGCTGCTTCAAGTCTTTGTGAAATCTAACATCCAGAGACACTTAGATAGTTTCCATTGGCTTTTCCTTCCCTGAGTATGGGTCATACATTCCAGTTATTTTCGTATTTCGTAATTTTTGTTGAAGATCGGAAATTTTGGATAATGATTTCACTATAAAGATTATTTTTGTTGTTTTATTGTTTATTTGCATCTTTGGCTGGGCTCTCTGATTTCTTGCTGTCCCACAGTGTATAGCTGTTGATGTGTCTGCTATGAAAATGTTTATAGCTTTTATTTTTTTAAGACTGGCTCTCTAGGTTTTTCTTTCTCTATCTCTATAACTTAGTGATTGGCCAATGATTAGACACAGTTTGGGCTCAAACACCTCAGGCTAATAAGGCTTCTATTGCATGGGGGAGGGCATTCAAAATTCAGGATATAGTTACATCTACCCCAGCATTTGCTTTCCACTGGGATTTTTTCATGTGTGTTTTCTTTTTCTTTCTTTCTTTTTTTTTTTTTCTGGTGCAAAAAAGGTGGTTTTATTAAAGAACAAGGACAGGACCCGTGGGCAGAAAGAGCTGCTTCATGTGTATTTTCTAAGTGCTTGTGCACGGTCTTATGCAGCTAAAACTTTGTGAATTGCTTGGTCCCTCTTTGCTCTCTGCTGCCCATGTGTGAAAACTCAGCCAGAAATAGACTTGCCTCAACTATGCTGTAACTTTAGGCCACTATCCTTACTCTTATTGAAGATCATGACAGCCACTGAAAACATCTCTGGAAATGATTGTTGCCCACTACTCTAAATTACTTTAATAAAGACAGTGCAGTTCCTGACCCTCATAGCCTGCCTTAGGAAGGTAGACCCTCCATACCAACCAAGCAACAGAAATGAGATGGGAGTATCCCTAAACAAGAACATCACAGACCCCCCATTGTTCCAGTTAAAAATTTAGCAGTTTTTCAAGCACACATGCTTGTCAGAGTGTCATAGGCTAGTCAGAGTGACTCAATTTCCAGAGTGCTATAACGGTTGTTTTGGTCAATTTTGTCTCAATTTATAGTTGTTTTTTGGATAAAGGATTTGCTGACCTCCTTATTCAGCCATAACCTTAGGTGCTACCTCTCAGGGTAATTTTATATTGATTTCAAAACCAGACAAGAATAATTAAAAAGAGAAAAGTATACACTCGTTTTACTTATGAAAATAGTTTCAGATTTTTTAAATGAAATACTAACTATCCAAATTCAACAGTGTATTAAAAATGTATTATGGTTAAGTATGATTTACCCTAAGAAAATATTAATAGTTTAACATAAGCAAATTTATCAAGAAATTTATTACATTAATAGACTGAAAAAGAGAAATCAGAAAATTATTTTAACAGTTGTAGAAAAGACATTTGGTAATGATCAAAAGAGATTCAGGAGATTAAGAACAGAAAGGAATTTTCTAAACTTGCTAAAGTTTATTTATAAAACACCTACAGTAAGCATAGTTAATGGAGAAACTCTAGATATATTCCTTTTAATATATGAAGAGAGGGCAAGCTGATATTCATTATCATCACTACTGTTTAACTATGGAATTCTAGATCCTGGCCAATGATATAAGAAAAGAAAAAGAAATAAAGGAGTGAGAAAATGGAAAAGGAAGTTATAAAACACCTATTATCTCCTTTTATGCAGATAATGTGATCAACTACCAAGAAAAAAAATGATAGAATTAATAAACTATCAGAATCAACACAAGATATCATAAAGCTGTTCAATGTAAGATCAACCTGTAGAAATCAATAGAATTTGTCTATACCAACAATAACCAGATAGAAATACCATAAACAACAAAATACCAAACAAAATATCAATAAAATGACAAATTTTCTAGGTATTAGCAAAAATTATAAAAATCTGTGGAGAATACTTAATAGATTTCATAAAGTAGACAGAAATTATTATGAATTAATGATAAGGTATTCTGTGTTCTTGAGTTGGGCAAGCTAATATTATAAAAAGGTCAATTTTACTCAAATTAATTGATAAATTCTTTGTATCCCTAATCACTTTGGGTTCCCAAACTCAAGTTGGATTTTACATAAACTCAGTAAACTTTTTATTTCAAGTATATGGGAAAATATATGTCTATGTATAGGTAAGTGAACTTGGAAAAAGATGAATTAAGAAAGGGGACCTGCCTTATTAATTATTAAAGCAATGAGCTCATCTGAACAGACTAGGGAACTTAGAAGCACACATATACACATGTATGAACTTAATATCCTACATAGTTGGCAACCTACATCAACGAGAAACATTGAATAAATGAATCAATCAATTTAAAAAATAAAATTCTCTACATGGACCAAATACATTAAAGATTATGAGGAATTGGACTATGGGTGATAGAAATGAAAATGGTGAAAAAAAGTCATATTTGAGATAGACTTTGGAGACAATACCAATGAGAGTTGTAAATGGATTGGATATTAGAGTTGGAAAGTGAAAAAATGACATACTAGTGAAGAAGAAATTGGCGACGCAAGTGAGAAAGGCTGTCTGTAGGAGGAAAATTCTTGAACAGGAAGAGCACCTTATTCTGAAAGTGAGCATCAGGGTTGATTTTTGATGGGAAGAATCTAAGCAGAGAAAGTAGTAGATTTTTCTCTCTTATGGGGGAAAGTAACAACAAAAATAGTGTAATAGCATGAACTCATTCAAACACAAACAAGTAAAAGTCTAAACAGAAATTACCCGAAGGGCCTGCAGCCAAATATGGACTACCTTAATTTGTAAGTAAGTACATTCCTAGGTAGCAAAACAAGTAATCATGACTTAAGAGGTAGAAATTATAACTCAGGCACAAAATGATAACAGAAAGGTATAATGTCTTAGAATTCCAAAATTTTATTTCTTAAAAATCTTATTTGATTAAAATTCAACATTTACATCTGACTAGCAATATTTAGAAATAGTTTTGTTAGAATTGGTATGTATGTGTATTTCATTTTTTCATTTGTCATTGGCTTGTGTTTTATATCTTAAAACATCATTGATCAGTTTCTCATGAAGGAAAAAGATGGGGAGGAGAGGGTGGAGAAGGAGAATAGACCTTAGTGAATGAGCCTCTCTCTAAATGTGACAGCTAAAGGCAGAATTGGAACTTATCAGGAAATTTTCTGATCTTCAGAGATTTTGTAGAGCACAGAAGCTGCTCGCTGTTGCTCAGATAAAGCATTTGCAGTGACTGACGAATTGAGCGGTGACTGTGTTATTGTTTTAAAAGTGAAACCAGTTGAGTTCAAGCAAAGAATGTGGTTGAGTAGATTTACTGTGCAGGCTAAGATTCTCAGACATTCCTAAGTAACACTGACGGGGAAAATTTTAGCTTGGTAAGTCCAGGGATGTTACAGTAATTTGGGTGTGTCTCCCCTGACTGATTGTTTTAATTATGTGTCAGGGACAGGAGAGGAGGAACAGAAAGAAGAAACTACCCAGGAGACCTGGGGTGATATGAATAGTTGTCAGGATTCCTAGTGATAACCCCCAGCTTTGTCAATAGCTTACGGTGACACAGTGTAGGCCAGAAATTTCCCTCAGTCCAGGTCTAGGATTTTTATTTTTTTGTAGAAATTTTAAAAATTACAAAGTGAAATCATTGTGTGGGGGTTTGCATCTGTATGGTTTCTTTCATTTTATTCCATTTTTTATTAAAAACCATTTTTTAACCACAGAATAGTTTTCTCAAACAAATATTAGCCTGTTTTCCAAAGTGCAAAATAGATATAAATAAGCAACTCTAGTTGAGTTAGGGAAACTCTCTAGGTGTCAGAAAGGACATGCCGTAGGAAGTAAAAGAAAAAAGAAATAAAATGAATCAGATGCTTGCTAACATATGTTAAACACTGTATTTGGCTTTTTAAAGTTAGTTTCTCATTTGATCCACATTCCTTTTCATGGATGAAAAAAATGAGACCCCAGAGATACATAAATTGTCCAAGTGATACAGAGAGTAAGTAAGAATTCTGACATTTGAAATTAGTTCTGATAGTTCCATGAAGGTTCTTGTTGAAGCTGAGACAGGACAGGAAGAATGAGAAATGACCATGGAAGGCAGACATCACACTGACTTACTCCACCTCTTAGTGTCTGTCAGTGCCCTGAGTGTTTTCTGAGAGTTGGGTCATGGGTTGGGCATATGGACGAGATGTACCAGAGATTTAGCCTACCCCTGGACTAAGCCATGTTCCCTCCCTTCTAAGTAGTTGGCTTCACAACAGGTATGACCTAGTAATTAGGAAATAAACAGATAGCTCTAAATAGAGTCAAACATAATCTTGAAAGCAATTACAACAAGTTGACTTCAAATAATCTCACCTCTTCTGGGGCAATGGCCGGGGAGGCTCTTGTTAAATAGCCGGCCCTTTTCTGGGATTTTGCGTCTTTTTCCCTGGAAGACAGCAGGAAGTAGCATAGCTTAGACATGCTTTCCCAATTTGGGGGAAAGATTTAGCAGACATGTCAACCTTAATTTTGACTCTTTTCCTCAGCTCAATCTAGTGTAGCAGATGTGGAGGTGGTACATGCAGAAATTAGCTCAGGTACCATAAGTCTCTCCTCGGTGCTGAAAAATATCTCAGACATGGCTCTACAGGAGGCAAGAATCTCTACCTTTAACCACACAACCAACAGACTACTCCCCGACCCCTTTAAAAGCTTCCAACATCCAGGTGGTAACCAACTCTAAAACCCATCTCTGCCATCGTTGGAATAGTCTCTTTGAAATACCATATTCACACTGAACCAAAATCTATCTGCCTGTTTTGGTTCTGGTTCTAAACTGTAAGGTCCCACAGAGCAAACTCAGAAATTTAAGGAGAGCTTTTATGCCTTGTACATGTCCTTTCCAGTTTAAGAAACCAAGATTTTTCCAACATAAGTTAAATAGGTAATAAAAAAAATAATTGAGTTAGTGCCTTCAAATAGATAACCTCTCTTATATGTCTCAAGGCAGTTTATTTTTGTTTTAAATTATTTTTCAGTAAATGTACTATATTCATAGTTTCAGTCCCCTTTCAAGACACCCTATATAACAAGAAGGAAGCTTTATAGTAAATAATACATCTGCTGGTTTACATTCAGCTTTCAAAAGAATAAGAAAAAATTGCTCAGCTTGCCCTGGGTCTCCCTCATCCCCACCCCCTAAATCTTGCCCTTCTTCCTCCATCTTCCACAATTTCTTCACTAGGCGCAGCATGTGTGATCACAGCTTCATTATCCCAATATTATTGACTAGGTCAAATTAAATCCCCTGAAACATACTCCCTGGCATTTAAAAACTAATTAGAACAACACAATTATCTTGAATGGATAAGCTTAGTATTGGCTTGGTATCAGTGTTGAAGTTTTGATGGTGGTCACAAATTAAAGATGACCTCCTTGTTCAAAAACAGATTAGAACACTCTGATTTGAGGATTTTCAATGGATAACAAGCCTTTTTTCACCTTTGGGTGTCACTGAAGAGAAGGAAAGAAGCTAAGAAGCACTGCATAGATGTCAGTAAACCTCCAGGACACTCACCCTTCCTGAGCTGCAGGGAGGTGCAAGCTAAAATCAGTTCTTTAGACTATGTCATCCTAGCATAATCCGAAATGTCTAAAGACGCTGGCAACTCACAGGATCAGGGTGTGTCCTGCTAAAGTCTTTCTACTGGTTGGCGGCCATAAGGAGAGTTTGGCATCTTTCCCGGGGGGGCTTTTCTCAGTCCCGAGGACACAACAGAGTCAGGGCTTAACAAGAATTAAGAATTCTTTTTTTCTCAGAGTCAGGAAACTCAAATTGGAGCTACTTCCTCAAAAGACTATTAAGTGCTACATAAGGTATTAACCCTGGACCCTCTGGAATGCTTTGGAATACCATTTGAGTGATTGTTAAAATCTTTTCTGGTAGGTGGCACTTATCCAACTTCACCTGATAAGAGGTATCAGAGTGATCTGCTAAGCATTTTTATTTAATCTTTTAGAGTTAGAAAAATACATTTGACAGAATATAAAAAGAATACATTTACTGGTCCAGAGAATAGCTGGGAACTCAAACACTTCAAGAGGACTTTTACTCACAATATCATTTTGCACGTGGCACATCTGTTGATGAAGGCTATTCCATCAGGGCTCTGAAAAAGTTTTTTATTTTGGGAACAAAATAATTTTCCATTTTTCATTAATGCCCGATACTCATCGCACGTTTCCTAAGGAAAAGATGAAAAAAAAGCGTGTTTACTGAGATCTCATCAAAGCAAGACTTTACCTTCTAAGAACTTCCTTGAGCAATACTATTTAAAGACCAATACCTGCTTTGTATAGAAGCCATTCACTCAGTCTACACAAATAACATAAACAAAAACAATGACTGGATTGTCCATCTACTTAATAAGCTTTCTTCCAAAAACAATTAGTGAAATGGAAAGACTTGACCTTATATTCCAGGGTTGTAGTTTACAAGCCCAATAGCCATAGCAAATTAACTTCTCAATGGCTAACTTATCCTATCTGTAAAAATAGAGGATATAATTTTATATGTCCCATACGAATTGTGAGGATTAAATATTATAAGTATGTATAACTTTCAAAGTGCTTGACACATAGTACATAATCAATAATTACATTATCCTCCCCCCTCTTCTTTCTCCTTTTTTATTATTGTTGTGATTACTATTATTGGAATATGACACATATAAAATACCTAGTACACAGTAGGTCAATAATTGCTGCCAAAAGGAACACAAAAAGATTGCTGAAAAGGTTAAGTCAATATATTTTATGGAAGGCTTGCTATATGTCCCTCTTAAAATCAATGGTGCATTTGCACTACCTCGCAAAGTACTGATTTAATATGTTATACTCCCTATTAGTTTAGAAAATCCAGTGGGCCTTTAGAGCAAGTCTTTGGAATCTAAGTTATGTGGTTTTTTGGTTTTATTTTGACTTTGCCAAAAAATAAAAAATGGGGTAACAGGGTGATTGGCATTAAGGAGGGCACGTGATGTAATGAGCCCTGGGTGTTTTACACAACTGATGAATTGCTGAACTCTTACCTCGGAAACTAATAATACACTATATGTTAAATAATTGAAATAAAAAAAAAGAATTCTGTCCAGCCTCTTATATCTTTATAATAATCATTAAATCAGTCTACAAAACTTCATTATGGTATTAATTTACTTTGCTAGGTGACACGGATATAGCTAGGTGCATGAATATAGCAATAAAGCGGAAGCATCCTTGCCTAAACTGTGCTTACCATCGAATGGATAATGATGTACTTCACCTAGCCTCATAAACATGGGAGAATTGCAGAATGATTAATGGTGAAGAAGAATAAATAAATAATATCAGAGACCAGCCCTGGGAAATTCTGCCAGTGGGGTGACCTACTAAAATATCTCTAAAATTATTATCACCAGCCAGTGATTTTTTTTTTTTAAAGATTTTATTTATTTATTTGAGAGAGAGAATGAGACAGAGAGAGAGAGCATGAGATGGGGGAGGGTCAGACGGAGAAGCAGACTCCCCGCCGAGCAGGGAGCCCGATGCGGGACTCGATCCTGGGACTCCAGGATCATGACCTGAGCCGAAGGCAGTCGCTTAACCAACTGAGCCACCCAGGCGCCCCCAGCCAGTGATCTTATCTGAGTAGCCCAGCAATAATTTCTGGCAACAGCCTGACGACTGGGCCTCTTGAGATCTGTCTGGTCTCTGACTTTACAGTATCTTATGCCAACATTGCAAGTTACTGCTTAGCTTGCCGGATATAACTGATTCTACATAGTCTAGATAAAACTTTGTCATAGAATCAGAGAGGAGCCTGGTGTTTTTTATGATAGAAACATATCCCTTGTGAGGCAGGTCTTAAGAAAGTATTGAAAACAAAGATTCATGAAACACTAGAATGAAGCTTTTTATAGTTTTCAGTGGTCAGTTGAAAAAGAACATTACCAGTGAGGATAATTCCTGAATTGGACTTCTCCAGTGTCACAATGACATGAATGCCTAATTTCTAGAAAGACCCGCCTTTTTTTTTTTTACAAATGGACAACCAAGACCCAGAGAGGTTAAGATTAATTATAATTAGTTACGATAGAACTCAATGCTGCTTTTCTGAGTGATGAAATAATCCAACGTATTCTCTTGGCAAACAGGAAAAGGCCATACAAATTGAAAGCAGGAGGTGGGTTTTCCCTGGGAAAGAAGGAATGTCCTCTCCATTACCCAACCATGAGAGAGGGTTAAAAGAAGAGCAGATCTACACCAAAAAGGCATCCTGAGGTGGGGAGATCACTTTTTAGCAAGTGTTTACTTGCAGTCTTTTGGCTTGTTTCCATTTTGTTTTGTTTTGTTATTGTTGCTGTTGTTTGTGTTTTCTCCACATGTCCCAGAAAAACTAAGGCCCTCCAGGGCCAAACTCCTTCCTTTACTGGCCCATTGTCTTCTACCGACCCTCCTTCAGCAGCATAGTAAAATCCCCCAGGAGCTGGCATCACCCCCACTCTGTGTTCGGGTACCAACAAGCTCCTTTTGGCTTTATAATAACTCTTCTGTGATGACAAACTTAGGTATATGGTAAAGATCCTTGCAGGGCACTACAGTGCTTTTCTGTGCTGTGCTGGCTCACGTTTACAATATTTAACAGGCTTTTGTGGCACTAGTAAGAACTCAAGCTATTGAATTTGGAAAACAAAAATTCCAGCACCATAAGAAAGACTAAATCAATAGTTTTCATTTCTGATGAAATAGACAAAGACTGTTGTAAGAAATATTTCCAGAGACATATTTATTTCTTTGTGTTCTTGCTTATGCCAACATAAAGGGTGGCTAAATTTATTTTTAAACTATTTTCCAGTGAAATCGAGTTTGATGGTATAAAAAGTCACGGTTGCAAAATTAAAAATATCCACCAGAATCACCACCCATTATCAAAGACTCTGAAAAAGAAAATTATGGCTTCATGCACAGTGAGATTTACACAATACTCTTCTTTTTGCCAGTATAAAACATGCAAGTAAGCATGATCTTTGATTCCCCCAATCCAACATTTTTTCTACTCTACTCTACTACCCTACTTATTTCATAAAGGTTTTTGAACCTCTCCTTACACAGCAAATTTAGATGAAATTATATAAACTACAATGAAATTTTCTAGAACATTCCTGAAATGTTTCTTTAAAAAAATGTTACACTAAAATATAACAAGAGAGCATTTTAACGATAGTTCTAAGAGTTTCATTATAGAAAAGCATTGTTTTACTGGTTTATTATTTTAATGTTCATGGCTTTTAAGAGACATAGCACATATTTCCTATATACATAGCACTATTTTAAGTGCTGAATTAATGGCATAGGTGTGTGTGTGTGTGTGTGTGTGTGTATTTGGCTCTGGACTTTTTTTTTCCAAATAGATAAAAAAATTAACTTCTAGAGAAAAATGATTCTTTTATTGTTCAAACAAAAGATCTCTGAGAATTGGCTAAGCACCCTCCTGAGCCAAGGCCTCTATCATCCCAGATTTTTCTCCCTGATCTTCTGTCACCTGCAAAAATCTTCAGGACTTACTACCTCCAGATCCTTGGTCTAATACTATCTTTTCAGAGAATACTTACTTGAGTATCCTAAGAAGAACTGATATCACCTCATTCCAGAAATTCCTATCTTCCATTCTGCTTCATTTTCCTCCTAGCATTAGTCATCATTTAATGTGCTATATATTTTACTAATTTACTCATTAACTTAACTGTTTTCCTCCACTAATACATAAGCTCCACAAGGGGAGGGCTCTTGTCTATTTTCTTTATTTTCCAATATCCCCAACAACTCAAACAGGGTCTAACAAATGATAGATACTCAGTAAATATTTACTGAATGAAATATAGACAATGACCATATACAAGGTACAGACAACCCATTTACACATATTTCTGCTTTCTATGTTTGTTATGGCTTTTTCGGCTATTAAATCTGACAATACTAATTCACTGCTTTGTTTATGGAATTTGAAAGCACTCCTTTAGCATGGTAGGTTGCCTCTTGCAGGCATCCATCATCATTAATACATTGATGTGTATGTGTGTGTGTTTCTGTGTCTCTGTGTGACTCATGTCTTCCTTCATAAAGACCTGTTTCTGTGTTTTTAACAAAAGCTATTAGTACCTATCAGTATAATATGTCTGTATTATTAATGTGAAGGTGTTGGTCACAGGCCATTTTTCCTTACAGATTTTGGAATGGATTCAATGAACAGAAAAAGTAGGACTAACCTGATTTTCATCCTCACTGGCAGCATCTGGGACAAAAATACAGAAACTTAAGTTAAGGGAATGCAAAATATTCAACAAATAAACAATTCACTCAGTGTAGTGCCTTGCTTATTTTAATGACTGCATGTTATAAAACCACAAATTGCTTTTGAACACGTTAAAATTTACCATGGCAAATAAAATGGGGGCACTGCACCAGGAAATCAGTACATGTACTCACAGAGGTCTAGTCACTCATAAAAGTCTAATTACTTTGGAAAACAATACTCATGTACTTTCTTATCCCCTTCAAAATATGTAATTTCAAAGAGATCCTTTCACAGCAAAGTATGGCAGACCTCTTTTAAAATTATAATATAACAAATATATCATGTCAATTATAATTTGAAAGTATAATGTAGCATAAAGTTTATATCATATGTGCACATAAAAGGAAAGTTTCTGAATTCTGGCAAACTTGTCTCCTTATTAGAGTTACAAAACTCAAAGATCTGACAAAAATCAAGATTAATTAAAATCATAGGCTGTTATACTCTCTCATTAACAGACTCCCTTTTGTACTTATGCACTTATTTTAAGAAAGTGGGCATCATTTATGTATAATGATCTCCTGACTCTCCATCTCTGAGATTTTCTTTTAAAAAATACAAATGCTTCAGAACAAGATTGAGCCTAGGAAATTCATGTTCCCTTCAAATTCAAATAACAAATACAAAAAACTACCTTCTACTTCCCACAAAAGTCTCTTACCCTTTAGGAGATATGCTTTCAATCCATTTAGGATTTGGTAACACAAAAATCAAATATGCTAGAAGGCACTACTACTTTAAAATAAGAATAGATGATTAAATTTGATTTTTAATAGTTTATAAATATAGTATTATTTATAAAATATACATCTAAGTTTTAAATATCTATTATATGCATAATTCCTATCAGTATGAATTGATAAGCTTAGTATCATCTATATGTACAGTATATATAATTTCCAACAGTATGAATGAATATGCTTGGTGAGAGGAAGATGAAGAAGAATCCATTAGCTTTCAGAACCAATATAGAATTAATAGAAGGATTTCTCATGGATAAAAATTCAGATTATGTCAAACTATTTGCCAGTTCTAAAGTTAACAACATGGTTATTAAGCCACATATATAATTCTTCAAAACTCTGTGTCTGGTTAGATATTTCAAGACTATACATACACACATACATACAATCACACAAACATACTTACATATATACACATATTTGAGGAGTAGTGGGAGGGAGACAAGTCCCTGCCCAGGGCTTTGCCATGTGTGGAAGAGGCTTAGATTACATGCAAATTGCTCACCTTGTATGAGGCAAAGGGCCAGGGTCAGAAGCATTGGCACTTTGGCTATCTTCATGTTGAAGATGATGTAAGTTGATTACAAGACGGCTCTGGGCATTGCTCACCAGCTGGTGCTCTAAGACTGAACCCATGGAGATGCAGCTCACTTTTTATATACTTGGTGACACCCACAATAACAACCAACATTACAAAACCAGTTGTTCTAGGTCATGCTAGACTTAATATACCACATCAATTTAGTTTCCATCCTTTAGCATCCTGTCAAGGTGGCAGATCTGAACAGATAATGTCTCTTTCCACAGTTCTGATATGTTTTCATGATACCTCCCCCAAAAGGCAATAGATTTGAGTCCAAGAACTCTATTATAAAGTTTAACACTCCATACTCCTATGTAAGAACTGAATTCGTCACCAAGACCAGACATATAACTTTGCAGACAAACATGTTTCTAACTGGGCTCCCTTCATAAGTGGGAGGGGAGGAAAGAAGACAGATGAGTTATCCTACTAGTCAGGTAGAGACTTACAGATTCCCATATCTGGAGAAAGTTGCTGAGAGTAAGAGAAGCTAGAATTCTTGTTGCTTCCATCTGCAGGTGTTTTGAAGGGTCTCAATTCAGTGCCACAGACTCATGTACAAGTTAGAGTGAACAACTCAAAGACATAACCCAGCAAGATTTTAACACTGAGTACATGGTGAAGCCAAAATCCAGAAAAAGGACAATGACTTTCCCAAGAGCACATAGTTTAGATGGAAGAGGCAGAGGTGGTACTTGAGGAAGATCACTTTTTATTTAACTCCATACACGGCTTCCATCACACATTGATAAAGGCAGAAACTATGTGAAATCAAAGCTTGCACATAACTGCTTTCAAAAATTCTCAATCTGAAGGACATTTTCTATTCTAAAGCCTTATCTTTTAGTCTAACCAAACATTGTAATCATAAACATTAGAGGCTCAAACTTTAACTTTCTACAGCCCATCACTCCCCAAATTACTGTTTGAAAAACGTGGCTCAATCAATTTCCCCCTAAATTAAGTTTACCCCAATAGTGACTCATTATTTACTCTCTCAGGAAGAAAAGAAAGAATTAAATACTTAAAAATATAAATATAAATAATCAGTGTAAGATTTTTCCAGAGAAAGTATCTTCTCCTTAGTTATCTTCTCCTTAGTTCCTTCTTCCATTTTACAAGTAATGCCTTTTGTCTACCAGTTTATTCTACTCTAATACCTGAAAAATTATGCAAAAATGATTGAAGCTACAGCCAAATGGTTTGATTCCAGTACTTCAAAGGGTCTCCATATCCACAGAGGGAAAGTTTGGGACTTTATGGGATCAAAGCCCTTTTAAAGATTCTTCCAGAAAACTGATCTAAGGCTAGCCAATTTGATGATGATGTCAATATTCTGAATGCCATTAAAGCCAGAGTATTTCCTTTTTTTGTGTGTGTGAAATAACTTATTTCCTCTAAAAGTGTAATCATTGTTTTCAAGGTCTGTGCTTTGTTTCTTTCCAATGGTTTAATAAAATGAGTGCCTATGGAAAGCAAGCTCAACTACATTATTGTTACAGATTAGAAAATTTAATCCATCATAGCTTAATAGAAAGAGAATGGAACAGGGAGTCAGGAAATTTGTTTCTATTCCTGTCTTTGCAACTACACAATGTAAGGAAAGGAGCCTGGCTTTGACATATGGTAGACGTGGGTTCAAATCTTGACTCACCGGTTACTAGCTATGTTGCCTTGGGCAAGTCATTTATTTTCTCTCTTTCTCGGCTTCCCAATATGCAAAACAGGGGTCATAAAATTACACTGTACAATTGTTGTAAGAGTTAGAGGTAATTCGTGTGTGTGTGTGTGTGTGTATGTAAGGTTTAGAACAATTTTGAGTATAGTGATAAGTTTTATAGTTAATGATAGCTGGTCTTGCATTTTTATGTCAATACAATGATGTAGTTGTATTATTAGGTAATTTCAAAGGTACAAGAAAAGTCAACATCTCTTGCACATGGACCTCATCAACAGATTTTAAGCTTACTCAGCATGTAATGACACCCCCAACACATTCTGAAGTGAAATTAAAAAGTCAAGACATGTCTTCTTTTTCATTTTGTTATTATGTTCTAAACCACAATACCTAAAACAAATCAAAGCATTTGCTGTTTAAAACCTGTCAAAGTCATTGCAAGATTTCAATCAGCATTGATTTCTTAGCTTTCTCTGTGAAAGTGTCTTCTAAATATTGACATACCAGTACTAACTCTTTATTTTTTATCTGTTCTGTCAGATCATATGAAATGAGTCCCAACAATACACTCTGTCACTGGTGGTAAGAAAGTTGAGCACCTATTTTTTTTTTTTATAATATAGTTAGGTTTATTTGTCTTAATCTGCATTCCATCCTGGCTTCCCCTGACAGCATGGTTAATTAAAAAAATTTACATACAATAAAAGTCACTGGTTGTGCTATACAGTTTTTTGTTTTGACAAATTCAGAGTCCTGTATCCACCACCACAATACCAATACAGAGGAACCCCATTAACCTAAAAATTCCTTTGTATAAACTTCCTTTCCCTAAACCTGGCAACCACTGATCTGTTTTCCATCCCTATAGTTTTGTCTTTTCCAGAAGGTCATATAAATGGAATCATACAATATATAGATTTTTAGGTCTAGGTTCTTTCACTTAGCAAAGTGCTTTTAAGATTTGTCTAGGTTGTTGCACGAACCAATAGTTCATTCCTTTTTACTGCTGAGTATAGATAACCTTATTACATGGACATACCACAGTTTGTTTGTCCATTTATCTGTTGAAGGACATCTGGGTTATTTCTAGTTTTGGCAATTGTGAATAAAGCTGCTATAAATAGTCATATATGGGCTTTTGTATGAACACAAGTTTTCAATTCTCTTGGATAAATACCCGGGAGTGGAATGGCTGGGCTGTATAGTAAATGTATGTTCATAAGAAACTGCCAAACACTTTTCCAAAGTGGATATTGTGCTTTGCAATGAACGACCATTCTGCTGTCCCACATCTTCTCTAGCATTTGGTTGTCCACACTCTTTTTCAACTGGAAACTGCTGCACCACCCCAACTCCGATAATTGGTGCCTGTATAATATGCTCTGATGAATGCCAAATCTAGCCCAAATAGATAGTATTCCCAGGAGTGGAAGTGGTGTGGGGGTAGAATGAAAGAACCTAAAGATGACTGTAGCTCTGAAGAATCCATGCTTTGAGGAAAGCTTGAGGAGTTGGTTTCCTTCTTACTGGAAAAGTGCTCCTCACTGCCACCCAGGTCATCCTGAAATGATGAATAAGAGGTTTGAAACTGAGAGCCTCTTCTGTGAGGAGAGGCAGCCAAAAGAAGATTCCAGGAGCCCCAATATTGGAAGGATGGTCAGCTGCCCCTTGGCATCAGGACTCTTTCTCCATTTCATTTCAGGAATGTTTTATATCCAGAGGTGATTCACTGCATACTCTGTTAATCACTCCACGTTTCTGAAAACCACGAAATTTAAATTCAGATGAATGGGTGGGAGATTTTAGAAAATTGGGGTTTGGGTTATCAGGGTGCTTTTTGTGTGTGGTTCTGAAAACCGTTTCTTCTTTATTGTTATTTTGCAATGTTGCATCACTGTCTCTTCCATGCACATGAGTGAAAATGTCCTACTGACAGAGAACACTGTGGTTGGGTCAAAAGGCTGCTGGTAACAAGAGTGACACCTAAAGCAAAGTTTCAACTTAAGGTTAATGCACATAGCCTGGCAAATGCCTGTCAGGGAAAGCAGGGTCAGCAATATTCTCATCAGAGAAATCAGAGTTGAATGACAAAGGCATTAAAGATATGGAATATCATGTAAGCCCCTTTGGCCCCTACCTCCACTCCTGACTTCCCTGACTCCTGTTGCCCCTTGAGGAGAATGGATCTTGTACATCTTATTGTATCCAATGTAAACTACCCATTTTCTGTTTTTTCCTTAGCTCTTCCTTGACATATCTCCACATTCTCTCATCATCTCCTCACTGCCCAAGTGCCTTTCCTTTTTTTCTTTTGTTTGAAGTTTTTATTTGAGTTCTAGTTAGTTAACAACATATAGTGTAATATCGGTGTCAGGAGTAAGAGTTAGTGATTCATCACTTACATACAACACCCAGTGCTCATCCCAACAGGTGCCCTCCTTAATACCCATCACCCATTTAGCCCATCCCCTGCCCACCTCCCCTCTAGTAACCCTCAGTTTGTTCTCTATAGTCAAGAGTCTCTTATGATTTGCTTCCCTCTTTCTCTTCCCCCCTCCCCTACGTTCATCTGTTTTGTATCTTAAATTCTACATATGAGTGAAATCATATGGTATTTGTCTTTCTCTGATTGCCTTATTTCACTTAGCATAATACACGCTAGTTCCATCCATGTCATTGCAAATGGTAAGTGTTCATTCTTTTTGATGGCTGAGTAATATTCCATTGTATATACACACCACCCCCCCTTTTTTTTTAAAGGTTTTATTTATTTATTTATTTGACACAGAGAGAGAGAGCACAAGCACAGGGAGCAGCAAGCAGAGGGAGAGGGAGAAGCAGGCTCCCCATTGAGCAGAGAGCCCAACGTGGGGCTCAATTCCAGGATCCTGGGATCATGATCTGAGCTGAAGGCAGATGCTTAACTGACTGAGCCACCCAGACACCCCATTCCACATCTTCTTTATCCATTCATCAGGCGATAGACATTTGAGCTCTTTCCATAATTTGGCTATTGTTGATAATGCTGCTATAAACATCAGGGTGCATGTGTCTCCTCCAATCATTATTTTTGTATCCCAAGTTGCTTTTCCTGTAAGTCGTCCTGATAGTCCTTGGGGGAATCAAGGGGTACCCCTGTCCATTTTTCTTTTTGCTTTCCTGGGCATGTAATCTTCAGCCAGGTCCTTTTTTGCAGCCCACTGCTGACTTTCAGGCTTTGCCTGGGGTTCTGGCTTGCTGTCACATAGTGATTTTCCCTCATTTTTGGACTTGCCTGGCTTTTCTTGCTTTACCTCATCTTCTGGTTGTCCCTCATCATCTAGCAGTCCCTCATCATCTCGCTGTCCCTCATTCTGGAACCCTCCCTCATGCCCTGACTTCCCCTCCACTTTCAGCTTTTCTTCCTCACCCGATTTTCCTTCATCTTCAGGCTCTACTTCATATTCTGGTTTTAGCCTCGCTTTTCTTTTTGGCTTTCCTTACTTTTCATTGTAGATTTTTTTCCATGTTGAGATTTCCCCTTCTTTTCCTGTCCAGCAGGGATTGTAGACTGGTTTCCTCCCCCTGTTCTAGCCTTGCACAGTGCTGGGGACTAACGTGCAGAGCTGCGGTCCCAGCGGGGCTGCATGTCCTAGGGCCTAGGTTTCCGGAAGCCCCCACGCCCCTGCCCGCCTCCCCAACCCTCTGCCACTTAGGGACAGGTTTCCAGCGGGCGGTGGGAGCGGAGGAGGCAAGGACGTGACAGCCAGACAGGCCAGCGAGTGTGAGTACTTTTCCTTAAGTTCCAAATTGCATCTTTTTTTCTTCAGCTCTTAATTATTCATCAAACATGTAGAAACTTTTTTTTGTCTCATCACAAAGGAATGGAGCTTGATTATAAGAAGTACAAACTTTACAATTCAGAACATGTATCAAGCAACCTAGAATCTGAATTCATATCAAGGATATTGACACAGAGGGAAGAGATGAGAAAACTGTAAAAGTAAACAAGGTTTTGTAGACCAGTAGTGTTACTGAATACAAAGGTTATTTCAAAATCCAAGGTTATCAGACTATTGTTCAAATCTTCTCTTTTTCTATGTAGAGATATCCTTGATGATCACAATAGTTTAATAAATAACTATATTATAGATAAAAATCACTTTCTGCATCTTTCAAAACAATCTGCCATTATTAGCTCTCTTTGTTTATGCAATGATATGAGGTAGCAAAGAAGGTGTTATCCTTTTTTTTTTTTTTTTAAAGATTTTATTTATTTATTTGACAGAGACAGAGACAGCGAGAGAGGGAACACAAGCAGGAGGAGTGGGAGAGGGAGAAGCAGGCTTCCCGCCGAGCAGGGAGCCCGATGCGGGGTTCGATCCCAGGACCCTGGGATCACGACCTGAGCTGAAGGCAGACGCCCAACGACTGAGCCACCCAGGCGCCCCAGGTGTTATCCTTTTCTCACCTGCCCGAAATGGTACCATGAAGGAGCCCCACGGCAGGAACTAGCATGGAAAGTAATCCCAGCCTTGCCACCTTGTACACCCAATGTGGCTAACCCAGAACCTTTCAGGGGGTTCAGAGAGAATCTAGACATTATGGTGCTATAAACTAGGGACAGCATGTTATTGCTAATGTAGTTCATTCTTCTAATTCCTCCTCTCGCGCACTCATACAAATGCCGCGCGCGCGCGTGCACACACACACACGCACACGCACACAATCATATACCCATAATGACTAGGGCAAAAAGAAATATGTTGTGATCATGACTGAAAAATATATGTCCTAACAGGTCTTAGAAGATGAAATAATTTATTTCTTGTTTTCTTAATTCTTAATTTCCTTTCCCATAATTCTCATATTTCCCCCCCTTAATTTAGCGTGTCTGTATCCTTTTTTTTGAAAGACACTAACTGGAAAACAGCCTTTACCCACCTTCTTATCTTGCACTGTTCTGCTAACAGCCAGCTTTACTCCCTCTCTGAGAATTCCTTTCTGTTTGTCTACAAAAGCAAAGAAACTATAGAGATAGGCATCTCTTTTTATCTAAGAACAAGATGGGATGGGCACTGTTGGATCACAGACCCTGCTATTTATAGATATAATTGTTGCTTTTATTAGATTAGGATTAAAAAAACAAGAAAGTTTCAATATCTAATTTTTTTTAAAAGATTTTATTTATTTATTTGAGACAGAATGAGAGAGAGAGAGCACATGAGAGGGGTGAGGGTCAGAGGGAGAAGCAGGCTCCCCGCGGAGCAGGGAGCCCGATGCGGGACTCGATCCCAGGACTCTGGGATCATGACCTGAGCTGAAGGCAGACGCTTAACCGACTGAGCCACCCAGGCATCCCTCAATATCTAATTTTTAATTGGATTAAGTTTTATGTTTTGGTTTATATTTGGTTCTTAAATACAATATCCTTACAGTTGATGCTACAGGAACTCTGTTACGTGACTACACTGTCACCTGGAGATTCAGTACATTCCAAAGTCTCCTAGGATCCACTCTGACTATAGGAAACAGAAGTTTGTGGAGTTACAGTCCTTTGAAAAAAATCACAGTGAATTAACTTTGAAGTAGCTAGTATGAGGAATTTTGGTGAAAAATGCTGCATATTTTATATGTGAAATACTTACATGTGTTTGTGTATACAGTAAGCAAAAACAAAACTGTTACATTTATAAACAAAATTTGGAAAAGATAATTTATGTGTTTTTTGACATATACCTTTATAAAACTTTTTGCAAAGAAATATAAAATTTGCTGGCATTTATTGTGCACTTACTGACAGGTATAACAATAAAGCTAAAGAGTAACTATTTCTGTTTTACAGGTAAAGAAATTGAGGTTTGGTAAAATACTGTAACTTTCCCAAGTTCATACAGCCCATAAGCAGTAGTCTCTGCAACTGATAACCATCATTGCAAATAAAGGCAGTCAAACTCCAAAGCCCATGCCCTTAAATACCGCACACTGTAGAGACCACATTACCTACATCTGTAATTAACTTAGCTCAGACACTCAATTGTTAAGGTCCCAGTTGTGTCTCTCCAAAATTCATATTTTGAAGCCTTTACACCCAGTACCTCAGAATGTGACTGTATTTGGAGATAGGTCCTTTAAAGAGGTGATTATGTTAAAATAAGGCCATTAGGGTTGGGCCTGCCCCAAGCTGACTGGTGTCCTTATAAGAAGAAGAAATTTGGACACACAGAGAAATACCAGCGAGCTGTGTGCACAGTCGTTTACACCAAGCCACCTGGCTCGTAGGTGGTTAAGCTAAGATTCATATCTAGGTCTTAAGATTTAAATTTCATTCAATCAAGTAACATATTGATTGTGTCATTAGACAGAAAAAGGCAATAAAGGAATGAATAGAAATCATAGAGTTCTCAGGTAAGGGACCAAATTCCTGAAATGAGATTTAGAAAGTTAAAAATGTAAGTCCAAAGTGAGGTGTTATGGTATTCCAGTAGATTCCGTAATACTCCACACATGAATACAACAAATATTGACTAAATGCCTACATTTGCCTGGCACTGTTTGAGAGCCTTGTGCTAAATTTGTGAATAAAAAAGACATGATGTCTGGTCTTTAAGAGATTATAATCTAGTGGAAGAGGTGGAAAATGATCATACAAATCATTGTTCAATCAAATCTGTGAAAGGGTTTTTATTTTTTAAAGATTTTATTTATTTATTTTAGAGAGAGAGAAAGCATGAGTGGGGGGAAAGCAGAGGGGAAGGGAAAGGGAGAGGGAGAGAGAATCTGAAGCAGACTCTGTGCTGAGCATGAAGCCTGATGCAGGGCTCGATCTCATGACAGCAAGATCATGACCTGAGCTGAAACCAAGAGTCAGACGCTTAATTGACTGAGCCACCCAGGTGTCCCAGTGTGAAAGTGTTTTTTAAAAAGATGTCCATGGAGTAAAGCTAACATAACAGAGGTTCTAGCCTCTGGAGGGGGATTCCTTGATGAAATCAGGCTCAATTTAAAAAATGAACTGGGATTAAAAAGATATATAAACTCACCTATATGAAAAATTCAGCTAATCAGAATGAATCATTCCTTTAATAATTATGAGAACCAGGGCGCCTGGGTGGCTCAGTTGGTTGAGTGACTGCCTTCGGCTCAGGTCAGGATCCTGGAGTCCCGGGATCGAGTCCTGCATCGGGCTCCCTGCTCAGCGGGGAGCCTGCTTCTCCCTCTGACCCTCCCCCCTCTCATGTGCTCTCTCTCGCTCTCATTCTCTCTGTCTCAAATAAATAAATAAAATCTTTAAAAAATAATAATAATTATGAGAACCAAAGTTTTGCTCTGGTAATTTCTTCTGACATTTTCAGTTTTTACTGTATCTCTAGTTAGTTATCTAACAGAGAGGCAGGAGTTGTAATTAAAATTGAATATGGGAATGATTTTGAATTTAGTGGGTTTTTTGGTTTATTTTGAATGATATCTCCCACATGATATTAATACATTCCAAATCCTTACTAAAAAACTGATTTAGTTAAGAAAATATTTTCCCTTAAAAGTAATTTTAATATTTCTGAGCAAGGAGCTGTAAATAGTGGACAGTTATTTGCCAACCACATAAGCAACCTTGGAAAATGCAAAAACTAGCTTTAGTCTACAGTATAAGATAGGGGTTATTTTTTCTCTCACATAGGAAATACTACTTATGCTTTTTAGCTCCCTTGGTCTCCCCAACTCTCAGCTATGTATCTGCATCTAAGGGAGACTGGAAGCCTCCACCTTTGTTTTCTTTCTATGTGTAGCTTACTTAGTATTTTTTCCCTTTCCCAGGGATCACTGACCTGCACTATTTGATGTCCCATGTCAGAAAACTATGTCTTTTTTCTGTATTTTTTTTTCATTGTTTCAGGTGACAGGAAATATCCTTTCTTTGTTACTCCATTGTAACCAGAAGCATAAATCTTACTTTGTTTTTAAATGATATTTATTTTTTTCTTTCAATGCATTTGGTGTCCTTCTGTTCTCTTTACTTTTTTTCTGAATCCATGCCTCTCTTTTTACTCTCAATATTGTTTGTTACTCAAGGGTTATAAAAGAAAGAAAGGGGTGCCTGACTGGCTCTGTCAGTAGAGCATGTAATTCTTGACCTCAGGGTCATGAGTTCAAGCCCCATGTTGAGCATAGAGATTACTTAAAAATTTTTAAAAAATTTAAAAAAAGAAAAGGAGAAAATATTGAGAGTACAAAAGATTCCAGCCAAATGAAGTAAAATGTTTCAGGATTTTCCTGATCTACAGGTGGAGCCAGACAATGTCTGGATAGAGAAGATCAGTTCTCCAAACTGTACCATAGACCAGTGATTTTTTTGGAAATGTGAGACTTGCTGGCATTTCAACCTCAGGCAAACCATGATAAGAGTATCATCCACTTGACAGCATTGTTGAGCAGACTGAGATGTTTATGTGAAAAACCTAAAGCAACTATTATATTGGTAACAGTGCAAATCATATCGTTAAGACTACCTGAGAGCCGGAAGGACATAAAACTTTGAAGTTAAGTGTTTGGCTTTGCAGTGATACTACTTGGGCTTAGAAACTGGCTTTTTTGATGTGTTACCAAGGACAATTTATCTCAACTCTCTGTCTCAATTTCTTCACTGCTAAACTGAGAATTATAACAGTGATTGCCGTGAGGATTCAGGAGGTATTCATGTAAAGACTTAAAATGATACCTGATGTATGGAGAGTGCACAGTGTTAGGTGGTTTTTGTGTGTGTGTGTGTGTGTTTATTTATTTATTTATTTATTTATTTATTTATTTATTTATTTGACAGAGAGAGACAGCAGAGAGGGAGCACAAGCAGGGGAGTGGGAGAGGGAGAAGCAGGCTTCCCCACTGAGCAGAGAGTCCGATGTGGGGCTCAATCCCAGGACTCTGGGATCATGACCCAAGCCGAAGGCAGACGCCCAATGATTGAGCCACCCAGGCGCCCCCAGTGTTAGATGTTATTAGAAATGTCTTCTTGTTAGCCTCTTGACAATACTGAATTAGGGATCACAGTGGGAAATCCAATTTTGGGTCTTTGAAAGTACTGAATATTTTATGGGAAGTACCAAGAACCAGTGCCTAATTTTAGGGGCACTAACGAATAACCTCCAGGACAGAAGAGTCATTTCCTCATTAGTGCCCCTTCCTTTGGACAGCTTATTATACTCCAGGTGGTGAGGCCTTTGCAAGGAATTGGGTCACCCTCAATGAACAATAGCCACATGTGTCTGGATGGACTGACAGGTTATTTGAGATGTGAAGAAGTGACACCTTTTCAAATAGGTCAGAAAACCAAACAGCTCATTCTAACCTCTTAAATTTTCAAATATTTTCCCACTTTAAAGAGAGGAAATGTCTTATCACCCAACTGAGGATAGGAGTGGGGCAACTGCCTTTTCCTACTGTTATGAGTCCCTCCTAGACCTCTAACTCATTAGCAAATTCATGAATATAGTCAAATAGTATCTAATGTAGAATTAGGGAGTCTGTATTTTAATTCCAGTCCTCACTTTTAGCTGAAGCAAGATTGTGAACATGGATTATGTTCCTAAATTACTGATGAGGTGTGAGGCACATTGGAAAATGGACAACAAGGGGTGCACCTGGGTGGCTCAGTTGGTTAAGCGACGGCTGCCTTCGGCTCGGGTCATGATTCCGGGTCCTGGGATCGAGCCCCTCATCAGGCTCCCTGCTCAGCGGGAGGTCTGCTTCTCCCTCTCCCACTCCCCCTGCTTGTGTTCCCTCTCTCACTGTCTCTCTCTCTGTCAAATATATAAATAAAATCTTTAAAAAAAAAAAGGAAAATGGACAATGGGGACAAAAAGAAGGAAGGTAGACCAATTAATTTTTACTAATCAAGTATATCAACCAATGTAATAAAAATACTGTCTTCACACAGAGCATTTTTAAGATAGTGAAACTGCTCTGCATGATACTATAAGGGTGGATACATGTTATTATACTTTTGTCCAAGCCCATAGAATCTACAACACCAAGAGTGAACCCTAAAGTGGGGCACGTGGGTGGCTCAGTTGATTAAGCATCCAACTCTTGATTTTGGCTCAGGTCGTGATCTCAGGGTTGTGGCATTGAGCCTTACATCAGGCTCTGTGCTCAGTGGGGAGCCTGCTTAGGATTCTCTCTCCCTCTCCTCCTGCCTCTCCCCTTGCCCATGAGCTCTCTCTTCTCTTGCAACTAAAAAAATAAATCTTAAAAAAAAAAGAGTGAACCCTAAAATAAACTATGGACTTTGGGTGATAACGATGTGTCAATATAGGTTCACCAATTGTAATGAATGCACCATTCATTCATTGGTGGGGATGTTGATAACAGGGATGTTGATAATGGGGGAGGCCCTGCACGTGTGGGGGCAAGAGGTATATGGGAAACCTCTGTACTTCCACTCAGTTTTGCTCTGAATCTAAAACGTCTCTAAAAAATAAAGTCTAATAAGTAAAAAAATTTTAAAAATATTGTCTTCAAAGTCAGCAATACCTGGAACATAGCAGCATTCAGTAGACAGTGAAGTAACTGATGACCCTTTTGATCAAAACATTCTATCATTAAGTCACTTAGGGAACCACAGTGAAAAAAAAGCGTAAGATTTGGAGTAAAAAAACTGGGTCCCATAAATCATCTGTGTGATTTTAAACATGTTTACTTATATCCCTGAGCCCATTTTCTCATTTAAAACATACAAATAATATTGCCATCTATAAATCAGTTTTGTCATGAAGATAAAATTAAATAATAAGAGTGGAAGTAGTCCATAAACTATAAGGTGCTGAACAAAAGCTCATTGCTCTTCTTGATCCAAACTGGTATTGTGTGCCTCAACTCTTACTTGATCATATTCACTTTTAAGGCTAACTCATTACATCTCAAAATCTTAAAAAAAAGGGGGAGTAGGGAATAAGGAAAGGAAGGGCTAACACTCTTTTTTTTTTTGCCCTTAGATTAATTAATATATGCAATTTTAACTAAAGTTAGTTCTTAAAAAATATAATTTGTTGTCATCTGGGTGTGGTTGTATAGTAAGATGCCACTGCTCTGAGGGTGGCTGGCAATGGCACCAGGCCAAGTCCATTGTGGGTGTGGAGACATCTAGAATAATAAAGTATCACTCCACCCAGCTGTCTGTCACCTAATTAACTGGTGTGCTCTGAAAACAACTCTTGGGAGTCACAGTAATCTCTCATCTTAAAGTTGTGATGCAATGGAAAATGGCAGCCTACTTATGGCGGAAATGCAGAATAGCCTCCAACATTTGTTTCCTGGGAAGAGAGGCAAATGGAGAGAACTGGGCTCCACAATTCCCCTGGAAGTTCACCCTTGATTCTTTGCCCACTTGGATTACATTTGTGAGCTCAGCAAAAAGTGCTTGCCTTACCAAAACTGTTTAGCCCTAGGCCTCCCTTCTAGAAAGAAAGAAAAAAAAATTGTAAGGCAAAACAGATGCTTTTGGCAGAGCACACTTTTCCCTTCCATTTCTCATAGAATTAAACAGTGAGGGTAGATATAGCAATGAGCCCTGTTAGAAAAGAAAAAAAGAAAGAGGGGAAACCTGTCAGGTTAGGCTTGACCAGAAAACACTCAGCCCTCTTGAGTGTATAGTCTTTGAGAGAATTCAGTACCCAAAGAACCAGGTGAACATTTATGAATGGTCACAAACTTATCATAGTCTTTGAACGGGAATGGGTCTTGGCATATTCTAGTATATTCAAATATCTTCATTTTATTAGTAAGGCCAATAAGGGGAGCCATAGATACAAGGACAGAGAGCTAGAGAGTGGCAGAGTTGGAACTCATTCCACATCTCCTGACTTCCAGCCCCAGTGCGCTTTCTCCCACACCACTTTTTCAATCACCTACTCATGCCTGATTGGGCTTGACTCTTCCTTCATTACCCTGTATTTTGGGAATAAACCGAGACTCATCTCATATGCAGAATTTTGTGTAATGGGTTTGAACTCCACATTATATTTTTGTTAGCTTTACTCTATCTTAACTGGAGGCAATTTTGTCTCTCCCCACCCCTAGCCAGGGGACATTTAGCAATGTCTGGAGACATTTTTAGTTGTTACAATTAGGGACGCTCTATGACACTAAAGGATAGTGGCCAGGGATGATGTTAAACATACTGCAATGCACAGGACAGCACCTCCCGCCCCCACAAAGAATTATCCAGCCCAAAACTCCAAAAAAGATGTTCAGAAACCCTGCTCTATACTTCTTAACCAGAATTAATTTCCAAGTTTTATTAATTATCTTGGCGATTAGACAGTTGCTTCTGCAACAAGGGATTCTGCTATGACACACAGAGGGTATAAGGGTACCAGTAGAAAAGCCAAGTAATATTTATTCTTTAATGATTTACTAGATTAGCCAGTTTCTCATTTCTGATTTAAAAAATCATATCTTCCCCTGAGTGCAGAATGCATGTACAAACATTGATTCTATCAATAACCTGTCTCGGCTAGAGATAGACTTTCAAAAGAAGATGTAGAATACTGGATATTTTACTTTGGCCTTCTTTCTAACCCTTTCCTCCATGTTTTCCAATCATTATTTTGTCATTAGCATCTCTGCAGTTGAACTCCTTTGAGATCTAACTTCCAAGGATCTTCTTTGAGTGGCTTCTCACCTCTGCTCAAACTTCACCAAGCTAGCTAGGTATTCACAGTTGGTCACACTGTAAAGGTTTATTTGTATTTCTGACTCTCCTCACTGTTATAACCATGGTATATTTCAAATTTGCACCCCAAAGACTGCTTCCCTAACTTCCTCTCTTCTTGCTCCTAAAGAACTTTCCTACGGGTCTTCTGTTCTTTCTCTGGGGCTTACAATGTTTCTGTCTTTGCTATATTGAATTCTATGCTTAAACAAAATTTGTTCAAATAAGATCATGAGTGTAAACATAACATACATAACAACTGAAAGTGTTTCGTTTTCAAGTAGAAAGGGAAAGACCAGTGTGCCTCACCCACCTTCCCGGTCATTACACAGAGGATAACTTCCTAATTTTTTAAGTTTTTATTTAAATTCCAGTACAGTTAACATACAGTGTAACATTACTTTCAGGTGTACAATATAGTGATTCAACACTTCCATACATCACCCAGTGCTCATCACAGCAAGGGCACAGAGAGGATAACTTTCTAAATTACCCATGTATATCTAGTACAGGGAGTACATGCAAAGAAGTTATATACATACTTATTGATCAAAATGAAAGAGGGAAAAGGTATAAACAGTTTCAAAGTCACAGTGATGCCAGGTGTGGACTTTTCTCCCTGCTATCTTTTCTCCCACATCTCAATCACTCTGAGTATGTTGAATCTTGTATCAGTTGAATATTACTCATGTTATGAAGAATTGTCTTTCCCCACTGAACATGTTACTGAGATTTCCTACCCTCTTTCTTCATTTTTAAAGTTTACTTCTAATTTTCCATTATCTCTATCAAGATGATTATTCATTGTGCTCACTTCAGTAGCACATAAACTAAAATCATTCATTAATTGATTCACTGAGTCGTTATTGATCATCAATTTCAAAGTCTGTGGATGTTACTAAAGATGAACCAGCTATAAAACTTGCTCTCAAAGATCTTCTAATCTAAGAGGGTAGATACGGTTAACGCCCAATATAGCTCTACTTTGAAATAAACAGGGATAACTGCCAGAAGATAAAATACCATGGGAGTTTGGAGTGGGAAAATTTACTACCAGCTGAAACATTAAGAAAAGATATGTAGGAGATATGAAATTTGACAAAATCCTTGAGAGATGAGTCATCTGAACATAAAGACATGCAGGTGAGGTTCAGAAGTATATTTGGAGGAAAAGTGATATTGTGGAGTTTAATTAGGCTGTAATAAAAGGTGAATGAAAACAATGATAGATACAATTAGAATAGGATATTGGGACCAAAATATAAAAGGCACAATACCTAAATCTTGAGTCTCATTCTGCTTTATTCCTCATGGCTTTTTCTACCTGATATTTTTAAATAGCAAATATTTTCTTTACAGGAACTCTGTGGGCTGGGTTAATATTCTATTAAAATAAACATCATGATTAACTCTTCTGCTTTAAATGTCTCCTGAGTATACACAAACACTGATATGCAAATTGAACAGTAATCTAATATATCTTTATAAGTTAGAGAATGTAATCAGTGGGAATGGTTATCACTTACATATAATCAATAAGGAAATATTAAAAACTTGGCCAAAGATGGGGCCTGGGTGGCTCAGTTGGTTAAGCATCTGTCTTCAGCTGGGGTCATGATTCCAGGACCCTGGGATTGAGCCTCATGGCGGGCTCCCTGCTCAGTGGGGAGTCTGCTTCAACCTCTCCCTCTCCCCCTCCCCTGCCCTCATGAGCGCTATCTCTCAAATATATAAATAAAATCTTAAAAAAACCCCAAAACTTGGCTAAAGTTAGCACAAATGACATTTAAAAATGGAATTGACTAAGCAATTTTACTGAAAATGAGGCAAGCTTTATGAATAATATTTTGAAAAAAGTAAAATGAAAAATTATCAGTTATTTAAAAAGAACACTGTAAGCTTGTGGTTTTTATGTCTATATCGACTGGTATCTGTCACTATCTATCCAGACATTCAGTGGTGATAACATCTACTATGATGAATGCAATAAGAGATTTGTACTGTTAAGAAAAAGCTGCCACATGCTAGTTTTTTTTAACAATGCTGATTATCAGGGGTGCCTGGGTGGCTCAATCGGTTAAGTGTCTGCCTTCAGCTCAGGTCATGGTTTCAGGGTCCTGGGATTGAGCCCCACATGGATCCCCAGGTCAGGCTCACTGCTCAGCGGGGAGTCTGCTTCTCCCCCTGCTCCTCCCCCTGCTCCTCCCCCCTGCTTGTGTTCTCTCTCTCTCTTTCTCAAATAAATAGTCTTTTTTAAAAAACAATGCTGATATCACAATGATAATACCTTGTATAGGAGAAACACTGGAAGTGGAAATCTAGAGACACAAACTACAACCTTGGCTACTAATTACACGTCATTTGGCCTTGGACAAACTGCATTGTCCTCTCAGAAAAGGGATTACTCATTTCTGCCATATTGAGATTAGACCATAAACTTCTAGTTTCAAATAATGACAATAATAGTAATTTTGTCTTCCATGATGTCAGACATGTCTACAAAAAATTGCCCCATCCAATTTCCTTGAGGAAAAAGAAGCTCTAGGCTGTTCTTTCAGAATGGGGAGGCATGGCTACTACTCAGACAAAGGTGGACATGTGGTCCAAGGGCAGCCAATCCATAGGCTGAGGATACTTTGCACAAGGGCTTTGGTACAATAGGGGCAATGGATATATTTCAGCTAAATAATCTCCCCTGCTGGAATTTGAGTAGTGTAATATGGAGATAATCAACATACTGATAATTGGAAAAAGAAATAAGATACAGAAAAGTAGCTGAGGCCAGGATAGTGGTGTCAGAAGAACTAGTGAAAGGGATGGCAAGAAAATCCATTGCTCCCACAGATGAAGGCAGGTGTCCTAAACATTGCAAATATATTGACACACACCTCTCTACAAAATACAGAATTCAAAATTGTAAGATTACAAACACCAAAGCATGTGCACAGCAGTCCAATACGCTTGAGTTTTCCCTTTAGGACTATGAACTGACTGAAATGAAATATCAAAACCTTAAAAAAAAATTCTGGTACCTTGTCTTTGAAGGTCCCTGCTACACATTCTCAGTCTTTCCTATTGGATCGTTTACTTGAACTGCTTTTGATTGTGAACCAAAGCCCTTCCAGGATTTTTCTTTCTTCTTTCTTTCTTTTATTGTGATAGAAATCATATAACATGAGGTTTACCCTTTTAAAACATTTTTAAGACTCCAGTATCATTAACTATAAGCACAATGTTGTACAGCAGATCTCTAGGACTTTTTCGTCTTGCATGACTAAAACTCTATATCCACTGAACAACACCCTGTTTCCCCCTACCCCTCAGCCCCTGGCAGCCATCATTCTACATTCTGTTTCTGGGAGTTTGACTATCTTAGATACCTCATGTAAGTGGAATGATGCAGTATTTATCCTTCTGTAATTTTCCTATTTCACTTAGCATAATGTCTTCAAGTTTCATCTATGTTGTAGAATGTGACAGGACTTCCTTCTTGATGAAATCATATTCCATTGTATGTATATACCACATTTTCCCTCTGGGTCCCTTCTCTCTTATTGTCCTATGTTATTCTCACAATACATACCTGTTACTAGAGGTAACTTGGGTAAAACCTCTTCTCCTTGGAACTTAGAGAACTAACTAATAAAATTTTTTCCACCTGTCATCTAATTTAATGTTCCTCAAAAACCTATGGGTATTTTGATCTCTGTTTTATATTAGAAACTGAGACTCACATTCTTATCCCAAATTACAAAATTAGACAGTGGCATAGACTGCCTTCAAACCTAGAAATGTGTGACCACAGAGGCCATGCTGTTGTGGTGCCTTCCAAATGTAAAGTTCCAATGGGCTGTTATCCCACACCTCTACTGAAAATAATAATAATGTGCTATTTTTCATAATACTTCCATATCTTTAGCCCATATCTTCATATTTTTGTTCCAATGTGGGAGATAAATGAGAAAGGTAATATCATTTCCATTTTGCAGATACAGAAACCTAGGATCCCACCCAATCTGGAGACTATATAAAGCAAACCATTGCAGAGGAAAGGACACATGCCTGTCTTCTCCATTTACCAGCTATACGAACTTCTACACTTCACTAATAGGGGTTCTATGTCAATAATGACATTGATCTCATAGAATAATGTGAGGATTAAAATTAAATGAAATCTAGCTCTACAATTGGCAAAAAAAAATGTCCAATAGATGATCTTTCTCTTCTTTTTTTCATCCCTGATCCCACCCACCCTCTTTTTAAGAATTAAATCACACTGTGTTTAATATCCATCAAACTCCCCAAGGTCAAATTATAATGTGAAATATGTGAAGTATGATTCATCATATAGGATTTCCTTAGATCAAAGAGTGTCATTTTATCCAGGACTACTCATGTCTATTTCTGCTCACTTGCTAATTTATTTCCACCCCGCCTTGTTCTAAAAAGCATTTAAGGCAGATAACTCAACTTAAATTGCCAGGATATAAACAGTGACATAAACATGAGAGAGCTCATTCCTTCAGTGGTCTCCCAACTTAAAAACTCCCTGTAGAAAAGGAAAGATGTGCTAATCTGAAAGCCAGAAACATTTAGAATTGAGGATAATTTCATCATCCAAAACACTAGATTTCACGAAAATTGCCCTCTCTGAGTCTCAGTTTCCACTTCTGTGAACTGAGGGAGTAGGATTAGCTGATTTTTCATTTTCCTCCCAACTTGTATGCTGCAATGTTATCATGGGAGCAGAACATCAATCAGGGAATCTGGCCACTACCTTAAAACTGAAGCGGAGAGGAGTTTCAGCCGCTATAAGGAGACTTCCTGTCCACCTGGGAACACTCCCTCCACTGACCTCCTCTAGCACATTGACTTGATCACCCATTTGATGCATTATTTTAATGATTAAATTATGAGTTGGTTTTTGTTTTCATAGGTGTATAGTTAACAGAGAAGACACATAGTTAACAGAGCCTTATACACGTTCATAACTACAATACCCGATAGAGTATGTAAAGACAGTGAATACTTGCTGATAAGGGAAACTTCTTTTCGTGTTCGCTCAGATTTAAAATTTAAATACCTTGAATGTGTTTACAATTATGTATTCTCTGGGTCACACAAAATAGTTTCTGTTGTTAACATTGGTCCCAGACATTGTAAAACCTTTTCACCTTAATTATTAAGTTTGATGCCTCCAACAGTCTCAAATCTTGCACAGTGAGCTACATTCTACTACTGATCTACATTCCTATAACACTTACGAGCAGGGAAGAATGGCAAGTGAAAAACATGGGCTTTAAAATTAAATTAGGTTCTTGGTCCTGAATCTACAATTACCAGCCATGAAAGCAACAAAGAATTATTGAAATTTCTGAGTCTTGGCTGAGATTAAACTATTCTATAGTTATCATGAGGACTGATTAGATAATATCTGAAAATTTCTAGGCTTTAGTAGGTACTCAATAAATGGTAACTATTATTCACTCTACAAAATATTAAGGAATATAGATTAGGAAGAAAAACATAAAATTGTCTTGTCACAGATGTGACTGTCTATGTAGAAAATGCAAACAAATAGACAAAAAAAAAAAAAACCTCTTGGAACCAATAAGTGATTATGACAGAGTTGCAGATTAATATGCAAAAGTCAATCACTTTTCTGTGTTCCAGCAATGAATAAGTGGAATTTAAAATTAAAAACACAACACCATTTACATTAGCACCCAAAGAAATGAAATACTTAGGTCTAAATATAACAAAATATGTTAGAGACCTATATGAGGAAAATACAAAACTATGGTGAATGAAATCAAAGAACTAAATAAAGAGATATCTCATGTTCATGGATAGGAAGACTCAATATTATCAAGATGTCAGTTCTTCCCAACCTGATCTACAGATTCAATGCAATCCAAATCAAAATTCCAGTAAGTTATTTGTGGATATTAACAAACTGATTCAAAGTTTATATGAAGAGGCAGAAGACCCAGAATTGCCAATTCAATGTGGAGGGAGTAAAGCAAAGTGAAAAAAAGAACAACTTGGAGGAGTGATGCTACCTGACTTCAAAGCTTACTATCAAGCTACGGTAATCAAGACAATGTGGTATTGGTGAAAGAACAGACAAATAGATCAATGGAACAGATTAGAGAGCCCAGAAATAGACCCACATAAATATGGGCAATGGATCTTTGACAAAGGAGCAGTGGCAATACAAGGAAGCAAAGATAACCTTTTAAATAAATGATGCTGGAGGGGCGCCTGGGTAGCTCAGTTGATTGGGCGTCTGACTCTTGATTTCAGCTCAGGTCATGATCTCAGGGTCTTGAGATCAAGCTCTGTGTCGGGCTCTGTGCTCAGTGCAGAGTCTACTTGGGATTCTCTCTCTCCCTCTGCACTTCCCCCCTCTCATGTGCACGTTCTCTCTCCCTCTCTCTCAATAAATAAATAAATAAATAAATAAATAAATAAATAAATAAATAAATAAAATCTTAGAAAAAAGAAACAATCTGATTTTAAAATGAGCCAAAGACCTTAACAGACACCCCACCAAAGTATATGTATAGACAACAAACAAGCATATGAAAAGATGTTCCATATCATATTTCATTGGGGAAATGTAAATTAAAACACCAAAGATACCACAACATAACTATTAGAATGGCCAAAATCTAGAACACTGACACAACACCAAATGCTGGCTAGGTTATAAGCAATGAAAACTCTCATTCATTGCTGGTGGGAGTGCAAAATGGCACAGCCATTTTGGAACACAGTTTAGCAGTTTCTTATAAAACTAAACACACTTACCATATAATCCAGCAATACCACTCCTTTGTATTTACCCCAAAAGAGTTGAAAACTTACATTCACACAAAAACATGTACATGCATATTTATAGAAGCTTTATTCGTAATTGCTAAAATTTGGAAACCATCAAGATGTCCTTCAGTAGATGAATGGATAAATGAACTGGTATATCCAGAAAAATGGAATATTATTCAGTCTAAAAAGAAATTGGCTTTTAAAAAGAAAAAGCTATGAATAGATATCGAGGAACTTTAAATACGTATTACTAAATGAAAGCAGTCAATCTGAAAAGGGTAGGTACTGTCAGATTCCAATTGTATGAAATTGTGGAAAAGGTGAAAGTATGGATACAGCAAAAAAATCGGTGGTTGCCAGGTGTTAGGGGTGGGGTTAGGGATGAATAATTAGAGCACAGAAGATTTCTAGGGCAGTGAAAATACTTTGCATGATACCATAACGATGGACCCATGTCATTACACATTTCTGAAAACTCATAGGATGCACAACATAAAGAGTGAACCATAGTGTAAACTATGGATTTTGGGTGATGATATCTTATGCTCATCAATTGTAACAAATGTTTCAGTCTGGTGGGGGAGCTATGCTATGCAGGTTGGCGGGGGGTATATGGGAAATCTCTGTACCTTTCCCTGAACTTTGCTGTGAACCTAAAACTGCTCTAAAAAATAAAGTCTTTTTTAAAAAAAGATTTTATTTATTTATTTATTTATTTATTTATTTATTTATTTATTTATTTATTTATTTATTTGACAGAGAGAGACACAGTGAGAGAGGGAACACAAGCAGGGGGAATGGGAGAGGGAGAAGCAGGGAGCCCGATGCGGGGCTCCATCCCAGGACCCTGAGATCATAACCTGAGCTGAAGGCAGATGCCTAAGACTGAGCCACCCAGACTTTATTAAAAAATACAGTCTTAATTTTTAAATCTTATCTTGTGATTTCATCCACAAAATCTTCCAGCAACTCCTCCCAGCCTCAGAATCAAGATCTCCCTATTCATCTTTGCTTTTCAAAGACCGCATAATTTGTGTGCAGCTTACCTGTTGGAATATATGGGAATCTGCATGAATCCTTAGACCTTGACAACCTAGTTTTTGAATACGTCTTCTTGTCCCTCCATTTGTCACTGTAGACAGATTAAAGATTTTAAAGCTAGTCACAGACACAAAAACTGAGATTGAATATAGGCTCTGCCACTTCATACCTCTTGGGATCTTACGGATTCCACTTAACCTAGCTCCATCTGTGAAAAGGTGATGGTAATGTAAGGATTGCTGCTAATACCTATATTGTTTATAACTCGGGGCCTGGCACATGGTAGGCACTCAGTAGTTGGCAGTGATGATGATAATGAGGAGGAGGATTTTCTGGCCACTGAGCCGAGATGCAGAAAGTAGAAAAAAATTCTCTCTTTCAATACTTTCACCGAGTTTTAACTAAATCAATATTGACTTATTCAATGCACGCGTATTTTTCCCTAACCAGTACACAGACTGACATCTGAACCACATATTCTATTTCACGTTGTTGTCTTTATATAAATATAACATTCACCAATCAGGTGTCTTATAGACTGTTAACAGAATGTAATGATTAGAAGGATAGATTCTGGAAGTAAATTGGATTTACATGGCCACTAACTGTTAAGCTTGGACAAGTTACTTTCTCTCTCCTTGCCTCCGTTTGTTCATATGGAAATTCTGGATAATAATAATAGCTATCTCTTAAATAAATAATTAAAATTAAATAAGTTAGCACATGTATAAAGTACTTAGAATGGTTCCTGGCAATCATAAGCTTTCAGTAAGTATTTGCTATTATTATTATTATTTCATTCTTTGTTCTGTCTGATAACCCTTTCACCAGCAACCTCCCAAAATATTTAGCATTAGCTGGCCACAGAGATGTCCTGAATATTTAATGGCCTGAAATTGGATGTAATTTGAATTTACAAGGCTTAAAAAGAAAGACACTGACAATGGTGGAAGAGTTTGTGGAAACACGTACAGCCATTCTGATGAGCAATGTAGAGAGTCCGCAACTATTTTAAATGCGTATCTTAATCTGTAATCTAACTTCTTTATGCCAATGACATAACAGATCAAATTCACTAACCTAAACATATAAGTTTGATAGTCGTATAGCTCTGTATACAAGAAAATAACAACTTAAACGTACACCAAAAGGAAAATGGTAAAATAAGCCATAGAGTACTCACAGTTCAGCTATTTAGACTTGAGCCCTTGAACCCTTACTGTACTCTGTTACCTATCCTACCTATCCTGAGCCTCTCAGTAAATGTATTTCTCAAGCCAAAAACCTATGATTCTTATCTGACTCCTTTCTACCCAATCTTCCAGTAAGTCCAGTCAAGTTTTCTTCTATAACATACTGGCCTCTACACTGTGACCTGACCCAAACCATCTCTCATAAAGACTGCTGCTCCAGCATCCTCATCAGTTTCCTTGCTTCCATTTTGACCCCTATGCCAGTCAGTTTTCCACACAGTAGTCTGAGATATCTTTTAAAAATACAAATCAGATCAATTAAACCACCTTCTCAGAGCTTCCGATTGTTTTCCATCAGACCTCACATTGGAATTAGATCCAGACTTTAAGTTCCGTCCTACAAAATGTTAATGAATCTTTCCAGTGTCAACTTGTACTATTGTTTCTTCTCACTTATTATAATCTGTTACTATCAGCCCTTTTCCTGTTTCTCCAACATGCGAACTCATTGCTACCTTAGAATCTCATGAGTTTAACCTTCTGCCTAGAAAGCTCACCCCCTAGATTGTGAGGGGTTGACTCCCATATGGGTTTCAACTTAAATATATATATTTTTTTCAGACAGACATTTCTTTTACAACAAAATCTAAGCAGACCCTCCATCTACTGCATCCCCCGTACCGGTCATTTCATGACAGTTTATTTTATTTTCTTTGTAGAATAATCACTAACTAGAATTCTCTTGTTATTAATCTGTTTACTTCTTTACTATTTGTCTTCCCCACTAGAATAGGCTCCATAAAGCAAGGACCTTCCCTAAAGAACTCTTTCTCAGATTTCACTCCCTGAGGATGTATTTCATGATTATTGTTATTGGTATTATCACTGTCATTATTATAATTATTTATTGTGTTACTTGAGAATTTCTGCTTGGTTTCCCCTATTTCAGAGCAAAAGTAAGAGCATTGTTTTATATAGATCACATAAATCACAAACATAATTTCTTCCACTCATTTTTTCTTATGCTCCCATTAAAAAAAATAGCAAATCCATTAATTTGGTGCTGATGGTGTTTATTTTTCCTTAAATCTTCTCATCCTTGATCACATTCCCAGACTTCTTTTTATACATTGTAATTTTTCTATAACAATAGGACTCAAAGTATCATTTATATCTATGTCAGTCATCTCACCTATGGTGTCTCATTTAAATGCCCTCAACAACCTGAAGGGGTGGGTATCATCAGGCCCATTTCATGAATAACAGCTAACATTTGTTGACTGATTATTCCATACTAGGCACTGTTAAAAGTGTTCTTCTTATGTTAACCAAGTTTCATGACAACTAACATTTTATAGCCAAGGAGAAGAGAAATTAATTAACCAGTATCATACCATACAGATATATTATATCTGTATTATATCTGTATATGTATTATATCTATTATATCATATTGTACAGATATTGTTAATGACAATTTCAGGACTCAAACCCCTGTCTGACTCCAGCCTCATTTTTTTAACTTCTATATTATATTGTTTTCACATATAACAAAAATTTCCTTTGGGAGAGCTTGAGGAATTTGAGAATAAGTGGCAGAACAGGGTTTGAATGAAAAACACAGACTCTAAACCATTCAACTAGTTTGCTATCCCCAATGATATTTAGTGCTTCAGTCAGGACTGTGAAATGTTTTGTGACCAGACAAGTTGTTAGAACCCATTTCTCATCCCCTAGACCAGTGCTTGCTCTTCTCTTTTCCCTGTCCCACTCCATTCTCTATTGGATGTTTTCTTCTTCATAGGATTGATTAACAGTTCTGTGGCTGTTCCCTACCCACTGCTTATGCCCACCTTTGTCCCAGCAAATGTGAACAAAGGGGACTGGCGTACAAAGGAAGTTCAGTGAAACAGTGTAGATGCAGGTGACTCTGCAGTCTGTCAAGGCTAACAGCCATCCTAGACGCAGCTCTACCCATGTGCTAGGCATGGTGAACACTCTGCATGCGTTCTCTCATTTGGCTCTTCACAGCAGCCCTGTGAGGGAGCTAGACTTATCTCTGTTTCCAGGCGAGGAAACACAACCTCAGAGAGATTAAGACTTGCCCAAGGTCACACAGGTAGAAGTGAAGCACCAGGATTCGAATATGAGTTTTCCTAACACCATGGATGACTCTTAAACTCTTTTTTTTTTTAAAGATTGTATTTATTTGAGAGAGAGAGAGAGCACACGCGCATGCACACACAAGCGAGCAGGGGGAGGGGTAGAGAGGGAGGGAGAGGGAGAGGGAGAGAATCTCAAGCAGGCTCAGAGCACGGAGCCCCATGTGGGGCTTGATCTCACGACCCTGAGATCATGACTCCAGCCAAAACCAAGAGTTGGACGCTTGACCAACTGAGCCACCCAGGCACCCCTTAAACTCTTCAACACTACACATAAGGATTTCTAAATGAAATTAGGAGGAAGCTTTTCACTAGAGTTCTAGCTTGTTATCAACAGTTTTTTTAAAAGTGTAATATGGACAATTCAACTTAGTAAGTCACACAGAAAAAATGCTGAATAGGGGAGGACCCAGAAGTCAGTGAAGGCATCCTGAGATAGAACATGGTTTCTGTCCTTACATAACACATGTGCACAAAATGTTCCCAGCCCAGATATGCAACATGAAAGCTCTCATTGGATTACACTTTCAAAGGTGTCATTCCCAATGTTGTTATGGTGTCATGGCAACTGATTCAGGTCAGAATTCCTGCATTTTAATTCTTGCCTAACATTGGAAAGAGCGTCTCACTTACTGTCAAAACTCAAGAAGCCCTTAGAGACCATCTAGCCCAACCCCTTTCATTGTATTGATTAAGAGACTGAAGCCCTACTGACATTAAAACACGAGGTAGCAACTTGGATGAATCTCAAAGACATTATGTGGAGTGAAAGAAGCCAGATACAAAAGACTACATGGCCACCATGTAATGTTTTTATACAAGAATAGAGTGGGCCAAGCCTGTTAAAAAAAAAAAAAAGACTACATGGTATATAATGCCTTTTATATAAAGTTCCAGACAAATGAAGCAGTTCTGTGGTGATAGAAGTTCCAACAACTGTAACCTCTGTGGCTGGGGAGGGGGAGGGGGGAAGGCATTGACTATAAAGAGGCACAAAGAAACCTTTAAGGCAATTTCTATACTTTGATCTGAAAGGTAATTACACAGGTCTATGCATTCATAAAAATGCATCAAACCGTACACTTAAGTCTCGCAAATTTTATTGTATAAAAATTATATCTAAAAAGAAAATGAAAAAAGAAAATAACTGCCTATATACTAAGAGGTCTGTGGGAATCTCATCTTTTACTGAATAATACTCAGAGACCATTTTGTAGTACGTTGAGAATTACGTTGAGGATTGCGGATGTGGAAAATCGCTCTGTAGAACAGGGAAGAGATTTACTCAGGGTCATGGAATAAGGAAAAAACTAGGTTTGGATTTTACTTTTCATGCCATAATGGCTTAGAAATACCGGGAATTATAAAGAAGTTTCAATGGAGGCCCCTGCCATACTGTGGAAAAAGCACAGTACTTGAAGGCAGATTTGAAGTTTGAAGGCAGAGAATTTGTATTTAAAGATCAACTTCACCATTATTTGTATAAATGACAATTTATGGCACGTGGTAGGCATTCAATTTATTTTTAAGGGGGAGAATGTGAAAGGATGATCGAATGAAATATGATCCATAATTTAGCCTCTGAATTTAGGAACAATAAAAATAAAAATCTTTTATATATTCTAAAGCAGTGACCTTCAAAGTATGTTCCATATAAGACCAAATATTTACCATTTGTACCATTACAGAAAAGTTTTTTGGGTCAAATGTGGTTTGACAATCTTGATTTAAACAAATTGAATAACTTTGCTTTAGCTGCAGGACTTCTTTCAAGTGCTAATGTACATGTGAAATCCCTAGAGAAAAATTAGGTATACAGCATTTTCTAAAATCACTTAACCACTAAATTATCATTAGATTGGAATATTAACATCTCACAAAACAAAAATGTCTCATAGAAGGAAAAAGTCCTATCTTTTTAAAGGATGAGGAAAAATGTCAAACTTAGTCCATGATACCTGGATAAAAAATGAATGAAATGAGATGAGATTTCACTTTTACTAACTTCCAAACCCAAATTTAAACATTTTTTAAAATTAATAACTTTAAAAGATGTGTTGCCCTGGGGCGCCTCGGTGGCTTAGTCTGTTGGGCGTCTGCCTTCGGCTCAGGTCATGGTCCCAGGGTTCTGTGATCGAGCCCCACGGGGGGGCTCCCTGCTTGACGGGGAGTCTGCTTCACCCTCTCCCTCTGCCCCTCCCCTCTGCTCCTGCACTCTCTTTCTCTCTCTCTCACATAAATAAAATCTTTAAAAAAATTTAAGTCTTTTAAAAAAATAAAAATAAAATAAACAATGTGATGTCCTAAAGTTAAATATATTTGTGGGTTTATTATATATAAAGAAATTAAACATGACCACAATGGTATGAATGCCTGGAGAGAGGAAATGAAAATATATTACTGTAAGGTTATTACATGATGAATTATTGACATATTTAATCATAGACTGCAAATGCTTAAAATGTATATAGAAAACACTAGAGTAAAACTTTAAAATTTTTAAAAAACGTATAGCCAATAATGGTGGAACAAAAATGGAATCATAAAAACTATTCAATGCAAAAACAGCAGGAAAATGAGAAAAAGGGAAAAAAAACCAAGAGGGAAAACTTGTAAAATATATAGTAAGATGGTAAATCCAAATCCAATTATTATCAATGTCAATTATCAATTATTAATAAAACAAAAACACTAATTTGAGAAGACATAGGCACCCCTATGTTCATAGCAGCATTATTTACAATAGCCAAGATATGGAAGCAACGTAAGTGTCCAATGATGGATGAATGGATAAAAAAGATACACACACACACACATACAATGGGATATTACTCAGCCATAAAAAAGGAATGAAATTTAGCCTTTTGCCACCACATACCGGACCTAGAAGATATTATTCTATGTGAAATAAGTCAGACAGAGAAAGATAAATACCATATGATTTCACTTATATGTAGAATCTAAAAAACAAAACAAATGAACAAACAAACAAAAAACAACAAAAGAGAAACAGACTCATAAATACAGAGAACAAGCTAGTGGTTGTCAGCGGAAGGGGGTGCAGGGATAGGTGAAATAAGTGGAGGGAGTTAAGAGGTACAAGCTTCCAGTTACAAAATAAATAAGTCACATGGATAAAAAGTATAGCATAGAGAATACAGTCAATAATGTAATAATTTTGTATGGTGACGATGGTGACTATACTTGGTGAGCTTTGTGTAATGCATAGAATTGTCAGATCTCTATGTTGTACACCCGAAACTAATATATGTCAACTATACTTAAATTAAAAAATAAATTTAAGAAGTGTTTAGAAAGAACTTTTTTAAATAAAAAAATGTAATGCTATTTACAATAGCATCAGAAACAAAAATTTTAGGAATAAATATTATGAAAGATGTGCTCTACGAAAACTATGAAACAATACTTGAAAAGAAATTAAAGACTACTGAAATAAATGGAGAGATACAACACGTTCATGGATACAAAGACACAAAATTACAAAAATTTCAAATGTTCCCAAATTTAATGTACAAATTCAGCTCAATAGCATTCAAAATTCTAGTAAGACACTTTGTAGAAGACGAGTAGCTGAATTTATATTACATATGAAAATGCAAAAGGCCAAGTAGAGCCAAAAGATCCTCTGCAAGGATACTGAGGATGGGATATTAGCAGTAAGTGGAAAGTTGCAAGTGATGATTCCTAAAATCTTTTCCTTCAAACTCTAAACTTCATATTTCTTTAAAAGAATGAAGCTCTTGGCGGTGAACGTTGACTTCAGAAAATCTAGGTTTTCACACTGGTCACCTTTATTTACTAAGGTAAACAACCTTGGACAATCATTTGACTTCTGTCATCAGTCAGTAAAGTGAAAATAACTCCAGCTTTCTCACATTATTGAAGTGAAGACAAAAACGTGCCAATGGAAGCATTTTGAAAACTGTACCATATGTATTTATTATTGCTTTTATTACTTGAGGAACTGTACTTATATCAGGAGCAAGACAGAAAAACTAGATGACAGAAGCTATTTTGGAAGCTATTAAAAATACTGAGTGGGTAGGAAGCAGCTGGAACTCTCAGGTGGAATGCAAGTGGGAATTTCCTGAGTAGTTATCTGAAGAAGGGAAGAGCTTACCAAATATGGCAGAAGGGCAGCTCAGTTGAAATACCAAAGAACAGAGATGTTTCTTGGGATTCTGAGGACTCCTGCACATACTGGCACTATATTTGACAGACACATAGCCAACTTGGCCATGTGTGACAGAAGAATCAATTAAACAGTTGGGCCAGAACATTAAGCGAGTATACAAGTAGTAGGAATAATTTTAAAGAACATGATGTCAGTAAGCCAACACCTTAAAGAGAATTAGTTATTCAATATGGTCAAGTTTTCCAAATAATTCAGAATTTACCCTTTGCATGCCATATGGCTTAACCATATCTGGGGAAAGGAAATATTCTAAAAATCTATACACACACATTTTGCCTCCTTGAAGAAAATATAATCCACAAAATTTTATCTATCTTTGACAACTCTATAAAATACAGATACACCCGTTGGATTTTATTAAGGTACATGGAGTTATCTGCCCTGCACTGTTTTATCCCCCAATTTACATGTTCTATGAGTACTCTTAGCTTTCCTTGTGGAATTTTCTACCACAACAACCTATATGACACAACCACACTCCAGCCCTCACCATTATGTGGATATTCTCCACCCCCAAGATGCAAAACTTGAAGTGCCCTTTCTGATCAGATTACCTCTTTCTGTCTTTCCCACTCTCTAACTTTCACTCATCTTGCTCCTCACATTTATCACACACAAAGTTCCTTCTCCTCTTCCTATTATTGCTAACTGAATATCCTGTCCTAGTTTGCTCTCTCTCTCTTCCAACCTAAATTCGATGCTGAACATATCAGGTACCAACTCACCTTCAGTAACACATAATCTTGAGCTTCTACCAGTTCTCTTAGCAAAATTCCAAACCAATCAATAAAGGTCAGCTATTTTCATGTGGGGGTATAGCTTATATTTGAGAAAAGAGGCTCTAAATTCAGGCACATTTAATTTTAAATTCCAATTCTTCCACTTACTTGGTTTCTTTGAACCAAGACCATTTATTTAACTTCTTTCTGCCTCATTCTCTCTATATGGTATATTCCATGCTGTGGTACCCATAATGGTGTCTTAAAAAAAATCAGATGCAAGGTGAGAATTTGTTGAATGAAAATAAACATTACCCCCTTAATGTCATGGAAATGTTCATTAATTTCTATTACTGTTCCTTTTCTTACTTCGAAATACATCTACAGTTTCAGTCAGCCTTTCTGTTTTCCATTTTGCCTTAGGAGAAGGATGACGACAATTCTCCAAGGCTAATCTCCCACCTCTCCTCTGTATTCCAAGTTCTCCCACGTCTTCAGTGCATTGCCTTATCAAATTTCCTTCTAATATTCTCACCACAATAGGATGTTCTTCCTTTAACCCACAAACATGCTTTATCTTTCTCTGTAAGTTACTCCCTCAGTTTTCCCTTGCCTCGTCTTCCCAAGGTCCTCCAAAGGGCAGTGTCTACTTATGGCTTCTACTTCCTTGCCTCTCATTCATTCAGTGTTCACCAAATCTAATTTAGCTCCTTTCTTACAATTGTACTGAAAAATATTGAGCATTAGCTATTTAAAAATAAATTCTTTTTTTGTTTTGTTTAATTTCTCATAAAAATTTGACATGATTGGGGGCCCCTGGGTGGCTCAGTTGGTTAAGCGTCCAACTCTTGGTTTCAGCTTAGGTCATGATCTCAGGGTCATGGTTTGAGCCCCAATTACCGGGCTCTATGCTCAGCATGGAGTCTGCTTGGGATTCTCTCTCCCTCTGCCTCTCCCTCTGCTCATGCTCGCTCTCTCTTGAATAATAAATAAATAAATCTTTTAAGAAACATTTGATATGATTGTTGCACTTTCCTCTGAACCCTGTGCTTTTCCTTTCAGTGCCACTATTCCCTTAAGCTATGCTCCTACTGAACATTCTTCCTCAACCTCATTTCTTTATTTTTCCTTCCTTCACTGCCTAGCTCTCACACCTGGTATGTCTCACAGTTTAATTCCTGACCCATTAAGTTTCAGCTACCTGATGTCAACCCCAAATCATTGTCTCCATCTCAGTGTTCCCCTTCATCCAGACTTCCAACTCTCCATCAGCCATTATTACTCACACATCCAAAACCAAACTCACTATTTCTTCCTAACACCCAAGTCTCCTCCTCTTTTGTTCCCTATAGTTAGAGCTTCCCCTCCCCAGTTAAAAATGTAGAAGTCATTTTAACATTTTTTAATCTTTCTACATATAACTGATAATAACATCTTATTGGTTCTATCTATAAAATCTCAAATCTATGCCTGTATTTTTAACTTCATTACTAATGCTTGCATGTTTGCTCACTTGCTTTTATTCATTCAAGGTAGAACTCCTGACTTTCCCTACCCAAACCTGACCTCCACCTGCAGTGCTATTACAGTGAATGACACCACCATTCTCCCAGTTGGAGATGCCAAAAACCTAGCATCTGCCTTTGATTTCCCACTTCTCTCACTGGTCACATGCCATCCATCATCCATTCTTGAAGATCCACCTTCGAATGATCAAGAACTAATATGATATTCTGTAGATCTCTACTACATCCTTGGATCAGGCCACCAAGGTCTCTTGCCTCACTTTTAAAATATTAAATAGCTGTCTTACTTTCACTCTTAACCTATAACCCCCTTTCAACTTATTCTGTATATATAAATTGTCAAAGTATTAAAGGCCAGATTGCATTTTAAAAAGTTAATCATAATCAAAATCGTAATCATAATCATAATACAGACACATTGAATACATGCCAGGTACTGTTGAAGTGCTTCACACATGTTAATTAACTTCATCTTCACAACATCTCTGTGAGGTCCAAGGCTCAGAGAAGTAAACTAGGTTGCTTCAGGCCAAAGACCTAGATGAAACCAGGTCATGTGTCTCCTTTCCTAAGCAACCTTCCAACAGATTTCCGTTATATTTATAATTAAATACAAATTGTTTACTACAGCCAACAATGATCTCATCCTTGCCAGCTCTTCATCTCCATCCTGTGTTGCTCTCACCTGTGTTGGCTGGGTTCTGATTGTACTACCTTTTTCTCTGTTTCTCAGATATCACAAACTCCCCTAACTGAAGAATTTTGAGTTAGTTCTTTTACCTGGAAAGCGCTTCTTCCTAGTTCTTTCCATAGCTTACTTACCTCAATTTTCATGTGTCAAATTAAACTGCACTGTTTTCCCTGAAAAACTTAAAGGCCCTAAAATAAATAAAGGCCCTGATTATTTTTTGTCAAAACATCATTTGGATTTCTTTCATGGCATTTATCATCTCTGGAATTATTTTGTTAATTTATTGTTTACATATGTATTCCTTCTCTTCCATTACATTATAAATTCTACAAGGTCAGGAACCATGCCATTTTGTTTAATATTGTAGCTTTAGCACAACACCTGACACAGTCTCTAGGACAAGGGATATGCTCAGTAATAATTGTTGAATTATTCACTTGAAAATTCACATTTTAAAAATCTACATTAGTTCCCACTAGGTTCTAAGTGCTTACAAATGATGATAAATGTGGTTTACAAGAATGTGGCCTTGTACAGAAGTAGACAAATAAATAATTACAAATGTGACAGATGCCATAAAAAGGCACTTGTAGGAAGAGAACAATTCTTTCTAAAGGAGACCAGGAAGTCTTCATGGATAAGTTGACATTGGAATTAGATCAAAGTTTCTCAGATGGTTGAAATTTTGTCCCCCAGGGGACATTGGGCAATATCTGAAGATACTTTTGATTGTCACACTGAGAGAGAGAGAGGGATTGCTATTGGCATCGGGTAGGTAGATACCAGGGACATCCTGCAAAGCACAAGACAGCACTCTCAAAACAAAGGATTAACCAACTCAAAATTTCAATTGTGTCAAAGTTGAGAAACCCTGAATTAGATCTTAAAAGATTAATGAGGATTTTTTTTACCACCTAGATGACCACCATAGCTTCCTATCTTCCTGAAAACATTCATTCTACACCCAGGGGCCATTAGCTTTCTAAAATATAAATCTATTTATATCATGTCCAGTTCACCATGTTTTCTGATACTAATACCTAATAATTTATTGATTTATTACCACATGCCAAGGTCTTCACAACAATATTGTGAGGAAGGCATTACTGCCCCCATTTTACTGAAAAGGAAACTAAAGTTCAAAGAAGGTAAGTAACCTATAGGGTCTCACAAGTGATGGCTTCCTTTGAAACACCTGGCCCCTTGGCTTACTGCATAGTCTGATTCCAACTTTCTTTTCCGGCTTTATTTCCCAATAGTCTTCTTAAACACATGACTAATTACCAATTGCTAATTTTACACATTTCCAAAAACACTTTGGAAAACAACACTATCCAGAAAAATTGAAGATCTATGTACCACCTGAGCAAGCAATGCAAATCCTAGATGAACATGTCAGAGACTCTCATACCTCTACACTAGGGGACATGTACAAAAATATTCAAATATCAGTTTTTCCAACAAAAAAAAAAGGAGAAAAAGAAAAAATAAATCAATATGAATATTCATCAGCAAGAGCTTTACATAAGTGAGTTGTGATTTATTCACATGGTAGAATAGTACAGAGCAATTAACATGTGATATTTATAGAAATGTACATATCAACATAGATAAAACCTTACAAATAAAACATTAAGAAAAAATGCAAGTGGCAAGAATATAGTGTATAGGGGCGCCTGGGTGGCTCAGTTGGTTAAGCGACTGCCTTCGGCTCAGGTCATGATCCTGGAGTCCCGGGATCGAGCCCCGCATCGGGCTCCCTGCTCAGCGGGAAGCCTGCTTCTCCCTCTCCCACTCCCCCTGCTTGTGTTCCCTCTCTCACTGTGTCTCTTTCTGTCAAATAAATAAAATCTTTAAAAAAAAAAAAAGAATATAGTGTATAATAATATTTATATGCAGTTCAAAACATACAAAAATCAAAACAAATTACCTAGATGTCATATAAGAAACAAACTTTTATATGTATGTATAAAAAAGCAAAGGAATTGCAAACAGCACATTCAGGACAGTGGTTATCTTTGGAGGGAAGAGAAGGCCATGAGATCTAGGAGCTTCAGTATATTTGGGTATAGGCTACTTCTTAAGATTAGTATTCATTATATTCTTTTTATTCTATATAAGCTTGGTCTATGCACATATTATTAGTATTTCTATTATTATTTATATGTAGTAACGTTTAATTTTATACCATTTAATTATTTTTTAATTTGTATTTTTGTTCTTGCTATTTCTTTTGCCTGAAATGACCCCTCTCTTTTTCTACCTGGTGGAATCATACTCTTTTAAAGGTACTGTGGAAGTTCAGAGGGAGAAGCTTAATTCAGGCTGGGTAGCCAAGGAAGGCCATAAAGTAGAAGTGACATTTGAACTAGGTTTTAAATTTTGAAGAAAAATAAACAGAGTCAAAGAAAGATCATTCAGGACAGAGAAAACAGCTTGAACTGAAGCACGATGAACAATCACAAGTTCAAGATTCCAGGATGGCTGAAGAAAGGAGTGATGACAGAAGAGGATGGGCTGGAAATTTAGAGAGATAATGAGGCATTTTGAAAGTCATTCCAATACCCTAATAAGAGAGCTGTTTTTTTTAAAAAAAAGAGGTGTTTTGGGAAAAGAATGGTGAAAGTAGAACAAAAGGATAGAATGGAGTGGGGAGCCCGGGAAACCATCTGGAGGCTATGGTAAAAGATAGAATGATCTGGACAAACATGGACTAACCAGGGACAGAACATACTCATTTACTGATAGCATGAGAAAAACATGGGAGTTTTAAAAGGAGTTATCTCTAAATTTCTAAAATTTAAGTATAATAATGTAAGAAATTAACCAATATAACCTCCCTTTTGCTAGACATTCTTTGAACTGAAATCAGCCACACTAACAAATTGCATTAACTCAATAGGATGCCAAATTGACAATTAAATTATATTACCGAAAACCTTTATTTTCTGGAAAGAATAAGTTTGGCTTCTCAAGATGCTTACACAACTTTCTATGAGCTATTACTTGTTTCCACAGTAGGCCTCAGAGTTGGGAGGGTCAAAGGCACGCAAAGCTAGACACGGTATTAGAGATTATCTAGTTCTGACGATGAGGAGAGAGATGGCTGCAGAGGGGAAGTAGCACAAGACGAGATCACAGGACAAGTTATTTCATCCATTCATTAAGGTAGATATTTATTGAAATCCTACTTTGTACTAAGTACTGGGTTGGTACATGAGCTGGGAATAAAGTCTGGGTCTCCAGACTTCCCAGCTTTGGGCTCTTGTCTTGCAACCTGTACAACCAAGCATTTCATAGCAAATTCATTCACCAGGGACAAATTTCAGTTTATATTTCTGTAACTTGAGGTCCTTGGTCCCCCAGCACTGGAATCCTGGGCCCTAACATCACCCTACTAACTGAGACTCTCTAGAGAAAGGGTTATAAACCTGCTTTTTAACAAGTTCCTCAGGTAATTCTCATTACTATGACATTTGAGAAACACAGCCCTAAGGGAGTAGACAGGAAAAAGTAAGGATTTAGATCTTTCATTAAATTAGGAAGCAAACAGCTAATACCAGTCAACATATTCCCAGAAATAGGAAAGAAACTGATCCCCTAGTCCAGATTTATGGTATCTCAGAATCTGACCCACTGATTAACCATTTACTGACAAAGTATACTTTACCGTTTATAAGTGCTTTCACATAAATTATCTCACTTGATCAAAACAAAAACACTGTACTATATTGACACAATTCTCTTCTTTCTCCTATCAGGAGAAAATAGCTCAGGAAGGTTAAGTGGCTTACAGGTGACACAGCTAAGAGGCTGAAATTCCTTTGATTGCATCAGTTTCCTTATCTGTCAAATAAAGGAATTGTACTTAATGAAACTTAAAATTCTCAGTATGAGGTATGAAAACTAGGACATGTGTTTGCCAGTGTCTATCCATGTAGTTTCATTCACTGCAGAGTCAAAGTCTATGTTTCCTTTAAAAGAACAGAGGAAGAATGAAAGCCAAGCTTCTCTCGCCAGACCCAGACACAGAAACTATAGTCGGGAAGAGTATCTCATGATAATCCCATCTTTGGGGCTTTAGCAACTCCCTCCCAGTCTGGCTAGCTGCCGTGTAAACCCTTTCCCCAGCAAGTGCTTCCTTGCAGGTGTCTGTCTGACATCACAGGCCTATTTCAAACATTGCCTACTATGCTCTTTCTCCTGGAAAGAAAGAGTCCACATTCCTTCCGCTAATAACTAATACTATCTTACATAAGTCTAGTACCTTGTAGTTTTGAAAAGGTCTTCAGAATCTTTTTATCAGACACCAGCTAGTTCTGGGTTGCTAAGTTCTTCTACGAGCTGTTGAGGCTTCTGGGCTCCTGATTCAGATCCACCCCAGCCTAGCACTCTCAGGACTCTCCCTGAGGCACTCTTCACCCATAGGGGCCTAGGCAGCTTACTTGACTTCTGCTTGGCCTTAGGTCTTATTTACCTAAGGAAACTGCTAGCCCCTTTAAGCTTGGGGATTTGCATTGCTTTTTCTCCACCTCCCCACAGCCCAGAACATGAGGTGGAGCACAGCTATGTGCTAATAGAGTTCTCTGATGCTGTCACTTGATGGGATGCCCAAGTAATGTCCTCTCCACTTCCTGCCATAATGCTTGGCTTTGTCCATGAGAAACCACTCCCCCAAAATTTAACATTAAACTCCCTTTGTGCTAACAGCTTAGTGATAACAGCAATACAATTTACTGTGTCTGGGAGATGGCTAAGTGCTTTATATGCAATATCTCACAACAGTACTGTAGGAAAAATATTATTATTTTCATTTTACAGGTAAGTGAACTGAGGCCACAGAGACTAAATACCTACTCAAGTTACACAGCCAGTAAGTGGAAAATGTGAAATCAGGTCTGCGAAACTTGAAGAGACACGTTCTTAACTAGTCAGCTAGACAGTCTACCTTAACTACTACCTGCCTCTCACTCTACCCTTCTTGGAAATACTGAACTATGTTGGCTGGCTAAAATTCCTAACTGCATCAGCTGCAGCTGAGTCCCTGCCCGCCACTGTCCCATCCAAGTGGGTGGATGAAGTTCCAAGTTCCAGCCTCTCCCAGTCATTAAATCCCACTGAAGTTAACTAGGCTATGCTTGGAATTATATGACACGTCATCTATTTGAGCCTCCCAAAAGCTCTGTGAAATTGACACCACACAGATCATAAATCCCACTCTCTAGTTGAGGGTGGCTGAGGCACAGATAATTTGACTAGTCTGGGTTTAATATAGCTAGCAAGGGGCAAAACCAGGAAACTCAGGTTTCAAACACCAAAACACTGTACATTAAGTATGCCTCAAACACATTTAAGTTAGGCAAGGAATACAGAAAGTTAAATGCACTGAGTCTGATCCATCATTATGTTGAAGCGCATAGAAATTCGGTTCTGTATTATTGCTTGAGGCTAAGATGTTATCAGCCTCTTCACCCTTACTCATCACGTCTTTGTACCACAGTGGCCCATATGGTAGAACAATAATCCATTCAGCGTATGAAGTAGCCACATCCAATGTTCCAGAGTGTATGACCCAGTAGATTTGAATAAAATTATATAATTAATGGAAGGAGAGAAACAAGGAATGAAGTAACACTGAAGTAAGATCCCAGGTAAATCTGGACAGGATTCAGGAAAGGAAAGATTTTGCTAATGGTATTGAAAGTTTACTGTGATAAAATAAATTTTCCTCCTAGAGTACCCTGGGTTTTCCTAACCAGGTTTGGCTAAGCCACATCAACATTCGACATTTCCCTAGAGAAGCAGGATCAATCACCACCACTGAAAAAAGAATCAGTGAATATGGAGACTTCTATCCAACCCTTGCTATTTTTTATTGGAAAATCACAAGGGAAAGGAAAAAACCTCCAGAAGCCACTTGTTCTGTGCTCTTGCTTTGAGATATAATCACCTCCATTCAGCTCCTGAGAGTGGTATAGAACCTTTGAGTAGGAAAGGCCTCAAGGGTTATCTCTTGTAACTCCCTCACATTATAGATGATGCAACTGATGCACAGAAAGAATAAATGACTTGCCCAAGGTCACATGGTGAGTCACTGTCAATGCTGGACATCAGCATCCAATGTGCTGTTCCTTCCTCTCCAGAGTTATGCAATTGAAGCTTTTCTTTCTTTCTTTGGAGAGCCCCGGGGCGGGGGCGGGGGGAGAGAATCCCAAGCAGACTTGCCGTTGAGCGTGGAATCCGATGAAAGGCTCAATCCCAGGACCCCGAGATCATGACCTGAGCCGAAACCAAGAGTCAGACACTCAACCAACTGAGCCACCAAGGTGCCCCAAAGTTTTTTTTCTTCTTATTTTATATTTTATTTAATTAGAATGGTACAAAACCTGATTATTTATGAGCTAGAAAAAATGAAAGCAAGGTACTAGAGTGATTACTGTGTTATTAGTATTGTGAACATTTGTTCGGTAAGGGGGATGGTGAAAAATTGATATATCCCATTGGCTACAGTAACTGTATTTCTATAGAGTATAAAATGATGACATGACCAACTAATTAATAAAATGTAGGATTAGTCCTTAAATTGAAGTTGGGTTAGACTATATCAGTTTAAGATTCCTGAAAACATTTGAGACTCCATGATCCCGGACAGAGAGTAGAATGAGCATGAGTCCAGAGATATCAACTGACATTCCAATTCAAACATGACCAACTCTGCAACTTGAGATAAACCAGTTAGTCTTCCTGAGCTTCATTTTCTTTTTTCATGTAAAAATACGAATAATTCCCGTCTAAGCCTCAGGCCCATAAGGAAAGTACAAGATTGTGTATTTAGCAATAGTTTATATTCCATATTATTAGTATTACTACTAGGCTGTAATTACAAAAATCCCAGGTACGATATATGTGTATGTATGCATGTCTGGATGGATGGATTCATATATATTTCTGCTTTATCTTTCTGTGCCTAGTTTGGTTCAGCTGCACTGTCTCATAATGGCTGCACTCTTCTAGGGTTTACCATACCTGCCCCCATTTTAGCTCCTATGAACTGCCATCTCCCTCCCCTTCCTCCTGCGTGCATCTGCCAAGGTTCCCACACCTGACCTTCATGCCACTGGTCCTCCCAAGCCTGTGGATGTTAAGGCTTACTGTTCTGTTTCTCAGTATTCTATTTTGTGATTTCAGTTTCAAGTTACATTTTAAAATAAAATTAATTTTCCTTTTGTTTTTGTTTATTTTTCCCAGACCTCCCAGAATTTCTTGTAGAAAATACATGTGTAATTTTCCCTTCTAAATTTAAGTGCCAATCCTAGATAATAAGCCTGTGAATTAGAAGTCTTTGAACTGAGGATGTATGTGGTCATTTTATTGAGTCTTTAATTTATAGATGGGGCAGGAATAATCTGCTATAATCCTCTGGGTGTATACAATGTCTAGCATAAGCTAGGATTTCAAGATTTGATGAAGGGACATTTTTATGCTGATGTATTATCATTAGAAGTAAATGAAAAAACTGGCATGCTTAAAAAAGGGGCAAGTTTTTCAAATTGCTACCTGAAAAGTGGTGACAAAGAATCAATCTGGAGATGGGCAGGAGTGGGGAAGCATAGTGAATAAATAAATTATTAGTTCTAGCAATAATATCATAACAAAAATTACCTTTTCCATGTGGAATGTGCTTTTGTATTTTCAAAGCCCTTTTATTTGTTGTATCTCATCTTATCCTCTCAGAACACTGCTAGAAAGACAAATCAGTGATGTATTTTTCTCATTTTACAAACAAGTATCTAAAGTTAGGCAAGGTTAAATATTTTGCTTGAGGTCCCCTGTATAGAGGGACTGGAGAAGTCCAGACTATTAATTGAGGACTTTCCCTGAAACATAAATTTTATTCCCCAGAAGTGAATTTCCATTGTTTTGTTACTCTTTGGTGTTCTCAGAGCACCCTATTTTTAAATTATCGAATAATTTTTAGGATTTCATGAGTCAGAAATTGTATCTTCATTTACTCAGTCTACCAACAATACCTAGTGTGCATACAGACCTCTTAGCAGCTTGCAAAACCCTAGGAACCCCTCCTCGCCACAAAAACCTGAGAACCACTACATTTACATGGTTTGCAAAGTGGCCTTTTGAAAGGAGCCTCCTGTCTCAATTAGGAGATCTGAATCAGAAAGGGAGTCATTATTTCACATAACAGGAAGTCCAGAGGTGGAGCAGGCTTCAAGACTGGGTGACTTGGCACGAAGGCTTGCATCTTCCTGGTGCAGGGGCCAACTGGCTGCAGCAGCACCAGGCATGGGAACCAGAGAAGAAAAAAACATCTCTCCATGAGGGGAGAGGAAACTTTTCCAGGAGCCCAGGACAGACACCACCAGCCTGTATGGAGTTCAGGTCATTCCTGAGGCTAAGCACTGGCAAGGGGAATAGTATCTCCCTCATGTCAGTGAGGCCCAGCCTGGAGCTGTGGGTAAGGTCAGCTTCCTAGAGGCACAAGGCTACATGCAGAGATGAACAGAGAACAAAATCAGTCTTCTGTTAGGAGGAGGGTGGAATACTGCTGAGTCGGGAAACAACAGTGGTCACTAGAGGCTAATACATGGGCATATCTTCAGTGCAGGAATGGGACCCACAAAAAAGAATGCTTCAGTGGAAGTCCTAAAGTTGGATGATAGCACTGGCTTTATAAATTTCTTTAAAATTGAAGCCAATGCCTAACATTTTAGAGTGATGATACAATTCATACATTTCAATGGTCTATTAATTTGAATGACAGAAAATGATCATTTGTAAAGGATGCAAAATTACAATAACAGCATATTATTTTTAGTAAATTCATTTACAAAGTTCATTAATCAATTTAACAGTCACTGAGCAAGTGCTACAGGCTGGGTAGTATTCTAGACAGTGAGTATACCAACATAAATTCATTAAAGTGTGTGTGTTGGGGGTAAAGGGGTGAGGACAGACATGTAAATTATTGTATGCAATATTTTTCTTTCTATGCTATACAAAGCAGAATGGGAGGATGGTCCAACACATGAGATCAGGGTTAACAAATGGCTATGTACATATATACTGAGAAATCATAAAATTAGGTACAAGATCTAAACATATGCATACTTCCAGCTTAGCAGCAGTAGAGTGGAGACTAATGTTCACTCTGTTAAGTAGAAGTGACTTAACACCCTAAGTATTATAGACGTTACATGCCAGCAGAAAAATGGAATTGCATGAAGACCTACATAGGTAGTAGGGTTAGTTTCCCAAGGGCAGCTCTAACCAGACCTGACAGCCAACTACAATGTATGTCTGTTGAAGATATGACAGACAACTCTCTGTCCAGAATATTCTGGTCATTAAAAATGGAAGTCAAAACTTAAATAGTTAAAAATAAATAATAAACATGATCCCTTGTGTTAAGTACTTAGCCACTTTTCAAATATAATCTTATTTAATCATCAGAAAGCCCCTGAGGTAGGTATTATTATTATTATTATTATTATTGACCATTTCACAGATGAGGAAACTGGAACTCAGAGGAGGTTAAGCAATTTGACCCAGGTATATAAATAATAAATGAAAGAATTGAGCTCAGACTCTTTTGTCTTCAAAGCCTGTACTTTTTAATGTTTCAACCACTGTTTTTTAAAATGTGGTCCATGGTCTATATACAGCAAAATCACCTGGGATGCTTGCTAAAAATGCAAATTCTTTAGCTCCATCCAGGCGTACTGAATCAGTGCCTTTCAGATGGAGTCAAGAATTGTGCATTTCATTGCATTTTTTTTCCTACTGCCTATTAACACATTCCTAAGCTACTCTGCCCTCTGGCATTTAAGACATCATTATGGGGGAAAGGTGAAAATCTTACTAATAAGTGCACATGAACAAAGACCTTCTGGAGGTTATTCCATCTAGAAGCCTTCATTGAATAGATAGGAAAACCCACTGACTAGAAAGTGTAAGGTCTAAGCTTTATACAACAATCTCAAAATTATACCATGGGTGGGGCACCTGCTGATAGCTGAGAATTCTGGAGTTTTTCCCCTCCTTCCTGACTCCAGTTTACTCTAGGACTTTAAAGAGGTCACTTTTTTTTTAAATTTTATTTATTTGAGAGAGAGAGAATGAGAGACAGAGAGCACGAGAGGGAAGAGGGCAGAGGGAGAAGCAGACTCCCTGCTGAGCAGGGAGCCCGATGCGGGACTCGATCCCGGATTCCAGGATCATGACCTGAGCCAAAGGCAGTCGCTTAACCAACTGAGCCACGCAGGTGCCCCAGAGAGGTCACTTTTTATCTCTGGGCATTAGTTTCTTTACTGTTAGCTTCTGGTGAGCTGACGTGCCCTTCACAAGGATGATCTCAAGATCCACTCAGGAAAGCAACTCAACCAAATGCTCTGGGGATTTCTAGCTCTGAGCAAAGAAACATTTATCAAGGCAAGGTAACATAATATCACTTCTCATTTCTCTGTTTCAGTGTCCTTGAAAACAATTTCTTATCATTTCCCACCATCCTTAAATTCTTTCAGGAGCAAAACTGAATGTAACACATAAAGAAATGTCCCTCTTAATTTCGCTTAGGTATGGCTGCAAAAAGCAGCAAGTTCAATAACGTTTCCCAAATTATTTGAAGTCATAGAGGAGAAGGGACCTTAATACATTTATTTTAAATCTCTTTGATTTTTATAGGTGATAAAACCAGGCAGTAAATGGCAGAGGCAGGACCTAGTGAAATACTTCTGTGTTACTCTACTACATCTGATAAATGCTTATGCCTCCTCGTCTCTGCTTCTTCAGGACAGTGATAGTGTTATTATAGCTGCTGCATGTTTTCTACATCAGCAATCTTAGCCCATGGCCCTGTGGCAGGGCAGAGCAGTGGTTCTCAAAGTTTGGGACCTCCTACCCTTGTAACCTACAAGAAGATTTAGTTGATTTGGGGTAATGTTGAATCACATTTTTTTTCCACTGAAAAAGAGTCCCATTAACAATTTAAAAAATATTTTTACTTATTTCAAAGAAAAAGTCTCAGGATGGTGTTAATATAACTTTAGAATCTCTGTGACTTGATAATCTCTGTTTTTAAATTAAGTGTGGGCAGTTTTGTTTCATTTTATTCTATTTATATGCCTTCTCTTTATGCTGAGAGATATAAGCTTTCCAAATATGATGGTGATATGAATTTTTCTTTTAAAATCATTCAATTTAAAGAAAAATATTAAGCAAATAATAGTATAGGTGATATGATAAAAATTCATGAAAATAGTATGAGAATGATTAGAGTAAAGGAAACACTGATAAAATGGTTCAAAACACAGACTTGGCGTCAAATGCACTTGGGTTTTCCGTCCAACTTCTAGATGTATAAGATTTGTAGTAGCTTATACATTCTTTCAGTAATTCACTTTTACCATTGGCAAAATGGAAATATAGTATTGCCTACCCATAGTTTGTCGTGAGGATTAATAAGATGATCAATGTCAAGCTCTTACCATAGTGCTTAGCATATAGTCAGGGCAACAAGCACTACCTGCGGCTTTATCGACAGTGGCAGCACCAACATTGCCTTGGCTGAGGAATGCTGATGTATTTCACCCTCTACAATCACAGATCATAAAATCTAGGGAATGCAAAAAAATCTCTAAAGTTTATATAATCTAACCTTCCCCAGACCTTACCACTCGAAGTTTAAATTTTCTCTAAAGGAGTTTTTCACCTTTATGGTTTTAACCTTTATGGTTTATGACATTTAATAATCATTTATAAATGATTTCACTAATCTGAAACTAAAATTGGGCACACATTTTAATACAAGCAATATTCTGACTTTGTCACCGATAGAAATCATACTTACAAATTACATTACTTGAAATAGTAATATTCTTTTTTCCTTTTTTTAATTATGTTATGTTAGTCACCATACAGTACATCATTAGTTTTTGATGTGGTGTTCCATGATTCATTGTTTGTGTATAACACCCAGTGCTCCATGCAATACATGCCTTCCTTAATATCCAACACCAGGCTAACCCATCCCCCCACTCCCCTCCCCTCTGAAACCCTCAGTTTGTTTCCCGGAGTCCATGGTCTCTCATGGCTCATCTCCCCTCTGATTCCCCCCCCCCCGTCATTTTTCCCTTCCTTCTCCTAATGTCCTCCATGCTATTCCTTATGTTCCACAAATAAGTGAAACCATATGATAATTGACTTTCTCTGCTTGACTTATTTCACTTAGCATAATCCCCTACAGTTCCACCCATGTCGATGCAAATGATGGGTATACATCCTTTCTGATGGCTGAGTAATATTCCATTGTAAATATGAACCATATCTTCTTTATCCATTCATCTCTTGAAGGGTATATCGGCTCCTTCCACAGTTTGGCTATTGTGGACATTGCTGTTATGAATACTGGGGTGCATGTGCCCCTTCTTTTCACTACATCTATATATTTGGGGTAAATACCCAGTAGTGCAATTGCTGGGTCATAGGGTAGCTCTATTTTTAACTTTTTGAAGAACCTCCATACTGATTTCTAAAGTGGCTGTACCAACTTGCATTCCCACCAACAGTGTAGGAGGGTTCCCCTTTCTTCACATCCTCTCCATCCTTTGTTGTTTCCTGCCTTGTTAATTTTTGCCATCCTAACTGGTGTAAAGTGGTATCTCAATGTGGTTTTGATTTGAATTTCCCTGATGGCTAATGATGATGAGAACATTTTTTCATGTGTCTGTTAGCCATTCGTATGTCTTCTTTGGAGAAGTGTCTGTTCATGTCTTCTGCCCATTTTTTGACTTGATTATTATTTTTTTTTCAATAAATGGAGCTGGGAAAATTGTACAGCTATATACAGAAGAATGAAACTAGACCATTATCTTACACCATACACAAAGATAAACTGTAAATGGATGAAAGACCTCAATGTGAGACAGGAATCCATCAAAATACAAGAGGAGAACATAGGCAGTAAGCTTTTCGACATCGGCCACAGCAACTTCTTTCAAGACATGTCTCCAAATGCAAGGAAACAAAAGCGAAAATGAACTTTTGGGACTTCAACAAGTTAAAGAGCTTCTGCACAGCAAAGGAAACAGTCAACAAAACAAAGAGGCAACCCATGAAATGGGAGAAGATATTTGCAAATGACACTACAGATAAAGGGTTGATATCCAAGATCTATAAAGAACTTTTCAAACTCAACACCCAAAAAGAAATATTAATATTCTTTGCTATTTAGAAATTATGGTAGCTATTTGAGGGGCTGAACTATTTATTAGCATATTAAGGAAGAACAAATGTATTACTTGCTTCCAGTTTAATGCTCTCTGTACCACAAAGGGTCAGAGAAGAAGATTATGGGAACAGCAGGCAGACAGGGCAAGATAAAGGAATGGGACTGTGAGAGTCAAGGAAGAATGAATTAATAATTTTACATTTAACGAAGTGTTTCCATAGAATCTCTTTCTGTTCCAAACAATAACAACAACAACACAACCTGTGTAATATTATCAATACTTTCTTGATGAACAAACACAAGAGACCACAGAATGATTTGTTCAAATTCACAGAAACAGAAGAACAGAGTCAAGATTTGAGCTCCAGAAGGCTGGTAAGAGGCTGCTTCCAGCCTTGTCCTTGCCCCTCCCCTGACAGAGTGGGTGGCACAATCTTCCTAAAGGAAAGATCTGATTATTCCACGTTCAGATTCGATATCTTTCAGAGCCTTTGGGATAAAGTGCAGGACTCAGAGATCCATTTTGATCTGGCTACTACTTATTCCTGCTATGCTAGAGCCAGTTCTTACTGGCCTTTGGAAAATGATTGTTAAAGATGCAGGAATTTTGCAAGTCCATTGAGAAACTGTTGGTAGCTTGAATTTGGCCATGGTGGGAATATTTACACCGTAGAAATTGGCAAAAGTTACATATGAGGGTTTGTTTTTTCTTTTTTTTAACAGATTTACCAACATACCAGTGCTCCATATCACACATCATTTGACCACACCCTATCTCTTCTTTTCAACCACGCTGAACTACTTTCTGTTCCCCAATCAGTCATGATTCTTTTGCCTAGAACTCAATTTTCCTTCTCCTCTTTCCTTGACTCTACTTTCAGGAATCTTTCAAGTTTCAATTTTTGTCCTGCTTTCTTTCTGACATTCATTGCCCTCTGACCTTCATCCTACAAGTCTGGGTGAGATGTTCCACCTATGCCATCCCAAAGCACACCATGCTTTCCACCCCTGAGGCAGTACTGTAATTGCTCTATTACTGGCCAGACTGTGTCACTTGACTACAGTTTCTTAGGTGCAGGAACTCCATCTTATAATTTGTTTTAATCCTATTCCCTACCATGTGTCTAACATCTAGCAAAGGCCCAATGTTTGCTAAATGACTATAGTTAAGAAGGTCTCAGGGGACAAGATGCTTGAAAAATAGAACTTTTAACTTATTTATATTTAGAGGTGGGAATAAGGAATTGGGAAAATCATTATTAAACCAGAAAAGAACTTCAGGGGAAAAAAGGACAAAACCAGTGTCTTAAGAGACAGGTTTGTCAGTTTATTTCAGGTTCTAGCCCTGAAATGACAAACACTTATCCAGATACACCACTACCTATTACCAAGGGCATGAGAAGCTTCCATGTTTGCTCTCTGTACCCTTTTCTGCTGAGCCCAGGAGACCCCTCAATGCCCGGGCACTGGCATCAATTAAAGCTGGCATTTAAATTGAAACTCATTTGCCAATCTGGAGAAGGTCCTGAGACATAATGACTACTGCCTTCCTCCTGAAACCTTTCTGCCCTACTTTCAAGTGTCTCACCAGCTTGCTCCCTTTTGGTGTCAAGTTTGAAACTGGGTGAAGAGGAGAAGGAAGAGGAAGTGCGGAATCGTGTGGGAGGGAGAAATTTAAGCAGAGGCAGTTGGGGAGGGCCACCTGTAACCTGCTCTCACATTCCACCTCCTCCCCTTTCCTTCTTTCCTTGAGGTTCTTCTTTCTCCTCACTAATTCTCTCTGTGATTGTTCTCTCACCTGCCTGTGTCCTTCTGAGTGTTGGCTCTTTGTTAACCTACACTTTTCACTCTGTAGCAGCTTCTCCTTTCATGTGTGTGTGTTTATGTGTGTGTGTGTTTTAAGTAGGCTTCATGCCCAGCATGGAGCCTAACATGGGACTTGAACCCATGACCCGGAGATCAGAGCACATTTAACCAACAGAGCCACCCAAACACCCCTCTATGTCATTTTCTGATATCCCTAGCTCCTTTTCTCCTCGGCCATCCTCCTTCCTTTTCAACTTCTCTTTTTGTCCTACATTTCCTCCTGCCTTTTAACAGGTTCCATGAACATTCTGGGTACTTTTGGTTTCTTCTTTCATTTTCATCTCTCTCCTTCTCAGCTAGATTATAAAAGAATTATCTTTATCTTGAACATTACTCTCCTCCTCTTCCCCTGGCCCTACTTCTACTTTATCTTTCAATTTCACCTTCTGTATCCCTGACTTCCTGACATCAATCCCCTCCTAGCCCTCAATTTCCAAAAGAATGGGAAAAAATTTCTTTAGAGCACTGCTTTTTTTCTAATAGAGGTTTCAGTTAAATATCAAAATATTTTATTTAATCTCAAGGCAATAGATTAAAAAAACCATTGCATCACATACACAGTAATGTAACCTTGCAGATTATTTTCTAGCTGGCTTTATAAATCTTACATATCTTCTAAATCAGTAATTTCATCACACATAGTTTTCTTTAAATTAAAACCTAACAGCAATGGCCAAGAAAATTAATCCTGTCATTTCTTGAGTGCCTACTATTGCTCAATATATTACTCAAGTTCTAAAGCCTTTGCTTTTCCTCTCTAGACCTACACCTAATCTGATTTCTAAAGATATTTCATGGGAAAAAATTTTTCTAAATGAGCACAGGCTAATTAGAGCATTTCACATTTGTATTGTCCTGCTAATAAACACTGAATGCCTGTACGTTGTCCTGGGTAGAAAAATTTGGCATGGCCTCCTAGATGCCTTTGGAGTAGCTGCCTTAATGAATATGCCTTATCTCTCATTAGCTTATAAATATAAAAAAATGCAATGCGGTTTCTTAAAAAATGAGACACAAGAATTCTGAGTTAAAGCCCAAGTGTCACTGCTAGGAAGAGGCAGCCAGTCACAAGCAAGGCGTCCTGTAGAGGGTGGGGAACTTTGGTTAACCTTGTTTTTAGTAGGAACGTATCAGTGTTTCCTGAAAATGTCATTCCAGTGACTGACCAAATGCAAAAAGCTTACAGCAACAAACAAAACAAAAGACATTCAGCAAGTCTCTTAAGAAAAGCCCCAAGTATCAGACCAAAAAAAGTCAATCCTACAGAGAACTCTCTTATTTCTACCAAAAACCGAGTGTCAATTATAGAAGAGCAATTAGGGAACATTAAATTCAAATTCACCACTTCACCCGCAGACAGTTCGGTTATAATTATGAATATGAGCTTTAGAGACACACAGAGCTGGCTTAAGCTGTCACTCTGAAACTCACTAGCTGTGCTCTAAGCTAACAATATCACTGGCACTGAGAAGCTATGAGCATTAAATAGATGAAGCTCATAAAATTATGGCAACATAAGAAACCTTCATTCAACATTAATTATGAATTTCAGAGAAGGAAAGAGGACTTCCTGATGTCACACAATTGGCCGAGAACAGGGTTAAGACCAGACCACCAACAAATTGTTTTTTATGCCAATCTTCTTTTGACTGGGATTATCAAACTATGGCCCGTGGGTCAAATCTGCACTGCTGCCTGGTTTTGTATATAAAGTTTTATTGGAACACAGCCACACTCATTCATTTAGGTATTGCTGGTGGTTGCTTTAGTGTCAAGATGGCAGAGTTGAGTGGTTGCAATCAGCAAAGCCAAAAATATTTACTTAAAATCCTTTACAAAAAGTTTGGCAAGACTTGTGCCCATGTCTAAACTTCAAGTCTAGATCCCTTGGGGAGATGGAGTAAGCTTCACTATAATTCTTCCTGTGCCCTTGGGGGTTTTACTCAAAAAGGCAAAGATTTTTTGGTGAAATCTGACCTTACCAGGTCTTAGTTTTTATTGTTTAAAACACAAACAAAACAACTTATATAACCAGAGCGTAATCCTTTCCTATAATGAATAGACTTCAGATTCAGAAAGATGTTCAGAATCAAAATCTTTGTTCACCCTGGCTTTCTAGTTCAACTCAAATCTCCAATCTCTACTCCATTTTCTTTCCACCAACCTGAGAATCTCCAAGTGCATATAAAACTGCTTAGGCACCCCTCTGACCGCCATGCAACTATGTTTTCTTCATCAGGGTCAAGCAATGTTGGTGCTAAATCTGTCCTTAGGCCCTTCTTTACATAGATGAAGGAATTGATGTCCAGGTAGGGAGAGTCTCCTGGCCATAGATCCCAAGCACAGTGGTTTTTTTGTTGTTGTTAAACTAAAACTGCCCGCACGATTTACTTTATGTCGTTCAACTGTTTAGAATTCTATGGTGGCAGGTAAGATCACAAATTTAGAATTTTAAAATAAGAATTGTATCCTTGATTAATTACTTTTTAAACTGCCTTGCTGAAAGGAAGAAAATCAGTGCACACCAGCCAGGGATGAAAACCTTATCCCAGTTCCTCAAAATACCAAAGTTACAGACTAACCTTCATGCAGTTATAACCTAAATACTCTGAGATCACCTTTTTGCCAAAAGATGCACCCATAGGAAAAGGAGACCCACAACACTTAGAAAGGGAGGGGAAGGTGGACTAGGACATAGGCCAGAAGAGCAAAATCCAAAGAACTGCTTGTAAAGGGTGCTAACAGTATATATTTAGAAGGAGTTGTGGATTTATTTGGTAAAAAAATGATGATCTACAAATGGTTACATTATTTATCAAGGATGTCTTTAGCTGAGACTTTAAACTCCAGCCCCTCAGCCACATCCACTGCCATTACTGACGTAAGGCTCTGTCATATTCTACAAGGCTGAGGGGCCAGAGTCCACAGTTTGTGTATATACAACATTTTTACATCTCCACGTCCAGTATAAATTTTATACTGACAGTGTAATTGTTCACCATCCCTGTAAGAGATCATTGAAGGAGATGGGCATTGTGAGAAGTAAGGGAAAAAACGCCTCTGGTGCTATTAGCTTTGTGGTTTTCCTGGTCAATACCACAAGTCCTGAGCTTATTTGTTCTGTTACCAAAACTTTATTCATAGCACCTTGAGGTCTGCTGTATAAGCCACAGCATAACAGCTTTTCTCTCCAGATTAAAGTTAAAATTGCCTTAGGTGGTAAAAATCTTAGAGCTTTCCTTTTAAGTAACTAAATTTGTTTGCAAATCTTATTGTTCCATTTATAAAACATTTTAAATTAACCAAATTTTAAAAATCATTTTTAAGTGGCCTCTGAAAAATATTTGTTATCTTTTTAAAGCTTAGGTAATTAAATACTCTAAAACTTTTAAAACTATGTTTATAAATTTAATTTCCCTTTGAAGTATTTTAATTGGTAGATTTAACAAATAAGTACTTTTTCAGTACTAATGAATTTTTATAAATGTAGTAAAATTGACAAATTTAATTATGTTGCAATAGTGAGAATGACATAGGAAGATCTCAACCTGAAAATGTGTGTATATCAATTACTCAACCATTTTAAATGTATAATGTATATAACTTATTTGAATTAATTAAATTTCCGTGTGTATTATAAATATGTGAAATTACAAATATGCCCAGCCCCCTTCTTTCGAGATACAGCTGACATACCCTAAATATTTAAAATGTACAATTTCATAATTTTAGACATAGGTATACATATGTGACACCATCACCACAATCAACATGATGAACATTTCCATCCCTCCCCAAATTTTCTCATGCTTCTTTATAAAGAACTCTCAAAACTCAATAATAAGAACAGAATTCCAAGCCAAATTGAAAAATGGGCAAAGATTTAAATAGACCTTTGGCCAGAAATAAACAAATAGCACATAAACACATGAAAAGATGCTTGACGTTATTAGCAACAAGGGAAATGAAAAGTACAACCACAATTAGATATTATTACACACCTAATAGAATGGCTATAATTTAAAAGACTGACCATCCTGAGTGTTGGAGAAGCTATGAAGGGATTAGAACTCTCATACACAGCTAGTAGCATTGCAGAATGCAAAAACCACTTTGGAAAAATAATTTGGGAGTTCCTTTAAAAAGTTAAGCATACATCTACTATTCATTCTAGCCATTCTGCTCTTAGGTACTTACTCAAGAGAAATGAAAGCATATTTTTATATAAAGACTTGTACCAGAATTCTTAAATCACTTTTATCATAATGGCCAAATCCTGGAATCAATTCAAATGTCCATCAACAGGTGACCAAATAAACATATAGTGTTATATCCATACAACAAAATACTACTCAATAATAAAAAGAAATGATCTATTCACACATTCACAATATGGGTGAGTCTCAAAATATCATGCTGAAGCAAAGAAATTAAACAAAAGATTAAATACTGCATGATCTTATGTAAAGCTAAAGAAAATGCAAATTACTACATGGTGATGGAAAGTAGAACAGTACTCAGGTGAGGGAGATGGAAGTGGGAGAGAAGATTTGAAAAGGGCTTAAAGAAAAGTTTGAGTTAGGGAAATGTTCATTGTTTTGATTGTCATGAAGGTTTCAAGGCTGTATGCTTATGTCAAATGTATCAGGTTGTCCACTCTAAATATGTGCAGTTTATTCTCTGTCAATTATTACTCCAATCAAGTTATTAAAATTTTTTAAATGACCTAGTACTATTTAAAAAAAAAACTTGGGCGGAGCAAGATGGCGGAGGAGTAGGAGACCTGGATTTCGTCTGGTCCCAGGAATTCAGCTGGATAGGGATCAAACCATTCTGAACACCTACAAACTCAACAGGAGATCAAAGAAAAGAATGGCAACAACTCTCTGAACAGAAAAGCGACCACTTTCTGGAAGGTAGTACATGTGGAGAAGTGAATCCAAGGCGATATTCAGGAGGATAGACGGTGGGGAAGGGGGCCTCCGTCGGCCGCTTCTGGCAAGTGATAGAGCTGCGGAGCACAAAATAGGAACTTTTAGAAGTCTGCTCCACTGAGGGACGTCACTCCAGTGGCTAAGCAGGGGGGGGGGTGGGGGGGGTGGAACCCTCACGGGACAGTGTGATCTCAGGACCCTCGGGGTCACAGAAAGACCGGGGGTGCCTGAGTGCAGCAGAGCTCCCAGGTAACGGAGCAGGGAAGCCAGCTGCAGAGGCGGAGCCCAGGCGCGGGCTCTCAGCTCGGGGTTGCCATAAACCGTGATCCGCGGCACAGTCGGGCCACTGCTCCTCCAGCAGGGACCCAACAAGTGGCAGATCTGGGGAGACTGCCCTTCCTCCCCCGGGAGGAGCAGCACGGGAGCGCACCACAGGGATCTGCTGGTTTGGAGACTCCACACGGAGTTGGGTGCCAGAGATAGAAACGCTCGGTCACAGTCCAGGTGAGCACGGAGGGCGGCCAGAGACTGGGGAGATGGGAGTGATTGACTGCTTTTCTCTGGGGGCACACTGAGGAGTGGGGCCCCGAGTTCTCAGCTCCTCCAGGGTGGAGATTGGGAGGCCGCCATTTTCACTCTTGTCATCCAAAGCTGTACGGAAAGCTTGCAGGGAACAAAAGCTCCCAAGAGCAAACCCTAGCAGATCACTTAGCCCAGACCCGGCAAGGGCGGGGCAATTCCACCTCCAGCAAAGACATTTGGGAACCACAGCAACAGGCCCCTCCCCCAGAAGATCAGTGAGAACAGCCAACCAAGACCAAGTTTACTGATCAATGAGAATGGCAGAACTCCAGCACTAGGGGAATAATGCACATAGAATCCGTGGCTTTTTTACCATGATTCTTTAGTCTTTCAAAGTTAATTTTTTTTTTTGAATTTTCTTTTTCCCCTTTTCAACCAACATCTTATCAATCCCTTTTTAAAAAAACATTTTTATTTTTCATTTTTAGAGTCATATTCTATCCCTTCATAGTAGTTACCCTTATTTTTGGCATATATATGTAAGCTGTTCTCTCTTTAAAATTTTGAGATACAGTTTCTTCTAACAGATCAAAATATACCCTAAATCTCTAGTGTATGGCTTTGTTCTAGTCTCCTGCCTGATCACATTCTCTCCCCCTCCCTTTTTTTTAAATCCTCTTCTTTCTTTTTTTAAACAACTTCTTATCAATGCCTTTTATAAAATTTTTTATAATTTTCATCTTTACAGTCACATTCCATCCCTTCATCGTATCAACCCTTATTTTTGTATATATATAAGTTTTTCTTTCTTTAAAATTTTGGGAGGCACTTTCTTCTAACAGACCAAAATACACCCAAAATCTAGTGTGTGGCACTGATCTATGCACCAGCCTGATCATATTTGATCATATTCTTTTTTGTTTGTTTGTTTTGTTTTGTTTTTTGTTTGTTTTTCTTTTTCTTTTTTTTTCTTTTTCTTTCCCTTTCTTTTCCCCCAGCTTCAGGTCTTTTCTGATTTGTTTAGAGTATATTTTCTGGGGACGTTGTTACCCTGTTAGCATTTTGTTCTCTCATTCACCTATTCTCCTTTGGACAAAATGACAAGACTGAAAAAATCACTTCAACAAAAAGAACAAGAGGTAGTACCGACTGCCAGGGACCTACTCAATATGGACATTAGTACGATATCGGATCTAGAGTTCAGAATCATGACGTTAAAGATACTAGCTGGGCTTGAAAAAAGCATGGAAGTTATTAGAGAAACCCTTTCTGGAGAAATAAAAGAACTAAAATCTAACCAAGTCGAAATCAAAAAGGCTATTAATGAGGTGCATCAAAAATGGGGGCGCTAACTGCTAGGATAAATGAGGCAGAAGACAGAATCAGTGATATAGAAGACCAAATGATGGAAAATAAAGAAGCTGAGAAAAAGAGAGGTAAACAACTACTGGATCACGAGGGCAGAATTCGAGAGATAAGCGATACCATAAGACGAAACAACATTAGAATAATTGGGATCCCAGAAGAAGAAGAAAGAGAGGGCAGAGGTATACTGGAGCAAATTATACCAGAGAACTTCCCAAATTTGGGGAAGGAAACAGGCATCAAAATCCAGGAGGCACAGAGAACCCCTCTCAAAATCAATAAAAATAGGTCAACACCCCGACATCTACTAGTAAAACTTACAAGTCTCAGAGACAAAGAGAAAATCCTGAAAGCAGCTCGGGAGAAGAGATGTGTAACCTACAATGGTAGAAACATTAGATTGGCAACAGACCTATCCACAGAGACCTGGCAGGCCAGAAAGGACTGGCATGATGTATTCAGAGCATTAAATGAGAAAAATATGCAGCCAAGAATACTCTATCCAGCTAGGCTGTCATTGAAAATAGATAAAAAGCTTCCAGGACAAACAAAAACTAAAGGAATTTGCAAACACGAAACCAGCCCTACAAGAAATATTGAAAGGGGTCCTCTAAGCAAAGAGAGAGCTTAAAAACAACATAGACCAGAAAGGAACACAGACAATATACAATAACAGTCACCTTACAGGCAATACAATGGCACTAAATTCATATCTTTCAATAGTTACTCTGAACGTAAATGGGCTAAATGCCCCAATCAAAAGGCACTGGCTATCAGATTGGATTAAAAAACAAGACCCATCGATATGCTGTCTGCAAGAGACTCATTTTAGACCCAAAGACACCCCCAGATTGAAAGTGAGGTGGTGAAAAACCATTTACCATGCTAATGGACATCAAAAGAAAGCTGGGGTGGCAATCCTTATATCAGAAAAATTAGATTTTAAACCAAAGACTGTAATAAGAGATGAGGAAGGACACTATATCCTACTTAAAGGGTCTATCCAAAAAGAAGATCTAACAATTGTAAATATCTATGCCCCTAACATGGGAGCAGCCAATTATATAAGGCAATTAATAACAAAAGCAAAGAAACACATCGACAACAATACAATAATAGTGGGGGACTTTAACACCCCCCTCACTGAAATGGACAGATCGTCTAAGCAAAAGATCAACAAGGAAATAAAGACTTTAAATGACACACTGGACCAAATGGAGTTCACAGACATATTCAGAACATTCCACCCCAAAGCAACGGAATACACATTCTTCTCTAGTGCCCATGGAACATTCTCCAGAATCGATCACATCCTAGGTCATAAATCAGGTCTCAACCGGTACCAAAAGATTGGGATCATTCCCTGCCTATTTTCAGACCACAATGCTTTGAAACTAGAACTCAATCCCAAGAGGAAAGTCGGAAAGAACTCAAATACATGGAGGCTAAAGAGCATCCTACTGAAGAATGAATGGGTCAACCAGGAAATTAAAGAAGAATTAAAAAAATTCATGGAAACCAATGAAAATGAAAACACAACTGTTCAAAATCTTTGGGATGCAGCAAAGGCAGTCCTAAGAGGAAAGTATATAGCAATACAAGCCTTTCTCAAGAAACAAGAAAGGTCTCAAGTACACAACCTAACCCTACACCTAAAGGAGCTGGAGGAAGAACAGCAAATAAAGCCTAAACCCAGCAGGAGAAGAGAAATAATAAAGATCAGAGCAGAAATCAATGAAATAGAAACCAAAAGAACAGTAGAACAGATCAACGAAACTAGGAGCTGGTTCTTCGAAAGAATTAACAAGATTGATAAACCCCTGGCCAGACTTATCAAAAAGAGAAGAGAAATGACCCAAATCAACAAAATCATGAATGAAAGAGGAGAGATCACAACCAACACCAAAAAAATACAAACAATTATAAGAACATATTATGAGCAACTCTATGCCAGCAAATTAGATAACCTGGAAGAGATGGATGCATTCCTAGAGATGTATCAACTACCAAAACTGAACCAGGATGAAATAGAAAACCTGAACAGACCTATAACCACTAAGGAAATGGAAGCAGTCATCAAAAATCTCCCAACAAAAGCCCAGGGCCAGATGGCTTCCCAGGGGAATTCTACCAAACATTTCAAGAAGAATTAATACCTATTCTTCTGAAACTGTTCCAAAAAATAGAAACGGAAGGAAAACTTCCAAACTCATTTTATGAGGCCAGCATTACCTTGATCCCAAAACCAGACAAAGACGCCATCAAAAAGGAGAATTACAGACCAATATCCCTGATGAACATGGATGCAAAAATTCTCACCAAAATACTAGCCAATAGGATCCAACAGTACATTAAAAGGATTATTCACCATGACCAAGTGGGATTTATCCCTGGGCTGCAAGGTTGGTTCAACATCCGCAAATCAATCAATGTGATACAGTACATTACCAAAGGAAAGAACAAGAATCATATGATCCTCTCAATAGATGCAGAAAAAGCTTTTGACAAAGTACAGCATCCTTTCTTGATCAAAACTCTTCAGAGTATAGGGATAGAGGGTACATACCTCAATATCATAAAAGCCATCTATGAAAAACCTACAGCAAATATTATTCTCAATGGGGAAAAACTGAGAGCTTTCCCCCTAAGGTCAGGAACGCGGCAGGGATGTCCACTATCACCACTGCTATTCAACATAGTATTGGAAGTCCTAGCCACAGCAATCAGGCAACAAAAAGAAATCAAAGGCATCCAAATTGGCAAAGAAGAAGTCAAACTCTCACTCTTTGCAGATGATATGATACTTTATGTGGAAAACCCCAAAGACTCCACCCCAAAACTGCTAGAACTCATACAGGAATTCAGTCAAGTGGCAGGATATAAAATCAATGCACAGAAGTCAGTGGCATTCCTATACACCAACAACAAGACAGAAGAAAGAGCAATTAAGGAGTCGATCCCATTTACAATTGCACCCAAAACCATAAGATAACTAGGAATAAATCTAACCAAAGAGACAAAGGATCTGTACTCAGAAAACTATAAAATACTCATGAAAGAAATTGAGGAAGACACAAAGAAATGGAAAAACGTTCCATGCTCATGGATTGGAAGAACAAATATTGTGAAGATGTCAATGCTACCTAGAGCAATCTACACATCCAATGCAATCCCCATCAAAATACCATCCACTTTTTTCAAAGAAATGGAACAAATAATCCTAAAATTTGTATGGAACCAGAAAAGACCCCGCATAGCCAGAGGAATATTGAAAAAGAAAAGCAAAGCCGGTGGCATCACAATTCCGGACTTCAAGCTCTATTACAAAGCTGTCATCATCAAGACAGCATGGTACTGGCACAAAAACAGACACATAGATCAATGGAACAGAATAGAGAGCCCAGAAATGGACCCTCAACTCTATGGTCAACTAATCTTCGACAAAGCAGGAAAGAATGTCCAATGGAACAAAGACAGTCTCTTCAACAAATGGTGTTGGGAAAATTGGATAGACACATGCAGAAGAATGAAACTGGACCATTTCCTTACACCACACACAAAAATAGACTCCAAATGGTTGAAAGACCTCAATGTGAGACAGGAGTCCATCAAAATCCTAAAGGAGAACACAGGCAACAACCTCTTTGACCTCAACCGAAGCAACTTCTTCCTAGAAACATCGCCAAAGGCAAGGGAAGCAAGGGCAAAAATGAACTATTGGGACATCATCAAGATAAAAAGCTTTTGCAAAGCAAAGGAAACAGTTAACAAAACCAAAAGACAACCGACAGAATGGGAGAAGATATTTGCAAATGACATATCAGATAAAGGGCTAGTATCCAAAATCTATAAAGAACTCATCAAACTCAACACCCAAAGAACAAAGAATCCAATCAAGAAATGGGCAGAAGACATGAACAGACATTTTTCCAAAGAAGACATCCAAATGGCCAACAGACACATGAAAAAGTGCTCAATATCGCTCGGCATCAGGGAAATCCAAATCAAAACCTCAATGAGATACCACCTCACACCAGTCAGAACGGCTAAAATTAACAAGTCAGGAAACGACAGATGTTGGCGGGGATGCGGAGAAAGGGGAACCCTCCTACACTGTTGGTGGGAATGCAAGCTGGTGCAGCCACTCTGGAAAACTGTATGGAGGTTCCTCAAAAAGTTGAAAATAGAGCTACCATATGATCCAGCAATTGCACTACTGGGTATTTACCCCAAAGATACAAAAGTAGGGATCCGAAGGGGTATGTGCACCCCGATGTTTATAGCAGCAATGTCCACAATAGCCAAACTGTGGAAAGAGCCAAGATGTCCATCGACAGATGAATGGATAAAGAAGAGGTGGTATATATATACAATGGAATATTATGGAGCCATCAAAAGGAATGAGATCTTGCCATTTGCAACGACGTGGATGGAACTGGAGGGTATTATGTTGAGTGAAATAAGTCAAACAGAGAAAGACATGTATCATATGATCTCACTGATATGAGGAATTCTTAATCGCAGGAAACAAACTGAGTGTTGTTGGAGTGGGGGGTGGGGTGGGAGGGATGGGGTGACTGGGTGATAGACACTGGGGAGGGTATGTGCTCTGGTAAGCGCTGTGAATTGTGCAGGACTGTTGAATCTCAGATCTGTACCTCTGAAACAAATAATGCAATATATGTTAAGAAAAAAAAAAGAAGAAGAAGAAGAAGCGGGAGGGGAAGAATGAAGCGGGGGAAATCGGAGGGGTAGACAAACCATGAGAGACGATGGACTCTGAAAAACAAACAGGGTTCTAGAGGGGAGGGGGGTGGGAGGATGGGTTAGCCTGGTGGTGGGTGTTGAGGAGGGCACATTCTGCATGGAGCACTGGGTGTTGTGCACAAACAATGAATCATGGAACACTTCATCTAAAACTAATGTTGTAATGTATGGGGATTAACATAAGAATAAAAAAATTTAAAAAAAAAAGTACCTTCTATATGGCAATTCAAACCTATGAAGTAGGTATTAATGTTATTCTTCTATTAGAGATAAGGAAGGTAAAGCACAGAAAGGTTAAGAAATTTTCCCAGTCACTAATTAAAATTAATACAACCATCCTGCAAATTAGTTAGATGTTATACAACAAAAAAATTTTAAGTATTGGGTTGCCTGGGTGGCTCAGTCAGTTAAGCGTCTGCCTTTGGCTCAGGTCATGATCCCAGGGTGCTGGGATCAAGCCCCGAGTGGGGTTCAGTACTCAGTTAATATTTGAATGCAGCTGTAAAGACAGGTAATACCATTCTTGCCTTGAGGAAGATAAACACATAATCTGTAAATAAAAATGTGGTAAATGTGCTTGGAAGGAGCAATTAAAAAGGCATGTATTGAATGGAGCACTGGGTGTTATACACGAACAATGAATCATGGAACACTACATCAAAAACTAATGATGTAATGTATGGTGATTAACATAACATAATAAAATAAAATTTAAAAAAAAGTAATTTAAGAACATAGAATCCTGTTGTTTTTTTTAAAAGATTTTATTTATTTATTTGAGAGAAAGAGAGGAGAGTGCGAGCTGGGGAGGAGCAAGAGAGGGAAAGCAGACTCTGCACTGAGCACAGAGAGCCTCACACGGGGCTCTGAGAGGACCCTGAGATCATGACCTGAGCTGAAATCGAGAGTCAGAGGCTCAACTGACTGAACCACCCAGGCACCCCAAGAGAATCTTTTTAAAAATCAAAACAATGATTTATGTTATGAGATATTGTATCTCCATAAAATAGTTCAGAGTTTACAAACTGGAGGAACCTTAGCTCTGTTGCATTACACCTAAATCTCATTAAAATGAATCACATCCACAAAGCTTTTTCAGTACTACAGGAACAAAACTTAACTAAATCTGAGCTACTTGGCCAGGACCCTGCTCTTCAGGTTTGGCTAGTCTCCTTGACCCACTGGGGTTAGGTCCAGCTGACTCTCTGAACCCAGGAAGTCAGATTTAGATGTCCTGTTGACTCCTTACAGTTTAAGTTTCATAAAAAGAGCCTCACCCTCTGATCCACCCAAAGGAAAATCTGCAACCTTCTCCAAACTTCAAGACTCTTCCTTCCTCTCTTGAGACTCTTTGTTCCCCTGAGATTCCAAGGCTGGCTACTGCCATTCCCATTTCTCTTCTTTTACTCCGAGCCTGAATATAATCCCTGTTCATCAGAATGATCCTCCTTGGGGTTGGAGACTAGATTGTATTAATGCTGTACTAACAGAGCATGGCCTAGTTCAGACCCTAACCCAGAGATCAAGAGCAAGCAACACACAAGCTTGGAGGATGTGATGAAGGAATCCTAAATCTCTGCCTTCTCATGCCCACCCTCATGATGAATGGGGGCTGTATCTTAGTCCAGTTACCTTATCTATGTGTCTCCATTTTCTCAACCAGAAAATGGGTGTAATAATACTTACCTCATTAGGAACATGCCATTAAAATGTTTTTAGCACACAGGTGCCAAGTCCATAAACGTTAGCTACTATTATGTTAATGATGATCACCAAGAGAAGCTAGCTAATTCCCTATCAGCGCTAGTACAGAAATTTAACCAGACGGTTAACTACTGGCTGTTTTCACCTATTACTTTATCGTCACAATCCACAGCGTAGCAAATGGCACAGAGTTACACTTGACAAATACAGATAAATGAGTAAGAATAATGGATCTGGCAAATACCTTCCAGCTGCCCAGATTTTAGGCATCCCTGGGGAGCAGTGATCTCATACACACCTGGGTAAAGAGCCTAGGATTTCTGGGACAGGCATCCACATTTCCTAGCCACCTCCAGAACCAGTATCCAGGTGCACTTTCCTACGAGGGGCTGCCTCTTTTCCTAGATCTCTTTATAACACCAGGCAGAACTAAGATTTGCAGTGAAAATTGCAGCTTGGGGCAAACACTATGTGAGGTCAATCCCTTGGTTTGGGCAAAAACAGCTGGTGCTGTGAGTGTTGGAACCCTGGCACTCGAGACACATCCAGCCAGACCCTTGCTGGCAGATTAATGGATTGCCGTGATCAAGAAGCCACTCCCTGTAACAACCATCCGAGAAGTCCTGCAGCTTCTCTGCATAAGATGAACCTCATTAAACTCCATGAAGCAAGAGCCACACATTAAAGCAATCAAAATCTTAGTTTTGTACAGCAGGGAAGGGATTGTATATGGGTGGAGAAGTCAGCTTCCAAAGCTGCCCTCCCAGGCCACCTCCTCCTTCCCTAGTTCTCATCACTCCCATCTATCTCTCAGAATAATGAACTCAGTAGCACAAACTGGTCCCATTGTGCCTGGACTGAAAATCTTAGAAACCAGGTCTCTCACTGATATGAGGAATTCTTAATCGCAGGAAACAAACTGAGGGTTGCTGGAGTAGGGGGTGGGGTGGGAGGGATGGGGTGACTGGGTGATAGACACTGGGGAGGGTATGTACTCTGGTAAGTGCTGTGAATTGTGCAAGACTGTTAAATCTCAGATCTGTACCTCTGAAACAAATAATGCAATATATGTTAAGGGAAAAAAAGAAGAAGAAGAAGAAGGTAGCAGGAGGGGAAGAATGAAGCGGGGGAAATCGGAGGGGTAGACGAACCATGAGAGACGATGGACTCTGAAAAACAAACAGGGTTCTAGAGGGGAGGGGGGTGGGAGGATGGGTTAGCCTGGTGATGGGTATTGAGGAGGGCACATTCTGCATGGAGCACTGGGTGTTATGCACAAACAATGAATCATGGAACACTACATCTAAAACTAATGATGTAATGTATGGGGATTAACATAAGAATTAAAAAAAAAAAGAAACCAGGTCTCTGCTCTGATTCCCAAATGACAAGCAATGTCACCTCTTCAGCATTCCTAATTGCTTAATTTGACATACTGTTGTTTGTATCATGGAAACAGATTTTTATGGGTGCGAGTATCCTTAAAAAGCAATCTGGCTAGTCTCTTGAACTGTATAGAAAAGAATCACCTAAGCAGCTTATTCAAAATTCAAATTCCTCCAAACCCAGATATTCCAATTCAGTAGGGCTTAGATGGGGCCCAGGGATTTTTTTTTTCTTCCTTTCTTTCTTGCCTCCTCTTTTTAAACAAACTTCTCACAAGATTTTGATGCTCAGTCAGGGCTGAAAGTCACAAATCTTCCAAATTCTCCTAAGTTCCTGTCTAACTCTTGAATCCTCTTCATAGTATTCACAGCAAATGATCATCAAATCCATGTTGGAGAACTGTTAGTGATGGGAAGCCTGACTTCTAGAATAAAACCATCATTTTATGTAGTTACCTAACTCACTATAATTTTATTCTTTTATTCTAGTTTTTAACCCCCCTGGGACCTTGAAAAACAAATACAATCCCTCTTACACTCTCAAGTTCCTTTATTTGACACAACTCTTTGTATGAGGATTAAAGGATTATTTATGATTCAGTCTTTCCCAAATTGTATTTCAGAGGACAGCCTATTAGGATCTGTTTTATGAAAAGGTGGTCTGTGGTCAAAGAAGTTTGTTTTTTATCAAAAATATAGGCTATACTAGTGGTAACAAGTACACATTATACATGGCAGGGGCAAGATGGAGATGTCTCTCACACAGGCACTGGAAGGAATTTCTGCCCAGGTTGAAAGAATTGACTTTATAACTAAACTATCATCTCAGGTAGCTTCAGTACTGATATATTTATTAAAAGAATCTAGTAATTCCTTCTTGCTCACAATAGCCCAGTCCCATTTGAAACCTCACAGAAAACCAGGGAAAAGTGAGCATTCTTTATTTAATCCATCCCCAGTCATCAAGGGTCAGCCCCAGGTCACACCCCATCAAGAGGGTTTGTCAATTAGTCATCATCATGAGGGAAGGGCCGGATCTGTCTACTCCCACTATAATTCACTTAGTTCTCATCAATGGCAGAGGAAGATTTCACCCTTCACTTAGTAAAGGCTCAGCAGATTTCAGATGAAAGAGAATCAGAAGTCAAGGAGGTCCACACCTACTCTTTTCCAGACACTTGAGAATATGACTTAATTTTGTTTTATACATTGTATAAACCTATTGGTAGACCTAAAGAAATTGTTTAAAAATATATACCTGATGTTAACCTGTTTCATCAACTGCTTTTTCCATAAATTATTCTAGTCTTACAGCTACTACTTACCTATTTCACATAGTTGTAGTCATGGTGTACTTATAATTGTGTGTTCTATATATCACATATTCTGTATTCACATCTTTTGTACTCTTATGGTATTTATATATTTTTTTAAAGATTTATTTAAGTTTATTTAAGCAATCTCTACACCCAATGCAGGGCTTGAACTCATGACCCCAAAATCAAGAGCCATATGCTTTACTGACTGAGCCAGCCAGGCACCTCCCTTATGGTATTTATATTTATTATACAATATATATCCATGGAGTTCACTCTAAGTGCCTTAACATTTCCCCAACTTGTAATTTGTTCAAATATTTACTATAATAAAGTATTAAAATAAACATTTTGTACAGAAAGGTTTTTCCTTGTCTTCAACCATTTTCTTAGGGTAGATCGTTAGGAGTGGGATTATTGGCCCAAAAAGCATAAACAATTTAAAGCAAATTAATTTTTTATAATGATATGCTAATTTATAATAACAACAGGTATTAAAATTAGATAGTGTTTTAGAATACACATTTCATTACAAATTTACCCATATCATAAATCTTTCTTCTACTTTTATCCATATATACTACACTTCCACAAACTTTTAAAGAAAAAGAAGGTATCACAAGACTTGTTTTTTCAAACACCAGAAGAGATATTCATACATAAAGAAATCCTCAAGTACGTCTCCAAAAGTATTTCTTCAAAGGCCATGTAAAACTGATAGGATTTAAATTAGATCTTGTGGTAGGCAGAATTCTAAACCCCCAAGATTGCCTTCCCCTGTTGCACATACTATGTCAGTGCCCCTGTGTGGGAGGTCCTAAAAATATGACAGCAAACCACCACGAAGATCAGGCTATGGTATATAACAAAGTAAAAGGATTTTGCAGGTGTAATTAAGGTCTCTCATCTATTGACTTGTAGTTAATTAAAGGCAGATACCCTGGGTGGGTCTGACCTAATCAGGCGAGCCCTTGAAACAGGGTCTAGAGAGATCAGAACCAGGTCAGAGAGATTTGAAGCAGGAGCATACACCCTCCTCCAGATCTTAAAGAATCAAACTCCATATTGAAAAAGGGCCATTTCTGAGGTAATGAAAGGTCATGTCTAGGTGTTAAGTACCTCACTTCAACAGCTGCAGGAAATTAAATTCTGTCAACAACCAGTGCCTTTGGAAGAAAACCCAGAGCCTCAGCTAAGATTTCCATGTCCAAAGACATCTTGATCTGAGGCTGGTGAGACTCTTAACATAGAACTCATCTAAGCCATGCCTGGACTCCTGACCCACAGAAACTGTGAGAAAATTAATCTGTGTTAGTCTAAGGTACTAAGTTGGTGTTAATTTGTTACTCAATGATAGAAAACTAATACAGGCTAAATACACAAAATATTAAAAGTAAAAAGAGTTATGATGGTCAAAGAAATCAACCAGCATTAGAGAAAGAAATAAAACCTTAATTACAAATGTTAAGAGTTAAAGCTAATGATTATTCTAAATTAATATAATGTTTTGAAGAAGTTTAATTCATAATGACCAACAAAAAATAAGCAAACACAGGGTTTTCTTCTTCAGGTTAAAGAAAACAAAACAAAAACCAATATGGATGGTCTTTTTTTTTTTCTATAAAAGTAAGTAAAAAATGTATTTCGGGTAAGTATAAATCAACAATTTTATGGTTGACAATGTCTGAAATTATATTAGGAAATAAGTGATGGCATAGAAAAAAGAACCTTTTCCCTCACAAACAATTTTAAATATAAAATCAAATTAAAGATACTTCATGCCCTAATAAGCAAGTAAACAAATGATAAATATAAATAAATCAAGGAAGTGTATAAAAAGATAACATAAGTCAAATTACGAAAAATTATTCAGTAAATGTATATGGTCTAAACTTTGCTAATCAAAGACAAGGAGTCTCCAAGTGCATCCCCCCCAAAATTTATCAACACTGCTTTTAAGAGACATTTCTAAAACAAAATTACTAATTAATTAATTAATTAATTAATATATTGATTTAAAAGGCTGGGAATAAATGAAAACAAACCATGCTTAAGCAAAAGAAAAGAGTTGCCAATAACAACGTCAGACAAAAAGAAAAAAAAGCATAGCAGGCAAGTTTTGGAGGCTTATTTTACAATAATTAAAGTTATAATAATTTGAAAATATACAAAAAATTATGAAAGGAATATGTAAAACAAAATACAAATATTTAAAGAATGATCAGAAACAAAAATAAAGTTTTACATTAATGCTGCAAAATGAATCTATTGCAGATGAAACAGAAATTTGTGACATAAGCAAACAATTGAAAAATATTCAAAACAATTAAAGTTTAAATCCTACATACTAGAATTTATAGAATCTGGTCAAAGAATTACTCAAAGCCAAAAGTAAAATAAAATCACACAAGAAGAAAATAAATAGAAGAAAATCAATTACATAAATGTTGTTATATCTAATTTTGAAAATAGAAGCACACCTAAATTAGTCAAGCCCAATTCCTTAAAAATGATCAGCAATTGTGGGCATTGCTGTTATAAACATCGGGGTGCACATACCCTTTTGGATCCCTACTTTTGTATCTTTGGGGTAAATACCCAGTAGTGCAATTGCTGGATCATATGGTAGCTCTATTTTCAACTTGTGGAAAGAGCCAAGATGTCCATTGACAGATGAATGGATAAAGAAGATGTGGTATATATATACAATGGAATATTATGCAGCCATCAAAAGGAATGAGATCTTGCCATTTGCAATGACGTGGATGGAACTGGAGGATATTATGTTGAGCGAAATAAGTCAAACAGAGAAAGACATGTATCATATGATCTCACTGATATGAGGAATTCTTTTTTTTTTTTAAAGATTTTATTTATTTATTTGAGAGAGAGAGAGAATGAGAGACAGAGAGCACGAGAGGGAAGAGGGCAGAGGGGGAAGCAGACCCTGCTGAGCAGGGAGCCCGATGTGGGACTCAATCCCGGGACTCCAGGATCATGACCTGAGCCGAAGGCAGTCGCTTAACCATCTGAGCCACCCAGGCACCCGATATGAGGAATTCTTAATCGCAGGAAACAAACTGAGTGTTGCTGGAGCGGGGGCTGGGGTGGGAGGGATGGGGTGACTGGGTGATAGACACTGGGGAGGGTATGTGCTCTGGTAAGCGCTGTGAGTTTTGCAAGACTGTTGAATCTCAGATCTGTACCTCTGAAACAAATAATGCAATATATGTTAAGAAAAAAAAAAAGAAGAAGAAGAAGGTAGCAGGAGGGGAAGAATGAAGGGAGGGAAATTGGAAGGGTAGACGAACCATGAGAGACGATGGACTCTGAAAAACAAACTGAGGGTTCTAGAGGGGAGGGGGGTGGGAGGATGGGTTAGCCTGGTGATGGGTATTGAGGAGGGCACATTCTGCATGGAGCACTGGGTGTTATGCACAAACAATGAATCATGGAACACTCATCTAAAACTAATGATGCAATGTATGGGGATAATATAAGAATAAAAAAATTTAAAAAAATCATCAGCAATATATACTAAAATTATTGATTCTAATCAAGAAAAAAGCACTAGAATAAACTACAATATTAAAGGAAGGATACATTAGTAAAATGGTTATTTAGAGGGCTATGTGTTTTTTATTTATTTTTTATTTTTTATTTTTTTAAAGATTTTATTTATTCATTTGAGAGACAATGAGATAGAGAGAGAGCATGAGAGGGGGAAGGTCAGAGGGAGAAGGAGACTCCCTGCCGATCAGGGAGCCCAATGCGGGACTCGATCCCGGGACTCCAGGATCACGACCTGAGCCAAAGGCAGTCGTTCAACCAACTGAGCCACCCAGGCGCCCAGGGCTATGTGTTTTTTAAACAGTGCCTGGATGATTTTAAATAAAACAATCTAAAATACGAAAAATACAGTAAGAGAAGAAAGCTGAACAAGCCTGGAAATAGTAATAATAATAAATGAAGGGGGGGAAACTGGAGGGGGAGATGAACCATGAGAGACTATGGACTCTGAGAAACAAACTGAGGGTTCTAGAAGGGAGGGGCGTGGGGGGATGGGTTAGCCTGGTGATGGGTATTAAAGAGGGCACACATTGAATGGCGCACTAGGTGTTATATGCAAACAATGAATCATGGAACACTACATCAAAAACTAATGATGTACTGTATGGTGATCAACATAACATAATAAAATTTAAAAAATGCAAAAAAAAATAATGAATTCGAGCCATACAATCCTCAAATAATAATAACAACAATAATAATAATAATAATGGAAGAATAACTTAATTGAGGTGATTCTTTTTTATATTTTATGATAAGGCAGTTGTCATATTTAGAGACCTTCCTAAATTAAAGAAAGGGCCTCTGTGCATTAAGCCTCTAACATAGGTTATATTTTTCCTCAATACTGTTAGTACTGTGGACATTCTTTTTTTGTGCAACAAAAGAATTTTCATTATCCCCTCATGCGTATGTGTGTGTATGTGGGTATACACTTGGCACCAATGGAAGAAAAAAGGACATTCTAACATCCTTGACACCAAGAGGGCTGCTAGCCACATGCTGAGAACACTGGCATGTCCTCACTTCTTCCATGAATTTATTTTGGTTGTAGTTCATGTAGATTTTTATAAGGTTAAATTTACTTTACAGTATGTTTTTGCAGTCTTTAATAAAAAGCTCCCTTCAATCTCTCTTTGGGTATGAAATCCTATCACAGCATTATCAAACTAGGGCTAGACGACAGGTCAGATAATGGCTTTATTTTCACTTTTCTTTTTCTCTCTCTTTTTTTTTTTTTTACAAACACCCCTAGGGAGCAGTACCATAAAAAGCATAGATTTAGGCATAAGGCAGATCCAAGTTGCTGAACTTCTCTGAGCTTAATTTCTTCATCTGTAGAATAGGGCTAAAAATACCTTGCTTGTTTGCTTTGAGACTTGAGAGAAATAGGGACTGCATGTGGAACAGTACTAGAAAAATAGTTCTTTTTCTTCTTCAGACTTTTTTCAGAGGATTAATTCTGGTGGTGCAGCTTATCCACACCTTTGCTAGCTCTCTCTCCTTCTCTGACTGTCTCTCTCTGTCCCTCTCTGTTCTTCCGCTCTCCCTCACAGTGAAATCCTCATCACGTGACGAACAACACACTGGGGCTTCCCTAGTGGTGGACGGAGAAGAACCACAGATGTAGCATAAGGACCAGGCCTGCAAAATGAGGGAGAGCCCCGGCGCTGGACTGCCTAGGCTTGACTCTTGAACATCTACTGTGAACTTGGGCAAATTCTCTAACAACTCTCTGCCTCATAATAGTACCTCCCTCATGGAAATGTCGTAAGTATTACATGAGTTAACATATGTAAGCACTTAGAAGGGAGGGTCACACATAGTTAATGTTCATTAATTGTTAGCAATTATTACAGCCTAAGTAGTCTTTGTATGTTGAATAAAAATGCCCACAGCTAAATATAATCCATATATTCCAGGTTTCCCAGGATGTGACAATAAAATGAGGTCATACTTCCTTTTCATAACCAAATTGTGACAGGATTAATGAACCTCTGGTCAAAAACCAACTATCCAGGGGGTGCCTGGGTGGCTCAGTCAGTTAACCATCTGCCTTTAGCTCAGGTCATGATCCCAGGGTCTTGGGATAGAGCCCAGCCTTGGGCTCTCTGCTCAGCAGAGAGCCTGCTTCTCTCTCCCCTTCTGTCCCCACTCCTCTCCCCCACCCCATGCTCTCTCTCGCTATCTCTCAAATAAATAAATAAAATCTTTAAAAAAATAAAACAACAAAAAAACCCCAAGAAAAATCCATCCATCTTCCACAGGTCCCTCAACTATTTCCAAGATTTTCCCCATTACTGCTACTATTTATGTAGTTAGAATAAATAAAACTTCTAATTCATCTGCCCTCACTGCTTTATCATGCCAGCATTCCAAAGTCTCTGTTACCAGTGACCCTTGGAAATTATTATTTTGTTTGATACAGCTATTGTCCAGAGGAGAGCACGATTGTCATTCTCTTCTGGCCTCAGCTGGAGAAGATGGTTTGCTTAACAATTTTGCCTTTGCACCCCTAGGGAGCAGTACCATAGATTAGTACTACTCAAACATCTCAAACTATCAAAACATCCCTGAATAAAGGCTCTACTTTTTGACTAGAATTCACTGAAGCTTTGTGGATAATGAAAGGAAGGAGAAACACTGAGAACACCTTTAAAAGGTTCTTTGTATGGCTGGTTCCTCTCAATTTAAGGGTCATCTGAAATGTCATCTCCTCAGAGAGACCTTCCCAGATCAGCCCCTCACGTATCTTCCTGTTGAAATTTTCTCCTCCTCCTTCTTATCCTTCACCAGTACCCAGATGACCAGAGACAATCTTACACATTTGTTTACCTGTTCATTTATTTCCTTGTCTTAGAGAGTTCTTGTTCGTTCCTAAATCCTTAGAGCACACCTAACTGGAGGAAAACAATACACATTATTGCAGGAAAGGATGGGCGAATAAATGAATGAATGCACAGAACCAGACCTGCTGTAGGGTGTAGTGAATTTTTGCAAGGTCCTCCATGACCTACTGGACAAGATAAGCTCTCCCTCTGCACTCTTTATCCAAAATTTCTCATTTATGCGTCTTCCTGTTTGATTGTCAGAGCAGGAGTTCTGTCCTGTTTCATCTTACAATGTGTCCCAAGTCCTAAGAAGAGCTCATGTTATGTAGTCGGTGCTTAATAAATTTTTCCAGGAAAATAATTATTAAAAGAGTATTCAAATTGATGAAATAACACACAATTAAAAGGCAGCCTTCCTATTTAATGGAAAACACAAAACTGAAATTATGTGAAGAAAACTTTCTAATGTACAGTTGACCCGTCCAACGTTTTATAAATTGTTTTTTTTTTCTCGACTCTACCTCTCTCACTCATGAATCACTCTGTTCCCACCATTACTAAATATTACAAATTCTTTCACTGCAATTAGAAGGACCTTTCAGAATAACACTCAGCAATAAATGCATCCTTTAACTCCCAACATACTAATGTCTTCCATCAACAAATCTAGTGACTAAGGAAATAGTTTCCCCACATGTACTTTCACATTTTTCTGGGAGGGGGAAATTCAGAGTCAGTGCTTGCATTGTTATATTTGGTGTCATTAGAAGAAAGCCACACTCAAAGTGACGTGTCCCGGGAGTCAACCTGCCTAAGGGTTCTCAGTTCTCAGGAATGTGAAGATGGTAGCACATTCTCACCTAAATTTCAGTGGCCAAAGTGGTAAAACAGACACTCAGCTGTTTTGATGCTTAGGCTTTAAACCTTAATTTCTGCAGACATTCACACAATGGCAAAGAACACTGTTTATTTAAATAAAGAAAAACCACAATTTTTAAAAAAAATTAAACGTATAATTAATTTTATAAAAATAATATTATTATATTACTTAATGTTATGGCAAAATCTCTTACCCTAGAGACACACTGTGTTTGTGCTTTGAAAAACAATTATTTTTTATAGTGCTATATCTCCTATAAAGTGGATATAAGAATGGCTATCAAGTTTAGAGAGTTGCTATAAGGTTTAAGGGACACAGTGATCATGAATACAATAATTACAGTCCCCACTTATGCTTTACTCTGCACCAAGTAGTGTGTTATATATTTTATCTACATAACCAAAATGAACTTTAAAAAACCTTGTAATGTGGATGGATTTCTGAAAAAAAAAAAAATAAACACAAGGAACCAAGGCACAAGAGATTAAACAACTTGCCAGTAAGCACTACCACAGTGTAAAACTCTAGTTGGCACCACTGATGTTGTCATCTGTAGGTATGGTGACCCTTGGAATTGTGCAGCAATGAGGTCCAGAGCCAGGATTAAAATCAAGCCCTTAGGGGCGCCTGGGTGGCTCAGTTGGTTAAGCGACTGCGTTTGGCTCAGGTCATGATCCTGGAGTCCCGGGATCGAGTCCCGCATCAGGCTCCCTGCTTGGCGGGGAGTCTGCTTCTCCCTCTGACCCTCCCCCTCTCATGCTCTCTGTCTCTCATTCTCTCTCTCTCAATTAAATAAATAAAATCTTTAAAAAAAAAATAATCAAGCCCTTAAACATAATGCTCTACAACATGGTTAGCTATCAAATACAGTGTGGGTGCAAAAATACTAGCTAATATCTTCATAAACAACAGTAAATATTAAAATAGTTTTATTTTGAATGTCTTGCTTAGAAGAAAGTATGTTAATTAAATGTATTTAAAAGAGAGGAATGGTTATTAAATTGACCAGAAACACTAATTCAAAAGAAAGACCATATAATCAGGCTTAGAAGAATCAGCAGGTTGACCCAAATAGGGCAGAAGAGAGTAGGCCACTGGCTGAGTTATTAGCAGGGGAATACCAGGGGAATTAGCAGGGGAATAACTTCCTTGTTAACATCATATATTACGGTATAATTATGTTGTGTTAGTTCGGAGTACCACAGATATACAAACATCGGTATTATATATGCTTTACGCAAAGAAAAAACAGAGATTCAAGTTAGATCTTTATAAGGAATTCTATTCTAAAGTAACCCTTCACTGTCATGTCTTCTGACAAAGCTTTTGTAGACCAAGTTTCATGGTCTACATGGTGTGCGCCTCAAAACAAATCTTAATTCAAGCTTAAAACCTTCTCTTGTTGTCTCCTTAAAAATAATGATCTTGATAATAATAACTCTTTACACTAAGTGAGGGCTTACAATGTGCCAGGCCCTGTGCTAATAATGTGACACTGATTATCTAATCTATCCTTCCGGCCATTCTGAGAGTTATTAATATTATTATTATTCCATTTTATAGAGGCAGAAACTGACACACAAAGACATTATGTTACTTGCCATCAGTCACATAAGCGAGTTAAGAAGTAAAGCCGGCACTGAAACAAAGCAGTCTGGACCCCCCAGTACTTAAATGTGCTGACATCTTGACCAGGGATTAATTCTAGAATCATTCCTGAGAACAGACCCCTCCATACCAAACTACATCTTTGAGTCTCTTTCCACACCACTGGCTCCTTCTGAATTATGATTTTCATGAACTATTAAAATAGCTCTATAATTCAAATTCTAGCTCTTGGCTATCCTTCCTCATGAAACTTTTTTCTCTTAGGTTTCTTATCACATGCTGCTTTGTGTTATTTGAGGACAGAAATCAGAGTTCTCTCTTTCTTCCATTGTCAGGAACTGTTAGTATTCCAAAATCTTCTAACGTTGAGAACAAGCAGCTATTTCATAATTGTTTGTGGAAAAAAATAAAATGAAGAACAGGAAGAGAAAAGTAATAATTGGGCAACAATTTATATAGTTAAGTTAGACTGTAAATATTTACAAGATTTTGTGTTTTTTTAAGATTTTTATTTATCTGACAGAGAGAGAGCACAAGCAAGGGGAGCAGCAGAGGGAGAGGGAGAAGCAGGCTCCCTGCTGAGCAGGGAGACCGATGTAGGGCTCGATCCCAGAACCCTGGGATCATGACCTGAGCCAAAGGCAGACGCCTAACTGACTGTGCCACCCAGGTGCCTTATTTGCAAGATTTTAAAAGTGAAGTATGTCAGGACCATAATCCTGAGAAGAGGTACAGCAGTTCTAGCAGATTTGACTCAGTAGACTAGAATTCTCCCTTTCCTGGTGGGTTTCTCTATCTGCCACCATTTCTATGCCCCAAATCAGGTAAACCCTACTCCTTCCCCCATTTACAACTGTGTCCCCACTTGGACCTGAATCATTTTTCTTTGATGATCTTAATATGTAAATCAGAGTAGCATTTTCAAAATGAACATCTTCATTTGTCTATGCCAAATAGTTAATTTTAGGGAATAAAATCAAGTTTCCAAAAGAAAAGTTTCTGGTACTTAACCACTAGAAGTAGCAGAAGTATGATCACTTTGCCAAGTGCTTTACATATATTATCTCACCTCAGGGAAAAAAGTATTATTTTTATTCCCACTTTGTATTTTACGGAGAGTTCAAGTAACTTGCCCAACTACACAATGGTTTGTGATAGAAATGGAATTTGAACCCAACTTTGCCTGATGTTAAAGTCAATTCTGTTAACCACTATATTCTTCTGAATCTTCTGTCTCCTTGGTCCTAAGGGCAGCTCCCCAACTGTCCCAACTGTGCCCACGTATCATTTCTCCTCTCGCCCCTCAAGGGGATCAGTACTCGCACCTTCTTGCTGGTCTGTCTATTCAACTTGCTTAATTCCCTGAATGATTTCATGAGGGGCTGTAACCGTTGTTTTTTTTTATTCCTTCTTTTTTCTCTTCATAATTCCCAGAACACATAGGTTTCTTCCATTTCTAGAACTTACAGAGAAAAGGAATACAGAATGAAACCATGGCTCCAGAATGGAAGATGCAGACTCCAGAAATGATGTTCCTTCCTCACAGGGACCATCTCTGCTAGCCTGTCCCGCAGCAGGCATGTCACTCAGGCAAGAATCTCCATCCATCCACACAGAGGCCTCGGGTGGGTTTTATTATTAATAATAACAACATTAGTGACAATGACTATAACTGGCATTTACTGGAGTCTTTTATGTATATTGTTCTCAGTATTTGCTAAATGGTGCATATTTTTTGATCAGATTTCATTCTCATCTCCACACTATGAAGTGTATGTGGCAAATGATGAAAGTAAAGCTCAGGCAATTTAAGTAATTTTGTCACCAAGGCTGTAAGCTGGAGTTGGAACACCCATCCTTCTGACTTCAAAGCCCTTGCTCAGAACCTTTGTCCCACATTGAACCTGATCCCATTCCATCAAAATTTAATTAACACCGGAGCACGAATATAGCCCTGAAATAGTGCAAACGTGTACACACATGCATACACATATGAACACCATGTTTATTCATGATGCAATTCTATACCTACAAGTGTTTTCTCACAGTGTCTTTCAGGTTTCGCTTACAGTGCTGTGACCAAGACAGCCATGTCAATTCCATAAATAGTATTGATAGTCTGATGTAATTCAGAGGAGGCCTTATTATTCTAACCAAACTGTGGCTTTTTATAGTTCACAAACACTTTAGTTTTCACTGGAGTCTCACATCAACCACACAATGTGCAAATTTGCAAAGGAGGTGCGGGCTCCCATAAGTACACAATAACCTGAAATCAGAAGCTCGTAGAGGAAAGAGTGGGGAATTGAATCTTGGCTCAAGCTCCAAAGCCTGGGGCTCTCTGCATCACTTCCCACCGCCTCCCTTCAGATGTCTCATGAATTCTTTCCTCATCTCTTCTCTTCACGGTGTAGCTGCTGATATTGGTCATTTGTGGAGCTGAACATTCCCCCAGCTGGAAATCTTCCACTCATTGTATTACGCCAGAATGCTTGTATCTGGGTGGAGTTCTTAAATTATCCCCTAGTCCTTTCCTTCCCAGGGAAATGCCTGGACACAGTCCAAAGTAAAATGGGCTGAATCGCTCCTTGACCTCAATGTCAACTCAGCGAATGCAGGGTCTGCGTGACTGAAGCCGTTAATCCAAAATGGCAGATCTCTTCACCTTCTCAGTAGCCCCAGGGCTGAAACCCATCAAGCCAGCACTTTGCCCTGGATCGTTTTAGGCTTCTACACTGTAGCACTCTGATTTGTCACCTTCATTTTTTAAGTGAAAGAGATGGAAGGATGAAAGGCCTTTTCCATCTGAAATCTAGAGTTATTTGCTGCCTGCATCTTTTCTGATTCCATACACTCATATGGGTTTCATGGGATTCATGGGATTCATATGAATGGGACAATCAGCAATAATCCCCAAATAGGACTTTGTGTGGATTGATGTGACAACAGTTTGTGAACCAGCAGCGTTCGGCAGATGGCACTGTGAGCGGGACAGCTCTGTGTCAAGTCTAACCAATCACCCTCCCAGGTTCACAAGACCCTTCTCTGCTGCAAGCTGACACTTGACTTGGCATAGACCCTAAGGATGCAGGCTACTGCCATATAAAAATGCAATCCCTTATTCCTTGGGAAGTAACCCCATCATGAACTCACTCCCTCTGAGGAGGCCAGAGAAATGGATCTAGGACCTAGAGATGACTTTAGTTGTCAGGCAGAAGGCTCCTCATGCTGAGCATCTTGAACAACTTGAAAAACACTCAGAATGACCAACCAGCCATAATCGTTTATATATATCCTTTATGGTTCACCCAGAATTTCCTCAGACATTTGTTTCCTGCAAGAAGAAAACTCTGAGGAACGTATCATTTTTCCAAAATTGCCCTGTGGCATTCTTCTGTCCCTAGCAGCACTTCCCAACCTCTCCAACTTCATTTTTCTCCCCCATATCACCATTCAGCATATTTTGTTTATTTGTTGCCCTATACTCACCAATAATAGCTACATAATTAATCCATCAGTTACTATTCTAAGTGCTTTATGCATGTATTCATTCATGTAATCTTCATAACAACCCTGTAAAGTATGTCCTATTACTCTCCTCACTGCAGAGATGGGGAAATGGACAGAAAGTGGATGGGTTCAGTTTTGAGCATGGTGAGATTGAAACACCCTTAAGATATTCATGCATAGATATCCAAGAGGCCACTGTGCAAAATCCTGGAACTCAGGAGAGAAATGACATTAGAATGAGATATTAGAATCCTCAGTCTGTGGATGGAAACTAGGGCAGTGGAATTGGAGGAGATCTCTTAGGTTGGTGGTCCTGGTGTGTGTGGCTGGGGCTTTTTGTGCTTGTCTTTGAAGGCAGTTGGAGATGGGGCACCTGGGTGGCTCAGCCAGTTAAGCGTCTGACTCTTGATTTTGGCTCGGGTCATGATCTCAGGGTCATGATCTCTCGGTTGTGAAATAGAGCCCCATGTGGAGCCCCATATCAGGTTCAGCTCAGAGTCTGCTTGTCCCTCTCCCTCCCCTTCTGTCCCTCCCCCACAAGTGCACAAGCACATATTCTCTCTCTCTCTCTCTCTCTCTCTCTCTCTCTCTCCCTTTCAAATAAATGAAGGCAGTTGGGGAAGAGGAGGGGTGAGAGAGGCAGGATGCCAATAGCAGAACAGAATGTTTGATGTTTTGTTGGGTCTCTCTGATATGAGACCAGCACCTAAGCCTCCTTCAGAATTTGAAAATTGTAACTAACTTGTTCTATGGCTTTGTGCAAGTCTTTTCACCTTGAAGGTCTTCAATTTCTCTCATGTGGGTTATACAATAAGTGGGTTATACAATGTGATTTCTAACTCTACAAGCTCTAAGCTTTAAAAGTTTAAGAAAATAGTTTCTCAAATAATTTGATGGTGGGAATGTAAAGGGTACATCCTGTATAGAGGGTAATTTGTCAATATTCTCCAACATTACAAATATCTATACCTGTTAACCCAGTAGGTGTACTTCTAGGAACTTATTAGGTCGTTATAATTGCATATGCACAAAATAACAAGTTCAATGTTGTCTATTGCAGGATTGTTTGTGTATCAAAGATTGGAGACAGTCTAAGTATCCATTAATAAGGGACCAAAAAAATAAATTATAGTATATCCTTACAATGGAAATTTATATAATAAGTCACAAAATAGAACGCAGATACAATGAAATACTATATAGCAGTGAGAACAAAGTATTATTACATGCAGTAGTATATGACTATCAGAACAACGTACAGAAATGTACAGCAAAAGAAGCCAAACATTGGGGGGTGGGGTGGGAGGGATGGGGTGACTGGGTGATAGACACTGGGGAGGGTATGTGCTCTGGTAAGCGCTGTGAATTGTGCAAGACTGTTGAATCTCAGATCTGTACCTCTGAAACAAATAATGCAATATATGTTAAGAAAAAAAAAAGAAGAAGAAGAAGGTAGTGGGAGGGGAAGAATGAAGCGGGGGAAATCGGAGGGGTAGACGAACCATGAGAGACGATGGACTCTGAAAAACTAACAGGGTTCTAGAGGGGAGGGGGTGGGAGGATGGGTTAGCCTGGTGGTGGGTATTGAGGAGGGCACATTCTGCATGGAGCACTGGGTGTTATGCACAAACAATGAATCATGGAACACTTCATCTAAAACTAATGATGTAATGTATGGGGATTAACATAAGAATTAAAAAAAAAAAAAAGAAGCCAAACACAAAAAGAGCATATACCATATGAATCTACTTAATTAAAGTTTAAAAACAGGAAAAAGAAATTCCTGGTGTTAGAAACTGGGATAGTGGCTACCCTGGGGGGCCAGAGCTCTAAAGAACACCAAACATGCCGTGATTACCAATGGCTTCAGATAAATACATTTACTGGATCCCTCGTAACTGAACTGTTACTGAGAGCAACTCTCTTTATGAAAAGGGGGCCCAGACTCTACAACCTCTGGCCTTCAAAAGGGGCAGGGATGCACTATATTAGAACATGATACGATGATGAGGAAGAGGAGGGTACTGGAAGTTGCTCCCCAGAAACAATCCATCTGTGGGAACAATGGAGAATGATTAGGAAATGAACAACCACAGGACAAACACTCCATTAGTCTGCAATCTTCTGCAAGATTCCCATGGGAGGCAGTGGGGAGACTTGTTTTTTGTGGTTAAAGGAGATGGAACTAGGGCATGTGGGTGAAAGCTACAGAGAAACATATTTCAGCTTGTTTAAAGAAAGGTTTCCTATAGCTAGAGCTCTCAAGGTGGACCTGATGCCTGTCAGCAGCCACTACTGGAAATAGGCTAGGTTCCAGTTGAGAGTTAGGCAGGATGGATTCTCTTTGTACCCATGAGAAGCCTTCTAGTCTTTCCCACGGTTGTGAGGAAGGATGTGAGGACAGAACAGCCATTTTTCCTGGTTGGGCAAGAACTATGGGACAATAGCTGTGTGGTTCTAAAACAGTTCTCCTTGACAGTGATGTGGGTGATGGAAAGTCAAGCCTGGGTGTCACAGCCAACGATGGTGCCCTCATGAGTAGCAACGTAAGGGTCCTCCCAAGACGTAGGAGAAAAACTCTAGTTCTAAGTCTCTCCCGCATCCTGGAATTCACCAAAAAGCAGAATTACAGAAATCTCCTAGTTGGAATCACCTCAAAGTTCTAGCTGAGCTCCCACCCATGTAGGAATGTCCTTTGCAGCATCCCTGACAAATACCCACCTAGTCCTGTTTACACACCTCCAACGATGAGGAGCTTTCTGTTTCACAGCTTTCCATGGTTCAACAGTTCTCACTGTTATTGATAAAATGTGAAAACAGTAGCTAGCATTTGTTGAGTTCTATGTGCCAAACTGTGCTGAATACTTTCTGTGCACTTAACCATTGAATCCTTGCCACAAAATTACTAAACAGGTGAGGAAATGTTAAGAATGTGTTCAAGGTCGGGCTCCCTGCTCGGCAGGAAGCCTGCTTGTCCCTCTCCCGCTCCCCCTGCTTGTATTCCCTCTGTTGCTGTCTCTCTCTCTGTCAGATAAATAAAATCTTTAAAAAGGGGGGGGGCACCTGGGTGGCTCAGTCGGTTAAGTGTCTGCCTTTGGCTCAGGTCATGATCCCGGGGTCCTGGGATCGAGTCCCACATCGGGCTCCCTGCTCCGTGGGGAGCCTCTCTCTCTCTCTCTGTGTCTCATGAATAAACCAATAAAATCTTAAAAAAAAAATGTGTTCAAGGTCATGCAAAGTGATAGAGCTAGCTTCAAGGAATAAAATTTTCACAGATTTTATTCACTCATCTATCACTTCATCTGTATTATGTCTGAGAATCATCTTTACTATTATGCGGTTAAAATATCTCTTTAGGGGCACCTGGGTGGCTTAGTCAGTTGGGCATCCAACTCTTAGTTTCAGCTCAGGTCATGATCTTGGGGTTGTGGGATCAAGCCCTGCATTGGGCTCTGTACTCAGTCTGCTAGTCCTTCTCCCTCTGCTCCTCCTCTTGCTCTCTCTCTCTCTCAATCTCTCTCTCTCTAAAATAAATAAATAAATAAATAAATAAATAAATAAATAAATAAATAAATAAATAAATACAATCTTAAAAAAATTTCTCTTTTAGTGATCCTGTTTCATTATTTTAAAAACTTAAATACTTATTTTAACCACTTCTTAAATACCTGAAATCACAAAATTTGTCTACTAGTTATGTATTTTCTCTCATATACCATATGGCATATGCTTTTTTTTTTTAAGATTTTTTATTTATTTGAGAGAGAGAGAGAGAGACTGAGCACAAGAGGGGGCAGGGTCAGAGGGAGAAGCAGACTCCTCGCTGAGCAGGGAGCCTGATGCGGAACTTGATCCTGGGACTCCAGGAACATGACCTGAGCTGAAGGCATTTGCTTAACCAACTGAGCCACCCAGGTGCCCTAAAATAAATTCTTAATAAATAAAAGTATTCAAAGTGTTCAACCATGTTTTAAGTAAAAACTATTTCTTAGCACCATTTTGTATGTATTATATTTTGGTAAATACTGCCTTAATCTACATTACTTCTCATTTTTAAATGTATATTTTTAGTAGTCTTATCATGATGAGCACTGAATAACGGGTAGAATTGTGAATCACTATACTATACACCTGAACTAATATAATACTGTATGTTAACTATATTGGAATCTAAAAAAAAATCAAAAAACAAAAACCAAAACCTTGATTTTTGCAATTATTTTTCACTATTGGTATTAACTCTGCCCTATGACCTTGCTGAGAAAAAGTCTTGGCAATCTTGTCTTCAAGACTGATTTTTAAGTGTCTGAAAAGATCAACTGTATTTCCATAAAGGCTTTTCCAGCTTGGTCATTAACTGTTCCTCCAAACTCTTGGACAGGGTTCCTAGGGCCCTCTAGACCCTCCCTCATAGGTTGGTCAATCCTGCTTGAAATCCCCTATTTTGTAACCCAGCCACAGTTGTTGTATAAAGGCATATACAATCCTACTTGTGGAGGCCAGAATCTTTACATGTATATCCAGTAGCTGCTTCCATGCTCAGGCTCAGATCCATCCAGCTGGGGACAGAATATACAAGCTAGTGGAAAGAACATAGTCCCAGCCCAGAAGACATGAGCTATTTCCCAGCTCTGCCCACCCTTTAGCCATCACTTGACTTAGAGGAACCTGAGTTTACTCAACTGAAAAATGAATAATTCTTGTCTTGCTACCCTCTCTAGATAGTTGTGAAGACAAAATGAGATAATTGATGTATAGATTTGTAAACTATGAAGAGTTACAAATATTAGTTATTAAACCAAAATCCATGGCCTAAATACACCAGTACTTACCCCCTTCAAAAACCCACAAACCCAGGGCACTTACAACTCTTCTACAAAACATCAAGTTGGAGAAAGTGGTAGTGGGACTTGATGATACTCAAGTAATTCCCCGTGTGAGGGACTGCTGTGTTCCAGTCACTGTTTTAGGTCCTGAAATCCTAAAATAAATTGATATTTAACCATTACAAACCAGTGGCCTATTGATTGCTAAAATACTGAAATATTTTCAGGGTGCCTGGGTGGCTTAGTTGGTTGAGGGGCCGACTCTTGATAGAGGCTCAAGTCATGATCTCAGGGCTGTGGGATCGAGTCCCGTGTCAAGCTCCATGCTAAGTGCAGAGTCTGCTTAAGATTCTCTCTCCATCTTCCTCTGTCCCTCCCCCAACTTTCACTCCCTCATGCTCTCTCACTCTCTCAAATAAATAAGTAAAATCTTAAAAAAATAAAATAAAATACTGAAATATTTTCATAGTAATGGCTAACTAACCATTTCCTTGAGTCCCCGACTTCACATGTGTTGCCCTATTTACTCTAACTCCTCCCTCAGGACTTCTAGATCTCCCCACTATGCCAGCAAATTAAGGGTTAAGGACAGAAAGAGGGGCTGCCTGGACCCTGATCCAAGACTTCGGCCAGTATCAACTCCAATTGATTAGTGCCATGTGATACGAGTTGTTAAGTATTTGGAATATCACACTGGGAGTACAGGTTTCATTCTATTGAGAAGGTACACAGTAAACAAGTGAATGAAACAATGCATACTTCAATTGCATATTGTGATAAGAGCTATAAATGAAGGAGATGGTGATGGGGGCAAAGGAGGGAAACTTAGACAGCGTAATTGGGAAAGTCCTCTTTAAGGAAGTTAGCTTTGAGTTGAGAAAGGAATGAGGATGAAGGCATGACAGCCAACCATGCAAAGGTTTAAGGGAAGAGCATTATAGGAGGAGGGAAGATAGGAACAAAAGCCCCAGGGCAAGAATGGGTTTGGCATATATGAAGAACAGAAAGTCCATACGACTAGATCATAATGCTGGTTGCTCCAGGTAGGTCAGGGCCAGAGCATATGAATGCTGGCAGTCTTCAGTAACAAGTCTAGATTTTATTCCAAGTGCAAGCAGAAGGCATTAGAATGACTTACGTACATTGACATGTGGTTATCCTATTTACAAAATGCCTAATTCTGAGAGACTCAAATCCTGGAAGTCACTCCCTTTCTTATTGTCTCCCTACTAGAATTGGAAAATCTGAGACTGATGCATGTTCTGCATATATGTTGTGGACAATTACAAGCCATTCACCAGCCTAGGCTGACTAGCTTCGGAGGGTCTACAGAGACCTAGAAACCCTGTCCTATGAAGATGGAGCAACAGGAATTGACCAACCTGGAGAAACTTTAATGGGAATATAGCTGGTCTTCTCAGACATTTAAAACTAGCTTTGAAGACAAAATTGCCAAAATGTTTTCCTTTGTATTGTCTGATCTTCACAATAACCAGGTATAGTGGTCCAAGCTGAAGTTATCATTTCTTACCAATCTGATACCAAGAAGTATCAGATTCTTCAAAGAAAATTACATTTGTGTGCTACAGAGCCACAGGCAAGGATTACTTCACCTATTTTGCTACCGAGAAAGCAATTAAGAAAATTTGCCTGGGCGCCTGGGTGGCTCAGTTGGTTAAGCGACTGCCTTCGGCTCAGGTCATGATCCTGGAGTCCCGGGATCGAGTCCCGCATCGGGCTCCCTGCTCGGCGGGGAGTCTGCTTCTCCCTCTGACCCTCCTCCCTCTCATGCTCTCTGTCTCTCATTCTCTCTCTCGCAAATAAATAAAATCTTAAAAAAAAAAAAATTAAAAAAAAAAAGAAAATTTGCCTGATTTTATTTTTATTTTTATTTTTATTTTTTTTAAGATTTATTTGTCAGAGAGAGAGAGAGCACAAGCAGAGGGAGTGGGAGAGGGAAAAGCAGGCTCCCCGCGGAGCAGGGAGCCCGATTCGGGACTCGATCCCAGGACCCTGGGATCATGACCCGAGCAGAAGGCAGATGCTTAACGACTGAGCCACCCAGGCATCCCACCTGATTTTAGATACAATTGTCACAGCTGGGCTAGCACTAGAATACAGACAATCCCCAACTTAAGACCTATGATTTTTTGACTTTTTGATGGTGAGAAAGCAATATGCATTCAGTATAAACCATACTTCAAATTTCAAATTTGGATCTTTTCCTGGGCTCATGTGGTATGATATTCTTTCAAGTTGGTAGGCAGTGGTAGCAAGCCACATGATCACGAGGGTAGACAACCAATACACTTACAACCATTCTGTACCCATATAGTCATTCGGTTTTTCACTTTTAATACAGTATTCAATAAATTATATAAGATATTCAGCACTTTATTTTGAAACAGGCTTTGTGTTAGATGATTTTGCCCAACTATAGGTTAATGAAAGTGTTCTGAGCATGTTTAAGGTGGGCTAGGCTAAGCTATGACATTCAGTAGGTTAAGTGTATTCAATGCATTTGTGACTTAAGTATTTATTAACCCCATCATAAATTGAGGAAGATCTGTACAGGTGCCCTGATTCTAATAATACTCCACTGCCTCCTTGTGACATTTGGGGAACAGGAGAATTTTGTAACTTTTGTGCTAGTGAGCTAAGGAGTGACCCAGCCAGCGACCCATGTACTACTCAGCCCACACACACAATGACTCTCTGGTAAGGCATTCAGAGAATCTGCATGCTTTATCTAGTGTTGAGAGGGCAGACATGCACTCAGCTTGGCATAGTTACACTTCAGTTAATTTTCATTCCAAATTTTAGAGATAGCTAAAACCTGCCCAGGAAATTTTCTGTGACTGAGTAGCATCTAGAAAAAAAAAATTTAAGCTTTCTGGGGCACCTGGGTGGCTCAGTTGGTTAAGCAACTGTCCCGGGATTGAGTCCTGCATCAGGCTCCCTGCTCGGCGGGGAGTCTGCTTCTCCCTCTGACCCTCCCCCCTCTTGTGCTCTCTCTCTCCCTCTCAAATAAATAAATAAAATCTTTTAAAAAAAATCTAAGCTTTTTAATTGCGAACCAGATGATCACAGTGGTGTAAGGGAAGGACAAGTGGACTAGAAAGAAAGAGATGTTTCTTTGTTCATTTTTCTAGAGTCTCCTAACTAACTGTAGCTCCAACCCATGGTTAATCCCCCCAAATACAGAATAATAGAGATATATATGTTCATGGTCTTGATACAGCACTATTGAATGGAAGAGGCTCACCCAGGGACATGGGGAAAGCTTTTGCCCACAAGATGGGACATCACGTTAAGGTGGCCTTTCCCACACTTCTGCAATGTGGTTTCTCTTGGAACCCTCCTCCAGGCTGTGCAGTTCCAGCTTCATGTTCACTGAGTTCTTTCCCTCTAACTTTACCTTGTTTCATCCCTTCCCTTTGCTTACTTTGATATTTTCTATATCTCCCACTAGTCTACAGTATTCCTTGAAGACAGGGACCATGTCTCCTTCTTCTTTACCTACTTCCATAGTACAAGCGTGGTATTTTTCATAATACCAACTCAGCGCAATTTTATAAAGTAAAACAAAATATAACAATGACTATCATTTGTGGAGCACTGTGTGCCAGGCAGACTTATAAGTGCTTTACCTATTTTTTTTTTTATTTTAATTTTATTTATTTTATCCTTACAGCAATCCATTGATATGGGTGCCTTTGGTCTTGCTTTATAGAGGAGCAATAGAAGCTTTAGGAAGTTAAATAACTTGCCCAAGGTCACATAATTAGTAACCAGCAAAGCTGGGACGCAATCCATATTTTTTCTGATGCAAACACAGAGCAACTTACACACTAATCTAGGCTGCCTCTTTGTACTGTTTCACTATAAAATTAGAAGAGAAGAGCTGGAAGGTTGAGACAGAGCTAGACAAGCAGCCACTTGCATTAAGGAAGCTGGACCAGTTGAACTGCCAGGCAGAGTCCACATTCTTGATGTGTACCTGGGTATTAGAGGGTGGGCAGGTATCTGTGGGAAGGAACTCATTTCAGATGGTAAGCTAGTTCCCATCCTCTTTTAACACCAGACAAAGAAACTGAAAGGGAGCTGCCCTGTGTTCAGTGTACTGAATGCTAATCCTATTTTCCCTGGGAGAAGAGGAGTAGGAGATGCTTTCTACAAGTCCTTGCCTGGTTTTGCAGAGAGTTGAGTCAGAGAGAGAGTTGGCAGAAATTGTGGAAAGACACACTGGCGGCCGAACCCAGGGTGGTGCAGAGCTCTTGATAGTCAACCTTTCCCAGGAGTTGGAGAGCAGGATGCTCTTGTCATACAGTGAGAGTAGATATTTAGTAACTGTGGGAGGTGTATTGGTGGAAGTGGAATATGCCATTGTCACTTTGGAAATCCAAGGTCTTGAAGTTATTGAACAAATTATGGAAGTGAAAAAGCTAAAGACAGCACAAAGGGGGTGTGGTATAGTAGAACAAGCACTAGTTATGGACTTGGTGAAGTTGTGTTTTGGATTTTAAACAACATGAACCTTAAACATCATGAAGATGGATAATATCTTGAAATGTTAATTAATATTCTTTTGTTTCCAGAATTTGCTTTAATCTTTGTTCTTTCCCTCATTTAGTCAGCTAAGCATTCTTCATCATTGTCTTAGAGATGAACTGACAGCAGGAGAGAAAACAAAGAGAGTCAATTGTTGGCTTCTGAGTTTAGCAGCTCACCTGTTCTGACACATGAGATTTTGAAAGAATATATGATACAATAATGATGTGAATAATAAAATTGTCCTACCTTCAAGATAAAGGATGGACTTCCAAGGCTTGGAAGAAAGAGATGGGGGAGACTTAGAGATCAGTTGGACAAAAAATGAGGGGACATAGCCAGAGGGACCATGAGGACAGTATTGAGTCAACATCCAGGGAATGCCCAGTGTCCATCTGAGTGTGCATTACCGGTAGCCAAGGCCCAGGGGCAGAGACTAGTGCCTTCATAAGTGCAGTCTTATGTGTCTGTACTGAGGAGTTATCACGAGGTTCTCTCTTTGACAGAAGTCAGTAACTAGCCCACTGATCATCTAGCAAGAGTGATAGCATTTATATCCTCACCCTTAAGCTTGTTCTGTTCCCATTCATCTTACCCTAGAATTGTCAACTCTTCATCAGCTTCCCGGGACACTTGTATACCAATTAAATGGGCACTGAGAGGGTGGTGATGTACAAGAAAAGACCTGTCACATAGATTTAGGTGGGAATGAATAAAATCATCTAGGGATTTCTCTGTGTAACTGACAGTCCAAAACAACAACAACAACAACAACAACAACAACAACAGGTTACCACCAATGACAGAATAATGGCCTCCAAAGATGTCCACATTCTAATCCCCAGAATCTGTGAATATGTTACTTTATATGGCAAAGGGGATTTTGCAGATGTGATCAGGTTAAGAATCCTGAGATAAAAAGATTTCCCTGGGCTTTCCTGGTGGGTCCAATGTAATCACAAAGTCCTTAGAAGAGGAAGGTAGAGCGTCAGAGTCAGCAGGGAGATATGACAACAGAAGCAGAGGCTGAAGCGATGCAAGGCCGTGAACCAAGGACTGTGGTGGAAGCTGGAGAAGCCAAGGAAATAGATTCTTTCCTAGAGCTTCCAGAAGGAAGCAGCTTGTTAGTAACACAGTATCTTGAACCCTTCTTTAGATCTACCGAAGTAGCTGGATTTGGGCCGAGATTTATATATTTTTTAGAAGTTATCCCAAGTTGGGGCACCTGGCTAGCTCAGTCAGTAGAGCATGCAACTCTTGATCTCAGGGTTGTGAGTTCGAACCCCACATTGAGTGTTACTTAAAAATGAAATCTTAAAAAAAAAAAAAGTTAGGGGCGCCTGGGTGGCTCAATCGTTAAGCGTCTGCCTTCGGCTCAGGTCATGATCCCAGGGTCCTGGGGTCAAGCCCCACATCGGGCTCCCTGCTCAGCAGGAGACCCGCTTCTCCCTCTTCCACTCCCCCTGCTTGTGTTCCCTCTCTCGCTGTGTCTCTCTGTGTCAAATAAATAAAAATAAAATCTAAAAAAAAAAAAAGTTACACCAGTTTATTCTGATACAGCCAGCCTATAGGAGCCCATGCACAGCAGGTCGAAAAATACTGAATCTAAACTGACAAATCACTCACCACTATCACATTCAGAAATTCTAATAACCTTTACCACATAAACACCAAGCAGTCACTCAGTTTCACAAGAATACCTAAAGGGATTATGAGCTCATCATCTTTTGAATAATAATAACAGCTTCCATCTAGTGAACATATTCTAAGACAATCAATATGCTAATATTTTAAATGTTAAATATTTTATGCATTATCACATTTAATCTTGGAGCAAACTTATAAAATAACGATTGAAGTTATAATCTATAACAGAAAAAAAAAGACCTAGACAAGTTAACTGTAACTGGATGGGAAGGGTAGGAGAATAGAATTATTGTTTTGAATGAGATTGGGGAAGAGCAGGTTGGATCTCTCTCACCAGTTCTGTTTTCACACTAAGGCAGAGAAATGAGGCTGCCCGTCCATATAAACATTCCTCCTTTCAGCATTCAGGAGACCTCCTGGCATTTCAACTGGGTCTTAGAACATACCAGACAAACAAAAGCTTTTTCCATTCAGGGCAAGTTGGATGGGGCTAAACAAACTATGGGTCCCAAAGAGTTGTTCCTCTTACAGGACAAAGATAAGCACTCTGCTAGTGTTTCGGTAGAGGGCCTCAAAAGGAGGTGATGAGGATAGCTAATATAGCTCTATGGCCGGATGATTTACAATACTGGTGAAATTGCCTAATGTGATCCCATGATCTGCATTAAGGATTTGGCTCCCACCTTGTGATAGATGATGTTTCCCTATTGGTAGTTGATGAGTCTTGGTGCTGATTCCATTGCTCTGTCCCGGTTCCTCCTGGCACACTGAGCCCCAGGCAGGCTGGGCTCCACCAACCTCCTTCCTCGACATTATCTTTCCTCCACACCTGAACCTCTAGCCCATGGAATTTTTATGTGGTCTTAGGGGGTGGTGCAGTGCGACTCCTACCCTATGTTTCCAAACATTATGTTCTAACTCCTTCCAGACATTCTAGCCTTTGATTCTAAAAGCCAGACTTCGGGCACTCAAAACCCTTTTTCTAAAACTACTCTCTTAGTCTTTACTTTCAAACTCCAGGCAGTGTAGGCTGGCAAGGAAACCATGAAGTAGAAGGACATGTGGGAAAGGGGAAAAAAGAACTATCTAATATGGCAAAATATTGCTCCTCCTCATATCAACAGTCCCCAGGGTCATACAGGCAATAAGGATGGAGCCAGGAACCATACCCACGTCTCTCTGATGTCCAAGTCTCTATGACATCCAGTGCATCATTAGCTCTGACTAGTAAGCCCAACTCTAAATCCCAGCAAATTCTACCCATAGGTTCTAGTTCTGGGCTTATGGAGCAGGTAAGCTCCTCCTCTCTCAGGTTAGTTGTTCGGGTACTTGAAGATAATAATTTTGGCACCTGAGCTTTCTGAGCTAATATCCGCCCCCCCCAAACACCCCCCAGTTTCTTCTACTCTTCATAGTCATGGTGTTTCCCATTTTTTATTATCTTGGACCTTCTTTTAGATATGCACAAGTTTTTATGTATCCCTCCTGACTTGTGACTTTCCTAAATAGGCTGTCTCATTCCAACCAGGAATTCCAATCAAGTCCAAAATCAATTACAGAAACTTCTCCAATCTCTTTGTTCCTGGCACCACACTCCTAAAGCAAAGGATGTTTGTATCATGCAACATGTGTGCAGATTTCTACTGCACCTGTCTATGTGATCGCTGCAAGCTCAGAGAAAATATTTGCGGCCAATTTAGGGTAATCCTCAGCCTCTCCCTAGAACTCAAAGAGCACACAGGTGGCCAAAACATCCAAGACCCATAACAAGACTAGGAAAACGTTTCTTTTAATGTATTATATAGCAATATGTCTAGTGATAGAGTGAATCTGAAGTCCCCACAGGTGAGCCTTACTTCAGAAACCCCAGCCCGGAGGGCAGCAAAGCATGGGTGGGCATGTTTGTAAAATGATGTAGTGAATAGCATAGGAGCCTGCAGCTGACTCTGCCAATAACTTGCTCTGGGACCTTGAACAATCATTTTTCTCTCTATTGATTTTATTTTTCCCACTTGTGAAACAGTGGCATTAGACTAGAGTGGTTTTCAAATGTATTTGTTTATGTGCTTTGATCAGAAAAACATTTCTGCACATGAAATTTATATATATTTTATGTATAAATCATATATATGGAAGAACAACTCTGCTTATAGTTTGTTTTGTTTTCCAAACTGGAAAGATTGCCACGGAGAAAGGAGAAAAAGAGAGAGGAAAGGGAGCAGGGAGGGAGAAAAGGAAAGGTAATTTCTAATGTTCTTTCTAGCTTTGAAGTTCTACTACATTCACTTAAAATGGTGCCAAATCAACAACTCTGGGACTGGACTTCTTGAAATCTAAATATTTGTATATTAGGCTGTATTTTCGTTAGTTCTATTCAGATTTTCCTGAGTTTTGTAATCTAAATTCTTTTCTGCAAATACAAACAGCAATAATGGAAGGTAATTTCCTTACACCTGGGCCTAAAGAACCAGAGGAACAGAGAGCTTTTGGCGCCCTCTTGTGTCCATAATTTGTGATCACAACAGCCAACCCCACTAAGTGTTAGGGACGTCTATTAAGGCCCAAGGCAGTGGAGTAAAATATGAGGAACCAAGAAGTTGAGGTGGTGATAAGGGTTTGTTCATCATTTATACAGATCTGCTCTAATTGAATACATCTTCTACAAACAAAAATGTCCTACAAAGAAAGCTACTTCCTTTCTCCTCTTTATCTAAATGCCACCCATTTTTTGAGAAAGTTGATCACCCTTAGGTGTTTCTTTAGTTCACCATAATGATCCCTTCTCTGTATAATTAGAGCAGGTAAGATCACACGTTCTAACATCAGGTGTCAGTTGGATTCTCAACTGCCCTTCAGTAGCTATCTAAGTCTGGGTAAATCAATTCAGCTTCTCTCCTAAGCATCTCTGCAGCCAATTATCAATGAATGGGAATACACTTAAGCATAATTGCTTCATCTATGATTGAACTAAGCAAATTCACTTCTCCTCAAAAGTTAGAACTGGAGACCTAAGCCACAAAAGAGAGAACAGACACTTTGGACTTCATCCAAATTAAAAACTTTTATGTTTATCAAAGCACACTGTCAAGTAAGTGACAAGACCTAATAAATAGGAGATAATATTTGTAAATCATATAGTCTATTCTTGTTATTGGTGAGACATTCTAAAAGTCGCTGCAACCACTGAATTAGCAAACACTGAAACACCGCTCCTAGAAACCTATATAGACCAGGGATATATACAGAGAAGGGACATAATCACATAGATGATAGTCTTAGATCCTAAAAGCAATTCATCCTGGCATTCTTTTTTTTTTTTTTTTGAAAATTTTACGTGAGAGAAAACAAGGTTCGGGAGAGTTAAGCCACTTACCTGAGAGCACACTACTAATGGATGGCAGCGCTGGGATTCGAACCCCTCCAGCAGGCCCCAGAGCTGGACTGCTTGTATGACGTTGCCCTGCCCAGCTGTCTCTGTCCTCTGGTCATCTCTGTGTGATAGCTGGAACAAGAAGGTAGAGGGACACTAGATTCTACCTCAGCTGGGAATGTGTACTCTGGCAACTAAATTTTTCACTGTTCTGCATGTCTTCAAATGATGACAAAACCATATTGATTTTTGAGTTATGAATAAATTTTAGTAGTAGTAGGCAAATTCACAAATATAGACTCTATGAATAATGAGAATAAACTGTATCTGATAAGGGACTATTATCCAGAAAATATACAGAACAATTACACTCAATAACAAAAAGGTACACAAACAAATTTTTTAAATGGGCAGTGAATTTAAATAGACATTTCTCCAAAGAAGTACATTAATCGAGTACAAATGGATGTCGGGTACATTAAAAAGTGGCTGACTGTTGGTGGCAATGCAGCCACTATGGAGAACAGTACGGAGGATCCTTAAAAAATTAAAAATAGAACTACCATATGATCTAGCAATCCCACTTCTGGGAATATATCCTAAGGGAACAAAAACACCAACTTGAAAATACCTGTCCTTCCATGTTCACAGCAGTATTATGTGCAATAGCCAAGACATGAAAACAATCTAAGGTCCACTGATGGATGAATGGATAAGGAAGTGGTGGTATATATACACAATGGAATATTATTCAGCCATAAAAATGAAAAAAAAATCACACCATCTGCAACAACATAGATGAACCTTGAGGGCATTATGCTACATGAAATAAGTCAGAAAAAAACAAGCACAGTATGATCTTTCATATATGTGAAATCTAAAAGAAAAAAAACAAAAAAAAAAACAAACTCAAAAAACAAACTCCTAGAAAAAGGGGATCATATTTGTGTTTACCAAAGGTGGGATGGGGGTAGGGGAAAAGGAATTGGAAGAAAGTGGTCAAAAGTTACAAATTTCTGGTTATGAGATAAGTACTAGGGATGCAATGTACAACAGGATGACTGTAGCTAACATTGCTGTATGGGATATAGGAAAGGTGCTAAGAAGGTAAATCTTAAGAGTTCTCATCACAAGGAAAATCTCTCTTTTCTTTCTTCCTTCTTTTTTGCTTTCTTTTTATTGTATCTATATGAGAAGATGGATGCTAACTAAAGTTATAGTGGTAATCATTTCACTATATATGTAAGTTGAACCATTATGCTGCATATCTTAAACTTATACAATGATGTATGTCCATTATATCTCAATAAAACTGGGGGAGAAATTGCATTCGATTTCTTCAGTCATTAGGGAAATATAAATCACAACCACAGAGATAACATTTTCACTATGTTTTGACTTACTGAGGTCATTATATATTTTTTTTAAAGAAAGAAAACAGCAAGTTTTGGCAAGGATGTGGAGAAGTTAGAGGCCTTGTATGTTGCTGGTAGGATTGTAAAATGGTACAGCCATTGTGGAAAACAGTTTGGCAACTCCTCAGAATGTAAAACATAGAATTTTACCATATGACCCAGCAATCCCACCCCTATGATATGCTTGAAAGAACCTGAAATGAGTATCCACACAAAACCTGTAGCACTATTCACAACAGCCAAAAAGTAGATACAACCCAAATGTGATCAACAGATGAATGGATAAACAAACTGTGGCATATTCATACAATGGAAATTATTTAGCCATAAAAAGGAATGGAATACTGAAACATGCTACAACGAAAAACATTTTCCTAAGTGAGGGAAGCCAGACACAAAAGGTCACATACTGTATTATTCCATTTATATAAAATATGCAGAATGTGTAAATCCACAGACAGAAGGCAGATTAGTGATTGTCAGGACCTGGGGGCAGAAGGATGGGAAGTGACTTCTTAATGGGTAAAGGGTCTACTTTGGAGGTGATAAAAATACTTTGGAACTAAACAGAGGTGATGGTTTCAGAACATTGTGAAAATACTAAAGGCCATTGAATTGTACAGTCTAAAATGGTTAATTTTATGTTATTTGAATTTTACCTCATTAAAAAAATTAGTCTTCGACAAAGGAGGAATTAATATACAATGGGAAAAAGGCAGTCTCTTCAACATATGGTATTGGGAAAACTGGACAGCAACATGCAAAAGAATGAAACTGGACCACTTTCATACACCATACACAAAAATAAATTCAAAATGGATTAAGTACCTAAATGTGAGACCTGAAACCATAAAAATCCTCGAAGAGAGCACAGGCAGTAATCTCTCTGACATCAGCTGTAGCAACATTTTTCTAGATAAGTCTCCCACGGTAAGGGAAACAGAAGCAAAAATAAACTATTGGGACTACACCAAATTAAAAAAAAATTCTGCACAGAGAAGGAAACAATCAACAAAACTAAAAGACAATGGGAGAAGATATTTGCAGATGACACATCTGACAAAGAGCTAGTATCCAAAATATATAAAGAACTGACACAACTCAATACCCAACAAAACAAATAATGCAATAAAAAATGGGCGGAAGATATAAGCAGATATTTCCCCAAAGAAGACATCCAGATGACCAACAGACACATGAAAAAATGCTCAACATCACTCATCATCAGGGAAATACAAATCAAAACCACAATGAGATACCCTCTCACACCTGTCAGAATGGTTAAAATTAATGACACAAAAAACAAGTCTTGGCAAGGATGTGGAGAAAAAGGAACGCTTGTGCACTGTTGGTTGTAATGCAAGCTGGTGCAGCTACTCTAGAAAACAGTATGGAGGTTCCTCAAAAGATAAAAATAGAACTACCCTACGATCCAGCAATTGCATTACTGGGTATTTACCCAAAGAATACAAAAACACTAATTCAAAGGGATACATGTACCTCTATGTTTATAGTAGCATTATTTACAGTAGCCAAACTATGGAAGCACCCAAGTGTCCACTAGATGAATGGATTAAAAAAATATGATTAATATATATATATATATATTTATGGAATATTATTCAGCTATAAAGGAGAATGAATTCTTGCCATTTGCAGCGACATGGATAGAGCTTGAGAGTATTATGCTAAGTGAAATAAGTCAGTCAGGGAAAGACAAATACCATATGATTTCACTCATATGCAGAATTTAAGAAACAAAACAAGAGAATAAAGGAAAAAGAGAGAGAGGCAAACCAAGAAACAGACTCTTAACTATAGAGAACAAACTGATGGTAACCAGAGGGGAGATGGGTGGGAGAATGCAGGAAATAGGGGATAGGGATAAAAGAGTGTACTTATCATGATGAAATAAAATAAAATCAAGTGATAAAAGAGGCATCACCAAAAAAGTTAGGAATTGAAACCAAAAGTAAGATCTTTTTCTTTGTCAAGATTTCTCTCATCAGAGACATGTCATTTCAGAAACAGTCAAATGGATATCTACTGCCTACCAAGTGGACAAAGGAACAGAGAGAAAGCTGCTCTGCAGAGATGTGGAGAAGAAAGTATAATCTGTGGGCAGGAGCATAAATTCAGGATGGAGAGAGAAAACATGGTATTTCAGACTCCAGTTTCAGCTCTCTTACTCCTGCTTGTGGATTTCTTGAGGTACCTCCTAATCCTTGTAATGAACGTTTTTCTTAAGCCAGTTTTTATTCTACAACTTGTAATCAAAAGTATACTGTCTAATGCACAAAGCCAGCTGAAGGATCACTTCTTTTTTTTTTTCCTAATGGTAACACTAGGGTTTATTAAGCTGTGCCTTAGTACAGTCGCTGGGGCTTGCCCGTGGTGCTCTTGATGTTTAAAGCCTAGACGTTCTGCCAATTCTTCTTGAGCAAGGATGCCAGGAAACTGACAGCTAAGTGGATGTTGTACACAAGCTCATCTCCTGTCATCTGCACGTGGCCAACGGCCACAGCCAGACATAGCACCTTCTTCATCTGGAATTTGATGGTGGACTTCACTTCATCTACTTTGGCCACCATGTTCTCATTGTGCGTCAGCAAGGAAGGGAACTTGCCAGCCTTATGGAGGCCTGGGCCCAGGATTTGTGGGATCTGCTTGATCAGAGATTCTGAAGCCAAAAAGGCATCATACTTCTTGGCCAGCTTCTTGACTAACTTTTTATTCTTGTTGAGTTTCTTCAGTGCCTCAGTGTCCACATGGGGAATATCCACAGCCTTAGCCTCATCACAGTCCTGCTGGCCCCCCAAAAACATATGGGGAACTTGGGGTGAGAAGTGGACTTAAGTCTGACTGTGCCTGAGAAGGATTTGTCCGTCTGAGGCTCATAGTTTGAGCTGACCTGCAGCTCCACCATCTCCAAAACCTACCCGCACTTGCACTGGCCGCCGGGCAGGACGTCTCACACCTCCTCGTCCAGGGCGGCTCGGGAGATTTTGCTGCTTGTGGAGACTCACAGCACAACAACAGGAAAAAAGAGCCTGCTGAAGGGTCACTTCTGCCATGAATTTTGAAGTTTATTATAGAAATAAGGACTCGTAAGATTAGAAAATACCTCCGTGGTCCCTCTCAATTAGACATAATCCCTACACTATCTTTTCCAAATATCAGCAGACTCTGCTTTAAAAACTCTAATAATGGAGACTTTATTATCTCCAAAGGCAGATAATTTCATATTTGAACAATTCTGGCTATTAGAAAATTGTTCTGTGTAAGTGGGCAGAAATCTAGTCACCCAAAATATTATAACATCTGGGATCATTCGGAAAAAACATGGTATCCCTTTCCCTATGACAACTGTATAGCAGGTTGAAGACAATGACCATAACTCCACCATTCTTCTTCTTGTTGTTCCCCTTGTGTGTAACGCACACACACACACACCCCCAAGCACATGCATACATACACACACTGTCTTCTTGCTAAAAAATAGAATTTCCTTGCTCAATTCTCTCACAAGAAGCTTAGAGCAGTTAAAATGACATGTTTAATGTCGGACTTGGATTTGATTTCAACTCTGCCTTTGTTGGATGTGTAGCTCTGGACAAATCAGTTATCTCAGAGTCTCAGGTCCCTCACATATGAACTGGGCATAATGAAAGTGTTCAATACAAAGGAGTATTGTGAGGATTGAATGAAATGATTAATGTAAAGAATGAAGCACACACACACACACACACAGAATGCAGCACGGCATCTGCCCCTGGTAGGCGTTCAGTAAATAGGAGCCATTATTATCCTATTAATAATACTATTGATACTGGTTATTATGATTGCCCTTATCTAGAAATCTGGTCTTATTTGACCAATGCTCTCCAACTGTTAGATATCATGGCAGCAGATTAGTAGCTCTGTGTGCTTGCTATAATACCAGACACCACAGAATTGGTAGATTATCTCCCTCTGCAGAGGAAGGGGAGACACAGCCTAAGTAGTTGTCCACAGTCACACAGCTAGTAGGTAGCAGAGCAAGAATCCGAATCCAAGAATTCTGACCCAGACACTGTTGCAACGTGTCAGTTATGCCATCATAGCTCATTAATTGTCCACAAAGGTGGTGCTCAGCCATGGACAGTGGCTTTTTCTGCTAAACCCTCTCAAGCAATCAGATAAGCAATTCAAAATGAGGCCCCGTGGGCGTGAGTCAGCATTTTTAATGGAGGCATCTCCTTCCAAAAGCAGGACTTCAAGTCAGTATTTAAGGAGAGCACATAAGTCATGGGGATGTTACATATATCACGGTGACTACAGTTAATGATACTATACTGCATATTTGAAACTTGCTAAGAGAGTAGAACTTAAAAGTAAACTAATAATAACAAGGAGAGTAGATAGGAGGTGTGGTCAGTAGCACAAATCTAGGGCACAAGAGAGACACTTAAATGCCTGAAGAAAATATGGGCGAAAAACTTCTATGAGTGTGAACCAAAACATAAGCAACTCCCTACAACTAATTTCCCTATGTCTGGTCCCATCACACAAATTTCACATCCTCGTATCCACATTGCTAATTAAGTCGTTCCTTCTGAGAGATGAAAACCAACCATAATAAATTTAGGTGTAAATTAATTTGTAAGTGTTTGTTATGTTTTTCCCTTCCCCAACGTATTCAAGAAAATTCTGCCTTGTTCTGGGCTTTTCACTAGACCTCAATCCCTCCCCACCTTCAAAAAATAGATTCAAAATGCTGCAGTTCTGCTTCTGGCCTATTTTCAACAGACAATTGGCAAATGAGAAGAGAGAAGAATGGAGAAGTGGAGAGAAATTTCATCAGAAAGGCAAATATTTAGTCCATTAATAGCATAAAATACAGGGGCAAAGGATAAGAGAGAAGAAACATGGAGATCACTAAGGCTTGGTTTTGTGTTGTTTTGTGTTTTTACCCAGGTACGTTCCATGGAGGATGGAAAGGTTTGGGGTGGATAGAGAGTGTGAGAGACATGAAGATGGGAGGTAGGGCAAAAGGGGGCGTGGAAGAACTGAGTAGGAGTTCCACCCCTGTTGATGTCTGTCAAGGGATTCAAGTCCGCATCAGAATCACTTCTAATCACTTTCACATGTCACACTTGGTTTCTTTGACGACAGCTGCAGAGAGAACTCCAGCTAGCTGTAGCTCTTGGGTTTATTCTGGTTAGAGCAACACGCATCAGAGGCACCCACACACGTGCCCACCTTGCTGGAATGAGCAGTTCTTCTCCTGTTTGCTTCTCCTTGCCAGCAAGCAGACCTGTCAAATAAATTATTTTCGTGATACTGATGAACCAATATTAAGCAAATTACGCTCCCTTGCCACTTCTAAGGATGTACTATAAATACGAATCCCTAAAGCACCTGCTGCTCCTTACAGTTTTAAACTTCTGTTTCAACTCGTTTGGACTTTACAACATTCCTGGAAAGCAAGCACGGGTCATTATCACCATTTTACAAGACGAAGGAAAGGCGGTTCATAGAAGATGCATGGCTTTCACAAGATCACAAAGTTGGTGTGTGGCAGAGCCCGATTTTAACTCAATTTCTGACTGCAAGTCCCCCGGGCTCCATGGGATTTGTCACCACACTTCTCTACTGTATGAGCTCCATGAAGCATGTGTTTCACATAATTACCTCATGGAGACGGATAAGTATGGAGAGGCAAAAAGCATTTGGCTTAGAGCTTGGAGGACTTGGTTCTAGTCCCTCCTTTTCTATGACTTTGGATAAGTCATTTTTCCACTCTGAAGTTTATCGACTTCATCTGTTTGTATTGAAGTATAGTTAACACAAACGGTTACATTAGTTTCAGGTGAGCAACATAGTGATTCACTAAGTCTATATATCATGCTGTGCTAATTGACTATATTCCCAATGCTGTACATTTCATCCCTAGTGCTTACTCATTCCATAACTGGAAGCCTGTATCTCTCACTCCCCTTCACCCATCTTGCCTGACAGTTCTTGTCTGACAGAATCTTACAAGTTTATAGAGGTGTTGAACAGGATCCTATCATGTATCTAGTCCAGATGGTCTCAATAACACATTACTGCCTCAAGGCTGTGTCCTTGAAAATGACTCCTAGTGTGGACAGTGGGTGGAACGTACATTCCAAGGATGGGGGTGGTTGGGGTGGGGGAAGGAGGAGCCTCTAATTGCCTGGGTCCAGCTCATAGTTCAACCTGTGATCACATCCTCTCAATGACCTCCTTCAACAGGTTTGGATCTGAGTTTGTCTTCCTCAGAGTCCACGTTCTTAGAAACTGCTTTGTATCCCCCAGATACGTGGAGCTTCTGTGTGGTCCCCATACCTGTTTCTGTCTTGAATCTATGTGGTCAGAAGGATTTCTCTTTTGAATGTGATCAGAAGACTTTCCTCCACTACCTCAGTAGAATTTTTCCGAGTCTACAACCACTTACCTGTTAAACCCCTTGTTAAAATTGCTGGTGCATTACTATCTACCTTTCTTCCCCCCCAGCACTAAACCAGGAAATATGTGCATATGCAGTTTCTATTTATTGGTATATAGGAAAGTAAACTCTAGGGAGTAAAACATGATAATAAATGCTTTTTCTTTACATCAAAAGCTTGAGAACTTTATATAGGAGAAGAGATAACCTCCAAATACCTGTTGAGACAAGCTTTGGGGCTTGCTTCCTTCTGGATTGTAGTCATATTTCTGAAACACACATTCTAAGCAAGTGGGACAGGGTTGGTCACTTAATTAGGTCAGTAGGCCCTCTTCAAGCCAAATGCAGAACTCTCTAATCCTCACACTGTGAGGGAAAATACCGTTTCCAAGTCAAACAAGAAAAGCACTATCTGAACTTCACGGCTACCAACACACAGCCATCTCCTCAGGCAAATAGGCATTTCCAGCCTTAGGTTCCTACACAGCTCGGACATTCCAGACCATGACAGAGTCACCAGGCTGACCCCACACCCTCTCATAGACACAGAAACTGAGGGCCAGAGACTTGCTCAATGTCAGGAGACTCCTAAAGACTGTGCTCTTAATCCCCTGCCCTTTTATTAAAACTTAATGCTTCCTCTTGGGAAACCAAACAACCACCGGGAGTCATCCTGACCAGCCACTATAGAGAACTGCCCTTGGCAAAAATCCTGCCATGGAGGAGCTGGGAAGAAATACCCAATAATACTTTCCTACTGTCCTGTGATTTCTCACCAGAGGTCACCACAAGCCAAAACCAACAGGAAACAGGAGGCAGAAAAGTCCACTGATTTAATCCAGTCAGGTTAGCCTCAGAGGGCAAAGAGCAGAGTAGAGAAAAACAGGGGGCGGCTTGGGAAGGGTACACTGACTCTATCCAAAGCACTTCTGGCTCTCTGTAGAGACTGGACCAAGCTCAATTCCACCTCTTCTTTCACCTAGAGTGGAACAAACATCAAGGGAAAAGAGGAGAGGGAAGGGGGTGTATTTTTCTACTTTGTGTCTGCACGCTTCCCCCAGAACTGGATGACACTACCATCTGTGGAAAAGCAGTATGTCTCTTCACTGGCAGGTTAGACCCTCTGTCAGTGTTCTTGACATCGGCAGAAAAACTTCTCACTCTTCTCTGTCTCTGAGTAGGCATCTCTCACTTCTCTAAATTCTCGTCCCTCTCAGCCTCTAGAGAATTAGCTCTCAGGATTCCCCTGCTCATTATCTTACTGTTTCTTCTCAGATTCATTCCTAAGTATCTCTTCTTAAATATAGTAGTTTTTAAAAAATGTTTTATCTGCTGAAGGCTCTAACACCCTATCTTTGGGGCTTACTCTCAACCCCATTCCTCCAGTTCCATTGGCCATCTACTTATAGGGAACCCCCACTTAGATGATGAAGCAGCCCTTCAATCTCAAGTGGCCAACTACACTCAGCACCTTTCCCCTGAGCTCCCTCCTTCGCTCCCTTCTCATGATAAAGTCACCATCACCCTCCCGCTAATCACCCAGTCTCAAAGCCAACTCTAACAAATTCTAGCTCCGTGACATCACTACCACTTATATCCTTAGCTTCCTTCCCATTGACAAGATTGCTGTTTAATTTCTCATTTTTTTCTTTCCTTGGCTAATAAAATAATTTCCTAGTTAATTTCTTGCTTTTTTTTTTTTTTTTACCTCTCTGGCCCAATTTACACACACAACCATCAGATTAATATTCCAAAAATACAGTTCTGATTATATCATACTTAAAAAAAAATCACTCAAGCTTTGAATAGCTGTTGAAGGGAAAATAACTGTGAATGTGTGAACAAGGAGGACGGAGGCAATGTTAGCATCGCACCTCTTTGGACTGCATCTGTTTTTCTGTTCTTTACCTTCTGTATGTTTTTTTTGCTGGCGGTCAGTGGTGTATTTGTCTTTCTTTTCGTTCACTTCCAAATCTTTTGCAAATTTTGGAATTGGAAATAGTGCAAGAGGGAAGAAAGGAGAAACAAGATTCATGGTAGTTGAGGAAGAGGGGGGTAATGAAGACCCTGAGTGACCGAATTGGTCTTTGATAATTGCTAGTCATTCATTGGGAAATTGAAAGCATGAATGGATATTTTAAAAAACCAGGGTTTCTAAATATGGCTAAAGTGGAACTAACTTCATTGACCAGAGTTCTTAGTGTCAATATCAGTTCTAGGGGCTTGGGAGTTCTGAAAGGGAAATGACCAAATTCTAACTACTTCAATCTGAATGGAACCAAAATCAAAGTACTCAGTTCAGTAGATGTTCAGGAAAATATTAAAAAATAGAAAAGTCATGGGGCGCCTGGGTGGCTCAGTTGGTTAAGCGACTGCCTTCGGCTCAGGTCATGATCCTGGAGTCCCTGGATCAAGTCCCGCATCAGGCTCCCTGCTCAGCGGGGGTCTGCTTCTCCCTCTGACCCTCTTCCCTCTTGTGCTGTCTCTCATTCTCTCTCTCAAATAAATAAATAAAATCTTAAAAAAAAAATAGAAAAGTCATGACTTGTTTAACTATGAAATCATAATCTTAATAGTTGAGAGTCTTTGAATGGCTATAGCATAACATACTTAAAGGGATTTGGTCAGCAAGATAATGAACATCAACTCTGAAGAGGAAGAGGATGAGTATGGAAATAACCATAACAAAGCTAATGGGGAGGATGGAGCTGGTCCACCCAGAGAATATGAGGAAGAGGAGGAAGAGAAGGAGAATGAGGGCAAGATGAAGCAAGTTCAGAATTGGGAAAGGGAAAGTAGGAAATAGATCTCTTATGTTCAAAGAAAGAATTTCAGGATGGATATTGTGATGACTATGTTGACAAGGAGAGAGTAGAAGATGGAGAAGAAGGTCTTCAAGGAAAAAAGAAAAATCAAGATGCAAAGGATGAAAGACATGACTAGATCCTTCTTAAACCAGACCCCGTAATGCTACTGGTTTTTCAGTGAAATGGTCACTACAGTGATTTCCATAGAAAACAAACATGTAACTCTTCATAGAATATGTTTTACTATTTTCATATTGTCTTCATTAAAATAAGCTTTATTAATCTGTTAAGAATTATATGTGGAGAAACATTTTTATTGATGTCATTGTCATATTCCCTAGAAATTCATTTGGAATTTTAATTTTTCTCATTATCTTATTCTTGTCAATCATTACTAGCCAACAATGAAAACATGACTGATTTTACACAAGTTTAATATGGTACATTTTTTTCATGTTTTAAACTTATTTTAAAAATGGAAGTTAACAGGGTGCCTGGGTGGCTCAGTCGTTAAGCGTCTGCCTTCAGCTCAGGTCGTGATCCCAGAGTCCTGGAATCAAGCCCTGCATTGGGCTTCCTCCTCAGCGGGAAGCCTGCTTCTACCTCTCCCACCCCCCCTTGCTTGTGTTCCCTCTCTCGCTGTGTCTCTGTCAAATAAATAAATAAAATCTTAAGAAAAAAATGGAAGTTAAAGTTGCTATAATATGCAAAGGCAACAGTTTCTCTTTTGAATGGCAAGTTGATTATTTTCATAACCGACCCAGAGACCTCTAGTTGGGAAGCTCTTAGTTTTGTGTTTGTTTGTTTAGTAAGAGTTTTTAAATTTTTGTATGTGTTTGTTTTGTCACATGAGTAGTTAGGAGGATAGGAGTAAAATAATATTCTATTCAGCCACACAGTTCAAGAATTTTAACACTCTTTGTATCACAGTATATATGTATTGTGTTAAGTTCCTCATGAGTCTCTTCCTAAAAATTTGAAGTTACTACTTTTTGTGCAACTGTTTTTTTCCAACTTTAAAGATTTTTTTTATTTGAGAGAGAGGGAGAAGCAGACTCCCCACTGAGCAGAGAGCCCGACACGGGCCTCAATCCTAGGACCCTGAGATCATGACCTGAATTGAAGGCAGATGCTTAACTGACTGAGCCACCCAGGCACCCCTGTTTTCCAACTTTAGTGGGGAATAATTGACAATTAAAAATTGTATACGTGTAAGGTATACAACACAATGATTTGATATACAGATACACTGTAAAATGATCACCACGTTCAAGCTATATAACATATCAATCTCCTTACATAGTTAGCATCATTTTTGTGTGAGGTAAGAACACTTAAGATCTTCTCTCCCAGCAAATTTTGTACACAGTACAGTATCATTAACTATAGCTACAGTGTTGGATATTAGATCTCCAGAACTTATTCACCCAGCGTAACTGAAACATTGTATACCTTGACCAACATCTCCCCATTTCCCCCTACCTGAAGGACTGTCATTCTCCTCTCTGCTATGTTCACCAGAGGTATTAGCCTGTAGTTTTCTTTCCTTGTAGTGCCTTTGCCTGGTTTTGGTATCAGGGTGATGCTGGTCTCATAAAGTGAGTTTGGAAGTGCTCCCTCATGTTCAATTTCCTGAAAGAGTTAAAGATTGGTCCTGGGCTTTTCATGGCTGGGGGGGGGGGGGGTTGATTACTGATCTCCTCTCCTTATTTGTTATTGGTCTGTTCAGGTTATCAGTTTCTCCTTGATTGAGTTTGGTACGTCATATGTTTCTAGGAATTTATCCATTCCTTCTAGGTTATCCAGGTTTTTGGCATGTGATTCTTCATAATAGTCCCTATGATCCTTTTTATTTTTAAGACATCTATTGTAATGTCTCCTCTTTCAGTCCTGATTTTATTTATTTGAATCTTCCCTTTTCTTTTTCTTAGTCTAGCTAAAGTTTTATCAATTTTGTTTATTTAAAAAAAAAACACCACAACTCTTAGTTTTATTGATTTTTCCATTTTTATTCATATTTGATTTATTTCTGCTCTAATCTTTATTATTTCCTTCCTTCTGCTAACTTTGAGTCAAATTTGTTTTTCTTTTTCCAGTTCCTTGAGGTATAATGTTAGGTTATTCATTTGAGATCTTTCTTCTTCCTTAATGTAGGTATCTATCACTAAAAACTTCCCTCTTAAAATGTTTGTGGTGCATCCCATAAATTTTGGTATGTTCTGTTTTCATTTTTGTTTGTCTCAAGATACTTTTTAAATTGTTATTATATATTTCAGGTATATGACATTCTAATCTGACATCTGTATACACGACAGAGTGATCACCCCCAAAAGTCTATTTACCATCCATCACCCTACAAAGCCACCCCCAACTCCTTTCCCTCTGGTAACCACTGATCTGTTCTCTTTATCAAGATACTTTAAAAATTCCCTTTGATTTCCTCTGACTCAATAGTGGCTCAAGAGCACGTTCTTTAGTTTCCACATATTTGTGGAGCTGGGGTCTAGTGCACAGGCATGCATGGAGGGGCAGCAGTGCCAGGATGCAGAGTACAGGTGCACATGGAGCAGGTGTGCAGCCAGGTCCCAGTCATGTGCCAGAATGGGGCAGGTGGGTCAACAGCGCTGGCACCAATGGGGCTGGGAGCAGTGGCTGCTCTGGCCTGGGATGAGGGGTGCAAAGCAGCTCGTACTTCCCAGGCAGCTTCACCAGCTGAGGTCAACGTCAGCAAAAACTGTAGGGATATTTGGTGGCAAAAACTGGCAAAAGCTTTGTGGAAAAGGTTGCTGGGGTCTTCTATGGTGAAGGCTGCTGGAATCTTCCTGCTCGTGCTTTCCCCCATAGTGAGGAAGTCATGGACAAGGGGATCTTTCTTGGTGCTAAGCAATGCAAGACTGGATGATGGGATGATGAAGGTAAAATGCTTCCTCTACTTTTTTTTTTAAATTTATTTTATTATGTTATGTTAGTCACCATACATTACATCATTAGTTTTTGATATAGTGTTCCATAATTCATTGTTTGCCTATAACACCCAGTGCTCTATTCGATATGTGCCCTCTTTAATACCCATCACCAGGCCAACCCATCCCCCCACCACCACCCTCCCCTCTAGAACCCTCAGTTTGTTTCTCAGAGTCCGTAGTTACTCATGGTTCGTCTCCCCTTCCGATTTCCCCCTTCATTTTTCCCTTCGTTTTTTTGTTTGTTTGTTTGTTTGAACATATAATGTATTATTTGTTTCAGGGGTACAGGTCTGTGATCCATCAGTCTTACACAGTTCATAGCGCTCACCATAGTACATACCCTCCCCAATGTCCATCACCCAGCCACCCCATCCCTCCCACCCCCCACCACTCCAGCAACCCTCAGTTTGTTTCCTAAGATTCAGAGTCTTATGGTTTGTTTCCCTCTCTGGTTTCATCTTGTTTCATTTTTTCCTCCCTTCCCCTATGATCCTCTGTCTTGTTTCTCAAATTCCTCATATCAGTGAGATCATATGATCTTGTCTTTCTCTTATTGACTTATTTTGCTTACCATAATATCCCCTAGTTCCATCCACATCGTTGCAGATGGCAAGATTTCAGGGTTTTTTTGATGGCTGCATAATATTCCATTGTGTATATATACCACATCTTCTTTATCCAGTCATCTGTCGATGGACATCTTGGCTCTTTCCATAGTGTGGCTATTGTGGACTTTGCTTCTATAAACATTAGGGTCCACGTACCCCTTTGATCACTACATTTGTATCTTTGGGGTAAATACCCAGTAGTGCAATTGCTGGGTCATAGGGTAGCTCTATTTTCAACTTCTTGAGGAATGTCCATACTTTTTTCCAGAGTGACTGCACCAGCTTGCATTCCCGCCAACAGTGTAGGAGGGTTCCCCTTTCTCCGCATCCTCACCAACATCTGTCATTTCCTGACTTGTTAATTTTAGCCATTCTCACTGGTGTGAGGTGGCATCTCATTGAGGTTTTGATTTGGATTTTCCTGATGCCAAGTGATGTGGAACACTTTTTCATGTGTCTGTTGGCCATTTGGATGTCTTCTTTGCAGAAATGTCTGTTCATGTCTTCTGTCCATTTCTTGATTGGATTATTTGTTGTTTGGGTGTTGAGTTTGATAAGTTCTTTATAGATTTTGGATACTAGCCCTTTATCTGATATGTCATTTGTGAATATCTTCTCCCATTCTGTCGGTTGTCTTTTGGTTTTGTTGACTGTTTCCTTTGCTTTGCAAAAGCTTTTTATCTTGAAAATAGTTCATTTTTATCCTTGCTTCCCTTGCCTCTGGCAATGTGTCTAGGAAGAAGTTGCTGCGGGCTGAGGTCGAAGAAGTTGCTGCCTGTGTTCTCCTCTAGGATTTTGATGGATTCCTGACTCACACTTAGGTCTTTCATCCATTTTGAGTCTATTTTTGTGTGTGGTGTAAGAAAATGGTCTAGTTTCATTCTTCTGCATGTGGCTGTCCAATTTTCCCAACACAGTTTGTTGAAGAGACTGTCTTTTTTCCATTGGACATTGTTTCCTGCTTTGTCAAAGATTAGTTGACCATAGAGTTGAGGATCCATTTCTGGGTTCTCTATTCTGTTCCATTGATCTATGTGTCTGTTTTTGTGCCAATACCATACTGTCTTGATGATGACAGCTTTGCAATAGAGCTTGAAATCCGGAATTGTGATGTCACCAGCTTTGCTTTTCTTTTTCAACATTCCTCTGGCTATTCGGGGTCTTTTCTGGTTCCATACAAATTTTAGGATTATTTGTTTCATTTCTTTGAAAAAAGTGGATGGTATTTTGATAGGGATTGCATTAAATGTGTAAATTGCTCTAGGTAGCATAGACATTTTCACAATATTTGTTCTTCCAATCCATGAGCTTGGAACGTTTTTCCATTTCTTTGTGACTTCCTCAATTTCTTTCATGAGTATTCTATAGTTTTCTGAGTATAGATTCTGCCTCTTTGGTTAGATTTATCCCTAGGTATCTTATGGTTTTGGGTGCAATTGTAAATGGGATTGACTCAAATTTTCTTTCTTCTGTCTTGTTGGTGTATAGGAATGCCACTGATTTCTGTGCATTGATTTTATATCCTGCCACTTTACTGAATTCCTGTATGAGTTCTAGCAGTTTTGGGGTGGAGTCTTTGGGGTTTTCCACATAAAGTATCATATCATCTGCAAAGAGTGAGAGTTTGACTTCTTTGCCAATTCGGATGCCTTTTATTTCTTTTTGTTGTCTGACTGCTGAGACTAGGACTTCTAGTACTTTGTTGAATAGCAGTGGTGATAGTGGACATCCCTGCCAAGTTCCTGACCTTAGGGGAAAAGCTCTCAGTTTTTCCCCATTGAGAATGGTATTTGCTGTGGGTTTTTCATAGATGGCTTTTATATTGAGGCATGTACCTTCTATCCCTACACTGTGAAGAGTTTTAATCAAGAAAGGATGCTGTACTTTGTCAAATGCTTTTCTGCATCTATTGAGACGATTTTATGATTCTTGTACTTTCTTTTATTAATGTATTGTATCACACTGATTGATTTGCAGATGTTGAACCAACCTTGCAGCCTGGGAATAAATCCTACCTGGTCGTGGTGAATAATCCTTTTAATGTACTGTTGGATCCTATTGGCTAGTGTTTTGGTGAGAATTTTTGCATCCATGTTCATCAGGGATATTGCTCTGTAGTTCTCTTTTTTGATGGGGCCTTTGTCTGGTTTTGGGATCAAGGTAATGCTGGCCTCATAAAATGAGTTTGGAAGTTTTCCTTCCATTTCTGTTTTTTGGAACAGTTTCAGAAAAATAGGTATTAATTCTCCTTTAAATATTTGGTAGAATTCCCCTGGGAAGCCATCTGGCCCTGGGCTCCTGTTTGTTAGGAGATTTTTGATAACTGCTTCAATTTCCTTACTGGTTATGGGTCTCTTCAGGTTTTCTATTTCTTCCTGGTTCAGTTTTGGTAGTTTATAAGTCTCTCGGAATGCATCCATTTCTTCCAGGTTATCTAATTTGCTGGCATAGAGCTGCTCATAATATGTTCTTATAATTGTACTTCTTTAGTGTTGGTTGTGATCTCTCCTCTTTCATTCATGATTTTATTTATTTGGGTCATTTCTCTTTTTTTTTTGGTAAGTCTGGCCAGGGGTTTATCGGTCTTATTAATTCTTTCAAAGAACCAGCTCCTAGTTTTGTTGATCTTTTCTACTGTTCTTTTGATTTCTATTTCATTGATTTCTGCTCTGATCTTTATTATTTCTCTTCTCCTGCTGGGTTTAGGCTTTATTTGCTGTTCTTTCTCCAGCTCCTTTAGGGGTAGGGTTAGGTTGTGTATTTGAGACCTTTTTTGTTTCTTGAGAAGGCTATATATTTTCTCTTAGGATTGCCTTTGCTACATCCCAAAGATTTTGAACAATTGTATTTTCATTTTCATTGGTTTCCATGAAATTTTTTAATTCTTCTTTAATTTCCTGGTTGACCCATTCTTTCTTTAGTAGGATGCTCTTTATTCTCCATGCATTTGAGTTCTTTCCAACTTTCCTCTTATGATTGAGTTCTAGTTTCAAAGCACTGTGGTCCAAAAATATGCAGGGAATGATCCAAATCTTTTGGTACCAGTTGAGACCTGATTTGTGACCTAGGATGTGATCTATTCTGGATAATGTTCCATGGACACTAGAGAAGAATGTGTATTCTGTTGCTTTGGGATGGAATATTCTGAATATACCTGTGAAGTCCATTTGGTCCAGTGTGTCATTTAAAGTCTTTATTTCCTTGTTGATCTTTTGCTTAGATGATGTGTCCATTTCAGTGAGGGGGTGTTAAAGTTCCCTACTATTATTGTATTGTTGTTGATGTGTTTCTTTGATTTTGTTATTAATTGGCTTATATAATTGGCTGCTCCATGTTAGGGGCATAGATATTTATAATTGTTAGATCTTCTTTTGGATAAACCCTTTAAGCAGGATATAGTGTCCTTCCTCATCTCTTATTACAGTCTTTGGTTTAAAATCTAATTTGTCTGATATAAGGATTGCCACACCAGCTTTTTTTTTTTTTTTTATGTCCATTAACATGGTAAATGGTTTTCTACCCCCTACTTTCAATCTGGAGGTGTCTTTGCATCTAAAATGGGTCTCTTGCAGGCAGCATATCAATGGGTCTTGTTTTTTTTTTATCCAATCTGATACCCTGTGTCTTTTGATTGGGGCATTTAGCCCATTTACATTCAGGGAAACTATTGAATGATATGAATTTAGTGCCACTGTACTGCCTGTAAGGTGACTATTACTGTATATTGTCTGTGTTCCTTTCTGGTCTATGTTACTTTTATTTTTTAAAGATTTTATTTATTTGACAGAGAGAGACACAGTAAGAGAGGGAACACAACCAGGGGGAGTGGGAGAGGGAGAAACAGGCTTCCCACGGAGCAGGGAGCCTGATGTGGGGCTTGATTCCAGGACCCTAGGTTCATGACCTGAGCAGACGCTTAATGACTGAGCCACCCAGGCACCCCGGTCTATGTTACTTTTAGGCTCTCTCTTTGCTTAGAGGACCCCTTTCAATATTTCTTGTAGGGCTGGTTTGGTGTTTGCGAATTCTTTTAGTTTTTGTTTGTCCTGGAAGCTTTTTATCTCTCCTTCTATTTTCAATGACAGCCTAGCTGGATATAGTATTCTTTGCTGCATATTTTTCTCATTTAATGCTCTGAATACATCATGCCAGTCCTTTCTGGCCTGCCAAGTCTCTGTGGATAGGTCTGTTGCCAATCTAATGTTTCTGCCATTGTAGGTTACAGATCTCTTGTTCTGAGCTGCTTTCAGGATATTCTCTTTGTCTCTGAGTCTTGTAAGTTTTACTATTAGATGTCGGGGTGTTGACCCATTTTTATTGATTTTGAGAGGGGTTCTCTGTGCTTCCTGGATTTTGATGCCTGTTTCCTTCCCCAAATTTGGGAAGTTCTCTGCTATAATTTGCTCCAATATACCTTCTGCCCTCTCTCTCTTTCTTCTTCTTCTGGGATCCCAATTATTCTAATGTTGTTTCGTCTTATGGTATCACGTATCTCTCGAATTCTGCCCTCGTGATCCAGTAGTTTTTTATCTCTCTTTTTCTCAGCTTCTTTATTCTCCATCATTTGGTCTTCTATATCACTGATTCTGTCTTCTGCCTCATTTATCCTAGCAGTTAGTGCCTCTATTTTTGATTGCACCTCATTAATAGCCTTTTTGATTTGGACTTGGTTAGATTTTAGTTCTTTTATTTCTCCAGAAAGGGATTCTCTAGTATCTTCCATGCTTTTTTCAAGCCCAGCTAGTATCTTTATAATGGTCATTCTGAAATCTAGTTCAGACATCTTACTAATGTCCGTATTGATTAGATCCCTGGCAGTCGGTACTGCCTCTTGTTCTTTTTTTGAGGTGAGTTTTTCCATCTTGTCATTTTGTCCAGAGGAGAATAGATGAATGAGAGAACAAAATGCTAAAAGGGTAACAACTACCCCGGAAAAATATACGCTAAACAAATCAGAAGAGACCCAAAACCAGGGGGAAAAGAAAGGAAAAGAAAAAAAAAGAATATGATCAGAGCCACACACTAGATTTTGGGTGTATTTTGGTCTGTTAGAAGAAACTGCCCCCCAAAATTTTAAAGAAAGAAAAACTTATAGATGTACAAAAATAAGGGTAAAAACAATGAAGGGATGGAATACGACTGTAAAGATGAAGATTATAAAAGATTTTATAAAAGGAATTGATAAGATAAGAAGTTGGTTGAAAAAAGAAAGAAGAAAAATTTAAAATAAAACAAAACAAAAAAAGGGGGGGGCGAGAATGTGATCAGGCAGGAGACTAGAACAAAGCCATACACTAGAGATTTAGGGTGTATTTTGTTCTGTTAGAAGAAACTGTATCCCATAATTTATAAAGAGAAAAACTTATATATATACAAAAAATAAGGTTCACTACAATGAAGGGATATAATATGACTCTAAAAATGAAAATTTAAAAAGATTAAAAAAAAGGAATTGATAAGATGTTAGTTGAAAAAGGGAAAAAGAAAAATTCAAAAAAAAAAAAGAAAAAGAAAAAAAGAAAATTAAAAAATTTAACTTTGAAAGACTAAAGAATCATGGGGGGAAAATCCATGAATTCTATGTGCAGTATTCCCCTAGCACTGGAGTTCTGCTGTCCTCATTGATCGGTAAACTTGGTCTTGGCTGGCTGTTCTTGCTCATCTGGGGGAGGGGCCTGTTGCCGTGGTTCCCAAATGTCTTTGCCAGAGGCAGAATTGCCCCGCCATTGCTGGGTCTGGGCTAAGTAATCTGCTCGGGTTTGCTCTTGGGAGCTTTTGTTCCCTGCAAGCTTTTGGTACAGCTTTGGAGAATGAGAGTGAAAATGGCAGCCTTCCAATCTCCGCCCGGAGGAGCCAAGAACTCGGGGCCCTGCTCCTCAGTGAGCCCCCAGAAAAAAGCCATCAGTCACTCCTGTCTCCCCAGTCTCCGGCCACACTCTGTGCTCACCTGGCCTGTGACCGAGCATTTCTATCTCTGGCACCTGACCCTGTATGGAGTCTCCAAACCTGGCAGATCCCTGCAGTGCGCTCCCATGCCACTCTTCCCAGGGTAGGAAGGAGAGTCTCCCCGGATCTGCTGCTTGTTGGGTCACTGCTGGAAGAGCAGTGGCCCAACTGTGCCTCGGATCTCGGTTTATGGCAACCCCGAGCTGAGAGCCCGCTCCTTGGCTCCATCTCTGCAGCCGGCTTCCCTGCTCCGATACCTGGGAGCTCTGCCGCACTCAGGCACCCCCGGTCTTTCTGTGACCCCAAGGGTCCTGAGACCACACTGTCTCAGCGAGGGTCCCACCCCCCCGCTTAGCCACCGGAGGGACGTCCCTCAGCAGAGCCAACTTCAAAAAGTTCCGATTTTGTGCTCCGCAGCTCTATCACTTTCTGGTAGCCGGCTCCCTCCCCCCATGGTCTGTCTTCCCAAATATAGCCTCGGATTCACTTCTCCCCACGTCCTACCTTCCAGAAAGTGGTCGCTTTTCTTTTCAGAGAGTTGCTGCTATTCTTTTCTTTGATCTTCTGTTGAGTTTGTAGGTGTTCAGAATGGTTTAATACCTATCTAGCTGAATTCCTGGGACCAGATGAAATCCAGGTCTCCTTCCCCTCTGCCATCTTGCTCCTCTTCTGCTTCCTCTGCTTTTTAATACAACCAACCTCAGTTTATGTGTTCCACTGATTTGCTGCAACTTTCTCATTATGCTTTTCCTCATTTCCCATTAAATAGCTCTTTTATGGTGAACATCTCAAGTTCTTCAAACTTTGCTTAAAGGCCATGTTTTTAAAGCTTCTCTTCATCATTGTTGCTTTTTTTTTTTTTTTTTGAGAGAGAGACAAGGCTCGATCTCACAACCCTGAGATCACAAAGTGAGCCTAAATCAAGAGTCAGAGGCTTAACTGACTGAGTTACCCATCTCTTTTTAAAAATATATTCTCTGTGCCAGAGGCTGTGCTATTTGCTCTCCATGCATCATTACATTTGAGTCTCTTAATGAGTCTGAGAGTTAGGTATTATAATCTCCATTTTACAGATAAGAAACGGAAGTTTTGAGAGTTCAAATAACTTGCCTAAGATATAATTGACTGAGTAGCATCCAAATTGAGTTCTGTCTGATTTCAGAGTCTATGCTATGCAGTATCCACTATGTTGTCCCAAGAGGTAGCAGACTGCCCATCTTCAGAAGTGTAATCACAAAATCTGAACAATAGAATGAGGGGTGCCTGGGTGGCTTAGTCAGTTGAGTGCCTGACTCAGTTTTGGCTCAGGTCATGATCTCGAGGTCCTGAGATCAAGCCCTGCATTGTGCTCCATCCTTGGCACAGAGCCTGCTTGAGATTCTCTCTCTCCTTCTGCACCTCCCCCTGCTCACACTCTGTCTCTCTAAATAAATAAATAAATAAATAAATAAATAAAATCTTAAAAAAAAAAGAATGAAGCTCTAAGCAGCTGGTGAATTGAATGAGACCTTTAAGAATAATTTTGGCCTTCTCAATCACATGAGACATTGAATTTTAAATAGTTTTATAATATGCAGTGATGAATTTAACAGGACATTTAAGATGGAAGCAGCAAAACTAGCAAGAACAGAATATGATTTCTCCCTTACTCCTCTGTACATGAGGATTATAATGATCATATTCTGCCTTATATTAAGGTTCTTTGCATTTCATATCTTTCTGAAATAGAGAAGGCTGTGGATAGATGTTTCACAGATAAAGAAACCAGCCCTGAGAGAGATGCATGGAATCGACTTTCTTGACTCTCTAACAACAGACAGTGAGGTATTATCACCACTGCTACATGAGCACTCCTCCTGCAAGTGACCAAAGGCTCCTTGCCATGAGATTAATGAAACATCATAACCCTATCTCTGAGCAGTATCCAACAAAGACAGCTCTCCCTTTCATAAAGCCTTTCTTCCCTTGGTTTACACAGCATCTAAATATCCTTTTTTCCTTCTGCCCTTCTGATAGCTTTTTCTAAACTTCTCCTCCAGGGCCTTCTAGCTTTGTGGGGCCTTTAAATTTGGATGTTCCTTAAGCATCTGGTGAAGTGCTCTTCTCTTCTAATCTCCCCTCTATCCTTGAATTATCCCATCTATTCCCATGGCTTTATCTTTCAGTGATGACTTCCAGGCCCATATCTCATGTAAAGTCTCCTCTTTCCAAGGTCAGAAAGTATTTGTTGATAAATGAGTAAATGTAGGAATGGATAATTAAGTATAGGAGAAATAACTGGGTTCCTGTATTTCAGACTGGAACCCAGTAAAATGCATTCTTATCACTGGTTTTCATATCAGATAGAATTAAGTTCAAGTCCAATCTTGGCCCCTTACTAGTAAAGTGATGTTAGATTAGGGAATTAAAATGCCCACACCTTAGTTTATTTTCTCATTGTTGCTGCTAGTTTGTTTTGCTTTGTTTTTAACAATTTACAAAATGAGGATAATTATACCCACCCTGACCTACATTTCAAGTAGGGTAATTATGAGGAATGCATGAGTTCTCACATGGGAGAGGGCCTTAGGAATGAGAATTATTCTTACTAAACAGTATTGAGCTACTCATTCAAGAGAGACGGAGGGCAGGATGCCTATCAGTGTGCAAGACAAATGTTTTCTTTTGTTTATCCTAAAGGTCTAGGTAGCTGTTGATGGCAGCTATTCACAGCTCATCCATAAAAAGTCTGCTGAAGGAAGGGTATGAAGGATAAAGGGTGTTGGCCACACTAAGTCCAGCCCTAGACATCCACAACACACACCTGCCTGTTGTATATGGTAATGCCTCAGACAGAACACAGGCCTAGCCCAGACCTCAGCTAAAGCACCTGGTCTCAAAGATGGAGGGAATACAAAAGCAACCAGTGAGACTACCTCTTTAGTCATCACAGAGTGCCAAGGCTAGAGGCATTCTAGTCATTGTTCCATTCAACAATCTCATTGGAAAAATGGAGACATTTGGGCCCTGGAAGGGAAAAAAACAAGTGCCCAAGGTACCCAGCAAGTTAGTTGCAGAGCTGGAATATAAATGTCAGTCACCAGTTCACTATACATTCTAACCATTCTGACTACAAGACTATTACAATTATTTTTCATCCAGAAGGCTATTATAATTATTTTTATTTTCCCTTATTAAGTTATAATTTACATGTACTAAGATACTAAGGTATAATTTACATGCAATTTAAATTTACCATTTTTATTTTTTTAAGTTTTAATTTAAATCCAGTTAACATACAGTATTATATTAGTCTCAGGTATACGATATAGTGATTCAACACTTCCCTACAACACCCAGTGCTCACCCCAACAAATGCACTCCTTAATCCCCATCACCTATTTCACCTGTCCTCCCATCCACCTCCCTCTGGTGACCATCAATTTGTTCTCTATTGATAAGAGTCTCTTTCTTGGTTTGCCCCCCTCCCCATTTTTCCCCTTTGCTCATTTGTTTCATTTCTTAAATTGCACATGAGTGAAATCATATTAAATTTACCTTTTTAAATATCAAGTTCTGTGTCTTTTGCCAAATAGAAAATTTTATGATATAAGCATATTTATTGCATAAAGTGTCCATCATCCTGAACAATTCCCTCAGACCCATTTACAGGAAGCCCTTCCCTCCCTGTTCAATGCACATATCTGTCTCCTGTCCCTAGATTTTTTCCTTTTTCAGAACATCATATAAATAAAATTAGAAATAGTATGCAGCATTTTTAGTTTCACTTAGAATAATGTGTTTGAGGAGCACCTGGGTGGCTCAGTCCATTAAGCATCTGACTTGAGCTCAACTCAGGTCTTGATCTCAGGGTCATGAGTTCAAGCCCCGTGTTGGGCTCTGCACTGGGCATGGATCCTACTTAAATAATAAAATTGATGATGATGATAATAATAATAATAATAATAATAATTTGGAAATTAATCCATGCTGTTGCATGTATCAGGAGTTTGATCCTATTAATACTAAGTAGTACTTCTTTTTTAAACTATTTTAATTCAATTAATTAACATATAATGTATTATTGGTCTCAGAGGTATAGGTCTGTGATTCATCAGTCTTATATAATACCCAGTGCTCATTACATCACATGCCCTCCTTAATGTCCATTACCCAGTTACCCCATCCTTCCACTCCCCTCCCCTCCAGCAACCCTCAGTTTGTTTCTTATGATTAAGTCTCTTATGGTTTGTCTCCCTCTCTGGTTTCATCTTGTTTTATTTTTTCCTCTCTTCCCCGATGAGCCTCTGTTTTGTTTCTTAAATTCCACATGTCAGTGAGATGATATGATTATTGTCTTTCTCGGAATGACTTATTTCGCTTAGCATAATGCCCTCTAGTTCCATCCATGTCATTGCAAATGGCAAGATTTCAATTTTTTGATGGCTGAATAGGATTCCATTGTGTATATATATATATACCACCTCTTCTTTACCCATTCATTTGTTGATGGACATCTGGACTCTTTCCATAGTTTGGCTATTGTGGACATTGCTGCTATAAACATTGGGGTGCACGTGCCCCTTTGGATCACTACATTTGTATCTTTGGGGTAAATACCCAGTGGTGCAGTTGCTGGGTCATAGGGTAGCTCTATTTTCAACTTTTTGAGGAAGCTTCATATTGTTTTCCAGAGTGACTGCACCAGCTTGCATTCCCACCAACAGTGTAGGAGGGTTCCCCTTTATCTGCATCCTCGCCAACATCTGTCATTTCCTGACTTGTTAATTCTAGCCATTCTAACTGGTGTGAGGTGGCATCTCATTGTGGTTTTTTTTTTTTAAAGATTTTATTTATTTATTTGACAGAGAGACACAGCGAGAGAGGGAACACAAGCAGGGGGAGTGGGAGAGGAAGAAGCAGGCTTCCTGCTGAGCAGGGAGCCCGATGTGGGGCTCGATCCCAGGACCCTGGGATCATGACCTGAGCCAAAGGCAGACGCTTAATGACTGAGCCACCCAGGCGCCCCTCATTGTGGTTTTGATTTGTATTTCCCTGATGCCAAGGAATGTGGAGCATTTTTCATGTGTCTGTTGGCCATTTATATGTCTTCTTTGCAGAAATGTCTGTTCATGTCATCTGTCCATTTCTTGATTGAATTATTTGTTGTTTGGGTGTTGGGTTTGATAAGTTCTTTATAGATTTTGGATACTAGCCCTTTATCTGATATGTCATTTGTAAATATCTTCTCCCTTTCTGTCAGTTGTCTTTTGGTTTTGTTGACTGTTTCTTTTGCTGTGCAAAAGCTTTTTATCTTGATGAAGTCCCAATAGTTCATTTTTGTCCTTGCTTCCCTTGCCTTTGGAGACATGTCTCACAAGAAGTTGCTGCAGCCGAGGTTGAAGAGGTTGATGCTTATGTTCTCCTCTAGGATTTTGATGGATTCCTGTCTCGCATTTAAGTCTTTCAACCATTTTGAGTCTATTTTAGTGTATGGTGTAAGGAAATGGTCCAGTTTCAATCTTCTGCATGTGGCTGTCCAATTTTCCCAACACCATTTGTTGAAGAGACTGTCTTTTTTCCATTGGACATTGTTTCCTGCTTTGTCGAAGATTAGTTGACCATAGAGTTGAGGGTCCATTTCTGGGTTCTCTATTCTGTTCCATTGATCTTCGTGTCTGTTTTTGTGCCAATACCATACTGTCTTGATGATTACAGCTTTGTAATGAGCTTGATAAGTAGTACTTCTTTATGTGGATGCACCACATTTGTTTATCCATTCACCAGTTCAAGAACATTAGAATTATTTCCATTTTGGGGCTATTACCAGTAAAGCCACTATAAACTGGCATGTATGTTTTTTCTCTGAACATAAACATTTATTTCACTTGATTATATACCTATAAGACTGCTGGGTCATATGGTTAAGGATATATTTAATTTTATACAAAACTGCCAAACTGTTTTCCCATTTTACATTTCCTCCAGCAATCCATGAGAGTTCTAGTTTATCTGTATACTATCTAGCAGTTACTATGATCAGTTTTGGTTTTTTCTTTTTTAATTTTAGTGATTCAGATAAGTGGGTAGTGATACCTCATTGTGGTTTTTAATTTGTATTTCTCTGATGACAAATGGTGCAAAATATATATTTTATGTGTTTGTCAACCACATACCTACTTTGATGAAATATATGTTCAGATCTTTTGCCCTTTCCTTTTAATCAAGTCATTTTCCTATCACTTAGTTTTGAGAAAAATTTATGTATTCTGGCTATAAATCCTTTAATAGATATGTGAGTTTTCTCCTACTGTCTGGCTTGTCTTTGCTTTTTAGCAAAGTGTCTTTTTGTGTATGTGGGATCATGTTGTTGGTGTTATATCTAAGAAATCTTCACCTAACCCAAGGACATAAAACTTTTTCTCTATATTTTTTCTAGAAATTTTAGAGTTTACATTTTTTACATGTAATTCTCTGGCATATTTTGAATTAATTTTTCTATATTGTATAAGGTATAGAAAGTTTATTTATTTTTTTAGTATGGATGTCCAAATGTTTCAGTACCATATATTGAGAAGACTACTGTTTCTGCATTGAATGACCTTTGTACCTTTGTTCAAAATCAGTTGATCATATAAGTGTGAATATATTTCTAGACTCTAGTCTGTTTCACCAACATGTCTATCCTTTCTCCAATACAATACTGTCTTAGTTAATGAGCTTTATAGAAGTCTTGAAAGCAGGTAGAATGACTCCTCAAACTTTGTTCTTTTTTCCCTCAAAATTATTTTAGTTATTCTAGTTCTTCACCTTTCCATATATATTTTAAAATCACTTTGTCAATTTCTATATAAAATTACTTTGGAAACAATTGACATCTTAGCAACATTTAGTATTCCAGTCAATGAAAAAAATCTGTTGGTTTATTTTGGTCATTTTTTATTTCTTTCAACAAAATTGTATAGTTATCAGCATACATACCATGTAATATTTTGTTAGATTTATACCTGAGGGTTTTTTTTTTTTTTTTGGTGCTATTGGAAATGACATATTTTAATTTCCATTTGTGCTTTGCAAGTAGTGAGACATGCAATTGATATTTGCAAGTTAACGTTGTGTCCTGCAACCTTCTTAAATGTACTTATCAGTTCTACTTGCACTTTAATATTTTATATGGGATTTTCTACATAGACAGTCATGTCTCCTGTGAATAGAAACAGTTTTATTTCTCCCTTTCCAATCAGTATGCTGTTTACTTCTTTTTCTTGTCATATTGCACTGGTAAGGACCTCTATTACAATACTGAAAAGGAATAGTGAGAAAGGATATCTTTGTCTTGTTCCTGATTTCAGTGAAAAAACGTTTATCTTTCAACATTAAACATGATGTTAGCTGTGGGTGGTTTTTAGATACTCTCAAGTTGAAGAATTTCCTTTTTATTCCTACTTTGCTGAGAGGTATATGTATATAATGAATATTGAATTTTATTAATTATTTCTGTACTTATTGATATGATTATATGGTTTTTCTTCTTTGGCTAGCCATATAGTAAACTGCATTTATTGATTTTCAAATATTGAAAAGCTTTGCAGTCCAGGTATAAGCATTACTCGATCTGCTAGTACTTTCTTTGGGGGTTTTATGTTTATGTTTCCAAGGGATATTGATCTGTAATTTTTCTTGTATGATACTTTCTTTTTCTGATTGTGGTAGCTGAGTAATGTTGGTCTCATAAAATGGCCAAGAAGCACAATGAAAGATGCTCAGTATTACTAGCTATTAGGGAAATCCAAATCAAAATCAAAATTAGATAACACTTGGGGCACCTGGATGGCTCAGTCAGTTAAGCATCCTCCTTTGGCTCAGGTCATGATCCCAGGGTTCTGGGATCAAGCCCCACACTGGGCTCCCTGATCAGCAGAGAGCCTGCTTCTCCCCCTCCCTCTGCTGCTCCCCCTGCTTGTGTTCTCTCTCTCTTTCTCTCTCTCTCTCTGTGTCAAATAAATAAATAAAATCTTAAAGAAAAAAGAAAAAAATTAGATAACACTTCACACCTACTAGAATGATTAGAATTAAGAAGACATAGTAAAAAGGGTTGGTTCTGATATGGAGAAACTGGACCCCTCATACCTTGCTAGTGAGAATGTAAAATGGTGTAGATGTATTGGAAGAGTGGCAGTTTCTCAAGAGAGAACACAACAACACAACAAATGCTGTGTTATATGACACAGCAATTTCATTCCTATGTATACTTAAGAGAAATGAAAACATATATTTATTCAAATACTTATAAAGGGAATGTTCATAGCAGCATTATCTGTAATAGCCAATTAGTGGAAACAACCCAAATTCCTATTAACTAATAAATTATTAAACAAAATTCAGTATGTCCATACATTGGAATATTATTTGGCAATACAAAAGAATGAAGTATGATGCATGCTACCATATGAATTAACCTTGTAAACATTATGCTAAGTGAAAGAAGCTGGATACAAAAGGCCACATATTGTATGATTACATTTACATGAAATGTCCATAATAAGCAAATCTGTAGAGATCAAAAGCAGATTAGTGATTGCCTAGGGCTGGAGGAGAAGAGGATTAGGGAGAGGTGAGGAGTGGCTGATAATGGGGATGGGTTTTTTGGGGAGTAATGAAAAAAGCTATAAAATTGGTTATGACAACTCTGTGAATGTACTAAAAAACACTGAACTGCACATTTTAAATGGTTGAACTGTATGGTATGTGAATTATATCTCAATAAAGCCCTTAAAACATTTAGTTGGGAACTGGTCCCTCCTCTTCTATATTCTAAACGAGTTTTCTGTAGATCTATTATTATCAGTTCCCTGAATGTTTGATAGAATTCATTAGTGAAACTATCTTATCCTAGAGTTTCCTCTATTGAAAAGTTTTCAAATATGGATTTCATTCTTTAATAGATACAGAACAGTTCAAATTAGCTATTTCTTTCTGAATGACTTTCTTTCGTTTGTGTCAAGGAATGTCCATTTCATCTAAGTTGTCACATCTATGGACATAGAGCTGTTCATATTATTCCTTATTATTCTTAAATAACTGGGTCCTGATATTTGTAGTTTTTGTCTTCAATTATCTCTGCCTTTCTCTTTCTCTTTCCCTCTCTTTTTCCATCTCCCTCTCATCGACAAGTCCATTCAGATGTTTATCACTTTTTCAAAAAAAGTTTTTAATTATTTATTTGAGAGAGAGTGAGAGTGAGAGAGAGAGAGAGAGAGAGAGAAAACCCAAGCAGGGGGGAGGGGCAGAGAGATGGAGAAGCAGACTCCCTGCTGAGCAGGGAGCCCAATGCAGGACTCCATCCCAGGACCCTGGGATCATGACCAGAGCCAAAGGCAGACACTTAACCAACAGAGCCACCCAGGCGCCCCAGCTGTTTATCACCTTTATTATTTTTTCAAAGGGTCAGATTCTTACTTCATTAATTTTTCTCTATTCTCAACTTAATGGATTTATGCTCTTATCTTTATTAGGTTATTTATTTTATTTGTTTTGAGTTTAACTTGCTCTTGTTTTTTAGTTTCTTATGGTGGATGCTGAGCTCATTGATTTCCTTCTCTTTTAGTACAAGTCTTTAATGCTATAAATTTACTGCTAAACATTATATTAGCTGCCTCCCACAAATTTTCATGTTTATTTTTATCCAATTCAAAATATATTTCAGTATCTCTTGGGGACATCCTCCTTGACTCATGGATTATATGACTTTTTAAATTTAATTTCCAAATATTTGGAAACTTTTGACATAGTTGATTACTTAATTTCTAGTTTGATTCCATTACAGTAAAAAATATATTTTGTATTATTTCAATTTTTTTAAATGCATTAAGGCTTATTTAATGATCCAGCAAAGTCTATCTTGAACAATGTTTCCTTTGCAAAAGAAAAATGGTATTCCATTGTTTGGTGCAGAGTATTTTATAATGTAATTTAGGTTAATCTGGTTAATAGTGGTATTCAGGTTCTCTGTATCCTTCCTGATTTTCTATGTTTGTTCTATCAATCTGTAGATTGATTTCTAGTTTCTTTTAATCCCAAATTTCTTTTGATTAATGTTTGATGATATATATTTTTGCATTCACTTACTCTTACCTATGTCTTTATATTTAAGGTAAGTTTCTGTATACAGTATAGTCTGACAATCTCTGCCTTATTATTGATGTATTTAGAATGTTTACATTTAATGTAATTATTGATATGATTGCATTAAAATCCACAATGTTGCTAGATTTTTTTTAATTCCATCTATTCTTTCTTTTCCCCTCCTTTTCACATACTTTTTAAAAAAAGATTTTATTTATTTACTTGAGAGGGGGAGAGAAAGAGAGGGAAAGAGAGTGCACAAGACTGCAAGAGCAGGGGGAGGGAGAAGCTGACTCCCCACTGAGCAGGGAATCTGATGCAGGACTTGACCTCATGCCAGGATCATGACTTGAGCCAAGGGCAGATGCTTAACTGACTGAACCACCCAGGCACCCCTCACCTACTTTTGGATTAAATGAGTATTTTTATGGATCTATTTTATCTCTATTATTGACTCAACAGACTCAATCACTTTTCCATCAATGTATAATTTTCAAATTATAGTTTGACAATTTATAGTTTTCAAATCATTCTGTATTCACTACCTTATTTGATACCCAAAAAACCCTGTGATTTAAGTGTTATTATACTCTTATCTGGTGTGGATAAATTAAAATATATATGACTGACATAGGAATATTTATACTGTGAATTTAATGCTAGGTTCTTCATAATTCAGGGTAAAATTACTATTTTCATGTAATCAATTTATGCTTAATTTTTTTAAAGTCCCCTTCATTCTATCCCATGTGCCAAAGTGAGGCATGACCAAGTAAGTACCTATTCTGGAATGTTGCCTCCACCCTCGGCCACAGCTCTAGCTGCTAGAAAAACAAAATCCACTGGACTCTTTTTTTTTTTTTAAGATTTATTTATTTATTTATTTGACAGAGAGATATACAGCGAGAGAGGGAACACAAGCAGGGGGAGTGGGAGAGGGAGAAGCAGGCTTCCCGTGGAGCGGGGAGCCCAATGTGGGGCTCGATCCCAGGACCCTGGGATCATGACCTGAGCCAAAGGCAGACGCTCAACCACTGAGCCACTCAGGTGCCCCCAAATCCACTGGACTCTTAAGTACCTTTCTATTTATACCTCATCTCCTGGCCTGAGTTTTGGCTCTCATTTCAGTGGGAATCTAGGATCCTCTGCCACTAGCCCCAGTTGTCCATTCACACATCTAATGAACATCCATTGAATATCCACTGCATTTATTCAACACTGTCTACTTGCCAGTCATGATTGTAGGCAAAGAGTATCTGAGGATAAATAAAGTACAGCTCATGCTTGAGGAGCCTATAATTTAATGAAGGTGTCAAAAATAAAACAATAGCTTAGGACTCAAAATAATGCTTACTGTAATAGAGGTGTGTGCAAATGAGCCCACAGCAGAAGTGATTAATTTTGCCATGCATTAGGCCAGGGATGTGGTCACAATGTTTTTCTGAAGGATGAGTTGGTGGGAGTTGGATATTCCAAGTAAAATTAATGGAGTGATGGAATAACTAATACTCTGGAGGTATGCCTGGTGAGGCAAGAGGGGAAGCTGTATTCAAGAGTGGTGGGAGGTTATAATGCAGAGTAACATGTATTAGACACACATTATGCTAAGCTCTTTATAGCATGATCTCATTTATGCTCATAAAAATTTTATGAAGCTGACACTTGTTATCTTCATATTCATGATGGAAAACTAAAGTTCTCTAGTCACTATTAGGAACTGGAAAGATATTATATAATAAATAATTATATAATAAAATAATGAAGGTACAGAGACTGATCCTCCTTAGTGGACTGGATATAAACAATCTGTGTGAGCATTTCAGTACTTGCCAGGTAAATACTAGTCCTTATGAAGTCAGAAATGAAATCCAGGCCATCTGACTGCACACCTGCACTCTAAGACTCATTCTATACTATGACTAAGATAAAGTAAAACTATTGATTGAAAATAATTTATGAAGGGCTTTATCCACAAGCAGTAACGAGCCATGGAAATTATTAGAGAAGAGAAATGACAGAGCATATTAACATAATCATGTTTAGAAACAAAAATGACAGCAATGTTGAGGTGATAGGAGAGGTGTACATCAGGAAGACAAGTTATTATTTCAGCAGTCAAGACAAAGTCCCAAACTATGACACTTATGGTGGAAATGAAGAGAATTTGATAAATGTGAAGGCTATTTAATAGGAAAATTGATAGGACTTTGTGAACAAATGGGCTCCATAGTGAAAAAAGAGTTAAAGAAAATTTGCATTTCTAGGGGTGCCTGGGTGGCTAAGTCAAGTTAAATGTTGGCCTTCAGCTCAGCTCATGATCTCAGGGTCCTGGGATCGAGCCACTCATGGGGCTCCCTGCTCAGTGGGGAGTCTGCTTCTTCCTCTGACCCTCCCCCCCATATGTGCTTTCCCTCTCTCTCTCTATCAAATGAATAAGTAAAATCTTAAAAAAAAAAAAAAGGAAATTTGAATCTCTAACTCTTAAATTGATGGATGGCCATGTGCTTATCTGAGATTGTAATAGGGAAATAAGAACAGAGGAAAAACTAACTATGAACTTTAATACTTAGTGATTTGTGATTTCTTACACTTCCCAATATCCTGTTTCCTCTTCTCCCTCCTTTCCTCTCTCTCTCTATTATTTCTTCTTGGCATGTTTGTTAATTAAAGCAAACTTCAAGATTCAGTTAGCTCATTTTAATGTTCACTTCTAATACTACTGAAGAGTCTGAAGGTTCATTCCTAGAAACATGTTATGCTCTTCCATGCTTCTGTGCTTTTGTAGATGTCATGTCTCCCACGTGAAGTGTCTTCTCCACAACTTGCTTGCATAGTGAACACCCATAGACCCATTTTTCAAGGCCCCAAACAAATGATACCTCCATGATTGCCTCTTGAGATAATGTTAACCACTATATGATACACTCCCATAGGAATCTGTTCATAGCTCCCTTAGCATGTCTCATATTTAAATTATAATCATTTGGTTACATATTTGCCTCCTCAACAAAGGTGAGGTCAGGGACTAGTGTTTTACATTTTCTTGTCCCTCATGCCTAGCAGAACACCTGGCAAATAGCACAAGCTCAATAAATGTCCATTGAATAAGAAATTAATAAATTGATCAGTGGCATAAGGATTGACTAAGACAGAAGCTACATGTAGAAAGGTGACAAAGACTATGGTCACTCCTCAGCACATGGTCATGAAGGCCTGGGGAGCCCTTCCTGAAGCCACATTCATTCCTTCCAGAGCTGGTCTAAAATTTTAGCTAGAGGGAACCAAAAACAAGAGAGAGGCTAATGATTTGCTTATGAGGAACACAGGGGAAATATATGTCCCTGATGTGACATTAAAGAGGAACTAGGCCCCTCGATAACCTCCGACTTCCACTTTCCACACGTGATTTTCACTTCTCATGTACTAACTTTTAATCATTTATTTGACTTCCTCATCCTTGTCGTTCCCTTTCTGATCTGGGGTTAAATGCAAGAAAACACTGACGAGTGCCTACCCCTGTAGGGTTGCCAAGATTGGGCAGATACAAGTATAGGACACTCAGTTAAATTTAAATTTCAGCTGAACAACAAATATTTTTAGTATAAGTTTGTCCTGTGAAATATTTGGGATGTACTTATATGAAAAAATTATTCAGTATTTATCTGATATTCAAATTTAATTGGACATCTTGTGTTTTTTTCTATAGCCCTATCTCCAGTTTACTTTCTGCCAAGGATTAAGACACTCCATATCCTGCACTTCTGATACATCAAGCTGAGCTACAATAGAGGTGAATAAGGTGGGTCAGGAATCAGTGGGAAACCTACAGACTAATGGGAAAAACAAAGCAGACACAGATCTGTAAGCAAGCAGGCTAGTGAGTGCAAGCTTCCTTGTTTGACCCAGGCTCTTTGTCAGTAGTAGCCCTGAGCACATGCCAATGCAACATAATATAATAGTTAGGAGTGCAAACTTTGAAATCACACATCCTTGAGTTCAATTCCTTATGGTGGCTCACACATGATTTGTAAGCCTGGACAAATTATTTAATTTCTCCAAGCTTGAATTCCTTATATAAATTAGAATAATAACAGCAGCCTCCCACCAGCTTCACCAATATGTTGCATCTAGTATACCTGGACAGAGTTATCCACATTAGCCTATTACTATTATTAGCCCTAATGCCGCTTACATGGCTAACTGTCACTCCATCCTCTGGGACAACCCAAGGTAGAACAGGATAGGATAAGACAGGAGAGAAGAGCATAGGACAGAACAGAATAGGATAGGACAGGGTAGAATAATAGGATAGGGTAGGGTAGAATGGAATGGAATAGAATAGAATGATTAGTCTACCACTTATTTTTTACTTAGCATGCTCAAGGCACTGTGCTAACTGTATGCCTATATTTTCTCATCAAATACTCGTAACAACCCTGAGAGATATCATTATTCCTATTTTGTAAATATTGGATTCAAAGCATAAAGAGATTAGGAAATATTTCTAAGGTGACAAGGTCAAACAACTTATAAGTGGCAAATCTGAAACTTCTGTCTGATCCCAAAGCCCATGCTTAACCAATAACACATACATCAAAATCCTTCTGTGAGATTCCCAACCCAGATTGCAATTCTTTCCTGTATTAAGAACCCTGATAACTGTCATTTATGCATGGAAATGTCCATAGGAATTAAAGAGTTCCATATTCCTTTCATTCTCATATCTTCTTACCACACTAGAATGGCATTCCAAGAGAAGGACCTTATTTTTGTCTTCCCAGCTTGGAGAAACCATCTTTCATAACTTCAGTTTCTCCTCTACCTAAAGGCAAATTCATTTGCTTATGCCGGTGGAGTATAAGTCACATCTTCTAAGCTGCTATTTTTTTTTCTTTTTTTTTTAAGATTTTATTTATTTATTCATGAGAGACAGAGAGAGAGAGAGAGACAGAGGCAGAAGGAGAAGCAGGCTCCCCGCATAGCAGGGAGCCCGATGCGGGACTCGATCCCAGGACCCTGGGATCATGACCTGAGCCAAAGGCAGACGCTTAACAACTGAGCCGCCCAGGCGTCCCTAAGCTGCTATTAATATGGCACACATTATAGGCTCCTTATTTACAATAGCCAAGACATAGAAACAACCTAACTGGCCATCAGTGGATGAATGAATAAAGAGATCGTCTTACACACACACACACACACACACACAGTGGAATATTATTAAGCCATAAAAAAAAAACACAAGGAAATCCTACCACTTGTAACAACATGGTTGGACCTTGAAGGCATTATGCTAAGTCAATTAAGTCAGACAGATGAAGATAAATATCGTGTGATCTCACTTACATGTGGAATTTAAAAAACAACAATAAAAAAAACCAACATAGGAAAGTTGTTAATAAATCCTATGAGTTATCACAAGGATAAAATATTTTTCCTTTTTCCTTTCTTTATATTGTATCTACATGAGAAGATGGATGTCAGCTAAACCTATTGCAGTAATCATTGCACAATATATGTAAATCAAAACATCATGCTATATGCCTTGAACTAATATAGTGGAAGTATATCTCAATAAAACTGGGCAAACAATTAAATAAAGATTCTTTACAGCTTATCAGGTATTTTATCTGTTATCTCTCATATCCTTAAATACTGCAGACAAATAGGCAGAAAATTATAATATGTCCCAGTTTCACAGATGATAAATTATTCATTTATTTGGTATGTATTTTTTGGGTATCTTCTACATACACTATTCTGGAAACCAGAGCTGTCTCAGTGAACAATATAGACCAGAGTCCTTCCATCCTGGATTTTAACATCTCTGGGAAGAGACACTTAAATAATGAAACAAAAAATAATATTTAAATGCTAAGAAAGAAGAACACAGAGTATACAAAAGATTACAATAGAGGGATCTGAGTTACATTAGAGAGTCACAGTTTTCCTCAGAAAAGAGGCATTTTAACTGAAATCTGAAACTAAAAGGAATAAACCAACAGAAAAGAAGAGATAAAAATACAGCGAACACAGAAAACTGAGCATCAGGCCCAGAGAGTATTTAATCAGGATCATACAATGAGTCAGTGGTACCGACAGGAATAGCATCCAGCTATCCTGCCCCCTCAGTGTGGTGTTTTTTCCTTGATACCAGACCAATGAAAGCTTATTCAGGAACTTGTCTGCATGCCCCATTTAGCTGGTATCCTTGAGAACAGTAGGCCTCTCTTCCAGGTTGCAATATTAGAGTCTTTGCTTGCCTGTACAGTGTTCTTACGGTGAATTAGAGCCCCCTGAGGGCTCAAAGCTTGTACAAAGCAGAAGGTATTGTTAGCCTTTCCCATGCAAATACAGCCACATATCAGGGACCACAGCATGGCTAAAAGAGGAAGCTTGAGTGTTATTTTCCCCCTAAGACCACTGGACAAGCACAGTGCTCTCCTAAGCAGTGACCCTGATGGCATAAATCTAACTCATTGAAAGCTTCCTACTATGGACCACTATCTCTAGCTCACAACACTTTGTATAGGAGTAACAGGATCGGGGTCTTCTTAATAAGATAGTTTGGAGTGGGGCACCTGGGTGGGGTGCCTGGGTAGCTGAGTTGGTTAAGCGTCTGACTCTTGATTTCAGCTCAGGTCATGATCTCAGGGTTCTGAGATCAAGCCCCATGTTGTGCTCTGTGCTGGGTGTGGAAACTGTTTAAGATTCTCTCTTTCCCTCTGCCTCCCCACCCCCCAACTCTCTCTTAAAGAAGAAGCAGAAGCAGAAGAAGAAGAGGAAGAGGAAGAGGAAGAAGGAGAAGGGGACGGGGAAGGGGAAGAAGAAAGAAGAAGCAGAAGCAGAGGAAGAGGAAGAAGCAGAAGCAGAGGAAGAGGAAGAAGAAGAAGAAGAAGAAGAAGAAGAAGAAGAAGAAGAAGAAGAAGAAGAAGAAGAAGAAGAAGAAGAAGAAGAAGGAGGAGGAGGAGGAGGAGGAGGAGGAGGAGGAGGAGAAGAAGAAGAAGAAGAAGAAGAAAGAAGAAGGAGAAAGAAGAAGGAGGAAGAAGAGGAGGAGGAGGAGGAAGAAGAAGAAGAAAATAGGTTGGAGTGGGAGAGAAGACCTGGAAGGGTCCAAGCAGAGCTGCTTGATTGCTTTCAAGTGCAGCCTGGTGTCTACAGAGAAGTACTAACCTGAGTTAGAGAGCCATGTCCTGGCTCTGTGACACCAGACAAGCCTCCTGTTTCCATATCTCAATTAATACAATAGGGCCCTCTGTTACTCACAGTGTATATGTTTTGGTCAATCTGTAAGTTTAGGAACTAAAGCCTCATCCTAATTAACTAAATTTATAGCAGTTATCAGGATAACCAATATCATATAGACTTAAACTAAATTTTATCCCCTGAGTGTCTGTATTCAAGAGGAAATATATTTTATACCTGAGATACATAGCAGCATCTCAACCCTAATATTCTTTTTTACAGAGTGCAAAAATTTATTTTTCTTTACTTTTTTAAATATTTGCTATATGCCTTGAGTAGCATGTATTCAACTCTGAAAAAGACAGTCTTGCCCTGAAGGAACCTACAGCATATTGGCGGAGACATTTAGACACACACCTATCAGGCACATAGCGGAGCATCTACCTCTACCAGGAAGAACCAGAACAAGCTTCCCAAGGACGCAAAGTCAAAGCTGAGAACAATTAGAAGAGCCGTACGAAGCTCCCTGAAGATTCAGTAGTGAATAAAACACTCTGCCCTTAAGAGATTCATGGGCTAAAGAAGAAGAGAGCTCGTCAAGAACTTCATTCTCAAATAATATGTCAGGGTTCCAGAAGGCAGACGATAGAGCAGTTGTCTGGAGTGGGGTGGAATCATCATCATGAAGCTTTCACAGGGAAGGGGGCATTTGAACTTGAGCCTGAGGAATAGGAGGAATGTTCTTAGGGGAGATGATGGGGAGGATATCCCGGGACAAATAAAGAGCATGAGCTAAGGGCATGAGGCTGTGAATGGGCATGCCCACGTGGGGACAAGTAATTAGTTCAGAGCATGGAAAAACAAGCAGAGTACACAGGGAGGAGAGTAGGCACACCTCACCAATCTGATTTGTTGCCTGTTCCTTGGCCCTGCATAGTCATTCTGCCTGAGAGCCATCGGATAATCAATGCTGGCATTGTAACTACCTGTAAAGAGCTACTCCAGTGCTCTTTATAAAATACACATTAGAAACACTGACAGGGTTTTTCTTTCCCTATATGAAAAACTTTTGGTTTAAAAGATAGGGCAGGGTTCATTATAGAAATCCAAGCACAAGCTGTGCAGATATCTTGTGCAACAACCTAAATTCCATAGCAGATGATGTCACCTATAAATGCCTTATAAATGGAGCAAGTCTCTGAGAGCATCTGAACAGGTGATCTGCACCAATACCCAGCGCTACAGGCATGGCTGTCTCAGTGCTGCGGCTGACAATTGTCCTGGGACTACTCGTCTTAATCCTGGCTTGCCAGGCTGGTGAGTGCTTCTGAATGCGGCTCATGCAATATGCAGTAGTCAGCCAGGAGTCCAGGGAGGCAGCAGCACTGATCCAGGACATAAAGGGGAAAGAGGGAAAGGGGGCTTCGGGCAGTGCAGAAAGAGCATTGGACTAGGGAACTAGAGGCAGATCTAACAAAAAGAAAGTAGGATTTTCATTCTAACGTGCTTCAGTTACAGCCTCTATCCTCAGTGAGTGTATGAAGTTCGGGATGATCTTTTTTCTTATATATTCATGTAATACAGTGACACTATTATATTATAAATTTCTTGACAGCGGGGGGGGAGATTTATTTTTTGATGATTCTAACTAATAATGTTTAAAGGTAAAGAATATATACCTGGAGGGGTGCCTGGGTGGCTCAGTTGGTTAAGCCGCTGCCTTCAGCTCAGATCATGATTCCAGAGTCCTGGGATCGAGCCCCACATGGGGCTCCTTGCTCTGCGGGGAGCCTGCTTCTCCCTCTCCCTCTGCCTGCCGCTCCCCCTGCTTGTGATCTCTCTCTCTCTCTCTCACTATCTCTCTCTGTGTGTCAAATAAATAAATAAAATCTTTAAAAAATATATTAAAAAAAAAGAATATACACCCTGGAATAAGACTCCTAGGCCTAGCTCTACACTGATCAGGAATGTGACTTCAGGCATGTTATTTCACTTCTCTGGGCCTCACATGTTAAAGGGAATATCAGTAGTTAACTTTCTCATAAAGTTATCATGAAAATTGAATAAAATTGAACAAGAGACAAAAGTCCGGTCCTTAATAAGCACCCAGTAAATAGTAACTGTTACTGTTATCACGTATTATCTCATTTGAGTCTCATAATAATCCTCTTAAGTAAACATTCAAAGTTTTATCATTTCCCTCTCAGCAGGTTAACAAACAAAGCTTGCAGAAGGAAAGTCACTTGGGCAAAGACACAGGTAGAAGAGGCATACCTGGGACTGAAACCCCAGGTCCTTCGATTCTGTCCATTATGACTAAGCGCCTACTTCTTTCGTGTCTGTCCCAAGCACATAGAGGACCACAACACAGCTTGTAAGATTCCCCTTAACTTATTTTTGGCCTGCAGAAGGTGGTGAGCTCTTGACTTGTCTTTATTCAGAAGGATAGGTCAGAAAACAGCCAGTGCAAATAGTTTAGTAACAGAGCCTTTTGAAATGTTCTAAATGTAACCTGGCAGAACTCAACACTACTAGCCAGCCACTGTGCACCAGCAGAACATAGAGGCAGGTACCCTAATGGAACCGCCACAGAGATGGCCTCAGACACCACCGTGACCGTCAACATCCGGAGTCATTGCTACAGTAAAGCGAAAGATGAGATTTATATTCTAAGGACCAGTCCCCAGCTCTGTCTCTCATGAACTCTGAAACTGGTTAAATCAGTCCATTGCTTTGAACCTCAGTTTCTTCATCTATAAAATGCAGTAACAATCAACTTCACCAGGTGGATTTTTTTGCTGAAGACAGGAATCAAACTCAGGTATATAGGACTCCAAAACATATGGTCCACCATACTCTGAAACCTCTTAATATAGCTATGGTCCAAGGGCTGGAGCCAAATATCCAATCTTCACACATATTCCAAACCAGAGCTCTTTGTATAATAAAAAGCTAGCATTTAGTGTCATATTAAAATAAAAGGTCAGTAAAATTAACTTGTTATGCAAGTATGCATATAGCAACATAGGAAAAGGGAACTTACTTTTCATGCAAGAAATTGCTGTTTTGTACCTGGTAAATGTCTTCAGGGGAAAACTGCTTGAAGATAGTACTATATCATGTAAATAATGTGCTCTGTGGAGTTAAAACAATTTAGGCTCAAACCTTGGCTCAGCCAGATTCTAGAGGTGTGATGTTAGGTGAGTCATTTAATTTCTCTGAGCACCTGTTTTCTATAAAACCGTGATATCTTCACTGAACTAAATAAAGATTAAAGCATGTCATGCTTTAATCAATATCCCAGTAATACAATATCCCAGTACCTGCTCAACAGGCACATCACAAATTTCCATTCTCTTTCCTTCTTCCTGTGATGAAAACACAGCAATTCTGGTCACTGTGGTGGCCCTGCACTCCATGTAAGGATCATGTCTATATATGTTCATTCATACCTTAACTCTTAGCATATGCTATGCACATCATGGTAGGCTCAAAAAATACTTGCTGAACGAAAACACCAACAGCTAAAGGAACAAATCTTGTGTTGTTGTTTGGTAAACAACAAATGCTTGCAGATTTGAAAGCCATATTTTTTGACTAAGAGTTTCCATTTTAGGACATAATATAGATACGAGGCTTCTAACATAATTTTTGATAGCCTCCACACAAAAAGCTAGTTACATCTCCTTCATTCAGAGTCATGGGGAACAAGGTTTAGATGTTGGGACTTTTTGAGTTAAAACTTGTGGTGGGGTTGGCAAAGGAAATACAGGATACCCAGTTAAATTTGAATTTCAGATAAACAATGAGTAATTTTTTAGTTTAAGTATGACCTAAATATTGCATGGTCATTCTTACACACAAAAAAGTATTTGTTGTTTATCTGACATTTAACTTTATTTGGGTATCCTATATTTTTATTTACCAAATCTGGCAACACATTACATCATTAGTTTTAGATGAAGTGTTCCATGATTCATTGTTTGCATATAACACCCAGTGCTCCATGCAGAACGTGCCCTCCTCAATACCCACCACCAGGTTAACCCATCCCCCCACCCCCCTCCCCTCTAGAACCCTCAGTTTGTTTTTCAGAGTCCATCGTCTCTCATGGTTCGTCCCCCCCTCCGATTTCCCCCCTTCATTCTTCCCCTCCTGCTATCTTCTTTTTTTTTCCTTAACATATATTACATTATTTGTTTCAGAGGTACAGATCTGAGATTCAACAGTCTTACACAACTCAGCGCTTACCAGAGCACATACCCTCCCCAGTGTCTATCACCCAGTCACCCCATCCCTCCCACCCCACCCCCCACTCCAGCAACCCTCAGTTTGTTTCCTGCGATTAAGAATTCCTCATATCAGTGAGGTCATATGATACATGTCTTTCTCTGATTGACTTATTTCGCTCAGCATAATATCCTCCAGTTCCATCCACGTCGTTGCAAATGGCAAGATCTCATTCCTTTTGATGGCTCCATAATATTCCATTGTATATATATACCACCTCTTCTTTATCCATTCATCTGTCGATGGACATCTTGGCTCTTTCCACAGTTTGGCTATTGTGGACATTGCTGCTATAAACATCGGGGTGCACATACCCCTTCGGATCCCTACATTTGTATCTTTGGGGTAAATACCCAGTAGTACAATTGCTGGGTCGTATGGTAGCTCTATTTTCAACTTCTTGAGGAACCTCCATACTTTTTTCCAGAGTGACTGCACCAGCTTGCATTCCCACCAACAGTGTAGGAGGGTTACCCTTCCTCCACATCCCCGCCAACATCTGTCATTTCGTGACTTGTTAATTTTAGCCATTCTGACTGGTGTGAGGTGGTATCTCATTGAGGTTTTGATTTGGATTTCCCTGATGCTGAGCGATGTTGAGCACTTTTTCATGTGTCTGTTGGCCATTTGGATGTCTTCTCGGGAAAAATGTCTGTTCATGTCTTCTGCCCATTTCTTGACTGGATTCTTTGTTCTTTGGGTGTTGAGTTTGATAAGTTCTTTATAGATTTTGGATACTAGCCCTTTATCTGATATGTCATTTGCAAATATCTTCTCCCATTCTGTCCGTTGTCTTTTGGTTTTGTTGACTGTTTCCTTTGCTTTGCAAAAGCTTTTTATCTTGATGAAGTCCCAATAGTTCATTTTTGCTCTTGCTTCCCTTGCCTTTGGCGATGTTTCTAGGAAGAAGTTGCTTTGGCTGAAGTCAAAGAGATTGTTGCCTGTGTTCTCCCTTAGGATTTTGATGGACTCCTGTCTCACATTTAGGTCTTTCAACCATTTTGAGTCTATTTTTGTGTGTGCTGTAAGGAAATGGTCCAGTTTCATTCTTCTGCATGTGGCTGTCCAATTTTCCCAACACCGTTTGTTGAAGAGACTGTCTTTTTTCCATTGGACATTCCTGCTTTGTCAAAGATTAGTTGACCATAGAGTTGAGGGTCCATTTCTGGGCTCTCTATTCTGTTCCATTGATCTATGTGTCTGTTTTTGTGCCAATACCATACTGTCTTGATGATGACAGCTTTGTAATAGAGCTGGAAGTCCGGAATTGTGGTGCCGCCAGCTTTGCTTTTCTTTTTCAATATTCCTCTGGCTATGCGGGGTCTTTTCTGGTTCCATACAAATTTTAGGATTATTTGTTCCATTTCTTTGAAAAAAGTGGATGGTATTTTGATGGGGATTGCATTGAATGTGTAGATTGCTCTAGGTAGCATTGACATCTTCACAATATTTGTTCTTCCAATCCATGAGCATGGAACGTTTTTCCATTTCTTTGTGTCTTCCTCAATTTCTTTCATGAGTATTTTATAGTTTTCTGAGTACAGATCCTTTGCCTCTTTGGTTAGATTTATTCCTAGGTATCTTATGGTTTTGGGTGCAATTGTAAATGGGATCAACTCCTTAATTTCTCTTTCTTCTGTCTTGTTGTTGGTGTATAGGAATGCCACTGATTTCTGTGCACTGATTTTATATCCTGCCACTTTACTGAATTCCTGTATGAGAACTCCATCCTCTCTTACTATTTGTGAGACCCCTGCAAGTCACTTAATCTTTTCAGTTTCTTAGTCCAGTGAGCTAAGAACTGCATACCCTATAAGAATGGTCAAGGGTAAAATCACATGGCACTTGTAAAGTCATTATTTACAGAACTACCAAATGATGTACAAGTGATAGAATTTCTCCTTGCCATCATTCTTATTATACTACTTTCAATCTTATAACATACTTGTGGTTAGATCATAACTTTTCTGTCAAAGGCCATACAGCTCATTTTTGTTGTTGTTGATATCTTGTATTTTATAAGTAGTCTAAGTTTGCTGTAGAAAAATTAGAGAATATAAAGAAACAGAGGTATTTCCATTGTGGGGAGGGTGGGGAACAAGGCTATGCAGTTCAGCACTGAGTGCTTTTGGATCCAGATTTTAATACCAGTCCGACATGGGATTGAACTCTATTTTGGCCACTCACTAACTCTGTGCTTTGCACTAGCTCCTAAACTTCTCTCAACTTCAACTTCTTGACCTTTAGCTTGAGATAATACTTTTGCCTACTTCATAGTGCTGCTGTGAGAATAAAATGATGTGACCATGCATGCAGATCATCTGTCATAGGTCTATGTGTAACAAATGCTACCCATTATTATGTCATCATTATTATCATTACAACAGGTCAGGGATTGCATGGAGAAAAATACATTAAAATGGGCATTCTGGGGGTGCCGGGGTGGCTCAGTCCATTAAGTGGCTGACTCTTGATTTCGTCTCAAGTCATGATCTCAGGCTCATGGAATTGAGTCCCGTGTCTGGCTCCTCGCTCAGTGGGGAGTCTGCTAAAGACTCTCTCCTTCTGCCCTTCCCTCCACTCACTCTCGCACTCTCTCTCTAAGATAAATAAATAAATCTTTTTTAAAAGGTGGGGGGCATTCTATATTTCAATCCTGGCACTGGCATTTTTAACTCTGGACAAGTTACTTAACTTCCATGAGCTTCAGTTTTCTCAATCAGAAAGGAAACCCATGTCTAAGTAAGTATTGATATATGCTGTTTTTAGGAATAAGCGAGATGATGCATGTGAAGACTTTGTCAGGGCAGGCATTAAATGTTCAATAAATATAACTGTACCAGGCTGTATAATTAACAAGACTCTTCCCTTTCTTATTGCTGAGAATCACCTGAGATTCTGTTCTGTTTTTCAGATGACAAACCAGATCACAAGCCAGATGACTCAGACAAAAACCCAGAGCAAGAATTCCTAAAATTCCTAAACCTCTTGGGCACAGAGATCATTGAGAATGCAGTGGAGTTCATCCTCCGCTCCATAACTAGGAGCACGTAAGCCCTGAGACAAACCTTGCTTTTGTCTGGTTCGCTGTCAGTAATGAACACATTGTATTAAAATGAATAAGAAACAAAACTGTGCATGACAATATATTATTTGAGTTGAAAAGTATTGCCCTACCTTAAGATATATTTGCATCTGAGTGAATTTCCCTAAATTCTTTTGGAGTGTGCATATTCCCAACAAGTGGTTCCATAATTTTTTATCTCCGGATCAAGTAGGAAGGAGGAAGAGCACCGGACCAGGGAACAGAAGGCCAGGTTCTGGTCTCCCCACGTGTGCTACTTGACTGGGTGACCCTGAGCAAGGCCCTCCTTCTCTGAGTGCCTCAGTTTTCTCATCTGTAAAGTTAAAAGAATAAAGGACCCACCCAGTGCAGGCACTGTAATTCTTTGGTGAAGGTGGTGAGTAGTGATGTGTGCACTAGGGAGAGGTGTGATGAGTCCTGCCTTTATTTTCTAGTTTGAGAAACTCAAGAGGGTTAGCAGAGACAGTAGCTGATATCTCTTTAGAGACAATCTAGAGAACCTCTCATATGAGTGTTGATCATGAGGGATTGCCATGGTGGCAGAGCATACAGCCCAGAATCTTCCCAGGGTTCTCTACCTCCTTCCAAGCCCCCCTGTGCCCAACACCTAACACATCTTACTCCAATCTACACAGCTCTGATTTTCACTTCTACTTCACTCTGTTTTCATTCAACCCACCGTAAGCTCCCTACTTTCAGCTCTCCAAGATCCAATTTGTTCTGAATTTCCAGGTGCTTTCAATCTCCACTTCACTGAGCCTCTGTCTCTAATTCTCTCCTTCATAGACCCCAAAGCCCAGTTTGACAAAGTGTGGTCTAGAAACCCTGGAGAATTTGTACAAAATGAAGTTTCCTTCATCTCATCTTGTGTCTTCCTAGGACAAAGCTAAGGGTATGCTTTTTAACAAGCTTGCTGGTGATTCTGATATCCCAACAATTTTGAAAGCCTTTGATTAGATGCTCTGCACTACATGGCTTCCCCTTAAAGGTCCACATATCCTTTAAATTTTTATTCATATTTTGTGTAAATGTGCATCTTAGCATTTTTTTTTTTTTTTTTAGGGAAATGCTTCTGACTTTTTTTTAGATTCTCCCCCGGGGTCTATGACTAAAAACATTAAGAAACACTTCGATAGAGAAGTAATCAGGGGCCATGTTGTAATCTCTGATTTGCTTAAATCAATATATCATCATGTGATGGGCAGGATTCTGCATGCCATCTTCATGCACAAATTATTGAAACTCAGATGTTTATTTTTGTATGGTTATTTTTCCTATTGGTGTTGCTTTTGCAACTGTTGAGTTTCAGTGATTGTTAATGTAAACAAGGAGGAAGCTGACAAGGAAGCAAGAGTAATACCCATTATGTACAAAGTACACATTACACTCCAGTTGAACTCACATTGTTACAAAGCACAACAATAGCAATGCAAGGAGTTGAAGCAATAATATTTCTTTTTATTCCTTCCTTTGAGAATTCCCCAGACATAAAATAACACTTTTTTTTTTTCCCTCTGTTAACCCTGAAAGCTCATTATCTGAAATACAAGACAACTGCTGTCCACTCTGGATTCGGGAATGGCACTTCGACTTCAACCATTTCCTTTTTTCCTCATTAGTAAACAATGTTCTTTCTGTTTCTGGAGCTTAAAACCATCTCAGGCTCTCTGCCCTTGCTTACATTTCCTAAAATGTTCTTTCCTTCTCTTGTGGCTAGTGCTTTGTCTCACAGCTCATCTAAAAGTCACCTCCTCAGAAAACAGTTCTATGACCACTCTTATTCACACTATCTTCTCTCATTCCCTAGTTCTTCTCTCTTACTTTACCTTATCATAGTGTCGTTATAACATATATCACCATCTCTATTTATTTGTAGTCATGCAGCTATGTGAAAGTAGGGATCAGGTCTATCTAGCTCATGGCTCTAGCACAGTACCTTATAGATTGAATGAGACACTCAGCAAATAGTTGAATTGATTAATTAAGGAAAGGTATCTTAGAGATCAGATCTAAAACCCATTACTGCAATTTGACTGAGAAATCCTGAGGGATCTTTGTAGCAAGACACAGCAGTCCTTGCTCAAGGGAAAAATCTAGCTGTCCTTTCTCTGTCCAAGGGAAGACCATAAATATAATGGGGATAGGGAATGGGAGGAGACCATCAAGAAGTGTTTCTAAGCACTTAGTGTATACAAAGTTGGGGCAGAAATTGTGAAGGATAAATCTAGAATGTAAATCCCTTCTCAAAGATTTGCAGTCCTTATGGTAAGATGACACAGCAAATGCCGTGATGACTAACATGCTAACTAAGATAAATGTCAGTAAAACATCACAGGTAATTTCTGGAGAATGGAGCTGTCTACTGACACCAGGATGTTTAGGGGAGTGTTTATAACAAGGATGAGATGCAATTTGAGCCTTAAAAGACAAAATTTGATTAGAGAGAATGACAGGAATGAGGGAATTTCATAAAGATGAGAATTTCCTTTATTTACTCCAATATATCTGATACCTAAGTACTGTGTCAGGCACATAATAAATGCTAGATATGTGCTTTCAGGACATTGAATAGAAGAGCTCACCTCCTCCACTCTGGATTACTTCAGAGCTGTGTAAACTGGATTCTGGTCACCATTGTTCTGAAAAAATATACATATTCTTAAATCCTCTGACCCCTCAAGAAGGCTCCAATCCTTGTGAATTTCCCCTCACCTGCTGAATTTCCATGACATGACATTTTCCTTGTTCTCTCCCTACCTCTAACCATTCTTTCTCATTCTTTTTATTTGACTCATGACCCAATGACTTCCAAAATCAGGTGTCTATTGTGTTCTTTTTACTGAGCTTCAGACTGAAATGATTAACTGTTTGCTAGAAAATTACACCTACATTTTCCACCAATACCTGAAATTTAACTGGTCTAAACCCAAACCCATCACCCCACAAACCTGTTCCTCCTCCCATGTTCCTTATTTCAGGAATCACATCCCCACCCACCAGAATCCAGAAACCTCAGGGTCTTCTTGGATCTTTTCTGCTTGTCAACACCTTCCTCAAATTGCTGAATATTCTACCTCTAATTTTTTTCCTGTATCAATGCTTTTCTTCAACTTCACTGACTAGCTGGCCTAGTAGAGTTTTTTCATCACCTCCTTCCTGAGCTCTTTTTATTAGATTTATGATTAGTTCCACTGTTTCTGTCTGTCCTCCCTCCAAACCATCCTCTACTTACTATTAGAGTTATATAACAAAAACACAAGTTGGGTTCTATTACTGCCATGCTTGAAACCCTTTTGTAAATTTCCATAGCCTTCAAAATCAGAACAAATGCATTTGGCTGAAGTTAAATGTTCTTTCCTGAAGCCTGTGTATCTATTAATCACGTATCTCACTCCTGAAGTCAAACACCTGATGCCCCCAATACCAAATGATTTGTTTCAGAACTGGTCATGTTTGTATAAACCCCCAACATCTTTGTACATGGCTCTTCTCTCTGCAAGCAAGGCCTTGCTAGGTAGACTTGTCCGCCTAGCAAGTTTAATCATTTCTAAAGTGCAATTCAAAGACAAGTTCTGTGAAGACCCCTATGATTACACACTGCAGGTATTCACACTCCAGATTTCCTAATGCTTTGTAGGAACCTTCAATCAATTTTTTTTCTCCCCTCATTGTTTTAAATTACTTGTTCATTGTTTTAAATTACTTGTATCTGATTGTGTCTATTTTCTCCACTAGACTATAAACTTCTCACAGGCCACATTTTAATCATTTTACCTTTCCAGCAGCTACTGTGTACCCTATCCTTCAACAGTATAGTGCTTCTAGGATTAATTCCTGATTCTAGACATCTCAGTTTTAGACTTTGCTTTGCAGTTTACCAGCTATGTGATTTAGACAGGTTGTTTAATCTCTTTGAGCTTTAGAAGTTTCTTCATTTGTAAGAAGAAATAAAAATTCATTCATTTATCCATTTATTTATTATTTATTTAATTCAAACATTTATTAATTTATACTATATGCCAGATGCTGGGGATATATTACTAAACAAATATACCAGAATATCTGTCTTATGCAGTTTATGTATGAATAGACAGTTAATGAATAGATTTGCTGGCAGATTCAAAGAGATAATTGTGCATAAATAGCTTGCAACTACAAACTGTTATGAAAGTCTTGCATCTTATTAACTTATGACATAGGAAAATCTGCAGAACAAAATTGTGGCTCAAACATTATAAGACATCCTAGTGATCATTCTAACATTCTTGTTCAATCTCAGTTATAATTCATTTTTTCTCTTTTTTTTCTTTTCAAGAGGATTTATGGAATTTGATGATAAAGAAGGAGAACATTCAGCAAAGTGACTTCCCCAGGTGATTTTAACTTATAATTTACAAGTAAAATAATAGCATATTGAACAAAAAAGGGGGGTCTGCATTATTTTATTTGATTAATTTGGGCACCCCTGTGCCTACCTATAAGCAGAAAAGGTGTATTTTTTCATTTTTACTGCAGTTTCTTAAAATTAATTTTAAATACATGTATTTTTTCTTTATCATCATAAAGTCACCAACCTAATCAGATTATCTTAAGAGAGGAGGCAAACTGTGGGTTGAAACACGTAAGCACTGGGAGTTAGGGGACCTGGTCCTGCCACAACACTGCTCACTTGCTTTGTGTTCTTGGCACCTATGACATGAGGGGATTGTGTTCACTTAAGTAGAAGAGCCCATGCAATTGTGCAATTAGTTACTCATGAGAAGAGTGAGATTTGCTGAACCTAATTCCAGGAGAAAAGACTAACAAGCTCTCTAATCCCACGGAGTTGGATTTATAGTAGTTCCCCCCCCTTACCTGGGAGGGATACGTTCCAAGATGCCAGTGGATGCCTGACACTGTGGATAGTACGAATCCCTTATATACATTGCTTTTTCTTATACATACATACCTATAATAAAGTTTAATTTACAAATTAGGCACAGTTAGAAATGAACAATAACTAATAATAAAATAGGAGAATTTTAATAATCTACTCTAATAAAAGTTATGCAAATGTGGTCTCTTTCTCAGAATATCTTACTATACTGTCCTCACCTTTCCTCTTCTTACGATGATGTGAGACAATAAAACGTCTCCATGATGAGATGAAGTGACGTGGACTACACAGGCACTGTGATACAGCATTAGGCTACTACTGATGTTCTGACATCATGTCAGAAAGAGGATCATCTGTTTCCAGACCTCAGTTGACTGTGGGTAACTGGAACTGTGGAAAGCAAAACCACAAATAAGGGGTAACTACAAACAATATGGTTTGAGTACTCAGAAACACCCACTATTTCCTTATTCTATTCTCTCCTGAGAACGGATATTGAAATATAAGAACAGAAATGATATAGCTGGGAATGTAATTATTATATCAGTAGCTAGCATGAACTGAGTACATATTCTGTTTTAAGCATTAAGCTAAGTGCTGTATATGTAGTACCTAATTTCATTCTAACATCACTATGAAAAATGGGTATTCTTCTTTAATTTTGTAAGTAAGGAATGTGACCAAGTCACTAACGTTGGCAAGTTAGTAAGAGAAGAGGGAAGGATTTGAACTTAGGCAGCTTGATTCCAGAGTGTGCATTCTATCACTAAGCAGTAGTGCTAGTGGAGAACAAAGAACAGTGTAGAAGGAGGCAGTTGAAAAGAGTGAGCAAGCTATGTGATCTTACACATGCCTTTCAGGTGCCCATAGAAACAAAACACTACCCCTTTGGTTAACTGAGTTACCTTACATGCATCTCCAAGAAGCATGGTCTTTCCTAACTTCTATTTCATATCTGATCTGGGAATGCTCCTCTTCCCTACTGCCTTCATTTTATAACCCGGGTGTTATTAACGTAAGCTGAGCAGGTTACTATCATATTACCCAGGAACATAGCCCACTCTTTTCCATAAGCTTCTAAAGACAGAAATCAGTTTTGGGCTTTGGAATCAAGAAATGCCCAACCCAGACACGTCTGACTCTCACCCCAAATCCAACTAAGCTTCTAAGAACATTCACTTAGGTTTGCATTTTCCATTTCCATCTTCTCAGAGAACAACTTACCTCTTGTTGCAAGTGTCCCAACCCTTAGCTGGTTCATTCAGGCTCCTGGTACACATCTCCACCCATTGGTACCCACACGCTGAATCTTTAGAGTGCTATACTAACAGTTGTCTGTCAATGAGACAGACATGTCCAACAGACAAGGTGCCATGAAGGAGTAGAAAGAGTGAAAGACATAGAGAGGAAAGAAGTTCAAATTCTAACTTGTCTGCTATTGGTTGTGTGATCCTGTGAAGGTCACTTGGCCTCCTTGAGTTTCACTCTACTCCTTATTAATGTTAAAAATCTCGGGAACTTAATTGTTCAGATCTTAATGCCAGAATTTTTTTTTTATTCCATATAAAAAAACTTTGAGTGAATTCATGAACCAATTGTAGATGTTCTAATGGTCAGTGAGGAATGGCTCAATTTAGGGATATAAAAAAATTGGTCTAGAGAGAAGGAAGCCTCTAAGGCAAAGATGAAATTTTGAATGGTTTGATCAGAAGTATCTCTTTAAACCCTAGTGACTGTGCATTTAATAAGTAGCTTTAAAAGTTTCACATGTATGATAATTGCCGCAGCAAATCAAAAGCAAGTCACCACTTTAGAATTAAATGACCACAGCAATGCCTATTTCTCCAGTACAGATATGTGGCCAAAGTTCTAGGTATTTCCTAAATTAAGACAGACATATAAACAGATAGATATCTAGATATCCCACCTTTCTCCTATAACACATGCCCCTTTCTTACATATCCCTTTAGTGCTTATTTATTTTTTAAAAAAGATTTTATTTATTTATTTGACAGAGAGAGACACAGCGAGAAAGGGAACACAAGCAGGGGGAGTGGGAGAGGGAGAAACAGGCTTCCCGCAGAGCAGGGAGCCTGATGCAGGGCTCTCCTGGGATCATGACCTGAGCTGAAGGCAGACGTAGTGCTTATTTGATCTGTACCTACTATGTGTCAGATTCTGCCAGTACTCTCAAGATAAATAATGATGTCCAGCCATTGAGCAGTTGATAGTGATAGTCTGGGCTATCACTTAGCACTGTGTCCCCCAGGACTGTGGAGGGAAATGATAGAGTTATGTATAAAAGTGCCTTGGACATGCCTTGAAAGGAGGTAAGGGACATGCCTGGAGGAGGGGGTGGGTACTAAAAGGGCTTTACAAAGAAGGTGAACTTGCACACACATTCTCAGATGATTAACAGAGAGGGGCAAGGTCTCAAAAGCAACTCATCCAATAGTTGGACACTTAATCAATCTGAGACCCTCCCAACCTCTGCTCAATCACATTGGTACAATTTCCTCATGTTAATAGACTTAAACTCTTATTTCCTATTGTCCAGCATCACTTGAAATAAATCCCAGGGATTTAAGTCCCCTAGTGTCTTAAGTCACTAGATGTCTTAAGGTATACATTTCTTTTCTTTTTTTTTAAAAGATTTTATTTATTTATTTTAGAGACAGAGCACAAGAGGGGGGAGGGTCAGAGGGAGAAGCAGACTCCCTGCTGAGCAGGGAGCCCGATGCGGGACTCGATCCTGGGACTCCAGGACCATGACCTGAGCCGAAGACAGTTGCTTAACCAACTGAGCCACCCAGGCGCCCCTACATTTCTTTTCTTGTATTAGAAAAAAAATCTGATGAACCTCACCAGTCTATTGTCAAGTAAAAATTGGGAAAGCACTTCACGAATTCTTAATTTCTAATTACGTGTTTTGAATAAAGAAAAAATGTACTGTGGACCCACTAGATCACATGTTTAGAGTTGCTGAGTCAGAAATTCCAAGAGAAGAACCTGAGAATAAATACATTTTGGGATGGGGTGGGGCTAATAAATACATTTAACAGGAAATCCTCATGCTGCTGATGAGCAAAACTGCAGTTGGGTGTGACATTACTTAATATCCACTCCCGGATGTCTTATGGGAAAAGTTTCTTGCTGAATTTAGAGAAAGAAAAAATTTGCCTTCCCTAAAAACTGCTTCTTCTTTTCTCATTGTAAGATTTATGTAGCATGGTCTATTCTTTTATTTTTTTTTCCTGCCTATCCAGAAACTCAAAGTAAAACTGATTACTCATTTTATCCCTAAGGTTAACCTGTGTGCATCCTCCCCTCATCCTTGTCACTGATTCTTGCCACATATACCTTGCATTTTCATTTTTATTGTTGTTGCTTATTTCATCAAATATGTATTATAGTTGATTTCATTATAAATCATCTAGCATTTTAAAGTGCAAAGGCATAAAAATGTTAGAGAAAAGATTAAAAACTCTGTATTTTTCTTAAACCCTCTCCAGTTGGTAATTGTTTCCCTCTATCTGGCTTGTGTTTCTAAGGACACACCCACAAGGCTCCAGAATAACCTAAGGGCAGCCAATCCTGCTTTTCCAGTTCTGCTTTATGAGTCCTCCAGAACAGAGGCCCCAAAAGGAGCTCCAAGCAAGTTCTCAGGATTCAGGACCTGGCTCAGCCAAACCCAACTTATTTTGAACATCCTGACTGCATTCTTACCTCTAGAAATCAGAATAAATGTGTCTCCTTAGGGGTCACATATCCTAGGGAACTGAGAAGATTTTTATTGGTAGCAGTAGTAACTTTCCTGAGCATATTTAAAGTTTTTAATTATGCCAAAAAAAAATAAAATATACAAAAGTTATTATTAGCCAGAAAAACCAAAGAATGGTTCAAAATAAGGAAGCTAATGCCCAGATAAAGTAACACATCCAAAGTCACAGAATTAGGAAATGACAGAAAGGGAATTTGAACCTGACTCCAAAGAACAAACTCTTAACCCATAAAAATATATGAAGTTTCAGAGTTCAAAGCTTCATATGTTCTTTTTGGAAAGTCTTTCAAATACATCTGAGCCCACTCTCCTCGCTAGGTAAACTAAAAACCAACCATTTTTCAAATAAACAAGCTTATTACTTGTTCCAGAGAATCTTCATTATTCCTACAGAATAGCAGAGTGCCGGGGATGGGAGAGTCCTGGAAAAGTCCCACGGAGCTCTTAATTTGCTCTACCACCCCTTACACAGAGGCAGGGCCTGGTAGCTATTGCTACCGTACTTGCCAACTTGGTCTTAGAAGATGGAACCCCTGTATAACCTGACCCAGCTGAGCCAGAAAGATTCTCCCAGAATTATTTGTGTGGCCAGTAAGACCAGACTGAAATCATGGAGCATGATGATAATTATGGCAGTGCTCTAGAATAAAGGATGTCTGTACTTCTGCTACTGGGTTCTCAACAGCTGTCCTGCGTCTGGCCTTTCCTAAGCACTCTGACTCTGAAAGAAACACCAGTGTTTCAATAAATCTTTTGTTTGTCTTGTTTCCTATTTTAGTAGCCAGAATATGTCTGCATGCGACACAAAGAACCTTTAATAATATAGATAACTAAACAAAGAGTGAACACCTACAAAATACCAAAAATACACGTTATTCTCTACAATAAATTCAGACAACCCACCTTCTGCATTTTCCAGAGATTGTGCCAATTTCTTCTTTTTTTTTACTGTGATATAATTGACATATAATATATGTAGTTTTAAGGTATAAACATGATGATTTGTTATACATGTGCAAAATGATCATAAGAATAAGGTTATTTAACACATCTATCACTCACATATTTACCATTTTTTTGCAGTAAAAATTTTTTTTTAAATATTTTATTTATTTATTTGACAGAGAGAGAGACAGGAACACAAGCAGGGGGAGTGGGAGAGGGAAAAGCAGGCTCCCCGCGGAGCAGGGAGCCCGATGCGGGGCTCGATCCCAGGACCCCGGGATCATGACCCAAAGCTGAAGGCAGATGCTCAACGACTGAGCCACCCAGGTGCCCCAAGGAGTAAAAATTTTTAAGATATACTCTCTTAGCAACTTACAAGTCCAAGATACAGTATTGCTAACTACAGCCACCATGCTGCACCTTACATCCCCAGAATGTACCGATCTTGTAACAGCAAGTTTGTATTCTTTGACAACCTTCACCTATTTCCCCCACCACCTTCTGCCCATGGCAACCATCAAACTACTCTGTTTCTCTGAGTTCCATTTTTTAGATTCCACATATAAGTGAGATCATACAGTACTTGTCTTTTTCTGCCTGACTTATTTCATTTAGCTTAACACTCTCAAGATTCATCCATATGGTTGTAAATGGCAGGATTTTCTTTTTTTAGGCTGAATAATATTCCTCTGTGTGTGTGTGTGTGTGTGTATTACATTTCTCTATCCATTAATTCATCAATAGACACTTAAATTGTTTCCATGTCTAGGCTATTGTAAATAATGTTGCAGTGAACATGGGAGTATACGTATCTTTTCAAGATAGTGATTTCATTTCCTTGGGATATATACCCAAAAGTGAGATTGCTAGATCATATGGTATTTCTACTTTTAATTTTTTGAGGAACCTGCATACTGTTTTCCAGAGTGGCTGCACCAGTTTGCATTCCCATCAACAGTGCACAAGAGTTACCTTTTTTCCATGTTCTTTTTTTTTTTTTAAAGATTTTATTTATTTATTTGAAGAGAGAGACACAGCGAGAGAGGGAACACAAGCAGGGGGAGTCGCAGAGGGAGAAGCAGGCTTCCCGCCAAGCAGGGAGCCCGACGAGGGGCTCAATCCCAGGACCCTGGGATCATGACCTGAGCCGAAGGCAGACGCTTAACGACTGAGCCACCCAGGCGCCCCTTTCCATGTTCTTGTCAGTACTTGTTTTCTTTTATCTTTTGATAATAGCCTTTCTAACAGGTGTGAGGTGATATTGTGATTTTGATTTGCATTTCCTTGATAAATACTGATGTTGAGTACTTTCTCATATACCTGTTTGACATTTGTGTAGCTACTTTGGAAAAATATCTATTCAAGTCCTTTGCCCATTTTTAAAATCAGATTACTTGTTTCATTTTGTTTTGTTTTTGCTATTGAGCTATATGAGTTCCTTATACATGTTGGATATTAACACTTTATCAGATATAGGATTTGCAAATATTTTCTCCCATTCCACAGGTGGCCTTTTTACATTGGTGATCATTTGGAGACTCTGCTAATTTCAAATATCACATCCTCTTAACCAAAATTACGCCAGATTTCTATTCTGTTCAGCATCTGACATACAGACTGCTTCTCCCCAACAAATGTGACCCAAAAATCCCTTTTCAGATTCTGGGTACTTTGTTTGTGCCTAGGAAATATATTTCCTGTAGCTACAATAATCAGTACACTACTTTTTTTTTGAGAGACATGTCCTATCAGAGTTTGTCTGTCTTTATATTCACCTGTTTGTTGTACAATTTGAAATCACTCTTCCATACTGGGAAAAAACAAAACAAAACAAAACAAAAACAGATGCCAAATCAGTCCTGGATTTGATTCACTACTAAGAAGTAACTGTCCACGACCTCTAAGAATATACAGAGATTTTGAAGATTTTCCATTTGCTTTAAAATATGTTTCCTCTTTCTACATTCTGTTACTTTGTCTTCCTACCCTCTAATAAAACCCCTCTCTGCAGCCAGGAGGCACCCTTGTTTCTGAGGATCAAGAATCTCTTGCACCTGCAGAGTATTTTTCTTTTATGTTCTCTTCATATTGTTATCTCACTGTAAACTCACAATCACAGTATGATTGAAGCAAGATGATCAGACATTATTTCCTTCATATGACAAGTGAAGAAACTGAGGTTTGGGGAGGCTTACCAGCATCATGCCTAAGATAGGATTGTTGGTAAAGGATGAGTGGGAACTCCAGCCAGGTTTGTGTCACCTCCAACTCAGTGCTCCCTGCGACACCCTGATGGCACAGTCCACAGTATCACTCCTCTGTCTTCAATCCCAGGGTTCCTACCATGACATCAGTGCTTGAGGGAATTTACATCTTGCACTTTACAGAACTGCTGAGCAGAAAAAGTCCTTCAATTAAAATATAACTTGAACCGGATCAATTCCTTCTGCTACTTTCCATCTCATTCTGAGCAAAACTGTATTTTTTAAATTTCCTAACAATGATTAAGATCTCACCTAAGCTACCTGCTTCTCATCTCTTCTACTACTAATTCCATCACTCCACCCATTTGGGATCCTTCTCTTCCTTAAACGCTCTAGTCACATTCTTTCCACAGAGCCTTGCATTTACTCTTCCTTCTGCCTGAAATACCCTTCCAAGGACAGCCACATGGCTTGTCCCCTCACTTCTAGAAGTCTTTTCTCAGAGATCGCCTTCCCAGTGAGAACTTTTTGAGCACTCAAAATCGACTTAAAGTCGTTCCCTCTGGCCCACCATTTCTTATCTGCTTTGGGCTGCTGCATTTTTTCCCTCCATTTCACACATATTTTAACACAGTGTTAAAACTTGTTTATATGTTTTGTTCCTTTTTTGCTCCAGCCCCAATAGAATGTAAGCTCCATGAGGCAAGAATTTTGCCTTTTGCTCAATCTTCCCGGTACAATAGTGAGCCGTTAGAACAGTGTCTGGAAGAGAGTAGCTGATCAATAAGTATTTGTTGTTTTCTGTATTAATTAAAGAAATTGAAATCAGAGAACGTTTGCCTAAGAACAAGAAAGCGAGGATGCAAAGTTGAAGGTCTCATGGTTCTGAACTGCAGGTACCTCACCATCTTGATACAAAAGATATAAGCACATAATTAACTAACTGCATTCAGCATGGTGTCATATAAAGGGGGCACAGACATGGCAGCATGGGAACCAGGACAAAGAGCCATTAATGCTCCCTAAGGAGGTCAGGGAAGACTTTTCAGAGATAGCAACATTTGAGCTGTATCTTGGTAGGTGAGGAAAGATTTGGAGACATGGAGGAGGAAGGGCAGAGAAGACAGCTTAGATCAAAACTCAGACTGTGACAAGGCTTGTCATTCAAGGATGGCCCTGCAAAAGCTACTTAACACAGCAAAGAAACAGATATCATTGGGACATTTCCTAGGCTTGGTCCTTCATAAATGTTATCTCCTTTAATCTTCACATCAAGTACAAAAGTTACATATTATTATTCCATTTTAAAATAATGAATTTGAGAATCTGCAAGTTTAAGGAATTCATTCAAACCACTCAGATCATTAATGCTGGAGCCTGAGCTTGAATGAAAATCTGTGTGGGCCTGAAATCCCTGCTTTTTACTGCACTGCTTTTCTGTGATAGCATTTCCTTTTGTTATTTTGTTTTTACTTTGAGAGGGAGGGAAACTGACTAATATGTGTTGATAAAATGTTTTCTTCAAAATTCTGCTTCAAAAATTATTAAAGCAGGGGCACCTGGGTGGCTCAGTCAGTTGAGCATCCAACTCTTGGTTTTGGCTCAGGTCATGATCTCATGGGTCATGGAATCAACCCCCACGTGGGGCTCTGCACTCAGCAGGGAGTCTGCTTGAGATTCTCTCTCTCCCTCCCTTTGCCCCTCCCCACCCAAATAAATAAATAAATCTTTAAAAAAAATTATTAAAGCAGCATGTGCTCATGCCAAGGGGAAAAATGAGGGGGACAGTGGAAAAAATGTATGTATATTTTTTGGATTTTTTAAAATTTAAATTCAATTAATTAACATGTAATGTATTATTTGTTTCAGGGGTACAATTTTTAAAAGCTACCCATCTCTGATTCTAACACCATTATCCCCAAACCAGCCCTCACAGCAACGAATATTGACTCCATTCTTCCTATCCATTCAAATGTATATGTGGAGAGAGTTTGGGGTGTGCACTTTACTCTTTAGTTTGCCTTTCTTATTAACAACATCTCATGGTATTTAATTCAGGTAATTAATACAAATCTTTAAGAATCTACTTGAGGGGTACCTGGCCGGTTCAGTCAGTGAAACATGTCACTCAGTCTCAGGATTGTGATTCAAGCCCCATGTTGGGTGTAAAGATTACTTAAAAATAAAATCTTTAATATCTGCAAATTACATATCAGATAAAGGGCTAGTATCCAAAATCTATAAAGAACTTATCAAACTCAACACCCAGAAAAACAAAGAATCCAGTCAAGAAATGGGCAGAAGACATGAACAGACATTTCTCCAAAGAAGACATATAGATGGCCAACAGACACATGAAAAAGTGCTGAACATCACTCGGCATCAGGGAAATACAAATCAAAATCACAATGAGATACCACCTCACACTGGTCAGAATGGCTAAAGTTAACAACTCAGGAAACAACAGATGTTGGCGAGGATGCAGAGAAAGGGGAACCCTCTTACACTGTTGGTGGGAATGCAAACTGATGCAGCCACTCTAGAAAACAGTATGGAGGTTCCTCAAAAAGTTAAAAATACGGGCGCCTGTCTATGGTCAACTAATCTTCGACAAAGCAGGAAAGAATGTCCAATGGAACAAAGACAGTCTCTTCAACAAATGGTGTTGGGAAAATTGGATAGCCACATGCAGAAGAATGAAACTGGACCATTTCCTTACACCACACACAAAAATAGACTCCAAATGGTTGAAAGACCTCAATGTGAGACAGGAGTCCATCAAAATCCTAAAGGAGAACACAGGCAGCAACCTCTTTGACCTCAGCCGAAGCAACTTCTTCCTAGAAACATCGCCAAAGGCAAGGGAAGCAAGGGCAAAAATGAACTATTGGGACTTCATCAAGATAAAAAGCTTTTGCAAAGCAAAGGAAACAGTCAACAAAACCAAAAGACAACCGACAGAATGGGAGAAGATATTTGCAAATGACATATCAGATAAAGGGCTAGTATCCAAAATCTATAAAGAACTCATCAAACTCAACACCCAAAGAACAAAGAATCCAGTCAAGAAATGGGCAGAAGACATGAACAGACATTTTTCCAAAGAAGACATCCAAATGGCCAACAGACACATGAAAAAGTGCTCAATATCGCTCGGCATCAGGGAAATCCAAATCAAAACCTCAATGAGATACCACCTCACACCAGTCAGAATGGCTAAAATTAACAAGTCAGGAAACAACAGATGTTGGCGGGGATGTGGAGGAAGGGGAACCCTCCTACACTGTTGGTGGGAATGCAAGCTGGTGCAGCACTCTGGAAAACTGTATGGAGGTTCCTCAAAAAGTTGAAAATAGAGCTACCATACGACCCAGCAATTGCACTACTGGGTATTTACCCCAAAGATACAAATGTAGGGATCTGAAGGGATACGTGCACCCTGATGTTTATAGCAGCAATGTCCACAATAGCCAAACTGTGGAAAGAGCCAAGATGTCCATCGACAGATGAATGGATAAAGAAAATGTGGTATATATATATACAATGGAATATTATGCAGCCATCAAAAGGAATGAAATCTTGCCATTTGCAATGACGTGGATGGAACTGGAGGGTATTATGTTGAGTGAAATAAGTCAAAAAGAGAAAGACATGTATCATATGATCTCACTGATATGAGGAATTCTTAATCGCAGGAAACAAACTGAGTGTTGTTGGAGTGGGGGGTGGGGTGGGAGGGATGGGGTGACTGGGTGATAGACACTGGGGAGGGTATGTGCTCTGGTAAGCGCTGTGAATTGTGCAAGACTGTTGACTCTCAGATCTGTACCTCTGAAACAAATAATGCAATATATGTTAAGAAAAAAAAAAAGAAGAAGAAGAAGGTAGCGGGAGGGGAAGAATGAAGCGGGGGAAATCGGAGGGGTAGACAAACCATGAGAGATGATGGACTCTGAAAAACAAACAGGGTTCTAGAGGGGAGGGGGGTGGGAGGATGGGTTAGCCTGGTGGTGGGTATTGAGGAGGGCACATTCTGCATGGAGCACTGGGTGTTGTGCACAAACAATGAATCACGGAACACTTCATCTAAAACTAATGATGTAATGTATGGGGATTAACATAAGAATAAAAAAAAAAAATACGGGCGCCTGGGTGGCTCAGTTGGTTAAACAACTGCCTTCGGCTCAGGTCATGATCCTGGAGTCCCGGGATCGAGTCCCGCATCGGGCTCCCTGCTCAGCGAGGAGCCTGCTTCTCCCTCTGACCCTCCCCCCTCTCATGTACTCTCTCTCAGTCTCACTCTCTCAAATAAATAAATAAAATCTTTAAAAAAAAAAAGTTAAAAATACAACTATCCTACAACCCAGAAATTGCACTTCTAGGTATTTATCCAAAGGATACAAATACACGCACCCCAATGTTTATAGTAGCAATGTCCACAATATTCAAATTATGGAAAGAGCCCAGATGTTCATTGACAGATGAATGAATAAAGAAGATGTGAGATATATAGATACAGATATATAGATATAGATACAGATATAGATATAGATATAGATAGATAGATAGATAATGCAATATTATTCAGCCATCAAAAGAATGAAATCTTACCATTTGCAATGACATGGGTGGAACTAAGGGTATTATGCTAAGTGAAGTAAGTCAGTCAGAGAAAGACAAATACCTTATGATTTCACTCATATGTGGAAATTAAGAAACAAAACAGATGAACATAGGGGAAGAGAAAGAAAAATAAAATAAGATACAAACAGAGAGGGAGGCAAACCATAAGAGACTCTTAACTATAGGAAACAAACTAAGGGCTGCTGGAGGGGCGGTGGGTGGGGGATGGGGTAACTAGATGATGGGCATTAAGGAGGGCACTTGATGTAGTGAGCAACGGTGTTATATGTAACTCATGAATCACTAAATTCTACCCCTAAAACTAATAATACACTGTGTTAACTAAGAAAACAATGAATCATGGAATACTACATCAAAAACTAATGATACAGTAGTATGGTGACTAACATAACATAATAAAATAAAATAAAAAAAGAAATGTTTATATATAAAGTTTTTAGTAAAATAAAGGCTAAAATTTTGTGAAAAATATAAATAAAAATTTTTTTAAAATAAAATTATATAAATTATATAAACTTACAATTAAATGATATTGAAATAAAGATAATAAATATAAAATAAAATAAAATCTTTCAAAAGAAAAAAGAGAATCGACTTGAGCGCTCATAATTTAAGATACCATTTTTCCCTATTGTTGGGCATTCATATTGTTTCCGTTTTTTTGGCCCTTCAGAGACTGCTGCAATAAACATCTTTATACATATAAACTTGCGCACTGATGTTTTTATTTCTTCATAAAAGATTTCCAAAAACTGAATTGCTAGATCAAAGGACATTTTTCAAACTTTTAAATATTGTAATAGATGTTGCTACCTTCAAAAGACAGTAATTCTCTTATTGACCCGAATTGACACTTTATTGACAAAAATCAGCTTAGGTCACTATCTCACAGGTTTTTTGTTGTTGTTGTTGTTTTGTTTTTTACTGGATGGACTTTTAAAGTCAAAGGCACAGCCTGGAAGGGCTGAGGCAGTGACTGTGGATGCCCAGCCCAGACCCTCAAGGCCCTGCCCCCAGCCAGAGGCAGCTGTGCCAAGGGGGTTGGGAGGGGGGGGAAGGGGCCTCCCCTTATAGGGGTCGCCTACTTCCTTCCTTTGCCCCCAACAGGGGAGAAGCAGGTGACATAAAGTGAGGCAGAAATGCTTCAGAGGCCTCTCCTTGAACCCCCCCCCCCCCCCAGCACAGGTCTTTGGTGGACGTAATTGCACAGACAGTCCATAAAGTGACAGCTAGAGGGGCGCTCCCTCCCAAGAGCAGGGCCTCAGGGGAGGGCAGGGGAGAGGTCCCAGTTTCTCCCCGTGGCAACTCAGTGCGGAGAATGGAGAAACGGGGGAGGAGCCCTTCGGGTGGAGCAGCCCCCTGGGGGAGAAGTGCCTTCTGCCAGATGAGGCACGGTCTTGGCAGAGGCCCCTCCCTCCCTGCATCTCTAACTCTATCTGGTAAGACATAAAAAATTCTCTGCTTATAAGAATACTTCTGCTCTGTCTGGGAGTGGGGGGGGGGGAAGGGGAGGGAAGGGCAATCCCTGGGGATGGGGCGGGGCCGATACCGAGGCTCCCGGGTCACAGCCCCTATGGGGGGAAGGAGGGGTCGCTGTGGAGGGGGCTGGCTAGGAGGGCGGCATGGGGCCGTGGCTCGTCTGGGGGCTCCCTTGGCGGCGGGGGCCCTGCCCGGGGCGGCGGGCTCGCGGGAGACGCGGCGGGAGGTGGCGGCGCTCCGCAGCTTCTGTTTCCGCCGCTTGGCCGGCGGCGCGTTCTCCACGCTCTTCAGGAAGAAGCCCTCGCGCTTGCCCGGGTTGAAGGCCCTGAAAGTGGCGTCGAGCCCGGAGCGCACAGCTGGCCCCGAGGACTCCAGCCGTCGGGTGTCCGGAGCGGGGGCGAGGAGCGGGCGCTGCCGTCCTGCAGCCATGAGCTGCCCCGCAGCGCCTCGAGCTTCAGCCGCTTGGCGGGGTCCACCGTCAGGAGCCCTCGGACCAGCTCCTTGGCTTCCTCAGACACGCCCTGCCAGGCCACCCCGTCAAGAGAGAAGCGCCCCTCGCGGATCTTGCACGTGATCTCTGCCGCCTGGCTCTGCCCACCCTGGCCTGAGGCCCCCTGGAAGGGGACCTGCCCCGACAGCATCATGTACAGAATGACACCGAGGCTCCAGAGGTCGCAGGACTCGTCGTAGCCCTGCTGCGCCAACAGCTCGGGAGCTGCATACCGCAGCGTGAAGCAGGGCGTCTGCATGGGCCCCGCGGGGCTCTGCGGGCGCAGCCGCGCGAACTCGAAGTCGATGATCTTCACGGGGGCTCCGGGCGTGTCATCGGCGTCCAGAATGTTCTCGGGCTTGAGGTCCCGATGCACCACGCCCGCCTCCTCGTGCATGAAGCTCACTGCCGACACGAGGCTGCGCAGGATCTGGCTCGCTTCGGACTCGCTGAAGTGCCGCTTCTTGCGGATGTGCTCCAGCAGCTCCCCGCCCCGCAGCAGCTCCAGAACCAGGTACGTACGTGTGCAGCTGGTCGTGATGCACGTCATGCAACTTCACCACGTTTGGGTGCGACCGGCAAAGCCGCAGGGCGGCCACTTCTCGCTGCGTGTTCTCCTCCAGCCTGCGGCTGAGGATCTTGACCGCGAACTCCTGGCCACTCTGGCGCTGGCGACAGCGGCGACACACGGAGAAGCTGCCCTGGCCGAGCGCGGGCTCCCGCAGGTCCAGCTCGTACTGCTGGAAGAAGGGCGAGTCCTGCAGCATGGCGCTCCTGGCCACCGCTGCCCGGCCAGGCCGGTCTCCAGCGCCAGATGCTTCCAGCACATCCGTCATCAACTTTACTGAGGTACAATTGATATATAATTACTCGACATATTGAAAGTATACAATTTGAAGTTTTGACATATGTATATACCCACAAAACCATCCCCACAATCAAGATAATGAACACACCTGTTATCCCCAAAAAGCTTTCTCATGCCACTTATAATTCATCCCTCCCTCCCACCATCTCCTATTCTACCCACAGTCAACCACTGATTTACTTTTTGACACTATGGATTAGTTTGAATTTTCTAGAATTACGAGATAGATTTTGAAGTACTTATTTGTCCCTTACCATGTATTCAACCTTGTCTCATACTTGGCAGTATCATATTCTTAGTTGGCTTATGTGGGTACTGAGCTACCCTGGGTAAGCCAAATCTGCTACTGATCCACCTCTAACTCGAGGTAAAGTGCCAGGAAATAAGGGAGACCTCTGGCTTTTCATACTATCAGTACAATCTTCTTACCGCTGTGGATGAAGAATGTAGTGTTACAACTTAAAGTCAGGCTGATGCTAGAAACCTAAAGAAGGTTAATACAGTCTCCTACCCTTTCTTTAAATAAAACACATCCTAGAATATCTAGGAAATGGGTCATCTAATAGATGTATGTTAATTTATGTCACTCATAAAATACTTAAGAGAATATTGCTATGCTCCTTTACTATGCTAGGTACTGGACTTTGCCTCGTTGCAGCTCACAAACAAGTAGGAGATGTAAGTAACAATCACATAATCATACATAAGTATATAATTTTTTAAAGTTTTTATTTAATTTTAAAGATTTTATATTTATTTGAAAGAGAGAGAGAGCAAACATGAGCAGGGAGAGGGGCGGAGAGAGAAGCAGACTCGCCGCTGAGCAGGGAGGCCGATGCGGGGCTTGACCCTGGGATCATGACCTGAACCAAAGGCACATGTTTAACCAACTGAGCCAACCAGGCACCCCTACGTTTTTACTTAAAGTCCAGTTAGTTAACCTACAGTGTAATATTAGTTTCAGGTGTACAGTATAGTGATTCAACACTTGCATACAACACCCAGTGCTCATCACAAGCACACTCCTTAATCCCCATCACCTGTGTCACCCAGTTCCCTACCCAGTATATAATTATTTTTGAGATACATGCTCAGGAAGGATGAAACATGGTTCTCTTAGGGCCTATAACAAATTTATCTTGCCTGCACGGGTGATCTGAGAGGGTTTCCTAAGAAAGTGAGACTTGAACTAAGATGTGAAAAAAATGATTTGGAGGTTAAATAGGAGAAAACTCAGGAGAAGAAAATGAAGGAGAAGAGGTTTTTTGGGTTTTTTTTAAGGATTTTATTTATTTGAGAGAGAGAGAATGAGAGACAGAGAGCATGAGAGGGAAGAGGGTCAGAGGGAGAAGCAGACTCCCTGCTGAGCAGGAAGCCCGATGTGGGACTCGATTCGGGGACTCCAGGATCATGACCTGAGCCGAAGGCAGTCGCTTAACCAACTGAGCCACCCAGGCGCCCCGAGAAGAGGTTTTTTTATAACTGCGTAAAGAGCATTTGCAAAAACCCTGTATCAGGTATCCTGTTGCCAGCAGTAAAAAGAAGGCCAGGGCAGCTAGGAAGCAAATGGAGCAAATGAGAACAAGGGAGGCAAACAAGCACTTAGGCCTTACAGGACCTCATAGGTGTGGTATTTTATTCTTAACTTTGAGAACAATGGAAAGATACCAAAAGACTTTTATGATTAGAATGAGAAAGATCATTGTAGCATTTTGAAAAGATCCCTGCCTCCTGTGCAGACCACACTGTAGGAGTCGAAGCAGGAAGCCTGCTAGGAAGCTCTTGCAAGAGATGAGAGACTTGGAGGAGGGAGGGCTAGTGTGGGGAGGGGCAGAGGAGAAGCAGAGAGAGAAGCAGAGTTCTCGCTGAGCAGGAAGCCTGATGTGGGACTCCATCCCATGAACCTGAGATCATGACCTGAGCTGAAGGCAGACGCTTAACCAACTGAGCTACCCAGGTGCCCCTCCTTTATTGTGCTTATCATAATTTGTAATAATCTATTTACTCATGTTTTCTCAGTTTCTTTTTTTCTTTTTTTATTATTTTTAAAATTTAAATTCAATTAATTAACATACAGTGTATTATTAGTGTTTCAGGTCAGTGATTCATCAGTCTTATATAACACCCAGTGCTCATTATATCACATGCCCTCCTTAATGTCCATCACCCAGTTACCCCATCCCTCTACCCCCTCCCCTCCAGCAACCCTCAGTTTGTTTCCTATGATTAAGAGTCTCTTATGGTTTGTCTCCCTCTCTGATTTCATCTTGTTTTATTTTTCCCTCCCTTCCCCTCTGATCCTCTGTTTTGTTTCTTAAATTCCACATATGAGTGAAATCATATGGTAATTGTCTTCTCTGATTGACTTATTTCACTTAGCATAATGCCCTCTAGTTCCATGCATGTCGTTGCAAATGGCAAGATTTTATTTTTTTGGCTGAGTGGTATTCCATTGTGTGTGTGTGTGTGTGTGTGTATCACATCTTCTTGGCTCTTTCCATAGTTTGGCTATTGTGGACATTGCTGTTATAAACATTGGGGTGCAGGTGCCCCTTTGGATCACTACATTTGTATCTTTAGGGTAAATACCCAGTAGTGAAATTGCTAGGTCATAGGGTAGCTCTATTTTCAACTCCTTGAGGAACGTCCATACTGTTTTCCAAAGTGGCTGCACCAGCTTGTATTCCCACCAACAGTGTAGGAGGGTTCCCCTTTATCTGCATCCTAACACCTGTCATTTCCTAACTTGTTAATTTTAGCCATTCTGACTGGTGTGAGGTGGTATCTCACTGTGGTTTTGATTTGTATTTCCCTGATGACAAGTGATGTGGAGCATTTTTTCATGTGTCTGTTGGCCATTTGGATGTCTTCTTTGCAGAAATGTCTGTTCATGTCTTCTGTCCATTTCTTGATTGGATTATTTGTTGTTTGGGTTTGATAAGTTCTTTATAGATTTTGGATACTAGCCCTTTATCTGATGTGTCATTTGTAAATATCTTCTCCCATTCTGTCAGTTGTCTTTTGGTTTTGTTGACTGTTTCCTTTGCTTTGCAAAAGCTTTTTATCTTGATGAAGTCCCAATAGTTCATTTTTGCCCTTGCTTCCCTTGCCTTTGGAGATGTGTCTAACAAGAAGTTGCTGAGGCCGAGGTTCCTGTGTCTTTCTTTACACTGCAAAAATCTGTGGGGGTATGGGTCATGTTCATTTTGTTTATCACAGAATGCTCAACTTTTAGCAAAGGTACTGCAATCAGTATTGAATTAAAATATATATATATATAATAGAACATGATAAATGGCCGATAACTATTACTATGATTATAAGTCATGTTAGTCACATTAGCTGTTATTATTTGATCAGGAAATAAATTCTCATTTGATAAAGATACACACCTAGCTAATAGCAGAGCAAAGAAAAAAAAAAGCTCAAAATGAAGCAGAGGTAATTAATAGAATGGAGGAGTATCAGATAATTTTGATTTAGTTGCTTCTCCCAGGGAAAAATTTAATACAATAGAAGATACTGATATTTCTTGATATACATCTTATATACGTAAACAAAATCTGTGTTCCTTGGTGATGCTAACAACCTGTGAGCACCCCTGCTGTCGTTAACCTACTTAAAGCCTGAGAGCTTTTCAACTGGATCCTTCCTAAAATTAAAAAAAAATGCAGCAAATTAATTTTATTGATTTATCTGTTTGTATCACCTAACTCAAATATAGAGACAAGAAATAATATGATTTTTATTTTGCACCTCCTGACCCCCCAACACCTAGTAAAGAGGAATGCGTTGCTTTCTCAGGTTAGAACAAACATATCCTAGGAACTATCTTGGGCCGCTAATCTCATCTTTAGGAATGGAACTTCTCTGACCTCAATCACTTCAGATCCCAGCTGCTGTTTCCAGTGGAAATTTGTTACTAGCTTTCAAAATTTTAAATATCATATAGTTCTTGGCACTGCACTTCCACTTCTAAGACTTTTGTGAAGCGATACAGAAATGAATGCAAGTAAATGGATACTTACTGTAGTACTCTTTATAATAAGAAAAAAAGTTACTGGGGCGCCTGGGTGGCTCAGTCGTTAAGCGTCTGCCTTCGGCTCAGGTCATGATCCCAGGGTCCTGGGATCGAGTCCCACATCGGGCTCCCTGCTCTGCAGGAAGCCTGCTTCTCCCTCTCCCACTCCCCCTGCTTGTGTTCCTGCTCTCACTATGTCTCTGTCTGTCAAATAAATAAATAAAATCTTTAAAAAGAAAAAAAGTTACTAAAAATAATTTAAGTGTTTGCATAAATGAAAGTTTAAATGAAGTATGAATCATTCGTACATGCTTGTTTTTATTTATTTATATTCCATGTGCCAATCATCTTTTAGTGGGCATTAATTCTCAATTAGGATATGAAAGGATTCAGGGGTGTGAGGAAAAGGTCATGGTCAGGAATGCAGAATGCGCCCTCAATATCGGGCCCTCTTCAGTGGTACTTGTGTAGCTGCTCATGTTTGAGTTCCTTGTATGAAAGGAAGTAGTTGAAAAACTTGTAAGCTGCCAACACCATAGAAATCCCAGGGACACTTCCTTTCTTCACATTAACATACTTTAAAAAAAAATTTTTTTATTATGTTATGTTAGTCACCATACAGTATATCATTAGTTTTTGATGTAGTGTTCCATGATTCATTGTTTGCATATAACACCCAGTGCTCCATGCAATACATGCCCTCCTTAATACCCATCACCAGCCTAACCCATCCCTCCAACCCCTCTCCCCTCTAAAACCCTCAGTTTGTTTCTCAGTGTCCAGTCTCTCATGGTTCTTCTCCCCCTCCGATTTCCCTCCCTTCATTTTTCCCTTCCTTCTCCTAATGTCCTCCATGCTATTCCTTATGTTCCACAAATAAGTGAAACCATATGATAATTGATTTTCTCTGCTTGACTTATTTCACTTAGCATAATCTCCTCCAGTCCCATCCATGTTGATGCAAAAGCTGGGTATTCATCCTTTCTGATAGCTGAATAACTTTCCACATTAACATGCTAAATGAAACATCAGTATTAACCCCTTTGAAACATTCCAGCAATGCCTTTAGGAGTAAAATCCCACATCAGTATCCAGCTTGGCAGCTCTCCTATTTTGACGTCGATGAGCTTCTTCTCCTTCACTGGTATGACTGACACCACCTTGGAGTCCTAGGTGTCCATATACACTTTTTTAAATGAGCAGAAAATATTTTGAAAAATCACATAAAGTTGTTAGTGGTTTCCTCTACTTTGTGAGATTTATGGAGTAAAGAAATTAAAGTTACATATTTAATTATACAGAGTTACATATCATTATGGTTATATATAACTTGCACTAATTATATATAATATCTATTTCTACATTCTCCTTATCTTCACAATATTTTTTCTTTCTTTTTCTTTTTTTCTTTCTATTTTTTAAAAAAATATTTATTTGAGAGAGAGCAACGAGACAGCGGGGAGGGGGGCTGAGGGAAAGAGAGAAAGAGGATCTCAAGCAGACTCCCATTGAGTGCAGAGCCTGACACGGGGCTCGATCCCACGACCCTGAGATCATGACCTGAGCCTAAATCAAGAGTCAGATGCTTAACAGACTGAGTCACCCAGGCGCCCCCCCTTCATAATAGTTTTCAATTATACTTTTTATTTTGAAATAATCATAGAGTCACATGAAGTTGTAAGAAATAACACAGAGAGATCCAGCATATTCTCTACTGAGTTTCCCCTAATGACAGCATCTTGGAAAACTATACTACAATATCAAAACCAGTACTTTGATACGATACAGACAAGAAACAAAACATACTCTGGTTTTTCCCATTTCCCATCTCCTATCTCCTGCCTAAGCCTCCCACGGTCAGAATGCAGCCCAAAGTTCAGCTGACATGGGAACCTGAGGGCTCAGCATCACAGAGAAGAGCAGGGAAAGGGTGGGGAGTGGCTCTGAGGGCAAATGGTTCCAAGACTGGTACAAGCTCAGGCCTGAAGGCAGATCAGGGCAGATATTCTTGGTAGGAAGAAACTAGGTTTTTCATGAAGGCATAAAAATGTTAGCAGGAAAGAGATTTAGTGATTTTCTCAGTGTGAATGGGGCTAGAGCACATTTCAAGAAAGGAATATTCCAAGAAAGAAAAGGAAGGAAGGAAGGGAGGAAAAAGATTGATTAGACTAGACATGCAAACAAAGGCCAGGTCATAAAGGGCTTTGTAGCCATCCTAAGGAACTTGACATCTATAGGTGATTGTATATCACCAGAATTATGGTCTTGGAAAGATAATTCTGGCATCATCATAGATGGTGGCATGGAGAAAAGGAAAGGATAGTTCAGAACCTAGTAGCCAAATGATGATGCATTGAAGACCTAACTTGGTGGCAGGGTCTGTGACCTATGGAGCGGCCATAGTATAACCACAAACTTAATAGAACCTCGCACTCTGGTGTTGTAGATGCCGAGTCAGTGAAAGACCCTAGTCTTGTCAGATAATACTTTGAAAACTCTTTTTTTATATTTATATTTAAATTTTTACATTTTTATATTTTACATTTTTATATTTTAAATTTTAAATTTTTATATTTAAAAAATTCTTTAGAAGTGAGGGAATAGGAGCTTGAGGGGTATAGAAACACTGTCAAAGAGCAGTTGAAGAAAATGATGATGTTTAACTTAGAGTCAAGCAGAGAGGAAGACATGATTATGTCTTCCTGAAAATGCCAGTTCTCTTGATAACAAGAGGCTCTCTGGAGTTTATGACCCAAGAGAAAAATTATCTAGTGGGCCCTTCTGAATAGAGCCCCTAGAAATAAACACAGGACAAAAATCTATTCATTGCTTTATTCACTCTTTTCAGGGGTCACTACACCTTAGGATGAAATGAGTTCCAGCCCCAGAGGAGAGCACCATTCCCCTTCCCCTCCACCGCTGCTTTGTGCTGACATCACACCAAATGCGACAGCGCCTCCTGAAAAGCAGAAGGACAAGAATAAAAATAAATGGCTTACATGTGCTTAGCATGTTTCCAAATATAGTCACCAACCTATTTAGCCACCATTTTACTGATGTGGAAATGGAGGCCCAGAGTGGTTAAGTCCCAACTAGAATCACTAAGCTGAGAAATGCAAAGTCACAATCATAACATAGATCTCTTTCATTCAAAAATCCCTTCTAGAAATGTAGATGCTGCACCTTCCTTGAGATTCCTGGGCATGCAAGCTTTGTATGAGTACATCCAGGGAAATACATGTCCACAGGTGAGAACAGGGTGAGTGGGAGTATGGGGGGGGGGCGTTCAGGTGACTAAGCTCTCCCCATTGACAAATTAGTCCACAACCTATAGTTACCAGCAGTTTCTTCACTGCCTCAGAGGCCTCTGGTCCCAGCTCATTCACACACTTTTTTAGCCCTTCCACAAGGTGCTCAACAGAAATGCCCAGAGTGTTCAGAAGAAGCTTTAATGGATCCATAAAGGGGAGAATGTTGTCCACAGGTAAAGGTAAGGCTTTGTTGACAGCATCTGGCGAACCGTTGATAAGGAAGGTGGTAGCTGCAGAGCAAAAAGGAAACTGAGTGAAATAGGCACATCTGACTCCTGTCCACGACTGCACTACTTTCCACTGTGTCCATCAATAACTCTGTTCCAGTCTCACTTGATTTCCCATGAAAACTTTTGCCTCAGGGCCTTTGCATCTGCTGTTCTGTCTCCTCAGAACTTTCTTTCTCCAGTTAGCTACATGTCTCTCCTCAAATGTTACCTCCTCAGAAAGGTACCTAAAATAGCATCATTTATTATCCTCTAACTTCCTTTATTTTTTCTTACCATTACGTAAAATAGTAAAACTCACTTATTTATTTTGTGCCTTCAACCTCTCACTAATATGCAGACTCCATGAGAACAAGGAATTTATGTTTTATTCACTACTGTACCTCATGCCTAGAATACTAGACTCTGGCATTTAGTAAGCACTCAGTAAAAACTGGTGGTTCACTGAACAGGAATGTACTTTGCATGTGGCTATCTCCACAATCCATGGCTTTGAGGCCAAAAAGTAGATTCCATAATGAACCTTCATTTGGGGACATGCATGAACCCAATCAACCACAGCCCAGGAAACTGCTCCCAACCAATTCAACCCAATGCTACAAACATAACTGAACACCAACTCTGTAGTGGTTAGTGCAGATACATAGATGAATAAGACAAGGATATTCTGTTCAGAGAACTTACACAGTCTGGTGGACAATAAAGATCTGTACATGCCACAGTGTGGCATGTGCTGTGCTAACATTGTGGATAAAGCTCTGTGGAAACAAAAAAGAAGGGATGACTAATTCTAATGTGGTAGAGTGTTGGAGCAATCTTCCCAGAGAGATGTTGCTGGAGCTGTATCTTGAGGCAGAATCCAGGGTCACAAGGTAAAGTAGGGGAGGTGCATTTTAAAAAGGAACAAAATTAACAAGGGCACTGAAACGTGAGGATGAAAGTGTGCACACTGCCTGTTGTACCTTCCAGAGCAGCTAGAGTGCAGAATTCCAGTGAGGTATGCTGAGGTGGGGAAGGAGGTAAGGCAGCCAAACCCAGGTGAGGTCAGATTTTTCAGAGCCTAGAATGCCATATTTTAATGCATTTGAGACTTTGTTCCCTAAGGGCAATGGGGAGGTATCAAGACTCCTTTATGGAACAATTGCGTTTTGTATCTTTGGCTTTAGAAAGAGAACTTTCACATAGAAGATGAATAGAGGGAAAGTGTAGAGAATGAGAAAAATACATACAATATACATTTTTACAAAACACATGTGCAAATATGTAAACACACACGTACATGAGAACACACATAAGAACACACATCTTCCTAGTAAGACCCTGCCATAATTCATTTTCCTTTGGAATCCTTTTCATTCCCCATTCAAATCATACAAGTGGAGCCTATGCATCTATCTTCCCTTCATCATCTACCACCTATTTTCCCTCCCAAATCCTCCCGCATAGGAGGGATATTTATTTCCTTCCACCCAGCTTTCTGTTGCCACCTCCGCCAGTAGATATTTGATGCTAGTTACTAAAGACAACAAAATAGCCAAAGCTGGTAAAGTTACAAATTGGTCCAAAATTTCAGTAAAAAGCACAAACCAGAGTTGCCAATGTGGGAGTGGACAGCACCTAGTTTCTCAGGATTAGTCTCCCTACTTATTTTAAAGGTTCTGGTGGTTGTCTTCTCTGCATATACTTATACACTTCCAGGGGAAGACTTTCAAGGCTTTCTGTTCTTTGAATGAACAGTGGCTATCCCAATGCATTTTGTAGATGCATCCAAATATACTTTCCTGTAGTTAAAATGACTCCCTTCAAAAAGAATGGATCAAGAATCCAACTTCTATACCCCACCTAGAAACTGAACTGTTCACCCCTCAGTTCTCCCACAGAGCTCTGGCTGTGTATGTCTCTATGCATTAGTCTAGCATCATAGTGACTTCTGTCTGAAGAAGCCTTATCTCCCCTATCAGATTACAAGAACCTTGTAAACAATCTCTGTGTCTGATTCATATCTAAATCTTCCGATGCTTATCCAAGTACCCAACATGTTGTAGCCATTCAGCAACTATCCATTGACTGTGTGAATGATAAATGTAGCTATGTCTCAGGAGAAACAACCTGGCAACTGATTAGACGATAGAAAGAATGACTCCATATAGTTTCAAAAGAAAGAAGTTACCAAGTGAGATTTTGACTCAAGATTAATAAAGAAAAGAAAAACTATGGTGACAATGTTCAAGAGTGTTGACCTCTAGTAAGAGTTGGCTAACTTCTTATGTAGGATTCACTACGGATAGTACTTCTATTGGGTTAGAGCTTGGTAGGCTGGGGCTGGGGTGGGGGTGAGGTTGCTGCATCTGAAATCCCTTCTGACCTTTCCATTCTGTGGTTCTAAAATTCCCTCCACCATATTCCCCTGGAAGCCTAGGCTTACTGATTACATTCCTATCACAGAAAGTAGAGATACGTGTTCAGGCTACTTACCAGAGTAACTGCAAATGCTGACAGTCACCAGCAGAAACAGAGTTACTAGCTTCATGACAGGGTTTCTGTGATACTTACTTGGAGTTTAAAATTGAACTGCAAAATGCAGTGAATCCACTGAGCTAGTGGCCCCACTTACGGTAGTAGGTGTGAGGGCTGCTTTCTGCACAGGCACATATTTATATCCCAGGAATGACCTAATGTTAGTCCCTACCACTTGACTCACCCCAGAGAAGAGCAGGAAGATCATGTTTCCTCACTAAACAAATTGGTGGTTTTTCCACTTTCCCTCATGTTCCCACGAGAAACAAAGCCCTAACTTGAAGCATTCTCAAGGTCCTCTCATAAAAGCCCTTCCTTGCCCAGAGATGCCAGTGGGAACAGAGAGCTCTAAGAGTCCTTGTCTTGAAAGAATCTTGAGAAGAAGGGGAAGCTTTATATTGGGATTAAAAAGAGCAAATGTTCTGTTTTCCTCCAGCTTTCTCTTCATCTAAAGTTTGCAGAACCACATTACCTGATAAGCGACCTAGTCGTGGAAGCAATCGGGAGGTCCCATCAGCTGTAGTATATACAGACTCAGCTTCATTGCATTTAGTACCATATTTCTCTAGAATTTACCTCCACGCACCCCATCCCCACTCACACATCTGCCATGGCAATACCTCTTATTTTTTCTAGTATCTCCCAGTTAATTTGAGAATCCCTCGGGTGTGCCTTCTCTGTTCTCATATAAAATAATAGGCTATATGACCTAAAACTCAAAATGCCTTTGTAAAAACCTAGGATTCCATATTTACTCTTGGTGTGATCTTGGAGTAAACTTTTTAAATTTCTAGTATGGGTTTCCTCATCTAAAATGTGGGTGTGTGACCCTAAGGGGAAAAAATTTTTTTTTGTTGCAAGACCTTGTCTACATAAATAATTTAGGTCACCAAAACATGCATTTCAGAACCATTCCGGCAATCCAATCCCACACAGTCACACAAAAGAAACACCGTACCAGCCACAGGAGCAATCTGCTTGCAAGGCTGCCCCCTCTGGAGCCAGGACTCAACCAAGGAGCTCCAGGACATCCCTACTTGTAAGCATGAGCCCTGCAATTCCTTGAGACATCTGGTGTCTCCCATGCAAGAAAGAGGGAAAGAAAGAACCCTGAAGGAGGACAAGAGGATTCAGGGTCCAGGTAAGTGCCAGGCCCAGGTCAAATAGCACTGCTGGCCTCAGCCATCGCCACCATGCAGGAGGGACACAGAACATTCTGAGGAAGCCATGCCAAGGCATGAGCCCCTTACGGTGCACGGCAAGGAGTTGGGGCTCTGCTTGAGGGTGTGGTACTGTCAGGAAAATTTAGTAAAATTATGGAAACAGAAAATGTAACTGTACCAAAACAAGATTAATACTTATTATGTGTCACCTGTTATTTATTCTTGTAATACAAGGTACTGCGTTGTAACTGCCATTCCTTTATTTTTATGCTACTTTATAAGCTGCAAGAAGGAGAAGATGATTTACCACCATGCTAATGCTCTCCTTCCACTTCTGCTGGCTGTCTCTGCCAGAGACTGCTTCCATTTCTCCTGGGTATTAACACCTAGCCAGGCATATTGATCTGCCAGAATGTTCAAAGGGCCAAGGTTGTGTGGGAAAGTGGTGGTAAGTTGATGCCAGCCTTTATTTTTATGTCGAGGGGCTCCTGGCTGGCTCAATGGGTTGAGCATGCAACTCTTGATCTTGGGGTTGTTAGTTCAAGCCCCTTGTTGGGCATAGAGCCTACTTAAAACAAAAAGCTAAAAAAATAAATAAAAATTTTTATGTTGTGACCTCTTTATGGGATACTAGCCAACACTGCCCTCATCTGCACTTGTCATTTCCCAGTTGCTTTTCAGATCCTTTCCCTGCATATCCCCTCCTCTGCTCTGTCCTAGAGGAAGCTGAGTTTTCCAGACTATGGTTTCCTGGCGTCCTTGCCCCTGTGTCTGGTTAGGTTCAGCGGACGGAGGGCACTAGTAGAAGACTCAAAGGGAAAAATGGGAGAGTCCAGGCTATTTCTCCCTTTGTCACTGAGACCAGTGACTCCATCTTCCTTATGGCTCCAGCTCCTTCCAAAAAGGCCCTGTGTCTGTGGTCCCACCCAAGCCAGGCCAACCCATTATTGTTCCAGCTTCTCCAGCATGGCCCCAGCTCCTGGTCCTAGCTCCTCACTCTCTGACTCCTGGCCAAAGAGCAGTAGCAGTTTCCAGCATTTTCTAATATCTGGATTGACTCAGCTCCCTATTTCTTGCTCTAATTGCATTTCTAGCACCTTGTAAATTAACCTCCAAGTTAAATTCCTCCTATTTGCTCACCTGGTATGGTTTTGATTTTCTGGCTGGAATCTGACTAATAAAGCATTCTAAAATATTGTAGAGTTTTTGTTAAAAACAGATCTTTCAGTTTTAAACAGAGGTGTCTTCCTCACAAGTGATAAGCTATATGTCCACGGGGGGCAGGGCCAAGACTCCTCCAAGAGAAATACAGCGTTATACACACAAAAATGCTTCTCTCTTCCAACCCTGGAGGTGTCTGGTACTCTCTTGAGCTTGTCTGCTGGCCCGACCAGCATGAGTTCTTCTCCAGGAAGACCTGTGTGCTAGATTCTGATATGCCTATCAAATAACCTACCAGACATGCAGTGTTGGCTGAAACCTAGTAGCAGACACAGCTTAGACTGAAGGCTGGAACCTGCTCCATGCAAAACACACACACACACACATTCAGCAACACAAACAAATACCCACATTCTTACACATGCATGAACAGTCACATGTGCCTATGCACACATACACACATAACCATCAAGGACTACTGTTTTCACTCACTTGTTCAACAAATGTTTATCGATCATCCTCTGTGTGTCAGGAACTAAAATTGGAGCAGTAAGCCAGACAAGCAAATTTCTTGCCTTCCTGGATGTGACAGTGTAATGGGATAAAGGGAGAATGAACAGGTAAGCAAAGAAAAGAACAAGCGGTAGGTAAGTGGTAAGAAGCAAACAGGGTGTTGTGATAGGGAACAAGGGGATTGGGAGTATAGTCAGACTTGAAAAGAAACTTGGACTTGGCTACTTCCGTGATTCATGAGTTCAGAGCTACTGCATTCATCAGGTCTTTTTATTCCATATTTTTGATGCTTTGAGATGGTGGGGCCTTGCTGACCTTAGAGGTACAGCCTTTCCCAGGGTTAGCTAATTCCTAGAGATAGCAAATAATTTACTTGGGAGTGCTCCTTTCGTATGCAAACCAACTAACCTAGAGCCCATATGCCAACCACCTCCTTTATGGAACTCATACTCTGAGCCACTATATCCCTACCCTAATCACCCAGGGCCAGGTACCAGACAACTAGAGACAGCCCCTACATCCCAGAACCAACAGAGATTATTCAAACTAGCCAATCCTAAACCTGCTTACCCTGACTCATCCATCCCTTCCAAAAGAAGCAGTAAAGGCTCATGCCCACTTCACCCACAACACACACACCCCACCCCATCACCCTTCTGACAGACCTCATTCTTCCCTTGTGCTCCTACCCCCTGTGATGTGGCAAGGGGAATCTGTGAATGTAACAAACTGTCTTTCCAATGGCAGTCATCTCCTGATCTGTTGGCCTGAAAAATAATAAAACCTATATTTTAGAAGAGGAATCAAGTCTTTTCTTATGCCTTTGTGATGCTAATGTTACTGTCTTTCTTGCAGTGTAATTATTCAATTAATGTTTTCTCTGCCAGTACTAATTTGTAAACATCCTGAGGGGCTTTATTTTGTTCACATTTGTATCCTAATACAGAGGCTTACGCACTTGATAATATTATTGGGAACTGCTAATCAATGCCAGGCAGTACACTTTGCATATAGTATCTACTTCACAAAACCCCTGACCCTAAGAGCTTTTATCCCACTTTACAAATGAGGAGTCTGAAGCCAGAAGCAATGAATTAATTGCCAAGATTACTTAGATAATAAATAATGCAACCAGAATTTAAGTCCTTCCTCTTCTGATTTGTATTTCTTCACTTTTGAACACTTAATATGCATTTCCAGTAAGCATTGGTAAAATGAATTAATTCATTAAGATAAATAAAATGAAAAAGGAGTAAGTGCCAGTGTTTCTAAGTTAATTTGGGATGTGCTTTTTGAATGAATTTTTTGTGTGGAGATTAAATTTATAATCAGGAATGGAAATTCCATTAGTCATTCAACAATGATTTACTGAGCATGTTTAGTATTTCTGGCTCTGTGGTAGATGTTAGGAATACAGCAGGAGCAAAAACAGGAACGACTCTTGCCTCATTTTAATTATATCAAAGAAAACTGTTAGAAGCAAGTCAGTAAGTCTTTTTTTTTTTCCTCTGTAAGAGGAAGTTATAAGGAAGGCAACTGAATGGCAATGCAAGACACTGATCAGGAAAAAGAAAAGAATCAGCCTGAGATTTCATTTAACACGCTTCCTTCTAGCTGCAGAGGAGACTGTCATTGGGAAGTTACGCTGGAAATGTCAGACTAGAGCTTGTTATTTTCTCTCTTCTACTTGCGACAATAGGATGGTCAAACGTACCCTAAACTGAAGGCCACATAAGAGGGGGAAATAGTCTTAAAATCTGTCTTTAAAAACACAACCACTCTTAGGGACCCCTGGGTGGCTCAGTCAGTTAAGTGTCTGCCTTTGGCTCAGGTCATGATCTTGGGGTCCTGGGATGGAGCTCTGTGCTAGGCTCCTTGCTTGGTGGGGAGTCTGCTTCTCCCTCTGCCCCTCCCCCCTGCTCGTGCTCTCTCTTTCTCTCTCAAATAAATAAATAAAATCTTTAAAAAGCACACACATACACAACCACATAAAATGTAATCAAATGTCACAGCCCAGTATGTCAACCTCATAAAGATTGGAGAAAAGCAAAAAATCTGTTCCTGGCTCCCTTCCATATTGATTGAATCAGATTCAGTGAAAATCAGTCAGTCCCTTGTCATTTGAGGCTAACTTTTAGCTCCTTTCTAGGCACTGCAGGGAACCCCAAATGGAATGGGAGCTCAGGATGATGAAACACAGGAAGTAATGGGTAAACCAAGACCAACTTGAAGCAAAATGTGGGGAGCATCAAAAGGGGAGAGAAGTAATGGGTCCAGGGGTTGATTTTTCAATGGATTTAAGTGGTTCTTAAATTCAAAGATATGAATAAACAGAGAAGATAAGAAATAAAACTATAATTTGCAATGTTTTATTTTAGAAAGCAACAAAGACAATTAGATGGGCCAAAAAGAATGAAGTGTGTGGACAGTGTCTCTTTTACCTTTCCACACCTAGCACTGTTCATTCACAGTGCCTGACCAAGGCAGATTTCAAACAAAAGTTTAGTTTGCAATCAAACAATGAGTTGGGTCATGAGTTCGCTGAGAAGGTATGGCTAGAAAAGACTAAATGCTGACTGCCTGAATGAGACTAGCACTTGATCCAGCAAGACTTTTTTTTTTTTCTTTCGAAATATAATTGACATATGACATATATTAACTTCATGTGTACAACATAATGATTCAGTATTTGTATATACTGCAAAATGATCAGCACAATTAAGTGTAGTTAACATCCATCACCATACAGTGATAGAATTTTTTTCTTGTGATGAAAACTTGTAAGATTTATTCTCTTAGCAAATTTAAATATGCAATAGAATATTATTACTATAGCAACCATGCTGTACATGACATGTGCATGCCTTACTTTATAGCTGGAAGTTTGTACCTGTTGACTCTCTTCACCCATTTTGCCCACCCTCATCCCACACCTCTGGCAACCACCAATCTGTCGATCTGTTCTCTGTATCAATGAGCTTGGTTTTGTTTCTTTTTTTAAAAAGATTGCATATAGAATTGGGATCATACAGAATTTGTCTTTCTCTGTCTGGGTTACTTCATTTAGCCTAATGCCCTCAATCTGTCTATGTTGCTGCAAATGGCAGGATTTCCTTCTTTTTATGGCTGAATAATATTCCATTCTATCTACACACCATATTTTCTTTATCCATTCATCTCCTGATGGGCACTTAGGTTGTTTTCAAATTTTGGTTATTGTAAATAATGCCGCTATGAACATGGGGGTATATACATCTTTTTGAGTTAGTGCCTTCATTTTCCTTGGATAAATACCCATAAGTGGAATTGCTGGATCATATGGTGGTTCTATTTTCAATTTTTTAAGGAAGCTTTGTACTGTTTTACATAGTGGCTGCACCAATTTACATTCCCACCAACAATTCTCCAGGGTGGGTGCCCTTCTCTCCACATTCTCACCAATACTTGTTATTTCTCATCTTTTTGATAGTAGCCAGGTGTGAGGTGGTATGTCTTTGTGGTTTGGATTTGCATTTCTCTGATGATTAATGATGTTGAGCATCTTTTCATGTACTTGTTGGCCATCTGTATGTGTTCTTTGGAAAAATGTCTAATCAAATCCTCTGCCCATTTTTTAATTGGATTGTTTGGGGGGTGTTTTTGGTATCACGTTGAATGAGTTCTTTATATATTTTTGATATTAACCATTTACTAGATAAATGATTTGTAAATATCTTCTCTCATTCAGTAGGCTGCCCCTTCTTTTTGTTGTTGGTTTCCTTTGCTGTACAAAAAGCTTTTCATTTGATGCAATCCCACTTGTTTATTTTTGCTTTTGTTGCTTATCTGGCAAGACTTGATCAATAGTGAGAAATATGGATTCTTATGCAGAGGGAAATCTGGTCATAAGAGTTAATAAGCAGATTAGTGGAAAGGGAGGCAGAAAGATCTCTTAGTGACCAGGAGGACTCTGGGCTCAGATGACCACATACTCCCAATCTATGGCCCACTCCCACATTCATAGTTAATGTCACTCTCTTTTTAGAGGACCAGGAGAGCATCTGCCACACTTTACTTCCAGCAAAAATGTCAAGCCCTCACAGAAGATAGCTCTTCAATGTCCAGCATGCATTTCCACACCATGATCTTATCCTAAATCTTGCCTTCCAAAAAAAAGTCTTGCCTTTCAACTGCTCTTTATAGAAGAATTCTACTTCACCATGGTACCCTGGCAACCTTGCAGAGATCCACTCAGGCAAAGGGTCAAACTGTAGCTTATGTGAATCTTGGGAACACCTGTGATTCTCTTAGAACCTGAACCTGAGAGGTGGGGGCCTGCTGGAGCTACTGTGAGGTCATCTCCCACTCACCCTTCCATCTCTCCTGGAAGGCTGTCTTAAGACATTCCTCATCACCTCCCAGGTTCTGTGAGGTCTAAGGCTTCCTGTTCTACACCACTCAGAAAAGAGCTGCAGAATACAAAACCAAAACCTCTTTGCTATAGTCTAGAACAGACACTCAAGCAAGAGGATACCTCACAAATCATGAGGTAGTCATCCAACCCCTTCTTGTCTGGTGTCATCCTTTTTGCTGTATGGGACAAAGAGGACAGGGAGCTGACACTTTTGGTTTATCCTTCTCTTTGCTCTCTATGTAAGTGACAAACTGCCTGATCTAAAAGCGGTTCCTGTCTCTTTAGCAGTTGAATCAATCAGGCTTAGCCTTGGGCCACCTGGGTGGCTCAGTGGGTTAAGTGTCTGACTTTTGATCTCAGCTTAGGTCTTGATCTCAGGCTTGTGAGCTCAAGCCCTGCATCAGGCTCTACTTAAAACAAAACAGGCTTAGCCTTGCCTTGTCTTAAATGTGTGTGCTTGACACCCTTCCAAAACACAGCCAAATAGCATGTACACCGTGTGGGTGCGACTTGGAGAGGAACAGGGAAATTTCACGGTACACTGCCAAGTTTAGGTCCTCAGCATCTCAGCTATAAATCATTTCCTCCTTTCCAAGTTATTATTGATCAAACTATGACTCTACTGACCAGCAGTACAGTTTGAAGTGGCATTTTTACTAAGGTGTGTGGGCCCCTGGCAAGTCTCATACAAATGTGCACAATAGATGATCTTTTCTCAACAGTGTCTCCACCTTCTCCAAATCTTTCCAGCGTTGCAACTGCTCTTTTGTTCCTTGAATGCCCTTATTCTTCCTTTAGTGATTAAGAGCACAGGTCCTGGGGCTAGTTGTTTTTGGATTCCTGTCCTAGCTCCTCCATTGAGGAAGTTATGTTATCTCTCTAGGCGTCAGTTTTATCAACTTAGGAAATGAAGCCAACAAAATGAGTTCCTTATGGGATTGTTAAAAAGAATAATAAGTTAACGCATACAAAATGCTTATAAAAATTAGTACTTCAGAATGGGCACTCAATATATGTTAGATATTACTATTAACATCACCACCACCACCACCACCACCACCATCATCCTCACCACCTCTCCATGTCTTAGTTTTCCAGCCTCTTAACCATAACCTCAAACACAGCAGCCACCATGACCAAAAACTTCATGAACAATACTCATGTATTTAATTTTGAGTGATGTTTAGAAGATTTACAATCTTCTTTAAGGAATTCCATATTTCTTTAGCTTGCTACAAAGAATAGAAGGGGGAGGAGAATAGATAATCACTGTATCTTGTAAACAAACGAGGGAGGTTTTTTTGGTATATGGTTTTGAATTTGAGACAATTTCAGACTTGCAGAAAAGATCTGAGTACAGTAAAAAAATTTTTTTTTTCAGAACCATTTGAGAGTAAACTGTTGACCTGATGCTCTCTCACTTACAAATATTAGTGCATACAAGCAAAGACATTCTCCAACATGACCATAATCAGGAATTTAACATTTATACCTTGCCACCATCTAAGAGTTAGATCCAATTCAAATTTCATCAGTTGTCTGAGTAATGTCCCTTACAGTGAAGGATCTGGTTCAGAATCATGCGTTACACTCAGCTGTCAGGTCTTTCAGTCATCTTCAGTCTGGAAGACCTCTCAGTCTCTCCTTGATTTTCATGACCTTGACATTTTTGAAGATTACAGGTCAGCTTTTTTGTAGAATGTTGCTCAGCTGGGTTTATCTGATATTTCCTTGTGGCTAGGTTCAGGTTATGGAAGAAGCCACACTGTGTTCCCAGTGGATTCTATTTAAGTTGGCACATGGCTTGTCCCCTTACTGATTTATGTTGTTCATCTCGATCACTTGATTAAGGTGAAATCTGCCAGACTTCTCCAGGATACTTTCTTCCTGTTGTAATTAACAAGTATTTTGTGGGAAGTTACTCTGAAACTATGTAAATACCCCATTCCTAATCAAATTTTCAATTTATCATTTAAATATCAAAATGGAATCATGGTTTCCTACTTTGTTAAATGAATTATGATCCATTACTCTAAAGTTTTACTCGAGCCCCAAATTTTGAGCCTCTTCGAGCTGGCCTCTTTGCCTTTGGGTGTGTCCCCAACATTCCTTGTGCACTGCCTTGCTTTCTGGCACTACCAGGTATTTCAGGTTTATGGATCAAAATTCTCTGCCCCCAGCCCTGAATAAATACCTTCTCCAAGGAGTGACCCTTAGTACTTAGTATAAGAGTAATCGTGGGGGATCATCCATGTACTAGGTTGCTCATTTCAACTGGGGTGTCCAAGGTCTGATCTTATCCTGTATTCATGCCTCAGTTCACTAGCTCCATCCACTTGTATTGATGATGAAATAGAAAGAACAGTTGACAGGGGTCAGAGAAGTTTAATCAAGCCCAATTTCCTTCATTTAATTCCTGTAGCAAATCATTTCACCTTTCTGACTCTCAGCTTATTCATCTATAAAGAAGGGTCACTAATGCCTACCATATAGGGCTGTGTGGATTAATTTAGATGGTATATGTTCAGTCCCTTGGTTTACAGTTGGCATTACAATAATGAAAATCATCATTCTCATTCCATCAAATCTAGAAAAAAAAATCAGGCCTCATTCCTTGATTGGCAGAAGAGGGAACTGAGAAATAAGACATAAGTTCAATGGTCTTTTCTTTTTAACTCAACATGAGCAAAAAGTATTCAGGTCTCAGAAATCATTTAAAACTCCACAGGTTATGAAAACACAGATGTAAAAATTTATGAGAATTATCTATGAATGTGGTATCAAAATCAAAGAAGAAAAAAGTTCATTATCGGTTATTATTCACAGGCAACCTATTTAGATCTGAATTCAACACTTTGAAGCCATTTGCAAAATCCTATCAGTTATTTCAGACAGCATAACAAAGTACTCCAAAACTTGGCTTGAACCAACCCCAGTTTATTATTTCTCGTGATTCTTGAAAATGACTGTATTCTTCTTCTGCTTCATGGATGTTTACTGGGGCACTGGGATGGTGGATATACAAAATACTGGCATTTATGGTTGGCTTTGGCTAGGAGCTCAGTAGAGGCTGTCCACAAGAAGTCTTGGTTGTAAGTTCAAGAAAGTACATTCCAAGATATGAAAACTGAAACTGTTGATGTCTTAATGTCTTAGCCTCAACAGATACACAATATCTATTATGCTATATTCTGTGATTACAGTCAAGCCTTAGGACCAGTCCAGATCTGAGGGGAGAGGAAACAGACTCTTTGGTGAAAGTTATTGCAAAAACGACATGGCCATATTTAATCCACTACAAACCTATATTAAGAAGGTTGTCCAAGGCTTTCAAAGGATCATATGAGAGACAGTTAATGAATATGGTAACATCAGCCTTGAGATAAAATGAATCAAGGAGACCTTAAGATATTATTCAAATACTTGGAGGGCTATCTTAATGAAAGAAGACTAGATTAGGATATAGAACAGGATTTGAGAGTTTTTTTTGAAATGTGATGAGAAATTACAGGAATGTACAGTTTAGTATTTCAGTACTGAAACCAACAAACAGTGGTTGGCTGAGGTAGTGTAGAAATGTTCTTATAATAGAAGAGAAGATGGATTAGATCATCTTTAATACCTTTTCCAATTCTATGATCACAGATTCTAACAGCTTCCTTAACCTGAGGCTTAATTCAAGAAGAAACCATTTTAGAATTGGTGAAGCTTTTCATCTGCCATTTCTTGGACTCTATCACAAGCAGAATTCCTCAGCACAGTAAATGTTGATGCACAAATTATTTTTTTCTCTGGGTCCCATTTTTTTTTTTTTTAAGATTTTGGCTATGAGATAAATGAGACTATAATAATTTAAGTCAAAAGCAAAGCTACTTGATGCTCAAAACCAATTTAAATACTTAAAATATTTCTCTTTTGAAATATTTAAAATAGCTCGCACTATCTCACCAATACTTTAAAGAGTGACACTTTCACAGGTCCTGGGAGCCGGGCCTTCAGGTTGACCAGCTGGATTAGATAATGTGTGATGTTTCTCTGCTCTAGAAGTCCCATAACTGTACTTTTTTTTTTTTTTTAAGATTTTATTTATTTATTTGCCAGAGAGAGAGAAAGAGAGAGGACAAGCAGGGAGAGCGGCAAGCAAAGGGAGAAGCAGACTCCCCACTGAGCAAGGGGCCCAATGTGGGACTCAATCCCAGGACCCCGGGATCATGACTTGAGCCGAAGGCAGATGCTTAACTGACTGAGCCACCCAGGCATCCCTGTACATTTTATTTCTCCCAGGGCAGAATAAAAGGAAAAACTATGGGAAACCATGGGGTTTGTGAAATTTGAAAGGAATCATTTTAAAAATGGTTCACCAGTGCCCTCTTCTGGCCAGTTCAGAGATGGAGCTACAGTTTGTCTAGAAAACGAAACAAAGCAAAGCAACAGACAATAGGTTAGTGAATATCTTTGTGCTAGGCACCCTGTTAGAGGAAAATAAGGAATTGCAAAGTTTAAAAAAAGGGAAGGGAGGGCTTATCGTTTCTGGTTTTTGTTCTACTTCTCAGATGATAAGCCAGCTAAAAGAAACACTATCTCAAATGTAGGAGAAGGTGTGGAAACTATTACAATGGATTTGGGGGCGTGTGTGTGTGTATCTGGGGGAGGGGCTGTACATGGAGTGACGGCAGAGTAATCAAACTGACCGATAAACCTGGAAGCCTTGGAAGCCTCTAATCCTCAGAGATTTTTACAGCATCCCTAAATATTTAGGAGTGTAGAGGGAGACATTCAAGATTTGTCATGCCAGAACCTTGATAAACAAACAGACTTTCTGCTGAACACAGGCTGCATTAATATTCAATCCTCTGCATTTCTTAGCATGGATGCCAAATCCAGGACTTCCAAGACATTATCATCAACTTAGCAGAAAGCATTTAGAAGGGACAGAGCTGATTCAGGTTCCAATGTAAGGAGCCTGTGAGTTGCTGTTCTGTCCTAACGTGTAAAAAGCTGAAGAGACTGAAAAATCAACAATTCTTCTTGGATCCATAAGACAAACTGCTGCTGCAAGATTGGAGAGACAGCCAGGCCATTACTGGGAATCATGGCTTACCAGAGAAGAGGCTCATCAGTGGAAACTGTCATGTCACCAGTACTGGGGTAGGAAACCCTGAACTGTAATTGATGAATTGCTGGAAGCTCAATGTGGACAAGTCTGAGAGTTAAAAACTCAAGGGGACTCCACAGTATTGTAAGATTTATCTCCAGGAGCTTGACAGGATTCCCACAGTATATACAGAAAAATCCCTTGGGCTTCCAGCAGAGGAAAGGGGAAAAGGGACCATTTTATTTATTTATTTATTTATTTATTTATTTATTTATTTATTTATTTATTTAAGATTTTATTTATTTATTTGACAGAACAAGCAGGGGGAGTGGCAGGCAGAGGGAGAGGGAGAAGCAGGCTCCCCACAGAGCAAGGGAAGCCCAATGCGGACTTGATCCCAGGACCCTGGGATCATGACCTTAGCCGAAGGCAATCGCTTAACCAACTAAGCCACCCAGGTGCCTGAAAAAGGACCATTTTAAAATATGCCAGAGCAATCTGTTCTTAACAAGGCATGCCCTTCAGGGAAACTATTTAACCAGAGCCTAACCAACTGGAGTATTATCAGAGCCTAACTGATGTGGGGAAGAGAAATACCCAGCTACAGGCCATTTAGCCATCCCGTCCCATCTAAGTGGGGAGAACAAATACCAAGAAACATTTGTGAAGTTCACAGTCCAGAGGCATAGGCTCACTAGGACTGAGACCTAATCATAGGGCAGAGAACACTTTCTCTCCCTGACTCCTCACCACCCACATTACTGAAGGCCAATTTACAACAGTCCCTTTTACCTAGTACATCATATCTGGGTATCAAAAAAAAAAAAAAATTATAAGGCAGCCAAAGGCAAAAAGCACAATGGGAAGAGATGGAGCAAGCATCAGAACCAGACATGGAAGTGATGTTGGAATTATTAGACCAGGAATTTAAAACAAGTATGATTAATATGCTCAGAGCTCTAATAGATAAAGCAGACAGCATGCAAGAAGGGCAATATAAGCAGAGAGGTGGAACTCCTAAGACAGAACCAAAAAGAAATACGAGAGATAAAAAAAAAAAACCACTATAACAAAAATGAAGAATGCTTTTGATAGGCTTATGAGTAGACTGCCCATGGCTTAGGATAGACACTCTGAACTAATGGATATAGTAATACAATCCCTGAAAACTGAAAAGAAAGAGAATGAAGACTGAAAAACAACACAGAATATCCCAGGTATAACATGCATGTAATGGGAATACCAGAAGGAGAAGAAAGAGGAAGGAACAGAAGAAATATTTGAAACAATGACTAAGAATGTCCCCAAATTAATGTCAGACACCAAACCATGGATCCAGAATGCTCAGAGGACACCATGTAGGATGAATGCCAAAAAACCCCTACATCTATGCATAACATTTTAAAGAAAGAAAGAAAATCAAAGATAAAGAAAAAATCCTGAAAGAAGCCAGAGGAAAAATACCACCTTCCCTATAGAGAAACAAAGATAAAAATTACATCCGACTTCTCAGAAACCATGCAAGCAAGAAGAGAGTGGAATGCAATAATTAAAGTGTTGGGAGAAAAATCCACCAACCTAAAATTCTGTACTTTGTGAAATATCCTTCATGAGTGAAAGAAAAAGACTTCTTTAGATAAACAAAAACTGAGGAAATTTGTTGCCAGTAGACCTGCCTTGTAAAAAGTGTTTTCAAATAGTACTTTGGAGAGAAGGAAAATAATATAGGTCAGGAACTTGGCCTTCCTTACATAAAGTAAGGAAGAGTAGCAAGGGATAGGTGAAGGCAAAATAAAAACCTGTATTATTTTTATTCTTAATTATCTAACAAGTAACAGTTCAAAATAATAATAGCAACCATGTATTTGATTATGCATATTTATGTATATGTATATATTATACATATATTTATTTATGCTTATATACGAGTGGAATGAATGACAGCAATGACACAAGGAACGGGAGGGAGGAGCTGGGATTATTTTGTTATTATAAGGTATTCACACTACCCATGAAGTCATGAAGTGGTGTAGTGTTATTTGAAAGTGGACTTAATCTTAAATGTATATTGCAAACTCTTAAGACAACCACTAAAAAAAGTTTTAAAAGTGTAACTGATATGCTAAGAAATGAGAGAAAACAGAATCATACAAAACGTTCAGTTAAAATTCCAAAAAGCAGGAAAGAGTAGAAGACAAAAATAAGAACAAAGAACATGGCCAAAAAACAGAAAACAGCAATGAACGTAGTATATGTTAATCCAACTATATCAATAATTACTTTGAATGTCAGTGGTCTAAATGCACCAATTAAAAGATAAAGGATTGTCAGGGTGCCTGAGTGTCTCAATTCGTTAAGCATATGACTCTTGATTTTGGCTCAGGTTATAATCTCAGGGTCATGGGATCTAGCCCCGCAACAAGCCCCGAGTTGGGTTCCACGCTCAGCGTGGAGTCCACTTGTCCTCCCCCTCTACCCCTCCCCCTGCTCGTACTTGCTCTCTCTCTCTCTCTCAAAAATACATTACATATATGCATACAGATAAACAAAAAGATAAGAGATTGTCATAATGGATTAAAAAAACATGACCCAGCTGTATGTTTTCTACAAAACAAACAAAAAAACAAAAACCCTCTTTAAATACAGAGACACAGATTAAACGTAAATGGATGGAGAAAAATATACCATGTTAACAGTAATCAAAGTAGCTATATTAATTTCAGAAAGAACTGATTTCAAAGGAAAGTTATAAGAAATAAAGAAGAGTATTACATAATGATAAAGGGGTCAATGCTTTAAGAACACTGCCTTAAAAGTAATGAAACTTATTTCCTTCCTCACCTCTATCTGCTAGCATAACTTATATCTGGAAGTTGATTAAAATTCACATAGAATTTTCACAAACCTACTTCACTGCATTCAAACTATTAATTTGTAAGGATTACAGATGCCCATTTTTCAAATGAGGACGCTATGGTTAGTTGCCATTATAAAGATCAGAATGTTATTCATTCAGTGTAGTTTATTCAGAGTCTACTACCAGGTGGTCAGAGCACTAAGAAAATGCATAGAAAGGATTCTAAACCTATGTCTGGAGAGTTGGGGGATGAGTGGAAGATGGCTTCCTGGAAGAAGTGAAATCTAAGCTAAGATGAAAGTGAACTGGTTCCTAGGCAAGGGACAAATCACAAATGATCAATTATGCATTTTATTATAACTACAAAAAGGGGTCAATGAAAATATTTAATTAAGAGAGTTACATGACCTGCAGCCACTCTGGAAAACAGTACAGAGGTTCCTCAAAAAGTTGAAAATAGAGCTACCTTACAACTCAGCAATTGCACTACTGGGTATTTACCCCAAAGATACAAATGTAGTGATCCGAAGGGGCACCTGCACCCCAATGTTTATAGCAGCAATGTCCACAATAGCCAAACTATGGAAAGAGCCTAGATGTCCATCGACAGATGAATGGATAAAGAAGATGTGGTATATATGTACAATGGAATATTATGCAGCCATCAAAAAGAATGAAATCTTGCCATTTGCAATGACGTGGATGGAACTGGAGAGTATTATGCTAAGTGAAATAAGTCAATCAGAGAAAGACAAGTATCATATGATCTCACTGATATGTGGAATTTGAGAAAAAAGACAGAGGATCATAGGGGAAGAGAGGAAAAAATGAAACAAGATGAAACCAGAGAGGGAGACAAACCATAAGAGACTCCTAATCTCAGGAAACAAACTGAGGGTTGCTGGAGTGGAGGGGAGTGGGAGGGATGGGGTGGCTGGGTGATAGACATTGGGAAGGGTATGTACTATGGTGAGCGCTATGAATTGTGTAAGGCTGATGAATCACAGACCTGTACCCCTCAAACAAATAATACATTATATGTTAACAAAAAAACATTAAAAAAAAAAAAAAAGAGTTACATGACCATTCTGCTTCCAAGTGAAGAACAGATTAGAGGATTAAAAAGCTGACCAGAGAGAAATGGCTGATTCTAGGGCTGAGGCAGGCAAAATACAAGATGGCTCGCAAGCATCTTATAGTGCCTGAAACTAAGGAACTGAGCAGAAAACAAAAGAGTTAGAGCTTGCCACATGGCTACAGAAGTGGAAAGCACTCCCCCCTGGCAAAAGCTGGAACAATGTGACTAAAAAAATAAATAACCAAAATAAATAAATATCCATGAAACTTTGTCCTTCTATATTGATATAAATAAATTATTGGATACATGAGTAAATAGGTACAGGAGAAGAGACCATTCTTCCTTAGAGAGGAATTCAAAATAATTTATATAGATTCTCCACTCTTTAGGAGATGGAGCTTAACTTCCCTCCTCGCCTGTGTGGGCCACATTTACTGACTTTGTGCTAAATAACAGACTATGAAAAGGGATAGAAGCTAACTCTGCAGTTAAGGAAACTGGCAAGTGCTATCTGCACCAAGTAACCGAGTTTAACCCTATCATGGCAAGTCGTATGGACAGCACACACCCATGGTCTACGGCACAAAGGGTGCCTCATTTTTGTTATGCTATCCCTGCCCAAATCCTCAGCTTCAGTCTAACCATGAGAAAAATACTGAACAAACCCAAATTGAGGGATATTCTAAAAATGGCTAGAGCTCCGTAAAGCATGTCCAGGAATAAGCAGGTTATATTAATAAGGAATAAATGAGGAAGTGTGACCAGAGGAGACTAAGGAAGCATGACTAGTAAATTTAATATAGTATCCTGGATTAGAGACTGGGACAGGAAAAGGACACTGGTGGAAAAAATAGTGAAATTGGAATCAAGTCTGAAGTTTAGTTAATAGTAACATGTCAGTGTTGCTTCCTTAGCCATGATAAATGTACCAGGTAATGTAAAATGTTAACAATAGGGTAAACTGGATGAGGGGTATACATGGATTCTCTGTATTATCTTTTTAACGTTTCTATAATCTAAAACTATCCAAAAATCCAAAGTTTGCTTAAAAGATAGCAAGATGTAGTGAGAGCAGTTAGGAAACTGTTTCAAGGAGTAAATAATGGTCTGAATTAGGGAAGTAGAGAGACACTGTATCAGAAAGAGAACAGAGTCAATATGTTGAAAGTGGCTCAACATGACTTGGTGACTGTGTCAGGGGTCAAAGGTAACTGATGAGGTATAGAGAAGGGACAGAGAATACATTGTTGGTGAGTGGTCAAGCCAACTCATAAATCCAGGGCCTCTGCCTCTTTATGACAATTCGATGCACACTGTAGCACAAAGGAGAGCCCATCTGAAAGAACACAGGGAAATAATCCAGGCATGGGGCAGAGTGGTGGAAGAGAGATAGAAACAGGATGTGGATTACAAGATGAACTAAGAAAACTGGTGGCTGGTTAGATCTAGGGCCACAGAAAAGTAGCCACCAAAGATGCCTTTAAGCCTAAGATCCAAAATGATGATGATGCTCTCAAGAAAACAGAAGTCTGGAAAAGAAGGATTGACAGGAGAGATAATCAGATTTGTTTTATAAAGTATGTCTGAAAAGATTTCAAGGCCTCAGTGGAAATGCCCCACAGTAGAATGAAAGCAGGTAGAATCTGGTGACATATATTGTGTATCTAGAGATGTGAGAAAGACTAACAAAGGATCATTAGAATCAGCAGGAATGAATTCATTAATAAAATGTGAGTTTAACAGCAATAGGGCCAGGGGCGCCTGGGTGGCTCAGCTGTAAATTAAGCGTCTGCCTTCAGTGAGGGTCATGATCCCAGAGTCCTGGGATCGAGTCCCGCATCGGGCTCCCTGCTCAGTGGGAAGCCTGCTTCTCCCTCTCCCCACACCACCCCCCCGCTCTTGCTCTCTCTCTATCTCTCTTTCTCTCAAATAAATAAAATCTTTTTTTTTTTTTTAAGATTTTATTTATTTATTTTACAGAGAGAGAGACAGTGAGAAAGGGAACACAAGCAAGGGGAGTGGGAGAGGGAGAAGCAGGCTCCCCAGCGAGCAGGGAGCCTGATGCGGGGCTCGATCCCAGCATCCTGGGATTATGACCTGAGCCGAAGGCAGATGCTTAACGACTGAGCCACCCAGGCGCCCCTCTCAAATAAATAAAATCTTTAAAAAAAATTTAAAGAAGGGCAGTAGGGCCAGAAATCAAAATCTGTTCCATTTATTTTAACTTTCTTGACATCCTCTTCCTCTTGCTATGTTTGTTCCATACCCATCCTTTATTTCCTTATTTGAAATGTGGTTAGTTGCATATTGACCTTCTGTGCCCAAATTCAGGCTTCTACCTTTGGCTATAAAAATTTTTTCTTTGTTCCCATATGTCATAAAAATATTTTTTCTTCTTTCAGTAAACATTTATATTTGTCAACTGGAATGCTTTCTTCTCCCCTGTTTGAACTTAGTTAATCATTCCTGGAAAGAAACCAGTGCCAGTCTGGGAGAAGGTAAAGCTGCTGGAAGGGGAGACTCAGGGCTCTGTCAACAAGGAAGCAAGAACGGTAGGTGTTCACAACCGTGCTGGGTCTAACGGAGGTTGTCTGCAACACTGAAGGCTTACTCGTTTAAAAAAAAACAACTTAGTATTAAGAGCAGTTTGGAAGTTTCCTATAAATTAAATACACAATATGGAAAGATTTTACCAGTAAGAGGAAAGAGAAAGGACAGGAACTTGATCCTAGGTTTAACACGTGCTGAAGTAGGGCAGCAGTAGTAATAATAACCATGTATTAAGTAAGCCTTTAGTGTCGTGGTCTGAGCTATGAGCTTGACATGCATTATCCTCTTTATGCCTCGTGACAAGCCCATGAAGTAGATACAGATCCACAGTCCCTTATTCATCATTCCGAACCCCACAGAGTTTTGAGAACCAGAGGTTTTTGTTTTGTTTATTTTGTAATCCATTTGACAGCTAAACCTATCAGGAGTCAACTTAAGGCTATTTCTTTTCTTTTTTTAATGGATTTTTTTTTAATTTTATTAATTTATTTGACAGAGAGAAAGACAGCAAGAGAGGGAACACAAGCAGGGGCAGAAGGAGAAGGAGGCTCTCTGCCAAGCAGGAAGCCCAATGTGGGGCTTGATCCCAGGACCCTGGGATCATGACCTGAGCCGAAGGCAGACGCTTAACAACTGAGCCACCTAGGTGCCCCCCCCCTTTTTTTAAATGGATTTTTTTAAAAGATTTTATTAATTTATTGACAGAAGACTAAGGTTGCTGAAGATTCTGAGGTGCGGTGTTAGAGTATTTTGTCGTCTGGTATGTGATGTTATCTCTTACACCATTTCTCTGCCCTCAAAAGCTTGAGGTGAATGGATTTTTCCCATTTTATCAGGTACCTTTTTTTTTGTTTCAAGTTTTTATTTAAATTCTAGTTAGTTAACATAGAGTGAAATATTGGCTCAGGAATAGAATTTAGTGGTTATCAGGTACCTTTAGATTGAACAGTGTGCTTGACTCTGGAGATGAAAAACAAAAGGTCATGACCTCTAGTAGTTTAGTAGAAGAGAGAGATAAAAAAGTGAAAAAAATAGAATTCCCAGTTTAACATTCTGTAATAGAAGCATGCATAAGTGCAGGGTTTGCAGAGATAAAGGAGCACCTCAGTCTGCCCAGCAGAGTTGCATTATTCTCCCTGTGGTTCCACACATACAGCCAAGGCAGGGAAGACCATCTTCACATGATACTGACAAGTGCTTCTGTAGTAACTGTTATTCGGAAATTCACTACTAGGATCCCTAATGCTGGAGGAAATTTCCCTCTTGAGCTCCACAGTTTGCTTTTGATATTTCTTAGCAGTCCTGTATTCAAAAATACATTTTCTTAAGCTATTTTCTTCCTTAATTACCCCAACAGTGGACACTCACCACCTGTTTTTTCTGTGTTGAATACTAGAAAGCTCTAAAGAGGTTCTATGACATTATCTTCTTGCCACTCTGATGAATGATTAAAGGAACTCAGAATTTTGAGCCTGCAGGGAAAAAAAAAAGTATTTAGAATGGGCCTGACAGTTTGTCTTCATAAACCTTTGTTTGAAGTACGTCATTTCCCACCTTAAAACTCCTTTTACCTCCATGTCCATTTCCAGCAATGACTCTTATTTCTCACTCTCTTCAGAGAAAAACTTCTTGAAATAGATGTTCTTTGTTTCCATCTCTTCACATTCTGTTCATTTCTAACCTACGCATCCCTTCTGCCAACACCTAACACATAATAAGTCTATTCACGTATTTGTTGAATGAAAAAGTACATCAGTTATAAAATTTCAATGTGCTCTGAAAGCAGTGAGGTCGAGGTGCTTTCCCATCTGGCTTATCCTGATGAATTAATAGGCTGAGTGTCAACAAAAGGACAGATGCAAGAAAAGAAACTTAGCAGCATCATATGAGGCACGGAAAGAAATACTTAACATTTTGTGTGATGAAGTGCAAGTACAGCTTTGAGTTAGAAGATAATTAACGAGATCTTAGACATAATTATTAGAGTTTTGTGCATTGAGTGAGTGGGGGTGGGAAGGTGTGGGGGAGGGTAGCAGACCTTAAGACCACTGTGGTCATCATACTGTCCTAGAGCAGCCTTCAAGGTAGTTCCCTTTCAAAAGCACAAAGACAAAATGGAAACATGCTGAGGGGGGACAACTTGAAGCACTATCAAATGAGAAGTAGTTGATGGACTGGATTATTTCACAGAAAGAAAATTTAAAGTGGACTATAGTTGTTATTAACAAACATCTGTTAAGGAGGATCATGGAGATAATAAGATAGAATTTTTCTGAAGTCAAGAATTAGGATAAATAAATCAAAATTCCAAGAGAGTTTTCAGCACCATATAAGCAACTGCTGATCCTAATCTGTCACATGAAGAATTTAAGCATTGACTAGATGCCCACTAACAGGTGAGATTTAAACACAAGAGTTGAAGCTGGAACAGATGAATGTTCTTCCTAGTCCTGTGAGGAACATAGTTATTCTAGAGAACAACTGCTAATCTTGGAAAGGCATGTTACCACCTGACATTTATTTTGCCTTAAAGCTGTGTTGGTAATAAAATAGTATTTACATTCCCTAAGGTTAACTATGAGGTGTTTGTGATGATGATGTTATTGGAAGCATGAGGAACCTCTGATCTCAGTACCTCACTGACACCTAAACTACAAGTGCTCACATCCACTATTTTCAACATTGACTACCAAAAAAGCAAGCCCAAGAAAGAGAAGAATATTTCAACTCCAGTTAGATTCTTAGCAGTATTATAAAGACCTACTTCAATGAGACCAAAGTGGTCCGAGAGACAGGTCAGGGTGGATTTTCCAAAGCCACAGGGTGGGCCTCTACAAAATCAAGAAACATCCTCCCATAGCAAGACAAGAATCATACAGGGGAAGGCTGCATATACTGTGCGTAACAGTAAACAAACTTAGTGCATCTGTGAGGTCCAAATAGGTGTTTTATATAGAGAGAAAAACAGGGGATATAGCTCAGGAGTAGAGCATTTGACTGCATATATATAGAAAAACCCATTAGATAAAAAGTTCAGTATGCAGTCTTTTCAAAAAATGGTGCTGCAATAATTGGACATTCACATGTAAAAGAATGAAACTGGGCCCACTGGATCTGAGATCACTCACAAAAATTAACTCAAAATAGATTAAAGACTTAAATGTAAGATTGAAGCCATGAAACTCCTAGAACAAAACATAGGAACATAGTTTCTTGACATGGCTCTTGGTAATGAGTTTTTGGATGTGACACCTAGGGCACAAGCAACACAATAAAAAATAAATAAATAAATAAATGGAACGACATCAAACTAAAAAGCTTCTGCAGAGTGAAAAGACAATTTTTCTTTTTACAAATATTTACAATATTACAAATCTTTACAAACCATTTATCTAATAAAGGATTAATACTCAAAATGTACAAAAAATTCATGCAACTCAATAGCAAAAACCCCAGATAACCCAGTTAAAAAATGCACGAAGACATTTCTTGGTGAATAGACATTTCTGCAATTGTCCATGAAAAGATGCTCAACATCACTAGTCATTAGGGAAATGCAAATGAAAACCACAATGCAATATTACCTCATGCCTAGTATAACAGCCATCCACACAAAAACAAGAGATACTGAATGCTGGCAAGGATGTGGAGAAAAGGAAACCTTGGGGCACTGTTGGTGGGATGGTAAATTGGTGCAGCCACCGTGGAAAATAGTATGGAGGACCTTCAAAAAATTAAAAATAGAGCTCCCATATGATCCAGCAATTCCACTTCTTCCAAAGACTTATGAAACACTAACTTGAAAAGATATCTGCACCTTCATGTTAACAGCAGTATTATTTACAATAGCCAAGACACAGAAACAACCTAAGTGTCCACTGAAGGATGAACGGATAAAGAAGTGGTATATACATGTGGTATATATATGTGTATATATACACCCACACCATGGAATAGTACTAGGCCATAGAAAATGAGGAAATCCTACCATTTGCAACAAAACAAATGGAACTTGAAGGCTTTATGCTAAGTGAAATCAGTCAGACACAGGACAAATACCATATGATGTCACTCACATGTGGAACCAAACAAACAAACTGAAAAACAAGAAAAACTCACAGAGAAAGAGATCAGACTTGTGGTTACCACAGGCAGGGGACGCGGGTAGGGGGAACTGGAGAAAGATGGTCAAAAGGTACAAACTTCCAGTTATAGAGGGAAGGTGTTAGAATAAATCCTGAGAGTTCTCATCACAAGGAGAACATTTTTTCCCTTTATTCTTTTCTTCTTTCTTTTCTTTTTCTTGTATCTATATGAGGAAATGGTTGCTAACTGAATCTACTGTGGTAATTATTTCACAATATATGTAAATCAAACCATCATGCCGTGTGCCTTAAACTTATACAGTGACATATGTCAATTATTTCTCAATAAATCTGGGGAAAAAACAGGGTGCCTGGGTGGCTCAGTCAATTAAGCGTCTGCCTTCGGCTGGCTCAGGCCCTGATCCCAGGGCTCTGGGGATTGAGCCCCACTTTGGGCTCCCTCTCCCTCTGCACCCACACCCCTGCCCCGTGCTCATGAGCTTGCTCTCTCTCTCTCTCAAATAAATAAATGAAATCTTTAAAAAAAAAATGGGAAAAATATCCCATAAGGTATATGAACAAGGATACAGAAACTTACCCACAATTATGTGACCTACTGGTTTCTGACAAGAATAAGATTGCAGAGTGATAAAGAAAAATGGTAGTTTCGGGCGCCTGGGTGGCTCAGTTGGTTAAGCGACTGCCTTTGGCTCTGATCCTGGAGTCCCGGGATCGAGTCCCACATCGGGCTCCCTGCTCAGCAGGGAGTCTGCTTCTCCCTCTGACCCTCCTCCCTCTCATGCTCTCTGTCTCTCATTCTCTCTCTCACAAATAAATAAAATCTTAAAAAAAAAAAAAAGAAAAGAAAAATGGTAGTTTCAATAAATAAAATTGGGTTGACCATCCACAAATCCATGTTAAAAAAATTGAATTTTGCAACCTACTTACATCAGCCACAAAAATTAATTACAATGGATCATAGAGCTTCCAGGATTACATAAAATATCCTCACAATCTTGGGGTGGGAAAAATTTTCTTAAATATGATACAAGAAAGACTAACAGTAAAGGAAAAGATTGCTAAATTGGACTGAATTAAAATTAAGGACATTTTTCCATCAAAAGATATTATTAAGAGGGTGAAAATGTAAGCTACTCAATATAAGTTAACTATAACATATATATCTAAGGAAACTGAAGCTGGTAGAGTAAAGAGACCTTGCAAAAACTTCAGACAGATTTTCAGTGGTGGGAGCCTGGGTAGCTCAGTCGGTTAAACATCTGCCTTCGGCTCAGGTCCTGATCCCAGGGTCTTGGGATGGAGCCCTGCATAGGGCTCCCTGCTCAGTGGGGAGTCTGCTTCTTCTTCTCCCCTCCCCCAAATAAATAAAATCTCTGGAAAAAATTTAAAAACAGTTGGTAAAAGTCATGTGTCACCACCTGACCTTCTTCAAAATAACTGGACTAGGATTCAGATCAAGTGGTCTACCAGCAAAGCAAGGGAACCTGATTAAGAAGAGACCACCAGGGGCATCTGGGTGGCTTAGTCAGTTGGGCGTCTGCCTTCAGCTCAGGCAGTAATCTCAGGATCCTGGGATGGAGCCCTGCGTTGGGCTCCTTGCTCAGTAGGGAGTCTGCTTCTCTCTCTCCCTCTGCCCCTCCCCCGCTCATGCTCTCTCTCGCTCTCTCTCTCTCTCTCTCAAATGAATGAATAAAGTCTTTAAAAACTAACAAACAAACAAGAGACCACTACAGAGTTGACAGAACTCAACAGCACATAGGGGCGCCTGGATGGCTCAGCTGGTTAAGCATCCATCTCTTGATTCTGGCTCAGTTCATGATGTCAGCATCTTGAGAGGGAGCCAGACGTTGGGCTCTGTGCTGGGGGCTTGGAGCATGCTTAATATTCACTCTCTCCCTCCCCCCACCCTGCCCACGTGCTCTCTATCTCTCCAAAAAAAAATAAGTCATGACGTTCCACGAATAATGAAAAATAAGATGGAAGAGTTAAGATACAGCTAAGTCAGAGGTCTTCACATATAGGCTAAATGTATTAGGCTCCATGTCACTAGTTCCTGTCATTTTTCTTACCAGTCAAACCTTGGGCACAGGATGTGAAAATCAACAGGTGCTCAAGCAACATCCCCATTCCAGCAAGTATTATCAGCAACCATTAGAACAGTCCTCTTAAGTTTTGTCATCATTCTTTATTCAGGTGAATAATTAGTCCTTGAAACAGAGGTGAGTAGGTCATAGAATGTTTGCTGAGTTCCTGAAGACATGCACACATAAATATGTACACACAGAAGAAAAGAAGACAGACAGATTTACACAAGGCTAGGCCATGTAGACACACTAAATATGACTAACAGCCTAGCAGGGTAGCAGAGTTGTTCCAGCCAATGCCTATCCCATCTCATCCCTTAAGGCAAACAATATTTATTCTATCAAGATAGTGATCATATAAAGCCTTAATATATTACCCATTTATTTCCAATCAGTGGAAGGCTCATGTTATTACCCGCTAGTAATGATCATTCCAGGGGAAATGGAGGATAGTATTTTTGCACAGTATTTATTTGCTTTTCTATGTTTATTTTTCACACCAAATGAATATATCATGACACACACTTTGGTAGCTGAGGATTTACCCAGAGTCACATCGCAGTTGCAAGGGCAGACCCGTAATTGCTACCCGGTGTGCCTTCATGTGCTCTTCAACTTGCCGCCTCCAAAGAGCCACTTCCCACCACAGTTTTAGGACTAGTCTCTAACTAGAATTTTATCCTATTTCTATAGCAATTAAGAAAACAAGATTGTATGAGGGCACAGGGTATTACTGTACTTAAGTGTTTTTCAAAATGCAAGTCAGAACTGGTGAATTATGAGCTAGAATAGAATAAAAGGCACGAAGAGTCATCCCATATAATAAGGCTATATTTTGTTTCTTAACAATTTAATTTGTCTACGCATATGTAGGCTGTAACACAAAATTTATTTCTTGCTTTGGATACACAGTCAAAATGTTTAAAAATCAAGGTTCGGTGCAAAGAGCCCAGTGTTTGGCATGAGACAGGTCTAAATCTGAATGTTATTACTGCTGGTATCATTACCTAAAGAATTCCTGCAATGAGATCCCAGCCAATTCCCTTCTCCTCAGACTGCTTATGAAACCAAAGAAAAATACCTTCTCTCAAATATTAACTCCCATTACAGTGGCTCTTAGAACCTTCTTATTGTCAACCAAACTGCTATTTAAATTATGAAAAGAGGGACGCCTGGGTGGCTCAGTCGTTGGGCATCTGCCTTCGGCTCGGGTCATGGTCCCAGGGTCCTGGGATCGAGCCCCGCATCGGGCTCCCTGCTCGGCGGGAAGCCTACTTCTCCCTCTCCCACTCCCTCTGCTTGTGTTCCCTCTCTTGCTGTCTCTCTCTCTCTCTCTGTCAAATAAATAAATAAAAAATTAAAATAAATAAATTATGAAAAGAAAAAAAACTTACTCACCCAACCTGTATCTATCAATGCTTAGCCTAAACTCCATAAACACAGAAATCAAAATCTATTTCCCTAGCAGTCAGGCCAGGGCTTTTAAATATGAGGAACTCAATGGGCATCTGAATTATAATGACGGCTGAATAAATAAAAGACTGAGTGAGCCAGTAAGTGACTATCTGTGGCAGGCAAGAGACACAGAAATGAACAAGGCATAGATCTGGGTCTTCAAGAAAAGAAGCATACACATGTATTACTTTATTCATGTTTTCAGCAAATATTTATTCAGAACTTTCTATTTAACCAGGCACTTGGTGAGGTACTGCAGTTACAAAACAACCATATTTGCTCCCTAAAGGGAAAGGGATATTACATAATAATCATATAAACAGCCACAGAAAAAATTTAAGTGATGCAGGGTATCAGGAAATAATATAACAACAAGCCCTAGCGTACATGCAGAACAGAGTAAGGAACTAATTGGAAAAGCAGCTCCATGAGAAAATTATATTTAGCCCGAGTCTTGAAGGTTAAAACCTAAAATCTATTTTTTTTTTTTTCCTGTGGAGAGTAGCTTTGAGGAAGAAATAACAGTAGATACTGTCTTGAAGGAAATTTCAGAAAGCCAAAGGGGACTTCAAAAGTTAATCAACACCTCTCAAGGCCAGATTTACCCTCGGGGAGGGACACAGACAATGATGCCATTATCTTTGCTATGTTGGTATAAAATTATGAGAAACATTCAGCATTGAGGTTATTTTGGATACAGATTCAAGAAGAGAACATGGTAACAAATTAAGCTTGGAGGTGGTACAAGGTAAGGGCAAAAAGAGGCAGTAAGGGGAACGCTTAGGTTTTGGCTTAACCAACTTGTTGGAAGGCAGAGAAGCAAAGGGGAGCCTGAAGAGAAAAGTATTTGTGGTGAATGATCAAAGTAGTATTATGGGACATGTCACATTTGAAGTGCCCATAGGATGTCCAAAAGAGCCTCAAGAAGGCTCTTAATATCTGGTCTGAAGATCCAAAGGCAGGTCTAGGAAAGAGATACATATCTGGGGATTTTATAAAGATATAATTTAAATGATGTGAATCAATGAGTTTACCTAAGGAAAATGAAAAGTGAGACATAAATAGGGCATAGGACCAATACTTGAGAAACTCCCAAGTCTTCACTCATTAGAAGAAGAGGAGTCAATAAGAAGGACAAAGATGATATGAGAATGGAGAAGGAATGAAGAAATGCAGAGGACTGTGCAGTCATGAAACACAAGAAAAGAAATTATATCTTGGGGCGCCTGGGTGGAGCAGTAGGTTAAGCATCTGACCCTTGATTTCCACTCAGGTCATGATCTCGGCAGCCTGGATCAAGCCCCACATTGGGCTCTGCACTCAGCGGGGAGTCTGTTTGTCCCTCTCCCTCTCCCCCCCTCACAACCTCCTTCTCTCTCCCTCCCTCTCTCTCTCTCTCTCTCTCTCTCTCTCACAAATAAGTAAAAAAATCTAAAAAAAGAAAAAAAGAAAAGAAATGATATTGAGTGTGATCAAGTGTGAAGAATTAGAGACCATGGGTTCCGAAAAATTGTCCATGGAATTGATTTGAATTAGTGACCAAAACAAGAGGAAGTTCAGTGGCAGTAGAGAGGCAGGAGGAAGCTAGGATGGTGAAGGTTGACATAAATGGAAGATGGGGGAACCATCATACACAGTTTCAACAGTGTGTTATGTGTTGCATTCAACCACCATGGCAGCCCAGAAAGAGCAGAAGTTTTCCAATAAGAAACAACATTTGAAGTGAACCGTAAAGACAGAGGAAGAATTCATCGATGCATACGGGTAAAGAAGAACATTCCGGTTAGATGGAACGGCATTATAAATCCTGAAAAAATAACGACAATGAAATTATAGTGATGGGCAATGTTTCTAAGTGTTTACCATGTGCCAGAAACTGTTGCAAACGCTTTACATGTATGAAGTTCACCTGAACTATAGAGTCAACCTCTTCCTTCCTCTTCCACCATCAGTTCTTGGTTGGACTAGTACAGGAGCCCAGCAGCTGGTTTTCCTGCTGCTGCCCTTGTCTTCAAGTTTAAGTCTTAAGCAGGTAAAATAACCTTTTAGGATGACCACCATATCCTGTCATTCCTGCACCACAGCTCTAAGGGCTTTCCCTCAGGTTCCAAACCAAAGTCCTTACTCCAGCCTACCCAGCCCTTCACTGTCCAGGCCTCCCTGCTTCCTTTACCGCACTGCCTAGGTGTCCTTCCAGCACCGTGCTCCAGCCAGATTATCCATCACCCTGGATGTTTGTCGAACGGGTCAGGCAAATTTTTGCCTAAGAGCCTGGGCCCTGACTGTTCTCTCTGTCTGGAGTGCCTGTTCTTGGATATCTGCATGGTTCAGTTCTTCACTTCCTTCACGTTTCTGTTCAGACGTCACTTAATGACCAATCTATAACAACTATCTCCCGATCCTCCAGCACCCTTATTATCCTTTTTATCCTTTTTCTCCATAATATTTATCATAATCTGATATGCTTTATAATTATCAGATGACTTTCTTACTGCCTGTCTCCCCCAGCTAAAATGCAATGGAGGCTCCTTGAGGGCAGGGACTGTCATTTTTACTCACTGATGTATCCACAGACATGAGCACAGTTCAAGACCAGGGAGGATCTGAGATTTTACCCTTCTGGAAGCTAACAAGTTAGCCTGCCACAGTTAAAGGGATGCTGGCAGAAGACACAGGCTGCTGAGTCAGAGACAAGGGACTTAATTATTCAATAGCAATAACCAGAGTGCCAGTGTCATCCAGTTTCCCAAGCCGCAGTTTTTACAGGGTGACATGATGAGGACCAAGTGGTACCTACAGAGAAAGTGCATTGTGCTCCATAAGAAGGATGCCATGCTTTTTAAAAATCCCTAATCTTTTTTAAGGGGCACCACACCCACCTAATCTTTGCACAGGTGAGAGATATTATCTTTATTATAATGAACAGGAAACAAACCTCCCCTTTGCTCCAGAGAGAAACACTATTCCGCTTTCCAAGTCCATTTGTTGTACAAACTTTTGAAAAGAGCAACTGAGGCACAGGCAGGCAGTCAGTGCCTCTCCTCAGAAGACAGGCAGAAACACAAAACAGAATCGAGAACTGTCTCCCAATAACACGTGGTAGAACAATACTTATGCTTGAATGAAAGATAAACACTCTGAGTTAAATGCTTTTATCATTTCAGATCCCAGATGAATAAAGGGAGGCACAGCATGAATGAACTACCTGTACAAGAACACAGAGCTAGTGAGTGTCTGGTGAGCACAGTCTGGCCCTAGAGCACACATACACACCTTAGGGACCTGACCCCTCTCTAACTCTAACCTGTCTCTCTGTCAGCTACCTTGGGCTTTGTGGATGAGTGACAGAACAAAAGAAAAGAGGAAGAATAAAAAAAGGGAAAAGCTGGAGGAAAAGAAGAAAGAATAGAGAGCAATTTTTGGATATCCATACCCATTTATATATCCAGAGCTAGAGTACAGGGGACCTTTGAGTTCACCTTATGGATGAGGCCACTGGGGCCCCCCATAGTCACAGAGGAAGTTAGGGGGAGAACCAACTAACCGACCACCAGAACTTTTCTGACAGAGTCTTGGCCTTGCATATGGCAGGCCTGTGCTGTTTCTTTCATCTTTCTTACGCAAGTGACATTCCCAAAACTTGGGGCCAGGCTATGTTACGGAGTCAATCAATAACCAAAGATCTGTGACAGGGCAGGAGGTGGCGCCTGGACGGCTAACCTAACTATATAACCCTTCCAGTCCCGGGGTTCTGAAGAGAAGTGGTAAGTTCAGTGCAGTTTTCCACTGAGGTCTGCATACCGAACTTTCAGCCATGAAGGTAACGAGCATCTTTCTTCTTAGTGCCTTGGCCCTGTTGAGCTTATCTGGTAGGTGCCTTTGCATATTTTTCTGATTGAGTAAAACCTTTTTGACGTGTTGCATTACTGAGCTCATTACATTCTAGACTTAGAGTCTAGTCTTGGACAGATCTTTTGGTCCCAGTGAAATGAAATAAGGTCAGGGACCTATTCCAGGGGGCTTCTTCAAACCCAGAGATGCCTTGCTGCTTCTCATAAAATTTAGCTAGGAGGAGCTACCTCCTTACCTAGATCACCTCAGAAATTGTCAATATCAAAATCAAATCTCACCAAAATTTCTTCCTTTGGATACTATCAAGCTACTTCCTCTTCCCTTCAATAAGCTCATTCAAGATCACCAACCCCTACATAACGTCAACAAACCTGTTATTTTCTAGGGAATGCAGCATGGCAATTTTAAGTACCTATCTGTAAATTCAAGAAATGTGAATTGGACTAATAAACAGTGTAATGTAATAGAGGGAAAGAGCTCTTTGGGGACTGATGGTGAGATGTCAAAAGAGTTCTATTTTTAACATTACTTACTAAAGAAGACTTACATGTAATTGCAAGTTAGTTTTGTGTCACAAGATCTGGCTGGTGCTAGTGGTAACTGTTTCACAAATTTTCATATAAACTCTCCACATCTTTGTTTATACACTGACACTTCTTACATCACTAATTATAAGATCAAAGGTCTAGTAACCAGTTGTGAGAAGGCAGTGAAGATTCAGAAGATATTTGCTCTGCGCCTGACACATTTCAAGCAGTAAGTAAATCACTTCTATTTTCAAAAGACATAGGTCAACTATCATGAAATGCCCAATTGAGATACTTTGGTCATAATCAAACTTCTGCTTCATTTTATTAAAGCTTCAGTAGGCAGGAAGTGATGGGGCACCAGTCGGATGTCCTTGAGAGAAGGCAGAAATAAGAAGGGGTTGGGTGGGGCACCTGGGTGGCTCAGTCGGTTGAGCATCCGACTCTTGATTTTGGCTCAGGTCATAATCTTGCCCTGCATCAGGCTCAGTGCTCAGCAGGGAGTGTACTTGAGGATTCTCTCCATCTCCCTTTGTCCTTCCCCCTGTTCATGCGTTCATGCGCTCTCTCCTTCTCTCTCAAATAAATAAATAAATCAGAAGAAGAAGAAGAAGAAGAAGAAGAAGAAGAAGAAGAAGAAGAAGAAGAAGAAGAAGAAGAAAGAAGAAGAAGAAGAAGAAGAAGAAGAAGGGGAAGGGGAAGGAGAAGGAGAAGGAGAAGAAGAAGAAAGGTGGGGAGCAGAAGAGGCCAGCAGAGAAGTCTTCAATGGAAGTGGAAGATTGCAAATAAGAGCAGACCCGGCTTCTCCCACTCAGTACCTGACCTCATATGTCTCATTTATGTTTTCTAGGTACCACTAGAGCTGGCTTGGTGGGAAGAGAGGTAAAGACAACTTTGTGCTTTTTTATCTCTCAGGCTAGAACTATTTACTCCACTCAACTCACGGCCAAGCTGTGACATTTCAGTTCCCCTGAAGTCAGGACGGGTGTGTGGTACTAGTGAGGCTTCACCTGCTAAGTGTGGATCGTGACAGCAGTGCCCCACAGGGTCTTATGCTGAAGGACAAATGCACCGACACACAGGCAGTTTCCATGTCGTCATATAATGCTTGCTGTGAAGGCATTCTGAATGTTCTGAGGTTATCTGGTACGGCAAGGATTCGAGGGGGGGCATTCTTCTTAACTTCCCCCCAAGCAGCCTTCCTCCTTACAGCCAGTTTGACCATGTTGGCATAAAGTTCTCCCAATCCCCAAGGTGAAGCTCTAATTTATAATGAGCAAAAGAAAATAATAAACTAGGTTCTTCCTCTAGAAAAATATTCTATACCTAACTTTTCTTTTTTTGTTCTGGGTTTATAAATTTATTAACTGCGGTAAATTTGAAGACCAGGGAAGAGAAGTGTCCCTTTTCATTTATATATAGTGAGGAGATAGACGGCAAACCAAAAGGGCATGAGTAAATAAATTATTACACTAATGATAAGGGTTTAAAGAAATTCAGGTACCATCTGGAACCTAGCCTGGTTAGATCACAGAATGTGCCCCTAAGTGAGATATATTTTGAGCCATGAAGGATAAGAGAATGTTAGCAAAATATAACTGGTGGGTAAAAGTAGTAGACTGAAGTGGTGAAGAGCCAAAGCTCAGGACCTAGACCAACTGGGTTTGAATCCTGGATCTGGAATTACCAGCTGCGTAGCCTTGGGTGATTTAATCTCTTTGTGCTTCACTGTCTTCACTGGAAGAAGAGTATAATAAAAAAGTCATAGGATAGTTGTAAGATTTAAATAGAGTAATACATGAAAGCACATGCCTATGACAGTCATCCCATAACTACATCCCAATAACTACAGCATTCTTACTGATGTCCAGGAAACAGACTGTGCAAGGGCTCCCAGGGCAGAAAGCACCTGAAGTCGTCACATGACTAAGAGAAGGGCAGTGTGACTGGATCACAGTGGGCAAGGAAGACATGCCCACAGTGTGGCTGACCTGACAGGAACCAGCACCTGCCATCATTGCAAACTGGAACATGATCTTACTCACCTTATTTAAACCTCACAACGCCACCATGAGATAGGTGTGGAAGCGATAATATCCTTCCCATCGTGCAGATGAAGTGACTGAGGCTCGGAGCCACCAGGAGATTTGCCAGCATATTATAGCTTGTAAACAGCAGAGGTATTACATGCAATCAGGCATTCTGATTCGAAACCTTGGATTCTTCCTCTCAGACACTCAGTATCACTCCCCCCATCACCGCCGGGCTTCCATCTTTAAGCTAACCAACTTAAGGAAGTGAAAACCCTTTTAGAGATTTTGCTATAAACTCAAAGAATGCTAAACGATGGAAAATAATTCTGTTTAATTCCATTTTTAGGCTAAATGTAACACTGAAACGACTGCATGTACCAAGATCTATAATCCTGTCTGTGGGACTGATGGAGAAACTTATTCTAATGAATGTGTGTTATGTGTTCAAAATAAGTGAGTACAAACTTGAATGTCTTTTAAAACATATTTTTAAGCTAGTTGTCTTCAAATTTTCATATATCTTATCCCTCTAAGTTCCAATCAATATACCAATAACATCAATCTTACCATGAGAGAAACAAAACATCTCGACTTTCCAAAAATAATTCCCAATCCCTTTTTCTCATTACATATCTGGTATGATAAGCTACAGAGATGTGCATGTGTTTATGTGTGTGTGTGTGTGTGTTGTTATACAAAACAATACTTATTGTGTCAGGCATTGGGCAAGGCACTGAATACTCACAAATCTATGGGGCAGAGAATACTAAACCCATTATGCACATGAAGAAATTGAGACTGAGCTTAAGTAACTTGCTCAAGATCAACCAGCAGTAAGTGACAGACGTGGGTCCAAATCCTTGCTCTTTCAACTATGCTTTAAAGTCAGGTACCAGACTAAGTATTTGTGAGATACAGAAGGAAGTCCAACATGTTTCAAGTCTCAGTTTGGTTACACTCAATGCTAATACAGTGTAGTCAGTGGAAATAAGAGCAAAGTACTCTGAGAGCACAATATTAAAAACAACTAATTATGCTGCTACAATTTGGAAAAGTTTGGAGGCTTTGTTTAGGCCATAAAGGAGAGAGAGGCACTCCAATAAGAAGAAAAATCTGAACAAAAGGGAGGAAGGTATTAATAACATGGTACAAGATAAATGTGTTAAGGAAAGGATAGTGGAATAGAGGAAAGTGTTTGAATGGTTCTCTGAATTAATTTTTCAAAAACCACTTGTATAACAAAAACCCATGCTTTACAGCAAATCAACAGATAGTCTAGATTTTTAAAAAGCTAATACACCCAAAATACCTAAGTTTAAAAGATCACAGGGGCGTCTGGCTGGCTCAGTTGCTAGAACATGTGACTCCTGATCTTGCGGTTGTGAGTTTGAGCCCCATGTCGGCTGTAGAGACTACTTAAAAATAAAATCTTGAAAAAAAATCATACTTGGTGATGGTAATGATTGTGTTTATGAAAGCCCTCAAAAATGCAAATATGAATTATATGGATCAGGTGACCAAAAACATACTTTTGTAACATTCTTTTATGGAGATAAGAGCCAGCCTCAGTGAATCTCATTTTCTGAAGTGATCGTAGGTAGGTGCTGGGAATCAAACTCAGGCCCTGAGAGAAGCAGATCTGCCACTAATTTTCTATTTTACTCAGCTCCTGAACACCTAACATGTGCCCAGCATTGTGCCGGTTTCCTCTGCTTTCCTTGTGCCTATGAGTGAAAGAAAATAGGTCTTAAGTGCAAATAAGAAAGCTTCTGGTAACTTGGGACAAGTGCCATCAAATGAGGTGTGAGGAAAGTACCACAGGAGTGAAGGAGAGACACAGATTCCTTAGTACCAAAAGGGTCAAGAAAGGATTCATGAAAAGGATGTCATTTAAACAGGGCTCTGAATTTTGGCAACACTGCAAAGGCATTCCAGGTTAAATAAAGGTGTAGAATGAGCAAAACAAATAAAAGAGATTCCACAAGTAGCCCAGAAAACTGTTATTCTTAGAACTGATTTAGCATTAACGACTTTGACTTAGACTCAAATGACTGCACGCATTTCCATTATTCCGTAGTATAAATTCCCAATAACATGACCTCTCTTCTTGGTCTGCTTTAAATCACTTCAGAAAATCCTCAGTGTTAGCAAGGACTGTTGAAATAGGGCCCCAGGGAGAGAGATCTAATATCCTTAAGTTTTAGAACCAAAATACTAGGTGTTCTGCTTTGTGGTGAATTTATTTCCACACTAAAGATTTGTAAAAGGACTGGAAAACACTTGTTAATTTTCTCATGACCTAGGCTGTTGACATAAAGGTCAAACATCATATTTCCATCCAAGGGGAGGAGAAAGCAACATAATAGCCTTGAGATTTAGCAAACTCCCAAGTGCCAAGACCAAAATGCCCAATGTTTAGAATGAAATATTGTAAAAATATGAGCATACAGCTGAGACACCCCACTCCCTTAGCCTTTAAAACCTACCTGTCCTGCTTACTCATTCTTTTTTCTCAAAAATATTTAAATATGGGAAGAACATTTGAATGCCAGAAATTGTAACTTCTCTTCCTGTATTTCTCAGATAAGAAAACAGGTCTAGGGGTGCTTGGGTGCCTCAGTGAGTTGAGTGTCCAGCTCTTGGTTTTGGCTCAGGTCATGATCTCATGAGTCATGGGACTGAGCCCAAGTCGGTCTGCTTGAAGATCCTCTCCCTCTGCCTCTTCTCACTCTCTCTCAAATAAATTAATTGATTTAAAAAAAAAAAGAAAACAGGTCTAGAGAGAAAATGTGGCTTTTCCTAGTGTAAAATACTTACAATGTACCATACTGCCTTTCTCTCTACTGCCCGTTAAAAGCCCCCCAAAAATACTTTGTTGAGTTAACTAGAACCAGGCTCTGACCCTAGTTGTTGGGTTTTGAGATGGGTAGATAAAGGCTTGCATCTCCTTGATCATTACGTGCTTGTCAGATATAATCGGTAAGGACTTTTTTCTCTGTCTTCTCAGGGAATTTGTACTGGCAAATTCTGTTCTATAGACCAGCACTCTCTAGTAGAACTTTCTGCAAAGACGGAAATGTTCTGTAACTGTGTTGTCTAGTATGGAAGCCACTAGCCTTGCCACCAGCACTTAAAATGTGGCTCGTACAACTGAGAAACTGAATTTTTAATATTACATAACTTTAACTGATGTGAATTTAAATAGCTAAATAGGGATGGTGTCTTCTATATTGGACAACACAGCTAAAGAAGGTAAGTCAACCTGTGTACTGTGTTTAGATGTTTGTGCTATGTATGCTAAACAACTCAGACAAGTATTATGCATGGATAATATTTATGGAACAAGAAAACAATAAAAACTCTTAAAATGAAGAATCATCAAGGTCCAGGTAAATACATGCATAGATATATGGAAGTCAGGTGTCCTCAAGTAACAGAGAAATAGAAGAATTTTTATAAACCAGTAGTATATTCAAAGAAAGGATGGTTAAAAAAGAGAGAGAGAGAGAGAGAGAGCTCTGAAAACAACCTCATGAGGCACAATTACAGGATTTAGGAATATTTAACTGACAGAAAAGAAAACTGGTTTGGGAAAGGTAGTGTCCTGGGGAGCAGAGAGGTTTTTATCTGGAGGGGAGGATGCTCAGACCTGGCAGGTATCAGATAGGATATAGATATGATTTCCTTCTGTGAGATCTCACAGGTATTAAACCCCAGAGTTCTAAGGCAAAAGATCAATTAGAACATCCTGTAGTAGCCCAGGCACCAGCTAAGCTGGATGCCTTGTGGCTAGAACAATGATATTAGGAGAAAAAGAAGCAACAATGAATTAGAGATTGATTTCAGAGGTTTACTGTAATGCCACAGTAGATCTGTAAACTCTGTAAGGACATTTTTCCTTTCTGTTGTATCCCTAGTGTATATAAGAAAGAGTGTCTGTCAGTATTTGATGGATTAATGAATAAGTGAATGAATACATGAATGAAAGGCAGGGAAATGGGAATAAAAATTTGAAACCTTTCTATTTTAAATAAAGCTGATGTTTTTTCATTGTTTTTCTCCCATAGTCACTTTTTTGTCAGCAAAGTTCAAGCTGATTTTTTTTTCATTCTCTTCTACAGGAAGCGCCAGATCCCTATCCTCATTCAAAAATCTGGACCTTGCTGAGAACCAAGGTTCTAAAATCTCCTGTGGTCCCCACAATGCCTAGCGGACCTGACTGTTGAATAAAATGCATCTAAATACTTCCTGTTGTTCCTGTATGCTTTTTCCTCAAAGGCATGTTTGATTACACTGGGGTCAGGGGACTGACACAAACTCAGAATAGACCAGATTTTGCAAAATACAGCAATTCTGAAATGTTGGACAAGGTTTCCATCATGATGCTTTTTCCTTCTCCATTCCCTTCCTCACATACTGACTACTGTCTCAGGAAAATGTGATTACAGTTATTAACTGACAGGACCCAGTTGATCCTGAGGACAATAATCCCACAGAGAATTAAACTAGCTTCAGAAGGAATACTTGGAAAACTTTCAGTCCAGAAACATGTTATCTGTTAGCTTTCGTGACTGAAATAATTTCTTTAGGTTGCCTTGGGATTTAATAGAGCATCTATTGTACGAGGACTCTGTGTAGCTGACTTGGCTTTATATGTGAGCCACAATAACCCTGTAAGGTTATCCTTATCTTGTGAGTCGATGTAGAAAAGTTAAGTAATCTGACTAATAGCACCGGCAAATAAGGTAGCAGAGTTAGGTTTTTAATCCAGGGTGGACTCAAAAATCGAATGCTTCGTCTAAACCACAATCACCTGAGGTGGATTATTCCTTGCCTAGTTCTTCTATAGGAACTTTAGGTAGCTTCCTCATATTAAAAGACCTATGTGCGTAGGGACAGCAAATAAGGTAGAAATAAGAAGTACCTCAAAAGAAAAAGTACCTATAATCACTAAAAAAAGAGATGGAAAAGCAGCTTGAATTCTTGAGCCCTTATGAAGAACTAGCCGAGAAGGGAGAAGCGGATGGAGGCCTAAAAAAACCTGAGATGTATCAGGTGCATCAAAATCTTTCCCAACACAGTTGCCTGACACTCTTAAGGTTTAGGATAATTTCTTGTCATGTTCAGAATATTCACGTCTTGAAGCTTAAATCTGACCACTAGAGGATGCTGTGGTCTCCCGCGTGACAGCCAAACCAGAGCCTAAAGCTCGCCAGATACCATGCTAGCAGAAGTTATGGATGCAAGATGGCTTCCTGCATCTCGTCTGTGATGCTAGAGGACACTTGAAGGGCACCCTTAATAGTAAACAACTTTGCCGCAGTCAACGGAATTTAAATAATTGAATGCTAGAAATTGTCATGTCTAATTGGACCATTTTACAGGTCTGGAGAGAAGAGGTTTGAAGGCTATAGGTAGAAGGAATACATAAACCCAGATTGTTTACCTTCAGTGGTTCTGCTCCCTCTCTCTGACCTGTTAAAAGGTAAACAGAGGCAACCCACCTCTCCGCCTGGCCATATTTTCTGGAGCTGCCAACCTGACAGATGCCAGGCCAAGTTCTCAAGACACAAAACAAGACAAACAAGAAGGGAGAGGATCGACAACTAATGGTATCTAAAAGCAAATTCATGAGTCACAATTGGAAGATCCAATGTTGTTTTTTTTTGTTTGGGGGGTAGTTGTTTGTTTGCCTGCCAATCTGTATTTGGAAAGGAAGGGACAAAGAGAAATTTTACCTTCCTCTTTGGACCAGGCGCCACAGACAGAGACAGAAGAGCTTCTTTGGTAAGAATTCTTACCCTTTGTCCACTTCGGCCAGTTTCCCCAGGATCCCTTCTGCAGGCTCCGGAGTGAGCGCGATACCCCAGCGTTCTCGGCCTGGTCACCAGGTACTTGAGGGGAGGAAAAAATAGTTTTCCCTCAACCCTCAACGGTGAGCGCTTGGCTGAGACGCCTTTTTCTGTAGGGCACCTCATAAATGGATAGGCTTATTACGATGCAAGTTTACTGGGGCCACCGTAACTCAAGATTATCTTTGGTGAGGTTCACCTGCTCGTTCAGCCTTCAAACGAAAATTCTCACCGGAGGCCTCACGCGGGACCCATTCCGGCCCTGGAACCAGAGGGTTTTGGAAGCTGACACAGTCCAACCCTGAATTCGGTCCTGCTTCCAAGTCGGACCCAGTCCCCGCCGAACTGCGTCCCCTTTCCAAGCTGGACCCAGCCCTTCCCTGGACCCAGCTCAGGTTCCCAGTCGGACCGGGTCTGACGTGGGACCCAGTCAGGTTTCGAAGCCGGAACCAGTGTGACCCCGACTTGGTCCGGTTTTGAAGTCGTGCCCAGTCGGACTGCGGCCAGTTCCTAGATCGAGTTGAGAGAAAGAAGTGCGCCAGTAAAGCTAAGAGCTTTAACGTAAAAGCTGCAGGGCTGGGATCCCTGTACCCCGACCTCCAGAGGCCGCGAGAGGCCGCGAGAGGCCGCGAGAAGCCGCGAGAAACTGCGAGAGGCCGCGAGAGGCCGCGAGAGGCCGCGAGAGGCCGCGAGAGGCCGCGAGAGGCCGCGAGAAGCCGCGAGAAGCCGCGAGCTCCAGGGGCTCCGCAGGTACCTGCGTCTGGCTGCTCGTCGCTCCTGGGCGCCTTGGGTTCCCTCTTCTGTCTCCGTAACCATGAAAAGATAAACTTGAGGCATATTACAGTTTCAAGAGTCTATGTGGACAAAAATGTAATCGAATGGAGCAGCCTCCAATCTGGCAGACGGAAAGGAGCTCCGAGGGGCACAAAGACGTTACTTTACAAGCAGAAGAGCGGGCTGGTTATTGCAAGGTCGCTTTCCTTTAGGGCACAGCAGAGGTCTGTCAGGCAGATGACGTAACTAGTGCTGATCAGGGGATTCCTGACTGACTGATTTAAGATTCCATTTCTGGGAGAGCAGAAACTGCACGTAAGTCTTGATTTGGTGGTGTGGGGCTTAGCCTAACAGACTCCATTCTGGGCCTGTTGCCTTGCTTTTAACAGACCTATCAGAAAGCATGTGGATTACTGTGTTTACGTCTGATGGTTACGTTTTAAAAGACATGTTTGCAAGCGGAAATGTGTTTAGAAGAGAGACACTGCTGGGATTAATAAGAATTTGAAACTTTGTCCTGTGATAAATGGTTGAAGGAAGTAGGAAAATTCGGTCTGAAGAAAGGAAAACCCTTAGGTATCTGGTAGGTCTTTTCAAACCATTTAAGAGAGAGTGTTAACACCATGAAAGCAGAGACTTCCTTCCTTTTTTGATTGCTGTATTATAAACTGGAGGACAGTAACATCTAGGAGGTGCTCGATTAATATTCTTTTTGTTACCTCAATGAATGGGGAAAAGGTATAAACATGTTCTGGTTGGCCACAAAGGGAGAATTTAGACTAATTGGCTAGGGATTTAAGAAGGCTGATTTGGGCTCAGTAGGAAAGCATGCACTAGGATGGTTAAGATCAGAGGCTCTGGTTTCTAGCACTTGGGCCGGAATCCAGCTTTCCTACCATCTAACCACATGACCTTGGAGAATCCAGAGAATTTCCTCATCTCTTTTTTTTTTTTCCCCTCATCTCTAATATGGGATGAATAATAACAGTTTCCCAACAATTAGCACCATGTCTGCCATACAGTAAGTGCTCAGAATTATCAGCTGTTTATTATTGTTACTACTATTATTTTTCATCTTGTAACAATTTGAACCCACTAAAAACGTCTCCTGGTGCATTAACATTTCCCTGATAGGAGGAATTTTGCTTCTTCAGGTACTAGTTCATTGCATTATTGAATTATTAGTGGTTTTGTGGAAGAGATTCCTCAGCTGGGTACAAGATCACACTAAAATCTCTCTGCTTTTAACTCTAAAAAAATTTTAGAATTATAAACCACACCCTTCCAAATAGGAACGTGACTGACAACAAGTATTATGGATGGAGTTTTATTTCTGGGTTTTGTGGTCCCTACTGTTAGGTCTCCATCTTGGGGTAAACCTAAGAACTGTAGCCCTCTTTAAATGCAAAAACACAATTACAGCTAAACTCCAAGAAGACATGGTCACAGGGCCAATAGATTTTTGTAGTTTCCTTTACTAGTTTCAGAGTATTTGAAATGTGAAGCTATCAGAGGGGAATAGTATACAAAAAAGATTTTTGTCTCACTGGAGAAGTACATGTATTTCAAATGAAACATTTAAAAAAAAAACTGTACAAACCTCCTGAGAAATAGGGACATGACTGATACTGTAATTTTATTTCCCTTTCTTTGACCCAATTTGTGCCCTATAGGCCCTAGTTTAACCCAACTAAGTAAAAATGCAATTGATTTGCATAATACAGGAAGTAATTACATAAAAAGATACAAAGCTCTTACCTTTCAAAGCCTTAGCACTGCCAACAATTTCCCTTGCTTTTTTTTTCATTGTTTAAGTGGTAGCTAACTTGGAGCTAAAACTATGGAATATATAGATAATAAAATAATGTTCAGGAAAAAGGAATAACATAAATCTGCTTTTCAGCAAATCAGTATCCACTGAAAAGTTCCGAACAACAAGCAAATAAGGCTGGTTGGAGATCAAAGCAAAAACCTAAAAAGAAATAAGACATCCTTACAGGAAAAATAATGCCTTCGTTAATTAGGTGGTTAACCTTTTATTTTCTACTTGATTGAATATTGTATATTTATATTTTTGTGACCTTCAAAACCCAATTTAGGTTTTGTTTTAAATTACATATATAATATCCAACATTGATTCTGCAGCTACAGCTACAGTTTTACTGTGCTACAATAATTAATGAACTATTTGTTTTGCTTTCATTGAAAGATACTCCCGCTATCAGGGCATCAGAATCTTTCCTTGCCATAATCCAAAGGACCCTAAAAAAAACCCCTAGCACCCCTCTCCACACCATCATGTCCAATGCAGTATTATCTACAATAGTCATGATATGGAAATAACTTCTGTCCACTGATGGATGAATGGTTAAAGAAAATGTGGAACACAAACACACACAAATATTATGTAGCCATAAAAAATGAAATTTTGCCATTTGTGACAACATGTATGGACCTTGAGGGCATTATGCTAAGTGAAATAAGTCAGACAGAGAAGGACAAATACTATATGATCTCACTTATGTGGAATCTAAAAAACAAAACAAAACAGAAGCTTATAGATACAGAGAACAGATTGATAGTTGTCAGGGGTTGGGGGGAAGGAAGGAGTTGGGCTGAGTTTGCCAGGAATTATCTGTTCATGGAGTTATTTCTTAGATATTTCCAGGAATGAATACCAATTAGAAATTTTTTCTGAATTGTTACATGTGGAATAAAGGATATTAATCACTATAATATTATGATTAGGGGAAAATGTAAAATTTTCTCCAGTCTACTTCCTTAAACTGAATGGGACTCTGGTACTGTCCTTCCAACACCTCTTACCTTCATTAGCCTTAGGTGAATAATGTATGTGTTTTTGCCTCTGTTCTCAGGGGAAGAAAGGAGAGGAAAAAGGCAAAGGGTAGTTAGTAGCTGAAGAGATTGGAGTATTTTGTAGAAGGACCTTTCCTAACCTCCATAACACCTGGTAGTTGTTGATGAGAAACTGGAACTTAAAATGGAGCCCATTTATTTGCCTCCTATTATGACATGTGACCTGTAATACCAAATAAAACTACCAATATTTTAATATATTGTCAAAATACTCTAATTTGTCAGGGCTTTTTTGTTGTTGTTGATAAAGTATATGATGAACATGACAGTAATGCTCAGGCACTATTTTTACATTGTCTGTCTTCCTTCATCCTTCCTCTTCTTCAGCTTAGAAAATAGGCTCCCGTACTCCTATCTCTACTCTTATTATGCTCTAACTTGCGAAGTAAGTGAAGTTTGCTTTTGATAGGGAGTGGGTATTCACTATCATCAAATAAGCAACCCAATCCTTCTGACCCCTCAGGGACTAGACCTTTCTTTCATTCTCTCCCAGTGACTCAACCATCCCCTTAGTCATCATCCTATAACCTGGGATTCACACTGCCTTCTCCTGTCTCTCTTATAAGGACACTCTTTCTTCCTAATCTCTCCCTTCCCCTTATATCACAAGGTCATTTATATCTACTCCTTTAAAAATCAATCTAGGTAAGACCTTTTAGTCCATTTTCCAGGTGAGGATATTGAACTTCAAGAAGTTCAATAATTGCCTACTGCCGAAGAAGGATGAGAATGCCTAACTATTTGACTCCCGTGACACCATGCTGCTTCCTCCATACATTAAATATTGTCTCTCAATGCGAATGACAATAAAAGAGATCAGTTCATCTCTACATGTACCATGCATTTGGTAGACAAAGGAAACAGCTCCCACAAAGTAGTAGCAAAAGTGTTCGTATGTATTTATCTGAGGTTTTGATTCTTAAAAAATAACTTAAAAGCACTATTATATTTTTTAACTTTAAAAACAAAGTTTTTGTCTGAGTGTTTTCTCAGTTAACAGATAATAAGCATTCCAGTTTTTGACATTAAAAAGAATTCCCTTAAATGCAAAGATGATAGGAACCCGTGGCCTTCAGGATAGAAGAAGAGCTTTTACTTCCTCATATACCTGCTGGGATTCAGCCTTTGCCTAGGTGCTAGCTTAAACTGCAGTTACCTTGCCCTTTCTCCCTCACACATTAAATCTACTTCTATTTACTTGGAAAACATTTTTCTTCGGTTCATTCACTACCCCTCTCCCACTACTTTATTCTTGTATGGGTGGAGGAAGTGGGTCAGTACCCTTTTGCGCTCTGGTGGCCCTGTGCGCATACCACTCAGCATGCACTGCATGCATAATGTTCTAGTTACCCATTTGTGTGATTTGTATTTCTCATTAAAGTTCCATAAGAACAGAGGACATGTCTTATCCATATCTTTGTCTTCAGGAGGCTCAGTAAATGCTTATTAACCTGAACTTTCCCAAATAACTCTTACTATTAGAGTCTCCCCAAAACTACACATCCATAAATTAAATGAAAGCTTTTTCAGACTGAAAACAAATTCCAGTTAAATGCAAGGGATAGATGGATTCTGTTATTCCAGATATATTATGGTGACAAAATATGTACATAAAATAAAATTTATTTTCAATTAATAAATAATAAAATTTAAAAATAATTTTTGTATATTTTCTTGGTTCCTTCTTAAAATGATGTGAAGTTATTTTTAGTTGACAGTAACTCAGTGTGGTCAGGTTAAAGCTGCCTCTGGCTGTAGGAGTGAAAATTACACTTTGGCTCAACATCGTAGATTTCACAGGGCATGATCTGGCTAACTCCTCTGCTGAGAATCCACTCTACTGTAGAAGTTGATGCTGAGTCCCTGTAATAACATTATTCCAGGGGGAACCAGACTGCTACTTGGTGGCAGGTTGGTTTCATTGGACCTTTTCCCTAATATAGAAGGGTAAGTGATTCGTCCTCATTAGAAGAGATAGGTATTTTGAGACTGGATTTCTCACTCCTGTATGTAGTGCTTCTATAGGTATCATTGTGAATGCTTTATTTGACATCTTAATATTACACATAACATTGCTGCTGTATTTGTTTCCTTTTATTGCTATAACACATTACCACCCACTAAAGGCTTAAAGCAACACAAATTTATTCTCTTACTATTCTGGAGGTGTCAGCTGGACTGGCCCCTTCTGGAATCTCTGAGAGGAGACTGTTAACTTTGCCTTAGGAGCCAACATTTAATGGCCTGTCTGCATTGTTTGCCTTATGGCTTCTTTTTCCATCTTTGAAGTATACCACTCCAATCTTTTCTTCCATCATTACATCACCTCTTCTCTCCTATACCAGTATGTCCCCTTTATAAGGACACTTGTGGTCACATCATTGGGACCACCCAGAAAATCTAAGATAAGCACCCTACCGCAAGATCTGTAACTTAGTCACATGAGTAAAATTCCTTTAGCCATATAACATAACACATTAATAAATTCCAGGGATTAGTAGGTACACATCTTGGGGTGCCATTATTCAGCCTACTACAACTACTAGTGAATTTATGCCACAGGAAACAAAGTGAGTCATTGGGGCCACACTGATGGAATTCACTGATATTCTGATACACTTCATCACCTAGAAACAGTCCTATAGATCATTAGATGACCTTCTGAAGACTTAGTTACAGTACTTCCTAGCAGATAATATTAAGGATGTGACATATACTTTGAACCAGCAGTCAAAATATGTTGTTTCAATCATCATAAGAATAGACACCTTTGGAAAGCAAGGGACAAAAGTATGTTAATGACCAACTTAACTAATTTTGGTTTTTCTGGGGGCGCCTGGGTGGCTCAGTTGGTTAAGTGTCTGCCTTTGGCTCAGGTCATGATCTCAGGGCCCTAGGATCTAGTCCTGCTTTGGGCTCCCTGTTCATCAGGGAGTCTGCTTTTCCCTTGTCCTTTGCCCTTCCCCCCACTCTTGTGCACTCTCTCTCTCTGTCTCTTTCTCTCAGATAAATAAATAAAATCTTCAAAATTTTTTTTTGGTTTTTCTGTCCCTATGAATTTAAACTGTGATTTTTTAAAAAGGTTTTAATTCCCAAGGGACATTGTTTCCACCACATGACATAATGGTTTCATTGAACTGGAAGATTACACCGTCACTTGGCCATTTGAGGATCCTCATGCCACTGAGACAACAAGCAAAGCAGGGGCCTTGATCTCTATTATTAAGGGAAAGCAGGATGCTACTCCACACCGGGGACAGGGTGGATTATGTCTAGACCCCAGTGGATTCTCCAGGGTGCCTCTTATTTCTTCTAAGTTCAGTAACACAGCTAATGGAAAACTAAAGCAACCCAACAAAAAGGATGACTAAGAACTTGAAGTACGGAAGTTTGAATTACCCCACCAGGTAGAGAATCTTAACCAGCTGAGGTGCTGCTTGAGGTCAAAGGGAACCTGGAGTGAGGAGAAGAGTGAATTACAATTATTACCATAGACTCAAGATCAGCTGACAACCATTTATAGAAATGATGACTTGTGGCAGTTACATACCGTTTCTTTCTTACATTCTTTCTTTCTACATAGTTTAGTATTTAGATGACAGGATATCCAGGGTGAGAACATTCCTGTTCGTATACAAAGTAGCTAACTGTGTTAGGTAAGAGTACCATATTGTTGTGATTGTTGTTGAGTGAAGTGTGAGGGTGGAAGAGAAGTGAATGAACGCTGAATAACCAAGGGGTAGCGGTAGCCCATGGTGATTCTTTGTCTGCTAATTGTCAGCTCTATCCCCACTCTTCAGGGCTCTTTTCTATAAAACTGGAAAAAATGGCAGCCCCCAAACTATATTTCCCAGGTTCCCTTGACGCAAAAGGAGGTAAGAGGAAAGCCGTTTGATTTTCTGTTACTGATGGCACATCAGGAAGTATCTGCAACATCAGTCGGAGTGTAATCTGAGTTCCTGCTTAGCTCGGAGGTATGCAGGCAAATGGAAGCAGGAGCCGTGCATTCAGCAGCAGCAGGAGGAGTATAAGCTTTTGCATTACTGCTCAACCGTGGGGGCCAGTTTCAGCATCAGGGGCAGCACCTCTGGCTCGTGCTGCAAGAGCAAGCTAGGCTCCAGGCCAGGTTCAATAGCAACTTCTAGTTTCTAGGTAACCCTCTTCTCTCTTCTGTTCCTTCAACCCTTTTGAGAGCATTGCAACCAATTCCCTGCATTAAATACCTCTCTTAAATATTTAGAGTAGTCTCTGGCGTCTGGGCATGACACTGACTGATACAGATATGAACCTCCAGTTTGTAAAATTGGTGAGAAAACTATTTTCCAAAGGTGCCTGCTCTTTCTAGCCACTATTTCCTACCCTAAGTTGGAATATCGTTTGGGAAATTCGGCTGATCGTCTCAGCAAGGGGAAAAGCATGGCATGGCTGAAGAGGATGGCTAAGCAAGATATTGGTCCATGCTGAGGGTGAAGGATCAGAATCCTATCCAGAGATGAAGCTGCTAGGTTGTTGGATCCTAGAATAGAACTACCACTCACTGCCCTTCTTTTCTCTGCTAATGGAAAGAAGGAAAGAGCAAAGGGGTAAAAAGTCAAAGAATATGCTGGGTCTGTGAGCCAATACAAAGAGAAGATGTCAATCTGGGGAAGGAAGAAGTATGCAGGAGATGCTCCCTTCTCCTCATCCAAAGAGCCCCTACCCCTACTCCTACCCCTACCTGTTCCCCTGACAGCTACTGCTAATGGGAAGCCTCTTGTGAGTCCAAAGGTGAAAGTGCCCAGACACTCAACCTCCCAAGGCTCCTCCATGAGACTGCTGCTGATCACAGGCGTAATCAAGCAAAATGTCCTGAGTCTGGAGGATTCCTGGATGAGCTACTCCTTATGTCCGATAGATAAAATTCTCAACACCCTAGGATAGGAGAAAAGGTCACTGTCCGTGGAAAAAGAAAGCACAGCCATCAAAGGAGACAAGGTCTAGGGATGGAGGATTGATGCCAATTAGCCCCCTGCCTTCTGTGTAGACAGCAGTGAGAACAAGGCTTCTTAGAGGTCAGAGGAGAGAAACATGTAAGGCCTGGGGAAACATACCCAGGCATCAGGGCAAGTTGTCTGCAAGGAAAAGATTATCACTGTTCTCAGATATCCCTGTGATAGATTTCTCACCTGCTTCATGCCCCTACTACCAAATCCTACCCCAGTGTAACGGATGCCCTTACTTCTGTCATTTCTACCTTCCTCTGATCTTGCCTTTGTTTTTATCATGTGTAGCTAGAGTTCTCTTGCAAGACAGTGAAGCATATCCTCTCTACCAATTGTATCTTTGAGAACCAAAAGGGGTATTTTGCCCACCTAACAAGGAAGGAGGCTTGTTAATAATTATGATTTCAGAAAGCTAGACAGAGTTTTCCTTTCAGACATTCAAATAGTTACCTGCTACAAAATACTTGAACCAAGCATAACAGAGAGGCTGGTATCAATGATGTAAGTTTTAAAAGAGAGAAGAGGTAAAATTTGTCCTATTTTAAGGAATTTGTGTGAAATATTCTGTCACTGGAGCAGGCAGAGACCAAGGCTGGGACAGAGAACAAGGCTCCCTAACACTCAGCACCTGCTTTTTCATGACAACACTGTCTGGAGGTCATTTTCAGGTGCTAGGCAAGGAAGTAAGGAAAAACTCGGCACTGTAACAGTATCCTTTGAGCAATGAGAAGGTCTGTGCTTTGGTCCTAGGAGAAGAAATTGTGAACTTCCCTAGAATGGATGGAAAGAGAAAGCAGGAGTAGACCTTTCCAATCTGACCTATGCACCCTTGAGAGTCCTATATTGTCTGACATGAAGTTTCTCTTAGAACCCAGAAAAGCCACGTGGGAAGACTTGATGCTCTTTATGATGCCTGGCACAGCCCTGACACCAGCCACTGAGGTTACGTGTAATTATCCACCCATCCTTTCAGAATAAAGTAAATTTCAGGGCTCACTTGTTTTTCATTCCCTAGAAAGGAAAACCAAGAGTTGGGCGACAGATAGAAGTATCTGCCTGTGGGGCACCTGGGTGGCTCAGTCGGTAAGCGTCTTCCTTTTGGCTCAGGTCATGATCCCAGTGTCCTGGGATCGCCCCTCATCGGGCCCCCGCATCGGGCCCCCTCATCGGGCTCCCTGCTCGGCGGGAAGCCTGCTTCTCCCTCCCCCACTCCCCCTGCTTGTTTCCCTCTCTCACTGTGTCTCTCTCTGTCAAATAAATAAATAAAATCTTAAAAAAAAAAAAAAGAAAGAAATATCTGCCTGTATCTTCCTGGACTTCTGATTTCTCCCCTTTGACAGTCACAAAATTACCACCTGTCTAATTCCCCCTTGGAAATGAAGGAGTAGAGAGGTGTGTATACTTTAGTTTCTCCCCCTGATTGCCTCTACATCCCAGAAACCAGTTAAGCATACTTCAAGATAATCATTTGAAATTAGCTTCGAGTGGGCAAGTTTTGCTAGGATGAGTTGGTCCCCCTGAACTGGGAAAGAACACTTTAAGTGTGAGAAAAGGAAAACCACAGGTGTAAGGGGTGTTGAGGACGAGACTGGCTAGGGTAGGATTTCCCAGGGCTCAGATCATACCAATATTATACCCACATGACGGACCACTTTTAGTGTTCCCCTCCCTCCATCCCAACTAACTCTCCAATTCTCTTTGCCAAGTCTTTGGTTAACCTAGGCACTCACCTGACCCAGCTTGTAAATCTTATCTTACCGTTTAACCTGCTGTTTTCTCAACATTTCTGGCTGCATGTATCTTTTGCCCCAGGCAGGCCAGGTTTTAGACATGTCCATCTGTCTCCCCAGATCAACTTAATTTAAGTGGGTACATCCTCTTGCTGCGAACAAGAGGGTTTTTTTATTGATGTTTCAGGAAAACTGGAATGGAGTCACTTCCGCTAAGATAGAGTGCTGCATTTCTTTATTCAAAGCCCCTGGGAAAGAATAATTGATGAGACAAGGTTTGCATTTCACCATATGTAACCAAAGGAGTCTATACTCAGTGTGTACTGTGTCTTTCAGTATGTAGTCAATGGAAAATATTTTTTTCCAGCTTTTTCTTTTGGAAAATATATTTGGTTGAAATAAAAAAGAGCTATTTAAGTGGCCTCTTTTAGGATTAATACTAGACCACAAATGAATCAATTTTCAATATGAAAACTGGTATTTTTAAAAGTCATTAGGTAAATACAAAATCACTAACTTTCAGCACTTACACCAAGGATGATCCATATATTGAAGCATATGAGAATTTTAAAAATCAGAAATACTGACTCTCAGGCCTAAAAGACTATTATAAAAATGAATAGGAGTTTCCGACTAAAAGACTTCTTTCTACAGATTGGTGTAGCATGTTCTATACGATTATCTGGATCCTGCAGTAAACCTGCCCTAGTGGTAAACTTGTTTTTGCCACGTTTGCTTACCTTGACTATCTGATTAGTCTTCTTACTGTCCTTTTTATGGAGGCTATTTTCCTAAATGACTAATTTCAGGGAACTCTCTCCCATTCCAGAGAACGTATTCCTGATGCTCTTTAGTGTACCATACTTGAGGTATTTCCTTTTAGCAAGGATGGGCAGAGAATCACATCAGTGCCCAAGCAGTCAGATTTGTGAGAGGCGGGGATGGAAAAGGCAGGGTCTGGTCTGTCTGTTTCTAAACTCCCCTACGTAAGCAATCTCTATAGGGCATTTGAAATGTACTTCCTTGAAGAATAACTACATCATAAAATTGATCAACAATGAAAATTGGTACTGGACTGGGTACAGGGCTAAGAAAATCCCCCAGCCATTCAGCTCAACTGAGCCCTTGTGTCATGCGAGAGCCATGGAGCAGGACCTCAGGAGTCCAGCGGAGGAGACAGTATTTCATTTCCTACCTCTTCTAGCTCCTGCTTTACTCATTTCCTGTAAACTAAGTGTGCATTTTCTTTATTCAGTCTTTTACTGGCTGGCTTTATCATTTCGGGAGAGTCAACACATAAGAGGAAAGAAACTCTGAAGGAGAAGGGGCTTTTCCATAATATTTAGGGCCCTGTTTATTCCAGAGCCTTAGAAAGTGAATTAAAGAAATTTCTCCTGATGATACCAAACCCTGGGCTGATTTAAGCAAGATAAATAGTTACACATAAAGCTTTCAGGTGTCCCCATATTTAATATTAGTCCAGTCTTTGGGCAGAGGAGGGGATAATAGATGCCTATAAAGGCACCTCCTGATTAAACATTTTGTGATTTCAGTGTAGTTAGAGTATATCCCTGAGTGCAACCAAGAGGTCTGGTAGAAATTCTTGGGGAAATAGGAACTCAACTCGGGGCACAGCATTAAATCTAAATATTCCACTAGGCATTGACATGGGAATAGGGTTTACAATGCATCTCAAAGCTTAAGAAAACATGAGCTAGACTACAAGGGTCCAGAGAAGAGGAGAGAAAGGACAAGGAATACATTGTCATGTCATGATAGAAATCAAATGAATTATAAATGTCTGGATTCAGAGACATATTGTGAAATGTTAGTTTTCTGAGAGAGGAAGAACAGAAGGAAATGAAGCATAAACATGTTTTCAGTGTCAGCTTCTCAGGGTTTCTCCTTGATGCGGGAAGGCTATTCAGGGCAGCTCTATAAAGGGGACATTTGATTGGCCCAGAAGGACGGCTGGGAGGGAGGGGCCCAGAGCACTTTATAAATTACCTCCAGGGAGAACCCTTAACTCCAGCCTCTAGTGCAGGTGATGCTTCAAGTGGTTTAGCTGTGAAGACTGAGAGGAAAGAAGATAAGCAATAACAGCAACTGATTTTAGGGATTCAGCTGGAATTTTCGGGGTATATTGATTGATTTGTTTTACATCTCACTTTCCTGACAAATAGTAAGCCCTCCCTAAATTAATGAAGAAATAACTAGAAGGGGGCACCTGGCTGGCTCAATCGGTGAAGCATGCGACTCTTGATGTCAGGGTCATGAGTTCAAGCCCCACAGTGGGTGTAGAGCTTTCTTAAGAAAGAAAGGAGGGGGGGCGCCTGGGTGGTTCAGTCGTGAAGCATCTGCCTTCGGCTCAGGTCATGATCCCAGGGTCCTGGGATCGAGCCCCGCATTGGGCTCCCTGCTCCGTGGGAAACCTGCTTCTCCCTCTCCCGCTCCCCCTGCTTGTGTTCCTTCTCTCTCTGTCAAATAAATAAATAAATAAATAAAATCTTTTTTAAAAAAAAAGAAAGGAGGGAAGGAAGGAAAGAAGGAAGGAGAGAGGGAGGGAGGGAGAGAGGAAGGACTAGAAGACTCATTCCTTGAAGGAATACCAGGGACATAAGTGAGAGGGGCATAGAAATGAGTGTCCCATTGGACTCAAGTCTCACCCTCCATCCTGGCTTCTCAGATATGCTCTGGGCCCCACAGACAACACCCAACAGTGCTGGAGAGCTCCTAAGTGGCTTTATGAGGCTTCTCCTTTCCTTGTTCTCCTAGGCCTACCTATACCAGATCCCCACCACAAAGGAAGGACAGAAATAACAGAGTAAAGGGGTCTGACATAAAACCCAGCCTTCTGTTATACTTCTCTGATTCCATCCATGCTGAAACTAAGAGCCGAGGGAGAATGGAGAGTATGCACTGGGAGTACACAGAAAACTTCATTCCTGCTGCTTTCACTTGAGTTGATTTGTTGCCCACACAAGGCTATGACCTACAGGAACTGTCCAGGAGTTGAGGCCCTTCGAAGGGACAGTAGAGCAGAGACCCTGGAGAGTTCACTTATTTGTGGGTGACAGAAGATAAAGTCCCTTTCCAGAATTTTTTTTTTTTTTTTTACTGGCCTATAAAGACCCTTCTTAGCCATTGGGGAATAAGAAAAACCTGCATGAAACCATCCTTTTTTGACATCCTCTCAGTCCATGAAGCCAAAGTACAGGAAATTCTGGGAAATGAAAATAATCCTTCCCTTGCCCCTTCTTGTTCACTAAGATGCAGCACTATAACCAGAGTGAAGTAGTCTGGGAGAATGCAGAATAGTTTAGGATATAGAGTATGAATCTTCATTTCTCTGACATTCAGTTAATCCCTTCCCATCATTCTGACTGTTAAAGCATTTCCAAGGTTTCATCGTAAAAGACTTTGTGTTCATTCTAAGGAGTTAAATTTAGCCCGTCCCGGGAGGAAGGGGTAGAATTAGACAATTTCTAAGTGTCCCTGTCTAACTTTGGGGACTCCAACTTGTCATGGCTACCCATGGTGCAGTGACGAAACCTGAATGAAAACCTGGGAGACAACGGCAACCACAATAATGGTGTATCAGGCTCTGACAGGATAATTTGCTTTCTTTTAATTGAGCAACAGAAAACCTGGACATGTATACCTTCTTAAAGTATTCACAGACTGGGTCTCTCATGCTAATAACCAGGGCATGAAGACCCCTCCTAGACAGATCTGACAGACTTAGCAGAGGTTGCAAGAAGCAATCCCTTCCCCTGATGTCTCCTGACTGCATTTCTCTGCCATTAAGCATGGCTATAAAGTAGGTGAGAATCTCAAGGAATAAAGACATTACCTGACGCACAGAATCCTGTTCTTTCTTGCCACTCTTCTCTACACGTCAGGGCTTGAGACAATGGGGAAAATCCTTGGGAATAAGGGAGCACAATAGAAGATGCAATATGAAGCTTTATCCTTCTCAATTCTGCATTGCTGAATTTGCTGTCAAACTGTACCTATAAAAGCCCACCTCAATTCTTTGGTATTAAACAGAGCACACCACACAGTTTGCTGATTTATAACTTGATGATATTCTTCCAGAAGGCATCATTTATTTAAAAAATAATAAATAAGCATCTCAGCCTTGAAGGTCAAATTTGGAGAGACTTGGTTATGCTATTGGGAGGGAGAGACACTCAATATGCAATGGAAGGATCTTACATCTAATACAGTCTGGAGAAAAGAAGTAGATGATTTCTAAACAGTCTTCCCTGGAGAAGGAGCTTGATTCTTGATTCTCTAGTGCTGTGAAAAACTTGAGAATTTTATAGAAACTTCACACCACAAGAATAAAGCATATAGCTCACTTCCTATGGGATGAAAGTGTCCCTTCTAAGAAAGGACACTAGGAATTTTGAGCGCTTATAAGTGAGAGTTCTGCCTACTTAAGCAGCAACATGAAGGTCCCCCTCCAAGACTGTCTCTTACACTGAAGTATAAATCATGAAGACACCTCCCACAAAGTTCTGAAAGCTTAAGAGACAAGGAAGCACTGTCTCTCACACCTTGTCTTCACCCTTCAATACTTTTGATTTGTGATATTAGGGCTGGGACTATGCAAATCCCATTGCTGCTTGACCAATCAGCCAATTCTGCCAATTCTGCCAACTGGGGAGTGCTAGAGGGAGACTAGGAGATTGTAGGAGAGAGAAGGGACTTGTTTTTTTCCATTTGCATCCTGTGTACTTGAGGTTCTTGTGAGCATCACTCCAGCAACACTGGGAGGAAGAGAAGAGGAAGGGGGGGAGGAGAAGGGTAGAAAGAATCAGAGGAGAAAGAGGGGGAGGAAAAAGAAAACTTACAGAGATAAGTTCCAGACATCATGTTCTTTCCCCTAAATACTTCTGTGCATATTTTCTAAAAATAAGGACAATTTCTTTCATAACGAGAGTTCAATTATCAAAATCAGGAAATTAACATTAATAGAATTCTTTCTAATCTATATACCTCATTCAGATATTGCCAATTATTCCATTAATGTCTTTTATGGCAATTGTTTTATTTTGTTTTGGTTCCCCAGGATCCAGTCCAAGATTCCACAGCATTTAATAATTATCATGTCTCTGGTCTTCTTTAATCTAGAAGATTTTCTCAGTTCTATTACCTTGTTTATTACCTTGACATTTTTGAAGAGTGCAAGTCAGTTATTTTGTGGAATATCTCTGTTTGGGTTTGTCTGCTGTTTCTTAATGGGTTAGAATTGCTACATAATGTACTTGAGCAGAAATACCATCATAAAGTGATGCTGCATTCTTTTCAGTGAGTCATGTTAAAGAGGCACGTGATTTCTATTTGTCCTCCTCTTGGGACTTTTAACTGTAATCACTTGATTAAAGAGATGTGAACCAGCTTAGCTTTCTTCACTGTAAAGTCACTATTTTGCCTTTTGTAATTAATAGGGATCTTGTGGGGAGATAGTTGGAGACTCTGTAAATATCCTCTTCCTCATCAAACTTGCACTTACTAGTTTTAGGATCCACTTATGGTTCATGCCTAAACATACTGTTATGATGTTTGCTAAATGGCAATTTGCCAAATGATGGGTCAATCATTCTCTGTATAGTTATCAGTTGGCATTCTACTATAAGAAAGAGCTTTCCCTACTTCCCTATTATTCCACTTTATTTATATGTTTATAATAGTATGGAAACATGGATTCTAACTTTATTGTATGGATTGTATTCCATTACTACTATCATTCACTTTTATGTTCCAACTTTCCCATACTGTGCTAATGGCAGCCCTTTCAAATTGTCTCCTTTGACTTTTGAAGTGTCCCATCATTCTTTGAGTACTTCTTTATTTTCTGGGATGGCAAGATGTTCCAGCTCATTTTGTACTTTACCGCCCCAGCCCCAGAATCAGCCACTTCCCCAAGGATCCCTGGCTTTTTTTCTTTTAATGATATTTAGAAATCATGATTTGGATACTGGTGTGTCATTACTGCTAGGCCCTCTCCACCCCACCCCCCCCCGCCCCCTGCATCTCACTATCAATATGCATTCACACAAGCAATCTATGAGTGTCTGTTTCACCACAACCTCATCAACAAAAGTTGTTTTTATAATAATCTGATTTCATAAGATAGTTTCCAATGGTGTGTTCTGGTCATAAAGGCCAGACTCACAAAGATCTAGGAAGGGGCAATGGTCATTATGCCACTTAAAAGTGTATGCCTTGGGGACACCTGGCTGTCCCGATCTGTGGAGCATGTGCCTCTTTATCTTGGGGTTATGAATTCGAGCCCCACGTTGGGTGTAGAGATTACTTAAAAATAAAAATCTTAAAAAAAAAAAAGTGTATGCTCTGTCCCAGCCTGGAGGCACAGGGTGGTTACATGTCTCCAAAGGACTCCCCTTGTTGTAGCTGTCTATGACTGAAGTTCTGCTTACAGCTTTTAGGACAAGACAGGCTAGGTAATCTCTTTCCCAGTAATCTCTGTCTACCTATATCCCCTTGTATATGGGAGACATAAGAAGGGCCAATGTAAATCAGAGCACAAATTATAGGAGGTTTATGAAGCCCTGTCTGAAAGGCTTTCCCTGATATTAGACTTGGATTATTAAGACTTCTGCTGATTCTGGAGTCCTCAGGAATACCTCAGTGAAAAAAAAATCCTCTCTTTTGGCTTTAAAGGCAGCACATAAAAACAAAGACAATTGAGAGTAGAAAGGAATATTGGGAAGATGAGTATATGACATAAAGCAAAGGGTTGTATTACTCCTCTTTGTCTGCCCTCAGTGCTAAGATTCTTGGCCAGAGTACAGTGACTGAAAGGAGAAATAGGATAAGACAGTTAGCACGAGGGATGCCTGGGTGGCTCAGTCAGTTAAGCATTTGCCTTCAGCTCAGGTCATGATCCCAGGGTCCTGGGATCGAGCCCAGCATCGGTCTCCCTGCTCAGTGGGGAGCCTGCTTCTCCCTCAGCTGCTCCCCCTGCTTGTGCTCTATCCCTTCCCCACCTCTCTCAAGTAAATAAATAAAATAAAATAAAATAAAATAAAATAAAATAAAATAAAATAAAATCTTTTAAAAAAGACAGCATGAAGCTATATTCCACTTGATTCTGCCATGGCAAATTTGTTCACCAGAGTGTATGTGTGAAAACCAATCCCAGACTGTTTAGTGGCGTAGGACACAGGATAGATCCATGACCACTCCATAGTTCATATGAGGTCCTGCCAGAAGGCATGACTGAAAAGATCCTGGTCTTTATGGTTAGACTGAACAAGTTCTGGAGATCATCCTGGGGCAGGGTGAGATTCAATATTTTATTGATGAATTTCTAATCAAGCCAAGACTGGAGGAGGAGTTAAGCAAGATGTGTTTCAGTGAAGAAGGCTTTTCACTGGAGAAGGAAAGGTACATTTCTGGTTTCCAATTGCAGCTGCCATGCACAGCCAGAAAGACTAAGGGTCTTGCAGGGACCTTGATAACAGCTATGGAGTCACTTCTCTATTGAGCAGTGAAGGTGGAGGGGAGATGCCCTACTACAGGACACTAGGAATGCTGGTGGCTCTTTATTCCAATATGTCTTGGAAGAAAAGAAGAGAAACAGCATCAGGAATCCTCTCCCAAGTTTGGTCTCCCAGACCAAGCTCTGGACTAAAAAATTGCCATCATGTACTTGGAGTTTTCAGTCTCAACCATTTTCTCATCTGCCATTTTATACATGAATCTGTCTGACCTGAGAATAGGGAGCAGAATGGAAGAAGGGATGGAAGAGAATTGAGGACAATGGATGAAACAGTTATTTGGTGCTCTGTTAGCTAAAGCTTAGATTAAAGAAATCTGGGGAGCCCAGGAGATGTTTGTAGCCAAGTATGAAGCTCTTTTTTCTTGGTCTCATATCACTTGCTCCTAAAATCCTGATTATAGAGACTTACCCAGGTTGATCTGAGGAACTGAGGCTCACAAACTAATACTCATTCCAACCTTTGGCTCAAGAGATAACAAAGATTGTCATGATGACCTACAAAAGGCCAGGCCTTTGACTTAGTCTAATTTAGGTCACAGGGGCCACAGTTAGACATAAAATATTCTTTCTGGCATTATATCCCATACTGAGGTCTGGGAAATGAAGACTTCTCCTTCAGGGAAGATATAGGAAACAAACCTACACTTGTTCTAAAATATCTCTGTACAGATCTCTGCATAAGTCAGACCCAGGTCATTTTCCAGAAAATTCTGGGAAATTAGGGCATTACATGACATAAAACACTTTGCTCTTCCTCTTTGACATCTTCATGCTATTATGTCTTAGGGCCAAAGTAAAAGTGGTTGGAAAATGGAGAAAATATTAGGAGCTTCATCACCTCTGATTCACAGTAGGTGTTTTAATCCAAAGTAATTAAGTATTAAAACCAGATAGTCACTAGTCATTCCACTGTATCAAAAGAAAGTATAAAGTTCTACTCTCAATTATGAAGGCTAGACAAATCTGAAGAATTACAGAGGAGGACTCCTGCATGGCTCAGTTGGCTAAGTGACTGCTTTCAGCTTAGGTCATGATCCTGGGGTCCTGGGATCGAGTCCTACATTGGGCTCCCTGCTCAGTGGGGAGCCTGCTTCTCCCTCTCCCTCTGCTGTGCCCCCTGCTTGTGCACCCTCTCTCTCTCAAATAAATAAATAAAATCTTAAAAAAAAAGTTACAGAGGAATTTGTATGAAGTTCAATATGCCACATCTCCTTTTGCTCTTGTATTTAAAAATTGTCCCATGTTACAAAGGCAGATTAAAGCTTGCTGGGAATCTAGCAAAAATAATCATGAAGCAGTGTGATCTATTCCTCCTGTCCGGGTCTCCACAGTTACTCAGTGACTATGGATAAAATAAAGAAGGCTTGGAAATTGAGCTGTTTGGAGATGTAGAAAGAGGGACATTTTTCTCATTCAGTTTTAATTTTCTCCTTCTATAGTGACTTTTAAAGCCTCATCTCAGACGATACAGTAGTCTGAAATTCACTATTCATGGCATTCTAATGCATAACCCTTTCACAAGATATGAGGATGGTCTAACAGTAATACAGTCTTGATTCTACCACTGATCCTCTGCTCTCATATTGAAGGCCAAACACCCAAAACTTGGGAAAAGGGTCTGGCCCAATTTTCCATAATATTAATGTAAAATCTAAATCTACCTAGAATTGGGATGATGTAAGTGACCCTCAGGGGTTCTCTGAGGTGTAAAACCCATGGACTGACTGTAATGCCCCCAAGCGTGGCTATCAGAACTCTATGGGGAACTGGGATTGCATTTGTGGCAGGCTTCCTAAGAGGACCTTCCATTGGAAGGGGCGCTAGAGAAGTAGGGGCCACAGAACTTACAGTTCTATGGAACAGGAGAGGCATAATGTCCTTTCTCTTGGCTTGATTTCTCACATTGACTCTGGGCTATGAAGGCCTCTGCCAGACCACACTAGACAAATCAAGGGAAACTCATGAAGCAAAAATCCTTCTCTTCTTCCTGTGCCTTCAAGAAATTCTTTTTTATGAAGACAAACAGTGAAATTAATAGGTGGTTTGGGCATGAGCAACTTCTCTGAGTAAAAATCTGTTTTTCTACCCCTGTCCTACCTCACTGTATTATGGAGGTGAGGAAGCATGAAAAATCAGACAAATGATGGGGACATAGCATGGTGCTGCACTGCGTGTCTGTAGCTCACTCTCAGTTTACCTGACTGCAAGGAGGATATGAGGGGTTGGAGATGAAACCTAAAAATAGCTGCTTATTGTATAACCAAGAGATCCTGAACCCTGACCTGCCTGGGTGAATGAATGAGCCCTGACATACTCACACTGAAAGGTAGGTCACATTCCTGCCAAATACACTCCCTAAGCCCTCCATATCTTCTGTTTCAATATTTCTCTCTAAGTCACCAAAAGGATTAGTATGTGAGCTCAAGAATCAAGCAGCTTCTGGTCTTCCCTTCTCACAACTAGGTCTTCCTTGGTGTCACTAAACACACAGACCCTGCTGCTTCTAGATGCTTCTAGCATGTGGTCTGCTATGCTTCCCACTGCTCTGCACAAGGCCACGTCTCCTCCATGGAGTGGTAGTGGACCAGTTCACCCTGCCCACCGATGCCCACCATCCTTGTCAGGCAGACATGCTTAGCAGTTCCTTTCAAAGTAGGGAGGGTTCACTCGCACCTCTGCCTTATGCTCTTTTAGGGAAGGGGAAAGCTCTTTTCTCTCCATGTAAAGCTCTTTCAGTGAGGTTAGAACAATTTTCTCTGCCTCCTTTAGAAGAGTTGGCAAAGCAAGACTAGTTGGGCCCCAGTGTGCGGAAGTGTTGAGTAGGATGGATCTTACAGTTTCCACACAAAATACAGAAGAGCTGACACCACCCCCCTCCAACCCTAACGCACCCCTAACCCCCATTGTGGTGAGGTCCAGGCTGATGTAAGGCCCAGGGCTATGTTCCACCTGGAAACATTGTTTTCACCCATTCTCCTTTTTCATCCTATAGTTTCTGTTATTTATCTCTCTGCCATAAATATGGTTATAAAATGGGAGGATTTTGTGAGAGATGAAGACATTGCATGAAATGAGAACCCCCAAATTTAACTTTGCCAGGAGGAGGCAGTGGGCAGACAAGACATCTCGAAGATTTCCTTAAAAGGTTTTGTTGTCCTTGGCATGTTGTGATCCAGTTGATGAAGTTAAAAAATCATCTGATAAGACCTAGGAAGGTTAGGGGAAAGAGTATGACATTCCATTTCTTTGACTTTAGTATCAGACCACTGTGCCCTTAACATCCTGTGTGAAGTCTCTTCCCGGGACAAGAGATTAATATTCATTTCATCTGTTGATTCAGGTGGTACACGGCTGGCTAGTATGACCTACAAAAGATTGACCAGAAGCATAGTTTATTCAGGGTCATAAAGATTAATCCTGTGGATACATTTGTATCTCAAGGCTTAAAGTTCACATGAGACTGCATAAGTAAAACCACTCTTGTCCTCTCATTTCTGTTTTACCTATAAATATCTAGCTTTTCAAATGCTCTTTGGCCCAGCTTTAGCATCTTATAGGTCCTCTGATTAATTAGATAATTAAAATAAAATCATTGATGTGTACATTTTACATTTGCCTGAGGGTCCCAATTTTATCATTTTAAAACTAGACATCAACAAGAGTTAAGTGATTTACAGATTTATTTGAGAGATGGTTTGGGTTTTGTTAAAGACAAAAGTTTATTATAAGGAGAAACAGATGCTGAGAAAAGTGAAGGAATTTGGAATTAAGATAAAAGAAAAGAGGCTTAAAAGAGTTAAAAGTAGGAAAGTGGCTTTCCCAAAATTGAGCTCCCCCTCTCTGGGTTTGACCTAGCCTCCCCTCCAACATCCCTATTCTAGAATCAAGCCACTTGGTCCATAATGGGAGTCTCTGGCTCTTTAGCTTTGAAAGGCCCCTTAGCTTGCACCATGGGCTAGAACTAGGGGCCTGTTAAGCAAGAGTGCCTCAGGAGGAGGCAGTGGGCAGACACAGACATCTCGAAGATTTCCTCACAAGGTTTTGTTGTCCTCGGTGTGGGAGTGCGGGGAACCCACAGAACTCAAATTCCTTCCCTGTGCATTTTTCTAACATGGAAGTGTTAGCAAGCTCCAGGCTCCTAATTTCACACTTCAGATCAACTGTAAGAAACAAATCGAATAGTAATAAAATGTAAATATTTAAAGAAAGTTGGCTCATAAATATGAGACAGACCAGGCAGTCTGTAAACTCCACTTATAGACAACCCTTTTCTCTTTTCAGTGCCTCTGCCCCTAGCATACCTGCCAGATGAAAGTAAGTTCTGTTTGAGATATCTAAAAGATAATTTGGGGGGAGTTGGAGGTGGGAGGAAACATTTTCTAAAATTTGAGATCGGTAGGCAAATGTTTGGGGCTATAAAGGCTTTCATAAGAAAGGTTCAGATATGGGGTTGGGTATAACAGAACAGCTAGAACTCACAGAGACCTGTCTACATGCCAGTCATGTGCTAAGGTTTTTATAAACATAATTCATTTAGATCTTCATTTAGTAGGCAAAGGCGATTTCTACCCTGGCTTCGTAGAGGAGGACATTGAGGCTGAGGGAGGATATGGTTACAGGGTCTCACGGTTAGAAGGTGGCAGGCTTGGGACTGTAACCCAGGAAGAAGCCAAACTAGTTGTGGTAGAGAATATGGTTTAGATGTTCAGGAGGCTCAGAGTAGAGGAAGGCCATTTCTTTTCTTTTTTTTTTTTTTTTAAGTTTTTATTTATTTTTTTATCAGAGAGCGAGAGAATGTGGGCACGCACAAGCAGGGGGAGTGGCAGGTAGAGGGAGAAGTGGGCTCCCTGCTGAGCAAGGAGCCAGATGCAGGACTTGATCCCTGAGCCAAAGGCAGATGTTTAAACGTTTAATCGACTGAGCCACCCAGGCATCAGAGGAAGGCCATTTCTTTCTTTCTTTCTTTTTTAATTCAAATTTCTTTTTTTTTTAAATTAACATATAATGTATTATTTGTATCAGGGGTACAGGTTTGTCATCACTCTTACACAATTCACAGTGCTCACCATAGCACATACCCTTCCCAGTGTCCATCACCCAGCCACCCCATCCTTCCCATCCCTCCTCCCCTCCAGCAACCCTTAGTTTGTTTCCTGAGATTAAGAGTCTCTTATGGTTTGTTTCCCTCTCTGGTTTTGTCTTGTTTCATTTTCTCCTCCCTTTCCCTATGATCCTCTGTCTTGTTTTTCAAATTCCTCATATCAGTGAGATCATATGATACTTGTCTTTCTCTGATTGACTTATTTTGCTTAGCATAATACCCTCTAGTTCCATCCACATTGTTGCAAATGGCAAGATTTCAAATTTTTCGATGGCTGAGTAGTATTCCAATGTATATATATACCACATCTTCTTTATCCATTCATCTGTTGATGGACATCCAGGCTCTTTCCAGAGTTTGGCCATTGTGGTGGACATTGCTGCTATAAACACTGGGGTGCAGAGGCCCCTTCAGATCCCTACATTTGTATCTTTGGGGTAAATACCCAGTAGTGCAATTGCTGGGTTGTAGGGTAGCTCTGTTTTCAGCTTTTTGAGGAACCTCCATACTGTTTTCCAGAGTGGCTGCACCAGCTTGCATTCCCATCAACAGTGTAGGAGGGTTCCCCAGGAAGGCCGTTTCTTGATGGCAATCCACTTCTCCAGATCTGGGGGATTTTCTGAATCAAAATTATGGTATTCTTCCAGGCCTCATCTACCCTTCTCAGCCAAGTTGCTTCCATTGCCATGAGCTCATCAGTGACTTGTCCAGCGCAGGGACTGGTGGTTAATGCCTAATTCTATAGAGCGCTAGGCCTGGGGAGGAAGGGAGGAAAGGTCCCTGAAAGTGGGGCACTTAGAACCCTTCATGTTTCCCCACAGTTTCCCAGAGTGAGAATGCTGAGGCCTTTCCTCCCTATAGAAGGGACCAGCGTGACCTCTGAAATGGAAGAGTTGGCTGTCTACTTAGAAACGATCTTGCTATCTCCCTCTCCTTCAGCTCCAGCATCCAATCCACCAGCAAGTCCTCACAGTGCCACCTCTCAAATGTATTCATTCAAAATAGTTTAATTTTTTCTATATCCACTGATACTACCTCATATAACCAATATCACCTCCAGCCTAGATGTCCACAGCACCCTAATGGCATCCACTTTTACCCACTACCAATTCCTTCCCCACAATACTTTAAACCGAATTTAAAATCTTCAATGGCTCTTCACTACATTTACAAAAAAACTCCCAATTACCTGACAGTGGGCTACAAGGTGCTGCATAATTTGGTTCCTGCCGCCTTCCCAGCTTCCCTTCTTGCCACTTTCTACCACGCTCACCATTTCCAGCTATACTGACCTTCAAAAGTATTTCTTATTCCTGACTTTCTCTCTCCTCGGAGCTCATCCTTCCATGTGAACCTCTCTTTTCTCAGCTCCTACATAACTGCCATAATCCATACTTCATTTCTCAGTTTAAATGCCGCCTCCATAGTGAGTCATGCCCATTCTCCCCACCCCCATTCCTTATCTTCCTCTCTGGTTCATTGCTTCATAGCACTTGTGAAAATTTGCTATTTTTTAAAAAGATTTTATTTATTTATTTTGAGAGAGAGAGAGTGTGTGCCCACGAGTGGGGGGAGGGGCAGAGGGAGAGAGAGAATCTCAAGTAGACTCCACACTGAGTGCAGAGCCTGAGGTGGGAGTTGATCCCAGGACCCTGAGATCATGACCTGAGCAAAATCAAAAGCTGGATGCTTAATTGCCTGAGCCACCCAGGAACCCCATGAAAATTTCCTATTATTTTAGTGGTTTGTTTTCTTGTTCTTTGGCTGCCCCACCTACTAGACTGTAAGCTCCATCATGACAGTTCACTCTGGGATGCATGTGCTTTTTGTGTTATGTAGCTCATGTTCTCCACTCAGTGCTGTGTGTAATAAGATGTTTTGAGTTACTAGGCACTGTAAGAATTACAGAAATTATGGTGCCTCCCATAGACAATTAAAAGTAAAAACTATGCTAAAATTAAAATGAAACTTGCATATATTCTGAAATCAAACCAACTTATTTGTAGATTTTCTGATTGCAAAATCTTGGAAAAGGCCACTGAAATGGAACTTTTCTCATTTCTTTGGTGTCCCTGATTTGCTGGTAACCTAAGTCCATGTGTTGTCTGCCACTGGGTAATATACAACTGCCCTGGACCTGAAAGGGAAAAACTATCTCACGTTTCAATATCAGAGCAAAAGTTTGTATTATCATGTAAATCTTACTCAATAAATCTGTACTGGAACAGTGGTCACTGTTAGCATTACACCTCTTTTTCTACAGTAGAAACAGTTAATCTTTCGGCCTCCCATCATTCCTTCTCATCGCACACAGCCTGTCAGCTCCTTAGCTATTGACAAACTCTAACTCTTCAAATAAATTAACAGAAAAAAAACATGATGGAAAGAAGTTGTGTGCTTATGTGTGTGAGCGGTTGCGGGGGAAGGAGGCAAATTCTTTCAACAAACACCTAAGTGCCCATAATATGCACAGATACTGTGCTAGGTACCAACATTAAATAAAACGTGAGTAACTTGCAAGTTCTTGCACATTTCAGCACCTGAGTACATTTCCTTCCCTTCTTCCAAAACCAACTGCCCCTACCCTACTCTATTATCCCTCCGGTAATATCTTCCTTGGGCTCAGTTATATCTTCTCTTTATATGCTATCAGAACTTCTGATGGTTCTCTGTTTAACCCTCAACATAATTTAATTACGTTTAATTACGTAGTCTGTCATTCCTTTTAGATTATTAGCTCCATGGAGAGCGTGTTCATGTTGTCTTAGTCACAGCTGTATCTGTAGCACCTAGGACAGCACACAGTAGCAGCTAGCAATAAATATTTGTTAGGTTGGCATAGCAATAAATGAATGAATGAACAGTATATTCCTGACCTCAAAGTGCTTACAGTCAAACAGGAAAGAAAGACAAAGAAAAAACTATTTGCCATTCAACATCATGAGGGCAGCAATAAAGATGTGACAGGGGACAATGGGAACATCACTTCTAATCCTAATCCTGGTATCGTTGTTGAAGCCTACCCAAAGGAGGTGATGGAGAAATCATTAAGATTGAAGAATTGGGGCAGGGAACAGGGTGAGTAAAGGCCGATGTGTCCACCTACTATGCAGGCAGTAATTCATAAGATGTTGGCTTTGGGAGTATGGAGTTCATGGGAGGGTTCTAATATTTTTGCTTACTGGTAGTATTTTTTTTTAAGATTTTATTTTCTTTTAAGTAATCTCTACACCCAGACTTACAACCCCGAGATCAAGAGTCATATGCTCTACCGACTGAGCTAGCCAGGTGCCCCATTACTGGTAGTATTGATAAAGGATATGCAGTGAGGTCCAAATGATGTGTTTTTTTCTTAACGAACTCAGAAAGATCCTGACAGCTTACATTTAATGTTCTCTGTAAATACATAATATGTTAATAACCTCTTACAGAGTAGACAAAGAATAAACATTCACTTCTGACTGTGACTTCTCCCTTTTTGTCCCCTTTTTGGGGAAATCAAGACACTGGCCTATCTCTGAGATAAACATCTGTAGAAATCCTCATGGTCTGCTGAAAGCAGGTCTGCAGTCATAACAAGTTCTTAGAATAACCTTGAGTGAGCTGAGTGTTTTGGAAACATCCAGAATAATATGCTATGCATGACCATAGTTATTTAAAATGATATTTGTAATGGTGTGAGCTACATATTATCTATTGTTTATTATATGCCAGTACTTGTTAGCTTTTTGCAACAATAACTTGGATCTTCAGAACAACCCAATGAAGTAGGTACTCCTAGCATGTCATATCATGAAGGAACTGAGGCATACAGAAATTAAGCAGCTTGCCCAAGGTCATTCAGAAAACGAATGGTGAAGCATGAACTCATTCCAAAAAGTCTGTCTTCAGAGCCTACACTTTGCAGCTTCCTCCCATTATGCTGTGGTTTCTCCTGAAAATTTAATGCCACTTTTGGAGCCAAGACCCACACCCTGTACTTTTTCAGACATCTCATAGAATCCAGAAGTCAAAATTGGAAAGGTCCCAGGAGAGGTAGACAGTCTGCTCACTGTTAGTACTACTGGAGAAGACATTCTTAGAACAAAATCAGTATTTCTCAACACCATGCATACTACTGGCGATATGCTAGATGACTTTGAATATGCATGAGCAAACGTTTCCATTTTCATAACTATGTATATTTAAAATATGTATCAGATAGACATTATGCTAATATGCATTATGCTAATAAGATAACTTGTGTAATTATCTTAGTTTTAATTTTGAGAAATATCAAAAATATGTAACTGGACAAATAATATTCTAACAATAGCTTATATAGCCATGATCCAATGCAGAAGTTGTTGGTATTTTATTTATTTACTGGTTTATTCATTCAACAAATATTTATGGAGCACCTAATAAAGGTCAGGGACTGTTCAAAAACATAAGCAAACAAAAATCCCTGCCCTTTCATAGCTTACATTCTAGTGGAGAGAAACAGATAACAAAATATGTAGAAGCACAAATAAATAATATAGTATAATAGAAGATGACAAATACCATGGAAAAATAGAGCATGATTAGAGAGGAGATGGCAATGGAGAGAAGGAATGAGATTTTAAAATTATAAAAAAATATTACAAAAAAAGTTAGTGTCTTTTTCAGCCCCCCAAAATGTATGATTTTGCTCTAAGTTCCTTTCTCTGAGGACACTCTCTTTACCATGCTTATTTTTATTTATATTCTACTGAAGGCAGAGATAAATTTCATTTTAAAATAACAAATAAAGTAGATAAAATAGTAAATAATTAAGTATTTAAAAAAAAACTATTATAAAATAATAAATACAGTGCTTCATGGATATAGTAAAAGGTGGGAGAGCATTTGAATGACTAAATTGTTTGAACACCAAACACTGTTTTCTCCCCCAGTTGATTCTGCCTTTGTTAATGGGAGGCGAGAAAACTGGAATGGCTCACCCCAACCAAGTCAGCTTTTGGCGTGAAAGATGAAATGCTCCCTCACAAGGCTGGTGGGGAGGGTTGTGTCACTCAGACATGCCTGAGCTTCTACAACCTGCAGCTTTCCTTTCTGCTTACTTACAGGACCATCTCTGTGGAGACAACAGAAGGTGAAATACAGAGAAGAACACACACAAAAAAGCAAAACAACCCATTCCTTTCTGTTGCATGACTACACTTACGTGATGCTCGTGTGGAAGTATGTGCAGACTGCGTAGTGGCTCAGTCTCTGAGGGGAGGCAGGAGCCCCCAGCTGCACAGAGCAGGATGCAGGCTTCCCATGGGAGAGGACCAAGAGGTAAGGCCAAGGATGACTGCAGCCCTTTCCTTGACCACCTAATTATCTTCAAGTTAGTTTTGTTAGAATAAGGCCCTGGCATCAAAAGTGACCCCATCTAGGAAAAAAAATCTTACATTTTAATATTAGTTACTTAAGAACGAGTAACAAATAATCATAGCTACCATTTATTGAACAGTTACTATGTGCTAGACACTGTGTTAATGCTCTACATACATCATTCTGTTCAGTTCTCATGATGACTCCATGAGGTTCTATGATTATTTCCAAAAACATCAGTTCAGGGAAGTTAATTATTGTGTGTCAAGTCATATCTATAGTAAATACTGGCACCAGAAATGGATCCCAGGCTGTCTGACTCTGAAAATTACCTTAATCCTATTTGAACTTATAAATAACCCTATAGGTTAAGAACAAAGGGTATCTCCATTCCATGGAGTAGTGGCAGAAAACTATGATCATTAGGCGGGGAGCAAATGTTAGTATTAGAAGGGTCAGAGTTTTCATTGTGGCCATATCATTAATTAGCTGTGTGAATTTGGGAAATTTATCTAAGTCCTTTAAGACTTAGAATATCCTCGACTGTCACATTTTAGAGAATTTTTCTTCTTTCAGGATCTCTCTGTCTTTGCCATCATCATCACCAACACATCTATCATGTATTGTTTTCTCGCCTTGTCTGAATTTGCCATGCTATTCCCTTGAGCCCTTGAATTAAGAGGCAGTTACAGTATACTACTACTACTACTACTAGTAAACATTTATTTACACACTTACTGCATGCCAAGGGCTATTAATGCATTATTTCATTTACTCTTTACAACTACTGCATAAGATAAATACTAGTGTCATCTATAATTTATAGTTAGAAACAGAACTAAACAGAACTCACAAAGAACTCTGAACACTGCTGATTTCACTTTCTTTTTCCTACCTACCATCCTGACTACCAGCTTGGGAACTCCAAGGCATCCATGAAAATGGCGTCCATGAAAATGGCTTAGAATTTTCTGCAGGAAACAACACTCCAGGAGTTTGACATTCCAAAGGTTTCAACTATCCACCAACTGGTTGGTGTTCCTGAGAACCATGTGGTTGCTCAAGAAATTTCTGTTCCCTCTGTTCCAACTTCCTTGTCCACAGGGGAGTGCCATATACCTCCAAGTCCTGTTCAGGGATAAACTGGAAAAACAGTGAGACCAAGTGACTCACTTGAGAAGAACAAGCAGAGGGTAGTGCTAAGGAATCAGACTCTTACTTTAGTGTAAAGTCCAGCCACTTACTTTGCTTTTTAACAGTCTTGAGTGACATTGAATAAAAGATACCATCAAGGACAAACATGTTTGGAGTAATTATAATCTCCCAGTACTCGATATCATTTTCCCCGTTTGTTATTATTTTTTTCTGATGGCAAATTTTAATAGGTTTTGTTGGAAAACCATAGTAAGTGCAACAAATAGCTAAGTTATTTTGTATGTTTCAGTCTTGATTTGGACTACATTTAAATGATTCTCTTCCTGTGCCCATGCACCTTTGCCCCATTTTTAAAGACCCCGAGTCCCGGTAGGAGAGACCAAAAGCATCCCAGAGGGCAACAGCACAAAATTCACTCCCCTCCAGCCCCTGCGGCTCCTTTCACCCATCTCCCCTCCCCCTTAGTCTGGTGGCTCACCATTGGTCGTTGCCATGACAACCAGCAGCGGCCGGGACCGGCAGCCTCTACCGCAGCAGGGGTGGGGCTTTGGGGGAGGGGGCAGGAGAGGAGGAGCCGGAGGAGGTGTCTGCTGCAAGTTCCTGGCTGCTTCCGAGCTCACCCCATCCTCCAAGAGGGAGGAGGCAGGTGGTGATGCCGCTGCTCCCGCCGCCTCGACCGCTGATGCTCTAGTGAGGCTGGAAGGGTGGTTCCTGTTCGCACCATCGCCAACCAGAGAGCGAGGGAACAAAATCCCAGCAGCAGCTGCCGATGTTGGGTTCGGAGGCTGCATCCGACTCGGTCACAAGGAAAATGGATTCAGTTTGCAGCTTTCCCTCCTTTCAGCAGCTTCTCCGGGTCTCAGCATGGTGAGTAGGAGACTGTGGGGCTATCTTCTTGGTTTAGCTGCCGGTTAAAGGACCTGAGTGTACATCTGTGGCCAGCACTTGAACAATGACTCCCTCGGAGTAGGAGAGGAAGATGTGGAGACAGAGATGGGGATGGAGAGAGAGGAAGGTTGCCAGGAAGAGAGAAGTAAGAAAACATCCGCGGCGTTTAAAAGAGAAGAAATGGTGTTCTGATTTTATCTTGAACTGGCTCAGAATGCAGACTGAGCCACTTGGTTCCTTTCCTTCCAAGCTTAGCAGCAGAATCAGGGGGTGGAAAAAGAGCTAACAAGAAATGGGTGTTATTGAAAGGACTCGTTTAATTTGCAGCTCTCACATACAGGGTTGGGCCTTCCTCAGAAACCCATTTGGTGCCTCTTAAGCTTCCCGGCCTAATTACGAGGTGATTTTGCTTATTTCCTTTATCGCTAAGAAAAGGTGGCCTCAGAATTTAGCATTCTATTTCATATTCTAATGTACTCTTGTTGAGAAACCATTTGCTGGATGGAGTTTGATTTTTAGTAAGTAGATGTGATTGTAAACATACAAATGTATATCCTATGGATATGCATATCATATATACACATGTTTCTTAGCATAAGTAGTGCATTTATTAAATATATTTATATGCATACTGTGCTCTGCAATCATAGTTATGGGTTATAAATGCCCTTGCATTCTCGGAGGTAATTGCATATTTTTGAAACTGTGCTTCTGGTTTGTATTATTCATTGGCTTCATTTGGATTAATGTGAGATTTATTCTTGTTATTGTCCCTTAGTTTCATTGTGACCAATTAGGACAGATGCCTATCATTTAATCTGTATCTTAGTACCAGATGCAAATTCATAGCCTGCCTCTTTTCTTTATTTTTAATTGGTTTTGCCGGGGTGGGGGGGGGTGGTGACTTGAGAGCCCTGAATTTACAATGATGGGAAAGGGAGGTGCCTTGAGGTGTTATTTTGTGTTCAGCATCTTGCCAAGTCAATGTTGAAACAAATCAGTTTTCTCGAAATTCTGCTCCATCCCTTTCATGTTTGTGCCTTGTGTCCCAGGAAGCACACATGAGCTGGAAGGTGAAATGCATTCATTTTATTTGATAGTGCTGCTTGCTATTTGGTCTTCATTCCTTCAGTATCCAGGCACCATTTTACAGTTCTCTCAAATGTTGTATTATGGGTTACTTCTTTAGGTGGTTAAGTAGGAAAGTGGGATTTTTTTGAAAATCTAGGTGTTCCCAAGTACCCTAGCTATTTCCAAATTAGCCTACTTATACAATGAAATGAAACAAGAGAGTGAGCCCGAAATGGGGGGCTGTTGTAGTTTACAAATGCTTACTAGGATCTGCTTGACCTTTTATTATGTCAAGGCTTTAAGGCAGCTCAGGAGACTGAAGATGCCTGAGATGAGTAGGGTACAGGACTCCATTACTACCCAGGAGAATGGATTTAATTAAATTAAAGCCAGAAAAATCCTTGCAGGTAAAAGTGTATTTATTACATTCATCATATGGACTAGTTTTATCCATCGATCTCTTCTCAAACATATCATTGTCAGTGCAAACATTTTTTATAATGTTAAGTAACATTTTTTTATCTTAATCTTGCATTTTATTTTATACACTGCTGCCCCTTCTTCATTTTAAATTTTTACATGTATTTGAAGTTTATAGTTTTAATTTCTCAGAGAATAAATGTTCTATTTGGTTTATATATAGGAAGACTTAATGGGAAGAATGGATTTAATTGCTCACGGCATCTTGTATATTACATAGATTCACAACTCTGTAAAGTCATGCTATCGTGTGCCTAATTATAACTAAATAAAGTAGAGCAAGGAAAGAAGTACTGGGCTTATATGTCACATAAAATTTTTATGACACACTGCATCCTAAATCTTTTAATGATAACTTTTGACTTCCAAAAATTAAAATTTCAGATATATCTATAATAAGCTTTAAAAAATAAAGACACATTTAGTTGACCCTGTTTCATGCAATGAAAACAGCTGTCTTGGGGCTTTGTTTTATTTCCTTTGTGTTGAGTTTTCATTGGGTTGTGGTTTTATAGGTGAAGTTGGTACAGTTTAGGCGGAGGCCAATGACTGTAGGCTGTCAGCACAGAACTATCAGTGGTAGCATGTTTTACCTATGTGGTCAGACCCTGATGGGAATCTTAGACCTAGTGTTTGATCCCACAGGTTAAGACAATTTTATGGCCTTTACTAAGGGGCCACACGAAAGTGAAGTGTGTTTAAAGGACTACAAGTTGTATTCTCTAACAAAGGATAAGGAGACTAGGATTATTTCATTAGGAGAAGAGAAAATTAAGAGATGACAATCATTTGTTTCAGAAGAGCTGGGGGTTGTTTGGAACCTAAAATATAGTCAATGAGCTTCAACTTCATTAGGAAAAATGAGGATTAGAAATACAGGATGTGGAACTTCCTGATAGCAAAGTTGAGTTGTCAACTGAGCAACCAGATAAAGCAGTGCATTCTTCTTTCACCAAAACCTCTGAGAGTATGACCTAGACATGCATTTATTTGGGATGGAATGGGCTAGATTCTTTCTCAAAAACTTATCTGGCTTTTTCTAGTGTAAATTGCCCATTTTAGAGTGTGCTTTGGTTGTTTAATATCTGGTACTTCTAGATCTATAACAGTAAGGCTCTATTTTGCAATGGGCTTCTAAGTTACAGAATTTGGATATTTTTAAAGAAGTTGATTGACCATCTGCTTGGAAAATATATGTTATCTTGTCACGATGCAGGGAACTGAACACTGACCTCTTCATAAGAGTCCTTTTTCAGCAACTTTTGGAATGTGATGTTTAACAGCCATATTAAAATTATTCCCTTTTGTATTGCTAATTTTGAAAACTAAAATGGGGTTAAGTGGGGTCTAGATACAAAATAATTCAAGAGCCATAAGGTGATGTCAGAAAGAACAAAGTATATGAAGGATACCTGTGAGTTATTGTTTAAATGTATTGTTTAGCAATATTCTAATTTAATTAATTCCCAATTTCTCAAACACTGTCTTGGAAATGCCATTCTTATTGGAATATTAAATATTTTGACTGGCATTTAAACTTTAGTAAAACTTGTTTTAATTGGAGTAAAACATACATTATCTAATTCCTCACTTTGTGATAGGATGTTTCTTATTTCTTCAAGTGACCTCAGAACATATTTCAATTTTATGTACACGCTCTACTCTCCATCAGGATGACTTAGGAGAGACAAAACCATTTTTTACATTTCTCATAGGTTCATGAAAGGATTAATTCTTTGTTTTCCATGATTGTAACCTAAAAGAAAACCGAATTTATCATGGAAGTTTCAACATAACTCAACATTCTGTTTTTTCTGAAATAAATAAACCAGATTTATACTTGAGTGTTACTATGAGAGGTTAGTTACAATTCCTCCTGTTTTATATCCCAAGTATTACTCTATCAATTAAAAATGTGTTTTTACACAAGAGCAATCAATCATATAATCAAACTATTTGTAGAGCTCTTATATGACTAGAACAATTTGCATATCCTAGCGACATAGGATTCCTTGGGGTATATAAGATATACAGATGTGAAAACAATACAGTACCACCATTATACCTTATATTATTAATATAATCTTTTGTAGTTCTCAAAGTCATTTTACATTCTTTATTTCTCATCTAATATTCCCCCAAATTCTATCGTGCCAGTAAAACTGTGTCATCATAACTATTTTAAATAAGTGGAAACAGGCTCAGAGAAGTTAGACTTGTCCAGTTTGGGTTTGGTAAATGGTCTAATTGGACCTGGATTCCAAATCCCATGAGCCCAAATCTGCCATGTTAGAACATTTAACATATTATCTTGCTAATTAGAATTTAAAAATATCAAATATGGTAAATCTGCATTAAATGTGACTCATTTTATTTGAATATGTCAGGTGTCATGATTTGCTCTTTGATCATATTGAATTGCTAATAGACTAAATGTATGCTTAGGGTATCAACCTCCGCCCCCCACCCAAAAATGGTGCACACAAAAATTTTGGAGAAAAACTGGGATTCTTGATATTTTAGAAAAGCATAGAAGCATTTGTCTGGGAAAAATCAGAACTTCATTGGATTGAGGTGCCCTTATTTTACGGCTAAGTATTGTCTTTATTTTTAGTGACATCCAGGTTAGGAGGTAACATAATTTTTTTCTGTGCTTAGGACCAAATTAAGATTCCTATAGATCCTGGATCTTGAAAAAAACTCAGCCATACCTCCCACCTATATGTCCTAAGCATCTTTTCATCTACATGTTCTTAAAATTAAAAATGATATTAAATCATTAAATAGTATACATCAGGGGGTGCCGGAAACCTCTTGGTTTCCACTCAGGTCATGATCTCAGGGTTCTGAAATCGAGCCCCTCCTCAGGTTCTATGCTTACTGGGGAGTCTGCTTCTCTCCCTCTCCTTTTGCCCCTCCCCCCGCTTGCACGGCCCATACTCTCTCTCAAATAAATAAATAAATCTATAAAAATAAAAAAGTTGTACATCAGTTCATCAACTTTCTAATATTTTCCCTAGGCAAATGCTTTTACACTTTTCTGAAATTTCAAAAGTTTAATACTTTTCTCCAAAAATACATTTTTTTGTGTGTGTGTGTCTTTCTTTTTTTGCTAATGCGCTAGGCACATACTCTGTGTCTGACTATTTGGCATTCAACACTGGCCAAAGAGCAAATTATGCCATCTGAACTATCATTCCACATTTGGGAAGTGTCCTTTAAAACTAATTAGCTTGCAGTACAAGTGAGATCTGTCACGCTAAAGACAGTCTGCTTTAAATCAATATTCACCAATACAATTAAATTTTGTCTTTTAAAGGTTTTTTTTTCCACATTTAAAAAATACATCATTGTGATAAACAAAAAAAAGGTTATACAGAAATGTATAAAAAGAAAATAAAAAAATTGAAAAGGAAATCACGCATGAGCCTACCATCAAGAAATAATTACTGTTAGCATTTTGGAAATTTTCCTTCTCGATTTTTTTTACATGTGAATATAAACACACTCAGACATATAATTTCATTAGTGGGGGCATACTCTAAGCATTGTTTTGCAGTTCTTTTACTTTATATAAGGTGACTGTCATTCCATGTCAATGAAATATGTCTCTACTAAATTTTTAATCTCTATGTGCATTTTTCCATGATGATTCAAGATGTTTTTTTCCCACTTGGGGGTCTTTATACTTTGTTTTAAATACTTGTCATGACACAGGTAGATCCTGCTTGGTTTACAGCAGCTGTGAGTCAAGCATTATTTTTAGGAAATCTGACATCTGTTACCCTGACCTGCCATTACATCTCACAATGGCTATTAAATTAACCTTGGTTATCTCTTGTGTGCTCATAATGAGTGAGTTTTAAGCCCAAGTCAATGAAATCTTTGTCTGAATCACAGAAAATGTCATCAGATGCATGCATAAGCACACAAACAAGCAAAAAAACAAAAATAAATTTCTTCCAGAATTTTATCATTTTTCCTCAGTATGGTAGTGGCATCCTACAGTCTTAATCTCTGTGTCCAAGTCAAATCCTCTATGAAAGCATATTTATTTATTTTATTTATTTTATTTTATTTTTTATTTTTTTTTTAGAGATAGAACGAGCGCACAAGTGGAGGAGCAGAGGGAAAAGGAGAGATAGAGAATCCCAAGCAGATTCCACACTGAGTAGAAGCCCAAGGTGGGGCTCTGTCTCACAACCCCTCCCAGCTCACACATCTTGGCAGTCTCTCTTGAAAAAATAAAATAAAATAAAAGGCCAGTCATCTGACTCTCCCCCTTTTAATATATGAATGGTTGGAATCTCCTTATACGTTAAGTTTGAGCTTTAAATATAACTCTTTGGATAGGTTTCCTTAAGTGTATCTCCATTATTATCCTCTGCACCCTGTGGGTTTCCTTCATAGCATTTATCAAAGTCGTAATTATAGAGCTATTTATTTGCTTACTTGATTTTCCTTACCCTTCAGTAGATTGTAAGCTCTAAGTGGGCAGAAAATGAAACCACTAATGACAAATCTCATAGCACAACATATGTGCTTAATTAACGTTGGTTGACTGACTGGATGGATGGATGGATGGATGGTCTCCTGAAGGACCTCTGCTCTATGGCTTTCCACTGGTAGTTCTTTGGACAGTGATTATTCATCTTTTTATTTTGGCTGTAAAAACAAAGTGGATTATATTCATATCTGTGACATTCTCAGGATTCTAAGATTCTGATAAAGGGAAATCAAATTCTTAAAGGCAATAAATCACAACACTTTAAAAATCCCTAATTAAAACTTGTTCACTATGTGCTATGACATAAATAAGAAAAGCTGGGAACATTTCTGTGGCTCCTTTTATTCCCTTTCAAAACTAAATTGCAAGTCAGAAATAATGACACCACCAGTAAGGAAATACCTTTGGATTCACTGAATTTATTAAAGTAAATTAGTAATTATTATTAACATCAAATTACATGTTCCACACTCACAGTTCTTTTGCTATTCTGGAAATCCACTCTAGTAAATTCCCTAATCGTAAATAAATCATCCCTTCATATCTGTATCCAGAAATTAAGACTAAACAGAAATGGATGTAATAATCTTACTCAAAAGATAAATTAAGGTAGCATTTTGCTTTCTTGGAAGTTCAGAAACTTAAGTATGAGGTAGAAGTCTTTGTTCCCTTTCTTTGTTTAAATCTAAATCAAGATCATTTACTGCAATGCTTGAAATTCTGGAGTCTAACTGCAGCAAAAATATACATAGAAAACCAAGTCTGACTAAGTTTAGTTGACACTATTTGGTCAGAAAACAATTCGCTCGTTATTTTCAAGAAGGAAATTTGCTGAGATCATTGGGACTCTAAAAAAGCTTTGTGAGCATGTGCTCAAGAAAAAAGGGTGATATTTTCCCTCATGGCTTCTGTTCCAAACTGGAAATATGCCCCTGGAAAATGCTACCAGTATCACGACAATGGAAAATGTAAACCAAGCAAATGTTTCTTACCCACATTCTTTATCTGGTCCTTTCTTGTGCAGCATTTCATGGAGAGAGGTACCTTCCAAAAATAAGCTGAGTTCATACTCTGTGGTCATTACTGATCCATATTGTGTCCCATAAACTACTCTTAGGTCAGATATACGTACTTTAAAAATATTTTCCAGAACAAAAGCCACTTTTTTTAATGCAAGGATGCTGATGAAAACAACTAGTCAGAATACTTATTAAATGAGTACCATTCTGTACTCATGGGTGCCATTCTACCAACGAGCCATTAAAAGAATAGCAAGACAATTGACAATAATTTTTTATATGACAATTCCCAACCTGGAGGTGTATAAAAAAATCAACACTCTGAATTCTCATGAGAATTCTCGAAATTCTGCTAATTGGTACTGATAAGACAGAGAGAAGGATCTAAGTGTTTTGAAGATATTATAGATCCCATATTTGCTTTCTTATGAATTTCCTAGCTAATTCAGATTATGAAGATGTAGACTCTGGAATTACTGGGGTTTCTCCATCATCTGCTCTGCTCTGGTTACCTAGACCTAGAATTACTCCCACTCCCCTGGTTCAGTCTCTGTCTCCTACATCTGTTAAGGAGGAATTTAAGTGGCAATTAGTTAACCATAAAATGAATTTTACATTTTAGAAAATATATGATTTTGATTTCTTAAGGAAAACATTTAAATTATGATTTACTTTTATTTTAAAAACACTTCATTGAATAAAAGCAGCTACAAAGTGTAGAATTTGTAGTGTTTTGAGCCAGATGCCTAAAACATCAGCAATCATTAAAAATAAACCCTAGCTTTTAAAAAATGATGGAACAAGGAACCCCTTACCCTAGTTAGTTTTACATAGAAGGAGCATTTTAGTCACCTTGCTCTCCTCTTAGCTAGACTGTGCACATTTGGGGATCCACAGGGTGCAGTGCTACACTCTGACACCAGGAAAATAGCCTGATATAAGGGAAATTGATTCTTCCACCATTTTGTGACCATTAGGTTTTTATCCCTATAGATTTAAATGAGCCCAGTCTCTAAATGCATGCTTAAACATGCCTGATTCATACCAATGCTTTTGTTTGGACAAGTTTGACTGCACATACTGTCTAATCTCTTTTAACTGTAATATATGATTTTATATTTTTCTTTCACTTTATTTACATTTTTTGAAATCAGACCTAAATGGCTCTGGAAGGTAAGAAACAGGCAAGATTAATATTGCTAGTCAGTCACTGGTCATTTGCTTATTGAACTTTCACTAACATTTGTATAGTTGGAAAACATTAACTGTCTAAATTTATTTTATGTAATCGTCTTGCTTTGAAACATCGATCTTTGGCTGTATAGTTAACTGTAATCTAAGCAGAATTGATTCATTCTTAGTTCATATGGTACCATCACTTACCACATTCTTGATGTCCTTAAATGCTGTTTGACTAACAAAAGGATCTTTATGACAGAGAAGGAGCAGATAAAATTGTGGAAAAGCATTTTGTTCAGGAGACTGTCGTTTTGCAAAGAAGCCTAAATCAAACTGAAAAAAATTTCAGACTTGGGCGCCTGGGTGGCTCAGATGGTTAAGCGTCTGCCTTCGGCTCAGGTCATGATCCCAGGGTCCTGGGACTGAGTCCCGCATTGGGCTCCCTGCTCCTTGGGAGCCTGCTTCTCCCTCTGCCTCTCTCTCTGTCTCTCATGAATAAATAAATAAAATCTTAAAAAAAAAAAAAATTCAGACTTGATGCTGACTCGTCTCAATTCTTTAGAATTGGGGACATCCATCATTTAAAATTTTCTTTATAATTCAAGTAAAACAGTTTATTCCAACAATGAATGAGATAACCCTGACCCTCTTAATAACACGCATATCTGACGTGCTCCGAGTATAACAAGAATGAAAAGGAGAAAACAGAACAACTTACTTTTTCTAAGTCATCCACAAAAAGAGAAAAAGAGCTGTATTGAGTACCTATTCTGTATCTATTAGACTGTTTTCATCCATGTCCAATTTTTGCAATCCTCACAACAGAGGCATTGCTCCTCCCACTTTGCAAGAGGAAAATGAGGTTTGGATAGGTTAAATTTCTTAGCCAGAGTCATTCAGTTAGTGAGTTTAGAGTTGAGATTGAAGTAAGATCTATCTGATTTTATAGCACAGTAGTTCAAAGCTGGAGCCTGTGGACTGGACCCAGCTCAGGAAGTGTTTGTAAACATGTGTAAAATGCTTGTAAACAACAATCTATGCTTCCAGCCCAGTATTTTTAAAAACACACTTTTATCCCCAGATTATATTATTTTAACATTAAAAAAAAAACACCTGAGCATCTGCCTCCTCTTAGAAAGTAAGAAAATCTGGGGCACCTGGGTGGCTCAGTTGGCCAGGTAGCTGACTCTTCTTGATTTTGGCTCAGGTCATGATCTTGGGGTGTTGGGACTGAGCCCTTTATGGGGCTCCACACTCAGTGGGGAGTCTGCTTGAGGATTTCTCTCCCTCTCTCTCTGCCTCTCTATCTCTCAAATAAGTAAATAAATCTTTAAAAAAAAAAAAAAGAAAATGTGGCATCACTAGGCCCACATCTCCTCATGACAAACACATCTGGAGTTGGGTAATGGGTGTTCTTCCTGGTGAGTCTTATGCTCTACAGTGTGTGCTTCATTGACCCCCAAGCCTCCTGCCCCTTCATTTGATTCACTTTAACTCTTTGGCACTTGAGACAATTGGGGTCTTAACTCTTATTTAGCCCATTTTCATTTCACTACACCATGTTATTTCCAGTAAAACATGGTTTTTATTCTTCAGGGAAACATCCAGACTTCATTAATATAGAAGCTGAAAATGTAAAAAATGACCCAGCAGATAAGCATTTGATAAAAATAAACTATCTCTGTGAACTTTAATGCTGTTGATCTGGTTTTTGGGCAATCACAATGACACAATGATAATTTGCAACTTCAAGTGTTTCCTTTTATGCCCCAACAATTATTCAACTTTTTTATAATTAGTAAGCTAAGGCATTTTTTTCACAATATGTGTTTAAAACTTTATTTTATAGGTTACAAAGAACTTTTGATACTTCAAATTCTCACAGACATACAAATAGAGAAGATGTTGTATATTATGTTACATTATTTGGTATTATATTATTTATAATCATCCTAAGAGTAAAGTTCAAAGTGTCTACTTGTGCTTAGTTAGCATCACCTAATGACTAATTGAAAAGTATGGAACTCCAATCCAGATTTCTTTACTTCAGAAATTTTTTTCTGTTAAGATCCACCCCAAAACAACCAAATGATACATCAGTCACATGAATCAGGGCCAAAGAATTATGACATGATCTGACTTGGCCTCTAAGCCCTAATTCAGGTGCTAAGTAACTTAAGGTCTTTGGTTCTTCCTCCCAGGTTCTTCTTTTCACATATAATCTAGGTGTGTGTGTGTCTGTATCTGGAAACAACTAAATAAATCAAGAGCTTTGGGCGGGGGTATGAATAAATAGTTCCCACGTGTGTATCATCATCATCATCATCATCATCATCATCATCATCACTAACACTACAAGAGCTTAAGTGAAGTTCCTCAAAATAGCATTCAGAGACTCTGGTCCCTGTCCAAAAGGAACTTATATTTTTATAAGGAAAAAGAGTCAAATTTAATAGAATGTTAGCACCTGTTAACACACAGAATGTATAACTAGCCCCACCGTTGCCAGCAGAAGTCTGCTCTGTTTTTGTGAAGTGACCACTATAGCTTCTAGCTAATAAGCCTGAATTCTGGATGCACGTGCTGATGAGGATGGTTTTGAATCAATATTTAACCTACCTTTCTCTCCCAAGGTATATCTTTCATTTGATGAGCCAAATGCAATAATGTTCCCATTAACAAATAAAAATTATTTTTTTATTTTTTAAAGATTTTATTTATTTACTTGGCAGAGAGAGAGATAGCGAGAGCAGGAACACAAGCAGGGGGAGTGGGACAGGGAGAAGCAGGCTTCCCGCCAAGCAGGGAGCCCGATGTGGGACTCGATCCCAGGACCCTGGGATCATGACCTGAGCCGAAGGCAGACGCTTAACGACTGAGCCACCCAGGTGCCCCAACAAATAAAAATTATTGAGGCATATTCATCTACTTTTTAGACTGAATTTAGATTTTAAAATGTCTAAAAAAATTACTTTCAAAACATATTTTGACATTAATGTCAGTGGTTACTGTGTTGTTTTTTGTTTTACTACTTTGCCTAGATGCCAAGCATTGCACTAAAGTCATCCCATAACCCGCACCAACATGCTTTCAAGAAAGTAATAGTATTCCTATTTTATACAAAATGAAACTAAGGTTTATTGAGATAAAGCAACATAATACTTTCTCAAGATTATCTAACTAGTGACTGATGGAAGCGGACTCTGAACCCAAGTATGTCAGATTCCCATCCCAGGTCGCTCTTAACTGATATGCTAATTAGTTCCCTTTTGTAATGAAAATTTGATTCTGCTCCTGAAAATTAAAGTGAAGAGAAAGGCAAATATATTTTAATGTTATTGTTGTTGTTAAATATTAATCAAGACCCAATTCTTGTTAAGTAAAGGATAGCAACACTGCAAAAATATATTCAAGAACGAAGTCCATATAACCAATTTCCTCAGTGAAGAAAGAAAACAAGGTAGGGATGGAATGAATCCCAGTCCTATTATAAACCATGTAGAGATTTTGTGTTTAAGTAACTATTTGATCATGCATGAGTTGTGTGTATTTGTACAATATAGTCTGGGATTCTCTTTTTAAAGCAAAATTTTAAATAGGCATTAAATGTATTTTAATAAAAGAAAATTACCTAGTTTTCCTTCCTACTTTTTTCAAGTAATAAAGGAGCAAGAAAACATTTTGTGCTGTGTTTCCACAGTTCTGTAAACTATGAACATTTTCTTTTCCTCTAAAGAGATTCAGAGAGCAGTTTTACAGGAATTTATCTCTGGAAAAAAAAAATCCCCAAGTGCAAAATAGACTGAGCAGCACAAATCCCAGAACTTAATGATATGAACAATACAGTTTCTGTGCTCTTATAGTTCATGGTGCTAAAATTCATGCAACATAAGACTTTTTTGTTTCAATTTTTGCTTATAGTGAATAGCAGGAGTTTCGACAAGAATAGGTTTGGGTGACAAAACACTGAAACCTTGATTTATCTGTCTCTGTATAGATCCAATATATATGACAAAGTAACTGTGACCTACCCCAACTGTGGAATACAAAGAGGCCCTTCAAACAGTATGTTGTAGAAAAAGGTTTAGTAACATAGAACAATATGTAAGATATGTCTTTTGAGTTAAAAGCTCAAAAATCAACAGAGGGAATTTGATCCCAATTTTATGAAAAGAGAAAAAAATATGCAAACACATATATGCTTTTTAAAAGACTAAAATAGTGTACATCAAAATATTAACAAGAATTAATTCTGGGTGGTGACTTTATGAAAAATTTCTTCGTTGAGTTTTTTATGATTTCCAAATTTACTAAAATATATTTTACTGGGGCGCCTGGGTGGCTCAGTCGTTAAACGTCTGTCTTCAGCTCGGGTCATGGTCCCAGGGTCCTGGGATCGAGCCCTGTATCAGGCTCTCTGCTCCGCGGGAGGCCTGCTTCTCCCTCTCCCACAACCCCCTGCTTGTGTTCCCTCTCTCGCTGTGTCTCTCTCTGTCAAATAAATAAAATCTTTTAAAAAATAAATAAATAAATAAAATGTATTTTACTTATTTAATTAGCAAAATGTAAATTTTTTAAATGACAGATTTTGTCATTAAAATCGGTAAAACATCCATAAACCCAAATATTTAACTATCTGCAGTGACTCTGCAGAGCTTCTGGAACATGGAAGATGTGCTCTCTCTGGATCAGAGGTTCCAAACTGGTGTCTACATACAACAACAGTGTTCTGGTGAGCCACAGAGAGAAGGGAATGGCTAAGAGAACAGGATATAGGCTCTCTACACAAAATACCCACTGGATGTCCTCCTCCTAAAGTTTTGAGAACAAGATCGTGTCACAAAATAGTTTGAAAACTCAATGATATAATTGATAAAGTTGATATTCTATGTGCCAAATATCTAATTTCTTTAAAAGCTAAATTTTTCAATTTTCACTTGGATATTCATCTTATTGTCATAGTCTTGAGTGGTTTTAGTTCACAGTAGTTTATTAGACTCAGTATTAATAGGACAGAACTCCAAGCTTAACTCCATGTGATTCATAATTCATTTTTATTGGAAACCTTAAACAAGGATTATTATAGCATTCTTTTTTTTTAAGATTTATTTATTTTAGAGAGAGAGAGAGTGAGTGAGAATGTGAGCTGGGTGAGGGGCAGAAGGAGAGAGAGAATCCTCAGACTACCCCCTGAGTGCGGAGCCCACCGCTGGGCTCCATCCGAGGACCCTGAGATCATGATCTGAGCTGAAATCAAGAGTGGGACAGTCAACCGACTGAGCCACCTAGGTGCCCCTAGATTGTGTATTTTAATATTATGTGAGCAAACCTGTCTCAGTGATGAATCTTAAGGTAACTCAAATATCTTGTTTCTTATGTGAATTACTAAGTAATGGTTACCTATTTTCTTCATGACATCACCTGGTAAACCTGTTCAATTAAAAACTAGGGATATATTTGAATATTTTGAATTAAAATGGAACTTGAATATTTTCTTCAAACTTTCTTCAAATGCAAATGAGTGTTCTTTAGATTTGTGGTCAGGCTTTTAATACAAAGAAATACTTAAATTTAAAAATAATTCTAACACCTATGATGTATTCTCTCAGTTAGGTGTATATGTGGAGGAGTAGAGAGTGGGAAATCTACAAAGATGAGTAAGACTCATTCTTAAAAGTATATAGTAAAGCAGTAAGCACTTAGACACTAAAATCATGCCAAGAGACACAGCGACTTTATCAGAACGTAAGGACATTTGCAAATTGGGTATCAAACATGTGAACATCTAACCAAGAAAACTTGGTTAAGAACATCAATCAAGGAGCACAAATGAAGAAAGACAGCAAATTCACGAAGACTGAGTTTATGGACCTGGAAGTGTGGGAGGGGCATTGTACTCTGCCTTTTCCTTGAAGTTAAAAAATAATGTTACAGCGACAGGGAATCAAGCCACTACTGGCCTTTATCAGAGAATAATGCAGAATATGGATTTTCAAAATGAAGCAAAACAAAACCACATAAACCAAGCACTTTGCAGCAAATATTTTCTTGCTGGACTCAGAATTCCAGCATACCTGAAGCTTTTTCACTTGGGATGTATTAGGAAAGAGACCATAAGACGAGTATGGAATGACCGTTAAATCCCGAAGAGAAAATTATGAATGGCTTTCTAAAGTTTTTTTTTTTTCCTGTTTGAACCCTTCGTGGCAGTCAATCTAATGAGGCAATGTGCACAGTAAGTACTGGGAAACATGTTAGATACATTGATTCCAGTTACACAGTCAAGGGACTCTTTTCATTATTATTTTTTTCTGTATTTAATGCATAAAAAGCATCCCAGAAAATGAGGAAAAATATAAATCCAGAGGGGAAAGGTCATTGAGTATTTGATGAGAGTATTGATTCTGATTCGCCGGCCTTCACGTTGGTGTTTTCCCTTTTTTGAGCTGTGATTATTACTACTCCAACCTCGGTATTAAATAATCTGTAAATTTTCTCCCTTTCTGTGCGTAGTCAAATGCCACTCAGGCAGAAACCTATAAAACCCTGGCAGATCTCTTAAACTCCTTATTTCCCTGTAAGTAAAAGGAAAGTCATGGGCTAGATTACATGACTATTCTAGCCGGAAACCTAGAGGTTTAGGAGTCTGTGACTGCCCATCATGTTTTCTGTCGGTCTTGTGTCATAATAAATACTTCCCAAGATAATATAGCAGTATTGGCTTTTGATCATTTTCCTCCTTCACTGTGTACGTGTGTGTATGTGTGTGTATGTGTGTGTGTGTGTGTGTATGTGAAAGAGAGAGGGAGAGAGAGAGGTTGACATTCAACTCAGGAAACAACTCATTAAATCCAAGCCATACAGCTTAAAAGACATATAATTTGGTATGCTGCTGGACTAATTAGTCAGTCCAGTGCATAAAGATACTGTGTTTACTTTTTCTTGATTTCAACCCAGATGCTTCATCTAATAATTGCCAATGTTCAAGCACAAGGTAAATGATTGATTGACAGAGATGTTATTAAGAGGGTTTCTAGGTTATTTAAAGGGTTATATTTGATTATATTTAAAGTCTCTTTCCATTCGACATTATGAATGTGTGGTAAATAGACCCCTCAGGCAGGAACATTCTCTGGCGCATAAAATATTTGCTCTCACACATTCGGAAAGTCACTTTCTAGATTTTTCTTTTTAGAGACCATGTTGGAAGCCCAGTTTGGATTTGTGTGGTATTTATTTTTTATCTTTATTTATTTGTTTGTTTGTTTTTTGTGGGCAGCAAAGCAAGGTTTATTGTACGATAGCAAAGTGATAATACAAAGCTCCCGAGGAGGGAGGGGACCCAAGAGGGTTGCCCAACATTTGTGTGATATTTTAATCAAGGTATAAATATAGCTGTACTTGAAAGAAAAAATCAAATGAAAGGATACAGGATTATCTTTTTTATTCCCTTCCATTTTTCAGGACATGTTTTGCTGTTGTAAAAAAATTAGAGAATCCCTTGGGGCGCCTGGGTGGCTCAGTTGGTTAAGCGACTGCCTTCGGCTCAGGTCATGATCCTGGAGTCCTGGGATCGAGTCCCACGTCGGGCTCCCTGCTCAATGGAGGGGTCTGCTTCTCCCTTTGACCCTCTTCCCTCTTGTGCTCTCTGTCTCTCACTCTCAAATAAATAAATAAAATCTTTAAAAAAAAATTAGAGAATCCCTTGACTTGACAAGGATTCTTTTCCCACAGTTTTGTATGGGAGTATTGTTTAGGTATTTTTTTAGGATGAACCATTGTGCCGCTGTGAAAGCACAAACCTGGGATTCAGAAATCACAAGTCTAATCTCTGCTTAGCTAACAGCTGGGTGACGTGAACAGGTATCCTGTCCATTAGCGATTTTGGTTTTTCCAACTGTAAAAAGAGAGAAAGGATATCACCTCCTTTTCTTTTTTTTCCTGTTGCTATCCTTGAAAGGAGAAAAAATAAGTAAGGAATAGAAGGGTTTTCTTAATTCCTTTGCATTCAGGTGTGTCAGTGTATTTGCAGACTGACTGAAGGAATCTTCTTCTGAATTTGGAAGTCCTTCTATTTGCCCTTTTATTTGCCTCTAGTAGTATTTATGGACCTGACTTATTTCCCCCACTAGCCTACAATCTCCTTGATGAGGGCAGTAGGGGAGGAGAGAGAGTGAGAAAAGAAGGGGGACTCAGAATTCAGGAAGGGGTGACGGAATTGCAGATGGCACGAAAACACAGCTTAACCTTTGAGTTTGTAATATCTGACTACAAAATGTAAAACTGCCTTCACTGGTTGGAATATAGTGAAAGTCTGGTGAATGAACATTGCAGATGGCATGTGTTATCAATGTTTTAAATATTACAGATTAAACAATTTTTTTAATGACATGGAAAGATGTCTAGAGTACATTTAGTAAAAACATAGACCTAACAGCACTGTGTCTGTTAAAAATGTGTTCATATGTGCATGGAGAAAAAAGTCCTGCAGGAAATAAAAGAATATAAAAAGTGTTAAGTGATAGAAATATAGGTGAATTTAATTTTTAATTTTAATTTTCTGTTGATCAAGGCTTCCTAAGTTTTTCCCAATGAACATTTATTACTTGGTTAATAAGAAAGGAAGCAAACCAAAAAGACTTTTTGAAGTTGCCTTTACCTGAACACTTTTGGTAAGTTCCTGATGGATATTAGGTAGGTGAAAAGGCAGAGCTCATATTCTTTCATATTAGGGCAAATGATTTCATTGTTACTTTTTAAAAAATGTGAATTAAAATAATTATCAACTGGGGTGCCTGGGTGGTTCAGTCGATTAAGTGACCGACTCTAGGTTTCTGCTGAGGTCATCATGTTAGGATTGTGAGATTGAGCCCCAAGTAGGGCTGTGGTGTGCTTAGCTCTGAGTCTGCTTGAGATTCTCTGCCCCTCCCTCCCATGCCTGCTTTTGCGCGAGCGCGTGCTCTCTCTAGGATAAATAAATAAAATCTTAAAAAAAATAACTGTCAACCATAAGTAAATGCAGGGAATGAAAATCCTAGGAATTAGACTAGCCAAATGAAGACCAGCAGCAGGGTCCTGTCAGTATTAAAGTGGAATGATACTGAAGGAACAGCCCCAAGATCATGTCAAGCAAAGCAAAGTGATTATGTCATCATCAACAATTAAAAAGAGTTTTCTTAATGTTCTTTGTACTAATAGTTATGCAAATTAATATTGGGGTCATTTCTTTTTTGAAAATATGACCAATTGGTTTATATTCACAGATCGTTTCCTTAATTTAAAAAATGAATTCTGATAAACTATTATTGTCATCTATTAGTATTTATTAAGTACATACTCATACTGTGATTCTTCTTAGTCATTCTGCTTCTTTTTTAAATGTATCCCCTATGAGCATTGCTCTTTCCATAAATTATAGATCAGTTGCTTAGTTTCATTTGTCATTTTTGCTTAATTTTATTCAACTTCTCTACCATTTATTTGTGTCTTTGCTTCCACATTCCCCATCCCTCCCACCCCCTTTCAATGTCTTCTTTCCTCACTCTGTTTCTGTGACTTATCCTAGACACCCAGTATGTAAGATCCAATAATTAGGCCAATCTTTCACCAGCAGAGTAATCTGGAGCACTCAGATCTCCCCTTGTCTCAATTCCTATCCTATTTGCGATCACTATCACACTGTTTAGCACATAATTGTTCTCCTTGTTTCAGATGTTCTCATTTTGTCTCCACGTCTAAATTGAAAGGCTTTGAAGAATTTACAGTCCTCCTGCTTCTGTCAGAAGTGGAGGGAAACCTCTGTTTTATGAGTGAATCCTGTATGGCATATACCATGGCATCCTGGGTGTTTTGCATGTTTTATCATTAATGCCTGATAACTACTCTGTTAAGTGGGTATAAACATCCTCCTATGTCATGGGATGAGAGTGAACTTGAGAGAGGTTTACTTTGCTGAGGCCACACAGCTGGTTACAGCTGTCTGCCTCTGCATCTCTAAACATTTTGCATACCACCATATTGTCTGACGGATAACAAGTCACTTTATGTGATAGGTCACTTATAATTTTATTTAATTTTCTACTTTTCCATACTCTTGCTTTGTTTGACATAAGTGAGGGAAAATGTAATGATAGAAACATTAAATATAGTCAACTTTCGGTTATTTGCTTTTAAATAGCGTTCCCTCTTCCTACCAAATTTTTCTTTCCCTCTTCCATGATAATTTTTGACTCACCAAAACTACATTCAACCTAAAAGTGCCCAATTCATTAACTGTTCCTGTAGCCCAGGAACCATGTTAAAGACATGGACACATGGATAAGCTCTCTCTATTCCCTGCGTGTAAGAATGACCTTCTCTCTAGTTCATTTTGAGATTCCTTTCTGCCTCTAAATTAAAAATATTCTCCCAGCTGTGGAGGCATCAGGCTTCAGAGACAAAAGGCACTGAAGAGGAAGCAGTGATTCCAAACTTACTTCCCTGCAGTGCCTCTCGGATCTTCAGAAGCCTGTGGTAACCTGACCCCAGCAGGAGACAGCAGAACAGAGTATTTATGGAGAGAATGCTGAGTAGGAAAAGGCTCCCCTTCAACTGTGTTAGCTTAGCAGGAAGCTAGACAAGACAGCCTCGGAGCCCATCCCAAATTAACCAGCACATTCCCACACCTCTTCTGCCCTGCTGTGTTCCTCTTTTTCAGCGAGATAAATTGGGTTTCCTCTTCCCATTAATGCAATGTGAAGAACTGAAAGGGAGTAATTTAAAGCAAGCAACAAAGATACTAAAGGAAGCTGTCTGAATGCATCAATCCAGGCTATTCTGTCTCTTTGTTTTCACGAAGTTCTCCTTCGCTTCCCAGAATTCAGATGAAATTGAAGGAGCAAACAAATGGCTGCCAGTAATAGTCTGCGGTCACTTGCCTCTTGTCACAGATAGTCAAGACATGATAGAGCTAAGATTTAGTTCAGGGCTAGAGATTTTTACACACATATATTACTCTTTAAAATGGTTGTGTTTTCATCCTGATACTCTACTGGCAAGAGTTTCCAGGGGAACACATTTCTAGAAGACAACTTGGCAATTAATATCAAAAGCCTTAAATGACATACCCTTTGACCTAGCAATTATGCTATTAAGATCACTTTATCATTTGTCATCAGCATGACTTATACTACCAAAAAATTGGAAACAACCTGGTATGGACTGGATTGTGTTTGCCTCATATCCATATGTTGAAGCCTTAATCCCTAATGTGACATATAATGTGACATATTTGGAGTTAAGCCCATTAGGGAGGTAATTAGAATTAAAGTCATTAGAGTGGGACCCTAATCCAATATGAGTGGTGTCTTATTAGAAAAAGGGACAAAGAGGAAAGGCCATGTGAGGACACAGTCAGAAGGTGAGGATTCTGGCATCAAAGTGCCTTGGTTTGAGTCTTAGCTCTCTGAATTAGCTGTGTGGCTCTAGATAAGTTACTTAACCTCTCTGTGCCTCAGAGTCCTCATATGTGAAATGGGAATGATGCTACCTGCCTAATCAATCTTATTTTGGGAGTTAAACGTGTTAATATTTATAAAATTCTTATAACAGTACTGGTACATAACAAGACTGTATAGGCATTTATTAACTCTAAGAAGAATTAATACAGTGGCTGGTGTATAGTGTTTATCATCAAGAGCACCACACTGTCAACATATAGTCCAGGTGTTTTGTATATATTGGAAACAACTGTATATTTGTCAACTCTTTTCCTGCTGTATAACTAGTAAGAACGCCTTGATTTAGGAGCTTTTTTGAGAACCTCTTACATGAATTTTTTTTAAGATTTTATTTATTTAGTTGAGAGAGAGCGTGCATGAGAGAGAGAGAGCAGGAGCAGGGGGAGGGGCACAGGGAGAGGGAGAAGCATGCTCCCCTCTGAGCAGGGAGCCTGATGTGGGGCCCAATCCCAGGACCCTGGGATCATGACCTGAGCTGAAGGCAGATGCTTAACTGACTGACCCACCCAGGTGCTCTGAGAACCTCTTACTTTATAAAATTCTGTTTACTATAAATACAGGGACACTAGAAGAAGAAGATTCTCCCCAGTGCCCTTATTTAACTCCTTAATTACTCCTATTTCCTTCCCGCCTGCCTAATACTTACACGAGGTCATAGTTCTACCATATGTATGGGCCTCCTACCTTTCACAGTCGAAGGATGCCTGTGCCTGTGGAGGCCAGGGTGGAGCTCCTCTCCCCTTCTCAAGGTCTTGGCTCCTGCAGTTGTGTTCTTTTTCCTGAATCATCCATTTCTTCCTCTCAACTATACTACTCACATCAGCATACAATACTCTCTTACATCTCTTTTGACTTCAACATCTCCCTTAATCACTGCCTCATTTATATTCTGCCCTTCCCAGCAATACCTGTTGAGCTGTTTCTCAATGCTGCCTACACCTACTCATTACACACCTCCTTAACCAGCTCTAGAGGGGCATCCAATCCCATCACTCCCCTGGGACTGCATTTAAATTCCAGTGACCACTGAGATGCCAAATTCTAGTCATTTAGTCCTTTTCTTATCCTGACCTTTTTATATCTTGATGTCTCAGGTAAGGCTTTTGACCTCTCTGGTTAGATTCTCCAGTCCCTTATCGGTTTTCCCTTTGTGGTTTCTATTACTACACACTCGCTGATTGTTTCTCCTGTTTCCCTGGCTCCCTCTGTTCTTGTGGCTGGTCCCTTTTCTACTTCTCACCTCTAAATATTGGAGTTCAGGCTCCATCCCGGATCTCCTCCAGCTGTCTAGCTACATTCCCCCGGGGTCGTTTCACAAATTCTCATCTGGAGGATGACAACACCATTTCCGGTCCTACTTCCTGGAAGTCCAGATTCAGTCACCTATTTAACATCTCCACTAATGTGTTTACTAGTTTTTCGTATTTAACAGGGACAAAGTAGAACTCTTGACTTATGTGCCTGTCACACTGAGGACAAGCTCATCCTTCCCCAGTCTCTGTTGTAGTAAATGGCATTAATATGCTCTAAATTTCTTTTTTTTTTTTAAGATTTTTTATTTATTTATCTGAGAGAGAATGGGAGACAGAGAGCATGAGAGGGGGAGGATCAGAGGGAGAAGCAGACTCCCCAGCAAGCAGGGAGCCCGACATGGGACTCGATCCCGGGACTCCAGGATCACGACCTGAGCCGAAGGCAGTCGCTTAACCAACTGAGCCACCCAGGTGCCCTGCTCTAAATTTCTAAAGCCAGTTTATGGAGCTGCTTTTGGGTTCTTTCTTTCTCTGACACCACGCATGCAATCTATTGACATTTGTATAATTTTACCTCCAAACATTCCCTAAACTGGCTTACTTTTCCATCTCTATTTCTTCCTAGTTGAAGTCACCAGCTTCCTACTGGAACCACCTTGCTAACCCACTAGTGGGATTGCCTGCCTCTCTCCCCTCCTCACAGAAAGCAGAGCAATCTTTTTAAACATAAACCAGATCACAGTTTTCACTTTAGAGCCATTGAATAAAGACAGCCTCCTTGTCAAAGTTTATATAGTCCTACAAATTGACCTCACACACCTCTTAATTGTCAAATTCTACTAGTCTTTTACTCATGTGCTCCCCTTTCTGTTTCTTAAACACGCTCTTGGAATGCTCTTCTCTCTTAATTTAAGGAGGGGTTAAAAATATATGCTGGATGAATGCCCTAGACTAGGGTTCACAGAAGCGTTTCCCCATGTGACTGTATGGTCTATCTTTAATCATTAATTTCATTGGTATACCATCTCACCCAGGCGGCCCCGAATAACATTTTATTTTATTTTATTTTATTTTTTTTTAAAGATTTTATTTATTTATTTGAGAGAGAGAGAATGAGATAGAGCACGAGAGGGGGGAGGGTCAGAGGGAGAAGCAGACTCCCCGCCAAGCAGGGACCCCGATGCGGGACTCAATCCAGGGACTCCAGGATCATGACCTGAGCCGAAGGCAGTCGCCCAACCAACTGAGCCACCCAGGCGCCCCCGGAATAACATTTTAATAGGTAAATTTGTCCTTAGAAGTTAAGTAACACATGATATAGCTTATGCATGAGTTTAAAAAAAAAAACATGGCTTAGATTTTGAAAAGAAAAACAAGTTAATCACTATTAGTATTTGATACATTCCAGAAAAGAAAAAGTAAAAGCAGATCCTGCAGGTTATGGGTTGATAAGTATATATAAACTTTTGCATTAATTGATATATATATAAATCAAATATATTTATGTCAAAATCACATCTGTTTTATCAAAAATCATGAGAATGCTTTTCAGAATGGTATGGATGGATACTAAGCCTCACAGTAAGTGCATTATCATCCCAGGATTTTAAAAAATTGCTACCAGCATAAACTAATATATGTTGAATTCTTACTACTTGGTAGACGCTTTGCTAAGTGTCCACATGCCTTATTTCATTTCATTATGTTGCCCTGGGAGGTAGATATTATAGATATTATTATTATTATTATTACTCATGTCAGAAAAAAGGAAACTGGGCCTAGAGAGTATATAACTAGATTACAGAACTGGGCCCAGGTTAAGTGGCAAGGGCTGGATTCATACCATGGGTATGTTGTCATATCTGACAACAGAGCCACTGGGGTACTATACCTGACTTGGCTGATTTCAGTAGTTCTCTTGTCTTGTGAAAGCTATAATTTTTCAAAGGTCATCTTCAGATTTTTATGAAGATCTAAGAACAAGTTTAATCTTGTAGGTAGAGAGAGTAAGATGTCTCCCTACTGCCACATCACAGTCTCTGCTCTGCTTTCAAAATCAGGAACTAAGGCAATGACTTCATTTATGAAGACTTTCCCTACGCTGAATAGTCCACTCCACTAGAGAAGAGATTTGTATATAATCGGTATTCTTCGTCCCAGTGGCTACTTCTGTCCCTTATCCCTTAGGTTCTTCATTTTTGGTAGTAATATTTTCTATTAATGGAATGTGTCTTACCTGGGTGTAATCACTTTACACAGCATATAAGCCAACCTTGACCCAGCACTGTGCCCCCTCTTTCCTTCATGCCTCCAAGTACCGATAAATAAATTAGCTTTGTCATGATCAGCAGTTGTAATTCACAGAAACTCTCTTCTTTTTCTCTATAAAAACCAGTTTCCTTAATCAAAAAGAATAAATTAGAGCATTTATGTCAAATTCCGCCAGTCTCTTCCTCATGTTCATTGAACATAGCATAAATTAGGGATGAGACTAAGTATTTACTGAGTACCTACTATAAATGGACAGTCTCTAGCACAGTTTGCTGAACACATGAAGCACTGTCATTATTCTTTCTTGTCTTCCTTGTTCTGCTTCCCTACCCTGTGCATTTCTGGTGTTTTGTTCACTGTTGCTCACCTGTGTCAATAGATGGCAAAATCTAGAAGTAGCAGCCGTCACAGGGGAAGGGTAGAGCACTCATTGTTTATGTTGACAAGTCCTATTGCCGGACAAATGTGTGCAGCCCTGGGCTTCTTTGGAGACTTTAGATGACAGCAGGTGCCTGTCCACCCTCCTTGTCTCCTCTCTGTTGTTCTCCCTTTACCTGTCCCCAGCCTCCATTCAGGGGCGAAGAGTTCCCACAAGCAACTACCTTAAAGAGATTTATTAGGTCTTGTTTGCAAAGCTTTTTCAAATCCTCAAACAAAAAGAAAAATAAATACAACATAACATGTTGGACAAGTTTTTTTGTTTCATGTTTTATAACCATGGGAACTTTTCATGAACAGAGCCTTTCTGAGTAGCTCAGAAAGTAAAGTGTGCAGTAATTCTAAAGCTAAGTGGTTAGAATGTTCTAATCTCTGCACGTACCAGGGTAAGGGGTGAGGGCAAGAGTCTCCCTGTTGTTTTTTATTGACCTTTACTGACAAATGATTTTTCCTGTGAAGACAACACAAATGCAAATTGTCTTTGATAGAATTCTTCTATAACATGCTTTAAAAAGTAATTCTTTCAAAGCATTGTACTTCCATTTAATTCACTCTAGTTGAAATATTAGTAATCACAGTGACTGTTCCTTTTTAAAAAACATTTAAATATTCATAATGGACCCTTCCCTTTGCAGTGATACACTTACCTGTTTATGATACTTTCATATGGACATTTGTAGGTAACCTGTGTTCTTCTTTGTTAAAGTAGTATATAGTATATACACATACGTAGATTCATTAAATGAGCTAAGTTCTCATTGTAGATTAGAATTAGAATAGGTTCAATACACTGATACTGGGGTATCAGTCATGCTCAGATCCGCCAGCCATTAAACGCTCATGGACTAGTCGTAAAAAGAAAAGTTACTCAGGCTTGGTTAATTTCAAACAATTAGCAAAAACAGATTACAGAGGCACTGGGAAGAATCATGTTTATTGTCAGGTTAAACCTTACCGGGAACATCCATGTATGAGTATAACTGCTGGCATTGCTACTGTGTCTTAACGTCCTCCTTTTCCTCTCATTGTCACACTTTGCCTAGGTGCAGGGGATCTCTCCCTTTTTATGGCTCCTAAATCTATGTTTTCAAGAAAAGATTTTATATTACCAATTATTTCTTTGACTTATCAACTTGAATGTCCATGGACCTGCCCCTTATATCCCAAATTTCATGTCAATACCTAACCAGTTATTCAAGCCAGATTCCCTAGTGTCATCCATGGTACCTCTCCTTCATCCCTCCAATCAGTCATTCTGAAATCATGTTGATTCTCCCTCCACAGCATCTTTATACATCCTTGTCTTTTTCTTTGTCATCACTGCCAGTACCTGAGTTTAGACCATCATCATCTTTTGTCTGGACTATTTTCAATAAACTTTAAGTAACTTCTAGCATTTGGCTTCTCCAAAGCTGCTCCAGAGCTCCTGGGTTTATCTAATGAGCTCATTCTTGATCACATTATTCTGGTCCTTTCAAGCATCCAGAGTCCTTGCTTGCCTGTGGAGTAAAGCTCCAACTCTGTAGTCTTAAAGTCTGGACCCAGTTTATAAGTCTTATATTGAAATTTTCCCAGCTGCTCCTTACCTGTACCTCCCACCCCAACACACACGAATGCAAGCTATCTTCTACTTATAATGGACTAATTGCTAAACCTCACACAATTCTGTTTTTTGTCTGCATGCTGCTTATCCTGCTTGGTGATAGAATATAATGTCTAAAAGCCCAGGCTTCCAAGTCATACAGACATGAAATAGTCTGCAAGTTTTGTCAATAACTAGCTGTGAGGCCTGGCTACGTGATTTTACCTTTCTGGGACTCCGTTTCTTAACCTGAACAATGGGAATGTAAAACAAGTTTAATTTATTGGATAGTTGTGAAGGTGTAAGTGCTCAGCACAGTACCTTACTCATGGTAAATCTTTGATAGCTCTTGCTTGTATTACCCAGAATGCACCTATGAACTGCCAGCCATCCTTAAAGTTAGAGCTAAGTTGTAACCTTTCCTATGTAGCTTCCCTTGACCTAGACTTCTCCCAGTTCTGCCCCTATGAAGTCATTATTAATCATCCTTTTATTTAAGTTCCCAGAGCATTTTGTAATCCTTCTATGATAGCATGTGTCTCAATCTATTATTTATGAGTCTGTTTCCCCCACTGGAACATGAGTACTCGTGGGCAGGGGCAATGGCTTGTTCATTTCGTATCCTGGGACCTAGCACAGATCCTGGCATATATTTGGCAGTCAGTAATTGTTCAAACTGAATTTGTTAGATATTTTAAATGCCTTATTTCCCTCCTTGTTAACACTATGTGGAGGAGGTTGTGCTAAAATTGAAAGGAGAAGCCAGTGATGGCATTTTTTAATCCCTTATTTTATGAAATTTAATTAAGTTGGAACCATCAACATGATACCCAGTGTCCAAAAACCAGACTTAGTAACAAGAAAGGAATCTTAAAAGGAAGCATTTGGCGTCTTTAGTTCTAAGATTGCAGGGCTTGTTGGCACAGCGAGGTCAGCATTGTTGCATCATTGTGTCAGGACGACTACGTGAATTCATTAGTCACTTGCACAGTATGATTTGGGCTTTCACTCTAGTCATCAGGCAGATGTTCAAACACCAGAGAATGGCTACAGTGTTCCAGACACAAAAAGCAAGTGCCTAGTGCAACCCTTAGCTAGTATAAGAAACATCTTCAACAAAAAATACATTTGGCTGAGCACACAGGGACAGTGTGTTATACCAGATTTACCAATAATATTTACTAAGGAGTAGGTGAGCTTTTTTTTCTCCCCACCAGAGAGATGGCACATAAAGGAAAGTGTAAGGGGTGCTTGGTAGGACTGGATTTTTTAATGCTTGCTCCAGGACATTGTCTTTTTTTTTTTTTTCCTTTAACTGAGAGAGTTTACATTTATGAAGTAAACTGGATTTCCAGCTTCTCTTGGAAGATCAGACCTGGCAATATTGGGTGGCTGTTTTTTCAAAGAACAATTCTTGGTGGAAGCTAAGAAGCAGTTGGATGGATAGCATAAGGAAAGATGTCATTGTACCAGTTCCCATTAATCAATATTTGGTTCCTTTCACCCATTTTTGCCTCCTAACTCAACTCTGTAGGGCAGACATTCATATTTGTGATCCCTTCCTTCAGTCTCAGTTCCTAATTCGGTAGAATTGGTATATCAGCAACTAGCTTGTGGGATTTTTTTAAAGATTTTATTTATTAGAGAGAGAACACAAGCAGTGGGGAGAGGCAGAGGGAGAAGGAGAAGCAGACTGCCCGCTGAGTAGGGAGTGTGACGTGAGGCTCTATCCCAGGACCCTGAGATCATGACCTGAGCCAAAGTCAGATGCTTAACCGATGGAGCCACCCAAGCGCCCCTAGCTTGAGGGATTTTTGTAAAGATTACATAATGTAATTTTTGTGAAGTACCTCATCAAGTTCCTGATGTTATAGTAAATGGTTGCTGATTATTTCTTCAGTTCACTTTCAAAACTTGTATTTATTGAGCTCCTACTATGTGGCAGCTCCTGGGCTAGGCATGGAGATACAGTGGTGAGGAATACAGGCATGGTCCCTGCCTGCAGAATGTTTATAGCTTAGCATCCGAGGAAATGTCAGTTATTATTCTCCTGGCCATGTGGCTTTTGTTTGTGTTATAGAACACAGAAGGAGAAGAAGTCATTGGGTTATTTTGAGAATCCCTGCACTGGGTTGAAAAAGCAAAAGCAACACTCAGGCCTTATAAAAAGGCATTTCCCTTTTTGAACTAAACATTCCCCAGTAGCTCTTTATTCTCACCTGCCCCACAAAGCTACCCGCCCTCCCCCCATCCAAAACCCCCTAACGCAGCATATGACCTTCTTATCCACTCTGTTGCTCATGCGAAAAAGCTAAGAATATTTTGATTCCTCTCTATCCTCTCCTCTCTACCCCACCATGTTTCATCCTTTAACAGATTCAGTCAGCTCTTCTTGCAAAGCATGCCCTAGATCTGTTTACCTCCCTACCTCTGTACTGCTACCAATCAGTCTGGTCCGAGCTATCATCAGCTCTCCAGTGGATGATGCACAGGCTCTCAAGAGCTCTCCCTGCTTCCACTAGACCAAACTTTCTGTAAAGGGCTAGATAGTAAATTGATTTTAGGTGTTGTGGGCCATACAGTCTTTGTTACAACCACTGAGTTCTGCGCTTGTACACAAAAGCAAGCATAAACAATACTTAAGCCACTGGGCCTGGCTCTGCCCCAGACAAACTTGATTCACCAAAACAGGCTGGAGGCTCCATTTGGCCTATGGGCCATTGTTTGTAGTTGGACTCACTTACCTTAAACTCCTGCTGTGTTTTCTCAAAGCAGAATACCTCCTCAATGCTCCTGATCAAGTTCTGCCTGGCTCTTTGGATCTGTGCCCCTTTTGACCCCAGCCATACCATCCTTGTTTTTGATTTTCAGACACACAGAGCTGCTTCCTTCCCCAGAGCCTTGGTACTGGTTGTCCTGGATTTTCCTCCCCCCATCTTAGTGGATTGCAGTTCAGACTCACTCCACATGACAGCTTAAAGTCATTCATTACTCTGTTTTATGATCTTTTAAGCACTTTCTGTCATCGGTAAATGCCTTATTTATTCATTTGGTTAATTTCATATGGTAGTCTGTATTTACATACTCGTTTGTAAGCTGGTGGCAGACTAGGGCTGTATGTATCCCCAGAGCCTTGTCCAGTACCAGACACAGAGAAGGCCTCAAAAGGTATTTTTTGGAAGAATGAATGAATGAATGAATGAATGAATGACTGCTCTCAATCAGTATAAACCACAGCACCTCTTTAAGCCTGCAGTTCTCGAAGGTCAGCAGAGCCTCATCAGTCTCTGCAGACCCTGGCTTTATTCTGCCCTCTTTGACCGAAAATTACCAAGTGTGGCTAGCCTAAAAAGACAGAATTGTAAAATTTCTTCCAACCAGAAAGAATTTAAATTTCAGAAGGACAAAGGGTAAAATCTATGTAACAAAGAGCCTGTATCAGCTAAGTTTATGCTGATTTCTGCTGTGTGACTGGTCTTTGTTTCCCTGTGGAACTTTGCCTGTGCTTCATGTCTGGAGGGAGGTACTTAGGGAAGAGATTCCTAATAAAGAGATACTTTATAAAACAAGTGTTATGTGTGGGGTGTTAATATTTTTTTCTTTTTGTCTGAAGTGTGAAAGCTAGAAGATCCAAACTACAGCTCCCCAATGGACTCCTTGACTTGAAAGAGACACAAAAGTCCTTTATCCAGTAAGCCATCTTGCCTCATCATTGGAAAAATATAACCATTATTTTTATAGGAGGACAGGAAACCGTTTAATACAAATATTAGTATATGAGTCTGCTTGTGCTATCATAATGGAATACTACAGACTGGGTAGCTTCACAACAGAAAATTCACTTTCTCCCAATTCTGGAGGCCCTAGATCAAGGTGCCAGCAAAGTTGGTCCCTGGTGAGACCTTTCTTACCGATTTATAAAAGGCGGTCTCTCACTTTGTCCCACATGTTTTTTCCCCTGTTATATGGAGAAAGACCTCTGGTGTCTTCCTTTTCATGTAAGGACACCAGTCCTATCAGATTAAGGTCCCATCCTTTTGACTTCATTTAACCTTCATTACCTCTTTAAAGGCCCTATCTCCAAATACAGTCACATTGCGGGTTAGGACTTTAACATATGAATTTTGGGAAAACACAGTTCAGTCCATAACAGTCAGGAATCTTTAAAACTGTAATTTCATGTAATACAGACTTCCTTGTTGCTTAAAGGAATATATCTGTGTCTATATTTGTATTTGTTGGCAATATGAGTGATATCTTCCTTGGGAAATCTGTGCTTACTCTTTTTTTCTTATTGGCTCTAACACTTTTCAGCCAGTCTCAGTCTTGCAACTCTTAGTAAATTAGAGATCGGAATTTACAAATAAATGGGTACTACAGTGAAATTCACTCTTTCAGTGAGACTAGAGAACAAAGGGAAACCCTCACCGTGGGGCCTTCATGACACATCTTAACGACACAAAGGTATCCTCTGAAGACTGTGTCCCTTGGGTTAAGAATGAAGCTGTTTACCACCAAATGGCCTGCTTTCCTACCATTTCTCACATGCTTGGCCCTTTCAGGGCACCTTTTCTTGGAGAGTTATTTATTTTCTCTTCTTACACCTTCACTCAAGTTTATTTCATAATATTTGTGATCTTTCTTCAGGAAGATTTTAGATCTGAGCAAGAGCAATTTGCTTGAGTGATCAAGGAGCTATTCTTTATTTATTTGACTTTTAAAACAATTTTTAGTTATCGTACGAACCTTGCTGAGTGCTTACTGTGTATGAGTCACCATGCTAAGTAGCTTTCATGAATATTTTCATTTAATCATATCAAAAACCCTAAGAAGGAGGTATTATTCTTCTGTTCAAAGATAAGGAAACTGAGGTTCGGAATGGATAGGTAAAACAAGCAAAAATATCATAAGCTTGGGTCTTGATTCCAGCTCAATCCAATTTCGAGGCGGAGCCTTTCAACTAATGTGAAAGTTGTCTGTCATTCATTAGTCATTCTTAGAGGAACTGGATTCAAGCCCTTTGTCATTATAATTTAGAGTGTCAGCATATATGCAAAATATTTTCTATGCAACATTTGATTCTTTATGATCCGAGTTCCAACATGAAGGTCAATTCAGCCCAAGATTTCTTAGGCTTCTGCTGCTTGGAAGATACTGTTCTGCAGGTAATGTGAATGGGACAGGGTCTAGCTTTTCAGGTGATTGACAGGTTGGCAGTGGTGTCAGGTGTGAGCACAACTAACCAAGTGCCCAGTGACAGAGAAAACAGTTTCTGCCAAGAGAACTGGAAGGACAGAGAAGGAAAGGAATAATGCAGCTAAAAGTAAGGCAGAGTATCATTTCAATAAGAGTCTAAGTTTGAGTCCTAGCTCTGTCACTTATAAGCTGTGTGACTGAACACGTTTCTCTAAAGCAGTTTCCTCCTCTGTAAAACTTGGATAAAGATGGTTTCCAGTGAAGTCAGCTGTGAAAGTTAATGAGCTAATGCATGAAGCGTTGAGTACTGGTGCCTGACACATACTCCATAGTGAGAATTCAGTAAATGTCAGCAAACGTGGTTGTTGTTATTGTTTAACTTCCACTCAGGAAAACCACTAGATTGAAACCAAAGACAGCTAGTCTGCCTGCCTTGCAGAAAAGACCAAGGTTTACCGTTGATAGATTTGTGTGTGTACGTTCTGGATCTGTCACCTGTTATCTGTGTTACTTGGGACATGTTTTCAGCATGAGTGAACCTCAGTTTCTTTATCTCTTAAATGGGAATAATGACAACATCTACCTCATAGCATATTGTGAGGTATAATAATAGCAGGCTCAGATATTTATACTGTAATTACAGTGTGCTAGGAATTGTTCCAAGGGCTTTCTATGTGTCATTTCACATAATCTCTATAATAACTTTATTAGTATTAGCTCTATTATAACTCTCTCCTTTTTATACATGGCACCGCTGTATACACAGAAAGTAAAGAAATTCCCAAATTCATCAGCAAACAATCTGTAGAGCCAAGATTTGAACCCTGGCATTCTGTACTCTTTCACACTGTTACACTTTTCTCATTTGTTACTTAAGTCTATGAAACGTTTAGTAGAGTGCCTAGCACAGTGAAAACAATCAGTAAATGTTTCCAGGTTTTGTTATAAATAATAACGTTTGGGAAAATGGCTCCTCCCAGGAGGTAGCATATATAAGATACATTTTGAAGAATATATGTCAGCAAGTAAACAGTTAAACCCAGGCTTTGAGATTTTTGCATTTAGACATTCTAGACAGGGTAAATAGCTCATGCAAAGATATAAAGGCAGGGCGTATATGGAGAATAGCGAGAGCTCAATTTGGTTGGAACAAAGGATGAGGGAAGAGTCTGGGACAATAAGCCTGAAAAAGATCATCTGGAGTTGAACTTTGGAGCAGTTTAAATAAAACCAAGTGATCTGATAAGGGGAAGTCACTTCTGATTTTGAGTAGAAAGAGACAAAGTCAGGCAATAACTCCATGGCCCTTTGAAGATGGATTGCAGGAAGCAGAAGCAGGAAGAGAGAAGACAAGGGGAAGTCTCCCGAATTAGTCCACAGGACATATGATAGGGTAGACCAAGTGGCCATGAGACCGCATCAGAACAAAAGTCAGCCTCTGTCTGTTTATTTACATCATTGGTAATGACTAGTTTTTATTGCTAGCATCCTCATGTTTTCAGGCCAGCTGTGTTCATTGTTGCAATTTTTGTTTTTCAACTTGTTTAATTTGCCCGTATAACAGAACCTGTTGGTGGCTAGATAGAAGTGATATTTGAAGTAATTTCTCTGACAGTGATGTTTATATATGTCGTGATTCTCGGCCTTTATCCCCAGCCGGGAAATGGGGCGCATTTCATTTTTCTGCGCTTGGTTACACAGCCTTCTCTGGTTGCACCATGGCACCACTGAAATTGATAAGGACCTTGTTTTTTAAAAGAACTCGGAATGACTCTACTGGGTACAGAAATGCCAGCTCTATGGCATGTGGGCAAGGAGGAGGGCATTTGTACTTACCTGGAGTCTTTTTCATGTCCTTGGAATCCTAACGCTGCCTCATTGTTAATGAACATTGAACATGTAAGACAGCTTTTTCTGCATGGAGGGTTGGTCCTGGGAAAAGCTATTATGAGAAAAATTCAATCTTCTGCCTTAAAGCACTAATTTATGGGCCCTGGCCCATTCAGTGACTTTATTTTTTTATTAGCAGAATAATTGGCTTATAAATGTTTAAAGACATAGAAATCACAAAATAAGCTATGCTGAAGCAAACCAGTAGACTACTGAGTTACCCATTATAAAGTCAAATATGTGAATAGCAGTAATGCCTCAAATGTATGTAAGTGAGAATTTCTGAGTAATATCATTTTACAAAAATAAAAAGTGCATATCTTTATACTAGTGAATGAGTGAATAAAGATGCATGTACAAAAATACAGTTGTATAATTGGTTGATATTTTGGCAGATAATTCTGCAATAATGGGACTAGCTAATTTTTCATGAATACATGTTTCAGGCTCCATGACAAATGCTTTGCATATACATTTATAAATTATATATTTTCATTTCATGCATTTATTGTTTTCTATATGTTATATTTACATATATTTATATGTAAATAAATAGTTCTTAAAGCATAAGAACATCTAAAGTCTCGGATGAGCAGTTGGCTTCATAAAATGATTCTTCTGACAGATCCGAGGTCTATTTCTGATGAATTCTGTTGCTATTTTTAATCCACAGGTACAACTTAGGTCATCAGGGTTTTCTAGGGAGAATTAGATGAGAAAATACCTCTATCAGACACATCTGAATGAAAGGCCATTAAGCAGTGTTTGAAGTTTGCTGAAGCCCTGCTATGTTAGGATAGCTTGGATGCTCCAAAGAATCCTGAGAAAGTGTATCTATTTCCTGTGGCTGAGTCTGATAAATGCAAACATCTACTTCTTTCTAACCACATATTTATTTTGGATTTTCTCAACTTGGATTGTATACCCTCAGAAGTTCAAAATCTGATATCACTTCCCCAGAATTCAGCTCTCTGGAAACCTCATCTATCTTTAACACAACTAATAATCAGAAACATTAATAACTGTAAATGCCTATCTGTATTACTGTAAGGACATGTCATCTATCTCTATTATACTATATGACATATTAATACTTACCTAAATTGTGTGCACAGTTTTACGGATGATGAATCTGAAGCTCAGAGAGCTTCTGAATAGGCAAAAGAACAAAAATAAATTCACAAAAGTTCAGGAACTAAAGTTAATGTCCTGTATTTGGAATTCATAATAACATTACTCCAGAACTGTGTTTTTTATTTTTGTTTTTAAACTCAGCCATCAAAGTTGGTTCTTTAGTCTTTAAGCTCTCAGGCGAAAAACAAAGGGACAGGTCAGAGGAAAGTCTATTATTTGCAGGTTCAATAGCAGATGTGAGAAATACAATTGTTAACAGTAAAGGGGAGAGTACAAAAGGCCATAAAAATCAGACATGAGAGCTGAAACCTCTATGTCAGTCTGTAGTGATGAAGGAAGGATGGACATTCTTATCCTCTTGGGTGGACTCTAAGGCCACAGCAAAGACAGTCAATCACTAGTCATTACAGAGGTGATGCAGAGACCGCAAGCCAAAACTGCTACTCTTGGTAATTTCTGCTTAATAAAGCAAAGAATAGTCAATCAAGCAGAATGTAACAAATGCAAAAGTTTGGGGATCTAAAAGAAGAGATCTTGAGTGGTCCAAGTCATTTCAAGACAGTTTTAGTCTTCATTTTCCTGCACTGGCAAACATTTTTGCTAATGTGCTATTCTCAGGTCATTGGTGTTTATTAGTATACATCCAAGTTTCACCCCTCAAGGTTTATCTGTGTTTTCCCAACAGACCTGTTGTTTGGGGGGTGCCCAATAGGCCTCTAATAGGTGCTGAAGGCAGATCTCGTTTCCAATGAGAGTCTCCCATTTAAACTTTGATATTATGTCCAAGTAAGGATCTATGTACAGTCAGAATAATACCTTGACAGGATGGAAATACATCCATCATAAATTCTAAAAGTTTTGTCCCATTGCAAAACCTTAAGATCTTTAGTGAACAGTGATTCATTTTATAAAATAAATACTGCAATTATTTTTGTAAGCAGCAGTTAGTTTGCTTTGCATCTTTTGCTTTGAAACGGTATTTATGGTTTAATAGGTTTAAAGTATATAATAAATTTTGGACAACTGTTTTGGACTTTTATTCATTTTTTAATACAACTGGCCTTTAAGAGTTTATTTATAAATGTCATAGAATGTTTCTTCAGTGAGTGTTTAAGAATCTGAGCATGTTCTTAATAATGTCATACCAAGGGTCAAGGTGGAAACTGGTGGCTCCTTATCATAGGCATAGTGTCCCCTGTCATCACAAAATATGACATGACAGGCTGGGGATGACTTGGTTTGCTTTGCCAAGAGTAATGGGGAAAAAATTTCATTAGCCATCCTGAGTCTTCTTGATATTTCCAGCTACCCTTTGGAGATGGGACAACTCTCTGTGTTGGCTCATTTGTTTGTCTTTTTTCTTTGAGAAACAAGTGAGGCAGCTAGCTAGGAAGGAAGGAGGAAGGGAAAAAGAGAGAGAGAAAGAGGGAAACAGCTGGGTGCTGCAGGGAAGGGATATTGAATTCAGGCTTTGATTAACCTTGGAAAAAGCCTCATCAGTGGAGCATGACTTTCAGTTCTGTTTTTCAACACTGAGCCTTTTGGAGAAGAACATTACTACGTGGTTAAGCACTTCAGGGGTCTTCTGGTAGCTCTAGAGAGTTCACAAGGAAATGAGAGCCAACTAGAATGTAATATCCTAGACCAAAAGCAAGAGAAGGTAAACCAATCCCCTAGACAGATTCCCTGCATCCATTAGGTTCTATGGAATATTCTCAAATAAAAACTGAATAGCACTAGACTTTCCAATCAGGTAGTTCATGCATGGGTTATTTTCTAGGATAATGGAGAGACAATAAGAATAATGTACTAATTTGGGTTTCTGTCTTGCCCAACTTCAACTTCATCTTATTCGTGAACAGACAGAGATTTTTAAAATATCTGGGCTGTTAGCTTCCTTTGAGATCAGAGTCTAATGTTTGCATTTTATCATGAGGAATGCACAGATTCCAAGTAGAAGAGAGCATTTCTCCTCCATATACACACCCACTCAAGTACTGTTATTCAAGTACCATTAGTAATTTTTGTGCCTTTAACAGGTTAAACAGCCTTCTACATAAAAGCTATTTCAAATTGAATGGATAGGGGCGCCTGGGTGGCTCAGTCGTTGGGTGTCTGCCTTCGGCTCGGGTCGTGGTCCCGGGGTTCTGGGATCGAGCCCCGTGTCGGGCTCCCCTGCTCCGCGGGAAGCCTGCTTCTCCCTCTCCCACTCCCCCTGCTTGTGTTCCCTCTCTCGCTGTGTCTCTCTGTCAAATAAATAAAATCTTTAAAAAAAATTGAATGGATAACATAAAGTTTATTTAGACAATGCAAGTGAGTGATGAAGAATGCTAGCTCGGGTCAAATCAGATAGCCTTGTCTCCTAACCTTTCATACCTCATACAAGCTGTGTGATACAGAGCAGTCACCTAACCTCTCTGAGAATGTTTCCTTATCCATAGAAAAAGAGGATCAATGAGTGCTTCCTTCATAGTATTGGTATAAGGATTCATATGATGATAATCTAAAGAGTTAACATAGCAACTCATTTATTTATCACAGTAAGAACTCAATAAGGTCGATTATGCTTACAATTATTATCTGAAAAGTTTCTCACAGAGAGAGGATTGGGATAGTGTATGGAATTCTAGAGGGAGAGTCAAAATTCAGTTCCATTTCAGGTTTTCAGTGCTGTAAGCCAACCAGCCTTGTAATATACCTACTATATGCCAAGCATTGTGCTAGACATTTTTCTAAGCCATTAATATTTATGTTTCCACAATTAATTTGCTCCAAACATAAAAATAGTGTAGGGATGATAATTCAAAAAGTTAAGATGTGAACACCTGGGAGAGAGGATAACAGAGTTAAGCACAGGACATCATTTCTTGAAGGACTGACGAACTGAACAAATGTGAGACTGTGTATAGTTGCACTCATTCACTTATGCAATAGACATTTATTGAGCACCAGCAACACACGTTCTTCCCCATGCTGCATAAATAAACCCCCATCTCTCCCTCCCTCACCCTGCTTTACTTTTTCTACTTAGCACTTATCACCACTGCATACACAGTTTTGTTTTGTAACTATGTGTCTGCCCTCACAAGACTGAAAATTCCATGCAAGCACTGCTTCACTTGTTTCCTGGCACATAGTAAATATGCAATAAATACTTCTTTTTTGTTTCTTATTGGAGTGTAGCTGACATATAATAGTATATTAGTTTCTGGTCTACAACATAATGATTCAACATTTATATACATTACTGGGTGATCACCACAATAAGTCTAGCTACCATCTATCTCCATACACAGTTGTTAGAATGTTATTGACAGCATTCCCTATGCTGTACATTATATCCCCATTATTTATTTATTTTATAACTGGAAGTTTGTACCTTTTAATCCCTCTCATCTATTTCATCCATCCTCCTGCCTCTCTCCGCTCTGGCAGTCACTAGATTGTTCTCTGTATCTATGAGTCTGTTTCTGTTTTATTTTGTTTGTTCATCTGTTTTGTTTTTCAGATTCCACATGTAAGTGAAATCATATGGTGTTTGTCTTTCTCTGTCTGACTTATTTTACTTAGCATTTTATTTAGCTTTACTTATTTTACTTCCATCCCATTTGGTGGCAAATGGTATGATCTCATTCTTTTTTATGACTGAGTAATATTCCATTGCACATATATATATACCATATCTTTTTTATCCATTCATCTATTGATGGGACACTTAGGTTTCTAACATATCTTGGCTATTGTACATAATGCTGCAGTGAACACAGGGCTACAGTAAATCTTTTCAAATTAATGTTTTCATTTTCTTTGAATAAACACTCAGAAGTGGAATTGGTGGACTGTACGGTAGTTCTATTTTTAATTTTTTGATGAAACTCCACACTGTTTCCCATAGTGGTTGCACCAGTTTTCATTCCCACCAACAGTAATTGCAGATTCCCCTTTCTCTACTTCCTTTCCAATACTTGCTATTTCTTATTTTTTTGATAATACTCATTTTGACACATGTGAGGTGAGATAGCTCATTGTAGTTTTGATTTGCATTTCCCTGGTGATTAGTATTGAGGAGCCTTTTTGCATGTCTGTTGGGCCATCTGTATATCTTCTTTGGAGAAATGTCTATTCAAGTCCTCTGCCCATTTTTTTAATTGGATTGTTTGTGGTGTTTTTTTTTTTTTTTAATTGAGTTGTATGAGTTCTTTATGTATTTTGGATATTAACCCCTTATCAGATATATCATTTGCAAATATTTTCTCCCATTTGGTCTGTTGCCTTTTCATGTCTTTGATGGTTTCCTTCACTGCAAAGCTCTTTAGTTTGCTGTAGTCCTATTTGTTTATTTTTGCTTTTGTTGTCCTTGTCTGAAGAGGCAGATCCAAAAAAATACATATATATATTGCTGAGACTGATGTCAAAGATTTTACTGCCTTTGTTTTCTTCTAGGAGTTTTATGGTTTCCATTTCACATTTAAGCCTTTAATCCATTTTGAGTTTGTGTGTGTGGTATAAGATAGTGGTCCAGTTTCATTCTTTTGCCATGTGGCTGTCCAATTTTTCCCAACACCATTTATTGAGGAGACTGTCGTTTTCCCTTTGTATATTCATGCCTCATTTGTCATAGATTAATTGACCATAGATGTGTGGGCTTATTTCTGGGCTCTCTGTTCTGTACCATTGATATGTGCTGTTTTTGTGCCAGGACCATACTGTTTTGATTACTACAGCTTTGTGGTGTATTTGAAATCAAAGAGTGTGATACCTCCAGCTTTGTTCTTTTTCTCTCCAAATTGCTTTGGCTATGTGGGGTCTTTTGTGATTCCATATAAGTTTTGGCATTTTAATAAATATTCCTTGAATAAGTGAAGGAATGAATGAATGAAAATAAGCTTGCTCCTTGCCACAGAAGAGCTCAAGAATGAATTGACTTAAGAAGAGGGCAGGATCGGGGCGCCTGAGTGGCTCAGTTGGTTAAGCGACTGCCTTTGGCTCAGGTCATGATCCTGGAGTCCCTGGATCGAGTCCCGCATCAGGCTCCCTGCTCGGCAGGGAGTCTGCTTCTCCCTCTGACCCTCCCGACCCTCCCTCCTCTCATGCTCTCACTCTGTCTCTCTCTCTCAAATAAATTAAAAAAAAAGAAGAGGGCAGGATCTCAGACGGCATGATCCTGGGAGGCCAGGGTTGAGAGGGAGCTGCTCTGCATCTTGGTTGCATCAAATAAACAAGCATCAGGGTATAATATGCACATTTAAGCCAGTAGGTCAGTATTTGCTAGCCCTCTTTTTGTGACAGCTCAGGGTGTCTTTATTTATCTTAATAAACATGCTGTAATCCCACTAAAGGTCCACAAAAAAATTACCAAAAAATACAATACAGTAATGTACATATATATGATCCACATGGCTTGTGGGGAAGAGACAAGGTTACAGATGATGCTATATTAAAGTAACAATATACTGTTTGGCAGTATGGTTTGATAATGGCAAAGCTGTTGTCTTTTAATGTTGTGTGTGTGTGTGTGTGTGTATGCACATGTGTGTTCAAATAAAATCTTGATCTGAACCTTCTCTTGGTCAACATTAATACTGTTGTCACCTTGATTGTTAAGGTTAGGTGATACGGAACAGCAAATGGAATTTATCTTGAGTGCTATAACTTTTCAGCAGTTTTGCTGATGCCCATACTCACATTTCATTCAAGCTCAGGTATTAATTGTACTATTAATTCTAAACTAGTAGTGTTAGTTCAGTACTTAATTATAGCTCACAAGCTTTCCCTGAAGCTAGAAAGAGAACACTTTCTTGTGTATTGTGGAAGAAAAATTATTTTTCTTTACGTTAAAATCTTAAAGGAATTTCCTCATCTCTATCAGTTTTCTTTATAAGTATTTTCTTTCACCAAATAACAAATATGTTACCAAATTTTATGCATAATTACAAAATAAAGCAAAGATTTCTTAATTTTCTGGTGGATTAATTAAGGAGGTGTGCAAACTTCCTTGCTTCTAGGAAAAAGTGTATACTTATATTTATGCCTTTGACTTTCTTATATATTAAACAAGTTATATGGGTTCATTTTAGAAAACGTAGAAAGTAAGGTAATAAAATTCCAGGGAAGAGATACGTAATAAATGCCACCCACAATTCTGTTGTCTAAGACAGCATTTTTGACATTCACATTCAAAAGCTTGAAAAAGTGTATTTTTTGAAAATTATGTCTCTAAGTTTTTTGCCCTGTAGTTATCATCAGAATTATTTAAAATATACTCTGTGCAAATGTTTTTAATTTACATTTGGAGAAGTACTGAAATCATTTTAGTATTTAGGTAAGGTAAAAAAATTTTCATGTAGTGATATCCCTACATCTAATTTAGCTCAACATGTTTGTATTTTAGTTAATTGGGTTTTGTTTTTTGTTTTGTTTTTGCAGCAGGATTTATCTGTAATGTACTTCCAGGCCTGAATGGACAGGGCACTGTATACTGATCAACACCAACCTAAGAAGTGCGGCCCATATGAAGAGTTAGCTGTGTAGGATATAGTAAGGTGTTGCAGCAAAGCACCTCCTTGGGCCTTCCAGCTCTAGTGATTTATGATTATATTACACTGCTTCCCACATAAAAGGAACCCACAGCTCATTTTGGAGACAGTGTTCTTCACCAACCCTAAAGGTGAGGTTTGCTCTTTGAGAGGGATTGCAGTAATGATAATGACACACTCCCCTCCCTCCAAGCCATCATTTATTATAGAGCACATACATAGTGCCAATCACTGTTCTAAGTTCTGGTAGTAGAGGCAGAACCTGATACTGGAGCTTTAGCTTTAGCCTGTTTATTATGCTAGAGGTTCCTGGAAGATGAGAGAAGAACCTGCAAGACAACAATTTCAGGATTTTTGTGAGCATCCCATATTGCTTCTAAGATGTCCAGATGTTTTCGCAAATGCAGGCATGCCGAGCATCAGTGGAGAAAGACCTGGCATTGCAGAGAAGGTTTATTGAGACAACTACTAGGTTCCAGCATGGGAAAAGCTCAAAATCAACCGGCAGAAAAAAGAAATCTCATGAAACTGGCTTATTCCTTAGAAACAAGTGTGTGATGAGACCTGCTTATTATCTGCCATGGTTGCTAGCTCCCTAACCCCTATCTGCCCCCAGCAATGTCCACTCAGGCTTCAGGGTGCACTGACAATAAAAGTGTATTTTTTATGTGTGTAATGCCAATCAGTCCTTAATTTTTTTCTTTATATCTGAGAGATTAATGTGTTTCTTGCATTCTGAATCTATAATTAAGCATCAGGTCTTAGTGCTATGTACATTCACACTCTACATATTATTTACCTTACATAACATTGCGCTGACTGTGTGTATGAGCACACCTTCTCCATGGTGGCATCTTGAGTGAGGCTCATGAAAAACAACCATGTAATTGTATGGCTAAGAGTCTAGTGTGCAATAAATAAGGTTTCCCAGTGTATTAAAAGATTTAAAAAATTAAAAAATTTATACCTATAATCAATTGTACTTTGAACAAGGATAGCTCGTAGAACATAATCAAAACACTTTAATTTTTTATTTCTTTAAAATTTGCCTAGTGGACATAGTCTTTCTATGACCCTGGACAGCAAATGGTTTTTCTGGTCAGTTTCAGTTGATAGAAAGTCCTATAATCTTTTAAAATCACAGAAAATCTCATTTTAGGAATTAGGCTGTCTAGTCCCAGAGGATGATCAAGACTCTGAAGTTGATTTAATGTTGGCTTTTCTCCCACCCACAATGAAGCCTAGCCTTTGCAGACACAGAGAGAGAGAGAGAGAGAGAGAGAGAGAGTGTGTGTGTGTGTGTGTGTGTGTAGGGGTGTTCCTGTCTTTTTCTCACCCACGACCTCCTCTGTGGTTGGAGCTTTGGAAAATGGAAGGGCAAAGGAGGATATAGAAATTGATTTCACTTGAACTGATACTGTTTCAAAATGGTTTCATGCTCTCTTCTCTTATGGACTGTTTCTCTTTTTTCCACAAGAGAAGAGAGTTCAAAGCTGACGCTTGCCTTGTAGACATTTTTGAGTTTTCTTCAGAGGCTGTTCTGTGGCCCCTGGAACTGTACTCTCATGAACCACCCCGTCACTCCACTACTGGTTGTCTGGGAGGACCGTCCATATGGACCCTCACAGTTGGAGTCCCATTGCTCCTTCCAGATGGTGCTCCTGGGTATAAGTAAAAACAACCTGTGGCCAACTTTTCCTCTCATGTGACTTAAACTTGAATGTAAACTCACATGTTCTTTGATCTGCTGTTAGAGGGAAAGCTGTTACAGAAGGAACTCTCTCCCCTGTTCCAGAAAAGCAGCTCACCAGGCTTTGCTTCCCTCCAAATTTCTTTGGTGGGAGTCAGACTCAAGTCCATTGCCTCAAGAGTTCTGGGAGACTGATACCAAGCTTTCCCAGTGGTTATGTTAAAGCCCCTGATGAGCTTCAATGGAGAGGAAAGGCACTCCTTCATGCCTTCTCCTTGGGGAGGGTTAAGGAACAGGTGTGACATACCATCCTCTGAAGCCTGTTTTCCAAAATCAGCTAAACAAAAGCCCCCTTTTCTCCACCTTCAGACATTTTATATCCTACCTCTTGTTTTAACATCGTTGGGTGAAGACCTAAGGGTCATAAAACTGGTTCTCAGGACACACACTGAACACTTATATTTTGATCTGAAATTTCTCTTTGGTTTGTAGCATCTCTTCTATCTTTGGCCTTAGTGAAAAGATTAACATTAACATTCTTCTACTTACGATCATCTCATGATCTCATTCAATCCTAGTAACAGTCATGGAAGGTAGCTAACATTCTTTTTCTGATGTGAAGATTAAAACTTAGAAAAGTAACTAGCTCAGGGTCACACATCTGGTAAGTGGCAGAGCCAGGATCTGATCCAAAGTCTTTCTTACTCCAATACCCAAGCTCTTAGTCATCAACTTCATATTTATTAACACACTTAACCGTTATTAACCTAACAGTTCTAACACTTCTATAAAGGAAATTCAAAACTAGCCCTCAGTACTAAGGAATTGCCTGAACTATACATTGAATTTCCATACCTTGAATTTTCTTATAAAATGCACAGCTTAAATTTAACTTGTCTTCAAGGCATTGCTGCTTAAACCCATTATATTAACGTTTTTGGGAGGAAAAAGTATGCTTATATGTATGTGCTCAATAAGACACTTGTATTAACTGAGACATGTAAGTCACTCACATTAATTAATCAAGAATTCTGGCTCCCTTTAATGAGAATGTTATTTTCCAATAGAAGAATGAACATGTTTTATGAGCAGAATCTTAAAATCAATCAGCGGCTGTTGGAAACAATTCCTGTATAATATTTTAAATAGCAAAATCTGAAAGTCTGTCACAGCTTGAATGCATTCTTGGTCACAACACACACCCCTTACAAAAGTAAGAGAATTGTGGGAATATCCTCCTCAGTGTAACATTTCCCACCTTTGAGGACCTCAATTCTAAATTTGTATCATTACCATCTCAGTTAAGGGAAATTAAATTCTCAGTGCTATTTGTTAGTGAATTCTTTCTTCTTAATTTCTCCCTGTCTCTAGAAAAAAGAACTTGAATGTCTTGGTCTAAAAATGACAAAACAAAAAGTTACATCCTTCTTTATTTATAGTTCTGATTTATAACACTGCAAGAGCAGAGTTACAGCAAGGCTAGAACAGGGCACACAAAAAAATTTAGTGATAATCATATGCTTCAGCTCCATAATTAATTTCATTAGGAGATGTTTTGACAGTAAAGTGGGAAGTATTTTCATTCTGAAAGATCAGGCAATACTTAAACATAAGAAATTAAAATTAAATACAGAAACCAAAGTTTCCATTACAATAAATATTTCTAGAAATATTCTGGCTTTTTTTCTCTAAATTTATGTCCTTTAGTGCAGATTACTGGGCCTGATATCAGATAGATAGTCAGCTAATACCTTACCTAAAAAGACAAAGGCTCATCCCTGTAGTAAGAGAGATAAGTGAACCCTTAGACAGTCTTAAAAATCAGTTCTCTCATGCAATAATAGTGACTAGGAACACCACAAATCTCTCCCTATCAGGTGCAGTGTCTCCTAGTAAACTTCTCTCTTCCCTTGGGAACTCACTTGGGAAATAGTAATACTCAATATTGAGTATGTGTGAAGTATTGACCTTAAATTTCCTAAATTGCTACCAATTACCTGAGTATTTCCAGTATTTTAACATTGAAACAATATAAGATTCACATAAAATATATGTGAAAGATACCGATAAATACTCAACATCAGAAATCTTTAAAATCCAGGGTTTTGATAAATGAACTCTAAAATACCCCTTTGTAGCTAATATTTTATAAAAGAAGTAGATTAATCTTCCTAGAATGTTCTTGGCAATGACTGAAATAAAATTTACTTTTAATTAATCAGGAAATTAAATGAACTAGAAAACCCAACTCTTTCTTCTCAGATTATTTTATTTTTTTATTATTTTTAATTTGAGTATAGTTGACACACAATGTTACATGAGTTTCAACTTAGTGATTTGACAAGTTTGTACATTATTCTGTGTTCACCAGAAGTATAGCTGCTATCTGTCCCATTACATCTATATTACATTATCATTGACTCTATTCCTTATGCTCAGCTTTTTATCCCCATGACTTACTCATTGTATAACTGGAGTGCTGTATTTCCCTTCCCCTTCTCCCATTTTGCCCAAACTCCATGGCCTCCCCTCTGGCAACCACCAGTTTGTTCTCTGTATTTATAGTTCTGATTCTGCTTTTTGTTTATTTTCTTTTTTAGATCCCATTTATGAGTGGAGATACAGATATATGCTACATCTTCCTTATCCGTTCGTCTATTGATGGATAATTAGGTTGCTTGCATGTTGTGGCTATTGTAAATAATGCTGCAGTAAACATGGGGGGCCCATATATCTTTTCGAGTTAGTGTTTTCATTTTCCCTGGGTATATACCCAATAGTGGAATTATTGGATCATATGGTATTTCTATTTTTAATTTTTTGGGAAACCACCATACTATTTTCCACAGTGGAGGTGTTTTCCACATTCTCATTAACAGTGCACAAGGGTTCCTTTTTTTCCACATCCTCACCAATATTTGTTGTTTCCTGTCTTCTTGATTTTAGCCAATCTGACAGGTTTGAGGTGATACCTCGTTGTGGTTTTGATTTGCATTTACCTGATGATTAGTGATGTTAAGCATCTTCATGTGTCTGTTGATAATCTGTATGTCTTCTTTGGAAAAATGTCTATTCAGGTCTTCTGCCCATTTTTTAATTGGATTGTTTGGGTTTTTTTCAGTGTTGAGTTGTATAATTTCTTTATGTATTTTGGATATTAACCCATTATCAGATATATCATTTACAGATATCTTCTCCCATTCAGTGGGTTACCTTTGGCTTTTTTTTGGTTTGGTTTTCTTCACTGAGCAAAAGCTTTTTATTTTGATGTATTCTGAATAGTTCATTTTTGCTTTTGTTTCTCTTGCCTTAGGAGACATAACGAGAAAAATGTTGCTATGGCTGATGTCAGAGAAATTACTGCCTGTGTTCTTTTCTAGGATTTTTATGCTTTCAGGTCTCACATTTCAGGTCTTTTATCCATTTTGAGTTGATTTTTGTGTCTGGTGTTAGAAAGCAGTCGAGTTTCATTCTTTTACATGTAGCTGTCCAGTTTTCCCTGCACCATTTATTAAAAACACTGTCTTTTCCCTATTGTATATTCTTGCCTCTTTTGTCACGAATTAATTGACCATATAAATGTGCGTTTATTTCTGGGGTCTCTGTTCTGATCCATTGATCTGTGTGTCTTGAGAATTGTAGGTGAGAAACAGTTTACTATATTCCTTTCTTAAGCCAAGTTACAGAATGAGTGATGGGAAAGGACCTTTGTTTATAGGAATTGCCTTGTTTAATCTGCCCGGAGGCTCAGAGAGGAGAATGACTTACCCAGAGTGTAGTAAATTGGACTCCAAACTGAGACCAGAACTATCACCTCCCGACTTCTAAACCAGTGCTCATTCTAGCCCACTGTGCTGATTTCATTATTTCATGGAAGCGGTACTTAACTGATTTACTAATAGCAACGTTTGCTAGAAAGTACAACAGCTAAAAACATTTAGTACCATGACTAATAAACAGTTTCGAGATGGCCAAAGATTGACTAAGGCTAATCATTAGGAGGAAATATGAGAATTCAGTTGGTGGAAACATTTGGAAGATGATGCCTATAATAATAACATGCAACATTTGAAGTGGGCTTTATAATTTGAAAATCACTTTCATATTCTGAAAGTTGTTGATTTGAGTTTTGCACCAGGCACTTTTTTTCAGACAAGGGAACTAAGATAGTTAAAGTAATTTGGTCGAGGTGACATGGTTGACAGAGGCAGGACTCAAACTGAGGTCTGGCAGGAGAGAAACACATTGAAACAGGGACACCTGAATAGCAAGGATCTTTCTGGGTGCTGACCCTGGCATATGCAGATCCACAAGAATCTATTTTCAGGGGATTTCCACTCTTACCCTCTGCATAGAACCTTGCAAAACTGGTAGAAAATCTGCCTGGAAGGAGGGAGTCAGCTCTCTCTCATAGCAGAACGTTTCCTTCTCATATGAGACGTCTGCAAGAGCCCTCAGGGTGCCCCCTTACACCTCCTCCCTTTACACAGAGAATAAATCATGCTCTGTGTTCACACTCATTATATACAGAAAGCAGTTTATTAGCAGTTTGTTATGATCTGCATGTAGTTTGTAAATCTTGCCCCCAAATCAATTTCTGTTGTTCTTCTTGGAAAGCAATCTGTTTTGTCAATAACCTTACCTACAAAGATGCTGAAACAGCAGCGGCAAATGCAAGGATGGAAAGTTCTATCACGAATAAGCAGGAAAACAAAGGACGTCGGGGGCAACATGAAAAATACCAGCACAAAAACGTAATAATTAGAAAAGCCAAAAATGAGGTAGTGCAGTAACAGCACAACTATAAAAACACACCTTCTCCTTTGTTCCTTTACCGAACTTTGCAAACATAGAGCCTGGCTTGGGCTGACACTGCCCATTTCAGGTTTTCTATGTCTGAACTGCTCTCACAACTAAAGTGAATGATGTTATCATGAATGAAGTTTTTTTTTTTTTTTTCCTTTTTATACACATGCATTCACTAAACATCTCTTGGTGACAACTACCTGTCGACCATCGTGCTCATCAATGGGGATAAAATGATTGATACTATCTCTCCCCTTAAGAACCTCAGAGTTTAATGGATTAAAAATATCCTCACCTAGACCATGATTTAATTATGAGTAATGGTTTTGTACAGGTAATCTCTGTCAATTTTAGATTCTATAAGCATCATAAATATTTTAATTTTAGATATTTCCTTGTGGGTGCTGGGAAGACAGAAGAATTTTAATATAACACTGTAAGATCATATGGCAGGATGGTGGTGGGCATTCAGAACTTCCTACTGTGAAAAAGAAGTATCATAGCATGAGGTAAGAGCAAATTCAAAGGTCAGACAGATCTGGGCTAAAATCCTGATCTCATGAAAAAGTACCAATTATATGACACTGGGAAAGCTGTTAAATCTCTGTAAGCCTATTTCCTGAATCAAACAATAGACCTTACAGTACTTAACTGCATCAGGTTTGTAAGAATTAGTGACATGATGCAGGTAAGAACTGCAGCACCTGAAAAGTGTTCCATGTACATTTGTTATTATTGTAGTAGTATCCCTCATTATTATCTGAAGGATCACAATAAGCCCTCTGTTTTTTCCAGTATCCACTATCAAGGCAGATGGGGAGAAATTGCCATGTTTAAATTCCAGCACACTCCACTTCTTACAAGAGATGGAGCCATCTCTTTTTTCTGTTTTGATAATAGCAGCTGTGAATAGAACACTGGAGGCCCCCCAAACACATGGCAAAAGAGAAGAACATTAAGAAATATTTCAGAAAGGTGGGGGGAAGGCCCCCCCAACAGCAGCAATTCCAAATGAAGCTACTAATCTTTTTTATAGTTATGTTGGGTGTTATTGGAAATACATGGAGTCACATGACCTGCTTTCTTAGATGCCATTTAATCAAATCTTTATATAGAGTCAATTATGGGCTGAGAATAATTCACTAAACACGGACTGGAAACCTGTGATGGTAGGAATTCGGAGATGTAAATGAGGAGTCTATATTAACCATCTTTCTTAGAACAGCTATTCAGGGACAGAGGAAGAGATCACCACCCCTGCAGAATAAAATTTCACTTGCAAAGCTCGGCAATATTTAGTTTTAAAAGCCCATGTGTTACGTGTTACAAGATTTTCTGTAGTGATGCTTTGTATGCACAATGCACTGATCCTAATTGAAATGCTGAGTAGTTTGTTTCTCCAAGGTTCCAATTCTTGATACATCTTCTGCATATCAAATACCCAGAACAATGCTGCGGCCCTGGCAGATGTGCAAATAAATGTGCTCTGTCGCATTTCTGCCGCGCTGCTGCCGAGAACAGCTCATTTCAAAATCATCCTCAGCCCCAGATGGCTTGAAACAAAATAGTTTTGAAATCTAGGTGACCTATTTTTCCAAACTATTGTTGCGATTATCTTGGAGGAAACTAATCTAGATAAAAGGAAGAGGTGAGCATTGCTATGTTCTGTGGGACTCTGAACCAAGGCTTTTTCCTGGTAAACATAGCCATGAATTTAAGAGGCAGTGCAGAACCTTTGCAGCATTCAGCCCATGATTGGAGGAGCTGTTGCTTTCACTCCCGTGGAAACCTCATCCAGAATCCCTCCAACGAGGCCCCCTTTGTTGTCAGGTTTCAGAAGTAGGAGACTATGTGTAATTGTCCAGCCCTGGATACTTGGAGAGCACTGGGACTAGTGACCCTAGGAGAGCAGGTTTTTTTTTTTTTTTTTTAAGATTTTTTTAAATTTATTTATTTGAGAGAGAGAGAGAGAGTACATGAGAGGGGGGAGGATTAGAGGGAGAAGCAGGCTCCCCGCTGAGCAGGGAGCCCGATGTGGGACTCGATCCAGGGACTCCAGGATCATGACCTGAGCCGAAGGCAGTCGCCCAACCAACTGAGCCACCCAGGCGCCCGGATAGCAGGTTTAATCAGGTCTGTCCTGAGCAAAATGGAATCTTACCATTGCTCTGCTCAGAAGCCTAGGTTGCCTTACACCCCCCAAGGATCTCTTTCAGCTTAATGATTTCTTTTCCTAAAAATTCTAAGCAGGGTCTTTTATTGTCATACTAGATCTTCATTGTCCTCATTGACCTCTCCTGCCTAGTCCATTCAAAGTGGAACTTCTTTTTTTTTTTTTTTAAGATTTTATTTATTTGACAGAGAGAGACACAGCGAGAGAGGGAACACAAGCAGGGGGAGTGGGAGAGGGAGAAGCAGGCTTCCCGCCGAGCAGGGAGCCCGATGCGGGGCTCAATCCCAGGACTCCGGGATCATGACCTGAGCCGAAGGCAGATGCTTAACGACTGAGCCACCCAGGCACCCCCATTCAAAGTGGAACTAAATGATTCTTGTTTCTCTGTCGCGTGGCCTCTGTACATCTGGCCTGGGACATTACCCTCATTCCCTGGTCACTGACTTTATTCCAGTCTAACAAACTTGCCACAATTCTTTTAGCCCCTCTGTCCACTTGCGTTCTTGATGAACCTAAAATGGACTGAAATCACTCAGTTAAAAAAAAACAAAACCAATATGAGTTTATGGGTAGGAAATCATCCAGTGTATGGTTCTGCCGAGACCATTTATTGAGCATTTTCTATGTGCCAGACACAGTGCCAAACACAATACCAAGCCCTTACATACATTATTTTTATTTAATTTTTGCAACTGTATTTTCAGGTTATTATTATTCCTGTTTCACAGATGGGATAGTGAGGCTTAGAGAACATATACAACTTCTGCAGTCTTGCAGATAATGAAATGGCCAAGCCCATTTCAAGCCAGGCACAGCTGACCTTGAAGTCTGCTTCCCTAACCACCACACTCCATTGCTTCCTCTTTAAAGACAAAATCTTGCATTTGCTCTGCTGGGAAAGGTTTTCAGGGAATAAATATTTCACAGAACAAAACTTTTTATTTGACATCATCTAACCTTGCCTTAGCCTTTTGAAATTATAACACTTTAGAGATATCAGGCTTGGCAATTTTTCTGTCCTTCATTTTCCCCACTCTACCTAGTTTTTATTGATGATGCTGGAGCATCTTCATCCAGTTGCCAGAGTGCTGGCTCAAGTGGCTTCATTTTATTCTCTTGAAAGCGAGTAGGTGAATTAGGCAAGGATGGAATTAAGACTTTATAGATGGGAAAACCAACATGGAGGGGTTAAATGTGTTGGACAGGGTCCTGCATCTGTGCCTAAAATTGATGTTGGCCAATTCTTAATTCAGGGACATCCTGACTTATTATGTGGGAGTGCAATATCTATCTATCTGTTATCTATCCATCCATCCATCTGGACAGTGATTAAAAAGGAAAAGAAAACTACTGATCCAACTCTTTTAAAAATCAGTTCAAAGTGCCCCAACTTGGGAAGACTTATTACAGAAGGGTGAGTATGGGAAGATCTTCCCCTTGTATCACCATCCCATATAATGGACCTGAGTTTGAGTTTGGGCTGAGCCCCTTACTATCCTGGTTATCTCAAGGGATTTAGTAAATCACTCTGAACCTCAATTTCTTCTCATTACATTAAAATGATAATAGTTCTTATCTGATAGAGTTTTTAAATTCAAAGCCTATAAAGCACTTAGTCCAATGCTTGGCACACAATAAGTGCATGATACATTGATGTTTTTGTTTTTCTTTCTTTTTTTTTTGTTATTGTTATTGAAGAGCAAGAAATAAAAACATATTGCTGTAGAACACTTTGTCTCATTATATGAAGCTGCAGGTGTGATAACAAGTAAGAGGAAGGTGACATAAATAATGGTGTTAGAAAATGTATGTTTGGCATGTTTACCTGAGCCTACATTTATAAGCATGTGCCACATTAGCTGGTAAAAGAAAACTGCCTTGTGTTGTAAGTTCTCTAGAATAAAAAACTGAGTTAAGGTCAGGTGTCATGTATCCTCAGGACATATTTCAGTGCTTGGTAATAGTGAGGGTTCAAAAAAAGGGTAGAATTATGCATAAAGGAATAGTTTATTCAATTAACTTCTCATTTGTTTTTGTAACCCTATTATCTTGCAGTGTGCCTGCCACAAAATAAGTCCTCAATTAGGTATCTGGTGAAGTGAATTGTTCTTCTTTATAACAAATAGCATTTTCTAGACATTGAATTGCATTTGATTAAAACTCCTTTGGAGGTGTGAAAAGGCCTTGCCACAGGTAGTGGGAAATTATAAGATCATTTTACCACAGTATCTCCCAGATACGTTATGTATCTCTTTTTTCAGGTTTTGGTCCATTTGTTGTATTTTTTTAAAGAGTTACTGTGTTTGGGATTATTATCCCCAGGCTACTATGAAGAGACAATTATGTAGTGACAGCTAATAGATACAACAGAATGAATACTTTTTAAGCCAGGTGCTGTTCTTTCCTGTAATGTGTAATGATGTAATGATGGCTTGTACAGACTGCATAATGAATGAGACATAGGCAGAGCTATAATTACTAAAAATAACTGTCAAAAGGCATAGAAGAGTAAGAGAGAATCATCTTGTGAATATTAAGGAGGGATATTAACTTTTTACTATATTTGGATCAGTGATTACCTGTTTTTAAAAATTGTCTGTGACCGAACACCCAGCAGTGAGAGAAGAGTTCTTTTTTTGAAAACAGTGGTCACACCTCATCCCATGGCATTGCCCACAATTAATGTTAATAACCCAAATGGGGCACTGTAATAGAATGTCCCACCTAGAATGTACAAAGTCGTTGTATTAAACTCTTCCCCTACCCCGTTTGAATAATAATTAATTTAATCGCACAAACGTTTCTTATTCTACACGGTCTCCATATTTTAGTTAACATATGTGGGAGGCTTGTGAATTTGTTGACTTTAATTAATTTCATTCTCTAAAGATGAAATCGTCTCTCATAGTGTCGAAATAGAACTCTCTTGTTTTCTAAAAGATTTATGTAAGCCAGAGAGTGGGTATTAAATCACTGTATCTTATGCTAGTTTATAAAATGTTTAGCTAGCATACTAAATACCATGTAAATCAACGTGTTTACAAAATACACATATATCTGGGTTTTGTTGTGTCTGATTACGTGGGACATATGATAGTGCTTTTCTCTAGGTTTAGTATTAAATTGAGAGTAACAAGGCCTAAAAGGCCAAGTAGCTTAGAAAGTCCAACCTTACTGAAATGCAAAAGTTATGGATTAAATTGCAAAATTTCCGCTATTAAATAAAATGGAATTCCCACTATTTCCTTTATATTCAATACCATACTAATAATTTGTGGCTGCATTTTTCAAACTGCAAAATGTAATTAATGACACACTGTTTTTCCTGTTCCAGAAGTGCTTTGCTCCTGCTGTGTAACTGTAAGCATCATGAAAGTCGAGTGTCTCTCCTGCAGTACAACATGAAAGGGGCTGCAGGCGGAGAGAAAGAGGATGGGAATGAAAAGGAACCGTAGCGATTTTCTACCTTTAATTTTTTAAAAGCAGACGATTCTTTGAGAACATTAGGTATTGCGGTATCAAGAGAACAGCAAATTAGTTTTCTTTTATCTGTCAGAACACCAAGCTTGACATCTTTAACATCAGATGAGTTAGTTTCTTCATTTTGCTGTCAAAAACTGACCTCTGGGCCCCGGAGCTGAAATATGTAATGCAAAGAAGAGTTTGGGAATAAAGAGGAACAATAGCTTTATTGCTTGGTGGGGCCAAGGAAGCTGCAGCAGGCTCAGGCTTTCAAAACCTGCAAGTCTCCCCGCTCCCCCTGGAAGGGGCTGGGGGGCTTTGGAGGGAAGTACAGGATTCAGCCGGTTTTGACAGGAATTGTGTATGTGCTGTCAGCTGGGCTGTTCTGTGTTTGGGGTGGTACGTGTTCCTGGAACAAAAGGCTAAGAAGTGGGGAGGGGAGGTTTGCAGAAGAGAGGAGAAAGGATACTTAGTTTAAAATTGAGCTTGGGGCCCCCTGTGTGGCTCAGTCGTTAAGCGTCTGCCTTCAGCTCAGGTCATGGTCCCAGGTTCCTGGGATGGAGCCCCGCATCAGGCTCCCGCCTGGGGGGTGGGAGCCTGCTTCTCCCTCTCCCACTCCCCTGCTTGTGTTCCCTCTCTCGCTGTCTCTCTCTCTGTCAAATAAATAAATAAAAAATCTTTAAAAAAAACAATAAAAAATAAATAAAATCAAGCTTGGCTGAAGCATTAGTGCAGGTCATTTTGATTCTTGTTCAACTTTATGCTTTTAAGAGGTTTCAGTTGCACTTCTGATGTAAACCAAATATTGTCACCATCCTTCCATGAGCAACATTGCCCCACGTTATCCTTTCGTTGGCTGTACTTCGCTGGGGCTGGTCTTGTACTTTAAAAGTCTCAGGTCAAATACCCTTTATTCTATAGGAAAAAAAGAAATAAGAAATTTCAGTTTATGATATTCTGGAGGCTGCTGGTGCGAATTCTCAAAGATTTAGGAATTTGGGGAAATCATGAAGAGGAATTTTCAGGAAACAGCCACTCCTTACACAAGGAACCTCCCATGTGCAATGCATAATCAAAAACAAAGAAAAAATTAAAGGGATAGAGCTGGGAGAGAGAAGTGAAGTGAAGAGTAAGGAAGGGTAGGGAAAGGAAGAAGGGAATAACTAAAAAGAGCAAGGACACAGACCTGAAATCTGTGATAGCAATTTATAACAGCATCCCTGAAAAAGTGCACAGGTATTTATAAAACCGCAAGGGTGAGAATTGCAACCAGAAGCAAAATACTTAGATTAGTCATTTGCAGCAAAGTTGGGTAGAGAGTGCAAAGAGCAATGAGTTGATCTTTAAAATGTTACGGATGTGGAGGACCCTTTAGAAATCATTCAGTTCACTGGTTTTAAAATGTTGTACCTTCAAGTACTTTCTGTATTGTAAACTTTATGAATACCCAGGATAACGAGGACTAATACCTGTTGACAGGTAGTATAGTGTTCTATAATTGATCTTTTTATTTTTATTTTATTATGTTATGTTAATCACCATATATTACATCATTAATTTTGATGTAGTGTTCCATGATTCATTGTTTGCGTATAACACCCAGTGCTCCATTCAATACATGCCCTCTTTAATACCCATCACCAGGCTAACCCATCCCCCCACCCCCCTCCCCTCTAGAACCCTCAGTTTGTTTCTCAGAGTCCATAGTCTCTCATGGTGATCTTAAATGCTTGTTTCTAAGGTTAAACCTTCCTAAGAGGTCCTAGCCCTGGGAAAAATAAGGAAGGTAACACCCATTCTCTCCTACACCCAAGTATGGAAGAAATAGGATTGAAAAACAATAATGTCATTAGATGGCTTGAAGGGGCCATCTTTTTTTTTTTTTTAAGGATTTTATTTTTTTAAGTAATTTCTATACCCAGCATGGGGCTTGAACTCATGGCCCCGAGATCAAGAGTTGCAATCTCCACCGACTGAGCCAGTCAGGCACCCTTTGAAATGGCCATCTTTTACTCAGAGAGGAGAGTTTAAAAAAACAAAAAACTCCCACTATGATTATGGATTTTTCCACTTTAATTTATAATTTGATCAACTTGCTTTATGTTCTTTGAGGCTATGTTAGTAGATACATACACATTTAGAATTTTTATATCTTTCTGGGGAAATTGAATTTTATCATTATGAATTTAATCTATTTATTCCTGTAAAATTTATTTTTGTTATTAATGCAGCCAACACTTTTTTCAATTATGTTTTTATGTTTATACAATATATAACATAAATATGCATTTATACTTTTTAACTATTTTATGTCTTTGTACTATAGATAGAGCTCTTTAAAGAACATGTAATTTTGGATTTTTTGCTTGTTTTTTCCCAGTGTGCCAATTTTATCTTTTAACTGACGTATTTAATTTAAGTTAATGTAATTTGATGAAATATAATGTAATTACTGATATTTGAATTTATATCTACTACTTCATTATATATTTTCTGTTTGCCCCAAGAGTTCTATATTAGTTTATTTTCTTCTCCTTCCTTAATTTCTTTTGGATTAATGGGAATTTTTATTATTATTATTTTTAAAGATTTATTTATTGGGCACCTGGGTGGCTCAGTAGGTTAAGCATCTGCCTACAGCTCAGGTCATGATCTTAGGTCCTGGGATCAAGTCCCACATTGGGCTCCCTGCTCAGCAGGGAGTCTGCTTCTCCCTCCACCCCCCCACTCATGCTCTCTCACATTCTCTCAAATAAATAAATAAAATCTTCAAAAAAATTTAAAAATAGATTTATTTATTTATTTTAGGGAGAGAAAGAGCACGAGTGGGGAGAGGGGAGAGGGGCAGGATGAGAGGTAGACCAGCAGACTCCCCACCAAGTCAGGGGGACCCCAATGTGGAGCTCCATCCCAGGACCCTGAGGTCATGACCTCACCCAAACTCAAGAGTTGGATTCAACTGACTGAGCTACCCAGGCACCCCAATACGAAATTTTTAAAATAATTTAATTTCTTCTCTCTGTTAACTTAGCAGTTACAAACTATTCTTTTAGTGCTAACCTAGTCATTGTAACATAGTCTTGGGTTATCAAAACCTGACTTTAATCCATCTATCTTCCTCCTACTCCTTAAAACCATATTTACCCCTTTGGAATTCTAGAACTATGTGCTATTATTTTTGTGAATAATTATATGAAAAAATTTTTGGTCCATTCATTGTATTTTTTTTTTTAAAGAGTTACTGTGTTTGGGATTATTATCCCTAGACTACTATGAAAAGACAAACTAGTAGTGACAGCTAATAGATATAACAGAATAGGGACTTTTTAAGCCATGTGTTGTTTTTTCCTATAATGTGTAATGATGGCTCACACAGACTACATAAATATTCCCAAGAAATATTCAAATTTTAAAGTAGTCTGTGTTCATTTAGATTTGCCCAGATTTTTATCACTTTCCTGTTCCTTATTTCTCCCTTGTATCATTTTCCTTCTGCTTGAAATACATTCTTCAGAATTGTCTTTAACATCCATCTGAAATGTCTTTATTTTACCTTCATTCTTAAAGGATATTTTCAGTAGATACAGGATTCTTATTTGACATTTACTTTCTTTTGACAGACTGAAAGTATCATTCCACTGTCTTCTGCTCCTCATGTCTCTGTTGAGAAGTCAGCCATCAGTATAACTGCTGTTCTTCTGCAGGCTGCCCATCTATTCTGGTCTGACAGCTCTTAAGATTTTTCTCTTTATCTTTGATTCTTACTGGTACTTATTGGACTTCTTGAGTCTATGGATTGGTATGCTTTGTCAATTCCGGGAAAAATTTAGCAATTATCTCTTTAAACACTGCCTCTGCCCCATTCTGTCTCTTGGATCCTTCTGTGGCTCCACTGAATATAGACCAGACTTCAATGCAGAATCCTTGATGTCTTCTCCTGCATCTTGCCTCATTTTCCATCTCTTGATCTCTCCATGGTTGACCTGTCTTTCATTCACTGATTCTTCTATTGCACCTAGACTGCCAGTAAGCTCATCTATTGATTTCTTAATTTTGGTTGCTATTCCTTCTCAGTTCTATAATTTCTCTTCTGTGTCACTCTTTATATTTTAAGGTTGCCTTTCAAAACTTTCAAGCTAAATTTTTATCTCCTTGAATTAAGGTAACCATAGCTGTTTTATGGGACCTTTCTGGTGATTACAATACTTGAAGACTTTATGTTTCTGTTGTCTCTTGATTCTGCTGGTTTCTCACAAATGCTATCTTGTCTCCTCATGTCACCTTTGAATGTGTGCTGAGCATGGTATTTCAATAATCGTTAGTAGAAATCATTTGACCGGTCCATGGCAATTTTCTTTTGCTTTTCCCAGTCTTCTGTGAGTAATAGCAATCTGGGATTACCTCAGTCTAAATTTGGAGTTTGAGATTTTCTGGGTCATGTAGATGACTCACAGCCAGGCTGGAGTCTTTATGAATATTCTTTTACTTTTACTTCATCTTTTCTTTAAGTATGCAGCACTCTGAGGTCGCAGCCCAAAGCAAGGACAGTTTACCCAGATCCCAGCTTTTTCCTCTCTAGTCTCATTAGTCTATCAAAAACTCATTTCAGCCTCTTGGCCATCGCTTCTGGATTAGCAAATACCATCAAACCAAAAGCCCCTGACTGCTCTGTGTTCTTGACTCTGGGTTCCTATTTCTCCCCAAATCTCAGCCTAGGAATTCTTTACAAATCTTGTTTGTTCTTCAGTGCTTTTTAAAAGTTGGATTTTTTTCCCAGACTTTTAAGTTGTCTTTATTGATTGAGGGTTAGTCAGAATTATCTGGTCTCCCATTAATTAATGAGAATCCTCAGTGTACTTAAACTTTTACCATTTTTCCTACTATTAATTTCTTTATAACTAAAACGGGATTACCTACTTCTTCAGACTGTTTCAAGCAAATTGATGCATACAGAGCCCCGAGAATAGTATCTGGTACTTACTGAATGTTCAATATAAATATAAATACTGTTTTTCCTAACATTATTGCTGTTTGTTAAAAATACCTCCTAAAAAATGGGGTTCCTTGGTGCCTTAATTGGTTAAGCGTCCAACTCTTGATTTCAGCTTAGGTCATGATCTCAGGGTCCTGAGATTGAGCCCCCCACCCCCACTCTTTGGGCTCCGCCCTGTGGGGAGTCTGCTTGAGAGTCTCTCTCTCCCTCTGCCCCTCCCCCACTTGTGTGCTCTCTCTCCCTCTCAAATAAATAAATCTTTAAAATGGTGAAAAAAAATACCTCCTAAAAAATGGAGGCTTGATGTTAATGAAGGTTCACACTTGCAAAAAGGCTTAGTTTGTGAACTATCAAAAAAGTTAAACAAATGTTAAGCAGTTTGGTATTAGTATAATAAAGATATGCTAATTCTACCGTCCTTAAAATGAAAACAGAGCTGAACCAGCTGCATTATATCACTCTTGGCTAGAAATATTTTAACTATAAAATGTCACAAATTTATACAACATATTATCAATATTCGGGATGGTGTGTTTTATTTTTAGAGATGGCCAGTTTTGATAGTTCCCTATACTCTCACTTTCCTGCCCTCCTTTTACACATATTTCTGAATTGTTAACCATATTACTCAGAGAAGCCCTGTCTACCTAGAACTACTTGGGTTTGTGATCTCAGCATAACAAAGAGTATTTATTTCAACATTCAGAATTCTCAAAAGAGTTACTGCTTAAGTTTTTACTTGAGAAAGAAAGTGGGAAGTGTCTACATTTGAAGCTGAAATGTGTGCCCTTCCATTTTTGCTTTTAAACATTCATGGATGTGGCCATTATTTCCATCAGAGTGGGGGGGGGGGTGCTAGGTGCTGTGTGGTTATGGTGTCTAGATTAAGATGGATGAGGGAGCAACCGAGTGAAACATCCAATTCCTAGTTTTAAAATGTCTCCTCCCCCCTCCACTAACTGATATTGGCAAAGCAATTTTTTGATGCAAGAAAGCCACACAAAGAAATGTGCGTGAAGCCTTGTGTAGGTATTATTAGTGGAAAGACTTTAAAATTTGTTTCCCATCCTGCATGTTCCTATTGCTTCAACAGTCATATGATTTCACAAGGGACTATATGCAAAACATGATCTTTTTCATACCAAAATTAAAATGAAAGAGAAGCAGGACTTTATAAAATGATGGATAAAAAGGCACTATTTAATCAAATCTTGTCATTTAACAGATGCAGAAACTGAGACCTAGGGAACATAAATTGCTTTATCACAAATAAACTTGACCAAATCCCTTCCCTTGGCTGGGGGAAACCCAGTGGGAATCTTGGTCCTATGGGCCTTCCAGTTATTTCCTGGAGTAGCTGCAAAGCATGACTTCTGCAGATGAGTGTGGAGTGTAGCCAAAAAGGTCAGGCCAGAACAAGAGGAGAGTTTCAGACATGGGGCTGATAGTAGGTGTGCAACTGAAGAGCTGAGACAAAGCCAAAGATCAGAACAGAGAGGATCTGAATCAGAAGACAAAGTTCAAAGTGAAAACATGGCATACATTTTTGAAATCTAAATTTGGAAAAATCAAGGTTCCTTGTAGAATGTTCTAAATGGCGTAAAGTCTGCACAACTAGTTTTAAGTTGTATAGCTGGTAAAGATCTCTTTATCAACACCTTAAAGTCTACCATCTCATAAGAATTTACTGTGTGTTACACACTATAATTTACATTCATTGTTTCATTTAATTTTCTAAAATACTTGCGAGGTCAGTGATAGTACTGTTCCACTTTTATCCAAGAGGAAACTGAGGCTTAATAAAATCAGGTTGTCCCCAGTTCCTACAGCATCTGTCTCTAAGCTGTCTGCATTGTCACCAGTATGTCACCCTGTTTCCATGTTCCTTAACATTCATTTCCGCTGCCTGATTGAAAAGTCCGGGAAGGAAAGAAACCATCCCTTTTATTCACCCACTGAGTCTCCACCTCCAAGCATAGTACCCAATGCAAAAGAAATACCTGTTGAATAAACTAATAAAGGAATAAATGAATAGAATATACCATTTTGTCATCACTCCTGTGGACCAGCAACCACCTCATCATGATTCTAGAAAACCACAGGCTCTGAGTTTGATGGCATGTTTCCCCTATTAGGCACAAGCATCTATTTCTTGGCAGTCATGGTCCTATTGTCTTTTCCTTCAAGCCCATGTTCTCAAAATCCCTATGAACATGAAAATAAGGACAGTTTTTTTTTTTAAGGTGGATCCATTCATGTCTCTATCATTGTAAAATGCTGTCATTTAATGTGTTACCTTTTCAACAAAGTGAATAATTTTCAGAAAAATGTAAGAGCCTGAGATTTTGGCTTTACAAAATAATGTAAATGTTTTTATTCCTCTCTGTTCAGAAACAGTCATTTGTTACCTAAACATTTCACTCCTTGGAATGTGTCCCTATAACTGATTCAGAAATCTGCATCAAGATATAAAGGAATAGTAGTACCTTGCATTTGCATAATGTAATTAAGTTTTCAGAGCTGTACCCCATCACATCTATCATTTTATTTTACATTTCTCTTCAGCAAAACCTTGGTGCGTTTTGAATTTATTGTGCCATAATAATATAGAGTTGAGTACCATTAAAACATTGGTATTGAAGGATAGAACTACAACCATCATTTGTACAGCACTATATAAACTGCTTTCACATATATTATCGTAGTGGACCTCACAACAACTCTGAAAGGAGATAAAGCAAGTATTTTTATTTTTTTTTAAAGATTTTATTTATTTTTTTGACAGAGAGAGACACAGTCAGAGAGGGAACACAAGCAGGGGGAGTGGGAGAGGGAGAAGCAGGCTTCCCGCGGAGCAGGGAGCCCAATGCGGGACTCGATCCCAGGACCCCGGGATCATGACCTGAGCCGAAGGCAGACGCTTAACCGACTGAGCCACTCAGGCACCCCGATAAAGCAAGTATTTTAATCTTTATTTTACAGACCAGGAAATGGGGTCTCAAAAGGTAAATGACTTGTTTCTGAAGGTCACCCAGCTAGTAGGTGGCAAAGCTCAGATTAGATTCTACGATTTTTGACTTCTAAGTGAAATGAGCCCGTTGCAAAAAATTGTATATTGTGTTTTTCACTTCTTGACACTTTGCTATACATGCAATGCATACCTGTTGGTGTTAGATATTTTATTTGACTTTTCTTTTTTGATAGCTAATACATTTGATGGAAGAGATGATAAAATTGTGTGTCACCGCAGAATGTATGTATCTCTGTAATATTATAAAACAGTGGCAATATTTTTTGAAAAATTTTTAGGGGGGCACCTGGGTGGCTCAGTTGGTTAAGCATTTAACTCTTGATTTTGGCCCAGGTCATGATGTTAGGGTCGTGGGATGGAGCCATGCATGGGGCTCCCTGCTCAGTGGGGAGTCTGCTTCTCCCTTTTCCCCTCCCCCCACTCATGCTCTCACTCTCTCAAAATAAATAAATCTTTTAAAAAAATACAAGCAAAGCAAGAAAAGAAAGATTAATTTTTTCCCCTCTCATTTACTTTATATTGATTTCAGAATAATTAATATGTGACTTGCTCTGTTAGTAGGATAGACCACAGAAACTATTCAATTGCATTTTTTACATAATTTAAAGGGCATACTGTGTACATTAGTATATATGTACTTATTTAAATAAAGATGCTTATAGATCCATGTGCAAATGCATAGAAATAATTACAAATATGTAATTTTAGGCATGGGTGCATACATAAATAATTATAGATGTTTACATAAACATTTTAAGGGAATGTGTGCATGTATATTTCCTTTTTTCTATATAATTAAATTTTTTCCAGTTTTATTGAAATATAATTGATGTATGACATTGTATTAGTTTTACACGTACAACATAATGATTTGATATATATATATATAGCAAAATGATTACCACAATAAGTTTAGTTAACATTTGTCACCATACATAGTGACAATTTTTTTTATTTTGATGAAAACTTTTAAGATCTACTCTCTTAGCAACTATCAAATATGCAATACAGTATTGTTAACTGTAGTCATTTACAGCCCTAAAACTTAATTATCTTATACCTGGAAATTTGTACCTTTTGACCACCTTCACCCATTTCCCTTATCCTCTAAATCCGCACCTCTGCCAACCACAAATCTGATCTGTTTCTATGAGTTTGGTTTTTTTATATTCCACATGTAAGTGAGATCATACAGGATTTGTGTTTCTCTGACTTATTTTACTTGTGTGTGTATCTCTTCATACACAAATACATGCAAGTTTATATAATAGTTGCATAATGTAGATCCTTAACATTCTCAGCAGATGTCTGAGATCTTCGCAATTCCCCTAATATAATGAAGTTTTCCTAACACAGTTATAAAATATAATTTAAACGTAAGACAGCTCCACAAATCTAAACTACGTATATGATTCATTTAACACACCTTACTTGCTGCCACAGCTCAACTTCTTGATTTTTTTCAAAAGACCTCTTTTTAGATACGAAGATCACTCTTAGGTCTTTCCATACCCACACGAGAGCCAACCACTGGCTAAATCTGGATCATCATTTTCACCAGGAAACAAAATGTGCTGTTGGTGAGGTGGTGATGGTTGCTTCACTTTAAGGAAAGTCACGGCTGGCTTCAGCAGCACATATACTTTAGGAAAATCACTGCATTTCTAAAGAGTAAGGCTGCTTTGGGATGTGGGCAGTTGCCCATGCTCACTCACCAGCAGTAACCCAGGCTACACGCTGGTTTCAGGGTGCCCACAGTTCAAACCTAGGAATCCACACTATTACACCATGGCCTCATGCCATGGACCTTGGAGGTCACTCACAAATGTTGTATTTCTTTGATTAAGATACAATTCACTGTATTTTGTAACACTGATTTACTAACATCTTTTCAGGAAAAGAAAATACTTCGATTGTAAGCAGTGTCTCAGTTTCCAGAATATTGAAGTGTATGGGGGTCATATTAGAATGGAAGCAACAGAACTTAAAATTGTGGATGAAAAAGAACAAGTTTAAAGAGATGTTTAGTCTGTAGATTGATGATTAATCATAATTAAACTATAAGTGTTGGTAAACATAATTCCAACTTGCTCCTCCTCCCACCTGACCAGCTGCCAGTTAAGTCTTGAAGTATGCAGCACGTCAGAATCACCTGGGAGCTTGCTAAAAATGGACATTCCAAGTCCTCACCTCAGAGCTGATTCAGAATGTGCAGAGACGGAGCCGAACTTCGATAGTTTTAACTGACTCCTCAGGTGACACTAAATCTCTTCAAAGTTTTAAGAGTCAGTGTCTGAAACCCATTGCTGAGAGAAGTGTGGATCTTTCTTTGGCCCACTTTCCTTTTTTAAATTTTATTTTGATTTTCGTTTGTCTTTTTTTTTTTTTTGAAATTGATACTATGCTTCCATTGTCACTTGAACCTTAGTTCGTTAGAATTTCATCATATGTATCTAAATGTGTAGAATATTTTCATATTCAATAATTTAACACTTCAAGAATATCTCCTAAGAAAATCTTTTAGAAAGTAACTAAGTATTTGTTGGTAGTATATAATATAAATTTAAATCTCCCTTCTTTCTGACTTGTACTCTTAGAAGAAAGTACTCAGAAATCGTCCTCGGCTGGGGCACCTGGGTGGCTCAGTCGGTTAAGCGTCAGCCTTTGGCTTAGGTTATGATCCCAGGATCCTTGGATCGAGCCCTGCATCAGGCTCCCTACTCAACAGAGAGCCTGCTTCTCCCTCTCCCTCTGTCTGCCACTCCCCCTCTCCCTCTGCTTGTGCACTCTCCCTCTCTCTCTCTCTGTCAAATAAATAAATAAAATCTTTAAAAAAATCATCCCCAGCTTAAGCTTTTTTGTAACTGATTTTTCTCAGACTAGTCAATGTTTCGCCTACATCAAAACAGCCCAAGTTCTATGGAAACATCAATTCAGATCATGGCTTCTTTCCCACCTCTTGTTTCAATTCCTTTTTGCTAGGAAGACTCTTGCTATTTTGAACCTGATTTATGTAGCAAACATTGACTCACCGAATTCAGTGTCACAAACCCGCTGTTACATATCACATCAACAGTCTTAGTCAAACATTTGGAAGGAGAATGCATGACAGAAAATGTATATGTCTGTCAAATTTGGAGTGGGATATGTCACCAGGGAGGATGTACCAATGTTAGCAAAACTGGTAGCTACACATTGCATTTCTGTGAGGAATAGCATTGTTAAAAGTTGAATGAGAGAATCTCATGGATCGTGGAAAGGGACCCTATCACTCTACCACAATTTGGCAGTAATCCAGTATTTCCTAAAGTGTGATGTTAAATGGGACACGGATGGATTTTTTTCTCCCTATAATTATATATTTATTGTAGCATTTAGTAGAAAAATATTACTAACACACCAGAACTTCGGGTTTACAGGTATGCCTGCTTAAATGAAGGCTAAAATAGATGGACTTTAAGGAAAAAATGAGTTGATTTAAAGAAAAATTAATTAAATAATATTATAGGTAGCATGTAACTATAGTGAAAATTGTGAGAGTTGTATGAAAATGTCTGACATTTGGGAAGCAGTGTATTTATCAATATTGGCTGTACATCCGTCATGGGCATCCAGCATCCCTAGGAGCACGTGTTCATTTCTGTCTTTTCTGGGACTTTACAGCTTGGCTGCACTTGCCAGGCACTCAGCACAATGCCTGGCGCGTAGGATTAATAACTATGTATTAAGTCACAATGTCTGTTTAAACTGTTCAACTTCCTGTATAAAAAAATGTTCACATGTCCTCAAAGAAAAAATGGTCACATGTTCTAGGAGGACAACACAAAGATAAACACACATAAGCTTTGACAGCAGAAAGAACCCTTCACTGACTGTCATTCTCTGAGTAGATTATTAAGCTTCTCAGCATCTGTGTTTTCCCATCTGACAGATGGAGGTAATATTTAGGTAGATCGTAGTTTTTAGGATAAATGGCAGAATTTACATAAATTTCTAGTCATACTGCATGGCACATTGTGGGTATTCAATACTATAACTGTTATTCTTTTTTTTTAAAGAGATGTCCATTATATCAGGTGGCCATTAAAGGTGTTAAGAAAGAGAATTGTGGGGCGCCTGGGTGGCTCAGTTGGTTGGGCGACTGCCTTCGGCTCAGGTCATGATCCTGGAGTCCCGGGATCGAGTCCCGCATCAGGCTCCCTGCTCAGCAGGGAGTCTGCTTCTCCCTCTGATCCTCCCCCATCTCATGCTCTCTCTCTCTGTCTCATTCTCTCTCTCAAATAAATAAATAAAATCTTTAAAAAAAAAAAAGAAAGAGAATTGTGAGTATTTATGACAGAAGATGTCAACACACAGGCATCATTGGGAAGAGGGACAAGACAGAGGAAGAGATCATGAATAGAATACCTCAGCCAGAGTCCCCATCCCCATCCTTACAAGTGCTGACTGCAAAGAGTTACTGGTCAGTTCTTTGTTAGAATGTACTTACTGGCCTTGAACCCATTCCTGATACTCAAGACTTGGGGAAGACGAAAAGAGCAGGCATCCCTTTTAAGCCATTCTTTAATCAGGTAGCTAAGGTGATTCATTTCTGCAAAAGTGTTTTCTTATTAACACATTTTTTTTTAAGATTTTATTTATTTGACAGAGAGAGAGATAGCGAGAGAGGGAACAAGCAGGGGGAGTGGGAGAGGGAGAAGCAGGCTTCCCGCCGAGCAGGGAGCCCGATGAGGGGCTCGATCCCAGGACCCTGGGATCATGACCTGAGCCGAAGGCAGACGCTTAACGACTGAGCCACCCAGGCGCCCCTTATTAACACATTTTAAGACTTTTCTCTCCGTTCTACTCTTTATCACAGCTGCATGATATTCCACTGCACAGGTATTCCATTGTAGATACGGATATTTAAATTGTTCCCAGTCTCTTGCTACTACAAACAATGCTATAGTGACTAGCTTTACACAAAAGTCTTTCACACATGTGCAAGTCTACCTATAGTAGAAATTCCTAGAAGTAGAATGTCTAAGTCAAGGGTGCATGCATTTTCAATTGTCAAATATGTTGCCACATAGCTGTACAGGAAGATTGTGCTAGTTTACTCTTCCACTACAGTATAGGACAATTTCCCCACATCCATGCCAAAACGGCACTTAAAAAAATTGTTTTTTCTGATACATAAAAAACAGAATTATAGCTTTAAATTGCAAGTCCTTAGTTATGCAGAAGATTGAACTGCTCTCTTTCAATGCTTTGTGTTAAACTAAATGACCAACCTTCCAGCCACTTTATCCTGAAAATAGATGGTCAGAGCATTTCTGCCCTGAAATTGATCTTAGATTTCACTTAGCCCAACTCTCACTTTGCTGGTCTGAAAGTTGAAGCCCAAAGTGGAGAGAGTTTTGCCAAGAGTCGCATAGTATCTCAAACATATCTTTTACTTAACAAGTGACCATTTACTGTCTCTGAGTTAAATGCTCTTCGAATTCCCTTCTGGCTCCGATAATCTACTGCTTAAGGTGCAGAAAAGATAAGTGGCTGTATTAGAACTCTGGGGTTCAAACCCACCTTGAGCAAGACAAGTTTTTCCACACATTCACGATGGGCTTGTCTGATTCAAAAGGCATTCCAAGGAATCGAGTAATCAGAGGATAATTATCCTTAAGAGCAAGGAATAGTCTGTCTTGGAGCACCAAGGAGCAGATTCCAAAAAGAGATTTCTCTCACGCATCCTGGCTATAGCAGATGATGAGATAAAATTATCCCGGCTGATTTGTGTGCAGATGTTTGCCTGTACCTTGTTATTCACACTCTGCTATGCTGTGAGTGCTATTTTTCGCTCTCTGGCTTCATCCAGTAAATGCTGCATCCATCAGAAAAGTGAACAAACACAGCTCCATTGGGCCTCAGGCTGCCCTTACACACAGCCACGCTGCAGCGTTTCCGCTTCTGAGAAGCTTCCTAACTCCACCTCAGATCCTTTCTTCAAAGTCAAAATAATCAGCCTTATCAACCACAAAAATTACTGACAGCTGAAGATCTGTACAAGTTAAGGAAGCAAAACCTGTCAGACTTCACTGTTGAGTAATGGTCGTGCTGATTGATTATCAAAGAGGATCCATTGATTTTCCATGGAGAAGCTGATTGAAATTTAGTAGATAATTTAGTCCTACAGGAGAGTGCATCATATCCACCCCCCCAACTCCCCTGTTCGCTCTCTTCCTACGTTGCCCCACCTCCGATGTTGGAGATCCCTCCTCTCATTCTCTTTAGCACCAGAGGCCCCAGTAGGGGAAGGCAAGGAGACAAAGGGAGAGCACAACACCATCTCTTCTTGAGAGCAGAAAGTATGAGAGATCTGGATTTTATCACTAGCCTACCATTAACTAGCTCTGGGACTTGAAGCAAGTCAAAACATACTCTTTATCTCTGAAGTTCTTCTGTTTTGAAATTCTAAGATTGGCTTTTTTTATGCCTTGTGAAACTCCCATTTATATCTAACATGATAGTCACCATCCATTTAATTTTCAACTATACTTATTTTTTTCCTTCCTAAATGTTCAATTATTGTTACACTTATATAGATTCAATTTTGGTTATTTTAGAAATTCTATTTGTGTGATTATTTTCATCATTTTTATAAAAATTGTATATTTTATAATTAGTGCTTGTATTTAAAATCTTACTTTATTTTTTAGTATTTTTAGCATATATAACTTATATTCTTTGCCTGATGATTTCAATATTTCGACCTTTGTAAATCTGATTTTATTGTCTGCTCCTCTTTCCCAGTAAAATTTTCTACCTTGGAACTTTATCTGGGAGAATTTTATGAGATCTATTTTGATGGTATGCTTCTCCAAATAAGTTTTCAGTTTGCTTCTGTCTGTTCACTTAGATCACTAGTTTTTCATCCAACATGTTTTCAACTAACATAGGTAGTATATTTTCAGGTCACACACCATCATAAAGGATGGATGACTTGTGGCACTTTGCCTTGGTATTCTTCTGGTAGAGTTGGCTGATATTTAGTTCTTTTTGGTAACCCAATTATATGCAGCCTCCTTCCTAAAATAAAAGGCCATATTCTTGATAGACACTAGGGTTTATTTCCTGTCCCTAGTGTCCAAGAATCATCACATTTTGATGATACTCCTAGGATTGAATCATCTGTGGTGTTTGTTTACATTCCTGGAATCCTATTTTTGGTCCATTATTGGTGGTTGCTATTGTTGTTAACTGTAAATTTAGGTGTGTAAGTGGGCAAAATGTTCAAGAAAACTAGATCAGTATATTGCTGGAAAAGAAATTCTTTTTAATTCATCTCGATTTCCCAAGCCACTCAGCCCTATTCCCATCTCACTTGCCTGTCTTCCTACCTTCTTTCTTCATGGTCTTACTCATATAAAACACTCCTTCTCTAATTATTTTCTTACCAATGTAGATAACTTTCAGGATCTGTTTGTCAATTACCTTCTCTTACCCTGGAAATCTTTCTACATCTATCTTCTCTATACCCACCAAGATTAAAGCCTAATTCTATCTTGTTTAACAATTGCAGTAATTTTCTTACTGTAACCCATTTTGACTTACTAATGCACAACTTTGTTCATGTCACACACCTATTCAAACCATTAGCTATCCATTTGGCCTACTGAATAAGTCTTTTAGCTGGCCTAAATTACCTTTCCAGCTCTATTTTCTCTCAGTTTCCTTTACCTACAGCATATAATAATAAAACACGCACACACACACACACATATATGTATTATCTGCACACCAATATCTATCTATCTATCTATCTATCTATCTATCTATCTATCTCCATCTATAATCTGCTTTATATGATTGGGGTCACAACATGAGCAAGACAAGAAGGGGTGGAAGAGTATAGGCCAATTATAGGAAAAGGTGGGTAGCAAATAGATTCTTTAGAGCCAAATGTTAGGCTACACAGATTGTGATAAATGAGATTTGGGTCAGATTGTAAAGAGCTTTCAATGCCAGAGAGGTTGTCTTTATTCTGTGCGCCAGAGGGCATGAATGAAAGACCATACTGTATTTGTTTTTGTATCACCACTTTGCACAATTCTAGGGAGCATACATGAATGACATCTCCCAAAATTGTGTAGTGGGTTAGTCTCAGTAAACCTTATACCAAATAAAATCTTAAGCATGACTGGTGTTTGGTACCTGCTTACTAAATTTTGTCCAGTCTCCACTGGGATATGTCTTAACGTTATTTTTGTATTTACCTAACCTTGTTGGATTGAGGAGAGTTAAGACAGGTAATGATCTGTAATATTGAGAAGATCTCCACAGAATATTGTTTTGTTTTTGTCTCTTCTTTGAAAAGGAAGCAATATTCTAATATTATATTCACAGATTTTAGATACTGGATGTGCTGTGGCTTTCAAATGTATAATAGAAATATGTATTATTCTGCATAACCTTACCAGAAAAAAAATATTTTGATTTATTTAACTTATATCTAAGTCAAGCAGGTATGCCAAACATTAGTTCTCAACTCCTATAAATCATTATATAATAAATGAGTATAAATGAGGGAGAAAAATCCCTGAACTAGCTAGCTCTCTGACATTCTCTCTGTCTCTTTCACACACACACACACGCACACACACACACAGATACACCTTTGCTTCCATAACAGTAGGAGAAGAAAAGAGAAAAGCAAGCCCTGCTTTGCTGGTCAGAAGCTAAGGAAGAATAGAAATGTCTGGGCCAAGGGCACAAGTGAGGCCTGCTTCAGTTGGAGCACTGCTATCCCTGTTAGTCATGCCATAAGAAGGAATTCTGGCTCTCCCTAGAGAGGAAATATGGGAACTGGTGTAGCCAAGCTGCAGACTAAGAGAAGCCATCATAAATTTTACCTATGTTGAGTCTTAAGGAAAGAAAGCCTGGATCCTTGAGGGTCTTCTGCCTTCTAAAATGGGTGTGGAAGGAAACCCAGCAATTGGTGCCATTTTCTTTTCCTTTTTATCCTGTCAACCAATGAATAGGCTTTTCTTTGTTTAAGCTTGTGCTAAAGAGCCCTTAATTTAGTTCGATTGGTAACTACCTATAAACTGCCAAATTTGGTACAAAAATCACTCCATAAGAGTCCTGAGTGTCAATACTTGTCATGTCTTCAATTTGGTTTGACTCTAACTTGATTGTGAATACTCATCTATAGTCTTAACTTTGAGAATAAGGGGAGAAAATCCTTCTGGTCCTATGTCCAAAAATGGTCACATACAAAACAGATTGACTTGCTTGCCTGTGCTTCTATTATTCTGTGCCTTCAGTCTATTCAGCCTCTAATTTAGAACCTCTAACACAAAATTTGTCACAATTTTATAAGCTTTGAGCCACATATATTTATTACTTTGGTCAAAAGGACGAGGCATAAGGGGTGCCTTGGTGGCGCAATCGGTTAAGCATCCGACTCTTGATTTGGGCCCAGGTCATGATCTCAAGGTTTGTGGGATTGAGCCCCATGTTGGGGTCCGAGTGTGAGTCTGCTTAAGACTTTCTCTCTTTCTCCGACTGCCCCTCCCACACCCCCACTTGGTCTCTCTCTCAAATAAATAAATTTTTAAAAAAGGACAAGAGACCTAAAATTGGATTCCTATGCCTTTAAAAACAACTTTTGTTTTCTGTGTTTTATTTTCTTCATTTGACAGTGGTTTTCATCTTTACTGTATTTTTTGCAAGATGAACTCTGACTCTTCCAACAGCAAAAATGAATCCAAACAATACTAAGAGATAAGAAAAGTTTGAGAAATATGCAGTCTCAAAAGGAGAAGTAACATGGAGGCAAAATTCAGAGAGCCACGAGTGGCCAAATTATACATCAGAATGTGAAAGCTGCAGATGGAAACTGCCAGCCACAAAGATGGAGGGAGTCCGGGAGAATGACAAATAGCAGCTTTGATAAGCATAGCCTATCAATTTCACTAGACAATTATAGGACCTGTAGGGATCATTGGGTGGCTCATTTTCCTGCATGGCCTCTCCATCTATCAGGAAGTTCTGGCCTGGGGTAATGACTGCTTGTGGTGTAGACAGCCCACTGAGGAGTCCTGTTTCTATTTTCGCTGCCCATCCTATGATTGTGATCCCCAAATTAGCCACAGAGACAAGATTGGAAACACCCAAAAAGATAAGGAGCTGCGGCATCCCTCTGGAAAATGAACTTTATCTTCTCTAGCCAAAATAGAACCTTAAAGGAATTTTTTAAACCTCAGCAGTTTTCCAGTGTAGGCAGTAGCACCTGCCAGCTGACTGGTCAGCATTAAATCTCAGATTGGATGAAAATGATCCTATTTGACACCAAGAGCTAAGTTTAAATATATTAAATAATTGTCCCTAAAACTCGTTAAGCAAGTTACTGAAAATGTCAGTAGAAGAAAGTATTTCTTTGGGAAGGAGGAAACACCACAGATATACTTAATAGATTTGACTTTGTACTGAAATCTGACATGTCTAATCAGAAGTTCAACCCCAAAATTAATTGGAATTCTGAATCTTTAAACCACTTAAGCCATTAAACCTGAGTTTTTAAAAATCCTTTGAAATTGGGACTTGGCAAGACTGATACTAAAGGACAAAAACTTGAACTTAAAAAATTACCATAAAAATAAGTTAATGCCTTAACTAGAATGGAAATAAGGTATTATAATTCCATATTTTGGGACATTTTATTTTATGCCCCCCACTCTCTGTCACCCCCCAAAAGATTAATTAAGCTTTCAGCATTTTTTATTACAAAGTAAAGTCTTTGCAAAATCTCTTTGCCATCCGTAACCCCACGCATCACTCACCAGTCTATTTCGTTCATCACTTTTTAATTCTGAAAGATGAAAAAAGAAAATGATTTGTAATTTATAGTTATGACATAAATGGATGAGATTATCTCAATGACTCTTCACCAAGGTCTCATCAAACGTCAGATGTCTAATAGTAATAATAATGCTAAAATGTATTGAGTTTTACTGTGTGCCAATTACTCTTGTATTTGCATATATTAGCTTTTTTCATCCAAACCATGACCCTATGAGGCAGAAATTAAAAGCTGGGCAGAGACAAGTTAAATAATGTGTCCAAGTCCAATGTAACCACTGTAGTTGGTTAAAGCTGGTCTTTTCGCCCTGGGGTCTGACTCCAGAGCTCTGACCCTTAACCATTGTGCAACATCATTTTTCTGTAATTTTTAAGATATATGGGTATGTGACTATATTTATAAATAGCTAACTCTAAAGATAGAAAAAATATGTATGATTTTTACTGTTTTCATCAAATAAATATAGTCTGCCGTTTTAGAATGTATACAAAATTAATGGTACAAATAATTACTTTTGCGCTGTTTGATAAGACAAAATGATAAAGAGTATCCACTTTCTCTAACTTGTAGAAAGAAATCGTTTGTTTTCATTTTTTACAGTTTTACAGTGTTTATCATCACTGTTAGAGTTGACAGTTTTCCCTGATATTATTAACTGTCTTGTCAATCTTATCATTCCCCACAGATTTTTTTTTGTATTTTTTTTGTATTTTATTCTTATGTTAATCCCCATACATTACATCATTAGTTTTAGATGAAGTGTTCCATGACTCATTGTTTGTGCACAACACCCAGTGCTCCATGCAGAATGTGCCCTCCTCAATACCCACCACCAGGCTAACCCATCCTCCCATCCCCCTCCCCTCTAGAACCCTCAGTTTGTTTTTCAGAGTCCATCGTCTCTCATGGTTCGTCTACCCCTCCGATTTCCCCTGCTTCATTCTTCCCCTCCCGCTACCTTCTTCTTTCCCCACAGATTTTTAAAAAGACAAATATTCTTAATCTAACTTGGCACAAGCAAGAGAGAGAGACAGAGAGATTGAGAGAGGGAAGAGAGACAGAGGTCTGTGACAGAGAGAGATGGAGAGAGAGATCTTTGTTTTGCTTTCAGGTGAACACTTCTCCCACACCCTCAGGCCATAGTTGCAAGCGCTCTGCTCTCTTCTTGCGTTCATCATTCTAATCATTCATTCACTCTTTCTTTTATTTAAAAAATAGTTTATTGCAGACTGTACTGTTTTTATGGTAGTCACTATAGTGAGCAAAACCCCACATCATCTGTTTTCACGGGGCTTCCTTTTTAGTGGGGCAATAAATATTGATAAAAAAATCAAACAAATATATAACCACATGCTGCGACACAACACTATTTAGAAAAAAATAGCCAATGCTGTGAAAATGTACAGGAGAAGAACCTGGCCTGATCTGGAAAAAACAGGAAGACTTCCTGGGGCTGCTGCAACAAATTACCAAAAACTGGGTGATGAAAACAACAGAGATGTATTCTCTCTCAGTTCTGGAAGCCAGAAATCTGAAACCCAGGTGTCAGCAGAGTTGGTTCTTTCTGGAGGCTCAGGGATCTCTTCTGGGCCTTTCTCCAAGCTTCTGGTAGTTGCTGCCAATCCCTGGTGTTCCTTGGCTTGTCCACGCGTGACTCCAGTCTCTGCCTCCTTCATCCAGGCGTTTTTCCCTGTATGTGTGTCTGTGTGTGTTTCTGTGCAGATTTTCCTTTTCTTAAAAGCACACTATTCACTGGATTAAGGCCTACCCTAATCCATAAGACCTCCTCTTAATTGATTACATTTGCAAAGACCTTATTTTCAAATAAGGTCACATGCAAAGGTATCAGGACTTTGGACTTGGCCATAATTTTTTAGGGAACACAACTCAACCTACAACAGTCTCCTTGAGTCAATTACATTTAAGTTGAGATCATTAGAATTTAAAGGAGAGAGGACCCTGCAAGGGAAGTGCAGTGTGTTAGGGAGCATTCTATTTGATGACTTGAAAGAGGATCCAGAAACAGATACCTGTGCAGGGAAACACAGGAGCCAAGAAAGAGTGTGCACCTGCAGGTGTGGCCTGTGGGCTCCCATACAGATGTCCTCACACAAGGTGTGGACACTTGCAAACCATGTAGTCTTCACTCTGGTTCCTGGGCTCCTCCTTCTGCATCCTCCTAATCCACCAGCACCCTCATGTGTTCTTGAGTAGAAGGAGGGGAAACACTCCCCTGTTCTGGGCAAGGCTCCTTCAGGGACCAAGCTTGGGTTGTGGTACATGAACATGTGTTTGGAAGAAGACAAGTTAGGTTAATTCCCAGCCTTGTAACAACGCTGGTGAGTGACTGCATGCTCTGAGCCTGTTTCCTCATCTATAACATGGGAATACTGGAGTCTGCCTCAGTCTCATTGTGAATATTGATGAGATAAAGCATGTTCAAATACCTTGTAAGCTTATAAATAAGGAGAAAACTCTATTTTTAACGTCTTGAGGAACCTCCCTACTGTTTTCCAGAGTGGTTTCACTCATATGTGGAACATAAGGAATAGTGCAGAGGACAATAGGGGAAAGGAGAGAAAACTGAAGGGGAAGAAGTCAGAGAGGGAGACAAACCATATGAGACTCTTGACTCCAGGAAACAAACTGAGGGTTGTGGAAAGGGAGGTGGGTGGGGGGATGGGGTAACTCAGTGATGGGCCATAAGGAGGGCATGTGATGTGATGAGCACTGGGTGTTATTCGCAACTGATGAATCATTGAACACTACATCAAAAACTAGTGATGTACCATATGTTGGCTAATTGAATTTAAATTAAATAAATAAATAAATAAATAAATAAGGAAAAAGATTATTAGGCAGTGCTAGGAATAGAGAAGACTAAAATCCTTGGCCTTTAAGCCTAGCACAGTTTCTGTGAATGCCTTCCCAGTGACAGAAGGAGCAGGGCTGGGAGAGGGGGTTTAGTAATAGCATTTCCCAATGTGTATACTGCGGAGGAGGTGAGAAGGTTATTAATAATCATAACATTTAATGTGTGTACCATAGCGCGGGTGGGAGAGTTAATAATCATTTTAATAACTCAGTTTAAGTACAGTGGTTTATGGGTAACAGCTAGTTTCCTCATACACAATCTCATGCAATGCTTGTGCCTCCTAAATCCCTTTTTAAAATAAAGCTCATGCACTGGGGGGATGGGAGAGTTTGTGAACACAAGCCTTATCTGCTAGCACATTGGCAGAAGTGGTTTATCACATGTAGTGATCCGGGTGAGACAGAATGGAGCGAAGCAGTGCTCGAGGAGATGGTGGCAGAGCCGGAGAAAGGAGGCCAGGAGGGGCCCTGGTCACCCCCAAGCCTCCAAGAAGGCCTTGGGAGACAGGAAAAAAACTGAAGAAATCCTGTCCTCACCCAGGACCAACCCTGTCCTCTTGAAGGGTCTCAGCTTTTCTAGAGTAGATCAAAGTATGTAATTGTCAGAGCTGTTGCCAAGGTGGGGCAGAGGACTACCAGTGTATCATGCCCTGGCCATAAAGCCACAGAGCTGTGGACGGTTGCCTGTGGACTGGCCCGTGGTTGGGAAAGCAAGGGTTGGAACTACATTCCCCATAGGATTCAAATCTAGAAAGCCTTGATTCCTAAACCAGGTGGTACCTTTCACCCTATCATCTGTCATTCCAGAATATACTGTGGCATTATATACATACATGTGTACATAGAGGTGTGTGTGTGTATAACATCAGGCTTTTCCCTTCACTCATTATCTTGCTCTTTACTATCTGTCTTAAAGTAAAATTAATCTCATTGATTCATTAGATTTACTTCTGTATTTTTAAACTGTTGCATACTAATTTGTAGACTGGACATACCACCTTATTAAGCCAATTTCTTTTACATGGACATTACATCGGTCATAATTTTTCAGTATTAAGAGTGTTGCACAGGTATGGGCTTGATCTTGTTGAAGTCCCTCATTATTGCCTTTTAGAATGCTGTATAATTTATACTACTTGCTAATTTTTTGTCTCACTCTACTAGAATATAAGCCCCATGAGAGCAGGGATTTTTGTCTATTCTATCGATCTATCTCCAGCACCTAAAAGTGCACCCAATACATTTATTGGAGGAACGCATATGGCCACAGTTGCCGCTGCTCATAGTCACGTATACTGTCCTCTTGATAGAGTTAAGTTTTTAAAGGGGCAGGGATAGTCACCCTCATCTCTTTCATCTGCAGTGCTTGGCCTAATGCCTTTCTTAGACTGGGAGCTTTTAATACATTTCAGAGACAAAGAGTATAGCACATTGTTCTGTTTTTTTTTTTTAAGATTCTATTTATTTATTTGACAGAGAGAGAGAGCGAGAGCAGGAAGAGAAGCAGGGGGAGTGGGAGAGGGTGAAGCAGGTTTCCCGTGGAGCAAGGAGCCTGATGTAAGGCTCGATCCCAGGACCCTGGGATCATGACCTGAGCTGAAGGCAGACGCTTAACGAGTAAGCCACCCAGGCGCCCCTAGCACATTGTGTAAAACTTCAGTCAGGCCTATGTGGCTTTGCATCTCAGCTCAACAACCAACCGGTCGTAATTTTGACCAGATGCCAATTTAAGAAGGCTCCACCCTAGCTTATATCTGATCCTTCTCTCTGCCTCCACAGCCTAAGCAACCACCACCATCTCGAAGCTGGATTTTTGCCGCGGCCTCCAAACCTGTCTCTGTACTTGTACGCATGCCAATTCTTCTCTTCCTGTTGCAGTCAGTGAAACGCTAAAACCCGAGTCAGGTCAGGGCCTCCTCCTGTCAAACCCTGCAGTGGGGCCTCACGCCCAGTAAAAGCCTAGCTGATGTCAAGTAGCCTAAAAAGCATAGCATGGTCAGGACACACTGCCCTCCCGTTCGCGTCTGCCCTCAGGCCGCTGTCCTCGCTCGCTCATTGCCCCCAGGCTCGCTGGCTGCCTGCGGTTCCTGGAACTGGGGTGTCCGTGCCTGCTGCGGAGCTCCCGCACTTGCCCCGCACCCCGCCTGGAATGCTCCTCCCCCGCCCCCACCTCCCCCGTCCCGCCACGCCACGCCACCCGGGCATCCGCATGACTCCCTCCCTTCCAGCCTTCAGCCAAATAGAACCTATTTGGTTAGACTTTTCCCTATCTAAAGTTAAAAAAAATCCCACCTGGACGCTTCCTATCACTTCTGCGCTTTATTACTATTATTTTTTCCTATAGCACTTTGTTGTCATCCGGCGAAGTACTTCTGTCTTTATTTATCATGTTTATTGTGGGTCTCTCCCAACTAACACATTAGCTCCATGAGCCAGACATGTATGTTATGTGTTTTATTGTATTTATTCAGGGCCAAGAACAGTGATTGGCAGCACTTCAATGTTCATACGTGTTTGTCAAACTGATTTTAAAGAGAGTGCTTATTTGACGCATGCTCTGCTAAACCCTTCACCTGCATTATTGCATGTCATTTTCACCCGCTCCCTATGGGGGAGGTACGATAGAGAGAGAGCGAAGACAATGGGCTCTCCAGGCAAACAGCTTGGAGGACAGCCTCACCCCATTGCTTACCAGCTCTGGGCCGCAAGCCAATTGCGTGTCTTCACTAAGTCTTCGTTACCCCATCTGAATGAATACAAAGGAAATATTAATGATTCCTATTTACCCCTATCGGTTGTATTTTGTCAGTCTCTGTACGAAGCCCTAGATTTTCCACCACAGCCCTAGATTTAGGCTTCAAATCCTGTCTTACCTAGTTATCTCTCTCTTGTGAACATTTAAAACTTAATAGCTATTTTGTGTGTACTATTTTGCCAGAGTAAAATACTCCCTTGTCTTAGCCTATTTCACACAGGAAAAATATTAACTGCTAGATTATAAGTGCCCTGAAAAATGGGATTTATCAGTGAAATGGCCTAAGCCATGAACTCAGCATTCAGAGCATCGCTAAAATAATGATGCACAGCTTTGTGTTAAATCTCTGTCATGCTCTGGATGAGAAATGTGTTTGGTAGCCTCACACTTTGACTTCTATAGAATACGACTCGTTCTTGAGTCATCTGAGAATTTTAAAGATAATAATAAATGTGAGGGATGCCTAGGTGGCCCAGTCGGTTAAACATCTGCCTTTGGCTCAGGTCATGATTTCAGGGTCCTGGAATCGAGTCCTGCATCAGGCTCCCTGATCAGCAGGGAGTCTGCTTTTCCCTCTCCCTCCGCCCCTCTCCCCGCTTGTTCTCTCTCTCTACCCCCTCTCAAATTTTATTTTTAATTTTTAAAGATTTTATTTATTTATTTGACAGAGAGAGACCGCAAGAGAGGGAACACAAGCAGGGGGAGTGGGAGAGGGAGAAGCAGGCTTCCCTGCTGAGCAGAGAGCCCGACATGGGGCTCAATCCCAGAACCCCGGGATCATGATCTGAGCTGAAGGCAGATCCTTAACCGACTGAGCCACCCAGGCGCCCCCTGCTCAAATTTTTAAAAAAATCTTTAAAAAAATAATAAATGTGAAAAAGAAAAAATACAGAATCTCTTTCTGATGCTAAGGGAGGGACAGGTGCTGTGTAGTGGTTACAACAAATGTTTTCAAATCAGGCTGACCCGCTTTCAGATTTTGACAGACACATCACAGACTCTCGAGGAACAGTTGAATGAATGAGTGCCTCATAGACATACAAGCTGTGTAATGCTGGGCAAATTTTAAATTTTAATTTCTTCTCTTGTATAGTGGGAAAATGATATCTATCTCATGAATTTGTTTTTATGAAATAATAAATGTGCAATGGTAAGTACTGTGCTTGACATACAGAAAGAGTTTAGTAGTTATTATTAAACAATTTTTCACTGTACAGATCTGAATGTGGAAACCTTCACCCAAAATTGAAAGTTTTACTTGAAAAGTAAGAATTCAGATGAGGTTAGCGTCAGATACAAAAAGAAGCCCTTTCCAAATTCCTTCTCCTTCCCCATCCTCACAACTCTGGTTAATTAATAGTCTTGGTACATCTGTGCTTCTTACCAAATCTTATATTTATTCAGTTCTTCCTTATTCCTTCAACCATATGACAAGTACTCTCTCATCTTTCAAGACTCAGCTCAACCGTGCCTTCTGTTAGAAGCAGCCTGAGTCTTCCCCAGGGAATTGCATCTCCTCTGTGCTTTGGTCTGCTTTGCTTCTCTGTTTCAAAACTCGTCACATCTTCAGTCCTGCAGTTCATTATTTGAATGTCGGTGTCTCCCAGTGGGGAGTTGTACAGAGGATTCATAAATCATACAGTTAATGCTGGACTAGATGGCTTTTAACACCCACCTCAGAGCACTGAAAAGGTAATGCTTTTAAATAGCTTAGCACAGCGGCCAGCAGTAGTAAATAGCCAATAATAATGATGATGATGATGATTAACAGTAACAGTAGCATTCATCTGTCACAGTATGAGGTGAGTAAGCAGATGAAGTTTAATAATTATCTATACAAATGCTATTATGAGCTAGAATGCCAGAGGCCAAGACCCCAGAGTTTTGGAAATATCAAAGATTGCTTACTGTACAAAGAGGAAATTTGGATCTCAGAATCTTCCTGTAAGGTCCATGTGGAAAAAAACTGCTTTTCCTAATAAGACTGTCTATAGAAGTGGTTTCAACCCATAAAGGAGAAATTGTAATTCCTACTTTCTGTGTCAGGAAGTAATAAGTCAAAAAAGTACTAGGGGAAAAAATGTGTTTCATAGAAGTAAATTGCTTACACATTTCTAAGTGTATTGCTTACATTTCTAAGTAGTTAGCACTATTAATATACTCCAGAGTTTAACATGGGGTGAAATAACATTATCGTTAAGTCAATTGTGAATAACACTTCCTCCTGTAATAGTCCTTATTTGGGAGGACAACATTAATATTTTGTGGGTTGAAAGAGTTCTTTACTCTTGCCATTGAAAATTGCATTTTGGCTTCATTTACTGAACTCAATAAATGTTTTCATATCTGAGTACCTACTGTCAGGCTCTATGCTAAGCAGTGGGGTTAAAAGTGGTGAACAGGCCCAGGAAAATCTCTGCCTCCATGACGCAAAAAAGGATAGAGACATTGAAGGAAGGAAAGTTAATTTCATAGGCAAAACAGTTTATTGCCCTGAGTGATCTGTATTCCTGAGTCTGTGAGATATACACGGGAGAGGCTGGTGGGCAGTGAAGAAAGAGGAAGGTAGGTTTGATAAAAAAAACAGTGTTCCCAGTGATTTCCAATAAATGATTTATTCAAGGTGTAATCTAACTGACTGTATAATCCCTTCCTGAGAAGGGGCCCGGCATCCATTGAGAAGGAGACTGTTCTGATCTTGTTGATTTCAGCTGTCAGTTTTACCAGTGAACAAGTGTGCTCTGACTTGCTTTGCCTAATGGCTGGTTCACTCTTCAGCAGAGAGAAGGGGCATTTTAGAGTCCAAAGCATTTCAGATTTAGGAACAAAAATCTCTATGCTTGCGTTAATTCCAGCTTTTCATAATGTGATGTTGAAAGCCTGCCTGTTTATTCCAGCCTCACTCCCAGCTCCAGCTGGTTATCTACGCTTACTTTCTGTTTGCTCCTCTTTCCTCACTGAATTCTTCTTCATTTTCCTCCCAGAAACATTATTTCATTCAGATTATAGAAGTTATATAACAATTATTATAGAAATCTTGGAGAGGGAGAAGAAAAGCCTTAAGAAGTTTTAAATTAAGATCTCCCGTCATCTACTACTAAAGAAAACTATTGCAATTTAAACACCTATCTCTAGATGTGTGTACACATGTACTGTCTACTTCATGTTAAATGTCTTAAATCTCATTATGTTGAAGTACATTTATCTGATGGAGGCCTTGGGAATTGTTTTCAAATAGGTGTGGAGAAAAATTTTAAAAGTAGATAAATAATAAATAATTAAAAGACACTATTGCGTACCCTGAAACATGATTTTTCTCAAAACAAACTGGAGTGTTTCTGGTACAGCATAGTCCCTGGGCAAACAGGCTCTGGAGTGAGGCTGTCCATGTTATGTCTTGACTTTGCTATTGACCAGCAACACACGTTTGCACAATCCATATTTCTTTTTTGGGTTTTCCCCCCCTTATCTGTAATATTTATAATGTGGATTAAATGAGAAAATGAATATATGTTATTTAGTATACTACCTGGCTTATATTAATCACCCTGAAAATATTAGGTCTTGTTATTTCTTTTTTTTTTAAGATTTTATTTATTTATTTGACAGAGACACAGCAAGAGAGGGAACATGAGCAGGGGGAGTAGGAGAGGGAGAAGCAGGCTTCCCGCAGAGCAGGGAGCCGTATTCGGGCCTCGATCCCAGGACCCTGGGATCATAACCTGAGCTGAAGGCAGATGCTTAACCACTGAGCCACCCAGGCACCCCTAGGTCTTGTTATTTCTAAGCACGTGTGTGACTCCTTTCATCTTTGCAAATTTGTGATGGTATCCACATTCTTCTAATGTCCCATGTGCAAGCATTGGTTGTCATCTTTGATCTTTCCTTCTTTCTGGCATTACTTCCCCAAATCAGCACATTATGTGGAGTCTTCAAACACCACACACCAGATGGAGAGAAGTATAGGGACTCACGTCTGTAAGAAGCTTCAGGCTTACACACAGCTTAACTACACCATTTACCTTACTCTGTGACTCTTAAGTGAGGGAATGGGTCTCCTATCAACTCAGTTCTCTCATTAATAAATGGAGAATAGTGACCTCATGCATCTCATAGCCTTGCTGTAAGTCTGAAACGGGCGGATACACACAGGCCCTGCATTGTGCAGTGCTCAGCACATACGGAGTGCTCAATAAAGAGAAAAGGTGTTGAGTGAGGATGAAGAACATGATGGTGGTGAGATGAGTAAGAGTTCTTTTAGCTTAAGGAAGAGAAAGCCCTTCTACCCTCCTACCCTAATCCAAACGTCCTCTCTTTCTCCGAACACTGACAATGGACTCCTCTCCAGACCTCTAACCTCTGGTTCCTTTCTGTTCCATTCTGCCTGCACTCAACTTCAAGATTAATCTTCCTTTAAAAAAATTGGATCGGGGCGCCTGGGTGCTCAGCCGGTTGGGTGTCTGCCTTCGGCTCAGGTCATGATCCCAGAGTCCTAGGATTGAGTCCTGCATCAGACTCCCTGCTCGGCGGGAAGCCTGTTTCTCCCTCTCCCACTCCCCCTGCTGTCTTTCTCTGTCAAATAAATAAATAAAATCTTTAAAATAAATAAATAAATAAATAAAATTGGATCATGTCTCTCCTCTTAAAAATGTTTATCAGATTCTCAGTAATTATTAAACAAAACATAAATTCAGTATCTAGGCCGTCAACACATGCATAATTTACTCTCTCTTTATTTTTCCAATTGTCCATCCACTGGTTCCCCACGATGAACTTTGCACATCAAACATTGTGTTCTATAACTTATTCCTCACACTTACCTTCCACTTGACCTACCTTCCTGTCTTTCCTTGATTCCTCCTGTTCATCCTTCATGTCCCAGCCTTAACCGTAAAGGCTTCTCTTTTGGTGAAGTCATTTAATTATTCAGAAATTTTTATTCAGCATCTACTTTGTGCCTGGCACTGTGCTAGGCACTGAAATTCACAAGGAGCCAGAGAGAGATGGCCCTTGCCTTCCTGCTGCACTTCCTCCTGTTGGTGTGTATGCGCACGTGTGTGTGTGTGTGTGTGTGTGTGTTTTCCCCACTCTTTTGGCACAAAGGATACACAGCTTTGTTTGGTACCTACATCGTGTATCATCTTCAACTCTAACATAGTAACTGGTTCAAGAGAGAGTTGTTGATCTGTTTTCTATTTTTTTATTTTTATTTTTTAAAGATTTTATTTATTTATTTGTGAGAGAGACACAACACAGCGAGAGAGGGAACACAAGCAGGGGGAGTGGGAGAGGGAGAAGCAGGCTTCTGCTGAGCAGGGAGCCCCATGCGGGGCTCGATCCCAGGACCCTGGGATCATGACCTGAGCCGACGGCAGACGCTTAATGACTGAGCCACCCAGGCACCCCTGTTGATCTGTTTTTTAAAATTATTTTCCTATAGCATGTAGCTTACATTGGGGGTAGGTTGACAACCTTCCTTTAGTCCTCCTTAGGAACGGTCTTGCTTCCAAGATCCCATCAAATGAAAAAAAAATGTAGTTATACATTGGCCTCTGGGACAAAATCCAAAACAGAATCCTAAATGTTAAAAAAGGAATAATCTATATTGCTCTGTAATATTATACTACATCATACCGTATTATAACATAGGGGAAAATAGTGATAGCCAGATTCTCTTCAGTACAATGTGGAAAATTAAATGCAGTTCTAATTGAACCACACAGTATATCCAGAAGTTATTTTACTCAAACTTGATGTGCTTCTACTTAAGTCATATTAACGTAAATTTTTTTTTTTTAAGATTTTATTTATTTGAGAGAGAGCGCAAGAGTGAGAGAGCACATGGGGGTGGTGGTGGGCAGAGGGAGAATAGCTCAGCAGGGAGTCTAACAGGGGCTGGATCCCAGAACCCCAGATCATGACCTGAGCTCAAGGCAGACACTTAACCGACTGAGCCACCCAGGCACTCCACTGTAAATCTTAATACAGATACTGTTCTGCTCCCCCTCTTTTAACAGCAGATACACCCCTGATTCACCTCCTATATATAGAAATTTCTGCTCATGTGTGACACTTTGCAAGTGCCTTTATGATAGTTTTTTTTTTTTTTTTTTAATTCAAGGTCTTTGAAAACAAAGGAACAACCGAATAGGTTATACTTGTTTCAGTTACACCTAAAATAGAAAATAAGTTACACTTATAAATATAATTATCTGAAGACCACTTCCTTCAGTGATTTGGGTATTTTTCTTTAACTTAATGTACAGTTTGTTTTTATTAAAAGTGTACATACAGAGTGAATGCCTGCCTTGGGAAGGGGCTTTGAGGCATGTTTCTTGCTGTCTGACCTTGAATTCATAATAGTTTCCTTCTGTGTTTGAGATTTCTCCCCCATGTCCAATGAAGTTGGTACTTCTCATTCTAACAGCTGTGAAATACTTTGAATCCAGAAAGAAAGGACAATGCAAATAACACAATATAGCACTGAGAGAGTTACTTCGCTTAACTAGTCCTTATGAAAGCCTTCTAAAGCCAGACAAGAGAGTGCGGTACAAGATGACTTACTCAGTACTGAGGAGTGAGATTAGGCTCAGGAGTATGATGGATAGCAGCAAGGATTATGAAATCTCAACACATGGCTTAAATAAAAATTCATTTAATTTTTTTGTTTATTTAACTCTTACACCAAGCTTTAACTTTTGCCTGAAATCAAAACAGTCATTCAAGGGCTCCTGCAAAGTAAAAGAAATTTCCCATAGTAGACCTTATTATAAATGATCTTTGTAGAAATTGTGAAATACATCCCTCCATCTCAGTATTTTCCTTGGATTCGGATCAATATTAATTCAATTGAACTTCGTAGTGGCCACTGTGACAGGTACTATAAGCACAAAGATGAATAAAACACAGTTTTACCCTTAAGTGGGACTCACTCGCCTAAAAATTAACTACAGTGTAAATGAATTATGGCCACAGCCTCCACACTTTCTTTCTGCATTTCTGTTCCATCCTCAGTTGCCAGGGGATTGTTACCAAATTCAAAATGTGATCAAGCCACTTCCCTGTATGAACCTTTTGGTGACTACACATGCTAGGGGCTTGAAGTCCATCTTCCCAAAACTGCTCTCCACCAGCCACTGTCTGCCTGCCTCTCTGAGCTCCTCTCTGACCCTCCAAGCTCTTGCCTGTCTGTTTCTCCACAGCATCATTCGTATTCTCTTTTACCTGTAGACCTTCATACTCAGTGCTCTGTCTGCGAGGAATGTTCTTCTTTCCCCCTCCAACCCTTTGCTGGCTGATTCCTCTTCATGTTACATGTCTTTTTTTTTTTTTTAAAGCACTTTCCCTGAGCAGTCCTTCCTGGCCCACCAAGACTCCTGTGATTCCTATCTCCTATCATGTATGCAACTACCACACTGTACAAAACTGCTGATTCCTCCTTTGGGAAGGACAAGGGCCCTGCCTCTTAAGTTTAGCACCGACATCCCCCGCTCAAGATGCTTCATCAATATATGTGAATTGATGAGTAAATGAATTGAGGAATGAGTGATGAATACTTTAAGAAGTACCTTCAGAGTAAAAATGGAAATCCAGATGAGGGAATAACTGATTCCCCTGGACCTGGGCCCTGAAGGATGTGTTGGGGGGGGGGAGCCCTGGGGGCACAGTCAAGCCACCTACTCTTGGTTTCTGCTCAGGTTGTGTTCTCTGGGTCATGAGATGTAGCCCCGTGTCAGGCTCTGTGCTCAGTAGAGTCTGCTTGAGACTCTCTCTCCCTCCCTGCCACAGATAAATAAATCTTTAAAAAAGAAAAAGAAAAAAAAAGATGCATGGGAGGGAGTTCACCAGGATGTTGACAGAGGGAAAGGCATGCATGAGCAAAGCCAAGGGTTTGCAGAATAGAGCAGTTCTGCATGAATCCTACTTGCATTGGATCCCAAATTTGACATCACTTCTACCAAGCCTTCCTAAGAAGCCCCCTTAAAGAGGTTAGATGTCTCTTGTATGTGTGTTGAGAGCAGTCTCTTATTCTACACATTATGAAGTATATTTCTGATGTGAAATTTTAAACCTGAGATCAAAAAAACGCATTCATTGGGAGTAATAAGTTTGGGGTTTTTTGGTTTTGTTTTTTTGAGAGAGAGAGAGTACGAGCAGGGACGGTGGTGGAGGGAAGAGCAGAGGGAGAGGGAGAAGCAGACTCTCCGCCGAGCAGGGAGCCCAGCTTGGGGCTCCATCCCAGGACTCTAGGATCATGATCGAAGCCGAAGGCAGACGCTTAACCGACTGAGCCATCCAGGAGGCCCAGGTTTAGGGTTTTATTTAGCATTCTTTCATATGAAAAACTTAATAAAACTTTAAATAATTTATAATAATAATAATAATTGCTACTATTATTAGTTGATAAAAAGGGCATTTCAGTGGAAGATGAGGGAGAGAGAGAAAAACAAACATAGGAAGACATATACGCCTGGCACCCTACAATCCTGAAGATGCATAATTGGTACCATGCAGAATGTCAGCCTTTCAGATCCATTTTCTTCTAAGAGATGTGTAATGGGTAAAAAGTCTTCTGACCCCCCTGTAGCCACAGCACCACATTCCCTTTATCTAGGGAAACTAGGACTCCTGGGTTAGAGTGGCTTAAACATCAGCCCCCATCCTTTATATCAAATTGCTGTGTCCGGTTCATGGGTGCACAGTGAGACTTTCTGCCTGCATAGAGAAAGGTTTAAGAAGTGTTAATATATCTCTGCCAGATCACTGGGAATCAAGCAAGCAGTTTAATTCATTCATTTTACAGACTAACAACGTTTGACTCAAAGCATTGTCTTTAGAAAAAAAGGGGGAAATGGCTGGAAAAAACTCCCAAGGCTTTGGTAGAGTGGACATACCCAAATATTAATCACAGAGAAGTGGTGAAGCTAAAAGTTCACATATGAACTTTAGCCCTTTTGTATTACAGTTGCTTTGCAAATCATGACTCCAAGGCAACAGCCTTATTGGAACCTCCAAGATTAATAATGACTTTATTCAGTTTATAGCTTAGGGCAGAACCAATGACAAAACCAAGACTCCTGGGTGTACTGATCCTGTCAACGCAAGTCCCATTGTCCCAAAAGCATAAACATGAATTCCATTAGTCTTCTGAGATCTCTGGGCTTTTCCTGGCCTGTCTTTTTAACATGAATAGGTGATAAATGCATTTCTTCTTCTCTTAAAATCAAAGCTGGCTTTTTGTGGATAGGTAGAAAAATAGAAAAATAATAGAAAAATAATAACCATGTTAATGATGATGATAATAATAATTTACTAATCATTTGACACACTTTAGCTCATTTATTCCTTGGAAGAGCTCACTGCAATAAATATATTCCTTTCCCCATATTATAGTAAAGAAACAGAACCTTAGAGAGTTTAATTTCTTAAGAATCTACAGCTAAGAAGGTTGATTCAAAGCCAGTTTCTCTGATTTCAGAGTCCAATCTTTTAACCACTGCATTCTACCATTCTATTTTGTAAGCCCCCAGCTGACATTTGCACAATACATTTGCCATCTCTTTAGCCTACTTACAACCAGAGCTAAACCCTGCCTGTCTTTCAAGAAAGTGTTAATGTAAGTGTTAAGAAGCTTTGGAAAGGGGCGTCCTATTTGATTTCCGCTTGGGTCATGATCTCAGGGTTGTGAGATCCAGCCCCCGCGTTGGCTCATGCTGGGTGTGGAGTCTGCTTGGGTTCTCTTTCTCCCTCTCCCTCAACCCCTCCCCCACGCCCATGCATGTGCATGCTCTCTCTCTCTCAAAAAGAAGAAGAAGAGGGGCGCCTGGGTGGCTCAGTCGTTAAGCGTCTGCCTTCGGCTCAGGTCATGATCCCAGGGTCCTGGGATCGAGCCCCGCGTCGGGCTCCCTGCTCCGCGGGAAGCCTGTTTCTCCCCCTCCCTCTCCCCCTGCTTGTGATCCTGCTCTCACTGTGTCTCTCTCTGTCAAATAAATAAATAAAATCTTTAAAAAAAAAAAAAAAGAAGAAGAAGAAGAAGAAGCAACTTTGGGGACTGACAGATGTGTATTTGAGTTGCAGCTCTGCTATTTCTTAGCTGTGTAATTTTTCTCAAGTTAATTAACCTTTCTGATCCTCAGTTCCCTAAGAAATAGTAAGAGTAAATATCTGAAAGGGTGAATTGAAACAGTTCAGTGAGTTAATGGACCTAACGTTAGTGTACCTTAGCACAGTGCCTGGCACAGAGTAAGAACCCAGTAAGGTACCCAGCCTCATTCAGGCTCAGCTCACATGACACCTTCTCTAACAAGTCTTTGTCTTCCTTAGTCCAAACGAAGGCACTACCCCAGCATTTACTGACTGTATCATTCACAGCTTTCTAGAATTCGTTTTCTCTTTATACACACCTGTCTCCTTTTATAGGCTGGAAGCCACTGGAGGGTAGGAATGATGCTTAGATTTTTTTTACGTCTATGAAAAGCCAAGAACAGAGCTCAATAAATAGTGGCCACATTCTTAGCCAAATACATGGCCATACTTCTGACAAAGAATTGTGTGGTTTCCCTCTCTCGGGTTTTGTGTCAGTGTGTAAATGAGTCTATTGACAACCAAGAATAAGAATAGCTTTGTTCAGGGCGCCTGGGTGGCTCAGTTGGTTGAGCGACTGCCTTCAGCTCAGGTCATGATCCTGGAGTCCCTGGATCGAGTCCCGCATCGGGCTCTCTGCTTGGCGGGGAGTCTGCTTCTCCTCTGACCCTCCCCCCTCTCATGTACTCGCTCTGTCTCATTCTCTCTCTCTCAAATAAATAAATAAAATCTTTAAAAAAAAAAAAAAAGAATAGCTTTGTTCATAGTGTGACTCTTGAATTATTATTTTTTGCATATCTGCCATCATTCTTACTCAATTTAAGCATCTTGAGGACAGCACTTAGAGGCTATTTTGTTTCCACCACCTTAGCCAATAGTAGAAATAGAGAGCTCTTAATAAGAGGTAACTGTTTGTCATGAACTATGTGAGACTACTATCACTTACACATTTTCATTTAATTGTCAAATAGTCCAATGCCATAGTCCTATATATCTCCCTTCCCCTCTTCCCCATTTCAGAGATGAGGAATATTGAGGCCTAGAGAATTAAGCAATTTATCCATGATCCACATGATCTACTGCAGAGGTGGGACTTAAACTCAAGTCTATCTGACCCATAGCCCATACTCTTAACCAGAAATTCTCAAAAATGGTCTGGCATCAAAATCACCTGTCAACTACTACATCAAAATCTAAAGAGATGGAGCTCTAGAATCGCTAAAACTTTCCAGGAGATTTTAGCACAACCAGACCAAAGATTTGGTAAGCTCTACTCCCAAATACTACATTATATTTCTTCTAAATGTCTATTTGAATGAGTGAGTGAATGAATGAATGATGACTGTAATTCTTCCTTTGATAATCCACTTCTGTATTAAGGTTTACTCTCAAACAATGATCCATGTTTTATTTTATTTATTTTATTTTTTTTTAAAGATTTTATTTATTTATTTGACAGAGAGAGACAGAGTGAGAGAGGGAACACAAGCAGGGGGAGGGGAGAGGGAGAAGCAGGCTTCCTGCCGAGCAGGGAGCCCGATGCGGGGCTCGATCCCAGGACTCTGGGATCATGACCTGAGCCGAAGGGAGACGCTTAACGACTGAGCCACCCAGGCACCCCTGATCCATGTTTTAAAAGGCAAGGATTCCCAAGAGGTTATCTCTTAACCTCAAGGATTGGCCCTTAGTTGAACAAGGCTTCTATTCCTCCTGGATCCAGATCATGTACTGGGTCAGATGTTATCATTGACACAGGCTCCTAAGGTGGTCCAGAAACATTCCCCCTGCTTGCAGTTATATCTTCATGCCCTCCTTTGTGCTTTCTCTGTCTCTCAAAAAAAGGCTTTTTTTTTTTTTTGTGCTGTGTCAGGTTCACGAATGCACAGTGAGACCTTTTGCCTGCATAGAGGTCTTTGGTCTGGCTGGCAGCTTCTTTGAAAGCCTTGCCTCAGGCTACTTAAGCAGAGGCAGCACTTGTCCTTCAGCTGATGGCTGGATAAATGAAATGCAGTTTTAGCCATACAGTGGAATATTATGCAGCAGTGAAAAGAAATGAAATATCTGTATGCTATAATATGAATGAACCTTGACAATGTTATGCTATAGTGGAAGAAGCCAGTTATATATTGTATGATTCCATTTGATAGAAAATGTTCAGGATAAGCAAATCCATAGATTAGTGATTGCCTGGGGCTGAGAGAGTTTGGTGAGGAATAGGGAATGACTGCTAACAGGTATAGGGTTTTTTTGGGGGGTGATAAAAAGTTCTGAAATTCATTGTGGTGATGATTGCTCAATATTGAGAATATGCTAGCACCACTGAATTAATACACTTTTAAAGGGTAAATTTTATATGTGAATTATATCTCAGTAAAGCTATCCAAAAAGCGGGGTTGGGGGGAGGCAGCACAGGATGACAGAAGCACTGTAGTAAAATTATACACGAGAATCATGAGATTGCCAGATACCCATCACAACTGGAAAAGGCTTCACAAAGTTCCCCTTCACCACGAGGATGTATGGGATCATCCTTATGAACTGATGCTCACCTTACCGTATCCATAAGCTGACTCTATCAGTAACTTTCTGTGATGCTTTTTTCTGTCGGACAGGTTTCTAGTTTTTTTTTAAAGATTTTATTTATTTATTTATTTATTTGACAGAGACACAGAGAGAGAAGGAACACAAGCAGGGGGAGTGGGAGAGGGAGAAGCAGGCTCCCTGCTGAGTAGGCAGCCTGATATGGGGCTTGATCCCAGGACCCTGGGATCGTGACCTGATCTGAAGGCAGATGCTCAACGACTGAGCCACCCAGGCGCCCCTGTTTCTAGTTTTTTAACCCTCTTCTTTTCCCTAGCCCTTATGGGACTAAGTGAAAAATAATTCCTGGACAAAAAAAATGCAGGAAGTCAGGCACATAGTATTATATTTTGGGGGAAAGGATTATAGATTAGAATGTAAAATATGACTATGGCAGTGCACGTTTCTGCTGCAAGCATTACCAGAAAGCTGGTACTCATTATTTACCATGGCAGAGAAGAATGTTCAAGCCAGTAATAATGTTTAAAAGGAAGACATGTTTCCATCAAAGTCTCCATGTGTCAGAGTTACTATGTCCTTTTTCATCCCCATGGCCATGGGTAGATTCAGGGCTGTCTTCCACTCACCTGGACCAGTGAGCAGCCTGATTTCCTGCTTCCTGTGTGACCTTCCCTGGGAACTCACCGTCCATCACACTGCCTGAGCTACCTCTCTAAAATGCAAACATGAGGCAGTGCAACCCAGGGCATCATAGCCTGGGTCCCAGTCTTGCATGAAGGCCTCACTCCCTATGACTCAGTCATTTTAGTTAAGTTAATTCATCTTTCTGTGAATCGTTTCCCCCTATTTTTAGGGAGGACGAAATGAGAGCAGTATGTCAAAGTGCTTAGTCCAATGTCTAGCTCAAAGCAGTCAGTCACTCTGAGCTCTTATTATTACACTTATATTCAAATGCTTTGTTTCTACATAATGAAATGGAATCATTATCAATGAAATCTAACCATCAGTCATGCAGGAACCTCTGCAATCTAACCCAGTTTGTCTTCTCCCTGTTCACAACCTTCTCTAAATGCATCTGGCAAATTTATGACTCCCAGTACTTCTCAAGCTCTTTCTCTGTCATTCCTGTATCTCTAGTCAGAAAGGAAGACCATAAGGCTATGAAGTGACTGAAGTTTTTCTCAAATTCCTCCTTTCTCCATGTTCTGAGAACACTGTAGGGGGTTGAGAGAAGTTGACCAAAGGGAATTATATTTTATAGGAAAAACAAACAGGACCCCTGGTGGACTAGAGAAGAGGAATGATGGATACAAGAAGAAAGGAGGGCTTCTAAGCTTAGATCTGGAACAACTGGGCCCATGGTGGTGCATTTATTGATATGGAAAAACCTGGAGGGAATGAAGCTCTGAGGGGCTAGTAATAAAGACATCCATGTTAGTTAGGTTAGGTTTGATCCACCAGTCAGATATCCAAGTAGATTTGGTAAGTAAGATGTTGAATATGTGAGTCGGGGTTTAGAGAGTGGTCAGGGCTATGGATATAAAATGGGGAGTCATAACCCTATTGGTGGTGTCATTGGTGATAACTTTGGGGAACCCAGGGGACCAGCAATGTTTAGAGCTCAGCTAGAGGAAGAGAAACCTGTTAAACAAAAACATGTGAGTTCACTCCCCTAACACGTGCTTGAAATTAAATACTGTCTTATTTATCTTTGTGCCTAGTAGTATTCATCATAAAAATCCAATAAATGCTTGTTAATTCATTTCAATTCTAAAAGTAAAGAATGGTAGCCCCTTTAACATCTCTCAGCTATACACTTCAATGATTTGGCGACATTTGCAAAATAAGCATGAAGAAGGACTCCAACATCTAGCTTAGGGTAGAATATGGTGGACAGTTCCATGACTTCTAGAGACAGACTGGTCCTCGCTACCTCCTAACCTCTTCCTATCCCTTTCCCTAGGGTCACACTGCAAAGGGCATGGCCCCAGTGCTCATGTGGGGATGGCAGAAAGCCCAGGATCCCAGCATGGTCCTCTAGGCTGAATACCAGGGGGCTTGAGAGAACAGCAGCTGCTGGAACATATGGGTGACCAGTAGGAATTCCCCTTAGTTTTGGACCGAAGCACCTCCATGTACACAATACCCAATTTTCTGAAAGGTTGTGTGAGAAACTTTCTCTAGTATCTTGTTATGTTTTTCCCATTGACTTTCACAATTTAATATCCATATTTTTCTGATCTCCTCATTCCTGTGACGCATTTAAGAATTTGTAAATCAAGACACATCCCTTTTTTTTCCCTCTCTCGTTGATACTGTTCTGTTTAGGGCTGCATCATCTTTCACCTTGGCAAGTTCACTAGCCTTCTATGCAGTCTCCCCACTCCCAGTTTCTCCCCACTCTGCCACCAGAATAACCACACCAAAGCATTTCCCATTAGGGTATCCACCTGCCAAGAACTTCAGCAGCTTACCCATTGCTTACTGAAAAAAAAAAAAAAAAGATTCCAAAATCTTAAGGTTGGTGTTCCAGGTCCTCCACAATCTGTCATTTCCAGGCAACCTCTCCAGCATTACTGCCCATCAACCATACTCTGGGTTAATTGAGCAGGCCATCCTTTTCCCCACAAAATACTTGCTGTGATTTTCTTTTTTTCTGTATCTCAGCACCTGCCATTTCATTCACTTAGGATGCCTCATCTGTTTCTACATCTGTTAACATCCTCCTCCTTAAGTTCCAGGAAATGCCGCCTTCTTCAAGGAGATTCTTTAGTCACCTCATTGGAGGGAGGAGTCCTTGTCTATACTTCTGAAACAACTAGTGTTTATTTTTTTAAAGGCAGTTATCAGATAGGTGATGGTGATGATTATGATAATGATGAAGATAGATGGTAGATAGATGATAGATAGATAGATAGATAGATAGATAGATAGATAGATAGATAGATATAAAAGTTTTGTTTGTCTTGGGACTCTTACTTTCAATTTCAACATGGTGTACCTACCACAGCATAAAGAAGGAACTCTAACAATATTGACTGAATGAATAAATGAGTCACTCAATTAACCCAGTATAATTAATCCCCCCCTCTATTAGTTTATCCATTGTATGATTCTAGGTCTTTATATATAGAATTTTCTTAAACTGGGGGCTCTCTATGGGGCGACATGAAGTCATTACATAGTTGACTTCCTTTCACAAATACCAGTTGACTACCTGGTATGTGGCAGGTCTTATGATGGATTCTGAGAAGCAAGTTTTAAATAGGATTAATGCATTCCTGCCCTCACAAAGTTTACAGATTCATGGAGCTGTGATCACCATTAAATAATGAGGGCACATAATAATCTAGAGGTGTTTCCAGGAAGAACTGATATGGAAGCTGAGACCTGAAGGAGGCATAAAAGTTAGCCAAACTAAGCTGTATGTGTGTGAGGCTGTGAGGATGAGAACACAAGGGAGGACTTGTGAGGAGGCTGGGGAGAGCATGGAGAGAAATGAACAGGGTAGGGAAAGTCTTTATGGGAAGAGAGCAAGAATCAGAAAATTAAAGGGCACTTCTGGAGTGCCTGGGTGGCTCAGTCAGTTAAGCCACTGACCCTTGATCTCAGCTCTGGTCTTGATCTCAGCTCTGGTCTTGATCTCAGGGTTGTGAGTTCAAGCCCCACACTGGGCATGGAGCCTGCTTAAAAAAAAATAAAAAGCATTTTTTTTGTTTGTTTTTAGAGAGAGCTAAAGGGGGGGGAGGGGAGCAGAGAGAGAGGGAGAAATAGAATCTTAAGCAGGCTCCATGCCCAGCGTGGAGCCCGATGCAGCAGCGGGGCTCAATCTCACAACTTTGAGATCATAACCTGAGTGGAAATCAAGAGTCACACGCTTAACTGACTGAGCCACCCCAGGCACCCCAAAAAGGGGATTTCTTAGGGCTGGAGAGTAAGTGAGTGAAATGGAGGAGATAAGATAGGGGAATGGGCAGTTTCAGACATAAAAAGCACTCTGAGATGTGAAAAATACACTCAAATACTCATAGGTCTTTGGAGGATTTTGAGCAGGGCATTGGAGGACCAGACCACGTCTTTCGAAAGATGGCTCTAAATTCATGTGCCAAGTGGATGGGAGGATCTGGGGGCAGGAGCCCTCGGGAGCAGGCTCATACAGGTAGCTCAGGCTGAGAGACCCTGCCTGGCCCTTGGCCCAGGTCCCTGCCACAGCCGTAATCGCCGTCTCTGCCTCTCCCCAGGGCTTCCAGGGCAGCGGCTGAGGAGAGCTTACCAAGGAGCACCACGCAGTAGATGCTGAGATATCGCACCCACGATAAGAAGCAGTAACATGGCAGCACCTGTTTGAAAGGCATTCAAAAACAAGACTCCCTTTAGAAAGGAACAATGTCCAAGAAAGGGCGAAATAAGGGCGAGAAGCCCGAAGCGCTCATCGTCGCCCTTCAAGCTGCCAATGAAGACCTCAGGACCAAGCTCACAGACATCCAGATAGAGCTGCATCAAGAGAAGTCCAAGGTGAGTGAGGCCACCTGGGGCCACAGCCTTGAGAACGGCTCTGGCCCAGCTCTGCCTGCTGGTCTGCCCCAGTGGCTCCTCTCTGCCAGTTGCCATGGAGAGCAACAACTCCTGTCCTTGTGGAGAGTCTCTTGTGTGTGGCAGGAGGGACTCGAGCACAGGATTCGCGGAAGGTGAGGATTACATGCTGGTGAGACTGATGCGTGCCTCCTCAGGAAGCCAGAGCTAAACATTGAGACAACCTGCACCCCCACTACCTCCCATCACTTGTATGACCCTGGGCAAGTTCCACTCTGCCCTCTATGGGATCTCCCCGCTTTGGTACAGAGCAAGCTTTCTAAAGTACATCACATCAGGTCACTGCCCTGCTCAAACCCTCCGTGGCTTCCTACCTTTCTCAAAGTCAAAGGATTTTCCCTACCACTACAGGATGTTTCTTCCTCCTGTCTTTGACTCCTCTCCCACTGCTTCCCCAACCCCCCCATGACTCTGTTCCATCCTCTTTGCTGGATCAAGAGATACGCTGATCACATTTAGGGCCTTTGCCCCTCTTCCCCCAGGCAGCTGTATACCTGTTTCAGGTGTCAGCTCCAGTACCTTTCATCTGCCACAGTGTCCAAGACACAACACCTGCCATGTCCAGTTACTCCCACAGTCTATTTTGATTCATTTCATAGCGATTCATGTATTTATCCATTTCCTTGTTTAGTGCTTTTTTCTACCATCCAGTGTTAACTCCACGAAAGCAGAGTATCCCTAGAGCTTAAATAAATGTCTAGAACTGAGAAGCTTAGCATGGGTTTGTTGAATGAGTAGAGGAACAAATGAAAGGTGATTCATTCCCTTATACCTTAGCTTCTTCATCAGTAACATGTTACTATCTCATAGAGCTGTGATGAGGGTCAAATTAGACAAGTATATAAAGCAGTCGTGATGATTAAATGAGAAAATTCCTATCAAGTGCTCAGAGAGATTCCTGGCACATGGTACACTCCTAAACAGTCGTAGTAATAGTCTTCCTAATACGCTTCCTAATATGCATGTTAGTCGTTACTAACTAGACTTAGGGCAGTCTCTTTACGTCTCTGAATCTCATCTCATAGTTGGATATGCTAACACTTACCTCTCCAGAGTGATGTGGATCAAATAGGGTCATGGATAGGAAAGCATTTTCAAATACCCGACACACATAAGACATTTTTGCTCTCTGCAAATCAGAGACAGCCGTGTCAGCACCAAGTTGCCTTATTTAGATAACTCTTTGAATAGTAACAAAAATAAATGTTCCTGATGAAGCTGTCAATCAAAAACCAATATCCTTATTCTTTTTTTAATCTATCTCTTCTTCCTTGACATTACTATTAAATTTTAATCATTTATTTCCCCAAAAATCTATTTCTCCTGGTTTCAGCAATAATACAGCTTGGATCGCCCAGTGCCCCTTGCCTCCTATCTCAGCTAAGCCTTATAAACCTTGGATAACCAGACCCCAGTGTAAAATTTGTGGAGGAAGTCTTTTTCCATGAAGCTAAAAGGAATATGATATCATAAAAGCAAACAAACAAAACAAAACAAAACAAAAACATTTGTTTGAGAGTCAGAAGACCAGGGCATTGTGTTTATCCCTCCTCGGGGACAAATTGAAGTGTCTCAGTATCTTGATCTGTAATTCAGATGACTGAATCTGTTTCTCCATATCTGTAGCTCTCAAGCCTCACTGTGCATTAGAATAACCTGGGGGAACTTAATTAAAATTGAGACCTTTGGGCCCACAGTCCGCGGATTTTGATAAAGCAGGCGTAGTGAGGACCAGGACTTGGAATTCTAGCAGATGGTCCAGGCAGTCCCCACGGACGTAGTTCTGTGTTGGCAAACACAGCACTCTTAAGATTCCTTCCAGGTCTGACGGTCTAAGAACATTTCATTGGTTTTAACTTTCCCTGGGGCAACGTCACATTTCAAGGGAGGCAGACTCCTTTAACTGTAGTAACGACAGGATGACAAACTACATTCATAGGGAGAAGCCTGTCAGTCTAGAGACTGGTAACTATAAACTGACACTGATTTACAGAGAGCAGACTCATGAGGTTTCAGAAGGGCAGAGGTCCTGCAGACCCTACCACTGCCAATTTTCCACACATTCAAGCCTTTTAAAAGGGGTAAGTAACTCTTGAGCCTGGACTGGGCTGCCTGTTTATCCAGGGCCTGGTCTCTAAGGTGGCAGGTCAAGCATAATCTTCCCTTCCTCAGACAAGAGCCTGAAAGTCAGTCTCATGCATAAAAGCACTGTCCTTAACCTTCTCTCTGCTGACTATCCCCCGTCTCCCTCTCCGTGGCAGTTAATTATGATCCCAGCACAGGGACTAAAACAAAGCCCCATTGCCTGTCAGCAGCCTTCCCCAAAGAGCAAAGGGAATTTAGAGGGCAAGCAAGTCATAAAGCAGTTTTATTAAAATAAATATGATTGTGTTTCCAAAGGCCCAGGCTTTCAGAGAGAGAATATAAACAATGCCAAGATGTTAATTCATATTCTCGGTTTGGCTCCTAGGCTATGATGATAAAATGACAGTTCAGCTATTGGGAAATGGGCTAGTTAAAGAGTGGAAACCTTTGAAGCCATGGAGCATTACTCATTTTTCCAGAAAGACACATCACCCCTTGACATTTACAGAACACACTGCCGACAGAGCAGAGGCATAAATGCTTTAAACTGATTATATAAATAGCTACACTTTATTGAATGTTTACTATCTGTCACATGCTATCATAAGCACATTTCATCCTGACATAATCTCACCTCTTTCACATACCACCTGAGTGACCCTGAGCAGGTTACAAAAATCCCTTGGTGTTTTCCTTTCCTCATCTGTCAAATGGGAGAATAGCAGTGTCTACTTCATATGGATGTATATGTGTGTGTCGGTCTTGAGCAGTTAGTTTGTGTCAGGCATGTTAAGTATTATGATTCAAGGGGCACCTGGATGGCTCAGTTGGTTAAACATCCAATTCTTGGTTTCGGCTCAGGTCCTGATCTCAGGGTGCTGGGATCGAGCCCCATGGCAGGATCTGTGCTCACTGTGGAGACTGCTTGTCCCTATCCTTCCCCTTTTGCCCCTTCCCCCACTCAAGCTCTTTCTCTCTCTCTCAAAGAAATAAATAAAATCTTTTTTTTAAAAAATATGATTTAATTATAGGTGGGCATTGTTATCCCCATTTTACAGATGAGGAAACTAAGATTCAGTGAAGTAAAGTAATTCACCCAGAGTCACATGTTAGGAGGTAGCAGAGCTAGTTCTTCGAATCCCTTTGCCTCTCCTTCAGAGTCTATGTTCTTGTTTTCTTTTTTTTTTTTTTAAAGATTTTATTTATTTATTTGAGAGCGAGAGCACATGAGAGGGGGGAGGGTCAGAGGGAGAAGCAGACTCCCTGCCGAGCAGGGAGCCCGATGCAGGACTTGATCCCAGGACTCCAGGATCATGACCTGAGCCGAAGGCAGACGCTTAACCAACTGAGCCACCCAGGCGCCCCGTTCTTGTTTTCTTTTTTGATATATTTTCCCTAGTCTTATTGAGATACAACTGATATATAATATTGTATTCATTTTAGGTGTACAATGTAATGATTTGACACATGTATATATTGTAAAATGATTACAACAGTAAGTTGACTCAACACCCATTTCTCACAGTTAATAAATTTTTTTCTTTTGATGAGAACTTGTAAGATCTCTCCTCACAACTTCAAAATATACAATACAGTGTTGTTAACTCTAGTTACCATGCTGTACATTACATACCCAGAACTTATTTATCTTATAACCAGAAGTTTGTCCCTTTTGACCCCCTTCACCCATTTCTCCTACCCCTAGCTCCCTGCCTCTGCCTCTGACAACCACCCATCTCTTCTCTCTATCTGTGGGTTCAAGTTTTTTAGATTCTACATATAAGTGAGATCACATGGTATTTGTTTTTCTGTCTCTGACTTATTTCACCTAGCAAAATATTCTCAAGGTCCATCTGTGTTGTTGCTAGTGGCAGGATTTCCTTCTTTCTAATGGCTTAATGATATTCCATTGTGTGTGTGTGTGTGTACATAGTATATACATATTATATAACATGTGTATGTATGTAATATGTATACTTTTTCTTTATCCATTCATCCACTGATGGACTTAGGTTGTTTTCAGGTCTTGCACTACCTACGCTCTTAAAAAATGTGAAGGTCGGGGCACCTGGGTGGCTCAGTCGTTAAGCGCCTGCCTTCGGCTCAGGCCATGATCTCAGGGTCCTGGGATCGAGCCCCGCATCGGGCTCCCTGCTCTGCGGGAGGCCTGCTTCTCCCTCTCCCACTCCCCCTGCTTGTGTTGCCTCTCTCGCTATGTCTCTCTCTGTCAAATAAATAAATAAAATCTTAAAAAAAAAATGTGAAGGTCTTGAAAAAACTGGAAGCCTTAGGCAAAGGAAGAGAGCATATCAGAAGTTTACTCTCCACTATTTTTTTTTTTTTAAAGATTTTATTTCTTTATTTGAGAGAGAGACACAGCGAGAGAGGGAACACAAGCAAGGGGAGTGGGAGAGGGAGAAGCAGGCTTCCTGCTGAGCAGGGAGCCCGATGCGGGGCTCGATCCCAGGACCCTGGGATCATGACCTGAGCCGAAGGCAGATGCTTAACAACTGAGCCACCCAGGCACCCCGTTTACTCTCCACTATTAAGCAAATTTCAAATGAAGAAACAAAGTGTTGGGAGTGGGGGTACGAACATACTTGAATCCTTCTCTCCTAAATGTCTGCATTTCCACTGCAGGGAAATGAAACAAAAAGACTAGACATAATCAACATCTAATGAATAGAAATTTGTCTAAAAGATTTGCCAAGCAGTGATAGGAATAAGCAGGTAAGTAGGTCATTCTAACTGAACTCCAAGCTTAACGCCCAAGAAGGTGGAACCAGGGTGCGGAGAGGAGAGAACACACAGTGGGGCCTCAGTGCCGTGTGTACTTGTCATTTCTGAGCCTGCATTTTTCCATCTATAAAATGAATAGATAGTGAGCAGTAAGGAGGTGCTATGGTCCTTCCAAAATGGTAGGGATTGGTCAGGGAAGGCAACCGTGTGCTCTAGGTCTTCTGGCACTGAGACAGCTCTCAGGACCCGCAGGTGTCAGCCCCACTCTGACCACCTGGTCCAGGTAACGCTCTGACATCCATTTACTCTATCACATCACCCTGCTCTTATCTTCGGCATAGAACTCTGTACTGCCTGAAGTGATTTTGTTCATTTGCTTGTGCATTGCCCACTGCCTAACTGCCCCCTGCCTGTCCCCAGTAAAATGTAAGCTTCTTATGCGTAAGAGACCATGTCTTCCTAAGGAATCCCCTAAGGAAGGCGTCCTCCGTGCTTTGAATGCTGCCTGGCATGCTGGAGACACTCAGTAATACTTGTAGAAAACATTTTCATGTGTCCGTTTAAAAACTTTCCCAACAACCACATGGCATAAATACTGTTACAGTATTTATTTTGATGGAAAAGCCCGGGCTTGGGCAAAGAAAGGATTTCCACCCAGGTCTGTCTTTTTTTTTGGACCGGCACTGTAGCCATTAGGCTTTGGTATTTTCCTCTGTTTGTCTCTCCTTTGGACAGCGTGAGGCCATGATCTGCTGCCCAGGGGTGTGTGAGCTCACTAGGGATTGCTGTGAGATGTGGAATCCACCCACTGATTCCCTAGGGCTTCCTACTTTCCCGCAGAGGCAGCCTGCAGTCTCGGTGAACCCCACAGGCACAGTGACAGAGGGCTTGGAGGCCGAGGAGCAGACAACAGGGCTCCAGGCTGGGGGCAGCAAAGCAGCAGGCCTGAGTGGCAGGGTCTGGAGGAGTCAGCTCCGGACAGGAGTTTCCGCTCCTAGAACAGCCCTCAGACTGCAGAGCACTTTTAGTCCTCCCAGCGAGCCTACTGTGTATTCCAAATTATATTCCAATTTCACTGAGAAAGAAAATGAGTTCTAACCGTTTAACTGATATGCTCCCAGTGACACAGCGAGTAGAGGAGCCAAAATGGGAATTCCCAAATGACCTGGGTAATGCTGAGTATCTTGTTGCCTCTAGAACTCCCAGAAAATCAGCCAAACCTTGTCCTCAAGTGACTACTCCAGAGCCTCCATTTTCAGCGTCCCAATTTGGGGTGCAGTATTTCTTGCTTTATGCACCTTTGGTTTTGTTTTCAGGAAGCGTTGTGTCTAAAAGTAAGAAATGAGAAAATAGAAGCCTTGGTACCTCTGCAGATTGTATAAAATTTCCCCTATACACAACCTTCGTATGGTGGCAGCTTCATATCTCCTGATTGCGAGTTACTTAGTGCCCATGAGACTCCCTGCGTGCCTACTGTGAGTTTAGATCTCCCGGAACGTCCGGTGCACATAATGCACACCAAAGCTTATATGTTAGCTTGTCTTGTCTAAATAACCTCTCAACTTCCTCACCTTGGACAAGGCCATCCAATTTTTCATCTTAGATTTCTAAGGTCACATTAAAGCTCAAACATCACCATCTTTATCTTGGCAGAATTTACACTGGCTTTCAAAGGCCAGACTAGAAAGGAAAATATCACGTGAGGCCCTCATGGGGTAATAGTCATGAATGTTCCTCCTGACACAGTGTAAGCCCTCCCCAGTAGGATTAAATTTTCCTAGTGATTTTTTTCTTCTGTGAAACCTACAGGGGAGAAGGGATTTGGGATCTGTATCTTTCGAAGCCCTGTTTAGGGTTCATCCCCTTACCCTGTCCCTCCCCACTCCTGCACACACATAATCTGAGTTTCTTCCAAGTTAAGATTAGATGCCACCAATGCCAGGGAACTCAAGATATCCTCAGGAGACCCAATTTTACCTTTGTTTTCAAGGTTTCTGTTAGGAAAATAGTTATTATGGTCTTAATAATATAGTAATAGTCATGTTAGTCTTATCCAGATAATATGGGTTCTTGCACTTACGTCCTTGGCATTAATATAGCATTGCATGATATAAAAATATCAATATGTTGCCAATATTCATCAAAATTGATACTGTACTATTTAACCATGTATTAATAATTATTAATCTCCTAGGTGTTCCAGCCTTTCTGAAGGACTTTTGATACATTATCTAAGTCAGCCCTCACCATGACCATATGACAATGAGACCCCCAATCCCAGTTTACACATAAGAAAATGGAGGCTGGGGGACGTGAACAGCTTGCCAGAGGTTTCAGAATGAACAGGGAGGGGGCACCTGGGTGGCTCAGTTGGTTGAGCCCGACTCTTGGTTTTGGGTCAGGTCATGATCTCAGGGTGTGAGATCGAGCACCTCAAGAGCTCCGAGTCAGGCTCCGCACTCATCAGGGAGTCTGCTTCTCCCTTTCCCTCTGCCCCTCCCCCAGCTAGTGTGTGTGCTCGCGTGCTTTCTCTCCCCCCCAAAATAAATAAATAAATTAATTAATTAAAATAAAATAATTAACAAATTTTTTTAAAAAGTGCACAGGGAGGCCTGGGACCTGACCCAAACTCGGCTCCTGGCCCATGCTGGGCACTAAGGAGCCTTCTTCACGCTGTGCTTGGGCAGAGACTTGTCCTCACCTTTCTCATCTGAGATTCTGATGCACAGATACTACCTACATCACAGTGCTGCCAAGGGTAAATGCGGTGATGTTTGTGAAGCCATTAGAAAGCTGTGTAACTCACAGTAAGCCCTCAATAAACGCTATTATGTGATCCAGCAGAAATGTTTCAGAGAAACATTTCCACTTATCAAAATTGATTCTTTCTTCTACTAAGTATTTTTTTCCACTTCAGGTATTATCTTTATATTTTTCATTGTTAGTCAGGAGTAGTTCTTTCTATTTTTGTGTATGATTTACATTAAGATAGTAAATTCTATTTTCTTACTGGTATAATCTGAGCTGCAAATAATTTTCAGAAAACAGTTTTACTACAAAAATTTTAATTGGCTTTTTTCCTTCCCAAATGTCAGTCACATCCTTTGTGTCTCCTTCGTAGTGAAACACTTCTCCCAAGCTTAAAAAAGAAGTCATACCTAGAAATCCTGCAAAAATGCCAGTTTCCATGGCAACCAAAAAAAGCAGACATGAAAAATGCCAAATGTAATCAATCAGTGCCTTTGAATTTTCTTTGGGTTCTGTGGATTCCTTTAAGTGATGGACAAGAAGGCCAGTGTTTGTATTTGTTTTTATCTTCAGGCTGGGATATATTTTCCATACATCTGTATTTTCATTTTTTTCTTTTTCATTCATCTCCAGTGTATATGCAAAAGATCAGTGCTTATAATTTGAGAGAAATGACAGGATCACAGAGTGAAACAGTCTAACGTGCCTGTCAAGAATTTGACATAAATAATTTCGGGTCATGAATATCTCCTCTTATATCCAGTAATAATATTACCTTGCATTTCATAGTACTTTACAGCTCAAGGTTCTCTTCCATGCATTAGCTAATTTAACCCTAAGAATAATCCCATTATGGGTAGTTTTTAAGTGTAATCAAAGAGCCTCAGAAGGATAAAGCAACTTTCTTAGATATAGCAGACTGTGAAATCAAAATGTAAACCCAGAATTCCTTATCTGTTGTCCATTTTTACCAGTTTTTTATCGTTCCCAGAAGAACTGATAAAATTTCCCTTAGTAATTTGCTACCTGACAGCCCTATAGTCATGATACTGTTGCAAATGCCTAATGTAAATACATGCTGCTGAAATTGATGATGGCTAATTTCCTATTACTTGAGTTAGAGTTAACTTTCCCAAGGTGTGGATGCAAAGTAAATTATCAGAGTTCCTAAATCAGTGAAAAATAAGGCCTCTTTTTTCACAAAAACTGTATTATTAGAAGAGAAATCAGCAAACTTTTTCTGTAGAGGGCAAAATAGTGCATATTTTTGACTTTGTGGGCCAGTCTCTCTGAGACTGCTTAACTCCATTGTTGCATAAAAGCAGCTGTAGGCAATATGTAAATAGAAGAGCATGGCTGTGTTCCAATAAAACTTTATTCACAAAAATGGAGGCGGGAAAGTATTTGTTCCATGGGTCATGGTTTGCCCACCCATGGTAGAAGATACTCACTAGAGTTTAATCTAGAAAAATGGGGAGTAAGATTTATATTGTCCTTACGGAAGCACTGAGAGAAATATCGAGTAGAGGACAGGCATTCTTACATGTGCATGGTGTACCCTGGGAAGGGATGGATGCTCTAGGAAAAGGGGTTGCTCTAGAAAACCCTACAGATCTGTGTTCTCTAAGCTATATGACAGGATATATTAGTCTTGCCTCTGGTTAGAGGGCTAGCTAGGGAAACATACTGGCATACCTTCTTTAATTGCACACACACTCGGGCTCCTTATCATGTGCTGTGCTGGCAACTACTGGGTAGACAAAGATGAACAAGGCTCATCGGCAGCTCTCTAGCAGTTTGCAGCGTGGAGTAGGAGCAGGAGAAGAGGTGATGAGGACAGACAAGCATACAAAAAACCATAAGCATGGCATAAAGAAAAATGTGGAAAGGAGCAGTAAGGAGGTTTTAGCAAAGTGCCCTGAAAAGACATAGGCAAGGAGAAATGAGGTTTGTCCTCATTTGGTGGTCAGGGGTGGCATGAGTGGAGAGGGCGACATCTAGCTGGCCATGAGGGATGAGAGGATCCCAAAGGAAGCTGAGGGAAAGGCAGGTCAGGAAGAGGAAACCGTAGGCATACAGGTACAGAGATTCAGGGCGTGTGCAGGGAAAAGTATAAGCCAGGGAAAAGCATAAGCCCCGGGGCCTGCAGCGCGGGACAGGTGAGGAGAGGTACAGGGAGAAACAGAAATGGGAGCTGGGAGTCCAACCAAATCTTCTGAGAGCCGGAAAGGCAAAGCTGAGGTGTTGGGGTTTTACTCCACAACATAAAGGAGCCCTGGGTGATTTTTGAGCAAGTACATAAATTGGATCAGAACTGGGCTTTACTGGAGCACCTGGGTGGTACTGTTGGTTAAGCATCTGACTCTTGGTTTCAGCTCAGGTAGTGATCTCGGGATCAGTATAAAAATTATTGCTGAGGTTTTTACATTCTTTACCTTACACTAAGACCTCAAAATCTGGTGTGTATTTTCATTTAGAGCAAGTCTCAGTTCAGACTTGGGATATTCCAAATGCTCATTGTAGCAAGTGGCCACCGTATTGGACAGCACAGCTCTAGAGCATATGTAATAATAAGCATCCAGGAAGGGACCCTGGCCGAAGCTGGAGGCAAGATCAAAGACAGTCATTTAAGGATACCCATTTATTCTCCCAAGTCTCCTTGTGCCCTAAGTTCTTTTAGAATAACCAACGCGGTGGGCGCCTGGGTGCTCAGTTGGTTAAGCGATTGCCTTCGGCTCAGGTCATGATCCTGGAGTCCCGGGATCGAGTCCCGCATCGGGCTCCCTGCTCAGCGGGGGGTCTACTTCTCCCTCTGACCCTCTTCCCTCTTGTGCTGTCTTTCATTCTCTCTCTCAAATAAATAAATAAAATCTTAAAAAAAAAAAAGAATAACCAACGCGGTAATAATTGCTGTGCCTTTAAAATAAAATATTCATTAAATTGCCATGAGGACTTAGAAAATCCTGTTCTAGCCAAAGGTAGGTACTGTTAAGGTAAGTAGAATCTCACACACTTTACATGATAATTACAAGAGCCTCTTAACATTTTTCAGCCAGAGAGGCTCCTCACAATTATTTCATGAAGCTTTCCGATTTTACAAATGTCAGAGACCCAGTTTCACTGAACCGAATATTACTCCCGGGGTTGCCTAATTCCTCCCTTTTTCCAGGTGACTGTGTGTGTGTGTGTGAGAGAGAGAGAGAGTGAGTGTGTGATTCTACGGTACATGACAGAGGCAGAGAAACAAAGACAGGCAGCTGAGACGAGGAGCGGGGAGGAGGACAGTAGTAAAGACCATTTGCTAAGAGGCTTCTCCAAGCTACACATGCCAGGGCCCCACCCTGATCTACTGAATCAGAGCCAGACTCACAACCAGATTAAGGTAGTGCCATGGCTAATCTCTAAGGAGACCCATATTATCATCAGAAATAAAGCAAAACACAGGAGATTTTGTTTAACCAAAATACCAGAAAGGTCTAAGGGTTAGAAGGAATACTTTATTAAACTGCTTGGAGGGTTAGTTGGTGGGGGTAGCGGGAGAGGTTGCTGAGTGGGGCAGGGAAGGACACAAAGGGACATCCGTGGAGCATGCAGAAGTAACAGCCACCAGACCCCTCGAACAGAGAGATGGCCCAGTGAACTGCAGTGTTTGGGGCTGGTGTGTGTGTGTCTGCATAATGTTTGGAGGTAGAACTAAGTTGCCATAGGAAAAACAGGTGAGGTTGAGGATATATATCAGCTGGCTTCATTTCCCCCATTACAGCAGCCAAAAAAGAAGGGGGAAGCAGGAGAAATATTTTATAATATCACTTTGGGCACCATTTTATTAGTCTGATCATAATATTCAACCCTGAACGGTCCTAAGACACCCACGTTTATCAGCTTGCACCTAGCCAGGGATATGTGGTCTAAAAAGCTCTGCAGGTGATCTGTTTTGGACTTCTCCCCACCAAGGTGAAAACCGTTATAGCACTATGTCCTAATTTTAATGTGCATACAATCACCTGGGGACTTGTTAAAATGCACGTCCTGATTATAAGTCTGGAAAGGAGCCCTGGATTCTGCATTTCTGACAAGCTTCTGGGCGATTCCTGTGTTGGTTGTCTGCAGACCACCAATGGAATAGTAAGGCCCCCAAACATCAGATTCTGTCTGCACCAAATAATACAAGCATCCCCAGGTATCTCCTCCTTTCCCACACTATATTCCCAGCTTTGGGGCCTGTGGTTCCGTCCCCTCAGAGCACAGAGAGGTGAGGAATTGGGGGAGCCCAGGGCTCTGAGCTACAGACCCTGCTTGGGAGCACCTTTCCTTTGAGGCTCACCTCGTTTCGTCCTTTCGCCTCTCTGCCTGTAGGTGTCTAAGCTTGAAAGAGAGAAGACTCAAGAAGCAAAGAGGATTCGTGAGCTGGAGCAGCGCAAGCACACGGTCCTGGTGACAGAACTCAAAGCCAAGCTCCATGAGGAGAAGATGAAGGAGCTGCAGGCCGTGAGGGAGAATCTCATCAAACAGCATGAGCAAGAAATGTCAAGGACGGTGAAGCTGCGGGATGGAGAGATCCAGAGGCTCAAGTCGGCTCTGTGTGCTCTCCGGGACGGCAGCAGTGACAAAGTAAGGACAGCGCTCACCATTGAGGCCCGGGAGGAGGCCCGGAAACTGTTTGATGCAGAGCGCCTTAAGCTCTTACAGGAAATTGCGGACCTGAAAACTGCCAAGAAGCAGGTGGACGAGGCTCTCAGCAATATGATCCAAGCGGATAAAATCAAGGCTGGGGACCTTAGGAGTGAGCATCAATCCCACCAGGAAGCCATCTCGAAGATCAAGTGGGAGTCAGAACGGGATATTCGGAGGCTGGTTAGTAACCCAGGGCAGTACGTCGGTGTACAATCATTCTCTTTCCAGGTTTTAGAGCGCCATGGGTATGCTTCTACAGGTGTTTCTCATGAGTGGATTATAAACAGTGCTCACCTCCTGCCTAGCACTCTGTCCAAAATGCAAGATAGGTCCATAGGTAGGTAGGTAGATAAATAGATAGATACGCCCAAGCCAAAATTGGAATTGTAAAGTGTAGAAGATATTGGAATCACCTTTCTCATAAAAACTGGATTCTTCCAGCCTCACATATATGGAGAGTATCTATTCAATGACTCCTGTTTTCTTGAATGTCTATAAAAATATTCTAAATTATGAACTCTTCTAAAATCAACATGTTTTGTGGGCTTTCTATTTATAAAATGTCACTGGGTTTTTACAGGGATGGGGAAAGTTTCTCTGGCTTTCAAGGTATCTGAAATGGCAGCCACTGAGAGCATCCTGAATGATTCACCTGTCTTCTTTCCAGGAACTGTGTCTGAAAGCAAGGACTAGAGCTATAAGAACCCTAGTCATTTTTAAAATAGATCTTCTTTCTCAAAATAAACAAGGGCCATTCAAAACAGTGGCCATTATAATTTTTAAACTATTCCTAAGTAGTTTATTTGCTATTGTCAATTTCCAAGACTTACTTCAAGCAATAGGGTTGGATCTTTCTTTTTAATACGTATGACCAAAAACCACATTGATCTCTCACTATACCTAAAAACAAAACAAATATGATTATTGCATAAAAGCCATAATGTCCTAAGTTGACCACGTCTAATTATTTTAGGAGAAACATTTACATGCATCTATATTCAGAATGTTTAGCATTAGTTATATCTTAGTTCTGTCTTGTCAAATTACCCCTCACCTGTTAGAATGCACTTTATGCTTTTCTAACAATAATATTTTCTGGCCACCTGGCTGGCTCAGTCAGTGGAGCATGCGACTCTTGACTTCAGAGTTGTGAGTTCGAGCCCCATGCCGGGGGTAGAGAGTACTTAAAAATAAAATCCTTAAAAATAATAATAATATTTTCTTAGGAAAACTACACTTTCCTTTTGTGTCTGCCAATTCTAAGCAATTATTTTGTAAGAACTCCATTTATGTTCCTTGGACCATATCTCTAGGATTTCGATTTTAAGTAAAAGTGGTTACCATAGAACATTTTAAAAAACTAAATGTGTAATTTTCTTTGTACTGCAATACAGCGTGACTGTAAAATGTTGCCTTTGCCACACTTTCCAAATTCTTTGTCTGCAATTCATTCTGTTGCCCTGGTTGACAATAAAGACCAAACACAGTGCAGAAATATTGGTCTCTGCCCTGTCTTTGGTTTTTGAAAAGACAACAGCTGATGAAGAAAGAACCAGGACTATGAACTCTGGAGTCAGCAGGTGGGTAAATGAAAAGGATGTTGTACATCAAATATTTGTGTTTGTTGATGGTTTTCAATATAAAGTCTGCAAGTATATCCGCTTGTTGATCTGTAGTTTCTTTCTGTGAATTCCTTTTACCAGCATAATGATCAAGAAGACAATGCAGTCTTTCTTAGTAACAATGTAAAATCTAAGGTACCTCAAGAGTGGTTAAAAAACTGGATGCAAACAGAATAACATGAGAAGTTTTTCAGTAGTACAGATGCCCTTGTCTTCAGTTTTATCTTGTTCTGTCACTACCCCCACACCCAGCTCCATTTTTGGAACTGGAAGGGAGAGAAATGAGAGCCATTCTGTTTAGAAAATTTCTCCAGGGAATTCTGGTAGGCACCCCTTCCCATCTAAGAACTAGAACTTTGGAAGATTTTCAGTATTCTGAAGCCAGGGTCTATGCTTACAACCACTATGCAATAGAGACTCATCGACACTGATTACTGGATATTCTACAGAAAACTACCTTGGAAAGTGCTGGAAGTATAAGGATAATGTGGGGATCATTATTGCATAGCCTATTAAAATGGGCTCTGGAGTCAGAAGTCCTTGGTTATCATCTATAAAATGGTGATAACAGAACTTGTGTAGTAGGATTGTTATAAAAAGAGGTAAGATATGTAAAGCTCTGAAGATAGTGCCTTGCATGTAGTAAAAAATTAATAAATTTTAGTTATGATGATGGTGATGATGAGAATGACTATATGGGCAGTAATGGAGTAATTTCCAGCAAGTTCATTTAGGTAGGGTACATCAGAACCAACTAGGAGCACAGAGGTGTGGAGCCACGGTAAACTGTAAATGACATCGGAGATGACAGGTCTAACAAATAAATATACTACCTAGTTAAGAATAACACTGGATTCAAATCTTCTAGAAGAAGGTAGAAACTAAAGACCATGCTTTCATTCCAGAATTAACAGGACAATGTTTGACTACTCACCAACTTATCAGATAATATCACAGGACCATGCAGAATTTAGCCCCATGGACTTCCAAAATTGATCTAAAATGTAATCCTGTGACTGGGAGGCATTGGCTCGCAGAAACTTAAATGTGGAAAAATGGGACCATGCATCACTTTTTGTTCCAAATATATACATAGGCAGATTTATATGAGGAACACAGCAAAGAATGATCTACACAAAGTGATTTGTTATAAATAAGGAGATATTTTTATAAAGAGAACAGTATAATATCATTTGTATTAAATGTCTCTATCCTATCTCCATTTTGAATATTCTTATGGAATATAATGAAATGAGAAGTAAGATTTTGCCTGATGGTTATGCTCTCTTCAGAAATTGTTTACAGGCATTAACTTCCCTAGCCCTCACCAGGAATGGCACAAATTTTTCAGTCCAATGAAACTCTTGATCAGTTGATATCAAATGCTTACGGCCTTTAGTTGACAAATAATTCTGCGACCCTGCTGAGACTTAATAGAAGTGAGTGCTGGGATCCATAAATATGTCCCACAGATATAGGAGGGGAAACAGTGGCTAATATTACCAGGTGTTTCCCATTCCTCTTCTTGTCCCGACCGTGGTTTTCTGACAGTAATGGTAAAATGGTTGCCTTATCTGTTTGCTCTGAAATGTGGAAAGGAATGGAAAGATCCACATAACGTGAACCATGCTCCAAACTCACACCTGAATTCACTCCACATTCGCCACCTGAATGCAAACATACTGGTCTTAGGAACTGACTAGGCTCCTGGAAAGTCCGCAGCTTCGTCAGCAAAAAATGACCAATTCATAGTGCCTCCTCCTAGTTAAAGTGAACTAAAGTCTCTTCCTCCAAACAGGAGGAAGATCAGAAATTGTCCTGGGAAACACTGTAATGGAATACTGAGTATCTGTCTTTATTAACACAAATGACCCATTTTATTTTATTATTTTTTTTTTTACCAATGACCCATTTTAAAGTTAACCTCTCTAAATCCAACCAACCTAGACTATTTTAAACAATATACTGAACTAAAGCATCTACCCAGGATATATCAGAGAGAAAAAGTTACTTTCCTTGATACCTAATTATCCAAGGATAGCCTTTCATTACACAGTGTTGCCTTGTCTTGTTCATAAATTCAGTATACCTGTCACAGTCATAATTTTTCCCCATAACAATCAGCGGAAAGAAGTTAAACTCCTACCATTGTAAAAATGCATTTTTTTTTTACAGCATTGTTAAATAAAATGTCCTGGGTGTCATTTAATTCAGATGGATGAGATTAAAGCCAAGGACAGGATCATCTTCTCCCTGGAAAAGGAACTGGAGACCCAAACTGGCTACGTCCAGAAACTGCAGCTGCAGAAAGAGGCGTTGGACGAACAGCTCTTTCTGGTCAAGGAGGCTGAGTGTAACATGAGCAGTCCGAAACGAGAGATTCCAGGAAGAGCGGGAGACGGCTCCGAGCACTGCGGCAGTCCTGTAAGTCTGTCCGAGCTGAAGCGAAGAACTCAGGAGTCATCTTTTATTTAGCTTCCAAGTTGTACTTTTCACTTAAGCTCTTTTCCTGTTTACTACAAAGAAATCAATTCTACCTCCTCCTATAAAACCAGCTAGTATCTTGGGAATAGGGTTTTCTAAACTCACAGGCACCAAAGTGGTCTGCCCTGCATTAGCAGATCACAAGAGAATTACAGGTCTTTTTAAATCTTGCATAGAATTTTTCTACCCACGCGATACCTATCCAAACTTTAGCCTATTATAAGAGTCATAAAGTAGATGAAACTACTTTGCCTCTTGCCAAGACTGGTAATTTTCCCTTGTGTGAACCGTTGGGTTGGAAATTGGCAAAGACGGTTGTCATCTAGAGGGGTCAAAATGTATGACTATATAAAAAACTGAACCGCTTAAATCATCATCTGAAAGTTTCTAGTCCGATCGAACTTGCTACTCATTACCCTGGATTTTCATCATTTTATAGGAGAAATTATTTTCAGAACTGCAGGCATAGAAATCAGCTTGTGTATCGTTGGCTTTCATAACTTAGCTGCTAAAAAGATGAAAATGTATTATTTAGGAACAGAGATAGGTTCCAAAGTAGTACTTAGAACCAAGTAATGAATAATTTATGAATTGGTATTCAGGATATATATATCCCAGTAGGTGGCGGAATCAGGATTTAGCAGATTTAAGTTTCAGTTCTGTCCCTGACACTTACCTGCAGTGCAGCAAAACTGTCAAGAGAATGGGCTCTAGGGTCAGACTCTTTAGTTCAAATTCTGGATCTGCCACTTACTACATGACCTCAGGCAGATCATTTTCCTGCTCAGAGTTTCCTCATCTGTAAAAGAGAGGCAATAATGGGACTCCGTAAGGCTGGTCGGAGGTCTAGAAGAAATGGTCTGTAAAATGTTGAGCACAGTGTCCGGTTCATAATTAGCATTCAATAAATATTAATTATTGATCTATTGATAGTAGCCACAAGACCTTGAACGAGTTATGACCTTCCTGAATCTTCAGGAATAAATCCTCTAGAATTTTATGAATCTGGAGATAAAATGTGTGGGAAACTGCTTTGTCAACAGTGCAGCACTATCAAAAATGTAAGATGATAATGGAATTGCAAGTCTGTGATGGTCCTATGGACGCTAGAGCATGGAATTAATCCATGAGAGCCATGTGTAAAGTGATCCATGGCAATTATGACAGTGGGGAAGCCAGGAGCTCTGGGCAAAATGTACCAGCAAAGGCTATCTTATAATCTACTGCGTTTTATACGTGAAGGTAATGCACCAGCCTTCTCACATTGACCTTTTTCTCCAGGAGTATGCAGGAATTTTCAAAGCCCAGCCCTATCTTCTATTCTTTGGCTAAGTGTGATAGGACATCTGTCTTAGCTGTGGAAAGCAATGTGCAGCCATGACTTAAGAGACGCTCCTTGAACCTCATGTAATCACAACATGACCTTGGTCTCAGAACTCACAGATCTGATAGGCTCATCCAACCATCTACCACTCCCCCTGCCAGGAGTCAGGGCTCCAGAGGGTATCTGCCACATGGAATTCATTTGCAGTTTCAACTAGGCCTGGTCTTCAACCCAAGCAGTGAATATCAAGGGTTAGAAGAGGGTAAATATTTACTCTTCTCTGATTACAGAACATTTTACTCTCACCTCATAAGCCAGATGAAAGGAACCAAGCCTCTTACTTTTATGAGTAGAATTCCCAAACTTTGTGAAAAGTGTTCTTGAAGAAATACCCATTTTAATTTTCCTGCCTAGGATTTGAGAAGAAATCAGAAGAGAATAGCGGAATTGAATGCCACTATAAGAAAATTAGAAGACAGGAACACCCTGCTTGGAGATGAACGAAACGAACTGGTGAGTTCTGCCCAGAATTATTTATTTATCTGGTGATTTTGTTAAGCATTTTGTTTAAGAAAGTATATATATGATGTTGTAGAAGTATAACATAATAAAGACAAGTGCACAGATAATAAAGGTCCAGTTTAATAAATACGCCCAAAGTGATACAACCATATAGCCACCACCCAGATGAGTACCTGGAAGATTACCAGCACCTCCGAGCCTCCCTCTCTTGGGACCTCTGCCAATCACATCCTTCTAGAGTTAATCACTCTACTGAATTCTGTCACTGTAGATGTGTGTCACCATTTTTTAAATGGTGACACAGTTGTTTCCACAGTTGTTAGAACAATTGCATTCCCACCGCCAACATGGGAGACTTGCAGTTTCTCCACAGCTTTGCCAACATGCACAGATCGTTGATCATATTAGTCAGTATGGTGGGTGTGAGTGATATTCTGATTGTAGGATTTTGATTTTTACTTTCCTTGATAATGAGATTGAATGAATTTTCAAAAATCTTTTGGCCTTTTGGGTGTCCTTGTGGGATCTGACCTACAAAAGACATAGGTCTTTCGTAAAATTAAGAGTGACCATATTCTGGTTTGCTAGTTAGTCTAAGGCAAGGTTTCTCAACCCCAGCACTCTAGACATTTTGGGCTAGATACTTTTTGTCATGAGGAGATGTCCTGCATTGTAGAATGTTTAACAGCATCCCTGGCCTCTGCCCACTAGATGCTGGTAACATCCTCCCAGTTGTGACAATCAAAAACATCTCCAGATACTGCCAAAATTGCTTCATGTCTTCATTGAAGAGCATGAGACATAGGTCTTTTGTAAAATTTTCTTTTGTGCTGCCTTTATTTTCTTATCAATATTAGGAATTCTTTGCATCATTTTTGGATATTTGTATTTAAAATCTCCTGCTCTGGGGTCACCTGGGTGGCACAGTTGGTTAAGTGACCGACTCTTTGTCTCGGCTCAGGTCGTGATCTCAGGGTCATGAGATTGAGTCCTTTATCAGGCTCCATGCTCAGCATGGAGTCTGTCTGGGATTTTCTCTCTCCTTCTCCCTCTGCTCTTCCCCCATGCTTTTTCACACATGCTCTCTCTCAAATAAACAAATCTTAAAAAAAATCTTGCTCTGTGCCTTACATTTTACATTCTTCATGGTGGCTCTTGGTACAAAGAAGTTACTTTCAGCATTTTGTTTTTTTCCAAATATATACATTTTAGGTCATAAATATCTCTAAGCATGACTAGCTTCATCCCATACATTCTTTTATGTCATAATGTATTGCTATTTCAAAATCTTTTCTAATATATGATTTCTTCTTTGACCAATGGGTTACTTAGCACCATAAGGCTTAACTTCTAAACATTTGGGGATTTTTGAGTTATCTCTCTGCTATTGATTTCTACCTTAATTCCATTATAGTCAGAGAATATACTTCGTATTCTTTTTTTTTTTTTTAAGTTGAAGTACAATTGACACACAGTGTTACATTAGTCAGGAATACTTTGTATCATTTCATTCTTTAAAATTTATTGAAATTTACTTTATGATGGTAGCATACTGTCAATTTTAGAAACATTCCATGTTCTCATAAAAAGAAGGTATGTTGTGCAGTCATTGCATGTGTTTTGAATCAAGTTCATTAATAGTTTTGTTTAAAATCTCCTGTATCTTTATACTGTTTTGTATAATCTCCCAACAGATTTGTCCATATCTATTCTTAGTTTTATCAAGTTTGCTTTATATATATTTGAAGTTATGTTACTAGGTACATATAAATTAAGATTTGTTAAATGTTTGCATCATGAATTTTTTTATCTTTAGTAATACTTCTTGATTTAAAGTCTTGGTCTGATGTTAGTTACACTATGTCAGATTTTTTCTTTTGGTGGTTTCATGAATATCTATGTTGACTTTCACACTTCCTTTATAATACTTAAGCTATATCTTTTAAAAGGAACAGTTTTTTTTTAGGTACTTTACATCTAAGGTTACTGATGTATGGTATGGTAGAATTACTGATATCTCCTTTTCCTTGTGTTTTTCTGCATCTTCCATAAGTAGCATCTACTAGGTAAATTTAACTGTTTAAAACCCTTGTCATTGACCTTCAGAAAAGAGACAAAGTTTAAAATAGTGAACCTAGTGGAATAACTTATTTGTCCTTGTATGTGCTTCATATTTAATATGATTTCTTCAGACACTGAAACTCAAATCTGAGGATTAAATGAGGTTATGAAAAATTTTGGCCTTTGATATAAAATGAGTTTTCAAATGGCAGTTAAGATACAGTTGGGGGGTACTGTTTTAGAATCCCACAAGCAGCTGTTTCAAATATTTATAGGTAGCTAAGTCTCCTACCCCAGCACTTCCTAAAGCGTTAGATTCTCAAAAATAGGAGTGAGTACTTTATCTTGTCAGATGGTTCTGATAGACTCCACCACTTTCCTTGCTTCAATACCCCTCCCCCAATACATATTCATTCAGAAACATTAGTATAAAGTCACTGAACTAAGCATGGGAACTTTAACATGGAAATCTGTTATGTTTAGAGGGACCATAAAATATGTCATCCAGATGGGAGTTTTGAGAGCAAAAGGGGGGATTATTAACAATTACCCCAAGATAGCATTCATAAAATTAGACCAGTGTTTCTCAGCTGGAAGCAATTTTGGCAGTGTCTGGAGATGTTTTTGATTGTCACAACTGGGAGGATGTTACCAGCATCTAGTGGGCAGAGGCCAGGGATGCTGTTAAACATTCTACATTACAGGACATCTCCTCATGACAAAAAGTATCTAGCCCAAAATGTCTAGAGTGCTGGGGTTGAGAAACCTTGCCTTAGACTAGCAAACCAGAATATGGTCACTCTTAATTATGGGCAGGTAAGAATATAATCATACTTTTCCTAAGCTCGGTGAGAATTAAATGTTCTTCAACACAAATATCAATAGAGTTTTGAGAGTATGTTTTTTTTCTCAATAACATTTTCTTAAAAATAAACATCCTTGGGGCACCTGGCTGGCTTAGTCAGAAGAGCATGAGACTCTTGATCTCAGGGTTGTGAGTTTGAGCCCCACATTGGGTGTAAAGATTACCAAAAAATAAATGTAAAAAAAATGAATAAATAAAAATAAACAGTCTTAGTGTGGTTTCAGGAATCTTAGCAACATCTCTTATGGAAGAACAGGCTTTGCCGATAATCAGGCTTGGGTTTGAGTCCTGGTTGCACTCCCTAGTGACTGGTGATTCATATGAGCTGCTTTATCTCTCTGAGCCAGTGAAGGGTCACTGCAGGCCCAGGGAGAGGTATGAGCAGCATGAGGTTGGGGCTCAGTGTAGCAGGGTACCCGGGCTGGCGGAAATCAAGGGGCAAGCAAGGCGTGCAATTGCTCTTGCTGAGCATTTCCAAAATCAGAACCTTGGCAGCACCTCCTTGAAGGTAATACTTGATACAGAGTTGTGAATACTATGATGATGGCAAACCGTTCGAGGAAACTGAAAACAAAGCAGTCGGGCTATTAAATGAAGGATGGACATGGTCAGTTCCGGGACACACAGTGAGGCCAACCAAGGCGGCCCCAGATGGGTTTCACCCCTGCCCATTCTCTCCCTCTGCTCCCACATCCACTCCAGCACAAGAGACAAATTGTAACTTCTGTCTTCCCAGTTAAAACGGGTGCGGGAAACTGAGAAACAATGTAAACCTCTTCTGGAAAGGAACAAGTGCCTCACCAAGAGGAACGATGAGCTGATGGTGTCTTTGCAGCGCATGGAAGAGAAGCTAAAAGCCGTTACCAAGGAAAATTCAGAAATGGTGTGTATCACAGACTCTGCAAAGCTGCAGCTTCCGTCCTTCCAACTCCACTAACCTGACTTACTACTCTTTCTCAGTTCATTTTTAAAATACAATGCTATTCATGAAAATTGGGGTTTTTTTCCCTGTGGAAGCAAGGAACCTTAAAGGAAGAAAGCAAGAGAAAATTGATGGCTCTGAATTTTAAGGGGTTTCTAAATTTGCAGAACGGTAGGACTGCTTCCAGGAATCTGCACACTTTCCAAAATCTCCCCAGTAGAGAAGCAAACTCAGTCACAGAAACTTCCTTCCAAGAATTTCACTAACATGCTCTTCATAGAACTGTACAATGGGTACCTCTTATCTTCTGAGACATTGCATAATAGTTGAGAAATAGATGCCACCACTTGTATTATGTATGGACAGTGATAAGCTCATGCACTCCTTAACAGACTTACAACACAGCTGTCAAGATCTTCAGACATCCCCAGTGATTTTGACTCGTAGAAGATAAAATAAACTCGAGGGTTTTGGTTGGTGCATCTATGAAGCTGAGCAATTTTCAAATTTAGTTGGAGCCTCATAAAGTTTCTGTGTGAACTGCTAAAGTTTAGGATTTTTAAAATCTCTACCTATACTTTCTTCTTTTCCAATCCAGAGAGAAAAAATAACATCCCATCCACCCTTAAAGAAATTAAAATCTCTGAATGACCTCGATCAAGCTAATGAAGAACAAGAGACAGAGTTTTTAAAACTTCAAGTCATTGAGCAGCAGAACATTATTGATGAGCTCACAAGGGTAGGTCTTGATCATTCTATAAACTCTAAGCTGTTCCCAAGGGCAAGTCACTGAGAAATCAACATGCACTGGAAGCACTTAATAATTTCAGATTAGGGGCGCCTGGGTGGCTCAGTTGGTTAAGCGACTGCCTTCGGCTCAGGTCATGGTCCCAGGGTCCTGGGATCGAGTCCCGCATCGGGCTCCCTGCTCGGCAGGGAGTCTGCTTCTCCCTCTCCCGCTCCTCCCTCTTGTGCTCTCTCTCTCTCTCTGACTCTCTCTCTCAAATAAATAAATAAAATCTTTAAAAAAATAATAATAATTTCAGATTAGCCCCAAAAGCCCGAGTTTATATATTCAATATATAAGTAAGTTGAAGAGACTCTATTCCAAAAATACTTCATATTATTAAACTGTTTTATACACTTTCAATTAGAATCCTCTTAACTAATTTGATAACACAAATAGTGGCTGCAAAACACCCTAAAAGAACTTCCAAATGCATCATTATGTGGGTAGGTATATAGTCTGGGTGTACCTTATAATTGCCTTCCAGTATCAAGATGCTGAGGCTCAGAGATTAAATATTTGGCCAACAATAACAAGACCATATGCCTCTTATTTCCCAACATTTGATTCAGTATCTAGCACATAGTGCAGTTTAATAAATATTTGTTGAATGAACAGTGACATCGTAATTACATGACAGAGTGGAAATTTCAGTCCCGATCTTCTGACCATGACCTCAGTGCCTTAGAGCAGTTATTACTTCCATTTGCATCTGGTCAAGGCTTGTTTTACCAACAGCAGTGGCCTAAGACCTTCACATGCCTTTGGGTTTCCTCTTTGCCTCACTGTCTTTATTCCATGATTGTTATCTCTGGTTGCTCTCACTTGAGGAGCAAGCCAAGGGCTGGGGAGTTGAGGAACTAGCAATGGGAGGGGTGGGGGGGGGTTAGGCAAGTGTCTCCAAGGAAGGGTGAGCAAGATGATTTAGTGCTATTGAGGGGAGAAAAGATGATAACGTCTGGTTATAACTATTTGTGGTTTATCCTTTTAAAATTGTCTACGTTGAGTATATGTTATAATGCATATACTGTATTAGGAGGGTAATCTAAGTATACATTTTCAAAGTTTCAGATATATTGAGGTTATATGATCAAAATATTTTTACAAGTTGAGAAATCCTAAAGGTTAACATCACTGGCATAAACCAGACAACGTATTAAACATGGCCTTCTGGTGCAGTGTGCCTCTTACTTCACATCCACAACCTTAATTACTAGTAAATCCCAGATTCACTCGGCCAAGACTTTTCTTGACTTTGAGTATCTGAACTTAAGATAAAAGTTTCTTATAAGAATTTGACATGTTGAGACATATCATCCAGACTTTCAGGGAAACTAAGTGCCACTTATTTAATCTACCTTTGAATTTGTACAGTAAATATGTGGAGTACTTAGTTAATGAACACCAAATTCCCAGGATATCTCCATCCACAAAAAAAAAGAATCAAGAAATTGATTCCCCTCCCCCCGAAAAAAGCCCAATAGATGATTCCAACCCAGTAGACACTCTGTTCCCATCTTCAGAGGCTGCAGGTGAGAACAAGGGTCTAAGAATAGTCAGAAGACAGCTTGCTATGACTTTCAAGTGATTAAATGAAAAGAATAAGGTTTATGCAAAGTCGTATTTTTTCAATACTTAAATATAAAGTAATTTTGGGTTTGAGAAAACTGAAAAATTGTGCTTTGGGAAAATATGAGTATTTTCAGAGCTACTTGATCTTCAAGTATAATAAAGGATTCTGATGAGGAAGACGGTGTACTTCCTGATTGGGAGGCTCTCAGATCCACATAGATTATCAGGAAAAGTTGTAGTGTATTTTTACTTTAAAAATATGAAATGGCACCTGGGTGGCTCAATTGGTTAAGCGTCCAACTCTTGGTTTCCACTCAGTTCATGATCTCAGCGTCATGAGATCAAGCCCCGCACACCCAGTGTGAAGTCTGTTTGAGAAAGTCCAACTCTTGGTTTCCGCTCAGTTCATGCTCTCAGCATCATGAGATCAAGCCCCACACACCCAGTGTGAAGTCTGAGATTCATTCCACTCCGTCTTCCTCCCCTTCTGCTCCTCCCCCTGCTCATGCTCTCTCTCTCTTTCAAATAAATAAATAAAATCTTTAAAAAGATCTGTAAGTAGCAAACCTAAAAATTACCAAAATTACAAAACACAATCTTATTTTAAATAGAAATACGTAATGCCTCGGGTGAAAACCAACTCTGTCATTGAGAAAAAAAAAAAAACACAACACAAAACCTAGAGGAAAACATGTACCAACTCAACATCTGAAAAGTTCTTCGTCTGTTTTCCAGGACCGAGAAAAGCTCATCCGTAGGAGAAAACACAGAAGAAGTTCCAAGCCAATTAAGGTAACGGGAAAACTAGGTTATCAGGCTTTTGCCACAAACCCTGTGAGAGAAATGAGGCTGCCAAGGAATCTGCCTGCAAAGATGTGATAAATCAGATGTTCCTAAACTGCAGCAAACCATGGGCTTTATTTGCTAGAAGAAAATCTCTTCTCTTGGTAGTTCTTAGAAGTCCAAAAATGATTGCGTTATGGATTTTAACCTTTAAGGTTTGCTTTAATATGACTTTATCTGCGTGAATAGGCACTAGGTTTGGGGTGGAAAGCATTATCTGACAAGCTGGAGAGTCAAACTCTAAGAACATGCAAGAGATACACATGATTTAATGCCTTCCAGTGAATAATATTAGTGTCTCATACCCACCCTATAATTATTCGTGTATTTTTATTATTCTCCTGGACAGTATTATTGGTAGTAGTTTGATTTTATTATTCCATTATATACTTGGATACGATTACTGATAATGATTATTAATAATGGTACTCTCAGTCCACCCATATCAGTATAGCCTCTTATAATCCATGAAGTTTTGTTAATTTGTCTATTTGTTTGATTTTGTTTTTATCAAGTACATTATTTGATTTGGATATTGGATTGGAGGATAAGACTTACAATTTGATAATCCCAGATAGGTGCCTGGACTTTAAGTCTGTCTTGATTATATTTTAAATACTGGAAAGATAAGTCACATAAACTCGTCATGGTATATAAAATGTAATATATTAAGAGGCTCCAATGTTTCTATGAGGAGAGCCAAATGTTAGTGAATATTCCTCAGCAACATCAGAAGTGAAACAAAGTGGGACGCACTTTTATTGGAATTATTGTGTTCATGCCCGAAGTTTTTATTTCCTCCAAGAAGCACTAAAGGACCCCTGTCTTCTGTGTCCATTTGCACATATGCCAGTTGATGGTACCTTGGTAATATGTTGACTTTCCCCACTCCTAGTTGTGTCAGTAAATATGTACTTTCCCACCCCTAGAGGCCTGTTTTGGACCCATTTATTGGCTATGATGAGGACTCCATGGATTCAGAGACATCATCCATGGCCTCATTTAGAACAGACCGAACACCAGCTACTCCTGATGATGACTTGGACGAAGTAAGCTTTTCCACTTCTCTAGTCTTTTGTGATACTGTCACCAAACTTTTGCTTTAAAGTGGAGAGAAAGCGTTGTACTTCTTACATCCTTTCTGAACTGCCCAAAATGATCACATAATAGTGATCCATTTTGACTTTGTTACCTCTTGGAAAATAGCTTCGCCGGTGTCATGTAACCCTTTTAACAACTTGTCTAAAATCCTGTTCTGTAACTTGAAGACTTTTTTCAAACTAAAAGTCACTCTCCCCAATTCTTCATCTAGGGAAGGTGGGAACCAAGAAACAAGCTTAGAAGAACAAGCTTCTAGATACAGTTGAGGACAGGGTTTAGCAAAGTGTGCTCTCTAGACTACCATTGTCAGAATCATCTAGGGGGGTTCAATCACAGTGAAAATTCCTGGACTCTACTACACAACTCCTGAGTCAGGATCCTGTGGGTAGAACCCCCAAATCTGCATTTTTCACAAAGCTCCCTGGTGATTATATCATGCTCTGAAGTTTGAGACCTAAAGCTGTAAAACTATATTTTTATAGTTTATCTCTGGAAGAAATTGTTGCATATGAATGTGTTGAAAAGAATTGAGAATAAAACTATCATTTCCTCCCATTTGAATCCAAAAGCTAGCTGTAAGTTCTCATCTGGACCCAAAATTGACTGTAATCTAAGCCAAAAGAGCAATCATCAGAAATGTATAAATAAGCAAATGCCTCTTATTAATAAACATTAAGTATTTCTGCAATGTCGATCTTGAAGTACTACAGTATTTGTGTCTATGTACATACTTTAAAATTAAGAATAAAATCACGGGGTGCCTGGGTGGCTCAGTTGGTTAAGTGTCTGCCTCTTGATTTCGGCTCAGGTCATGATCTCAGGGTCGTGAGATCAAGCCCCATCTCGGGCTCTGCAGTGCATGGAGCCTGCTTGGGATTCTCTCTCTCCCTCTCCCTCTACCCCTCTCCCCACAAAAAGAATAAAATCACTCCCAATCCAGTATCAAACATATATTTACTTCTCTTTATAAAGTGGACAAATGTTAGTATTTCACGTTGAACACAGGATCCGAACATAACCTAATTATTTTTTGGCCTTTTTTGTAACCTCAAGAGTTTAGCAGCTGAAGAATCTGAGCTACGATTTCGACAATTAACAAAAGAATATCAGGCCCTCCAAAGAGCATATGCCCTCCTGCAGGAGCAGACTGGAGGTATCATCGATGCTGAAAGGGAAGCCAAGGTCGGTACACGTCTGGGGAGAGTGCTCTGAATTGGCCTGCAGCAGTCACAACATAAAAGTACCATGGACATAAAAATATCAGTAGGATAGCTTCCCCTGTATCCTTCTCTCCACTGTGGCTTTTGAACTGTTTTATCTTTTATGTCAACAAACCTTGGATCTAGAGACATTAGAACCAACTTAGATCGATGCTTTTGTTCCTTTAAAGACAGTAGTTCTTATTCTGGCTATTTGAAAACTTTTATTTTTCAAAGCTAGACAATATTGAATCTTGATAATCCATTTTTTTAGCTTCTTGCTTGGAAAAAATACTTTTGTGGTTAGCCACTTTCTTTTCTTAGTTAATAAGTGCACAACATTACATTGACAGCTTCCAAAGAATTTTCACTGACAATATCTCATTTAATTTTTATGACAGCACCCTAAGGCAGGTATTTTATAAAAGAGTTCAAGGCTCTGAGAGGTTAATTGAATTGCCCAAGATCACATAGCTAATTCATGGAAAACTTGGATTCCACCTAAAATCTTACTGGGTCACATGTTCTTTCCATTACATCACAATTGCCTGTCATAAGCTCATTAAAAAAAAAAAAAAGCTACACACATACAATACTAATACTTAAAATTTAGTGAGTCCTTACTGTGTTGCAGACATCATTGTAAGCGCTTTACATACATCATCTCATGCAATCCTAAAACAACCCTATGAGTTAGATGCTATTCTTAGCTATGTCCTTTTTATAGGAGAGGAGATAATAGCTTTGTAGGAGTTAAATGTAGATTGGCTAGGTTGAAACCAGGATATACAGCTCAGTTAGATGAAAGCTAGGATATGAACCTAGTGTTTCTGAGTTCACAGTCCTAACCACCATGCCATAACTGCTTCATAGATTTATAATTTACATGGGGCAAGAAGGAGTGTGCCCACCCAGTGATTTTATCCTACTTCCAGTTTAGAGGGTCTGTAGTATGCTGAACAGTGTTGTAAGAACTACTTTTAGTTGTTTAGTGGGACAGGATAGATATTATAGTTGTGTATTTTTAAATTGTAACATACATACATGCACATGTTTATACATAAATGAATAAACATTAAAAAAAAACCCACTGTGATTTGGAATAGATAGGCAGGCAGTCATTGGAAAGGGATGTATGTGTGTCCCTTCGTGTTTATGCCTTTAATACGTCATAGTTGTGGTTTTCATGATTAGCATGTACTAAGCATTCTCATGAAACATAGGATTGGTTAATTAAGATAATGGCATACATCTTGTTTTTTGAAGAGGTGATGATGTAGAAACCAGTTCTTTCTCTCATTTCACCCTCACCTCTAAATAAAGGTTTAGCGTTATCTCTAGCTATGAAAGTCAAAAAACCTTAACCATTCTCAGCAAAATAGTCTGAAACAAATCAAGATGTTAGAAAAAGGGCAATAGAGTAAATTGAGAGAAAGTAGCAATGCAAAAATAGGGGCGCCTGGGTGGTTCAGTTGGTTAAGCATCCAACTCTCATTTCGGCTCAGATCATGATCTCAGAGTCATGAGATCAAGCCCGGCATCGGGCTCTGCGCTCAGCACTGAGTCTGCTTGAGATTCTCTCTCTTCCTCTGCCCTCACCCACTCTCGCTTGCATGCTCACTATCTCTTTAATAAATAAGTAAAATATTTAAAAAAAAAAGAAATGCAAAAATAGATAATATAGATGAATGAGTATCATGAAAACAAAAGATGTAATCATTTTGATACAAGAAAAAAATAGATTGTACTCAATGCTCATTTAAAGTTAAAATAATTCTCAGTGAAATTAAGCTTGGGTTTTTTTTTAATCTAATAAAGGTAAATATAATCTTCAACAGTCCAAAGACATATTCTTCTCCCAATGAAGAATAAGAAAAGGAGGAGCACCTGGCTGGCTCAGTCAGAGCATGCAATTCTTGATCTCAGGGATGTGAGTTTGAGCCCCACGTTGGGTGTAGAGATTACTTTTAAAAAAGGAAGAACTGGGAGGGGGGGTGCCTGGGTGGCTCAGTCAGTTAAGCATCCAACTCTTTTTTTTTTTTTTAATTTTATTCTTATGTTAATCCCCATACATTACATCATTAGTTTTAGATGAAGTGTTCCATGATTCATTGTGCACAACACCCAGTGCTCCATGCAGAATGTGCCCTCCTCAACACCCACCACCAGGCTAACTCATCCTCCCACCCCCCTCCCCTCTAGAACCCTCAGTTTGTTTTTCAGAGTCTATCGTCTCTCATGGTTCATCTACCCCTCCGATTTCCCCTGCTTCATCCTTCCCCTCCCACTACCTTCTTCTTCTTCTTTTTTTTTTCTTAACATATATTGCATTATTTGTTTCAGAGGTACAGATCTGAGATTCAACAGTCTTGCACAATTCACAGCGCTTACCAGAGCACACACCCTCCCCAGTGTCCATCACCCAGTCACCCCATCCCTCCCACCCCACCCCCCACTCCAACAACACTCAGTTTGTTTCCTGCGATTAAGAATTCCTCATATCAGTGAGGTCATATGATACATGTCTTTCTCTGTTTGACTTATTTCGCTCAACATAATACCCTCCAGTTCCATCCATGTCGTTGCAAATGGCAAGATCTCATTCCTTTTGATGGCTGCATAATATTCCATTGTATATATATACCACCTCTTCTTTATCCATTCATCTGTCAATGGACATCTTGGCTCTTTCCACAGTTTGGCTATTGCGGACATTGCTGCTATAAACATCGGGGTGCACGTACCCCTTCGGATCCCTACTTTTGTATCTTTGGGGTAAATACCCAGTAGTGCAATTGCTGGATCATATGGTAGCTCTATTTTCAACTTTTTGAGGAACCTCCATACAGTTTTCCAGAGTGTTAAGCATCCAACTCTTGATTTCGGCTCAGGTCATGTTGTCAGGGTTGTAAAATTGAGCCCTGCATTGGGCTTCTCAGTAGGGAGTCTGTTTGAGGTTCTCTCTCTCCCTCTCCCTTTGCCCCTCCCCACCCTCTCTCCCTCTAAAAAAAGAAAAAGGAAGGAAGGAAGGAAAGAAGAAAAAGAAAGGATACCTGCCATTGCTGACTTTATTCCACATTACACTAAAGAACCTATCGAGATCTTAAGATAAGTAAAAAATATGTGTATGGGCAAAAAGCAAAAAACCCACTAATTTTTCACAGAAAATAAGGTCCTATGTAGGGAGAATACAAGAGAATCTGAAAAGAAATGAAGTAAGGTTGCTCCATAGAAGATCAGTGTCCAAAAATGCTGATACACACACTCACCCCCCGACACACATACACATCATTCATACATACATACATACATACATACATACATACATACATACATCTGGATCTAGATTTAGATTTAGGGCAAAGTTGGCTCTGAAAGAATGGCAAGTTTTGGGAGAGGCAAAATGGGAGAAGGATTTCCAGAAGAGGAATTTATTCAAATAAGAGAGAAGTGGGGAGGGTTACAAGGCATATTTAGGAAATAAGGAGATCACCAGCAGATCAGGGGTGAACTTTGTTGATGAGTAGTGCGGAAAAGATTGCAAATATAATGGGAGTTCTCACATCTCACCTAAAGACTTTGAATTTTAACCTAATGGTAAAGGGAACCACGGAAAGTTTTAGGCAAGAATTTCAATCCTAAAAAGAGTTTTAAAAGGTCCTTTGATCATAGAAAAAAAAATTTTTTTTTCTCCCTTGTTGAGTTCTGATCAAGGAACATAAGGGAAGGAAAAATACTGAGTTACCATTTTACTTACTGAGTTCTGGAATTTTGATTTCACTAGGCTCAAGAACAGCTCCAAGCAGAGGTGCTAAGGTATAAAGCCAAAATTGAAGATCTGGAAGCGACCCTGGCTCAGAAAGGGCAGGTAGGCATCGGGTTGCTGGCTCTTCTGCAGATGCACACAATCCCGTCCGACTGTCCTACAGCCCCTGTGCATGGGCCGCACCCGGGACACAGCTTGGCTCTCCACAGTGACCTTTCTCAAACTCTGTCAGAATGTTCAACTCGATGTTTCTGTCCCTGGTGTTTTTCTGGCCAGAGCGTGAACCCCCTGCTACAACACGAATGAGGTTGGGCAAGAGAGAATGGCAGATGAAGAGGAGCCCTGTACAAATAGCCTAGAGTGGTCACAAGCTGCTGAGACAAAGACCCGCCCCTCGAGCTGCATTCTTTGCCTCTATGCTACATTTATGGTTCTGCATTTTAATGTTTTCCATCCATATGTATCTAGCCTGTGTGCATTCTGACCCTTTTCACTTTTTGCCTGTGTGGTCACTTCTGAGTCCCCGGAAGGCTGGTCCTGGATTATTCAGACTGAAAAAGTTAGAGCTTAGTGAGTGTCAATGAGAAGGGGGTGAAATTTTCCTGGCAACTTTGGCCCCGATGTCTTTTGAAGAAGGAGCGGATGACAAGGGGTGGGTGTCATTTACCAGCCACCGGCCGGCCAACAAACTGGGTGAGAGGAGACAGCTCTGGCCAAGTGGTTTGTCGACACAGGCTCTCCCGTGCCACTCCGAAATGCTGACTGCGCAATATTCTTTGTCAAACAGGACTCACACTGGGTAGAAGATAAACAACTTTTCATTAAGAGAAACCAGGAGCTTTTAGAAAAGGTATGTTGGGCGCCAACACCCTAGTGGGGCAGAGGAGAAAATGATGAGAGATCCAGGAGCAGCAGGGGGTCCCCTCAGGAGTGGCACAGGGGCTCAGGGAAGGGGAGGCTTTTCCGGCGCTGCGCTCTCCCCTGCTGCGTGCTCAACTGCATCCCTGTCACCGCCATCACCATCAGTTAGTGGCCCGTGTGCATGGCTCTGTGCTGGTGTTGTGCTGACTCGAGAGGTTGTGATCCCTGACGCCTACTGATTTGTTTACCGTATATATATATATACTGTCTGTGTGCTGTACATATATATATATATATATACACACACCCACACGTGCACACATCCTATGTGGTTGGCCATCTACTAAAAGCACACTACGAATAGGACTTGTTATTTTGTGCAGGGCAGTGACAGACTATGACTCCAAGACCACGCTGCAACCTAGCATAGACTGTTCTCACTTTTAATCGTTTTGCTGATCTTGGCTATTTATATACAGATATATATATATATATATGTATACTCTTTTTTTAAGGGGAGAACATTTTAAAAGATGCATCCACGGCACAAAACAGCACGTTCCGGAGGTTGCTCAACAAATCAAGAATGCAAAAGCATGGTGTAGGCTCAATAGATACAATTAATTTGGTTATCTGAACATAGGCTTTTGATTGAGACAATGAAATACACACAGAGATCATTTTAAGTTTAAGGTGGTTTTGTCTTTAGTGTTTACCTTCCATAAATCTAGTGAAAAGATTACAAAATAAATCATGCTTGGGGAAAAAACAGACTTTGAAAGCCCATTTGAATAAGGGAAATAATTCTGTAGGTTCATCCAGTTGTTATGTAGAAATTATTTTAGGATTATTTCTACCAATATTCAGTAGCCTTGGCAAGTCAAAAATTAACCACAACACTTTTGGAAGCACGAGAAGGGAAAGAAGATGCTTTATCCTCCCTCCCCTCTGGTCTAGCAAAGTCCTTAGCCTACCTCGCTTTCTGAATGACAAGAGACAGTGCATATGTATAGAGGGCAGGTGGGTTTTCCAGGATTGAGACCTGGTACTCTCAGAGAGGCGGGGGGTCCCTATAAAGAAACTTCATCACACATTGGTCCTGGTCTGTGAATTGCAACCTGTGAGCCACTGACCTAATTGCCGGTGTTAACTGCCCAAACCAGAAATCTCCCCAAATATCCCATCTTGGATCCATATTCAAGATTCTAGGTAGAATCTCTTTGGGATCTAAGTCAATTTCTTAAAACTTTTGAAAGTTCACGTGACCACAAATATCTGAATGTAAATCTAAATCTATGTGTAAAAAAATTTGACTGCATTGATTAATGTCACTAATATTTCACTATTTCCCCATCTTTATTTTCCTATAATTTTTCTATATCCTGAGGCTATGAGAAAAAGAGGTTTTTAGTAGTCTTAGAGATGCCCAGTATTAAGTGTTACTACATTTCTTTACACCTAAAAACTAATTCCCATTACATCTTCTATCTGCTTTCTTTCAGTCTTGATTTCTTTGGAATAAATGGGGAATTAAGGGGCTCAAGCTTCTATGATTAAAAGAAAACCACAGTGACAATAAAGCTAAACATCCTACTTCAAGTGGGTATACTTGGGAAAGTAAGAGTCATCCTATGATAAAAAGCCCCTGGGTTTTTGTTTCTAAATTCAAGATTTTAAATAGTTCCTGTGTGTGAGGCCCACCCACACAGCTAAAATCCCAAGGCAGCCCCAAACCTATTATAGATCATGAAAATGTTTTGATCCCTTGTAGACATGGGCCTGTCTTATAGGGTGAGGCATGTTTTACACAACTAACTTAATTCCACGCTTTATCAGGTTATAGGAGAAATCTTACAGGAAAATACAGGGAAAAGGTGTCACTTCTAAATGGGTAGACAAAGGAAGCCTCTTTTGGTAGGGAATGTTAGAGTTCTGTGTTCAAGGAAGAGTAGCAGTTCCTCATATAGAAAAGGAAATGGAGGGAACCCCTTTTAGGCAGAAAGATGAACAAAGACACAGCTCCTGGCAGTCAGTCCACAGGGTAGATGGGGCATTCTAGATTCTTGTGTGCGTGTGATCACATGTGAGTGTGTGCGTGTGCAGAGATGACCGTGAGAATATTTAAGGCCAGAAAGCTAGGTGCTGACCAGAGTATGAAGGTTTTTGAATTCCATATTGACGAGTTTGGCTTTATTCTGTGGGTAACTGGAACGCAGTAAAGTTTTGTATATGATCACAGCTATCTATATAAAATTTTTCTGACCATTTGTAACTCCAGAAACGAGAGGTGTCGGTCTCCACTATGTACACCATTGAAGGCAGTGCCAGGACACCATCCCTGACCCACAGTACTCTCAGATTCACTAACTCAGAGGCTCCCCAGATGTTATCTCAATGAATGCAGGTGTCTTATAGCATTTTCCTCTATGACACAAAAAAGTCAACCAAAGGATAACTAGAAAGAAAGCCCAAGACTTATTTTATTCACATCTACTTGGGATTTTTTTTTTCACGGCCTGGATGATTTATTCACCAACTAAATGAGTGCTCTCCATGCTTGCTTTGCTAAATTGTAGACGGTTTTTGCAATGTTCACCTAACTTGAGGATTTACTTTATTAGATAGAAAAACAGGAGGCAGAAAATCACCGGTTACAACAAGAACTACAGGATGCCCGAGACCAGAATGAGCTGCTGGAGTTTCGAAACCTAGAGCTAGAAGTAAGGAAATGATGATAATAATGATAATAAAAATAATTGTAACAATTAACATGCACTGAACACATCCTATGTGTGAGGTGCTAAATTAAGCATTTCAGATGCCTACTCTCATTCACCCTCACAACCATAATCAAGATTTTAGAGATGAGGCAACTGAGCTTGAATAACTTGCCCAAAACCTGGGACCATAAGTGATAAAGCACTGATGCAAGTCAGAATTGTCTGCTCAGAAAAAAAAGAATTGTCTGCTCAGCTACTGTACTTTTCGACACCGTTGCCTTTAAGAACAAGAATGAATAATTTTTAAATAATTTACGTAATAGATTTCAAACTTCATCAATATTTCATAGCTTTAAAATAATCATTTCCATCCTTCATTGAATTCTGACTCATAAAAATGTTACCTCAAGAATTATATTTCAAATTGTGCTATATACAAAAATATGTTGTTATACACTTGAATTCATGAGTAAACTTTTTTAATCTATAGTGCACTTACGCAAAAGGCTAAGAAGCAAGGTAACTTGTTTTAGGAAATACCTTGGTTAACCTGACCAAATTTCAGTCTTTTTTTTTTTTTTAAGTAAAACATATCAGTCAAATCAGATCTTAATTGTATCACACAGAATCTGGCCGGGGGGGGCACCTGGCTGGCTCGGTCAGTAGAGCATGTGACTCTTGATCTCAGGGTCATGAGTCCAAACCCCATGTTGGGTGTAGAGATTACTTAAAAAAAATAATTTAAAAAAAACAGGGGTGCCTGATGGCTCAGTCAGTTAAGAGTCCTACTCTTGATTTCGGCTCAGGTCATGATCTCAGGTTTGACATCGAGCCCCATGTTGGGCTTCACACTGGGGGTGGAGCCTGCTTAAGATTCTCTGTCTCTCTGACCCTCCCTACTCCCTTTCCCTCTCTAAGAAAAATAAAAATGAAAAAGCCTGACTTCTTTGGGACGCCTGGGTGGCTCAGTCAGAAGAGTGTGCAACTCTTGATCATGAGTTCTAGCCCCACATTGGGGGTAGAAATTACTCAAATAAATATTTTTTTAAAAAAGAATCTGGCTTAGAATCTGACTGAATGTATATGGATACGAAAGATAAGAAAATTTCCCATTTGATAACTCTGTTACTTTGCCAGGGGTTTCTTTTTGAGGTTTTTTCAAATTAGATCTGGATAGAGTTAGCAGTTGGTGTTCCTCAGTGAGGAAGAGCGAAGTCCTCTTTAGTAGCTCACATATCTTCATCGTAAAACTTGAGTGGATTGAATATGCAAAAGGCCGTTAGCAGCCATAAGACTTCATGATCAAAAGACCATTCTCTGTGACACCTGAAAGCTCTAAATATTCATATAGTTTAAATGGGAACTTCACTTCCAACATTTCTCTGACCAAAAAATTTGCAAGACTGAATAACACCATCTGTAAATTCTCCTACCATACCTCTTAGTTGATCAGTCAGTTCTTTTCCATTAAATTGAAGCAGGAACATCTTGTGTTTCTTTTTTTTTGGCCACATGACATTGATAAACTACTGCAATAGCATAAAGAGAGAGCACAGACAACTGGTTTAGTGTTTAATCAGTTGTTGCTTTTTTTTTTTTTTAATTCCCATATATTCTTCACTGTATTTCAAGGAAAGAGAGAGACGATCCCCTCCATTTAATCTACAAATTCACCCATTCTCTGATGGTGTGAGTGCTCTACAGATCTACTGTATGAAAGAAGGTGTCAAGGTAGGCAGATACTCAATTTTTTGTGTTTGTAAAAAGTAGAGAAACTGGGAATTGGAAAAGGGGAGGTTATTGATCACTTTTGTTTTTCAGTCACTGGATGTTATTTTGATACCAACTATGTAGCAACTGAAAAGAGTCGCATCTAGGTGCCAGGCTGGCTCAGTTAGTAGGGCATGCCACTCTTGATCTCAGGGTCGTGAGTTTGAGCCCCATGTTGGGCGTTGGAGCCTCCTTAACATAATTTTTTTAAAAAAATTAAAAAAAAAGATGTGTGACAGATGTATGAATGGTAACAGCAGAGAACACAGGAAATCATGATTATTTAGAACAGAGTAGGGTAAAGAAGATACAGATTCAAAATATTAAGATAATTACCCTTAATTATCTAGGGGAAATATTAAATAATAAAATATCAGTACTTTGAGAAGCACATTTCAAGTATAGCAGATAAAAAAATATTTGTCGAGTCCCTTTGTTATGCTGACTTAAGTGCTGTGGGATTCATAATCTTGGAATTTTGGCAGTGGAAGAGACCTTAAAATCATCTAGCCCACCATCTCTTTTGATTACGTTTAATTTAGGGAAGATTTCTCTTTTGGAAGGACTTATGATTTCTAACATGTTGTTCATTTAGATAAAATGTAATTCTGTCTTTAGGGATATTGGGATCCATTTTAAACATTAAGGTTGAATGGAGGTGGCCCCATCTCCTGGAAAATATATTGTCCTTCAACGTAATGCAATCACATGGTGGGTCTCTATCCCGCAGGGAAAGCTGGGAAGCCTCCTGCTGTTCCTGGTCTCTCCTTGACCTTGTGCATGGCCCTCCCTGCTCCCACTCTGAGCTGCCAGATAATACCTGCTTTCGTTGCCTTCTCTCTACCTGTGAAACTGAGCTAGACCTCCCCCTTCCCGGTGGTAGGGGTCTGGTTGTGAGTAAGAGGAGAGAGGTGTACTAATGAAGTAAAAAGTGGGAGGAAAATTAGGTAGTAAAATTGCGCTTCCTTGTTTTCCATCCTAAACCTCTTTCAGGGTGTTTAAACTTCTGTCCTTCCTGGGCTGCCCCAAAATTTGTAAACCAGAGCAGTTTGTTGGGTTTTTTCTTTATTCAGCTCTAATTAAATGAAAAGGACTTCTACTTTGTCTTTTCCTTAGATACTTTTCTTAGATAAATCACAAACAACCTACTCTGGTGGATGAAATTTATATGCAGGGGAACTTTTTCAAATGGAGTTCAGCTGCTTCAAACTGACTCAAGAAATATAGTTAAAATGAGCTATTTTCCATAGCATGAAATTAATGCTAAAAAATGGAAGGTACTCTAGTTTTCTATGTGGCAATCAAAATCTCAGCCAGGTCAGAATTCCATTAATTAGAATGAAATTAGTTGATTATATTTATTACTTGTTACTTTTCTTTATACCTACAATTTTTCATAATTCAAAAAAATTGTCAATTAATAAGAAAAAACTTTAATGAAAGAATTCCAAGTCCTTACTATATCCTAGACTCTTTCACATACCATCCCTTTATCCTTAAGATCAGCCTAGGAAGGAGGTATTTTGCAACCGGTGAAATTGAGAATGAACTGTTAAGTAGTCTGCCCAGGTTCACGCAACTTGGAAGAAGCAGGGTGAAAACATAAAACCACGTGTGCCTGATTGAAAACAACCCAAGGAAGTATGGGTCTTAAAATGTCTTCTCAAAGTTACGGGTCAAGCAGTGATAGAATAGTAAGCCGCCTTTGTGTCTTTGATTTGAATGTGTCTCCTTGATGTTGCAGGATGTGAACATCCCTGATCTCATAAAGCAGCTTGATATCCTGGGTGATAATGGGGTAAGTAATGAATTGATTAAGGGCAGTAAATATATGAATTTGCCCAAAGAGGGGCAAGAAATACTTGCCAGGGCATCATGTGTAAAATAATAGCAAGTGAGAAGCCACGTTCACTTAAGGATGTAGCTCCTTGAAGAGAATCAATCATTTATCAAACAAGTTGGTTGAGGGGTTGTAAGGATCTCTAGAAGGCAGAAACGGGAACTGGTGAAGTGCTTTTCATGGGCTGGTTTCACGTTTGAATGCCGACCACATCTGCAGTGATTAAAGCTAATTACCTTCTCTCTGTTGCCTGGTGCCATCTAGCATGAAATTAATCAGTCATGCAGTTGCAACTGCTGCTAAATAGTAGGGTTGGTGGCAGCCCCATAAAAATGGACCAGGAAACTATAATCTCTTTTTTTTCTAAAAACACCTTCCAGGCAGGGTCAAGGCATATTAATTCAGTGGGAGGAACATTCATTGAGATACTATGGGAATGATGCATATAAGTTGGAGGAGTCACCAATTTTTTGCCTTGAAAAATCATCAGAGGAGAGAAGAGAATCAATTAAATCACATCAAACCACTATGAAAAGATTACTTGTTATTTCATTTTGGTTTCTGCTTTTCTCATAACCTGACCATTAGCTAAGTATGCTCACAGTGAAACACAAAAGCAAGTCAGTATTAGAGATATTAAAAAAAAAATCACATTTAATGTCCTTTTACATGTTTCGAATGAACTTTTTGTTCAGAATCGTAGAATAGAACATCTGAACTAAGTAGAATAGAACATCTGTTACGTTACATACATGCACCTGCAGTAATATCTATGGCAGGCTGTTAGGCAGATAGTGCAAATATCGTAACTGTCTTCAGCTTATTTTCTTTCTCTCTCTCTCTCTCCCTCCCTCTCTTTTGGCAGAACTTAAGAAATGAAGAACAAGTGGCCATAATTCAGGCCAGCACTGTGCTGTCCCTGGCAGAAAAGGTAATATATCAAACTAACATTCAAACCATCTCAATGTCTGACTTCACACCTAAAGACCCGGGTAGGGTTGAAGGACATTCTCTTTGCACATGACTTTGTGTTACTGAATACCTAATAAGTATCTTTTTTTTTTCAGGGTAATATAACCCCTATAGAATGAGAACACACAAAAGAAAAGTCTACACACTGATCTGGGGTGGGTGGATAATTCTTGCTTTGTAGTCTGTTAAAAAATGGAACACTTTCTGGATTACATTATCCAAACAATCCCTCCCAAGCTGGGACAGCTGTAAAGAAGGGTTTCGTTGAGAGGTGGTAAAATGGCGCCTGGCTCTTTTTATGCGCTCTTCCCTGGCTGCATACACACCAGTTGTCCGGAACTGATTGTGTAATTCAGTGGTGGCTCACTGCAGTCACATTCAGAAAGCCCAACCTGGGGACTGGCAGAAGAGCAACACTGAGTGTGTTCTAGCCCCCTTGTGTCGAAACCTGGTAAATGGTAGGGAGAGAGACAAAGGAAAGAGCCAAGTGGAGAAGCTTGATGACTGGCTATGTTCAGGGTGTCGCGAGAATCAGCACTTACTTGAGAGGCTCGTGTACATGGTTGGATAAAATGACAACTGTATAAATTCCTTGAAATGCTTTCTTAATTCCTAAATGCATAAAGAGTTTGTTATAAATTAAATGAAACCATAAACAAGCAAGTGATCTGCTTTCTCCAGTCTGAAGTAAGGGAATCCTCCAGGTCAAATGATTTATTGAGTTACTCGAACAATACCATGACATAAAGGGAAAACAATGTAGGGAGAGGCAAGGACTGCTATAAAATAAAAAGTTACTTAAGAAATAGTAAAATGATCCTTTTTTGGATCGGATTCAAGGACACCAAGTGTGGAAGAAAGGACACTTTGCTGACGGCTGGGGAGATTTTAATATGGATCAGGAATTATATAACAAAAGGAGTTCATGTTCATTTTGCAAGGTATAAAAATGGTCTTTGAATTAAGGATTTTTTTTTAAAGGCCTTTTCTGTTAGGGATATATACTGAGGTATTTACATGTGAAATGATATCTGGGATTTGCTTTGTAAAAAACGTACTTAGAGGGCGCCTGGGTGGCTCAGTCGTTAAGCGTCTGCCTTCGGCTCAGCTCATGATCCCAGGGTCCTGGGATCGAGCCCTGCATCGGGCTCCTGCTCGGCAGGAAGCCTGCTTCTCCCTCTCCCACTCCCCCTGCTTGTGTTCCCTCTTTCGCTGTGTCTTTCTCTGTCAAATAAATAAAATCTTTAAAAAATAAATAAATAAAAACAAAAATTAAAAAAAATAAAATAAAAAACTTAATTTATGCTTTAATTACAGATGTATCACTCTCCCTCTCCACAACAAATTAATAGCACCACATTATCTCTAACATAACGTCCAGAATCCAGAACTTGCCATGAGGGCCCCGAGGATCTGGCCCTTACCTGCTTCTCCAGGATCCCACTTGTTTCTTTGGTCCATAGCAAAGGTCCAGCCATACACAAATGCTTCTGGGGCCCTGATCTTCTGTCTCTGTCTCTCTCTCCATCTCTATCACTGTTACCATCCCTTGGTCCTTTGCACTGTTCTCTTTGCTTAGAAGATAATCCCTTTTTCCTTTTCTACCTTGGTCTGGCTAAATCTGAACCATTAGACATGCCCCTGTGTGGGGAAGCCTTCTTATTCACCCAAGGCCAGTTAGGTGGTTTTTTTCTCTGTGTTTCCACAGTGACTTCTGCATCTGCTACTATGGCTTTTAACAACTATAACAGGGCTGCTCATTTTTTGCTGTTGTTATACGCCCCCAACCACCTACCGCTAGACTTTAAGCTCCATGAGGGCAAATATGGTATCTGTTTACTCCACTTTGTTTGCCTAGCTTTTCACAATAGCCCAGCACATCTAACAGGTGGTCAACAACTGTTTACTGAAGGAACAAGTGATCGTGAATGTCCACAGGACAGTGTTCCAGTGACATCCAGTTGGATGAAGAAAACACAGTCTGTATTCCCAGGTCTGCTACAGTCATTTGGCAGCAAAAGCCAGAGTGTCTCATTCAGTTGGACTCATAAAGGGCTACAATTCTTTATTGCAAGAAAAGTCACCTTAGTTTAGGAATACCAAGAAAACTTGCCTTTCTGTAAAAGGCAAGGATTCAGGACATGAAGGAAAGGATAGGGAAATGGAAAAGAAAATAGGAATAGGAAAAAAGAAAAGGAAAAATAGGTCTGTGTGCCTTGCATTTGCTTAGATTGTTGGAAGAAAATCTTCCATTCCCTGCCCTGTGTGGCGTGTGGTGCAGCTTGAACTTGACCATAATTAACACTTGCATAGTGCTTCTTTTGCACTTGGCACTGTTCTAATTGCCAAAGTCTTGGTATGACTGTTCTATGTGAGGAATTTCATATATGAGGAATCTGAAGCACAGAGAAGGTAGGTAACTGCCCCAGTCACACAGCTAGAAAATGATGGAATCCGGATTGATTCATACTCAAGCAGTCTATTTGCAGAGTCCATGATCTTCTTAACCACTGCACCCAAATTCCCCTTAAGCATCCTATTGAAAGCAAGAGGTGCCCTATGTGGAGCCCATAGGACCTGCTCTTTTAGAGCTTTGGTGAATTAATTCATGCCTCCATTTACCTCCAGTTGAACATGTACAGAGTGATGACAGTGTGCTTAGCGCTGAAGATCTAAGTGAAAGAACCAGATGCATAAGACACAGGCCTGTCCTCAAAGTGCTCATAGTCTGGGCAATTACCTTTTGTGCAGATCTTTACAATTCACAAGTTTTAAAGTCCCCTCCTACCTTTGGGATTCACAAATGAACATTTCTATCTCCCAGGAACTCTAAATGTCAACCTTGAAGCTTCTGATACTGCAACTTTGAATAGCATTCTGCTGTCTAGGAATATAAACTATAACCAGAGATTGAACCTAGACAAATTTCCAACAAGTAAATCCTCTAGTGACTTTGTATTAAAAATAGCAAGAGCAGGGGCACCTGGGTGGCTCAATTGGTTGAGCGTCGCTTGATTTCGGCTCAGGTCATGATCTCAGGGTCATGGGATCAAGCCCCGCATCATGCTCCACATTCAGGAGGGAGTTGACTTGAAATTCTCTCTCCCCCTCTCCTTCTGTCCCTCCCCCTGCCTGTGTGCGCGCACGTGCTCTCTCTGTCTTAAAAATATATAAGAGCTGTGACCTTAAGTGAGAACATGAGAATATGTTATGGGCCAGGTACTGCACAAATCTCCTTGTTGTTGACAACTGTCCTATATTCATCCACTCTTTGCATTCTACACATGAAGAAACTGAGATGTGGGCTTCAGTAACTTGTCCTGCATCACAGGTTATAAGGGCTTCGAGTCAACACACAAATCTATGTCTGGAGCCCATGACTGAACTGCTTCAACTTACTGTACTCTTAAAAACACTGTTTAGAAGAGAATTTGCTTCTCAATGATAAATGGGCAGCAAGTGAAAGGAAGCATTTTAATAAAGCATGATGGTATACAATTGCATTATGAGGCTATTTACCCATGACTTTTGACGGAAATCTGCTTCAAGGGGAAACCACGGGTGTGTACAAGAACTGAGGGAGTAGCCCCTCCAGTCTCCCCGGGGAATTTCTTCTTTCTTCTTTCCCCTAAGAGGCTGTTGGGCATGGTGTCGCCTTGTGAATGTCAAGGCCTTTGCGTATAGAAAAAATGCTCAGTGCATCACATAATTTATCACAAACTAAAAAAGAAATGTCTAGTAGTGAGACTAGACATTTCTCTAGTTTGAACTATGCATTTGCTGAATGAATGAATGAATGAATGAGTGAATGAAAAACGGTATTTCCTGAACTAAGAGAGAAAATGCACCAAGTTTTCAAACTTCTAACAGTGTAGAAGTACAAAATAAATGTTAACTTCTAACAGTGTAGAAGTACAAAAATAAATGTTAACCAAAAACTAGAATTTATTGGGTACCCTGTACATGCAATCCACTGTGAATAGTGCCTAACATTAATTGCATCCTTTAATCTTCAAATTATTAACCCTATTTCATAGAAAAGAGGTCGAGGCTTAGATGAGATAAGCAAGCCATGAAAAGCTAGAATTGGGATTAGACCCAAGGTAATGTGCCTTTAGAACCCCCACGATTATTATGCCCAGCTGCCTCCCTAAGGGATAAGCTTACGTTTAACTTGGGATAGACCCATTATAATAATTTGTTCTATTAAACCAAATATGTGGTAAGCTCATGCCATATTATTCAAAATCTAATTTTACTCAGGGTGCTGATCAATGTTAACCTCAGTGCCATGTAACAGGATGATATATTCTAAGTGTTAGGAAAGGTAGGTTTTTTTAATGTGGTTAAAATGTCTCCACTCAACAAAAATGGTTCTTCAACACTTAGCTGTGGGCAGTTTCAAACACTGAGAAACTGCCATTTCTCCGGTCTCACCTGGCCTTCTTTCTTCCATCATGTTTCCCCCAACCATGGAGAACTGGATGTCTCTTCTGCTTGGAATCTTCCCGTCATTTTTGCTTAATCATCTCGGACTCGAATTCATCAGACTCAGTTGCAGTTGTCACTTCCAGGAAAGCCTCCTCTGGTGTTGTATAATGAGGGCAAAAAAACATGTGGGTCTTACCATCAAAACTCTAGTATCTAGTGCAGGGCCTGACACGTGGTAGGCGTCAAGGAATGCATTTGCTGAATGAATGAATGAGTGAATGAAAATCAGTATTTCCTGAACTAAGAGAGAAAATGCACCAAGTTTTCACTTCAGTCCTCATCTGCTTCCTAAGATATGAGAGGAAGAGACAAAACAACTCAGTAGACTGCACGGTGTACACCATCTCAAGCGATCATGTAGACTGTTTTGTCTTGTTTACTCCTTAGTGGATCCAGCAAATTGAAGGAGCTGAGGCTGCCCTACACCAGAAAATGATGGAACTGGAAAGTGACATGGTGAGTACAAAGACGAGGTATCATAAAAATGAAGAAAACTTGACAAGGCAAATGGAAAACAACCATTTTCTACCAGTTTTATCTGGCACTGATGGAAGTGTGCAGCTTCCCATTATTTTGTGTACAGACTATGGAACAAAATTCCTGGAAGTATCCCACAAGTTCAAGTTATATTCTTCAAAAATATGTTGTATTTTTTATAATATTTCTAAAACTAATGCTGAAGAGAATTCAATTAGGTGTTTTTTTCCTTAGGCTAAACAATTTTTCCACCATATGTTGTCATAGTAAAAAGTACAGAAATGATGAATGTAACTCTGATTTTAAAAATCTCCAAACCACCTCATGCTCATTAGGATGGCCACTATCAAAAAAACAGAAGTTAGATGTTGGTGGGGATGTGGAGAAATTGGAACCTGTGCACTGCTGGTAGGAATGTGAAATGGTGTGTGGCTTCTAAGGAAAGTACTGTGGTGGTTGCTGAAAAAATTCAAAATAGAATTACCATCCAATCCAGGAATACCACGTTTGGGTATATGCCCAAAATAACTGAAGGTAGGGTCTCAAAAAGATATTTGTACACCCATGTTCAAAGCAGCATTATTCACATAGCTTAAATGTGGAAGCAACCCAGATGTCTATCAGTGGATGAATGGATAGCAAAATGTGGTCTATACATACAATGAATATTATCCAAGCTTTTAAAAGGAAGGAAATTGTAACATACATAACATGGGCATAATGCTAAGTGAAATAAGCCAGTCACAAAAAGACAAATACTGGATGATTCCACTTACGTAAGGATCCAGAGTAGTCAAACTCCTAGAAAGTAGGAACGACGGCTGTCAGGGGCTAAAAGGAAGAGAAATTGGGGCGTTGTTGTTTAAGGGGTATAGTTTCAGCTTTGCGAAATGAAAAGCATTTCGGAGATTAGCTGCGTAACCATGTAAATATCCTTAACACTACTGAACTGTACACTTAAAAACGGTTAAGAGCGTAAAATTTATGTTGTGTGTGTTTTACCACAATTAAAAATTTTTTTAAATCCCCAAGCATAGGAATTGTTGATTATAATTTACGGGAATACGTAGAATTTTATAACTATACTGTCATTAGTATTATTACTACTAAAAAACAGGTAGTGATTCCTATCAGGCTAGGGAATCCTATAATAAGAACAACTTGTATTTACATAGTATGTGACAGCTCACACATCATTTGCTTATATTTTACACAGAGTTTCTATTTTGCCAAAAGGTTAGACTCTAAAGTCAAAGCATGTGACAAGAACTGTTTACCTTAAAAGAAAACAAAAACAAAAACAAAACTTGAAAAAAGCGTGGGAACTTTAGGTTGAAGTCCCAGCTCGTCCGGGTTTTGTGGCAGGAGCAAAGTGCTCTCATTAAGTGACACCCCCATTCTCTAAATCATTATCCATCTTTGTGTTTGCTAGTTGTACACAGATAATTTTGAATAATTGTTTTATTATACCACTGTGCATTCCTAAACATTCTTACAAAAATAGACTCTCCCAATATATTGGCACAGATATACTTACTAGTTACTAACTTACCTTGTCAAAATCAAATCTGTCCTTAACCATGTACTTTTGGATTGGCATAAAAATCCTTTAAAGCATTCCATGTGGATTGGTCACTGTATCTTTTATACTTCTTTCCATTGATTTTCACATTCCCTGGGTGAGGCTATTAAAGTTGAACTATTTCCCTAACAGACAAAATCTATGACCCTACAAATGCTAGTGACTTGTCTTGCAGTGGAATTCGAGAAAACATTAATCAGTACAATTTATATATCACTTGCTAGTAAACTCAATTGACTCTTTCTATTTATCATTATGGCCCCCTTCTTATAGGAACAATTCTGCAAAATAAAAGGCTATCTAGAGGAAGAACTAGACTACCGAAAACAAGCTCTCGACCAAGCATATATGGTAGGTACAGCAAGCACTAAAGACACCCAGAGAGTTCACAATTCTCTATTGCAGAGTAAAGCATCCTGGTTCGTTTGTCATGCCAAGTGCTTGAATAGACCACGACATAAAACTCATTTATTCAGTGGTTTCTAATTCCGGTTTTAGAACAAATGCATCCCTACCTCTTTCCTGTTATAATAATAATCCTGTTATAATAACTTTTTAATTATGCTTCATTTAAAAAAATTAAGTGTATGTTATTATAAAATGCTTTAATGAAGGACAGATTGGATGGTACTGTGGATTAAAGAGAAATTTTATTAAATAAAATCCAATGGTTTGGGAGCCTAATGTAGTGGTAGAATGATAGAGCCTTTAAAATGTCTGTTATGTACATTTTTACTTCACATATTTCTCCCAACAACCCTGAGAGGTATAGGTAATCTGATTATTCCTATATTGTATAGGAGAGAATGAAGGCTTGGAGAGTGAAAGAATTCTGCCTGACAAAGCAAGCAGGTAGTGCTCAGGTCTGACTCCAAACCCTGTGGCCTTCACTACCGTAATCCAGCCACAGTAAGGAAGGCTCTTCGGTAAATAGGCTGTGCCTTTTTCTCTCCCACAGAACATTGTGCTGACTGAGGAGCACATTTGATTCATTCCCCATACCAAACTCATAATACATAATTCCTAATATTGGACTATGACTTGCCTGTCTTCTTTCCATATGCTGCACACACCCCCCTCCCCCCGCCCCATTAATTCACAGTAATAACTTAAGAGAAAAAGACCAAACTTAAAAGAGGAACATTTCGAGTTGTTAGTAGAGGTTTTTATAATGCTTTCCTGGAAGTAGCCTGGGTCACTTTGGGGGTAAGAGTGAAGCACTAAGCCCCTGCTTGTAACAAAGATGAATTAGTCTTCCCTTCCAAAATGAGTAAGAGATTCTGAGCACCATTTGATGGGGAAAGGAGAAAATGAGAGTTGGTCCCTGGAGAATCAAGAAGGAAGCCCTCTCCCCCCCCTTCCTACCCTTTTATCCTTGCCTTCTCCACCTACACATGATAGGGTTCATCTGTGTGTTCGTGTGAACCATGACTGAGTACTTGTTCAGACAACCACATTTAATGTTAAAAAGAAGAGATCTGCTTAGTCCAGCGCAAGAGCTAGGAAAACACCCCTTACCCAGGCATGACCATCCACCTCTGTCAAAGTCACAGGGGGTAAGATTGTAGGTTTGGGCTGCTATCTCTGAAGCATGTTAAAAAAAAAATAACTGGGATATAAGGAGCAGTAGACTCTTCATCTAAAACAGAGAAGACCAAGGAGGCATTTTATAGCTAAAGCAGCTATAAATCTCAGAGTATTAAAAAACAATCCAATTCTGAAGACTCTAGGCCATTTTTAGATCATATCTCCCAATCTGTATTTTAAGATGTGGAGACTGTACAGCCATCTTCAAGTTCATAGGTGTGTCCTGTGGAAGAGAGGTGGCCTTTTGTACATGAAATATATCTCTAGTTTCAAGTATTCCAACTTAGGTCACTTTTCAATGCTTATTTCTAAAAGTACAGCCACCATGATAGATGTCTAAATGTCTGAAGGGCTGTCAAATGAAAGAGAGGCCAAATTAATTCTCAGCTACATTTGGGAATAGAAGGATATACAGTTCTTATAACAAAGTAAGGACTTCCTCAAAATGAAATGGACAAGATCCCAAGAAAAAGAATAAATTCCCCATCACCAGAGAAGTTCACATATTGTTAGCTCGATGACATTTAGGGAATCTTACAAAGGGGATTATCAAAATGGTAGTTAGGCTGGACAAGCTTTGAAGTTTATCATATTGCTATGATCCTGTAAGATTACAATTGTGCGTGACCCCCCTCCCCCATACACGCAAGTGTCTCTGTTCACATTCCACACATCAATGCTAAGTTCCAAAGTTAGACTTTTCTAATTCTGTTTGCCAGAGAATCCAGGAACTAGAAGCTACTTTGTACAATGCTCTGCAGCAAGAAACTGTTATCAAGTTTGGTGAATTGTTAAGTGAAAAACAGCAAGAGGAGCTGAGGACAGCAGTAGAAAAGTTACGGCGGCAGATGCTGAGGAAGAGCAGAGAGTATGACTGTCAGATTCTTCAGGAGAGAATGGAGCTCTTACAGCAAGCCCATCAGGTGAGGACTGAGTCACTGCATCTGTGTAGGGTTGGTACTAAGCAAATGGGACTTAGTACTAAGTACATTGTACTGAGTATGGGTGTGGAGAAGCCTAGGAGCTATAAACTATTTTCAGAGAGTAAAATAACTACTGTTTTCCACCTAGACTCAGAGACAGGAGGACAGTTTTGTAATGATTCAGTCTTAAGAAAATTGGCATTTCGGAAGCATTGCATACTGCTGCCATTTTGGGAACTATTTTGTCATGAAATACCCTTTGAATCTCCTGGATCCTGATTAGCTCCCTTATGCAGGGAAGCAAGACTCTCCCCAGGACAGAAATAATACCTCCATCCTGTTACTCACCCCAGTCCATAACCTAACCTGATCCAATAATCTGAATAGGGTAAAGGAGAACAAGGGCCTTTTTCTTTATTCCCAGAACAAACAGCAACACCAACAAAGCCTGGAAGCTGCTGCTTACTTACTGGCATTTGCTATGTCAGGAACTAAACTTACATCATTGCATTTAATCTTCACAATAGCCCACTGAGGTAAGTATTCTTATGATCCCAATTGAGGAGATAATGATACTGATGACAAGAATGCTTCAGTTTGCCCAAGATGACCCAGATAGCAAGCTCCAGAGCCAGATTACCACTCAGGTGGGCATGACTCAAGGCTGGTGCATCTAACCATGGCACTATGCTGTCATACACAGCTTGAGTTAACTACGATTGGCGGGACTCATCTAGACCAGCAAGGCTCAAGAGACACTCAAGTTAGAGCCCAAATTCTTAATTCCAACTCTTAGTTCGTGTCTTAGCTTGACAGGTGAGGACTAGGGCCCTGGTCAAAAAGCAGATTCCAAAAGAATTCCAAAATTAGTAGTGCCAGGCTGTCGTGTTTGGTACTCAGAAGCTGACTATAGAAGAAGTAAGAATCATGTGGTCTTCAGAGTTCAAGGTGAGTGGAAAAGGAACAGGTTATTTTATGACACCAATAAGAACGGTTTATGGGGAATATGACACTTAGCATACCCCCTATGTAGCCAGGAGTTCTGTGAATCTTTATAGTCGGACAGATTATTCAAGTCAGCAGGGGAACTCTGAAGCCGTTTGTCCTGGAGATGGTGAATGCATGCATGTTTGTTTCAGTGGCCCTTCAGATTCCATCATAAGGTTCAGGGTTTTGACCCTGGAAAGGGTTTTTAAATCCTTTAATAATAGACTCCCTGGCATCATTAGTTGGGGAATGAAAGTGTCCTCTGCATAAATTTCTTATGCTACAGTAGCATTTAATTAATTTCAACAAATCAGGAGTTGTACCATGGAACCACAGCAGTGTTTATTTCTAAGATGTACAAATAATTATCTGAATTTATTTAGATTAAAAGCTGTCATCTCTTTTGAGTCTTTAACCAGCTAAGGTGATTCACTCCCGAAAGACATGGTTTTGTTTGCTTTATCAGTCTGAACGGATGGTTATGTTATATTTCTAAGCCTCAGAGATTCCCACTGAAATTCTCTCTCTCTCAAACAAATGTTCACTAGAAAATGCCTTTTCTAGTTATTATTTCTTACTCTTTGCCTGCCACTGTAATCAGTAGTTCTGATCTGAGAGAATTATTCCAGAAGGCCTTGGCCAGAATTTGTCATATATCAGTATATGATCCAGGTAAATTTAGAGCAGCATATCACTAACTATTCATGGGACATTTCTGTTTGAATGTTTCACATATGAAACAGATCTAAACATTCTTATCCTTACTTCTCCCGTCTTTCCCCGGCTGCCTGCCTTGGTCAGTAGAATTACCATATCCCAAAGCACTCAGGCTGGAAACCCTGGAGTCTTCTTGGTCTTTTATCTCCAGGAGTTAATATAGCACTACGTCCATCTGAGCATTTCCCCTGAAATGTTTTTGAAGCTGTTGCATTTTTTCCACACTTGTAACGTCAGGCATCTATAGGACCTCTCAATACTGCAGCAGGCCCAGCTTCTGCCAAATGTCCTCTGCTGTAACCCGGCTCCATCCTCTATGCATTTGTTCTGTCACATGTTTAAATGCACCTCCTAGACTTTGAACACCATGCCATAGAGAATTCACATAGACCCTGCCTTTACAAAGCTTAGGACCTACTGATGGAGTCACAGGAGACTAATTCAAAGAAAAATAACTCTAATTGATATCTTTTGACAAGGGGTATAAAAAATCATAAGCAGTGTGCCTTGGGGACCCACTTGTGGGGAAGACTTCCAGCTCTCCTCTTTGTTCATCATGCGAATCACTGCAGATTCTTTCACCTTTTCCGATGGTACATTCTTCCTCAGAAGCCTCCTTGATCCCAATTTCCAGTTGAGTCTGGTCCTATGCGGTCTCTCCAGGTCCTTCATTAGCTGGCTTACCCCTTCCCTGGAAAGCTGACCTGAGACAGTCTGCAGAGCATACCTTCCTCACTACTCATGCAGACCTCTTCCTGGTACCACTTGGGCCATGACTCCCACCTCTAAGCCTTTGTTTGCCTGATCACTCACCCTAAAATGCCCTTCCATGTCTGCTTCATTTATCCAAATGTTCTCATTTTTTCCAGTCCCAGTTTAAGATCTGTTTCCCTTAGGATGTTCTCCCTGATAATAATGGAGTACAGACTATTGAAAAAAAAAAATCTATACTGCGTACCCTGTTACACACTCTTTCACACCCATATTGAGTGAGGGCCTGCTTGTGCCAGAGACTAGGAATGTGACAGTGGACAAAGACCTAAAGGTCACTGTTCTCATCTATACTACAGATGAAAGGGGTCAAAGCAACAATACAAAAAACAATGACCAAGGCAATGTAGAGAGTGTCCATGAGTACTATGAAGAAAAGTATACAATGTGTGTGTGAATCTAGGAATAGAGGATTCACCTCTTTAGACTGGCTAGTCAGACCAGGCCTCTCTGAAGATGTCTAAAATCCCAGGGACCAGCCACACAAAGATCTTGGCTAAGTGTCCCCGAAGATAGGGACAACAGAGTCTAAGTCTCTACTGTGGGAACATTTGGAATATTCAAGAAACAAGAGAGAAGGCCATAAAAAATGGAGCAGAGAGAGCCAAGAGGAAGTGGACATGAGGTGAAGTTGGAGCGGTAAGACAAGGCCTAAGTCATGTTGGACCTTGAAGGAGTTGGGCTTATTTCTGAGTGCAGCTTAGCTGCATCTTCCTTATTCTTACCGCTCCTCCTCTCCCCCTTAAACTCAGGGACTGCCCTGGTGATTTCATGTGTTGGGAGTGCACACAGCTGCTGTAGACGGATGTACTAAATTAGAAACAGGGAGGGCTGGCTGCAAGCTGTCACACCAGTACTGATGCCAACAAGAGTGACTTGGTGGACTTCCTAGCAGTACAGATAAGCCAGGCAGAAAAGGGATCTGATTTGGATCTGACAGGGATCCCCCTTGGATTGGATGGCAAGCAGATGGGAAGGAAAAAGAAATAGAACATGCAGCACACATTAGCTGAAGTAACTCATAATCAACACGTAGAGGCAGCTTCTTTGTACTCAACACTGCCTTGGTTGCTAGAGATTGGTGATGAAGTTAAACATAGTACTCATGGTTTTGCCATCGTTTACCTTTTCTACTTGAGCTGGGTTTCCCTGTGTTTCCAACTTTGTCTCCCCATCTGATCGGAATGGTTCTTTGAGATCAAGAACTCAGTGGTGTCTGGACCCTCCCATTACATTCAGCAAAGTCCTGTCCTCTGTGGGAAGTTGCCCAACAAGCAGACACTTGATGGCTGAAGAGGCCCTGCAGTAATCTTACAGGTCCATGATTTTATTGATATAATACTTGCCTCCACATCCAGTAGACATATCAAGGAATTATGTGCACACTCAAGGTGGAAATGTCTAGCAAATTTATTCTTTTATTGTGTAGCTTTGGCGCCTGGAAATATACACAAGCACACACATCACTCCCATGTACCCACACCATTAGCTTCCAGGCCCATTCTCTTACCCAGCATTCATTGTCCTCTAATTTCAAGGTCAGCCTCGATCGTCTCTCTGACCAAAACTCCTCATCCTCTCCTGCACACACATCTATCCCTTCCCTTTAAAGCAGACTCCTCAGTCTCTTCACTCCCTGCATTTGGTCAGATAATTGTGGTAGGGGGCTGTCCTGTGTATCGTCCTGGGCTCTGCCCATTAGATGCTAGTTGCAACCCCCGTCCCAGATGTGATTACTGACCATTACTGTCCTAGAAGTGATTCAAAAATGTCCAGACAATCAGACAGTGATGATGGTTGCACCACCTTGTGAATATTTTAAAACCACTGAATTGTATACTTCATATTAAATTAACTAACTTGAAAAGATGTTCAGACATTGCCAAATGTCCCCTGAGGGGCAGAGTCATCCTCAGCTGAGAACCAATGTTTCAGAGAAAAGGGAGATAGGATTTTCAAGTTCAGGTATTCTTTGTTCTAGCTTTCCCTTTTTCTCCCTACATTGCATTATAAAAACCTCTCTTTCTGTATTATCACCCCATTTAGCTTCCACTGTTTTCTTCTCAGACTCCAATTCCCCATTTTCTGATTATTCCCAAAAGAGGTGTTAAAATAACCAGCCTACACTGTATACCCATGTGCCGTGAACCTAAAAGGCCTTTAGATTGCCAGATCGAAATTGGAAGACTATTTTTCACTTGCAAATAATTGTCTATGTAATGTTGGTTTTAAATCTGTGCTATTTAAATTGCTGGAATTTTGTTATATAGTTGACAGGTAAGTTCAGAGACAGTTCCGGAACTAACATTTTTGTCTTTAGGCTTACTTGTGCTATTTTTGCTATGTTTAGTTTTCCTCTAATTTATTCACTTCCCTCCTTGGAATGTTTGGTGAAGTGTTTGGTTTTATGAGAACTGGCAAATCCTGTTTTGTGATGAAATTCCACCCCGAAGCAGAGTTGAAATAAGGTTGGAAAGAAAGGGTAGCAAAAAACAACGGGATTGTTTACATTTCTGTGTGTCACCTTCAGCCATTTTTTACTATGGTAATAAACAACCAAAAATCCTAATCCAAATGGCTACGACGAAGTTGGTTTCTTGCTCACTAGTTCTGGGACATACTGCTGTCTCTACGAGGAAGTGGCATTCCCACTTCTCACTCCTGCTCACATTCCACTGGTCAAACAGGTTTCATGGCCAAGCCCAAGGGCAGTGGGGTGAGACCTACCCATCTCTCACGGGGATAGAGTCTGGGGGGATGGGCGCAATAGACAGGGGCAGCAGATTTTAAAATATATGTATAGTTAGCACAGTGCTTTTGCACCACAAGTGAGCCTGAATCTTGAAACATCCAGACAATCTCCCGGAGATGGAAAAACGTATTTGTGATATTTCCAGCCGCAAGTACTAATGTTAGCGTTTTCATGGCCAGTTCTGTGTTTTAGGCTGGTGAACAGTCTTCTTGTTAACGCCCACTAATTCTTTGGGTTTTTTTTTCTTTCTTCAGAGAATTCGTGACTTAGAAGATAAAACAGACATCCAGAAACGACAGATAAAGGATTTAGAAGAAAAGGTACGTGTTCAATTCAATATGAATTTCAGTCTTGAAGTTTTAGATCAGAAAATAATAGGAGTTTCACTCCCTGCGTTTCATTTCTTCTCAGTTACACTGTGTATCACAGGCAGGTGTAGTGAGAGTCACACGACCTTCACCACCAGGCAGACACCCGCGTCTCAGCAAAGGTTCTGCCTTCAGCAGCCTCGCCTGGACGTGTTTGCCTTTTGTGTTGCTTTCTGTTCTTTTCTACGTGTGTTTTCTTTCCTCAGTTTCCCCTTTCTTACCTTCGCTTCCTTTCTAAAAGTTTCTTTTGAGTTTTGTGACTCTACTTTGCTCTTTCTTTTAAAAATCTTTTTGGTACCTTTTTGAAAAAAAAAAAAAATCATTCTGGTTATTCTTCACAAAAAGCCCTTTTTTCCTTGAGCTGCAGTGTCCCTTCAACAGTAAGTCCAGAAACTTAGGTTGACACGTGGTAATTATGCCCCCATGTCACTTCCCCCAGTGGCCGGAGAGAGTCCTCCAAGTCAAGCAACACTTCGGGGGTAAAGCACAGTAATTCTCAAAGAGGGCGTTTGGGAATGTGCATGGCGGGAGAAGGGAGAGGGCTCACACAGGGGTGCCGAACAAGCTACAGTGAGGCAAACAGTCTCACACAACAAAGGATTCTCCCACCCGTGATGCCCAGAGCACCAGTGCTAGGAACACAGCAAGGATGGCAAGAGGCTTCTCTAGAGTTCCAGTGTGAATGCCTGTGCTGCAAAAGAGTATAGCTATTTTCTAGCATCTCCCGTGGGTACCCAAGACGAAAACAGCAAACCATCTGCCGTTTCTGAGACATGGTTAGGACTTTATTCATCCCGGTTGCTTCTTAGTTCTCCCTAAGTGTGAGATCACAGGGAGTCGGTAGGGGCCAGTAGCCACACCATCAGCACCTGGATTCTTATGTAGGCTGGGTCTTTCCATATCTATTTGACCTTGGTATGTGACTTAGACTTGTGTCTAAGTCTTACCGATAAAATAGGGATGATAAAGCTTGCCCTTACCTCCTCTCATGGGTTCCATGAAGAGCCAATGAAGTCATTTATGTGAAAATGACAAAACTCTGAGGTGTTCGATTAAAAAGTGTACTTTTTAAAATTTCCAAACAGAAAGTACACATCCTCTTCAAAATTTTAAATTTGAACGGTTCTCATGTCCGAAGTGTGCTATTTAGCGCTATGGGACTGAATGAGGCAAAGGTAAAGTGCCACGGACCGAGTCTGACTTCCCAGGGTTTGGCAGGAAGACCCACAGGAGGCCAGGATTGTTCCCAGCTTCCCTGCTTGTCAAAGCACATGCCTGATATCTTCCATTTTCCACATTTTTGAATGGCTAACTCTTGGTTCTAGTCATTTTCTGTACTGACTGAAGGAGGAAGTCAGAATTAAAACCAGAAACTTTAGTTTGGTTCAGTCCCCATTCATCTAAGGAAAAACAAACTGAAAAGGGGGTGGATTTTTTTAAATTATCTATTAATGTCACTCCCCTAGGCATTTTCTTAATAAACCTCATGGAAATTTTAGGAGGAGGGAGATTAAGACTATGTTCCCTGTCAGAATTTCCTGAATTTGTCATGTCACAGATCTGAACTTCTTAAACATTTATGATGATGGGGTAATGTACGTAATGGCAAACAAGGATTCTTCAGCTATCAAAGCAGCATATTCCACATATAATAGTAAACTAAGCCACTTCAAAACAACCGGTTGGTTTCTGACTGGAGATTTGAATGAGAGATGAGGTTTGTGACACACCTTCTATGCCCTTGACCTTGATTCTCACACACAAGCCTAGAAAAAATGCTAAAGATCACCTATGTCAGAAATACTCCTCTTTCTTTTCCTGGGGTACTTGAACACCTATTGAGGGGACCTGAGATACCTTCTCTGTCCCTAACCCCCTCACGCACAGTGCCCGTCACATGACAACCATAGACAGCACTGCCCCAGCCGTGCAGCGGTGCCTCATCCCGAGCATTCCCACGGTCACTGGCTTCATGGGCTCCCATGCAGAGTTACTCTGAGTCGGGCACGGCAGATACTCGGATCCCCTTTTATGCAGATAATAAAACAACAGTCCAGAGAGATTAAACAACTGGCCCAGGACCGTAGAACCAGTCCGTGGCAAATCAAGCCCAGAGGTCAGGGTGTCTGATGCTAAGTGCCACACTTGGCCCACCACACTGCCCGGACAAAGAATCTCATTGCCAGCGAGGTGATCGGCGTCTCCCGATGCCCCGAGAGGTAGCGCCGGTAGCTGACCTCCTCAGAGGAGTAGCGGAAGCCTCCCATTCCCTCCATCTTCTCCGGCTACGGGCGTCATTTTACCACTCTCCATCTTCAAGGAGTGGAAAAAAAAAGGTCAGAGTTTCTGCTTTCCAGACTAGTAGAACAGTCACCAATACATGGCTCCTGGCACCATGTTTAGAACTTGACCGTGCAATTTTGCTACAGTGAAGCAAGAGTCCTAGAAACTATGGCATTACAGGACACATGCAGATAATGTGCTCAACATGAGAATACCGTAGACAACCCTTATTCAAAGATGTCGTGGCCAACAGAATGCTCCCGAAGTGTGATAACAAGGTTAAAGACGGACTCTGTAAGAGTCAATCACCAAGGAAATTGATATTTGGGAAAAAAACAAAACAAAACGATCTGACTTGTGACCTTTAATAATTCGTAGGCAGTTGGTTATATACCATTGCTACATAAGCATGTCTGTCCCCCCAGGTATCTGTGTCTTGTTGAAGGTTCTCGGAGAAGAGAGACAAATCAGTCTCCGTTTAACTTCTATGAGTCAAAAAGGAGAGAACTCTCTGAGAAGCATGGAGATTTGAACAGCATCATGCATTCATTTTCCAAAGTGTCCTCTGATGTCCAAGCACGTTTTATACTATAGATCCTCACTCATCCAGGGCAGACCCAGGTTATGCCTGCTACCCTGATGTAATTACTAATAGTGCCCCCATTTCTACTTCAGAAATATCCCACGGTGGATGATTTATCGTATGTTTACCTTACATATTAATATTCTTCCTGCTCTGCCTTACTCCTAAAACCTGTCACATTAACCAAACAGTGATAGCCTTACGTGATTAAGTGTATGCTCTGATCATATTTTTGTATTTTTGGTAGGCCCTGCCACACATTAAAAAGGCGACAATAATATGGGCTGAAGTAGGACTCGGGAGGGCGAACCTCCAGGCTTTATTATGCCATAAAATTACAGGCAATTCGACTATTGACTAACTGTTCGGTGCTTATTTTTTTCATTTATAAAGTTACAGGCTTAAATCCATTATCTATTAGACCCCCTCAGAATTCCAAAATGTATGAGCTGATGTTAGTTGACACCGGGTTTTCATCACATTACTTTGCCAATAGATAAGTAAAATATACAGTTTTTTTTTAAACAGAAGGTACTTGGTGTGTATGTGACAAGTGGTCAGACTTGAGCAAAGTGGAAAAGCTTGAGGTTTTGTACGACATGAATGACAGTACAGAAATTCAGATTTACATAATCTTCTTCTTTTTCTTCTGCAGTTTCTGTTTCTATTCTTGTTCTTCTCTCTTGCCTTTATTCTATGGCCTTGATGTCAAGGTGCCTCTTAAAGGTAAGATTTCGTTTAATTCTCAAAATGTGGTTCTAAGAGGTATGTGATGAGCAGGATGCTGCATACAGTTACTATGCCCATGTTTGTTTGTTTGTTTGTTAAAAAAACAAATCCACTTAGTTTGGTTAGCTTAAATGCCATAAAAGGAGGAAAAAGTCACTTGAAACTAACGTAGCATTGTGTGTTGATTGTGCTTCAATTAAAAAAATTAAAATAAAAAAAGTGAGAAGCAGATCCAAACCACTTGGGTGATTATTAAAGAAGTAAAGGAACCATCAAGTATTGTGGAAATTGAGAATTTTGTTCTAGTGAACAGTATTGCTTTGGGAGGTCATGATGTCTGTGGAGCTCAGTGTTCTCACCAGTCTTTCATTATGCGGAAGGAGTTGCTTCCCTATCTGCAAAATGAAGAAATCTGAGTATATGTTTAGTATCTCTTCCAGCTTGAAAATTCTGATTCTTTAAGTCTAACAAGCTAAAAATGACTGATTACTCTTAACCCTTTCTCCCCATCTGACTTCAACAGAACTCAGGAAAGCAGGCTATTAAGTGAAATTGGATCTTCTTTTCAAATAAGATCATTTTCAATGTCAATTTAGAAAAATAAGAGTTTTATTATTACTAAATTATCAAGTCCATGTCTCACCAATTCATGTATAAATCATCTTAGGCACTGATTCCCAGTGTTATGAAAAATACAGATTCCAAGTTCTTACCTCTGACTTAATGGATCAGGTTATTGGAGGTAGAGGTGAGAAGGAGGGTAGGAGAGGTGGAGAGCAAGGAATACTCTATGTCTTTAGCAAGCATACCAGGTAGTTCTGATGTCTACCCAGGTACAGAAACCACAACTCATATTATCAGTATTTAAAAATGAGGAAGGGCCAGGTGCTCTTCTAAATCCACGTATCGTGGTCTGTGACAACTTTGGTTTTCCTATTGTATTACACAGGGATCTTTCCTGGACCTCATGTTCTTCAACATTTTCTATAGCAAGTTGAAAAAAAGAGAAGAGACACTTTCTCTCTCCACGGGTATCAACTCTGTTACCTAGTTGTGGAACCGACAAGCGAAAGTGTTTTAGCATGACCTGATACAAGGAAGGAGTTAAGCAAATATGCCCAGGAAGTTTATGTCCTCATATAACCAACCCTCTGGCCTTATTCTTTCTTCCAAAAGAGTTTCTCTTCCGACTACAGCCATCCTTTGTCTGGCAATCAGGATGGTAGGCTTGTAGAACCTAAGGAAGAGGACTGAGACTCTTAAATTGAATAAGAATAGGGGTGCCTGGATGGCTCAGTCAGTTAAGAGTCCGACTCTTGATTTTGGCTCAGGTCATGATCTCAGGGTCATGAGATCAAGCCCCATATAGAAGCTGCTTAAGATTCTTTCTCCTCGCTCCCTCTCCCTCTGCCCCTCCCCCTTCCTGCTTGCTTGCTCTTTCTCTAAAAAAAAAAAAAAAAATTGAATGAGAATATATAAGGCGAAATGGGTAAGATTTTCTAGGAAAGGGTAGGAATGGCTAGAGCGTCAGAAAATGAATAGCCCTCCCCAACCAAGAATAATAAATAAACAGGACAAAGTTTAGTGAGACCCAAGTACTATGTGGTAGTTGAGGGAAGAATCAAAACTCATAAATACTAGTTAGAAAAGGAGTAGGTTTGAACATTCACATCAATAATGGCTAACACTTACATGCCAGGGGATAGTCTAAGCAATAGATATAATGACCCTCACAACACCCCCTGTAAAGTTGGTGCTTTTTTTTTTTTTTTAGATTTTATTTATTCATTTAAGAGAGAGCACAGGCAGGGAGGAGGGGCAGAGGGAGAAGGAGAAGCAGGCTCCCCGCAGAGCAGGGAGCACGATGGGGGGCTCGATCCCGAGACCTTGGGATCATGACCTGAGCCGAAGGCGGACTCTTAACCAACTGAGCCACCCTGGCGCCTGCCAGATCAAGTCGGTGCTGCTTTTATTCCTTTCTTCACAGCTGGAGACACACCAACACAGGACTCTCCCAAGGCTGTAGAGCTACAGTTGGCAGGACTGGCATTTGTATGCAGACAGCCTCGCTCTAGAGGATTTTAGCCACTTACAAACCACCGCACTGCCGCACAAAGGAAAGAGGGCATTTCTTCTCCTTTCGAGCACCATCTGTGTTCATGGATATCCGCAGTCAGGGGTATCTTCTGCAATGTGGGTACTACTGCTTGGCTAGTAGGTTTTGAAATTACAGTGTGCTCATCTCTATACCTTTTTCCACTTTTTGTGACTCTTTGAGGGTTGTACAGGACTTGATTTGCTTTTCTTCCAGAGTAGCACATAACTGACACTTAGTAATTGTCTGTTGAATGACAAGTCATGATTATAACTAATAATAATATAGTGAATTAGTGTGACAATGAATCTGGGGAGTTTCCATGTATAGGAAAATGGCTGAGTGGTTTAGAGTTACAGCTTTGAAGTTAGATGCTAACTGTTAAGTTTGGATCCTGCCATTTACAAGCTATGTCATGGTAACTTTAATCCACCTGAGATGAGGTTTCCTATTCTGTAAAATGGTTATATTACCTACAACATGGTATTATGTTGAGAGACTAAATGAGATTAAACATATAAAGGGCTTTTATCACATTGCTTGGAACATAGTTCACAATCAGCAACTCTTAGCTGTTACTATAAAAAAAGTTAGCTATCACATTTACTGCATCTGTCAGTTTATAAGTTTGAAATTATAACTTGTAGGGGCACCTGGGTGGCTGAGTCAGTTAAGCCTGTGACTCTAGGTTTTGGCTCAGGTCATGATCTCATGGTTCTGTGATCGAGACCCGCATCAGGCTCTACACTCAGTGGGGACTCTGCTTCTCTGCCTCTCTCTAGCCCTCTGCATCTTCTTTTGGCTCTGGTCATGATCCTGGGTTCCTGAGATCGAGCCCCACATCAGGCTCCCTGATCAGCGGGGAGTCTGCTTCTCCCTCCCCCTCCACTCCTCCTCCCTACTCGGGCTCGCTCTCTCTCTCTCTCAAATAAATTAATAAATAAAATCTTTTTAAAAAAAACAAAGAAGTCTTTAAAAAAAAAGAAATTATAACCTCTAGCATTACCAAGTGGTTTACCACCTAAACCAGAACAAGTAATTGCATTTTTGTCTCCTCTTTTCAGGGAGTAATCTAAATTTAAATAAGACATGACTGGAAATTGATCAATGCCACTTTTATGTCCAAAGCAGATGAGGGAGAGATAGGAAGAAGTAAGGGAGAAAAATGTTTGGCTTATTGGCAGGTAGTTAAGGCGTACTGCCCATAACCACAAAAATATTTTTCCTACTAAGTATTTATATTCTGCTCTTAAACCCAAGACTCACTTAAATTATATGTAAAGATGCCCTCCCTAAAGTGGAGCCACGTGTACTTTTTTCTCCTTTAGCACTTATAATTACCTAAGTCATTTTGTCAGTGATCTAGAAGCTTCGGAAGGCTCCCAAGAAGGCACCCTTACTGTTTTAAGTGGTTGCTAAGTAATGCAGCTCCACAGATTCTATCGGGACTTTTATCTTAAGCAGGGGAACAATAGGTAGTTTCAGGAGATATCATCTGCCCATGCATTCTGGAGATTTATTCTAAATAAATAGTGCACCACAAACTCTTCCATGTCAGTTATGCAGGGAGACAAAGGAAAGAAGAAAATGAGAGGAGTACAGAAATAGCTATCACCAGGTTATTGTTACATCCGGTTATAATGACCCATTGAAAATCCTCTTCTTCTGAAGAGGGACATGTTAATGAAGAACATATCAGAACCAGCTCTGTTCATTATGAAGTTTGAAACAGAGAACAGGTGATCATGATTTTTCATCTACATACTGTTGTTCGTTTTTAATGATCCCAGTGTCAACCATGAACCCTTGAACTTGAGAGTTCAGTATTTTCACTTCCTGTCTAGTAACATAAAACACGGTTAAAAGGCACATAATACTGTATTGTTCTGTTAAAAAAAAACAACTTAAAAAATATATACTGTATTATAAAAACAGCCACAGGGGTGCCTGGGTGGCTTAGTCAGTTAAGTGTCTGCCTTTGGCTGGGGTTGTGATCTCTGGTTCCTGGGATCGAGCCCCACATCAGGCTCTCTGCTCAGTAGGGAGTCTGCTTTTCTTTCTCTCTCTCACTCTGCCCCTCCACACTGCTCGTTCTCTCTCTCAAATAAATAAATAAAATCTTAAAAAAAAAACCAGCTATAGTTGATTAGTTACAAAATCTCCATTAAAATATGCAAATGTTTATTTCTTATTACATTTATATTTTTTCAATCCCTCCTGCCAAGGCCTGTGGGTGGCCTGTGGAAAACAAATGGTAATATGACTCTACTATATTTATTGTTTAAAATGAAGATTTTTGTTCCTTATTCTTTTATATTGGTAAGAGAAATAGATAAGATGACTCATAATATGTCAGTTAATCCGTTTTTCTTTCCTTTTTTTTTAAGATTTATTTGTTTGAGAGAGAGAGTACAAGCAGGGGATGGGCAGAGAGAGAGGGAGAAGCAGACTTCTCACTGAGCAGGGAGCCCAGTGTGGGGCTCGATCCCAGGACCCCGGGATCATGACCTGAGCCCAAGGCAGACGCTTAACCAACTGAGCCACCCAGGCACCCCTAATCAGTCTTTCTTTATGTAGATACATTTATTAGTCTTCATCTAGTCATATTGAGATTGTTTCCCTCCATGTTTTATACATTAGACTATTAAGAAAGCATAGAGTAGGGCTTATGCTTTATATAACTTTGTATCTTCAAGGTCTACAACAGTGCCTTATATATACTAGGTGCTGAATACATTTTAAGTTGGGCGCCTGGGTGGCTCAGTCGTTAAGCGTCTGCCTTCAGCTCAGGTCATGGTCCTAGGGTCCTGGGATTGAGCCCCGCATCGGGCTCCCTGCTCCACGGGGAGCCTGCTTCTCCCTCTCCCACTCCCCCTGCTTGTGTTCCCTCTCTCACTGTGCCTCTCTCTGTCAACATAAATAAATAAAATCTTGAATACATTTTAAGTTGACAGATGGACTGAAGGGTAGACAAATGAGTAAATGGTTGGGTAAATGACTGAGAAAGCAGATTTGTGACATGTTAGATCAGAGCCCTGGATAGCATGGGACTGTAATACCACGATGGCTATTTTCATTTGTTCTTTATGTGTCATTGGGGAATAACTTTAAGAATGAGTGAACAAAGGAAAGAATACATGAACAAATACATTCTCCCCCAACTCCTTGGTAGTATTGTCCTACTCACCTGGCTCAGTGCTTCTCCTCTAGACACTCATAATTGACTCTTCACACAGCCGCTGAGTGAGTTTTAGGAAACACAAATCTAACCATGCCCCCTGCCTGGGAAAGCATCATCATTAGAGTGAAATCCCATTCCCTTAATGTGGCCAAACAGACCTGGTGTGGTCTAACTGCAGACAATCTCTCGGGCTTTCTCTTGCTCTAGAAGCTCCTTTGATGAGCCTTAGTCCCTTCTGCCTACCGCAGGGGTTTGCCCACGCAGTCCTTGTGCACACAGTGCTTTTAGCCCTACTTTATCTAGCAAACACCTACTCACTCATCCTTCAGATCCCAGCTCACGTATGACTCCCGCAGGCAAGTCTTCCTTGATTTCACTCCCGGCCAAATTTTACATGCGTTTGGGTTGTTTTGGTTGTTGTTGTTGTTTTTGTTAATTAATGCCTGTATTCCTCATTGTATATAGGTTCACAAGGGCCAGGACCATACATGTTTTCTTCATCCTGTAACCCAAATACCCAGATAGTGCCCAGCTTGTACTTGACAATCCATAAATACTTCTTAATGATAGTTACGATTTATGGTAAAGAAGAGAAAGAAGACATCTGTTTTGTGGTTGAACGAGTGCATTTCCTATCTATTATTTTATTTAATAGTTAGAGAGATCCTACAAAATAGATACTATTATACCTCTATAAATATTAATATCTTAATATAAAAAAATTAGCAAGTAATAGCATCTACTATTTTTCTACGGATTAAGTGACATTATATAAGTAAAGCAACCAGTATAGTACCTGGCATGTAGAAAGACTCATTAAAAGCCGAGTTCCTAGGACATACTAAGCATTCTGTCTTGGATCATGCATTTTATGAGATGTACTGCTATCTACTTTGACCACATTTCCCACACAACCATCAACTAGTTAATATCCATTTGTCCTACCCATTTCAGTGTAAAATCAGGGACTCAGGGAAGCCTCCTCTGATCCTCTGACTTCAGTTATGTTTCATTCACTATTATCTGTTTTTCCCACTAGGATTCTCATAGGCCGACTACCTAACAGGGTCGGTTTCCTCATCTGTAAGATGGAGGTAATAATAAGAGCTATACTTCATTGAATATTTTACTATATGATAAATTGTATATGAGGGTTGACAAAACGAAAGGTGTCAGGAAGGCCCCTAGGGGTCTGGATGGTACAGTTGGTTGGGTCATGGTACCCTTTACAGGGTTATTTATGATAACTAGGGATTAGGAGGTAGCTACAGTTTGAATCAATATGCTTCTAAATATGTGGCCCATAAAGGATCTAAACTAACTTCTAGCAGTTAGAAAACCCTAAAGAATAGTGAACATAAGTAGCCTGTCCATTGAACCCAACTCATATTAGCTAAGTGTCATCCATGAACCAGGCAATGTGGCGGGTACTTGGATGCTAGAGTCACAAGTCAGAAGTGACATCACTGTGCTCATTCGCTTTCGGTCTGGTGACATGTCGTAAACTCAGAAATGGTAGCTGCAATCGCTATTTGACAGGGGAGGAAACTAAAGCTCAGTGACATTAAGCAACCCACTCATAGGAATCCCTGAGGTTCTGTCCTATCCCAAGGGCCTTGTCAATCAAAGATGAATGTATATTCTCTACAGTTTTAGTTACAGTGTACTGACCTTTGATTCACTGAAAATTGGTCATCGATGGTGGCCCATTGGATGGGGCTTCAGCTATTCAGAATGCCCGTTTGAATAAATGTGGCTCTGCCCCAAGTTCCTTTACAGATACTCAATGTACAGAAATTTAATATTCTGGGAGACTGCCTATACATCCATTTGTTTTTTTTAAACCAATGTTGTTTTACTCAAATGATGGGCTTTATCTCAGTTGTGACAGGCAGAAATGATGCATATGTGCTTTGAAACAGAATTTAAGATTTATCTCTGACAATGTGTAAATTGAAAGTTTGCAAGCAACAGACTTTCTGTGTTTACTTATTTATTTTATCCATACAAGCACACATACACTGTATGTATTTGTATGTGTATATATATACACACACACCTTAAAGTATCTTTTACATACATTAAGATAAATTCTCTTCTCTACCAGGGAATAGGGGAGTATTACAGTTGTAACTAGTTGTTTGGGGCTCTCATCTCAGTGGGATGCTAATATGAACACAATCTGTTTTTCTCAAAACATGGCTTTCACTCGGGTTCTAATTTTCCTCTCTTCTTCTTTAATAAATCTTAAGCTGGTTCCCCAGTTTTCCAGTTCTTGAAAGTCTAGCTCAGTTTTAAAATTCAACCTCAGATTCTGTCTAATCTCATTTCTTCCCTACTCCAGGTATAGGGCAGGTTCATGATCTGGCTCTAAGAGATCTCTCCCTCTTCGCTCTTCAAAGCTCGGTTCTCCTGGAGGGCAGGGAAGAGGTAGAGGGAAAAGGGTACATGCCTCTCAACTGCACTGACAGTGGTTGTGACTCTCTCCCTGGTGGTTGATGCTGTTTCTCTGGCTGTTACCAGTTCTTGATGTCCTTTCTATGAGAGCTGATGAAAGACTGGCCATTTGAGGGAACATATATGTGAGTTCTTCAAAAGCTGTGCAGGGTGTGCCCACAGCAGTATTCCCTGACTGGCTGAGACCCGAGCTCTTCCACTGCGACTCTGGATCTCAGCACTGGTGCTCCCAGCCACAGCATCTTGCTGGGAAGGAAGCTCCTGCCCCTGTCTCTGCCCCGATAGACAGAGGAAGATGCGCAATAGGTGAGCATTGCTCTGTGTTTGAGCACTAGAATGTGAGTCTCATTTGTGCAGGTACCAACAGTCTCTCCCTCCTACATCTCACCCACTGTACTTCCCACTGGTCCTCCTCTGGGACCCTATCACTCTTTCATTCATGTCTAATCTAGTCTCTAGGTGCAAAGTGGCTCTGCAAATATGAATTCCAAATATTTCTGACTGGTGCTTATGGCAGGAATTCTTTTGAATCTTTCATTTACCTCTGGTTGGTGGATTGGAAACTTCCCTGGGGTACTAACTGCATCGCCTCCCACCACTTTGGATCTTGATCACTATTTCTGGGGCACCAGTAAAGTCCTGCTACAGAATTAGTATTTTTGTTTTACAGATGGAGAAATGAAGGCTGAGAGAATTGAAATAATTTGTCCTTGGACATGCAGTGAGAAAATGGAAATCCCAGTTTTCTCCATCCATGTTATTCAGGCTCTAAAGGCCATGTCTTTGAGCAGCGCGTGATAGCTCGTCCTTTGTGCCATCGCTGGCTTTTTGGGGGAAGAGAGTATTACATCCTTAACTTCTAACCAAGTGAAAACTCAGACACAGAGACTTAAAGAGGAATAGGGCTAGGAATCCTAACTGGTATAGTCCGGGGAAGTACCTTTTCAAGAACATCTCTGGAGCCAATTAAGAAACCCGTATGGCATAATTCCCCAGGGAATCCCCAGGTCAGGACCTCAGGGTGGAGACCACCTGCCACTGGATACAATTGTTGAGGAGGAAGTATGACATAAAAGTAAGTCACTGAAGGGCATAGACAGACCTGCTTTTAAAATAATCTTATATTTATATTTGGGGGTATGATCATTCATTTGAGCTTCTAAGGTATTGTCTTGGAAGGCCCCAGAAGAAAAGGCCACAGTGATAATTGTTAATACGTCAGGCTGCTTATTATGAAATAAGACCTGTTCATCACTTTTTATGCATATATAACCCTTGAAACAGACCATTCACTTTTCTCACTTAAAATTAATTACGCTTTGAGACTTCATTTATGTAACTTGGATTAGATCGTAGAGCCCAAAGAGGTGGTAAAGAATAATTTTTTTTTCTTTAAAAAAAGAACTTTTTCCTGTTTCAGCTAATGACAGAAATGATGATTTAAAATTTTTCCCTCTATTTTACAGAGTAACCGAAAACACGGATAAGACCCCAGAAAGGCAAATGCTTCTAGACCTTCAGAGATGGCAGAAATGTTTACAACAGTGAGAGGGAGATCACAAACTAAGAACTACCCTGTAGCCAGGACTACAACTGTGCATTTTAAAGCCATTATTCAAGGTTTCTTACTTGACAGTTCCCACATGACCCTGTTGAAAATCTACAATATATGCTGCATTTAATGAAACATGTATATGTCAAGCCAGAAGAAAAGAACTATAGACGTATATTGTGTAAAGAAAAAGTTCAGCAGTGGAAACAGTTTCAGCAGATCGAGGAAAGAGGTGTCTTGGGCATGGAACCAAAGTTACAAAGAGACATTCTCCCCCTGCTGTGCAGGGGGATCATTTTAAAGTAACACCACACCCCGTGGAAACAGGAGTCCTGAAATAAACATTTCCAAAAATCAAAACAAACGGGAAAACAAGGGCGGGGGGGGAATGAAGCACGAGGAGTACCTATGAGGAGCTATTTACAATAAAATGTTTCCTTTGAAAAGTCTGGTTTCTTACTACAGGGATTTGCTTTTTGTCTTTATTGTTGTCTAAAACTCAGGAACAGAGACGACTGCGATGTGAACGGGAAGGAAAGCAGCCTCCTGTTTGTTTTCCTGCGAGAGGTGGGGTTTGTGGGATGCATTCCACGGATGACAGAGGAGAAGCGGATCACGGTGACCCCTGACGAAACTGGCAACAAGGCGGAGGACCTCGGCGAATGTAACATAAGAAACAAAGCAGATGTGGTGCTGCCTTGGCCTTCTGTCACATCTGCCTTTCTCCACGAACAGACTGATCTCAGTCATACTGAAAATTAAGAAGATGATGCTCTAAATCACAAGCTCCCTGACTTGGTTCTGTTTAGAATGCTAACATCTCTAGGGAACACGGGCCCGAGAGCATCTCTGAATCCGTTTCCAAAATACTGGTTTTCAAATGGCTGCTTAAAATTGCCTGCATAAATATATGATTTGAATAAAAAGACAATAGAGGTGAAAAGTAAACTACCAACAGTTGAGTTTGCCACAGAGATGTGAATACTCAACACAATTATGATGATTTTTTAAAGTATCCTGATATGCCCAGAGCATTCTGACCTCTTATCGTTTAGACTGGTAACATTTTTTTTCCCCAGAGAGCTGACAGCAAAAAGACAGCTCTACTTTTTTTATATAGAAGTAACATACATTTACCAAGAAGGTCGTTTTCTACCAGAGACGAGTAGAAGACAGATACTTTTCCTAAGTTATGTAATACTGAGCCTTGGATTCAGCTCTGAGAGCCAATAAATGTTCCTGAAAAGCAAATTTTACACCTCATTTACTGTAGATAACAAAACAGCCTCAATTTTTCAAATTGTCAAGGTTTTATTTACAGGGCTAGATTTCCCATGCATAAAGAATGTGTGTAGGGAGCCAGAAACTCCTACAAAATGCTACGCAAATCCTTCCATACGTGAGTTCCGTATCTTATTGTTTGGTTTTTAGCACTGGCATTTTCCAAGCCAGAAAAGGAACTGAAGAATAGGCAAGGAAGCCTAGAATGCTGGGGTCTCACGTTTTGTCCTCTTTACTGCTGACCCAGGTGTCTTTGGCCCAGTCACTTAACCTCTCTGTGCCTCAGTCTCCTCATCTGCAAAATGAGGTTAAATGCTTTTTCATAAAGGTTTGTTTGTTTGCTTTTGCAATTCTGGAACAAGAGGTGCTTAAAGTAGCACAAAGTGCTTTGTAAAATGATGACTGCTATATTATTCAACTTTCTTGTGTTGTTGAGAAAGAGTCCCCCATGTGATAAAATAGTGCTTCAGTTTGGTTAAATCTCAGCACCGCAGCACTGAAGCTTTTCCATCAAACTACCTGGAATATTGCTAGCAATAAATGTTGGGAGATCCAGAGCCGGGATCTCTAATAACCTATAGTAAATATATCATCTCATGCTTTTGAACAAGATAGAAGAACGTCATTTCACTGATAAGCATCTTCTAGCTCTCCTTATTGTGCATGCATGCCATGATACGAAACAACACTTCTATCGTAGGAGAGCCAACTCTGAAATTAAGGTGTGGAGTCTACGAATAGTATCACATAATTAGTCTCATCACCCCTTTCATTTCGGGGAGATGTACAGTAATGGGTCCTACTGGAAATATACAAAATAATTATCCCCCTGGATTCTTTATTCAACTGGGTCGTTTCTTTACTCAGTATGAAGAGCACATTCATTGTGCAGGCAATGTCAAAGAAGGTGCCACTGCGGTCTGTGACCCAATCCTTTCCAATCTCTGAGTACATGGAAGAGGACCAATTACTCTTCCCTCTGACTTTTCTCTTCTGCTCTTTATTGGTCATTCCAGGGTCCATCTGAGCAAATTCATACTCCATCTGCTATAACAAACCTGCTTTCCTTCTCTTCATCTTGCTTTTTCCACCAAGAAACTTGTATGCTAAATTTTATATCCAAACACTGACTTTGATTTAAATGACTAGAAACATTTGTAAAAACAGTGTGGCTTGATCATGTACCTTATCTGCTATAAATCTGATTGTATCATACACATCCAAGATCACACGAGCAATACAGGTAGGATGACCATCTACGCTGCTTTAGATGTGTTTAGGGCGAATGCAAAAAGGAGGGATTTGTACTTTTTGTTTAACCTTCAGGACATGAGCAAAGTTCTCTAGATTTTAGGCTAAAAGGGTATATTTTTACCAAGTCTTACCCCTGATCCTCAAAATTAACATACCATTGGATGAGACTAAATATTTTTTTTTTTAAGATTTTATTTATTTGACAGAGACACAGTGAGAGAGGGAACACAAGCAGGGGGAGCAGGAGAGGGAGAAACAGGCTTCCCGCTGAGCAGGGAGCCAATGCGGGGCTCTATCCCAGGACCCTGGGATCATGACCTGAGCCAAAGGCAGACGCTTAACTGAGCCACCCAGGTGCCCAAGGCTAAGTATTTTTGATAAGTACATCTCTATTATTCATTTCAACAATTATAAAAACATCAACAAAATTGTAAAGGTATGTTTCACTCATGGATCCACAGAAATGAATCATTTTTAAATGAATGCTTCCCTTGCATATGATGTTCAGCAATAGCAAAATGTGTCTCATGAGTAATGGAGAGGCTGAATGTGGCCCCACTTCTTACAGAGAGTACTGTGATCTTCAATTTGGTAAAAAATTTTTACCACTCTGATCTTTAATTTCTGCATCTGAACTATCCTGACACATTTGGCCAATGAGTTAGTAGTGGTCAGAACAACATTCTTCAGGGTTCCTTTACTTAATTTTTTCTTATTGAAGTATTCATCTCTTGGAAAATAAATATAACCTGATATTAAAGAATAGTCTGACATAAAAATGAAAGCCCCAATTTGGATAGTTATTCAGGACAGGAAAATTTTCATGAGGAGGGAAGAACAAAATCAAAAACTATACTTGGCTATCATACTAGAAAGCCTCTGTTACTAAATTGACTGTCTAATCCTTTTTCTTTAATGCCAGCTAAATTTTATTTTAGGAAACACTAGAATGTGCTGAAAATAAGCACATTTTAATGTGCTTTTAACCCATGTCATATAAATGAAATTATTGCCAGTAGTAAGGTTTTAGGGGTGGAAGAATAAATTTTGCTTTGATTTTTCTTCTACTTCCACATAGGTGGCCTTGTTCTTCAGTAGGATAGACATGATGTAGAGGGCTCATGGGTCATCACTGGAGTAGAAAGGGGACATTTGTTCTCTACTAGTATGGAAGAAATAAAGTTTTGCCAAATAATTTTTGCTACAGTATTTTATTTCAACTAAATTTTTGTTTATGATAAATCTTTGATAAATTTTTTCCTTTTGTATTGTCAACTTCTTCTGTAAACCCATTGTGTAACTCACATGTTTAATGTCTTCAATGTAATTCATAAATTCATTGTTTTAAAATGAAGTGTTTGAAAAACTGCCTAGGTTTTCATGGGAACTGTAAAAATGATATTTATCAGTTTTGTGTTGATGTTTAAATAACTGGATCATGTGTGTTATGTTACATCAAAGTAGATGGACAGCATAGACATTTTATTTTCTAAATACTTAATTGATTTTTTTGATCTGTCAAAGAGTGGCACTATATATGTATATATGTATATGTATATACATATATACATAGGTATACATAGTATATGTATGTGTGTGTATATATGTATATATACACACACATATACATTTATCTACTATATTGAAAAAGTTCAATATAACTTCTGAGAGATCAGTAATCAAAACAAATCTTAGATGACTTTATGTCATGAGCTAATACTTCCAGGATGGGCCCAAGCCTCTCCTTATGACTTCTACTTTCTATAGGGAAAAAAGTAGATCACAAGGTCTTAAAGGACAAAAGCTTCCATTCTGTTCAACTGCCTTGTCACTTCTATATATTACCTTGAGACTGAATTTCAGGTGTATTGGTGAGAGGATTCATAAATAATAGAAGGTTGGAGTTGATCCTCTAATTTCATTTCAGTACTGGGCAAGGAAGAGTCACATTCCTTTGCTGCCTTTAATTTTGTTCTTCCTAAATAAACCTTCTATTGTTGAAAGTCCAAGTCCAATGTTTAATCAGGTTACTAAAGATATACTCCAAGGAGTAATGTGGCAAAATAGATTATAATTTGCTATATTCAACCTAGCGTATCATGCTCAGAGGTGGCAGTGACTGATTGGGTAAAGGTCCCTGTTTTTGTATTGAGGTCTTTGTACCCATGCTTTTATTTCCATCCTTGTTATATCAAAGTTCTATAGGATGGAAGTGGTGTAGATAAACAACTTTAAGTCCAATTTGGCCTACAATCAAGACTCTACAAACTTGCTCGAGTGTGGGTAATGCAATTTCCCCAAAGCACATCCCCAGCATCCATCAATAACAGCAATCACTTAGATTTGATTGACATCTCACAAAATGTGCCTATTTCCCCCCATTCACTATAGTAACTTCCTACAATGAGGCAGATCAAAATCCAAACTTTTATAAATATGTAATGTACATATAGAAACATATATATTCTGTACATAGGTGATGGTTTGAGCGCTTACTTAATGTGTACTTCTGTCCTAGGATTGAGGACTTAAGGAAGGGGTTTTTCTATGCTGCTAGGTAACTCATATTTTTGGTTAGCATCTGGTGTCTGTGCTCTTCTCCTCCTTCCCTGCCTCTTCTCCCACCTCCCCTACCTTCTGTTCACTACCACGATTCCCTGTTGTTGACTGAGGCAAAGAACTGCTCATTGGTTTCCAATTACCCAGCCCCATAAACCAGTCTGGTAGTGTTGCCAGTGGTTTTCTAGGAAGAGCAACAGAAAGTCCAGTACAATCGACAGTATTAATATTACCCAAAAGTCCCATAATTTTATCAGCTAGAAATTTCATTCCAACAAGGTTCATGCATGTTTTAACCATCAAGATCCAACTCTATGGGGACTCAAGAAGAGAGCTTATGTATTTGAATACATAGTTCCCCAAAGCCTACTGTGCTCATGTAGCCAGGGGACCAATTTCTCAGAGCTTTCATCCAATCAACTGCCTCATTTGGGGTTCTTTATCTCCATCTCATTAGCATGACTCCATCTATTGGTTCAGTGCTTGTTTATTAATGGGAGAAAAATATAGATTGACTGAGTTTCACCAGGATGATCCCCTGAAGTACACTGAACATGTACATGCACTGTATGTATTACCATAGAGATTGGAATCAATTTATTGTATGTAAAGTTTTATGAACAGTTATTTTATAATTTACGTATTTAATATAGGAATCAATGAGCTCTGGTGTTTTAGTTTATATAAAAATAAAACAAGCTGCATTTTTTAAAACTTTATCTTGCATTGTTCATAGGTTTTTGCTTTTGTTTTGTTTAACTGTCTTCTTACCTACTTTTGACAAACAAGGTAAAGCAAAATCAGAGCTCTCAGTATAATGTCAGTGATCAAACTCTACATCAAGGGTAGTAAATAGGTTTCTCCTCATCTAGTCACTCTGAAATTTTTATTGTACTTGCCAGGGGCACTGTAGAGAAGAGTCCAAGGCAGAATTTACATGTCGAGGAGAGACTTATGATCATTCAGCATGCCTGCTCTGAGTATAATTTGGGAGAGAATCTGGCCAGGTATTTGCCATCCTTATTCTAGATATTTCTTCTTTTCCTGTGTCCACCTACCTTTCTTCCCTACCATACGGAGCCACTAGATGTAGCAAGTTAACAAGTATGTATCATGTGAGCATCCTTTATGTACCCGTCCTTACAACCTGGCATGCCATGGGTCTACCCTCAAAGAGCTTATAGATAGGATTGGGGCAGAGCAAGATGGCGGATGAGTAGGAGACCTGGATTTCGTTTGGTCTCAGGAATTCAGCTGGATAGGGATCAAACCATTCTGAACACCTACAAACTCAACAGGAGATCGAAGAAAAGAATAGCAGCAACTCTGAACAGAAAAGCGACCACTTTCTGGAAGGTAGGACATGCATGCGGAGAAGTGCATCTGAGGCGATATTCGGGAGGATAGATGTCAGGGGAGGGGGCCTCCGTCGGCCGCTTCTGGCAAGTGATAGAACCACGGAGCACAAAATCGGAACTTTTAGAAGTCCGCTCCACTGAGGGACGTCGCTCCAGTGGCTAAGCGGGGAGGGACAGTGTGGTCTCAGGACCCTCGGGGTCACAGAAAGACTGGGGGTTCCTGAGTGTGGCAGAGCTCCCAGGGATTGGAGCGGGGAAGCTGGCTGCAGAGACAGAGCCGAGGAGCGGGCTCTCAGCTCGGGGTGGCCATAAACCGTGATCCGCGGCACAGTCGAGCCACTGCTCCTCCAGCAGGGACCCAACAAGCAGCAGATCCAGGGAGACTCACCTTCCTCCCCCGGGAGGAGCCATGCAGGAGTGCACTGCAGGGATCTGCTGGGTTTGGAGACTCCACCCGGGGTCGGGTGCCAGAGATAGAAACGCGTGGTCACAGGCTGGGTGAGCATGGAGTGCGGCCGCACACCGGGAAGCCGGGAATGACTGACTGCTTTTCTCTGGGGGCTCACTGAGAAGCGGGGACCCGAGTTCTCGGCTCCTCCAGGGCGGAGATTGGGAGGCCGCCATTTTCACTCTCCGCCTCCAAAGCTGTAGGGAAAGCTTGCAGGGAACAAAAGCTCCTGAGAGCAAACCCGAGCAGATGACTTAGCCCGGACCGGCAAGGGCGGGGCAATTCCGCCTCCGGCAAAGACATTTGGGAACCATGGCAACAGGCCCCTCCCCAGAAGATCAGTGAGAACAGCCCGCCAAGACCAAGTTTACCGATCAATGAGAACGGCAGCACTCCAGCACTAGGGGAATACTGCACATAGAATTCAAGGCTTTTGTCACCCTGATTCTTTAGTCTTTCAAAGTTAATTTTTTTAATATTCTTTTTTTTCTTTTTCTATTTTTTTTGAATTTTTCTTTTTCCCTTTTTCAACCAACATCTTATCAATCTCTTTTTTAAAAAACCTTTTTATTTTTCATTTTTAGAGTCATATTATATCCCTTCATAGTAGTTACCCTTATTTTTGGCATATATATATAAGTTGTTCTCTCTTTAAAATTTTGGGATACAGTTTCTTCTAACAGACCTAAATATACCCTAAATCTCTAGTGTATGGCTTTGTTCTATTCTCCTGCCTGATCACATTCTCTCCCCCTCCCTTTTTTTTAAATTTCTCTTCTTTCTTTTTTCAACCCAACTTCTTATCTTATCAATTCCTTTTATAAAATCTTTTATACTTTTCATCTTTACAGTCATATTCCATACCTTCATCACATTTACGCCTATTTTTGTACATATATAAGCTTTTCCTTTTTTAAAATTTTGGGAGGCAGTTTCTTCTAACAGACCAAAATACGCCCCAAATCTAGTTTGTGGCACTGATCTATTCACCAGCCTGATCATATTTGATCATATTCTTCTTTTTTTCTTTATCTTTATCTTTTTCTCTTTTTTTTTTCTTTTTTCTTTCTTTCCCTTTCTTTTCCCCTGGTTTCAGGTCTCTTCTGATTTGTTTAGTGTATATTTTTCTGGGGTCATTGTTACCCTGTTAGCATTTTGTTCTCTCATTCATCTATTCTCCTCTGGACAAAATGACAAGACAGAAAAAATCACCTCAAAAAAAAAAAAAAAAAAAAGAACAAGAGGAAGTACTGACTGCCAGGGACCTAATCAATAAGGACATTAGTAAGATGTTGGAACTAGAGTTCAGAATGACAATTTTAAAGATACTAGCTGGGCTTGAAAAAAGCATGGAAGATATTAGAGAAACCCTTTCTGGAGAAATAAAAGAACTAAAATCTAACCAAGTCGAAGTCAAAAAGGCTATTAATGAGGTGCAATCAAAAATGGAGGCTCTAACTGCTAGGATAAATCAGGCAAAAGAGAAATTAGTGATATAGAAGACCAAATGATGGAAAATAAAGAAGCTGAGAAAAAGAGATAAACAAGTACTGGATCACGAGGGCAGAATTCAAGAGATAAGTGATACCATAAGATGAAACAATATTAGAATAATTGGGATCCCAGAAGAAGAAGAAAGAGAGAGAAAGGCAGAAGGTATAATGGAGCAAATTATAGCAGAGAATTTCCCTAATTTGGGGAAGGAAACAGGCATCAAAATCCAGGAGGCACAGAGAACCCCCGTCAAAATCAATAAAAATAGGTCAACACCCCAACATCTAATAGTAAAACTTACACATCTCAGAGACAAAGAGAAAATCCTGAAAGCAGCTCAGGAGAAGAGATCTGTAACCTACAATCATAGAAACATTAGACTGGCAACAGACCTAGCCACAGAGACCTGGCAGGCCAGAAAGGACTGCCATGATATATTCAGAGCACTAAATGAGAAAAATATGCAGCCAAGAATACTATATCCAGCTAGGCTGTCATTGAAAATAGAAGGAGAGATAAAAAGCTTCCAGGAAAACAAAAACTAAAGGAATTTGCAAACATGAAACCAGCCCTACAAGAAATATTGAAAGGGGTCCTCTGAGCAAAGAGAGACCCTAAAAGTAACATAGACCAGAAAGGGACACAGACAATATACAGTAACAGTCACCTTACAGGCAATACAATGGCACTAAATTCCTATCTTTCAATAGTTACCCTGAACATAAATGGGCTAAAGACACAGGGTATCAGATTGGATAAAAAAACAAGACCCACCAATATGTTGTCTGCAAGAGACTCATTTTAGAACCAAAGACACCCCCAGTTTGAAAGTGAGGGGGTGGAAAACCATTTACCATGCTAATGGACACCAAAAGAAAGCTGGGGTGGCAATCCTTATTTCAGACAAATTAGATTTTAAACCAAAGACTATAATAAGGGATGAGGAAGGACACTATATCATACTTAAAGGGTCTATCCAACAAAAAGATCTAACAATTGTAAATATCTATGCCCCTAACAGGGGAGCAGCCAATTATACAAGCCAATTAATAACAAAATCAAAGAAACACATCGATTGTGTGTTTCAATAATACAATAATAGTGGGGGACTTTAACACCCCCCTCACTAAAATGGACAGATCGTCTAAGCAAAAGATCAACAAGGAAATAAAGACTTTAAATGACACACTGGACCAAATGGACTTCACAGATACATTCAGAACATTCCATCCCATAGCAACAGAATACACATTCTTCTCTAGTGCCCATGGAACATTCTCCAGAATAGATCACATCCTAGGTCACAAATCAGGTCTCAACCGGTACCAAAAGACTGGGATCATTCCCTGCCTATTGTCAGACCACAATGCTTTGAAACTAGAACTCAATCACAAGAGGAAAGTCGGAAAGAACTCAAATACATGGAGGCTAAAGAGCATCCTACTGAAGAATGAATGGGTCAACCAGGAAATTAAAGAAGAATTAAAAAATACATGGGAACCAATGAAAATGAAAACACAACTATTCAAAATCTTTGGGATGCAGCAAAGGCAGTCCTAAGAGGAAAGTATATAGCAATACAAGCCTTTCTCAAGAAACAAGAAAGGTCTCAAGTACACAACCTAACCCTACCCCTAAAGGAGCTGGAGAAAGAACAGCAAATAAAGGCTAAACCCAGCAGGAGAAGAGAAATAATAAAGATCAGAGCAGAAATCAATGAAATAGAAACCAAAAGAACAGTAGAAAAGATCAACAAAACTAGGAGCTGGTTCTTCAAAAGAATTAACAAGATTGATAAACCCCTGGACAGACTTATCAAACAGAAAAGAGAAATGACCCAAATCAACAAAATCATGAATGAAAGAGGAGAGATTACAACCAACACCAAAGAAATACAAACAATTATAAGAACATATTATGAGCAACTCTATGCCAGCAAATTAGATAATCTGGAAGAAATGGAGGCATTCCTAGAGATGTATCAACTACCAAAACTGAACCAGGAAGAAATAGAAAACCTGAACAGACCTATAACCACTAAGGAAATTGAAGCAGTCATCAAAAATCTCCCAAAAAACAAAAGCCCAGGGCCCGATGGCTTCCCAGGGGAATTCTACCAAACATTTCAAGAAGAATTAATACCTATTCTTCTGAAACTGTTCCAAAAAATAGAAATGGAAGGAAAACTTCCAAACTCGTTTTATGAGGCCACCATTACCTTGATCCCAAAACCAGACATAAAACCCCATCCAAAAGGAGAATTACAGACCAATATCCCTGATGAACATGGATGCAAAAATTCTCACCAAAACACTAGCCACTAGGATCCAACAGTACATTAAAAGGATTATTCACCACGACCAAGTGGGATTTATCCCTGGGCTGCAAGGTTGGTTCAACATCTGCAAATCAATGTGATACAATACATGAATAAAAGAAAGAACAAGAGCCATATGATCCTCTCAATAGATGCAGAAAAAGCTTTTGACAAAGTACAGCATCCTTTCTTGATCAAAACTCTTCAGAGTATAGGCATAGAGGGTACATACCTCAATATCATAAAAGCCATCTATGAAAAACCCACAGTGAATATCATTCTCAATGGGGAAAAACTGAGAGCTTTCCCCCTAAGGTCAGGAACACGGCAGGGATGTCCACTATCACTGCTGCTATTCAACATAGTATTAGAACTCCTAGCCACAGCAATCAGACAACAAAAAGAAATAAAAGGCATCTGAATCAGCAAAGAAGAAGTCAAACTCTCACTCTTTGCAGATGATATGATACTTTATGTGGAAAACCCAAAAGACTCCACCCCAAAGCTGCTAGAACTCATACAGGAATTCAGTCAAGTGGCAGGATATAAAATCAATGCACAGAAGTCAGTGGCATTCCTATACACCAACAACAAGACAGAAGAAAGAGAAGTTAAGGAGTCGATCCCATTTACAATTGCACCCAAAACCCTAAGATACCTAGGAATAAATCTAACCAAAGAGACAAAGGATCTGTACTCAGAAAACTATAGAATACTCATGAAAGAAATTGAGGAAGACACAAAGAAATGGAAAAACGTTCCATGCTCATGGATTGGAAGAACAAATATTGTGAAGATGTCAATGCTACCTAGAGCAATCTACACATTCAATGCAATCCCCATCAAAATACCATCCACTTTTTTCAAAGAAATGGAACAAATAATCCTAAAATTGGTATGGAACCAGAAAAGACCCCGCATAGCCAGAGGAATGTTGAAAAAGAAAAGCAAAGCTGGCGGCATCACAATTCCGGACTTCCAGCTCTATTACAAAGCTGTCATCATCAAGACAGCATGGTACTGACACAAAAACAGACACATAGATCAATGGAACAGAATAGAGAGCCCAGAAATGGACCCTCAACTCTATGGTCAACTCATCTTTGACAAAGCAGGAAAGAATGTCCAATGGAACAAAGACAGTCTCTTCAACAAATGGTGTTGGGAAAATTGGATAGCCACATGCAGAAGAATGAAACTGGACCATTTCCTTACACCACACACAAAAATAGACTACAAATGGTTGAAAGACCTCAATGTGAGACAGGAGTCCATCAAAATCCTAAAGGAGAACACAGGCAGCAACCTCTTTGACCTCAGCCGCAGCAACTTCTTCCTAGAAACATCGCCAAAGGCAAAGGAAGCAAGGGCAAAAATGAACTATTGGGACTTCATCAAGATAAAAAGCTTTTGCAAAGCAAGGGAAACAGTCAACAAAACCAAAAGACAACCAACAGAATGGGAGAAGATATTTGCAAATGACATATCAGATAAAGGGCTAGTATCCAAAATCTATAAAGAACTCATCAAACTCAACACCCAAAGAACAAAGAATCCAATCAAGAAATGGGCAGAAGACATGAACAGACATTTTTCCAAAGAAGACATCCAAATGGCCAACAGACACATGAAAAAGTGCTCAACATCACTTGGCATCAGGGAAATCCAAATCAGAACCTCAGTGAGATACCACCTCACACCAGTCAGAATGGCTAAAATTAACAAGTCAGGAAACGACAGATGTTGGCGGGAATGAGATGAAAGGGGAACCCTCCTACACTGTTGGTGGGAATGCAAGCTGGTGCAGCCACTCTGGAAAACAGTATGGAGGTTCCTCAAAAAGTTGAAAATAGAGCTACCATATGATCCAGCAATTGCACTACTGGGTATTTACCCCAAAGATACAAAAGTAGGGATCCGAAAGGGTACATGCACCCTGATGTTTATAGCAGCAATGTCCACAATAGCCAAACTGTGGAAAGAGCCAAGATGTCCATCAACAGATGAATGGATAAAGAAGATGTGGTATATATATACACAATGGAATATTATGCAGCCATCAATAGAAATGAGATCTTACCATTTGCAACGACATGGATGGAACTGGAGGGTATTATGTTGAGCGAAATAAGTCAAACAGAGAAAGACATGTATATGATCTCAGTGATATGAGGAATTCTTAATCTCAGGAAACAAACTGAGGGTTGCTGGAGTGGGGGGTGGGGTGGGAGGGATGGGGTGACTGGGTGATAGACACTGGGGAGGGTATGTGCTCTGGTAAGCACTGTGAATTGTGCAAGACTGTTGAATCTCAGATCTGTACCTCTGAAACAAGCAATGCAATATATGTTAAGAAAAAAAAAAAGAAGAAGAAGAAGGTAGCAGGAGGGGAAGAATGAAGCGGGGGAAATCGGAGGGGTAGACGAACCATGAGAGACAATGGACTCTGAAAAACAAACTGAGGGTTCTAGAGGGGAGTGGGGTGGGAGGATGGGTTAGCCTGTTGGTGGGTATTGAGGAGGGCACATTCTGTATGGAGCACAGGGTGTTATGCACAAACAATGAATCATGGAACACTACATCTAAAACTAATGATGTAATGTATGGGGATTAACATAAGAATAAAAAAAAAAATAGACTCCAAATGGTTGAAAGACCTAAATGTGAGACAGGAGTCCATCAAAATCCTAAAGGAGAACACAGGCAGCAACCTCTTTGACCTAAGCCGCAGCTACTTCTTCCTAGAAACATCGCCAAAGGCAAGGAAAGCAAGGGCAAAAATGAACTATTGGGACTTCAGGATAAAAAGCTTTTGGGGCGCCTGGGTGGCTCGGTCGTTAAGCATCTACCTTCGGCTCAGGTCATGATCCCGGGGTCCTGGGATCAAGCCCCACATCAGGCTCCCTGCTTGGTGGGGAGCCTGCTTCTCCCTCTCCTGCTCCCCCTGCTTGTGTTCCCTCTCTCACTGTGTTCCCTCTCTCCCTGTCAAATAAATAAATAAAATCTTAAAAAAAAAAAAAGATAAAAAGCTTTTGCACAGCAAAAGAAACAGTCAACAAAACCAAAAGACAACCAACAGAATGGGAGAAGATATTTGCAAATGACATATCAGATAAAGGGCTAGTATCCAAAATCTATAAAGAACTTATCAAACTCAACACCCAAACAACAAATAATCCAATCAAGAAATGGGCAGAAGACATGAACAGACATTTTTCCAAAGAAGACATCCAAATGGCCAACAGACACATGAAAAAGTGCTCAACATCACTTGGCATCAGGGAAATCCAAATCAGAACCTCAATGAGATACCACCTCACACCAGTCAGAATGGCTAAAATGAACAAGTCAGGAAGCGACAGATGTTGGCGGGGATGCAGAGAAAGGGGAACCCTCCTACACTGTTGGTGGGAATGCAAGCTGGTGCAGCCACTCTGGAAAACAGTATGGAAGTTCCTCAAAAAGTTGAAAATAGAGCTACCATACGACCCAGCAATTGCACTACTGGGTATTTACCCCAAAGATACAAATGTAGGGATTTGAAGGGGTACATGCACCCCAATGTTTATAGCAGCAATGTCCACAATAGCCAAACTATGGAAAGAGTCAAGATGTCCATCGACAGATGAATGGATAAAGAAGGTGTGGTATATATACACAATGGAATATTATGCAACCATCAAAAGGAATGAAATCTTGCCATTTGCAATGACGTGGATGGAACTGGAGTGTATTATGCTGAGCAAAATAAATCAGAGAAAGACATGTATCATATGACCTCACTGATATGAGGAATTCTTAATCTCAGGAAACAAACTGAGGGTTGCTGGAGTGGTGGGGGGTGGGAGGGATGGGGTGGCTGGGTGATAGACATTGGGGAGGGTATGTGCAATGGTGATCGCTGTGAATTATGTAAGACTGTTGAATCACAGACCTGTACCTCTGAAACAAGTAATACGTTATATGTTAAAAAAAAAAAAAAAAGGATAGTAGGAAGGGAAAAATGAAGGGGGGGAAATTGGAGGGGGAGAGGAACCATGAGATACTATGGACTCTGAGAAACAAACTGAGGGTTCTGGGGGCGGGGTATGGGTTAGCCTGGTGATGGGTATTGAGGAGGGCACATTCTGCATGGAGCACTGGGTGTTATATGCAAACAATGAATCATGGAACACTACATCAAAAACTAATGATGTAATTTATGGTGATTAACATAACATAATAAAATAAAAAAAAAGAGCTTACAGATAAATGTGGGCAACAGTCCATGTATGCATGAAACAAGGAACCATGATGGCACAATATGAGGTGCAGTTTAGGTCATTATTAAGAACTACTAAAAGTAAGGGTGCCTGGGTGGCTCAGTTGGTTAAGCATCTGCCTTTAGCTCAGGTCATGATCCCAGAATCCTGGGATTGAGCCCCGCATCGGGCTCCCTGTTCAGTGGGGAGCCTGCTTCTCCCTCTACCTCTCCCCCAGCTGTTTCTCTCTCTCTCTCTCAAATAAAATCTTAAAAAACAAAAGAACTACTAAAAATAATATTAGTATTTGGGGGTGGGCTTGAAAAATCCACACTAAGACAATTTCTTCTTTCAGTTGTACCCATTTATCTTTAACTTGAACACTTTAGTTAACTTAAGTGTTTTAGCAAAAAAGCATTGCTCATCAGTTCATTACAACCTGTTACTTGTTTATAGGACCATCTGCGTGCCAAGTCAAATCCTCAAAACAGAGAAGAATAAAACATAGCCGCAGCCCTCAAGACATCACAATCGACATTATCTGATGAAGACTTAACTGACTGAGCCTCTCTGAAAAAGGTACCGAGCATATCAACATGCCCTGAAATAGGCAGTTACCATTATGGGTTCTATCTCATTTTATAAATGAAAAGCTCTGTTTTGATGAACTCTAATTCTGATACGTAACTCAAATATGCCATCATGTCAGCAACTCAACTGACTTCTCCTAGCTCAAGAAGACAGGACCCAGCCCCCGTCTCCTGGAGACAGTGAAGGGGATGGGAGACACTGCCTCCCACAATGCCAAGGGAGAGGGGTCCTGCCCTCACCTGAGCAAGCAGTCACAGAGGGGCAGAATACGCAGTCAAATGCTTACCTACCTCATGGTAAAGATTTGTGCCACATGGCTGATGAATCATGCTTATTTTATTTAAGCAACTTAGTAGTTCCATATGGATTGTGAGGTTGTAGTGCTTTTCCTCACTGACAATGCCCCACATAAAAATCTGTTTTGAACAGATATATATTTTTTTTGCATGCAGACGCACTAAAAGTATGAAGTCATTGGTTTTGATCAAAAGGGTCTGTAACACATAATCACTGATAATCTGTGCCTGCAATTACTATAAAATGCTGAGAACAAGGGGCACTACTTCTGTGTCATCTACGTGAAGTTCCATAGGACACTTTTTTCTTTTCAGATTTTTGTGTAGGAGGAAACACAAAACTAAATCAGAACCACCTCAGGAACAGGATTTTTATTCCGTTATAATACGAGAAAATTTACTGTGTAAATTATCTTGCCACTGACTACTTAGAAATGCACGAACAAATCTAAAATTTTTTTTTAAAGATTTTTAAAATTTATTTGCGAGAGAGAATGAGAGACAGAGAGCACGAGAGGGAGGAGGGTCAGAGGGAGAAGCAGACTCCCCGCTGAGCAGGGAGCCCGATGCGGGACTCGATCCCGGGACTCCAGAATCATGACCTGAGCCGAAGGCAGTCGCTTAACCGACTGAGCCACCCAGGCGCCCCCAAATCTAAAATTTAATTATGGCTTCCTATCAATTCTTTATTTTCTCTTTACTTCATTGATTTTATTGTTTTGCTTATAATTTAATTTTGCCTGTAATCTATACCACCTCAAATCTATTTTTATACAGCCCTGGATATAAATTGAAAATTGTAAAAATGCACAGTAAGTATTCCTAGAGCTACTATAGGAAAGTATGTAGAAAAATACGCTAAATAAGATAAGACAATACTATGAGTGTGTATCTTTACAAGTTCACTTCAGAGGGGATTTTTAACACGCCAGCTGGAAAGTTATCTGCCCCAGGGCAAATGCAATAATTGAAGAGAGCCCTGATGTTTCATGGCCTGGTACAGTTAAAGACCAACTTACAGAAAGTTGGTAAGGTGTGACCTGTCTTGTTTTTTCTCTGCTTGATAGAAAAACCCAAAGATTAGGATTTTGTCCTGTGTGCAAATTAACCCATCTGGTTTCCCACATACTGCCTTGAGTTTAGCCTATCTTGTCCTGTTCTTCAAACGTTTTTGAACCAGCTTAGTTGCTCTCCTGGTTTCTTGATTAATGAGGTCCATGACACTTTGACATATGTTCACTTATTTGTATAAGAATGACATTGTTAATAATTTGATAAGAGTACTTTTTCAAAAGGCATTTTAAGGAATATTGAGACAAGACAGGCTCCTTGCTCTCAATGAACTTATAAAGTAAGACAGATCAGGCCTGGCAACAATGAAATAGAACTCAATCCAGGGTGCACCTGGGTGGCTCAGCGGTTAAGCGGCTGACTTTGGCCCAGGTCATGATCTCAAGGTTCTGGGATCGAGCTCCACATCAGGGAGTCTGTTTCTCCCTCTCTCTCTGCCCCTCCCCGACTCATGCTCTTTCTTTCTCAAATAAATAAATAAAATCTTAAAAAAAAAAAGGAATCAATCCAGGATGACTAAAAGCCATGATGATACCACAAACCACTAAGTATCCTGAGTTAATTTTTCATTCCAGACCTGCTCCTTCTCCTGTTCCCCTAACTCAGTGAGAGAGATTATCATGAATTCATAGCCCTCATTCTCTCCTGCTTTTCCCTCACCTTCCGCATCCAGTCCTTTACAAGGACCAGTGACTTCAGCTCTCCCATCTGTTGGTCTTCTCTTCTTCATCACGTCTACTAAGAAGAGCTTCTCACCTGAATTCTTGCAGCAGCTTCCTGGTAAAATAACTGCTTCCAGCTGTGCCCTATTTGAATCTGCCCCACAGGGCCACCTGGCTGGCTTAGTCGTGAAGCGTGTGACTCTTGATCTCGGGGTCGTGAGTTCAAGCCTCATGTTGCCGAAGAGCTAGAAGAAAATCTAACAGGGGGCACCTGGGTGGCTCAGTCGGTTAAGCGGCTGCTTTCGGCTCAGGTCATGATCTCAGGGTCCTGCAATCGAGTCCTGCATCGGGCTCTCTGCTCAGCGGGAAGCCTGCTTCTCCCTTTCCTTCTGCCTGCCCCTCCTTCTACTTGTGCTCTCTATCTCTCTGTCAAATAAATAAATAAAATCTTTAAAAAAAATCTAATAGAAAAATAATTTATATTCCCTACTTGTTGTTTCCAACCTGATTTAATGTGCAGATCAGACCAGGTTGTTTTCATAGTTAAAACCCCTTCTTGGTTTCCCATGCCTACCTGGGGTTAATTCTCAAACGCTTATTGAACTAAACCCGTAACATAAACATGGAAGTGGGAACTGGGTTAAGACACTGCAGCCAGGGCGCCTGGGTGGCTCAGATGGTTAAGCGTCTGCCTTCGGCTCAGGTCATGATCCCAGGGTCCTGGGATCGAGTCCCGCATCGGGCTCTCTGCTCCTTGGGAGCCTGCTTCTCCCTCTGCCTCTCTCTCTCTAATAAATAAATAAAAATCTTAAAAAAAAAAACAAAAAACAAAAAAAAAACCACTGCAGCCAATACAAGGCCGCTATCTGAGCTAACTCCAGAAAACAAGGCTCACATTCTCTCCTTAGTATGGCCATTGATGTCCCGGATAACTCTTATCTTTATAGAGATTCAGCTTAGGCATCACCTAAGAGTTGAACAAAATACCCTTTGTTCTCCCAAAGCATTTGTGTGTACCTAGCTTGTCACTTACCATGTATATTAAAATCACTTGCTCTGTTCAACCCCATCATCCCGCCAATTAAATCTGAGTTATTTGAGGGCAGAGAATATGCCTTTGTCAGCTTCCAGTCTTGAGCATGTTACATAGTCCCGACTACCTAGCTGAGTCTCACTAAATTATTCTGATTCTGTTGTTTATGTACGGGGCTATGGAGGGAGGAATCACTTCTTGTTGAGGTGATAAAAAAAGCTCCATGAAGGTAGAAATAGGCAAATTGGGCCATTTTTTAGAAAGTTATTTTGTTGTTTCTGGGGTTTTATTTGTGTGTCTTCTTATTTCCTTCCTTTTTTCTTTTGTTTTTTTTTTTCTCTTTTCCCTCTCTTTCTTTTGGAAGGAGAGTTTTATTCTGTCCACCAAAAGCTCTTCAGAAAATATATGCCAAAAAAATACATCCCCTGCTCGCTTCACCTTATCCTGGTTCAAGTTCTCCATCCCCCTGCATTTTACTATCTGACCACAGGAGGGGAGCATTTGTCCAAAAGTCCAGGAAAAAGTGTTAGCTCAAGGAAAATCTGAAGCTGATGTTAGGTGGTATTTTGTGTCCCTTGGTTTTATGTTTCTCGTCCTCACATCCATGTGAAAGCAATAATCTAAATAGAGGCACCGCCTCTCCCACTCTCCTACTATGGTTCCTCACCATCCTGGTTTTTTGCAGCCTGTCCTTTACTTCAGGGAGGCTGAGTCGTTGTCTTTACCCAGGCAGCAAATTCATTTGCAAACACAAAAGGCTCAGAGAAACTTAGTGACCAATTACACAGTCTCCAAACATTCCAAACTCGCTCAGACGCCAGACAAAAGGGGTCAAGGCAGTTCATCAGATTCACTCCCTAATTTTCCACCTCTGAAGCAAGCTCTCCCCAGGGTATCGTCGAGGGAAGGTATGTTATTGTGTCTAGAGTTTCTCTATGTGAATACACTTGAATTTTTTTTAATAACAGTATTATGTTTTAAATATCTTTGCCAAAACATATTATGTTTCTTAAAGGAATTTTTGAAGGAAAAAAATAGGGGATTTGTCCTTAAAACATTTACCTCCCAAGAAGCATGAAAAAGAGCAATAATTTCTTGTTGTTTGCACAAAACATTGGCTAAGTATGCTTTTATTCCACTAGTTTGCCATTCTTAACCATAAACAGCATTTTGTAAGTCACTGTGTAATTGACAAAGCATCCCTGCTTCTTAGGACTGGTGTCTCCCTGGTTGTATAGGGGCTGCTATGGGAAAGCACGGTTCAAAATAAGCCAGGTGCTCCCATTTTCTTATAATTACTGATGAAAGTAAAGCAGAGACACAATCATGTTGGTCTTTTCTCTTTTTGACCTATTTATCTTTTTTTCCTACTATGAAAGACATTATGTGTCTGGAAGACTGGCAGACTGGGCCCTCGCCCCACCTCTGCCGTTAGGTATGTGGTATTCAGTGAGTCACTGACTCATTCCAAGCCTCCCTCTTTTGTAAAATGGGGGATAAAATCATTTTCCTTGCTGGGCTGTTGTCAGAATTACATGAGACATGTAGCAAGATGAGTACCAAAAGTTTTAATGTGTGACTGGTATGCAAGGGCTCAGTCATTGGCAGGCTCCAGAACTCACATTTTTATTATTTGTGAGGTTTGAAGTTCATTTGTGAGTGTGAAAGGGAGAAGTACAAAGGATAATACAAGAGCATAAGGGATGAGAGAACAGTAGTACGACATCCTTGCCTTCACAGCCCTTCCCTGACTCCTGCCATTCCGACAAAACCAAGAAAAACATATGCAGCCGAATATCACAATGTTCAGTGAATAAGCAGTGATTTATGTATAGGACCAAGCAGGACTCTTCCTGCTTGGGCAAGAGTTAATTGGCTGTAGAGGGGGAGCAAGCAAGTAGCTGGGCAAATCCCTGGCAACATACCAAGGATCAGGCATGGCTGGGAAGCCTGCGCAATGCTCTTGAAGTACCTCCTTGGCACCACAGGGAGGCACTGTAGGGATCCTCTGTGGTCTGGTGCATCTTGAGCTCTTGATGTCCCTGACCATTTTTCTTTGTGTACATCACAAGGAGAGTTGCTTTTTAAGATCCGGAAGAGACCTTAAACATTTATTCATTTACTTATTCATTTTTTTATTCCTTTATTTTTCAAAATTTATTGAACAGCTACCATGTGGCAGGCATGCCTGTGTGTAAATGAGAATACTTGCATGACTTGCCTATTGGCAGAAGTAATAAATAGCAGAGCCAAGACATGGTTCAGATAATCTGATTCCAAGTTTAGTCAACTTTCCCCTCAAATATATATATATTAATTCATATAATTAAGGCATCGTATGATACATTATAGAACCCTCTATAATATGTATATTAATATCATCAATATAACTAACATTTAATTAATTATAAATTAAATGAATAACAATATACAATGGCTGAGTCCCTACTATGCGTTAGGAATTTTTATGCACTTTTTCATATGCTATATGGCCTCTAGAGTGATCTTACGAATCCCAGCACTGTTCCCCATTAGCTCTATGACCTTAATCAAGTTAGTGAATGTCTCTGGGGCTCAATTTTCTCATTCATAAAATGGAACTAATACAACTTACCTGGCAAGGTTATGATAAGGATTAAATTAAAGTGAAATAAAATAAAACATTATTAAGATACATAAAATACCCCATACATAGGGTACTCAGCTGGCTCAGTAGGTAGAGCCCGCAACGCTTGATATCAGAGTTACAAGTTTTGAGCCCCATGCTGGGTGTAGAGATTACTTGAAAAACTTAAATCTTAAAAAAAAAAAAAAAATGATCCCTACAGGGTAGGGGCTCATTATTATCATTCATGATCTTAACAACTTTTCATTTACTAATGAAGAAACTAACACATTAAAAATTTGGTAATTTGCCCAGTTTATTCAGTTAGCAATGGGCTGAGTCAGAATTTGAATCCAGATCTAAAGTTCAAATTTGGGTTCATTGCACTATACTGTGCTGCCAGTGAGTTTTTGCTTCCAAACAGTTATTAGGCCTTTGAGGTGAGAGAATATTTACTCTTCCCCCACAGTACCTGGCTTAGGCTACCCATAAAGCATGTTGGGGAGGAAAACTGTTCCTCTACCCTTCAAGATTCTTTCAGCTGCTCTAAGAGTTAAATTGACATGAGACAGATTAACAGGAGAAAATCAGATTTAATTACTCACAGGGGCATCATAAGAATAGGAGGCCCACAGGCAGTCAGGCCATTGAGGCTTATATACCACCCAGAACTAAGGAGAAGAGGGTGGAGGTCTGGGCCTTCAAAGGGAAGGAAGACAATTCACAGAAAGATGAGAAAGAGTAAAGGTTCAGTAAGCAAATGTTTGCTGGGCCATATAAAAACAGTGGGGCATAGAAAGAAATGTTAACAAAGGTCCTTTGCCAAGTTCCTCCCGGTCTACCACCCCTAGTTCGTATTGTACGGGACTTATCTGTGGTGCTAGTTCCCTTTTTGAAACAGGAATCCTATCTAAAGTCTTTTAGGTAGTTAGGAGGAAAGTCAAAGTTTCTTGCTGAGTCTTTTGGTTCTTAGAAATAATCAGTCCCAAGTAATCCACATGCCAAAGAGACACATTTGAGGTGGCAAATTTTGCTCCCCTCCAGCACTTAGTCTTCAAATGTCTGTTAAATGAGCAATATATGGAGACAAGGGGAGACTACAGAATAGAAAAGTTAAAATTTTGTTTTTACTTTTTTTTTTTGCCTACAATTAATGTACTATTAAAAAGAAAACCACAGACCCAAGATGGAGTCACTTATGCTAGTCCAGGTCACCAAACAGGGGCTTAATACCTAACCTAACTACAGTTACAACCTCCCGCCAGAAGTGTAGCCTTAACATGGTCAGTCAGGAATTTTCTGGTCAGCACCAATGAGGTAATCTGTCATGTGGGCCTTCTCCATCCCCACCTCCACCCCTCAAAGGAAGATGAGGTCATCTGCTTGATAAGACTCCCTGCTCTTCCCCCTAATGGAAAGTGACCTTGCCTGAAACAATCCTTCCTTTCTCTTTGCCAATAACTTTCTTGCCCCACCCTCTTTCCTATAAAAGCCTTCCATTTTGTACAACTTTTCAGCACCCCCTTCTACTTGCAAGGTGGGATGGTGCCTGATTCATGAATCACCTTATAAAGTCAATTAGAGCTTCAAATTTAGTTGCTTGAATTTTTTTTCTTTACCAATACTAAGAGTTAAGAGGAAACATAGCCAACGTGTTAACTAAAGTTGGAAGGATATGGCCCTTCACTATATAAAAGCTTCACACTGTTACCTGCAAAGAATCTCTTTGGCTTTCTGCCTCTTTTGAAGTATCAAACACACGGTTCTCTTCCCCATTCCCATCACTTCCCTTAACAGAGAGGCCCCAGTGACTCCCTGCAGCTCCCCAGAGAGAAGGATGGGACTGGGACAATGAAGGCAGTGCTGTCCCTGTGTGTGGGTGAAACCCACAGCTGCCTGCCCCACTGCTCCTTTCTCAAACACCTTTTCTGCTGCTTATCTTTCACATGCCCTCCAACGTTCTCCTGAGTTAAAAATAAATATATATTCTAGAACGTCTCTGGGCAAAATGGAAGTGAGTTATCCAGAAAGACCATATATTAAAGTATTAGAATCCATTAACAGAAAACCTTTTTGTTGGATTAGCTAGCTGCCCTGTTTTACAACCCTGAGGGAAAAAAACCATCATGAATGATAAGGGACTGTCCTACCAGGGAATAAGGTTTTACAGAGAGACCCAGATGAGAAGAGGTGTATGGACAACTAGGATTGACCAAGACAAATTGTAAATGCCCTGCGAAAATGGTGTGCTGGTAAGCAGGCTCTCAGAAGAGAGGGGAAGCCTTGAAGATCTCTCGAAGATAAACATTTCTACCGTGGCTGATTTCAAGCTGCCAATGACAAAATTCCAGAATATTTAACAATTGGCCTTCAGAGTTGGTGCAAGCCAACTCAAGCACTTCATTACCTGTAATTTTGGAAGGAAGAGATAACTTCCTGCCAATTTGTTACTGCGAGTGATAAGTGATGTGATTTTTCAAAGCAGGTATGTGTTTATTCCTATAAAGTACAGTGTGCTCTGTACTCCACCCCCCATAATAGCAGCACTTGCTGAGGAATAAACAGAGTTAAGATAGACAGTTGCAGCAAATCAGTACATGTAAAAACTGGTGACCTCTGAATCACGTCTGTAGTTTGTACTATACCAATGGTAATTTCCTGGTTTCGCCATTGTACTATAGTTATAGAAGTTGTTACCATAGGGATGCCTGGGTGGCTCAGTCGGTTGGGAGGCCGGCTCTTGGTTTGGGGTCAGGTCATGATCTTGGGGTCCTGGGATCGAGCCCCACACTGGGCTCCATGCTCAGTGGGAAGTCTACTTGAGGATTCTCTCTCACCCTTTCCTTCTGCCCCTCCTCCTCTCATGCACTCTCTCTTTCTCAAATAAATAAATAAATAAATCTTAAAAAAAAAAAAGTTGTTATCTGGTGCCTGGGTGGCTCAGTTGATTAAACAACTGCCTTTGGCTCAGGTCATGATCCTGGAGTTCCAAGATCGAGTCCCGCGTGAGTCTCCCTGCCCAGTAGGGAGCATGTTTCTTCCTCTGACCCTCCCCCCTCTCATACTCTCTCTCTCTCTTGCTCACTCTCTTTCTCAAATAAATAAATAAAATCTTAAAAAAAAAAAAAAAAACTTGTTACCATAGGGAGAAGCTACATGGGACTCTGTATCAATTTTTCAACTTCAAATTTATAATTTTTTTAAGTTGGGGAAAACCCCTCAAACAATATAGGAAAATAGAAAATGACAGTAAAATTTAACCCCAAATTGTACCACATAGAAATTATCATCATCATCAATACGTAGACATCATCCTAGACATCTTTCTGTGTAAATATACAGGTGTATGGGTAAAGGTTGAGGCTACTTTTAGGGAAATGGAGTTCTATCATAGATCCTATTTTTAAATACCCATAAATAATTATACTTGAATTTAACAAAAGAACCTGTAAACAATAAGAATCAGTGAACTTGACTTACCATGATGAGCACTGAGTAATGTATAGAATTGTTGAATCGCTGTCTGTACACCTGAAACTAATGTAACACTATACATTAAGTATACTGAAATTTTTTTAATTTATTTTTTAAAGATTTTACCTATTCATTTGAGAGAAAGAGCGCAAGCATGAGCAGTGGGAGGGGCAGGCAGAGGGAGAAACAGACTCCCCATCGAGCAGGCATCCTGACCTGGAGCTCAATCCCAGGACCCTGAGATCATGATCTGAGCTGAAGGCCGACACTTAACTGACTGAACCACCCAGGCACCCCAAGTATACTGAAATTTTAAAAATAAATAAATTTTAAAAAATCAGTGAGCTTGAAATAAGTTTACTGTTACCCTACACACACACACACACACACACACACAGAATGGAGTATCCTATTTCTTAAATGACCAGAGCCTGTGGGACCATTTCTTTGGCCTTAAAATTAAGGCCCCTAAAATTATAAGTTGAGTTCTATTTCCTGTTCTCAAAAATAATACCACCAAGAAAGGAAGCATCGGGAGAGCCAGCCCACTAAGGTTTCAGACAAGAATACAAAACACTGAGCATTAATTAATCCTTCAGAACATCTTAGGATCTTTTTTTTCATCTTAGAATCTTGACTGGCAACTATTTTTTCTGTATTTGACTCTTTGCTTTGTTTCATAGCTAAAGCTTTTTAACTGTACTGTCCACTTTACATCTCTTAAGGCTATCAGTACTGTAGTATAACATTAATAAAAAATAACAAAAACCATTTAATATTGGTGTTTTGTCACAGAATTCACTTTGCTCCATATTCCAATAAAATAATAAAATCATCCTACCGATGGAGCAAACTTTATCCTTTTAAAAGTTCTTCATACTTTTTTTTTTTTTTTTAAGTAGACTCCATGCCCAGCATGGAGCCCAATGCAAGGCTTGAATTGACAACCCTGAGATCAAGACCGGAACTGAGATTAAGAATTGAATGCTTAACCAACTGAGCCACCAGGCGCTCCAGCTCTGAACACCTTCTACCTCCTTGGAATGTCATAGCTACTCCATACAACAGTCCAGTCTGATATTTCACCCCCATTTTACAAGCAGTAACAGTGAGGCTCACAGGTGAGGAGCTTGCCTATAATCTTAGGAATAAGTGGAAGAGCCATTAGAGTTTTATAGACTTTTTGACTTTTGCCCTTACTTTTTTTTTTTTTCTAGAGAGTGAGAGAGTGCACAAATGGTGGGGAGGGACAGAAGGAGAAGGAGAAGCAGACTCCCTGACGAGCTGGGAGCCCGAAGTGGGGCTCGATCCCAGGACCCTGAGATCATGACCTGAGCCGAAGGCAGATGCCCAACCAACTGAGCCACCCAGGCACCCCAAGGACTTTTGCCCTTTCTGTCACGTATCAATAGAGACTTAGTATGGGGCTGCCTAGTTGGTGCAGTCAGTTAAGCATCTGACTCCTGGTTTTGGCCCAGGTTGTGATCTTAGGGTCGTGATCTCAGGATCATAATCTCAGGGTTGGGAGACTGAGCCCCACCTTGGGCTCTGTGCTCAGTGAGGAATCTGCTTAGGACTCTTTCTCCCTCTCCTACTGCCCACCCCCCCAAAATAAATAAATCTTTAAAAACGAAAAAAGAGGCTTAGTATGACTTTAGGACCCTTAAGATCCCCAAATGGTAAATGTAATTTAATACAGTTTGTAATATATCAAGAAATTAAGCATAAACTGAATTGAAATCTTCTCAATTCCTCCATAAGAAAAATATTTTAAATTTAGTAAGAGGCTGGTAGGATTAAAAATCATATTAGTAGGTTATCCTATCTTACAGAGCAGGATCCAAGGAAATGGAACAGGGGACAAATAAGTTTTTTATTCTGGATAAGGAAAATAATAATAGATAATATTTTAAAGATGTCACAGCACTGTGCAAAGTATTTATTTGTACTCTCTAATACTCACTGATCCGTTGAGGTAGACATGATTATTATCCCAGTTTTGCTAATAAATGAAGTTTGAAGACATGGAACAAGTAGGAAGTAACAAAGGAAATAGCAAAATAAAGGATCTGGGATTCGAGCCCATGTTTGTCTGATGCAAAATCCTGCATTTTTAACCAGAGTGAGGCTATATTATACTCTGTGAAGAATAGAGGGAGACCAAACAAACAATCAAAACCCAAGACTAATTAAAGTACAACTGAAAAGAAGGAAAGTTGATGGCTGGGATTGTCTTACATTTTCTGCCTCTTTGTCCTATTTCCCTTCCCCCCTCCAGTGATCCAAAGCCACTGGACTCTCTCATCCCTTTCTAAAGTTGCTCTCTAAAAAGTCTCTGGATCTCATTTAAGATAAAGGATGAATGACTCTTGACAGCTTTGAAAGTTATTGCTCCTGGAGCTTTAGATCAAGCATTAGTTCATACTTTGGAGGCTTAAATTGCTTAGTTCTCAGGAACTGGAGATTTGGGATAGAAAAAAAACAACTCTAAAAAATATGGCATCCAGTCAATTCATTTTTTAAGAGTGCCAGGACAATTAAATGGAGGGGAAACAGTCTTTTTAACAGATGGTGCTGGGACAACTGGATATCTATATGTAAAAGAATGAATGTGGGAGTGCCTGGGTGGCTCAGTCGCTTAAGCGTCGACTCTTGATTTCAGCTCAGGTCATGATCTCAGGGTTGTGAGACTGAGCCCCTTGTTGGGCTCTGTGCTGGGCATGAAGCCTGCTTCAGATTCTCTCTCTCCATCTCCCTCTGGCTGTCCCTCCCCCGACCCTCTCTCTACCTCTCAAAAAAAAAAAAAAAAAAAAAAGAAGAAATGTGGACTCTTTTAACGCACACCATAAACAAAAATTAATTCAAAATGTATCACTGACCTAAATGTAAGAGCTAAAACTCTAAAACTCTTTGAAGAAAGGTTTAAACCTTCACACTTTTGGATTAGGCACTGAAATATGAGCACAAATATGGATATGGCACCAAAAGCATAAGCAATAGCACAAAGAGATAGTTAAACCGGAGATGATCAAAATTTAAAACTTTTGTGCCTCAAAAGACACTCACAAGAAAGTGAAAAGACAACCCACAGAATAAGAGAAAATTTGGAAAATCATGTATCTGATAAGGGACATGTATCTAAAATATATAAAGGAATCTTCCAACTCGGAAATAAAATGCAAATAGCTTAATTAAAAAGAGAGCAAAAGCTCCAAATAGTTCACTAAAGAAGATATATACATGGCCAGTTGGAACACAAAAAGATGCTCATCCTCGTTAGACATCAGGGAAATGTAAATCACAATGAAATACCACTTCATACCTAGTACGATGACTCTAATCAAAAAGAAAAATAACAAGAACTGTTGTCAAGAATGTGAAGAAAGTGGAGCTTTTATATACTCCTGGTGGGAATGTAAATTGGAACAGCCATTTTAGAAAACAATATGCAGTTCCTCAAATGGTTAAACATACATTACCATATGACCTAATGATTGGTGTATACTGGAGAGAATTGATAACTTGTTCACACAAAAATGTGCATATGAATATTCATAACAGCATTATTTATAATAGCCAAAAAAGTGGATCCACCCAACTGATGAATGGATAAATAAAATGTGGTATAACCTTACATTGGAGTACTATTTGGCAATAATGAAGTAGTAACACATGCTACAAGATGGATGGACTTTGTGAACATTAAGCTTAGTGAAAGAAGGCCATCACAAAGGACGAAATACTATATGATTCCATCTATATAAGAAGTCCAGAATAGGAAACTCTTTAGAGATGATAAATAGATTAGTGGTCTCCTAGGGCTGGGGTGGGATGGAAGGTTCAAGGATGATGGTTAAGAGGCAAGGAGTTTCTTTTTTTTACAATTTACTTATTTGTGAGAGAGAGAGAGTGTGTGCACATGCGTGTGCATGCAGGCGGGGCAGGGGCAGAGGGAAAAGGACAAGTAGGCTTCCCTCTGAGCGCAGAGTCCAACATGGGGCTCAATCTCAAGACCCTAAGATCATGACCTGAGCTGAAATCAAGAGTCTGATGCTTAACCAACTGAGCCATCTAGGTGCCCTGAGGCAAGTAGTTTCTTCTGGGGTAATAAAAATACTCTGAAGTTGTTATGGTGATGGATGTAGTACTCTGTAAATAAACTGAGAGCCATTGAATTGTACATTTTAAAAGTGTGAACTATATGGTGTGTGAATTATATCTCAATAAGGCTATGTAAATATGGCAATGCAGCTGGTGGGAATACAAATTAAGACCATGATAACGTGTCATTACATACCTATTAGGACAGTTAAAATGAAAAATGGTGACAATACCAAATACCATAAGAATGTGGAGAAATGGAATCTTTCATCTGATGGAATAAAAATGTAAAGTGGTAGAGCCACTCTGGAAAATCGTTTGGAATTTTCGTAAAAGAAAACTATACATGTGCTTACCAGACAACCAACAACCACCTTCCTGGGCATTTACCCCAGAGAAGGGAAAACTTACATCCAAATGAATCCTGTACATTATTATTCATAGCAGCTTTATATATAATTTCCAAAAACTGAAAATCCTTTCAAAAGGACAATTTGCTTAAACAAACTGTGGTACAAATATCCATAGAATATTACTCAGCCATGAACAGTAATGAACTACTTACTGATTCGGATGGATCTCAAGGGCATTGTGCTGACTGAAAATGGCCAATCTCAAAAAGGCACCTACCCTGTGAGTCTATTTATATAACATTCTGAAAAGGTCAAAATTATAGAGATGGGGAACAAGTTAATAACTATTAACCAGGGATTAGGGGTGGTGGATGGAAAGGGATGGGTGTAAACATGAAGGGATAGCATAAGGAAAATCTTTGTGGTGAGGGGATAGTTCTGTATCTTGAGTCAGGCAGTCATCACATCAACCTGTACATGTAACAAATTAGATGGAGCTGTACCTTGTCCCCATGTCACCTTTGTGACTTGGTATTATGCTACAGTTAGGCAAGATGTAATCATTGCAGAAAATGGATGAAGTGTACACAGGAACCAGTCTTTACTATCTTTGTAACTTTCTATGGCTCTATAATTATTCCAAAATAGAAAGTTAAGTATATGCACGCATGTGTGTATGTGTGGCAATGTACATAAATACGTTGCCATAGATACACATGTTTACATATGACAGTGCAACTCGTGGACCCTCAATATCTCATAACGAAACTATTTATTTAGGGGATATGTAGAAATGTATAAAAATGCAAAAAAATTCATTAAAATGAAGCACATTTCTCCTTACCCCTTTCAGATAACAACACCCAAGATAAGAACCAGGAGAAATGAGTAATCCTCTGGAGAAGTTTTAGGACCTTAGATGCTTGTCTCCATTGAAAATGTGTGCTTCCTAAATTTTGCCAACTTCTAAATACTCATCATAATTTGGATTTTAGTTTCAAAAGATATGTAATTAGTGACTCCAGTCCCCCAGTCTGGGGGAAATGCTATGCAGCAAGAGCCATGACCTCATTTCCTTCCATAGCAAGTCCTCCCTCAGGTTCTTGCCCATGTGAAATCCCCTCCTCATACACTCCATTGGGTAGCTGGTTCCCAGGCTTGGAACAAATTCAAAAGTTGTGGTTCAGAACATGCCAGCAACTGCCAGAAGGGTCCTAATCTTTCAGTTCTTGGACCATTGTGAGAAAGGGTTTAGAGCCAAGGTAATCAGAGACTGACCGCACTTCTCAACACAAACCAGACAGCCAGGATGGACGGCGTCCCCTCAGGCCTGGCTCAGCTTTTCATCCATACAGACGGCTTTCACAGGGTCTCAGCTGCATGAACCTTTTCCCTCATTGGTCGTTTCCCTCCCCCTCAGGACTGGGGCAAAGCTCTGCAAACATGGTGGCCAGAAACAAACTAGGATTCTAGCTCTAAGGCCCCAGGGCCCACCAGGCCAGGATGGGCTCAACAAAGAGGCCCTCACCAGATTGGAACCCACCTACAATCATCTTTTCACCTCTAATTATAATCTTTCAAGCCTTCCACACAACTTGGAACCCACCACCCAGACTTCCTGCTTCACTTCACGTGGTCTATGTATTTTCTCATTTCCCGGAAGGACTCATACAATGCACAGCACAGTCCAATTGCTAATGTTAACATTATTACTGACATCACCTTTTCGCAAAACCTTACTGTGATCCGCCAATACACATACAGCATTTAATTTAATCACGACAACCACCATAAAAGTTAGGCTCAATTATTGTCCCCATTTTCTAAACAAACTGAAATCAGCAGCAGCAACAACCGAGATCTGTATGTTTCCAAAGTCTTGTTTTTAATGTTGCCACCTTACGATCTCCCCGCTGTACTGAAGAGCTTGCATTTCCATGGTCCATGTTGTGACCATGAGACACCTGGGCTTGAACCCAGCTAAGTGACTCTCTTGCTGAATGGGGCTTGCGTGGCACGCGGCCATCTGAGCTTCATTTGCTGACTTGTGAATTAATGCCTGTTTCACTAAACTGTTGTGTGAATTAAATGAGATAATGAAGCATTCAAAATATTCAGCATGATACCTGACAAACAATGGACCCCAGTGAATGTCTGTTAAATGAATTAAGGAATAAGCCTGTAGAAATTACATCGTGAATAGGCGACAGAAGAGACACAGAAAATGCCAAACAATGACTAACAGGAGATCAGTAGTATTTGGCTGTGTGATGCAGCCAGAGACATTTGGAAGAGAAAGCCCCGTGGCTCTCTCCCAATTCAGCTGGCTGTTCTGTCTGCAGGGCTCAGCGCTAATGAGGCCACACCTTGTGAGCAGGTCACTTTATTTGATTCCATAGGCGCCAATAACATCTTTAAGGCAGCCATTCAAAACACTGTTTTTGAGAGGGACTAACTCAAAAATATTTATATCTGAAGAGCTCTCTCTCCTCTGTTAGAGGAGTAACTTCCTACAGGAGGCGAATATCATAGGAGCACTCACATCTATGCTGGGTCCAGTGTTTCCATGTCTCCACCTTAGCAGCTCTGGGACTTTGAGACCTACTAATAAAGATTTATTTTTTATTTATTTTTTATTTTTTTAAGGAATCTCTACACCCACCATGGGGCTCGAATTCACAGCCCCAAGATCAAGAGTCACAGGGCTTACCAACTGAGCCAGCCAGGCATCCCGAGATTTTACCTACTAATAAAAGAGGGGCGAGGTGGCGCCTGGGTGGCTCAGTCGTTAAGCGTCTGCCTTCAGCTCAGGTCATGATCCCGGGGTCCTGGGATCGAGCCCCACATCGGGCTCTCTGCTCCGCGGGAAGCCTGCTTCTCCCTCTCCCACTCCCCCTGCTTGTGTTCTCTCTCTCGCTGTGTCTCTCTCTGTCAAATAAACAAAAAATCTTTAAAAAAATAAAAATAAAAGAGGGGCAAAAATAAGGAGAAGCCTCCAAAAAGTATTTTATAAAGTAAAGGAGATTTTAAGCCAAAGAATAGAAAGAACTCATCTCCATTTTTAAAATTGTACAAATTTTTTTTTTTAAGATTTTATTTATTTATTTGAGAGATTGAGAATGAGAGACAGAGAGCATGAGAAGGAGGAGGGTCAGAGGGAGAAGCAGACTCCCTGCTGAGCAGAGAGCCCGATGCGGGACTCGATCCCGGGACTCCAGGATCATGACCTGAGCCAAAGGCAGTCGCTTAACCAACTGAGCCACCCAGGCGCCCAAAATTGTACAAAATTTGATTAACACTCATCACACTCATCTTACTTTCCTTCTTTTACCTCTGTTATGGAACTAGCCCCAGTATATGGACAGGTATTTGGGAATGACTGCAGTATATTATTTTGTTTCATAAAAACCCAGAAACAAAATTATTACTTTCAGTTTACAGATGAAGAAACCAAGGAATACATAAAGAGATTTCCCAAGACCCAAGACATTAGACTGAGTGGGTGGGCTCAGACCCAAAAAATTCAGAAATAGGAAGTTCTCACGACACAGCGCCAGCAACCTATGAGATGTTAAATAATTCATAAAAGCTTAGTCATAGCAAATTTTAATCTATAGTTATATAGCTGTAAATACATTTAAAACATTGAAATTTTCATCAGTTATCTTTAGGATTTTTCCACTCCCTCAAAACCCAAATTACATTTCTAGATAAATCTAAAAGAATGGCTACTGATTTGTTATAAGGATAATATTTTAATCTATATATATGGTGTCTGTATATACTCATTGTCTCAAATTCTCTCAAATACGTATATACATATATATTTGTGTGTGTGTGTATATACATATATTTTTTTTTTTTCCTCTCAAACTGAGAGATCATGGCTTCACCATTCTCTTTCCCTGGCTTCCTTCCTTGCCCCTTTTTCTATTTCCATGTCTAACACATACTCCACAACATTCTCAGTTCTACCCATGCCCTGACCTTCCACACACTCTGTATACTACAGTAGGAAAGAGTTGGAGAGGGTAAAGTTTTTGAATGTATTCAGAAGCAAGTTGATAATGGAAATATCTTGGAAACTCAGCTAACTGAAAGTCATACTTTATTGTGAGGTCCCAATATCATGATAGAGTACTTGCCCCTATAGGTTTCACCCACTCATACTTCTCAGCTCCTGAGCCTTCAGAACTACTGCCCTTTAAAGCCACCATTTTGGGGCATGACTGGTGTCACGATAATTGTTGCAAAGAATTTTTTTATTTAAATGGAGAGAACACCAGCCAGCCGGGGTGGGGGGCAGAGACAGAGAGAGAGAGAGATAGAGAATCCCAAGCAGGCTCCACACTCAGTGCAGAGCACGACCTGGGGCTTGATTTCACAGCCCTGAGACCTGGACCCCAGCCAAAATCAAGAATTGGACGCTTAACAAACTGAGCTACCAGGCTCCCTGCAGAGAATATTTTTTGATGGACTAGATGCCCTGCTTTGCTAATGCTTGCTCTCATGGTACACATCTGGGTGAACCAGCTTACAGCCAATTCCATTCTTGAGAATAACCAGAGGACAGAGCTCCCAAATGCACATCTCACAGACCTGTGTTCTTCAGTATGTCAGTATGATGTGGGAAACAAAGGCAAAAGAAAGAATTAAATTCCCTCACTACTTACAGCCCACTGAGAGTTCTTGAAACAGGTGGAGTGACTTTCCTCTGGGAGCATCTTAATTCGACCACCCAGGATCCTGTAAGTCTACTTGAACATATAAATTCCACTGGAAACTTCCTTTATCTCTCTACCTTCCCCCCTGCCCCAAGATACATGTTACCAATCATCCCCCAAACATATGGCCCACTGATAGACATCTGAAGGGTCTCATGATTGAGGGCTTACTAAACAGTGATAAATGACCTTTTCCTAACAATAGCTAGCCTCCTCAGGATCCTGGAAACCTTGTTTCCAAAATACCCTGGAGGCTTATTCTCTCCTTAACCCCTCCTCCCAATTTGAAAATATAATGGGCCACTCCTCACGACTCCATTGCAGCTCCTTCTGCCCACGGGTCCTGTCCCCGTGCTTCAATAAAACCATCTTTTTGCACTGAAGAGGTCTCAAGAATTCTTTCCTGGACGTCGGCTCCAAGCCCCAGTATCTTTCCTAGAGCAAGTATGTGCACCCTTCTGCTTCCTGAAACTGAACAAGAGATACAGCAGTAGAAGCAACATATTCAAATTTATTTGGTTAATGCTGGATTATGTTCTTTTCACGTAGGCCTGCTCTGAGCCTTTATCTTACTGTTGATCAGGAATTGCCAAATATGCTGAGTTTTTCCAGATACATTCAGTGAAAGAATCCTTTATTTAAACAGGGTTCAGGGAGGTAACTTAATAAAAATATTCCGTACTATAATTCTGTTGGATCATGGCTTGAGCAATTATGCTCAAGGGTCAGTGTGTTAAGCCAGTGTAGTTTACCTAAGACCTTTCAGGTGAGTAAAATTCTTACTCAATTTGCACCTAGAGTAAAAAGATAAATTGTAGATGTCTTTATTCTCCCAAGCCTGTGATTTCCTAGACTTGGGCCTGAAATATTCTATAATTTTTCTCCTTTATAGGACCCAAGACCACCTTCCTCCATAAATCTACCCTCAGCTCTAATTATAAAAGTAAGAGTTTAATAAAAGCTCAAAATGTGCCAAAAAGCAAGCTACATACAATATTTCATTTAGTCCTCTAGTCAGTGCAATGAAATAACTATAATTATTGTCCCCATGTACAGACAAAGGGTCTAAGTCTTGCTAGGTTACGGCATTTTTCAAAATCACTTGGATAATTATTGAAGCAAGGCACACAGTCTCCAGAGCCAGCATCTTTCAACACCTGTTTCTTCTCTGCTATGTAAGTCTGAGCACCTACATGGATGTACCTCCTTGATACTTTATCAGATCTGATCTTGTAGAAAGCCTGCACATTACTCTCCATTTTTGCGGCCCCAATGCCTGAAAAGTCTGTTATTTGTTTCATCCCCACTTTTTTATTTGAATAGAGACAGAAAATCACCAAAAGGATCAAGACATCTGCAAAGGGGCAAAGGGGGCTGATTGGATGTCCCACCCCAGACAAAAGCTGTGTCCATCTCATTCCTTTGTGAACTGCTCCACACTTGAGGGATCCTCAGGGCACACAAAAGACTTGTGAAAAGGGAAGGGCAGTCCAGCTGACTGATAAAAAGCCTTCTCTGTGTCCTGTCCCTTGGACTTGGACCCTAGTGAATACCATTTGTTTAAATAATGATCAGAACATAATAGATATGATGAGGTTGCCAAGAGCCTGTCCATTCAACTCTGCTTGGCTAAGGGGAAAAAAGAAAGAAAAAGAAAGAATGAAAAAACCCACCCTGACGTGGCCATGACATGCTTCATTGGGCTCAGATTTTTCCAAAATGAAGTTTAACTGGAATCCCAAGACCTATCAGTTCTAAAGAATAAAGAAGTTGGCAGACAGACAGGGCCTCCTCCCCCTCTCCAAACAAAACAAAACAACCCAAGTGGGTTGGAGAGGACTGGTAACTACTTAGGAGCAATTATCAGAGCAGTAGACCTTTGTGACACTCCCTTCCCATTACTCCCTGCAGCTGGGAGTGGGGTAGTACTGGGTGATGCATTCTGCACCAGCAGAAGTTGCCTTACCCTCACAAGGGAAAGGAATAGGACCTCTGGTGTCCTTGGATTGAAGTTTAAAGCCTAGCTCTTCTTTGCTCAGATGATGTGCTCTTGATCAAGTTAATATTGCTTCTTTGAGACTTGGTTTCTATAGTTGCAAAAGTGGAAGAAAATGCAGTCACTAAGTTCTATGAAAATTAAATGACCGACTGTACCTAAGGACTGTGGAATGGAGAAATGGTGTTTGTCATGGGAAGCAGTATCACTACCATCAAAGCCATGGATGAACTTGAGTCTCTTCCCAACCCCACTCTAACCCATGAGTCCCAAACTTTCCTCCTTATTTGACCACAGGCCATCTACAAATTTTAAAACGGAGCAGCTTACAATCCAGTATAATAGATAATAAATAGATATGCTGGTCGAGGCATTATGTTTTGAGCAATTCGTGAGAATTACAATCATTTGCAGGGAAGAGAAGGGGTGATTGTTGCAACTCATTATAGACCAAAATTCACAACTTCTCTGGGCGGGAATGCTGTAGCCCAATTAGCAAAACCTGTGTCTCATGGTGTTGCCAGTTGTACTTCCCTTCAACCAATTCTGTGTCACCAAGGATAGGTACCAGATGGTGGTAATAAACTTGCCCTGCACACCTAAGAAACATTACTATCTGCATAGCAAGTACTCAATAAATAGAAGCCACTTTATAAATATAAAAGGTGACCAGCGAGGGGAGAAGCTTCTTTCCAAGATGGGAACAACTTATAACAATGTGTAGAGTATCATCAAGGTGAGTCCAAGATATTATCCTTACATTCCCAAAAGGTCATGTAATCTTCATTAGTTTTGCTCAGTCTTTTATTTTCTTTACATTCAGTCTCCTTGACCTGGTTCCTAATTGTTACTCTCCAAAATAGATACAACTATCTTCATTGTTAGTTTCCCCCTATTGCTCCTGCTGTAGGGGAGGGGAAAATTTTTTCCTCTACCATTCTAGATTCTTGGCTGAGACCCCACCCTTAATCCCACTCCCATAATAAAAGATTAACAGAAGAAAAACAAACAGTTTAGTTACATGTGTACCTTCTATCTATATGGGAGATAGCCCACAAAACTGAGTAACTCACCAGAATTAAATACCTCCAGCTAAAGACAAAAGAAAGATGTTTTGCCTTGGGGCTGAGGGGTGGGAAGACCAGCTATGGGAGGTTTTCAAGTAAAGCACAGCAAAGGAGGGTATGGTTATTATGCAGATTTAAGTCCATGCCTTCTCCACTGATGAGAGTTTCTGGAGATTTGGTCATCCCCCTCTTCCAGGTATAGAGAGGGAGACACCCTTACAAGTAGAGATTTCCCTCATAAAAGTAAATGTCTCTTTCAAAAGGGTAACTTCTATGTGGTTTTCACATTCTTCTGTGTCTTCAGCCTCTCAAAAATAATCAGCTCACAATAATCAATATGCCAAAGAGGCATGTTTTGAAGTGGTATATTTTGTTTCCCTTATTCTCTTTTCACTCCCACATTACCTCCCTTCTATAAAAGTGGACTCTATATCAAAAATATATTCAGTATTCTAAAAAGGATTTGAGCAATCTCATCTGTATTTAGATTAACCCTAACTGCCCCCCCCCACACACACACCACATACAGGTACAAAAAATTATTATATCAGGAATTTGCAAAAAAAATAACCAGGTCACAGCAAAAAAGCTGTCCTTCTGCCCCTCCCCCACTGCTGTGGGCTTGCAGAGAAGGGTTTGCAAACCCTGGTGCTAAGAAGCCTGAGAGTATGTTAGGCTCCATGGGAATAAACAAAGAATAGCATTTGCTTATTAAGATCTGGACAGTAAGCCTCAGAAATTTTATCTTGGCCTGATTTGGTCAATTAATAAAACTATTTAAGTTCACTCTTTTTCTTCGCGTAGCTCTGACTATCCACAAGCTAAGCCCACCCAGGGTGGTATTTCAAGAGAACCTAATCCCCCAATTTTCATCTCAGTGGGAGGCCTTCAGAATTTCATTATAGGAGTCAAGAATCAAACAGCACCTAAGAATTAGCTCTTTCAGTTTTCATTAAAAGAAATTCCTGGGACACAGGCAGGAACCAGACCTACTCAGCCTGGCATCTACTCCTCCTCACGAAGCTAGATGACCCACCAATAACCCTCCAAGTGGCTCCCCAAGCAGGTGGAGGAAGTCCTTTCTCCTGGGACAGACCTGGCTCCCTCTCTTCCTACCTTTGTCAGGAAGGCCAGAGTCTGTCCTTGTGTTTTAAAAAAAAGTGTCAGGAATTATAAAATGATACAGCTGGAAAATTCCATAGATGGAAAGACAAACACAAAGTCTAATTCTATATTCCTTTGCTTTTGAAGAGTGAAAAAAAAAAAATTAAATTCAATGATGATGGCAAGAAAAACACAAGGTCCCACTGGACTCCTGGAGAAGTGCCATTTATTGAGCAGAGAAATGCATATGAAGATAAAAAACGAGAGAAGCCAAGAACTTCATAAGGAAAGGGATATGGAGGGTCCAGAGGGGAAGATCTTGGAGGGAGAGGAAGTTGAAATCAGCAAGATGGGGAGGCCACGGAAAAGGAGACTTGGGGTAGAAGAACATGCCTGGCACCTGGACAGAAAAAATAGACAAAGAATAAATAGGAAAAGTGGATTTTATGCAGTTTACACATCTATTTGTGATGTTAGGGTATTTGTAAGAGAAACGAATGAACCCGCAAGCTGCTGATGGGTGAACAGAGGCTGTGCTGGGGCATCTGGTCCCATTGGGTTATAGATTGCTTTTTTATCGAACGCTTTAAAAAGGTCAAAGTGGATCAATTTCTCTCTCTAAATTCGGTGTCTTCAGCTTCTGTAAGCACAAGAAGCCCATTTAATGAATATTCTTTTCTATTTTGAGAGCAGATTTTGTTCTTTGGATGCAGTGGGAGTTGGGACATAGGGGATATGAAAAGAGAGAGTTGTGTTTCTCCTTCAAGTAGCTTTTCTATGATGATGTGTTTGATTCAACTGTACTTTCATAGTTTAACTATACACACATATAACTAATCTGTACAGCTAAATCCATATTTTGAGCCAAGCATTTTCAGATTGTTATGAAATGAGAACTTTATATAAGAGAACTCAAGTTAAGACTGTCCAAAATTCATGACCAAAATTTGGACACATGCTTTTTACTCTGAGGTTGGAGTTTTTTCCAGCACACTTGTTTGTTTCTCAAAGTGTGGACCACAGATAGCTACATCAGTGTCACCAGGGAACCTACTGGAAATGCAGAACCTCAAGTCCTACCCCAGACCTCCAGAATGAGAACCTGCATCTAACAAGATCCCTGGGTGAGTCATATGCACACTTCCGGGTAAAAAGCTGGCATGCCACCTATCACTAACTCCAACTAGAAGGCCTTCATTGCTGCATTCTCTGGGTATAAAATAGCTGAGAAAAGTTCTGTATGAAATTTGAAAAAATTTATGTTGTTAAGACACCATATGGGATGAAAAAGTAAGCTGCAAAGCAGTGTGTATAGAATAATCCCATTTTAAAATAAATTTTATATAAATACTCATGGATATCCACACAGAAAATAAAGATTTGAAGGATTTAGATGAAAATGTTCTCTCTGGTGATGGGATTATGGACAATTTTGCCTTTTACTTTTTTGAGTTTTCTTGAAGAAACACCTATTCATTTTTAGAAGTTGTTTTTGTTTTTGTTTTTGTTTTTTTGGTAATTTTCACTGGATCTGGCCAGGCAAGGGGTAAGAAAAGTAAGGTACAGGAAAACCATGAATTGGTATAGAAGAGAATAGAATGTCCCTATGGAAGTTTTCTGGGGTACCAACCAAGCACAAGGGGCTCACAATCATCCTAGCCCATCACGGGTGCCACTCCCTGCGGGGAAGGGGCTCCTTTTTCCAGCCCTAAGGGGGCAGCCCTGTGTAGGTTTACAAGCACCAGCTCTCCTGCCCAGTGGCGTGAATCATCAGGTGTCATGTTAGCCATAACTCATCTACACAGAGGGTCTGAAAGATTCTGGGCACTTTAACAACAACACTACCACCAGCAACAAATACTACAGACAGAGAGAGGTCATATTTTATAAATAGAGGCAAAATCCCCCAATAAACAGAAAAGAAACAGAACACAAATCACCCACAATGTTCAGCCAAAGCACCAAAGAATTTCTAGATTCATTGATATCTTGTGTTTGTGGAAAGGGGGAGAGGTAGGAAGCATAAACATCAAAGACACCAGACAAAGTTCAGATCCTTAAGCAAAGGGCTTGCTCTACTTCTTACTAGCTGTTCAAGTTTGGGCCAGTGACTTAACTGCTCTGTTCCTCTGTTTCATCCCATTGTCAGTTTCCCAGTCCTTGGCTTTGTGGACTTAATGAGTGCTTTGAAAGCCATGGGGTGTACAAATGCACGAGTTTCCCCGTTGGGCTAATCCCGGGGAAAAACACTTCTGTGTGTCTTCTCTGCTCTCACTTCTCTACTGCAACACTATTTCACTTCTGACACCAGACTTGTGAATTTTTCACATATGTAGCCATTCTGCAACATCAACTAGGTGTCCCACGATTTGACTGAGCTCTGATACTATCCACCTAGAGGTAGCGTCAGATCCCACCTGTTCAGGGCCCAGCCCAGCAAGGCAGCCCTCCCCACCCTCAGATGCTGTCTGGAAGTCTGTTACTTCTACTTCTGACCAACCTGCTATAAATTGGAGGTTCCACTGATTTGCTAGAGAGGCTCACAGAATCAGGAAAGCATTTACTTATTAGATTACTGGTTTAGTATAAAAGGATATAACTCAGGAATTATAATTGGTTAAGTATAATAGAATATAAGTCTTTCAGCCAGATGGAAGAGTTGCATAGGGCCAGGTCTGTGGAAGAGGTACGGAGCTTCCACACCTGCTCTGGACAAGCCACTCTTCAGCACCTCCGTGGGTTCCTCTGCTCGCAAGCACATCAAATCTTGCTGTTCAGGAGTTTTTCTGGAACATTAATCTCCTTTAATCTCCCTCTAATTTACTTACTCTTTCTGAGCCCATCCTGAGCCTGTATGGGGACCTCACCCGGAGCCACTTCATTGACATAAACTCAGGTGTGATTGAAAAGGCTTGTTATGCATCACAAAAGATACTCCTATCACTTTGGAAATGAAAAGGATTTAAAGAGCTTTGTGCCAGGAAACCAGGACAAAAACCAAATGTATTTCTTGTTTTACCACAGCTGGTTATCCAGCATTTGACCCCGTAGATCCAATCTAGGTCCTTCTCCCAGCTAGACTGTGACTTGAGATGCTTATGTCTGTCTCCCTCTCTCTTGCTGTTCTCTTTTGCTGTTCTTTCTATCTTTGGTTCTTCACAAGCTGTTCAGTTGGCCCTCAGTTCTTCTTCAGGAGGAATTGTCCTATAAATGGGTGTAATTTGGTGTGTTCTCAGGGTCTTCCTACATCACCATCTTGGACAAGAATCCCTGAGATCCTGCTATCTTTGGACTCTATTGTCCAGACACTCTTGCCCACAGGCTTCTGTTGGGGTTGGCAGATGGGAAGCAACACAAGAAACGAGAGACCAGGAGGAGACAGAGGTAGAGGTGAGGGTATTTACTCCCTCACTCCTGCTTCCTCCTTTACAGATCTCTATGTTACCGAAAAGAAGCCTCTGAAGTGTACATGCCGCCATCTTTACTGTGCAAAACTGAAGACTGGAAGACGTTCTTGAGACTTCGCAGGCGTCTTGTGCTAATTATTAAGGATTAGATCTGCTGATTCACCTTACTGCCAAACACTGAGCTTATGAACCTCAGACTTTTACAATAGGGAGCAACTTGTGGGTATGATTTAGCAGCCTAGTAGCTCTCAGATTGTGGGTGACAGCCCCTTGGTATTCGAGGAGCTGTGGAAGAAAACACCAAACGTGTGCCTTTGACTGTGGTGTTCTCTGCAGATGGAATGACTCATGCATCCAATACAAAAACTCCCTGTTATTTTCCAAGTATACGTAGATAGAATCACAACAAAATACGAAGCCTTATAAAGGCATGACTGAATCCACAAGGGCTTGTATATCATTACATACTTTCTCAATATAATTAAAAGTACAGGCACTGTGGAGGACCATTCTTTTAGTATCAAAATTTGGGAAAGAATTCATCTTGGCTCATTTTCAATGTATTCACTTTTTTTTTTTTTTTTAATGTGTGTCAAACTAAGGGTTTTGCTCCTCCTGTTTATTGCCTGAATTCACTCTTTTTATTGTTTTGGTTTATCATCTTGAGTAAATTTTTCCCTTTGACTCATTCAACAAAATGAATTGAACTCATATAAATTCAATATTGAAATAAACCTTTGGATTCCTTCAAAAAGTGATAGGACAAACCCCATCTCATGGACCTTATGTGCTAATGAGGAAGGCATTCATTATACAAATTATTACCCAAATATTTATTTAAATTGCATTTGTGACAAATGCTATGGACGAAAGTCATAGGGTCAGAGTGGGGACAATACGAAGGGACATGGTACGGTCTAAAGTGTCAGGAAAATCCTCCCCAAAGAAGAAAGATTTAAGTTAGGGCTTGTTACTATTCTTGAAGACAACAACCTTACCACACTTTGCTCTTGAGTAAGTCAGTGAACACCATTCAGGACTTTGCCACCAAGTCTGTCTTATAACTGGCATGATGGAAATTTTGCAGACACTACCCAGTGACTTGTACGTAGGCAGGAAAGAACTATAAAATGAACACTTTAAAATGTTCAGTTTATTACTTTGCACTCTTGTTATAAATGAGCATTCTCTTTCTTGCTTTGCATATATTTTTGAAGATGTTCATTTCAAGGCCCCTCATGCTAGATTGTAAAGGAGGGCAGTCGAGTAGTTCTTATTGTGATTTGCAAACATTCTTCTTTATTATTGGAAAGTAACCTGGAGTGGATGGTGTGAATCTATTTGTTTAATTTATCTTAAAAAATATTGTGTTATACTGAAGTTTATTAGTCTTTGTTTATCGGAGTAGTTTCTTTTCTTCTGATTTTAAGTGTATATACATCATGTTGATTCAGAAATCAGTTCCAGCTTGTGCTAGATATAATAGATACTGTGGTTTTATGAGGTTATCACAGACCAGGAGCAAGGGAGCTCTTATTCTGTTAAATACAAAGTTATCAAGGCTATGAGATTTGAACTTAACCTACTTTGTACCGGATTTGGAACAATTCTTGAAATCCTCTAATGTTACGGGAAAAGAACACTTTATGCACATCGAATAAAATAAATCAATATTAGCAAGGAGCTTGACAATACCATAATGAGCTTGAGTGAATGCAATCACAGAAAGAGTAGGGAATTGGGGCGCCTGGGTGGCTCAGTTGTTTAGCATCTGCCTTTGGCTCAGGTCATGATCCCAGGGTCTTGGGATCGAGCCCTGCATCAGGCTCCCTGCTCATCGGGAAGCCTGCTTCTCCCCCTCTCTCTCCCCCTGCTTATGTTCCCTCTTTCACTGTGTCTCTCTCTGTCAAATAAATAAATAAAATCTTAAAAAAAACACACACACACAAAGAGCAGGGAATTGATGAAATAAGATTCAGCCAGGGCAAAACCTAGCAGTTGTTGAAATGGAGTTATATATAAATATATTTTTTAAGTTTTTTTTATTTATTTAAGTAATTTCTACACCTCATGTGGGGCTCGAACTCACGACCCTGAGATCAAGAGTCGCATGCTTCTCTGACTAAACTAACCAGGTGCCCCAGGATAGGGTTTTTTAATAAAGCAAAGCATGAAGATAGACTGTCCGGGGTGAGAGACTGAGGGGGACCTGTGAAGGGGAGAAAAAACTCTTCCTCTATCCTTCAGGGTCTTACGGCTGGACTAAGAATTAAATTTACCTGAGATGGATTGATGGGAGAAAAAACCCAAAGTTTTATGGTGTGTGCACGGAGGCCCATTAATGACGCTGAGACCTAAAGAAATGCCCAAGGCAGGCGGTTTTTATACTTTTTAGACAAGGAGACAATAAATTTGTAATGAGTGGACAGGGCAAAGAAAATTTAACTTTGGGAGCTTCAGTTAGTAAGGAATTCTAAACAGATATTGGGCTGGGGTAGTAAATTAGTCAAAATAACAAAGTTTGTTTTTTGGTGGGGTTTCTTTTTTATTTATTTATTTATTTATTTATAGAGAGAGTAGGGTTGGGGGAGAGGGAGAGAGAATCTTTAGAAGACTCAATGCCCAGCATGTAGCCCAAGGTGGGGCTCCATCTCAAGACATTGAGATCATGACCTGAGCCGAAATCGAGTCGGACGTTTAACTGACTGAGCCTCCCAGGTGCCCCACAAAGGTTGTTTCTACAGATTACTCTGCTCTAAATTTCCCATCTCTGGTGATAAGGATGCTTCTTTACCTCCCAGTATAAAGTGAGCACCTTTCAAGTGGGAGATTTGTTTCCTGCTTTTTGCGGACGGAGGAGGGTCTGAGTGTTTTTCTTATACAGGCTGTCTGGTATGTAACTTTTATTTAAAATAATATCCCCCCCAAAAAAAAAAAATTAAAATAAAATAACATCCAAAGCCCTTATTCCTGTTCGATTCTCAGCAGGAATGGTTCTGTTACCTGCCATGCTGACATAGGGCTTCTGGTACCAATTCCAGTGTGGGGATGGGATTTCCCCCACACCACCTACAATGCTCCAGACACCAGCTGGGTGTCCTAACAATTCAACTCACTTTGGACACTATCGGGAGATAGCTTCTGACCCTACTGGCTAAGGGTTCAGCCCTACAAAAGCACCCTCGCACACATACTCGAGATACCAGTTGCGAGCCCCGGGCTGACAACTCTGCTTCTGACTGACTGGCTATAGGTCAGAGGTCCCACACCCTCTCCTCAGATTTGGTCCATTTGCTATAGCAGCTCACAATTCAAAAAGCCCACTCACCTACTAGATCGCTGGTTTACTGTAAAAGGTTATTAACTCAGGAGCAGGCAGGTGGAAGAGAGGCGGAGGGGTGTGTGGGGATAGAGTGCGGAGCGGCCATGCTCTCTGGAGTGTGGCTTGCTCTGACTGCACCACTCTCCATGGATTTCCACAAGTTCACCAACCCAGAAACTGTCCACACCCTGTCCTTTTGGGTTTTTCCACACCCTGTTGTTTTGGGTTTTTATGGAGGCTTCATTCCATAGGTACGCTTGATGAAATCATTGGCCATTGGCAGTTGGGCTCCATCTCCAGCCCCTCTCCCCTTCCCCAGAGGTCAGAGAGTAGGACTGAACGTTCCAACCCTAATCAGAAGCAGGGCTCCACCGTCAACCAGCCCCCATTCTTAGGCTCTTTCCAAGAGTTGCCTCATTAACATAACAAAAGATGCATTGATCCTCTCAGCACTTAGGAAATTCCAAGGGTGTGGGGAGCTGTGAGCCAGGAATCATGGAGGAAGACCAAATATATATTTTGCTTACAAATCACAACATCCCAGCCGGGAAGGATTTTAGAGAGCTGTTTGGTCGAAGGCATTAAGGACTAATCATCTGTATCTGACCCTTAGCCCCGAGGAACACGGTGTCTCTGCTCTTTCAGAGTGCCCGTGGCCCTTCTTTTAACTTCTTAAATCACACCACGCATAACACCATAATAACCGGTGCCTTTCCGTGCCAACCAATGAAGCCCCAGCTTCTAAGCTTTTGCAAGTAGGAGAATACTAATACTTACTTTGTATGATTGCTGGGAGGTTGAAGGGAGGCGGTGCGGGTAACAGACGGACCACAGTGGCATGTGCCTGGCAAAGATGAAATCGCACTGACCGTCCTTATCCGTCCGGCTCTGACAGCAGTTAGAGAAGGGGCCGGCTACTCGCGACTGTATTCTTAGCACTTACTACAGTGTCTGGCATTTGAAAGGTGCCCAAAAGCTGTGAAATGAGTAAAAATATTATCAAAAATCTAGAATGTCCAGGGTCTAGAATTCAGAATGATGAGAGGTCTCCTTTAAGGTTTTGTTTTGTTTTTTTGTTTTTTACCCTCAATCCAAAATCCAGTTAGAGAACACAACGTTCACTTTACAGTGATACGAAGGAAAGTGAAAAATTCTTGGGTTTTATCCTAAACAACAACAGAAAGAATGTGTTTCTAATTAGGGGGAAAAAAAAATACCTGGACCACCAGCTTCCAAACACTGACTTCCTGAAAGAAAGTGGAAACATGCAAATCTAAACAGGAATCTGCAGCTTCTCCAAGAAGCCATGCTCAGGGCCATATCAAGGAACACTCCAGGAGGCGGTAGTTTGCATCAACCAATGAAACTAGCTTCCCTTTGCAAACCCCCTTTTATAGGCAGAATTCCTTTATCCATTTCCTTGGGGTTTTATTTCACTTTGTGGGCTGCTTGCAAGTTTCTGGCTTGAGAGAGCAAACGGGGAGACAGGGGGCAGAATGCAGGATGAGTTCCTCCAAATGTCAGGCCGGGTAGTGCCAGGACAGCTGGGCCTGAAACCCCGCACCCGAGGAGGGGCACTGGTATGGCCTGGAAGGAGTTGAGCTCAGCCTCATCTGGTTTCTCTTACTGCTCGCTGCAAAGGGCCTGAGTTATTGCATTCTTTCTTGATGTCTTACATAAAATCAGATTATTAAGTACAGAGACAGTGGACTGTTCTCTGTCCTCCTGGCTAGCATTTTACATCCCCATGGCAATGTCAATAAACAGAGAAGTAAATTGACCTCTGAAGGAGAAGTCTGCAGGCTTTATACTGTCCAAATTGCTCTGACTTTCCCTGCTCGCTCACACACACACATACACACACACACAGTTGTCGTTGTGATTGTTATCTCTGTGCATAAGAGCACAGCTTGGTTCTTGTCACCCTTTTCTTTAAAGACCCTTCAGTTACTTCCCCTTGCCTACAGAATGAAGTCTGATTTCCTTGCCCGGTGTTCAGAGTTCTTGATCTTTTTCTTTTTTTTTCTTAAAGATTTTATTTATTTATTTGAGAGAGAGAGAGAGAATGAGAGAGAACACATGAGAGGGGGGAGGGTCAGAGGGAGAAGCAGACTCCCTGCCGAGCAGGGAGCCGGATGCGGGACTCGATCCAGGGACTCCAGGATCATGACCTGAGCCGAAGGCAGTCACCTAACCAACTGAGCCACCCAGGCGCCCTCTTGATCTTTTTCAAAGCCACATCTCCACCATTATTTGTCAGTAGGCTCCTTCAGCCCTTCAGGAAGAAAGAGGTCTCATTTCTTTATCAGACTTTTACTTGCCTCACCTTGGTATTTCCGTCCGTGTTCCCAGCTGTCATCTGAGCACAACCAAGGCAACCTTTAAGTCCACCCCCAACACGGAATCCCAGGCTTGCCCTCCTCTCTAGTTCTCCTGCCACCAGCCAGGGCTAAACAATCCCCAAGCCCACCCTGGATGACCCAACGAGGGTCCCTGAACTGGGCACGGTGCTGCTACTTCTGGGTTGCCTGGTCTGTTTTTGAAATGGCAAATGTCAAAATGTCAGAATGATCTTTTAGAAATAGAAATCAAATCAGTGCATTCTCTAACTTAAAATTCTCCTGTGATTTTTCTAGCACACAGATGTGGTCCAAAGGCCTCACACTGCCTGCTGGGTCCCACATGACCTGGCGCCGGCCCATCCATCTGACTCCATTTCATCCCCTTCTACACCTTGGCTCTTACTCTCTTCCATTCCTAAACATGCTGAGCTCTTCCCTGTTTCTGGCTCTGCATTTTCTCTTATTCTGGAATAGTTACCTCTGATTGTTCTGGGGCTGACGCCTTCCAACATCATTTAGGTCTCACCCTAAATGTTTTCTCTGTAGAGAATTTCTTAATCACCCCTGTCTACAGTTACCCCATCTTATCTCAGCATCCTATCCAATGGTCCTGTTTTGGTTTTTTGATTGCACTTAACACTCTCTGACAGTATCTCGCTTGTTTAATTGATAAATTAATCGGTAACTCTGAGCCTGTGTCTCTCTGTTAGGGTGCAGATCGTGGAGGGACTATTTCTGCTTGCTTGCCACAGAATCCCTAGCACCTGGTAAAATGCCTGTCACACAAAAGGCCATCAGTCAATATATTTTGAATGAATAAATGAACATCATTTTTCAGGATGTATTTATATGCAACCATTTTCATGAAGCCTTTATTACCCATTACTAGAAACTTCCTCTCCCTCCTATACACATCTCCTACACAGCTCTGATCATTTCCTTTCTTTCAGATGAGTGATTTGCGTAGCTGCTGTATCTATTAAACCGCTACCTTCTTAAGGATCGTCTGGTTCATTTTCCTAACTGCCCAAACATAGCCTCATGTACCAGAGGTGCTCGATAAAAGAATGTAAGTGTCTTGCTTCTTACCCTGAAGACATAAGCCTGGCCCTACAGCTGGCCCTCTGGTAGATGTTGAGGCAGACATTGTTTATTTCTTGGTTACTAATTATAGCAGACACTTCTGGTGGCTCACATCCCATTCCTGGCCCACATGCGATGATGGGTGAGCTGTTGAGCACAGGTCTTTGCAAGCTGAGGCATGCTGGCCACTGTCTCCCAGTGGGAACCCCACATAAGACCTTCGAAGTCCAGCAGGCCACGCCGCCCACACATCATTTAGGAGCCTTTGAAGCTGCCAGAGGATGGTGTCCTGTCTACTTAGAGGTAACCCTCAGACAGTGGAGACAGAGACTAGGGATAAGTGTCTCATTTTCCTCTTTTTTGAGGGTCATTTTGGGAGACATTCCAGGTAGTTTTCAGATGTCCTGATGGAACTGAACTTCTGTCAATAATGGCAGCAACCTCCACAATAGATCTTTTTACTAGATTTTTATCTTTTTATGTGTCATTTGCCCCTTTCCCTCATTCCTGCTGCCTGAAATCACCTTCTAAATAAGTTGTCAATAAGTTCTTGTTACAGGCTCTGCTTCAAAGGAACTCAAAATAAAACATTAACTTTTCCTTTTAGAACTTGCTTTGCTTTCAACAAATGGTGTTAATAAAACCGGATATCCACATGCAAAGAAAATGAAGTTGGATCCTTACCGTGCACCACATACAAAAATAAATTCGAAATGCATCAGAGACCTAATCATAAGAGCTACAACTATAAAACTCTTGAAGAAAACACAGGGGAAAATTTTCATGACATTGTATCTGGCAATGATCGCTCGGATGTGACACCAAAAGCACCAGAAATGAAAGAAAAAATAGATAAATTAGACTATATTACAATTTAAAACATTTTCATTATTTTTTAAAGGTTTTCTTCATTGGGCACCTGGGTGGCTCAGTCGGTTAAGCATCTGCCTTTGGCTCAGGTAATGATCTCAGGGTCCTGGGATCAAGCCACACGTGGGGTTCCCTGCTCAGCCGGGAGTCTGCTTCTCCCTCTTCCTCTGCCCCTCCCCCTGCTCATGTGTGCTCACTAAATCTAAAAGATTTTATTCATTTATTTGAGAGAGAGAGAACATGAGCAGGGAGAGGGGTAAGTGGTAAATTCACCTATTGATGGACAGTTGGGCTGCTTCCATAATTTGGCTATTGTAAATAATGCTGCAATAAACATAGGGGTGCATATGTCTTTTTGAATTAGTGTTTTCATATTCTTTGGGTAAATACCAATAGTGGAGTTGCTGGATCATATGGCAATTCTATGTTTAATTGCAAAATTTAAAGCTTCTATGCATTAAGGACTTTATCAGCAGAGTAAAAAGGCAACCTATGGAATGGGAGAAAATATTTGCAAATCATATATCTGATATGGTATTAATATCCAGAATATATAAAGAATTCCTACAATTCAACAACAACAAAAAACAAACAATACAATTCAAATATGTGTAAAGGAAATAACATACAAAAACCAAATATGGGTAAAAGGACTTACATAGACATTTCTCCAGAGAAGATATAGAGATGGCTAATAAGCCCATGAAAACAGCACTAATCATTAGGGAAATGCAAATCAAAACCATAATGAGATACTATTCCAGAACTGTGAGGATGATGGCTATTATGAAGAAATATATATGTATCTACTGTTAGCAAAGATGTAGAGAAATTGGAACCTTTTTGCATTGCTGGTAGGAATGTAAGATGGTACAACCTCCATGAGAAACAGTATGGCAGTTCCTCAAAAAACTAAACATAGAATTATCATATACTCCAGCAATTCTGTTTCTGGGTATCTGCACCAAAGAATTGAAAGTAGGATCTCAGGGGCACCCGGATGGCTCAGTTGGTTAAGCGTCTGCCTTCAGCTCAGTTCATGATCCTGGGGTCCTGGGATGGAGCTCTGCATCGGACTCCCTGCTCAGCGGGGAGCCTGCTTCTCCCTCTCCCTCTGCCCCTCCCCTGCCTATGCTCTTTCTCCCACTCTCTCTCTTTCTCTCAAATAAATAAATAAAATCTTTTAAAAAATAAAAAATAAAAATAAGTTTTTGAAAAAAAGAAAGCAGGCTCTGAAACATATATTTGAACACCTCTATTCATAGCAGCGCTATTCATAGTCAAAAGATGGAAGCAACCCAAATGTCTATTGACAGATGAATAGATAAACAAAATGTGGTCTAGATCTACAATGGAATATTATCCAACCTTAAAAGGGAGAAAAATTCTGATACATGCCATAACATGAATGAACCTTGAAGACATTATGCTAACTGAAGTAAGCCAGTCATAAGAGAACAAATACTGTGTGAATCCAGTTATATGATGTACCTAGAAGAGTCAGATTCTTAGAGAAAAAGCAGAATTGTGGTTGCAGGGATTGGGGGGAGGGGAATAGGGAATTACTGTTTAATAGGTACAGAGTGTCAGTTTTGGAAGATAAAAGAAGTTCTGAAGATGAATGGTCAAGGTGGCTGGAAAACCACATCAGTGAATGTGCTAATGCTACGCAACTGTACACTTAGAAATGGTTAAATGGGTGAAAACATAACAAAACAAACCTTCCTTTGCTACACATCTACAGTAAGAGAGATGGATTAGTGGTTGCCTAAGGCTGGAGGGGTTGGGGAAAATGGGGAGTAAATGCTAATGGTAAAATGTTGCTTGAACGGGTTGATGAAAATGTTCTCAAATTTATTGTGGTGATGGTTGTACAACTCTGAGAAATCCTAAAAATCTTAGAACTGTATACTTTAGATAAGTGCTTTATATGGTATGTGAATTATATCTCAACAGGTGGTTATATTTAAAAAAGAAAAAGAAAAACAAAAAAGAAACCTCCCTTGGCATTTGACAATCCCTTTACTTAGGCAACTAATCAATGATCTTGACTCTGCATGACATTCCTTCTCGGATCCCCAAATTCAAATTCCTTCCTTCTTCTCCATCAAAAATTATCCTCTGCCCATTTTTTTCTCAACCTTGTATCTAAAACCTAATATGATACACATCTATGTTTTTAAAAAGGCCTTGGGGAGCCTGGGTGGCTCATTCAGTTAAGTGTCTGATTTTTGATCTCAGCTCAGGTCTTGATCTCAGAGTCGTGAGTTCAAGCCCCATGCTGGGCTCCAGTGGAGCCTACTTAAAATAATAATAATAATAATAAAAATAATAATAAAAAGGTCTAATGAGTATCTATGAATAACCACATTTGGTAAAGAGCTGCTGATTGAGAAATTCCAAAGATTGAACTGTTGTGGGAAGTCCAGGAAACCTGGCACACCAAGGAGGATAGATTTAGATGACGTCACTGCGAGCACACTAAAAGCTGCCATAATCTCTTCTCTTTTTGCTGCCAAGAGGAATAGAAACTGTCAGTCAGAGGGTTAAACATTCACTTTCCAGAAAGGAAAAAGAAAAAATGGAGCAGAACTTCCCAGCAGACTGAATCACTGGACTCAGCCACAAAGCAGTGTTCCAGATTGCTTTTGGTACCTACCCCACTCCCCCACCAAAAAATCCTGGGATTCGTTGAAAAGCTCAAGATTAGAAGGGCTCTCTGGGTTCTAGAGGAGCCCTGTTTTGTGTCAAAGAGAAACAAAACCAGACACTGGTGAGAGGGGTAAGACAGATTTTCATCGTAATACCCTATTGCAGTCGGAGAGGAGTCCGGCATGAAGTCAACTCAACTTTGATTTGTACAGGCGTGACTGGGAGAATGAGGGAGTAGGGAGAGGGGTGAGCAGGGGCTCAGTAGAGTTGGTTCATGTGAAATCCATCTGGTTTGTTAACCAGCCTTTAGGGAAGTTATTCCCCTCCCCTCCCACAGAGGCTGGGAGACAGGGGCCCTGTCTTCAGGTGCTGGCTGGAACCGATTAAATTCTTTTGGCAACCTTGAGTTTTCTCAGACAACCACTCTAAGGGGGTAGGGATCATACTAGGGATGTAGCCTTGAGCTACTAGAAACTATGTTAGTGTTTTGTTCAAGTCTTTCTAGATTAAAATTGAAGTCTAGTGCTGATGAAGACTCAGAGTTGCCTGGCTAGGGTTTAGTCTGGGAGAGGGTGTCATCTATCACTTACCAGCTGTGAGGTCCTGGGTGACTCACTTATTATCTCTGACCCCTAGTTTCTAAGATCAAAATCAAATTCTTCCAGGCCCAGGACCTTTACCAATACCTCACTTCTACCAAAGACACCTACTGAAAGGCAGGGGACTTGGGTTTGAGTCTCATTTCAGCATTTACTAGGTATGTGACCTTGAACAAGTCATGTTGTAGCAGAGCCTCTTCAAATGACAACACATGATCTTTACCAAGTTTGGAATCTATGACGTCTGCTTCATTAAATTTCCTCGAATATTTCAAAGGTGGATTTAATCTTAGTTGGGACTTTCACTATTTTGACTGGTAAAATGAAAATTAAAAAAAACCCCAAATGTCCTTCAGTAGAAAACTAGTTAAGTAAACAGCACATTCATACAGTGGAATCCTAAGCAAAAAAAATTAACCATTTAAATTCAATTTAGCTAACATATACTGCATTATTAGTTACCAGGGTAGAATTTAGTGATTCATCAGTTGCATATAACACCCAGCATTCATATCAAGTAGCCCTCCTTAATGCCCATCACCCAGTTACCCCATCCTTCCACCTCCCCTCCAGCAACTCTCAGTTTGTTTCTTAGAGTTCAGCATCTCTTATGGTTTGCCTCCTTTTATATTTTCATCTATTTTATTTTCCTCCCCTTCCCCATGTTCATCTGTTTTGTTTCCTAAATTCCACATATGAGTGAAATCATATGATACTTGTCTTTCTCTGACTTATTTCACTTAGCATTATACCCTCAAGTTACATCCATGTCATTGCAAATGGCAAGATTTCATTCTTTTTGATGGCTGAGTAGTATTCCATTGTGCATGCCTGCATGCGTGTGTGTGTGTGTGTGTACCACATTTCCTTTATGCATTCATCTGTCGATGGACATCTAGGCTCTTTCCTAGATTTGGCTATTGTGGACATTGCTACTATAAACATTGGGTGCATCTGCCCCTTCAAATAACTATATTTGTATCCTTTGGATAAATACCTAATAGTGTAATTGCTAGATCATAGAGTAGCTCTATTTTTAACTTTCTGAGGAACCTCCATAGTGTTTTCTAGAGTGGCTACACCAGTTTGCATTCCCATCAACAATATAAGAGTGTTTCCCTTTCTCTGCATTCTCCCAACATCTTTTTTTCCCTGAGTTGTTAATTTTAGCCATTCTGACCAGTGTGGTGTGGTATCTCATTGTTGTTTTGATTTGTATTTCCCTGCTGCCAAGTGATGTTGAGCATTCTTTCACGTGTCTGTTGGCCATTAGTATGTCTTCTTTGGAGAAATGTCTGTTCATGTCTTCTGTTCACTTCTTGACTGGATTTTTTTGGGGGGGGTGTTGAGTTTGATAAGTTCTTTATAGATTTTGGATACTAGCCCTTTATCTGATAAAACATTTGTAAATACTTTCTCGCATTCCGTAGGTTGCCTTTTAGTTTTGTTGACTGTTTCTTTGCTGTGCAAAAGCTTTTTGTCTTGGTGAAGTCTCAATAGTTCATTTCTGCTTTTGTTTCCCTTGTCTTTGGAGACATGTCTAGCAAGAAGTTGCTTTCGCTGAGGTCGAAGAGGTTGTTGCCCGTATTCTCCTCTAGGATTTTGATGGATTCCTGTCTCACATTTAGGTCTTTCATCCATTTTGAGTTTATTTTTGTGTATGATGTAAGAAAGTGGTCCAGTTTCATTCTTTGTATATGGCTGTCCAATTTTCCCAACACCATTTGTTGAAGAGACCGTCTTTTTTCCATTGGATATTCTTTCCTGCTTTGTCAAAGATTAGTTGACCATAGAGTTGAGGGTCCATTTCTGGGCTCTCTGTTCTGTTCCATTGATCTCTGTGTCTGCTTTTGTGCCAGCACCATACTGTCTTGATGATGACAGCTTTGTAATAGAGCTGGAAGTCCAGAATTGTGATGCCGCCAGCTTTGCTTTTCTTTTTCAACATTCCTCTGGCTATGCGGGGTCTTTTCTGGTTCCATACAAATTTTAGGATTGTTTTTCTAGCTCTGTGAAAAATAATGATGGCATTTTGATAAGGATTGCATTGAATGTGTAGATTCCTAAGGAAATATTTTTAAATAGATCTTTATAATAGACTGAGAATAAAGTCTTAGAATCATGAAGTGGAAAAAAATCAAGCCATAGGACAGGATTGTTATTAGATCTCAATTTAATTTCTGCTAGATCAAGCATATAAATAGGTAGTATATGTACATGAGCATGTACATGTTTGTGTGTACAGGGATAAAAACTTGGTAGAATATACACCAAGCACTAGCATTGCTGGAGTGTGTGTGTGTGTGTGTGTGTTGTATGTGTGTATGGGGGTATTGGGGAGGAAGGGTTCAGATCAACAAGATGATCCATCAGCGAGGATTTCACTTTTCCCCTTGTAGATCAGGTAATTTGTGCCAGCCTACTCTGCTAAGCATTTTACATTCAGTAGTTCATATAATCATCCAAATAATCTGAGAGGTTATTAATTATTATTATTAATTATTATTATTTCTGTTTTACAGATGAGAAAAGGCAGAGAAAGTTTAGGTAACTTGCTCAATATCACGCTACCATAAAGTCCCAGAATCAAGATTCTCTTTAACGAATCTTTAGCTTCTCACCTAATTGCTTTTGAAATAAAAATAAAAAATAAATATTTATCAGCAGAGTAACCTCTAATTCCAAGATGGTTTTTCTTTCTTCATCATGAAGATACCATGCACAGATTCTCCCATTTTTATTTCATATGGGGAATATTTCCCCCTTAGGAGCATATATGGGTAAAGAAATACCTGTCCATATTACATTGATATCATCAGTAATATTTGTTCTTATCAACATGTTCAAAATCTTCAGACTATCCCTTTGTGGGGTCCCTGGCTGGCTCAGTTGGTAGAACATGCAATTCTTGAACGTGGGGTTGTGAATTCACCTAAAAAAAAAATCTTTAAACTATCCCTTTGTTTTCCCTACCATTATAAATAGTCAAAAATTGAATGAGGGTAAAAATCTCAGTATACAAAAGTAAAAAACTTATCCCTCCCCATGTGCGTCTGCTTCCTGCCCCTGCCTCTAATAATCTGAGGAAGAGTGAGCATCTGTAGATAAATCTCTTCAGATACATCCATAAGCCAGAGAACTCACTGCCTGAGTGTAGAAATGGGAATGAGAAACACTGAAAGGTTTTCAACCACTTAAAGACAGAAAGAATAATTTAATTGGAACACAATTTGCCAGTTTTCCAGCCTGTTCCAAATGAAAATGGTTTTGGAAGATGGAGGGAAAATGTCAATTTTGGACCAGTGCAACCAGCTTTTTTTGGCAAAGAGCATGGAGGTAGGGTTAAGCAATGGAGGGGAAAAAGGGGGATGGCAGATCAAGCATAACACCCCCCACACACACACATATACAATTAGCAATTACATGAAATGAACAAGGAAGTCTGCATTCTTGTCCAGAATTCCTTATTGCGTGACTTCTGCCTTTTTGAAATTCCCATTTCCCCCATCTGTGAGATCACATCCTTCCTATTTTCTCTCTCACAGGAAACAATCGCCAAGTATCCATTCTTTGTTGAGTGCTTTGAACTTGGAGGATTTATAAATAAAAGACATGATCAAGGCAAAGAAATACCTTGGGACTGGTAATGCCAGTAGGCTGTTTCTCTTTTCCTGTCTCTGATCCATATGAACCTTGGCCTCTTGCTTGTCCTCCTTTCCTGGTCCCATTGCATCTGAAGCCACTCAAAACCCATATCATAGACACATTCCCTGTTCTATGTTTAATTGGACATATGTACAAACATGCCAAAATGACAGAAACTATTTTTGTTGCAATCATTTTGGTGTAGGAAGCATGGGAGAGATGGCACAGTTCATAACAGGAAAGAACAGAGTTCCATCCTGGTCAGGCCCAGAGACTACACTAGCCTGTCACCAGACCCATCCACTCTTCCTCTGGGGCCCACAGCCACAGCACGTGTCCCAGATTGCCTAGTGGTCAGAGGCAGTTCATACACAGCTCCCAGCTCTGGTCCTCCACTCTCGTTCTCCTTCCCAATTTGATATGAAAAAAAGACAGAAATCTGAAGAGCTATGTGTTGAAGGAAGCAGAGCCAGGTAATGGAAGGAATCGAGGCACCTGCATCACCCTGTAGAGGAGAAAAGCTCGCCAATCCAGAACACCTTGTATGGGTTTCATATGGGCAAGAAAGAAACTTCGATTGTATGTGAGCCATGATGCATTTTGATGTGGGTTTGTTATGGCAGCTCTTTCCGCTAACAGATAATTTTTTTCCCACCAAAAGAGAGACTAGGATGAAGAGGCCATGGCTAAGAATTTTATAAGGTTGATAGAAAAGGCTACAGTGCAAAACACCATGGTCATCCATTTTGGTTGAGAAAATGGAGACCATAAGAGAGGGACTGAAAGGCCAAGAAATCAGATCAGAAGAACTTAAGGAGTTCTGCAAAACAGAGCGAGATAGTTCTTAATAGTTTTCTAGAGCAATCCAAGAGGCTCTACAATGCACATTTTGGGGTTGAATTTATACTTAGGAGAGATGAAAGGAAAATATCAAAGAGAGAGCCAACTGGAACAAGAAAATGGCATCAGTGAGAGAAGCTGCAGAGAAACTGGCCAGTGGCAAATTGTTCAGTAGGCTGCCAGGCAGGAGGATTTTAAGAACATGAAAACCTTACATGAAATTTTATATCATTTGCTTTGTTAAGATGTGATGTAACTGTCTTATACTGACATCATGTGTTTCCTAGTATTGGGATATTTTAAAGGAATCAAGGAAAAGATGTTGCAGGCCACACCCAGCCTTTGGGAGAATAGGACAAATAAATAAGAGTGACAGTAATTTCTTATCAAAAGCCAGAAATATGGGGTGAAAATGAATAGAACAATGGAAGCCTCCAGAGCTCTCGGGGATAATGATAGGATGCTTGATTTTCTACTACATGTGAATACATAGGAACATAAACTGTTTTTACATACTGGTTCTCAGGTTGGACTGCTTATGACTTAAACCAATTGTCACCAGTTACTAACTGTGTGACTTTGGACAAGTCAGTGTATTTCTCTGGGACTCAATTCTGAACCCTATAAAAAGAGGATAATACTAGAACCTATCTCCAAGTGGTGTTATGAGGGATGAATTAATCAAATGATGTTAAGATAAATGAATATAGTATCTGGAATACTGTAAGCCTTCATCTATTATTATTATCATTATTATTACTATTCCATGTGGAAGATAATCTAGTAAAGTCAGGAACTGGTGAAGACTAAAGCTATTAGAGTATGTAGTTTTATGAGATGATTTATGATGAGGTGACATTTATATACAACTATTATAAGTGAAAGTAAAATTAGCTGACAGAGCAAAAATGCCTAAAGAAACATTATTAAAATGAGGTTATTTTCTGCCAACATGGCTAAAATTAAAAAGATTGATCTTTCTCGAATTCAAATGGAATCCTTATATGTTGCCACTAGGACTGAAAATGGGAGCAGCCACTTTGGAAAACTGTTTAACATTATCCACTCCTTGATGTTTAGCATTATTTCACTCCTAGATGTATGCTCAATAGAAATACATATATTCACTCACTAAAAATCTTTAGAAAGATATTTATCCCAGCATTTTTCTTGGTATCTTCAAACTGGATACAACCCCCATGTCCATCAACAGTAGAACAGATAAATAAATTCATACCATGGAATGCCACATAACAATAATAAAAAATAAACTCCTGCTACATGTAAAAACATGGGCAAATCTTACCAAAATAAGACTGAGAGAAATAAAGCCAGACACAAAGGATTAGATACCACTGGTTCGTTTATATACAATGACTATATATAATTATGGATATATAATGAATATACAGAGTTGCATACTATATAGTGAGGTGAAGGTATGGTGTTATGTGTCAGGGTAGTAATGATCTTGGAGAGGAAGGAATAGTGATTGGGAGGGGACATGAGGAGGATTTGTAGCAGTGTTCTAGTTCTTTCCCTGGGAAGTGGTTGCACAGGTATGCTTACTTTGCCACAATTCTGCAAATTGTACACTTAGGATTTGTGTCCTGTTATACTTCAAGAAGTGTTTGTTTGTTTTTCAAGATTTTTATTTATTTATTTGACAGTGAGAGAGAGAGAGCACAAGCAGGGGGAGCTGCAGGCAGAGGGAGAAACAGGCTCCTTGCTGAACAGGGAGCCCAATGCAGGACTCAACCCTAGGACCCCAGGATCATGATCCAAGCTGAAGGCAGACGCCCTGAGGAAGACATTTTTTAAAGAGGATCCTTTTTTTTTTTTTAAGATTTTATTTATTTATTTGATAGAGAGAGACACAGCGAGAGAGGGAACACAAGCAGGGGGAGCAGGAGAGGGAGAAGCAGGCCTCCCACAGGGCGGGGAGCCCGATGTGGGGCTCGATCCCAGGACCCTGGGATCATGACCTGAGCCGAAGGCAGATGTTTAACGACTGAGCCACCCAGGCATCCCTTTAAAGAAGATCCTTGATAAAGGTTGGTTTCAGTGTTAGCCCCGACTTGATCCAAGATGGTACTTGTTCTCTGCTCCCAGGATCACAAACTTTTAGTCTCCATCTTTGCTCAGGGATGCAAAACCAGATGGGAAGCTGCCAGAAGGGACAAGATGATCAAGAATGGCAACATTATGGCTGACCTAATCCCTAGTCAATCAGCATGATCCAAGACCCTGAGACCTTACCCTGAGTTTTCACTCTTTAAAAACCCCTGCTTGTAAGCCATCGGGGAGTTTGGGATTCTGAGCATGAGCTCCCCGTTCTCCTAGGTGGTGCCACACCAATAAACAGCCTATCTTTCTTCACTGTAAATGCTTGATATTAGTTTTTATTGGCATACTGTGCATTGTGTGGATGAACTCTTATTTGGTTCAGTTACAAAACCATAGAAAAGACTCCATCCTTACCACAAAATCACCTAAAATCAAGGAACTAAGGAAGTAAGCAACCAACCACACATTCCAGTCAGTTCCCCACAAGCTAATAGTTCCGTTCAAAATTGCTCCCAAGCTCAGAAAAGTGAAGAAAGACGTTCTATTTCCACAGGCCAATTTGTCCTGCCATTTCCATTGCTCTGCACAGCAGGAATTTTCTTTCTTTCTTTTTTTTTTAATTAGCTATTTTAGATTCAATGTTGAAATGCATTTTAGTAAGGTTCTTGCAAAAAAAAAATAGTCATCTGTGAGTCTTTTGGTAGAAAAGATTCAAGTTCACTCACCCAGTCATTCCTACATCTGGTGATGCCATTTTGCCCCCCAAAATATTTCATCATAAATGTAATAATCAGAAATCCCAACTAACAAAAACCTTATCTTCATCTCTACTTACACTTGCAGTGACTTACTGTGTGTTGGCTTCTTTCATTTGTTTCTTACTCGTGGGACTGTAAGCTTCATGAGGGCTGCGATTAAATCTTTGCTGATTCCTTTGTTAGATATTTGGTACCTGGAAGATAGATGAATAAATAAATCATGGAATATTTTTATGATCTACCGAAGTCAATATGTTGTCAACATTTTTAGGGAAGCAGCAATCAGTAATATCCTGTGCAGATCCTCGATACATCAAGTATATAAAAGCAAAGCCATGTTGCAGGATTGTCTTCATGTATTTCTATGCAATCTGAAGGGGCCTCACAGAACAATATGAAAACCATGTGACTGCCTAGATAAACATTATATAATTCTGTGTACTGGGTAGAACTATTCACCTATTTAGCTAGCAGGAAGTTTTCCGGATCCTTTGGCAGACCTGCAGATAAGCAAAAACAAGGTAGAGCAGAAATGGACCCCTGGGAAACCACCATCATCACCCTCAGTACTTCTTCCAACTCTCTTATTTTGTGTGCACCCTCCCTTCACATCCTTCAGCATTTTGTTCAGACCTGTGAAGCTATCATGAGAATAGCAAGGGGCGCCTGGGTGGCTCAGTCATTAAGCGTCTGCGTTCAGCTCAGGTCGTGGTCCCAAGGTCCTGGGATCGAGCCCCGCATCGGGCTCCCTGCTCAACGGGAAGCCTGCTTCTCCCTCTCCCACTCCCCCTGCTTGTGTTCCCTCTCTCACTGTCTCTCTCTCTGTGTCAAATAAATAAATAAAATCTTTTAAAAAAAAGTAGAATAGCAAATATAGATCCTACTTATTGAGCAGTTACTCTGTGCTTGTGCTATTGTAAGCACTTTACGCACATTATTTTATGTGATCCTACTTACTACCATTTTGTGGCTGAAGGAAGTAGAGGGTAGAAGAGATTAAAAATTGGGCAAAATCACACATCTGTTAAATTGGGATTTGAATACAAATCATTGGTTCACACATTGATTCAGCAAATCTGTTATTTTTCCATTGTTTGTTTTATTTTTTTTTGAGTGCCCACCTTGTTAGATCTAACTCCTGTCTTTACCTAAACAACTTTACTATACCACCAACAAATAAATGCCTTGTGTCAATCTGTCTTGGCAAGATACTTCATCGTACCTCCATATCCTTTCATTCTTTTTTCTGCTTATCACTAGGCTGAAGGCTTTTAGCTTACTATTTTAAAAAATTATTGCTAATTCTTCTGAGAGACCCTCAGTATTAGTCCTAGAAAGGTATGTTTGCCTTGTATGCCATGCATCTGATTCTATTGCCAAGAAGGTCTATAAAGGAGCTAGCATTCTCCCAGGATAGAGAAAGCATGATGGTCACCCTGACCATGGCCTTGACCATGAAACTTGACAGAGCAGAGATTGGGCACTGGATAGAACCATATAAGAGAAGTGAAACACATTGGGCTCCCAGGCGTCCATCTGTGGTTCACTCTTTGGGAACCAAAGAGTGATTCAGGGAGAAGCAAAAGGCCTGTTTTCCAACCATTTATTATCTACATTCCATGTGTGCTTATCATCAGCTTATTGTGCAGATGTTTCTTTTCTGATCTCAGATTGTACTTACATTCCCATTCAGAGTGCCATTTCATCTGAAAATCTCCAAGGCCTTTACCCAGAATTAGGTTTTTTTCAGATGGGGAAAAAAAGACAATATAAAATTTAGAGGCTATATCATCTAGCTCTGCAAGAAACAATTTAGAACCCTCCTCCAAACCACGGTTTCTTTCTTTGTTGGGTCATATGTTAAGTTAATTAGGAAGTATGATGTTTCCGTTATTTTCTTTGTTGACTTGGAGAATTCACAGACATACCCAGAGTTGACTCAGGTTTGAGTTTGGAACATACACTATATTGCAGGGTAAAATTAGCCCGGGGAGGTATATCATGGCTACTGAAGACCACGTCAGAATGGAAATGTGAATAGGGGCATTGGCTTCATCAGGAAATACAGCTCTAATCTCAAGGGAACTAGGTGACTTCTGAGAGCTGAGAACATATAGGAGACACAGATTAGCTCCCAATAAACTTCTAACTCCACACAAGAACGTCAGTGGTGGTCTGTGACTCTGTTCCTCCTTCTGGTTCATATAAAGTGTATAATGTAAAATGCACACATTTTAGGGTTTTTTTGTATGTGATATTTTATTTGCAAGAAGCTATTCAACAGCTCTTCAACATTGTGAAATATTTACTGAGAATCACCATAGGTGATAATGTACCCTGTAGAACATTAATACAAAAGGCAGACAGGGTGACTTCACTGTAAAGGTAGTTAATTCTATCTATACTCTCTTGTGTAAACTCGCTCATTTATCACTTAATGAATTCAGCAAACATTTACTGGGTCACTACACATGTGTCTAGCACTTTTTAAGTCACCGGGTTATATTAATAAAAAAAATAAGCAAGATCTTTAGGTCCTGAGGAAGACAGATATAAAATAAGTAAATATATTAAAATTACATTAGAAAGGCTCTTAGTATTGTGGAGTAAAATAAAGACAGGAATAGGGATAGAGAGTGAAGTGGAAAGGTTATAATTTTAAATGGGAAGGTCAGAGAACACCTCACTGAGAAAGTGGCTGTATTAGTCAGGATTTACCAGGGAAACAGAACATAGAAAAGATTAGATAGATAGATAGATAGATAGATAGATAGATAGATAGATAGATAGATAATACATACATACATACATACAGAGATAGAAAGAGACATTATGAGATGTTGGTTCACACCATTATGGAGGTGAGGAAGTCCCATGATCTGCTGTCTGCAAGCTGGAGGTCCAGGGAGGCTGGTGGCATAGTTCCCATCCAAGCTTGAAGGCCTTAAAACCAGGAAAATCAGTGGTGTGTGTCCTGATCTAAGTCCAAAGGCCTGAGAGTCATGAGTTGTCTATGTCCAAGGGCAAGAGAAGATGGATGTTCCAGCTCAAGCATCAAATTTACTTTTCCTCTCCCTTTTTGTTCTATCCAGGCCCTTAACAGATTTGGATTTTGCCCACTCACATTTATTTGGTATACTTATTCAAACGCCAGTCTCTTCCAGAAACATGCTCACCGACTGCTAAAACAAATAGTGTATTAGCAGCCCTCTAGGCATCTCTTAGCCCAGTTGACATGTAAAATTAACCATTAAATTTACATTTGAAAAGGCCTGAGTTCAAAAGAAGTTGAGTGTGGAAACCAGGACTACAACTATAAAAAGAGTGCTTCAGGCTCAATGTCCAGTTCAAAGGTCCTGAGATAGCAGAGTGCTTGTGCTTGGAAGAACAGCAAGGAGGCCAGCATGGATAGAATAGGGCGAGCAAGGGGGAGAGTTGTAAGAAATAAGGTCAGAGAAGTAATAAGGGGCCACACCATTACTGATACTTGGAGCAGAAATAGATTCAAATAATCAAAACTCAGCCGTTTTGGATATATCCAAGGCTTATTGCTAGGATCAGTTATCATAACATAGGAGTAGATATTATTTGATGAATACGTAAATAGTAAATAAAAAATTAAAAGATCTACTCTTTGCAAAAACATTCATGATCCAAGAAAATTTGATGGATGGGATATATTTGAATCAGTTTATGACAACAGGGAACATTATGGAGACCTCAGAAAACGAATGTTAAGACTTTTGAAGAGATCATCCTAGATGAGCCTAGAGGTATCTCTGTACTGTAGAACCAAGATCTTGCTGAAAGGGTGTCTCAGAGTATTCTATATTGTAGGTAATCAAAATGCAATTCATATTGACTTAACTAATGAAGGAGATGTATTGCCTGTCATAACTAGGGGATTCGGAGTTAGCAAGGGCTTTGGAATCGGTTTGATTCAACAACTCGGCAGTGTCATCAAGAAGCCATCTTTCCATCACTCTACTCTGCCTTACACACTGACACCCTATTCTGAAGAAGGCTACTCTCATGACAGGGTGGCTGCAGCAGCTCCAGATTTCATATCCTCATGCCATATCATGTAGAAAATGAGAAAAGGTGTTTTTTTAGAAGCTGTCTCAGAAAAGTGAGCAACTTCCAAAATTACCTGGAAAAGATTTTCTTCTCATTGACCTTAACTGAGTCACAAGTATTTCCTGATCTAAACTCTCAGCTGGGTGAAGTCCATGCACTGATGGCAAAGACTAGTTTACAATGATTCATTCATTCATTCATTCATTCATTCATTCATTCATTCATTCATTCACTCATTCATTAGATATTTGAGTGCCTATTATGTGTCAGGCATTGTTCTAAGCATTTGGAACACAGCAGTAAACAAAATAAAGATCCATATCATAATGGTAGGGGGAGATAGACATTAACACAATAAATAAGTGAATTATATAGTTTAGAAGGTGATAAATGCTGAGGAGTAAAAAGAAAAGGCAGGGGAAAGGGGAATTGGGCGGTTATAAGTTGAAATAGATGGTTTCAATTTTAAATTAGATGGTTAACATACGACTCATTAGGAAGACAACATGTGAACAAAACCTTCAAGTAAAGGAAGGAGTTATCCGTCAGATTATCTTCACAAAAAGCTCTCCAAGCAGAGCACATAGCTGATGCAATGATTCTAAGGCATGAACAAGCATGGCACATTCAAAGAACAGCAGTGAAGCCAAAGTGGTGTGAGGGTAGGATCAAAAAAGCAAGATGGGGTCAGAGACATAATAGAACCAGGTTAGGTAAATCTTGTGAGTACTTGAAAAGGCTTGACTATTATTTGGAATGAGAGGGGGATCTGCTGCTGTTTTTTCAGCTGAGAAATTTCATGATTTGACTTGTTTTAAAAGGAACCACCTAGGGGCGCCTGGGTGGCTCAGTGGGTTGAGCCTCTGACTCTTGATTTTGGCTGGGGTCATGATCTCAGTGTCATGGGATGGAGCCCTGCATGGGGCTTGAGCTCAGTGCAAAGTCTGCTTGTCCCTTTCCCTCCTTCTCTGCTCTCTATCTCTAAGATAAATAAAAATAAAAAATAACAAAAAAATAAAAGGAACCATCTAGCTGATGAGTTGTGAATGGACTATAGGGGGACAAGAGTTGAAATAGAGGGTCCAGTTAGGAGGCTGTTGAAGTAATCCAGGTGAGAAAAGATAGCTTCTCAGCATTGGGTGGTAGCAAGAAGTGGCGCAAAGTAGATTCAGGACATGTTTTGAAAGTTGAGCTAAGAAGATTTTCTATTGAATTAGGTACTGTAAGAAAGACAAGACTCAGGGATGATTCTAATAAGTTTTTCGGTCTCAGCAACTGTAAGAATGGTGTTAACAATGAATGAAGAAGAGACTATGGGAAGAGTAGGATTTCAGTGTAAGATCAGGAATTCAGTTTTGACATATTAGTTTGAGATGATTAGAGGATAATTGAAAATACGAGTCATAGTTTGCAAGACAGGATTGAGCAGGAATATAAATTGTGGAGCCATCAGTTAATAGATATTATGAGATCATCAATGAAGTGAGAGATACTGCTGTCAAATGAGATTATAACTGAGAATAAATCATGGGATTTACAATATGGAGATCATTGGTGATTAAGATAGGAGCAGTTTCAATGGAGTGGTAAAGAGAGGAGAAAATGTGGTAGAAAGTCTACAAAAATAGCCTCCATCCCTTTCTTTCCTCTTTGTAGGGAAGTATTTTCCCTCATATTAAGAGGGAAGTCTAACACTCCTCGCTTTGAATTTTCATTTCTTGCTTGACCAAAAGAAGTGATGTTCTGAGAAGTGACAATATGCCCAGGTCTCTTCAACACTTATGTTTGGAATGGTCCCACTTGTAATCCAACTACCATGCTGAGAGAAGCCCAGGCCACATGTAGAGACTATGTGTAGACATTCCAACTGATAGTCCTGATTCATAGCATCAAATGTCAGCCTTTTGAGTGAGCCATCATACATGTCCAGCCCAGTCAATCTGTTAGATGACTCCAACCACAGCCATTGTCTGAGTGCAACCATGTTGTAGGTTGAGTTCCCCAGGAAGCAGATTCTGAGAGAGAGGCGGTTCATTAGAGAGTGCTTTGGGAATGAAAACCTGTTGATGGGAAGGGAAATGAAGGAAGAAGGATTGAGAAATCAGACTCTAAGCAATTTCATCAGAAGTCTCAACTGACTCCTTTAGGGAGTTCTGAGGATGGGATAATCCCTTATATGTATGCTGAGGTGGGATGAAAGTATTGGACTTTATGTTCGCATAATCATCAGTCATTGGATATGGGCCACTCTGGGAAGAGTGTGAGACCTTGGGTGAGGCGACCCTCAGAGGCATTCCCTGAATGAGACTGAGAGCGGAGGGCTGTAAGCCACACTCCTAGCAACTGATGTAATATGTCCTTCATTCCTAAAATAAGATCTCACTGACATATCGGTGTTCACCATAAACTTCATGATAGATCCCAAGAGAGAATTGGCCAGCTGAGCCCAGTCAACCCACAGAATCCTAAGAGGTGACAATAAATTGTTGTTCTAAAGAATTTAGGGTTGATGGAGTTTGTTAAGCATTCGTAGATAACTAGATAACTAGAAGAAAAGAGGGAATAAAGTGCTTTAGAGCAACTGTATATTAAGAGTACATGAAGAAGAGTAGAAGCCAGTAGAAAGCCAGGGAAGGAGTGACCAGTAAATAGGGGATAAAGCTAATCTCTTGTGCCTGACTTGGCCCTGTGATCCTCAGTCCATCCCACATCCTTCCTCCACTTGACCCTTTATGGCAGTGGAACTGACCAGTGCAGCCTGATTTTCCAGGATTCTGATATTAGTTGGCTTCTAGCTGGGATTAGCTCATGAAGGGCAATGACGGAAAATAGCAGTGAGGAGAAAAAAGGAGAAAGCAGGGACGTTCTCTCCTTCTCCGGGGTGATGTCTCTGATTGTGGCTGTATCTCTTCCTGGGCTGTGGCTTCTGCTAGACAAATCCTGCATAGTTGTAGCTTCTGCTGGTTCCCCCCAAAGCCCATGGACACCTTCTCTCCTCTTCCTCCAGCCTAGGTTGGTACTGCTTTTCTCCTGTTGCCAACCCCTGCTTTCCTCACTCTCTCCTATTTGGCTTTTCCTCTTTTGTCACCTGTGTTATCAAGTTCCTGAATTAAATTCCTTCTGTTGAAATACTAAAAAAGAGTTCCTGTTTTCCTGATTAGATCCTGACTGATTAGGTCCTGGAAGCCAAACGAAGAAAGTGTATCAAGGAGGAAGGAGTCATTAACTGTGCTAGCTGCTGCTGACAGATCAAGGTGAGGGCTGAGAATTGATGAGTGGATTTAACAAAACGGAGGTCACTGGTGATGTGACTAGAGCAGTTTTATTGGAATGGTGGGCAGGTGAAAGATCGATTGTGTGAAATCAGAGACCACTGCTGCAGCTGTGGTAGGGCCAGTTTCCCAAAGTATTGGCATACAGAGAGCCTGGAGTGGATGTGGGGCAATAACCACAGTATCCAGTCTCACTAGGAGAGAGGAGGAAAACTGAGGTCACAAGAGGGAATTCATCTAGGTGGAAAGAGCCAGTGGTCAAAGGCAGAGCCTTCCAGTGAATAGATTCAAGGACTTAGGTTCATGACAGAAACACATGCTGTAGCAGGAAGGTAAAGTCACATAAAGAAAATTTTAGAAACTTAGTGTAAACCATCCCCTTTGGGGAATAGTGACTTTCTGCTTTCCGAACTTCATTTCTGGAATGGGACAAACGTATTTCAAGAAGTTAGTATAAGGCAGTAAAATATGTTTATCCGCAAGAAACTTCAGAATACAACATTTTTGAGTAGTGATTCCATTTGAGAGACTCTAACCCAAAGAAATAATCCTAAAAAGGAAAGTGTTTAGGCATGAAGATGAATACCAAACTCTTATTTATTAGAATAGAAAAGTTGGAAACATATTAGCTGTTTAGGAATCCAGAAATAGGTAGTTAACTATAGAGCATCCACTCAGAAGACTATTATGAAAACTACATAAAAAAAAGTAGACAAAGAAAATACAGACAGTTTTATGCTCAGTTTTTAAAATGAAGGATGCAGCATTTCTATGCAGAATATAGTTATAACTAAGTAGATGTGTGCCAACATTTAAGTAGCAGCGTGAGGGGTAGGTAAGTTAGAGAGCCCAGGTAATCTTCCTTCTGTTCTATACTTTATTCATTGATCATGTATATTTTTTAATAGTAGAAAAAATAAACTCCTTAAAAGGAAAAAAAATAGGTGATAAGAAACAGCTTCCTATTAGAGAAATTCTGTTTAGTAAGGGGCAGAGTAGAGATGGTTTCTTTTAATATTAAGGTAGATGAGGGGCACCTTAGTGCCTCAGTCAGCTAAGCATCTTCCTTTGGCTCAGGCGTGATCGAAGAGTCCGGGGATCGAGTCCCGCATTGGGCTCCTTTCTCAGTGGGGAGTCTGCTTCTCCCTCTCCCTCTGCTCCTACCCCTGCTTGTTCTCTCTCTCTCTCAAATAAATAAATAAAATCTTTTAAAAAATATCAGGATAGACAATATCTTAGCTAATCGAAGTGTTAATCTGAGTTCTAACTTCTTTCATTGCTTGTGATTAGCACAATATTTATACTTGTGCCAAAGCTCCCTCCCTTTCTTATCCCATTACTAAAGCTTTTAATTCACATGTCATAGCACAATGCTTGAACTCACAAAATTGCATATATGCAGATGTCACAGCCAACTGCTGCAAGTTTCTGGGATCCTAATTATATAGATGAAAGCTTGTGTTGCATGCAAATGGACTGAAAATCTTCAGAGAGAGGAATAAAAAAATATGCTGTATTAAAAATATCTTTAACACAATCCTTAGGAGAAAAAAAATGGAGGGTTGAGTCTGAGATAAAATTATGCCACTCAAATATATTATGAGTTCTCAGTCTCAGATTTAAAAAGATTTGCCCATGATCTCCCCATCCAGAACCAACACGTTTTTCAAAGCCCTCTGTTATTTCAGAATCTAAGTGGATAGCATAAATGTTAGGCTTTCTTTGTATTGTTGGGGAATATATGATGACAAAGATAAGGGAGCTCTCAGACCTGAAGATAAACTGAGAAGAATGTCAATGTCAGCCAGTGTGGTAATTCTAGCAAATCCCAACAACAAAGAAATATTTGGGATTCTATCGTAAATGTGGAGAATTCAGCAGTTCTTATTGCTTCTTCTTGAGGTTAACCAAGAAGCATCAAGCAACATTATCTGCTTGGCTTTGATCATAGCAACAAAATATTCCAGATATCTTATGCAGACAAGGATTGGGGATCTAAATTTCAGTTCCTGTTACATTCCTCAAATTATTTTAAAAGATGAATAAACAGAAGATATGTTGTTTTGGTAACCAAGAGATTTTTAATCAGGTGTATGAATGTTTTCTCCAAAATTTCACATTCTTCCTTCCCTCAGATCAGGCACTGTGTTTTTTTCGACTCACAAAAGTTCAAATTCCTCTTTACCTGTTGAGAGATTAGAGATGGGCCTAGTATGTTCAAGTTTTAACAACACTCTGGGTCAAAAACAGGGAATTAATTATATAGGGCAATGAGTATAGTGTAGTTTTAAAAGCATAGGCCTATGGGGTAAAGTTCCTGGATTCAAATCCTACCTTTACCACTTCCTAGAGAGTGGCCTCTGGCGAGCTGCCTCACTTCTTTGAGACCCGTGACTTCATTCATGAAATAAGGATAACAATAGTACCTTCCTCCAAGGAGTAGTGTGTGACCAGATGAATTATCCACATGGAGCCCTTAGAGTGGCGCCTGGTACATTGTGTGTATTTAATAAAGTGTTAGCCCTGATTACAATTGGCAACTTTTGTCTCCGGCTCCAGGAAATTCTTGGGAGATGATTATACTCACCCTCCCAGATAATATGGTAGGACTGATAATTAATCTCTCTAGTTCATTTAAGTGAACATCTGGTCAAGTTTTCATTCCAAACAATATCAGTCGGAATGACTCGGCCAGGCCATGACTATATAAGGCAAGCATTCTCTAATTCTACCGTACTGCTGACGGGGAATGTCTTTCCCCTCTGCATAGAGCCAGAGACAATGTTAAGGCAGGGTGGTAATTCATTTTATTTCACAGACAAGGGAGTGTTTAAGCTAAATACATGGATTCCAACGACAAATATCTGGATAAAATATGTTTTTTTTAAAGCAGACACTTACCACACCATGTATGTTTTCCAGGAATTTCTCCAACTCTTGGTTGTTTGGTGTCATAAGTTCTCTCCCATAGGGAGAAAAGATGGAGCCACTGTAACTGATTTACAAATGGCAATCTTCACCAGTGCTGCGTGCTGCTCTCTCCAACATAACACCTTCTTGTCCACAAAACCTGGATGCCCTGTGGATTCTAAAAATAGCACCTACCTCTTTATTCCGTAAGAAGATAATAAGAGATAGAGTAAGACAAAGAGATGTCTGATGTTGTGTCTTGTTCAACCACCCCATTTTAGAGAGGAAATCACTTAAGAGAGAAGCAAAAAAGTGGCTTATTTAAGGTCACGTGGCAAGTTTAGGACAAAATTGGGACGAGAGGTGGATCCCCTAACTCCTAAGGTGGTGTTTTCCACTGTTGTCATGAATTCCCAAATGCCATGCCTGTGGTGACAGAAAAGAGGGTGTTGGCTCTGAAACTAATAATACACTATATGTTAATTAATTGATTTTAAATAAGACAAAATAAAATAAAAATAAATTAAAAATTAAAAAAAAAAGAGAAAGAGGGTGTTGGTACATTAACTTTCAGAGAGATATGGCGTGGCTTTCCTTCCTCTGCTGTCTCTTTGCAAACTGAAACCAGAGTTCTTTTCCATCCTGACCATCTGGACACCTTATGTAGCGTGTTTGGTAGTTTGAAAAATAAAACAAGTTGCGGGGGTGCCAAAAAACTGCAGCAAGTGATCAACCATACGTGGTACCTAGGACTGAAGACTCAGGATGGGCCAGGTCCTGAGCCAAATGCTCTCGAGGGATTGCTTCATGTACTGCTCATGTGAACCTTATGATATAGTTAATATTACCTCCACTCTTTGCCAGATGAGAAAATAAAGACATAGGGAAGCTAAGTCAATTGCCTAGAGTCACACAGGTATGAAGTATGAGTCTAGGTATACATTTTGGAAATCTTACCCCCACCCAAGCCTCTGGGCAAGACTTTTTCTAACTTGGGGCCATCACTGCCATTCCCAGATCTATCACAGTCTGATTGTTCTAGGTCTTGGTTTAAAATTCACAAGAATGGGGGCGCCTGGGTGGCTCAGATGGTTAAGCGTCTGCCTTCGGCTCAGGTCATGATCCCAGGGTCCTGGGATCGAGCCCCGCATCGGGCTCCCTGCTCAGCGGGAAGCCTGCTTCTCCCTCTCCCACTCCCCCTGCTTGTGTTCCCTCTCTCACTGTGTATCTCTCTGTCAAATAAATAAATAAAATCTTTAAAAAAAAAAAAATTCACAAGAATGTGCTCTAGCTTTGTTGCCCTCATACGGTTTTTTTCCTAGTTTTTTATTTTATTTATTTAACAAATATTTGTATAATAGTCAGCAGCCATTGTTCTATACAATCCATGTCTATCACATATATATTTATTTAATCTTTACCACACTCCAATGAGTTAGGTGAAATTAATATCCTCGTTTTTTAAATTTGAGGATAGTTGACACAGAGCGTTCTATTAGTTTTAGGTGTACAATGTAGTGATTCAACAATTCTATATGTTGCATTGTGCTCAGTGTAGCTGCCATCTGTCACCATATAATCCTATTACAGTACTATTGACTATATTCCCTATACTGTACCTGTCATCTGTGTGACTTATTCATTCCATAACTGGAAATTAATACCCTCATTTTATAGATAAGGAAACTCAGGCATCGGTGTAATTTGCCCAAAGGGATACATCTAGTAAATGACAGAATCGACCACAACATTGCATCATCTAATGTTATATTTGTCTCTTTTTTTCTTTTTTCTTTCTTCCTTCCTTCCTTCCTTTCTTTTTTACGAGCATACTTTGACAGAAAACTTAAAGGAGAAGTGTTCTGAGAGAGGGAAGATAGGTCAGGCCCAGATTCATCTTCATCTTCCGTACTATGGTAATCTTTGGGGTATGCCAAGGATCACAAAGTGGAATTCACTGCTCTAGAATATGCTTAAATAATTTTTTTCTTCCTCACTTATTTCACATAATTGTTACCTGTTCTCAACCCAAAGGAATTGTGTAGCCACAAGCAATAACTTGCAAATGATTATGCAACCATTAAAAGGGATAATTATAAGGACTATGTAATAACATGGCAAGGTAGCTATAATGCAAGATTAAGTGGAAAAAAAGGAACACAACAGTGCATCCATTGTATGATTATAGTTATATACAAATCTATATGCCTAGACATATTTGAATGGCTATGTTAAAGCAGTGGAATTATGAGTGATTTTTAAAATTTTGAAGCTATTCTATCATTAAATTGAAAACAACACCAGCAAATGACCAAAAAGAAAGAAAGAAAGAAAGAAAGAAAGAAAGAAAGAAAGAAAGAAAGAAAGAAAGAAAGAAAGAAAGAAAGGAAGAAAGAAAAAGAAAGAAAGAAAGAAAGAAAGAAAGAAAGAAAGAAAGAAAGAAAGAAAGAGAAAGAAAGAAAGAAAGACTGATTCATGAAAAAGGACATACTCTTCACCTGAAGGAAAGGTTAAGTTGTAGTGACTTATCAGAATAGTGTATTCTTCTCTAGATAATGTTTTTGGGATATCTGTCTCTTAATGGTCTACTGGAATTTGGTAGATTTTTAAGGGCATTACTTGCAAGTTAGTCAAGAGCCTGATGAAGTGAGTTAAACCCATCCTCTTGAAACCTAATTTAACCATTGAAAGTACTATTTATGGTCAATTTATGACATGGAAAGCAATATAATGTTTAAAAGGAAAGCAAAAGGGGCACCTGGGTGGCTTAGTTGGTTAAGGGTCTAACTCTTGATCTCAGTTCAGGTCTTGATCTCGGGGTCATGAGTTCAAGCTCCGTGTTACAAAATAGAATAAAAGAAAAGAAAAAAATAAAAGGAAAGCAAAATATAATGTTGCATATATGTCTTATGATCACCATTATATTTATATATTTTTAAAGGTGATACATAGGAATAATGCAGAAAAGAAATACACCAGACTCTTAAGATTGGTTATGTTGGGGAGAAGCTGTGGGGTCATTTTTTCTCCCTCTTTAATTTTTTTTTATATTTATTAAATATTCTACAATAAAGATGAATTATAACAGAAAACCATAAACTTTAATTTTGAGAAGGATTCAAAATCTAAACTAAGAAAATGAGAAAAGTGAGCATTTTATTTGAGGATTTTTTTTTTTTAAAGTAGACTCCATGCCCAACATAGGGTTTGAACTCATGACTCTGAGGTCAAGAGTCACATGCTCTACAGACTAAGCCAGCCAGGTTCCCCATATATGAGGATTCTAAGAGCAGCAGAAATTGTTCAGAGTTCCATTTCCCATCTCTCCCTCCGTGGAACATGGGAGACCGAAGGGAATGGAACATCCTCCAGTGAACATCCTCCAGCCTAAAGATAGCTGTCAGATTTCTCGAAGGTACATGGTAGCTGTTGTTTCAATCCCTGGGGTCTTGGACCAAGTCAAGGTTCAAGAGTATGCACCTTGTGGAATTTTAAAATTACAGCAGGCTCCGGACCCATGGGTGGCTCAGCCATTTAAGTGCCTGACTCTTGATTTTGGCTCAGGTCCTAATCTCAGGGTCGTGGGAGGGGCCCCGCACCGGGCTCCGTGCTCAGCACGGAATCTGCTTGTCCCTCTCTCTCTGCTCCTCCACCCCCCACCCCCGCGTTCTCTCATTCTCTCTCTCTCTCTCTTTCAAATAATTAGATAAATAAATAAATAAAATCTTTAAAAAAATAAAAGAAAATTACAGCAGGCCCTCTTCTCAAAGAAGCCATTTGTTTTGTTTTTAAATACAGTTCAACTTTGAAGATATTAAAAAATTAGAAAAAGAAAATAGTCTATCAGTTGCATTTTCCATTTGAACACATTTTTTCCTTTTGAGCCCAACAATTCCATTTAGGAACTATCTACACCACCTCAGATACTCCCAAAGCTGGTTATCAGAACAACAGGGAAAGCCTTTAAAAATAATAGTTGCTGTGGTATGCAGGATATTAGGCCTCAGTACACAAGTGATGGGGGTCCTCTCTAGTTTGTTTAAGCAAGGATCTGTAACTAGGCCAAAAAATACCATCCTACAGTGACCAATTGTTCTGATTTTCCCAGGCCTATTTTGATTTTAGCTTTAGCCCTGAAAGTCCTGCATCTCAGGAAACTCCTCAGTCCTGGGCAAACAGGGATAGTTAGTCACCCTAAATTATCTTTCCAGACACCTAATCAGAATATCCTTGAATCACTTTTAGTCATGATGCAAACACAGAGAATTGAAAACCAGAAAGAATGGAGTGAAATCTTTGAAATGCCTAAGTCATCTCTTTGTGGAGCACTGAAACCATGAGAAGGGTCGTATGTGAAAAAAGAAAAACCACTCAGAATTTTAATCTTCTAACTTCCTGAGTGTTTTTCTTTCCCAACGAGATTTTATTTAAAAGAAGATGATACAGATTTTTAGCTGTTACGATTGCATTCTAAAATGCCTCTTAGGAAAAGGCCCAAAGAATGACAATTGTATCTAAAATGCGGGTCCAATCCACAGCCATCATGGGTAAAACACTGCCTTTGTTTTTGTTTTTTTTATTTGAGTTTCCAGTGGTAAGATAATGAACTCAAACATTAACAGGAGGGCTTTCTTTCAAAGTTTGGACTGGAGTTAAAGTGTCTGGGTCCCCCGTTTCATCTGTTGAAGCTGGAGTGGGTTTGGGTTTAATTCTGTCATTCAGTTCCTTTCACCTTTTCTTCAGTAACAATAAGTTGGAGGTATTGAACTAGAACTCTTGCACATTAACACCGGGGGGAGTGATGTTTGTTATTATTAGAGATTTCTTCTCTTAGGAGGAGCACACGTTGAATCCTGAGAAGTTACACAGATTTAAGCAAGCCTCTTATAAATGTAGTGAAGAGAGACTTTTTGCCCTCTCGGCATCAAATCACAGTGTGGGGGAGAAAACTGACCAAACAGTGGTTTTTCAGTCATTGTCCCAAATGAAGCTATACCATTTTCCCAGTAAAAATAAAACACTGTTATTTTTACCTTCCTCAACTCCCTGTTAAGGAGAAAGAAATTACATGGAAGTTTTAAAAGATGGGATTTCATAACAAGTCCTTTTGACATTTATCCACAGTGCAGAATCTTGGGTAAAGTTGGCTTATAAAATTTTAATAGCTTTGGCTATGTTTTCAAGTGTCTTATTTACTTTAACAACAGGCTTCCTGACCAGGATCGCAGAGCAAGGAATCTATGGCTAAATCCGCCTGTCCTCTGGGCTGGGGCCAAGGAAAATCAAGGGACGGCAAAGCTCTGGAGAAGCGGAGGTGGCCGGCCTGCAGTCAGCAGACGGTATCTTGTCGTGGCCAGCATCCTGGCTCTGGAGGCAAATTGGCTGCATTCAAATCCAGGCTTTCCCTCTTCCTAGCTCTGCAACCACAGGCGAAGCCCCAGTCCCCATCGGTAAAACGGAGTGATGGTACCGACCCCATAGAGCCTTTCTGGGGCTCAAATGAAAGAAGCAAATCACCTAGCCTAGTGTGAGAAGTGAGATGTGTGCTTGGTCTGGTTGGCGGCTAATAGAAATTTCTCTTCTTCGTTCTCCATGTTTCATCCACATGGGATATATTCGTTTGTAAAATAACTTCCATGTTCGATTTTAACTCTAGGCCTCCACAGCTGCTGTTTCACCTGCAGGAAGCTCCCCTGGCCCTTACCTGACCAACCCTGGGCACCTGCCTCGCCTCTGTTCTCCAGGGAGGCCTTCCCCGGTCACCTGAACCACCGGCTGTCATGACGTGGCCTATCATGAGCACTTAACAGATCATAATTATTTACTAACATCCTTCTCATTTAGAACCGTGATGTCATAAATCCAATACATGGATACATAGCTTTATAAAATAATAGTGTTTATAGCCAATGGCTTCCCACCTCTTACTGTGTCATCAGATTATAGCAGAACCTATCCTATAGCATTTGCCAGATTTCAGTAATTCTTATTTTAACATCATGGTTTTTGCCCTATCTATACAATATCCATACTGTTTGCCTAGAATTTTCTATATATTGCTTTCTTTTTGTTGTTGTTGTTTAGGTTAATTTATTTTGAGGAAATATTAAATTACAAACTTTCGAGAGAAACTGGTGTTTGCTAACCACTAATCTACTTCATCTCTATCCTTTTCCATATCAGGAAAATGAGGCCTAGAGAAGGGAAGGAACTTTCCTACCATCTTTTACCAGGTATATATATATCAATGGCAATAACTCAGATCTCCCACTCAGCCTGTCCTTTGTAGTATTTCGCGCTGCCTTGTGTAAGTTTCATGCCAGACAGGACCTGTTTTGGTTTGGTTGACACACGTGGAACAGACTGACAGAATAATCCATACTGATTTTGAATAACTTCTAAAGCTAACTAAAGACCCACACTACTGGTAGCTCTTTCTAACAGAAAATAATGCCTTAATTCAAAGGTAATTTACTTTTCCAAAACCATGACAGACCAGTGACCTTCTTTCTGTCTCTGAAGATCCACTCCAATAGCTTCTGCTTCGTTTACCAACAAGTAAAAACAATAAAGTTAATTAGAGCAAATTTCATCATTGCAGTAATGGTATTGTAATGGAAAAACTGCCTCTTCTTTCTAAAAATCTTTATTAAGATGAATTTACGTATCGTACAGGAACTCTCCAATGTTTTTTGCATATTCACAGGATTGTGCAACCATTGCCACAATATAATTTTAAAACAGTTTTTTCCCCTAGAAGAAACCAGGATTCATTACCAGACAATCCCCTTCTCCCTTCCTTCCTACCCCCTAGTTCCCTCGGCACTAAGTAATCACTAATCTATTTAACCCACTTTCTGTCTCTGTGGATTTGCCTAACCTGGACATTCCATGTAAGTGGAATCCGACAATATGTGGTCTTTTGTGACTGGCTTCTTTCACTTAGCATCATGTCTTCAAGTTTAATCATGTTGTAACATGTATCAGTACTTCATTCCTTTTTATAGCTGGATAATATTGCATTGTATGAATATACATTCATGAGTTGATGGACATTTGGGTTGTTTTCACTTTCTGTGTATTATAAATAATGCCATTATGAATATTCAAGTATAGGGTTTTGTGTGGATGTACGCTTTCATTTCTTATGGATATATACACCTAGGAGTGGAACACCTGGGTCATATGGTAATTCTAAATAAAGCTACTGTTTTGCCTGCTGAAAATCCTTGGCTCCTCCTAGTAACAGTCCTTCCTGCCTCCCTTCCATTTTGCTGTATAATTTCTCCCATGTTGGGGGCAGTCTTGGCAAACCTGTCAATCAGCTCATCGGGACCTCCCCTGCCAAGGGGTGAGCATGTGATCCACATCCTACCAATCACCTGCCCTCTCCCTGGAATTTGATTCTTTGGCAGAGAGTCAGTGAGGCGGAAGGGAGGAGGGACTCATCCATCACTGTCCGTTCGTTTCCTAACATCTACATCTCAGAGCTGCCCTTACACGTAAACTTTTTCAAATGTTGAGTTCTACCACATCCTTCCAATACATTCTTTGATTTTGTTTTTGCCCTGAGCAGGTCAAAGATGGTTTCGTTGCTTGCATCCACCTTTAGCCTCATCTGGAACACTTTCTTTGGATCAATCAAAATGCATGCATATTGGGGCGCCTGGGTGGCTCAGATGGTTAAGCGTCTGCCTTCGGCTCAGGTCATGATCCCAGGGTCCTGGGATGGAGTCCCGCATCGGGCTCCCGGCTCAGCGGGGAGCCTGCTTCTCTCTCTGACCCTCTCCCCTCTCATGCTGTTTCTCTCTCGCTCGCTCTCTAAAAAATAAATAAAATCTAAAAAAAAAAAAATGCATGCATATTTATTATACCAAAGTGGTCTTTCTGTTGATGCTATCTATAATTAGTCAACTCAAATCTTCTCCCCCATCCCAGTCTATCACGCAAGAGGGAAAGGAAAAATACCCTCCCTTATATGCCCTGATCCCCAAAATGTGGAATAGAAACAAGGTCCTGAATTCACCCTGTGTCCCAAAGACAAAGATGTAGATGCCAGAGCTACAAGAGATGGTTCTTCCTTGGTCAAGTTGTAATCTGAGGCTTTCAGAGAGCATGAGCCCTGCTTCATTTATATAAAAAGGGTGCAGTTAAAACAAACGAACGGTTTGCATGTCATCATCCTGTCTTAACCCTCAGACCCTCAGAAGTGTTCTTCAAACCCAGAGATTAGGTCTTGAACCCTCTTCTTTCCAACTGTGAAAGATACAATGCACAGGATAATTAAAGAGATGATTTTATTCAGGCTAATGCAGTAAGGAAAATGTTCATTAATGCAGAGTATCTCAAAGAAAACCTGTGGTTTTATAGAGAGAAGTAAACAAGGGAATCATGAGGCAGAGTGGAGGTGGGTCTTAACTGAGTCATATGGAAAGAGTGGTCCTTTGTGGTTAGCTCTGTCCTGAAACAGTAAAGCCAGGGGAATTCCTTTTATGGTAGAAGAACTTTTTTGGAGCAGAGTACTTAAGTTCAGTGTCCTTCCCTTCCTTCTTGCCTTCCTTCCTTCCTCTTTTCATACTTTTGTTCATTCTGGAAATACATACTTAGTATCTATTTTTATGCTGGCACCAGGGCTGTGGCCTTAGGAGGGGAGTCTGATCAAGTTCCCTATGAAACGAAACAGAGCTTTGTAGATGCTAGACCTGCACAGGCTGAGGAAACACTGGGTTTTGAGGCAGACTTTTTTTTTTAAGAGCTTTTTTAAGTAGGTAGAAGTATTTGGGTTTTTTTATTTTTTATTTTTTTAAAATTTTATTTATTTATTTATTTATTTAAAGATTTTTATTTATTTATTTATTTTAAGAGAGAGAATGAGAGACAGAGAGCATGAGAGGGAGGAGGGTCAGAGGGAGAAGCAGACTCCCTGCCGAGCAGGGACCCCCCCCCCCCCGATGTGGGACTCGATCCCGGGACTCCAGGATCATGACCCGAGCCGAAGGCAGTCACTTAACCGACTGAGCCACCCAGGCGCCCGTGTTTGTTTTTTTTTAAAGATTTTATTTATTTATTTGTCAGGGAGAGAGAGAGAGAAAGAGAGCAAACATAAGCAGGGGGAGCGGCAAGCAGAGGGAGAAGCAGGCTCCCCGCTGAGCAAGGAGCTCCATGCGGGGCTCGAAGCCAGAACCTGGGGATCACGACTTGAGCTGAAGACAGACGCTTAACCCACTGAGCCACCCAGGTGTGGCTTTTATCTGCCTCTTTCCTATCATTCCCATTTCCACCTTCCCTCCCCTCTTTTGGTCTCTGTACCTTGGATCAAGATGCCCCTCTGCATAGCACCTCTACATTTTCCTACTCCCTCCCTGGTCAATCTAAGTGCCTTTTCCTGCAAGCAATTTTTCTAGATTTCCAAGGGAGTACGTGAGATGGCTTTGGGAGGCTTCTGTGGTCCTACTAAGCCCCATGGCATTCTTTTTTTTTTTAAGATTAATTAATTTATTTTAGAGAAAGAGAGCAAGCGAGCAGGGGTCGGGGGGCAGAGAGAGAGAGAGAGAATTCTCAAGTAAACTCCCTTCTGAGCACGGAGCCAGAGGCCTGAGGAGAAACCAAGAGCCCACACGCCCTGCCCCACGGCAGTCTTTAATAGAGATGGCCTGCTTTTTCTTGGTTTTACGTGGTTTCTAAAAGCAGCTTTGGGATAGCCTCTAGTCCTCTCCTCCAACTGGATTGTCTCCCCTAAAGGCCTCATATAGAAATTCTAATAGGTTCCCAGAGCTGAAGGAATCTTGCCTTCCTTTATTTATATTCTTTAACAATCTGCCTTATTAAAATTATTTATAAATGTCTATTCGGGGGACCCCTGGGTGGCTCAGTTGGTTAAGCGTCTGCCTTTGGCTCAGGTCGTGATCCCAGGGTTCTGGGATGGAGCCCTGCATTGGGCTCCTTGCTCAGCGGGGAGCCTGCTTCTCCCTCTCCCTCTGCCCCTCCCCCTGCTTGTACTCTCTCTCTCTCTGACAAATAAATAAATAAAATCTTTAAAAGAATTAAATGTCTGCTCTGGTAGTTTGTAAAACACTTTTTATTCATTGACCATCTCCCAACATGCCTTCCACACCTCTCCGGTGTAAATGTGAGTTTGAGGAGTGAGGGTGAATTGTAAGTATTATACAGAACAACTAGTACATTAGTGGAAAACCATGCATTGTCTGTAGCACATCCTTCTGGTGTTATCTTACTCTGATTACATGGGAGCCACAATTCTATAAGCTGTAAATAACTGACAGCCATGTAAAATAATTCTTGTCCCTAGATGTGCAAATTCTCTTCTGTGGACTTCTGTTCTCCATTGTGGAGAAGTTCAGTTTTGCCTCCTCTTCATATTCACTTCAGTATTCCTGATCTCTAAATGTGTCTCTTTTGTGTATGTGTGGTTTTAGACATCTCTAGTTTCCTCATTAATGAGTTAATAACAACTTTGACACATAGTCCTATTTCTATCTATATGAGAGTTATGATTTTACTTATTTTTGAGAATTATATTTTAACAAGATCGAATTGCACTAAATTGCTTGGATCATCAAGAAGGACTGAGGAAATGCCCAACAGACCTGTGAACTGAGGGGTAATAGAGTGTAGTACTTAAGAGGATAGGATTTGCAGCTAGACTCCCTGGGTCAAGCCCTACCCAGATCTACCAGTTTAGTTTTTTTGTTTTGTTTTGTTTCCTTAAGCTCTGTGACCTTGGCATGCTACCCTTTTAGTGCCTCCGGTGAAGATAACACTACTTATTTTATAGGGTTGTTGTAAGGATTACATGAGCTCACCAAACAATGTGTGACATATAGTAGGGGCTCAGTAAATACCTTCTATTCATGTTATTACTTAATACGGAGACATATAAGTAAATCCTGGCCCCATTAAATTTTAGCAGGTTAAAGATGAAAAGCACAATTTTACCAGTCATCTGTCTCACATATTCACAGCCACTGTTCCATTTACAGGAGGACAAGTTGAGGTGATAGAAAGAGGTAGACTCAAGCTCAGTTGAGATACTATTCCACAGTCTTGTCCCACTTTACAAACAAAGCATTAAAATGTTAACCCTGGAATTTTCAAAACAAGGCCACTTAATTGACAGACAACAGACCTTTTCTGTTTTTCTCTCTCTCGCTTTTAGACACAATCTCCCACATCCTCCCTCTCCCAGGATTTCTTAAACATCTCCCCTCTAACTCAAAATGGAAAATGGGGCTGAGGCACAGTTAACAGGGATATATGTGTCTCAGGAGGCCCATTTTCAAGGTACCCGTTTAGAGTCCCTTTCCAGCCAATTCCTATTAAAGTATTTTCTGGGACATTATTAGGTCCTTCATGACCTCTCATTTTATTATCTCCCTTTTTGGCCAGATGATAGAAAAGCTCCTTCATGGCTGTCTCTGGGTGTCTGGAAGATCAAGATAAAAAAGAGGATGAAGAACCCAGAAACGGTAGCAGTAGGGAAAGGGAGTGTCTGACTGACCTGGGAAGCCAGACTGGGAGAGGCAGCCTTATCTGCAAACACACACACACACACACACACACAAACACGCAAACACACACACACACACTCATAGGGCAGTCTGTGCACTGCACTCAGGAGGAAGAAATTATATCTCAGGGAAACAATCGCAGTGCTTGGGGGTTTTTGTTTGTTTTATTTATTTTATTTTATTTTTACAGGGAAGGTGTGTTTTCTTTAGCTGCGTTTGTTTTGTCTATATCAGAACAAACTTTTAAAAGATTCTGATGCATAGCTTTGCTTTGCGTTGTCTTGTTTTCAACTCTCTGCCTATCTCCATAGGTAATAGATGAAAACCATATTTATTTTTTTCCCATAGTATCATATTTCTTAATTATGAACTTATGGACCCTTCAGAGGTCAAGACAGGTAAACATTTTGAAACATATATATCTTAATAAATTCTCCCAGGGACCTTAAATTTGTTAGCTACTTAAAAGGGCTCAGGATTAACCCAAATTTAAGACTCACTGCTTCAGAGGATTTTTTAAAAATGGAATAATTTTATAATTTCTTCTAGTCAGTAGGCAATAGAGACATGTAAACAAAGAAGGGATTTTGACTCAGTCTTTGTTCCATCTCTCCTCCAAGGCCAGCACTTGATGTGAGTGTAATTCAGAGAGGGAGAGAGTGATTGCCAGGAGCCAGAGGATGTGATCATTGCAATTTCACAAAATAACAAGAGACCACTTTTCAAAATTCTGGTCTATTCAGTGTCATAAAAAAAAGGAAAAATGGGTTCATCTTTCTTTTGGAGAAGTAAGCCTTCAAGTTCAACTGGTTAAGTGATGTGGCCCAAGTTCATTCAAGTGTTAGATAATGCTCTGATTATTTAGAATGTTTGGAGAGATTTGTTCTCTGATGAGCCTGAAAAGGCACCACATGAAAGCTATCAGTGACTCATCAAAAACTATTCCCCCCACCCCACCGGCCGGTACAGCATAAATGGTTGAATTCATTCTCCCAGCTTTCAACCTGCTTCTGAAATGCCCTGAACTGGATAAAACCGAGGGAGATGGGGAGAGGGGGGGGTCCATTTATTGTCCAGTTTGATTCCTCAGTAGACAGCACAGACATATTTAAGAAAAAAATTTTAAGTCATGTATTGAGCAAGCCTGAAAAAAGGAGGTTGCTTTTGACCAAGGAATTTTATATTTAAGAATTGCTTGCCCTTGAACAATTCAATAGAATCTCTAGGGCTGGGCCCTCATCATCATTAGTTTTAAAAAGTCCTCCAAATGATTCTAATGTGCAACCAGAACTGTGAATTGTTGGAGTCAGAAAAGTCTGGATTTTTAAACTTCATTTCACTATAAATCACTTGAAACTCAAAGCCTATTTCCTTATCTGTAAAGGAACAAATATTATCCTAGGCCTTAATAAATATGGAAAAAGAAGAAAAAGAAGGGCGCACTCTTAAAATTATATGTTAATCCTTTCCCATCTTACAATAGACACTCTCCCCCACAAAGAGTTATAAAAGTGACAAATGTCTCATTACCATATTCAAATGTAATGAATCTAAAATTACTGGGTTTTTGGAGATGATTAATTCTGACCAAGCATCTTTTCCTCTTTGCTGAGTGAATAATAATAATTAATTTACAGTAAGCAGGTGATTCACATTCTACTCACACTTAGACATTTCTTGGCTAGAACCAATGCAGAGGATCAAGCCATCTTGGCTGGCTGCCTATTCATCCGTGGGATTATTCTTCTTTGCAAACAGACCCAGCCACAGCAAGACGAATTCATGCCCAGCTGAGACAATTGTCCTTATCACCATGCATCTTCTGGGAATGTTCCCCAATCCCTGCCACATGTCCTATGTCTCCTTTTGTAATGAGACAAGCCACCATTTTTGAGTACTTTCTCTGTGCCAGTCAATTTGTGCTAATTATTTTCCATATATTATTGCATTTAGCCCTCACAACAGCTTTGTGAATAAAGCACATTATCTCCATTTTACAGACGATGCAATAGGCGTAGAAAGGTTAAAAATTTGCCTGTGGGCACAGAGCTAATATGTAATATCTGGATTTGAATTCAAATCTGTCTGGCTCTTAACCATAACACTAAATTCCTTCTCGACCCACCAAGATTCTGCCCTTTGTTCTGGCTCCAAACAGAGCAAATAAAGTCTCCATCCCAGAAGATCTAAACTTAGCATTTCTATTACTATAATAGCTAACATTTGTTGAGGGCTTACCAGGCAACACATCTTTTATATGCCTTCTTCTTTCCTTTGAACCACTTCCTCTAGAGTTTCCACATGTATTTTTTATTTTTATTCATTTATTTTTATTTTTTATTTTAAAAATTTTTTTAGGTAGGCTCCATGCCCAGCGTGGAGCCCAACACAGGGCTTGAACTCACGACTCTAAGATCAAGACCTGAGCTGAGATCAAGAGTTGGACGCTTAACCGACTGAGCCACCCAGGCGCCCCTATATTTTTTATTTTTAAACTAATGAAATAGTTTACATATTCAAAACTTTGGGCATGTACTTACATATATCACATCTACCTACTTTATTTCTTACATTCTTTGTCCCTCCCCCATTGCCCATAAGAAACTTGCCAAGAACCAGCCTCTGTTGCCTCTAGTCTTTTGCACATACCATTGACCCTTGAACAACACTGGTTTGAACTGCATAGGTCCACTTACACACAGGGGTTTTTTTTTCGATGAATACAGCACTGTAAATGCATTTTCTCTTCCTTATGATTTTCTTTTCTTTTAAATTGATTTTATTTATTTGTCAGAGAGAGAGAGAGCACAAGCAGGGCGAGTGGCAGGCAGAGGGAGAAGCAGGCTCCTCGCTGAGCAGAGAGGCCAATGAGGGACTCGATCCCAGGACCCTGAGATCATGACCCGAGCCGAAGGCAGACGCTTAACCGACTGAGCCACGCAAGCATCTGATCTTCCTTATTATTTTCTTAACATCTTCTTTCCTCTTCCTACCTGTCCATAAAAATATAATACTTATTACCTACAGAATATGTGTTAATTGACTATGGTACTGGTAAGGCTTCCAGTCAACAGTAAGCTATTAGTATTAAGTTTTGAGGCAATCAAAAGTTATACACAGATTTTTGACTGTGTGGAGGGAGGGGAACAAAGCCCTGCTTTATTCAAGGGTCACCTGTAATCTGTTGCATGCCCCTTCAACACCGCTTTCCTTCTCCCTATTCATTGTTTAGCACTAACCTGGATTCCCTTACCTTATGAAGATGGCTGTGTGTGTCCCATAACTGAGCTGATCCTTTTTTTTTTTTAAAGATTTTTTATTTATTTGAAAGAGAGAGACAGAGATAGCGTGCGTGCGCGCGAGAGAGAGCACAGTCAGGGAGAAGAGGGAGAAGCAGGCTCCCTGCTGAGCAGGGAGCCCGATGTGGGACTCAACCCCAGGACCTTGGGATCATGACCTGAGCCAAAGGCAGACGCTAAACCAACTGAGCCACCCAGGCACCCCCTGAGCTGATCCTTTTGATAGCACTTAGGTTTTCTTTTCATTGGCAATTTATTTGTTTGCCCAACCCCCCCACCCCCACCATACCACAATGACTGATGCATCAGCTGTATAGAACATGTCCACATATGGTAGATTCAGGACATTTTTTATATAAGGGAATTACATAATTCCAGTTTTTGTGATCCACACTAGACCACCTAGGCTGCAGCTCAACATGTCATATTTCAAATCCCTGTATTGCCAGTCTCCTTGAAATGGAACCAAAAGCTATTTGGTACAAAATAGTAAAAAAGTGTAGAACTGTTTTACATGATCAATGACTTCCTCTTTTTTTTTTTTTTGTTTCAATTATTAGCTTTTTCTGGACCATTCTCAAATTTTATCTTTTGACAGACATAGAAATATTAGCTAGGATATCAGTTTGCTTCAGATATAAAAATGGCAGTAGGGAGCAGTTGGATTAATTAAATTGTTAACCTCAGTCCAGATTTTTTTCCTTCTTGACACATGGCACACAATTTCAGCTCTTTGAAATGAATGTCAAAATTTAAAGCAGAGTGTTTCAGCTTCAAACACAACGGAGCCAAAACAGGGTGTTATACCGTGGGGGCTATGGGCGGAACTTTTTTCCTGACTATAAAACTGTTAAATGTTTGCTTTCCAAAAGAGAGTTAAAGCACACTCTTCAAAGAAAAAACCAGTCAGAGCATTCTAGTGTGTTAGAAAAAACCCAAATCGTCTGATTTGCAGTCAGTATGAGGTTGTTACCATTTAACATGGAGAATTCTGAGAGTTGCGAGGATTTGCTCTTTGAATAGGGACCCCTCAGTTCCCCGTCTGCATTCAGGTGAGGGAAGGACCCTTGAAAGGACCTGTGGGGTATGGTGCTGAAAGAACAGTTCCCACAGAAGCCTTTTCACCTACACCAGCTCACACAGGGAAGTGAGACCTGGATCTTCCCCAAGTTAGGAAGTGTCTACACCATGTAACAGAAAAAGAGTTTCAATAGAAGTGGTCTCAGAGACACAAGAGAACACTATTTCAGACAATGTGCTCTGACTGAGCACCATTTGCAGCAGAAATACCGGGCAGATACATCTTAACATGCAGATTTCTTAAATATGTTCAGACTCTTTAAAAAAAAAAAAATTTAATTTATTTATTTGACAGAGAGAGTGTGAGCAAGAGAAAGAGCACAAGCGGGGGTACGGGCAGAGGGAGAGGGAGAAGCAGACTCCCCGCTGAGCAGGGAGCCCAACTCAGGGCCTCGATCCTAGGACCCTGAGATCATGACCTGAACCAAAGGCAGACACTTAACCGACTGAGCCACCCAGGCGCCCCTCTATGTTCAGACTCTTGATATGGATTGTCAAACTGTCCTTTAAAGTCACTCAACTTGGGGTGCCTGGGTGGTTCAGTCGTTGGGCGTCTGCCTTCAGCTCAGGTCATGATCCCAGGGTCCTGGGATCGAGTCCCGCATCGGGCTCCCTGCTCAGTGGAAAGCCTGCTTCTCCCTCTTCCACACCCCCTGCTTCTGTTCCTTCTCTCGCTGTGTCTGTCAAATAAATAAAATCTTCTAAAGAATAAATAAATAAATAAAATCACTCAACTTTATAAACATTCCTGGAAGCGACGAGAACTTACTTCGCAACACATTCACCAACCTCAAAATGGTATAGATCAGGGGTCGGCAAACTTTTCCTGTAAAGGGCCAGATAGCAAAGATTTTCAGTTTTGTGGACAGTGCAGCCCTTGTTGCCATTATTCCCCTCAGTCAGTGTGAAAGCAGCCATAGGCAATATATAAACAAACAAGTGTGACTGCCCTATAAACTTTACTTATGGACATTGAAAATTGAGTCATCTGATTTTCACACATCATGAAATCTTTTGATTTTTCTCAACTATTTAAGAGTATAAAAACATTCTTAGGTTGTATGCCACAGAAAAACAGGCATTGGGCTGGATATGGCCCAGGGACTGTCATTTGCTGACCCCTGGGATAGATGCCATTAAGTCAGTTGTGGTAGGAATTACATAAATTACTTTTGGATTAGCGCTCAACTTTCACAACATCTATAAAGGGTAGAACTCCTGAATCTTCCCCAATGCAATGCCATCATTCCCTTTTAACAAGATACAGGAAGAGAAGAAACTTCTCTTTCAACTCAATGGAAAATGCTTTGGAAGAACATCTCCTACAGAGCCTGCAGACTTAGCCATGTGCACTCAAATTACGTTCTCAAGGCTCCAACTATAATAGACCACTTCTGAGCCTTACCATGAGAACGTCTGAGGGCACCTCAACTGGAAAGGGGCTGCTGAGGCTGCATCTGAAGGTTACATTGCTGATAGGACTATTTTTTTTAAAGATTTTTTTATTCATTTATTTGACAGAGAGAAAGAGCACAAGCAGGGGGAGCTGCAGGCAGAGGGAGAATCAGCAGGGAGCCCGATGCGGGGCTTGATCCCAGGACCTGGGATCATGACCTGAGCTGAAGGCAGATGCTTAACGACTGAGCCACCCAGGCACCCTACTGGTAGAACTATTTTATTGTGACCACATGATGTAAGAGTCTGCCACTGTTCCGGCTCACAATATTTGACTTCTCTGGCTTAAATATTTGGGGGGCCTCGCCCACCTAATAACTCATCAAGATTTTGCCTAGGAATTTGTCCCTAAATTTTATATGAATTTCTACATTATATACGTTTCTACAACTATTATCACTTCATCCTTACAACAGTCTTGCTCGATAGTTATAGCAACATTGCAAAATAGGTAAGTCTGTTAGGTTTATTGTCCCATTGTGCAAACTGTAGAGATTCAGAGGACTGGAATGAGCTGCCCGAGAGCTCTCTGCTAGTAACAGATGCTGGCTGAACCAAAATCCAGATCCCGTAATGCACTCTTCCACTGTCCCACAAGGACTCTTAAAAAAAGACAAAGCATTCTATTTAATTTGGTATATATACACTATTGCAGATTACCAGGCACTGTAACATCGTTTTGTGCATTTGTGCTGGTACCCTATAAAATTCACCTATTAAAATATAATTTTGAATCATATAATCATAACCATATCCACATCCTCAAATATTACAAATGTAGTTATTTTAATTCTTGGTAAAATTCTAAGCACCGAGTACTAACAGTGGAGGGAGTTGTAAAGACATATAAGAAATGGCTGGGCTGGCCCACTTTTAACAACTTTCTCCATGGAATAAGAGCATCAATATGGGATTCTCGCCTGTTAAAAATTGCAGCATGACTCTGTGACAAGCAGAATTCTGAGATGGCCTCCAACAGTCCCATGACCCTGGTTGTATCTACCTCCTCCCGGTTACTCAATCAAACATTAGTCTAGGTGCTGCAGTGATGTTGAAGATGTAATTAAGGCTCTTAATCCATTGATTTTAAGTTAGGGAGGTAATCCGGGGTGGGCCTTACCTAATCAGATGAGACTTGAAAAGAAATCAGAGACTGAAAGCAAGAGACTCTCCTGCTGATCCTGAAGAAGCAAAGAGCCATGTTGTGAATTGCCTATGAAAGGGGTCTCACGGCAAGGACACGAGGGTGCCTCCTAGGAGCTGGGAGTCACCCCGGGCTGACAGCAAGACAATGCCTGGCAGTCTTGTAACTGCAAAGAACTGAATGCTGCCATCAACCGGTGAGCACGGAAAAGGACCCCAACGTGGAGATGAGATTTCAGCCTTGTCAGACACCTACATTTCAGCTTGGTGAGACCTGAGCAGATGACCCAGTTAGGCTGTACCCAAACTCCTGACCCATGGAAACTGTGAGATCACAAATCTGTGTTGTTTTAAACTGCTGAATTTGTTACACAGCAATAGAGAACTAGTGCCCTCTCATCCATGGAGAATGAAAAACTTTCTTCAGTGCCTCTTATTTCATCTTACGTTTCTTAACCCAGCCCCGGTCAAGTGGACATCTGCTCATCTCATCAGTCACAGCTCTGAGCTTTCCGTACTGCTGTGGAATCTCTGGTTTCCCAACAACTGCTCTCCACCCGCAACCCTGGACGAAAAGAGATCACCTCTCATTGTGAACACACTGCAGACTCATTTAGAAACTCGCCCCTTCTGGGGCGCCTGGGTGGCTCAGTCAGTTAAGCGTCCAACTCTTGGCTTTGGCTCAGGTCTGATCTTTGGGTCCCGGGATCGAGCCCCACGTCAGGCTCCTCACTCAGCATGGAGTGTGCTTGAGATTCTCTCCTTCTGCTCCTCCTGCTCATGCTTTCACACACACACACACACTCTCTCTCTCTAAAATAAATACATAAATCTAAAAAAAAAACCAAAAAAACCCAAAAAACTTGCCCCTTTCTGTGGTGAAAATTTGCTTCCCGATTCTAACCCCTTCTCCAAACACTCCTTACACTGCATGTTGAGATTTCACGCTCTGACGTTCTCTGTGCCTTCTGAGCCCACTCAGGGAGGGACAGGAAATCCATACACTGACGGCTGCAGGAGGGCTCACTCTCAGAGCATTTATATCTACAAAAGTGTTGATGTCTTGAGTAATAGCACAGAGGGCCTAAAGATGATTTCAGACAGCCATACACAGAGAGAGAAATTTGGGCAGAGGGCAGATGCTGATATGACTGCCACGTCAGAAATCAAACCCAGGGACTCACAGCTGTAGGTGAGGTAAGTTTTTCAAAGCAGATATGGCCCAGCGTTGAACTACTTCCCTAACTGAAAAGTTTCTCGCTTTTCATTCACGGTCCCCCCACATTCAAGCCCTGCCCAATCTTCCTGGCCTTATCCCTTACTCCCCTACGAGCATTGTACTTTCCAGCCAAGCAGGCCTGCTCACTGTTTCCCATTTCTCACTCTGCCAGGAATGACCTCACCCATCTTCCTCTGTCAAAACCCAACTCACCCTTTGTGACTTGTGGTTTGCTTTTCAGAAGGTCTTTGCTGATCTGTAGTTCCTTTATCCTCTTGCAACACTTATGACAGGCAAAGCAGCATGAGATTTCCCTACTTGTCTTATCACTATGTTGTAAACTCCCACCACACCTTGAATATTCCCTGGCCAAAAAAATCAGTACTCAATAAATATGTAATGAATTGAATTGATTAAGCAGACTGTTTCTCTTTTGTTACTCCTGCAGAGTTCTGCTCTCCCTTGGCTGAGGGAGAATGGACTTGGCTCAGATTTTGTCTCTTCTGCATTTGAATTATTTTAGGACAACAAACAGAACTGATCTTTGGATTTAAAAACAACAAAACGAATAAGGCTATTTCAAAAATTCATAGTTTTTCTTTTTACAAAGACAAATTTCAAAGTGGTTCCTGAGACATTATTCACTGTCTTCAAAGGTAAACAAAACAAAACAAAACAATAAACTTGATTTCTCTATCAAGTATACTAGAGCTTTGGGAAGAGTACTTAAAGATCTCCAGGAATAGTTATATTTCTAATAAAATTGGATCTGCCTTCCCCACAGGAAGTTTTCATTTATGCCTTGGCTTGAATTAAAGACTTCTCAGGATCCAAATGTAAAAAGTACTGGTAAATATCTACATGGTGAAAGTAGTCATCATGGTATGATTTACGCTTATATTTTAATGACTGATTATTGAATTTTTAAATAAATAATTATGGCCTTGCCAGCCAGTGTCAAAAATTATATCCATAACAATGAATAATCCAGCTCACTAACATTATTGCATCCTTACTGTGTTTTGTTAAAAGGGTAATTTCCATGTTCTATATTTACCAGACTTATCAACCACAATACTATAGACATTTTATAAATCCTATCCATGTCTTAAGTCACTCAAATTTTTTAGTTTAATAATTAATTAATAGTTAATTTTTAGATAAAAATAAGCCATAAAAATAAATATATTAAAAATAAAATACTTCATCTGATAATTAATCTACTATATTTTTTGCATAGTATTTAGCCTCAGATTTTCTTTTGAAAATTCTCCTAATTTATGTATTTGATAAACATACGGTTTTGAGAAGTTTAGATTAGTTCATCTTGATATAGTCTAGTTATTCCTAGAACCGCTCAGTCCATTTTATTGCAAAAGCAGCAACGTAGATTTTTGTAGGTGTAAATTCTATAGCCAAAAAATCCTTTTGATACAACTAATAATTTTGTAGTATATTATTTGAGTATATAGTCATACTGAATATTTTTTGGTAAGAAATAAACACTTTGGCAAGTTAACGTTGTACTTTACAATTTCTAGTGACCAGCCAATATTAAGAATTACTAAGTTGTTAGACATCGTGTAGTCAAAACTGAGTAAATTTTAATGTGCGCTCTGCTTTAAAACATCAGTCTTTAAAAATATTTATAGCTTATATACATCTGAGTCTACCCTTGGTCTAGGATGCTTTTAGAGGACAAATGTCTAAAACTTTCAGGATTGGAATAGAAGGTAATCTGACTTGGTTTCCCAAAATATATTTTTCTCTTTGGTCACACCTAAGATTGATTAGTAATCGTTAGCTACATACCACATACAATTTTATCCACCATTGGAAACAAAAATTCTAGATAACATTAATTCAAGACCTGTTTACTGTTTACATACAGGGTCACAGAAACTGGGGCCAAGCACTGAAGAAAAGAAAAGTTCACATTTGTAGAAAGCATTTATAAGTTGTTATGCAACAACTCCCCTTTCTTTTTTTTTCAACACCACAGCTTTTTATCCACATTTTGTTGATGAGGGAACAGAAAGAGAGAATTTATGTAATTCCCCAAAATTCCCTCAGCTAGTGATGGATCCATAATTGTAGTCCAGATTTTGTGACTTCAGATCCCAGGCCTTTCTCAAACGTATCCCATAGCACGTAAATATTCTGATATTTTGTAATAAGAAAAGGAAATCAGGGCTACATGCTTAAACTAATTGTCTCCTTATTTTGTTCTTTGTGTTTCCAATATAAATCACTACAAAAGCTTGAAACATTGACAGGACCCTATTTCCTACCCATTCATCTTAATTATGAAGGATCCGGAGGAATAAAGCTTTCCAGGGAGCTGCCTGGACAAGGAGTTATTTATTAACAGAAAAACGAACTCAGACAAAGCACTGGGGTAAGAAGACATTACCAATGCATTTATGTGTCTGAATCTGTAACATTCTCCATGAAAGAATTCTTCACCACGTGTTCCGTCTTTGCCTTCCATATCTCTTAGTAGCTGTCATTTATACTCTGGCCTGTTAGCTATTTAGTTGGAGCCAGGATGTGGTCTGGTCTTGTGCAGGCAGCAAATTTGTGTCTGGAACGAAAGGAGCTTCTCTTTTCAGACTGTCGTTTTATTTGACTACCTTTCTTTGTCCAGTATTCAGTTTATGCTCAAGGGAATACTAAAATAAAAAGTTGTCTTTTTAAATGTTAAGTGCCAGTTAAATGTCCAGTTTCCTGGAGCCGCTCGAATCAGGGTGATAACAAAAAGATTCCCTTCAAGAGGAAAAGGTTGGTTTTTGAGCTTGTCTCTAAGAGAGCTAGTATTGGCTGATGCAGAGACCCAATGATCTAAAGAGCCACACCTACTCTTAGAGCCTGAGTGCCCTGATAAATGAGCTAGACGATTACCTTTATTTAGCAGGAGAAACCCTCTGGTATTGCTTCAAGCCTTAGTTTGCTTTCTGGGATTGAGGGGCTTCTGTATATCAAGTTTCATGGTTATTCCTTAAAAGCAAATAATTAAACAAGGACAGTAGTTTATTTGGCAGGAAAGAAAAAAAAGGTCTACAAACCTCAATGAAAGGATGAATTTAGAAAGAGAGCAGTCTCTATGAGAATATGAGAGATGAATACAGGTTAGTGGTTCTTTTTCAGAGGGAAGAAGAGAGAGTAGAACAGGAAGGGGGCACTTGAACTCTACTATATTTTATTGCTTGAAAATACAGGAAAAATATGATGAAAAGTTAACATTTACAAATTCTGAAGAGTGAGTAATGGGAGTTTATTAAATTACCATCTGCTTTTCTGCAGTTTTGAAATTTTCATTGAAAAGGAAGGACAGAAGGGAAGGAGAAACAGACAAGGATTCATTACTGCTTTTAAAAAAATCTTTAGATGGCAATAGGTAAGAGAATTATTTTTATTTTAAATAATCAGAATGAGATTGTTACAATAATATAGAACCAATGGGATGCTTTTGTAAATGGACAAAAATCAGGAAAAATAGCTGGAAAAATAACAAAATAAGCACATTTTTAAAAAACCTTGGAAACAGGGGTGCCTGGGTGGCTCAGTCGGTTAAACATCTGCCTTCGGTTCAGGTCATGGTCCCTGGGTCATGGGATTGAGCCCCGAGTCGGGCTCTCTACTCTTCCAGGAAGTTGGCTTCTCCCTCTGCAAACCCCCCTGCTATGCTCTCTCACTTTCTCTCTTTTTCTCTCTCTGTCTCAAATAAATAAATAAATAAATAAATAAATAAATAAATAAATAAATAAATAAGACCTTGGAAACAGATTGTGAGCCATTGTGGCTGTTAAAGAGGCTGAACAGATTTTAGCTTTTTTTGTCTTTTGTTTTGTTATTATTATTATTATTATTTTGTTATACCCCATAGTTACACTTATTGTCTGGACCTTCCTTAGAGATTTTTCACTTAGGAGATTAAATTGTACCTGCGAACCCACACCAAGGAAACTAGAGCATTAGAGCATTTGAAGTGAATATCTGTTTTATCATATTGGTCAGCAACTACCTACCAATTATTTCCTTCCCACTTAAGGCAAAAGGAAATTCTGTGATTGGAATTGGCTTTTAAACATTTGAGAATAACAACATCAAAGAGAGATGCTTAGTGTATAAAAATTGGGAAGGAAACGCCAACAACTTCTAAGTCAGAAGGTGATCATGTCGTGTCTTATTTTTTTATTTTATTTTTTTTAAAGATTTTATTTATTTATTTGACAGAGAGAGACACAGCGAGAGAGGGAACACAAGCAGGGGGAGTGGGAGAGGGAGAAGCAGGCTCCCCGCAGAGCAGGGAGCCCGATGTGGGACTCGATCCCAGGACCCTGGAATCATGACCTGAGCCGAAGGCAGTCGCTTAACCAACTGAGCCACCCAGGCGCCCCATGTCGTGTCTTATTAACTAATCCTTTGGTGGAAAGGATTTGCCTCGAGGACATTTATAAGCCCTCACTTTGTGTTCTCCTCGAGGACATTTATAAACCCTCACTTTGTGTTCTCGTCATAATGATCATTTTCTCATTCAGTTGTCCAGCTGCTGATATGCTTTTTGCATGAGGTGGCAACTTGACTCTGATGAGGAGTCTAATTATTTTTTATTTTTATTTTTCATTTTAGATAATTGATCTTCATAATAGAGTAGGGAGCTAACAGCTTGGTTCAGTAATTCTCAATCAGCAATTTTCAACATGTTCAATAAACGTGTTTTTATCTAAAATAAGATCCTAGACACATATTTAAAAATATATTCTGGGGGCTCCTGGGTGGCTCAGTCAGTTAAGCAGCCAACTCTTGATTTCGGCTCAGGTCATGATCTCAGGGTCGTGAGATCAAGCCCCACATTGGGCGCACCTAGCCAGGAGTTGGCTCGGGATTCACTCTCTCTCTCTCTCTCTCTCTCTCTGCCCCTTCCCCAACTTACACACACATGCACTCTCCTACTTTCTCTCTCTCTCTCAAATAAATAAATAATTAATTAAATTAAATAAATAACATTATGGGGCGCTTCGGTGGTGCAGTCGGTTCAATGTCCAACTTTTGGTTTTGGCTGGGATCGTGATCTCGGGGTCATGGGATCGAGCCCTCCGCAAGGCTCTGAGCTCAGAAGGGAGTCTGCAGGAGATTCTCTCTCCCTATCCCTCTATCCATCACCCCACTTGTGCTCTCTCTCTCAAATAAATAAATAAATCTTTATGTATATAAAAGTAACTCACATTTATAAAGATTTTGGAAAATTTAGAAATGCATGAAAGAAGAAACTAGAAGTTACTCATAATCTTACAGCTCACCCTTTATGAATATTTTGATATATATTCTTGTTGATTTTTCTCCCTACATATATATATCTATGAAATAGCAGGAATTTTTCTGCATGCACAACTAGGATTATTAAAAATATGTTAACAAACTAGTTTTAACATTGTGTATAGGTTTGAGAAATGACCTGTTTTTTGGTTTCTAATGAACACTTTGGTCACCAAATATTGAGCTGAAATTCACTAGTAGCCTGTCAGAATTCCTAAAGTGTGATGGAGACATATTGAAAATAGTAGTGACTTTTTAACATGCATACAAAATATTATCATAATTTCAATTTGTTCCATAAAACCCTGCAAAGCTAAAGTTACAGGACGAGGTCAAGCTCATTATTATAAACTGTGATATTAATGATGTAGCTAAATATGCCCTGAGGAAATGGAGGACTAAAATTTATTGAGCATCGGGGCGCCCGGGTGGCTTGGATAGTTAAGCGTCTGCCTTCGGCTCAGGTCATGATCCCAGAGTCCTGGGATCGAGTCCTGCATCGGGCTCCCTGCTCCTTGGGAGCCTGCTTCTCCCTCTGCCTCTCTCTCTCTCTGTCTCTCATGAATAAATAAATAAAATCTTAAAAAATAAATAAATAAAATTTATTGAGCATCTACTATGTGTCAGGCAGAGTACTGAATATTTTGCAGAGATTGCCTAATACATATATGACATCTGTAGGGTGAAAAATGACATCTTCAATCTCTGTACCCATAAAGTGGGACAGAAATAACCTAGGTTCAAATTCCTGCAATTCAAGGTTGGAAAAGACAGGGTGGATTTTGATCAGAAATATTTAAATTCACTGTTGAATCAAGGAAAAGAGCATAACTCCTCTATTCTCTCCTTATTTTGAGTATGGAGGCACAGCCTTAGTGAGGATTAAAATTGTATCTTCTGTTGGGTAGATTTTTGCTTTATAAGAATTCAGTGCAATTTATTTTGCATAAAAGATATAATGTGTGCAGCCATATCAGGATTGCTCATGCATGCATTGCTTACTGTAGAGGAGATTCTGCCTTCCGCTGACCTATAGGTAATAGAAGATGCCTCTGGAATACATTTCCCTAAAGTTATAATCGGATATGCCATAAGCTCACATAACAAGTCATGTCAATGCAAAGTGGCAAGTCATTTACTGCAGAGTTACAGGAAATGCAAATTTGATCTGGTGTGTGACAAGTTGAAAGCTCTATTTTGCTGCCCGCGTGATAGAAATGGCTTGCTGTTTGCACATTGTTTTAGATAAGCCCTTTCCTGGGAATTGTGACTTAAGGTGACCAGAGGCATGATGCCGCCCTTATGTTTGTGATTGTCGTAAGTAATGTATCCTCTACCTTATGATGGACAGACGTAAAATTGGCGTGTGTTCATGAGACTAATGCTTTTGTTAGGAGGACATTGGTAGGATATTTCTGTATTTGTCTTAAAGTTTACCTTTGCCCCAAAACAAGTGGGGCACTTAGAATTTTTCGATTTGTTAACACCTTACTTCTGGTCTTCCCATTATCATTTCTCTGAATTCTTATAACAGAATTCTGTCTTGGGGTGGTTTTCAGGAGGACAGGCTCTGGACTAGCTAGTAGGGTTTGAATTCTAGCCTGAAGTGCTAGTGTGATACTTTAGGCAGGAAACTTAACTTGTCCAGGCTGTGTTTTCTCCCCTGGTAACGTGAGGATAGTAATCACACCACATTTACGGGGTTTGGTGAAGGTTAGGGCAATGCATGTGAAGTTCTTCGCACAATGTCTTACTCAAGGAATGAAATCCTCCTAATCCTGTTTGGTGGGTGAGGCAAATAGAAAGCAGAAAGACATCAAGAAGTTAACTAAGACCCTTGGCCTAAGGCCACGTAGTTGCAGAATTGGAGTCAGATCAGCCATTCCCATTTTAGCCTACTTCTAAAGGCTGCTTTGCTTTCTTAATTAAATACATATGTGTATATGCAGCTGTTGACTTTTAGATGCGATGTTTCGTCAACAAATGTAATCATGGAGCTTATCCATTGCAACATAGTGGTGAGGCAATGTAACTACAACAATGGGATTTATCTACGCCCAAGCGCCCACACACATGAGCCCATGCAAGCACGCATCTACATTCAGAATGTTCCCCTCTCAAAGGAAACCTCAGACGCTTTGCCCATATCTTGCTTCTAGTTATGGTTCTGTCACAACCTGGGCATTTACTCAGACCCTCAGCCTTCTTGCTAGTAAAAAAGAAATAATAGTATGTGACTTGTATTGTTAATTAAGGTGTTACTAATCAAAATTAATCAAGATAGTGTATGAAGAGTCCTTAGCATTGAGCCTGGCACAGAATAAATTCCTAATAAGTGTTAGCTAATACCTTTATTTATTGTTGCCCTTGCTGATGGTGCTGGTATCCATGGTGTTTATAGAGTCGGGGCGGAAGCCTCGACTGACCAACTGATCTAAAAGCTGGGAATCTTGTTTTCTTTACAACTCTTAAGACTATCTGATCTGATTGTTCTTATTTATCATCTCTTTCCTCCCATTAGATTTATGTTCCACAGAGGAGGGAGCCCAGGACAGTGCTGGACACATACCAAATGTCCCCCTAAAAGTCTGTATATAAATTAATGAATGGAGAAGAGTTTGAGAGCAATGGGAAAGAGGAAGGAAATCACCTGTGTGAGCAAAGAGGGAGGGGACAGCTTATATTACCGATTTCTCATGTGAACTTCTGGGTCTGTTGGCAACCAGCGTTTGTTAAAAAAGCAGTGTCCCAGAGGAAGTCTGCTTAAGAAATCATGAATAATCTGATAGAGCAGGGGCAGTTCAGTAAGCATCTTTCGCCCCATGGGGATGGGGGGCAAGTACGACTTGTGTCAACATGCTTGTCTTGATCTGAGTTCACGTCAACTCCCATCCCCCAACCTTTCATGACTGTCACAGTGCTGCCATCGAATCCATTTTCCAACATCCTAGTTACTCTCCAAAACTGGACTTGTGAGTTTCGGTTGATCAAATTCATTGCACATGCCTTCAAAGACGGTGTGTGCACAAAGACGCCAGCCATATGCTTCTGAGCGTCGAGTTACTGTATGTGACACAGTTACAGGAGTGACTGGCACACGGCAACACCTCCATAAATGTTCCCTGTTGTTGCTGTTGTTATTATTCTTAGCATTACCCACTTATTCAAAAAGGATTTATCGAGTTCCTCTTCTGTGCTTGCGGATGCTAATAGTAAACTAAACAGACCAGATCTCTGACCTCGTGAAGCTTATGATGCAGTGCGGAGGTTCACAAAGGAAATTGCAGTGTGTCACGCGGAACAGTGAATGCTTGTGCTCCCTAGGTGGGTGGCGGCAGACTACACTCTTGCTGAGGGCCGGCCCCCATCTGCCTTGTTTTAACGCCATCGCTCCAGTATCTTGTGAAGAGGCATGGTAGGCATTCGGTTCTGGTTGGATGAATCAGTTAAGGAGTGAGCGAATTTCTGAAAGGGGGCCTCGTCTAATGTGGGCACTGCAGGTTCTAGATTTAGGCTGGGTGCGCCGATGCGAGGCAAGCTCTGCCGTTTGCCCACTCTGTTCATTGGCAAAGTCTGGCTTAGAGTGTATGTGGGTGGACGCGGGGAGGAGAACGAGGCTGTGAGAGCGGGCGCATGCAGAAGTGAAATCTGTGTGGAGCTGAGGTTGCACGGGAGGCAAAGTCTTTGGTTGTGTGTTTTTTTTTTGCGGTTAATCTTAATATGTGTGTGAGCCCACGTGGAGGGTTCTGACTGAGGTAAACCTGAGCTTGAGTCAGTGTGTGAGGGGTTAGCTTCGGGTTTGTCGTAGGCCGGGGTATTGGAAGTATTTTACAAGGCACAGTCTAGGGATGTGTGCGTGTCCGTGACCTGTAAAGTAATTGTGAGGTCAATTATGGGCGGGTAAAAAGCACAAGCTAGGGTGCTAAATATGAGGTAAGAATAGTTTAAGTGTAGGTTTGTCTGTAAGTCAATTGCAGGCTTTTGTGATTGTCGGCAAAGTAAGAGGGTCTCACTCTCAACCAATTCAGGAGGTCTTTCTTTGAGGGTGCAGGTTTGTGAGGCAGATTCGAGAACCGGGGACAGCTGTGAGACAGTTCTAAGATGGGAATGAGACCAATCTGGGATTATGGGTAAGCAAAGTCTAGGATTGTGAGTCTGGCAAACCTGAGTTTGTGTGTATGTGTGTTGTTGTAAATCAGCATTTGGCTTTCAGATGAACACACTCGAGCCAATTAGGTTTGTGCGCACGAGTGGGGCAGACAGATGTGTCTTCGTGAAGCAAACTCGGAAGTCAGTGTGGGGAAAACAGGGTTTGAGCGCATGTGTGAGTGAGGCAAGTTCTTGAGTGTGAATCTGAGCGTTGTTGGGCCCGCGGGAAGTGTGCACGCGTGTGTGTGCGTGTGCGCGCGCGCCAAGTTGGGATTTCTACTTTCGAAGGGCTACCGGGCCGCGCGACCCTGCGGGGCCACGTTAGGGTCGGGTGCGCGCCGAGGGGCGGCGGGCGGGCGGCAGGTCCCGCGGCGGAGCGCGCCCGCTGCCCCGGCCCCTGCGCCGCGCGCTCGCTGGCTGGCTGGGGACTGGCAGGAACCCGAGCTGCACTGCCGCCTCTGGCGCGAACGCTCAGGCGCCTCCTCCCGCCCCAGTCACTGCGGCTCGGCGCACGCTGCCGGCGGCTGCCCTTTCCGCCTCTGGGGGAGCGAACCTGCGGGCCGCTGTGCGCCGGCACCATGGCCTCGGGCCGGAGGGGCTGGGACAGCTCCCACGAGGACGATCTGCCCGTGTACCTGGCCAGGCCGGGCACCACGGACCAGGTCCCGCGGCAGAAGTACGGCGGCATGTTCTGCAACGTGGAGGGCGCCTTCGAGAGCAAGACGCTGGATTTCGATGCCCTGAGCGTGGGGCAGCGGGGCGCGAAGACTCCCCGGAGCGGCCAGGGCAGCGGCCGCGGCTCGGGGAGCCGGCCGGGGGTCGAGGGGGACAGCCCGCGCCGGGGCCAAGGCCGGGAGGAGGGCAGGGAGCCCGCGCCCGCCTCGCCCGCCTCGCCCGCGCCCGCCGGGGTGGAGATCCGGAGCGCCACGGGCAAGGAGGTTTTGCAGAACCTCGGCCCCAAGGACAAGGTAAGGGGGCCCGGGGCTCTTCTCCTCCTGCTCTCGTTCCCTTGGCGGCCCGGGGCGCCGCGACCCGGGCACAACTTTCTCCCGCTCCCTTCGCTCGGGGACGGGGGACAGGGAGGAGGAAAAGGGCATCCTCTGCCGAGCGTACCGCGACCTCTCAGCCCGGACCGGGATTCGCGCGGGTCCCCGTGGCAGCATCCTGGTGCGCGCGGGACCGGGGTGCGCGGGTCCCCCCCCGCCTCCCTGCCGCACCCCCGGGCCAGCGGGTCTGGGTGGGTGTGTCAGCGCCGCCAGCCGCGGACGCTTAGTGATTTCTAGCCCTTCTCTGCGTCTGAGTAACCACCAGCACAATTGTCTGGGCCCCACTCTGGCCCTAGATTAAATCTCAACCCGGGTCACCAGGGCAGAGGGCAAACTGGCGCTGGGAAAATGGGGTCATCTCCATAGTCCCCGGATGAACGTACAGGATGGGCGGTCTCCCCTCTCACTCTTCAAACATCAGCTCTGTCCCTGAAACTTTTGGGTGTGGAGCCACTAGACTAAACACCCTAATCTGAGTGCCTCTCTTCTGTCCTAGATCGACATTTCACATCTGTGTTTGTGAAGTGTACGTTTGTGCACGTAGTTTATTGCAAGACTGGGTACCACGGGGATCCAGCCGTCTCTGGAAGAATATCACTTATTTTTGAAAACAGGCCGGAGTATTAAGGGTGCACTTTAAACTAGCACAAGCTGCAAATTCTCTGCTGCTCCTACATGTGCCAAAGCCAATTTCTTCTGTATGTGTATTTTTGAGAAACTCATGCACTGAACTGACTGGAGGCATGGCATTGAAATCCAACTTGCTCTCATCTATTTGTTTATTTCATCGAAAATCAGAACCACAGTTCAGAAAATTCAGGGTCTGGGCAGGGCCGGAGTATTCAAAGTTCAAACTGATGCTGTTGAGTTGGGGAACAATAGTAATCAGATACGTCACTCTTGTGTAGATAATGGCTGCAAAATCCATCCACATATATTATTCTGTGTAAATACTGATACGAATAATAACCCAAAATGGAAATGTCTGCCCCAGAGCAATTACAGTTAATGCTTACCGGAGTTAGCTGTTTTTCCCATTCAAATGCAGCGAGCCAAAGGAAAGCCTATCTCTGCACTGCTTGATTTTTGAAAGTTTGAAAAAACAAGGCTTTAATTACAGATACCGTTAGGGGAAGAAAGCACTGAACTTCGTCCTGTGTAAGGGTGCCATTGGGAAACAATGTCCATGTCCCTTGCAATCACTCATTTAGTTTGTGATTTTCATATCGTCCTTAGAGTATGGGATTCCTCTAGGCCCTGCTTGTATAACACTTTTAGGAAAAACTTCTGATATTTTTGGAACAGCTGTGGCTGATTTGTAGACTAAGAACGGTGTTACAGGAAGATTATTGCCTCTCTTTAGGTCTGAGCTGATGGGGATTGAAATGTTCCCTTCCTGACTCTCAGGGGTGGGAGAAGTGATGGAAAAGGTCGGTAACAATTGCTGTGAGTCAGTGCTGTTCCCTTTGCTGGAACACCCCTGATGTAAGCCAGATAATATGCCTGGTTTGCAAGATTTAAGAATGGTAACTAGAGAAAGGGAAAATGTTCCTCCTGTAAACCCAGAAATTCTAGCGTTTTCCTTCCTTTTGCAAACCCTATACTTTTGGCTCCTAATTGAAAAATAATAATACAACTTAAGCATCAGCAGGATTTCTTGTGCTACGTGGTTATTTCTGAGTTCAGGCTTGCTGTCAGCTTCATGCAGGCCATGTTATTATCTCTAATTTGGTTGAATCACACGGCTAAAAGGATCTGCAGACCTTATCTACTTCTGTACTTGATAGCTATTTCCTTGAGGATAGGGATCGTGCGTTTGGATTTAGCACTGTGGCTGAAATGCCTGGCACATTGGAGGCGCTCCATAAATGTTTGGTACATTAAACCTCCTTAATTAGGCCATATTTTTTGGTACATAGATGCACAATGACCATCTGGCCTCTGCTTATTTTATATATATATATGTTTTAATTTTTTAATTTCTTAAAGTAAACCCTAGGCCCATCGTGGGGCTTGAACTGACGACCCCTGAGATCGAGGGTCGCATGCTCTATTGACCTAGCCAGCCTTTTGGCCTCTATTTAAATACCACGTTTTCAGGGAGTGCTCCACCTCATGAAGCAACTTTGGAAAACTTCACTTTAAAAAAATTAAATTAAGCCCAATTCTGCCTCCTTGTAGTTTCTATAAGCTATTCTTAGTTCTGACCTTATAAAATACAAGAATAAAGTTTTTTTTTAAATTCTGGGATATTTTAATGACTTGAAGCATGTGGGTTTGTTTAGCTGTCAGAAAAGGCTGGGTACTGCCACAGTAACAAGCAGTCCCCACATCTCAGTGGCTGAATCAAACAACAGTTTATTTCTTGCTCCTGCTACGTCCAACAGGGGTCAGCAGGACAGCTCTGTTAATTATTTCCCCGCAGGGACCTAGACGGATAGCCTGAGGGAAGTTTCATCTTGACACACCCGTGTTGGTGAGAACCTGTAGTGAGCTGCTCACAGACTCTTGAACTCCCATGCTGAAGTTACAAAAATGACTTAGGTTCACATTTCCCAAGCCCGAGCAACTCATTAATCTGTGTCCAACTTCAAAAGAATGGGGAGGGTGCAATCTTACCGTGATCCTGTAAGACAGAGGTTAGAAATATTTGGAATATAGCTTTAATATCCCTCCTCGATTTGGGGCGGGACTACTGGGATGAGACCTGGCTCCACCGACCCAAATTATGTGACTGTAAGCATATAGCTCGGCCCTTGTGCCCTAGCTTTCTCACCTGCTAGGGTGGATAACAGTGACTACTTTGCATATAATAAGTACTCAATACATATTAATTACTCTTACTCTTTGATTTTTACTGCCTTTTATATGTTTGAGGGCAATTATCACATTCTCCTTAAAATTCTCTTTTTTAGCCTTACCATTGTTCCTAGCTTCTTTAGCTTTCCTATATGTAAGCCTTTCACCCTTCTGATTTCCTTTTCAGATTATACTATATTTTATAAATATTCTTTCAAAAATACAGTGCCCAGAACTGAACACAGTGCTCCAGATGGGATATGACCATGGCAAAATGTATTAGGCTAGTTCATTTCCTTGATTTATAGACAACATATGCTTCTGTAGTAGGAGGTTACACCTAATAATTCAGTATCCATGTCTTGCTATTGTCTCCATAGTACATTCTCTGTCATTCAAGTGTTCAGAAAATTTTTCACATCAGCTGCTATTAAGCCAGGATGTCTCCATTTCTATACTGGTACAACTGAACTTAAAACCAACCAACCGACAAACAAACAAAAAATCTTTAACTATGGGATTTTATTTTTATTCCTTCTATAATATTTATCACCATCTTAGCTCATCTTTCTGTCACGGTAATTTTGAACCTTAATTCTATGACATAGCATCCCTCTCCCCAGCTCTGGACCATCTGCAGATTCGATAAGTACTCTTTTTGAGCACTTTCTGTGTACCTGATATCTCGCTCTCTATCTAGATATAGATATATTGTTGAACATGATTTTACAGATAGGGAAATTGAAATTCATAGACTCTAAGTGTTTAGCCCCAAATCACATTGATAATAAGTGGGGAGCCAGAATTCAAACTGATTTTTCTGAGTCCAGAGTCCATGTTTCTGAGTTCTGAGTCCTTCTTTCCAGACAGAGAGGCTGCTTTATTTTAATTCAATGAGCCTGACCATTGTGTCTGCTGCTGATATGTTACTATCATGCAGGGCAAGGACAGAGCTTTCTGCCACACCTCTAGAACCTTCCTCCATCTTGTCGCCAACCCATTATTCAGGACACTGGGAGAACGGTTGCTCAGCCTATGGAAAGAGTTGCTGCAAGATCCTTATTTTTCCAAGTTGAATGCAAAGTTATTAAGAGAGATTTTAAAAACATGTCTCAATAAACACACAATATGCTTTGTCTGTAGCGTACCTACTTCTTAACTCCCACCTTAAGGAAATGAATTTAGTTAATAAATGAATAAATTACGAAGAAATTTCACAACAAAAGTGTATAGCTGAATAAGAGTAAAAAAAAAAAAGTCTGAGTTACACTTTGAGTGCCAAGTGCCAAGTTTGAAGTATGACTTGGGTGTTTATATTGTGGTTCTGGACCTACCTAAACACCTTGTTAAATTATGCAGCTAGATTTTTCTTATGATAGACACTTAATACTGCCCCAATCGTCCATGGTTGGCTCATACAAGTTTTTGTTTATAACTTTTGACAGTAAGTGCATAAAAAGGCAATTTTAAATGAATAGGAAATATTTTTCACCATTTCTCAAGATGGTTTCCAGAGTTTTTCCTGCAGTGAAGAAATTACTAACGGGAGGAGAATTATGATATATGGTCTGCCAAGAGCAAATGATACTGTGAAGACTCTGTGAAGACATCCAGTGGCAACAAAGTAATGACATTATGATTACATGGGTCTATTGATAACTCCCTTTCAGGAGCCATGGGTCATTTCCCACGTGGGCCACTTTTGTGCAAGATGTTTCCTTTGTGAAGTCAGTAAGGGTTCTGGGTGTAGGGGGGAGAGCACTTGAAACATGTGAGCTGTGGTGCTTACCTTTTTATCATTTGTCGTGTGCTTTTTTGGTCCTGGGTGAAAAGTTTTCAAAATGATCCAGAGAAAGTGAAGTTCTCCTCCTTATCCTGCATAAGGGAAGACAGCTGGAAATAGAATTCTAGGTTTATAAAGGCCTCTCCAAATCATCAGAATGCCTGGAGTGCATGTGAATTTTACAAAGATGCCCTGAGGAAGGAAAGTTTGCCCTTAGGCTGGGAAAAAATGTTCTTGCTTACCTGGCCCCCAGGCCACACTCAAATCTGGGACTAAATTTACTTACCCAAACTTGGAAGTGTTTGAACCTTTCAGAACTTTGGTTTAGTTTGACAGTAGGCATTTGAGGAACATAAAAAATGTGCCTTCCAAGTAATGCTGCAATTGGCAGTGTTCCCTCAAAGTAATGGTCCATGGAGATAGGATTTTGCTGACGGCTCTTGTAAGTAATGTTTAAAATGGCCAGGGGACTGTCCGGGAGGCTTTTCTGTCAGTGATTTCTATAGCTGATTAATTTCCTCTGGGCGTTATTCCTACAGATAATGTTCCTGTGAGTCAGGGGATAAAGCTTACTAGGAATAGGTAGTCTGGTTGTAGGGAATGCAGGCTGTGACTGGCAGCGCAGCCCTCCATTTTTGAGAAGAGGCAGAAGTCCATTTAGGCATGTAAGCCTAAGTTTAAAAACTTAAACTTCTAGGAAAATATAATGTTAAAACTTACCTGTACTCTTGACTTGGACTTACATGGCATTCAAAAAACCGTTCTACTCCATCAGAAAATAATGAGATGAGGCAAACAAACAATAAACAAAGCAGCAAACAAACAATAAACAAAGCAACGGGCTCAAATTGGCAGGCTCAGTTTAGAGACCCAGTCTTTCACCAGCTGTACAACTTGGGCAAGTTATCTCCCTTCTCTCTCAGCCTTGGTTTCCTCCTTTCTAAAGTGAAGGGGGGTGGACCAGATGGTCACCAGAGCCACAGTCTTTAAGCTTTTTTGATTGTGCACCTCTATGCAAAAGCTTATTGAGCATGGTCTCTCTCTACGTATATGTACACACATGTGCATTTATATAAATTACGTGCACAACTTATGTACAGTTGACCCTTGAAAAACCCAGGGGTTAGGGTGCCAACTCCCATGCAGTCAAAAAACCATGTATATCTTTTGACTCCCCAGAACCTTAACTACTCATAGCCTGCTGTTGACCGGAAGACTTACTGATAACATAAACAGTCGTTCAACACATATTTTATATGTTATATGTTTTATGTACTTCATTCTTACGATAAAGTAAGCTGGAGAAAAGAAAATGTTATTAAGAAAATTGCAAGGAAGAGAAAATATATGTAGAGTACTGCACTGTATTTATTGAAAAAAAAAATCCACATGTAAATGGACCAGTGCAGTTCAAACCTGTGTTGTTCAGTGGTCAACTGTATTAATATCTTATGACCATTCTACAATACAGACACAAGTACAAAGTAAAATAGTATATATACAAATATAGATCCTTGTACCTTAGTGGCTTATCTTACCCACCCATTTGGGTCTAAGTGTGTGTAAGTCTCTAATCTTTATCTCAAAGCCGTTAAGAGTCAGTGGTTCTAATACTACAGTCATAAATGAATTCATTGTCCGTTTGAGTTCTTCAGCGATATATGCTCTTTTTTAAAAAAATAATTTATTTGAGAGGGATGGGTGGGGGGGGGAAGAGGGGCAGAGAGAGAGGGAGAAGACGGACAGAGGGAGAGGGAGAGAGAGAATCCCAAGTAGACTTCCTGCTGAGTGCAGAGCCTGACGCAGGGCTCGATCTCACAACCCCAAGATCGTGACCTGAGCCAAAATCAATGGTCAGACATTTAACCAAATGAGCCACCCAGGTGGCCTGGTATATGCTCTTTTATGGACCAGTTTCTAAGAGAAAATTCAAAACTGTTGGAGGCTTGCTGTAAGGCTACAGACCAAGTGCTGGGTAGTGCTCAGTATACTCTCTTTATATATGTGGGGTTGGGCCAGTGTGTGGATAGGTTAGCAAGGTCACCATAAATACGATGAGTCCCCAGATCTCCATTTAACCCCTATTTTTTTCTCTACTTGTTTATTCAGAAAGCACTTATTAAGCACTAGCTATGTAGGTGCACGATGAAAAACTAATTTTGAAGAAACGAACAGATAAACAATAGGAAAACTTAAACTGCATTTCCCTGGAGTCTCCCATAGAAAATTGCCATTAATACAGTGGTGTATTTTTCACATCTCTGTGGGTATGACACATGTGTTTTTCATTCCAAAATGAAAATAGGAATATACAGTATTACCTGTTTTAAAACTATTTTTTACCACTTTAATACATTTTCAGCAACTTTATTTCTGAAAGCGGTTTTAGGTTCAGAGCAAAAATGAGTGGAAAGTATGGAGATTTCCTTTATTTCCCCCACCCCCACACCTCCGAAGCTTCCTCTCTTATCTACATCTTCCACCAGAGTAGCACACTGGTTACACTTGAGGAACCCTCACGGACCTATCTTTATCACCCAGAGGTCATAGTTTACCTTAGGGCTCACTCTTGGTGTTGTTCATTCTGTGGATTTTGACAAATGCCTAAGGTCATATATCCACCATTATGGTATCAGACACAGGATTTTCATTGTCCTGAAAGTCCTTTGCACTCCACCTATTCATTCCTCCCTTCCTTCTACCCCTGGCAACTACAGTCTTTCTCTCTCTTTTTTTTTTTTTTTTAAAGATTTTATTTATTTATTTGAGACAGAGAGAATGAGAGGGAGGAGGGTCAGAGGGAGAAGCAGACTCCCCGCTGAGCAGGGAGCCCGATGCGGGACTCAATCCAGGGACTCCGGGATCATGACCTGAGCCGAAGGCAGTCGCTTAACCAACCGAACCACCCAGGCGCCCCTACAGTCTTTCTCTTGTCCCCAGAGTTTTGCCTTTTTCAGAATGTCATATATTTGGAATCATGGAGTATGCAGCTTTTTCAGATTGGCTTCTTTCACTTAGTAACATGCTTTTAATGTCCCTCCATGTCTTTTCATGGCTGGATAACTCATTTTTTTGGAGCGCTGAATAGTATTCCATTTTCTGGATGTACAGTTTATTTATCCATTCACCTACTGGAGTATATTCTGGTTGCTTCTGAGTTTTGGCAATTGTGACTAAAGCTTCTATAAACATTTGTGTGCAGCTTTTTATGTGGACATAAATTTTCAATTCGCTTGTGTAAATACCAAGGAGTGCAGTTGCTGGATAGTATGGTAAGAGTGTATTTTGTTTTGTAAGGAATCTCTAAACTGTCTTCCAAAGAGGCTATCCCATTTTGTATTCATTCCTACCAGCTTTGAATGAGAGTTTCTGTTGCTCCACATCCTTGTCAGCATTTGGTGTTGTCACTGTTTTGGATTTTGGCCATTGTAGTAGGTGTGTAGTGGTTTCTCATTGATGCTTCAATGTGCAATTATTTGAGGACATATGGTGTGGAGCATCTTTTCATATACTTGCCATCTGTGTATCTTCTTTGGTGAGGTGTCTGTTCAGGTCTTTGGCCCATTTTTTAATAGGGTTATTCATTTTCTTATTGTTGAGTTTTAAGAGTTCTTTGTATATATTTTGGATAACAGTCCTATATCAGGTGTGTCTCTTGCAAATATTTTCTCCCAGTCTATGGCTTGTCTTCTCATTCTATTGACATTGATTTTTGTAGAACAGAGGTTTTTAATTTTAATGAAGTCCAGTTTATCCATTCTTTCTTTCATGGGTTATGCCTTTGGTGTTGTAAGTCATTGCCATACCCAAGGTCATTTGGGTTTTCTTCTATCTTATCTTCTGGGAGTTTTATAGTTTTGCATTTTATATTTTGATCTGTGATCCATTTTGAGTTAATTTTTATGAAGGGTTTAAAGTCTGTGTCTACATTCATTTTATCGCATGTGGATGTTCAATTGTTCCAGCACTATTTGTTGAAAAAGACTATCTTTGCTCCATTTTACTGCTTTTGCTCCTTTGTCAAAGATCAGTTGACTGTATTTATATGGATCTATTTCTAGGCTCTCTATTCTGATCCATTAATCTGCGTATGTATTCTTTTGCCAGTACCACATTGTCTTACTCTTTATTTTATTATTTTTTAAGTGGGCTCCATGTCCAATGTGGGGCTCAAACTCACAACCCCAAGATCAAGAGTCGCTTTTTTTTTTTTTTTTAAAGATTTTTATTTATTTGACAGAGAGAGACACAGCGAGAGAGGGAACACAAGCAGGGGGAGTGGGAGAGGGAGAAGTAGTCTTCCTGCCGAGCAGAGAGCCTGGTGCGGGGCTCGATCCCAGGATCCTGGGACCATGACCTGAGCCGAAGGCAGACTCTTAACGACTGAGCCACCCAGGTGCCCCGCATGCTCTTCTCTTTAAAAAAACTATTTTATTATTTATTTATTTATTTATTTATTTATTTATTTATTTATTTATTTATATATAGAGAGAGCACAGGAGTAGGGGGTGGGCAGAGGGAGAGGGAGAGAGAATCTCAAGCCTATTCTGTGCTGAACGTGGAACCGGACGTGGGTCTTGCTCTCACCACCCTGAGATCATGATCTGAGCTGAAATCAAGAGTCAGATGCTTAATGGATTAAGCTACCCAGGTGCCTGAGTCACATGCTCTTCTGACTGAGCTGGCCAGGCAACCTAATACCACATTGTTTTGATTAGTGTAGCTTCATTGTAAGTCTTAAGGTGTCAGTTCTTTCGAGTTTCTCATCATTAAGTATGATGTTAGCTGCGGGTCTCTTTTTTTTTAAGATTTGTTTATTTATTTGAGAGAGAGAGCATGGAGCCCTACGTGGGGCTTGATTCCATGACCCTGAGATCACGACCTGAGTGAAACCAAGAGTCTGAGGCTTAACCGACTGTGCCACCCAGGTGCCTCTAGCTGTAGGTTTTTAATTGATGTTGAGGACGTCCTCATCTGTTACTAGTTTGCTGAGAATTTTTGTCATGCATGGGTGCCAAATTTTGTCAAATGCTTCTTTTGCATCTATTGATTTTGCTCATGTTATTTTTCTTTAGCTTCTTGATGTGATAGATTACATTAATTTTCCAGTATTGAACCAGCCTCGCATACCTTGGATAAATCCCACTTGGTCATGGTGTATAATTCTTTGTATACATTATTGAATTTGATTTGCTAATATTTTGTTAAGAAATTTTACATCTGTGCTCATGAGAGATATTGGTGTCTCATTTTCTTTTCTTGTAATGTCTATCTGGTTTTGGTATTAGAGTAATGGTGTCCTCCTGGAATGAGTTAAGTATTCCCCTTGCTTCTGTCTTCTGGAAGAGATTGTAGAGAGTTGGCTTAATTTCGTCTTCAAAGGTTTGGTAGAGTTCACTAGTGAACCCATCTGGGCCTAGTTCTGTTTAGGAAGGTTATAAATTATTGATTCAATTTCTTTAATAGATAAGAACCTATTCAGATTGTCTATTTCTTCTTGTGTGAGTTTTACTAGACTGTGTCTTTTTCAAGGAAATAGTCCATTTTGTCTAGATTATCAAATTTGTGGGCATAGAGTTTTTCATAATATTCTTTGTTATCCTTTTAATCTCAATGGGATCTGTAGTGATGGCCCCACTTTCATTTCTTGTACAGTTTGGGTCTTTTTTTCTTAGTTATCCTGGTTAGATGCTTATCAGTTTTATTGATCTTTTCAAAGAAACAGTTTTTGGTTTAATTTCCTTTATTGATTTCTTGTTTTCAGTTTCATTGATTTATGTTCTAATTTTTATTCTTTCTCTTCTTCTGCTAACTTTGGATCTAATTTGTCTTCTTTTTCTAGTTTCCTAAGATGGAAGCTTAGATTATTGATTTTAAGTGTTGTTTTCTTTTTTAATATATTCATTCAATGTTATAAATTTTCTTCTAATCACTGCTTTAATTGCATCCCTCAAATTTTGTTATGCTGTATTTCACTTTTATTTAGCTCAAAATATTTCAACATTTCTTTTGAGATTTCTTTAATGACCCATGTGTTGTTTGAAAGATGTTGTTTAATGAAGTATTTTGTGATTTTCCTGTGACCTTTTTGTTACTGATTTATGGTTTAATTCTATTGTGGTGTGAGAGCAGACATTATATGATTTCTCTTCTTTTAAATTTGTTAAGGTGTGTTTTATAGCTCAGAATGTGGTCTATCCTAGTGACTGTTCTATGTGAGCCTGATAAGAAGCTTCATCTTCTGTTGTTAGATGAAGTAGTCTGTGGATATCAGTTATATCTAGCTGATTGATAGTACTATTGAGTTCAACTATGACCTCATTGATTTTTCCGTCTGCTCGATCTGTCCCATTTTCCATAGAGGGGTGTTAAAGTCTCCAAGTATATTAGTAGATTCATCTGTTTCTTCTTGCAGTTCTGTTAGGTCTTCCTCAAATACTTTGATACTCTTTTTATAGGCATATATATGTTAAGAATTATTATGTCTTCTTGGAGAACTCACCCCTTTATAATTATACCTGATAATTTTCCTACTTTGAAGTCTGCTCTGCCTGAAATTAATATAGCTATTCCTGCTTTCTTTTGATTAGTGTTAGCATAGTATGTTTTTCTCTACCCATTTACTTTTGCTTCGTGTGTATTCTTGTATTTTATTTATCTATTTATTTATTTAAGATTTTATTTATTTATTTGAGAAAAAGAGCATGGGTGGTGGGGAGGGGCAGAGGGAGAAGGAGAAGCAGACTCCCCGTTGAGCAGGGAGCCCTACACAGGACTCAATCCCAGGACCCTGAGATCATGACCTAAGCTATAACCAAGAGTCTGACCCTTAAATGACTAAACCACCCAGGCGCCTCATGGGGTTGTGTTTTTGATTCATTCTGACAATCTCTGTCTTCTAATTTGTGCATTTAGACTGTTGACATTCAAAGTGATTATTTATATAGTTGGACTCCTATTTACTATATTTGCTTGTGTTTTCTACTTGTTCCTTTCCCTTGTTCTTATTTTGTCTTCCATTCTTTTTCTGCCTGTTGTAGTTTTAAATGAGCATATGACTGCGTAATATTCCATTGTATATATATACCACATCTTCTTTATCCATTCATCTGTCGATGGACATCTTGGCTATGGTGAGCGCTGTGAATTGTGCAAGACTGTTGAATCACAGATCTGTACCTCTGAAACAAATAATACATTATATGTTAAAAAAAAAAAGAAGAAGAAGAAGATAGCAGGAGGGGAAGAGTGAAGGGGGGGAAATCGGAGGGGGAGATGAACCATGAGAGACGATGGACTCTGAAAAACAAACTGAGGGTTCTAGAGGGCAGCCGGATGGGAGGATGGGTTAGCCTGGTGATGGGTATTAAAGAGGGCACATTCTGCATGGAGCACTGGGTGTTATATGCAAATAATGAATCATGGAACACTACATCAAAAACTGATGTGTAATGTATGGTGATTAACATAACATAATAAAAAAAATGAGCATATGATTCTATTTTTTCTCCTTTCTTAGCATATCAGTTATACTTTTTTACTTTTCCTAGTGGTTGTCCTAGAGTTTACAATATGCATTTATGACTAATCCTAGTGCAAGTACTGTATAATAACAAAATATTCCCAATTCTTCCCTGCCCCGTCCCTTGTATTATTGCTGTTATTCATTTCATTTATACATAAACATATATAAACATATATAATTTAATGCATTGTTGCTATTATTATTATTTTTTAAAGGTTTTATTTATTTATTTGACAGAGAGAGACACAGCGAGAGAGGGAACACAAGCAGAGGGAGTGCGAGAGGGAGGAGCAGGCTTCCCGCGGAGCAGGGAGCCCGATGCGGGGCTCGATCCCAGGACCCTGGGATCATGACCTGAGCCGAAGGCAGACGCTTAACGACTGAGCCACCCAGGCGCCCGCTATTATTATTTTGAACAAACTGTTACATGTTAGATCAATTAAGAATAAGAAAAATTTAAGTTTTTATATTATATTCACTTATCCCTTCTCCAGTGCTTTTTCTTTTTTTTTATGTAGAGTCAAGTTTCTGACCCGTATCATTTTTCTTCTCTCTGAAGAACTTCTTTTAACATTTCTTGCAAGGCAGGTGTACTGCCAACAAATTCCCTCAAGTTTTATTTGTGTGAGAAAGTCTTTATTTCTCCTTCCCCTTTTTAAAGCTATAGTTGACATACGATGTTACATCAGTTTCAAGGGTACAACAAAGTGATTCCATAAGACTGTATGTTATGCTGTGCTCACCAGAAGTGTAGCTCCCATCTGTCACTATACAGCACTATCACAGTACCACTGACTATATTCCCTATGCTGTACCTTTCATCCCCGTGATTTATTCATTCCATAACTAGAAGCCTGTATCTCCCACATCCCCTCACCCATTTTGCCCCTTCTCTGACCGTCTTCCCTGCTGGCAACCATGTTTTTTTCTCTGTATTTATGGGTCTCTTTCTGCTTTCTGTTGGTTTGTTTCTTTGTTCATTTGTTTCTTAGATTCCACATGTAAGTGAAATCATACGACATTTGTTTTTCTCTGTCTGACTTATTTCACTTAGCATTATACCCTCTAGGGCCATCCGTGTCATTGCAAATGGCAAGATCTCATTCTTTTTTATGGCTGAATAATATTCTGTAGATATATCACATCTTCCTTATTCATTCATCTATGGATGGACACGGGTTGCTTCTGTATCTTGGCTATTATAAATAATGCTGCAGTAAACATAGGGGTGCATGTATCTTTTCAAATTAGTGTTTTTGTTTTCTTTGGGTAAATATGCAGTAGTGGAATTATTGGATCATCTGGTATATCTATTTTTAATTTTTTGAGGAACCTCCATGTTGTCTTCCAGTATGTTTTCCAGCCAGCGTTAGTCGCTGCACCAGTTTACATTCCCACCAACAGTGTATGAAGATTCCTTTTTCTCCCTACCCTCACCAATGCTTATTCTTTCTTTTTAATTCTAGCCGTCCTGACAGGTGTAAGTGATGTCTCACCGTGGTTTTGATTTGCCTTTCCTTGATGATTAGCGATATTGAGCGTCTTTTCATGTATTCTCTTTCACTTGTGAAGGATATTTTTCAAGGTCAGAATTGTAGGTTGTTTTATTTTTTTCTCTCAACACTTTAAATATTTCAGTCTATTCTCCTCTTGCTTGTATGGTTTCTGAGAAGAAATCAGAGTAACTTTTATCTATTTTGTCTTTATCTCTGATTATCTGAAATATGAATAGGATAAGTGTAGGTGTAGTTTTTTTGGGGGGCGTTCTTGATGTTCCTTGAGCTTCTGTGATATGGTGTCTGGCATTAATTTAGGGGAAATTCTCAGTCATTATTTCTTTAAATATTGCTTCTGTTTTCTTTTCTCCTTCTGGGATTCCTATTACATATTTGTTACACTTTTTGGAGTTGTTTTGCAATTCTTTGGTATTGTGTTCCATTTTTTTCTGTCTTTTTTTTTGCTCAGTTTTGGAAGTTTCTATTGTTATATCTTCCAATTCAGAGATTCCTTTTTCAGCTGTGTCTAGTCTACTAATGAGCCCATCAAAAGTATTTTTCATTTCTATTACAATGTTTTTGATTTATAGTATTTTTTTGATTCTTTGTTAGAATTCCCATCTCTCTGCTTGTATTATCTATCTATTCTTGAGCCTCACCTCCTTTTTCCATTGAAACAAATTAATCAGTTTTTTTTCTAAACCCCTCATCTGAAAGTTCCAACATTCCTGCCATATCTGACTCTGGTTTTAATGTTTGTTTAGTCTCTTGAAACTGTGTTTTTTGCCTTTTAGTATCCCTTGTCATATTTTCTTGAAAGGTGGATACAATGAAATGGGTAATAAGAACTCCAATAAACAGACCTTTACTAATGTAGTAGTAAAGTGTGGATCAGAGGGGAAGCACTCTACAGGCCTGTGGTTAGATCTCAGTCTTTTGGCAAGCCTGTGCCCTTGGACTGTGGGCTTCATCATGCTTCTCCTTCTTCTTCTGCTACCGCTTAGATGGGAAAAGATGACTGGACAGGGATGGAGATGTGTATTTCCCTTCCCCTATGTTGAAGGCTTGATGGAGCTGGAGTTAGGTGTTTTCCTTCTCTGTACGGAAGGCCAGAGGTGTGGTGTTGAGTATTTCCCCTTTTCCCTCACATAGCTTAGGCTCTGATAGCAAATTAGGCTCTGGTAAAATAGTTTTTCCCGGAGTCAGGCCTTGTTAAGCAGAATGGAATGTTCTGATGTGTTTCAAAAATGGTTCCTTCACCCCTCCCCATTCCAGAAGCAGGAGGGGATCTTTTTCTGATAGTCACTTTGAGGACCTCAGAGAGCTCTTGGAGGTAACCGTCACAAAACTGGGAGGGCCTCCCCTGACTGGGTTCCCCTGGAGTTTTGAACTCTCAGGGTTGTCCACACTGAGCCTCCATCCATTCCTCCATCACAGTTCAGGTTTTCCTACCCTGGCACTGGCTCCTGTGGAATTGTTTGCGTGAGGGCTAATGCTCACGTGAGTTGTGACTCTCTCTCTCTGCCTCTCTGTCTCTCCAGTTCTGAGGGCAGCAGTTTTCCGTGTGACTTCACCTTTCTGCTGAGTCTAAGGGGAGTTGTTGATTTGTCAGTTTGCTCAGCTTTTTATTTGTTCTTAGAGTGGAGTGGCAACTTCTTAGGTCCTTACATGCTGACCTGGAAACACTAAACTTATTTTTTTTAACTTAAGTTATTATGGCATCTTTACAGAGCATCAAAGATTTTCCAAAATATAATTTACAATGGCTGTGTAGTACTCTGTTGTGATAGATCACATATTTAGTTACTAATTACTTTTTAAAAAAATTTTTTTAAGTAATTTCTACACCCAACATGGGTCTGGAACCCACAACCCCGAGATGAAGAGTCGCACACTCTACCGAATGAGCCAGCCAGGCACCCTGAATTACTAATTTCTTTTAATTGGACATTGATATTTAGCTTTCAATTTTGGTTTCACTTTTACTTCTCTCCTTTACTATTGTAAATAAGGAGGTGATAGACCTTCTTCTCACCAAATCTTTGTGTATATTAATTTCTTTATCATTTGTCAGTGGAAACTTCCTAGAAATGGTGGCATGTGGTGTGGTTGTTTTCATGCTGCAGGGATACTGAGCATGGGATGGTTGCTTGCCGTGTGGACTTCAAGGGCAGGACTCTGGGTAAACCAGGGTACACTTCTGTGTAAATCCTGTAAGAGGGAGGAGTGCAGCCTGGGCCACATTGCTCAACAGCAGATGAGATTAAGGGGCCACAAGAGCCAGGCAAGTGGGGACAAAGTAAAAGACATAGGAAGAAGATGTTTTTAAATCTTAGCTGGAGATAAAAATGTAGAAAAATTGTCTTCTTTCTTGGAATTTTACTTTTCCTTGGCTTTCGGGGCACAGATAAGAGGTTCATGGTGTGTTCTAACGAAAAGTATTGCTACCTCCAATCCTTACAATAATTCTACAAAATAGGTATTAATAAAACTTCTGGAAAAGAAACCGAATATCAGAGAGGTGCCTTGACTTCCTGCAATCCTACAACAGGAAATGGACAAAGTCCAGATTTTAGCCTATGGACTCTCTGATTGATATTTATATACCATTTGCTGTTTTTTTTTAATATGGTGGCAGCTAAACATTGGTACTGAATGGGGGGTCTAGTGCTAGAATTGGCTTGATTTAGAGGATTATCTAAAATAAAATGTCTACTAGGGAAACTTTCTGGAAAGTGAGTGGATGGGACTCACAGGATCAAAATAGGGAACCTGAATTTAGTCAAGTCCAAAAGGTGAACACAGTAGCTGAAGCAGAAGACATTAGAAGCCATGAGGCCTAGAGGGAGGCCAGGAGATGGAGCAAGGGAGGGAAGAAGTGGAGAGGCTTAGACAATTTTCGTGATATGCCCCAAGTGCCTAATGATAATTTTTTGTGGATGCTATGGCTTGCTGGTAGGTTGATCTGATTTAAAGGCACCTTTCCTATCTGCTAAGGACAGATTATATTCAAAGGATGGTGGCAGATAAGGCTCAAATCGAGGTCTACTGGAGGCCTGGGAGTCACACACCACTTTTCTAGATAGACTCCACTGATGGCAGAACTATTTGGTTTATTTCCAAGAAGCTATCCTATGTCCAAAGAAAAAAGATGCAGTGCTTATGTTGAGTTGGAAGTGAGTGAGGGACGGGCTGTTTTCTTCTTACTAATATCTTCACATTCTGTCACTTGGATAGAAATAAATAAAACCATTGAAATGAGCAGTTGTGGGATAAATGGATGCTAAGTGAGAAGGAATAAAGTACAATTGATGAATAATAATATCTCACAACTGGTAGGGAAGAAAAACCTTTCCAGAGATACAGTTTTCTTCTACACACCAAGCAAGGGTCAGGAAGCCAGCCAGTGGTACACTTAGGGAATGTTTTAGTGAGACTATAGAGTGGGGAGCAGGGAGTTTGAAATGGGTATAGGGGATTTGTAAGGAAGGCAGTATCTGGCAATGCATGCTGTCAGCTGAGAGTTTATAAATAAAGGATGAGATATCTCTCAATTGTCTACAACAGGAGTCTATAAAGGTCCGGATAATAAATATCTTAGGCTTTATGGGCTGTAAAGGTGTCCACCGCAACTACCAAAGTCTGTATAACAAAGCCATCCATAGACATTATGTGAATGAATGGGTGTGACTGTGTGCCAATAAAACTTTATTTACAGAAGTCAGGTGGTGGGCTGGATTTGCCCCAAGGGCAATTGTTTGCCAACTCCTGGTCTTGGATATAAGAGGGGCACAGGGGTGTGTGGGATGTGTTTGTGTATGTGCGCTTGTGTGTGAGTATGTGATTGTGTGTGCATTGGAGTGGCAGAGGGGGACCTAGCAACTTAGTTTTTCTTTTCTTCTCTTTTCTTTTTCTTTCTTTTTTTTTTTTTTTAGAGAGAGAGGAGGAGGAGGGGAAGAGGGAGAGGGAGAGAGAATCTCAAGCAGACTCTGCACTGAGTGCAGAGCCCATCGCCACCCATCTCACAACCCTCAGATGATGATCTGAGCAGAAATAAAGAGTCAGAGCCTTAACCTACTGAGTCACCCAGGAGCCTCCCAGCAACTTTTCAATATGAAAAGATTGAGAAACTTGAAGTAGATATGATAACTAGTCAAGACGATTTGAAAGGCTTGAAACACCTGTTCTCCTTTCAGGATGTCTGAGATTGAAGGAGGAAATTAAACATAAATACATATCTGACAATGAAGAGGAGAACACTGCAAGGTATTTTAGAGAATGCAAATTTATGAAGCGGAGGCAAGATTTTGTAAAGAACAAAGGCAGGGGAAAGGGGGAGGTTTCAGAGGATAACCTGGAAATGACAGCGAGAAAGAAACAAATACCGGAAGGTCCGAACGATTAGGAAGAAGGAGGTCAGGCTGAAAATAAAGCTTTGCGGCCGTGCTAGAAAAAGGAGAGGTGTGAAGGCAGCCAACAGCTTGGTGCTGCAAAGGGGAGAGGAAGCGGTGCAAAATAGGTTCTCTTGGAGTTGTTAACAGAACGTGACATTGTTAAGTGAACAGGGAGAACGCTAGGCTTGCTCACACGCAAAACATGTCAACAGATTAAAAATGGGAAGTTGTGAGAGCTGCAATAATGGCTTTATAAGTGTGTGCTCAGGAGTTTTCAGAGAAAGGGTGTACTTGGGAGGGTGTGTACTGCCTTCTGGAAGGTGTGCGCTTGCTGCTCAGGGAATGTGACTTGCAGTCAGGAATTCAACAGGGGCTGGCTCCCTTTGGGGTGGGCAGTGAGAGCTGGTGGCTCTCCATTTGAGTGTTCATTCATTTCTTTATTGCTACATCCATTCATGGGCCCAACAGGTGCTTACTCCGAGCAAGTCCATTGTTAAGCTCTTCAGGGTCGGCAGCAATCAGAGATCTGTCAGGTGCTTGAAGGAGTTTGCGGAAGAGGTGATGGCAGCTTCAAGGTGAGCGTGCAGAAGAAGGGTGCCGGGCCTCGCTCCCACCTGGGGAGGGAGAGGGAAGGAAATAGATATTCACCGAAAAGATTTCTCCATCGCAAGGCAGATTCATCCCATTAGACTGTAGAATCTCAGCGCTAGGAGCAATTTCGAAGATCATTTTCCCCTTTCACTTTCTAAATAGGAAAATTGACACCCCCCCCCCAAGATGGGAATCAGGATGAAAAATAAAAATTTTTGAGTGCTTTTTATATTCCAGGCACTGCTTTTTTTTTTAACTGTGGTAAAATATACATAACATAAAAATTTACCATTTTAAACATTTTTAATTTTTTTTTTTAAAGATTTTATTTATTTATCAGAGAGACAGAGGCAGGCAGAGAGAGAAGCAGGCCCCTTGCTGAGCAAGGAGCCCGATGTGGGACTCGATCCTAGGACCCTGGGATCATGACCTGAGCCGAAGGCAGACGCTTAACTGACTGAGCCACCCAGGCACCCAAACATTTTTAATTTTTAATTGAAACATAGTTGACTTTCTTATTTTATTTCTTGGAGTATAGTTGACATTAACCATTTTAAAGTTTAGTTACATTTACAGTGTTGTACAGTCATTACCACCACTATCATATTCCAGAACTTTTCCATAATCCCAAAAGGAAACTCTGTACCCGTTAGCAGTCACTCCCCATTTCTCCCTCTCTCCAGTCCCTGGCAACCACTAATCCGCCTTCTGTCTCTATAGATTTGCCTGTTTTGGACATTCCATATAAATGGAATCATACAATATGTGGCCTTTTTTTGTCTGGCTTCTTTCACTGAGTGTAATGTTTTCAAGGTTCATCATGTTGTAGTGTGCATTGGTATTTTATCCTTTTTTTATGGCTGGATAATGTTCCATTGTATGGATATGCCACTTTTTTTTTTTCAAGCCCCTTCTGAATAGTTTTTCTTAATTAATAGACTTTATTTTTTTGTGCAGTTTTAGTTTACAGAGAAAATGAACAGGAAGCACAGATTTCCAACATACCCTCCTTCCCCTCACCCTCCAATTTCCTCTATTATTGACATCTTGCATTGGTGTGGTATTTTGTTACAACTGTGGGCCAGTATTGATACTTTGTTATTAAGCCCACAGTTTATATTAGGGTTCAGTCTTGGTTTTGTATATTCTGTGGGTTTTGACAAAAAGTAGAGTAACATGTATCCACTATTACAGTATCATATGGAATAGTTTCACTGCCGTAGCTGAATAAGATTTAAAAAAAAATTATTCTGGAAGTATAGTTGACATACAATGTTATATTAGTTTGAGGTGTAGGATATTCCACATTTTGTTTTTCCAGTCATCGGCTGATGGACATTTTGGTGGTCCTACTTTTTGGCTATTGTGAATAGTGCTGTGCCAGGCGTTTTTAAAAGCACTTTACATGTATTAATTTAGTCTGGTCACAAAAACCCTTGCAGAGAGCTTCTGTAATTATACTCATTTTATAGATAAGAGAGGAGAGATTAGGTCACTTTCCCAAGTTCCATAGTTCATTGGAGGGGCTTGAGGGGGAGCTAAGAGCCAGCTGTCCTGTTTCCCAGCCCAGCGCCCCTTCCGCTCTCCCCACTAGCTCAGCTCTAAGGGCAGGACGCGCCCCTCACTCTGACGGCTCTTCCTCAGTGTCCGCCACGGTCCACGTGCTCCGCGTATTTCATGTAAATTAGGTGACTTAAACCCCTCTGCTGAATAATACATAGGAAACAAAAGGAAAACTGGAAGTTATTTATCAGAAGTCACTCTCCTGGAATAGTAAATGTATAAAACAACTGCCTCAGTCACAGGAATTTGCAAATAATTTATGGGCTATTCACGTGACAGAATACTATAGAGCCATTAAAAATGATGCTGCAGAAGAATAATAGTGTGAGAACATGTTCCTGGTTTATTTAATCCTTCAGCCTTAGCAAGTCCCTGGGCAGGAAAACTGAGGTTTAGACCGCTTTATTAATCCGCGGGAGCTCAGACGGCTTGCAGAGCCAGAATGCTGTCTAAACCTCCAAACCACGCGCTCAGCCACAATAAAAATTACATGGAAATTTAACAGAATCTTAGCAGCGGTGGATTTCTGAGCAGAGAGATAATACCTTGTGTTTTCTTCTGTTCCTTCAGCAACGTATTGCATCCTTTCTACAGTGACATAGCCTTGCTTCGGAAGTTGAGTAAAAGCATTACATTTTCTCTTACGAAGAAGAGAAGCCTGTTCAAATTAACCTCAAAACGTTGTTGACTTAAAAAAAAAAAACAAAAAGTGAGAGAGAGAGAGAGAGAGAGATTAAACCTGTCACGGAGGACAATCGGAAGAAAACACAGGCTGCAGCAAAAGTAAGGAGCCATGCTGGCGAGAGATCCTTCGTGGGGATAGAGTCCCGTGGCTGCTTTCTTCTTTACCGCCTCCACATTTGGGAACTATTAATGGCTGCTGACCCCTCCTTTTCCCTAAATAAGCATTTCTATTTCCCAATTCTGGCTGAAGTTCTTGCGATGATTTGGGAGAGCGGTGAACGACCCACACTGCATCCTGGGCAGTGGCAGCCTGGTTGCATGCGACATGTGCAACATTCAGGTATTCAAGTTGTGCCCCTCCGTTCCGGGACCCCTGCCCGAAGTGTCCCCTTGCTCTCATTGCTGAATATCACCAGGGAGCACTTGCCTGGGGCCTGACTTTTATCTTCTGGGTCGTCTCCAGGAGGGATTTGAGGAAGAAGCCTTCCTCATATTGTTCATACAAGAACAGTATTCGTGTGTTATGGTTTGTTACTGTCGATAGGAACGTTACAAAAGCTAGTCATTGTCTCTGAGGACTTAGGTTGTTGATATTTAATTCCAAATTTCCCCTTTCACGTCCGTCCCCTCATTCAGTCAGCACTGATGTGGCTCCACAATAGCTGTAATATTGTCATAATTTCCATAGAAACCATCCGCCAAGCTGCAAACACAGGATTACACCCTCCCCGCAGGCAGAGGCAGGAAGGCCAGATGGGCTATGAAGGGGAAAAGGCCCTCAGTGAGACATCAATCACTTGGTGTGGGGGGTGTGGGGGGAGGGGAAGCCCGATGGGGGAGGGGTGAGGAGGAAAGCACATTAGGAGGAAAATTGTGTTCGGTACAGTCTTTGCCACAGGGTGAAATTCCCAAACGAAGCGGCCGGCAGTGCGGGCTCCTTTCCAGGGCCCAGGTCTGGGCCTGCTTACTTGCTCGGACTCTGGTGCTAATGAGGCGGGAGACAAAGATTTCTTCCTCTGTGGGCTCTCGGCTTATTGACCGTAAACCACAGACAGATAGAAGGTCCTAGTGAGCACTTGTGCATAGGAAGATAGACACAGGAAGTAACAGGTAACGCCGTGCCTTCCCTGTGTGCCAGGCTGGAGCGAGCCTTCACAGGGATATTTCTTTGGACATTCACAGCGTCTCTGAGGGGCAAGGTACTGTGATTCCCATTTTACAGATGAGGTAACTGGGCTGCTCTCACTTGCTTTCCTTCTTACCTTGGCTTCATCTTGAGTGTTTTCAGGGACTTTTCCCTGGGCCCTCAAAGTCAGGTGAGGTGCTCTTGTGGGCTACCTGACAAACTTGTCCCTGATACTTACGCTGTTTTATAAATTCTCATTTGCCTCTTTCCCACTAGCCTGGGCGCTTTTTGAAGGCCATGCCCTTAGTTTCTAACACAGGGGTTGACTCACAGTCGTGCTCAATACATATTTTTGAATGAATAAATGGATGAACAGGGAAGTTCCAGTAACTTATTCAAACTCTGTTTTTTTTCACAGTTATATCCTGGCAGTTAGCACAGTCTCTGGCATTTAATAGACCCTCCATAAATATTTGAATGAAATAGTTAATAGAATGAACATCCATTAGCTCATCACATAGTGTATCAGGGAGTCATGCCAAGCTTTTCTGACTTCCGACGCTGTGTTGAATTAGCTGGTAATTATACCTGAATGTTGCACGTGTTGTAGTACTTTCACATGCTTTCACATCATTCTCATGTCTGGTCAGGCAATTTAAAGTGCATGGCTTCCTGATATTGGCGTGGTGCTTTCTGCTTTTAGAAGTACATCTCATTATATAACAGCTCTCACACTTATCTGAGGTCACCTCCATGGCGGTGGAGAAAACATTTGTCTCAAAGCCATGAGAGCAAGGGAGAGACATGGTTCTGTTACACGTCATGTAAATTTGGCCAAATCCCTTCACCTTCTCCATTTTTATTTTTTATTATTTTATTTTATTTCTTTATAAAATTTTATTTGTTTGTCAGAGAGAGCAAGAGAGAGAGAGAACGCGAGTGCACACAAGCAGGGGGAGTGGCAGGCAGAGGGAGAAGCAGGCTCCCTGCTGAGCAAGGAGCCCGATGTGGGACTCGATCCCAGGACCCTGAAATCATGACCTGAGCCGAAGGCAGTCGCTTAACTAACTGACTGAGCCATCCAGGCGTCCCGGCTTCTCCATTTTTAAAACAAAATGTTGTAATTGTCGAAGTTGCGTCATTAACACGTGGGGTTTGTTATGCTTTCCTCTGTACGTTTATACAAGTTTGAAATTTTTTTTCAGATAAAGGTTTTAAAATGTTGAATTCTAAAAAACAAACAAACAAAACCCTGAATCCCTTAGTTGAGTTAAATTTGAGATTTTCTAGGAACATACCTCCCCATCACCTTTTTAAATGGAAATATGGTTGACACACAGTTTATACGTGAGTTTCAGGCGTACAGCATAGTGATTCAACAAGTCTATACTGTGCTATGCTATGTTATGTTATGTTACAGGATGCTCACTACAAGTGTAGCTACCATCTGTTACTATATAATGCTGCTACATTTCATTGACTGTATTCCCTATGCTGTGCCTTTATCCCTGTGACTTATTTGTTCCACAACTAGGAGCCTGTATCTCCCAGTTCCCTTCACCCATTTTGCCCATCCCCCCACTCTCCTTCCCTCTGGCAACCACTAGTTTGTTCTCTGGTATACCTCTCCTTAAAAAAAAAAATCAAAAATAATCTTATGCATAACCCCAATAAAGGTGGACCTTCATGGATAGAGGTCTTTCCCCATCTTCCCTTCATGTGCCCACCCCCACTCTAGGTAGCCTCTGAGAAAGCTCAGTGAACAACTAGCTTCCTGGTAAATAGAGTTCAGAACCTACTAGAGTGGATTACATTTGAGGCCCCTCTCATTCTAAAGTTTAGGAATTTTAGAAATATGGATACAGAGCCCTGCAAACTATATAGCCAATTCTGGGCTAATGGTATGTGTGACCTATCTTTACAAACAGGCATCTTGATGGAGATGATTGGGCATGGGATTTGGGGTCATGCTTTCTGATTTTTGAACCCAGAATCACCACTTCCCCAAAGGTTATTACGATTGAGCAAGCCATTTCACTTTTCTGAGCCAGTTTCCTCCTCTATACGTTGAGAAAATATTCTTTCATGGTTGGATTTTATGAGACTCATAGGGATAACTACCACTTACTGTGTAATTACTAAGTACTTAGTAAATTTTGCGGGAGTCTACCGTGGGCTTTGAGTTTCCCTGCATATTCCCGTGGTTATCACCAAAATGCAAGGCCCTGACTACTCTTTACCTGGATCATTTCTCATGGTTATGTTTTCACTGAGCAAGTTTGAAAAATGAGGTAATGTTTCCCCCAGACAAAGAGTAGTCTTATTTCAACTTACTCTAAAGTGAGCGAGTCCCCCAAGCACAGTGTTCTATAACATAACCCACTGTATGTGCAGATAGCCATGACAGGCCCTTTGTGTGATTCTGTGAGACTCAAGGGGTGTGAACAATCAAAGAAAACCAACAAGCATCTCTGGCTCGTGCTTTTGTCATGAGTAATGAAGTTGTTGGTCTCTGACCCAGGAGTTTCCGGTCTTTTGCCACCAGCTATGAAATAGCAATAGGCTAACTTGTTAGGTTGTAAGTATGATAAAATCTCAGGTTCTCTACAATTCTTGACATGCTATATATATTACATTACATTAGTTAAATCATCACAGCAGCATATGAGGTAGGTAGTTCTAGTAACCAGATTTCATAGGTCAGGAAAGAAAGTCTCGACAAGGTTTGGCAACTTGCCAAAGGTCACAGAGCTGTTACGCAGTTAATCTTCAACCAAGAATTAAACTCATGTCTGTCTTACTCTAAATGGTAATATATTTCCTTTCTTGGGACTCCTGGGTGGCTCAGTCGGTTAAGCGTCTGCCTTCGGCTCAGGTCATGATCCCGGGGTCCTGGGATCGAGTGCCACGTCAGGCTCTGTGTTCAGCGGGAAGCCTGCTTCTCCCTCTCCCTCTGCCTGCCACTTCCCCTGCTTGTGCGCGCTGTCTCTCTGACAAATGAATAAATAAACAAAATCTTTAAAAATATATATATTTCCTTTCTGAATCATATGAAGTAGTGGCTATGAAATCTCCAAACTCTAAAGCATTATACATACATATTATTATTAATAAAACTGTAAATGTCAAGTGAGCACTAAGAAATTGCTTCATATCAACACATCCCCACTGACGACCTGTGGTGATCCTTGCTCCCCACAGCAGATAAAGCTGCCCATTCCGCCCTTTGTGGAAAACCTGAGGTTAGTAATGGCCATGCTGCTTACTAACTGTGGGACACCGGAGAAAACACTGAACATCTCTGTGTCGGTCAAGGCTGAGTCATAAACACAGACATGGTACTGGGTACTTCAGACAGAGGGGATTTAGTGCAGAGAATGGAGTACACACGTGTTAGGAGCTGAAAGAACAAAAAAAAACCATAGTTGTAAATTCAGAAAGAGCAGCTAGAAGAAGCGCCAGCCATCCAAGGCTGAGTGAACAAAGAGATGAGGTGGCCAGAATGGAGGTGTTCAGAGGGGCTGCCCTAAAGGGGTGGCCCTCAGGTTTCTGAGAGACTCCAGCAGCTGCTCCTCGTGCTGTTGACAGGGTGTGGCAAAACGGGGTGGGGGGTAGCAGAGCCCAAAGACGCTGAAGGCCAGAGACCACTGCCGTCCAGGAGTGATGCTGCAGGAACAGGGAAGCAGGGAGGAAGTTTGCTTTTCCTTTCTTCGGCTTTCCCTTTCTTTGGACTTTCTCAGCAAGCTCACTTGCTGCCTTTTATTTGCAGAATTTAATGGGAAACTAGCTGGTTACAGGTCCTGGGTCATGTAGTGTGCAGGGTCCCAGCCAAGTAGAGATTAGAGAGTAGGGACTGTGGCAGGATGGATTTGGGTCTGAGAAACAGGAAGCAAGTAATGGGCAAAATTGCTGTCCCTTGGCTCCACGTCTGTAAAATGGGGATAATGTCCTCTCTCATTAGATCCTTTTGGAGGATTAAATGAAATAACCACTCAGTTGCTTGAGACTGATTGCAAATGCCCAATAAATGTAAGCTTTTATCATTCTTATTATGCTAAGCTTGCTTTCTCTATAATCTGCTGCCTTTGCCTGTTTTCCAGGGGGGCTGGGGTATTATGCTTGCGTCAGGGATTATCGGGCCATCTGGGAAGCTGGCTTTGCTAAACCCCATGTGGAGAACAGGCCTCAGAGCTCCGAGCTTGCCCTTGTGAGTCAAGATGGGAACCCTCTCCCCAGGGATATTTAATTAGCTGGTTGTCAGAGTGGCGTTGATGGAATGCTTGTCTTCAATTGGATCTGTGGCTGCTCTGATGTGGGATTCTCAGTTTACTTCATTTGTCATCCTGCTTCCCCTCTGTCCCCAAATAAAGCCCCCTATGGCCTTTCACTGCTCTCTCGCTTCATTCTGCCGTCAGACAAGATAAAATGGCTTTCAGTGAGTCAGCAAGTTTTGTGCTACCCAACAGCTCTTCTGTGTTCTGGAGCTCTGAGCTACGGTGCCTTCTCAGAATATACAGTCAACTGGAGTTTCAGCAACATAGCCTCGTAATTAAGGTTGTAGATTGTAGAGTAGAAACAACCAGGGTTCGGATCCCTGCTCAGCATTTTATTAGCTGTATGACCTAAGGCAAATAACCTCTGTAAGCCTCAATTTCCTCACCTGTAAAATGAGCCTGGCAGTTGTATGTGTATTATAGGGTTGTCAGGAAACTGAAAGAAGATAATTCATGTAAAGCCCTAAATCTAGCATGCCTCAATTTCATAAACCCCTAACACATGATAACTATTATTACTGCCCATCTGCACTATTTTTTATGAACTTCTGAAATACTCGGAGTTGAATTTATTAATTAGTTTATTGGTCACCTATTAGGTGCCAGATACTGTGAAAATAATTGGTGCACCAAAAATGAGCAAAATACAAACTTGACCTGTGCAATTAGAATAGAGTTCCAGCCTTTGAGGTGCTAACAGTTCGGGAAGTGTGGGGGACGCAGGTTGGCCATGATCAGAAACACTTATAGTGCAGTGTGATGGGTATTACAATAGGGGTATGCACAAAGGGCCAGAGGAGCTAAGAGACAGATGGGGGACTGAACCAAGACTCGGGAGACAGGGGAGGCTTCCCATGGCCTCATTGCACATTTGAGTTAGCCTGATAAAATATGCATGTATGGTAGACATGTAATCTTGTGTGGGTGGGTGGTGGTGACCAGAGCTGCGGTGTGTGTGTGTGGGGTGTTCCAAGTAGAGGATCTATAAAAGAGAAAGCATGGCACGCTTAAGAACCTGAAATCCTATAGACAGTGAGGACATAGATTGGGTAAATGTCAAAGCCAGAGAGGTCAGCCAGGGCCAAATTATGCAGAACCTTACAGAGCATATGCTGGGCCACAAGCCCTGGGAGCCACCATGGACTCTCTTGCTCTCTTGGCGGCATCCTTCTTGCCAGAGACGCCTTCCGCATCTCGGACCATTCCTCCTGTATATCATGGTGTTTATCTAACCAATAATCTTTTGTCTCCTTTCTTACTAAGACAGCCCTCATTTTGTTGATGGAGGCAGTGTGCCCAGCTTGAAAAACTCCCATTTTCCAGCTTCCCTTACAAACAGGGTTACGAGTGGCTGAATGCCAGTCGTAACTGACACTGATATGTACAGCCTGGAGATGAAAATAAAGAAGTCAGAGTGTATATTAAGATCTGTAAGCCCCCTCTAACAGACCAATAAATACAAAGGGAATGTTTGAAGCTTTGGCAAATGTGTCATCCTATGCAGTAGATAACCTAGGATAAATCCTTTATTAAAGAACATTTTTATAAGAGTAATAATTAAAGAGAGAGCTCAAAATGTTAGGACACAGGAGATAGGAATTCTGGTCCTAGTTCTAAACAATCTAATTGTGATCCTAAATGGGCCATTAACTATCAAATAATATAATTCCCTGGGAGAATGGAAACAAATAGCCTCTACTGCAGTGCTATTGCGAAGTCAAATGAAATATGGTAATAGCAGTAACACTAGCAAATGCTCATTGAGTGTTTCCTATATCCCAGGCACTGTTTTGAGCATTTTATATCATTTCACTGAAAGCACAAAACATTCTGGTCGTCTGTGAGTGCTACCATTTTATAGATATGTGAAATGAGACAGATGAAATATCTTGCCACCATCAGAAAGCTTCTAGTAGAAAAAGTCAGGGTTAGGATAGCTGCCATCTGATCCAGAGCCAGAGATCACATTTTTTTTTAAGATTTATTTACTTATTTGAGAGAGAGAGCATGCTTGAGAGCAGGGGAGGGGCAGAGGGAGAGAATCCTGGAGCAGACTCCTCGCTGAGTGCAGAGCCTGACGTGAGGCTCCATCTCAGGACCCTGAGATCATGACCTGAACTGAAATCAAGAGTCAGACGCTCAACCGACTGAGCCACCTAGGCGCCCCATCCAAACCTGCTTTTATGAATGTTTTCAAGAGTTTGAGTCGTTTTCCTCATTATGATGACATGTTAAGACAATCCTTTATGTGGGATTATGTGTATAGTTTCTAATTACTTTGATCTTTCCACCTTTCCTCTGGTATCTTTTACTTCTTTAGTGTAGTTTGTGTTTATAAAGTAGCCTTGAAGTTCTGCTTATATTGTTCTCTCCAGGTGTTCTTTCCATTCTCTTGAATAATTTTCCATTTTGAGCAATTTGTGTTGTGATTTCGATCTTTCTATCACGTCTTTAGCAGTGAGGATCATGTCATGTCCATTATAAGAATGGTCTGAAAAAATCATATATATGCCAGCTTTCAGGTCTGGGTAACTTCTTAGAAACTCCTCTTGGCTTTCCTTTTGAAATGCCACTATTTTAGCTTTTTTATTTTGAAATGATTACAGGCTCCCATGAAGTGGCAAAAGTAATACATGAGGTTCTTTGAACCCTTCCCTCAGCTTCTGCCACTGGTCACAGCTTATATATCAGCAGTATAATATCAAAACCAGGAAACTAACATCGATACAATGAAGTTAATTGAGCACCTCGGCCTTATTCAGGTTTCACCAGTTTTTACACGCATTTTATATGTGTGTGTATCGTTCTATGTAGTTTCATCCCATGCATATCCATATAACCACTATTGCAATCAAAATACAGAATTGTTCTATCACTACAAAGGACCTCTCTCACGCTACCCTTTTACTGTCACACCTACTCCATTCCTGTCCCCTGGCAACCACTAATCTGTTTTCCATCTCTATAGTTTTGTCATTTTGAGGATGCTGTATAGATGGAATCAAATGGTGTATCACTTTGTGAAATGGTTGTTGTTCATTAAGTGTCCTGCCCTTAAGATCCAGCCTAGTTTTTCATCTACCCGTGGTTTGACCCTTTTTATTGCCGAGTAGTATTGCACTGTGTGAACGTACCAGACTTTATTTACCCATTCACCTATTAAAAGACATTTGGGTTCTTTCCCCTTTCTGGCTATTCCTGAATACAACTGCTGTAAACATTTGTGTACAAGTTTTTGAGGGAACGCAAGTTTTCGTTTCTTTGGAATAAGTGCCCCAAAAGTGCAGTTGCTAAGTTGAATACTTACTGCATGTTTAGTCTTATAGGAAACTGCCAAGTTATTTTTTGGAGTGACTGTGCCGTTTTACATTCCAACCAAAAGTGTATGAGAGAAGTACCACTTTTGACACAATAGTATTTTCTCCTCTAAGAAAGCTATGAAAATTCAGATTTTATTTTATTTTATTTTATTTTTTTAAGACTTTATTTATTTGACAGAGAGAGACACAGCGAGAGAGGAAACACAAGCAGGGGGAGTGGGAGAGGGAGAAGCAGGCTTCTCGCGGAGCGGGGAGCCCGATGCGGGGAGCCCGATGCGGGGCTCGATCCCAGGACCCTGGGATCATGACCTGAGCCGAAGGCAGATTTTTAACGACTGAGCCACCCAGGCGCCCCTGAAAATTCAGATTTTAAAAAATAAAGGACTTTCCTGGTGACAAAAATTGTTCTATTCTTAGGTTGCAGTGATGGTTGTACAACTCTGTGAATATACTAAAAAAACATTGAATTGGACACTTTAAATGGTGAATTTTATGGTATATAGGTGATATGAATAAATATGTAGAAAGAAGAAGGATATTACAAGAAGGGATCTACTTGTATTATAAAAAATCTTCTTCTGTCACCCAATTTCTGATGTTTATTAAGAATTTACCATGTGGCAGGCATTACATGTAATGTTTGGTACACATCGATTCCTGCCCCATTTACTAACTAGGATGTCATTTAACCATTCTGAACTTCCACATCCTTTTCTGTAAATGGGAAAAGGAAAATTACCTCCCTTTGTGAGGATTAAATGGAATAATGCATATAAAAGCATTTAGAGTGCTGCCTGCACAGTATCATTATCCTTGTCATTAAATTTGTGAAAAGACATTTTCCTCTTAGTAGTTCATAACTGTCTGGTAATAGTGTTATGAGAAAGTGAGCCATGAGTATTAATAAAAGATGACAGATTCTGCCATTGTGTATATGGGAGCACAAGGGAAGCAGCTGACATTTACTTATCACCTACTATGTACCAGACACTGTATTTACTAGCCACCATTTTGCACATTTTTTCCAAACATTGCTCCACAACAGAAAGTAGTATTATCCCCATTTGGTAGAAGAGCAAGCAAACTCAAAAAGGTTGAGACAATTTCCCAGTTTCATAAAGCAATACTTGATGGAACCAGGATAGAAACCCACGTCTGCATCCCAAGTTCATGCTTTTCCACTTTCACACATAAATTGATGTCAGTGAGACTCTTTTTCAAACACCGCAAGTAACTTCTGGTATTTAGATACTTGCAGTTTTTCACTTTATTTTTTTCTCTTTATTCGGAAATGAAACCTTAGCATTTCCATGGTGGTAGTATTAAAAATATTTTTAATGTATTTTTAAAAATGTGGACATCTTTAGGGTAGTTCAGAAAAAATACCACAGTTTTACTCAGGCTGAATGTCCACCTGCTTAGAGCTTGAATGAGAATTGAACTGTTAAAGGCAAAACTGCTGCCGGGAAAGTCCATGGCCACAAGTGCTCAGGAAGAGGTGAAGAGATGTGTTCTAGAAGTTGGAAGGCAAAGTCCCCCCGCCCCCCATGCTGAGCTCAATTAAAAAAAACAAAACAAATAAGGGGTCTCTGGGTGGCTCAGTTGGTTAAGGGTACGACTCTTGATTTCAGCTCAGGTCATGATCTCAGGGTTGTGAGAGATGGAGCTCCCCCTCAGGCTCCACACTCAGCGGGGAGTCTGCTTGAGATTCTCTCCTTCTCTCTCTGTCCTTCCCCCCACTTGTGCTCTCTTTCTCTCTAAAATAAATAAATAAATCTTAAAAAGAACAAAAAAACAAAACAAAACCAAAAACTAAATCCAAGCTCAGAGAAAAGAAAATCACTTGCGATAATATGTCATCAAAGCAATTTCTCAAGTTTATTCACCCATGGCTTAGTCTTTGTGTGTTTTTCTTTCTTCAGACTCCTTTCTCTTTAGAGACTGCCAAGTGTTGTAATGGAAGCAAAGACGGGACTCTACTGTCAGCCAGTTTATTGAGAAAAACAACAAAGAGAAGTGGCTTCCTTTGTAGAGAGCCTCAAAGATTATGCATTCCCATTCCTCAGGTTTATGGAGGAACTTGGCTGCAGGTTTCCACTGGAAAGAAACACAAGGATTTGGAATTCCACTCGGAAAACTTAGGTCTTCTTGATTTCTGGATCAACACAGAGAGAGAATCCCAGTGAGCATTCTCATATTGATGCGAGACAGGAGATCTTTGGCTAAGAAGCCCCTAATTTATTCTCTGGGCTTTAATAAAGCTCCCTGCTTCATGTGTTGGCATGTTACAACTTATTTTGCTTTATTTTATTTATCTTATTATGGGCAGGAGAAACACGGTCTGGTTCCCATATGATTAAACAAAGCAAAACAAAACAAGTTTTGGGTTGGGTTAAGAGGTTCTCTGAGCCATGCGAAATGACCTCGAAAGTGGCTGAAAACCCCACCAAGAATGAAAAATGGCGTGCAGCAAGTTCCAGGAGGATGCTGTGGAGCTCAGCTTCAGGCGCATTTCATTTTGTGTTCTTATGAATGGCTTGGAAGGAGGTTGTAAATCTACTCTGGTAATTAGATCTGCAGATGAGGGTAAGTATGGTGGTGTCACAGACACTAGTGAGGAAGAGACACAGCACAGAGCAACCTAGAGAGTAGAAAGATGGACAGGAAATGAACAAATGAGATCAGCCTAGAAAAGTAGAAATGTGCATCTGGAGAAATACATAATTTGAAAAACAGAAAGGTACTTACAGGAAGGTCAGACTTGGAAAGCAACAATGGTAAATAGGGCTTTGAGTGGATATCAGTCTCAGATATGTGTGTAACATGATGGAAACATAATACTAAGGCTTGGTGTTCATATAGCCTTTGGAGTGCATTTTTTTTTTTCCAAACAGGGGCATTTCCATGATCTCATTTGATCTTCAGCCCAAAGAGGTTGGAAGAAAATAACTTATTCTCTGTTAATTCTCTATTAAAGAAATGAAGAGAGGGTAAATAAATTGCGTGAGGTCAAACAATTTGTTAATAAAGTAGACATGGCTAGAACTTGAGTCTCTTGACTCCTTACTCTTTTTCTCTTCTCACAACGATATTTCATCATTATGTCTTGGATCTCAGAATAGTAATTGTTTGTGGCTCAGCATTTACCTCTCTGTTTCTAATACTGTGCACCATTTTATTTCATTGGAGACTCAGCTTGGTGTTACCGAAGCTTTGACCAGGGCATGAGCCCCACCCACCCCACCCCTATATAACTAGGATTAATTGAGGCAGCATGTGACGGATGGCAGATCTCTGGATGAAGGGTCAGAACCCTACACAGATGGTGTCATTAACTGTGGGCTTAGGGGTGCGCAAACCATATGCCTTCTCTAGTCTCATGTGCTTCAGCTGTAGGACTGAGTTGATAGCTATGGTCTCATGGAGTGATCTCTTTGAAGATCTAAAAGAACGAAGCTAGTGCAAATAGAGACCGAGACCAAGAAGCTTGAGAAAGGGGTGGGGGGATACGGATGCATGTAAACATCTGGACTGAGAACACTTAATTAGCATATGGCAAGCAGGCAGACTTAAGTTTTCAAAGATCACCTTTACAAAATTTATCACTGCCTCAGTGTGATTAGAACGAAAAAAGATGGAGTAGCCAAATGTTCAGAGAAAACATGTAGCTAATGTAAATAGAATGGGGGTGCAGGCCTGTGGGGCGTCAAAAGGTAAAAGACTTTGGCTGATGGATCCTGATTCCAGCCTGTCTGGATACCTCTACTTGGATCCTTCCAATCCAGTCCCTCTTTTTTTGTTTTTTGTTTTTTTTTTTTACTGTGATTGTTATCTTTAACTTTTTAACAAGGTGTTTTTACTAGGTGTTAACGTAAATGATAACCCATTAACATGCAAATGAGTCTATCCAAAACGTTCTGCCACCCCCACCAACCCAATATCCTTCAGGATTCTGCTCTCAAGTGGCTTACATTTGGTTTGAGTTTGTTTATGCATGCATATATGTATGTATGTGTGCATGCATGCATAGATGTATAAATGTATGTTAGCATGTATTCATCCAAGGCAATCCTTTCTTTGAAGAGAAGATTTATTTATTTTAAGGAGAGAGAGAGAGCAAGCATAAGCAGGAGGGGTGGAGGGAGAGGGAGAGAGAATCTCAAGGAGACTCCATGCTGAGCTGAGTCTGACATGGGGCTGGATCTCAGGACCGTGAGCCAAAACCAAGAGTCAGACACTTAACCAACTGCGCCACCCAGGCACCCCCCATCCAAGGCAGTCTTTGAACACACATCTCATGAGTGCCTTCATCTATATGCTAGGCACTGTGTGGACACTGGGGATATAATGCTGACTAAACAGAGCCCCACCCCTTCCTCAAGGAGCCTGGGGAGGATGGCCAATTAAACAGATAACCATAACATACTCTATAAACCCAGTACTGGAGGTTGGCAGAAGCTGTGGGAGCCCTAAAAAGATGTCAGGAAAAGCTTTCTAGAAGAGCTAAAGCCTGAGCTGAGTCTTAAGGATTGTTTGGAGTTTTCCAATTTAAGAAAGGGGGTGGAGCCTGGGTGGCTCAGTTGGTTGGTTGCTCAACTCTTGATTTCGGCTCAGGTCATGATCTCGGAGTTGGGATTGAGCCCCTTGTTGGGCTCTGCACTCAGCGTGGAGTCTGCTTGTCCCTCTCCCTCTGCTCCTCCCCCTGCTCCTGCTCTCTCAAATAAATGAATAAATAAATAAATAAATAAAATCTTAAAAAAAGAAAGAAAGGGGACAACTGTTTCTGGCAAAAGGTCTACATGGGCAAGCACGTGGGGGCAAGGAAAAGCATGACGTAAGAGAGGAGCTCCTAGTTTCTAGGGTTACTGGGACCTAATGTGCAAGTCAGGAGTGAAGAAAGGTGAAGCCACAGAGGTGAGCAGAGGCCAAGTGGTGGTGGTGGTGGGAGAGGGGTTGTGTGTGACATTTAGCATCTTAGACTTCAGCTGCAGAGTCTGAAGGGGAATGATTGGAAACCTGCAGGTAAGTGAGGAGGTGACATTCAAGATGACACTTGAATGATAAGGACTCAAACTGGTTGAGGTTGATCCAGGCAGAGGGAGCAGACAGGACAAAAGCACCCACGATGGAGGCCTAGGTTTTTGGATAAGATGACCAGGTAAGGCGAGGTGTCATCAGCTGAGCTACAAAGCACTGGAGAAGGTGCAGAAGGGTCTGGAACCTATCTGAGACATGCTGAGTGTTCCAGTTTCCCTAGAAAACAGATCATAAGGCAAAGATTAACATTCCAAAATTTATTAGGGGATGGTCTTGAGCTCAACACCAGGGGAAGGGAAGGAAGCCAAATTGAGTTGAGGTTGTTGCAGCCTCAGTAGAGATCTCAGCCAGCCCTGCAGGGAGTTCGGAAGAGAGAATGAACCTTCAGCTCTGCTCCGAGTTAGAATAAGAGGGTCAGGCCTCAACTCCCTGTTGGTACCAATGTGGACCACCCCCCAGGGCAGTGTCATCTCAGGCAAGGTGGACCTGCTTAGCTGAAGCACTGTTCAAAGATGGTTGACAACTGAGAGCTTCTGCCAGAGGCATTTGCAGCATCTGGGATCATAAGCCCTTTTTCCCAAAGAGGGATGTAGGCAGTGCACCGCAGGGAGTGAGGTGGAGCGGGGTGCCCGTGGATCGCTCAGATGGAGGCTTCCCGTATGCAGTTGGATGTATGAACCTGAAGCTGAGAGGCCAGGGCTGGCTAAGAGGTAAGGTTTGGGAGGTAGTGTCTTATCAGTGGTGTGAATGCATGATTTTGGGGGGTCATGCACACTTAAGAACCTGAAGGCAACTAGAGACAACCTCCCCAGAAAAGATATTTGTTTGGCTCTCTTTGGACTGGGTTCACTTAATGACTTAAATCACTTAGTAACCCTCTACACCCTGAGCAATATCATGTGATATTTTAATTAATCTGATTAATCCAGTTTCTTGGCCCATTCACAGAATATCAGCTACTTGCCATTATTTCACCTGATGTTCATGCCATGTAAGTTAAAATGTTATCCCTGTTTTGCAGAGGGGGAAAGTGAGAGTTTGTCCAGGGGCACCACAGTCTGTACGTGACAGGGCTAGCATTGAAATACCTGTCGGTGTGACTAGCAGAGTTGAATTCCAGAATTCCATTTCTGAGTGCCAGGGTGGGCTCTCTGGGTTACTTCTTTGGCATTCTTAGGGTAACAGTGAATTCTTGCCAAGTAGGGAGGAGGACCAGCCACCCAGGGACCAGTCAGGCAGGTTGATTTGGTATCACCTCTGGCAGCCGTCGGTGCCACAGGCATCTGCCTTGCTGGGGAAGGAGAATACTGCTGGCCCCTCCAGCACTGGGGGTGCTGTGTTCGCTTGAGGGTGCCCCAGTGGTCATGGGAGTTTTGTTAGGGAAGGGCGAGCAGCCAGTCCTTCACTCTGTCCTTAATTGTGGATGATTGGCTGCCTCAGATATTTTTCTCATGTGTGGATGTCATCATGGAAAGTAGATGGCCTATCTTGTGTTCTCAAGTTAATTGGCCAATTACTATTTTACTTGAAAAAAATACCATATGAGTGTCATTAGCTCTGTCCATAGATCCAAGAATTTTTAAAATCTCCTACTCCCTTTCACCCATTTTGCCCATCCCTCCCCCTCCCCTCCCCTCTGGCAACCATCCGTTTGTCCTCTATGGGTCTGTTTCTGCTTTTTGCTTATTTATTCATTTGTTTTGTTTTTTTTAGATTCCACATGTATGTGAAATAATATGGTATTTGTCTTTCTCTGTCTGACTTATTTCACTTAGTATAATGCCCTCCAGGTCCATCCATGTTGTCCAAATGGTGAAATCCCATTCTTCTTTATGGCTGAGTAATATTTCATTGTATATGTATACCATATCTTCTTTATGCATTCATTTATAGATGGACACTTGGGTTGCTTTCATATCTTGGCTATTGTAAATAATACTGCAGTAAACCTGGGGGTGCATATATTTTTCCAAATTAGTGTTTCTGTTTTCTTTGCGTAAATACCCAATAACGGAATTATTTTCTTAATTTTTTTTCTTTTTATTTTTTTGAGGAATATCTGTACTGTTTCCACAGTGGCTGCACCAATTTACATTCCCACGAATACTGCATGAGCATTCCTTTTTTTTTCTTTTTAAAGATTTTATTTATTTATTTGAGAGAGAGAGAATGAGAGACAGAGAGCATGAGAGGGAGGAGGGTCAGAGGGAGAAGCAGACTCCCTGCTGAGCAGGGAGCCCGACGCGGAACTCGATCCCGGGACTCCAGGATCATGACCTGAGCCGAAGGCAGTCGCTTAACCAACTGAGCCACCCAGGCGCCCGAGCATTCCTTTTTCTCCACATTCTTGCAATACTTGTTATTTCCTGTCTTTTTGAGTCTAGCCATTGTGACAGGTATAAGGTGATATCTTATCGTGGTTTTGATTTGCATTTCCCTGATGATTAGTGATTGATGTTGAGCATGTGTCTGTTGGCCATCTGTATGTCTTCTTTGAAAAAATGTCTTTTCAGGTCCTTTGCCCATTTTTTAATCAGATAATTTTTTTTGGTGTTGAGTTGTATAAATTCTTTATATATTTTGGATATTAACCCCTTATCCGATATATCGTTTGCAAATGTCTTCCGCCATTCCTAGGTTGCCTTTTTGTTTTGTCAGTGATTTTCTTCGTTGTGCAAGAGGTTTTTATTGTCGTTTAGTCCCAGTATTTTCATTTTGCTTTTGTTTCTCTTGCCTGAGGAGACATATCTAGAGAAAAGTTGCTAAGGCGGGTGTCATAGAAATTACTGCCTGCGTTTTCTTCTAGGAGTTTATGGGATCAGGTCTCACATTTCATCCATTTTGAGTTTATTTTTGCATATGGTGTAAGAAAGTGGTCCAGTTTCATTCTTTTGCATGTAGCTGTCCGGTTTTCCCAACACCATTTATTGAAGAGACTATCTTCTCCCCATTGTATATTCTTGCCTCCTTTGTCATAGATTAATCGACCATATAAGCATGGGTTCGTTTCTGAATTCTCTGTTTTTTCTCCTGATCTATGTGTCTCTGTTTGTGCCAGTACCATACTGTTTTGATTACCACAGCCTTGTAGTCTATCTTGAAATCTGGGATTGTGATGCCTCCTGCTTTGTTCCTCTTTCTCAAGATTGCTGTGGCTGTTGGGGGTCCTTTGTGGTTCCATACAAATTTTAGTATTATTTGTTTTGGTTCTGTGAAAAATGCTGCTGGTATTTTGATAGGGATTGCATTAAATGTGTAGATTGCTTTGGGTAGTATGGACATTTTTAACAGTATTCTTCCAGTCTATGAGCATGGAATATCTTTCCATTTGTTTGCATCATCTTCAGTTTCTTTCATCCATCCATGTTTTATGGTTTTCAGAGTACAGGTCTTTCAACTTGGTTAAGTTTATTCCTGGGTATTTTATTCTTTTTGGTGCAATTGTAAATGGAATTGTTTTCTTAATTTCTTTCTGCTACTTTGTAGTTTCTCTTTCTGCTACTTTGTCATTAGTGTATGGAACACAACTGATTTTTTGTATAAATTTTGTATTCTGCAACTTTGTTGAATTCATGTATTACTTCTAATAGTTTTTTAGTGGAGTCTTTAGAGTTTTCTATGTATAGTATCATGTCATCTACCAATGGTGACAGTTTAACTTCTTCCTTACCAGATTGGATGCCTTTTATTTCTTTTTTTATTGCTGTGGCTAGGACTTTCAGTACTAAATTGAATAAGAGTGGTGAGAATGGACATCCTTGTCTTGTTCCTGATCTCGGAGGAAAAGTTCTTAGTTTTTCACTGTTGAGTATGATGTTAGCTGTGGGTTTTTCATATATTGAGCATTGTTCCCTCTAAACCCACTTTGTTGAGAGAGTACAGAGGTTGAATTTTGTCAAATGCTTTTTCTGCCTCTGTTGAGATGATCATATGATTTTTATCTTTTGTTTTGTCAGTGTGGTGGATCAGATTGATTGATTTGCAGATATTTAATATACTTCCAAGAATCTTTACCATCTTTTTATACTAGTTAATGAAAAGTCAATTAGCAAGATTACAGTAAATTTGTCTTCACAGTGTTAATGAGTCAAGTCAGACTTCTGTGACAAAAGAGTTTCTACCTTTATCTGAATAGGAACTTTTACAAGAAGCTTTGTGATAAAGTAGTTTCCTGTGATAACCTTTCATAGTCCCAAGATTTTAAATGAGGAGGCCTTGGATCCTATTAAAACAAACTTTCAACATGACAAAAACTTAGGAGACTTAAAGAGAAACTCAATGTTATGGTGACAAAATAGATAATAAATATAAATTCTTAAATTTAAATTCTGTAGTAAATATATAAAATTTCAGTAACCTTTTCCCATAAAACTACCTCTACAAATGATTTACAGGGACCCTGCTTGGAAACAAGATGGTCCCTGATTTTAACTTTAATTTTAATTAAAGCTGAGTAAGAGATATGTGAGCTTTTATGATAATTGTTTTCCACAGTGACATTAGCGTTCAACCCTCATTAAAACAGAACCATTGTTTTACTAACATCTGCTTATACACTACTTTTATTAGTGCTGTAGAGAATCCCCAGGAAATGTATAAACTAGGTAAGTGTCAATAACAAAATGTATTCATCTCTGTTGTCAACAGTGTGTTGGGGTTTTGAAAATGGAGGTCATGGTAAATTATTTGTGGCTATGAAGTAATGAAAACAGGACTTGGTTACATGTTAAAATATGATTAGTTAATTATGTGTATCTTTTTGGAAGAAGCTCAGTATACTGTGCTGTAAGTCCAGAAAGTCCTTATCTAATTTGGTACATGATTTCAGCAGGGAGGCAAGATTAGGAACTGCCCATGGGCCGGCTTGGGCAAATGTTCTCCATTTTCCATCCACTCACTATTACACAAACTCCAAAACCTATTCTTTTAATCACTCCATGGCATAATGATATAAACCAGCAACTCCTTATTTATTTATTTTTAAATTTTATTTTATTATGTTATGTTAATCACCATACATTACATCATTAGTTTTTGATGTAATGTTCCATGATTCATTGTTTGTGTATTAACACCCAGTGTTCCATTCAATACGTGCCCTCTTTAATACCCACCACCAGGCTAACCCATTCCCCCCCCTGCCTCTAGAACCCTCAGTTTGTTTCTCAGAATCCATAGTCTCTCATGGTTTGTCTCCCCCTCTGATTTCCCTCCCTTCATTTTCCCCTTCCTACTATCTTCTTCTCCTTCTTCTTCTTCTTCTTCTTCTTCTTCTTCTTCTTCTTCTTCTTCTTCTTCTTGTTTTTAACATATAATGTATTATTTGTTTCAGAGGTACAGGTCTGTGATTCATCAGTCTTACCCAATTCACAGGGCTCACTATAGCACATACCCTCCCCAATGTCTATCACCCATCCCTCTCACCCTCCACCACTCCAGCAACCCTCAGTTTGTTTCCTGAGATTAAGAATTCCTCATATCAGTGAGATCATATGATACATGTCTTTCTCTGATTGACTTATTTCGCTCAGCATAATACACTCCAGTTCCATCCACATTGTTGCAAATAGCAAGATTTTGGTTTTTTGATGGCTGCATCATATTCCATTGTATATATATACCACATCTTCTTTATCCGTTCATCTGTTGATGGACATCTTGGCTCTTTCCATAGTTTGGCTATTGTGGACATCACTGCTATGAACATTGGGGTGCATGTACCCCTTTGGATCCCTACATTTGTATCTTTGGGGTAAATACCCAGTAGTGCAATTGCTGGGTCGTACAGTAGCTCTATTTTCAGCTTTTTGAGGAACCTCCATACTGTTTTCCAGAGTGACTGCACCAGCGTGCATTCCCACCAACAGTGTAGGAGGGTTCCCCTTTCTTCATCCTCGCCAACATCTGTTGTTTCCCGACTTGTTAATTTTAGCTATTCTGACTGGTGTGAGGTGGTATCTCATTGAGGTTTTGATTTGGATTTCCCTGAACCAGCAACTCCTTTTAAATGAATCACTCATCTTTCTGTTTCATAAGACCCATTCTCTCATGTTTCTGTTAGCATATCCACTCAGTTATTCTACTGACCCATTTTCTAGATGAGACATATAAAGCTCAGAACGTTTTTCAGGCTGTTAATTCTAAAGTCAACCAACCTGAAATAAATTTGGAAAATCTAACAGTATTTCTCTATTTCAGTTTCTGGTATTTCTCTATTTCAGTCTCTGGTTTTACTGCTTATGTTCACTGTCTTCAGTGAAAAATGGACTATGTAGGCCTTCAAAACTGAAAAGCACTCTGCTTGGGCCCAGGTCACCAACTGATCCTGGGTGTCCTGAGGTCAGAAGTCCAGGGTTTCACTTGGGATCAGAGCGTAGAGGTGCCCAGTCCAACAAAGAAGTGCACATTTGTTGACATACAGGGACATACAAGAGGAGCCTCTTTTTCATTCGACAGCTCCTTCGGAAATTTGCCCAGAGAAGCCTGTGACTAGACCCTCAGGCATATGTTTCTGCCATTCCTCCTTCTCTGTAAAGGTAGGGAGCCAGAGGCTGATGGGGCCCCATAGCCCTGGAGCATTTGCTACGACTGAATACAGGAAACCAGAGGAAAAAACCCCAAAAGACATGCAGCCAAAGTCCCTTCCTGGAAAGGTTGGGGAAACCTGGAAAATATAAACTGGGGTTGCCGCTTTGCATTTGGGGGCTGGCTTGCTATTGTGAGCCTCCATCCAGGAGTGAGTCTCACATCCCTCTTCCGGGAGGGAGCTTTAGTGCTCCACGGGGAGAGGTCTGAATCCAATCAACGTGTGTTTCCGTTCAGCCCAAGGCTGAAACTGACTGCTCTTAGCCGTAGATTCTGCAGCTCCAGTCATGTTCCTACACAGGCTTTTAACGCATGGTCTATAGTTCCGGGATTCAGTCTTGTGGTGTAGGGCGCACTGGGAGTGGAGTGGGGGTGGGCTGGGGAAGGAGGGAGTTCCCTGGAGATAACTCACTGCTCTTTCAATTCTGAACAGGCACCAAAGACTGCTTTGGAAAAACACAACCCTCACCTTTGAGACACAGAGACCCCTACTCTCTAATGCCTAAATAATTCAAGAATCTCCAAATGATCTGATGTCAGAAATTCACATGACTATACACCAGGCAGGTGGCATAAATAAACGGCAGCCAACCCTTCTTCAAGGAAAAGGAAGTAGCAGACATAGCTAATGGGAGAGTACGTGTTCCATCCAAAAGGCAGGTGGTATTTGACTGTAGCTGATGGGTGTATCCGGGAGCCCAGAATTACCAAGTTTTCCAATCTTTTTTAAAAAGATTTATTTATTTATTTGAGAGAAAGAGAACGTGAGATCGAGAGGAGGGGCAGAAGGAAAGGGAAGGAATCCTCAAGCAGACTCCCCACTGGGGCTCAGTCCCAGGACCCTGAGATCATGACCTGAGCTGAAACCAAGACTCAGAGGCTCAATTGACTGAGCCACCCAGGTGCCCCCCAAGTTTTCCAATTTTTAAAGATATCTAAATTTGAGTGTGAAATCTGTACATTTTAAAATATTGGCTAAGTAAAAAAAATATCATCCCATATATATATTCATTTAATAGCAGCCTCACTTTGCATATTGGGTTTCCTGGGACACAGATTCTGGAAGAATGACATGCAGGAAGTTTATTAGGGATCAACATCTGTGCCAGGGCAGGGAAGGGGAGGGGATGGTTGAGCAGAGGGGAAAGCTGAGCTGCGATGTGGTCTGAAAGGCTTTAGCTGACCTGACAGGCTTTGGAGTTGTTACCCTTTTGTGGCAAGGGGGCCAGGCTCTTACACACTCACATTAACCACTTACCAGATCAGACTGCCCTTGGAGTGGGAGTGGGGTTACCTGAGACAAGGGAAGTTTCCAGAAAGGGCTGATTGCTGAAGGTTGAAAGCACCTGGAGGAAGGAGTCCTTCAATCCTGAACGGAAGTGGGGGCTCGTTGGAGCTTCAGAGTGTCTACTACACACCTCTCCTTACACGGTTCACATTCACTTCTTTGTGTAAGGCCTGGGATCACCAACTCTAGAATCTGGGTGTGCCTCTTCTTTTGGGGGTGTCAGGGCCTTTTCCCCCCCCCACAGCTGGTCTTAGGATCACAGTAATACTCATTATGGTCCTCTACTAGTCATTTTAGATTCTCCTCATTCTTAGCTAATGTCTTCACTGGCCCTGGTGGTTTACTTGGTGTTGGGACATGGACTCTGGTCACCATGCCTTTGTCAGGTTATGGCTGATGTACTTGTCTATTTACTATCAAGACTGGGCAAGGTAGTACCTAAAAGAACCCATGTGGATTGCAAGGGTGTCGTAATACTCCTCCCTGCCCCCGTTGTGTAACAGGAGCCCTACCTCCTCTTGATAACCTGGGTCCTGTAAGGTTGCTGATTTTCTTCCTTGCCTGTTTAGTCCCTGGGCATAGAGAGACCTGAGTGCCCCGTAGCCGCAGTAACTTAGAGTTCAGTAGGACTCTTGCTCTGCCCCCTGGTGGAAAGCGTTTCCCCTTTGGAAAAGATATGAAACAACCCAGAGTTGCAGGGATGTGAAACATGCATTTCCCATTTGGGTCCCTGGGAGTGATGGTCAAAGGGGTCACTCATGCTTCTTCCCCTTGGTTCTTGGACTCATGTATTCGTCTTTTGGGGACAGTACATACTTGATAAAGGGCACTGATTTAAAATGACAGTGCATCCTGGAGGATGGTGCCTTATCCTTGCGAGGAATCATCCCTGAATTCGTGCTTCACTTGTCCCTTTAGTAGATCATTCCTCCACATTTAGTATGGCAGCTTCTAGGTGGGGTAGTATTTGATAGAACTACTGGATCCTGCAGTCATATGACCTTTCATGCATCTTACTTGCTATTAAGTAGACCTCTTATTCTGATGTGATGTTATGGAGCCCATGCCGATGCATCAAATATTCTGTAGTGTTAAACTGAGGCTCTAGCACCAGCAAAGGCAAATCCATACCTAGAATATGTGTTCATCTCTCTTTTTTTTTTTTACGATTTATTTATTTATTTTGGGGGGGTGGCCTTTTTTTCCACTCTCTAATGTTCACGTGTCCTTTATGAACCTTCTACAGCTCATGTGTCTTACCAAAGCCTTCAACATACTTGTCACTTCTTACTCATCTCATCCGTTTTGCATGATGTCATCCAAAGAGTGTGCCAATAGGATGTTCTTCAAGATGTCCAGACTAGATCTTTTCAGACTGTATTATAATGGAGGGGAGGACAATTGTAGCCGTGGTCAAGACTCTTCATGTGTATTGTCATCTGTTTCAAGTGCATGCAAACTTGTTGCTTTGCTTTCCTGGCAGGGATGGAAAAGAACTTCTTGGATAGTTCAGTGGCTGTGTACTATGTACTTGAGGCCATAACAATATGCTCTAGGAGAGTATCACAACACTTTTAATTTGTGCTCTTTTTTTTTTTAAAGATTTTATTTATTTATTTGACAGAGAAAGACACAGTGAGAGAGGGAACACAAGCAAGGGGAGTGGGAGAGGGAGAAGCAGACTCCCTGCCGAGCAGGCAGCCCGATGCGGGACTCGATCCAGGGACTCCAGGATCATGACCTGAGCCGAAGGCAGTCGCTTAACCAACTGAGCCACCCAGGCGCCCCTAATTTGGGTTCTTAATTGATTGAATTATGCATTGGGATTTGTCTGACTTTTGTAGTATCTAGAGTAGTGAATTAAATGACAATATAATGGGGGTTACCAGCCCTATAGCATTTTGGTCTTTAAGGCCATTCTCTTAGGATGCAAAAAGTTTTTAAATTTGCTGTCTTGATTCAACATCTTGGGGTAAAGGTGGAGAACAGTTTTAGAGCCTTCTACTTGATCTTCCCGACTTGATTGCTGTTACCCCACAGGCTAAGAAACCAACATGGAGGTGTGCTAATTGCCATATTTGTCCATTCCAATTAATCAGTAGAGGTTTGTGAAAATGACTTGTAGGTGGATCTGTAAAGCTAGTGGGTCAAAGGTAAGCCAGAACTGGGCCAGGAGTCCGTTTATTACTTGGCCTCAGCATACTTTCACTCTAACAGAGGAGTTCTGCTGCTGCCTCAAGTCTCTGGATATCAGTGTCAACTGGGAACTTACATCCATCTGTCCTCTAGATGTTTAAGTAGCCCCCTTTCCCAGTTTTCAGTGGCATTAATAATTGGCCCTAGGACCCCTTGGGGAAGGACTAGAGAAATCATACTAGTCATGGTGTTGCAGGATCTTTCCTCTTGATGACCTGGCTTCTCCTTCAGTTAAATGCTTTGCAAGCCTCAAAACTAAGTCAGATCTAGAAGTTGGGCACAGGATTATGACTTTTTAAAAAAGATTTATTTATTTACTTGAGAGAGAGTGTGTGCGACCCGGGGCAGGGAGGGCAGAGAGAGAGGGAGAGAGAAACCTCAGCAGACTTCCCGCTGAGTGTGAAGCATGAGGCGGGGCTCGATCCCAGGACCCTGAGATCACAACCTGAGCTGAAAACAGGAGTTGGCCACTTAACCGACTGAGCCACCCAGGCGCTCCATGGCATTATGACATTTTAGTGAAGTACTACCTTCAGCCTTCTGATCATCAACCCTTGATTCATTTTGATTACTACCTATCTTAGTTTCCTGCTAGTGTTGTAACAAATGTAACCTCACCTGTGGGTCTAACATGTGTTAGGGCCAGAGATAGAGATGAACACACAGTAATTTATCCCTCCCTCCCAACCTTACCCCATAACCCTAGCTGGTGTGGCCCTGCCTGTGGCTTTGAAATGAGCTACCATCAAATCTTATGAAGGCCAGAGGCCTTCAGAACCATCCTCTACTGAAGAAATGAATGAGAAACTCTATCCAGGGAGAAGCAGGTTTGCACACCTTGCTCAGGCTGGTATAAGTATGATTTTTGGAGTAAGCCCATGGGGATATTTTGTGTGTGTCTATAGTATTTTTATTTTTAATTTTTTGGCTTATGTGTATCAAAGGTAGAATTGTTTGTTTGGTTATTTCTGTGTATGTAATGTATAAACATCTAATAATAGCAGGTGAATCACCACCTTGATTTCATTCATATACTTCCAGTATATGACTAAGATTTTCCCCTTTTGAACTGTGGATTAAATGTATGGACTAAAGTGACTTAATGGATGGTTCTGTGATTAAATGTGTATTTGCTAATGTTAGAATAGCCTATGTGTTTCACAAAGGCTTGGTATATGGTTTTTGCCCCTTCAGAACTCTTTCTGTATTTGTTTTGGAACTATTTTTTTTCCTCTAACCTTCAAATCGAGATCAAGGAAAATGTTTCCCCATGTTAATATAACAAAATGTAAATTTGTTTTTAAAAAAGAAAATATTTTCGATGATCAAAACTATGGAAATGGCTAATCATTTATTTTAGATATATTGGAGATTAAAAGAAAGGCAGAGAATATTCTTGATTTTCTCCTCTATCCAATTTATTTATTTTTATTTTAATTTCTTTAAGATTTTATTTATTTATTTGAGACAGAGCGCACACAAGTGTGGGGGAAGGCAGAGGGAGAGGGAGAAGCAGGCTCCCTACTGAGCAGGGAGCCGGATGCGGGACTCCATCCCAGGACTCTGGGATCGTGACCTGAGCCGAAGGCAGACGCTTAACCAACTGAGCCACCCAGGCACCCCTATTCAATTTATTTTATACTGCATTAATTCTACTCTATTCCAAGTGTTGTGAAAGAGCTGGACACTGAAAAGATAAATAAGACATAGTCCCTGACATAAACGAGTTTGAAAAATCAGATCAGGAAAAGTAATGGCAGGAATGGTTGCCATCTAATTAACTTGCTTTGGGCTGAGAGTTTTACATGAATAATCTTATTTAATCTTCAATATGTTCCCTATCCTTTATCTCCCTATACACTTAAGTTCTCTCATCTCGTTTAAGGAGCCAAGATCCCATGCTCTATCCTCACTTCCCAGTGGAGGAGCCATCTTTGCTCCTTGCTGTGGGCAAGTCCTCCATTTACACAAACTAGATGTCACCTGTGTTGCCCATTCAAGGACGATAGGGCTCTTGTCTCCATTCTCTTACAGAGTCAGCCCCATAGGCCTACAACCATGCTCTTACTTCTCTCACATGAGATTCTGCTTTCTTTGCCTGTTACTGCCCCATTTCCTTGTCCCCATGTATAATAAAATCCCTTGAAAGAGGTGTCTACATCACATGTTTCCAATTTCCACTTTGATTGTCTCTTGGAAACACTCCGATCAGTTTTCACCCGCACGACTTCATTAGGGCTGCACCAGTACACATAAACACATAGTAGGTACTCAGGAAATATGACTTGAATAATTTAATATATGTTCCCCAGAAAACCACTGTGAGGTGGCTGTTACAATACTCATTTTATAGGTGCTCCAGTGAAGGCCCTCGGCGACCTTGACAGGGTTTTCATGCACTAATTAATTCTCACTTCTCATCTTCCTTCAACTTTCAGCAGCATTTAACAAAGTGAATACATTCCCCTCTTTGAAATAATTTAGTGACTTGACCTTCAGAACACCATGCTCCCATGGTGTACCTTCTGTCTCACTGACCACTGTCTCTATTCCTTTTCCTAGTTGCTCATTTCCCCTCAGGATGCTTACTTAACCTCAGACCTTTCTTCCCTCTGTCTCCACTCACTTCCTTGCTCATCTCCTCCAGTACTGTTAAATAATACCTAGAGGCTGACAACTCCCAGATTTGTGTCTGTGGCCCAGATCAATTCCTTAGATTTCCAATCTCGAGTATCCCCCTGTCTACTCAACATTTTGCTTTGATATTTTTTTTAAAAGATTTTATTTCTTATTTATTTGAGAGAAAGACAGAAATAATATTATTCCATGTCTCTATTCTTTCTTCAGACACAATTTTAAAATTCATATGGTCACTCACCTATTAATTTTTGAGCAATTTCTATGGGCAGAGTCCTGTTTCACACACTGAGGATATAGCTGTAAAGAAAACCAACACATTCCCTGCCCTCAAGAAGCTTACATTCCAATGATGGGGAGAAGGATAATACTCAATGATAAATTACTATACATATGGTGAAAAGTACCATGAAGATAAAGCAGGCATGGGAGGGCACCAAGTGCCTTATATTTGAGTAAGGGTGTCAGGTAAACTTCATGAGATCCGGGACATTATTATTGTTATTCACCTCTCTAACACTAGCACCTTGAGACGTACTAGTGTGTAGTAAGCACAAGATAAATATCATGAGAATATTGTGAGAATGAATGAATGATGGTGAGACCCGGGGGGAGGTTACTGCAGGAGTCCCCATGAGACATGATGGTGCTAGGCCCAGGAAGGAGCTTTGCAGATTAAGAGGTCATATTATTGGCAAGTACAACTTCATAACTAGTGTGAAAGGTAAACAAGGATATTCAAGGGTAAACAGTCCATAGATTGGGGGAATACAGTGTCTCACAAGCAGTGAAGCATACTTTCTAGGGGATTTTGGGCAAGAGCGAGTTTTACAGAGTTAGAAGGAACAACGTGGAAATAGGGCATGGTTGGTGAGGGATTTCCTTATACTACTAGCCGGTCCTATTTTTTAGGGTGAACTAAGCTAGCCAAGCTGAATTGGAGGATTGTGATTCATGTTTGTTGGGTTTCCGGTAAGTGGAGGCTGACTTAGGTTTAGATTTGTGACATGGTCCCAGTGACTGAAGCCACCTCCATTTTGTGGATCTCAATATATGAATTAACTTCATCAATCTGGATATAGTTAAGAGACAGAACCAATGGCATTTCCTGAAAGATTGGATATGGAGTGCAAATTGGATGGATTGAAGGAGAGGAGTCAAGGTTGATGCCACGCCTTTGGCCTGAGCAACTAGAATAAAGTAGCTTTGATTGAGTTGTGGAAGTCTACCAATGTGGTAGGTTTGGTGGCCAAAATTAAGTTTCTTTGGGACCATAAATTAAGTCTCTCTATGTCTCCTTTTCCCTCTCTCATAGTTTCCTGAGATACCTAAAGCCAAGCTCTGCTGTGTATCCAAGGAAAACCATTCAGAGTCATTCTACTGTGGAAAACATCCATGCTGGTTTCACTCCTCACTCTCTTGGCCAGACACAGAGGCATTCTGTGTTGGTGGCTGCCTTTCTTATTCAAAGAAAGGTCAGGCCAAGGAAGGCTTTTTCCTTCAAACTCATCTTGGACACTTTCTTTTGATTTAAGGAAGATAAAGATGATTGAGGGGACAAAAGAGGGAAAAAATAGTGTTTGTTGTACATTTCTGATTGTGGCAACAGCTTGAACTGATTAGCTGGTTATTATGCATTCCTGTGTATGGCTTGTCACTGGAGTCCCATCCGGAGAAACATATCACAAGTCCTATTCTCCATGGCCTCTAGCATGCAAACCTGACCTCAAAGAGTTTAAACCCAAGTCTTCTAATTTGAAACAACACACACACACACACACACACACACACATACAATCAAGTGATCAAAAACATGGTATAAATATGTTTAGTAGAGTGTTCTGGATTATAATGACAGGAACAGAGGACATAAATAGGATGCAAGAAGGGGAAAGAAACCCATAGTATTAAAAAAGAAAAAAAAGGCAGTGGTATTTCTTTAGGATTGTAAATATCCCCTATATATTTTTGTTTTTCTTAAGAACTTGCAAGATCCCTTCCAGCAAATTTGGGACACATCTTTGGGAAAGATACAGAGAGAGCTCTGCAGGGTTTCATAGTATGTAGTTAATTCTCTTTCTACCCTGTTCTAAATATAATCCTGCTCATTTGCATGCCAGTCCCCAGAATGCTTTGTAATTTCACAACTCTTGGCTAGTGGTCTCAGTATAAGAACAAAGCAAAATGTTTTGGGTGTGATTTTGGCCCTAAACCCTGCTCAGGCTTTGCAAAAGAGTACAGGGAGGTGACTTTGCCTGGCGTTCATCCTAGCCAGAGTATCACAGAAATAAAGTGGAAGTGGCTGTGGACTTTTCCTGAGAAGACCGCATTCAGTCCACTTACCCACGAGTAACCAGAAGGTTGGATTAACTCACTTGAGAGGAGGGAGTGTTTCAGTCGCCTTAGTCGCCCCTTCGATTATGTGCCCAGGTTCGTTCATTTTAGGTTTTTCGAAAGCCCAAGCTGGAGTCTTCTGTTCCTATTCTGGTGGATGCTTTATATAGTTCTCTACTGCGGGAAAGGCCTGCAATTTAATGAAAAGATGGCCAGGACTGTGGTCAGTGGCCTGCCTTATAGAAATGTGAATTTAAGATTCTTAACACAGACTTCGTTGCGCATAGTGACATCTGCAGAATATTTAGTAGGCCATTAGCAATGACAACTGGGGAGTGGGGATGGTATGAGACTTGTCTTGAAAGGGTTTTTCAGTTTTTGCAAAGCGAGCCATTTTTGTTCTATAATGGTATGTTTGGAATCATTTTCAAGGAGACCTGAGGGATCTCCTGCACTGGGACCACCAGGTAGCCCCCACCCATAAAACCCAGTTAATTTTAGCCGGTAGCTGAAGGACAATATATTCCAGCGCTGAAAGGCCATGTGTGTGCTCAATGACATGTTGACTTTCGTCTGTCAGCTCTGCCTCAAGTAAACTCGGGATTTTCAGCAGTGCACACGGTTCACTGCCCAGGGGAAGCCACAGTAGTGCTCCTCACACGTCCGTGGCCGCGCACCAGCAATGTGACGGGGCCTTTCAACCACAGGTGTTTTCTACTCGTGCCTCACAGAGCAGCAGTAATGCACTTTCACCAATTCTGAGAGCCAGGCAGCGGAGTTCCTCTACAACGTATTAGTTTGAGACTATTTTTAAGATACGGACGACAGTTGCCGGTAACTGACACGGAGTCCCTCGCAGCCGCGTGAGAGCGAGGGGTTGCTTTACATTTTCCGACACGTAGTGCCAGGGTCTCAGGAGAGCCGCGGGCCGGGCTGCGCCAAGGGCGACCAGGTCTAGGTTTTCTCCGGGCTTCCGCGGCCGCTTTACAGCCGCAGCGGCCGGTAAGAGGCGGCGTGCCGCCCTTCGCTGCAACAAAGACGGCGCCGCCGCCTGCAGCCCGCGCGGAGGCGGAGGGGAGCGGGCTCCGGGAGGGCAGTCGGGAGCCTTCCCCGATCCGGACTGCGGGTCGGGAGGGTGGGAGATCGGACCAGGGGCTGGCCGCGGGCGTTGGCGCTTCCCGGGGCTCGGTCCGCGAGGCCCGGGGGCGACGCTCGCGCTCTTCCTCCTCCACCCGGGACTGCAGCATCCCCGCCCCGAAAAGTCCCTCGCGCCCCCTGGTGGCTGTGAGCCGGCTGGCTCCGCCGCACTCCTAAGTCACAAAAAAAGGAAGAAAAAGAAAAAGTGGGTGAGGCAGATGCAAAGAGGAAAATCAATAGGGATCAGAGAGAAGAGGGAGGAGTCACGGAGCAGCCATTCTGGTCTTTAACGGGGTCCCAGCTGGCACGGCATAAGAAAAAAAAAAAAAAAAAAAAAGCCCGGGCGTGAACGCGAGTGGAGGAGGGTGTGTGTGGCGGGGGGGTCGGGGGTGAAAGGGGGGACCGGGGAGATTTACTATTGTCTCTGGCAGCCGCCGCGGCAGCCCGGGAGGGGGGCGGAGGCGAGAGGAGGCGGCGGCTGTGGCCAGCGCACCATTCGCTCCACCTGATCTCCGGCGCTGCGCGCTGAGGAAGGCGCGGGCAGGCAGGAGCAGGAGCAGAAGGAGGAGGGAGGGAGGCAGCTGCTGCAGCCACCGCCGCCACCATGTCCTACCAAGGCAAGAAGAACATCCCGCGGATCACGGTGAGTGGGGCGCCGGGCGCCGCCGCCTGCGTCTCTCGCTCGCTCGCGGCTCGCTGCGCCGCGGGCGGGGCGCCTTGGATCCCGCCGGCTTCCCCGGTCCGGTCCCCGGGGAGGGACGGGGACCCAGGGTCCCGGGGGTGGAGAGCGGCGGTCAGCCCAGCCGGCGCGCCGGGCGCCACCCAGACGGAACGACCCTGGCGTTTGGGGAAAACAAAACAAAGAGGAAACCCAAAGAGTGGCGCGGAGAACTTTGGACTATGTATCCTCTTTTCCCACCAGCCGGTAGTTTGCATGTAACGCAGGGCTCGGGCCCTCCCAGGACCCCCGCGCCGCCCGGGGTATCAGTGTGCGCTGCCCCAGGCGGGGTGTGCTTTTTGTTTTAGGTTCCTTTTGGCGAGGCGGGGTATGCAGAGATGACACCTTTCCCCAGGGGTGCCTGGTAGCACGACCGCGCCCCTCTCCTAGCTCCAACCCGGTGGCTCTGCCCCCCGCGCCGCGAAGGTGGCGAGGTGTCTAGATCTTGGGTCTTCACCTTGTCCCATTCTTGCCTGCATTCACCCGGTTCATATTTCGGTACGTCATATTCCAGACTGGACAACTAATGTGGCTGTAGCGGGAATGACCCAACTTTTTTTTTTTTTTCTTTGCCCTCGATGCATTTTACATTTTTCATGTCATTTTCTGCCCTTATCCCAAGAAAAGGCTGAGTTTTAAGAGTAGATTTTAGTTTGGGGTCGTAGGCGCACGCTGTGTGCCTTACACGTCCAACTGCCATTGTGTGCAAAAGCGAGCCACCCGCGGGCGGGTGTCAAATGCCCTGGGCGAGCGCCTAGGGCGGGGTGGAGAGGGAACGTGCCATTATCAGGTACAGAAGCCGCATCTTCACCAGAGCCAGCTCTCAGCGGCAAAATACCGCGCCCTGGCTCGGGGTTTCTCTAGGATGCACCGAAATGATGCCCCTGAAAGGAAGGGGCATACGACAAGCTGGGATGAGCATTACCAAAAAAGAGAGGGGCAGGTGGTATGGGGCAAAACAACAATAACAAAAAACACTGACATTTTAGTTTAGCGTGAAGCAGTGTGCTTGTGCTTTGTCTGTTGTGAATGGGGTGTGTGTGTACTCTGTGTGTGTGTGTGTATAGTGGGGGAATGGGTGGCTACTCCATCTTTGCAAGGCGAACAAAGGAAGTGATCAACTGGCCCCTGGGAGGCTCTGCAGCTGCCCCAGGGCAGAGCTGTACCTGCTACTATAGTTAATTTGCCAGGGATCCACCAGATTTTGCTGTGGGCATGAGTCTGTTTGCACTTGCTCCGCTATGTTTGGAACGCCCTGTGTGCTTGAGATTGCCAATGCAGGACCTTACCTCTGTAGGCAGGAGGAAGCTATTCTTGGCTCTAGTGCACTTTATTCTCAAGTGGTTTTGTTTCTATTGAAGCGTGCTATCTTTTTCATGCACCTGAGCTTCACCCCACACAAGTGCACCCCACCCCTAACTGCCGTCCACCTGGTCTTAGGGAATAAACAGTGGCTAGGAGAAAGAGAGGTGGGGATGGGTAGGGATCCTTTAGCCAGGTAAAAGTGTTGGCTGTAAACATATTCTCCTTTATCACTGCGTGATATCATTGACTTCACATTATTGAAGAAACATTGTGGATCTTTTATAATGCGTGGTATTTTCTCAGTGCCAGTTGTCTTTGCAGAGAGCTGTGGAAGGTATCATTAAAAAAAAAAAAAAGACTGGGACAAAAGCTCCATTTTGAGACTGTTTCCCTCACTGAGGAGGGATGAACCCCAGCTCTCATGCTGTTCCATGCGTGAAGCATGCTGCTCACATGCCACTTGCCTTATCTCTGCTATACGTTTGCCAGTTCTCCTGTTTGGGATAAGCAGAGAAAAGGTTATTTACTTATTTTTTCTTTCTAGTCCAAAGACTGCAAGGGTCTTCTTACGGACTCAGCCCGTGCTGTGGCATCGAGGGCCACGCCCATTCTTATAGGTATCACTTGGGCCACCTTTCAGGAGAGCTACAGAAATTTAGCCCTGATGGATAACTTGCCTTCGAGCCCCCGTAAATGTAGCTGTGCCCTAATCCTAGGGCCAGGTTTACAAGGGGTTCCCTTTTGTTCTTGTTTGGATGCTCTTCCCTGGGGTGGCTCCTTCATTTTCCGCACGGCTTCCATCCTTTCTCTCTGTGCATGGGGCGTGGTGCTGCGTAGCTGCCTGTGCCTTTAAGCTGGGGCTGTGTGTCTCCAGCAGCTGTGACGAGAATGGACAGCGGTTGTGAATTTCTTCAAGCCCGACTACCTTGTATTCACATTGTTGCAAGGGGTCTGCGGTGGGGAGGGAGAAGAGGAGCATGGCAGGAAGGGGGCTGTTGGTCTTTGGGGGCAAGGAATCCATTTGTAAATTTTCCTCAGGCTTTGTGTTGTGTTTCTGTGAACAGGGGTTCTATTTTACGTCCAATTATTTCTGCGTGTTTGTATGTCTATAGATGATTATAGTTATCTCCATACTATAAGGGTTGCAATACTCTGCCTAGATATAATGAAAAACGTTAAAATATGGCCGCAGATATACATATATAGAAAACATCGTTAAAGATCTAAATGTGACATATATCCCCTACTGTCAATTCTAGTGTATTTTTAAGTGGTAAGATTATGGCATTTGAATTAAGTTTTCTAGCCTCCCTGTATTCCTTTCTGTGAAGGCTGCCCCACCCAGTAGCTAAAATGTCACTAGAATCTGAGGACCGATGGGGGCAGTCTTTCTTGCTGGATACCCTGTGCCTCCCCAGCCACCACCCTCTGCCACAATTTGCTCCCCCCACCCTACTCCCCGTAAGGCTTTGTTTGTTGTTTTTCCTGCCACCTATTTTTACTGCCCTCCTGAGATCAAAGCCTTCTTATACCTGTGTTTACTGGTTTCTTGGAGAGAGAGGGTTCGTAGAATTGGCTGGGGCTTTCTCTGTGAGTGGCTCAGGCCTCCCATCTTATTGTTCTTTCTCAGGTTATCCATGTGCAATGACCTGTCTGGTCTACCTTGATACTAGCCCTTGCTTCTAAATGTCAGGCTGGCAGCTCAGGCTGGTTCAGCAGATCAGAGCAGGGACCTTGTGCTGCCATTCACCTCCGTCTCCACTGTCTAGCATGGTCCCTAGCACATAGACATCTCATGGTTATCAGTTCAATCAATAAATGAATTAAAAATTGTTCCTAATAAGAAGAGCTCACACCTATTGTGTTTATTTTGTGTCAGGTATTGTGCTGAATGCCTTACCTCCATTGTCTCATTTTGATCCTTGACTCAACACTGTCTGAAAGGTACTATAGTTATCCCCATTTTATAGATCCAGAAACAAAACAAACAAAACCCCCCCAAAAAACCAAAAAATCCCCCAAACCCATTGAAAATCAGACGCCTTTGCCCAGGATCAGAGATTGAGTAAATGTTAGAGGCAGGACTCAAACGTGCACACCTGCTTGAAGTCAAAGTGTTCGCTCCTTACCACCACATTCTTTTTGGTGTTTCTGCTTCTACCATCATTATTACTTGGTGTTAGTGAGGCAAATGGTGTAGAGGAAAGACTCTGCACTCTCTAAGTAGTCCTGGTAGGATCTGGGAAGCGTATTTTGCCTGCCACTGTCAACAGATCCCTTAACACGGTGTCTCCTACTTATATTCAATAAATGTAAATAACACTTTTGGGGGTGGTAGCTAGCCTATCAGTTCTGCAGGTGGAGAGTTAGGATAGTTACAGTCCTTGTTTCCCTCTTGTATGCTACCACTTGAAGCTGACCGCAGGAGTGGGAGGGATCTAACAGTTAAGTTCCAGTGCTTTGTATGTATTCTCTTGTCAAGAGTCTCTGCAAAAACCCATTTTAAGGAAACTGAAGAACAGATAGGTGAAGTTAGTTATCCAGAGTTACCCTGTGAGAATTTTGGGGCAAAGCTGGAAATAAACCCAGGCTTCTCTGTCCTGGTACAGCTGCTGCCTCCCAGAGGCGCATGCAGCAGAGATTTGGAAGGTGTGGGTAAAGAGTTCCAGAATTCCCTCTGGGAGCACATTGCAGAGAATTGCCTTTTTGCAAACGGTAATTGGATTTCCGTAAGATAACGCATTTCGGCCGCATTAGAGGTTGGGTTGAATGTGTGTGATGTTTGGAAATTCCCAGAATACACATCCTCAGGCGGAACACAACCTGGAGAGTTCTTTCCTGGGCGCATAGTCAGGGTGCTGTGGTCTCACTTGAAGGGTGTGATCGTGAGCATTGTGGGTGCCATGGAAAGTTTTTATTCCCAAGGGGAAGGGAAGGGGCCTTATGAAGCGCAGCAGCTGAGCTGGGGGCCTTGAACCAGCCGAGAACCTAGAGGAGACGCGAGTCCAACCCTGCCCCAACCTCTGTGCCTTCTTCTTGCTTCAAGAGGTGTCACTTGGGACTGGGAGCAAATACTAGGAGATGGAGGACTAGCGTTTAGGAGACCAAAAGAGAAGAAGTCACCCACAGTTGGCTTTATCCGTGTAAGGCATCTTGGTAGGGAAATTCCAGAGTAAAAGACGGAGGGAAAGTTAGGAATGGAAAGCATCTTAGATATCTGATCATGGAACTCTCAGCCCAGGCCCTGCCTGGGGTGTTCATTTGTTACTTTATATTTTGAGCAGCTATGTGGTGATTCTCAACCAGGTTATTCCTCTTTCTTTCTTCTTTTTTTCTTTTTCTTTTTTTTTTTTTTAAGATTTTTAAAATTTATTTGAGGGGAGTAGAGAGAGAGAGAGAATCCCAAGCAGACTCCGAGCTGAGTGTGGAGCCCGACACAGGGCTTGATCTCACAACCCTGAGATGATGATCTGAGTCGAAAACTCAATTGACTGAGCCACCCAGGCAGCCCTGGGTTATTCCTCTTTCTGAAACACGAGCGAGCACAGTGCCTCAGGTGTGTAAAGAGCTCTGCCTGTTAGTAGCTATGATGGAGTTGGCTGGGTGTTTGGGGGAATTCTGGAGGAACAGATTTTCTCAGAGAATTCCAGTCTATGTGGTAGAACTGGCAGCTTATAAATGAAAATCTCTCTGCTTATCTCCCTGGGCTGTTGAAAGGCCCAAATGAGGATAGTGACCCTGAAAGCGGTCTCTGAGCCCCGATATCTTCAAAATAGTAAACGCTGATTTATTTATGAAATTTCAGCTACTCTGGAATGTGGAAATTCCTGAAGGGGAAGACATGATAAAGGTCTGGGGTAGAAAGAGGCTACTTAGGAAACTAGTTTTTGAATACAAGTTTTCAAAAACAAAAATTAATACAATGTTATATAGAAGCTCTTGTTATTTTTTTCTTGCTTCAATTATGTTCCAGTGTTCCTCAAAATTAGGCTTCTCGTTCATTTCTGACAATCTAATAGGCCATTTGACTGCCTTTGGTCTTTGATATAGAGACTTTCCCTTAACCTAAATAAAGGGCATTTTTCTTATTTAGTTGCACTACATTGTTTTTCAGTCCTAATTAGCTTGGACACTAAAGTGAAGAGGTTATGAATACCCTTTATGGCAGGTTCTTCACGACTCCCTGTTCAGTAGCTTTTCCTCTGCCCTTTCTCCTCAGTTGGAAAAAACAAAAACCAAAAACACTGAATTTGGAAAAGAATAAAACCTCTTCATGTCCTAATGGGCCCTCTGTTCTTTACCTGTTGACATATTTCATAGAACTATTTGCTTTTGCTTATTACATTTGGGAAGTTACAAAATGTTTACACCAGTAGGACTGTCTCCCTAGGCTATAAATCTGCCCCCCCTTTGATTCAATCAGTGCTCCTAATCATAAGGGGACTGGAAATTTGAATATGTCATCGCCTCCTGTGATGAATGTTAATAGGAAACCTGACCAGCTCCCCACTTACTCCCTCCTCAAATCAGTGCTCCATTTTACCTTTTCTCCCATTTTCTGTAGACCATTCAGAGACAAATGAGAAAGACCCTGGACAACCCAGAGAAATGGGCTATTTTCTGTTTTCACACTCTTCTCTTGTGAAATTTCTCTTTCATCAGACTCAGTCTATGTCTATTTCAATAAATGAAATAGACCAAAAAAACCATGTGGTAGAGTAGGATGAGCCCTTCAGTTTAGCCTCTTTTGTTTGGCCCTAGTCTCTACATGGAGTCTACTTACAAAAACAACTTCTCTTGGGGCACCTGGATGGCTCCATCGGTTAAGCCTCTGACCCTTGGTTTCTGGCTCATGTCATGATCTCAGGGTCGTGGAATCGAGCCCCGCTTCCGGCTCTGCGCTCAGAATGAAGTCTGCTTGTCCCTCTCCCTCTGCTCCAACCCCTGCTCGCTTGTGCTCGCTCTTTCTCAAATAAATAAATAAATAAATAAATAAATACCCAACTTCTCTTGAGGAACTTTCTTCTGTTAATTAGATTGTAGGGATCTCAGTGGTTAGAAAGATGGGACTACGCATAGTGGAGCTGTTAAGCTACCATTTATTGAGTGGTTACGTGGGTTACTTCACTTGACTCCTAGCATCTCCTGTAGCTGCAATGATTAACCACCATTTTTGCCCTCTGGATAGAGGGTCCGAGAGTTTTAGTAACTTGACTAAAGTCACACAGTTGAAAAAGCAAGATCCTGGGGTTGATCCCTCCAGAGGTGAGTTAGTTTCATAGACACGAAAGCAGTCACTCCCTATCCACAGGTGGATCACCTCCAACTGTCCACACCTTTTAGCTCACAAATGCGGGTCAGTGTTCACAGGGCGTGGAAGGAGTGGGGATGATCTGGCCAAAGCTATCACATCACCACTGGAACAACAACCGAGCGTATGTCCTCGTAACGGTGGTTCACGCATTGCTTTGCCAGCTGTCTGAGTTAGCTTCTGGCTTTTGCCCAGACGCACGTATGAGTGCAGGGTGGAAAAGCAGATGCTGTTTTCCTGCCCTGCATAAGTACAGATCTGGGCCCAAGGCCCCTTCACACTCTGTCTCTGTCTGCTTCCCAGACTTGGAAGGAGCCGAGCTCCCCGTTCCCATTCCACAAGAGAAATCCAGGACACGCCCAGCCCTCTAAGCAGGAGGGGGGAGCTCCACTTTAGAATGGTCCAGGAACCTATTTGGGACATCTGGAATTCAAGGACACATTTCTCATGGCTTAATTAGTCTCTTTTTTCCAGGGAAGCACTGGACAATGAAATATGCAGAATAAAGTGAGATTTGCTTTTTTAAGAGAGGAGTTCTGCTTCTGCAAAGGAGCACTCTTGTTTTTTGACACAGGGAACGACAGCCCTGTATGGAGTGTCAGCATGTTGTGCTTCAGGCCTGCCATTGCCTCTGATTTACCCGTGACTTTGGGCAAACCCTTATTATCCCTCTCAGTTCTGCATCAGTCAAATGACAGCATTGAACTAAATGATCTCCAAGGTCCCTGCCAGGGCACATGATCCTATGAGCCTTTATTTTGTCCTCTCTTTTTTCCTGAGATCATGGTCAGCCCCCGTCACTGTGTTCCGAATTTAGAGAAGAGTCGTAAACCCTTTCTGTGAGAGAAGAGAATGCAGTGAGTGAGAAGAAAGAGCAGTCCTTGTTGGCTTAAATTGAGTGGGGCCAGCCCAAATCTGTGTTGGGTCTAAGGGACTTCGGTTGCGTTTTACACTTAAAGTCCCAGCCTTTTTCTCATTCAGAGGGTAGATTTGGTTAATAGACTCTGTACAGGAGAGAAACGGAATAATGATGTCCTTTTCTTCTTCTTTGGTATTAATTCAAATGAGTATTATTAAAATGAGACCATGATTCCTTTGCTGGCACATACAGTTTCTCTTTTGGATAAGGCTACCATCGATAAAGGCACAAAGGTGACAAATTGCCCCAAATCTACACTGGTCAAGCGACTAGGGAGACCAACAGAAAACAGCTCCAAGTCTATATATGCTCCACCAAGCTCTTTTCAGTTGCTCTTGCCAATATTTTAAGTGTGGTGGCTGTCATCCAATGGAAATAACCCCTTCCCAAAAGCCAAATAATGCCATGGTCACCCCATGAGGTAGGGATGGTTTGGATTTTGTTACCACTGAATCTACAGCACTCACTCTTTGGCATATATTAAGCCCTCTGTAAATATTTGTTGAATGGATGGGTACGTTGAACACTTACATTGCAGGAAAAATTTCAAGCTAGAAGATGATCAGAACATGCATACATTTGTGCTTGTACATCATCCTCCCTTTCACTGGCAGCTCTCTTGAATATTAACTTTTAAGAGAGATGGCCTGGCTCTAAGAAACCAGCAGAGAGGATCACTGAGCCAAGAGAAACAGGACGGCACATCAGCAGAACGAGCAGAGTCAACTGTACTCTGGGACCTGACCAGTGCCCATGGAGCCCGGCCCTCATTTGTACTTCTCTCCTTGTAGACCTCCCTTCCTTCCCTTCTTCCAAATCCTGCACCTGACCCCATTCTCAGCCTGTTTCAGGGCCTACCTGGGTACATCTTGCTTGCAAACAGACCCGTTGTTTCTCTTCCAGGAAATGATTTAAAAGAAAGAGAACTTTATGCCTCCTTTCAACTCGAGAAAATTGTCACCATGACTTTTTGAACCAGGATCCAACATAGATCTGAATCGAGGCCTTTCTGCCTTTGCCTAGAAACCGCAAGCCATTGGAGTTATTAGCAGCAGTTAGACAGGGCAGTCTGCATTGTACAGAAAACCCCACCTTTTAGAAGACTCGATGAAGGAGAAGCCCCTAGGTCTTTTTTGCTTCCCTATTAGGGTTGGCCATTTAGATGGAATGTTTTTATGCTTGTGTATATATGTAATACTTTATGTATTAGAAAATGTCATGTATAACATAACCAAGTGTAATAACAGCATTTGGCTCTTTTTTTGATTGTAGAACACGTATTGACCATTGGTTCTGGACCTAGCAATGCGATACTTGCCTCTGGAGCATCTAATCTGGAACACAGAGGGGAAATTAGTTTACGACAACAGCTACCACTACTACTAACAATAACAAATATTTATTGTATCCTGTGTTGAGTGCTTTTTAGTCATTACCATAATCACGTAATCCTCAGAACTGTTCAGTTAGGTGGATGGATTTCCAACTCGGTCTTCCCATTTCATTGTGGAGAACACTTAGATCAGAAGATTTGCCTAACATCACATAAGCCTTCAGTGGTGGAACCAAAATTCGAACTGACTTAGCCCACATTCTTAACTGCTAGGTGGAGCAACCTTAAATTCTACCTTCTTTTATCTTCTCCCACCTCCAGGGTCATGAGACACTCGTGCAAATTGGAGTTCACTTAATTCAGGTCCAGGGTGAAGGCTTTCCCTGCACCTGTTTCCTATGAACCATGAGTAGTTGAGGTTATGGGAGGTACAGAGAACAGCCATTTGGTGCCCTCCTCTGCATGAGCGCCACCTGGTTCTGGAAGCCCTCCAGCCTTCCCATTACAGGCAGCCTCACTTCCCAGTATGTCCAGAGCTGCTCCACACGATGGCACATTCAGGGCCAACTTGCCAGGGAGGAGGCCACCACTCTTAGCAAAGAAGACTATTTTGCATTGAATTAACAAAAATACCAGTGAGGATTTCTTCTTAACGTGGATTTGAATGCCTCCTTCTAATTCCATACCCCACAGGACATTCCCCAGCTTCTCAATAAATCCAAAGCAAGATTCTGCTGAGGTTTTGATTAAATGTAGCTCTGTGAGATTGATAGAGTCAGAATTCCCTTAGAGAGTATTTTAGTCTAAACTTCCCTTACAGGTGAAGAAACGGAGATGGAGACACAAGTGGGGCTGAATGAATTAGGGCTTCTTCTGTCTGGTCTATTGTAGGGCGCTGAATTTTAAAATTAAGTAGGAATTTTTTCCCCCCAATACAAAAAACAGCATGAGGGTTACAGAAGAATTTACCAAAATAAACAAAATGAGTACAATACAAATAAGCTATGGTGAAATTAATCAGAGACAGCCATTGTTAAATTTTATGAATACACCCATTTAGAACTTTTTCTCAAGACTGTATATGCCATTTATTAAAATGGTACAACGTAGTGTTCATGCTGTTTTATGTCTTGCTTTCCATTCCACAATATATTATAACATCTTCCCATGTTTCAAATATTCTTCCATAACATAATTTTAAAAACCCACATATTATCCCAGTGCTTGGGGATCTGGTTAAATTAATCCCATTTTGTTTGAATTTTTGTGTTTGTTTCTACGATTGTAGGATTAACAACAAACATGAAATGATGCATTTGTTTTCAACTGCCGTTTTTTAGGTGAACTTAAATTAAAAGGTATTCCAGGATGAGAGGTTGGGTAACTTGCCCCGAGTTGCTCAGCTCAAGACTGCCAGCCTATAGATTTGAAACCCATTGTCTTTCATCTTCGTCCTATATTCTAGTCATTGCTCTGATTGCTTTGGCAGTTGGGCCATTTTCCATGGAGAGCTCTGCCTTCCCTTTCTCTTCTGCTCTTGAGAGAGCACGTTGGTTTTCTCACGTCCGCCCTTGCTTGCCTGTCTGATTCGCTGAGGCTGTTGACATTTGTAGAGGTACACAGTGTCCTGAGACCTGAAGCTACACAGCTGGAGAGGAAACATGCCTAGCTCTTTCTCCACTCTCCTTAATGGCTTAACCTATGAGCTTGGAAGCTGGTTTTAATTTTACATTCTCTGTGTGTATATGTATGTTTGTTTTTAAAACTTTTTTCGTCTTAATTCTTTCAAGGAGACCTTTATTTGAAATCATATACTCTTTCCCTCAAAGCCAATTTGTGCCCCAAATCGTGATGAGATTACTTTGTTTGGGGATATTGATAAATTCAGCTTGGGGTTTCTGGTTTATCCAACTAAATTGGTTTAAATTATGGCCTTACAGAGAGAAAGGGCATAAACAACTTAGAAGGTTTTAAAGCAATTGGATCTAATCCTCCGCTTTAGAGACTTCATCCTGGGTTGATTCCACAAAGAAGGTATGTTTTGTTTTGTTTTTATTTCAGTTACTTCGTGGCGTGCTCTATCTCAGACCCTTTTTGATGTGAGAAATTATGGGAAACACTGAGCTTTGCTCAGTTCAGGGCAGGAAGAGAAATAAGGGATCCATTATTCCAACCCCTCATTTTAATGATTAAGAAAATATGGGCCAAAGAGGGAAAATAATTTGCCAAAGGTCACACAGCAAAATAATTAAGGAAAAAAAGCGTAGTACTCATTTCCCTTACTCTAGTTCAGTACTTTTCTCACCTCTCCCCCCCTTTTTTTTGAGGCAGGGGAATTTGAGGGCCTGTTGTTGGCTGAATTTTGTCCCCTCAAAGTTTGTGTGGTGAGGTCCTAACCCCTAGTACCTCAGAATGTGACTGGATTGGGCGATAGGGCCTTAAAGACATGACTGAGGTAAATGAGGTCATTAGGGTAGGTCCTAATCCATTATGACTGGCTCTGTAAGAAGAGTTTAGGACAGAAGTCACAGAGCAAGACCGTCTGAAGACACAGGGAGGAGAAGGCCATCTGCAAGTCAAGGAGAGAGGCCTCAGGAGAAACCAACCCTGCCGACACCTTGATCTTGAACTTCCAGTTTCCAGAACTGTGGGAAAATCAATAACTGTTTTAATTAAGACACTCAGTCTGTGGTACTCTGTTATGGCAGCCCTAGCAGACTGATACGGGGGGAAGGTAAGGACAAAGACATTTAAAGATTCAAATCTTCAAACTTGAGAAGTTCTCAATGAACAGAAAAGGGAAACCCACATAAATAATGTAAGAAATGATACCATGTCAGAGCCCATACGGACTGATTTTTAGTCATAATTTTATCCATGACATCTCATTTCATCCTTATGTCCAGATTATAATTATCTATAGCTCTACTTTACAGTTGAAGAAACAGATTCAGGAGGTTATCCTACCTCAAGTTACATAGTTAATAACTAAGTGGTAGAGCGAGCTCCCAGTTCACCTCCTTGTCTGACTTGAAACACTTACCTCGCACTCGGTGCTACTTCCCTGGCAGGAAGTTAATCCCAGCTGCACTGTCACCAGTGTCATCTAGTTGTTTAAAGTTAGGAAGAAGAAGGGGCGCCTGGGTGGCTCAGTCGTTGAGCATCTGCCTTTGGCTCAGGTCATGATCCCAGGGTCCTGGGATCGAGCCCCGCATCGGGCTCCCTGCTCGGCGGGAAGCCTGCTTCTCCCTCTCCCCCTGCTTGTGTTCCTGCTCTCGCTATCTCTCTCTCTGTCAAATAAATAAATAAAATCTTAAAAAAAAAAAAAAAGTTAGGAAGAAGAAAATGTACTCCAGAGTCTCAGCGACTCGCAATCCACCTAATGGATTGGACAGGACATATCTGGCCCCTGATTTTTAAGAAGAATACAGAAAACGGGGAAATTTTAAAAGATAATCAAGCCATTTGAATTTCACTAAAAGTCTTCCCAGTAGCTTTATACCTTCACCTGTCGAAATGGACAGGTATACATAGTGAAGGATTAAGGTTTGGAATGGTGGACCCCAGGCCCCAAAGAAATCTGACGCATCGCAGGGGAATCACTTACCCACACTGGGTCATATTTGCTAGAGCAGGAATCCAGACCCATACATCTGTAACATGAGCAGATGTGGAAACTATCTATGCCAGAGTTTTATAATGACATATTTTGGAAGTATTTTCAACAGGAAGGCCTGATAAATATGCAGTCAACTAAAAAAAACCAAAACAACAACAAAAAAACCCCGTCCAATTAATTTGAGCTACTGGTAAACCCAAAGCTTATCATATGGGAAACATGAGGTGCTTTACGTATGGAATGTAATTGGCTGTCTTGCAGCTCCATCCTCCCTGTTTTGTGTGGTCTATCAGTGCTTCAGTGTAGAGGTTAAAGTCACTTGGACTTTATCAGTAAGAAGGCGCAATCAAGTTAAGAGGGGGATAGGGTTTGTTTCCAGCAGATCCTGGGGCTAAGACTCAGCTCAGCTCCAGACTAGCCATGCAACTTTGTTGGCTCTGCCTTTAGAGTAGAATCTCAATCCAAGCCCTTGTCACTATTTATCATCACTCACCACCGCCCTAGCTCAAGCCTCCCTGGTCTTACTGTAACCCCCTAATTGATCTTTGTGCTCCCACTTTGCCTACACATAGGTCATTCTCTGGGCATAACCAGGGTGATCCTTTACAAATATAAATCAGATCAAGTTGCTCTCCCACCTTGAACATCTGTTGCACTGGGAATAAAACAGCCGGTGGCTCTCCAGATTCCACGTGGCCTGGCCCTGACTGTCCTCCCCTCTGGACTCCTAGCCCTGGCGCTGCTCCTCAGTGACTGACATCAGCCATCCTTGGCTCTCACGCTCCCTGGGCCGTGTTCTTCCCCAGCTCAGGGCTGCCGTGCTCGATGCTCCCTGGGAGGGGGAGCGGTCTCTCCTAAGGGCCATTCTTGACTTGGCTCCCTCCCTCAGATCATTCAGAGTTCCGTTCCGCTGACAGCTTCTTAGACATGCCTTCTTTGAAAACCTCCTCAAGACAGTTCCAAGCCTCTGCTCTCCCCTCACCCTCTGTCTGAATTCCCCTTATCACAGTTGCAAGTACACTACTAATTTAGTTAGCTTATTTATTCTTTGCTTTTCCAACCACTACAGTACAGTGGCAGGGAATGTATTTTGTTCATGTTGTATCCCTACTACCATGAACAGGGGGCATTTATAAACATTAAATGACAGAATGAATAGATAAATAAATCAGGGAATGAAAAGGCTCACTGCTTCTTTACTTTAGGCTCATGTACTTTCCTTGGGGTCAGTGGTTTGGGGAGAACAGGTGTCAAGGAAACAGGGTTATCAGAAGGCTACTGACCTGCCTGCTCCATGGTGACAGGGACCACTTCTGTGTCTTTCCCCACTGTATCACCCAGGCCTGGCTCAGTCTCACCTTGAATGAATGGAGCCATGAGCAAAGGTGGGAAGATTTGAGAACAGTGGCCAAAGTGGTAACACATGGACAGACACCTGCTCCCTCTGAGCCAAAGGGAAGAGACTTGCAACAGTTTTAACTTGCTTGCTGTTTTTTGGACACAGTTGAGTACATGTCACAATGCACATCTTGCTTGGGTAGGCATCCAACACTGGCTACTCTAAACGTCAGTCCTCAGAGCACTTTTTGAAACATTTCTGAGCGGAGACGGGTCATAAAAGAAAGGACTATTTGGGAATTATTTCAAGATTATTTTGCTGGTGTTAGAATCATAGAATGTGCAATAGTGCTTATGAGGCGGAGAAACAACAAGGCTTTGCAGGTAGGGAGGAAGTCTGCAGGCCTTCAGGCATGGGGCATACAGTCCTGTGATTTTAGTGTGATACTTGCAAATGGAAGGCTGTCTGAAATACATCCTAGGAGGTGCCTAATGTGTGAAGGAACCTTTTGTTACAGGCTTAACTGCCTGCCAATCTCATTTTTGAGTTCTGATAATTTTTTTTTTTAAAGATTTTATTTATTCATTTGAGACATAGAGATACACAGAGAGAGAGAGCATGAGCAGGGAGAGAGGCAGAGGGAGAGGGAGAAGCAGGCTCCCCGCTGAGCCAGGAGCCTGATGCGGGGCTTGATCCCAGGACCCTGGGATCATGACCTGAGCCGAAGGCAGACGCTTAACCATCTGAGCCACCCAGGCGCCCCGAGTTCTGATAATTTTTAAATGGAGGCTCAGTTGTATTTATTTCAAGGGTTCATTTCATTCAGAGTCCGCCTGACCTCTTGAAGTCCTTGTTCTTGGAGAATCTGCACTTTTCTCTGTCTGTGTTACTTGGAGAAGTTTGGGGCCCAAGAGTCAAAAAATAGCCACTTCTTTAATAACCACCTGTCTATCAAATAAAAACAGAGCTGTGGGTTTGCAGGTTTCTAGGCAGATAGAAGAATGAGCAAGAGAATTGATCATTACCACTGCTAATTGTGCCAAGAAAGAGCCGGAAAAGAAGTGAGCTGGTCCATCCTCTCAGCTCCCCATGCTCCTTAGGAAGTATTTGGATTCTTGTAGGAAGGTAGTTTGTATACACACACACACACACACACACACACACACACACACACACGTACACACTAAAAAGAAATGAAATGTCAAGCTACTTTTCAGGGATAGAGGAGAAAGCAGGTAGGCATCCAGGTGAGAAGCACTGGCCTGAGATTTGTGTCCTAGCCTGTAAAGAAATCTGCATTTATTGAGCACCTACTATGCACCAGAGTTTGGGCTTACTCCTCACTTTAGTCCTTTGGGGCGGATATCATTTATTTTCCTCATTTCACAGTGAGGACTGGACTCCTGAGCCCTTCCCCTTTCCTCCGCTCCGTCTGGCACGGATTCACCGCTTGGGTTCCTTAGCTATAGAGTGAGTGATGAGACCCCTCTCTGTGCTCCTTTACAGACCCAATCTCTGACGTCTGGTCTCTGAGGCAGAACAAACTGGGGGACATCTCTGGTCTTGGAAATAGTCCCTTCCTCCCACGACCTCTCTCCAAGGACCCTTTCCACTGCAACGTGGTGTGAGCTGAAACATCCCAGCTGTACGCTCTCTTAACGCCTCCACCACAGGACCGGTTTGGGGAAGTTGCATAAGCCAGTGGTTATATGCTTATAACCACAATCCCCAGGCAGCCCCACCAATTTTAAAAGTATAAGGTCAGACTTGGAGAAGAATCCCTGTGGCCTCTGCAAATAGCTGGGGAGCAGTCGCCTTGTCATTTGAAGGTGCCGCTCACACATTCCATGGCCCAAGCCCGCATTCCTCCCCTGGGAATTGGAATTGGCCGGCTTTCAGATTCAGTGAAAGGGTTTCTTGTTTCTGACAAGCAATAGGGTGGGAATTCACTAGGCTTCCCTGTCATTCTAAAGGCTCCGTCAAAGCCAGCTGCCAGTCCGAAATGATCAAAGAGGAGTCTACTTCTAAAAGAGGAAGTGAGTACCACTTACTGGACAGCAGCCCAGAGAGGCCAAGTGCCTTGCTCAGGGTCGCAGAGCTAAGACCAGAATCTGGGGCTCCTGACCCTCATTCTGGGAGTCTTCCTACTCTTCTTTGTCGCCTTTCACTTGGCTTGGCCAGGTTCTTTATGGCATTAACTCAAGTCCATCCATTAACACTTGCCCATCCTCCTAAATCACAGGCTCCCATGTCTAGCTATTTGCTTCATGGCTGTGTGGTTGACCAGCACCTCAAAATCATTCCTGATACTCTTGCACCTCAACTTTTTTCCTCTCTTTTCTGTTCTCCATTTTTATTCATGAGTCCTTCTTGGCCACCTTGCCTTGAAACTTCAGTTAACTTAGACACATCATTTTCCCTTCCCCTTCAGTTGCTGAGTTGATTCTAGCTTTCCTCCACAACATGGCATGCATTTTCTAATCCATATTCTTGCTGTCGCTTGGACCATAGCCATCACCTTATTCTTTTTCCTCTTTATAATTTTCTTTATTAAGCCCCTTGTAAAAGTTATAAAATGGTGTATGCTTTGTGCAACGAGTGACATAATGTAAATAAACGGTGGAGAAAGAGGAAGGAACAAGTAAGTTTTCCATACCTCTTCCATCTTCATCCTTTCCCCCTACCATATCCAGTGTTAATAATTTGGTGTACATCTTTCCAGACCTTTCTCCTGCTCGCATGAAAACATAATAAACACATTTACATATAGTATTATTTTTTTTTTGCTTTTACAACAATAAAATCATATGTTGCACATTGATCTGTGGGTTATTTAAAGTCAAGATGTAGATTTAACTTGTTGAAAAAATAGGCGTATGACAACCCATTGAATGGCTGTATTGCAGTGTTATTACATCATGTCCCACAGCTGGCTATTCAGGGACTGGGCGGGATATTTTCGGCTTGCCTCTCCAGTTACCCCCTCCACTTTTTCTGCTCTGCTCCATGCCTTGCGGCTGTCTGGCCTGCATCTGTAGGCCCTTTGCCCTTGGGCTCCTACTTGGATTCAGTTCCTTCAGCACAACTAGGAGATTGGAAGGACGGTGCACTGCTGAGGTCAGGGTATCTCGCCCTCCTGACTCCTCCCTGCTGGGTCACTGACGAGTGGCTGCATGCCTCTCCTGAAGGTCCCAGCTCCTGTCAGACAGAGCTGTGCATACAGCTGCTCTCAGCTGGGCAAGTACTCCCTCCCCTTGTCAGCTTCAGGCTTGGGGATGGGATGGCTTCCCGCTCTTGGTAGGCCCTAGACGCTGCACATCCATTTAATTTCCCAAACCCTGCCCACACTTTGTTAAAGAATCCCTTTGTTAAACTCTCTTTAATAATCCAGTTAGAATATTCTCATTTTCCTGGTGGTCTGAATGGTATAAGCTGTTTCTTTTCTTTCTTTTTTCTTCTCTCCTGCCACTTGCTATTGCTTTCTAACTGGTTTCTTCCTTTATCTCCAGCATGATTATTCTGTCAGCTTAATTTTCTCTTCTACTTGGAGATTGCATTTCATTCATTTTCTCAGAATCCTTCTAGAGCTCCCCAGCATTCACAGAATGAAGGTCAAACTCTTTAGCCAGCCATCTCTTGCGTCCCCCATTCCAGAACCCTAGGCATCAGGGACTCTGCCCAACACCACAGTTGCCTACTGAAATGCATTTCTTGCGTTCATACAGTTGGTTCTCCCACTGACTGGTTATGTGATGTTGGACCATGAGCCAACCTCTGTAAGTTTTCATGTCTTCATCAATTCAGTGAGGAGAATAGCAGCCTTTCACTGATGATTCATTGATCTCTTCGAAGATTGGGATGCCTGGGTGGCTCAGTTGGTTAAGCATCTCCCTTCAGCTCAGGTCATGATCCCAGGGTCCTGGTATCGAGTCCCGCATTGGGCTCTTTGCTCAGTGGGGAGCCTCCTTCTCCCTTTGCCTCCCTGCCACTCTCTCTTTCTCTCTCATAAATAAATAAATAAAATCTTTAAAAAAAGAAGGTTTCAGTAAATGCTAGTTATGAATCATTGTTCCTCGGGGCACCTGGGTGGCTCAGTCCATTGCGTGTCTGACTTTTGGTTTTGGCTCAGATTGTGATTTCAGGGTCTTGAGATCGAAACCCCTGTTGGGCTCTGTGCTCAGCAGGGAGTCTGCCTGAGATTCTCTCCCCCTCTCCCTCTGCCCTATTACTCCCCCCCGCCCCCGGCTCTCTGTCTCTCAAATAAAATAAATAAATCTTTTAAAAAAATAAACTGTTATTCCCCCACTCTGATCAGAATTATCTCTTTGGCCATACCCGGGTGTCCAGATTAGCCATCTTCCCAAGACCTACGTCGATAAGGCCTCTGTGAACCCTTCTTTGGTTTCTCCTGGACAGAGGATTTTTCTCCCTTTCTCTCTCTCTCTCTTCATTGACAGACTTTGCTTTTTAGAGTACTTTGAGGTTTACAGAAAAATTGAGTAGAAAGCACAGAGCACTCTCATAAACTCCCTCCATCCCCCCCCACCCCAAAGTTTCCTGTTATCCGCATATGGCATTGGTGTGGTACATTTGTTACAACTGATGAGCCAGTATTGATCTGTTATTAACAGAAGTTGATAGTTTTACATGAAGGTTCACTCTTGTGCAGTTCTGTGGTTTTGACAAATGCATAATGTCCCGTACCCACAATTAAAGTATCTTATGGCATGGTTTCACTGCCCCCCAAATCCTCAGGGCACCGTCTGTTCACCTACTCACCACCCCCTCACCCCCCACCTCCCCACATCAGTGGTAAGCACTGATCATTTTATGTCGATAGTTGGATGCTTTCTCTGGACTTCATGTTGCTATTTGTGTTCATAGCTTACTTTTCCTACACGCTCCGAACCTACATCTTCACAGGCAATAGTCACACAAGTGTGTGTTTCAGAAATGAATTATTAAGCCCATTTATCCCTAGAATCAAGGCCTGGGTTGAAATTTCACGCACTCCTTCCTGATGGAGTAGGCATTCGGCTTTTGCACAGGCTGTTGAGCTAAAGGGACATGGGATCGTGTTTGAACAAAGCTGGACCCCAGTTTTCCGGTCCACCTGTAGGCAGAGCACTTTCACCCGTAGCTGTGTAGATTTGAGGCTTGAAAAGGAAAAAACACAACAAACAAAAACAAAAAGGTCATAAACCAAACACAAAACTTTCACCTAAAGTCACACCAAAGATGGCCATGAATTAGTTATTTAAAGCATTGACTGTTCTTTAGTCTGTATTCTGCTTTACATTCTGGTCCTGAGCAACACATTTTATATATCATAGTAATACCTGCCTCACATTTGTCCTGTGATTTGGATTTGCCTCGAATCGTCTTCCTGGGGTAGGGCAGCAGCGATAGCCATATGCCTACCGCTCACAGAGTTTCCCAACTGTCCCACCCTGCCTGACAGTTGATTCTCACATTATGATCTGTACTTTATAGATACAGAAGCAGGCCTTTTTTTTTTTTTTAATTTTATTATGTTATATTAGTCACCATACAGTACATCATTGGTTTTTGATGTGGTGTTCCATGATCCACTGTTTGTGTATAACACCCAGTGCTCCATGCAGTACGTGCCCTCCTTAATACCCATCACTGGGCTAACCCATCCCCCCGTCCCCCTCCCCTCTAAAACCCTCAGTTTGTTTCTCTGAGTCCATAGTCTCTCATGGTTCATCTCTCCCTCCAATCCCCCCCCCCATTTTTCCCTTCCTTCTCCTAATGTCCTCCATGCTATTCCTTATGTTCCACAAATAAGTGAAACCATATGATAATTGACTTTCTCTGCTTGACTTATTTCACTTAGCATAATCTCCTCCAGTCCCATCCACGTTGATGTAAAAGTTGGGTATTCATCCTTTTTTTTTTTTTTTTTAAAGATTTATTTATTTATTATTTATTTGAGACAGAGAGAATGAGAGACAGAGAGCATGAGAGGGAGGAGGGTCAGAGGGAGAAGCAGACTCCCTGCCAAGCAGGGAGCCCGATGCAGGACTTGATCCCGGGACTCCAGGATCACGACCTGAGCCGAAGGCAGTCGCTTAACCAACTGAGCCACCCAGGCGCCCGGGTATTCATCCTTTCTATTCATCCTTTTATGGCTGAGTAATATTCCATTGTATATATGGACCACATCTTCTTTATTCATTCATCTGTTGAAGGGCATCTTGGCTCTTTCCACAGTTTGGCTATTGCAGACATTGCAGAAGCAGGCCTTCTTAGAGAACTAAAGCCAAGAAAGCTGAGGATTAGTCGAACTCCACTCAGCCAAGGAAGCTGAGGCTCAGAGATGGATCAAGTCCCCTGCCCAACACCACGCCAGACTTAGCAGAGATGCAAATGCAGATCTGGCTTCCACATGCCCTTGGTCTCTCCCTAAACTCTAGCATGGCTGGTTTCCATCCCGGACAGCAACCTCTCCATCTTTCCGTCCCAGAGTCCAGCTAAAGATGTGCTAGTTTCTTCTTTTCTCCAAATCTGGCGCTTCCTGTTTTCTGAGAAGGCATGTATGTTCCCACGCCCCTTGTCCCCACTCTGCCTCTTTCTCTCATCCCCCCCCAACCTTCTGACACAGGGATCCTTCATGAGCCCCGGTAATCTCCTTGTGGCTCTGCTTTGGGCCCTGCTCTCACTTCTGACAAGCCTGTGTGGACCCACATTGGCCCATGTTGGCCCACGGTGGTCCCTGATGAAGAGCTGGGGTGGGGTTCCTACATGAGATCATTTTAGGTTGTTCTGTAAGAGGACATTAAATAACACTGAATCCCACAGTGAGATCTTGTGTCCCCTTTCTAATTCTTTTTCTAACCAGCTGAATATTTCAAGGAAAAAGGCTCAGCATAGTGCTCATCTCTATTGGACACCTCCCTGACACTTGGTAACTTCGTTTTTTTAACAAAGGTAGCAGATCCAAGCTCCTCCTTTAAAACCCTTTTGAAGGCGCAGAATGTCGCCAAAATGCAGTGATGTTTTTAAAGTATTCATTCCAGGTTGGCTGTCTATTTTTGTAAGAGATACTTAAAAAATTTATAGGAGTAAGACAGTGTTTACTTGGAAAATACATTTATGTAAGTATAATACTATGCAAATGACAGTACAGTTTCTACCAGGTTATGTCAACTGTCATGAAAATTGTGCACACGTGTCTGACCTTCCTGCTTGCGACTGGAATGGCTTTGTGACTCCTCCTGACCACCCCCCCCGCCCCGTCCTCTCGTTCCTACCCTGGTTATCCACTTGTGCTGACGCGTGTCTGGAACCCTGCTGAAGATTGAGAGACCGTTATCAGGGGGCTAGGATTAAGATGCCATCCACAGTTCATCCCCCACTCCATTCTGATCCAGGGCAGGCTACATACCTTGTCTGGCCCTCTGATAATCACATCTTTAAAATGGTTAACATGGTTCTGGGGAGGGAAGAATGCACATAGCTGGCTTTGATGTTCTAGTTCGGAAGACTGAATGTCTACCCTGCTCGGGTCAATACTGCTCGTGGCTACTGTTTTCCTCTGTGTTAGCACCTCTTTCCTACTTTTTCTGCCATGTGTTCTGCCCCTGCAGGGCCAAACTAAACATAATAAAGAAAGCGAAAATGGTGCTTCCCATTGTTAGAATTCTGCTTAGTGGGCTCTATTTTGAAGGCTGTGTCCCAGATTAACCTCCCTCTAGCACACCTCATCTTAAGTATGTCTGTATGATGAGAGAAACATGTTTTTAGGTTTGGAAACTGCGCTCAGTTTCAGTAGAGACTCAGAGCCAAGAAACTGCCTTGCTCTTCAAGATGTCTCTCTTCTCCCAGATCTTTGTCTTTCTGCCTGTCTCAATGGCCTGTTTGCCGTTGAGGGTCCTAGAAACAAATCCGTACATGGCACAGGGAGAGTGGGTTTGGGGCCAGGCTTAAGACCTTGCCTCCCACTCTCCATTCCTGCTGTAAGAGAGCAAGTGGATTGTTATCTCCTCTGCCAGAGGAACAAAGACCTGGAGGGGCCATGGGACTTGCCCTCTCTGGGGTGGGTTTAAAAGGAGAAGTCTTGGCTGAGCTTGGCTGCTGGTGGCAGGAGCTGAGAACAGTTGCTGACGGTGGAGTGCGGCCTGGCGTCTCTGGCAGTCCCCTTATGACAAGGTCTGTTATATTTGGATTAATAAAGTGCTAGTCCAGTTTTTCCTGAGTATTTTTGAGCGGAAAGCTTTACACTGGCAGCTCTAATAAAGGTGGTAGCTCACATGTCTTCAGCATTTATACAGTGCTGAACAGAGTTCAGCCCTTTCCATACAGTATCCCCATAATCCTCACCAGCACCCTCAGAGAAGGGTAGTATTGTCCCCTATGAGGTTACTGAAGCCTGGAGAAGGCAGAGTTACTTGTCCAGGCATAGGTAGCCTTTGATTCCTTAGTATAAGCTCAAGTCTGTGTGTCTCACCCGAAGCTGCATACTTAACAGCAGAGCCAGGATGGGAACTCTACGCCTTGGAGCCTACTCAGTACCTTTTCCTGCATACTATGTTGGGTCAACTGGACTATCTTAGAAAGCCCTTTCTCTCTCTTCTTTAAATGATGCTGCTTTGGGGGAAGAAAACCAGCAAGATTTCACCCGTGTTCTCTATCCATCCTAATGTATTCTTCAGAGTGGGAATGTTTTTAGGGAGCTAAATCTAATTACCCAGATGGGAATTTATTTTAAATAACCACCTGCGCCTTCATCTGGACTTTAAAAGGATCTTGAGTCCCCACTGAGGGTCAGAGTCTGTGCTTTGTGATTTGAACGCAGGTAACAAGATATTTGATTTTGGAAGACATTCTTCATTTTACATCCTCCTTTTCTGTTCCTGGGATTATAGTTTTTATTCTGAGCTGCTGGGATGTCGGCAGAGTATAGAACAGATGTGTCTTAAGTACTGTTCTCAGGCTGACTTTATTCCCTGGGAAGAAGTCCACAGAGGGCTCCGGTTTCTCTGGGAGCCATATTCTCATTACCTCAGATAGACAGAAGTGGTGATTTAAGTTCTTTTAAGTTGAAGACTAGATGAGGAAAACTAAAATGGGAACCCACGTCTCCAGTAGGCTTGAGTTCAAGATTTTGTTCTTCCATTCTCTGTTCTACTTTGAATCTAGCCTTTCTCTCTTTTTCTTTCCTTCTTTCTCTCTTTCTTTCAGCTCCACACCCAGTGTGAAGCCCAATGCGGGGCTCGAACTCATGACCCCGAGATCAAGAGTCAGATGCTTAACCAACTGAGCCACCCAGGTGCCCTGAATCCAGCCATTCTTAACCACATCCCTCCTTACAGAGTTTCTTTTCTCCTCCTCCTTCTCCCCCTTCCTTCCTCTTTCCCTCGCTCTCTCTCTCTCTCCTCCCTTCTTTTTCTTTCTGTCTCTTCTCTCCCTTTTTCTGATATAAACTCCACATTTTTTATGGTTGATTTTTCTAATCATTACTATACATTAGTGAGGGTAAAAAGATTGGACGTTGTCAGACTTGAAGGGCTGGTGCTACCCTGGATTGTAAGTTAGGCCCCTTTATAAGCAGGCCATAAGGGGCAGGCTTAATACACTGCTTTTATAAGTCGTGTCTTCAAAGTTATTGGATTCCTTAAGTTACCTGCCACAGAGAACTGGTCATCAGTTTGAGCCCTGTAACAGTCAGATTTAGTAGCAAACAGTAAAGAGAGCCCTGTCAGAAAGAGCCCTTTGTCGTAAGGCTTAAGGATCAGTGGTTCACTGGCCTCAGGTGGAAATCTGTCCAGTGCCCAGAGGTAGGAGACCTGGATTCGCTTCCAACTGGAACTAATCAGCTCTGTCGCTTGGAGAAAGTCGCTCACCTTTGTGCGGATCTCCGCATTTGGAAAATGGGATCAGTCTCTCTCCAATATACTCAATTTAAGGCTTTTAAAAATATTTTAAAGTGCTGTAAATAATTTGAATGGAATCAATATAACTAATATTTAGGAGTGTTTACTGTGTGTTGGTTATTTGATATGTGCGTGCGTGCACACACACACATACCCATGCACACACGCTTTCCCCCCCTCATTTATTCCTGGCAGCCACACTGTGAAGTGAGCTAGGTATTATTATCCACTCTGAGCTCATAAAAACTGAAGTTCTGGGGGGTTAAATCCTAACTCAAGATCACACACCTTGTTAAGTGGTCCACCTGATTCTCTCAGCCATGGGAGAAGTCAGCTGGACCCAGCTTGGCCTGCTGGAATGCCTGGCACCTCACTGGCCTCCAAGACCTCACCATACTCAGCCCTTGGCAGCAGAGTAGGACCCAAGGCAGTCAGAGTCCTTGGTTATTTTAGGCTCTGAATAGCTTTATTTGGGGTTCCAGATGATCCCAGTGTGCTCTAGAGATACCATCATTCTTTGTATATATCATCACGTGAGAAACCTTGCTAGATGTCCGGACTAGACCATTTCACCTCTTTGGGCATCAGCTCATGGATTCTGGACACCGTCAGCGGCTGGGAATGGAAAGTGAAGAGCCCTGCAGGGACCCATTCACCAGTCCTTTCTAACATCATGGAGGATGACTTTCAATCATAGATGGCAGATCTCTTTGTCTTGTGGGTTTTCAAGCCTAGCGTGTGTTCCTCTATAGGGCTTGTCTGTGAACTCACAGGCAAGCATATTTTGTAACCAGTAACATTTGGTTTTATGTAACCTGGGGGTGGTCAGTAGTTCTGCTGTTCTTCAAGGCCAAACCCCAGGCTTGCCTTTCAGACTTTCCTGTGTCTGATGAGTTTGCCTAGGCTACCCTTTGTAGTGGATCCCACATGCATGGAAGGAGTTAAAATTAATGAAGTAGTTTTACAAACCCCCTTTTTTTAAATGAAGATTTTATTTATTTATTTATTTGAGAGAGAATGAGATATAGAGAGAGAGCATGAGAGGGGGAAAGGTCAGAGGGAGAAGCAGACTCCCTGCTGAGCAGGGAGCCCGATGCGGGACTTGATCCTGGGACTCCAGGATCACGACCTGAGCCGAAGGCAGTCGCTCAACCAACTGAGCCACCCAGGTGCCCCTACAAACCCCTTTAATAAAAGGTAGGGGACAAGCTGGGGACCTCCAGGGACAGCATTTGTTCAAGCTCTATGAATTGAGGTTTGGATATCTCTGGTCTGCATGACGAAAAGAAATAATATGAATACTATAGCTGTCCATAGAGCAAGAGTCTTGTTACTCCTATCTCTGAAACTTACACCAGGCCTGTAATTCATCTCTGTGCTCTATCTATTTAGATTCCTGACTATTGAGCCAGAGAAGGTGTATTTAATTAGCATTTGAAGAGTTTCCAATGATGCCATCTCAATGATGTCAATTCCACTTGGCTCACCTCTTAGTACGTACCATGGGCCTGAGATAGTTTTTGCCCCTCTGCTGATATTTGATGCTTGTTGAAGGAGGTAATGATCACAGCAGTTGTTCCCTAGGCTAGATGTTCCCTAGGCAGGAGGGTGGTCATATTTCATACCTGGGCTCACTACAGGCAGTAGCTGGCCCCTTTCCACGAAGCTGTTTTACTTCAGTTCTTTGCTAGGAAGATAAAGAACATCAGAAGAGCACTGAGCTATTAGAGGGAAACTGTATAGTTACCAGGACTATTATTATGAAGCTTCTGCTGCCTCCCTAGACACAGAACTGTGCCTGGGACACACAGAACCCTGGTCTCTGGTTCTGGTCTCTTCCTTGGTGCTGGGCTGGCTGATGGCTGCATGAGAGCCATTTGTGGAGTTTATGAAGTACAATTTGGTGGCCTAGAGCTGGGCCTGGGAATCCATAGTCTCCTAATGTGCACCCTAGTTTGGGAAGCACAGCCCTGGGATTGCCTCATATAATTTTGCAATTACTGTTAAAACAGTAGTCCAGTTTTCTGGCCACATCACATAGTTTTGTGACTCAGATGGCCCTTCCATCACAATGACATGATACAGCGTCCTGTGTCCCACCCTTCACCCATCTGTTTTACCAATATTTAACAGCTGTCTAGGATGGGCTCCAGGAATGAAGGTAAAAAAGATCAAAAGATACATGGTCCCAAGACCAAAGGAATCTTTGCTCTAGTCAGGAGACAGTGGAACAGAAAACCAGCTATTCTAGAACAATAGAGTTGTTTGAACTAAATTGCAAGGAGAGCAGGTGGAATTTGCTGGCAAGTCAGGTAACGCATCCTACAGGAGAAACCCTTCGACTGGAGGCTTGACAAAGGAGAGGGTGGTCGTCAGAAGCCACATGAACATGGGAGAGGGCAGAGGGAACTTTGTTGCAAAGGCTTAGTGGCCACAGAGCCTGCTACATGACAATAACCACATGTTTCTTACTTTGCCATGGTATGAAACACGAGGCCATACATGATGGAAATGAGGACGGGCCTACGGACTAATGCCAGATCGGGAGGGGCTTGTGGATCATGTGTGGTGGGACTTCGCGGTTGATGTCATTCACGCATCTTCCTTGCAGCATATATGGGGGTTTTCCTGGGTGCCTTATTGATCTGTATCTCGTTCAGAGCCTCTCCCCTGACAGTATGGCGTGATGAAATCTCCTAGTCTCATGTAATCCCTGGGAAGTGGGAGGAACTAAGTGGCACTTTGTTGTATCCCATATGGATGCCTAGCCTCAATTCTCAGTTTCTGGCCTTGTTCACACCCTTTTATTTCCGAAGCCACAAGTCAGCCTGTTTGTGGGCTTCCTCCCCCATTAAACTGATGTCCTTTTTGAAAGCCAGTTGCCTGCCTTGCCACCTTCATCTCTGCAAGAGATCTATGTGATCTTCCCCGCAAAGGCCTCTTTCTGCCTCTGAACAAGCCCACTCCCCTATAGTTTGTGACACTTGATACAGTTTTACGTTGTTTTATTTGTTTTGGGTTGACTTTCTTTTTTCTTGATTGCCAAGTATCCCCTTTTGGTTTCATGAAAGCAGTGGCATGGTATGACTCATTCACAACTGGATCCTCTCTATGTATTTAGTTATACATATTAAATAATTACTTGCTGGATGAGTGGATAGATGAACAATGGATGGATGGATGGACGGATGGATGGATGGATGGGTGAGCAGATGGAGTTGAAGTCTGTAATTTGAATTCTTAACAAAATGCAACTTACCATTCTCTTCTCAAGCTGTACCACTCAGCCAGGCTCCTTTCTGGATTTCCCTTCTCCCTCAGGAACCAGCAAAGCGGCATCTACCCTTCATGCTACAGTCCAAACTGCATTCATTCTTTTAATGAAATCTGTGATATTGGAAGCTGACTCTGATTGGTTCCTCTCTTGAAATATATGAACTATATGTTTATATTTTCTTTTTTAAAGATTTTATTTATTTGAGAGAGTGAGCATGAGAGAGTGAGCATGAGTGGGGGGGAATGGCAGAGGGAGAGGGAGAAGCAGACCCCCCACTAGTGGGAAACCCGACACTGGGATTGATCCCAGGACCCCAGGATCATGACCTGAGCTGAAGGGAGATGCTTAACTGACTGAGCCTCCCAGGCGCCCCTGTATTTTCTTAATAACCTTGGAGTGTATGTGCATTGTTTCCAGTTGGATCACTTATCCAAAGTTCATCTAAGCTATAATTTTTTTAAAAGACTTCAATTATAAGAAAGGCAAATTTTTTTTCATAATAAAGGCAACAAACACATTTCAGAAAATGTTAGTTTAATGAAGCAAATATGAATCCTGCATAATTTCTCTACCCTGGGTTAAATACTATAGAATACTATAGCTATTTTGTCTTTTTTCCATTCACTGCTTTTCCCACACATTCTACAACCTTGTGTGCACATGTTCATACATGTGTAAATATCCTGAATTTTAAACATAACGTGATCCTCACATCATTATAAAGACTTTCAGAGGCTGTTTCATTGTATGATCCCAAGTTCCATTTTTGAGAATCACTGTTGAGCCCCAACGGGGTGCTAGGCACTGAGGTATATATTATATACCCCTTTAAATATTTACTGCTTACTGAGCCAGGAAAGATAATACAAAGAGTGTCTTCCCTCAAGTAGTGATGTTTCTGAGTGGCTATGGTAGGTTGTAGAGCAAGATGTGAAACTGTAGAATAATCTGAATTCAGGGCAAACGTGAAAGACTGGATCCCCAATATACCCAGTTCAAACACTAGTGCATTGAGCACACAGATGTATTAAGTAAATGTGTTCCTCCTAGACCTCTAGAACAGTGAGCTGGGAAAACCTTGGCAGACCACTCTTCTCTGAATTCCTAGCTGTGAGAATGACTTATGTTTGCATTCTTTTCTAGAGTGACCGTCTTCTTATCAAGGGCGGTAGAATTGTCAACGATGATCAGTCCTTTTATGCTGATATTTACATGGAAGATGGCTTAATAAAGTAAGTATGTAGAACTTTATTTTTTTTTTTAAAGATTTTATTTATTGATTTGACAGAGACACAGCGAGAGAGGGAACACAAGCAGGGGGAGTGGGAGAGGGAGAAGTAGGCTTCCCGCCGAGTGGGGAGCCTGATGCAGGGCTCCATCCCAGGACCCTGGAATCATGACCTGAGCCGAAGGCAGACGCTTAACGACTGAGCCACCGAGGCACCCCTAGAACCTTATTTTTATCTTTTTGTACTTCCTTTCTTCATTAGAGGCTCAGAAAGAAGCTTGCTTCTTTTTTGCTTCCTAGACCTTTGATTCTTTGTGTTTCATTTCTTCTTCTCCTTAAAAATGAGTCTTTATTTTTTTTAAAGATTTATTTGAGAGAGAGAAAGAGAGAGTGCACAGGGGGAGGGGCTGAGGAAGAGGGAGAGATCCTCAAACAGACTCCCTGCTAAGCATGAAGCCCGATGTGAGGCTTCATCTCAGGACCCTGAGATCATGACCTAAGCTGAAACCAAGAGTTGGACGCTCGACTGACTGAGCCACCCAGGTGCCCCAAAGTGAATCTTTATTTTAACCCTTCATTCTGGATGCACATAATCCCTTAAAATGGGAGCTAGCCTTAATTTATATGAGTCTTGTGAATGAAGTGAGAAATCTGAATTCAATCAACCAAATGATGCTGCAGGCCCCTTGGTGCAAACTATATTGATGGGCACTCTATGCATCTTAGAGAAGTGGAAGATGTGACTGTTGTCCTTGAGTTTATTGAAAAAATGTGCACAAAATGACAGCACCCTAAAAATATAAGGCCTTGTGCAGTTGGTGTCAAAGGAGTTCAAGTGAAGATAAATGCACAGAAAGGAGAAATCCCTTCAGAAGGTAGTGTGGGGCTGGAGAGGGCATTTGAATTGAGCCTTGGCTTAGGTAGAACCTAGGTGGGCCGAGCACAGATGGGACATGCATCTCAGACAAGATTTTCAAATAGATACTTCAGGGATGTACACTTACCTTACAAAATGATTTGTTATTGGGTGCCCGTAAGCGGTGCAGCCGCATTCCCTTTTTGTGCAGGTTCCCTACATAGTAACCCGTGAAAGAGGATTTGGTCTACACATAGCCTTTCATCACAGAGAGCCAAATATGCCCCCACGTTGAAAAGATATTGCGTAAGATCGGTGTATCCAATCCATCTTATTAGCCATCCCTGACCTTGTTCAGTTTGTGTTTACATTATCTAAACTCATTGGCTAGTGTGAGATTCTGGCCATAGTGGATCTCTTCGTTATCTTTGAAGACTTGGCTTAGATAGAACTTTCTGTAGGTGGCTATTCCTTGTCAGCCCCCAAATCTAGGCTGGTTTCCCTTCTATGAGCCTTCAAAACCCCTTGTGCTTTTCTCAGTCACAGCGGTTCTGACACTGTTGGGCACTCTGAAGGCAAGCACCGTGTCCTGTTCATCTCCATATCTGAGCACTTAACCCAGTACTTAGCACGGAGAGACTTTTACAAGAGCTACCTTTTAGTGACATTGTAGCATGTGCCGGGCACTGTTAAATGTTTTACATGCCTCATTTCCTTTAATCTGCCGGCAATTCCAGGAAGCAAGTACTATTACTACCTTTTTCTCAGATGAGGAGAAAGAGGAACACAGGGAGGAAGTAACTTGCTAACGATCAACATATTAATCAAGTACATTGAATGAATGAATGAGTGAATGAATAAATAAACATGCATGAATGAAGATACTCTTGTTTAGTCGCCTTACCTACATAAACACTTTTTCTTTTTTTTTTTTTTAAGGTTTTATTTATTTATTTGACAGAAAGAGAGAGCGAGAGAGGGAACACAAGCAGGGGGAGTGGGAGAGGGAGAAGCAGGCTTCCCGCCGAGCAGGGAGCCCGATGTGGGACTCGATTCCAGGACCCTGGGATCATGACCTGAGCCTAAGGCAGACGCTTAACGACTGAGCCACCCAGGCGTCCCCATAAACACTTTTTCATATTAGAAATAGGAAAAATGGAAACAGTAGGCAAGCTAACCAGTGTGAAACAAGAATTTCTTCAAAAGATAAGCCCCAAATGATCTTATATTTTTCTCTTACTAAGAAATTATTGTATATCGTCAGCTCTCTTTGGAGATAGCAAGTTCCCTCATTTAGAGATTTTCAGAGATGGAAAAAAAAAGTAGTACCTAGTAGTCCTTCCTCATTTCAGAGCTCATCACGGGCATCACTAATTGATCACGGCACTTCTCACAGTTGAGCCTTAAATACAGGCTCAGAATCCATCTTCACACAGTGAGTCAGGCATCTACTTCCAGAGATGCCGTCTCTATTAGAATAGAGGAGAAGGCTGCTTGCCAGGGATGTCATAGAAGGGATGTAACCATCAGATGTGTGTGGTGGTGGTGGAGGGAAGAGTGGATTAACAGGATCTTCATCCAATTCTGACATTTTCTGTACCTTTAGAAACATTCTGAAATCACAGAGCATAAAAACAGAAATAATTCCCTCCAGTTGTTACATGGCTATTTGTTTATCTGTGAAGGTTTATGGAGTGTCTGCTGTTTGGAAGGTGGTTGTCTAAGGCCCGGGACCCATGCTTTGTCACATGCTATGGTGACTGTCATTGGGACCCACATCTTCCCTCAGGACCTTACAGTCTTTTAAGGGGACTGAGACATCTGTATTTATGCAAAGGGCATAACATTACCGGATATTATCTGTAACAAGGGTTAAAGTAAGAGTAGATGAGATTCAGGGGGAAGGAGTGTGCTATGTGGGATTAGCATGGTTATTAATTACCATAGCTGATGCTTACTGCATTTTCCTGTGCCTAGCAGGGTTCTGTGGGCTTAACACATACTAACACTTAATCTACATGACAGATCTATGGAGGAAGCATTTTTATTACATTTTACAGAGGAAGGAATTAAGACACAGTGAGGTTAAGCAACTTGGCTAAGGTCGTAAAGCTAGTAACTAGCAGAGCCAGGATTGTGAACCCACACAGTCTGCATCCAGGGCAGATCTCTACTCTTAATTATTAGACCTGGCTGTCAGTTGGGATTTGACCAAGGAGGGGAGATGGAAGCCAAGCCTTCAAGGATTCACGTGACCTTAAGTGGCTCCGTGGAGAAAAAGTGGGAAGGCGTTTCTGTTTCAGACATGGTATTCCACTCGTTTTCAAAACTGGCGGACACACACAAGAAGACACACACACGGGCTGGGTAACTAACTCTTTTTATTTATTTATTTATTTATTTAAAAAAAAATTTTTTTTTTTTAAAGATTTTATTTATTTATTTGAGAGAGAGAGAATGAGAGACAGAGAGCATGAGAAGGAGGAAGGTCAGAGGGAGAAGCAGACCCCCCGCCGAGCAGGGAGCCCGATGCGGGACTCGATCCCGGGACTCCAGGATCATGACCTGAGCCGAAGGCAGTCGCTTAACCGACTGAGCCACCCAGGCGCCTTGGGTAACTAACTCTTCATGGCCTGGGTTCTCAGTTTGCCTCAGAGGAGGATCAGGGAGGGAGAAAAATGGGAACATAGTGGCCTGTATCTGGACTCTAATGGAAGTATAATCAGAGGCTGCATTTTTTCCGCAGCGTGTTTTGAATTGTGGTGGCTCTGGAATGGCCCAGTGGGGCTGTGGTGAAGTTGAACTTTTTGAGATGTCAGGAATACTTTATTTTAGTGGCAGAACTTAGATTTTGGAAGGCCGGTGGTGGACTTCTTACTGTCCCGACAGGGAGTCTGTCTGGGCTGGCTGTGAACAAGAGGGGAACGTGTTCATGCTGCTGGTAGTGGGGTACCGCTCTCCCCAATGTAGGATGTGTATAATAGTAATGTCAAGGCTTGTGAATCGTAAGTCTCCCCAGAATTAACTGGCCATTTAAACCAAGGGTGTGAAGTCACCTATAAACCAAGGAACATCAGGCAGTCTGTAAGGTAACATTTGGCCAGGAGTAGTTGTCTCTGTCACTTGACTGGTGTAGGTAGTGTGTCTCTGGAGTACTCGTCAGCTTCCTCCCCACCCGAATCCCCTTTCTTCCTCCCGGGGATGCGCTGAAGCTTCCTGGGCGAAGGTGTGTCTGGTAGAGGGTGTCTGCACCACCTTCCTTGGCTTGATGCTTCTGCTGAGACGTCCACAGCTGGGCGTCTGCGTCTTCGGCTTCCTCCTTTGAATCTGCCTTTGGCTGTGATTGACAGATAAGTTATCAGGGAAGGGTGGAATTGGGAGTGAAGACTGACGTACAGAATTACCGCTGCAGATTCCTCTTGTTAGGAAGACAGATGGACTCACTGAAGAGGATAGCTAAGTTCACATACGTATTCTCTAGATGATTCATTACTTCCTTCAGTCTCTCCTAATGGTTCATTATTTTACATTCTCTTAATTCTTTTCCAGATGTTACACTCACCCTTTACTCAGATAAAGAACAAAATGAAAGGGATACCAAAAACACCTATTTTTAAAAAAATATTTCTTACACACCCTATATTGTAGACACTGTCCAGCCCCTGGGGTTGCAGCACTGAGCCAGGACCCACGGTTCCACCAAGCAGCAGCTCAGCTGCTTTTGCGTCTATAAAAGTTGTTTTCTGGGTGTACGCCTGTCTTCATTTGTTTCTGGATTGTTAAGCTTGCAGGTCATTTGCAAAGACCACTCTAAGCATGTCTAAAATCCTTACAATACTATGTTTGTCTTCAAAGTGGCTCTTTTAAATGACCAGTTGCTTCCCTGTCTCACCAGGCAAATTGGAGACAATCTGATTGTCCCTGGAGGAGTGAAGACCATCGAGGCCAATGGGAAGATGGTGATCCCTGGAGGCATCGATGTCCACACTCACTTCCAGATGCCATACAAGGGAATGACCACAGTGGATGACTTCTTCCAAGGGACAAGGGCTGCCTTAGCTGGGGGCACCACCATGATCAGTGAGTTGCCCGACCTTACACGCTCCTGGTCCCAACAAGTGACTGGTTCCATTGATGGCTTAACCCCTGTGCTCTCTGGCAATAGCTTGTACATGCCTCTCGGTTCAGTGTACAGCTCTTCTACCTGATGGGACCTGAGGACAGCAGGTGGTAGTGGGGACCCTGACAGCTCCCTGACATTGCCTAGATGAGATTCACGAGGCTCTCGGCCAGGAAAACAGCTGTCCTCTCTTGTCCCTGAGAGCAGGGGCTGGGTGTGCAGTAGGTGGGGAATCAGCAATCATCTGTGGGCCGGACACCGAGAAAAGTGTGGAGATGGGCCATACGTTATTTAGCACTTACAGCTCGGGCCTGAGGCAGGAGGGGGCAGAGAGCACAGGCAGAGCAGTGTGAATGGGGTTCAGTGTCCCCGAGAGGGGAAGGTAGTGGGGACCTGCCCTGCTTGAAACTCGTGGGCTTCGGTGGCATTGACTGGTACCTGGTCTGCTCTGTCTCTTGACCAATTCCTATCTGAAGATGAGGCAAGCGGTGGGGGTGGTTTCCTTTGTTTTTTGTTTCTGTTTTCTTTCTTTCTTTTTTTTTCTTTCTGGGGACTATTGCAATTCCAGAGAAACCTAGGGAGTTGCGTGCCATTGGATTACGGAACAGATAGCATTCCAAGGCAGTCCTTCCTGTCCCAAAGGAATCCCAAGGAATTGGGTCCCATCCCAGTCCTGGGATTAAGCTTGGTCAGCAAGAACACTGTTTATTTTACCACTGTACGCACCCATCCAAGAACACAGAACAGCCTGAGCTGTGGAGTTGCTCCTTGTTTTTTGCCTCCTTTTGATGGGAGCACTAGCAAGGTTGAGCTCCAGCAAGTTGGGTGTGGAAGCGCAGGAAAATTGCATCAAGGCTGTAAAAGGTGCAATTCAGGGAGACCAAAGCTTTTCTCCAGCCAGAGGGAGGAAGCCAGCTGATTTCTCAGCGGCTGCCTGCCCACAGAAGCCCTGGTGTAGGTCCAGACGTCCGTGATGCGGCTCCTTGCGTCTGCTTTCTGATAAGCACACGTGGGCTGCCTGCGGTAGGAGGCCGAGGAAGTGAGTGATCTTGGTTTGGCTCTCTGCTTTCCGGGTAGGGAGTTGGACCTGTTCAGTGTCCGGGGAGTGTGTGTTGTGCTTGGTCCTCTAGGTTAGGGAAGGAGCTAGAGGGAAGGCAGAGTTGCAGGTGACGAGAGAAAACCATACCAAGAAACCCAAAGCTGTACATGTCCTTCGTAGATAATTTAAGACCCTGGATATGCAGCAAGAGAAGGAAACCCAGAAAGCCCACATCCCTGTTACAGTTTGGCTATAGTTTCCTTCTTATGAAGCAGAAACAGGATCGTAATAGATGTACTGTGTCTTAGTGGTGTTTTAGTGTATCATTTCACTAAATAATCTAGGCATGGATGTCTTTCCATTCATTCTTTTTTTTTTTTAAAAGATTTTATTTATTTATTTGACAGAGAGAGACACAGCGAGAGAGGGAACACAAGCAGGGGGAGTGGGAGAGGGAGAAGAGGCAGAGCGGGGAGCCCGATGTGGGGCTTAAACCCAGGACCCTGGGACCATGACCTGAGCCGAAGGCAGACGCTTAACGACTGAGCCACCCAGGCGCTCCTCCATTCATTTATTTTCATTCCACTATAGCATTTAAAATGGGTGCCTAATAATCCATCTTATGAAGGTTTATTTATTATTTAGCCAAACTTCTCTATTGTTAAAGATTTTGATGGTTTCCAGTTTTTCACTTAAGTAAACATATAAATAATGTTTGCGGTGGCAAACATCTTCAGCACCCACATTTTGCAAACAGCGTGTTTATTTCCTTGGGAATAATTCTTAGGCACAGGAATAATCATCGAGTTAAGGTATGAAAAATATCAAGATTTTTGATGTGTATTTCAAAATCGTTCGTAGGAACGTTGTACCAATTTGCACTTCCCCTCAGCCGCCCAAGGGAGCTATGGGAGTGGTACTATTGTCTTATCCTCCCCAAACGTCAATGTCATTCTATTGAACAGTGCTACCCACGGTTGCAGGTACTGCAGGAGTAGATTGGGCCTCAAAAGAAAACATATTCTTTTTTTTTTTTTTAAGATTTTATTTATTTATTCTAGGGGGAGGAGCAGAGGGAGAGGGACAGCCAGACTCAGAGCTGAGCCCACTGCGGGGCTCCCATCTCAGGACCCCAAGATCATGACCTGAGCCGAAAGCAAGAGTCGGACGCTTAACCGACTGAGCCACCCGGGCGCCCCAAGTAAAAATATTCTTGACAAAAAGTTGACATGGAAATAAGATCTGTGGGCTGAGCATCAGGTTCGTGACACTGGCTCTTTGCTGTGGCAGTAAGCACAAGGATGTCACTGTCCTGTTACCTGACATCACTTTAATTCCCCTCTTTCCACCTTAAAAGGGAGTCCGACTTGCTTCACTAGCAGTGACTTCCCATAATACTGGTAATAATGGCACAGAGTAGGCACTCATTGACATTACTGAGCACTTACTATGTGCCAGGCATCAGGTGAGATACTTTTCATGCATTTTGCCATTTAATCATACAACAAAATTAGAAGGAAGGGACTATGACATTCCACCCTCTACCCCACTGAGCGCCGATTTCAAGGATGAGCAAACTGGGGTTTAGAGAAGGTAGTAGTTTGTCCAAGTGCAACAGGGGTAAGTGACAGGTAAGTGATCAGCGATCTGGAAACGGCCAGGGAACACTTTCTAAGGTGAATTCCATGCTCAGGACATAGAGGCTTTGCAACCTTAGCTAAGCGAGCCGGAGCAGGCCTGTTCAGAGGGGAACAGAGGCGTTGTCAGTGACTTACCCATCTGGGGCCTCTGTCATTCAGTTGACCACGTGGTGCCTGAGCCCGAGGCCAGCCTGACAGAGGCTTATGAGAAGTGGCGAGAGTGGGCAGATGGGAAGAGCTGTTGCGACTACGCCTTGCATGTGGACATCACCCACTGGAACGACAGCATCAAGCAGGAGGTGCAGAACCTCATCAAGGACAAAGGTGAGCCCCCGTGTGCCCTCCTGCCTTCTCCTGGCTCGGAGCCCGGAGCCTCGCGCGTGAGTGCTAGGTGAGGGGTACCGCTGCGTTCCAGGCACTTGGTGTATGCCATCTCACTCCTTACAGGATCCACATGATAGGGGTGATTATCCTCAGTTCGCAGATGGAGAGCCTGAGGCTCAGAATAAGTGGCCCAGGATCACAGAGCTAGTTAGCAGAAAATGTACCCAAAATCTGGGCTCTTCACCTCAGGCAACACTGCCCATTTGGCAGAGGAAGAAACTGAGGCCAAGAGAGGTTAGCATCTTATGGAAGGTCATACCGCTATGAAATATGAGTTCGGAATTTTTAACCTTTATAACTTGCGCTCCAAAGATCAAACCATTACGGTTCTCAAACAGTGGCATCCTCAGAAAAGGCTACTGCATTTGTGGGAACGAAGATGTGTTCGTACTCAGGCTAGGAGCTTAGGACATGGAAATGTGGGTGTCCTCTCAGTGAATACATGATTTAGGTTTCCCTGGTCGTCTTAGATTCTTCTGTTCTCTGCTTCCTTCTCCCTTCTGATCATTAGATATTTCACGTACACGCAGTACCCCCCATACACACACAGACACACGGTGTGCTCGGCATCATAACTTGGCCTGGGGGATTTAGGGAAGCATAAGGTGTGGTCTCTGCTGAGCATCCAAGGCAAGAGGAAGCAGACCAGTGAAGAGCAACAGGATAAATGCCACAGGGTGCAGAATATTGTTGTAATAGTAATAGCATTATACTAATTTCATTACAATCACGGTACTAATACTAACATAATAACATGCATTGTTATAATACTAACTTGATAGTACTATTCTCAGTGAGCTGCCTGGATGCAGATGCTGGAGTACAGTGGAAAAGAGTGAGCTCTGGGTGGCAGGGGAGAGTCTGGGCTCCCAGACGATGAGTTTTCCGTTCCCTGTCCCTCCTCACCTGACGAGCTCTGCCCAGACATTCCCGATCCAGGATATGAAATTATAACCCCATCCTTTCTTGTGATTCCTTTCACACTGCGCATCTCAACTGGGGTAGAAAATGGAAGGGCTTTAACACCCACTTGCCTTCCAAAGGGCCCAGGTCATTCTGTAGATGACGCAGAGGCTTATGGGAAGGGTAATGTTGGGAAAAGCTGGCCCGAGCTGAACCACTCTGGGTAGGGAAGTTCTCACATTACAACCCACTTTTGGCCTGGAACACTGTGGGCTGAGATGGCCCTAATGGTTGGAGACCAAAATTATCCTCCTTTCCTCAAAATGACTCTCTGTTCCCCAGCCCTACCTATTTATATAAATTACTACATTAATAGTCTGTTTGGGGGTGAAAAATTAAATAGCTCTTTCCCTATAGCCCTTACAGCTTAGATATTTAAGCACACGGTGCACCTTGACTTCTGCCCCTTAGCTCCGTTAGTTCCCCGAGGATATGGTCTCCGTCCTAGATGCAGCTCCCCTCCCTGCCCCCAGCACAGGCTCTAGTGTGCAGTAGGCATTCCTTAAGTGGCGAAATAAACCCATCCCGGAGCTCCATTAATGAAACTCAAATATGGTGGCAGGTCTGGTGCTGAGACTTTGGTATCTGTTGTCTCATTTAACGTTTCCAACTGCCTTAGGAAGCAGGCTCTTGTCATTTTTCCATTTTACAGGTGAGGACACCAAGAGGTGCGGTATTCCAAGCTCGCTGAACTAGTATGTGTTGCTGCCCCCGATTCTCGGTGGTGCATACTGCCTCGAGCAACGGCCAAGCTTACTGAGCCTCTGGGCTGGGGAATGGGGGCGGGGGGGGCAAGACAGAGGTGCAGCAGAGCCCATTCTGCTGTGACGCCACGTAGGCACGGCTGCTTTTGCACGTGAGGAGAGGACGGAGAATGGGAAGCATCTGCTTTATATTGGACAAGCGCCTGTAATGCACTTGGACCCCATGGGCGACGGGAGCAAAGGAAGGAGAGCGGTCATGCTAATGTTGTCGTCTTCCTGTTTTCCCTCCCTTCCCTCTTGCAGGGGTTAACTCCTTCATGGTTTACATGGCCTATAAGGATTTGTATCAAGTGTCCAACACAGAGGTAACAAGCCATTGCTGGGTGGTTTGGGGTATCTGGACGGGTTTCCTGTTGTTGCCGATGACCTTGGCTCTTAGAGCATGAGTCACAGTGGTCGCTGTGGGAGGCTGCTAGACCAGAGTGCTTCTTAAAGCCCTCGCAGTCCATGCCACATTTTAAATAGGGTAGCAGGCAGGGTGCCCATGGCAAGGCAGACCAGCAGCTAGAATTTCCACTGGCGGCAGCTTTCTCAAAAGGCCAAGAGGAGAGGCATGCCCGAATCTCCGTCTCTCACACAAGCCCTAAACCCCGCATGAGCTCAGTGGAAGTACGAGGTGCTCTGCCTCGCAGGATTAAGGAGGGCCCCCTGCTGTTTGGGGTAGTAGCTTGCCTGTGACTCTCCCCGAGACAGTCTCATGGCTTGTGTCGGTTTCAGATGAACCTCACGTTGTCAGAGGAAGTGCAGGGAGTGAATTCCCATCCCTCCTGGTTGGGAGGTGGGGGGAGATCTACCTTGAAGGGTTAGGGGATAGGGGAGCCAGCTGTCCTTTGAGCTTCTGGCCAGGTGGCAGCAGCTCTCAGGAGCACTGGTTGAGAAGGACTGTGAAGGTCTGTCCCAGCAAAACAGGATCTAATACCATTAAAAACGTGTGCGCGAGGCAGAATAGAAGCCTCGATAGCACTTTGTTGTACATTTGCCCTGTCCACGGAGGAGACACGACGTGTTCTTTATAGAGACAGTCTCCTAGAGTTCCTGTGGACTCGCACTCTTTGGTCGTGCGTGCTTTAGTCTGTGTTTCTGCCCTAATCACTGATTTCCTCTGGTTTTCCTCATTTGTTTTATCTGTGGCCCTAGTGATGGACCCCTGTGTGAAGTTGCCAAAAGCCTCCGTGGCTTGTGAAGGTGACGGCGACTCCTTTTTCTTTCAGCTCTACGAGATCTTCACCTGTCTGGGCGAGCTGGGAGCCATTGCGCAGGTTCACGCCGAGAATGGGGATATCATTGCCCAGGTAACACCACGCAGCTCCCCAGGGTGTGCTCTCTGCATGGGCTGGGGTCTCCGGCCCGTCTCTTTCCTTGTTCCTTCAATATTGCGTGAGCTCTTCATGGGCGCAAGGCTCTGTCCCTGTGCTAAAAACAGAGCCTGCCCTAAAGAACGTCCCAGGCTAGGAGGAGGCAGTGAAGGCAAGTGAGGGAGAAAGCTGAGGATGCTGTATAAAGGGGGGCTGTCTGGCCATCCTGGGGGATCAGAACAGGCATCCCAGAAGAAGTTTTCAAATTAGGCCATTTAGTGGGAGAGCATTGCTGATTCTCTTGGAAAAGTAAGCCCAAGCTATGTGACAGTCTTTGTCCTAGAGAAGAACCCTAAGGCAGCGCTTCTCAGAAACCCGATCCAGGACTGCAGAGCTCGGCTTTAGGTAATAAAGAACAGGGGTCTTGTGGGGATCAGACACCCCATTGGTTTCCTAGAAGGTGTACTGAGAAACCCGAGGCAAGAGTGAGGAAAGCGAGGCCCCAAGGCCCAAAGTGATCGTTTATGAGGAAGCAGAAGGCACTCTCTCCATCTCCTGGGTTGCTTAATGGGCTGGATGCACAGATATGTCTTAGCCAGGGTCTTGTTCATCTCAGAAGCATTCAAGATTGGCCTCCACTAGGAGGAGGCTGCTAGAAGAGTGGGAGCTCTCTTGGTCCATTTAATAATATTCACAGCAAAAAACATTATTCATTCTTTCAGAGTATTTCCTAAGCGCTTTGTGCCAGGCATGAGGTTACTGAGGTGAGCCAAAACAGATGCACCCCATAGCTCACTAGTCCTTGGGCTGTGCCTTCGTTTTAGAAGTTGTCCAGGACTTGGTGAATGTGGTCCGCAGGGGTGTGGGAACCATGGGGTCGACCCTTGTCCCAGACCTGTGAGCTTCTAACGGCAGGTACCATGTGGTAAAGGCTTGCTGCTGTGTGCCAGGCTCCGGTACGGACTCTAGTGTATTCTCACTCTTCACCTGGCCCTTCAAAGATGGCTACCATCTGCCCTGTTTTGTAGAGGAGAATATGGGGCCCAGAAGGATGAGGTCACTGGCCCAAGGATCACAGCCAGTAACTGGGAGGAGAAAATCTTAGCTCTGAGGTGGTGTGGCTTCGCCAGAGCTGGTGTCCTGTGCCACCAGTCCCGCGGCAGGCCCCCCCGAGAGAAGCGCGTCCCGCGGCAGGCCCCCCAGAGAGACAGCAGGTCCTGGCAGTGCAGGGCTCCTGCCGTTAGGATTTCAGACTCTGGGTGTTATCTCATCAGCGGAGGAGGTGAGCTAAATGTGTAGTTTCCTCTTACTGACCAAGGAGATTAAATAGGCCCCTGACAGCCTTCTCCCACGTCCCCCACACACTGAGAGATAATGAAATCATTTTCCAAAGAGGGTCCAGTGCTCGTGAGAGGCATCCCCGTGGTGTTAGAGCTGTCACTCATCCTCTTGCTCTGCATTTTCAGCACAGCAACTGGAGGGCCCAGCCCTCCCTCCAGATGCCCTAGAAACCAAACTCCCTGCTACTTCCTCCAAGGCCCTGTGGAGGCAAACGGGCTGCAGTGCTAAGCCCCCTTTCCAGCTTCCTCTCGTGGCTTCTTAGCACCGAACTGTTTCTGGTCCCCGCCCCCCCCACAAACCCCTCTCTTCCCTACCTTGTGAAGGCTCTGTTCTCAGTCAGGGAAAGAATAAGGGCATTCTTCCATTTGAATGAGTTTCTTGTGTGTGCTTATTTTATTCAGATTGAGCCGAAAGATTTTATCCCATTGTCTAAATGAAGGCAGCTGCTGTACCCAGAGTTGATGCAGAAGTCACCAAAGAGCAAGAAGAACGCTCTCTCATGGGTACCAGCCATGGACATTTTCAAAAGTTTCCAGCCGGCAGGACCATCTGAGAGGGTGGCATCTTTAGCCGTTCCTCTAACAGTATTTCTTGAGCACCTACTATGTGCCAAGCCTTGGCGAGGGAAGATGAAAAAGACAGGGTTCCTTTCCTCATGGAGCAAACCAAAATTGTGTCATGCCCTAAACTAAGATGTAATTACAGCAATGGTGCCCACGGCCACCTCATCCTTTTTAACCTTCCAGCTATAGGGACACCATGGGGGCTTTCAGAATGGGACTTCCCAGCGTGAACAGTGTATTAAAATCACCTGCGGAAATTAGGGATTCCTGGGATTCTCCTGGTTCCAGAAATTCTGAGGTAGGAGGTCGGTAGTAAACTTCAGGCACGCGATGTGAACATGCTGGGAAGCCAGGGCTTGAGCTCCCTCCCTCCTGTGCACGGCGCCAGCCCTCTTGTACAAGGTAGACATGAGTGTCAGATGAGACAGAAGAGGCTTTGTAGTTGGACACCTCGACCTTTATGCGACTTCAGGAGGCAACACAGAGCGGAAGCTCTCCAGAGTTCAGAAGAAATCGTGTTCAGTCCAAGATTCGAGAAATGGAACAGTAAGAATGAAAAGTGAAAGTCCTTTGCTGCAAAACTCAGCCTCTGACCTTTTTTCTAATCCTGTTGTAGATGGAGACAGTGATCATTCACTTCTCACAATTGCTTAGAGCGTATGCATCTGTCCTCATACGCCTCTGAAATGATTTATATTATTAAAAACAAAACAAAAAACAAGAACAACAAAAAACAGTTCTTCTTTCGCAGGGAGAAGGACTCCTTTCCTTTCTCCACATCTCATAGTTCCAGAGTGCCACAAGGATTTGTTCAGGTCCCTCTCCCCGGCCCCCCTCTGCAGCGGCCAGGTTCATTGGCACTGGCCTTCGTACTTGGGGAGTGAAGGCCAGCAAAACTGCAGATACGGCCGCTTAGGATTCCTGCCAGTCCCAATTAGCCCACATGTGTGCTCACTGCCCAGCGCCCTGCTCCTTCCGGAAAGCTGGCCACAAGTCTGAAGAATTTCGCCATCAGCTGTGAGGGGTAGGCAGTTCTGTCACAAAACAGCCTAATTAAATAGAATCTGACCACCAGATTACCTGAGTCAGGTAATGCTGTTTGGAGGCATTATTTTGTCTGGTTAAATTCTGAGTCCAGGGCGCCTGGGTGGCTCAGATGGTTAAGCGTCTGCCTTCGTCTCAGGTCATGATCCCAGCGTCCTGGGATCGAGTCCCGCATCGGGCTCCCTGCTCCTTGGGAGCCTGCTTCTCCCTCTGCCTCTCTCTCTCTCTCTCTCTCTCTCTCTGTCTCTCATGAATAAATAAATAAAATCTTTTAAAAAAAAAAAATTCTGAGTCCATTTGTTTCAGCCGTACATTTAAACCACAAGAAAGCCCGAGGGCTTTGTGAAAGCGCGGATTCCTAGAACTTCACCTCTCTATCCTGATTTGGAGAAGGCCAGACAGCCGCACGGCCACAAAAGCAAGCCAGGTGATCCTGATGTAGGTGGGAGGCGACTAAACCTTGCGAAACACAGCAGGAAACTATAAGGAATAAGCGAGCTAGTGTGACTTTTGATGTGTAACGGCGAAAAAATTCTGATACTCTGCTGCCCTCCATTTAATTAAAAAAACGTTTTTTTCTCCTCTTAGTTAAGACTTGACCCTATTTTACAATTCCAGACGGAGCATTAACAAATGTATTCAACATACACGTTTTATTCTTTTTGTTCCCTTGAACTCTTTGCTTCAGATTAGAAGATGCCAGCGTGGTTTTTCCACGCCTCAGCGGAGCTTATCTCAAAACTGTTTTGTGTTCTTTTCTCATTGTAGGAGCAAACCCGGATGTTGGAAATGGGGATCACTGGCCCCGAAGGCCATGTGCTGAGCAGACCAGAGGAGGTGAGTTGCGGGGGGCTGGGGCAGCACAGCCGTGGAGGTGCTCTGTCTTTCCAGCATCTTCTGGGAGACGCCTGTGACTATACTCCCCAGCAGCCTGGCGTGTGGCCTCCTGCTCATTTGACACTTGGAGTGTTTGTGTGGGGCCTGCCTTCCCCGGGCACATGCTTACACGGTGTAGGAGCAAACCTTGAGGAGAGGCGGGGAGAGTCTGTGAGTACCAGACAACGGTATTGGAACATTTCTTCCAAAGGCCACACGTCTGACGGACCAACTCAAGGAACTCAGAGAAAAGTAGAAAGCAATGTAAGGGAAATGCTTACTTGTGACCCCTCATCTCTCTAAAGAGAACTCAAGGTGGAGGGTCCTCCACACGTATTCAGTTGGAGAGGTAAATACCTAAACCCTTTCCTAACAGTATCCGTCTCAAAGACGTTTCCGCTTCCCTTATTCCATATTATATTCTGAGTCCTGCAAAATAAAATACCAGCCATATGGGCGGTCGGTGGAGTGGGTGTTTCACAGACTTCATGTCTATCCATTTGTTGTAAGGTGATGATTAAGTCTGGGTATGGGAGTTTCCCACGTGTAAAATGAATGATGACTAGGGCCTGCTTAGCCCCGGGCAAGTGAATAAAAGCTAACTAGTGGCTGATGGCGTGTGTTTGGGATGTCGGCAGCTTCGGCTGCTAGCGCAGGGCATAGAGCAGGGACTTGGCTGTCCCCACGGCTGAGTGCACACAGGCTTTGGGAGGCCAGCCCGGGAGTGGCACCTGGAGTGCATTCAGGGCCCTCTGTGCGAGTGGTGTGAGCCCGGCTCCTGCTTGTCATCCCCAGCCCCCCACTCTGCAGAGGGTAGAAGGAAGAGTCAGAACCAGAAACGAGAGTATGCCTGTTGCCCATCTCTTTCAGAGGCTTTTAAAAATTAAAAGGTAACACACCTACAGACGAATGTTCCTATCATAAACATTCGAGGAATTTTTACGAGCTGAATACAGTTGTGTCACTCGTGCCCGGCTGGAGAAACAGAACTGTCGGCACTCCAGAAACTCCTCTGTGTCCGAGGACGTTGTTCCCAGTTGAAATCATTTATCATTATTTCACAGCATTCCAGAAAGGTCTGTCTCCTGAATACCAGGCCCTTTCTATGGAACACGAGCCCGCACCTGGCGCTGTGCTCGTTACCTTAGCTGTCCTTGCTGCTTCTTGGGGTGGTTGTCATTACTGTTGGGTGAAGAAGCGAAAGCTCAAGAGGTTAAGCCCTGGCTATTCCCATGTGAAAGACTGGAAAGCTGTTTACGCGGTGTGAGTGGGCCAGGGTGATCAGCCCTGTTTGGCAAACTGTTCCTAAATGCTGGTCGCTCTAGAGATTTGCTGGCAAGATGGATTTCTGTACCAGCAGCCAGGGGATTTCTGAGCAAAGTCTATTTTTGTTACTTGGTTTGTTTTTCCAACCCCTCCCCACCCCACTCCTCCTGTTCCCGTCTCCTTTTTAGTAAAAAGCTTCTCGGCTGTAGAGCTGGACAACCCTGGAAGCCCTTTTGGGTGAAGCTGGAGGGTGATGTCACCTTCCAAAGATAGTCATGTTGTCAAGGTGCTGAAGAATCCGCAGTGCTGGGAGGGAGCGGGATCCGAGCAGCCGGGACTGAGGCTGTGGGGAATGCAGGGGACAGTGCAGGTGTGAAGAAGGAGGGACGGGCGGAGGAGGAGCTGGCCCCTCTTCGGTTCAGAGCACACACCGCTACCATCTCGAGTGATGCGGTGCAGAGAGAGCTGAACCTGAGCTTTGCTCCTGAAGTCCGGGTGCTTGGGGAAGGTGACCGTATTTACCTGTGGTCAGGGGCTCCAGGGGCTTGTTCCCTTGGAGTCAAGTGCAGCTTGGGGGACGCCAGCAGGCAGGACCCGTCAAGTTCTAGAGTCTGTCTGCTGAGCCACACCCACCAAGGGCAGTGGCTGGTTTGCATTATGCAAACACCAGGCATCTGCAAGCTATTTTTGGTATTTTTCAAAGTTTTGGGCTGCATAGGCTGACCAGAGTATTCTATCCATCCAAAACAGAACTGTTGCTGATTGAATGGGAGAACCCCAGCATCCCTGCTTTGGGCTGAGTTGGACTTCCGTGGGCTTTGGGCAGTGACGCAGGCTTTCCCACACTGGTCAGGAGCTATGATCAACAATAAGCCCAATAGCCAGCCTGGCAGGCACACTTGCCTTGTCCCAGGGGTGGGGCAGTTGCCTTAAAGGATGAACTCTTAGATCCTCACAACAGCCCTGTGGGTGAGGTCCTATTACTGTCCCCAGTTCACAGACAGGAAACTGAGGCTTTGGGAAGTTATGTACCGTACCTGAGGTCGCCCAGCTTCTCCGTGACAGAACCAGAACTCAGACCTAGGCCATTTGAAAGAGCCCGAGCTCTAAACACCCTTCTTTGTTAATAGTGTAAGGGGAAACTCATTATTTCTTACTGAATAAATTCAACCAAGTTGGAAAAATTAGCATATTGGAACATGTAGATTCTACTTTAGGGTGGGATGGAAGAAATCGAGAAGAAGAGAAATCTCTGCTGAGAAGCCTGGGAATTATCAGTGTAAGAAATGCCTGATGGAGTGTAAGAAATTGCTGCAGGAAAGGATTTGATGTCTAATTACCTTTACTGGTTCTTGCTTCCATATTGGTACTGGGATGCTGTTTTGCCAGAAAATCTGTGTGGGAAGACTGGGGAGCAAAAGCTTCCATCACATGCAGCCATTGGGGTAATCACAGGGAGAGGAGGGAAGCAGCCTAGGAAGGTGAGGGTGAGACTCTGAGAAGCCAAGTGAAGCGCCACAGCGGGGACGTGGTGGGTCGGGGGCCTCTAGCTGCAGATCGTCTAGGCTTCTCAGCTCTGCGCTGCGCTGCGTTCTCAGCTCGCAGAGGCTGGGGAGTGGTGCTCTGAGAGGCTCGTGCTTCTCTTGACCCCCGGGACTTCTTTTTGCAGCTGGAAGCCGAGGCTGTGTTCCGTGCCATCACCATTGCGAGCCAAACCAACTGTCCACTTTACGTCACGAAGGTCATGAGCAAGAGTGCAGCGGACCTGATCTCGCAAGCCAGGAAAAAAGGTGATTGGTGCTCCCAAGAGCTTAGCACCAGCCATGTGGCTCCTTCCCCCTCCGGCTGTCCTGTAGAAACAGTGCCTCTTTTGCTCCTTGCCTTGCTCTCTGGGAAGCCCTTCCTCCCTGTTAGTGCAGGGGATCCTCTCGGCATCCTATGTGGATGGCAGGACCCTGGCATCTCTCCCGCTTGGCAGGTGAGTTAACTAGGCTCAGGAAGGGTGGGTGGTTTGTCCAAGATGGCACAGCTTTGGTCAGTTCTTTGAGGCATCTTTCTTCCTCCCTTTGATCCTTCATTGTCAGTTCACATTATCTGAGCTTTGTAAATGGACATACTAGTCGAGATTATATTGGGTGCAGAAGTCAAAGATCCAACTCAAATGGACTTAAACACACAAAAGTAAATTATTGGTTAAGGTGTTTCAGGCATAGCCGGATCAAGGGGTTTCAACAATGATGTTGGGGCTCTATCACTCTTCATCCTTTCTTGTCTGCTTTTCTCTCTTTCGGCTTTATTTTCAGGGTGGACAGTGACAAGAGTAAATGCTAAGAGGCATCTGTTGTCCTCAGCTCTTGATGGGGGGCATGACGAGGAAGTAGGGTACGTCTTTTCCAAAAGCTACAGCAGAGGTGCCCGGGAGGGCTCTGATTGCCTCGGCTTGGGTCATGGGCCTCTCCCTGAGCCAGCGTCTGCTCTGGGGATGCTGTAATTGATTGGCTGGGGCGGGGAGGGCAGCATGCAGGGGCGGGGGCCCACCACCTGAGCCACACAGGTTATTTAGGAAAAGGGGATGAATGGGTCTCTAACACATGACTATTCTGGTCGTGGAGAGCCCCGATAAGGGACTCAGCCACCCAACTCTGAGCTGGTCTGCAAAGCTCCGCATGGGGGGTGGCTGGGGTGGTTAAAAATAGTTCCCCTGGCTCTGATGGCTGAATGTTGAGCTGCCTGCCCTTCTGGCAGAGGGGACCCTTTTCTTCTGGGAGGGGATTCTTCCTAATTGTCTAGACAGTCTTTGTAGCTAGCACATTCTGGGGCATCTCTTGCCTTACCCTGCTCACAGTAAGCCTGCTGTTTTCTTTCTCTGCCTTTAAATGTCTCAACGTGACATGGTGTGGTTGCTGTGCTGGGTATGAGTCATTGGGTGAGTGCCAGGAAAGTAGCCCAGTCTTCCTTACCCGCTCTTGGAGAAAGAAAAAAACAAAACAAAACAAAACAAGAAAGCAAGCAGGCAAGCAGGATGCATGGGGAACCCTCCCACCCGCTCCCCAAGACCACCTGCTGTACTTGCTTTCGTGCCTTCTGCTCATGGCTGCATCCTCCCTCAGAGCCATTCTCAGGATGACCTGAGGGTCTCAAGGACAGAGTGCTTCCGCTGTACGCTGGGTCTTATTTTAAACTCCTGGAGAAAGATGCCTCAGCCTTCGCCTTCTGGCTCATGATTGTCTGGCCAAAAGAGCTAGGACAGCTGTGTCCCAGGGTGGCAGGGAGGCAGGGAGGCCTTGTTTCAGGGCTGAAACACTGACTCCTGACATGGAAGCCAGGAGACATCTCGGGACCTGTCAGTCTCAGGCAAGGAGCAGAGAGTACTCAGAGCAGGGAGAGAGTGTAGCAGGGCTCCCTCTTCCCTCCTGACCTGAAGTCCAGCGTGTTCACTCACCGGGTGTTCTTCAGCAACTCTGCACGCCTGCTCAGACTTAATATCAGGGAGCCACAGTTTAATGAGGGCCAACTGTATGCCCCGCACTGAGGTAAATACTTGAAATTTATTGTTATGTAGAATTGCCAAAGAACCCTGGGAAATAGGCATTATCCCCATTTTTCAGATGAGGAAATTGAAGCACAATGTGTCAGGATCTCCCAGCTGGGAGAGCAGGTATTCAAACCCAACTATAATTACAATTTTTCCTTATTCTACTCTGCCATCTAAAGATAGTCCAAAGGGAGAGTTCTTCCACCTTTTTTTTAGAAGATGTTATTTATTTATTTGTGTGTGAGAGGGCACGAGTGGGGAGGAGAGGGAGAAGCAGACTCCCCGCAGAGCAGAGAGCCTGACGTGGGGCTCGATCCCGGGACCCTGGGATCGTGACCTGAGCTGAAGGCAGAAGCTTAACCGACTAAGTCAACCAGGTGCCCCAGAGTTCTTCCACTTTTAAGATTGTTATTTCTCTTAGGAGTACCTGGGGCTTGCCTTGACCTCCATTTCTTTCTTTGTGGTCCTATATGATTTAGTTGGGTAAATTGCTTTAGAGGGCCCTTGAAATTCTCATTAGTCTTGTGTGGATCCTTTTTCTCATCCTCCCAAAGAGCAGGGCTGTCATATATGAATCATTGCCACTGATTCCTTTTTTTGCCCATGGCAGACATCACAAATCAGTCTTGACTCTCGCAGTGAAACCAAAGCGTATTTAGAATTCTTTTGACAAAGAATTCCAGGCAATCAAACCAATAGATTAGAGTTGAAGGAAGGCAAGACCTATTTATAATTTTGGCCATAGAGCCTTCCTACACTTTTACAATGGGGGGAACTTGAATGTGGAAGATGGAGGACTGAAGCTAGAGAAGTTCAGGGCTTTATGGGACATCTTTTGCCCAAGATTCTGGTGTAGAGAAACTTGGTACCAACCAACCTTCTGTGAGACAGCATTTGCCTTCTCTTTCTCTGTCCCTTCTTCTTTAAGAAGCTCAGCTTAGATCCGTTTATTTCCCAGTATCCCTCCTCCTCGCTGCTTGGTTTGGGCATATAAGCCCCGAATTGCAAACACAGGGTCCAAGAAGTGAGCCTCATCTTTGATGTGTCCCAGGTCATTGGGTGCCCTCGAGCAGATCAGTCCTGGTTTTAGGTTACAGAATAACAAGCATGGTGGAAAGATCATGAGAACCTCTTCTCCAAGGGAGTGGACTTACTTTGTGGAACCAAAGCATGTCCTTGCAACAAGCAGGATCTAGCAGTTCCCGGGGATGCAGGCACACTGGGGGCTTTGGACCTCCACCGTGGGAAGGAGTAGCAGTAGTATAAGGAATTCACAGTCCCCAAGCATCTCCTGTGTGCCAGACACTTTTACACGCCAGATCCTTTCTTTTTCACTATCCTGAGTAGAGATGGTCTTATTTCATCTATTCCAGGACAGACCTAGTTCACATTTTAATATTTCTGAAATGTCAATGAATCTTAGAATCTGTATACATTTTTTGTTTGGCCTCAAATATTAATTTGCCTCAAATTGGGGCTTAAAGCTGCATCTTATAACTGATGGCTTCTTGAGAACTCGGGGACACAACATTGTTCGTGTTTAGCAGATAGAAAAGCAGAGGCTTGGAAAAGGTGGGTACGTGGACTTGACCCCAGGCCTGCCTGACTTCAGAGCCACGAGCCTTGAGGAGGGCTAGGGGCTGTGATTACCTGAGCCAGGCCCAGAGCAGCACAGATGTTCTGCAAACCCCTCACCTGTTTCCTACCCTTGCAGGAAACGTGGTCTTTGGTGAGCCCATCACTGCCAGCCTCGGCACAGATGGGACCCATTACTGGAGCAAGAACTGGGCTAAGGCAGCCGCCTTTGTGACATCCCCGCCTCTGAGCCCTGACCCGACCACTCCTGACTACATCAACTCCTTGCTGGCCAGGTTGGTGCGGGGATGACGAGTGGCCTGTGTCCCATGGAAACCTCGTGGGACCCGGGGATGAGGACTGGAGCAGCCCATCCATCAGCTAGACTAGAGTCTGCAGTGAGGAGAACACATAGAGAACAACAGGCTCTTCCCCATCATAGCTTACACATTACTAACAGTAACCATATTCATAACGTCAGTCGCAGTTAACACATATCATGTGCCACAGGATCTCACTGATCCTCACGACAACTGTATGAGTGAGGGACTGTCATCTCCATTTTACAGGTTAAGCAACTGAGGGTCAGATCATGTGCCTCATTTTGAACAGCACCTAACTGAAATTAAAGGGAGACTCATTGGCGGCTGCTCCCCCCCACCCCCAGGACATGTAGGGTCAGTCCCATCACTCATTTGGGTCCCTTTTATTTTGTTACCCAGAGATGATCCGACCCCACCCCCTCGTTTTCCAGATGGGCTCACTGTAAGCCCTAGGGAGGGAAAGAACTCACTTACACTCACACAGCCGGTAAGAAGTACAGAAAGGATCCTAAACTCAAGTCTTGGCCTTCTGAATGCTGACATTAGACACTCGAGGCTTGTCCCCAGCGGTGCCTTTAAGCCACCTTTCCAGTTTACATGGAGCTTTTTTCTTTGCCAGTGGAGACCTGCAGCTCTCTGGGAGTGCCCACTGCACTTTCAGCACCGCCCAGAAGGCGATTGGGAAGGACAACTTCACAGCCATCCCTGAGGGCACCAATGGGGTGGAAGAGCGGATGTCTGTCATCTGGGACAAGGCAGTGGTAAGGATCAAGGTCATGGGCGGGGGCCGGCGCCAGATCAGAGCCTCCTGCCACTGCTTCTTTGTAGGTGAGCCCTCCTACCTAATGAGATGTTTCTGGAACCACGTGTCTCAAGTGGTTTAGGAATGTCATTTCTAGAGGGATGAACCTTGAGATTGTGAGGAGACCTCCTCCTCTAGACTGTTAAGAACTAGGAGCCACACGTACAGACCCTTCATCTGATGGCATGAATGACCTGTACTTAATAGTGAGTTAAAATTCTTTTTCTGGAGAGTGTTATCCCTTCTTTTGAAAGGGCTGGATAGAACCCCTTGAAATGGTAAGCAAGGGGTATATGCCTAAGAAACTGAAGTCAACTTTCTCATCAAGGATACCCTTCCCCGAGTGTGTGATCATCCAGGCTGTACAAGAGATGGTCAACCAATGTCTTGTGACAGTAGGCCTGGTTTTATTTTCTTTAATAACATGATAGCCATGCAAATGAAGGCTGTCCCAAAGGTTTTAGCAAAAATAATGATTAACTCATTATTAAGTTGATCACTTTCTTCTCTTTTATTTTTTTATTTTATTATTTTTTTAAAGATTTTATTTTTAAGTAATGTCTACACTCAACGTGGGGCTCGAACTCACAAAACCCTGAGAGCAGGAGTTACACGCTCCACCAGCTGAGCCAGCCAGGCACCCCCCCCCGCTCTCTTTCATTTTAAAAACTCTAAACATACTTATTTCTGAGCCACACACATTGCATATGAACTAATGCCTCATTCATCTACATAGTGTAAGCTACCAAATTATTTCCCTTCTCATCTTGGCTCCTAGGAAGCTCAAAGTTCGATTCAAAACTAAATTCTTTTTTTCTTATCCAGGCTTTTTGTTTTGTAAAGAGGGAAAGTATAAATATTTTTGTCTCCTCTCTCACATACTTAGGTTTTGTTTTTTTTTCTTAAATACTATTTTTTATATATATATAGTTGGTACAGTCTGGAATTGTTAAAAATAATATGTGTATTTTCTAATTACGCACATGATACGTTCTCATTAAAAGAGCACTTGGAAAGGACAGAGAAACACAGACATGAAAGAAAACAAAAATCCATCGTAATTCAACAACCCAGGGTTAACCACGATTATCATTTGGGGGAGGCTCTTCCATATTCATCCTGTGACCATGCAAATACAAACAAATCTCTAAAAAGTGGGCCCGTGACCACATTAGTTTTTACTGGGAACTCTGTATTTCTTTTTGGAATTAGAGGGGCAAAGCAGTTAAGTGTATGCACATAGCCAGAGAAAACGCACACTCCAGGAGTCGTCACTGCCTTCCAAAGGCAACGACGAAGCCGGCTGGGCAGCTTGCGGGTGGGAGCTGTGTGTTTCTGGTCTGTGTCACCGTGCTCTGAATGCAGGAGCCCTGCGCTGAGGTTTTTTGGTATTCCAACAGGCCACCGGGAAAATGGATGAAAACCAGTTCGTGGCTGTGACAAGCACCAATGCCGCCAAGATCTTCAACCTGTATCCCCGCAAGGGGAGAATATCTGTGGGTTCTGACAGCGACCTGGTGATCTGGGACCCGGACGCGGTGAAGATCGTCTCCGCCAAGAGCCACCAGTCGGTAAGGCTGGCGCTGGTGGGACGAGAGCGGCGTGGAGAAGGCTCGTGAGGAACTTGGTCAGGGGAGATGTGTGCGTGTGCCTTGTCCCAGGCCAGCTAGACCGGGATGGGTCACGGTCACGGACCTTACCAAATTCTCAGTGACGTCACACCTCAGCAGGTTACGGGTGGGTCAGCAGGGGGCTGCTCCCAGCACAGTCACTCAGCACGGAGGCACCATGTCTACACCCGCCCCCGAGATCGCTGAGGCGGGGGACCAGGTCATGGTCCCTGGGGTTGGCTCGGAGAGCTTTCCTAAGAGAAGCGGTATACGGCACTTGCTCTCACACTGCGCTGGCCCAAGCCAGCCCTGTGCTTGACCTTACCGCAGGAGGGCAGGGAGGGCCGGGATCCCCCCTGCACCGAGAAGGAGAGGGAATGTGAAAAAATTGGTCAGCAGCCCGGACAACTTCCTCATGAGGAGTTTCATAATTAAAGCCCAGTGCCTAAGGGAAAGGGCTTCATCCCTGTTAGTAAAAATAGTTCCTATTTTTAAAGCATTTATGTTTCAGGCAGTGTGCTTTTCATTCACTGAATCTCCGTAACAGTCCCTGACAGGTAGGCACTGTTATCATCCGCATTTTATCGAGGAGGAGATGGGGGTGCAGAGAGATTCAGTAATTCATACAGGAAGTAAGTGGTGAAGTTAGGATTCAGACCCACACAGCTCTTTTGGAGTACAGACTCCAAACAGATGTCCTTCATGCTTTGCAATAATGCCTTGCGCTTGGTGAATAAATGAAGGCAGTAGAGAGAAATCCCATTTTTTGGTGGGGATGGCCTTCATTTAAACATCGCGTCACATCACGTCATTTAATTTGGGGCTAGTGGAGACCTAAGGGTCACGGACCCCACCCACTCACCCAGCACGTACAGGAGTGTCAAAAACAGCATCCCTCACAGTTTGCAAGCTTCTCTTTGAACCCTGCCAGTGACAAAATATACGTCCACACCAGGGCCTTTCTAAAGATTGATGCTTCTCTTTGCTGGGAGGTCCAGTCTCTGCTTAGCAGCCATCTCTCTCCTGGGGCTTCTACGCACCCAAAGCTCACAGGTGGTGTTGGAAGCTTTTCGTGGCTTCCCTGGTGCGTCCATTATACTGAGGCTGAAGGCAGGGTCCCAAGCCCAGGAAAACCGTGTTCCTCCCCTCACCGTCCTACGCCCCCACTCATGGCTTTGCCCCTCATCCCTGTCTCTAGGCTGCAGAGTATAACATCTTTGAAGGGCTGGAGCTGCGAGGGGCCCCTCTGGTGGTCATCTGCCAGGGCAAGATCATGCTGGAAGATGGCAACCTGCACGTGACCCAGGGGGCTGGCCGCTTCATCCCCTGCAGCCCGTTCTCTGACTATGTCTACAAGCGCATTAAAGCCCGGAGGAAGGTGAGAAGCTGGCTGAGCCTGGGGGTGGGGAAAGGGGCCTGTGTCCCATTCAGGCACAGGGACAGTAACCACGAGATCAGGAGGGGTCCGTGTGCCTCGAGCCTCCCAAAGAAATTCACAGCAATGATCTCTTCCCAAGAGACACTTGCACAGATTTCATGTACTATAAAAAGATGGTTTCTAAAACTTTTTTGGCCCAAGAAACCTTTTTTTTTCCAGTAACTTTCCTCCATTCTTATAGTACTTTTAATTAAAATAGTTTGAAATTTTAATAATTCAAAATAATGTTTATATATTTTTTAAAAAATAACTCTTGAAGGCTTACAGTGAGAATTAGCAGCCCACACCCACCCCTCCCAGTCTCGTGTCTTCCATCCAGTGTTGCACCCATAGGGCAAATGTTTATAACCCTTTCAGCTAGTTCACATAAAATCTTGTTTATGTCCCTCATTTCATAGATAGGTAGAAAGATAGATACACAGACACTTATCTGTGTGTTTATGTATCTACCTACGTGTTACAAACCGAGTGCTGTACTTGATTTAGGGGTGAGGTCCAGAAGTCTGTCTTTTCAGAGCCCCCTGCTACCCCCACACCAATCACATGGTCGCCTTCCAGTAAGACTAGGGATCCACAGAGCAGGGTTAGACCAGCCCTGGGATGAGGTGGAATTTGACCCCTGGTCCCGACCTTGTCTGCTGGAAGGCACACGGTCATCTGTGCACCTGGGATGGGCCAGCACCCAGCAGCTGGGAGAATGAGTCTTCAGTCCTGGTGACGGCGAGGTGGGGGGCTGGGGACACACTGTAGCGGCCATTAAAGAGAGGCCCCCAGAAACTCCGTACCCGAGCACCCAACCCACTCCCAGACCGCCTGTGATCCCAGTGACTGGCCATCCAGCCCCTGAGTGCGGACGCAGGGGGGCCCCCTGTTGCGGAGTCAGCTGCCGGCTCTGTCTGAGAACCGGCGTCTTCCTGTCGGCCGGCCGCAAGGCTCGCTCCCTGAAGTCCACCGGCCAGCTCTGTTCTGCTCCCGGCGCCCTCACAGAACGAGGTGCACCATCTCTTAGGGCGTGTGTGTGTTTCCAGAGGCGTTTGTCCTTTAGTCTGGATATGCCCGTAGCCTGCACTTGTTTATGTTATGACGGCGTTTTGTTTACTTTTATTTTATTTATTTTAAAGATTTTTTTATTTGAGAGAGAGAGCATGAGTGGGGTGGGAGGGGCAGAGGGAGAGGGAGAAGCAGGCTCCCTGCTGAGCAGGGAGCCCGACGTGGGGCTTGATCCCAGGACCCTGGGATCATGACCTGAGCTGAAGGCAGCTGCTTAACTGACTGAGCCACCCAGGCGTCCCCTTATGACAGCGTTTTAAATCCCTGCACCGGTCCTACCTCTTTATGAGTGATCCTGTAAAGTTAGGTGGTATGGAGTTTCATTCCACACTCCGCTTGTGACCTCCTAGAGAAGAGAATGGAACTCAAGCCTCCCATATGCATCAGGTCTTTATTTCCATTAATGTGCCTTAGAGTCTGCACCTAAAGAAATGTCGATGATCTAGAGTTACTGGCCAGGGTTTTTGGGGAGCACGGCTTGAGCCATGGCCCCACGTGAATCATCAGCATCTGCAAATGTGATGAGCGTCATCTCAGTGCCTGCACCTGAGTCTCTCCCAGAGGGGAGGGCAGGCCCTGTGGCAGACGTGCTCGGCGTCTTACTGTGAGCCACCCTGTCCTGCCGGCCTCCTCTGGCAGCCAGGGGTCGGACCTGGGTGGAGGTGCTGTCGTGGCTGCACCGCCCATCAGTGTGTGTCTGACAGACCGGGGGCCCCCTCTGGAGCAGGCACTGTGCTTCCCGTGACCCTCACCCCCTGCTCCCGGCACCAGGCCTAGCCTGGAGCATGCCCGGGGGAGGGGGGGTGGTGCTGGCTGGCTCCCCAGTCCCAACACAGGTTCACAGCCACAGCGAGAGGCCAGGGGCCAGACTGCGGGATGCACCCTTCGAGGTTTGCCAACTCTGCTCTGGGCTGAAGAGCGTGTGGGTGGAGCTTCCCCCCGGACCTCACCCCACCAGCCCTTACGACCTTGGCCCAAACCGCGGCCCTTCTTGCTCCCTCTGCTCTGGGCCTACAGGCCGTCTTGCCCACCCGCTTCCTCTTCCAGGAACGCCGCCTTCCCCCTTCCCTTCCCCCCTCCTCCTCTGCCCCTCGCAGCCTCCTCCTTCCCTCCACCCAGCCGGCCGCAGGACAGGCTCCTTTGTTCCTTAAGAGGGAAGCTCACCTGTTGAGAGAGGTCTTCCCTGACCTCTTCTGCTGTCACTCTGTCCCCACACCCCCTTTATTGTCTGCGTCTTTTCCTTTCCTTAAAATGACCCTATTATTTTTATTACGTTCTGGCTCCCACCACACCCTGAATTCCCTGACTTATCTCTGCCACCTAGCACAGACCGTAACTGTTGACGGAATCAGGGTTGATGGGCTTTCTCTGCTGCAGATGGCAGACCTGCACGCGGTCCCGAGGGGCCTGTACGACGGGCCGGTGTTTGACCTGACCACCACACCCAAAGGGGGCACCCCCGCGGGCTCCACCCGGGGCTCCCCCACGCGGCCCAACCCGCCTGTGAGGAACCTCCATCAGTCGGGATTCAGCCTGTCCGGTGAGTGGGATGTGGGACGTGGTGGCCCTGGGCAAGAGGGGAGGGACGAGGAAGAGCACCGAGTGCTCCAAGCTGACAGGTGACCTGGGAGATGGTGACTGGGGCCAGCAGGAAGCTTTGCCCAATCAAAAAGGAGTCCCGCTGAGAAGGCAGGATAAGGCTCGGTGAGATTAAAGATCAGGTTTAAATGATGACCAGTTCTGCTTAGAGATCACAGCTGTTGGGGTGGGGGCCAGATGTTTCCCATTAGGAATCGGTGATTTTCCACGTGAGACTGTGGGGGCTGTGCGTGGTGTGGTCCCGTCTCCGTGTGCCCAGAATAAAAAGAGCTCAGACTGCAGGGGCTTCTTCGAACCTGGCGTTTTTACTCTCCCCTCCCTCCTAGTAATAGTGATAGTGTGAGTACGAGCTGCCGTTGAGTAAATACTTACCCCAGGCTGGCCGTACCATTCACCCTGTCTATGCTTTAAGAACTGATAATAATAGAAAATAATTACCCACTTGCTCCATAACCAGTAGCTAAAAGGGGGAAAAGTAAATGTCAATTTGCGTCTCTGTGATGAACAATTTAAGTGTGAGGGGAGCCAGACACCCAGAAGGGACAGGGAGAGGTAAAGAGCAACGGGTCTAGGGAAGGAAGAGGAACAGGAATGGCAGAAGCCGGAAAGAGCCGAGGGGACAGGATCAGGGGAGGAAGGCAGAAGGAAAAGACTGCAGGTTTTGAGGTGACATTGACACAGGTCACATTATGATTGTGGCAGGTAATTTTTGTCTTTTTTTTTTTTTTTTGCCATTTGAATTGCTCCCTGGCTGACCTCCTCCCTAACATGTCGCAGCTCCTCTGTGAATGGACGTAAGCGCACTCGTGAGCGCTTCCTTCCGTGCTGAGCCTGCAGGGGCCTGACCAGCACCGGGCCAGGTTGTGAGACCCGGGTCAGGTTCCCTAAGCTCTCACAGCCCCAGTCACTGCCTCTGTTCAATGGGAACAATCACAGTAGCTCCCTCCTAGGGTAGTGGTGAGGATCGGGTGAGGTGTCTGAGGGGCACCTGAAACATTGCTTGTCGCGGTGAATGTAAGCAACTGTTTCTCAGATCACCGGCCTTGTTTTTATTATCATTTTTATGATGCTGAGGGTCCGATGGTATCTAGATGAGAACCTGGCTTTTCCTGGCGGAGATGGGTGTTCCCCAGGAGGGCGGATATGAAACGCCTGGAATGCTTGACAGGACCGGAATGGAATTTCTTGGGAGATGAGGCCAGGAAGGTGCTTGCCGTCTGACACTCTGTAAATTAATCCAGTTTCTCTCTTGCGCTCTCCCTTTTCTCTTCCTGGGAATGCATTGCCAACTGCAGGCACCCAAGTGGATGAGGGGGTCCGCTCGGCCAGCAAGCGCATCGTGGCACCCCCCGGAGGCCGTTCTAACATCACATCCCTGAGTTAAGCGACCCCTCCCCAAAGAGAGGGGCAGAAGCAAGAAGAGATTTTTTTGAAGCCAAAATGGTACACCAATATTTAAGAAGGAAAGCGAATCCAAACAGTTGCGATCTAAAGAATCAATAAGCCTCAAGCCTTATGTTTCTCCAATGCTACACTCGCTTGCCTAGCTTTACGAATATTGCTTTGTTTTCTGTTCATGCATAGCCTTGATTGGTTTGACCCTGCCTCCCCGCATTTACGTGCATGCAATCAGACAGGCTACTAAGGTAAAAGTCTGCTATATAGTGTTGAGAGCGTGTGTAGTGCTGCATTTTATGACAAGGGGACAGACAAAGCTGGGATGCCAGGAAGATCAACAAAAGGGACGTGGTTATTTGGGGTGAGGGGGTGGTGGGAGCCCAGAGCGAGGCAGAAGGCTCAGAGGGGCTGGGGTAGGGCGTGGACGGGGAGGCGGGTGGGTGGGTGAGCATAAGGGGGCTCGTGTATTGTGTTGACGAAGCGCGTTTGTTTCCACGGAAGATGGCTACTTGGGGCAGCCCGTCCCTTCATCACGGTCCCCAGGGGTCTGTGGAGAAGGCAGGCAGTCTTCAGGTTCCAGACTTTGTCACATCCCCTCCTAGATTTTATTCCTTTGAACATTTTATTAAAACACCAAAACCCAACCATTATTTTCACCTGCTTGATCGTGCCAGTGTTTGGCGGGGCCTCTTTCTCCGTGTTGATTTCAAATTCTCCTCTTTCCTGGGCCGGGAAGGGAGAGAGGAAAGCCCTCTTCTCCTCTGTCTTGCCTGCCTCTTTGGTGCTCTTTAACAACAGGCCCTCGGGGTGGGGGCAGCCCTGCTCACCCACCTTCCTCAAAGCACATGTTGGAGATCCCCTCGCATTCGCGTGGCTTTGCGAACCGGGAAGAGCAGCGTGTGTTCGTCGTCCCAAGTTAGGACGAGCCTCAGTGGGGCCCCGGGAAGGGCTTCTCTTGCTGCCGGTCAGTAGCCGATTCTTTCCGTCTCAAGATCCAGGCACATTCGTGATTGAAGAGGATTTTTAGTGCTTAGGTGTTCTCTAAGTTTTGCTCCGAACAGGTGATCTCAGTTGAGACGGGAGCCAAGCAAAGATTTGGGAAAGCTAGTCTGTGGAGCTGAGGGAGCACGTTCTGCGGCCGTGGGTCTGCTTTGCAGCCCTGAACCCTCTGTCGCCTCTTCTTTGAGCACATCCTCTGGGGGAGCTTTGTGTTTCCTTATAAAGCCTCCCAAGGTGAGTGGAAGCGACATGCAGCCTTGTGTGATGTGGCCCAGAACGGACGTGGAGCTCAATGTCCATTTCCCCGTCCTGCCACTTGTGAAAATTCAATGTTGGAGCAAGTTCTCTGAGCCAGATGAGGATCTGTAGAACTAAGGTCCAGAGGCAGAAAAAGTACATTCACCCTGGGATCAGATGTCTGTGCTTGGGGGATGCGGCCCGTAGGACCCTAACCGTGTGTACTAGGTACTTGGAAGAAAGAGAGCAGGCCTCAAACACCTTTCAGGTGCTCAGGAGAAGCTGTTCTCTCTGACAGCTGAAGACCAGAGAAAAGGGAACAACAACACATGGCTAAAAAGGAATTTGGAAATAGCCAAGGAAGAGGACTCCCCCTAGCCATCTAATTACCGTTCTATTCATGAAAACGATCATTTCTCCTCATAATAAGGAATCTTGCTATTTGAAGGCTTTTTCATGGTGCCTTTATTTTAAAGGAAACTTAACGGGAGCATGTAGCTCTTGATTTATAACTCAAAACACCTGAGGGCCTGTCGCAGAACTCAGAATGACAGTTTTGCGGGCAGAGGGAGATTGCCACATCTGAAGCGTCTAAGCTATATATATACCTCATTGGCTGGGCTGTTCTGTAGGATGTGTTGCAGTACCAGCCACAACCACCAGGTGGAGGAAAAGACAAAAAACTAGTGGGCGTGTCCTCTTGTGTACCGTCTGCTCTTGATTCCTAGCCAGAGCCCAGCTCCTCCCTCCATGACCTCTCTAGGCCATGACAATAAATCCTTCATGGCCACATTGGTCGTCTGCACTGCACTGGGACTGCTGAATGAAGCATTCAACCAGCACTTCATATCCTACACAAGCTTTCCATGCTGTAGGAATAACGCTAATGCCTTCACCATGGGCAACGTGATCTGGGAAAGCCTCCCCTTCTTCACTTACTATAAGTAACTTCCCAAGCACAGAGATTCCTAAGAATTGCAGGAAAACTCCCTCTCTTTCCTTGACTTTGGTTTCTCGTACCTTGTTACTTGAGTTAAAATTTGTATTCAAATGTGTCCTCTTCCATAAGGCACATCAAAGAGCCCTCCCTATACACAGGGCTTAGGAAGAGAACATGATGCAAGTCACAGCTCTCTCAGAATTCACAGCATCTCATCCACATGTGGGAGGGCTAGCTGGACCTTCGTCTCCTGCCCAAGCTTTCTTTTGCCCTCTAGTCTCTTGGCCTGGCCCCTCTCTAAGGATGCCCTGGCTTCCCTGCAACCGTCTCACATTATTCCTTATCCAGATGGCAGTCAACTGGGGTTCTCTCTGGGAGGGCCATAATCTTGGGTAGTTGAGAAGGTATTTGTGGAATTGTTAGATCAGCCAATCCCGTAGAGGTGTTTCTTCTATTTCTGTTTTCTAAAACTGGCAGTTGTAGTCATCCCGAAAATGGGTTTTCTTCAAAGACCAGTCACCCTTTGGCCTTTTTCCTCATGCCTACACCCAGAGAGTCATGCTCTGCTGCAAAGGCCTTAATCCTAAGCCTGGACTTGCACTCACCCTGAGAGGCCCTTCCCCACAGGGTGGATGAGCCCCCCCCGCCCCACCAAACTTGGTTCTAGCCACAAGCTTCCCAGGCCTACCCCCTGGAAAACTCCAGCTTGAGTCCCAGATATACCCATGGGCTGTCCCGGGCAGCCAGCATTCATTGTACAAGTTCCCTCTTTGGAAAATGGTGTGTGGGTGTTCAGTTCTGTGTCTGGTGAATATGAACAGACCGTAAATCTCCCTGTGATCTGTGGTAGCTGTAAGGCAGCTCGGAACGTGAAGAGCTGTTTGGTTTGAACCGTGAAGAAAACTGTGTTTTGAGTTTAGCTGAGATTAAAGAAAAGTTCATCAAGTGACTGTTAATGTACACCTGGTTATTAAAATAACTATGAAATTACGGATGTTGTCGTCCAGCCTTCTTCTGTATGCGACGTGCCGTTTCACTTGCAGTATGAAAATTGCACAATAAAACTGACGTGCTTAATGAGGGGGGCAGATTTGATGAAAACAAAAGGTTTCCTGAGGAAATCTGGGGGATTTCTATCTTCTCAGTTGAGGTCGAGTTTTTGTTTTGGCCACAGAGTTTGATGACCGTTATTAGAACTTAGAATGACTGAAGTTTTTTCTGGGGATCATCTCATGTAAAACACATCACCATTTGAGATAAGGTCTGGCTGAGTCCAGTACAGATCCTGACAGGGTTTCATCTGTTTTTTGTCATCTCCTTAAAGGTTTTCTGCTTTCCCTAAAAGCCTGGACTTTGAGAAAATTCAAACTAAGCATTTTCCAAGGTATATTCTTTTTTTTTTTCAAACTATATTATATATGTATCTTATATACACATATATATATATATAGTTATTTTAAGATTTTATTTATTTTTTGAGAGAGAGCCAGAGAAAGAGCCAGAGAGACAGCATGAGCCAGGGGTGAGGGGAGGCCGAGGGAGAGGGAGAAGCAGACTCCCCACTGAGCAGGGAGCCCACCTCTGGGCTTGATCCCAGGACTCCGGGATCAGGACCTGAGCCAAAGGCTTAACCGACTGAGCCACACAGGCAGCCCTCAAGGTATATTCTTTAACATACTGATCCCAAGTTGTGTAGGAACGTTGGCAAGGATTATTTACTAAGCTACACTAAGCTACTCCTCTGACAGTTGTAAGGTCATATCATCAAATTAAAAGCTATGAGAAATCTTCTAAGCCTTTCAGAATTTGTCCTATTCAAGGTTCTCGAACTTTTTGGCTGCTGAACCCTTCTATATCCTCTTTTAACATCCCAGTGACCTATTATGCTAAACTCTCTTTGGGGAAACACGCCTGGAACCACTTTCATATTGTATGGGATACTTCTCATTGCAAATGGCAGACTACTCTATGCACAAAATTTTTTTGAAAAGGGTATTTTAAAGTCTGGTGTAATGAGAACTTCAGGGATAGAACTGGGTTGACTGAAGAATAGCTCGGTCTAGAACGTGGTTTCTCTTAATCGCTTAGCCCTGCTTGCTTTTAGTAATTGCTTCTTCAGAAAATTTATGGGTGTGGGAGCAGAACTGGCCACTGGCATCCCCACGTTTTCATTTTGCCTGCCTAGCAACTCAGGGGAAGGAGAGAGGCTCCTTCACTAGGTCCAACCAAAGAGACCGATTCTGGTTGGCTGGCTTGGGACCTGTGTTCACCATAGGACTAGGTACCCTGGCCAGGACACTGAGACTGATGGGCGCCCCCTGGTCATGTGCCCAGCCCCAGAGCCATGTGAACCCTGAGGACTCTGGATCACACCCAAAACAACCAATTTGTGATACCAGATTTGGATACGGGGTGGGCAAAACCAGCAGATGGCCATGGTACCTTTCTCAAGCCTGCGGGGCCTGAGTGTTTTGCTCAGTGAAGAGCCTGTGTGTAGGTTGGAGCAGTTGGAGATGGGGATCAGAAGATGCTGTTTTCTTACTAATTGCTTGTATGTGTCATGAACCCTTCTTGCTTCTGTGGAACGTTGCTGTCTAGTACAGGGGCATAGAGTGATGATAGCTTTTGACACCAAGCTTAGAGAACATCAAAAGCTACTCTCAGCACATGATTATTTCAGTTTGAGGTTCAAGGTTTGACCCATAGTCTCAGTTTGCAGCTTGAACTCAGGGTTGGTGAAATACCTGTCCCAGCTCATGACCAGGGCAGCAACTGAGCTCTCCTTAGGATTAGGGTGGGTTTAAAGGGCATGGGCAAAGCTTAACTGAAGTGAACTCAGGTTGCAGGGTTTGCAAGAGATGAAGCCGTGTTTAAAAAAAAAAAATGTTGGTGAAACAGACATAGAGACTTTCACCCCACTGGGGGGCTAGAGCTGTTCGGGACTGAGTCACACCTGACCAGGTGGGGGATGAGAGTACTGCAGGCATAAAAAGGTCTCTGGTTTCAAAGAACTTTCTGGAATCGGCTCTGCTCCCATCAAGCCATCACAAAAGGGACACCAACCATGAGTAGGAAATGGGGGATGTAAAGGCCAAAGCAGGTGACAAAAATGAGATCACATACTTCAGGCTGTCACTCTTCAGAACCAGGAGTTCTAGATCTTGCTGTGCGCTCAGTTGGCTACTGGGAACAAAGCAGGGTGCCTGACATGGCCTGGACAATAGGGCACTCAGCATTTAGGACTTCAGAGCCCGCAGGACTTACAAGAGCCTACTGACTTCAGGATAAGCCCAGGGAACCAGCTGGCCTACTGGCTGCTAAGCTGCTGCGGGCCTAAAAGGAAGTTGCTTCCAGCTACAAGGATCCAGAGCTGCCCGTGACCCTCCTGTCCCAGGTTTGGAGCATCCACCTGCTGTTCTGGTGTATGGCATGGGGCAGGACGAAGATGCTGAAGGGTAGCAAGGCACAATGCTGAAGAAGAGGGGCACGGGCTGTCTTGGACAAGGTCAGGGTGAAGGGCAAAGTCTGGAATTCTGGGCTGTGCTCCCTAAGGTGTGAATGCTAAGGGGGCAGGCTTTTAGTTCTATTTGTGGGTCAGTTAAATTGTGCTGCATCCCACCCGTTCTAGAACATCATCTCTAATACCAGCTTGTCCCTGGTCAAGGACGGTCCTCACAGTGGGAAATGGAAGTAGGAACAGGTGACTTTGGGCACCCACAGCCCTACCTCTAGGACAAACAGTGACACACAGCTGACAAAGAAGGATCAGTGGCTTACGGTATACAGAAGACATTTTAATACACCAAGGCACATTTACATATCAACAGAAGCATGTGTCTCCCACCCCGTGGCTGCATGCTCACAACAGCGCAGATCACCGCAGTTTGGATTTTGAACATCAGTGTTCAACGTCAGTCAGACACACTGAGCTTGTAAGAAAGAGCAATCACAGGCAGACAGTAGGAAACAGGATGTTGTGTGGACAACGCAGGCACGACTGGCTACTGAAACAAACACGATGGGTTGCACGCCTTTTCGTTCAGCTGGTGAACGAAAGCCTTAGCATGACTGCATCATCAAAAGCAGCAACCCAGCTTCCTGACGGCTCTGTTAGCATCCGTATTTGCCCATCCAATCTAGAGGAGCTATGATGATCTACGGCCTCGTTGTTTCCGGTTAAAACTTGCCCATCACAAGAAGCTTCACTACAAATTAATGACCGTAATTCATTTAGCAGTGCTTTGTGCTGCTGGACATTCCGTGCTGCCCTAGCGATGACCCCAGCCAAAACCAGCACGGCCCTCGAGATGTGTTTGCCATTAGCGGGGCATTCACTTCCATGGAGTTCGGGGCGTGGGCAGGCTTACAGGGCTCGGGTGCCCACCCAGCCACGAGGGGCCGCTGAATGCAAGGGGGTGGGTCTCTGCTGCAGGGTCAGAGTTATTATAACCTGGATGCTTCTGGTCTTGCTCCGAGTTTTCAGATGCTCCACACAGGTAAGGGAGGAAGCAGTTAGAAGAAGATGGTACGAATACCAGACAAAGGGCTGCGATACTCAGCTTGTTTTCTAAAATTCTGAGCCCTGAGCCCTGGTTTTCACACATCTACTAATTGATGAGACATGTTCCAACTGGTTAGGATAGGAACTTTGGGCCCAAGTTACGGAATAAAACCAAAGAATCTGATACCAACATCTAGCAATCATGGTACAGATTTAGGCCTCCTTCTGGTTTTTGGAAAACTTTTTCTCCTAATGTTTAAAATGTGTGGTGGTGGGAGGTGCTTACAATCAGTTGTTCTGCACTCTAGATGCAATGCTTTTTCATTTCTAACTGGAAACACATGGTGGGTCTGTAACCTGATTAGGACTGAAAATCCATCTTACCACTCTGAGGCTGTGCTGTCTAGTTGGTGTGTCCACGGTTCCTGAATGTCCACAGAGGTGCCTCGGGCACAGCAGGAACTCACCGGAAATAAAAACTAGGGGTTCCCGCTACAGAGACGGTAGGGGGTTCCCATCCTGTTAGACATTGTACAGATGTGAAATGACACAGATGGCTGGCTCCCTTCCCCACGGAGAGCCTCCTGATCCCATTGTCCTGTGGCAAGTGTTTGCCGAAGTCTTTCCCCTGTGATGATACACACAAGGTCACAGCAAGAGGAGACACCAGGTGACTGGAGAGAGACGTCCACAGCGCATCAGGACTTGAGTCAAAACGCATGAAAGTTGCCAGTTGCTAAACATGCAGTGATCCCTGACACTCCTGGGCTTACCAACCTGGAACAGAAGCGGGTCACCTTCCCCTTGCTCTTTTCATATATAATCAGAAACAGAGTCAGGGCCAGTGCCGAGTTTATAGCGTTTGGAGAAAAGCAAAATAGCATGGGCAAGTAATATGTGGGAAATGTAGAAAAACAGAATCAAACAGAAGGAAAGAGCTGGTTTTAATTCTTAGCAAAAATATGGTTGCTCTTAAAGTAGAGAGGCACTGTTCACAGCTCTGCCAGAAATCCTGGGCCTGTTAACTCAGGGAGGAGAAAATCCTGGAGGCCAAGTTAAAATCCAGCATTGGCTTCCTACCCGTGTTTAATTGCCCGAGTGCTGCTTCCTTCCTCGGATGTCTGGTGTGGCAGGTGTGGGATCTGTTACTTCGGCCTGTTTTCTCTGTCTGGTCTTCCCTGTTGCCTCCTCTCTGCCATCTTGGCAAGGCCCTTCCTGTCTGTAAGGACAAGACTCAGGTGATCTGAGCGGCATCCCTAAGTTCTGTTATTCCAGTCTATAAAAGCATATATAATCGGTTCCACATTTTGGTTCATCTGATACCGGCCAAAAATGAGACCAAAAATAAAAGACAAAAATCAAAGCCCCAAGTGATGATTTGTTTCATTGCTCACTGCACCGGGCTTCGCCTAGAAAAGATACCAACCATGGTTTGGGTAATTTAAGGGAGTTTCCAAGTGTAAATTTTACTCTCTTCCAAATTCACCTCCCATTCTACTCAGACTATAATCCCTGTACAAGTAAGGGAGAACTTGACTACTACGAGGGGCACATGGTCTCAATGTGACAATATTAATTTCCGATCCTCTCCAGACATGGGTCTCTGATACGAGGACAATTCGCTCTCAAGGAACGTAGTTACTAGAAGAAGGTGAGCAGTATGCTAATAACTGCTTCACAGCTGAAAAGCCCTGATGTGAAACATTTGCCCATTTCCATGGTGTAAATATTGCCGGTATTTACTGATCATCCCCAGTTTCGGCTGCCCAGCTTTACGTCACTGTCCAAGGGCCATGGGAACACGTGCCCCCCAGGCTCTTGCTGGCTGACCTGAGCTGACAGGGTGCGCTGACCAGAACGCCACTGGAAGCCCCAGAAATCTGCATTATTTCCAATCCGCTCCCATTCATTGCTTCCGGATTGAATTCCTTCTCCCTCTTCAATCAGATGGGGGCGTCCTGACCTCTTTCTGAAATTCTCTAGCTCTGAAGAGCCTCACGCAGTCATCCCCCACCCGTCAGTGTCCATCCGCGCATTTGTCACAGTGTAGTTAGGATGAGTGGAAAAATAAATCTACATCTAAATATTCCTTTGAAAATAAAGAGAAAGGCTGTGTGGAATAACAGAATGGGAACAGTAGAAAGGGAGAACAGAGCTCCGCTAGTATAACCCTCTCATCGTGGATGAATGACCCGAAGCAGACACCAGGGGGAAGTGACTTGCTCAAGGACACGTAGTTAATTCGTGGTGAAACAAGATCCCAGAGACCCGGGACTGTCGGTCTCTGCCATGCTGCCTCCTCCAAGGCGTTCATACACATTTTCTAGGGTGTATGAGGTGTGGAGAGCTGAGAACTACAGTCAGCAATTCCTGGCACGGGTGGGCAGGAAGTTCCTGGCCTGAGGTGGCAGGAAAGGTCCCAAGCAGAAGATGTGGAGGACTTCACTCCTTATTCTGGTCATTCTCCTCTTGTGGGTCTTGGGTTTGTTCCAAGGCTAGATTAGCCGGTCTTTTATTTAAGTCCCGTTTTACTCTTAAAAGAAAAAAAGAAAACAACAACAACAACCAGGGCTTATTGTTGAAAAGAAAAAGAAATGATTTAAACTTTGAAATGACAGAATTAAGCCCCACAATTAGAAAGTGGCACGAGCCAAGGAAACCATCTTAAGCATGTCACTGATTTTAACTGTTTTAGTCCCATTCCTCTGTCCTTCCCTGAAACAGAAACTTGATGCTAAGCTAATTTACCTATTGCAATTTTTGAAATCTCATACGGGGTGTGTGTGTTGGGGGGAAGGCTTCTGAATTTTCCAATTTTTCTATTATGGCTAGGTATCATTTTTGATGGGAGAAAAAATTTAAAAATGTTTCAAAAAATCTGTTAAGGCTCTGTTCCTCCATCATCTGCTGGGCTGCTGTTGAACCAGGGCTTACTTACTTTTCTCTGTTGAAAATGATGAACTCCTTCCGGACAGATTCCAGATGCTCTTGAAGAAGGCACATCTTCTGGGGGAACAGGTGGGAGTGGAGGGGGAGAGAGATGCAGTTAGCGGACCAGTGGGGATCCTCAAACAACCTCCTGTCTGTTCACTGGCTCAGATCTCAGAAGCGCCAGTGTATCTTCCAAATGGACACTATCTGAAAATGTGTGGCAGGAGACCCAAATAGAGTAATAGGGGAGCAAATAAGGAAGAAACTGCCAGAGGACAAAACATGTCCGCTCTGCTCCCCACAGCAAGGAAGATATGGGTTATGGTTTATGAGCTTGATGCCTTTCAGCCTCTCAGCCCATGAAGAAACAATGGCTTCGAAGTGGGTGGAGATGCGGGTCATTGAGCCAGTTACCTACTCACCAGTCATCTCCTGGCCCTCCTGTGAAAGGTTGGGAGGTTCTACTTGGATTTAATGAACAGCCTGGAAATACTGAGTTCTGGGGGAATGTTCCCCTCAACAACTGTACTGGGGTTGAGTAACTATACCTCAGGCACAGTGAGCAAAATATTTGTGACTTTCTCACAGACATGCAAAACATTTGCTTTGACTTTGTGCTATCCAGTTTTCAACATCTCTTGATGACTTCTCCATCATAATGAGAAAATTTAACTTCAAAATGGTGATAATCATGAGGCCCAGGACAGTGTCAGACCCAGATCAAACGTTTTACATGTCTGCAATAAAATACTTCCAAATGACTTCTGATGAAAAAAATATTTCCTGAGGAAAAAATATTTATTTATTCATTCATTTTTTTAAAATCTAGGAATTAGGAAATAGTAAGTCTTCAAGTACTAGAGAATTTTCTTTCCTGTGTGAATGTTTAGGTGATAGAACAGGCAAATGAAAAGGAGAAGACATTTCAGAGGAGTGGGAAGGGGAGCAAGACAAAGGAGAAAAAGAAGACTCTGCTACACTTACTCTTGTTCTCAAAATGGGGTATTTGTAACCTTGAGGGTTTCTAGTATCAGTCATGGGAGACATGAAACTATGGGGTAAATACAATCTGATAGAGCTTCTTGGCAGCAGTTTTACCCCAAGAGTTTTATTTAAAAAACTTAAATATTTATATAAATAAAAGTATATGGCTTATAAGTAGTGTTCCTAGAAACATCTTTATTAGAACTGTTATTTTTCCCCTAGTTTTATTGAGATATAATTGGTACACAGCCCTGTGTAAGTTTTTTTTTTTAAGATTTATTTATTTATTTGAAAGAGAGAGAGAGAGAGCACATGAGAGGGGGGAGCGCCAGAGGGAGAAGCAGGAGCAAGGAGCCCGATGCGGGACTCGATCCCGGGACTCCAGGATCATGATCTGAGCCGGAGGCAGTTGCTTAACCGACTGAGCCACCCTGGTGCCCCAGCCCTGTATAAGTTTATGGTATACAGCATAAGGACTTGTGAAATAATCACCACAAGTTCAGTTAACCTCTACTGTCCTATAGATTAAAAAAGAAGAAAAAAAATGGTTTTTCCTTTTGATGAGAACTTGTAGGATTTACTGTCTTAACACCTTTCTCTAGACCGTAAAGCAATGTTAGCTGCAGCCATCCTGTTGCACTTGACATGCCTGGTGCTTATTTGTCTTATAACTGAAAGTTTGTGCCTTTTGACCTCCTTCATCCTATTACCCAAACCCCACCCCCCTGCCTCTGGTTACCCAAAATATGATCTCTTTTTCTATGAGTTCACTGGTTGGTTTGATTCCACATATAATTGAGATCGTATAGTATTTGTCATTCTGTCTGACTTTCACTTAGCAGGACATCCTCCAGATTTATCCGGGTTGTAGCAAATGGCCAGATTTCCTTCTTTTTTAAAGGATGAATTAATATTCGTGTGTGTGTGTGTGTGTGTGTGCATACCACAACTTTATCCATCCACCCATTGATGTTTCCATGTCTTGGCTATTGGAAATAATGCTGCGGTGAACATAGGAGTGCAGATAGCTCTTCAACACAGTATTTGTGTTTCCTTTCGATAAATCCTCAGAAGTGGAATTGCTGGATCATAGGGTAGTTCTAGTTTTAAATTTTTGAGGAACCTCCAAACCGTTTTCCATAGTGGCTGCACCAATTTACATTTCCACCAACAGCGTTTAAGGGTTCCCTTTTCTCCACATCCTGGACAAAATGTGGTATTTCTTGTCTTTTTGATGATGTCTATTCTACCAGGTGTGTATGGTTTCGATTTGCATTTCCCTGATGTTTAGTAATGTTGAGCACCTTTTTGTGTACCTGTTGGCCTTCATGTATCTTCTTTGGAAAAAACGTCTATTCAGGTCCTTTACCCATTTTTCAACTGGATTATTTGGTGTTTTTTGCTGTTGTTGTTGTTTTTGTTTTTTGCTTTTGAGTTGTATGAGTTTTATACGTTTTTGTATAATAACACCTTATCAGATATATGATTTGCAAATATTTTTTCGCATTTCATTAGTTGTCTTTTTATTGATGCAGTCCTACTTGTTTATTTTGTTCCTGGTGCTTTAGGTATTATATCCAAAAAATCACTACCACGGCCATTGTCAAGGAGGTTTGTTCCTACCTTTTCTTCTAGGAGTTTTATGGTTTCTGGTGTACATTTAAGTCTTTAATCCATTTTGAGTTAATTTTGGGGAGTTCATTTTTGTAAGATCTAGGAGTCTAGCTTCATTTTTTTGCATGTGAATGTCCAATTTTCCCAGCATCATTTATTGAAGAGACTGTCTTTTCTCCATTGAGTATTCTTGGCTCCCATGTCAAATATTACTTGATGGTATTTGTATGGGTTTATTTCTGGGCCCTTGATTCTATTCCATTGGTCTACGTTCCTCTGTGAGTACCATACTGTTTTAATTACTATAGCTCTGTGGTATAGCTTGAAACAAGGATGTATTCCTGCTTTGTTCTTCTTTCTCAGGATTGTTTTGCCTATTTGTGGTCTTTGGTGGTGCCATATAGATACTACGATTTTTTTATTCTACTTCTGTAAAAACCCCATTGGAATTTTGATAGGGATTGCACTGAATCTATAGATGGCTTTGGGTACTACAGACATTTTAACAATATTAATTTTTCCATCCATGAATACGGGATTCCTTTTCATTTATATGTGTTGTCTTTAATTTCTTTCATCAATGTCTTGTGGTTTTCAGTATATTTTTCACCTCCTTGGTTGAATTCATTTCTAAGTATTTTATTGTTTTTTGATGCTATTGTAAATGGGATTGATTTTTTTCAGGTAATTCATTGTCAGTATATAGAAATGCTACTATATGGTAATTTTATATCCTGCAGTTTTACTGAATTCATTGATTAGATCTAACAGTTTCTTGGTGAAGTCTTTATGATTTTCTATATATAAAATCATGTCATCTTCAAATAGGCAATTTTACTTCTTCCTTTCCAATTTTGATGTCTTTTATATCTTTTCATTGCTTGATTGCTCTGGCTAGGACTTGAGTGCTATGTTGAATAGGAGTGATGAGAGTGGGGACCCATGTCTTGTTCCTGATCTTAGAAGAAAAGCTTTCAATATTTCATCACTGAGTATGATGTTAGCTGTGGGCTTTTATATATGGCCTTTATTAAGTTGAGGTATGTTCCTTCTATACCTCATTTGTTAGGAGTTTTTATCATGAACAGACGTTGAATTTTGTCAAATGTTTTTTCTGTGTCTCTTGAGATGATATGATTTTTCTCTTTCAATTCTATCAATGTGATATATCACATTTATTGATTTGCATATGTTGAACCATCTATGTGTCCCAGGGGTATCTCCCACTTGACCATGGTAAATGTTCCTTTTAATTTACTGCTGAATTTGGTTTGCTAGGATTTTATTGAGAATTTTCGCATCTGTATTCATCGGGGATGTTGACCTGAAGTTTCCTTTTCTTTTCATGTCTTTTTCTGGCTTTGGTGTCAGGGTAATGCTAACCTCATAAAATGAGTTTGGGGATGTCTCTTCCTCTTCGATTTTTTGGAAGAGTTTGAGAAGGATTAGTGTTTATTCTTCTTTAAATGTTTGGTAAAATTCACCAGTGAAACTATCTGTCCCGGGCTTTTCTTCGTTGGGAGATTTTTGATTACTGATTCAAATTCCTTACTAGTAATTGGTCTCTTCAGGTCTTTAATTTCTTCCTGATTCAGAATTGGTAGGTTGTATGTTACTAAGAATTTTCTTAGTAAAAAAAAGCCCATTTTTTTCTAGGTTGTCAGTTTGTTGTGTATATAGTTGTTCATAGTGGTTTCTTATGCTCCTTAGCATTTCTGTGCTGTCTCCTACAGAGAGGAGTTGTAATGTCTCCTCTTTCATTTGTATTTTATTGATTTGGGTCCTCTCTCTTTTTTCCTTGGTTAGTTGAACTATACTCAAAGGAAAAAAAAAACCCAACCTTTAGGTATTTATGTATAATATATATCATATATTAACAAAACATATATACATACATAAAATATTGTATTAAAATATATGTAAATTACGTAATAGGTTCATATGTTTGTTTATGTATATATGCTTATATAGAATATATATAAACAAAACATATTTATATAAACATATAAAGATTTATATACATATATATGGACATATAAAATGTTACTTAAAATATAACATGAAAAAGATTTAAAATATTAACATTTAAAAATATTTTTAACCTTAAAAATCAAGATTAAAATCAACTAAAATGTAGGAATCCATGTGAATTTCTTTTTCTATCACCTAATTCTGTTTTACTTAAAGATATAAACTAGACACTGAGAGAAGAGTTTGTGATCTGGCACTGCAGACCCCACGAGCTCCCCTCCGCACGGCCCCACCCCGGTCCTTGAAGCATTCACATTCAACATGTTCTCTTTCCTCTGCTTTAGGTGAAAAAGTTTAAGAAGCTCAGTGACATGGATAAGTCAACAGCAGTAGCCAGAAAGAGAAGATGAGGGAAAGGAGGGGGAGGCAAACAGAATGGAGGGATGAATGGGTCTTATGTGAATGAGAAGGAAAAGGTTGGTTAGGACTCTTCGAACCCGCTTCTCAGGGATGAGCAGAGCAGACAGCTGGTGGGCATGGAGGTGGCATCAGAAATATCTGAAGGATTTGGAGCAGGTGGAAATCTCAGGAGGTAGTAAAAGAGGACTTTAGGTTATTCTTTTTGGTTCTATACTTCAAAGTTGTTGATGAGCAGAGAAGGATGAAGGGAGACTATTCTGGAAGCAAAGAAGTAGAGGCATCTGACATAAATGGGAACAAAGTAGGAACATGGGAAAGGAAGAAGTTAGGAATCAGGATGTAGAATGGAAGAGTAAAACATAATAACTAATCATTTTGCCGGACACGTTACATGTACTAATTAACTCAGAACAAGTCTTTGAAATGGGTACCGATATCAACTCCATTTTATAAATGAGAAAACAGGAGGAAAGGGAAAATTGTAGTGCTTTTACTTTATTTAATCCTATCCCGGGTTCTGCAGCAGTGGATCTCAAGCTTAGCTGCATATACAGAATCACCTGAAGAACGTTTTCAAGTACTGATGCCCAGGCTACACTCCCAGATTCAAATGTAACTGATCTTGGGTGGGACCCAGACACCAGTATACTAAAAAAGTTTTCCCAAATGGGTTAAGTGTGATGCTAAGGTTGAGAAGCACTGATGCAGCAGGGACCTAGAGGAGAAGTCCAAGGGGTCATATGATAAGATTTCAGCATTATATAAATCCACAGCTTAACACAGTTCATGGTTAATGTGCCTTACTAACATTGTCTTCCTTCCTCCTCAGATCAATTGTAAGAGGTAGGTCCTATTCCTATTCCTATTTTTTTTTTATATCTGAAGGAATCAATCCTTACAAAGGATACATGGGTTAATGTTTAAACCATTACATTTAAAAGAATCACATAGCTATTTGGTAAGTAGGCACTACACACACTGCCTCCTCTAGTCACAACAGGAAGAAGGGATGACAACTCTTAACTGGAGAGAGGGGACATGTGCGCTCTCACAGATTTTCAAGTCTATCGAAGATCAATTTGCCACCATGCTAGTTGCATTAGCATTGACTGTTCAACACGTAGAAACCATTGTTGCAGATAGATGCACACCCACATTCTGTCTTTTAACAAGATAATTCGACCCCTTTCTTATCCTTATTATAAGTTTAGAGCATTTCAAGCCTGACTCTTTCTGCTCCGTACTCACTAACGCAATTCCATGTCATAGTCTAGAAGCGCACAGAACCTGCTAACGATGGGTGAAAGAAGTCTACGTGATTACAAGATGAAAAGAAGAGGATGTTCCCTCTCCCTTACAGCGACAGGATAAGAGATCTTCATCATGAAAACAAAACAAAAACAAAACAACACACACACACACACACACAAAAACAGATTCTAGCAGATATTTCTAAGAAAGTCTCTTGTAAGACTTTTGGACTTCAGAGGTTGTTAATAAGCCCTGTGAAAATAAGTTCTACCCTCTAGTGTGTCTATGATGCCGAGTGGATCACTTCCTTAATAACCTGTGGGCCTGGTGATAGTAGTCCCATTTATATCCCTTTCTCCTAAGATGTAAATATCTACATAGATTATCTTTACAAGTTGAGAAGGCATCTGAGGCATGACTCCCCTTACCTCTTTTCCCACATGAGAAAGTTAAAAAAACAAAAACAAAGCAACTCTACTAGAGTTACACATATTTATGTAAGTATATGCTAAATAAATATTTATAGAACTATATATTTATATATGTGTATACATCAAATATATATTATTATATAAACATAAAATAAATATATACAATAAGATATATATAAAATATTACAATAAGTTTTATTTTCCCATGCACAAAACTGGCATTATAGGGCTTTTCCCCTTAATAAAGCTTTTTAGGATATATATATATATATATATATGCCCACAGGATAAATATATCTTGCAAATTCTCTCTCTCTCTCACCCTAGCATTTCTTGAAACAATTTTTTTTAAGAGAGAGAAAGAGAGAGCAGGGGTGGGAGGGGCAGAGGGAAAGGGAGAGAGAGAATCTCAATCAGGCTCCACACCCAGCGTGGAGCCTGACGTCGTGGGGCTCGATCTCACAACTCTGAGATCATGACCTGAGCCGAAATCAAGAGTTGGATACTTAATTGACTGAGACACCCAGGAGCCCCTCTTAAAAAAATTTAACCAAAACAAAGAGACCAGATAAAACACAGGTTAAAAGGTTTGCAGGATATTTAAAGTACATCTTTAAATGAAAATGATGGCTGTATTAATACAATTAATTGGGCTAAAAATTATGTTTAAAATTTCCATTTTAATGAAATGCCAAATAAGAAAGCAGATGGAATGTAGAGAAGGAGAAGATAAGCCAATGGGTTTGTCATGCATGTTTTTTCCCAACCAGGAAGCAGGCTTTAAAGACTGAGGGAGTAGGGGCGCCTGGGTGGCTCAGTTGTTAAGCATCTGTCTTCGGCTCAGGTCATGATCTCAGGATCCTGGGATCGAGCCCCGTATCGGGCTCCCTGCTCCCTGCTCAGAGGGGAACGCTGCTTCTCCCTCTCTCTCCCTCTCCCACTCCCCCTGCTTGTGTTCCCTCTCTCACTGTCTCTCTCTCTGTCAAATAAATAAATGAAATCTTTAAAAAAAAAAGCTTTAAAAAAAAAAAAAAAGATTGAGGGAGTAGTAAGAGACCATGCATTATCACTAAAATCATCACAGTTGGATTGCTGACCTCTTTTCCAGGTCAGATCTGATTCCAGATCTGGTTCCTCTAGGTTGAATAGAGGTAGCCACACAGAAAACAAAGGATAAGGGCATTTCAGGACTGGTATATCCTGAGAGTATAGAAATGCCTTCATTATTTCAAAACAAATGAAATGGCAGATGGTTGCCAACAGTAGGAAACACCGGTGCTGTGTTCAAGAGGCCTGGACCAGAAGAGGAACCAGATCAAATGTTTGCACTTCTGGAAAGCCTGTCTTGACCCTCACTCAGGACTAATGAGTAATTCCCAGAGCACTTTGTACCTCTAAGGGCAGCAATGACTAGAAAGTCAGAGACATTTCCTGACACAGCAGGCACTTTATAATGGTAATACTGTAATGAGCTGCTAAGATTGATCCTCACATTTTTTTTTATTAACAATGTATCATTTGTTTCAGGGGTACAGGTCTGTGATTCATCAGTCTTACACAATTCACAGCACTCACCATAGCACATACCCTCCCCAGTGTCCATCACCCAGCCACCCCATCCCTCCCACCCCCCTCCACTCCAGCAACCCTGTTTGTTTCCTGAGATTAAGAGTCTCTTATGGTTTGTCTCCCCCTCCGGTTTCATCTTGTTTCATTTTTCCCTCCCTTCCCCTATGATCCTCTGTCTTGTTTCTCAAATTCCTCATATCAGTGAGATCATATGATACATTTTTAAAACCTTGATGTTTTCAAAGAGTAGATAGAGTGCTATTTTGAGATTTACGATCTTTCTGATGCTTCTTTGGGAGAATACTAACCTTTACTGTGAAGCAAAATAATTTTTATTTTTAAACTTAGGGTACCAGATTAGAAGGAACTAGAACAGAATATTAGAATAGGCAGCTCCAAGCTCCCAACAACAGAAACAAAAAACAAGGAGAAACTGTCAGAGCTAACTTTGTCAGAATTCTGGAAAGCAATCAAAGGTTTTCTTTAACAACCAAGGAAACACTAAATCAAGAAAAAATGCAACTTAAAAAATGCTCCTGGTGTTCAAGGAAACCTCTGTCAAAATATTAGCTAAACACAATCTAACATAACAGGAACTTCAGGGATGACACATGACAAGGAATACGGTGTTTGCAAAAGTAGTTTATAAAAGTTACTTTATAAAGGACAAGTACTGCCTTCAACAATCAAAAAAGAGCAAACCCTACAAAAGGAGAGATTCTGATTTCTAGAGGTACTTTATTATAATACTCAAATGTCAGGTTCTCAACAATAAAATCACAAGGCCCATTCAAAGGAACAGAAATTATCCCTGAGGATGCCCAAACATTGGCTTTACTAAACAGAGACTTTATTTTTTTAAAGATTTATTTATATACTTGAGAGAGAGAGCAGCATGAGCAGGAGGGGCAGACGGAGAGGGAAAGAGAATCTCCAGCAGACTCCGCCCAACACAGGGCTTGATCTCACAACCCCAAGATCATGACCTGAGCTGAAACCAAGAGTTGGATGCTTAACTGACTGAGCCACCCAGGCACCCCCAAATAGAGACTTCAAAACAACTATCTTAAATATGCTCATAAAGGTAAAGAAACCATGGAAGGAAACCATATGTTAGGGTACAAAACAGTCTCAATACATTTTAAAAGATTAAAATCATACAAATTATCTTCTCTGACCACAAAAAAATGAAGCTAGAAATCAACAATAGAAGAAAGCCAGAAAATTCACAAATATGTGGAAATTAAACAACGCATTCTTAAATAGCCATTGTGTCAAAAAAATCACAACAAGAGTTAGAAAAAACTTCAAGATAAATAAACAGAAATACCCAAAATACTAAGACTTAGGGGATGCAGTGAAAGGCAGTAATCAGAGGGGATTTAATAGCTGTAAATGTCTACCTTAGAAAAGAAGAAATATCCCAAATCAATAACCTAACTTCATACCTTGATGAATTAGAAAAAGAAAAGCAGGCTAAACCCAAAGCTAGCGGAAGGAAGGAAATAATAAAGATGAGAGCAGAGACAAATGAAATAGAGAATAGAAGAACAACAAACATCATCACTGGTTCTTTGAAAAGATGAACAAGACTGACAAATGTTTAGCCATACATAAAGAAAAAAAGAGAAAAGATGCAAATAACTAAAATCATAAATGAAAGTGGGAACACATGACTTCCAACCTTACCTTACAGAAATAAAAAAAAACGAGGGTGAACAACTGTACATCAACAAATAACATCTAGATGAAATGGACAAATTTCTAGAAAAACACAAATTACTACAAAAACTTTAGAAGAAATATAAAATCTCAACAGACCTATAACAAATAAAGAGTAATCTACAAGTAAAGATCTGTAATAAGAAACTTTCCAACAAAGAAAAGTCCAGGACCAGATGACTTGAGCAGTGAATTCTACCAAACGTTTAAAGAAGAAATAATACCAATCTTTCTCAAACTCGTCTGAAAAAAAAAAAAAAAGACGAGGAGGGAACACTTTCTAACTCGTTCTATGAGCCCAGCTTTACCCCAATACCAAAACAGCTAAAGACATCAAAAGAGAAGAAAATTACCAATTTTCATTACGAATATAGATGAAAGAATCTTCAACAATGTTCCAGCAAACCAAGTCCAACACTATATTAAAAGATTATACATAATGAGCGAGTAGGATTTATCCCAGGAGTGTGAGAATGGTTCACCATAAGAAAACCAGCCAAAATAACACATTGCATTAATAGAACTAAGACAAGAAAAATGTGCAAGATTATCTCATTTGACCCAGAAAAAGGCATTTGACAAAATTCAAGACCCTTCATGATGAAAACACTAAAAAAACCTAGGAATAGAAGAATACTTCTTCAACAAGATAAAGGGCTTTTACAAAAAAACATACAGCTAACACAACACTCAATGGTAAAAGGTACTTACCCCTAAGAGCAAAAAAAAAAAGGCAAAGATGCCTGCTTTTGCCATTGCTATTCAACAATGTACTGGAATTTCTAGCCAGAGCAATCAGGGAAAGAAAAGAATTAAAGGCGTCCAAACTGTAAAGAAGAGTAAAACTATCCTTATTTGCAGATGACATGGTCTCATAGAGAGAAAATCCCACGGAATCCACAAGGAAGCTGTAGGGCTACAAAATGAGCTCAGCAAAGTTGCAGCACACAGAATCAACAAAGAAAAATTGGTTGCGGGGCGCCTGGGTGGCTCAGTTGGTTAAGCGACTGCCTTCAGCTCAGGTCATGATCCCAGGGTCCTGGGATCGAGTCCCGCATCGGGCTCCCTGCTCTGCGGGAAGCCTGCTTCTCCCTCTCCCACTCCCCCTGCTTGTGTTCCCTCTCTCGCTGTGTCTCTCTCTGTCAAATAAATAAATAAAATCTTAAAAAAAAAAAAAAAAGAAAAAGAAAAATTGGTTGTTTTTCTGTACACCAGGAATTAACAATCCAAGAAGGAAATTAACGATTCCATTTCCATAGTATCCAGAAGAATAAAATACTTTAGAATAAGTTTAACCAAGGAGGCGAAAAATTTGTACTCGCAAAAGCTGCAGAACATTGCTGAAAGAAATTAAGGAAAAGACAAATGGGGTTTGGGGTAACAAAAAGTTTTGGAACTAAAGAGTGGTGGTGGCTGTACAGCAGCGTGAACGTACTTCATGCCACTGAATTGTACACTTAAAAATGGTTAAAATGGGAAATTTCATGTTACATGCATTTCACCTCAATAAAATTTTAAAAACAAAAGAAAAGATCAAGCAGTTGTACACTTCCCTGAGTAGAGACGGAAGGGCCTGTTTTTATCATGGGCAAAGTCACTTCTTGGTAAAGGATTCTGACGTCGATATGAGACCCAGAAGAAAGGGGAAGCAGCGTCCCTCGTTTGGGTGGTCTTCGAAAATGCTAGGGTCTGTACTGTGGGTAAGTGGCTCGTCACCTTTCGCATCAGGAGGGAGGCTTCCTGGGGCTGGGCGTTGGGGAAGAACTAGGACAAGAGGGACCCCAGGAAGATGTCCAGTGGGGCAACATGACCTTGTAACTCTAAGAAGAGTGATGCCCAATTTTCACTGTCCAGTTAAAAAATTTCCTTTCCTTCCAGTATACTGAACCTCTTGTTTATTGAGCCCTATACTATATGAAGGCACTGTTGGGGTACCATGAAGACACTGGTGGGTATGACCTGGGCTTCCCCCACAAGGAACCTTCATTTGAGTGGGATAGAAAAAGAAACACAAATAAACACATAATATTTGTAAATTATATTAATGTCACAAAGGAATTAAAAATTGGGGCTGAGAAAGAGTGCAGTAGCTGAGACCTTGTGTTCAGCAAATGGTGTTTAGTGTATAAAGGACAATAGGAAACCCCCTATGTCAAGATCTAAGAGTAGAATATTGAAGGAAAAGGGAAGAGCGAAGGTCCTAGGGAAGGACGAAGCCTGTAGTTAGTGAGGGTCAGATACATATAAGGTCGTGTAGTTGGAGGGTCTTGAGCGAGGGCAAGAATGATCAAGTACAAGGGCGGCTGGGGAAGGGAGATGGACCAGGTAGAGCGTGGTAGGCACGGTGAAAAGTTATTCACAAACTGCTGTCATCATTGAAACTTTAGAATACTTATAATAAGGATGATCTCTCAGGCTTGGCTACATTTGGAGGCTGTCCATGGAAGAGCCTGCATGGGCAAGTTCTACAGGTGCACAGCAGGGAGCAAGCCTGGAGAAGCCAGCTGGTTACGATGCCAAGGACAGATCATTAGGAGAAAGGTGGTTGAAGTGAGAAGCAATAGGCACGATGGGTTTGTGCCACGGCAAAGCCTCCCTTGGAAGGCTGTAGAAAATACTTGAGGACGGGCAGCAGGCCCGAAGCCCGTTCTATGAACAACAGCATGTGGACTTGGATAAATTGACTGTGAAAGTATATAGTGTCCCTGGAGGACTAGAGACATGAAGGACATTGAGAATGTTTATTTGTTTGCAGAGCTACCAATTGGAGTGTCTTCCAGGAAACTGTAAGATTTGAAATGAGAGCTTGAAGAGGGCAATAACTGAATGAAGTTCATGGCAGAGCCAGAGTCCCCCATGAAATGTTCCTGCTCTGCTAGGAACCCCAGCGCTGCCCAGGCCTGCCATTTCAGAAGCCTGGGTGTTCAGTGACTCTGTGCCTTCACAAAACAGCAACATGGGTTGCTAAGCAGCCCTCCCACCAGAAGCTCTCGAACCAAGGGTGTCAGGAAGAGTCCCGTGACCCTGGGTCTGGTGGGCACCTGCTTACCTGGGAGGAATCACATTTCCTCCTCTCTTTCTCCTTCTTTGCCAGACGTTTCTTTTTCTTGTGAAGAGGTTTGGACTCCAGAATCATTTCTTCGAGTTCGAAGGTGGGGTCACAATTCAGCCTGCCTTTCTGCAAGAAAGACCAGTTGGCTCAGTCCTTTGATTCTGGGTCATTCTACAAATACGCCAGCAGGAATAGCACCTAGTTTTGATGGAGCTGTTCAAGAATAAGCAGCTGCGATTCCTACTCTGTTTTAGATAATTTATGGCCGGCATTGTTTTTCATACTCTCGATTTTATATTTTGTTTGTTTTCTAAACTCCCCACGAGCCCTCAGTGAGTGAGAAAGGAAATCAAACTCCAGTTGTTTTTCTAAAGTTTGAACTTGTGAATTCTGTTTCTCAAAGTGTGTTGTGACGATTATATATGTAGATCCCAGTCACCTGAGTTGTTGGCCCAGCTGCCCAGTTCCCCGGCCAGACCTCCAGAGTCAGTGATTCTGAACAGAGGCTGAGGAAACTACATTTTTAACAAGCTTCCCAGATGATTCGGATGGACGGTAAAGTCAGAGACTCATACATAGAGCCTCTCCTGAGGCAGGGTGGCTGGCTAATGGCTGTGGTGTGTGCATAGGAGGAAGAGTGGACGCAACAGGAGGTGTGTGTAGATCTCCACAGTGTCATGCATCCATCAGCCAAGGTACATGCTGCCCCTACAGGACTCTGCAACACGGCCAGGTAAGACCTACACCTACCTTCTTGGTGATCCATAAGAGAGCAACTCCCCAACAGAATTCCACCACACTGCCTACTCATGTCTCCTACTGTGCTCTTTCACCAACCCACCCACCAGTGCGGCTCCCTCTGTTTGCACAGGACGGATCACACCCCACAAGCCCTCGGAATGCGCCTTCCTTGGGCTGAACCACAGAAAACTATGAACTGACTCAATTGTACCCTTTAGGAGTTCATTTTTCTGCCCGTCTATCTGATACTGAATGTGTAGACTCAGACTGGCAGAGGGAAGCTAGAGGCCTCCCTTGGGTCCCTTGGCCGAAGCTTCTGGACTCCAGCTTTTACCAGCGGTCTGCAGGAGGCCACAGATGTCCCCTAGCCAGGTATTCACCCAGTGGGAATGATTTCCCTTTGGCTGTTTAGTCCTTATGAATGTAGCTCTGTGGCAGTGAACCACTAAAGGAAGAGGGGTGAGTGGTAAAAAAAAAACCCAATATTTTCAATGCTGTGACTCACAGAACTCCTGGAAACAGATTTCTACATCTTTGAAATCTGAGAAAACACTGTTCCTCAATGAGCAGATTCCGGGGAATGACTATTTGGAGGACCAGGGCTTCCTTCCAGTAGAAGCATACCACAAAAAGTGATTAGGAGCTAGAACTCCAGATGCTGATAGACCTGGACGAAAATCCCACTTGGCCACTTGCTAGCCACGTGACCTTTGGTGGCCCATTTACCCGGTGTGTGCCTCCATTGTCTCATCTGTGAGACAGGGATTGGGCTGTCTTACAACACTGGTGGGGTTATCTAATGAGACCGTGTTTGCAACTGAATGAGAGTTACTATGGGTTTTTTAGGATTGACTCACGTTAGGAATAAAGCCTGGAATGAGCCTCTTCTGCAAAACTGCATCCCAGTTCATGTCATTCATATATGGGAAGTTCTGAACATCAGACAAGTGAGAAAATCGTTGGTCTGGATTAGGCTCAAGTAGCTGCCAATGGAATACAAACATCAAGATCATAATCAAGGTCAACGTGGGGCAAAAAAAATCATACAGATTCCCTCTAAAAGTTTTCAGGTGTGGGTCTGAAGAAAACAAGGTAGAGTTCCCCTTCCCTAATCCTATCAAATAATAAAGATAATCCATACATAAATAATGTGATAATGCACGGATAGAATGAGCTGTAAGTAGGTTTTTGCAGTGTGGTGAGTGAAAATAGATTGTCCTATTGAGTCAAACATACCTTTGATTCCCGACTCCCTTACTTTATTAACTGTGGGCAAGTTTGTCCTCTAAACCTTAGTTTGCCCTCTATAAAAAGGGGATAATAGCCTATTTCGTATGGTTGTAGCTAGGAATAAATGAGGCCATGTATATAAAGTACCTAAGAGAAGGTCTGTCCTTATTAGGTGGTGAATGCTCATGCGTTTTTACAAATGAAATTAATTTCCTACTAAAAGTTTTAGCTGTTCATACAATTAATCAAAATATATTGGATGTGACACAGATAAGATGTAACCAAGATTACTGTTACAGTTTGGGGTTTTGCTAAGTGTGATTAAAGATTCCCCCCCCCCCCCCCCCGTAACTGCTCCACATCAGTCCTGTTGGTCAAATGGGAAATGTCAGTTCTGCTTGAGAACACTCCTGGAGACTATAGCTGTGGATCATCGGAGTGTAATTTTGGGGTGAGGAGGGCTATCTTGAAATTGAGGACAATTTGCTTATGGAAAATGACCCCTCCCTTCTTCATCTTTGACATTATCAATATCCCTATTCCAAAACAGGGAACTTGACCCCAAAGGCAGGAGGCACAGGTGTGAACCCTAGGCCCTCAAAGCTCTTGTCCCTCACCAGCCACAACCTGTGCGATTTTCCCTCTTCAAAGAAAACCAAGTGCATCCTGTGGGGCTCCTCATTCTTACCTCCATATAATCATTCAGTGCATACTACTGAGCTGCTGCTACAATTGCCACTAATCTTTTCCATGAACATGGGCACCCTGAAAATCTGATGGACACTATGGACCTCGTTTATTTCAAATACCAGATTTTACCACCTGTCAGGCTCTGTGCTAGGTGCCAAGGTAGCATGGTGAAGAAGCCTGATGTGGTCCCTCCTCATAGGCCTTAGAAGACAGTAATCATTAGCCCAAGAATCACACACATATAATGCATAAGTGCAAATTAAAAAAAAATAGTATGAAGGAAAGATAGTGTTATGTGAGCTTACAACAGAAGAAAGCTTCCTGAGGAAGTGATATTTAAGCTGAGATCTAAAGCTGTGCTTCTCAAACTATCTATGTAGAAGGGCCAATTTTTTTCTATTTCCTACCCGGTGAGATCAGTATGTACCATGTACAACTTGTGATTTGAGTTAATACCCTGTTCAGTAAGATGAGTCCACTGACCATGTACTTAGAGGCATCAGCAGTATCACATTGCTGTAACAGTTTCTAAATGCTTCTCTCAATTTCTATACTTCTCATGGACCTGTAGGGAACAATGCATGGACTTGAACCAGTAAGTGAATCCCACTGAGTAGTGTTGATCTAAAGGAGGGAGCTGGAGGAGCTGGGGATGGGGGTACTGTTCCAAGCAGAGTGTGTGCAAAGGCCCTGTGGTAAGAGATAGATAAATGATGGTGAGGAAGGAGAAGAAAAGAAGAAGAGAAAAAAGTCTATGTGTAGTCAAAAGGGGAACAAAAGTCCAAAATAAAGCTTGAGTGGTAGTCAGAACCTTTATACCATACAGATTATTTTGATCTTTATTCTGAGAACGATGAGAAGACAATAAATTTTGCTTTGAACAGATCAGTATGGGGCAGAGGGGAGAACTGAATGGAGTGTGTAAAAATGTCCAGGACAAACCAGTTATAAGGGAAGACCTGATGGTAATAGGACTGGGGAGATGGCAGTAGAGATAAAGAGAAGTGACAGAGTCAAGAGATATTTACAAAATCAGGTTACTTGGCCATGAATTGGATATGGGGATGATGAGTGACTTCTGGTTTCTGGCTTCCATAACTGGATGAATGGAGCGGCCACTCACTGAGAAAGGGAACATCACAGCAAGTCCAGGAAATAGCGATCAGGAACTCCATTTTGGATACACTGAGTTTGACATGGCTCAACAAGAGGACACATGTCTTGCCTTAATGGAGCCACGTGTTTGCAAGCTGTTAGGTGCAAAGCCCACTCTAGAAATGTGTATTATCGTGGCTGCCGCCAATATTATAAACTAACTTCTCACCCCAAACCAGAGGGCATGCTTCTTTTTACCACTTCCTTTTGTCATGCAGTCATCCTTCTTACCTTCTTAAGTAGTGACACCATTTCCTGTGACCAGGCAGAGGGGTAAGTCACAATAGCTGTCTCAAACATGTGTGCAATTTCCTTGCTGGAGGTGCTGGAGCGAATATGGTACGGTCTCTTGAGGGCGAGAAAAAGGAAGAGTCTTCATTTTTAGAGGGTAAAGAAAAAATTTTCCTTTGCCCATGTTCCCAAGCTGAATTTTCAACCAGTAAAATCTCAGTATCATTTTCTGATCCCTTCCAGCTGACTGTTGTTTTCATATGCAAATGTGGTCTACTGTTGCCAGATCTTCTATTTAAAAAAAAAAAAAAAAAAAAAAAGACACCAGAAATCTCTAGTTTCCTGTGAAATCTCAGAATTTTTAAAAACTTAGTAAGTCCATTGGGCCAAATGAAACATTTCTAAATGTACACTAAATCCACCTCTGAGATACCAATCTGGGACTGTTTTGTAAGGCAGCTTACATACGTATTTACATAGAACATGGGACAAGTGCTCAGTAAATGAAACTTAAAAAAAAAAATGTTACTTAAATGTTGATTATAAAGAGATCCAGAGTTTTACTCCACCTCTTTGTGCTTTTTGAATCGGTAATAAGTTCAGGATAGAATGTTACCCAGAAAACTTTAACTCCAGTCCAAAATGCTATGAGTTGCTAGTTCTGTGGAGTGGGGTGGAGAACTTTATGATGAGGTACAGTATTTTTACCTCTGAGAGAACCAAGTTCTTTTATAGTTTTAACTTTGGGGAAAAGAAAACAGTGGTTTTGTTATATTTTTCACAGCTGTCCACTAGAGAGCAGCCTTTACCTATATTAATTTCTCTATTTCATAAACTAGATTTAGGGGTTTTTATCTTTTGTGTGAACTGTGAGCTACTTAGGGCCAGAGATCATCCCCTACTCATATTTGTGTCCACTGGACCTAGCACCTACTAGGTGCTCATTACATGTTTGTCGAATGAACACAATTTTATATTAGATTAAGCAACAATGAATGGGACAGTTAATATGGATATGTACATTCATCAAGTGCCTGGCCCTTTCAAGAACTTAATAAATGACTGTGGACTGATGGAATAAATTGGGAGAGATGGAAGAATTTAATATTCTTCCTGTTGTAAATTAGTATTAAAAGGTAATGTAATTATAGATGGCTAATAGACACAGAAAAATATGCTCACCATCACTCATCATCAGGGAAATACAAATCAAAACCACAATGAGATATCACCTCACACCTGTCAGAATGGCTAAAATTAACAACACAGGAAACAACAGGGTGTTGGCGAGGATGTAGAGAAGGGGAACCCTCTTATACTGTTGGTGGGAATGCAAACTGGTGCAGCCACTCTGGAAAATACTATGGAAGTTCCCCAAAAAGCTAAAAATAGAATTACCTACAATCCTGCAATTGCATTACTGGGTATTTACCCAAAGGATACAAAAATACTAATTCGAATGGATACATGCACCCTGATGTTCATAGCAGCATTATCAACATAGCTAAATTATGGAAACTGCCCAAGTGTCCATTGACTGATGAATGGATAAAGAAGAAATGATATATATATATCACTTCATATATATATATATACACACACACACACACACATATATACGAATATTACTCAGCCATCAAAAAGGAATGAAATCTTGCCATTTGCAAAGATGTGGATGGAGCTAGAAGAGTATTATGCTAAGCAAAATAAGTCAGAGATAGACAAATACCATATGATTTCACTCATGTGTGGAATTTAAGAAGCAAAACAAACGAACATGAGGGTGTGGGGGGAAGAGGCAAACTGAGAGACAAGTTCTTAACTATAGAGAACAAAGTGATGGTTACCAGAGGAGAGGTGGGCAGGGGGACAGGCTAAATGGGTGATGGGCATTAAGGAGGACACTTGTCATGATGAGTCCTGGGTGTTGCATGTAAATGATGAATCACTGAATTCTATACCTGAAACTAATATTACACTGTTAACTAATGGAATTTCAAGAAAAGCCTGGGGGAAGCAAAGGTAATGTGATTAAGATCTTGAGGCAAAAAAGGATTTGAGTGTTAAATTGAGGCACTCGATTGGTGTTTGTTCCTTCACCTGTCCTTTATCTGTAAAATAAACCACCACATGAGATTGTTGGAAAAATTAAATGACATAATACATGTAAAGTTCTCCAAAGAGCAGCTAACACATATTACACACAATGCAGGAGAGAGATTTGTATTATTCGTGAACACAGGCTAGGAAGGGTGGATATAAATGTGAGTAGTGAACAGCAAGATGAGTCATCAATAAAGGTGACGTGAAGAAAGGCTTAACTCTACACATGGTATGTTAATGTCAAGTTAGTTGGGGAACCACCAAGTGCTAGGAGTTGACTCCCTAAAAGGGAGACTGGCCAAACTTTATTTTTTTTATGCAAGGTCTAAACATACATATCTCCTGCATATTTTTTTCCCACAAGACTGAATAAAGGACTGTAGATAATTGATCTGTCTCAGTAACAATAGAGCGGAGATAACCTGTGTAACTTAGTCTCAGAAAGGAAGTGCTGGGTACCTTATCACCATGATCAACGCTTATGGAGTGTTTACTAGCCAAAGGCACCGTGGGTCACTGCATGGGATTCACTCCATGTTTATACCCTTAAGAGTTGGAGCAGGTTGGGCACGCTTCAGCTTCCAGGGTTATATATGTATGGACATACGCTTTTTTCTTTCTTCTAATTTCCTTCTTCATTTCATTGCTGCTTCTAAACATACTGTTCCTCACTAAAAACATAAAAGGATTTGATAAATGAATAAATTAACTGATAAATGCCACGGACAACTAATTTAAGTGTACTTTTTCCTTTTACTTTAGAAGGCCATGTGACTGAACTTAATATTTTTCATGATCTGTCAACTTATTAAAAATAGTCAAATTGCCTTTGTTTTATACAATAACTTATCTTTCTCGTTCTAAAACTTTAAATTTTTTTTTAAAGATTTTTATTTATTTATTTGAGAGAATGAGAGGGAGAGCACATGAGAGGCGGGAGGGCCAGAGGGAGGAGCAGACTCCCTGCTGAGCAGGGAGCCCGATGCGGGACTTGATCCCGGGACTCCAGGATCATGACCTGAGCTGAAGGCAGTCGCTTAACCAACTGAGCCACCCAGGCGCCCCATCTCGTTCTAAAACTTTAAATCCATGTTAATCCATCAACTATGAGAACTGCATATTTATTCATTTGCCAAATGTTTACTGAATGCCCATGATGTCCCAGCACCTCTGTTGGATACTGGGGATACAAGAATAAGAGAGACATGATTTCCACACTGGTGGAGAGTGTCAGAAACCATAACTATTTATATAGACTCTGCACACACACATACACACACCCCTAAATCAACAGAATGCATGCTATAAAGAAATTACAGAATGCAGTGACAGGGTATATCAAACAATTCTTACCCAGCATATAAAATAAGAGCAAGAATATAAAGAATGAATAAGGTGGAAAAAGTAAAACATTAGACGGGAGAAAATGAGGTGTTGTGCTTATGGTCTTATTTCAGGAGTACAAGAGCAAAAGAGTTGCAGCCAAGGATATACAATTAGTGCAAAACTATGCGTGTACCTATTGGAAGCTGACACTTAAGGATAACCCAAGGCTAGAAAAGACGGACCTTGCCTTTACAATGCAGACAAAGGAGATTAATAGCTAAGGGGACCATTCATCAAGATTGCAGTGAAGTTCAGAAACCACAGAGATGTCAAGCATGTTTGTCTTTGAGGCATATATTGGTCTATAAATGAGAATTTGTAAATGTGGAGGAGATCATGGTTTAGCGCCCGTCCTCTGTAGTTTCGTTGTGTTGATAGTTGTAATTAAATGTGATTAGCTAGGTTTTGAAACCTAATTACCTACAGCCCACTTGGTGATTCTTTGCTAGAATGTGGCAGAATTGATATAGTGCCTTGTCCCCCAATTCATTCAATACACACTTGGTATGTTTCTATTTAAAGTTAAATACTGGGGATGATACTGAACTGTATTAGGCACACGCTTCACCTTAATGAATTTATAATCTAATAATATAGAAGAGATTATGTAAAATTTGATATACCTTGAAAAACTCACAAGGATAATACTTTACAAAATGGATTTAAATTCAATAATCTGTTAGTACCCTTTCTTCACCTCCCCCCACCCCAAAAATAGAAAGAAAAAAAAATAAATCTGACAATGTTAATACATCATATCACAGAGAACTACCACAGAGATAAAACCGTATGGGAGGGGGAAAAATATTTTCTGGGCAAAATTCTTCCTAGGCATTTTCTTAGTTTAAGAAATGCCTTCTTTAAAAGGAAGCCACTCTAATTTGCCCCCCAAACTCAGAACCCAGGAGCCAAATGACAGAGAGGAATCCAACAAGACAGGGCATGAAGGTGTTGTATTAAGAATTCACACTCACATTGGGGAACTATGTCGAAGTTAGAATCCTGTACTGTGACTGCAAAGTGCTTTTCTTTAAACAAACAAATATATTTCCACAAGATATTTAGTGAGGTGCCCTGATCTTCCCTCTCCGGGAGTTTATAATACTCATATTATTCATTTAATTTTACCTACAGTTAATGTTAACTCACATGCTTGGATCCATATGTAGGAGAGTGAATATGTGCCCAAATCCCAAGTATCACATGGCACAGTGCTTTTACCTTGCAAACAAACTGCTTGATTTTAGAAAAAAAAAAAAAAATCCATTCTTTCATTCTAAAAATGAAACTTGCTGGAAGAGTAACCAAAGAGAAACGCAATTCCAGCATACCCGGCCTCTCAAGAGTTCATACGCTGTCACTCCGAGGGACCACCAGTCCACAGCAAAGGAATAGCCTGCTTCTCTTCTGGAGTTGAACATCTCAGGCGCTGAAAATACAGAAAAGTTTGGTCCGTTTTACAGCCTGGGACATTAACAAATCTCTGCTCCCAACGTGTTCCTCCTAAGGCACATTACCAGGGTAAATAAAAGGAATAAACACTGCTGTGGGTGTTTATCAGCCCTTGCTAGATTGCTTGCAACAGGCAAAAATGGCTAGTTTTCTCGTCTCAGCGGCTTCATTCATCAGCCAACACACAGGCATGCACAGGCCTTGATGGGCAAATTCTCCTCTTATTTATATCCCGTAACTATTAAAAATTGGATCCCGCAAGGCCTCAAATGTTCAGCGGACCCTAAAATCAGGAAGGCTGGGAAGATGTTATTTGTTGCCTTGATTTGAAAGGTTTGTGCTAAAGGACTGAAATGTGTATTCCTGCTGCAAACAACACTTAGAATTTGGTGCAAGGTATATTGGATTGGCTCTCCATCTCAGTCATCTAGAAGACCCAAGGACAGCATTCACAGCCTACTATTGGTGGTGAGGGAGAGAGAGGGAGGGAGTGGGCACTCTGCGAAATAGAAGCTTTCACATCAGGTGGAGAAACTTACACCTTGTAACACAGTTATTTGAAAGGACTCCAAGGGAAGGCAAAACTACAGTCAGTTTTGACCGCAATGGTGACCCCTAGTTGTGCCTTTCTAAGCACTTTGATGCCCTGTGCACCTTCTTCAAACTCTTCCAAGAATACACCTAGCTCGTGAGGGGTAAAGCACAAAGCAAGGGCGGTGTGCTCACCACTACACTTCTAGCATCTACCATTGAACCTGGCATTTAGGGCCACTCAACAGAAATGTGTTGACTAAATAAACGACAAGGAGTCAAGTCAACAAGCAAGGGTGGCAGTTATTGGCTCCGGAGCCACACCGTCTGGGGTCAGAACCTGCCTTTACCACTCATTCTGACCTTGAACAAGTCAGCTGCCGAAGCTTGAGAGTCCGCATCAGCAAAGTCAAAATAAGAAGATCTTTAGAGAGGTGAGACATTAAATGAGATAATGCACGCACGAATCTCAGCTCCACGCTTGGCCCCTAGGGAGTGTTCCAAAAACTAGTCACGGTTCTGGAGAGGCAAACATTCATAGGAATGCACATTTTACTTGTCAACAGCTATCCACAGTTGACCCACGCCTCTGGGACTAAGGCGCTGGCTCTGGACAAAAGAAACTGGCATGACGTGAGGCCTGCACATGGTCTTGACCTAGCTAGGGTACTCAAGTCCCAAGTAAAATCCTGCAGACGCCATCCAATCCGAGGTAGAATGTTGACATCCTGATGCCCAGGACTGACCCTGAAGATAAGAGCCTCATTCCCCAGTGATTTCATCTCCCACACATCACTGCCTCCTATCTTTTTTTTTTTAATGCATTCTTTTTTTTTTTTAAAGATTTTATTTATTTATTTGAGACAGAGAGAATGAGAGACAGAGAGCATGAGAGGGAGGAGGGTCAGAGGGAGAAGCAGACTCCCTGCCGAGCAGGGAGCCCGATGCGGGACTCGATCCCGGGACTCCAGGATCATGACCTGAGCCGAAGGCAGTCGCTTAACTAACTGAGCCACCCAGGCGCCCCGATCACTGCCTCCTATCTTTAAGTCACAGCTCCCCATCAGTTTGGAAGATAATGGCCCTGACCCCACGGTACCCCCTAGACTGGATGGAAATGGGCTTTATTTCCACTTTCCTTTACCAGTACCCTGGGTGACAGGTGACAGGCATCTCATTTAGAGAGACAGCGGAGAAGTCTGAGGGAGGAACAGGCCATTGTGCTAGGAGAATGCCTCACATCTGGGTGTTTTCAATTTGACAGTATTGTGAACAATGCTGTCATGAATGCTCCTAAAAGTCCACATATCTATAGGTTATGTTCCTGGAAGGGGAGCTGTTGGGGATACGATGTGCGTCTTCACACATTCTGGATAATGCCCAACTATTTACCCCAGTGGTAGTACCAATTAACACGGTGACCAGCAGGGTATCAGAGTTGCTTTGCTCAGCCTCCTTACCTACGCTTGGTGTTAATTTGCCTTTTGAATTCTGCCAATCTAGTAAGCTTTCATTGTGGTTTAAATAGACATTCTCCTGGTTATTAATAAGCTTGACCACATTTTAATGTGTCTATTGGCTATTTGGATTTCCATCACTTGGTTTTTCAGGTTTTACAATACCTAGACAGAATATTTTTTTTTAAAGATTTTATTCATTTTTAGAGAGCGAGGGGACAGGCAGAGGGAGAGGGAGAGGGACAAGTAGAATCCTTGTTGAGCATGGAGCCTGATGTGGGGCTCGATCTCATGACCCTGAGATCCTGACCTGAAATGAAACCAAGAGTCAGATGCTTAACTGACTGAGTCACCCAGATGCCCCAAGATAGTAGATTCTTGGTCAAGAAATAAAGAAAGGGCCTCAAACCTAATCCATAATTGTGATGCAATAGAAATAATTAATGAAATTTACAAAAAAATATTCTAAATTTCATCTATCCCCAAAATCTGTGAATAATAAAGGTTTTCTGAAAAAGAATAAAGACATAGACTTGCATCTCATGTATCAAATTATATTATAAAGCTGTAATAAGATTTGAAGATCCACAGCATGTAGATGCTGGTATATAAGGATATTTAGTTTATGATGAAGATATTGTAAATCAACATAGAAAAGGTCTTATTTGATATGTCATCTTGAAACAATTATTTAATGATCTAACAAAAAATAAAGTCAGATCCTTATGACATATCTTCAGTCAAGATTATATGTAACTGGAATAAGGAAAGATACGAAACTATAACAGTATTAAAAACATTAGGTAACCATATCCAAAATCTGGAGATAAGAAGGTCTTACTAAGAATAGTATCAAAGGTAGAAATTATAAGGGTGCCTGGGTGGTGCATTTGGTTGAGGGACTGACTTTGGTTTCAGCTCAGGTAAGGTAGGATCTCAGGGTCATTGGATTGGACCCCTCCTCAGGCTCCGCGCTCTGTGTGGAGTCTGCTTGGAACTCTCTCTTTCTCCTTCTGCCCCTCCCCTCCTTGCATGCTCACTCTCTCTCCCTCTCTCAAATAAGTAAATAAATCTTAAAAAAAATAAATAATAAAAAAGGTAGAAGCTATAAAAAAGACTAATGGTGTGATGATGTTAAAAAAATAGTTCATTACATAAAAATGTCATAAGAACAACAGCAAACTAAAAGGTAGGAAATCATATTTATAATGATTCACTATAATCATATGATACACTATATATTCTGAATATATAAGGCTCCAGATACACTATAATATTCTGAATATATAAGGCCCCAGGATTTTTTATATAGTCAATAAGAAATAGGATAAAAATATTAACACCCTAATAGAAAATGAGCAAAGAATATGCACAGTTTACAAAAGAAGTCAGAGAATTTCAGTATTAGTATCATGAGGGACCATTTTAAATGATCTTTTCAGGAAGATTAAAGATATTCATTGTGCAGCCCTGCTGAGAATGCAGGGAACTGAATATTCTCAGACACTTTCGGAATAAATGAGCAGAAATCAATGTGAACCTTCAGGAGGAAAATGCATTAACACATAAATATCCACTGACCAGGAATTCTTTGAATGGGACTTCATCACAAAGATAGACAAGTTGCAGCACCTATTTCTGCTAACAGGAGTTTCATTACAAATTTATTTATGTTTCAAAATGAGAAACAACCTAACATTCAACAATAAAGAATTGGTTCAATTTGATGCAGTCCTCTAATTCTGGAGCACATGATCATTAAAAATGATAGTTCTATACACGGGCATGGGAAAAGCAGCAGAGCATCATTTGCCAAGACCCAGGCTCTGGAGTCAGAGAGAAACGAGGGGCAATTCTGGCTGAGGCAGGTTACACCTGGAGCCTGGAGACAAGAGAGGTCGCCCAGCATAGCAGAGCGTTCGGGCTCTGACCCTCACAGCGGAATCCCTTCCTCCACAGGGGGCAAAGTGCTTCATTTCTCAATTTGTGCATTTCAAGGGGGAATAACAATAGTGTTGGCCTCATGGAAGTTTTGGTTTCAACGATGTCATACATGCACTGAGAACAGTGCTTGGCACTTAGGAAGAGCTCAGCGTTGGCCATTGTTTCTTCATCATCATCACCATCATCATCACCACGAGTGCCATGGCTCGAGATGTTTTCAGATGTGGGTTTAACTTTGTGCTCCACCAGTTACTCGCTGTGTGATTATGAGCTTCTTTCACAGGGTTGCTTTGAGAATTTCATGGCCTAATAAATGCTAAAAGCTTAGCAAAGTGTTCAGGCCAGGATAACTGCTCATTGTATGATGTCTATTGTTATTATATTATAAAGTGAAAATTTAGGTTACAGGGGCGCCTGGGTGGCTCAGTCGTTAAGCGTCTGCCTTCGGCTCAGGTCGTGGTCCCAGGGTCCTAGGATCGAGCCCCGCATCAGGCTCCCTGCTCAGCGGGAAGCCTGCTTCTCCCTCTCCCTCTCCCCCTGCTTGTGTTCCCTCTCTCTCTCTGTCTCTCTCTGTCGTAAATAAATAAAAAAAAAAATCTTTAAAAAAAAAAATTTAGGTTACAAAAATTCAGGATGATCCAACTTTAAAAAAAAATGTGCGTTTGTGTGTGCACAGGAAAAAAAAAAGTCTGGAAGGAAACCATAAATATCTACAAGGGGAGAAATTAATTTAACTTCTTTTTGCTTATCAGCATTTTACACGTTTTCCATAGTGAATTTGCTTTGTTTTTAATTGGGAAGAGAAGAATGTTTTCATTGGTTAAGCTCTAAGTGATCTGGATTATATTCACACAGAGGTAGGAGGGAGGGCGAGGAAGGAGGGGAGGGAGTAGGGAGCTGAAAGGAAGGTGGGTTCAGAACCGGGAGAAACCGCTGTATAACGAACGTGCTCAGCACCTCATCTTAGTAGATGTCATATATTCCTATCATCGTCAGTATTTTGTCCTTGTTTTCTTTCTTTCTTCTTAGAATATTTTTTTCTTTTTGGGGCACCTGGGTGGCTCCCTCAGTTAAGTATCAACTCTTGGTTTCGGCTCAGGTCACGTTCTCAGGGTCCTGAGATCGAGCCCTGTGTCAGGCTCCGCACTCAGCGGGGAGTCGACTTGGGACTGTTCCTCCCCCTCCCTCCCCCACCTCCCCCCCCTCCCCCCACTCACGCACCTGCAGGTGCACTGCACAGGTGCTCTCTGAAATAAATAAATAAAATCTTTAAAAAAAGAATATTTTTTTCTTTCTGTAACTGCTAATTCGTATCCCACAGGAGCGCTAAAAAATGGGCATGGGTGCTGGTGAATGTCTGTTACCTAGATATTACCAAATTTGGATCATAATTTTTTTTTTATTAAAGATGTTATTTATTTATTTGACAGAGAGAGAGACAGCGAGAGCAGGAACACAAGCAGGGGGAGTGGGAGAGGGAGAAGCAGGCCTCTCGCTGAGCAGGGAGCCCAATGTGGGGCTCGATCCCAGGACCCTGGAATCATGACCTGAGCCGAAGGCAGATGCTTAACGACTGAGCCACCCAGGCACCCTGGATCATAATTTTTAAAAAAGAAGCAGCAGATTTCTACCTAGGACACCTCTTAGAAAGACTCTTACCAAAAAATCAAAGGCAAAGGCAACCTTTGGATTCCGAGTTAAGGGATGACAGATACTCATTTATACTGAAACAAGAAACATTTCTAATAGTTTGGTTTACCTAAATGGATTTACAACCTTTTACGGACCACAAATAATTTCTAATAAATTTCTCCTTTAACTCTCTTTCGGGAAGAAGCCTGACTTTCTGTAGTCAGAGCTTACTTTAAATCTAAGCTTTTTCAATTATTAGCCATGTGATCTTGGGCAAATCACTTAGCTTCTTATCTTCTCATTGTAAAATGGTGGTAATTACAGTCTGCTTCATAGAGTCGCTGAGAAAAAAATAAATGAATAAATGAACGTTAAACATTTAACACAGCGTCTGGCCCATAGAAAGCTTTCAATAAATATTGGTAATTGTTAATTATAAGGGTGAAGTTGGAAAAGCAGAGAGAACCTTGAATGCACTCCAATTTCCTAGCTCCGTGTTGTGAAAGGGCCCGAAATGCCATATATGAGGAGAATTAAATTATACGGATATTGTACTTAAAATCACTGGGGAGAGAAAAGAAGGGTAGCCTCCCTTTACTCCTCTCACCATGGAAACCAGGCCTAGAAAACCCAGATGCACATTCTGATTTGGCTCCAAGAAAATAGCCCTTAATATGGAAACCCAGGAAACCTGCAGAATATATTCATCAGACCAGCGGGCTCAGGTATTCCCTTTTATCATCTGAGAACTGTGAGTTTTAGGCAGAAAATAGGCTGAATTATATGTGCCCATTATTTTAGAAGTGACAAAGGAGATTTATTCCCCGCGCTGGTAATAGGAAGCCGGGAAATTAGTAGTTGTTCAAATATCATCTAAAATAAGACTTATTTTTTTCCCCAGAGGATTTCTTCTCTTGGGAAGTGAGGTGGCCCTGTATGTAGGGGTTTTCTTTTCCTCTCTCTAGTTATATGAGGAAGGGAATGACATATTAAAAGTGGCTTTGCTCTTACCCTTGATTTCAAGGTCAAATATTTTGCTCATAAATGACTCTGAACATATTTAGTCAGTACAATTCACTCCACCCCCTAATTCCACTGGCTTAACCAGTGAATTATCGGCTTTAAGCATCGCAATTAATTAGGGTAGAAGCAGAAATAGGTTTTTTTCTTCCATCATCTGCAACAACTATGCAGTGTCTAGCTTCCCATTTGTGTTGGGTAGGGGGCTCCCTTAATGATAGTTCATAGTCTCTTGCTTAAAACATTTTAATCCTTTTTGCCCATTAAAACATCTACTTCAGAAACTTTAAAATTCAGTCCTATGAATTTAAAGACTAATCTCAAGTCTGATTCAGAGCTCTCTCATACCACGGGGCTAGATTCAGCCCCCTTGGTGTGAAGATTGCCAACCTGGCTGTCATATCCCTTCTCCCTTTTCCTAGAAAGTACCATTTGTTTTAGGACATGGAAGAGGGAGAGTGGAGGCAGAGGGATCCTAACACAAATGCTCTGGGGTGATCTCTCTTTAGTTGCTTCTAATAGCTGACGTCACTCCTCGTCTATAGCAGAGTTTCTCAACCCTGGCTGCATGGCAGAATTACCAGAAGAGCTTTTCAAGCACCCTGTGCTTGGGGGGCACCTCCAAGATCCTGATATAGTTGAGCTCTATTGGAATTGGTGGTGTTTCTAGTAAGCCACGCCAATAGGAACCGCCCTCCTTCCAGGCTACTGGCAGGGTCCCTCACAAGCTGGATTCCACCCTCTGGCTAATCCAGACACACGCTCAAACACTGCTGTCTGTCTCCTAATGTTATGGTCCCCAGAAAGACTTAACTCCATGGACAGATCGGGCTCTGTGGGTACCAGGACCAGTCAGCATATACGGTGAGGAACCAGACATGGACCAAGCATGGAAATCCAAGTCACTCACCTCACAGTTACCCACAGACTTTCCAGATCATTCTCTTGAGATCTGACTCACCTGTCCTACGTGGGGAGAGCGGAAAAGCCCCTCTTCCTGAATCCCTTTGGGGAAAGGATAGCAGTTGTTTCTTTACGTTTCTGGGGATGGGTGGGAGACAAGGCTAGTTCTGCCACAATGGCGTCTACACAGAGATGCTCCAACAAGAGCACTTAAGAATTTGTAGTAATTTGTGAGTGTTAACATAATTAAATGTGAGACCTTATTGACAGTTTTGGTACCTAACCTTATCCTTTTAGTCACCCTCGGGGTGTATTTTGAATCTTCAGGCAAAATCCAGTTCCCCGTCTTTAAAAAGGAGAACTCATGGGTTTGTCATGGTGCTAAAACTAAAAGTAAAATGACATCTGGGAGGCGCTGTGTGAACTTGACAGTCCTATGTGTGTAATGCGGGGTTATGTAAATGATGGGTATAGTAGTTCTTATGTCACTTATCACCATCCGACTTATTACTGTACTTCTATTTGATTCTATTTTTTATTTTTAAGAAGATTTTATTTATTTATTTATGTATTTATTTATTTAGGAAAGAGAGAGAGAGCTTGTGAGTGGGAGGGGCAGAGAGGGAGAGACCAAGCAGACTCCACTGCTGAGCACAGAGCTCGATGCTGGGCTTGATCTCATGACCCCGAGATCATGCCCTGAGCCGAAACCAACTGACTGAGCCACCCAGGTGCCCCTGATTCTATTTTTAAAAACTTCTCTCACTAGAAGGTAAGCTCCACGAGCCGGAGACCTTGTGTATTTTGCTCACTTACAGGATCACCTGCCGTGGATACGCCCCCAGAGGCAATTCGCAGATATTTATTCAATCAACCACTATTCTTTGTTAGGAAGTGGGTAGAAGCTGTCCCGAATAACTCGTTAAACAGTGTTTCGAAGCGTGCTTTGACCTGAATCAAGATCAGATTGGGCGCTTGCTAAATGGAGCCTCCTGAGGCTCACCTCAGACCCGTGAACTCAGACGCTCCCCAGGTAAAGTCACAGGGGAACTTGGCATTCCTAGCTGCAAGTGTCTCCAGATGACTGGACCCGGAATAAATGTCTACGGGGACAAAATGGCCAAGCCTTGCTCTTAGCACCGCCGCTCACGGAGCCCGTACCCATGTAAGGCTTGGTGCCCGCCGCCGTGGTGAGCCGCGTCTCCCTGGGCAGCATCGCGGCGACGTTGAAGTCTGTGATGTGCACGTGCCCTGCAGAGACAAAAGCAGCACACAGAACGGTAAGCCCCATCCGACTCCGCGGCACAGCCATGCTTCTAACAGCCTCTGGAAGCTTAGTCTGTCAATTCTCGCGAGCCGGGTGCAAGTGTGCAAGTCGCAGCACCGTTATTCTGCCCTCACGACCAGCATGGTCATCAACCAGGGGAGTATCCGTTGGCAAACCTGCGGTCCAATCTCAGAAACTTTTAAGCTGCCTGGTTAAGAGCTCCCACTCCATAGAAAGTCCCCTTACGGAACCCTCCTACACTGTTGGTGGGAATGCAAGCTGGTGCAGCCACTCTGGAAAACTGTATGGAAGTTCCTCAAAAAGTTGAAAATAGAGCTACCATATGATCCAGCAATTGCACTACTGGGTATTTACCCCAAAGATACAAAAGTAGGGATCCGAAGGGCTATGTGCACCCCGATGTTTATAGCAGCAATGTCCACAATAGCCAAACTGTGGAAAGAGCCAAGATGTCCATCGACAGATGAATGGATAAAGAAGGTGTGGTATATATATACAATGGAATATTATGCAGCCATCAAAAGGAATGAGATCTTGCCATTTGCAACGACGTGGATGGAACTGGAGGGTATTATGTTGAGTGAAATATGTCAAACAGAGAAAGACATGTATCATATGATCTCACTGATATGAGGAATTCTTAATCACAGGAAACTGAGTGTTGTTGGAGTGGGGGGTGGGATGGGAGGGATGGGGTGACTGGGTGATAGACACTGGGGAGGGTATGTGCTCTGGTAAGTGCTGTGAATTGTGCAAGACTGTTGAATCTCAGATCTGTACCTCTGAAACAAATAATGTAATATATGTTAAGAAAAAAAAAAGAAGAAGAAGGTAGCAGGAGGGGAAGAATGAAGCGGGGGAAATCGGAGGGGTAGACGAACCATGAGAGACGATGGACTCTGAAAAACAAACAGGGTTCTAGAGGGGAGGGGGGTGGGAGGATGGGTTAGCCTGGTGGTGGGTATTGAGGAGGGCACATTCTGCATGGAGCACTGGGTGTTATGCACAAACAATGAATCATGGAACACTTCATCTAAAACTAATGATGTAATGTATGGGGATTAACATAAGAATAAAAAAAATCCACATTAAAAAAAAAGAAAAAGTCTCCTTACGATTTTTTTGTTGGCAACATTTTAACTTGGTGACACCTGTGAGCATCAAGAGGGAGGCAGCCGAAAGGCATTCTACGTATCAAATTTTCAATCGTTTTTCCAAGTGTCTCTTAGGGGATTTTTTTTTTTCCAGAGATAAATATCGCTACTCTAAAGCTGACACAAATGTGGATACATGTATTTATTTCTTTGCCAAGCAAGAGTCCTTTTTCCTCCTTGGTTCTCTGACATATCATGAGTATTTTTTTGTCTGATAGTTGAGGTTGTCCTCTACCCACCCCCAACAAATAATGTATTAGGGGAAGGCAGGGGCAAAAAAGTCAAGTTTTATTTATACAGAGGCTGTAAGATGAGCCCTGGGCAGCGAGCCAAGAGACCCGAGTTCTGCCCTGAGCTCTGCCCCTAATATATCATAGCCTTTCTGTCCCTTTTCTATGTTGAACCCAAGTTTCTTTTGTAAAAAAAGAAGAAAGAAAGAAAAAGAAACGGGTGGACTAGCTCATCTCTAGGGTCTCTCTCGGCTCTGACACTCATAACATAGAGTGTGGGTCTCCTACCTCCGCTCCTCACGGAGCAGCCCCCGCAAAGTGTTAGGGTCCCTGCATTTCCAGCCGGAAGGAGGATGAGGGCAGTAGCAGCTGCTCAGGCAGGCAGCCCGATTTGTTAGCTGTTGGCACAAAATTCATACGCTTGCAGAGGCCCTTGAAGGGTTGGCATTTCCATTTCCCTGCTCTGTGGTTCTGATGAGACGCGGCTGCTATTGGAGGGGACGTCATCTGATCCTTCTTCCGTGTCTCCCAGCCCACACTCCTCACTGCCAAACCGCTCAGTCTGCTCCCTGACAGCATCCAGCATGCTGCTGAAGACAAACCTCACTGCCTTTATTGCTGGGGTTTTGCTTTGTGCAAAAAAGTGTTTTGTGTCGCTGATGTGATGACATTTTAATAAAGTAAGGGTAGCACTCGTCGGGTTGAAAGTGAAGATATTCTTGCCTGAATGGTACCAACAGATAATTCTGGTAACTCTTCTATCACAGTATAGGTTGTCTCCGTTTTTCCTTTCTTTCTCCCCCTGAGTCATGCTCAAGTGGCTCACTGATACAAATTAGGTCAGCCTGGAGACACTGTAGTTAAGAAGAGCTTGTTCTCTGGAGTCAGACTGCCTGCCTTCAAGTCCAAGTGTGACCACTAACTCACTGTGTTACCTTTAAAGGTGACACCTCTGTACAGTTGGGATGGCAACAGGAATTTTCTTGTGAGTTTATTGGGAAGATCAAATAAAATAATACCGTGGAAGAACTTCGCATTTGGAAGGAAGAAAGGGTTCAACTGTTGCTCCTTCTCATGATCAGAAACCCCACACACCCCGAACACACATGCCTGGACTTGACTCTGCTGAGACTCGGCTAGCACTGGGACCGTAGGAGAGCCAGGCATCCTTGTTAGAAACAACCAGAAACTCCACAGGTGATGCAGATGAGCAGGCAGGCATGGGACCCTCTACTTTAGTCTGAGCGGATGTCCGGAGCCAACTCAATCCTGAGATTATCCATGCTCTTGTAGAAATAAAAGGTAGAGGATGTTTTCGAGCCCCGTGGTGCTGAAGGTGTGGTCCGTGGACCAGCAGCACCAGCACCACCTGGGAGCCTGTTAGAAATGCAAATTCCTGAGCACTACCCCCAGCCTATTGAATTAGAAACTGAGGGTGGGACCCTTGTACTTAAACAAGCCTCCCAGGTGATTCTGACGCCCAATAAAGTTTGAGACCACTCTTAAAATAAGACCGGCTTGGTAGAAGATCCCAACCCAGTAAGTACTCATCATATATCTTTTGAATTTGTTGATAGAATGCTGAATTTTATCTTTCAGTAGTGTTTACATGTATTTGATGAACTGCCATTTTCCAACAGTTTAGCCTAGCGAAATAGTCCCTATTTAATAGAAAAGTTGTTTGTGGTTAATTTCACAGGGCTCAGAAGTAGCAGAGTTGGGATCAGAATTGAGAATTTGGTGCAGGACTCCTTTACTGAGTTACGAATTTCCCCAAACTTTTTGTGCTTTATCCAAAGAGATGGATAAACTGAAACAATCCCTTCCCGGTTGGCTTAGAGTTTGTCTCCCGCCAGGGGGCACAGTATGGATGGGGAGAAACTGTCTGAAGGCCAGGATCTGCTGCCTCCACCCACTAGAGGCCAATAGCACTGCTCACTCCTGGCTGGAATCCTGACCATGAAAATGTCTCTAGACACTGCCAGATGTCCCCCATGGAGACAGGATGTAGAGCAAAACCATCCCCAGTTAGAACCACTGCCTCAGTGTGGAGTTTTTCGGATACAAGGCTCAGAAAGTCCCTGATTTGGTACCCTAGAAAAGCATTTTTGCCTTTTCTTTTCACCTCTGTACCTTGAGACACAGAAGCACACTAAAAATTTGAATTGATAGCACTGAGTCATTTAATTCAACTATCATTATTGTCATTACTTCTACCTTTTTCTCACTCTGTTTCTGCCTGAGCATCTTGACCACCACAGCACTCCTCTGGCTGCCATAACCAGTCAGCAGGGGTTGCCCCCAGCTTTCAAACATTCCCACTACCCCAAAATGTTGAGAGTCTGGGTGCCACATCTCTGGGATTCTTGTTAAAAATGCATATCCTGGGTCACCTGGGTGGCTCAGTCGTTAAGCGTCTGCTCAGGTCATGATCCCAGGGTCCTGGGACTGAGTCCCGCATCGGGCTCCCTGCTCAGTGGAGAGCCTGTTTCTCCCTCTCCCACTCCCCCCTACTTGTGTTCCCTCTCTCGCTGTGTCTCTCTCTGTCAAATAAACAAAATCTTAAAAAAAAAAAATGCATATCCTTAGGCACTAGCTGAGACTTAGTGAATATGGTTATTGGGAATAGGGTACTGCTATTCTCTCTCTTTCTCGCTCTTCATATATTTATTATCTATGTATCTACCGATGCCTATAGATAGATATATAGATATAGGTATTTAGGGATAGATCGATTTTTTTTAAAGATTTATTTATTTTTATTTATTTATTTTATTTTTTTTTTTTTAAAGATTTTATTTATTTATTTGACAGAGAGAGACACAGCGAGAGAGGGAACACAAGCAGGGGGAGTGGGAGAGGGAGAAGCAGGCTTCCCGCGGAGCAGGGAGCCCAATGCGGGGCTCGATCCCAGGACCCTGGGACCATGACCTGAGCCGAAGGCAGACACTTAACGACTGAGCCACCCAGGCGCCCCAAGATTTATTTATTTTTAGAGAGGGAGAGAGAGCGAGAGAAAGAAAGAGGGCACAGGGAGAGTCTTAAGCAGACTCCATGCTGAGCACGGAGCCCAACATGGGGCTGGATCCTATGACCCTGAGATCACGACCTGAGCTGAAACCAAGAGTCAGACGCTTAACCGACTGCACCACCTAGGCGCCCCTAGGTAATTTTTTTTCTTAAAAAAGATGCTTCCCACTAGATCTTTAGTCCTGTGTTGGGACCCGGCAAGGAAGAAGCTGTTCAGATAGCATGCTTAGTGCTTCCTCCTAACCCCCAGACTGAGTATTTGCCTTTCTCCGTTCCCTGGAACTAGGGATGATATTAAGGAAACTAAATTATAGATGATCCCATAATTGTCATTTCCTCAGATATGCCAGGCAGACATTATTGTTCCTCTGGATGCAGCATTTATTTCCTGAATAATTTAAGACAACCACAAAAACTTAGACACTATGGAATTGATAGAATTGGATGGGATACTTAAGTTGGTAGGATATGAAAATATTTATCAGGATGATTGATGATGAGCCATCTGAGATCTAATGTCAGTCTGGGTTCTGAGCTAGTGAATGAGACGTTTGAGGAGAACAGTAACAGGTATGCTCTAAATTAAAAACATTTTTTCACTCCCATTCTGAATGTTCATTGACACGGTGGGAAGATTCTCCATTTTACAAAGGGCTTCAGCTCCTTTAAGTATCAGTCTTTTCTGATGAATATGAATGAATATGAATCAGTAAGAATAAAACCAAGTTTCTGCCTGTTGCCGGATGGCGCTGAATTAGAATGTAAGCAACGTGGTGTGATACACAGCTCACTTGGGGGAACAGGCGTAGGAGGCATGTCAGAGATAGGCAATTATCCTTCACAGTTGCTAAAATCCCCGTGCAAAAGGTGCGTGTGATGGCCCATCAGGGGAGAAACACTATAAATGTGGATGGAGAGGACAAATGAGGGTTTCTAACTGGAGACATGGAAAATCACACCAGCAGACACTCGAAAATGCCCCCATTGATTTGTGAAGCAGCTGATTCTCACAGGAGTAACTCTACAGAATGTGCTCAGGGCTGGGGGGTATCAGGGATGTATTCATTTAAGAGTGGTTAATTACAGTCCCTGAGCAATGCCAGAAAGCCTTAGTTTCTCAGAACCTGCATAAACAGAGAGTAAATAACCTTAAAAATTTTTGTTCTTCAGAAGGGGATCCCCAGGACAATGTTTAGAGAATAGCTCTCTTGTTTGTTTGCTTCTATCCCCTTCACAGATCTGTTCCTTTCCAAAACAATGTTTCTCTTATTAACAGCGGTGATTCTCGAGTTCAGGATGAGAAAATAATACAAAAAAGTCCTATTAATTCATTGTTGAAACCCAAAACCTTAATAGTGAAAGCGTCATTGTAAATAGTTCACCAGGTAACAGGTGTAGACTGGGACGATCCCTCCGGCCAACTGGGATGGCCGCTCATACGCCCTGAACAACAGAGCCCCAGCCTTAGCAAGAGTAAAATGCCCCCCAAACTAGGCTTAGCCCCCTGCGCCCAGGATGGAAAAGCAGAACAGACCACTGAAGGCGTAGCTGCCTGAGAATTAGTGCCAAACAAAACTGCATAAACATAAGAGCTAACAAGTAGACACACAGAAGCTTTGGCATATCCCTTCTGGAACCGAAATAATTCTGTAGAAAGACGGGTAAGGGCCCAGCTTTCACTGACCACCTGCTATACACAGAGCCACATAAAACAAGATGTGGAAGCCTTAGCTTGCTTCTTTAGGGGAGAAAGTCATACCTCATGGAATTATACTAATATTTATCTTCTGAGTGATTTCCTTGTGGCAGACACTGCAATCAGCACTTTATAAATAGTATGCTAGTTCATTTTTACAGTGACTCTAAGAATTAATTACTCCTTTGATTCGTCAAAAAACTGAGACTCAGAGAAAGTTTAGACAGTCTGTGGAAACTCTCAAAGCTAGTGATTGGTGAGGGGGTGAACTGGGTCTTCCACTCAGGCAGTTGGGCTCCAGAATCCATGCTTTTAACTATAATATTACACAATTATTCTTTCACGAGGGTGGTTTCTAAGGGCAGGTAAACTTGAAGATTAAGTTATTTTTGGACCATTCTCCTAATCTACAATCACCAAGTTGACCAGAAAATAAGAAGGGGAAAGAAATTGAATGAGAGAGGATCGGATGGCCTTATGGTGGAAATAAGATGAAGCCATGTTTGAGGGCCAAGATGAAAATGTTGTTCTCTGAATGGAAGGTAAATCTTGAAAAGGTTGTGGTCAACAGGACCCAAATGTCTCCATTCGGGGCCTCAACAAGTGGTAGAGCAATATATTGTACACAAAGGCAACCAGAAAAGGGAGTAGGTGGGGACAGAACCCCAGATTGTGTTTTGCCTGACCAGCCAGGCACCTTCATAAGGCCAGGGTGGGGAGACAGAGAACCTTTTTCTGAATTGTGCAGAGGCGGCCTCTACGGGGGTGGGGAGGCCCTCCCCACAACGTGAGGCCCCACAGAGTTTATCTGCACCAGGGTCAGAGAGGCTCCTGCCTCCTCTCTAAGGCATGGACAGCCAGTGTTCTCATGAATGTCACCTTCACGCCAAGGCTCACTCTTGCTCACATTTTGGAGAGTCCGAGAATCTGTTCCCGAATGTCAGAAGCAGTAAAGGGAAGGAAGAAATTAGGCACTGGAAGAAAGTGGAAATAATCTTTGTAGACAGTCCATAAATAAATAATGACCCTAAGCTTCAAAATTAGAGGTCATACACAAAAGTGTTTCTTAGCCCTCTGAGCACAGGTGAGGTCTGGCAAATCAGGTTGAAAATGCAGCAAGGTAAATAAGTAATGAGCAATGGATGGTACTTGGAGTTGCAGACCCACTGCCAATCCCTTTTGTAAAAGTCAAATGAATAAGGAGCCTTGCATACTTAGGACTCCCTCACCCAACAGCTTCCTGAGCACATCAGAAAGATCTTAGTGCCACTGTAACATTTATAACCTGCAGGATGTGTGTCCTACGGGTCTGCCCTGATGGACCAGTATACCCAAACATACATTAAAAGGAACAGTGGGAAGAAACGATACATATTAATCATTATTGGTGAAAGCTTGCTCTCAGGATATCCTTAATCTGTGTTTCTTGGGTTTCCAGCTTTCACTGATCACCTTCATGGTTACTGCCAAATCCCCGTATCACTTTCCCATCTAGATGCCTCATACACTGTTGTCCACTTTCTCTTTTTCTTTAAATTGATGAGCTTTCTTAAACTGAAAAATCTTCGAACTGAAAACTTGGTATATCTTCTGCAAATGTGAAACCAATTTTCCCTCATAAGAAGAAAAGCATAAAAGTAGATGCAATGAGGACAAAATGGTGTCACTAATCATTTGGTAGATACTCTTGCCTGCCACATGCTCTGAGCTTGAGGCCTTTTCTGCTTTATTAAAAAAGAGATGATTTTTAGAAAGATATTAAGGCAAATTAGCACCAAAAAAACTGTGATGGTTTTCTTGAAAGAAATCAGTAGAAGTGTTAACAAAGTTGAAAAGGGAGTGACTTTTTCATTATTTAAATATAATGTTATTTAAGGGTATCCCAGGGTACCTTGCCACTGCTAGAATAATGAAGTTCACCCATCTTGTCCCTCCTACACATCAAATCAAGTTTGTGCATAGACCTCAACTGAATCAAGCAGGGCCTTTTCCGTGTGTAATCCTCCTTTGCTGGGGTAATCGTTTTTGTCCGACATGCTTTTTCTTTTTTTTTTTTTAAATGTAGAAATTTATTTTTATTTATTTTCCTTTATTTTCATTCTTCCTCCTATTTTTTCCATATACATCTATTTTGATTTATTTAACTTTAATTCTTTTTTTCAGGTTTTTTTTTACTCTTTTATTATTTTAAATTTTATTTTAAATCTCCATTTTTATATGTGATTGCAGTTAATGCAAATGTATGACATTTATACCAATTACTTTTGCTGTAGCAATCAACCAGTTGCTAGTACTAAATGTTTTTCTTTCTTTTTTTTATTATGTCATTTTAATCACCATACATTACACCCATTAGTTTTTGATGTAGTGTTCCATGATTCATTGTTTGCGTATAACACCCAGTACTCCATTCAGTATGTGCCCTCTTTAATACCCATCACCAGGTTAACCCATCCCCCCACCCCCTTCCCTCTAGAACCCTCAGTTTGTTTCTCAGAGTCCATAGTCTCTCATGGTTCATCTCCCCCTCTGATTTTTCTGTGTGCAAGTCATGTTGATTGCAAACAAATCATTTACTTACCATGTTCATCAAGCAAAATATTGTCAGGTTTCATATCCCTAGGGAAGTAAAAGGAAAAGAGAAAGTTGCTCATAATCAAACAAACAAACCAGAACTAAAGGGTAAAAGTGAAAATACACAAGAGTTCCAAGTAGGGTTGGAACAATGAGCTAGCCTGTCATCATTCACAATCTCATCCAGTTACCATGGTGAATCTCTAACTCGGTTACCATGAAGACCCCCAAATTCTAGATCAGAAAACAGGGGCTTAAAGAGGTTAAGCAACTTAACTCAAGTCACAGAGTTAGTAAAAGGAAGAACTGGGCTTTGAGCTTGAGTCTCTCTCATTCGAAAGCTCACGTTCTTTTTTTTTTTTTAATTAACATATAATGTATTATTTTTTTCAGGGGTACAGGTCTGTGATTCATCAGTCTTACCCAACACCCAGCGCTCACCACAACACATACCTTCCCCAATGTCCATCACCCAGCCACCCCATCCCTCCCACCCCCCTCCACTCCAGCAACCCTCAGTTTGTTTCCTGAGATTAAGAGTCTCTTATGGTTTGTCTCCCTCTCTGGTTTCGTCTTGTTTTATTTTTTCCCCTTCGAAAGCTCACATCCTTAAATTCTTAAGTAGCATATGACCTGTAAACATGTAAGTATAGCTCCTAGGGTCACAGGGGCAATTAAATTGCCATAAGGTAGTAGTACTCGTTATCATTTTTATCTGTGTCACTGGACTGAACTTCAAGACTCTACAAAACAAGGGAAAAATGATACATAATATGGTTATATTTTAAACTTGAAGAAATTAGAATCTTTTTAAGGATGAAGCTCGAATTCCTCTAGTTAATAAATATTATTGCTGGGGTAGTTAAAGGAGTGGGGCTCGTCTTGCAGACACTAGTGAGATCCTTAAATCCATAGGAGAGAACAAAACTCACCTTCTTCCGGTGAAGGGGGTAGTTTGATGTTAAATACTTAGAGGAGTGGCCTGCAGCATTTTCAGAGTCCTCATGACACGAGTATTAGCGTGAGCAGCTCTCCTCAAGCAGAGAACAGCATTGTCGTTTTTAAGGGCCCTTGCTCTGGCGTTCCCAGGGTTTTACTGCCCTTCCCTAATGCACCATTGAAGTCCTTCAGCCTAAATTCACAAAAGCCATTAAAGATAAAATTCTGCAATAGGTTTTGGGGACGCATTTTCAGCCTAGTCAAGTGGCTTTTATGTCACCAGAATAAGGTGACCTTAGTCTTTGACAGACCAAGCATGTCAGGATCCCCTTTTCTTGAAAATATTAACGAATAACAAGCCCCTTACCTACAAGCAGCACGAAGTATATGCCACACCAACGTGCAGGTGCATGGACAGTCTCATGAACTTTGCATATTTTCTTATTTTGCTTGTGAGGTTCCTAACATGAATTCTGGCTTCATAAGTGAACATCTGTATGTGTGGCACATTTTTCTCTGGTGCAGGGTACAACTGACTAAAAGAGAGTGTCGGGGGGTTTCAAACTGCCTGTTTCTATGGCTGAACTCTCTCTCCGTAGGGCAAACTCCTCCCCAAATCCTTTGGTGGATTCCATTGTTTCCAGAATTAGGCAGTCCAAACTCACTCATATGAAATAAAGTCCCTTTCATCATCTGGCTCCTGTGCTCCAGCCACACACAAACACCTGGGGTCCCCCACATGCTCCCTGCATCCCCCACCTTCTGCTTTTGCTTTGCCTGAATCAGAGCTCTCTCACCACGGGCTCAGAAAAAGCAAATTCATCCCTCGACTCAAAGCTCCAATGCCACTTCCTGCAGGAAGCCTTCTCTGAATTTCCAGTTCTTTTTTTTTTTTTTTTAAAGATTTTATTTATTTATTTGAGACAGAGAGAATGAGAGACAGCACGAGAGGGAGGAGGGTCAGAGGGAGAAGCAGACTCCCTGCTGAGCAGGGAGCCCGATGCGGGACTTGATCCCGGGACTCCAGGATCATGACCTGAGCCGAAGGCAGTCGCTTAACCAACTGAGCCACCCAGGCGCCCTGAATTTCCAGTTCTGAGTCATTTCCCCCTCCTCTGTGCTCTGCGTGGTATACTTCTTCCAGCAGAACATTTATCATGCTTGTCTCTATGTTTTCCCAACTGGATCGTAAACTCCTGATGTTTCTAGGTTAATGTCATATTCCATTACATAGGTGCACAGTGCTTGGTAGGCAGTAAATGAATGACTAAATGATACCAGGAGAATTTCTAGTGCATTCAAGAAGGCTAATCCTAATGGGATATACCAGAGCAGTAATGATGTGCCATCAAATACTGTGCAATCCAAAGCTTGATGGAAACCGGGTATTAGGCTCTTGCTCCTTCTTCCAGACCGGCCCCAGTGAGCATCAGCAAAAAGGAGGCCCCATGGAGCTCTGCCGGGAGGGAAGACACTTGGGTATGGCAAGATTAGTATAATGATTTCTTTGCCTGAATTTATGAGGGCTTGGTGAGAAAAATGACTTGCTGTGGGTTTGACACGTCGCGAACTTTCTATGAAATCCTAGAACATCATTTTTCTTAAGTATCGAAGCCACATCTCGTTATATCCACTCCCTTTCCCAGAAACTACCTTGAAGCTTAAAGAATAATACAGAGATCAGAGAGGTAATAGATTAGCTCATGTGATACTTCTTACTTCAGTCTTAGATTCATTCATTCATCGAATACTTGCTACTTTGATAAGCCACTGTGCTAGAATATAGGAAATATAAATGAGATCTAGTTCTTTCTGGGATGGAGAGGGTAAGAAAATTCATAAGGAACTATGCCAAAAGGTTTACGGTGGTAAAGGGGCATGCTTACTACTAAATTCGGAGAAGGAATAAGAGGAAAATATAAGACAAATATTTAAAAAGTGGACTTTAACATAAAAATAAAGTGTATCAACACAAATTCTGAGTACATAGCTTCCCCAAAATGTGATGAGGTAACTTCTAAGTCACTATGGGGTAAACTACAGTGTGCTAACGTTGTTTATTCACATACCAGAAGAATGAAAATAAACCCTGTGTACTATATTAAAATTCGTGATAGAACAAGTTGATATTTTCTAGTTTCGAAATTTAGCAGCACTTCCTTATCTCTTTAGCCTGGTCAAATAATACTTAGTATGAGAGAACTTATTCTAAGCCGTTTCTTTCATTTACGGTGACCTATACTATGGTTTAACTCCGTGGTTACATTCAGAATCACCTGGCAGGGCTGTAAACAACCTGGGTTCTCTGACCTAGTTCAGTCCTGAGGCAGTTGGACTCTCTGTGGCCGGGCCTAGGTGTCTGTCCAAAAACAAGCAGAGACCTCTAGGACCTTCTGATGTATAGTCATCTTCAGAAATACCATCCAGGCATTGTCCACAGCCAAAGATGTCAATCCGATTTTAAACTATGAACCTCTTAGAAGCTTATCTATGAACGAAAAGGCACTGGAAAAGCGCAACACTTAGCATTTTTGACCAAATTCTTTGGTTAAGATATACATGGAGGACTCTTACAACTTCCATATCATCAGCAGGTCATCAATGAGTTCCTTCTCTCTCTTGTTATTCATCATTCCTGATGAGGACAATGTCTTTGTGGATGTTTCATTGAATCCCTTAGCACTCACTTCCCCAAATTACCTCCAGTTATCTTTCCGTCTGTGGACCCCAGTTGTTTCCTTACTCCTATGTCCTAACTGTCCCTTTGCTGTTACAATAGCCCGCCCGCTGACCAACCTCACCTTCTATCCAATCCACTTCCCAAGCTGGCACATGCAGCACCCTGAGGCCACCAAATATTGATTCTGTCACTTCGCATTCATACATCACAACTCTCACTCATTTCCTCAGTTCCCTTCCCCAGCCGTTGTTAACATTCCTTTACAAATCTTTAATTCTCTTACCCCCTTCAATTGTTCTCACCTATTAAAACCCCAGTATTGGTTAAACCCAACAACCCCATTCCTCTCACCTACACCCAAGCTCCTGAATTTTCCTAGAAACAGTCATAGTAATATTGACTTCTCATTCAAACTCATGGCCCCACATCTCAAGCCAGCACCCGTGTGCCAAGCCATAGCGAGATGCCTTCTCCAAGAGGAGCACTGCACACTTTCCCACGGCCTTCAGGTTTCTTCCACGTTCCCTCCCACTTTCTCTCAGTTGATGACTGAACCTCCTTACTTCACGAAGACAAGAGAACCATCTACCACTAAGTCTACCAACCTCCCTGTTTCTATATCCATACTCATGGCCTTGCCTCCAGTTATACTAGATGAAAAGCCCCTGCACCTACCCCAGTCAGCTCTTCTCCAGGGGCTCTGGACCTCATCTGCTCTCATCTTCTCATGGATTTCTCTCAGCTAGGTGTTCCTTCCTTCTCCTACACCTTCTCTTTCTGTCTCTCTTGTATGAAGTACGTTATGATCGAGTCTCTTGGAAATACCTTCCTTGATGCCGAGTGACTTCCACTTATCGTCCCATTTTACTATTTTCCTTTGCAATAACAACTCTGGATTGAGTGGTTAATAGGTGAGAAATTAGAAACAGCATCTCCATTCTCCTCCTCAGCTGTTCTAACCAGGCTTCCATTCCCCTCTACTTGCTGAAATTGCCGCTGACAGGTACATTGATGACCTCCAGTTTGCCACATCCATTGGCTGCACTGTTTTTTATCATGCTTAACTTCTCTGGGGGCTGATCATTCCTTCCCTTCTGACATACTTTATTCTTGTGGCTTGCAAAAAACCCCTTTCTCCTTCTTTTCGCCTGCCACAGAGATTCCTCCTCAGTCTTGTCTGCTGGTATCTTCTTGTTTCAACCTCTAAATGCTGCGATTCCCCAGAGCTCAGTCGTATATACAACTACTCTCTACTTAAGTTACTTCATTTAGTACTGTGATTTTAAATATTATATATATTTTATATTTATATTTTATTATATTTTATAAGTTGCAGTTCTAGGGACACACATTCTGTAGAAATTCTTAATTCCGTCTTGATTTGCTGAAACAGAAAAGGCTGAATCAGCTGATGCCCTACTGTGGCAACTATAAATAGCACTGTAGAAATACAATGCTCCCTGTGGCAGGGTCCAAGGCGGAACTGATATATCTGCTCTTCTCACTTGAATGACTTTACAAGTCATTAGCAGAACTTAATAGGCTAATTACATCCCTTCACTGTACCTACCCTGGAATCAAGTTGTTCACCCTGCAATCCGATATGGGGTATTGTGAGAACAGGGAACAAGAAAATCAGTGTATCCAAACCACAATCAAGCCCTTCAGTGTCTGTGGCTTTCTGACAGGTCTACAGTTTGGGTTGAATTCTTTGTTACATAATGTACTCTTAAACTGGGTCCTCTCCATGTTCTTGAGAGGGAAAAAATATACATACGATTCTATAATATATTATTTAAGATGTCACACAAAGCTATTGGTCACATAAACAGATGTAAAGAAAAACAAGTGAGGTGGGGATGGCAGGGCGTAAGGGGTAATTGTAAGAAGAAATGCATGGTGTGGAACAGGGGGCGGTAGTGAAGAGTGCCAGAGTTACATTATGGACCACGTACAGCCTCCATCTCTTTTTTACTAACTGGCTGATTCTGTTTTTTTTTTTTTAAATTTAAATTTCATTTTTTAAAATTGAGAGATAATTGACATACAACATTGTATTAGTTTCAGGTATAGAACATAGTGAAATGATCACTACAATAAGTCTAGTTAGTATCCATCACCAAACATAGCTACGGTGGGTTTTTTTGTCTTTTGTGTTTTACTTTGGTGAGAATTTTTAAGATTTACTCTTTTAGCAGCTTTCTGCCTGCTTATTTTTGTTGTTGTTGTTCAACTCCAGCATTTCCCACAGTTTGTTCAGGGGGATATGAGTTACAAATATATTCTGTAAAAATATAATGTATAATACATATTCCATATATAGTATTTATAAGTACTATTTATAAATGCTATATATAAATACTAGTATTTATAAAACATTATATAAACATATACTGTTTGCATATTCATTTTGGGTGTAATGGCTTTTCGTGGATAGCACTGCTTTTCATTTGTCATCCCACTACACAGGTCCAATGCCATTATATATTAATTGGGTGATGAGGGCAGTGATTTTACCATCCTCCCATGATGAAAATGTTACGCAGTATCCCTTTTTGAATTTGTGTTTCTTTTCCCCAAGTATCACTGAAGACACCAGCACACTCCCCATGCCTTTCTTCTCTCAGATGTCTTCTCCCATGGCTTCTGCATTTCCCCTCCATTGGCCGTAATAATTTAGCTTGTATGTCCCCTCAGCAAAACACAAGCTAGAGCATTAGACCCCCATCTCAGCATCTCGCTCTCCTCTGATCCCCACAACCCAAGCAACTTTGAACAGATTCACCCAACCAAGCTAGGTTTCTTTGGTAAAGGGGAAGGGTGGTAGGAACCAGATGTTAATGACCCTTTGGTGAAAAAAGAGGACAATTCTTCAGTAGAGAGCACTTGAGGGAGTTACAAATAAGCTCTTAAGTCAGGATCTGAGAAAGGACTTCTTAATAGACACTTCCAAAGTTGGCGTGAACTATCACAAAATCTTAAAATGTGACGTGGATGTTGTCACTGAGGCTGGATAAGCATTTGACAGCAATCCAGCGAGTGGTGGGTAGTGCAGCAGGGGAATACTCACCTGCTCAGCTGACCTTTCAGAACGCTTTGAGTCCTGACCCTCTGTGAGCCACCCAAGGCTTCTCACAGAGGCTCCCTAAAAGTCACCTCCCTTCACTGATTTATCATTTAGATGCCAAAGGAAAACAGTACTATTCACATTTGCCTAAATAAATAGATAAATAATAAATAAATAAAATAAATTTAACAAAAAGGAGACTTAAGGGCACTGACTTGCCTGCAGTCTCATAGCTCATAAATGGCAGAGATGGAATTTAAATGTCATGGTCTTTCCACTATTGCTCACTTGGTTATTTTTGGCAAGTAGGTTCCAAGCATGGGGCCAATTCTTTAGTTAGTAGTGTCTGCCATGTTGAAAAGGAGGGCCTTCACGTCCAAGAGAAAAGAGTGCCAAGATCGATCAGCAATTCCTGATATAGGCACAGGAAGAGGGGTCTGAGGAGAGTTGATAAAAAAAAAAAAAACCAAAATGGCCCAACTGCTGTACTATCCCTGAATAACAGAATGGTTTCAGCAGCTTCCATTTATTGTCCATGCTACAGCAGCTACTTGACAGACAACGTATCTTTCATTGCTCACAACAGCTCCCTAACTTAGGTATTTCACCCATTTTTGCAGGTAAAGAAAGAGGAGCTCAGAGAGTTTAAATTACTTGTCCAAGATTACATGATAAGCAACTGCTCGAGCTGGGGTATGACCAGAGATTGTGAGGTGAGATTTTAGTTTATATCTCAATTGTTTATATTTTAGTTCTCCTAAGGAGAAAGAAGAATGTCCTCACATACCTGGGGGTCTGGGATGTGGCTCACATTAGGCTGCAGCAAGTTTAATTTTTTTTTATAGTTGAAAATCATGTATATTTTCCACCCTGCTCTATAATACAGCCATGTCTCTTTTAATGTAAAAGTAAAGTTCCACGTGTCTTACCGTGGAGTAAATCTGTTGTTCTGGGAAGGTGAAATCATGCTTATCCTGATGATACAGACCCAACAGTACAGATACTCCCACTGAGAAGCATGGTTATATACCACCATCCCACTCACTTGAGATTTTCAGCCAACTTGTAATCTTCGGAGGCGGAATGTTTAATGACAAGGCTTCCTGCCTTGCTCTTTAGCATTAGTCAGTGCTCATTCACTGCCATTATTTCCTTTAATTTGGATTCACACAGCTAGAAACCTAGGTCACATTTACCTGTTCTGTAACCAGGGAAGCAAAGACACAGCATTAGGGACCTGAGGTAAATCCCCTAGCCACGGAGACTGGCCTGAACTCGGATCTCCTGGATCTTTCCCTCAATCCGAAGAGATTTAAGGATAGAAATGTACTAGTTAGAGGAAGGTAAAGAGTCTACAAAGTAAGAGAGACTAGAAGGTGTTCATCTATTGGTCATAACAGATTAACTGTCATGAGAGGGTTTTTGTTTGTTTTTTTATAATCAAATAGAGGACAGGAGTATTCAATTTGAGGTAAAAAGCAATTTGTTCCATTTCAGCTCCAGAACTGAAATATCCTCTCTTGCCAGGGTCACACACGACCTGGCTGGAATTCAGTCCCAGGTCATCCGGTGCCAGCCTCTCTTTTCTACGCGGCCATACTGCCTACCTATAGGAGATCATGAAATTCGTCCAGCCTTCTTAGAAATAGAACCCCAGTTTGGCAGCAGCATACCCAGTCCCAGGGTGAGGGATGATTGGCATACATCGGTCATGAGACTCTGGTTTCCCTTATCACAGCCTTCTTTACCGTGGGGATGAGCCAGAACAGCCAACGAGACCTAAGGGGGATTCTACTGTAAGGGCCTTCAGAAAAACTTTTGCTTCCCTAGTAAAAGATTAGAAATACCCTTCTGAGACTGAGATCCCTGATTCTGTATCTCGAGGACAATAACAGTTTCTATAGAGTTGCTGTGAGGGTTTAGTGATATGAGTCCAGTAGTCTGCACACAGTGGTTGTTCAATTGTCAGAAAACATTGATCAAATGATTAGGAAGTGTCCAGTGGTAGGAAGGGCTAGATGGTGAGAAACTGATGTTAAACTGAGAGTATTAAAGGAGGAATAGTTGTTTTCAACTGTAATTGAACCACTGTGATGTACTAATGATGGTAGATTTCACTTAACGCAACGTGTGAGAAACCAGGATAAGCCTTTAAGTGCTGTATTCTATATTATCCTCAAACAGCCTTATCAAGTCGGTGCAATGATTCTTCCCATTTTATAGATGGGGCCCCCAGAGGCCCAGATAGCTGATGGAGCTATCCTGTTGTCACCCATTATTATGAGAAGTCAGGACTCCACTTCTATCACCAGAAGTGATATTCAAAATACTTCACAAGGAACAAACACTAATCAGAACAGGGTACTGACCAGTAACAATCCTGGAGGCCACTGATAAATGACCAGTACGGCACTACCTATGGGGGACGCCTAAGCAGAAGCCGTGTCTGATGTAAGGCTCCCACGGGCAGCAGCAGAACCAACCATGAGGGTGCCTGTGAGTCAACAGGAGGAAGAACTTTCTGAGAATCAGGTGTGTCTGAACATGAAATGGATGACTTTATGTGGCAGCCAATGTCCCATCTCTGACCCATTGAAAGGCTAGGAAGACAGTTTCTTTTTGGAGAGTTGTGGAAGGAATTCTGTCTTTGGATGGAGGTTGGACTTGATTTCTAAGCTAACCTTCACCTCTAATATCCTACGGCTTCGTAATAGCCTTAGTTGCTTGACATCGCTCTGGAAAATAGCAATATGGCTTTCCTTCATTAGCCATCCCTGTTTTCCCAAGCATGTAACAGGAAATTGCCATATTTTTGCAGCTGTATTACCTATGACATTATTAAATCCATTTTACAAATTAGAAAAATAAATCTTGGAAAAAGCATACTAATCCATTACCTGCAGAGTGAGCCCCTTAGACCCTTCGTCTGCAGGCTTGGTCTTACCCTGACATCTGGATTAGCTAGTGTACGCCATTCTCTATCATCTCCAGCCTTATTTTCATACCACCCACTGTATATGCTCTATTCTTATGTCCAAAGTGATAACAAATTCAAATATGTCCCCTTTTTTGGACTGGCTTTGTATTTTCACTCAAGTACAAATGGGAAATAAATATTTGCTTGAACATGGTGAGCTGATCTGGCCTCGGATCCCCTCTCTTACAGCTGCTTGAACTACTCTCCCCCTTTCTCACGTGTTCTGACTGCAAAGACCACTGTTCTGCTCCAGGACAGAACAGACTTCCACCTGAGGTCTGCTTGTCCGGCAAGTCTGACTTCAGATGTCGCCTATCAACTGGAGCTTCTCTGAGCCCCATGCTAATGCATCAGGTAGCCTCCCCCTCCAGATGAGATCCCTGCTTATTGCCCATGAAGCACTGAGGGCAATCTGTAGTGAACATGGTTATTTACACATCTGATTCCTTGTTCATTGTCTATCTCTTCAATTAAACCATGAGCTCTATGAGGACAACAAAATATGTTTTTATTCTTCAAAGCTCTATTCAAGAACCATGTGCCCGCTACTGGGTATTTACCCCAAAGATACAAATGTAGGGATCCAAAGGGGTACGTGCACCCTGATGTTTATAGCAGCAATGTCTACAATAGCCAAACTGTGGAAAGAGCCAAGATGTCCATCGACAGATGAATGGGTAAAGAAGATGTGGTATATATATACAATGGAATATTATGCAGCCATCAAAAGGAATTAGATCTTGCCATTTGCAATGACGTGGATGGAACTGGAGGGTGTTATGCTGAGCGAAATAAGTCAAACAGAGAAAGACATGTATCATATGACCTCACTGATATGAGGAATTCTTAATCTCAGGAAACAAACTGAGGGTTGCTGGAGTGGGGGGTGGGGTGGGAGGGATGGGGTGGCTGGGTAATAGACATTGGGGAGGGTATGTGCTATGGTGAGCGCTGTGAATTATGCAAGACTGTGGAATCACAGATCTGTACCTCTGAAAAAAATAATGCAATATATGTTAAAAAAAAAAAGAAGATAGTAGGAGGGGAAGAGTGAAGGGGGGGAAATCGGAGGGGGAGACGAACCATGAGAGACGATGGACTCTGAAAAACAAACTGAGGGTTCTGGGGAGGGGGGAGGATGGGTTAGCCTGGTGATGGGTATTAAAGAGGGCACGTTCTGCATGGAGCACTGGGTGTTATACGCAAACAATGAATCATGGAACACTACATCAAAAACTAATGATGTAATGTATGGTGATTAACATAACAATAAAAAAGTAAAAAAAAACTATGTGCCCAGCACACAAACAAGTGACTAAACCTGAAAGAATGAAGCTTAAGCTTTGTACTGAAATGTGTATAGGCAAAGTAAAATTTAATTTGGACCAAGTTGCAGGCTGCATATTAATGAAACTCGGAACCTTACAGAAATTACTAGAAGCACAGTGCAGGCTAGTTAAATGTTAACCTGTAAACGAGCCGTTCTCTCCCTTTTTCACATGGGCTTTCATAAATGGGTGGTCTTGGCTGAGAAGCCCAGTCACAAAGCTCCTTTCGAAACTGCCTGATGGCTAACACAAAGAAGGCAGATTCTCCTGTGTTCGCAATGTGTTATTCATGCTCATTCATTATTTGGTAGCTTGGGAGCAGGTGCTGGGTAGAACGTATCAACCTAATACCCTCATTACTGCACTGCCGTTTTGTTTTTGAGGCTCAAGTGGCCCTTCTGCTGTGGGAGTTAGAAAAAAAGAACATTTGCAAGGCTTATGATCTACTGAAGAGAAGACTGACCAAAACAAAAAGAAAGGGCATTTTCTTAACTGCTCCACAGAAAATGGTGGCCTGAAACCAAATTCTTGATCCCACTGCAACAATAAATATTATCAGTGTACTGAAAAGAAGAAAGCCAACATCAGGTGGAATGTACACAGTACAAGTAATCAGTTAATCTATCATTTTTTTGGACCTATAGTTTTCTCATACTGGACATGCTGCTTTGGTATATTGAAAAAGATTGAACTTCCCTTATAGATGCTTAAAAGCAAAACAAAACAACTTGGACCAGAGAAATGTTATAAAAAAGCCACAGATATTTGAAGTATCTTGCCAAATGTGAAACACAAAAGATAGTCTCTGGACAACATAAAACAGTTTACCATATACTAAAGCCAATGGATTTGATTTATTGAATATTCTCTTGGGTTACCCTAATTTTACAGGCAATTTTAACAAGTGTTTTTTTTAAGATTTTATTTATTTATTTGGCAGAGAGAGAGACAGCGAGAGAGGGAACACAAGCAGGGGGAGAGGGAGAGGGAGAAGCAGGCTTCCCGCGGAGCAGGGAGCCCGATGCGGGGCTCGATCCCAGGACCCTGGAGCATGACCTGAGCCTAAGGCAGATGCTTAACGACTGAGCTACCCAGGCGCCCCTTTAACACGTTTTTTTAAAAATTCTGGTCTCCCATCCCATAATATATTCGAAGCAGCCTATCAAGAGTGAGGACAGAAGCTGTTCTGAGTAGCACCTGCTACATGGGAAGAGTGAAGTCTTAGCAGCTAAGCAAACTGTACAAACATATTGGATTAGTTTGCTAGGGCTCCTGTAACAGAGTACTACCAACTGAGGGGCTTAGAAAACCCCAGAAACATGTTATCTCCCAGTTCTGCAAAGTACAAGTCCAAAGTCAAGATTTTAGCGGGGCCATGCTCCCTCTGAAACCTCTATGTGAGAGCCCTTCCTTGCTTCTCCCTAGCTTCTGTTGGTTTGTTGGCAATCTTGGGCCTTCCGTGAGTTGCAGACGCACCACTCCAGTCCTCCATTTTGACATGGCATTCTCCCTGTGTCCTTCACATCATCCTCCCTCTGTGCCCAAATATCCTCTTTTGATAAGAACACCAGTTACACTGGAGTAGGGCCACTGTAATGAGCCAGTTTTACTTGATTACCTCTGTGTACTGAACCAGTGCATAACTGGTTAGGAAATATACCTGTTTCCTAATAAGGTCACATTCTGAGATACTTGGATTTAGGATTTCAACATATCTTTTTGGGAGAGATGCAATTTAGCCCAGAGCCCATACCAACTAGAAATACTTATCTTGTTGGTGTTGGGTAAACAACAGTAAACAGCTCATCTGATCTTGAGGGTGCCTATTATTTTTGTATAAGTAAAAATAAGGGAGCCTGTATTAAGAGCAGATATATGATATTTTTGACTGAGATAATTCTAGCTTTGAATCTGGCCTTAGTATACTATGATATTAGGCAAATTCTTCAACCCTGTCACGGTACCATGGGCTATCAAATTAGGCCACACATACAAAATGCTTGTTATCATGGTGGCCACTGGTATATGAACAATAAATGACAGCTCTTCTTAAGTCATTAAGAAGATGATCTATGTACTTAATAGTATAAATTAAATGGTTAAAAAATGTTGGTGAACAGAAAGGAGTAGGCACCTTCAGGAATTAGAAAAACATCTCTCCAGATGACTCAACTCCCACAGGCTTCAGAAAGCTGGGGGTGTCACTGAGTTGGCAAGTTCATTCATGTGTCACTCAATAATCACTGACTAAAATGATTAGCTGCAGAAAGATCTCATTTTCCCCTATGCATTATCATCTCAGGAAAATGAAGTGTGACTTTCAAGATAGTATGGTGTGTGTGAGTCAGACAAAAAGGTGAAATGTCAGCCAGGAAAGCTCTGCCTGTAAGAAACTAAAGGCCTTGGTTGAAGCAAATACTTTTGGTTCACAACTCAACAGCAAACAAGACCTTAACTGGTCACTGTGCTAACAGCTGTTTATCACTTCTCACCGTCACGTGGTCTTTAGATAGTACTTTTTTTCTTTTAAGATTTTATTTGTCAGAGAGAGGGAGCACAAGTAGGGGAAGTGGCAGAGGGAGAAGCAGGCTCCCCAGTGAGCAGGGAGCCTGACACAGCTCCATCCCAGGACCCCAAGATCATGACCTGAGCCGAAGGTAGACGCTCAACCAACTGAGCCACCCAGACGTCCCATAGATAGTACATTTCAGTCACACAACCTTCTTGGGGAGAAATGGTTATGTGGTAAAGAGCAAAGAAACAATGAAATCATACTTTGAAGAGCATCCTACCAGAGCTAAGAGGAAATCATCCTAGACTCTCAGGTGTGAAAGAACCATTCTGGATCATTTTGTCAAACCTCCTTGACAGGGAAGTTTGCGGCTATGTTTAAGGTCATAGAGGAAATCAGAATCTGTTGTAGTACAACTTCTCAGACGAATTATAGTGGACAGACTTAGGGTGACTCCCATGATCCCCACTTCCTGGTGTTCTTGTCTTGTATCATCCTCAGCCCCAAATGTGGCCTGATTATATGGCTTGATTCTAACCAATATTATGTAACAAAGTTGATGAGATGTCACTCCTGTGATTGTGTTCTATTATGTAATGGTTATTCAGTGATATATACTCTGCCTTTCTAGCACACTCGCTCTAGATTCTTGCTCTCCTCACTGAATTTGAGAAAACAAGCTAACACGAGTCATACAGCCACAAGGAAATTAATTCTGCCAACATCCTGACTGAAGTTGGAAGTTGACTCTTACCCAGGCCAGCCTGCAGGAGAGAACCCAGTTCTGGCCAACACCTTGAATGCAGCCTTGCAGAGAACCCAGTTAAGATGTGCCTAGATTCCTAACCTGAACTATGAGATAATCAACATGGGTTATTTTAAGTCACTTTGTGGTCATTTCTTACATAGCATAAAAAACTAATATACCACGGAGGAAAAGGCAGCACAGGGCCCCACATGCTGTGGGCACACAACAGGAATGTTTGGAATAAATTTAAAAAGTTGCTGAAGACAACATCACCCATGGTACCCTTTACCTGCTACGTTCACCCAAGGATCACAAGTCTGTACTGTCCTTGTTCATTTGTTCAGTCATTGATTTACAGCAACCACTCTGGATTAGATTATGTGCTGGGATTAAGAACATGAGTGAGGTGCTCCACCCGTAAGGGCTTAAATTTAGGAGGGAGCAACAACACTTGATAAAGAATCTTGTGATCCAGGGGTTCCAAATTAGAAGCATGAATATAACCATCGTGAAGATGCAAATGAGTGTGTGTGTGTGTTTGCGCGTGTGTGGTGGGATACACACATAACCACCAATTTTATTTATACTACATGCCACAGGATTAAAACACCTTTCTGACATGGATGTTGAAATGTTTCCTTGGCTCCCTTTCATGCTGTGATATCATTAACTCTGGATGACAGGGCAGTCGTCTGTCCTTTCCCCACTGGAGATCAGCATGGAGAACATTGTCTCGCAACAAGGTGCTCAAGAGCCAGTTGTTGAATGAATATTTATAGCAGAGGCATTGTCCCTAAGATTTTTCTTCACCATTGAAATTCTGATTTCTAGAAGAAGGATAGCAAGTAGCTACTTCAGTCCAAGAGCAAATGTGGGAAAAATAGTTCCTATGTGTCTCTTTCTGGAGGGTCTGAGATGAACCTGAGTGTCAGTTATTGGTTCCTGTGGCGATAGCCAAGAAGACAAAGGTGATGAATAAAAATACCATCCTGTCTATTTTGGGAAATCATACATTTTCTTTTTTTCCTCCTTCAGTACATCTGGAATCAGCTGGAGATGAAATGTTTGCAACTCTCTGTTGTACTGCAGTTATTTCTACAAATTGCCTCCTTAGAGTTTCATCTCATTCCTATAGGATTTGGAAAGCAGGGAATATATATATGTAACTTGAGGAGAGCGGGGTAATTCTAACAAAGAGGAAAAGAAACGATCAAACGTTCCTTCACAAATAGCATTTTGATCCAGGGTAACTTACTCTTTCACTCTTCCAATTCGCCTCATTAGCGTGGATTTGTAATTGAGGTTTCTTTAACATCTGACCAGTTGTTAGGTACTTGTAGCCATGAAGACTTTCTATCACATTAGTCACTGGAGAGACTGTGGCAATCAACAAATCAAATAGTACTATCCCCACAGGAAGGATTCTAACGGGTTTCATTTTCCTTGTTTTCTTCATAAAAGCAAATAATCACTGTATCTACATTTTAAAATCTTTACTCCCTGATTAAATGTAAGTTTCTAGAACTAGAGACTGGCCATCACTTGGAAACTACGCTGATTTTCAAGCTGTCCTCATAGAAAAATGTTTGACGTCTTGCTAAGAAAAGTGTCCAATTACACAATTTAAAATTAATGCTTAGTGTGCAATCCTGTGTCTTTCACAACAACTGTAGAAAAGGAAGTTTCTAAAGTTGAGGACAAGCAGCTAAATATTCTACACATTTAGGAAACTACCAAAAATTAAAGTCAGTGGGTTAAAATAAAAAGGTACACAAAATAAAACAACTCCCCCTTTATGTCTTGTTTGGAATTTATGAAAGAAACAGCATTTATGGTATTTAAAAAAATAACTAAAGTAGACACTGCTGACAGGAAGGTCAACATGAAGAAAAAATTAAAAACAGACCGTTCTATGTAACACAGGGAGATAAATGAGTGCTTTCAGAGTACGCTTCCTCTGACATAGACTGGACTCTTCTTTCTGCTCTCATTGTGAAAACCCTTTATAAATCCTCCGAGCTCTCAAGAAACTTTGTTTTGTCACCCCAAACCGTCATCTTGCCTGAACTACTTCAGGCTTTCTCACACAATTTAGCGTCTAGTTGTACGCCGCTCTCTCGTCAGTTGGTTCCATATGTACCATCTTCACCTGGGCCCCCAGACTGAGTACCTGCAGGCAGTGGCCATGCCTCACCTTGTCCCAAACCCCCCACCCCCCCAAGCCACAACCATGCTGACCACCACGAGTGGGGGAATGGTGAAGACATCTGCATTTTCTTCAGTGATGCCTCACCTACTTGTTAGCCATGCGACCTTGGGCGAGTTACTTGATCTTTCTAAACCAGTTTCCTGGGCTGTAAAATGGGGACAGTAACACCCTCAGCCTCCTGGTTGTGAGCAGATGAAATGAAATAAATCACAAGTGCTCGGGAGAGCACCTGCGCCCCGGGAAGCCCTCAGTAAATGGCAGCCCACTGTTGCCACTGCCCCGCATTTGCTGACTGATGGGGATGATTTTGAATCTGCTACCGTGTCCAGAGACAAAATGTTGTTTTGAGTCTGAAATTAGGAAGTCACATATTTTATATATGCAGATGGTCTTTCCTTGTCTTAGGAAGCGACTGAATTTCATAGATTCTGTTTTCTTCATTCACACTACAAAAACTCAGAACTCAGGATGTGTCTTATAATCCAATTTTCTGAGTAGCTGAAAGATGTCTTGTTACCCTACATTCCATCAAATCTAGCATGAATTTTGTGGATTTTTTTGAAGAAAGATTTTTTTTTTTTTTGAGAGAGAGAGAGGGGGTGAGAGAATCTTAAACAGCCTACATGTTAAGTGTGGATGTGGGGCTGATCTCATGACGTGAGATCATGACCTGAGCTGAAACCAAGAGTCGGGCGCTACCTGATGAAACCACCCAGGTGCCCCTGAAGAAAGATTTTAAAAAGAGAATTAGAGTACTCGAAAGCCTGTTCTTCTTCCCTGTTGCTCTTCACACTTTTAACTCTGCCCCGTGAGCCGGAGCCTTGGAGTGCCATCATTATTATCCTTTTAACACCTCAGATAAAGGAACACAGCTTACTTTACTGTGTCTCTGTATTTTAAGCCACTTGACACCTTCTCAATTTGATATTTGGTACTCTGGAGGCAGAAAGCCATGATTATCCAGGCAATCTCCCAATTAACATGTTTATTTGGTCACTACTGTCTTGAAAAGCCTTAATGATGTTGATACATGTCCTGATTTTTTCCAGAACACTTATGGGTTTGCTCGTTGCCCAAGCATAATTATTAATAGCAACTCCTTTCATTTTCAGGGGTAGTCTGGTTTGGATGATAAATTATATGGTTACTCTACGTGAAGACCAAGGTAGGTGTGAAATTCTTGGCTTTAATGTCTTGTATTTTAATTTTGTCTTTGTTATTTGTAAATCTGGCCTTTAATCAATCATTTGTATGGTTGAGGTAGTGTTCATTCCCTCATATTTTTACTACATGCTGGTTATACAGTGAAAAGCAAAACGCACGAGCCCTAACTCATGAGGTTTACACTGTAGGAGAGCAGCAGATATTAAGTAGTTGCTCGTAAACATGTCACAGCTCCTCAGGAGAGGTACAAAGTGCTACAGTTGCCTATCAAATGTAACACGTGTGGGGTGCCTGAGTGGCTCAGTCGGCTAAGCGTCTGCCTTTAGCTCAGGTCCTGGGATCGAGCCCCACGTCGGGCTCCCTGCTCCGCGGGGAGTCTGCTTCTCCCTCTCCCTCTGCCCACCCCGGCTTTTGCTCTCTCTGTCTCAAATAATAAATAAATTCTTTAAAAAATACATATATATGTGTATACATACACATACATACATAACACATGGGAAGTGCAGTGGGGCCTTACAGACAACAGAAATACACCTGCATTATTTTCTGACCCCAAGAAGATGTCCTCTCATTTTAACACCATGCTCAGAATGTCACTGAGTTTGCATTCATTTGCCATGGTGAGGAGTCACTTTAGTACAAAGAGGCTCTTCTGAGAATGGGCATGAAGTAATAATTGTGAGTGTGTAAAGGCCAAGGGGCAAAAAGTTAATCCTTGGTTTCTTATTTAAGTGGCAGAATGATGAGAGCAACAGAGAGCAAGGGAGGAAGGAACGGAGAGCGATGCCTGGTGTTAGCAAGCTCCTTAGGGTACAAATTGTGTTGACTTTTCTGTTTGTTTGTGTTTTTTTCCCCTCCTGAATTCCTTTTGGAACACACTTCTAAGCATAGGGCAGAACAAATGAAGCCCAGAGAAAGAAGGCAGGGGCCCGGATTCAAACAGGGAAAGAAGAAAGTTGAAAGGTACTTGTAGCCATGCGGACTTCTCATAGTACCTGCCTCCTTTCTGAGATCCAGAGTGTCAGCAACCCAACCAGATTGTGGGTTGGCAATCTTGGGTCAGATGAGTGAGCATGAATACCCTGAGGACACCATAGACTGCAAATAGGAAAGTTCCTCCTTAGAAAGAACTGGTGGGGACCAGAAAGTCAGTATGGCAGAAAGACTGCTTGGGAACAGGGTTCCCAGTTACTGATGAAACACCGGGTGTGTTCATTTACTTCCAAGATCCTACATGATTAACTGGTCTGCTTTCTGTTTATCTGTTGCCTGAATAGCACACTTCCAAAACAAATAGGTCCTCCGAAAGACAGGAAATTAAACAATGAGCATATAAGTATACAGGGTCAAGGCCACATACACACACACACACACACACACACACACACACAGATTGTTCCATAGTGCCTGCACAAAGAATCTATAAATTATGATGCTATATCTTCACCCACAGGCTCTGTACTAATCTAGATAAATTTTAGGTAAGCATCAACTTAATGGTTGGCAAATATTTTATTTGGCAAAATTTTTACTACACTGTAAAGATGTAAACATACTTAAAAACCTTGCAAATTCTTCAAAGATTAGAAATAAGACAGTGGCAGACTCACATGTGTTGATTTTTCACTTAATGATGTGTACTTAATGCATATATTTCATGTGTGTAATGAAATGCAAGTTATTATAGTAGACAGAGCTATGACTGGGTTCAGAGAGACCTAGGTTTACTGACTTTACTGAATTGGTTCTAGTACTTTTTGGTGGAGTCTTCAGGGTTTTCTATATATTGTGTCATGTCATCCAGGAATAGTGGAAGTTTTACTTCTTCCTTACCAATTTGGATGCCTTTTATTTCTTTTTGTTGTCTGCTTGGTGTGGCTAGGACTTCCAGTACTATGAAATAGATGGAGCTAGAAAGTATAATGCTAAGTGAAATAAGTCTGTCAGAGAAAGACAAATACCATATGATTGCTCTCATACATGGAATTTAAGACACAAAACAATAAGCAAAGGGAAAAAAACAGAGAGAGAGAGAGACAAACCAAGACATAGACTCTTAACTATACAGAATAAATGGATGGTTACAAGAGGGGAGGTTGGTGGGGGGGGGTGAAATAGGTGAAGGGGATTAAGGAGTGCACTTATATAATGAGCACTGAGTAATGTACAGAATTGTTGAATCACTATGCCGTACACCTGAAACTAATATAAGACTTTTAACTATACTGAAATTAAAATTAGAAACTTAATAAAAAATTCTCATAAATACCCTGGATGATAATTAGTATCTCCAAATGATAGTTTTCTCATATTTAATATGGTCCAACTATACCTGCTCTGATCACTTATCACAGGTTATTATAGAAATTGAGATACTATATAGGAAATCATCATTAAAAATACCAATATCTTTACATCACACAAATTCTACTCCTGAAACCAATACTACATTATTTGTTAACTGACTAGAATTTAAATAAAAACCAAACAAAAAAACCCTACCAATATCTTTTTTTAAAGATTTTATTTATTTGAGAGAGGGAGAGAATGAGTGGGAGGGAGTGGGAGAGGGAGAGGAAATGTGAAGCAGACTCCCCGCTGAGTGCAGAGCCTGACACAGGGCTTGATCCCACAACCCCAAGATCACGACCTGAGCTGAAATCAAGAGTCAGACACCCAACCGACTGAGCCACCCAAGCACCCCACCTACCAATATCTACAAATTAAAGTATTATCCTTTTCTGTCTATTGTCTGTTAGGGTTTATAGCTACTTGTGTATTTCTTTGTTTCATTTAACACAGATTCCACAAGTGAAGGAGATACATTCTTGTATGTCACCTTTTCTTTGTCTAGTGCCAATACTCATTGATTCTGGTATTATTGTTTACTAACTGTGACTTTGAGCAAATTAAGCTCAATGGGCTCTTTTTTTTTTTTTTAAATCTTCATAAGAGGGACAGTAAGACTACCTTAAGGGACTGTTGCAAGAGTTCAGTGAGGATTATCTGTCATGTTCAACAAGAACTTGTTGAATGCACCAGGTTGTGAATTCTCTCCTGTACATTCAGTGCAAGGCTGTCCCCTTGGACCTAACTGACCTGTGGATGATGCACTGGCTCTGCAGGTAGTCCAAGGCCATGGCCAACTCACTGATGAAGAGCTTCACGGTATCTTCCTGGAAACGGACATTCTGCTGCAGGTGATAACGCAGGTCCCCGCCCAGCAGGAGGTCCACTACCATGAACATATCCTCCTCATCTTGGAAGGAGTACCTGGAATAGAATTAGAAATTAAAGTGTATTAAATACATTTGCACACTATAGCATCCCAGAGGCAAATGACACCTCATAGATCAGAACAGAGTGTTCTTTAGCGAAGAGTTCAAGCTTTGGTTGCAGATGGTCTATCTTTGCTCTATGATCCTAGACCTTCAGTTTCCACATGTGTGAAGGGGAATAATAAGAATACCTACCACATTTAGTCATAGTAAAGAACAAATAGAACATTTAATGTCTTGCCTGACATATAGTAAGCACTCAATAACTATTAGCTTACAAAGCTATAAAGCTCAGGAACTAAAGAAAATCCACTCGTCCACTTACCATTAACAATCATATCCTAACCACACTATTGCAGGAGGTCCATAAAACATGAATTAGGAGGTGTCCTTGAACCATTCTCATTCCCATTTTTCCACATGATCAACTTCATTGCCCAGCAACCTTATAACAAATCATGTACCACAATAATGATAAGAAAAAGATATAAAAGGGCAATAAAAAATGCATAGTACAAGGAAGTAATTCACTTTGGGATGGGGAGGTAAGGGAAAGCTTCTCAGCAGAAGCGAGACCTGAGTTCCATTTTGAAGGATGGTGACAGTAATAAGCACAAAATACAGCCAGTGTCACTGATGTCTCCATTGAGCCTCTTCTCTGGGGCAGGTGCTGAAGCCCTCTATGAATGGCACCCCATGGGCCCCCAAATGCTGCTCTTAGGCTCCCACTTTAGAAATGAGGAAATGAAGGCCAGGTGAAGTAATATGCACAAAGTCAAACACCTAATACATGGTAGAGCTGAAGAGTTCTCCAGGTCCAAAAGTAAGATTTGATAGACAAAAATAGCCTGCACTAAGCACAGACATGGGAAAGAACATAGTGTGAGTGGAGAAAGGAAAATAGTTTGGATTTGCTCTAAAAACAACAACAGGTATGAAGGGGAAGCTTGAGCCTAGAGACGAGCACAGGGCAGATCCCATGACAGGTGCCTTTTCACAAGTCTGTAGGCATTGGGGTGACATTGAAGAGTTTTAAGCAGGACGTACCATCAGGCATGGACTTCACACTTGAGGGAGCACGGGTTGGAGAGATGGGAAGAGTAAATGAGACACGGGAGAGCAGAACTGGCCTCTGCTGTTTGCAGAGAGCCTCTTGTAAAAAAAAATGCATTCCTGCTGCTATGATTTATTTTGTTCCTTCAAAGCAAAGACATGATTTCTAGGCACAATAATGCTCTCTGAACCAGCACTGTTTTGACATGTTTCTTTTGACATAATGTCACTGAGATCACATTTTAAACTTTTATTTGAATCAAAGAATTAAGTGTCTTCGAGCAGTGCCCAGGGATGCAAACTAATTCCTAGTGACAAATTCTTTGCTCAGGAAAGAAATGTAGACTATCAATAACTGAAGAACTGTACTTAGTATTTTTTCTTCTTTATACCAATCACTGCACTAAAGGAAAAGGTGGGGATTTGCAAGGAAAAGAAACAAGAGAAATTCAATGAATCATTAATCTGAGGCAGTAACATTCTAACGAAGACTAACAGTCCCTGATGTTTACTTGTCCAATGAATAAAATTTTGTTTATCACTGAAGACTGATTCACATAGAAGATGACAGAAATGAAGCCCTTGGGGGAGTTAGACAGAAACACAGGGGGTGCTTTTTAAAAAATCTGACAGTGAATACATTTTTGGTGTTATCTTCTGGAAATGATATTCTTCACCTCAGTGTGATGACTGGCTGGTCATCCCTGCCATAGGTTTAATGGGCACCAGAAAAAGTTCCTGGACCCAGGCTGTTCGGTTCACAAATTTCCCTCTGCACTACTGTGCATTATATTTGTTGTGTTTTAAAGGTCTTTCAGTAAGCATCGATGTGCTAAAAAACATGTAATCATGCCTGGGACCTGTTGCACCTTCAGCTGCTTTCAGCTAATGAAACAAATGATCCCTTAGGGGATGTGAGTGAGGTCTGTTCGGATTGGTGGCAAATGGGGTAGCGGTGGTGATATGGGTGAGGCTTGGGTATCAAAAAAAGAAGAGATGTCAAGGCAAACAGCCTAGGCAGACCGAGCGAGCATACAGGGCAGCTGTTAACTGCGTTCAGCTCCCATGGGAGGTCAGAAACCTGGCGACATACCAGAGGACTCCTCTCCCATCTCCACTGAACTCTAAGGAGGGGTAATGGTATTATTACATTCGCCCTGATGAACAACCATTTTTACTGAGACCTGAGTGAAGCTATTTTTATTCCAAGAACAGATAGATAAAGGTGTCAGTCATAGGCAAGTTAACAACAGGGTTCTGCCATGCAGGGGATTATTAATCAAAGAAAGCAGCAGCCCAGGCAAGAGACAACATGCTTCCCTTGTCCAGTATGAATATAAATTTATTTAATCATGGAGCCAGGTTTTGCTGTTAAGATCATTTTTCTCCTTCAGCACATCAGATTTGAAGCCCTTTATAGATATCTTAAAAACTCTCAGGGAAAGGGAAGATAAGTATTTGATTATACAGAACCAAATCCAGTAAAATATGTGGGCATAATATAGTTTGGTGATAACTAGAACATGCAAGTTCATACCATAGTCTGATATTTATTGATAAAAGAGTAAGAGCTTCCTTATACCTTGTCCATTTATCACAGAGACTCACTGTTGCATTTCCATGACTTTTATTTCTTAGCTGACAGCTCCGAAAATACTAAGTCTGGTCCCACTGCATATGAGATGCATTGCAGTGTGCTCAGTAGGATAAGAGATAATCAATAGAAGACTACCATGTACTCCACCCTGTTCCATCATGTTTGACCCAGACTATGGTTGTAGCTACTCATAGCTTTCTCTGGATAATCTTGGACCTCTCCAGTCCTTTCTACACACCCCAGTTATATTTTTACACTGTGAGCCTTGTATCATCCAGCCGCATAAAACCCTTTCACCTCTTTCTATTGTCTATAGGATCCTGTATGGCCTGTCTCTGTTTACTTTCTCAGACTTAACTTTAGATCTCTTCCATACCTCATCTAGTAATTCATGCTCTCTCCAGCCTTAGAAGACTGTGATGTGGTGTGGCCCATGCCTACATTCACGATGCTGTCCACTGCCCGGTTCTTTTCATCTTTCACCCTCAGCCCAAGTGACACTTCTCACAGAGACATTTCTAATACTCCATATTAAATCAGGTCACCTTGTTACATAAAATGCCGTATTCTTGTTCACAGAATTTAGCATAATTTGAAAATATTTTCTTGTGTGCTTTTGGCTTAACTGTTTTCATTCCCACTATGCAACCAGGATGCATGCCTGCTTTTACTCATCCTTGACTCCTGAGCACCTATATACTGCCTGAAATGTAGCCTCTACAAATAGCTGTAGAAAAAAAAATAACAAATTAATAAATGAACTAAAGAAAGGAAAGAAAAAGGTTAAAACACAAGCTTTGGGTGTGTGTGATATACATACATTCCTTAGGTTCTATTCTTTTTTTTTTTTTAAAAGAACAACCAGATCTATTTTTTTAATTTAAATTCAATTAATTAACATATGATGTATTATTGGTTTCAGAGGTAGAGGTCAGTGAGTCATCAGTCTTATCTAACACCCAGTGCTCATCACATCATGTGCCCTCCCTAATGCCCATCACACAGTTACCCCATCCCCCCACCTCCCTCCCCTCCAGCAACCCTCAGTTTGTTTCCTATATTTAAGAGTCTCTCATGGTTTGCCTCCCTCTCTGATTTTGTTTTCTTTTATTTTTTCCTCTTCCCCTACGATCCTGTTTTGTTTCTCAAATTTCACATAAAAGTGAGATCTTATGATAATTGTCTTTCTCTGATTGACTTATTTTGCTTAGCATAATACCCTCTAGTTCCATCCATGTCATTGCAAATGGCAAGATTTCATTTTTGATGGCTGCATAGTATTCCTGTGTGTGTGTGTATGTGTGTGTGTATATATATATCTATCACATATATATATCACATCTTTTTTTTTTTTTAAAGATTTTATTTATTTATTTGACAGAGAAAGACACAGCGAGAGAGGGAACACAAGCAGGGGGAGTGGGAGAGGGAGAAGCAGACTCCCTGCCGAGCAGGCAGCCCGATGCGGGACTCGATCCAGGGACTCCAGGATCATGACCTGAGCCGAAGGCATTCGCTTAACCAACTGAGCCACCCAGGCGCCCCGTATATCACATCTTCTTGATCCATTCATCTGTTGATGGACATCTGGACTCTTTCCATAGCTTGTCTATTGTGGACATTGTTGCTATAAACATTGGGGTGCACGTACCCCTTCGGATCACTACATTTGTATCTTTGGGGTAAATACCCAGTAGTGCAATTGCTAAGTCATATGGTAGCTCTATTTTTAACTTCTTGAGGAACCTCCATAGTATTTTCCAGAGTGGCTGCACCAGCTTACATTCCTACCAACAGTGTAGGAGGGTTCCCCTTTCTCCACATCCCTGCCAACATCTGTCATTTTGTGACTTGTTAATGTAAGCCATTCTGACTGGTGTGAGGTGGTATCTCATTGTGGTTTTGATTTGTATTTCCCTGATGCTGAGTGATGTGGAGCATTTTTTCATGTGTGTGTTGGCCATTTGGATGTCTTCTTTGCAGAAATGTCTGTTCATGTCTTCTGCCCATTTCTTGATTGGATTCTTTGTTCCTTGGGTGTTGAGTTTGATAAGTTCTTTATAGATTTTGGATACTAGCCCTTTATCTGATAAGACATTTGCAAATATCTTCTTCCATTATGTTGGTTGTCTTTTGGTTTTGTCGACTGTTTCCTTTGCTGTGCAAAAGCTTTTAATCTTGATGAAATCACAATAGTTCATTTTTGCCTTTGTTTCCCTGGCCTATGGAGATATGTCCAGCAAGAAGTTGCTGTGGCCAAGGTCACAGAGGTTGCTGCCTGTGTTCTCCTCTAGGATTTTGATGGATTCCTGTCTCACATTTAGGTCTTTCATACATTTTGAGTCTACTCTTATAGATTAGTATGATTACCAACTAAGTTCGAAGAAGTCACTCATGCTTGAAGCTGTCTCATGGAAGCCATCTTGAGATAAATCTGAATCTGAGCATTGGAAGAGATCTAAAATATTTCCAATGCAACATTTTTCAAGTTGTGGCTTATAACCTATTAATGGGTTATGAAATCAGTTTGGTTGGTTCTAACAAGCACTTTATCTATTTTATTTAATTAATTAATTTATTTATTTTTAAAGATTTTATTTATTTGAGAGAGAGAATGAGATAGAGAGAGCATGAGAGGGGGGAGGGTCAGAGGGAGAAGCAGACTCCCTGCTGAGCGGGGAGCCCGATGTGGGACTCGATCCTGGGACTCCAGGATCATGACCTGAACCGAGGGCGGTTGCCCAACCAACTGAGCCACCCAGGAGCCCAACAAGCACTTTTTTTAAGAAATAAAATAGATTGAATAGCACAGAAAAAAACATCGTTTATGAAACTTTTGGTTTTGTGAATATGTATGTCTCTGTGAGTATATCTACTAGACTGTGATGAAAAATATATTTCTTCCTATGGTTTGCAGTCAAAAAAACTTGAAAATCGTGACACTAGGAGAACCTGCTGCCTATTGCAGAACTGTTGTGCCAAATCTTCATTCAGACTCTACCTTAGCAAGGGTCGGTTCTAATATCATTATCTAGAAAAACAAAGGAAATGAATTCTGATATTAGTTACTGCTTCTAAAAGCATTCAGGTTTTGGAGAAAAACTATATTGATTGATTCATCAAAGAATCAATTAAAAACACACTTAAGAAAAATACAATTAGAAAATAAATATGGGGGTGCCTGGTTGGTTCAGTAGGTTAGGTATCCCACTCTTGATCTTGCTCAGGTCTTGATCTCATGGTTGTGAGTTTGAGCCCTGCATTGGGCTTCACACTGGGCATGGAGCCTACATACATACATACATACATACATAAATAAATAAATGTCAGATAGGTCTGGGTTTAAATATCACATGTGAATTTGGAGCAAATCTTTTAAACTCAGAGAGGTTATCTGCACATTGGTAGTAATTTTATGCACCATGTGGCAAAGAGTATATTAGGTATAACATTTGTGAAGTAATTAGCACAAAGCATGGCACATAACATAGTGGTAAAGAACATGGTCTTGGGGCCAGACTGCTTGTGTCCAAATCCCAGCTCTTCCCCTTAATGTCTTTATAACTGGAAGAAGTTAGATAAGCCCTCAACATCCCCATCTACAATGGTACAAACCTCACAGGGCAATTGGGAAGTGAATTAATACATATTAAATACTTAAAACAGAGCTTGGAAGATAGCTTGCAATAGGTAAATATTAGCTCTTATTTTAATTACCTTTCTTCTTCCACCCATGAATGTAATATAGCTCTGGTGTTAAGCAGATTAATTTTATGCAGTTATTTCCCATTATTTCATAAGATGAAATGTCATATGAAGACACTTACTGTCAATGGCATAAGCCACATGATTCTCACTAGTTGGACTTTTTACTATGTGTCAGATACCATGCTAGGTACTTGATGTGTATTATTGTATTTATTATTATGTATTATGTATTGTATTTAATTGTTACTGCAATATCTCCATTTTTACCGATCATAAGAATTCAGGTTTAACTCTCAAAAAATTAGCAATTCAAGTCCATCAACATATTTAAAAAATTCTACACCAGGACCAAATGAGATTAACACCTGGAAATCAATTAATAGAATACATAATATTAATAATTAAAGGACAAAACATAAGATCATCCCATTATATACAGGAAAAGCATTCCACAAAACATTCATTCATGATAAAACTCTTAATAACTTAACAAACTTGGAATAAAAGAGAGCTTACTCAATCTGATAAAGGGCATCTGTGATAAAACCTACAGTGACCATCATACTTAATGGAGAAAGACTGAAGGCTTTCCCTCTAAGATCAGAAGCAAAACAAGATCATCTGCTCTCACTTCTATTGAATATAGTACTGTAGGTTCTAGCCAGTGTAATTAGCCAAAAGAAAATAATAATAAATCAGTAAAAGACATCCATATTGGAAAGAAACAAAACTACCTTTAATCACATACATGATTCAGCATATAGAAAATCATAAGAAAACCACACACAAAAAACTATTAGAATAAATAAAACAACAAGGTTGCAGGATACTAGATCAGTATACAAAAATCAATTGCATTTTTCTAAATAAGCAATGAACACTATGAAAATGAAATAAAGAATATGGTTGCATTCATTAAAGTTTCAAAAAGAATAAAATGCTTAGGAATAAATTTAGGAACCTTGTGCAAGACCCTTACACAGAAAATTATAAAACTTTCCTTAGGAAAATTAAAGAAGATCTAGGTAACTAAAGACTACCCCATGTTCATAGATTGGAAAACTCAAATATTGTTAAGATGTCAATTATGCCCAAATTGATTTATAGAGTCAGTGAAATCCCTATCAAATTCCCAACAGGCCTTTTGCTTCTGCATAAATTGACAAGCAGCTCCTAAAATTTACAAGGAAATGCAAAACATCTAGAATAACCAAAATAATTTTGAAGAGGAAGAAAATAAGACTTTGACTTTCCAATTTCTAAATGTCCTATAAAGCTATAGTTATTAAGACAGTGTGGTACTGGCATATTGACCTATGTATCAATGGAAGAGAATTAAGAGTCCAGACATAAAGCTTCATAGTCACTTGATTTTTGGCAAAGGTGCTGGGAAAGGAGAGTTGGTTTAACAAATGATGCTGAGACAATTAGCTATCCACTTCCAAAAATGATGAACTTAGACCCCACCATATAAAACAGTTAACTCAAATGGGTCCTAGACATAAAGGTAAGTGCAAATACAATAAGATTTTTAGAATAAAACATAGGATAAAATCTTTAAGACATAAGAAGAGGCAAAAGTTTCCTAGATACAATACAAAAGCAAGGTCCATTAAAAATTGATGAATTAGACATTATCAAAATTCAAAACTTTTGCACCTCAAAAGACACCATTAAGAGAATGAAAAGGCAAGCAGCAGACTGGAGAAAAATATTTGCAAAAAATATACTCAATAAGGAATTATATCCAGAATTTACAAAGGACTATTACAACTCAATAATAAGACAACCCAAACAAACAATGGGCAGAGCTACAAATAGATATTTCACTAAGGAGAATACAGATGAAAAAATGGGCAGCATCATTAGGAATTAGAAAAGTGGAAATTAAAATCATAAATGTCATACATATCTGAATGGCTATAATAAATAAGAGGTGATAAGAAGTGTTAGCTTAGGATGCTGAGAAAAGGGAACTCGGATACACTGCGGGTGAAAATGTAAATGGTGCAATCACTTTGGAAAATAGTTTGTGAGTCTCTCAAAAAGTTAAACATAATATTACCATTTCACCTAGCAATTCTACTCCTAGCTATCTAACCAAGAGAAATAAAAACATATTTCCATGCAAAGACTTGTACGCAAATATTCATTGCAGCATTATTCAGAATTGCCAAAAACTGAAGAAAGGCTAAATGTCCATTAACTGGTGAATGGACAAAATGTGATATATTCATACAGTGGAATAATATTCAGCACTAAAGAGGAATGATCTACTAGCGCGGACTACAACATGGATGAACCTCATAAACATTAAGCTACGTGAAAAGAAGCCAGACATTAAGACATGACTTATTTATAATTTAATTTATATGAAATTGCCAGAAAAAGCAAAAGTAGAGATACAGAAACTAGATTAGTAGTTGCCTGGGACTCAGGGTGGGAATGGGGATTAACTCTTAATGGGTAAAAGCAATCTTATTGAAAGGATGAAAATATCCATAGATTGATTTATATCAATTACTGCACCACTCCATAAAATCATTGAATTGTTCCCTTGAAATGGGTGAATTTTATGACATGTAAAATACACCTCAATAAAGTTGTTATTTTTTTAAAAAGGACAGTGAATAGGGAAAGAAAGGATTATGGTGGAGAGAGGTTATATATTTGTTCAAGAATCATATTTTAGGAAATTGTGGAAGCAGGATTGCATCGAAATCCACACGGTTAACATACATGCTGTATGAACAATGACCAATATAGTTCATAAAACAAAAAGCATCCAAAGCTTATAATAAAATCCTGCCAGGGAATAGAATAGTTATTTAAATAACTAAATGCCCTTCGAGTCAACTCCCAAATGCAGTTTCTATGCCTCTAGGGTATTCTCATTCCAATGGTGGGACATTTCCAATCATCAGCCAGCCAGGCATCCATAGAAGAATTTTTAAGAACCAATGTTGTCCATGAGAGATGATGACTCTGAAAAACAAACTGAGGGTTCTAGAGGGGAGGGGGGTGAGAGGATGGCTTAGCCTGGTGATGGGTATTAAAGAGGGCACGTTCTGCATGGAGCACTGGGTGTTATACGCAACCAGTGAATCATGGAACACTACATCAAAAACTAATGATGTAATGTACGGTGATTAACATAACAATAATAAAAAATTTTAAAAAAGATTACAAAAAAAAAAAAAGAACCAATGTTGTCCTATGCACTCAAAGGTTAGAACAATTGATCTGTGTTTTTCAGACTCTGAAAAGGGTGTGCTCACAGCAGGCTTTTCACAGTTTCGGAAAGGCACTACCTCTTGTGAGAAGAGATCCCTCAGGAATGGGTCAAGAGGAGGTTAGGGTATACTGTCCCAACTGTTAAGTTCAGATCTGAATTTTAAAACCTGCCTTTGGAGCAGTGGCCCATCATATTGCTCCTCTCGTGGCTCTGTAGTAATTTTCCAAAGTACATCCAATGTGAAATTCATAAAAAAACACAGTATTATTTCACCTAATTCATTTGCCATGACAACACAGAAAACCCAAGGTTTGCAAAAGCCTGATTTCAATAGTTTACAAAAAATATACCCAGCTGTTGTTGTGTGTGTGTATTTAACTGAAATGCCACAGCATGAATCACAAGCTGAGGTAAAGAAAGATTAATAGCTTGGATAACATTGGAACCAACTTGAGACAACAATCTAAATTCTGTCTGCTATAAAGTTAGAGGGGGAGAATTTACAATCCAAATAAGCACGTATGACTTCTATTCCTTAATGTATCCAAATGAGAACACTTCCATAAGGTTTGATGAGAGCCACGGTTGGTGAGGATATGAAGAAATGGGCACTCTCTTATGCTCTGATGGAGGGTAATTTGGTGAAAAGTCCTTTGAAGACAACTCAGAAGTATCTCTTCAAAAACAAAATGAAACAAAACAAAAAAAGCCCACATGGTTTTTGACCCTGTAATTTTATTGCCAGGAACTTTCGCTATGGATACACTTGAAAAATTATAACAAGATGTACTTACAAGGAGACTCATTATATCACATAAAATAAAAAATAGTTTGCACGCAATAGGGGAGCATGTAAATAAATTATGGTAAATTCACAGTACAACAATTTAAAAAAATGAGGCAGATCTACATTCTGATATGAAAAGATTTCTAAGATACTATGAAGACAAGGTGAGGGAAAGAGCAATGTTATACTACAATATGTATTATAGGGTAGATGTTTAGTGTACATAAAAAGGATCTATTTCAGGGGTGCCTGGGTGGCTCAGTTGGTTAAGCATCTAACTCTTGGTTTTGGCTCAGATCCTGATCTCAGGGTGGTGAGATCGAGCCCTGTGCATGGGCTTTGCGCTCAGGGGGGAGTTTGCTTCCCTCTCTCCCTCTTCCTCTGCCCTTTCCTCCCTAACCCTGTGCTCTCTCTCTCTGAAATAAATAAATAAATCTTAAGAAAAGGATATATTTCAAAAGTATATATACACACACAACCACAAAAGGAAGATAAATAATTATATACATACGCTGATATATGCATAATTTTCTGAAAATATAATAACTAGTTATCTAAATGGTAGGACTATAAGTAATTTTATTTTTATTTATATTTTATTTACATTTTACTTTTTAATTATATTTTTCTATTTAAAAGGCCTAATAAATATAACAAAAATATTTCCCTCTACCCTCATATGTCTAATTATGTTGTCTCCTTGCAACAAGTAGTAAATAAGCCCTAGAGATCTACTTCATGGTCAAGTGGATATAGACTACAATATTATAATCATCAAATTTTCTAAGAGCTAGAACATAATGATTCTAACCACTAAAAAGAAAGGATAACATTACACAACAAGATAGAGATGCTGATTATTGCCACAATGGTAATCATATTACGATATACAAATGTATCAAATCAACATGTTGTACATCTTAAATATGCACAATGTTATATGTCAAATACATTTCAATCAAAAAAAGAGGAAAAAAAAGGAAAAAAAAGATGTCATCTCATCAGGAAAGGAACCCATTTGAGTCAGCTCCTGATCTATATAAAATACCCAAACTAGTAGTTTTTAATCAGTTATTCAATGTTAACATTTCCCTAATTGTTCTAGAAATTTACTTAAAAAAAACTTTTATAGAATATTTAGGTCCTATAAATGGATTCATACAAGGTCCATACTTTGTCCTTGGTTTATGTGCCTTTAAATCTTTTTTATTCTATAGCTTCCCTGACCGGCTCTTTTTGTCCTAGTAATTTTTTGTTGAAGAAGCAAAGTCATTCTTGCTGTAGCATTTTTGTAGTCTGAATTTTGTTGACTGCCTTCCTGTCATGTCTTTCTCCATGTTCCACAACTTTCTGTTCTTCATGAAAATTGGTGGTTGGATCCCACGGCTTGTTCAGATTCAGGTTTGATTTTGGGGGAGCAAGACCTCTTCATAGGTGTTGTGTACTTTTTTTATTATTATGTTCAGTTAGCCAACATATAGTACAAGATTAGTTTTTGATGTAGTGTTCAAAGATTCCTTAGTTGCATATAGCACCCAGTGTTCATCACCACACATGCCCTCCTTAATACCCATCACCCAGTTACCCCAACTCCCACCCCCTCCCTTCTGTAACCCTCAGTTTGTTTCCCAGAGTCCAGAGTCTCTCATGGTTCATCTTCCTCTCTGATTTCTCCCCCTTTAGTTTTCCCTCTCTTCCCCTATGGTCCTCCATGCTATTCCTTATGTTCCACTGATGAGTGAAACCATATGATAATTGTCTTTCTTTGCTTGACTTATTTCACTTAGCATAATCCCCTCCAGTTCCATCCATGTTGATGCAAATGGTGGGTATTCATCCTCTCTGATGGCTGAGTAGTAGTCCATTGTATATATGGACCACGTCTTCTTTATCCATTCATCTGTTGAAGCGCATCTCGGCCCCTTCCACAGTTTGGCTATTGGTGTTGGGTACTTTGATCAGAAGGTATATAAGACCTAAGTCTATCTTTTCAAGGTGTTACCAGCTATTAATCTCCTGAATGGCTATCTCCAAGAATTCCTTAGTGGTTGTGATATTTGAATTCTATCATTTCTAATTTATATTTTAGTTGGAGTACTTTTAGAAAGTGAATATGGCTTTGACCAGTTATTTGGTTACTCTGACACAGAGTTCACATTAGAAAGGTAAAACCAATGCTTACATCTTCCTTTTATTTATCATTTTTCAAAATGACTTGGTGGTTTCACAGAAGCCTCTGAAAGCAAGCAACAAGTTTTGTTTATTTTTTTAGACATAATAAATTCACAGTTTTGATGTTATCCTCCTTATTGATGTTCCGTTCATAATGCCCATTCTTTGGCCAGTAGACATACAGTCAAGTCGGATCATGTGTTATTTTGATGAAACCTTAGTAGGCTTTGATAGCTTTTTGATCTCCTGATATGAAAAAATACTCCTGGCTATTTTGTAGGATTCCTCCTCTAAACTATTTGAATGATAGAAGTGTTGTCACCGTTACTAGGTCTTTTCAGTGGAGCGAGCTAGGAACAGATGGAGATATTTGGTATAGGGACAGGTACAATGTGTCCAGGAACACACAAATGGAACCTAATGTAAATACATTGTAAGATCTTAAGGGTACTTTCTATTGACATTCAAGACAACAGAAATTCTTAATCTCATCAGTATAATACCAGTGATTCCTTTCTCCCTTACTGAAAATCTTGGTTCTCAGGGATTTTGAGATCTCTCAAGGAGGTTCACCAAATAATCCTTCATTGTTTGCTTTATCCCATCATATAGAAAAAAACACTCTCAGAATTGCAACATGAACACTACCTCCTACAACACCATTACGACAAACACTTTAAGATGTTTTTGCTATTCTTTTTTGTCATTGAGGTATATTTCACCAATGATGTACAGTAAAGTTATTGCTTGAAGGTTACTTGGAATAGTACATTTCTGTGTGGTTATGCCACAAACTGGATATATACTTAGGTTAATTTGTTTCATTTTATGTTGCATTTTTTGGAATTCTTTTAAAAATTTAATTCTGCTTTATAGTTATGTAAAACATTTATGTTTTCAAAGTGAAATCTGCAAAACAAGGTATACTGAGAAAACTCGAGATTCTATCTCTTTCTATTTCTTGTAATCCCTCCATCTCTTCATTAAAACTTCTTTGAAAATATTTTTATTGCGGTAAAATATATATAGTATAAAGTTTATCATTTTAACCACTTTAAGTGTATGCTTCAGTGACATTAAATGCATTGACACTGTTGTGCAAACATCACCACTATGTACTCCAGAATTTTTCTTCATCCCATACAGACATTGTACCCATTAAATAACCCCTCATTCTTCCTTCTCCCCCCACCTCTATTTTCTATCTCTATGAATTTGTGTGTTCTAGGCACCTTGTCCAAGTGGTTTGTCCTTTTGTATCTGGCTTATCTCCCTTACCATAATGTTTTCAAGGTTCATTCATGTTGTAGCATGTGGCAGAATTTCATTCTGTTTTAGGCTGAATAAGACTCAAGTGGATGCATATGCCATGTTTTGTTGATCCACCCATCTGTTGATGGATATATGGCTTGTTTCTACCTTTTGATTGTTGTAATAATGTTGCTATGAACATGGGTGTACGAGTATTGGTTTGAGTCCCTGCTTTCAATTATTTTAGTACATGCTTAGGAGTGGAATACCTGGATTGCATGGTAATTCTACATTTAACTTTTGGAGGAGGCACCAAAATGTTCTCCACAGGGCCTTCACCATTTTACATTCCTACTGGCAATGCACAATGGTTCCATTTTCTTCACAACCTTACTAACACCTTTTATTTTCTATTTAAAAAGAAATAGTAGCCTTTCCAATCAGTGTGAAGTGGTATATCATTTCGGTTTTAATGTTCATTTCCCTAGTGTCTAGCAATGTTGAACACATCTTCATGGGCTTGTTGGCCATTTGTTTATCTTCTTTGGAAAAAATATCTCTTTAGACACTTCATCCATTTTTAAATCAAGTTATTTCTCTTTCTTGTTATTGTAGGAGTCCTTTATGTATTCTAGATGCAAGTCCCTTATCAGATACATGATTTGCAGATACTCTCTCCCATCCTGTGGATAGTCTTTTCACTTTCTTGATGGTGTCTTTGAAGGACAAATGTTTTTCATTTTGATGGGGTCTGATTTATCTGTTTTTCTTCTTTTGTTAACTGTGCTTCTGGTGTCCTATCCAAGAAACCATTGCCTAATCTAAGGTCACAAAGATTAACACCTTTTTTTGTTAAAAAGAGTCTTATAGTCTTAGCTCTTACATTTAGGTCTGCCATCCATTTTGAGTTCATTTTTGTGTAGAATGTGAGGTAGGGATCCAACTTCATTCTATGCATTTGGATATCTAGTTGTCCCAGCACCATTTGTTAGAAAGACATTTTCCCATTGAATTGTCTTAGCACCCTGGTCAAAAGTTAACTGACTGTAAATGTGAGTTTATTTTTAGATGCTCAGTTCTGTCCCATGACTAACTTTATGCCAGCACCGCACTGTCTTGATTACTATAGCTTTGGAGTAAGTTTTGAAATTGTGACTTGTGAGCCCTCCAGTTTTATTCTTCTTTTTCAAGACTGTTTTAGCAATTCCCTTGGATTTCTTAGATTTCAAATACTTTAAATTTCTATGTCAGTTTTCAGGTCAGCTTGTCAATTTTTGCAAAGAAGCCAACTGGGATTTTGATAGGGATTATATAGAATCTGCAGATGAATTTGAGGGCACATTGCTTTTTCCACTTAACAGTATATTCTGGAGTGTAGACCTTAATAGTAACTAGATCTATTTCCCGGTCCCTCTCTCAGCTGCATAGAGTTGCATTTATGGGTGGCACATGTTTCATCAAGTTGTGGCCTATTGGAGGACATTTGGGTTGTTTCCAGTTTCTTGCTCTCACTGATAGTGCAACTGAAAAAAATTTTGCAAATGTTTTTTTGTATTCTGGACAGAACAACTTCAGGGTAAATTCCTAGGAGTGGGTTTGCTAAGGTAATTTTTTTTTTTTTAAAGGGTAAGGCATACGTAATGTTTGCTCTATATTGCCAAATTTATCTCTGCAGAGGGTGTTTATCATTTTGAATTCCCAGCAGCGATAGATGAGAGCGCCTATTTCTTCATATTCTCTCTCTAGAGTATGTTATCAAACGTCCAGAAGTTTTCAACTTCAGAAAAACCAAGCAGTAGAGGAAGAAGATTTGAAACTTATGAAGCGATCTTTCCCAGGCTCATAAGTAGTCTTATAAAGTTCTTCAAGGAAAAAAAACACACCTTCCATGCCCTCATCAAATGACCTCATGCAGAAATGACCTCATCCACTCTTGTCTATCTTGTGTATACAGTATATTTAGGTTAAACACCCACATATCCAAAATTCATCAACACAAATAATTGAGAATTTATGTAGATCTTTTTAGCAGTAGTTGGAATGAATTTGAGGGAACTACCTTAAAATAGTTATAATAAATGCTCATGAAAACTTCCTTTTTAGCCACAAGAAACTTCTATGTACATCTCAGGAGACCTAAAGAGTCTGGGTTTATCTCCCCTACACCTTAGAATTTCCTGACCTCTTCTCACCAGACATAAATTAAATGTTACCCTTGTGAGTTTCCCTCTCTGCACTTCCCCAGCAGTCTGCCATTTCTTTATAGAACACTCCAGAAACTTAGCTGTAAATGGTTGCATTGTATTATATTGTATTATAGACATTAGAAATTTTTTTTGCCTGAATTTCTCATTTGGCTGGACAGTTTGAGGAATTTGTGTTTTCTCATCTCTGTTTCCATCAGCGACCCCTGGCATATAGCTCGGTACCTAATGAACACTTGTTTAGTCAGTGGCCATTTTACACATACTTATCGTGTATTTACTTGTACAAGGTGCTGAAGCTAAAGAAGGAAACCCAGGAACCCAGTAGGAAATAGAAATAAATATCTGTACAACAAATATGTAGTTATAAAATGTGCTAGAGGCCGTGAAAGAAAAGTTCAGGATACTATGATAGAGGCTGACAGAGGACCTACTTTTGATTGATGGTGGGGGTGGGAGGGGGCGGGGGAGGGGAGGGGAAAGAGGTCAGGAAACCTTAGACAATGTAACACAGGTACCTGCCTGCTTCAAGTCATGGACTACAGCCTCCAGTAAAATGAGCAAAAATCTACAATTTACACAATGAAAAAGACTGTGGGTGATTTTTAAAAATCACACATAACAGCTTGCAGACTATTTTCCCGATGTTCTGATGCAGTAGTTGATTTTCCCCAAGCCCTGACCTTTCTCTGGACAAAGATCTGAATGCAATTTCGTGATCTGCCAGCTCATCTGTACTGGCTCTGGAGATGTTATTTACGAAGCTTCTCTGGGGAAATTTTGGCTATTATTATTTTCTACAGAATCTCTTGAGACAGTTACCTCAGAGAATAACACAGCCAGTAAGCAGACAAAGGGGAATAACACCATCTTGCTACTTACATAAAAGCAAACCCAAGACACAAGCTCCAGATGATAATGAAGAACAATTAAATCAGACTCTTACCCATAGAACTTACCAGGCGTCCAGAGGAAAAAAGTGTTAGAAGTTACAACTTTTTGTGCTTCCTGGGAATTAGAGACCAACTGGAGAGAGACATTCGAGTGAGACGACTTTGGTCATTGATGGGATTGCAAATGGCCACTTGTGATCCAGAGAGTGGCTGGGGAGGCCCCAAGGATGCTAAGGGGTCCAAGAGGTGCTGAGTCACACATCTTGATTGGCTATTTCCCCAGAGGGGATGAAGTGGAGAGACAAAAAGTTCATCTGGGCACAGGGTGTGATCTACCCTCTGCCTGTCTACCCAGAAAAGCAACGTTTCCTTACCGACCAGGTTCCCTAAGTCTCAGAATTCCGGGGTCAGGGGAGGGCTTCCCAGCACTGCTACCCAACAAAGAGATTCTTACTTGTGTCCTTCATGCCCTCCTTTTAGTCTCTCCACTTGTCATGCTCCGCACTTCCTTCACCTGACCAGTGGTTATAGTCTAACCAGACCAACTGCATCTTCAGACATATTTGGATATTTCTGCCTCTGACACTCATCTCCTGGGGCTTTTCTGTCCATCTCTGTTTCTGATATCCAGTGGTTGGAACTCTTCCAGGGAAGCAGGGAGGAGCATTATGTTTTATCTCAAACTGGAGGATATTCAGTTATAATGCAATTTTGTTCCACTACAAATATTATTGTTTATCAGGTTAAATGGCTCTTTAAAAATTTTTATTGATTTTACAGCTGTATATAATTTTTAAAAGTTTGGCTTTAGAGTTTTAGAAGTAGTGATGTCTATATAAGCAACATTCTAATACAGTATAAGTTAACACTGAAGGTCTTAGAGAATTTGGGGGGCTGGGATTTGGAATCCAGATTTACCATCACTTTCTGGTTTTGTGGTTTGGGCAAAAGCTCAAACCTCTCATCTTCAGCTGACTCATCTTTATAAGGGGACAAATACTAATTCCTATTTTATAGAATCTAGTATATGAAGATATGTAAGATGATATATGTAATATTTTAGCATACCCTCTCAAAAATAAGTCCTCAAAAATACTAGCTGTCTGAAAGAGTGACTCTACATATGCATGATTTCCTTAAGTACCCCCCAGCAATCTACTCCTGAAGCCTACTTCTTGAAAATAGACTTTTCAATTCCTCAAGCTTTGGTATGGTGAGGATATCTCCCCCAGTTAAACTTCAGTCCTGATTAAACATACCTGGATTAAAACAGCAACAAACTAACATCTATCACGTGCACTCTCAGAAGAAAAAAACACAAAGTTGTGCAGACTGGATTTACTTTACATTTATAACCACAGGTCTCACATAGATACTTAGAAAATCCTATTCTAGGGTGCCTGGGTGGCTCAGTCAGCTAAGCATCTGCCTTCAGCTCTGGTCATGATCTTAGAGTTCTGGGATTGAGCCCCACATCGGGCTCCCTGCTCAGTGGGGAGCCTGCTTCTCCCTCTCCTGCCTGCTCTTGCTCTCTCTCTAAAGTAAATAAATAAAATCTTAAAAAAAAAAAAATCCTATTCTAATTCTCAATTAGTTTCATACATTCCTTCACCCAGCAGCTTCTCTCCCCACAGTTTCCTGGACTATGCCCACTCTCCATTCTTGGTTGATGACCTCACATGTCATGGTGGGATTGGCATGAGAACTCCTTCATCTGCCCACCAACACATCCACCGGCTTGCGAATCTGTGCACTTACGTACTCTGCTTTCTCTCCTAGCACAGTGAAAGCACCGCCCCACTTCCCCCTGAGGCCAGCGCATCACCTGAGTCCCTAGCCACAGCCATCTTGCCACCTTCAGGGGCTCACTCTGGCAATCCTCCCCATTCTGTCCCACATGACCGATTCTTTCTTCTCAATGGGCTCCTACTCTTTGCATTCAGACTTGCGTTATGTACCTCTAAAAAACATATGTATTTAATAATTAAAATTTAAAAATATATTTAATAATGATATCAACAAATAATATATAAATAGAATAAATACATAACATATTTATAAATAGCCATAATATATAAATAAGAAAATATATAAAATAAATGTTCAAAATCTGTATTGCCATATCTGATAATATGTACAAAAAAGATAATAGAACATGACCAACTAGCATTTATTTTAATAGAACAGGACCAAGTAAGGTTTATTTTAAGAGCTCATTATAAGATTTGCAAATCCATTAATTTACTTCACCACATAATAGAAATGATCTCAAGAAAAAAGAAAACACATTTGACAAAATATAATACCCATTCATGATAAAAACTTCTAGCAAACTAGGACTGAAGGAAAACTTTCTTACTGTGATAAAGGATATCTACAAAGAGCCAAAAGCAAACATCATATGAAATCTTGAAATCTTGAAAAACTTCCCCATGAAATCAGGACAGACAAGGACGTCTACCATATTCAACTATGTTCTCAATGCAAATGCAGGAAGTATGAATATACAAGGTTATCAAAATTGGAAAGGAAGAAATAAAACTGTCATTATTAGTTAATAACATGATTACAAATATTGAAAATCCAAAATGATCTACAGGCCAACCAGTAGAAATAATCAGAGAATTTAGCAAGTTCACTGGACACAAAGTCAATATTAAAAATCAGCTGTATTTTGCTCAACAAACAACAAACTACTAGAGAATAAAATGTGGATAAGTAATTACCATTTGTCATCACATCAAAAATATTAAATACTTAGGAATAAATCTAAAGATAGATATGCTAGATCTCAAAAGTGAGACCAAAGAGAGAAATTAAGGGATACCTAAATATACAGGAAGATATATATAATTTTCATGAATTGGAAAAGCTTACTATTTTAAAAAGACCTTAATTCTCTCTGAATTAGTTTCAGTATAAGCCACTACAAATACCAGCAGCTTTAAAATACCAGTTAACAAGCTGATTGTGAAATTTATATGGAATTGCAAAGGCCAACTACAGTGAAGATAATTCAGAAGAATTATGTTACTGAATTCTGTTACCGGTAGAAAGCTACGTAATTTAGGTAGTGTGATACGTGTGTAAATGCACGCAAGGAGATCAATAGAACGAAGTCCGCAAATCCACACATATTTGGTAGTCTGACTCTCAGCAAATGTGTTAATGTGGTGCAGTAAGAAAAGGAGAAACTTTTCAGTGAATGGCGCTGGGTTAATTTGATTTCCATATGGGGAAAAAGTGAATCTTGACCCTGGATTACAGACCTACATGTAAAAACTAAAACAGCAATGCTACTAGGAAATAGGGTAGAATATATTCATCTTGGTATGTGCAAAGATTTCCTAAATAGAACACAGAAGGCACTGCCCATAAGGGAAAAGATGGATAAACTATACCACACTTAAATTCAAGCTTTTTGAGGGCTAAAAAAAAAAAATAACATCTTTGTGGATTATAAAGTAAGTCACAGAGGGGAAATAATTTATATTCAAAAATGGACCAATGAGAAAAAAAAACGATTAGAAAGATGTACAAGACTTATGCACGTCATAAAGGAGGATTTCAAATGACCAACAATCATATAAAAATGTGCCCAAACTCGTAAGTCACCAGGGAAATTCAAATTAAAACCACAGTGAGAAGTCATTATACCTTTAGTGGAATGCCTGTGTAAACAATACCCAATGTTGGTGAGGTTTTTACAGCAACCTGAATTCTCAGACATTGCTGATGTGCGTATAAACTGGACAACTTCTTTGGAAAACTGTATACCAGCTAAACCTACATAAATGCTAGGATCCAATGACTTAATTCCTACATTTACATCCCCAGATATACGGACTTTTGCTTACCAGAAGATAAACAAGAATGTTAATAGCAGGACTATTTGTAAGAGTCTCACACTGGAAATAACCCAAATATCCATCAGTAGAAAGATGTATAAATAAGTCATGGGACATTCATATAATGGAATATGAGAGAGAAATGATAATACATTTACACTACCCATGACAGTATGGATGAATCTCACAACACAACAAAACCATTTTGTACCTCACCCTCCAAAAATACCATCGCTTGCTTCCTGTGTTCTCCTCAAGACCGTCTCTTTGATTCTCTGTCCTATCATGTGGACTTGGCTCTTATCAAGGTCACAATATTTGTATCTTCCCAAGTCCAAGTCCGCAGTCAGTTGTCTTCTTATTCCTGACCTCTCCACAACATTTGCAATGGTTTGCATACCTTCCTTTGTGAAAGAGCCTCTGGATTCTAGGATGCCACCATTGCCTAGTCTACCCCTAGCTTGTTGGCTAGCTTCCAGGCTGTTGCTTTTTTGTCTAGTTCCCTGAGTCTTCCTCCTCTATCAGAACTATAAGGGTGCTCTAGGTCTTTAGCCCTTGGCCCTTTTCTTTAGCCCTTGGCCCTAGCTATTTAACTTCTCTCGAGAGATGCTCTGTTCAAGTCCCTGGTCTAAATACCATCTACAAGCCAATTTTTCCCATATTTGTGTTTTGTTGGCCTTCTCCTTGGACCTTGGATGTCTCTTCTGAGCTTCAGACTTACCCCCTATGTAGCAGCTCTATTTGGATGACTAAGAGGCAGCTCAAAATGAACACAGCTAAAAGAGATTTCTTGATTTTCACAATGAATCTGGTCCTCCTTGGATCTCCCCATCTTAGTGAATGACACAATCATTCACCAAGTGGCTCAGGTCAACAGTCTGGGAGTCATGAGTTATTTTACTCTTTCTTCTAGCCAAGGGGCAAGCATTTTTTCTGAGCAAGGCCAGCTGGACTCTCTCCCAGGACTTTGAAAGCTGAGTGGGTACACAGGGTTAGAAAATTGGTGGGAGCTGATTCATCCCAGCTGAGACAGCCGTAAGTGCCCGTCCGTTAGTTTCTGCTACCTAGATTCCCACAACCGCATTTGTCCCTTGCTTTTTCGAGACCTGCTTCTTCAGCTGAACGTCTTGAAGCTGTAAGCTATTCCATGTCGTCCCCAAGAACTTCTTTTTAGCGTAAATTTTCTAATAACTTCCTGTGTTTGCAAGAAAGGAATTCTCTGCAGTATCGATGAGTAAATGAATGAGCGAATGTCTGCATTATCAAGACTCAGTTTCCTATTAGTCCATCAGTCAGTCAGTTAACAACCATGTGTGCAGCCATTATTATGTACAGGCCACACAATTAACGCTGTTCTCTGCTAAGATATTTGGGGACTGCTGTCCATTGTTTTCCACTTTTCCAAGCTCCTCAGGGCCATACCCAAGGACAACTTCTTCCAATGATGGCACTGGATCATTCAGGATAACCTCCCCTTCTAAAGATCCTTAACTTAATCACATCTCCTCCTAAGATTAACACAGCTGGACATGAAGATAAGAAGAGCAGATTTTAGTTAATAATATACTACTGTAATAGGAATCCCATAGTGTGACCTGCTTTGATGTGTACAGAAGAGCCCGGGTGTTTGACAGGGAGGATGGAGAGTGGATAAGCCAGGACCTGGGAGTCAGCGGGGTGAAAGTGACAAAGAGCCCAGAATGGGGTTGGTCTATGGGAAACTCATCTGGGTTTGTTAATTGGCACTTACCAACGTTAGGCCCCTCCCCTCCCACAGAGGCCTGGAGAGGCGCCCTGTCTTCAGGTGTTAGCTGGAACAAACAGTAAATCTCTTGGCAGCCTGGCATTTTCTCAGGCAGGCAATTTAAGGGGAGCTAATGTCATCCTAGGGATGTGGCCGAAGCTGTTAATAAACGATGTTAGTGTTTTGTTCAAGTGTTTATGGACCAAGGTTGAGGCCTAGGCAAGAAGATGGTTCAGAAGAGCTGGCTAGAATTTGGTCAAGAGGGAGGCCCAATGTAATCAGACGGGTCCCTCAAAGATGGACGAGAGAGCCAGAGAGTTGGAGTCAGAGGCTGGAAGAAGCTGTGTGGTTGGCTTTGCAGGTGGAGGAAGGTGCCTTGAACCAAGGAACGCAGGCAGCCTCGAGAAGCAGGAAGAGGTAAGAAAACATCCTTCCCTAGATCTCTAGAAGGAACATAGCCTCGAGGACAGCTTCCTTTCAGCTGAATGAGGCTGACTTTGCGCTTCTGACCTCCAGAAGTGTACAATACTGAGTTCGTGGTTTTTAAGTTGTTTCATATTCCTTTACTATGAAATCAGTAAAATTTATTTACAGTGAAATGCACAGATATTAAACGTAGAATTAATGACTATTTGCAAATATATGCCCTGATACAGGCAGCACCACAATCATGAGAACAGGGTATTTCAGCCACTCCCAAAGTTTCCCACATGCTACATCTCGTTAAACCCTGCATCCTGTCATTGTCCTGATTAGTTTTGTCTGTTTGTGAACTTGCAGGACAAATGGGAATGCAGGACAAAAGGAATAGCTTTTGTGAAAATCGCTTTAACCCCAGGCACTCCAATTCGCGTTGTCTGAAGCCACTAAGTTTATGGTCATTTATGGCCATAGGAATCTAATACGGCAGTTATTTCAGCATAATGTAATTAATATAGGTATTTATCATTTTCTTTAGAATGTCTGCATTCCTATATTTTATATAAAAATATGTACTTTATATATATATTTTTAAAGATTTTATTTATTTATTTGAGAGAGAGAATGAGAGACAGAGAGCACGAGAGGGAAGAGTGTCAGAGGGAAAAGCAGACCCCCTGCTGAGCAGGGAGCCCGATGCGGGACTCGATCCCGGGACTCCAGGATCATGACCTGAGCCGAAGGCAGTTGCTTAACCAACTGAGCCACCCAGGCGCCCTGTACTTTATATTTTAAAAAATTAATTTTTTAAAATTTAGGACAAACCCAAAGACTTTCTAATGGCCAGGCCAGCTCACGCGAACAGACACAGGTCTACTCAGGAATCTGCTCTGGGGCTGAGGGGACATTCCAATTGGGGTGGGGCCTCACCGAGTTTTTGTTTTAAGTCCTCATTTATTTTTTTTTAAGATTTTATTTGTCAGAGAAATAAAGAACGAGACAGACAGACAGAGAGAGAGAGCACAAGCAGGGGGAGGGCCAGAGGGAGAAGCAGGCTCGGGACTCAACCCCGGGGATCATGACCTGAGCTGAAGGCAGCCATTTAACCAACTGAGCCACCCAGGTGTCCCATAAGTCCTCATATATTAAGCACCTACTATGTGTGAGGTGTTTTATAAATATATTCTTATTCTTAGTAATACCTTCTGCCCTGGGTATTGCTGTTATGCCCAATTATGGAGGAGGAAGCCAAGCAAATACACAGTGTAATTTGGTCAATTCCCAGCTACCAAGTGGGAAAGCAAGGATTCAAACTCCTGTCCCTCTCACTTCAGGGCCTGCCAAGAACCTGGAGTGGGCCTGAGTAAATGAGGGGGTGTTTTTGAGTGTGCAGGAAGTGGTAGATTGGGCAAAGAGCAAAACCTGAAGCCTGGTGCCATCACCAACTCCATTCATTCATTCATTCATTCATTCATTCATTCATTCAGCAGAGATCTGTTGAACCCTTACTGTGTGTGCAAGGCATTACCGTGGGAGCAGTAAACAAAATATACAAACATACCTGCCTCACGGATTTTGTATTCTTGTGGGATGTAAAAGACAATAAAGAAAATAAATTACGTTTCCCTCCTAATTTGTAAGAGTCCTACAAGATGTCCATAGGGGATGGGATAGTGTAGCAGGAAATGCAGGGTTTCTGCAGCCAGAATGCCTGGGCTTGAGTCCCGGCTCCGTCAGTTCCTGGCTGTGTGGTGCTGGGAAAATGACTCAGCCTCTCTGAGCCTCTGTTTCTCTGGTGTAAAATCGGACTAATAATCCCTACCCACCTAAATCGTTAGGACGAGTAAATGAGACAATAGGGGCAAAACTCTTAAGTAACAGAATTCCATTGGCAGAGAAGGTCTTTTTGATTCTGTGGCTCTGGAGGTGACCTTGAGTTCTCACAGTTCCTGAGTCTGTGGAGAGACACTGGTGCGGAGTCCTCAGAAATGGAGGTTGATTTCTATTTATTCGGCCTTGCTCAGCTCTCTGACAGGACCCCCTTTTCACAGTCCCGATAGAGGTGGTCCTTTCCACTTAAAACAGACAGTCTTGTCTTCTCATTTCCTGAGACCACACGTGGGCCCCTTCTGTTCCCAGAACAAGAGACGAGGGAGAGGGCAGCATGGCGCCCCGAGGAGCAGGAGCGGGGCTTGTGCGGCTACAGGCTTAGTCTCATTGCCAGGGCTTTGTGAGCAGCCCTCAGAGAGGGACTCGCAGGAAGATTTTATTTGCTTTTCCCCGGACGCCAGCCCTGTCAGGCAGCCTTCACCTTATAACGCGGCCTACATCCGACCACTGTGTTCCCGAGTGGGGTCAGGTCTGCGGAGGCTGGGAAGGTTGAATTTTAATTCAAAATGTGTTTTCACCCTTAATTCTGCTGCCCCAGACAAGGACACACGCGCACACACACACACACACACACACACACACTCCTGTTCTACTTAGTCCTTCATGCACTTCTCAGAGTGGATACATTTTTTATATCCTTTGATTAATATGAGCCTCTCACAGTTACTGGAAATATGGGGTCGATCAGGGGCTCTGCCCACCACTGCTCACCACTGCATCCCCCTACTCTGAGTTTGTGTTACAATTAGGGTTGCCAAATTTACTAAATAAAAATACAAGGTGCCCACTTACATTAGAAATTTGGAAAATGAATAGTTTTCAGATAAAATAGGTGCTGTGTAATATTTGGGACATGTCCTAAAAATGATTGGTTATTTTTCTAAAATTCAAATCTAACTGGGTGTCCTGTATTTTATCCGGCAACCCTAATTCTACCTTGTTTGTGTTGCTCGGTAAATATATCCATGAATGAGGGAATGAATGGGGCTAATGCACGATTAAAAGCAGAAAACCAAATGCAGACATTTTCTGGCAAGTACATACCAACGTGTTGGAAGTGGTTGTTTCGAGGTGGTAGCATTATTGGAGAATTTTCATTTTTCTATGTGATTTTTCTGTTCTTCAAGTTGACTGCTGTGTGTACAGTTTTCACATATCACATATGTATGTATTTATACCTCTAGACACACACACACACCCCAACTTCTTTTTTTTTTTTTTAAGATTTTATTTATTTATCTGAGAGAGACAATGAGATAGAGCATGAGAGGGGGGAGGGTCAGAGGGAGAAGCAGAACCCCCCGCTGAGCAGGGAGCCCGATGCGGGACTCGATCCAGGGACTCCAGGATCATGACCTGAGCCGAAGGCAGTCGCCTAGCCAACTGAGCCACCCAGGCGCCCCCCAACTTCTTAACATTAGTGTAAAACCTGCTTGAAAGAAACAGTCTGTGTTTTTCCTCAGCCTGAAAACCAGGATTTTCTGAACACATCCTTAGGGGTTAGCGGCATTTTGAGTATCCACAAGAAGACCACTGAAAGCAATATTGAGAGGCCTACGTAGCTTACCAATACAATAGAGTACACAAGGGGTACACAGGAATTCAAAAGGATTGCTGTTACATTATTAATCATACAGTGCTTCTTAAGAAAATTGGCTCCTGAAGCTTTGGGGATGTAAAGATAAAACGAGCTAAACCTAGGACACAAAATGCTGATTAAATTGTACATAATGGGGGATCTCTGAATCTTTGTTCTTTGATTTGCAGAATGAGGGTGGAAATCAAAACAAACATAAGCTCTTACAGAGAATGAGTTGAAGACTTGGCCCTCCCCCACCATTTACATAACTTCCTGGGATGTTTTGAGGCTGAGCACCTCCGGACTTTGTGTCTGGGGTAGCCCACGGTGACCCAGCAGTGACGGACATGTTCAGAATGCTACACGTTCATGGAGCAAGGAAGGGAAAGAACTCCCATCTATATGATGTTTGCTCTGTGCTGGGCATGGCACTGTATCTCATTTTGTTCATAAAAACAACCCCCAAGTTACACACATCAACCTCGTCTTATAACCATGTGACTTAAAACTGATAAAGACGGGGGTGCCTGGGTGGCTCAGTCAGTTACGCGGCTGCCTTCAGCTCAGGTCATGATCTCAGTGTCTTGGGATCGAGCCCTGCGTTGGGCTCCCTGCTCAGTGGGGAGTTGGCTTCCCCCCTCCCCCTCCCTCTCCTTCTTCACCTGCTTGTGTTCTATCAAATAAATAAATAAAATCTTACAAAAAATGATGAGTATTGCTCACAGGTCCCACCTCCAGAAGTATTGCAAGGTGCTTAATAGTTGGAGAGTCACTTACATTTCTTATGTTGTACTTACTGAGGCAGAAAGCCTTTATTAGAAGGAATAAATATGCTTTCTGACAATTTTTATCTCAGGATTTGAAAGACTGTAAGTTTTCTGCTATACTTGAAGGATGCCCCCCTCTCAGTTTACAGTTCTGAATGTGGTACTAGAATTAAGGTGGGGCGGATTTCTTCTCTCTCCTCCATCACTATTAATGGTGTCCACCATCCTGCATGGTTCCGTGTGAGAGGAAGGCTAGGCTCTATGTCACGTTATCACCAAGTCCGCATGCGTGGGGCACAGAGAGTTGCCTGCATTGACAAGTTACGGCAGAATCGGTAAACTTTGGCTAGCTTCAAGTCTCCTAACACCCACCTCACAAAAAAATAAAATAAATAGAAACGGGAAGGGACTGAAATCCGTTTTGATTATTCAGTGATGAGGGAGCGGCATGAAAGGGGGAAATGCTCTGTCCTTCTGAAGGGTTTCTGGTCTTAAAAGGAGAGAATTAGTTGGCTGAACTTTGGAAGAAGGAAAATGTGACTTTGAACAAAGGGAGGATGTGAATTGAGAGCACCTTGTCATTGTCAGGGTGGGGGGGGGGCGGAAAGTCAATCTGGTGATTGCTAAACGTGGGGAAGAAAGAGCCGCATCCATGTAACACTGCGTGGCAACGCTGTGAATAGGCCACTCTGAGCTACTGATTAAATACACCGAGCGTGGGCCAGAATTGGACTCCACTGTGTCTGAGGAGGGCACGAACCAAAGGGACCCATTTCCAGGTCACACAGAACCATATTTTCAACTATGGTGTGGAGTCTTGGAGCAAAGTGTATATTAAGTGAACCGTATTAATTAAGGATGGAGGGAGACAGGTTTTATGCATTAACTCCTCCAGAGAAATGTCCCTAAGCACACAGTGACATTCCAATTATTTTTCCATTAGTATTCTCTGAATACTTTCTTTCTTTCTTTCTTTCTTTCTTTTTTTTTTTTTTTTGCCTTCCCTAGTAGAAACTGCTTGGTATGCATATTTAAGTAACAGTCACACTGAATTAGCTTTAAGAATAGGCTCTTAACATAATGGATGCATTCAAGTGTAGAGGAAAATGAGAGAGCCACATACAGACCTCCACGCATAAGAAAAGAGCAGGGAGTAAGAGACACAGCCAGCTTCTAGCCATTTTCTAAGCCTTGGATTATGATCCTGACTTTGGGAGGAGATCACATTTACCTAATGTCTAGCCACTGATCTGAGTTAGCTCCAGCTCTGTTAGAAGCTATTTGGTGAGAAAGGCAGCACCTGTCCTTTTCCAGCTCCCAGGTATATATATGTGGCCGCTCGAGAAGGACGCTACAAGGAATCCATGTCTACTACCAGTCATTCTAGAGAGCAAGTGCTTTTTTGTACAAGTTCTCAAGATCAACCTCCCCTCAGCCATTGATGACCTACTTAGTACCCAACGTCGCTGCCCCACAATTAATGGGGGAAAAGTATCTCAACGAATGACAAGACATCTGAACTCATTCTTTGTCAGCCTATTTGGCTGCCATGTTTTAAAAAATATATGGTCCTCAAGGACCGGGGGAACTGTGACAAAAAACAAAAACAAAACAAGCAGTAATTATTCGTGACAAAAAACAACAATTTGTTTCATTTAAAGCCAAAGAAATTAAGGAGAACCAAAGCCCTTGAGGAAGAGCCTACTGAAGATTTTGCAAATGCACACCTGGAAATCAAGACGGGTTTAGGGAACAGTGTTTGGGGGTGAAGGTAGAAATGACTCCATTCAGAGATCCCGTAAAACCACTTACCACAAATTAACCAGGAAAGGATGCTCCAGACCCTGCATGATCTGGAGTTCCTTGAAGACATTTCTCACTTCATTGCGCTCCACGCACTTTTGTTTGTTCATGTACTTCATTGCGTACATCTTCTTGGTATCGTTCTTCTGCACGATGCAGACCTAATGGCACAATCCAGAATGAGAAAGTGGTCAGGGAGTTGACAGATCACGGCCATGGGAGACAGGACAGGAGGTTCTCAAAAGCATGGCCTGGAGGCCTCACCACTTGCAAATTCTCTGATGCTGACGTTGCTGCTTAGCTCTGATTTCAGAGTAGAAAATTTCATTTTCTTCCCCTGTATCAGGTCAGTTCATGAATCTCTGTTTTCTCAAGCAAGCCTGCCTGTTTTTTGCTCTTTGGGTTTTGTTTAGACAGCATGTTGGAGAAAATAGCTGCTTCCTTGTCAGGAATCTTCCAACAGCCAATGACATGCTATTCTGCTTTGAGTGACTGATATGGGCACGGCTAAACTGCCGAGCCGAACAACACTGCGCCAAGAATTTCTCTTTACACAGTAGTTGATAGAACCTAAAAGGACTTAAAGCACTGGGAAAGCACTGCACATGATGTCCATGGTTCTGAAATTCTTTTAGAGGTTCTAGATGTCTGATAAAGTGGGCAGGAGATGATTTTAAAATCCAAGTTCAATATGAAATAAGAAATACTCTCAAAGTATGTCTCTACCAAGAAACTAATGATCAGGATTTGAATCTAGAAGTTTCTTGCAAAAAAATTAGGCTGGATCTATCTTTCATGGTCGATTTTTGAAAATAAAAACATGGTATAACTGGAGGAAAAAGAGATATCTTTTCCACATAAAAAGAGTTATCTCTTGGGGCGCCTGGGTGGCTCAGTCGGTTAAGCATCTGCCTTCAGCTCAGGGCATGATCCTAGGGTCCTGGAGTCAAGCCCCACTGTTGGGCTCCCCGCTCAGTGGGGAGCCTACTTTTCCCTCACACTTTGCCCATCCCCCCGCCCACACGCTCTCTCACTCTTTCTCTCTCTCTCTCTAAAATAAATAAATAGAATCTTAAAAAAAAAAAAGAAATAACTTTTACATTGACAGGTAAGTGTTACCAAAGGCATGGGTACAATTGGCAACTGAGTCCAAAATTTTAGAGTGGAGAGAAAGTCTTAAAATCTAGTGAGAGTAAATGGGCATGACAATGAAATAATTCTGAGAACAATAGATGTTCATTATATCACACACCTCAAACTCTAGTGACAATTTTATAAAAACCTCTCTGAATTATCATTCCTTGTGGTCCCAGTAACTGAAATAATCTGAACATTCTCAGACTCTGTTCCCTGAGCTACATGACCCTGCTGGTGGTTAATCATTTTGGTTCTCACCTTCCCAAAACTGCCTTTCCCAATGGCTCGCAAAATTTCAAAGTGGTCAAAGTTGACTGCAAAACAAACAAAAAGAACAATGTGAAGGATTATCAGTTGTTTTTTAGTTGCTAATAAATAATAAAGATTAGGCGAAACCAGAGTACCTTGTTTAAGACAACATTCCAGATGACCTTAGGATACCCATTCATTTATTCAATAAATATTTCTTAAACACTTCTTACTCATTAATCACAGTGCTTAGTACTGGGGGATATAGTAATAGCAAAGTAAAAATGGAATCTCTACCTTTTTGGAGCCTGTAGTTTAGTAAGGGCTCCCTATAGAGAGAGACACTTATAGATGAAATAGTCATAACTTAATGGACAATTAAAACTCCCACTAAATGTAAAGAGAGAAGTCATGGGGGCTCTAAGAGCATATAACAATGGATTTCACATAAGTGGCAAGGTCAGGAGGAGCATCACTGAACACTAAGGATTACGGAGAGATCTGGTCCTAGAGAAATGGGACTGACCTTCCTAGATAAAAAAAACATACCTTCTACCCAGAAAGTGCTAATAAAGTCAAGTGGATGACTTATTTAGTAAACAAAGTCAAGTGAATGACTTATTTCCCAAAATTCCTGCAGTTCGAATTTCTCTAATCCACTAGACTATAAACTCAATGAGGGCAGAGATAATAGGTCCTTTTGTTCATCCTGGTTTCCTTAGCAACTCAGAAAATTCCTGGCTTGAGGTAGTTGAAAGCAAAACTACACTTCCCACAGAGCCTCACACAGTGATTTCCACATAGTTGCTTCTCAGCAAATAAATCAAACTAGCTGTAAAGATACACAAGGACCTCAAAAACGGTTGCTTCTTGTAAATATGAGCAGTGTGAGCAGGAGGGTCTTCTGAGGAACTGTTTTTCAAATGGGGTCAAGCCCCATTAATGAGTTATGAAATAAATTGGGTGGTATGAGAAGCATCCAAAATTTAAACAAAGTAGAATGGTTAGAAAACAATCAGAAATGTCTCAAATGTAGGAAGAATAGTGTTGCTTCTGAAACTTAGTTTTGGTTTTACGTATGTGTGTAGGTAGATATGGATTGTATCATGATAAAATTTTTTGGTATATATTTTTTTCACAAAATGGTGAAAATAACTTGAAATTCAGACACCTCTGTAAGTTTTCTCTTAAGTTTCAAACTGATAAAACCAAAGCAAGGATTTCCTCACACTTATTACATGAGGCACAGTTCTATATTATGTACCATAGAGGTGTCAAAAAAATGACCAGGATTTATTTGCAAGTCCAAGATTTAATCTTGAGCCAACCTACTAACATAACACAGTGATTTCTCCACTAGTAGCCTTGCCTAGAATGCTGTGATGACATTTTGAATCTTCAAGCATACAGGAAGTATCTAGAAAGCATGAAGTTCCGTTGTGATACTAATCCATTTCATAAACCATGTCTCTTTATAAGGCATTTTAAGCTTTCAGGAAAATGATCAAAGATTAGATGCCAGGTTGCTGGTTCTACTAGTGTTAACCCCCTTAATTAATGTCTGGTCCCAGAAAAGTGATAGGCCTAAAGTTTTAGGCCTATTTATGCCTTTATTTCTAATCAGTCAAAAAGAGAACAGACTCCAGTCCAATTCCATACTGTCTAAAGTCACTTCCATATATAATAATCAGCATGGAGAGAAAGCCAATGACAAAAGTGGCTGGAAGAGAAGCTCTTATTCCATCCTCACAGTCCCCCTCCCCCTTTTTTCTCTTTTAATTCCAGGGTAGTTAACATACAATGTTTTACTCATTTTCACGTATACAGTTTAGTGATTCAAAATTCCTACTCAGTGCTCATCAAGGTAAGTGTGCTCTTCATCCCCATCCCCTATTTCACCCATCCCCCGGCCCACCTCCCCTCTGGTAACCATCAGTTTCTTCTCTAAAGCTAAGACTGTTTCTTGGCTTGTCTCTCTTTTTCCTTTGTTCATTTGTTTTGTTCCTAAAATGCCACGTATGAGTGAAATCACACGGTGTTTGTCTTTCTCTGACCGACTTATTTCACTTAGCATTATGCTGTCTAGATCCATCCATGTTGGTGCAAGTGGCAAGATCTCATTCCTTTTTATGGCTGAGTAATATTCCATTGTACATATATACCACATCTTCTTTATCCATTCATCTACCACACTGGACTCTTGGGCTGCTTCCATAGTTTGGCTATTTTAAATAATGCTGCAATAAGCCTAGGGGTGCATGGTATTCCTTTGAATTAGTGTTTTTGTCACCTCTGGTTAAGTTTATTCCTAGGTATTTTATTATTTTAGGTGCAATTGCAATGGATCGTTTTTTAATTTCTCTTTCTGATGCTTCATTATTAATGTGTAGAAATGCAATGGATTTCTGTACATTGATTTTTGTATGCTGTGATCTTACTGAATTTAATCATCAGTTCTAGTAGTTTTTTTGGTAGAGTCTTCAGGGTTTTCTCTATATAGCATCATGCCATCTATAAATAGTAAATGTTTTACTTCTTGCTTACCTTGGATGCCTCGTTCTTGACTGATTGCTGTGGCTAGCACTTCCAGTACTGCATTATTTAAAAGAGGTCAGACTGGACACCTTTGTCTTCTTCCTGACCTTAGTGGAGAAGCTCTCAGTTTTTCCCCATTGTGTATAATGTTCACTGTGCGTTTTTTATATAAGGGCTTGATTATGTTCAGATATGTTCCCTGTAAACCTACTTTGTCGAGGGTTTTTATCATGAATGGATGTTGTACTTTGTCAAATGTTTTTTCTGCATCTGTTGAAATGATCATATGGTTTTTATCCTTTCCCTTATTGATGTGATGTATCACATTGACTTGTGAATACTGAGCCACCGTTGTATCCAGTGAATGAATTTTTAAAGTATGTTGTTGGGGGGCGCCTGGGTGGCTCTGTCATTAAGTGTCTGCCTTCGGCTCAGGTCATGGTCCTGGTGTCCGCGATCGAGTCCCGTATCGGGCTCCCTGCTCCCTTCCCCAGCGGGAAGCCTGCTTCTCCCTCTCCCACTCCCCCTGCTTGTGTTCCCTTCTCTCGCTGTGTCTCTGTCAAATAAAATCTTTAAAAAAATTAAAAAACAAAACAAAAACAAAACAACAAAAAATAAAATATATTGTTGGATTCGGTTTGCTAATATTTTGTTGAGGATTTCTGCATCTACGTTCATCAGAGATACTGGCCTGTAGTTCTCTTTTTTTGTTGTGTCTTTATCTGGGTTTGGAATCAGGGTAATGCTGGCCTCATTTACTCTTCCTTCTTAAATGTCCAGCAACAGGAGCTGTAGTTAGGAGGGAGGCTCATGGAAAAGGCAGTGAGACCTCATAACTCAGACAAAATGAGAAAGGGATGACGTCAGAATTATGGATTATTTTATCAACGGAAACCCATTTGTATTACAGGCATATAGGATTTACCAAAGGAGCTGGGTATCAAATAGCATATCCTCTGTATACTTGAACCTTTGATCAACGTGTATAGTATTAACCAGCAGATCATTTATGCTTACAGGTCCCAATGGGCCTGCAGCCTGTTTTTGTCTCGCCTCTGAGCTAAGATCAGTTTTTACATTCTATAAGGATTATTAAAAAAACAATAAAAATATGCAACTGTATAAAAGTCTGTAATATTTACTAGCTGACTCTTTACAGAAAAGTGTGCCAGCCCCTGAGATGAAAAGTACAGGCTTTGGAGACAGACTACCCGAGTTCACATCATAGCTCCTACAATTGATAGTTATATAATCTTGGCAGTTTACTTCTATGCTCTGCTCCTTCATCTCTGAAATGGGTATGGAAATAATATATATCCCACTGGGTTTAGAGGAAGATGGAATGAGTTACTATACATAAAGGACTTAGAATATGAACTGCAACTAGCTATTTTTGCTAGTACTCCTACTACCACTTCTTAGAGAATAGCCTAATTCAGACTCCCAGCAAATACCACCAGAAGTTGCTATCATAGCACATGGCTATTCAGCTTGGAAAAAAATGGCAGTTGTGTCATTTCTCCACATTTGGGACTTTTGTAGTCGACGGTGTGGTGTTCTTGCAGTGTCTCCTCCCATCGCACAATAACTTTGTTGTGTTTACTTGTTGTGTCTTGTCCTTGTATCATGTTCTACAACTTTGTCTCTAGTTCATGGAGGAGATCTGGTGCCAAGATGACATAGGGGTCTTTTAGAGATACTCTTAGACCCTGGTTCTATCTGGGGCCTTGAGGGCAGGCTGTTGAGTGTGGAGAGAGCAGGGCCTGGTTCTCACTTCCACTGACAGAGCTGGCCTATGTACATGGCCTGTGGAAGAACAGACAGGCCGAAAAGCTGAAACCTTCAGCATCTTTCTTATCTGCTTTGGAGTCTTGCTTTCACACATGGCTGCTCACCCCAGTCTTAGCAAACATCATATCAGTAAAGTGTCCTTAATGTTGCCTGGAGGTGTATACCACATCAAGTAGTTTTAAAAATAGCTAAACTAAATACCCATAAAGAGGCTTATTTTTGAGTTCTTCTTTGGGGTAGGTGCACATTCTCCACAAATCAACCAGACACAGAAATTCTATATGCACAAGAGATCTGTTTATGTGTGGTTTGGTACTCATTTCATTTTTTAAAAAAGATTTTATTTATTTGAGAGAAAGAGAGAGCATGAGCCGGGGGGGGGGGGGGGGAGGAGGGGGTAAAGGGAGAAGACTCCTCACTGAGCAGGGAGCCTGATGTGGTTCTTGATCCCAGGACCCTAAAATCATGACCTGAGCCAAAGGCAGATGCTTAACCGACTAAGCCACCCAGATGCCCGGTGTGCATTTCATGTTTATGTCTCATTTTGTCCTCACAACAACCTTACAGTGTGTGTAGCTAGGGGTGCTCTGGATCAGAGAGATTAAATAACTTGCTGTGGGCATCACCAGTACCATGACTAAATGACCCTGGGGTTAGGTTCTGAAGACGGAAAGTAGGGCGGAACCTTGGTTAGTCCAAACTACACGTGAAAATCCTCTAGAAATGTATTGCTTTGAAAACCAAGGGAGTCTTTAAAAAGTCCAACAGAGCTTTCTCTTGTGTGAGCACCGCATGAAGCTCATGAAATGTATTTAGGTGCTCTTGTATAGAAAACATTTGAACACTAATATTACACTCAGCTCATTGGCAGACTGAAATGTATTAGTCACATGGAAAGTAAGAGCAACTGAGGGGACAGCTGGTTGACTGTTGTCACAAAACCATACCCAACGCTTGAGCGCAGGGGTGGACAACATCAACTATCTGAGTCTGCTCAGTGTTAGTCATGTAAACTCAGTATACACCTTTCTGACTCTGGACCCAGGCTCTTAACCCCTATTTCTATAGTCATCTTTATGTTGTTACTACTGTGTGTCTACCCATCCCAGAGGCAGAATCAGGGGAAGCAAGGTGGGATTTCTTTGTCTCTCCTTTTACAATCACATGGGTCAACTCAGCTTTCCCCAAGTCTTTCCCTAAACAGAAGCCTGCTGATCGTGGCATCTGGTGCTTGATGTTTTTTCTTTCCTTTGTTGGACTTCTCCTCGCATCTCCCCAGTCTCAACATTCTGTGCAGTAAACAGAAGGAAAGAAAGGAAAGGGGAGACTCTTTAGAGTGAGTTATACCACCCTGACACTTGGAATTTGGGAGAATAGAAGGTAAAGCAGACTCCCCCGCCCCCACCTGTTTTTCTATGATTGAGGTAAAAATATTTGGAAAATATTTTATTTTTTCCTGTTAAAAAAATGATTGCAGCCTAAGTAAATCCCAAATCATGACCATATGCACAACTGTGGAGAACTGCACTTCTTGATGTTTATGTAAATCTTTCTATTGATGAGGGAACAAGGACACCAGCTGTGTGTCCTCTGTAAAATGACACTAATTAAACTTGGCTCACAGGTTTTGAAGATGAGCTGATATACACCAGAAGTATAATGTCCAGCTCACTGAAAACTAAAAATTACAAATGAATAAGTATAATTATTCAAAGAAAACTGAGACTTCTTCCCACTCTAAATTTTTAGTTGCATTCCCAGAAGGCAGCCTCTTTGAACAAATTCTATGTATCCTTTAAGAGATTTTTTTCAGCATATATGTATTCCCTTTTAATAGCAGTAGCAACATATTATCATTCCTACAGGAACAGAGATTATAAGCTCTTTCTATATAATTACATTCTCTCTGTTCCTTCATACATCACATACAGATCTATATCTAATTATTTTAAACAGCTCTTTTGTATTACATTGTGTAGAATGTCCCATAAGATACTTAACTTTTTGATAGCATTTCAAAGATGGTTTAATTATCTGTTGTTACCTGCAATACTAGTGCAAACATCCTTGGTCAGCTTTTGTGCAAAGTGTCGTAAGCTAGCTTCGTAAAAGCAGAAATGCAGTAACAAAGAGTGTGTGCATTTTCCTATTTAATAGACACTGTACACGAGCCCTTCAATGATGTTGAATCTCCTCCGCACCAATGTGTGTAAGAATGACGTTCTGTCCACCACCCTGCTGATGCAATTATGCCAGCAGTCTTTGACCTGACAGGTGACGAAAAAACTGAATTATTGATTTACTTTATATTTCTTAAATGATGACTAGAGCATGGGGCGCCTGGGTGGCTCAGTTGGTTAAGTGACTGCCTTCGGCTCAGGTCATGATCCCAGAATCCTGGGATGGAGCCCCACATCGGCTCCCTGCTCCACGGGAAGCCTGCTTTCCCTCTCCCACTCCCCCTGTTTGTGTTCCTGCTCTCTGTCTCTGTCAAATAAATAAATAAAATCTTTTAAAAAAAAATGATGACTAGAGCCTCATCTCTTTGTATGTGCACTGTTTCCAGAGAGCTGCCTATTCACAGATTTTTGCCTGTTTTTAATGAGTTATTAGTCTTTTTGCTTTCCAAGCGTGCTTAAAATGTTACATAAATGAAGTCTCTCTTGAGCAAATCTCGGGAATATTTTATCCAGGCTGTCCATTTGGCTTTTGACTTTAAAGCATTTTTAATAGTGTAGAAAACTCCAGTGTTCAATTTATATCTTACGTAGTCAAATTTTATATAGTCAAATGTATTATTCTTTTCCTTTGGGGTCCCCTTGGTTTAAGTCTTTACTAGAAAGGCATTTTTTTACTTCAAGACTGTTAAAGGCATGTACTTATATTTTGACCAGGCATTGTTGAACTCCTGCTGTTTTAATTTTTGCAATCTTTCTCTGCTTAAATTGAAAGTTAAAACAATTGCTAATTTCCTTGTATGCAGCCATGCCAGTGTGATTATTAAGAAGTGGATGCCTTTAAAGTGTTTTGGGAGAATATCATTGTAAAGCAGGCTCTCCATATTTTACCTACGCTGATAATTTATTTAGTAAATACCTTGCTCATGTAGCACAATGCTAGGTTCCAATGCTGTTTGGTTCCAACTGATAGCAAATTAAACCAGGGCAGTCTCAGTAAGTTCAAGAGTACCAAGATAAAGTCTTCAGAGAATAAAACTATATATATATATATAAAGTCAAGCCGAAGTCTGGCCTGACTTTTTGGTATGCTAATTTGGCATACAAATTTGCTGCTTAAACATGTCACTGCTTCAGGATGTGATTCTCTAAAGACAAAGGTAATTCAACATGAAAACAGTTATTGCTTAGCTGGCTACATGTCCCCCTTCTTCCCTCCAGTCCAGGAAGAACGTATCTATTTGATTCCCCCCTCTCCCCCCCACCACACTGATATAGCAGAAGAGACACTGAGGTGGAGTAAAGATGCAAATGGAAATTGCTCAGTGAACTCAGTCTATGTTCACTGACATTTACTGATGGCTGACTCAGTCGGAGCCAGGAGTTGTACTAAGTGCCAGGGAGGGAGAAAGCCAAGGCTGCCTTCCTTTACGGGGTTTATGGTCTAGTGGGACAATAGAATCATTAATAATAGCTAATATCTAACATTTATGTAAGGAATATCAGGCATTATGCTAGGCATCTTAGCTACACTACTCAATTTTCCATCAATGCTTTGAAATAGTAGTACTATTATTGCTATTTTTTTAAGATGAGCAAACTAATGCGCAGAGTGATTACACAGTTTTCCCAAGGCCACGGAGTAGGTGAGGGGCGGCAGGGTGGGGAGTCCCCCTCAAGTGACTCCAGAGCTGTCCTCAAACACTGTTCGCTGCTGAGGCCCACTAAACACAGATAATGGTGCCCAAGAAAGAAGGATGGATAGCACCGAGTCAGGCAAAGACCTGGCTCTCCACAGCATCCACACTTCTGCTTCTCTTTCCAGGAGGGATCTCTCTTTTTCACAGATGCTATCTCCCAACACTGGTCTCCCCAGACACATGCATCACCTATCTGTCATCCACCCTGTGCCACACCCCGAGCCAGAAGCTTCCGTCTGGGAGCTGGGACTGTGACCAGCACAACTGTAATCTACATATTCCTATTCATGTAGGACTTTCTGATGTGAAAATGCATGCTTCCCCCTATATTACCAGGCTTTCCCAACACAAGAACAGAACTGGCCGAATGTAAAAAAAAAAAAAAAAAAAAAAAAAAAGGTGGGGGGCGGGGACAGGTCAGTAGGCCCAAGGAAATAAAGAATAAAGCTGACACAGAATAAAGCAGTCTCACAAGACAAAGGGGGAGCCCTGATGGCATTAAAGTGTGTGGCTCTATATTCATATAGGTCCTACTTTGGTTACTGATGAGGCATCCCAAATATTCTGCCAGTGATTCAATTTCTCGTGTTTACTTTGTTAGCCAAGCTAATAAAGTTCCAACTAAAACAAGTCCTACTGTTGTAGGGAGATCACAGTGTCATGGGGATAGATGTACAGTAGGGACAGCCAACAGTCCAGACGATGCAGCGAAACATCTGAGGGGAGATGATTAAAAAGAGAAAGGTGTGGCAAAAGGACTTGCTCTTGGTATTCTTTCCTCTAGATTTTCTTCATTTTTACCCCTGCATTGCATCAGAGTATCAGGAAGATAATTTCCCAGGAAAAGAAATGAAACACACACATACATAACGGCAAGATAAAGTTATATATATGTATTAAGAGTCATATATGGTTCCACAGCATTTCACAGATGTGTCTTCCCGTCAGAATCACGCAGAACACACTTTTAAAAATTCAAATTCAGGGGCCTCATCTAAATCAGACTCTGGAGGCTGAACCTGGGAATTTGTATTTTAATCAGCTCCCTGGGAGATTTTGATGGAAACTGCCTGGAGCCAGACGGTGGGTCTTGCTATCGGAACTCCTACTCTGTACAGTAAAAGCCACAGGAGTGGCTCCTACTGTAGAAGATAAAAGAGCTTCAGGGAGGGCCAACATTTTAGCTGGGCCTTGCAGAATGGGTAGGAGTTCAACAGCTTACCAAGCAGAGGAGGATAGGGAGACTGTACTTTCTGAGTGACCCAAACCTTAGGGTGAGGAGGCCCTCCATAGGTATGTGTTGATTCTTTAATTTTATTTCAATGGCCTTAAACTTCCCCTTCTACCTTTGCCCCCAACCCCATGAATTTGAAGCAGATTAATAATGGTGTCTCTAAATAATGAATAGGCCTTTGTTGTCTGCACTGTACCATATCTTGGGTCAAAGCTGATAATTAAATTCATTATCTATTATGTATACACATGTTTAGGCACTGTCCAGATACTTTATCACCAAAACACTATGAAGTGGTAATATTAGTGCTACTTTGCGGATGAGTTACAGAGACCCAAAAAAGTTAAGTCTCCCAGGGTTGAGGCTTAGACTTGAACTTGTCTTTGTATGACTCCAAGATCCATAATTTTAATGTTACAGATAAGTCCTAGAAAGTTTATGATACAATATGATGGTTATAAGCATGAAACTGTGGGTATGGGTTTTGGCTGTACTACTTATTAGCTATGAACTTGTAAGTAAATCAGTTTACCTCTCTGAGTCTTTATTTCTCCTCTATAAGATTTTGATCCTATATATTAACCCTCTGAGGTTCCTATGAGGACTAGGTGACATAAACTATATCAAAGGTGCTTTTCAAGTATTTTTAGCAGAGAGTAAAAATTCAATAAATATACCATTACTATTGCTGGTTTTGTTACGGTTACTAGATAAGTTACTTTGGTATCAGCCCAGAACAACGTTTTGTTTGCCACAACGTTAGGCAAAATGATGTTGAGAATTCACATAGGGCAAACAGTGCCAAGAATGTAACCTCTGTGAAGGAAGACAATGGGCTCATCCTATTTATCATTATATGCACATTGTCCAGATCCATGTCGGGCACGTAGCAGGTGCATAATGAATACTTACTAAGTGGAGGAAGGGGGCAAGGAAGTGCCATCATCAAAGTTTTATGAAATATGGATGGCTTTAGAGGAAAAATTTTAAAGACCTTTTCCTTCATGTTGATTTCTTAACACATCATTTACAACAGGTAACTCCTAAGAAATATCTTACCAACAACCTACAGTCAAAATGTATTTTAATGAGGCAGGAAGTAAGGTAAGTCTCCACTTGAATGTTGAGATTTCCCTGCAGACATTGGACTTACATGTTAAAACCTCGAGGACTGACTTACTCAGTCTTTGAGTTCAGAAGTGTTGAGAACTGCCATTCTTCACTTTGTCAACCTTACACTCACCGATTGTCCTAAGTGAGGACATGGTTGATAACCTCCTAGTGACTGGAGGATAATTAAAAGGAGGAGTCAGAGGAGATCTGCATGACCAGAAGTGCAAGTATCTCACTCTGTCACCAGACAGGGCCCCACACATAACTACAGACTCCCACAGCCCTCCTCAGAACAGAGAAGGGATCAGTCCCTCTTCCAAGTTCTGTTGCCACTTTGTCCATTTTTTAGGATGGACATTGCATGGTTTGCCAAGAAAGGAAGTAAAAGGATAGAAAAAGAATATGAACCTCTGGTTAAAAATATAGTTCTTCCAGTGTAATTTGCAGTTTTCCATTCATCAGATGAATGTTTAGTCATCATGCTATGTTCCCAAGTGGAGGCAGTCACAAAGAAAGGCTCACATATACCCTTTGAAGACAGTCACAGCAAAGTGGGAAAGAAGCTAAGGTTACTTGTCCAGACGCTATAGTTTTGCTAGCAAGTCACACCAACAAATATCCGTTGAGCATCTATATGCCCAGGACTCCACTAAGCCCTTGGAAAAACACAAGGAGCTTGGGACTAAGTCACACCCTCAGGAAACTGAGTATGACTCACTCAGCAGCATTCATGAGAACACAACTTGTGTGATCAAATGCCCCTTGTCTCATTTGTATTTTATTTTCCTATAATACCTTAGGAATCTAGTCTTCCATCTTTCTGGAATTAGATGGGTATAAATAAATAGATATATAGGCAAATATGTAGACAGATGAAAGCAATCCAGTGTTGATGTTTAGTACAGAAAGAGGCTCTGTGGACCTTCACAGAGGGGAGAGAATATTGTGGCATGACAATTGTGCTGTTTGGTTTTTAATGGATATTTTGATCAATGATAAAAAACAATCTGAGTCAGACAGAACTGCCTTGGAATCCTCCAAGCTCCACCACTTACAAGATGAATGAAATTAGGAAATTTACCTGACATTTCTGAACTTCAGTTCTTTGTTCACAAAGATTATTTTTATATAAAACTAATATGGTTTTGGTATTAAAAATACAGAACTGAGTAGACAGACTTAAGTAGAAAGAAGAAAAATAGTTCAAAGATAACCATGAATTAATATTTTGATTAATTTTTCTTTCTTTTTAAAATTTTTAATTTTATCAAAGCTAGGCATCTCTCTCTCCCTACATTTCTACACAGTTTGAGGAGTCAAAGAGTTCTAAAGGTTTATTATAAAACACTGATTTTAGTCCTCTGACACCCTTGTCTCACTTTCCAATCTCTCCCAGCCAAGAAGCTGACACTTAAACCTCTTCGAGCGAATAAATTTTCTAGTTCCTACCTTATCTTCTAAATAGCGTAATTTTCTTATTTTCTTTTCAGTTTTAGGCATCACTTATTAAATCTCCAGGATGGCAGGGGAGGGCTTAGCTCACCCTCCAGCTCTTGAGGTCTCACCCCAACACAAGCCCATCTTTCCAATGTAGCTATATTTGATAGAATAGTTTCAATTAGATCAGCATTCGGTGTTTCCACTATTATGAGTATGGAAATGGTACAGGTACCTGCATCACAGAGTAAATTATGATGAGTTTTCCTTTCTTGCACAGTTTTTGTGTTCCCTGCAGTTAATAATAGTGTTGTTTATACATGCGCTCATTTTCCTATATCCTTTCTCCTAATTCAATTTCCAACTCTTCTCTAGTTGTCTAAATTCCCCTTGAACGTGTTCAAGAGCATCGATCACACTGCGTCTTCCTGAAAATGTCTCTCCCAGAGCCCTCTGACCTAACTGCATCGGGACAGGTGATCTTACTGGATAGCTGTCATCCTGGGCTCCCCTTGACCTTCATCTTAGGGATCTCCTTCACTCTTCTATAGTGATGGATGCCCTGCTCATTGCATGCACTGTCTTCCTCCTTCTTGTTTTACTCCCTTGTTTTTGTGGAGGACATCCTCCAATGACTTTGTAAGGAAGATCACATGGGAGGTTAACTTTTGAAAACTTGCATATCTGAAAAATATTTTATTCTACTCACACTCAAATGAGAGCTCAGCTGAGTTAAATTCTAGGTTAGAAATTATCTTCATCAGAATCTTGAAGGCGTTGCTCTCCTTAATTCCTAGCTTTTCGTGTCAACTGCGGAGAAGTCTAAAGCTGTTTTGATGCCAGATCCTTGGATGCAACAAACAATTTTCTTTCTGGAACCTTACAGGATTGTATATTTGTATTGAATGCTTTGAAAGTTCATAATGATATAGCTTTTTTATTCATTGTGCAGGGCATTGAATTGGCTCATTCATTCTGGAAACATGTGTCCTTAAGTTCAGGGCTTTTCTTTTTTCCCTTAAATTAAGTGGTGATGCTTTCCTCCCTTCTTTCCATCTTTTTGAGCCTTCTATTATTTAGAAACTGGAACTCCTAGACTGGACTTTAAATTTTCATTTATTTGTCCCGCTTTTTTCTTTCTCTGTTTACTCATTCTAGAAAATTTCCTTAAATTTATCATCTAAACCTTTGAATCTTTACACTCATGCTGTAATTTTTTTCCCTAAAGCTAACTTCTGCTCTCTAAAGTTTGCTTTCTTGATATCCTATTTTTTCAATTAAAAAAGTCTTTCTTTCTTTCTTTTTTCTTTTCTTTTCTTTTCCTTTCTCCTTCCTTCCTTCCTTCCTTCCTTCCTTCCTTCCTTCCTTCCTTCCTTCCTTCCTTCTTTTTCTTTTTTAGAGAGGAGGGAGAGTGCATGCACACACAAGCAGGAGCAGAGGGGAGGGGCAGAGGGAGAGAGAAAATCTTAAGCAGGCTCCACACAGCACGGAGCCCCACTCAGGGCTGGATCTCATCCTGACTGGAACCGACATCAAGAGTCAGAAATTCAACCAATAGAGCCACCTAGGAGCCCCAATTGTTCTTTCTTAACATTTCTCTGGCAGTTTTCCTTAAGTTGCTTTTTTTCTGCTCAAAACTTAGTCTTTATCTGTCCTATGAGAAGTCTTTCCCATGTGTCTGAGAACCCTCTCTTGTCTGCTCATATTTAAGTGTGGAGACCTAAAGTCCTGTTTGGAAGTTCTGAGACTGTGGGGGAGTCTTGTCCAAAGTAAGCTTCACTCTAGAGAGCCATGGCTAGGATGTTGTGTTCAGAATATTCCCATGTCAGTAACTGTACATCTTCCTTCTTAGGTTGGTCAAAATCTCCAGAAAAAAACCCCAAAACACCTCTATTATCCTCTTGTCTGGAGGGTGAGACCCCAGCTGCCAGTGTTATCAGAGCCAAAAGAAGGCTGAGGGCCTGAGCACCCAGTATGTGCTCATGTACCTGATCGATCCCTCCATTTTCCAGGAGGCGCCCCTGTCCTTGGTGCACCGGGTCTTCCCAGTTAGGAGATCTTCTTCTCCAGAGGATAAATGATGGTGTTGTGTGGAAAGGACTAGCATGTTTCTTTCTTTCTTTCTTTTTTTTTTTGACAAAGTGGTAGAAGGGACAGGATCAATTTGTATACAGCTATCCAAACAATCCTCCTTATTTTAGACCTCCCCCTTCAACTGTCCTTCTAGAGGCACATGACGCTGCCAGTTCTTAGGGTATGGAAGTAGAGGGAAGTGTTGGACTCATCATCTTCCCCTGAAGGCTTGCTTGCATTTTTTTCTCTTTCATAGGATAGAGTTTGTTTTGTTTTTGTTTTTGTTTTTTCCAAAAAAGAACTTATATTAGGAACCAGAGACAGCCATCTCTTTACTACTTACTGGCTTAGTGACTTTGGCTAGTGTTTTTTAAAAACCATTTTTAGACTCCTATTCTTTTTTTTTTTTTTTTAAGATTTTATTTATTTGCGAGACAGAGAATGAGAGACAGAGAGCATGAGAGGGAGGAGGGTCAGAGGGAGAAGCAGACTCCCTGCTGAGCAGGGAGCCCGATGTGGGACTCGATCCCGGAACTCCAGGATCATGACCTGAGCCGAAGGCAGTCGCTTAACCAACTGAGCCACCCAGGCGCCCTAGACTCCTATTCTTATCTGAATAAGGGGATGATGATCACTTTCTTACTCATATCTCAGAATTACTTAAAGAGTCACATTAGAAAAGGATGAGCAAGTACCTTGTAAATGTCAAACCCTGTCATTGGGCTTTGGAGGCAGACAGGAGCTCCTTCAGTATGGATAAGCCAAAGCTCTGGCATGTCTAGCAGTGATGTATGAGTTAAGGACTCAGGTACATAGTCCTGAGATGACTACAGGGTTCCTTCTTGAAAAGTATGCTGAAGGGAACAGAAAGTTCATTCTCCACCATCACGTAAAGGTAAGTGCAGACCCGCATGGTAGATACCTGTAATGGTTGAACTCAAAGAGTTCTCTTTCAACAAGTGCACTCCTAGGTATATCCACCAAAGCACTGAAAGCAGGGTCTCAAACAGATACTTGTACACTCAACTGATGTTGAGTGTTCATGCAGCATTATCCATAATAGCGTAGGGGTGGAAATAACCCAAGTGTTCATCAACAGATAAATGGATCAACAAAATGTGGTATACATGGACGGCAGAAGAGTATACGGCCATCAAAAGGGATGGATGATGTTCTAACATGTGCTACAGCACTGAGGAACCTCGGAGACCTCATGCTCAGGGAAATGAGTGAGACTTGAAATAACAAATGTCATATGATGACACCTACATGATGTATTTTGAAGAGTCAACTTCATAAAGTCAGAAAGAATAGTTACCAGGGGTTAGAGGGAGCAGGAATGGGAGAGTTAGTATTTCATGGGTACAGAGTTCCTTTTTGGGAGCATTAAAAAGTTCTGGAAATGATAGTGGTGATGGTTGCACATATTGTGAATACCACTGAGTTGTATACTTAAAAATATTTAAAATGACAAATTTTATGTGATACTTTTCCAGAATAAAAAAATTATCTAAAAAAGTCAGTTTTCAACAAATGCTGCAAAATCCTTCACACCTCATTCAAGTTTATCATTTATTTATTTATTACATAATATTCATACTTAATCCTGTCTAAATAGACCAACCAAACTGCTTTGAGTATTATTTTATATAATAATAATTTAATACTCCAAAATAAGTATCTCTTCCTTCTGATCACCCAAATATTTGTCAGGATTAAACAATTATTCAACATCACAAAAAAGCAACTGCACTTTGAGAATTCCTTTGTATTTTAGAACTTAGGTATGTTTAAAACCATACATTTAAATAAATCATAGTATGTCCATGTTGCAGAATTTCATGGACACTAAATTATACTTTTAAAGGGCGCCTGAGTGGCTCAGTAGGTTAAACATCTGCCTTCGGCTCAGGTCATGATCTCAGGGTCCTGGGATCAAGCCCCGTTTTGGGTTCCCTGCTTGATGGGGAGTCTGCTTCTTTCTCTCCCTCTTACCTCACCCTGCTCGTGTTCTCTCTCTCTCAGATAAATAAATAAAATCTTTAAAAAAATAAATTATACTTTCAAGAATCAACAAATTTACACAATTGGGATAAGCTACTCACAATGTAAGTGAAAATGAAGATATGGATGTATATAGTGCATCATCCCAAATACATCAGAAGCCTTTTATACACATACACAGGTAAGAAAGACAAGACTATTAATGTATTCATTTATTCAACAAGGAGGTAGTGAGGATATAAAAGTGAACAAAACAGACAAAATCCCTGTCCTCATGGAGTTTTTTTTCCCTAGTGATAGGAAAAAACAACAAAACAAGTAAGTCAATTAAAACAAGAAATATGAAGAAAAGCATAGTGAGTGAGAGGGATGAGGGATGCCAGAAAGGATGCAGGATGGAGATTGCAAAGGGAAACTCCCTAAAATGTTATCAGTGGTCACCAATGGGTTGAGGCATTATGGGTAATTTTTTCTTCCTAATTATATTTTCCAAGCTTTCTATACCTCAGATGTACTAATTTTATAGGTATAAAATGTGCTTTTAAATGCACATTTAAATACATACTTCTTAAGAACAGCTGCGTTCATCTCTCTTTATTTTAGATAGCCCCACAAAATGTGAACCATAGGGAATGTTGGGACCATAGTCTTGGATAGAAGCCCACTGAGGAAAGCAAGCCAATTCCAGTTAACAATTAGGAACGTAAGAATTAAACAAATTTTCTTAATGTTTTATGAAGCCTGAGTTTAGAATATTTTCTCTGGTAATTTATACATGCCCTGGACAGAAAATGAAAAAGTTATCAAAGTGGTAATGACTTCAGTATTTTGTAAAAGTAAATAAAAATTATCCCACCAGGTGTCAAACAAATTAGGTTGATATAAACAGGTTGAAAAATGAGTGATGATGATGGTAAAATGAATTGGGAAAGACATGAACATCACTGTAATTGTTGTCTTTGATGAACAGAAGAAGACAAGCAAAGCTCAAGAGTAGTGATGAACTGCTATTATACATGCCAGACAAGGGAAAGTATAATATATGGAACCCCTAACACTTCAGTAACCATGTGGTCTAAGGGATAAGTATGTGAGTTCCAGCGGAGGTGAAGGTAGAGGTCACTGTGAGGGGCAATGATTCAGCTCTGAGAGCAGGATTCAGTAGTAGACACATAATGGACATTTGCTGGTTGTTTTTGTGTTTTTTTTTTTTTTTTTGGTAAGATTTTATTTATTTGAGAGAGAAGGAGAGAGTGAGAGAGCAAGCATGAAGGGGAGGAAGGGCAGAGGAAGAGGGAGAGGGAGAAGCGGACTCCCCACTGAGCAGGGAGCCAGACTCAGGGCTCAATCCCAGGACCCTGGGATCATGATCTGAGCTGAAGGCAGATGCTTAACTGACTTAGCCACCCAGGCGCCCCTGGACATTTGCTGTTTTTTATTGAAAAGCAATCCCCTTCCGTTTGTTCATTTAATTTTATAAATTCATTCTGGCTGGCTATCCTAGGTGGATATCTATAATGAAAGAAATGAGACTCACTTGACATCATGATTCAGGATCTGTGGGCGCCTGGCCGTCTCAGGAGAGCATGTGACTCTTGATCTCAGGGTCATGAGGTCAAACCCCACATTGGGCCTAGAGCTTCCTTGAAAAGATTCAGGGTCTAGCTGTGTGGCTCTCTGCTTTCAGGTCAGTGCTTTCATCTTCCCCTGCCTCGGTCCTGCCATGCGTAAACTGCACACTGAGCTGATGATAAAGTGCTTGATGGTTGTTGGTTTCTCCCATTACTCCTAACAAGAATGTTACTGTGTGGTGAGTGCATTTCACATCACTTGCTTCCCAATTGAACAACGTGACATATTTACTATCTGGATAGGAAGATGGGGATGGGTGAGGGTCCAAGAGACAGTTTCTAGCTGGCTACCTCCCAAACTGCCAGCCTGGGACGATGACAGCCACCACCATGCCCCATCTGGGTATGTCAGAGGGGTGCCCACCCCACCCATCTTGCTTCAGCACCCAGATTTCTGTCATAGATGGAGGGTGGCAGAGGTGAAGGTGGTACCAGGATCGACTGACCTAGAACCCCTCCTGGGGAGGGGGCAGCATGGGATCTAGCTCTCAAGCCCCCGTGGCACGATCTGTTGTCTCATCAGACCTCACAAATATAAATTCAAATATAAAATTGGTCAGAGTTCAGAGACAGCAACTGCAGGGCATCCCAGCCCAAGTGTGGGAGACTTCTGAAGGCAAGGCCCTATGTACCTGCCCTGGTCCCACTTGGCTGGAGCCAGCCCTGGTTCCTGCTCACATGATTTCCTAGTTTCTTCCCTTTATATTGGTAGAGAGCTTAGACTTGTAGTCTCCTCTTAAAAAACAATTTCTGCCTTCACATCATATTCAGTTTTAGCTCTTGGCTCATTTCTCTGCTCCCCTTTAGGCCAAACTTGTTGAAAGAGTTGATGACACTTGCTGTGTCTACATCCTTGCCTCCCCTACACCCCCCAACTCCCCAGAGTCTGGCTCATGTCCCACGTCCCACTGAGCTGCTTCGTCCATGTCCCCAGTCTCCTCCTGCTTGCCTGATCCCATAGGTATTTCTCACTGGCCTCTAACCCACAGGGGCATTCAGCCGAAGTGACTACTCCCTTGTTCTCAAAAGACTCTTCCCTCTTAAATTTCAGGATAGATGGTTTTTCATTCCTCACTCGCTGCCACTTCTCACTTTCCTTAGCTTGATGGCTTTCCTCTGCCTGACTTCTCAATAATGGGGCTCCTCTCCGCTTTTGTTTCCACATACTCTCCCAGCCCAGACTCCTCAGTCCCCATAGAACTGAGAACAACATCTTCAGACTGCTAGCCTGGGCTTCCCCACTAACCTCTGGCTGCTCAGTCCCAGAGTCCTAACTGACACCATGATTTAGAGTCTCTCGGTCACTTTAGGTGCCCTCACAAGAACTCGTGACTATGCCTGGACATGTCCCCAACCCCTCAGTGCCCCACCTTCATGTCAGCCAAGTGTCACAGCCATCTTCCTGCCTACTCACGTAAACACCTAGGATTCATTCTTGATTTTGTTTTTTCCCTCTTACCCCTTCAGATCATCAGTGACTCTCAATTATTTTATACTGAAAATAAATGTTGACACAATCCTCAGCTTCCCATCTCCCTTCCTACACTACTAGCCCGGAGTACCGTCTTTCACTTAAATATTGTCCTGATGGAAATAGATCATTTTTTTCATCTCAGCCACCTAAGTAAGTGATCTACATAGAACTCACTGAAAGTTACAATTATACATTTGAACACTACAGATCAGAAAATCCCATCACCTTAAGGAGAAAAGAAAAACCAACACTGGGTAGATTTTATATTTTACTTGCCATATAAGAGCATTAAAAAATTCAGATGATTATGATAATGTGATAATGGTATTACGTTTATTGAGCAGCTACTATGTGCCAGGCACTACGCTATATTCTTTTTATGGATAGTAGCTTTTTTTATTTTTTAAAGATTTATTTATCTATTTATTTATTTATTTATTTATTTATTTATTTGAGAGACAGAGCAAGTGTGTGTGACCATAAGTGGGGAGATAGGCAGAGGGAGAGAGAGAATCCCAAGCAGACTCCCCACTGAGTGTGGAGCCTGATGTGGGGCTCAGTCTCATGACCTTGATATCATGACCAAGCTGAAATCAAGAGTCGGATACTTAACCAACTGAGCCACCCAGTCGCCCCTGGATAATCACTTTCTATTCCCACAAAAACTGTATGAGGCAGATAAAATTATTAGCTCCCATTTACAGACAAGAAAACTGGGGATCGGAAAAGCAGGTCACTTTACTGAGTTCTCACTATGGAAAAAAATTTCTATTTCCACAATCCTTAAACAGTAAACACACACACAAGAGAGCATGCAATCTTAGAACTGAAATTTTTAGCGGTATTAGCTTTCTGAGGAACTTATTGCATTGCCCTCGTTTTTCTCCTTTCACCATAGATGAAGAAAAGCCTTGCCATAGGTTGGCATTTGTCCAGAGAGGGCGTCTGGGAGCCACTAGTTTAGCCTGTAAGTGACACCATGATACTAGCTGAAGTTGAAGGTCAACTCTAGAACATATCACTTGTGATCCCCTCATGAAAAATTACTTAGCTGGCTCACTAACCCTTCATCTTCCCAAATGGTTGGCAGCAAATGGTTGCCACTAATATATGTGGAGCTTGGCAGGTCCTTTAAAGATATATTTGGACCTTCTCCAGAGAAGCAGCCTCCAAGGCCAGTTGATGGCATCTGTTTGCATAGTCAGCACTTCCTTTTTATGAAACTCTGCCCCAGGGCGTCTGGGATTTACTGACACCCATTACTGGTGCCAAGACCAATCAATGGGCACCAACGGCTTCTTTTCCTGCTGCCTGAACCCCAATTCATGAATATGCTCAGAAGTCAAAAATACACTGGCTATTTCCTTAGACTAAAGTAGAAAGTACAACAGTATGGGGGTAGAACGGGGGTGATCAACACCTCCGGTTGTTTGATGACCCTCAGTTGAAGAAATGCCCCTAGTAGGAAATAAATTCCACCTAGTGATATTTCAGATGAATTACAGGGTGGTACCCATTTATTTGAACCTAGTCTGTATGACTTTCAAATAATATATATTATAAACATAATACCTTTGATCCATTGTAACAGTTGATCTTCTGGCCCAAGTACTTCCATTGACTCACACTGATCAACCAAGAGGGAGTCAGTGAAGAGTGACTTTAAGCATCTATGGAGAATAGATACCAGTCTCCTTGCCTGGCCTCTCAGTTTAAAGCTAGAGGGCTATGTGGATGGATATGAGAGGGGTCCCCAGAACATTGTGAATAAATGTTTGCAGGATGCTGTGGATCAGGGGTTGGCCTGCAGGCCAAATCCATCCCACCATCTATTTTTACATGGCTTGTAAGCTAAGAATGGCCTTTTTATTTTTAAATGCTTAGAAGAAAAATAAAAAATATTTTGTGATGAGTGAAAATGATGTGAAATTCAAATTACAGTGCCCATAAATAAAATATTACTGGAAGAGAGCCACCTTCATTTGTTTTCTCATTATCTGTGGCTACTTTCATGCCACGATGGCAGAGTTGAGGAGCTGTGACAGAGACTGAACTGTAAAATGTAAGATACCTACTCTTTGACCCTTCACACAAAAAGGATGCCAACCCCTATGTGAAGTAATTCTCAGAAATAAAAAACACAGGCTGCTCGAGTATAAAATGAGGTTAACATGACTTATTTTACTGTAAATATGACTCCAGAAATGGAAGAAGAAATAGCTTAAGGGGAAAAAAATAAAGCAAGTGCTGGTCTATTGAATTCAAAATCTATCACTGTAAGTTTTTCAGTTTTTTTCACCATAGAAACAGGGCTCACTGTCCCAGTTTAACAAGAATATTATTCTATCACTGGCTTTTTGCGGCTGTTTCCAAATGAAATTTCCATGACTGGTCACACAGCAATGCATAGTTGAAGCCCTTGTATAATGCATAGAACCTCAATTGGTAAACTGATGACACGCTGGTCACTGAGCTGGCACCTGCCAGGCCATTCAGCAGGTGCTGGATCCTCCTTCACTGCCTTTCTCCTTGGAGACAGTAGGCTTGGGGTACCAATCACATGTTCTGAACACTGAAACTAGCTTACAGACCTAGTGAGTTCAACCTAGGTAGTTTCAAGATGAAAACTGAAAAAATGTCTATAGCTTTGGATAAAAATAAAAAGTTAGTATACCTTGAGTGCTATTTAATACTAAGCAACAACACATCACAATTTATTTATAAGACACTCTGAACTAAAATGTTCTTTCATAAAAAAGGGCAATAAGGAATAAATGAACTGTTTCCAAATCCAATTCCTACGTGGACCAGCAACATCCAACATCTCGCAGTTAAACAGAGCTACCTAGTATTTAACTCATTAACCTGAGTAAACATGAATTGTGCTCCATGAAGAACTCATGGTGAGAAAACCTTGCAGAACATAATCACTCTTCAGCCATAGAGATTTCGCCTGTCATAATCTGCTGCCATTAAACCAGAGGGAAAAAACAATCAATGGGAACAAAGCATGTTTCCAACAGATAAAGAAGAGATATAATCATGACCTTTCATTTCCCAAGTTGAGATCCCCAGAATATGAGGTGTCACAACGTATTAAAAGATTTTCTACAGAAATGGTTTCATTTTGAAATGAGTTTGAAAAATATCAGAATCCTGAGATTTCAATATTATAGGACTTTTCAGAGTCTTTAACATGCTAATAAGCATTGTGAATCTCCGAAGGCAGGATGTAGCTTTACTGCATTAGCTTGAGTGGATTCTCCTAAATATGTATTCTTAACTCACTGCTCAGGAAACATTCAGGAAACATGCAAATCGGAAGCACTAGCAGTCTTGGGAGGTCTGTTTTCTTGGCTGTCTAGTTTCTCCCTGACTCTTCCAATCCCGTGGAATGGGGGAAATAAAGCCCTCATAAGTACCCATTCTTATAAACTGGTGGAGCTGAGGTTATTTATGACAAATGCTTTAACTAAATGTTAGACCGTCCAAGATGCCTTAATTTTTTAAGAAGCCAATTCTCACAAGAGAAATTCTCCTTATATTCTCCCAATGTTTTTAATATAAAATAGTAAATAATATAAGACAACAGGACTCACGTTTGAGAGGGGAAAGTCTGAAATTCATTTGCCTCTCCAACTGGGTACAGAACACGATGCATAGACATTAAAATACACAAGGGAGATTTTCACAGTCCTTCCTTGCTGGAATCAATTCAGTAACCTCCCATTTCTTTTGGATTGCAAATCTGTGGTCAATTTTTTTGGCCCAACATTTTGAAGGACCCATTGCCTCTGCCACCAAAGAAGATGTAGGAAAACTGGAACCAGTCACACATCCTAGGAGACAAGTGTTGCCAAATCAAAGGAGAACACTGAGTTTTCAGCAAGTTCCAAAGAATAATGCAATAATTTGGATCTCTCTGCAAACTCAGGGCACGGATGAACTTTTTGTAGCAGCTTTTAACCTGAAGCCAACTTTTCTTAGCTACAACACTCCAGAAGAAAATTGTCTCTTGGCTTAATTACACCAATTTTATCACCCCTATATTCTTTGTATCTGCTTAGAAATCCATACTATTAACAAAGCTTGCAAGACCCTCTCCTGTTGCTAGATCCTGAATTATAAACAAGTCTACCTTCTCCTGTTATTCAAGAGTGTCTTTGCCTAAATCACCTTGAAAACCTCAATGATCAGACTTTTCAAATGTTGATTTTTTTTTAATTAAACAAGCCCCCTGCCCCCAAAAGCCCAAGCAAAACAAAACGAAAACACTGTGTTCAGACAGAAGAAATAAAGCAGATGTAAAGAAAAAGTTACAAACACTAAAAAGTATCACTTACAAGCCTACTCTTTACTTTCGGGAAACTTACAATGTCTTTTCATATACTTAATTATTTCTTAGAGTATCCATATAGTAGTTGGGTATAGGGGAGGGCATTTGTCACTGTGTCTGTTGATCAAATGGGATTACTTACTTAACTAGTCAGCTTTGGGCTTAAATCAGAAAAAGTAAAGCTTATTGATTTTTCAGCCTACTGAGTTTTTGGTTTTGTCTTAAATGACAGTACAATCACCCCAGGGGAGAGATGGAAGAGAAACCAGATGAAATTATGTTTTTGTGAAGTCATTAACTTGGCTTCTTTTTAAAGGGCTTTTATATAGGTTTTCAGAGAATCCATGAAATCTGCCATTCTGTCAGTGCAATTTCATTGATAGAATTTTGAATGGGTCATATTAACTATGGCATCTACAAGAACTGCATCTAATCAATTTTGTTCCTTTTGAAGTTGAAGTACAGCAAAGAGCTCATGCTAAGAGACTCTGCTAGTAAATAATGGTGTAACTAGCATTAATTGGGTGTTTACCTTATTTGAGTGTTCTACTTGCATTCTTTTATTGTAACCTCACAATGACCCAAGGAAGGATGCCCGATTATCATTTGCATTTTATATAGGAAGAAACTGAAGCTTTACAGAGGTTCAGTAACTTGCAGAATAGAAAGGTGTTTTTTCCCCCCCACATTAATTCACTAGTAATTACTTAGGTTTGGGGACTTTTTTTTTTCATGGTATTTCAAGTCCCCTCAGAACACTTTATAATTAGTCAAACTGACTCTTGTGTTTGATGATGGGTGATCAGAACATGTCTCCTTTGATTTTTCTTGTAGAAACACCTAGATCGCTAGTCTGTGGTGCTGCTGAGATTTAAACCTGTGTATATGTGTTTCTACTAGCAGAGCCCATGCTTCCACCAACTATGCTAAGCAGTCTTCGATTACAAAACAAAAAACCTAATTAGGTGGAAGACAGTGTAGTGTTTCCTTAAAAAAATTAAAGAATTACCATATGACCCAGGAATTCCACATCTACGTATGACCTGAAAGAATTGAAAACAGGGACTTGAACAGATGTTTGTACATCTATGTTTATAGGAGTACTACTTACAGTATAGTCAAAGGTAGAACAACCAAATGTCCACTGATAAAGAAAGAATAAGCAAAATGTGATACATACATGTAATGGAATATTATTCAGCCATAAAAAGGAATGGAATTCTGATAAATGCTATAATACGGATAAACCTTGGAAACATTATGCTAAGTGAAATAAGCCGGACAGAAAAGGACAAATATTACATGATCCCACTATGTCAAATTCACAGAGTCATAAAGTAGAAAGATGGTTGCCAAAGACTGGGGTGGCAGGGGGCCAGGGGAGAGGGGAAGGGTAGTTACTGTGTAATGGGTACCAGATTTCAGTTTGGGAAGATGAAAAAATTCTAGAGATAGATGATGCTGATAGTTGCCCAAAACTTAATGCCACTGAACTGTAGGTACACTTAAAAATGGTTAAAATGGTACATTTTATTATGCATATTTTATCCAAAACAAAAAAAGTAGTTAGGACTGAGATTTGTACTAAAATATGAAAGGTAGGCCACAAAACAAAACTAGCATAATTCGAGGTCTACTTTGCAAAAGGTAACAGTAATCAGAGAAGCAGATCTTTTTCTACTCAACAGCACTATAAATCTACTTTGTTTTCATCTGATGTAGATCACCATAAATAGCTAAGAGGATGATTCTTTCAGGTTCACTATCAGATGGAACAACATGAAATACAAAATGTCAGGATGAATTCCAGCAAGAACAGCTTATTTTACTGGACATCCGGCAACATCTTAGTCCTTAATCACCTTCAAAGTGAATCAAAACACTTTCCCAGGAGAAATCTTGAAATTCTATTTGGGAAAATTTGTTCAAATTTTCTTCTCAAATCTGTATACTGGGAACAGCAAATACTTTGAAGGAAATACTCAACACTTTTTCATCATGTATTGGGATTCTTTCAGCAATATTTTTAAAATAATTAAATTGGCTCATTTAAGTGCCCTAGATTCTGGCCCGGTTCGATTATTTATATAAAAATGAGATAGAAAATGATGTAGGCATTAATTTCTTTGATTAGTCAGTGCTTTTTGTTGTTTTTGTTTCTTGGTCAGAAGCTTTACAGCAGTCAAATAAAATTTTACCTTGCGCTCAATCTAGAGCTATGAAAGGAGTCAAATCAACTTTATAGAATTTACTGATAAAAAAATTTGAATGCTCAGAATGTCATTCTTTCCCTCCCCAAACTCAGTGATCTTATAAACAAACAAGTGAATATGGCAATTAAATACACTCCCTTTTCATAATATACAAACTCATATCCATGAGAATGTTAAGATATGGGCGTTTATTCCCGATTTTGTCATTATTTGGACTTTGGACTTGAGTTTCCTGTACTTTTGACTGTTCTTCTCATGTCATTGCTCAAGTGGCTTCTTCTCATCTTTCAGGCTTCACCTCAGAAAGACCTCCTGTCTTTCTGTCACCTCCTCAGAAAGGCCAACCCTGACCACACTCTATCTCAAGAGGTCTTTCCACCATCACCCTGTCCCTCTCCATAAGATCCCTGAGTCATTCCCTTGGTGGCACTTTAACACTGTCTCAAGTTGTCTGGTTTATGTATCTGTTTACTTGTTCATTGTTTGCCTTCCACCATCAGAACATGAGGTCCACAATGGCGGCCGGGGCCAATTTGTTTCCAGCTCTCTTCCTCTTGTCCAGCAGAGGGACAGGCTCCTAGTAGGTGGATTTGCCCTTCTGCTTCTGTCTGGCAACTGTGTGCATAGACAGACTCAGAGCCTCACCCCTGGGGGACACAGACATACTGCTGTGCTCAGCTCTTCTGTTTATGGGCACTGTGGTAGGCTGATCTCACCGGGCTGGGGGCTGGACAACTAAAAGGTGGTGATCTACAAGAGATTATGAAGGACCCTTGGGGTGTCTGGGTGGCTCAGTTGGTCAGGCGTCCGACTCTTGGTTTTGGCTCATGTCATGATCTCAGGGTCATGAGATTGAGCCCTGACCTGATTCTCTCCCTCTGCCCCTCCTCCCCCTTCGTGCATGTTTTTTTTTCTCTCTCTCTCTCAAATAAATAAATCTTATATATACATATATATATATATATATATATATATATATATATATATATATATATATATATATATATAAGAACCTGCTTGCTCCTCAGGCCTAACTTTACCCCAATTTAGTTACTCTAGAGTCCCCCAAAGGTACTCATAAAATGGTACCTTCTTTCCCATTTGCCTCAATACTTTGGGTGTCTAGATTTCTTGGGCACCCCATGAGAAGAAAGGGTGGCTGAACTAAGGAAAATTGAGACAGCTCTGTATTTTCTCATTATAAGGCTATCCTAATACCTTAAAATGATATATCCCTCCCAAGTGACAAACATGAATCTGGCCTCTCTTTCCTGCTCTCTTCTCTGTGGCCTCATGCCCAACATTATCTCTGAATCCACAGAGAGTACAGTGAACCAAACAAGTGAAATCCAAGCCTACTTGTCATTTCATTTTAGAGATGGAAAAATCAAGTAATATCACTGGTCTTTAGATCTTTGCCTTTACTACTGGATAAAGCAAAGCCAGGTGACAGAAATAAGCGTAGAAAAACGGTTTACTAAGACCATTTTCTAAATGTGTAATTCAGAGTTCCTACGCAATACTTTGTACAGGTAATAATGATGCACCTTTGACTTGATAGTAAATGACTGGGGACAGGGCATCCAGGGACAGTCAGATATTTGTGTTTAGAAGAGTCCATCCAAAGAACCAAAGACTGAGATGGTAGCAAGCTTCTAGTTGTCTGCTGATAATGAGTTGTCAAACAGCTAGTTCTCCCCTTCTTTTGTAACAAAACAGAATTATTTTTAGAAGGTTCATGGCCATATAAGATAAACTAAATTTCCCAGTCTCCCTTGTAACTGGGTATGGGCGTGCCTACCAGAGGGACAAGCAACAGCCAGATCAGAGGCTTCAGAGGAAGTGGGCTCAGTCTCCCGACTTGACCCCTTCCCTGTGGCTGGAATGCCGATGGGTGGGGAGTGTCCTGGGGCAGGAGGGTGAGAGTGACACTAAGGAGAGGAAGAGAAGGAAAGAAGCAGGCTTGCAGGAGCAGCCTTCTGGAGCCTCACATTCTAAGGTTACTCTACCTATTTTGTTACTTGAGAAAGAAGAATGTATCCATCTTGTTTGAGCCACCATTATTTGCAGTTTCTGTTTCAGCACATTTACTTTCTAACACAATAGACTTTCCTGGCTGACTTAGATGCTGCTTCATAATTTTTGCAAAGTGGCTGGAGGATCTCAAAACTAAATTTTTGACTTGAAAACAACCTTCAAAAGGGCGCTGGGTGGTTCAGTCGGTTAAGCATATGAGTCTTGGTTTTGGCTCAGGTCATGATCTCAGGGCTGTGGGATTGAACCCCACGTCAGGTTCCATGCTCAGTGCAGAGTCGGCTTGGGATTCTCTCCCTTTCTCTCCCTCTCCTCATGCATGTGCATGCTCTCTCTCTAATAAATAAATAAAATCTTAAAAAAAAAGAGAGAAAACAACCTTCAGGGTTACCCTATCTTCTCACTTAATTGAGGAAATTGAAGATAGAGTGAATAAGTAAACTTCTTGAGCCCGATAGGTAGCTTGGAGTAGAACCAGTGCTCAGAACTCCTGAATTTCAGTTCATCATTCTTTTCCTTTGTGGTCTAATCAGCAGAACTCCCTCCCTCTGAGAGTCCTGGACAACTTTCTAGCTGGGACCAGGACTGCCTTTTTTCCAGCCAACCTATAAGTAGCTGCCCCCATGTGTATACAGACAAGGCTGCTCTGGCTTCCACTCTAGGAAGGAAGAGTGATATGGGGTGGCGTGTGTCTTCTTCTGACATGCCTCACTGTGGGATGGCAGGGGAATCAGGAAAACCCTTGCTTTTATTTCTTTTCTTACTGAGCCTGACCTTGAAAGTTTCCCTTTCCTCCAATAATACGGATTCATTTTCCTATGACCTAGCCTTATGAAATTTGTTTAGGACCCTGAAGCATGCCTGTTAGAAGCTCAGAATGCTCCTACTTGCATGACTCCACTCTATAATATAATGAGTATTGATTATCATTCAGATGTAATTTGGTATTACAAGAAATCTTTTTTTTTTTTTTTAAAGATTTTATTTATTTATTTGACAGAGAGAGAGCACAAGTAGGCAGAGCGGCAGGCAGAGAGAGAGGGAGAAGCAGGCTTCCCGCCGAGCAGGGAGCCCGATGCGGGGCTCGATCCCAGGACCCTGGGATCATGACCTGAGCCGAAGGCAGACACTTAACGACTGAGCCACCCAGGCGCCCCTACAAGAAATCTTCTATAACAACTAGCAGTAGGGGTAACTCCAGCTGTCAGGGAAACAGCACAGAGAACAACAAATCATTTCATTTCAAGGTCTCCTATCCACCAGTTGCCCATCCACAGCTCCCTTTGGACAAAGGGTATTGGTATAGTCGTAATTAAGAAAACTGCTCAAGGTCTCATGGAAAGTGGAAGGTAAAAGGCAGCTATTAGCCTCTAAAGTCCTCAGGCTTACTCTTGTAGTTCTCTTTTTTTTAAGTTTTAGACTGTGATTTACTTATGAAACAAGGTATTTATATTTGAATTCTGCAAAATTCTGTACTTTATATACAGTTATCACATATTTCTTACCATCCTCATTTTCATCAAACACTGGTGGTTTGCTTGAGGTGTTGGCTCCCATGGTCAAGTCTGCCCAGACCCAGATCCTCCAGTTAAACTCTCCTGGCAGAAACATTCATCTTCCCTCAAAAGAGATCTGGAAGCCTTAGCTCGATACCTGGGAGAGAAGAAGAAATGGCATCCTTACAATATAGTGTGCCCTAGGAACCCTGAGCACAGAACTGTGGCTGCAATATTAACCTGATCTACACCCCTAGAGCAGAATTTTTTGTGATTGAAAATGATAATTTCACAAGTCACAGAGAACAACAGGTGTCTGGGAGAACCCCTCCCATGTGGCCTCATGGGGAGTGGTCTTAGACTTATGAAGAAGGAAGGGAGCAAAATATCTCTAAGTAAGAAAACAAGTTTAAAATCTGGTCAACCCATGTTGTATTTAACAAGTATATAATAAAAATATTTTATTGTGACTCTCCATATTTTTAAGAATATATTATCTGTTAAGGTTTTTTTTTTTTATCTTTGATCAACAACTTTATTAATTTTTTGGTCATAAAAATACATTTCCCACCTCTTTCCTCCTACCCTGGAAGGTACTACAATGTAAAAAGAACAAGGTCTGAGTTTGGGCCCTACTTCACCAGCAAATTGCTAAATTTCACTAAACATGTTTTTTTTCCCCCTTCCCCTGAACTTGAAGCTGATGATGGTCCTCTCCTCAAAGGCAAGTTAAATGTGATTTGGGACAATACCTACAAGTATTTTCACAGCATAAGTGGTCCATGATTTTTGGCCACTCTGGAGCTCAAATAAGGGATGTATGTAGAGCTAAAACCCCTGAAAAAATGTACTTTTATGGCTTTGTTCATTTTGAAGACTTTCCCTGAAAATGGTCAGGAGAGCCAGCATCCCGAGCGCTCATTCTAAAACTGACACCAGCAATGGCTTTGGGCCAGTTACTTGACACTTCGTCTCTAAGATGGCAGAAACCACAGTGCCTTCCTTGGGAATCACAAGCTCCCATGCCTACAAGAGCCAGGCAGAAATGCAGGTGCACACACTGGACCAGGTGGAAGACATCAGTGCCTGGTGGGGACCCCGGTGACCTGGAGAATCCAGGCTCCATCTAAAAGAAGTCACTGCTCTCAGATCTAAAAGGTTGTCACCAAGTGGAAACATGGGCCCAGGGGCCAGATCTTCAGATCTGACAAAAAAAGGGGTGAAGATCCAGATTTTATACAAAACAGTATTTAAAAATTCATTTCAGCTATATGGCCTCAGCAAATCTCATACATGGGACAGATATGGCTCGTGTGATGTAGTTAATGAGGTAATGTCTGTAAGGCAATTAGTACAATGTCTGGCACATAATTTGCAAAGAATAGAATACTTTTTTTTTTAAGATTTTATTTATTTGACAGAGAGAGACACAGAGAGAGAGGGAACACAAGCAGGGGGAGTGGGAGAGGGGGGAGCCCGATGTGGGGCTCGATCCCAGGACCCTGGGACCATGACCTGAGCCGAAGGCAGACGCTTAACGACTGAGCCACCCAGGCACGTCTAGAATACTATTTTTAATAGTAGCTGTATTTCCTCATATATAATTTTTTGACATCTATTCACTGATTTCCTCTTGGACTTTTCACACATGACGGAAATACAGATTAGAGATTGAATTTAAGAAAATGTCCCAAGAAAACCTGGGGGAAAGATGAGTTACTGAAAAAGAACTTGAGAAGCTCCTAGGCAAGTCTAGAAGAAAAGCTCATTTTCCCATTAGGAAAATGTAAGTAAAGCCTGCATTTAGAAGGCAGACTCATTAAGGAAATGCTACTTTTCATACTAAAAGCCAACTGTTGGCAAAGTGCCGTATGGACTTTAAAAAGAATCATTAAATGGAGAGCAAAGAAAGAGTCAGCAATTAGGAAGCAACCAATTAAATGGTATGGGGGGGCAGGTGGTAACAGGTGGCTGGAGTAACCCCGGGGGGGATTATTGACATCAGTAGGACAGAAAGACCTCAACTCTATATGCTCTCTAAAAAAACAAAGGGCTTTTAATTTTAGTACAAAAGGGGGTGAGGAAGAAGCAAGTGGGATGCCCTTAGTGTTTCACTGTGGGCCAGGGAGTAGCAAATGGGGTGCTCTGTGTGTTTTATTATTGTATATTTAGAGCCCAGAATAAGCGAGGAATAGTGGGAAGACTGAACCACAGATCATATTAGAGAAGACTGGTCCTAAAGAGAACATTGATTTTAACGAGTTGAGATTTTTAACACTGTAGACCGGGATCACATTCTCTTTTATTTTGTGCATAAAACCTCAAGACACATAATTTTCACACCACGCCCCAATCCTGTCATTCTTATATTTTTCTTCACTCCTCAGGCTTTCTCAAGTAGCCTGTGTTCCTGTAGCATAAGATGTACCAAGCATTGACCTTGCAAGTTGTCAAGACAGAGAAAGAGAGAGAAGTATTATCACAATTTGCCACATTTCAGAGTTCCATCCTGAGGTGCAGATAATTTTGTTCACCAAAGATCCAGTGATTTTTAGCGGGAAGGACCTATGTCAACAGGAAACCACTTTTGTGTCTGTTTGGGGAAGGATGAGGTGGATGGACCTCTCCATCGGACCTAATGCACCCCATCCAGTTTAGAACGGTCTTTCCCTCTTTCTCCCCAAGGGGATAACCGAATTAGGTAATTTTCCCTCATATCCAGAAAGACAGAAACCGTCTCTGGCAGGAAAATGGAGACACGTCTTTGCCATTCTGCTGCATGGGGCCCAGAGGAGCTACAGGACTCTCCTCCATCAAACCCACACCTGTCCTGACCTCTTGGCACTGAGTCTGCTGAGTGAAACGAGCATCATCCGAAGATGTCTAGAGGACAGTGACGACCCATGCAAACCAACATCCTAAACATAGAAAATCTAAGGGAAAAAGAAATGCGTCTTATAAGGACACAGAAAATTTTTAGATTCTACCCTGACCTGGCCAGTTATCAGATTATTCATCGCGGACTCATTCTCTCATGCCAACGTGTGACCTTTGGCCTGCATTTTGGGGGGCTGTCAACAGGTGAGCTTTTCTAAGCAGCTAAGGGCACTTAGGTAAGAGGTGTTGTCTTTAGGAACCGAAGAACCCAGGTTGTGATGTGAGAAAGTTGCCACTTTGATGGAACTGTTAGGTTCACTGCCACAGCGTGTGCACAGAACTTAGTTTGCACTTGAAACACAGAATTTCTTGAACTAAGAAACACACAGAAACACAGCAAGAAAGAAAATGTGAACACCACCACTCTGTTACATTGATTTCATCCACCTCGCTTCCTCATTTTTATACATTAAAAATTACAGGTAAACATTATTTGCACTGAACCCTCCTGCCAAGTTAGTTCCCCTTTCACACTTCCCAAAGACAGACACAATCACGAATCTAGTATATGTTTTACAGTCCTCTTCCTGTGATTTTACAACATGCCGTGTGTTTTAAAATAAGTCACCTAAATGACATGGATGAGAAGGTACACTTTGCATCTTACTGTGATCATTTACCACGACACCTCTGTGACCTAGGCATGCTGGTCTCTGAAGCTCTGACTTCTGCTTTTTAAAGGCCGCATAGCAGTCCATGGTGTGAATGCACATTTTATTTTTCTGTGTAAAATTGTTCAAATCCTTCGGGCTTGGGGAAAACATCCTTGTGGAGATGAAGCCAACCATCAAAGGCAGTTTCTGCTGGTTTAGAAGCTGGGTAAGAGCAACGGACCGAAACACCTGGCGCTTACCTCCACCCAGCGAATATTTACTGAAGTCTGTCTGGGTCTGGACCTGAATCCGTGAGAGGCTGGAGGACGAGGTGGGGGTACACAGTAACTAGGACGCTGGGCTCGATCCCAGCCCTATCTGGTTGTGGTGGCTTGTCCTGACCGCCTGTCTTTGTCTTATTTCTCTTCCCCTTTAACTTCCTAGCTTCCCAGCAGTGCCCTGAACATGCAGGTTTATTTAAAAGAAATAAAAATCTAGACCACCACTCACCTAGATCTTGGTTCTCTCTTGTCTCCTTCAAGAAGCTCGGACTGGTGCTTCCACTCGGGGCACTGGGGCTAGCAGAGGGACGCCCGGAGCCGAGGGGAGAGCAAGGAAAACGCGCCTGCCTGCCTGGGCGCGGGCGGCGGCGGGCGACGGCGGGCGCGGGGCTGCGCGGGGCTGCGCGGGGCTGCGCGGGGCTGCGCGGGGCTGGCCCGGGGCGGGGGGGCACCTGCGGCTGCCGGCGCTCCGAGCGCCGCCCGAGCGCGCAGCTTCTCCGGGAGGGGCCGGGAGCGGGGAGCGGCCAGCCGGCGGGCGTCCCCTGTCGCCGCCCTCCCCAGAAACCGCCGGGCGGTCGCCTGGGAGAGCGACAGTCCCCTGGGGTCGGTGCGTCGCCGGGGGAGGCGAGACGGGGGACAGCGCCGCGGGCGCGGCTCCGAGGCGCCTTGGCACGGTCCCGAGACGCCGCTCGCGGAGCGCGCCCCAACTTCCCCGACCGAGGCCCGGCTCGCCTGAAGTGATCCCCTTCCCCTCCGAGACGCCCCGGCAGCGCCGCCGAGGACGGGGGACCTGGGGGTGGCGGTACGGGCCTGCAGACGGGAATGGGGACAGGCGAGATTTCCTGTGAGACTAAGTCGGGTGTTGTGGGAGACCCAAGAGAGGATCGAGAATTTCTTAGGACCCGACAGGATCTTTTGTTTCTGGTCTAGCAGATTTCCTCGTTTGACTGCTGGGAACACTGAGGCATGGACAAGGAAAATAGTCGCCGAGTGTAAAGAACAATTAATAGAACTTTTTCCACACCTAGGTCTCCTGCTTGCAGCACCCCCCTCCCCCGGTTTTTTTCCACGCACCTTTGTCAGCCTCGACCTCTGCGTGTGGAGGTGGGGACGGGAGACAGGAACAAAGACACGAAGGCAATCGCACTGGAACTTTCTATGTTCTCTTCCGTGGCTGCTCTCTGTACTTCCCCTTTATAATAATCAACACGGTCGAAATAACTTCTTGTTTTCCCACTAACCCAACTGTCACACATGCATAATACACCAGAGAATTGGCACTTGGTTGCTTTCTGTGACGGCGAGGGTGGGGATCGTGGGCACTCGTGGAGCAGGGCAGAAATGGAGGGTGGAGGTCTAGGCTGGGGGTGGGCTGGAGACCGCTCTCTTCAGCTCCAGTGTTTCCCTGCCATGTGGAAATGCCAGCTCAGTGTTGCCAAATATTCAGATTTTAAAAGAGAAGCTAGCAACGAGAACTTCTGTGTGAAATCTCCCATTATTTAAAAACATTGGCAAGTTTAGAAAATGTTAAAAACTGTGTTGGTCAAACAAAATGCATCTGTGGCTGAAATGTCTTTTCCAGACTCCTGTTTTGGTCTGTCTAGATGTAGCGTTGCACTGAGTGCAGGAAACATTGGCTTTGTTCAGCGCTTTAGTAGCAGCTCCTAGAATGGTGTCTGCTGCATCTTAAAATATCTGCTGAAATTTTTGACCAAGTCAGTGGTCACCTTATGGTCAAGAGTCCCATAATTTACTCATGAAACAAAGATTTCAGAGTAGCTCTGGTATCCTATTATGAGCTAGCCCCTTTTCTCTTCTTGCTCTTAACCTCAGCCATGGGCTACATTCTACTGCAGTCATTTGAAACTTGGAATAACCTTGAACTTCAACAACCCTACTCTCTCATTTGCATTTGGGGGCTTGAGGAAGGGATTTGCCCAAAGCTGCACAGTGAGTTGGTGACACAGCCACGTAGAAACTTACCTTATGTTGTCAATACCTTATGAAGAACCTGTTTGAGAGAGGAACAGATGCTTTAAATGAACATGTAATGTGGAATTGGGAGTCAAGTTCTGAAAGAGGGCAACCAAATTCAGGAAAAAAAAAAAAGTATTCTTAAGGAATTCATTTTTTGGAGAGGGCATTCTTTTTAAGGCAAAAATCAGGCACGCAGCTGAAAATACATTGTTTTTGTGTAACATCTGGTTGTTTACAAAACACTTATCTTCATGGCATGGAGATTCCCTACAGATTTGTTGGACTGGTATTATTACCTCTTCCCAGAAGATAATGAGAACCATTTTATCACCAGGAAAACTGAAATTGCAAGAAAGCTGGCTGAGACTAGAACAGAAGTCTCCAGAAGCCTCTTCGTTTTAGTGTCCTGGTTAGTATAAAGGGCTTTGAAGTCAGGCAGTCTTTTATCCAAAAGCCACCTCCACCACTTAATATTTCTGAGATATTAGACAAGTCACTTAAAGGCCCTGAGCCTTTTCCAATTTCAGTAAAGCAGACGATGGGCATTCATATCAGCTATGGTTGGTGGAGGACTCAATGAGATAAAATATACATTAATGCAATTAACATGGTGCTAGACAGCACAGAGTAAGCCTTTAGAGACTGGTAACTGTTAAGATTGTCATTTTAATTAGCAGGCTAGCAGGTTCTGCCCCAGTACTTCTCAAATCTGTTCTATAAATCTTTCTTCTGTTGGTACAGTCACTTTTGCTTAAAATAAAACTAATCAGTCCTAATGTATCTAGTCATGTAAAGGCTTGGTGTACCGTAGGTTTTATGGAAAAATAGTGATTCTCATTACTGTCTCACATGCAGTCTATCAAATGCAGACCTGTTTCAAAGAGTTGATTGTGTTTTAATCTTTTATTTATTCAGTTGTTTATTCTCTCTTGCCAGTGTTCCTATCTCAAACATAGCTGTTGGAGACACTGAGGAGGCTGCCACACAAAGTTACTTGGGAGACAAACCAGGCCAGATACTTCTGACAATCTCTGGAGCCCCCCAGTGGAGAGGAGAATGAAGGGAAAAGTAAAGCAGTGAGCAAGTGTTGTCCAAGTAGATAACCAGAACTTAAATATATATATAATATATATATTTATATATTATTATTTATATTTATTATTTATATATTTATATAATCATGGCTTAGAACATAAATATTAATACTAAAGCATTCCAGCCATGTCCATTCTTGGCTTGAAGTTGTCCCCTGGGTTCCACTGCATTTAAAATAAAGTGATGCTCTTTACTCCAGCAGACAAGGACTTCTACTCTCTATTCCCCACCAATTTGTCCAGCTTCATCTAGAATCACTGTTCCTTTGCTCACTCCAGTCTAGCCACCCTGGCTTTGTGCTCTTTGAAGATCATGCTGAGCCTGTCCTCATGCCAGGACATCTGAATGAGGCTTCTTTATGCATGAACATGGTTCTGGACTCCTTACCATTCGGCTGTCAGCTTACAGTTCTTTAGCTCGGACAGAACTTCCTTCAACTCCTCACCTCACGTTGTTTCCCCACGACTTCTCCCCTTCTCCCCTTCTCCCCTACACACTCTTGTTTCTTCCATCTTATCATTCACCATGAACTAGAATGAATTTGCTTTTGTAACTTCTTTGTTATGTTTCGCCCATTGAATGCAGCTCCATGAAGGCAGGAATGGCATCTGTTTTATCCACTGTTATATATATAATACAGAGATGAACCAGTGTTTGGTACATAGAAAGTGTTTACTTAAATAAATAAATGTTTCTCTGTTTCTATCATTCTTTGCATTGCTTAGTGCAGGAGAGAAATACAAGGGAGACATATTACACCTCAAAGCAACAAACATTCCTGTGACATAAATGGGCCTAACTGGGCTGTTTAGAGGGTACAAAGACAGGTGAGAAAGAATGGCTGGACATGAGGATTTTGTGGTTTGGGTGGAGGCATGACTACAGCCTGAGACTGATGGATGCCCAAATGGGAGCCATTGGAGAGCATTGGCTGACTCAGCTCTGCTGGAAGGCACCAGGAGCTGCAGTAATGTTTGATCTGTGTCTTGAAGGATGAATGGAGAGTCATTAGTTAGGAAACGAGGCAGTCCAGATCCGGAGACTAGAGGCACACAAAAACATAATATTTGGGGGAAAACATCACGTTTAGTAGGACTGGAGCATGAGGAGGTAGTGGGAGTGAGAGAGGATGAGGGAAAAAATCTGAAGAACGAGTTATGCCATGGAAAGTAGCTTGAAGTGTGAACATGATGGCAATGGGAAGCCCTCAGCTGTGTTAGGCAGGGAAGTGGACCTCGTTAGAGCTGAAGACTGTTCTGTCCTCTTCACATAAGACAAACCTTTATTTTCTCTCGGTCTGATGTGCAAATTATTCAGTTACTAAAAAGAGTTCTCTCTTTTGACAAGAAAATTCTTCTTAGTTATAAAGCAAATAATCAGATCTGAATACAATGTCTCATATTCAGTAAGTTACCAAATCTTTATCAAATTCAAGTCAATGTCCGGTTTTACCTGGTTTGTCTACTTCTACCCACACAGTCACTTTTACTGCTTGCCAGAACTGCCTGAAGCTTTCTTCTAGATACTATCTTTGAAAGACCCTTTATTTTGTTTTTCAGTTTCATCGGATGACTGATATTTACAGTTTCTAAACTGCCTTTACAAATTCTTCAAGTCAAGTTCATGATTTCTTTAATAACTCATTCCTGAAGTGTTTCTCATTTGTCTACAGTGGGGATAGCACCATGCCAGCAGACACAAGGATAAATAAACCCATCCCCGCTCTTGAGGCACAGGTGTTCTAGCGCGTGCCCAGTACATATCACTCTGTCTTCACCACTCAGCCTCTGAGTGTGACATAGTTTAAGGAGAACACCCTAAGAAGTAATGGGAACATTTAATTTCTGGTGTTCAAAATAAAGGACAGACTTAGTATCAAATTACTCCCTCTTACATGCTCACTAGAAAATAATAAACTGAAAAAGAGAAAGAGGAAAAATGGATATGGATTAAATCACTGAAGAGATGAACATTTATGGCTCCCACTGTGTATACACATCCATGTGCTTATTTATTCCACAACATTCATTGAGGTGTGAATAATATACTCACTCTCCAGGAAACGTGCACAGTGGAACACTGTCGTTGAGAAAAAATATTGTCAGTGTCAGGCAGACTTGAATTTGTTCCCTGATTCCGCCACCTAGAGCTTCACGCCCTTGGGCAAGTCATTTAGACTCTGAGAGTTTTTGTTTCTTGGTCAGTACAATATTGATGCTAGTGGTACCTGCTCCCAAGGAATCCTGCAATGATTAAATTAGACGACGCATGAAAGCACTTAGTGCAATACCTGGTGCAGGGGGGTACCTAACAATCGCGTTATCATTATTATTACACCGAATACCTCTCCCTGCAGAAAAAAGTGTGAAATGCTTCTTCATGAGCACTGACTCTTGAAAGATCATTGCTGCAAGACATGGTTACGACAGTGAGCAAGATACATACTTATTTTAAGGAGCTCATCCTACTAAAGATTCAGGCAAGTTAGCTGGCAATTTGAATACAGGGTGATAGGCGCATGAAGTTAGGATGCTCCATGAGCACAAAAATGAAGGACACAGTATGGTCTAGGGGTGTCAACAAAGATGTCACAGAACAATATCCAAGCTCAATCCTGAAGGTAGACTACAGGTTAGTTGTGCAAAGGGGAAGGGAAGAGAGCATTACAGCTTGAGGGAACAGCATGTGCAAAGGCAAGAAAGAGCTAGTTGTACTCAAGGAAACCAGGAGCTTTAGTGTGGAAGGTTGTGGAAGATGAAGGCACTATACACAGAGAAAATAGCAAGTGCCATATCCTGTATGCAACAGAGGCAATGCCATTTTATATCATCTGCATGACAAACCCGTAAATTATATGGTTTTGTCTTCTGTTTTCAGAAAAGAAAGCAGAAACTCAAATGATTTAGCCAAGTTTCCCAAACTTCCAGCTCTGGTTTACTACAAAGTCAGTATCCTTTCCATTAAACTATAGGCTTCCTCTCTGTATGCCATGTGCATATGTGTGATGCAATTTTTTAAAAAATATTTATTCTAGAGAGAGAGTTGTGGGGGGAGTAGCAGAGGAGGAGGGACAAGCAGACTCCATGCTGAGCATGGGGGGTACCTAATAATCACATTATTAGGTGATGCAGGACTTGATCTCAGGACCCTGAGATCATGACCTGAGCCGAAACCAAGAGTTGGTTGCTCAGCACACTGAGCCACCCAGGCTCTCCTGTGTGATGCAAATTTAATTCCTTCTATATCATAATGATTAAAAATACAACTTTAAAGAAAGGACATTCCCATAAAGTTGTTTTAAAGCCGAAAGATTTAAACCTGGCTTATCTGATATCAACTCCTCAGATTATTTGAGCAAACTGTCTGTGAATGACAGCTCAAAATATACAAATGATTTAATTCCTTTTTTTTTTTTTGGTTTCCAGGAGTCTGCACATGCTGTTCCCTCAAGTCTGTAATTCTGTATTTTACAGTTTTTACAATAAATGGCATTGACAATAGCTACTATTACTAGCTGACATTTGATAACTTACATAGCAGGTACAAAGTGCAAGGTGCCCTCCCCATTTGTATTTATTAGTTTTAATTATTATGAGACTGTCTGATGTCTTTTTTCATAAAGTCTCATCTTGTCTTCATTCTCTACATCGTAAGTTTACACCTTACCCTTATGAGGAATCAGATAAAGTTGTGGCAGGGAGGGGAAGGAATGACCTTATTCACCTATGAACAATTTAGTTAGACCCCAGCTCATGCACACACACATGCGTATATGAGTATATCCAAAGGCATGTGGGCAGGGCAGGCACTAGACTTGATACTTACTGAGAGAACAGAGTAAACTAACATGTGCTTATCTATCAATTCCTCTCTGCTTCCTTTCTGTTAGTGCTTTTCTAATAGGGGCGTCTTTGCAATGAGCTGCCCTTACATATGACCCGGAAGTAAAGGGAAGGATATGAAGTTGTGTTCTAACAATGGAAAATATGTCTAATGAAATTATATTTTTTTTAATTGTCTAAGGAGATATTTAAAAATCTATAGTTGTATAAATATACTTTTTCATGTATAGGATGAATGTTAAGTTTCATTGGATTAATGTATGTATTTTGCCCTGAATCTTGTACCTGAATTTGCAGAGTTTTTGGGATAGAGCTTTTCCCCTTACTGAGACTGACCTTTTTAGACACAAATTGTTTCTCAGTCTAGCCTATCCACACTGTAATTAGAGATTTTCTTCTAGGATTTTGTGAACTTTTCTATTTTTGGAGGCTATTTCACTGTGAAGTTTAGAAAAGGCAAATACAAAACAGTCGAGGGTACCAGTCAGAGTAGGAAATTATGAGGTATCTTTAAGTGTCCATGAAATTGAGGGTAAAATACCGTCCTTTACGTCTCTCAAAACACATGTCCATTCAGGGCACACCCGAGAAAGGGACTGTGGTCCTCCATAGGTGCCTGTTTTGGTTTTCTACAGTTCTGTTTAATTCATCATTTTGTACATTCCTGGGAGTGACTTATAACAGATTACAACATTAAACTATAAAACAGTAGTAGAAGAAAGACAAATGGCACATTTTGCTTTTTTTAGATCTTAAAGTAGGCCAAACCTTCTGAATATTAGTTATATTCATGACGCATTACCTTCTGAATCAAAATTTTGCTCTGCAGTCTCTGTCGTCATATTGTTGGTATATGCAATCATTTCAGATATACTTCATCTTTATTTTAGGGTGCCCATTCTGTGGTGAGTGCTCTTAATTGTTTGGCTTCTATAGAGAATGGTTCAGGACTTAGGGGGTGGTGGTAAAGATTGAGCATTTTGAAAGGAGCCTTTTAGAAGGACCAAATAGGGTGTCTTGAAGTTGAATTACTAAAGCAGTTTGAGTCTATTTGTCATAGTCAAAGGGGTCTCTTTTCAAAAACTTTCTGTAAATTGTTCAGATCAGCATGACACAGTTCACAATGACTTAAGAAAATTTCAAGTGTGAAGCAGTGTATCCTGATGTACTTAAAGTCCACTTGATTTTAGTGAAAATCCTTGCTTGTATCTCTTGCTGTAAGTAGCCAATAATTAAAAATGATAGCAATAATAATAATAATACTGGAAAAGAAGAACAATAGATTAAAACTAACAATAATAATAACAGATAATTATTTAGTGTTTTTTATGTGCCAGGCACTGAGCCCAACACTTTATTTGCACCCTCTCGTTCAGTGCTTAAAAATACCAATTTTCAGTCCAGGAGGGTGGGGCTTAAGGAGATCAGATACTTTGCCCAGAGTCATAGGATAGAAGCCCAAGTAGTCTGGTGTCAAGGTCTGGGCCTTTGGCCATGACCCAATTCTTGTCCCTGTGTGACATTCACAAATCTAGAATTAGAATAGTGGAGTTCATCTGTCATCTGACACACTCCCTGGGTTTAGCACTGCACCTGTGAAGGTGTCATTAGCCCATCCCTGGGACTGGACTTGCCATGTGTTAGAGACTGGACGGGGTAGTTTCCATGCTTCTTCCAGTACTGCTGTTCCATGACCATGGAAACTGTTGTAGGACGTATGGTAAGGGTGAAAGGAGTGTGTGTCTGGAGTTGAAAGGGTTCCTGAGATGGGGACTTTTGGTGCTAACACGGGGACAATCCAAGGCAAACCCGGACTGGGTCACCTCTTACAATACCTGATACAATGACCTCGTTTTTCTGGGCCTTTGTGGGAGAGTTCTTTGAATTCCTTTGACTGGGGCTTTCTGTTTCTTAGATAAACTTGAAGAACTAGAGCAGATGGTAGATTATTTGAAGGGACTTGGGCATGCTTTTCCCTCCCCATGCATGTTATGCTCAACATGGTATGTTGGGAGAGTTTCACCTATCTTCCTTTCTCTGCAAAATAGCAGCCTAGTTTGTTTTGTCAAATTTGCCTTTCTACCCATACTTCTGGAATGCATGCTGACAAGATTACAGCAGTTGTAATCCATTCAAAATTACCTCCACTGATTGAAGGGAATGGTTATGTAATGAAGATAACTTCTTTTTATTGAACACCGACTTGAGAAAAGGCACTTTATATACACTGACTGTTTACAGCAGGGATTCTGGGTAGCCATTATTATCATGGTAGCTTTAAGGATAAGGAACGTGAACTAGTTCCATGAATCTGGGTAGTTTAGGCAACAAGAAAGAACATTTCAATGAATTCGACATGTAACAAAATGTCATATGAAATGACAATTTTAAATAATATAAACTACAAAATGCATCTGTTTATGTCCAGTATATAATATTAGAAAATCCTTAACTCTAAGTAAAAACAAAAGGTGCAACTCTTATTTTTTTAAATGTAATGGCTAGGGCGCCTGGGTGGCTCAGTCGTTAAGCGTCTGCCTTCGGCTCAGGTCATGATCCCAGGGTCCTGGGATTGAGTCCCACATCGGGCTCCCTGCCCGGCGGGAAGCCTGCTTCTCCCTCTCCCACTCCCCCTGCTTGTGTTCCTGCTCTTGCTATGTCTCTCTCTGTCAAATAAATAAATAAAAAATCTTTAAAAAAAAATTTAAAAAATAAACATAATGGCTAATTAGTATTGGCACGGTTTTCGCAATGTCTGAGCAAAACTACAAAACTATGGGAATATTGCTAACGTTTATTGTATGCTTACTCTGTGAATTTAATCCTTCCAGGAACCTGTGAGCGAATAATTTCTCCCATTGTACTAATACAGAATCTAAAGTTCAGCCAGATTAAATTATGTCGCTAAGAACCATGGAAGGCAGTTTCAGAGACTATATTGGAACCTTGGTCAATCTGATGCGACTTGGGTATGATCTGCAATACGGAGGAGTTTGAAAACCGTCTGGATTATCGGTTCAATTTTTCCTACCTTTATCTGAGTATTATGGTAGATATGATCTCCATTTCCAACTTCTTTCAGAAAGCCATCTTTCTTCCAACCACGGAGAGTTAGATAAACTTTCTTGTGGAAGCTATTTTTCTTCTTAATTAATTATGTAATTTTAACATTTTACTCTCACTAGACACTTAGTACGTTCCCTCTGTTGCCCAGTTATTCTCTCCTTCTCTGTTGTTCTTTTGCAGTAAAAGGAACTGAGTGTCACCCAAATCCTAATGAGCATTGAAGAAGCGGCAGATTACATATTGGCTAATGATATAACATGGAGTCATTGACAGTTCTCAAATCCCTTCAAACAAGAAAAACCTACTTTGTAAAGATTACAGAAAGCAGTTAGGTTCCACACTCATTCAAATTATTGACAGTTATCTTGCTAGTTAGTATTAAACAATTTTTATTTTGCATGAATCAAAATTTAATCAGAAACATAATTATAGTTAAGTTTGCGTAATTTATTGCAGACTCAAAGACTGGTAAAAGCATGTGTAAGCATACCATTAACCATTTTAAAAGGATTGTCATACATAAATCTCAATAATCATACTTTGATTTAGAGTTTAGAGTGTTTTTCCTAATAATTCCTTCCACCTCTCCTATGGGAGAAGGAGGGACTTATTTCAACTTCTGAGATAGAAGTTAGAGAAATTAAATTACTTGCTTTTTATAACTGTAAAAAAATTATAATTAGTAACTAGTAAAAAAAAATTGAAAATAGACTAGAACACAGCTTCCCAAGGCAGAGCATTCACTGAGCTTATTTCTTAGCTGAATTATGAAATATTGACAAATTTCATGTTAAATTTACATTTCAGAGTAGCCTCTATCACAGAGCCCCTACATTTAGGTCTAGTTCTTTATATAGCTCCCCATAAATTCTTGGTTCCTTTTTAGTTTTCATATCTGGCACTACTTTCTTATAATAAATTTTTATAAGAGAATAAAAGTAATATAAATTTTATAATAGAATTCACCTTTTAAAAATATTTAAATGTATGTATTTATTTATTTTAATTCCAGTATTTTTTTATTTTATTTTATTTTTTTATTCTTATGTTAATCCCCATACATTACATCATTAGTTTTAGATGAAGTGTTCCATGATTCATTGTTTGTGCACAACACCCAGTGCTCCATGCAGAATGTGCCCTCCTCAATACCCACCACCAGGCTAACCCATCCTCCCACCCCCCTCCCCTCTAGAACCCTCAGTTTGTTTTTCAGAGTCCATCATCTCTCATGGTTCATTTACCCCTCCGATTTCCCCTGCTTCATTCTTCCCCTCCTGCTACCTTCTTCTTCTTTTTAATTCCAGTATTTTTAACATACATTGTGATATTAGTTTCAGGTACACAATGTAGTGATTCAGCACTTCCATGTATTACCTGGTACTCATCAGGACAAGTGCGCTCTTTAATCCCCATCTCCTTCCTATTTCACCCATCCCCCACCCCATCAGTTTGTTCTCAAGAGTATGTTTCTTGGCTTGTCATTGTCTGTCTTTTTTTTTTCTTTTGCTCATTTGTTTTGTTTCTTAAATTCCACATGTGAGTGAAATCCTATGTTGTCTTGCTCTGACTGACTTATTTAGCATTATCCTCTCTACTTCCTTCCATGTCATTGTAAATGGTAAGATTTCATTCTTTTTTTATGGCTGATTAATATTGCATTATATACACACACACACATTCTTTTTCATTTATTCATCTATGGATGGACACTTGGGCTGCTTCCACAATTTGGCTATTGTAAATAATGCTGCTATAAACATAGGGGTGCATATATCCCTTTGAATTTGTGTTTTTGTATTTTTTAGCTTGATTACTGAATCATGGGATCATTCTATTTTTAATTTGTTGAGGAACCTTCATAATGTTTTCTACAGTGGGTGCACCAGTTTGCATTCCCACCAACGGTGCAAGAGGGTTCCTTTTTCTCCACATCCTTGCTAACATTTGTTGTTTCTTGTGTTTTTGACTTTAGCCATTCTGACTGGTGTGAGGTAATATCTCATGGTGGTTTTAATTTGCATTTCCCTGGTGATGAGTGATGTTGAGCATATTTTCATGTATCTGTTGGCCATCTGGATGTCTTCTCCGAAGAAATGTCTGTTCATGTCTTCTGCCCATTTTTAATTGTCTTATTTGTTTTTTGGGTATTGAGTTGTATAAGTTCTTTATATATTTTGGATACTAGCCCTTTATTGAATATGTCACTTGCAAATATCCTCTCCCATTCAGTAGGTTGCTTTTTAATTTTATTGTTTCTTTTGCCGTGCAGAAGCTTTTTATTTTGATATAGTCCCAATAGTTTATTTTTGTTTTTATTTCCCTTGTCTCAGGAGATGTATCTAGAAAAATGTTGCTATGCCAATATCAGAGATCTTACTGCCCGTGCTCTCTTCTAGGATTTTTATGGTTTCAGTTCTCACATTTAGGTTTTTAATCTATTTTAAATTTATTTTTGTGTATGGTGTAAGAAAGTGGTCCAGTTTCATTCTTTTGCATGTACTGTCCTGTTCCCCAACCCATTTATTGAAGAGTCTGTCTTTTTTCCATTGGATATTCTTTCCCACTTTGTTGAAAATTAATTGACCATATAATTGTGGGTTTATTTCTGGGTTTTCTATTCTGTTCCATTGATCTATATCTTATTTTGATGCCAGTATAAAATTTTATGCCATACTATTTTAATTACTACTGCTTTGTAATATAACTTGAAGTCTGGAATTGTGATATCTCCAGCTTTGCTTTTCTTTTTCAGAATCGCTTTGGCCATTTGAGGTCTTTTATGGTTTCATATAAATTTTAGAATTTTTTCTTCTAGTTCTGTGAAAAATGCTGTTGGTATTTTGATAGGGATTGTATTAAATCTCTGTAAATTGCTTTGGGTAGTATAGACATTTTAACAATATTTGCTCTTCCAATCCATGAACATGGAATGTCTTTCCATTCACCTTTTTAAAGTGTGTCATTTGATAAATTTTTGACAAATATATGCATTCATGTTCTGTTGCTTGCTCTTATCCTTTACACCTCTGCGGTAGATATCAGTTCTCTTGGCCTGGCATTCAATCTACAGATTTTTCATCATACTTTAGTCCATACTTTTTCTGTTAAAAGTTTAACTAGTAAATATTTTAAACTTCATAGAGTGTATGGTATCTGACAAAACTACTCAACTGAATGTGGTGTGAAAATAGCCATAGACAACATGTAAACAAATGAGTGGCTATTTTCCAATAAAACTTTGTTTATGGACAGTGAAATTTAAATTTCTTTTTTGGGGGTGAAATGTAAATTTCTTATATTTTTTACATGTCACATAATATTATTATTCTTTGAATTTTCCCTATGATTTAAAAATGTGAAATCTATTTTCAGCTCACAGGCCATACCAACACAGGTGGCGAGGTGGATTTGGTTGGCTTGCTGACCCATGCTGTTATCTGAAGGATCATGAAATTATAGAATCTCAGAGTAAGGCCTGGAGAGCTTCTTATCTAATGCTTTCTTTCTTTAATTATGTGCAGAAATGAAGCTCAAACATAGCAAAGAACCCTAAGTCAGAGAATTTACACTGGTCAACTGGTAGTGGCTGGCCAGAGTACTGTGTTGGGAAGGAATGTCAGGTCCAGTTCGGACCTCATGGGAGAAAAATCGTGTATTGATTGATTGATGTTGTCTACCTTGAGTGCTGCAGTGGAATCTCAGTGAGAGGATATTTAATCTATGTAAATTCACTTATCTGTGCTCTGCTAAAGGAGGGGGAGGATGAAATGGGAAGGTCAAAGAGACAGCAAGATTATATGAATGGTAGCTTGAGAATGAGAAAGAGAATAAATGAATAAATAACTGAAATACTGCAGGCTTTTCTGATTGATTGCCATTCCATTCAATGAGTATATTCCTCCTGTGTGAGAAGCTGGATAGGAATATCTTGTTCCCTTAGCTAGGAACATAACTCCATACAGAAAGTGATTCTAGGCTTTAAAATATATATTTTTTTAATTGCAGCAAATCTCGGATGCAAGGCACCCACTTAATGTAGTGTTTAGTCAGAATTTAAAAAAATATATATTTTTTAAGATTTTATTTATTTATTTATTTATTTATTTATTTATTTATTTGCGAGAGGGTGGGGAGGGAGAGGGAGAATCTCTGAGCAGACTCTGCCTGAGTGCAGAGCCCAACATGGAGCTCAATCCTATGACCCTGGGATCATGACCTGAGCCAAAACCAAGAGTTGGTTGCTTAACTGACTGAGTCACCCAGGTGCCCCCAAAGCAATATGTTTTAATAAGGGAGAGAAATTGGGTTTTGTTGGATATTTTGAAACATATTGTATTGGCTCCCATATGGAGCTTTCCTAAGGGCAATTTGACTTGATGCATTTTTACCATATGTGACAAGGTAAAAGACACATCTCTGCTTTAGGTTACAAATTTGACATCCTCTAACAAGTCCAAGGTAACATTGGGCTTTAAAAACTCAGCTTCAACTTTTACTTAGTACCCTCACTCACAGGGCACAAAGATTGAAGACTATGTCAAATGATTAAGGAAGGATGCTTCATTGTCACATTGAGGAGAAACAATCAATTTATTCCATTCCTTTGACATTCCAGAAGGACTTCCTTTTTTTTTTTTTAAAGAATTTTTTTTTAAAGATTTTATTTATTTATTTGAGAGAGAGAATGAGAGAGAGAGAGAGCATGAGAGGGGGAGGGTCAGAGGGAGAAGCAGACTCCCTGCTGAACAGGAAGCCCGATGTGGGACTCGATCCCGGGACTCCAGGATCATGACCTGAGCCGAAGGCAGTCACTTAACCAACTGAGCCACCAGGTGCCCCCCAGAAGGACTTTCTATATGGTGTCTTTACTTATTCTTTATTCTTCTCAGGCTTTCATATAAACATATATGAACATATATGTTTCATATAAACATATCTTTATTCTTCTCAGGAGTAAAGGAATAGTCAGCAGAGCCAGAGAGTGTTCTTTACCTTTCTGATAACTTAATTGAATGATCAAACCATTAGCTTACCTTAGTCATTAAAATGTCTGCACTAAGTGTTTGCTCTTGTAGCCACCCTAGGAAGGGATGGGATCAGACAAACAGGAGTTCAACCCATGATCCTGAACTCCAGCAGTAGAAGTTGAGGCCATTGCCCAGGGTCAGTGTCAGTCTATGCCTGGTTATTAGCCCATACTGATCACAACTTACATAGACACAAGTTACATTTGCCATTTTGTCTTGCTTAGAGGTGTTTCGGTCATAGAGAAGTTGGTTACCAAACAGATAAGGAACTCATACAAAGGCAGATACAAATTCAAAATATCATTCCTCTCCTTGTTCCCAGTTTTAAATATTTTTCTAAAGCCTTTGGGGAAGTACAGAAGTGGAATATCCAAGTAAAAAACTGGAGTATTAATCACAAATTAAAAATACCTGGTTTTATTCAGGTTTTGCCTTATGTGCTAGTTATATTCAGCATTCTTATCTGTGGCACAAAGAGAGTCCTGTATCTGTCTCTTGGCACAAGAAAACTGCAAGAATAAATTATATACTATGCTTCAGTATAATTCCTTAATTTAATTGCCATCCTATGTAAAAATTATGGTAATAAAATTATTGCTCAATCATGATGATTATTCGTGGTTTATGACAGATAGGCTTATTTTCCCCAATTAGTTCTAATTTACCAGCAGATACCCTTTTCTTCTTATAGCCTGTAACTATCTGCTAAATACACTCTTCCAAATTATTGGTTGGGTAAGAACAAAAAATCCATTGCCCTTGCTTTATGTCAACTTGATGATATGGCACAAACAATCTTTGTGTTATAAATAGCTTTCTTTCATCCCAGATGCAACCAGAAAGTCAAAGAAAATAATGTTATAGATGAAGAGAAGCATTCTTTCCATTTTCTGGAGTGAGTACAGTACTTCCAGTGTTCAATTTTTCCCCCCCTTTCCTGGCTTCCACCGACACTGCGTAATTGTGCAGCTCTGATCATTTTCCACAGTGGCTTGGTAACATGTGAAGGGTTACATTTTTCTGGTGATAAAGGGACATTTCATCTGTTCTTTAGAAACCTGGAAATGTAGTAATTTCTAATTTTGTTCTCTGGAAAGTTAATGCTATAGGTCTAGGTAAATATCTTTTTAAAATCTTAGTTTTAAGTTAGTTTTTTTAATTGAGGTGAAAACATAACATGAGATCTACTCTCTTAAATCTTTAACTGTATAACATAGTATTGATAGCTGTAAGCACAATGCTGTACATCAGACCCCTAGAACTTTTTTGATTTTGCATGACTGCAATTCTGTAACCATTGAATAGCAAGTCCCCATTTCCCTCTCCATCAGCACATGGCAACCACCATTTCACTTCCTGATTCTACGACTTCAACTACTTTAGACACCTTATATAAGCAGAATCATTCAAAACTGTCCTTCTTTGTCCTTATTTCCCTTAACATAATGTCCTCAAAGTTTATCCATGTTGTAGCCTGTAACAGGATTTCCTTTTAATGGCTGAATAATATGGCATGGAGTGTTCTTTATGCATTCATCTGTTGATAGACATTTAGGTTGCATTTAGTTCTTACCCACTGTGAATAATGCTACCATGAACATGAGAATGCAGATATCACTTCAACACCCTGATCTCAATTCCTTTGGATAAATACCCACAACTGGAATTGTAGAATCATATGGTAGTTCTATTTTTGATTTTTTGAGGAGACTCCATACAGTTTTCCATAGTGACTAAGAATCCCATTTTTTTTTTCAAATTCTTGCCAGCATTGCTATTATTTTCTTGTGTTTTGTTCTGTTTTTTGATAATGGCCAACCTAGTCTTGAGGTGATACCTTACTGCAGTTTTGATGCACATTTTCCTTGTGGTTAGTGATGTTGAAAATCTTTTCATATACATGTTGGCATTTTCTATGTCCTCTTTGGAGAGATGTCTGTTCAAGTCCCTTGCCCATTGTTTAATCAGGTTATTTGCTTTTTGCTATTAAGTTGTAGGAGTTCCTTGCATATTTTTGGATATCAATCTTTTATCAGATGTGTCTTGGAAATATTTTCTCTCATTTCTCAGGTTGCCATTTCACTTTCTTGATGTTTCTGTTTCTGTGCAGAAGCTTTTTAAATTTGATGTCCCAATTGTGTATTTTTGCTTTCATTGCCTGAGGTTTTGGTGTGCTAAGCAAGAAATCATTGCCAAGACCAATGTTATGAAGTTTTCCCAATGTGTTCTTCTGGGAGTTGTAGAGTTTCAAGTCTTACACTTAAGTTTTAATCTATTTTGTCTCTAGTGTAACATTGTGGTCCAGTTTTATTCTTTTGCATGCAGATATCCACTTTTTCACAGCCCCATTTGTTGAAGAGATTGTTCTTTCCCCATTGTGTCATGTTGGCACCATTGTTGAAGATAATTTGACTGTATATGGTAGTTTTTTCTGAGCTGTCTCTTCTGTTCCATTAGTTTGTATGTCTGTATTTTTGTCAGTACCATGTTGTTTGGATTACTGCAACTTCTTAATATTTAAGATCAGAAAGTGTAAAGCCTCCAGCATTTTTATTTCTCATGTTGTGTGTATTCAGGATCTTTGGGGTTCCATGTAACTTTTAAGATTGTTTTTCTATTTTTTATCAAATGCATTAAATGTAAAAATGATGTTAGAATTTTGGTAGGGATTTCACTGAATCTATAGATCGCTTTGGATAATATGGCCATTTTAACAATATTAAGTCTTCTAGCCATGAACACATTTGTGTCCTCTTCAGTTTCTTTCAGCAATCTTTTATAATTTTCAGTTTGTGAGTCTTTTGCCACCTTGATTAAGTTTATTCCTAAATATTTCATTCTTTATGATGCTATTATAAATGGAATTGTTTTAATTTCCTTTTCAGATTGTTTGGTGTTAGTGTTAGAAATGCAACTGATTTTTGTGTACTGATTGTGTATCCTACAACCCTGCTGCATTCAGTTATTAGTCCTAACAGTTGTGTGAGTGTGTGTGTGTAAAGTCTTTAGGGTTTTATACATATAAAATCATGTCATCTGTGAGCAAGGATAATTTCACATTTTTATTTCTGATTCGGATGACTTTTATTTCTTTTTCTTGCCTAATTATTCTGTCAGTACTGTCCCCTTACTACTAGGCTGAATGGAAGTGGTGAGAATGGGCATTCTTATCTGTTCCTAATTTTAAAGAAAAGGTTTGTTTTTCATTATTGAGTATGATGTTAGCTATGGGTTTTTCATATATGGACTTTATTGTGTTGAGGTAATTTATTCCCATTTCTCATTTCTTAAATATTTTTCTTATAGAAGGGTATTGAATTTTATGAAATCCTTTTTCTCTGTCTATTGAGTTGATCACATGATTTTTATCCCTCCTTCTGTTAATGTGGTGTATTGCATTGATTGATTTGCATAGGTTAAACCATCCTTGCATTCCAGGCCTAAACCCCACTTGGTCCTGGTACATGATCCTTTTAATATGCTATTGAGTTCTGTTTTCTAATATTTTCCTAAGGATTTTTGCATTGTCCTCATCAGGGATATGGGCCTGTGATTTTCATTTTTTGTAGTGTCTTTTTCTGTTTGCTATCAGGATGATGTTGGCTTCATAAAATAAGTTTGGGAGTGTTTGAAAAAGATTATTGTTAATTTTTCTTTAAATGTGTGATAGAATTCCCCCGATCAATAAATCAGATTACTGATTCAATCTCCTTATTTATTATAGGTCTGTTCACATTTTCCATTTCTTCATGATTCCATCTTGGCAGCTTGTATATTTGTAGGAATGTATCCATTTCTTCTAGGTTATCTAATTTGTTGATATATAATTGTTCACAGTACTCCCTTATAATCCTTTTAAGTTCATTAGCATCAGTTGTAATCTATCCTCATTCATTTCTGATTTTATTTTCTTGAGTTTTCTCACTTTTTTTCTTAGTCTAGCTAAGGGTTTGTCAATTTTGTTGATCTTTTAAAAAGTTATTCTTATTTTTGATGATTTTTCTATTGTTTTTCTAATCTCTATTTTGTTTAACTCTCCTCTAATCTGTATTATTTCCTTCCTTCTGCTAATTTGGGGCTTAGTGTTTTCTTTTTCTAGTTCCTTGGGGTATAAAGTCACATTGTTTATTTGAGATCTTTCTTCATTTTTTTTAGAGCACAAGGTGTGGGGAGGAGGAGAGGGAGATTGAGAGAGAGAATCTTAGGCAGCCTCCAAGCACAGTGCAGAACCTGATGTGGGGTTCGATCTCAAAACCCTGAGATCAGGACCTGAGTGGAAATCAGGAGTCGGACACTTAACCAACTGAGCCACCCAGGCATGCCATGAGATCTTTCTTCTTTTTTTAATGTAGACATTTGTAGCTATAAACTTCCTTCTTGGTGCTGCTTTTGCTGCATCCCATAAGTTTTGGTATGTTGTATATCATTTTCATTTCTCTCAAGGTATTTTCTAATTTCTCTTTTGATTTCTTATTTGACCCATGGATTGTTCAAGAGCATGTTTTCTCATTTCCATGAGTTTGAATTTTTCAGTTTTCCTTCTGCTATTGATTTCTAGTTTCATGGTCAGAAAATATATGTGGTAGACTTCACTCTTCTTAAATTAGTTATTACTTGTTTTGTGACCAAACATGTGATCTATCCAGGAGAATGTTCTGTGTGCACTTGAGAAGAATATGTATTCTACTGCTTTGGGGTTGAGTGTTCTGTAAATGTCTGGTAGGTCCATTTCGTCTGTAGTGTTATTCAAATCCTCTGTTTACTTATCAGTCTTTTGTCTGGATGGTCTATCTATTATTGCAAGTGGGGGTATTAAAATTCTCTACTATTATGGTATTGCTGTCTATTTCTCCCTTCAGTTCTAATCAATGTTTGCTTCATATATTTGGGTGCTCTGATGTTAGGTATGTATATATTTATAGTTATTGTAAATTAGGATCAGTACCCCTGCAACTCCCTTGCCTGCCTGCTTGGTGTAAGGAGATAGTGCTTCACCTCCAGGTTACCCTAGTCCACCATTGGTGAAAGTCTTAGTAACAGGGAGACTGCCACTGAGAGGAGTTCTCTGCATCCACTCACCTCCAGCAAAGGGGTCCTGACTATTTTCTGACAGGTGAGTCATCTCATTCTAGAATCCCATCTGTAAGTCTAGGGTCTGATTTCTAGGGCCATTTCTCATACCAGCTGCCTCGCCTCGGTTCCTCTCTAAAGCAGAATATAAGACAAGGCAGTTTACTTTGGGAAGTGATCCTAGGGAACAGGAATAGTGGAGAGGAAGACTGGGAAGGCTGAAACTAGGAAAAGGGGAAAGGTAACAGAAGAGGGGATTACTGAACTGGTCTTAACTGTGGTCAGTGGGGTTATACCTTGCAGGATCCCTCTGAGAAGCTTGTAGAATATTCCTCAGAAATGGTCCACCGAAGGACAAGTGAAGGGAATATTTACTGCTGTATGCTGCTTCATGGTATTATAATCCCTAGTAATTTAATTCCCCCTCTAGACTATTCCTTAAGAGCATGGTCCAGGTTTTATATCCCCAGTGTTGACCACAACACTTTGAACACAGAAGGTATTTAATAATGAACACTTATTGAATGAAACAGTCAATGAATGTGCTCTGCTCAGTCGTTATTCTAACCAAATAGGAGTTACTGAAATCCACAGTATACACTGAGCCTTTCCCTTAGGCAAAAGCTAGTTAACAGTCCTAGTTCATTTGGGATGCTGTAATACAGTACCACAGACTGGGTAGCTTATGAACAACAGAAATTTATTGTTTACAGTTCTGGAGTCAGGGAAGTCCAAGATTAAGGTGCCAGCATGGTTGTGTTCTGGTGAGAGTCCTCTTCCCGGCTCAAAGCCAGTGACTTCTTGCCATGTACTTACCTGGTGGAACAGGCTAGAGATCCTTCTAGAGCCTCTCTAATAAGGCACTAATCCCATTCTTTAGGGTTCAACCCTCATGAGTCTAGCATCTCTCAAAGGCCCAACCTACTAAGACCATCACACTGGACATTAGAGTTTGGGATTAGAACATTTTGGGGGAACACAAACACTCAGACCATAGCATTAATCTATGTCTCCAAAAAAAGTATCTATTTATTCTTTGTTGACCAGGGCTACCACTAGTGGGGTGGGAATTTCAGTGTCTTCTATACTTCCTTTTTTGATTTATGAATATATATTATGGTTCTATAGTTCCTTGTCTACCTTAAACACACACACACAAATACATCTTGCACACACATGCACACATGCACACACACACAAATACATCTTGCTCTGGAGTTAGACTGCCTGGGTTTGAGCCCTGATATCTCTACTAATACTCTGTGTGACTGAAAAATTTACTTAATTCTTCTGTTTCTACACCTTTCAAATGACAGTAATTCTAATACCCACTTTATGGAACTGTTGTGAGAATTTTAGGTGATAAGCTACATGATATACTTGACAAATAAGTACAAGTCCCAAATGAGTCATTTCATTGATAGTATATAGTAATAATGAAAGAACTGTTTTGTGAAAGGAAAATATCTTCTGTGTATGTCATGGCTCTTGGTGTCATCTAAGCACATAGTATTATGGGCAATGCTGAAAATATTTAGCATTTGTCTGGCACTGGCTTTCACCAAACAGAGTGGTCACAGGTCATTAACCATCATTATGGCCATCCTGGTGTGTACACGCTGACTTTAAGTGTGCAGCCCCCTCAGAACTTTCCCAAAATGGAGGACTCCTCTCATACTGTCCTGATCCCACTCCTCATCTCCAGGTTTCCTATATCCCTGGGTGGTTTGGGATTATGCATAACTCTATGGAGGCAGATTCACATGGGAGCTAGGCTGCTGAGGCATTGGTTACAGGTGAGGGATAGTTGCTTCTGCTCAATAGCACCTATTGTGGTGAGGAGGGACACTCACGTGCCACTCTTAGCAAACTTCCTTCAGTTTCAGGGAGTCTAGTGTGCTTTGCTGTTGAAAGAACCTGCGTTTCTTTGCCTGTGCGCCACACTGGAGTCACCTTGAATCCATTCAACATCTCTGCTGTCTCAGTTATCTATAGGGCACTAGCAAGTGCAGGAACATCCACCTCCTAATTGTGTAAGTGCCACGTATGGAGGCAGCTGCCGTGACAGTCTGACTTTGCAAGGTTGTCAGCTGAAGAGGAACAGTTTATTTTTATGAACCAAAACAATGACTACAGTGGACAGCTAATAGACATCTGGTTTCTGAATAATGGGAAACTTTTATCCATTGCTTCAGTTTATAAAACCAATAGCTAAAATATAATTAATTCCCACTCCATCACTGCAGGATAAATGGATGCTGTTGAAAAGGGAAGAAGTAAACTGGTCTGCATAATCTTTTTTTTTTTTGCATTACATAACCTTATAGGTTCTCATCATCACGTAAAAGATGAAAATATGACCTTATAAATGTGAATTCCCAAAAACCATTTGGGATCTGTGCTGCTGAGTTTTCTAATTCTCCTCCCACTGAGCTTATTGCATCAAAAGAGGGAATGAGATGCAGTGGAAAGAATGTGCAGTTATAAGCGTGATTTTGTCCCTGACCTTCTACAGTCTAACTGTGGGAAGGTCAGCAAGGCATGTCACTATTCTGACAACATCTGCTTCTTCATCTGCATCAAGATCTTCCTTATATGCTTTACAGCCTCATGTCCCAACCAGTGCTCTGCAACACTCTTGAATATAGCCATATTGTTTTTGGTTACATCAAAATGTATTCCCATTCCCACTCCTACTCTTCAAAGGCAGTTGAATCAGCTCTGAGGTGGATGAAACATCAAGATTTGTTGCCTTTCACTAGTGGCTGCCTTCTCTTGGCACAATTTCCCATTGTGGACAAAGAACAAATAGAGTTGCCAGAGAATTTCATGTTCTCGTTGTCCAAAGAGCATGCCACATTGCCCAAAATGTGGCCAGTAGGGATGGGGGTACTAGAAAGCTAGACTTGGGGATCTGGTTGATGCAGTTGTAATTGGATGCCAAAATATGTCTTTCTATATATGAAGTATGTCTATCCTTTTACAGTAGAGTGTGCCCCTTTAGTGTTATACAAACTGACTTCAGAATTTCTGTAACCAATCATATAAATTTGAATGATGGAAATTCCATCACTCTTCTGAAACATTTGATAAAAAAAGTGATAAAGTTTATAATCTATTTTCATTATCACAGTGCTTGCCAAAAAAGATAGAGGAACTCTCAGCACCTTTACATAAAACCAATTTTTGCAAATATTTGTTGAAAATTATGTTTGTTTTAAATCATGTAGTTGAACAAATAGCTGTTTTATGGATAACGTCTAACCTGAATTTGAAGAGCTCCTCATTCAAAAAGCCTTGATAAAGAATTGTGTCAAGCTATTATTTGGAGCTTATACAAAGTAAATATTTAGACAAATCTGTAATACTTTGTATTTTATTTTTATAATGATACAGATAAAGTATAATAAAAATTCTCTCAGCCCATATACTCTCAAATCTCTCTCCATTTACTCCAGTATCCTATATAAATATCTTGATTTTCTGTGTTCCATAATGAGAAGAGATTGAAAACAACTGACTTAGAGGGTGGATTTGAGGTTCTTTTGAGAAAATTCATAAGAATGTCTTTTGTGAGAGGCACCTGTGTGGCTCAGCCCATTAAACATCTGCCTTTGGCTCAGGTCATGATTCTGGGGTCCTGGGAAGCAGGGAGCCTGTTTCTCCCTTTCCCTCCCTCTCTCTCTCTCAAATAAATAAATAAAATCTTTAAAAAAATGAATGTCTTTTGTGAATCATATTTTTTGGTACAACTATCACATATTATCTCCTTTTGTGTTACTTTCAACCCAGTATTTTCCCTTCCAACAGGCCAGTTCAGGCTCCAGTAGTTTACCAGTATTTGCCCTACTGAGTCACAATACACACACGCACACACACACACACACACACAAAGGAATCTGGAATCTATCAGGGTTGAGTAAACAGAAGGTGATTTTTATCAATAAAATGGCCCCAAAAGACATGGTTCACAAATCCCACACAGCAAAACCTGAACAAATACAGCTGTTCTTTTAGTTTATAGCCCCCTACCTTTTTTTTGTAATGAAAACTTTATGTGGCAAACATGTTTGTTCCATTTTTCTTTTCTGTGAATGGGCTCTGTTTTATCCTGCAAGCTCCTAGAGAGCAGGAGCAAGTTTCAGAACTCTGGACAGAAGTATTTTTTTGTTGGGTGATGTGCATTTTAGCGCTCTGTTCCAAGAGAGTCAGACAATTTATTACAACTCTTTTGGGTCTCAACAAAATAGGTGAAAACAACAGGGCATTATAATCCTGATTTCCATTTAAAAAACAACAACGCTAAAGACACTGAAGAAACAATAAATCATAACAGCTCTCTCCGTTCTACTTCTAAAACGTGTACTGAATCCATCCACTTCCCTCTAACTCCATTCTCTCCATATCCTTTTGTGTAACTTCAGTCTAAGACATCAGCATATGTCACCTAGACCACAATAAGAGTGTCCTACCTGGTCTCCCTCTCTGGATTCCTTACACTGTGTTCCCCACATAGCAACCAAATCCCATCACTCCCCTGATTAGAATCCTTCAGTGGTTTCCCACCTCACCTGGAATGAAATCCAAACTGTACCGTGGCTTACTAGATTTGGTATGCTCTGGCTCACTGATGTCTTCTCCTGCCTGCTCCTCTGGTTAATGTGCTTCAGCCACACTGACCTGTTGACTGATCCTCAAGTCTGCTCAAGTTCCTTTTATCATTCACACCTTTTTTTTTTAATGCTCCCTGTACCTAGGATCTCTTTCCTCAGATCCTCACATGGCCAACTGCTTCTCATTCTTCATCTCTTGACTCCCCTAATTAGGAAGAACTTCCATGGTCATCCTGATTAAAGTAGCCCTCCAGCAGAGGATCCATTCAGCATCTATGGACTTGCTTTATTACCATTATAGCACCATGTTTAATGGTCATTCAAATTTGAGACTATCTTGCTTAATTACTTGCTTCTGCATTTATTTAACTTCTCCAATGAAAGATAAACTCCTTGAGAGCAGACGACTTGTCTTCTTTTCCTACCACTGAATCCCCAGTAGCTATTGGAGTGCATGGCAAATAGTACTCACTCAATAGTTATTTGCTGACTGAATCAATGAATGAATGAAATGTACCATGACAGTAATTATAGTAATTATAACAGGCTTTTAGGTTAGAAGACCCTGCTGGGAAGATAGAAATAAAAGGAGTAGAAATTGCTAAAACTCATGCTATCAAAATAATATTCTTTCTCAGTTGGAAGTAGAGGCTATTAAGAGGAAAAGAAGTAAAGATAAATTTTCAGGTTCACTCTATTAACAGGCAAGCTAGAATTCAAATCTGATAAAATGTATGGTCTCCTTACTGAACAGCATTGGCCACAAATGGCCAGGTTTCTTTCACTTGCGGCATTGTATAATGGCATAGTGGTTAATGTTATTACATAATTATTTAAAATGTCATAAGGTCTCAGTTGAATATTCATTGTGTTTAAGAACCACATTCTTTCTTATAAATATTACCTTTCCTCTGCTGAAATAATTCCAAGTGCTTTGCCAAACCATGGTTCAGCAGGATGCTAACTCCCTAATGAAATAAAGCAACATCTGCCGTAAATTTCCTATATTCTGGACCGCAGGCATGTGAGGGGAAGATAGATCTAAAAAATGTGTTTGGTTGGAAATCAGAAATGAATTCTGGGAAACCAATCTAATTGCCTGATTGGAAGCTGTCCCAAATTTTTGAAAGTTACTCTTTAAAATAAAAGGAAGGTGCTCTCAGAAATTAAATAGCTGCCTATCTACCGCAGTGATTTTCCCTCTCATCTCAGGAACTATAAGCTCTGTTGTATCAGGGGAGAATTCTCTCCCTCCATCTAGTAAGTTCTTGGCTCAGAATCACAGCCAGGCAAGCCGTGTATCAAAGTCTATGGGCAAATCTATTTATTCATTGGGCAAGAATTGTCTTCATGTGTTCTGTTGTTCACATTATCAGCTCTACTCCGTTCTCTTGTGCCAAGTCCACTGCAACTGCTTCTTATATTATCTCATTTTGTTCTCATAGGCACCCTATTTTTCCTATTTGACCAGTTATGAAATTGAGTCTTAGAGAAGTGACTTGACCAAGGTCACACAGGTAATAAGTGTTAGATTGAGCCTCAGCCCCATCCAGTGAGACTTGACCCAAGCTCTAAACCATTCCATTATATTCCCAACCCTTAAGCACACTGCAGTGCAATACCATGTTCTCACAGTTGAGGAATGTGCTCTTATAAAATGAAAACAAAACAAAACAAAAACCTGGCAGCTAATTTGCTTAATTTATTTTTATTATAATGTTGCTTATGATAAGTCAAAACATAAATCTAGGTATATGTTTCATATAAAACTATAAAGTCAAATATGTTTGTAGATTGAACAAAGAATAAAACCAACAAAATTCAAATTAACACAATTTAATGGGGACAATGAATCATGTTTTACTGAAATTAAACTACCACTCACAGCAGGGATCTGGCAGTGTTTCTCTGGTGGAATTCTTTCCGACGGGGCATGCCTTTGGTACACTGGGCCATGACGCCTCAATACCGCCACCACTTTTCTCCATTAAAAATTCCACGACACCTTTGTTTGTGGCAATCACTTGGCCTTCACATAGCTTGAGCATGGCATTGACATAGTGCTTTCCTTTGTCCTTTTCCCAGCGGCCTGTGGCAAGTGAAGTATGCCACCAAGTGCCAATGTGAGCATAAGCACAGGTGGGAATGCAGGCACTGAACACATGTGCTAGTCCTGGCTTAGAAAGTGGTCATCCAGATAGTCCAGAAGTGCTGATGGTGTTTTAAGATATCAAAGTAAATGCAAAAATTAAAAAAAAATTACAGATGAACTGGAAGACCTCAAAAATATGTCCCTGGGCACCGCCAAGGGTCTGCAGATCCCCATTTGAGTAACCCCATCCACAGTCAGTCTTTCTGAGTTCAAATGATGATTTACCAACTGTGTGAATTGGGTACAAGCTACTTAATCCTCTGTGCTGTTTCTCCATCTACATAATGGAAAAGAAAAGAATGCTGTGAATGTTCACTGATACAGTGCATATAAATTGTTCAACTCATAAGGTGAAGGATGAGATACAAGTTCTAGAAATATTTTCTAGTATTGTTAATATTATTAGGTGATCATGGTGTACTGAAGAAAGCAGATATGCAGACAACTCATATGATGCAGGGAAAAATTGCTTTGTATCTCGAGACACCAAGTGCTCTTTGAACATGGGTAAGGCAGTGAGAAGAGCGAATTCATACAGCTGGTTGAGTGGCAAAGCTGGGATTCAAACCTGGCAGTCTGGCTCCCTGGGATGTGCTTTTGAGTTCCTTTTTTTTTTTTTTTTAAGATTTTATTTATTTATTTGAGAGAGAGAGAATGAGAGAGAGGGGGGAAGGTCAGAGGGAGAAACAGACTCCCTGCCGAGCAGGGAGCCCAATGCGGGACTCAATCCAGGGACTCCAGGATCATGACCTGAGCCGAAGGCAGTCGCTTAACCAACAGAGCCACCAAGGTGCCCCTGCTTTTGAGTTCTTGAGAGAGGTTTAAAGTTAACAAGTAAAGAGAGAAGAACGTTGGTCATCAGCAGAGTGATCCATCTCACCCTAAAATAACCACACTCGAGTACAGTGACCTACTGTCACTCTAGCAAATGCCACAGAAGCTTGAACTTTAAAAGCTCCATTCAGTCTTGGGCACTTTTCCCTCCTCTTCCCGGAAGATGCAGCTCTGGGATTCCTCCTACTTTACATGCAATACATTTTAAAAGGAAGATAGTGCTCCCATGAAATCACTTAGCTCCAGCGCAAGTGGGCCAGAGGACTCAAATTAGTCTTCCAATACACTGCCCTCCCCCCAACCCCAAGGCCTGAAGAGTCTGCTAGTACCTGCATAAAGTTTGAGAAAGTGAATTCGTTGTCAGCATTTACATATCAGGAGACTTTAGAAGATTTTATTTATTTATTTTGAGAGAGAGAGAGAGTGCAAGTATGAGGGGGGGAGGGGCAGCAGGAGAGAGAGAATCCAAAGGGGGCTCCACACTGAGCATGGAGCCCTACACAGGGCTCGATCCCACGATTCTGAGATCATGACCCCAGCTGAAATCGGGAGTCGGATACTTAACTGACTGAGCCACCCAGGTGCCCCACTATCAGGAGATTTTATATAACAGTCCGGGTTATTGCCACCTCCTGAAATATCAGAATATCTAGAAACATGGAGCCTGTATTTCCAGTAACAATGATTGAGTGGAGCTGAGTGGCAAAATGGGCATGTGAGCTACACCTTGCCATTGTCCCCTGCCTAAAACCTCCTGTCGCCTCCAGCATGAGCCTGGTTCCCATAGGCATTGAAGTGTGAAGGCACTCAGCATACGTCAGCTACAGTCACTGAGGAGGTTTGGTTGTTGCTGGCTGGCACATTTTTTGAGAATCAAGTATGGCAGATGGCAAAAAAAAAATGGCCCCAGTGCCTGCATGTGCATCCCTTTGGGGTATGGCTTTGCCACTCCTCTGTGCAAGAGGGGGAACCCATCTCTCCACCCCATGAACCTGGGTGTGCCCATGTGACTAGCTTTGGCTAATGGGCAGTAGCTGATGGGCCAAGAGCAGAGACTTGAACAGTACTTGCATGTTGAGGTCTGCCCCCTCCTGCTGCTGAGACCCTTAGCCACTAGGTAACAAGCCCACCCACACCTGCTAGAGGATGAGTGCCATGTCGGGGGAGGGGCTCGGCCAGGTGAGCTAGGCCACTGGAGGTCTGTGCCTCAGATGGACTTCTCAGCCAAGCCTCAAATCAGGAGAAGTAAGAAATCATTACTGTTTTAATGTGGGTTGCCTTTATATAACAGCCAACCAACAAGGAGGAAAAGGCTTAGAATGCCGCCCACATGGCAGATCCTGCAGCAGAAAATGTGATTTTCCCGATGGTCTTCAAATTAGGCGTTCTGTCTCCACAAACAAGGCCTAAAGCAAATAACTCCTCTGCTTTAGGTATTATTCAGCTGTCACCGAATGAGAAAGCACAGAATTGAATAATCAACAGAGAGAACATTTTTAGGGTGTTTTTAAAAGTGAGGTGTGAACATTAAGGTAAATATACTGAAAACAGAGATAAAGGTTATTCAACCAGCTTACAGAAGTCATAGAACATGTGAATAAAAATGTACATAATTGTAGCATTCTAAGATAATTCCTTGATAATTTTTCTAATTAAGAAGATTTTATTTACGGGCACAAGAGTTTCTTTTTTGCAAATTTATCAACATGGTAATAGTAAACATAATGGAAAGAAGAAAAATAAGAATAGCTTTTATATTGACCTCTTACATAGAGAGCACTTTTCTGAGGATTCTTATATAGATTTTCTTCTTTAATTACTCACAATACCCTATAAGGGATGTCCTATTTTTTTAAAGATTTATTTATTTATTTTAGAAAGAGAGAGTGGGGGGAGGGAGTCGGAGAGAGAGAATCTCAAGCAGACTCCCCACTGAGCATAGAGCCCAAAGGGGGGACTGGATCCCAGGATCCTGAGATCATGAAACCAAGAGTAGGATGCTTAACTGACTGAGCCACCCAGGCTCCCCAAGGGGATGTCCTGTTATTATGTCCCTTTTACAGATGAGTAAAATGAGCCTTAGAGAGACTAGACAATATCTCCTGGGTTCCAGAGCTGAGACCTAACTTGCTGTTTGGTTATGTGCTCCTGTTACTTACGTCCAACATGTTACCATTTCCCTTGGGGCAATAGTCATAGTGATCAGAGGGTTTATGTCTGTGAAGCTCTCCAGAGACGATCTGAATGTGAACAGAGGCTTTTTATCCCCCATTCTTTAAATTTAAGTTTCAAATTCACTTTGAATTTAGCGACACAGTGCTGAGCAGAGGCATTTTTATTCCAGTCCACCAGGGGGCAGTATGAGGCAGAGTTTGCTTCTGAAGTCCGGAGGGCCTTCTGAGAGCTTCTGCTTCCTTACTTGGGGATCCTGTACTCACCTCTCTATCTTCATTTCTTTAGTTTTTTTTTGTCTTGTTGTTTCCTCACTTTAAAATGACTAGGGATGTTCCAGCTTTTCAGGGCACTGTTCTTTTCCAACTAAGTGGTTTGAGTCTGTGGAAAAGGTGCTGGATAAAATAACTGGGTTGTAGTTGACTTGTGATCCTGCATTTATGATTCACCCACCTTTGACAATCACTGGGCTTGCTGGATCAGATTCATTGATGTGATGGCAAGACGAAGGTGGATGAGTTTTAGGGATCACTCCAGCTCTTGCGTTATCTGATTTATGATATGAATGTTAACACTGTGCAAACAAGGGTTTGTAAGTAGCATCCCATTGGTTGTTATTGCTTTTTATGAATTGAATTAAGTATGACTGAGTCCCCACCCCCCAGACTGTCATTATTGGGCCCCCTCCCCAACTCTCGCTGCCCCCAACTGCCTAACAGTCCCATGGGTCTTACTTGTCTTACTTATAGAGTGTCAAGGGTCAAGGAGGGGTCTGCTCTTGGGGTTTCTGTCCATACTGGTCTCCTGAAGTCAAGCAGCTGCTGCTTGTGTTTCTTGCTTGGAGGGCCTTTGTGTAGGTTGGGGACCTAGCGCCTCACTTCTCCAGATAGGCCTTAGGGTCAGGGAAACTTTGACCACCAACAGGAAAGATGTGTTATTGATGGAAGCCTTTCTCTGGCTGCCTGCAAAGGTACTCTCCTGGTTCTCTTTCCCCGTCGTAAATGCTTTCACAGGCTCAGATTTTCACTCAAAGGAGCAAGGAGAATGGAGAGGGAAGGAGAAGAGAACTGTCCTCCAGCAACCTACTGCTTCATTTCTGCAAAAAATCCTAGGAAGAAGAAATACAAAGGTTCTGGCTATTTTCATGGAAAGCAGGAGGGAAGCCATGACAGAAAGAAATCATATTAATATTGAAATAAATAGTGTCTTGAGTTCCATAGGACTTGAGTCTGGAGAGTAGGAAGGACAGTATCTTGGGCTAGATTGTATTCTCCACAGTGCCGGCACGAAGACGTCACTCAATGAATGTTGAGTGCTTAATTTTCTTCTTCAGTCTGAAAGAGAAATGGGCAGGATTAGTTTCTGAAACAAAATGACAAGTATTTAAATAAATTCCTGGCTATGGGACCTTAGAAAATACTAACGCTTCCTTCCCCAGCATGGAGGTGGGGAAATTCCAGATCTGGTATAGAGGAATTTGCTGATTACTTGAGATGGGCTTTATACTCACCACCATTGGGAGAGGCTGCAAACACATTCATGGAGTACTTCGTGAACAGTCCTGTGTGAGACAGCCTTCAGAATTCTCTCCTCCTTTGCTGAGAACCTTCCAGCTCTGTCCCTCAGTCCCCCTAGTCAGACATGTTGACCCATAACTAGAGCTGGGCCCTCCGTAGAGCCCTCTGTGTTGATACTCTTCTGGGATGGTCTTTTTACTGGGCTCCTGCTTTACCTCTGGATATAGCCTTTTCCATTACGTGCATTGCTCATTCCATAAACTGAGATCTTACTCCAGATTAAAAAACCCTAAGCCAGATTCACAGTCCCAGGGCCCCAGAAATGGTTCAACAAAAGTCTCTGTACCAAAGTAGCTGTTCCAACCTACATTACCATAAGCAATGGGGGTAACAAGGGTTACAAGGGTCACCACAGGGTCACCAATGTTTGGTATCCACAGACCTATTATTTGCTATTCTGGTGAGTGTGATACTGCTTTTCATGGTTTTTTGGTGTTAATTTTGATAAATAGCAACAACACACATAGCATGAAGTCTAGCCTTTTAACAAATTTTTAAGTGTATGATACAGTTTTATGGTATTTTTATCATGCATATTCTGATTAATAAGAACATTTAGCATTTTTAACAGATTTATTAGATTTCCTTTGCTGTGAATAGTCTGTTCAAAAGCTTGTCCCTACATTTCTGGTTTATTTTGTCTTTTTTAATTGATTGAGCTCTTTATATAGCCTAGATATTCACCCTTTGTCAAATAAATATATGTGTGATAAATGTATATTTCCAGTCTACAGCTGATCTTTACATTCTGTTTATAGGTCCTGTTGATGAAGTTTGATCAATCTGTCCATTTCCTTTTCTTTTTGTACTCTTTGTATCTTAAGAAGTCCTTTAAACACAGAAAAACTGGGGCGCCTGGGTGGCTCAGTTGGTTGGGCGACTGCCTTCGGCTCAGGTCATGATCCTGGAGTCCCGGGATCGAGTCCCGCATCGGGCTCCCTGCTCAGCAGAGAGTCTGCTTCTCCCTCTGACCCTCCTCCCTCTCACGCTCTCTGTCTCTCATTCGCTCTCTTGCAAATAAATAAAATCTTTAAAATAAATAAATAAATAAATAAATAAACACAGAAAAACTGGGCAGCATCAAATTTTAAAGCGCTTTTGCATACTCCCAAAAGACATCTCTAAGCTCTCTTGTAGGTATAATATTCCAGAAATTGACAATGACCACCTTAAGGATATTCATTGGTTAAATGCTATTTGTTCAACTAGTTAACTGTGTGAAAGACAATAAAGTTAGATTCCTACCTCATATTGTACTGGAAACCATGTTGGGGACACTAAAGCACTGTATGTGAAAAGAAAAACTTTTTTAAAATGTAGGGAAGAAATAACTGATTTTATTAAAAAGTTTCTCTTTCAGGGGTGCCTGGGTGGCTCGCTCAGCTGGTTGAGTGTCTGACTCTCGATTTCGGCTCAGGTCATGATCTCAGGGTCATGGGATCAAGCCCTGAGTCAGGCTCTGCGCTCAGCAGGGAGTCTGCTTGAGATTCTCTCTCCCTCTCGCTCTGTCCCTCCATCCCTCCACCTACCCCCCTCCGCTCATGCTCTCTCTGTCTCTCTCTCTCTCTCAAATAAATAAATAGATAAAATCTTTTTAAAAAAGTTTTTCTGTCAAAATGTGGCCCCACTTTATTCTGTCAGAGGTCCAATGTTGTAAGTGTCATGAATGAGTATAGTACGGTAGAGGTACAAGACAGGAGTGGTGAGGCACGTGGCTGTCCCTATGTCAGGGCCATGTCACAACGGGTCTTGAACATGGGGCCATGATGCTGGAATTTTATTCCGAAGATGGTGGACAGCCATGAGAGGCTTTACATAGGAAAGTGATATGATCGTCAGATTTGCCTTCTAAGAGAAACTTCTGGAGCAGTAAGGTGTAGGAATGGGAAAAGGGAGAAATGGGGAGAAGTCTGTTGGAGTAATCTGAGTGGGAGCCTTGAAATGGGGCAGTAGCTGCTGGGATGGATACAAGAAGGGGCGGATTTGAGAGCATTTCAGGAAAGAAATTTGCTGGGAGCTAGTTAATGCAAATTAGCTTTTTCCCGGCTGCAAAAAAATTGGCCACCTGGAAACGCAAAATTGGAGGGGACACAAATAGAGAAACGCAACATCTATCTATGAGGGCCAGTCCTGGGGTGGAGTAAACCATTCCCAGTTATCACAAGTTACCATCTCAAAGCTCCTCTATGAAGGAGATGCAAAAATGTCTTTCTTTTCTGAGTGGTTGGTGTACAAGTCTTTGGCAACAGCACTTTAATACTAAAAACCAAGCTATTTATCTGATTTTGATAATATTTGTTATTTTACATGGGAAAAATAACAGAGGCTTGAAGAGTCTGGCACTTGACAGGGAAGGAAAAGGTTCTTCAAGTTCACTAAGGAAGATGAAACTTAGAACAAGTCTATTTCAAGTATTTATGCTTAATAAATTCTATTTTGCAAAATGCATGTTGTTCACCTCTGGTGGGGGTGCCTTTTCCAAGGGGAAAGAAACAGAACTGGAAGTTCATTACCGGTGCCAGGAAATGCCTCCCTCTCTCCCTACTGCCTGAAATAGGCATGAAAGGTTAAGTGCCTTAGAAAATGAGACAAAAACAGAGAAAAGAGGACATTGCCTTTTCATACAAATTAGTTCAATAAAATGATGTTGGTGATTGCGGTAGCAGAGATGAGCTGGAGCTGCGATATGCAAGTTTGAATGAGAATGTCCTAAAAATACTTACCCATGGGAAGGAATAGCACCATCAAAGTTGTAACAGAAATTGTCAAAAACTTTAGTGTAATAACAAATAACATTTAGGAAGTTCTTACCCGTTTCGATGGTGTCGGTATCATCCAGTGACCAACCTGCCGTATGGTAGACAAGGTCTGCATGATTTCTGGCTTCATATTGCATATCTTTGGTACACACCTCCCTGGCCCAAATTTAGTTAAACCTCCCTATGAGGGGAATGAATGTGCTGCTTGTCTTTAGTCAAAGTTAACTGAAAGAATCACATTGTCTGGGAGAACCGAGATCACTTTGATTTAGGATTGTCGGGGTCCAACCTTGAACTTGAACATGGAGTCAGCGTAACTTCAAAGCACAGAGCTATATAGGAAAATGTGGGATAATGGAATAACCATCTGAGTCCTGCTATGGATAGAAAATAGGGAATGTATCATTACTTGTAGCTTTATAAACACAAAGGGGAGAGATTTAGCATTTTCTATTAATCGATGCCTGATAAGGAAATTTAGCTGAAATATGGGTGCAGATTTGAATTCTTTTTTTTTTAATTTTGTTAGTTAACATACAGTGCAATATTGGTTTCTGGAGTGAAATATTGAAATTTGAATTCTTTATGTCTTTCTACCTTTCACAGTTCTTTCACATTGAATTACATTATGGGGATCTCATTTGATCCCCATAAAAACAGTTGATTTTTTTTTCAAAATTTTATTTATTTATTTGACAGAGACACAGCGAGAGAGGGAACACAAGCAGGGGGAGAGGGAGAGGGAGAAGCAGGCTTCCTGCGGAGCAGGGAGCCCGATGCGGGGCTCGATCCCAGGACCCTGGGACCATGACCTGAGCCAAAGGCAGACGCTTAACGACTGAGCCATCCAGGCGCCCCAAAACTGTTGAGGTTTTCAAGGGACAAAATATAATCCCCTTTCTTTGGCAGATGGAGAAATGGACGGAGGAAGAGGAACTGTATCTGGGCTGTGGATCTCTGGTAGAGAATGTGACCTAGTGCTAAAGGCGTAGGTTTTGAAGTTAGATGGCTCTGATTGTTTGGGCAAATGATTTGATCGGTCAGAGATTCATCAGCAAACAGAGATTTAAATATCCATCGCTAGGGATTATGGAAGGAGCATTAAGGGGGATGATACAGGTGAAAACACTGACTCACTTAATGATTCTGAAGACAAAGGTATAGAGGTTCAGGCTCCAGGCATAAGACAGGCTACGTGGGTTCAAATCCCAGCTCCATCATTTACTAGTTTATGATTTTGGCAAGCTCTGTAACTTCTATTGAGGTTCAGTTTTCTCATCTCTAACATGGGGCTCATAGGGAGAATCTACCTAATAGAGTTGCCAGGAGGATTAATTGAAATGATGAATGCGAAGCATTTAATGCAGCATATTAAGCACAGGTGAGCACCAAATAAGATTGAGGTATTATAGTTTGGTAATAAGTTAACAAGGATTCTCAGTACAGGTGCTGTGTAGATGGTCAGTGGCTCCTAGCATTTGTGAGGTGACTAACCAGGCCAACAACTGTCCCTACGTTACCGGAACCCTTTCCTTTATATAACCTGGGAAACGTGCACTGTTTTTGTTGTTGCTGTTTTATCACAAGTGGGGCCAGAGAGCGAGTCCGGCAAGCCTTGCAGACTCTGAGAGCAAGCATCTTCACTAAGGAGGTGAGTTAAAAACAAAATCCCAGCACAAATGATGCTTCAATTACATCCATTTTCTCTAGTTGGGGGAAGGCTGCAGTGCTATCTTTTCCTTGTTTGAAAAAGAAAGTAGAACATTTGGTGTGAAAAAGGCAGAGACAAAAAAGACATGTTTGACAGTTATTTCACACTGTCGTGAAAGACATTAGCTCCTCTCTGGAACCAGAAAGGCAGAGCGGGGACCATCCGCTTGTCTAAAATGTCAGAGAGCACTGAAATTCAAGTGCAATTCTTCTATGCTGAATTTAGGGGCCTCTTCCACTTTTCTAACCATCTGTTTCCAATCGGGAGGCTCATGGAGGACTGGGGCATCGTCCTGCTTTAAACCTATTTTCCCAACTAGGTCACATAAAATGTCTGTAGAAGTGCAGCTTGGAAGCTCTTTTCTGATTGTGTTTGCTTCTTAAAGACATTTTAGCACAAGTGCATTGATTATCACTGTTACAGCTGTGACATTAAAAAAATCTTTATTAATTGATTCAACAGATCATTAAGAGCTAATTATGTTCACTAGAGAGAATGAAGCAGACAACACAAATAAAACTAAAAACCATCATAATCCTAACACCAAATGTTAACTACTGTTAACATTATAGCATATATTTTCCCACTCTTTTCCTTTGCATATATGTTTCCATTAAGGTTTTGCTTTTATTTTTATTTGTTAAATATCTTTATTTATTTATTTGAGAGAGAGTGAGAGAGATCACAGAGGGAGAGGGTGAGGGAGGTGGAGAGGGAGAGACAGACTCGCCACTGAGCAGGAAGCCCGAAGCGGGACTTGATCCCAGGACCCTGAGATCATGACCTGAGCCGAAGGCAGATGCTTAACTGACTGAGCCACCCAGGCGCCCCGAGTTTTTGTTTTTAAATGGGCAGGGCGTGTGTGGAGGTGTTGATATATTTTCACTCTTTTTATTATCTAAACACCTTTTCATGATAGTTGAGATTTTCTCTCTTTAAAAATTATTAATTATTTGAAATGTTTTGGACATAGAAAAAGGCATAAAGAATAGTATAACCCATGCTAAGTAACTACCACCAATGTCATGACCAATCCAGTTAAATTTCTTCTTGTACCTACAAAGGTAATACAGGTCTCATTTTGGTATTTATCATTTCCATCAGCTCTCTATATTTTTATTACACATTTATGTAGCTTTAGTATTTTTAGTATTGTTTTATAATATTATATAAATTGTGTCAAATGGTAACTTTAGTGTAACTTGCCTTTTTTCCCCTCTGTGTGAATTTTCCCAGATTCATCCATGTTGATACCTGTAGCTTTGGTAACTTTTACTGTTGTGTAACATTTCATTTTATAAATATGCCACAAATTATTTGTTTGCTCATGAGAAGATGGATATGGTTAGATAGCTTTCCTTTTTCATGTGAATGAAAGTAGCTCTGTGTACCTAGAAGTGGAATTGAATGGTCCTAGGGTAGGAATATGCTCAACTTTATTAAATGTTGTCAAATTGTTCTGGAAGGGGTTGTATCAATTCATACCCATCAATATGTGAAATATCCTATTTTTTCAAATTTTCCCCAATTCCTTAAGTATTTTTGTGTATCATACAGGTGTGAAGTGGTTTTCCATTATGGTTTTAATGATCACTTTTATAATTACTAGTGAATGTGAACACATTTTATTTGCTTTTTATATACTTGAATTTCCTCTATTATATTGGCTTTATATACTTTACCAATATTTCAAATTTATTATTACTTATAGGTATGTAGAAAATATACATCTGTTGGGACACACACACACACACACACACGCTAATCTTTTGTCATTAACAAAATCTTTGGATTTTGAGTTATATTGTACATGTTTTTGGTGTCTTTTGATGAACAGAAGGTTTTAATTTTAATATAGTTAAATTTATTAATTTTTCTTTATGCATTTTGCATTTTGCTTAATAAACGCTCCAATATCATAAAGTTGGTGCATTTTTCTCAACATTTTGAGGGTTTTACTCTTCATATTTAGATCCTTATCATATCAAGAATTGATTTTTGGTTCAGTATGAAGTAAGGATCCAGTTATTATTCACCCATGTATGTCCTAGTATCATTTGTAGATAGCTTGTCATTTTTCCACTGACCCTCAACAACCCTCTCTGACTTATATCAATTTCTGCATATGTATGTGTTTGTTTCTGAGCTTTCTGTTTTGTTCCAGTGGTCAGCTTATCTAAATCTACCAAAGCCATGTTATCTTAATTACTATAGCTTTGCAATTTTGATATCTGGTGGTAAAAAATTTGAAACTTAATTTTTTTTCTCATGTTTCTCACTGCCTTCAAACTTGATTTTTCTTAAAATTCTCTGAGCTATTCCTGGACCTTTGCATTACACATTAATTTTAAAACTGACTTATCAACCAAAAGAAAATGAAAGCACTAATTCAAAAAGATACATGCACCCCTATTTTTATTGCAGCATTATTTACAATAGCCAAGATGTGGAAGCAACCTAAGTGTCCATAATAGATAAATGGATAAGGAAGATGTGGCAAACACATACACACTAGAATATTATGCAGCCACAAAAAGGGATGAGATTGTGCTATTTGAGATAACATGGCTAAACCTAGAGGGTATTATGCTAAGTGAAATAAGTCAGACTGAGAAACACAAATACCATATGATTTCACTCATAAGTAGAATTAAAACAATAATCTGACTTGCCAAAATCCATTAAAAAATTGGTATTTTAAGTGGAATTGAATTTATAAATTAATTTTGGAAGAATTGACATGTTTACTAGGTGGATTCTTCTCAATTATTTCTACATTTATTTATTTATTTTAGTTTTATTATGTTATGTTAGTCACCATACATTACATCATTAGCTTTTGATGTAGTGTTCCATGATTCATTGTTTGTGTATAACACCCAGTGCTCCATTCAGTACATGCCTTCCTTAATACCCATCACTGGGCTAACACATCCCCTCACCCCCCTCCCCTCTAAAACTCTCAGTTTGTTTCTCAGAGTTCATAGTCTCCCATGGTCATCTCCCCCTCCGATTCCCCCATTCATTTTTCCCTTCCTACTATCTTTTTTTTTTTTTTTCACATATAATGTATTATTTGTTTCAGAGGTACAGGTCTGTGATTCATCAGTCTTACACAACTCACAGTGCTAGCCATAGCACATACGCTCCCCAATGTCCATCACCCAGCCACCCCATCCCTCCCACCCCCCTCCCCTCCAGCAACCCTCAGTTTGTTTCCTGAGATTGAGGATTCCTCATATCATTGAGATCATATGATACTTGTCTTTCTCTGACTGACTTATTTCGCTTACTACCCTCTAGTTCCATCCACGTCATTGCAAATGGCAAGATTTTGGGTTTTTTTGATGGCTGCATAATATTCCATTATATATATACCACATCTTCTTTATCCATTCATCTGTTGTTGGACATCTTGGCTCTTTCCAAAGTTTGGCTGTGGACATTGCTGCTATAAACATTGGGGTATATGTGCCCCTTCAGATCACTACATTTGTATCTTTGGGGTAAATATCCAGTAGTGAAATTGCTGGGTTGTAGGGTAGCTCTATTTTCATTTTTTTGAGGAAACTCCATACTGTTTTCCAGAGTGGCTGCACCAGCTTGCATTCCCACCAACAGTGTAGGAGGGTTCCCCTTTCTCCACATCCCTGCCAACATCTGTCGTTCCCTGACCTGTTACTTTTAGCCATTCTGGCTGGTGTGAGGTGATATCTCGTTGAGGTTTTGATTTGGATTTCCCTGATGCTGAGTGATGTTGAGCATTTTTTCATGTGTCTGTTGGCCATTTGGATGTCTTCTTTGGACAAATGTCTGTTCATGTCTTCCGCCTATTTCTTGATTAGATTATTTGTTCTTTGGGTGTTGGGTTTGATAAGTTCTTTATAGATTTTGGATACTAGCCCTTTATCTGATATGTCATTTGCAAATATCTTCTCCCATTCTGTCGGTTGTCTTTTGGTTTTGTCGACAGTTTCCTTTGCTGTGCAAAAGCTTTTTATCTTGATGATGTCCCAATAGTTCATTTTTGCCGTTGCTTCCCTTGCCTTTGGCGATGTTTTAGGAAGAAGTTGCTGTGGCTGAGGTCGAAGAGGTTGCTGCCTGTGTTCTCTAGGATTTTGATGGATTCCTGTCTCACATTGAGGTCTTTCAACCATTTGGAGTCTATTTTTGTGTGTGGTGTAAGGAAATGGTCCAGTTTCATTCTTCTGCATGTGGCTGTTCAATTTTCCCAACACCATTTGTTGAAGAGACTGTCTTTTTTCCATTGGACATTCTTTCCTGCCTTGTCGAAGATTAGTTGACCATAGAGTTGAGGGTCCATTTCTGGGCTCTCTGTTCTGTTCCATTGATCTATGTGTCTGTTTTTGTGCCAGTATCATACTGTCTTGATGATGACAGCTTTGTAATAGAGCTTGAAGTCCGAAATTGTGATGCCACCAGCTTTGCTTTTTTTTTTTCAACATTCCTCTGGCTATTCAGGGTCTTTTCTGGTTCCATACAAATTTTAGGAGTATTTATTCCATTTTTTTGAAAAAAGTTGATGGTATTTTGATAGGGATTGCATTAAATGTGTAGATTGCTCCAGGTAGTATTGACATTTTCACAATATTTGCTCTTCCAATCCATGAGCATGGAACATTTTTCCATTTCTTTGTGTCTTCCTCAATTTCTTTCATGAGTATTCTATAGTTTTCTGAGTACAGATCCTTTGCCTCTTTGGTTAGATTTATTCCTAGGTATCTTATGGTTTTGGGTGCAATTGTAAATGGGACTGACTCCTTAATTTCTCTTTCTTCTGTCTTGTTGTTGGTGTATAGAAATGCAACTGATTTCTGTGCATTGATTTTATATCCTGCCACTTTACTGAATTCCTGTATGAGTTCTAGCAATTTTGGGGTGGAGTCTTTTGGGTTTTCCACATAAAGTATCATATCATCTGCAAAGAGTGAGAGTTTGACTTCTTCTTTGCCAATTCAGATGCCTTTTATTTCTTTTTGTTGTCTAATTGCTGTGGCTAGGACTTCTAGCACTATGTTGAATAGCAGTGGTGATAGTGGACATCCCAACCATGTTCCTGACCTTATGGGAAAAGCTCTCAGTTTTTCCCCATTGAGAATGATATTCACTGTGGGTATTTCATAGATGGCTTTTATGATATTGAGGTATATACCCTCTATCCTTACACTCTGAAGAGTTTTGATCAAGAAAGGATGCTATACTTTGTCAAATGCTTTTTCTGCATCTATTGAGAGGATCATATGGTTCTTGTTCTTTCTTTTATTAGTGAATTGTATCACATTAATTTGTAGATGTTGAACCAACCTTGCAGCCCAGGAATAAATCCCACTTGGTCATGGTGAATAACCCTTTGAATGTACTGTTGGATCCTATTGGCTAGAATTTGTTGAGAATTTTTGCATCCATGTTCATCAGGGATATTGGTCTGTAATTCTCCTTTTTGATGGGGTCTTTGTCTGGTTTTGGGATCTAGGTAATGCTGGCCTCATAAAATGAGTTCGGAAGTTTTCCTTCTGTTTCTATTTTTTGGAACAGTTTCAGAAGAATAGGTATTAATTCTTCTTTAATGTTTGGTATAATTCCCTTGGGAAGACATCTGGCCCTGGGCTTTTGTTTGTTGGGAGATTTTTGATGACTGCTTTAATTTCCTTAGTGGTTATGGGTCTGTTTAGGTTTTCTATTTCTTCCTGGTTCAGTTTTTGGTAGTTGATGCATCTCTAGGAATGCATCCATTTCTTCCAGATTATCGAATTTGCTGGCATATAGTTGCTCATAATATGTTCTTATAATTGTTTGTATTTCTTTGGTGTTGGTTGTGATCTCTCCTCTTCTGTTCATGATTATATTTGGGTCGTTTCTCTTTTCTTTTTGATAAGTCTGGCCAGGGGTTTATCAATCTTATTAGTTCTTTCAAAGAACCAGCTCCTAGTTTGTTGATCTGTTCTACTGTTCTTTTGGTTTCTATTTCATTGATTTCTGCTCTGATCTTTATTATTTCTCTTCTCCTGCTGGGTTTAGGCTTTATTTGCTGTTCTCTCTCCAGCTCCTTTAGGTGTAGGGTTAGGTTAGGGTTAGGTTAGGGTTAGGTTAGGTTGTGTATTTGAGACCTTTCTTGTTTCTTGAGAAAGGCTTGTATTGCTGTATACTTTCCTCTTAGGACCACCTTTGCTGCATCCCAAAGATTCTGAACACTTGTGTTTTCATTTTCATTGGTTTCCATGAATTTTTTAAATTCTTCTTTAATTTCCTGGTTGACCCATTTAGCCTCCATCATGGAGGCTAAAGAGCATCCATGTATTTGAGTTCTTTCCAACTTTCCTCTTGTGATTGAGTTCTAGTTTCAAAGCATTGTGGTCCAAAAATATGCAGGGAATGATCCCAATCTTTTGGTACCATTTGAGACCTGATTTGTGACCTATTGTGATCTATTCCGGAGAATGTTCCATGGGCACTAGAGAAGAATGTGTATTCTGTTGCTTTGGGATGGAATGTTCTGAATATATCTGTGATGTCTATTTGGTCCTGTGTGTCATTTAAAGCCTTTATTTCCCGGCGCCTGGGTGGCTCAGTCATTAAGCGTCTGCCTTCGGCTCAGGTCATGGTCCCAGGGTCCTGGGATCGAGCCCTGCATTGGGCTCCCTGCTTGGTGGGAAACCTGCTTCTCCCTCTCCCACTCCCCCTGCTTGTGTTCCCTATCTCGCTGTGTCTCTATCTGTCAAATAAGTAAATAAAATCTTTAAAAAATAAATAAATAAAATAAAGCCTTTATTTCTTTACTGATCTTTTGCTAAGATCTATACTTATTTAAATCTTAATCTTTTAATAAAGTTTTATGATTTTTCTTTAGAAATATTACATATCTTTAGTTAAATCTTTCTAAAATAGTATATTGTACTATTAAAAAATTATATTTGCCAACTTTTTATTCCTAATTAAGTAATAGGGATAAAATAATAATAAATAATAGAGATGCAGTTGAACCCTTTTATTAATTAACAAAACATGTTTGTATATTATCTTTTCTTTTTTAATCTAGATAGTCATATCATATCTAAATAATGAGTGCTTTGTTTCTTCCCTTTAACTCTAAACAATAACAAAGTATGTTTAGAGGGATGTCCTTAAGCAGATTAAGAAACCTTTCCTCTATTCCTTCTGTGCTAATTGCTTTATCATGAATGGGTATTGAATCAAATTGCATTTAATGCCTGTTTTTGCCTCATGTATTGAGATGAATTATTCTGTTCCCTTTTAATCTCTTAATACTATAAAATGATTAAAGTTCTAATATTAAACTATTGCTACATCACTGGAAAAAACACAACTTGGTCACAACTAGGCAATTTTTGAAAAGTTCTATTTATTTAAGTAATTTCCATAATCACTGTGGGGCTTAAACTCATGACCCCAAGATCAAGAGTCACATGCTCTTTTGACTGAGCCAGCCAGGTGCCCCTACACAATGTTTTTTTTGTAGTGCCAGAGTTATGTAGTGCTAATATTTTCTTAGGGCATTTACATTTATATTCATAAGCTCATCTAGCTGTTACTTTTCCTTTCTCACTGTCTTCATCTCAAGGTTATTCTAGCTTCATGAAATGAATTGGGAATTTTTTTTTCTTCTCTGGAATTCTGGTATTTTCTGTTTGTGTAGGAATAAATTATTAATTACTGGTTTACTTTCCTTAATAGGTAAGGGTCTCCTTGTAATTTCTGATTCTTCTAGAGTTAGTTTTGGTGAACTATTTTTATTCTAAAAAGATGCACTTTTAAAATTTATTTAAAATTTATTTGTTATAATTTTTTTATAATTAAATTATAAAATTTAAAAAATTAAAATTTTTTTAATTTTATAATTAAAGTCTATGCTTTAATTCTAGTCATAGCTTATGTGGGCTCATAGTAACCTTATACTCTGAGTTCTTGTATTTTGATTGCCATCTGCCTTTATGTTTGAAGGTCAGTTTGGCTAGATACAAAATCTGTGGCTTACATTTACTTTCCTTGAGTATGTTAGATACGTTACTCCATTTTCCTCTGAGATAAAACACTGATGTTGAAACTTCCAATGGTGATATGATTTTCCTTTCTTTATAGTGACTTTGTCTTGCCTTTATGCTCAAGAAACTTTTTTTCTTTGAAGTCAATAATTCTATCAAGAATATATCTCATTCAGCAAACACAGAAAAAGCATTTGCCAAAATTTAATAACTTTTCATGATTAAAAAAAAGCTCAACAAATAAGAAATAAAATAGAACTTCCTCACTCTGATAAAAGACCTCTACAAAAAACCCATAGCTAAGATCATACTTAATGGGAGAAAACTTAATTCTTTCCCCTTAAGATAAAGAATAAGAAAAAAATAACTGTTCCCATAATTTCTATTCAACATTGTATTGGAGATTCTTGCCAGAGCAATTAGACAAGAAAAAGAAATAAAGACATCTAGGTTGGAAAGGAAGAAGTAAAACTATCTCTATTGCAGATGACATGATCTCATGTATTGAAAACTCTAAGGAATCTACTAAAAAGTTATTATAACAAGCTCAGCAAGGTTGCACGTTGCAAAATCAATATGTAAAGATTGACTGTGGGGGCACTTGGATCACTCAGTTAGTAGGCAACTGTTGATCTCAGGGCTGTAAGTTCAAGTCCCATGTTGGGTGTAGAGATTAGTTAAAAATAAAATCTTTAAAAAAAATGATTGATTGTATTTCTATACACTAATGAATATTCCAGATGAATTCTACTGGATATTCCAAATTAATATTTTACTTTTATAATACATTTACATTTGCATTAGAAAATACTAGGATATAAATTCAATCAAAGGAATTCAAGAGTTGTACACTGAAAACTAGAAATCAGTGTTGAAAGAAATTAAAGATCTAAATAAATAGAAAGACATCCTACATTCATGGATCAGAAGATATAATATTGTTAAGATGTTAGTACTTGCCAAATAGATCTATAGATTCAATGTAATCTCAGTCAGGAAACAGCTGTATTTTTTTTGCAAAAATTGTTAAGTCATTCCTGAAACATACATGGAAATTTAGGGATCCAGAATAGCTAGCTAAAATTGTCTTGAAGAAGGAGAACCAAGTTGGAGGACTTACATTTTCCAAATTCAAAACTTGTTACAAAACTTTGGTAATCTAAACCGTACAGTCCTGGATTAAGAAAATGAAACAAGATGAAACCAGAGAGGGAGACAAACCATAAGAGACTCTTAATCTCAGGAAACAAACTAAGGGTTGCTGGAGGGAAGGGGGGGTGGGAGGGATGGGGTGGCTGGGTGATAGACATTGGGGAGGGTATGTGCTATGGTGAGCGCTGTGAATTGTGTAAGACTGATGAATCACAGATCTGTACCCCTGAAAAAAATAATACATTTTATGTTAATAATAAAAAAAAAAAGGATAGAGATCCATGCAATTGAATTGGGAGTCCAGAAATAAACCCTTACAACTATAGTCAACCAGTTTTCAGCAAGGGTGGCAAGCCAATTCAATGGGGGAAAGATTAGTCTTTTTAACAAATGATGCTGGGACAAATGCAAAAGAATGAAATTGGACCCCTACCACATACCATACGCAAAAATGAACTCTAAATGGATCAGGGAAATTAAATACTAAAAATATAAAACTCTTAGAAGATAACATAGGGGAATCTCTTCATGACAGTGGATTTGGTAATGATTTCTTGGCTGTGATACCAGAGCACATTGAATTGTACACTTTAAGTGGAATGAATTGATGATATGTGAATTATAGCTCAATAAAGCTGTTAAGAAAAAAATTACATATCTTGGTGATAATTATTATCACTTAATTTTCTCAGTTATATAGTATGTCTGATTAATTTGTTTCCAGGAAAGTTTCCTGAATTATAGCTTTTGGATATTGTTTTGAAGTGAAAGTCAGAATGTAATATTAAAAGTAAAGGATGTATTCAGATAAAGGAGGGGATCTATAGGTAATATATTACCATAAATTATATGGTACATATAAATTTGGACTCCTTATAGTTTTAAGATACAGAAACAAGAGTAAAAGTTGCTTAAAAATGGAAATTAATTAATAGCTGCAGTGTATTTTAAGGATAGCTGTAGCCAGACATTCACATCTGATCATCAGTTACCCATCTCTTTGCTCTGCTGTGTTTTCCTCTGTGGTCTTCTTTGTTGGGCATTTCCTTACAAGTTGTGGCCCTTTAGTGGTTTTTGGTTTGAACTAAAACGACTTAGCACCTCCATTGGAAAGAAAGCTTCTCCTTTCCAAATTTTCTCTGAATTATAAGATTTATTCTGACTGAACAAGGTGGAGCTACTTGGTTATCTGTGAGCCAAACAGGGATGTGTACTTAGACCTGCATTGTTCAATGTGGTCACTGGTAAATAGTTCTGACTGGTTTGACTAAGATCACATGCTTACATATGGGGTGAGGTGAAGGATGTTGGTCTCCAAGAAAGAAGGAAAAGGAAGTGGTCTCACCACTAGAAATGGCAGAGAAGCTGACTGGGCAAAAGTAACCCTTTTCCACAAAAGGAGCTTCTCCTAATATCATCATTTGTGGTCTTGCCACCATCTCTTTGAGGTAGGCAGAAATATCATGTATTCTTGTTTGATAAAAGAGAATCTGTGAATAAATTGTCCCCCAAATCTCCTAGATGGTAAAAAGTAGAATTGGATATATATATGGACTGGAGATATATATTAATATTACATTCTGACTTTTACTTCAAAACAATATCCAAAAGCTATAATTCATATATATATATATATGGACTGGAGATATTATATATACATTTTAGCAGCCAATTCCATTTGGCTTGTGTAAAAGGCTGCATAATAATTTTTAATTTTTAAAATTCCCTCGAGCTCAGTTGTCCACAATTGTTTCTTGAAATCTTTTGGTAAGTAACCAGCTTCTCAGCTAGTCAGAGATTTCCAGAGACTGTGCTACTTGAAAACCAGGACAGTCTACAACTTGGCTGGCTAGAAGCTCCAGAAACATGTCCTTTTCTGTCTTAGACTTTACACACCAAGAACATGAACTGCTTGCTGTTCTTCCCACATCTGTTCTTTCCTGTCTCCATACCTGTGGCCAGGAGGTTCTCTTTTGTTGAAATTTCCCCTTCTTTATTAGTCCAATTAGTTTTCATTTTTGTAGATGGGCTGCTATTTGCCTCTGCAGAGTTTTTCTGCCCCACTGCTGACAGGACTAGGTACCCAACCCATACTCTTCTCTGCAGGTCTCTGACTTAACATCTACCACATCCTCTTTTTCCACCGAGCACTGAGTTTCTTGCAAAAATGGATGGTAACTTGTTTTTCACTGATTCTCCAGGTTTCATTATAAAGCCTAGTACATAGTAGGCCCTCAAATCCTCAAAATTTTATATTGAATACATAAAAGACTAATCAAAGAAAAAAGTTATGGTGCAAGAAAATTAGATGATAAAAAAATTAGATCTAAAACTGTAAAAAATGTAAAGGTTTGGCCTGATAAAACAGGTTCATGGAAAGGTGACTTACTGATAAAACCTGGGAACAGTGATCCAAATAACAGATAAAGTATAAAGGACAAACCACTAGGTATCATTAGTATTTAAGCAAGAGAAAGAAGGAAAGAAAAAAACACTTAAATAATTTTTTTGACAGTAAAATGGATTATCTATTCAGAATCTGTCAGGTAGAAAGCTATCACTAGATGTTATCACATTTTCTTCAGTAAAAGGTTCACTCTTGTTTTGTAAATAATGACAGTTTTTGTTAGAATAGCACTTTAACATTTGAAAAGCTCTTGGGCCAAATCATCTAATTGTGTCATCCAGCAAACAAGTACTGAGGGCCTGTGAGTGACAATTACTATGGGAAGCACAGAGGGAAATCAGGCTGTCCTGCCTTCGAGGAACTTACAGCAGCCATAGGGCCGAGGTCAACAGTTCATCAGGAAAAGGCACTATAAGAGAGGTTATATGGTGGTCCAAAAGAGGCGATGAACACTCCTGGTGGGGAGGAGAGCGAAAGCTTTGTGGAGGGGATGCGTCCTGCAAGGTCAGTAAAGTGTGGCACAGAGACAAAGAAGAAAGAAAGGATATCCAACACTGAGAGAAATGCATTCACAAAGGCAAAAGTTGCAGAAATGGGAATGTGTCCACGGAACAATGGAAAATGCTTAGTAGCTACAAATCATTTGATACTCCTCTTACCCAGAGGTGCAGCCTGGGCAGCCTGGGAATGCAGAAAAGTGAGACTGTGAGACTTCTGAGGTTGGGTGGGAAAGGGTGATGTAGCTTCCCCCCTTTTTGCTGGAATACCACTGCATGGAGTCCTGCGCTGCCGTAAGAAGGCCATCTGTTTTGAGATGGTCATGCTGAGGAAGCCACGTGTAGGCATTCAGTTGACAGCCCCGCTGAGCTCGGGGCAGACAGTGTGAGTAGTCACCTTGTGAGGGAGCCATCTGTGACACCCAGGCCACCCGAGCCCCAGCTGACATCTCACTGCTACCACATGAAACCCCCACCAAGAAAGGCCTGGGTAGGCCCTTTCTGAATTCCTGACCTCTCAAAAACCAACAAAATAAATAAAGTGGACAAAATAAAATGGTAGTTTTCATAAATTTTGGAGCCTGGGGTAGGAGAGAAGTTTTTGTAGGTAAGAATCATAAATTAGGTGTTGTTTTTGCCATGCTAACATCCTTTCTTCTTATTTTGGTGGCAACAGTCTGATTTTTGTAGGTTACCCTATTATAAGCCATGTAGTTCAGGCTCGGCTGGCCCTGTCCACTTCTCCCTGGGTGTGCCTGCTTCATCACCCTATTCCCGTTAGGAACAGTGTTTGGTAAAGGGACGGGCCAGTGACCCAGGGTGGACCATTGTGATTTTTGCCTTGTGTTGAAATTAGTGAGAAAAAGATGCCCTCTTCCCAGGAGGTTGCAAAATAATTAGTAGGTAAACATGAAACAGCTAGGGGGCAAATTTGTTATTGACTAGGAAGAGCCTAATCAAGAGTATGTCACTATGGAGGAAAGCAAAGCAGAGGATGGTGAGAATCTGCTTCCCAGCCTTCAGATCTGGTTGTACCTGGTCTGCCCAGGGTTTTTTAGTTTCAGAGGCCAAGTTCTGTCTTTTGAGGAAGCCTGTTGGAGGGATGTTTAGGGACTAGCAGCTGAAAGATTCCTGCTGTTATAAGGAGGTAAGATCAACATCATGGAGGACTTTGTATCTTAGGCTGGTAAATTTGTACTTTATTGTTAATGATGGAGTCATATAATGATTTTAATGAGGATCAATACGATGAGATGTGCACTTCAGCAAGATAACTGTCTTCAGAGAGAGGGAAGGATTGATGGTGGTGCTTAGACTGGGAACAGGGAGATGGATTAGGAGGACCTAGTGTTAGTCTAGTGAGGACATCATCATGCCTGAACTAACCTAGCTGGTGGGAATGGAGACAAGGAGATCTGAGAGCTATTTAAGACATGGAATCAACAGAATTCAGAGACAGAGTGGGTGTTGGGACAGGGAAGAGGGAAGAAACAGGGATGTCTTTTAGATTTCTGGCTTATATACATGCTGGATGATGTACCATTAGGAAGAATATTAGCTCCACTTCGTGTCTGAGGACACCGAGACTCAGAGAAGTTAAATGACCCACCCAAGTTTGTGTACCCAGTAAGAGACACAGCCAAGCTGGTCTTCAGGCTTCAAGATTGCTGCCCTTTCAATTAGACCAGGCCACTTCCTGTGTTCAGGATGCTATGGGCATTGTGGTCCTGGGAAATGAAGTGCCTGGGGCTGCTTGTCAGTCAGCACATCAGGAGGAAGGTGCTTTCATGAATTTGGGGCCCCTTAGAGTATCTGTTTTGCTACCAAACCAAATGTCAGCAGCCGGGCATTTGTAGTACTCGGGCTTCCGTGGCTGACTTACCAGTGTTTGTGAAAGGTACAGCTGACTTGGTTCCAGGCTTCCTGCATTCCAGCTTCAGAGGCTGATGACGGATGCAGAAGCGTGAAGGGAGAGAAAATCTATTCCTTAAGATGGACTATTGATTGGTACTAAAGACCAAAAGGATGTGAATTTTTTTCTTTTCTTTTCTCTTTTCTTTTTTTCCTTCTCTTCTCTTCCTTTTTTCTTTTTCTTTCTTTCCTTCCTTCCTTCCTTCTTTCCTTCCTTCCTTCCTTCCTTCTTTCTTTCTTCCTTCTTTTCTTTCTTTCTTTCTTTCTTTCTTTCTTTCTTTCTTTCTTTCTTTCTTTCTTTCCCTTTTTTGAGTGTAATTGACATACAATTTATATTAGTTTCAGGTGTACAACACAGTGATTAGACAAGCATATACATTAGCCATGCTCACCACAAATGTCGCTACCATCTGTCACCCTACGACACTATTAATCAATACCACTGACCATACTTCTGCTTGGGTGTGACTTTTCAACAGCTACAATGCAGAAGAAGGGCAGGTAGTAAGGGCACACTTGAGCGGGAGTAAAGGCCTCATTAAGAAGAGGAAATTAGAAGAAAGTTAACAGGCCAGTTTAGTTTAAAGGCCAATATGAAGAGAATGTTTTGAACTTCATGGAAACGGCACCAGAGAAGGGGAGGCAGCAAGCTGAGTGATGAGTGCTGGTTCCCAGGCTTTTCTTCTTAGCTGCTAGGGGTGGAGCTCAGGCCCACCTGCCTTGAGCTGGGCTTCACATCTGAAAGGGAAGGCTGGGGGCATGGAGGTCAAAGTTCAGACTCTAAACTTGAACTTGACATGAATTCTCATTCTAGATCTACAGTTTGCTAGATATATAAACTTTGGCAAATGGTGTCAAGTCTCTAAGGCTCATTTTTCTCATCTATGATGTATAGACACTAATAGTGTAAGTCTCACATAATCCACCCAATAGTGATGCCCTTAGCTAGATGTTGTTAGGCCCTTAGGACTGGAGTAGAGAGAAAATGAAAAAAAAAAAAAAAATACACACTAAAAAATACTTTGCATGATTCTTTGGCTAATAAATGTTAGCTGTTAGTATTATGTTCGGCATCTTCATTCTTACTAATGACCTTAACAAATATCTTATAACTTCCAAGAACATAATTTCATTTTTATTGCATCAGTACTGTTATTAATCATAACATCAGTAACGTTAGTATCATCTTCTCCAGACGTCAACCACATGGATTCTCTACTTCTGAGATTTTCCCTTGTTTCTGCACTATAGAATGGGTGAAATTTTCAGGTGTTCTATATAGCGATTCATCAATTCTATACATTACTCGGTGCTCATCATGATGAGTGTCCTCTTTAATCCCCATCACCTATTTCACTACACTGGAGTTACAATAAAAAAAAACTTAGAAAGAATGGGTAAAATTGTAATGACCATATTATCTTTATCCTTGCCCAAGAAGATTCCATTTGATTCCACTGGGGTGCTATGTTAGGTGCTAAGGAGCTGCATAAGGTTATGCTGCAGGAGCTCACAGCGTGGTATAAACCAGGTAATAGAGATGTGATCTCATGCCATAATCCTAGGTTGAACGCTTTTTATGCAACCCAGAAGAATAATGGCTATTTTTAGGTACATGCCTAGCATAATGGTTGGTTCTTACAGGAATTTCTAAATCTGAAACTCATCCCTATATTCAAGTTTAGATTTCTTGGTCTCATTCTCCACAATTTAAAAACTACCTTAGCATACTTTATGTACAGATATATCTGCTCCTTCCTGGTTATATTTTTTAAGTCCTTTGCCCTCTTTGAGCCGCAGTGATCTCATCAGTAATACTTGGCACACGATGATTGCTATGAATGTTAAAATTGAGACGTGATGCACTCAGCCTAGTGCTTCTTATGTGGAATCTGCACAGTTGATGTTTGTTGACCATAAAACTTATTTAAACATGCAGTTACAAATGGCAGGCTTCTGCCAAAATGATCAGTGTAGATTTCATAGATGTCAGGTAGACAGGACAGCCAGCATTCTGTTCATTTGGAGAAGCAATAACTAAGGCTCGCAGAGGTTCAGTGGCTTGTAACCGGTTGCTCAACTAGTGAAGGAGGTGGAGGATTTTCTCCCAAGGCTCGGGGGAGAAGCGCGGGTGGTGGGGAGCTGGAGGGGCAGCCCCACTGGTACCCCCTCCCCCCCTGCCGTGGCCTTCTTTGTTACACGGGGATTTTGTAAAAAGATGACTCCTTGGATTTGAGAGAATGTGTAGGAGAAGAGGCCATTTCAAGGAACCAGGAGAGAGGCCATGTATGAGGCTGGGAAGAGAGAGCCGCTGAGGGGCACGCGCCCTGAGGAAAGACTGCAGTGGGAAATCCTCCCGCTTTGGATCAGGTCAAGTCGCGCTCAAATAGTCTCTCCTGCAATTCCTACCTGTGTGACTCTGTGCAAGTAGTTAACCTCTCTCAGCCTATTTTTTCAACTCTAAAAATGGAGATAAGAAGCCGTTATTGGATCATCACTGTTAGCACAAAATATCCCATGTTTTGTAAAGCTCTGGTCCAGTCCAGTTCCTTAGTGTACTTAAGTCCCTAAACCTGATTATGGTTACTGCTGCTGTTGCTATTTTCAAGCACGCCAAGGTAAACATTTCCCCTGTGGAATCAGACGGCTTGAATGGGAGTTACCTGACCTGGAGGGATTTCAAAACATTGACAAAAGACTGTTTTGAAACTAGGAAGAGTTTGGCAAAGTGTGAAAATCAATCCATTAAGTTTTGGGCTCTTTTGAGCAAGAAGGTGATGGAGGTGGCAGGTACCTGCAGCCCATCGCTGGTCTGTTTTCAGTCCCAAACCCAGGCTGGGCCTAAAGTGAAGGACAGAAATAGGGCGGCTGGTGACGGAGTTTCAGAGATGAGGTGGAGGTCAGAAATGTCTGTTGTAAATTGCTAATAAATTGCTAAAAAAAAGGATCAATTAGTGAAGATGAATTTTTACCTTTTGAAGACTCAGAAAGGCCCTAAATTATGAAACATACATTGGAGATGAGGGGACAACTGATTGGAGGCCTGTCATTCTATCCTCATTGAATTTTATGTCTAACTTTCTGTGCAGAGCTGGGGACATTTGCTAAGTTTCATTCTTACTGGATTGTGATATACATGGGATTGTTTCGAGTTTTATTCTATCTTTATAATGTTTCAATCTGTTATTTGTGTGTGACCTTGCACAAGTTGCTTGAGTAATCTGTGCCTCAATTTACTTATCGGCAAAATGGCGATATTAATAGTAACTTGTTGGGACACCTGGGTGGCTGAGTTGTTAAGCGTCTGCCTTTGGCTCAGGTCATGATCCCAGGGTCCTGGGATCGAGCCCCACATCGGGCTCTCTGCTCAGCGGGAAGCCTGCTCCTCCCTCTCCCACTCCCCCTGCTTGTGTTCCCTCTCTCACTGTGTCTCTCTCTGTCAAATAAATAAATAAAATCTTAAAAAAAAATAGCAACTTGTTTGTAGCTGGTTTGAGAGGATTACATGAAATTGCTTTGCAAAATGATTAGACTGTTGTCCGGCATTGACTATGCGATCGGTAAGTAGTAGGTCACTTTTTCATGTTGCTGTGTCAGGAAGATAACTGAGCTTTAGTATAAGCCCGTGTACAATCCCCTGTGGGTTGCATTGATTACCTGCTTGCTGCTTCCCTGCCACACATTTAAAAAGAAAAGATGTGAGTTATGGAGGTGCCTTAGCAAGGAGGAGAAAGGAGCAAGGAGGAGAAAGCTGGTACTGGGCGATGGCCTTTAGGGGTGAGACTCCAGGCAGAAGGGGTAGGATGGCAACTATTAAGAAAACAGATATGTCAAAAAAAGTGGGTCTGAGGGTTTTTCGAGTGGGAAAGTGACCCCATGCGAGTTTAGTGTTGGACCTCAGAGGCTGTAAGGTCTACTCTGAGCCCCCTCTCCCTTCTGATGTGTAAAGAGCTACTTGAAACACCCCTTGTGGCAAGTGGCATAGTAGCCTCTTTATTTATTTGAATAATCTTAATTTTTTTTTAAATTTGAGCATAGTTGACACACAGCATTACGTTAATTTCAGGTGCACAACAAGAGTGACTCACCTCTGCTGTGTGTTATGCTGCGCTCGCCACACGTGTAGTTCCCATTTGCCACCACATGATGCTATTACCATATCCCTGACGGTGGTCCCTATGTGTCTCCCACTCCCCTGCACCCATTCTGCCCATCCCCCACCCCCATCCGTCTGGCAAGCACATTCTTTCTCTGTATTTAGAGGTCTGATTCTGCTTTTTGAGTCAATAACCTTTTTCTTTTTTTTAAGAATGAGTTTACAGAAAGATTGCCAACACAGTACGCTTTGCACTCCATTTCACCTACTATTAGCATTTTACTTTAGCGTGGCACCTTAATCATAGCCAATGAACCAGTACTAATGTTACTGTTAACTAGACATCAGACTTTATTTGTATCTTATTAGTTTTTCTCCCTAATGCCCTTTTCTGGGTCCAGGATCTCATTCAGGACACTACATTACACTTAATTGTCATGTCTCCTTAGGTTCCTCTGGGTTGTGACTGTTTCTCAGACTTGCCTCGTTTTTGGTGATCTGGACAGTTTTGAGGAAGACTGGTCTGATATCCAATAGGATGTCCTTTTTACTGGGAGTTGTCTGATGTTTTGCTCATAGTGGGAATGGAGTTATGGGATTTTTGGAGGAATAGCACAGAGATAAAGAGCCATTTCATCACATCATATCAAGGGTACATACTATCAACGTGACTTACCACTGTTGAAGCTGACCTTGAGCATCTGGCTGAGATAGTGTTTGTCAAGTTTCTTTACTGTAAGGCTCCTCTTCCCCTCTTTCCATATTGTGCTCTTTGGGAGAAAGTCCCCAAGTGTAGCCCACACTTGAAGAGTGGGAAAAACATCTTTTGTGATAAGATGGCAGTAATATTGACCACAATAATAAGAATATTTGTGGATGTGTATTAAGGGCATATTACATGCTGATGGTTACATTAAATCATTCTTGCATATTAACTCATGTCACCCTTGTAACAGCCATGAGGAGAGGCCAAGGCTCAGAGCAGTGACCTGCCCAGTGTCACCCAGATAGAAACTGCAAGGGCTGAGTCTCAGATGCTAACGTCTCTGATTGGCTCCCTGCTGCTCTCAGTAGGATTTCTGATCTGTCCAGTCTGGTGTCTTCTACCCAATGAATCAGAGTCTCAGATATTCTCAATAATTAAGCATTCATCTTACTGGGTTTGTGTCTGAGTTTGGTGTGTGTCCTTGTCTACTCCCCAGGCCTCTGGTGCCTCTGACGAGGCCTCTCAGATATCCGAGGGCGAACCTTGGTCCCACCAGCCCTGAGCCCTCCACATGGCTTGGAAGTCAGCTGGGCCTTCCCTCCCAGCCAGGCCGACACACGGGCCCATCCTTCCACAAGCATACAATTTGCGACAGTGTCGTCTTTTGTCAGCTTTTATCTTCTATCCCTGGTGTTCTTTTGCAGTATGGAATATTTGGCAGCTTTAGTCTTTTTTTTTTTTTTTTTAAGACTAGCTGCATTTCTATTAAGTTCTAGAATCCCTTGAGAGAAAAGAGATAAGGTTTGCCTTGTGAAAATGCTGCAGCGAATATCCACGGAAACAAATCTTTGTACGCTATTAATGACTTTCTGATTATCTTGTGTTTTTATCATCTGTTCCCCTCTGTTTACAGGGGTAATTGAGAATCAACAGCAGCCTTCACGGAGCAAAGACAATCTCTCACTGAAGGTACGCATTCCACCTGTCCCGGGTTATCTCTGGCAGGTTCCTCATCTTTCAGAGCCTCGGGTGACACCTAAGATCAAAAAGCCTTCTGTGTTTTGTTTATTATAAAACATGAATTGGTGATGATAATGGAGATTGCCAGATAAGACACGAATAAGGAAGAGAACTTGGGTTCTGAGACGAGACACCTGGTCCTGTGCAGTGCCTGGTTCACTCTGTGACTCTAACAGAGTCCCCTCTCTGTTCCTGTGCCCGTCACGTGTGACGCCTAATCCCTTCCTGGGAGAGAGATGGCCGCTAGGAGGGAGACCAGACTTCTAAGGCATGGGTGGCCCTTTTGAGTATTAATGCTACCGAGACAGGAGTATCAGCGTTGCTTGTAGTTACAGCTCAGACAGCTAAGAAAACAAAAAAGCATCCTCCAGAAGAGAATAAGATGCCCTACTTGGGGATTAAAAGGGGAGGGGCTTCATCAATAATGTAGTTACTTCTTGACCATTGCAGTTTGTGTATTACTAGAATGATGTTTACAGGTCTGACCCAGGTTCTTGCGCTGGGGCAGGATTCATCTTGTGTTTCCCAGAAAAATAGCATGGCTTGTAAATGAGTGAAATTCTCTGTTGAGGAAAGGCCACAGAGCTCCCAGAGCCATGCCGGGAAGTCAGAGTTGCCGAGCCAGAACTGCCCTTAATTGCCACAGCTGCAAGAAGGAAAAGCTCCAGTTTCTGGGGAAATGAATGTTTAATGATACGGGAGGGACTTGAAAGAGTAGTTCAGGAGGCAACAAATACTCCACAAAGGCAAGTTCTCCGCCCCCCCCCCCCCCCGCCGCCCCCGCCCCACTCTGGTTTCTCCTTCTGTTTCAGAGAGATCCATTGACGCCAGGTGACCTGGCCCCCTCCCCACTCCCCTAGGCATCTTTCACTTCCAAATTTTGCAGTCTTTGGTTGGATGGGGGATTCTGACTTCAAGCCCCTCTGTTGGCTATTCTACTAGGGTTTCAGTTTGGACCAGCTCATGAACTTCATGGGTGTGGATATGGTACTCACCCACACCCACAGTAATACCAGCACAATACGTGGCTGACTTCACACTTGGACAGCCCACATGCTTCCCATGCCTTACTTACTTTTACACAAGCATCCCCAAAGCCTTGAGGGAAAATAACCAGAGAGGGGAGAGCAGAGTTGTGGAGGTTAGGAGAGAAGGAAGGAAAGAGGGAAAACGTGCTCTGTAGTATCGGGATCAGGGTTTGAATCACGACACCCTGAGCGTTTGAAAACACATACTTTGATCTTGTTGTTCTGTACAGCCTCCTTTTTAATCATGTCATGGCTCATCTCAAATGCGTAGGCAAAGTCCAGTTGTCATAGATAGTCAGAAAGTCAGAAGAGAAATGACTTGCACAAGGTCTGCCAAATCATCGGGGCCCAGAAGAGAAAAGTATGCTTTCTGGAGTGAGGAGTTCTGCAGGAGCCACTTCTCTCATATTCCTCAGTGACTGGAACCATCTCCCACCCTGCTACAGACATGCATCTCGAGAGGCATGCCCAATGCCTGGAGCACAAGTTAGGAGCGGGAATGGTGTGCATTCAGACCTGAGCTCTGCCATTTCCTCGTGGCAGCCCTGTTAGGTCTCCCAAGTTCTCTGCTTTCTGGTGGATGATAAGGCCAGCCCTGCAGGGACACTGTAAGTGTGGCCTGCAATCCGCTGTGACTTACAAGGAAAATCACATAGATTCACTGCTGGGTTTTTGTTGTTTGAATGGAGTACGAACTCTAAGAGGAAGACTGGGATTGCCGGGTCCAACGAGATGGACATTTTAGAGGCTGCAGGGAGAAGGGCATAAGGGTAGACACCCAGCAACAGGACAGGCAAGCAGAGAAAACTCAGAGAACTGAGATGCTTCCTGGTGGCCTTACTTTAAGTTTGACTGTAGGGAATAGGGTGTAGTGCTTTAGGAAACCTTCTGTAAAAACCCCATTAATTACTAATGCTTTTGCCATTGTGTGTGTATGTGTGTGTGTGTGTGTTGTGTTGTGTGTAATAGTAAGGGAAGCCGTGGGCTTCTGAGGCAGGACAAGGCTCCAGGCAGGCATGAGGAGAGAGGAGTCGACACAGGAAGTCTGATCGTGGCCTGCATAACACGTGCACCGCCCTGACACAGAGCATGTGCTCAGGAAACGTTAGTCAATATTACTGTCATCCTCAGTGTATGGTCCTGAGTCAGAAGGATTCAGTAACTGCAGACATTCCATGGTTCTCTTTTTAATAGATGCAGAGAACACTCAACCAGATATTTACCAAGCTTACCGAATTTACCAAGCTTAGGTGCAGGGGTGGAGATAGATGAACATCTGCTTCTACATCTGTCCGTCTCCATAGCCACACTCTTATACACAGACCTAAAGTGCCTTTGAGGAATTGACAACCTGGATGTGGAGAGACTGATGCAATCAGGGGGAGACAGTGAGAATCAGAGGAGGAGCACTGATATCCAGTGTCTCAGGCAGAGAGGACTCTGGAGTGGCTCTTATCCTCAGTCATGCTGGGCAGCCTTCTGAAATCTCCTCATCTCACATGATAAAGCCAAACTCTTTCCATGGACTCTGAGGTCTGTATTACTGGCTCTTGGTGACCTTTATGACTTCTTCTATCTGTGTCCCCCTCACACCCTCCATTCCAGCCCCCTTGGCCTGCTTCCTGTTCTGTTTTTAGAATAGAACCAGAGGTAATCCCCGATTACCTCTGCTTCAGAACCTTCGCACTTGCTGTACTTTGTCTGCAGCAACTTTCCCTCCATGTCGAAACAGCTTACTCTCTCACTTCTTTTAGAATCTGCTCAGATGTCACCTTATCAGAGGCCCTTCCTTCCCATGATCTAACACAGGTGGCTTGAGCCCCATCACTCTACACCTTATCCTGCAGTTTTTCTTCACCGTCTTCATCCCTTTCAGACCAGTTCTTTGCTTGTTGTTTTCTGTCTGCCTTCCCCACCAGGATGAAACCCCTGTGTGAGCAGGCAGTCCTTTTTCTGCCAAGCCAGTAGCTTCCAGAACAGTGCCATTTAGATGTTTTGACCACATTCCACAGCAATACCCTGAACCTACAATCAGGGAGGTTATGTAAAATTGAAAAAAAAAAAAGTCACGAAGCAATATTCTTACTATCTGTGATGCACAGTGATATTTTCTCTTCTCTTTTATTCTATTTCTTTTTAAGAATGTTGGCCATGACCCACCAATGGGTTATAAACCACAGACCTAGAATAATTCCCGGAATATATCAGGCACTCAAACAGTAGATGTTGAAGGTTTGTGAAAATGATTATATGCTGCTAATACTGTTTAGAGAAGCCATTCTCCAATGACAGGAGTAAAGGTGTCTGCTGGTGGATGACAAGCTTTGGGGACAGAAGGTCCCCCACGTCTGGTTGGCACAGAGGCTTAATAGGGACAAGCCCAGATATCTTGGAAAAGGAACTTGAACCCCGATTCTCTAACATCAGACACATGAAAAGCTCTTTTGTTAACTCCCACATTGGTAATAACTGGTTTCTGCATAAATGGCTTAAATTTACAAACTTTGAAGGGTTTGACAGGGTTTATTTCTTATTTTATCTTTATCGGTGGATCTGAAATGTTAGCTGCATAAAATAGTCTCTTATTAAAAGCAGGCTACTTTTGTTCCAGTTACTAAAAAACAAATGCAAAAACAAAGCAAGAAAAATCCTTTTGAAAGAAGGTGCCTATTAATGAGCTTAATTTAGTAGACTCACTAATTAATATGGAGTGAATCCTTGTTAATCCCATAGGTTAATAGTGGTACTAGATTAAGTCAATTTTTAAATACTCCTAACTATAAGAAAAGCTACTTAATAACATCCTCTCAGAAAAAAAAGGAAACAATACCACATTAGCTGTCTACATCGAATGTAAACTTCATTCTATTTTCAGAGACATTTAAAATGTGAAAAAAGTGTACCTTATGGAGGAAGTACAGTAACTCACGTTTATTGAGTGCATGCCAGGCCATGCTCTAAGTACTTTATATACATTAATCCTTTTACAATATTGTGAGACCGATAATTGTTTAGGAATGTTTGGGCTGCAAATAGTAGGCTGAACCACTTTAACTGCTTGGAATGGAAAAAGTCACAGATGCTCTTAGAACCTGGGAGCTGTAACTAATGTCTATTTCATTCACAGGCCTTACTAACAAGTAAGCACCCCATTGGCCTAGCCTGGTCTTTGAGGGCTCTCAAAGTCCGTCGGACGCTGGTCCATCCCCCCCTTACCCCCCCCCGGCCAAAGTGTATAATTCAGAAGGAATCATCTCCAAAATAGAGCTGACAAGTAATGAGCAGGAGAAGGAGGACCAGGCACTGGGCAGATCAAAGCAATAGACAATCGGCCCCGTGGTCTGCGCCTGGCTCCTGGCTGGTCACATCTGATTCGTTAACAAGAACAAAAACTTCCATTTATTGAGCAACTACCATGTGCCAGAAATTGTGTGGGATACTTTAAGCCCATATTTCTTTAATCTTCACAAACTAGATGTTTACTGTCCACGTTTTTCAGTGGAGCAAATGAGATTCATTCCATGCGGATATCTATGAGGAATTCATCAGCGAGTCATTTCTTGGCAGCTCTGAACATGTCACCGCATCCCACGTCCCCATCTTTCTTCCAGGAAAGTCTTCTTTTAACTGTGCGGGTGCTTTTCTTTGGCGTTGTAGAATTAGTGCATCAAGATAGCATTTCTTGGGAAAATGGATGACATTATTTCCTCAAGGAACAGTCATTGACACAAACTTAACACCTCTTTGCTCTTCCATCTATTTCTAAAAATCTTCGGGGCGCCTGGGGGGCTCAGTCCTTAAGCGTCTGCCTTTGGCTCAGGTCATGATCCCAGGGTCCTGGGATCGAGCCCTGCATCGGACTCCCTGCTCTGCGGGAAGCCTGCTTCTCCCTCTCCCACTCCCCCTGCTTGTGTTCCCTCTCTCGCTGTGTCTCTCTCTGTCAAATAAATAAATAAAATCTTAAAAAAAAAAAAAAATCTTCAGTATCTGTGCCGACGTAGTGCCGTCCCAAATTTCCATACTGTCTAATTCAATAAAGGCCACAGCAATAGCAGCTCTGTGAGGCGGGGAATAAGTAGAAATTTTATTATTTAGTCCTGAAGTAAAGACCCATGAAATCCATTCGACTGACGTTCAAATACAATAAGTGAACACAGCATTTTAATAATTCACATGAAGTTCTCAGGTGCTTTGTCGGTGAGAATAATTAACACCCCCGCATCTGTGCACTTGGCAAGCTTCTCCCACAGCCTTCTGATCCGAATTGTGAAAACACATTACCGCAACCTTCTTGCCGACACAAGGCCGTAAAATGCGTCAGTAGGATTCTAGGCTTTGGGCTAATATTAGCATCTGCCTCTGTGGATCCTCCTCATTCCTTCTGCAGCCCACAGTGGCGGGGTTCTGTGTTATTGCCACGGGTCTTAGGAAAGAACTCATTGCTTTGCCCCAAGGCTGCTCGGTTTCCATTACTTTCCATTTTCTGATGGAACATGAGGAGACTGAAGAAGGACATAATTGAATTGTCAATTCATAAATGATCTGGCCTTGCCAAAGAGAAAATCCTGCCAAACTGAATGACTTATTATTCTCATGTCCCATCACCTCTTCCAGCCTTAGTCTTTATTTAAGCCTCTTCTCCACCTGTCATGACTTTTCCTTTTTCCCTGGAGGCCTTGTTAAAACACAGATTCCTGGGCTCCAGCCTGAGAAATTCTGATTTAGTAGGTTAGGAACGGGGCTCAAGATTTTGCATTTCTAATAAGCTGCCAGGGGATGGTGATGCTCCTGGTCCAAGACTGTAATTTCAAGTAGGCTTGCTATTGCATAGGTTATAAGGATGATTAAAATGCTTGGGGAAGTCCATTCTGGATTATGGTTTTAAGAAGAGGATTTTTATTTATTTATTTTTATTTTTTACTTGTTTATTATTCTTTTCTTCTTGGGAATTTTAACACTATTTTGGTTCATTGAATCTCGTATCCTTGTTTAAATTAACAACTCATTATATTAATAGCACAAGTGCCAACAAAGTATAATCTATTAATTAAGTTCCATGAGACAGGGATTTTGTTTGTTCAACTCCCTATCCCCAGGGTCTAGAATAGTAGAAGGCACACAATAGTCATTCAATAAATATTTGTTGCACAAATGGGCAAAACTGTGATGGGTTTTAGCCAGTAGATGGGCTTTAAACCTGGCTTCACGTGATATATTTGACTAATATCCAAGAAGAGGATTTTTTTTTTAATATTTTTTTTATTCTTATGTTAATCCCCATACATTACATCATTAGTTTTAGATGAAGTGTTCCATGATTCATTGTTTGTGCATAACACCCAGTGCTCCTTGCAGAATGTGCCCTCCTCAATACCCACCACCAGGCTAACCCATCCTCCCACCCCCCTCCCCTCTAGAACCCTGTTTGTTTTTCAGAGTCCATCGTCTCTCATGGTTCGTCTACCCCTCCGATTTCCCCGGCTTCATTCTTCCCCTCCCGCTACCTTCTTCTTCTTCTTTTTTTTTCTTAATGTATATTGCATTATTTGTTTCAGAGGTACAGATCTGAGATTCAACAGTCTTGCACAATTCACAGCGCTTACCAGAGCACATACCCTCCCCAGTGTCCATCACCCAGTCACCCCATCCCTCCCACCCCACCCCCCACTCCAACAACACTCAGTTTGTTTCCTGCGATTAAGAATTCCTCATATCAGTGAGATCATATGATACATGTCTTTTTCTGTTTGACTTATTTCACTCAACATTTACCCTCCAGTTCCATCCACATCGTTGCAAATGGCAAGATCTCATTCCTTTTGATGGCTGCATAATATTCCATTGTATATATATACCACATCTGAAGAGGATTTTTTAAAAAATGAGATGTCACCCTTCTGGAGGTGTCAATGAAAACTTACACACCCATGCAAATGTGCAACATATCCCTTCCTAAGCTGAAGTAATTATAAGTGAACTAAGACCATATGATGTGAGGATGCTGTAGAGAGGAAGAGAGGAAAAGCAAAGGTCAACATGGGGACATGGGATGCAGTGGCATGTTCAGAGCTGCCAAGAAATGACTTGCTGATGAATTCCTCATAGATATTTGCATGTGATGAATCTCATTTGCTTCTCAGAAAAATGTGGACAGTAAACATCTCATTTGTGAAGATGAAAGAAATATGGGCTTGGGGTGTCCCACACAATTTCTGGCACGTTGTAGTTGCTCAATAAGGAGTAATCCCAGAAGGCATCTCCAGAAAAATGGTGACACCGTGCTTCCATTTTCAGGATTGCAGAAGAGATAGGTGACAAAGCTTACAACCCATCTGCACTTGGGGATCTAATATGAGATCTCCAATCCCGGGACCCCTAAAGGGCAATAGCTTCAAACAAAGAGAGAATGAGAAATAAACCCACTGCTCAGGATGGAACAGCACTGAATGAAGGGGATAAACAGCATATGCAAACATTTCTCTCAGATTTCATAACTCCATGTTGGTTCTTCTGTGAGTTTGTAGTGAAATTCACATTGTCTGTAGGGTAAAAAATACCTCAAAATGAGAATGTGATTTAAAAAGTCCCAAATTTTTAATATCCCCAGGTGCTTACAAGAAGAAATGCACTTTTTCTCTGAAGGAATGCAACCTCAAGTCAAGCTCTCCTCAAATTCCTACAGATGAACTAGCAAGGAACATGAATTCACAGCTAAACACACATGTACACATGTACATGCATGAAACATACATGGAAATAGGACAACGTGAGAAGAACCAGAAGAAATAGCAAGTGGCAAAATAATATTTGCAAAGACCTAAGTAATTTTGGAATTATAAGTAAAGCAAATAAGAAAAGAACTCCTTCTAGTATGTTTAAAGAAAAAGTGGTTGAATGAATCATCTTTGTGTTTCCCAATTACTTGCATATAGTAGTAATTACTCAAGTAATATTAGTTGATAGAAGGCCAAAAAAAGATACCTGCTTATGTAGTAGAGATTATCAAAATTAAATGCTTCAGGAATGTTGGGAGATAGGAGTCAATTACGTTCTCCTGGCAACAATCAATTGGCATCAAGGAGTACCTTACCCCTAGAAATTATGAGGTTAGTAATCCAAAACCCTCTCTGAGCCTGCTAGAGGAGCTCTTCTTACTGATCCCTTCACAAAGTTAAATATTTAAGGGAAGTTCTGAAGGGTCTAGGCTCTTTGCTAGCCCTGGGCACATGGGCTTTTAGACTCTACCATAAGCTGCTCAGTCACTTGGCAGTGGAAGAGCAAGGATGGATGCTGCCTACATATATGAGAAATCCCAAACTTTGTAATTGTTAAAAATAGGACATTTTTTCTGAGATTGACTATAGAGATAATTTAGGCCAAAATCTTTAAACTGGGATCCACAGGCATTTGGGGACCCATTACTGGGTCCCCAGGGGATCTGTGAACTTACCTATCAAAAAATTTACATATTTCTGGGGAGAGGATCCAGAAATATTATTAGTTTCAGAGGGGCCCATGGCTCCAAAAAAGATTATAGAAAGATTAATTTTTAAAAGATTTTATGTATTTATTTGAGAGAGAGAGAGAAAGAATGAGTGAGAGCTCAAGAGCACCGGAAGGGAGAAGCAGACTCCCCGCTGAGCAAGGGATCATGACCTGAGCCAAAGGCAGATACTTAACTGACTGAGCCACCCAGGTGCCCCTAGAAAGATTAATTTTTATATGTTTTCCCTTTTTATTTTATTTTTTTCCAAAAAAGAACCAAATGGAAATTTTTTTTTTTTAAAGATTTTATTTATTTATTTGAGAGAGAGAATGAGATAGAGCATGAGAGGGGGGAGGGTCAGAGGGAGAAGCAGACTCCCCGCAGAGCAGGGAGCCCGATGCGGGACTCGATCCTGGGACTCCGGGATCATGACCTGAGCCGAAGGCAGTCGCTTAACCAACTGAGCCACCCAGGCGCCCCCAAATGGAAATTTTATTTTATTTTTATCGAATGTGACCAATTGATTTTTTTATAATTTTTTTATTATGTTACGTTAGTCACCATACAGTACATCATTAGTTTTTAATTAATTTATTTTCTTCTGATGAGTGTTCCATGATTCATTGTTTGCATATAACACCCAGTGCTCCATTCAATACGTGCTCTCTTTAATACCCATCACCAGGCTAACCCATCCCCCTACCCTCCTCCCTTCTAGAAACCTCAGTTTGTTTCTCAGAGTCCACAGTCTCTCATGGTTTGTCTCCCCCTCTGATTCCCCCCCTTCACATCATTAGTTTTTGATTTTGTGTTCCATGATACATTGTTTGCATGTAACACCCAGTGCTCCATGCAATATGCACCCTGCTTAATATCCATCACAGGGGTCACCCATCCCCCCCCACTCCCCTCCCCTCTAAAACCCTCAGTTTGATTCCCGGAGTCATAGTCTCTCATGGTTCGTCTCCCCCTCTGATTTCCGCCCCTTCATTTTTCCCTTCCTTCTCCTAATGTCCTCCATGCTATCCCTTATGTTTTCCCTTTTTAAAAAATTGGGGACCTGAGAGCTAGAAAGCTAAAATGATTTGCCCAATGTCACAACTTGATGTGTACATCTGCTTTCTTAGTGCCAGCCATATATATCTCAGGGGATAAGTCTGTCCATTCAAAATTTGTGTCTTTGGTTAAGGCACCTAGAGAGTGGGTCAGGAGTATATCCAATATCAATATCTCTCTCAACAGATGGGAGTATCTCTGAAGTTTTCCAAACTTCCTCAGTAACTTGCCAGTCTGAAACTTACTCATATAGAACGTTTCCATTTCCTTCTTTGCAAGGACATTACTGCACAGATGCAAATTTCTCCATTATACTTGGAGTATTCTACCTCAGGCATCCAACCCACACCCCAGACAGATCCTAAATCTCCATCCTCCAACAGACACATCCTTCTGTTGGTATTTGCACAGGGAACCAAAACAAGGGTTTGGCTTTGGCGGTTTTTCAGATTTGGTCAGACGACTCTGAAATGCATATTGAGGCTGCTGAGAAGCAATAATTGCCTTCCCCAAAGAGTCATAATCATCAGGCTTACAATTAGCATTAGAGATACCTTAAAAGACAAGCAGCTTTCCCATAGATCTCTTTGCAAGTGGGGTTTGGTAAAAAGAGCATGGATTGGGTATGCTTTTATGTACAACCTAGGCATTGGAAAAGGTCCTCGTTTCATTGAATAGCTGATGAAAAATTTCTGTGCCATAGAGTTCATATGTGGTTTGTCCACTGAGCACTTAGAACTGAAAATAAACATATGTGATCCACTATAGAAGTAATAATACTACTTACCTCACACAGCATTGTTGCAAAGGGGTGAATAACTTATAGTGCCTGAACCTTCCCTCAGGCCAGGACTGACTTTTAGTTAACTTTATATCCAGGGTCTACCAGTTGCCATTTATGCAAGTCTGGCTGATTTACTGAACTTCCTTGGGCATCGCTTTCATGATCTGTAGAATGGGAACAATGGCAGTACCAATCTCATTAGAATCATGAGGTTTAAATGAGGTACTAAGTGTAATGTGCTTAGAACAATTATTTAAGTTTTCAGTCACTATTATTGAGGCACCTGGGTGGCTCAGTCAGTTAAGCCTCTGCCTTCGCTCAGGTCATGATCCCCAGGGTCCTGGGATCAAGCCCCACATCCGGCTCTCTGCTCAGCCGGAAGTCTGCTTCTCCCTCTCCCTCTGCCTGCCGCTCCCCATGCTTGTACTTGCTCTCCCTCTATCAAATAAATAAATAAAATCTTAAAAAATATATTATTTTTATCATAACCATTACAATTCATGCTCACAATGCCTATTATTGGCCCTGATATTCATAGACGATCAATGGTATTTTTAAAATTAGTAAATATTGAATAACCAGGTTGGCGCCTGGAACAGAATAGGTGCTCAGTAAATGTGTTTTGACTGAGTGGGTGAGCGACTACAGTGTTTGGTGCATGGTAGGCACTTAAAAACTGTAGGTAAGGCTGAACCTGGCTGAGGTTATTCTGAAGGCCCTGTCTCCTCCTGCCCACCCTTGGGGGTCTAATCCTCCCTCAGAGACACCAGTGACAGTAGGACACTTGAAAACTACCCAGGCAGCCCTGCTCTCAGCCCTGCCTTCATCAGTGGGACGCCTTTTGGCAAAATGGAAGGGCACACCTGCTGCAAATAGGGAAGAGGAGCACGATATATGGTCCCACGAGGGAAAGGGAAAACTAACCCTGTGGTGTCGGCAACCCCAAAGCCCGGATGAAAGGTGCCTGGTGGATTTCTCTCCCCAACCACAGTGGCCAGTCTGCCTTTGGGCTCCTCAGCCTCACTCTGGTGAGCCACAAGCAGATGAGCCCTTTGTAAACCACGACCTCCCACTGATTTTCTACCTCTTGGGCCTGAAGTGAAGGAAGGACTTAATAATACCCCGACCACCTCGGGGCTCCCTCAGTAACTGTGTATGCCTAGGTGAGTTACTTTCAAATCTGGGTGCCTCACTCACTTCTGAACTGGGGGTCAAGATAGTCCCTGCCTCCACAGCATTGTTGTGATAGATTAAATGTGTTAACACATGTTATGTGCTGAGAACAGTGCGGGGATATACAGTTGACGCTTGAACAACACGGGTTTGACCTGTGTGGGTCCATGTGTGGTGCGCTGTTGTAACTGCAAGTGATCTTTTTTTTTTTTTTTAAAGATTTTTATCCATTTATTCATGAGAGACAGAGAGAGAGAGAGGCAGAGGGAGAAGCAGGCTCCCAAGGAGCAGAGAGCCCTATGCGGGACTCGATCCCAGGACCCTGGGATCATGACCTGAGCTGAAGGCAGACGCTTAACCATCTGAGCCACCCAGGCGCCCTGCAAGTGATCTTCTTAATAACATTTTCTTTTGTCTAGCTTTCTTTATTCTAAGAATGCAGTATGGAATACATAAATCATATGAAATATATGATAATTGACTGTGTTATCAGTTTAAGACTCCTGATCAACAGTAGGCTCTCAGTAGTTAAGTTTTGGGGGTCAGTGACCCAACCCCCACATTGTTCAAGGGCTAGCTGTAGTAAGCTGGAATTCTGAGTAGCAGTTAATACTGGTCTTTACTAATACTGCTGTGTGCAGGACGTAGGATTTGTAGGCCTTGTTTGGGCACAGATGGAGATTACAGTTTCTTAGTACAGAATGGTGTTCCTAGCTCAGACTTTGCAGTTTAAAGTCCCAGGCTCGGTCCCTGGCTGTCCACTTACAGTGAATGAACTCTGACAGAGTGGATACCTTGTCTGAGATTCGGGTTCACCACCCTACCCTGGCTAAGCCACCCGCCTCCCTTCCCGCAGGGCTCCTGTGAGTACCAGGTAGGACAGTGGATGAAAGGTGTCTTCCAAACCGAGGGGGCAGGACAGTGGGACTGCTCTCCCCCGGACAGTCAGGCTTCCTCCAAACACCCCTGCCTTATTCAGGGAAGATGCCATGTTGGTGGTTGAGAGAAGGAAGGACTCAACAGTCCCTCACAGCCCTGGGATTCTGGGAGGGATTCACTCAGCTCTGGGCTGGGTGTCTTTGCCCGGGTGGAGGCAGCAATTACCATGAGCCTGGTTTTGGGGAGGGAACATCATTTCCTCGAAAGAATCGTGGCTGGTCTCGGAGTCGTAGCTTCTTGAATAGGCTCATAGAATGGCGTCTCTCTAGCCAAGCAAAGGAGCTTACCAACTCGTCCAGTCTAACAACAGCCATATCTGATTTATCAATACCTACTATATGTCAGGTGCTACTCTGGGGACTAAGGGTACAGCAGTCCCCATCTTCCTGGCACTCAGCTTCTCCTTCGAACCCCTTCGTCTCAAATGCAGAGACACTGAGGCCAACGACTCAGAGGTGGAGGACTTGTGCCTGTCGTGTTTTGATTTTGCAGCTAGCTGGATCCACAGAACAGTTTGCCATTCCCAGCCCGGGCTTATTTCTCTCCGCGCAGTCTCACAGACTGAGCAAATTATTCTCCTTTTCTTCCCTCTGAAGTTACCTGTCAACTCCCAGCCTCAAAAGAACATGGTATGCAATGACTGTAAAGGACCATGTACCTTTAGGAGAAGAATGGAATCACTATTTTACATTGGGCTCACCTCCCTTACATTTTGCTGACAGCCTTGTTTTCACCACACAGCTTATTAGCGGGAGAAGATGCTGGGGGCACCGCAGGTAAAGTTGCTGAAAACTTGCTCAGCATTAGGGGTGACTCCACAGCCTTTAGGGCCTCCTCCTTTGCTATTTTCAGTCGCATCCCTTTTTCAGGCTTGTTGCCATGCTTTGGAAAATGGCTAATGGTTCCGGGGCTTTGTGAGCCTGCCTGAGCTGGTTTCCCCGACAAGGTGTGGTTCTGGGCACCGACTGCTCTCGCCACTGAAGGAAAATGCATTTCCCAGGAGAGATAGCCACTCCTCCCTGGCCCTCCTCCTTAGGAATCTTCAGAGGCTTTCAGCAAAGCCTAGAACTAACAGAAAAAATAAACCTATTTTGGACATTTTACTTCTTCAATTTTCATTCCTAACTTAATTTTAAGTGTTTATTTACCAGGAATTTGTTTATATTTCTGTATCTCAATGGACACCACTCCTACCTAAAAGACACTTCTCTCAGTCATACTGCCGCTGTGAGTGGTCTTCATGGTCCAGGGGTGGTGGTACCTGTGGTTTATCTGCCTTGCTCTTCTCAGCCTGGCAAACCCCTAGGGAGGAAACACCATTGGCTCCATTTTACAGATAAGGAAATGGAGGCCCAGAGAAATTAAACCCTTGTCCAAGATTATATGCTCAGTAAATGTCAGGCCTGGGGCCAGAACTCAGGTCTGCCCACCTTCAGAGCCTGTGTTCCTGATTTTCCTGATTACTATGTGTGGCTGGCCCTCTGCAGATTTCTCGTTGGGGACAGGCAATGAAAGGAAACAGTGTGACGTAGCAGGGAGGGCCAGGCCCCTTCCTGCTGTCTGCACCGTGAGTCCGCTTGTTCCCTGGGTTCCCATGCTGCTCTGTTTCTAGAGTTCAGTTGAGGATCTACTACGTGAGACTTCATTAATGCTGAACCTATTTCAGGGAAACTATCTTAGCGAAGCAGAGCGTACACAGGAGACTATGATAAAAGGTGTAATGATGATATCCCAAACTTCTTTATTCCCTCTGGTTTCTAGAGGACCACTGCATATGCATATATAATCTTCTTGTATCTTCCTAAGAATCCACAGAGGTTGCCTGGGCACAGCTCCGGGGGCTTCGCTCTGAGTCAGCAGCTTAGGGATGTGTGTTATGCAGGCAAGTGGGGGTGACTCCAAATTACCACTTGCCCCCGTGCCTGCGTGGGCCTTGAGTGAGTTACGTCACTCTCTGAGCTGCAGATTCCTCGTCCATGAAATGGGCATAATAATACCCTTATAATATAAGATGATGTAAAGAATTCTAGGGGCACCTGGGTGGCTCAGTGGTTAAGCGTCTGCCTTTGGCTCAGGTCATGATCCCAGAGTCTCGGGTTCAAGCCCTGCATCAGGCTCCCTGTTCAGCGGGGAGTCTGCTTCTCCCTCTGCCCCTTACCCTGCTTGTGCTCGCTCTCCCTCTCTCAAATAAATAAATATAATCTTCAAAAAAAATAAAGACATTTTAGAATTCTTAGGATTATGTCTGCAAAGAGTAGATGCTAAATAAACCTTGGCTGCTCATGTTACTGTTCACCTGATACCATCCATATCACATGCACATTTTGATATCCATTCAATAAAAATATGGAATTCTATGCATCCTCTGTCATCCCCAATATTTTGTATAACCATATATACTTAACAATAATAGTAGTGTTAATAATATAAAGTCACTAGGTCTGTTTTAGAATAACACCAAAAAACAATGACAGTAAAAACAATCAGTATCACACTGAGCATTTGCTAAAATCCAATCTCTGAACTAAATTTATAATTTTAGGAGACACATTGCTGACTCCAAAGTATAAGGTAATCATTGTCATAACTAACATTCATTGGGGCGCCTGGGTGGCTCAGTCGGTTGAGCATCCAACTCCTGACTTCAGCTCAGGTCATGATCTCAGGGTCATGAGATCAAGCCTTTTCAGGCTCTGCATTGAGCATGGAGCCAGCTTGAGATGCTCTGTCTCCCTCACTCTTTCTGCCTCTCCCCACCTCCAGCTTGCACTGTCTCTCTCTGTCTCTAAAAAATAAAAACTAAAAAAACCCCTAACATTTATTAAGCCTCTCCATATTTAGGAAATCTGAAAAAAATAGTTCTGTTTTCTATTTGCCTGTCTTTTTGATACTCATGTCAGTACTTTCAAGAAGCCAAGCACAAGCATCTTATGCCACAGGATAAAATCCCACCCTATCCCGCCTTCATTACTTCCTGGTCATTTGGTTTTGACAATTGTTTAGCCATAAGTTTGTTGTGGGGATTCAAAAAGAAAATGTATAGACAGCGCTTGGGTCATAGGAATACTCATGTTTTAACTGCTATTGGTGTCATTATTATTGTTTTTTTAAAAAAATATTTTATTTATTTATTTGACAGAGAGAGAGACACAGCGAGAGAGGGAACACAAGCAGGGGGAGTGGGAGAGGGAGAAGCAGGCTTCCCGCCGAGCAGGGAGCCCGATATGGGACTCGATCCCAGGACCCTGGGATCATGACCTGAGCCGAAGGCAGACACTTAACAACTGAGCCACCCAGGTGTCCCGGTGTCATTATTATTGTTATAATTATGAAAAAATTGATGGGAAGCAGCAGATCAGCAGGACATGTATATTGAATCACACATGTCCTCAGTCCTTCTGTGTCTATGCAGATGTAACCTAGAAAGAAGGAAATGAAAAGCCATTAAAGCTAGGCAAATGTCATTGTTTAGGTAGCTGTAAACTCCTAAAATACCTCCTGTTTCTCCCCTTTCCAGCAGTTAAATTCTTCTTGGCTGCAGCACTTGTGTGTTTGTGTTTAGGCTCACTCAGACTAAATTTGTTTCCACTGTGAATAGAATGAAATGACATGTGAGAATCGTCTCATCTCTGTTTTCCTTATTAGTTATGTAACATGACATTTTTAAAGAGTGGGGGCTGGGATTTTTTTTTTTTTTACACATATCATTTTGTGCATTTCAAAATTAAACAAATAGCCTGAGAACTTCTATCTCAACTATAAAAGCTTTAATAGCTCAGAATATATAAAAAAAAATATTAGGAGCACATCATTTGCTCAGCAACAGGATTTTAAGTTCTATAAGGAAGGCCTACTAATATCTCTCTTCCCTTTGTCTAGAGGCTGGGACAGTTTTCTGTATTCATAAGAGGCTTGATAAATGTATAAACTCGGGGTATTAATTTTTTTAGCTGAATAACTGAATAGATAAAAGAATTCATCTTAATACTCATAATGAGGTCTTAGTACTTAGTTTGGCAGGGCTTTAAAAATTCTAGTCTTTTTTTTTTTTAAGGATTTTATTTATTTATTTGAGAGAGAGAATGAGAGAGAGAGAGAGAGAGCATGAAAGGGGGGAGGGTCAGAGGAAGAAGCAGACTCCCTGCTGAGCAGGGAGCCCGATGTGGGACTCGATCCCGGGACTCCAGGATCATGACCTAAGCTGAAGGCAGTCGCTTAACCAACTGAGACACTCAGGCACCCAAAATTCTAGTTCTATGATTCTCTGTAGGGTCTGGATAGTATAGGAGCATACTGGCTTATTATCGTTAGTGGCAAATGGAAAACAATAGCTATCATGTTTGAGTTCCTACTGTGTGCCAAGCATGTGTTGGAAGTGTTACAGATGGTATCTCATTTAACCCTCACCCTGACTCCATGGGGTTATTATCGTGTCCATTTTATGGTGATAAAACTGAGGGTCAGAGGGGAGCAGTGGTTTCCAAGGTTACAGAGCTCGTAAGTGACAGGGCTGGCTTTCCAAACCAGGTCTGCCTGACTTTGAAACCCACGTTCTTTCCAGGAATATCATAGCCCTTCTGCCTAGGTCAGCTGGACCTTTTCTGTACCAGGGTTGCATTCAGAGGCAGAACATCTCTAGGAAGGCAGAAAGGCTAAAAATACTCAGCTCCTCTACTCCTTCACTTGCCTGGGGACTGCTTGCAATCCCCAGCTAGTCTCAGCTAGCAATGAGTGCCAGAAAATATCATTAAAATCCCATCAGTCCCCTGGAACAATCAAGTTTTCAGACATATTTGATCTTTGAAAAGCTCCTTATAGATCTGAATAGAAAGGCATTTCATTTGGAAGCCCAGGCCATGTTATATGAGATCAAAGAAGGAAGGAGTTCCCTCGTGGGTTTAAAGATGCCTTAAATGCCAACGGAGCCCAATCTAGCTCCTTTCCCTTTGTCTTCCTTTTTGGGTCAAGGATCAGTTTTGCATAGACACACTGTGGAAACTCAAATGGAAGGCATAGTCCATGAATGAGGTTGCTGAGTTGTATGTGTGACCCACAGTGCCTTCTGCATTTTAATTAGGGAGTTTGGAACTTATGACCATTATTTCTTCCGCTGTGCTCCCCTTGCTTAAAGTTAATTAAGTTTGCTGCTCTCCAGATGCTCCGCTCCCAGTGTCCTGAGGAAGGGAAGCTGACTGTGTGTGAAGGTCCCAGAGCTGATAGGAAGAGTCACCAGATTGTTATTCAGCTGCAGGATGGCCTGGCCTCCTAAGACCTTGCCGCTGTCCTCACAGCTTAACACTGAGGAGCCTCTGACTGTCAAGGACACAGAGACAGTCGTTCTCTACTCTGAGTTTCCACAGAATGTGGCCGTGCATCGAGTGAGGTGTTCTCTCTACGTATCACCACCAGGAGTCACACAGCTATGGCCTGAGTAATAAAGCTAACGTGTGCTGAGCATTTATTCCTTGCCAGGCAGATGGATCTGTGAAACGACTCATGAAATTAACTCATTGCATCCTTTCAACATTCCTACGAGGTAGATTTCATTATCATCCTCATGGTATACTTGAGAAAATGAGACAGAGAGGTTAGTTAGTTAGTACCTTGCCTATGGCAACACAGCTTATAAGCTATCTATTCATTGACCCAACCAGCTGCTGCCCATTGATAGCCCAAACCACAGTACAAGCACCCGCAGAAACCTACACCCCTCATTTTCCTCTTCCCCAGGGGTGACCTATCCAAAGTTAATAGAGAAAACCAAAAACCAAAACCGAAAACAAATAAACAAAAAGCAAACCTATAAAGATAACTTTGCACGTACCTTCATATCATTTCATGATTAGCAAAGGCTGACTCAGAACTCTCTGAGAGAATGCTAGAACACTGCTGCCCCCCTAAAAATATATGTCATTTAGTAGCCACACTAAAAAAGAAGCAGACACAAATAATTTTAATAATATATTTTATTTAAACTAATAGATTCAACTTATTATCATTTTGATATGCATCCCATATAAAAACTATTAACAACGTATTTTATATTCTTATTAATCACCTAAGTTTTTAAAATCCAGTATATGTTTTACAGCACATCTCAATTTTACACAGCCATATTGCAAATGATCAATTGACACAGTTAGCTAGTGGCTACCACATTAGACAGCACAACTCTGGACAGTTGCTGGGGGAGGGGTGAATCATTAGGGTTTCCACTCTCAAGGAAACAACAGGGGAAGAGGCAGACAAGACAGTGATGATTTCCACACTATATGGAAAGTACGGTCACAGAGAAGGCACAGAGTATGTTGGGAGGAGGTGGGAGGAACCATAACCCAGCCTGTCAAAGGGGAAACACAGGGAAGGCTTCTGGAGGACCTGGTATTTGACCTCTCAAATGATGAGTAGGAGTAAGTCAGATAAAGGGTTTCAGGAAAAAGGGGATGGTTTTGTGCAAAAGTCTGAGAAAGCATGGACTGCTCAGGGAAATGCACGAGTGCATTTGGAGGTGTGAGGGGAGACTCTGTGGCATGATGATAATGGACATGGATTTGAATCATGATTCTATCATTTAGTTGGAAAAGTGACTTGCTTCTGTAAATTTTAAGTTCCTCTTCTGCAAAATGAGAATAATGCCACCTGCCTTAAATATTCTTTCAGGGATTATATCAGCTAATGTATTAAACACTCTTGGCCCATAGTAGATGGCCAAGAGGAAGGGTAAGCCTAATAATTAAGGGAGAATTTGAGACAGATGAGGCTGTAGAAATAAGCAGGAGTGAGATCATGGGAGGTCTCATAGATTGTATGAAAATACTAAGACTTTTCTCCTGAAAGCAATAAAGAATCAGAGTTTTTAAGCAAGGAAGTGAGACTTTTTGTTTGTCGAATCATTTGTTTAATAAAGTTTCATGAGCACCTACCATGTGTCCAACACTATTCTGTGGACAGAGATATAGTGATGAACAAGTGACAAGTTTTTTTGCCCGGAAGAAGTATAGATTCTAGAGAGATGAGATGGTCTAATACAAGTAACCAAGTCAATAAATAAGATCAGTGTGTTTTAGTCTTAGTATTTCAAGTGGAGTCAGTGTTGGAATAAGGGCTTCATCTATCGGATTGCAAATTAATTGAGCAGCTTGAATCAAAAGCTCAAATTTACCCCCAAAGTCTTCCATATTGTCTGGTGTCTGCAGTGACTTGAGGAAGGCCAAGGCTTGGCTCTAGTGACTGTGTGAGACCGATACCTTTCAGGCAACAGTGAGCTGAGGAGAGTTATTAATGAGGACAACCCATGTAAAGAGTTCCAGTTTCCCCTAAGTAGTGCTTAAAAGAAGGATTCTGGCTCTAGGAATCTGACAGACTCAGGTTAGAATCCTGGTTGTACCATATAATGCTAACTGTGGTAGATAGTCTCAAAAAATGGCTGCCATTAATTCTTCCATCCTGTGGAATGTTGTGTCTGTGCACGTTGATCCATCCATAAAGAGTGAGAGTCTGTTTCCCTTCCTCTTGAATCTGGGCTGTACTGCTTTGTAACTTACCTTGAAATACAAATCAAAACCACAATTAGATACCACCTCACACTGGTCAGAAGGGCTAAAATGAACAACTCTGGAAACAACAGATGTTGGCGAGGATGTGGAGAAAGGGGAACCCTCTTACACTGTTGGTGGGAAGGCAAACTGGTGCAGCACTCTGGAGAACAGTATGGACGTTCCTCAAAAAGTTAAAAATATAACTACCCTATGACTCAACAATTGTATGACTAGGTATTTATCCAAAGGATATAGAAACACTGATTTGGAAGGGCACATGCACCCCGATGTTTATAGCAGTATTATCTACAGTAGCCATACTATGGAAAGAGCTCAGATGTCCATCGACTGATGAGTGGATAAAGAAGATGTGGTGTGTATATTCGATGGAATATTATCCAGCCATCAAAAAGAACGAAATCTTGCCATTTGCAATGATGTGGATAGAATAAGAGTGTATTATTCTAAACAAAATAAGTCAGCTAGAGAAAGACAAATATCATATGATTTCACTCATATATGGAATTTAGGACACAAAACAGATGAACATGGGGGAGGGAAGGAAAAATAAAATAAGATAAAAACAGAGAGGGAGGCAAACCACAAGAGACTCTTAAATATAGGGAACAAACTGAGGGTTGCCAGAGGGGAGGGGAGTGGGGAGATGGGGTAATTGGGGGATGGGCATTAAGGAGGGCACTTGATGTAATGAGCACTGAGTGTTATATGCAACTGATGAATCACTTAATTCTACCCCTGAAACTAATACTACACTGTATGTTAACTAATTAGAATTCAAATAAAATCGTGAAAGAAAAAAAAAAGAATTTGGGAAAAATGATGTCCTCCTAGTTCCAGACATATGACGCTTTCAAATATGTGAAGAAAAGCATTGACAAGAATAAAAATCCACTCGTTGTGAAAACCAACAAATTAACAATAGAAAGAAACTTCCTCATTCTCACAAAGGGCATTTATAAAAAATCTACAGCCACCTTTAATCTTTGCTGAAATATTAAATCAATATTAAATCTTGATCAATATTAGATCAATAAAGATGGAAAGATGCCCATTCTAACCATGTCTATGTAACATTTTCCTAAATGTCCTAGCTGCTACAATAGTTCGAGTTAAAGAGATAAAAGATATAAAAATTGGAAAGGAAGAATGAATACTCTCTTCAGAATTGAAGTAAATGCTTATATTGAAAGTTCTAAGGAAAATAAAAAACAACTATAGGAAATAATAAGTGAATTTAAATCAGTCCAATGTTTATTTACTAGTGGAAAATATTGGAAATAAATTTAAAGAGCAATTCCTTTGGGGCCTCTGGTTGGCTCTGTCAGTGGAACATGTGACTCTTGATCTCAGGGTTGTGAGTTCAAGCCCCATGTTGGACTTAGAGCTTACTTTAAAAAAAAAAAAGCAATTTCATTTATAGTAACATCAAATACATATATATATAATGCTTAGGACTAAATTTAACAAATGACCTCTTTACTGTAGATGATAGAATGCTGCTGAAGAAATTAAAGAAGGCTTAAATGTTCATGGATAGAAAGGCTCCATATTGTTAAGATGTTAATTCTCTCCAAAAAGATCTACAGATAAATGTATCCCAAATCATAATCACAGCAGCTATTTTTTAGAAAATTGAGAAACTGATTCTGAAATTTATATGGAAAAGCAAAGAACCTAAATAATCCAAATCAATCTTGAAATAGAACAGTGTTGGAAAACCTACACAACTGGAGTTGATGATTTATCATAAATATACAGGAATCAAGGCAGTGTGATGCTAATATAAGGGCTGGCTCATAGATCAATAGAGCAGAACAAGGACACAGAAAAAAATCCACACATGGATTTTTTTCCCAGCAAAGGCGTTAAAGAAAACAAGTGGAGAAAGAAAAGTCTTTTCAACAAGTCAAGTAAGAATAACTGCTTACCCATAAGAAAAATAATGAAGCTCAATCCTTGTCTAAATCACATAAAATTTTAGAGTAAAACATAGTGGAATGTCTTAATGACTTAAGGGTAGTAAAATATTCCTTAGAAAAATAACAGAAAGGAATAACCATGAAAGAAATAAGAGCTAAATTGGAGTTCTTCAATATTAAAAACTTCTGCCTGTCAAAAGACAGCATTTAAAAAATGAATAGGCAAGCCATAAACTGGAAGAAAATGCTCACAAAATGTCTATCTCCGGCAAAGGACTGGTATCTAAGCTCTATAAATAATTCTTGCAGCTCAATAATAAAAAAATTGGGTGAAAGACTTGAACAGACACTTCACAAAGAAAGATATATGAATGGCCAATAAACACATGAGAAAGTGCTCAACATCATTTGTCATAAGAAAAATACAAATTATAGCCACAGTGGAATGACTACAGGCCTCCTACAATGGTTAAAATTAAAAGGACTAACACCAAATGTTGATGTAGTTTTGGAGCAAATGGATCTCTCATTTGTTGCTGGGAGGAATGGAAATGGGATGGTGACTTAAGAAATGCTTGCATTGCCTCTTACGTAACTAAACATACACCTATAAGAAAGGAAAACAGAAGCTGACCAAAGACTGGTACTAGAAGACTTAGAAGCTTTATTCTTTTTTTTTTTTTTTTTTTAAGAGAGAGCAAGAGCGAGAGAAAAAGTAGGGGGAGGGGCAAAGGGAGAGAATCCCAAGCGGACTCCTGGCGGAGCACAGAGCTCATCCCTGGGCTGAATCCCACAACCCTGAGATCATGACCTGAGCCAAAGCCAAAGGTCAGACGCTTAACCAACTGAGCCACCCAGGCGCCCTGCAGGTTTAGCCTTAATTGCCCAAACTGGAAACAGTCCTGGGGTCCACTGAAGAATGAATAAATGAAGGTTGGTATGCTCACACAGAATACGACACCGCAATTAAAGGAGAAACAAACTACTGGTACACGCCAACTCAGATGACTCTCAGAAACAATATCATGACTGAAATAAGGCTCAGTCGTAGCAGAATACATACTATGTGATTACATTTAAACTCTAGGCCAGACAATAATACTCTGAGGTAGAAAAAAAAATCTGAATAGTGGTTGCCTCTGGTAATGAGACATGAGAGTAGCTACTGACTGAAGCAGCATAAGAAACTCTTCTGGGGTGAAGGCAGTGTTCTGTATCTTGATAGGAATTTGGGTTTTAAGGGTGTACAATTTTGTCAAAACTAGGCAAGTGCATAGTTAAGAGTTTTGTGCTTTATTGTGTATAAATTTTACATCAAAAGAAAAAAAAAACCATAAACACGGAACTGTAGTTTGAAGCTGTACATCCTGCAGTCTTTAGGAAGAAGTGTTCTGATGTTGGCAATTTACTGTAAAATGTGTCAAAAATGAAATGGTTTGATGAATAGATCAAAGGATGGAAATTAAAGCCAATATAGCATTAGATTGATGTTCTGTGGGTGGATGGCTGGGTGCTAACTATAAAATCACTTCAACTTTCCTGTGTGTTTGAAAATTGTTATACCTTTAAGAAGCCAAGCTTCTTTAATGACCTCATGGAGTAACAGCATTGCCTGGATCAGTCACTGTTACGTTGACTTAATAAAATCGGAGGGCCTTTCCTTGTAGCCAAGCAAGGAGTGTTAAAAGTGACTACAGGTGACCCTCAAGAAACTATTATAAACAATAAATGAGTCTTCTGTTTTATTCCTTCAAGTCAATCTGTAAATTTTTACTTAAATAAGAGAATTATAGTTTGTGGTAGAATAATTTTCATAGATCTTCCCAGTCACTTCACTTCCTTTGTTTGCTCTTCTGCCATCCAGGGATAATAACATACTCTTTTTACATTTAGGTTTAGGCTCTTTGAGAAAGTCAAATGTGTCTGGGGAAAAAAAAAAAGTAATAATAAAAATAAATAAAAATTGAAAAAAGCAAATGCAGCCTATTATCAGAATTATGAGAATTATGTACATTCAGATAGACGAGGGATGGGAGAGACCAAGTTTCCTTAATTCTCGGTGCTGGAGACATGGCTGTATATGGACACACCACAGCAGCACCATCAAGCCTGTCCTATGACAGAGGAGGAAAGGGTTGGACGCCTAGAGTCAAAATTATGGAGAATTATGCTGGCCAGGAAAGCCAGGTTCTACATGAGTCCTCTTTCCTCTGGGCAGCCAGTGTCACACGTGGGAGATGTTGAAAGGCAGTAAGGTTCTTCTCCCACACTCTGAGGGAGAAACTGTCACTCTGATTCACAGCCATCTCTTCCGGTCCTCCTGCTGTCGGGTCAGCTCGGCCATACATGGCCCTGGTATGGAGGGCTAATGCAATCTCCTCATGTGAAGATGTGAAAATCTGCAGTATTGTCAAAGAAAGTGTTTATTTAATGCAAAGTAGCATCCAGTCCTTTAAGTATATCCGTTATTCAACTGTCGTACTCTTGGAGATTTTTCCTTGTAAAGATCTTTTGGGAGGAAACACTCATTTGCAACCTGTTGATCTAGCAGCAGGTACTTCAGTCCTGTGGGTTTGCCAAGGGGAGAATCCCAAAGACTTCTAGGGCTCTAAGAGTTTCATTCAAAGATGGCCAACTTGACCAGTGAAGGAGAAGAAATGTATCACTCAACAAAGAGATCAACATTTCCTCTAAATGATAGTACTCCTTGAAATGATATTGCTTTAAAGCATCAATCGGACTCATCAATTAACTTTACAGGTGCTTGTTTAATCCATCTGTCCTAATTTCACTTTAGACTTCTTAAAGGAACAATATTACTTTTAATCATAACAGAATACAGCACAACAGTGGTATTGTCTTCTCTTACTACCTTTTCAAAGGCTGCAACGGTTGTGTACATGGATGGCTCTTGGACAAAGCAGTCATTTTTAGTTTAAAAAGAGGTTCATCAGCTATACCTAATACGCACTCTTTGAACAAAAGTTGACAGATGACTCGGTAGAGAGGGAGTCACCTGAGACATGAAGTCTTCACATCTCAGGGATTTAGGAAAAGATGGCCCTGGGAAGTTCCTGGCGTAAATAATACTCTACTCTTTTTCAAAGATTTTTTCAAAACGTATTGATTTGCTTCATGATAATAAATCTCATTTTAACTTCTTCTCCTAATCATTGTGATGTTCACAGACTCTCCTACCCACCTATCCATTTAGTTATTCATTTTGCAAACCCTTACTGAGCGCTCAGTATGTAAGCACTGCATGAAATAATGGGGATTTGAGAAGGGGTAAGACATCATCCCTGTCTCCCAGGAGCTCATTTTCCAATTGGGGGAGTGACACATAAACAGTAAATGATGATAAAATGTGAGGTTTATAAATTTCATGTGGCATTTTATACTTTTTCAGATGAACAAGGCAGTCAAGGAAGCAATTTTTAGTCCCATTTTATAAATTTTTAACACACTGAGGCCCAGGGGTATGACTTCCCGAAAGTCACACAGCTAGTTAGCAGTTAAAACTGGAAGTAGAACTCAGGCCTTTTCCTTGCTAACCAAGGCCTTTTTTCTGTCAAAGCCCAGTGTCTATATTTAGTGATTATGCTTATTGCCTGAGTTAACTTTGAATATCTACATTGTGCTTAAAAAAGAACCCAAATCATTTTTGCTTCAAGAAAAAAGCTGACTTTCCTAATTGCAAGCTTAACCAAGTACTAGAGTATATATGTCTTGTGCATAGATCATTACCAATTAAACTGTGTAGAAGCAGCTGATGTAGCTAATCTTTGTAGGAAGTAATATGCAAAATTGAAGCTACACTCCTCTGGGTGCTCTAGAAAGGGCCTCTAGACGAGTAAATCCTAGACAGAGTTCCTCATTTCCTCAGCACACTTATTAATATATCCCTGGGGTAAAAACCTTCTGTACCCAACCTCTAGAACAGGCTGGCCAGGTAAATCCTGTAGACCAAACCCAGCCCAACTCAACTTTTATAAATAAAGCTTTATTGCAAACACTCATGCCCATTTGTTTACAAACTGTCTATAGCTGCTTTCATGCTTAAACAGCAGAGTTGAGAAGTTATGACAAAAGTCATATGGCCCACAAAGCCTAAAACATTTACTGCCTGGCCCAATACAGAAAAAATTTGTCAAGTCCTGCTTTGGAATAAAGTGTTTTTTCAACTTTCACACTATACAGTGATGAGTGAAACTGGTGTGTACTTTCTGGAGAGCATTCTGACCATCATTATAAGAAAGTAAAAATGTATGTGCTTTTTTAATAACTCCTCTCCTGTACGACATAGCCCTGGTTGACCAGTGATAGGGCAGATGCAACTACTTCTGAGCACTTACTGTATACCAAACGTGATACTAAGCACCGTACAGGTGGAATCTCATTTAGCCTCCCAACTGAGTAAGTAAGGTAAGTGTACCAATGAGAGAACTCAGTTTTGAAGAGGTTGATTTTCCAAGGTCACCCCATTAGTAAATTGCAGAGTATTTTGGTACTCTAATTGTAAAGCCAAATGATGTTAAACACCATGCGGCACTATGGGCAAAAAAAAGAAGAGGTGTAATGATTATCTTCTGCTGTGTAACAAATATGCCCTAGAGGCATAAACAGCCATTTTATTGTGCTAACTATTTTGTGGTTTGGGGATCTGGGCAGAGCACAGTGAGAATAGTTCATCTCTGTTCCATAATGAGTTCAGCTAGGTTTCTCAGATGGCTTGAGATATGTGGGAAAGCATGCTTGGTACCATATATCTGGAGTCTCAGTTCTGGCTGTTGGCTTGATTCCTTGGTTTTACTACACTTGCTTCTATGCAAGCTAAAACGTTCAAGGTGGTGTTATTCACATGTCTAATGCCTGAGCTGGGATTGCTGGAACAGCTGGGGATAGATGATGATCTCCCTCTCTTCGCAGAGCCTCTTTGCATGGCTAGTTTGGGTTAACAGAGCAATTACAGAGTATTCAAATGTGGCTGCTGGGTTCCCCCAAAGGGAACCTTTCAAGAGATAGGAAGTGGAATCTCCCGGTTTCTTAATTTGTGCCCATAAACTGGTGCAGCATCATTTCTGCTCTATTCTACCTATTGAAGCAGTCACAGAGCCCACCAAAAATCAGGGAGCAGAGGAGGAGAGCCAAAGAATTAGCGGTCATCTTTAATCTGTGATGGGGTTTTCCAGAGAAAATATGCTTTAGAAACATTGGACATCATTGCCTTTGGGTGACTCACAGTGTACATTTGTCTATTAAAGATTGTGAGAATTCCCAGAATGAAAAACCTGTTTCCCAAATATATGTGAACGTGGAACCTTAGTTTTGCAGCACAATTCTTACTATCCTATGGCACTCACTTCATGAAATACTTTTGTAAGGAAATAATCTGAAGTGGGATAGTGTCTTATGCACAAAAATCTTCTTGGCACTATCATTTGTGATATGTTAATGTTGCAAACAACTCTATGTTAACTATCTAATAGTATAGAAATAGGTAACTAACTATCCTGTAAGGTGTTATATAGGTCTTAAAATGATCTTTACAGAGAATTTTCCTATCTAAAATTATGTTTACATGGCAAGATTCTTGTGCATATTTTGTTTTATCTTAACTCTTTAAGATAATTGTAGGTTCACATGCACTTGTAAAACATAATACAAGAGAGACCCTCTGTACCTTTCACCCACTTTTCCAATGGCAGTATTATATTCAACTAGGGTATAATATCCCAGCTGAGAAGTTGGTGTTGACATGATCCACTGACCTCATTTGGATTTTACCAGTCTTCTGTGCTTGTGGGTTTAATTTTATGAGATTTTTGTAGCATGTGTACACCATGTTAGCACCACCACAGTAAAGGTTTAGGACATGTTCAACCTAAGGATCCTTCCTGTTAGCCCTTCACAGGCACAGGCACCCCCTCGCCCCTCCTCTCCTGGTGACCACCGATATGTTTTCCATCTCTGATAGTTTATCATTTCAAGAATGTTGTATAAATATGTATGATATGTAACCTTTAAGATTGATTTTTTTCTCTCCACATAATTAACTTGAGATCAATCCAAGTGTTTGCATGTATAATTAATTCTTCCTTTTTATTGCTGAGTAATATTCTGTGACATGGATGTACCCCAGTTGGTTTAACCTGAAGAATATTTAGGTTGCTTTCAGCTTTTCACTGTTATACAGAAAGCGCCTGTGAACATTTATGCACTGGTTTCTGGATGAATGTAAGTTTTCATTTTTCTAGGATAACTGCCCGAGGATGAAGTTGCTGCCTTGTATGGTTGTACTTTTAAACACAAAACCCCCAGTAGAACTGGATGTGAAAACTATGTAAACATTTATGGTAAAATACTGGGAACAAATATATCTAAAATATTAATAATGGCTACTGCTTGCTGATAGATTTACAAATAACTTTAAAAAGCTTTTTATATTTTTCTAATTTCCAAATTTTCCTAACAAATAGAAATTACTTTTTAGATTTAGAAAGTTTTTTGAAAAACAAAAAAGAAATGCAGGTAAGAATAGAAGGAAAAGTGCTGAAATACTTTAAGTCACGTTCTGAATAATGAGACTACATTATTTCATTCTTCTTTCAGATGTTTGGAGTTTCCAAAATTTGTTCAATGAGTATTTGTTACTCTTACCTAAAATAAGGATAATATATTATCTGTTTTAAATGTTGAAATTGTTCCTGTAGACTATATTCACATATTAGTCTCTGTTTTTCCAAAGATCTATAGCAGTTTATAGCAGTCTTCAGAATCTGATTCTTTGAAAACTTCTTTTTTTATTTTAATACAAAATCTGTTTCTATTTCTTTTGTTTCAGTAGATATCTCATGGTACCCATTACTCTTGTCCTAAATTCTCCACATCAAGCCAGAAATAAACTTCAGATCTGTTGAAAATTAATTACAGTTGTTTGGTTTGATCTTTTGCCCTTAACATTAACATTAAGAAGTTAGAATTTTCCAAAAATGGTAGCAGCAAACAGTGTTTTAGGACATCCTGATGTCTTAAGTGTAGTGGAGTCAAAGAATCTAAAGGCCAAAAGAACAACCAACAAGTTCCTTTTGAGTCTTTCTGTCATTTCCTTCTCTTACCTCCCACCTGCTTCTCTTTTGTTACCACATAAACGGGTCAGCCTCTTTACTCAAGGTTCTGTCCCCAAGCTATTAGGGACTAATAATGCTTTGATAGTTACCTTAAAATAAAACTTCATAAAAGTTTGATGTTCCCAGGGCTGAGTTTTTACAGTCTGGTTTCTGTCATACAAATAGAATATCTTACCTACCGGTGACATTAGACTCTGAGACACACCTTTGTCCAATCTTCAACAACATGCTTTCTCCTACCTTCTATCCTCGTGAGGTAGGTAGATTTCATTTGGGATTATTTTTAAAAAAAAGTGTACTGAACATGGGTTATTTTCTCTTTAGAGAAAAGAAAAAAAAGTTGAGCTCATGAAAATTCAGACTTTGAGTTTACAGGTATTGATGTATTAATCCTCATCCCAGGACCCTAAGCCCATCTCTGCTTTGTAGCTAATGGAAGAGATGAGCAGTGTGCTGAAGAGCCAGGGAGGGTTAAGTGGCTTCGACAGGGGCATAAGAAAATCAGTGACTCTGAATTTGTAATTTCCAATTCCCGTGTTTGTGCTCAGAGAGTCTGGCCTTTGAGGGCAGGTCAGAGGAGAAGGAGCCTCCATACTGTACAGTGACATCTGGTTAGAAGAAGTGACACTGACACTAGTTTGGTTTGTGTTCTCGTTACGCCATTAACCCCCGTGAGGAGATACTATTATTGCCACTGAATTGTCATTGGGCCAAAAAATAGAGTGACGCACGGAAGGTAAGGTAAATTACCTCATCAAGGCAGGCTCTCCTAAATCAGTTTACCAATTCTGTCAGCGGCAATGCAAAATTCTTTCCAAAATGGGCTCTAGTGCTTCCAGCATATGACTCCAGAGCCCAATTTGTAATTCCAGGGGCCAAAGGGTAAGCATTCAGCCTCATTGAGACATGAATTATTTTTTCCCTGGTGCTTTTACCAAGAAATATTTCAAGTAAGGGAGCAAACAGTGAATGCTTGTGGAAAACTTTTAGTTGGCACAGGCTAAAGCTAATTAAACTGATGAGTAGCTCTGGATTCCCAGATTCCAAATCCCATTTCAAATGTGCTTTCCCAGGGAAGATGGTTCTGAGCGACGCATTATGAAATGTCAGGAATCTCTAACCAGGGATTCACCGAGCCTTTCCTTCCTCCCCGCCTCTAGTGAACATTCATTGAGCGCCTGTCAGTCTGTGTCACACAACACCAGGCATTGTGGTCAAGAGCGTGAATAAATACACTATCCAAAGGGTCAAGAGCATGAATAAATACACTATCCAAAGGGACAACCAGCCTCCACATTCGTTGTTTCTATGGAACCTTGTATAAAGTTTTCTTCCTGTTCCCAAATTGGATATTCCTCTGAGAATGATCCTTTCCTCATTTAGACTGAATTTTTACTCTACACCCAGCCCTGGGATGGAGCATGTGACCTAGACCTCAGGCAATCAGTGTGCCTCATTGCTTTGGACCGACTCAGTAAGAAGCATAAGCCCCAACCAGTGCCAGTGCAAAGCAATGAAGTTACCGTGGTAATGAAGAGAAATAGCTGCTTCCTCTTGCCATTAGAGGGAAACAAGAGACAATGGCTGGAGCTGTGGCAGCTGCCTTTGAGCAGTGGTTCTGAGAATGTAGTAAATATTAAGGATGAGGTCAAGAAACAGAGAAAAACCCTATCCTGTTGACATCATATGAACCTTGAATTAAACCATCTCTGAAGGAGAACTATTCCTAAACCATCTCTGAGGGAGAATTATCCCTAAACTGATGTCCCTTCAGTTTTGTGAGCTGATAATTTTTTTCTGAAGTCTTTTTGAATTGGGATTTCTATCATTTAAGCAGTCTTGACTAATATACGTAAGAACAGAGACACCATATGGTGAGTGCCATAGCAAATATGTGAGCTAAATAAAGCCAGATTTCAGGGGATGGAGGGATTCCTTCCCACAGGGCATGGGGAAAGGGGGCAGGATACTAAGAAGAGAAGATGACACTAGTCCTTTGTAAACTCACCATCCCTGAGTTATTTTTTTTTTTTTTAAGATTTTATTTATTTGAGAGACAGAGAGCATAAGCAGGGGGAGGGTCAGAGGGAGAGGGAGAAGCAGACTCCCCGCTAAGGGTGGAGCCCAGTTCCGGGCTAGATCCCAGGACCCCGGGATCGTGACCTGAGCCACAGGCAGACGCTTAACCAACTGAGCCACCCAGTCTCCCCTGCCATCCCTGAGTTAATCCAAACCTTGTAATGATGTTGATAGTGAGTGAACCATTTCCACATTTTTAGGATCTGGCCACAAATTATCAGTCCAGGAGAAGGAAAAACAGATTAGGATTTAGATTGGAGGACTGATGCATAAAAATCTATCAATCTCAAAATTGGCATTGAGTACCTACTATGTTTTTTTACTGTTTTTAGAGACAAGATAAGACAGATCTCTATAAAGCCTTTTCCCCATCTACAGCCCATTTCCCTATCTACAGCCCATTTCCCTTATTCCAAAATTTCTTTGGGGGGAAAAATCTTTTCTTCTCTTACTTGGCTCAGGTGGTTGGGTGGGGCTGACCCCACACTTGGAGCTCCAGGGTGGGCACATGACTGAAGCCTATTCAATGCAGAGCTACCTACCCTGGGACATGTGTAGGAGTGGCTGGAGAAGGTCACTGTGCCCTGGACTTGTTGCTGTGAGGATGTGAGCACCAGTGATGAGTCCCCCTGGAAATAGCAGAGAGGAAAGCAGATGTGAGACATACAGAGACTGGACCCTAAGGGTATCTTTGGAGCTCCTGGATCCAGCTGTCCCTGTCCTAACCCAGGGCTCTGGGTTACATGAGCAATTCAATATCTTTATAGGATTTGGAATCTTGGGTTTTTTAGTACCATCTTCAAATATGAGTATTTTTGGAATGCCTACTATGTTTATGGTACTAAAGTCTGACTGTAGGAAGCTTATTAGTTAGGAAGATAACTCTCACAAACCTGAAAGAATTAGAAAATATGATGATGGCTGTTTCAGAGAAGGGAGACATCAATGTGATCCAAAGGCTTTGGGAAGGAGGTGGGACATGAGCTCAAATATGAATTTATGTATAACCCATACTTCATTATTTTTTAAATTTCAAGTAAGCTCCATGCCCAGCCTGGGGCTTGAACTCATGACCCTGAGATTAAGAGATATATGCTCTACAGACTGAGCCAGACAGGCACCCCAAACTTCATTTTAAAAAAAAATTTTTATTGTTATGTTAATCACCATACATTACATCATTAGTTTTTGATGTAGTGTTCCATGATTCATTGTTTGCATATAACACCCAGTGCTCCATACAGTACGTGCCCTCCTTAATACCCATCACCAGGCTAACCCATCCCCCCACCCCCCTCCCCTCTAAAACCCTCAGTTTGTTTCTCAGAGTCCGTAGTCTCTCATGGTTCATCCCCCCCTCCGATTCCCCCCCTTCATTCTTCCCCTCCTGCTATCTTCTTCTTTTTTTTTTTTTTAACATATATTGTATTATTTGTTTCAGAGGTACAGATCTGTGATTCAACAGTCTTGCACAATTCGCAGCGCTCACCATAGCACATACCCTCCCCAATGTCTATCACTCAGCCACCCCATCCCTTCCCCCCTGCCACTCCAGCAACCCTCAGTTTGTTTCCTGAGATTAAGAATTCCTCATATCAGTGAGATCATATGATACATGTCTTTCTCTGATTCAAACTTCATTTTTTAATGAATTTTTTATTTAAAGCAACACTGACACACATGTGTTCAGATAAATTAATGTTCCAATTCTCAAGCTACTCACTTGGCAGGAAAAACAATTTTATTCCCCATTTTAAATAGAAGGAGTAAAAGGACACAAGAAAGGGAGGATGGAAAAGATATTTTTTAACTTATTAAAACATAATAGTTGCAGTAGCATAGTGGTAATGGTAGTAATGGTAGTTGGAGGAGAAGAAGGAATTGTAATAGTAGTGAAAATGCTAGGAATGGTAGTAATAATGTGGTGGTGGTGGTGGTAGCAGAAATAATAGCATTTGATCCTCATTATTTACTTAGTTGTCTCTTGGGTGGCTTATATAATCCTCACAATAGCCCTAGAAAGTGGCTGTCATCCACATCTCCGCTCTGTTTCTGAAGCCCAACACAGAGAAGTGAGATGCTGGGGTCAAGATCACAGACCTCAGTTAAATCCACCCCTACCTAATCTCAGAACTTGTGTATTTAACCACCACACTGTTCTGCCCCATTTCTGATTCTAAAGAGTCAATATCCAGTATGTGTAGAAATACCTATGTAGGTGCACCGAATGTTCCAGACCTCAACTGGAAATCAACTGAGATGGATTCTGAATGCACATCTGGGTCCCAGGGACACCAGAAGCAGGCCCTGCAAATGGGGACATGCTGGTGACAAGCAGCCCCATCTCCTTTGGAGAATGGGTTCTCAGTATTAATTCCTTCATCCTAATATATGCATTTACATTTCATGAGAATTATTTTTGCAAAAGAAGTTTGGGTACAAATGCCAGAGAAATGGCTCATCACCTTTCTTTAAATTCGAATGCTTTCTGGAGAGCAGTTTATGTGAGAAATACACATCGAACGGGGAAATGGTGTTTGCAAACATCTCTTACCAAGTGATGCTGACAAAATATAATTGAATTCTATCTTTTTTACTTTATTTGTGATCCCCTGCTTAATGAGCATTTCCAACTTCACTGTGATTTTTAGGTTCTGATTCTAGTTCTAGCACGTGACAAGTAAAATCAGAGCAAATGCATTAAATTGGATTTGTAATTGCCCAGCTATCTTGGTGGCTGTCTCTTGCAATTAGTTTTAATACTGTCAGTAATGAGGTTTGGGTCTGGGAATTTGTTTTACGCTCTTGATTCTCCAGACCGGTGACGGTGGGGTCTTTCATGTTGACTGACACGTCCTCCCTGCCCCCTGTGTATTTACCCCATCTCCAGGATGTGAACAACTGGGCCAATAAGGCACCCTATTCCTAAGCCAAGGTGTTTAGGGCAAGTCACTAGGAGAGAACATTTCAGGAGATGAAGACAATCTGGTTGAAGCCAGAAAGCGCATGGCTTTATGGCTCCCCAATTTATTGGCTTGCGTGTGACCTTGAGCAACATACTGGGCCTCGAGCCTCGTTAAACCTCAATTTCCACTTCTGCAAAAAGGGGTACCTTTTTGTACCCATCTCCTGGGGCTGCTGGGAGGATGAGATAGATCATGCTGGGCACACAGTCAGCAATTAGTAGAGATAAGTGCCACCATCCTCAGCATTATTTTTATTTCAGGAACATGGAGATGTGAGTTTTTCAGGTCATCACTTAGGACAAAGATGCTGCCTTTTGCTTCTGCTGAGGCACCCGAAGGCCAGAGCCAACTGATGACTCCGTCAATGTACCCAGCAACAAATAGGCGGGAGGGCAGAGACGTTTCACTCCCACAGTGACTGAGGGCATGAAAACATGACTAGAGGCGCAGAAGCCCACCATTGTGTGAATCATGATACCAACCAGGGCATGCAACTAACGGCCAGGAAAGTTGCCCTTTTTTTCTGTAGCTTGCAGACGGATGTGTCCTTGTCAGTGTTTCCTGTGATGGTTTTAAACTTCCAGAAGGCACCTCTTCTTTTTTCTGAAAGCAGACCAAGTATAAATCATATATATATATATAAATATATATAATGAATATATAAATAAATAGTCCTTTGGGTACAGTGCCCAGCAAACAAGGGCTCAGCCAATGAGACTATTGCCGATGAAGTGGGATAGAAAAAAACATCTTAAGTTAATTAGGAAGGTGCTATGGACTGAATTATGTCTCCCCAAAATTTGTGTGTTAAAGCCTTAACCCCCAGTGTGATATATTTAGAAATGTGGCCTTTGGGAGGTAATTAGATTTAGATGAGGCCATGAGAGTAGAAGCCGTCATGACGGGATTAGTGACCCAGGAAGAGAGATAGCAGAGAGCTTGCTCCGCCCTGCCCCCACCATGTGAGGAAGCTGGGAGAAGGGGGCCACCTAGAAGCCAAGAAGACCGCTCTCACCACAACCCACCCATGCCGGCGCTTTGATCTTGGACTTCTAGCCTCCAGAACTATGAAAAATAAATTTCTGTGGCTTAAGCCACTCCGTCTCTGGTGTTTGTTATGGCCCCCTCGCTAAGACAGGCGGGTTCTCTGCAGTCCTGCTAACAGCCATAATCCCCTACGTGGGGAGAGAGAGAGAGGGAGAGAGAGAGAGGACCTGGAGAAGGACGAAGTGTAGGAGCTGGAGCAGTGGATTCCGACCTGGCCCTGCAACAGCCCAGCCCCAGGATGGGGGCAAACACCCTAGGTTTTAAACAAGTCGCCTAGTTGCTTCGGGTGTGTGGCTGGGTATAAGAGTCTCTGCTCAGGTGGAAAGAGCCCTCTGGTCAGAGGATGGAACTGACCCAGAGTACAGGCTCTGCCAGTCTTGTGGCCTCTCTCAAGTGGTGGTTTAACCACGTCCCCGAGGGACTTCGTGTCTTCATCTTGTAGAGGAGGATAATAGTAATGCTAACGTTTGTTGGGACCTGCTGCTTTCTAGGTCGTGTGTGTGTCCTGCACATTATCTCATTTAATTCTCACAGCAGATTTTATTTTTATAGTGAGGAGAACTGCGGGGAGAGAGAGATCAAATGCCTTATTGAAAACCCCACAGCTGGCAAATGTGGAGTTAGTCACAAAATGCAGGCTGAGCAGATACCAGAGCTGCAGTTTTCGTGGTTTGTTATGTTAATTTTCAAGTGCTGAGATTGGTAGCCGCCATAAAGTGTTTGTTCACTAAATTATAGTGGTTATTTTTATCTCAGTTGAATTAGTATCAATTGTCTCTGTCATTGTTATTGAAGACAGACCTGGGACGCAAGTCTGGGTTTCCTCCCAGGTGGCCATAGGTTGGTTGTGTGGGTCCAATCAAGACCAAAGTGTTTTCTAGGAAAACAGGTACTTCTCCTTTTTCCCAGACTGAAACTACCTGTTGCAAAACGCAATAGAGCAGTCAATTAAGCCTTCTGGTTCTGGAATAAAAAGGCTACCAGTTACTAATCGTGGCATCTGGTCAAGTCCCTTCTGCTCTCTACGCCTGTTTCTCATCTACAGAGTAGGCTTATGTGATGGTTAATTTTGTAGATCAACTTGGCAGGGAGGAGGGGACGCCCTGGTCATGTCTATGAAGGTGTCTTTGGAAGAGAGTAGCGTCTACATCAGTATGCCAAGTCCAGATCACCCTCCCCAGTGCAGGTGGGCATCATCCAATCCACGGAGAGCCTGAATAGAATGAACAGGTGAAGGAAGAGTGAATTCACTCTGTGCTTTGAGTGCAGACCTCCATCTTCTCCTGCCCTAGGACATTGACACTCTGGGTTCTTGGACCTTCTTCCTCAGACTGAGACTTCCATTGGCCCCTCAGGTCTCAAGCCTTTGGACTGAATGACACCACCAGCTTTCTCGGCCTCCAACTTGCAAATGGCAGATCACGGGACCTCTCAGCCTCATCACCATGTGAGCCAATTCCTATAATCAATCTCAATCTCTGTCTCTTTCTTTCACCCTGTCTCTTTCTCATATTAATTTTGTTTCTCTGGAGAACCCTGACTAACACATAAAACTTAATAATGATTCCCTTCTAGGAACATGGTTGAAGGAATTAACTAAGAAAATTAAATAAGACAATTCCTGTAAAACATCCAGAATGGTGCCTGATATATTAAGTACTCAGTATGTAGTAGTTAATGTTTTTTATCATCCTTCAGGAAAGTTCTTGGACCTCTTTGGCTGACCCTGTTGCACACATGAGAAAAATTTAGGCTTAAAACCATCCAAGCTTGCCTTTGATTTTTCTTCTAGAATAGCAGAAAATCTGAAACACAACGTGTATGACCTTACATTATGTGGCACACCTCCGTGCGTTGAGGAAGGATGGTGTCCATTGAAGGCCAAAGCAGACACTCTGCTCTCTTGCCCAGAAGGTCATTTTCACCTTAAAAGTCTGATTAGAAGCTGTAGCTTCCCCAGCCAATCTCTACTCCCTATTAGGCCAGGATCGAACCAAATTTTCATTGTATTTGGGAATAATTGACTCCGAACACTACATGAAAGTCTCCTCCTATATGTAGGTATGTATAGGTATATACAGGTAGATGAGTACTCTCTGTGAATGGAAATGTGCATCAAAGATTTGGAAACTGGAGAAGTCTATGAATTGAACCAGACAAGCAAGAGCTCAAAACCTATAGAGTATGAGGCCTGACCTGCCATCATCTGGAGTGCCAAGCTTTGCATCCTTAGCTTTTGTAACTCAAAGCATAAGTCTTTTTGCTAATAATTCATTAACCACAGCCACTGTTTATTGGGGATTTGCCGTGTGGCAGACACCAGGCTAAGTCCTGCATATATATATCACTATTTCCTCTAATCGCACTACGAGTTAAGTGCTGTTCTCTCCCATGAGGAGACCAGGAAATGGAGGCCTGCCTGGAGACTAAGTAATTTACACTAAGTGGCCCCACAAAGGTATGGCAGAGCTGGGAATTGAACCCATGAGTTGTTGGGTGCCATATCTGTGAAACCTGAATTAGAGTCTCCTCAGAAGATTTTCAAATTCAAGACTTTTAAAGTTTACTTTATTCTAGAGTGATATTTGTTATTACACGCAGAGACCCTTTTCTCCCCAATATGGCAACACGCCTTGTGTTTATTGTGGAGGTTAATGAGCTGACTGGAGTCACCTGACAAAAATTTGCTGCATAGACAAGCCTTGCCCAAACACAGCTATTGTTTCCAGAGAGGGCTACCCACCCTGCCAATATCTAAGAAGATATCATCTCTCTACACGGACCCACTAATGGGAGAGCTGAGCAATCACCTGGAAAATGCAACTGATGCTGGCAGGCAATAAGAATAATTTAAACCAATTAAACTCTTTCCCCTCAACAGCACAGTTTGGAGTAGGGTTTTCTTTTTCCATCTTTTTGTGTTGTTTTCCATTGGCTGAGCTTTCCAAATAATTGTTCCATCTGTCCACTTCACTTTGCCTGAGTAATCACAGCCTGAGGGGAGTTAGAAGTCAAACATCAGACATGCAGGGAAAACTAATGTGTGGGAGGCTGTGGGAAAAGAAATCATTGTCTGTTCTCCTTCCCTGCAGCTGGGCCAGGGATCTGGAAGTAAATGACAAGCACCAGTCGCCCCAAGGAGGAAGCTACAGTTTAGGAATGGGGCTAGGGGAGCCACTTGGGAGAGCCCAATGTAGGCAGTGTTGGTGTCAGGATCAGATGTGCTTAGGGATTAAGGAGACAGATCATAGTCAAGCCGGAGATGGAAAGCGAGGAGACAGGAAATAAAAACCAGAACACTTGTAACAGCTTTTTACTGTGCCATTTACTCTGTACTGTCCTTGGCTGGACCTTGTATGTGCTTTATTATTTTTATCCTTCCAAGAGCTCTGTTTCATAGATAAGGAAACTGAGGCTCAGCGAGGTCACATGACTTGCCCAAGACCACACAGCTAGTGAACAGCAGAGCCAGGATTCGAAGTAAATCGCTCTTCATCCAGAGCCCTTGCTGTTAGCTGCCGGCTGTTCTTAACCCCGAGAGCTCACCAAAGGTGAAGGCAGAATAAGACGAGCCCAGATTATAAAAGCCTCCCTACTATTGATTCCAGATCAAAATATTTTACATGCATTAGAAGTAAAAACAAATTAGATCTTCCATTTACAGAGGCACAGAGGGGTTAAGTAATTCACTGAGCCACAAAGCCAGCAGCTGGTTTAGTGGAGGATTTGAACTTGGGTCTGTTGAACCTGCTCACAGACTGCACTGTGTGGTGTCCAGCGGCCTCCTTTCTTTCCTGCCGTCAACTTCCAGGTAAGGTGAGTCAGCTCCGTCTCTTGTAAGTTATGTTCCCAACAAATAAAAATAACGCTTGTAGGGACACCTGGGTGGCTCAGTCGTTAAGCGTCTGCCTTCGGCTCAGGTCAGGATCCCAGGGTCCTGGGATCGAGCCCCGCATTGGGCTCCCTGCTCCGCGGGAAGCCTGCTTCTCCCTCTCCCACTCCCCCTGCTTGTGTTCCCTCTCTCGCTGTGTCTCTCTCTGTCAAATAAATAAAACCTTTAAAAAAAAAATAACACTTGTAAAAATGCTATATTAAACAAGGTTAAACAGACTTCTAAAATATAAGACTTCTTCCAGCCTCTAACCTGCTAATGATGCCCATTGTAAATATTGAAGGAAGGGACATGATAAGAAGAATGCCCCCAACTTATTTGACCGTGGGACAGTTTTTCTCAGATAAAGGTTGGGCAAGGGTATCTACCATAGTTAAGGCTTTACTCCTTTACCCTCACCTCTGTGTAGCAGGATGGAGGGCTTTTAAAACACCAGCGCTCATACTGTTGGCTGCCAAATACCTGGATCTTTTGTCCCCCAAACTGCCAAGTGGGGAAGTGGTGAGATCTCTCTTAGCCACCCTCGCTGCCTCTTCAGGACCCCCACAAAGTTCAGTCTTCAATGCCCTTAGAGAACTGTCCTTTCCCAGGTGCATTGGTTCACATAGAGATCATTCTAGTCTCATAACACATGAATAGAAAATAACGGATTCATTTCTTAACCCATCCTATTAAAGGCTTTTTGAAAAGGGACGGTGAGTGCAGAGGAAAACCTCTTAGTTGTGGAATTGTATGCACGAAGTTCAGCTTGTCTTGGGGATTGGGTTGCAGGTTCTTTCTGGCACTAAAATGTGGGCCACCACCTGCCCTGACTGAAGAGAAAGCTAGCACTTGGATGAATGTTTCAGGGTGTGATGTCAGAGGCACAAAACTGCATGACTGGGATGTTCTGGTAGGTTGTGTGAGACCAGGGAGCAACCCCAGAATGAATTTTCAAGTTGATGTATATGGAAAACTTGAGTTGGGGCAGCCATGGTGCCATTTAAAATCGAGGAAATAAATCTACAGTATTTTATTTTGGAAATGTGTTTCCTTTGTATTCTCCTAAATTCTGTAATAGTAAAAAAAAAAAAATCAGCATTTGATCATCTTAAAATGAAGTAAAGGTATGATTTGAGCCAAAGGGAAAGAGAAGGCACTGCAATCATGTCCTCGTGGGTCATTCCGCTCGTGCGGCGTTTTGGCTCTCTCACCGGAAGTTTTCATTGGCCCAGATCCTACCACACGTTGGTATTGGGAGGACTGACTCCTTCACACTTTCTTCCATTCACCCATTCACTAGTTACCAAGTGCTGGCATTGTGCTTGGTGCTAGGATCACAGTGGGGATGGACAGACAGAGTCACTGCTCTCAAGAGACCGCACTCCAGTGGGGAAAATGGATGTCAATAAAATTCATGCATCCTATTAAATAAGATCGCTTTGTCACAGAGTTAGGAGTCATAACAATGGCAGGGGATGGTCCGTAATGCCTATTTTAATAACTAGCGGGCATCAAAGCGTAACACCTACAAAACACCTCCCATTCTCCTCCTCCCCATCTCAGTTAATGATAACTCCATTCTTCCAGTCACTTAGGCCAAAGATATCTTGGTGTCCCCCTTTGTCACTGTCTTTGCATGCCCAGCACACAACACTCTCACAACCTGCCCTGCTCCCATTCTGGTCTATTTCTCCCTTGGATTATTGCACTAGCCTCCTCACTGGCTGTGTTACGGTTTTCACTCTTACTTTCTATACAGTAGCCGAAGTGACTTTTTTGCTTAAATCTCTTCATTGACTTCTCCTTTCTTTTTTTTTTTTTTTTTTAAAGATTTTATTTATTTATTTGAGAGAGAGAATGAGACAGAGAGCATGAGAGAGGGGAGGGTCAGAGGGAGAAGCAGACTCCCCGCTGAGCAGGGAGCCTGATGTGGGACTTGATCCCGGGACTCCAGGATCATGACCTGAGCCGAAGGCAGTCGCTTAACCAACTGAGCCACCCAGGCGCCCTTGACTTCTCCTTTCATTCAGAGTTTAAGTTAAAGTCCTTACAGTATCCTAAGTGTTTCAGCCCTATCTGATGTGCCCGCCAGCATGGCCTCTCTGTCCTTGTTGCCTGGCTCCGGCTGTGGTCCCACGGTATTTTCTTAATGTTCCCCGAACACACGGAGCACTTTGGGATTTTGCAGTCTGTTCCCTGTCCCTGGAATGACCTCTCCTAGCTGTGTCACTCACTTAGTGATGTCACTTTGTTAGAGGGGACTTCCCTGACCTTACATAAACTAGTTTCCCCTGTAGATTTTCTCCTCCCTCAGCAGCTTCTTTCTGCTTTACAGAACTTACCACAACTTAACCAATTATACATTTATTTATTTCATTGTGTATCTTCCCATCTCCTAGAATGTCAGTTTCATGAGAAAAGCTACCTTGCTTTTCATATCTCCACAGCCTTGAACATAGCTGGTCCTCAATAAATATTTGTTGAACACTTTATTAGGTGAATAAATGATGCCGTAAGAAAATAGCAACGTACCAGCCCTAGAGCTTGGAGAAATTGCCCAATTCCAATGAAATTCTGCTCACTTTGTCTTTCCTTCCTTTGTAGCTGTCCTTCCTGTTATTTACGATTGACACATCTTCTTTTGCACAAAGCTCTAGGAGACAGAAAGTAGCGTATGCCCTGCAGAGTGACCTCTCCCTTAGCAGCTCCTCTCCCTCATGATGATCCTGAATCTAATTCAGTGCAGTTGTTTCAGCAGGCGAACCATGTTGTCTATTGTTGTGGGGCTCTCCCCGCACCTAGTTGGTTCAGGAGACGCTTTCTAGCAGCCTGGGCTCCAACCAGAAAAGAGGTTGGGAGCTATGTTACCTGAAAGAACAAGCATGAGGGGAGACATTCAGGTCATGAAAAAGTAAACTGTGTTTCCTTTCTTTATTTTTTTTTTAATTTTATTTTATTTAAATTCAATTAACATATAGTGTATTATTAATCTCAGAGGTAGAGTTTAGTGATTCATCAGTTGCATATAATACCCAGTGCTCATTACATCACATGCCCTCCTTAATGCCTATCACCCTGTTACCCCAGCCCCCCAGCCCCCTTCCAGCAACCCTAAGTTTGTTTCCTATAGTTAAGAGTCTCTTATGGTTTAGCTCCCTCTCTGATTTCATCTTATTTCATTTTTCCCTCCCTTCCCCTATGATCCTCTGTTTTGTTTCTTAAATTCCACATATGAGGGAGAGCGTATGATCATTGTCTTTCTCTGACTGACTAATTTCATTTAGCATAATATCCTCTAGTCTCATCTACGTCGTTGCAAATAGTAAGGTCTCATTCTTTGATGGCTGAGTAATATTCCATTGTATATATATATACCACATCTTCTTTATCTTTTTGGATGGACATCTGGGCTCTTCCCACAGTTTGGCTATTGTGGACATTGCTGCTATAAACATTGGGGTGCAGGAGCCCCTTTGGGTCAGTACGTTTGTATCCTTTGGATAAACACCTAGTAAGTAGTGCAATTGCTGGATCATAGGGTAGCTCTATTTTCAAATTTTTGAGGAACCTCCATACTGTTTTCCAGAGTGGCTGCACCAGCTTGCATTCCCACCAGCAGTGTAGGAGGGTTCCCCTCTCTCCACATCCTCGCCAATATTTGTTGTTTCCTGACTTGTTCATGTTAGCCATTCTGACTGGTGTGAGGTGGGATCTCATTGTGGTTTTGATCTGTATTTCCCCGATGCCGAGTGACATTGAGCATTTTTTGTGTGTCTGTTAGCCATTTATTTGTATGTCTTCTTTGGAGAAATGTCTGTTCATGTCTTCTGTCCATTTCTTGACCGGATTATTTGTTATTTGGGTGTTGAGTTTGAGAAGTTCTTTATAGATTTTTGGATCCTAACCTGTTATCTGATAAGACATTTGCAAATATCTTCTCCCATTCTGCAGGTTGTCTTTTGATTTTGTCTACTGTTTATTTTGTGGTGCAAAAGCTTTTTATCTTGGTGAAGTCCCAATAGTTGATTTCTGTGTTTCCTTTCTTATGCCCCTCTCTCTGCTGCCTTCTGTATTTGGCATGTGTGTAAAGAAAAATCTGAATTTACTAATTTACCTTTACTAATGAATCCTTTATTTACCAAAGAACACTGAGATGCCTTTTAACCAGCAAGCTTCCATCATACACACAGGGTAGAATTGGGGTCGCAGAGATACCATCTGCTTTTCACAACATTGGCACCTAACTGGAGAAGAAAAGAGGTGGGAAGCCTGAGTTTAGGCTCATCAGACCCGATTTCCGATAGTAGCTTTGTCACACTTAGCCATGTGACCTTGGGCAAGCCCCTTCACATCTCCATGCTTAAATTTTTTTTTACTTATAATCACTTAACCCACGGGGCTGTTGTGGGGACCATGTGATCTGTGCTTCTCTTGGGCCAAGCTCAAAGCGGAGCCTCAACCGTAGTGGCTGCAGGGCCAGAAAACATGTGTAACGTGTAAAGGGAATTCAGCAGTCATGTTTTTCCATTTCTGTACGCACGTTCTTGCTACATGTGCGTATCTCCATGGGTATATACGTCAGGCAGAATTGTCGCTTCAGTTTACAAGAAGCCAGTATTGGGCATGCTTACCTCCTGTGCTCTGGGTGGCTGCCAGGGGCTGCCCTAGGATCCTGGAACACATTCAAATGTCCATCCCCTGCAGTATTTTCTATGGCCGCAGATTGCGAGTTTTCGCTTTCCCTTTCTGTTTGCTGTCAGAGCATTATTGTTGCTTCTCACTTGGCAGACTCTAATTGCATCTGCTTTTTTCCATAGCAAGGAAAGAATGTTGAGAATGGGGGGAGGGGTGAAGGACAAGGATAATAAGTAAGGCTGTACCTGCTTAGCTGACTGGATTTCCCTCCTTCGCATTTTGATGTGGCGCTGTTTGATTTCCCTGTTTGCAGATGGGCTTATTGCTTCCCATCTTACCAACTTTTTGATCATTTTCTTCTTTCAGCAGGAAAAAAAAAAACAACCAAAATTTCATTTGCCATAGAGTTTAATTGAATTTATGGCAGCTGTTACAAAATCAAATGAAAATCTCACAAATAAGACTAGAGAATCCTAGGATTCAGTTACTTACCTCTGAAGTTGTAAAAAATTCTTCAAGGCATTTATTTGCAAATTGGACTCCATTTGCGTGTTTCATAAACATAATACAGATGTATTATTTATCAGGTGGCCTAGGTGTGCATGTTGAAATGAATGGTTGCAAATTCAGCCTTCATTTGAAAATCCCCATTGTAAATCCATCCCCCCGACTTGTAGGAAAACTGGGCTTTTCAAGTCTGCTTTTCCTGACCTATTCAAAATTCTCAAGGCTCTACACTGTGAGTGATCTTTCTTAGCTTTGCAGTCCTATGGATTTGAAGAGAATGGTGTCCAGTGTATAAAATTACAAAACAATTTTCACCATCAAAATTTCTTGCTCCCATTGGGCCGTGTTCTGTTTGTCTTTTCCATCACAGCAATATGAGCCCAAATATGGGCTTGGAAGCCTTGAAGCAAAAGTATGATCTCATACTCAGATGGTTTCATTTGTCAGAGACTCAAGATTCAGGAGTTTCATGCCTTGGAAACTTGTCTAACCTCTATGTACAAGCCTGAGAAGAAATCTAGTTTCAGCTGGTACTGGTTGCCGTTGGTCTCAGACCCCGTGGGCCAGAGGAAACCATTCCTGCCAGATCCAAGGCAATCAATGGGTCAATAATTGGCACAGGAGAAAACAAAATTAAATGAGCAGGCATCATTTGGCTTTTTGCCACTTATGCTTTATAATTCACTATCCAGTTTAAGGGAAGCAGTGCAGTAAATATGACAACTCTTTTTTTAATACATTGCCTTCTTTGGGGAAATGTCGTTATAGACAAGAAATGCTGGAAACGGAGGAGTATTCTTTTTTGCAAGATGTTTTTCTTTAGGATGCTGAAGACACTTCTGTCCTTGTAGAGTCGATGTTGTTCCCTGTGTTATAGGGGGCGTGGCACTGGTACGTTGACAAAGAGCTGGCCCCATATTCTGGCTCCCTTCGGCTTGCGTCTCATACCATGTATCTGAGGTCTGGTTTTTATTCTTTGGGAAGAGCTTCCACTATGAGAGTAAAGAGCTTCTTCTCCTTCTATTCTAATTCAATTAAACAATCACTTCCTGATCTTTTAATAGGTGCCAAGAGGTGTTTTTTAAGTTCTAAAGGTGAAAAGATAAATAAGACACAGGTCTTGCCCTTGAAGAATTCAGTCTATAAACTGAGGTGTAAATAGAGTTATAACGTAGTGCTGTGTTTTGTTGCTTGACATTTCGGCTAATGGTTGAAAGTAGTGAGCCAGAAGATGAGTAAAATGGATTGTCCTGAACTGATTTACCTCTTAAAATCTAAAAATGACTCTTGGGTTTTTATTGTGAAAGAAATAAAAATTATTGTGTAATTATGCAGAGATAACATCCTCTTTCCCATTTGTGTATGGAGGATTAGATTCAGCTGTAACTGAATAAATAGTAGCTCCCACAAATCAAGTTTTTGTTTTATTTTGTTTTGTTTTCTGCCATGAAAAGTCAGAGACAGACAATTGCTGTGTTGGTTCAGTGGCTTGAAGATACCAGGGTCAAGGTCTCTTTGATCCTCTGTCTTTGGGCTGCCAGAAGGCTGCAGTAGCTCCTGTCATCACATACTGTTTCAGAAAGGGAAAAAGTGGAGCCCTGGTAAGTGGGAGAAAAGCAGCAGGTGGATCATGAAACCAAAAATGTTTCCATACACTCCTAGTGGAAGCAGTTAAGAGTTATATGGGCAAATCTAGCTGCAAGGGCGTCTGAGATTACAAGTATTTTTGTTTGTTTTTGTTGTTTAAACAGGAGAATCTGTTAATACACGGAAGGAACAGATGGATATGACATAGGCAAGTTCCTGACACACCACTTTGCCATAAGTACAAAGTAAAGATACCGAATGGAAGAGAGAATGATAAGCTATCTGAGGAGACAGAGTCTGCTGCTTTGTTTGTTTTTGGTTTTGTTTTTTTTTTTTAAGATTTTATTTATTTGACAGAGACACAGCGAGAGGGGGAACACAAGCAGGAGGAGTGGGAGAGGGAGAAGCAGGCTTCCCGCGGAGCAGTAAGCCCGATGTGGGACTAGATCCCAGGACCCTGAGACCATGACCTGAGCTGAAGGCAGATGCCCAACTACTGAGCCACCCAGGCGCCCCTAGAAGTGGGTTCTGGTGTAAAAACAATAATCTTGTTGGAAGGCAGAAATATATCATGAATGGTTTTGATGGTGCATGTAATTTCAAAGTTAGTTTCATATGAGTAAGATTCTGATCACCTGCCTAGTGTGATAGACTAAGAATCAAAATACTCATTGTCTTTAGAAATAGTCTTCTATGGTGACTTAAATTTCCACTCTCAGGAATTCTGTAAGAATTTCTTAAAGAATCCCTTACAGTGCTGTTGGTTATAAGTAATAAAATAGTAACCCATTGTTTAGAATAATTGATTTCACTGGTTAACACTGCCTTTCTCAGAAAACATGGTCTGAGGGAGTGGTATGCTGGATAGACACAGCTGAGGTCACAGGGATGATAGGATGCCGCAGTGGGAAGCCAGGAACTTCTTAAGACCAAAGAGTGTTTTGATTGATTGGAAACATTAGCTGGCAAAATAATTCTGAAAGCACCCGGTAGAAGGGCAAAGGGTTGTGGAATGTAAACATAGCCTGGTATAATTCTTTTCTTTTTTTCCACTAATGACTGGCTATATGGAACAAAATATCCAATGGTTAAAAAAAAAAAGTGAAGAGAACAGATAAACCTGGTCCAAATATCAGTTCAGTGCTCATTGCAGACCTATTGAAGGAAGATCCTCAAACCTGGAGAAACCCTATAAAAAATGTTGCTCTAGTTTATTGGACTTCTGCTTCTGACCAAGATGGAATAAATAGGGACTACATGTACACTCATTTCTGTGACAAATAACCAAAGAATAAGATAAGTGAAGCAGTGGGGCGCCTGGGTGGCTCAGTTGGTTAAGCGACTGCCTTCGGCTCAGGTCATGATCTTGGAGTCCCGGGATCGAGTCCCGCATCGGGCTCCCTGCTCTGCAGGGAGTCTGCTCCTCCCTCTGACCCTCCCCCCTCTCATGTGCTCTCTGTCTCTCATTCTCTCTGTCTCAAATAAATAAATAAAATCTTTAAAAAAAAAAAAAAAAAAGATAAGTGAAGCAGTGGCTTTTGAGTGATTTTAGATAGCAATAAAGACAATGAAGGACAGTGGTCTCTCAGACAGGAAAAAAAAAAATATCAGCCCCATAATTGCTTCAGCTTACTGCCTTGAGGGATTTCTTGGGCTATGGCATAGAGAAGAGGACTCCAGGCAGATCCCAGAATATTCTCTGAGTTGAGGATATGGAGCAGAGTCCGAGAGACCAAGGAAGTTATAGTTTATAGGACAAGGAACTGAAAAGAAGAGATATGCACAGAAAGGGAACTCCAGGAATGTTGAGAGGCTCCACATCAAGTACTCAGCAGAGTACTGATCGGTGAGTGTATACATGTGAAGGAAGTATAGGGGCCACCCAAGAGGATTAGATTGAACAGTACCCAGTGCCCACACAGGACCAGGAATAGTGCCTGTTCCCAACTGCCAAACTGCAACCTCATAATTCACATGATATTGTGCAAAGTACTCAGAAAGGTGTGGCCTCAGTAGTCAGAATAATTAGCCTGAAACTAAATTGAGCTCTGGTGCTGCTTAATAAATCTTAAAAGCAAGACCTGAAGAGATCATACTGTTTTCAACTTAATTGCCTCCGAGGAGAAAGATAAAAAATGTATTTATAGGAAAATGAAGATACACAAATACAACACACAACAAGGTAAGATTCACAGGGTCTGTTATCCAATAAAAAAATTACCAGACATGCAAAGGAGAAGGAGAATATAACCCATAATGAGGAGGAAAATTAATTGAAACTAATCCAGAATTGACACAGATGTTAGAATTAGCAGACAAGGGCTTTAAGACAGTCATTATAATTCTGTTACATGCATTCAAAAATTAAGTTGAAACATGGAAGAAATAAAAGTCTGCTCAAAACCAGAGATAAAGGGAAAATGTAAAAGCAGCCAAAAGAAAAAAGACTTATACAGAAGAATAAAGATAAAATTAACAGCAGATATCTTGTTGAAAACAATGAAGCATCATCTTTAAAGTACTGAAGGACAAAACTTTGTCAACCTAGAATTCTATACCCAATGAAAATATACTTTAAAAACATTTTCAGACATACAAAATCTGAAAGAATTCATATCCAGCAGACCTATACTATTAGAAATATTAAAGGAAGTTTTCAGGCAGAAGGAAAATGATACCAGGTGGAAATACAGAAGTACGGAAAGACATTTAGGGCACCAGAAGTTGTGATCATATGGTAAAAATGAAAGCTTTTTTATTATTATTTAAATCACCATAAAAGATAATTGACTATTTGAACAAAATAATAAAGTGTGAGGTTTGTAACATAAAAGTAGACTGTGGAAGAACAAATCATGGAAGTTGGGAGAGGAGAAACGGAAATATACTATTTAAGGTTTTGATCTATGGATGAAATGGTATAAAATCACTAAAAGGCAGACTGATAAGTCAGGTGTACTATAAAGCCTTTAGCAAACATTAAAATAACAAAACTAAGAAGTATAGCTCAATAATAAAAAAAAAATAGATGAAATGACATCATGAAAATATCCAATAAACCCAAAGAAGGCAGTAAAAGTGGAGAAAGAAAACAAAACCTAGAGGAAAACAAATAGGAAACAAGATAATAGATTTAAACTTATTTCAGTAAGCACAATTACTGTGAATGTTATAAACACTCCAATTCAAAGGCAGAGATTTTCAGATTGAATAAAAAAAAATCACGTATATGCTGCCTACAGGAAACACACTTTAGCTCTAAAGACACAAATAGATTGATAGGATAGGGTGCACTGGGTGAGAAGTAACAACTGTCTTCTTACTTTTTTGGTATCTAACATACAAATATTTACATCACTCTTCTTGAGGATGTTTGACACCTCCATTTCCTTTGTTTTGTAAAATAGTGAGGTTTCTCTATATTTAAGAGTCTCTTACTCTTTGCCGCCCTCTCGGTTTTTATTTTACTTTATTTCTCCTTCCCTTCCCCTATGTTCATCTGTTTTATTTCTTAAGTTCCACATATGAGTGAAATCGTATGATATTTGTCTTTCACTGACTTATTTTGCTCTTAATTATAGAAAACAAACTGAGGGTTGCTGGAGGGGAGTTGGGTGAAGGGATGGGCTAAATGGGTGATGGGGATTAAGGAGGGCACTTGTTGTGATGAGCACTGGGTGTTATATGTAAGTGATGAATCATTAAATTCTACTCCCGAAACTAATATTACACTGTGTGTTAGCTAACTTGAATTAAAAAAAAATAGAGTGAAGTTTCCAGTGAGGCATCTTGTGGCATTATTACTTATTTGAGAGGGTAAAACTCCTTTTCTTTGTTCAACAAATGAATTCTGAGGATGCAGGATCAAGAAAGTGATAAAGAATGAGTAGCTGCACTGTGTCACAGACAGCCCAAGATTTCCTCACTCATGTATCAGATCACCTCCATGCATCCCTGTTGATTATACTTTCCTATTAATCAGTCAAAGTAGCCACTTTCTTCCACTTCCTTTCTCTTTCTTCCATCATCAGATGGACTGTTGAAACAGTTTAGCCAGTTAATGATTTGCTTGACTGTCATTTGGATTCATCCAGTGAATTAAATACAGCGGGTTCAGTTCAATGATGATTGCACTGTAATATCTCTAATGGTTGATTCATTTTGGTGCAAAGAAAGGGAAACATTCAATTGAAAAATCTGACCTATCTATTTTTGCTGTTTGCTTCTATTTTTCATGAGCTTGCTGTGAATTTGGGGACGTAGAAGTAACCAGTCTTTGCTAAACACAATAGCAGTTGCTAAAACTGAGCGATATACAAGGCAGTGTGGTAGGGAGTAAAAAAATGAAAGTCTCTCTTTTATTACTTTTAGATGGAATGCCCTTGTTTGTCACGGTCTCTGGTGCAGCTGTGTCTCTTCTCTTTGAAATCTGGCATCTTCAATAGAAAGATTTTTACACCAAGTTGGAGCTGGTATTTTATCAAGATATCCATTCATCCTGAGTGCCTGCCTTAAGTTCTCATGGTATCGTAACAACACACTCAGAGAGGATTGCGTAATTGTAGGCTCCTTCTAAGTAGTTGAATGCACATCTACAGCTCATATCATAGCCAATTTCAAAACACATTCTTCTCAGAAAAAATTTCTCTGGGCAAGGATCACCTCTCTCTGTCTCTCCCTCTCTCTGCAGAGAGGAGCACACTGCTGATGCCAAGTCCATGAAAACAACTCTTTACAGTGGCCTCCCATCAATAAGGAGCTTTATTTGCTGTGTGTCACACCCTCTGTTCATTGTATTCACACAGCCAAGTTGGCACAGAAGAGGAAGTACAAAGGCCAGCCTCAACCCTGAAGGGCCCTGCTGGGGCCGAACAAGGAGAAGAGCCTGTGCTGGGCGTGGAAGCTCTGGGGTCTGGCTCCAAAGCTGCTGTCAGCCCCCTGCGTGGCCATGCCCTCTCTGCCTCAGTGTCCTCTGCTTTCAAGTGAGGCAATTGGATCACATGATCTCCAAGGTCTGACCAGATTCAGAAATCAGCTATTACATGATCCGAGGAGGAAGACAGGGGTATGCCTTCAGTGGGTGGACCTCCTGGCCTTTCAGTAGAGGAGACTCGGGACCTTCCTGAGCCCTAGCTGTGGGGAGAGAGGAATGAGCATCTTCCAAGATGGTTAGCTACTGTATGTGCGTCAGCTTCCTGGTAGAGAATGTTGCTTATTGACCCCGTTACCATAGCAACTGGAGTGTCATTTGGCACCGACGTTTAGGGAAGCTGTCAAGGTCTGTAATTTAAGAGAAACAAATTTTCCTTCCTCGCTATGTCGGCTTAATTCTCTCGGTCATCCACTTTAGCAATCAAATACACTTCCCTGAAGAGCATTCATTAAATCTAGACAGAAATCTCACTAAACCATCACCATGGGTGGTGGCTTGGAGGTAAAAGGAAATCTGGTATAAGAATTAGAACTGTAACCTTAGAGTCCTAAGTCTGCAGATAAAGTAACTCCACCGTGTTGGGAGTTCTTTCTCGCTTTGGGGCTTTGCTTCCTGATCTGCCAGATGGTAAAGATGAGCAGTGTATTCTCTAAGGTGTCTTTTAGCTCAAATATTCTAGCCAGAGGTTTGAAAACTGGTGGCACAAAGACCATATTCAGCCAGCAGATGTGATGTGTTTGCCTTGTGTTGGGTGAGCCACATAGTGTTCTAATTTGAATTGACGGACACCATTTAAAAATTTGGAGTTTTCACATAATAATCCTGATTTCTGGCTTCTCTTGGAAAAAGCCAATTCGATAAAACTAGGCTGGAATCCTCCATGGAAGTTTTCAGCTGGATCTGAGTAGCTGCTGCCCCCTTTAGACAAGGCCTGGGTCCTCCAGGGTCCACCACCCTACCTTTCCAGAGCCGACCACTGACTCACATCAAGTGTCCGCTCCTCTGAGTATCCTACTCCTGACCAGCTTTTCACATGTACATCCTAACCCATTTGGCATTTGAGTTTTCACCTGCTGTTCGGCACTTTTAGGACAGAGATGGCATGGCCCAAACTCTCTTTAGATCATTGATGGCATCATTTGGCGATGACCTTGGTGGAAGACAGAAACTGGTTCAATCAGAGACTGCCCTGGACAAGAAAACTGACAAAAGCTTTGGCTGCCTTATTTCTCCTACTAATAAGTTGAGCTCCAATCAATGGAACTCACAGCCCCAGGCAACCTATCTAGGGGTGATGGTCAGATCTGTCACAGACAGGGAATTGGTCACATGATTCCTCTGTGACTCATAGCAAGTTGGTAATTTTCTATAACTTGATTTTTCAAATGTGAAATAAGCTGGTTTCACACAGAGGCAAGTTTTCTTCTGAAGCTAAAATTCCCTGAAGCAATGAGAATCCCTATACATAGGCTCATCTGTCTGCCTTGGGTGTGTGTGTGTGTGTGTGTGTGTGTGTGTGTGTGTGTGTGTCTGCTTACTTTACAGGTTCTGTGATGAGTACAGTATCTACACCCAGAGTCCTAACTAGTGATTTAGGAACTGTAGGAACTGTGCAGGGACCAAAGTCAGGATGACCCTCATCAGTAGCTGATGTTCCCTAAGAACTGAGGCAATCACAGCTTCAACAGCAGGATTGATGGTTTAGAGGGGGCCAGTGAGAGCTCACAGGAAGAATAAGAACTTATCAGAGAATGCCTGATGCTGAAATCCAAGGCCAGAGCTAGACGTACAAAAAGGATCAGCAGTAGCACCTAACAAATGCTGCCAAATACCTTCCTTTCTCTCTCCCAGGTATTAATTTTATTGGGAAATTTTAACCCTGTGTAGCCTTAAAGGAGACAAGGATTCTAATAATCGACATGGGAAACTGGATTCCAGCTCAGCCCTCCAAATGTGACTACAGTTGAAGCTGTGCAGGCTCTCTGGGTCTCAGAGCCCTAACTGTTAAATGTGCAGGCTGAGCTCAGCACACTGGGAGATTGGGATTCAGACAGCCTGGGCAGAAATCCCAGCTCTGCCGTGTTCTACGTATGACCTCGGATAAGTTACCAACTTGTCCTGGGTCTCTGTTTCTTCAGCTGTAAAATGGGGTTAAAATAGTACCCTCCTTATTATCTGTGTGAGAATGGGATCATCTATGTAAAGTGTTTAGCACGGTACCTGCCTTGTAGCAACTAACTGAACATTTCTCAGCCAATGTTCTTCTTTTTCACTATTGACTATTTTGGAATCTTTGTCAGTAGTAACAATATCATCCTTTATTAAGTTGCTTGATTGGGTTAAGCACTTTTTTTTTTAAGATTTATTTATTTATTTATTTGAGATGGGGAGGGGCAAAGGAGAGGGAGAGAGAGAATCTCAAGCAGACTCTCAAGCAGATTTTATTTATTTTATTTATTTAAGAGACAGAGAGAGCACACAAGCCCAGGGGGCGGGGGAGGGCAGAAGGAGAGGGAGAAGCAGACTTCCCGCTGAGCAGGGAGCCCGATGCGGGACTCGATCCCAGGACCCTGGGACCATGACCTGAGCCGAAGGCAGATGCTTAACCAACTGAGCCACCCAGGCACCTCAGATGTGTGCTCTTCGTAGTGACCCTACGCAGCTTCCTGCAAATGTGAGGTCACCCCCAGTGAGAAAACCTTGGGGGTCCTGCCCTCCTGTCATGTGGCTGAGGGAGTGAAGGTTTCAGTTCAGGGAAATTCCTTTACCGACATTGGGGATGGCTACTGAGTTTTGTGTGCGTTTTTAAAAGGTTAGTTTGGTTTTGATACTTGCTTTTTTTTCCCTACTCATATAATCATTCTTAAATTGATAGCCTCTCCCAAAATTTGACGATGAAATATTCCTCTTAACTTTAAAACCTAGTCAAACTGACGGGAACAGCCCGGCTGTCGAGAAGCAAACTGGCACCACTGCAATTCAGAAGTGCTCTGAAAAGGACTTTTCTGATTTGAATATATATGTTAATAAATATATTAGTCGGTATATTAGCATTTGCATTCGTATTGGATACATATATTTGCAGAAACCAGAAGCCAGAAAAGCCAGAAAATTTAACCCCTCCCCCACCAAAGGTTCAGTTCACATTTGAGACAGAAATCCCCATGGAACAAAGTAGGTCACATTTGTCAGCACTGACTCCACAGTGCTGTCAGCCGCCCCCTCCCCCGCCCTGCCCCAACCCCAACCTGTTTTTGCTTTCCTCTCCTCTGCAGTCAGCTCAGACTTTGGCAAGCAGTCAAGAAGTGAACAAGAAAGACGCAAGTTCTCAGTATCTGACCCCTTACTGGCTGTTCAGCTGGGAGAGCTGGGAAACCAGTTTAAAAAAAAAAAAAAAAAGTTGTCTTTCTTTTCCTCGCTCCCCTCTAACGAACTGCCTCTTTCTCCTCCCCACCACGACAGAAGGAAAACAATCGAAAGCATTAGTATTCCCATGAAAAGGGGCAGTCACACAGGGTGCAGGCCCGCGCTAGGATGCTGCCAGGGGCCCAGAAGGGACCAACTCCAATTGCTCCACAGTCCCCGGGGCGGCGTGGTCAGATGGAGGGGACAGAGCCGTGATTCACAGCAGGACGCGCTGCTCGCAGACCGGTCCTTCTCCCCGCGCTCCTTGGGTTCTCCTCTCCAACGGGATGATACCTGGTGTGCAAGCCTCCTTTTAGAAATGCATAGCTTCCACGATGTGTCTCCTTCCCTGTCGGCCTTAAAAGGCCGACAGGGACCTCTTACCTAACCTGAAGTGTCTCCTTGTATTGCTTTCAGGAATTGGGGTGCTCACCCAGGACACACTATGGTGCTTCAGCCAAGTGAAAGGCACCATCGAGATTGGAGCCACAGAAGGTAGGAGAAGCTTCCTCTCCTCTTTTCCTTGCCTCCTTGGGGGTTTGTGCTGGTTCCAGATTCGAGAACATTCATCTTTGCGTCCATGAATGTAAGGTCCCACACATCCCAGAATAGCCTTCTGAGCTAGAAATAGATTTAATGATTTCTTTCGATCCTTTTATTCTTTTGAAGCTTATTTTGTTCCCACCAATGAGGCAGCACTGAAATGAACTTTCAGTGAAACAGGTTTGCATAGAGAGAAAGGCGACACTTGGGCAAGTCGTATTTCGGGACTGTCGGTCTGCTCTGGAGGATTTTGAGGCCAAACGTGGCCGCACGGTCAGATGTTAATCTCTTCCTTCCGTTCTCTGTTGAAGATCACTTGCTTCTCTGTACAGGAAGCACACAGGGAGAGTGAAGAATTCAAGTCTAGTCTTATAAACTGGGTCTGCACTGAGCCCCAGGATTAGCATATAACTGCCTTTCTGGCTCTCAGGAGATTTTCCTATTCCAGGCCCTTTACTTGGGATAATGCATCCATTTCCCGCCTCCTGAAGAACTTGTTTCTCATTCTCTTAGCTTTCTTCCCTCGTAAGCCTGAGCTTGGAGACTTCCACGACTCTCCCGAAGGATGTCTGCATTTGAAAATAGCTGAATGATAGGCAACTGGAAGGAACTAGAATGGCCCTGCTGGGTGTCCTTAAAGGTTCGCTGTTCTAGTGGAATGCAGTGAGGGTACCTGAAACAGACTGTGTGGTGTTGGCAGTAGGTACAGTTAACCAGATGCGCTATAAGACAGGTCTAAAGCGAAGAGAAATGAATGAGGGAGTGAATAGTTGACAAGGTTGAAATTTAATATGGAAACTAACATGCCTAAGTGCATGTGGAATTTTGGGTCCTTCTACAGCATTTTAGTTCTGAGTAAAAATAATTTGAGTAAAAATTATTTGGAGTTATTTGGAGGAGGTGTTTTATCTGCAATTTTGCTGTAGTTTATTTTTAGAAACCCACTATAATGGTGGATACCTCCAAACCAAATGATTTATGTTAAAAGGGTGAGAGAAGGCACAGTAAAAGTAGTTAATAACTAAATCTATAAAATTACACTACTGTATAGCATCTTCTATTTTTTTTTTAAAGATTTTATTTATTTATTTGACAGAGAGAGACACAGCAAGAGAGGGAACACAAGCAGGGGGAGTGGGAGAGGGAGAAGCAGGCTCCCCACAGAGCAGGGAGCCCGATGTGGGACTCGATCCCAGGACCCTGGGATCATGAACTGAGCCGAAGGCAGTCGCTCAACCGACTGAGCCACCCAGGCGCCCCTAGCATCTTCTATTTTTTAGGCACACCATAAACTGGAGCTTTACAAACACTTCTCATAAAGCTCTTGGGAAGCAGACAAAACAGGCTCTGTTAGGCCCATTTTATGCTCATCGAATCCAAAATATTTCTGAGCATTTCTTTGTGGCAGCATTGTCCTAGGCCTTGGAGATGAACAAGGCAAAGGGAAAAAATGACTTACTCCCTCACTTCACGAATTTTAAGAAATCTGAAGCTCAAGTTAACCACTTGCTTCACATCTTGGCCATAATTCAAAATCTCTTGTGCTTTTTAAACCATAGAGACTTCCAGGTCCCCTAAGAGCTACTGAGTTAGAGGTTCAAGGACCAGGGTGGGACAGTGTGTTTTAATGAGCTCACCCAGATGATTCTGATGCAGTAGGCTGGCTTTGGGGACCACCAGCCTGGCTGACCTGTTCCAGGCTATCCATTATCATTAGTCTCAGACTCTGGACCTGAATCTTGTGTTTGTGACTGGCTCCCCACCAGGTACAATGATCTGGGTGGCTACTCAGGCTATAGCTCTTATCAATGGAGTATTCTGTGTGGTGAGGACTCTGCTAAGTGCTTGAGAGAAGTTAGTAAGATAATGTAGGTACAGCATTTACCATAGTCCCTGGCAGTTTGAAAGTACTCTCTATTTGTAAACTGGGATAAAAATCATTATAATTAGACCTTCATTCTAATTCAATCCTCATGAAAACCTTATGAGAGGTAGGTATTTTTAGTCCCACTTTACCTATGAGGATACCGAAGCTAAACAAACACACACGCACAAGACTAAGTTCTTTGTCAAAGTCTCCAGAGCTAATAAATGGCTCAGCTAGGTTTCAACCCAGTCTGTAGGACTGGAAACCTCAGCTCTTTAAACATTGTTCTGAAGACGGGTTCTTACTTAGTAGTTTGGAGTAAGGCCCAGGAATCTGCATTTTTCATGCCTGCTCTTAGATGATCATCATGGGCACAGGGGAACCAAGGATGTGCTCATATGGTTGCTGCCCATAATGAGTAAGGGGCATACTTAAATTAACGGTTCATTGAGTCAGAATGATACTCACTACCAACTTTTGTCAGAAAAATCACGTCAAATGGTGACTAAAGCGGTAAGTATTTTTTAAGAGGAGAATCAGATTGGATACTGACACGCTGCCCCTGGTGCTAGGTTCCCTGGCCAGCATATCTTTGATGTCATTCAACCTACACTAAGAGTGCTTCAGAGACAGTTGAGTGTTTGTTGAGTGAATTTAATGAATGACTTTCACTTGATAAAAATCAAGGTTGTTCACAATCAGGTTCTTTATTTTTTAATTGGCCTGCTCTACCCAAGTTAGTTTTCTACACTGATCAAAGTCATTAAAAATTATTCGGCTTTCACGGGCACCTGGGTGGCTCAGTCGGTTAAGATGGTTAAGCATCCAACTCTTGGTTTCAGCTCAGGTAATGATCTCAAGGTCATGATCTCAGGATCGTGAGATCAAGCCCTGTGTCGGGCTCCTTGCTCAGAGTGGAGTCTGCTTAACTCTCTCTCCCTCTGCCTCTCCCCACGCCTCTCTCTCTCTAAAATAAATAAATAAATCTTTAAAAAGATTATTCAACTTTCAACTTTCCCTTCCACTTTATGTATTCCTATTAATGACTTTTCCATTCCATTTCTACCACTTTATTTTATTTTTTAAATTTTTAAAATTTTTCATTTTTTAAATTTAAATTCAATTAATTAACATATAATGTATTATTGGTTTCAGAGGTAGAGGTCATTGATTCATCAGTCTTATATAACACACAGTGCTCATTACATCACATGTCCTCCTTAATGTCCATCACCCAGTCACCCCATTCCCCCACCCCCTCACCTCCAGCAACCTTCAGTTTGTTTCCTATGATTAAGAGTCTCTTATGGTTTGTCTCCCTCTCTGATTTCATCTTGTTTTATTTTTTCCTCTCTTCCTCTATAATCCTCTGTTTTGTTTCTTAAATTCCACATATGAGTGAGATTGTATGATCATTTTCTTTCTCTGATTGACTTATTTTGCTTAGCACAATACCCTCTAGTTCCATCCATGTCATTGCAAATGGTATGGTTTCATTTTTTATGGCTGAGTAATATTCCATTGTCATTGCTAATGGTAAGGTTTAATTTTTTATGGCTGAGTAATATTCCATTGTACATTCCATAAGATATATACCATATCTTCTTTAACCATTCATCTGTTGATGGACATCTGGGCTCTTTCCATAGTTTGGATATCGTGGACATTGCTGCTATAAACACTGGGATGCACGTACCCCTTCGGATCACTATTTGTAGCTTGGGGGTAAATACCCAGTTGCGCAATTGCTGAGTTGAAGGGTAGCTCTATTTTCAACTTTTTGAGGAACCTCCATACTGTTTTCCAGAGTGGCTGCACCAGCTTGCATTCCCACCAACAGTGTAGGAGCGTTTCCCTTTTTCTGCATCCTCGTCAACATCTGTCGTTTCTTGACTTGCTAATTTTAGCCATTCTGACCAGTGTGAAGTGGTATCTCATCGTGGTTCTGATTTGTATTTCTCTGATGCCAAGTGATGTTGAGCACTTTTTCATGTATCTGTTAGCCATATATATATGTCTTCTTTGGAGAAAAGTCTGTTCATGTCTTCTGCCCATTTCTTGGCTGGATTATTTGTTCTTTCGGTGTTGAGTTTGGTAAGTCCTTCTAGCTGGTAACCTTGGCAAAGTCACTTAATGTCTCTGTGCTTAAGTTTCTTTGTATGTGAAATGGAGTTAATACAGACTCCATTAGGATGGCAGTGAATGCTAGGTGAATAAAGTTATGTGTGCATATATACATGTATATATGTTATGTGTATTTTTATATATAATTCTATATGTATATAATATAAGTATACATATGATACATACGGTGTCTAGGTGGTTATAAGATGCTCAGATTGCATTACCCGTTAATACCGTATTATAAAAGTAGGGCTGAGGTGAAGTGACAGAAATAAAGATACATATTTTAATGCAATATTTTGGAAAACCAAAATTAATACAAAGAATTCATAATGAATAAAATATCAAAATATTACATAAAGACAGGATCAGTATTACTGATTTATTTTTCCTTTACTTCAGGTTCTAATATGGCTCAGCATGGCACTGTTATTGCTAATTTAATTAAATGTACATCTTAGGTATATGCTAATAGGCTAGAATTTTTCATATTCCAAATTATTCAGTAGGATAGTGGATAAATAATACTATGAGCCCAACACTAAACATTGAGTGAGTTTTTATTAGATCCATAGCACTGCCCTAGAAAATGAAAGAGTAATAAAGATAAATAAAATATAGTCCGAATTCTCAAGGAATGCACCATTTACAGGGGGAGACAGGAATTGGTACATAAGAATAAGGCATTACATTAGTAAAAATAATACAAGGCAAAGTGAGCTAAAGAAGAAGTGCTTTGACTCAAGGCTAAGGTGCTTTGAGTACAAAAGAGGTAGAAATCTCATATATTTGGGATACAAAGATAGACTTAATGGGAAGAAGTCATTCAAGATAGAACCTAAACAATTTTTAAAAATACAACATTTGTTCTTTTCCTTTTCTGGAAATGTAAATGTACTAAGTGTATGTTCTCAGTCTAGAGAATTTTAAGTAAAACTAAAAAAAAGTCAGAAAACAAATTTCATTCATAATCTCACAATCCACAGATTAATATTGCTAAAGTTTGTGGTGTATTTTTTCTAGCCTCTGGACTATGTATATTCATCAGTTAATTCAGTCAACAAACAAGTGCCATGTGCCAGAAACTGTAGAAGGGACTGGTTAGTTTGTAATGAACAAAATCAATATTTTTTTTTACCAAAAGGGTCATAATGGAAATACTATTTTATTAATAGATATTTTCACTTAACAATATATGATGACCATCTTTCATATTATGAACAGTAGATATGCCCTAATTTATTTTCCTCAGCTTTCAAGGTTTGTAATAACACTGCTATGAACATGCCTAATAGCTACCCTACACTTATGCAGGAAAACCTATGTGGTAGCCTGATTAAGAGCCTATGTTTTACAATAAAATACCTGGTTAAAAATTTGGCCTTGCTTCTTCTTCTTCTTTTTTTTAAAGATTTTATTTATTTATTTGAGAGAAAGAGGGCATGCACAGGGGCAGAGGTAAAGGGAGAGAGAGAGAGAGGGAGAAGCAGACTCCCCGATGAGCAGGGAGCCCGATGCGGGACTCGATCCCAGGACCCCGGGATCATGACCTGAGCTGAAGGCAGATGCTTAACCAACTGAACCACCCAGGTGCCCCTGGCCTTGCTTCTTATTGTCAAAGAGCAAGTTACCTCAAATTTTTCATTATTCCATTTCCTAATATGGAAAATTGGGATAATAAAATCTACCTGAAGAACAATTAGACTATAATTAGATATTTTAAACAACACAGCACATAGAAAATGTTCAGTAATTATGATTAGTTACTGTGATTTTTATCATTGGGATATACCTCCATTTTCTATGTGCTGTGTTATTTAAAATATCTATTTATATGATGTACAAGTAAAAAAAAAAAGGTTTTATATTGAGAGACTTGGCCAATAAAAAAAGTATAAAACTAGAAGATCATCTGAAGTTTTGATGAACACTAGGAAAGATGTAAACAGGGTGGTCTGAGAGAGTTTCTGGAGGAAACACCTCAGCACAGGGCGCCGGGGAAAGCCCCTTTGAGGAGGTGGCACCTGAGCTGCGGTCTGAAGGTGGGGAACGTGCCAGAGTTCAAAGAACCATGCCTTGGTCATTGTAGGGAGTAATAAAACAAGTACTCATATAGGCCCAGTGCTATCTAAAAGATGATGTTTTTGAAACAAAGAGGAGCGCTCAATATGACGGGAGCTGGGTGGGAGAAAACTGTGGTCTTGGGCTACCTACCAGAGAGGCAGGACAGGGCTAGATCAGACAGGACCTTTTAGGTCACCTCACAGAGTCTGGATTTTATTTTGAGAATAATGGGATTCCTTGCCCTTGAAGGAGTTTAAGGACTAAATTGATACCATTTTAATAAATTCTTGGAATTCTATTGAGAGACAGCGTGACTTTATTAGAGTAGAGAAGGTACGGACGATGAGAAGAGATTCCAGACATATTCTGGAGGTCATGGACTGGATTTCTGGGGAGGGATATTGTAAGGAATTAAGACGGCTCCCAAGTTTTGGTCTTGAGGGACTGACTGGGTGGAGTGTGGGTACGAGTTGTGGAGCCTGGGAAACCTGGAAAGGAAACATGTTTGGGGTATGGACTAGCGCCCCCCCCGCCCCCCGCCGAGGTTCAATAGCTGGGTCTATGAAATAAACTGACAATAGGCAGATTAACAGGAGAAAGGGTACACAAAATTATTAATTGTTAATATTATGTACATGGAGACATCACAGGAAAAACATTATGAATATGCAGAAAGGCATTGAGATGTGAGCGTTTATATGTCATCTGAATAGGGGAAGGAAGGAGAGAGGTATGCCTCTTAGAGGAAAGTAAATGAATTTTGGGAAAGAGGAATGGGCCCTTAGAATAGCAGATGGCAGGTGTGATAGTTTGTGACCCAGTTTGTCTGGGAGTGGTGTCTCCTCTAGTCTCTCCTGGGATAAGAGTCCATCTTCCCTGGTTGATGAAACTCCCAGAGAGGATTTGTGACAGTTGAGTTCCTTTTGGAGACTCTATCTTTAGGCAAATAGTGGGAATTCTGTGAAAGCCGCTCCCTACATATACTATTTTTTAAGTGCCTTTAGCTCAAAATAGTCAATATACCAAAGCAGCATATTTTAGAGCAGCATGTCCTGAACTGCCTGAGGGAGAAAAATTATGAGCTTCATTTTGCACATACTCAGCGTAAAGTGTTTATAAGACACTCAGGTGCAGATGCCAAGAAGAAAGTTGTATCCATGAGTGCGGCTCTTCAGAGCGAGAATGCGAGTTGGAGGCAGAGACTGAAATGAGGGAGGTGTCAGAACATCAGTGGTATTTGGAACCACTGTACTGGATGGCCTCACGTACGTCACACACTCGGCAAACAATTGCCAGTGGCCTCCAGCTTCCCCTGTTTTGCTGCGGCTAGGATGACTTCTAAGCCTTGTCCACTCAGATGAGTCCTTGGAAGACGCTTACACACTGAAAGGTTTGCCATGTGTAATTCTTGTACTTGATTTGTGCCACTCACGCACTTCACGTGTGATTTCATCCCATGACATCCTCCGCTGTGTCGTCACAGGAGAACTTTCCATGGTGGAAATCACCCACTCTGGACGTGAGACCACGTCTCATGCAAGATTCTGTGCGTGGGAAGAGATCAGAACTACCTGATAGGATTTCTGTGGCCATCTTCTTTCTGATGCTACAATTCCTCATCCCGTGGTTCTTCAGTATCTGTCGGTACAGGTCATTCCATCTTATTCATGGGAGATAACTATGGTATTTATTCTGATTTGCTCCACGGGCATAACCTTCTTCTCTTCCCCTCGCTCTGACAAGATGGCTCACGTAGAGAAATGGATGACGCATTCTATCGATTCTGTTTTCTAATGAGAGAAAAATATCAATCTGGCTGCCCCCATAAGGTGCGTTCCATACACCCTCAACTAAAAGCTGATGCTTGTGAGTGGCTTCCTTGCAAAGGGAAGTCCTCTACCTAACACATTTGCAGGGAGAGTCTGATCTTTGCCCTGAGAAATGCAGGGATTTGGGGAATGGTTTTTCGGTTTCCCTTTGGGGATTACGACTTTTTGCTGTTGCCAATCAATCAATCAATCTGATTGGGTTGTCTCAAAGCAGTGTAAAGACTATGACCTTCTCATTTTATAGAGAGAAGTCAGTGACTGACAAATAACCTTTCTTAGCTGTCTGTGCAACCTACAAGGCATAGGGTGATTATGTTACACCATAGATCTTCGCTTAAGAGATAGAAGATGTAGGGGCACCTGGGTGGCTCAGATGGTTAAGCGTCTGCCTTTGGCTCAGGTCATGATCCCAGGGTCCTGGGATCGAGCCCCACATCAGGGTCCCTGCTCAGTGGGGAGCCTGCTTCTCCCTCTCCTTCTCCTGCTCCCCCTGCTATGCTCTCTCACTCTTTCTGTCAAATAAATAAAATCTTTTAAAAAAAAAATTCCTTTAAAAAAGAGATAGAAGATGGAGTCTTGCTTGCTTGCTTGCTTCTCCTGCTCCCGGAGACAGCATGTAGTGGTGGCTGTGGTAAGAACTCTAGTTTCAGGAGGAAGAGCTGTTGGTTTGGGTGGAAGCTTTCTGGATCAACAAGGCCAAGCCACCAACATAAGATTATTCATCAGGCACTAATCTGAAACTGAGTTCAGCTCCCTAGTTAGTGACCTTAGGTGACTGAATGATCTTCAAACATTATTGTGCATGCAAATAATCTGGGAGGGTGTTAAAAGGCATATTCCAAGTCCTACCCCTAGAGATTCTGATTCCGAGCAGCTGGGATGGAGTCAAAGAGCTTGCAAATCGCACAGACATGCCTGATAATTCTAACATGGGTTGATCCAAAAGACACACTGAGAAATTCTATTCCTTCTTTCCTTACATGAGAGGAGAGAGAGGGAGACATCTGAGCATATTTGGAGTGCTTTTAAAGGAAACCAGAATGCCAATAAATACAAGGTTACTGTGCAGCCCAGCTCTGCCCCAGGCACTGAAGGGAATGAAAACCTCTCCTCTATGTGTCAAAAGGAAGCTTGGATCTCCTCTATGCATCTGTAGTCCACAAAGGGATTTCCTAAGTAACTTTACTTTGTGCAGGGCTCCAATCCACTAGAAGCAAAATTGGTCAGATTATGAACAAGTTACCACAAGATGAAAGCATTTTTCTCAGCTGTGAGGGAGGCTGTCTTGATGCAGAGAGCTGCAGGCTGGTGGTACTCTGAAGGCAGCTGGGGGAGAAGTGGACTCCTAGGAAGCTTGCAAGGCTCTGTGGGGGAGGGGAAGCAAGTTCTCCGCACAGGACCCAGGTCAAACATCCTGTCCTCTTTGTAAGCATTAGGTAATTAAACATGTTCCGGGCCAAGAAAGAGAAAAAGCTTTGTGGCTGATCATTTCACCCATGCCCAAATGCCAGTCACACGAAATGTGTTTAAAAAGCAAACATTTATGGAGCACTTACTATGTGTCAGGCCCTGGGCTGAGTTCAGGTAGGGCTCATCTATTCCTTTGGATAAATTACTCATCTTTTCTGGGCTATGATGTTGAGAAGCTTTGTTAATAAGTCTTCGAAAATACTATACAATGCCTGGCCATGACAGAGTAATAAAAAAGATAATTCTATTTAATCAGACTTCACTAAGCCAGATTTTATAGTAATAACTTTCAGTATATTATCCCCTTTCAGCTTTGTCACATCAATAAGATACCAGGCAACCTACCCTCATTTTACAGTAGAGGTAATTGAGGCTCGGGAAGTTTAACCACTTTTCCCGGTAACACACCTGTCTGACCTCAGTTAGTGTTCAAGAGCTCCTAGGAAAGTTGCCTGGCACCGAATAGAGGCTCAGTGAATATTTATTGAATGAATATGGACTTCAGTAAGTAATAAATGTCACCAAATGAAAAAAAAATCAGTATTACCATTAACACAACAATAATGAATGCTTTCAGGAGAATAAAATAGCTCATTCAAAATAATCCATTACAAATATACACAGCATTTTCCTGCTTTTAACATGTATGGGTCATTTATTTCTTATAACCCCCAGGGGAGATAACTAGAGTAGGTCTTATAATCCCACATTACAGAGATAAAAGAGATAGTATAGATATTACAGATAGTAGATAGGTTATTCCTCAGAGAGATGAGGAGGTTAAGGCAGATAGAGATAAATTTTAAATTGCCCAAGGTCTCATAGGGACCAGAAAGCAAACTTTTGAATCATACACAGGCGATTTTTCTACTTCTCATCTTCCACTACACAATATGGGTTGATGGCTTTGGGTGGGGGGAACTCTGTTCTAGAAGTACTGACTCTGAATTTGAAACATGGTTGACTGTCTTTAAAATGCAGGGCACTAGTTACAAGGCACTGCAAGGGAAACCCATCACTCAAGATGCTTTCAGCTGCAACAGAAAATTCATCTCAAAATACCTAGAATAGTAAAAGAATTATTTCCCTCCCCCCTTAGTTCTGCAAATATCCACAAATAGATATTTGCCTACTGTGTGCTAGGCATTCAAGGCCCTGGAGATTCAGTAGCAGAGGAGACAGACAATAGATTAATAAGTAGACTATAAAATATAAGGATATAAGTACAATAGAGGAAAATAAATCAGTAGGAGTGCAGGAATGTGGGTATTCTCTTTTAAATAGGAGGGTCAAGCCTTGGTGCAAAAAATAACATTTGACCGGTGGTGTGAAAAAGGCAAAAGATCAAGTCATGTGGATATCTGGGGTGGAGAGTTTCAGGTAGAGGTAACGGCCAATGCAAATGCCCCGAGGCAAGAGCTTCTCTGGTAAGTTCAAGGACTAGACATGCAGCTGGTGTGGCTGAAGTTGAGTGAGCAAAGGGGGAAGCTGTGACAGATGAAAGCAGAGGGGATGGCAGCTGGACTCAAGCAGGGGCCTTCCAGGTCACTGGAAAGGCCTACTCTTCTGCCTAAATGGGGCAGAGCCACTGGTTATACCACGCTCTTTCTAGCAGCAGGTCAGTATCAAATGGGTAGGGACCAAGGTCAAAAGCAAAGAGCCCATCCTGTTCAGTGGTTATGGCAGTAATCCAATTTTCCACATAAGTCCTGAGGTGGGGAACCCCCTGAGCTCATTAGTTCCCTGGCTGAAGTACAGCATGGGGGACTCAGATCTTCTCCATCTTCCTGCCTGGCTGCCCCTGAAACATCAGCTTTGTCCCAGAACAACTACTGCCCTTCTGGGTGTCACACTGAGATAGACACGACGATATCTAATGAAAGGTTGTTTGACTTAAACAAAACAAAATAGCAAGGACTATCCCCCCAGATGTCCCCAGAAAATTTCTCTAGATGTCCCCTTGGCCTCAGTGGGAGTCACATGCCTTCTGAACCGGCACTGCCACAGAGAATGGGATCAGCCTAAGTGGCTTCACAGATCAGGCTTGCATCTGAGCATGGTCTAGGACTGCCATCTCTGAGTGGAGGATACCACGAGAGAATTCCGGGTGCAGCAGGGAAGGGGGTGCCATTCCAGCTGGTCCCAACACGGTGGCCGCTATGGGAAGAAGAGGCAGATGGGGCTTCACCAATTCTCTTGCTACGACTGGGCAACGAGTGGAGGTTCATTGGCTTATTCTTTGTAGAGCATTCGGTTCAGGCAAACCCAAATGCCACTCTTCCCTAGACTGCCTTGAAGCTGGGGTCTGGGTGTGTGAGAAGATGACTTGCCTTTTGTTTTCTTTTTATGTTACTAATTAAGCCGGCTCAGCATCATTCCACTTAGTGCCTATGTTATTTGTTATTGGAATTTAAAAGCTGAGAATAAATAATTAAGCACATGGACACTGTGGGATGATTCCTGATCTTGTGCTCAAGGTTTCAAATAAGCATCAAGCCTTTTTCTTTAGCATGTTTATTTTTAATTTATTAGGTAACGCTTTTTTTTAATTGTATTTATTTATTCATGAGAGATAGAGAGGCAGAGGCAGAGGGAGAAGCAGGCTCCCCGCGGAGCAGGGAGCCCGATGCGGGACTCGATCCCAGGACCCCGGGATCATGACCTGAGCTGAAGGCAGACGCTTAACCGACTGAGCCACCCAGGCGTCCCAACGCTTTTTTTTTTTTTTTTAGGAGAGTATAGCTACCTTTATAATACTATGGTTAAGGGTAAGAAAATTGAAAACTTGAATTTCAAGGGCACCTGCGTGGCTCAGTCAGTTGAGCGTCTGATTCTTGGCTTCAACTCAGGTCACGATCTCAGGGTTGTGAGATCGAGCTCTGTGTCGGGCTCCCTGTTCTGTGGGGAGTCCGCTTGAGATTCTTTCTCTCCCTCTCTCTCTACCCCTCCCCCTGCTCATGTGCTCTCTTTCTCTCTCTAAAATAAACAAATAAATCTTAAAAAAAAAAAAAGGAAAATTGGATTTCATTCAACCATTTATTCAGTAAATATGTATTGGGCACTAGGTGTTGGAAACACAGCAGAACTCAAAATCGCCAACATCTCCAGTGTTATGAAGTTCACATTCTAGTGGTGAGATGGACAATTAAACAAAGTGACAAAGACATGACATAATTTCAGATGGTGATGGGTGTTATAAAGAATATAAAATGTGGTAACATGATAGTGGCCATGTGAGGGGGTGGGCATGCTCCATTAAACTGTCATTCTGTGGAGGCTCTTCTAAAGAGGCAGCATTTGAGTTAAGACCCAAGTAATGAGTAGAAGCCAGGTTCAAAAGACTTGTTGGGATAGCACTTAAACACAGGGAACAATGAGTGCAAAGGCCCTGAGGCACAAGCAGTCTAGGCCTGACCAGAAGGTAGCCCAGAGCGCCTGGGGCAGTGAGTGGGAGAAGGGTGAAGTTGCAGTGAGAGGCAGAGGCAGGTTCCAGTGAGGCCTTGCAAGCCTTGGTAAGTAATAGGAGTTTTATTCTGGGCACAATGGGAAGCCACTAAAGGATCTCAAGCATGGGCATACCCTGATGTTTGAAGTAGTACTAGTAAAATGGACGACTGGTCATTTGACCGTCCACGTAAGCCGAGCGCATTTCACCTCAAGGGCGAACGTCAGTAACCCGACCGTTTATAGAGTGGTACTATGAAAATTCAACCTCACCTTTAAACTCAAACTTTTTTTTATTGTTCGTTTTATTAGTGCTTCCAACCTGGAGGTCTTCAGACCTCACCTCTCAGAGTGGAAAACCGCCCGTGGTCTGCGGCTCACTGTGGTGCACACATCTTTGCTAGAACCATCATAGGAAATTGTAAAATGTTAGTTCTAGTGCCCAGAAATCGATTTTCAAGGCATTGTTGAGATCATGTAAATTTGGGAGCTCATAGAACTGGCAGGGTCCTCTCACTCTGTAGCTTGGGGAACGTGGGATCTTTTTTTAAAACAATGTTACTCTTTATGTAGCATTTCCATAACTGTGTCAGCTGTTTTTTTAAGAATCATTACTACCTATTGTTTCAGGAATGATTCTCCTGATTACAATTTAAGGCAACCTTTCCCCGTATTATGGCACAAGTCATTTCTCAGTGTGTGCTTCTTCCTCTCTACCATCCATCACACTGACCAGGCAATTTCCACGCTGACAGGTCTGTACAAATGATATCCAAGCAGTAATGACTTCCAAATATTGATATTAAGTGCCTATTTCCCAAGGAAAACTGGTGTTAATTTTCTACAACTTACCATTTCACACATGCTCCAGAATTTACCTTCTTGCTCCTTATTCGTCCATGATTCGTGTAAAGTGCAGCTTCTCATCAGACGTACCTGAGAGCAAATGTATCTTAATACGTAATTTACAGCTGGCTAAAGATAAGCTGTCTCTTAAAAATACCATTAGTTAATCGCAACTTAAATTCATGAAACTAAAAAAATAATTCATAAACTTTATCCCAAAAAGAAAAAAAACCCAAACCAACAAAAACCTCCAGGTATTATTTTTAAAATACTTGCATTTCTTTTCACAGAAAGTGATACTCTGTGTCCCTAATAGAAAGCTGAGGGCATCATGAAGAACGAACTTACCATCGTTAAAAGCATGAGCCCAGTGTAATGGATACACTCGTCAAATCACTAAGTCGTACACCTGAAACTAATGTAAAATTGTGTGTCAACTCTACTCAAAAAAAAAAAGAAGAAGAAGAAGAAGAAGAAGTATAAACTCTGAACAGACTGGATTTGAGTCCCCGTGCCACCACTTTCTATGTCACTTTGAATGGGTTACATAACCTTAGTTTCATTTAACTTTACTTTTCTCCTCTGTAAAATGGGGAATATAATAGCTTCTCCTTTGTAGGTTTTTGTGAGAATAAATCAAATAATCCATGAAGAGGACAGAATAGGACACAGTAAATGCTAAGTAAATGTTAGCTATAATGCACATGAAAGCAGATTCCAAGAAAATGTTAAAAATCTGTCATCCCTGCAGCCATGAGATAATTATTTATTTTTAATCTTTCATATCTGATAAGTTTGATAAACTTGTTTCAAAATGAGTTTAAAATGGCCAGCAGATTCCCATGTTTACGAAAGGATTACTTACATATGACTGCAAACAAAAACAAGCCTCCGCCGTGGAAAGAACAGTAACCTCTGTGGAAGATTCTAGGCTTGGGTTCTATCTATGTAATGCCAAAGCAGTTAAAAGAGAATCATAGGTAATTAATTGCCCCTACATCATCCATAAACATAAACAATTAATTAATGCTCGTTACTCCTAATGAAAGTATCATTTGTCCGCATGTTCTTAATGAGCAAGTAGGTAACAATGTGGTTTAAACATGTAGATTCATAGCATAGTGGACTTTGAAGGAAGCTGGAAGATCATTTTTCATCTCCCCGTTTTACAGAGGGAGGAAATGGGCTACAGAAAGGAAGAGGGATGCAACCAAAGCCACACGTGTCCTCTGCCACCTAAGCACTTCATGTCTCCATGGCTCAGGCTTCTATGTGATTTTACAGGGTTAGATTAGCTCTCTGATAGTTCTTCCCATTAAAAAAATACCATGAACCTGAGGCATCCAGTTGGCTTAGTCAGTTGAGCGCCGAACTCTTGATTTCGGCTCAGGTCATGATCTCAGGGTCATGAGGTCGAGCCCCATGTCGGGCTCAGCGCTCAGCGTGGAGTCTGCTTGTCCCTCTCCTTCTGCCCTTCTCCTCCATACTCTCTGTCTAAAAAAAAAAAAAGAAATCAATTAAAAAAAAATACCATCAACCTGTGCTCCCTGACCTCTGGCGACCAAATATCTGTTAGATAGATGATTCAGACTCCATTTTCTCAGCCGGTTGTTTCTTACATGTAGACACTCAACTCTGTGCTCCCTGCGAGGGGGCAGGGAGGGAGGCAGCAGCCCCTCCGAGAGCCTCTGTGGGGCCTTCTGGCCGACACGCACCAGCTCTTTTCTCAATGCTCAGTATTTGCCTCCAGATGAAGTCACCTCCCTGGCCTCCTCTGAAACCTTTCACATCAATGACTGACATGTCCCGACTTCTCATGGACAGGCAGCTTGACAAATGGGGGGAAAAAAAGCCATGACTGGAAATGGCTTTCCAAAATTCCAAGAACAGCATTAGAACAAGGGCCATATCTATCTTGTTTGCCTAACACAGTGCCTGGCACTTACCAAAAATTTGATACACTTAACATTGAATAAAAATCGTAGCCAGCACTGAGCATATCCAGTATTCCAGGCATCAGACTCATGATGTATCAGGGACTGGCTGAGATCTCACTTCTCAGTAGAGACACCGCGACCCAGTGGTGAAGAGTACAGCCTCCAGAAATGTTAACCCAGGTTTGCATCCCAGCTATGTAACTCTTGAGTATGGCATTTCATCCATCTGTGCCTCAGTGTCCTCATTTGTAACATTATCATTGAAGCTACCTCAAGGGCTTTTGTGAGGATTAAATTAGCTAACACATATAAAGTATTTTACAACACAGCATGGATATAGTTGGCAATCAGTAAATGCTTGCTCTCTCATTGTTAGTATTGGGACCAATTTAATCATTCTATCAGTGTTGTAAAGGAGGTATTCTAATACACAGATTTGGGCTACAGAAATTGAAATTCAAAGAGCTTAAATGATTCAGTGATTCCTTCAAAGGTATTGTTGGTAACTGAAAGACTTATGATTTAAACGTAGAAGGCAAACACTCAAATGAATTAATAATGGTTATATGTGGTGGTTCAGAGGGGGCTCTGGAGTCAGGGAGTTGGATTTGAATCTTGGGTCTGTCATTTACAGATATGTGCCCTGGAGCAGGTTATCCTGAGCCTTGACATACTAAGAATAACAGATCCTATATAATAGGGATATTGCAAGACTTGAATGAGATAATAATTTTAATACTTAGGGACCTGCACTCAGCAGGAACCCATAAACATTCTTTCCTTTTTTTGTTGTTGTTGTTGTTATTAGTAGCAATGGCTGTAGTCAACTTCAGTTACTTTCTCCGAAAGCCTGCCCAAATACCTTAGAGTCATCCTTGACACCTGCCTTCCTAACTTCCCTCAATACACATGCTCATCTACCCTAAATCCTATGTCATTCTTCCTCCTAAATATTTCAAATGATCTCTTGAATTCCTTGACCACTCTCTAGCCACAATGCCGCTATCCTACGTTGGATGCCATCTTCTGTTCTCTGGATATGGAAGCAGCCTCTTTGGTTTTCTCCCATTTTCCTTCTCATCTTGACCACCTCCTTTCTATTCGTCACATTGGAGCTACGGTAGTATTCTTAGTACACGCACATGTGGCTTGCCTCCCTAAAGGTTTCAAACGGCTTCATTGTTCTTAGGGTACTCTCAGCCTGTGTCACTGCTTGCCTGCATGTCCTCTGTGCTTTGTGTTTCCTTCCACACCATAGTTCCTCACCTCCAGCACTACACACATGCTCTCCCCTTTGCCAGGAACATTGCTCACCCTCTCTTTCCCTGCAAACCCCTCCTCATCATTCAGACCTCAGCTCTGGTGTCACTTTCCCTAGCCAGCCTCCCCTAACCCCTGTCTCTAAGCTTGGTGGCCCTCCTAGGAGGTCTAGGCTGTTACCCTTCGTAGCACTTGCCAAATGCATTATAGTTTCCTTACTCCTTGTATGTTTTCTCCACTAGCTTATAAGCTCCATGAAGGCAGGGCCAGATCTGATGTGCCTACTGCAACTAGAAGTTGTGTAACTATCACTAGTGCCCGGCACAGAGTGGTACTTAACAAATATCTACTGAACAAATGCATGCATGAATTAGCACCAGCTCTCCATTCAGCAAAGGCCATGAAGACAAGAGACTCCAAGAATATTCATTTGAGTGGCAAGAGCAATGTCTCTTACTGCTGCCTTCAACTCCCTGTTTGTAGATTGGGTTGATGGGATTCCTTTAAATCTAAATCATATACAATGGAATATTATGCAGCCATCAAAAAGAATGAAATCGTGCCATTTGCAGTGACATGCATGGAACTAGAGGGTATTATATTAAGCGAAATAAGTCGATCAGAGAAAGACAGATACCATATAATTTCACTCGTATGTGGAATTTATGAAACAAAACAGATGAACAGAGGGGAAGGGAAGGAAAAATAAAATAAAACAAACACAGAGAGGGAGGTAAACCATAAGAGACTCTTAACTCCAGGAAACAAAGTGAGGGTTGCTGGAGTGGAGGGGGGTCAGGGGATGGGGTAACTGGGGGATGGGCATTAAGGAGGGCACTTGATGTAATGAGCACTGGGTGTTATATTCATCAACTGATGAATCACTAAATACTACTAATTAATTAATTACTCCTAATTAATACACTATATGTTAATTAAATTGAATTTAAAAAATTATAAATAAATAAGTAAGTTTATTTATTATAGAATAGAGCTGTCATTTTCCAACATGCCAGGATCAGTGGTTGCCTAAAGACTCAGGTAAACCAAATGGCAACAACATTCTATTTTCAAATTTTCAAAAGCCCTTTTACAGATACTGTTTCATGGGATTTACACGGCAGCCGTGTGAGAGAGTGAGGTGAGGAACCGAAGACACGGAGAATTCCAGAAGCACTTGGTTTGCTGACTGTTCATCAAATGATTATTTGCCAACACTATGTTGCCTTGTGTACAATTAACGTGGTTACGGCCCGAGCCCTGGTCTCTGAGGCAGTCTCGCTATAAAGCCAGGATTCTCCATGTGTGTGTATATGGGCGACAGCTTTGCCCCCACCCCAGGGGATATTTAGCAACACCTGGGGACATTTTTGATTGTCACCATGGAGGTGGGGAGGTGCCCCTGGCATGTCGTGGCTTGAGGCCAGGGATGCTGCTACACATCCCAGAGCGCCCAGGAGAACTCCCCCTCCCAGCGCCCACCCCCCACCTGCAGCCCCACTCCCACCCTCAGCAAAGAATTATCCAGGCCAGAACATCACTAGTGCTGACGATGATAAACCCAGCTGACGAGCAAAACTCGGACTGAAACAGAAAGGAACGTTAAGTGTGTAACTCTCTCCAGATGCAGGAGACCGGTGAACGCATAGCCTCTCTAAAGGCCTGACATTTGAATTAAAAACTGAACTACTCTGCAGGACACACAGAAGTCTAGTGCAGGTGGCTGTATGTGCAGGGTGGTAAACCCAGGGGAGTGCCTTCGCCGAACGAGCAAGTCTTCTCTCCGTACGTCAAGAACAACAGGTCGAGCATTTTCTCCCCTGCTGCCTCTTGAAAGGTTTACTATTATGGCCTCTCAGAATCAAGGGAAAACTTGTGTTAAAGTGTTTTCTACAGAAGACATTAAACCTGATCACTCAGACCTTCTCTTTTATCTCTAAAGGGTGGCCTAAGGGTCTGAAAGCTAAGATCTTGCCACCTGGGCCCATGTGCTGGGTTACCTCAAAATCCTCTAATGTTCTCATCTGTCCAGAAGGAAATGGCACTGCCTGCTCCTGAGGATGAAGGCCAAAACAGATAGCATAGCCACAGAAAGCCGTAAAAAATGCACTCTTACTATCTTAGCATATTGATTCCTTTGCATTTGTTCATCGTTTAACTAAAGCCCAGAGATGCGCAGGAGAGCAGACAAAGCAATTCCTTTTGAAGAAATGGAAGCATATTCTGGAATGACTTTGGAATGGGTTCTTCTTCCAAAGGCTTTGAGACATTGTATAGACTGAATAATTAGGCAGTTCTTCGTCTGGCTTGGATAAGGGAGGTTGAAGTCTCCTATTTCCAAATGAGAGCTGATTAGTGTTTAGCCCAAACAGTGAAGTTGAAACCTGCTTTATAGGTTTAAAATGTGCTTTAATTCCATTAATTTAGAATAAATAGGGCAAATTGGAGTTGTGAATAACTATGTAGTAAAATTTTAAGGAAATGTAATATTATTATTTTCATGTTCATAAAGTAGCATTAAAAACCATCTTTCCTGGCATTATATAGACAAATAAACAGAAGTACTCATTATTCCCCCAAATAATTCTTGAGGTTCCCTACCATCAAACTGTTGCTCTAATTTTTAATTCCTACCAACATGTTTTTCCCACTCACATCTCCACAGATTCAAATTCTCCCTGTCCTTCAAAACCTATCTCAGATGCTGCCACCTCCAGGAAGTCTTTGTGGAATCCAACCCAATGTCCCAATTACATGTGAGGTTTTCCTAGTCTGCACTTTATCTGTTATGCTCTTATGGCCATTCTGTAATTGGTAATATATTCATATTTTTCATTGATTTCTTACCTCCTCACTCACCTTTACACTCTCTGCCTTACATATTCCTCCACCCCCATGGTCCTTGACACTGTGTCTTAGAAAAAGTAACCCTTCAGTGCATCTTGAATCTCTGGAGGCATTGATGGGTAGATGTGTGGATTTGGTTATAATTCCCCCACATAGTGATGCTAGTCATTAGCAAACCCTTTCTTTCAAATAGGGCAGAAGTAAATTTGACCAGCCCGATCAAATACCCACCAATTCCATATCAGTTGACACAGAAGTTGAGTGTCATTCTAGGTGCTCTGTTCTCTACCAGACTACCAGGGAAGAGAATGTCAAGATCATGTAGCCTGGAAAACAGCACAGCATCCAGACAGTGTGGGGGTAGGAGTGAGAAGTCTGCACTGTGAACCTAGTCCCTCCATTTGTTCACACTTGGCAAGTTATTTAACGTCTCTGTGCAAATTTCCTCATGTATAAACAAATAAAATAATAACATTTACTTGATTCTAAGTTTTTCAAGAGGATTAAATGAGGGCGCCTGGGTGGCTCAGTTGGTTAAGCGTCTGCCTTCGGCTCAGGTCATGATCCCAGGGTCCTGGGTTGGAGTCCCGCATCAGGCTCCCTGCTCAGCGGAGAGTCTGCTTCTTCCTCTACCCTCCCCCTGCTCATGATCTCTCTCTATCTCTCTTTCACTGTCTCTCAAATAAATAAATAAATAAATAAATAAATAAATAAATAAATAAATAAATAAATCTTAAAAAAAAAAAAGGGAGAATTAAATGAGATGTCCTAGGCATAATGGTTTGCAGAGGGACTGGACCTAGTAAGAACTCAGATTTGATGGTTGAGGTGATTACAGTTGTTATCATTATGAAAATCAAGTCCTATTCATATGCCTTAGAATGAAAAAATACTGCCTACTTGCTCTGACATCTCTTCATAAATGAGGAGAAGCTCTCTACTTTTTGTAGCTACTGTGAGAATTAGTATATAAAATTTGGTGGAAAATGTGCTTGGCTTTATTATGCTTTTCAGTGTATAGTCTTTTCATTGAGAGCCAAAAATCTTCTGTTGTAACCAGCTAGGTTCTATTTTTCCCTTTGCATCTGCTTTAAGTTGAGCCTGTCCTCCACCTTCAAAATCCTCTTTAGTCTTATCTGTAGCTGCCCACCTCTTCCTTGCTTTAGTCACATGCCTAGAGAGCCAGCTGAGCAGTTGGTCCAGACTCCCCTTCCACTGTGTGAATCAGGTCTCCCTCAGCCTCTCAGGGAAGTCTGGGGGATGCAGCGGTGAGCAACATAGCACAATCTGTGTCCCCGCTGATCTCGGACAAAAGCTTACTACTAGTTTAAAAGAATGAAATTGTTAATTAAATAAGGTAGAGGACAAAACTGCTCTGAAAGAAAACGTACAGGCTGCAGCAGGGTTGGGTAAGAGAATGAACCAAAACCATTTCTTGGCCAAGCAAGTTGTCTTTCAGGCCTCAGCTGAAATGTCACCTCCTCAGGGAAGCCCTCCCTGACCATCTAAGCCAAGCAGTCACTCTCTACCACAACACCCATTTTATTTTCTTCATTCTGCTTTCTAAAAAAATAGAGGTATAATTAACATATAACATTATATTTGTTGCGGGTGTATAGCGTAATGATTCTGTGTTTGTATGTACTGTGAAATGATCACCATAGTAAGTGTAGTTAGGATTCATCACCATACATAGTTATGGTATTTTTTTCTTATGATGAGAACTTTTAAGATCTCCTCTCTTAGCAACTTTAAAATATGCAATACAGTGTTAACTGTAGTCACTGTGCTGAACGTTACATCCCCATTATTTATTATATATCAGTAAGCTTTTACATTTTGACCCCCGTCACCCATGTTGCTCACACCTCATTCACCCCACCTCTGGCAACCACCAGTCTGTTCTCTGTATCTGAATTGGGGAAGGGGGGGTTGCTTGTTTTAGATTTCCTTCTTTTTATGGCTAAATAATATTACATTGTATATATATATATATATATATATATATATATATATATATATATATATATACCACATTTTGTTTATCCATTCATCCATCAATTGACACATACGTTGTTTCCATATCTTGGCTACTGTAAATACTGCTGCACATGAATATGAAGATGCATGTATCTTTTTGAGTTCGTGTTTTGGTTTTCTTTGGATGAATTACTGGATCATTCCTTTTCACAATCTGAAATAACTTTGTTGATATAATGTTTACCTGCTTATTGTCTCTCTCTAGAAGTCTAGTGTTTAATAACTGCTAAAAATATTATATGAATGGATGAAGGAACTAACCAAAAAGAGGTTCCTCTTTCTTCCAAATCAGAATGTACCAAGCTGTGAATTTCACATACTGGCTGGACAGTATTGGGAAAAAGTATGTCAGAATTCTGCCTGTTTCAGTTCAAATCAATTCAGTCCAGCACAAACTTATCGAATTCCTATTATGCACCAGGCAGTGAACCTCACACTCTGGATTCAGCAGAGAAAAGTCAAAATTCTACCCTCCTGCCAGTAAGAGTCTGGCAAAGAAATTAGATACTTAACAGCAATTATCAAAGTAATCGAACAGTACTTCACGCCACACAGAATTCTAAACACTTCAGTGATTTATCTCATGTAATCTTCACAAACCCTATATGTTAGGAGTGATAATTACCCCTGAAGAAAAGGGCAGGTGTCTCGTCTGTCTTGTTTACTATTGATTCTTTAGCACCATGTACAGTACCTGACATAAATAGATGCTCAATAAATGTGTTCAGTAATGAATGAGTGCTTTGAAAGGAAAGGATGGTATTTGAGAGTCTGTAGCAGGATTTGACCCAGTCTGAGGCATTAAGAAGCCTCTCCCTGAAGATGTGACATTTTATTTAAGACTTGAAGAATGAATAGGAATTTGCTTCGCTTTGGCTAGAAAGTGAAAACTAGCCATGCTCATCCTGACCGATCTTAAATTAGCTAATTTTTGTTTTCTTGGGATTTGCTTTCCTTCTGAGCAAAATGAAAAACTGTAATGATGAAACATAACCCAGAGGAGATTGTAAGGACATGTGAAAAGAGAATGCTCAGGGTAACTTTCCCAGAAGAAGCGGGCTTCAGGGCGGGGTGGGCACCAGGCCTGGCACAGCAGGCTGTTAGGATGCCCCAAGGCGAGGGCTCCAGCTGGGGCTTTGCCACACCGAAGCAAATGCTTCTGATCCCCCAAGAAGTTGTCTCAAGAAAAGCGTGAACAGCCCAGTCCATAGTGAGGCACTCAACAATCTCCCAGTTAATTGCTTTTTTTCTGCAACTGGATGTCAGGACCTGGCATGTGGAAATCACCTGGGGCATTTCTTGTCTCTAAGCTCTGTTCTGCCAGACTCCAGGGCCCTTCTCACATGGCACCTAAAATGGGTCACCTTTATCTTTCCCTCCTCCTGGGCTCCTGGTTTCCCTTTCAGAGATCACTCTGCGCTCTTGGGCCCTCCCTGCAGGCACTTCTGCCAATGCCTTTGAGCCTCCCGTCTCCTTGTCTCCTTGGAAAGACCCTTCCTCTCTTGGTAGTCCTGCTCTCATCTGGGATGACATTTGCTGTATCAGAGTCTCATTCCACTCATGGGGTTAATGACTGCTAACTGTTCATTCACTGTAGCTCCCAGTAAGATAATTGCCTTTTAACAGGCGCTTTTTGTAAATAATGCCTAATGCCCAAGACTGGATCTCTAACATGGAATTTTTGAGGCTCTGTAATCCCAAAGAATATTTTTAGACCCCTTCCTTCCATCATAACCCCTATGATGTTGTAATGTAATAGTTTATTCATCCTTTTTTTTTTTTCTGGAAAATGCACTCCTTTAGAGCAGGAGTTAGTAAATCACTCCATCACTCACTAATGCCTAGTATAACAACAGGGTGCCAACAAAATGTTGGACCAAAGCAGTGAGACACATGATTTGGGACAAGAGTATTTGAAAAACTTTTTGTAACCCTTACCTTTCAAGCCAAATCATGAAATAAAATGCCTCACTCCAGAGGTTCTCAAACTCAAGTAAGAATCACTTAGCATATGTAATATGCAGGTTCCTTGCCTGTCCTCAGGGAGTCTGAATCAGGGTACCTGGTGGCTCAGTTGGTTAAAGCGCCTTCGGTTTAGGTCATGATCCCAGGATCCTGGGATCGAGTCCCACATCGGGCTCCCTGCTCAGCAGGGAGTTTGCTTCTCCCTCTGCCCCTCCCCTGTTCATTCTCTCTCTCTCTATCTCAAAAATAAATAAATAAAATCTTTAAAAAAAGAGAGAGAGAGTCTGAATTCATAGGATTGATGGCTCTGAAATCTGCAAATTCACTAAGTGAGGCTGGTATAAAAATGCTAGATCTCCTCGGGGCCTATTTGTCTTTGGATAAATGATTATATCCTCTTAGCCTGTTTTCCCTTCTGTAAAATGGGATGGTTTAGAGAATCAAAGGGAAAAAAAGATACAGAAGCACACTGAAACACTTGAAATGGTGCAGCGCAAACCAACTGCATCAGGATCATCTGACTGAGGAGATTTCACATTAGTTCTTTCTGCCCCTTGCCCATTCTACATCTGGGTGAGTGGGGTGCAGAGGGCTGGCACAAAATCAGTAATTTTAAAATGGGATTGGAAAAGATGCTTTCAATTGAGATCAAGAGGTACTAGCTGGTTTGGAGTGGCCAGTTTGGAACTTAGGTGCCAGCCTCACTGATGTTTTGTTTGTAATGAAGGAGACAGGCTTTTTGTTTTGTTTTGTTTTGTTTTGTTTTATAGGGGGGTTTGCTTAGTTCTTTCACTTTAATTATGGACAGCATAATCCATGAATGTTTTTTTCACTCAGGGAGTATTTACTAAGTGCCTGCTATTGACTCACAAGGTATATACTAAATGCCTACTGTTTATTTAAAACTAAATTATGCCAAGGGGAAGCATGTCTATTCATGAATTCCATAATATATTTGCCTGAGTAATATATTCCAGCTTTATAATGGGCTGAAATTCATTTGTGCTGTGAAAAACCTCCCCACAAAGAAGTCTCAAACATCTTTCAAAAGTTTTCTCCCATGTATATTGATTTATCCATCCATCCATCCATCCATCCATTCACTCCTTCAGTTAATAGTTATTGAGTACTCTGTGCCAGGCACTTGGGGTACAAAGGTGAATTAGACATTGATATTTCCCTCAGGAAGTTTACAGTTTCATTATGTAGACAAGATGGGTAAGTAAATACAATAAGATACTGTGATTCAGGGCTGATATTACTGCTATAGACATAGCAACAAAACTTAGGAAGCACTAACATTTTGCTAGGCACTGTACTAAACCCTTCATATCAATCACCCTCTTTGGCCCTCACCATATCATGTGCGATTCTGCTATTATCCCCGTTAGCTACGTAATGAGGCTTAGAGATGTGACATCAATTGCCCAAGATGACACAGTAAGTCAGTATCAAAGACACACTTCAACCCTGGCTGTCTAGTTGTGGCCCCACCCTCCTCATCACACACGTTCTGTCTCTGCTCTCAAGTTCATGTCTGGCCAGAGAAGCTCAGAGCAGGTGCACAGCAATGGTAAGCACAGCATCAGTAGTAACCATTGATCACGTGACCACAGTGCACGAGGTGCTTCGTGTGCTTATTTTCTCACTCCATCTGAGAATGCACAAAGAAAACCCTGCCACTGTTCCCATGTTATAGATGCAGAAAACTAAGCTCACAGGTGTTAGAGTCTGTGTATATCTACCCATCTGGTAAATGGAACTCACAGGGATTCAAATTTGGATCAGATTGACCCCAAAGCCCACACTCTTTCTACTCTGCTGAATGGAGGTCACATGTGCACTACCTCTCAGGAAAACACCTCTGGATATGCTCTTGTGTCATGAGCTAGGATGATCCATACAGCAAACCAGACCATTCAGGCATTGTTCAAACAGCACCTTACTTGGGATGGCCCAACCTTGCCAGGTGTCCGGGTCTAAGGAAGTGATGGGTTATATGACTTTTGAAGGGCTAGACATCCTGTCTCTGCCAATAGTTTGTCATCCTGTCACAATGGTCCAAAAGTCAGAGAGAAAGCATATTGGTGGAAGGGTCTATTTATATACCATGGCCTGAACTAAAACCATAATTACTCTATGGCTCAAAGTTTTTGCTTTCCTGGACAGCCCAATATGTTTCTCCAATGTTAAGTATATTTGTAAAGAGGAGAAGCAATGAAGGATTAAAAAATATTCCACCAGATTTCAAGGCACACTTTTTTGTAAATGGAAGTAAATTGACATACAATGTTATATTAGTTTCAGGTGTACCACATATTGATTCAACAATTCTGTACATTAGTTTGTGCTCACCATGATAAATGTAGTCACCATCTGTCATCAGATGATGTTATTACAATATTATTGACTATATTTCTTCTGTTCTTTTAATCGCTATGACTTACTTATTTTATAATTAGAAATTTGTACCTCTCAATGCTCCATATCTATTTCCCCCATCTCCCCACCCACTTCCTCTCTGGCAACCATCAATTTGCTCTCTGCTTTCAAGATTCTGTTTGGTATTTTGTTTGTTTTGATTTGTTCAGTTGTTCTTTAGATTCTACCTATGAATGGAATCATATGGTATTTGCTTTTCTCTTTCTGACTTGTTTCACTTAGCATAATACCCTCTAGGTCCGTCCATATTGTTGCACATGGCAAGATCTCATTCTTTTTTATGACTGAGTAATATTCCATTCCATTTCATATATATATATATATATCTTCCACATCTTGTTTATCCATTCATCTATTGATGGACACTTGGGTTGTTTCCATATCTTGGTTATTGGAAATAATGCTGCAACAAACAGAAATGCATATATTATTTTGAATTAGTGTTTTCATTTTCTTTAGGTAAACGCCCAGTGGTGGAATTATGGAATCGTAAGGTATTTCTATTTTTAATGTTTTGAGGAAGCTCTGTATTGTTTTCCACAGTGGTTGCACCAGTTTACACTCCCATCAACAGTGTAACAAGGCTTCCTTTTTCTCCACATCCTCACCAATACTTGTTGTTTCTTCTTTTTGGTAACAGCCATGGGACAGGTGTGAGGTGGTATCTCACTGCGGTTTTGATTCTCATTTCTCTGCTGACTGGTGATGTTAACATCTTTTCATGTGTCTATTGGCCATCTGGATGGGTTTGTTCCTGGGATGTCCATCCATCCTGTTCCATTGATCTATAGGTCTATTTCTGTGCTGTTGCCATACTGTTTTGATTACTCTAGCTTTTAGTATAGTTTGAAATCTGGAATTATGATACCTCCAGCTTTTTTTCCCCATCAGGATTGCTTTGCTATTTGAGGTCTTTTGTGGTTCTTTATAAATTTTAGGATTATTTGTTCTAGTTCTGTGAAAAGTATTATTGGTATTTTGATGGGGATTGCATTAAATCTATGGATGGCTTTGGGTAATATGGACACTTTAACTACATTAATTCTTACAGTCCATGAGCATGATATGTCTTTCCACTTGTTCGTGTTGTCTTCAATTTCTTTTACCAGTGTCTTATAGTTTTCGGAGTGCAGATCTCTCACCTCCTTGGTTAAATTTATTCCTAGGTATTTAATCCTTCCTAGTGCAATTGGAGGAAGACATTTTATATATATATATATATATATTTTTTAAAGATTTTATTTATTTATTTGAGACAGAGAGAATGAGAGAGAGCACATGAGAGGGGGGAGGGTCAGAGGGAGAAGCAGACTCCCTGCCAAGCAGGGAGCCCGATGCGGGACTCGATCCAGGGACTCCAGGATCATGACCTGAGCCAAAGGCAGTCGCTTAACCAACTGAGCCACCCAGGCGCCCGACATTTTATATTTTTATATTAAATCTTATTTTTAAATTTTATTTTAAATCTTATTTTTAAATAAGGGGATATTTGGTTTTCTTTTATAGACTGTTACATTATTTCCTTGTGCCTCTGAATGTAGCACAAAGGACATTCACCTTTTCTCTAGCATAGACAATAGTGTCTTTGGCAGAACTTATAAATCCCAAACCGGTACCTTGTGCTCGCCTTCCAGTGATAAGGTTTCCAAAATCATTATTATTTCATTATTTCATACTAAACCAGTTCCCCCATCCAAATTTATGCACTAGTTGGACCTGTCCTCAATGAGGGGTAGTCTCATTGCCTCCCTTCCTCTTGTGAAATCTGAGTTTTGGTAAAGTCATTTAATTCTTAGATCAACTTACTTTTTCCATGCCATCGGGGTAAACTGGTCGGTGAAGGGTCAGTTTCCTTGGGCTTAGTCTCCGTTCTTGTGTTGTGGCTTTAAATTTGCACAGCAAATAACTCTGAACTTGGTGTGAGGGCTGGCAGGAAAAAAAGACTGTAGTGGAGCACAGAATTTGTCTGTGTTAGCCCTCTGTCACTGGCTACTCACCCCAGCTTTGGGCTTCACCTAAATGATAAATGGTCCTATTGTTTGGGCTTTCGTCTTAAAAAAACATAGAGCTAAATCTAGATGAAGCAAGGACAGAGACCCATTTCATTGCACTGTACTTTAATATTCCTGAGACCCATGGCATTACGGGTGGCTCTTTTAACAGCCATCTCTCTCCAGGGTGGAACACTGTGCTGTCTTTGTTTCATCTGATCTTCCAGCTAAATAAGAGATGGTCACTTACCCTCAGTGTTCCCCTATCCTGCTGGATTTCTCTTGCTAGAGGAGAAACTGACCACACGGGAAAAGGTAGAGGTTTCAGGCAGGGCATTTCAGCATGTGTTTACAGGCAGGACTGACTTACTCAGCAAATCCTGCTCTGAGAAGCTGCAGCCAATGAAGAGGCTATATCCCGGCTTGCTTGGGGGCTTCTGAGTTTGAGCTGCATGCAGAAATGTAAGGCAGTGCTTCCTGGTGCTGATGGCAAAATGGGACCCATCTCCAGTTATTCCTCGGGCTTCCCAGCTTTGCAGATCCAGGGGAGAACCTACATAAACATATTGGTGATGTAGCCAGCTTTAAAGGCCAAGAGAATCCTTATGGATTCAGGAGACTGGTTTTTTATTTAGATTTTTATTTTTTATTTTTGTTGGAAGATGAAATGCTTCTCTCGTTACCTGCCTTACATCTTCAGACCTCCGAATACCATCCTCTCTTCCAGCTGCCACACGGAAGGTACAGACCAGAGAGGGAAAGTGTCTGGGTGGGTGGGAAAAAGTGGGCTGGTGTATGACTTCCCACAGGTTCTGCTGATATGCTTTCTGTAGCTAGCAGATGACTGTCGTTCCTGGCAAAAGCTTGTATCTAACAGACTTAGATCTGCTTCTAAAATCAGTCTGTCTTGTGTAAGGAAAGGGAAGTATTTTCTAAAGAGCAGGATAATGTTGCAAAGGTGATCTCAAAGCCGATCTAGCCGAGTCGAAAAACAATCAGAAATATTTTGCCAGTTTCCCTCATTCTACTTCACAAGCAAACAAGTAATTAGAACTCCTGTTAAGGAAGAACATTTTCAGTAGGTGCTGCCACATACATTTATCCAAGCTCTCTGTTTTGTCATTGTCTGTTCAGTAACTTGGTGCATGCCCAAGAAAGCAATTAGCAAAATAGAATTAGCGTACTACAGGACTGGGGAGTGTCGGTTGTCGGATTGCTTTGCTCAGAGTCTGGACTTGGGTTGCAGAGCAGGAAGACACAGCTGACTTTAAGCGCTTGCTGGAAGTGGGGTTTGTGGGGGTCCTAAGTTAATGCGTTACGGCGAGGGTGAGCTGAGCCTTGTACAAACAGTCCCCAGTTCCCGGTCCTTTTGGGGACCTCCTCTGCTACCTTCTAACCTAGCATGCTCTGCATCCGTGTGTGTGTGTGTGTGTGCACTTTCTGCGTGCACATGTGTGCGTGTGCCTTGTCAACGTTCTGGCAATCCTCCTTCATCTAAGCACTGCGGGTTTCAACGTTTCTGGAGCGAGTAGCTGGTTGTGCGTATTCTGTGTGTGATTTGCCTATTTCTTTTGATCTGCCACATCCTTGAAAAAGAGCAGTTTCAAGAAAAGCAACTGGCTGGCTGCTTTTCAGCCTGAGGGTTGCCCCACCAGCAGTACTGATTGAAGAGGGCTGTGGTAGCCACACTCTCTGGAATGGAGCTGGTGAGCAGCCTGTTGTGAAAATCCACCCTTGTTTCTCATCCTCGGAGTAGGAGCTGGGCACTGGGGGCTGTGCAGAGAAAACGAGAGAAGTATTTAATATACCATGAGGTGATTTTTAGTCATTACCCCCAGGAAAAGCAAGTAGAAGTTTGGGATCACCCTTGAATTGAGACCAAGGATGGTATTTTTCATAGACCTTGGTATCTTAAGGATTTTTTTTTTCAGTTAGATATTTCCTTTAAAAATTTTATTGGTGGCTACAGGAAATGACCCACTGAGAAATCTTTCCTCTTATAGAGAGAAACTTACTAAGTCTCTATGTATGTATATTGGGGAGGGATGGGGGTGGCATGGATGGAAATCTCCAGGGGAACTTTCCATATACAAAAGATCGAAACTCATATAGGAAGATGCCAAATGACTTTTCTCTTTCTGATTGGTCCCCCGTCCTCTCCTCCTAGCTTAGATTTTGAGAACCCAAACACTTGGTCTATTCTGTTGCTGTTTTGTATATTAATCAAACTAAAGATCCCACCTCATACAGACAAACTACCACCACCAAGAACTTTCTTGAACTGTTTTTTAACCAAATTTAACTGTTGTATTCCATCAAAATGGAAAGCCCATTTTACTCCTATCAAAACGATTTCTAATTTGTCAACTATCACCAGGTTTAGGGGGTGGGGGGTGAGGAGATTTGTCTTTCAATCTGTTGTGAGACTAACAGACAATGGGTATGGATAATAGCATGTGGCAGACATTAACTTCGTGAGTGGGGAAGTCATGAGTTAAATACCAAGCAGGCAGGGCCAAGTCACTTAATTGCTCTATGCTCAATTTTACCTATAAAACGGAAATAAAAAGACATTCCCAGGATGTTGAGAATTCAATGTGATCATTCCAGTTCTTTAGGAAGCTTGGTACATGATAGGTGCTGTCCGTTTTGCAGTCTCATGTACTTTCTCAGATAGTCACATTTTCCTTTTTTATTACATTATCTTATGTAATGAATAGTTTCCTCAAATATGTCACCGTGTCACTCAGAACTAGTTACACTTACTTAGAGTCTGTCTGAGGAGAAAGCTATGTGAGAATGAATCTGAGTTTGAGTTTTTATGTTGTTAGCTATTATGTCACCCTGTAGTCTCTTCTAGAAAAGTTATGTCTGGGAACTTCGTATTTTATTTAATTGAAGAGGCAGGGAATGAACAATTGGTGTATATCCCTGTAAAAATCAAGTAAGTAGAAATACTCAAACTATCCCTTTAAGAGTAATTCAAGAACTACTTTGAAATCTTCAACAATTGCTGGGGCACCTGGGTGGCTCAGTTGGTTGAGCATGCAACTCTTGATTTCGGCTCAGGTCATCACCTCATTGGTGGTGGGGATTGAGCCCCATGTCTGGGTTCTGCACTCAGCGTGGAGTCTGCTTGAGATTCTCTCTCCCTCTCCCTCTGTCCCTCCCCCTGCTCGCGTGCTCGCACTCTCTCTCTCTCAAATAAATAAATGAATAAAATCTTGAAAAAGAAAAAAACCTTCAACAATTGCTGGGCTTCTTAGAGGATAGAACCATTCTACTTAAAAGACATGTTTTCCTCCCAGCTTATCTTGACATTGTTTTCTCAACACAGGAAGATCATGGGCTTTGAATTTTAGCTCTGCTACTTGCCAACTGGGTGATGTTGGGTAGTTATTTAACCTCTTAGAGTCTTAGTTTCCTCGTTTGTAAAACATAGATGATGATACGCCATAGGGTGGCTGCAAAGAAATACATTCAGGGGGCGCCTGGGTGGCTCAGTCGGTTGGGCGACTGCCTTCGGCTCAGGTCATAATCCTGGAGTCCCGAGATCGAGTCCCGCATCAAGCTCCCTGCTTGGCAGAGAGTCTGCTTCTCCCTCTGACCCTCCCCCCCTCATGCTCTCTGTCTCTCATTCTCTCTCTCAGATAAATAAATAAAATCTTTAAAAAAAAAAAAAAAAGTGTGTGGCAGGGCGCCTGGGTGGCTCAGTTGGTTAGGCGACTGCCTTCGGCTCAGGTCATGATCCTGGAGTCCCAGGATCGAGTCCCGCATCGGGCTCCCTGCTCGGCAGGGAGTCTGCTTCTCCCTCTGACCCTCCCCACCTCATGCTCTCTGTCTCTCATTCTCTCTGTCTCAAATAAATAAATAAAATCTTTAAAAAAAAAAAAAAGTGTGTGGCAGGGCGCCTGGGTGGCTCAGTTGGTTAGGCGACTGCCTTCGGCTCAGGTCATGATCCTGGAGTCCCAGGATCGAGTCCCGCATCGGGCTCCCTGCTCGGCAGGGGGTCTGCTTCTCCCTCTGACCCTCCCCCCTCTCATGCTCTCTCTCAAATAAATAAATAAAATTAAAAAAAAAAAAAGAAATACATTCAGAATGCCACACACAGGGTGAGAATCATAGGAGCAGTAATAATAATAATAAATCAGTCTTCGCTTGTATTGCACTAACTGTGTCCCAGACATTATCTGAGCTCATGATGTAGTAACACATTCATAGGTAGGGCAAATCAACAGTATGTGGTCCACAATAATAGTTGTTTTTCCTTCTCTCACTTTCCACCTTCAAGCCTGTTTTTTCATCCATCAGATTGAGGTTTGGTTCTTCCTATTACAGTCAAAATATTTTTTTAGAAATATCATATTCCTTCCCTCAAACCCCCTCAAACACAAACATGCTTGCATTGAAAACCTCTCAGTGGCTTCCCATGGTCTAGCAGGCCCTGCGTGTTCTGACCCTTGCCTGACTTTCCTGTCTGACCCTGAACGCACGCCATCTTGCCTGGTCTCCAGCCACCCCAGGTCGTTCTTGGTTCCTCAGGAATCTCCCTCCCACCATAGACTTTGGGAAGCTTCTCTCTCCCCTTAGCCCCATTCCTTGTTAATTCTGGCCTTGGATTCTCAGCTCCAGGTGAGAAGCCATCCCTGGCCCTCAGGTGATCATGGTCATAGCTCTTAGAGAACCAGGCTGCTTCAGAGCGCCTGTCATAGTCTGTCATCATGAATGGCCTGGTGAAACTGTTTTGTGAATGTCTGTCTGCCTGCTAGACTGAAAGCTTCATGGGAGCAGGACCCACATGTAGTTTTGCCCTCTATTATACCCCCAGCACTAGAACAATACCAAGTACTTAATAGGCAGTCAACAAATTTTTATTCAATGAAACCATGACAAATACCAAGGCTGTTGTGTAGACACCTTTTTAAAACACAGGCAAAACACGTTCTGCAAAGCATTAGCTGCTACAGGAATGCAAGCTCTTTTAACCATTGCCGGTCGGGTAGCTTTTCGTAGCCACACTTGAGGGGACTGGTTTTATGACCATGCTCTACTTTAACTTGAAATTAGAAGATACGAAGGGGGGAAAGGTCGACTAAATAATGCTGGTGCACGAACAGGGCTTTGAGAGGACAGTTGGATTGTCTTCCCTTCTCTGTGGACATCATTAAAAGGACACATAACTCCCTCCACCACGGTGGGGAAGCATTCATCCAGTGAAATGATTCCAGGATTCGAGGCACAGAATCTCAATCACAAGCAAAAAGAAACCATTCCAGACAGTACAGAGGGGAAGGGGAGACACACAGGGATAAGAGAGCCAGTCAAGTATGAGGAACCTTGCCTGCTCTTTTCCAGTGGGCCTAATTTGGCACCCAACACAGGAAGGTCTTTTCTGGGCTCTTGAACAGATGAGCAGAGGCACTCTCTCTTCCTGAAGGGAAAAGGCTCATGTGCCTTGCCCCGAGCCATTTCCTTTCCCTGAGTGGTCTCCATCATGTTTCCATGCTGCAAAGCTCTGTTCATCTCTTAAAAGTCAGCTGCAGTCAAGGCTTCCCAGGAAGACTTCCTCAACTGCTCCACAGAAGGACTTGCTATCTGAGTCACACAAACCACAACAGTGGTGGGAGGAAGGCACGAGAAGGAGAAGCCGAGCAGCACCACAAAAATCCCTGGCTGTGTGCTCCAGGCTGGGCCAGTATCATCTCATTTGCTGCTCACACGATCTCATATCAGATGCTGCTCTCTCCATGTTATAAGTGAGGAAAGTGACACATACCTGCCTTGCCCGGGGCCACACTTAGTAGAGTCGCAGAGTTAAGACTCAAGTCCAAACTATTGGAATCAGAAATCAGTGCTCTTAACTCGCACCTGATATATCTCCTCTGGAACACCTGAGTGAGGGCAACCTTCAGATTAGAAGGCCACAGTCTGTTCACGTGCCTGTGTCCTGGTGGCCAGGAGCACCTTGGGCACAGGGATCCTGCCATTTGTCTTTAGGCTCTGCGTTCTGGTTAGCACTGAGCTTGACTGTGAGTAGGTGGTCAAGAAATGCTTCTTAAATAAAACACTGAATGGGGGAGTGACAAATTTGCCTGTGTATCCATGATTCTCCTTCACCAGGAGGAACCCAGAAGCAGAATACCTTCCAATGACCCCCAAGAGCAGCCTTGCCAGAGGTCTACACCCCACACAGAGGAAATAAATATACATTTTTCTAACTCTTTATCATGTTGTAAATAACAATAAAATAATAACTAAAACATACAATGCTCGTTATTTATCGGGCACAATTCCAACATATACATGTCTATGGACATAGGGACGGGTGTGTGTATTCCTCACCACAATCCTCTGAGGTAAGTAGTTATTATCCTCATTTTATAAATGAGGAAACTAAGACACAGAGAAGTTAGGTAACTTGCCTAAGGTCACACAGCTGTTAATTGCAAGGATTAGGATTAAAACCTATGCAGTCCGGTTCTAAGGTACATGCTTAACAGGATCCATTCCTCCCTTTTGTGCCTTTTTATGTATCTATGGAATTCTCATTTTTCATATTTTTGGAATTCTCTTCTTAGCCCCTTGCACATATGTAGAACCAACCCACTCTTCAGGCCCACATCAAATGCACTTCCACCCACAGCTTTCCCTGACTGTTCATTTTCTCACCTCCATTTAAAGCCTTTCCCACGTGTGCACTGTGATTCTCTATAACATGGAAATAATATTATGCCACCTGACCAGGTTATTGTAAGGATTAAGTGAGACAGAATCTTACATTGCTTGATACGGCTTTAGATTAAAAGTTTTTTTTTTTTTTACATTTTTCTGTATAATAGATGTTTTGTCCCTGCTTTCATCCAAGCCAGCCCTCCAGTGGGGAGCTGGATCCCACCCCCGACCCCGACTCAAGCCCTTCACTCCCGCATTTGTCTGCTGTTGTTGCATCATCACCAAGTCTTTTCTCTCTCCACGATCACCGGTGTGGTCCACCAACATGCTGTCAATCACCCTCATCTCACAATCCTGTATCCACTTCCAGCTACTGCCCATTCCCTGCTCCTCTTTGCAGAAAAATGCCTTGAAAGAGTCATCTATACACAGTTGCCACCTCTTTTCTCATCCCTCTGCCCAGTTGCACTTGGGAGAGTCACCCGTGGCCCCCTCACTGATCTGTCCCATCATCCTCTGCCAGGCTCCTCCCGTGGCCGCTCTCAGGCATCCTTGGGACTGGCGGTCGCTGCTTCCTTCTTGAAAGAGTTCCTTGTCGTGGCCTCAGGGCCCATAGTTCCTCTCCGTTTCCTTCTCCCGCCATGGCTAGTCCTTCTCATACTCCCCTGCTGGTTCCTCCTCCTCCTCCTGAACTGAAAACATGCAAGCCCAGGCCTGAGGCTTCTCCTTAACCTGTGCTTGCTTCTAGGTGGCCTCAGCCAGCCCCATGGTATTAGACATCGTCTCTTCAACCTGTATCCCCGGCTCCAGCCTCTCACCCCAAATACAGACCTGCGCATCGAACTGCCTACCCAACATTCCCACTGGGACGCATTAGAGGTCCCAAGACCCGACTCCTCATTCCCCTTGAGAAAAACCCACTTGTCCAGCTTCTTCCAGTCTCCTAGTTACTCCAGCAAGAAACCTTGGAGTCCTTCTTCATTTCTGTGTTGTCGCATATCCTTCTTCTAGTTCTACAGTGAATCCTCTGGGCCTAACTTCTAAAAATATCCAGAATGCAATCACGTCTTATCACATCTATCACTTGAATGTTTCTTCACCAGAGAGGCCTTTCCTGGCCGTCATGTCTAAAATCTCTCTCTCCTTCTCCCTGTCCCTATCCCTCCCCTGCCGCCACACACACACATACACCCACATCCACACACTCGCCAGTTACCTTTACCCTGCTTTAGCCCCTCTCCTACTGGACATGTTATATATCCAGCTACTTACTTGCTGCCTGTCTTTTTGTCCTGTAGAATGTAAGCTACATGAGAACAGAGGCTGACTCTGTTTTGTTCACTCCTATACCTCCAGCACCTAGAACGGTTTCTAGCACATAGTAAGCATGTAATATATACTTGTTGATTGAATGAATGGGTGTATGAATGAGTGTTTATATGAACTCTCAGTAATAAAGTAGGAAGAATGGGCTCTAAAACCAGATGAACCTGAGTTCCAATCTCACACGGATAATTACTTGCCAGGTGACCTTCAGTTACTTAACTGGTGTATTTCCTTCTCCAACAATAACATATCAGGGTATTGTTATGAAGGTGAAAAAAAAATTTTGCAATTTTGTAAAAATGCCTGTCAGCATTCAGGGAATGAGACTTAACAGTATTTCTGTATCCCCCACTGCACTTACCACAGCAACAGTCACAGAAAGGCATTCATAGTTCCAAGCTGATTGAAACTTTTGTGCCTACCTACATAGCTAGTGTTGGCTGTGGCTTATTTGCCAGACCCTATGCTAATGCTTAATAGTCACTACCTCACATAAATCTCAGAAAAACATGATGACGTAAGTACTGTTAATTGTCCTCATTTTACAGATGAGGGAACCACAGGTGGTAACTTACCCAAAGCCACATGGCTAATATATGGTAGATCAGAGTTTTGTGCCCTGACTGTTAGATTCTAGAGCCCAGGCTCTTATCCGCTCCATAATATATTGGATTTTTACAATACAATGCATAAATACAGCATTTTAGACATTGTTCTCAGCACATGGGAACTTAAAAGATGTAAAGGACTCATCCCTATTTTAAGAAGCTACAGTCTGGTAAGGGAGAGAAAAGCATGCCTACTCAACTCTAACAGTGAATTTTAACGGGGTTAGGCATGAGAATCGGCTGTGGCAAATGAACGGGGATATTTCCACCATGTCCCTATTGAATCAGACTTCCTGGAAGGGGGTCCCAGGAATCCTAGTTTTAAAAGTTCCCCCAGTGAATCTTACGAACAGTCAGAGCTGAGAGCCTGAGTCTATGAGAAACAATGGTTAGGGCTGTGGAATATATTCAAAGGGAAGAGCTTTGGGAGAAAGAGATTGATCAGTTGTTGGTCCATTTGAAACGACAGAGTAAGATCCTGCAGCTAAGAGCAGGTTGCTTTTGGTTAAGATGTCTGATGTCTGGCAGATAAGTGGCTGTCCTGGGAAGATTCAAGGTCAGTGTTATTCACTTACCCATTCAGTGGAACTCCACTGAGCGTTTGTCTGCTTCATGGTAGCTATGACTTTGCTTCAGGAGTTTATATTTGGGTACCAGCTAAAACATCTACATAATATAGAAAAAGCCATTCAGTTTCTTGGGCTTTAGGGGTTTTTTATTGTTATGTTAATCCCCATACATTACATCATTAGTTTTATTTATTTATTTATTTATTTATTTATTTATTTATTTATTTATTTTTTATTCTTATGTTAATCCCCATACATTACATCATTAGTTTTAGATGTAGTGTTCCATGATCCATTGTTTGTGCATAACACCCAGTGCTCCATGCAGAATGTGCCCTCTTTAATACCCATCACCAGGCTAACCCATCCTCCCACCCCCCTCCCCTCTAGAACCCTCAGTTTGTTTTTCAGAGTCCATCGTCTCTCATGGTTCGTCTACCCCTCTGATTTCCCCCCCTTCATTCTTCCCCTCCTGCTATCTTCTTCTTTTTTTTTTTCTTAACATATATTGCATTATTTGTTTCAGAGGTACAGATCTGAGATTCAACAGTCTTGCACAATTTACAGCGCTTACCAGAGCACATACCCTCCCCAGTGTCTATCACCCAGTCACCGCATCCCTCCCACCCCACCCCCTACTCCAGCAACCCTCAGTTTGTTTCCTGAGATTAAGAATTCCTCATATCAGTGAGGTCAAAAGATACATGTCTTTCTCTGTTTGACTTATTTTGCTCAGCACAATACCCTCCAGTTCCATCCACGTCATTGCAAATGGCAAGATCTCATTCCTTTTGATGGCTGCATAATATTCCATTGTATATATATACCACCTCTTCTTTATCCATTGATCTGTCAATGGACATCTTGGCTCTTTCCACAGTTTGGCTATTGTGGACATTGCTGCTATAAACATTGGGGTGCACGTACCCTTTCGGATCCCTACTTTTGTATCTTTGGGGTAAATACACAGTAGTGCAATTGTTGGATCGTGTATGGTAGCTCTATTTTCAACTTTTTGAGGAACCTCCATACTGTTTTCCAGAGTGGCTGCACCAGCTTGCATTCCCACCAACAGTGTAGGAGGGTTCCCCTTTCTCCGCATCCCCACCAATATCTGTCATTTTCTGACTTGTTAATTTTAGCCATTCTGACTGGTGTGAGGTGGTATCTCATTGAGGTTTTGATTTGGATTTTCCTGATGCCAAGCGATGTTGAGCACTTTTTCATGTGTCTGTTGGCCATTTGGATGTCTTCTTTGGACAAATGTCTGTTCATGTCTTCTGCCCATTTCTTGATTGGATTCTTTGTTCTTTGGGTGTTGAGTTTGATAAGTTCTTTATAGATTTTGGATACTAGCCCTTTATCTGATATGTCATTTGCAAATATCTTCTCCCATTCTGTCAGTTGTCTTTTGGTTTTGTTGACTGTTTCTTTTGCTGTGCAAAAGCTTTTTATCTTGATGAAGTCCCAATAGTTCATTTTTGCCCTTGCTTCCCTTGCCTTTGGCAATGTTTTAGGAAGAAGTTGTTGCAGCTGAGGTCGAAGAGGTTGCTGCCTGTATTCTCCTCTACGATTTTGATGGACTCCTGTCTCACATTGAGGTCTTTCAACCATTTGGAGTCTATTTTTGTGTGTGGTGTAAGGAAATGGTCCAGTTTCATTCTTCTGCATGTGACTGTCCAGTTTTCCCACACCATTTGTTGAAGAGACTGTCTTTTTTCCATTGGACATTCTTTCCTGCTTTGTCAAAGATTAGTTGACCATAGAGTTGAGGGTCCATTTCTGGGCTCTCTATTCTGTTCCATTGATCTATGTGTCTTTTTTGTGCCAGTACCATACTGTCTTGATGAGGACAGCTTTGTAATAGAGCTGGAAGTCCAAAATTGTGATGCCACCAGCTTTGCTTTTCTTTTTCAACATTCCTCTGGCTATGCGGGGTCTTTTCTGGTTCCATACAAATTTTAGGATTATTTGTTCCATTTCTTTGAAAAAAGTGGATGGTATTTTGATGGGGATTGCATTGAATGTGTAGATTGCTCTAGGTAGCATTGACATTTTCACAATATTTGTTCTTCCAATCCATGAGCATGGAACGTTTTTCCATTTCTTTGTGTCTTCCTCAATTTCTTTCATGAGTATTTCATAGTTTTCTGAGTACAGATCCTTTACCTCTTTGGTTAGATTTATTCCTAGGTATCTTATGGTTTTGGGTGCAATCTTGGGCTTTAGTTTTGTCATCTACGTAAAGGGGAATAAAAATTATGCACATATCAAGGAGTTGCTTTCGTGAGTAGACATGATAATTCATACAAAGTATACAGTGTGCTACCCAGTGCATATTAAGAGCTCAATGAGAGCTATTATTATGAATATGATTCGTATTAGTGGAGGCCTCAGAAATCACCCCTTGCCCTGAGTACTTTGATGCAATGTAGTGATGGAAAGAATCCTAGGCCAGCAGTCCAGAGACATGTACGTTCTGGTCTTCTTTTGACATTGATGTCCGTTGATAAACTGTCCAATCCTGCCGTGCCTCAGAGTCAAACGGCAATATAATAAAACATGGCAGTGTTGGTGTGAGATTAAGTGATAGTGCTTTGTGAAGTATGTTTCCCATATTAAATCAGAAGCTGGGAATGGTAACTGATTTTTAGGAATTCCTAATAAAATCCGTAAGGAATTTAGCAGCTGATAAGAAATGTGGAGGGCAGAGAATAATGTTGAATAGAGCCAACTGGGAGGCAGGTACTTGCCAGGCATTATTATCACATGGAGATCATTATCACAACAATTGTGCATGGCAGTAGGCATGTTTTACTGGTGAGGATCCTGGGAGAGGACTGGGGAGGTCAACTATCTAGTTGGAACAGACTTGAGCTTTGGAATCAGATAAACCAGAGTTCCAAATATGACTAAATGTATTTATCCTCTGAGTGTCTGTTTTCTCAAGGGTAAAAAGGGAAGGAATTACGTTTCCTTCTCAGGTTCATTGTAAGGACCAAAGACATTGAGTGAGATGTGCCTGATAGCCACTTAAGAGATGCTCCCTGTACTTACTGTGATGCTATCTTTGTTCAGGTGCTACCAGCGGTAACACCAAGCTGGTCTGATGGCACATCCTGGGTTCCTCCCACGCCATCATGTTCCCATCCAAAAAAAAAAAAAGTTCAGTTTTGCATTCTTCAATTCTTTCAAACTTCATCACCTTTGCTGCTTGTTTGTCACGAGCACTGGCCAGCACTGTTCTGATCTGTGCTTGTGAATTCATTGTTTGTCTTTGGTACTTGTGCCCCAAGGCAATTCCTTCATTTTGACTCAATTTTATAAATCGAATAGAAAAATCACCAGCAGTGAAATCATCACCATTGTTAGAGAGACTGGCCCATTAGTTTTCTGAGTCATTGTTTCTTCCCTGGCAGATGGAGCTGGGAGACAAGATGGGCCGAGATGGCCAAAGCCTTTATCTTCACAAGTATCTGCAAAAGCACAGTTAGTAGGCAAAGCAAACAGGAGGCAAATAAATGTCTGACTTCAAAGACAGGCATGAAAGGCTGTTCTGCATCCTATGGTTGATACATGGGAATGTCACTTACCTAGAAATTTTAAGAGCAAACTGAGTGGTCAGTGAACCTCCTTGCAAGAGAAATTATTTATTTATTCAAAAATTACAAGCCCACACATAAAGAACATCTCTATTATATGTCAGAGACTGGCTAGGCAGTGGGTTCACCAGTGGTAAACATACATATGGTTCCTGCCCTGCTGGAAGACCAATTCATCAGGTTACTGTTAACTGTGGCAAATGCTCTAGTGGCGAGGACATATGAAGACAAGGGTTTTGTACTGCCCGGGAAGAGGAGGACGTCTTCCCTGAAGAAGTGTCCTTTGAGCTGAGATCTGAAGGAGAAGTAAGACTTACATAAGCAGAATGAGAGAGAATTTTCCAAGCAAAGGAGAGCATGTTTGAGAGGCCCTGTTACCAGAGAGTCATCGGTGAATGTGAGGTTCTCAAGGAAGGCGGGCGTGACGGGTGCACGGAGACTGACCCAGCAATAGAACAGTGAAGAATGAGGCCCTAGAGTGGTGGGTCCTGCACGCCTCTGTGATGGCATTTATAGCCTTGATCCAAAGAGCAATGGAAATTACTGAAGGGTATGAAGCTGAGGGAAAAAAAAGTCCATATTTGCAACATGAGAAGATTTGTCTGACTGCCGTCAGACTAGAAGGGCTAAGCGGTGGGTGGATACATTTTGGGGAGCTGGCTGCTAAAAGCACTCCCTGTCCTTGCACTTTGGGAGACTTATAGATGGCACTCTGTATGCCCCAGATTCCTCAAGGTGCGCTTGTAGTCTGAATCCAGTGCAGAAACCTGTCCATTGTCTTGACATCCAGCCAAAAACTGTTTCTTCTCAATGAGCAATGGCAGGAACACACTATGCTCTGTTCTGAAGAGGCAGTAAACATTCCCAACATTGAAAAATAGACTGAGTGTGCTCTTCCAAACACAACGCTTGCAAAGCATGATATTTAGAAGGAAGAGAAAGTCTGTGTTGGGACAAAACCACTGAAGATGTTTTCATATCATGTTTGTTCAGCACGAAATAGCTACTCCATCAAAGCCTCTAGATAGAATGGTACGTCTGCTCAGCTGTGTATATTCATATATACACAGCAAGATGACCTTCTCAGGAGAGAGCCGACCAAAAGTCCATCTCCTAGGCAAAGGTTAGGAAGCCCTGTTCTACCTTCATTATTAATTCATTTTTTTCATGGTCCTCTACTGAGATGATAGAATGTCTAAGCATGTGGTTGAATGCCTCAAATGTGAAATCCTGCTGGAGCTCAGCAGATAGCATATTAACCAAAAAGGCATGATATTGCCTATCAGGAAACTTTGTATTGGAGACCTAAATCAACACAGTCTAGTTAAAGAAAAAAAGAAAAAGGCAGCGAGCAAGGAAAGCAAAGTCAGGCCCAGCCCTTAGGCCACCCGTTTCCATCCCATTAGAAAGAATCCTAGAACTTCTGTTTGGGTGCAGGCCTCCGAAACAACTCGTCCAGGCTTCATGGGATCCCTGAGCCCCTCACAACACTCCTGACTAGAGAAAACTGGAGAGCTCACTCCCGCCAAAGCTGACCCTTTTGCTTCAGGACGATGCTGACTGTCTCTAGATCTTCAAGTTGAGCTGGAATCTCTTTCTTAGAATCATTGAAATCGATTTCTTCTCAAATCACAAATCTGAGGCATTTTCCTCATGACAGTTCTACTTTATGAGGATCATTTTCATACCTTGTGCAGGCTTAAGAGTCCAAGTTGCTGCAAGTAGTCTCCTATGACTTTACCTACTGTCATGGTCATAACAAGGAGCGTTGAGGTGCTACATCCTGTTCTAAGTGTTTTCATGTATTAGCTCATTTAGTTGTAATAACAGCAAAGAGGAAACTTCTACTATGCCCATTTTACAGATACAGACACTGAGGCCAGAAAAGTAAATAACCTGCCCGAAGTTGCACGGTTAGCAAGCAGCAGAGAGGTAGGACCTGAACCCAGGTAGGCTGGCCCCAGAGCTTTGTTCTTCCACTCGTGACGGAGGGAAAAGCACAGGCTTTGCTGTCACTGTCTCGCCTTGGAATCCAAGTTCCAACACTTCCTGTGACCAGCTGTTTCAGACTAAGCCTCCATTTCTCCATCCGTAAGATGTGGACCAGGACCCCTACCTCCATGCTGCTGTGGGAGTCCATAAGGTAATGTCGGCAAAGCAGCTGCATAGTGCCTTGCCCATGCTGCCTTCACAAGACAGGCTGATAGAATCAGCAAATGTGTGAGTATGTGAATGAAGGTCCTCTGGGCCAGCCTTCCATAGCAAAGCTTTCTCATTCTTTGCCCCAATTCTCAAGTGAAACACCTATTTTATGTTGCCTTTAGGTGGTCAGCCGGAAACAGGGAGTCCCAGCATAAGCATAGGACCATGGATGGGAATGAAAATAAAACTATACTATAGTATCATCACAGATCATTGCCCCACTCCCCCCAATCCAGACTTGAGAGCATTGGGCACCCTAGAAATAAAGCAGACATGCTCCAAGATAGTGGCCTTTCAGATCGTGGAATGTCCCTGTTCAAAGCCCGTTTCTTTGAATGGCTTCCTATTTGATGCAGTAAAATCTGAAGTCTTTCTGTGGCCTACAAGGCCTAGGAGATCTGCACCCTGATGACCTCCTATTACCTCCCCCTTCACCCAGCCCACACCGGGCACACTGGCCTCCTTGCTGTTCCTTCAGTAGACCAAGAACATTCCCTCTCCAGGACCTTGTACTTGTCCCCTCTGCCTGGAATGTTCTTCTCCTAACCACATGGTTCTTTCCCTCACTTTTTGCATGTCTTTGCACAAATACCACCCTTCAAATAGGCCTTCCTGCCTACCTGATCTACACCTCCTGAGCACTTGCCCTTTATTTTACTTTGTAGATTGCCTCACTGGCCTGCCTATTATATATTTGCCTTTGTTTGTCATCTGTTTCCTCTTGCTAGACCATTAACTCCATGAGAGCAGGTGCTTTGAGCTTTTGCTTACCATCGTGCCTGCCATGTAGTCGCTGGTGACACATCTTTGTTGAATAAATGGTGAAAAATCATGGTTAGTAGCGGCAGTGGGTAAGTGCAGTGACCCACGAGATTTTGCCGCTCTAGGAGGACACTGGTTCCCAAGTGATAGCATATGCATAAAGATCATCTGCAGTGCTTGGTTTAAAATGCAGATTCAGGGGCTCACACACCCCCTAAAATTTTAAATCAGTACATCCTGAGTGGAGCCCCAGAACCACCACTTTTAAGAACTCCAGTGCCTGTTGAGGAAGGAACCCCAAGTGCAGTCCTTCAAAAAGCACTGTCCTAGCCATCAGAAAGAATGAATACCCAACTTTTGCATCAACATGGATGGGACTGGAGGAGATTATGCTAAGTGAAATAAGTCAAGGAGAGAAAGTCAATTATCATATGGTTTCACTTATTTGTGGAACATAAGGAATAGCATGGACGATATTAGGAGAAGGAAGGGAAAAATGAAGGGGGGGAATCGGAGGGAGAGACGAACCATGAGAGACTATGGACTCTGAGAAACAGAGGGTTCTAGAGGGGAGGGGGTGGGGGGATGGGTTAGCCCAGTGATGGGTATTAAGGAGGGCACGTACTGCATGGAGCACTGGGTGTTATACGCAAACAATGAATCGTGGAACACTATCTCAAAAACTAATGATGTATTGTATGGTGACTAACATAACATAATAAAAAAAAGAAAAGAAAAAAGAAACACTGTCCTAGGATAGGAGAAAATTTTTAAAAATACATAAGCAACACCACTGAATTTTGCATGGTTTCCTTCCTCCCTCCATGTCTGGTCCGAGATGTGGGAACTCCAGACCTAGCATTAGGGAATGATGCTGGTGGAGGCAGGGGGTTCAGTGAAATATTCATAAATACCTTGATCTCTCAGCTGGAGGTTGGGTGGCTGCAGACTTGCTTAAGGAGGGGTCTTAGTGTGGTCTCAGATGCAAAAGGACATTGATATCCTCCCTTGCCTGTGCACAGGGCCATTTTCGGAATGGCTGCTGCAGCCTCTGAGTGGGGGAGGGCACCCCACTGGTCCTGGCAATTGGCATCAAACCAGACAGCCAGAGCTGGAAGAGACACGAAGTTCTGGTCGGAGCCCCACCCACCATCTTGCAGAGAGATGAACTGCCCAAAAGCACACAGCTAATTAGTTTAAGAGCCCGCACTGAAACCCAGCCTGTGGCTTCACTGTGGTGCTTTGGCCTCTGTACCACCTTTAAAAGTGGTTTCACTGTTCCTAACAGTCCTGTGAAGATCTTAGAATAATGTGCTGACCTGAGTAGAGACTCTACATAAAGAGGAGGGAAAACCCCTCGAGGATAAACTGCAGAGAGTCTACTTCCTGTCGCACTGTGAGCATGCATGCTGATAAGCCCTCGGGAGAAAACCAGCTTACAGGTACTTTTAAAAGGCTGAGTGACGTACTTGTAACAGCTCGATTATGTGCACTTTTTAAAAGGAAGCTCATTTTTCTTTGCAATTGGTCTTATTTATACACAGAATCAGTGGAAAAGACTATTATCAGATATTAAGCCTTCAAGAACATTCTCCCAAGTGCTATCTTCCCCACATGGGGTACCCAACAAGGTAATTTAGGACCAGGTATATAAAACATATTTCCCCATGTCGTGCCTCCTAAACACCGCTAAGCAACAGGCCGACCTTGACTATGGAGAGCTCCGGGCTGGGGATTTGGGGAGGTCACATGTTGCCTGAACTGATTCTTTTCCAATTTCTGCCACATCTAAAACATGCCTCTGTGCCAACTTGCGTTTTTTCCTTTCCCGTCGAACTGACCCAGGCTGAGCTTGCTCTACAGGCTGGGAACAGCCTCCTCCAAACTCACTTCATTTGCATTCATTTACAGTCTTCTGTTTGGAAATTGTATTTTTGGCTCCAATTCAGATAAATTCAAACCAAGATGATCAATGGAAATGATCCTATAGGTGAAACAGGGGCGGAGGCTTTAGTTATAATTCTCTATTGATCCTCAGATATGCTCTGGGCATCATACAAAATTATTTATTTGACACAACATTGTCAGGTCATAGCAGAGACCTCAGTGAATTGATTAAAGTTTGAGGCTTCCAGGGATCCCCAGCCTTCATTTAAAGAAACACTTCCCCAGCAAGACCTGATTTTATAATGTGGTAGAAGGAAGGTATCTTCTACTTTGTAAATTTTAGCTTCTTTTTTTTTTTAAAGATTTTATTTATTTATTTGAGAGAGAGAGAATGAGAGAGAGCACATGAGAGGGGGGAGGGTCAGAGGGAGAAGCAGACTCCCTGCCGAGCAGGGAGCCCGATGCGGGACTCAATCCAGGGACTCCAGGATCATGACCTGAGCCGAAGGCAGTCGCTTAACCAACTGAGCCACCCAGGCGCCCAAATTTAACTTCTTAAAATTAGGCTTCCAGAGCTTACAACTGAACAGGGTAAACAAATAAAAGGTATGTTCCAGACAGCTGGAACAGTGCCTGGGGCTTAGCAGCGACTCAATGAACATTTGCTCCCTTCTGTTCTTCCCCCTATCTTTGTCTACAGACACAACAATGTTGGCTCATTTGTTGGTCCATTTATTAAATATTTCTTGGGTGCCCACTCTAATGGGATAATTCTAGACAGTATCCACAGGTAAGAACACAGCTAGATCCTTGCTGTCATGGACCTTAGGTTCTGATGGGGGCAAACAGGTAATAAAACATTATAAGCATTAGATCATCAATAGGGTGGCAACCAAGTTAGAACTAGATCTAAACAAGGAGATTCAGGTAACATTTCAATAATGACCTTGCGTGTCCCTAACTACAGAAAGGCCCTCCAAATTGGTCTTCGGGCGATTAGGCTTCATACCTGGTCTCCTTGGCAGCCCTCAGAGCATTCACAGCTCATTCTTGGGTGCTTCCTGGCAAGTACTTGTCACGCCCCCTGTGCTGATCTCTCCTTTCCCATCTGGTGCTCTAATTCTGCACAGAATGGTGGGCAGATGCTGCCAGTAGCATGATCCTCTGCAGAAGTAAAGCCCTCTGGGAGCTGAGTCCGCAGACCCCAGGGACAGCATGAATTCATTCGGATGGTTTTAAAGCCTCTGTGAGGTACCAGGCAGAGATCGGGCTCTGGAGAAATTTCAGGAAACAAAGCAGCCACTGCCTCTGACCTCAGGGTGCTTGCCTTCTAGGAGGGGAAAAAGATGACCTGAAGTAGACATTCAAAAACAAGGACCTTTCAAATAGTGATTAGGGCAGGGAAGAAAGTAAAAATAGGGTAAATAGCATAGCCAGTAACTGGGGAATGGCAGGTGACCATCTGTAGGGTCGACAGGGAGTCCTCTCTGAAGCTGAACCCTGACTAATGAAAGAGAGCCAACCACTTAAAGAGCCCAGGGAAGAGCATTCCAGGTAGAGGGATCTGCAAGCGCAAAGACCTGGACACTGGAGTCAGTTTGCTGTAGTCAAGGAATGGGAAGGTGGACTATCATAGCTTTTTGTGATAGGTTTTGTAGCTTTGTTTTAAAAAAGTTCTCTCATATATTTAGGCCCCATAACTCATTATGCTTTTCAAAGAAGCAGTATATATTAGTAGTTTAAAAAATTAGATTCTAGGAGTAGCTTATTTACATCTGTAAGGGAATAATTTAATGATTGAGCCCTGCAGTCAGATTGCCTTTATATAATACTGGAGTTTCCATCCAGTAGCTGAGTGACTTCTATAAACTTACTTAAGCTTTCTGTGCTTCATTTGCCAAAAGAGGGGATAAGAATAATGCCTACCTCATGGGAGTCTTTCCATGGTAAATTGCGATAATGAACATAAAGTGCTAACCAGCCCCTGGTAAGTGCTCAAAGCATGTTGGCTATTATAATCCCTCTGTTGTTGCCCCTAGAAGTTCACTTTCTTGATCACTCTTGCCATCCTTTTATCCCCCCCAACCACTCATGAATAGATTTCTGAACAATCAAGTGCAAAATAATTTCGCCAGATTTTCATGTTTTGGTGTCATTGAGATCCTTGAAGTTTTCAGTGTAACTTAGTAGAGGAAGGCCCCACAAAGTCCTCACCAAATTGAGCCCTGGCCCTGAACAGTGCTTTCCCCAGGGGAGATGGTGGGCTACACTATATAAAGAGTGCTCCTTCCTCAGTCTTTTACTCTCTTCCCTACTTTTTCATAGCATCCATCACCACCGGTCATATTAAATGTTTACTTGTTATGTTGCTTAACCTCACAAGCCCTGTGAGAACAAGGACTTCTTTGCCTGGTTCAGTGCACCATCCCCAACTCCCTCTAACAGTGTTCAAACAGTAGAGTTCAGTAAATACTTGTTGACTGAATTCTGTATCTACACATTCCTAAAAAAATACCTGGGTGTGTGTTGCTAATGGGTCAAAGAGCCTTGGTTATAAAAATAGCCCATACTTTTAATGCAGCCTATGTTGCCAGCTTCTCACTGACCCAGGAAAGTAATTCACTGGGAGGATCTGATCTGATAAATAAGAAATATTATGTTTATTTATTATTCATTTATTCATTCAACAAATATTTTTAGGTCCTGACTTCATGCCAGGTAGCGTATTAGATGCTGATATACAGTGGTGGATAAAACAGATGTGGTCCCTGACCTCGGGAGATTAGAGTCTTGTAATAAAGCATTCTAATTTTTATAAAAGTCATCTCCTCCCCAGCTTCAGCAATATCATCTTTGCATATAAATCTGAAGACTAGAACCTAGAGAAAAAAAACAAAACCTTCTGGCAACAAGCCTGTGAGTGGGCAGTCAGGACATGCTATTTCCGTCCAGCCTGACTCCTTCCTCCTCACAGCACTCCTGGGGTACTGGGAACAGTTCCACAGACAGTACACATGTGTATTTCCCCATGGCACACGACGGTTCCTCTCTCACCCTCCACACACATGTGCATGCACGTGCACACACACCACCCAATAGCAAACTCTCATTTGGCACCAAACACCCGTCCTGAGGAACTGGCAATAAAATTCCAAGTGGCACAAGAACCATAAGGTAGATAGGAATAAGAATTTGCCCATCTCGCTCCCTCTTTGCAGCGTGCAATGTCACACCCTCGGTTTGCCAGCTTCCTGTTTGTCAGGCAAACTAGATGGTTGTGAGCAAAACTAGTCTTTTAGAAAAAAGGCAAAGGCAGCTGCTATGCAAGGAAATTTCAGAGTTAGGTTGCAGAGGATCTGAGTCTATATGTATAATTATAAATATTTTTTAAGATTTATTTGTCAGAGAGAGCACAGGCAGGGGGAGGGGCAGACCGAGGGAGAAGCAGGCTCCCCGCTGAGCAGGGAGCCTGCATGGGGCTCCATCCCCAGACCCTGGGACCTTGACCTGAGCCAAAGGTAGATGCTTAACACCCAGGCGTCTCTATATGTATGATTATATATATCCCAGATTTAAGGATAGGCTGCCATCCTACTTTTTTTTTTTTAATCTACCATTTACGCACATGGAGATCCGTTTCCCTTGGATCATGATGTCAGGAATCTCTCTGTTTTGAGTTTGGTCTGATTTTAACACTGCGGTGCTACCTAAGTAGAGACTCATTCAAACCATTGAGCCTGTGGTATGGACTCACTCAAACCATTGAGCCCACCTTTTGTTGTGATTTAACAGTTTTGTGCATACATGTCTCTCTATATTTTTTAAAGATTTTATTTATTTGTTTGAGAGAAAGAGAGAGTACAAGCACAGGGGAGGGGCAGAGGGAGAGGGAGAAGCAGACTCCCCACTAAGCAGGGAGCCCCAAGGAAGCAGGGTTCCATTCTAGGACCCTGAGGCTAGGACCTGAGCTGGAATCAAGAGTCAGACACTTAACCAACTGAGCCATCCAGGCGCCCCCATTTTTTTCCGAAGAAACTACAGGTTCCCTGAAGAGTTGCATGTCGGCATGTTTGGATTCTCAAGTTAGACTGCTTGGGTTCCCCTGACTCTACCTCATACTAACTTGAGCAAAGTTACTTAACCTCTTGGACATATAGGTTACCCATCTCTAAAACTGGCTTGTAATACTATCTTCTTCAGAGGGTTGTTGTGCAACTAAATGAGCTAAATCATAGAAAGTGTTTCCTGACATATTTAAAGCACCAAATAATACTTGCTAATATTCTTTTTAATGTTTACCCTCTAATGCATCCACTGCTGACTGATCTGGACAAGAAGTAAGCCATCACTAAATTGTTACAATCCAGAAGGCAGCCTTCCTAATGATAAGATTGTATAATTATGTTTAATGGATTTTAAGGTTGAGGCTGATCTTCCAAATATGTAAAAATAACTTTTGTAGTTCAAGATATCAATATAAGAAAACTAAAATTCTAAGAAAATTTGTTGGACAGAAGCAATAATTTTAAAATGCTTTACAAAATGCTTCAGCGTGATTATAATTCCATAGTGCCAAATAACCAGATAAAAATTAAGATTTTAGCCAATTATTTAGGCATCTAAACTTTCTTTTTCCTTCAGTTTCACCAAGATATTTGAGGTTGCATAGAAACAGTCTCTTGGTCTGTGTAAACTTTTATCTTCCTAAGAGTTTTCTTAATTATTTTTCTCTTTTCCTAGTCTCTCCTATTTCAAACCGTACAGTTCTTGGGGGTGTGTAAATGAGTTTCTATTTCTCATATATAATTTTGTTTTTTGGATAACAGAATGACTTGGTCAAGCTAAGCCTCAAGATTAATTGGTCAGGCAGTCAGCTTGCTGTTTTTCCTGAACTGAAAGCCTTGAGAATCAACTAATTAGAGAGTTGTTCTAATACTAGAAGAGGAGATTCACAGAAAGTGACCTGACTTTGGCTTGTCCTTCCTTCTGGGGTTGATGTTAAATTAGTGGATTTCAGAGTTTTCTACCAAAGTTTTATCCAGTCATCATGAAATGAATTGCTCACTGTCACACATGTCCTCCCTATCTCCCTCCATCCCTTTCTCCCTCTCTCCTCCACTACCATTACTGATAACCAGAAGGATTGTTAGGCAAAAAAAGTAACAATGATATAAAACTCCTCCTTATCCTACTTGGTTTCTTGGTTCCTGAAGTTCACTTGAGAAATGAAGATGAAATATTGGTTAGCTTTGTGACTCTGAGAAAGTAATGGAGACATCCAAACCTCAGATTTATAAAGTATAGATTATGAAAGGATCTAATGCAGAGGATTGGTATGATCAATAAATGGGTTAATCCAGCACATTGTCTGGCACCAATAAGAGATCAAAATATGTGAAGTCATTTTTATTACAAGAAGTTGCTAATAGTTCTATAAAAAGAGACGCAGTGTAGGCAAGGGGAAAATTTACAGATTTTAAACTTTACCTCCTCTATTTCCTTTTAAGTAAAGAAAGAACAAAGAAGGACTCTTCCCAAAGAAATGACAGAGCAACAATGGTGTGAGAGGTTACCTGTCTTCAATTCATTCATTCTCTTGTATGTTCCATAAATAAGTAATGAGCACCTATTGTGTGTTATATGTTGTTCTCTATACTGGGAAAATGGTAGTAAATAAGGCAGACAATCAAAAGAAAAAAATAGCTGCAGCTAGTTATAAGAACCATGAAGAAAATAATATAAGGCGATGTGACATAAGAATGTGATGATGGATTGTAGGCCATAGATACTGTGGTCAGAGAAGCTTATGACGTGAAGGATGTCATCAGCCATACCATACAAACACCAGGGAACATTCCTCCATACAGGGGAATACAAGTAAAAGGGACATGAAGCAGCAATGAGCTTGCTATGTTAACATAAAAGAAAGCAGGGCAGTGAGGCCAGAGCTTAGTTAGCAGGGGAGAGAGTGGTGGTACTCACAGTCATAAAGGAAGGCAGCGGTCAGACCATGGAAGTCCGCAAAGGCTATGATAAGGAGCTCGGCTTTATTTACATGTAATAGGAAACCTTGGGTGGTTTAAAGCAGGTCAGGGGCATAATATACTTTGTTTTTTTCAAGTCTCCCTTTTGCTGCTGTATGGAGAATGCAGGGAGGCTATCACAGTCAACTGGATAGAGAAGAATGAGATTGGCTGAGGAGGCAGCAGAGGTAATGGAGAGTAAAGGTTGGATTTAGGATCAATTATTTTAGAGAGAGTTGATAGGAATTGCTAATGGATTAGGTAAGGGGATGTGGTATCATTACAGGTCTATCAGTGGTGCCCCTCTATTGAATGCTTGGCTTGTGATGTAGGCTTACATATAACAAAGAATGAGGATGAAACTATATCTCAAGCCACCCACATCCCTCCCAACTCCACTCTGGCCAGATGTCATCTCAACAAGGCGAGACACAGTCTAGCTAAATAGTCACTGAGTTTCTGTTACCATGTTCTGGACCAAGTTCTGAGTACTGGTTAAGGAGTAGGAAGCAAGATAGGCACACCACTGTTCTAGTGGAACTTAGGTTCTAATGTAAGGAAATAGACTATCAATAATAAGTAAATATCATAAAATATCAGATACCCAAAAGCACTGTTGATAAAATAAGGACAGAAGGATGTGTTAGTAACTCTCGGGTTGCTATATTAGAATTATCGTTCAGGGGGGCTTCTCTGTAGGAGTGTCACAGTTCTGTTGGAAGCAGATTAGCTTTGAGTCATGTGCTCTACGTCTGTGAAGTGACATCACATAGGCCATTAGATATCTGCACCTAGAATATTGGGAAGAGGACAGCATTAAAGCAACAGGTGGGATTTAAAGCCAGAGGCCTCAGTGATCATTAAGCAAAAAGGTAGAGATTGAAAATAGAAGGAGGCCAAGAACCAAGCTCTGGGAATTCTTCAATAGTTATAGGTTGTACAGGTGAAAAACTAGGAAAGGAGAATGGAGCAGCCAGACTTAATGGTTAAAAACAGAGCACTGTGGCATTACTGTGCAGATAAGCTGAAGCCCTCTCCACCATCTTCTCCCCTCTAGCCCTTCATCCTCAGGAAATACCAGATGATGACTTCTCTTTTAATGTATGTAATGGGAATCTGGGTAGGGTCCAGCATTGTGATGTGGGGTGGTACTCTCTTGACCAGAATTCATCCACCCAAGTCATCTACATAAGTAATTGCTTTGCTGTTGGAGGAAGGACAGAGTCCTGCATTGTGGGAACTCTGACATCAATTGTGATCTTCCCACTTTTAAGCCAGCAGGCTTCTGAATCAGTGATGCTCCCTCCAAGCCTGGCAGAGAGGTATCTGATATGCCAATCATATCTAATGACTCCAACCAGGCAACATAATGGGCTCTTTTCTAAGGGAACACAAACAACAAGAGAAAGCTTCTAGGGACAGTACAGCTCTGTAGAATCTAGCAAACCTCAGACTTTTTGAGAGAGCAGGCACAGATGTGACAAGAATAATAAGAAAGATGGCTTGGTGGAGGCAAATGCATGGGTAGGTGGGGAAGGGGAAAAAGAAGGTAGATCCTGGAGCCATGTAATGGCAACAGATGAAATCATAGGCTAAGAACATAAAAACATTTAATAATTCAAATTAAGAACTCAATCAATAGAGTTAAGAGCTGCTATACTGGAACAGGAGAGAAGTTACTGACAGGAAGTCATGTCAATAAAAAAGAAAAAATCCAGACAAAAACAATGAAGTAAAAAAGTATGAAAAATAAGAAGATAGCCTAAAAGATACATGAGACATAGTATATAGGTCTAACATTTGTAACTGGAATCCAAGAAGTGGAAGGAAGAGAGGTAATGGGCAAAAACTAATTTTGAAGAGACACTGGCTTGAAATTTTATAAATTGATAAAAGTCATTGGGTGCTGCCGTTTCCAGAAGTATATTAACTCCAATTGAGATGAATAAAGAGAAAATTATAGTTAGGGGTACATCACAGTAGTACTACTAAAAACTGAAGACAAAGAAAATCTTAAAAACAATGAATCATGGAACACTACATCAAAAACTAATGATGTATGGTGACTAACATAACATAATAAAATAAAATTTAAAAAAACAGGCACAAAAATGCACTACCACCAAAGAGAAAACAATTGCACAGTTGACTTTTCAACAAAAATTAGGGAACCCTAGCAGACCGTGGAGTGACAGCTTTAAAATGCTGAAGGAAAATAACAGCCACTCTAGAATCCTATATCTCCTAAAAATATCCTTCACATATTAAGGCAAAATAAATATATTTTAAATAAACAAACCCTGTGATGGCTTATTACAAGCAGACACATTTAAAAATGCAGAACTGAGTGAGCAACAATAAAAAGTGTTGAATATTGATGAAAATATTTGAAAATAATAACATAGTTTAAAATATAGGAAAAATTGGGGCACCTGGGTGGCTCAGTCGTTAAGCATCTGCCTTCGGCTCAGGTCATGATCCTAGGGTCCTGGGATCAAGCCCCACATCAAGCCCCACATCGGGCTCCCTGCTCTGCGGGAAGCCTGCTTCTCCCTCTCCCACTCCCCCTGCTTGTGTTCCCTCTCGCTGTCTCTCTGTCAAATAAATAAATAAAATCTTTAAAAATAAATAAATAAATAAATAAATAAATAAATAAAATATAGGAAAAATAAGTAGAAGGCAGGAGAGAGAGAGGAAGAGAGTGAGAAAATTAAGACGATTAACGAGGTCTTAGCTTTTATGGGGAGTAGTGAAACTGCTCATGAAAATTATACTTCAGTAATTAATAGATATATACTGTAATCTCTAGTGTAATCATTATTTTTAAAGGACAGGCTAATGTAAAAGGAACAAGCTAATAGAGGAGAAAATCTTAGAGTTAAAAAATGCATGATTGATTCAAAAGAAGACAAAAAAGGAGAATGAGAGACAGAGAACAAGTGAAGGAGGTACAATACAAATGATCATATGATCAATTAGTTGCATTAAGTGTAAGTGGACTGAAAACCCCTAAAATCAATGGCTCTCAGGTTGGATTTTGTAAATCTGTACTCTAAATATGTATGATAAAATCTCTCAGCAACTGCATATAGAAGGGAACATTTCAACCGAATTAAGGATGGCAACAAAAACCCTATACCAAATAGTATACTTAATGGTGAAAAGGTGGTCATTTTCCTGGAGTTTGGAATAATACAATGATGCCCTCTTTCACAACTTCCACTCAGTGTTATACTAGAGTTTCTAGTCAGTAGAGTAAAGCAAGAGAACAAAATTAAAAAAAAAAAAACACATTGGAAATTAGACATGAAATGTCCTTATTAACAGATGACATGATTGTGTAAATAGAAAATATGTATTTATAGACAAACAATTCGAAGATACTTTGCAAGGTTTTTCGTTAATATGTAAAAACTAAGTCCTATCTCCACATACTAGAAACAAACATTTAGGATGACTTTTTTTTTAGCTTGTACCATTTATAATAGCAATAAAAACATCCAACATTTATGAATAAATCTAAAGAAAGAAGGTCAAAATAGTAACACAAAAAGTAACTTTTAAAACTTTACCAATAGAAAGAAGATTTAAATAGAGAGATGATATATATTCACATATTTAAAAGATTCAGCATTGTAATTGTCTCTTCTTTCCCAAGTTCATATATAGAGAAATGCAACTCTAATCAAAATTCTAGAACCATTTTTGTGGAAATTGAAAAGTTATTATAAATCTATCTGCAAATGCAAAGGGTGAAAAATAGCCAATGCATATTGGAGGAATTTACCACTTATCAAGATTTCTTATAAAGCTATAAGAAATAAATCTATGTAGTAAATTAAAACATTGGGTATTAGACACAAGGATAAACAGATCAATGGATTATATTAGAGTCCAGAAAAGAACCCACATTTATATGGACTTTGAGTCTCTCAAAAAGTGACACTGTAGAACAGTAGAGGAAAGGTGTTCTTTTAAATAATTGATCTTGGGAAAATTTTTATCTCTTTTGGGAAAAAAAAAAGAATTACATCCCCTACCACATACACATAAAGCAATTCCAGATGAAGTATTGTTCTAAATGTTTAAAATAAAATACTAAGTTTTCTGGAAGATAACAAAAACAATAATATTCATGACCTTAGGTGGGTAAAAATCTTTTTAAACAGGACACAAAAAGTTATAACCATGAAAGAAAATGTGGATAAATTGAACTACATTAAAAGTTAATTTTTATTTCATCAAAGAAACATTAAGAGACTGAAAAGGCACACCGCCAGAGCGAGGAAGACTAGGTTAGAGAAGCAGGTAATTAACAAGAGATTCAAATCCAGATTATAAAGAACTCCTATAAGCAAATAAGAAAAACCCTAACAACTCAATTAAAAAAAAAATGAGTAAGGGACGTGAACAAGCACTTCAAAAAAGATACTTTGTAAATGACCAAAAGTACATGAAATATATAAATGGCCAATAAACATAAGAAAATGTACTCAATTCTATTAGTCATCAGAGAAATGCACATTAAAACCACAATGGAATACCACTACACACTGACCAGAATGGCTAAAATTAAAGGGACTAAAAATACCTGGGGTTGGTGTGGTCATAGTGGTACTAGAAATTTTATATATTGCTGGTGGGAGTGTAAACTTTGGAAAACTATTTAGCAAATCCACTAAAGCCGAATATACACACGTAGACTCTGATCAAGCTATTCTACTACTAAGTATATAAATGCATACATTTACATATGAAATGCATACATATATTCACCAAAAGACATAAGAATGTTCATAGCTGTACTGTTCATAATAACCCTGAGCTGGAAACAACTCAATGTCTATCAACAATAGAATGACCAAGTAAATTTGGTATATTTATATAAGGAAATACTTATATCAATGACAATACCTTGTATTTCTCCATTTATGTAAATATCAAAATCGGAATATCAGATATCAAGATAATTACCTTTGGCAGGTGAGGAATAATGACTGGGGTGGGAGTCCATGGAGGCCCTTGGAGTGCTGGCTCTATTTCTTGGTCTAGGAAGTGGTTACGAGAGTGAAAAAAAGTCATAATGGTATGTATTCTCTGTACACATGTTACTCCTCGTTAAAAAGAGGACAGTGCAGTAACCAGAGGCTGAACTGTTATTAGCCCCAGGCCCTTGGAATCAAGGAGAAGAGGTTACTGAAACCAGAAAAGAAGTTCTCTTGAGTCCTCTGTTTTGAAAGGAAGCCAAGATTTTCTATTAAGAGACAACTGAAGACCTTATAGGAAAAAACATGGGAGAATATATAAATCCTCTGACCTCACTAACCTCTCTTCTTCTCTCCCATTGGGAATCCATATTGGCTAAACACACCCGGCAATCAGAGAGCATGGGAAATTGTAGATAAGTAGACTTCAAATATCTTCATGAAAAAGAGGAAACACAAAAGCTACCATTCTAGCCAAGTTGTCTCTTGCTAAAAAGATATCCTAGAAGCCTCACCTCCTGACTTCTGCTTACCTCTCATTGTCCCAGATAGACAGCATGAGCACCCATCCTTGCCAAGAAAGCTGAGGAAATGCATTTTAAATCAATTTTATTGGGACATAATTTGCATGCAATAAAGTTCATTCATTTAAGAGTTTAACCCATGGAGTTTGTTTGTTTGTTTGTTTGTTTAATATTTATTTATTTATTTGAGAGAGGCAGGGGGGTGGGGAACAAAGGGAAAGGGAGAGAAAGTCTTAAGTGGTCTCCATGCTGAGTGCGCGGAGCTGGATGCTGGACTTGATCTCCTGACTCTGAGATCACAACCTGAACTGAAACCAGGAGTCAGAGGCTTAACTAACTGTACCCCTCAGACACCCCCCAAGGAGTTTTAACAAATGTATACTCCTCTTAATCACCACCACAATCAAGATACAGAACATTTCCATCATTCCAAAAGATTACTTTGCGCTCATTTATAGTGAATGTTCCCACTTCCTATCCTAGTCATAAACAGATTTATTTATTTATTTAATTTTTAAAAAGATTTCATTTTATTTTTTTTTAAAGATTTTATTTATTTATTTGACAGAGAGAGACACAGCAAGAGAGGGAACACAAGCAGGGGGAGTGGGAGAGGGAGAAGCAGGCTTCCCGCTGAGCGGGGCTCGATCCCAGGACCCTGGGATCATGACCCGAGCTGAAGGCAGATGCTTAACGACTGAGCCACCCAGGTGCCCCTAAAGATTTTATTGTTAAGTAATCTCTGCACCCAACGTGGGGCTTGAACTCACAACCCCGATGTCAAGAGTTACCTGCTCTACTGACTGAGCCACCCAGGCACACCTAATTTTTTTTTAATTAAGGTGAAATTGATATAACATAAAATCAACCATTTTGAAGTGAGCAATTCATTGGTATTTAGTACATTGACAATTTTATATGAACACACTGACTTAATTTCTATCACTGTAGGTTAGTTTATCCTTGGAGAATGTCATGTAAATGCACTTGTACGAATGTTTTTTGTGTGTCTGATTTCTTTCACTCAACAAAATATTCTTGTGGTTTATCCATGTTGTTGCATGTATTCACAGTCCCTTCGTTTTATTGCTGTACAGTACTCCATTGCATGGAAGTACCAGAATGTGTTGCTTCATTAACTTGATGGTAGATATTTGTGTTGTTTCCAGTCTCTGACTATTATTAATAAAGCTACTCTTTTACAAAGCTTTTTGTAAATTTCATTGAGAAATTTTCTTCAATTCTGAACGCTGTTATGACTAGATGTTGAATTGATCAAACGTATCTATTGAGATGATCATATAATTTTTCTCTTTTATTTAAGATAATGGATTCATAGAGAGAGAGAGACAGAGGAAGAGAGAGAGTGTGTGCAAGCAGTGGGGAGGGGCAGAGAGAGAGGGAGAGAGAGACTCTTAAGCAGGTTCCACACTCAGCACGGAGCTTGATGCAGGGCTCCATCTCAGGACCTTGAGATCATGACCTGAGCCAAAATCAAGAGTCAGACACTTAACCGACTGAGCCTCCCAGGAACCCCACAGTAGGTTAACTTTTAAATCAATCTTGCATTTGGTCATGATTCATCGCAATTTTTATGTATTGCTTGCTTCTATTTGCTGATATTGTGTTATGGATAATCATACATATGATCACAGGATCTTCAGTTTTATTTTCCTGTAGTGTCTGTGTGTGATTTCAGTATTATGGTAATACTGGCCTTCATATAATATGTTTAAAATTGTTTCCTCCTCCCCCATTTTCAGAGAGTTTATATAAGAAGAGTATTTCTTCCTTAAATATCTGATAGAATTTACCATTTCAGCCATTTGGTCCCAGACTTTGGGAAGGGTTTTATTCATGATAAATTCAATTTCTTTTGTAGATACAGGGATTTTCTGATTTTCTGTATCTTCTTGTGTCTGTTGTGTTCATTTGTGTCTTTCAGAAATTATCTATTTAATCTAAATTGGAAAATTTATCGGCATAAAATGGTTAATACTACTTATTTCCCTTTTAAAGTTTGTAAAATCTATAATGAGTTTCCTTCTCTCATTTCTCATATTGTTAATTTGGTTTTTTTCTTTTCTTTTTGTTTTTTTTTAATTTAGGGACTCCTTGTTCTGTTTTTGATTCCTGCTCCTAACTTTATTATTTCCTTCTTTCTCCTCACTTGGGTTTACTTTGCCCTTCTTTTTCTAGATTCTCTAGGTATAAGCTTAGATCACTAATTTTAAGCCTTTATTATTTTCTGATATAAGCTTTTTTTTTTAAAGATTTTTTTTAAAATTTATTTATTTGAGAGAGAGAATGAGATAGAGAGCATGAGAGGAGGGAGGTTCAGAGAGAGAAGCAGACTCCCTGCCGAGCAGGGAGCCCGATGCGGGACTCGATCCTGGGACTCCAGGATCATGACCTGAGCCAAAGGCAGTCGCTTAACCAACTGAGCCACCCAGGCACCCTCTGATATAAGCTTTTAAAGCTATAAATTTTCAAAGGTTCTTTATCTCCAGTACATGAATTTTGATATATTGGGTTTTTTCCATTGTTATTCAGTTAAAAATAGTATCACATTTCTCTTGTGGTTTCTTTGAGCCGTGAGCTACTTAGAAGACTATTGTTTAATTTCTAATAATTGAGGATATTCTGGATTTTGTTATTAATCTCTAATTTACTGTAGTGTGGCCAGAGAGCATTTTCTGTATGAGTTTAATCCTTTTAAATTCATGGAAACTTACTTTGCATCCCGGTATATGATTGCTCTTGGTGGTATTCCATGTACATTCCATGGTATTCCATGTACACTTAAAAAGAATGTGTATTTTTTCAGGTATTGGGTGTTGTGTTTTTTCAGTGTCAGTTAACCGAAAATTGGGTGATAATATTGTTTGCTTCTACATTATTACTGACTTTCATTCTACTTCTATCTGTTTTTGAGAGAGGAATGTCCAGGTTTTCTATTATAAATGTAAATATGTCTATTTCTCCTTTTGGTTCTGGTTAGTTTTGCTTAATTTGAAGTTCTATTACAGGGCCCATACACATTTAATATTATTTTATCTTTCTGATGTATTAACCCATTTATCGGTACAAAATGCCCCCCCTTTGGCCCTGGGAATATAGCTTGTCCTTCAGTCTGCTTTTTTCTGATATTAGGATGTCTCTTAGGTTTACTTGCATGACATGACTGTTTCTATCCTTTCACTTGAGACCTGTTTTTTTTTTTTTTTTTTTACTTAAAGTGAATTTTTAAAGACAGTATTTAGATGGGGCTTACATTTTTATCCAATCTGTAAATCTCTGCTTTTTAACTGGTGTTCTTTTTCCATTTTAAATTGACTGTCTTGCTGTTTTTCCTATTTGTTCATCTGGTTTTTGTCCTTATTTCCTCTTTTTCTGCCTTCATTTGTATTAATTGCTTATCTTTAGCATATTATCTCCTCTAGTGACTTATTAGGTATACCTCTTCGTTTTATTTCTGTGTGGTTGCTTCAGGATTTTAAAATATATATCTAACATCATAGTCTACATATTATACCATTGATGTATAATGTAAAAAGCAGTATTCCTTTCCCTGTCTGGTCTTTGTATCAGTATTTCTACATAGGATGTTCATACACATATGTGCACAAATATGTGTGACAAAAATACCTATAATATAACACAATTCACTGTTAGTCTTTTGATTTAGTAAGTCAAATGTTTGGTTTAGTAAGTCAAATTAAAAAAAATTTTAAACAAGAAAACAAGTCTTTTATAGTTACTCATGTATTTACCATTTCCTGTCTTCCTCAGTCCTTTATGTAGATCGGAATTCATAACAATCATTTCCATGGCAATGAATTCACTCACCTTTTTCTTTCTTCTCTAGAAAGTTCTTTATGTTGCCTTCATATTTGAAGGATAGAAAAATATTTTCATTGGTTATGGAACTCTAGGTTGATAGAGTTTTTAAAAAATTATTTCAAGGCTTATAGATGTTCTTCCATTATCTTAATGGCTTATGCTATTTATGGTGAGAAGTCAGTGGTCATTCTTAAATGTGTTCCCCTCTACATAACGGATGCTTTTTTCCTGATTATTTTAAAGATTTTACCTTTGTAACTGTTATTAAGTAATTTTATTATTATGTGCCTTAAAAGATTTTTTTAACTTATCCTGAGTGGGGTTTATTAAATTTCTTAGTTCTATGAGTTTATATTTTTTAATGAAATTTGGAATATTTTAGCTATCACTCCATCAGTACTTTTTGTGCCCCACCCCTAACTCTCCTTCTAGCACTCCAATTGCAGTGTTTAGTGGCTTGATCTTTTCCCACAGATCACTAACAGTCTCTTAATTTTTTTAGCAATTTTTTTTTAGCATTGTTTAGGTTTAGATAGTTTTATCTCCCTGCCTTCAATTTTGGTGATTTTTGCTTTTGTTGTGTTTAATTTACTTTGAAGCTCATCCTACTAAGCTTTTTTTTTAGACATTGTATATCTTAGCTCTAGAAGTTCCATTAGGTACCTCTTTGTAGATTCCTTTTCTCTTCTCATTATGTTCTTGTTTCCTTTACGTCCTTGAATATATATATATATATATATATATATATATATATATATATATATATATATTTATTTATTTATTTATTTATTTATTTATTTTTTTAAAGATTTTATTTATTTATTTGAGAGAGAGAGAATGAGAGAGAGCACATGAGAGGGGAGAGGGTCAGAGGCAGAAGCAGGCTCCCTGCCGAGCAGGGAGCCCGATGCGGGACTCGATCCCGGGACTCCAGGATCATGACCTGAGCCGAAGGCAGTCGCTTAACCAACTGAGCCACCCAGGCGCCCATTGAATATATTTTTAATACATCTTTTAAGTCCTTGACTAATAACACCATCCTCCCTATAATGTTTAGAGCTGCTTCTATTGACTGAATATTCTCTTTTATTCTGATAGTTAATTTGTTTTGTAATAATCTTGTCCCTTTAAAGCCTATTTTAAGCTTTGCCTGGGAGAGCCTAGATGAGCTATCACTCTGTGGTTGGTTTAGCCCTGCTGCTGGGGCATGGCCTTTCTGGGATCTGTACTGAGTATCTCAGGTTAATAATATCCCATTTGGGGGTGAAGGGTAGTTCTCATATCTAGTCAGTTTATACCTTCCCAATATTTCAGGCTCACTGGTCATTCTTTTCCAGGCTTGTGGAGTCTCACACTGTGCATGTATCTCTTAATATACAGTCTGAGACTCAAGAAGACTTCCCTTATACACTTACTGAATTTTTCTACTCCCTATCACTCTGCCTCCAAATTACAACTGGCTTGGACTCCCAGAAATCTTCTCTGTTTCCTCAGCACAGCAAGAAGGTCATGATTTGCTTGGCTGCCCCTTTCTTACCCTGGGGTCCATCAAGTGCCTCCAGACTGAAGGAGAGATTACAAGGCTTTGCTTGTTTGTTTTCTTTCTCTAAGGGATTACAATTCTGTGTTACTCATTGTTTTATATCTGAAAATAGTTTGTTTTTATTTCCCTCACATGCTGTCTAGTTTTTTAGTGGTGATAGTAGATGGGATAGTCTGGAACCACGTGCCCCATCATGGCCAGAAACAGAAGTCAGAAATTATTATTTTCATTTTTTTTACTTTCACATCTGTTAACATACGCTGCCATATGCTGTATGGCATAAGGGAGCTCACAAGTTTTGCAGTGACTGTAAGAATTAATGACAGTGTGTCACATGGAATCACATAATACCCTGGAAACTTTTGGTTGTGTAGCCTTTTCTCTAAAACACTTCCCTAAGCTCTCAGTTTTCCTGGGAATTTGCTTGGTTTGGTTTAGAAAATTTCTTCCTTTTTCAGTTTGTACACAAATGCCTGAACTTCCAAGATAGGACTAATCTTGACTAGGTATCGGTCTAGTATGACTATTATATCAGTACTGTACTTATTAGAAATTAAGAATTAAAATAAATGTATTAATACCAGATTCTGAGAATCAGAGCTCTGTGATCTATACCTTCTCTCTTAATCCCTATGAAAACCCCATAAGCAGAAAGGTATAATTTAAATAAATTTACAAGTACTGTTAGCTTATTTTCAGTTTTCCTTCTGTCTTTCCACCCCTCCTGCTTTCCTTCTTTTGCCAAAGTTGATTGTGACTATTTTGTTCCATCCTATTTAGTACAACCCCCAAATCTTTCATGATATGGCACCATTACTATCTTTTATTCATTTATCCACTCAGTAAATATTTATAAATAACTTGTAATTTTCTAGGTTGTTTGACAGGTTCTAGAAATAAAGTAGAAAGCTTTCTTAATTCCAGTGGAAATCAAAAGCCTAATGGGAGGAGAAATAACTACATAAATAAGTATGTACTTACAAAATATGTGTGCTTTGAAGAAAAGGAACAAAGTACTTTGAGAGTACATACCTGGATATGTCCATTTGGGCTCTCCAGAAAGAAAATGCCAAGATCGAATTTAAAATGTTAAGAGATTGATTAGTGGGAATGTTTATGGAGGAAAAAGGGGAGAGAAAAGAGGAGTGGGGAGAGTTGCAGATAGTGATGTGAGTTTGACACCTGTATAAGGAGAGAGGGAAGGTTGGGTGGAAAGAACGTAAGACAGCTATGCAGCTCTGAGAAAGCCTAAGCCAGATTAAGGGAAAGCTCCAGAGCAAAGATTGCCTCCTAGAGGAACCCTCTGTTAGGTCTGGAATGGATGGGTCGAGTACATGTGCTGCACTCACTCATTGGTTGGGAGCTGCCCAGGGAGAGCGTGGCCTCAGTGTTGATGCTGTGATGGATCGTAAAGGTGTGGCTGGAGATTCAGCTAACTACACTCCTCGCAGCACATTTTCCCTGAGGGAAGATGTGAGCAGAGCACTCCCAAAGCTGCCCTACAGGATCACTGGACCTGGTCTAGCTGGGTGAGGAAGATTTCTCTAGGATATTTTAAAAACCATGTTCAAGTGATTAGCATCTCTTCCATGTACAATGGAGAGACTAGCTATTCAGGTCACATAAGGAGAAAATTTCTTAGACTAGTTGTTAAGACAAAGGCCACTTTGCTATATTTTGGTGGTAGACCCCGTATTTAAAGCCTTCTGTGTTTCTAGCATATCCCCTATGTAGCCAGCATTAGATCTGACTTCACAGTGATTTTTGTGGCTCTATCATTGCCATTGTGAAAGCCCAAATCTTCCTTCTCTCCCATCCCCACGTTAGTGATAGACACCATTACACATACATCTCATCCAAAACTATTTATTGAACACCTGATATATTACAAGCATTGTCTTACGAGATTTCTCTTATTTTGGTAGCTGGAGTCATACCCAGAAATAATTTACCTTGAATCTTTTCTATTCAACTTGCTTTTCTTGACCTCAGCAGATCACATTTGTATCTTCAAACAGCTAATGTTATGAGTAGCTTTGATTGTTGAACAGCAGTTATTTAAATATTTATGGTCAATCTGTTCCAAAACAATATTGAAAGCATCAGTACAGAGTTTAAGAAATACATAAAAATCAATGGGGCAAATTTATGTATTGGAAGATCTACATTTCTAACTATGTGCCAGATTTTCCATTTATAATTCTTGCAAATGAAACACTTCGGGTAATCATAAATAGTGACCTCTCTGAACCTTTCTCTCTGAATTATGGTCTGTCAGTAATAAACAGAGAGCAGTATTTGATTTGTAGGCTGAACTATACAAAGCAAGAACTCAATGCTAATGCCTTTGATCATTCTAATTCATTTTAATTGGCCAAGATGGAGATGGCAAAAATTCTTTTATAACATCATCACCTTCTGGGTTCTAAGTGTGCCTAGTGCTTGTTTTGACACATTTTCTGTGCAGTAGCTGTACCTAGCATTGTGTCTGGCACCAGAAGGACATCATTAAATATTTGTGTATAAATCTGATAGTCTGAAGCCAGCATGGAACACTGCCTAGTTCACCCCACAACCTTGGTTCTCCAGCAAGGTCCCATGGGAAATGAAATCTAATACAACAGCAACACTCATACTTCAGTTCCCAAATACTTTAGTTAACTGAGCTGTTTCTTTTTTGCCATCACTTCAACTTTCACTGTAGTAACTACATATACTGTTGTTTCTAGAATCTAAATGCATGGGATTTCCTTTTTTTTTTTTTTTTAAAGATTTTATTTATTTATTTGACAGAGAGAGACACAGCAAGAGAGGGAACACAAGCAGGGGGAGTGGGAGAGGGAGAAGCAGGCTTCCTGCTGAGCAGGGAGCCCGGTGTGGGGCTCGATCCCAGGACCCCGGGATCATGACCTGAGCCGAAGGCAGACGCTCAACAACTGAGCCACCCAGGCGCCCCGGGATTTCCTATTTAGAAGGGAACTTGGAGGTAATATAATGCAGGAATGACAAATATAATTTATTTCATTTTCTAAGCTCAGTAGGAAAAAGTGCTATTTCCACTCAGTAATGTCTCTTAAAGGTGGGTTAAGGCATGAGCACCAGATGTTGGCCCCACCACATTGAGTCCAACTCTCCATCCTGACAGATGGCCATCAACCTCCACTCAAACACTTCTTTTTTTTTTTTTTTTTTTTAAGATTTTATTTATTTATTTGACAGAGAGAGAAAGAGAACACAAGTAGGCAGAGTCGCAGGCAGAGGGAGAGGGAGAAGCCGGCTCTCCACTGAGCAGGGAGCCGGACGCGGGGCTCGATCCCAGGACTCCAGGATCATGACCTGAGCCGAAGGCAGCCGCTTAACCAACTGAGCCACCCAGGTGCCCCCACTCAAACACTTCTAAGCCAGGAAAATGCTGCCTTTCAAACTGGCTCATGTCATGACTGAATGATGAAAAGTCCTTCTGTATAATTAGCTGAAATCTATACTTCTACACCTTCCACACTTTCATTTGAGTTCTGTCTTTTTGGGTCACAAAATATATCTACTCTGTCTTATTCTATATGATAGTACTTTATATATTTGAACACAATTTCTCTGAGCTCCTTTTTCTTTTGGTTAACTGCCAGTCTTTTAGCATCTTTGAAAATTTTTTTAGAGATTTGTTTATTTATTTATTTAGAGTGCATGTGCAAACAGGGGGAGGGGCAGAGGGAGACAGAGAGAATCTCAAGCAGACTCCATGCTGAGTGCGGAACCTGATGGGGTGCTCAATCTCACAACACTGAGATCACAACCTAAGTGGAAACTTAGAGCAGGAGCTTAACTGACTGAGCCATCCAGGCACCTCTGACATTTTTATCTATGCTACTTAAAGTTTCTGACAAAAGTTCTAAAACCATACTGCAGAGTTTGTGTGTGCATGTGTGTGTGTGCATACATGTGTGTGTATGGTGTATATATGTCCTAGAATATAATTCATCTAGGCCTGGAAGAATTCCTTATCTGTAAAGCAACACCATGTTGTCTTCAATATATTCTCATTTAGCGTGGGCTTTAATTCCCTCTTAAAGCCATTGGCTTTACCTTTCCAGTTCGAAGATCATTCTCCTTGATAGAATAGATAAGCAATGGAAATTTTAGATGCTTCTCCTCTCTCACTGTCATCTGTTAACATTACGTCATCTTTTTCCAAGCAGCAAGCTTAACCCCTTCTTGTTTTTCTTCTTGCTCCTAGTCTAATGTAAAAAGCCTTTGCCAAATCTAAGAACACTTTTTAGTTCATATCTTATTTTACATTGCAGCTATATTTGACACTGTTGATTATTCCCTCCTTTCTGAAATTCTCTACTCCCTTAGTGTCTACAAATTTATTTTCATTTGATTCTCCTCTTCTCTTTCTCTGTGTGTTACTACTCTGCTTCCTCTGTGGGCTTCTCCTCTGCTTTCCATGGTGTGTCCACCACAATTCTGGTGAACAGAACAACATGAACTCTGTCCTTGAGTTAAGTTCATGCACTCCAGTAGTTTAACCACCCTGTATTCTGATGACACTAAAATATTATCTCCAGCTCAGACCTCTTCCCAAGGTTAAGACTGAGTACTGACGTTCCAGAGTAGCTAAAACTGAATCATCATCTTCCTCCCACATGTCCATCCACTATTCTGCTCTTTCTCGTCAGTGTCCTATCTCAGTGACTGTCATCACCTTCTGCCCACTCATCCAAATAAATGGAAACTCATGTTCCTCCTTCCTCCCATCCAGTATATATACCAGTCACCCAATCCAACTGATTTTATTGCCTGCAGTGTTTTTGTTCCATCTCTTCTTCTGTTGTTCTGTTTCCCTGGTTAGGCATTCCATTTTTAAACTTGGAATTTTTCAATAGCCTCCTGGCCTGTTTTTGTGTTTTGTTTTATTTTGTTCTTTGCTTTGTTTTTGCTTTCATTCTTTTGTTCCTCAGGTCTGGCCTCTACCTCTAGCCAGCAAAATCTATCTAAAACATAAATATGACCAGGTCCCTTTACTGTTTCAAATCCTTCCAGCTTCCCCTTCACCCACAAAACAAACTTCCAGAGCGTGGTGTTTAAGGTAGTCTGTGATGTGGCCCAAAGTTCTCCATCTACCTTTATATTCTTCTATTCCTTGCCCTGGAATAGAAGCTGTAATCATGCAAAAATGTCCATGGAATCCAGCATATTTCATGTTATTTCAGGTCTTCTTACCTTGTTTATGCCATGTTTTCTGCCTGGCATTTCACTTGTCTTTTTTTTTTTTTTTTTTTGACTAATTTTTGTTCATCTCTTATAGTTCAGCTCAGTCTTCATTTTCTCTAGAAGGTACTCCAGACAATACAAAGGAACAGAAGACACGCCCTCTGTGTTCTCATAGCACTCTGCACCTGCATCTTTTCTGTCGCTGACTGTTAACTCTACAGGGCATCTGGATATGGGACTGTCTCCTTTGTAGCAGGGACCACATCTTCTTGAACTTTATTTTTGCTCTTGAACTTTCTTTCTGACCTTATATTTCCTTGGGCTTCTTTCAGAAAGATTTAGGTTGGTATTTTCGTAACTAATGAATTCTTTATGTACACTGAGAAATACAATAAGAAAACCTAATGCTACTGAGCTTCAAATTCAATGCAAACAATATCTAAGAACTAAAAGTCACATAGGAATGGATTTGCTTGCTAGAATATGATCACAAAAAAATGCTATTTTTTTTTTTAGCAAGTGTCTTTAACTTAGAGGACAAAGTCATGGTCTTGATTTTCAAATTTACTCAACAAATATTTACTGAGTACCTGGGTTGTGGAGAGGTGAATTAGACATTTATTCCATTTTTCAGGAAGCTTACAGTTCAGCAGAAACAATAGCATAACTATATTCCAAGGAAGAAATGATGACGTTGGTGATGATAATGAAAAAATCAGATTTACTTTCATTATCTGGCTTAACTCAATCATAATGTAAGCTACCTTATGATGAGAGAACTAAGACTTTAGAGAGCTAAAGAACATGCTCAGGGCTACACTCTGAGTTTCAACACTCTTGACCCTATGCTATGCTCTCTACAATATCATGATGTGTTATAAGAAAGAGTCAGCCAAAAGTACAACTCAGAAAAAAGCAAGACAGATGGCTTCCTGCTGGAGGGACCAGAGAAGGCTCCATGGAGGAGATGGTATTTGGTTTAAGCATTAAAACATGATTAAAATTTGGATCTTCAGAGAGGCAGGGGAAGACATTCCAGGCAGAGGCAAGAGTTTAAATATAGTCACAGAGGTGGTAGAGTGTGCAGCATACACAATGCTAAGCAAGGGAGGTCGGTTTGGATGAAGCATTAAAAAGAGTAGTGAGAACACAAATTGAAATGTGGGTGGGAAGTCACTATTCTTACCGAGCAATGTGAGCTTCCTTCTAGAACCATAGAAAGCCAATGAGAATTTAGAACAGGGCAATGACCTAAGAAATTAATACCACTGAAGTCTGTAAAATTTATTGGAGGAAGGAGAGTCTGGGATAGTTTATTCACTCAACAAACATTTATTAAGTATCAGACAATGTTTTATGTACTGACGCAACATCAGTGAAAAAAAGAGGCAACAATTTCTGCTCTTAAGGAGTTCTTCCAGTTGGAGGAAACAAATAATTAACAAATAGACAATTCATATATATATATGCACATACAAAAATAAACAATTTATACAAATATATATACAAATAAACAATTCATATATAAACACATATAGAAATAAACAATTATATAAATATATATACAAATAAACAATTCTTATATATGTAACTCATACATATGAATTGATTGTTTTATCCATATATATATATATGGAGAGAGAGCTAGAGAGAGATTAGTTGAGAGTTAGAAGGTAGTAATTATTATGAACAAAAACTAAGCAAGGGAAGAATACAGAGAGCTTCTGAGTAGGGATGGGAGGGCATTCATAATTTAAATAGGGTAGTAGGTAAAGGTCTTACTGAGAAGGTGACATGAACAAAAACATAAAGTAGGTAAGAAAATGAGCCATGTGGAGATTTTGGGTAAGATCATTTAAAGTACCAAGCACAACATGAAAGACCATAAGTACCTGTCATATTTAAAGTACAATAAAGAGGACATGTGGCCAGGAAGGGGTGAGGAAGTGGAGGTAGGAGAAAAGGTATCTGGAGAGATGATAGAGGAGGAGCATAGAAAAAACTTTGGATTTTTCTCTGAGTGAAATGGGAATCCACTGGAAGGTTTTGTGCAGTGAAGTGCCATAGTCTGACTTGGGTTTCTCAAAGAGAACTTGGGCTCTCTGTGGGGCATTTGTGAACAGGGACAAGGGCAATAGTGGAACTTCAGTTGGGAGCTCTCATGGTTATAGATGGTGGTGGCTCAGTCCAGCTCTGGAGTTGGTTGGTGGTGATGAGATGAGCTGACCAGCTGGATGTGGAGTATGTGAGAAAGAGAGGAATCTTGGGTGACTCCACATAGAACATGTACTCAACAGTGACTGTTACTTGGTGTTATGAATTGCTAGTGTGTGTCGGTATATGTATACATTTATAGCCCTTTTATGTTAGGCCACAAAATTGGAATTTCCTTTTGAAAGATAAATGGATGCCCCTGCAAAGTCTGTGCTCGTGAATAAATACATATCACATTGCTTTTTATTAAGACTTCTAACTTTACAAAGTGCTTTCTCATGTCATTTTAGGCTCACAACATTTCTCTATTAGAATGGCTATACTGAGTATTAAAAAATGCATTGAATTATCTCCAGTACCAATATCTGGAACCAAAAAAGTACATAAACAAGATTCAGAAAGTTAAAGAATAATTGCTTTAGCAATAACTTTGTACTTGGGGTAGTTGTTAAGTTGGTGGCTATGTCTACGTATGCTGATATCTGAATATAAATTAATTATCTGTACAATATTAAAAATCAGTTGCAAATATGCAAAATAGCATCTCCAGGCTTTTAGTATTCTAAAATATTTGGTGTGGTTTCCATTGTCCTAGAATATTTCTTGTGTTTTTTCCACTATTTATTTAGATGTATGAGTAGGACATAGATACCTCTACCACCAGCTTGAATTTCTCCTTCATCCTATCACTCTTCCTCTTTTACCTTTTAAAAATACATAAATTTGCCGGGGTGCCTGGGTGGCTCAGTTGTTAAGCATCTGCCTTCGGCTCAGGTCATGGTCCAAGGGTCCTGGGATCAAGCCCCACATCGGGCTCTCTACTCGGCGGGAAGCCTGCTTCTCCCTCTCCCACTCCCCCAGCTTGTGTTCCCTCTCTCACTGTGTCTCTCTCTGTCAAATAAATAAAATTAAAAATAATAATAATAATAATAATAATAATAAAAATACATAAATTTGTCAAGTTCTAGGTTTAATATTAGAAATTCAAAACAAGATATATTAACTGCCTTCAAGGAAATATTAATTATTTAAGAAGCCATCCCCTACCTTTTTTGTAAAAAGATTTGAAGTGTCTTATAGGAATGTATAAACAAAAAGGAAAATATTAAATAAATGGAAGAAAGACTGAAAAGTAAATAAAATCAGGAAAATAATGTGAAACCAGGAATAGGATCAATATAAACAATGCACATCAAAACATTCTATACAATGTTGTTTGAAGGTAGAGGAACATCAGTAAAGTGTCCTCCCGGCTGGAAAGACAGTATGGAAAAATCAAGCCCCTCCATACCATTTTAGAGTTGTATTCGGGGTAACTTAGTGATGGGGGCAAGTGGGTCAGCAGGCAGATGGAAGACCGGGGACACTGAAGAGCTGTTCTCCAACCCTATTCTCCACACCTATCAGGACCTTAACCCCCAGGTTTTATGGAGTGAGGGGCATGGTGGTGAGGTCACAGGATGGTTATCTGAAGTGTGGCCTTCTGTGCATCTGTAATCACTACCAGTTACTCAGAGTGGGCACTACTTTCGGGAAGATCAGGGCAAGCTTTCTGCATTCTGGGCGGGGCTTACATTTACCTCCACAAGGCCTGGAACACGTAACCCTGAGGGAGGTCATTACCCAGGCATGGACAAGATAGAGGGCCAACGATGGAGTCAGTGTTGTCAGCATCCTACCGATGTTTACTCAGAACTTTCTCCTGGCCAGGGCAAAAGAGAAAATAGAACAGGATTCACAGCTATCAACAAGATGAAAACTCACCGGTTGCTTGGAAGTACATTTTTTCTTGGTCCTCAATCATGGAAACAGTTTCTCCAGTGGGTAATAAAGTCACAGTGCAGGTTTTCTTTAAGAGCTTTCTGACAGGAATATAGCAATGGGTTTTATAGGGATCATTCTTACAATATTTTGTAGTTCAGGTAGATTGCCCATTAAAGTATAGGTCAGCAGAGAGGCCCAAATGGCCTGATCTAAGGGTACATCTATTTGTTGCTCTGACTCATGAATATCACTTTAGCATGCTTTTGATGAGAATGGAACAGCAAAAAAATCAAGTCCAATTCTCTGAGTATAAACTAGGGTCTTTTATTTTGCTTATGGATTAAAGTCAACAGTCAACCAACGTTGCTTTGACAACCAACCCAACAAAACCTAGAGTTGAGTGCCTCCTATGGAGGATACACATTAAGGATGGTGTTTCAGATGGAAAACCCAGACATCAGAAGATGCCCTGATGGAGGCTGACAGTAACAACCACAGTGATATGGAACACGGGGGATTGCAAAGGAGTCCTTCGAGGTGGCACTTGAGCTAGATCTCAAAGGATGAATCTGATTTTGATATGGAAGAAGCAGAGATTGCCATTGCAGGTGGATAAACAGCCTGACCAGTGCAGGAAGGTAGTGAGTTTACATAGTGCACAAACAGCAGAAAGTCCTATTTGGTGAGAACGAGTAGTGAGTAGTGGCAGATGTGAGGCTGGGAAGATAGTACAGACTCCAGCATGAAGACATCTGGATGAGGGGCCTGGGCTTCCTCCCTGCAAACCTCTCCATCCACTTCACCTGGTTCTATAAAGAAGCTAGAGACCTGCCCCAAAGTCTGTAAATTGGGAACACTCGTTTATTACAAAACTTGACAAACAGTCCCTACATTTGCAGAAACCGTGACTTACTTGTCAGGAGCCAATGACTGTCAGTCTCCCCTTTATATAAATATTTGTGTTCCACAAAATAAATGAGACTATTCTTGAATTCTGTGGCAGGTACTGGCTAGTTATTTCACTGATGTTCAGTAAATAGTGAGGATCAATCCACAAGGTTTTCTTGCTTTTTCTAAAGACTTCTGTATAAGATGCTGCTTTTCATTATGGTAACCTTGTAGATGGCCTCTTTGGGATAGAAGAGCTGCAGACCCACAAGGGACAAATTGGAAAATCATGAGAATCAAGAAGCTGTGTGACTGGATAAGTACTGTGAAGCCTTGAAAAAAAAAAAAAAAAAGAAGTCTCCAGCGTCAAAGAAGTCAGGGTAACCCTTGTCAGAAGGAGAGCTTCAGAGGGATGAACATCAGAGGCCTTGGCTGATGATGGTGACTGCCCACCATGTTCAGCTCACACTGTGTGTTTTCTGTGTGTTAACTCAGTCAGTTACTACAAGCCTGTGTGATCAGTATTATTATCTTGACCCTGTCAAGATAGATGAGGAAAAAAAGAGGCCCAGAGGAACTTAGCAACTTTCCCAAGGCTGTGCAGCTTGGAAATGGCAGAGCACATTGACCCCGCATGAACGCTGGCAGCTTGGCTTCCGAGCTCCTTCTGCTTGCCACCACCCTATTTCTTGTTTCATGAAGTGTTACAGCTTGAAGAGCCCTTAGAACTCATCTGGTTCACTGGTCCTCTGCATGTAGCCCTTGGCCAGGTGGGATTAGAATCAAGTGAATGAGGCCCTCTCTTGGGTGCAAAATGTACATGGGCACCAAAGACCTCAGGAGTCAAATAAATAATATGTTAATGCAGTATTGTTTAAAAATCAAAATGAACATTTATGATGCAGAAAATATCAAAATTTAAATAAAGGCAGGATCTCTTTCTTAAAGAATGGATCTCTCTTGGGTGGCTTCTCTCTGTTAATGGCACCTTCATCCCAGGCTTGCCCTACTATCTTCCCAGCCTCACGTCTGAGTTAACATCTCCTGGGAGGTTTTCAGTCATTCAGATTTTCAGGCTTCACCCCATCTACTCATTCCAGTGCTGAGGGTGGGACCCAGCAATCTATGCTTGAACCAGGCCCCCAGGTGATGCTGAAGTGAGTTCAAGTTTGAGAACCACTGGTCTGGTCCAGTGCCTTCGTTTGACAAATGAGCAAGTTGCTTATTGGTGGCAGAGTTTATGACTTCTCTATGAGTTTAGGGTCCTTTCTCATCTATCACGCTGCTCCCCCTTCCCTTGGCAACTTCCTCATCTGCTCTATGCCCCATTTGCCAGGATTTCCTGTGAATCTGTTCCTTCTCAGAGGCAAATCAGTTTGCCACTGAAGACCATGGCATTCTCTGTTTATGGGGAGGTACAATCAAATAGAGAAGAAACCACATGAGATCCCCTGGGAGATCAGTTAGAGCATTGGTTTTCTGCCTTGGTGAAATCTTGGTGGCATTCTAAAATCACCCCCGGAAGATTGGGAAAAGCACCAATGCCCAGACCTCACCCCAACCAAGTAAACCAGAATCTCGGGAAATAGGGTTTGAGTGCCAGTATTTAAAAAAAAAAAAAAAAAAAAAAAAACTTTTAGGTGATCATAATGTGTATCCAGGGTTGAGAACCAGTAGTTTGGCAAATGTGGGATTATTGCCAGTAGGTCTCATGGCAATAATCACTGTCACAGTCTACAAAGCATAAACGAGACATCATCCTTTCCCCTCTCCTTGTCCTCATCTTCTGTATCTCTTCCACTTCTAAATCCTGTCCACATTAATGCACACGTAGCTCTTAAATGTGTCCGCTTTTCCATTCCAACTACCATCATTCAGACTCAACTCAGCATTGATCAGCTCTGGCCTCCAAACTGTACTTTGTGTTTGCCCTTGGGCACTTGCTCAATTGAAATGCCACACCAGAAGCCTGAAAATCATTTTCAAACTACAGTCTGACTGTATAAATTGCTGTCTCCCTGACTTTAAAGACTTTCCCTGATTTTCCATTCCTCTTAGGATAAGACCATATCTTAACATGGCTGCCATGGTCCTGGGTGGTCCTCGCCAGCCCACCTCTCCTCTGACTCTCTGCTTTAGTCACGCTTGCCTGTCAGTTTGTTATACTTATGGGTTTACATCTTGGGGAAAGCTTCCCTGACCTCTCTGAGGAGATAAAGTCCTCTTGTCATAATTTTTTTTTAAATTGTGTGTTTGCCTAAAGAACAGAGAAACTGAGAAGGGAGTTAAAATTCACTTGGGACAAGCAGTCATGAGTTCTTAGGGCACTTTCCTCTTCTCCTTCATAACATAACTAACACAGTTTACATTTGTGTGGCCATTTAATGAGGGCATTTATCCTGCAATAGACTTTGTAAAGATAGGGGCCACATCTTTTGCTTACCATTGAGTCTCCGGCAGCTAGTGAGTGCTTGGAACATGGTGTTTAATAAAAGTTGCTCAAAAAAAAAAAAAAAAAAAAAGAATGAGTGAGTGCCTAGAAACTATGCCCTATGCCCACTGAAAGGATGACTGTGTGCGCTTTTGCATATGGATTGCATAGGAAAGCTCTCAGAACGGGAGATTAATCTTTAACCCAGGCTCACTCTCTAGCACTGTTACCTTGGAAAGGCCTTTTACCTCTTGAGCTGAGTCTTTTTGTGCCAGTGTTTTTCAAACTAGGCTTTGCTGCATCCCTAAGGGTCGGTGGGTGATGGGGGGTGGGAGGCTGAAGGGGCAAATGGAACAAACTTACTCTTTATCTATTTCTGGGTAACATTTATTTTGAAGAAAGAGATTAGTTTCTAAAAGAAAAATCATTCAAAAACCACTGTGCTAGAAGATGCCTAAAACCCCTTCCGGATCAACCCATCTGTAACGCTGTTTTCCAAAGGAAACTCGACACACACACAGTCTGAGGGGACCGAACAGCTGGCTGAGTCAGGTTTCCATTTTTCTAGAAGGCTGCACACATACATGCAAATACAGGTGGGCTTTTCTTTTCAGGAAAAAGCCTGGGAGAAACTAAGCCAACATATTCAGTCGCATCTGCTCAAGCAAAATGCGGTGACAGACATAGACACTGAATCACTCCCACTTCCTGGGCTGCAATTTAATAGGCTTCTCAGATTGTTGGGCTCAATTAAGGGTGTTTACTGTGAGTACATTCCTGGGCAGGTGGCTCAGTCTCTGGGCTTCAAAGATGATTGAAACACCTGCCTTTTCATTGTGCTCACCTTGTCCTTGAAAGGGCCTCTCCCAGGCGAAGTCCCCTTCCTCCCCCCCACCCTTGGTCTTCAGGGAAAAACGCAGTCACAACAAAAACAAATTTCCTTTTTGTATTAATTAAAATGCCTGTACCAGGAATATGATAGAATTTCCCTGAAGCCTTTGCATCGGGTATGCGATGGGAAGAGGGAATTAAAGCTATTTTCTGCAGTAATGGGCCTTGCCTGGAGCCTTGTGGGCCACTGGAGGAGGGATGGGGAGTGGGGGTGGGGGGGGAAGGAGGAGGAGGGAGGAAGGAGCACCAGGCAGAGATCTGACTCCCTTTCCATTCCCTAGAGTACAACCCAATTATCTGTTTTACATTTGGGGTTTCAGTTTAGATTTCATTTAAATCAAAGGTTACATAGCTTTAAAAAAGAAAAAAAGTAGGCATAAAACCCCACACATTTAAGATGATACAAATAAAAACCCAGCACTTATTTGCCTTAATTACCTGAATTTTTTAGACCTCAGCCTCTCGGGTAATTTCTTCCTTTGTCCATAGAGATGTTGCTAGGTTTCACTAAAGTAGCTACTTTATTCACAAAAAAATTAAATTCCATCCATTCTAAAATTTGTGCCACATTATATTACTGGTTCTGCCCTCAGCTCAAAATAATGAATATATTCATGTATTATTTAGGAGAAGTAATGCAGTTTTCTTTTTTTTCTCTGTCTTCTAACTCACTGGTTCTCAAATGTTAGCATGCCCCAGAATCTCCTGCAGGACTTGCCAAAACAGGGACTGCTGGGCCCACCCCAGAGGGTCTGATCCAATGGGGCTGGCGGGGAGCCCGAGAATTTACATGTCTAATGAGTTTCTAGGTGATGCTGAGGTTGCCAGTCTAGGGTGCACAGTCCAGGGTGCACACAAGAACCCCATTTTCATTCAGAAGGGTGTCGGAAATCTAGTTGTCAGAATGGGTAAGGCACCAGGGAAAGGCCACATCCTTGGGTGCCAGTGCCTACTCACTCAGTCTTATGCCCGAGGGCCCACCCGGAGGCCTGACTGCCTGGGGGTGATCAAGTTTGATGCCCTCATCTGTCCTAAGTCATCTGTGGTTGCTGGTGGAAGTCACTGGTGTCCTCACTGGGAGCCAGAGTCAGGGGGAGCTACACTGAAAGGATTTCAGGATCAGAAGAGTTCCCCTTCCTTTCTGGACTTGCCTCGGTGGCTGCAGGCTTGTAATCCACCATTACTGCTGCATTCCTTTGTGTGGCACCATGCCTTGTTTAAACAGCAGTGCCTACTGGGAAGATGAGGATGCCCTGAAAACTTAACTGAGTGTATTTGGCCCTGGCAGAAGATGTAAATCTGAAAAAAGCAGAACTTTAGAGGTGGATGCCATCCTGTCTCAGCCCTCTAATTTTTGAAATGGAAATGGGAGTTCAAAGAGGTTCTTTTTCCCAAAGTCATAAAGCCAGGCTGCCTAAAGAGTGGAGAAATAGGGCAGGCCTAGAGGGAGAGAGGGTAGGGGGATCCAGGATGGTCTAGAGGCGTGAGAGCCTGTGGGACCATAGAGTGAGGGGAGGAGCTAATGGATTGGGATGGAACGTGAGTAGGCCCCCGTCCCGAGCGCCCTTTCTGTAATGAAACTATCAACTTGGCCCCAAACTGGAAGCCTCAGGGTTGCCTTGAACTTGTTTTTCTATGTCCCCATGGAGTCACCATGTCTTCCCATCAGTCTCCTCCTTGCTGTTATCTCTCCTGCTGCTGAGGACCAGGCCTCTCTGTCACCACAGCCTCCAAATTCTTTCTGCTCCTCCTGAAATCAGTCTTCCAGACAGCTACCCAAGTTCTCTGATTACAAACTGTGCTCCTGCCCAGTGTTCTTCAGTCTCTGCATAGCACCAACAGGCAGCAGTCTCATCACAGTATGGCGCTCAAGTTGTCTCATTCCCTCATCCCAACTTGCCTTTTCACTTTTATGTCCTTATACTCCCTTCCATGCAAACTATGTCCCAGCTCTACCACATGACTTAGAAGTCCCTGAACCACTTCAGCACTCTCTTTTTGCTTAAGCTACCCCCTACGACTCTCATCCGACACCCAGAATTCTCCCCATCATTCAAGGTCAAGGTCAAGCTGTCCTCTGTGAAGTCTTCCCTAGTCTACCAATGTGACCCAGTTTCTCCATCTCTTTGATTTTAGCATTTTTATTTATGAATCTGTCATAGGCCTAGCTTAACTATATCCATAATGAGGACCTGTTTATGAGCACATCCATATACACATCCTACTCTTCTTGGTACTAAAATATAACCAAAGGTAAGCACAGTTGTTTATCATGCTTCCAGGATTCTGAGGACTCCTGTGCAAACACTGACCACATTGTCATTGTTTTCATTTATCCTGATAAGAGAGTTGAGGTTTGAACCTTGCCTCAGAACAAATTAAAACATGACGTATTGCATAATTTATATTGCTGATTTTGTGAATGTTGGACACTTAGATCCATCCAACAATAACGATTCATTTCTGCCACCAGTAGAAAGTCCAGAAGGGGCCTTCATCCCATCATCTTGGATGTGTTTCCTCTCTCCTGTCTTTTGGAGCTCACAATCTGGCTCACTAGAATGGACACTGTATAGCATTTTCCTCTGACTCCCTAGAAGATGATCCCTGGCATGTGGTAACTACTCAGGAAATGTGGAGTTGAACTTGTGGGAAGGCAGATAGGTGCATACCAAAGGCAATCTTTATTTCCTTCCCACTTTTTGGCAGAGGATCACTGTTTGCCTCCCACTCAACTGGGAAGTGCCCACATCATCTCTGAATTCAAACCTACACATTCAGCCTTAGAGGATCAGATCTCAGAAGGTGGAACTTGTCACTGGTCACACCCCCAATTAATGTACCTTTTTCCTTGGGTCCCCAGCCTCAGCAGAGTGTGACATTTTCTAGAGACAGATCATCTCTTCCTTCATTCAACAGATAATGATTGACTATTACTGTGTGTTAGAAACTGGGCCAAGTATTGAGGATAAAATAATGAAAAAGGAATGTGCTCCTCCTGTTCAGTGTTAGTATAAATCCTGATTACTAGGGAAGCATATTGATAGGAAGTAAAACCAAGTGTGGAGATTCAGAAAAGCCTCTCTGAAGAAGTGCCACATGCATGCAGATATGAAGAATATGTAGGAGACAGCCTACATATGTAGGCTGAAGATGGAGGACAGACTATTCTGTGCATAGGGAACAGAACTGTGGAAATCTCAGAGGCAAAAGAGTGGTGACTTAAATCTGAGATACCACTGCCTCTGAGAAGTTTCCCCTGGCCCTGCCAAGGGGTGGGGAGGTGGGGACCCTCCTGTATGTTCCCAAGCATACTGTATTCCATTATCACAGCCATTATCACTTTGCATCATAATTACCTATTTACCTTATTGATCTTTCCCACTAAGTAATAAAATCCACAAAAGCAAGAATTATGTCTACCATGACCACTACTGCATCTCTTGCAGTTGGCACAGTGCTGGGTATATGGCATCTTGAAGGAAATGCTCTATACATGGCCTTACCATTCACCATTGCCATGTCTGCTTGCATGCCTCCCGGCCTGCCAACCATCTGTGCTTGAAGTGTGGGCAGAGCAGGTCCACAGAGTCACAGATGCCAGGGAATTAACAATCCTAGGAGCAGCAAAGACTGTTGGGGTTGATGGGTAAATACTGCAGTAGCTTTCTTGCCTCTCATGTGGAATAGCTCTGAGGTATATGTCCTACAGCAGGATTTAGCTCCAGTGGCCCCGAACACCGAATTGCTTAAAAATGCATTATTAGCTACCTTCCCTTCCCTTCTCACTTCTCTACTCCCTTATCAATGTTTCCTGAAATCACCTCCCAAATAAACCACTCACCATCAGATCCTTGACTCAGGATTGGCTTCTAGAGGAACCCAGACTAAGATGGTACTCATCAAATACCTGTTGAGTGACTGAGTCCCCTCCTGACTTAGCTGTTTGTTTGCTTGATTAGGCAAGTTATTACCTCTCTGAACCTTCACCCTTGTCCCCTCTCCCCTATAAAATTTACTCCCTACCTCACCAGGTTGTTACTTGGCTCCAGTGACATATGGTTTGTGAAAAGCTTGCTTAAGTTGTACTGAGTTGTTGAAATGGACCACTGCCCTGGCACATGCCCATCTAACCTAGGTAGGACACAGCAGAGTAAGAGCCAAATGGCTGGAAGAGATTTTCTGACTGCCCGTCTTGACCTCAAGAACCCAAAATCTGCTCAGTTATTCCTGAAGTGGGTCCATACCCAGAGGGAAAACCCAGTGCTTTAATGAGAGGTAGTTTTCTGTAGGTCACACATAGCTCTGGGGCCTATTCCTGCCTTCTGGCTTAAATAGCAGCTCTGGATCCGTAGAGAATGGCTATGAACCATTCCATTGTTCTCACATAGGGAATCAGAATTTGGTTTGTATGTGACTCACATTCATGCAAAACTACATAGGATGTTTCTGGTTAATGTGACAATGAGGAGGATGGCATTAATGATAGCAAGTGTCATTTATTGAACCCCTGCTATGAACGAGGAGTTTCACATTTACTACCAGTATAGAGCCTCCAAGCAATCCTACGCAGTTGTTGTTATTAACCCCATTTTGCCAGTGAGAAAGCTGAAGCTTAGAGACCAAACTTCTGCTCAAGATCACACAGTGGCAACTTACAGAGTTACACTCACATTCTCAGTCCTATACTCTGCGTGATACTTAGTAGATTCTCCATCCTAAGAACAGAGAATTAGAGTTCACTAGAGACAGGGCTGCCACACCTTTTCTTGGTCTTACCTCAAAGTCACATATTATCTATCATAATACACATGCTACCAGAGGCCAAGCAGGGAGCCTAGACTTCTACCATCAAGAGTCTGTGATGAAGTATCACAATATCCCCACTGAGGGGAGATCACAGAAAGACAAGTAGAAACCCAGGACATTCAACCCAGCCAGGTGCTAATGAGGCTTCCTGTAGTGCAGGGACAGTGGAGACCACATGAGATGCCCGGGATTCCACCCACACCTGGCAGTGATGACGCACCCCTCCTCTTCACTACTAGGGGTGTGTTATAGGATGTCTAGTGGAGAGTCAGGACTTTCACCACCACTCAGCAAAATCAAAGCCTACCTCCCCCCACCCCAACATACACCAGGTGTCTTTGAAGGGAAGAGTAACACAGAACTCTCCCTCTCATTCATAGAGGTATCAGTGGAGGCCTACCAAGGAGTCAGAACCTCCTCTCCAAACTGCCACTCCTTCCCAGCAGTAATGAAGAGTCTTTGCTCTTAGGTGTCAATGGAGGCCAAGTGAGAAACTTAAGTTTAAGTTCTTATAACTTAAAGAAGTTATAAGCCTGTACCTCTCCCCATTTCTTTTCTGGAGCAATGCCCTAAAAGGAGTCAGCTAAAACAGAAGATTTAATTAAAACCCAGAGGTTCATAACAAACCACCCAATTGTCTAGATTTCAGCTGAAAATCACTTGTCATACAAAGAACAAGAAAGACCTCAAACTGCATGGAAAGACAACAAATGCCCATACTGAGATGACATAAATGTTAGAATTATCTAACAAAGATTTTAAAGGAGCCATCTTAAAAATGATTCAATGGCAATTGTAAACACACTTGAAACAAACAGAAATATAGAAAGTCTCAGGAAAGAAAAAGAAGGTAAAAAAAAGAACCAAATGGAAATTTTAGAACTGAAGAATATAATAACCAAAATTAAAAAAAAACAAAAACAAAAACAAAAACACCCAAAGAGCAAGCTGAAAAGCAGAATGGAAGAAAAAGAGGGAAGAATCAGTGAACCAGAAGATGAACAATAAAATTACACAATCAGAACAGAGAAAAAATAGTCTAAAAAAAAAAAAAAATGAAAAGAGTCATGGGAACCCATGGAAATATAACAAAAGATTTAACATCTGTGTCATTGGAAGTCCTGGAAGTAGAGGAGAAAGAAGGCAGAATTGAAAAGGTGCTCAGATAAATAATGGATTGACACTTTGTATATTTGTAAAAAGACACATGCCTACCTACAAATTCAAAAAACTGAGCAAATCTCAAATAGGAAACAAGCAAAAAACCCACCAAAGCATATTGTAATCAAATTCCTGGTAAGTAAAGGTACATTAAAAATCTTGAAAAGTAGGGGTGCCTGGGTGCCATAGTCGGTCAAGTGTCCGATTCTTGATTTTGGCTTGGGTCATGATCTTGGGGTCATGGTATTGAGCCCCATGTCAGGCTCTGTGCTCAGAGCTGAGTCTGCTTGTCCCTCTCCCTTCCCCAACTTGCACTCTCTCTCTCTCTGTCCCTATAAAAATAAATAAATAAAAAAAATGTTTTTTTAAAGAGTCTTGAAAAACATGAGACAGAAGTGAATTTGAATGGCAGCAAATTTCTCATCAGGAATCACAAAGGCTAAAAGGAAAAGGCACACTTTTTCAAGAACTGAAAGAAAAGAACTGGCAACCTAGAATCCAATACCCAGTGAAAATATCCTTCTGGAATAAAGGAGAAATCAAGACATTCTTAAATGAAGGAAAACTGACAGAATTTGCTACTAGCAAAATAACATTAAAGGAATGGCTAAAGGAAGTTCTCTAAATAAAAGGGAAAAGATAAAAGAATGAAATTTAGAGTATCAGGGAGGAAGGAAGAAGATAGTAAGCAAAACTGTGAGTAAATACATTAGATGTTCTTTCTCCCTTTTAGTTTTTTAAATTAAATTTAATGGTTGAAGCAAAAATTATAACTGATGTGGCTCTCAATGTATGTAGAGGAAATATTCAAGGTAATTATATTACAAGTGGTGGGAAGGAGGGTAAAGAAATAAAAAGGCAGGTAAGATCTCTGTAATTCACTAGAACTGGTAAAAGACAGCATTTTGGATATGCATTGTCTCAGTTCATATATTTAATCTCTCCATTCCATTTCTATAGCATTCTTGAAATAACAAAATTATAGAATTTAAGATCAGATTTGTGGTTTTCATGGATCAGGATAGGCTTTAAGTGGGAGGGTAGTAGGTATGGCTATAAAAGAGCAACATGAAAAAATTAAAATAAAAAAATAAAAGGGCAACATGAGGGATCCTTGGGGGTGATGAGAATATTCTGTATCTGTATCATATCAATGTCAATATCCTGGTTGTGATATTATACCATAGTTTTACAAGATGTTACAATTATAATAAACTGGGTAAAAGGCACAAAGGCTCTCTTTCACTGCTTACAACTGCTTGTGAATTTATATTTATCTCAATATAAAGGAGTTAATTAAGCAAAAAATTCCCCCCCAAAAAGAGAAGTCTTACATCCCAAAGAATGACACACAGCTGAATTCTCAATAACAAAATTAAGGGCCAGAACACAATTACTGGGATAATTGATACAAACCCCTGAAAAAAAATTAAATAACTATCAGTGTAGAGGACTTTATCTAGCTAAACTCTCATTCAAGAGTAAGGACAGAATAGAAACTTCTGGACACAAATAGACATTTTTCCAAAGAAAATATCCAGATGGCCAACAGACACATGAAAAGATGCTCAACATCATTTACCATCAGGGAAATGCAAATCAAAACTACAATGAGATATCATCTCATACCTGTCAGACTGGCTAAAATCAACCATACAAGAAACAACAGGTGTTGGCAAGGATGTGGAGAAAAGGGAATCCTCTTGCACTGTTGGTGGGAATGCAAACTGGTATGGCCACTGTGGAAAATAGTATGGAGGTGTCTCAAAAATTAAAAGTAGAACTACCCTATGATCCAGCAATTGTACTACTTGGTATTTACCCAAAGAATACAAAAACACTAATTCAAAGATATACATGCACCCCTATGTTTATAGCAGGATTATTTACAATAGCCAAATTATGGAAACAGCCTAAGTATCCATTGATAGATGAATGGATAGAGAAGATGTGGTATATATATATATATACACACACACACACAATGGAATATTATTCAGCCATAAAAAAGAATGAAGTCTTGCCATTTGCAAGAAATGGATGGAGCTACAGAGTATTATGCTAAGTGAAATAAGTCAGAGAAAGATAAATACCCTTTCACACATATGTGGAATTTAAGAAACAAATGAAACAAGCAAAGGGGAAAAAAGAGAGGAAAAGAGAAAAACCAAGAAACAAACTCTTAACTATAGGGAACAAACTAAGGTTACCAGAGGAGAGATTGTTGGGGGGGGGGGTTGGTTTGAATAGATGATGGGGATTAAGGACTGTACTCGTCATGATGAGCACCAGGTGATGTGTGGAAATGTTGAATCACTATACTGTACACCTGAAACTAATACTACACTGTGTTAACTGGAATTTAAATAAAAAACTTTAAAAAAAGAAAATAAAACTTAAAAAAAATGAAATAGAAACTTTTGATCATAAGGACCCAGAGAATTTACCACTCAAGACCCACCCTAAAGGAAAAATTGGATGAACATCAGTAAGAAGGAAATTAAACCCAGACTGAAAGAAGGGAATGATTGAATTAATTACCTTAACAAATATTTATAGGTGTGTACTATGTGACAGGCACAGTGCTGGAGGCAAGGCATACCACAGGGAACAAAACAGGCAAAATTTCTTGCTTGTTCCTTATGGAGGTTAAAGTTCTAGTGAAGAAGACATGAAATAAACAAGGAAAATGAGTAAGAAATACAGTAACTTAAATGTTCTGAAGCTGCACAGTCTTTCTAGATGTGTATACCTTTTTAATCTTTTCAGGATGCCCTGTTTCTTAAATTTGAGTATCCATATGAAAAGAAATGTAGAAATACGTTCTTCCCAGAAATTGATGGGTCTAACAAAACGCAAAAACTAGTAAAGATAGAGAATATTTGAATAGTTAGCTGGTGTCATGTAATAAACAGGGATGTGTACGAAATCCTGTGCCTACAAATTAGAGAAGGCAGTTCCTTTCAAGTATGTATAAAACTTTACAAAAATTGAGACTATATATTAGCCTCAAATGAAATGTGAAAAAATACCACAATAATCAGTATCATAGAGACCATAGTGTCATAAAATGAGAATCAATAACAAAACAACAGATAGTAATTTGGTTTCATATACAAGTCTCTCCTTCTATATGAACCCCCTTCAGTCCACAAGGAGTTGAATTCAACGCAGTCTTAGCTCAGACATGCGAGTCTCCATTCTCTCCCTTCAATCTTCCTCTCACTCTTGTCTTTTTTCCCCACCCCTGTTCCTAACCTTAGTCTCTAGGGTGGTTTGTCAATCATCAGGGTTCCCTTCTGGATGAGACTATATCCAGAAAGTAAAGGAGGCAAAGGTTAGAGTACTCATCAGACCATGAGGCCGTTCGTCCTGCCAAAACTGACCTTCTCTTTGTGTACCATCTCCTGCTTTGTAATCAAAGGATTTCTGCTTCATTCTCTCAATTACCAAGGTATTCTCCTCTTACCCCATCTTCAGGATATTTTTAATTCCAGGAAGGGAGTTGGTGGGGAGGGGTGAGGAAACATAGATACGTGCGCACATTTTTATCTCTATCATAATGAAATCATAGGACATACTGTTCTGCATTTCTTTATTTTTGTAAAAATATATTGTAGACATCTCCCCATAACAATAGATACGAGTCTACCTCAGCTTTTCAAATGAAAGGATAAAATTCTATTTTGTGGATGGCTGAAAGACAAGAAAATCACAAAGCTGTATTGAAGAACACAAAGCAACATATACCTTGTATATAAAATTGAATATGTATGAATATATTATACATATTTTTTGAAGTGGGAAGATACAGTGTTAATATATTGATTCACTTGAGATCTGTTGTTTGGGTGCTGACCACGTGTCATGTACTACTTTTAGCAGTAAAGATACAGCCATAAACAAAATAGGTGAAATTCCTGCTCTCCTGAAGCTTACATTCTAGTGAGAGAAAACAAAAAATGAACATAATAAATAAAATTACGTGGAATTTTATAAGTGGTGAATGCAATGGAGAGAAAGAAAGCAGGACAAGGTGGGTGGGAAGTATTGAGAAGGGGTGCAATTTTAGATAGAGGAATCAGGGAAGACCTCAGTAGCACATAGGAGCAGAAACATTAAGAAAGTGTGGTTACCTGGAAGAAAAGTGTTTCAGGCAGAAGAAACAGAGAGTGCAAAGGCCCTGAGGTAGGATCATAGGTGGCCTATTTGAGGAACAGCAAGCAGACCAGTGTTACTAGAGTGAGGTGACCAGAAAGGTAAGAAGTAGGAAATGAAACCTTTGTTAAGGACATGAGTTTTCCTCTAAGTGAAACGGAAACCATCGGATGGTTTTGAGTTGGAGAGTGATATTCATGGACTAATGTTTTCATAGGATTGCTCTGTCTCTTGTGATGAGCATTGACTGTAAAGAGTTAAGGGTAAATGCAGGAAGATCAGGGAGGAGGCTATTGCAGGAACCCAAGGACAAGATCCCGGGAGCCAGGTTCTAGAAGCAGTAGAGGGGCGAGAAGTGGTTACATTATGACTGGTTTTTAAGGGTGGATCTGATAGGATTTGCTGATGGGTTTGATATGGGGTATGAAAGAATGAGGGGACTCACGGATGGTTCCAAAGATTTTTTGGCCTGAGCAAAAAGAAATAGAAGGAGAAGGTGGTTAGTATCCGAAATGGAACATGCCACAGCAGGCGCATTTGTGGAGAGAAATTTGAGAACATTTTAAAATGTCACTTCTGTCCACTCCATTTCCTTCTTAATGCCCATGTTTGCTTTGCAGAGGTGGGGAGGTGGGGTGGTGTTGATGAGGCGGCAGATGGGTACCCCCGGTGCCTCTGGCTCAACGTGTCTCATGGGGTTGCAGTCAAACTACCAGCCAGAGTTGTTTCACTTCAAGGCTCCAGGGGGACTACACGATCCATTTCCAAGTGTATTCACAAAGTTGTTGGCAGACCTCAGATCTGCTTCCAAGTAAACCCACACAGGTGTCTCTCCAGGGCTGCTGTGCTATGTGGTAGCTGGCCTCCCCCACAGCAGAGAGCAAACGGGCAGGGAGAGACCCCACAGAGCGGCAGAGAGAGAGCTCAGGATGGAAGCCACAGTCTTTTCTAACAAATTGCTGGAGTGTCATCCCATCACTCTACTGTATTGTATTTGCTGAAAGCCTATTACTAAGTCCATCCTGCATTCAAGGGGAGAAGAATATATAAGGACATGAATACCACGAGGTGGAGATTTTGGGGTCCTCTTAGAGTCTGTCTACCATAGGATCCTTATAGGACTTGGAAAAAAAACCCAACAGAATTCCCTGTCTTAATCTTAGAATCACTGCATAAAACTTTGATCATACCTTTGATAACATTCAGGGAGTCAGAATTTATTAAGCATCTAGTTCGTGCCTGGTATTATGCCAAACCTGAAAATACAAAGATGACTATGATGGACTCACAGCTCTTCTAGCGAGGAAATGCATCAACATGACTACGACCACCCATCCGCATGGAACCCTGCTAGGAAGGCAGCGAGTCCAGTGATTCAGATCACACACTGCAGGGCTGGACTGCCTGATCCAAATCCGCCTCCGCCACTGACAAGCTGTGTGACATTTAACTAGTTACTCATTATCTCTGGGCCTCCATTTTCGAATGTGTGAAAATGAGAAAATAATGGAGCCTACCCTGTAGCTGGTTGTGAGGATTAAGAAAGTCAGCATGTGGTAAAGGGCTTAGAGCAGTATAAAACACAGAGTTGAGGACTATGTTAGTGTGCAGTATTAGGAAGGTGAACTAAACCTATTCCAGAGCAAGACCCTTTGTTTTCTGTCTACTTTGACTTTTTTGTTCTTTTTTAATACGTTATTGCTCTTATATACTTTTAAGCTCATGTAATACTTTCCTGCCAAATTTCGAAAAGATTTACAAGCATTTACTGTTTTTAACGTCATTGGCTTGGTTCTTCAAGCAAGAAAAAAAACCAATCTGAAAAATAATCACTGTCACTCACAAATTTAATACCATTTTGGGGCGCCTGGGTGGCTCAGTTGGTGAAGTGCCCAACTCTTAGTTTTGGCCTCAGGTCATGATCTCAGGGTGGTGAGATCAAGCCCTGGCAGGCACGGCACCTTCTGCTTAGGTTTCTTCCTCTCCCTCTCCCTTCTCTTCTGCCCGCCACCCGCCCCCCCCCACTCGCTCTCGTGCTCTCTCTCTCTCAAATAAATACATAAGTAAAATCTTATTAAAAAAATTATCATTTTGCTCTTCTTCCTCCAGATTATTCATGCAGATTTAACTAAGGATGGGCCCAGAATGGATCTTTAGGAAACAAAGATCCCTTATTCTGTAGTCTTTGGAAAGCTGGTCTATTCAGACAGCCATACCCATTGTTCTCCTGAAAGCAGTGACTGACTCTCTGACAGAACGTCCTCTCCAAGGACACGGGCACTTGTATTTCTCATTTGGTATTTGTGTAGAACCTTGTCAAAGACGTTTTTAAAATATAAGTAGATTATGCCACTTGCCCTTCTTATCAGTGTACCCATATACCTCCTTGAACAATTCCAGTATCAAACAAACACTAGTACCCCATATAATCAAGTAGCATTCCTTTCTACATTGGGGCTGACTCATATGTGGGGAATTCCCAACCACAGAATCATTTTCTTTGTTTCTTTGTATATTTGGGGTTTTTTGCTCTGTCTCTATGGAAAGAACATGGGAATCTGAAATGCACAGGGCTGAGGCTCCTATGATTTTTTTTCCTGAAAAATTATCTATTGCACTTCCAGTGAAATAGTGGATAATAGACTCTTCAACAAATTGCTGTTGGCGCAACTGGGTGACCATATGAACAAGAAATAAAATCAGATCCTATCCACTTTTACTCCAAATAAACTCTTAATTTCAAAAAAGACTTGTTTTCAAAAAAGGAAACCATGGAACATTCCAAAAGCTATCATGAAACAGCCCATTTATTTCAAAATGTGAAAGAAAACCTATATATCATAAAGGGGAAAAAAAAGATCAGTTTTATTACATTAAAACATTTAAATCTATGTTGCAAAAAAAAACCACAACAAAAGCATAGAAGAAATGGTGAAAATGTTTAATTTGCATTACAGAAAAGTAGCTTATTTTTTATAGAAATTGATAAAAGGAATGACAATTTAACAGAAAAAAATGGGCAAAATGATAACAGAGTGTTCAGAAAATACAGATGGTTCTTAAACTCAGGAGAAGATGTTCACTCTCATTCATAAGATAAATTCTAATTGCAATTTCACTAAGATTTCTCTCCCAGGTTAGGACTTGACATAGTGATTCATATCCAAAGAACGGAGTGTGGAAAAGGGAAGAAGAGTCATGTTAGAGTGGAGTAACCAGGAAGAAAGTACCTTCACCAAATGAACACAGTCACGATGCCTGGTCTAGTCATGAGAGATGACCTCAGACAAACCCAACGTGAGGGATATTCTACAAAATACTGACAAGTTCCTCAAAACTGTCGAAGTCACGTGGAACAAGGGAAGCCTAAGAAGCTGTCAGAGACCTGAGTAAGGAGACACGGCAATGAAATGCAATATGCTCCCCTGGATGAGATCCTGGGACATTAGTAGAAAACTGTGGAAATCCACATAAAATCTGGATTTCCATTAACAACAATATACCAATGTAGTTTCTTCACTTTCATGATTGCATTGTGTTAATGTCAGATATGACTGGGAGAAGAAACCGGGTGAGGGGTATCAGGCAACAGTCTTTGCTATCTTTGCAACTTTTCTGTAAGATCTGAAATTATTCCAAAATAAAAGGTTTATTAAAGATATGTTTTTACCAATCAATTTGGCAAAGATGAAAAGATTGATAACATTCTCTGTGTAGAAATGGTGTAGGAAAACAGTATTTCATGTATTCTTAGAAGAAGTGTAAATTGGAACATTTATGAAGGTCATGTTGGCAGTTTCTGTCAAAGTAATTGAAGTTACCCTGTGACTCAGCAGTTTTATTTCGAGGGATTTACCTGATAGATATATTGGTATGTGTACAAATACACGAGATTATTCATCATGCGTTGCTTTAGCAAAAGATTGGAAATAACTTTGTATACCAGTAGGTGACTTTTTTTTTCAATTCCAGTATAATTAACATAGAAAGTTATATTCATTTCAGGTGTATAACATAGTGATTCACTACTTCCATACATCACCAGTGCTCATCCCAATAGGTGTCCTCCTTAATCCCCATCATCTATTTTACCCATCCCCCCCACACATCCCTTCTGGTAACCATCAGTTTGTTCTCTATAGTTAAGAGTCTATTTCTTGGTTTGTCTCTTTCTTTTCCCCCTTTGTTCATTTGTTTTGTTTTTCAAATTCCACATTTGAGTGAAATCATATAGTATTTGTCTTTCTCTGACTGGCTTATTTCCCTTAGCACAATACTCTCTAGCTCCGTCCATGTTGCTGCTAATGGCAAGATTTCATTCTTTTTTATGACTAAATAATATTCTGTGTATATATAGAGAGCACACCTTCTTTATTCATTCTATCAATGGACACTCAGGCTACTTCCATAGTTTGCCTATTGTAAATATTGCTGCAATAAACATAGGGGCGTTTACATTCCTTTGAATTAGTGTTTTGATATTTTTTGGTTAGACACCAAAAATCACAGTAGTGTGATTACTGGATTGTAGGGTAGTTCTATTTTTAATTTTTTTTTAAGTTTCTTTATCTTTTTAAGTAATCTCTACACCCAGCATGGGGCTCAAACTCACTGATCCAGCCAGCCAGGTGCCCTTATTTTTAATTTTTTGAGGAACCTCCATACTGTTTTCCACAGTGGCTGCACCAGTTTGCATTCTAGTAGGGGACTTCTTAATAAATTGTGACACATCCTTTCGACTGAAAATTTGCAATTGGGATGAAAAAACTTTCAACATATATTATTAAGTTAAAAAAAAAGTTCAAGATACCTAGTGTGGAGTGGATAGTGTATTACTGTGTACTTGAAGAGAGGGGGACATATATAAGTTTTCTTGTATGTGCATTAAAATGTATCTGGGAGGGCAGACAATTAGAAATTTTCATGTGCCTTCAAGGAGGAGCACTAGAGTAGGAAGGAGTGAAATAGATCTTTCTCCGTACACCTTTTACTGTACTTTGAATTTTGAAAGCTGCAACTATATCACCTACGGTATTTCACAAGAGCTAAGATGTCACAGATTACAAAATGTAGCATTCTTTCATGCATAACTAAGAACAAAAAGCTGCCATTTACCTGCAAAGCACTGACTGTAAGATAAGTCCTGATTTTAAGATGTGCATCTTTAAAAGCAACAAATGCATGATTTTTAAATGTGCACTTTAGAAACCATAAAATGTGCTTTCAAAATAAAATGTTGAAAAATGTTTTAAAGAAATAGCCTTTTTTATGTGTAGAAAAAAATCTATAGGAAGATATGCCGAATAGTTCTAGCAATTATTTCTAGGTGGTCTCATAGTGGTGATTTTTATTTATTTCTCTGTATTTTCTGTTTCTTTCCATAAGGATAAAGCATTGCTATTATGATCAGAAAAGAATGTTAGCAAATGCAGTGTGACTGTAAGATTTAAGGGGGCAATTCACTTACCTTGTTTGTAGTGAGGAGGTTTTTCAGAAGTTGACCTTAATGATGGTGAGCCTCAAGTTCCCCCACCTGCACCCCATGCTTTATAGTTTCCTTTGTAAGTTCCTCCTCCTGCAACTTAAATATTCATTTCCTCAGTTCTGTTTTTCCCATCTTCTCTTCTTAGTCTGTCTATTTTGATACAGAAACAGCCCAGAATTGTGGTTCAGAGTGTAGGTTCTGGTGCCAGACAGACCAGCTTCAGATCTGGGCTCTGCCTGTTACTGTACAAGTCATCCACAAAGGGGGGTGGGGGCTCACAGTAATACCTGCACCGTAAGGTGGTTGTAACAACAGAAGGAGCGAGTCCTTGCACAGTGGACAGACAGGTGGCCTATAAACTCTAGTTATTCTGACTCGCTCCTGGACTGTCTCATCTGCACACACAGCTTTGTGTATCATCTTTTTGCTGATGACTCCCAAATTTATTTCCCAGCCTCAGAATCTCTGTCCTGAGCTTCAGGCCTATGCAGTCCACTGGCCCCTGGATATTGTCACTTGGACATCCCAGAAAGTGAGCCTGTCTAAAACAGAACTCACCATCCTTCAAGCCAATTACCTGTTCTTCCTTCACTGGATCCTTCTTCCAGTCGTCAGAGACCTCAGAATCATTCTTTTTTTTTTTTTTTTTTTTTTTAAGATTTTATTTATTTATTTGAGAGAGAGAATGAGAGAGAGCAAGCACATGAGAGGGGGGAGGGTCAGAGGGAGAAGCAGACTCCCTGCCGAGCAGGGAGCCCGATGCGGGACTCGATCCAGGGACTCCAGGATCATGACCTGAGCCGAAGGCAGTTGCTTAACCAACTGAGCCACCCAGGCGCCCCTCAGAATCATTCTTGACTTAGTTTTCTTCAACACACCCCAACCTTGCAATACACACACACACACACACACACACAGAGTCACTTTGTCCTGCACATACAGCTCCTAAATGACTCTTCATTCCATGTGTTCTTCTCTAACCCTGTGGCCATTACCACGGAGCATGCAACCTTTATCTCTGTCCTAGATTGTGGCACCATCCTCTGGGCTTGCCCACATGCCACTTCTTTCCCCTACTGCAGACAGAATGATCTTCTTGAAGAGACGTTTAATCAGGGGGGCCTCATGTATACACGCTGCCAGGGAGCCCGCGCTCACTTTGGAGCGATCTTGAACAGGGTTTCTATGTTCCAGGTCTGCTCTCCTCCCTCCGCCATCTTATTTCATGTCACTGTCTTACCTTGGACACTTGATTCCAGTCATAATGAAAGACTGCATTTTCTAAAAGGTTCTGTTGTCTGGCCTCCCTCAAGACCTCTGCACAGGTTGGGTTCCAGATGGAGGAAGCGCCACGCTTCACATAGCTAACAACTCACTTTCCTTCCAGCCTCAGGTGTGTCTGCCTCAGAAGGCATTCCCCAAACTCAACTCTTGGCTGGATCTGCCTCCCACAGGCTCCCAGAGCACCTCGTGCATCCTTCCCACAAAGCATCTCATACTCCTTGTTAGTTTTCCCCCAACTCGCTTGTCAACTTCTTACTTGATGAGTCCGTGTCTAAGCAGTGCTGTGCTGGGGCTGACAAGTACCAGCTTCCAAGAGTCAGCTGCTAAATGTGTAGGATTGTTGCAAGCTGGTAGGTAAACATGGCCATGATCCAAAGTTAAATTATACAAGCTTGCAATTAAGTATATGATGTTTAAAATGAAAATAATAAATACTAAAACTCATCCCTTCCTAATTACTACATTTAACTCTATGCTCTGGAGATGACATACGCCTATATTGTGCATCTCATCCCAACTCCAAGCTCAGCGACCAAATATTGGCAGCTTGACACTGGCCGTGTCAATGATGGGCGGATTTACACATAAAAGTGCCAAAGGCTACAAACCAGGGCTTGATTTATAGTTGTTTTTTTTTTTTTTTAAAGATTTTATTTATTTGACAGAGAGAGACACAGCGAGAGAGGGAACACAAGCAGGGGGAGTGGGAGAGGGAGAAGCAGGCTTCCCGCCGAGCAGGGAGCCCGATGCGGGACTCGATCCCAGGACCCCAGGATCACGACCTGAGCCGAAGGCAGACGCTTAACGACTGAGCCACCCAGGTGCCCTTGATTTATAGTTTTATTGCTTGTCTAGGCTCACCACTGTGTCTGACTGACTCTGGTGTTCCCTGTACCTGGCTCTGACCTGAAACAGGGGTGGTGCTTAAGAGATACTTCTTGAAAATGTGTAAATATATGAAAACATGAATGATGGAATATAAGGAGGCCTAGAACTTCCCTGAACCCTGTCACTGCCTATTGCTTAGGAAGAAAGGCTCAGGGAAGTGTAGAAGCTGTCTGAAGTAATACCAGCGTATTGACTTGGCCACCCTTGGGCTATTCCCTGGAACCTCTTTGCTTACGTCCATCTGGTGAGCCAGGACAGACCATTCAATGAGCCCGGGGTCAAGTTTCCCACAGGGCCTGTGGGTAGCCCCTAAATAACTTTTCATTAACACATAATAGGCAGGATTGGCCTATATTCAAGGGGCCTTGGGTGCATTCCTCAGTGGCGAATGCCGCTTACATAAGCTGAGTGGGCTGCCTTTGAGAAATGTCCAAGACTTGAAGGGGAAATTTCTCTTCCCTGCAGTGAAGATATTTTTGGATTTTGGCTGAGTCGGTCTCTCTTTTTGGCCTGTGTACCCCTAGGGAATTGCTGCTCCAGATGGAAACTAACTGAAGAGTAGTCGTGGGCCAGGTGTGCAAGCAGGAAGGGGAGGGGCCGCAGGGTGCCCTGGCGGTCCTGTCTTGTTCCAACTTCGGCACGGTTTCTGAGCTGAAGCTCTGCAGGAAGTGCTGTACCAAGCAAGCTGCCCTGAGCTTTTCTAGAGCATAAGGACTGCACCAGGACAAGCCCTCTAGAGAGTCTGCTGGTGCTGAGGAGTGTGTCCTGGAGGCAGACTGTCTGGGTTCAAGTCAGGGCTTTGGCTTACAACCTTGACAACCATGGGGAAAATACTTATCCTCTCTGTGCCTCAGTTTCCTCATTCGCAAAATGAGAATAATATCAATTTATATATTATGTATGTGTGTATATCATATATATAATATATAATATGTATAATATATATGTATATATATATCTCCTATTTTGCAGGGCTGTTGTAAGAATTTAATGAGATCATTCAACCTTGCCTGGCATATACTAAAATCTCAGTAAATCTTAGCTAGCTATTTTCTCTGAAGCGAAGTTTTAGAAGATGTCTGTGGGCCAATAAAGACCTGGCTACAGAAAAGTCCAGCTTGAGATGCAGCTTGGGAGCAAGGCTTGTTTCAGATGCTTAGCCAAAACTCAGGCTTGGGTTTCCAGGACACAATTAAGGAAGGCCTTTTTATCCCTGTATCCCATAGAAGGTATTGTGTTGTAATGAAAAGAGCAGGACTTTTAGAATTAGACAAGACCTGGGTTTTAAATAGGGGCTGAATAACTTTGGGGGAAAACTTTCATTTCTATGAGAGTCGCCTCTCAAATCTGTCAAATGGGTCAAACTATAATACAGACTAGAAAAGGGAAAGGCTTAACTAAAACATGGCATAACACTGCTGGGCAAAGAGATGCTGTGATTGTTGAACTGGGAAGTTCACTTCTAGGTCTTAGAAATTTCTGATGCTCCATGAGTGGTGACATTACTCCCACCAGCCTGATGACTGTAAAGAATAAATGAGATGATTTCTGTACCGAGTTTAGCTGTATGTCTGGCAAATAAGGAAGGATCCATGAACATTAATGCTGTATTACTGCTATTTTTTATTCTATAGGCAACAACATTTTTGAGCACCTGCTATGTGCCAGGCCTGTGTTTGTTGTGAGGAATACAGCTTTTTTTTTAGATTATGTTCAGTTAGCCAACATATAGTACATCATTAGTTTTTGATGTAGTGTTCAACAATTCATTAATTACATGTAACACCCAGTGCTCATCCCAACATGTGCCCTCCTTAATACCCATCTTTTTTTTTTAAAGATTTTATTTATTTATTCATGAGAGACAGAGAGAGAGAGAGAGAGAAGCAGAGGGAGAAACAGGCTCCCAAGGAGCAGGGAGCCTGATGCGGGACTCGATCCCAGGACCCTGGGATCATGACCTGAGCCGAAGGCAGACGCTTAACCATCTGAGCCACCCAGGCGCCCCTTAATACCCATCTTAAAGCTTATCTGGCCTTGTGCTCAGGGAGCTTCCTTCCATTCCAGTCAGGGAGAGAAAGGGGTGAGAAACAGAAAAAGAACCTGTATAGGGGCGCCTGGTGGCTCAGTTGTTAAGCGTCTGCCTTCGGCTCAGGTCATATCCCCAGGTCCTGGGATAGGATCAAGCCCTGCGTCAGGCTCCCTGCTCAGCGGCGGGGCGGCGGGGTGGGGGGGGCTGCTTCTCTTTCTCCCTCCCCCACTCCCCCCCTGCTTGTGTTCCCTCTTTCGCTGTCTCTCTCTGTCTGTCAAATAAATAAATAAAATCTTAAAAAAAAATAAATTTAGGGCAAATTTGGTGTTAATACTCACCAAATACTTAAAAGAAAAGAACCTGTATATTTTTAGACAATGATATGCTTTATGTAGAAAACAAAAAGGTGATTGGGTTTAGGGTGACTGAGGAGGGCTCTCTTCAGATCATGCCAGAGGAGGCTGCTCTTCGGCTCAGATCATGTGGTTGATGGAAAACACTGTTTTCACGCCTTTGTGTCACTTTGACAACTGCGTGAACATGGAGGGGAGTTTGCATAAACAGGAATCCACAGATCTCTCCATGGACCTAGCTCCAGCTCAAAATGCTGAAAATGTGGACGAGATGGACCCAACATCCTCTCCCTTTCCTGGCCCAGGAACCAGACCTAACCTCCGCGGTTTCCCTGCCTGCATGTGGCCTATCTGTCCACCAGGTGGCAGTGTTCAATAATGAACAATGAAAGCATTCATTAAAGAGGGCATCTGGCCAACGTGAATATTGCAGGCCCCCTAATGAACATTTGCTAGGAGCACTAATTACAGTTATCCTTTCCGAAGGCTGTGCAGGATTGCTGGCCTTTGTACAGGGACAGTTTTCCTTCTGGATCTCCTTTCATTGTATGTCTGAAATAAACAATGTTTTTAACTGCTGTGACGGAGCATACACATGCCCAGGTAATGTAGAGAGAGCTTTACAGAAACTATCACATTGCATTGTTGCACTCGCTTGGCAGTGACTCATTATTCTCACTTTAGAGACGAAGAATCTGAGGATCAGAAGGTAGCAGCTTGCCTAGGGATGCACGGCTGGTACATGACAGTGCCGAGTTCAAATCTAGATTTGTCTGATGTCCAATTCCAGCTAGTACCATCACTGTGTTCCTCTGGATTTAAAGAAGAAAGATTTTTACTAACACAAGTGTGCTGAAACAGAGCAAATTGTCTCCCATATTAAGGTATCATATTCTCATCCATGTAATACTAGTATTAATACTATCAAAGGGAGTACTTAACCTAGCTCCAGGAATGCGAGGGGGGAACCAAAGGAAAGAAAGTGAGGCCAGAAATACTCCTGAGGACTTAGACAGTGGCAGGTGTATAGCCAGAGGACAGAGCCTTTTTTTTTTTCTTTTTCTTTTTTTTTTAACCATGACTGACAGTCCTCACAAGATGTCTTAAAAGAATCAAGGGCAAACTGTCATTACGGATGAAGAATCTAAGTCAGAGAGGTAAAGTTCCTGCCTGCGGTCTCACCATGGTTCACTAGAAGCACTAGGAGGTTCCAGGGGCTTTCCTATTATCCTGGGAACTGGCTGATCAAAGATAGTTTCAAAGCTCTAAAACAGTAAATGATAATGTAACTCGAGAGAATATTTTACTAGCAGATGGTGGCAAATTAATATTTATATGTTTAAGATTTCTACAGCTTGAAAAAAATTATTGCTATTTTGTCTCTGGGTGACTGAATGATATTAATGAGATATAAATGTACAGTTTATCATGATATTTTGGGTTGTGGCCCCACCAATGGTAGACTTGAACTGGAAGAAAACTGCAGACAATCTGTTACAACTCCTTCATTTTACAGCTGGGGAAACTGAGGCCCAGAGAAGAGTGACTTGCTCACAGTCACCCAGCCAGCTGATAGCAGGATCAGGCCTAGATTCCCAAAAGAGGATCTTCCACCAACTCCCTTCAGAGTATAGGAGACCAGAATTCAAACTGGAGGCCTGTCCAGAGTGGGCTCATTAGGCTACTGCTTATAAGTTCAAAGAAGTCCCTGAGATCAAATTAATCTGAGAAGCATCCAGTCAAATAAATTTCAACACATTTTAATAGGACTTGTCAGAACCTTTAATGTACTAATATTTCCTATGAATCTCCAAGAGGGAACCAGATTATTTACGGTTTGCTAAAATTATTTGACCTCAAACTATTTTTGCTACCATGTCCATTAATGGCTCACAACAATGTTCAGTAGACCACAACTGGGAAAACAATGACTTAAGTTTTTTTATCTCTGTTTCCCAAAGTATTTGGTCATAGAACCCCATGTTTAAGAGTCTCTCACAGAATAAATGTTTTGGGAGAACACTTAGGAACTGCTTCACTCGGCTGTGGACAAAACAAAACCATCTCTGAGTCCCAGTGTCTACCTAACTTAAGGGCTGTGTTAGGAGGGCTCACCTACCTAGGGAACATCAAGTGTCCTCAGAGGAAACCCAGCCTCAAGAAAGGGAAATTATACAGAGAGCCATCTTTGTGAAACCTTCCCAGTGAGATCTGAAAAGGTCAAGCTAATTTAATTGTTCTTTTTTGGGAGGACAACCTTTTCATACAATGTTTTGGAAGTGAGCAAAGATGGTGAGATTTCTGTACAATGAATTAGGGAGTTGCACCATAAAGCCAGAACTGGGGTTGGAGCGGCGGGGGGAGGGTGTCAGATAAACATGGGTTTGAATTCACACTGTGCAGCATGTTAGCAGTGACTCTGGGCAAATTGTCCCATTGACCTTCAGACTCCTTAAAATGTGGATAATTACATTCTGTGAAAATTGGGATAATAACAGTACCTATGGGAAAAGATGGAGAAAAACACAGAGGGTGCCGTATTTGTCCAAAATAGTTACTCAGAAACCACTTGGGAAGAAAAGTGGGACTCTAAGAAAATGCTTTAGTAACGAAATATGCTCAGTCGACTGCTCTGCGTAGTAAAGGGATAAGAAAATCTAAGTGTGGGTAGAGAACTAACCTGGTGGAAGAGGTAGGAGCCAGTGAGAGGTGGGGCAGAGAGCAGAAAGCAGAAGGGGAGAGAGGGGAAAACCTCAGCCCCCCTGACAGGCCTGCTCCCTATGGTGCTAAGAGGAGGAATTCTGTGAAGAGAATGGCCGGGAGGTGTTTTCACAGGAAATTCCCCAGGTGATCCCAGGCCAAGGCATAACCCCACAAAACCTCAGTGAGGACGTTCACTTTTCCGCGTTGATTGCTTGTGTTGATTTTGATTTGAAGGTAACTGACACCAAGTTATGACTACCACAGAGGGGTGTTATAGAAGCCCAAGGGAAATACCCCTAAATAGGGAACTAAGCAAAGAGCATGGGTTTAGCTCACTTTATGTGTTCTTGCCTAATTGCCCCAATTCAATTTGTATACATTTAATGTTTTCTCATTAAATTGCATCATCTTCTGAAAGATGAGTCAGCAGAGTGAAGGAGACCAGCTGTGGCCTTCCAGTCAGGGGCCTGTGCTCTCCCCTCAGTTCTGCTAAGGAAGGTTGAGTGCTTAGGCCAGCTTCTTCGCCCACTGGACTTGGGTTCACTCACCTGCCCAACAAGGGGAAGCAGGTGTGGTGATTCATGAGGCATTATCGCCTCACAGAAACGGGTTTGGAGTCACAGAGACGTGAGTTCCAATGTCACCTCTGCCACCATTTGGTTTTGTGTTTTCCAACGAGTTCCGGACCATCTGTGAAATGAGGGTGATCAAAATCAAGTACGTTTATGCTTGTAATTCTGAAATGGTATCTCTGATTGGGTCTTTAGTTGGTATTGGCTTCTAAGACTTTCAGCTTTAAGCTTTTTTAACCTTAAAGCTTCTTATCCGCTTTCAGTGTGCACCCATGCACGCGCGCACACACACACACACACACACACACAAGCTTTGCCAAATCCTTCTCCCTCCTCCTGAACAATGAAAAAGGAAGCATTGGGGGCCAAGTAAAGGCGAGGGGATGGGGAAGGGTTGACCTGAGCAAAACCCTGGACTGACCCAACAGAAGACAATCGTAACATCTCGAGTGATTCTAGGGTTTGGAACACATGCGTGTAAGGAAGGGCCCCCACCGTGCCAGATAAGTAGACCAGGTAAGTATAGACCTGGAATGGGAGATGGCAGGTGGGGTTATTGACCCTTTCCTTTCACCCTGAAGCTTATAGCTGGCTGTCTCAGCAGATGAATCCCAGACTAGCAGAATCAGCTTTTACCAAACTTCTCTCTAAATCACCTTAGCTGGTCGCTCCATGATTCACTCCATTCTCTAGGGACACACACAGGCAAGGACCAGAAATTGCCAGAGCAAAAGTGGGTCACAGACCACAGATTATTGTACTAGCTGGGCACTGTAGAAAATCCCTTTGGTTTGTGATTCATTTCTTTTGCAAAGAGCTCTTCCGTGAGGCACTGAGATCTTTTTGGCTGTGGATTAGTAAGGCTTAACCATCTCGTACTGATATGAGGCAGAGTTTAGGTTGGAAGCTATCTGTAGGTGACTGGACCACATTATAATTTTCTGTCTACAAAATAGGTTTTCAATATACTCTTAATATATATTCTTAGTATATTAAAAATACTCCTAATATTTAAATACTCTTAATACTCTTAACATATAAAAAGCATCACCAAACAGAAATATGAGCAAAGGACTTGAAAATGCAATTCATAGAAAGAATAAATGTCTAATAATCATATGAAAAAGTATTCAAGCTTACTAGTAATGAAAGAATTAAAGTAACAATGAGATGCTAATTTTCACCTAATATATAAAGTTGTTAAAAATGGAGCAAAACAGATACTTTTTTTGGTGAGACTGTAGATAGATACCACATTTCTGGAGGGCAGTTTAGCAATGCAAAGCTCAAGTTTTAAATGTGTTTATGATTCGGCTCTGCAATTCCATCTCTTGAATTTTATTTTAAGTAAATAAGCATAGAAACCTAAGAAGATTGAGCTATAGGGATGCTTATCATAGCCTTCTCTCTCTGTAAGCTTTTTTTGTTATGAATAATCCAAGTATGTATAAGAGGAGATTGATAAAATTATGGTGTATCCAGATAATGGAATATTCTGCAGGCTTTAGAAATCATGATGTGAATACATATTCACAGTAAGTTAAGTAGAAAAAGACAAATTATACAACTAATATTCTTTTAAAAGACAACAATAACAATAAAACCACAAAACAACATTATATGCATATGAGGACAAAGGCTAGGGCAAGTGTTGTTCCAAAATCTGATGGCTTGTTTACTCTGCTTGGGAAGGTCGGGGCGTGAAGAATGATTTTTACTTAGTTCTTTTTCTCTATTGTTGGAATTCTTACGCTGAGTGCAAATTGCTTTTATAATCAGAAAATAGCAAATAAGGCAGAAAATAGAATAAAGTATGGGAGAAGGTATGAGGGGGTGCCACACGTGATGAGAAAGGGCTTGCAGATTCAACATGCTGGAAATAAAACCTGTCATTTTACTAGCTTCAGAAAGTTACGACGTATCTTCCTCAAACGTGTGAAAACCTGTCACCTGGGATTTAGGGCTGATGCCATGCTCGAAAGGTGTTGACCTGAGCTCTGAGTCTAATTTGTTTTGATTTGTCTCTACTACCTGGTCCACTTCCATTTAGGTTTGGTGGCTTTCCATCCTAATTACTATGCCTCTCTCTTCTGTCTGCTCAGATTCTGGGTGATTTTCATTCAAAAGAGCATGTGCTTGTCTTGTCTCCCAGTAGCTTTTGTAGGTGTGGAATGAGAGAGTATCTGATAGATGGAGTGCCCTTTGTCACGGAAAATGGGCTTGGGACTACCCTGGCTACGCTCAGTAGGACTAAGGAAACCTAAGGAAGAACCTCAGAGGTAGATTAAGACCTGAACCAGAAGTAGGATGACTACTACTCATTAAGTCTTGCCACAAGTGTCTGTAGCATTATCTAACAAAGCCATCCCTGTGGAGGGCAAGGAAAGAGAGTTTAAAATTCTATAGTCAACTAAAATTGATCAGGACGTTTCCCTACTTAAAACCTGGTGGCTCTGCCATGGATTTCCGAGTCAGGCTGAAAAATCCTTAGCCTGAGAAACCTGATCTGGCTCTTCCTACTGATGTCCTGAGGTCCATCTCTCATTGTTGCCTGCCTTCTGAGCTCTAGACTTCCTGCTTTTCCCTCATTATGTCAGCTGGTTCACATTTCTGTCTGTCCCCCAGCCAAATCTTGAAAGCCCATCATGGACCAACCACCAGCATCACCACTCACTCACAATGCTCTTCTCTGTTTTTCTGTTCCTCCAATCCCTGTGTCTCCAACCCCTTCACTTGCCTGCCCCGCTTCTGCTAATTCTTCAGTTTTCAATACCCACTTCAAAAACCACCTTCAAGGATCCAGAAGCCTCTCCTTTCCTCTCTGCCCCACCCCTGGCTGACTGAGGCCCTGCCCCGCATCTATAGCCTCAGCACCACCTTGCTTGTATACTCTTTCACACACGCATTAAGTATTCATGTTCTTGCTCTCTGCCAGGCAGTGAGCTGGGTGCTGGGTTGAGATAAAGCAGAATAAGGCAGAGATCCTGACTTTGTGGAGTTTCTTATCTGATGTAGTACTTGACATTCTGTACTATAACCACTGGCTTCCTTCTGAGTCTCTTCCACCAGACTGCAGGCTTCTTAAAGTCTGGATCATGTCTCAATCCACTTTGATTCCCCAGTCCCAGAAACATCAGGCTCTCAATAAACATATGTCAATCACTGAACAATTGGATGAAGAAATTAATGCCAGCAAGACATGCTAGGCAGACAGGTTTTGAGCATTTGCTACAAAATTCTGGTTAGTTTTCAATGATTACATTTGAAGACAAAGATCTTAGACTTAGAACTTCTAGTTTTCTACTGCACTCTCCCTTTGAACTGAAGCATAAACCTGGATTACTCAGTGTGTTTTTCTAGATGTTTGTTAAAACACCTCAAAAATGTTGGATTTAGCTGAATTAAGACTGCTGTATAAGAACATAATACAGGATTGGGGGCAGTTTTAAGCAATATCTCAACAACTATTTTGAATGATTTGGATCCCACGTCCAACCACTTAATAACTGGATGATCTTGGGCACCTAGTTTAATTTCTCTCTGCCTTAGTTTTCCCATCTCTGAATTGTGGGTGATGGAACCCACTGCAGACGGTTGCCGTGAAGTTTAAATGATCTAGGACCTAGAAAGAACTTCGCTCACAAAAGGTTAAGTACTATGATGATAAAGCTCATTTTCTGAACCAGAAGGGATGGAGGTAGTATTAGGTACTTATTAACACTGTGGCCTTCGGAGGTGGAGTTTGTATCCCGACTCTGTTATTTATTAACCGTGTGACTCAGGATAGGCTACTTAGCCTCTCTGAACCATGTGTGCTCTTGTCTAAAGGGGGTTTAATAATAGATCATGGAATTCTTGTGAGGATTAAAAGAAAATCATGAATATAAAAATTTAGGACAATCAACGGGCACATGAAAAGTGATGAGTAAATGTTATTTTTAATAGTTATGATAATAAAATAACAAGGTTGGTTATTGAAGATGGCCAACACTGACCCTATAGTTCCCTCACCTCTCCTTAGAAGGAAAATATGTTGGGGCACCTGGGTCGCTCAGTGGGTTGAGCATCTGCCTTTGGCTCAGGTCATGATCCCGGGGTCTTGGGATTGAGCCCTGCGTTGAGCTCCCTGTTCAGCAGGGAGCCTGCTTTTCTCTCTCCCTCTGCTGCTCCCCCTGCTTGTGCTCTCTCTCTCTCTGTCAAATAAATAAAATATTTGAGAAAAAAGAAGGAAAATGTGTCCTACCTGGAAAAAGTGCTCATGTAGGCAGATCAACTAAGTGATATTCCTTCAAAACTGAAAACACCTCTCTAGGATTGAAATATTTGGGATGAATATGAAGACTCCGTTCAACAGAGTGGAGGGCTGGTAAAGACACAGATAAGGGCTAGAGACAGGGCATCCTAAGAGTCCTCAGGGGAAATGAAAGATGCGCTCTTTACAGATGGTGTCGGGAGTTTGAAAGGGTGATGCCCTCAGTAGATCTGTGGCTATATCTGCTTGGCATCCTATGTGAGGAATTCTGGGTATTGATTATTTGATTAATGTCTTGGCACCAACATTTTGGAGAAAGAAAAACAGTAAATATGATGTGTGATGATCTTGTCCCACTTCTCCATTTATTTGATCCTTTTTCCCAGTCCAAAGATCACTTTATATTTTGAGCAAGTGTATAACCTTTGACATGGGTCCACACAATGGGGTGTAATTATAGCCTTCCCTCTAGGATTCTCTGTTCCTTTATCAAATGACAAGTACATCTATAGGACTGACAAGTAGGGAAGAAGGAATTTGGACCTTGTATTTCCTCTCCTCTAACACCACAACTAGCCCGCTGGTCTTTGCACAAATTAGAAACAGATGCCCTTTCTTTAAGAAATTTTGTTGCTATATGAAAGAAATTATTGCAATAAATATACAAAATTGTTATGACTATAATAGAGTTGGTGCCCCCAAGGTTTAATAGCATATAACCTACATAATGTTATGTGCCAGCCACCTCTCCCTTCTCCCATCGCTCCCTAACTTTATCTTCAATGATCATTCCTCAGAAGATGTGTTTGTTTGCTTATATCCCGTCAGTTAGCATCTGCTGAACTTCTACTTCTCTCTCAAGTCTCAAGTTAAACTCACTCTTTGGAGGAACCATCCCTAACATCCTTCCCTGCTCTGGACTAAATAAAAGTCTTGCTCTGCCCTTCTTCACTGATGGCACTGTGCATGGTACACACTCCTGTCATCGAATTTGTCGTGCTGAATTGAAATTATTTGTTTACATGACTGGCTCCTATTCTAAACTCTGAGCTTCTAGAGCAAGACCACCTGAAAGGTTTATGAAAATGCAGATTCCTGAGCCTGATTTCTCATTTCCTGAGTCAGAATCGCTGGGCACGGAATCTGCAAAGTTGCATTTCTAAATAGAACTTTCCTGGAGCAGCTTAAGCCCTCTACAGTTTGAAGTTTGCTTCTCTAGAGAGCAAGGCACTTACTACAGGCAGTGACATATTGGGCACTGAGTTCCACTTGAAGAATGCCTTGGCTGTTCATGTCTTCCCAATAAGAAATGTTTTTGAGTCCCAAAATGTATTAGCAATTCTAGAACATATACATACATATCTGTATTATTTTTTCTTTTAGAAATAGCTTAACTCTCAAGTCTAGTGTGTTTGGCATTGGGGGAGTTAATGAGAGGAATGGAGGGCACTCTGGGTTTGAAGTGGTTATTAAATTAAAAAAAAAAAAGCATGATGACAATATCCTGGGTTATTTTAAAAGCTGGCTGACTGAGTTGGACATATTTTTCTTTCCAAGATCAAAAGACTAATCTTTGGTCAAATGCAGGTTGATAAAATCATGAGCGAGCTCTTTGGGGAGTGACCGGGGCAATTAGTTTTCTGTGATGACAGCTCCACATAGTTGTGGATCAGATAGGAGAACCAAAGAGCGCAAGTCAAGAATTCAGGCAAAGGTTTTCCGCTCATGGGATTTGAGTGTGCAGGAAACAGAATTGTGCATGGACCTTGTAATAACGAATAGGAATCGTTTGAACAACAAATATGTGGAACTTCGATGCTGGAGAATTGGTTTAATTCAAGTTAATTACATCTTTTTGTAAATCCTGAAGAACACATGCCCTTTGCCTTTTATTCTGTGATCTGATGACTTTATGGATGCCTCTTTAGAGCCCATTTTCCCAGAACTGAGAAGTATGACTCTCGTCAGTTATAACCTGTCAAGTGACCATATGCGGAGACAGAAGCCATAATGTCTTCCACGTAGAAGTAAATCAGAGCACCTGCACTCTTAGAACAAACTCCTTTGATCCAGTTCATCTCACGTTGTTTTAAAAGAGAATATTTCTTGGGGAGCCTGGGTGGCTCATTCGTTGGGCGTCTGCCTTCGGCTCAGGTCATGATCCCAGGGTCCTGGGATAGAGCCCCACATCGGGCTCCCTGCTCTGCGGGAAGCCTGCTTCTCCCTCTCCCACTCCCCCTGCTTCTCCCTCTCCCGCTCCCCCTGCTTGTGTTCCCTCTCTCGCTGTGTCTCTCTGTGTCAAATAAATTTTTTTAAAAATCTTAAAAAAAAAAAACTAAAAGAGAATATTTCTCTCAAGAATCATTCAACAAGCATTCATCACACGACTTCATTTCTACAGACCTAACATTGCTATGGTTTGGAGATATTTTGCAAGATGCTTACAGGTAGGGTGCTTATATGTATCTGGGAATACAAGAACTCATGATTTTTTTAAAGGATAATTTAAAGCATTATATAGCTGAGTGCTATGCTCCAGCGACTTGCTGCTCAAAATGTGATCTCAGGACCAGTAGCACGGATGTCACCTGGTACTTGTTAGACATGCAGACACTCGGGCCCGAATGCAGACCTACTGCATTGGTATCTGCTCTTTAACAAGAACCCTAGGTGATTTATATTCGTGTTAAAGACTTGCCGGTGGATTTGGGGATCCATATTGAGCTGGATGCATTAGAATCACCTGGGGGCTTATAATTATTTCCATTCTTAGGCTTCAACCCTAGTATATTACATTTTAGCTTAATGAGTAAGAGTGTGAGATCTTGGTGAAGATCGCTGAGGTTTAAAGTGCAGTTTGCCTCTCACTAGGTGTGTTCACAGTCAAACAATCCAACCTGACTGGGTCTGTTGCCTCATCAGTGAAAGAGGGAAATGGTAACTATTTGGCAGGGCTGTTGGGAGACGAGATATTTATCATGGTCTTGGTATATAAGAAGCAATTGAAGAAATGCTGGCTATTCTTATTCTGATAGTGAAGTTTGGGAATCCCTGAGCTGTGGAAATGTACCTGGTTTATTTTACTGCTCAGAAAACAGGTTTCCTTGGGTAAGAGCTAAGTGAGTAAAGAGAATGCTCAGTAATTCCATCACCCCCAAGCCCTCAACGTGTGTACATGGGTATGCATTTGGTGTATGTATTTTCCTGCAGATCTGGATTCTTTTCAATTTGTAAATTTTCCAGAGGTACAACTGATCCTACCATCTTAAAAACTGGCCCAGGCATCTTTTCAACATTGATTATTCCACATTAGCAAGGCATCTTTACTAAAGGGTCCTTATACACTCAGGGGTCCTGGAGAATTAATACCAAGAGAATACCTTCTAGAAGGAGTGACGAGTTCAGAGGGGGGAGAGAAATTGACCCCATGCTCCCTAAGTTGAAAAGAAGTCTCTCTTGGTAAAGCTAATTTATGTTATCTTTTCATCTACAGGACATGCTTATGTAACATGGTATTTATAGGGAAAAGAAAATTACACATACACACATACCCTAGTTGACCTCAGATAGCAATCAGTAGAGCATTCATACCCCAGTTTAGAAATAATGGAGAACTCTGTCCTTCCTTAGTGGCTGACCAAACTAGTTGAGGCTATTTAATAAAGCTTCTGCGATTCTCTTGTAACACATCTACCTGTTTTCTGGCTTTGAAAGTCTTGCTAAAATATCCACACTTGTTTTTAGATGTATATACTCTTACGTAGGAATTTGTCATTGGACGTTGTTGTCTCAATAACTGTTGTCTTTTAAGTCTGTTCTTAAGAGTTAAATGGGAATAGTAACTCAAAAGATTATTATAAAATTAATGGGGCTCAGTGCAATGTTTAACAAAGACTAAGTGTTCCACAAATAGTGGCTGTTAACACCGTATTCACTCCTTCACCACTGAGATTCATTTCCTTCTGTCACTTCATCAAAGTCAGTTTTGTATCACTGAAGATCATTTTGTTATTTATATGACAAGTATTTGACCAATTCAAATAACACTTCTGAATTCATTTTTGCCTCTCCCCATCTAAATGATGTGAAGTTCCCCTCAGTTCAAAGTAAAACGCTTGTTCCATGATTATATGTGGCAACTGAGTTGTTCCATGCTGACAACTGGCTGTTTCCATTGTTTCCCAGATGATAAAACTATATATACTCAGAATCCCTTGGTAACCTTTTTTTTTTATTCTTATGTTAATCCCCATACATTACATCATTAGTTTTAGATGAAGTGTTCCATGATTCATTGTTTGTGCATAACACCCAGTGCTCCATGCAGAATGTGCCCTCCTCAATACCCACCACCAGGCTAACCCATCCTCCCACCCCCCTCCCAGTATTGTATTTCAGGTGTATTATAAATTGTAAATATAAATTTGTAAGTGTATGTGTTTGTATTTTTAATGCAACAGCTATAGGTCAGGTAACTGAAGGAAGTAAACACTGTATGAGAAGCCATATTACAGATTTATTCATAATCGGTAATTTTATTCAGATGTGTATCCATGAGCATTTCTCATTATATTTTCTAAGTTATAATTCAGTGATCTGTTTGATTAGTGAGAAGGCATATAACTTGGTACCAGTCATTTGGTTTTGGTTTGTAAAGCAAGGGCTTCTAAATGGTGTTGTTTTTTAAATACATTGTGCCTGTTAAATTCAGACAGGTATTTTTTAATCTTTGTGGCTGTACGCCCGAATTTATTGTGATTATAGTCCCCCATCCCTTTCACTTATTATCTGCCGGTTTCTGTTCATTTGCTATCATTGGGTCTCCAGTGGATAACAATTCAGGTTGACCATTTTCTAAAATAGTGACTCACACATCGAACAGCCGAGGTTAATCTCATAATCTCCTTCTCTCACACTCTGCCCCACCTGGCCATAACCTACTAACAGTCCAGGCCACACAGATGGCTTGTAACATTGTACCTTACAGAGCTCTTCAATTGCAAGCAACAGAAACCCACTCTGGTTAACTTTAGCAAAATAGGACATTGTTGGCAGAACCTGGTACCTTAGCAAATGGAAAGTCTGGCTGAGAAAGGGCAGGAATTGGGGCAGCTCAGGGTGTCTAGATATCTCTCATCTGGAAGCTATTCAGAATGAATCGGCCCCAACTTTTTTTTTTTTTTTTTTTTTTTTTCCCTGTCCTTGCACTGTTCAGCTCAAGGTCCAAAGTCTTAAGAGAGAAAACCTGATTATCTGAGCTTGGATCATAGGCAGGGCATCTTGACTGACAGTTTCACTAAGATTATAGGCAATGGTGGAGGATGTTACCACTCAAATGAACGAGTGAGTGAATGGATGGAGAAAAAAAAGTCACTGCAGCACTTCATGGTATTGTTTACCTGGTTATGATAAATGATTATTACAGAAAATATATCCACCCACTGAAAAGTAAAATCAAAAGGGCAGTAAAGGAAGAGAGAGTTACTCCCTTCCTCCTGTGGGAAGTTAATGAAGATCATGATAATATTTTCAGTTTATTCAGGTAGGCAGAAATTTTTATCTGTACAACTTCAAAAGTAGAAAGTATGAAAGATAATAAATTTCAGTGATTCTAAAACAGTAGGGTGGACCAGCTGTATTAAGTCACCATGGAGCTTTAAGAAAATAGAGATTCCAGAGTCCCACACTCAGAAATAGTGTGTTATTCAAATCTGGAGTTTATCTCCAGGACTAAATTTCGCAGACCAATTCAATCTGAGCTGGGGGTAAGGCCCAAATATCCCTATTTTTCAAGGGCTTTCTAGGCGATTTACTTAGAGACCACTAGACTCAAAGTAAGAAAAAAATAATAATTGTCACATACTCTGGGATCCATGGAACAACTGTCAGGCTCTGAATTGTGCCTTTGACAGTAGCACCAGGAAAGCTCTTCTCCAAGCACAATTGTGCTGCTCATGTCAAAGATTAGCAAACCGCTCCTCATCTGTGAGAATCCAATAGAGGCATCACTTCCACCCTGCAGCCTTCCTGGACCCAGCCAGGCAAAGATGATCATCTCATCTTCTATTCCAGGATTCACCCATGAGACTGTTACAAATGCAGATACATAACCCCCAAGCTGCTATTTCAGAAGTTTCAGGGATAGGGCCTGAGACACCATGTCTTTAGTAAACTCCTTAGATAATTCTTACGTGCAGCCATGATAGGACACATCACTCTGAGTCCCCATGGTATATGTCCATACTTCTCTTATTACACATTCACTCCATTATAGTTACTTATTTACCTCTCAAATTCATCTACTAAGCCATGAGCTCCTTAAAGGCAGGGATGTTATCTTAATTAATCTGGATTCCCAGAGCCTAGCATAATTCTCTCTCAATACATGTTTTTGCACCAAACAAATATGAGCAAATCTCAAAACTTTTTCTTTAATTTTCCTTAAGGCCTCATGATTTCTTACAGGGACATATGAATTTAAGAAAATAAAGTTAGGAGCACTTGGGTGGCTCAGTCGGTTAAGCATCTGACTTTTGATTTCCGCTCAGGTGATGATCTCAGAGTCGTGGGGTCAAGTCCCACATTGGGCTTCACTCTGGGCAGGAAGTCTGCTAGAGATTCTCTCTCCCTTTGCCCCCTCCCCCCACTCATGTGCTCTCTCTCTCTCAAATAAAGAAATAAATCTCTAAAAAAAAAAAAAGAAAAAGAAAGTTATAAGGATTAAGTGACTTCATACTCTTTCTTTTCTATGTAGCTTAAGCCTTCTCACAGTTGCATTTATTTTTTTGAGAACCTGTTTTATGCCAGGTATTAGTAGACACTAGAAACAGAATAATAACAGCTAATGTTTATTGAAAATTTACCGTGATAGATTGACTCATTTCATCCTCAGAGAAACCTGAGATACAGATATTAGCATTGTCCCTAGTTTTACAGGTGAGAAAATTGAGGCGCAGGGTAGGTAATGTACTTAAGTCACCCCACCATAGGAAGTAATGGAGTCAGTGTTTGAACACAGTCTAGATCCAAACAAAGCGTCTGAGCCTAATGGCACTTCTTCTTCTTCTTTAAAGATTTTATTTTTGTTTTTTTGACACAGAGAGAGTACAAGCAGGGGGAGCAGCTGGTAGAGGGAGAAGGAGAGGCCAGCTTCCCGCCGAGCAGGGAGCCCGACGCGGGGCTCGATCCCAGGACCCTGGGATCATGACCTGAGCCAAAGGTAGACGCTTAACCAACTGAGCCACCCAGGTGCCCCCTAATGGCGCTTCTTGCCTCTGAATGATGAATAAAGCATTAGGTCCCCGATCCTAAGGAACTCAAGACCTCACAGGAGAGCTGGGCAATGTCAAAACATATTCTCATGACATGTTAAAGTTCTACAGAGTAAAGGAAAATGATTCTAAAAGTCCAGCTTAGGAAGTTTTCATTTTTGCCTTGAGATGAGTAGCAGAAACACAGTAATGCAAACTTCAAGAGGTGGGTTTGGGTGGACCTGTGGAAGATCATTAGTGAAATGTGGCCAGGGGTATGGATGCATGAGAACGCATGGTGCATGTGGACAGGCTTCAGGCTGAGTGACGTTTTGCTGGCTCCAAGGCAGGTAGTGGTAGATGGTGAAAGGGGGAAGGGCAGTACCGGCAGGTAAGACAGGAAAGGTGTACGCTGTCGGTAGGACTCCTACAGAACGTCTGATTCAAACTGGCTTAAGCAACAAGAGACTGTCTTGCCTCATTAAACAAAGTCACAGGATGGGGTTGGCCTTGGACACAGGGATAGAAGACTTCAAGCCATGTGCTAGGCATCTAACGTCTTCCTCTTGGTCTCTCAACTTGGCTTCCGTCTCCTACCTTCATTCTCTGGCTGCAGCTCCGAAACATAATCATCTCCTGCTCCAACTACTAAACTCAGCAAATGACAGAGTCCACTTCTCCAACAGTTCCAGAAAATCCACAGAACTAAATCTCACTGACCCTGATTGATGAGATTTGAGTCCTGTGCTGGTCCCCACTGTCCTTAACCCAATCACCAGAGGGTGGAATGCACGGACAGGTTTAGCCTCAGTCACACACTTGGCCTTTGGAAGTCATGAAGTAGTCACAGAGCACCTGGGCAGAGAAGAGATACACCTCAAAGTGGGACTGAGGTATCACGTTCACAAGAAGAGTAACAACATGCTGGGGCGGGGGCGGGGGCGGGGGCGCGTGCAACATAACAAATGCCCACTAGAACAGAAGTTCGGTTTTTGAGAGTCCTTGTATGTTGTCTGTAACCTGTTCAAGGCTTTTTCACCTTGTGTTAGGGAGTTTCTTTCTCATCCTCAAGCAATGAGCTTTGTTTGGTCACTGGCCATGCAGAGAACTCTGTTTAGTGCTTTTGGGCCCAAACTGAGTTGAAAAGCAGGTTTCTGTCTCCCCTTCATTTGTGAGGATGTTCACCACAGAACAAGATACGGGATTACCAACCATGCTTTGGATTTCTAGAGAAAGCCTCTCAGGCTCACTCTGCTGAGTGTTTGCCAAAGATGCCTAATTAGACCACCCCCTCCCCAACTACCCGATCTCCATCCTATTGGCAGCCACTTTAGAGGGGAAGTTCCCGAGACGGGAATTGTTTAGATGGAAACAATCCTTCTGGAACAGCCTTGGCCTCCTCTGGCATGAACTGAGCGTTTACAGTAGTGAAGCCATGTTTTATTTATGTTATTTCCCCGAGACCTCTGGTTAGCTTCTCTATTTGCAATGCAAATCAGAATAGAAGAGGTTTTATATATTCTACATACTTCTCCATACATCCACATTCAGTGACAAATGGTAATCTCTTGGCCCAGCAGTTCTAGTGTGATTTCGGATAATAAAAATACTCACCAATTACAGTTCTAGCTTAATAGACTCACAGTCATCTGAAAAGCTGAGACCAAGCAGCAGACTTGGGGGCTCCGAAAAGTAACACCATTGATTACATTGTTTGAAGGGACAACTTCAGTGAGGTACCCTAACTTACACTCTACAACTCAGAAGGGAAGGACTGATCACCATGAATTCAAGCATCATTTAGCATGCGAGTTCTTGCTGGTGTTCCATTAGACTCCACACAAAAAGATTCAGAGCCACCTTTAAGGGAGCAAAAAAAGGACCTTGTGTCTCTGCGTCTGGTACTGCCTGCAAGTGGAATGCTTAAGTTTGTCCTGGGGGAGGTGTGCTTTACTAGCTGCTGGCTAATTGTGTGCCCTTTTGTATAAGGCATTGCTCAAACAGCTGCACTTTAGGAAAGGGAACACAAGGGTAAAAAGGTTTTAGATGAGTCACTTCATAGAATACACGTGAGAAGTAACTGGATTGGCTCAGAAACTAACTGATGCACTAGAATTAACAACCCAAATGTAAGACATCCCACTCTGCCTCTGGCCATCCGTGGCCACAGCTCAATCCCAGTATTTGTTATTTGTGGTAGAGTGTCCAGCAGCTGATGACACACTGGCCATGAGGCAGGGGTCTGTAGTCATACTTTGTTATCCAAAAGACCTAACACGGGTGTGTGTTACCTCCCTGTCTAGCCCTCAGTTCATTACTGGGAATGATGGTTCTTCTTCCATTCTATCAGCAGGATTTTTTCTCAAATTTGGTTGCCTTGCATGATGATTTTCTGCTTTCAAAACTTAGACTCATGTGTACATAACCTGATACCATGCTATCCATAATGACAGGGTAGAAGAGGCCTGTCCCTACTGCCGCATAAGCTTTTAGGAAAACAAATTGCTCTTTCCATTTCCCATTGGCTCTCCTCATGGGTGCACCCTGGAAACAGCAGTAGTGGGCGCCTGGGTGGCTCAGTTGGTTAAGCGACTGCCTTCGGCTCAGGTCATGATCCTGGAATCCGGGATCGAGTCCTGCATCGGGCTCCCTGCTCAGCGGGGAGTCTGCTTCTCCCTCTGACCCTCCTCCCTCTCATGCTCTCTGTCTCTCATTCTCTCTGTCTCAAATAAATAAATAAAATCTTTAAAAAAAAAAAAAAACCAGCAGTAGCTGTGGGTACAGTGGCATGCCTCAGCTTATGGTAACTGAAAGTCTTTGCCTTGCACTGGAGAGCAAGGTCATCAGTACATTGGACTTAGACGGACCCAAGCAGCTCTTCTAATTCAGACCATGAATTGTGGCCTCATTCTAGGGAATTCACTGCTTTCCAAGATAGAAATCTGTTTAGCAGAGGAGAAATGTTTGTTTTAAAATGAAATTTATTTGGTTAATAACTCCCCACCCAGTTAGGTTGCTTTCTCTAATTCTGTAAATAAAATTTTCTGCATTGCCTCTCCCAGTGATGGATGAAAAGTGGATTTATCTTTTAAGGAATGGATCCTAAGAATATAGACAAGTCCTTGTTTCCTGTTGGTAATAGTTGCATCTAATGTTTTCTGGCTATTTTTCCTCCTAATAATTAGATGATACAACACACAGAAAGCACCAAAGAGGCATTCATCAGGAGTTGGAGAGATTCAACATGGGTCACTAAGGTGCCATATGTTGGCCTAATTTGAAAAGAAATTCTACAAACTATGGCCAGCAAATATTAGAAGTCAGGATGTCTATCTGGGTAATTGGGTTTTTACAAATCCTAAGTTGTCTGTTAGAACATGTCTGGCTGATTGTCGAAGCAGCAAGTTACACAAGGGACACATTTGGTTAAATAACAGAAGTTGATCTAATCACCAATTTGTAGCACCTTTTAAATGAAAGCAAAATATTAGGCTTCTCTGAGAAACCATATCAGACATTTGGTATTTTTTTCTATATCATCCAGAGGCCCTCTTTTCTTCACAGTTATTTCTTTACCTTTTATATAGAGAGAGAGAAAGAGAGAGAGAGAGAGAGACAGAGGGAGAAAGCTAATGGCATGCTGTTGTAGCTATTTTAATGTTGACAACCAAGGGTTGGGGGAGGGAAGGGAAGGAAGGTTGAAAATAAAATTCTCCTGATAATATCAGCTTTTTTCAGGTGCTATCAGCTTGAAATAGAGTTCTTAGACCGCCTACACAGCCTTCTTGCTTATGTGAATATTCTTCATATTCTTCCATTTTTTGCCTTAAATCACAGGACATAATTCTGCTTTCTTAGGAAATACACTGAGTTTCAATCAAACTATGTAAGAACCCAACCAAATAAAATCTAGTACAGGTCAATCACTGTAATAATGTGGAAAGGCTAAGAATGCTGCTTTATTGAATCTTACGATTTCTTTAAACCTTTCGAATAATTTGGAGTTTCTCTGGGTTGCATAATTTAATAATGAAAAGAAAATAAGGTTGTGAAACCTACCTTCTCTCTCTCTCTCTCTTTCTCTTTCTCTCTGATCTACAGCTTGAAAATATCTTTTCAGTCCCTTCCCTTCAATTAATGAAATAGTTTCCCACCCCACTACCATCCTGCCTGGAGACACCATTGCCATGGTTACCTGGATACCTGTTCTCAAAGAATATATGTAGTAGCAATTGACAATTTAAACGTCTCAATGTGTTGCTCTTAGGAACAGTAATGAGACCATTATGAAACTACTTGTAGTGAAAATACCATTTATGTTACAGTCTGAGATTAAAACTTTAATTTGTATTCATTTACTCATTTAAAGAGATAAGGTTGAAGAGGCTGATCTCTGCAGCTAAACAGCAAGTCACTGACATGAAATGCCATCCACCTGAGACAAGATATTGAGGCTGCCTCTCCTCAAATACATGTTAATAACACTGAGAGAATAGACAGAATCACCCACCAAACTAATGGAAAGTTAACAGTAAAAGGCCAGTGTGAAGACTGTGAATTGGGGCAGTAATTGGTCTTCATGTGAATCCCTGTGAGGGTCCAGAGAGATACTCAGGGATGTTGTCTTCATTTTATCTGAAAACATTGTTTTGGTAAGCTTGATTGGGGACTTCTTATATGGGTCTCTACCAGTTTCCTCTGGTGATAAACATACTTCCCCCTGAGCTTTAGCTTTCTTGCCATCAAACTTTTTCTCTCTGAACCAGGGAACTTAACCTCAAGTCTGTTATAAAGAGTTGGGGAGATGATTTGCAAGTAAGCTGAACTAGTAAAAATTAGCAAGACCCAAGTTTGCCAATATTGCAATTTAAAGAAATTAGAATGGATTAAAGATTAACCCTATAATTTTATTATTCTCACAGTCTCACAGGCTATTTTGAGTAGGAGGAAAGGGGGTAGTTATAGTAAGAATGCAGGGAAATTCAATTAACTATGGTATTGAGACTGAAAGTACTGCTTATTGACTGTGTGCTCAACAGTATGTCCCTCATTCCTTTTTGCAAATGCAGTTTTCTGTGAATTAGTATAGGGCCTTTTATTGAGTAAATCTGATCCCTTGGAAAGGGGAACAGGAAACACACTGAATTTCCCCATTCACATTCCTAAACCATACAATTTTTTAGAGTGAATTAAAAATCAAGACAAAGAAATGAAACTCAACTCTATCAAAATCTCTGGATTGCAGATTTATACCATACACATAGACACACAACACATACACACACAATTCCGGATGGGTCAAAGTTTAAAGAATAAAAAACCAAATCATGAAGACACCAGATAAAAATGGATTCATGTCTGTTACCTAAGAATAAAGGAGAACCATGGTTTAGAATTCCATAAAGGAGAATCTATTTATAAATAGTCATATATATTGTTTTAAACTTATATACCTCATTAATAATTACAATCATCAGGGCAGAGCAGGTGGGAGAAACTAGGACTCTCATGCATTATTGGTGGAAGTAAATAATCCTTTACTGGATGAATAACTTGGTAATATGAATAAAAATGTATATTTTCATTCTATTGAGACACTTGATCTTTAGGCATTTATCCTAAAAAGGTAGTTGTGTAAGTGGAATCAAAAAAAAAAAGAAAGAAAGAGAAAATGGCTCATAACATCATTTATTATAATTTTCATGACACTGCCAGACATCTTTAACTGCCTTTGTCCTTCAACTTGACTTACTTTCGATGAAAAGAAGGAAACCATTTGGTTTGTATGAGAAACATTTGAAGAGATGTTCACCACATTTTTAACTTGGTTATTTTTGGTGGTAGAAATGTAGATGATTTTTAATTTCTTCTTTATATGTTTCTTAATAATTATTTTAATAAGAAGCATGTATTAGTATTACAATCGGGACAACAATAGAGTTTTTTTTATTTTTTTTAAAGATTTTATTTATTCATTTGACACATGGAGAGAAAGAGAGATAGAGAGCACAAGCAGGGGGAGCTGCAGGCAGAGGGAGAAGCAGGCTCTCTGCTGAGCAAGGAGCCTGATGCAGGGCTCAATCCCAGCACCCTGGGATCATGACCCGAGCTGAAGGCAGACACTTAACCAACTGAGCCACCCAGGCGCCCCAACAGTAGAGTTTTTATGGGTTGAATTATGTCCCCCTAAAATATATGTCAAAGTCCTAACCAGCAGTACCTCAAAATGTGACTTTGTTTGGAAATGGGATCTTTGCAGATGTAATCACATTAAAATGAGGTCATACTGAATTACAGTGGGCCCTAATCCAGTATGACTGATGTCCTTAGAAGAAGAGGAAGGACACACAGTAGGAGGACAGCCATGTAACAGTGGAGGCCGAGATTGGAGTGATGAGTCTACAAGCCGAGGAATGCCGAGGATTGTTGGCAAACACCAGAAGTTAGAGGAGGCAAAGAAAAATCCTTCCTTACATGTTTCAGAGGGAGCATGGCCCTGCCAACACCTTGATTTCAACGTCCAGCCTCCAGGACTATGAAACAATACATTTCTGTTGTTTTAAGCCACCCAGTTTGTGGTACTTTGCTCCAGCAGCCCTAGAAAACCAACACAAAAGCCATTTTAATTTAAAGGAAGAGACTCCATTTACTCTCTGGATGTGGTAAAAAGAAACATCCTCTACCTTGCCACACACGGAATCACAAACCCCACTATTAACAGTTCTGCATCCAATTTACTGATCTGGGAGTTAATGCATGGAACTTAGAGAAAGTCACAATGTCTTACTTCTTCAGTGTTACACCAACGGCTCAAGTGGTCTGAATGCACCCCCAGGTAACAGAAGCATTCTTTTCCAAGGCCCCAAAAGACTTCTGTGAACCATCATAGATACCGTGAAATATCTAGAGATATGTCTCATTGATGCACTACTTTAAAGAATTACAGGCCTGCTTATCACAGTTCTCATTTTTTCCTCAACCATATTAAATATGACTGTACCAATGAGCTGAAAGGAAAACTAGGTCCCAAGTGTTTTGGCATCTTTTCAGTATCGAAGGTCAACCACATAACAGTGAGCCAGAATGCATTGTGAACAGACATATGGCATTTGTTTGGGAGAGGAGAGGGTGGGAGGAGGAGGGTCCTGTTTTCCAGCTGCCTCCTAAAGTCAGCTTGGATTGCTGTAAAATCTTACTGTATCTTATTTAGGCTCATAATCATTTTCTTTCTAAGTGGTCTTTTGTAATCTCGAGATCCAAAAAGTCGTGATTGCAGGAAACCCATGCCCTCTGACTGTGCCAAGTCTTCGGCAAAGTGAACTTGAGGATCTAATAGCATCAGGAGTGGGTGAATGTGCCAGTTCAGGATAGAGTCTAAACACAAGGGCAGAGGAACCAAAGACAAGGCATATTTTTATGGTAAGTCTGCAACTTACAAAGACTATTGCCCTGGGGCTTAAGTCACTCACATTCTTTTTGGACTAACTGCCCTTTAATCAAATTATACCTGTTTGGATGCTCTTACGATAGAGAATTCAACTGAGCACAGCCCCTTCTATGTGCATGAAAAGCATGCATATGTGCCTAGTGTGATTTGGAAAGTAACCAAAAGACTAAGGATTAGTCAAGAACTTGGGCAGTTTCAAATGACAGGAACCCAATTCCAACAGGCTTAGACTAAAAAAAGGAAAGGGATTTTTTGGGAAATTAAGGAGTGGAGGTGGCATCCTGTCACTAAGGACTCATCATTAAATGTGTCTGTTCATCACCGTGCTCCCTCTTAGCTCTGGTTCTCCTTGGGTGGTGGCCTCATTTTCCCTCCTGCTAACAGCCTTCTCCTACATGGTCAGAACAAGTAGGGCTTAGCTCCAGACATGTGTTCCCATGGCTCATAATCTTAGATGAAAAACAAGGGAAAAATTCTCCTTTTCAGTGTCCATACGCAAATAATATCAGAGAAGTTCTATGATCATTGGTTTTTGGATTAAGTGCCCATACCTGAGTGAGTTATCCTGACCAGGTAGATGGGGTTCTCTGCTTAGCCAGGCCTGGATCTGCAGCCAGGAGGGCAAGGCAGTAGATCTGGCAACCCTATTGAGACAATGTAGGGGAGAAAGACTAAGTCTCCCTAAAGAAGTCAGGGTGCTGTTATCCAGAAGAAGAAAAAAGGGATGCAAGGAAGACAAACAGTAAATGCCTGCTAGAATATCCAGACATTCCACAAATGCTGTCCCCCCTCCCTTTGACCTAGGCTTCCATGTCACTTGAAATCCTTATTCTTTTAGGTTACAGTTGTCCAATATTAAAGAAAGATTATAGATAACAGAGAGAAAACAAGTGGATCAAAATTGCAAAGCTGACAAATGAAATGACAAATCCAAGTGTATAAACAAGTAAAAATTAATTGCAAAATAAAAGTTTTATCTTATCTGAGCTTTGAAATAAGGAAGAGTTAGATACCCTTGGAAAGTATAAAGGACAGCTTATTTTTTAAAGCAAGCTATAAAGAAGTATAGAGCTATATTAAAAATACATCAAAAGTCAACTCCAGATTGGGGATAAAATATACAAGTAGAATGTATTCAGTCTACAGTCTTACCTGTTCAAGCAGGAACTCTATGACTGGCCATTCAAAAACGATGTCTCCTGTGAACTCTGAGTAGACCAGTTTACTATATAGAGTCAAAGTGGGGTCTAGGCCACCAAGGCTTTATCAGGAAATGACTTCATCTAGGAAGAATTACAAATGAGTTGCAAAAAAAAAAAAAAAAAGCTGTGGATTTGTAGCAGGTGTGGTACTTAGACACAGAGCTGGAGGTTTTCCATTTTAGCCATGGTAAAAATTGAGGTCTAATCTTGACTTCCGATCATCACCATCCCTCCTCGTTGTGGGACTTGAAACTTGTCTTGCCTGAGCTCAGGACCTCATAACTTTGCTGAGATTAAGATGACATCAGACAGTGAAGTTTCCCAGACTGTGGCATAATTGTGGTCTGCAGTATTTATTTTCTTATTTTCGGTATCAGCATTTGAAGGAAAACTCCAGGTTGTGAAGTTATATTTCCAACTGGGAATCAAACAACCTTTTCCATACCTTTTAAACAGGGCCTTAGTTGGAACCAACCCAGCCAGGCCCATTTAGGAAAGGAAAGATTCAGGAGCTCACTCCATAGAAAATGATGTTTCTAAGTCATGTTAGTTGGTTTTCCATTATCGACATTCATATTATATACTTAAAAGTCTATGTCTAAAACCATAAGACACACTGAACACTAGGAAACAAACTGAGGGTTGCTGGAGGGGAGGTGGGTTGGGGGGATTGGGTAACAGGGTGACAGGTAAATTAAGGAGGGCATTTGATGTAATGAGCCCTGGGTGTTATATGTAACTGATGAATCACTAAATCCTAACCTCTGAAACAAATAATATACTATATGTTAATTAAATTAAATTTAAATAAAAAGTGTTTAAACGTCTATGTCTAGTGTCCAGTTTTCCAGTTTTTGAAAAATTAAAACACAGAGAAAAGAAAAAGATCAACTAAAATCCCTTCATCCAGACAACCCCTGTTAAATTTTGTTTTTTGTAACAAAATTTATTCCTATGTAAATACAGGATGTAAATGTATTTTTCTTCCACAGCAATAATTTTGTCTTAAAGCACATACTTTATTACTGGAATTGTAAAACTTAATGTGTTATAAAATGTTTTTCCATTTAAATAAATATTTTTCTATCATTTTAATCTATCGTATGACTAACATTATATATATTTAATTATATATCACATTTCATTATACATTATATATTACATTACATAATGTTATATATAACATTATATATGTTTATATATATATAATGAAGGCTTTTGGATATTCTTTATTTTTATGACTATATAAAATTTTATGATGATACCCTTATAAACTTTTATGTTTATTTCCTAAGTTCAATTCCTAGAGGAACAATTGCTAAATAAAGTATTTCCAGAATCTTTAGGGTTTGGATGGTGAGACAAGTTGGCATCCGAAATGGTATAGAGTGTTCATCTTCTCTCACTCAATCAGAGTACCATTAATTTTTAGAATTTCTGGCTACTGGCGGAGGGGATGGTTAGCATCATCACCATGTATCATCTCTTTAAAGACATGCAGCTTTTCATATTTTAACATATCTGAAAACAGATTGCGTCTTGCCATGGATAGTGACTCAACACTGTGTTTCAGTTTAACTGGTAGTGTTTTTCTTCCTCTCTTAGGAGCACACGAAGGAGCAGCATGCCCTCTGATCACGGGCATCTTAGATCCAGTGAAATCAGCTATTCAATCTAAGCAATTTTAAGTGTTGGCCCAGCTTCCCTTGCCACCCACCAAGCTTCTGGGACCAGTTGCCCTTGCTAACTACTTACAGTGTGTTCCAAGTATGTAAATTCAATTCAACTTTTATTCACGTAGCTGTGCATATGGCTCGGGGAATACAAAGACGAACATGACAGTGCTGAGAAAAACTTAATTAGGAAGGTCACTGCATAAAAACCATGTAATGAATTTTACCTCAAAGCCTTTGCGGAACAAGGCAGGATATAAATAAATAAAAACATTATCTATACAGAAGCCACATAGACATTCATCTTAGATCGTCTGTCACACACATTGCCTGTATCGGCGCAGATAACCGGGTGCTCCTCGGAGCTACCTGCCTTTCCTTGAGGCCATTCTCTTCTGGCAAGAACAAACGCTGCTCATGTCACTCAAGGGGTGTCTCCTTGCCTCCAGCTTTTCACCCGGCCACATCCTGCTCAGCCCTCACATCTCGACACTGAGGCTACCTCCTCTGGGAAGTGGCTCTGGCTCCGTCTCTCCTTTCCTATCTCCCTGCCTCCTGTGTTGCTTCCACAGTACCTAGTCCACTTAAAACCACACATCGTGGTCACCTCTACACCTGCCATGAGGAATGCAGGGCACTCCTAGCATTCAAAAGCAGGACACTGGGGAGACCACCCCAGCTCAGCCCGGCTCTGCCACGTGTTACTGATCTATCCTTGGGCAAGTTACTAGTAATCACTCTTCAAACTCAGTTTTCTTATCTGCACATTGAAGTTAGTATTGCCTTGTTCAAAAGGTTGTTTTAGAGAATCAACTCTAATAAAACATATGAAGCTCTTAGCACAGGAGCTGGCCATTGGAAAACAATGGGGGGGGAAAAAATACTAACTTACTGGCTCTCTGTCTCCCCCAGCCAACTAATGCTCTTCCAGAGAGTACAAAGTATGTCCCTCATCTCTATGATTCCAATTACATGGTATGGAGCAAATTCTCAGCACAGGTGTGTTAAAATGCTTATAACCGAAAAAGCCCACAGCCTTAGGTTCAAAAAGAAATCAAGCAACAGACTTCTCTATTTGGCTCAGGAGAGCTTTTCCACTTTGCAAATGGCCTTCTCCTATCTGTCTATAGAGAAGGCTTTGTTAGTTTGAGCCTAGTGATGTGAAAAGCAATCAAAAGGACTATAAGATTTAATAGAGCAGTCTTGTAAAAAAAAATTCATAATATTTGTCTAGGATTGAGTTGGAGTTTTTTTTCCTTGCTTACTGAGATTCTTAAGACGGCTAACAAAAACATGGTATCTCATGTATTAGTCACCCCTGCATATGGCTATTAGTTTCTTTCATTTACTTCCTGTATCCCCTCAGAGGAGGGTGTGATAGTAATTTAGGAATCTTATTAAGCAGTATGAATGATCAGGACAGTGTACTAGCAGAAGGAAAGAATGACTAAAATGATATTTTATCAAGTGACTCCATTGCTTATATTGGGAAATCATTGCTCTCTTGGCACTAGAGATAGGACCAGCCCCCCAAAAGGAATATGTAACTGAGACACACCAGGAAGTGACTCCACCCCAAAATGTCAACATATCTAGCCTGGCTGATGCTGAAAATGATGGCGATAGAGCTTACTTTCTCTGAGATATTGTTCCATGTGGAATTGCCATTGTATTTGACCATTGCAGAATGAACAGCCATAGCTCCCATTCACTGAATACTCTGATCTGACACCTAGATATATGTTCAGTCATTTAATTTTTCAAGCAATCCTAGGAGGTATGTAGATTTCCATTCTATAGATAAGGAAAGTGAGGCTTCCAAGTGAAGTAACTTGCCCAAGCAGCTGGGGAAGATCAGAACTGCAGATCAAACTCAGCACCATCTGATTCTAAGCCTGTGCAGACTTCACAAATCAGGTCTCAAATCAGCACGGCTCTATTATCTGCTCACTCTCCCAGCCATGTTTTCTACCAAACTTCACACCGAAGACACACCAAACTTCTTTTAGTTCCTCCAACATACCACAGTGACACCTTTTTTCATTCTCTTCGCCGTCCCCCTTTGCTCTCTGGCTTATGCTTTTGGGCCTCAGCTGAAAAGCCACTTCCCCAGAAAACTTAATTCCTGACAACTCAACACCATCCCTAGATATTGTTGGACGGCCCCACCAAGTGCTCCCAGAGCTACCTGGCCATCCCCCATGTTAGCATGGCTCATGCAGCCTAGCTGTGTCTTGTGTAATTCCATCCTTTGTTGGACTGTGAGTAGCGCAAGGACTGGCTGCAGGTTGCTTTGGTTTACTGTTGTGTCTTCAGTGCCTGGGAACTGGTAGAAGTTTAGTAGAGAATAGTGAAATGAATGAGTAAGTGCACCAGTGAATCAACAGTAACTGGTAGAGTAGGAATGCATTGCAGTAGGAGAGTGACGATGTCCCATCTATTTTTCCACACCAAAGGCAAGTCCCACCTTCCTTATGATTCTATATCCGGGCTAGCCATGCCTCTTTTTTTTTTTTTTAATTTTATTATGTTATATTAGTCACCATACAATACATCATTAGTTTTTGATACGATGATCCACAATCCATTGTTTTCGTATAACACCCAGTGCTCCATGCAGTACGTGCCCTCCTTAATACCCACCACTGGTCTAACCAATCCCCTTCCCTCCTCCCCTCTAAAACCCCGTTTGTTTCTCAGAGTCCATAGTCTCTCATGGATAGCCATGCCTCTTTAAAGACATTACCAGTTAGCAGTCTGGTTCCCATTAACAACACCTTTCACTTTTAAAAGTTTGTTCTTTTCTATTTCTTATTCGACTTTGATGAAATAGGATCCAAGTTTCAGATATTTGGTTTTAAAATGTGAGCTACAGCTAAACCTAGAAAATTTGTACATACATTCTTTAAGGTCAGAGTCTCCGCCAGTCACCCCCCTGCACACACACACTTTTTATTTTCCCCTCACTTGTGAAAGATTACCTCCTCTGAGTCCTCATAGGTTCTGTTTGTCACAATAAGCCACATGTCACAATAAGCCACATGTTTCATTTTGCTTCTATCTGGATGTTTGGAAATCTGCCTGAAGGAGAAATTTTAGAACAAAACAAAATGGTAATTAATAGCATCACAAGTATGGTTGATAGTAGGGGTTTTTTCTTTTGTTTTTCCTCAAAAATTAGGTGCCATAACCAAAATGCTTATCTGGCAGAGAATAAAAAACAACAATAACAACCCTCTCAAATAATCATAAAAAGCCTTTTTATTTTTATTTAATAAGAGACAGAGAGAGGCAGAGGGAGAAGCAGGCTCCCCGCTGAGCAGGGAGCCTGATGGGGGACTCGATCCTAGGACCCTGGGATCATGACCTGAGCCGAAGGCAGACGCTTAACCATCTGAGCCACCCAGGCACCTGAGCCTTTTGATTTTTAAAAGAAATAATTAAGGTGAAGTTTGACCTGCTCACTAATCATGAGGACTGGGTTCCCAGAACACAGACTTGTGCTATTCCACTTAACCAAAGAGCAACTTGGGCATTTATCCAAAGTACTCCTCAAGGATCTAGTATGTTAATTGAAAAAAAAAAATCTTAGGAAATAGCTTTACAAGCAAACAATTCATCCAATTGGAAACACATGGGATTATTATCCAATCCCTTTTACTTGAAATCTCAGCTGCTAACGCAAAGGACTTTTTTTATATCAGAATTTTTCAAAGTACAAACAGAATTGGTTACAATTCCAAGGTAGAATACAATTCACTTTAATTAAAACAGCGTACGGTATAATGCCCATGTGGACATTTTAGCGTGCTTAATGCTGTCACAGGTAAAGAAACACTTTTCTGGGCTCTCCTTCCATTTCTCAAGGCCTCCCTCAGACCTCCACAGCTCTAATATCTCTGATGGATGTAGCTTTTTCTACCTGCCCTCCTTCTCAAGGTTCTCTTGAGATGCTTCAGCATGTGGTATCTCTTGACAAGCACTAGGTGATTAGTTTACGTTTTCTCACTGCTCTGTGACCTTGCTTATCACAATCACAAATTCTATGTGCATAAAGAAGCTCTCAGCAGCGGGGAAAGGACTTAGCCACCTGGGCCCACTAGACCCTTCAGGTTCTTCATGGCATTTGTTGTCCAAAGATTTGCTATCTTTAGTAATTTGATTGATCCCTTAAAACGAAGACAGAAAACCGAGGGGCAGGCTGATAACTTGATAAGCTCTGGAACAGGAAAGGCTTTGAATTCGAGAATCCTGATTCCCTGGAGTGGAAACAAATGAGTACAAACTGAGTACACCCTAAGGAAGGTCCAAAGACTTCAGAACTCTCCTGATGCCTAGGGATGGGTGTTGGGAAATAAACCACATTGTTGCTAATGACCAGACCTGGATGAGTTGCTGCAGGTTGGGGAAAAGAATTTAGATGGGGGCGCCTGGGTGGCTCAGTCGTTAAGCGTCTGCCTTCAGCTCAGGTCATGATCCCAGGATCCTGGGATCGAGCCCCGCATTGGGCTCCCTGCTCCGCGGGAAGCCTGCTTCTCCCTCTCCCACTCCCCCTGCTTGTGTTTCCTCTCTCGCTGTGTCTCTCTCTGTTAAATAAATAAATAAAATCTTTAAAAAAAAAAAACAGAATTTAGATGAATCCATTCACACCTTCACTAAAAACAGACAAAATTCACACAGCACAAGCACATGCACAGAGGTGTGCCCACTGTGCCTTCAGACAGTTCTCTTCTAGTCTCCATTGAAGATTTGAGGAAATAACTTCTTTATTAGTCATTAAGATAACTGACACGTGTTTCTCATTTAGAGTCAATTCTCAATTATCATGAAAGAACAAGCTAAGGTGGGATTAATGAAAACCTATTATAAAGAATTCTTGAACCTCACAATTTCGGTCCTTTCCACCACCCACCTAGGCTTTTCCCATACCTGCTAATGAGGAGCTAAAGGCAGCCTGAATGTTCTCCCCTACACCTCTTGCTTACCCTCTGCCAGAGTTGCTAAGAATAATGAAATGACTCAAAAGCCAAAAATTTGAGAAAAAAAGAAGATGGCATCTGAATAAATCCCTGTAGGCAAACAATCCCTAAATGTTTGGATTGATGCCATAGGGTACCCTTGACTGGGCTTAGATTAGTCAAGGAAATGCTTCCCATTTAGAAAAGAGAGATTATTGAGAGTGGGCACTATTTCTGGACATTTCCAGAGATGCCGTTAGGAGCAAGCATTCTTGTTAAGAAACTTTGTCTGAAGCTACAGAGAGGTCAGCAATCCTCTTACCTTCCTTTTCCATTGTGTAGCAGAAGAATAATAAACAGGTTGGTTCTGCATTCAGAAACATTAAGATAGGGAACAAAAGCATGCATGCATAAAACAATTTCATCACATTGTCACTTGCCAATGTATTATTGCAAAAGGATCTGGTTTGAGTTACAGAGATATCACTTTCTCCTTTCAACTATAGTTATTGAGAAGAGCACTAAAAAAATTATTCTTGGCAAAAGGGGACACAATTTTCAGGCTAGTTTGGCAAGGTCAAATGAACACCAATGAAAATTTATATTCACTCAGCATGTGGGGAGAGTTTTATGGCTGGAAAAGGACTTAATTATGGTAGGGTAAATAATTGAGTTTTTACAAGTTAAAGTAATAGCATGCAGTGTTTGCTGAGCATTTTTCTGGATGTTTAGTTATACCAAAGGGATTTGTCTCTGCCCTCCAAAAAGAGGGAGGTGGAGAAAGAGTACACAAAAGAGAATTTTTAGACTAACATGTCAACTGAGAGAAATGAGTGTAGGCTTTAGCAAGAATGAGAGCATTTGGGGGCAGGGAACCACAGTATCAGTAAGATCCAAGTATGGATCTATTCTTCTGAGTTTTTAATTCATATCTCTTTATCCTCTGAGTTGGTCATTCACATCCACTTTAACCCCACTGCCCTTTGTGTGTTGGGGGGTGTGGGGGGGCCATTAGTGGAGAGCAGCAATTACCACCCCAGCCTGGAAAACCTATTCAAGACAGGCTGGTCACTGACCCCTGAATCCCAGGACTCTGATAATTGCATCTCCCTTCTTCTCCAGACCAGTGGATCATTGCTAGAATCCCTCTAAAACCACTTTCCTCTCCCCCTCCAAAAATAATAATAATAATAATTAATAATAATAATAAAGGTCCAGAGGTGTTGGTGTTATTTAAAGCAATATAGATGCTATTTCTCTCCCGTATTCACCATGACCAGCCACATCAACTTTTCTTCCAATCATGATCAAGCCAAACTTGCTTCTGCCTTCACACCTGTGCTCTTGATGTACCCCTATTGTTTTTCCCAGAAAGATCTTTGCTTGGCTGGCTCCAAACTGGTCAGCTCTCAGTACAAGTGTCCCTTTCTCTGAAAAGTCTTTTTGGACTATGAAATCTAAAGCCCTCCTCCATTCCCCTCTATCACCTAACCCTGATTTGTTTCCTTCATACCACTGTTACTATCAGAAAATGTTCATTAATTTACATGTTTCTAGTTTCTCTCCTGCCTGTAGAACATCAGCTCTATGGGGCCAGGGTCCAATTTCTACTTCTCCATCTCTGACATCTAGGATAATACCTGAAAGATCATAGGCATTCAAATAATTGTTTCATTAAAAAATGTGGAAGTTCTTATTATGTACCAGACACTATTTACATATGCTATCTTATTTAATCCTTACCCCAAACTATGATATATCTACCATCCCCATTTAACAGATAGAAAAGCTAAGGCTTAGAGGCATGAAATAACTCTTATAAATGACAGAGCCAAGATATAAGCCCAGGTGGTCTATCTCCAGAGCCCATGCTTACAACTGCTACTCATTTTACTTATACATCATATATAAACCTTTTTTGAAGTTTCAGATTGTGTCCAAAAAAAAAAAAGTTTTCCAGTTCCACATATAAAGAGCTTGGAAGTTGCCATTCCATCTTAACAATAAGTGAAAACCTGAACAGACTGAAAAGTCAACAACTGTTCTTGGGTCTATAAAAGAGGGGGGGAGGAGGATATAGGATAAACTGCTGCCCCCCAGGATTGGAGAGACGGGTGACTATGGGGAGTGTTGGCTTACTGGAGCAGAGACTCTTGAGTGGAAGCAGTTTGGGAACAAGTGCCAGGCTAGAAAAACTTGAACTGTCATTGACGAGTTGCTGGAGGCTCAGTGTGGACAACTCTGAGTGTTAAAATGTCCAAGGGGACCCCATCATGGAGGGGAGGAGGTACAATTTATGAAACTTACCTCCAAGAGGTCAACTAGGTTCTCATAGTAAATATCAGAGAAAAATCCTCTTGTTCTTCTGGCAAGGGAGGGGGGAAAGGAGCCATTTTGAAGTATGTCAGAGCACTTGGTTCTCAGCAAGACCTGCCTACTTAAGTAGTTAAGCAGAGCCCAATCTACTGGGATTTTATCAGAGCCTAATTGATCTGGGGAAAGGGAAATACCCAATTCCAGTCAGCTCTAGCCTTCTACATGGAGGGAGGGAAATACTCAACCCCAGCCCACTCTAGCTATCCTGTTCCACATAGGAGGCGAGAAACAACTGAGAAACACTTGTGGAGTTCACACGCCAGAGGCATAGGCTCACTAAAATATGAAGACCTAATCATAGGACTGCAGAATACTTCCCTCCCCTCACATTTTTCCATAACATTACTAAAGGCTTATTTTTCACAGTTCCTTTTATCTAGTACATCATGCCCAGCTACCAAGAAAAAATTACAAGGCATACTAAAAGGCAAAAACAAAACAAAACAAAAAACCCCACACAATTTAAAGGGACAGAGCAAGATATGGCAAGAATATTGGAATTATCAGACTGGGAATTTAAAACAATAATCATTAATATACTCAGGGCTCTGATGGATAAAGTAGACAGCATGCATGAACAGATGGACAGTGTAAGCAGATGGAAATCCTAAGAGAGAACCACAAAGAAATGCTAGACAGAAAAAAACACCATAACATAAATGAAGAATGCCTTTGATGGGTTTATTAGTAGACTGAACATGGCTTAGGAAAAATCTCTGACCTAATGGATGGATCAGTAGAATCCTTGGAAACTGAAAAGCAAAGAAAACAGGACTGAAAAGAAAAAAAAAAAAAAGAATATCCCAGACAACTACAAAAGATGTAACACATGCATAATGGGAATACTAGAAAAAGAAGAAAAAGAATGGAGCAGAAGAAATATTTGGGGAAAAAAAAAAACATCTAAGCATATAATTCAATCTACAGAAAATCAAAGTTTAAAAAAATGATTCTGAAAAAAGCCAGAGAAAAATGAAGTTCAGTCCATTTCTTGCCTTAAGGACTTTTCAGAACATTTAATATGCTAATGTACCCCCAGGACTTGTCAAGATAAGGATATATATCCCATTCAATTTTTTTTAACCACCTACTCCTCTTTTTCATGAAGATTTTCTTGACATTTCTTTGAACTGTACCCCTGAAGTTTCTTTGGAAATTGTTCTCACATTTAGTCTGTATCTTCAAAAACACCTACTTAGAACCATAGATCCACCACTGATTCATTCATTCAACTGTTTTTTGAATACCTATTATGCACCATGCACTTCTCTAGAAACTATGAGGTGTCAGTGAGAAAAACAAAAATCTCTGCCCTTTTTGAGTTACAACATTCTAAAGAGGGGGAAGACAGATAAATAAACCATACATAAGTAAATTCTATCATACTGTAGAAGGTGATATTCTCTGGGGGAGTGGGGAGGTGAATACAGAAAGGAGTGAGAGGGTGAGAGCTAAAGAAGGGCCAGAAGGAATAGCAGTGAGGGAGAGGCAGATGGAAAGGATGGATGTGCAATTTGAAATAGGGTGCTCAAGGTGGGCTTTATTGAAAAGGTGGTGTTTGAGCAAAACCTTGAAGGAGGTGAGAGAATTTGCCACATGATATCTGAGGTAAGAGTATTTTAGGAAGAGGAATCTGCCAATGCAAAGTATCTAGAAACCTGGATTAGCATTTTCAAGAAGCATCAAGAGGGGCGCCTGAGTGGCTCAGTCGTTAAGCGTCTGCCTTCGGCTCAGGTCATGATCCCAGGGTCCTGGGATCGGGTCCTGGGATCGGGTCCTGGGATCGGGTCCCACATCGGGCTCCCTCCTCGGGGGAAAGCCTGCTTCTCCCTCTCCTACTCCCGCTGCTTGTGTTCCTGCTCTCGCTGTCTCTGTCTCTGTCAAATAAATAAATAAAAAATCTTAAAAAAAAAAAAAAAAAAAGAAGAAGCATCAAGAGACCAGCATGCCTGGAAAGGAGTAAGAGGCAGTATAAGTGAAAGATGAGATCAGAAAATTAAGGGGGGTGTGACCATGTAAAGTAAGTCATTTAAAAGCCTTTGGCTTTTATCCTGAGTAAGATGGGAAGCCACTGCAATGTTTTGAGCAGGGAAGTGATACAATCAGCCTTACTTTTGAAGAGGATCCTTCTGGCCAATATGTTGAGAATAGCATAGACTAGCAGGGATCAAGGAACACTCTGGATACCATGCTGAACGTAGAATATAAAAAAAGCAGTTAGAAGTAGTGAAATCAGTTGTAATAATACTGTGAGAGATGTTGTGGCTTAGACCAGAATGGTAGCAGTAACAGTATAAGAAGGCATAGGGGTTCTGATTTATTTTGAAGTTACAGCCAACAGGATTTCCTGATAGTATGAGAGAGAATGAGAAGAATTGAGGATGACTTTAAGTTTTTTGGTCTGAGCATCTGAGAGACTGAATTTAACAACAATTGAGATGGAGAAAGTCTGCAAGAGTGGAAGAGATTCTAGGTAGAAAATCAGGGGTTCAGTTTGGGGCATGATCACTTGGGATGCCCTTAAAACTTCCAAGATGATACATAAGGAGTTGAAGTCCAAGCAAGAGATTCAGTCTAAAAGTATAGATTTGAGAGAGGCCAAAATAAATGGATGGAGTTTAAAATCATGAGAATGGAGGAAATCACCAAGGGAATAAGTATGGAGATCCAGAAGAAAAATGAACCAGAGCTGAGCCTGAAGCCCAAATAAAAAAGGACGTGTTTCTCAGGAAACCAAACCCAAAATCCTTGAGTGGAGGGTAGAAGCAGAGTAGGTAGTAGGAAGAATTATTATAAGCTTCAGCTTCGGGGACTTGAAGAAAGTATGTCTAAGAGGTCTCAACTCCTGAACCACATAATGGCTGCCTGGAGTTCTGTCTGAGGAAGATTCTGGGACCATGTCTGGGTGGGAAAGAAATTAGTGTTTAGTGTTATCTGCTACAGTTGTGGAGTGCCAAGTGACAGCCAGCAGGGCAGCATCAGATTTTTACCATTCTTTGCTGAAAGGAAGGGCCACGTGACTAAGAATAAGCAGCTACTGGTGTTTGGAGAGTTCACTGAAATGCTTTCAAGTCAGTTTATGTGGTTTGTAGCAATATCAGTATACAACTTGTTGCTGAAATTATCTTGTGTGTAAGAATAATTTTATTGCTCTTGAGCCATTAGCATATGTTGGACTTACGTGTGTGAAAGGTACTCCATGAAAGAAGAATAGAGAAAAAGAAGATCTGTAACAAGCAGGATGGTCTACATAACTTGTGGACTCAAGGCACAAATGGGAAAAGTCAAAAGCCAAGACAGAATGGAACTTGTAGCTCTGGCTCTGTGAAAAGACTGGGCAAATTCTCTCCCCTAAATGCCAACCACAGTGCGGGAAAAACTGACAAATACAACCATTTAGTGCTTTGGAAACCAATCAAAGGCACAAAACAATCTGAGAAGTGTTTATGTTTTAAAAACCACTGAGCTTCATGTAGGAAGAGTGGGAATCTGTAAAGTTCTAGCCTGAGACTTCTCCATCCAACTCACCACAGCTTATAGGTCCTGCCAAGGTAGGGACAGCTGTGATGATCAGCAGCCTCACTGCCAGTGTTGAGACTCACCCAATTTGGACAGGTGGGCAATGCAAACACTTCACAAAGCTGTCAGTAGAAATGATCATCTTGGAGGTAAATGGGTGGGGAGAATCATGGGCTCCCTCAGTCACAGGTCACATTTGTGGTCAAAGACAGCATAGTCCTGGCTGAGGCTATTTACATATCCAGTGGGGATTGAGAAGAGCATAAGCATTTCACATACTTCTGGTTAATCCTAGGTCTGAGTGCATGAGCATAAGACACTCCAAAGGGCCCAGAAGAAATTAAAACTTAGGAGACTTAAAAACAACATGAATTTGAAATGTGCTCCCTTACCCACCCACAAACATATCCAACAGCAATGGATAGAAGCTTTACTGGTTTGAGGTGTTAGAGTACAACTGATGTGCAATCATTAGTTGACCAGTAAGCTGTACAGACACAGGAATGACCCCTAAGCAATCCAGGTTTAAAAATGAAGGTTATATTTAAAACAACAACAATTTAGCAGAGACATTAGTGACTGCCAGGGACACAGATTTCACAGATGTAGCCCAGGCAAGTTATTAAACAAACAAAACACCAGCAACAACAACCTCCAAGGGAAAAAATACCAGAATCAGAGTAGCTACAGTGTTAATAACTAGAATGTCCCGTTTTTGAGAAAACAATTAAGAGACATGCCAAGAAACAAGAAAGTGTGACCCATACTTGGGTAAAAAAAAAAAAAAAAAAAAAGCAGTGAATAGAAACCATCCCTGTGTTACCAGCTATTAGCAGACAAAGGAAGGCTTCAAAGCAACTATTACAGATAGGTTCAAAGCACTAAAGGAAACTGCATTTAAAGAATTAAAGGAGTGTGTGACAATAGATCAACAAATAGAGATTCTTAATAAGGACATAAAATTATTAAAAGTACCAAGTGGAAATTCTATAGCTGAAAAGTATAATAGCTGTAAAAAAAAAAAAATTCAGTAAAGGGGCTCATCAGCAGGTTTGAGAGTGCAGAAGAAAAGCAGTGAACTATGAATTGGTAGAAATTACCCAATCTGAAGAATAAAGACAAAAATGAACAGAGCCTCTGAAACCTGTGGGATAAGATCAAACGTAGCAACCTCCATGTAATGGGAGTCCCACACAAACGAAATAGAAAGGGACAGAAAAATTATTGGAAAAACTAAGAGCTCCAAACTTCCCAAATTTGATTTTTTAAAAGCATTAATCTACACATCTAAGAAGTTCAAAGAAACCAAAGCGTGATAAATATAAATAGATCCACACCTTGACACATCATAGTCAAACTGTTGAAAGCCTATGCCAAAGAGAAAATCTTGAAAGCAGCAAGAGAAAAACAGCTCATCATATATAGGCAAATATCGATACAATGGACAGCTGGCTTCTCATCTAAAACCATGGAGGCCAGCAGGCAGTAGAATGACATATTCAGAATGCAGAAAGAAAAATAACTGTCAAACAAGAATTCTGTATCTAACAAAACTATTCTTCAGAAATGAAGGCAAAATAAAGGCATTCTCAGATAAACAAAGGCTGAGCAAATTTGCCGCTAGCAGATCTGTCTTGCAAGATACACTGAAGGAAGGAGTCCTTCAGGAAAAGACAACCAGAAAGTAACACAAATCCACAGGAAAAAATGCGGAGCAGTGCAAACAATAAATACATAGGTTAGTATAAAAGATTCCATTAATGTATCATTTCTCATCATTCTCTAAATTCTTTAAGACATAAGATTTTATGAAATAATAATGTTAATACTGTACTTTTACATTTATATATGTAGCTTCAATATATATGACAATAATAGCACAAGGAAGAAAAATGGCATTATATTAGAGCGAAGTTTCTAAATTTTCAAATCAATATTCATCCGAGGAGGGCTGTTATAAATTAAAATGCATATTGCAATCCCTAGAGTAGCCACTAAGAAAATAACACAAAAGAAATATAGTAAATCCACAGAATAGTGGAAATATAGTAAATCCACTAAAATATTTGTTCAACACAAAGAAGGCAGTTAAGGAAGGGCAGATAGTCAAAAAAGACAGGAGACATATTGGAAATCTAAGGCAGGTCTTTGGTAAAATTTCCCCTTTTTGCTCTCATGTGATTTTAGTAAAGAGGGAACTGAAGATCTGTAACAAGCAGGACAGTCTACTTAATCTGTGGACTCAAGTCAAAATGAAATGCAGTGTCCCTGTTTGAAAAGTATTAGGGATTTCAAGATGGTGGCAGCAGATTGTGAAGAAAAACAAGGGGCCCTTCTGAGCACAGGGCTCTGTGACTGCACGAGTTACTTACCTATGAAGCTGACCTAATGACAAGAGGTTACCATATCCCATTTTCCTACTCTTTCCATAAGCTTCCTTTGGGGATACAGTACCTTCAGTTCCAGTCTTTCCCTGTTGTCTTTTCCTTTCCCATCCTTGAGTCCCAAATCTCTAGCATTTGGGGAGGACTCATCCTTCACAATTCAAAGTCCGAGAGACAGGATCCAAGCTCTCACATCCATGTAAGGCAGCTGTGACTACACTCTGCTACATATTTTTGTGCATTAAAACCTTTAGTTCCCTTACTTGTGCTGACCCTGTGGTTTCCAAGGGCAGTTGTCATTGTCAGCAAAGGCAGCAAGGCAGTCTCCGAGAAGGACATCCTTCCAAGTAGCTGATATTCCTGAATTCACTTGACAATCTGTAGTATACAGGGAACTCAGGAAGGGGGTCTGGGGGACCATGCTGGGGCAAACTGATGGGCTTGTTAGGGTAGCTGTTACCTCATGGTTCAGCTGTGCAGTGATCTCATCGTGTCTTCATAATTAGGCTTTATGACTACCATACAAATAATTGACTGGAATGCAGTTCACTGGTGTCAGACACACTTGAGAGCACTCTGAGATCATGGCCCTAAATCACACAGGCCAATTCTACTCGGGCTTTGACAGGTAAATTTTGCCTACTTATACTTTATGATAAGCTCTGGTTCCCCTTTGGTCCGTCAGACCATCGTCATACTTGCTGTTCTGAAAAAAAGTAAGTGAATTTGATGACGAGCCTGGAACAAAGTTGTCACCCATGAATAGTATGAGTCTTTTGGTTTGAAGTCAGAGAAAATCTGGCTCAAAACAGGCTTAATTAAAAAAAAAGGGAATTTAGACTCTCACGTAGCTGAAAAACCCAGAAATAGTCCAAGCTTTGGAATAAGTTGTAAGTGGCTGAGTTATATCATCAAAAACAATTTTTTTTGTTTGTTTTTCTTCTTGATCTTCTGTGGTATCTTGCTTAATCCTATGGTTGGATTTCTTTGAAGATCCATAATGATTTCTCACACCTTCTTGATCCTTCTTATGCTGTGTAAATGTCCAGCAAGGAGAGAGAGAATTACTGTCCTTAAAGCTTACTGAGTCAGAGAGCATTGTTCCCAGAAGCCCCAGCAGACATCTCCTTGTTTATCATTGGCCTGCACCCTGTCTTCTGGCTTGAGTTAATCACCGTGAAAAGGCCAGTGGGATGTGCTGATTGGCTTAAAGCAATCAGGCTTCTACTCTAGAGCTGAGCGAGCTGTGCTTCCTCCAAGCACATGGGCTGCATAGTAGAAGCAGTTCCCAGATGGAGAGAGAATGCTGTGTGCTGAGAGGGTGAAGGCATCAAAAGTCCACCACCCCCACCAGTGGGAAACATTGACTATTGTGAAGTCAGTGACCACCAGGCCCTGAACAGCCCTCCATGTGACTGTAGAGCCAGGATGTTGAAGACAGCTGGGAGGAGGTGCCGGGAACACTGGGCTGCCTCCTACCATCTAGCTTGCGGTCCAACATGTGAGTAACACCAATACAAATGAAAAGCCGTCGAATGTGCCCAATTGTGAATATCATCCTGGCAGACACTGACCTAGGAGGTTGAGTCCTGGAGAAGTGTTTATTTTCTGATGTAAAAAAGGTAAGGGGAACTTTTCTTAATATTTTTGGATATCCAGTAGTAATAATAACCCCTACCATCATGCACACCTGGAGAAAATGCACAGGAAAGCAGAAACTGCAAAGATTGAACCTTAACTACCAAGAGGATGAAGGAGTGAATTAATGTTAAGGTATTCACTTATTGTACTGACGTTGATTGGCACCTGCTGCATACTTGGCCCTGACCTAGGCACTGTACAGGTTATGTCGAGTTTAGCATAGTGCTTCAGAACACAGGCCTTGGAGTGTCTCCGACCTAGAAATGAATCCCGGCTCTGTCACTCCGTCTCTCCAAGCCTCGGCTGCCTCATGTGTGTGATGAGGATGCACCTACCTCCAGGGTCCATTGTGAATATCAAATGACAGAAAATAAATTTAAGAAAACAAAGCACTTACCCAAGTGACTGGCACATTTGTAATCACAAGAAACGGCAGGTATCTTAATCACAGTTAGAAGCAGTAGTGGTGTTACACGTGAAAGGCCAACAAGACCTGGCTGCTATTCTTTAGATGCCCATCAAGGAGAGGAGACGTGAAATGTGTACAGGGGCTGAATGTTGGAGGAAAAATAGGGATAAAATGACAGAAGTTGCAGGAAGATGAAACTTTTCTGTGCGGGGAGCCCGAGAAGCCTCCCTGATAGGCATTTTACCTGCAGAAGCTAGTGGGCTTGTGTTTAACTTTAGGTGATGTCTTTTGGGTCTTTTCTCTTATGTCTTTTTAAGAAACCAAATCTTAAGTGTCAGTACAAAGGCTGTAAAAGCAAGCTACATGAGTAACATTGACACTCGCTTAAGAGTACATTCTCTCCAGAGAGGGCAAGATGCTGGATGTCTCCGTTGCTCTGTCCTGCCTAGTGTGGGAGATGAGACCATGTGGCAAAAGGAGTAGCTGCTTTATTCCTGGCTTAGAATGGGGCTATTAGATTATAGTCCCATAGGCATTTGATAATCTGTTTAACTGAGCTCAGTCGTTTGTCTTGTTTGCTGACTACTTAGCAGATGGGTTTGTGATTTTGGTAATTACTATATGAACGTTAATAAGACAAGACTTTTATTAATTACTACTTTGTGTGGTTTGTTTTTCAAAATAGCAAAAACTAGGTGACTCACAAATATTAATGAGTCACAAGTATTACATGTGCAGAATTAGGATTCGGAGGTTATTTGTTCTGGAATGGATGTCCCCTCTTGAATTTTTTACTCAAGAACAAAGACCAGAGCCCCTGTATTGTACTCTGCACCCTAGAAAAGGCTGATTTGGTCTGCTCAGCCAGAAACTGCTTAATTTAGAGAATGCTCATTTATACCTGTTCCATTTTAATTCTCTCCAAAGAGGTTTTGGTGTTTAAAGGATAAAATACTTTCAGACAATCTAAGTTATGTCATAAGAATAATTTTCTAATAGAATTAAATGAGATTTGGACCTGATTTTTAGAGGGAAGCGGGTACTGCTGATGTATCCACTCCCCCCCCCCCACACACACAGCAGAGCATAATAGGGCACAACGGTGTGCCAGGGGCTGGCAGCAGATTGGTAGAAGTTTCATCCTGCTCTGTGGCTCTCTCCCCTCCATACACAAAAGCATCAGCAAGCCATCCTGAAAAACCATTTCCTGGTAGGGACTGGAAGTCCCGCAGTTTTGTAGCAAAAAAACAGCATCTCTTCTGGGGTAACGCAGTCGGAAAGTACTTCTGAACAAAGCAATCAGGTGGCATGTTGTTACTGCCCTCCCTGAAGAACTCATTTAATGACTCCTGGGAGGGTACAATTTCCTTTAAAGATCCAGTGCCTACAGTGCTTTGAACTCCCTGCATATCTTATTGTTGACAGCTTCAACAAGCATTTCTTGAGCACACACTGTGTGCCTCACGCTGTATTAGGCTTGGTGAAGGCTTTATAGTGCACAGTAAAGACAGCCCGTGCCCTGAGGGATTTAGAGCCCATGTCGCTGGTTATTACGGGGGCAGCCATGGTGCCGACTGGCTTTTGCACTGAACTTAAACCAGCACGTAGACTCAAAGGAATAGTCTGCTCATCTCTCTGCCCAGCTACCTCTTCAGGAACTCAAGTAAACCCTAATAATTACTATAACTTTCATTTATTAAGAGCTGATGATGTGCCACACGTTACATTAAGCACTTTACATGCATTTTCTCACTGGCTCTTCACACACACACACACACACACACACAAAACCTTTGGTAATTCTATTTATAAGCCCATTTTATAGATAAGCAAATTCTTGATTAACATCAAAAATCACACTGTTATTAATCAGCCATTAAGTGGCAGAGCTGTGTCAGCAGCTGCCATTATATGCAAAGTAGAGTAACTTAATTTTGAAAATTAATATTTAATTCAATGGCTGTTTTTTTATCTTATTACAAACCACAGAATTGGGACTACTGAGCTGTTTTCAGCTTTAGAGCTGCTCGTCTGGCATAATCTCTAAATTAAACACAGGGCTTTTCACCTGACCACATAGCAAGGATCTGGAGATACTGGTTGGCTGCCATGGGGACCTCTTTACAAACTGTGTCCAGTTGGGACCGGTGAATCTTTCAGTGATGCTTCCTTGAAAAGATATGTGGAAGTGATTGGCTGCTGCACCACGGAAGTAGGCATCGGTATGGGAGAATGTGTGGCTACTGCATCATGTCTCAACTGGGTGGTCTTTTGCTCTGGCTCTGTCTTTGTTGCCTGGGCAACCTCTCTTAGAATGTGAGAAACTCACTTTCCCTTTTTTCATGTAGATCTGTGGGAAGAACTAAAAGTTGGAGCGATGGGTTGCTTGTTATCCGCTACCACCTATAGCTGAGAGATCAAAGCAATATTTGGGGGAAAGCACACCATTGGGCCCAAAGTGCAGAAAGACAGACTCACCTAGCATCTCTCAAGTAGCTTTGAAATCAGATGAGAGAAAGATCACCTCCTTGAATCCCAGCGGCTTTCTATACTCAATTTTTTCTGTGAGATGAATATTCTGTAGTAGTTTTCTTTATTTTTCCTGTTAGAGTTGGAAGAATTTTGAGAAGGCAGTGCTATGGAGAAAGTGCGAACTTGGATTTGGGAATCAGTCTTGGGTTCAAAGTTAGGTTCACCATTTGCTAAGTGTATGTCTATGGGCAAGTTACTTAACCCTTCTTGATCTGTTTCCTCATCTACAAAATGGAAATGCTCAAATATACATCTTGCATATAACTGATTTCCATTCATTTATTCAGGGTCTACTCATGCGAAAGGCAATTAGCTCAATGTGAGGGAAGCAACTGTGATAAGAAGGCTCGGCACCTGCCAGCCTTCACAAAGATGAAATCTACCAGCAAAGTTTCATATCCAACTAGTCACCATAGGTACTGAGTTACAAAAGAGGAAATGGAATGAATCAAGGAAGCAAACAACAGAGAGCCCAATCTAGTTTAGGTAGAATTGGAGACAGGTCTCCCTGAGAGAAAGATACTAAAAATTTGAGGGAAAGTTCAAGTTATCCAGGTGAAGGGTAGAAGAAATATGTTCACAAGGGAGCATGTTTAAAAGCCTGTAGGCGAGAGAGAACAAAACCTAGGAAGAACCAGAGGAGTTTAAGTACAGGTGAGGCCAAACCACGAGAAGAGGAGAGTGCGTAAGATGAGGTTGAGAGACACAGAAGTCGATGGCATCTTAGAGGGTCTCATAAACTCTGTTAAGACATTTGGACTTTATCCTAAAGGCAATGCAGAATCCTTAAAGGGTCTTAGTGGGAGTGACATGGGGAGGAGTTGTAAGGATGGAGTAAAATAGTGTGTACACTCGGCTTAGCATAGTGTTAGCACCTCATCCCCCGCTCAGTAAGTGGTATGTGCTGTTGGTATCATTTGCAACTTCTTCATTACTCTTAGCATTACCAACTTTAGTTAAAAGGCCAAAGTCTTGCTGTGCTCTGTGGAAAGAGACTTAGGGTGGTTTATTATGGAGCAAACATATTCGTTCTGAAAGGCCTTTAAAACTATTCTCAACACCATGCAAAAAGAGGTGGGAAGCCCAAAGGCAAATTTCTCTTCATGTATATTCTTCCTCCTCTTTCTCCACGCCTCTGCCTGCCACCTCCTCAGTGAGTTCTCATGCAGTGAAGTCATCCTACTTTCTGGCACTTCTGTCAATTTCATAATGGTTTCTTTGCCGGAGCCTAAATACAAAAATACAGGTGGGCCAGATGATATGTTTTCAAGAGAAGACAGGGGGGCAGGGAGGCGTTCTCATGCTCACAGTTTGAGAGAGCATCTGCGAAAAGCACAGGTAGGATGCAAAGTGACATGGGTCCCTCCGTGCTTGAGGTGACTCACTTTTGTTTTGGCTGAGGGGAGATGTCAGATTACTTGGTGCTTTACTATTAAATAAATAACTTCGCATCCTCAGGTAGCAAATATCATGACAGGGCTCAATAAAAGCTGAGGAAAGAAGAGCTTAACATTTTTATGTTCGTTAGACTATTCACTTTCCTTGTCCTCTGATCTGGCTACATGTGCATTCATTCATTTATTCCATGTATCTTAGATGCCAATCATATGCCAAATATTGTGTTTGGTGTTGGGGGTACAACAGCAACCAGGACATAGAAAGATGGAGAGAAACGACTTACTTTTTATCTCTGTCACTCTCTACTGAGTGTATATACTTGTAATCATTTGATTAACTAGGTATATGATGAGATCATACTATACACTTAGAAGGATAGAATGTTCTCTGAGTGACCAAAACAATAGGTAACATCTGGTTAGAATTTTCTTTTTTATTCTTCTGGGTTGAAAAGAATTTAAATAACTCAAATACCATTTTAAAATATTAACACCTTGCCTCTTTTTGTTGTAGATCGTGTAGTGTTTATAATAAATATTTGAATGCCAACTATGGGCCAGATGCTGTACAAACCACTTCAAAGTGAATAAAGTTATTGATTTCCTTTAGAGATGTTATGCTAATGTGCTGTCTTCAAGGAGCTTTCAGTGGGAATCACAGCTGGCCCCAAAGTGAAAGTCATGTGTTTGACTAGTAGGGTTTTTATAAATGACTTCTCTATCATCCCTGGAAGGACAAGAGGCTTTTAGGGCAATAAGGTGTAAGTTTCCTTAAGACAATTGGATGGCAAAAAGGCATGAGGAAAGAAAGGTGCAGTAAAAGTGTGGAGCTGGAGGTTTCCTTTGTGTTTGTTTTTGTTAATGATTTTTAAACATTAGCCAAGAGGAGGTGAGCCTAAGAATTGGGGCAGAGGAGAAGGAATTAATAGAAGTTGATTTTTGCTATAGTGGCTCAGAATATATAATAATATATGAACCAAACGAAATCATATCTGGGCAGGGGACAAAGGGCAGTTAATCCATGAGTCATTCATTAAGGAGATGTAATGGTTAGGGCAGATTCCTTCTTAAAGTCTGCACCTACATGTGACAGCTAAACTCAGGGTAAAGGAGAAGCAGCTTTGCAATACAGTTTTAATGTCTGGGGTGCTAAAATTTCACAGCGAGGAAACTGTTATGAAGAAGTCCTACCATTGGAGGCGGTATGTGATGTGATGTGTGTGTGTTGTGTGTGTGTGTGTGTGTGTGTGTGTGTGTGTGGAGAGGGTTAACTTCTCTTGACTGATGGGGTGGGAGAGGGAAAAGGTGCATGAATGAGAGAGAGCTAGGTTTGCAAAGGGCTGTGGGAAGAATGTTTTCAGCTGAATGCCAGGATAAGCAATTTCAAATTTATTCTGAGCACAAGGGAAGACATTGGAGGATTTTAAGTAGAAGAATGGCATGATCTAATTCATAATTGTTAAAAATGTTTTTCTCTAGCTGCTTGCAGACTACAGATTTGAAGGGACAAAAATGGAAGCAGGAGACCCAGTGAGAAGGCCATGCCTTAGACCAGAGGAGTGGCAGTGAAGATAGATAAGGACATATTTGAGAGCTATGTAGAAAGCACATTTGCTGGATTTGCTGATAAAATAGATTTGGAGGAAAGGAAAAAGGAAAGAAAAATAACACGTTGGCTTTTAGTTCCAGAATGAGTGCATTTTGACTGAGACATCCAGATGAGAATGGTTTTTGTGGAAGCAACTGTTGATTCTAATGCAGAGAGTGGTGGGCTAGTTAGCGAGATACTTGTGAGCTAGAGGGGGACTTCAAGTCCCTGGGCGCCAAATTGTACCACGCAAGATGGGTCAACACCTAGTAGGGCACTTTGGCGCTCCCATTTGGGCTACCAAATCTGCTTCTTGCATCATCATGTAGCCAAAGAAGATGGCTTTGCTCGGGGCGCCTGGGTGGCTCAGTCATTAAGCATCTGCCTTCAGCTCAGGTCATGATCTCAGGGTCCTGGGATCGAGCCCCGCATCGGGCTCCCTGCTCAGCGAGAAGCCTGCTTCTCCCTCTCACACTCCCCTTGCTTGTGTTCCCTCTCTCGCTGCCTCTCTCTCTCTGTCAAATAAATAAATAAAATCTTTAAAAAAAAAAAAAAAGAAGAAGATGGCTTTGCTCATAGAACCCAGTCCTATAATATCCATTCACTAGCACGTGACCTGTGTTCTTTCCCAGTGTCCCCAACCACTGATGTTCCATGCTAAATTTAGGGCCAACCTGGCCAACAACATATTTTTGCAACAAAAGTAGTTTCATTACTTCCTTTGGATACCTCATTAGTTCCCACACTTGAAGTACTTTGTTTAGTGGGTTGTGCCATGAGATCAAATTTGGAGATAGTTGTGAAGACACCCTGAAGTTGGAGGTCACCAGAGATGAGAAATGGTGCCCAGGAAAACATACAGACCATTAGCTTTTGGATATGACCTTTATAAAGATTGTAATGAGGTACCAGTGGGACAGTTGTGTAAACTGCCACCCACCTAACCACTGCTTCCAACAGCCCCCATGGATGGTCTCTGAACTCAACTTACACAAGCTTGACAAATGGAAACCATCAGCCTTTTTTTGCATTTCATCTTGCTTTCTTGCTCATGATAGAAGGCCCTCTTTAGGGGAAAGAGAAAATATACTGCAATAAATCTTTAAAAGTATTGTAACATTCAAAATGCCAATATTGACTTGAAATGATTGCATCATTTTCTGAAATAATGATTTGTGTGAGGAATGTCATGAATTATAATTAATTTACATATGTATTAAAATCCACTTTCGAAGAAACCCTCTTTTCTCTTCCAAACATTAGAAATTAAATATTTATACTTGTTGTGATTTCATATATACATAGTTAATATTGCCTCTCAAAGCCACCTGCTCTCCACCGTATGTCATTTTCTCTGCTGATTCTTTATAATCCGTAGATTTGGAGTTGGGTTAGCCCCAACTAAAAATCCTACTGAAGACCACACAAGTGGCAAATAGAAAGCATGAGCTAGTTCCATTTCAGCAGAATACAGGAGGTAATTTGGACTTAAATAGTCCCATTGCTTTTAAGGATCTCTCCTTACCATTTAATTCATTAAAGGATTTAAGAGTTTAGCTTTTAGTCCTTGAAGTTGAATTCTTGAGCAGTAACCAAAATATATTTATTATATTTATTTGAGATTATGGTCAAGTTCCTCAAATTCTCCATGTCTCAATTCAGTTTCATCTTTTCAAAATAGAGGTAATCATATAAGTCAAGAACCATGTCTTATAGGGTCTTTATGAGTAATGATAACTAGGAGATTGGGAAATTAGGGAGTTGTTTAATGTGACAGATATAGAAAAATGATCGAAAATCAGGAAATTAAAAAAGGAGGCCTAGTATGCAAAGAGAATTTTTGTCTTCCTGGAAATACATATTAGCCTCTATTTCTTTCCATTCTTACTAAGCAGAGAACTTCCTTGAATTTTTCTGCCTTGGGTGTAGGGGTAGTTTGAAAGTTTGGTGTAAAATGACCAGTCACAGTATTATGGGAGACGATAATAAGCCTCAGGGATCCTTCCTATCTTTCTCAAACACAGGGCCTCCTCCTCCTGGCCAGTCACATGTGAAGAACACCTTTTCCAAAATTCCCATTCTTTCCCTCTGCCTTCTCCCATCAGCCTAGTAATGATAACAACAAGTATTTGTTTAGCCTGGTTTTTGTGTTAAGTACTTGGCTCTCTTTGCGCTTCTGAGCTCATAGCAAATAGACACTTCCAGCCAACTATAAACTCTGTCTTGCCTCCAAAATATGTTACCCTTATGACCAGTTTCCACACGACAACTACATTCAAGAATGGCTGAAATGAAGCATTAGACAGGGATCCACCTACTGGGTTGAGCACTTGGTATTTTCAACAACACTTCCTGCATGTTGGGTGAAAGTCCTTAAGACACAGATAGGATTTTCACATACCAGTATATAATCTCCCGAAGAGCATGGGACTCATCTGTCCTTTTTCCTACGATATTTCCATACCAAGGTTAATACTTAACACATAGCAGGGACTTACTAAGTGTTGGGTATGAGTAAGTAAGTGAATGAATGAATGAATGAATGAACAAGTGAATGTTGAAGGAACAGAAAAGATTGTGCACTAGGTCCCCTCTGCAAATGTGCAGAATGCCTCGTCATCCTTCCTCTACTCTTGCTCTCAATCATTGAGAATATTGGTTTCCTCCACTCTATTCTTCATTGTATAACTCCTCTTCATTCTTCAGTGTTAGCTCAGAGTCACTTCATTCAGGAAGTGACCCCTGGTTCCTCAAAGGAGAAGACCATTCTCCTTAGGGTATCTTATACCTCTCGTAGGAAACTGACTTAAATCAGTTACTTAAACACACTTAAATCAGAGTTCAGTGCAGTGGTTTACCCTCTCCATGCTATGCTGAAACAACCCTCAGTGCAGAGATTGTGCCTGTATTCACTGTGTATAACCTGCCAAATTTAGTGTGCTTCCTGTTCTAGATGCTCAGCAAACACTTGTGAACTAATAAATATGCAAAGAAGATGACTGCATATGGAAGAAAATAGGAACTAAGTGTGGCCATGTAGGAGGAAGAATCCTTTCGAATCACTATGAAGAAAACAAGCAATAAGAACCTGTGATACTGTGACTTACAATAGAAAATAGATATATTTGGTCTTCATCCCTGTCTCTGGCACAGAGCTCCTGAAAACCTTGGAGTTGCCTAAGCAATGAGAGCCATAAGTGTGTCTTTTGTTACATAAAGAGGTGACTTTTAGAGAATATCTGAGGCTGGGGGCTGGTTGCCAGTTTAGCCAAGCATGTGCCTAGATGGTTAGAACCTCTGGTGGCACTCCAACCTCCAGGGAGGGGAGAGTAACTCAAGGTTGATTTCAATCACCAGTGGCCAATGATTTAATCAATGATGTTTATGTAATGAAGCTTCCATAAAACCTCTAAAAGACTGGGGAGCTTCCTGGTTGGTGAACACATGGAGATTTGGGGAGAGTGGTACCCTCAGAGAGGGCACATGAGCTCTGAGCCTTTTTCTCATGCCTTGCCTTGTGTATCTCTTCCATCTGGCTGTTCCTAACTTATATCCTTTCATAATAAACCAGTAATGTACTAAGGAAAATGTTTCTCAGAGTTCTGTGAGCTGCCCTAGCAAATTAATCAAATGCAAGGAGGGAACCTCCAATCTATAGGATAGGTAGTATCAGAACGGAGTTGAATCGTAGCACAACCAGCTGGTGTCCAAGCATTACTTCATATGGAGAAACCACTCCTCCACAATGGAACTGGTCCCAGAACCTTTAGAAATGTTGATACAAAAGGCACTAGTCTTCCACGTGAGGCCTTGTATGCCCTGTACCTCACTGAGGATAGCCCTAACAAGGATGGAGCAGTGGCAGTATTATTTTTATACCAATCACTAAACAATTATTTATGGTACACCTATTGATTACAAGTTACTGTGCTGAGGATAAATTGCTAATCAAAGCAGAAAGGGTTCCTGCCCTCTTGGAGTTTAACATCTAGTGGGAGACAGAGATGGTAATCAGATAAACAAATAAATGCATAAGTACCAACTGTGATTTATTTTAAAAACCAAGAAAATGTCTGACAGATCTGAATTAAGCCCTAAGGAAATGATGGAGTATAATATGAAGGAAGTATAGTAATGAAGGTTAATTATGTGAAAAAGGATGCTAAAGCATTTTTAGACTAGGAATAGCCTATGCAAAGGCCCTATGGCAGACAGAGGGAGATGGAGCATGGTGCGTTCAAGAACCCAAAAGAAGACCAGTGCAAATGATGTGCAGAGATTTTCAGGAAGAATATTAGAAGATAAAGCTGGAGAGGTATGCAGGGACCAGACCATTCTAGGTTTCGGGGACATGCTAATGATTTTCTACTTTATTCTAAAAAGAGCCTAAGAAACCACTGAAAGGCTAGGAGTAACACAATCAAATTGCATATTACAATATAATTATTTTAGTGTGCTTGGGCTATTTTAGTATGCTTGGGCTACCATAATTAAATGCCATAGATTAGGTGGCTTAAATCATAGAAATTTATTTGTCACTGTTCTGGAAGCTGAAAGTCCCCAAGATAAGGGTGCTGGAATGATCAGGTTTTGGTGAGAGCCCTCTTCCTGGCTTACACAGAGCTACCTTCTTGCTGTGTCCTCAGATTCTTATAATGATGCTAACCCCATCATGGGTACTCCACTCGCATGACCTCATCTAATCCCAATCACCTCTCAGAGGCCCTACCTCCAAACACCGTCACATTGGGTGTTAGGGCTTTAACATATGAATGGGGGTAGGGGACAATTGAGTCCGTAACAGTAATATACTATTAATTGCAACATATGTGCCGGGCAATATGTTTAGGGCGTGAATTATTTCATTTCATCCTCACTAGACCACTATGAGGAAGGTTTCTAGTGTGAGCACATTTTATCAGATAAAGCAAGGGATGCTCTGAGATCAGAGCCAGGACTGGAGTGAAGCAAACTACAAGCCTATGGCACAAAAGTTAAGGAAGGAGGTACTTACTCACAGGCCATGCCACAACCCTGAGAGTGAACACCTTATATTTTGTGTGCTAGGCCCCTCACTTGTCTCAAATCTGGGTCAAGTAAATGATCCTGGGTTACTTAGAAGTTCATAAATAATCAAAGCATGTTTCAAACCCAGGGCTGGAGAGCTCTTTAAGAGGTTTTCTGTCTCTAAAATTTTCAGAATTTCCAAATGAACACTCTGCTGCCCACCTCTTTGTTGGCCTCCCATAAAAATGAAATTATTTGCAATGAAAGATTAAATTTCATATTAGGCTTCAAAGTGTAAATAGCTCAACTCAGCTCAAATGAATTCAGAAAATGAAAACTGATAAAATACAGTATTCACCCCATGGAATGGACTATCTTAACATTATTCAGGAGATGAGAAAGAATGAGTCAAATATTTAAAAAGTAAACAGGTTTTCTCGTTAATTCTAAGCCAACAAAATGAAAATTAAATCTTCTAGCTGCAATTAGATAAATGGATGTCAATCAGATATGAAGCTGCTAAAGAAATTAGCCATGGGGTAGTCCTTAATCTGTTTGTTTGGTTTTTTTTTAAGATTTTATTTATTTATTTTACAGAGAGAGACCAGCGAGAGAGGGAACACAAGCAGGGGGAGTGGGAGAGGGAGAAGCAGGCCTCCCGCCGAGCAGGGAGCCCGATGCGGGGCTCGATCCCAGGACCCTGGGATCATGACCTGAGCCGAAGGCAGACGCTTAACGACAGAGCCACCCAGGCGCCCCCTGTTTGGGCTTTTTTTTGTGGGATGGTATAAATGTAATCTGTTATCAGCACAGGTATGATTGAATTATTAATAATATTGTGCAAGGCCACCTAGAAACCAGAGCTTGGGGACTCTTAAATCTATTCTAATTGAAACAGAGAATCAGTGGACTGGAAAAGACCCTGACTCTTCTCGAGATATGTCACAGTATGTGACACAGAGGACACGTGGGGTTTGCAATGCAGTGGCAGCTGCAAGCTGACCTTTTGGCAAATTTAATCTGCAAATGGGTTCCTGTTTAAGATAGTTAATGCCTTCTATTATTCAGGAGGCATCCTTCTATATTTTGGAAAGGCAAGTTAAAAATATTTCATGCAAGGGTATTATGCAGATTGTCTGACTAACAGGAAGATTATGGATGCCAATAAATCAGGTTTCTAAATGAAAGATTTTACTGACCTCTTAAGAGGATAGTAATACATGCATAATTGTGAGGAAAATGCTCCCAGACCATCAGGAGAAGAAAAGGGTCACATTGTCATTCCTTGAAGCATATTGGGGTTAGAATAAAAATCCAGGAACACCCAAGAAGCTAATGAACTGAACTCCAGAACTACTTGACTTAATGCTAAGTGACTCCCTTTTTCCTCCAGTTTTGATAGGGGTAGGATATCATACTCTAGGAGGATGGATGAGGTCCTCATGGGACCCCAAGTAAGTCACTTAATCTCTCAGTGTAAATTTCAATTGTGGGAATTGTTGGTGGTTAGAAGCAGCTGGGGTCACTGACCCTGCTTCTTTCCGTGACCTCCCCCTGCCCTCTCTCACCCCTAAGGGAACTCCTCTCCCACTATTGCTTCTCCACTGACCATCTGCCTTTTCTTGGGTGACTGTCTCCAGGAGCTCTACTGAAGGATCTTAAAGTAAACCTAAAAGGTTAAGAGCATGAGTTTTATGTTGAGGGGAGCATGGAATTAAATCCCAAGCCTGGTACCGACTAGTATTTGCCCTCAGGCAAATTCCTCCATACTCAGGTTATCAGCTTCTTCTCCTACAATGTGGAAATAATAATATGAACCTTGAAGGACAGAGATCTCTAAACTTGCTTATTTCCCAGAGCCCTTATTGTCCCAGTAATTGTTTCCCAGAACCCCTAGGCAAAAGAGGTATCTAACAGTATCTTTATCAAGTAGCTCCAAACAACTTAATACATACTTTCATCCAAATAATTCAGTAGAATTTTGAAAAAAATAGATAAAATTTAAGAGAAAAAAAACTTAATTTAATCTTTATGTAATCACAAGTACCTGTTCAGCACTGAACAATTTCCTCAAACTTGGAACCAGATTTGCACTTCCATATTAATTTTTGAACCATAATTAATTGGAAAGAACAATCACTGAAAACTAAGCTTTGCAAAAATGTGACATAAAGCACAATCTAATGTTGAAACTGTGATCTACCTCATGCTAACAGTTTGCATGGCATCTGACAGGTGTGTTTTCTTCAAAAATTTAAAATGTGCCAGAGCACCCCTGTGAGTTTGCTGTGGTGTCCAAGGTACATCATGTCACTTTGGGTACCATGGTTTTGGGGATCATATCTTTTGATTTTAGGGGACAAAATATTGGAATGTATATAAAGAACTTGACTTCTGGGCATGTTCATGGCTTGAAATATATAGTTATATATATAACTATGTAATATTTATAAACTATAAAATATATAGTTGCAATAACCCACCAACTCACTGATGCAAAAATGCATCTTTGTTTATTGATTTTAACTTCCACTTCTGCTGATGTCAGAAGATGTAGTCTTGCCACTTCACGGTAATCCAATGATTTTCATATTTAAACTGGGAATTTAAGATCTAAACAATCAACTTCACACATACCCAACCCTTCTGTACCTTCTCCTTTCCCTATCAGAATGGCATCCCTGTTCCATCCTCTGTCTTCATGGGAATCAGCTAAGGAGTATTTACTTTTTCTGGCATCCCATATGGGCCTCTATCCCTGTGGTGCTGCCTTCCAGATATAACTCATCTTGTCCCTACTCCAGATGGCACTTATCTTATCCCCACGAGGCATAAAGCAGCAAGTCGTTCCCAGGTGTTACTCATTTTATCCTCTACTCCAGGTGTAAACTCATTTTGTACTACCCCACAAGAGTAATTTATTCCTCCCCTCTCCAGAAGTAACTCATCTTGACTGGTCTTCCTGATGGTGTTCTTTGATGTATATTGTCTTTTTTATTTTAATCTGTTGTATGAGGTATAATTGACATATTATAAAATTTGCTAATTTGAATGTACAGTTCAATAAGTTTTGACGAGGGCATACAGTCTTGTAACCATTCCCATAATCATTATATCAAATAGTGCTGTCTGACAGAAATATGATGTAAACCATGTAATTTAATTTAAAATTTTCTAGTGGCCACCTTTTATAAAAAAGTAGAAAAAAAACAGGCAAATTAATTTTAATAATAAATAAAACATATTTAACTTAATATATACAAATATTATTGTTTTGACATGTAATCAATATAAAAATATATCAACAAGGTATTTTACATCTTTTTTCACATTAATTCTTTGAAATTCATTGTGTATTTTACCCTTACAGGATATCACAATTGATACACAAGATTTTCATCAAAAATGCATGATTTGTATTTAGATTTTATAGAATTCACAGTCCAAAAAAAATGGATTAAAAGGCCCAATTTGCTCCAAACATACTTAAAAGGTTTCCATTATAACTATTAATTTCATTTATATTTAATTTAATTTAAATTATATATAATGAAAAATCCAGTCCCTTGGTCATATGAACCATATGTCAGGCACTCAGTAGCCATATGTGGCTAGTGGCTACCATATTGGACAGCATAGAAAATATTTCCATTACCCCAAAAAGTTATGTTCTGTTCTTTTGAAATCAACCCCCTCTTCCCACCATCTGGCGCTAGGAACCAATGATCTGCCATTTGTCACTATAGTTTATCTTTTATAGAATATCATATTCATGGAATCATACAGAATATAGCCTTTTGTTTTGCGATTCTTTCAGTTACCACAAGATTTTGAGATGTGTCTAGGTTACGTTCATCAGTGGTTAGTTCCATTTAGTTGTTGACTAGTACGTATTATACTGTGTAGAAGTACTGCAGCGTTGACCAGTTGGTAGACATTTGGGTTGTTCCAATTTTTTGGCTATTATGAATAAAGCTGTTAGAAATATTCAAATACAAATATTTGTGTGGACATATGTTTTTATCTCCCCTGAATAAATATCTATCAGTGGACTGAATGGTGTGTGTTTATAGGAAACTACCAAATATTTTCCAGAGTGTGATTTTGCATTCCCACCATTCTCGTACGAGCTTGTCAATTGCTCCACATCCTCACCAACACTTGATACAGTTAGCCTTAGCAATTCTCATAGGTATGCAGTGCTTCTCATTATGGCTTTAATAGTGTTGAACATATTTTCCTGTGCTCATTTGCCATTTGTACATTTTCTTTGTAAGTATCTTCAACTATTTTGCCCCCATTTTATCAGGTTGTCTTTTTATCATTGAGTTGTAAGAGTTTTTTTTTTAAACAAGCTGGATAGAAAGAAGTTCTTTATCAAATATGTTTAATTTATATTTTCTCCCAGTCCTGGCTTCGGTGTGACTTTTTCCTGTTTCCTGATATTGATGTTATTTTCTGTCACTGGTGAATGTGGTCATGCAGTATCTCCAGTCCAATGTTCACACACTCATTTGATTCTTGGCAACTTTGGGTCTACCAGCATGTTCTTAACTGTTTTTGCTTTTCTCTCAGGGAGCTATAGGAACTTCTAGCATTCTCTTTCACCCAGTGCTGGGATTGCAGGACTCCAAGCAGATGTACTCAGCAATCTACGTGAACAATTGTCACAACTGTCACTCAGGCCCTACAGTTGTTAGACGTGAGGTTTCTCTGTCTCCAGAAAGTTTACAACCGCAGGGCTATACTTTAGAACTTGAGGCACCAGTCCCCATTGCTGTCTGTGAGATTTCTCATAATCTATCTGTGATTTCTTTCACTCATCTGCTTTGCTCAGGACTGAATTTAATGAGCCTTATCAGAAATTCTGGGGACATCCAATCTATAGACTTGCCCATCTGATCTTCATGCTTCCTGCCACTTGGTCAGACTTTGGTTTCCTTTCATAATAATGCTCTTATGCAATCAGCTTGCATTCTTCCCTTTTTTTCCTTCCTCATAGAACAAATGCCAAGCTTTCAATCTGCCAGGCATTGGTACTCAGTATTTAAAGCCAAGCTTTTGATCTTCAAAAGTCCTTTTTATTCCCCTCCCAGGCAGCAGACTCTAAGATTAATATCCCTGCTATAAGTTCCAAAAGTATAGTTAGAAACTAATAAACAAAGAATATAACACTTGGGTCTTTTGGGTCTGCCTTCTTTGGTCCTGGGTTGAGCACACAGAGAGGGCTACCTCTACTGCCTGAATATGGGTCCAAGGGAGAGTGAGAGTCACCCCCTAAGTCTACAAAATATTATCCTACTGCAAACTTGAAAGTTATTGAGGACCCCAAAGAGCTTTAATTTACGTGGTAATTATCTTCTTATATTTACTTTATTAGAAATTTAAAAACAGATTTTAGAAATATTCATTTTTTAAAAGCAATAATAAATCCATTGCATATTAATATCCACAACATATTTTTATGAAAAATTACTATATTTTTCAAAACAAAATATTAGTAAGAAGAATAACATTGCTTTATATTTTTTGTAAATCTCTTTAATGTCTGGCTTCATAGAAAGCAGCTGGGTTCTCATATATGCTTCTGTATTCGGTTTGTTGTGATATCACACATCACATAGCCTCTGGAAAACTCCACTGTATACTCATGAGAATATGAGAGTAAAAACGGGAATAACTTCTAAGTATTATGAAGACAGTTTTGATCTGTGGACCCCCTAAAGGGGTTTCAGGGAGCCCTTAGGGTGCTTGGACTACAACTTGAGAATTGCTGCATTCAGAAAATTACAAATATATTGATTCCAGTGTAGCAAAAATCTATTATGTGTAGAGAAGAAGTGGGTTATGTATAGGGAAGTATAGATTAGGACCAGACCATGAGAGGGTGATACCGAAATTAAGGAGTTGAGATGTCATTCTGAAAGCATTGAGTTACCATGGATATCCTTCAGCTTCATTGGAGCTTTGTGTGGGGGAAATCAGTCTGTCAATAAAATGGGTAGGATGGATTGGAAAAAGTATTGGCAACCAGTAAGAACACTATAAAGAGGCAGTGGATCTAGACCTCTTAGGATTTTGTGAAAAATGAATGTGTTAATTTATATAAAATGCAAAGAACAAAGCCTGCTCCATAGTAAGCACTGTTGGAAGTACTTGTAATTGTTGTTGTTTAGCAATAGTGCTATTGCTATTATTATTAATATCAAATGACCAGTGATCAAAACCATAACTAGGCAGAATTAGACATTTTGCAGTAGGATGTAGTTTGTTAATAGGATGTAGTTGCTGATTGAATGTGGGGGTGAGGAAATTGAAAATGTAAAGGTAGTGATATTTTGCTATTTGGCTACTCTAGGGACCCAGGAAGTATTTGGACAAAGAGTTGATTCTCAGTAAATATTTGAAAGGACTGGAGGGAGCGGAGAGGCATGGAAAGGGATGAAGACTTTGAGGCAAGGAAGGTGATATCTGTTGGTTTTGGTTTTGAGATGCCTGTGGAACACGCACATGATCAGATCCCGAAATAGATAAAACACAGAACCATACATGAGTTCGTGTCCCTGCTGGGCTTTAAGCTCTTCAGAGGGTTTTCAGCACAGCTTGGATTTTATTCTAATTTCCTACAATAGCCTACAGGCCCAGTGTGTTAATGGTTCTAATTACCTTTCCAGTTTCATCTTGGTCCATCCTCCCTTTCCATTACTCTGGTCCAATATTTCAGTTCCTTGAGCCCCCCAAACTGTTTCCCACTTTGGGGTATTTGCACTACTGTTCCCTGTTTTGTAATGCACCACCCATCACACCACCTCTTCACATAGCTGGATCTGTTGAATCCGCTGAAATCTTACCTGCTCGAGAGCCCTTCTCTGATCTTTCCATCCAAGCAAGTCTCCCTCCCCTTTGCATTCTTTTCTCTCACCAAATCCTCTTCATTATCTTCACAGACAGCATTTCATGACGACAGAGACTTTCTATTTCATTCATCATCATTGGCATAGTGCCTAGGGAAGGTCCTCAGATATAATGCATATTTGTTTCATGAGTGAATAAACAGGATTCAGGAGATAGGCTGAAATAGAAAGTGAGCATTAAAATGTAGGGGAAATCTGTGCTTTGGTTTGAATTTGTTTGATATTTTAAGTTAGCACCATTAAGCCAGCAATCTTTAACGAGAGTTTCTTCATCGTATTTGACTTGAAAATTGTGTGTCCCTCAATCCGTGAAATCTCTTCAGTCATATTTACCCATGCTGTCAGCTGGAACACTAAACTTTGAAAGTTGCCAAGGTAGTAACAATGACATAAAGCTCCATTACAAGTGGCAGCCTATGCCCTAAAGTCCCAGTAATGGATGACTTTAGCTTCCTCACCGTGTCAGCTAGTCTGCCTTTGTGTGTTCAAAGGCCTGGTGCTGGGGCACCTGGGTGGCTCAATCAGTTAACTGGCTGACCCTTGATCTCAGCTCAGGTCTCGATCTCAGGGTTATGAATTCAAGCCCTGCATTGAGCTCCATGTTGGGCGTGGAACATACTTTAAAAAAAATAATAAAAATAAATTAAAAAAACAAAGGCCTCGTGCTATATTTAGAAAAAGAGTAGCAGATTGACTTAGGTGTAATTTCTGACTTTGCCACTTTTTCATTGGGTTGACCTATTAGCAGATCTCTTCTAGGAATTGTGAAAATAATACTACCCTTAAAGTTATCTTGATATTTCTAGTAAGGTATCTAGCAAAAGAACGGGATAACTAAATAAATTTTAGGTTTCCCAGTCATTCAGTCACTCAACTGATAGTATAGAATTCTTATCTGAAAAGCATTCTCTCTTGGAATTTTTAAGTTGTTGCTTCATTGTTTTTTTTATAAGGGACCAATGCTGATGAAGAGAAGTTTCCCATCTAAAAGTTATGGCCATAGGAGTGCCTGTCTGGCTCAGTCAGAAGAGCATGTGGCTCTTGACCTCGGGGTCATGAGTTCAAGCCCCATGTTGGGTGTAGAGATTACATAGATATAGATAGATAGATAGATAGATAGATAGATAGATAGATAGATAGATAGATAGATAGATGATAGATAGATAGATATGGCCATATATTTAGCCTCTGTTTTCTTCCAGGAAACTTTCAAATCTTCTGTTTATCCTTGGTGCTCTGCAAATTCAAAACAATTATGTAGTTGTGGGTCTTTTAAAAATAATCATTATAGATAACCAATAGGTCTCTTCAATCTTAAAGACTCATGTTCTTCAACTGGGAGAAATTCCCTTCAAGTATTGCTTTAATAATTTCTTTCCTTTTGATTTCCTAATCAAAAAGGAGCTTTCTGATACTTCTTTCATTTGGATGTTGGCCTTCATAGAATAATTTCCTAATTTTATTATCTCTAATATTTCCTTTATCTTTTTGTCCTACTTCCCCCCCCCTCCCAGCTTTATTAAGGTATGATTGACAAATAAAACTTGTATGTATTGGGGGTGTACAAAGAGATGTTTTGATATAAGTATACGTTGTGGAATGATTACCACAATCAAATTAATTGTCAAACTAATTAACATATCCATCATCTCACATAGTTTGTACTGTGTGTGTGATGAGAACACTTAGGATCTACACTGTTAGCAAATTTCATGTATACAGTACGTAATTATTAACTATAGTCACCTAATAGTATAGCCACCTAATGCTGTTCATTAGGTCTCCAGAACATATTCATCTTGGAACTGAAAGGTTTTACCCTTTGATCAATATCTCTCCTTTCTCCCATCCCCCAGCTTTAGGTAACCACTCTTCTTTATTACTATGAGCTTGATTTTTCCCTTCCCTCCCTTCCTTCCCTTTCCCTTCCTTCCCTTTCCCCCTCTTCTCTTCCCCTCCCTCCCTCCCTTCCTTCCTTCCTTCCTTTTCCTTTCCTTTCCTTTCTTTCTTTTTTAGATTCCATGTACGAGATTATCCAGTATTTATCTTTCTATGTCTGTCTTATTTCACTTAGAATAATGTCCTCCAGGTTTATCCATGTTGTTGCAAATGGCAGGATTTCCTTCTTTTTTAAGGGCTGAATAATATTCCCGTGTGTGTGTGTACACATTAAAATACCATATTTTCTTTAACCATTGACAGACACTAGGATGTTTCTGTATCTTGGCTACTGTAAATAATGTTGCAATGAACCTGGGAACACAAATATATCTTAAAGACAGTGATTTCTTTTGTTGTTGTTGTTGGATTACAGTGGAATTGCTGGATCATATGGCAGTTTTATTTTTAATTTTTTGAGGACCCTTCATGCTGTTTTCCATCATGGCTGTACCAATTTTACATTCCCTCCAACAGTGCACAGGGGTTCCCTTTTCTCTACATCCTCATCAACACTTGTTATCATTTGACTTTTTAAGAATAGCCATCCTAACAGGTGTGAGGTGTTAGCTCATTTTGGTTTTGATTTGCATCTCCCTGTTGATTAGTGATGTTGGGTTCCTTTTTATATACCTGTTGACCATTTGTATGTCTTGGAAAAATATTCATTCAGGTTCTTTGCTCAGTTTTGGTTGGGTTATTTGTTAATTTTGCTATTGAGTTATAGGAGTTCCTTATATTTTTTAGATATAAACCCTTTTTCAGATATATTATTTGCAAACATTTTTTCATTTCATAGGTTGCCTTTTCATGTTCTCTTTTGCTATGTAGAAACTTTTTAGTTTGACATAATCCCACTTGTTCATTTTTGTGCTTTAGTGTTATATCCAAAAAATCATTGTCAAGATCAGTGTTAAAGACTTTTCCCTTATGTTTCTTCTAAGAGTTTTATGGTTTCAGGTCTTATGTTTAGGTCTTTAATCCATTTTGAGTTGATTTTTGTGCGGGGGGTAAGATGGGGATCCAATTTCATTCTTTTGCATGTTGCTGTTCAGTTTTCCCAGTGCCATTTATTGAAAAGACTATCCTCTCCCCACTGTGTTTCTTGTCACCTTTGTCAAAAATTAGTTGACCATATATGCATGGGTTTATTTCTGGGCTTTCTATTCTGTTCTTTGACTTTTAGCCTTTCAATGATTTAAAACCAAATTAGCCATATTTTTTTTCATTTCATGGGTTTTTTCCTTATATTCTACTTGTTGCTTTTTCATAGCATCTTCTTGATTTGTTCATTTATTCTCTTTTTTAGTATTTCTGCATGTGCTAATTAGTATTTATTTATTTATATTCCTAGTAGTATATCTGTGTCCACCAGTATCTATTTTTTTCTTGATTTTTTAAATATTGTATGTTTTACTCAATCATCTAGGTGATCTTACATTGCCTTGTCATATGTGAGAATGAATCAATAGAACAGTTCAATGAACATGAATAGGATTTATCACTGAGTGCTTTCATAGTAGAGTGAGCAGGCAGGGAAATGATCTTGCATTTGGGGATCTCTGAATGCCAGAATGTTGAACATTTCACTTTGGACACCCAATTCCCAAACTCACCACCTTAGTATATCCCAAAATATTTAAATTTTTTTCAAAGGGAAGAATTTTCTATTGTATCCTCCCAGGGTGAAGAAGATAGAGGAATTAAACAGTGGGGATGAAGAGCAGATGAATCGATTTTTCTATGGATTTTATTTTAGCATCCCCTCCATTTTTTGGTCCTCATCTTATATCCTTTTGGTATTTCTAAGTCCCGAACCTCTCCAGGTTTCTGCAAGGTAGATAAGTGCTCTATTTTGCCTCATGTCACCTCTCCCCTTCATCATCACTATCCTTCTATCTACTTTTCTTCTCACAGAAACATGAAATCCATGGACCACTTAATGACCCCCACCCTATACTCTCTTCATTGTTGTGAGGTCACATCTGCTTTGCTCCCTTACTGTCATTTAAAAGAGATCTTGGGAAAAAGAGATGATAAATGTATATTCAGTTCACTATTACCCTTAACTTTCTTTTTCTGCTTTTCCTAAATCAAGGAAGACCATCACCTTCTTAAGAGACAAAGCCAGCCTTTCTCAGAGGGTCTACCTCTACATCCTGCAACATTTATTGATTTATTTAATATTTTTTTAAGTAGTCATACAGGGCTTGACCTCACGATCCTGAGATCAAGAATCAGATGTTTAACTGACTGAGCCACCCAGATGCCCCCTACAGCTTTGTTTTAAAGTAGAAAAGCTTTCTTCTTTGACAGTTTGAGCCTCTGTTTTTCCCCAATTATACCAAGCTTCTCTGTTTTCAGGTATTAAATCCCCCTTATGCCTTTAAATCTGGAGTATTCAGTACTCAATGGATAGGTGTATAATGTTCTGGGTAATAGAGAAGTGAATCACCAAAAAACACAGAAAAGGACTTAGATTTTTTTCAACAATAAAAAAAATCCAAGGATTTCTTTATAGTTTCCTAAACTCTCACCATTACAGGACACTTCAAACTGAACACATCTTTTGAGAGAAAAATCATTCTGGTAACTGTTTAGGTGTTCTTTTCAAAAAATTATGGTGACTATAGCTCCTCATTTTTTTGACAAATATTAAGTATGTACTTACTGGATAAAAGACCGTAAACAGAGATTTCCATGGGAAAACGTAAATGAAACCATTATGGAGTAGTTAGAGTCAAGTAAAACTGGGTTCAAATCCCAGATCTGCCCCATTCTGCTTGCCATAAGATAACATCTCTGACTTTCAGTTGTCTCAGTGATAAATGGCACTAATGATACTTCCCTTGTAGGGTGGACAAGAGAGAGAGAGAAGTAATGTGTACATAAAGACATAGCCCAATACCTGGCAGGTGGTAAGCACCCGCAATGGCAGGTGATTTGATCATGACGTAAACAGCCTTTATAATGTAATTGCTTATCATCTTCTTTAAAATATGGTCAAAGAGCATTTCATGGACACATCCAAGTTTGTGGAACTCCCCAAGCCATAGACTTAGCTTTCTTTTATGTCTCTATCAGGCCCTCTGCCTTTGTTTAAGCTCATTTCATTTTGCTCAGCCCTGAATATATTAGAAAACTGAGCCAGGTTGCCACCTAGTCAGTACTGTTTATACCCAATGAATTGACAAAGAGTAGTGACTCCAAAAGATTATTTGTTTTGCCATTTTAATAATTACTTGCTGGAGAATCACTGGCTAATCTATGACATGGCGGGTTTTGATGACTCCCAATTCTGTGCACGTTGTAAAATCTGTGAGTTAGAGCTTTTGTCCTTTCTTGTGAGAAATTGACTTGCAGTTCCTTATTTGCCTAACAAGGTAGAGTCCATGATCCAGCAGAGGTCAGATTCTTCTGATAATATTCACATTTGTTTCAAGGGAAGTTATAAACATATAAACACATTACAAGTTGCTGTGGACTTATACAAATGTTGCTAAATTTGTAGGAATGAATTTATTCACTTCAAGCATAGTAGTTAACAGCTACTTATAAAATGGAGAAAGAAAATCAGTTCTAGTCTTTCATTTAATAAACTATCATTTCTTTTTTTTTATTTATTTGACAGAGAGAGACACAGTGAGAGAGGGAACACAAGCAGAGGGAGGGGGAGAGGGAGAAGCAGGCTTCCCACCGAGCAGGGAGCCCCATGCGGGGCTCGATCCCAGGACCCTGGGATCATGACCCGAGCCAAAGACAGACGCTTAACCACTGAGCCACCCAGGTGCCCCAAAGCAGTCACTAAATGAACCATCATAGACATAGATACAGAAATACACTGCAGTGAGATGCATGGAGGCAAAGACACAGAGTGCCATGAGGCTAACATAATAGAGGGGCTGACTTGGTCTACATTTGGCAAGAATCCTTCCCTGTGGAAAGGATGACTAATCTGAAATGTGAAGGATAAGGAGCATTAACTATGGGTGGAAAGGGAAAGAACATTCCCGGCAAACGCAAAGACCCTGCAATTGGAGTGAAAAGGTGCTTGTGGGGAGTTGAAAGGACAATGAATTTTGATGTGGAGGACAAAGGCAAGCAGAGAGGTGCAATCAAGCTCTAAATCCCTTCTCTTTTAATACTCCAAGCTGCCCTTTTAGTTTTGCTTGCATTCATCCATTTATCTATTTTTTGATTCATTCAGGCATTCAACAAATGATTATTTCACGGCATTACTCTGTGGCAGGCCCTGCATTAGGTACAGATACAACAGTAAATCCACAGCCCCTGGCCCCAAAGATCTCACAGAAAAAAAGAGGATGATGCCCAGGTGCTATGAGGTCACAGAGGAAGAGCACGAACCTCGGTCTATATTTAGGAAGCTTATGGAGTACAAGGCAAGGATGAGAAGGAAGGTAATTTCAAGAAGAAAAACTGTGTTCAAAGGTCCAGAGGCAAAGGAATGCTTGGAAAGGCCGGGAAACCTTCCAGTGTAGACTGTGAGATCCTGATTGGATGAAATGAAGGTGGAGAAGTAGGCGGTAGCCAGTCCCTAAAGGGTCTTTTAAGCTATGTTAAAGGTCTTGGATTTTTTTCCCTCTAAGAGTCAGGGGAAGCCACTCAAGGACTTTAAGCAGGGTAGTTGGCATAATCAGAACTTTAGGATGAGGGTACTTGTATCAACATGGAGAATGGAGGATTTGCTAGGGAGTTACTGCAGGAATTGCTGGGAGGTAATGGCCCAACTTAAACTAGTGGTAATACGAATGGATAGATGGGGACAGAATTCATGGCTTCCAGGGAGCTGGAATTTGTAAGAATTGGCATCTGACTAGATGTAAGGTAGAGGGAAAGGTGTTAAAAATGTCTTTTGGGTTTCTGGTTTGGACAACTAGATGGACAGTGGGTACCACTCAAAAGATAGAAAACACAGAAAAATGAGTGAGTTTCTTAATCTGTGTTATTTCTTATCAGTAAAGTAGGCATATTTTAATCTTCTTGTAGGATTACCCACATGACACTAAGATGTTCAGTAAACATCAGCAATTATTTTTGTGTGTAAAATTCCATAGAAGCAGTTAACCACTGAAATTAGGAGACAATGTAGTTACCAAGAATGTCAGAGAAGACATTATAGGGCAATTGAGCTGGGCCCTATTGAGTAACAGATCACCAGGGCATAAATGGAGGAATGAGTGGCGGATGCGTTCTTGGCAGAGAGCACAGCAGACACAGAGCTCAAAGAAACTGGAAATGGCCCACTGCTCCTGGAGCATAGGACTTGGAAAGGGGATGGCAATAAATGAACTAGGAATTTAGGGATTATGGAAGTTCCATAAATCAAACTGAAGAGTTTGTTCATCATCCTACAGACCAGCATTAGCCAAAGTTTTACTACAGAATACTTTCTTGTAGGATGTTAATATTGTCAATATGGAGGGCGCCTGGGTGGCTCAGTAGGTTAAGCGACTGCCTTCGGCTCAGGTCATGATCCTGGAGTCCCTGGATCGAGTCCCGCATCAGGCTCCCTGCTCGGCGGGGAGTCTGCTTCTCCCTCTGACCCTCCCCCCTCTCATGTGCTCTCTCTCATTCTCTCTCTCAAATAAATAAATAAAATCTTTAAAAAAAATATTGTCAATATGGAAAATTCTAGTTTAAACAAAGTTAAATTAACTTCCTAATTACAGGACTTCTCAGAGCTTTTCAACGTGCATGGTAAATGTACAAAAGAGGCATACATCATGATTTTATTTTTCCTCAAATTCCACACCTCTTTTCCCAGAACACTGATTAACACCTCAAAAGACACCCATAGTTTGGTGCCATTGGGTTTTGGAATAGGGAACCATACAAGGGTTTAGAACAATGAGAGGATCAGATTGATGAGTTATAAAGATCATGCTCACTTAGTGAGGAGGATGGGTTGGAAGGGATAAAGTCTAAATGCTTGATGACCTTAAGAAGTTAAATAGAGAATAAGATCACACATTCAATAGGAGGCAGCGTGGAAGGGACACACATGTGCTTGCACACACACGTGTGTGTGTGTTCACTTACAGCAAGCACGACTTCTTGTTTGTACAAGCTAAATTAGACTTGATCAAAAAAGTTATGAAGCTCTTGATAAACATGAGAAATTCTTATTCCAAAAATCTTCTGTATTGGTGATGTCTTTTGATCCTCCCATCATCCTGTGAGAGAATTTTAAAATCAGTTTCCCCAGGCAAGTATCAGAGGAGAGGCTTTGCCACAGTTCCAGAGCTGGTGAAAGGCAGACATGGCCTCAGCTCTTCTCACTGCAACCCCAGGGCTCTGCATTCTATCATGTCCCCTCTAAGCTAAGACTTGAGAGCTACGGTTTGAAGGATATGTAGGGTTTGCGTAGGTTGAAAAATAAGCAAATCTTTTTAGTTAAGAGGAGGAATATAAGAAAAAACACAGAGGCAGAAATGCACATGACGTATAGGAAGTGCCAATTTGCTACAGGCTGGAATCTCTCTGTGAGTCCCCCCCCCCCGCCCCGCCCCATCTTTCAGGGCAGGGCCAGCTCCAAGGCCATGTGACAGGCACAGGTGCACAGAGCCCCACGCTTGGATTAGTGCTCTGCTGTCAGTCTTGAAACCCCTAATACTTTTTCAGCAAAGTACTCCATGTTTTTATTTTGGATTGGGCCCCACAAATTATGTAGCTAGTCCTCCTTTAGACCTCAGCACAGGTGTTTTAATTGTCCATTTTACATTTGGGGGCAGTTCTCACTCAGCTGGGTGTCTCTAAATTCTTACATTGTTGTTAGCCAACACTTGATGAGTCTCTTACTTGCCCATGAGTTTCAACATTTATCTCTACAATCAAGTTGTGAGTTCCTTCCCAACACCTAAGAAGGCCGGTGCTAAGCACATAGTAGGCAGGTAGAAAATGTTTGCTGTTGAATGAACATATACTTCCATGATGAGCCACTGACATAAATGGTTTGATACTCCCTTGTAATGAAACCTTGGCTTTGAGTTCGCCTAAGAAAGGCGTGGGGCTGGAGGAGAAGAAGCAGAGCTGCCAGAACAGTTCAAGAACGAGAACTGGAAAAGTGAATAAACCTGGCATCCATGTGGACAGCAACGGAGCATATAATCATGACAGTATGCGGTGCCTCATACCAAGTTACACTGATTGGGTGTGTGTGATGGGCTGTGGATTGTTTTAAATGTTTTCTATATATTAACCCATTTAACATTTATAACAACCTTATGAAGTAGATACTATTATGATTACTATTTTGCAAATGAAATTTGAAGGACAGAGTGATTAAGTAAGTTGCCCAAGATTATACTACTAGGAAATATCAGAGCCAGGATTTGAATTTAAGCAGCCTGTTTTCAAAAGTCGTGCATTTGACCATTTGACCACTTTGCTGACCCATCTTAGAAAGGAGTCTCGCATCTGGCCTTACAGCATTACTATTAAGTGCTATATATGTGAGAGCTATTATTATTCTCCATATAAAAATATGCATGGGAGGTGATGGTACTGTAATCCTAAACTTGTATTTAATTTTGGACCTTTCTTTGGTCCCAGGTTTTTTTCCCCCTTCCTTTTCCTGTGCATGAAATAGACACAGTGAGTCAGCATTTGGAAGCAGAAAGTGCTCTAAACTATGCTTTTTTTCTGGGGAAAGAGTCCAAACCTTCATCAAATTCTCAAAAGGATTTGTGACCCTAAAATGTTAAAGTCACTGCTCAGGGCCTATGGCTCCTTTTCAGATGTAAATTCGTAAACTTTTTTTATCATACTTTGTTCACCCTTTATAGCCCTGTCAGATGCCAAATGGAAATTACAGAGGTCTCTATTTGAGACATGTTTAATATAATTATTTTCACTCTGTATTTATTCCATAAATATTTATTGAGCTTTAAAATATATACAGATTGGTTTATAAGTTCAAGGTCCATCTGTCTTTGAAATTCAGCTTCTTTGTCTTATCTTACTAGTATAGTAATGACTCGGGTATTAACCTCATCTGCATAACACTTTGAACTTATCAGAATGTTTTCCCACATGATGAGCTAAGTTTATCATGTGATATGTCCTGTAGCTTCCCCAAATGCCTATACTTAGAAGTTTTCTTCGAAAGAAGGGGAAAATGGCAGAATGTGGTAGTGTAGACGAGGGTAATTTGTGCTGATTCTACTGAGCATAAAGGCTTCCTTCCCAGACTTGGGCAGCTGAGGATCAGGAGGATTGATGCAGCCCCTCCGGCAGCTCCACCTGGCTCATCTCAGGGCAGAAAAAGGGAGATGATGAGGATGAAGAAGAGCGTGGAGCTCAGTTACTTCAGTTTTTTGTTTGTTTTAAGATTTTATTTGACAGAGAGAACACAAGTGGGGGAGGGGTGGCAGGCAGAGGGAGAGGGAAAAGCAGACTCCCCGCTGAGCAGGGAGCCCGATGCGGGGCTCCATCCCAGGCCCCTGGGATCTTGACCTGAGCCGAAGGCAGACACTTAACTGACTGAGGCACCCAGGTGCCCTCTGTTAACTTCAGTTTTGTTCAGGGCTGGCCCCATGACTTTTGAAAGACAGTCCATGCTCGCGGTCTGTTGCTGGGGGATCTGGGCAAGTCAGTTCTTTGCACTAGGATCCAGTTTTCTCTTCAGCAAAATGGTAGGCTAGACCTAATGATCTGGAAGCAGTCTTTAGTAAGAGACTTGTTTGGTATGTACTTAGACTTACCTGGAGTTAGCCAAACTAAAAAGTTTAAGAGCAGAGTTCCCAAGACTGTCCTCACTTCTGACATCAGCTGCAAATTTGGGGGGTTTCCAAAACTACCCTCCATTTCAATAATTTGCTAGGATTCACAGAATCACAGAAAGCTATTATATTTTGGTTGCAGTTTATTACAGGGAAAGGATACAGGTTAAAAGTAGCCAAAGGAGGGGCAACTGGGTAGTTTAGTCAGTTAAGTGTCTGCCTCTTGATTTTGGCTCAGATCATAATCTCAGGGTCGTGAGATTGAGCCCTGGCATCAGGGAGGGGGGCGGGGGGAGTGTGCTTGAGATTCTCTCTCCCTTCGCCCCTCCCTACCCCTGCTCTCTCTCTCTCTCATATAAATAAATAAATCTTTAAAAAAAAAAAAAAAAAGCAGCCAAAGGAAGAGACACAGGGCAGAGTCAGGTAGGGTTCCAAACTCAGAATTTGTCTTCAAGACACATTAACCTCCCTCCACTGATGTATGATAACACGTATAGAGTACTGCTAATCAGGGAAGCTTAACTAAGCCTAGTGTTCAGAGTTTTTATTGGAGTTCAATTACATAAGCATGCTTGGTTGATTAATTACTTGCCCATACGGTTGAACTCCATCACCAGGTCAACCGATAGCTCATGACCCAAATCTTCCACCCTAAATCCCATGGTCTTTCTGGTGTGGCCAGTCCCCGCAGTTAAACTGTTGAATGTGGCCACCCCCACCTAAACAAAGACGTTGCTATCAGGTCTGACACATGTTACTTCCCGGAAGCCTAGGGCAAAAGCCAGGCCTCTCTTTGGGCAAGGCCAAATTTTTTACCGTATAAGCATCCTAGATTTAGTGTTCCTTAAGATTCCCTCCTGATAGATCTTCATTATTAAGTGAACACACATTGACTCTTTCATTCTTTCAAAAAGTCTTTAGAGTAACCAATCTGTGCCAGGCACTGTGATAGGTGCCAGATAGAGAGCAAGGGACAAAAACATTCCTGTCTCCCTGGAAATTAGGTTCTACTGACATAAGAACCAAAGCCAAATAAATAGGTACTGTCAGGCAACAGTGCAGGGAGAGAGAGTGCTGGGAGGGAGGTGCTGTTTTATTTTCTATGGTGAGAGAAGGTATCTCACAAAAATGGTCCTGCAGTTGACACTAGAATGAAGTCAAGCACGGAGCTCTGCTGTTGTCTGAGGGAAGGCACTCAGGATGGAGGGAACAGCAAACGCGGAGGTCCTGGGATGGGAGTGCTCTTCCTGGTGTGTTTGGCAAACAGCAAGGACGCCACTGTGTCTACGTGGGAGACGTAGGGAAGGCAGTTGAAACAAGAGTTGTTGGTGCTTCAGGTAAGGAGCAGGAAAAAAAAGAAAAAAGGATAGGTCTATAGCTGGAGCCAAATCTTCCCGGCATTTTAAGAGTTTTACTCTGAATGTGTAGGAAGCCAATAAAGGGCTTTGAGCTGAAAAGTGACATGAAGTGATTTGCATTTAAAAGGACCATTCTGCCTGCTGCATAGAAACCATTCTGTAGGGGGCGAAGGAGGGATCACAGGCTGCTTAGAGTCTCGAAACAGCCATGGTGATGGGAGATGGTAGTTGGCACTTGGCAGCAGCCGCGGAGGTGGTGATAAGTGGTGGGCTCTGGATGTATTTTGAGATTAGAGCTGGCAAGCGTCGCTGATGGACTGGAAGGATGTGGGAAATGAGAGAACCAAGCAACAGGAAGGGGGAGCAGGTACGGGGGGGCACTAGGGATTGAGGTTCCTTGTAGATACCTGGTGTAATGCCACGTCTGCTGTGAGTGATACCAGTGTGGAGGTCAGAGGAGAGATTGGCACTCAAAATCCAAGTGTGGGGCTTAGTCATCGCGTGAGAGGCAAGCCGTGAGACCGGGTGAGGTCGCCCTGGGATGGGACTGTGGAGAGAGAAATTCAAGACCTTAGACCTCTGGGGTGTGTGTACATTTAGACATCAAGCAGCGAGGAGGAGCCAGCACATGCCCCGGAGAAGGATAGGGAGAGAGGGGTGCCCGGGGATTCAGTGAGGACCGTGCGTTAGGAAGGAGGAAGTGCTAGGCTGCACACGCAAAACTGTGCACACGTGTGTGCGAGGAGCAATGGTATATCTAATTTAGCAATTTTCAGAAATTAATCTGTTGACCATGTGGCCACAAAATTCTAGTCTCTAATTCAGTCTAAAAGACCGAATCATTCTCAGCCAGATTCCTACCACTGTATCTTTAAATTCCTCCACCTTTAGTGGCCTGAGGAGAGTGCAGATACCCAGCTGTGGAAATCCTTTTTTTGGCAGTGACATCTGGCAGTGTGGCTTCTTCTCCTAGCTGGAACTGAAGCCATTGAAGCCATAGGCTTGAACTAAACAGTTGGCCTATAAGAGTGATGACTGTACTGAATTACACCTTTCTTGCTATTATACATTGTTATGTGGTGTCATTTTAGCACTTTCAGAATCAGGTTCTTTTTTTCCTCTATTAATCCAGCTTACTGGTTTTAGGGGGAAAATGCAGATTGAGTTCAATTGTACTATTACATTTAATATATATGTATATATATGTGCATGTGTCTATATTTTTTCCATATTCAGTTCGTATTACTTTACCATAGTTGTGAGGTCTGCTGTATTAATGTTGCTTAGTTTGGTTTTAGCATGACAATCTTGTTCAAGTCCTTAGTAGATAAAAATTTCTCTTTGAAAAAATATAATAAAACCCATTTTGTGAATGGAATAAGGTTTTTTTAAAAGATTTTCTTTATTTATTTGAGAGAGAGAGTGAGCGAGCCTGAGCCAGGGAGGGGTAGAGGGAGAGGGTGAAGTAGGTTCCCCGTTGAGCAGAGAGCCCAATGTGGGGCCAGATCACAGGACCCTGGGACCATGGCCTGAGCTGAAGGCAGATGCTTAACTGACTGAGCCACCCAGGCGCCCCAAATGGAATAAACTTTTTGGGAAAATTCCTCTATACCTGTGCTGCAGACACTAGACACATGGGGTTATTGAGCCCTAGAAATGTGGCTAGTTTGGAGAGGTACCGTACGTGTAAAATACGCAGCAGATTCCAGAGACGGGGGATAAAAAAAAAAAAAAGAGTATAAATAGACCAGTAATAATTTTATATTGATTATATGTTGAAATCATAATACTTTTGATAGATTAAAGAAAATATTTTCTTTTTCCCAAAACTTTCTAAAACATTTTAAAAATGTTATTAAAATTATTTCATCTGCTTCTTTTCACTTGCTAAAATAGCAGCTTAAAGATTTTACAAATGTGGCCTGCATTACGTTTCTATTCGACAGAGTTGTTCTGTGCCTTTGGTAGCATGTACATTTATATCGTGACCCACTTTCTTCATGTGCAGAAAATGACTTTTAACCTTTCCAATACAAGGTTTCATCCAAAAAAGTGTTTCATAACATTAAAAAAAAAAACAAAAACTTTAGGGGCACCTGGATGACTCAGTCGGTGAAGCGTCCAACTCTTGATTTCAACTCAGGTCATGATCTTGGGGTTGTGAGGTCGAGCCCCGCATCAGGCTCTGCACTGGGCATGGAGCCTGCTGGAGATTCTCTCTCTCTCCCTCTCCCTCTGCCCCTCCCCCCCTTTAAAAATACTTTAAAAATATTCTTACTACAAAAATAATACATGTTCTAAATTTTCTTTGACAAAAATATGAACAACAATAACCACATATAACCACTGCACAGTATTTTTATATACTGATTTGACACACACACTTTTTTTTAACCGAGAAAGGGGAAACCAGTCTATATTGTTTTTTGACTTTTTTAAATAATATAAATATCTATCCTTGTCATTACACACCCTTACATTTTTTCTGTACTCATATTAGCCTGAAGGACATGTCCTACTCCAAGAAGTAAGAAATGGCTTTTGATAGTAGAGATTTTTTAATCCTTAATAACAGCTTTATTGAGATCCTATACCATAAACAATCACTTTTTAAAAGTATACAGTTCAGTGATGTTAGTATATTCAGAGTTGTGGAACTGTTACCCTTACCTAATTTAGAACTTTTTCGTCACCCTAGAAAGAAACCCTCAAATCCATAAGCATTCACTCCCATTCCCCCACCCAGCCCCTGGCAAACTAATCTACTTTCTGTCTCTATGGATTTGCCCATTCTGAACATTTTACACGAATGGAATCACATTAATATGTAGTGATACAATATGTGGTCTTTTGTGACTGGCTTCTTTCACTTAGCATGTGTTCAAGGTTGATTCATGTTGTAGCATGTATCAGTATGTCTTTCCTTTTTATAGCTGAATGATAATCCATTGTATGGCTATATCACATTTTATCCATTTATTACCTGATGAACATTTGGGTTGCTTCCACTTTGGGGCTATTCTGAATAATGCCACCCTCATGAATATTCATGTACAGGTCTTGGCGTGAAGATGGGTTTTCAATTCTATTGGGTGTATACCTAGAAGGGAAACTGCTGGGTCATATGCGCTGTTTAACATTTTGAGGAACTGTCAAACTATTTGTGGCTGCACCATTATACAAGCCCACAAGCACAGTGTGTGAAGTTTCCAATTTTGCCACAATCTCACCAACACAGTGGTAAGTGGTTTTCCACTGAGAGGCTATTATTCATTTCTAAGAGAGGCAAATCAGAATCTAGTAGTGCATGCTTAACCCACCCCAACATGCGCGCATGCGCGCGCACACACACACACGTGGGTACGCAGTGCCGGGCTCCTTTTTGTTTGACCTTGGGTATATTATTTACCTCTATTACCCTCGGTAAAATGGAGATAATAATAGCACTTTCCTTTTAGGGGCTGCTGTTAGAATTAAATGAGATAATGCTCGCAAAACCCTTTGCACAGAACCTGGTACATAATATATGCTCAACAAGTGTTGGCTGCTAATATTTTATCAATGGCTCAATACTTTCCCATTGTTTGTATTTACCATAATTTACCTAGCCAATTCTGTTGGACATTTGGGTTGTTTCCAGTTTTTCATGATTCTAAACAATGCTCTGAGAAATAACCTTAAGGCTAAATTTTTGCCCACATCTATGATGATTTTCTTAGGATATATTCTGTAAAGTGTTATTGCTTGGTGCCTCTTAAAGAAATTTGAAAGATATTTCCCAATATATATTCTCGTTTAAATTATATGAAATTTTATTTTGAGAAATGTCATCAGGAACTGGATAGTACCCCTTGAGTATTGTGGAAGGGATTTTGTAAACCCTCACCTTATACCAAATAAATATACTGCAAATTAAAAATATCTTGAATAAGACAGCCTAAATTTAACTCGTTTAAAACCACTGAATGAGAAAAGGTACAAGAGGATATTTTCTCTTAGGCTCTCAGATCTGGACTCTTGGATTTTTGTTCCTCTTCCCCCATTGTATCAATATCCTAACAAGACATGTTGAAGAGCTATCAATGAAATCAGGCAGAGTGGATGTCTTCGTTTTGCATTTAGGCAAATCCAGAGCAAAAGTAAGGAGACAGTGGAGCTTGAACAGTAGAAAGGGATGATTCATGGAGAATGGGCATGCACCTGACATTCCTTATGTTGTCAGGTCCCTTATGGGGCAAGTCTCTTCCAGGTCTACCATGGCAATAGCATATCCAGCCTGGAAGGGATCAAACAAAGGCATAGAGTTTCCTCTGACGGATATGGGAAAGCTTTATGGTAAAGGTAGGATTTTAAGAGTCATTTAGCATTATGGCTCAAGTTTGGTCGGATAGTGGGATGCTCTGGAATTTGACACAGTTTGGGAGATTTAGCGTTGAGAATTGGAAGGAACTTTGCGTAGATTACAGGGATGAGCAGGAAGATACAGCGGAAAGTATTGCATTTCTACTGGTGTGCTGCTAAATGTTTAACAATCGGCTCTCAAAGCAAACAGAAATCCCAAAAGCCCTGATTTATGTAGGGTTTTTAAAAAATTTCCATGGTATAAATAACCCACCATAGCAGATTTCAGATTTTAAGCTACCAACATGATGTCCCTCACAGCAGAGCTGGAAATAGATGTGTATAATCCGCACATTCGGCTCTCCAATAAGTAGCAGCCCCAGCGTGCCACTGTTTCTTTGCATAAATTACTGTACTTGGATAACTGAAGGAAAATTTTACTCTGTGAAATCCATTAAGAATGCAGAATCTGGATTTAATACAACATTTTAAGAGCAGGATGTTTTGTTTTCTTTTCCCAGGTTAAATTCCATTTTAAAAGTTCACTCGTGTCGTGTATTACATGTTCTAGGAGCATGCACAAAAAGGAATGGCGAACCTTGCTGGAAACTCAAGAGCTTACCCACTGAGCAGTCAACACATAAACCACCTCAGAGAGACAGTTGTGCCTTCAGTGCTTAGTGATCCTAGAGAGGGATTTCAGAGGATTCCACAATAGAGAAACGTGATCAGGTCTGCGCGTAGAGAGGGTCATCATAATTCCACGGGACTTGATGGCTTCTAAAGGGCTTTGTGCAGGATGGTAAAATTTCATGTATCCAGTTTCTAGTTTGCCATTAGGACAGATCAATAGGTAGTAAAACTCCGGTTTCTAAGTCACTTTGTTCACATAAATGATCCACTTTGTAGTGCATCTCTCCCTTTCTCTACTGGTGGAGATGTACATGAGTCACGGGTAGGAGGGAGAACTGACATTTTAGCGCAAAACAGGCTGCTCTGAAGCCACTCAGCAACACTCTCAAGTAGTTTCTATTATTTTCTTCTATTTTGCAAATACAGAGGCCCAGAGATGTTAAATTGCTTGCCAAAGGTCATGAAATTCGTAAGTGCCTGAGCTGGGACAAACCAGGACCGTCTGACACCTAAGCCTATATTAAGAATCTCCAGCCTGGCTTAGGTCAAAGGTTTTAATAAAATTGTAGGTATTTAATGTGTTAATTGGAAGGATGACCTGAAAGGTTCCAGTGTAAGCAGCACTAACCTAACTGGGGTGAGGGGGCCATGACAAGGGTGATAAAAAAAGAATGTGTCTATGTGCCATCATTCTGAATTGTGTAACTTAAGAAGCCCGTGTATTTGTAATTGGCCTTTTTTGTGTAAAGTACAAGCCTGGATTTGGTCAGCCTTTCAAAGTGTCTTCTGCTGCCCCTTTTATAGCTTATGACTCCTTTTACGGTAAATTAGACACTAAGTCCCATGACAGCGGAAACTATGCTTTTTATGCACAGATGTTGCTGAATCTCCAGTCCTGTCCCAGGGGCTGACTTAGTAGGTGCTTTAATATTTGTTCATTATTGAGAGTGGAGATGATAATAAATATTCAACAAGTAATAGCAGTATCTTCTCTCTGGGATTATTCCATACATTATCTCATTAAATCCACACAATAACTCCATGAAGTAGATAGTATTCTTCCCCCTAATTTAGAGGTTTAAAAAATGTCTTAGGGGAACCTTGTAACTTACTCAAGGACACAGTAATTAGTGTCAGAAAATCAGCTGTGCTTGATATTAGAACCTTAGCATTTAGCATTACGCTATAGTCTGTTGATTTATAATGCCTTTGTTGTATTTCTAAGAAAGCTCATTTTATCAAAATCAGGTGATAGAATTTCAGTTCTGCGACTAAAGGGACTCTGTTTTAACTGTATCCCCAGCACCCAGAACAATTCTTGGCACATCTTAAGCGCTCAGTAAATATTCTTGGTACATATGCATACAGGAATGGGTAGCACAATTATTTCAATTGCAATAAAGCTTAGGAACTAGAAAATTACTGGCTCACAACAGTTTTTATTGTTGGGTGTGGTTTATGGGTTTTTTTGCAAGAATTTTAATAAGGATTGAGGTACTAAACCTAAATATTACAAATATTTGTTGTACTGAAGAAATTCAGTAATTTATTCATTCATTGAAGAAATATTTACCTCTATCCAGCAAAGATAATTGAGCACCCACTAAGTGCCAGACATTTAATATCAGAGATAGAGTAGGGATGGTTGATAATGATATGGAAACAACTATTACAAAATGCAGTGAGCCATGAGGAAGACCAAAAAAAAAAAAAAAAAAAAAAAGATGTAGACGCAGAAAATTCTAGAGGAAGAGACTATGGTATGGTCAGGTAATGACTCAGGGAAGTAGGGACAGTTGAGCTGAGATGCTGAAGAATGCCAAGAACATGAGGAAAGAGCATAGGTTGACATGTATACATTTCAAATGCTTTTGGAAAGAACTTGACGTGTTGAGGCATAGAAAGAAGGTCGGCAGGTCTTCTGAGAAATGGTCTATATGGTCCTCTTACCACTACAGAATTGCACAGGGTTCTTTCAACCCTTGACCTCCTTTCCTACACGTCATTGTGTTCAAGCACAAAGCCAACAGCCTTATTTTCCTTGGTTTGGGTGCAGGGCCTAGTTCCCCATTGCTCACAGTAGAAAAGAGTGGTCCACAAAGTTGAAACTTTGCAATCTCCTTACCCATGATGTATCTGTGTTGCCTGTACCACTGAATAAATGCAGGGGGGATGCTGCAGGAAACGTGAAAGGGAAAATTCAGTAAATCCCAGAAACTTAATCTATGGAGGGGACCTTTCTCCTATTGGTTACGGTGGAAAATTCCTCAAGCACAGCCTGGCCCATGAGCCTGGGCCTACCCACTTCATCATACAGCTCTGTGCCAAGCTAGCCCACATTCCAGGAAGATAAAGGGAGGATTTCCAAATACTATCCCAAGGTCTCCTGTCACAAGTTAAGGTCATTTCAACGGAAAGCAAAATGTCTTCTTACCACTTGGAGAGGAACTTAGCTTTTTTCCCCTCTGCCCGCCCCTTCCCCATTATGCTTAACAGCAAGGGAAGCTGAACTGTGTAACTACAGATGAGCTGACCACTGGAGACTTGGTGATGGATACAGCTCATCATGTGGAAGAACCAGCTGTGAACTGATGCCGAGTGGATTACATTTGTCACTGGAATTCCATTGGTGAAATTTGAACAAATAGTCAAACAAGTTATGTTAAGACTTAACCACCAAATGACAATCAAATGGAATCTGTTGTAAGCTGAACTTCCCTTAAAAATTATATCGAAGACTATTTCTACTCTCTTCTCCCTCTCGCTTTTTGGAGATGGGGGATAATTCCATTTTCCATCTGCCGGAAGCATCCACTCTTTGTGGAAATCTGATTGCAATTCCCAACCTGCTAAAAACTTGTTTTCCCATTTTTTTTTGAACTTCAAATACTTTCTAAATCATGTTAGCCGAAGCATTATATGTATATAATTAACTCCCAGGTCCCTCTGGGCTCATCTAGCTCAACTTGTGGAGCTTAACTGAGCAAGACGTCCGCTGATGTCTCTCCCTGCAGTGACACCCACTGAAATGAATACCTTCTACAAGAGGAAAATGGGGAAATGTCTTTTCCAATTTGGCTTTTTAGGGAGTTGGGTAGCTTCATAAATGGTTTTATTGGTTTCGTAACAGTAGCGATCAAGTTTTCTTTCAAATACCGAATTTGCAATATGGGGAAGCATGGTTGGGGGGTGGGGAATTCTGCATTTTCCTCCTACGTGAAGTAGGGAGGCAGGTCTCTTTTTTTTTTTTGTACTAATTGGATCTTTGAAATCTCCTCAGGGTAGCAGAGACTCCCATGTCCCTTCCATGCTGGGAGCAAACGTAAGCGGTTCCTGCGGTGTTGTCTTCACAAGCAAGACCTACAGGAGGGCCTGCAGCACTTGGTCCAAAACAAAGTGCACAGGGCTAGGGAAGGTGGACTTTCTCAGATTGACTATGCGGACTGGCTTCATAACTCAGCCCTTTTGCATCCCTCTGCCTGCGTAGACATAGACGCCTACAGTAGGAAGGGGATGTTGACTGCGTCTGGAATGGAGAAGTCGTAGGTGGTCACAGAAAAGTTCTGGCCCCTGCTCCCCGTTCTAGTCCTAGCACAGGAGGCTTCAGTTAAGCTACGGCAGCCCTTCTTCCCATTCTCTCCTCTCTGAGGCTTCGAACCCCAGGCCTCGCCGTTGAACTTATCAAGGGACCGCATACCTCACACAAGGGTGAGCGAAAGGGACCTGACTGTCGTCTCCCTGCCTCCCCCAGGGGACCTACTTCTCTTTGCGGTCCTGAAGCGCAGGTGTCCGGAGCAAGGCAGCGAGCTAGGGACTCTGGGGGCTCGAGTAAACGCCGCCCTTCGCCGCGTGGCACGGTTGGAGGGCGGCTGCCAGAGCGCGTCTCTGGTTTTCGCGTGAACCTGCCGGCTCGCTGCTTGCTGCCCCGGAGCCGGTTCGCGGCTGCGTGCGCCCCACTGCAGCAGAGAGCAGCCGCAGCCTCTGCCTCGGCCACCGGCGCTGCTGGGGACGAGTCCTGGGGCTGCTGACGCGGCTGGGAGGAGCCTCGCCTTTAATGCGCCAGCCGCCTCCAGCCTCCTCCTGCAGCAGCGCAGCTGCGAGTGCGCGCGTGTGGGTGTGAGGGTGAGTGCGCTGGCGCCGGCCGCAGCGCCCTGCCCAGCTCCCCGCCGCCTTCCTCGCCCCCGCCAGCCGGAGCCGCCCTCCCGTGGGACCAGCACCCTGCTCCGGGCCGGCGCAGCCCGAATCCGGCCCCTGCCGTCTCGCCACTGCAGCCCGGGTCCAGAAAGGCACCATTTTGTCGCGGCCGCCCGCTCTCCCAGGGGGAGGAGGGAGCTTTTTTGCATTTTGGAGCGGCGGCCAACGTGGGGAACCTGTTGGGCATCTCCCCAGCCCCGCTTGTGAGCGCCTCCCGGGCGGCGGGCGGGCCCGGACCCCTCGGGGCACGGCGCATCTTGGCACCCGGCGGCCGCGGAGCCGGGCGCAGCATCCTCGCTGGGAATTGGAGCTGGAGTGAGCGCACCGCGGGAGGAGCCGCCGCAGCCTCGGAGATCCCGAGTGGAGGAGGTGACAGCTCCATTGCCGGGTTTTTATTTTTTTTTCTCTCCGCCTCCCCGTCTCCTCCTCAGGCTCGGACCATGGTGCAGTCCCACCGGCTCCCCTGCCCCCCTCTCCTGTGAGACTGGCTGCGGGGAGGGATCATGGATACTTGTCTGCCGGCTTCTGGTTCCCACGCAAGTAAGCCTGCTGTCAATGGAGGAGGACATTGATACCCGCAAAATCAACAACAGTTTCCTGCGCGACCACAGCTATGCGACCGAAGGTAACGCCAGCCCCGCCGCATTCCGCCGCTGGGGCCGGGCGCAAGTTGCGGATCGCTGGGCTCGGCGGGCCGCCGGGCGCCGAGTGGCGGAGACTCCTCTCGGCCCGGGGCTGGGGCGGGGGCTCGGCCCGCGGGGGCAGCGGCCGGTGCGCCCCACATCCATCCGGGCTCCGCGAGGCGAGCCCGGCGTTCAGCAGCAGGTGGACCCGGCGCCCACGGGAGTTAAAATGGCCCTGGGGGATCAGGCTTTGCAGGGTGGGGCTCCCGACTGGAAAAATGACCCCGTGAAGGCAGATGACCCATCCCCCAAGATGTTTGCCGGGGTCTTGGAGGGGGAGATAAGAAAGGGGCCCAGTCGGATCGGAGGTCCTTCCCCCCTCTGCCCACCGCCCCCGCCCCCCCCCCCCCCCAGCGGAATGATGTTGTGTCTCTCAGTGGCTGCAGGGAGGACATGGTTTCATTTCCTGCCCGAGTATCTCTCCGGCCAGGTTACCTGCTCAGACAATCAGAACCCCAAAAGGCCCTTTGCAAAAGGGCGAGCCCCTCTCCCCTTGGAAGTGCATTAGCAAGAAATAAAAAGGTAGCTGGGGAGACGGCGTTCCAGCAGCGAGCGAACGAGTCTGACACGTGGGGCGAGCAATGCGATCAGTGGGGCCTTTAAAATCACCATTATGAATTCTGCAGCAGTAGTTTCTGCTGAATCAACAGCCAGCAGAAAGCAAGAGGGTTCAGTAAGCTGAGCTTTGCCAAGAGGTGAAATTGTCGTGGCGCTCTCTCTCTCTCAGCTTGTTCTGACGTTCGCAGGCAGGCAGGGAAAGTCAGCAGGTGGAATCTCATTCTGCCTTTTGTGTGTGAATAGAGAGTAAAGGCATTTTTTTTTTCAAATGCCAAAACTTTTGCATTTTTGCTTTTATTTTCTACCTGTAGGCCCTTATCCTTAACCACTCATATAAAGTGTTGCATTATCACGTTGTAATATCCACGTGAGAAAATGTGTGTGAAAGTGCTTTAGGAAAACATTGCACCTTATGTTAATTTAAGACAATTCTTGTTATTCTTGGATACTAAAATTTCTATAATATTTAATCAAATCAAGAATCATAGAAAAATGTGATGGGGTTGGGGTAGTAAAAGAGTTCAAACTCTGGAAGAAATAAAAAGATACAGTTTGGGGGCAAAGGTGGCATCTTCTATAAACATCCCAGTAAGTTTTAGGTAATAAAGAATGTCCAGTGCTATTGAAAATATATTCTTCATTCATCATCATTACTGGAGAGCATCCAGCCTAATATGTGGGTGCTAGACAGATGAAGCAGACTTGTGTGAGCTCTGGCATTCAGGAGCTTAGAGATGGCTTTTAAGAGATGTTCAGCCTATCCCTCCCCCATACAGGCACCATACTTGCCGAGTCTTTTCATTTGCAGGATGACAGGGTGGTTATAAGATGTTCTTTCTCAGTCTCAAGTGCTTTGTCACTGAATCAGTTACCAGGTAGATTATGACTAGCCCTGTGTCTGAGCATGTTATCCAAGAGAGAAGTTGGCCTTGGGTCTATTGGTCTTTCTGGGTGACACTTCTTTCTGTTTGTGACAACAAAGAGGGCTGCCTTCATGTTTTCTTCTAGATTGCATTATGCCTCCAAGCACAGGCACAGGAAACCTACTGAGCTGGGAAGATGGGCAGATTGGGGCCTTGTGTATGGGAGTATCACCTCTAGAATGAAGAAATGAGTTAAAAATGGAATTCCTTAGTGCTTTCCAGGCCCCAGGTACTACCCTGATCTTTGGTCCTATTTTATGGCATTTTTGTAAGCTCTGATTCTGATTAAAATAACTGCGTTCGTGTAGTCAAAACTGAGGCATGAGTTTATAGCAGGCAGCTCTCTCAAATCTTTCTAAGTCAACCTCTCAGAACGTTCTGTCTCTCTCACATACACACACCACGCTGAAAACTAAACAAAACCTTTATTGCTCAGTATGCCTTCAGGTTTCTTTACCTGATCTTATTGAAAGTCTGGGAAGAAGGGGGGAAAATGCAACGTGGACAGTGTAAATAGCAGAAGTTGAGTAGAGCAGGAAGTTCTCTATGGTCTTAATCTGTTCATTTTAGGGAACATTCATGCAGTGGTGCTGGCCACAGGGGCAAGAGTCCGTCCTCTCTCTTCTGATGAATACCTTGGAAGTGCCAAGTACATCTTGAAATATCACCAGATCAAAATATTATTTGTTAAAATCCTCTTTGTTGAGGGCTTGCCTCAAAAGTACCCTCCTCCTTTATTAACTTAAATCCACTTTCTCTTAAATCTGACCTTAGTTTCTAGGTCCTTCTACAGACTTTGCTTTGCTTTTTGTCTTCCTTGATATGTCAGCATTCTCCTACCTGGCCAGATATGTCAAGGGTTTGGTTCTTTTTTTTCTCTCCAAAATCTCCTTCACATTTATCTCTGAATTTTTCTTTGCTTTGCTTTGCTCAGATCATTCCACACTGCAGTATTCTATTTAAAGCTGAAAGGTTTTTGCTGTGTAGTTAGTGTGAAGGACTCTAAGCTCAATTTGCATTGTAAGTGGTAGCTGCAGGCAAGTTCAGCCAGCTAAGAGCAATGCAAATGCTAGAGGACACTTTTACCCAAGGTTTCCTCTCTTATTTTTGCTCCCTCTCCCCTCTCTCCCCTCCCTCCCTCTTCCCCCCCTCCCTCCCCTCCTTTCCCTACCCGCCACCCCCCACCACAGGGAAGAAAAAGAATGCATGATGTATATTTATTGAAGACATTTCCTATGACTCTTCTTTTATTCTGAGCATCAAAGTTACCCCCTCCTCGATCTTTATCTTTTTTCCCTTTTTAAAGTTACCATCTTTGAGCATCTTCTGTTTTCCATGTACTTGCTGAGCTTTTTAAATATAGCACTTCAATATCTCCGCGTCCTGCTAAGTGAATGCTATTAACATTTTCAAATAAGGAAACTGGGCAACTGAGGCCCATAGATGTTACTAATTTGTGAGGGTCACACGGATGAGGGAAGAACTTGCCTTCAAACTCAAGACCATTTGAAGCGCGTGCTCTTCCACTAAGAGATTCTGCACTGACTCATTTTCTTTCCTTCAACCATTAGCTCCTGTTAGGAAGAAGACCACTATGGTTTTATCTTCATGTATAAATTGTATTCCTATCTGGGGTCAAATTCTTGGCAGGGATCATTTGAACATGTGTATATGGGATTAAATACGATGAAGAGTGGGGTTGGAATGACTACAGAAATAAAGTCAACACAATGTTTTAACTGGCTTTTTCAGATATGGAACTCTGGGGGTCCTAAACAAGGCTTCATCTCTCAAATCTCTCTGATCTCTATGTGGATTTCTTTATTTTCAGACTTGTTAGAACTGACCAAAACCCTCTCTCCATTAGGGCAGTTTGAGAGTTTTCTACATTGATCTTCCTACACTTCTGTGGCACCACAGACAGAATAAATGTTTTTCCTAGCTGAGTTTACAGGAATGGCAATCTGGTTAGAAGAGGAAGTCAGAGGACATGCTTGAAAATAATTACGCTGTTCTCAGTTTCCTTAGCTGTAAAATGGGAATAACAATAGAACCTGTGCCACAGGGGGAATAAAAATGAATACAGGAAAAGCACTCAAGACAGTGCCTAATACAAAGTCAGACCTCGGTAAATGCCCTCAGTACATTATAGGTACATTTGCATAGCAAGCACGTGTTTTCCTTGGATCCTGTGTTGATTGGGGATGGTCTTGAGGGCAATGGCTAGTGGAGACGGGTGAGAAGTCACTAAAACCTACCGGTCTCTTCTTGGCTGGGATCTTGCCATTTAGTTGTTTGCTTTAGTGTACTTGCTGGTTATATTCTGGCAGTGAGTAAGTTCCATCTTCTTGCAGAGGCCTTTAAAAACCTATCCTGTTTACACATTAAAGGAAGAACAAATTTATTATTCCATGATTTATGATTATATTATTATTATTATATAATTATTGATTCATTCTGCCTTTAATTCCTTCAACAAATATTAGTTGACTTTCTGCAGAGGTGATCCAGCACAGTCCAATACAGACATGGTATCAGGCTGGTGCAGAAGGCAGACATTAAATAATTTTGCAAATAAATATATAATTACCAATTATGATAAGTGACATTCAGGAAAAGCACAATATGCCTCGAGATCATATATAAGGCAGGAAGGTGGATCTAATTTAGTTTGGGGGACCAGAGGCAGCCTCTCAGAGAAAGTTTTAAGTTGAGAACTAAAGGATCAGTCAGGAATTAACAAGAGGTGAAGACATTTCAGGTAGAAGGGACACTAGGTACAAAGCCCAGAGCTTTAAAATAGTTTGATTTGAAGAATAGAAAGCTGCCTGTGGCTGGAATATAGGGAACAAGAGGAAGAGTGATGAAAATTAGACCAGAACCTGCAGTTTACTTTGGAATGCACCAAAACCAGGAAAAATCCATGCTAGAATAGATGGATGGATGAATGGATAGATACACGATAAAGCAAGTATGCAATGTTCATGGTAAAATTGAGGTGATCCATCAATGGATAGACACTGTACATTTTTTTTCAATTTTTCTGTCTGCTTAAAAATTTTCATAATAAAATGTCACGAAAGAGAGAGCAGAGAGGTATTCAGAGACCAGATCATGTTGAGCCTTGACCATAAGGAGTTTGGACTTTATCCAAAGATGGATCAAAAGCCATTAAAGCATTTTGATCGGGGTGGAAATATGATCAGGTTTGTTTTTTCAAAGCTCAGTCTAGCTGCTATGCAGGGTGGGGAGGAGATAAATAGAGCAAAAGGGGGAATAGTTAGGATGCCACAGCTGTACTCTAGGGTGGTGGCAGCAGTAGAGATGAAGAGAAATTAGGTGATTCCGATACATCGTAGAAGAAGAATGGATAAGAAGAATGGATATTGGTGTGATAGATTGGGCAGAAATAGAGAAGTAGATGGAGGTGAGTGTCAAGGATGAATCCCAGGACTTTGCTGTGAGAGTGGATGCATAATAGAACTTCTCACTGACACTGGAAAAAGACTTTGGAAATTGATTAGTCTGAGGGGTGTGTGAGCCATTTAGCCTCACAGCAAGACCCTCAAGCAGTTGGGTCTGAAGCTCAGAAGCAAGATCGGGACTAGGTGTATAATTTGGGATGTCAGCAGCATATTAAAAGTATTTAAAGCCATGTGAATAGATGAGATGCCTAGGAGAAGAGCACTCCAGGGCAGAATTTGAGCCAACAAGAAAACCTACTTTGGCTTGGTATAAAGAAATTGTAACAAAAAGGACCTGACAATGGAATGCCTTAGTTAGGTGTAAACGTAACTAATCACACACTGAAATTATTCAAACAACACTATATGGCCATTTCTCAACAATGTGGTAGAATTAAGAAGAGTCCAGTCTTGGGTGAGTTGAGTGTAGAGGGTCTCCAAACTTGAGTGAGATCTGTGTGATTTCTGAAATGTTTCAGTTTCCTAGGGGCACGGGAATGAAAGTGAGAAAGTAAAAGTCCCTGCTTCCTCTACCCCACCCATTTCACACCTGCTGAAGAGGGAAGCTAAGATGAATAAAACTAGGAAGGTACACGAAAATGGCTTTTGATATGAAGGGGCTGGGAAGGCACTAGAAAAATAAAAGGAGGTGGTGTCATATGATGGAGAGCTGCCTTGTAGTTCCTTAAGTTGCTTTGATATTTGTATGCAAATGCCCGATCAGAATAGTACTTCCGATGCATATGGATGAATGTTTGAGTTCTCTGCCTTTCTCGGGAAAATCTGAAAGGGAAGGTGGAAAGAAGCTGCCTTATACTATTGTAATGACCTTTCTGGGGATAGGAAGTTTGCTGCTCCCAGACATAATAACCAGAGCGCATTGAAAATCACTAGCAAGTATGCATTATTAGCATCCAGGTCCCCAGGGGCAATCTCCAGCCCTTTATGAGGGCGGGTCAGAAACGTGCCAGTGAACCTGGGGTGAATAATATTAGGCCAGTCCTGTCAAAATATTAGTAATGCTCAATGAAAAGAGCACAGCTGTAGACTGACATTCCTAGACTCTGGCATTTGCATTTACGAAGAAACTAAGGGTCCAATTTCAGCACTTAGCTGAGGGAAGGGAACTGAGGTTTCTCATGTACTGTCTATTCCAGGCATTTTCCTAGGTGTTGCGCATATGTTTACTCATTTAATCTCCTTCAACAACCATGAGAGAATGGTTGCATTAGTCTCATTTTTCAGACTAAGAAATTTTGAGCTTTGGAAAAGCAAAGAAACTTATGCAAGGTCACATAGTTGTAAGTGGTCGAACCAGCTTGGAAGCCATGACTGTCCAGACTTGAGGCACGTGCTCTTCGCCCACCCCTGCTGCCTCTGGTCAGGATTTTAGGGGGAAAAAAAATGCAGGTTATGTTCTCTCTTTTGCATATATCCCCATGGTGCACGTTCAGTGCTGCTGGACTGACTTGTTCCATCTTTCTAGAAGGGCAGTGCACGTGTCTGAGCCTTCGTCATTGTCCCACAGGAAGGAAGTTGAACTTCTCCACCCAATGCCAGAGTCCTTAGTTGACCTTCTCCTCTAGATGTATTCTACTCTATAAGGAAAGAAGGAAAATATTTATGGAATTAAGCAAATTGTGAGAATTAGCTGGGTTTTTATACGCTTGTCCCTGTCCCTCACCCTTAGCATAGGATATTAACAGTGCAGTTCCCAGGCTGTGCTGGGAAGGCTCCCTGGACCTTCTGGGCACCCATTCTCCAGAACTGGTAGCAGCTCCTATAGTTGGCTTAGATAAAAAAAAAGGGGGATGGATAGAGGCAATTGTGTGATGGCAATTGTCCTTTGCATATAAATGCGGAGGTGTGTGAGGCCTCCTTTTGGCCGGAGAGGCTCACCCATGCTGTTCGCCTTTTCCCCTTAAGGAGATTGCTTTCACCAAACTTGTCATCTTTACCACCAATTTGCCTTCTTTTGCCTCTCCAACAGAATTCTAGAATCAGGCTGAAAATCAGAACAGACCAGATCTGACATAACTATCTCATTGGAAGCATATTGTTTTTACAAGACTACTAGGAACTTTGTTTTAAACAACCCAGGAACCCTTGAATTCTTAAGCTCCAGCTTCACTGTGGAAAGAGTGGGAAGTGATGATGGTAGGAGCTGCATGTGTGAAATCCACAGAAAACCAATTAGTATTAATTTTGGAGAAGGGGTCATGGTAACGTAAAGTGATAGGTGATAGGTGTGTAGAGGACGTTTGTCAGACTGTCAGTTCTTTGCTTTAGAAGAGACCTGATTGCTTCCAGCAAATGTAGAGAAATGAAGGGGACTCTATGGGTAAGGAGCAAAAAAATGCATGGGACCTCAGGATCTGGAGGGATCCCCGAAGGACAGGATTTTAACCCAAGAAAGGGAAGTTCTGCTAGAAGGAATGTGCCAGAGAGTACCTTACCTGTGCTGAGCTTGATGCTGGGGGACTGGCAGCCTCCTCCTCCAAGTGCATTGCCGACTCCACTTTTGGGAATCCACTAGGTAGTGAACCTGAACTAGTCCCAGAATGGCAGGCAACCTCCTCCACTTGATGTAGGGGGCTCATCTCTGTGACACTCAACAGATACACAAGGGGGCAGAGGGTAAACAAGCTGCAAATGGCTCTCATGGAGGATACGGCAGCAAGGTGCTGAGCATTCCCAGGTGATCTGAAAGATAAAACTTGGATCCTTAAGTACAAAATATCACCAGAAGGTGTTGTACCAAAGAGGAGAGCTATATAAGAAACTTGAGGAAAGTAACATTGCTCATTTAACTTTGCAGAAGTCAAGTTGGGGCCAGGAACACCCAAGTTAGGAGGTCGGTTGGTTCACAGTAGTTGTATTCCTGCCATTGACATTCTCCTCTTAAGCAAATAATACATAAGTGTCTTCTTACTTGAAAGGATTCAAGCATTACAGAAGTCGACAAAGCAGGGGCACCTGGCTGGCTCAGTCAGTAGAGCATTCGACTCTTGATCTCAGGGTTGTCTGAGCCCCAGGTTGGGTGTAGAGATTACTTAAATAAAAAAAAAATTTAAAAAAAAAAAAAAAAAAAGAAGAAGAAGCAGCAGCAGACAAAGCAAAGCATGAATCACCCTCTATCCCCACACCCATCCCACTTCCCTGCCCGGAGTTAGCACTGTCATTAGTCGACTATGCTTCCTCATGGCCACCTTTGGATATATTTTCGTACATTTAAATATACATGTACACATCTATATTGTGGGAGGGATTGTTTGTTTGCATAAGTGAATGTATACTGCTTGTTCTGTTTGCACTTTGTTTTTTCTCCCACTCAGTGATCTGCAAAGATCTTTCCATGTCAGGACGCCTACAGCTGCCTTGTTCTTTGTAATGGCTGCATAGTGCCCTGTGGTATGACTGTATCATGGTTTATTTAGTAGTTCCCTTGTGGAGGGAAGAAAGTTATTTTATATTACATACAATGCTGTGGTGACTATCTGTCATCTCTCATTGTATCTACGTATCTGTCCATCCATCCGTCCATCCATCCATCCATCCATTTGTCGTCTGTGTTCAAAGGTTCTCCTTCCTGATTTTACCATCTTGAAAGCCAAGATACTGGTTCCTGTTTCTCCACAAAGAGGCAAGAAGGACTTTTTGGTTCTTCCTTTCTTCTCTAATAAACCTTGGATAAGTCCTGTAACTGCGTGAACTTGCATTTCCTAGTGTAGAATATGAGAACACCTGGCATATCTACTTCTATGTGCATAGCCCTGTACATTCTATAACCATTTTAGATTTGAGTGTTAATAAAGGATAAGGTTGATTGGTAGTAGTTGTGGAAGGCTTGCTATGTGCCAGGAACAAACTTTGAGTTTTAAAGTATTTTTCTTATTTAGTCCTCGGAACTCCAGAGGTTGATACTGCCCTTACCCCCCTTGAAGTGAAAAGTTGAAGCAGAATGAGATGATGACTTGTCCAAGGTCACCCACTAGGAAGTGGCGGAACAGAAGTGACTGCCAGGTCTGTCAGTGTATATATGAACACACCTGTTTAAAACAGAAGTCATGATGTTGACACGGGGAAAGGGTGATTCATTTTTCTACAGAAATACGATTTCGAACCAATGCCAATACAAAAGGTCCAGTTTTTATCAAGATTTTGAAAATGAGCAGAGGGAACATTAGAAGGGGATGGAGCATTGTGTGCAGTGATGTAGGATGCACATCCAAAGACCTGGGTGTTACTCCCAGTCCCACTATCATAATTAGTTACTTTTACTCTGTGGGCTTCAGTTTCCTAATCTCCTAAAATGAGGCTGAAGACGGGGGAGGGGTGGCCTGCTCTCTCTAGATTTTTCTGGCTCTAGGTTTCTGTGATGCACTATGTCTCTATTTGATGCTCTGTGTCATTTAGACCTCTTTAGTCTGTTGTGGCATTGTGCTCATAGGTGAGCGTGGGGGACACAGGTGTTGGCTTTAAATGGCCCCACAACTCCAGGCTTGGCTGTAAGAGCTGATGGGTCAGATCATCCTTCTGGCGAGAAGTCTCTGGTGCAGCCAAGAGGTGGAGCCAGAAAGGGAAGCATCTCTTTGCCAGAAGCTGCTGCAGATGGAGGAGCCAGTCTGTCTGGGCGGCCCATGACTTTGAGAGGAGCCATTTGGCAAAGTTGTTGGCAGGAGCTGCCTTGCAACATGAATGCTGGAGACTGTCCTGGGCTGGAGTGAATCAGGGATGCAGCAAAGGTGGCTGATGGAACAAATAACCATCTGGTGAGCAGGGTGCTGCTCATCTTGCCGCGCTGACAGCGAAGAGCAAGTGCCAATCGGCAAGGCTGGGCTCTCAGTGACACGATCTGACAGGCACAATAAAATGTCTCCCCTGCTGTTGAACGCTCCTTGGAGGGGCTTATGTATCCCATGTGAACCTGTTCTTTCCGAAATCAGGAAGGCTCCAGTTTCTTGCACTTTTCTAGGAAAGAAGATTCATCACGTCCAACGAAACTTGCTGGATCTGTGGCCAGCCGCTGTGTTGGTTGTGCTGGGGAGTGAGGTGAATGAAGTAACAGTTCCTGTTGGATTTGAGCAGATGACACTCTGTCCTGCTCAAAGTACACTTCACCCTCCTCAAGCCAGGCTTTGAGAGTCCATGCTGCATTTGCCTCTCTGTTACGTCAGGTGGCTGAGGTGGTGGAATCGGACCCCGCATGGCTCTGGAAGCATCTCTGCAGCCTTGGACAGGTCACTCTGTCTCTGATGATTTCTTCTACTTAGAAGATATGGCAGGGCACCATGAAGCACCACGCCCCTGCCAGCATGCTATTATTCACATGTGAGAAATACATTCAAAAGAATGCCTCTCTCACTCCATGCTTTTGGGACCTGTGGTTGATGGTCAACTGGAAAAATTAAGGCGGAAAAAAAAAAAGTTTAAATGCTATTTGAAATAGCATTGCCTAATTTTGATGAAGAGTCTGTTGAGGAATCAAGGCTTCGTCTTTGCATATGAGTCTGCTGACTGGGGCTTATATTTTTCTTGTACAAACCACACTCCAAAACAACAAAAACCATGTCCAAGTTTGGTTTCCTTGAGGTTGAATGACAGTATAAACACGTGAGCAGCAAACTTAGCACCGATCCTTCTAGATTTTTTACGACTGTCCCTGATCTTTTCTCTCTCCCACATTTAATCTGACAACTCTTTGTCATCTTTTGAAAGCATCCGACTTAGTTTTCATCTGAAATAATCCCTTTCTAACTTTCCACACCATTCTTTTCATCACCTTCTGTGACACTTGATTAACAGTATAACTGGCATCAAGAGACAAGGGACAAAACAGAACTGCCTCGTAGTAAACCTGCGTCTCAGCCAGAAGAAGCAGGAGTGTGCCTGTGTCCCATAGATGAGCCTGCTAAATTAGCTATGAGTAGAGATCATGTTGTAGGCCCGTTTTACAGAGGCAACGGAAGGCATTTTTTCATCCAATGAGTCTGCTTCTTAGAAATCTGTTACAAGAGGTTCCATGGAGTCCCTGGGTGGCTCAGTGGGTTGGGCATCCCACTCTGAGGTCATGATCTCAGGGTTGTGAGATCGAGCCCCCACGTCGGGCTCCACACTCAGTGCACAGTCTGCTTAAAATTCCCTCCCTCTGTCCCTTCCCCCACTCGAGCTCTCTCTCTTAAATAAATAAATAAATAAATAAATAAATAAATAAATAAATCTTTAAAAGAAAGAAAAAGAGCTTCCATTTTATCTCTGGTGAGGAGAAAGAGCCACCATGTACTGAGTGCTTGCAGTGTACCAGGAATTGAGTACTGTTCTCTGTACTCTGTGTATTTTATATGATGTACTACATATTATACATGCATGTATATATTGTGCACTATATTGATGTGTATATGATACAGATATGTGCACATGTATGTGTCTGTTTCATTTAATCCTCACAGCAAACCTCGGAAGTATGTACAATTAAAGCTTAATTAGGTGAGACTTTTAGGTCTTATTCACCATTGTCCAATAGCCATGTCCTAGCGCAGTGCCTGGTTTGGGTTTTGTTGTTGTTGTTTTTAACAAAACTCTCAGACATAAGCTTTAGGTTAGAATAACTATCTAATAGGATAATAATTTGGTATCTCCACTTTGAACAAGTATAGATATTCTAGAACAGGAGTTGGTAAACTTGCCTATAAAGAGTCCGGTAGTTAACACTTTAGGTTTTGCTGACCATACAGTCTATGTCCCAGCTACTGAACTCTGCCATTGCTGCATGTGGGCATGGCTGTATTCTTCTAGCGAAACTCTACTTACAAAATCAAGTGCTGGCCCTTGGATGGTAGTTTCCTGACCCTCCCATTCTAAAAAAAAAAATGTTTGGAACCCAACAGAAGTTCAAAAAATGTTGGCCTTCCAAGTGAGTGGTTGCAGTTAAGTGCTAGAGAGAAGCTTTTCCAAACAGGAATGGCTTATGGTCAAAGTTGGGTCTTAGTGGGATTCTGATAGGTGATGAGGACTGGCAAAGGCTGTCTTCATGGAGAGGGGGGTCTTTTGTGACATTAGGAGGCAAAAGTGTGCAAGGAGAATGGCATGCTGTTTGATCAAATGAGCTAGAGACTAGACACATAAAAGGCCATTAGCATCCCTGCACATAAGCACCCCTCCCTTAGTAGTGTCCCCCAAATGTTCACTCCATATACATTTAAAAATATTTATTATATACTAGGCACCATGCTAAAAAAAAAAAACAGGCAAACAATAAAAAATCAAAACAAAGACTCTGGCCTCATAGAACTTGCATTCTATTGGGAAGACATACATGTGCCATGAAATAAACACAAACATAAGAGTGTGGTATAAATCTTAGTAAATAGTATGTAGAAAAAGAAAAGAACCTATGAGTACAAAATATATGTCCACTGCTGAAAACTTGGGACTATAAAGAAAAGCATAAAAAAGAAAATCAAATTTAGCTCTAGCCCCAGACATAATCATTACCAATATTTTCAATGTATTTTCTTCCAGGCTGTGTGTGTGTGTGTGTGTGCATGCACGTGCAGCCCACCACATATGTGTGTATAAGAGAAAAGAGAAAGGGGTGGGTAATACTGGAATTATATGTAAAATGGTATCATATCTGTTATTGTTTTGTTTGTTTGGGTTCTAAATAAAATTGTGACCATTCTTCTGTAACATCTTATAGTTCAACCACAATTTTGCCATTCATCTAATGCTGGAAGTTAAATTATTTCCAATATTTTGCTATAATAACTGTGTGATAAATAATTGCATGACTCTAAATCCTCTCTAGTTATTTTTTTTAGAACCGGTTTCTAAAGTCAAGATTGCTGGGTTAAATGGTATAAATAATTAAGTTTCTAGATACAAATGAGTTTCTAGATAATAATTAATATATTTTCTAGAAAAAGCTGTACCAAGGAAGACCTTTGCAGTTGCTGTGGCCCTTTGCCACCGTTGCCTGGTCTATCTTTTTCCTCTATTTCACATTGTCACAGATTTTTAGAGGGAATTTTTGCAGGTGAAGATGAGAAATAAATTCATCAAGATATAACCACTGAACCTTAATATGCTCCTTTGCCCTTGTCCTTCCCCAAAGCCCACGTACTTCTACCCAGTCTGAAAGGGGAGGCAAGCTCAATTCTCAGCCTCTGCCATTAAATACATGGGTGAGTCGCTCATTCTCTGGGATTTAGTTGCCCACCTATATTAAATAAAATGACTTTCATGGTTCCAGGGCATCAGTTGTAGATAAGTATATGGAACCTGGTGACCCAGAAATGTTAATTTTCCTCAGACTGATAAGTAGGTGACTTCAAATAATGATTGACCCACAACGACAACCAGTATGGTTGTTTAATGAGCTAGCCCTCTCCTGGGGTTCATATTTGACATTTCTGAAAGATGTGTTCCTTTTTTTTCCTGTTAATACTATGTGTGGTTGAATGCAATTTGAACCCAGGTAAATCTGAGGAAACTAAACTTTACCTATCATTGACCTATGGCTTACAGACATCTCTAGTTCTCCTCCAGAAGTTGAGTGCATGATTTGATGGAATTGAAAAGTATAAATCTTATAAACATCCAGTGGGATTGTATTTTTAGTGAGTGATTTTGGTCCCTTTTCAAAATGAATGGGCTGTCTGCATTTCAGCAGTCACTGGGGATTATAGGTAGGAGTTGATTTGAAGTCTCAATCCATTTTGCTTGAGTATTTGGGTCATTTTTCTTCCTGTGAAGTAAGAATACGAAGTTCTTTGAGACATTTTTTTTCATTTAAAATTTTTATGAGGTTTAAAAAAATTGATACATAGGTTGTGACCTAAGAGTTAGGCAGATAAAATGTAAAGGATACCTGGCTGGCTGATGGGCTGGGTGGATGGATGGTCATTTGAATGGATAAAGATTTGTGGTGGTCAGTAGGAAACCAGTTGCTTCCTCAGAGGATTAAAAGTATGAAAGCATCTTCTAGAAACATCAATTTAAATAACAATTTGGGATCGTAATATTAAAATCGACCTCTCATCTCCTTTCTTTTATGTCTGGCAAGCCAGGCCAGGTGCGATGGGGTGAGAGAGTGAGTATTGATTAGGACAGCACAGATCCATGGGAACATGCTTCCAGGAAGTCTTCACTGGTACTAGTTTAAAAAAAGAAATACGACAGAGGGGAGAAGAGCTACTCTGGAACCCTAAGCTAACAGAAAAGACTGGGACAGTTCAGTGCTTCCAACTGACATCTCTTGGAGTGACCAGTACTTAATCCCATCCCAGTTCTGTAGGATTAGCCTGGCTGAAACTAACATTCTATGCTATGAAAGTCAGAGCCCTCTGGTCACTTGATAGGACGTAGGGAGAATGTTTTTCATGCAGTTCCGTTTGTGAATAAGGTGTATTTCCCTGTAGGTTCTCTGACCCCTTACAGGGTCAGAGATCAAAGACTTGCTAAGGTCTCCCTGGGGACCTGAAGAACTCTCTGCACAGTGGTGAAAAAAAAAGCAAAAGTAAAAGCAGTCTGTTTATAATATTGTGCTTCTGTTGCCAACATGCTTACTCAGTCCCTGAGATTCCTCAGCGCAATTTGAGATGGAAATTTTCCGATCAGAATTTTTCCTATAAGTCCCAAAAACTTGGATGTAAGCCTGTTATGTGGGCCAGGTTTTTTCTTTCTTCAGTTACTTGACAAGTAGGTTGCCTTTGAGTCACTCATTTGAATGGCCTTGATCTAGACATTGGCACATGCTGAAAAGGCAAAAAATATTTTCCTATTTGTGTTTGGCCCTTCAAGAAGACTGGGCTGCTGACCATTTTGTCCTGTGCTTGTAAACCTTACGCTTCCTGCCTATCCCCTCATCTCTCTGAGTCTCTCCTAACTGCCGTCTAAATCAACCATGTGGGCTTGCACTGGGTCCTCAGTACTCCATGCCATCCCTGCTTCCTGCTTCTCTACGTACAATTTCCCCTTTCCTGGTATCTACATGTCCTGCCTTGAATCTGCATTTTCCCATGAAATTTTTTCTCAATTCCTCGAGTGTTTTAATCATAACAACAGTGCTATGACATATAGGTATTATCCCCATTTCATGAATGTGGACACCAAAGTCCAAGTTCGGATAGCCTGCCAGAAAGAGGGGGGCCTGAGCATTGTTTCCCCAGCTAGAAAGAAACCCCTGGAAGACAGTCATCACACCTTTACCTCCTTGTTTTATCCTACAGAGGACAGTGTGGTGCTTGGCACATGGGCACTTTGTAAGTGGTTTTGAACTTGATTTGAGTTGGAGAGTAGATTGGTAAAGTCTCTGTAGTTAGGGCAGCAGCCAGGTACGTATTCTTTACTCGGGAGTTTAACTTACAATTCCATCCAAACATGTCCAAGCTAGGTTCTCCTACCCCCACTGGAGTTTAAAGATGTGCTATATGATTTTTGCCATCACTTGGAAATTGTACCAGCTAATTAAGAGCATAGCCTATTATTCTGTCACTCACTTGTTTATTTCTGTGTTTGTTTTTTTATTTTACTCTTTAACCCTTCAGCAAGTATCAGTTGAGCAACTGAAACCTCACTCATGCTATATAAATTGGTATATGATCATACAAGTATGAAAAAATATATAAAAGTTTATTACCATTGGGTATGTGGGGAGGAGAGAAATAAGTATAAAAAAGACTATTAAAAAATTAAAGGTAGCCACATCCATGATAGAAGGAGGGTATATATGATTCCTGTCCTATAAACTTATATGTGCGTCCATAAAGAATTCCAAGGGAAGAATGGCTAGTAGAATATTAATGATGGCTATGTCAGGCTGATGAAATTTTAATTCTTACTATTTTTATTTTCTAATGTCTGACAGTTTCCAATAAGTATAAACATTGTTTATGTAATAGGAACAATAAAGCTGTCATTATGGTGAAAAACAATTCGTGGAATGTCTACTACGTGCAAAGAACAAGTCTGTGGATATCAGCGTAGTAAATATCCACCTGAGTTCTTCCTTTTCCTTTGAAGTCACAGTAATCATTCTTCAGATGAAAATCAGTGAGAACCCTGGAAGAGTAGTGATATGTAAAGACTCTTAACTGTCAAATTCTGTAACAATAATTCCATTCAAGTTCTCTTACCTGTAGGTCTGTGTGAACGGGCTTTGGCAATGAGCTCGGCCCTTAGGTTCAGAGCCACTTTGGTCCTGTGTCTGGGCTGCAACAGTAAAGGTAGGTGGTATCTCTGACCTCAGCCAATCACTTCATAAGGGGGCTAGGAAAGGGTCTGGGTGAGTCAGTGAAAATCCACTGCAATGATGGAAAGCCATCTAAGAAAAAATGTCCTGGAGCCTGAGGGTCAGAGCCAGCCCCTCTGCACACGAAGGATCTCACAGTCTGTGTTTATTGACACAGAAGGTGGTTTTAATTACCCTGAAGGAATTTCTGGCATGTTTTGCCAAAGCCAGTCTTTAAATGTTTAATCAGTGGGTTTCTGACAACCAGACCTACTAGAGAGGTCTGCATATGGGGGCAGTTGGTCAAGTGTAGTGTATTGCAGTGGGGCTGCTAGTGATGGAACATAGGTATGTTTTAGCAGAGAAACGTAGGCCTGAAAATACCAACTTCCACCCATGCAATGACCTTGGTTTTGGAGAGTATGGCATGTTTTATGTCTGAGAAGCTTCGATTTCCTTCCCAGCCATAGATCCTCATCTAAGCAACCTCTACTCCCTCTGTTTTTGGTGTCCTGGAAGTAAATTTGGTAAGGTAATCTAGAGCCAGAGTTGGAGTGATAAATCAAACAATCAGCTTCATGGTCCCACACGAGTGACTTGAAAGAAGGAATGTGCCTTTCCAGGTACAGGTCCAAGGAAAATGTATACTTGTAATCCTTAGTTTTACCCATTTGTGTTGACAAAATATTTTAAGAAAATAACTGTAATAGAACAAGTAGTATGATGGTGTCACATCACAAAGTTATCTTTCAGATAACTTCAGGGAAACCATAGTCCAAGATAAATGTAAAAGCACCAAGGAAATTGTTTCCTTGATTTTTTGTCTCTTTGCTCTGGAGTGTCTAGTTTGAATCCTCCCACTAAGATTGTAAAAATAGTCAATAGTGCTACATACTGTCTTTGATTCATCTCTCCACACTTAACTCCAGATGGAATTTCTTTTTTGTTCTCCTTGCATAAAAATGTCCTTCACACTATCCCCTTTCACTGCTGTCCCAACTAATCTACATAGAGACCAAATTCTACTCTCTCATGTAGACATGCAAGGGAGAGTAAGTTGGCATCTTGAAATCTGAATAGGAACCCAAAGGCATCTTTGGCACAATCTACTGAGCCTCCCTTTGAGCTACTGAGAGTGTCTGTGTCCTGTTCAGTGACATAGCAGTTTGGTGATAATCCTTTTGGCTTGCATGGAAAGGTTTCTCAGGCTATTTCATACTGATGTTCACTGATCCGAGGATTTACCAAGCTTACAAGGAAGTAAGGCCAATGGAAATGAATCCCTCTTAACCATCACAACAACGGAGCAAACAGTTCCACAGGTATCTTTGGTACAGCTGATAACTATCAAGTTTAAATGGTCCCCCTTCCTCTTGTCTTTTAAATTAGTCTGTGGGTGAACCAACTTGGCTTAACCAGGTTGATAGGTTATAGTCAAATTTTAGGCAAGGAAAGAGTTACATAAGATAGTAATGCCCTGTGAAACTTGTGAAGGGGCTTTATATTTCTACAAAGTATTTTCACAGCTCTTACCTACTCTGCACAAAAAAAAATTGGAGAATGAGTTTATTTCTTATTTTCAATGTGAAAACTAAAATCTAGTAGAGTTAATCAATTTGTGTATGATCACATAGCTGGTTTGTGGTGGAGACAAGACAGAGGTGCAGAGATCTGGTCCCGAAAACAGAGCTCTTCCCATGATGTTAAAAAATGAAATCAACTTTCACTGAACTCCCAACTGGATGAAATTCTGCAGTCTTTGGAAAAAGCATTCATTTTTGCTGACTCTCTCTGAGAGATGTTGGCCACCTACATCCTTAACACGAGGTTCTTTGGGTGGAGCAACGTGGCATGTCAGAGCCCTTTCTTGGGCATTAGGTAGGGGGTATGTCTCCTTTCTAAGGTCATTCATTGTTACTATTCCAAATGGAAGGGTCTTGAGGCCACACTCCTGGCCACTGTCTTTGGTGCAAGCCTCAGAGAGCTGAAGTTTGACGCATATGAAAGTGCGGAGAAGGCAGTAGACTTAGTTCTGCTTCATGACAGCATATGGCACCCAAATATCTAACTCCCAAGTATCTGCCATTTAAAGCAAGCAAGAAAATAGATGAGAAAGAATGGATGAATCATCACTAACACCATTTTTTTCCCTGGAAACGCAATATAAGTGTGGTGAAGCTACATTTACTGAGCGATTCTTACAAGCTATTTACTTCTTTTGCTTCATTTCCATTTAAATATGTGAGCAGTGGGGGCACCTGGGTGGCTCAGTCGTTAAGTGTCTGCCTTCAGCTCGGGTCATGATCCCAGGGTCCTGGGATCGAGCCCCACATCAGGCTCCCTACTCTGCAGGAAGCCTACTTCTCACTCTCCCACTCCCCCTGCTTGTGTTCCCTCTCTCGCTGTCTCTCTCTCTCTGTCAAATAAAATCTTTAAAAAAATATATATATATGTGAGCAGTGAATTTTTCATGAAGAAGATGGGCTTATTACTTAAATCATCTAACCATAATTGCTCATATGTAAAATCGGGATAATACTAGTAGCTACCTTCTATGGTTGTTGTAAGCATTAAATGAAATAGTTGTACAGTGGTTAGTTCAGTACCTGACATAGATTAAACATCAGTAAGTGCTTGTTTGGTTCTCTTTAGTATTTCTAGAAGCCCTAACTGGTCGTAAGTATTATTTGCACCGGGCCATACATTCTCTCTGCCCTCCAAATCCCTAGAATTCAGGATCATACTGAAAAATAAACTTAGTGGGTTGAGAACACTGACTCTGGAGACCCCCGTGTTTGTATTCTGGCTCCACCACTTGCTAGCTCTGTGACCTTGGGCAAATTCTTTAACTTTGCTCAGCACAGATGCCTCCTCTATAAAATACAGGTAACAAAGCTGAATTTCTAAGGTTGCTGTGAGTATTAAATACGACAGTGTGTGTGATGTGTACTCAGTATCGAGTATGTAGTAGGTGCTACATAATGTTAGGTTGTATTTTCATTAATATTAGTTAATTTCTCTGTGTCCTAAAACAAAATCGTTACTGTCAAAAGATGGTTGTTTTCATTACAAAACAGAGGAGAAAGAACACCCTAACCTTAATATTTGATCGAGTATCAGTTCTGGATGGTGGTAATTCATCTCTTTTAAATAATAAATATCTCATATAATAATATATGGAATCTTGTGAGAGTCTAAGCCAACTGCTGCCCTTTTCTGAATATGAAACAAAACATTAGGATATGAAAATCCATTACCTACTCTATGTAGCATCAGTAGGACCATTTTTAAAGGTAATAGCTTTGAGATATTAAAAAATTAATGATAATAAATAAATTATAAACCTCTCTTTCTATATTAGTGGTATGTTGAAGCTTCTTATTAAGGCTTAATTTTGTTTTTTTTTTTTTAATATTGTAGTTTTATTTTTAGTACTTCTTGTATTGCCTTATTCATAGATTCTCCCAGAGTATAATCCTAATACCTCTGGACACTGAGAGAAAGGGAGCTTCTTATAATCGGTGAAATGACCCGTTCCTGTTGCTGAATACTTCCAGTTGCTTAAAAGTTCTGTGTACCAGAGCCATCTGTATGTTTACCCGTTGCTGCTAGCCCTCCGCTGTGAAGCCTTACCTCAAAAGCTTTGTATCCTTGCTTTCATGATCCCTCTTTAACTACATGGAGGTCATTCCCCTAACAGCCCCCAGCCTCCTCAAAACTCCTCACACGTTTTCTGGCAGTTGTTTTCAACCTTCATGTTTATTAGAACCACCTGAAGTGTTTGTTAAATATAAATTGCTAGGCTTCTCCCAGCGATTCTAATTAAAGAGGACTGGGAAAGAGCCCAGAAGTTTGCTTTCTGGTGGAGTCCTAGGTAGAGGCGCTGCTGCTGGTCGGAGGCGACACTTTGAGAACCCCTGCTCTCCAAAATCTGCAGGAGCCCACTAACCGTTGAGGAGGCCGAAGCACAGAGAGGTTTTCTAGAGTTGGCTGTATTACCTACCGTATCAGCCTGGATTTTGACAGACCCAAGAGCAACCTCACACTAAGAGGCTATGGGGGGGCTTGGAGCGTGTGTAATGCACCTGTATGTTACCAAAAATTGAAGCATCACTACCTCCTGGAGTCTGGATCTGAACCCCATGTTTGTCACAGGAGCCAAGGGAGAACCCAAGACAGAGAATAGTGGCACAATAATGAAGCATGAATTATCCAGATGAAAGCACCTATGGAAATAAAGGTGTTAGTATTATTATTTATACCTACTATTTTTAGTAAAATAGCAATATGGAAGTGTTGAATAGTTCCAGTTGCTTAAAAGTTGCTCTGGGGGATGCTGATCAATTAACTCACGTTTTAAAATGAAAGTGTAGATAATAAGCACTGTTTGACTTACTGTTTTCAGAACATGTTTTGATGAAATGTGTTGCTACACAGCAGTAACAGTAATGACTGGTTATGAAGTTAACCAGGAAAGAGGTGAGGCTCTGTAAGACTAGACCCGACTGTATAGATGCTGACGATGTATGCAGACTAGGCTAGAGAATCAGACAGATGGATTCACTGCTCTAACAGAGAAAGCATTGGGCCAGGAGGCGAAGGAAGAGACAAGAGCTTCTTACTATGTACAATGAAGAATGAAGTCTTTGCTAAATGGTAATTTTGAATTAGGAAGGAAATCGGGAAATTACTACGTAGGAAAAACAGTAACTTCTAACCTATATTAAATGCTTGTAGGCTCTATTAGTATGACCACGGAGCCATCCCACCTGATTGCCATGAAGTAGCGTGAAGGCTTCTGCTAGCTTTGTTTTATTCCTTTCTTCAAACTATGGGGTGAGACTGTTGAGCTTTACAGCCTCCACACATGGCTGTGTTTGGGGGCCCTGGGCAATGAAATCTGATTCAAAGGAACTCTAATTTTTATTTGAGAAAAAGAATCATCAGAGAATTCTCCCCTGCGGTGGAGTTTGTAACAGAGATAGATGGAAACTCTGAGTCGGGTCGAAGAGTAAGACCTGCAGAAGAGTTTCTTCTAAGGGAAGGTATGGGGGAAGGAGAGTTTCCAGATAAAGACTTACTCTAGGAAAATAAAATGAAAAATGTGGTCAAAGACTTAAAGGGAGAAGAAAACAAAGAGCAGATGTGTGTATTTATACACATGGATATATGTTTCTGTATATTCTTCATCAGCTAATGGGTGTGGGTGAGTTAGGCTCTGGTGTCCCAAGGGAATTATGCAGCCTTAGCTTTATACATTTATATAGACTCCACACAGGCTATATTTCCTAATGTGCTTCTTTATATAAGAAAAGAGTAGACTTTGTTTTCAAAAAAATGCCTTGGGGTGTTTGTGTTGGGAGGTAGAGTCTAGCTCTTTCCTTGCTATAGAAAAATTCCACATTTTTCTGTTTGACCTATTTTAATGAAGAGTTTACATCTGTTGTAATTCCAATGTACCTTTCTTTCATTCCTACCAGCCAGGTAACCTTTTCAGTGTGTTCTAATGTGGTTTTGATTGGGGAGTCCGAGTTTCATTTGGTTTGGACTTGGTTGCTGCTTTAATGAGATAAGTAAGACTAGGTAGATTTCAAATGGGTTTCCCTGGAGCGGCCTTCACTCCCTCCTTGCCCCCTCCAAGTAGGAGGGGATGGAAGGGATTGGAATACTTTGTTATTTGGTCATGTTTGTCTGACTTGTATCATGTCAGCCTCGAAATTTCTAAAAGCACAAAAGCGGCAAGTGGGAAAGAGACCGTTCAGAGTCAGAATTTTAAGAGCTTGTTGGGAGGAAGAATGCTTTTCACTGCACCTCATCAAGTCCAACTGTTTCTGAAAAATCCTTTCCAAGTACAAAGACGGTGCCCTTTTCAAAATGCTGAGGGATTGGTAACTATGTGAGCATTGTGCATAGCTCTGTGATTGAGTGTGAGGTATAAAATGAATGAATGTCTGTGTGTTAACATAATGTAAGCCTCACTTCAAGGCATTATTTTCTCAAGTTGAGCTGCTTGCTTTGGAAATGGAATCCATTAAAATTCGGTTAAGATTGCCTTGTGTTTTCATCTAAGATTATTTAATAGCAGTGTAAGGCAAAAAGCCACATATGATTGTCTCCGGCTTCCCAAACGGTGCTCCAGCGAGAAATCATACTGTTCGACGTAGCAGCAGGGTGATGTGAAAGGAGTCTGCCATCAGCCTTCCATTTACTAAGTATTTATTCTGCACTCATGTGGTGCTGTGCTCTGGAATGCAGAGGTGTACACACAGCTGGTGCCTTCCCTTAAGGCACTCCTGGACCAGGAGGGGGACACAGGACCACAAGTAATGACACCGCAGGATGAGAAATTCTGTGACGGGGATGTACAGGGGGCTGCGAGATGATGTGAGAGCGTTCAGAGGAGAAATACGTGGCTCAGCTGAGACCCGAAGGATGAGGAGAGGGAGGGAGAATGAAACGTGTTCCAGGTAGGGAGAATGGTAAGGTCAGAAGATAATGGCTTTATCCTCCCTGAGTCATTGAGTAGTTCAGGGACTTTAGGAAAAAGTCTGTCTGGAAGACTTAGTTTCTTTATCTTCCTGTGGAGGATGGTGGTGGTGCTCATGGTGGTGGCCATGATGGGTGCTGTTTGTGGTGGTAGAGGAAGACAGAGAAACTACAGCAGTTAATCTTTACTGCGCACTTGTTATGTAGCATGTTGAAGTACGCTAAGCACTTCCTTTCGTTCATTACGTATTAGAGTTTTACAATCACCTTATGAATGTAGGTACCATCATGGTCCGTGTTCTACAGATGAGAAAAGTGAAGCTGAGAAAAGCTAAGTAAGCTGAAGGTCACATTGCTAGTAAGTGGAAAAACCAGGACTTAAAAAGAGAAGTTGACTCAAAAGCTTGCATTTTCCACCATTACTGTGTTATTAATAATCTCACTTTTTCAGGGGCTGATATAAATAAAGATGAGCAGGATAATTCATTTGAAAGAGCTTTTTAAACTGCATGGAACTCTAGATTGTCATTGCACATGTTGAGCTGAGGCATAGGTCATGTGCTCAGTAGCTAGCCTAGATTAAAAGGTAAAAATGGGCTGTCGTCCCTTGCCTTGTTAGCACCTCCGCCAATTCTTTGACCTCAGCACGTTGGTAGGCGAACATGGCATTCCCCAGGGGACACCTTTTGAAGCAACAGAACGTTAGATGAGGTGGACCAGGGATTTGCTACCAAATGGCAGTTGCTATGCTAGAAAGTCCGCAAATATTTCTGAGATCGTTAATCTCCGTTAGTCACTCCCTGCCCCTCCGTGACTGCTCAGCACAAAATGAAATGGAGGCTTGACAATGATCCAATTCTTTTTAAGAGTCTTGGCTTCTAGCATGGGTAACCCAAAGCCTCAACTGGACTCTCTTAAATTCTGGACTACCTAGTTGATGTGTGTGTACGTATGCACTATTGACCTAGCCATAGAGTCCCTACCTTGCCTGCCCTCTTTTGCCAAATAGCCTCTCTTCCTGTCCCTTGATCTTTCTGACAATCCCCCATGTGCTCTCTGCCCTTATCTGCACTTTAATCAGCCACCGTGTTGGGAATTGTGGATTGCCTCTCCTAGTATCACATAAGCAGGTCCGTGTTGCTCACCAGTACAACATGAGCAGTTATTGGGAATAATTGAAAACGTTCATAGAGGTGGTTGCATACTCTTTGGGCCCAAAGAGCATGTCTCCCCTACAAAGGGAATGGCTAGTTCAACAATGAACCAGGATAATGAATTCTTCTGCATCACAGTTCAATTGCAGAGGCTGATTACCAGTTTGTTTTTCGTCCCGCTTGAAGCCTGATAACGGGGTTTCCCTTTGGAAGCTTGATTGAGCTGGTGTGCAAGGCAAGACTGTAATTCAGATAGACCAGTGAAATGCAAACAGTTTCATGTATTAGTGGTCACTAATGACCTGTAATCAAGCTTTGATTTGGTAGGTTAAAAACAAAGATGCAATTAGTTTATTTGTTCAGGAGTGTAAACAGAAGAATTTCTCAATCTGCTGATTGTTCTTCTCCTTTGAAGACGAATGGCTAGAGCATTAGTCTTGAGCTGTGGCCCCTCAGAGCTGCCCTTCGTCTGTTCCTGAGATTCTCCCAGCTTTCTGACCAACGATTGATGAGTCTATGGCCTTTGTCAAAAGGGGACCAAAAGGATTCGGTTCTTGGTGTCCTTTCTCTGTGGCTTTTCCTCTTGATGACCTAACCACTTCAGTATTAGTTTTCCTCTTTCCATCCATTATGGTCCTGTGCTTCAACCACCTCATATTCTCAAAGTATCATCATTCATCCAGCAACATTTAACCCAGAATTGTCGAGGGCCAGTTATGCTGCCACTACTGTCCTAGGTCTTAAGGTGTATAGTGGTTATGAAGAGCGTCTTGATTCAGTCTTTGTGAACTTTACTGTCTCTCCATAGATGTCTTTAGCGTTTCTGTGTGACTGACTGCTTCTTGAATTCCATATCACTAAAACCAAATGAAGAATCTCCTGCCGTGAAACAGATGCTCTATTGAGATATGGATCTTAGTGAAGACGGCACTCTGATCCTTTGGGGTACATCAAAACTGGCAATAGAGATTTTGAGGGATTATAGTGACTCCTTAGAAAAGATATACCTGTGTTTTCCCTAGTCATTTATTTAAACAGGGGGAGTAAATACATTTAAATTCTTATGGGAGACCGTGAAGTTAAAACATAAAAACCTCTAATCCTTCGTCAGGTGAAAATTCTGTGATCTGCTTGATATCACAGAACGATAATGATACAGGTTACTCCGATGAGGCATTTGGATTGCTTAAGATCATGTTGAAACAGTGGAAATGATCTCACATAGAACATGACTTCTTTCCTTATCAGCCTGAGTCACACACTAATCTGAAATGACTATCAATCTGTGTTTATGTCCTCCTTAGAGTAAGCACCCTGGGTCTCTTGCTCAGCATGTATCACAGGGTCTAACACAGTGACTGGCATGTAATAAATATATGCAATAAATATTTGTTGAGTGAAATTCAGGCACAATGATTAGAGTTTGAAGACCAATCGTAGCATTTGGGATATTGTGAAATAAAGCAAAATTGCTTGATAAAAATGATCTTAAGTATTAGGATTAGTAAATAATCAGCACCATAGCTGACCTTTTCTGTTTTTTTCACATCCCCTTTTGTGCACTTCCATATAGTACATATAATGCATTAGTAAACTTCCATTTCATTGCATTAATAACCCATATAATAAAAGGGACCTCCTGTTCTTGTGGAAACTACTAAAGCCTAGGAGTGATATTTTCTGTACTCATCATCACAAGGGTGACCTGTCAAATTTCTGGTGTGAAATGACCTATTCTTCAGAATCTAAAGAGGAGCCTTCACATTCAGAAAAGCCTTGACAATAGTGTGGGTAGATGGGTGGTCGTTTTTCATTTGTTTATTCGAGAGCTACTTATTGGACACTTACTGTGTGCCAAGCATGGGGTTAGGAGCCAGGGATTTGGAATAGCAGGCCCTCTGGGGAAATACAGTAATCCAGAATAACAAAGATGAATGTACGATTGTAACTGTGCTGGGCACTGTAAAGGAAGAATTTATGGTGCTGCGAGTATGTGTAAAAGACTATTGGACCCAGAGATGGGAAGCTTCCCTGGTGAAGGGGTGAGAGGATCAAATCCTAAAGCCATAGTAGGAGTTAGCTGTGTTGAGGAGGAACAAGAGGCATGATTCAGGGCAAGAGAATGGCATGACCAAGTAGCACAGAGTGTGTGTCCAGGCAAGTGAAAGATGCCCCATGTGGCTTGAGTTCCCACAGGACTGGCATTAGACAGAAGCCACATCTTGCCGAGCCTTGAGGGTAGAAGAGGACTCTATTATTTTTTTTATCCTAGGAATAAAGGGAAGTGTTAAAATGTTTAAATGTGGGGAAGATGGGGAGCAGTGTTCACATTTGTTTTTCAGAAGGATCATTCTGGCTGCAGTGTAAAGAACAGATTGGAAATGCTCCAGAGTAGATTTAAGGAGACAAGTGATTTGTTCATATGAAACTGACACAGAATCTACATAATATATGCCCATGTGAGGGAGTTCCAGTGTAAAGCACATACCCTTCCAAGAGATTGAAGATGAGCTCCACCGTGGTATAATATAGACCTCTTCAAATTTCCTCTGTGTCATGCACACACACTTACCCAGACATAAATTAGCATCATTAATGCAGAATGTCACATTAGAGCCCAGTTCCCCTTCCAGCTGATGCACCACTTCAGCACCTTTCCCTTTGTACTTTACCCTTCGCCTTCAAAGGCTGTTCTCAGGTCTTATTTTCCTTCCTAGAAGTGTGAGATTGGTTTTTCTGCTGTGCTATTAGAGTGATCTGCCATGGCTTTGTGCCTGTTTGTCAGGAACTTGGAGAACATATTAAGACATTATACAGGGTGGAAGCTCTATTTTGACAATGATTATGCCTATTATCTATTTTAATAAATGTAAATTGCTGTGGAGAAATAAACCATTTTTTGCCACTTGAATCCTTTTCAAGGAAGCCTGAATCCTTTTTGTGTAGCTTAGATGTATTGCTGTCATTTTCCCTTCACAGAGTTGAATAAACACACTTAAATCAGACCTTTGTTAGTGCACCCTCTTATACAGTTGCCCTAATAAATTGTTGTGATTTTAGTCTTTGAAATCTGTATTTGGTAACATTTGCAGATTTATCTGTATTCCCTTCCAGAATTGAAATTATTGGGACCCCTAGTCCACATGTGCATTATTATGTGCCAAACACTATCCTTGGGATATAACAATGGATTAAGGCACTGCTATTGCCTTTGAGAAGCTCACACTCCTTTCGGACTGTTGGAGCAAGGGTAGGAGCGTAGATGATCCATGTGGTGATGAATTAGAGTTGGACACATTGGGAAGAACTCATGTTTAACTTTATATAGATACATGGGATTACATGTAGAGATATTTATAAGTATGTGTATATGCATGGGCTTATGTACATACACATATTTCTTTGTCATTTGAGAGAGCCTAAAAAATGATACCCCAGTAGCAACGGGTACAACTAGCAATCACCTCTTTATTTCTAAAACATTATCCAATGAAAGGACCCGGGAATCCTTCCAGAAATATCTGATTCTAGGACTGGGGAAGGAAATCTACAAGATGAGGCTGGAGGCTTTTATAGTGCCAAAATGTAAGGAAGTGCTTGGAAAAAAAAAATACATTGAGAAATATGTCAAAGGGGACATTGATGGAAGGATGTCTAAGAGACACAGGAACCAACTGAAAGAGTTCCTAAATGTCTCAAGTGGAATAAGTTTAAAAAAAAAAAAAAGTAGTAGCAGTAGTAGTAGTATTGGGTTATAAACCAAAGTACAAAAGAAATATCCATGAATCCATACTGATATTAATAAATAATTGAATAATAAAGGACAGAGAAAAATCTCCTAATCAGAACTCCAAATTATATAGATGACCCAGCCTCAAGGAGCATAGCAAGTGGGTATAGCTCTCCTCTCCTCCCAAAGTGTGGGCTGCACATAGAGACTTCTATCATAAGAATACAGATTGGAAAAGGGGTCAGGAAGAGTAAACTGACAGAAGAGAAACCTGACTAACACTACTTCAGGTAGGTGATGAAGATCCACATGAATATTCGTAAGTCATGATGGTAGGGAGCCATGATGTGATGTAATGAAAATGGCACCTTACCTCTGTGATCTTCATTTCCGAGAGAAACACCAGGCAAATTACAGTAGGGAAACCTCCTACAATATACCTGACCATACTCTTCAATGCTATCAAGGTCACCAGAGGCAAGGAAAGTCTGAGAAACTGCCACAAACAAGAAGGGCCTAAGGAGACCTGACAACTAAGTATAATGTGGTATCCTAGATGGAATTCTAAAACAAAAAGAACATTAGGTAAAAACTGAGGAAATATGAATTAAACTATGAATTTTAGTTACTAACACAAGTGATCCATTAATTATAACAAATGTACCACCTTAACATAATATGTTTATAATAGGGGAAAGTCTGCAGGACGTATTTGGGAATTCCCTGTGCTATCTGTTCACTTTTTCTGTAAACTTAAAACTATTTTTTAAAAATAAGAAAGAAGCTTACAGTCTAGTAAGCTAGTAGGCAATTGTAAGACCTATTGGGAGGGTGTGTGGGGTCCTTGAGAGAAACATAATGGGGTTCTAACTTGTCTTTCAAATCCTGACTTGACCACTTTGAGCAGGTTGCTTAACCCTTCTGATCTTCTGTTTTATCATCTCTAAAATGGTGATAACACCTGCCATGAGTCAGAATAGGCTGTGAGGTCAAACTCCAGGAGTTTATGTCCCTAGCGACAAGCTATCTGGGAACTAGTTCCTCATCAGTAAACAGAGGAAAAAAAAAAAAAAGTACCTAACTCTCTGTGTTGTCCTGGGGTCTGGGATAATGTCTCTGAAGAGCTTAGAACAAGTCCTGGCACCACTTGCTATGTCCATGTAGGCTGCCGCTGTCTTCTCACAGGCTCATGGTGAAGACTCGATGGGACAATCAGGGAGCGTGCTTAGCACATGCCTGGCATATCATAAGCTCTCTGTTGGTGGTGGCGGTGGTGGCGGTCGCGGCAGTGGCAGCAAAGGAAAGGTTCATGAAGGCCAGGAGAGGCCCTCCCCATGAATCCGCATGAGGTCTTCCCTGACCCTAAACTGGGAACAGAATAAGAGCTGACCAGACAAAAGGAAGGCGGGCCATGGGTGTGGGCTTTAGCAGAAGGAACAAAGGTTCCCAAGCCAAAGGAAGCATGGCACCTTCCCATAACTTCAAAGATTTCAGAATGGCTGGAATGTGAAGTCTAAGGAGGAAGAAGAGGAGAGGTAAGCAGGACCAGCATTATGTCTGGAACTGAAGACTGAAGTTAGGATTCGCACTTTATCCTGGGGTCAATATAAGACTTGTACTCTAGAACAATCACTCTGGCTGTTTGAAAAAAATGCATTGGAGGTAGCAGACCAGTTAGGAAGTGAATTCGGTTGTACAGGTGAGAGATCATGGTGGCCTAGATTATGGTGGTGACTCTGGACATAGGGCTAAAGGATATGAAGGCTAACAATAGGAGGCAAATACTGATCATACAATTTTGCGAAGATCTCTTTCTACCTAGGAGTCCAATGTATTATAACATGTAATGCCTGGACAATTTCCTAATATCTGTATAAGGTTAAACTGTAGGGTGATACTATGAATTTTAGACAGTGACTTTGAGATTTCTACATATATATATATATATATATACCAGTATATACCATTATAGAGATTTTAAAATTTAAAAAAGGCCATAAGCACATAACAATCACATTTACTCTAGAATGCTCTAGACCAGACTCATACAATAGAAATATAATACAGGGACACCTGGGTGGCTCAGCTTGTTAAGCATCTGACTCTTGATTTTGGCTCAGGTCATGATCTGGGGGTTGTGAGATCAAGCCCCCCCATCCCCCCCCCCCCCCCCCGTCAGGCTCCATGCTCTGAGTGGAGACTGCTTGGGATTCTCTCTCTGCCCTTCCCCCCCCCACCTCTCTCTTTCTCTCTCTCTCTCTCCCTCTCTAAAAAAAAAAAAAAAATTAAAAGAAAAGAAATACAATACAAACCACAGAGTCCAGATGTCCATCAACAGATGAATGAATAAAGAAGGTGTGGTGTATATATACAATGGAATATTACTCAGCCATCCAAAAAAAAAATGAAATCTTGCCATTTACAACAACGTGGATGGAACTAGAGGGCATTATGCTAAGCAAAATAAGTCAGTCAGAGAAAGACAATTATCACATGATTTCACTCATATGGAATTTAAGAAACAAAATAGAGGAGCATAGAGGAAGGGAGGGAAACATAAAACAAGATGAAATCAGAGAGGGAGACAAACCATAAGAGATTCTTAACTATAGGAAACAAACTGTGAGTTGCTGGAAGGGAGGGGGGTGGGGGGACGGGGAAACTGGGTGATGGGCATTAAGGAGGGCATGTGATGTAATGAGCACTGGTTGTTATATGATGAATCACTGAACTCTACCTCTGAAACTAATAATATATGTTAATTAATTGAATGTAAGTAAAATAAAATTTGAAAAGAAATAGTGAAAAAATAAATTTTTCAGTAGCTACATTAAAAAATAGGTGAAATTAAATTTAATATATTTAATCCAGTTTATTGAAAAATTCATGTGGAGATAAAAATTATAAATAAAAATTTTTAATTAGATATTTTATATTGTTGTTACATTGTGTAAGAATGTACATTAACATTGTGTAAACCTGGTGTGTATTTTATACTTAGGGCACACCCAATTCAGACTAGCCTCATTTCAAATGTACAATAGCCACATGTGGCTAGTGACGACTGTATTGGACATCTCCAGTCTAGGGTTTCCAAAATCTTACTCAGAAATTGTTTTTGGCTTCATGCTTGCTGAAGAAATGACTTTTAAACAAGTTAGTCAACATTTCTGCTTTAATACATGCACATGCCAGCAGACTTTAGTGTACATATTCAAATTGCCTGTTACTTTCATTCAACAGGTTTTTACTGAGTGCCCAGTATATGGTAGTGGGATACCTACTCTTTCAGCACAGGCTATGATTTACCCACTGTTGTCTTAATTGTGAGCTGAGCCCCCTACCCCCATGGTGCCTATCCTTCATGGAGCTTACAAGTTTGTGGAAGAGATCTGCAAAATAAAACTAAAACCCAGTAAATGCAGTAATTGTGAATTATCTGTGATGAAAACACATGAGAGACTGAAATACTGGATAACCATGGTGGGATAGCTTTACAGAATCTCAGTTGAGTTGACATAAACTGGGAGATAAAGGTGAAAATGAGTCAGCCACACACAAAATTGGAGCAAGAGTAGATCAAGTAGAGGAAATGGGATGTGCAAGAGCCCTGAGGCTTGTGTTGTTTTGAAAGAATCAAAAGAAAATGAGTATGGCTGAAGGTTGGTGAAGGGAGAGAGTGGTGGGAGACTAGTCTGTAGAGGTAAGGTCTCTGGGGACTTTGTGAACTCTAGAAAGTAGTTGAAATATTAATCTAAGTGCTCTAAAATCTTTTGTTTTAAAGATTTATTTATTTTAGAGAGAGTGAGTGAGAGCTCAAGTGGGGGGAGGGGCAGAGAGAGAGAACCTCAAGCAGACTCCATGCAGAGTGTAGAGCCCAACACAGGACTCAATCTCATGACCCTGAGATCACAACCTGAGCCAAAACCAAGAGTAGGAGGCTTAACCAACAGTGCCCCCTAGGCACTCCTAAGACTTCTTGATTATGAAGACTGCCTTAAATTCAGATCACTCTGTAGACTAAAGGTAAAAATTCAGTCAAGTGAAAGATGGAATGAAGTTTCTTCTATACATCTCAGTGTTATTAATGAGAGCTGGAATAAGGTATGTGAAAGATCTGTGGAGCCTCTAAATGATCTATAGAGGCAAAATGATGAAAAGAAGGATGTGTAGCTGCTAAACCCAGCCGGCTTTGTTGAGCTCTTCTTTGTAATGGAATTGTATTTTTCAGCATCCAGGGTCCTTTCTGAATGGCATGTCAATTTTTTTTTCTCCAAAAATTAAGTTGCACAGAGTGGAGCTAGGCATCTAGGTCTTCTGCCCTGCCTGTAGTTTCTGGATTTCCAGATAAATGGTTGGCTACTCCCGAAACAAATGGCTACAAATCCATAGTGGCATCCTTCTAACAGTTTGTATGTGTGGAGAAGGAAAAAATATCCAATAAGTCCAGGAAAAAAAATGACCTTTTATTTGTCTGGCATTCTGTAATACCAATATATTTTTGAAATCATTACCTCATAGTTCTCATAGCTGTAAAATAGATGAAGCAAGCAGAATTTCCTCCCAAATTACAGAAGAACGACCTGAGGCTTTGAGAAGTAGAGGGTCACATGGTTAGTTGTGGCCAAAATGGAGAGGGGGATTATATTTTCTAACTTGTATTTCTTCTATCATGAGAGAACACCAATGACTTTTGTGATCTTACAGCCTGTTAAGGCCATTCTTTTAGGAATATATAAAATAGGATGTGAGCTCATTGGGAATGTATTTCCCTTGGGACTATTTAAAACCTAATTTCCTGTACTCTATTACTGCTGGGGGAGGACAGGGTAGAACAGTTTTATAATCTTCCTTATTGATAAAAACAATTTGATTTCAAGCTCCAAAGTAATGGGTTTATATACTTAGCATAGTGCTCAGTAGACTACCAAGTATCATTAGATAGTTAATAAAAAATGTTCGTATTAAGACCCCAGTTGGTCATTACTTACAGAGTCTGATACCTGGATAATTTTCAAGCATTAGGATGGGAAAAAACTTACATTTAAAAATTGTTTTACTCTAATATTCCAATTGAGAGTCTAGGAGCTAAACCTTCCAACAATTAGTACTTGGTGGTTTTAACACAGAAAAATATGGAAATATTCTTTTCAGGTGTGTCATTTTTTCTTTGAGTTTATGATTGGAGTATAGCCATTTGGAAATAGTACAAATAGAAATCTGATCCTGGTAGATTTAAAATATGGGTTCTTAAACTTTTTGGTGGGAGTGCAGATTTGGAGGACTAACAAAACCCTTGGGGAATTTGATGAAAGCTAAGGACCTTTCCATAGGGAAAAATTGCCAAGAAAGCCATGAACCTAAAATGGGTCATGTAATTTCAGAGAAGTCATAGGTTCCAAAGACGTTCATCCCTCAATGGCTGATCAAGCATTTCACAAGATTGTAGAAAGTTGAGGCAAACAATTGTGCAGAATATAACTGAGGCACTAATGTGCAGTACATTAAGGGGAGAATATTGTACTCTGTGCCAAGAATGGAGTGTGGTTGGTATAGCTTCAGAATGATGTGGTTAGGGAATATGGATGAAGTACTGTCTCAGAGGGCTCACCTGTGAAGCTAGTCCAGTCCAAATAGGATTTACAATTTTAAAAGCTTTCTAACCTCAAAATTCTTCATTACTGGCCTGATCTGATTCCCTTTCTGTCTAGCAGGAGGGGCAGCACCAGCTATCTGGGTTGTGATCACCTCCTACTTGTAGGGAATTTGGGAAGGTAGAAATGGGGGAATCTCAAAATTAGAAATTAAAAGCAGTGCAAAAAAAAACTGGCCAGTTTTTCTTTCTTCCTTTTTCTTCCTTTTTCCCCTCCTTTTTCCCTTCCTTTTCCCCTTCCTTTCTTCCTTCCTTTCTTCCTTTCTTTTCTTTTTCCCATTTCCCCATTCTTTCATTCTTTCTCCTTTCCTTCCTTTATGGGGGTGGGGGTGGTGGGGGCGATGCAGAGGCAGGTGGACTGAATAGTTCATTTAAAAACACTGCAGTGATATCTAAACCAATTATCTTTCATTCAGGAGTAGTTAATGTCGCCTTTTGGATGAGACAGAACCTAGGTAGAATTTGTACTGGTGAATAATTATGGAGTTGACAGAGGGCAATAGGGATTCAGGAATAGAAGGCATTATTGTAAGTAGATGCTGCTTTAAGTTTTTGGTGCATTCTGTCTTCAAAGAGAGAATAGAAGACCTTGAATAATTTTCCTTTATCTTCAAAAGCCTCAGCTCAAATCCCACTTCTTTTCCACCCCAAAAAGCCTCACTATGTCAATTTCTTCTGAATCATACCTGTATTTAGAGACTCAAGTTCATATTTTAATGCTTATAAAGTAGCATATTGGCCACTTGAATTTAAAGGATGTTGGTCTTGTTTCTTCTCCTGGCCTGCTTTTAGCCTTCCTGAGAGCAGACATCATCTCCCCCAGTAGAGAGTAAGCTCTGTCAGGTCAGGGACCTATTTGTTCTTTCATTACTCTTATCACAATGCCTCACACATTACAGGCAATCAATAGATAATTTGGAAAGAGCAATTCTAACATTTTAGCCTTGTTTATTGCTCTAATTTTTAAGCTACCTGTACCATACTTGCTAGTAATGGAAAGAAAAGCAATTTATTTTTGTTTTGCATAAAACCAAGTTAAAGTCAAAATAGGACTATTGGAAGTAGTTAGTATCTGTGACTGATTTTTGAAGTGTCGTTGTCATAGTTGATGGACTTCCCAAAAAGATTTGGGGGTATTTGGGGAGCATGTCTAGGTTTATAGAATTGTCTATTGGTTTTATTTTTGCTTATGTACTAGAGCTGTGTTTTTATGTATTTTTAAAAATTGATTTATTTTAGAGCAGAGTGAAGAGCAGAGGGAGAGGGAGACAAGCAGACTTCCCACTGACTGGGGAGCTCAGGCAGAGAGTCCAAGGCTGAGGCGGCCTCATGCCAGGACCTGAGAACATGACCTGAGCTGAAATCAAGAGTCAGACACTTAACTGACTGAGCCACCCAGGCACCCCTAGAGCTGTTCTTTTAAATCAAAAGTTAACTCAAAAGAGAAATTCATTCGGTTATTCTGAAGACAAAAGAAACTAAGATTTGTTAAGCAATGACTACTATATGCTTAGGGACTGAGCTTTGTAATTTTACATGTGTTATCTCATTTTAATTATAAGAGCCCTGCAAATAGAAATATGTATTCTTCTTTTCAATTTAGAAGCAGATTCAGAGAGGTAACTAACTTACCTTAAGTTCTGTAAGGGCAAAGTGCCTGGCACAGAGGAGTCATTCAATTAAATATTGAATTAAGTTCATGCAGGGGTACTCAGTGAGTCAGCAACTGATCAAGTATGAGTTTGAACTCAAAGCTGTTGATATTTGAAACCCATCATCTTTCCACTACTGCCTCTCCTCTAACTAGAAATTCTTGTAGAAAAAAACAGAGCCAACATAGCTAGCTTTTCTTTTTAGGCCTTTGTTCTTTCAGCTAAGGCTACACAAGACTCAAGTTTTCAACATTTGGCCCCAAACATTATTTTCCTTTGTCTGTGCTATTTGCCCAGAGATGATGCTAAAGATAAACTTGACTTTCTGGCAAAACTCAGAACAATTGTGTTATAACACATTCTTCGTGATACCCCAAGGGAGCAAAAATAAACATTTGGAAAGAAGGGTGAATAAAATTACAAAAGTGGTGACACTATTTGCATTCTATTCTGCTCCTCTTCACCCTAGGGTGGGGGCTAGTGGCTGTCCAAATACAGCCAAGAAGTCAACAAATTAGAACTTTATCTTGTTTTATCATTCCAGTTTGTAGACCTGTTTTTAATGGAATCCTGGCTCTCTAAGATGCTGCTGACTAGTATGGTCAGCAGATTTAATAAGTCTTTTTCTAAGCTATAGTAACAATGAGAAAATACTAAGTTTTATAAGGACAAGCAAGCTCTAGTGCTTACATTTAACCTATTAGCTGACACAAATACATGGTTTTTAATTTTTTTAGAAATTGCATCTACATTTTAGGACTCAATTTGAATCTATGATTGGTGGGTTTGTTTTGTTTTGTTTTTTGAGTCCTAAGTCCCGTTTGCTTTTCTGCCACCCCACCAGCATCACGGAGATGAGGTATGTGATGCCTGTCTGCAGGAGAGGATCATGTAGGGCACGATTAGAGCCAGCTCCTAACTAATTAGAAGTTAAAGGGCAGGAGACTAGCGGTCAGTATATGGAACACTCTTCTGGATTTTAGCCTGTCAAGAGTGGAAGGGATGGTTCTGGGAGATGGTCTTTACACAGGGAGGATGGATATCCATTTTTCAGAAATGTTGAAGATGGGGGAAGACTGGGCTAAACCTCCAGTGCCTCTTCTGACAGGAGTTTCTCTTGTTGTCATTTCCCAAAGTACCCTTTGCCTTTGGAAACTAGTAGTTTGGTTTTGTTTCTTATTTTAAGGAAACTTTACCTGGAGAGAGAGAATAAAGGGCCAAGGGAAATATATATAAAATAAAATACCATGTAAGATTTGTTGAATAAGCTAATTAGTCATAAATACGTTAGTATCTCTCTCTCTCTCTCTCTCAGGATGGAGTGGAGGGCAGACACTTCACATATCCTGAGCCCTGTTCCCATACCCACCTTAACTCTGTGCTATGGCTCACCCTAGAGTCTAGTCTACCTTCCTCCCTGTCTCTAAATGTCTAAATGTTCTCCCTCCTATTAGGTCTGTTTGCAGGTACCCCTCTCCTTCCCTTCTTTCTAGCATGATGATCTTTAGAAATCTTTAACTCCATGTTTTAGCTTACTTTCTTATAAAATGGAGGTATTAGTGCCTCCTTCCAACATCATTATAAACGTTAGAGAGATTGTATGCAAAATAACAAAATGGAATCTGGGAAGTGGTAGGTGGCCATTTTTATTTTTCTTGCATATATTTATTTAACAGGTCAAAACATGAACACCAGCATGAGTGTATGCTAAGCTCACTGTTAGGGATACAACATAGAATCTTCTCACAAGGGGCTCATAAAATACTGAGACAGACATTCTTTTACTGCAGAGTGGGACATGGGACTAGGGAGCAAACATAGTTGGGAAATCAGTTCAGATATCCAAATCTCTCATAAGTCAAACTCTTTGATTCCATATTCCTCTATTCTAGAAGCAATTGTTCCTTCTTTTGAACTTGTTAGTAGTGTGCTATCCAGTAAGGTCACCACACATGTGACTTGTGGCTACTATGCTTTTGACATTTGGTTCTTTTACCTGGGATGTCCTGTAAGCATAAAATACACACCAGACTTCAAAGATGAGTACAAAAAGAAAGTAAAATATCTCATTAGTAATGTTTTAATATTGATTACATATAAAATGATATTTTGGATACATTGTGTTAAATAAAATAAAAGATAAATAAGATGTAAAATTAATAAGAGGTAATATTAAGTTCATCTGGATTTTTTCCTACTTTTTAATGTGGTGACTAGAAAATTTAAAATTACGTATGTGGCTCACATTTTATTTCTGTTGGACACTGCTGTCCTAGTACTTCATTGTGCCACATTATGGCCACATCAATTTATTCTGCCCACACCTATATGACTCTAACATACTGTATTTGTCATATGGACTATTTTTGCTTCTAAATCATAAACTCCAGGACGCTATTTACCATTATTATTGATGCTGCTATTCTCATAGCACATAGCACCAAGTCTTCAATACATATTTGTCAGATGGATGGATAGATGGACGAAGCTATATTCTGAGGCCTGCAAACTTGAGAGAAATGTAGTCTTCCATTGTCATTGATGCATTAGGCAAGTTCAGTGACTGCAAACTGTCAAAATGTCACCCTACCTCACCAAGATAGTATTGTCAATTACGTAATAAAGCTCTAACCAGAAGGCTAATCAATATGTCCTAATACTACATCTGTGTCTGCAGCTATCTCTGTGACCTTTGGCAATGACTTGTCTCTACAAGGAAGAGTTCTCAGAGTTCCGTAAATGTTCGTGTTTTGCAAATGACAGAAACCTGGCTGTCACTCATTAGGCAAAACCACAGAACCTCCAAGGCACTGCCTCCTTGAAAGGTCCAGAAGTAGGGAGAGCAGCAGTCTCTAAAGGATTCATCTCAGGAAAGCAGGCAAACGGTGTTACCCTAGTAGCTAAACAGGGCCAGCTCAACTTTACAAAGTATGAGCAGCGTACAGTTAGCTGGAATTCGGAGTCATCTCTCATTCTGACTCAGTACCCTTAAACTGGTAGGAAACCAGAAGTTGAATGCAATTTTTGCCACGGATCGCAATACTATTTATTATCTTGACAGAATATCCTTACATTGGATACTTGGCTGTACGTCAGTACCATATGATTATGAGTGGACCTTTCTTAGCACGTTAGCTGGAGACATTTCCCAGTGAAGAGCCTTGAGAAGTTTGTGAGGGGTCACAGCCAAACTGTACATCATAACTGGTTCTACAAGAGTTCATACTCCAAGTGAGTGGGGAGTGAGTTAGAATTTTTTTTACCCATTTGAGATTTAGCAAGTGGTATCTTGACTGCAGTGAGTATATTGGCAACTGAATGGGCAGGGAGTAGGGGGCAGAATTACTTACAGACCTAATAGTGAATTTCCTGTCACAATGTGGCAAAATAATAATGATAATAAAAATAATAGAGTGCTTATTATGTGTTAGACATAGTGTTGAGTTTTAAATATGAATTACTGCATGTATACATCACAAGCAACTCCTTGAAGTTGGTGGTATGGTCACTACTTTCTTACCCAGGCTTGGGAAGGTTTTGTTATGTACTTAGAGTCACATAGCTTATGCCTGGTGGAGCTGGGACTCCAACCCAGATCATTAGGCTATAACTAACAAAATATACAGGATATCTTTTTTTTTTTTTAATGAGAGAGAGAGAGAGAGAGCACATGAGAGGGGGGAGGGTCAGAGGGAGAAGCAGACTCCCCGCCGAGCAGGGAGCCCGATGCGGGACTCGATCTAGGGACTCCAGGATCATGACCTGAGCCGAAGGCAGTCGCTCAACCAACTGAGCCACCCAGGCGCCCCATACAGGATATCTTTGATGCGGAAGTAGCAGCCTACTTAGTGAGAGAGCATGGAATGGTTGGGTTGTAGATGCATAGGACTGGGACCTGGGTCTGGCCCAGCTCTGCTAGCTCATCACCTCTCTGGGCCTCCATTTATTCAACTATGGACTACGAGGGCTCGAATACACTGAGTTCTAAGATTTTGTGCAATGTTCTAATTCTGTAAGTCTTATAAACTTGAGGGGAAGGAGGGATTTGAAGCAGTGGTCATTCCTCCCCAGGCCCAATGTGGACAGGTGACACCAAAGATGAACATCTTCCTTAGAACTAACAATGCCTTGAGAGAGTAGGGAGGAAGCTGACTCACCTGTGGAATTGGGCTCCATGCTGCCTCATAAAGTAGTAGACTGGGAACTCAGAACAGTCTCTGAAATTTGTACTTGATTTGGCCACATTTCACAATTTTTAGTTTCTTGATAAGTTCTTAAAGGAACATTTTAATGTTACTTTCTCTCCAAATAACTGAAAAAAATATATACTAGATTGAATGACTATTAGGCATTAAATATTTTTTCTTCTAGACTATAACTACAGATGGGTAAATAATTCCTTAAGAAATTTTTTAGGTAATCTTTTATTTTTGGACCACAAACCAAAGCACTTGACCTTTCTGAAAACTGTAAAAATTTAGGACTTCTCATATGAATATGCTTTCAGTATTGTAGGACCAATTGGAGCTCTGTGCCTTGCTAATGAAACCTGAAAAACAAGGTTAGCTGAGTTGATATAAGTGTAATATTTATGGGTAAGCCAAAACAATAGTACATTTCACCAAGAAAGACATGTAAAGCAGTGGTTAAAACCTTTGGCTCTTGATTCAAATAGAATAATTCTAAATTCTAGTTCTGCCATTAATTTATTACAATCTTAATTGAGTCACCGTACTTTGAAAATATCAATATCTTTATCTGTATAAAACATGAATGATGATAATGGGACTTACCTCCATAGAGTTAGAGAATGAAGTGGATTTTGTATGTAAAACCCCTAATATCTTGCTTAGTGCATTCACTGCAAGCCCTCAAAAATGTTAGCTACTTCTATTATTAGAAGACAAGCAATTTGCCATCTAAGCAGGTATCCTTTCAAGAAGTCTAGATATTGTAAAATCATATTTTACCAAGGAAATCATTAGACAATAGGTTAAAGTAACCAGAGAAGTAGTAAGATCATTTCCCCAGGGCTAATTTAGAGCCACCTTATCTAAAACCCTGGAATGTGTGTGGAAGTAGTAGTAATTTCTTAATCTTAAAGAGATAAACAGATTCATATAATGAGTCATCTCTAATTTCCCTGCAGTATTATGTGAAAATAAATACAGTTCTGCACATTGAATACTATTTGGTTCTTAGGACATTCACTATTGATTGTTGAAGAAGACAAGGGGATCGATATTAATAAATGTTGGAAGTTGTCAGCTGTGCTACCAGGAGGAGAGTGGTGGGGGGGGGGGAGAGAAAGAGAGAGAGGGAGAGAGAAGGAGGGAGAGGGAGGCATTACTTGCCTGACAGAGCACTTCGTGGTCCATCTCATTACTTTCCATTCACCAGAGCTTAATATGAAAATGCCTGGGAGAATGGAGAAACTGTTTAAACATGTCATTCCCACAGTAGGTGAAGTGTCAAGATTTCATAACCATTGAATGCCCTGAAGTTAGGCACTGCCTTGTCACACTGAAGGCAAAGTCAAGGTGGAAAATGCCATGTTTCTACTGCCAATGTTCAAACAGCCTGGGGAATTTGGTATGACGGTACAGACAGGTTTTGTTTCAAGGCATCAACTTAGGTTACTTAGATCCTTGCATGTACTCTTGCTGTGACTAGTGAAGGCTTAAAGATGACAATGAAATTATTAGCTAGTTAGTAAACATTCCATGAGAGGAAAAGTAGCACAGCCAAGTCTCCCTGCTGTTTAGGAATGTAGGTAAAAATCTCTTTGTAGAATGTGCTCACTCAAAGCCCTGCACACTAAACACGTACGTATGGTGTTCTGTTTGATGAGCTTGATACATTAGTGCTGAAAGTATTTGAAGGTGATGAGCTAATGTGGAAATTTTAGAAAAGGTAATGCTAAAAATGAAGGAACAGTAATGCTAGAAATGAAACAATAACGCTGGAAATGAAGTAAGAAGCAAAAGCAGCCTGTGACCTATCTGCTGGAAGTATCTGGATTGTCTTAAGGAGTTGGCTCTCTGATAGTAACAAAAGGATGACAGTGAAGATGAACAGTATCTCCTCTCTCTAGTTTGCAGAGAGCATGTAAGTCATATACCTCAGTTGCTCTGTGAAACAATAGTGTAGTAGCAAGTCACCTAATGGTCTTGGAAACAATAAATATTAAAGCAGTATGCAGAAGACACCATAATTATAATGTGTGATACATGCAGTCTAACCAAGCTGGAAGAAGGAACTAATGTTTAAGGTTTAGGCACTGTGGTTCTGCTTTATATACATTATTGCATTTAAGTGCCACATTAACCTTATTGAAAGGATATGATTATGATGGTGAAATCATGGTAGCTAATTTCCACACCAGAGTTAGCCTGTGTCAGAGAATGTGTTGAGCATATGACATGAATTATTTCATTTACTTTTCACATTCCTATAAGGTAGATATGTTTAACTTCATTTAACAGATGAGTAAACTGAAGATTATTGATCAAAGCCTCTCCCAGGTAGGATTCACCCCCAGATCTTTCTAACTTTTAGAAGCACTGTACATGCAGTTGTAATAAAAAGTACAAAGAAATCATAAAGAAAAAGAAGAGGAAGAAGATGCATCTGTTGAGTTTTAACCATATACCAGGCACTGAGCAATAAGTTTTGCATGGAATATCTTCTCTAACCCTCACAATCCTGCTGTACCTTTTTTATTGATGAGAAAATAGTGGTTTTCAATAAACTTGCAAAGTTTACAAAGTTACAAAACTTGCCCACTTTTAAGCAACACAGACTGTAAACTCAATGCAGTGTGGCTCTAGAACCTAAACTATTCACCAATTTGTTTGTGTTAAAAATAGATTATCATTATTTTATGACTGACCGTTCTTTATTTTAAAAAGAAAAGAACTTCCTGTAAAGTAAGGATAGTTACCTGAATAAATGGGGGTTCATAGGATAGACTCTACATTCTTGATACAGTTTGAAACATCCCAGATACTGGCCACCTTTGTCTCTTCTGTATAGATTGGCTTTATTTGTTTTACTTTTAGGACTCTTTCATGGTATCTCTATGAAATATGGTATCTCTGTGGTATCTCTACGAAATAGGGTACTTACTTCACCCCCCTGGAATTTCCTCAGAGGGTGACAACAGAACAACTTCTTAGCTGAAGCTGTACCTCTTGCCTTTAGTTGGGCTTGTCTTCTTGAGAACAATGTGATTCTACCCTTGTTGCAGACCGAACAAGATGATGTGCTGATCCCTTGCCCATTTTTTATTGATACTGTTTTCCAGTGTGTGTAGCATTGCCATTAATATCTCTTTACTTACAAAACAACCCCCATTTTGTGCAACCCCACCAAAATAGAATTTAGCCATTCAGTTTTGTGACGAGTCACGTATTTAAAAATAGTTTTTCCCCTTATTCACCTGATAAGTCATTATAAATTTTTTAAAAAAAGGATTGGTGTCTATTAAACTTTGGCCCAAAAGAATCACAACATGACGTTAAGTATGGTAGCTATGTAACTCTTATCTTGCAGTGTATTTTCTTACTGTCATTAAAGATGAACTAAGACCATAATCATGTTAGATCACACTAACCAGTTTTTTTTGAGGGGGGGGGATCTTTTCTTCATAATAAGAAATCTCTGATGTGTTATTCATTCTCTTTTTGTCCCTTTTTCTATGTAAGGGAAAAACATTTTTGATTCAAAAGACTGTCCAGTATCATAGGTTTTTTTTTTTCCTTGAATAATTGCCAAATTGTTTTGTTCCTGGTTTTCTGTATCAGGAAACAGGATTTCTGTGTCAGGATTTCATTTTAGTAATTGGGGTTGTTAACCCACCTGGATGTTTTTGTCTTTGTAACCTATGTAAGGAATTATTTGAACAACAGAAACAGTGATAAATCATATGTGATTTAGAACCAGTCCTGAGAATTAGAAAGGAGAAAAAAATTTCCTCAGAGAGTTTGGCTTACAATAAAACAGGATTGTCATGTTTTTAGTGTTGTCTGTTTTGTGTTGGAAAAAAAAAAATAGATCATCTTTTTGTCCATACAGTCACCCTGTGGTATTATCTCCATCTGGCTGTCTCTACAGCCCTGGGCCTCTTAGCTCTGAGTAAGTGTGTACCCGCAGCTATTAATAGCCCAACTCTACCACAGTCTGCTGTCACAGATGGAATTTGAGCTTCCAAAGACTAAGACCATAAAAACTCATTACAAAGAAAGCAGTATATTCTTTGGCACTTAATGCAATTAAGCTATCTATAAATAAGCGTTTTTAAAGCAATGCATCAGCCCCTGGTTTCAGTTTGTGGATGTCACTTATTGATATGGTTTTGATACATAAGTTTCTCCCTTGGGATGTCTTGTGAATCTGTAGTATTAATCCAAACACTACATGTAAAATTGCAAGAGAATGTCTTAGTTTAGAAAAAAAGTAATACTTGAGAGTGTAGTAGAAAACCACAACAAAGTAAAGGGGGTGGGGGGAGAAAAGCTTTGAACTAGAAAATGTTCATCATGGATTGCAGAATTCATGGAGATCTGCATGTCTATACCAGGAGAGGGTTGCTCCTTAACCCCTTGAACTGTGACCATTGCAGGGACCAGTACACCCACCATGAAAGAAAGCATCCTTGTCTATTACACACGCATGCACACACACACCAAATATATCCCTGGAAACTCCCAATTCTTTTTCCCCTAAGCAAAACAGAGATTGCTCTCTCAAGGAACTATCTCAGTATTTCTATTTAAGAGTATAGGAAGATGATGGAAAAAGGGATTAAAGTCTATTTCTGGACCTCTTTCTCCATGATCCCCTTGCTTTACTAATATTTACCAAAAGAATTAAAGGATTTATTAAATCAGATTAACTGCGTGTGTCATCTGTTCTACACTCAGTAACATCAGAGATGCAGCAAGGCCAAGAAAGTAAAAACCCAGTGCTATGCTCAGAATTGATTCTTTATCAATACTTACTGTATAAATGAGAGAGAGCTTTATTTTCTCATTATGTGTTAGAATGTAGGTTCTATGAGGTCAGGAACATACTATTTTTCAGTTGTCTAACCCCAGCATCTGCAGTAAATATTATTGAATAAATGTGTAAATATATGGAGGTAACAACATCTTGCATGCTTTTGAAAAGGATTCATACAAATTTCTTTTCAGCTATGTGCTAAAGTACAGTGCCTCAGCATTTTCTTGCTATAAAACATTGAGAAAATAATTGATGTACTCTGGATGCCCTTTCCCTTTTATTCCCATGTAAGTTTTTATGATTCATAATACTTATTTTTATATATACCTGAGAACCGAATTTTCAAGCACTTATCTCCTATGGTTCTTTGAAAGTGATTCTCCTGTCAAATAAAATAAATTTGTTTAGGAACATAATTTATCCACTTGAACTAGATCTGAAATTTCCTACAAATAGCTGTTGGGGTTAGGGTGGGGGTGTGGGCTTTCAATATAAGATAATAATCCCTGTCAATTTAGCTGGCTCATTTATTCATTCCTTCATTTATTCCAATTACATGCATAAGCTCCTGTGATATGTTTGGCACAAAGGATACATTAGCGATTATGACGCACACAAAAAATAGCCCCCACTTTGTGGATCTAATAGGATCCACAAGCCGATGGGGGAGAAAACAGAAGTTCAGCAAGCAATTTCAGTCAAGTGTAGCTAAGTGCCAACTTCAATTCAAATATTAAGCACCTACTGTGAGTCAGTCTCCAATAAGATTGGAGAAATAAAGTATAAATGTGTTAACTATATCTTATTAATTAATATGCATTGAATAGATATGTGAGAAAAAGGAGAGCTACCCAGGACAATAGGTGACTTGTTGCATAATGTTTGGTGTAGGCAGAAGTGATATTAATACAGACAAAAATTAAATTACTATGAGTTGGAGCTATCTGTGGATAATCATGCAGGAAGGAGAATATCAAGTAGATCTTTAAGAATGGAAGGGACTGGGCGCCTGGGTGGCTCAGTTGGTTAAGCGACTGCCTTCGGCTCAGGTCATGATCCTGGAGTCCCGGGATCGAGTCCCACATCGGGCTCCCTGCTCAGCGGGGAGTCTGCTTCTCCCCCTGACCCTCCCCCCTCTCATGCGCTCTCTATCTCATTCTCTCTCTCAAATAAATAAATAAAATCTTTAAAAAAAAAAAAAAAAAAAAAGAATGGAAGGGACTTAAATAGGAGAAGGTTTTGCACAATAAATGAAATTTTAAAATATAATTATTAAAGTTGATGAATTTTGAGTTCTGGTAGGAAAAAATAAAGTACATGTTATTTGAATTCCTTTGTGATGCAGGGAAATAACTTCTAATTGGTTTGGTGATGCTTGTGATTTCAGGAGTTGATTCCCCTTCTGATTTGTTGCATCATATAATCGAGGGTATTTATATCAGGTTAGAATTCACAAGGCAAAGATGACAGTAAATTTCTCCCTGTTTAAAAATAAAAAAAAAAGTTGTTCTCATTATGCTTTTAGTGTGTTAGATGATATATTCTTAAAAGTTCTGCTCCAGTATGAGACCCGAGAAATTCTGGCCAACTTCTAAGTTAACCTACATCCAAAGGACCCATTCAGATTTAGGAGCCTGTGAACATGATGATTAAGAGAATATGCTTTGGATTCAGAATAACCTGGCTTTAAATGTTGACTCTCTCACTTTTTCTGTATTTGGGCAGGTTATTTAATTAATCCGAAACAAGTTGCTTTATCTGCAAAATGTGAATATTCAGATTAAGTTGGATAATCTGTGTATACATAGCATGGTAACTGGGGCATTGTATCAGTGAATGCTAAGCACTGGAGAGGAGCTGATGGTGAGCCAGGAGATGACTGAGAGTTTGGACCTTAATTTTTCAGTGATTTAGTCGGGTCTGAATTTTACAGTTTCCAACTTTTCTACCTTCTTCTAAGTCAGTCTCTCTGTTCATTCCTTATTTCCTAAGATTCCCCAGGCATGACATGGGATCTTAATTTTCATAGACCCATTCAGAGTTTAAGGAGACAACAAAAGTTAAATTGTGAGTGCTGTGTTAAAAATATCTGTGATACAGGAAAAACTTTGTGATATGATAAATGTTTACAATTTTATAGCATGTTACAGTTTGAAGAGCACTATGAAATACACCATCGCATTTGACCCTCTCCAGTAGTTAGTGACTGGGCGATACTCACCTCTTTGTACAGAGAAGGAGATGGAGCACAGAGTAACTTAACTCATCCAAGCTACCCAGCTAATAAGTAATGAAGCCTAAATTTGAAACCAAATATTCCAACAAGTCCGTACTTCTACAGGTTTTGAGCTTGCAGTTTATTTGGAGGTAAAATACTTACATTACAAAGAAAAATGCAGGCACATGCAAATTAATATACCTCAATGTGATTATTAATACTGGGAAAAGAGTAGAGTGATAGACTCTACTGAGATAGTGTAATAAAACTACAGCTTTCTAGGAAATTAGAGTATTAGGAGAGTCTGGGTTTTTTCCCCCAAATAAACATGGACATGTGGGTAAGTGGACTAAGAGATACCATATCATTTCTGAGTATGTGTCTCCTGAACCAAAGGGGAAAGAGCAGCTTTTTTCAGCACCGGGGACAGCTCAGCAACTCTCTAAAGGGTTGTTCCATATACAGCATGAACAAAGTGCTGTCTGTTTGATAGCATCAGCTCTGCGAAGCCCAGGGGACCTGACCTGACCTTGTAATGTTCACTCAGTGATGAACGTAAATTTAAAATAGCAGTGGAGTTGCATTAAATGCTTATTCAGGAGGTTTCATTAGTGTCAATAAGTATGACACATTTGAAATTATTGATTTTTTTATTTTTCTCAATTTAGAATGAGGAGAGGCTCAATTAATTACTGTGAAGTGCCGTCATACAGCTTTCCTTCCATCTCTGTTAAAGCCCATTTCAATAATTACCACAGTTGAGTTTCATGAGTCTTTTTTTTTAGTGTAACCCTTTTCTCCCCCCCTTTACTCAGTGCTTTTCCCCAAACTCAATTATTCAACATATGGCTGACTCCTCTCTGTAATGATAAGGACCAAATGGAAATCCATAGATGTTAATCCTGGAGCTTTGAAGAAGGGACCTAAGTAGCCTAAAATCTGGCTCATAAATTAGAAGGAGTAGAACACAGATGCTAAACAAGCAGTATCTGCCCTAACTGGCCTTAGACCAAAGAGGTAGTTGTGAGGAACATAAACGGAGGCAATGTGAGTTCTAGGCACCAATTTGGACACGTTCCCTTAGATTTTTTTTTCATGTCATGAATCTATTTGATTTTTTTTTTAAGATTTTTTTTTCTTTATTTGAGAGAGAGAGAGAGAGAGAGAGAGAGACCATAGGATGAAGCAGACTCCCTGCTAAGCAGAGAGCTTGACTCAGGGCTCGATCCCAGGACCCTGGGGTTATGACCTGAGGCAAAGGCAGATGCTTAACTGACTGAACCACCCAGGTGCCCCTCTATTTGATTTTTTTTTAATTTATTTATTTTAGAGAGGGAGAGCATGGGTGGGAAGGGCAGAGGGAGAGGGAGAGAGAATCTCAAGCAGAGGGCAGAGCCTGATGTGGGGCTCCAACTCACGATCCTGAGATCACGATCTGAGCTGAAACCAAGAGTCAGATGCTTAACTGACTGTGCCACCCAGGCACCTCTCTATTTGGTTTTTAAGGCTGGGATGAGAGAATGAGACTATGTTCCTAGCTTTTGTAATAGAAATGACTTCACATTCAATAAGCTCTTTGATCTTCAGTAAATTATACTATTACCAGATTTGACAGAATTACATATATCCAATAAAAACCTTGCTTTGTGTAACTTCCTGTGGCATCTGATAAAGAAAAATTTGTGGTTCAGCTGTTTAAAAAAATAAGAAGAGGAAAATGGAATTTGTTCAGAGAGAGCTTGGAGTTTGTGCCTAGATTCACTTCACATGTGCACCAACCCCCAGAGATCCAGGAAAGAAGTAGATTCCCAGCACTAACCTTTCAGATAGTACTTCCTTACTTATAATCAAGGACCATTTCAGCATAAGCTTGAATGAGTCTTTTCTAACTTTGATTTCTAAAATTAACCTGAAATGAGGCAATAGGGACTTTCGTTCTGCTGGGCTTTACAGTCACTATCCTAGGTTATAGGTAGGCTGTGGATGCTGTTATTATTTCATGTTATTAGGAGGAAAATTCAGGAGAATGGGGAGAAAGATCATCTCATCCTTCTGCTTGAGAAGAATGTGTTTTAGGTTTGGCTAATTAAATCACTTTTCAGGATTTTTAACTTTTAAGTGGATTAGGCACCATAACATTAGAAATGAAGTTTCTACATCATTCTAAAGTTAATCCTGGAAATTAAATTATTTTAAGGTCCTCTTTCCCTCATGATGCACATTTTGCTCTTCATGTGACATGTCCTGTAAGTTAACTCTCTGGCAACAGAGCAAATCCACTATAAGAAGTGACCTGCTGACTGTCAGATAACATCTCCAAATTGAAAACAGAACAGGGAATTGAGCTCCAAGTTGCAGAAGAAGCATGTGTGACCTCTTGGTTCAAATGGAGGGAGTGTCTCCAAACAGTTTCCTTTGCCAAAAGACTCCACTTTCCTTGGATATAAATAAAAACAAGAGTACTTTGTTCTGAAAGACGTAAGAATGATGATTAGTGTAGGTTTACTTCTTCCTATGAGTTCTTATTTTGGGGACTGTATTGCTTTTAGTTACAAGGATCTTCTATCAGTCTAGGTTGTAAATGCATGGAAGGCTCTTTCTCGGTGTTTTACTGGTGATAAAAGAAGCTTATGTATTTATCCACTTAGCATATGTTTACTGAATACCTACTATGTACCAGGCAGTGTTCTAGTTGCTAAAGATAAAGTGGTGAACAAGATCAACATGGTTTTTTCCTGTTACCATGGGGAGTAGGATCCAAAAATCAAGTAAGAATTTTATATGGTGATAAATGGCAGAAAGATATTAGAGCAAGTTAATGATATAATAGAGACTATGGGCAGTGGAGAACCAACATTAGATAGACAGAAAAGTCTTAACACTAAGACCTAAATAACAAAATGGAACCAAGATGGGTAAAATCTAGGGAATGAGGACTCTCTGAAAGGAAACAGCAAATGCAAAGATCCTAAGGCAGTAATGAGCTTGGAGAGTATGAGGAACAGAAGGCCAGTGCAATTTGAGCCTAATGAAAAAAGACGGAGTAACAGGAGAGGTAGACAGGATCCAGACTATGTAGCGGTTTAGAGGCCATGACAAGGAGAATGATTTTATTCTGAGGGCAGTGTGAAGTTATTAGTGGGTTTGGAAGCAAGGGAATGACATAATCTGATTTATGTTTTCCAAAAGATCTCTTTTTCAAATTTGTGTTTTCATTTGCAAGGCTCTACTCTAATTTGGGGAGCCAGTTCTTGTTCTGGATCTTACTGATTGGTTATTTTGGTAATTAATTTTCTTGTAAAATAAGGATGTTTTAAAAATTACCCAGCATAGTGGAAATGTCTAGACAGAGATGTCATTTTTAGGTGGGCTCATTTTCTAAAATGTGAGCCAATGTTATACCTATAATACAACGTTTCAGGGCTGAGTTCTAGTCTCACCTGGGCAACTGGCTTTATGTCCTGGGTAAAATTACTTATGTTCTCAATCTGTATTTCCCCATGAGTGAAATGGGGATATTAGTACTTCCTTTGCTTGCCTTCCACCTAAAGGTTGGGAAGCTCTGGTGTGACGGTGTACATGCTTTTTACAAAGTTGAAGGGGCTGAAAGCTAAATCTATTCATGCAGTTAAACATTTGTTGAGTACAGGACACAAGGCATCTAAATAGTTTTAATCATAATGGTTGCCATTTTATTAAGTTTTAACTAGGTGCTAGATACTGTGGACTTTTTCATTGACTTCTGATTCCAACCCTATCAAGTTAGTAATGGGATTGATTATCTCTATTTTTATTTTATTATTGAAGTATAGTTGACATACAAGGTATTATTAGTTTTAGGTAAAAAAACATAGTGATTTGATAGTTCTGCAATTACTCAATGCTCATCATGATAAGTGTAGTCATGGATTATTTCTATTTTTGAAATGGGAGGATGAGGGCTCAGAGAATTTACTTTCCCAAGCTAGTAAGAGATGGCTGGGATTTTAGCCCATATCTTTTTGCCCCCAAAGCCCATGCTCTACTGCTAAGTTCTGCAGCCCTTTAGGATTTCATTGCCCAGCAAGGAGGGCAAGCTAACAAACCTTATTGGTACATTGGGATATGCATGTACAGAGTGGTCTGACTACATGGAGAAGGAAGGAGGACAAGTTCAGGTGGTTTCATAGAGGCAGAGATTCTTTGAACTTGATCTGGCTTCAAGGGACATGATCAGGTGCTGTGATAGTGAAGGACGGTCATCTTAGGAGAAAACAGTATCCTAAGCAGAGATTGGGAAATGTAAGAGAGGGGTATGGAATGGGCGAATGGCTGGCAAGTTAGTGTGACTGGAGGGTGTGTGCTCTTGTATTTCTGTGTACGTGGTGTTATCTGTGGAGATATATATATATGTAAATATATATATATATATATATATATACATACATATACATATATATACTTTTGGTGTTGGGAAGAGGGGAGAGAGACAGAGGGAGAGTGAGTGTATGTGTGTATTTTGGGGTCTTTTCCTGTCTTTGGATTTTTATGGTGTGTGGAGAAGTTGTGTGGTATGTGACATGGTGAGAAGGCAGGATGTGACTGGAATATGACACTGTCAAAGAGATGAAGTGACAGGAGGGAGGTCTGGTGGGAGGCTAGTTTACTAATCCAGGTAAGAGACAGTGTGTGGCCAGAATGAAGGCCGCTTAGAAGGTATATACTGAAAGGAGGAGACGTACGGAATGTTATTTTAGAAATAAGGTCTGTAGTGCTTCTGTCTACATCCAGGTGCAGCTGAGAGAGGTGTGCAGAGTGAATCCTGGGTCTCTAGCTTGGCAATGCTGTGCATGCAGTCCTAGGAACTTAAGTAATAGAAGTGGGAGCAGAGGCAGATTTGGAGAGTGGAAGAGGTGGAGGTAAATTTGGGACTAAATGAGTCTGAGCAGCCTGACATCCACAGGGAGATGCCAGCATTGAGGGTGGATACAGAAATAAGATCTGGAGCTCAGAGAAGGTATAACCTAGAGGAAGAGTAATGGGGAGGAAAGGTTACCACACAACTGGCCTTTCCCATCTAATATTGCAGTGGTATACTTTTGTGATCACACTGCTCTCTTGTACAGCATCTAAAACTCCCACTGAATGAAGGAGGTTTTCTGAAGGAGTATGTGTGCCTCTAAGAAAACAGGCCAAGTCTCACTAATCCACAAATGAGCATCCATGGCAGTTGCTTTTATTCTTAAACTGGCTGTTCGATTCTACCTAGCATATTTTTAAGGATATATCTCCATAATTCCTCACAGCAAATTCATTTTTGTATATATATATCAAAGAAAAATAGAAAGGTAAATCTTATAGGTAAGAGTTACATGTGTTCTAAAGCTATTTTTAAATAGTACATTTTCTGGAATAGTCTTTATCTCCCTCTTTATTGATTGTGACAGTAATGAATTGATGCCTTTGGAATCAGCACATTCAAAGGCAGGTGCCATGTTGCTTTCCATTCTGGTTCTACTATGGTTATGTCCCTGGCTACACCCATCCCACCTGAGTGTTTTATTTACTTCAGATTTATTTCTTTAGACTCTATCCATCCTCATGTTTTTAATCATTTGCAAAGAATATTGAGGAGAACTCGCCATGTAACCCAATGAGAAATTGTTTGTGGAGGTAAAATGTCTTCATCTGACAAAGCAGAAGAAGCAGGAGAGCAAGAGCCTGATGGTGAAAGTGATGAATCAGCTCTGATTTACAGATTTCTTGGCCCAAAATAGTTCATTTTCAAAATATATTATTCACAGCAAGGCCTGAGCAAGAAGAAGAATTAGAGCTGATTTACAGCTGGAGATTTTGTGCAGGAGAAGAAAGCCTACAGTGATTTGTAGGCACAACTGACCTTGGTAGGAGTGTTTGATTTTCAAATGAGAAGGCCATCTGTTGGTTCTTGAGGGTAGGGGGAATGAGGCAGGATAATTGCTCTTTATAGCAGGCTGTACTTGATTCCTATTCAGAAACTTTTGAGGCCTGGTCTGAATTCATCTTCAGATATTATTCCTATATACAGGGAAGTCAAAACTCAGAGATTATATACTTGGCTCAAGGTCACCCAAGGAATGAGAACCAAAGATGGACTAAAACTCACATCTCCTGACTGCCATGTCAGCGTCCTTTCCATTGACTACCTCTTGAACAGTGTTAGATTCCTGCCATTACTTGTTTTATGATCGTGGCCAGTAACTTAGTCTATCTGACTCTCAGATTTCTCATCTGTGAAATAAAAATAATGAACAAACTTTACTGGGTCACTGAGAAAATCAAATAACCTAAGATGCCTGGAGGACAGTATGTGCACATAGTAGGACTCAAAATATGTGTTTCCCTTGAAACAATGGGGCGGATACTGGTGATGGTTCTCTGAGATATTTTCAATACAAGGTTAGTGGTTTGTAAATCTAAGGAATCTCTATGTGAAATGAGGTGAGTAGAAAATATCCATCAACCAAGAGAAGGGAGAGGAGATGGAGTTGGAGGCTTTGCAAAAATCCCCATGATTTTTCCATACCTAATTGTTTTTGTTTTGTTTTTTTTAAGCACAGATGGATATCCTTGGATTTCAATTTGTTTACTCAGCTGATATTATTTAGACATCACATGTGCCATACATAAGCATGCCAGATGCTGGGGATATATAGCAGCTAAATAAGAAACTTCATTCCCTGACCTCATGGAGTTTAAAATCTAGTGAGAAAGAAAAGTCTTAATCAAATAATCATAGAAGGAGTATCTATTCCAAGTCCAAAGGCTCCTTTCTAACAGAGTCATCATAAACTGTGCTGGGATCACCTAACATAGTCTTGTGGGATCAGGAAAGACTTGCCTGAGGAAGTGACCTTTAGGCTAAGGCTTGGGAGTAGAAGAGCTATGCCAGGTAGAGGGAACAGCATAAAGCAAGGCCATGAGGTGGAAAGACCTGAATTCAGAGAAAAGTTTATGAGACTGAGCAGCATGAACTGGTGGGAGGATGGCATCCAATAAGGCCATGAGAGAAGTGGGGGCTGGATCAGGCAGGACTTACCTAAGATCAAAAAATAGCTATAAGCAATGTGTACACTGCTCAGATTTGATGATAGCAGAGCCACCCAAGGGGGCATATACACAACACCTTTGCTCTGTCTGGGAGCCCCCCAGTCTTGCAGCATCTCACCTTTCCTCCAGGGAATCATCTCCTAGCTCGGGGGCTGTGGGGAAAGATTTAAGTAGTAATAAATCTGAGTTACTAGCAAAGGAGATAAACTAAGTTCCTTCATAGTCAAATATGCTGACAGGAATCCACTAACAAGGCTCTGCCTGTTCACATGGTAAGCTGGCTGCTGGTGGATTAGATGTTTTTAATATTTTCTGGCAGGCAGAGGGTACAGGTAGGGTCCTACTGATTTTTTTCCACATTCCTTCCCTCTCTTTGCTTTTGTATGTTTATTTGTAGATTCATGTATTCATGCATTCAACAAACATTCATAAATTGACTTGTAATCTAGTTGGAAACGTAGGGTTATATTCAATAAGTTATAATACAAGAGTGAAAGAGGTGAGTGCCCCAAATAGAAGAAATGGAGTAGAGGTTTCAGGGGAAGAGAGGATCACTTCATCAAGGAGGGAAGAGGGTGGGCAGTGATCGAGAAGGGTTTTTTGGACAAGGCAGCATTTGACGTGAACCTCAGAGGATGCAGAAATAAATAAGCGGATGTAAGAAGTGCAGGTCAGTGAAAGAGAACAATAGGAGTACAGGCACAGAGAAAGTTTAGGATGAATGGAATAAACAGTCTGGTTGAATTTTAACCTGTGTGAAGGTAAGTTCTTAGAATATGTGGGGGTGGGGGGTCAAGTATGAGAAGATACAGAGACTCCTACGGGGAACTACTGGATTTCAACTGGGAGTTTCTCAGCTGGGAAGTGATGTGACTGGCAGGTGAGGAATTGAGGGAGCACTGCGGAGGAGACAAGATGGATGGCACCAGAGCACCAAGCTCAAGGCATTGGGCACATTGGCCTTCTGTCAGAATCCACTGGGCCCAGACCCTGCCTGTCATTAGTATAGCCTGGAGTATTAGTATAGTCCTGAGGCCCACTCCAGCCCTACTGTGTGAGAATCGCTGGGGAACGTATCTTGGGCAGCTGTTATTTTTTTAAGCGCCCTAGATGATCCCAGTGAAGCCTAGCATTTGGGAAGGACTCTTGTCTTCCATTCCACACACAGGCCTCGCAGAAATTATGTCCGGTCAAGTCGCTGAAGAACCAGCAAAACTGTAACTTGCTCTGCCTCTCATGGGTATGAACTGGGCTGCTTCAGATGGTGTTTTTGGAAGTTACAATGATGAATTGATGCTTTTAAAATTGATATCAAAATAAAAGTATTATTATGAAATGGCTGGTGGAAACATTTGACTGTTGATGAAAGAGATAAAACCAAGCCTAGCAGAGAGGTGCACAGAGAGCCTTCTGTATAGGCCATGTGAACAGTGAGCACCTTGGGGAGTAAGTTTGGGGATGGGGGCATATTTTTATTTTACACATCTTAATATGTTTAAAACATTTTTTACAGTAAGCAAATATTACTCTGGTGCTTACAAACCCTAGCGACCGTTAAGCAGCAACAAAAGACCTTTCCAAATTGTAATCTGTGATCCAGTTAAAAAGAGGAAAGAAAGCCCTCTGTCCTCAGTTTTGTTGATGAGGCTATCCTGAGAGCACCTGTCAGAGGCTGTCCAGGTCAGATGGTGAAATAAAAAATGTCTTTGGCTTTCTGGTTGATGACATTGGGAATGTTTACCTTGAGAAAGAGGACATTTGTATAGTAAGTACCTTAAATGTCATTCTGATTGAGTTTTAGGATTACTCACAGCTGGGAGGAGGAGTCAGAATGAAAGATCTTAACAGTCTAGATTGATGGGCCCAACCTAATAATAACATGAATTGTATGGGGATCAATGCCAATATCTTCCCTGAAGTCTCACAGAGCCACCTGCACGCACACAGGGAGGGGAGTAGCCCTTAAGAACAGCTCATCAAAACAAGCCTCTAGGGTCGTAGTTAACATTAAGAGTGAGTCAAAAGAATGATGTGGCTTCCAAGAAAAGGGATATAATGTTTGGCTGCATTAACAGAAATCTAGTGTCTGGTTTGATTCTTAACCAGTGGTATGCATCAAAATCACCTGAGAGTCTTTTTCCAAATATGCTCAGCAATTCCCCCTCCCCCCTCCCCCCACATCTGACAATTCCAAGCTGGAGGAGGTGGGGTAGGGACTAAACACAGGGATTTTAGAAACTTTCCCCTCATTGAGGACTCATTTTTAAAACTTGACCTGGATCAAAGGAGGGGCCATCTCAGACTCTTTCATGTTAAATTATCTGCAATCTGAAGTTTTAAATTTCTGAAAACCACATTTAAAAAAATAATTTGTTTTTATTTCTGATTATAGAAGTAATTTTTGGACAATATTTTCATTCCAATTTGCCATCTTATGCAGATTAGTTTTAAATAGTATAAATAAAAATAGGATCATGATGTATACAACGTTTTGTAATGTGACTTATTCTAATATGAACTTAGGTCTGTGCTCTTCAGCATGATTTTTAATAGATGCATAAACCATCTATGTTAGGAAATGTATCAAAAATTACCAGTTTCCTATTGTATATTGGATCTTTGCCAAAATTTCCCACTATTGTTAATAACACGTACATACTTGTGGTACTCCACTTCGAAGAGGAAACAGTGGAATGGACAGAATGGTGGGAGTTTCCTAATCTTGACATAAGGAGCAGCTGAAAGAACTTTAATCCGGTGAAGATTTAGTGGGGTTAGAGGGGGTGGTAAATATCTTTAAATATTTGCAGGAAAATCAAACAGAAAAGGAATTCAATTTGTTTTTGCCAGCCTCAAAGGGACAATTGGGTAAAAACTGCAAGGAAGTAGCTTTCAGGGGAAGGTAATAAATTTTCAAATAATTGAGTTTTGAAGGTCTTGCCTGCCCATCCTTGGGGATGCTGGAAGTTAGCAATATAAAAGGAAGTAATTGACGACATTCAAATTTCTAACTGAGGTGATGAAGGGGGAGGGAATGTAAAATGGAGTCACAAACTCCAGTGGCCCAAGCAGCAACTCAGCTGTAAATGGGTTTGTTCTGCTAATGAACTCTTCTAAAAACAATTAGAATTCAAATGCCTCGAGGTAGCACATTCACTCCCCAATTAGCCACAACCCACACCCCTCCTTATTTATGTTATGTGCCTGCGCTCCTGAAGGCATTTGAGATCACCACTCTTAGTAGTTGATATTTAAATCCTTTGCCGGTGTGAATTTCTTTCAGATGTTTATTGAGCACCTTTGTGTGCTGAGTGTTGTGAGAGATGCTCTAGATGACGGTGAACTTGACTGCATCTCTGCCCACAAGAAGTCTGCAGTGAGAGCGTGCAGGAGGGTAGTGGTGTTCCCTGACTTGATTGGAGGAGGAATACAGGGTTTCAACTCCAGAAGGTCTAATTAGGACTAGTTGTTGCTACTAACAGCGAGGTATGCGTTGACTACTGAGAAGAGCTTTCCTAACCAAGCTCTCAAGGGATAGGGACCTTCCTGGAGGCACTGCCCTTCCCCCTGCACCCCCAGCAGACTAGTGCAGGCAGAGCCAGATGGCACATTGGCTGGGGGTGCTCTGGAGGAGATGCTGGCTCTTCAGGAGAAATAGTATAAATGGATCGTCCTTGGATTCCATGTAGAGAAGAACATACAAAGGAAGCAAGCAGCATTTGGGAAACTTGGTAAATTAGAAAGCTAAGATCATCAAAAACAAAGGGGGACCGAATCGGGCTCCCTGCTCGGCGGGAAGCCTGCTTCTCCCTCTCCCACTCCCTCTGCTTGTGCTCCCTCTCTCGCTGTGTCTCTCTCTGTCAAATAAATAAATAAAATCTTAAAAAAAAAAAGGGGGGGGGGAAGGGCCAGAGGAATGTCAAGTTCTTTTTAGCTGTCTCCTGTTGGTATATATTTCAAAAGGGGGATGTTTTACCTCCATTTTGTTGCCCATAATCTTTTAAAAGAAAGTATTTATTGAATACATCTTTAATATTAGACACTGTGCTAAGTGCTTTTTGTTCCTTCATCCTCCTAATGCTCTCCATTTTGTAGATGAGGAGCCAGAGGTTGAGAGAGTCCTTGCTTAGCAAGTGCTGGAGCCCAGGGCTTTAACCACCACAATCTGCTGTCCTCTTCCTGCCTTCTCCTGGTTGTGATGTTCTCTCCACTTCTGTCCCATCTAAACTCCTAAGATCTTGCCAAGACTTTTCCCAAATGCTCTCTCCATTTCTCTCCTCACTTAATCCTGGATTCTGCTCTTCTTGCCATCTGTCAAGGCACCCTTTGTCCCACGATTTATTCTTGCTGCTCCTTAAGCAAGGCCCCTTGTCTTTTGATTAGTCACTATTTGGGAGCCAAATATGTTCAGGCCACAGATTTTCTAATAACCAGAGTAGCAACAGAGCAGAGCGTGGAAAATGGAAGGTTTTGATTTGGAATTAGGAAGTGGAGTTTTAGAAGGAAGTGCTTTGCTGATGCTAAGAAGTTTAAAAAATTGGGGCGCCTGGGTGGCTCAGTCGAGCATCTGCCTTCAGCTTAGGTCATGATCCCAGTGCCCTGGGATCAAGCCCCAGGACAGGCTCCCTGCTCAGAGGGGAGTCTGCTTCTTCCTCTCCCTCTGCCCCTCCTCCTGCTTGTGCTCACATGTACTTGCTCTCTCAAATAAATAAATAAAATATTTTTTAAAAGTTTAAAAAAATTGTCTTCCCATGTGGCCTATTTCAACTCACTAAGGATTCGGGCAGCTGCTAGCACTCATTTGGATTTGTCCCCACTGAACACACTAATGTCAAGTGAGAGCCATGCTTAAAAGAGCATCTTGTTTCGGGAATGACATACTCCTAGGTACAAAGCTACAGAAACTAGTCTTGAAGTTGCTTCTGAGGTTGAGTATGACATAACATTCATCTAATTCATCTAATTTAATTAAATTAAATTCATCTAATTTAACACCAAAATTCTTTTAAAGATTTTATTTGTTTTAGAGATAGAGAGAGCAAGGAGCATGAGTAGAGGTAGGAACAGAGGGAGAGGGACAAGCAGAGTCCACACTGAGCATGAGCCCGATGAGGGGCTTGCTCTCATGACCCTGAGATCACGATCTGAGCCAAAATGAAGAGTCAGACGGATACTCAACCGACTGAGCCACCCAAGCGCCCCTAACCCCAAAATTCATGATGTAGAGTTTGAGTTGGTATGTGGGCTCTGTGTGTGTGTAAAGGGAGGGTTTTGTTGTTGTTGTTGTTTTTAGAATAATAAAAAGGTTAAGATGCTTCCTATACACGAGACACTGTTCCTTCTCTATACTATTTGTTAAACATATACACCAACACACACAGCCATATACTAGAGTTGATATAATGCTCAGAAGAGCCCCATGAAATTAGTGCTATTATCCTCATTAGTTCAATTCAGAGAAGATGACTAACCCAAACATAAATAGCTAAATATTAGAACCAAGTCTCCTTAGGTCTGCTGGACTCCAGAATCTTTAGCTCTGGGACATGCTAACAGAGAATGATGTTATGTTAATGAGCTAACAAATGGGCACCATCCATATATATATAGTTTTTATACCTTTCATGCCCCTTCATGTATATTTGGATGTTTTTGTTCACCCCATGAGGTCAGAGAGCCAGGTTTTGATTTTCTTTGTTTGGAGCGACAAGAACACTAAGGTCCAGAGAGGTAATGAGACCCTCTACACATCACAGAACTAACTAGTTAGTACTAAAAGCCTAAACTTAACCCAGATCTCCTAAGTCCCAGTTCCCCTCAGCATGCTGATGGGAACACTAATCCAGACTCCTGATTCCTTGGGTGACTCATCAAATTGGATGAGTCTTCCTCTCAACTTCACCAGTGACTAGGAATTCATTTAGTAAATGTTCACTGAATTACCACTGAATAGTTTCAGGAATTGTGCCAGGCCTTAGCAGGACAATGATGGACCTCGCGGGTATGTCCTGCATTCACAGAGCTTACAGTCTAGTGGGGAAATCAAACAGATCACTCACTGCTGTAAAGTTTGCTGTCCGTTAAGGGAACAAGGGCTGGAGAATGGAAGTCCCGTCTAAGATTTGGGGCAGTGTTAGCTAGGTGGAGGTAGAGGTAGGGGACAGAGGTTTCCATACAGAAGGAGTATTTTGAGCAAAGAATTGAGCCAAGGACAATACTTGATATAGACCAACACAGAGATAGGAGCTGTGAGCATTTGAAGCCAGGAACTGAGAAATGTTGGGGGAAGAAATGAAGTCAAAGGGAAAGGTGCACGTGAGGTTTGCAGACCAGCCAAATGTTCAAAAACTGGCTTCAGTGTTCATAAGCTGTGTGATGTTGGGCAAGTTCCTTGATCTCTCTGAGTTTTCCCACTTGTGAATGGAGATGTTAACGTAAACTTTTGCAAGGTTAATCATCAGGCTTGCAAATAATAAATACAAAGCATCCAACACAGTGCTGGTAAAAGGTACCACTGCCCACCAGCTGCTCACACCTAAACTTGGGAGTCATCTTCCAGACTTTTCCCATGCCACACAATAGGATGGCTATAGGTCCTTTCCGTACTCCCCCCAAATACCTTGCAAATTCTACCATTTCTCTCTGTCCCCAGACTATAGAATGGTGTAAGTCCAAACCGCCTTCCTCTCCCACCTGGACTGGAACACTTAGTGTTCTTGTCGCTCCAAACAAAATCAAAACCTGGCCCTTACCCAGTCTCTGTCCTCCTGCTCTCTGCCCCACCCCTGACCCCCAAACCATTCTTCACACCTCAGCTACAGTGATCTTTTTAAAACCAAAAACACATGTCATCCTGATGCTTCACATCTTCTGGTTACTTCCCCTTGTTCTTAGTAGAAAATCTAAACTCCTTGCTTATTAGGCTGACCCTGCAGTATCTGGCCCCCGTCCACCTCGTGGCCTGAACTCCCTGTCCTTGGTCACAAGCTCTGCCCACACTGGCTACCTGCTTCATCCTTCAGGTTTTAGCTGAGAGGCCACCTTCTCTGAGAGGGTCTTCTCGGACCACTTTGTCTAAATAAAATCTCCCCTGTTAATTTCTACCATAGCACTTTCTTTACTTCCCAGCCATGATTAAAATTTGTCTTATACATTTATTTGGGTACTTACTAGATTGTCTCACTCCTTCACTAAGTTGGGAATTCTGTGAGAGTCTGAACTGTTCTGTTAGGGGCCTGATGGATCATAGAATGTGTCTGGCACAAAATAGGCATATGGTAAACATTTGCTAAATTACTAGAGAAATGAAAGCAGGGATCTCAATAAATAATAGCTATTCTTGTTTATGAATACCTGTCAGAGAAACTGTTCTGGTTGTGAGCATTTGATAAGGGTTTCTGTCCCCATTATTTGCCTCAATTTCCAAAATACATAGAGTGACAGCCCAGTACAAGGTTTTGTGTGTGGTAGAGAAAGGGAAGGTCATTCTGTGTCAGTAGGATCACTGGAGAGAACTGACCACAAAAGCCCCTGACATTGGATCCATATAAGACACAATTTCTGGGCAAATCCTTGGTATATTTTTCTCTGAGACTCAGGGACCCAGGGACATCCATCACTGGAGAAGTAGGTGCTCATACATACTCTTGTGTTAGCAGCTGGCATTTCTGCCTCGAGGATTTTACATTTACAAGGTAATAATAAAAGTGGTATTAGAAACGTGCAGATGGTCTGTCCAATAGAGAGAAATGTTGATTGCAAATTCCAGCATGGAAGTGGGATGGACTAGAAGTGTTACTGGGTAATTTAAGGCCCCATAGCGGATGTCTCTGGAGATGCCTTGGCCAGTCAGGTCTATTTTATTTCAGGGAGGAAATAAAACTCTGCCTGAGTGGACTCTTTCCCCCCTGATAGAAATGAGTAGCTGTCACAATGAATCCTAAAGGCCAAGGCTGCAAGGCTGGCAATGCTCACCAAAGCCTCACTTCTCCTTTGTGGATGTGGTCTTGGAACTTGAAATCAGGGTCAAATTCTAGGGTTCTCATCTTGTTGGATATACAAGGTCTTTCAGTTCTTCCCCAGAGAGCTTTGTACCCCTTAGGGGAGGCGTGCTGAGATGACTTTTCTGAGTGTGCATTTAAGAGTGTACAGCCCTGCGAAGTAGTAAAATAAGGGACAAGGCCAATGATAGAGCAATAATTTTCAGCCATTTGATTTTCTAAAACAATGCTATCCAATAAAACTGGCTGTGATGGGGGTGCCTGGGTGGCTCAGTTGTTAAGCATCTGCCTTCAGCTCAGGTCATGGTCCCAGGGTCCTGGGATCGAGCCCCGCATCAGGCTCCCTGCTCGGCGGGAAGCCTGCTTTTCCCTCTCCCACTCCTCTTGCTTGTGTTCCCTCTCTCGCTGTCTCTCTCTCTGTCAAATAAATAAATGAAATCTTTAAAAAAAAAAAAAACTGGCTGTGATGATTGAAATATTCTCTATCTGTATTGTCCAACATGGTAGCCACTAAGTACATGTGACTACTAAGCACTTTTTTTTTAAAGATTTATTTCTTGGGACGCCTGGGTGGCTCAGTCATTAAGAGTCTGCCTTGGGCTCAGGTCGTGACCCCAGGGTCCTGGGATCAAGCCCCGCATCGGGCTCCCTGCTCAGCTGGAAGCCTACTTCTCCCTCTCCCACTCTCCCTGCTTGTGTTCTTGCTGTCACTCTCTCTCTCTCTATCAAATAAATAAATAAAATCTTTTAAAAAAAATAAAGATTTATTTCTTCATTAGAGAGTAAAAGCATGTGTGAGAGCAGGTGGAGGGGGCAGAGGGAGAGGGAGAATCTCAAGCAGACTCCCCACTGAGCACAGAGCCCAACACATGGCTCAGTCTCATGACCCCAAGATCATGACTTGAGTCGAAATCAAGAGTCAAATGCTCAACTGACTGAGCCGCTCAGGTGTCCCGACTACTAAGCACTTGAAATATTCCTAGTGCAATGAGGAACTGAATTTTTAGTTTAATTTAAATCTGAATAGCCATATGTGGCTCTTGGTTACCACATTAGATGGCACAGCTGTAAAATACTGTATGATTGGAGGAAGAGTATCAAGAATGGTGTGCAAGATACAGGGGTAGAATGGGAATACTTAGGAGAAGGTGCCTTGGGAGTTTTAACCAAGTAGTTGGGGAGGACATGTCCCATAGTGGTTACACGTGCATACTCTGGTGTGAGATGTGGGTTCAAATCTCAGTTCAGCCAAATTCCTGCTGTGTGATCTTGGGCAAGTTACTTCTCCAAGATTCACATTTCTTATCAGTAGAATGAAGATAAAAATAGGACCTACTTCCTAGGGCTGCCTTATGTTTTAAATAACATACTTTACAAATACTGTATGAACATCCTTAATACTATAGGACTCAGCAAATTTGGTATAGTATCTTTTAATATGACACACATCTGGATAGCAGTGTTGATGAGCTTTGTGATCAGAGAGGTAGAGGATCAACAGAGAGAGCTGACCAGACTCCTTTTGATGAAGCAGAAGTGAATTTATAAACAACAAACACTAGCATGCCTCCTCAGCTACAAATAGCAAGTTTTGCGGTCTCATGAAATGGATGTTCTGTGAAACTGCACAGCTCTGGACCATTTATGATGGAGTGATAGAATGATAAAGCTGGAAGGGATTTGAAGACCAGTGATCCCCACGCTTTTGTGTGCAAACAGCTCACTGGGTGTCTTGTGAAATGCAGGTCCTGATGCTGTGGATCTGGGTGGCGCTTGAGTCGCCGCATCCCTCCAGGCCCCCAGGGCCTCGCTGGCCAAGGGTCCACACACAGGATGTCGAGGTTGTCGAGCACCTGGAGTCTAGGGCAGAAGACCAATACCCTTTCTTTCTGAAGAGGACTTGGAGACCCAGAGGGGGAGGCTTCGGGTCATGGGAGCACTGGAAGTAGAACCAAGGCTGAAACGAGCATCCTGTGCTTCCTGCACCAGTGTCTCATGACCTTGTGCACTTGCCCGGGCGGCTGCTGTCTCTCGCATTATTACGTGGCACTGAGCACTTCGTAAAACGTCCTTTTCCATTTGCCAGCCAGGGATAACAAAGGGGGAAGAGAACTCCTCTTGCCCACACTATTCCTGTAAGCAACTGCTCATGAAGCCGGAGCTAACACTCAGATGTGCTGATTCTGATCTCCTGGTTCCTTCCATGAAATTCCAGGGCACCTGGGTCCCTCCCTCGCTTCTCCATCTTGAGGAAGCTCCAGGCCAGGTATGTCTTTGCAGGGATTTAGGGGCCAGTCTGCATTTAGGATCCCGCTCAGAAAAAAAAAAAAAAAAAAAAAAGCAAGTGAAAAGAGTCCGGTGTCTCTTCTTTCTCTTTTCTATGTCACAAACACAGGATTCTAGAGCATTTATTACAAGCTGAGCAGTAGCAGTGTGCTTAAGACCTGTGCATAAGCCATTTCCTGGAGTGCTATGTTTTATTCCTAGAGAGCCTGAAAATGAGTGGCAGCCCCAGCTGGGGAAGGTGGAAATAGCAAACTCTCAGAGAAGAGGAAAAGTTTCCTTGGTCGACATGAACTGCGTGGTTTCTTAAAACAACTTGATGAGGACGGATTAAAATTTAGGACAGTTAACGGTCCCTGTTACCGGCTCTGGGTGACCCTGGATAAAGGGCTGTGTGTGCGCACGTACGTACACATATGTGGGAGTGTGTATGTGTGCACATGTGTAACCCAGGCACACACCTGTATTTACCTCCTTTCTTTCCCATATGTTCAGTGGTCCACTCAGTTCATATTATCATTTCTCTCCTTTACCGAACGCTTTGTCAAGACCAGTGAAATGACAGCTGCAAACCTCCCAGAGAATTGAGAAAGAGTTGGCTTCTCCGCCCACCCTCCCCCTTGTTATCTCTTTATCTGCTTCAGTGGCCACCATTAGGGTCAGGCAAGTTTTCTGGGTCTTTGCCCTCATGTGATTGGGATCCTAAGAGATAAATGTCAAGAAGTAGGAATTCAGGATGCGTCGAGTTGCTGAAAATTAAATGAATTTGTGGCCTCCGACGATCAGGTCTAGGTCACAGATGAGCCGCTCATTTTGGGGTCCCAGCGTAGAGGAGCTGGCAAACACAGCTTTTCCCTGGAGCTGCATCTGTATGTATAATCTGTTTGTTGGTATGCTTCGTGAGCCAGTAAGGTAGGCTTTAAATGAAAAACCACTTTCCAGGACGCCTGGGTGGCTCAGTTGGTTAAGCGACTGCCTTCAGCTCAGGTCATGATCCTGGAGTCCCGGGATCGAGTCCCGCATCAGGCTCCCTGCTCTGCAGGGAGTCTGCTTCTCCCTCTGACCCTCCCCCCTCTCATGCTCGCTCTCTCTGTCTCATTCTCTCTCTCAAATAAATAAATATCTTTAAATAAAATTAAAAAAAAAAACCACTTTCCAACCACTGCATTTTTCTCCTGAGGTATAGTTTGTACTCTAGGCATATATGGCTTACCGAATTCCACAGCTGTCACTGAGTTCCTTCCACAGGTTAATAGCAATACAGCACTGACTGAGTCGGAGGGCTCTGGCTAGTACAAAAATTTCATCTTCTGCCCAAATAGCTTCTTAAGTAAATGGGGAAGATCTTTCTGCTTTGAATTTGCAAAACCATTGATTTTTGTTGCAATTAGAGAAAGAAAAGCTACAACAGGCAAGATTTTTTTCCCCCACTTTCAAACACAGCATTTAAGGATCCCAGCTGTTTTATTGGGCTTCTCCAGTTCCAAGAGTAGGGGGGCAAGTGTTCCTTGAGTCAGCACGCCGTCACTGCTGGGTAAAGAAAAGAATCCGTCTGTGGTCTCTGGGAAGGTGTGCAGATGACTCTGCTCACATGATTTGGGGTCCCCAAATGGTTTCCCAGTCTTCAACCTTCCATGTCAGAAGAGCCATAGATATTTCTGAGTGCAGTTTGACCTGCATTCTATTGACCTAATCATTTGGCTAATCGCTGCCTGCAATTAAATCCTTCTCAATGCAATAAAGTTAATCTCTTCTCGGCACATAAAATCTGACCCCCACAGCTTGCGAGAGAATTGCTCTTGTTTATGCTATCATCTTGGGATCCAACAGCCTTTTATCTGAGGGCTGAAGCAACTCTTGGAGCTTGAGAGGTCACACCCTCCTGGAATGAGAGTGTTACAATGCTTTGCTTCCCTCCCAAATGCAAAGCCCCCACCAGGTTGCCTTGTCTCTATTCAGGCTCATTTCTTCTCTGTTGCCCAGCACAGAGTGTGAACCACTGAACATGACGCTTTTCTTCAAGCACGTTGCTTTGGTTTGTTGTCAAGGTCATTAGCACACTTGACAATTATTCAGTCAGTCCCTTTTTGTTCCAACTTGAAGAGATTAGTGTCCGGTTCATCAATAATCTCAAAAGGTCCGCAGGCTCAGCCATATTTGCAGCTCAGACTGAGGCGCTTCTCATTGCTCCTAAGCAGAAACAACATTCAAAGACTCATTCATTCACTTGGCAAATACTTACTGGCAAGTCGAGGTGTTTCCAGTGGAACTGAGAAGGTAGTTGGTTGAAAAGGCAGTGGGTCAAGAGTCGAAGGAGAAGGTAGGCACCAGAACCATGAACTCCATGCCCAGATGGGCCTGGGCTCCAGTTCCTGTGCACCAGCTGTGCATCATGATACCTGGGACAAGTTCATGATCTTGACTAAGCCTCAATTTCCTCATGATTAAGAAGAGAGAAAAATAGTATGTTTCTACTATTCCACTATTTCATTGGGAGGATACAATAGAAACTATCTTAAGATGCCTAAAATAATGCCTGGCACATGGTAAGTGCTCCATAAGTATTAGCTATGATTATCACTTTATTTCATCCTTACAGCAACTGTGTGAGGTGGTTCCTACTTTCCCCCCCACTTTGCAGATGGGAAAACTGAGTCAAAATAATTTGCCAAAGATCACATAGTTTATAAGTGGCAGGCTTAGACACAGGCGGGCCTAACACTGACATTCACATTCTTCATCGTTATGCCAGGCTGACTGGGCTAAGATTTCCTTATATTTTTAGGAGCCACATACATCGCTGGGTTTTGAGAAGCCTAATTTGCTAGATTTGTTAATGGTTCAAATTAAGCCACATGACTTAGCTAGAATATAACATTTTTCAAACGTTCATGCTGTTGTGGTTTTTTCCTCCCAATATCCAGTGAGTATTTCTCTTCACATAGAGAGTTTTTATTAAATGCCTAATTACAAGTGGTTGGATTCTCACTTAGAACAGTTCTCACTTCTGAATTTAAATGTAATGTGTTGAAATATTAATGACCTTTATCTTTAAAAGTGTCTAAATTGTACTAAAGTTAACAAATGTGGCTGATAATACCCAGCACTATCTTGGAGCATTCTCCCACACAAGGCATTTGCTTGGTCTTGCGTCATTCTAATGGTGGGTTTTATACAGCACTGACAAATACACAATGTAGGAAAATTTTGCATCACAAATTGCCTGGGGATTTAGTCTCCCTGTACATGCTTTAAAGTGTTCTAATTCAGGCTAAGTAATAATAGCTGTAAAGCATTTAGAAGGATCGACAGTGCCAGGCATGGGTTCTGTAGAGTAAACATGTTTCTGAGGGAGAAGCAGGATTTAGATCATATGGGAGGAGCAGCCCATCAGCTAAGTTCATTCCTATTTTCTCTGTGTATCCTACCTTCTGTGGCATGAACTTTATTCATGGCTTTGGCTTTAGCTCCTTGATTATCTTACTAATCTTGATAGTGAAGATAGAAGTAAAATTTATCTGAGTCTTGATTCTAATAGCCACGTTGGACTCCTTACAATTCCCCAGAAGTCCTTTGGGTTCAAAAGACCTGCATAGCTGGTGCTGGCTTCTGAGCCTTGGGGTATAACATGAAGGTTTGGTCTCCTTTTTTCTGAGTGTGCCCTTTGCTGAAAGACCTTGATACATTCTTGTCCCACCCCCACCATGACTTGGAATGTCCAAGATGAGGACAACTGTTACCAACATGTGGACAAAACCCTACTTAGAGGAAATCCCATGTCTCATCTGGCTAAATTGGACCATATGTTCAGGTCCCAAAGCTTGGGATTTTTCAGAGCGAGTTCAAATGTGCCTATTTGCATCACCTGGGGATATTGAAATTCCAAGCATAAGTTCATTTTCACATAATTCATTATCCTCCCTTGGATTTGGTACTTACTGTGAACTTTGGCAACAGATGGAATGAGATGATGTTCCAGGAGTACTTACTAATTCTTTTGTGCTCACAAATACCCACAAATAGTGGTAATTTGCACTCAGATAAAACTTCCAGGGCCAGGCAGTGCCCTCAGGTACTCATTTGCCACCCCCTGTGGAGTTCTTGGGTAGAATTTAATTATCCAACAAATTTGGGTGTAGCTCTGCCAGATGTTGGGTACTGACCCAGACATTTCAAATGGAAGGAAGGATCTGATGCATTCCAGAGAAACAGAGGGGGAATAGTCTTGGGAGCTGGGACTCTGGATGGGAGAAAAAGGGGCACGAAACAGGGGACTTGGAATTTGTGGTGAGTTCCTCAGAGCCAGTTATTACTCCTGAAGCCCCAGGAACCACTGGGCATTTGTCAGGGTCATTCAGGAAATTCCTGTCTAGGACACCCCCTGACTTCTGTTAAACACCAAGGACCTCAAGAGATAAGAACCAGTTGAGGAACCAGCTTTTGTTGGTCCACAATAAAAACAAAATGACCGAGTTAACGTGAATGATGAACATACACAGCTGCTCCTCCCTCTGGTTCCAGCACGGTTAAGTGGGGCCACTTGGAAATGAACTGGTCCTTGAATTTGGGCTTGTCTACAGAGAAGTTATTGCAATTATAACTTGTTATTAATGAAATATAGTCCAAGCATTATGGTCATAGCTAGGATTGATGAAATGTGGATTCTGTATCAGGCACTGTGCTAAGCACCTATATATTCCTTTCCTTCTCATAACAACCACATCAATTATAGTAGTCCCATTTTATGGATGAGCGAATAAAACTCAGTCTTACTCCATAACTGCCTACAGTGCTGCCCCTAACACAAGGTAGAGGCGGGCAGCCTGATCTCACAGCCTTTGCCCTTCCCCACCATCCTCAGGGCTGAACTGGACTTACTGATGGTGACCTCTCCATCTAAAGGAATTTGGTCTGTTCCCATCTCCACTCAGAGGGTTCAGAGAAGGGCCCTATTCTGTGCCCTGTGTCATCCCCGCCTTGTCCCACCACAGCTGGTTGGACCGGAGGGAAAAGACTTGACAAAAAGGCAGCCAGTCAGTAGACTGGCTTATGACCTCTGATGTGGCCTAGTACCCACCACCACCACCAACCCCCCCACCCAAAGAAAAAAAAACAGAGTCAGCTAAGACTATCAGGTTCCTTCTTTTGGGAATTTAGACTAAAAAAAATACCACCAAGGTATTTAGCTTTGAGAGCTTAGGATGAAATGAAGCCATGAGGTCAAGTCAGGCTGTGAAGTAATTAGGCAGCAGTGAATATGAATAAGCACACAGGTGCATTTGGTAGAGAAAGCCTCAGAGAACACACAAGAGCAAAGGGAGGGGTCATGAGAAATGGAAAAAGTAGCCAGTGGCCCGCAATGTTTTTCTGGTTCCAGTCCACGGGGATCCTGTTAATATATAACATGAGAGTGAAGTGGGATAATTTATGTAAATCACCAGTAGATGCCTGATGCATAGTAAAGTGATCGATACAAGTCAGCACTGTTACGATGTTTGTTATTATTGGAATTTTAATGTGATTTGCCTTTTATTTGGAAGATAAGAAAAAATCCTCTCATTCCCAGTTTACTAAGGTACATACAGCTAGGTAGATGAAAAGACATATTCTTTCTTTTATCCTTGAATTGGATTCCTTAATTGTTATAATTTATAATTCAAATTTCATCTTATGATTATCTTAGTTTTCTTTCGGATCGATTCCACACCCACTAATGAACTATCATGTTAGAGCAATGGGGAGCTATTCCCATAATCTGTTTTCCTCCAATCCCCCTTCAGATGCTAATGAGAAGTACCATGGAGACATCAGCCATTAGTATACATGGGCTGGTATAAATCATGGACTATGGATCATTGAGCATCTTTGTTGTAAAACAAATGGCCTGTGGTCAGTTAATCATACAAAGAAACATCTCCAGGGCCTCCTGGCTTTATTCATAACCCCTAAATCCGGTTGCAGTTTTATAAACAGAACATCTGTTAAAATATGCAGAAATTACAGTCATAGTCATTAGCAGGAAGCTATATAGCTTTGGCAGATTTTTTTTTAAGCTTTTGATGGTAATCTCCTCTGTCTGTGATTCATGCTTTATTCCCATTCTTGCTGAGTCTCTTTTGTTCCCCTCTGTTCTTTTGGGTTATAGCACTTTTCACCCAAGACTGAAAAGTGGACGTGTGTTGTCCCAGGCTCAGTTGGCACTGTGCCATTCTGCAGCATGGGAGAGTAACTGTAGCCCAGCCTTGCAAAACCATGTATTTCAGGGATGCAATATGTATCGCCCCAAGTAGTCTGAGGGTGAGAAATCCCAATTGGTTTCACACTTGTTTTACTGGCTTTGGACTCTCGGAGCACTGGCATTTAACGAAAGTGAACAGAGCTCCCTACCAGCACTGCCCCAAATTTCTCATTTTCTCTTAGTTTCCCTCTACGCTCCGCCTCCCCTCCCCCCACTCTTAGTTAAAATCTTCACTGCGTTCATATTTAAATTAGCCTGGTAGAGTTAACCTCTTAAGATAAAGACCAGGAGAAGTACAGATAGCCAGGGAACAAGATTTGTCCTAATAACCTAGATTGGCCCCTTCCTTGTTCAGTGAAGAAATCATTATTCCACCTAAGAACTAGAGAATAGGTAAATTTTCTTTAGCAATGGCTTTGTTCTGTCTGCCACGGAATGGGAATCAGCAGCCATTCCCTACGGAAATTGAAAAGTCACCTCTGAGTACTCAGTGTGTCCATCACCTATCCTTACATATAAGGTTTTATAAAGTCCCAAAGTCAGCCTGGTTAAGCCTGAATATATCTTTCATAATGGGCCCACAAGGAAAAAGAAGACAATGTGGTAAAGCTGCTAAGAGAACCAACTCTGGGATCAGACAGACATGGACCCGAATCCCGGGCCTGGCAGTCATTAGCTATATGCCCTAGAGGAAGTTAACTCGTGAAGCTGCAACTCTCCATCTAGAATACTCACGCCTGCTTCATAAAGTTGAGACGATTCAAGGAAAACCCAAGCAAAGCACCCAGCCACGGGCCTGGCACATTGTCAATTGCCGAGTAAATACTCATTTTTACTGTTGTTATTTTTTATTGTTTTTGTACTTAGTACCAGCACATGGTTCGATTATGTTAGGTGTTGATTTTAACCTCACTAGAACTTTCTTTCTTAAGTACTTACATACTTTAAAGCAATTCATTTGTTCAAGAATATTTCCTAAGCAACTGCTCTGAGCTCAGTGCTCTGTAGAGTAAGGCCTGTGAAGATTGATCCTTGCAGGCATCTGTCTGTAAGGAGCTCGTTGGACAAATCAGCACAGAATGTGTTGGAGGGAAGATCTAAATCAAGGACCATGCAAGTTGTGGGTAAGAGAAACATAACCACCTGGGAAGGCTTCATGCGGGAAGGTAGGGGAAGCCGGGGTTACAAGAGGTATGACACATCTCTCCAGTGGTGTGCTATAGACGGGGAGGTTAAGTCTCCGGGGAGGATGAGAAACTGAAGTGGAATGAGACAACAGTGAAGACGGGTGGGATAACAGAGGCAAGGAATGGGCCAGTTCGCCTTCTGAGGGAATCAAAAAGGATTGGAGGGGAAAAGCCAATCAGAGGATGGAAACCAGACTCCCCAAACCCCTGCAGAAACTGAGGGATCAGAATGGAAAGCTCCCGAGAAGGAGACTGAAAATCAGAGGAGTGCCTGCGGAGGGCGGAGCGGTCACAAATGGAGGCTCCCCCAGAGAACGATGGCTTGTTTGTCCGTTTCCAGGCCTGCAGCCCAGAGAAGCGCTGGTTCTCTTCTGGATTTGTGGCATGTCCCAGTGCTTGTGGCTACGCGGCTCCTGCCACCCTCGGAACTCCAGGGGCTGCCCGGGGCGTGTCTTAAGGCAGCAGCTCTCTGAGCTTTCCAAAGGGAATTGCAGTCATGCGTTAGAGTCCTCAGTGCCAATTAAAGTGTCAGGCTCTGAAACAAATACGGGTAACAAAGACGGGGATAATGTTTTAAAATTAGGTTCTCAGGAGTCCCCCATTAATTTGGAGCTCACAAGACAGTGACTGCGTGTTCAATAAATACCATCTGATGACAGTAACGGCCAGTAGTGTGAGATGCCCAGCAGATAGCTCTCTTCAAACATGCAGGTGCAAATATATCCTGAGATATCACACTCACCATAAAGGCAGTGCCTTTCAGCTTTACAGCTCTTAAAACATGAGTCCCTCCAGAGGCCAGGAAGATGGGTGTCATTGTCTTCCTGCTAACAGTACAGAAAAGAAACAAAGCAAGAGAACTAGTTTTAAAAATTAGGAGGGTGGATTCACTATATACAGATGCACTGTATAAGGCTCAGTACACTCACAACCACAGCATAATTAGGTAAATTGTGTAAATCCCCAGAGGTGGTTAGTGGGATAGCTTGTGGAGATGAAAAAATGAGCAATAGTGGCATGGATTTTTTAAAAAGCAATTATTTGCTTTCTGTGATGACAAGAATCCACAGATGGTGCATCCTCAAGTTCTTGAGTGTCCTGAAACCCTTTGAAGCATGGTTGTATTCACACTACAAATAATAGCCGGTAGGATGTACATGAGAGACCTTTATTCTAGTGATTGCAGATGGAACGGTACCCGTTACTGTATGGATCATGGTGCATCGTCTCCATGGTAGGAGAACATAGCAGGGGTGTCGAGAGCTAACAAAGAGTTCACTCTGAAGATGCTCACAAGAGCTGATTTGCAACTTCCACCTTGAAAGGTGGAGTCCCTTTGGGAGAGGGGCACAGGTTGGTGAAGTCAAACTGATCCCATTGCCAACAGTTCTCCGTCAAGTTACTATGTCTACTCCAGAAGACCAGAGTAGACCTCGGCTAATGCAGCAAGTGCAAGATGAGTGCAATCACCAGGAATCCATGGCCTGAGTGAAAGCTTGTGCTTCTTGGCCAGGCTTAGGAGCTGAAGGACATTGAATGCCTTCTGAAAATGCCTTTTACCAGTAGAGGCTTCCTGCATATGACTTGATTAGTTTCATTTTCTACCCTGGGCTTGTAGATGGGACTACCCAGATGATACTTTTGTTCATTTGTTCAGCAGATCCTTATTAAGCATCAGTTATGGGCCAGGTCCTTTGCTAGGCATTTGTTGGTAAAATAATGTGTTCCATAGGTTATCATTATCTTGACTTCAGGGATCTTGTGTTCATTGCCTGTTTCCCCCAAGGCACTTGGCACAGTGTATGACACATAGGGGGCATTCCCTGAAGGGAAATGGAGAGAAAAAGTCAGTCATTTGCAGCTACCAGAGCAGTCAGATGCCAGAGAAGTAGCATTGTATCTCCCAATAACCTCTACCTATCCCTTAATAAAAATGGCATGGTACATGGTGAGACCAGGTGAGTAATTTCAAGTTCTACTTTCTCCAGGACTCTGTCGTTATTTAATGGCTTGGCTAAGGGCTAACCGGTCATATACAGATTTGGAAGCAGGGGAGCAGATCACTGGAGTGCACCCACTTCCCCGGCACATGTGGACCCATCATGAAGATGTCCTTTGTTTCTTTTCATTCCTCAATTTAGTAAGAAGATGATGCCACTGCATTTCTGAAATCCTCTTCAGATGTTAGATCATTGCAGTGCCGTTTTTCTGTGGGTGTTGTTATCCATCGGTGTACCATCATTCGAGTCAGCAGCACAACCACTGAATGAGCGCCTGCAGTAGAAGAGGTAAAGCAGAGACACTGGCAGGCAGCAGCTGGGCAACTGAGTGCCGTAGCAAAACGCACAGTGGCCGAGGTTGGGGGAGCCTGTGTACTTCCCGATGAGCATGTGCATAGATAAAAATGATAGTCTCTCATGAGGGCAGAGTATTTGTTGTAGGCAAGACACTATGCTAGTGATGTTATGTGTAGTATCCCATCTACTTTTCTTAACATTCCCTATAAGGTGGATATTTGTACTAGCTCCAGTTATAGATGAAGAAACTGCGGATATGTTCACAGCCATGCAGCTAAGAGTTCATGATCTTAATCACTACAACTATATTGTTGAGTAAATGTTTAATACAACATGGTTAAAAGAATGGATTGTTGATGGACCCGTGGTTGGATGGGAATGAGGACTTATTCCTTCTTGCCCCTATATTTTCACTTGCACAAAAATGTGGGGGAGGGGGGGCAGTGGGAAACAAATCACTGTTTGTTGGCTTGGTTCTCCTGCTTTATAAATTAGTCCAATTCTATTTGATAGCCTCCCAATTAAGCCAATAAATTGGATGAGTCAGTGGTTCTGAAATGAAAATGAAACCACACCATATTAATATGGTGATTAGTCACATCACCAAAATAGAGACAATTTGTAAGGACTGTTTTCAAAGCCCTAAGTAGAAACAGAAAGCAATAGGATGTGCAAACATTTGGTGACAGTATTTGGTATTGGAGGAAATCATTCGTGCAATTACCTTTAGATTCTAACCAAATTGGAAGCAAATATTACCTATGTTCCTCATGTTTTTCTGGACTTACTCAGCTGCTTGCTGAATTATTGGAGTTATGTGCATTTCTGAACAGCTCTGTACTTGTCTATTTGACCAGAGGTAAAAAGGAAGTGGGCATTCACACCAACCCACTTTATTTATAGCTCTGCTTTGGCAGTGTTTTATAAAGGGTAGTCACTCACTTACATCCTGAAGGTAAATGCTTTTACACTTTGATTGTAACTACCGCTGGGTGAAGATGTCCAAGTAAGCATGGGTCTCCACTGACAAGTGCACAGCATAAGTTTCGTACACATCTTACCTTTTTAAATGAGTGTTTAATAACGATCCACCAGTTTCTGTACAAAGTTCAGGCACTGTTTCATTTAATAGTATGAATAAGCAAAGAATAAGATCAATTTTAGTTCAAGTAGAAAACTGACTATTAGTTAACCAAGAAAGACTAAAGATCTTTGTGAAGAACTTCAAACTGTTTTTCCAAGCTAAGCTGTTTTTTTTCTGTGTCCATCCTCTCTGTGAAGCTAAGATGAAGTGAAGTCCAATTTTATTGATCTTTTGGGTGAACATCTATTGGACAGAGATGAGCCAAAGTAGATTTCCTATGATAGGGTTCCTCAAAATGGTGTTCAGAATTTCTTGAGATACTTGTCAATATGAAATTCCCAAGCTCCATTCAGTATCTACTGAATCATGTCTACAGTAGTTCCCTAGTAACCTGTATCTTTTCAGGTTCACCCAAGTGAATCTGACTTAAGTAATGAAGACTGGTGAGCAAACTGGTCTTCCAGTTCCCCAGTTCAACTCTTCCTTTTATCTCAGCATTGTATTTGTAGCCTATTCTAGCTCTGGAAGCAGGACACTCAATTCATTTAGCTTAGTGGGCCACTCTTAGGTCCTATACACTGTATTTATTGCTAATCTTAAACATCTACCAGCTGATTAAACAATTCCTCTTGGGAACAGGTAGCAATATTGAGTAATATTTAAGAGCACAGACTCTGGAGCCAGACTGCTTAGGTTTCGGTCCCTGCATGCCAGTTTAAAGTGTTGATATATAGACAAGCATGTGTGTTCTTGGCCAGGTTGCTCTATGATCTTAACATCTCTAGACTTTGATTTCCTCAGATGTAGAGCTAGGGTAGCCGTAATAACTGACTTCATAAGGTTATCTTGGAGATTAAATAAATCGATTAAATGAATTGGTCCTTGGGATCTGTTCTTTTCATCTACAATTGCTCCCTTTGTTATTTTGTCCAGTTTTCTGGCTTAAAATACTACCTAAATGCTGACAGGTCTCAAATTCCTATCCTTAGTCCAGTCCTCTCCTGAACTCCAGGCTTACATATCCAACTTCTTGAGACTCTTCGCTTGGATGTTTACTAAAACATCTCAGACTTAATATTTTCAAACTGAACTCCTGATCATGTCCTGAACAAATCTTTTCTGCCCGCAGTGGTCCCTTTTTCAGGTGTTGACAATTTCCTCCTTCCTCCCCTGGCCAGAAACCTTGGAGTCATTCTTGACTCATACTCCACATACAATGCATCAGGAAATCCTATTGGCTCTATTTTTAAATTCTGCTCAAAACCCCATCTCACTTCATCACTTCCACAGCTATCATACTGATCCAAGCCACTATCATGCATTGTGTAACAGTCCCCTGCTCCCACTTTTGCCTCTGACACCCAGATCTGTTCTCCATACAGTAGGCAGTCTAATTCCCATAAGAATTTAGGTCAGATCCTATCACGCCTCTGTTCATAATTTTCCAAAGACTCTCCATCTCACTCAGCATAAAAGGGTCCCTACGGCACATAGTGAATGGAGCACTGGGTGTTATACTCAAACAATGAATCATGGAACATTACATCAAAAACTAATGATGTAATGTATGGTGATTAACATAACATAATAAAATAAAATTAAAAAAAAAAAACTAAAAAAAGGGGGGGTCCTTACGGTGGCCTGGAAGGCCATTCATCATCAGCTCTTCTGTTTCCTCTCTGACCTTACTCCTGCTGCCCTCTCCATGCTCAGCAGCCTTCTTGCGCTTGAACTTGCTGCTTGAACTTACCAGACCTCAAGGTCTTAGTGCTGGCTGTGTGTTCTGCATGGAGTGCTCTTCTCCCACATACCTGCATAGATAGCCAGTTTCCTTCAAGTTTTGTCCAAGTGTCGTCTTTTCTGTGGAGCCTTTATTAAGTAGCTATTTGAAATTGTAATCCCCTTCTACCTTTGGCCCTTCTGATAGGCCTGACCTCTTATCTGCTCATAGTCATCTTTAATATACTATATATTTTACTTATTTATCATTGTGATTGTTTATCAAATATCTCCTTCCACTAGAATCGATGCTTCAAGAGGATATTTGTTTGTTCTGTTCATTGCTATACCCCTAATGCCCTAAAACACTACATGGCATATAATAAGTGTTCAAATATTTGTTGAATGGATGAATGCATGAACAATTTGGACTTGATTAGAACATGGTTTATAACTTCCCACAGGATTCTGCCTTGGCTCTTAGGATAGTTAACATTTTTTGTCACACTGTTGGTTAGGAATATTTTGGTTACCAGGCTGAAAAATCCTACTAAAATTTAATTACAAATTTGGCACACACAAATGAAAAGTTCAGAAGAATGCTAACTTCAGGTAAGGCTTGATCCAGAGCTCAGCCAGGTCACCCTGGTTCGACAGTCTCTCTGCTCCACTTTGTATGTAGACCCAGCAGCTGTTTGCAGGCTCTTCATTTGTGGTGGAAAACAGACTGATGTATTGCAGGGTTTCACATCTCCTTAAGTCCTTAGGAAATATATCGTAACCTCTCATTTGGTTTGTTTGGATTCCATGCCCAACCCTGAGTCTATTCCCTGTACTCAGTAAGATGGACTGCCTGGTGGACTCAAGCCAGTTAGAGCCTAACTCTGATGTTGAGGGAAGGATGGGTATTACCCACATGACTTGAGGGTGACAAGGGGGAAAGCCAGGGGACTGTTGGCAGAAGAAGGGAAGAATGGTTGGTTGATGGGGAGACAGCTGATGGTCTGGTATAACAGTAATGAATACATGCTTATTGAGTTAAATATGATAGCATAAGGTTTGGGGATTCAAGCCAAAATAACATATGGAAGAACTGATGGATTTCTTCATTCATTCAAGAAGTGGAATAGCATCTGCAAAAGCACAGAGGTATGAAAATGTTTGACATGTTTGGATTGCTGTGAGGAGTTGGTGTGAAGTGGGTGAAAGTAATATATTACAATCTTCTCAGTGCTGCAGCAGAAGCCTGAACCTAACTCTCATTGGTCCAAGTTGGAGTATTTTTTTGTGCTTGGCCCAATCACTGCTGAGAGGGATATGCCAATTAGCTCGGGCCTTAAAGGCACACACACATACACAGAACAGATTGGATTCAGAAAAAGAAAAAGATAGGGTTTTCTTAACAGAAGAAAGGGAAATTGATGCTGAGAAGGTATCAGAAGCAGAGAAAGATGTGTAAATCCTCTCCAAATAGACCAGTGAACCAAGATAGATCAATACGACATAGTCATAATTTTAAAGTTATATGACATTGAATGTGGTGATAGTGTGAGATACAGTGTGAGAATTGTAAAACTCCCTGCCTGTTTTTCTTAGAAACACCATTCTGATTCCACTTATCAGCTATTGAGTTATGTGTGTGTCCTTCCAAGGGCCATGAGCACAGAAATAAGACCAGAACAGCAGGTGACCGGGCACAGTTAAGTCCTCTCCTTGAGGGTAGCCTTTTCTTTATTTTCATCTTGGGATTTAAGGGATACTTTGAGTGGAGGAAAGAAAGTCTAAATGTTAACTAAATTACAGGATTGGTTGTAAATTTTGTCTCTAGCTCTCTCCTTGTGGATCTAATCAGGGAATTCAGGAGTGTAATTTGAAGGTCTGAGCCTTCTAGAGTCCGTTTTATTCAGCCCCTAAGACACCACCCCACATCCTTCTCTTCAGTGCCCAGTGGAATATGATATGGACCACCATAATATAATACTCTACTCTTTTTGGCATCCCAGATTTTTTGAGAAGGAAATGTGACTGTCTGATTTAGGGTGCTGTTAGCCAGAGGAGTGGGGAAAGTGAGGATTAACACATGAGACTTTGTCCTTGGGAAGAACATTCAGGACTGCCTTAGAGCTCTCAGAGCAGGTGTGCTTGTGGGTGAAAGCAGACACCAGAGTGTCTCTTCTTGCCTGTTCCAAAACTCCATCGTGTGCTCACCCCACTTTGTGCGTATCTCTGTTGCCTTGCTGGCATAATTAAGCACTCCCAATGCCGCTGCCCCAGTTTTTAGTCCGTGGGTAAGGATAGCTGCCCTCACCCGTGCCAGCCCCCAGCATGTTCCCTTGTTAAATTATGCATATGCTAATGAAGTGTGAAAATCAGCCAAATAACAACTCTTTCTAATCATTTAAGGTCCCAAGAGCAAAGGAGCTTTTTTTCTCTTTTCTTAATTTTGGGGTGGTTGTTATGATTTGCAAGCCAATCGGAAGCACAATTCTCTGGGTGTTTCTCCTCTCCCAGTTCCCTTCCACAGAAATGAGGCTAATTGGCATTCTCACTTCTACCTCAAGTGAGAAGAGTCTTCTGGAAAACCAGTGACCTACTGTGCCCTTTTCATTTGCATCTGGGGCTGGATAATCCATAGTTTTACATGCATACACAGAACAGTCCCGAAGGGCAATTAACTAGACTAAATTATTTCCTGCCCCCTGGAGAGTCAGTGTTTAAGAACATCCCCCCAGAGATGGTGCATGCCAAGGCCCTTGTGTTGTGATTACATTTTACCTTTACATTCCAGTCATCAGCTCTGAGTCTTTGCCAGTCCACCCGTTATCCTTGCAGACCTAGTCATGTTCTCTGACTTCCTGATCTGGCCCCTACCTGCCTCTCTGACCATCTTCTACACCCTCCTCCTCATCACTTGCGTTGTACCACCTTGGGTCCTTTGGACGCAGCTCTTTGCTCTTCTTGGAAAGCTTTATCCACACATCTTTGTGTAGCTGGCTTCTTCCCATCCTTCAGGTCTCAACTCGCTCTTCACTGTTGAGAGAGGCTAACCCTAACCACCTAGTTAATGCTGAATCCCATCCATCATCATCATTGGTCACCCCCTCTTTATTCCCTTCAGAGCCCCAATCATGGATTCTGTCCCATCCCTTAGATTAATTGCATCATTTTCCTTGAGGGCAGGGGACTTTGTCTCCTTTGCTACCATATCACTAGGGCCCAGCACATGCCTGGCACACAGGAAATGGGCAATAAATGTCATTGTTTAAATCACTGGTGTTTTTCAAGTATCTCTGAGCAGTGTGAGAACACCTTGTACAAGGTTTTGTTTCTCTGGCTGTTTTATCCTCGATGATTTGTTCCTCCAAGGAGGGGACTTGGTTATATCATCTTTGTTTTCCGTGTCAAACATGCATGTCAGTTACGCTGTTAGTACAGACTGTGTTACTTGACTCCAAAATCCTCGATGATAGTGCGTATTTCGCTGAAGGTTTTATAGAGAGACTGGGCGGGAGAGGTACGTCACACACCCCGACATCTCTTTTCTCTCCCCCCACCCCTGTGGCTTGCCTGTGTGCCCCTCAAGTTTCAGGTATTTTCTCCCTCCTGCTCACCCACACATTCACTCAGAAATCCTCCCTCCCCCCGCCTTTGTCCTGAGGAAATCAGATGTTGCCCTCAGGTTCCACCCTACACAGCAAAACAAAATTCTCCTAGTGATCTGAACAGCAACCACCTTTTGTTCTTCAGGCACACTCCATAGGGACCTGAGTTCATTCCAGCATATTTGAATGAATAAATCACAGCATAGATGTTATCTCGGTCCCAACTGATCTGAACCCTTCTTTCATTTTATTCATTTATTCAACAAATACTTATTAATGTTTGTGCCAGGTGCTGGGGATACAACAGTGAGCAAGATTGATTTCCTGATGCTAAGGTCTCTGGGAGAAATTCAGGAGGATGAATGAATATAGAGGTTTGTGTGAGTCTAAACTCCACAAAGTAGAGAGGTTTGCCTCTGCTGTTGCAAGATATCTAATTGTACACCAAAGGACTGGATTTAAAAAATACCCCTTCAGGGATGATTTTAAAGTGCTTTTTCACATCACCTAATGCTAAAATTGTAGGTTTCTCTGTCCGAACTTGACCTCCCTACTTTGGAGAAACATTCCTCTTACTTTTTTTGAAAGGGTGTGCTCAAGAAAAAATTAGGTTTGCTGAGTGTGGAAATGACTGTCACCTCTAAAATTTGAACAGAGGAAGCTGAAGCTAAACTGTATTTTTCAGAGCTTCACAGGGATTTTTTCTTTCTCCTCCAAGACACACAAAATAGATACCTAAACGCAGTGGGAGCCAGCATGTGGCTGAACCACACAAGGAAGCCGGAGGCAACTCCCAAGATGGTGCCACAATAGCCTGGAGGGGAGAGAGGGACAGATTCCTGTCACCAGCTGGAAGAGCAGGCCTCTCCCAAGCCTGCTCAGTTTTAGCATTGCCTCCTACAGCAGAGACTGGAAAAGGAGCATGCTACTCTGCACCTTACTACAGTGACTAGGGAGAGGGAGAGATGCAGAGGTTGGGTCAGAGATGTTTCTTGTTACTAAAGCAGCATGATCACACCTGTCAAGATGTGAGCTTAAAGAAAAAGGCGGGGGTCAGAAACTAGGATCACAGGACCTGAACTCTGCCTCTGCTTATGTGTGGCCCATAGGGAGTTGGCTCAATGTTTAAATATTTTTTTTAATGAGTTGCTAACATTGAAAAATCACAGTGTTCAAGAAATACCCATATTTCCATCTTCCCTTGAAAACGCTGATCTGCTGGCCACAGTGAACACATAGGCTTTGGCCCATAGCTAGCTGCAGAAGGACAGCAGGTGCCCTCCCATAGGTCATGTCTGAGGACTCGAGGCTGCCATAGTCTCCTCCCAGCCTGCTCCATTCCTAACAAAGACCTGCCCCGCATCGGAGCTTACAACCCCCACACACATGGGAAGGAAAATAACTGAATGGCTCTAAGCACTGTTCTTGTTTGTTTGATTTTTGACAGACATAAAGTTCAATTCTAGACCTGCTGGTAAAGAGCCAAGTGGCCTCGGACAGATTGTCCCAATGCTTCCATTCCTTATCTGCAAAATGGAGATTTGTTATAGTAAGGGCTTCAGAGAGTTTTAAGGGATGAACAACATAAACCCTACAAAGCATTATGCATTAGACTGGGATTATGATAAGCATAAAGTAAATAACAAGTGTGATTGTTGTTAGCTGGGTCATAAAGAGAAGTCTTCTGAGATGGTTGAATTGAAGAACATTAAAAAAAAAACAACAATTTTAGAGGTCCTGTCATCTTACTGCTTTCCAGAGTCTTTTCTCCTTCTCTGAAGACTGGCCTCTCATAAGAAGGGACTTGCTAGGTTGCGTCATACTCAAGTGTGTCTTTCCTTTTTTCTCTGCCATTTTGGGGGGCTGTGGGAGAGACAGGGGAAGATGAAACCAAATCATGCCTCTCCAGATGATACTGAAAAGCATTAACATGGGTGAAGGAGTTAAACCATTTGTTAGAAGAAAACACCCATGCACACTAAAGGGTTGTAAACTAAGAGCTCAGAGAAAGTGGAGGGCAATATAACTGTCATCAGTTGCCAGTAAGTAACCCGACTCCCCAAAAACAGCGCTTGGGTGGGGATTATCAGCAGCTCCACAGGTGGATGGGCTGGTGCAACAGCCAGAAGCTTCAGGAAATGGCAGTGTCTTCCTTATCAGGATGTGGGATAAACAGGAAGGTGCCAACTTCATGATTAGTACCTGGCTGGCTATCTCGGGGAGCACTTAACTTGACAACGTGTGTGAACCATAATAATGGATTTAAAGTAGTGCTTACTGAAGCGTGTGCCCCAGAAAAGTGGAGAGTCGGGAACAGGGGTGGGGGACTGTTCTAGCATCATTGTAAAGCTCTGAAGTGACCCTGATGAGGGGGCTCTTCTCAAAAGTTTTTCTACACGGGGGTGGGTGAGTTTTGTCTTCTGTTGGTTTCTCTCTTGGCAATCATAACCAGTCATAACTTCTGCAAGTTGATTCTCCATCCCTTTTTATTCATTTCTGAATTGCTTTCTAACTTAGGTATGTCCGTTCCTAAAATTTCATGATTCTGACTTGTCAGTATGTCTGAGACTGAACTCATCAGGAAACTGCCATTCTTTAAAGTTAAGGTAGTAGAAACTTCTCTTGTGAGATGGAGAGATCTATCTTTATAGAAAAATGAACTGTGTTTTAGTACCTATTTGGCTGTCATTAAAAGCTAAGACCTAGGAAAAAATAGTGTTAATATGTTTATCAAATGGATCTAGCACTTATTTAATAGTAAATTAAGAACCAACATATAGTTACATTGTATATATTTGGAATTCTAATTCTGAGTTGATGTTACTTCTGATTTGCCATTATCAGGAGTTATGATATTTTTTTTTTTTAAAGATTTTATTTATTTATTTGAGAGAGAGAATGAGAGACAGAGAGCACAAGAGGGAAGCGGGTCAGAGGGAGAAGCAGACCCCCCCGCTGAGCGGGGAGCCCGATGTGGGACTCGATCCCGGGACTCCAGGATCATGACCTGAGCCGAAGGCAGTCGCTTAACCAACTGAGCCACCCAGGCGCCCAGGAGTTATGATATTTACTAAAGATGTGAATAGGATAAGTAAGATTATAGTAGAGTAAGCGTCCCAAGGAGTGTTGTCTTGAATCAACTTTCTAGTAGTGCTACTAGTGCTCATATGTTTCTTAATTAAGACAGGTCTGAAGAGGGGCACCTGGGTAGCTCAGTTGGTTAAGCGTCTGCCTTCAGCTCAGGTCATGATCCCAGGGTCCTGGGATCGAGCCCCTCATCCGGCTCCCTGCTCAGTGGGGAGTCTGCTACTCCCTCTCCTTCTGCCCCTCCCCCTGCTTGTGCTTTTCTCTCTCTCTCTCTCTGTCTCTAATAAATAAATAAAACCTTTAAAAAAAGAAAGATAGGTCTGAAGAATTTTCATTGATAGTTTTTCAGGGTATGGATATGGAAACATCTTTGACATAAAAGTAGTGATGACATTTCTTACGTGGATACATCAAAATTCATTTTATTAGGGGACTGAGACTGTACTTGCATTTTAGTTCTAGTTACTGAGATACCATATGGAATTCCAGACAGAAAGACCGACAGATCGATAGATCAATTGATTGATCTTCACTGATAAAACCTTCTTTGCACATAGTTTCATAATACAGACAAAACTGGAAGTTGGATGCAACTTGGGGGAAGATCAGACTGAATCATTCCATTTTCTTATTTTCATTTAAAGAAGGGATAAAGCCTGTTGCAGGACATCTTCTTCCATGATGGGCCAAGTTCTGTAGATCCAGGAATTATTTGCTGAACACACACAAAGAGGCACATACTGGAAGATTCGTGCACACACTCCTATCTTATTTCTCCCTGATAGTCTCTTGATGTGATAAGTTATTAATGTGGTTTACTAAGGCAAAAACACCGAGTCTTGATCCCTCTCTTCCCCAACCAGATAATGCCAAAATTTCCCAAAGCCCTGAGATGGAATTGATGCTGAGTGATTCAAGTCCTTGGTCCTGAGAGACTTCGTTTCCTGTTCACAGAAAATCATCACCCCTGCTTTCACAGAGCTTGTGATATTTCCAGTGGTAGCTTCAGAAAATCTCCATTTCGGTCCAGCTGATAACACAGGGCAGCCTGTGTCTTAATTTAAACCTGGGGATGAGACTATGGCCATGCGTGCATCTGTAATCGAAATAGATCACAAATAGTCATTAAATATTCTTCTAGCACATGGCTTCCAGTAGCTTGAAAATAAGCCACTATATAAATGCCCTTTAATTTACTAAACCTGGCTTCTACCCTTAGGCACTTGGTTGTTTCCATTTTTTCCATATTTTAACCTTTATCTACATCATTTTGCATATTGGGGAGAAATTTCCGAAAAGCTGAATTTGTATCAGAACATGTGACAGCTGTTTTAAGGAATTTTTCCTATATGAATATATTATCCTAAGACCCTGTTATATCCACATTTCTATCCACCCTCCCCCTTTTCTGTGTCTCTCTCTTCTCTACCTCCCTCAGTACCCCCAACACACACACACACACACACACACACACACGAGTCTCTCCTCAGTCAAGTCAGGCATTTGATGTAGGGAAATGACGAAGCATTGTTCAGATATACGTGAAGGTGGTCAGCATACATGAAGCATTGGTTGGAAAACTATGAACCAGTTCTATTAAAAAAATAAATAAAACAGACAAAATAGCTATGGAGGTGTTAGGTTTGGAGGATCTCATGCCTTTTACTACAGTGGGATTTGTGCGATAAGTACAAGATTTGAAGGAATAAGGTAGTCATTGGCAGGTCAGGCTGAAGTATTAATTGCTTTGAGCCATCTCTTTGGACTTTGTAACTTTACTGTAAGTTGGTGAAAGATCATGGGTATGCCACGGGCATAGCTACTTTAATGAAAACTTCTGGATCCTGAGCTTCCTGGATGAATACTGAAACAGATATTCTAAATGCAGATGGGGTATAGAATGGTAATCTTTATTTTGATTTGAAGTAGCATGTGAAGACCATCAATAGCTATAAGAGGGTCCCACTTCTTTTACGACGTTGGATGGTGAAGAATCTGCAATGATCCAGAATTCACTTCATTCACAGCATTATCCTTCACCCTTCATTTGAACCTCAGTTGGATTTGATCTGGCTCAAATGAATTGTTTTCACCAACTATCATATTAAGGCAACACTGATTCTGTGAAACATTGTGGTAGATTGGAAGGATAATTCATATTTCCATTGGTAATACTTAAACAACGTATGCTCTTTGCCTAAAACTTTTGTTTTTTAATTCACGCCTCTATGTCTGTTTTCAGGGAAAATGCCTTGCCTGGGTATCCTATAGAGCCAGGCATTCAGATAAAATCAGAAATGCTTGCCTGAGCATCTCTTCTCCAAATATCCAGATGTTTGCATTCATGCAGACTAAATGTCCAGGTGGTCAAGTAACTGCACACATTTGGATAGCTGGCATCAGACGGGCAGCCATACTGCCCAAGCTTTCTTCTGGAAGCATGTAACTCAGTAGACACACTTTCACATCTGTTTCTGATGTGAAACTGAGAGAGAGAGAGAGAGGCCAGATAATGTGGTGGCTAAGAGCAGAGTTTCAGACTTAGGTCTGGATCAACATGCTGACACTGCCATTCCTAGCTGTGTGATTCGGGGATGGGTTTACTTAGTGTGTCTGTGTTGGTTTCCTCACTCGTAACATGGGGAGAGGAATACATAGATCAGGCTGATGTTGGGTGTGTGAGTGAAGTAAGGCGATATGAGGAGGTTAGCACAGTCTAGAGCAAATAATAAGTCCTGTCAGGAGTGTAAACTGAACTCCCTGTCGTCACCAGCCGGGATGTGGACAAGCACTGGAAGGAAGGTGGCCTGCCCCGGGCACTGAGGACTCTATGCTCACAAAGCTATAGATACACTCCTATCCTTCCATGCAACACAACCAACATATGTGATGCCTTAACCATTGAAAATGAGATGGGATATACCTGATTGAGTAAATGAATGAATGAATGAGATGAGCACCAACAGTGCATCCCTGTGTGCTGGTTAGTATTTGAGGTAGCCTCTGAAGAACAGCTAGAGAAAGAGGAAGAAAGTTGTAATGGATGAGCAATTGGGAAAGAACACCTAACCAGAGAGAATGCTAACAGTAAAGGCATGGTGATTAATTCTCTTTTTATTTCAAGTATTCAACAGGCATTTGAGTTCCTTTTCTGGCCAGGCACCTGAGCAAAGCTTGGGGTGTTTGAAGGGAATGAGGAGTAATCTAACTACAGTGTAGGATGGGGAGAGGAATCTGCCAAAGATAAGAGTAGAATACCTTGTACTTAGAGTTTGGGCTTTATTCTGGAAAGCTGAGGGAATTACTCTGGCTCTTGGACCTGCAGCCTGTGAAATCTCACCAGTGCTTGCTACCAATCCTTTCCACTCCTGGTACCTTAGAGTCTGGCAGTAAGCAGTCAGCAGATATTGGTTCTTAATTTTAAGAAGGTAGAGATTATCATTTGTAGTTGATCTTATTGTTATTTTTCTGATTATATAAATGTTGTCCATATTTTCAATAACTCAAAATATAAGATATCCCACAATGAATTCACGGACTCATTCATTCAAGAGATATTTATTAAACATGTGGTTTTCCAGATTTTGTGCTAGGCACTATTCCGAAAGATAATTAAAACTTTGTTTCTTCCACAGCTTATAAAATGTTCACGTTATAGGTGCAAAATAAATTGTAGTTCCATAGTAAAGGAACAAGTGTTTTACTGTAGGAGAAAAAATCTCCTCCTGTTACATCACTTTTGGTAATTTTGTGTTTCTAAAAAGCAATTAGATTGAGTCCATTTTTGGAATACATAAAAACTACCTAATTTAGTGTCCTGTTTCTCTAGGCTAACAAAAACCAAAATTACCCCCTATAACTCAGGAGCGGACTTCACCTTCATCCTTAGCTTTGTCCATAGTGCATATTAATAATCCAGGAAATCATGCTATCTATTCCAGGCCCTGGACTGCGCAGAGGGAGGGAGGCCCACACCTGCCTTATGCAGAGCCTGTGATGTTTCCAGCAATAGCATCTGCAAATCTTTATTTCAGTCTAGCTGATTATGCAGTGCAACCTGAGCCATAAATTGAACCTGGGGATGAGACCATGACCAAGGGTGCATCTGTAATGTTTATGAGCTGTAAGGTCATTGCAGGAAACAGCAAGGAACATAGTTGTAATAGACTGTTGGCCTCTAAGGAAATAATTAATTAAATTTTATCTTCTCCCTGGCATGCTTCAGTGCCACCACTATGAGTCTTTAGACCTGGGGAAAGTACAGCTCGGTAATAACTGGCCTTATCGTCGGGCTGGCAGTCATTTAATATGCCCCTTTGTCTGACACCAATCATGAACTGCAGTGTGGGATGTCAAGGTTTCTGCAAATGCCAATAGCACGCCTCACTGTACATCAGGCCCAGGGTTCAGATCTCATGATAGAAAATCCAAGAGTCACCGGTGAGCACAGCAATCCATTTTCTGGAAATGAGAGGTGGGCACAGTCCCCTTTCCAGTACGCAGCCCCTTCGGTCTCTCCAGTGTTCTCTCCACAAGAGCTAAAATCACTCTGAAAAGGCCAAAGGAAAAGCAGCTCAAGTGTCACTGTGTTGACACCATCCAGGTAGAGTGCTATTTTTGAGTCTTTGACTTGAGGTGCAGACTTGACTAGGAAAATCAGAGCTGAAATGGCATTTCCAGTGACTTTTTAGAGAGATTTCCCAGATGGATTGGCTCGGCCCACGAATCAAACAGCATTTTTCTTGTTGTTCATAACCGCTTGCTGTGTCAGCCAGCTGTGTTCATCCTGCCTCACACTGGAGCCCCCACATGAAATGTTTTCTGATCAGTTGGCAGCCGTGCTGAGGACCCACAAAGCAGATTGGAGTCCAGCTCTGTTTTTCTGTAGCTGGGTGGCCCTGCCCCACTAATGGGGATTTAAGCATCTTCATTCCGGGCAAGACAGCAGGTAGAGAATGCAAGGCACAGATGTGTTTGATTAGATTCTCAGTTTTCCACATCGGCACTTCCACATGCCTTCCGTGGCCCAGCTTTGTATTTTGATACCTCGGTCGCTTGCCCCCGCTTTCTAAGTTTGAGCCACTGACCCATCTCTGTGAAGTCATCTTTGTTATAGAAAACTCATGATAAAGTCTGGGAGGAGTGAACATTTAGCTCTGAGAGATTGTGACGGAGTGTGTGAAAGGGATGAGGCTGTATGCCACTTGTAAGACCAAGGGTGAATAAGATACAATCCCTAGGAGGAAGAAGATCAAGAAGTGACAACACTGACAATCGCCATGACAATTTGTGCTCCGATGGCCTCCACGCAGGCTGCAAGTTTGAGGTCAGCAGCCTGTGTGCACATCACCTTCCCATCTTCATTACGGCCTTCCTGATCCTGCCACACGTCTGGATGTTCTCCTTGAAAACACTTGAGTACAGACATTGAGGGTTAGCAGATCTTTGTTTTCTATATTACAATTTCATAGAGGAATCTGGTCCATTCTGTAATTAAGAACTATTTTAAGGTAATCTGCTTTATGAAACCTGATATGCTCTAGGGACATTTAGGGCAGGGGATTGATAGTAGAGAATATTTTCGGTGGACCCGCCACCAGACCAAGGTAGTCAATTGTCACCAGGAATGCTGGAACCTGTAGGTTGGCCACTGCCTGAGGAAGAAAGAAATAACTTAACCTTGGCAGTGTTTCTGATTGTGTACAACTCTCGTAGACACTTAGACCCTTAAAAATGGAAGGTATTTTGAACCCTTACCTTGCCCAAAACCCTACCATTTGTATAAATTTTTTCCAACATTTTCCTGCTGAATGATCATCTACTTTTTGATGAATGTCCTCAGTGCAGGAAAGTTTCATCCCTCATAGCAGTGCATTCATTTTTTTAAACATTTATGTACCTTTATTAAAATATTAGGCAGAACTGAAGAAGTCAATTTAATCATTTAAATTTTACCTGTTGTATTAGGCAAAAAAATACATAAATTCTAACATGTAAAAGTCACTTTTTGTTTTCTAAATTATGCATAGAAAAATTGTGAATCGTTCTGTATATGTAACAGCGAATCGTTCTGTATATGTAACAGCATGGTACTATTACTAATTTCAGTGGTGATACTTGTAGATTTTTTATTTACCTTTCTTTTATTGTGGTAAACAATATATAACATTAAATGCATAAAATTTGTCATGGTAACCATTATTAATTCAGTGGCATTAATTACCTTCACAGCGTGTGCAATTATTACCACCATTTCCAGAAATTTTCATCATCCCAAACAGAAACTGTGTACCCATTAAGTGATAATTTGCCACTTCTCCCTCCACCTAATCTCTGGTAACTTCTAATAGATTTTCTGTCTCTATGAATTTACCTATCTAGATATTTCATAAAAGTGGAATCATATAACAGTTGTCCTTTTGTGTCTGACTTCATTCCTTTAGCCTAATGTTTTCAAGGTTCATCCATGTTGTAGCATGTCTCAGAACTTCATTCCTTTTGACAGCTGAATAATATTCCATTGTATACTAGGTTTTGTTCTTCCGCTCATCTGTTGGTGGATACTTAGGTTATTTTCCCTTCTTGGCTATTGTGAAAATGCTGCGTGAACATTGGTGACAGGTATCTGTTTGAGTCCTTGCTTTCAATTATTTGGGGTATATTCACCTGGTAGTAGAATTGCTGGGTCATATGCATATGTGGATATCCAGTTTTACCATTGCCATTTGTTGAAAAGACCATCTTCCCCATTGTGTACTGTTGGCACCTTTGTTGAAGATCATTGGATCATATATGAATGAGTTTAACTCTGGGATCTCTATTCTGTTCAATTGGTCTCTATGTCTGTTTTTATGCCAGTATTGCACTGTTTAATTACTGTAACTTTGTTAATATATTTTGAATCAGGAAGTGTGATGCCTCCAGCTTTGTTCTTTTTTTCTTAAGATTTCTTTGGCTGTCCTGGATCTTTGGTGGTTTCATATGAATTTTAGGATTGTTTTTTCTGTTTTTGTAAATGCCATTGGGATTTTGATGGGGATAGCAATGAATCTGTAGATCTCTGGGCAGTACGGAAATTTTAACAACATTGTCTTCCATTGCATGAATTCAAGATGTCTTTGCAACTTTTTTGTTTTCTTTAATTTCTTTCATCAGTGTTGTGTAGTTTTCAGTTAGTAGTCTTTGACCTTCTTCATTAAGTGTTTTATTTTTATGCTATTAAAAGATCATTTTCTTAATTTGCTTTTTGGATAGTTCAGTGCTAGTGTGCAGAAATGCAACTTTTTTGTGTGTGTTGATTTGATATATTGTAACTTTGCTGAATTTGTTTATGCTGTAGCAGGTTCTTTTGTGGATTCATTTGGGGGTTTTTTTTGTTTTTTTTTTTTAGATATAAGATTAGGTTGTCTCTATATAGACAGAGTTTTGCTTCTTCCTTTCCAATTTGGATGACTTTCATTTCTTTTTCTTGCCTAATCACTCTGGCTTGGACTTCTAGTACTATATTGAATAGAAGTGGTGAGTGGGCATCTTTGTCTTGTTCCTGATTTCTTAGAGGAAAAGACTTCAGTTTTTGCCATTGAGTGTGATGTTAGCTCTCAGTTTTTCATAAGGCTTCAACGGTTCATATGAATTATAGATTAAGTTTTTAAAATTCATTCAAAAAATACCATTGGGATTTTGATAGGGATTGCATTAAGTTTGTATATTACTTTGGACATATATGCTACCATGTAGTGGTATCATCTGAACAATATTGTCTTCCAAACCATGAACACTGAATATTTTCCCATTACTTTTGGTCTTTATTCCTTTTCAGCAATATTTTGTTGTTTTCATTACAAGTCTTGAACCTCCTTGGTTAATATTATTCCTAAGTATTTTATATGCTATTGTAAATGGAATTATTTCCTTTTTGGATTGCTCATTGCTAGTGTATAGAAATACAGCTGATTTTTTTTTTAAGATTTATTTATTTTAGAGAGAGCACACGTGAGTTGGGAGAGGAGCAGGAGGAGAGGAAATCTTAAGCAGAATCCATGCTGAGTGTGGAGCCCCACATGGGCCCCATCTCATGACTTTGAGATCACAACCTGAGTTGAAACCAAGAGTCAGACACTTAACCAACAGCGCCACCCAGGCACCCTAAAACACAACTGATTTTTTGTGTTGATTTTGAATTTTGTAACTTTGCTGAATTCTTATATTAGCTACAACATTTTTTTTTTTTCTGAATTCTTTGGGTTTTTTTTTTTTTAGATATAAGATCATGTCCTATAAGAGTGGAGGTAGTTTTACTGCTTTCTTTCCAGTTTGGGTGGCTTTTATTTCTTGCCTAATTGCTCTGACTAGAACTTTCAATGCTGTGTCAAATAGAAGAAGTGGAGTGGACATCTTTGTCTTGTTCCTGATCTTAGGGGTAAAGCTTTCAGTCTTTTACCACTGAGTATAATATAGTTACAGGTTTTTCATATATGACTTTTTCCTGTTAGGGAGGTTTTTTATTTTCTATTTTTAATTATTGAATATTTTTCTCATGAAAGAGTGTTAGGTTTTGCTAAATGCTTTTTCTGTATCCCTTGAGATGATCATGTTTTTTTTTTAAAACATCGCTGTGTTAATGTGTTTTATATTGATAGGTTTTTAGTTACTGAATCACTATTGAAATCTTAGAATCCTACTTCATGGGGTTAAATAACCTTTGTAATATGCTGCTGAATTTTCTAATATATTGTTGAGGATTTTTACATAAATATTTCTAATTTTTGTTGTTTTTGTGGTTGTTTTGTAGTGTCTTTGTCTGGCTTTGATGGCACAGTAACACTGCCCTCATAGAATGAGTAAAGAAGTGTTTCCTCCTCTTTAATTTTTTTGAAAAAGTTTTAGAAGAACTGGTGTTTATTCCTATTTAAATTTTTGGTAGACTTCACCAGTGATTTTATCTGGTCCTGGGCTTTTCTTTCAGAGGTTTTAATTACTGATTCAATTTCCTTATTTGTTACGGGTCTATTCAGATTTTCTATTAATTCATGAGTCAGTTTTAGTAATTCATGTGTTCCTAGGACTTTGTCCAGTTCTCTGGTTATCCAGTTTGTTGGTGTACGGTTGTTCATAGTATTCTCTTATAATCCTTTTTATTCCTCTGTGGTCGATATTAATGTTAGTGCATTCACTTTTTGTATCTGCCATCATGAGGGAGTTTTTCCATGATTTTTACTAAAATTTAATCTGAGAAGCTTTTTACTATTTAGTCCTGAATCTCAGACTGTTTTTTTTTTAGTTCAGTTTACGATAAAAATGTATTACTGGTAGTGATGATAATAGCAATAATAGCTAACATTTAGTAAATGCATTGTGTGTGAAAGAGATTACAAATATCACCATTCTTAGCTTTTATATTCTACCAGTTTTTAGAAAACAGAAACACAAAGCAGTTGTCTCTCACCAAGTTAGAGCAAAGACCCCAGAGAATCAAAAAATGAGATTTCATCTTGCTTATGACTAGTCCAATGCTTGTGTCCACAGAAATCACCAGACCTACAAAATGTACATTTTCTCTTATGTTGGCCTATAAGAACTAAGATATTTTATTTCCTATTGTGACTGACATTACCCATTACCACAGGTTACTACAGGTTAGCCTTAGGGTTAGGGAAGGAGGAGACATTTAAGGAAGAGATGGTCTATGTAGCTAGGCTATCCCTGGGTCCTAGGAAGACAGAATATCTGGATATTTCACATTCTAAAAAAAAAAAAAAAAAAATCTCACAGCAATTAAGATTGGCTCCTGGGGTTAAAATATTTCAGGCAATGCTGGATCAAGGAGAGACAGTTTTCTGTTGAGTTCGTTTATTTTATATTCACAGAACAGATCTTAGATCGCCTGACACAGAAGCAAGTAGAAAGGAACGCAAAAGAAAGAAGGAAGGAACTTTGCTAATCTTTGGGTTCTTTCTGTCAATTCAATCCATTCACTCTGGTTTTTTTCAGACAACATTTCTTTTTAAAGGTGAGCCATAGTGGATGTGCTAATACAAGGGGAAATGTGCTCTGCTGGCCCTAGTCAACCAAACTAAAGAGGAGTTGTAGAAGCAAGACCATTCTCATGGTTGTAATTTGGTCTGGATTGTGTCAACTGCAGTCTGAAAGAAGAGCACGGAGTTGAGCTCTGTTTTGTGCAGACCTTTTGAAAAGATGAAATGAGAAGTTAGAAAAAACACCACCTCCTTAGAATTATATCAGACATATTAATCATGGAAGGTCCAAAAGGACTTCCTAGAATACAAATGATGGCACATAGAATGGTCATTCCCCATAATCCATCGTGTTTCCCAAGTTGCTCTCTATCAACTGGATAATACTGTTTAATCCCTTATGCTGATTTAAAATTCCATCAGAGGAAAGTAATGTGTTTCTGTTCTGGAGGTTTGCTATGGTAAATGCATTACTGGATTAACTTTATCTTCACTATTACAGGGGTCTTTTAGGTGCTAACACAATTTTAAAATAAAATAAAACAAAAACTCTTCCATTCAAAAATGCAGTTTCCACATCAGAACTCATCCGTGGTGTTTATTGAGTGTTATCTGACATCCGAAAAGCTGAAATCTTGTCCTTTATAGGCGTAGGAGCCTTAGCAGTAAAGGGACTGGACAATCAAAACCCTTAAATGATCTGGGATTAGTCTCGTTTGAGGCCCAAATGAGGCTTTCATCCTTATTCCTTATTCTTTTGTGTATTAAAATAATTTTCTGATTAGGAGCAAGATGGGCTGTTCTTAAATTTTTGTTGCTGCAGAAGCCTTGGATCAAAAGAAAGCTCACTGCAGGTCTAAATAAATGAAATAGATGACAGTGATGGTGGAGGAGGGAGGAAAAAATGCCTCCCTCTTCTTTTCTAGGAGTGGCCCTTGAGGGGTTCTGCAGAGCAGCGTTTTGGTTCCAATACTAGAACACATTCCACTAAAATGAATTCAAAAGCACAAATACATTCCCATAAATGAATTCAAACAACACCGAAGACTATAGACCAAGAAGTTACTATCCCCCTTTTTATATCCACTCCCCTCTCCAGAGGTCATCATTACGGATCCTTTCTCTATATTTAGAAATAAATACATTTACATTACTAATTGATAAATCGTTTTAGAATGTTGAAATATACATTCTGTATGCATTTAACTTCATAGGGTAAGGGTTTTTGTGTGTGTTGTTAACTACTTTATCCCCAGTGTCTGGAATAGTGCCTGACTAATAAACTGAATAAATCTTGGCTTGATTAGAGACTGAATCACCCTGCAACTTGCTTTTTCTATTCAACAATAGGTCTTGGTGATTTTTTTTTTTTTAAAGATTTTATTACTTATTTGACAGAGAGACCCAGGAAGAGAGGGAACACAAGCAGGGGGAGTGGGAGAGGGAGAAGCAGGTTTCCCGCCGAGCAGGGAGCCCGATGCGGGGCTTGATCCCAGAACCCTGGGACCATGATCTGAGCTGAAGGCAGACGCTCAACGACTGAGCCACCCAGGCGGCCCAGGTCTTGGTGATCTTTACATGTCAGTACCTGTAGAGCCATCTTATCTTTTTTAAAAATTGCATTGTATTTTATAGTATGGATATTAACATAATTTAACTCCTATGAAATAATTTCCTGTGGAGTAATCTTAATTGTTTCCAGTTGTCTACTATAATAAGTAATTCTGCAATGAACATCCATATAAATGACCCTTTGTGTATTATTTGTATATATATGACTCCAGTGCTTCCATAGGATAGCTTCTTTGAAGGAGGATTTCTAGCTCAGAGGTTATATACATTCTGAGTTCGTGTAGGTGGGTCTTTGGATTTCTCCTTTTCTTGGCAAGTGAGAACAAAGATAGAATTCAGCTTGGGAGTTTTGTATGCGCCTGAATACAGATTTTACCATCTCCACCTCCATTCCAGTGGCTAGAACTCAGTCGTATGGCCTCTCTTAACTGCATAGGAGATTGGGAAATATTGATAGGCTGTGTATCTAAGAAAAATGGAAAGATTGTTCGGTGAGTTTCTAGCATGTCTGCCACAGCAAGGGAATCTGAAACGTGTTTCTACCTGATCAGATGCCCAACTAAAACCTGATTCCTGTTGCAGAAGGGAAAAACTGAGTTTGGTAGACAACTGATCATCCACCACTCCTCTATTGACATTGAGTTTATAACCTCTCATATAAATCATCTTCAGGGCAATCCTCTGTGTTTAAACCACATGGATCTTTACCAAAATTTATATTTAACTTCATCTTAGCCAAATCTGAGTATGTTTCAGGTAAACAGGTTCTCACGTAATTGACCTGAAAATGATTGACAGCAAAAGAAAGATCTTACAAAAAATTAGTAGCACTGAGTTTGCAAGGGATTTATTGTGTTTAGTGATCAGAAGCTGAGACATTATCATCTGTCTCCAGGTTGTCAAGCCACTTATCATGGCCTTTGAAATTTATGTATTGGTGCTGAGCGATGAATGAGCATCACAGAGGTATTTTACTGCTCATTCGGTAATCCTGGCCATTGACGATGGCCAGACCATGAGATTAGACCTGCCTCTAGAATTCTGGCACTGGTAGCTTTAAGTCTAAGATGGAAGGTTATCTTTGAATGTCCTCCTTCCTCTTCCATCTGATGTTATCGCATAATAATCTAGCCAGAGTGAAACCTTGGTATGGTTTCTATTTATTTGTATTATCCTTTACACAACAGGAAAGCCTGTCTGTGGCTTTTCAAAATGCTGAGAAGGGAGCCCTGTGGAGCATGGATGGCCCATCATGCATAAGTAAACTCTGATTTTGATTAATAAAGAATGCCACTGTCCATATGGGGCTTTGTTTCTTTTGTGAAGGTAAACAAACAGCTTGCTCTCTGTAGGCTGGATTTGGTGGAGAGCTGCAAATCTCTACAACTGCTTCATCCTCCCTGGGCTGCTCCTTGTCCCCCAAACACACTGCACTCTCCTGACTCCTGCCGGTGCTGACACCTCTCCCTGACACCAGCTCCCACACGTTCTCGAGGCCCAGCTCAAACGACACGTCCTCTGTGTTGATACCCTCCACACCACATAGCATGTTTATGTGCTCCTTGCACTCTGACCCATTGCCCTTGACATTTCTCTCTAACTGTATAGTGCCTTGTAGGAAATTTGGAAATACAGAGAAACATAAAACATAAAAGGAGAAAAATTACCTGTTATCACACCACCTAGTAACTTCTGTTAATATCTTGGTAAGCACCTTTCCAATATATTTAAGTATGTTTCAATGTCCAATTTATGTATGTTTCTATACAAAATGCATAGGAATGTATGGCTACAGTATATGTACAGTAAAAATGATTTTGTACAGTTTTTTACTTAACAGTATATTGTTAAAACTCTCATATAGTAAGAATTCTTCTAAAATACAGTAAGTTTTTTACTCTTCTGTCTTATGTCTAAGATAATTTTTAAATTACTCTGTTTTTACATCTAGGTTGTTTCTGATTTTTTTTAGGCTAGTATAAATAATGCTGTGATAACCATTCATTTGGTAAATCTGTGTGAATGTCCCTGATTATTTTCTTAGAATTAACTTTTAGAACTGGAAAAACTAGGTCAAAGATAATACATGCATATTTCTCATGCTTCTGATGGGTTTTGCTAGACTATATATAACTATAACACTTAGCCAGTTGAAATAATTGTGTGTTTACCTGGTTTTTTGTTTTTTGTTTTTTTACAATCCCCCTGCCCCCTTGCCTCTAACTTCTTTTAGAGCAAGGACTTGCTCTTGTTTGTATTTATATTATCTGAAACAGTACCTGGCCCATAATAGATGGCAATAAATATTGAATAAATGAAAGAAGAGTAAAATTGGTGGTATGTGGCTTGTGACACTTGAAGCTTAGCCATAAGCTAATACAGATCCTATTTAAAGCAGTATTTCCCGAGGTGTGTTCCATGCATTAATTCATTCAGGAGATCGTAATTAGCGTCAGCCACAGTCCTAGACTGCAATGATGGCTGACCAAAGTCCTATCCTTACTGTGAAGGGACTTGGATAAAACAGGCTAAATAAAGAAGAATGACACTTGGTGGCAAACATGCAGGAAAAAACCAGGATGCTGTCACAGAACAGTGCAAACTTTAGTGTGCCTCGTAATCCCCTGGAGGGCTTGTTAATACACAAATGACTACTCCTCCAGCCCCCAGAGTTTCTCACTCAGCAGGTCTGGAGCAGGGGCCGAGAACTTGAGCTTCTAACAAGTGCCCAGCTGCTGCCGATGCCGTTGGTTGGGGGACCCCACTTTGCAATCCACTGAGATAGGCAGTAAGGGATTGAGATGGGTGAGGGAGAGCGTTGCTCCTTCGGCGCTTGCAAAAGCTTTGTCTGAAGACAGGATGGCTAGACGGAGCCCCGGAGACCCAAAGGACAAGAAGCTGTACAGTCTCATATTTCAGACTGAGGCAAGAGCAGATGTCTAGAAACAGGAAAGGTTTGTCTGGTTTCGGAGCTGGGAGGACGCCAGTGAGGCTGGAAGATCCTGGGGGAGGGGATGGTTAATGTCAGAGTACAGGAGTGGGCTCAGCATCAGTGGTGTGGGACCCTACGGGCCATGGCACGGGGTTTGCACTTCACCTGAATGCAGAGGGAAGTCAGCGAGGGTTACAGACAGAGAAGGCGTGAGACCCAGTTCACATGTTAAGGAGCTCACGCTGTAGAAAGGAGAAAGGATGGCAAGTTAGCAAGAGTAATGTTGGAGAGACCAGAATCGGAGGCTCTGACCATGGACATGGGTGACAGGTGAGTTTGGTACCACCCTAGGGAGTGTCGGGGAACATGTGAGAAGGGGATGGACTGAAGCTCTGTTTCACCCCCCAAAAATGTTAGGGAAGCATTGACTACCCTGAAATCAGAACCAGTTTTTAACCGCTGGGCTTTTCAGAGCCTTTAAAATGGAAATGTTCACTGTGAATCCCTAATGAGAGATTTTCCTGAGAGCGCCTTTGGTTTGCACCCACGCTCTCAAAGGTCCTGGCGCTCTTCTGGCCTCATCCGCTGAGTCATCCACAGAGTCGTTCCCTGGGTCCCACGTAAGAGCAAGCTGCGGAGCCGGGCACTCAGGTTTCCCAGCCAAAGCTTAGGAGCCTTAGGAGCATGATGCCAGGAGCATCTCTGACTTGGAAAGCTTGCCCCAGGCGAAGTATGAAATAAATGCAGTATGCTTAGAGATTAGATGCCTGAAGAGTCTGAGCTCTTCGGATTCCTGGAACAGGTAAGATGGGGGCCGTGTGCATGAGGGTTCAACTTTCAAGCATATGTGACGCTTCCCTACTCTCTCAAATAAGCCTGTTTTGTGGTTGCCTCCTCAACCTAAATGTTTAGTCAGGTCCCAGCACATGCAAGGAGAAACTCAGGAATGCTCCCTAAGGCTGCCCCTTCTTCTGCTGCTAGGCTCCTCATGGGTGCCCTGGGGCAGAGGAGGGGTGTGGAGGCTCTCCCGAGTGAAGCACAACTTAACTGTGACTTGGAGGGTTTACCTCTCTGAGCCTCAGGTCTGTTACTCCAAACTGGAAATAACTCACCTTCAGAAGAGCTTAAGAGGATTAATGAAATCATTCAGGTAAAGAACTTAACACATTAACCATAATAATAGTAGCTCTTGTTATTGGCAGGAATTACATGTTTTCTACTTCCCTTTTGGTCAAGTGTTAACTGGGCTTCTTTTCAGCTGCAGAAAGCCCCAGACTGCTTTCCTCCTCCCTGTCTGGGGCTCCTTGAAGGAGGAGGCTCCTTGATTCATAGCTCTTCTTACTTGGGGTGAAACTTTGCAGGGAGCAATAGTTCTGAAAAACCATTGTTCCTCTAACCACATGTTAACTTAGAGACATGTTCTCCTATTTTTTTTCCAGGCATCCTGTTTTACCCTAAAAAGACTATAATGAATTTTCTCTTTTGGAATGAAATTTGATTGTTTCTTTATCATGGGCAAAATACATCAAAGCCTGCCGTGTGAGAGAGCAACTCTTCGTGAGCTGATAGTTATCAGAGACATCCTTATCAGTTTAAGTGAGGCACACACTGCCCAAAGCGTGATGAGAGCTTTTCAAGGAAACTCCACTGGCTCACTCTCTTTTCCTCATTTCATTATTAGTGACTTAATAATACTCCCTTTCTTTCAGGAGCACATCTTTAGGTACCACCATTTTAAATTAATTCTTTCATCACTAGATGATGACAAATGAGGAGCCTAAAAAGATCTGCCCGGAAGAGCCAGTCTTGACACTCTGCCAAGGTGACTGTTGGATTTGTAAGGGAGGACATGAGAAACAGTGTTCTGGTTGAAGCTGTTCTGTGTGTCACGGTGACTTAATTAAAGTCTTCCTGATGGCTCTTGGGGAGGAATAATGAGTTGGTTCCATCAAGTTTTTTCCAGGCCCTTCCTGTGGTACAAAATCTGAATGAACTATCTACTCTGTAAATCTGATGAAGACCAAGTTCTAAAAATAATATATGCACTGTGGGAAGAATCTGGATACAAACTTAGCAGCCAGGATACTAGACGTGAAGAAAAAATTTAAGGTCTTAATGCTGTCACTTTGGGCAGAGTGTAACAACGAGACTACTCTCTGCAGGTTAGGGCAGCACACGAGTTGTCTCTAATCTGTCAGAGGCCTGCATGAAGGGATGGCCATCACTTCTCATACTGTTAAGTGGATGTTCTCTCCATGTTCTGGGTCCCTGCCATTGGATGCAGGCCTCACCTTAAAGCTCAGAGGAATGAAGAAAAGAGAATAAATTTATCTTATCTCTCTTATGCTTAGGAAGCCTCTTTGTGAAGCTGTTCTTAACAAAATGGGAGTAATTCCAAAAATTATCCTAGTACTAGGTGGGAACACACACACAGTGCCTAGTCATGGGTCTCCTGTGCGCACTCTGGCTAAGGAACGTGAACGAGTTCAGCTATACTGTGAAAACTATGTCTTTTAATTTATAAATGTGGACATTGTGTGTAAACAAGGACTATTATTTACAACTGAGTGACCTTTTTAAAAATTAATACTAGGGGCACCTGGGTGGCTCCGTTGGTTAAGCGGCTGCCTTTGGCTCAGGTCATGATCCCAGCGTCCTGGGAGCGAGCCCTGCTTTGGGCTCCCTACTCAGTGGGGAGTCTGCTGTTCCCTCCCCCTGCTCTTGTGCTCTTGTTTGCTCTCTCCCTCTCAAATAAAATCTAAAAAACAATTAATACTAAATTTTCTATAACATATAAAAAGTCCTCATCATCTATTTAGAACTTAATAAAGGATATAGATTTGTTATAGTGTATATGACACACTTTGCATAAAAATCTACTTATTCTTTCTGAAGCCCTGTTTACATCTCTGTGTTTTCTACCACAAGGTTAATCATTTGCCTCATTAACTCTTCTTATATCTGAGAAGAATGAATTTCTTAAGTGTGTTGCAGTAAAATAGGTGATTACATAGAGTAACTTAATATTTTATTAGTAACTATGAAGATCTAGGATGGTTTAGATAGGAGAGTACAGACATATATATGTGTATGTTTGGTTGGGTGGTTTATTTGTCCCTCTCTTTAGAGGAATGGAGGGGAGCCATACAGACAGACCCTCCTGGCTGGCATGGTCGATCACCTCCTGAGATTATAGGGACCTGAGTTCTCTTAACCTGAGCAGACACCAGCAGGGCCGGAACCTGTGACCTCTGCATTCAGCTCCACATTACTGAGTGGAGATGGATAATGGAGAGTAATGAACTCCGTCCTGCAGACATAGCAGAGGTGGATAAATTCGTGATGAAGGAGTAGGGAGCATGAGCACCAAGAGAGGCCTGCTTAGAACCGTGTATCCACGAGGGAATGATTAGGTGTCCAGAAATCATCCTTGCTAGTATCACTGCCATTGTGGACCACCCAGAAGAGGCTATAGACTTGTGTACTTGCTTGGGTTGGAAAGGAATGAAGAAATAATACCCTAACTACTCATGGAATAGTAGCTTCTCTCATTCCACCCTGAAGCCCAAGGGATATGTCCCAACGCAGATCCATCCCTACGTAAAAACTTTTGACTGTTCACACCTTCTCAGAGTACATTCCCTCAAAAATGGGCTCACAGGGCTTTTGTTATCTGGCAACTGTCATCTAGCAGTCGCCACACCCTCCATCCCCCCTATTATTTCCATCTGTCTTTGTCTTCTTTTAACCTGGAATGCCCTGTCTACCTTTCCTCACAAAGCTGGCTTTGTCCTTATCCTTTATATTCCAATCAGCTTGCTCCTTCTCTGTGCATCCTGTCACCTGGTACATTTTCTCCTCTTTAAGTGTCTCTTCAGAATTAGGTTAAAATGATTTATGTTCTTGTAGGGGAGGTCCCTTGTCCTACTCACCTATGGGTCCTCAGCCCTTAACAGAGTAGGTAGCACATGATAAGCGTTCAGCAAGTATTCCTGACACAAACCTGTGAAAGCCTGCATTGGTATAGGGTTGATTTGTGTAGTTAGTGAAAGATTTTCACTGCATTTGGCCTTGCCCACTTTCTTATGAGCCGCAGAAAAGCTGTTCTCAGAAGCTACCATTTACTGAACGTCAACCAGGAGCCAGGCTGTGTGCTGGGTGCTTGACGTGCTTTAATGCTCCCTGAATTGACAAAACCACCTTACCACTCTTGCCAAATAAGAAAACTGAGGCTTGGGGAGGTCAAGAAACATTCCTAAGGGTCCCCAGTGCTCATTTAAATGGGCTGTGTTCTTTTGACCCCACCACATTGGGAATCTCTCCCCGTGTGTGTTCCCGTTTATAACCTAGTGCCTTTCCTGCCTGTGCCCTGGAGCTATTTCTTCTTCCTCCTTCATGTTTGCTTACTAGACTCAGAGCAGATCACAGAGCAAAAGCACTTTGGATGTTAGTGACAAGGGCGTGAATCCAGAGTTGAAGGCTAATGTTTTAAGTGAGTGTTCGGTTCAGGTTGTATTGATTTCTCCCCTCTCCACTTTGTTATGGCCAAGTGCTCTGGGCAGAAATCTAACAAAACAAGCTCACAGAGCTGCTCTTGGGGCCAGGAGGGTCAGAGGTCACTACACTGATGTGTGGGGAACATTAGCCAAATGACAGTGGCTCAACTGAAGAACTTGAAGTGACTACAGTCAGATGTCGGTGTACTCCACACATGTTACTGATTACCTGCCAACTTGGGACGGGGCAGAACTGAACTTGGTCTGGTTTGCCTCCTGGATAATAGTACTATTCACCTAGGCCTTCTGTGAACCTAGAGCCCCTTGACCACACCAGTTACACTGCGTTATAATTTCTCATCTACATGTCTCTCTTCCCTCCAAGGAGTTCCTTAAACACAAAGATTGGGTCTCATGTACCCATTCTTTCAAGTCACAGCGTTAAGCACATAGTGAACTTCAAACTCCATGCTTAACTGTTTGATGGGTAGAGATGAACACAATGGATTAGACCAGAACTCTGTCTCAGAAGAGTTTGCAGACATGCAAGAGACAACTACTAAAAACTCTTAGGAGAGCTCTTAGGGATTTCATTAATCCTGGTAGCCCCAAATTTTAGCCTAGCACCTGGAATGATGAGTTCTGAATGTTGAGTGCTAACTAAATGCCTGGAACTGTGCTAAATGCTTTGTATTCATTATTTTATTTAATCCTCACAACTTTTTATATAGAGCTGCCAGTACCAGTATTATCCACATTTAGTAGATGGAGAAAGTGAAGCCTCCAGGAAACGTTTAACGTTTGAGTGAATTCAGGAATAGTCAAACTATTGATCCCACATTGTTGAGTCTTACTGTCTCTTCTTAAAATCTCATATGAAAGATGATTCAGTGGCCTGAAGTGAACTCTTCTTGTGTTTTAGCCAACATCATTAACTTTTTTCTTTAATATTTTATCTATTCAAGGAATTCTACTAGTCCCAAGAGTGTGTTGTATGAAATCATACTATTCCATTATGTTTAAGTGGCAATTTGGAGTCAGAGCTGTTTAAGAAGAACCATCAAAGATATCTTTAGGTTGGAAAGTTTAGGTCCCAAGATAAATTGAAATTATACTGCTTGTCAGTGCCTTGTCTGCCCCATCCCTGCCACAGGTCCAGCACTAGCTCTTTGCAGAGAGTTCAGAGCAGTTTGTTGTCTGACCTATATCTTAGATCAGTGATTCCCACCCTCCTTCTCCCTCACCAAGCCAAGGCAGTACTACTAACATTAAGCATAATGCATCAAACATTCACTACACACCTAGCTTTATGCTAAGAGCTTTATGTACATTTTCTTATTACCTTAATTAATATTTCCTTTTTTATGGATGGGAAAACTGAGGTTCAAAGAGAGACTGGGCGTGGCCAAAATTTGAGCCCAGATAATCTGACTGCACAGTCCACACTCACAGTTAGTACGCTCTAAAAATATTGCCATCAATGTCCATTGCAGACTTCAACAATAAATCTTTCGGTATGTCTGTTAAGGGTAGGAGAGTGAAATTTAGAAAGCCCCCCTATCAGGGTGGTTCCGATACATTCCTCTCTCACAAAATCACAGCAGAGTATACAGATCATACAGTTTCAAGCCCATCTCAAGTTCTGAGGTCTTTCCTGACCTCTCCAACCCCTTAGTCTCTTCTTCCCTTAAGCCTAGAGCACATTGAGATTAAATACTTAATTGACAGTTCACCATACACTGTCTTACCACCTCTCATCTTCCACTTGGATATCTTGCCTGCTGTTTTCAACTAGACTAATTTCCTAGAGGGCTGAGAGTTCATTCCCTCTCATATGGCACCTGCAGAACACACTATAGGGCATGGACACTTAATCAATGCCCCTTGTTTCCTTAAAGAGTGGCAGGATAGTTCATTGGACTCTGAAGGCAGATAGGCTCTGTTCTTCACCTGCTAAGTTACAATGGGTTGCAACCCAGTGAAAATTACAAAATTTCATTTACTCCAACTGTAATACAGGGATTAAAACAATACCTTATAGAGTTGTCGGGAATATTAAAAAGGAACAGAGAATGCACTTGGCATAGTTCCTAATAATAGCTCTCAATAAATAGTAATTATTAATGTTATTACAGAATAGCTGAATTCATTGGGTGTTTGCTCTCTGTTACATGCTGTGCTAAATGCTTTGTATGCAATTATCTCATTTAATTTTTTCATAGTGTAGAAAAGATTTGTCAACTTCAAAAAAAAAAAAAAAAAACCCTTCCTTTTACCCCAAAGTTATTTAAGAACACCGGTTGCTCTCACTGTCTTCAGAGTCATGTAGCAGGCCAGCCAGGCATAATAGGGTGTTGTAACACACTCTTGGTACTTCATGGTAACTGTTAGAGTTAACACAATAATTACTAATGACAACTAAAGCACTGGAATTGACAAATGTTTTGCTTTCTTATGTAAGTTAAAGTGGATCCAAATTGTGATACCATTCTTCCCTCTCAAAGATGTCCCTAACCCCTCTCTCTCAAGTCAAAGAGAAAGTCAAGATGGATTGCCAATCAGAGCATCTCACATGGACCCTTCAGTAATGTGTGTTGCTGTACAAAACAGGATGAGAACTGCTGGTCCAGGCACGAGGTGTAGCATTAAATCTTTTAGGACCCTGAAATACTTCTAAGGCAAACAGAGTAGAAGTTGCTTTGCTCAGTGTGATCTAGACCACCCAATTTAACCACACATTCTTCAGTATGCAGGTTGGTTTATTTTATAGAGAAGTTAGAGCAGGTTGGGTTGAGAAAGTCTTGTCCTATAAGGTTTTTTGTTTTTTCTTTTGAAATCAGTTTGGTGCTGAATTATAAGCTAAGAGTTTTCTAGCTGTGCTGTAGAACATGTGTTTTGATGACTGAGAATCCTGCAGAGCAGAGGATTTTTAGGGCTGTGAAACTAGGCTGTATGATACCACGCTGGTGGGTACGTGTCATTATACATTTGTCTGGACCCATAGATTGTATGACACCAAGAGTGAGCCCTAATGTAAACTATGGACTTTGGGTGATAACGATGTGTCTGTATAGGTTCATCATTTGTAACAAATGTACTACTCTGCTGGGGTTTGTTGATAATGGGGAAGGGTATGCATGTGTGGAAGCAGGGGGTAAATGGGAAATCCCTGTACCTTCTGCTCCATTTTTTTGTGAACCTACAACAGCTCTAAAAAAAAATAAAATCTAGGGGTACCTGGCTAGCTCAGTCAGTAGAGCATGCAACTCTCAATCTCAGGGTTCTAAGTTCGAGCCTCATGTTGGGTATAGAGATTACTCAAAAATAAAGTCTTTCTTAAAAAAAAAAATCTTTAAAAATAAATAATAAAATCTATTACCAAAACAAAACAGGAAACTTGTCCAGTTAAACATAGATATATTAAACATCTGCTACATGCCTGACTTATGGGATAGGTTCAGAGAACACCAAAATAATGAATTTGTACATGTCCTTGGTGAGAAAAAAATGGGTTCATATCCTGAGTAAACTGGAGTCTAGGCAGACAAGCAAGAATACAAACTGCAGAAATTTTAATAAGGGTTGTAGGAAGATGCATACAGAAAATGTTGAGAGTAGGGGCACCTGGGTGGCTCAGTCGGTTAAGCATCTGCCTTTGGCTCGGTTCATGATCCCAGGGTCCTGGGATCGAGCCCCCCATGGGCTCCCTGCTTAGCGGGGAGTCTGCTTCTACCCACCTTCCCACTCATGCTCTCTCTCACTATCTCTGTCTCTCTCAAATAAATAAATATAATATTTTTTTTAAATGCTGAGAGTAGAATGGAAGGGGGTGCACCTAACTGGACATGGAAGGTAGCGGTATGGGAGGTTTCCTAGAGGAAGTGATACCTGAGCAGGGTCTTGTAGGATGAGTAGGAGCTTCCTAAGCCTAATCATCATAGTTAATCATCATAGTTAATCATCAACAGTGGAGGTAGGTTGAAGGTGGGGACAGTTCTGTGACTGGCTGACTCTAACTGTGTTGGCAAGGTACCTTTAAATTCAGTTTTGGTTTTCTGCAGTGGATAATTCTTTTTTCCTGGAGCATTAGGAGATCGGTTTAATTAACGTTCATAAAGCTTTCGGTCATCTTTGGGTAAAAGGTGAGGTAGAAGGGAAGTATTTTCTTCATTATCCTCACTTTACCAGCATCTCATCATGTAAGGAAAATTCCCTGAAAGGTCATTTCTAAGAAGCAGTATTAGTCCGGTGGCTCCTAAGCCTTATGTAACTTCCTGGAACAATGCAAGAGCAGGGAAAAGAAAGTGACATCAGCATGGAGATAATAATGAATTTAAATCCTAAGCCTTCTTGCCTTACTGCAGCTGCTCAGGATGAGACAAGCTGGAAGCTTCTAAACTTAACTCTGCCACTGCCTGGAAGCTTCTAATTAAAAGTTTTCAAATAAAATCAATAAGTTTTGACAGATAAAAGAGCAGATGGCTCAAGGAAGAGAACGAAAAGACCACACTAGGAAAGCCTGGGGCTTTAATTCCGTTTGAAAACACACTCCGCGTAGGAGAAAGCAGAGCTCCAACATGGACATGCTTAGGAGGCAGTAGAGGCTGTAGTGGGCCCGGTTCCATGTCAGATTTCACTGTGAAATTTTAGTTTGTGGCACAACTAACCCTTCCTGTTGCTCCGAATCCGTGTCCGTGCAACGGGAGTGGTCATCTCTGCCTTACAAGCAAGGGTGCTCCTTTGTTCCCCGGAGTGACTTTTGTTCATTCTTGCATCTTTCTTTCATCCACCACGTGTGTGTTGAGCGCCTCCTACCAGCTGGTGTTACTCCGCTGGGTGCTGGGGATGCGGGGTGAGCCGAAATGAGACCAGGGTTTTTTATTGCCTCCAACAGAGCCAACTTAGTGCAGATTTAGTGCAACTCGATTATTAATGGACTGATTAAATACAGCAAGTGAAAATCCATAGACTTCTAAAAATGCTGTGTATTTGATATTATTTGATGATGATGATGATGATAGCACTGTATTGTATTTCATTAATTTGATCAAATACTTCGACGTACTTCATAGTTAATCCTCAGGACAAATCTTTGACATGGATGTTGATAACTTTTAACGAAGAGGAAACTGAAATTGAAAGGATGAGGGTTCCCGCCCCGAATCCCAGAGCTGCTCCACAGCAGAGCTGTGACGCGAACCCATCTCCTCTGAAGCTAGTTCGCGTGCTCTCTTGCTGCTGCAGGTTGAACCTTTTGGGCAGTCATTTGGAATGTCAGTCATCTGACCATTGTAAACCTCTCATCCAAAGAGAATGCTTGTATGAGCAATTCTAGAGAATGCTGACATCCCTGGTGTCCATATTGAGAGGTGGGGGTGGCCTACCAGGCAGAAATATTGCATAAACGGAACTATGATGTGGGCAAAACAAGCTGAGCAGTCGTGTCACGATGCAAGCTCTTTGTTTGCCTGGTCTATTCAGCTCTCCCTGGGAGTTCCATGTCCTTCCTCCATCCTTTCATTTGGACGTCACTCTGCCTACGTTTGCTCAGCTTCAGCGTGTGGGAGGGTTTCCTTTTACCTTGATGCCTTGTAGAAAATGGAAGGTTCTTTAGGTTTCCTTGGCCCTCAGAAGCCAAGATGGGGTCAGGGCAAAGGGTTCCACTTGGGTACTGATCAAGTCATGGTTATTTTAGAAAGCTCCCTGTGGTTTGATTCCACTGGTGAGTCTAAGTACCGGTATAATTTGGGATGCAAGAGGTAGTTCAACATTTCCTCCTCCGTGTTGCATCTACCTGCAGTTTTCAGAGATCCATATGTTAAATTTGGGACACTCCAGGGAAGATCCATATCTTTGCAAGATACACAACAATTAGTGAAGCCATCTGTGTTTTCCAGACACCCCTGCATGTCTAAAAGCAGTGCCCTCTTCAAAGTCACCCCAAGTGGTGTTCCCTTTTCTGGTTCGCTCCATCTTTCCTGAGAACTCCATTGGCCCTGTGTCCTTCTCAGCTGGCCTGTGTCTCTTCTGTTACTAGGTTCCTACTCTAGTCCTTCTACTCCATAATCCTCACTACACACGATGGCCATTGCCATCTTTAAATCTATGTGTATATGTGTGTAATAGATAATTATATATGATACCATTATATATAATAGATTTGTACTAAATGCCATACATGTATCTAATGGATATGGAACCATGTGACTTAGCTGCTTCATGCCCTCATGTGGACAGGACCACGACACTTGACCATGGCCTGTGTGCCCTACCTACCTCTCTCCCTCCTGTCCCATAGTTCCTCAGACCCACCTCACTCTTGCCTCCCGCCTGGCCCTCACTCATCAATTTCCCGCCACCAGGACAGTTCTGCCCCACATGTTTTAAAAGACTGGATGTTCACATCCTAAAATCAGAGAATATCCTGCTCCCATCCATCCCCTAGCCCTCACTCTCTAGCTCAACTCCCCAGTTTTGATTCTCTTACCACTTCATTAACCTTTATTTCATTTTGGTCTTGTCTACCTCCTCCACCAGAGTGTAAGCCTTGTGAGGAGAGGGACAGGAGGGTTGCATCTGGCATATCCTCTGAGTTTGGCACTGTGCCCATCAGCGAGCTGCTCACTGATACCCTGAATGGATGAATGGATGATGAACGCGTCTCGTGCCCCATCCAGGCTGTGACACAGCTTATTGGGCACACTGTCACAGGGCAGATGGTAACGGACGAAGCATTGAATCAAGGGCACACACTCTCCTAAGCTCTCTGTCTGAACTCACCCATTTAATGTTCATGAAAACCCTACGAGGATGGTACCGTTATTGTCAGCCCCATTTTTCAGATGAGGAAACTGAGAAGTTAAATCATTTAAAATATTCAAGAGATGGAACAAAGCTGCTCGAGACTCTGCAGCTGGAGAACGACAGAGCCAAGATTCACATGCAGGCATCTGGCTCCCGAGCTGCTGCAGGTCCCTCCTGGCTTCCTAGAGCAGAGTCACATATTACATTTGAGATCATGGAAAGAAACTTGGAGCAGGCTGCAGCCCGGGGAAATTAATCGATCTCACACCTGCTCCAGTGTACTCTTTCCCAGCCTGGGGAAGCTCGGGCTGATGTCATTAATTCTTTACTGTGTCCATATGAAAGGGAAACCAGAGTAATCTCTGCAGATGCTGGGATTGAAAGAATCATTGTTCCCTCATCAGAAAAGCATAATTAAGAGCCTCTCGGCCTGTTAAATGAGGCAATGAATGCTAACGCACTTTGTAGAGTGTAAAATGCTCTATAAATGTTAGTTGTTCTTATTCTCGAGCTTCGTGGGACAATGGCTTATATGACAGAACTGCTGGTTCAGAAGGTTTCAGTAGTACTAAATCTACCCAGTAGTCAAGGAAAGGAAATGCGTCCAGTGTATTCCCTCCTATTGTCCTGAAAACTAAACAGGAATCTGTTCTTCTCCCGTGTTTCCAAAATCCAGAGATATGCAAATTTAAATAGACAGGCTGCTTTTAAATGATACATGAAAGGGATTTTTGAAATGAATGTGCTGTGATTGAATTTCTGGTCAGTCACCCAGAAGGCATTTTGCACTAAGCTCTGGACCCAATTCCACTGAAAATGCATGAAGCTTTGGTGCCTGCAGCCAGTCTGGCCAGAGACGGGGATCAGGGTCCTTGCCACAAAACTTATACTAAATGGTGCAGATCCCCAGGCTCAAGGTTGAAAAACAAATTAGCACAAGCCTAAAACAAATCCAATACAAAGTTACTTTAAAGATACCTTTTGCACAACCTTGGCCAGACAATAAAACCCCTTTGATTTTAAACTGCTTGGTAAGACCAGCAGGTATTAATATATAACTTGGCATTTTCAGTGGAGGTAACTTTGTCACTTTCAAGAGAATTTGGCTACTTTTGAGAGTAAGAATATTACCAATCGGTGTTGTCCAAATAAAGGTCTCTTTGACCTGTTTTACCAATAGATAAGAAATACAGGTAAAAATAATCATTTAACGTATATGACTTAACGCTGAGATGATTTTTAAGAATAACTGACAGGAGTTGGCTCTCTTAACAAGGTTGAAGAGCCCCACTAATCGCCTTGCTTATTATTAAACAAGTTTGCTAAGCAACCTTATTTCTTGGAGATGATCAAAGGTAAGTCTCAGACTTATCGGACTTGCCATGACATTCCAAAGGAGTGGAATTTTAAATTATATTTCCTCCCTTTTAGTATTGTGAAAAATTCAGTCAGTAGCATTTATGAAGTCAGTACAACAAAAATAGAGACAGAAGAGGTGAAGCTAAGTTCACCTGCACCCTCCTAACCCCATTCCTCAGAGGGGACCCCTGGAGTCACTTTATCATATCTCTTTTCAGACCTTTCTCTACACATTTGTCTCTATGTGTGTATGTATTACTTTGAAACAATTTAGGCTGATATAAATGGTATACTAGTTGTCAATTGCTGCCATAAAACTTAATGCTTTGAAATAAGAAGGCTTTTCATCTTAAATGTTTTCTGAGCGGGAGTAGCCCGTGAGTGGCTAAACTGGTGGGCCCTGGCTTATGCTCTCTCATAAGGCTGTAGTCCGGATGTAAGCTGGGATGACAGTCATCTGAAGGCTGGACTGGGGCGGCAGGATCTGCTTTGCTGGTGGCTCGCTCACATGGTTGCTGGCTGGATGACACAGTCCCTCATTGGCTGTGAACAGGAAGCTGCCCCATGGGCCTCTCCAGGGGGCTCCTTGAGTGTTCTTATGATGTGGCAGCTAGCTTCATCCAGAACAAGTGATAAGAGAGCAAGAGAGTAAAAGTGATCAAGGAATAAACCATGACCTAGTCTTGGAAGTGACACATGGTCATTTCTGCCATATTCTCTTCATTAGGGAGTCACTAGGTCTGGCCCACAGTCAAGGAGAGGCTAATCAAGCTCCAGTTGCTAAAGGAGTATCAGAGAATTTCTGGACACATTTTAAAACCGCTACATATGGCATGCTGCACATAGGATTCCACAATTACCTTTTTTCATGTAATTGTCTTATTATGGACAGATTATATGTACTGACTCAGTATATGTGCTGATTTATTCTTTTAACAGCTGCATACTATCCCACTATCTATTTAATCATTCTCCTCAGGACAGATACCCCTTGAGATTTCATATTTTCACTCCCATAGATAACACAACAGTGAGGATGCTTTCTTAATGCCTCTTTGGCATGTGTACCAGGATTTCTCAGCAAAAATGCATTGAAGTAGAATTAGTGAGTTGAAGCGTCTGTTTATTGTTAACAGTTGCTATCAAATGGCCCTCCAGAATGACTGTTCTTATTTCCAACCATTCATTCATTCTTACACGTGACAGTGGGGGAACTTGTGGTAGAACCTTATTAGGTCAAATAGCTTGGGGACTTATAGATTATTTGGCCTTTTCTGAGTCTGGGTTTGGGAAAGACCTGAGAGTTTTCCCACTTTGCTCATGATTGCAGCCTCTCTCCTTGAACTCCGCTTGATTTAAACAAAAATACAGGAGCTCATCCCTCTGGAGACAGGGAGGCTTAATTGTTGTTTACAAAGGACTCAGAGGTTCTCAGGTACAAGTTGCCCCTGGAGAACCAGGTTGATTATTGTTCATTCAAAACGACTTCCTCTGTTACGGTAGCAGCTGAGAAATCACATGCACAAGCCAGCATGTGGATTTCAATGCAAAATTAAATGCCATTTTAGTAGCAACTATTTCTGGACTTTGGCTGTGCCTTTTTATTACAAGTTAGTGATGCATAAAATCACAGAATCCTCTGAGCCCTCCTACCATATAACTTAACCTCCCTTTAAACCCAATAACTGGACTGACTTCATTCTGTTCAAGTTTCCAAGTGTCCTTGGCTGCAGGAATCATTAATTGCAGCTACCAATCCTGATCAATAATTAATAATATCAATAATTAACAGCAGATACCAACCCTGAGACAAGTGAACCACACAAAGGGATTTGGTGTGATTTATTTCTCTTAATTTACTGCCCAATCATGAGTGAGAATGGTTGGACAGATCCAAAAGAGTGTGTCATCGAGGCAACCACTGTTCATTCCTTCAGTCTATATTAATTGAGTCCCTGCCATGGGCCAGGTACTGCGCTGTTTGGTATGTGTATGTACGAAGAGTGTTAACATGATTAATACCTGCAAGAATTTGAAATCTTGGTGTAATTATTATCAGATAATTTGTGCATCTTACATACCGGGCACTGTGCTCAGCTTTTTATAGACATTAATGCCTTTCATTCTCTCAACAGTCCTGTTGAACTAGGTAGCATTGCCATTTTACAAATGTCATGATAAATGCAAAACCCTAGTTCTTTCATGAGCCGGCTGCTCATCTCCATCTGGGTTCCTAACCCTGCTGAACCCTAGTGAATGAGAAGGCTGGACTAGCTCACCTTTTGCCACGATGTGTTTTTTCTCACAAGAAGCTCCATGAAAATGCTATAGTGACAGTGTATACCCTGCTTAGAGATCCCTGAGGTCTGCAGTGGCCACTCCTGTAGATCTCATTTCAGAAGCTTTCCCTGAGCTCCCTGGCAAGGTTGGAGCTCCAGAACACACGCAGTGTCCCTTCCCTCCTGAATTCTTGGCACAGTGGAAGTCCACGTCTGGGAGGTTATTTGCTGTGCCTCCACCAGGGTGCTGTAAGATCTGTGGGGCTGTGGTCTGTGCTTTTCCCACTCGCTTCTGTTGCTCCAGAACCTGACACAGAGCCTGGACTGGATTATCAATATTATTTAGACCATTAACTAATTGCTTTATTAAAGGCTCAAAAAAAAAAAAAAAAAGCCACACTGAAGAAACCTGGAGACTACTTTAACTTGTCTCACACCTTCCAAGCCTCAGTCAACAAATATTTATTGACCATGTCCTTTGATGGAGGCACCAAATTAAGAATGGAGGATGTAGCAATAAACTAGATATGATCCTTATTCTCCCGAAACCTGCATTCCGTCAGGGGATGCAGATGATAAATTAGTCAAATAAAATGAATAAGATAATTTCAGGTATTCCTAAGTCCTCAGATGAAAATTGAACTGAGAGCAACTAACAGGATGGGGGGTAGTCAGGGAAGAGTCTCCAAAGAGGGCACATCACACTGAGTCCTGACCTGTGGTGAGGAGCCAGCCTTGGGAAGTTGCAGGCACAGATTTGTCTTGATACTAGTAAGGGTATGAGTTACTCAGGGCAGAAGTCTTGGAGTCATCCCTGACTCCTTCCTCTATACTCCTGTCGCCTCTGTCTCCAGAGTGTCCCAAGCTGGCTGGCTTCTCCCTGCCCTCCCTGCCCTCCTCTAGCCCATCATTATTCTCACCTGGAGTGTTGGAATAACCCCCTGACAGGTTTCTCCGCTTTCATGTCTCCACCACTGTCCGCTCTCTAGAAGTCAGATCCGATCACTGCCCAGTTCACATCCTTCTGTGGCTTCTCCTCACACTGAGGGTAAAACTTTAGTACTGACTAAAGCCTACATAGTCTCACATCCTCTGGCCTCCTCTCCAACCCCATTTTCTACAGCTGTTTCCTATTGCTGGAAAGCTCTTCCCCGCCCACCCCGTGCTTTTGTGGTTTGCTCCATCACTTAATTCTTCTGTTCGCATATTAACCAGAAGATTCCCCATCCCTTACTGAAAATGGCCATCACCATTCTTTCCTGGGCTTCAAAGCTTTGTAACTTCATTTTGTAGAACTCCACATAACCGAGGGTGCATGTTATGTGTGTCTTTCTGTCTCTATTATAAGCCCCATGAGAGTGGGAAGTGAATCAGCCCTGTTCACTTTTGTATTTCCAGTACCTGGAATAGGGGCCCTTGACCACTTTTTCATGGATGGATGGATGGGTGGATGGACGGCTGACTGACAAAATGCATGAGTTTTGGTATGTTGGAAAAACAGAAGTCAGGAGTGGGGAGAGAAAAGAGGAGAGCAAAGAGACAGCCTGGGGTCAGACCACACAAGACCATGTAAGTGATTTTAAGAAGCTTGAAATTATTCTAAGATGAACAAGAGGCTATTCACCTCTGGAAAGCTTTTGCTTTGTAATTCCTTCTAACAAGTGACATGGCATTTGGAGAAACATTGAACTGTATGACCTCTTTATTACCTTCTGTGATGCCCAGAAATAGAGCTTTACACTGCTCTTTGACCCTACCAATGTTTGCTTGGGATGCTATGGATGAACTAGCACCTATGGGATCAGCTACTTTGAGTTGCTGTGTAAATTCACTTCCCCAGGGAGCCATCCCTGACCTCCCAGAGCAGAGTTAAGCATCCTCCCATGTGCTCCTACAGCTCCCACTGATACCAGAGCATGAGCTACTGCTTTGTGGTGTCTGTCTCTTGGTCCTGCTGGCATGTCAGCTCCTTGAGGCTGAGGACCTTCTCTTGTTGACTCCTCTAACTCAGAAACCACAGAGAGGCTGCTGGTCATCTGGATCCAGCCCACCAGAGTATGTGGTTCACCTGTTTTGTTTTAATTTAATTCACAGTAGTCAACATTTTAGATTTTTTTTAAATGGATTTTTGGCTTCTCTTGAAAATTTAGAAGACATAGTAATGCTGTTCCCATGTTCTCAACCACTGGAGGAATTGAGTAGCAGCTACCCTGGTCCTAGGGGGCATGCCTTCTCCAGCAAGTCACCATCTCCACCACTCCCTATTCACTTCTAATGCTGGGGTTGACAATTTCCCCAAATTAGGGAAGTTCTCTGCTATAATTTGCTCCAATATACCTTCCACCCCAAATAATTGAGATCCCAATTATTCTAATATTGTTTCGTCTTATGGTATCACTTATCTCTCGAATTCTGCCCTCATGACCCAGTAGTTGTTTATCTCTCTTTTTCTCAGCTTCTTTATTTTCCATCATTTGGTCTTCTATATCACTAATTCTCTCTTCTGCCTCATTTATCCTAGCAGTTAGAGCATCCATTTTTTAATGCACCTCATTAATAGCCTTTTTGATTTCAACTTGGTTAGATTTTAGTCCTTTTATTTCTCCAGAAAGGGTTTCTCTAATATCTTCCATGCTTTTTTCAAGCCCAGCTAGTATCTTTAAAATCATGATTCTGAACTCTAGTTCTGACATCTTACTAATGTCCATATTGATTAGGTCCCTGGCAGTCAGTACTGCCACTTGTTCTTTTTTTTTTGAGGTGATTTTTTTCCATCTTGTCATTTTGTCCAGAGGAGAATAGATGAATGAGAGAACAAAATGCTAACAGGGTAACAATGACCCCAGAAAAATACACACTAAACAAATCAGAAGAGACCTGAAACCAGGGGAAAAGAAAGGGAAAGAAAGAAAAAAGAGAAAGAAAAAAGATTAAAAAAAAAAAAGAATATGATCAAATATGATCAGGCTGGTGCATAGATCCGTGCCACACACTAGATTTTGGGCGTATTTTGGTCTGTTAGAAGAAAGTGCCTCCAAAGTTTTAAAGAAAGAAAAATTTATATATGTACAAAAATAAGGGTAAATATGATGAAGGGATGGAACATGACTGTAAAGATGAAAGTTATAAAAGATTTTATAAAAGGAATTAATAAGATAAGTTGGTTGAAAAAGAAAGAAGAAGAATTTTTAAAAAAGGCGGGGGAGAGAATGTGATCAGGCAGGAGACTAGAACAAAGCCATACACTAGAGATTTAGGGTATATTTTGGTCTGTTAGAAGAAACTGTATCCCAAAATTTTAAAGAGAGAACAACTTATACCAAAAATAAGGTTAACTACTATGAAGGGATAGAATATGACTCTAAACATGAAAAATAAAAAAGATTTTTAAAAAGGGATTGATAAGATGTTGGTTGAAAAAGGGAAAAAGAAAAATTAAAAAAAAAATTAAAAAAATTAACTTTGAAAGACTACAGAATCATGGTAAAAAAGCCATGAATTCTATGTGCAGTATTCCCCTAGTGCTGGAGTTCTGCCGTTCTCATTGATCAGTAAACTTGGTCTTGGCTGGCTGTTCTTGCTGATCTTCTGGGGGAGGGGCCTGTCGCAGTGGTTCCCAAGTGTGTTTGCCGGAGGCGGAATTGCCCCACCCTTGCTGGTCTGGGCTAAGTAATCTGCTCGGGTTTGCTCTTGGGAGCTTTTGTTCCCTGCAAGCTTTCCGTACAGCTTTGGAGGCCAAGAGTGAAAATGGCAACCTCCCAATCTCCGCCCTGGAGGAGCCGAGAACTCGGGGCCCCGCTCCTCAGTGAGCCCCCAGAGAAAAGCCGTCAGTCACTCCCGTCTCCCCGGTCTCCGGCTGCACTCCATGCTCACCCGGCCTGTGACCAAGCGTTTCTATCTCTGGCACCCTACTCGGTGTGGAGTCTCCAAACCCAGCAGATCCCTGCGGTGTGCTCCCTTGCCACACCTCCTGGGGGAGGAAGGGGAGTCTCCCCGGATCTGCTGCTTGTTGGGTCCCTGCTGGAGGAGCAGTGGCCCGACTGTGCCGTGGATCACGGTTTATGGCCACCCTGAGCTGAGGGCCCGCGCCTCGGCTCCATCTCTGCAGCTGGCTTCCCTGCTCCGATCCCTGGGAGCTCTGCCGCACTCAGGTACCCCCGGTCTTTCTGTGACCCCAAGGGTCCTGAGACCACACTGTCCCACGAGGGTTCCACCCCCCACTTAGCCACCAGAGTGATGTCCCTCAGTGGAGCAGACTTCTAAAAGTTCCAATTTTATGCTCCGCGGCTCTATCACTTGCTGGTAGTGGCCGATGGAGGCCCCCTCCCCCACCGTCTATCCTCCTGAATATCGCCTTGGATTCACTTCTCCACACGCACGTCCTACCTTCCAGAAAGTGGTCGCTTTTCTGTTCAGAGAGTTGTTGCTATTCTTTTCTTCGATCTCCTGTTGAGTTTGTAGGTATTCAGAATGGTTTGATCCCTGTCCAGCTGAATTCCTGAGACCAGATGAAATCCAGGTCTCCTACTCCTCCGCCATCTTGCTCCGCCCTCCCATGGTCTATATCTTGACTGAATGGATGTCTGTCTCTACAGTTATCTCAAAATTAAAAGCTTCATTAAAGTAAAATACAGGTCTTGGAAATCAGCCAGCCTTAGACTTCAATCCCCGCTCTGCCACTTATTAGCTAAATGACCCTGGGCAGTTTGTTAGCCCCCCTGAGCTTCTTTTCCTCATCTGAAAAATGGGGATCATAAAAGTCTCATGCTCACATTGTTTTGCAGGTGAATTAAGTGAGGTCATGCATTTACAGAGCTTAAGAGCTAGTCTGTATCCAGCCTGCAGTTAAGAATCAGAGGCAGGGCCCACCCCGGTACACCTCAGGGTAAACCAGCGCTGGTGTTGAGCAGAGTTTGCCCATGTGTCTCAGTTCGTGCATGCTTAGTGTTGCAGTCATGGCTTTCATGGTGCTCCTAGGCCAGACAAAATCCTCAACACTTCTGTTTATTAACTAGTTAGGTCCAGACTACTTATAAGTATGTGCACCCTAAGAATTTAATAACTGTTTGAAAAAAAAAAAGTACACATAAATTGAAAGAAACCATATTTAATTTTATTCTTAACTGCAATTACATACAGCGAAATATATGCCTCTCTTGGACTCCGCACAGCCTCTTAAGCCTCAGAATGGGATTGGACACCACTACCCTTGGTGTCTGTTCCATCTTGATCTTGATGCAGTACTTGGATTTAATCACATCAGTTGCCAAAACCAACTTTGCCAAAATATGATGTTATTCAAGGGGGAAAAATAGACACTAATGTTGAAATAGTGAGTTTCCTTATGCTGGTTCTTGCAGTGTCTGACAGATGTTAAATATTGCTGTTTTTCCCCTCAAAATTTAAAACATCTTCCAACACCCTTTGAGTTTGCTCTGATACCATAGGGCACTTTGGTGCATAGATTGCAAACTGCAGGAATCATGATTCATTCTGGCCTCTTTTCAAAGCAAAGTAGAGGAGACCCAGACAAAACATTACCCTCTAGGATCTTCCCAGTTGGAGTGAGCCACCTGCTACTGGACATACTTGTGTCTCCAGGACAATAGCCTTTAGGGAACAAGAGTTATTTCCTCTGAATCAGCCAAGGCAGAGGAGATGATTACAAATGGATGCTGGAGGCGTGCCTGGGTGGCTCAGTCGGTTAAGCCTCTGCCTTCGGCTCAGGTCATGAGCTCAGAGTCCTGGGATAAAGCCCTGCATCCGGCCTCCACCCTCACTGAGGAGTCTTCTCCTTCTCCTTCTGCCCTGCCCTCATCGCACTCATGTTCTCTTTCTCTCTTTCAAATAAATAAATAAAATCTTTTTAAAAAATGGATGCTGGACCATTTTACATGCTCTCTTTTGGATGCACTCTGTTGTGCAAGGCTCATTCCAGAGATAGTAAGCAATTCAGACAGTTCCTCTTCTCTCAAAATTAAATTCTAACATAAGCATCTAGAAGGTGACAAGTGTAGTCCTAGGTACTGGGGTCACAGAAGTTAGGCCTGCTCCCCAACCCTTGAGTAATGAGTATTAAAATCCATTCCACAGATGACAAGCAGCACGGTGTTATGGAAACCTTGCTGTCAGGAGACCTGAATTTCAGCCCAGACTCTGAGAAGTAGACTTGTTAGATCAGCCTTCCAGAGCCTCAGTTTCCATATCTGCAAAATAGGTGTTAACTCTGTGCATAGCACCTTTACCCTCCCAGGAGCTAATGATGTAAATGAATGTAAATTCAGAGTCTTATGACCATCACATAACAAGCACTTATATTTGCCACTTTTTAAATCACTAATTATCAGTCTGTTTTGTCCAAGGGTGAAAAGATTTCCAGACAACAAAATGTATTTCTCATGCTTCTCAGAAGAGGTGGACCTATCAAGAGGGGAGAGGAAGAAAATTCTGGAGGGTTGTGTAGTTGGTGTTAATGAGAAGCTTGGGAGCGTACAGAGGGGTACTGCCCCAGGAGCCTCCTCCTCCTTTTGCAGACAGGAGAATAAATCCTTTGAAAGCTAAATTGATCTGCTCATTCCCTGTTCCTTTTTTCTCTCCGATATATCACTTGAAAGCAATCAACTTTCTTCCTCTGATTCTGGCTGTCACCCAGGGGCTGTTTTATCCAGCTAGTGCCGCGTGTGACGTTTTTTGTTTTTACTCCCAGCCCAAAAGCCTTTCCAAAGTCAAAGTTACTATTTCTTCACAGATGTTGTGTCATTCCAGGCATCAGTGATAGATGTCACTTCGTCGAGGTGGGTCTGATTGGAATCTCTCTCCAAGAAAGTGAGATGATAGGAAAGACCATAAAGCAGCTGTTAATTTCTCTCTCAAAGTGAGGAGGATTATGCACAGTGGTGGAAAGCCACTCTCTGGGTCCCCAGCCTAATTGTCTTGATTAACACGCTGCATGGACATCACAGGTGTAGCACATAATAGCTCTATAAGATTTTCCTAGCCAGCCCAGTTAAAACCTGTCATTGAGCCAAGAACTAACAGTGTGTGGATCATAATGCCAAAAGTCAAAACGAGTTCTCTAAATAATAACTGCTTGCATTTCTAGGACAATTTACGGTTTCAAAGCACATTTACCCTTCCTTTACTTAATTTTCTCCTCCTGTGGAAGGCAGGCAGTTGAGGTGGGGAACCCAACATTTGGAGAGATTTCATGACTTATCAATTACAGGACACCGGTAATTGTACCAGACTGCTCATGACAAAGATGAGTCCTTAAAGAGTTTTCTCCTGTCCGTATGGCAAAAACTAACGTGTCACTTAACAACTTAAAAATGCTTCTGTAGTTACTTTCTTATCCGATCTCCTGGGATAGCACTGTGAATCCAGCCTTTATTATCCCATTTTTATGCACACACAAAAAAGCTCAAAACCATGGAATATTAGTTGAAGTCCTGTGTTTTCTTTTAGAGTTGAAGAAGCTATGGTTTGGGGGAGGTTCTGTCACTTGCTCAAGGGCGTATGGTAGAACAAGTGTGAGAACCCAGGCTTGCAGACTGGGACCCAGCCTTCCCACCCACCCTTCCACACATGCTCTCAGGCGCAAGGTGCATCTTAGAGTTAGAGGCAGATGAGACAGGGTATTACTCCATTACTCTGATGGCCACAGGGCCCAGCTCTGAACGACTGAAAGGTTTTGGTCAATGATTGATTTTTCCACTGAATTGGGAATGGGTAGTTTATATTCTAAACTGAGTATAAACTTGACCCCCTAGTCTCTTAACTGCCTGAGCTCTGTGGTGCTGACCATGTGTTTGCTGAAGCTACCTTTGTTGGTTTACAGGCCACCCACCAGAGGCCCAGCAATGCATTTAAAGAACCCGAGTGGCTGTGAATTGTCATGAAGGCAGAGGATAAATGTCTTAGCAGACAAGGCAGGCGAGGAAGTTGACAGACAGCCTGCCTACAGGAAAAAAGAGCTCTAAGCTCTTCTCGATCAGAACCACAGTTTCTTGCAGTAAAATGTGGTGTTCTTTATTTCTCAGAGATGAGGAATGAGGAGGAAGCCCTCTTTGGCTCTTCTGATGGTTTTTTTAGGTTAACAGAGCCCCTGAGTACAAATGGTTGCCTGGCCCCTGTCCCAGGCCTGACGGAGCACACAGGATGGCTCCCTGGTGACAGGTGTGAGGGTAGGAGTGGAGTTTCACATTTCTCACTGCTGGAAGGGCAGTGTTTTCCACCCATTGTTCATTCTGAAAGCTCTCTTCAGCCCCAGCCTGTGTGTTCTCACTGGAGGAGGGAAGAGAATGAATTCTGTGTTCCCTATGGTACATTGAAGCCTAGGGCCAGGTTCCTTTAATCTAAAGAGCCAAAAATGATGATTTCCTCAAGAGCAAATGGCTCCCATTGCCTCTTTGGCTGCAGCGTATCTGTGTCTGCTCCACCATTCCATCCTGAAATCTGGGGTGCTGCGAAACTAGCCAAGTCAACCACGTCCCAACGCAAATAGCTTCTTTCGTTTAAAAAAAAAAGGAATCACAGTTGGAGGTGGGAGAATAGCCTTGTGTTCTGTACTATTTTGTTTCAGATTTTTAAATATTATAAAAAGGAAAAAGAAGCAGGTATCTATGTAAATACATAAGTATTTATTTATGAATGAGTATATGTGTCTGTAGACAGATAAAAAAGAATATTTGCCATTTTTATAAAGACGTTCCCAAGCATGATATGAATAAATCTTCACTTGGCTTAGCTTAATGCAGTTGAATTGATTTCTGCCTGCTAACCTGTGATTCCCTCTCAGTGGGGAAGAATTGATAAGATCAGTCAGGCCCACTTTTGCACGTCATTGGGACTGGTTTTAATCTTGGTAATCCAGCTGCAGATCACTCAATATGGAGGCAGATTGATTGGCAGCCATGTTGGCTGGATGACTTGATGACAATATATAGGGCACATTTTAGCTTATGATGTGGTATACATACAGTTCCTTGTCCTTTGGGCTTCATCGTGTGGCGTCTGTTTTCCTTGTCCTGTGAAGAGCCTGTTGGAATGAAGCATGGGAAAATCAACTTGACAGGAAAGAGAATGGAAATAAGTTTTAAGCAGTATCAGAAAGGAAATTTTAAAAAAGTAAAGCACTGTAGAGCCTTAGCACTTGGAGAGGTTTGCATCAGGTTAGGCTTGGGGAAGCAGGCATTTAGCCCAAAAGTAAAGAATGCCCTCGGAGCCACTAGGTTAAAATTCATACCATCCCCCTCTCATTAGGCACATAGGATCTGCCTCCCCCTTTACTTCTTTGAAAACGGTACCTCGTCTGCATCACAACTGGGGAGAGTCCTAAACATGGTGTCTTCTGGTAGCCTTGTGTGGGACTTTTATGCATTTTAAACAAAATCACGTATGCAGGGATAGTATGAATCCCAACTCACCTCCCCCCCCCTCCGCCCCACCTGGCCCTTGTAGCCCAACAGACATTGAAAACTCCACTAGAATGTACTGTTGGTAGAGGAAGAGGAAAGGAAGAGAATTCTTCCTCCATCGCCCAGCCATTCATTTCCTACCAATTAATAAGTCACGCCAATCTTCAGACCACAGCCTGCTGTTGAAGAGGACTCAGACAATATAAACGGAATGCTTAGAATGGAACCCGATTCGCGTATGACTGTGTTAATTCATGAGACCTGCTGTAACAAAGTACCATGAACTTTGTCTCAGCGTGGTTTAGACAACAGAAATTTATTATGTTATGGTTCCGGAGGCTGGAAGTCTGAGATCAAGGTGTTAGCAGGGTTGGTCACTTCTGAGGGCTGTGACAGAGAAACTGCTGCCTGCCTGTTTGCTAGCTTCTGGTGACGGACTGTCAATCTTTGGCGTTCCTTGGCTTGTAGATGCATCATCCTGATGGCTGCCCAAGTGTTCACATGGCGTTCTCCCCCTGTGCGGATCTCTCTGTCCCAATTTCACCTTTTTATGAGGATACCAGTCATATTGGATTAGGGCCCACCCTAATGATCTCATCTTAACTATTTATATCTACTATGACACTATTTTCAAATAAAATCACAATATGGGGGTCAGGACTTGAACATATGAAAGGGGGTCAAATCAACCCGTAACAATTACTATTACTTATTATTACGTGTTAATCATCATTTGATTCTTAGCTTTTCATGATTTCCTCTAAACTTTGAATCTGCTCTCTCTATACTACACATTAAAATTTCCAAAAAAAAAGAGTGAGGAAATTGGAATATCACCACATAGTGTGAATATCTTCTGGTAGCACTGGCTGAAAAATTGTGTCCACCATGTCAGGACATTTGTGGTCCTGATAAAAGGAACCAAGACAATTGGCCAGCCCAATCCAGCAAAGCAGCAGAGCTAATCATTAGTTACACCCGAAGCCATACAGAGTTTTGGCAATCTCTCCAACCTTAAGATTCTGGTGTCCTCCCACAGTGAGTAGGCAGCAGCCTGCCCAAACCTCACCAGATGGTGTGGAGTCTCCCGTGCCCCTGGCGTCATGCACATTTTAGATTTATTAAAACGCCCATGAAAAAAGAAATCCCCTTTGGAGCAATAAAGTCCCAAATCCAGCAATTTCCTGCAGTATCATAGCAAAGTCCCCCCGGCTGTTGTTGAGATGGTAGGCCAGTAATTCTTCAAAACGGTTTTCTTCTGACATGTACACAACATTCTCCTTTGTAAGAACCTGAAGGTTTGATTCCTCCAGAGCCCATTACATAGACAGATTGGCCCCTAAGATAATTACAAGAAGATAGTCTAATGAGCTCGATTAAGGAAATCCCATTACCTCCATGAAGAATCAGCAGTGAAATGCAAACCCAGACAAGTCTCCCTCCACAAAAAATAGTTGCTTACCTAGAGCATAGAAACAGCATTCAGTCCACCAGTTTATATTTGGAAACTAGGCTGATATTGATCTGTCAAAACAGGATCATTGAACTAGAGTATTTTTACTCCACTCTGTTTCAAAAGAATTTAGGATGACATACAAGGGTGTATCAAATATAACATTTTAGAATAAATTAAAAGTGGGGGACCTAAAATTGTAGTCTTGTTACTGGAAGCCAATTTTCCAGCAGAGGCAGGACTGGCAGCTGTAGAAAACCCAGCCTTTCCTGATCTGACATGATCCTCAGAGCCCTGGGGATTGCTCCCCACCCCCTGAGAGAGACAACCCCTTGGGTTGTTATTAATAACCTTAGCTATTGATTCCCCTGGCATCTAGATGGCTAAGAGGGTGAAAAATTCCCAGGTGTATGAGGAAATAGCTGTCCACAAGGATGCCCTTAGTGGTTTCATCCTCTTTTCTCAGAAAGATGGGATTTGTATGGATATATAACATTGTCAGCTCATAATTTATGCTGCTTCCCTTCCCCTGCCACTGTTACCTCCAACTTCAGATTTTAAGCATATTTTTTAAAAGTGTATATGAAAATGTTTTGGAAGATGGGAAAAAAATCACTTTTGCTGAATCACTAAATGAAAAATTAAGAGGCTGTATTAAGCTCACCTCTGCCGCATGCCCTCTTAGTGTCTGCAACACATACATATATGGAGAAGAAAGTTGCTTGCTAGTTTCGAAACTTTCTTACTGAAAGTGCCTCACCATTATTGACTAAGTATTTTCAAAATCCCGGTGGTGAGCATAAGAGTTACCTGGCGAGTTTGTAAGTTGCAGATTCGAACTTTGGATTCCTTAAAGAGTCTGATTCGGTAGAACCAGGGCTGGACCCAGGAATCTGCATTTTTGTGGCTGTTTTGTTTTGTTTGTAGGTGATTATGATCTTCATGGCCTATGAAATACTAATGAGTACTGTGCTGTCCTATGGCCATCATCATCTTTTTTTTGCATTTTTTTATCCTACCATTCTTACTTCAAAATGGAATTTTTCCCCAGGTGTGATGCCTAGAAAAGCAAAGCATGCTTATTATTTTTCAAAAAGTTAGACAATGTAAGAAAAATCCTCAATATTCTGCCATTGAGGCAGAATTAACATAAAATTTTAATGAATATCCAGCAAGAAATGTTTTGTGTGTGTGTGTAATTTCTATCATTTAAAAATACTGTTTCAAGTTTGCAGACCCAAATTCGTGAAAGAGAAAGGGAGGGAGGTGACTTCCACAAGATCTTTCTCTTCCAGTAATAACAACCAGTACCTTATCTTCCTTGGGTTCTGGGCCTCTAAGGGCCCTTCATTTACAGCGGCTGTTGGCAGTGGTGACTTCACAGCTCCCTATAGCTCTACTTAGAACAGTTTTCTTGAAGGGCTGGTAGCTGTTGATTGCTAACTCAAAGACATGAGGGAAATTGCTGTACCATCTCCAAGATTCTTTTCTCTTTTATTGCACACACCGTCTTCCCACCATAGAACTGGTCTCTTTTACCCCTTCTCCATCTTCTCCATTTGGAAATCCACATCTGCCCTTCATTTTGCTGCCTTTGGTGTGAACTGTCCTCAAGCAGGTGGCCTCTGAGAGGTCTTCCCTAGCTAGAGCAGGCTCTAAAACCACATGTTCCAAGGTTCTCCATTTACTCAGTGCTTCATAATGATTGTGAGGTCTTACCTCTCTGAGAATCTCAAGAAAGTGATGAACCCTCACTCCTGAAAACTTGTACATATCTATACCCAAATTTTTGCATGTAATTTCAGGAGGTCCAGGGAATCTAAGTTAAGGACCCCTCTGATAATACATCCTCAGCAGACTGAGTCCCCTCAAATCTACCAAGGATTCCTACAGACATCATTCATGAAATTAAGTATTGAGCATCATTTATCCAGTAGATTCTGTATTGGAGCACTGGAGATACAAAGAGAAATAAGATAGGAACCTTGTCTTAAGGCTGTCACTATAATGGTAGAGGTATATAGACAAATAGTGGCCACAGAATGTGAGAAGTACCATAATGAAACAAGGCAAGCACTATAATGTTCTTAAAGCATAATTCTCACTTCTTTCCTTAAACCCTGATGTCTCCTCTTGTTGTTGTCCATGAAGATCTTCCTCATGACCTCAAGCTTACTTCTCCAGTATCATCTGGACACACCTCTTTCTTTTGCCCCGCCCTGGCAATTCATGCTCCTATTACATTAAAGTCTCTATTGGTCCCCAAATGTGCCCTACTCTGTGGGTCTTAGGAGCTGTCACCTCTGCCTGGTATATTTCCCTCCTCCATCCTTTGCCCTTTGGCCTGGCTTTTTTTTTTTTTTTTTAAGTATTTGTTTATTTGTTTGTTTGAAAGAGAGAGCAAGAGTGAGGGGAAAGGGAGAGAGACAGACAGGGAGAAGAGATTCCCTGGTGAGCAGGGAACCCAACATGGGGCTCGATTCCAAGATCCTGAGATCATGACCTGAGCCAAAGGCAGACCCTTAACTAACTGAGCCACCCAGGCGCCCCTTTGGTCAGGCTGATTTTGATTTGTCCTTTACTACCAGACTTTGGATGCTTTCTCCAGGGAGCTTCCCCTGATACCCTCAAGTTCAAGTTAGATGCTTCTCCTCCCTATTACCATAGTACTCTGTACTTATCCTTATTTTTGTTTCTATCATACTATACTACGTTTACCTCCTCACCTGTCCGTATTCCTCAGCAGACATGATATCTTCAAGGGCAGGGACTAGCATATTCATAGTTCTAGTGATACTGGCTAATGCATAATAGTTAATAAATTTTTGAATGAATTAATTTACTAATTAATCAATTTAATAAAAAACCCTCAACAGAATTAGTTACAAGCCTTTCAAATATAAGTCAGAATGGAGAGCCCTCCTACCTCTTTATTCTCTAAGAAATGCTTTCTACAATTAGAACTTCAACAGTGTCTGAACAAGCCACTCTTTGTCCATGAGGAATCTGACTCTTGGTTACTTGGTACACACAGAAGCAGGAACAGAGCTGGGCCAGTTAATTAAGAGATGATCACCTGTCATTTACTTAGCACTCTGTAAAATACTTTGGGGAGTAAAAATTTATGAGTTCCTTCCTTAAGAACCTCATGTTGGGAACACAAGAGCTCCCTGTGGGGAATCTGGATAGTATATAACTTACTCCCAAATTATGTAGTACAGATTATAAAATGGTGTTTATAGTCATTTCCAGCTCAGTCTTTCTGAGAATCTCAGGTTCTTAATAGCACTTCACTGTATTAAACACTCCCATGGCATTTCCAAACCAGACTGGCGGGGGGTGGGTTGGGGTGGGAATCATGTGTTGATGACTTTGCATGTGTGAGGTTGAGCATAATCCGCCCTTCCAACAACTATTTGTTAAACCAAATACCATCAAAGGAGAGGGAGACACCAATAATTATGACACCTGGATGAAGAGTTTCACATCTATAAATGATTTGACCAGGATGAAAGGCTTGTATATTTAACAAGTATTGGGGAGTCACCACACATTGCGTTAGGGGCTATGACAGACCCACAAGAATTAAGGTGACATCACTAAAAGCCTACAGCTTCAAAATCAGGTGTACCTGGGCCGCCTGGCTGGCTCAGTCAGTTGAGCGTCTGCCTTCAGCTCAGGTCATGATCCCGGGGGTCTTGGGACTAAGCCCCGTTTGGGGCTCCCTGCTCAGTGGGGAGTCTGCGTTTCACACTCTCTCTCTCTCTCTCAAATAAATAAAATCTTTAAAAAAATCAGGCATACCTGATTCAAATCCTAGCTCTACTGCAGGTTTGTTAAGTAACTTTCCATTCATTCCATTGATACTGTTGAGTCATGTTCTAGACAAGGCAGTGTGCTAAGTGTTGAAGAGACAACATTAAATATTTCCTATAATTTTGGAGCCTTCAGGGGCGCCTGGGGGGCTCAGTCGTTCAGCGTCTGCCTTCAGCTCAGGTCATGATCCCAGGGTCCTGGGATCGAGCCCCACATCGGGCTCCCTGCTCGGCGGGAAGCCTGCTTCTCCCTCTCCCACTCCCCCTGCTTGTGTTCCTTCTCTCACTGTGTCGCTCTCTGTCAAATAAATAAAATCCTTAAAAAAAAAAAAAAAACTTGGAGCCTTCACTCACTTTCCTTGGTTTCTTCTGCTGTAAGGTGGGGCTGACAATATTTTCTAGGAGAGCTACTGGAAGGACTACATGTGACGTGTATGAAAATGCTCAGTACATGCTTGGCAGGTACTAGATACTCAATAAATGTCACTAGAAAACACAGTTCTTATAATGTAGTAGGACAGTAAAACATAATATAGTCAGGACAAGACAGTGAACAGAATGCAGCTGGAGCTCACTGGCTAAGATGTCAGCCCTGATACCTATTGAGCCCTTGAAATGTGGCTAATCCAAACTGAGACATGCTCTAAGTATAAAATACACACCAGGTTTTAATGACTTAGTATGAAAAAAGACAGAAAGAGGGAGTCTGCTTCTCCCTCTGCACCCTCCCTCTGCTTGTGCTTTTGCTTACACTCTCTCTCTCAAATCAATAAATAAAATTTAAGAAAAAAGAAAAAAGACAGAGAACTCACTAATATTTTTTCATTCATTACATTTTGAAATCATAGTATTTTCACTAAGCTTGGTTAAATGTTGAATTCTACCTGTTTCTTCTTCTGAATGTTGCTACTAGAAAATTTACAATTATGTATGTGGCTCACATGACTTCTCTTGGGCAGTACTGGGCTTGAGACTAAGTTGCTGATTTTAAAAAATGCCCAAAGTGACCCAGAGGTGTGTCCTATGGGGTGGTGACGGAGCAGGGATGAGAACACAAAGCTGCAGTCCTGATTTCCTAGCCTCGTGGTACTTTCAGTAGTAATTACCAGACTGTACCAGAGCCACGACATTCTAATCCACTTTAGCTCATATACCGCTTGTGAAACGTCCCTACCTACCCATGTAGGAAACAGGGTGGTGCCCGGGTGGGGAAAAGCTGGCAGACATGTCCTCGCTTCTCACAGAGGATGCTAGCGCTGACTTCGTCATTTGGAAGCCGTGTAAATGCAGTGAGCTTTAAACAGATGAGGTTTGGATGTCAGGATTATTCTTCCTGTGTGATCTTGGGCAGGTTACTTAATCTCCCTGAGCTTCGGTGTCCTCATTTATAAAATGGTGATGATAATAGTAACTGTATAAGTCTGCTCAGGCTGCCATAGCAAAATACCAGAGGCCGGGTGGCTTAAGCAACAAGAATTTATTTCTCACAGCCTGGAGGCTGAGAAGTCCAAGGTCGAGGTGCTGGCTGGTTCACTTCCCCAGCAAGGACTCTCTTCTTGGCTTGCAGGTGGCTACCTTCTCGCCATGTCCTCATGTGGCAGAGAGAAAGCAGGATCTTTGGTGTCTCTCTTTTTAGGTCATTTTACTTTCTTTTTCTTTTTCTTTTTTTTTTTTTAACACTGATGTATGGTTGACATACAATGTTACTTTAGTTTCGGGTGCATAACATAGTGATTTGACAACTCTCAACATTATGCTATGCTCACCACAAGTGTAGCTACCGTCTGTCCCCATACAGCGCCATTACAATACCATTGACTATGTTCCCCATGCTGTCCCTTTCATCCCCATGATGTATTCATTCCATAATTGGAAGCCTGCACCCTGCCCCTCCTCTTCCTCCCTTTTGCCCATCCACCACCCTCATACCCCAGCCAGCAACTACCAGTTTGTTCTCTGTAATTATGGGTCTGTTTCTGCTTTTTTGGTTTTTGTTGATTTGTTTTTTAGATTCTTCATGTAAGTGAAATAATACAGTATTTGTCTTTCTCTGTGTGACTTACTTCACTTAGCATAATACTTTCTAGGTCCATCCATGTTGTCACAAATGGCAAGATTTCATTCTTTTTTTGTGGCTGAGTAGTATTTCATTGTGTGTGTGTGTGTGTGTCTTTATCCATCCATCAGTGGGCACTTGGGTGGCTTCAGTATCTTGACTATTGTAAATAGTGCTGCAATAAACAGAGAGGTGCATATATCTTTTTAAAGTAGTGTTCTCATTTTCTTTGGGGAAATGCTCAGTAGCAGAATTATTAGATTGTATGATATTCCTATTTTTAATTTTTTGAGGACCCTCCATAGTGTCTTCCACAGTGGCTGTCCCAGTTTGCATTCCCACCAACAGTGTATGAGGCTTCCTTTCTCTCCACATTCTTACCAACACTTGTCATTTCTTGTGTTTTTGATACTAGCCATTCTGACAGGCGGGAGGTGATATCTCATTGTGATTTTCATTTGTATTTTCCTGATGGTTAGTGATATTGAGCATGTTTGACATCTATGTCTTTGGAAGAATGTCCAAGTCCTCTGCCCATTTTTTTAATTAGATTGTTTGTTTGCTTTCTTGGTGTTGAGTTGTATAAGTTCTTTATATATTTTGGATATTAACCCTTTATTGGGTATATCATTTGCAAACATCTTGTCCCATTCGTTAGGTTGTCTTTTCATTTTATTGATGGTTTCTTTCCCTATACAAAAGTTTTTTATGTTGACATAGGCCCAATAGTTTATTTTTGGTTTTGTTTCTCTTGCCTCAGGAGACATATCTAGAAAAATGTTGCTACGACTGATATCAAAGAAATGACTGCCTGTGCTCTCTTCTAGGATTTTTATGGGTTCAGGTCTCACATTTAGGTGTTTCACCCATTTTGCATTTATTTTTGTCTATGGTGAAAGAAAGTGGTCCAGTTCCATTCTTTTGCATGTGGCTGTCCAGTTTTCCCAGCACCATTTATGGAAGAGACTATATTTTCCTGTTTGTATATTCTTGTCTCCTTTGTTGTAGATTAATTGACCATATAAGTGTGGGTTTATTTCTGGGCTCTCTATTCTGTGCCAGTATCTGGTATCTCCTCCTGTGAGGGCACTAATCCCATCATGAGGGCCCCATCCTCACGACCTTATCTAAACTTGACCACCTCCCGAAGACCCCACTTCCAAATGCCATCACATTGTGGGTTAGGGCTTCAATGTAGGAGTTCAGTTCAAAACAGTAACTGAAGCACTGGATTGTTGTGAGGCCTGAAGGATCTAATGCACGTGAAGAACGTGGCATGGTGTGAATGCTCAGTTGCTGGTATTGCTGCTGTCACGTCTGTTTTTTGTTTTTTTTTTAATTTTTTATTGTTATGTTAATCACCATACATTACATCATTAGTTATAGGTGTAGTGTTCCATGATCATTGTTTGTGCATGACACCCAGTGCTCCATGCGGAATGTGCCCTCTTTAATACCCATCACCAAGCGAACCCATCCTCCCACCCCCCTCCCTCGTCTGTTTTGTTTAGTGATATATCTTCCTCTCCAGAACGATGCCTCCCACATATTTGGTGTTCAATAAATATTTGTTGAATTAATGAAATAATTCATCATCATCACATCAAGCAATGACTAATTATTCCATTTGCTGAGATTCCAGTGTTACCAAGTAGAATCCTACTTCTGTCACCCTCAAGGCCATGCCTCTGAATGTAGGTCTGAGTCCTGTAAGGATGACCAGGTCTACTGAGAATGGGCCGTTCAGATGACTAAATTGTCTCGTGCTTTGACATTAATGCCCTCCGAGTTGACTCCACCCTGAGGCCACTCCTTAGCCAGCCAGCAATGCTCATGGCTCTGTGTTCCCCTAATCCTTTCCATCTCTCCAATATATCCAACCATGAGACTCCTTTTCCCCATCCAATTTAATAGTATAAAACCTGCTCTGATTTAGAATCTCTTTCACAGCTAATCGAACCTTGCAGCTTTCTATTAGCTGTTCATATTTGCTCTAAGCCCAAGCTGAGGCATCTGGGATTATTATGTAATAACTTGGGCTCATTTCTGGTCAGTATATACCATCCCTTTCCATTCTGCAAATCCCCTTGGGCTGCTCTTTCTGTTTGCAGGGGGTGAGAGAAGTAGTTGGAAGGGCTGTGGCTGGAGGGTTGGGGATGGGAGGAGTGTTTGCTATGAGTTATTATCCCACACTTACCAGTATTAAACTGGATTTGACAACCCATAGCCTAGGATTTAAATGATCTAAATCCTTCTTCATGTGGCAGCCTGGTTTCCCTTCCTATTTATTGTGCTACCCAATTTATTATTAGCAGCACACTCGGAGGCTTTGGTGTGTGGTGCTTTCACAGTCAAGTGATTTATACAAATAATGAAAAAGATGAGGGTTCCCAGCAATGAGATCCAAAGCCGCTCCCCCCTCCCTTGCCTCTCATCGGTTCAGTTCACCTCTCACATGTGAACCCTTGGCCCTCTTACTTCCTCTGCTTGCAAATACATCCTCAGCTTCCTTTGGGACCTGAGAAGGAAAGGCAGGGAGCAGGTAGGGTGGTGAGAGCCGTGATCTGATTCCAATAATCGGTATTGGGTCTTTATATGGGAGGTACTGTGCAAACCCTTTCCATATATTGTAGGATTTCAGTTGTCACACCATACCTTTGAGTTAGGCATTGATTTTCATCCCACGTTGTAGCTGAGCAAGTAGACACGTTGCCTCTCAGTCTACTAGAACAGGCAGAGAGTGGGAGAAAGAAGGATTGGAGGCTGGGAGGGCAGGGTAGTATGTGGCCATGGGATCAGAGGGAATACTGATACTGACAGGATAGCAGGTAAGCACGTGACCTTTGAAATCAAGCAGACCTGGGGTGAGAATTCCAGCTCTTTCACCTATTAGCTGTGGGACTCTGAGCATGTAACCATTCCGTGCCTCAGTTTCTTCATCTGTAAAATGGGGCTAGTGGAGTACCAACATAAGTAATTTGGAGGAGCAAGTGAGATACCACACTCAATACATTTCTCCATCTATTAAAAGGGGGAATAATAATAGTACCTAATTCATTTACCTTAGCAACAACCCTATGAGGTAATATGTATAAACCCCTTAAAACAGTGCTTGGGAATGCTTATGTACATTAGCTGTTGTTACCACTGCTCCTACTGCTTTTACTGCTAGTCCCACCATCGCCACTACTATTACTACTATTATTGTTGTCATGATTGAAAGTAAATCCAATACAGAAGATCAGTACTATCCAACCAGTATGTTGCAAAGACCTTGAGGTAGGGCCCTGGCAAGCAGAATTCACCCATGATAGTAATTATAACTTATACTGCTATGAGAACAAGGGTCTGTGCGTGTGTGTGTGTGTGCGTGCGTGTGTGTGTGTGTATGTGTGTATGTGTGTTCCTGCTTTACTTTCCCTGCCCCAGATCTATGCCTGCCCTTCTCAACCTGGATGCCAACTCCAGGCTTGCCCGATGGAGGTTTGCTCTAAAGCTCTAGTCCAGACTTAGAAAGAGCAGCCTTGGGCGCCTGGGTGGCTCCGTTGGTTAAGCGACTGCCTTCAGCTCAGGTCATGATCCTGGAGTCCCTGGATCGAGTCCCGCATCGAGTCCTGCATCGGGCTCTCTGCTCGGCAGGGAGTCTGCTTCTCCCTCTGACCCTCTCCCTTCTCATGTGCTCTCTCTCTCATTCTCTCTCTCAAATAAATAAATAAAATCTTCAAAAAAAAAAAAAAAAAAGAACAGCCTTCACTCAAGGACTCAGTATCCTATCGTCTTGTCTCTCTGGTCTTTTAAGCCTTGGTATGTCCACTTTATTAGGCCATATGTTTCTTGCTGAAAACCAAATGTTGATGGATGGGCTCTAGAGAAGTTATTCCTTTATTTAAAATATGGGGCAAAGGTGGCTCTGTTGGGAGCATCTGCTGCATTGAAACTAGACAGCTGTCCCCCCTCCAGTTTCATATCTTGCAAAAATATTTGTTGACATTGACCTCAAGTAAACTTCAGCAATCCTGTAAATGCCATTATAATTTTTTGTACCACCCAGCCCTGTGCTTTGGAAATACATTTTATCCCGTGTTGCCATATAACTTGCACTGAATGTGCTACTTGCTACTTGTCTATGGTTTATAAAGTATGAAACAGTGGCCCCACTGATAGACATTTGTAAGGGAAGCAATGCCAAGGGCTCACAGTGGCCTGGAAGTCCAAATTGGGCCCAGACTTTCTCCCATATCCTATACTTAGAGCCAAGAGTAATGAGGAATACTTCAAAATGATTTTTATGGTATGTATATGTCAGTAATTTACAGGCACCGAACAGAGCTTTCAACACAACTTGGCTTTGCTGAAGCGGTGGTAGCAGAAAATGGGCTTTAGAAACCATTTTCGTAGGTTAACTGTGTGGTCGTGAGCGAGTTATGTACTTTCTAAGCCTCGATCAAGTTCCCCAGCTGTAAGTTTGTGTAGGAGTAGAACCAATCTTGTAGTATGCTTGAGGATGAAATGAAAGGATAGATTTAGACTCTGTAGCCCCATTCCTGACTCAAAGTACTCAAAGAAGTGCTAGTTCTTAGTACTTTTGCATATTTCTGAACTTTTTTTTTTTTTTTTTTAAGATTTTACTATTTGAGAGAAAAAAGAGCACGAGCCTGGAGGTGGCGGGGTGGGGGGTGTGGGGACAGAGGGAGCGGAAGAAGCAGACCCCTCCCCCAGCAGGGAGCCTGATGTGGGGCTCAATCCCAGGACCCTGAGATCATGACCTGAGCCGAAGGCAGCTGCCTAACCAACTGAGCCGCGCAGGCCCCCCCGAACTTGTATTTAGTAAATTTTATCGATGTTGTCTTTAGTGGTGATTATAGTGTGACGGTGGTGGTGTTAGGAATGCTACTATGCAATGTAATAACCATCAATTTTATTATTCTTGTTTTAGGAAATCTTTTCTCTTTCCCCTTCTATGTCTGCAAGGTTGCTCTTCATCCTTCATTTCAAGGCCTGAGTCGCTGTGGAAATTCCGAATCCTGCCTCCTTTCTATTTCTGTCTGTCCTCCCTGTCTGTCAACTGTCACTTGGTTTTCACTTTCACTCTGCAGAGGAGCGGGAGTTTCTGTGAGTTTGGAGCTGAGAGCATGGGGCACCACACAGAGTATTATCACTCAGCGCTGCTGGGGCATTTGTGTTAAGCGGGACTTTGCAAACCTTTTCATGACTGTATGTTTGTTAAAATTCTTTTTTCTCTTGTGGTCGAGAGACGTTATTGAAATTCTGATTCTCCTACTGAGCCCTGCGCTGAGTGGCTTACCTCTGACCTTTCACCGTAACTGAGAAACAGAATAAATGAATGATGATTTCAGCTGCCTCCTTCTCTCCCCAAGTAATGAATGAGTCAGCATCAGGGACTTTGCCAGGAGGCCTGAGTCAGAAATATCCCTGCAATCCATCAAAAATCTCCACAAAAGGTTGTTTTTAAACAGTAAATGAGGAAAGAGTCCTTGGACCTTATCTTAATCATCACATCAGTGGGAGATATTTATGGTTCTAACTTTGTGGGAGAAAAGAAAGCTACAGCCTACGATATGGATAGATGAGTTGGAAGTCATTGTGAGATGATAAACTTCTCATGGAGGAAAGAAAGACAAAAAATCTCAATGAACATACACACACTGCCCCACCCCCCATCTTTGTCCCTCACGTCCCATTTCTTCCCCCTGTCTTTCTAACCTTTATTAAAGACTCATCAGATGCCAAGCCTGGTGCTAGCTCCTTTATTTGCATTATCTCACTGAATCCTCACAACTAAGCTATAAAACAGGCAAGATTTTCTTCACTGTTTACCGAGGAGGAAATTGGGAATAAGAGTGACTGACACTCCCAAGATCTTACAGTTAATATGTGGCAGAACTGTGCTTTGACCCCAGGTCCATCTGACTTCAAAGCCCAAGCTCTTAATTACTCAGTTATCCTCTCTGGGAGGCCAGGGAAAATGAAGAGGGAGAGGAGAATATTCAGAAATGCAATTTGACCTTCTCTCTGCTATCTGAGATGCTAATTATTTAGCAGCAGATATAGTATGGTATAAAGTCTCTGGCAAAATAATTTTATTTTTCTGCCAAGTACTATAAAAAGAGAGCCCCTAAACAGATACCGCAAGACCCTGCAAAGTCCCAGCAGCAGACTGTGTTCCTGGGGATGCACTGAACAGCAAGGACCCAGCCATCCTGCAGGTTTTGCAGACATTTACAATGCCGGTAATTACAATAATTACATCTACCTGAAAGTGCCCTGTTCTCCCTCCATCCATTCTAGCTAACCTGGAGCACAGTCTGCCATCAGGGATGTCTTTGTGATATGTATGATATTTTACTTATGAGAAGATTAGCAAAGTATGATTGTTGGGCAATTGGAAAAGGACCCGGCTGGCCTGCCTGTAGCTCTGGCAGGAAGACACATCTAATCTGTGTTTTTCTTTCCAAACTCACACCTTGGAAGCGCCTAGAGCTTTCTCCCTCCCCCTTTCCACTAAGTGCCTCAAAGACCTCATCAGTTTCTTCTGAAAATGCAGAGACTGTCTCTGCCTGCATTTCATGATCAGACTCCCCATGACTCTTCAGGCTGTTCTTTCTAATGATGAAAGTTAATCTTACACACATGTTGGAGCATGACTTGGTCCAGTTGGGAAGGGCAGGAGAGCAGTGTTAACCAGCAGGCTCTGGAGTCCAGCAGACCCAAAGGGATTGGTTAACTCTGAGATACGGGGTGTGGGAAGAACATGATCTCTGAGCCCCATTCTGTGCCTTGATGAAAACAAACAAACACACTTCCACTTTTCACTGCCTAGTAAGTAATAATTCTTGTTACTAACTATGGAAGAAGAGTCTCATTTCCAAATATTCCATGTATGGGAGTCATGCAGTAGGACAGATAATGCTGGAGGTTAAACCTTTTTTTCCTTCCTAATTCTGAACTCTAAGAGATAACAGTCATTAAATCAATGTCTTTCTCCTCCATCTTTGTTTTCCTTTTGTTCAGAGTCATTGCATTTTTTTAAGTGAGCTATTTTGTAATACTCAAAATTATACGTGCCCATTACAGAAAACTGAGACATTTATCTCAACGAGGCAAAAGCAAAACTTAAAGCCTTAGAATCTTATACACTGAGGCTTCATACACTTCCTTCCTGTCCTTTTTTATTTAATGAGTATGTTTACCATAGTTGAGGGGATCCACAGTCTTTGCAATGAAGGGAAGTGTCTCTGAGCTAATACACCGAGAGCTTGTTCTGGCCACTGTGTTCTCTGGAGTGAAATTTAGTCTACAGTTAGTGGATTTTGTATTTCCTCAAAGGTACTTTAGAAAATGAGTTCCAAGAGGGCCCCTTTGTAGAGCCACCTCACAACTGGAGTATGTCAGTTTCCAGCACTAAACCTTACCCCCAGTCCTCCGGCATTTGGTCCCTTGTGGAAACATCTCCCTGAACCAGAGCCATAGTATATGTTAGAGTTAGAAGGACATGTACTTTACTTTGTTCACACATCTACTTAGCCACAAAACATGCTTTTCCTTTTGGAATCTGGAATTTTATATAGCTATCCTGGGCATCCTGCGGATTGCCCAGGATTTATGAACATAATGGACTTTGGGTCATTTATACAGCAAAGGAGACTGGGAAACACTTCATAGTTTTCTTAAGTGAGATCCCAGGAGCCTGAGATTCAGAACCTTGTAGTTATTAAGACGCTGACTCAAGGACCGCACTGTCCAGATTTGAAGCTTGCCTCCACTACTAAGTGGCTTTAGGATGTTAGGCAAGTGACCTAGCTTTCCTCAGCCTCAGTTTCTTTCTATGTTAATTAAAATAATATACCAACTTGTAGATGTGTTGTGACAATCACGTGGGTTCATGCATATATGGTGCTTAAAAGAGTTCCTAACATACTGATGAGTAAATATTAGTTGTTGGCACTGTTAGCAGTAATCAAGGGTATCTGTGTTTATACTTGGCCACACCCTCTTCCAAGGTGATCCCCCAAAATGTCTCTCTGGAACTCTGAACTTTCTGGGGGCAAAAATTCTTGTGCTCAGCTCTGTCCTCCGCTGCACCTGGGACACCACCTGGTTTGGCATAGATGCTTACTAGTTGGCTCAAATTGGCTAAAATCCCAGTTTTCTCCTGGTTATTTGGTGCCTAAGGATGACTTGACTCCAGACCATGTGGGGTGGGTCTGTAATGGTAGAAAAAGAAACCTCATTGGGTGGCACTGCTCTTTGCCCACCACCTCCCCCAACACCGATTCTTCTCTTTAACTTCTGATTGCCTGAAGATTGAGGCAAGACCATGAAACCAGTAGCTGTTGGTGATAATTTGTTTCTCATTTATACACGAGTCCCTCTTCCTCTGACGTAGCAGCCCATTGATGTTTTATAAGGGAGACCTCAGTGCCTCGGAGTTACCCATTCATAGTTTCCTTGTCCTCATTTTCATTCCCTCTGTGTGCTGTGCTAGGCACAAGGGGGTGAGTGAGGAAGAACAGGTCCCACCCTTTTAGGGTCTGGTGGGGAAGCAGTACAGTAGATGTTAAGTACTAGTGGGATACGTTCTCTGGCAGGAAATTCAGAGTGCCTTGGGAGTCTTAGGAGAGTCCCCTAACCATTTTGAAAAGTAAGGAAGGCCAGTTATTTAGCTTTGGTAGAAAGCAAGACTCTCCTTAATAAAGAATAGGGTTTGAAGATTTCCTTGTTCTACGCGCTCTTGTATTTTCTGTTCTGGGAAGAGGGTAGTACATTAAAAATCAGGTTATTTCCTGTAACTCAGTGTTTGTGGTCAACTTATGCCACCTTCAACATATGGTGGAATTAAGATCATTTCCTCTCAAGACAGGCTTTCTAACATTGAGATGCACACATGCATATCCAAGCTTCCAGACACCTGCATCCATTTCCCTGTGACTGGTTATTTTCCCTGTTACGTCTTTTTTTTTTCTTTCTTTCTGAGAGTGTAGTGGCCAGAAGATAGAGTTTCTTCATGCTGTGTTTTTACTCTCTATTTTCCTGATAAAACTGTATCACTGCAGAGGAACTCAAATCCAATCTTCAATATATTTAGCATGAAAGCAATAAAAAGCATTAATTCACTCCAGAAAGAGCGAAATACAGTCGGGTACTCAAAGGAAGAATCACCATGGAAACTGTTTTCTTGAGATTCTGTACTCTCCAGGCTCCAGGCACGACTAAGTGAAAAAAGAAAGGCGAAGGGAAGAGAAGAAATACCCTGCCCTTTCTGTTGTCACTAAAATGCTGCAGAGGAATTGCCATGAATTATTGATTGCATGAGTAGAAGTATATATGAATTAGAATTATTAAACTGTTGTCTTTTCAGTGAGTGTGTAAGAATGCCCAGAGAACGTGTTCTTCACTGTTCTCCCTTCCTTGCTGTCAGATCCTATTGAGCAATCAAAGAGCTATCCTAAGGTCAAGAGTTGGCAGAGAAGCACAAGGAAGTATGATGATTAAAGAATTCTGGGAGCCAGAAGTAAAGTACAACAATTTTGCATACAACACCCACATACTTTGCTGCCTTTATGTACCATTGCAAGATGGTTATGGTTTCAGAATTTTTCCAAGGATATTAAATATGTAAAGATCAGAGGCCAGCTCTGGCCTTTGGGACTGTGGTAATGGGATGTGATGGAATTTCCCAAAGGAATTTCTTTTCGATCAAATTCATTCTGTGTTTATGTGCACATGTATGCATCTCACAATGTGCCTACTTTTCTTGCCTTCTCCAATTTTACCAGTCCAATTTTAACAGTCCCTGGAACTATACATCTCCATTTAATGGCTCTGGTAATAATATCTGCCATGTGTTCAATGTTTCCTGTGAGTCCGTCACTGGGCTGAATCCGTTGCCCGACACTATTAAGAGCATGGACTTTTATTTGGGTAGGATTGTTCTTATTTAGCAAAATGACTAATTCAGTAAGTGTTCACTCATAAAAATCATTATGTTCTTATGTAATTCTCACAACAACCCTAATGAGAAAGTCCCCATTATACAGATGAGGAAGCAGAGATTTCGTGGTAACAGCTGAGTATACTCGATCACAGAGCCAGTGAGTTTCAAAACCTGGATTTGAAACTATGCGTGAATCCTAAGTCCATGGTTTTAACAGCAACACTAAGGTTTCATCCTAGAGGACACAGACAACCTGTCTTTTTAATCTCTATACAAGCTAATAACTGCTGAGGGTCTGAGCACATAGATAGGCCCTCAATATATTCATAACACATGCATATTTAGAATCCATGATTGTACCAGGTACTATACTAAATACAAAAATTGGAAATAAGATAAAGTCTCTTCCTTCAAGTTCCTTACAGTCCGCGGGAAATGTTGCCACGTATGAATAACCAGACAAAGTAGTCAAGGGTTCAGAGACGAGGGAGATTAATGAAACTCATGAAGGAAGATTTGTCCTGGTCCTTCCAGAATGGGAGGAGCTACCAAAAAGTCAAAAGAAAGGAAGAGAAATGAACAATTCGGGTAAGACAACATGATTTTAAGCATAGAGGTGGGAGTGAGTGACAAGAGTTTGGGGACCTGTGTAATGATCAAGGCATGTGTTTTAGTGAAGAAAATTTGAACAAGGAAGTTGACAAGTGGGCCATGAGTGAAGAACCTTGAACTCTGGAGCAAAGAGGTCCAAATATTATCCTGTCAACACAGTGAGCTTTCAAGGGATCTGTTTATTTATACTAAAGTATTAATTACTTAGAGTAGAGCGTTGTTTACTCATGTTTAGCTCGAAGATTTTTACATCCCTATACACCGACATCACCATTACCAAGATCAAGGTATAGGACACTTTGAGGACTCCATGCCCCCTCTGACTGAACTCCTCCCCATCCTCAAGATACCACTGTCTGACTTGTATATGAGTGTTCAAGGGAAGTAATAAAAAAGCAGATGACATGATGGAGGTTTAAAGTCCAGATTAATGACTGGAGCATGGAGCAATGTAGCATGGAGCATGAAGGTGAGAGATTTCAAAGAGGGAGCCCAGCCAAGAGGGCATTATAAGGTTCACAATCCCTCCATCCATCCATTCCATTCAGTATTGTTGGACACCTGCTGTGTACCATACCCTTACACTGGGGCTACCATCGTAACTAACACACACACTCTCACTGAGAAGACCGACAAACCGAGACACAGTTACTTTTCCTTGTAGCAAGTGCTGAAATAGGAGGAAGCCCAGGCTGCACCTCAAATGGGCACCTAACCTAGAATAGGGAAGTCAAAGAGGACTTCCCAGGGGAACAGATGCCCAACCTGAGGTTTGAGGACAAATGGAGGTGAGCCATACCAAGGCGGGGATTGAGATGGAAATGGGTCCAAGTAGAGAAGGAGCATGTACAAAGGAACAAAGAAGACAGGTGGCTGTGTTGAGGTAGAGGCTTGGGCAAGAGGAGAATGGTCGCAGACAAGGGGCTTTTCAAGTGAGAGAAGTAGCCAGACCTAGTAAATGATCCTCTGTCACAGGAACCATGTCACACCAGGTCTTCTCAACACCAGCATGTAATCCTGGCCACCTGATTGCGCGTCAGTATCTATCGTTCAGAACATTTCAGAAGATTACTGTGGCACACCTTTTCATTGTTGCTTTTATTGTAAGCAGCCCACTGAGTTGTCCGTCATTTCTCTTTGAAGTTGAGCCAGAAAAACCAGTCAGGTGATGAGACTTCCAGCATCTTTCACCTCCGTCTTTATGATGAAGTGACTTTCTTAGGTTTTGTACATTTTTATCTCCTTTTTTCTGGAGTGGTCTAGGCTGTGCTGATTTGCCAGGCCACCCCGCTGCTCTGACTTGTTACCAGCAGGCTTCCTTGCACAGCCTTGAGCACACTACCGGGTACACACCACCCTTTTCCCTCTTGTCTAGGAGCAGGTGATGTAGTAGGCAGAACATGGCCTTTGTAGCCCTGCAGACCTGAGTGAAGGCTTAGTTCTGTTACTGATTCTCCTTGTGACCTTAGTAAGTTCATGTTTCTGGGCTTCAGCTTCCCTGTTTGGAAATAGTACTACCCACTGTATAGGATATGAGTGATGAAAATGTAATGCAGCAAATCCCCTAGGGCAGTGTCTAACACACAGTAGGTCTTCCAGAAATGTTATGCAGACCTAGTAATGTGAAGTGGTTCAGAGCACAGGTAGACTCCCTATGTTCCAGGGCTCTGCCAAAGGCTTCTGGGTTACTCTGGGCAAGTCACATAATCTCCCCGTGCCTCAGTACTCTTACCATAAAATGGGGATGCTAATGACATCTCCCTCATGGTTTTATTGTGAGGGTTAAATGAGCTAATGCATATAAAGTGCTTCATATCGTGTCCAGTGTGTGTGTCTCTCCGTGTATCCCTTAGTAGTAGTGTTGATATGAGTGTTAGTAATTGTTATTTTTGTATAGTACTTGGTCATATCTGTGAAAATGGGAGAACAATGTTTGCCTCCCTTGTAGGGTTCTTGCCAAGAGCAGCTAACGAAGAGGTGCAATGGCTCAGTGCCAGACACAGTGGGCCCCCGATAATGTTTGTTGAATGAATGAGAGCAAAGTGCTTCTCTCTAAATGTTTTCTATAAATGTTTCATCTTAATGATCAGCGGGAGCCTCCTCATGGAAGGAAGTGCCAAAGGGGTTCACAGGGCGGCAGCCTAGGCTTGGGCTTGGTAGATTCTGATTATGTCAAACAAAATAGATTCAGATCGGTCTATTTGGCGCCATTGAAACTGTGCCAATGAGCAGCAAATTGTGATTTCATGTTGGGGGAGTGCCAGAATCCAGATTTACAAGTCAAAGCAAACCTACCTATTTCTAGTACCCTTTCTCTCCCCTCAATGGGTGTTGCTTACGTCTGAAAGAGCTTCTGGATGTTTCACAAAATCAGGCCCCAGATGTTTGAAAGACTTTTGCAGACAAGGTAATCAATGCATTTGGTGGCCAGATGCTGTCTGAAAATGTTCCTGCTACAGCACTGTGAGTTTCTAAATTCATTAGAAACATAAATTAATTAAATCTAATCAACAGTGGGTGATGCAGAAGATTAAACAGTAAAAAACAAATACATTTCCAACTGGGTCGTATTAGATGCAGAGAAAAACACTCCACTCTGGAGGTGAAAGTCAAGTTAACCCTTTGTGTGATATTCTCAAAAAACCTTGGCCAAACCTGAGACTCCAGGTGAGCCTGTGGTTCTTCCCACAGAAGTCTGCCCTAGTGGGTTCAGTGACTTCTCAGTAAATAAACTGTGTATTTCTCCGAATGAGAAGGGTTCTGGAGTGGGCTTACTTTGTTAGGCATTCATAGGGGAATATCTCCACCATGCTTTTATCATGAAGGGCCTCTGGAAGTTCTGCAAGTCACATACAATATGCATATAGCAGTATTTCCCAGGAACACTGTATAGTCAGATAAATTTTAAAACAGAGTGAAGCATCCTTCTTCATTCCATGCTAGAATAAGTTACTTGAGTTCAGCATTCTTGTTTATCAGTGCTGAATTCCCAACATCAAGAAGAGTTTCTGGCACATAGTAGGTGCTCAGTAAATATCTGTTAAATGAATGAATTATGGATGAACTTGTTTCATATAGATTTCTGAGTTACTGATTTGCCCAGATGAGTTACCAAGATGTGAGATAAAGTGTGAGCTATTTCCCAAAAGTATTTTGACTTTTTTCACCCATGGATCAGAATCTTGAGGGACTGATAACCCATAGGATATATTTTAGAAAATTCAGCTCTAAAGCATTATTGTATAGCACCCCTAACCTTTGTCCCATATCTTTTACCCTCAGTCTAAATGGAACTGGAGAAGACTCGGGGTGAGTAAATTGTGAATTTATGGGGCCAACTTTTGGGTGGGAGACTGTTCTTTGAGGATGTGCTCAGTTCCATGGAGAGTCCAGCCTTTAGCTGTGGAATTGACTCATTCTACCCTTTGGTTTGCCGGTGTAGACAAATGGCCTCAGGCTCTATGGAGAAAGGGGTTGCTTCCTTATTTGTAGCCTCATGGAGGTATCCATTTCCAGAGGATGCCAGCAAGCGCCCAAGACCAGCGACTGCTAACTCAGATGCCTACTAAAGCCAAGTAACATAAAAAATGAAGGCAGAGTGGCAGAGAACAACTTTAGGAGGACAAAGGGGAGCTGACAGTTGGCCTCAAGGTTGGGGAACAGTAGGGAGTGGTGGGAGATGAGGTCAATTCAAGACCTCACGCCCTTCTAAAGGAGGCAGCTACCTCCCAGCCCACGCCAGGAGTGGCTGTGTGGGAATGCCTGTCCAGTGAGGCCAATCTGTTGGTTTCTAAAGAAACTGAAAATCTGCATTGTTTATACACAATTTCATAATTTCTAAATGTAAGCATCTTGTTCCACAAATTGGAGATCTTCATGTGGACTAACATTGCGGTGTCCAAGAAAACAACCCCGCTGACCAGATATGACCGTATACTGCAGTTGTTCTCTGGACTGTTTGGTCCTGAGATGCCGAGTGTGGGGCCTTGCTCTGCTTCTCTGGGATCCAAGGTAGTGATCCATGTGGAGAAATAACACATGATCCTATTTATCAAGTGCCTACGGCGTGCTAAGCATCATGCTCAGCTCCTTACCTTCCTTAGTCATAGCACGCTACCAAAGTGGTACCTGTATCATGTGATTTTACAGATAATGAAACTGAGATTCAGAGAATTCAGGTAACTTGTCCAGAGGCATGTCTGTTATAAATGGCAAAGCTGAATGGGGTCTTTCTGACATCTAAAGTGATGTTGTCCTCCACTCATTCTATTGCTTTTGGGTAAAGCATTATTCGAATTCTTATTTACTGCTTGTGTGGGTCCATGCTAAGTGCCTTGCATAAATTTACTCATTTCAGCCTCAGTATAATACCACCCCCATTGTACAGATTAGGTAAATAGTGGGGAGAAAGAAGTTAAGAATTCTGCCCAGTGATGTTGGAATTGAAACTAGGGCTGGGAGACTGCTGTTGACTACCTCATAGCATTGCTTCTCAAAACCACACCCTGGATTAGGCACAGAGAAGGTGCTCGGCAAATAGTTTTCCATTGACACCAAGCCTCATTTTCAGCTGTGTACACCAGGGATCCTGAGCCTAAGGGTGTGGCTGGTGCCTCTCAGTAACCTGCTCTTTCACGTGTTATTCCATGTGACTCACCAGCACCTGTCACTCAAGCAGCCTTCACTCTGTCACTTTGCTAACTGCAGGCATGCCGAGTGAAGACTGACAGGTCCTAGAAACTGGCTCAGCCACTAATGAACCGTCTAATCTGGGAAGCCCTTCTCAGCAATCGGGCAATCCAATTCAAACTGCGTGTTTGACTGAAATAGTTCACTAGGTCAGACTTCTTGGCATAGAAAGATCTTCCCACCCAGTCTCTGGTGTTCTGTTCTCTTTCTTCCTGAAAATTGAACAGGGTGGAGACTGGTTTAGACAGGGCTAGAATTTAAGAATCAGAAGGGTGTGTATACATTTTACGGTGCATGAGTTTTCATGTGTATGATTACCTTAGGAGAATAAGGCAAATGAAGATCTTAAAGAGAATGAGGAAGGTTTATTTGGTTTTTAAATTTTCATGATTGTACAGGTCTGCTACACCCAATTCAACTGAAAACCAAATGTGTGTATGGTGTGTGTATGCGTGCATGCATGCGTGCAAGAACAATATTAGAGAATATGAACCCAAGTGATGAGGTAGTAACTGTTAACAAATATACTAGAAAAACCATACTTTCATTGAACATCAATTATGTGTCAGAGATGGGGCTGCAGGCCAGGAATAGCGAGGTGAAAAAATCAGTTATGATCCCTGCCCTGGTGAACTTTATAGGCTTATAGTGGAGACAGACATTAACAATAAACACCCAAACAAATCTATAATGAGGAATTCTGGTAGATGCTTTTAAGGGAAAGAAGAGGGTGGTGTAGAGCAATGTAGAGTGACTTTAACACAGGCTGTCAGAAAAGGTCTGTCTCTGGGCGCCTGGGTGGCTCAGTCGTTAGGCGTCTGCCTTCGGCTCAGGTCATGATTCCAGGGTCCTGGGATCGAGCCCCGCATCGGGCTCCCTGCTCGGCAGGAAGCCTGCTTCTCGCTCTCCCACTCCCCCTGCTTGTGTTCCTGCTCTCGCTGTCTCTCTCTGTGTCAAATAAATAAATAAAATCTTTAAAAAAAAAAAAAAGAAAAGGTCTGTCTCAGGAAGTGCTGGTTAAACTGAAATTTGAAAAATTAGTAGATGCTAGCCAAGGAGAAGGGGGAGGGAGAGTAGTTCAGGCAGAGAGCAGCATGTTTGCAGACCCCAGAGTGGGAGGAAGCATGGCATTTACAAGATCCTGAAAGCAAACTGGCGGGGCTAGAATATAGTGAGATGGGGAGTCAGGGAGATGATTTAAGATGAGGTTTGAGTGGCAGGAAAAGGCCAGTTCCCAACTTTTCCTTAGTGATAAATTACCCGAAGGTTATATTTCCCAATGGCTTCCTTAAAATGGCTTCTGGTACATTTTACTTTTGATTTAATTTCAGGTGAAGATTTGAGATTGTGGCCAGTGTTAAGTCTATATCTTGAGTGTTTAACGGTTTTATTTCTTCTATGACCTGATAAAATATTGATGTTTAATTTCTTCCCATGGACTTTGCAGGAAATAATCAATACATCACAAGGCTAAGAACCTGCTTTGGTATGTGTTGGATAGAAAGGAATTTTGCTACTGCATTTAACAATTACTGGCTCTTCCGTGCCCTCAGCTTTTCCATACTCCCCAAGGGCAATAACTTAGGTGGTTGGAATCAGTATTTGAAATGTCCCCCAAAGTAGAGTACTTACAGACGTGGAAATATGTTCCTATTTCCCCTCCTCTACATCTGCTGTGCTTAGAGGAAGTGCTTCTGAAAATGGGCTTGGCACTTGATTTCTCAAGTACTGGTTTTATTTCAGAGATGTCCCAGGCCATGAACCTATAGTCCTGAACCATTTAAAACAACAATAATAAGCTGTAGCCAGAAATGGAGCATGTGTGACTCTCTTTTTAGGGGAGAACTGTGATATGCATTACATAGGCCAACAATCAGCTGTCCCTGTCGAGAATATTAGAGTTCCAAGTGTGCACTATTTATATCATCTATGCTCTGAGATCTTAGATACTGATAAAGATGTTATCTATTAAAGAAATAAATATTCTGTCTTCAGGGAACTTATCATCTAGTTAAAGAAACATCACACACACACACACAGGATACTGAAGCATTCTATTAACATTTGTACCATAATCCAACATGAGTCATGGCCCACTGAGAAGATGCTAAGTTAGTGAAGTTTTATATGGAATTTATTGGTAGAGCCAAAGATGAGTAAAATAGGAACTGTGCCCTTAATGAAATACATTTCATTAAGGAAAGAGAGCAAGTACATTCTCAGTTATTCATGTACTTATTCACATAAGTACATGTGAATAGTCCAGAGACGGGGGGAGCTGTGTGGAGGAAGGGATTATGTTCCAGTCAGGGGAGCTCACGGAAGGCTTCATGGAGTAGGTGGCATTTGAGTTGGTCTTGAGGGATTCGTGTGTTCCATTGTTCATTCAGCCACTAAACAGATATTTTGTGCAAACCTCCTCAGTGCCAGTCCCTAGGCTGTGTCCCTAGACTAAAATAGTGAATAAGACCTTAGCCTCAAGGGGCATACGTGTCAGCAGGCACAAGTAATAGAAAGAATGTCTTGGGAAAGATGAAATTGCTTCACAGGTGGTCATCACAGACTGTATCTGCATAGGGTCCAAGAGTTAAAGTTGCTAAAATGCCAGGCGGGTGACAAGGAGTACAGCAGACCGATGGAAAAATTAAGGCTGACCCCAGAAGATCCACTCTGCCATGTTAAGAAATAAAGCCTGTAAGTAACTATGAGTGAAAGATGAAGGAAGGATTGGGGAAAAAAATAAATGACCAACAAAGGGGAGGGGGACGAGAAATAATAGAAGGCAGAGGGAATAGAAGCGGGACTCAAAAGGCAAGTAGCAAACATGGGCTCTGGGACTAGAGCTGGGTACCAATCTCAGCTCCCCTATTAGCCTTCCAGATGTGGGCAAGTTATTTCAGTTCTCTGAGCCATTTCCCCATCTGAAAAATGGAGGAAGAGACTGAAATCGTGGAGTCCGAGTGACACTTAAGTGACATCATATAAAACACAAAGCGCAGATCCTGGCCAAAGGAGGTGTTCGATAAATGAGCCTAATAATATGGATTAAGGAAGAGAGTTCAGGTAAAGCATCTAGTACTATGCCTGGCATGCAGTAGGCCAGCTCAGTAAATCATTGTTTCAAAGAAAAATTGCGATAGTGGTATTTTTCTGAGGCTGAAATATCTCAAGGCCAGGCAAATAGCTAGTTAATTTCAGCAGATCTTTTGCATGACAGTTGTGATCCTCTCCCTGCAGTCACACCATAATAAAGGAATGTTCAGCTAGAGTTTTCCACTGAAGACTGACTTCCTGGCAGGGAGATCTACAAATCACTTGGAAAGTTCCTGGCACCATCACCTGGGTCTGGCTATTTGCAAAGTGTCTATAAATCTTCCACGGGGCCAGATGAGAGTGTGGGTTTTTTCTTTCCCCTCGACAGACTTGTTTCTTTCTATGCGATATTAGGAATGATGGTGAAAGTTACTCAAGAAAGGCCATGAGGAGGTCAGCCTACCCATGTGGGAGTGATCTTTTTTTTTTTTTTTAAAGATTTTATTTATTATTTATTTGAGAGAGAGAGAATGAGAGAGAGCACATGAGAGGGGGGAGGGTCAGAGGGAGAAGCAGACTCCCTGCCGAGCAGGGAGCCCGATGCGGGACTCGATCCCGGGACTCCAGGATCATGACCTGAGCCGAAGGCAGTCGCTTAACCAACTGAGCCACCCAGGCGCCCCATGTGGGAGTGATCTTGTAGTAGACTTGGCATTTTAAAGTGTATGCAGGTGAGCAGCCTTCCATCCAGTCTGTTGACAGGAGGTAATGAACCTAGAGCTGCATAGCAGCAGAAGGAAGAGAGTCCTTTCTGCTGCTGGCCTCAGAAGAGAAAGGAAGAAGGGAGGGATAGAAAAAGGAAAAAGAGAGAAAGGGAAGGAAGGAAAGAAGAAAAAGATGGAAAGAGGAGAGGAGGACGAGCAGGAAGGGAAGAAGAAACAAAAAGGAAACCAAGCGATTTTTCTTTGATTCAGGGTGATCGCATGGACAGCTGATATGTTGGTCTATAGGAGAAATTCTTGCAATACTAAATGCTTTGAGAATCCTGTTAAACCTTCTATGAAGATAGGGTTTCCATAGCATTTTTCTTCCTAACCATCTTTTGGCATCTCTCAGGGGTGGACCAGTACTGACTTGTTTATTCATGCATGTATGCATGCATTCAGAAGTTTGACCTTCTCTCTTCTTTGCCATTCATTTTTCCCTAGCTGCTGAAATTTTCTCATCAGCATATACACATGCTCTTTCTATGATAAAAAAAGGACGCTCTGTTGACCTGACTTCCCTTACCATCTTCTGCCTTGTTTCTTTGCTAGGCTTCTCAGCAAAACTCCCTGAGGAGAAGTGTCCACAGTCACTCCCTCTCATTCCCCTCCTCCCATTCACTCGGAAACCCATTCCGTGGTTCCACCAAACCCACCCCCACTGATCCATAGAAACCGCACTTGACAAAATCAAAAGTGACTTCCACGGTTCAAATCCAAAGGTCACTTGAAGGCTTTTACCTTGCAGATCAGCAGTGTTTGGCATGACTGATGACTCTCCTCTGCAATTCACTGGCATCCGTGACACTCAGCTTTTTTTATTTTCCACCTCTCTCACCGGCTGCTCCTTCTTCGCTTTTCCTGATTCTTCTTTTTCTCCCAACCTTTTAGATGTTGGGAGTGCCCCAAAGTTCAGCCCTTGGCTTTCCTCTCATTTCATACGCTCACTCCCTGAGATCTCATCCAATCCCATGGCTTTAAATATCATCTGAAATGCTAATGAACTCCCAAGTTTATATCCCCAACTCAGACCCCCTCCTGAACTCTAAATTCTTGTTTCCAATTATCTACTCAGTATCTTTACTTATAAACCCCTCATACTTCACACGCCTGGAACAGAGTATCTGGTCTTACCCCCCCAAAATGCCTGCTTCACCCACAGACTTCCCATCTCGGTGCAGGCAGCTCCATCATACCAGCCGCTGGGGGCAGAAACCTTGGAATCTTCCTGAATCCTGTCTTTCATACCTGTAACCAGTCCATCTGCAAATCCTGTGAAGTCGACTCAGTATGCATCCGGAATCTGACTACTGCTCTCCACCCTCACCGCCAACACCTTGGTGTGAGCCACCCTCACCTCTCACCTGGATTGTGGCCATACCCTTCCCGAGGCTTCTTCAGCCCTCTGCTGTCTGTCCCCAGTGATACTTAGAGCACATCGGACCATCTCACTCCTCTGCTCAGTCCCCTCCAGCGGCCTTCCATTTCATTTTTTCTCACTTTTTAAAAAATTGTGATCGAAGGAGCATAACACAGAATTTACCACTTACGCATTGCTGTGCCCATTTCACTTTTAGTGAAAAGCTAGAGGGCTTGCTGTGGTCTACAAAGCTCTCCGTTACCTGAACCTCTCATTTGTCTGATCTCATTTTTCCCTTGTTTGCAGGGCTCTGGCTACACAGGTTTGCTGACACATGCATGTTTCTCTCTGAGGACCTTCTCCCTGTCTGTTCCCTGTCGGAAGGAAGCACTCTTCCTTCAGATACCCACATCGTGATCTCCCTCAATCACCCTATTTCAAATCTAAGCTTCCCACCTACCTCCAGAATTCTTAATGTCCCTTACCCAGCTATGTTTGTTTCCCAAAGTACATGACATGCGATGCAATTTATTATACTCACTATTATTTTTTCTCCACAAGTAGAATGTAAGTGCCATAAGGACAAACATTTTATCTATTTTATTAATTGATGTATTCTCAATACCTAGAGTAGTGTTCAACACATAATGTGTCACTGAATATTTTGTGAGTGAATAAATGGAATTATGACTAAATCTGCCAACATTTAGTATATCTTGATTTTTCTACATTTTATATTATTTGTTGATACCTATATTGCCACATGAACATGAAATCAAATATATCAAATATAATGGATTTTTTAAATATCCAGTTTTCAGTGGATATAAAAAAGCAGTAAGGATGTACTATAGTGCCTTTGCCCGAAGAATATTTTTTAAGTTTTGGGTCATGCTGGTGATGGAAATCAACACTAGTTTATTTATTCTATCTTTTACTGTTGACCTGCTATGTGTAAAGTATTGTATTCAGTGTTTTAAAATAAAGATACCCAAGAGACAGTAATTTTTTAGCGGGGAGGGGCAGAAGGAGAAGGAGAGAGAATCTTAAGCAGGTTCCACGCCCAGCGCAGAGCCCGATGTGGGGCTCAATCTCACAAACTTGAGATCATGACCTGAACCGAAATCAAGAGTCAGACACTTAACCAACTGAGCCACAGGTGCCTCAAGAGTAATATTTTTTTAAAGATTTTATTTTTAAGTAATCTCTATACCCAGCGTGGGGCTAAGACTTACAATCCCAAGATCAAGAGTCACATGCTCTACCAATTGAGCCAGCCAGGCACCTTGAGAGTAATATTTTTTTATAATCTTCAAAACACCACAACTCCCAGCCATGGAGAGAGCGAGAGACAGAAGAATGGAGGGAGGGGGATGGGAAGAGGAGAGAGAGGATACGAGAGAAAGAAAAATACTGATTCATAGAATTGTAAATGGCACATTTGGCAATACTTTCTACTTTCTTTGTTAAAACCATTGAAAAATCATCATTGTATAATACCTTGTAAACTGTTAGCAGCATCTTCACTGTGTTTGACATAGAAACTTCATGTTTTAGGAGGAAAAATCCAGATCTTGTCCTACTACATTCTTCTTTCATTCTTTAGGCCTATCTAGAATTTAGCACACAGACATATTGTATTTATTGTTCAATTTGTCCTTTAGAGAAAATAAATTAAAGATTGTATTTTTTTAATTAGAGCATGCGTGCATGCACACGAGTTGGGGGAGGGGCAGAGGGAGAAGCACACACCCCACGGAGCAGGGAACCCGATGCAGGGCTCGATCCTAGGACCCTTGTATTGTGACCTGAGCTGAAGGCAGCCACCTAACCAACTGAGCCACCCAGGCACCCCTAGGAGATTTCTTGGGTGCAGGCATATGGATGACATGTGAGTTACCATAAGTTTCAGTAATGACTTCCTCTTGCCTTCTCGGTCAAATATATCTTACTCTCTGGCTCAAAGACTTCCATTATAGGGTGTTTGAACAATCTCTTTTCCAACATTTTTTTTTTTTACCATATCCCTATTTACACTGCTTCCCAGTCCTCAAGGCTGAAAGCTTCTTGAAGGCAAAGACCAGATGTGTTTTGTTTATAGCATATCCCTGGCACCCAGCCCAATGCTGTGCACATAGTAGGTGTTCACTAAATAGATTCCTTGCATTTCAGACCTATTTGCTCCAAATCTACGTTGGGTGTGTCATTGCTACCTCCATGCCCTCTCCCGCTACCCTCTCTTCACCAACTCTTTTGGTGTTTTCTCTTCCTGTGATTCATAGGACCCTTAAATCCCTGCCAATATGACAAAGGCTTTTTAGGATGAAACCTGTTCTTTACTGATCAATCTATGTGGTTCTAAAGTCATAAAATACTCATTCCAAAATAAGAACATCCCATTGTCTCACATCCCTTAAAATAGGTTTCTTACATTCTACCAGCATAAATGTTTTGTTTGTTGACACTTTGTTTAAGGTTATTCTCTATATGATGGCCCACATTGGTGTTGATTCTCTATAGCTCTCATTCAGTGATAGATTAAAGAAAAAAATGGAGAAGCATCCATCATATATTAAGACACTAAGCTTAAGCTCAAAGATGAATAAGTTCCTTATGGAGTTCATGGTTCAGAGACTGAGAAAGGCATTTAAAATGGTGCTATTACTGTTGTAAGTGGTAATGGTAAGTGGTGAGGACTGTTATGAAGGAGAAGAATGGGGAGCCTGGAGCTGCCAAGTAAAGGAGGCTGTCTGGGTTTTGGGAGAAGTCATACAAGGCTTTCCAAAATACATGAAATTAGAGCCAACACACAAACATGCGGATGTTTAGCTCCCACAAGGCAGATGCCATATCTTTGACTTGAGAGCCTCTGGCACAGCAAAATTTTTGACCAAAGACATGCCAAACAGACTCCACGTTATGTGTGTTTGAATGGCACGATGCCTGCCCTAAATCTCCTATATAGACCCACAGTCGTGATTAACTTTCTTATTTTGGACCCAGAGTCCCATTAACTTTGGGGTCCGTGCTAGATGACCCATGTTGTGAGGTAATAGATTGGAATGATTGACGGAGTTTGCATTGCCTGAGCAGTTAATTACTCCTCTGCTTTCTGAAATAGTGAGTAACAGATGGTAGATACCTTGACAGCAGATTCCACTATAAACCAAGCAGCCTTATAGGGAAGTCTGGACTGCTACCAATTTCCCACTGGATTTTTCTATATTTGGAGGACTTAGAATTTTTAAAACTACTTTGCCCTTTGGGCAGGTTTTGTCCCAATGACAGGAACATTCTTTCTTCTCAGCTTCTGTGTGGTAGGAACTTATTTTGAATGAAAGGCAGTCTCCATCAACCCATATATCCTGAGTCGTCCCATACCCATTAGTGTTGGGGATTTGGTCAGTGTGGGGAAGCTGTGTGCATTTTAATAGAAATAACATGGCATTTGTTACTCACCGGCTTCCCACCATCTGGATTTTCACAGCTCAGCAAGCATGGTGGGCTCCCCAGACTTACCGGGAGAACTTGGCTCCTACAGAGAGCATGATTCGGTCCCTTTGAAGTCATAATTTTATGATGGACACCATGATAAATTGGGGGCGGGGGGATGCTTCTATCTCAGTAGGCTGCTTTCATATTTGAATGGTCGAACAAGTAATGTACCATTTCCACACAGGGGAAGGGGGAGAAACAAACCACCTCAATGCTGGGAACTAAGCAAGTATGAAGGAACACTGGTCATGTGATAAAGTGACATGAAAATGTGTATGTGAGAGTTGGTGCACAGAGGCTGCAGGACCAAGAACCATTTTTTTTTTTTTTCCAATTCAACTTATGTTAATAGTCTGGCCCTATGCAAAGTGCTATGAGGAAAACAAAGATGGAAAGACATGTCTATTAGTGTACATTTAGATGCAAATAACAGAAAATCTATCTAGCAGTGGCTTAAACCACTTGGTATGTATTGTTTAACAAGTTCAGACATAGGCTCTTCCTGAGGTAGGTTTTTGCAATTCAGTGATATCACCGAGGACATTGTCCCTTTCTTCCATCTGTCATGTTCCACCTCTTGGCTTGTCACCTCTTGGTCACATGATGGCTGCTACAGCTTCATGTATCATGGCCACATAAAATCACATGCGAAAGCAGTAGTATGGGGGCTCCTGGATGGCTCAGTCGGTTGAGCATCCGACTCTTGGTTTTGGCTCAGGTCATGATCTCAGGGTTGTGAGATCCAGCCCCATGTCGGGCTCCATACTCAGTGGGGAGTCTGCTTGAGATTCTCTCTCTTCCTCTGCCACTGCCCTCCCCCTGCTTATGCTCTTTCTCTCTCTCAAATAAATAAATCTTTAAAAAAGAAAAATAAAAAAAAAGCAGTAGTATGCAAAGAGTATGTCAGTATAGCCAGAAGGCCACTCCTCCCTCCCTTCCTTCCTTTTATTCAGGGAGAAAAACTTTTTCCCAGAATCTCTGCCTCCTTGCCCCCCAGCAGACTTGCCTGTGTGCCTCACAGGCCATATTTCAGTCCCATGGCCACCCCTAGACACAAGGGAGGCTGGGAAGCAAGAATCTGGATTTTTCAGCCTCTATCGTGGAAACAGGCAAGGAAGAAAGGCACTGGCTAGGAGTAGCTAACCGAGAGTATCTGTCACAACACATTACTTGCCCTTAATATGCTTGGTCTTCGCGGGCGGGCTGACATTGAAACCATGCCCATTTCCCAGCACTGTGCTTGCCATTACATAGGAAGCAGCACTTGCGAAAAGATCTTGGGAACGGGGGCTATTGGACCCTTCTACCTGCTTTCTTTCATGTAGGAGGAATACCAGCGCCAGATGGAAGTTAAAACCAATATGCACAGAATTAATTACATTCAAATGAAAGGAAAAGGATTCAGTGTCTAAATACCAGATACTGGTCGGGTGACAAAGGAATCAAGTCTAGATCAGTCAGTGACTGTTTATGATACACAGAAGGTCAGGAGAGCAAGCACATGACATGTGTACTGGCTATTTCCATACCCATGCCAGACGGAACCAATTGATCTCAACACTCTCCCTGCAAACCCAGCTATGATATCAGAATCCTTCTCCCTGGGCAGCTCTTGCCAATAAACAAAATCAGCGAGCAAAATTAGATCCATTTGTTTTCACTGCTCAGCACTTGATATTTACTACTTCTGTCACTAGAACTGAGCTACAAGAACGTGAGAAATAGTACCAAGAAGCTAATGCTACTCCTGAACTAAGGACTGAAGCATAGTCCTGTTTCATTACAAAGAAAACTTTGAATCCACAGGCAGAAAACCTCATGCATAAACCTAGTTTGTGATGCGGGCTAACAAAGGCATGTTGATGAGTTTAGTTTCCTGCCACTCTAAAAATTTAAACAGTGATATTATCTAAACAGTATGATTAAAAAATAAAATCTTTGACTCTCACTAGTGAGAAATGAGCATTGGTTCCCAGCTGAGCCTTATCTCTAGAGACCAATAGTATTAAGCCTCTGTACTTACATAGCGTTTTTAACATTTGGAAACCGTTCTATATCATGGTTGGGGGTAGTGGATACACCTCTGTGTGCACTGATCCAAACCCATAAAGCTATATGGCATGAAGAGTGAATTTTACTCTCTGGGAACTTAAAAAGAAATTTTTTAAAAAGTCTACAGAAGCACTGAGATAAATGCTAAAAATCTGTATTCAGTTTGAAAATCAATTGAAATTGTTTACAAGTTAAAAATTGTTCAAGATGGATGGTCCTGATAAAAAAAAATTAGAAAATCCTGAAAAATTAGAAAGAGACTAAGAAAATAAGTTAAATCATTCACATCCTACACTAAAACATCATTTTGGACTCTGGCTGACAGTCCTTGGCCTGTGACTATTTGTGTGTGTGTGTACTTATAGGAGTTAATTATTATTTTCCGGGGAGTCAGATTGTAAGAGAAATTTCATTTTATATTTTAAGCATCATCTTGGTATTAAAGGGAGTTTTAATAAGTGTATATCGCTTTACCAGTGAAAAAAGATATATTTTAAGATGAGAATACTTTTTAAAAATTGCAGTCATTGCACACCTACTGTTTTATTGCCTGATTTTTTTTTTTTTTAATTTTAGAGTGTATTAAAATTTTCCAAGAACTAGGCCATTTTGACCCAATCCCAGTAGTAGTACTTGGGCATATCCTGTTTGGCCATAACCAGACCTCCTTTTATCCCCCTATTTTGATGGAAACTATACTCCAACACACGATTTCATTTATCAAAACTTAACAGAGAAAACCCTATCCGAGAAAATGGATGCTGACTTTGGGCCGTGACCCAGAACCCAAGAAGGAGGCCACGGTTTTATGTAGATGGAAGGAGTAATTTTAATTCCCGCTGGGAGCCTAAGACTCCCCTGTTTATTTAATGAGTCGCAAAGTCACTGTCAATCTAGCTACAAGCCCCTATGCAGTGACCACAGAGGGTACACGCACTGCCCCCTGTCCCTCACTGCAGGATGCAGGGCCCATTGCCAATTAATCAGAGCACTTCCGCCTGCATGTGACCTCCCAAATCCTTCTCAACCCAAACCTTCCAACAACTACCCATATTTCACCATTGTCATCCACTGTGACACCTCTTTTCCATCTTGGCTGACCACCTCCTCATCCTCGCTAAAGAAGCAGACCAATCTGCCTAGAGCCCAACTTACCATCCAGAAGAAAGCCAAGTATTGATTGGGCAGAACTGGCCAGCTGATATAAGAAGAGTAAATGACTTTATAGTATTACCTCCCAAATGTTACTGAGATGAAAGATAAAACATTTAACGGGCTCTGAAGGCTAAATTGCATTACCTTCTCATTTGAATCTCTGTGATGGATGCGGAGAGGCCAGTGCTCCTGACATGGTCAGTAAGACCTTGTCCCACCAGAGGATTTGGGTTTAGGTCCTCTCCAGGTTTAAACTGAGCCAGAATTTTATCAAAACGGTCACCCTGCTCTTTGGATTGTACATCGCCTAATCGTTGTGCTCAGCCCAGGCATTATGTAGACTGCAGCCTAGCATGGTACCGTGAGAGACTGGGGCATGTGCTGGGGATTCCCTCAATTTCTTCAGCCTAATCACAGGCATATAATGGCCAAGTCAGTTTCTATTATTCAGGTAAATGGAGACTTTATGTATGAATTTACTAGTCTGGAACCTTTGTAAGATGCAAAGATGGATTTTAGAAAAGAAAAACTCAGTCTTAGCAGTGCCTATTGCACTAGAAATGGGGTTACCAGGCCACCGTCTTGTGGAAATTAAATCAGCACAAATAAATGTGGAACAGGGCAAACGTCCTACTTCCCAGGGTTTCCTTTTAAAAAATCATGTTAACTACATTTGACCTCCATAACTGCTTTTGGCCTCTGGTTTTTGTTTTTAGTCAAAAACATGCGCTTTATCCACATCTCTGTGGAACAGAGGGAAAATGCTCCAGTTTAGAGCTTTTCATAAAACGGCGTGATTCGGCTCGGCATTTGATAAAATGAGTTGTCATATACACGTGTCAGTTAAAGGTAAAAGTCATACTGAACCTGATGAATTGATTTCTTTTGACCGTGATTCCAGATGAAGTTATTGTCATAGGGCTTGCTAATTGATGGTTTTCGCCGTGTCTTCTCTATACTCAACAAGAGTTATTTTATCTTGAGCAGCATGGCTTTTCTGACTTCAAGTGCTCTACCAAGAGCCTGTTGCAAACAAGAGTATTCATATCAGAAGTCTGGGTATCTTGAAATTGGAATGTGGGGTGATTCATGAGGTTTGCATTAATTATTAAACAGTCATAGATGAAGATCTGCAGAGATGGATGGGGCAGTAAAGTATTCTGGTTACACCTACTGGCTTAGCCATGATAAATGAGTCAGGAAACATGAAAGTTCAAAACAGGTATTAACTCGAGCTGCAGTGACCTGTGCTCTGAAGGGAGGTAGACAACAGCTGGATATAAACAAGCTAACATACACACCAACCGAGTGGCAGGATTAAAATAAAGCTAAGGTCCTGGCTGGAGGACTAAAGAATGTGAGAATCCTGCCATGCCAATCACCCTTTCTCTTACAAGTTCTTGAGGAAGACATAGCACAGATAATTATAACACTTGGAAAATACATGGGGCATTTTTATTAGCGGGAGCCATGCCTGGATCCCTCAAAACGCAGAGTTCTAGTAACACTAGCTTGGATCATGTGGCTCAACTGTGAGCTTGAGTACTACCTTGTTTTGACCTGTGTACCCCTGAAAGGGAGAGTGAAGACATTTTCACAGAGAGTCTGGACAAACGGACAAATGTGTATGTATGTCATCTCTGGGGGGAGTGAATTTTGTTTCCCTTGGAGTAACGTTTTCTTGGAGACTGAGACAGAGACTGACCTTGGAAAAGGTATACTTAACTCTTCCTTCCTTCTGACACCCAGCTTCACTAAAAGGGAAGGCCCATCTTTTGGTTCCCAGTGCACCTTCTAGAACTCTGGAGTCTTGTCAACTTTGCAGCTAAGAAGGGTGTAGACTGCAGTTTAGCCAGTTGTTGGCCCTAAGGACATAAGCGTGACTCTGGTAACCTGTACACTCGGCCTCCCCACTGCTCTTTCCTTCTGGGGGGTGTTTATGTCTTCAGTAGTTTGAGAGCTTTGCCTCATACTGAGGTACCTGACAGAAGCCTGAAGTGAGAAGAAACTGCCCCGTCCGCTTTAGGTTCTGTGAAGGTCAGGAAGCTTTGTGAATAACCCCGTTGCTAACCCCTCACTAAAAAGCCAGAAGCAGGAACTAGTGTTAGAAGTATATCTTGGCGCTCAAGTGCTTTTCCCAGGGCATTCTGAGGCAGCTGCAAACACTGAACAGCCTCCTTCTCTCGTCTTTACGTGAAAGTGCTTTGCTAAGATACATAAACTCTAACAAAGGAAAGTGGTCTAAGAATTCACTTGTGGTACCAGCTTCCCAGCCTTGCTGGGCTTGCTTACTCGGCAATGGGCACTTGTTACCGAAATGGGCTTCTGAACTTCCATCAGGAACTGAGTAACCAGACAGCTTAGGTTGTGTTTCCTTGAAGTCGCGTTCATTTGGAGGGGTCTTCCTGAGTGGACAGACTAGATTTCTCGTTGAGATCATCAGTAAGGAATGGTGTGGCCTTTTCTGAAGAAAGACTTGGTAGAGCAGAAGTTATAAACTCGTGACTCACAAAACATTTTCAGCCCACAGACGAGATTATTTCTTTGATTTCTATGATTATTTCTTTGATTATGTCATGGCTTTGAAAAAAAGTTGGCAATATAGAAAATTGAAGAGATTTTGCATAAAATCCGCATTTCCAACTTCTTATTAAAAAAAAAATCTAGTAATTCATGAAATATTTCATATCCACACTTGGCGTAAGCTGAGCAGCCACTTACCCTTAAGAGGGGCCACAGGCTTTCTACTTCTTCACGCCCTGGCACCTCATGGCTCTGTAGGGCTTTGAATTTGCTGCCCCTGGGGTCAGACATCTAAGAGGCCAAAACAGGAAGTCATGAATTGTTCTTTTAAATGTGCCCTGCTTGAAAGTGGCTGTCGCTTGTGCTTACTCTTTTTACTTGTGCACAAAGAACGACCATTAGAAGCGTTTTCGTATAGGGAACAGGACAGTTACACGCAAAGTGGAGAATTTTACACTACTTACCTGAATAAATCAGGCATACGAAGAAAATCCTGAAATGATGATATTAAAGTGAGATCTGAGATTTGAATTATTCAGGGGTAATTGCCTTAGTTTTCCACCTCACTGTTTCCCCTTTGCTTTGCTCACATGGACATAATCTTCAGAATGGCCCTCTGTCAAAGGCTACCATCATAATTCCCCTGCCTCTTTTTTTTTTCAAACTCATTTGCACTCTCGGTAGCAATTGTTGGAGTCCTGCAGGGGAATAATTGCAGAGGAATTAACTTCTGACATTTTTTCTAAAAATAGCCCTACTAAATCCAATCATAGGTAATTTACCTGTCCGTGTTCCTCCGGGGTAACCAGGGTTGAAGAAAGACCTGGCAGACTGGCATTCCTTCAGCAATTATCTGTGATCTGGGTTCCTGGCGCCTGTGTATTTTCTTCATTCTGAAATACGGAGTACAAATTGCCCTCTCCCCTCTGACCTCGTGACCCTGTTTCTCAGCACCTTGCTCCCGGGGTTGGAATAAGGCTGTGCTCTTCCAGAAGGGTGTGTTGGGCTCACCAGGAAAGAGGGAGCATGGGTCAAGCTGGAGCATTTCTGGGGTCCCTTCATTTTCCATGTCTGAGCTTCAAGACACCCCCCCTCCCCCCAGCCCTGGTGCGTCACAGTCCTCAGCCCGCATCTGAATAGCCACACTTGAAACCTGTTTGGGGAAGTTTCTCTGTGTAGAAGGAAGGAGAATGCAAAAGATCCTGGGTGGGTAAATAGTCTGGGGGTTGATAGAAATTCTCGGGGGGGAAAAAAAAATTGCCATTTCCTGGAGCTGTTAAAGAAATGCGTTTTCTCTTGCCCCAGACGAAAGGGTCTGCATGTGCTTTCCCCTTTTGTTCTCTCCAGATGTTCCAAGAGCCCACCGTGCAGTGTGGGCATCTAGGAAATTGACTTTCTCAAATGCCACTTCTCATGGCATGATGCTTAAAATACAGAGCATCAAATCCTTGTAAATTCCACTGCAAAGACAAAGCCCAGAGCCCTTCAATGCACAGAAAAGTATATCTATTATCTATCGTTTCAAAGTAAGTGTGCAGTTACTTTAATTGCCTTTGTCTTCTCCTTTTCAGCTGACATTATCTCTACGGTAGAATTCAACCACACGGGAGAATTACTAGCGACAGGGGACAAGGGGGGTCGGGTTGTAATTTTTCAACGAGAGCAGGAGGTAAGTGGCAGTGAATGCAAAATGCCCATTTTCTTCTCTTTTTAAAAGAGGCCTCCTACTGTTCCTTAATCCTCATGTGTCGCCCTTACCCTTGCTGCTTTACTAGCAAACTAAAAACTGCCAAAAAGTCATTAACATCAACAGTTCCACATTCAGGCTCCTAAAAGCACCTGATTAATAGAGTCTTTTCTGGGCAGGCCTGATCTTTCCCAACCTGGGTGTTGCACATTCAAAACGACCCCACTTCCCATCTGACCTGCGAAATTCCATGGGTGTTTGTTGAGCAGAGAACTCCTTTTTGAGTGGGATTTCTCTTCCAGCCATTGAAATTAAGTCTCCCGGTTTCAGGTGCTCCTACAGAATACGTAGGAGGGAAAAAAAAAAATAGCTCTTTGCCAACAGATGTGAAAAGGACACCTGGGGTCAGTAGCGAAGAAAGTGATAGCTCACCCCACCAAAGGGAGTGAAATCCCACAAAAAGACATCTCCCCAATGCACGCGGCCTGTGCTTTACTCTAGGTGTCGCGGAGGTCCCTGGAGCTCAGTGCTGTGTGCATTCTGAGCAGGAGTTCGAACTTCCAGTGAATTGAATGTCAAAAAGCCCATTTCCTCCTGAGACTTGGGCTCCACTAGGAATTGTTTCTCTTTTTCATGTAAATTAAGTTGGGGTTTTTTTTGGTGTCTGCTTCTGTTTTGTCAGAACAGAATTACAGCCCAATCTGATTTCCTTGGCCTCCCCTGGCATGGTCCTGGAGCTTCCAGCAGGCCCGTGTATGTTCTAGGACCTCTCCCATCTGTTACCGCCTGCCTCTGAGATTCACCAGGCCCGGCGCAGGGGGAGGCCCGTCGCAGGAGGAAGGTTTCACAAGAGACTTCCCTAGCAATTGAAAGCCTGCTTTATGCTTCAAAGCCATTTATGTTCCCCTCCCCTCAAAAAAAGGAAAGCCTCATTTAGAGGTGATATATTTGGTAATTGCACATTATTTGCAATTAATTTCTATAAGGGCATCGTGATCCCTTGGGGTTCTGTCTAAATTCAAGTGTTCAGCATTAAATCAGGCACCCGGCCGATTCCACTGGCCCTGGAAACACGAAAATGTGGTTGGCAAGTAGGAACTAATAGCTCTTCGTGACCTGGAATTTTTCCTGCTTTTCCAGAGCTGCCTAGTGCTAATTGGTCTGGCACATACTACACACACTTGACAGTCTGATTTGGATGGTAGCAAATCAGAACTCTTATAAATTTATTGTTAAGGTGGACTGGCTGTCTCTGTAGTAAGCAGGATATCAGCATTTAAAGTCCTTTTTTAAAAGTGATTTTCAAACCTTCTTCCATTTTAAAAGAAAATCCAGTTAGGTCCATAGTGATGATAAAGAAGAACCAGAGCCACTATTTAACATAAATTACCCAAGGCAGCATGTTGCTGGTCATAATCTGCTCCACGATTTCCGTTAGCTATTTATAGGTTTCACCTGTTTTAATTGACCAAACTATTTGAGAAGCCTGAGTCCGTAGTAGAAGGAAGAGGGACACGTATTCCAAAGGAGGGTGGTTTTGTTCAATAAAAAATAGATGTTGAAGAGAGGAGCATACAGTTGAGTGTTCCGCTTTGTGGCGAGGCTTCGGGTTGGAATGAGCTCGAAGCCTGAGAAACAAAGCCAGGGGACAACATCTAAGTCAGGCTGGCTTCTGACTTCTGTGAGTGACTCCTCGGTAGGCACACTCCACTCCTGGACAATTTGCTCCTAGGACCCTCGCAAATATGCTCAACACAGGCCATCAGCACCATCACCCATCAAATTGAGTAAATGGAGACTTGGGTTTGAATGTTCAATATCCATCCAGAAATATGATTTTTTTTTAATTGAGCCTTTTCTTCAGAGTCAAGCTTCTACGACACATGTTCAGTAAGACCTGAATTTGAATTTGTGAGCAGTTTTCCAAAGCCTGAATCTGGAAGCTCTTGGTAATAACGTCCTAAAACACCTGAAATAAAAACTCCCTTTTCTTTTTTCCCCTTCTCCTGTTTCTTTAACACCTTCTTTGTCCTCCTCTCCACCTTTCTTCTCACCCTTGCCCCCTTCTGCAGATCCTTTCCTTTAAGTTTCGTTCTAGCATCCTTAATGTAGTTCCTGCTCTGCGCACCGTGCTCACTGTGCGTAACGGAGATGGGGGGACATGGGGGGTAGAGTCTGACAGTCCTCCCAGGGACTCCGGTGGCGTCTCTGCGCTCATGTCCGTTTTGTCACTCGTGCCAGAAGAAAATGGGGGGAGGGAGAGATCTGATGTCCGAATCTGCTGTGTATAAGCTGTGTGACCTTGGAGAGGTCATTTTAATACTTCTGAGCCTCTTTTGTCCATTTCCCTGCACTGCCGATCTCTCAGAGGTTCTCTGAGGATCTGGTGAGATTTTAAAAGGCTAGCGAAAGGTGCAGATGCCATAGCTTTGGAGTCTTTGTGAGGGATTAATAGACGTGTGGACTTCGGTGTGGGATGGCTCACTCTGAAGGGTGTCCAAGACATCCATTAGGATGTCCAAAGAAAAGATTAGAATTTCTATTTATATGTGTTTTTAAGTTGTCCTATTTTAATATCTATTTCTATGTATATGCTGTGGACACCATATATTAGTGCAGAAGTTCCTGCATATAATTTATAAATAGTTGTATACTGGAGGTGCCAGTATTGACCAATAGGGGCGCGTGACCAAATGCTGGGGAGGCCAGTAAGCTAAGGTAAACTTGTTGCCATGGTTCTGCCCTCATTCTACACTGACGTGGCCCGCCCCATCCCACCGCAGTGAGTCTGCCCCCAAAAAGAAGGAATTGGTGAATTTGCAGTTGGCTTATGTGACTTCATCTTTCGTGTGTGTTGTTTTTCCCTTCCTACAGAGTAAAAATCAGGTTCATCGTAGGGGTGAATACAATGTTTACAGCACATTCCAGAGCCATGAACCCGAGTTCGATTACCTGAAGAGTTTAGAAATAGAAGAAAAAATCAATAAAATAAGATGGCTCCCTCAGCAGAATGCAGCCTACTTCCTTCTGTCTACTAATGGTACGTAGAGGTCACTTTGCCTGTTTGGTCTTTGCAGAGATATGTCAGCAAGCCATGTATTTCAGTCTCTCTTGTGCTCAGTTTTTCTTTTTACCTTGCGAGCTGTTTGAAAAACTTCCAAACTGCATTTGCAAGATGTCTACCAGAGTGCCTGGACCAGGGTAGGCCGTCCGTATATAGCACTTATCCTTTTTAAAAATAACAAATTTATGACCGAATTACGTGAGACCCATTATCCATAGTTTTTGACTAATGCAGATGATTTCCAGGTGTTTTTAGAATCTGACTTCCTTTCTTAAGATTCACTAAGTGTTATTCTGGGAACACATTTCAGAAAACTCACCATGCCATCCCTATGAGTTTGGCATACTGAATAGAAATTATTAATCCCTGAATATATTTGGGGGTTGGTAAAGGAGATGGCCATGTCTCTCTGACACCATCAAGTTCTTGGCCAGGAGTGCAGGTCAAGAAGAGAGGGGGACCTACCAAAGAAGAGACCAAGAAGTGATTTATTTCTCTCTCTCCACCTCCATACTCTTCCTATACCATTTGTTGTTTTAGAGGGGAGTTGATAGAAATAGGTTGGAGAGAGAGGACACAGGGGGTTGGATAGAGAGCCAAATTCCGTATTAATTTCGTAAAATCTTTACACAGTGGAATGACCTGCCCTTAAGGTTCATGATACCCTTGCTGAAAGAAGCCATCTATGCTCAGAACAATTCAGAATAAAATCATATACTAAAGGGTGCTAATTGAATAGCGTCACAATTAAGAGGGTTAGCATATAAAAATTGAAAAACCTCTATCAAGCAAATAAGCTGGAGAGCGCTTCATTTCATTCCACGTGTGAGTCTGCCTAGGAGGAATATACATTTAAATATAAGTCAAGAAGCCAGGGATTTGCTTTTTTGCCTATCCCCAGCACTGACAAGGTATTGCTCACATGTATGTAATAGGATCAGACATATATTAGTGTTTTTGAAGACAGAAAGGAAACACACAGAAAGATTTATCATGATTAATTTTGGATCGTGCAAGTGGAGTGTCTTGTAGATTTGCTCCTTTTCTCATTTTTCCTTTCTAAATCTTTACAGTGAATTTTATTTTACTCTTCTGAAAAGAGGGGGAAAGTTTTTAATGCATATGAACCCAAACTCCCTTGATTATAAAGCCAGTGTACAAATCTAAACACTCGCACTTCTGAAATAGCCAGTCTGGGGCTATTCAAGCATGGCTTATCTCAACATGACCAGATCTCCACTCATCTGTTTTTCCAGATTCTCAGTAATTTAATTCTTTCTCAGAACTGTCTGTATTGTTTGCTTTACTTTTTTCAACCCTGATTTCTTGAAAGCCAGACCACATGAATGTTTCTTCTTTTTTTGTTTGTTTCACTGGTGAAGTTTTACTTAAAGGCTCTGCATATCCAACCCTTTAGAATAAAAGAGACTTCTGATGATGTTGACTTAATTATTGCCAGCAGAGGAAAAGTGTCTGATCATCTGCTATGGCTAGCTTACTTTATATTGTGAAATTTACCCTATTGATTATTACTATAAAATCCAAAGACTTATTAAGTGCTTTGTGGGGGGGATGGGACCAAAATCATTGAAATGCAATGAAGATTAATTATATAGCATAATGTTCTGTTAATTGAGTTTTTAAATAGTTTTTTGATTAACAAGGATATTATCTTCTCATTTGGGATGCTATTTCATATGCCAACAGCATCTCAAAATGATTCTTAGAAGAAAAATTCCCATGTTCTTATGCAATTTTCTTTTTTGTACTAATATTGAGGTTGAGAATTCCCCTTAAGCCAAATAGGTTAACATGCAAAAATTAATGAAAGACAATTGGAATTACTGTACAAAAGAGAAAATGAAGATAGATGATAAGATTGTGTTTAAAAGCTGCCACAAGTAATGATAAACTACTCAGAGAGCCGGCCAGAAAAAAGAAAAAGTCATTACTCATAGTAACAGCCACATGTTCCTTAGACTTTTTTTATCCACAAAGCTTCAAGATACTAAGTCAAGAAAAATTGTATGATAATAAAGTCGAGAATGACTCCAGGCAACCCAGCCATGGGGAATTGGATTGAATTCACCATCAATTATCTTTAAAAAAAAAAAAAAATGTGCTTCTCTCATTATAGTTGGGTGCAGTTTTTATGTTCTGTTGGCATATATTTTCAACTTTACCATTTTTCATGAAAAATAGAACCAACATTCCATTGTGAATCTAGACTTTGAAATTACTTTGCAGGTGAAACACGTTGCTTTACCTTGCTTTCTACTTCTGTCTTAATTCTTATGATGAGAGGGAAAGGTATACTTGATTTGGTTTGCATGCTATGAAAGTAGTATGTATTCATAAAAAAAAAAATTTAGAAAAAAACAGGGAAGCAAAATGAAGATAATAAAGTGTTTACATCCAGAGAGAACCAGTATTTATGTCTTTTAAAGAAAAAAGCAGAGACATGGATAAATCGATAAATTTCTTTGCTTCTTAAGGAAAATGGGATTATTCTATAAGCTGTTCTGCAACAAGATTTTTTTTACTTAATAATATAACACTTAACAACAGGAGCATCTTCCTACTTGTTAAATATCCTTCTAAAATATCATCACATAGCATTCTCTTGTATGAGTTTTCTATAATTTACTACTAAACCTCCCTTTATTTGACCTTTAATTAATAACAGATTCTTACTCTTATAAATTAGATATTTATAGGAGTAGAGGTTAGTATGGATAGATATGATTAGGGAAAAAGCATATTATAAATTATTCATAGAATATTACATATATTAAAAAGTGATATAATTGCACACAAAAATATAATGAAAGGATGTATACAAAATCTTCCTAATACTTTTCTTTGTCTAGTGGAATTGAGGGAAATGTTAATTTTTTTTTTTAACTTTCTGGCTCATTTTCATTTTTTGCAATTATATTTACCACTTGTGTAATAAAAGAAGGAAATAAAATGAGAAAATACAAAATCTGTATATGCAGTATTACTATAGGTTTGTACCCCACCCCCCAAAAATGCAGAGAAAAAAATACCACAAGTATCTCTGCAAAATGTTAACAAGGATTATCCCTGACTAGAGGGATTGTAGTTGATTCTTACTCTTTATGTTCTACCTGTGGTTTCTCTATTTCTCTGTGTAGCAATGTATTATTCATAATAATAAAAAAAAAAACAGAAGAGAAGAATCACCTTGCAAATGGGACAGGATATATTCCAAAGCCGAGCAATAGGAAATATTCGGTGTTAAATGTCTCTGATTTGTGTTGTTCTGAGTTACAGCTGACTGGTCCCTAATCCAGCGACTGTATAAAACAGGGCTTCTGCTTCATTTTCTCATCCTAAAATGCAGTGCATGCGGCAGCAGGGTGTCTAGAGAGGGTAGGAGCAGAGGACCGTTGGCGTACAGATAGGAAGTGCAGAATTCAACTCTGGGTCTGGGAAAGGCTTCCTTGCCTTCTGTCCCAGTACAGGCCAGGGGGAGCGCACGGTCCAGGGCGCACACATCTTACACTGAGCAGCCCAGCCGGGTCTGCCAGGACACGTGACCAGCTGGAATCATCCCATAATAGGAAACAGGGGCAATGACCTGTTAAAGTAGCCAAATGGTTGCTGAAAGCCGACTTCAGAATGGGGTGCATTTCAGACCTCTGAGGGCCAGGCCTTCGGCGAGGAGACGCGGAGAAGGGAGATGAAGGGGCGAAGGAGAAAGAGAACCCTACCAGAGGCCGGGGGAGGGGCGGCTCTTCTCCCCACAGTATTACGGAGGAGACGGGATGTGCTGACATCACCGCGGGATGAAACTATCGCTGTCAGGGCAGCATGTTATTATCAGAGAATAGTTTCCCCCTTTGCAAATTCTAACAGCTGCCCTTTGTCATCCCTTATTGGCAGGCCACCCCTGTGTTCAGCACTATATGCCCAGTGTTCCGTTTCATCCTCCTGAGAGCCCCGTGGGGAAGGCACTGTTTGCCCCAACTGACAAATAAAGAAACTGAGGCATAGAGAAGTTAAGTGCCTTTATTTGTAAGGTTGAAATATGTGGGACATACTTATACTAAAAACTCCTTTGTTGTTTCTCTGAATTTCACATTGAATTGGGCGTCCTGTACTCTTTCTCCTGGTAAATCTGGTACTCCTGTTTGTCACTTGAAGAAACGGGGCACCTACTACCTGGGAACCCTTGTCCTTGGCCACGTGGCTGGCTGGAGTGAGAGTGAGGGTATGGCCCAAGCTTGTCTGGTTCCCAAGCCTACCCGATGCAGGCACAGAGGAAGAAGGCATTCGAGTCCCTGCCTTCCACAAGAAAAGCTAGATCGAATACAAATCGTGAATGCAGGACCCAGAGGCACGTGGGCCACCCATATGATCTGATTGGCCCAAACGTGTTTTCTTAAGAAAAGGGATGGAAAGCCTGCAGGCGGGGCATGCCATCTCCTGCCTCCCAGAGCCCCCCCAGCCCCTCTCACTCATCCCCCCCCCCCCCCCGGCCTGCCTTACCCCTGTACACATTGAAGATCTTGCCCTCCTTTATTGCTATGGAGAATGACAGGTGTCAGCCAATGATGGGAAGTGCTGGAACAATACACAGGGAAGAAAGGTAGTTTCCAGCTGGGGATTCCAAGAAGACTGCAAGGGGAAAGGAGCGTTTGAATGAACGTTCTTACCATTTTATATCTCTGAGTATTGCTAGCAAGATGCACTGTATAGACGGGATTCGTTCATTCATGCACCTAATAGTTATTGAACATCCACTGTGTCCCAGGCACTGTTGTAGGTGCTAGGTGTGTAGTAATGGGCAAGACAGAATCCCTGCCTCCGGCGAGTTTACATTCTTGTGAGGGAGACGTAACAAAGCCGTGGTCACGTAGTGAGAAGTGGCGAGAGGAAACATTCAAGCAGGCGGAGCAGGCGAGAGAATGGTGGGGACATTTTGATGCAGGTTGGTTAGGAAAGGCCCCTCTGGGGGTGGGACACGAACAGAGCAAAGTGAAGGAACAAGTCACCTGCGGAAGACGGCCAAGGGCTTTCCGGGAAAAGGCACAGCTAGTGCGAAGCCCGAGGCAGGCATGGGGACCAGAGCGTATACGGGGGGCTGTAGAGAAGCCACATGGCTGGAGCACAGGGCGAAGGGGGCAGACGGTGAGACTGGAAAGGGCGAGAAAGTGCGGGTCACAGAGGGCCTTTCAGGTCACGGTCAGGGCAGTGCTTGCTGGGGTGGGACCCTGAAATGGGGATACCTATCTCTCAGGGTTATGGGGAGCATTAAATAAATTTTCCATGACAAGTGCTAATAACATAGTGACACAGCTAGTTCTGTATACGTGACTGCTCTTATTCAGTGTTCAATAAATATTTTTATTGAATGAACCAAAATATAAGCTCCAGATGTCATAGGCCATTGGTCTGGGCACACTATATGGTTTTGTGCTGAAACATGAGCTCTGCCTCCAGATGACATAAGATTTATGCCCTGAATCCTTGACATGAACAACAGCCCCTTCCATCCTCAGCTCCACCTCCCCCTGCATCTCCTCCGCCCCACCCCTCCACACACAAAACTCCTTGACAAGCTGGTTTTCACTGTAATTTTGATTTCCTCTGGTTGCCCTCCACAGATAAAACCGTGAAGCTGTGGAAAGTCAGCGAGCGTGATAAGAGGCCAGAAGGTTACAATCTGAAAGATGAGGAGGGCCGGCTCCGGGATCCTGCCACCATCACGACCTTGAGGGTGAGCCCGGGGGGGCAGCTTTGGCCCCCGTCTTTCACTTCTCTTGGCCACCGGGTGCCGAGGAAGGGCTCCCCGGTGTGGCCACGGGCTGGGTGCGGCTCTAGGTTGCAACTGTCACGTGTGAGTGAAGGAGATGAAGCAGAGACTCGCTCTGAGTCTCTGACGGCAGAGGGAGGAGCAGGACGGGTCTGAGCTCTGACCAGTACAAATACGTGTCCTTCATTTATTCCCCTAAGACTGGCCCACACGGCCACTACCATGCCTTACTACAGTCAGCCTCTGTCTGCTCACGGTATCGAAAATGTTCTGAGCATCTTTTGTATTCAAGGTGCAAGGGATGGGACTACCCAAGTGGCAAATTGGGATCTTGTGATTTAGAACATGAACTTGTGAATCTAATGGGCCTGGGTTTGAATTCTGCCCTTCATCAGAATCTCACGTGGTCACTTAACCCTTTTGAACTTGAGTCATGCAAGTTTTTTTTTAGTTTCTGTGTCTGTAAAACAGTGAACCTCCTACTTACTCAACCCAAAACCGTGAACCCCATACTTGACTAAAAATGTGCTGGGGATGGAAAGCCCTCCTTCCATGGTCCTCAATACGTGATCTCTGCTGTTAGTCTGAGCAGCTCCCTCCCTGCCCTCCGGAAATACACAGTCTGGTAGAGAAAGGATTTGTAGGTCTACTACAAAGATGCTTATGGCACTAAATAGAGTAAGGTAAATGCAGGGAGTGTCAGAGAGTTACAGTTTGATCAAAGGAGGAAGAAATGGTGTTTGGCTCTGGGAGACCAGGAAAGGTCTCTTAGGAAAGTGGTGTTAAAAATGGATTTCTAAAAGCAAACTTTTAAGGGAAGGCTCTCTGGATACAGGTTAAAGTGGTTCAGGACTCGGTGGTGAGTTTGGTTTTGGATGTGTTCAACCTGAATGGTAAAGCAGACACATGTTGAGACCAGCCCTAGCCCCAAGGGACTTTCCAAACTGTGTCAGACCTGTGCTTTCAGATACCAGCTACTAAAGACCGAAAACCGAGAAGGGACACATGTGGGGAGAAGAGGGGGTCACTCTAGGTTTAGAAGCAGCTACAGGAATTGAATGATTAGGGCCTGGTTAGCTCGCTTGTTTATTTATTCATTGATTCATTTGTTCCTCTATTCAGCAGGTGCTTTTTTTTTTTTTAATATTTTATTTATTTATTTTAGAGAGAGACAGCGTGAGCAGGGGGAAGGGCAGACGGAGAAGGAAAGAATCTCAAGCAGGCTCCCTGCCAAGTGCAGATCCCAATGTGGGGCTCAATCTCATGACCCTGAGGTCATGACCTGAGCTGAAACCAAGAGTCAGACACTCAACTGACTGAGCCACCCAGATGCCCCCAGCAGGTGCTTTATGAACTCAGGCTCATTGCTGGCCACAGTGCTAGGCTCTCGGGTATTTACCCAGTAGTCCCAGGTACCTGGTCGTTGGTCTTCTAAGCAAATAAGCATTGGCTGTTCTGTTTCTTCTTGTCAGCCTGTGCCTTCAGCCTGAAGAACGGCCAGGCAAGTCTCCCATATCAGGCCGGGCTGATGCTCTAAAGGCTCGGAGGTTTTGCAGAGCTGAGGGTAGGGTAGTGAAGAGTATGGACATTGAGTCAGTCTGTCCTGGGTTAGAACTGTGGCACCATTGCTTTCCACCTGGGGACCTTGGACATATTAATTAAAGTCCTTGTGCCTCCCAAGTCCCAGTGCATTACAAGGATTCACTGCTTCCTGGGATTTTTGTGAGAAATCCATGCTGTCTTGTGTGTGATGAAGTGCTTAGCCTTGTAGAGTCTCACTCCCAGAAAGCACTCATTAATGTGTGTCCCTGCTGTTGGTTTGGTATTATCTTCATCATTATCATTATCATAGCTGTTATTACTCCCTACTGATACAAGAAAGTTCGTATTCTTTTCCTTTTCATATACTTTTTATACTGTTGTATTCAGTCTACAAGCCATTCACTGATAACTAGCGAGCGGCAGGCAATCCACTGGCTGTCCAAAGGGAGTTAAGACAGTCTTTTGCTCCGTGGAACTCAGCAATCCTGTGGGGAAAACAGAGGGCTTAGGTGCCACTGGGGAGTTCATACCATGACCTTCTGCCCAGATGTCACCTTGTCCTTGTTTGCTCTGTGGACGGACTTTCTCAGATGCCGTCTGTAGTTCCCACGAAGAGTTCCTGGTGTCCCTGGCATTCTATGGGATTTCATATGCCTTGTGGTTGGCCGCTCTGAGATGCCGCCCACATGATGAAGGGAGGGCCTCTGTGTATGTTTCCATTAGAGCAGAGATGCTGAAGTGGACTTGGTACCCATCAAACGTGGAATGAGGCCTTGAGGTGTGGCTGCAAGTTAGAAAACCCCAATTCTGGTTCTTGCTTTCGTCTTAACAAGCTGTGTGACCCGGGGCCAGCAAATCGCATTTCTTCTCTCCAGTCTTAGTTTCCGAGCTGCCACACAGAGGACTGAATGAATAGTCTGTGCTGTTGCATCCACGGTGCGAGTTCCAGATTCCCGGGACCCAACCCCAGTGATTCCCTTCAGCAAATGGAGGTGATCCAGCAAAATCTACACGTTTAACACAAGCCCCCGGTGGTTGAGACAGGGGGTCTGTGGTCACTGGATTTTATCATCTCTAAGGCTCCCCCGAGCTAGCATTTTTTTATGAAAGTACTTTTTTATAAAAGTAGCCTCTGCTACTTTTCAATCATTTCAATAGTTACTACATCAACTAGAGAGACACATTTGCTATAATATTGTAAATACCCGTATTTGATTTCACCCCGTCTACTTTCCTAGGCTTTCCAATATCCTGTGTTTCAGCGTAATCATCCACACTGCAACATTCTTTGGATGAAAACACTGAAAAGGCCAGCCTCCTTTCCGTTTTGATCCCAGTAGTAGAAGAAGAAAAAAAAAAAAAACAAGCAACCCTGAAGACCATAGATTCAGAACAATGACTCCAAACAGAGAATGAGCTGACATGATATTAATCAAGTTGTAATTTACTAACATGCTCCTCTCTCGAAATTTGCATTGCCAGCATTTGTGGCTTTTTCCCCTTCCCTGTCTTATGATTACCTCTTGCTCACTTTTCATACTTTACAGTTCTGTGTGGATCTTGAGAGTGAGAACATTTAATAATACCCGACAGCTAATTAATCCTCACTGAGTAATGAACCTGTTCTGTTTCAGTTCTAGGAGGCTCAGCTTTTCAAAGCAAGAATGTGGCTATTTTTTTTCTTCTTTCATGGAAGAGGTAGCCTTTTAAATCCAATCACTCATTACCCAGAGAGGCACCGTATTGCCTGCTCAGTATATAACATCCAAAGCAATAATCATAATGATAATTTAATAATAACACCTTATAGCTGTAAAGTGCCATTTATATCACCAATTGTTTTCTTACCTAATCCCTTGATTCATCTTCAGAACAGCCAGTGGGAAAGCCAGTGAAAATGCTGGTGCCTAGTATTTATTGAGCATTTATTATATCCCATGCACCATGCTGCACACTATATCTGCATTAGCTACCACCTGCGGTTCAGTTTGCTGTTAAATACCCATTGTACAGATGAGGCTCAGAGAGGTTAAGTAATATGCCCAGGATCACGCAGGACTAAGAATGAAATCTTGATCTCCTTTGCTGTGGACCTGAGCCCTTAAACCTGGTGCAGTCTCAAAGAGAGAAGTGACTTGCCCAGTGCCTGCCGACTGGTGATTCCAGAGCCGGGACTAAAAATGAAGAGCTTTGGCTCTTGCACTTGGACACGTACATTGGAGGATTTGAAATGGCTTTCAATTAGTACCATTATTCCAGATCAGGATGCCTGTCTCTGTCTCTCCCCACCCGCTCCACTTTCTCTCTTAGCCCCACATTCATACACAGTGGGTTTTCAGATCCCTGACCTCAGCATGCGGGAACAGTGACCCCAAGGTCTTCTGTAATTCAGCTTAGCATGTTTCCCCTGGCCTTCCTGCCCAGCCTCCCAATAGCAAGGTGTAAGCAGCCCTCAGAACCCTTTCTAGTCAACAGAAACTCATAGTTCTAGTGACTTCATCAGCCTGGGATGGAAGCTGGGTGGTGAGAAATCACACTTAGCATATTTCTCCCTGCAGGAGGAGCCTGGAGTTATTTGCCTCATTATGGTTGGCTGCCAGTGCCCTGGGAACCTAGGCCAGATTGGAATTTTTTTTTTAACAAGTTATAAGTGTAGATTTCAGAAGGTGTGATCTCCCACACTGTGACTTTGCCATAACCGCCCCCCAAAATGAAGGGGCTGTAATGAATTCCAGTTTTCTAATGGATTTTACCTAAATCTTCCTTATAGCTAATATAAATAATAATAATAACCATGTTTGTTAGGTGCTTGCTCTATGTCAGATGCTGGATTTCATATCCTTCGATCATGTAGTTCTAACAGTAACTCTGCCAGGTACGTTCTCTTACTCTCTCTGTATTATCCAAAGCCTGCGTTCCTCAGAGAAGCTCTCCTAGAATTCCCTAGGGAAAATCACACCCTCAGATCTTCCCCTTCACTTTTGGTGGCCTTACCCTGACCCTCGTTTGCTAGCTTGTATCCTTACCTGAGATATCATCTGTCCATTTTCTGCTGCCCCTCCACCTCCTCTTAAACGTAGCCTCCAAGAAAGCGGGAGCCACGCTGGGTTTCCTCCCGTAGCCCCAGCACCTAGAACACGCAGCACATGGTAGGTCATGTATTTGTCAAATGAATGCATTACACAGAAGTGGAAACAGAGTCTTAGTGAGGGCAAGGATTTTACCCAAGATCTCATGGCTAGCAAATGGCAGAACTGGGATGCAAACCTACTCTATCTGATCCCAAGTTTTCATTATGATTCCTTATAGTTTCTGCCTTCTAAGAAGATATTAATTCATGATCGGAGACAGGGGAATTTCATTCTTTCTGTACCCTGGAATTCTTCAGCCCAGCTTTCTTAATGCATGAGCTTGACTTTGGTGGGGCAGGGGGAACAAGGAGTGAGGACTGCAAAGGCTTTTCTGTCACAGGGTGGGCACACAGTGGATGCACTGTTTTTTAGAAAGATGAAATGACCTCCTGTTTTATATACGAGCCCTCTGCTGGTGACTGCCTCTGTCTTCCTTTCAGCCTCAGGACACACACACGTGATGTTCTGGATTAACATTTTTCCACATAGAGTACCCTGATGTTTGCATATATCATCAGTGGCTGTTTGGATACCTCGCCCCCCACCCCACCCCCGCCACCGTCTGAGACACCTTGGCCCGTCAGCATGAGCGTTTGCCAGCTCTGAACTCAGCAGGGGTCATCTTGAGGATTGTTGCTAATAGGTCACGAGGTTAGTAAGGTTGATTAAACAGACTCGCTCTTTTCCCGAAAGTGATCCTTTCAGTGAAACAACTAGTCTAGCTACCGGATCTGTTTTCTAAAGAACTGATTAAACAGACCAGGGGGTTAAGTGAAGCAACTGCATGTATTCAGCCTTTCCTAGGGACCAGCTCTGGGCTGAGCAGTGTGTAATGTATGTTTTACAATTCTTTCTTCATTGCAATCCTGTGACTTGGGCATCATGCCTGTTTTACGGGATGTGTAAACAGAAACTCAGGGAGGTAAATACTGGCTTAAGGCCCCACTGATAATAAATGACAAAGCCAGGAATGGAGCCCAGGTCTGTCTGATGCCAGAGGTCCTGCCCTTCCCCATTATGCAGGACTGTGTATTGTGTGGCCCCTGATCAAGACAACAGCAAGGGTGATAGCATCTGACACGTAGAACTCTTTACTGTCTTTTTATCCTACTAAGTGCCTACTGTGCATCAGGCACCGTGCTAGATATGTACTGCCAAGTGGATCTCCCACAGATGAGTGCAACACACTCCCTTTCCTCAAGAGGAAGGTAGAAACAAGATGCAAGTGCCTGCCACCAGAAATTAATGGAAGCAATAGTTCTTAAACTTCAGAGTGCCTCATGGGCACCTGGGGGGCTCTGTCGAGTACAGTCCCTTCTCACCAGGGATTCTGGCTTAGAAGGTCTGAGTTGCACCCAGTGAATCTTTGACAAGACCCCTCCTGGAAAACCCCCAGGTGATCCTGGTGCGTGCGATCCCTGGGCCACCCTTTGAGAAACACCGGAGAGGATAAGGGTCCCGAGACCAGCACAGAAGATTGCCATATCAGAGGAAGAACAGAAGGGAAGGAGGTACAGGACTAGGAAGGAGTTTCCAAGATGCATCTTGACAGATAGATGTTCTTTCATGCTGGGTGTCTCATTTGATGATCCCACGGATCCTGGGAGGCAAGTAGGACATGAATTGATATTTTCCTCTTTCTTATGGTATGGATGTAATTATCCCCATTATAAAAGGGGGAAACTGAGGCTCTGAGAAGCAGATACTTTCTGTCTAGACACAACCTTATGCTTTTTTGATGCCTCTATGGTACCCATGGAGGATGAGTAACCCCAGTTTCAGGGCAGACTACTGGGTGAGTCAAGATCGGCCAGCCCTGCCCAGGTTTTAATTTTGCCTTTATGCTTTGATACCCGAGGCCTCTTAGGACACAGATACAGCCTTCCCCTACCTATTTTTAATTTTTCTAGACTCCATTTTGTGATTTATTGCTGCGCCGGGGACTTAATATCCAATCCTTTTACAGTTTCATCTTTCCTTTCCTTATATTTGTTGCAAATAACAATGAAGTGTTTAGCTACTGCAGTGAAAAATCAATCAAGCCTGTTCCATATTCACAGGCTTGCAATGGCACCCGGATGGCCCCCTGGATTAGATTAACTTCGTGAATGTGTCACTGTGGTGTGGGTAATTTCTCAACCTCCGCTCCATCCCTCCTGCTCCTGCGTTGGCGGATGGATATTGAGATTTCCCATTGATTGACTGCCCCAAAAGAGAACACTGACGTGTGATGTGTGTAACTCAGCGGGACGCACATAGTCTGTGTTTATGAAAATAAATAATAATTTCTGTTATCATTATTGATTGCCATCATTATCTGATTGTATCTGTCTGTGTCATGGGGTTTCAGTTATGGGATCAGAAAGCACTCCACAGGAACCTCAGGCACAACCCTCCCCAACAAGCCTCTGCATTTTGATGTGTTTTGCCTCTTGAGGGTGAGGGTTAGGGATGTCTCCATCCTGTTCTTTGGCTAATGTTTGGTGAGACAATGTTAGTTGTGTTCAATGTTAAGCAAAGGAACTTATTCTGTTGGAATAATAATAAGAGCAGCCAGCATTTATGGAGGATTTGCTGTGTTCCAGGGACAGTGTACATATATTGGCTGATTTAATCTTTGAGATAATTATAGCCTTTATGTAGGGACTGAGATAAACCTCATTTTAGAGATGTGAGACCAGAAGTCGGATAGGTTAAGCAATGTGCCTGAGGTCACACAGCTGCTAAGTGGCAGTGTTTGGACTTGAATTCATGTTTTTACTAACCCTCCTCTCATATCAAAATAGAATATCTGGTCTATTCATCTGAATAGTCAATGTAAACCACACTCTGAGTCAGCAGGAACTAGAGGACAACCTATCAAGGAAACTGTAGAACTGCAGGTGCCTTGGGCACAGGTGAGTTTTCCATGTTGTTTTGGGGGAAGGAGGAGCAGAAAGGATGCATGGAACTAGGTCATGGTTTACCAAACCTGGATGATGATCAGACTCTGGGAACGGCCTAAATCATTCCCAGCTCACTGACTGAGAATATGTAGGAGCAGAGCCAAAGGATCTTCCCGTACCTCTCAGCTCTATCCCAGTCCTGAAGACCACCTGGGTGTGAGGAGCATTGGCACGATGATGACCTGAAAGGTCCAGTCCAAGGTGAAGGTTCTCTGGTTTCATTGTTTAAGTTCTTTCTTTGACTTCTCCCTTCCTCCCACCTCAGGGTACTACATAGAATAATTTGAGGGCAACCTTATTATCAAAACGAAGTTGGCGCTATACTGCGTGATTTGATTTGGAGTAAGCTTCTGCAAGCCATCAGGGTTTAGGTTGTGTGTGAGTGGTTCTGCCCTTCAAGACTCAAGTGCTTTTCCCATCCTACTCCTTATGGAATCAGCGGGCAGCCCACCTGTACTCTTAGAGGCCAGTGTACTCTAAGAGATAACACTATTGCAGACATTCATTAAACATATACTGTGTGCCAGGCTTTCTGCTGGGTACATTACAAACACCATCTCTCGCAGCCCTGTGAGGTGCATACTCTTGTCATCCCCATTTTACAGATGAGGAACTTTATTTCAAAGCTGAAATGACTTACCCACAGGCTGTAGCTGCTAAGTGGCAGTCACATTTTTAACCACATTCTCACTGACTCTGGAGTCTCTGATCTTAACACCATACTGTGGGTCTCCAGGAAAGGGACCAGGGCTCTCGCCACATGTCAGCCATCATCTGTAAGATGGAGATCACCATGCTAATAGAGTAATATGCCGACAGTATGTGGCATGATGCCTTGTGAACAGTGGATGATCAGCATTATTCCCTTTCTCCTTTCCCCTCCCCTCTTGTCTGTCACCTGGAGACCAAGAGTTTCAGGAAAGTCTGATGAATATAATTGTAAAGGTTCAATGCAGTGTGACGTCTGGGGCCCAGCAATCCATTCTGCCTGATTTTGAATGTGTGTTTGTACTGACTCTCCAAAGCTGCCTCAGATTCAGAGTGCGTTCTCAGACTATAAAATATTTTCTTTCATCTGAAAGCTACCTTTGTTCTGCTGCCTTTCCAGTGTAGTAATCAGATCCAATGTAAATGTAAATATAAGCAGAATCCTATACCTGGCTTAAGATCAAGTTCTTTTTGTCTCTTGCTCCTACGCCCTTTGAAGGCTACCATGGCTTCCTAAACGTGATAGGAACTGGTAAATGCCACTCCCCATATGTACACCTAATGGCAGTGGGAAGCTAAGAAGCCCACTAATATTAGAAAAAGAAAAGAATCATGTTAGTGAAGAAAACCTTGATGTTTCCATGGCCTCTGATGCAGTCTATCTTGAGATTCCCTGGTCATGAGGCAGGACCATATTCTAGGCTATGACCTGTTCTCTTCCTGACATCGGTCATTAACTCGTGTGGGTTTCAGAGGTGTGGTAAGGTTGGCCAGGCCAGGCAGGCTGCTGGCCTTTGTTAGGCTCTGGAAGCAAGGATCTTGTCACCGTGTCAAACCTAATTCACACTGACCCAGATGGATTTTTCTCAAAAGAGAAGTTATCAGTATAGCTTCACCTGTCTTTTCCTTTCAAGAGCTCTCTGTATATTTTTACAGTAAGCAGAAAATCCAGGCACAACTGGATGATTCAAGGAGAAAAGTGCCTCCAATTCCTGAATTGTTCAGGTGGAGTTACCTGAATTAGGAGTGTGATGGGAAAGACATTGTCCCCAGAGCAGGTCCTGGCTCAGAAACAGGAGCTCACTGTTGCTGCAATGAGTGGTGTGAGTCCCATCCCCTGAAGTGACACCTGCTCAGGTATGAGTGTGTGGACGTGCACAGCCCGAGAAACCTTAGAACATTCACAAAGCCCAGAACGGATTCCTGTTTGTCCGTTAGACTTACCTAACCAGAGATCAGAAATACGTGCCTACTCCCTTCTGCTACCAGCTCATGCGAAGAACCAATTTGAAGCCATAGAAGAAATTCTAGGGCTCCTGCTCATTATACATAAGATTTTTGTAGAAAATAATTAACATAGGTGGGTTTAGAATCAAGTTCAGTAGAAGATAGGATCACTTTGATCCTCGTACATTGCAAACCAGGCTTTACCTGATGCTTTGATGTAGCATTTTTTTTTTTTAGTTTCTTTTTTTTTTAATTTTTTTTATTCTTATGTTAATCCCCATACATTACATCATTAGTTTTAGATGAAGTGTTCCATGATTCATTGTTTGTGCACAACACCCAGTGCTCCATGCAGAACGTGCCCTCCTCAATACCCACCACCAGGCTAACCCATCCTCCCACCCCCCCTCCCCTCTAGAACCCTGTTTGTTTTTCAGAGTCCATCGTCTCTCATGGTTCGTCTACCCCTCCGATTTCCCCCCCTTCATTCTTCCCCTCCTGCTACCTTCTTCTTCTTCTTTTTTTTTTTCTTAACATATATTGCATTATTTGTTTCAGAGGTACAGATCTGAGATTCAACAGTCTTGCACAATTCACAGCACTTACCAGAGCACATACCCTTCCCAGTGTCTATCACCCAGTCACCCCATCCCTCCCACCCCACCCCCCACTCCAGCAACCCTCAGTTTGATTCCTGCGATTAAGAATTCCTCATATCAGTGAGATCATATGATACATGTCTTTCTCTTTTTGACTTATTTCACTCAACATAATACCCTCCAGTTCCATCCACGTCGTTGCAAATGGCAAGATCTCATTCCTTTTGATGGCTGCATAATATTCCATTGTATATATATACCACCTCTTCTTTATCCATTCATCTGTCGATGGACATCTTGGCTCTTTCCACAGTTTGGCTATTGTGGACATTGCTGCTATAAACATCGGGGTGCACGTACCCCTTCGGATACTTTTGTATCTTTGGGGTAAATACCCAGTAATGCAATTGCTGGATCATATGGTAGCTCTATTTTCAACTTTTTGAGGAACCTCCATACAGTTTTCCAGAGTGGCTGCACCAGCTTGCATTCCCACCAACAGTGTAGGAGGGTTCCCCTTTCTCCGCATCCCCGCCAACATCTGTCATTTCCTGACTTGTTAATTTTAGCCATTCTGACTGGTGTGAGGTGGTATCTCATTGAGGTTTTGATTTTGATGTAGCATGTTAAATACCAGTTCTTACCTGAGAAAAAGATTTTAAATACTTCCCTAGAGGTTAATGTACAAGAAGATCCTTTTTTTTTTTTTTTTTTTTTGGTGCAAAGGAACTGGTTGGAGGAAGACGTTTTATAAGGGTACTTCCATGTTAAAGGAGATTGTTATCAACAGAAATTCTTTGGATTCCTTAGAATAATTGAGCCGGAAGGAAAAGAACTTTCTACCTAAGGGTGTTAATTGGTATTTGCTTGAGTGGAGGAGAATGGGTCACACCCTTGTGATTTGTTTGTGATCAGATGATCAGTTGGGCTCCTGTCCTTTACCAGAAAATGTTAAAGGCAGTGATAAAAACACACACATTCACTCTCACAAATGTTTCTTGCTCGAGAGTATATGGGGAAGCCCTCACTTAAACACATTTAAACAAATGTATTTACTTCAGGGTTTCTCGGGACCTTTAGTATACTGATAGAGGATATCAAACTCCAAGAAAGATATATGACATGTGATATTTTGCACCAAATTTAGCTGACCATGAAAAGCCCTTTGCTCGGCTCATGGGATCACTTTTCTTTATGACATTCTCCTCAAAATGTGGTCTTTGGCCCAGTGCCAGTCTATAGATAAGGTACCAGAATATGAATCATCACTCACTGAGCCACTGCCTTGTTCAGCTGATACTTTCATTTTCCATAGCAAGACTTTCTCAGTGAAAGGAGGAATGCATTGATTCTGTCTTAAGCTCCTTATCTTATCATCGACAATTAACAAACAGCTTGTGGGTCTGTTTCAAGCGGCACAGCCGTAGACCTCACCTGGGGAAATGCTGGCTGAAAGGATTGGGTCAGGGAAGAAGGAGTTCACCTGGTAGGTAGCATTTTCACTCTTACTGCCTTGCCATCACAGAATCCCGTTGATGGGGAAAGATTCTTCACTTTCAAGCTCATTAACATTAACTGAGCACTTTATAGTGTCTCGCACAGCACCAGGCACCTTGTGCACTTCCCCATTTAAGCTTCACCTTAACTCCGTGAGCTTAAAACTCTTGTTGCCAGGGACACTTGGGTGGCTCAGTCTGTTAAGCGACCGACTCGTGATTCTCAGGGTTGTGAGATCAAGCCCCACATCAGGCTCTGTGCTCCACACAGAGTCTGCTTAGAATTCTCACCCTCCCTCTGCTCCTCCCCCCACTCGCTCAGGCATGCGCTCCCTCTCCCTCTTTCTCTCTCTCTCTCTCTCTCTCTCTCCAAAAGTTAGTAAATAAAATCTTTAAAACAAAAACAAGAAACTATTGTTGCCATTTCAGACAAGGAAACTGTTCCACATGGAGAAAGTAGTTTGTGCAAGGTTGCTCACTAGCAAGTGACAGAACCAGAGTTCATCCCTGGCTATCTGACTGTAGACTCCCCCCTCTTGGCCACCATGGTATCTGGCTTCCCAAAAGCCATGACTTTCAACCATCTGAGCCAATGGAGGTTTTATTCCCGTTGTCAGAGACCTCTTAAAGCAGGAACACCACATTAGCCAATCTAGAAACCATCCCTGTTCACAAATGTCTCCTTCTGTGTAGCTTAGCATCTCTTTAATCTACACTTATAAAGGGAAGGTTGCACATCTATAGTCCCAGATAGACATGGCTGCCCTCATGGGTCTGACAGGGAGAAACTGGGTGGTTACGTGCTTTTGTCTGAAAACGGAATGGCACCGACTTGATGTGTCTGTGCCTGATGCTAATGCTCCTTCTCAGCATTTGCTTCCCTGCTCTGTGATCCCACTTCCTCTCATTATTTCAGGGGCTTAGAGTCTTCTGCAACTTTGAATTAAATAAGGACATTGCCTATTTAAATGCCAAAATATCTAGACACAAGGGGAGCAGACTTCATCCAATCATCCCATTGCAGTAGCAAACAAGCAGATGTTTAGAAACATGTGAGAGCTTGATTTAAAAAAAAAAAAATCATTTGCTCTCCAATTCAAAGAGCATCTGAGAAAAGTATTCAGGGCAGGAGATGAGGCAAGCAGGGGAATGGAAGATTACCAATGAGTTCAGGAGTTGTGAGGTTAGGTATTGAGACAGCAGTGACAAAAGACAGCCATATTTGGTCCCATTGTTCTTTGCCACAATCAAGTCATCCCTGCACCTGAACCCACAGTTGACTGTCCCATCAGTTCTGATTAAATGCGCCTTGGCCCTACACAATGGTCAAATCAACTAAGAACAGATGCACCACCTGGATCTCACTCATTCTACAAGTATTTCTTGAGTCTCTACTGTAAGCCAGGCCCTGCAACGGGCCCTGGGTGGCAGCAGTGAACAGGAATGACCAGGTTCCTGCCCTCATGAATCTAAGAGTCTCTTTTGGTTGGAAAGGGCACAAATCAAATGCCGCCCCCCCCCCCCAATGATACCAGGTGGGGGTTGCCGAAGACAGGCGGATGGTGCACAGGAAAACAGACAGGAGAATTTGATCCATTTGGGGAGAGCAGAGAATAAGTTCCTGAGCAACTACTAATTGAGCTGAGGCAGGAGGTAGGTGAGGAGAGGAGTGGGAGGAACATTCCAGGCAGAGGAGATGCCGTGGGCCAAGGCCATGAGGTAGGAAGTTGCACAGGTGAGCAGGGGATGGAACAAAGGTCAGAGTGGCCGGAATGCTGAGCACAAGGAAATGTGAGTTGACAGCAAGGTGCGGGTAACAAGGCAGGCGGGTCATGGCCAGACCATGCTGGACATCACAGACCTTGCTAAGGAATCTGCTCTTTCCTCCCAAGAGCAGTGCGAGCCCTTTCTTCTCCGCACTGGTCATTTTTGGAAACAGCTGTTATTTGCTCAGATAGCTAAACGTTCTCTACCCAAGACAGGATATACACCACAGTAGAAAAGCTGTCGGCACAAACCAGGAAGTTACTGGCAGATACGAAGAGTTTAAATGGAGGAAGCCAATGGCATCTTGTCAGGGGCCATGTCGCCCTCCGGCCCCTTGCCTGTCACTGTTTTGATACATGTCAGGGCATGGCCTCCACAGACCTTCTCCAATATGAAGGCATCCTCCCTCCAAGGTGAATCTTCCCGTGAGTGATTGAATTGTTTGGAGGGTCATAGACCCTGACAGCTCCCTATTACACGAAGGAAAAGATAAGCTTCCGATTAGTCCTGGGGCTGGAGGAAGCCAAGACAGAGTGCACCTGTCAGAACTGCTTACAACATATAAATCATTACCTCAATTTTCCATGCAAGAATTGGGCCAGAGAGAAAGAAGTGACTGAGGTTGGTTAGCAGTGCAGAACCATTTTAAAGAGCTCTTGCCTGACTCTGAAGCAGGATTCGTTCTGCTATCCATGCAGAGAGAATGGAGCCCCATGCCCAGAGGAACAACAGAGACAAATGCCCACTGGCTCCAGAAAAGGGCGATTTGTTTCTCTGGTGTTCACTAAGGGCTCTTACTGCTCATCTAACAAGAGCGGCCACCAAAGCTTTCCCTGACTCCAAAGGGGAGCACATTTGGTATTGTGCTTGTTCTTTATGAGGTCCTTGATTTCCCTATTGTGTAATCACCATAGTAATCATGGTTATTGTCATCATTTTCCTTCTCTCAATCGCTGACCAAAAATCTCCAAGATAGCCAGGGACCATCTGGGACTAACCTCCTGTCCCACAGTCCAGGATATCAAGGTGTATGTAGGGGCAGAAAACAGCCTAAAACTGAAAAAAAGGCTTGAATGAAGGACAGCAAATCTGAAGATATTCAGTAAAAATTGAAAAGCCTAAATTGATTGGACAATGCCCAAATATTCATTTCATTTTACAGTCTGTAAAATACCAAAGAGCTAGCAGAATGTGGGAGCCTGGAAGCCTCCAGTGGGAGAAGCTCCAGCACTGAGTAAACCCAAACTACCAACTTGTGTAGCAGACCCTAAGGAATGCTGCCTTGTGCATCTTCTGGGCTCCAGTAGACCGAGGGGACACACCTGTGGGGGAACTCCTTCATTCTCCAGGACAGACCCGGGCTTTTGAAAGGGGCTTTCATCACTGGCACCTGCATTAAAAGGGATCCATGTTTTGTCCAGCTCAGATATTCCTGTTGCCAGTGATCGAGGAGCCTTTCTTCTTTTCCGCCTTCATGTATTTTAAAGAGAAGCATATCTTCAGAATCACAACACAGCCCAAAATGTGTTGGCTGCCAGTTAAAATTCCCTAGGACTAAGAAATGCAGTATATTTTCTGTGAACAAACCCAAAATATGAGTCAAGACAGTACACAGAGGGATGTGGGAGCTGAGTGAAGAAGTCACATGGATACTTTAAAATAAAACAGAATAATTGCTTGTTTGTTCAGAATGTGTGAGCAAAATGTTCTTATTGCCAGAAGAAATGTGAGGCCGACTTATTTCCACTTATCCTCTGGTAAGGGAGGGAAGCCCACAGTTGGAACTGTTGTGGGAGAGAGTCTAGTAGAGCAGTTACAAGAGTTTAGAGGAATAGCTCTGGATTCAAATCCCGGCTCTATCTCTGTATGGCTTTGGGCCTTTTTATTTTATTTTCTATTTGAGAGAGAGAGTGTGTACAAGCAGACCGAGGAGGGGGCAGAGGCAGAAGGAGAGGGAGAGAGAGAATCCTCAAGCAGACTCCCTGCTAAGCACAGAGCCCGACGCAGGGCTCGATGCCAGGACCCTGAGATCATGACCTGAGCCAAAATCAAGAGTTAGATGCTTAATGGACTGAGCCATCCAGGCACCCCTGGCTTTGGACCTTTTATTTAAGCTTTCAAAGTATTGATTTTATCATCAAGAGGGACCTACATCGGGATGCCTCGGTGGCTCAGTCGGTTAAGCGTCTGCCTTCGGCTCGGGTCATGATCCCGGGGTCCTGGGGTCGAGTCCCGCATCGGGCTCCCTGCTCAGCAAGGAGTCTGCTTCTCCCTCTGACCCTCCCCCTTCTCATGTGCTCTCTCTCTCTCTCATTCTCTCATTCTCTCTCTCTCTCAAATAAATAAGTAAAATCTTTAAAAAAAAAAAGGGTGGGGGGCCTAACATCATAGTACTTACCAGCATAGGATCTGGCTTTTAGTATTAACCATTCAGTAACAGGTAGCTAGCTAGCTTCAGGTTGGGAATTAGGAATGCTCGGTACAGAGATATCATTGGTAGACCCAGTTGTTGCTTTTAGATGGAAACATGCAGTTCTGAGGACAGGTGGGAAAGGAAAGACTTCTAGCTTGATCAAATGGCCAAAGTTCATTTGCCTAAGCCACATCAACCTCAATATTTAAGTCTCTTCAGTGAATGTTCATATCACTGGCCTAAAGGACATTCCCATTAAAGATACATAAATATATGAATACATACAGACAGACTCTAATTGGGAAGGAAAAACAAAAAAAACCTGTAAGTGAAGATAAGGAGATAACAGAAAATAAGTCATCAGTTTGAGTCTCTGGATAAATCGATGTATGTTCCCACGCTGTATCACCCTTTTTTGGGAGACCAGTGAACTTTTAAGCTCTCACTGAGCTAGGAAAATTTCCGTGCTTTGTAGTAACTTCTTCGTAGAGAAGAAGCTTCAGCCCTTTGATGCAAGTGGCCTCTGGGATAATAGCACCGATAATTCCCTGAAAGGTTGTTAAAAGTTGGCTCAGGACTCTGGTGGCAAGTCTTCTTTTAGATTCTCTGCCTTAGCCTCCAACCATCAGTCAGCAAAAGTGCAGAATTCTTTACCCAGGTCAAAGGATCCACTCTCAGATGTTAGACCTTCTGTCTTTATTTTGTTGACATTGAAGAAACCCTTCTATGTATCTCACTTTCCCTTAAAAAAAAACAGCCAAAAAAAAAAAAAAATTCTCTTGCTGTTTTCTCCTGGTCTTGACCACTGAGAAAAGAATTCTTTTTTTTCTCCCAGCACAAGCTCATTATTAACCTATTCCACATTCACAAATTCAAATTCAACATTGGACATTAAAACTGACCTAGCAGAAATTTCCCCTTTAATTGGACCACTTTTCTATAGAAACCATCCTGCCAGCATCTGTGGTAAGATGTGTTCTGGAAAAACAAATGATCAGGTGGAATTAGATTGCTCTCTCTTTCTGTTTGCTAACAACGCTACGCCTTTGCATAATTCTTCCTGATTATCAGAAGGGAAAAGCTATAACTCAGGCAGAGATGAGCTTTATTGGCGTTGGGCCCTCCTAGGGAAAAAAAAAAAAAAATATATATATATATATATATATATATATATGTGAGCAGAAGCATTTGCAAGTGCCTTATATGTTGAGAGATTGAAATTCCAAACAGTCTGTAAACTTAGCTTGCCTAAATCTGCAACCTTAAAAAATGAAAATGTCTCCCTATATTTGGTATCATAACTCAAGAGCTGGGTTTATCTCCTTCTCTATAATTAAAGAAAAAAATTATATACCTATAAATATATCTAGAAGAGAATGTCATTTGAAATGAAAGAGTTCTCATGAAGGAAAAATAAATAGCTGGGGAGAGCCCAGGAGTCAGATGCCTTCAAAGACTTAGAAACCCACTCCAGCCTGAACAGCTGCAGGTTGTCCTTGTAAAGGGAGAGAGGTGTGTCCGCCACCTTTGTTTACATTCTGAACCATACTATGGTTCCATTTTCCCTAGCGGTCCTTAGGCATCTCCATTTCTGCTAGTAACTTCCCCTGTCAGGATGGATCATGTAACTTTCAACTGTAATGTTTGGACCAACTCTGCTTATGCTGTCTGGCTTTGGAGGCATCCCCCACTCCAGCACACTCCTTGTTGAGAAGCTATTCCTTTGCCTCCAGTTTTAGATTCTCCTCCTTTCTGCGGGAGAGTCCACAGAAACCCATTGAGTCGGTTCCCTGAGCGAATCTAGGTCTCCTTTGACTCTGTCATTATGAGACGGAGGAATAATTAGTCCCAGTTTCTTAATATTCCAGTTTCAGGTGTCTGTCAGTATCAGGCCAGCTGTGTGGGTTGATGGTTTGATGCTTGTTCGTCAACAACACCAAGGCTATAAAAAAAAACAAAAAAACAAAAAAACAGTGTTTTCCTTTGGAGGACTTGAAGAATCTTACTTCATAATCTTCTCCCCTGGGAAATTTACATCTTTTGCCTCTTTGGACACATCTCCCATTGTGAAAACTGCAGCAAATAATTTTCCTCCTTTATGTCTTTCTTTTGGGCACATTCTTACTTGTCGATCAATAAATTACCCCCTGCCAAGCTCCAGCAGCCTGGCTTTCTTCTTCAGCGCTTACATTCTCCTTTTGTGTTTAAAAAAGAGCTCATTATTTTTCTCTTAACCTCCAGTGAAATCTTCTCTTGATTCTCTTCCTTTATCTTGCTTATCATTTCACTTAATTCTCAGTCCAACTGTCCTCATCTGCACCTGCCTCAATTCTCTGCATTTTCCCTTTTAATAACCCGAAGTTAATGAGACTACCATTGGAGTCACACGCTCCTTTTCTGATCACTCCACGATAGGGAAACAGGATTTAATGGCAGTAGCAGGTGATGCAATAGAAGGAAAGCCACAGTAGGGTCATCGTCAGGTGGTTGGTTTTGTGTTCACTGGCACGGTTGGGGCCCCGTGCAGGAGCTGTGTGAGGGTTAGCCCTTACATATGGTGGTAGTGAGGATTACATGAGATAAATCATGTCATGTGCTTGATGGAGTGGCATATGGCAAGCCCCCCACCCCATAAGCATTATTAAGGTTCTATTAGGGTTCTAGAAAGCAAGTGTAAGAGACAATATCTCACACCTTCCTGGGTTTGGAATCCGCAGCTATACATGGCCAGCAGGGGTACTGGCTCTCTATTTGTTTATGCAAATAGCTCATCACATGATTATATGGGAAATAGCACTTCCCAACTGTGTAAAGGCACATAAAGTAGCATTGAGCCACACGAAGACAGAGACCATCTTGTTGCTGTCCCGTTGCAAAGATCCAGTGTTGTGCCTAACAAAGTACACTACCTATAAATATTTGACATCAATATATATCAATCCCCTAACATGTCCCCAGTACTGTGCTGGTCACTGTCAAATATCACTCTGTTGTCCCAAGTCTAGGCTATGTATTTCTTTTGGGACAAGACACAGCTTTAAGAAATACTGAATCGCCTAACGCAAGAGGTTTTTCCTTTCTCCTGTCTATTTTAAAATCATTCTGATTGTATCAAGCCCAAAGTCTCACTTTGATATAAATATTTTTTAGCCCCTCTAAATCTTGACTTTTTAAGATTGAGAGGTAGCTAAGTCTTTCCAGGTGACCCATCTGGCTAGAATTGAAGAACATTTTTTTCATCTTGAGACGTGCCCTCCTTAATCCCCATCACCTATGTCACCCATCCTCACACCCACTTCCCCTCTGGTAACCATCAGTGTGTTCTCTATGTCTGTTCTAAGTTTGTCTCTCTCTCTCTTTTCTCCTCTTTGCTCATTTGTTTTGTTTCTTAAATTTCACGTATGAGTTAAATCATACGGTATTTGTCTTTTCTCTGACTTCGCTTAGCATTATACTCTCTTGCCCTATGCATGTTGCAGCAATTGGCAAGATTTTGTTCCCTTTTTATGAGTGAATAATATTTCGCATATTCTTTATACATTCATTCATTCATTCATCAGTCATCAGTCATTCATCAGTAGACACTTGGGCTTCTTCCATAGTTTGGCTATTAAAAAAATAATGCTGCTATAAATATAGGGGTCATGTATCCCCTTGAATTAGTATTTTTGTATTTTTGGGGGGTAAATACTCAGTAGTGTGATTACTGGATTGTAGGGTAGTTCTATTTTTAGTTTTTTGAGGAACCTCCATGCTATTTTCCACAGTGACTGCACCCGTTTGCATTCCCACCAACAGTGCAAGAGGGTTCCTTTTTCTCCTCATCCTCACCACTTGTTGTTTCTTATGTTCTTGATTTTAGCCATTGTGACAGGTGTGAGGTGATACCTCATTGTAATTTTGATTTGCATTTTCCTAATGATGAGCATCTTTTCTGTGTCTGGTGGACATCAGCATGTCTTCTTTGGACAAATGTCTGTTCATGTCTTTTGCCCATCTTTAATTGGATTGTTTTTGGGTGTTGAGTTGTGTCAGTACTTTAGTATTTTGGATAGTAACCCTTTATCAGATATGTCATTTGCAAATATCTTCTCCCATTTATTAGGTTGTCTTTTAGTTTTGTTGGTTATTTCCTTCACTGTGCAGAAACTTTTTATTTTGATGTAGTTCCAATAGTTTATTTTCGCTTTTATTTCTCTTGCCTCGGGAGACACATCTAGAAAAGTATTGCCATGATTGATACCAAAGAAATTACTGCCTATGCCCTCTTCTAGAATTTTTATGGTTTCAGGTCTCACATTTAGGTCTTCAGCCCATTGTGCATTTATTTTTGTATATGGTGAAAGAAAGTGGTCCAGTTTCATTGTTTTGCATGTAGCTGTCCAGTTTTCCCAACACCATTTGTTGAAGAGATTTTTCCCATTGTATATTCATTCTTCCTTTGTCAAAGATTAATTGACCATATACTTGTAGTTTTATTTGTGGGTTTTCTTTTCTATTCTATTGATGATGTGTCTATTTTAATTACTACCACTTTGTAATATAACTTGATGTCTAGAATTATATTTCCAGTTTTTTCTTTTTCAAGACTGCTTTGGCTATTTTAGGTCTTTTGTTTTTTCTAGCTCTGTGAAAAATGCTGTTGGTATTTTGATAGAGATTACATTAAATCTGTAGATTTTAACATTTGTTCTCCTAACCCATGAGCATGGAATGTCTTTCCATCTCTTTGTGTCATCTTGAATTTCTTTCGTCAGTGTTTTATAGTCTTCAGAGTATAGATCTTTTACCTCCCTGGTTGAGTTTATTCCTATATATTTTATTGTTTTGGGTATAATTGTAAATGGGATTGTTTTCTTAATTTCACTTTCTGCTGCTTTATTATTAGTGTATAGGACTACAACAGATTTCTGTACGTTGATTTTGTATCCTGAATTCATTTATGAGTGCTAGTAGTTTTTTGTTGGACTCTTTAGGGTTTTCTATTTATACTATCTTGTCACCTACAAACAGCAAGAGTTTTTCTTCTTCCTTACCAATGAAGATGCCTTTTATTTCTTTTTGTTGTTTGATTGCTATGGCTGGGACTTAGAGTACTGTGTTGAATAAAAGTGGTGGGAGTGGACATCCTTGTTTTGTTCCTGACCTTAGGGGAAAGGCTCTCAGTTTTTCCCCATTGAGTATGATGTTGGCTGTGAGTTTTTCATATATGGCCTTTATTATGTTGAGGTATGTTCCCTCTAGACTTGCCTTGTAGAGGGGTTTTTATATATGAATGGATGTTGTACTTTGTCGAATGCTTTTTCTACATCTATTGAAATGATCATATGGTTTTTATGCTTTCTCTTTGTGGTGTAATGTATCGTGTTAATTGTTTTGTGAATATTGAACCACCCTTGCATCCCTGGATTCAATCCCATTTGATCATGGTCTGTGGGTTTGTTTTTTTTTTTTTTTTGTAATTTATTGTTGGATTTGGTTTGCTAATATTTTGTTGAGGATTTTTCCATCTGTATTCAGCAGAGATACTGGCCTGTAGTTGTCTTTTTTGGTAATGTTTTTATCTGGTTTTGGTATCAGGGTGATACTGGCCTCATAGGATGAATTTGGGTTTTCCTTCCTCTTCTATTTTTGGAATAGTTTAAGGAGACTGGGTATTAACTCTTCTTTAAATGTTTGGTAGAATTTGTGTGTGAAGCTGCCTGGTCCTAGGCTTTTATTTTGGGGGAGTTCTTTGTTTACTGACTCAATTTCAGTGGGGTATTTGGTCTGTTCAAATTTTCTATTTCTTCCTGCTTTACTTTTGGTAGGTTAAGAACAGTTTTTTTCATAGCATTTATTTTTATAACATTCTTCTGGGTTTTTTTGTTTTGTTTTGTTTTAGCAATTCACAGAAAACTGTTTTTTCATGTATTGCTATGATGTAACGTTCCCTACTAAAATTAATTTAGTTAACTAAAAAGCAGATTCATTTAAAGAAAATGTTAAGCAAGTAATAGTCTGGGTAAAGCTGATAAGGTAAAAAAAAAAAAAGAAGAAGAAGAAGAGGAAGCTTTTTCAAAATGAAAAAATAATAAATACTTACCCCAAGCCAAATGAATTTGAGTCTCAAAAAAAAAAAAAAAAACTTACCCCAAGCCAAATGAATTTGAGCCTCAAAGTGTGGATGTGAACAATCTGTACTTTCTATTTCACTTTAAGACACGTGAGGTGGTTGATGAAAAATCAGTTTAGGAATCTCTGAATGAGAAAATCTCCAATTTTCTTTATGTAAAATTTTTTTCATTCAGTCAACAAACATTTGCTCAGTACCTACTGTGTGTAATGCCATATTTCCTAGATGCTGAAAATAAAATGGAAAACAATATAGAAGTAGACCCTGCCTCCATGGAGCTTACATTCTAGTAGAAGCTCATAAATATTGTGTTCCCTGATTTTTTGCCTGCCATAGATTTTTGCTTCTATGCTAAATCACAGCCTGAAAGCATATGAAACTGTCATAACTTTGTGGACACTGATTGTGTTTCTGGCATTGAGTTTCCTGTAGAGGGAAGTCGGAAGCCAGTCTTTATTTTTACTTCTCATACTTGACTCATTTTAAAGATCTTCATAACCCACAGATATTCTTTTTTTAAAATTTTTTATTGTTATGTTAATCACCATACATTACATCATTACTTTTTGATGTAGTGTTCCATGATTCATTGTTTGTGTATAACACACAGTGCTCCATGCAGAATGTGCCCTCTTTAAAACGCATCACGAGGCTAACCCATCTTCCCATCCCCCTCCCCTCTAGAACCCTCAGTTTGTTTCTCAGAGTCCATCGTCTCTCATGGTTCGTCTCCCCCTCTGATTTCCCCCCTTCATTCTTCCCCTCCTGCTATCTTCTTCTTCTTCTTTTTTTTTTTTTAACATATTATATTATTTGTTTCACAGGTACAGATCTGTGATTCAACAGTCTTGCACAATTCACAGCACTTACCAGAGCACATACCCTCCCCAGTGTCTATCACCCAGCCACCTCATCCCTCCCACCCCCCACCACTCCAGCAACCCTCAGTTTGTTTCCTGAGATTAAGAATTCCTCATATCAGTGAGGTCATATGATACATGTCTTTCTCTGATTGACTTATTTCGCTCAGCATAACACCCTTCAGTTCTATCCACGTCGTTGCAAATGGCAAGATCTCATTCCTTTTGATGGCTGCATAATATTCCATTGTATATATATACCACATCTTCTTTATCCATTCATCTGTCGATGGACATCTTGGCTCTTTCCACCGTTTGGCTGTTGTGGACATTGCTGCTATAAACATCAGGGTGCACGTACCCCTTCGGATCCCTACATTTGTACCTTTGGGGTAAATACCCAGTAGTGCAATTGCTGAATCATATGGTAGCTCTATTTTCAACTTTTTGAAGAACCTCCATACTGTTTTCCAGAGTGGCTGCACCAGCTTGCATTCCCACCAACAGTGTAGGAGTAACCCACAGATATTCTTCATGCTTACAATAACCTAACTTCACTAGGGTATGCCTTGGTATTAAACTTTCCCTGACTGTTTTTTCTTTTTTTTTTTGATTACTATACCCTTCCCATCTTTTCAATCTTGGATTTGAGTCTTTATTTCACAGAATTTTTATAAATACATTTTAATCTTTTTTTTAGAGTCATTTCTTTTGATCTTTTCATAACCAACCATTATACATACATTGGATCCTCTTTGTTTTGTGTATATACAATCTGTTCTTCATAGATTTTTATATCTTTGTACTTTTTAAATTTTTTTTATTTTATTTTATTATGTTATGTTAGTCACCATACAGTACATCATTAGTTTTTTGATGTGGTGTTCCATGGTTCATTGTTTGCGTATAACACCCTCCTTTTGTTTTGTGTCATTTCCTCAGGCCTATAAACCATGTTGATAAGTCTGATTTTTCTCTGTTTTACCATGATTGCTTCAAGGCAGCTTATATCTGTAACTGTTCTATTTTCTCTTTCATTACTTTTCTCTGTTCTGCCAATTTGTTTCTAACCTATACCCATCACTTCCTTGTTAAAAAGCCTCCCAATTGTTTTCCTACATTCACTCACCCTCCACTCCCCCCCAACCAACAATCTGATAACCACAAAGTACTTAGAAGGAGGTTTTAAAAATGCAAATAAGATCTCTCACTCCCCTTTTAACAGCCTCCATTGGTTTCCCTTATCACTTAGAATGAATTCCAAGGTCGTTATCATGATTTACCGGGGCCCTGTTATTGGCTCCTTCCTACAAATTATTTGATGATTTCCTTGTATTATTTGACTCTTTGTTTTATCCTCTCAATTTCTGAGCCACTTTTGGAAAAAGATTATCCCATAGCTATAGTATACTAATAGCACCTTACATTTAGTAAGTGCTCAACAAATATTGCTTACAAATAGTTATATTAACTTTTTTAAGTATTTAGAATATCATACACTTTGTAGTCCCTGACAAAAGAAGATAGAATACCCCTAGTATAAGCCAATGAAAAGCTTGAAATGTACCAAGATTTTAGAGTCCCTGACATAGTAAAAAAGTATGGTCCATGAATTCAGATTATGTTTGGATCCATCTCTGCTGATCCTAACTGAATGACCTCATGACTTATTTCATTTAACTTCAGAGAACCTCAGTTCTTTAAATATCTGTAAAATATTTATAAAACAGTATCAACCATGTGGGATTTTTGTGAAGCTTAAAGGAGGTAATGGCATATGGGAAATGGTAGGTATTTTATAAAAGGGTCAATAAAGTGGCAGTTTTGAAGAGGCTGGGTTCCAAAGTCATCGCCTAATGCAAGAGTCAAGTTTGTTGAAAAGTATCCCTGAAAAATCCCTTAAATCACCCATAGATATACTTTACATAGTTTTTGTAATCTCTGTACAAAATAATAAGTATATATAAATACACACCATATAAAGAATAATGTATACTAGAGAGCTATATAAAAAAACCTGAAAGGCCATTTATGAAAAACAGACTGCTTTATTTTTTTTTCTAAGAGAGGGGCTAGGTGGAGAGGCAGGGGGAGAGGGAGAGAGAGAATCCTAAGCAGGCTCCATACCCAGTACGGAGCCTGACACAGGGCTCCATCTTACAACCCTGAGATCACGACCTGAGGCAAAACCGTAAGTCGGCCACTTAACCGACTGAGCCACCCAGGCACCCCAAGACTGCTTTAAACCTTAGTAGCTCATTCAGTATATCAAGATGCTAGGAGATAAGATCCACAGTCAGCCAGTCTGAGGAAAGGGCAGATTGACTCCCCCCATCTCATACTTACGTAGAGCTGCTCTCCACTGAGTAGAATGCAGTTGCAATAGTCAACGTTATTTAAATGTTTCCTTCTTTCATTTTTCTGTTTTATGCTAAGCATATATATAGTTGAATCCACATTTTTTTTTTTAAAGATTTTATTTATTTGACAGAGAGAAACACAGCGAGAGAGGGAACACAAGCAGAGGGAGGGGGAGAGGGAGAAGCAGGCTTCCCGCCGAGCAGAGAGCCCGACGCGGGGCTCCACCCCAGGACCCTGGGATCATGACCTGAGCCGAAAGCAGACGCCCAACGACTGAGCCACCCAGGCGCCCCAGTTGAATCCACATATTAATGCAATTCAGTATATAATTATTATTCCCAGATTAGATACAAAATGCGTTCTCAGTAGAATGTGAAAGAAGTGGAAGTCAGGTGGAGTAATTTAGTGTTCAACTACAGTGATTTTCAATGAACTGCATATTTGTCCTGTTTTCCATCTGTATGATTAGTTTTCCCTTCCTTTTAACTGTTAGCCTCAGAGATTTATGGTTTTTAAAGGGGCCCCCTGCTTTGGCTATTGGAGAAAATAATTCTTTTTCCTCCCTTCAGGAAGAAAAGAAAATTAATAGTTTATAGTCCTATGAGTCAGCCTGAAAGGCTATAAGCTCCATCCTTGCACCCTCCCTCCTGCTCTTCACCGTTGTATAGGCTCACATTTTGCAAAACTTGGGGACAAAGAAGAGGTCAGGAATGAATAAGGAAATGGATGGCCACCTTACAAACTTGAGGGGAACAGATAGGATACAGAGTTCTAAAAGGACAAAGCATAGTGCTGGTGCATGCAGAGAGAAAATCCTACCATTCATGTGTAGAATGTGAAAAGAGGAAGCGAATGTGTGAAAAAAACATCCCAGGGTCTCAGTGAATAATAACATAAAAGTGTTAGGTAGAACCAGACCAGGCATAATTCATCCAAGATAGTATATTGTTCCAGAAGAAGTAATTACCAAATTTTACTCAGGATAAACTCTTATTCTAACACACTGTAACAATCTACTCTAAAAAAGTATGTGAGTGCCACGGACAAGTCACAACTTGTAAGATTGTTAGGGAATTGAGGGACAATATTAAGAGAGAGTTAAAGAAATGGGTTCATTGCCTGAATAAGATTGAAGGGCAGTTATAACAGCATTCCAAACACAATAAATTTTCTATCCAGGGAGGAGTGGCCAATTGTGTTTTGCTCTTGAACAAGAGACTCTTAGAAGTCTGAATTATAATACTAGGAGCTTTAGTCAGGAAATGATTCCAAGAAGACTGTCAAAATAGTGCCAGGTTGAAAGAGGAAGCTAGAAAATTCATCCTTTTCTACAAGAGTCTTAAAATTCCACTGGATTGAGTACATACATGGCATGAAGAATGGGGGCAGTTCTATTAACTGGCACAGTCAGGCTGTGGGAGGACTTAAGGAAAGAAAGGGGTCATTGGAAGTGAGGTATGGAGGTAATTATGAATGTGATATATACAAGGGAAGAGGTGAGATTTCCTTATAAGGATTTGACTTTTCCATCCTTCCTACTTTGTTCCCTCCTCTCCTTTGCAATAGTGATGAGCACTCGGTTTGAAAGTGTAATGGAGCTAGGACTAGAGGGACCATTGGAAGCCACAGTCGGACTCATAAACAGATGGAGTTAACTTTTGTTGGTGAGGAGAAGAGAAAGAGCCAGACATCCAGGGAGAAGCAGGATAAGAGACCAGGCAGCCCCAGAGGCGCCTGGGTGGCTCAATCAATTGAACGTCCAACTCTTGGTTTCATCTCAGGTCATGATCTCAGGGTTGTGGGGTCGAGTCCTGCGTTGGGCTCTGCGCTCAGTGGAGAGTCTGCTTGAGAATTTCTCTCCCTCTGCTCCTTACCCGACTCACGCTGGAGGGGGTGGGGGTGCTCTCTCTCTAAAAAAAAATAAATCTTAAAAAAGAGAGAGAGACCAGATGGCCCTAGAGAGACACAGAGACAGAAAGACAAAGCATAGTTCCCAGGTCCCTAACAGCATGCCACATCCCTATTCTATCTCACATGCTGCATCTCCAGTCCTGATAAGCCCCACGGTTTTTCTGTCCTACAATAATCCTCTTGTTTTTTGTTTTATAGGAGTTTTTTTTTTTTAATGTAAGTTTGAGGTGGTTTCTGTTTCTTGACATCTAAACAGTCCAGACTCGATAATGTCCTGCCCCTCACCACCCCTCCCGCTTTCTTCTCTTTCCCCATTCCTATTTCAGAAGCTTGCCATTCCTTTTCTCTTGAAGTCCTACGTGCTACTGCTTTTCTCAGACACCCTCTTCTCTCTCTCGTCCCATTCCCTCACCTCCATTCTTTGCTTCTCCCTGCTCTCTCTCCTTGGAACTAGCAAAACTTCTCCTCCAGAGCTATCTCTTCCCTCACCCACTTCATGTAACGGTTTATTTTCCAGGATTATTACATTTCAAATTCAGCCCTGCCCTTGGGGAATGGAAGATCTCAGGTACCTCCCACTCTGCAGCCAAACTACAGGACACTCTCCTGTGTTCTCTGCCTTCTGAACTCATTCACCCATCTTCTTCATGATACAGAAAAATCTGATTATCCAGAATCCATAATTCATTAATTTCATACACTCACACACATACCATTTCCCCACTGCTGTATTTAACTTTTAAGAGAAATGGGTAAATCCTGGAGGAGTGGGGGGAGAATTTAGGAAATCATATTCAAGTTAAAAAACTCAAGTAGTCTAGAAGATATTTGACTTGACATTCATTTATTTGAAAAAAAGACCTGGGAATTTTAATTGAGCACATGATATGGACTATGAGGGAGGTAAATCAGTTTTAAACTACCTAAGGGGAAAAAACACATGTCTTGTGTAGAAGAATACAGGTCCCTCTATGGTCAGAACTGGTGGATGTGTTCAGTAAAGCAAAGCTTCAGCAGAGGTGAAGCAGCCCTGACCATTAGTGGGGTATGAAGATTGGGGTCTTGGTATAATTTATTTAATGAGGCATGGGATAGGTTGAGAGCTAGCCTCAAATATCTCAAGTGCTTTTGTGTGGAGGAAGGGGCTGGACTGGCTCTTTGATGACCTAAGGAACTAATAGATAGACAGTTCAAGAAAGCAGATCTGAGCTGGTAAGAATGAGGAAGTTGTGCTCGTTAGAGCCACTTCAGTTTTCCCAGGAAGAGTCTGGTGCAGACTGAAGAATCCTAAGAATCCTGCCCTGGCAGGACATTAGACATTGGGATTTTGCTTTTTCTTTTATGCTCCAAAATTAATGCATGGTTACAGCAACAAGCGGAATAATACTAAATTGTGGACCCACATCTCAGTGTAATTCATGTTACTAGTTTGGTATGTGTCTTTCCATACATTTCTCTTTGCCTACACAAGCACATATTAACATTAGTGGATGGATAGGATTTTGTTTTGTTTTTACAAAATTGAGACCATACTATACACATTACTCTGCTTAGTAATATTAGCATCTCCTCAGGTCAGTTCTTCTTTGAAATAATGGCATATATTTTAAAGTATGGGTGTACTGTTGTTAAATCATCCCCCTATTGATAGACATTTGGGTTGTTTCTAGATTTTGCTATAATGCAATTATAACTAACAATGCTGCAATAAATGTTCATAAACATATAGTATCACAAGCTAATTTTTTGTTTTTGTAATTTCCATTAAAGTAGGATTTGTTTAATTAAAAGATGTGTACATTATTTTGTTTTAATAGCTACGTCCAGGTCACCTTCTGAAATTTTGTTGCCGTTCATAATCCAACCAGCAAGTGCCCATTTCCAGGGTAGAGTATTATTAGTCATTGTAATCTTTGCCCATCCAAGTAGGGGTACTAGGGATAAGGGAATTTAGTGTAGTTGTTAAGGGTAAGGATGCTCTTGCTAGAATACAGAAGTACCTGTCTCAGCTCTAAGCACATACTTCCTGTGCAACTTTAAGCAAGACACATAACTGCTTTATGTCTCTTATCCTCCTTTGTAAAGAGATATGATATGAATACCTACCTCATAAAGTTGTTATGTGTATTAATGAATTAATAGTGATAAAGACTTAGAACAGTGACTGGCATACAGTAAAATTTTTATAAGTAAAAATTAAAGATTAATAAGATTAATCTTCTATAAGATTAAAGATTCAAAACTTTAACTTGCATCTCCTTGACAACTAATAAGGTTGGGCATATTTCTATATATTTCCTGGTCGTTTGGGTTTCCCTTTCTCTCAATTTTCTACTCCTATCCTTTGCCCATATTTTTACTGAGTTGTCTTTTTATCAATTTTTAGGAACTCTTTATTTTGAATAGTAACCTTTTGCTGTCATTTTTGTCTTCCATAAATGATTTCCTTCGTACTTGTTTATTTAAAACATCAGAGTGTTTTCTTAAAGTTAACATAAAAACCTCAGTCAGTACAGAACTATAAAAATAGCCTGGGTGAGTCCGTCATTAAGCTCTGCCTTCAGCTCAGGTCATGATCCCAAGGTCCTGGGATAGGGTTCCGCAACCGGATCCCTGCTCAGCGAGGAGTCTGCTTCTCCCTCTACCCTTCCCCCTGCTCGCGATGTCTGTCTCTCTCTCTAACTCTCTCGCAAATAAATAAAATCTTAATAATAATAATAATTTAAACTCGTATAATCTCATACCACAAAAGATAACCATTGTTATAAGTTTCTCGTATGGAAACCCTTCCATCTATGCCCTCAGATTCATTGGCTCTCAGCCATGGCTCTCTACATATTGGCAGTTAGGGGGCTTTTGAAAGACCAGTACTTGGGTTCCACCTCACAGGTATTCTGATTTAACTGATCAGTGGTCAGGCCCAGGCATCAGTTTTTAATAAGAAGCCTCATTTGCTTCTGATATGCAACCAGGAATGGAAACCAGAGGATGCAGTTCTGAAAGGTGATTCATAAGTCAACTGTGTACTTAAATCATGGTGTCATTAGTAATCACTACCGCCATCTGTTGGCGGGATGCAGAACTGACACCGTTTAGCTATTTGTATAGCTTTGTGCATATCTCTGAAAGGCCATGTTTCAAAGTTCTTTGTACACCACCACGTCTTTTCAGTGTCATGACTTCTCAGATGTAACTTTCCAACTCTACGATTCTTGAGGTAAATATCAGTTTTGTATTTATCCTCTTGGTTCTGTATATTCTGCAAATGTAGAATGACAGAATGTAGTATGATGCTCCTGAGGAGTTGTCAATCTTGGCCATCAAAGACTCAGTGATATTTATGCTAATCATTGATAGGAGAAAGTGTGTGGATAAATTTTTAGAAATACTCTTATCAAGAGCAGTTGAAAAACAAAACAAACACAGTTTTGTGATTAATCTAACCAAACTAATCAGAAATTACACCACTGCCTCTTCCCATCCCATCTCCTTCCCCACCTGTAAGTGTTAATTGAAATTTTCCCCTACTGGGATATTTTAAGATGTCTCCTTTTTTCCTGCAGAATTACACAATGTGAAACATCAAGGGAAATAACAGGAAAGGCAGTGAACAGGGAAACATGCTTTGAGAAATAGCAATGTTGGCAGAAAATGGAAGTGTCTGGGAGAAAAAAAAAAATAAGATAAAACTGGCAGAATTACAGGCTGCTGCATGGACTGGTAATTAGATAGTGAGTTTATCTTCTGGCGGAAAGATATTTTTCCTGTCTTTTCCATAGAGAGGCCAAAAGAAGTCAAAGGCACTAAGAGCATGAAATTGTTCATCTGCCATAAAAAACTATCTTTGATGCATTGGGTTTAAAAAATATATATTAATTCCTCAGGCAGTTTTTATGGGTTGTGGGTCATTCTTATAGCTGGCAATAGAAGATAAGTCTTTCATGTACATAAAAATATATATGTGTATATATATATAATATATATTTGTATATACATATGTATATGAGTATGTATACATGAGTGTGTGTGTGTGTATACTTTTTAATTCCAAACATCTCTGTAAACAGAAACTCTTTGCTACCTATTGTGCAAGGTAATACTGGGTTTCTTTTCTCTATCCTAGGTTTAGACATTGTGTCTGATGGGTTTCCTTAGGAGCTGGGTTTCTCAACCTCAGAACTGTTAGTTTGGGGGACAGATAATGATTTGTTGCTGGGGGCTCTCCTGTACATCATAGAACATTTAGCATCATCCTTGGCCTCCACCTACTAGATGCCAGTAGCATACACCCAGCTATGACAACCAAAAGTATCTCCAGACTTGCCAAACGGTAAAATTAGCCACTGATTTAGAGGATGCTCTGGCCCTGCTTTTGGGAGGTGAGTTTTTACTACCCTGAAAACAATTCACCGAATTCCCCAATCTAAATTAGAGCCCTTATTTTTTTTTTTGAAGATTTTATTTATTTATTTGAGAGAGAGAATGAAAGAGAGAGAACAAGAGCGGGGAACGGGAGAGGGAGAAGCAGACTCCCTGCTGAGCAGGGAGCCCGATGCGGGACTCGATCCCGGGACTCCAGGATCATGACCTGAGCGGAAGGCAGTCGCTTAACCAACTGAGCCACCCAGGCGCCCCATAGAGCCCTTATTTTTTTTAATAAAGCACTATCTTTTTCCCTCTCTTGAAACACAATACATCTCCCTACAATGTGTCAGTGACAGTTGAGGACAGGATTATCTACCTTGAGACCTTACTGTCTTTCTTCTCTATTCGACTTTAAGTGCCACAAATAAGCTGTTTTGTTCACTCTCTACATGTACCATGTAGAGCAGTGATTGGCCCTTCATAAATATTTGTCAAATGAAAGAATATAATTCTCAGATATTTAAGAACCTGAAGCACAAAGCCTGACTTGGTCCAAAGGGGTTTTTCCTCTAAGGCTTATTTCAATCTACATGACAAAGCCAGTAAAAGAAATCAGGGACATATTGAGGCTGTTGAAGGGTGTGATCAGGGAAATCTAAAAATTATATTATTTGGATAGGATTCCCTGGGGGTTTTGGCGGACTGCTCTTGAGTGGCAGTTTCATTCTGGAAACAACTCTGATATGTCGCTGTAAGCCAGAGCCAACCTATCGCTCTTGCTTTTTGAACTCCGTCCACCACTGGTCCATGGAGGAAACAAGTTTTTTGACCAGGGTGAGGCTTAATGCTTCATTAATTCTCTGAAAGAGCATGCCCCAGGACCAGGAAAGATGTGCCTGTGGAAAATAAATGTCAGTGCAGGCAGCACAAGAGACCTTCACATGCTGCTTTTCATGTTTTTAAAAAATGGAATTAAGACGCATACTTTTTAAAATGAAAAATGACTGGCATTCTTCCCACTGAAAATGGGAAGTAATTTAATTTGTTAGTGGTTTATTTTATTTGACAGTCTTTGTACATACTCGATTTGCTTTGTTACACTGAATTACCCTTTAATAATGGGTACACATAATGCCAGACTCTGCCCCCCAGGTTGGTTTGATAATTGGATGAACGACCATATTGTTCCAGGGTTTTCATGACAATGTGGACAGAAGCTATTTGGAAAACTCCTAACCAGAAAAGCCTTTAGCTATTTTTTTTTTCCGATGAAGTTAATTGCTACCCAGTGAACAGTCATCCCACTAGCCACTTTTCCTGAGCAATGCTGAGTTCTGTAATCACGACTGAATTCCCTGGGTGGATAGAAGGGATGCCTAAGCCCCATAGCCAATAGAAAAAGTCCTAAAGTCTTCCCTCAGCAGTCTCTCAGAATGGAACATATTTCTACAATAGGAAGTTAATGGTAAGAATTCTAATAATAGCAATCATAGAGGCTGAAGTGAGACTGCCAAGTTCAAGGGCACCTTCACAGCTTAAGCGAGCATTATGACCTCCTTTGCTTCAGCATCCACATCTGGATAGTGGGAACAATACCAGCACCTACCTCTTAAGGTCATAGTGAAGGTTCAGTAACAGGGTATGCATAAGTACTCAGCACAATCCTGACCAAAGTAGATTCTCCATCAATGTTTCTTCCTTATTAGATGGTATGCATCGGGCCCTGTGCTAAGTTTTCTAAAAACTACTGAGACAGTTGCTATCTCTAACATTATGTAAGGGACCATTACCATGGCAAAAGGTGAAATAATGCCCCAAGGCCATGTGACTGGTAAATGGCTCACCCAGGATTCAAGCCCAGTTTTACTTGCAAAATTTTCTTAAACCATACAACTTTAGATTTGGTGTTCGTGTACCCCCTAGAAGAAGTTTGAAAACTTGTGTACCTTTCTGAGCATTTATAAGTAGATGACTAAGCATTTTCCATCATAATGGTAAATAATTATAGAAGATGAGTTCAGGAGTATTTTGAACATAGGCAGTTTAAAATAAAACCATTATATCACCTGTTTAATGCATCCACTGGAATTTAAATACCATCTTAACTGGATACCCACCAATATCCATTAAAAGAATATGTGAACAAGTTCTTTAAAAGTCAGAACTTTATGTTGCTTTTCTTCTTGAAACATGTATTTTCACTTCCCCCAAATAAATGTTAAAAGCCTTTTTTGATCATTTCTGCAACAAAAATAGGTTCCCCTCCCCCCATGAATGTATGACTGTAAGGGTTTAAAATTCTCTTGTGGATATAATTGCTTCTAAAATTATTAATAGAAAAAAAATAAAATTATTAATAGAATACAGCTGACCTGAACAACATAAACATATAATTCTGACAAATAATAATTAAACATAAAAAGTAAAACTATTATAAATTCATACTATATTGAGCTGGGGCTGGTGACATTTGTGGGGCATTGATTAAAGGCATCATCCAGTTATCTGTCCCAGAAGTGTTTATATCTTGGATAGTACACCACAGTAAGATTGAAGATGAGTGAATGTATGTCTTCTGTGTTTTTCTTTTGCAAAGAGAAGGAGACTTAGGCTGTAGGCATCTCCTGAGGTGATTTGGTTTCAGAAAGGAAAATATATGGAAGTTCGATATGGGGAAATGGTTGCCTTTTTTTTTTTTTTTTTTTTTTAGAGTGGGGAGGGGCATGGGGCGAGGGTGAGAGAGAATCTCAAGCAGGCTCCACACCCATCGTGGAGCTTGTAATCACAACCCTCAGATCATGACCTGAACTGAAATCAAGAGTCAGACACTTGACTGAGCCACCCAGGCGCCCCAAAAGGTTGCTTTTAAAGCTGCTCCATATAGTTGTTGGGAAGCCATCACATAGGCCATTGTGTTTTATCTGCCTCCAGTAAGATTCCTAAAGACACTGTGTGTGGTAACTGCCTAGCATGTCATAAATGCTCAATACGTGTTTATTAAGGTTTTATCTGTGGCCATTATGTGGTCATAACATTGCTCTATGTCCTTCCTAAGTGAGGACACGGAGACCACCTGACCCATGACTGTAATATACCCTCTTAGTCCCAATATGAAGTATCGGTATCTCAATATCTCAACTATTAGGAGAGTGGTGGGGAGCATCTGTTGAACAATGAGAAGGAGATATGGAGCAAACATGGATTTAAGCTGATAGCAGTTTTCTCAAAAGGCCTCATAATGTTGATTATGTTATTTGTACTTAACAACCAAGGGTATTCAAATGTGTGTCTGCTGAACTCAAACATATCTGACCCAGGGTTACCGATCAGCTAAAATCCATTCACATCCTTCTACGCCTGAACCTCTCTCTCTCTCTTCCTTCCCCATGACTCCATCTTCTTTCTGTTCTTTAGCTTCTATCGGGCCATCTCTGCTTTCTGAGCCTTGCCTTGAGTCTATCAGCTTGCTGGGGCACCGGAGGTTGCCATGGTAAACACAGCTGTTGTTTCTTCTCTGTGAAGAGTCGGTGCATGAAGGCACTTGAGTCCTCACCTCCAGCCTCTTCCCGCTGTGCATTTTCACAGATGTTGCTTCAAGCGGGGGCCGCAAGGGCTTCAAGATCCTGCACAGCTTTCCTTGTGTGTCTCTGCAGGGGGGCTTTGTGACCCGCCGGTGCCTGCTTAGGTGCTGCGGAAGATTGTGAAGAATCGCCCGCATGGTCGCCAAATAAGCCCAATGACAGCAACATTCATTTTGTTAGTAAATGGATTCTGGGGACTGAAAGATGATCGTGTATGTTCCAAGAGGAGAGGCAGGAAAGTTAATGAGAAAGTAGCCGAGGCAGGAAGACTAAAGGCGGGGTGGGCAGAGACAGAAGGGGTGGTGAGAGAGGGAGAGCGAGCCAAGAGTTTCTAACAGGGAAGGCGAGTGTGTGTTGGACAGCTACCTGAACCTTCCTTACCCTCCTGGTCACGTCTGTGATCCAGCACTGACTACTGGTCTTGCATCTGCTGCTACTGTTCGCTTACAAACTCTTCTCCAGCCACAAAGATTCCTTGCTGTTCCTCCTAAACTGTAACCTCAAGTTCCAACGTCACGCTCCACCCTCACGTGCTCCAACTTTTGCACTCTTCTGTCTGCCACGAATGCTCTTCCCCAGACAGCCGTCAGCCTCCCTCCCTCACTGCAGTCAGGTCTCCACTCAAAAGTCATTCCCTGAGAGAGGCCTTCCTAAACACCACACCTCAATTGCACCCCATCCACGTCTATCTCCTTCCCCAATTCAGGCTTTCTTCATGTCTGATACAGAGTGTGGACTTAAGCGTTTGTTGCATCCCACTGATATTGCAGATGAGAGCTATCTCTGTAAGCTTTTGGCAGGTTAGACTTTGAGACTGTTCTCTTGGGATGTGAGACCTTACCTGGCCGATTTTCTAACATGATGCTGGTTGTCTTGCCAGCTGGGCTAGTGTGTTTCTCCTTTGAAACCAGGCTCAAGGGGATGAGGGGAAACTGAATCCAGGTGCAGAGAAGAAGAAGCATCTGAGGGAGGGACGTGAGGGAAATCCAGCAGCGCACTGCAGACCCACCTGCACCCTCTGAGGGCCAAGGATGCTCTTATTGCAAGCACAATGCAGCACAAGCCTGGTCTCAGAGTTGATTTTAGCCTCATCCACCGCTGCCAACAGGGCTCAGAAAAGAGGCTTTGAACTGCAAGCTAAAATGTCCTGGCTTGAACCTGAGTTTTGTCCAGTTTTCCTTCTGACATTTGGCAGGAAGGGGGTTCTGGTCCTGTGGAGAATGGTTCAGGCACATGGTTTGGGGGCAGAGGAAGCTGTGGGATGGAAGATAGAAACCCAGACTGTGCTGGCAGCCCCTACCTGGGTGATTGGACAAGGCATTTCACCCCTGCAGGTCTTGATTCCCTCATCTGCACATTGTAGGTACTGCTTGGGCCAGTTGTTTTCAAACTTTCCTTATTCACAGAAAAAAATTTATTTAAGCAAGATATGATTGAGAATCCCAACGTACTGCCAAGAGTGATGAAGGAGGTAAAACCTAGCCAGTCACAGCCTCTCATTAAATTCCCATCCTCATCACACCCACGCACACACGTATGCACACGTGCGCGCGCACACACACACGCACACAGGATGGTCCTTGAAAAAGGTTCTAAGAGCCTTTCCAAGATTTATTGTTCCATGAGTCAATGTCACATCTCCATAGCACAGAGTTCTTCCAAAGTATTAGGCTGAACTATATGCAATTATGGAGATTTGATGATTTTTGACCTGCAAAAATGGCAATTTCATATTTCCCTCTAATAGTTTCATCTGCAGTAGTGTGCTCACTCAGGAACCAAATTGCCTCAGTTCAGCCCCTCGGCTTACTCTCCATGTGACCATGGACAGGATACTTCACCTCCCTGAACCTCCCCTAAGAAATGGGCAAACAGAAGAATCTTCCCCAGGCCTTTGCCCTGAGAAGGCCAAGGGCTGAATGAAGCAGAGCCCTGGACTCAGGGCAGGGGGGCTCTAACACGGTGATTGGCACAGGGCATGGAAGCCCTCCATGAACGCCGTACAGAGAAAGCCCTCATGAGTGCCGGTGGGCCCAACTCAGAGCATGGTGTCCTACCCTTCTCCCTGCCTGGCCCAGAAGGCGGTAGGTAGCCAGAGCAGCTGCCAAACACGGTCCCAGCTGGGCTTCCTGATCCGTCATGCTGTCCAGCTTGAACCAGACCTCTTCCTTCCTGTGAGGGGCATCATTAGGCAGTGAACAGGCCTTGACCTGGGCACGGGAATGGTGCTGGACTGGCATGAATAACATTCCTCCCTCTGCCTTATCTGGGGAAGGCATTAGAGGCTCCCTCCACAGACACCTCCACGGAGCCTTCCCCATTAAGTGGTACATCATGGAATATGTCAGCCTGAATTAGCAGGCAGGCCCGTCACGTTAAGCTGACGCTCTGGGCTGGCAGTTCCCACTTTGTAATGCCTCTTGATCCTGGCTGTCATGCTCCCTCCCTGTCACCACAGCCACAGGAAGCCTCTGCAGACAGTGCGCAGTAATGAAGGAGGCTCAGGGAGGAGTGTAGAAGGAGCCATGGGAAGTCCTTGCAGATTGCATTTCTTCTGTGGCCCTAGGGAGCCCACTTTGAGCTCTGCTACCTCTGGTGGGGCAGGGACAGAGGAAGCACAGGTAGCCCTCAAAAGCACCAGGTGGGGAGTTCCTTTATGACAGACTACAAAAGCATGGCATGTGTTTTTAAAAGCACACAGAGGAGTCCCCCCCCACCCACCCACCCAGCCATTCAAATACCAGGACACCTACAACACCTAATTGAGGTTTCTAGAGGCAGCTTAACTACCACTAGTTATTATTATCAGTAATACTGTCAGTTCCCTAAATACTAGTGCAGTTTATTCATGTCACAAATGGAGCATTTATCACTTCCTGCCATGTACGATATGGGAGCATGGTGGGAGACAGTGGAAGGAGCACCAGCTTTGCAGTCAGGTAGGCTCTCGTATTAAATTCCGATGACGCCTCAGAGCCCCCACAGCCTCCTGAGCTGGGCAACCCTGGGCCAGTGACTGAGCCTCTCTGAACCTGAGCTTTCTCTTTGTAATAGTACTCACATTAGTGCCTATTTCACGGAGCTGTTGAAAGAATTCCCAGAGACGATGTATGAAGAATGATTGACACAGAGGAGTAAATGCCCAATAAATATTTGTGGGGAGAATTCCCAAGAGCAGAGACATTTTTTTTTATCCATTACAAAGTCTTGACTCAGATGCACCCTTCACTGGTGTTCGATAGTGTATCAACCTTCCTTTCCAAACTTTTACTTCATTTGTCCTCTAACCTGTACTCCACTGTACATCAGGAATGATCTCATCAAACTTTGGTCATACCACAGTCATTGAAAAATCTTTTTATTTCTGCCCATTTCTCTAAGGATAATGGCAAAAATCTTTGTTTGGTGGGGCTTGCGTGTGACCTATCCTGTTACTTCATCTCTTACTTTGGTTCCCATCCCTCCTTCTGTCTCACCCGCATTGACCTATCAGCCCTTCATTCTTGCCCTACCCCCACCATAGGACCTTTGCACGTGCTGTTTTCTCCAACTGGAACATTCTTCCCTCCCCCTCCTGAACCAGTAAACATCTTTTCATCTTTCACAGTCATCCATCCCATACTTCTCAGCAACAGCTCTCCGGGACTCCCTGACCATGTTAAAACCCCCTTTCACGATATCCTCTCCTTTGGGGCACTTACTGCATTTTATTATGACATGACTTCATATCTACCTCCTCCATCTAGAGCAGCTGGATGAAGGCAGGAAATGTCTGGTTTTGCTCACCAGTTGAATCCCCCCCCTCCGCCCCGCCCCGGACCTTGCAGTCAAATGCTCTACCACTGCCCCAGGACCTTGTATATAGCCCAATAAATGTTTCTGAAAGGACGAGAAGGAGGGTGAACCAGAGGACATACTATCTCCATAGATCCCAACTACCCTTCCTGATAACTAGGGCACAGTGGGTATTACTGGTTTTTCAGATAGTATCCCAAGAGCCCAGAGGGGAAAGTTAATCACCCATGGTCACACAGCCTTTATGTATGTCATGAATCTGTGATGAGAGCCCAGATCTTGCAGTTCTTGCCATCCCTGAGCTTATGCTTTAAAACCATTATCCATAATTGGGGTGGAGGGCTCGCAAAGACTTTCCCTCCCCTCCCTTTCCTGGTGTTCAGAGGATCCCTGGTTCTTCCTACATTCACATCACCTATCTGGCACCACAGCAATACAGTACTCTGATTCTTCTGAATTATTTAATTTAAAAACTCTCAAAAGTTTGAGGGAGCTAAGCTCCTTCAAGACTAAACTAGGAGAGGGGCGCCTGGGTAGCTGAGTCGTTAAGTGTCTGCCTTCGGCTCAGGTCATGATCCCAGGGTCCTGGGATCGAGCCCCGCATCGGGCTCCCTGCTCAGCGGGAAGCCTGCTTCTCCCTCTCCCACTCCCCCTGCTTGTGTTCCCTCTCTCGCTGTGTCTCTCTCTGTCAAATAAATAAAATCTTTTTTTTTTTTCTTTTTTTTTTTAAAAGACCTTCTTGTTTTGTTCCCATATCACTTTCATTTTCTTAATTGTCATTTTTGAGAATTTTTTTTTAAGATTTTATTTATTTATTTGAGAGAGAGAATGAGATAGAGAGAGCATGAGAGGGGGGAGGGTCAGAGGGAGAAGCAGACTCCCCGCCGAGCAGGGAGCCTGATGCGGGACTCGATCCCGGGACTCCAGGATCGTGACCTGAGCCGAAGGCAGTCGCTCAACCAACTGAGCCACCCAGGCGCCCAAATAAATAAAATCTTAAAAAAAAAAAAAAAAGACTAAACTGGGAGAATTCTGTTTTATAAAAGGTTATACTGTTGAGATGAGTATACTTCACAAAATGTAACCTTTGTTTCTGCCCTCTTCCCATCACCCCCTGGGTTAAAACAAATCCAGAAGTTGAAGTCTTAATCGACCACCTGGAAGCAAATCAGTCAGCAAGTCAGCTCAGTTGCAAGAGATGACTTCCTTGAAAGGGAAATAGCTTTTGGTCCTTTTATTTTCTTGTTTCTGGTAAAGGACCACATCTGTGTTTTGGGTTTGTTTTGTTTTTAATCTGTACCCTGTCAGGCATTGGTGTTCTCTCTCACTGTCTCAGGAGCCAGTTCACCCAGGTGTAGTCAGAAGTGCCCTTGAATTCAAAGAGGGAATCAAAAGAGTGGTGGGTCTTTGTTCATATTTGCCAGGAAGAGCTTCATGTGTGGGAATCGATTTTAACTGCCTGATTCTTTGACTGGTGGGGAAGAAAACATTTGCTCAAATATTCTTATTCATTCATTCAACAAATAATCACTGATATATCACACTTTATATATCAGTAAGATAACCATATACTTTATTGTCCAAACTAGGACAGTTTTGATGTGAAAGTGGATATTATGTTGTTGGTACACAAAGACAACAGGTATAAACCAAGATTTTTCCAGGTAAAACAGGATGTCAATGAGTGCCCTATATACTAACTGCTGAATTTGGGCTCTTAGAATCTTGGGTGGTTATATATTTTCCCAAAATGCCCTGAAAGATTGAAGAAAAAAGCCTGGATGGGGTCCAGACCTCCTAAGCCCTGCAGTATAAATGTAGTAGATCAAAGTTGAACTAGATATTTCTAAAATTTGCCAACAACTTCCTTTTTAAACTATACTTCTCGTTTAAAACAAACAAACAAGCTGCCTGGGGCACTCTGGAAGCTAATGACAGCACAGCAGATTCTAAGTTCAGTTCCCCCAGGATGAGGTCACCTCGAAGAGGAAAAAAAGCTCAGAGTCTATAAAGGATGAAATTGCCCATGAGGGCTAAGTGATGGTGACATCTTTTGAGAAGGAAGTAAAACTGGAAGGAATAGACAAAAAAGTAAAATAAAACTAGAAGTTACAGAGGAGACAGGAACATCGGATTTATCAGTCTGCTTCTCTAACTTCAAGCTTTTTAACTGTGGTTATGATTTTGTGTGTGATGGTGAAAGACATAAACATGCGCACTTCTTCCCCGGTGAAGAGCTTTGGTTCTGAAGTGATTTGTTTCTCTTCCATCCCAGGTGCCTGTCCTGAGACCCATGGACCTGATGGTGGAGGCCACCCCGCGAAGAGTGTTTGCCAACGCACACACATATCACATCAACTCTATATCAGTCAACAGCGACTATGAGACCTACATGTCAGCTGATGACCTGAGGATTAACCTCTGGAACTTTGAAATAACCAATCAAAGTTTTAGTATCCTTTCCTGGGGGCCAATAGCCAGTTGGCTTGAATCATAAGTATTCAGGTATGAGCAGACTTGGGGGGAAGTAGAAGAGAAAGAAGCCATTGCTACCACAACTCCTAGTGCTTGTGGAGGACTGTTCCCTTTTAAATTATGTTGGCATCCATCCTTCATCCTAACAAACTTCGAGAATCACTTATTGATGTAGTGGTCCAGGACTACGTCTGGGTTGGGACTCGGAGTCAGTTCGTTTGCACAGAGGCATTTGTGTGTCATGGATTCAAGTCAGTTGCAACTTTATCAACTATAAGATAAGACCCCAGAATTCAGTTAGGTTTCCTTCCTCGGGGTGAAAGGATTTGTAAATGGCCTATATGGGCAGCATGGACCGCAGGTACACATGAGATGGTTTTCATTGTATCAGCGTGGTGAAAATAATACTGGCTGCCATTTATTGAATTCCAAGCACTACAATAGGAACTTCATGCATTGAATCTCATTTTGAGAAGTGCACATATCATAATCTTACAGCTTGATGAATTTCCACAAAGCACATCTGTGTAACCAGCATCCAGATCAAGAAACCAAGCTTTATTAGCAATCCTCACATCCCCATAATGCTTCCTTCTAGTCCCCATGCCCCAAAGGTATATTTGATATAACAACCCCCCTACTGTAAATATTACTAATAGCTAAAAATCCAGCAACATCAAGAAAATTATTGAATGAGTGTCTGAACCAACATTCTAATTCCATTATAATGACCCTCTGTTTCATAATACAGATGGGTCATTTATTCACTACCTCTCCTGACTCCTCACTTGAATTCCCATTCTCAGGTAATGAGTTCTCTACCCAGGCAGCTGAGCGCCTGACCTAGGAGTCAGTATGGATTTTTTTCTCTCACTCACCAGCCTCCCTACCCCCGACCCAATCTATGAGCCCCACTAGTGCTTAGTCTGAAGTATATCTCGAATCAGCTCCTTGCTCTCTCTCCCTCTCCACTCCTGCTACTCTACTCGAGCATAGGCCACTATCCCCACTATCCCCTCATCTGCATGACTGCAATAATCTCCTGCCTATTCTCCCTTCTTTCTTGGTCTTCTACATAGTTCATGTTCCCATAACAGAGTGGACCTTTCAGTATTTAATTCAGATTTCATTCTTCCTGTGCTTAAGACACTCTAGTAGCTTCCCAATGAATTTAGAATAAAATCCAAGTTCTTTACCTTGAACTATAAGATTCTCCATGATCTGGGCCCTTCCTTCCTCTTTGATATCCTATCGTATCACTCTCCCTGAAGTCACTCTGCTTCAGCCGACTCACCTCTTATCTGTTCCTAGATAAACCTTGTTCTTATGCCTCTTCTTTGTATTTGCTGTCCCCTCTTTCTGGAATACTCTGTCCCTGGAGTTCACGTGGCTAACTACATGTCATCATTCAAACTTCAATGTAATGTCACCTCCTCAGAGGCCATTTTCCCATTAACTGCCAAATAGCCACCAATAGCCCTCTAGCCCTCTTATCTTCATGGCGCATATCACTATTTGAAATTCTGTGTGTGTATATTTTAGATTTCCCCATATTCAAATGTAAATTCTATGAGAGAAGAGACTTTGTATGACCATTCTTGTATCTGAGTACCTAGAACATTCTGAGATACAGAAAATACCATTTTGGTTGGGCAGGTCAAGTTTGAAGTGCAATAGATCACTGAAGTAGAACTATCCAGTAGATAGTTGATCATGAAATTCTTTTTATAAGATTTATTTATTTAATGAGAGAGAGAGAGAGAGAACGAGCTGGGGGAGGGGCAGAGGGAGAGGAACAAGCAGACTCCCTACTGAGCGGGGAGCCTGACACAGGGCTCAATCTCACAACCCCGAGATCATGACCTGAACCAAAACCAAGAGTCGGATGCTTAACCAACTGAGCCACCGAGGTGCCCCAGTGATCATGAAATTTAAGCAGGAAATTTCACTTAAAGAGTACGTTGGTTATAGTAAAGCTCTGAATGTTTTGATAAAAATAGACCACCTAGTGGCTCAAACACATAAAAGATGATTTCTGTTATTATAAAGTCCAGTAGGATGATCCCCACCAGCAAGCAACCTCTCCAAACTGTGAATCAGAGAAATAGGTCCTTCCATCTTGCAGCTCCCCACTGTCACCAGCCTTACCTGCAGTCAAGACAGCAAAAGGAAGGATTGTAGAGAACCACACACAGGAGGCTCTTTTAGGCCAGGCCCTAAAATAGCATGAATTCCATTGGTTAGAAGTCAGTCACATGGTTACCTCTAACTGCAAAGCAGGCTGGGAGATATAGTTTAGCTATGCGTGTTAAAAAAAAAAAAAATTGACCTGGTTTTGGTACACAGCTAGTTCATCTCCACCACAGAAGAGTGCTTGATAGGGCGCCTGGGTGGCTCAGATAGTTAAGCGTCTGCCTTCATTTCAGGTCATGGTCCCAGGGTCCTGGGATCGAGTCCCACATCAGGCTCCCTGCTCCTTGGGAGCCTGCTTCTCCCTCTGCTTCTCTCTCTCTCTCTCTCTGTCTCTCATGAATAAATGAATAAAATCTTTAAAAAAAAAAAAGAGTGCTTGATAGTTGCCAAGGCTTTTTTTTTAAGTTTTTATTTAAATTCCAGTTAGTTAACTTACAGTGTAATATTAGTTTCAGATGTACAATATGGTGATTCAGCACTTCCATACAACACCCAGTGCTCATCACAAGTGCGCCCCTTAATTTTCCCATCACTTATTTCACCCATCCCACACCCACCTCCCCTCCAATAACCATTACTTTTTTCTCCGTACGTAAGAGTCTGTTTCTTGGTTTGCCAAGGCACTCTAAGGAAGGCAGCTTTAAGCAAGCAATGGCAGTGATCGAGGCACTAAGACCTGACCCTCAGGACCATGTCTGGCACCTCTTGTTATTCACAGAGCAGACTCTACCTACTATCTGAGCCTCAGAGAACCTGCCTACAGATTTTGCCTGGAAGTACAGCTGCTAATAGAATGAATATGGGTTGTGGTTCCCTTTCTCCCTTTACATCTTTTCCAAGAGCCAGGAATCTGCTCAGTCTCAGCTGCTGTCACTCTGAGCACCTGCTGTCCCCAGTCTAGGTGACATGTTTTCTGGATTTGCCTCTAGGCCTTCAAGAGGGAGGGGGGTTTCTTTAGGCGTTTTGGGAGATAGATGCCTTGGGGAGAATGCAAAGGGGAAATATTAATAGCACAATTTAGGTTATATTCTGCAGATGTGTGACAGCCTGCCAGATGCTGGCATACAAATGAGACTGTGCCACTCACCCTTAAAGCAGCCATATGTAAAATAATCATTGTCATCATGAGAATGATGATCACTGATATCGATATAGTTTTTTTCAACCAAACCGCCTTAAGCACTGAGCTGATGGTACAAACTGGGACCCTTTTGCCTCTTGTCACTGAAGTGCAGCCACCTCTGGGGTAGGAAGCGGCCAGCTTTCAAAACACCCTCAGAAAAACACCAACCAGCAGGCAGCTCTTATTAAATCACACATTGTTTAGTTCCATTTCTATAATGCCTCTTATCCACTATGAAGGCTGAAAAGCATGGTTCGGGATAGAATAATGTGGGGCTCCCAGAGCATGGTAGGAGTAGGGGTGGTAGTCAAGGTGCTTCTAAGCACTATGTGGACTTTTTTCATTTCCAAAATTAGGTATGTATGGTCATGACTACTAGAAAATACAACTATCATATCAATCTGATGATTTCATAGATGCTGAGAAATCCACTTAAGTTACAAAGTAAGTATATGTAAAGAAAAGTAAATAGTAGGACAAGTGGTCTTGCAGTCTGGTTAAAAAATAAAGTCATGACTTCCACTGCCTGGCATTTGGTATGACACTGGCATTATGGTTGAGAACACAGGCTGTGGAGTCCTAAAAGTCCTAGTAGCTCTGAGAGTCCTAAAGTTCACACTCAGTTCTACCACTTGCTGAGTATATAAGCTCTAACATGGTTCTTAATTTATCCACTCTCTGTTTCATGATCTTTAGAGAGGAGCTTTATCGAAGAGGATTGTGAGAATTTTTTAAAAGATTATATTTTATATATTCATATTTAAAAGATTTATATTTTAATATGTATATATGAATAAATTTTATATATACAATTGACCCTTGGACAGCATGGGTTTGAACTACATGGGTCCACTTACATGTAGATTTTTTTTTCGATAAATGCAATACAGTACTATAAATGTATCTGTCTCTTCCTTATGATATTCTTAATAATGTTTTCTTTTCTCTAGCTAACTTTATTGTAAGAATATAGTGTATAATATATATAGCATACAAAATATGTGTTAATCAACTTATGTTATCAGTAAGGTTTCTGGTCAACAGTAAGGTATTAGTCATTAAGACTTAAGGGAGCCAAAAGTTATATGTGGATTTTTGACTGCATGGGGGTCACTGACTCTAGTCCCCACATTGTTCAAGGGTCAACTACATATAAAATATATCCATATATACGTACATACATGTACATATACACACATAAACATATATGTTTAGGCCAATACTCTGCTAAATGAATGACAAACAGGTTTCAAAACAAGAATGATTATCATGGAAAGGACAAGGAAACTAAAAAAGTTGAATGTTAGTATAGTGGATTCTATTCTGCTGAATTCATTATCTGGGTCATCTTCTCCATTCTAGACTCCTCCTCTGGTTTTGCAGTTGGGTGCTCTTTTCACGATGTTGTTCATTAGTTACCTAGTTACCACATATTTGCAGGGTCTCTGAAGTACCTAGTACCCTAGTTACCACATATTTACAGGGTCTCTAAAGTCCAGGGTCTTGTGTTTAACACCAGATCAGATTGAAGCTTTCCTGGCCTCCTGACACCTTGAATCCTCTCCCTTCCCTCCATAGCCAGTCTGTCCTTGTCTTATGTAACAGGTTCTGTCTTGAAGTGGTCGAACTTTGGCCTTAATGGGTTAACCACTTTAGGACAATAATAACTCATTTCTAGATTAGTGATTTTCTAGGGCAAGAAGCAGCCCTAACTTTTCAAATTAGTTTTCTCTGGTATACTTAGGATCCTTTGAACTCTCTTTTCAGGACCAAGAATGAGTTGACCTGGGCCCTTACCTAGTCCAATATGGGACCAATTAATAGGCTCCTGTCAAGTAAAAGTAAAGATCCAGCCCTCAACAACTGTATACTGAGCACCTAGTTTGTGCCAGGCACTGCACTAAAGCCATGGGGATGCAAAAGTGAAAAGAAATTTTCTGCTTTCAGAATGACATTCATCAAATAATCATACTAATGAGCATGTAATTACAAACAGAAGCCCTGTAAGGAAAGGAAAAACAGTTGTGTGAATGCTTCTTTTTTGAAATCTGATTCAGATGAGGGAATAAAAGAAGACTTTGCAGAGAAATTGATTATTAAGTTGAGATCTGAAAGAGTATGAGCTAACTTGGCAAAGAGGTGGGAAGAGATTGGTCTAGTATGTACAAAGGGCATGTGGCAGGAGGGAGGATGACAATGTTGAGGGAATTCTAAAAAGGCCGCTGTGACTGGAGCCCAGAGAATGTGGTGGAGCATGGTATAAGCAAGGCTAAAGAGGTCAGCAGAAGCCACATCTTACAATCTGGTCTCTGGGCATGAGACAGAGCATCTCTCTGAGAGAAGACATCTGGACTCACAGTGTGCTTCATTACTGACCTTGGTCTTAGCAGCCCTGTGCATCAGTTTCATTTGTCAACTGAGCTGAGGCCCTTTTGGTCTTGATTCCCTGATCAGGGAACCATATAACCTCAACTCTTGTCTCTCTGTAGTACCATGGACAGCGGCCTTTTAATTTGATGGGATTCTACTGGGAAGGCTTTGAAGGAAAACCGTGGGGCCTGATACCAGTTCATCTCCCTTGTTGCTGCTCTGGCTTCCATCCACAAATGTACATATCACTCTGAGACTGGCATTTAGTGTAAAAGGAGAGCACTCCAGTGACACCTCCAGCACACTGGCCCATGTGTGCTGGGGCAGCCTCCTTCCTGTATTAAACGCAGCCCTAGTGGGTTTTGGGGGGCCTGGTGCTTTGCATGTGTGGCTGCTGACCCTCTGTCTTTGCCATACCTAGGGCTTTATGAGACAAGGGATTTTCCCTGCACAGGGAAAGCCAGTTGGACCTCATGTTGTCAGGTGAGAGGGCAAGAATGCAGCTAGGCAGACTTCTTGGGCTTTTTGAGCTTCCTCAGAGCAGTACAGCTTAGTATGTTAGGAATGCTTAGTAGTTAGTAGTAGTTAGCTTAGTAGTTAGACTCAGGAGTCACATTCACTGGATTTGAATCCAGTTTAATCCCCTATAATCTGTGTGACCTTGACAAGTTGCTTAACATCTCTCTGACCCTCCATTTCCTCATCAGTTAATGGAGATAATAATACCAGGTATCTTGTAAGGTGATTGTGGTATTAAATGAGATCATCATGTCAATTTCTTAACCATGTGCTTGGCACAGAGAGGTGGCTTAATAAATCGTAGCTATTATTATCTGTAACATTTCCCCAGCCCCCTATTCTTCTAATCTTGTTGCCTGGATCCCATTCTTTCCTAGGAAAACCACAAGCTAAATGATTTACAGTATCCAGGCTTGGTATCTTGACCTATTATTGACCTACTATGGATTTTCTGCATTTTAAAAAACTATCCCTAGAGAAGGGGGCTAAGTCACAATGAATTAAAGTCCATAAACATTTATTGAACACTTACTATGTGTACTAGAAATGCCAAGATGAATAAAACTCCAACCCTGATAATACAACTCTATAATCTGAAGGGTAGATGAATCAGTCAGAGTTCAGTCAGAGAAGCAAAACTCTGGGGGAGCAGTGTGTGTATGTGTGTGTGTGTGTGTGTGTGTCTGTCTGTCTGTCTGTTTGTCTGTCTACAGAAAGGAGAAGAGGGAGAGGGAGAGAGACTGACTTATTATAATGAATTAGCCTTGTAGTTATGTGGCTGGCCAAGGTAGTCCATGATCTATAAGGCAATCAGTCAGGAATGGAAAATCACAAGTAGGCTGGAAGAGCATGAGGGTGATTTGAAGCTTGTCCACACATCATGGTCAGGAAGAGAGAACAATTGCAGACCCAGCAGCCTTTTGGAGTCTCTTTCTCAGGGAAGGCCTAAGCTTTCCTTTAAATATCTTCCAACCGATTAATTAAGGCCCACCTAGGATAATCTTCCTTTGATGAACTTAAAGTCAACCTATTGGGGCCTTTAATCACATCTGCAGAATTTCTTACAGCAGATCCCTTATAATAGCACTTGGATTCGTGTTTGATTGAATAAGTGGGAGAAGGGGTGTGTGTGTGTGTGTGTGTGTGTGTGTGTGTGTGTGTGTGTGAGATACATAACAGCTGCTTCCTCCCTTCTGTCCTCCAACCCTCCTGTTAGCCCACCATAACCAGAAACATCCTACAAAGGGAACACTAAGGATTCAGCCTAACCAAGTTAACATATCACAAAACCAGCAAAGCAAGTATGTGGACGGAGGGAGAGACATGTCACCATACTAGGGAAGATGAGGCTAACAATTTTTGGAGCCTGTATTAAGCACCAGGTATGTTCTACACATCATCTATTGTAGTTTTCTTTTTTTTTAAAGATTTTATTTATTTATTTATTTATTTGACAGAGAGAGAGGGAACACAAGCAGGGGGCAGTGGGAGAGGGAGAAGCAGGCTTCCCGGCCGAGCAGGGAGCCTGATGTGGGGCTCAATCTCAGGACCCTGGGATCATGACCTGAGCCAAAGACAGACGCTTAACAACTGAGCCACCCAGGCGCCCCCATCTATTGTAGTTTTCTGCCTCTTTTTATAGATGAGTTGACAAGTTTAAAGGCATTCAAGATTATGTAACTGGTCACAGACTTGGGGATTAAAATCTCAGTCATTCTTACTCCATACTCCAGTGAAATATACTCTATCTCACCATCTCAAAGTACTCAATTAGTACTAAAATATGGATTAAGTGTTAGATATATTCAGGGTGCTATGGATGCACAGGATAAGGAGAATCATGAAGGAAAGGCTAGAATGCGTCATAAAGTAAGTGACATCTGAATTGACCTTGGAAGGAAATACTGGGTGTTTCCTAATGGTGGAATTCAAGCTCTATGTCACATGAATAGTAAAGAGTCTGTGGTTATGGGATTTTCAAATGCCCCTCCCCCAAATCATGAAGATCATCTCAGCCCAGTGTCTTTTGTAGCTCAGTACATACTTAGAAGCAGTAACTAATATGGCACCATGTGTCTCTTTGTTGGTCTCACATATAGAGCTTAGCAATCAGCAAACCCTCCATAAATATTTGCACATTGGCTTTTTTTAAGCTGTTAAAAGAGGAATATCCCTTAGAGTCCTCTTCAGAGATTGTCAGTGTCTTATCATCAAGTAACACATCTGTTCAGCTAACAAGATCTGGATGCTTTGTAATCAGTACTTAATATCCAAAGATTACATTCAGACTTTGGAAAGAAAAACAAAACAAAACAAAAAAAAAAACCACAAAGCAATTCATGTCCCCTAAAAGGAAATCCAACTCTAATGTGGTTAAGGCTATTCTCCACCTTCAGACTGGCAGGCTGTAACTACAGTGACATGAAAAGCTTCAACTGCTCTTGAACATGGGTGTCTTTCCCAGGCAAACATAGACTCCACTCTCCAGCCTGGCCTGCAGATAGGCCTCCTGTTTGGTTTTCCTGCCCTTGATTGGCTTAGGCAGGGCTTAGAAAGGAAATGAAACAAAACAAAAACAAAAAAAAAATCTTGTCATTATCAGCAAAATCAGCACTGATAAAGACAGAAGCATGCAAGGACATCAGCTTAAAAAGCCCACAAAACTAATGCAAAGAAAGCTATCTGTGGAAAAATAAATGGTCGGGTTTGGTTTTTGCTTTTGTTTTTGTTTTGAGAGATGGGATTATTCGTCTACTAAAAAGCCACTTAATAACTTTCTCCATGAAATTATTTCATAATCAAAATTCTCAGAGGTTATTGGAGTAAATAGGACTATGCCCATTCAAAGGTGAAAAAATGGAAATCCAGAGAGAGAAAATGACTTTCCCATGTTCTGCGAGCAAAACAGACTTGGAATCAAAATTCAGTCCCCATCTCCTGACCCAGTTTTGTTACAATCATGATACTTATCACAGTATCATCTTGAACTTTACCCATGGTGATAAGGCTCCTGGTTTCTCACCTCTCTCATAGATAGTTCTAACACTAGGAAATGACTTTTTTATGTTTCTTGTTTAAAAATAAGTATTTATTGTGGAGATTATTAGAATCACCTATAATCTCACCGATTAGCTTTGGTTGTATATACAGGGGGTTTACATCAAAATTTTAATATCATGCTAGCTAATTCAACTACAAGGGCTGAGAAAAACAAATAAATAATAAAAGGGAAAAAATCTTAAGTATTTATCCAGAAAGCCTTCTCCTATTCAGTCTAGGACATACACACACCTGTCCACTCACACACGTACCATTTCTCTTTCTTTTCCTTGCTTTCTTTTTCTGCTTAGCAGTTATTACAGTCTAGTATAATATATATTATATTTATCTGCCTTGCTTTGTGCCCTGCTAGGATATAGGCTCCACAGATCAGGGGGATTTTTGGTCTATTTTGGTCATGGCTGTATCCCCTATACCCAGAAAAGTACTGGCAGGTTCTTTGTAAACATTTGTAGATTTTCATGAAGGAATGAATGAATGAATGAGCGAGTGGTAAAGGTAAGTTACCCTTTATAAACTAGAGTTACTAAAGGGTAACTTACATGCTGACCTTCCATCTAATCCCTGTAAGATACTAACCACATTTCCTTCCATTCTGTATTCTCTCTCTCTCTGTGTCTCTCTCTAATTTTTTTACATGACTCTGGTCAGACTGTGTATATATTTTGTATCTAACTTCTCTTACCTAATTTTATACATATATATTATATATATATAATATATATTTTATATAAATATAAAATACCTTGCCTTTTTCTGTCCTGAAATACTACTTGATTAAAAGAAAATGTTGAAATGATAACTGATAATTGAAAATTCATAGACCCACCCAGATAGAACTATTACATTTAGTATCTTGCCTTTTAGCTCATCATTTTCAGAGTGTAAGTTTTAAATGACTATGATCATGCTATAGATACAATGTTTCATGGCTTTTAACAGACTTGGAATTACATTGCAAAAACAATTTCATGAGGTAGATCAGAATTTTCTTAATTGTTTCCCTATTTCTGTATATACAGTTTATTGTCAGTCTCTTTCTTTTATCGTGTTGCAGTAGACTTTTTTTTTTTTTTTTTTTTTTTTTTGGTAGAAAGCTTTTTCCAAACTGGTGATGAAGAAAATGACTTTTGAATGGCCCCCGTGCTACCCCTTAGCGTCCTGCCATTACCCTCTCCATTCCCTCACCCCACTGGTGATGTAATTTATGACTCTGGCTTCTTATTTGTTTGAAGCCAATCCCTTAAGGGGTGACCTCCCAGTGTCTTCAATTATTATTTTAAATGATGCCTTAGGCCCTGCCTGGCACAGTGATGCCCTCACCTTCCCTCCTTCTGCCTTCCAAGCATGGAGCTCAGCTGCCAAACTAGCTGTGCCCCCTCCTGTCCTCAGAGCTGCCTCCAGAGTCCCGACAGAGAAGCAGATTAACCCCTTTTGTTAGCAGAGGTAATTTGTCTGGGCTCAGCATTAATAAGGAATGCCATAAGCAGTTGGGGTCAGGAAGAACAGATCTGTCAAGCCCCAGGGTTAATTTAATAGCAATCTGTTGGCTCTATGCCTTGGATATTAGCCGTGAATCCAGTGCTATGTTTTGCTTTTGCCATTTAGTTCTTTGGGACAACAGGGAAATAATTTGAATAGAGAGCTCTAAAGCATAGGGAAGAGAAAATTGACTGTCAAAATGCGTCATTCTGTTTTCAAGATAATACAGGAAGCCACGCACTGCTTATCTCTTTTCTCTTTCCCTCCCAACCTGAAGGGCAAAACCACATACGCTGAAGGTGTGCATCTCCTTTTAGAACAGAGTAAGAGGAAAGGTCTGGGTTTCTGGATGACGCAGATATGAAATACCCTGTCCCATCATCCCTATCAGCCACTGAATTTTTGGTAACTAGTCCCCGCCCACATGTTTTTAGAACTCAGCAAATCCTCCATCAGTGAACAGTTCAAGAAATCCCATATGTTTCTGTCCCAGTCTGTGGTTCAAAAAAAGAAAAAAATAATTATCACATCATAGGACACAGGAATCCCGAGTCAGATGCTGTGTCCAAATTCTGATTCTGAAAAATGTGGCCACCAAAGTGGTCAGTGAATTAGAATAACACAGGCTGCCCTCTGGGATTAGCCAGAGGGAGTTTCAAGAGAGCCCGAATTACTGCAGTGGGAATGGCTATTTCTGGAAGGGCCCTTCCTCAGGGGAGGGAGAGCAGCCCGTGGTCAAGAACCCAGGCTCTGAAGTCAGACAGGCTGGGTTTGAATCCCAGCTCCACCCCCTGCTAGTCCTGTGACCTTGGTTACTTCACCTCAGCTACTGCTTCTTCCACTGGAGAACAGGCCTGTTAATAGTACTGACCTCATAAGGCTGAGAAGAAGGTCACATGAGACAGTGCATGGCATTCGGTAAACATTCACTGTTGGTTATTATCCTCTTGCTGTCCTTGTCATTGCAGTTATTAAAGAGAGGATTCGAGTCATCCCTGAACCCCGGAGAGTCAGACATTCTAGTCCAAAGGGTGATGCTTGGGGATGAGGGATGATGGGGAGGCTTAGAAGTCCAGCTTGAGTGGAAGGGAGGAAGCGAGGGAGTGTGGGAAGGAGGGAGCATGGATCCAGAGGAAGCAGCCCTCAGCAGAGTCCATGCGCACATCCCCGTGATGCCCTTCTGGATGCTGGGGGATGTTCCTTCCTGCTTTCATAGATATCTTTAAGCACTTCATTTTCACACGTTCTGACTTTGGGGCTTTATTTTTAGGTAAGAAAGAAAGAACAGTAGACGCGGCACCTCCCCCTCCCACACAGCAAAGATCCCTTCCAGTTAAGCTTGTTTTTAGAGCTCTGCTGGTAGAGGTTGAGAAAGCTGACACCAGATTTTCTTGCCCTATTTTTAGGAAAAGAGAAACATGCTCCCTGGCACAGTAGGCTATGGAGGTTCTTTCCGGAGGGCGATGAGATCTGACAGCAACTACACACTAAGCTCTGCTCACCCCATCCCGCGCCATGGCCACCAAGCCCAGGGCAGGGGCAGGGGACAGGAGAGAACATCGGAGATGCAGCCTGGGGCCTCCTGGGGGGCACAGCCTCCCACTGCCCAGCGGGTGGTGCTAACTGCACTCATATTTATAACTCTGGCAGCAGTTGAGTTGAAAGGTAGTATTTTGTGAATCCAGGGGACCCACATGCTCTGGAGACCCAAGTAATATTTGCATCGGGGTTGGGTGGGGGAAATTGTAGTAAAATGTAGTGTTAGTTGAGTCTCAAACTAATTTTAGAAAGCCTCGACGGGGCTTGTAAGAGATAATTGAAGGGGAAAGAGGCACAACCAAGTACGGAGCCATTACTGGGCCAGATTGCATGCTGGAACACAGGTGATGTGCGGGAACGGATATGTTGGCGCTGCTGTGACTAAAAATACAAGCGCGTTTAGTTGTACCTCTAAGGAGGGGACTGTGCTACTGACTTTATGAAAAGCAGAAACGGTTCTCCTCCATCCCAGCCTAATAGCAGTCTGTGTCATATTACTTCTTGTTGAATCAATGCGCTGTTTCCCAAAACAGGATAGACCAGCTCCTGGCACAGACATAAACATTTTTATTTTAATTGATACGCATTTATTTCACGTATAGTATTTAAAATGAAACTAGCTCCTTAAACTCATGACTTTGTGAATACTGGCTTACAGCTTAAACAAGGCTAAGGAAACAAAGGGAGTCAATAGAAGCCAATCAGAAGGACACATGGTAAGCAGATACCAGCTGGTGATGTCCGCATGGGGCGCAGTCACAAAGGTGGCTTGAGAGTGGTGGAGTCTAGGAAAAGTGGGAATTGCTTTGGTCAGCTTTCCCATGTGACAGTGTCCATGTCACGAGGCCCGTTCCTTTGCAGGAAGTTTCAGGTCCTCAGACAGCACCTCAGCCTCAGCCAGATGCCCCCCCAACCTGCACACAGGTCCCCCGAGCTCCGGGGTGGCACAGACCCATTCCCTCCCACATGCCAGACGTCCTCCTGAAGGTCTTTGTGCTCACTGGGGCACCTCCATAATTCAAAGGCCCAGTGTTTCATTTCAATATACAAGGATGTGGTTTTGAAAAATAGAGTTATAATAATTCTTTTTTTTTTATAATTTTTTTTAAAAGATTTTATTTATTTATTCATGAGAGACAGAGAGAGAGAGGCAGAGGGAGAAGCAGGCTCCCAAGGAGCAGAGAGCCCGATGCGGGACTGGATCCCAGGACCCTGGGATCATGACCTGAGCCAAAGGCAGACGCTTAACCATCTGAGCCACCCAGGCGCCCTAGAGTTATAATAATTCTTGACCAGGAAGGAAAATACTGAGAAAGAAAAAAACAGATGATAAAACAAAGGTATATTCCGTGGGAGGCTGAAACTCCCGCCATACACTGGAGGGCTTTTTTTTTTCAGGTACTTAAACTCCCAGCCAAGCTCTAAGGCAAATCACAGCTTATGGAGGCTTGAGGTCCTGTGTATCTTCGGTGAGAGAAATTTTGCATAATTACTCAAGAGCGCAAGTTTTGCACCTGGGAGGAAATCCTGGTGCCGCCCCTCTAGCCATGGGACACGGGCCAGGCCCCCCTCTCCACCCCTGACAAACGGGGATAAGGAAAGGACTGGCTCTAGAGCTGTTCTAAGGATTAACTGAACTGAAGTACGCCATCTGCTTGGCGCAGGAATGGGCCTATTGTCAGTGCTCACTAAATAGTAGAAGCAGCCACCACTATTCTCACCGGTGTGTTATTAAAGAAGATCTCAGGGATTTCATGGGAGAGGATTCCCAGTCTACCCTGGATATCACTGATCAGCCCAGCAGTCTGGGGAAAGATGCAGGTAAACTGAATCATTTAGCTGGAATGGGGCTAGCTTCTTCACCACTGTTGTCCGGTGAGAAATAAAGTCTTTGCAGCTCAGCACATTCTAGTATGATAGCAAGGGCAGATAACTCTGACGGTCGATGGGACATGTTCTCCGTGTTGTGGAGGACAAAATGCTCCTAAGGGGCCAGGAGGCCTGAGTTCTAACAATGCCGCGGAGCCCTGGGCATCCCTGGGCCTCCGCCGCCAAGACCAGTAAGCCCCGCCTGTGTGCTCACGGGGTTACTCTGAGGATTCCCCGAGTGTGGTTAATGCTCACAGGTTACACTAGTTCCAGGCAGTACTGCTGCTCATCACCCCTGGGGTCCTGCGCGCTCGTGCCGGTCCCGTCCTTGACCGCCTGTGCCAGATATCGTGGACATTAAGCCGGCCAACATGGAGGAGCTCACGGAGGTGATCACAGCGGCCGAGTTCCACCCGCATCACTGCAACAGCTTCGTGTACAGCAGCAGCAAAGGGACGATCCGGCTGTGCGACATGAGGGCGTCGGCCTTGTGTGACAGGCACAGCAAATGTGAGTAGCCAGCCGCGCACCGTGGATGGGGTGCCCGCGGCGGGCGGGCCCCGGGCCCCAGACCTGCGGGAGGGGGAGGGGAGAGCCTAGAGGACTCGGGGGCCCCTCCCCACTTGACACGCCCTGGCAGCCAAGTTCAGGTGTTGGCTGGACTCAGGAGTCCGCTCCACATCTGGTGTTTTGGTACGCATGAACCTTCGAGTTCCATTCCACCAATGTCTGCTTAAGGCTGTGGAATCCAGAGGTGAATGAGACGCGAGCCACACCTTGTGACCCAATGCAAAGTATGTTTTAACATCACCCTGGCTACTGTGGGGAGAATGAGCCTGAGGAGTTCCCTGAAGGGAGACCAGTTTGGGGATCACAGTGATGAGCGTCAGGGGGTCAGGGGGATGAGCGTGGCCTGGACAGGGGTGCTGCCATGCAGGTGGAGAGGGGCTGGGGGCTTCTGGACAGATCTTGGCGGTTAACAGGGCCTCCTGGACCGTGTGAGAGGCTGAGAGTATGCAGACAATCACGAATGGCAGCTGGGGATGGTGACTAGGTTAATCATACTCTACTGCATATTTAAAAGTTGCTATGAGAGTAGATCTTAAAAGTTCTCTTTGCCAGAAAAAGAATTTGTAACTCTCTGCGGTGATGAATGTTAACTAGGCTTACTGGTGATTATTTTGCGATGTAAATATACATCAAATCATTATGTCGTATACCTGAAACTAATATAAGTGTCATGTTTCGATTATATATCAATTAAAAAAAAAAAAAAAAAAACCTGCGGGAAGGGGTTAGCGCCTTCCCGGAGAGGGTATGGCTTTGGGAACCAGAACTCTGGAAGTCCCAGTGGCCCTAGTGGGCACCAGGGAAAAGCTTCAGAGTAAGGGGATGGTTTAGATAAGGAGCAGCCAGACTCAGGCCATGGTCATGCTGATTTTCAAGGCATTGATGGAGAGAAGTAGCTCCCAACTAGTGGGAACTGAATGATTAGAAGCCAAAGGCTGTAAGACCCCTGTGAGCAAGTGAAGCCTGCTGGCACCGACAGTGAGTGCTGTGGTGGACAGGATGGGCCTGGAACTTTCTAGAAAAGAAACTGCTCCCAGAGAAGAATTGCCTGAAGGCAGTGATAATCCATGTCTAGTGTCAGGCTAAGTAACATGCAGCTGCCAAGATGTTTAGGGGGGGCCAGAGCTCTTTTTATCCCCCATCACCTTCTGCTCGGTGCTTTTTAGCCCATACAGTTGGCTGTGGAGACCCAGAAATTAAGACTTTGTCTCCCATAGTCTGTTTCCAATTTCAATCCCTGTCTGACATGACTGATAGGATGACTGTGTCGGTGTATGGCCAGGAAAGGGGTGAATGTCTGCGTCATTTTGATCATTTTTGCTTGCTCTTTCGGCATGAAAAGTATCGCACAAGGGAGCTAGTGTGTAGAGTGTGGTGGTGTGTAGACAGACTGTGGGTTCTGGAGCCGCGCAGACCCAGGTCAGGGCCAGGCTTCACCCCTTCTCAGCTGCCTGACTTCAACTATCCCTAACCTTTCTGAGCCTGTTTTCTCATGTGCAAAATGGGTGAAACAGTAACTTCCATCGCATGAGTTTGTCATGGGGCCTAGGTGAAAGAACTATTAACAATTGTGTATTCTATGCTTATAGCGGATTTCAATTCAGATTATCTACACTTCACATGCTCAGTAGCCACATGTGGCTCATAGCTATCATATCAGTACCAATTTAGGACATTTCCATCATGGCAGGAAGTTCTATTGGAGAGTGCCTATTTAGACTTTTAGCTCTTTGGACCTATTCTGTCTTGTTCATAGCTGTTTCCCCAGCACCTAAACCAGGGACTTGATAGATGATTAATAAACATTTGCTCCTGTGGGTGTTGGCACTGATCTTTGAACAGTACTTAACTTACATAAGCCGGCAAGAGGAAACATGTTCAAGGCAGAAGGATCAGCATGTGCAAAGGCGCTGAGGCACAAAAGATCATAACACATGCCAAACTGCAGGGTGAGTGATAAGGCTGGTACATAGGGAATGACTTGGAGAAGGAAGTGAGTTGAAGCTCAGGAGGGATGCCGGAGCCCGATCATATGGCCATCATGAAGAACTTGAATGTTTTCTCGAAGTCGGTGAACAGCCACTGACGTAACCAGGGGAGTGATGTGATCAGGATTTCTCCCCGTCAGAGGTTGGGTTCTAAGTGGGAGAAAAAAGAGACAAGGAAACAAGTTAGGAAGATATTCTAATGTAGACAGGGGTTTCTAACAGCAGCAGTATTGAATTTGGGGCACATAGTTCTTAGGGGAACGGTGCTGTCCTATGTACTGTAGGATGTTTAGCGGCATCCCTGGACTCTCCCCACTGGTTAAGTGGCCAAAGCAAGCTGGGACAACCAAAACTATCTCCTGATGTGCCATACTGCGGGTTGGGGAGGAGAAAATTGCTCCTGGTTGAGAACTACATATCTAGACTAAAATTCCTTGTTAGTCCTTCAGCATGATTTTCTTGTATCTGTGATGTGTCTTTTACTATTGAGAACTCTGAGGGGTCCATTGCAAAGGGAAGTCATCTCCTACATTGGATGCATTTAAAATTTGGTTCATGACCTAAGATATACCCAGGGAACATTTCAGGAACGGTGTGTAAGGCAGTGTGTTAACACCCAAATGAGTGGTGGAGATGGGTTTGGGAGGTTCAGGGGAGGGTGGGACATTTGGGATAGACATCACGGGGAAAGCAGAGGCGAGTAGTCCTGTTGAACACATGTAGGATCTGGTTAGGTGGGAAAGAGGTGGGGGAGGTTGTGTTCTGGGCAGTGCACACAGAATGGGCAAAAGCCTGAAGCTAGGAAGTTACATAGAGCCTTCAAAGAATCAGGCTTGGGGAAACAAATATCAAAGAAAGAGGTGAAAGAGGGATGATGGTTCGTATCAAGTTGGTCCTTGAAGATCAAAGTCAAACGTGTATGCCTTCATGTATTCATTCATTCATTCATGCATTTGTTCGTTCATTCATTGAGTACCGACTCCATACTCAGAGTCTGGCTCCTGTGGCAGCCAATACTTCTTAAGCTTTCCCCCCGAGTACATAGAGCACGCAGGTTGGGCCGGAGCCTGGCTGCAGTGGAAGAAGGGCATCCAGTAGCAGTCCAACCTCGCCCACCCACACAGACAGAACAGCAGAGGCCAGAGATCCTGGGCGAAGTGCCAACCAACCACAGATTTTCTTTGAAGTCTTATTTTTCTATCCTGAAATTTCACGTGAATTTGCATTGTACTCCCATAAAATGTCTATTTTAGGTTTAATAATTACATTTCTACCCCACTCCCAGATTTCAAGCAAAATTGATGTTCCCAAAAGATTCAGTGTATATCCCATGGTTTTCTGTACTGCCTGGTGCATCCCCATATCTTCAGATATGTACGTGTGGCCCAGTTTGAGAAACACAGTCCCTAGTATGTGGAGAGTGATTTGAGATCATTTGGCTGAAGAACAGAAAGATAGATTTATGTTTTATGGAAGATGAACACGGTGGTGGTGGGAAGAAAGGAGAATTAGAACATTTTGCTTTCATCTCAATACAAAGGAAATTCATAGCCTACGTAAGGATGTGGCTATGGAGATCAGAAGGAAGAGAAGTGGAAAAGGAACATTTGTTAAAAAATAACCATGGGTGACGACGTAAGCAGTATCAGAGGTTGGCATTCGTCGCACATGGATACTAGTTGTTCATTGTCCTTCCCCTCTAGACCACAAACCCTCTGAGGATAAGAACTAAATCTGTTTACTCGCATCACATTGCCAACTCCTGGCACATAAGTTGGTACTCAGTAAATACTTCTTCAATAAATGCATTAATGCCTGAGGGTTGACATAAATGGTATGTGGAACAGGGACTGGTGAGAAGCCACACTGGGGCAGAGTAGAGGGTTGGGATTCAGTGGGGGACACGCTCTGTGTCATGAGTGACATGAGCTACCTCAGGGGGCAGGCCTCTCTGGTGAGTGAAGGCAGAACCGGCCGGTAGGGCCGCTGACCCACAGTGGATGCGGGAGATGGCAGGAGGGGCCCCAGTGTCCTCACAGCCCAGTGTGGCTGACAAGAGCCTGGGCTTTGGAGTCAGACCCGGATATTGAGGAATACACTCACTGTGAGGTTTGATGACCCCTGAACCCTGAAGGGTGGGAAAAGGACAAGGCCTTAGAAACTCCCAGAGCTATAAATGTTTCAAGCAGAAGCTTTGGAATCAGAGCTCCACTCCGACATTCAATTACTATGTGACCTCAGGCAAGTTATTTAATCCTTCTGAGCCCCACGTTCCTCATTTGAAAGTAGAAAGCGTGAGGACGGCCTCATCAGGCTGCTTGTTCATGAGAAGTAAATGTCATCATGTGTGTAAGAACGTGGCATCTGCTGGGCATGCAGGAGGCAGTAAGGGGCACAGACGACCTGACTCCCCCATTCCAGGCCTGCAGCTGGGCCACAGTGCTAAAGCCTCAAACCTTTTTCCAGATATATGAAGCCCTGTTAGTCATTTGTTTAAGTAGTTTTTGTTGAGCACATACTATATACACCAGGTATTTTACCAGACTGGAGACACAATGGTGAGTGAAACCATGCCTGGTTTCCTCCCTCTTAGAGCTTCCTGTCTTTGTTAGTGAGGGTTCTGCAGACAAACAGAACCAATAGGAGGTAGATAATAGGTAGGTAGTAGGTAGGTAGGTAGGTAGATAGATAGATAGATAGATAGATAGATAGATAGATAGATAGATAAGATAGGTAGATAGATATCTCGTATATACGTATATGTGTATGCGTATGAGAGATTTATCAGAAGTATTTGGCTTATGGGGGCGGGGGGCGCCTGGGTGGCTCAGTCGGTTAAGCATCTGCCTTCGGCTCAGGTCACGATCCCAGGGTCCTGGTATCGAGCCCCGCATCGGGCTCCCTGCTCAGCGGGGAGTCTGCTTCTCCCTCTCCCACCCCCCCCCCCAGCTTGTGTTTCCTCTCTCGCTGTGTCTCTCTCTGTCAAATAAGTAAATAAAAATCTTTAAAAAAATAAAAAAAGAAGAAGTATTTGGCTTATGGAATTACAGAGGTCCACAAGTCCCAAGATCCACAGTGGTACAGCAGGAGACCCACAAGAACCAGTGGTATATTTCCAGTCCAAGTCCACAGACCCAGGAAAGCTGATGGTATAGTTTTAGTTCAAAGACCAGCAGGCCCGTGACCCAAGAAGAACCAGTGTTTTCAGTTCAAGTGCGAAGCCTGGAAGAAATGAATGCCCCAGGTCAAAGGAGTCAGGCAGAAGAATTCCCTCGTATTTGGGGAGGGTCGTCAGCCTTTTGTTCTCTTCAGACCTTCAACTGATTGGATGAGACCCACCCACATTAGGGAGGACAATCTGCTTTACCCGGTCTATCAATTTAAATGTTAAAGCCATCCAAAAACACTTTCATAGAAACACCTAGAATAATGCTTGACCAAATATCTGGGGCACCCCAGGGCCCAGTCAGGCTGATGCATAAAATTAACCTTCACACAAAGGAAGAAAGATCCATTCATCAGGGAATGACAAACAGATAGGACATTGCAACTGTCAAAAGTAGTATGAAAGAGAGGCCCATGGTGCTAGGGGGGCATGAGACAAGGAGCCTACACCCCAGGCCCTAACCTCCGAGCTGTGACCTGACCCCCGAGAAGTTCCCTGCGAGAGAACAGGGAAGAGTTATTGGGCCCATAGAAGCAGGAGGCTTGCTCAGCCACACACCCAGGGTCCCCCAGGGACTGCTACTCCCTGCAGCCTGGGCCACCCAGCCCTAGAGAGGCAGAGCCTGGGGACAGTCCCCAGAGCAGCCCGGGAGCTAGCTAGCGGCTGTGGGCCTCTGCCGCAGCCCTGCCTCCCCACGCTCCACCCCAACGCTGACAGCAGCAGGGCTCTGAGCTGCCAGCCGCCAGCCTCCTAATCTAATGAAGAAGCAAACAAAATTCATTTTCCTGACTCGTCCGAAGTGCCGACCTTCTCCAGTGCACTCCCCGTCTTTGTTCGGCTGCGGCAGCCGCGGCGGCCCTGGCTCCTGCCGGCCAGGAAAACGAGCTGTGTCTGACCTCTCGCCTGACATTTCATATTGATTTTCTCCATCCTCTTCAAACGCCAGCCTCCAGCCGACGACGGCTCAGCCAAGGTGTGTGAACGGAATTGAGACAGTTCATCAGAGTTCAGAATGAAAAGCAACATTGGCTTTCGGAGATGAGCTCTGAGAAGGAGAGTATTTAATAACCATCGGCGTTTAATCAAAATGCCGAGGAGATCCGTGTGATCAGAGCTGCATATATTAATTTCCATATGGCCCTCACTCTGCATACTCAGCAGGGGTTGGAAGGGATGATTCGCTCCCAGACTCTGTTTTTTTCCTAGCCCTTCTGGCGGTAGTGACAAGGGGTTGCATTTGCAGTTTGAGATGTTAATGCCTGAAACAATAGGGTGTGGACGGCAGTACCAGTCCGCTGGGCTGAACCATGCTTTTCCTTCTCAATGCATGACTGTTGGCAGGTGAACGGACAAACTGGCCAGGTGGGACGAATGACAACCTAGGAAATGAAAGAGAAATGACATCTGAACTCCTTCTCAGTACACTGCATGAATCTGGTCCCTGCCCACCTCTCCGACCTCAGCTCCCCATAGTCTGGCCACACGGGCCTGCTTCCTGCACCTCCAACACACCTTTCCTGCCTCGGGACCTTTGCACAGGCTATGCCTCTGTCTAGAATGCTCTCACGGCATGTTCCCACTTGTCTGGACTGTTCTCATTTTTTTAGGTCTCTGGGAAAATCTCACCTCCTCAGAGAGGACTTTCCTTTTTACCTCATTTGTACTCTATGTATATCTCATCACCCTGTTTTCTTTCTTTAGTTTTTCATAGCATTCATCTCTAGATGTTTGCTTTTCTTTTTCTGTCCCCCCAACTAGAATGTAATCTGCATGAGGGCAGGGACTGTATCTTACCAGCCTTTGAATTACCAATACTTAGTGTAGTGCTGGCTACAATAGGGCTTCACTGAACATCTGTGGCAGAAAGGCGGGCAGATGGGAAAAGACAGGTGAAAGAGGGTAGATTCGTTTACTAGAGTTCCTGTAGCAAAGTACCACAAACTGGGTGGCTTAAACCCCCAAACCTAATTATCTCTAGTTCTGGCACCAGAAGTCCTGTATCAGAGCATTAACAGAGTTTACTGCTTTTTTTTTTTTTTTTAAGATTTTATTTATTTGAGAGAGAGAGAGAGAACACAAGCTGGGGAAGAGGCAGAGGGAGAGAAAAGCAGACTCCCTGCTGAGCAGGGAGCCCAACAGGGGACTCGATCCCAGGATTCTGGGATCATGACCTGAGCTGAAGGCAGACGCCTAACGACTGAGCCACCCAGGCGCCCCTAGAGTTCGCTTCATCTGAGTGCTGTGCAGAAAGGATCTATTCTAGGCCCTGGCTTACTGATGACTGTCTTCTCCCTGTGTCCTCACATCATTTTTGCTTGGCACGTGTCTGTCTAAAACTCCCCTTCTGCTAGGGATACCAGTAGTATTGGATTAGGGTCCACCCTAGTGATGTTATTTAATTACCTCTTCAAAGGCTCTGTGCCCAAATACAGTTACATTCTGACATACTGGGAGTTACGGCTTCAACATAAGAATTCAGGCAGCGAGGGACACAATTGAGCGCCTAACAGAAGACATGAACATAATCGGGAGTACGGGCAGTGGTAGGTATGGATCCCAGGCTCAGTTGCTGTGATGGAGAAAAGAGGCAGGCGAAATCCTCAAATGGAAATGGTGAAGGGGGGGTGGGGTCCTGAAAGACACTAGAGATTGAACTTGCCAACAACCTGTGGATGCGGTTCAAGATGGAGCAAGTGGGCGGTGATTAGGATCAACGTGTAGGCGGTCCACAGGTACAGACCCACCAGGAATGCAGCAACGTGAGGAGAGTAGGGGTAGACGGAGGCTGGAAGGCAGGGATGAGGTCAGAATCCCGAGATGCAGGCCCCTTGCGTGTCTTCCACATCCCCCCAGGGCTGTATTTGTACTTCTCTGGTTTGACGTCCGTGGATAACAGGAGAGCCCCGCAGGGATGCCTTCACTGCAGAATGGAAACAGAGGGCTCCCTCCACACGCACCCTCGGACAGCACCTGTCTTAGGTACTGGGATGGGCGGGGCCTTGCACAGCCCAGCAGGATGTCCCTTGTCTTCATCCATTTAAGCTGCTGTGTTAGAACACAGACTGGGGGGCTGGAACACCCCACATTTATGTCTCTCCGTTCTGGAGGCTGCAAGTCCAAGATCAAGGCCCCAGCAGATTCAGTGTCTGGTGGGGACCTCCCTCCTGGTTCAGAGACAGCTGTCACCGTGCTGTGTCCTCACATGGTGGGAGGGGTGAGGGAACTCTCTGGGACTCTGTTTTGTAAAGGCACTGTTCCCATGCGTGAGGATGGGAACTCGAGACCTAGTCACCTCCCCAAGGCCCCACTTACATACCATCGCACTGGGGAGGAGGATTCAACATGTGAATTTGGCACGGGGGACACAAACATTCAGTCCGTAGCTTTCCCTGTGAGCACGGGCCAGAACAGTGTTGCTTTGTCTCGTGCCTTCTTCCAGACTAAACTGACTAGCGCGTGAGCTCCGAAACAGCGCCGGCATCAGGGAGGGAAGTCCGTCTGGTGTCCACTGGTAGTCTGCGCCCATGGCCTAGAACGGGTTACTTAACCTCTCTGTGCCGCCGTGTCCTTGTCTATAAAATAGGACCGGGGGAATGCCTGCCTTCTAGGATGCTTGTGAGGCTGACAGGAGAGAGCACCGTGAAGCCCTAGAACAGCGCCCAGCCCACGCGAGCCCCATGTCAGCTGCGGTTGGGATGCTGGTGCTTTCCTGCTTCCCTTCCACGCGTGTCTTTTAAGAGTGGGAAAAGGAACAGTGGCAGCAACAGCCGTCGATGAAGTAATGTCAGGGGCCACTACCTCAGCTGACTTCGAGAACATGTTACGACGTCCAGAAACTAAGCCAAGGTGCGGGCTCACTCAGACCCCCTGACAGCCTTGTGAGGTACATACCATCATGAGTCACATTTTACAGATGACCAAGAGGGGAGGTGATACTCTGATGGCCACCAAGTGTTCTTCTTGCGACAGAACACCAAACGCTCCCCAGAGACAGAGCTGGGGTTTGAGCCAGGCCTGTATCCCTTAACCAGGACACCAGCAATCACTCACTCAGCTACTATTTATTCAACACTTAGTCACTCCTCTCTTGACGGAGCTCATATGCCAGTGGGGGGCGGGGGGCGGGTGGGGGCAGGAAACATGCCAGTGAATAAATGAACGCGTTCATTTCACCCAGTGACAAAAGCTGTAGGATTAAACAGGATTAAGGAGTAGCTGGGTGGAGGTATTTGCATACGGTGTTGGGGCAAAGCCTTTGAACTGAGACTTGAATTGTCAGAAGCAGACAAACAGAGATAACATCGAAGTATGAAGGCCCTCACAGGTGAACAACCTTGTGTGTTGGAAGAACAGAAGAAATAACAATGGATGGAGGCTGGTGGGCGGAGCCGCGGAGCAGAGGATGAGGCAGAAAAGGCAGGTGGAGGCCAGAGGAGGTTGTCTGGTAGACCGGGCGGAACAGCTCGATTCTGTTTAAAGTGAGGTGGAAGCCAGTAGACGGTTCCAAGCAGAGAAGTGTCTAGTACTCTGTTTATAGCCATAAAAGAGTTCTCAAAGAAAAGGGGGTGGCAAGCCTGGAAGCAGAGAGACCAGTTAGCAGGCTCTCACCTCAGCCTAAACAAAAAATGACAGTGACTCTGACCAGGGTGGGAGCACACAAGGAGTGGTAAGTGGACAGACAGATACAGAATCTCCTGAGGAGGCAGAACTCAGAGGAGCCGCTGAGAGGCCGGCATGGAGAGGTTTAGAAAGAGATGAGCCTGGGGTGCCTGGGTGGCTCAGTCGTTAAGCATCTGCCTTCAGCTCAGGTCATGATCCCAGGGCCCTGGGATCGAGCCCTGCATCGGACTCCCTGCTCCGCGGGAAGCCTGCTTCTCCCTCTCCCACTCCCCCTGCTTGTGTTCCCTCTCTCCTGTCTCTCTCTCTGTCAAATAAATAAATAAAATCTTTAAAAAAAAAAAAAAAAAAAAGAGGTGAGCCTAAAATAACTCATAGGTTTTGGTCTGGAGCAACAGAAGGCATGGTGGTGATGTACAGAGAGACTGAGGAGATTGATGTGGAAAGACCAAGCATTGTCTTTGGGATGTGCCAGATTGAGGTGTCTCTGACCCGCCCGTGTAGGGAAGTCTGCAACACGTGGACACGTGAGTGTGGACGTCAGGAGAGAGGTGTGGGCTGAAGAGAGAATTTAGGAGTCATGAGCTGCTAGGATATTTAAAGCCCTGGGATGGGGTGAAGTGGCTTAGGGGAGAGGGGAGGAGAGGAGAGTGGGGAGGAGCGGACAGTCCAGGAAAGAGGCCTAGGGCAGATAAGCATTCACCAGTGGGGCGGCGGAGGGCGGGGAGGCGGTCTTTGACAGGAGGCTGAGTATGAGCCGCCTGAGAAGTAAGAGGAAAACGGGGGCTGGGGGAGAGAGAGGGGTGGGGAGCAGTGGTGTGTAAGCCAAGAGAGGAGAGAAGGCCAGGGTGAGGGGCCAGGGCTGTTGTGGGCAGCAGGGACAGAGGACTCTGCAGCACCAGGCCCCTTCCCGGGTGCACCAGTGAGTCTGCTGCATAGAGTCATTCTCTTTCAGCCACCAGGCCCTTCTGCACTGGCAGCTCAAGATGTGACCCCCGACACTCCCTCATCCAGGGGAGACCAAGGCAGGCTGCCTGGATAGGGACAGTCAGCACCAACCCTGCAGTGCGCTTACATCTACGGTCATGGGGCTGGTGTGAAGATGATCTGACTTTTTCATGTCGTTGGGGAAAAGATAGAAACACCTGAGGCCATCAAGTCTGAGATGTTTTAGTGAATAGTGGAGTCATGGGGAAAACAGCCTGGTTCTATTGCAGATGGGGTACGGTTTGATGCCCAGCCTAACAATCCAAATCAGAAATTGCGTTTTTGTCCCGAAGCGTGTGTAGTAGAGGGGGATGGCTCTTCTGTATTTGGTGTAAGCTTCACAACAACCCATGAAGATTGGTTCTGGTAACTCCTGTTTACAGATGAGGCACAGAGAGGTGAAGACACTTGCCCCGAATCACAATGAAGGAGCCAACATTTGAACCCAGGTCTGTCTGCTTCCAAAAGAAGAATTGATTCTTTTCCTGGCTCTTTGGCAGCTAGCAAAGGAGCATGACCTTCTGCTAACATCCAGAAAGATTATTTCATGGGGCTCCATTTCATATAAACCCCATCGGCTGGATCCCCCAGCCCAGTGGTTTCCAATTGCAGAACTAACTCTGCCCTTGCAGAGAACATGAAATCCACTGTCTCGTACTTCACCCTCATCTACAAACTTAATTGCCAAGGCCTACTTCTCTAGACCACTAGATCCCTTAATAAAGCTGCGGTTCGTTCCCCAGGTCTCTGATGGAATGTGCCCGAGGACATCAGCGACAATACAGCTGCGATGAATCTTAAAACCTCTGAGGTTTGAAACAGCTTCCAAAAGTGGTTCAGTATTGATCAGGGACGTAATTAACAGTGTTTATTTTAGGGGAGGTGAGGTGAAAAAGACAAGGCCCTTTATTAAAATGCTTTTGCCTGATGACAGGATTACAAACACACAGGCCCCCCTCCCCACCCTGGGGAAAAGCCAGAGACTTGCTACAAGGAGTAGAATTCACTAAAACCAGCCCTCCCCCCACCCCAACCCAGTGTCTACCCCATTCAAGCTTAGCAGCCATTAACAACTGAGCAGCCAAGACCCAAGCCACAGAGTGAAAGTAGAATCCCTTCCCCCTTTCCCCATCCTCATTTCCCTTTTTGATTAATTTAACCAGTTCTGTCAATTAGTCATCCTGGAGACTCCAGTTGAGTGCATTTTCCTAAGAACTAGAAGGCTTATTAATTTTGGAGGCAAGTGTCATTCATTAGAGGTTGACCCCTTCCCAGGCCCCGCTCTCTCCCTCACTAGGGGCCTCAGATGACAAGGCCGAGGAGCTACATCTGGCTCAGGCACGCGGCTGCAGCCCCAGAGACACAGGACGGGAAAGGCTGACCATGACATTGGAAGTGGCGCGGGCTGCTTTGGGCTTAGGACATCTCAAAGCCAACTTGCCTGTCATCCTCATCTATGACAAGCCATCTCTGGCAAAGCAGTCACAGGCACTGGGTGAGCATCCTGACTTTGAGGTTCAAGAGAACCTTAGTCAAGGGAATACCTGGAGGAAATTGTCCCCCGGGAGAGGCATTGGCCTGGGCAGGATAGGTCTTAGAGTAGCCTGTCCCTTCCTGCCACAGGTGACGTCAGAAAGTTCACCTCTTCCTCTGTGTATTAGTTTCCTCTGGCTGCTGTAACAAGTTATCACAAAGTTCATGACTAAAAGCAACAAATGTATCATCTAATGGTTCTGTAGGTCAGAAGTCTGGCATGGGTCCCATGGGCTAAAATCAAGGTGTTGGCAGAGCTGTGTTCTTCTGGAGTCTCTAAGGGAGAATCCATGTCTTTGTTTTTTGAACTTCTAAGAGGCTACCCCCATTTCTTGGCTTCTGGCCCCTTTATCTGAAAGCCAGTGACGGTGGGACAAGTCCTCAGCCCGCACATCACTCTGACTCTGCTCTTCTGCCTTCCTCTTCCGCTTGTAAGGACTTTGATGAGTGCATTGCACCTGCCCAGGTAATCCAGATTAATCTTGGTTTAAGGTCAGCTGATGAGCAACCTTAATTCCATTTACAATCTTAACTCCCCTTTGCTGTGAAAGGTGAAATATTCACGAGTTCTGGGGATTAGGACATGGACATCCTTCCGGAGTCACGACTCTGCCTACCATCATCTTCACATTTCACCAAATAGGACTCAGTGCCCCTCCATCTGACCACCTGATACTATTGGTAGAAATTCTGTTTCCATTGCCATCTCTCCCACTAAGTGGTTCCTCCCTTATGGCTGAAGCTCGTTATTTGTCCCTTTTGCCCTTAGCCCTAGTGAAGGTGCTAACCAAATTCCCGTAGAACAGCTCTAGTCATGCAGTTTGATAAATTTGCACCTGAGCCTTCTCTTTTTATAAATGAAAAGGCTCACACTAAAGAGTGGCTGCCCCCAGCTGTGTTCACTCATTTCTAGCTTTGGGAATGCATCGACATTTGTAGGTAGGCAAAATAAAGGGGAGAGGAGTCTGTGAAATGATGATGATCAACCTACTATCCATTTATTTGACAAATACTGATTGTTGCTACTATGTGCCAGGCTTTGTTCTAGGCACTAGGAAAATGATGCCTCCTGCCCCCGTGGCACCCTATCCAAGTAGTAGGATGGACGGACAACACACAGGCAAATTAGATAACGTGAGATTTGGTAAAAAGTGTTTCTGGAGAAGAAGCCGCAGAAGATGCAGAGGTTCTGAATCTGGACTGTGCTTGCCAGGTTGAGGGGCAGACGAAGACCAGTTTGTCTGTCTGTAGTGTGGTGGAGGGAGCAGCAAGAAGGGAATTGGGAGGAGCAGGCTGGTAGCCCAGGTCACAAAAGACTCCAGTGGGAACTCATTACAGGTCACTAGGGGATCACTAGCATTCAGGGGTCACCCCACACAACCCCCAGGCCTCACTCCCAGGGTATTCTATGCAAAGGCCTTAGGAGTCAGGCAATGTGGTAGCCCTGTAGGCAAAGATAAGGCATTTGGCATTTATTTTATGTGGGAAGAGAAAATCTAGGAGGGCTTGTGCAAAAGAGTACCATGCATACTCGGGGTGCCTGGGTGGCTCAGTTGGTTAAGCGTCTACCTTTGGCTCAGGTCATGATCTCTCAGGGTCCTGGGATCGAGCCCCACATCGGGCTCCCTGCTCAGCGAGGAGTCTGCTTCTCCCTCTGCCTCTCCCTCATGCTCACTCGCTTGCTAGCTCACTCTCTCTCTCTCAAATAAATAAATAAAATCTTAAAAAAAGGGGGGGGGACGCTGCATAGACTTGTAAATATATCACTCAGGATATGTAAAGAATGAAATGTGAGGAAGAAAAGTGGATGCTGAGAAGAGTTAGAAAGGCATCAAATGGTCCAGGCAAGAGAGAATAGCGGCTTAGATCTAAACTGGCTTCATGTGGGCTGTGCTTTGAGTGTAAAGTGAACAGGAGTTGTTTGAAACCTAGATATGGAAGGTGAGGTAAAGGGAAGAATCCAGAATGATGCCTGGCATTTTGGCCTAAGCATGTGCCCAAATGGAGGAGAGTGAATGAGCTGGCGTAGACTAGTGAAAAGACCGTTTGGGAAAGAGACTCACAAATTCTGGGGACATAAGATTCATATAAAAAAAAGGCATAAATGATTACATTGATACCTTTTATTGTTTAGCATTTTACCATTTACAGAGCGCCTTCTATTTGTTATCTTATTGATCTTCACAAAACCCTATGGGTTCAGAGTATTTCCTCCTTTTTGCAGCTTAAGGAAATGAAAACCCAGAGAAGTTAAATCTAATACATCGACAAAGATCATGGGTTTATCACGGGTTTATTTCTTCCTATAATGAATACGGCCACTTTCCGTATTTGCCCAGCACTGGGGGATAGGGAAGGAAATGGGGAATCTGTCACGTGTGTAATTGACCCATGTTTAAGTATATCGGCTAATTCGAGCCCCCTGTGCTATTCCCATAATTCTATTTTGACAGCTCTGTAGGTGGCATCCATAACTGAGTTGTGAGATATGCTGTCCACTCACGCAGCTTCCAGCCCCATCAGTGCAGGTCCCTTTATCTGCTGAATTACTCTGAGCACCTGCTGGCCTCCCATCGTCCTCAAGCACAGCCCAGAGGCAGCGGAGGGCAGGGGAAGGCTCACCCCCACCAAGCTTAGAATGATACTTGCTTCTATCTTCTCTCACATCTTTAACCTGAACATAAAGTTTTAAATAGGATTTATCTTATGGATGGGCATCCTTAATCCTGGGGTCGGCTCATTCATCCTGAAATTTTGGTATCATTTCAAAATCCCCATAATGTCATGAAATTGTCATTGAAAAGTTTACATATGAGAAAATGGGATCACCCAGCTTAGGAAAAAAAAGATGGTGAGATCAAACAAAGCAAGGAACTGACCGGTCAATAAATGTGAGTCAGGCATTGTGTTCAACACAGCGGGACAGGCAGACATGTAAGATGCAGTCGCTGGCTTGGTGGACTTGTCTCCATCAGATGAGAAGCTATGAAACTATGGAATGTTTCTAACATAAACTTCTTTTATTTTTTAATTACCAGCTTTATTTTTTTTATTTTTTTCAGTGGTAATAACTAATTATGTACTATACAGTGGCTAACTGAACATAAAAAAAAAAGAGAGAGAGTATTGTGATAAACTTTAACCCAACACATTTGGGAATCTGAATAAAATGTACAAATTCCTCAGATAAATTTCGTTTTAAATTGAATGTGGACTTTAGATGCCCAGCGTCTGAGAGAGAAAACGCGGACTACGTAGTATTTATGCTATCATGTTACACGGTAAAAATGAACTGCCACGCCAAATGTCATCCTCAGTGTATCCTGGGTGTTCCCCAAAGTTCCGAATCATGGCATTTTTCAGTCGCTGTTTCCTGGGATTCTTCTGAAATTCTTCAGAAATGCAGATGTGTATTAATACAGCATGCGGTTGCTCATGCCTAAGGCGGTCAGGAAGGAGCAGAAGCATTCCTGAACAGCGTCTGACATGGCCTGCATGCTAAGTCATACTTAGCGAGGGAACGAATGAATGAGAGGAGACCTGTTTATAAAAGAACAAACATCAGATAAAAGGTAGCATGTGTCTCACAATACTCTAGTGCTGTGGTTCTGAAGCCAAGGATGAAAATGAAGACATTGGGTGTTATCTTGTCCCGGTGCCTAGGAAAATCAAATGAGTTAAAACTGAGAACTTTCTCAGTTGTAAGCTTTCCTCCTAGAAGTGTTCCCGAAACATCGGTGGTCTGTACGCTCGTAGTACAAAATCATGTATTACTTAATACCGAGGGATAGATAATAACCTCCGTTAAGGGTGATATCGTAATGTTTTATGATGTTCTGACTTTTGTGTCCCAATGAGAACAAGTTCAGGGAAGGAAGGCATTGTTTCTGAATCAGGTCTCCAGAAGGAGATTGGTGGGGGGCAGTGGGAGGGAGAAGAAGGGACAGGGAGTGTGAGAGGAAGCAGTGAGGCAGAGCAGGCCCCTAACAGCTTTCTGGTTTGGGTTCCCAGCTCCATTGAGGTTTATGAAGGTAAACTGTAAAGGCCAGTTATAGGTATTGGTGAGACTTGTGGTTTGGAAAGTAGGTTTTAATGAGGATAGAGAGAGGACGCATACTCCAGTGGTCAGTAACGCTGGTCTAGGGTCAGACAAACCCAGTGTGGGTAACTTGGACCTAACTTCTTGCACTTAAGCCCTGTAAGCCTCAGTGTCTCCCTCTACACAATGGGGACAATAATGGAGCCTGCATTATTAGGTTGTTAGGAGGATTCAGTGAGATAAAGCCTGGCCCATAGAAAGCACTCAATATTTATTAGTATTTCTTTCTTTTCCCAACAATCCATGAACTCAGAGATGAGAAAATGGGGGCTCAAGAAAGCAAGTAACTTAGGCAAAGTCAAAGATCTAGTCATAGGCGGAGCCGAGATTCAAACCCAGGTCTAAAGCCATATGGCTGAAGCTGTTGAGAAAGAATGCCTTAGCGATACTTCCTGTCTTTGCCTCACCAGGCCAGAGCGGGCGGCGGCTTGGTAAGCCAGGGACCGGGAGAGCAGAGGAGGGCTCGAGCATTTCACTGGTGGAGTCTGGCTTTCCAGACATCAGCAGACTGTGGCTCCCGTGTTTCCTGAGCACCCGCTGAGCGGGCACCCAGAGCTCACTGCAGGGAAGTACGTTAGCAACAGTGCAGGGATCCTTCATCTTCAGCCAGATTCAAAACGAGAACGGGATACAGACTGTCCCTCCTGTCCTCCCCCGACCAAGTCGTTAAGCCAGAGTGCTTGCTGAGGGACACAGCCTTTATTTTCTGTAGCGATTGCAAAATGCATTCTCTCTTCAAGGTCCTAGAGGCTCCTTGGAGGGGAAGGGGAGCGCAGGTGGGAATGGTCTTTGTGGAGCCAGTGAGGAACAAGAGAGGGGGTAGCCAGTAGGTAATAAGGTGCTCAGTTAGCCTGGTGACTGTCCTCCACTTTGCCCCTGCTGCACTGTGTTACGTCTATAAAGAGATATCTCCGCCCCGGTTAATCCTCTGTGATGGGTAAGAGCACACCGCTGACGTCCAGATCGGACATTTAATCCTTCGACCACTCTTATTCGTTGTACTGGGCTCCTGCCCTCTGGTGTCTGCCATTTCCAAGTTGAAGGGCTCACCCTTCCTGATCATGGGACTAGAGGACAAATGATGTAGAATGGGGACAGTAGTAGCCCAGAGAGCTGCAGCTGGGTCCACATTCCAGCTCTGCCTCCTCCTGGCCTGCGCTGGGAGCCTCATTTCCTCATCTGCAAAACAGAAGTGTTGAGAGAATGCAATGGAATATCACGTGCATACAGAGTTTAGCACAGTGCCCGGCAGATGCGAGGCTATGACTCCATGCACCCCAACATGGTAGCTATTACTACACCGCGTACGCGAGCTCCAGGAACATTCAAGACACGGGTCTGACCGTCCGTGGGTTAGGAACAATGTTTTCCTATAGAAAGCTGTGCTGGGAACACAGGCATTGTGCCAGAGCCGTGAGCACACAGTGAAGCGATAACCAGCCTACACCAGGTCCCTCTCCATATGGTGCTTGGCCCATGTCCAGATGGGCCCTCCTACTCAGCCTTGAACCCCTGACTTCGCTCTGCAAGGAGATTATTGTCAGCAGGGAGCCGCTCCTCTCTCCCTTTCCGTGTTTATGCCTCTCATTGCAGTGATTATGTATCCAGCCTGGAAAATGGTGACATCTTGGGAGTGCGGGCCTGGCTTCTGTGGAACCATGACAACCAGCTGCCCCGCAATCACCCCTAATAACGACCACAGACTCACAGTCCCTTCCACTTGGGCAGAGCTCCCCAGGGAGCTCAAGCTTCTCCTGGAGCAGCTGCACAAATTTTGAGAGAGAGAGAGAGAGAGAGAAATCAGGGAGACAAGAAGTCTCTAACCTGTCATGTACGGAGTGGGCCCAGGGACCTGAGGACGCTGTTGTCATGTTCCGGCAGCCTGGTGGCTACAGGAATGTATTCTTCTGCAGCAGGAGGCATAAGGACCCACGGATGCCTTTGCTACTCACCCACCTTACAGAGAGACGTTATACTGGAGGGAAAGACCAAATATGAGCCCTTGTGAAGCCAGGCCTCAGTGTTACCAGATTACTTCATGAGGCTCCTGTTGAGACCCCCAGTGCCAAGCCATCGTGTCGTCCGGACAGGCACCGCCTCCCTTCCCTGCTGCAGGCCCGAGACGGTATGCTCCGAAATCTCCAATCAGCATCTTTCCAGAATGACGGTTCTCAGAAAGGCACCAGCCCTGCTTGGCTATTTATAAGTGATTATTCCTCCCCAAGGAAGAACAAACAGGCCCTAATTAATACACTTGTCTGTGGATGTTAGCCCAAATTCAGCCTTTGGGTTGGCAGGTACTCCCTCCGCCGAACACAGGTTCCCACTTCCCCTCTCTTTAGATCACAGGTTCCAACTGAGGTTCCTTCATGACAAATGTCTAACCCCAGAGCTAATGAGGCTCTAAGATTCTGTCCTCACTCAGGGAGCACATGGTCCCGGTCTCTCCAAGCCCCCCAATTCCTCAGCTGGGAGACGGAGCTCATTCTCAGCTGGGACAGTGCTTGGCAGGTACCATGTGCTGCCGGCACTCCTGCCCCCCTTCCGTGGAGGCTGCCCCCTGCACTAGGATTGCTTAGCTCCTTGCGAGTTCTCAACAAATACCTATGTTCTTTAATAAAAGAGGGAGGATGGCCAAATGAACCAGTTAGAGGACGGAAAAGATATAGAGGGCTGAGGTGGTGAAAGAAGGCTTCTTGGAAAAGAACAGGAGGCAGAGACACACGGGAGCAGAGAGAGGTGGTGTTCTGGACTGAATGTGTCCCTTCAGGATTCGCGTGTTGAAATCCTAACCCCCAGTGTGATGGTATTCGAAGGTGGGGCCCTTAGGCAGTTGCATCATGAAGATAGAACCCACATGTATGGGATTCATGCCCAGATAAAAGAGGCCTCCACCCTCTCCATCACATGGATACAACAAGACACTGGCCATCTGCAACCCAGAACCTGATCCTGTTGGCACCTTGCTCTCAAATTTGCAGCCTCTAAAACCGTGCACAGTTTCTGTTGTCGATAAGCCACCCATCTATTCTCTTCTGCAGTAGCAGCCCCAACTACATCAGGAAGGCATGAGCATGCATCAGGGGCTAGCATGCACTAAGTGCCCCATAAACACTGGTCATCATTATTACAGCATGTGAACCACACATCAACAGACGACAGCCCACACGGCTGACAGATGAATTGCATTTGCCCACACACTAAAATGTTTTAATTGGTTCCTAACAATGAAACATCTGGATTTCTCAGAAAAACTTAGACTTTACAAATGAGACCATCTGGCTCTGCTGGACCCACATTCCTGCATGGCAGCGATCAGCTGGAGCTGAGTGGAAACCACCCCCCGTATCGGTTGTGGTCACAGAAGTTTGCCACAGTCCCCACCACTCCCTGTTGTGAGTCCACGCCTGCTTTGTCTGACTCACAGTGTGCCTGGCCGCTACCGGCGGGAGCTCTCGGACCCTGGTGCAAATGATGAGAAGGCCAGTGAGGCCACAAGGCAGTATGGGAGCAGAAGAGAAGGGGGCAGTAATACCACAGTGCCGACCTCAGGCCTGATATGGAGGGCCCCGATGGCGGGCTGAGGAGGCAGCACTGTTGGCTGTTGGGCATGGGGAGTCAGGGGAGGTGTCTTTGCAGGGAATTGGCATTGCTTTGGAAAGAGTTACCCAGCACTCAGCAGGATCACAGGTAGCCTCATGTTCTGCTCCATCCTCCTGGTGTCTGGGCCCCCCGGCTGGCTCTATTTGCAGCTGCTCTGTCCTGGTTCCTCTGGACCATGTCAGCTCACTTTTGTGACCCCCACACCTGTCCCAGTGCCTTCTACCTAGCGGCCCTCAGCGCACATGGGTTGAAGAGTGTGTAGGCATCCTACCTGCTTTTCTCCCTTTTGATTCTTAAAATGATATCTGCATTTTAAAGATAAGGAATCTGAATCTCAGAAATTTACGGAAACTTGAAAAAAACAATCCGGCCTGGAAGTGGCGGGCCACGGACTCTAGCCCGAGTGTGCCCGACTCCGAAGTCCATCAGCCTCTCCGGTACCAGCCTCGCACATGTACCTGAGGAAAGCACGTTTGCTGTTACTGAGCCACGATCTCATCCTCCGGGCTTTCCACAGAGTGTCTGCGCCGACAGCCGTCCTCCGGTCCTACTGTCCCCCTGAAACGTGTTTACTCCTGCTGACTGCCCTGTCTAGCAGAGGAGGCACCCCTTCCATCCCCTGACCATCGTCATCAGGGGTCAGCAAACTATGGTCTCCAGGCCAAATCTGGCCCACCCGTTTTTGCACAAGTCTAGTGAGGAATGAGGATTTGGCATTTTTAAACAGTCAAGCGAAGAGGAACCATACTGTCTCATGACCTGTAAAAATTAGATGAAACTGAAATTTCAGTATCCACGAAGAGCGCTTGATGGGAATACGTGGTCACCTGCGCTGCTTTCATACTAGAATAGCTGCAACAGAGACCAAACGGCCCTTAAGGCCTAAAATTCTTGCTACCTGGCTTTTTACACGGGAGGTTTGCTGACCTCTGATCTATCTAGTGCTTATTGATCCCTCAAGCTTCAGCCTGTGACTCAGCCTTCCCCGATCACACCAGCCAGTTCAGACCCCACCCGCCTGTCCCATCATGTCTCCTCCCTCTGAGCTGTAGTCCATTTTTTCCTTTCTGGAAAAAAAAAAAAAAGGTTTTGACTCATTATTTCTTAACTTTGAATAATTGTTTATTAAAAGATCTGTTTGTGAAATATCATATATGCTGACCTATTTTGAAAAGTTATATAAAAGTCAGGGACCAATGTAATCCCTTCTAGATTTATCGCTTACTCTCCATGATGCTGTGCATTGTGTTGCCAAGGTATTCACTGCTGAACGGTTATTTGTAGAATTAATGAAGGGTTGTATGAAAAGCAAATCGCTAAGGGTGAGTCACTGGGCATCACTCTTTCCCAGTGCAGAATCCTCTGAGTCTTAATCTGATCTCAGTCTTAATACGATCTCAGATCTCTGCTATTCTGCAGCCCATGTCTGGGGACTGTGTCATGAGGCCCATGATAGTAGAGTAGCTACTAATTAAATCTTACACTTCTCTCGCTGTCCTCAGCTGGAGGAAGGCCAGCATGATCAGTCCGTGGGAGTTCTTACCCTCCCTGGGAAAATTACTGGCCGTTTCTCTCATTGGGCAGAATTACTGGATGTGGCTTCTGTATAGTTAAAATTACTGGCTGCATCTCAATTGCCGAGCCTTTTCTCTCCAGGGGCAAAACTGTTGCCTGCATCTCTCTGAAGGAAGATCGCCATCTGCCTCCCTCTGTAGTTGTGTCCCCATTATGGGGAGATTGTCAGCCACGTCTCCAAACAGAAAAGCGTGCCAGCTATACTTCTCTGCAGAAGAAATGTCAGCAGAAGTGAGCAATTTAAAACCCCGGGCGTGATTCTGAGTCTGTGCCTTTCTCATCATGAACCAACCTTCACATCCGCCTGTCTTCTTTCCTTTATTCTCCCTCTCCTCTGCCTGAGTCATCTGAGCCAGGGCGGCGGTGACGTCACTCGGCACCCAGTCACCACCACTTGTCCCGGGGAAGGTGCATTCCAAGGGATGGTCCCGGGACAAGCTATTGCGTGTCTGCGTGCCAGTCTGCTTAGAAGACGTAGAAGTCCATTTCACAACCGGTAGCTCTTCTGACCTGATCCCAGTGGGAAAACACATGGGGCTTTTGGGTTCCTCTCACACCACGCTTGTCTAAAACAGCACACTCTTCCCTGTTATTCTGGGTCCAGGCACTATGCCAAGTGCTCGACACGAAAGATCTATCTCATCTCCCCTCCAAGGTGGGTAGTACTCCTCTTATCTCCATTCGGCAGCTAAGGAAAATGAAGCTAGGAAGGAGGCAAGCCCCTTTTCCAAGGCTTCATAACTTAGAAGCAACAGAGCTGGGGTTCAGCCTAGGCCCGCTGAGCTTGGAACCACCGGTCCTCTTAACCACGGCACCGTGGACGGGAGTTCCGGGGCAGCGTCCAGCCTGAGGTCCAGCGAAAGGAGCCACACATAGGAACAGCCTGTACAGACCCTGGGTTCCCTCCAGCCTCTCTTCTCCCGGCCCCAGAGCCCACAAGGGCACCCCGCATGCTTCCCGCCGCCGCCTTCTGTCCCGACTGGAATGCGGGTGGTTTTAGCTGTCAGCTTCTCCCAAGTCAGTTTTCTTCTGAATTCTTCCTCAGTCTCATTACTTCACCTCTTCCCCAGGATTCCAATCCCATCTTCAGTTACCCTGTGGTGTGAGTTCTCTCAGCGCTGTCAGGCTCCATGAAGGAGAATACGCTTAGTTCCACGCAGACTGGAACTGTCTGTCTGGAACTGTTCCTGTGTGCACATGTTATAACACAAAACTCTTTCTGCGTGGGACACCGCATGTAGCCTCTACAACTTTAGCCTATAGTGTTGTAACCCCAGGTATTCTGGGGAACTCTGTACTACAGAAACAATGGGCCGCAAGTGAGGTGTCAAAAACAAAACTACAGTGAAATAGGGGGGAGGGAGATGGTGTGATCCAGTAAGATCTGAAGGCAGGACAAAAGCAGTTGCTTCTCAACCAGGGGCAAGTCATGCCCCCCAGGGCACAGTTGGCATTTTCTGAAGCCATTTTAGACTGTCCCATCTGGGGCTTGGGGACTTAATGGGCACAGGCCAGGATGTTGCTAAACATCTTACAGTGCCCCGACAACAAAGAGTGATCCGCCCCAAAATTCAGTAGTGCAAAAAGTAAGAAATCTGGTTTCCTAAAGAATAATAAATTTTTTCTGCCTACGGGACTTCTCAGCAGCTTTCATAGGCATTGTCAACTCCCAAAATTGAGTAGGAGTTTCCCAAGCTCTTTTGACCTCAGATTCCAGTATCCCTGATGTATTCTTGAGTGTTCTGCTGAAGTCACCTCGGGAAGGCTAGCTGAGAGTACGGGGCTTTGGTAGAAGAAAATTAAAAGACAAGACCACTGGAATTCACCGATCTTATGATCTGAGAGGTGGGAGGCACCTGATAGACAATCCTGCCTCCTTCATACGACAGACGAGAAAGCAGATCCAGAGAGCCGATGGTGCTCCAGCCATTGAAATGAGAGCAGATCAGAGGTTAAAAGCATAGGCTAGCAACAGACCAAGTTAAAATCCTTGCTCTGCCTCCTAGGAGCAGTAGAACCCATGCCTGAGTTGACTGACTAGACCAATTTGTCCAAAAGGGAAATACTGAGTAAGTTAATATATGCAAAGCCCACAGTGTAATTGTTCAACAGATAGTAGGTATTACTAGGAGCCGCTAATTTTTGTCCAGCCTGGATTCCAACATAGCATCCGCGACTCCCAGGCTGATTGTCTTTCCAGTATCCCAGGATGGGCACAGAAGTGGGCACTCACAGGTACATCCAGAACATTAGGGAGCCCACTTTGATTCAGTTGTTTAAACAGAGAAATGACAGTGACAGAGCAAGGGAAGGCCTGGTTGTGGAGACTGTAACAAGGAGGAAGACAGAGGGTCCTTTGAAAGCCCGCGTCTACTGTTCACTAACTATATGAGCCTGAGCAAGCTACTCAGCCTCGCTTGGTCTGTCTCATCTCTAAGTAAGGACAGTGAGAGTACCTTCCAGATAAGTGTGAGCATAAATGGATCGTGTGTGCAAAGCATGAGGACCAAACAATCATAGCTATCATTACGGCTGTTAGTGATGTCACTGGGGTCTCTGAGACACAAGCTCCCTGTTGGCAAACCTGACGCATCCCCACTGCCACCGTCTGGGCTGTTAGGATTCCCACCCAGAGTCCTTCCTCACAAAGGAAGCAAAGCTCGTCTTCTGTCTGTCAAAGATCTCTTCTTTTCTTCTCCTGATGGCTTTATTTTCTAGAAGTTGGTTGGAAACCATGTAGGTCAGCAGGATTTTTAATGCTAAGCCAAGGGTCTCCAAGAGAAATACCCTTAGTACAGGCCTGGCATGTGTCCATCCAAAAAAAAAAAAAAATACTTTGTTCTAGGTCATGTACTAAGTGTTCTGCGTGTGTGTGCATATGCGTGTAAAAGACACTTAAATAGCTGATGACTGTTCAGGCTGAATTAGTGAAAACCTTGAATTACAGATGACTTCCTATGGAATGTATTTATTCATACTTTTCAAGGAATTGAAACAAATTCGAGGTGAATAGAGCATTGCTTAGATAGGTTCCTTTCATTCTTAATTGCAGGAAACAAACTGAGGGTTGCTGGAGTGGGGGGTGGGGTGGGAGGGATGGGGTGACTGGGTGATAGACACTGGGGAGGGTATGTGCTATGGTGAGCGCTGTGAATTGTGCAAGACTGTTGAATCTTAGATCTGTACCTCTGAAACAAATAATGCAATATATGTTAAGAAAAAAAAAAAGAAGAAGGTAGCAGGAGGGGAAGAATGAAGCGGGGGAAATCGGAGGGGTAGACGAACCATGAGAGACGATGGACTCTGAAAAACAAACAGGGTTCTGGAGGGGAGGGGGGTGGGAGGATGGGTTAGCCTGGTGGTGGGTATTGAGGAGGGCACATTCTGCATGGAGCACTGGGTGTTATGCACAAACAATGAATCATGGAACACTTCATCTAAAACTAATGATGTAATGTATGGGGATTAACATAAGAATAAAAAAATAAATAAATAAATAGGTGTTTCAGGACCTACTGAATTAATAAGTATTATTTTCCTGTAAAAATTAAAATGGCTTGTCAATATTCATTCATCTAACATATTCAGTGAGCATGTCCTGTGTTTCAGGGGATAGAGCAGGGCAAAACAAAAACTCCTCCCCTCATAGAGCTTGCATCTTAGGAGACACAAAATATATTAAAAGCTATTGCATATAAACTGAAGGAGAGGGGCAGTGGGAGGAAAGGTTGTCTTGCTGCTGACAGGCCACAGGGATTAGAATCCAGGGGTGAGAGATGGCCTGAGGGTCCGGGCTTATTGTGATAGGAGGGTCTTGGATCATACAATGTCCTGAGGTCCCCTGCTTGCTGATGGTGGTGTAAGGCTTGGACTCATGAGCCCTTGGTGTCGAAACTGTGCTCCTTAAGTGTTTGAAATGGGTTGATTCTTTTGAGGACTTGGGCTGTATAAAAAGGATAGGGTGGGAGCAGTCCCCATTAAGCCCTTCCACTCACTGCCATCTAACTAATACACAATAAAAAATATTTAGTGTGATAACCAGTGGGGAAAGAGCCTTTCAGCTTTGTGATTCTGTGATTCCTTGTAGACTCTATCCTGGTTAACTTTTCACAGCTACACAAATGAGGTCTTGGACATGATATAGGGCAGAATTGCATCATGGTTAAGAACAAGGACTTCGAAGTAAGGTGGATCTGAATGCAAAATGCAGCTCTTCCTTGGTCGAGCTGTGTTGACCTCAGGTTACAAAACCTCTCTGTGCCTTCGTATTTCACATCTGTGAGATGAAGAACCATCGTTCCTGTGTGAGAAGATTAGTGTAAGGATTAAATGAGATTAAACATGTAAAGCACAGGGCCTGGAACATAGCAAGCTTCCCATAAACAGGAATTGCCAATACTGTGAAATGTTGCTGCTGAATGAATGAAAAGAAGTCATGGAGTTGATATTAAAACTTGGATATGCATAGACATGGAATAAGCTGCAAAGTGCTGTGATGGCCAGCGCATTGTCTGTAACCCGTAACCAGTATAACCTGCCCTCTTGGGTCATACACAATAATTAGTGGTGGGCTGATGAGAGAATTGTCTTCTTTCATTTCCCCCTGTCATTTTTGGGCTTTACAAGGTTGCTACACTAGCATCCCAATATGCCACGTATATGGAAAAAAGATTGCTAGGTATAACCTTGTAAACATTCTTTATGTCATTGAAATAGCCCACAACTTCTATAGTCCTCAGTCCCCAAGTCTCAGTCTGGGATAAAATATGATTGGCTGATACAGAACTGGAGCACGCTAATGAGAATAAAATTAGCTCCTGACATTTATTGAGAACCTACAATGTGCCAATCATATGTTCCAAGTAATACTCATCCCCCTTCTGCAGCTGGGAAAACTGAATCTTGGAGTAGGAAATAAAATGTGAACAGCTGGTAAGTGACAGAGGCAGGAACTGATGGACTCCAGAGGGCAGTGTGCTGATCTCTTCCCATTTTTTTTTTAATTTTATTTTGTTAGTCACCATACAGTACATCACTAGTTTTTGATGTAGTGATCCATGATTCATTGTTTTCATCTAACACCTAGAGCTCCATGCAGTACGTGCCCTCCTTAATACCCATCACTGGGCTAACCCATCCCCCCACCCCCGCTCCGCTCTAAAGCCCCCAGTTTGTTTCCTGGAGTCCATAGTCTCTCATGGTTTGTCTCCCCCCTCCGATTTCCCCCCTTCATTTTCCCCTTCCTTCTGCTATTGTCCTCCATGCTATTCCTTATGTTCCACAAATAAGTGAAACCATATGGTAATTGACTTTCTCTGCTTGACTTATTTCACTTAGCATAATCTCCTCCAGTCCCATCCATGTTGATGCGATAGTTGGGTATTCATCCTTTCTGATGGCTGAGTAATATTCCATTGTATATATGGACCACATCTTCTTTATCCATTCATCTGTTGAAGGGCATCTCGGCTCTTTCCACAGTTTGGCTATTGCGGACATTGCTGCTATGAACATTGGGGTGCATATGGCCCTTCTTTTCACTACATCTGTATCTTTGGGGTAAATACCCAGTAGTGCAATTGCTGGGTCATAGGGTAGCTCTATTTTTAATTTTTTGAGGCACCTCCACACTGTTTTCCAAAGTGGCTATACCAACTTGCATTCCCACCAACAGTGTTAGAGGGTTCCCCTTTCTCCACAACCTCTCCAACATTTGTTGTTTCTTGCCTTGTCAATTTTTGTGATTCTAACTGGTGTAAAGTGGTATCTTAGTGTGGTTTTGATTTGAATTTCCCTGATGGCTAATGATGATGAACATTTTTTCATGTGTCTGTTAGCCATTTGTATGTCTTCTTTGGAGAAGTGTCTGTTCATGTCTTCTGCCCATTTTTTGACTTAATTGTTTTTTGGGTGTTGAGTTTGAGAAGTTCTTTACAGATCTTGGATACCAGCCCTTCATCTGTAGTGTCATTTGCAAATATCTTCTCCCATTCTGTGGGTTGCCTCATTGTTTTGTTGACTGTTTCCTTTGCTGTGCAGAAGCTTTTTATCTTGATGAAGTCCCAAAAGTTCATTTTTGCTTTTGTTTCACTAGCCTTTGGAGATGTATCTTGAAAGAAGTTGCTGTGGCTGATGTCAAAGAGGTTACTGCCTATGTTCTCTAGGATTTTGATGGATTCCTGTCTCACATTGAGGTCTTTCATCCATTTTGAGTTTATCTTTGTGTATGGTGTTAGAGAATGGTCGAGTTTCATTCTTCTGCATGTGGCTGTCCAATTTTCCCAGCACCATTTATTGAAGAGACTGTCTTTTTTCCATTGCATGTTTTTTCCTGTTTTGTCGAAGATTATTTGACAGAGGGTCCATATCTGGGCTCTCTATTCTGTTCCATTGGTCTGTATGTCTGTTTCTGTGCCAGTACCATGCTGTCTTGCTGATCACTGCTTTGTAATACAGCTTGAAATCAGGCAACATGATGCCCCCAGCTTTGTTTTCCTTTTTCAACATCTCCTTGGCGATTCAGGGTCTTTTCTGATTCCATACAAATTTTAGCATTGTTTGTTCCAACACTTCTAAAAATGTCATTGGAATTTTGATCGGGATGGCGTTGAAGGTATAGATTGCTCGGGGTAGCATAGACATTTCAACAATGTTTATTCTTCTGATCCATGAGCATGGAATATTTTTCCATCTTGTTGTGTCTTCTTCAATTTCTTTCATGAGTGTTTTCTAGTTCCTAGAGTATAGATTCTTTACCTCTTTGGTTAGGCTTATTCCGAGGTATCTTATGGTTTTTGGTGCTATTGTTAATGGAATCATTTCTCTAATTTCTCTTTTTACAGTTGCGTTGTTAGTGTATAAGAAAGCAACTGATTTCTGTGCATTGATTTTGTATCCTGCCACATTACTGAACTGCTGGATGAGTTCTAGTAATTTGGGGGTGGAGTCGTTTGGGTTTTCCACATAGAGTATCATGTCATCTGCGAAAAGAGAGAGTTTGACTTCTTCTTTGCCAATTTGAATACCTTTTATTTCTTTTTGTTGTCTGATTGCTGTTGCTGGGACTTCTAGTACTATGTTGAACAATAGTGGAGAGAGTGGGCATCCTTGATGTGTTCCTGATCTTAAGGGAAAGGCTCTCAGCTTTTCCCCATTGAGGATGATATTCACTGTGGGTTTTTCATAGATGGATTTTATGAACTTGAGGAACGTTCCCTCTATCCCTATACTCTGAAGAGTTTTAATCAGGAAAGGATGCTGTATTTTGTCAAATGCTTTTTCTGCATCAATTGAGAGGACCATATGGTTCTTCTCCTTCCTACTATTAATGTGTTCTATCACATTGATTGATTTGCAAATGTTAAACCACCCTTGCATCCCGAGGATAAATCCCACTTGGTCATGGTAGATGATCCTTTTAATGTATTGTTGGATCCTATTAGCTAGGATTTTGTTGAGGATTTTGGAATCCATATTCTTCAGGGATATCAGTCTGAAATTCTCCTTTTTGATGGGGTCTTTGCCTGGTTTGGGGATTAAGGTAATGCTGTTCTCATAGAATGAGTCTGGAAGCTTTCCTTTTGTTTCTATTTTTTGAAACAGCTTCAGGAGAATAGGTATTATTTCTCTTTGAATGTTTGGTAGAATTCCCCAGGAAATCCATCAGGTCCTGGACTGTTGTTTTTTGGGAGGTTTTTGATCACTGCTTCAATCTCGTTACTGGTTATTGGCCTATTCAGGTTCTCAATCTCTTCCTGTTTCAGTCCTGGGAGTTTATAGGTTTCCAGGAAGGCATCATTTCATCCAGGTTGCTCAGGTTATTGGCATATAGTTCTTGATAATAAATTCTAATAATTGTTTCTATTTCCTTGGTGTTAGTCGTGATCTCTCCCCTTTCATTCATAATTTTATTAATTTGGGTCCTTTCTCTTTTCTTTTGGATAAGTCTGGCCAGTGGTTTATCGATCCTATTAATTCTTTCAAAGAACTTCGTTGATCTGATCTACTGTGTTTCTGGTTTCTAATTCATTGATCTCTGCTCTAATCGTAATTATTTCTCTTCTAATGTGTGGCTTAGGCATCGTTTGTTGCTTTTTCTCTAGTTCTTTAAGGTGTAGAGTTAGTTGGTGAATTCGGGATTTTTCTATTTTTTTTTTGAGTGAGGCTTGGATGGCTATGTGTTTCCCCCTTAGGACCGCCTTTGCAGTATCCCATAGGTTTTGGACCGATGTGTTTTCGTTCTCATTGGTTTCCATGAATTGTTTAAGTTCTTCTTTGATTTCCTGGTTGACCCAAACAATCTTGAGCAGAGTGGTCTTTAGCTTCCAAGTGTTTGAATTTCTGCCAAATTTTTTCTTGTGATTGAGTTCCAGTTTTAAAGCATTATGGTCTGAGAATATGCAGGGAATAATCTCAATCTTTTGGTATCGGTTGAGACCTGATTTGTGACCCAGCATGTGGTCTATTCTGGAGAAAGTTCCATGTGCGCTCAAGAAGAATGAGTACTCTGTTGTTTTAGGGTGGAATGTTCTGTAAATATCTATGAGGTCCATCTGGTCCAGTGTGTCATTCAAAGCTCTTGTGTCTTTATTCATTTTCTGCTTAGATGATCTGTCTATTGCTGAAAGTGGAGTATTGAGGTCTCCTACAATTAACGTATTGTTTTCAATATGATTCTTTATTTTGGTTAACAGTTGGCCTATATAGATGGCTGCTCCCATGTTGGGGGCAAAGATATTTACAATTGTTAGATCTTCTTGTTGGATAGAATCCTTTAAGAATGATATAGTGTCCTTCTGTGTCTCTAACTACAGTCTTTAGTTTAAAATCTAATTTGTCTGATATAAGAATTGCTACCCCAGCTTTCTTTTGAGGTCCATTGGCATGGAAGATGGATCTCCATCCCTTCACTTTCAGTCTGGATGTATCTTTAGGTTCAAATGAGTCTCTTATAGCATATGGATGGTCCTGTCTTTTTATCCAATCTGCAACCCTGTGCCGTTTTATGGGAGCATTTAGGCCGTTCACATTGAGAGTGATTATTGAAAGATAGGAATTAATTGTCATCATGTTGCCTGTGAAGACCTTGTTTTTATTGATTGTCCCTGTAAATTTCTGTTGTAGATCACTCTTGGGGTCTTTCTCCTTTTATAGAACCCCCCTTAATATTTCTTTCAGGGCCGGCCATGGTCACATATTCTTTCAGTTTCTGCCAGTCTTGGAAGCTCTGCATCTCTCCATCCATTCTAAATGACAGCCTTGCCAGATAAAGTATTCTTGTCTGCATGTTCTTCTCGTTTAGTACCCTGAATATGTCTTGCCAGGCCTTTCTGGCTTGCCAGGTCTCTGTGGATAGGTCTGACATTATTCTGATGTTCCTCCCTCTGTACGTAAGGAATCTCTTCTCCCTAACTGCCCTTAAGATGGTTTCCTTGGTTCTAAGATTTGCAAGTTTTACTATTACATGCCGGGGTGTTAGCCTGTTTTCCTTGAGCTTAGGAGGGGTCCTCTCTGCCTCTAGGACACGAATGTTTGTTTCATTCCCCAGATTAGGGAAGTTCTCAGCTATGATTTGCTCAAATACATCTTCTAGTCCTCTCTCTCTCTCCACCCCCTTGGGATTCCAATAATTCTGACATTGGAACATTTCAGGTGTCACTTATTTCTCTGATTCTATTTTCTTGGATTCTGAGTTGTTATTTCCTGGCCTCCTCTCTTCCCTTTTTATCTGTTAATTGGTCTTCTAGGTCACTAATTCATTCTTCTGCCTCACTAACCCTAGCTGTTAGATTATCTAGATTAGATTGGATCTCATTGATAACATTTTTAAGTTCTGCCAATTCAGCTTTCATTTCTGCCCTTAGAGACTCTATGTTGCCATTAATTGATTTCTCCATTCTAGCTATTGTCTTCACAATTGCTAGCCTGAATTCCATCTCTGACATCTTGGTTATATCTGAATCCATTTGTAAATCTGTGGCATAAGTCATAGTCGCTGAGTCTTTCCTATTCTGGGGGTTCCTCCTCCTAGTCATTCTGTTGAGGGGTGGTTGAGGGAATGTATAGAGTCCAAATTATTGACCACAACCCAAGCAAGATGCACCCTGTTTTCTAGGGACCTTAGGGTTGCTGGCCTCTTGTTCTCCCAGGCTGTCTTCTGGGGCAGGGGCCTGCCTCGCTGTTACTCAGGCAACCCTGTTTGGGCAGAGTTGCTCTGCCCCCTATGGTGGGGGATGGGCTCAGTGGGAATCAGTCTTTGGGGGGGCTTTTATTCTCTGGCGGCTTTCCGCATCTCTTCCTAGAGTCAGAGCCCAAGAGAGAGACCGTTTCCAACCCTCTGCCTCAGAGCAGAGAGATCAGTCTGTTCAGTGAGCTCTCCAGGCCACACTATCTCTGTTTCTGTCCGTGCTGCTATAAACTGCAGCATCCTGGGTTGTGCGCCCCTCTTCAGCACTCCCAGTCCTCGCCTCTAGGTAGGGGCTCGTCTCTGCCCTTTGTGCTTCTAAAACCGCCAGCCACCCCCAGTTCGCACATGCCGCCCCGCCACTCTGGGTTTCCATCCGGGGGCTGCCCTAAAGTCCTTTCCCCATCGCTACTGGTCTGCGAGTCTGTGCCCCATCCCCAGTGCGGAAGGCTGTTGCTCACTGGTGGTGTAGGATCCCCACGGCCAGGCTCCCTCCCGCTGCTGTTTATCCTCCGATATCTGCCCGCAGAATCACGGCTTCCTGCTTCGTACCTCGAAACCAACTGCCTGGGGTATTCTGTTTGTGGAGATCCAGGTCTGTCTGCTTACATCTCAGGCTAATTTCATGGGTGTTCAGAGTGCTCTGGTAGAGCCATCCAGCTCAATTCCAGGGACTGGTTGGGATTTTTAACTGATCCCTTCCCATTTACTGCAGGTGCATCAGGGGGAGATGACCATGCCTCAGGGCTCCCACTTGTCTGTTGAGTTGTTTGCATGGGGCTTGCCTGGAGTTTGTAATTCCCCAGCCCTAATGACAGTCCCTGGAAGAGAAGAGAAACTAATGTGAAAATCTAGTTCTTAATTATGAGGACATCAGTCAGTGTCCAGGGGACTTCCTGAATGCTTGATTAAAGTCCAAGAGGTTTTTCTGTTTCAGTGGGTTTAATTCTCAAGTTCAATTCTGATTGATGAGGGTTTTTTGTGGTTCTCTTAAATGGTGAAGTAACAATTAGAATTTTGGTTTGGCTCAGAGTTTAATTCAGCAAGGTTTGAAAGACAACTCATTATAGCCTTAGGTTTTCTACATAGAATTAGATACTGACTCTGAGTGTGTTGAGCAGGCAGGAAAGAGAAAGCTCTGGAGGATGTGTTAACTTGCAGACTGGTGTTTTGTTTAGCCTAAAATTGAGTATGGTTCCACTTAACAAGTGTTTGTATCACAATTACCATTGTTATAGGTTAAAAGTAAGTATGGACAAATGCATATAACTCCCCATCAGACATGCTGAGCCCCCAGATGGCAAAGAATTCATTCACTGATCTAGCTTTGGTTCTAATCAAGCAACACATGTTTATTGAACATTTGTATGCAAGACTTTCAGTACAAAGGAAAACCAGAAAGGAGCTGACAATGCTGTTGAGATAAAAACAAATGCAAGGATTGTTAAATCATAATGTGAGAGTACCTGAGGTCCTATTAAACAAGTGGGCCAGACCAAGTGTAGGGGGCTTCCACAAAATGATCATTTAAGGCTAAGAATCCCTCAGAATTTGAGTCAATGAAGGCAGAACAATCAGGCATAGAAATGGGAAAGGTCAAGATATACCAAAGCTATATTCTATACATTCAATTTGAACCAGGGAAGTTCAAAATCAAGGTAGATACAGTACACCAGCTTCTGATGGGATTTGCTGTCCAGCTGAGGAGGTTTGCGTTCATTCCTTTAAGTGGAAATCAGATGAAGCTACTGAGAAGTAATAAGTGCCTGGATATCAGAACAAATGGACAATGTATACAAAGGACATGACTGAGGCTCAGCCAAGTGCCACTATTAAAAACTGTGACCTAGAGATATGAAAATCAAGCTTGACCATGAATATTCATAGCAGCATTATTCGTAGTAGCCACAAAGTAGAAACCCAGGTGTTTATCAAGTGTTTAAGCGATACACCAAATGTGGTATATCCATACAATGGGTTATTATTCAACCATAAAAAGGAATAAAGTGCTGATATATACTACAGGATGGATGAACCATGGAGATAGTACTGAGGGAAAGCAGCCAGTCACAGAAAAACTCTATCTCATATAATTCCATTTAGGGGAAATATCCAGATTAGGCAATTTCATAGAACAAAAAAAACAGATTAGTCATTTCCTAGGGCTGCAGGAGTAGGGAATGAGGAGTAACTACAAATGGGTATAGAATTTGGGGGCAGGGGGCCAGTTGATGAAATAGTTTGAAATTTAGACTATGGCAATGCTTATACAATTATGTGATTATACTGAAAAAAAACCAATGAACTGTAAACTTCAAATGAGCAGATTTTATGGTATGTAATTTTATATCTCAAGAAAGCTATAAACACATTTTTTAAGCATCTCAGATGCTCCTGGTGTTGATAGGAGCAGTGACACACAGAGACCAGGGGAATTGTGAAATAGTTAGATACATCAACTCGGAGCTTGGCAAGGCTCTGTGCCAGATCTCTGGATGGTACAGGTCCCATGCAAGTCCTTCCATGAGAAAGAAAATACAGAAACCAGTGACTGCTTTTTCTGCTTCCAGGTTCTTGATCGGTAACGTACTTACATCCTGCAGATTCTACTCCAAGTTAGACTGTTGGCTTTCTAGCTAGCCCAAATGTGGTAGGGTTAGTTGATAAGGATGTACTTATTTTCTCTTGTTTTTGCTTCTGTTCTGCAGTTTTTGAAGAGCCTGAAGATCCAAGCAACAGGTCATTTTTCTCTGAAATTATCTCTTCGATTTCGGATGTGAAGTTCAGCCACAGTGGGAGGTATATCATGACCAGAGACTATCTGACCGTTAAAGTTTGGGATCTCAACATGGAAAACCGCCCTATTGAGACTTACCAGGTATGGACCCCCACCCACCCATAGGTACATAAGGCACTTCCTTTGCGGGCCTCCATATCAGCTTCTGCCACAAAGGCTTACAGTGCACAAGAGTAAGAGACCGTACATCATCATATCATATATATTCAATAAAATGGTATAGTTTATAAGGGCCATAGGATATTAGACAAGGGTACATAAGGAGGAGCTTGAATTCCATTTAAGCTGTATCTACTGAGCATTTAATGTGGGATGGATACTGTAGATAGAAAGGTACACAAGACAGACATGGTCCTGCTCTCCTAGAGCTGATGACTGGTAGAGAAGCCTGATGATGAATAGGGGATTGAGTAGGCAGTGAGGCTAGAGATGGTACTGGGTGCTTGGGAGCACAGACAAGGAGGGTCAGCCTGGTGAGAAGAGACCCAAAGGCTGACCCTTGATTGAACTAGCCAGAAGGATAGTGTGTTCATAGATGCTGTGTTCAGAAAGGAGTTATTTGTATATTAAATATAGAACATGGGCAGAAAGAAGAGTCTGGAAATGTAGGCCCTGGTAAAGAAGATTTCGTTATTTTGTCTTCAGCGTGAGTACAATGGAAAACCATTAAAAGGTTTTACACTGGAAATGACAGGAGGAGATGATGGCAATTGGCGCTGGAATGGTGGCATGCAGATAGAGGGAGAGGTAGGAGGAGAGCCTATGAGGTGCACTTGCCAATTCAATGTGGAGGGAAGAAGAGTTAAGACTGTACAGGTTGTTAGCGTAAGCATTGGCTAAATGGTTGGTAGATTGATGGACAAAGGGAACAAAGGAGAAGGCAGTGTTTAGAATACGATGGCCTTTTTTAGAAGATGGAAGACTAGACTTTGAGGTAGAAAGGATTTGAAGAAGCTCATTTCAGGTACGAGCACAATAGAGGCAAAGATAAAGAGGCAGGGATAAACTGGTCCTTTTTAAAGATATTTTGGTTTAGATTAAAAGAGGTGTGAAAATTTTAGATAGAGGGATTTAACTTACATATTTTTTCTTGAGACAGAATTCAGATACTGTAATATTCACCCTTTCAAAGTCTACCAAAGTTGTGGAACCCTCAACCACTCCAATTTCAGAACATTTTCATCACTAACATTCTGATTGTGCTGGGGAGGAGAGACTATAGGGGGAGATGGAAGGAGATAGGACAGTTAACAAGTTATTGCAACATTCTGGCAAACGCTGATAGTAGCTTAGATGAGGGTGTGAGCAATGGGGGTGACCAGATTCTTAATATATTTTCATGGTAAAATCAACAGGACTTAACAAATTGGATATGTGATGTAAGAGGAAAAGAAGCACCAGGGATCATTCCAAGGTTTTTATCCTGAGCAATTGGGAAAATGGTGGTGCCATTTTATGTAGATGAGGGAATCACAATTTATTTTGGGACATGTAGAGCCAAGTAAACACCCAGAAATTGCAAGTAGACAGCTCAGTTTGAGTTTGGGTATACCTTAGCTTAGAGAAAAGAAGCGGTCAGGACCATGCCCTGGGAACTCAGTGTTTACAGGTTGGGAAGAGGAAAAGTGAGAAGGATGTTCTAGGAGCCAAGTAAAGAGACTATTTCAAGGAGGAGAAGTCACCAACTACCAAATGCTCTTGCTGAATCAAGTAGGAAAGGATTGAAAATTGGCCATTGGATTTAGTAATGAGGAGATAGGTGTAGGTGAATGGCATTAATGAAGGTCTGATTGGAGTGGGTTTTGAGAGAGACTGTAAATAGGAGATGCGAGTGTAATGAGTACAGGTAGCTCTTCCAAGAAATTTTAGTCTAAAGGGCAACAGCGAAATGGGGTGGTAGCAGGAATGGGATACAGGCATAAGGAAGTTATCACAGCATGTTTTATGCTGAGGGGAATAAGCCAGGAGAGAAAGAATTCAAGCAGTTGACTCCTTGGGGGAAGCAAGATGGAACAGAGTCCATTGCCTCGAGGCAGGTGTTGTAGGCCATACATGGGAAGATGGACAATTCATCCATCAAAGGAAGGAGAGAAGAGTAAATAGCTATGGATCCATTGTGTTGGTAGCCATAGATGGTTTCTTCTTGTTGCTTCTATTTTCTCATAAAATAAGAAGAGTGAGAAAGAAAAGTGTAAAATACGCATCTAAGAGAGTTGAGTACAATGGAAGGAGAGAGATACTTAAGGTGTGACTGTAATGATGGGCCACTAAACCTCAAGTAGATAAGGAGGGAAATAATGTGTGAAGAAAAGTAGACAGAATAATGGATTTGAAGAATTGATAGAATCAAGATAGTAAAGAGTGAACTAAGAAGATAGGAGGTAGCATTAGAACAGTACTTGTTCAACAGGTATAATTAGGGTCGTGGCAAGTCTTATCATGTGGCCAAGGAAGCAAAGGAAAAAACACATTGAAAATGATGAGGCCAACTGAGAGACCAGAGTAATGATCCACGAAGAATAATGGCAGGGGATCCAGGTGCTAAAATTGCTTCAAGGAATGTGGCAGAGGGGCTCAGAACTGTTGCTAACTATAACAAGGTAGTCAGCAGGGAGTTTAGTTGGTGACATGACTTCAAAGGAGCTGAGGGCTTTAGAACAGGAATCATCGCCTGGAGCAGCAAGGAGCCCACCTACCCTACTTTGACATATGAGTGGCCACAGGACAAGCCAATCTTTCAGAAGAAATTCAGAGAGAAGATTGAGGACCCCAAGGACTTTGACCAACTGTGAGTAATGCAGGGGCCAGAATTCAAAAGGACATAGGTGGTTGAGATAGTCTGCCCTATATATTTGGGGTCTTCCTGTCCCCCAGATCCTTCCAGACTTCAGGGCCCCACTTCACAGCACCTGCCTCGAGGCTCTCACCTTCACGTTCAGCCCAGGGCTAAGCCAACTTGTGTGTCCTCTTCCAGCTGCACACACCTCTCGTGTTACAGAGGGCAATGACAACTAGAACCTGAGTGTGGGTGGTATGGACAGACTTGTGGCCTGCTGGCCAGACCAGATGAGAGAAAACTGGATTTAGTCTCTTCAGTGGCAGGAGCAATTAGTACTTTCATTTTAGAGAAAGGCTTTAAGAGCAAAGCTGGTTTTAGAACCCAGTAAGCTAGCTAGGACATGGAATAATCAGCATTTTAAGAGCATAATTCTCAAAGCAAGTTCAGCTAGTGGTAGACGTGGAAGTGCTCTTTGTCAAATGCTTTGAGATAGGTCTCATAGCACACATATTGAAATGAAATATTACAGAAGTTTAACTTTAGATAGCATACTTCAAAGCAATTTAAATTTATATACTATACCCCACATGGTAACATACTATATAAAAGATGGCAAGCAACTGAATTTCTAGAACACTGTTTCCCATTGGGCCAGCCTTCACTGTCACCAGTTACTAATGCCTTCCCTGTGGAGGGGAGAAAGTAATGTTCCTGCCATGTATTTTCATACACGCGTCAACTGGTCTCCAGCATCCTTCCAGAAATAAGAAACTGTAGACTTAAGTATCATTAGCTCTTCTCTGTAGATTTCAGTATCATCAGCTCTTTTCAAGCTCTCCTACAGAACAGGGGTTGGCAAACCATGGCTGGTGGGCCAAATCCAGTCTCCATCTGTTTTAGTAAAAAATTTTACTGAAATACAGCCACACCTGATCATGGGTACATGGTTGCGTACATGGTTGCTTTCACGCTACAATGGCAGAGTTGAACAGATGCGATGGAGATGATATAGCCCACAGGCTTAAAATATCTGCTATGTGACTCTTTACAAGAGAAGTCTGTTGACCCCTGAAATCTAAGAACCAACCAACAGAGTTCACTCTTGCTGGGCCTCATGAGCAGTCCCATTATGTACAACACCAGGCTTCCACGAGTTCATGATTTGAGAACCTCTGTGTTGGGAGGCTAGTGTCAAGAAAGCCATACATAATAGGAACATGAAGAAAAAAGCATCAAATTGGGTGAGTTTTAAGTTTTCTCTTGCTCTGTGTTCTAGATGTTTCTAATCAATGTGTCTTACCTTATCCTCTCCTCTGATGGAGATAGGGCCATCTTGTTTGCCTAAGGTTTTGTTTTTTGTTCGAGCAACAGAACATAAATATAACATACCTTCATAGTAAATGTTCTTTTTCTTTAGATGACATCAAGTCAAGGCAGTAGGAACTTCCCAAAATTCAGCTGCTGGGAGGAGAAAATACTGGTTCAGACTGGATTTTCTTTTAGATCCCTCCTGACTTTTGTCTTTCAAGAATTATTTGTAGAGTTCTAGGCAATGTGGTTCGTACTAATGGACTCACATTTCCAAATCACACGTTTTGATACTTATAAACTTTCACCTTTGCCTTCTGTCTATATGTCAAGAAAAGTTTGTGAAGAAGAACATAGGCTGAGCCAAAAACAAATTTTAGTGATTGTAGTGAGAGAAAATGATGACTATCCGTTTCTTATAATTTTGCAATTCCTTGACTCTTATAGAATTCTAAGAGGTTCTGCATCATAGAAACCTGCTTAACCATTTGTTTTCAAAACTAGTTTCTCCCTTCTCAAAACACATCTTTGCCTTGCCTGAAAAGTGCTCCATATCAGATCAGTGGAATACGAGTAAGGGGGAGAGAAGGCTGAAAATAAGGAGCTATTTGGCTCATTTTTTTCTCCAAAAAGTAGGAGAGCTGGAGTACAGACATGTCTCATTTTATTACATTTCTGAATACTGCCTTTTTTTTAATATACAAATTGAAGGTTGGCAGCAGCCCTGCATTGAGCAAGTCTACCGGCACCATTTTTCCAACAGCATTTGCTCATTTCATGTCTGTGTCACCTTTACCATTTTCAAGCTTTATTATTATTACTATTACACGTTATGACAATCTGTGATGAGTCATCTTTGACATTACTATTTTAACTGTGTTGGGGTGCCAGATCAGGGCCCATATAAAATGGGGAGCTTAAATAATTTATGTTGTGTGTGTTCTGCCTGCTCCACCACCCTGTCCTTCCTTCTCTCCTTCTCCTCTGGCCTCCGTATTCCCTGGACACAGCAATATTGAAATTAGGCCAGTTGATAACCCTCCCCTGGTTTCAAAGTGTTCATGTGAAAGAAAGAGTCACACATCTCTCACTTGAAATCAAAAGCTAGAAGTGATTAAGCATAGTGAGGAAATCATGTAAAAAGCAAAGCAGGCTGAAAGCTAGGCCTCTTGCACCCAACTGCCAAGTTGTGAATGTAAAGGAAAAGTTCTTGAAGGGAATTAAAAGTGCTACCCTAGTGAACAAATGAATGATGAGACACTGAAACAGCCTTAGGAGAAAGTTTGAGGGGTCTGGAGAGAAGATCAAACCAGCCCCAGCATCTCCTTAAGCCAAAGCATAATCCAGAGCAAGGCCCTAACTCTCCTCCATTCTCTGAAGGCTGAGAGTGGGGAAGAGGCTGCAGAAGAAAATTTAAAGTGAGGAGAGGTTCCACTTATAGAGCACTCATAAGGTTCAAGGAAAGAAGCCGTCTCCAAAACTTGAAAGCACAAGATTAGCAGCAAGGGCTGATACAGAAGCTGCAGCAAGTTCTCCAGAAGATCTAGCTGAGACAATTCATGAAGGTGACTACACCAAGCAACAGATTTTCAACGTGGACAAAACAGCCTTCAATTGGAAAAAGATGCCATCAAGGAGTTTCATAGCTATAGAGGGGAAGTCAGTACCTGGCTTCAAAGCGTCAAAGGACAGGCTGATTTCCTTGGTAGGAGCGAATGCAGCTGGTGACTAAGTTGAAGCCAAAGCTCATTTACTATTCTGAAAATCCTAGGGCCCTTAAGAAATATGCAAAATCTGGGACGCCTGGGTGGCTCAGTCGGTTAAGCGTCTGCCTTCAGCTCAGGTCATGATCCCAGGGTCCTGGGATCGAGTCCCGTATCGGGCTCCCTGCTCCATGGGGAGCCTGCATCTCCCTCTGCCTCTGCCTCTCTCTCTCTATCTCTCATGAATAAATAAATACAATCTTAAAAAAAAAAAAAAGAAATATGCAAAATCTACTCTGCTTGTGCTCTATAAACGGAACAACACAGCCTGGATGACTGCACTGTGTTTACAACATGGCTTACTGAGTATTTTAAGCCCACGGTTGAGACCTACTGCTCATTGATGATGCACCTGGTCACCGAAGAGCTCTGAGGGAGATGTACAATGAGATTTATGTTGTTTTCATGCCTGCTAACATAACATCCATTCTGCAGCCCATGGATCAAGAAGTCATTTCGACTTTCAAGTCTTATTATTGAAGAACTACATTTCATAAGGCTATAGATGCCCTAGTGATTCCTCTGATGGGTGTAGGCAAAGTAAATGCAAAGCCTTCTGGAAAGGATTTGTTACTCTAGGTGCCATTAAGAACATCGGTGGTTCATGGGAAGAAGTTAAACTATCAACATGCACAGGAGTTTGGAAGCAGTTGATTCCAGTCCTTGTGGATGAGTTTGAGAGGCTCCAAACTTTAATGAAGGAAACCACTGCAGATGTGGTGGAAATAGCAAGTGGAGCCTACAGATGGGACTGAACTTAAAAGGAGGAGGACTTGCTTCTTACAGATGAGCAGAGCAAGTGGTTTCTTGAGCTGGAATCTACTGGCGAAGATGCTGTAGAGATTGTTGAAATGTCAACAAAGGATTTAGAATATCACATGAACTTAGTTGATAAAGCAGGAACAAGGTCTGAGAGGATCGACTCCAATTTTGAAAGAAGTTCTGCTGTGGGTAAAATGCTATCAAACAGTACCGCATGCTATAGAAGAAGCCTTTGTGAAAGACAGAGGCCATAGCTTTGGCACACTTTGTCTTATTTGAAGAAATTGCCACCCCCATATCAGCCTTCACCAACCACCACTGTGGCCAGTCAGGACAACCCTGAGGTATGACCTTCTACTACCAGAAAAAGGACAACTAGCTGGAAATCTCAGATGATTTGCATTTGTTCTCAGCAATTAAGTATTTTTTAATTAAGGTATATACATTTTTTTAGATAATGCAATTTACTGCATACTTAATAGAGTATAGTGTAAGCCTAACTTCCACATGCCCTGGGATACCAAAACGTTTATTTAACTCACTTTGTTACGATAGTCACTTTATTATCACCGTCTAGAACCCACAGTATCTTCGAGGTGTGCCTATACTAAAACAACAAACTTGGCTTCCATTGCCCGCTGGATCAATTCCCTGCTTGGCATACTGCCATTCAGAAGCCACAGCTCTCTAGCTCCTCTATTACAAAGAACCCAGGAACAAGTCAATGAGAAGTCAAGACAAGACAAGAAAGATCTGGAGTTGGCAAAACTAGGACCCAGAGGCTCATTTTGTCTCCCACCTGTTTTATAAGTAAAGTTCTATTGGGACACAGCCCCACTCTTCTGTTTATGCATTACCTACGGCTACATTTGCATTACAAGGGCTGAGTTGAGAGGTCGCCACAGAAGTCCTATGGCCCACAAAGCATAAATATTGACTTTCTGGCCCTTGATAGAAAAGGTTTGCCGGGGCGCCTGGGTGGCTCAGTCGTTAAGCACCTGCCTTTGGCTCAGGTCATGATCCCGGGGTCCTGGGATTGAGTCCCACGTCGGGCTCCCTGCTCTGCGGGAAGCCTGCTTCTCCCTCTCCCACTCCCCCTGCTTGTGTTCCTGCTCTCGCTATGTCTCTGTCAAATAAATAAATAAAATCTTTAAAAAAAAAAAAAAAGAAAAGGTTTGCCAAACAATGGTCAAGATCAAGAATCAGTCCTTTTTTTGCCCACAGACTCTCTCCTCCTTCTTTGCTCAAAGACTCTTAACAATCACTAGAGATCTGCAGCCCTACGAAAAGAAATGGCCTTCTACATCAGACTTGTGCCACTTGGAATAGGCCCAAAAGGCGGCAGGAGAGGAAGGGAACGACAAGGAGTTAATTTATAGCATAGATCTTAAGTGTGAGACGTAAACCTCACCCTTGCGTCCCCTTCTCCATCTAACAATGCCAGAAGCCCTGCCGCAGATGGATTCTCTTGTCACCAAAGCAATGAGGCGGGTACCCTGACAAGGCCCAGGACTGTTTGGTAACAGTCGTTTGCCGAGTTAGAAATACTTGCACTGTCCACATGACTCAGAGAGCTTTCCAATCCCCCAAAACATCTCAGGGAACATAGGGTGAATGACCCAACCATGCTGACTGGTCTCCTGTAAAGTTCCCATCCAACAACTTCATGGGGTCCCAGCATCCCCTGCCCTTCCTCACTCTCAGGTGCGAACTTTCCTTCTTATTTCACTGAAAAATAGAAACAGGAGAGAATTACCCATGCTCCAGGACTGCATCCTTTACATCAGAGTCTCGTCAACAGCTTCACCTGCACAGGCCTTTCCAAATCATCATACCCAAAAATGAACGTGGCAAGTCCATCCTTCCGCTTGCTCAAGAGAAAGATCCAGGAGCCATCTTGACTCTCATTCTTCTTTCCACGCTTCACAGTTACACCATCCACGAATCCTATCAGTTGTCCCTGCAAACATGCCGAGAAGCTGACCGCTTGCTCCCGCTGCTCCCGCCCTGCTCCACACCGTCATCTGCCACCAGGCTCTCACTGGCCTCCCTGCCTCTGCTGCCTCACATTATCAATCATGACACAGCTCAGTGGTCCCTTCTGTGATGTCTCCTCACTTCGCTCAGCATAAAAGGCCCACGTGAACGCTCATCTGCCCCCATGCTAGGATGAAAGCACACCAGGGGTATTTTGTTCACTGCCTCTCCCAAGCACAGAGCTGGCAGGCCATAAACATTTGTTGAGTTAAAGACCAAATGAATAGTGTCCTCTAATGTGTATTTGCAAGTCAGTTTAGAAAATGGGACTCTATACCACCTACTGGGCCCTTCTGCCGGCCACCGGCTCCCTAAGCAAGCTTGCTTAATCCACACTCGCCACATAAGCAGCTCCCCAACCCATGGCTGCAAAGAGCCCAGCCTGGATTCAGACCCAGGCCATCCAATTCAAGGCACATGTATACTAGAAGAATTAACAGCTCACATCACCAGAGGAGGTCTTCACAGAAACGAGCATTTTTAAAATAGTAACTAACCCTCTTGATGTATTTCCCCAACAGGTGCATGACTACCTCCGCAGCAAGCTGTGCTCCCTCTACGAAAACGACTGCATTTTTGATAAATTTGAATGTGTGTGGAATGGGTCAGACAGGTAAGAGAGGCTCCTTGGCTAGGGAATCTTCCAGAGGTGAGCCCTGTATTTGCTGGGGCCCTGGGCAATTTATCCTAAGCAGGGCGTGGCCAAAGAGAGGTCAGAATCAGGCCCCAGGGCCTGGCAGGAATCCACTGTGTATGTCCCTGGATTTCCCTTGAGGTCAGACCTGGATATAAGGGAGAGATGGAGTGAGACCCTTGAATCCTCTTTCAGGACTGGCACAGGTGACCATGAGACATCAACGAGAAAATCCCATGTCTTACACACCAGACGCCCCCAGAGCTAGGTCAACATGGCCGAAATAAACACTAATAATGCACCAGCGAATTCCAGCATAAACAGTTCCAATTATTGCAAAGTGTGCTTTCTAGATCGAAAATTATCCCTAGACGCTTCTAGTGTAGACCTGTCCAAAGGCCCCGGTAGTTCATTAGCTGAATTCTAGTTGGCCTCATTTATCATATTCCCTCAAAGTGATTTATTATTGTTTTAAGGCCTTTTATTTCAACAGTACTTCATATTACCTTCTAATAGTTCATTTTTGGTTTGACAAATACAGATGATTCCCCGCCTTCCAGAACGAAAGGCGGGCTACCAGGGGCTGATTTAGTGTTTTGAGGAACACGGCACCAACAATAGTGCTTTGCAAGCACTACCTTCTGTCAGGGCAAGGCATTCAGGGATTGGAACTTTTAGTAAAAACAAGCGGTTTCTGGCCATTCTTTGGCTTTCTTTGCCAATGAACCCAAATGTGCCTTCCACTTAGGAGACCCGGAAAAAATCTCCACATGACAGAGGCCCCAGGTCACAGCACCCCATTGCTGTGGGTGGGAAGAGACGACAGAGCAGCTGTGATGTACAAACCAAAGCTCCTAAGGGGGAAAGGAGCGGGCCCCGAACCTGTGTTTCTAATTTTTATTTGTAGTTTATATTAATAAATTCTATTTGGTGTTATTGTCCTACTAACTTACCTTAACCTAGACTCACAAAGTACGTATTAGTCACCTTCGCCCACATCCTGTTATAGAATCCTGACCACAAGATGACAAGGTTGTTGTCATCATCCCCATTTTATAGCTGAGTAAACTGAGGCTCAGCAAGATAAAAGCGACCTGCCCCAGCTCATGAGCTAGTATGTAGTAGAGACAAGAGTAGGAAGGTTTGAGTTTGAATCCTAAGATTGACATTCTTTTCATAACTTCACTACTTCTTTCCATAACCAAGAAAATTCTCAGTTCAGGTAAGGTTGAGAGTTTTTCTTTTTTTTTCAAACCAACCAACAAAAACCAAAACACAAGGGCTTTCTCAGTTTAAAACCAAGCTGACTCATGGTGGAGGAAGCCTTGTTGGTTCATGGGAAGCAGTGAGGCCAGTGGCGGAGTGCTAGGCCCTGGGGTCGGGCACATGGGGGTTGGAGGCCCGACTTGGCCATTTTGTCACAGTGAGCGAGTTCCTCACTTTTCCTCAGGTGTAAAGCCCCTATCTGGGATAACGGAAGTCCAGGTGAGATTGCGGGGGAGTCGAGCGCTCAGCACCCTACCTGATAAAGTAGCAACAGCTTCTTCCACTACAAACACGTTCACCATGTCTGTTTCCTGGGCCAGAATTACACAAGCAAGCCCTTGACTGATTTGCCTGGCACAGCTGACCCCACAGCCCTGTCCCCCTGGCTGCGGCCCCATGCTCTCAGTTTTCCCCGCACCTGTCTGCACACTCATGCCACATGAACGGAGAGGAGGTGCTGTCCTCTCCCATCCTCACCTCAGTTGGTCAGGGCTTCACCCACCAACGAGGCCAAGCCCCCGTGCTCCAGCAGCAGCCCCCGTGGGATGTTACTGAAGCAGCATGGTACCCCCCCCCCCCCGCCTGTCCGTGTGTGCAAACTGTCACCTGTAAAGAGTCAGTCCCTTGCTTCTGGAAGGCTTTGGCAGTCACTGCCCTCAGTCAGTCGTAAATCTGCCTGAGGGTGGAGAGCTCTTACAAAAAGGTGGATGCCATCAGTCAATCCACTAGCAAGTGTTTCCTCTCCCAAGTTCTTTTAAAATTTGAATTTGTTTACTCTCTTCCTGAGGGAGACCGCGATGACATCTGTTTTTTAGGTAAGTTTGCTGGCAAGGCTGAATTGAGAGCTGGTTCTTAGCAGGGGGAGGACACACCAGGCTCAGTGTGCTCATCTATCAGCGTTTCTCCCACTGTGCTGGCTGCAGAAAGCCTTAGACGTCCGGCCCAAGCCCCACTCCTGCAACCACACTTGTCGTGTGCATAACCAGTGTTCTCAAAAGTGTTCCTCCTGCCCTGACCTCTCTCCAGCCTCGCAATCCTAAGGGACGTAAGGCTGGGATCATTAAAACCGCAGGACTCACTCCCTGAGCCAAAGAACCAAAAGCGATCTATCCACAGAAGTAAGTAACAAGGAGGATTATCATGATCCTTCATTTCCCAACCAGCCTTCAAAACCGAGACCATGGTCACACAGTCGAGTCTGGGTTTTTGGTTTTTGGTGAAACCGATGGTGCCATAAGCTGGCCACGACGTGGTGTCATTGGCTCCAGAAAGACACAATGGGGATACGCTCCTGCCTTTCTCCAGAGTCCTCAGTGACTCCCTATTTCCTCTCTACCTTGCAGCGTCATCATGACAGGCTCCTACAACAACTTCTTCAGGATGTTCGACAGAAACACCAAGCGTGACGTCACCCTGGAGGCCTCGAGGGAAAACAGCAAACCCCGGGCTATCCTAAAACCGCGGAAAGTGTGCGTAGGGGGCAAGCGGAGAAAAGACGAGATCAGTGTCGACAGTCTGGACTTTAGCAAAAAGATCTTGCATACGGCTTGGCACCCTTCAGAAAATATTATAGCAGTGGCGGCTACAAATAACCTATATATATTCCAGGACAAGGTTAACTAGGAGGACAAGTTATTGCTTAATAATCTCACATACTGAATACTAGTCAGACATGTTTTTAAATGTTTCTTTGGGTCTTCATTTGATGCATTGACATTAATTTCCCTATGCAGAAAACAATCGGAATAGAATTAAAAGGAGTCCAACTTTCTCAGATCCCCAGTTCTAAGAAACTTTTGTCAAACCCAATAGGTTCTGAGACATTTCTGTTTAGAACTGAGAGCTGCCAGCTAACACTAATTCTCCATAGTTGACTTGAATTTCTGATGCTTTTCTTGCCCGGTTTTCTCTGGTGGGTCCAGTGTTTTGTTTCTAGGTGTCTGCTGAGATAAAATGAGGTTGTCTGTAGTATTTAAAGAGAAAAGAGATAAGTTTTTTTTTAATTAAGCAATTCCATTTGGTTGAAAAAAATCAACAAAAAAATAAACACCGTTTACTCTTAAGAGAATTTCTCCTTTTTCTTTTCTTTTTATTTTTTTTTTAAGATTTTATTTATTTATTTGAGAGAGAGAGAGAATGAGAGACAGAGAGCATGAGAGGGAGGAGGGTCAGAGGGAGAAGCAGGCTCCCCGCCGAGCAGGGAGCCCGATGCGGGACTCGATCCCGGGACTCCAGGATCATGACCCGAGCCGAAGGCAGTCGCTCAACCAACTGAGCCACCCAGGCGCCCCAAAGATTTTTTTTTTAAAGATTTTATTTATTTATTTGAGAGAGAGAGAATGAGAGAGAGCAAGCACATGAGAGGGGGGAGGGTTAGAGGGAGAAGCAGGCTCCCCGCCGAGCAGGGAGCCCAATGCGGGACTCGACCCCGGGACTCCAGGATCATGACCTGAGCCGAAGGCAGTCGCTTAACCAACTGAGCCACCCAGGCGCCCTCCTTTTTCTTTTTTTTGTGAAAAAAATCACAAGCAGTCAGCATCTCCCTCCCCTGCCACACTTTTTATTAACAGTCTCATTTGAAGCAGAGATTTATGTCACGAGGCAGCGAAGGGGATGCAGAATGAGAAGGGAGGGGACACATCAACGCTACTATACTCTTTTTTTCTGGAAGCGCCATAGAAACAGCCTGAGAATTTGGCCAGGAAGCCCCATGAATGCTTCAGGGGACATAAAGAGAACACTTTCTACACAGTGCTTCTCAGAGTTAGCTTGGCAAGGCCATGTGGGGCCAAATTCCATCTGCTGCTTTGTTACTCTTGCTTTTTGTCATTTTAAATGGCTCCATATAATCCTCCACTTACACGTTCGTTGGCTTTTTCTCTTCAACCTTTTCCAGCTTATTTATTCCATTGACTTCGAAAGGCCGAGTCCTGGTTGTTTATTATCTGGCATTCTAAGTGAAGCAATGGCACCACCCCTGGCTCCCTGAGAAAGGCTGGTCTGTTCCTTTGGGGCGTGTCTCCTTAGCAGCCCCCTCCTCTCTTCCTGGGTTGGGTAACCAAAAGTCACAATCCATCAATCTCCACTGCAGCTAGAACGGAAATGGCCAATACACATGCTGATTTGTGAAGTCTCATCAAGTGTTTCTAACCCACCCCAAGCTCATCATCTGGACGAATACACCAAACAGCTCTCTTGCCACAAAAACAGAATATGGGGGAGTCAGGAATCTTTCACGATATCGTGAAGTCTACTTGAACCTGTGCAGTCTGCTTCATCCTTCCCCCGACGTTTAAAATTCAGATTTGTAAGTTCCAGAAGGTTCTATGTGGCACACCTCTGAGCAGAAGACTCAATGAATTCAAAGGATTTATAAATGTGAAGGGGAGTCTCGGAGAGGAGGTGGGAGGTACCCAGGAAGCGGGGCCTGGGCTTAGTGTCTCCAGACCCGTCACCATGATTCATTCCCTGTAACTTCCAATTCGTCAACAGGAAATGACTTGAGCATTTTTCTTTTAAACAGAAATTCTCTTTGGATTACTGTGTTTATTAGTAAAGTCCCAACTTGCAAGTGTAATTTGCTTGGGAGGAGGGAAAAAATAGTCTAAGAACCCTATTTCCATTCTAAGCTACTATCCATTTAAATAACAGCTTCTTGGCAAGGTAATAGCTATCTAGCATTTAAGGGAGCACCATTTTGTAAGATGCAGCCCAATCTCAGAAACACTGAGATATGAAAAGTACTTCTCAAACCTGAGAAGAAGCATGTGGATGAAGACGTGACCCTGTTCTCAGTGTTTGTCCTCTTCCCTGCAATGAGAGCCTCTCTTCAAGCGTTGCCCATAAACTGGCCCCAGATGGCAACTCCTTGGGCAGGATTCCTGGCCTGACTGTGACAGTGTTCTTGGAGGAGACCTGAGAGAGGATCAGAAACTTCTCCAACTTCTAGAGAACTGTGATATCAGGATAGCTAGAAGGACCAGTGAGTTATTGTCCAGAGTTTACTCATCAACTTCCTTATGGCCTTTTCCCTGCTCCTCTGAGACTCCTCCTCTCTTGGTACCAGGTGGGGGTTGGGAGAGATCCCTGTTGCTCAAACGTAGGCATTAACCTACCCCTGTGATATTACTCATTTAAGTCACCTTTTTTAAAAGCAAGACTTAGCCTCCTCCAAAGAAAAGATAATCAGGAAATGTCCATTTTAGTGGGTTTTTTTAACATTAAAATAATCACATAACGAGTGACCTAACAGCCATACCCATGCACCACCTACAATCATTTTGTGAACCCCCAGGAGCATGTCTATCAGACTTGGGGACACTGAGTAACTGGTGTCAGAGAACACTTGGAGGCATCCGAGAGTTCCAGCGGACAATGGTTCTCCACTAAGCAGAGCCAAGAGTGCTCCCCACAACACATACGTGAACAAATTGGTCATGGTTTTAAGGGATTCACAGGCCCCCCTGCAGGCTATCTGTGGACTCCACATAAAAATCCCCTAACAAGTCCCACACCCTTAGCACATAGATTTAGAGTCTGAGATCCAGGGAGTGGGAGGAATTTGCTGAAAATCTCAGAATTAAGAGCAGAGAGCAGCTATTCGAATAAAGGATGCACCAGGAAAAAAAAACATCTGAGACTCCTAGACCGGAACAGGAGGGGAAGGCCTTAGAGATCGGACCTCAGGCAGCCATCCCTACCCACCACCATGTATCAGCACTGACCTGCCCTGTGCCAGGTACTGAACGAGGTATTTTCAGTTGCAATTTCCTTCTGCCCCAGTGCTGGAGATGGTCATCATCAACTCGGTCCCTGTTCCAGCTGACACTAAAAGCTACTTAAAAGCTGACTAGCCATGTTTTCAAAAGTTTGTTGGTTCTAAATACTGCATGGCCGGCAGCTTGGTAGGAGCCATCAGGTTACACTGGAGGATGGCAGGTGACTGAGGAGGAAAGGGAGCCACAGCTTCCCAAGCCTTTACTGAAATGATCTGAGTGAAACAGTGCCTGACATTTAAAAAGCTGGACTTGGACAGACATCCACACCTTCTTGTCCAGAGAAGGAAGAAGAATTTGAAGAAGAAAGAAGAAAGACACAAATGAGCATCAAAGTAGCGGGGTGTATGTAGGTGGGTGGGCAGTAAGAACCCATCTGCTTCTTAAATCCTTGAAGTCTGGCCCCTGTCTTTACTCTGTACCGGGGGGGGGGGGGGGGAGGGGGAATACAACATCCTTAAACCTCTCATTGATCTCATAATTAACTCCACCCTATCAACACTTACTATGCAACCAACATGTGACATGTGCAACAGCAGTCAGGCGGAACAAGGATGAAGCTAACATTCTTTTAGCTGGTACCCAGTGAAATCAGTCAACTATCTCCAATGTATTTCTTTTCAACACCCTAGGGCCCCGTTATACTGAAAGTTGACCCTAACACACTCAATCACTGACAAAGTGGGGACCACGATTGTCCTTCCTTCAAACCAGCAGGGCAACTGCCTAAAGCTCCCCTCATACCCTCCTTCCACCACTGTGGATGCATGCTTTTTTAGTCCCTTTGCTGACTGCCTGTGGGTCTCAAGAGAGCCCTAGTAGGCCTAATAGCAAAGCTTGGGGGTGACACTATAGCCCAGAGCCAGATTGAGGGAACCCTTCCTAGTTTGTCCTCCTCCATTATGGCCATGTGTAGATGAAGTGGGTGTGTTTTCAACGGTACCCCCAAAGACACTGCAATCCACCGACTCACCAACAGGAAATATTCCCCCAGATGCCGCCTGAGTCACTGGGTATCTATCAGACCTTAATCTTACACTCCCCCCTGTACTTCTAAGTCAAGTCTCAGGAACTGCTTTCTATTGGAACGACTTGCGTGGTCATGGAAAGAATGTGGAACTGGGAGATAGGAAATGTGCATCCTGCCCCTGGCTCTGCTGCTAAGTAACTGCGGAACTTAGGCAAGTCACTCAAGAGGAATTATGGTTTCCCTAACTTAGCAAATATGAATAAAGCCCTCAGGTATAGGGGATATACTGATAAATTCAGCTCAAGAATCAACTCTTTTCTTGACCACCCTAAGTTCCTTGAGGACCAAGGCCACTTTTGTATCCCGAAAGCATAAAGAAGTATCTGCCTCATAGTAGGTGCTCAATAAATATTTGCTGAATGAATGAACAGATAAATGAATGCATAAGATAGGCACAGCCTCTGTCTCCAGGAAGCTTACGAGATGAGCAGTTTGCCACTGGGAGTTTGAGTACCAGGAACCTTGGTATATGGCATCACAGGACTACTCAGAAGAGTCAAAAAATATAAAAAAAAAAAAAATTGAGAGCCAGGGAGCCAAGATGCTTTAAGAGCAAGCCACCAAGCTCAGATTACAAAGTTAGTTAATAGAGCACATGTGTCCCTGCCTGATGCATTACCTCACAACAGTAGCTAGCCTTCTGGGACCCTGCAGAGCGTGCAAAAAAGGTTGACAGCTTACAATCAATACCATGTTCACTGATGCAGGGAGGAACATTATCACATCCAAGATATTACCCCCACATCCCAGCTCCAGCACTAAATATTCCCCATAACAAGGCAGAGAAAAGTGACAAGAGCTATTATTTTCAACCCTTCCACTTGGAAGCAAGAGGTGAGTCAAACCTTCCCTGGAATGTTCTTAGGGGAAGACAAGTGGTTCCCCAAAGAAATCACTTGGAGCTGAATACACGTCTAATACAACAAGACAGGGATTGGAGAAGATTGGCATTTTCATTTGCCTAGGTGTCCACAATCTAAAAGGGGAGACTCTGTGGGCAGCCAAGAGGTACAACAACAAATTAGAGGGGGGTGGCGGGTCTGGTTGGTGGGGGGTGTGTGAGGTGTGAATGCTGGAATTTATTCTCCATGCCCAAGTCACTCTAATGAAAAAAACTTGAGTCCCCCCCAGTTGGACTTTCTTATTTCAGCTTCTTTGACTGTGACATAATTGCAAATCATATTTCGTCTAGACCAGTGGTTTCCAACTGTAAGCACAAGTGGCTTATGAACAGTCAGCCTGAATTTATCAAAGAGAGCAGCAATCAATTGCATGTTAAACAGCACCAATTTCACAGTGGAGGGGGATGTGGGGTGAGTCACGTTACATGGTAGCCACAAAGCAGTACTGCTCCGAAGTACACTGTAGCATGGGTCTTTAGCCTATGGTGGAACTCTCACAGGAAGAAGCCCAGGGCTAGGACACCAGGGTTGTTTTCTTAATTCCATGGGGCATTTATCTAATGGCAGCCTCCATTTTTCAGCCCTTCATTTCCTAAGAAGATGAGGGGTATTGCTTATTTGTCATATTCTTTTTGAAAAGGCAGAAAGGTTACTTAGTTATATCTGAGATGCTGGTTGATGGGGAAATCAGCTGGAGCTCAAAGATGGGTATATTCATTGAAGATGTGACAAATGTCATAGAAACTCGAAGTGTCCATCAAGGAAAAGAAAGCTCAGTTCAAAAGCTAACATCTTCCAAAGTACAAAAAGAATGTGCCATTTCAGGAATGAAACATGGCTCAAAGCAGCTCTTCACTTTGACCAGCATAAGTATGGTTAACAAACTCCCATCAGTCTCTGAAGATGTCCCAAGAGGGGCATAGGGTTGAATCCTGCAAGAAAGACAATTATAGCTTTTCCCTCTTCTCCAGCATTAAACAAATGATGGATTCTTCCTAATGTATCATGCACACACACACACACACACATGCTCAGCCTCAACACCCCACTAACAGATCCTGCTCTCTCAGAGAATCATTTCTGAAATCATGATTCTTCCTGTCAGAATGATGAGTGCTTCCCAGCTACTTAAGAACACAACCTGGAGACAAAGGTTGTAAATTTTTTTACTGCATTTTATATCAGAACTGGTGATTCATTTATACATTAAAACTCTGCTGGCTTCGCTGACAATAAAATTATATGGCTCCACATAAGGGTGTAACAACTTCCTTTCTCACTTGCTTGTTATATTGCTCAGTCACAACACTTTGGATGTAATAACTATCCTGGTGATGAGCAATAATTGACCATTATAGTTTGTGAGGAAACTTCAATTTACTCAGGCACTTTCATGACCAGAGAAGTGGTGTGATCTGCCCAAGGTTGCACAGAAAGTTACTCCAAGACCAAGAATGAAACCATGTCTTCTGAATCTCCAAGATGAGCCTTATTTCACTATTGTTGCTTTTTTTATTTTTTCATGTGCCTAAAATTAATTGAAAATTAATTAATTAATTAATTAATTAATTAATTAATTAATTAATTAAAAGACCTATATATAGGTCTTTTCAAACCTAGGTAGAAGTTCTGAATATGCAGTTTTAATTCCTATTCAAAGAGCTTTCAACATTTCTGTCTATGGCACCAAAGATAGTTCTGCAGGTGGTGCTGGGAGACGTGCCCCAAGCCAGGTCTCACTAGGGCCCACACTGGCACAGATTCACACAGGTGGACCACTGCATTTATACACTACATTAAATATCATCTACCCACAAAATTAAATGCTACATTATTTGCCTTCTTATAGCTCTCTTCATCAAACCATTGTTCATATTAATTATGTCCCACTGATTAAGCTACACAGATATGATGTAATCCCTAACCTCAAGGAATAGTCTAGTAAAAATGTAATTACGAAAGGTAATTCCAACATAACATGGTTAATGCCATGGCAGAGATACGTGTAGTTTATTGTAGGTGTAAAGTGCAAGAGCATCTCATCTCCTGGAATGGATGAAATGAAGTTCAATCCCAAAGGAGGATGGGGCTAACCAGATGAGCACAAACATGATCAAAGGCAACCACCAACCTCTGAGCACCATCAGCAGTTTGATTTTGCTGAAAAATTCTTGGCTAGGACTGGCTCAAGTGCTGGGAAGGGAGCAGGTTGAGATTGCAGAGGGCCATTTAGAGGACTTAGGTGTCACTCAGCAGTCAATGGAGTACTGCCAGAAGATTTTTAAGAAGAGACTTGACACAGATGGAATTACATTTTCGAAGATCACTCTGGCAACTGTGTAAATGACACATGTGGAGTAGACACCATTGAAAAGCAGGGAGCCTACTTAAGAAGCTGCTGAAGTGGTACAGGAAAGAGGATGAGGGCCTGAACTGAGGGTGTAGGAAAAAAGAGGTAAAATCAGTATAACTTAGAAACTGATGTGATGAGAGCAAACAGTTAATAGACAAGATAATAAGCAATGGTATGAAAAGAGGGAGATACTAAAGGAATGAAACTAGGGTTCAGGGAGAGGAAAAGAGAAAGATAAGGGGTCCAATTTGGGACATAATGAGTTTGAGGAGCCACTGGGATGGCCAGATAGAGAGAGATCACCAGTGAGCAGTGAGAAAAAAAGTACTATGACCTACATATCACTGGATATGATGGAGAGTTAGTCATCGATGTGTCCTGGCCTTTTTGGAAGTGATGGCACAGGGAGAGTGGAGATCAAAACTCTGCTAGCTGAGGAGAGGACCCTGGGGACCAGACACGGGCATAAGGGGGCACATCCCAAGCAATAGAGAAGGAAGTATCAGAGTCACAAGAACCGTGGGCAAAGCCTATTGTGGAGATAAGGGAGTAGAATTCCCCCACTGGAAAATACAATTCCTATAAATCTATTAAAAAAAAATAAAAAACAGAAACAAAAAAACAGGGTTCCAGACCAAGAGGGTGATAGAGGAAGACCCTGAACCCACCTCCTCCAGGGACACACCAAATCTACAGCTATTTATAGAACAATTCCCACTAAAGAAGAGCTGAGGACTGACTGAACAACTTCTGCACAACAAAAGGCCACAGAGAATGGCAAGAGAAAGAAAACAGGATAAGGAAGGGAAGCCCCACCTCCTATATAGCAAACTGCAGTAGGGAAAGAGTACTGAGGGGCTGTGAGCAGATTCATCTGACCTGGAGCACAGAAAAAAAAAAAATCACTTCAAGAGGGCAACTAGAATATAAAGGAAACAGCCCTCAAACCTTGCCAAACAGTGGAGGAGTTGCTGGAACTCTCTTCAGGTTGGAGGGGCTGGTGAGCACCTGATTTAAGTTCCCTTTCCACCTTGATAGTGCACATAGGAGCAGGTTCCAGGTACTATCACTGGCCTGCCACCTCAGGGAGCCCCAGGGCCCCTAGCCCACACCAGCCCAGGCCCTCCCACCAAGGCAGTCACAGTGCAGCACACATCTGGACACCCCTGGTCAGCACTCACTACACCTCCAGCCATCTCAGGTGGCACACAGGTGCAAAGCACCCCAGAACCCTCCAGTCCCACACCACTTTGGCTCCAAACTAATTGCTAGGGTACCCTGGACTTAGACCATTCCTGGACCTACTGGCTCAGGCCTGCTTCAGCTCCAGTCACCCTATCAAAGCACTACCTACACAGTGCACACCAAGACATGCTGGCCCACCCCTACCTGGAGTCAGCCAGCCTGCCAGTGTACTCTCTGTGTGGAGAGACCCAGGACCTCCTGGCTTATTCCCACTTTAACTTCAACTATCCGGCCAGGGTACCCTCTATATGCAGAACCCTGGAAACCCCTGCCTTATACCCACTTCAGCTCTAGCTGTCCATATAGGGCACTTTTTATGTAGAGTCCTGGCATCACCCCAGTCCACACCCACTTCAGCTCCAGCCATCCCAACAGTGTAGCCCCAGCACAGAGTGCCTGGAGACCCCCAGCCCACAGCAGCCACAGCTGCAGCCAGCCAGCCAGTCAAAGTCACCTGACACACAGTCTACACAGGGGATGATCATAAGCAAGAGCAATCTTCAAGTTCAGGAGAAGTAGCTATTCTGCTTATTCATAGAAACAAGCACAGAAAGTCAGGCAAAATGAGGAAACAGAGGAATATGCTCCCAACAAAACAACAAGATAAAACCTCAGAAAAAGAACTAACTGAAATAGAAATAACCAATCTACCTGATAAAGACTTCAAAGTAATGGTTATAAAGACGCTCCATTGGACTAGAGAGAAGAGTGAGAACTTCAACAAAGAGATAAAAAAATATAAAAAAGAATGAATCAGAGATGAAGAATACAATAACCAAATTGAAAAATCCACTGAAGGAAATCAACAGTAGGTTAGAGGATGAAGAAAACATATCAGTGATCTGGAAGCCAGGGTAATGGAAAGCACCCAAGCTGAATAGCAAAAAGAAAAATATTTTTTTTAAAAAAATGGTATTTTAAAGGATCTCTTGGACAACATCAGGTGAAGAAACCTTCATATTATAGGGGTCCCAGAAGGAGAAGAGAGAAAGAAAAGGGGAGAACACTTACTTGAAAAAATACCTGAAAACTTCCTTAACCTGGGGAAGAAAACAGACATCCAGGTTCGAGAAGCACAGAGAGTTCCAAATAAGATGAATACAAGGAGATCCAACTATGTCACATAATGATTAAATGTCAATAACTAAAGATAAAGAATTTTAAAGGCAGTAGTAACATACAAGGGAAACTCCATAAGGCTATCAGCTGATTTTTCAGAAAAAAATTTTTGTGGGCCAGAAGGGAGTAGGATAATGTGTTAAAAGTGCTTAAAGAAAAAAAACCTACAACCAAGAATACTCTACCCAGCAAGGTTACCACTCATATTTGAAGCATATATTACCATTCATTTGAATAATGACTTCCCCAGACAAACAAAAGTTAAAAGGACTTCATCACCACTAAACCAGGTTTAGAATAAATTTTAAAGGGACTTCTTTAAGTGGAAAAGACCATAATTAGAAGAAAATTATGAAAGGAAAAAATTTCATCAGTAAAAGCAAACATACAATAAGAGTGAAATAATCACTTATAAAACTAGTATGAAGGTTAAAAGACAAAAGTAGTAAAATCAATTATATCTTAAAAATTAGTTAAGGTACCCACAAAATAAGAAGATGTAAAATATGACAACACATACATTAAATATGGAGAGGGAGAATAAATATGAAGATCTTTTAGAGTCTTAAACTTAAGTCGCCATCAATTTAATATGGACCACTATTATTTAGGATGTTATATATGAACTTCATGGTAACCATCAACCAAAACATATAATAGATACACAAAAAAATAAAGAGAAAGGCAAGGATAACACTAAAGCAAGTCATCAACCAAAAGGAAAGAGCAAAGGAATAAAAAAGGAACAGAGAACTACAAAAACAACCAGAAAACAATTAAGAAAATGACAATAAACATATATCTATCAGTAATTACTTTAAATGCAAATGGTCTAAATGTTCCTATCAAAAGACAGTGAGTGGCGGATGGATAAAAAAACAATACCCATTTATATGCTGCCTACAAGAGACTCACTTCAGACCTAAAGACACATACAGACTGGAAGTGAAAGCATGGAAAAAGACATTCCATTTGAATGGAAGTGAAAAGAAAGCTAGGGTGGTAATACCTGTGTCAGAAAATAGACTTTAAAACAAAGACTCTAACAAGAGACAAAGAATGACATTACATAATGATAAGGGGACCAATCCAACAAGAGAACCTAATAATGGTAATATCTATGTATCCAGCATGGGAAAACCTAAATACATAAAACAAATATTAACATACAGAGAGGGAGAAACTGACAATAACACAATAATAGTAGGGGACCTTAACACCCTCATTTACCTGAATGGATAGATCATTCAGGCAGAAAATCAAGAAGGAAAAAGTGTCACTGAATAATACTTCAGACAAGCTGGACTTAACAGGTATATATGGAATATTTCATCCCAAAATACCAGAATATACATTCTTTTCAAGTGCAGAGGGAACATTCTACAGGATATTCTACAGGACAGATTACATGTCAATTTACAAAACGAGTCTCAATAAATTTAAGAAGACTAAAATTATATCATGTATCTTTTCCAACCACAATGGTATAAAATTAGAAATCAATCATAAGGGGAAAAATTTGGAAGGAAAAAAAAAAAAACACATGAAGCTAATCAACATGCTACTAAGCAACCAATGGGTGAATGAAAAAATTGAAGAGGAAGACAAAAAATTCATGGAGAAAAATGAAAATGAAAGCACAACCGTCCAAAACCTCTGGGACAAAGCAAAAGCAGTTCAAAGAGAGAAATTTGTGGCAATACAGGCCTATCTCAAGAAAGAAGAAAAAGCTCAGATAAACAATCTAAGCTTGCCCCTAAAGGAACTAGAAAAGAAGAACAAAGCCTAAAGTTAGTGGAAGGAAGGAAATATTAAGGATCAGAGTGAAAATAAAAGACATAGAAACTTAAAGAAAAAAAATGGAAAAGACCAATGAAACCACAAACCCTGATGAACACAAATGCAAAAATCCTCAACAAAATATTAGCAAACTGCATTCAACAACACATTAAATGCATCATTCACCATGATTGAGTGGGATTTATTTCAGAGATGCAAGGATGGTTCAATATTCACAAACCAACATGATAGACCACATTAATAAAGGATAAAAATCATATGATCATCTCAATGGATGCAGTAAAACCATTTCACAAAATTCATCATCCTTTCATGATACAAACTCTCAATAAAATGGGTTAGAGGAAACATACTTCAACATAATAAAAGCTGTATATGACAAACACACAGCTAACATCACTCTCAATGTTGAAAAAATGAGAGATTAAGGGCCTAAATATGAGACCTGAAATCATAAAATTCCTAGAAGAAAACATAGGAAGTAATCTCTTAGACACAGGCCTGAGCAATGTATTTATAAATATATCTCCTCAGGCAAGACAAACAAAAGCAAAAATAAACTGAGACTACACCAAAATAAAAAGCTTTTGCACAAAGAAGGAAACCATCAACAAACAAAAAGGCAACCTACCAAATGGGAGAAGACATTTGCAAATGATATATCCAATAACGAATTCACATCCAAAATACATACAGAACTTATGTAATATTAAAAACAGCCCAAATAATCCAGTTAAGAATGGCTGAGAACCTGAAGAGACATTTTTCTAAACAAGACATGCAGATGACCAGCAGACACATCAAAAGATACTCAACATCACTCATCATAAGGGAAATGCAAACCAAAACCACGATGAAATACTATCTTACAACTGTCAGAATGGCTAGAATGAAAAAGATAAGAAATAGTAAGAGTTGGAGATGATGTAGAGAAAGAGGAAACATGGTGCACTATTGGTAGAAACATTAATTGCTGTAGCAATACTGTGGAAAACAGTATGGCGATTCCTAAAAAATTAAAAATAGAAATATCATATGAGGGCGCCTGGGTGGCTCAGTCGTTAAGCGTCTGCCTTCGGCTCAGGTCATGATCCCAGGGTCCTGGGATCGAGTCCCGCATCAGGCTCCCTGCTCGGTGGGGAGTCTGCTTCTCCCTCTCTCTCTGCCTCTGCTTGTGTGCTCTCTCTCTCCTTCTCTGTCAAATAAATAAATAAAATCTTAAAAAAAAAAAAAAAAAAAAAAGAAATATCATATGATCCAGTAATGCCACTACTAGATATTTATCCAAAGAAATGAAAACACTAATTCAAAAAGATATGTGCACTCTTATCTTCATTGCAGCATTATTTAAAATAGTCAAGATATGGAAGCAACCCAAGTGTTTATCAATAAATGAACAGATAAAGAAGATATGGTGTATAATACATGGAATATTACTTGGCCATAAAAACAATGAGATCTTGCCATTTGTAACAACATGGATGACCTAGAAGGTATCGTGCTAAATAAGTCACAGAAAGACAAACACCATGTAATTTCACTTATATGTGGAATCAAAAAAACAAAACAAATCAACAAACAAATAATAAAAAGCAGGAAAGCAGAAACAGATCCATAAGAACAGAAACCAAAGTGATGGTTGACAGAGGGGAGGCAGAAAGAGGGATTGTCAAAAAGTGCAAAGGGGAGTGGAAGGTGCAGGCTTCCAGGTGTGGAATGAGTAAGTCACTGGAATGAAAGGTACAGAATAGGGAATATAATTAATCATATCGTAGTAGTGTTGTATGGTGACAGATGCTAGCTACACTTGCAAGCACAGCATAACATAAAAGATGTCAAATCACTGTACTCTACACCTGAAATTAATAGTGTCAACTACACTTCAATATAAAAACCAGTTTTTAAAAAGGTAGAAAATATCTTAACAGACACTTCACCAAAAAGATATACAGATGGCTAAAAAGCATAGGTCATTAGATAATACAAATTAAAATGCTAGGAACAACTGTATAAAACACCTACATGCCTATTAGAATGGCTAAAATCTAAAACACTGACATCTGGGACAACAGGGATGGACCTAGAAGTACTATGCTAAGTAAAATAAGTCAGACAGGAAACACAAACACCATATGACTTCACTTATATGTGAAATCTAAAAAAAAAAACAAATGAATAAACAGAAAACAAATCAAATGGATTCTTAAATATAGTAAACCAGCTGGTGGTTGCCAGAGAGGAGATGGCTGGGGCATGGGATAAAGGGGATTAAGAGATACAAACTTCTAGTTAAAAAATAAATAAGTCATGAAGATGAAAAGTACAGCATGGGGAATATAATATTGAGATATCAATAATATTCTAATAACATTGTATGGTGACAGATGGCGACTAATTGTGGTGATCACTGAGTAATGTATAGAACTGCTGAATCAGGGGTGCCTGGGTGGCTCAGTCGTTGAGTGTCTGCCTTCGGCTCAGGTCATGAAACCAGGGTCCCGTGATCGAGCCCCGCATTGGGCTCCCTGCTCGGCGGGAAGCCTGCTTCTCCCTCTCGCACTCCCCCTCCTTGTGTTCCTGCTCTCGCTATCTCCTCTCTCTCTCTCTCTCTGTCAAATAAATAAATAAATAAAACCTTAAAAAAAAAAAAAAGAACTGCTGAATCACTGCTGTACACCTGAAACTAAAATAACATTATATATCAACTACAATAAGCTTTAAAATAAATAAATAATGATAACACCAGAAAAAAAATAAGTTAAAATTTAAAAAGAAAAAATAAGGGAGGGGGGAAAGATGGCGGAGGACTAGGGGACCCTATTTCAGCTGGTCCCCAGAATTGAGCTGGATATCTACCAGACCACTCTGAGCACCCACGAAACCAGCCTGAGATGTAAGAAGATCTGGATCTCTACAAACAGAATATCGCAGGCGGTTGGTTTTGAGGTACGAAGCGGAGAGCCGTGATTCTGCGGGCAGATATCGGAGGATAAACGGCAGCGGGAGGGTGCCTGGCCGTGGGGATCCTACACCGCTGGTGAGTGACAGCCTCACGTGCTGGGGACAGGCACAGACTCGCAGACCGGTAGTGTCGGGAAAGAACTTTAGGGCAGCCCCCAGGGTGGAGGACCAGACCAGCGGGGTCATGCGCACGCGAAATGCAGGCCCCCTGGACAGAAACCAGAGCAACAGTTGCACGCACGTGAACTGCAGGCTCTGAGCCAGAAACCCGGTGCGCCAGGGTCCTCCGGTGAACTGCAACAGCCGGGGGTGGGAACCCCAAGCAGCGGAGTCGCGCGCTTGAACTGGGAGCAGCTGGCGGTTTTAGAAGCACAAAGGGCAGAGACGTGCCCCGACCTGGAGGCAGGACTGGGGGCGCTGCGGAGGGGCGCACAACCCAGGACGCTGCAGTTTATAGCAGCACGGACAGCAACAGAGACAGTGTGGCCTGGAGAGCTCACTGAAGAACAGACTGCTATCTCTCTGCTCTGAGGCAGAGGGTTGGAAATGGTCTCTTCTGAGGAACAGACTGAGGTCTTCTGCTCTGACTCACGGAAGAGACTCGGAAAGCCACCAGGGAAAGCCGCCAGAGAACAAAAGCCCCAAAGACTGATTCCCGCTGAGCCCATCCCCCGCCACAGGGGCACAGGGCAACTCCGCCCAAACAGGGTTGCCTGAGTAACAGTAACAGGCCCCTGCCCCGGAAGACAGGCTGGGAAAACAAGAGGCCAGCAACCCTGAGGTCCCAAGAAAACAGGTGCATCTTGCTTGGGTTCTGGTCAATAATTTCGACTCTATACATTCCCTCAAACACCCATCAACAGAATGACTGGGAGGAGGAGCCCCCAAAACAGAAAAGACTCAGAGATTATGACTTATGCTGCAGATTTACAAATGGATGCAGATATAACCAAGATGTCAGAGATGGAATTCAGGCTAGCAATTGTGAAGACAATGGCTAGAATGGAGAAATCAATTAATGGCAACATAGAGTCTCTAAGGGCAGAAATAAAAGGTGAACTGGCAGGGCGCCTGGGTGGCTCAGTTGGTTAAGCGACTGCCTTCGGCTCAGGTCATGATCCTGGAGTCCCGGGATCGAGTCCCACATCGGGCTCCCTGCTCAGCGGGGGGTCTGCTTCTCCCTCTGCCCTCTTCCCTCTTGTGCTCTCTGTCTCTCATTCTCTCTCTCTCAAATAAATAAATAAAATCTTTGAAAAAAAAAAAGGTGAATTGGCAGAACTTAAAAATGCTATCAATGAGATCCAATCCAATCTAGATAATCTAACAGCTAGGGTAACTGAGACAGAAGAGAGAATAAGCGATCTGGAAGACAGTATAATAGATAAAAAGGGAAAAGAGGAGGCCAGGGAAAAACAACTCAGAATCCATGAAAATAGAATCAGAGAAATAAGTGACACCATGAGGCATTCCAATGTCAGAATAATTGGAATCCCGGAGGGAGTGGAAAGAGAGAGAGGGGGCTAGAAGATGTATTTGAGCAAATCGTAGCTGAGAACTTCCCTAATCTGGGGAATGAAACAAACATTCGAGTCCTAGAGGCAGAGAGGACCCCTCCTAAGATCAAGGAAAATAGGCCAACACCCCGGCATGTAATAGTAAAACTTGCAAATCTTAGAACCAAGGAAAACATCTTAAGGGCAGTTAGGGGGAAGAGATTCCTTACGTACAGAGGGAGGAACATCAGAATAACGTCAGACCTATCCACAGAGACCTGGCAAGACATATTCAGGGTACTAAATGAGAAGAACATGCAGCCAAGAATACTTTATCCAGCAAGGCTTTCATTTAGAATGGATGGAGAGATGCAGAGCTTCCACGACCAGCAGAAGTTGAAAGAATATGTGACCACTAAGCTGGCCCTGCAAGAAATATTAAGGGGGCGTTCTATAAAAGGAGAAAGACCCCAAGAGTGATCTACAACAGAAATTTACAGGGACAATCAATAAAAACAAGGTCTTCACAGGCAACATGATGACAATTAATTCCTATCTTTCAATAATCACTCTCAACGTGAATGGCCTAAACACTCCCATAAAACGGCACAGGGTTGCAGACTGGATAAAAGACAGGACCCATCCATATGCTGTCTACAAGAGACTCATTTTGAACCTAAAGATACATCCAGACTGAAAGTGAAGGGATGGGGATCTATCTTCCATGCCAGCGGACCTCAAAAAAAGCTGGGGTAGCAATTCTTATATCAGACAAATTAGATTTTAAACTAAAGTCTGTAATAAGAGACACAGAAAGACACTATATCATTCTTAAAGGGTCTATCCAACAAGAAGATCTAACAATTGTAAATATCTATGCCCCCAACATGGGAGCAGCCGTATACATAAGCCAACTGTTAACCAAAATAAAGAGTCATATTGATAACAATACGTTAATTGTAGGAGACCTCAATACTCCACTCTCAGCAATGGACAGATCATCTAAGCAGAAAATCAACAAGGAAACAAGAGCTTTGAATGATACATTGGACCAGATGGACCTCATAGACATTTACAGAACATTCCACCCTAAAACAACAGAATACTCATTCTTCTTGAGCGCACATGGAACTTTCTCCAGAATAGACCATATACTGGGTCACAAATCAGGTCTCAACCAATACCAAAAGATTGAGATTATTCCCTGCATATTCTCAGACCACAATGCTCTAAAACTGGAACTCAATCACAAAAAAAAATTTGGCAGAAATTCAAACACTTGGAAGCTAAAGACCACTCTGCTCAAGAACGTTTGGGTCAACCAGGAAATCAAAGAAGAACTTAAACAATTCATGGAAACCAATGAGAATGAAAACACATCAGTCCAAAACCTATGGGATACTGCAAAGGCGGTCCTAAGGGGGAAACACATAGCCATCCAACCTCACTCAAAAAAACAGAAAAATCCCGAATTCACCAACTAACTCTACACCTTAAAGAACTAGAGAAAAAGCAACAAACGACGCCTAAGCCACGCATTACAAGAGAAATAATTAAAATTAGAGCAGAAATCAATGAATTAGAAACCAGAAACACAGTAGATCAGATCAACGAAACTAGAAGTTGGTTCTTTGAAAGAATTAATAAGATTGATAAACCACTGGCCAGACTTATCCAAAAGAAGAGAGAAAGGACCCAAATTAATAAAATTATGAATGAAAGGGGAGAGATCACGACTAACACCAAGGAAATAGAAACAATTATTAGAAATTATTATCAACAACTATATGCCAATAAACTGAGCAATCTGGATGAAATGGAGGCCTTCCTGGAAACCTATAAACTGCCAAGACTGAAACAGGAAGAAATTGACAACCTGAATAGGCCAATAAGCAGTAACAAGATTGAAGCAGTGATCAAAAACTTCCCAAAAAACAAGAGTCCAGGGCCTGATGGATTCCCTGGGGAATTCTACCAAACATTCAAAGAAGAAATAATACCTATTCTACTGAAGCTGTTTCAAAAAATAGAATCAGAAGGAAAACTTCCAAACTCATTCTATGAGGCCAGCATTACCTTAATCCCCAAACCAGGCAAAGACCCCATCAAAAAGGAGAATTTCAGACTGATATCCCTGATTAATATGGATTCCAAAATCCTCAACAAAATCCTAGCTAGTAGGATCCAACAATACATTAAAAGGATCATCCACCACGACCAAGCGGGATTTATATCCGGGATGCAAGGGTGGTTCATCATTCGCAAATCAATCAATGTGATAGAACACATTAATAAGAGGAGGGAGAAGAACCATATGGTCCTCTCAATTGATGCAGAAAAAGCATTTGACAAAATACAGCATCCTTTCCTGATTAAAACTCTCCAGAGTATAGGGATAGAGGGAACATTCCTCAAGCTCATAAAATCCATCTATGAAAAACCCACAGCGAATATCATCCTCAATGGGGAAAAGCTGAGAGCCTTTCCCTTAAGATCAGGAACACGTCAAGGGTGCCCACTCTCACCACTGTTGTTCAACATAGTACTAGAAGTCCCAGCAACAGCAATCAGACAACAAAAAGAAATAAAAGGTATTCAAATTGGCAAAGAAGAAGTCAAACTCTCTCTTTTCGCAGACGACATGATACTTTATGTGGAAAACCCAAAAGACTCCACCCCCAAATTACTAGAACTCATCCAGCAGTTCAGTAATGTGGCAGGATACAAAATCAATGCACAGAAATCAGTTGCTTTCTTATACACTAACAACGCAACTGTAGAAAGAGAAATTAAAGAAACGATTCCATTTACAATAGCACCAAAAACCATAAGATACCTCGGAATAAACCTAACCAAAGAGGTAAAGGACCTATACTCTAGGAACTACAAAACACTCATGAAAGAAATTGAAGAAGACACAACAAGATGGAAAAATATTCCATGCTCATGGATCGGAAGAATAAACATTGTTAAAATGTCTATGCTACCCAGAGCAATCTATACCTTCAATGCCATCCCGATCAAAATTCCAATGACATTTTTCAAAGTGCTGGGAAAAAAATCCTAAAATTTGTATGGAATCAGAAAAGACCCTGAATCGCCAAGGAGATGTTGAAAAAGAAAAACAAAGCTGGGGGCATCACGTTGCCTGATTTCAAGTTATATTACAAATCAGTGATCAGCAAGACAGCATGGTACTGGCACAGAAACAGACATACAGACCAATGGAACAGAATAGAGAACCCAGATATGGACCCTCAACTCTATGGTCAAATAATCTTTGACAAAGCAGGAAAAAACATGCAATGGAAAGAAGACAGTCTCTTCAATAAATGGTGCTGGGAAAATTGGACAGCCACATGCAGGAGAATGAAACTCGACCATTCTCTAACACCATACACAAAGATAAACTCAAAGTGGATGAAAGACCTCAACGTGAGACAGGAATCCATCAAAATCCTAGAGGAGAACATAGGCAGTAACCTCTTTGACATCGGCCACAGCAACTTCTTTCAAGATACATTTCCAAAAGCTAGTGAAACAAAAGCAAAAATGAACTTTTGGGACTTCATCAAGATAAAAAGCTTCTGCACAGCAAAGGAAACAGTCAACAAAACAATGAGGCAACCCACAGAATGGGAGAAGATATTTGCAAATGACACTACAGATAAAGGGCTGGTATCCAAAATCTATAAAGAACTTCTCAAACTCAACACCCAAAAAACAAATAATCAAGTCAAAAAGTGGGCAGAAGAGATGAACAGACACTTCTTTGAAGAAGACATACAAATGGCTAACAGACGCATGAAAAAATGTTCATCATCATTAGCCATCAGGGAAATCCAAATCAAAACCACACTAAGATACCACCTTACACCAGTTAGAATGGCAAAAATGGACAGGGCAAGAAACAACAAATGTTGGAGAGGTTGTGGAGAAAGGGGAACCCTCTTACGCTGTTGGTGGGAATGCAAGTTGGTACAGCCACTTTGGAAAACAGTGTGGAGGTTCCTCAAAAATTTAAAAATAGAGCTACCCTATGACCCAGCAATTGCACTACTGGGTATTTACCCCAAAGACACAGATGTAGTGAAAAGAAGGGCCATATGCACCCCAATGTTCATAGCAGCAATGTCCGCAATAGCCAAACTGTGGAAAGAGCCGAGATGCCCTTCAACAGACGAATGGATAAAGAAGATGTGGTCCATATATACAATGGAATATTACTCAGCCATCAGAAAAGATGAATACCCAACTTTTACATCAACATGGATGGGACTGGAGGAGATTATGCTAAGTGAAATAAGTCAAGCAGAGAAAGTCAATTATCATATGGTTTCACTTATTTGTGGAACATAAGGAATAACATGGAGGACATTAGGAGAAGGAAGGGAAAAATGGGCAGGGGGAATTGGAGGGAGAGATGAACCATGAGAGACTATGGACCTGAGAAACAAACAGGGTTTTAGAGGGGAGGGGGGAGGGGGGATGGGTTAGCCCAGTGATGGGTATTAAGGAGGGCATGTACTGCATGGAGCACTGGGTGTTATACGAAAACAATGGATCATGGATCACTACATCAAAAACTAATGATGTATTGTATGGTGACTAACATAACATAATAAAATTAAAAACTACAAAAAAAAAAAAAAGAAAGAAAGAAAAAATAAAACAAACAAAACCCAGTAATCCAGTAGAAAAGTGGGTAATAGACTCGGAGTTAATTCACCAAAGATGATATCCACAAAATTAATAAACATAAAAAATGGGCTCTACTTAGTCATCAGGGAAATGTAAATAATATTATACAGCCAAAAAATGAATGATGTTAGGACTGACACTAACAAGTGCTGGCAAAGATATGGCACAACTGGAACTCTCATAAACTGCTGGTGAGAGTATAGATCTATTCCTGTGACAAAACAGTGTGGTGCTATCTACTACCAGTGGAGGTATTCATACCCTATGACCCAGTAACATTCTCCACTTCTAAGTATATACCCAACAAAAGCGTGCACACGTACACAAAGTGACAAGGTCACTGCAACACTGTGTGTAAATGCTATACTTAGAAAACACAAATGACCACCAACAGAACAAAACAATATGTTCCTCTTGCAAAAATGGACTACTATCAACAAAAATGAATGAACTACAACTTAGGACAAAACATGGATCCATTTTACAAATATGAGGTTGAGTATTAAAAAAAAAAACAGACAAAAGAATAACTGCTTCAGGATTACAATTATATAAAATTCACAAACAGGCAAAACTAAACTATAATGTTTAGAATGCCTACTTAAGTGGTAAAACTATGGAGAAAAAACAAGGAAATTATTACTGTAAAATTAAGGATAGTGGTTATGTTTAGGAGAAAGAAGGGGGTTTGAGCAGGAGGAGACATTCAGAGGACTTCTGGGAAGCTGGCACAAAACCAATTTACCATTTTAAAGAGTTTCCCTTCTTAATAATTCATTAAGTTCTACTTTTGACCTATTCAATTTTCAATGCATTATATTTCCCTTTTTTTTAAATTTGGGGGAAAATAGCCATGACTGCAAATCAAGAGCCCTGAAGGGCATCCCTGAGTCACAGCACAAGACAATATGTTTATAACGGTGAGCATGAATTATCATGAAAATATCAAGTTAATTTTGTATTTACTGCTGAACAAGAAACAATAAAGATAAGTTACAGAGACCATAGTACCTATAGCTGAAAGGGAGAGCCAGTGCACAATCTAGGAGTTGGGCATTGATTCAAATTCTCTCCTTGCCTTTCAGACTTTTTCCTCATTCTCCCATCTTCCATGACCTTTTTCTTAAGTCCCCCAAAGGAATAGCCACTAGTTGGTGTCCAGCTTCTCAGGAGGAATAACCATTTGATCAAGAAACTGGGGGTAGGTCTTCGACGTCGGCCACAGTAACTTCTTTCAAGACACTTCTCTCCAAAGGCAAGTGAAACAAAAGCAAAATGAACTTTTGGGACTTCATCAAGATAAAAAGCTTCTGCACAGCAAAGGAAACTGTCAACAAAACTAAGAGGCAGCCCATTGAATGGGAGAAGATATTTGCAAATGACATTACAGATAAAGGGCTGATATCCAAGATCTATAAAGAACTTCTCAAACTCAACACCCAAAAAACTAATAACCCAGTCAAAAAATGGGCAGAAGACATGAACAGACACTTCTCAAAAAAAGACATACAAATGGCTAACAGACATGAAAAAATGCTCAACATCACTAGCCATCAGGGAAATACAAATCAAAACCACAATGAGATACCACCTTACACCAGTTAGGATGGCAAAAGTTAACAAAACAGGAAATAATAAATGTTGGCAAGGATGTGGAGAGAGGGGAACCCTCTTACACTGTTGGTAGGAATGCAAGCTGGTGCAACCAGTCTGGAAAACAGTATGGAGGTTCCTCAAGATGTAAAGAATAGAGCTACCCTACGACCCAGCAATTGCACTGCTAGGTATTTACCCCAAAGATACAGATGTAGTGCACCCCAATGTTCATAGCAGCAATGTCCACAATAGCCAAACCGTGGAAGGAGCTGAGATGCCCTTCAACAGATAAATGGATACAGAAGATGTGGTACATACACACACTGGAATATTATTCAGCCATCAGAAAAGATGAATACCCACCATTTGCATCGACATGGATGGAACTGGAGGGGATTATGTTAAGTGAAGTAAGTCAAGCAGAGAAAGACAATTATCATATGGTTTCACTCATATGTGGAACATAAGCAATACCATAGCGGAAGGGAGGGAAATCCAAAGGGGGAGAAATCAGAGAGGGAGATGAACCATGAGAGACTATGGATCCTGAGAAACAATCTGGGGGTTTCAGAGGGGAGGAGGGTGGGGGGACGGGGTAACAGGGTGATGGGTATTAAAGAGGGCAAGTGCTTTGATGAGCACCGGGTGTTATACTTAACTAATGAATCACTGAACACTACATCAAAAACTAATTAAGAAAGGAAAGAAAGAAGAAAGGAAAGAAAGAAAGGAAAGAAAGGAAAGAAAGAAAGAAAGGAAGGAAAGGAAAGGAAAGGAAAGGAAAGGAAAGGAAAGGAAAGGAAAGGAAAGGAAAGGAAAGGAAAGGAAAGGAAAGGAAAGGAAAGGAAAGGAAAGGGAAGGGAAGGGAAGGGAAGGGAAGGGAAGGGAAGGGAAGGGAAGGGAAGGAGGAAAGAAAGAAAGAGAAAGAAAGAAAGAAAGAGAAAGAAAGAAACAAACTAGGGGTAGAGACATCACATTCCCAGGTTTCTGGGTACATTACTGAAACATTTCCATCCAATATTTGCAATTAACTCATTAAAAAGGAAAATACACTAAATAAGGTATTATTAGTGAATCCAGCATTTGTTTTCACTACCTAGAATTGTGCTGTCCTTATAAAATCTTAAGATGTTTCTTATGGTAGACCACTCTTTCCCAACACGAGGCCATGTACCTCAAATAAAGCCAACCTCAGTCTGAGTTCCAAGAATGGAGCATGAGACCTGGACCGAGCCAATAAACACTGTCACAGTTCATAGAGAACCTAAAGTAGGCCAATCAGGGTCAGCAAGGCTCAGCTCTGAGGCTTTGTTTGACCAATCAGGGAATTGGATATGCTCTTTCTTGATGAATATGAACAAAAAAGGATAAGGGAAAGGAGCAGTAACAGCCATCTTGCCAGCATTTGAAGCCTGAGAATGGTAGAATCCAGTATATCAAAGTGGTTTAGAGAAAAAGTCAGCCAACTCCTCCTGTATTTTAGGCTTTGCAGGCTGTACGGTCTCTTGTAACTACTCAACTCTGCCACTATAGTGTGAAAGCATCTATTGATAATAAAGGAGTGTGTCCATGTCCCCCCAAAAAACTTTATTTACAAAAATGGATGGACGTCGGATTTGGCCCATGGGCCACGGTTTGCCAGACCCTGGTTTAGAGCATGGGCTCTAGAAACATCACACAGACTCAAATCTTGACTATGACTTGCAGAATCCTGAACAAGTTAATATCTCCATGTCCCCCTCTCTTCATCTATAAATGGCAATAATGCTATTGCCTACCTCATACACTCATTATGAGGATTACATGTGGTAAAAGTGAGGTGCTTAAAACAGTGCTTGGCACACTGAAGGGCTGCATGTGTTAGCTGCTGTCACCATTATCATCATGAGTATTGTCAACGGTGCCGAGAGAGAAACCCAGGCTTGTGTCATTTCAGCACAAGATCAAAAAGGACCCAAAGCCCTTAGCCTAGGCTACTCAGTTACATGAGGTAATAAATGCTCTTTCTTGCTTAAAACAGTGTGAGCTGAATTTCTGTGATTACTGAAGTTACTCCATCTGACTAAAAGTAAAATCAGGGTAAGGGTAATAATTACCAAACACCCATGATGTAAAACTCAGTCACTTCTGTGCCCATTACAGACATTACCAATCCAACACAGCTTTGCTTCTCACTAAGCCAGACAGGACCTTAGACATGGCTATGGACTTAATTGTGTTCCCTGACCCCAAATTCCTATGCTGAAGCCATAACGCCTCCAGTCTGATGCTATTTGGAAAATGGAGCCTTTGAAAAGTAATTAAGGCTAACTGAGATCGTGAGTGTGGGGCCCTCATGATAAGATTAGTGCCTTTATAAGAAGAGACATCAAAGAGCTGGTTTCCTCTCTTCCTTCTACCTGCACACACTAAAAAAAGGCCACATGAAGACACAAGGTGGCCATCTGCAAACCTACGAGGAGCCCCCACAAACATTGACCTTGCTGACACACTGATCTTGGACTTCCAGTCTCCAGCAGGCTGAGAAATAAATGCCTGTTAAATCAGCCAGTGTGGTATTTTGTTATTATAGCCCGGGCTAATTAAGACAGACATGTTTTCTCCCCAAAACAGGACCTAAGCAGTCTCTATCAATCAATCTCTTTCAGCATGTGAAAAGACACCTTTTTTTTCATGTTATGTTAGTCACCATACAGTACATCATTAGTTTTTGATGTAGTGATCCATGATTCACTATTTGCATATAACACCCAGAAATGACACGTCTTTATTCCTGCCTCAGGTTGTGAATTTTAGGGCTGGGATCTCAAGTCAGACCAATGAGCTTTGTATAACTCCTCTTAGTGTATGCTTGTTATAAAAAAATTTGCCAAAGAGCTGTAAATTTTTAGATGCATGGTCCCCATTTCCAAGTTCTCACTTACGACTTTTTACTCCATTTTAAATCCATATACTTTAAACTATTTGCAGAAAAACTTGAAATCTTCCTACATTCTGTTTTTCTTTACCAAGTACCTTCCCTCTTAGAAGGTTCAAATAGTGCTGTTTGCAAGAATGAGATCAGCAAAGGCTGCTAAAGAACAAGTTTCTCCTCTACCCCAGGAAGTGATAATTAATAGACTTCAAAATGTACACTGTCACTGATGAATGTAATGTCCTTAATCTACAGTGGAAAACAACAATGGCATAATTAATTTGATTTGTTTTACATTCATAGAAAGAGGGCCTTTTGTATTCAGAATGCAAATGAGCCAAGAACCTGGATACTTTCTTTTCTTCTTTAAAATTTAATTAGCTTATTGTTAGCAATATTCCATATTTCACAAATTCTTAACTCACATGGTATGAATACCATTACTACCTCCCCGAAAAATTATTCTGATGCATTCCTTCTTCTCAAATAAATGGTACCATTTGTTTGTGAGGGGAAAAAAAATTCCCTAGTAATTTCACAGCTATCTGTGAACTGTGTAGGGCAGTGGTCCTCCAAGGTGAGCATGCATCAGAATCTGGAGGGCTCATTAAAACCCAGATTTCTGGGCCCACCCCAGCAGAGGTTCTTTTTCAGTAGGTCTGGGGTGGGGCCTCAGAACCTCCATCTCTAACTACCCTAGTTCTCTAACTAGTGATGCTGGTGCTGTTCCTTTAGGGACCACACTTTGGTTAATAGCAGAGCTCCTGCTCTAGACCAGTAGTTCTCAGTCAGGTATACAGAAACTTATTTTCAGTAGCCTCTGCTTTACACCACGCAAATTTGTTCTTTTCACCGTGTCTGTAGTTATTTTCCTATTGCTCCTGGCTGCAAATAAGAAAACCCTCACTCTAATGGCTTAAGCAATACTGAAACCTTATTATACCACCTATCAAAAGACTCTGGAAATAAGATGATTCCAGGAATGGTTACTTTGGCAGCTCTGAGACAGCGTCAAGGACAAAAGCACTTTCCAGTAGGTCAGTCTGACATGCTCAGTACACCCTCTTGCTCTTAGGCTAACTCTCTTAAGCTCACTCAGCATGAGATTCCATCCAATCAAAAACACATCTAGCAGAAAAAGTGGGGAGCCTTCTTGAGGGCCTCTTTTGGTCACTAAGGAAACCCAGCAGATTCCTTAGCCCATTCTCCCTGGCCAACATTGTGTCACATTCTCATTCCTAAATCAGACACTGGATAGAGGATTGGAAATGCCATGATGACTTACATCAGAGGTCAACAAATTTTTTTCTGTAAAGGGCCAGATAACAAATATTCTAAGCTTTGTGGGCTATGTGGGCTCCATCACAACCATTCAGCTATGCCTCTGGAGTGCAAAGTAGCCATAGACAAAACATAAACCCATGGACAATTCATCCCAGTAAATTTTATTTACAAAAACAAGCATCATACTGGATTTGACTAGTAGCTATCCTATGGTTTAAGTCAATCAGAATAAACTTGCAAGTCACACTAGAGAATGATAGATTCTCCAAAAACAGCAGGATTCTTTTGGCAAAGAAGAAGCAAGAAATGACTTTTAGAAAGGTAACCAGGAACATCAGTGGGAATATCCTCCAAGCCCAACTCAAATGCTATAAATGAAGACTTCTCTAAGTATTCTCATACTGAATTCATCATTTCTCTCCTTCGAGGCTCCCCCAGTAAATTACTTAGGTCTCCATTTGGACCTGGAGACAGGTAGAGAGACAGGATTCAAACCCAACTGCTTTGCTTCAAACCCTACACTCTTAGTTATTCATCTATAATACTTCACTTCTCATCCATGGAATGACCATATCACAGTAACTTTCTGCAGTTTAAAAACTGAACCTAGGAGCTTCTGGTCCAAGATGGTGATGTAGGAAGACCCGGAACTCACTGCCCCCATTAATACATCAAATCTACACCTATTTAAAGAGCAATTCTTCCTGAAGAAGAACTGAGAGCTGGCTGAACAACTACTGCACTACAAAAAATTGACCACACAGAGAAAGGCAAGAAAGACAGAAGGACAGTAATGAAGGGACCCGCCCCACCCGATGCAGTGAACTGCAGTGGGAGGGACCATGAGCAGATTTGTCTGACCTGGTGCACAGAAAAAAGACTGTAGATTTTTTTCCCAAAAAAATGATCAAGGAGCTTCTGGAACTCTCCTGGTCTGAGGCTGGTGAGCATCATGGTTTAGGTTCCCTGTCCACATTCGTGGCACCAACCAGAGCACATTCCAGGTGTCATGGCAAGCCTGCCCCTTCAACAAGCCCCAGGCCCCTAGCCCACACCAGCCCTGGATGCCCTAGGGCACAGAAAAAAAAATTGCAGTTTAAAACAGTAGCTAGAATATAAAGGAACTACCCCTAGAACCCTGCCAAACAGTAGGGGAGCTGCTGGAACTCTCTCTGGGTCTGAGGGCTGGCAAGGAGTACAGTTTATATTCCCCCTCTACCTTGACAGTACAGATAAGAGCAGGGCCTGGGTCTGCCACTTCCGTGAGCCCTGGCCCTTAGCCCATACCAGCCCAAACCTTCCCACTAAGGTGGCCCAAGTGCAGTGCACATAGGGACACCCCTGGTCAGTGCTCAGTACAACTCCAGTAGTCTCACCTAGTTACACAGGTACAAAGAACCCCAACACTCCAGTACTGTACCACTTTGGCTCCAGCTGCCTCATAAGGGTGCTCCCTGTATGGAGCACCTCAGGTCCCCTCCAGCCAGCACTTCACCCTACTCCAGCTGCCCAGACAGGATGCTTCCTGTGTGGAGTACCCCAAGACACCTTGACCTGCACCAGTCTCAGGTCCAGCCACCACACAAGGAAACACCCTGCACTGAACACCCAGAAATATCCCAGATTGCAACCACTTTAACATCAGCTGTCTAGCCAGGCCACCCATTTCAAGGAGAATCCTGCATTGCCCTAGCCCATTCCCATTTCAGCTCCAGCTATCTCACTGAAGCAACCCTAGCACAGTCTGCTCCGGGATGCCAAGCCCATACCAGCTATAGCTCTAGCCAGCCAGCCAAAGTCACCAGGCATACACAGTCCACACAGGGGATGACTATACATAAGACCACCCCTTCAAGATTAGGACAGGTAGCTGTTCTGCCTAATACATAGAAATAAACACAGAAGGTCAAGCAAAATAAGGAGACAGAGGAATATGCTCCAAATGAAAGAACAAGACCTCAGAAAAATCATTCAGTGAAACAAAGATAAGCAATATGCCTGATAAAGAGTTTTAAGTAATGGTCAAAAAGATGCTCAGCAAACCAGACAGAAGAGTAGATGGACTAAGTGAGAACTTCAACAAAGGGATAGAAAAGTAAAAAAGAATCCATAAAAGTTGAAAAATACAGTAAATGAAATGAAAAGTATACCACAGGGAATTAACAGTAGATTAGAGGATCCAGAAGAACCTATCAGCAAACTGGAAGACAGGGTAATGGAAAGCACCCAAGCTGAGTAGCAAAAAGAAAAAAGAATTTTAAAAATGAGGATAGGGGCACCTGGATGGCTTAGTCAGTAGAGCATGTGACTCTTGGTGGTCATGAGTTCAAGCCCCACATTGGGCAGAGAGACTACTTTAAAAATTAAATTAAAAAATTTATATATGTAAAGGAGGATAGGTTAAGGGATCCCTTGTACAACATCAAACAAACATTCCCATTATAGGGGATCTAGAAGGAGATAAGAGAGATAAAGGGGAAGAAAAAAGTTTTGAAAAAATAATATCCAGAAACTTCCCTACCCTGAGGAAGGAAACAGACATCCAGGTTCAGCAAGCACATAGAGTTCCAAATAAAATGAACACAAGAAGGCCCACAACACAATGCAGAACAACTAAATGTCAAAGATTAAAGATAAAGAATTGTAAAAACAGCAAGAAAGAAGCAAATGGTTCTATACAGGAGAAACCCCAAGTCTATCAGCTTATTTTTCAGAAGAAAGTTTGCAGGCTAGAAGGGAGTGGTTGATTATACTTAACGTGTAGAAAGGAAAAAACCTATAACCAAGAATACTCTATCCAGCAAGGTTATCACTTAAAAATGAAGGACAAATAGTTTCCCAGATAAACAAAAGTTTAAAAAATTTATACCACTAAACCAGCTTTATAAGAAATGTTAAAGGGACTTCTTTAAGTGGAAACTTGATATAGACTGGTATATACTTAGAATGTTATATAGGAACCTTATGGTAACTACAAACCCAAAGCCTATAATAGATACACAAAAAATAAAGAGAAAGGAAACCAAGCATAACACCAAAACAAAGTCAATCACAAGGCAAGAGATCAAGTAAAAAGGAACAGAGAACTACAAAACAACCAGAAAACAATTAACAAAATGTGGTAAGGAAATAGCTATTAATAATTACTTTAAATGTAAATGATCTAAATGTTCCTATCAAAAGACATAGGGTGGTGAAATGGATTTAAAAAAAGAAAAAGAAAAGGTCCATCTGTATGCTACTCCAAGACTGACTTCAGACCTAAAGATACAAGCAAACTGAACGTGCCAAGATGGAAAAAGTTATTTTATGCAAATGGAAGTGAAAAAAAAAAGCTGGGGTAGCATACTTATATCAGAAAAAATAGCCCTAAAAAAAAAAAAGAAAAGAAAAAAAAAGAAAAAATAGCCCTTATTTTTTCTTTTAAGATTTTTTATTTATTTATTTGACAGAGAGAGAGACAGGGAGAAAGGGAACACAGGCAGGGGGAGTGGGAGAGGGAGAAGCAGGCTTCCTGCTGAGCAGAGAGCTGATGCTGGGCTGGATGTCCTGACCTGAGCTGAAGGCAGACGCTTAATGACTGAGCCACCCAGGAGCTCCGGAAAAAATAGCCTTTAAAACAAAGACTGTAACAAGCAACAAAGAAGGGCATTACATAATGATAAAAGGATCAATCCAAACACAGGCAGCAACCTCTTCGACCTCAGCCGCAACAACTGCTTCCTAGAAACATCGCCAAAGGCAAGGGAAGCAAGGGCAAAATGAACTATTGGGACTTCATCAAGATAAAAAGCTTTTGCACAGCAAAGGAAACAGTCCACAAAACCAAAAGACAACGGACAGAATGGGAGAAGATATTTGCAAATGACATACCAGATAAAGGGCTAGTATCCAAAATCTATAAAGAACTTATCAAACACCCAAAGAACAAATAAACACCCAAGAATATGGGCAAAGACATGAACAGACATTTCTGCAAAGAAGACATCCAAATGGCCAACAGCCACGTGAAAAAGTGCTCAACATTGCTCGGCATCAGGGAAATCTAAATCAAAACCTCAATGACATACCACCTCACACCAGTCAGAATGGCTAAAATTAACAGGTCAGGAAATGACAAATATTGGTGAGGATGCAGAGAAAGGGGAACGCTCTTACACTTTTGGTGGGAATGCAAGCTGGTGCAGCCACTCTGGAAAACAGTATGGAGGTTCCTCAAAAAGTTGAAAATAGAGCTACCCTATGACCCAGCAATTGCACTACTGGATATTTACCCCAAAGATACAAATGTAGTGATCCGAAGGGGTACATGCACCCCAATGTTTATAACAGTAATGTCCACAATAGCCAAACTATGGAAAGAGCCAAAATGTCCATCAACAGATGAATGGATAAAGAAGATGTCATGTATATATATACAATGGAATATTATGCAGCCATCAAAAAAAACCCTGAAATCTTGCCATTTGCAACTACATGGATGGAACTAGAGGGTATTATGCTGAGTGAAATAAGTCAATCAGAGAATGAGACATATCATATGATCTCACTGATATCAGGAATTTGAGAAAGAAGACAGAGGACCATAGGGGAAGGGAGGAAAAAATGAAACACAATGAAACCAGAGAGGGAGACAAACCATAAGAGACTCTTTTTTTTTTTTTTAAGATTTTATTTATTTATTTGAGAGAGAGAGAGAGAGAGAAACAGCATGAGAGGGGATAGGGTCAGAGGGAGAAGCAGGCTCCCCGCCGAGCCGGGAGCCCGATGTGGGACTCAATCCCAGGACTCCGGGATCATGATCTGAGCCGAAGGCAGTCGCTTAACCAACTGAGCCACCCAGGCACCCACCATAAGAGACTCTTAATCTCAGGAAACAAACTGAGGGTTGCTGGAGTGGTGGGGGGTAGGAGGGATGGGGTGGCTGGGTGATGGACATTGGGGAGGGTATGTGCTATGGTGAGCGCTGTGAATTGTGTAAGACTGATGAATGACAAACCTGTACCTCAGAAAAAATAATACATTATATGTTAAAAAAAAAAAAAAGGGAAGATAGTAGGAAGGAAAAATGAAGGGGGTGGAATCTGAGGGGGAGACAAACCATGAGAGATCTATGGACTCTGAGAAACAAACTGAGGGTTAGAGGAGAGGGGGGTGGGGGGTGCGGGGATGGGTTAGCCTGGTGATGGGTATTAAGGAGGGCATGTATTGCATGGAGCACTGGGTGTTATACGCAAACGATGAATCATGGAATACTACATCTAAAACTAATGATGTAATGTATGGTGACTAACATAACATAATAAAATAAAATTAAAAAAAAAAAAAAAAGGATCAATCCAACAAGAGGACCTAACAATTGTAAATATCTATGCACCCAAAAGAGGAGCACCTAAATAAAGGAAATATCAAGAGACATAAAAGGAGAAACTGACACTAATACAATAATAGTAGGGATTCTAACATTCCACTTACATCAATGGTGAGGTCATTCAGGCAGAAAATCAGTAAGGAAACACTGTCTCTAAATGACACCTTAGACCAGATGGACTTAAGAGATATGTACAGAACATTTCACTCAAAAACAACAAAATACACATTCTTTTCAAGTGTACATAGAACATTCTAAAGGATAAGTCACAAATCAGACCACAAAACAAGTCCCAAATTTAAGAAGATTGAAATCACATTATGCACCTTTTCCAACCACAACAGTATAAAATTAGAAATCAATCACAAAATCATAACTGGAAAAAAATACCAACAAATGGAGTCTAAACCTACCAACAACCAGTGGTCAACAAAGAAATAAAAGAGAAAACCAAAAAAATACATACAGACAAATGAATATAAAAACACAAGTACTCGGGGTGCCTGGGTGGCTCAGTTGGTTAAGCGACTGCCTTCGGCTCAGGTCATGATCCTGGGTCCCAGGATCGAGTTCCGCATCGGGCTCCCTGCTCGGCAGGGAGTCTGCTTCTTCCTCTGACCCTCCCCCCTCTCCTGCTCTCTCTCTCTCATTCTCTCTCTCAAATAAATAAATAAAATCTTTAAAAAAAAAAAACACACAAGTACTCAAAATACTTGAGACAGTGAAAGTAGTTCTCAAGTGGAAATTAATAGCAATGCAGGCCTACCTCAAGAAACAAGAAAAAGCTCAAATAAACAATTTAACCTTACACCTAAAGGAACTAGAGAAAGAAGAACGAAGTTTAAGGTTAGTAGAAAAAAGGAATCATGAAGATCAGAATAGGAGTAAATGACATAAAGACTAAAAAGACAATAGAAAAGATGAATGAAAGCAAGAACTGGTTCTTTGAAAACAAAACCAAATTCAACAAGCCGTTACCCAGCCCCATCAAGAAAAAAAGAGAGAAACCCCTATAAATAAAATCAGAAACAAAGTAGTAGTAGCAACCAAAACCATAGAAATACAAAGGACTATAACAGACTACTATGAAAAAGTATATGTCAAAAAACTGGACAACCTAGAAAAAATGGATAAATTCCTAAAAACATCAAATCCTCCAAATGTGAATCAGGAAGAAATAGAAAATCTGAACAGACCAATTATTAGTAATAAAATTGACTTAGTAATTTAAAAACTCCCACCAAACAGAAGTCCAGGACCAGATGCATTCACAGGTGAAGTCTACCGGGCATTTAAAGAAGAGTTAATACATATTCTCCTCCAACTATTCCAAAAAACTAACAAAACAAAAACAAAAAAGAAGAAAAAAAGAAAAGCTTTCAAATATATTCTACCAAGCCAGCATTACGCTGATACCAAACCAAAGACACTACCAAAAAAAAAACTATAGGCCAATATCCCTGATGAACATAGATGCAAATGTCATCAACAAAATATTAGCAAACCACATTACCAATGCATTAAAAGGATCTTTCACCATTCATTATCAAGTGGGATTTATTCCAGGGATGCAGGAATGCTTCAACATTTGCAAATCAATCAACATGATATAACACATTAACAAAGAATAAATGAAAAAAGTAGAAGTATACACACACACACACACACACACACACACTGAATATTATTCAGCCATTAAAAAGAATGAAATCTTTGCATTCACAATAACATGGATGGAGCTAGAGAGTATAATGCTAAGTGAAATACATCAGTTAGAGAAAGACAAATGCCATATGACTTCACTCATATGTGGAATTTACAAAACAACACAAATGAACAAGGGAAAAAAAATAAAAGAGAGATAAGCTAAGAAATAGACTCTTCACCCCAGCTGTAGGCAGCTGCCTAGGTTGCTGTGTACCTAGGCAAGTGTTACACTGCTGGGAGAACAGCAGCCGATAGCTGGTTGGCATTCTGGGCCTGGTTCATGCCAACTCTGTTGTTAACTAAACCAGGATGCCAGCATAATTGTTTAAAAAAAAAAAAAGAAAGAAAGAAAAGAAATAGACTCTTCACTACTGAGAACAAACTGAGGGCTACCAGAGAGGAGGTTATGGGGTGGGTGGTGGGGGATGAGTGAAATGGGTGGTGGGGATTAAGGAGTGCACTTGCTGTGATGAGCACAGAATTGTTCAATTCCTATACTGTACACCTGAAATATATAACACTGTATGTTAACTATACTGGAATGAAAATGGGGCACCTGGGTGGCTCAGTCGTTAAGCGTCTGCCTTCGGCTCAGGTCATGATCCCAGGATCCTGGGATCGAGCCCCGCATCGGGCTCCCTGCTCAGCTGGGAGTCTGCTTCTCCCTCTCCCACTCCCCCTGCTTGTGTTCCCTCTTTCGCTGTGTCTCTCTCTGTCAAATAAATAAATAAAAATTAATAAAAAATAAATAAAAAAAATAAATAAATGAAAATAAAATTTTAAAAAATCTTCAACAACTTTTAATTTAATGTTACAAAATCTGATTTAAATCGAAGGTACTTTCTTTTTTTTATTATTATTATTATTTTTTTTTATTCTTATGTTAATCCCCATACATTACATCATTAGTTTTAGATGAAGTGTTCCATGATTCATTGTTTGTGCACAACACCCAGTGCTCCATGCAGAATGTGCCCTCCTCAATACCCACCACCAGGCTAACCCATCCTCCCACCCCCCTCCCCTCTAGAACCCTCAGTTTGTTTTTCAGAGTCCATCGTCTCTCATGGCTCATCTACCCCTCCGATTTCCCCCGCTTCATTCTTCCCCTCCCGCTACCTTCTTCTTCTTTTTTTTTTTCTTAACATATATTGCATTATTTGTTTCAGAGGTACAGATCTGTGATTCAACAGTCTTGCACAATTCACAGCGCTTACCAGAGCACACACCCTCCCCAGTGTCCATCACCCAGTCACCCCATCCCTCCCACCCCACCCCCCACTCCAACAACACTCAGTTTGTTTCCTGCGATTAAGAATTCCTCATATCAGTGAGATCATATGATACATGTCTTTCTCTGTTTGACTTATTTCACTCAACATAATACCCTCCAGTTCCATTCACGTGGTTGCAAATGGCAAGATCTCATTCCTTTTGATGGCTGCATAATATTCCATTGTATATATATACCACCTCTTCTTTATCCAGTCATCTGTCGATGGACATCTTGGCTCTTTCCACAGTTTGGCTATTGTGGACATTGCTGCTATAAACATCAGGGTGCACGTAGCCCTTCGGATCCCTACTTTTGTATCTTTGGGGTAAATACTCAGTAGTGCAATTGCTGGATCATATGGTAGCTCTATTTTCAACTTTTTGAGGAACCTCCATACAGTTTTCCAGAGTGGCTGCACCAGCTTGCATTGCCACCAACAGTGGAGGAGGGTTCCCCTTTCTCCACATCCCCGCCAACATCTGTCATTTCCTGACTTGTTAATTTTAGCCATTCTGACTGGTGTGAGGTGGTATCTCATTGAGGTTTTGATTTGGATTTCCCTGATGCTGAGCAATATTGAGCACTTTTTCATGTGTCTGTTGGCCATTTGGATGTCTTCTTTGGAAAAATGTCTGTTCATGTCTTCTGCCCATTTCTTGATTGGATTCTTTGTTCTTTGGGTGTTGAGTTTGATGAGTTCTTTATAGATTTTGGATACTAGCCCTTTATCTGATATGTCATTTGCAAATATCTTCTCCCATTCTGTCGGTTGTCTTTTGGTTTTGTTGACTGTTTCCTTTGCTTTGCAAAAACTTTTTATCTTGATGAAGTCCCAATAGTTCATTTTTGCCCTTGCTTCCCTTGCCTTTGGCGATGTTTCTAGGAAGAAGTTGCTTCGGCTGAGGTCAAAGAGGTTGCTGCCTGTGTTCTCCTTTAGGATTTTGATGGAGAAGGTACTTTCATTTTGCCAGATTCAGCTTTCACATTCTGTAATAGTGGCATGTCAAGAGATGTGCAGCAGAACGAGATATATTAAAAAAGCAGTTTACATACCCAATTTAATATTATTTTCTCATAAAATAAAAAATTGAGAAGAGTTACATTTATAATTCGGTGTGCTAATATTTTAAGAGCATAAGTTACCCATTCCATTATGGTTTTCTAAATGATTATTTTGCTGCTACCCAAGGTTGCTGTGAAAATAAAGGAGAAGAGATGAGAACAATGAGAATCTCAATTAAAACTTAAAATATTGAACTGACAAATGCCTATCTGCAAAAGAGAAGTATTATTCCTCTTCTGATTGGTATTGTAATAAAATTTTCTGTGTCCTAAATTAATTAATTAATTTAATTAAATAAACAAAAAATAAATGTATATTTAAAAATGTAATATTGTCCTAAGTCTCTTAAGATTTTATTTATTTTAAAGAGAGAGAGAACACAAGCAGGGACAGGCAGAGGGAGAGGGAGAAGTAGACTCCCCGCTGAACAAGGAGCCCAATGCAGGCCCAGTGGGGGACTCGATCCCAGGACCCCAGGCTGATAACCTGAGCCAAAGGCAGACACTTAACCGACTGAGCCACCCAGGCGCCCCTGTCTTAAGTCTCTTAAACCAAAGTCTTTGTGTAGACCAGTTCCACAAAGAGGACAAAGATGGAAAAGAGGGGCATCAATTATAACCAGGGCCTATGTCCATACAAATTCATACACTTACACCCTTTTCTCAGGTAAATTAAGGAAGGACACTGACAAATTCATTTACAACTTACTCTAGGCCTCTGCCCTTACTCTAGTAACTCCCCTTACTCTAGGCCAAATGGTTTTTGAAGTTATCACCCAGGCTGGAAAAATATGGACTTTTGACTGACCAAATGCCAAATGGACATTTCACAAAACAGAAATTTAATCTACACACACACACACCTGAAATTTAGAGACTTAGTACCAGGAAGTTATATGCTGAAAAAATACTGGGATATAGAAATAGGAGTAGGCTGGCAGGAAGCGTAAACATGATGGAAACACTCCCCTCCCTACAAAGACCTTGGTGAGAAGAATCAGGAAGGAGCTTATGACTTTTCTCCTCTGGTACTCACACATTCAAACACACTTTTCGGAGTCCCTTATGATATGTTTTCAGGAGAAAAAGACCTAAGTAGTGCTGGAAACTGTCCTTTAGGACACACTGTCAGGTGTTCGCTCAGCTCACCCCTTCACTGTGTTCCCACCCACAAGGACACTCCCCTGGCTGCCATGTTTTCACTCTGTGCCCCCACCTAGTGGCCACAGCCACACAGACAAGGGTACCATGGCAAGACCTTTAAGAAAAGCCTGACCCACACTTGGAGGCCCTGAGATGACAGTTCACTTGGTCTGGTTTCTTGCAGCAGGGTGCGGACTTGCTTGCTGAGGAGAGGCACTCTGTAGTTGCCATGTGAGTGACAGCCATGCCTGCCTGCCCAGCTATGTGGTAGCAGTTTGGCAGGAATCAAGAACAGAAATGCAGAGTAAGTAAACACTTAGGAACCCTCAGAGCATTTTGACAGAGTAACTTTATGACTATGGAATCTAATAATAAACATGAGGACTCCTTTTTTTCATTTTGGTGGAATTCACTTTTTTTTTCTGTGTTTCAGCACATACAATTTGAGAAACACTGCATTTCAATGAGACAGAAGCAGATCAGCAAAGGTACATGCCAGGGTCCTTGGTTCCAGTCCACTCCTGAGGCCTGATAATATCCATGCCCTTAGGGTCCCAAAACCACTCCTGAATCCTTATAATGAGTGTGTTGGTTTTTTTCTTTAACCGAAGCTTGCTCAGGCAATTTTATGGGCCTTGAAAATAGTCCTAATGAATACATTCACATGAGTTTCTGAAGAGGCAAAAACCCCTACTGGTCTTCGTCTTCATTTCCTCAGAAGTTCTCCTAACCCAAGATGTCATCAGAATAATCCAAAGCAAGTGTCACCTTTTTGCTCTCATCCTTGGCCGGACCCTTCACTCTAAAATAAAATCATTCTTTATGTGGGGCTCACGGAGAAGAGACAGAAGGGAAGTGACTGAAATGGGTGAGAGTGAGTCAGTTAGTATGCATGGAGAGCCTGCAGTCTGCACTCACTGAGCTCACCCATACGAGCGAGTACACCAGGGATCGCACATACAGATCCCCACCAGATGCAGCTTGCACCACAGTGGGAAGAGAGAGACACCCAACAATTCAACAAATCAATCAACAAACAAAGTAGTTTTAGAGAGCAAAAGGCAAGGAGGGAAATTGTACGCAACAAAGGAAACATACCAGCCACTCCAAACTACAGGCTAAGGCAAGGAAAAAGGTGAGCCAGAGAAAAGAGACAGATTCTTATAATAAATATCACTTACTAAATGCTAACTCTGTGTCAGACCTGCAAAATATTTTAAGTATCCTCATAACATCCCTAGGAGATGCCATCGTTATCCCTATTTTACAGATGGGAAAGAAAATTCAAAGGTGTTCCCTCAGTTGCCCAAGATAACAGCTGGTAAGACAAGAAGACATGAATCTTAAAAATCCTACCTCAAAACCCATACTCTTAACCACCCATGGAGAACAAAAAAGTGAGCCTCAACGCCACGCGTATTTTCTTGGTTACTCACAACAGTCAGGCTCAGCCATTCTCACTTCTTGGCAAAAAGAACCATGAAATCCCTTCAAATACACATTCCCTTCTGAAAATCAAATGCCAGGGCCTCCTGCTCAGTGAGGCTGGTCTGCATTGGTTAGGGGAAACCAACAGTAGCCAAGGGCTTTGGGTCACATAAAAGCTATTTTTGCAGGAAGCACCTCACCAAATGGAACACAAAGAAGATTGGATCTTATGACATTATTTCCTCGAGCAATGACAGGGAATGGCTTTAAAATGTCTCATAAAATCCTGTCAAAAGTACAAATGGCACTGACCTTCAACAAGTCGAACAACACTGAGTGAGTCACTGAGTATCTGCGCTGGCTTGCCAACAGCCAGAGGAGCCTGGGGCTCAGATCCTTGTTTACAGGTACTAACCAATCCATCACAACCCTCTATTTGAGCCGGGCCCTCCTTCTCTCTAGGGCAAACCTTTCTCTCCCTCCCTCTCCTTCTCTTGATAAGTTAGTGCCCCTGTTTTCTAATAACGGTCTCAGATGACTGAAATCATCCATCTTTCTGGACCTTCCAGGTAGGCAGATTCTGAATTTAGGCCTCCATAACCAGCTCTAGGCTGTTTGCTTCACATCCAAGCAATGAACAAAGACGAATGCAAGAGTACTGGGTACCAGGAGATATCAGATACATTTATAGACTGGTGGCTCTCATGCAATTTAAAAAAATAAAACTTCCATCCCAACCCCACTATTGTAGAATTCACAGCAGTCTAAGATGATTTTTATTAACTTTACCTACATGCTACCTATAAAATCAAAGTACACTAAAGCAATTAATATTGTCAAGTACTTTAGTAGCTTTCAGCAAACATACCATGTGTTGTTCATCTAAGAGCTAGAGTTGATCAGATATAACTGATAAAAATATTGAGTGCTCAATAAACCTCAGTTATGTATCAGATCCCATCAGACTAAGGATCACCACAACTCTATCGTAAAGGTAGTATTATCCCCACATTAAAAGGATAAAATAAAATTGAGGCTTCAAAGTTAAGTATGTTTTCCAAGGGTTAAAAAAAAAAGAAGAGGAAGCATGATTCAAATTTGAACCCAGCACCTTCAAACTCAATCCTTCTGCTAGTGTGTCCAGGTACCTATTTTGTGAAACTATTAGCAACAGCTACTTGGAAGAAATCAAATATTTTCAAAACCACTTCAAAATCCACAGCAGACTTGTCTTCTCCTAGCCTGGAACAGAAGGAAAGTTTCCCTGTGGTTAATAGGCTTTGCCAGCCATGAATGTTCCAAGCCATATCTCACAATTCCCTCACAGAGCTCTGAAGTTCCTCTTAACAGTAACCACATCCTTTGTCTGTTATTCATTCTGATCAGCATCTCCATAGAGAGGATGGGATATCAGAAATTGATGGCCTAATAGGCCTAAGTCCCACCATAGCCACCAGCTGAGGAAGAACCTCCTTGTAATTCCCAAGGGTCATTTCTTCCTTCAGTGGTCCTGGGCCAGATGAGGCCCACCCTCAATGCAATCTTTGTACCAGGTTGGCCCCAGGGTCCCTGGGGCTGTAGAGTTCACTGGCACCTCAGCCTCTGAGCCTTTCTGCTTTCTCCACAAACATCCCTTTCCCTGGGATGCACAGGCCATGCCATGGCCCCACATTTTAAAGATAATTCTTCAAGTACGGTGTTCCAGCCCCTGTAGGAAACAAACTCCAGGTTTTACTGATTAGGAGATACAGGGCCTCTGGTCAGGTTAAGTAAAGTCAAATTTTGGTATCTCAGGAAAAATGACACTGACCAAAGGATCTGTTCATCTCATGGATTCACTAGTGGACCAAAAACTGGAAGCTGAACAAACTCCTGAAAATAAAGCCTATGCAAATCTCCTTTACACACTCCTTTACATACTCAATCACACTCCTTTACTCTCTGTCACATACTCCCTCTTCCTCCCATTGGTCATGTTATCAAGCACAGGCCAGAGACAACTATGAATCTGTCAAACCACCAAGCAGATCCCAGGAGAATGGATCACCAGGCAGGGGTGCGGCAGAGAGGGTCCTAAGTAAGGTGGAGCCTTAAATGACATGATCTCTAAGGTCCCTTATATTATATAAGTTCTCAGTATTTGTTAGATGTTTTGCTAAAAACCCTTTGATATGCTCTCAATACTTCCAAACACATAAACACATGAGCAAGTCCCCAGGCACACACACAGCAAGCCGTATCACCTACTGTCTTAGAGCTTTGAGCCTGGAGTTGGATAATCCCCACTTCTGCCACTTTACAGGTTGTGTGACCTTGAGCAAATCACTTAACCTTTCTGAGACTGCCCTCATCTGTCAAGTGGAAATATAATGGAACCTGAATCCTGGAGTTGTTGGGAGACTGAGGAAGAATAGTATACATTATGAACTTCAACACAGGAAGAATCTAATACACCATAATTACTGATAAGGCTGGTCTCCTTGTAGTCCCCAGACCTGCCATATTCCTTTCTAAATCTAAGTCTTTACCCAAATTATTCTCTTCTGAAAATTACATTGACATCCCTCATTATTTTCCCATACTACAAAGCCCAGTGCAAACAGGGATCATGTAGACCTAGGGAAAGAAATCTAACTCTAGTATATTCCTTGATTTTATCAAAACCTAGAATCTACATTCGCTTTGACCCATAAATTTTACTTTCATGAACATACCTGGATACATGAAGACATATGATTGAGGATATTAAAAACAGTACTGTTTTTAGTAGCTAAGGACTAGAAACAACCTAAGTGTTCATCAAAAGGGAACTGGAAGGTAAATTATGATACTTGCATACAATGCATATTCTCTGAATTTTAAATAGGTGGAGCAACTCTACCTGTGTGGATAGATAACCAGCAGTCAGACAAGAAATGGTGGGAAAAATGAGTAATAATAAATGTACTATAGTAATGCTTAGGTTTTAAAAAGAGAAGAAGAAATCCTACATATATATGCTTTTATATGTTTATAATACCTCTGAGGCTAGCTACCTCTAGGAGAAAAAAACTGGGATACTGGGGTCCAAGAGAAGACGTTAATTTATTTTTTTACTGAATACCTATTTGTAGTATTTAAATTTTTACCATGTATTAGTTTTTCAGGTTTAAGGTTATTAGAAATAATTCTTTAGTTCAAGCATCTCCTTCTCAATGCAACAGTCCCAGTATACCCTCAGACCCTGGTGGTCTCTCCTTCTCTAAGCCTCTAGAGCCTTGCATGTGCCCTGATCTGCTCTCCTGAGGCCTTGACCAACCACCTGTGGATCACAGTCATGCCAACTGGATGACTGCTTGTTACAAGCCTAACACAAAATTACAATGTCATAGGGAAAATACTACAACATAAGTCCATGAATTTTTAAGTGTGCTTTCTGGAAAACTGGAAAGCTGAAAAGCCTTTGGATTAATCTAAGGTCCTTATATTTAAATTTTGTGTGCTCAAGCTCAAATACTTGACAGTCTCTCTAAGACTTTATGAAGCAAAAGTAAATGGTGCTTCTAAAGCTATCAGTTCCCTCTACCTTCCTTAATGGAACATTAGCTTCAAGGGCATTGGGATGAGCCCCTCTCACCTGCTCTCATTACTGACTCACAATATATCCGTGCACTGAGAAGAGAGTCACTAAATCTTAACACAGTAAGATGCATAGGAGTTCAAGCCTGAAATCTGAAAAAGGAAGTATTTCCCCCACACCAAGACCTCTCTTGGTGGTAAAGTAATGAGAAAGAACAAGGAGCCTTTCCTGGGATATCCGCCTCTTTCGCACTGCCACCCTGTGAAACAGAAACTCCAAGGGAAGTTATCGGAGAGCACAAGTAAGTAACACCCAATCTGCTAGATCATTATTACCAAACAGGTTTTTTTGTTTGTTTCTCAAATTACTCCATGAGTTTTGTTTTTAAAAAAGGAAATTCCATTTTTTTATCCTATTTCCAGAGGTTTTGTCTTAGTTGTCAGCTCCATCCAAACTTCCCCTTACCTCCCAACCACACACTGATTTAGAGGACAAAGTTCTCCAGGACCAGGGCAAGGAGAGGACAGGAAGGCTGCAGGATGAAGCTCAATTCATTTAGATCTGAAGTTCACCAATCAACCTTGTCAACCTTAAAAATAAAACAGCCAGTAATTTTATTAGCAAAATGAGTTTATTTGGCAGCAGAGGAATTGCAGTTTGAGACGTGGAAGCTATGGTGAAACCACAGGCAAGTCTGAAGAGACAAAGAGAGGTCAGATTTTGTTCGGTTTTAGGAGGATATTGGGGAGTGATGTCTTTAACAAAAGTGTTTGGAGATGAACAAGAGTTGGAGGTGGTGGTGGTTTCTCATTGGCTGCAAGCAGTGGTTAGTTGTATAGTTACTGGGGCAGGGAGGGATCTGCCTTCTTTTTTCTTAAAAGCCAGAGATGAAATTCCTAAGTGAAAAATGTTCTTCCTTGTCAACTTAGGAATTACCTTCCCTCCTCCTGCTAGTTATGGAGACTACAAGGAGTGGTAAGTACATCAGAGCTCCCCATTCAGGGCTTGCTGGCTCCATTTTAAACAAGGTTTCTGGTATTTTCACAACCTACATGGGCAGATGGTGCTTCCTCATTTGTAAAAATTTCTGGATTCCCAATGGATTCCTTTTCCTAAAAGTCCCTGCTGTTCAGAGCTTGATGAGATATATCATGTCCCAGGTAAGTACAGGCTTGAAGTCAGAGGGAACCCAGGTGCTGCTGAGGAAGGGGAGTAAAGATCCTCCAACACTAACTGCCTCTCTGCTCCAGCCTTTGGTCGGGAGAGGTTGCTGACATGTCTCCTTCTAGAAAATGTCTCAGGAAACCAAACCTGTTTCAAATATGGCTTCCTTTAGCTAAACTAGTGTCTCTAAGAATGTTCCAGGGAACGCATATTCTACAGGGTGGAATGGCCATGGACTAAAGATTCTTTAGTCAAAGCCATGAGAAATGCTATAATAAACAAGGACTGGCAGATTTCTTTATTGTAAGACTCCAAGCCTTTATTATACAGTTTATGAATCTACAAGAAGGGAATCTCATATGCAGTATGTGTTGCTTACTGGACCAGGAAGTCTGAGCAGATCTTAGCATGGCTCCCATCACTCAAAACACCCTCTGAGAAGTATTCAGCCTCAAGAAATAGAAGGGACTTTTCAAATGTCTCTGTCTAGCTACATCAAGGGACTGGGGAAAATGTTCTCTAAAGTCCTTGTCATTTCTGATTCTATGGCCAGCTGAGCGTGGCAAAATATCAGAACCCACCATTTGATGTTTCATTTTAATGGGTCCAAGACTTTTTTATTTAAGTCAATAAAAACAGTAAGAACAACAGAGCAGTAACAAGCTAATTTACTTGTTATTGAGCATGAATCTGCCAGGTCCTATACAAGGTCTTCTAAAATCTTCCTCTGTGCCCCAGGAAGGAGATTTCCTGTTTTACAGATAGGGAAAGTGAACTTTCAAGATATGAAGATACAACCAAATGGTGGCAGAGCAAAGACAGCCTAGAGCACCTAACCACATGTGTTATACAGAACCAGGACTGTGTTAAAGGAAACACAGTCCCTTGAAAAAGTCCTGGGGGCAAAGAGGAGGGGGTGCTCTTCCAAGGAGCTATAGTACCATGGACACTAGCATAATAATGGCTTTGAAAACTCCTTCCACATTCCTATAGGGAAAAGCACAGATTTGGACACTTAGTACACAATGGATAAAAAGCTCTACATAATGTCACCTTTGTTTGAAAATATTCAGCCCTCAGAAAAGAGCAAATACAGAGAGAAAAGGAGAAAGCCAAGGAGAAGGAACAAAGGGGACAGGAGATCAGGGCCTATACATACACACAACCAGTGAGAAAATTCCCTAGACAGGAAAAGACTGATCCATTTTGTGAGCCAGTGTCGCCATTTTTTCCTAGCTTTGGGGATAGCCACAACCTAAAACCTACAAAACACTTAGAAGCCATCCCCTCTCCCTTCTCCACCCTCATCACATTCAGTCCATCAGTAGAATCTCTCACTACACAGATGAGCCAGTACCAAATTCCAGGGCCACCAGAATAGCTTCTCAACCCATCCATGTCAGCTCGTCCAGGATTGGAGTAGAACCAGACCAGCTTCTCATCCCCTTGCTTTTCATGTCCCTTCCATGTAAACTAGGATGCCACTTCATCATGTCAGATAGCATGACTTTAACTCCAGGAAGGGGGCAAAGGAGGAAGGGGGTAATGGGGGAAGGAGAAAGGTCTATTTTTTAAAAATAAATAAAAGAAAACTAAGTAAATCAAGTAATTTTCAACTTCATATACAACCTAGAAGTGCGCACTCCTCTAACACCAAGAGCTGAGAAACATGCAAATCATGCATCTTTAGGATCCCGGCTGTCCTGTGGCCTTCTAGGACTATTGTGGTGTACTCTGCTCCATCATTTGTCTCCTATATAATAAAAAGACATTTTTATTTCAAAAAGGAAGGAAGGAAGGAAGGAGAAGGAAGGGAGGGAGAAGAAGGAAGGAAGGAAGAAAGCAAGGAAGGAAGGAAAAAAGGAGAAGGAAGGGAGGGAGAAGAAGGAAGGAAGAAAGCAAGGAAGGAAGGGAGGAAGGGAGGGAGGGAGGAAGGGAGGGAGGAAGGGAGGGAGGGAGGGAGGAGAAGGAAGGAAGGGAGGGAGGGAGGAGAAGGAAGGAAGGGAGGGAGGGAGGAGAAGGAAGGAAGGGAGGGAGGGAGGGAGAAGGAAGGAAGGGAGGGAGGGAGAAGGAAGGAAGGAAGGGAGGGAGAAGGAAGGAAGGAAGGACGGACGGGAGGGACAGACGGAGGGAGGGACGGAGGAAGGAAGGGAGAAAGGGAGGGAGGGAGGGAGAAATGGCAGAGAAATTCTGGGGGAGTCAGAATTATGTGAGTTAGGTTATCTAATTTACTCCTCACAACCACCCACTGGAGTTGGTATGATCCCTAAACTCACAAAATGAGGAAACAAAGGTTTAGAAAGTTTGAGTCCAGGCCTGGTGGCAGAATCCCTGCACTCCCACATTCTCTCTGTCCACTGCTCTATATGTTCAGTTGAGTCATATTTACCGGTAGCATTTGCCACCTTCTCAGACACCATTTTTGGTATCATCTAGGGGTAAAGCAAATGCTTCATTGAGGAGCCAACAGAGGGAAAAATCTCATTTTTCAGACGTATCAAAGTCTTGGTGATGTCAGAATTCAGAGTAAGCTTAAGAGGTTTATGTTTACAGACTTATCCAGTTCTTCTCCTGTTATGGGAAGGTGCTTTTTTGCTGGTGGGATTTAAGCTGGAGAAGAAATATCTCTAAAAGAAAGCCTAACCCTCCTGCATTCCAACAAGACCCCCCCCAGAGGAGCTGGCACTGAATTCCAGAGCTGCCAGAAACTATGCCGGGTAGGAATTTATAACCTTTAGTTTTCCTGGCTCCTCTTAATGTGATTTTTCCCTGCAATGATATCTCTGAGTGATGAATAATTGACATAATATTCAACATGTATGAAGATCGATGTGATCCTAAGGCTATCAATCTATCCATTTTAATGCTTCCTTTGCCCACATCCCTGATGGGCCCAGAGATGAATGGGGGAGGAGAAATCCTGCAGAGCCTGGGGGTGAAGGTGACAGAACAGGCTCAAATTTCAGTGTTCCCAGGATTGTTTGGGGGTGGGGAGAAGAACTTGGACTCAGCAGCACCTGGTTAAGACTCCCTGGGGAGCCACTAGTCAGGCAGAGAGGCAGACCCCAGTGATGAATGGACTTCTCATGCCCTTATTTCTTAGCGTCTTTTCTCTTCTGAGTCAGAAGATGACTGGAAAAGAATACAAATGCAGAAATACCATGCACAGGCATGCTTATGCGCACAAGCGTGCGTGCACACAAACACACACACAGAGGCTGGGCAAAATCCTGCTTAGGTTCAGAATCCCTGATAGACTCTTCACTGTTTAGGTTAAACCACAGGATGAGTTTTGTCTTTGGAGTAAGAAAGATAAGGAGAATCTGTCAAATTTGGGAAACATGCCATTTTCAACAAATCTTGCATGAATAGAAATACATCTAAGCCTTCTTTTAATTCTCAGGAATCATGAGACCAATCCAAGAACAAGCATATGTTACACTATTAGGCAATTTATCAGCTTGCTTTTATGAATAGGATCCCATTTAACTTGTTTTACAATAATAATAAAAAGCTTCTTAGCCTTTAGAAGACCAACACGTATAAAGACAAGATGCTGAGGTTACTATTACTATAATTATTCTGTTCCATAAACTTTATTTAACATTTCTAGTATCCCTATAAAACCCATTTTCCCCAGGGGCCAATGGAACTCCAAGCACGTTTCTAACTATCCTTGTGCCATTTGGCAATCATGATTTTGAACTTCTCATCTCAAGGTTATTAGATCAGTTATCTTTTAAAATAATCATGAATATTTTTTTAAAAAATTTTATTTATTTACTTGAGAGAGAGAATGAGATAGAGAGAGAGCATGAGAGGGGGGAGGGTCAGAAGGAGAAGCAGACCCCCTGCTGAGCAGGGAGCCCGATGCGGGACCCGATCCCGGGACTCCAGGATCATGACCTGAGCCGAAGGCAGTCACTTAACCAACTGAGCCACCCAGGCGCCCCAATAATCATGAATATTATATTCATCTAATACAATCCCAAAATATTAAGAATCTCAGTCATTGGGGCAGAACTGACAGATAATAAATGATCTCTTATTCACACCAACATTGTGCTTCATTCATTACCTCATATAATCCTCACACCAACCCAGAAAGTACATTGTTATCGCTACTTTATAGATTTAAAAAAGGGAGGCTAACAAAGTATCAATTATCATGCACTAAGTAAGTAGCAGAACAGAGTTTGGATCTCACTCTCTTGTCCTCTGTCATTCTGACGTCAAGCTCATGCCCTTAACAACTATATTATTGCATATAATTTCTAAGTAGCCAAACACAAATGCATTATTTCAAAGGAAATGACGGAAGGAAATCATTTGTAAGCTTATACCTTCTAATCTGTGCCCCCAAAAAGTTGCCATCAGCTTTTTTATTTATGATAGTTCCTAAAGTAATAAAAATGATAGGCCTGGTGTAACAATCCCAAGGGATAGACGACAACAGAACCCAGTCTTCCTTTATTCCCCAGCCAAGTCAGAGCTGACTGGTTGCTTCAAGAAATCTGGACCCATTAGCTTTAGGTAGTCTGTGAACCCCATCAACTTACCTGTACCTACATGGATTTTTCTGGGATAAAAGTCCACAGCTTTGACCAGTTTCTCAGAGGGTTCTATACACTAGACACAGACAGTATTCAGATCCTGAACCAAGAAAAGATACCTAGGGCGCCTGGGTGGCTCAGTTGGTTAAGCGACTGCCTTTGGCTCAGGTCATGATCCTGGAGTTCTGGGATCGAGTCCCACATCGGGCTCCCTGCTCGGCAGGGAGTCTGCTTCTCCCTCTGACCTTCCTCCCTCTCGTGCTCTCTGTCTCTCATTCTCTCTCTCTCAAAGAAAGAAAGAAAGAAAGAAAGAAAGAAAGAAAGAAAGAAAGAAAGAAAGAAAGAAAGAAAGAAAGAAAAAAAAAAAAGAAAAGATACCTAGAATTTCATCTTCCTCACAATGAAGGAGGTACCTACCAACAAAGCAACATTTTAAGGAATTAAAAAAGAAGTTATACGAAAGGTGCCGTGATTTTTAACTTAGTAATAACCGCATATCTGTATTGATGTAAACAGTATAGCTCTTCCTGAATCCCCTCAAGCAATGTTTGAGATTTAGCCTAGTTCATCAAGATTCTTCTGCATCACTTTTGGCCTTGGGCAGTCTTGTTGGCATTGAAGCAACACCAGCTTTCCCTAACCCAGTTATATTCTTGACCTCTTTGTTACTACTTTAGGAGTAGGAGTAAAATTTCAAAGTAAATCAAAGTATATTGTTAAGTGGGAAAAGCATATCCATCACCCAGCCACCCCATCCCTCCCACCCCTCACCACTCCAGCAACCTTCATTTGTCTCTTTTAAGGAAGAAGAAAAGGAGGAAGACCAGGGAGCAGCAAGGGAAGATAGACATTTTTTTTTAAAAGATTTTATTTATTTATTTGACAGAGAGAGAATGAGAGAGAGAACACATGAGAGGGGATAGGGTCAGAGGACAAAGCAGACTCCCCGCCGAGCAGGGAGTCCGACGCGGGACTCGATCCGGGGACTCCAGGATCATGACCTGAGCCAAAGGCAGTCGCTTAACCAACTGAGCCACCCAGGCGCCCCCATTTTCTTGTTTTTTGTATAGAACATCTCCTGAAGTTCACACACAAAAATGCTAACACTAGCCTCTCCCAAGGAAGACAAATGAAGAAGGACCTATTTTACTGTTTATTTTCAAAACTTGAATTTGAAATCATGTGTATGTGTAGCTTAAAAAGTACTTTCAAGGCAAATCAAAAAATAATAATGCTTATCTTCATTTTCCATTCAGTTAAACTCATCACTTATATTTTTCTTTCTTTTTTTTTTTAAGATTTTATTTATTTATTTGGCAGAGACACAGTGGGAGAGGGAACACAAGCAGGGGGAGTGGGAAAGAGAGAAGCAGACCTCCCACTGAGCGGGGAGCCTGACGTGGGGCTTGATCCCAGGGCCCTGGGATCATGACCCAAGCTGAAGGCAGACACCCAACGACTGAGCCACCCAGGCACCCCATCACTTATATTTTTCTTAATTGAAATACATGCCATTGGAAGTTAAACAGCTTTTTACTAAAATCAGAGGAAGTCACATGAATCAGGCACATGAATTGTCACACTGACTTCTTTGAGCTTAAAAAACTATCAACTACTCCAAAGCATTTAGAAAGATCTGCCTTTAGGTGCAATGGGTGGCGATCTGTATGTACAATACCTTTTGTTTCAATGTTACAGTATAGTGTGATCTTTTTGAAGACATTTTGACCAATAATGAGATATCTACATTTTTATATATATACATTGGAATATTACACAGCCATCAAAAAATGAAATCTTGCCATTTGCAATGACATGGCTGGAACTAGAGGGTATTATGCTAAGCAAAATAAGTCAATCAGAGAAAAATAATTATCATATGATCTCACTGATATGTGGAATTTAAGAAACAAGGCAGAGGCTCATCAAGGAAGAGAGGAAAAAATGAAACAAGATGAAACCAGAGAGGGAGACAAACCATAAGAGACTCTTAATCATAGGAAACAAACTGAAGGTTGCTGGAGGGGAGAAGGGGTGGAGGGATGGGGTAACTGGGTTATGGACATTGGGGAGGATATAGTTGTAATGAGCACTGGGTATTATCTAAGAATGATGAATCACAGACCTGTATCCCTGAAACAAATAATACATTATATGTTAATTAATTGAATTTAAATTTTTAAAAAAGGAAAAAAAGTTATCCACATTTAATTTAAATCTACCTAAAATGGTGCTACCAAACAAATCTCTCAGGCAAGCTTACAACTGAACAGATTCCTTCTGTGGACTCTAAGTTTGAATTTGACGAGTCAGAGACAACCTCTGATCTCTCCTTACTCATTCTTTTTTTTTGATATTAACCCATAAAAGTATCTCAGATTCAGTAATCTCTTTTTTTGATATTAACCCATAAAAGTATCTCAGATTCAGAACTGTTAAAATGGAGGTGAAGAGAAGAACACAACACACCCACCAGAATAACACAATTTTAAAACACAGACAGTATCAAGTGTGGTCAAGGATACAGAGCAGCTGGAACCCTCACGTACATCCAGTGGGAATATAAAACAGTACCATCAATGTAAAAAACAGTTTTGTAGCTTCTAATGAAATTAAATAACACCCACTTACTGACCCAGAAATTTCACTCCTGAAATATTTCTAGGAGAAATGAGTGTATATGTTCACAAAACACATGTATATGAATGTCCATAGCATCACTATTCATAATAACCAAAGACAAGATGATTCAAATATCCACTAGCAAGAGAGTATATTAACTACAGTATATCTTGACAACGGAACACTTCTTAACAATAGAAAAGGACTTCTACATGCAACTATTTGAGTATCAAAAACATTATATTGAAGATATCAGTCACCAGAAAAAGAACTGTAAGGTGCCTGGGTGGCTCAGTTGGTTAAGCGACTGCCTTCAGCTCAGGTCATGATCCTGGAGTCCCAGGATCGAGTCCCACATCGGGCTCCCTGCTCAGTGGGGAGTCTGCTTCTCCATCTCCCACTCCCCCCTCTTGTGCGCACTCTCTCTCATTCTCTCTCTCAAATAAATAAAATCTTAAAAAAAAAAACTGTATACCATATATTTCTATTTATATGCAGTTCAAATCTAGACCAAAATATTCTCCAGTGATAGGTATCATAGTAGCAATTGCCTCTGGTGGGAAGGAGGGGGTGTCTGCAAAGGAAAACAGGCGAAGATCCTAAAGTGATGGAAAAGTCATGCATCTAAACCTGGGTGATGATTACTTAGATGTATGCATTTGTCAGAATTCATCAAGCTGTACATTTAAAATTTGTGCATTTTACTCTGAAAATTATTCTTCAATAAAGTATTGCTAGCATTTAAAAATGCAAAAAAAAAAATCTACTTTACAATCAAGAGAATATGTTATATAGTTTGTGAATACCTAATCCTCCCAAAATGAGACTGAGAGAGAGAGATCTGAGCAATCCTAAAAGCAATGAAATAGGAATTCAGTAAATGTAAATAGCATCTGAGTTCAGAATTTACTTGACTCTGGCAATTTTCTTTCTTTTCTGTCTTTTGGAACAGCTGGACTGGATTAGTAGTTTTCTCTGGAGATCCTAATCTTTGAGAATCTGATTCACATGATGACCCAAACTCTAGAAAAATAACTATACACAAACCACTTTGCATAGGATCACAGAGGGTCATACATGATCTTATGGCCATCTACAGATGCCAAGGGAGACTAAAGAGAGATTCTTTTCTCACTTTTCAAAATTCAGAAGTTTCTTGTTAAAGCACTTACCTTCAAACCAAACCAATGGCCTCTAAAATGCAAATTGGTCCATTGAAGAATGGAAATACATATTAATTAAAAAAATAAGCATTTATGTTTTGCTAATATTTAACCTATATGGAATCAGTAAGAGATATACAATTTATAAATAAATACATATAAGCTAGTGTTTCCTGCTCAAAATTTTCATATAAAAAAATATGCGGCCACCTGAGTGGTACAGTTGGTTGAGCAGCCAACTCTTGATTTCTGCTCAGGTCATGATCTCCTGGTCATGGGATTGAGCCCCACTTTGATGTGCAGTGTCTGCCTAAGTTTCTCTCTCCTCTCCCTCTGCTCCTCACCACTAGGTTCGAACTCTCTCTAAAATAAATAAATCTTAAAAAAAAAATGTTTAAAAAAATATGATCTAAAAGTATGGATCTCAGGGCACCTGGGTGGCTCAGTAAGTTAAGCATCTGCCTTTGGCTCTGGTCATGATCCCAGGGTCTGGGATTGAGCCCCATATTGACCTCTCTGCTCAACAGGGAGCCTGCTTCTCCCTCTCCCTCTCTGCCTGACACTCCCCCGCTTGTGCTTGCACTCTCTCTCTCTGTCAAATAAACAAACAAAATCTTTAAAAAATAATAAAAAATGAAAATATAAGTATGGAACTCAATCTCCTCTTTTAGATCTTTGAATTTTTCAGACCTTTGAATTTCATGAATTGTACCCACCCAACCCCAAAATGGAGATCCACATATTTAGGGGATTTTTTGTTGTTGTTGTTGTTTTGCCTTTTTGTCTTAGTGGGGAAAAAAGAATAATACCTTACCTTTACTATCATTTTTTTAGAAAGATAACAAGGGGCATCTTGCTGGCTCAATCAATAGAGCATGTGACTCTTGATCTCAAGATCATGAGTTTGAGCCACACGTTGGGTTTAGAGATTATTAAAAAAATAAAAAATAAAAAAAGATTAAAAAATATAACAAAGGTAGGAAGGACATAGTCTCTGTAAAAAAACAAAACCAAAAAGAAAACTGAAACAAATTCAGCTTTATGAATAACAAGATATTCACTTGATACAGAGGAGCCTGAGAAGATGTCAAAATGGGAGGACCCTAAGCTCACCTCCTCCCATAGATACACCTAGATAACAGCCTCTAGAGTGCAACTAACCCAGAAAACTACACAACTGCCAAACGGAGTCTCCATAGTTAACTGTAGAGAGAAGGCCACACTGAAAATGGTAGGAGAGGTAGAGGCTGTATAGGGAACCAAACTCCCAGCAAAACTAACCAAAAGTGGGAGGGACACCACAAGCACAGAGAAGAGAGAAGAGACCACAACCAGGCACCCCAGACACGGGGGACCTGCACTAGGAAGATAAGTCCCCATAACATTTGGCTTTGAAAACCAGTGGGACTTAACTTCTTGAGTTTACACAACCAATGGAGTTTAATTCAAGGTACTTTAATTTTTTTATTATTTAAATTTTGTTAACATATAGTGCAATATTGGTTTCTGGGGTAAAGTCAGTGGCTCATCACTTACATACAACACCCAGTGCTCATCACAACTGCCCACTCGAATACCCATCACCCATCTAGCCCATCCCCCACCCACCTCCCTCCATCAACCCTCAGTTTGTTCTCTGTCATTAAGAGTCACTTATGTATGGCTTGTTTCCCTCTGTCCGTTTCTTCTTTTCCCCCTTCCCATATGCTCATCTGTTTTCTTTCTTAAATTCCACATACGTCCAGGTACTTTAAAAGTCAGCCGACTCAGCTCTGAGAGAGCCATAAGGAAATAGGAAACTGAGTCTTCACCCTTAAAAAAGGCAGCATAACAAACTACCCCACTAAGAGATCATAGAAGCAGCAGTGTGGAAAGCACCTGGAGTAGAAGGGAAAAATATTTACTAATCTCAGAACATGTGCAGGAGGGGCAAGGATCCTTAAGAAAACAAAAGAGTTGTCTGGTGCCATTTCTCCCCACCCCCATAACCTAGATAAGCTGACACCTGCAAAAACCAGCTGGAACACTCTCCACCTAGCTTGGTAAAGCTGCATCACACCCCTGTATTCTCCTGCAGATCCACCCCCTCTGGGCCCTCCAAAACAATGCCTCACATAACTCATTCTACAAGCAGACATGACAGTAACCAGTGCCCCAAAGTGACTCCTGCCCTGGGGAGAGGGGAAGATAACCACACACACCAACTCAACTGCAGCCCCAGCAGTGGGGTGGGGGCAGACATCTAGTCTGACGCAGGCCATACCCACCAAGAAAGCCTTTCAGGGGATAATGCAGGGGAGATCCCTGCAGTTCGGTGTGGTCACAGCCCCCACACATGGGCTAAGGGCAAGCACTTGGTCTGACCCAACTATAAACCCAAGGAGGCCCCAGACTTTTCCCTTGAGAGCACAGGGATCAAACCCCAACCACAATAGGCAAAGAGTTATTGTGGATAATTAGACCAAAGAAAAATGTGGCTCAGCCACAAGAATAGGGTGCATGCAACACACATAGGAGACACCCCTTAAGTGCCTGGTTTTGGTGAGTGGGGGTCATTGTCCTACAGGACACTAAAAGCCCCCTTCTTCATAAGGCCACTACTTTCAAGATCAGGAGATATAGCTGACATTTCTAACACAGAGAAACAAAAACAGAGTTAGACAAAATGAGGAGACTGAGGATTATGTCTCAAATGAAAGAACAGGACAAATCACAGCAAAAGAGCTAAACGAAATGAAGATAAGCAACATGCCTGATAGAGAATTCATGTAATAGTCATAATGATACCAGCTGGTCTTGAGAAAAGAGTGGAGGATGACAGTGAGAACTTCAACCAAGAGATAGAAAATATAAAATAGAACCAATCAGAGATTAAGAACTCTAATTCTGAAATTAAAAATACACTAGAGGGAATCAAGAGTAGATTAAAGGAAGCAGAAAAAAACAATCAACAAGTTGGAAGATAGAGTAATAGAAAGCAACCAAGCTAAACAGCAGAAAGAAAAACAAATAATAAAAAATGAGAATAGGTTGGAGCACCTGAGTGGCTCAGTTGGTTGAGCATCTGACTCTTGATTCAGCTCAGGTCATGATCTCAGGGTCGTGGGATCAAGCTCCATGTCAGGCTCTGTACTCAGCATGGAGTGTGCTTGTCCCTCTCATTCTGCTCCTCTCCCCACTTGTGCTCTCTCTCTCTGTCTCAAATAAAGAAATAAAATCTTTTTTTTTTTTTTTAATGAGACTAGGTTAAAGGAATTCAGTGACATCATCAAGGGTAATAACATTCATATTATAGGGATCCCAGAAGAAGAGAGAAAAAAGGGGGCACAAATTTAATTTGAAAAAATAATAGCTGAAAATGCCCCTAATCTGAAGAAGGAAACAGACATCCAAATCCAGGAGGCACAGAGAGCGCTCAACAAAATCAACCCAAGAAGGACCACATGAAGACATGTAATAAATAAAATGGCAAAGAGTAGTGATAAATAGAGAATTTTAAAAGCTGCAAGAGAAAAAACAGTAACATGCGAGAGAAACCCTATAAGACTATCAGCTGGTTTTTCAGCAGAAACTTTGCAAGCCAGAAAGTAGTGTCATGATAAATTCAAATTGCCAAAATGAAAAAAAAAAAAGTGCAACCAAGAATACTCAAGTCAGCAAAGCAATCGTTCAGAGTAGAGAGGTAGAGTTGCCCACATACAAGTTAGAGTTCATCTCTACTAAGCCATCCTTCCATGAAACATTAAAGTGAATTCTTTGAGTAGAAAAAAAAAAAAAAAAAGCCAAAATCAGGAATAAGAAAATAAGGAAAGGAAAATATTGCACAGTTGAATACTAACATAATAAAAGATGGGGCACCTGGCTGGCTCAGTGAGTAGAACATGCAACACTTGATCTCTGGGTCCTGACTTCAAGCCCCACATTGGGCATAGAGCTCACTTTTAAAAATAAAAATAAAAAAGGATGTCAAGTATGACACCATATAGGTAAAACCTGGGAGGAAGGGGTGGAGAGTAAAAATTTAGTGCTTTTTGAATGGGTTCAAACTTAAGCAATCATCAACTTAGTATAGACTGCTATATGTAAAGGATGTTACGTATAAACTTAATGGTTACCACAAATCAGAAACCTATAAAAGATATGAGAAAAAATAAAGAAAAAATTCAAGCATATCACTAAAAAAAATCTATCAAACCACAAGGGAAGAGAGCATGAGAAAAAAAATAAAAGAACTACAAAACCAACTATAAGTAACAAAATGGCATACCTATCAATAAGTACATTAAATATAAATGAACTAAATGCTGCAATCCAAAGACAAAGGGTGACTATATGCTACCTACGTGAGATTCACTTCAGACAGACACATGAAAACTGAAACTGAAGGGATGGAAAAGAGGCTAAAATAAAGATAGGGAAGCAATACTTAGGTCAGACAAAATGACTTCAAATCAAAGACTATAACAAACTGAATCCAACAATACATTATAAAAATCATTCACCGTGATAAAGTGGGACTTATTCCAGGGATGCAAGAAAGATTCAAAATTCACTAATCAGGGGCATCTGGCTGGCTCAGTCAGTGGAGGTCTAACTCTTGATCTTGAGGTCATGATCTTTACACCCACAGTGGGTGTAAAGACTACTTAAAAATAAATATGTTTTTTTAAAGATTTTATTTATTTATTTGACAGAGAGAGACACAGCAAGAGAGAGAACACAAGCAAGGGGAGTGGGAGAGGAAGAAGCAGGCCTCCTGCAGAGCAGGGAGCCTGATGCAGGGCTCGATCCCAGGACCCTGGGACCATGACCTGAGCTGAAGGCAGACGCTCAACAACTGAGCCACCCAGGTGCCCCTAAATAAAATAAGTTTTAAAAGAACAAAATTCACAAATCAATTGTTTATATATGACATTAACAAAGCCAAGGATAAAAACATGATGACCTCATCACATGCATCAAAAGCTTTTGACAAAATACAACATCCATTCATGATTTAAAAAACTCTTAACAAAGTAGGTTTAGAGGGAACATATCAAAACATAATAAAGACCAAATAGGAAAAACCCACAGCTAACATCATACTCAAAGGTAAAAAACTGAGAGCTTTTCCCCTAAGATCAGGAATAAGAGAAGGATGTCCACTCTCACCATTTTTAACACAGTACTGGAAGTCCTAGCCACAGCAATCAGACAAGAAATAAAGTATCCAAATTGTTAAGGAAAAAGGAAAATTTTCACTATCTGCACATGACATAATACTATATATAGTAAATCCTAAAGACTCCACCAAAAAACCACTAGAACTGATCAATGAATTTAGTAAAGTTGCAGGATATAATAGCAATGTACAAAAATTCATTCCATTTCCAAACACTAATAATGAAGCAGCAGAAAGAGCAATTAAGAAAACAATCCCATTTACAATTGCACCAAGAATAATAAAATACCTAAATAAAAATAATAATACCTATAAACTTAACCAAGGAGGTGAAATACCATATTCAAAAAACTATACAACACTGATGAAGGAAATTGAAGATGATACAAACAAGTGGAAAGATATCCCATGTTCATGGATCAGGAGAATATTGTTAAACTGTCCATACTACCCAAAGCAATCTACAGATTACCTATTAAAATACCAACAGCATCAATTTAAAAAAAATGTAAAATAAAATACCGAGAGCATCTTTCATAGAACTAGAACTAGAGCAAATAATCTTACAATTTGTATGGAACCACAAAAGATCCTGAAGGCCAAAGTAATCTTGAGAAAGAACAACAAAGCTGGAGGTAAAACAATCTCAGATTTCAAGATATACTACAAGGCTGTAATAATCAAAACAGTATGGTACTGACACAAAAGTAGACAGAGATCAATAGAACAAAATATAGAGTCCAGAAATAAATGCACAATTATATGGTCAATTAATCTACAACAAAGAGGGCAAGAATATGCAATGGGAAAAAAAGAGTCTCTTCAGCAAATGGTGCCAGGAAAACTGGACAGCTACATGCAAAAGAATGAAACTGGACCACTTTCTTACACCATACACAAAAATAAACTCAAAATAGATAAAAGACCTAAATGTGAGGGGCCCCTGGGTGCCTCAACCAAGCATCCAACTCTTGGTTTCCACTCAGGTTGTAATCTCATGGGTCCTGAAATCAAGCCCAGTGTCAGGCTCTGCACTCAATGGGGAGTCTGCTTGAAGATTCTCTCCTTCTGTCCCCCACCCCTGCTCTTGCTTGCTCGCTTTCTCTCTTGCTCTCAAATGAATAAATAAATCTTTAAAAAAAACCCTAAATGTGAGACCTAAAACCATCAAATTCCTAGAAGAAAATATAGATAGTAATTTCTTTGACATCAACTGTAGAAACATTTTTGTAGGTATGTCTCTTCTGGCAAGAGAAACAAAAGCAAAATTAAACTACTGTGGGTATACCAAAAGAAAAAGCTTTCACCTACCATAGAAACCAGCAACAAACCATCAACAAAATGAAAAGGTAACAGAGTGAATGGGAGAAGATAAATGTAAATTATAATTCTGATTATAACCCTACATAGGTTGTAGGGTTCCATAACCCTACATCAAAAACTAATGATGTAATGTATGGTGATTAACATAAAAAAGACATCAAAATAAAAAGCTTCCATGCACAGTGAAGGAAACAACAAAACTAAAAGGCAACCTACAAAATGTGACAAGATATTTGCAAATGACATATCTGATAAAGGATTAGTATCCAAAATATATAAAGAACTTATAAAACTCAACACCCAAAAAGAAAATCCAATTAAAAAATGGGCAGAAGATACAAATGGACATTTCTCCAAAGAAGACATCCAGATGGCCAACAGACACATGAAAAGTTGTTCAACATCACTCATCATCAGAGGAATGCAAATCAAAACCACAATGAGCTACCACCTCATACCTATCAGATTGGCTAAAATCAACAACCCAAGAAACAACAAGTGTTGGCAAGGATATGGAGAAAGAGGAATCCTCATGCACTGTTGGTGGGAATGCAAACTGGTGCAGCCACTGTGGAAAACAGAATGAAGATTCCTCAAAAAGTTAAAAATAGAACTACCCTATGCACTACCGGGTATTTACCCAAAGAATACAGAAATACAAATTCAAAGGGATTTATGCACCCTGATGTTTATAGGAGCATTATCTACAATAGCCAAATTACGGAAACTGCCCAAGTGTTCATTGACTGATGAATGGATAAAGAAGATGTGGCATATGTGTATACACACACACACACACACACAGGAATATTATTCAGCCATAAAAAAGAATGAAATCTTGCCATTTGCAACAACATGGATGGATCTAGAGAGTATTATGCTGTGAAGTAAGTGAAATCAGTCAGAGAAAGACAAATACCATATGATTTCCCTCTTACGTGGCATTTAAAGAACAAAACAAATGAACAAAGGGACAAAAAGAGACAAAAAAAAAAAAAAAAAACAGACTCTTAACTATATAGAACTGGTGGTTGCCAGAGGGGAGGCGGGTGAGGGGATGGGTGAAATAGGTGATGGGGATTAAAAGTACACTTACTTGATGAGCACTAGAAATGCATAGAATTGTTGAATCATTATATTGTACACCTAAAACAATATTACATTCTATGTTAATTATACTTGAATTTTTTACAAAGGTATTTGCCAGAATTTTTTCCAGACTTTACTAGAGAAAGAAAAACATCTGAAAGCAGCTCTAGTGCATAGTCTTAAATGGTGGTTCTTCTGGAAATCTCAATACTTTTAATTTGCCTCCAAGAAGCTCACATATATGGAAAAGAAAGAGCTCAATTTTTTTAATATAATTTTTTTCTTGCAGAATAACAGGAATTTTACTTTGACTATAGTTAAGAGAGAAGGAGTAGATCCAAGGGTTCTTGCCTTCTTTCCACCTCCATGGCTATTTAGAAGACTAATTGGAAACCAAGAAAATACTTGGTGATTGATTAAAGAGCACTCCAGGACTTACAAAACAGAAAATTCATAAGCGTCTCCAACGTAATAATCTGGAGTGGCCACAAAAACCTGTTAAATACAAAACTGCTCATAGGTACTTGGGACTGAGAATCACTACCCATCAAACGCTGGAGCAATTGCTTCTCACCTGGACTGCCCTACTTCCCCTGCTAATGGTAGGATAGGAGATAAATATGGCAATGCCATTTACAACAACGTGGATGGAGCTAAAGTGTATTACACTAAGTGAAGTCAGTCAGTTGGACAAAGACAAATACCATATGATCTCACTCATGTGGAATTTAAGAAAGAAAACAAACACATGGGCAGGGTGGCAAAAGAGAGAGAGGGAAACAAGCTCTAAAACAATAGAGAAAAAACTGAGGGGTGATGGAGGGAGGTGGGTGAGGGATGGGCTAGATGGATGATAGGGATTAACGAGGGCACTTGCGATGAGCCCTGGGTGTTGTATATAAGTGATGAATCACCGAATTCTACTCCTGAAATGATGCACTGTATGTGAACTGCCTAAAATTTAAACAAACAAACAAACAAACACATGGCAATGGGAGGGCTGGGAAATTTTTTGTTTTTAACCTGTAGACCAGGGGTTGGCCAAATGCAGCCTGCTGCCTGTTCTTGTATGATCTTCAAGCTGGGCCATGGTTTTTACATTTTTATCAGTTCAAGAAAATCAAAAGAATATTCCATGACACATGAAAGTTATGCAATTCAAATCCCATGTCCATGAATAAAGTTTTTTTGGAAGGCAGCCATGCTCATTCATTTACAAATTGCCTCCTACTCTTTTACACTCTAACAGCAGAGTTGAATAGTGGCCACATGGCCCACAAAGCCTAAAACATTTACATATCCGGCTCTTTCCAGAAGTTTGCTGATCGTTGCGCTAGACTAGTACCAGAAAGACAAAAGACTACGTCCTTGTTGTCAGTATTTGGTTATTTTGCTGCCCAGCATCCATCTCTTCCTTCTGCAGGCCCACCCCAGTTCCTTTCAGAGGAAGGCCTTCCCTCTCAGCACAGTCCTTTGGGTGGGGCCCACCTCTGTAAGGCCAATCATTAAGCCAGTCCCCTTGGGCTCAACAGTGGGGTTGGAGGCACTTGTCTCAGTTGGTCCAGAGTGAATCCTGGGACTTTCAAGGGTTCTCTCACTTTTCCCAAGGACATGAACCTGAAATGTAGAATTGGAATCACTGGTTTCAGGTTTGAACTGAGCTAACACAGAGTGAAAAAAATGCAGGCATAGAAGCAGAGACACACACCAGATGCCTACTACATGGTTGGAGCCTGGATCACGCCACATCTGAAGCCAAATACACTCTTCAATTCAAGGCAGTTTTGCTCTTATTTGAATTTTATCTTCTGTCACATGAAATTAAAAAAAAAAAGGTAGTCTTCACCAGTACAGTTCCATTTCCATTTGATTCCTGACAGCACCCAGGTCCATAGCATTAACACAGGAAGGCTCTGTAAATGCCCATGAATTGGGGATGACAGTTTGAACAGTTGAGAGCTAGGAAAAGGAATCCCTGCAGTCCTTTAGATATACAGATGTTAATAAACACAAAGAATGTAGAAGCCTCAAAGGCAAGTGAAGTTAAAAATAACAGCAGCAGGGGCGCCTGGGTGGCTCAGTTGGTTAAGCGTCTGTCTTTGGCTCAGGTCATGATCCCAGGGTCCTGGGATCGAGTCCCTCATCAGGCTCCCTGCTCAGCAGGGAGTCTGCTTCTCCCTCCCCCTTTGCCTGCCTCTCTGCCTACTTGTGCTCTCTCTCTCTGTCAAATAAATAAATAAAAATCTTTTTAAAAAAAAGAAAATAACAGCAGCAGTATCAATGCCCATTGACTGTCAACATGGGCGCCACATTGTGGCACATATTGGTTCAATGTGATGTCTTACAACAACGTATTAAAACTCCATGGAACAGAGAAACAGATGCAGGGAGGTCTTATTTGTCACACAGTTAGAGGATGATATTGAAGCCAGGTCTGCCCAGTTTGAAAGACCAGCTCACAAATGCTTTGACTATTAGAGCTCCTCTTCCTCAGACACAGGTCCTGTGAGGTAAGGCAGCCTACCTAGGTGACCTATAAAATGGGGTCAAGGTGTACTGATTCCTCCCTATGTTACCTTCAGTAAGGGACATTTTCACATCCCCATTTCCTCACTTATAAAATAAGGTGGTCAACTGCCCATATCAAAAAGTTGCCTTGGGGCACCTGGGTGGCTCAGTCGTTAAGCATCTGCCTTCGGCTCAGGTCATGATCCCAGGGTCCAGGGATCGAGCCCCGCATCGGGCTCACTGCTCTGCAGGGAGCCTGCTTCTCCCTCTCCCACTCCCCCTGCTTGTGTTCCCCCTCTCGCTGTGTCTCGCTCGGTCATATAAATAAATAAAAAAATCTTTAAAAAAAAAAAAGTTGCCTTGAGGATTCAAAGACCAAAAAAAAACCACCCATAAAGCTCCTAGCACAGTAATTGACACATCCCAGGAACCTGAGAAGTACCCATCTTAGGTTCCCATGCCTGGGTTGGGTCAGGGTGGCCCTGTTGCCCTGAAGCCTCTTCACAACCACAGTCCAGCAGAATTCATTCCAAAGGAACATGCACGTACTTAGCTGCTCTTGTGGGACCCACAGCAGGCACTAAATGCTGAGAGTATATCCTTCACTGGCTCCTAATTGTGCTTTTAACCAGCCTGACACAGCCAAGCCCCAAGTTCCCAAGCTGAAGACCATTAGCATACACAGCCCCATTTACTGATAAATGCATGTGATTTGTTTCCAGCGTGTCACCATTTTATGGCTGCTTCCTGTCTTGGCGCTCAAGTGATGAAGTTTTATGCAGTTGTGGTTTTTTTTTCTTTTAATTGGAGCTTTAGATTTCAAGAAACAAAAAATGTGTGTTTAATTTGAAATCTCTCATGGGTTTGCAATCCTTTGGTGCATTTAAAGGGGAACAGGAAGAGGGAAAGGATGAGGGTGACATCTAATAGATCAACCTGGGTAAAGAAAATCAAGGCAGCTTATCTCATCAAATGAAGGAAACACCTTGTCATGTGTCCTTTGTGAAGACTAGGCCATTCTGTTGTCTTTCTGGGATGCTGTGACCATGCCTAATGGACTAGGGAAGCAGAGCTAAAGGGTCCCTTATCCTGGACAATGGATGGTCAATGGAAGCAACTTATTCTGATATCCATTGTCTGTGAGATACCCAGCCCTCAACATACTTGTACATGACCTTGGTCAATAATTTATGTAAGTTTCAGTTTCCTGTTCTGTGAAATAGGTATAAAAGTTCTCAGTTCATAGATATGACCAGATACTTGGCTGCAGTCAAGAAGAGCACATGAGAATCTCCAGAAGTATAGATGTGCACACATGGAAGATCAGCAGGAGCCCCCAGTGCTCTACCAACAGGGCAGTAAGTCTATCCAGAACGCTACTGACAGCAGCCCAAACAGATTTCATCATCCCCATCTTTGCCCTCTTGTCTCTTAGCTCATGCTCAAGTTCAGAGAAGCCGGCCTGAGTGTCTGCTTGGCTAACCTGCCTGCTGGAGGCAGAGAGAGAGGAAGTGTGACGCCCCTGGAGGTGGGACACTACCCCACACCACAGAGAGTCCCATGAAGATACGCACCAAGCCAACTCTCCCCAAGATGAGACATGTCCATGACAACAGGATGGTTCAAGAATAAACAACCTGACACACAGAAAGCCCTTAGCAACCGACTAAGACTGCAGCAGATGGCCAGTAAATGGCAGCTATTGTTATTGCTATAATTAGCATTATTTTTAGCAACTACCACTCTGGCCACCAGGGGTGAGACAGGCAGGTGATAAAAAGACTCATTTTTTATGAATTCATGACGAGGGATCATGCGGAGAGGATACAACTATAGACATTCAACATAGAGGCCAATGCCTCTGAGGAATAATACCTAAGAATACCAAGGCCACTCATGAACCATTCTAGGTATGTATCATAGTCCACCTGGACACTGGAGGACCATCTCCAGCTCCGCAGCAAGCCTGGTGCTGTTATGCCAGGGCCTTCCTTCCATTTTACAGATTCCACCACACCATGAGCAGGGTCCTCAGCTTTGCTCATGAAGTTTCTTCCATTTGAATGATTTGCCTCAAGTCCCAAGTGTAAGCAAGATAGATCTGAGGTCCTCTGAAGTTAACATGTGGGCTCAAACCTTATAATTTCAAAAGAATATGGGTATGCTTGCACACTGTTTGCATCAAAAATACAGAAGTCTCGATATTAGCTCAGTGTAACTAGGCAGAAAATGAAGGTTGACATGGCAATTAGTTCTTTGCATCTCTCTGCTGTGTACAATGGGGACTTTTTTTTCCTTTTTTTTTTTTATTCTTATGTTAATCCCCATACATTACATCATTAGTTTTAGATGAAGTGTTCCATGATTCATTGTTTGTGCATAACACCCAGTGCTCCATGCAGAATGTGCCCTCCTCAATACCCACCACCAGACTAACCCATCCTCCCACCCCCCTCCCCTCTAGAACCCTCAGTTTGTTTTTCAGAGTCCATCGTCTCTCATGGTTCGTCTACCCCTCAATGGGGACTTTTTCTAAGGGCAAAAATTCTCACCATGGTTCAAGTCCTATTCATCAGTGGCTTTGAACTAAAATTAAAAGTGAAGTAATACCTTGGAAACTGGTCTTTGTAACATCCTGAAAGGGGATTATTCTCTTCAACGTGTGATTTGAGTTGCTTCTAGCAGTCCTAAGATAACTTTGTATTGCTTGGTTCTTCCACATAGCCAAGGTATATGATCATGTACTAATGATGAACCTGAGGGCTTAGAGGACTCAGAAGAGACATCACAGTCAAGAAAAAACAAAAACAAAACAAAACAAAAAACCAAAACCACCCACACATTCAGTGTTGGGTAAGATTTAGTGAAATTAATAAAAAATTAGCACTGTGTTTAAGGTTACTATAACCTAGAATATATAATTATTTAAAGATACTCCACTTGCCCACCATGCCAGATCTTTCACCCATCGTAATATGTTCAAAGCGTAATCCAAGTTATGATAGTGACAATGCAAACGATGGGGATTAATTAATCAAAATTTAGTTAAAAGTTAATATACTGGGTACTCATTCCTTCCTCTGAACAGTGGCTATTTAGTGCTTCCCATTTGCTGGGAGCAGTAATGTGTTCTGGGGATGCCATGAAGAGCAAAGGCAGTCAGGGAATGCTGGAAGTTTCCAGACTTTTGGAAGAAAAACACAGTGGTTATAGAAAGAAATGCAAAATATAGAAGTTATCACTGCTAACAGAAGGGTAAGCTCCCCAGGTAAGACAAATAAGTTTTCTCTAACCAAGTGTAGCAAACAAGCTGAGAAGCAAAGAATATGAATTCGTACCCAGGTCAAGAGTGGATGAGGTAGGTAGAGAGGAAAAGTTTTGTAAGGCCGTCATCTAACTTGCCTTATCCTCATTCCTTCCTAGGAAATTCCAGTCTCTGAACATCATTGTTAACTGGGAACTATTTATGTCCCTAGACCCATCCTTCGCATGCCAACCAACTGAAGGACAAAAATTCTCAAGTCCAGTGCTATTGTTTAAGCCTCTGTGAATAAGACAAAGAAGATTATACAGATGACAATAAGATGTGGTTCACCCCTGCCATCCATAAAACCCAATCTAGTTTTGAAAACATATCTATAAACAAAAATCTAACTATGTTAAAAATCTAACCCTAATACATTGCTGGAGAGAATGCAAAATGGTACAGCTACTTTGGAAGACAGTTTCTAAAGTTGCCAAAAAGGAAGTTTCTTTCGAAACTAAACATGTTCTTACCATATGAGCCAGCAATCACACACCTTGGTATTTACCCAAAGGTGCTGAAAACTTACCTACACACAAAATCTGCACTTGGATGTTCATAGCTGTTTTATTCATAATTGCAAACACTTGGAAATAAGCAAGACATCCTTGTAGGTGAGTAGATAAATACATTGGTACATCAAGACAATGAAATATTATCCTCTAAAAGAAAATGAGCTATCAAGCTGTGAAAAGACATGGAGGAAACTGAAATGTATAATTCTAAGTGAAAGAAGCCAATTTGAAAAGGCTACTTTTAAAAAATCATACTATATAATTCCCACTATCTAACATTCTTGAAAAAAAAAAAAAAAGGCAAAACTTGGAGACAATAAAAAGCTCAGTGGTTGCAGGGAGGCAGAGCATGTGAATAGGTGGAACACAAAGAAATTTTTAGAAAATTAAGAAAATACTCTGTATAGTATAACAATGGGTACGTGGCATTATACATTTATCCAAACCCATAAAATGTCCAACACCAAGAGTGAACCCTAGGCAAACTATGGACTTCAAGTGAGTATAATTAATGGAGGTATATTCTTGTAGTTATCTTTGCATTTCAAGGACAAAGTCTTGGCTAATTGCTAGTATGTCTAGCAATACACATTCTGTGAAATATACACATTCTGGTGGGGGTTGTTAATGGGGGAGGCTTACATATATGGATACAGTGCATATATGGGAAATCTATGTACCTTCCTCTTGATTTTGTTATAAACCTAAAACTGCCCTAAAAAAAAGAAGAAACATGGGGTTTTCTTTGGGTCTTCACAGGGAGTAGAAATTGATGAAAAACTGAAGAAATATCCCCAGGAAGATTTAATGGAGGAAATAAAGTCATAGATAAGAGACTGAATATCCAGTGTGATTGTAGCTGAGGAACTGATCAAGTTAGCCAACTTCTGCCTAATCTGTACCCAAGGCAGACAGTTGTGACTGATCTCCATTCTATTCTTTTCAGATTTCTAAAAATCTTTCTTTCCAGGCAACCAATCCTGAGAAGTTGAAATACAAAACTTACCCAGCAAAATGGTGGCACCACTAACAGAAACAAGGGAGAGAAGAAAGAGAGCTGAGCTTTGAGGGAAACAAAAAAGATAGTTAGTAAGGGTATGGCTGGAGCAAACTAGTAAAATTTAATCTGTTAGTAAGGGTATGGCTGGAGCAAACTAGTAAAATTCAGCAAGTCCTGTTAACCTGGCAACCAGCGTCAGAAAGGTGCTTCCAGATCAACATTCACTCTCAAGCCCTCTTTGCTATAGAAAAACTACAAACTACAAAACTTACAAACTTTGGATGGGGATGAATAAGCTCTTCACTGAAAAGGCTTCAGAGTTGTGGAGACCAGCAGAAGTATGCTAATGGACTGGATCAAGGTTTTTCAAACTTCATTCATTAACTATTCATCAGTGTGAAAGAGATAGTAAGAGACATACTAGCAATTAGCCAAGACTTTGTCCTTGAAATGCAAAGATAACTACAAGAATATACCTATGTCAGTTAAAGTCTACCTATGTTCAGGCTGTGTGCTACAACAAAACCATCTATTGGATCATTTCTGTCTCATATTTTGTTAAACACTGGACAATGTATAATTGCGTAAAATTTACTGATCATGAACCAGCCCATTCTAAAAGATCTATGCTCAAAATAACTCTCTTATACAGAAAATATCTCCAGTTTATATATACATATGAAAATGAGACATAGAGAGGTTAAGAAATTCCCAAGGGTCACACTACTGGAAATGGTAGAGCTAAGATTGAAACCCCATCAACCTTGCTCCAGGGGCCACCACCCTCTAACTATCAGACTATGCTGGCTGGCCAGAGAGTGGAGCCCCTCTGTGGAGTGAGGTCATGGGAGCTTGAGCTGAGAGGGTTGCTAAAGGGGTCATGCACAAGAGGGGGGGGGTCTCTGGAAATCCAGAGTTCTGATGGATGGTATATATGCCAAAGTTACACAAACATAAGAAACAGCATTTAACTAATGGAGACGGTTAAGGTGGGAACTTCACAGGTGAGAACATTATGGGATTAAGCATTTTCAAAGAATATAATTTAATATATAGTATATAACCTAATACAAATTCGAGATAGTATATCTGCATGGTGAGTATACAGAGTCGGGCGGGGGGAGGAACAAGTTGTAAGGTGGTATTTATTTACTGGTCAGAGTTTGGTACAGAAAACAAAAACCACTCTAGGTATCTTGAAAAGACTGGGATTTAATTCAGGGATTAGATGCTTACAAAAAAATCACTCCAAGAGTTAGCTAAGTGTAATTTAAAAGGCTGCCTCTAGGCATCTGTGGGGGTCTTAAGTCCTGCTCACCAAGGAGTTCAGCTCTCCACCTCTGAGACCACTTCCTTCCCCTTGGTGGTTAGTGAAACTTGTGACTAGCTCTGATCACTGATTTCTTAGAGTGAAGAGACATGCATCGCTTCCAGGTCAGAGCAGTGATTGCCAGGACAACATCCCTCCACCCCCTTCATCCCTCTGCCATGGCACCCAGCAAAGACTGAGCTGAAGGCTACTTCATCTGTCTCAAGATTAGAGTGAGGAGACACAAAGCACAGCCCCTCGCCAATCCACATGGGGCAGAGAGCATAAACAAGAAATAAACTTTTGTTATGATAAACCACTTAAGATTTTGAGGTTGTTTGTTACCCAGCAGAACCTCACTTAGACGGACTCAAACAGGTTCTGCCTTGAAGATGATCAACTATCACAGCCACCATCCAGAGAGCAGGAACGACAATTGCCAGGGAGCTACCAAGCTGTAGTTGTTCCCATGGCTACCACCACAGCTGAAGCCAGACAACAAAAGTAAAGAACAAACAGTGAACATGCAGTCCAGCTGCTACCAACATTCACATTTATTGGCAGCACAAAAATCTCAGGGCAAACAAAAAAATGGTCTTTGCCTCCCTACTACCTTCAAATTCTCAAGGTCATCCGCTGCCCAGGACCTAAATTCCATCAAGAATCTGAATGGCCAGAGTGACAGGAGAATGTGGATTTTAGCTTCCTCATCCACATGAGGGAGGAGTATGGGGACAGAGAAGGTGATAGACATCAAGTGCCAAAACACAACATTCTCAAAGCTTCTCCAGGGACCCTCTGCCTCAGAACCACTGGGCGTGCCTACCACCAGATGCCAAAAATACATAGTCAGAATTCCGGGGGGGTGGGCACCTGCATTTTTACAAGGACCTTGAGTAATCCTCATACACACTGTAGCTGAGGTCCTCTTGACTATGGCCAAGAGGATTTGCCTATAAAAGAGACCAAAAAAAAAAAAAAAAAAAATCCAAAGCAAAACGGCTCCTACATGAATTTTACTATTTTAATGACTCCTATAACTTCCATGTTTCTTACAGTTTTAAGTCATATTAAAGTTGGAGATCATGAAAATTTCATTTAGACCTCAAAAAAATAAAATAAAACCCAACTCTTTCATTTCACAAACAAGGATAATAAAGTAGAGACAGGTTAACAATTTTGCTTCAGATGAAGACTTGTAGTGAGACCAAATGATTGAAAACCAAATAAATTAGATTTATTCTCAGAAGTCAAGTCTATTCACCAGCCACCTGAGTATTACCTGCAGAGAAAACAGATCTTGGGAAACCGTTCATCCAAAGCTACAAACGGCTAGGCCTCAAGCCACAGACATATTATTTTTTTTTCTATTTATTTTTTTTTATGTAGTGTTCCATGATGACATATTCTTTTATTATATACTATGTACTCCTTTAACATTTGAGCTAACATCCAAATTTTGGGAGATTTCACATAAAAATCTGTATATCCAGTTGTTTTGTTTTTAAAGATTTTATATAGGGGCGCCTGGGTGGCTCAGTCGTTAAGCGTCTGCCTTCGGCTCAGGTCATGATCCTGGAGTCTTGGGATTGAGCCCCACATCCGGCTCCCTGCTCAGCGGAGAGCCTGCTTCTCCCTCTCCATCTGCCTGCCACTCTGCCTATTTGTGCTCTCTCTCTCTGTCAAATAAGTAAATAAAATCTTTAAAAAAAATAAATAAAGATTTTATATATTTATTTGACAGAGAGAGAGAAACAGTGAGAAAGGAGGGAACACAAGCAGGGGGAGTGGGAGAGGGAGAAGCGGGCTTCCCGCTGAGCAGGGAGCCCAGTGTGGGGCTCAATCCCAGGACCCTGGGATCATGACCTGAGCCGAAGGCAGACGCTTAACAACTGAGCCACCCAGGCGCCCCTCCAGCTGCTCTTGAAAAATTGAAAGAGCTGACCATTTGGGGCCCACATTCCCAACTGGCTCCTCTGGAAAGCAGCTGCCAAACCCCTGCCCCAGCGCCAACATTTGCTACAACTCCCACCAGACCCACTGTCACCTGGAATTTCAAACGGACAGTCGAGGTCCATTTATCGACATGCTTGTCTTTTTTACTATTAAGAAAGATTTCTTCTAGTTCTATGTCAATCAAAAGTATAGTAACAAATATAGACAATGATGCTGTGTGAGTAGACCTTCCCATTTCTTTCTCCCAACCCCATGCCTAGCCACTAGGGACAATTTGCCACCGTGGCTTGAGAGTATCTGGTGGCTTTTCCCACCTGAGGACAGATTTGCGGCATGCGGTCTGAACTCCAACTGAGGAGAGCCCCCACCTGGTCACCTGCAGAACAGCAGCCTGGGGAGCTCACTAATTCTGTCTTCTGGCAGGCAGGGCAGTTAGACGTGCTCCTCCATACAGAATACCACAGCGCTGTGTTTGAGGTAATTAGTCTGGCTCTAAAATTAGCAGTTAAATAAATGTTAATGAACAGCTGTTCCCAATAAACAGGATAAATTCAAATTAATAATTGCTGTATTCGGAGGGCGCCTGGGTGGCTCAGTCATTAAGCGTCTGCCTTCGGCTCAGGTCATGATCCCAGAGTCCCGGGATCGAGTCCCACATCGGGCTCCCTGCTCGGCAGGAAGCCTGCTTCTCCCTCTCCCACTCCCCCCTGCTTGTGTTCCCTCTCTCGCTGTGTCTCTCTCTGTCAAATAAATAAATAAAATCTTAAAAAGAAAAAATAATAATAATAATAATAATAATTGCCGTATTCATTTAACAAATGAATTACCCACTTTTTAAATACACCGACATAACGTGTAATCTCCTGCCAAGCCAGGCCGGTCTAACAAAATTTATTTAGTGGCAAAATAGGGCAGACTTGGAACTTAGCAGGGCAGATACTGTGCCACCCACCCTAAAGATACCAAGAAAACAGAGGACTGCTTTGCTTGCATCTACTTTAAAGGTAAAAATAGCTGATTGACTAGGATCCAAACACGAGGGAGAAGAGAGTAATTGCTTTTTGCTGAAAGTAGGATAAAGTTGTGCCAGTGTTTCTCAAAGGGATTTGGTTCTGACACCCTCAGCCTTATTTTTTATTGAAGGCACTACTTGCTCAGGAATCTTCAAGGAACCCAACTGGATAGTGTCAAGGAAGTAGAAACCCTCTAGAAATCTTGAGTTTCCAAGCAGTGAGAAGGGCATGAGCTTGGGAGGGCCAGCTCTAGTCCCGACTATGCCCATTACCTCGGCTTCCCCATGTACCCGAGGGAAACAACAGGTTCCTCACGGGATTATGGTGAGCTTCACCTGAAATCATATAGGTCAAATAGCGCATTTATCTGCCACGCAGTAGTTGCTTATTACAGAATCATTTCCCCCTACACAGATTCCAAGGAACCAAGTTGCAGATAAACTACACCTTGATCTGCCTGAGCCTCTGCATTCATCATTCATACAACCACCTTTCACTGTGTCAGACTGTTCCAGGCAGGGATGCGAACGTGAACAAGGGCTCTGCGTGGAGCTGTTCACACACAGCTGTCCTCATGGGCCAGACACGCTGGTGAAGCATGAGGACTTGCAGGTGAGGACCCTCAAGGGAGGAGAGGGAGTCAGGGGGGGAGCGGCTGCATGGCTGTCACTGGGCTACCAGAACCTGGGGGAAACACCTCCCTGCAAGGAGCCCAGCCTGCCTTGAGAAGATCTCCGGGAAGGGCATTCCAGAGAAAGAGCAAATGTAAAGATCTTAAAATGAGAACATCTGGCATATTCCAGCAAGAAGACAAGTGTCATCAGAGTATAATGACACTGTATGATTCCCATTTTTGAAAGGCCACTCCGCACGAGACCAAAGCAACAAGAAGGAGAGGGGGTAGGAGGCTCTTGCATACAGTGGCTTCGATGCAGGTTCTCCAGAAATTGCCACGACCTACTTCCTCCCATGCAAAGGGGTCCTCACCACCCCAGGAACTCCCCTGGCACACAGCGTTGGCTACATGTTACAAGGTCAGTATTGCCAGAAGGTGTGACGGCGAGTACTAGCCGAGTCCTCCACTCTCGTCCCCACTAGCAGCTGGCCCTGAAGGCAATGACTGGGCTGTCTGCACAACCCTTAACCCTCCCATTCACTCCTCTGTCCCTCTCCCTACTCACAACATCCACAGCTCTCATTATCAGTGCTGTGCATATGGAGAGACTCAAAATGGTGGCGTGTAAAATATTAAATGGCCACAGGCATGTGGAGCGTTTCAGGTTGCATAAGAAATCTTAGCCAGCCTGGTTGGAATCCCAATGCTGCCATTTCTTCCTGGGAAACCCTAGCCAATTTATTTCCCCTCCTTGATGTATTGGTTTCCCCATCTTTGGAAGTGGGGAGGATGGTCCCTATCCACCAAGAAGGCCAATGATAACACGTAAGAAGATCTTTGGACATAAGCATGTCAAGCACATAGGAAATGCTAAATGTCAGCTGGTACTAATAGCCCCTCAGTACACAGAGTTCTTCTCTGATTGACACAAATCCTGTTGCCCCGATGATGCAGATGTAGCTACGTAGGAGAGCTGCCTTCCAAACTAGAAGCGAAGTTAGTGGTAAAATTACTTAATAGACAAGAAGTTTGGAGTTATAAAAACTAATTTATAGATCTCCTGGCAAACTCTTTAATCTCAACAGGCATTTCTTTGAGGCCAGTATGAGGGGCCCCAAACTTTCCAGTAATGTAACATCCAGTGTAGGCAAAGTAAGTGAGCCAGAACTCTCACCCACAGATGGAGGAGGTATCCAATAGGATAGCCAGCTCAGAGGCAAATTCGGCCTTACCCGATACCCTGTGAATGTGCATCAAATTCAACTCAGCAATTTCACTTCTCAGACCCTCTTCCTTCCGGAAGACACCTGATACCTTGTGAATGTTTAAGTCCTCCCCAAAATCGCATGTTGGAATCCTCCCACCCACTGTGATGGTGTTAGGTGGTGGGGACCTCGGGAGTCATCCGTGGTTAGGTCACGGAGGTAGAGCCCTCAGAAACAAGAGACCTCACGGAGCTCCCTAGCCCCGCCTACCACGTGAGGACCCAGCAAGCTGTCAGCAGCCTGCAGCCCCAGAAGGGAGCCCTCACCAGAGGCAGACCGTGCTGGCACCCAAGCCTGCACTTCCAGCCTCCAGAAATGGGAGCAATAAGTCCCTTTCATTTGTAAGCCACCCAGGCTGTGGTATTTTGTTACAGCAGCCTGAATAGACTAAGAAAACACCCAAGTGGGCACAAGAAACCTCATCCAAAGGTGTTCATGGCCATACTACTAATAGTGAAAAGCTGAAGATAACCTAAGTGATTTCCCCTGGAGAAATAGCTCAACCAATCACAGTATTTTGGCAAAGTGGAACACTACGCAACCATGAACGAAATACAAAATTGTGTGTCCTAACATGCGAAGATCTCTAAAACGTATTGTACTAAAAAAAAAAAGATGAAAAATTCTGTGTGATAATGATCAATAAAAATAATGCTACTTACTTTTATCCACACACGTTTGCATGGCAGAATTGCCAGTTGCCTTCTCCGCTGTTTTCTCACAGCAGAATCGTGACTTTATTTATTGCAGCAATGAATTTGCCTGAAAGACTACAGTTCCCAGGATCTCTTGCAAATAATGACTAAATTCTGGTCAATGAGCCGTACTCAGAAACAAGCGCAAGTAAGACCTCCTTCCTTCCTTCCCTGTCTGGCCTTGGACGTGCAGAGAACGAATAATGCTCTTGCCACCATATTGGCCCAGGAGGTGACCCTGAGGATGGAGAAAATGGACAGAGGCTGGCTGACAGGTGCCTGGATCCCTGATGACACCTGCGAGCCTGGACCGCCTCCACCCAGACTTTCCTTATGTGACAAAGAAACTTCTAACTTACTTAGGCTATTTGTATTTGAGTTTCCCAATCATAGGCAGCCAAACCTAAATCCCCAGCAATACAGAAGCCAAATCCAGCAGTCTGCAGAGATACTTTCAGTTATCTGCAGTCACAGAGAAGGCCAAGGAAAATCCAGCTCTTTCCCATTTCATTTTTTTTAGAATTCATTCATGTATCTGTACATCTGAGAAATGATTTAAAATAAAAGGGCAGCATTCATGTTAAATGAAAATGAGGGCGCCTGGGTGGCTCAGTCGGTTAAGTGTCTGCCTTCGGCCCAGGTCATGGTCCCAGGGTCCTGGGATCGAGCCCCGCATCGGGCTCCTGGCTCAGCGTGGAGCCTGCTTCTCTCTCTGCTCCTCCCCCTGCTCGTGCTTGCTCGCTCTCTCTCAAATGGATCATTAAAATCTTTAAAAAAAAAAAAAATGAAACAAGGGAACGAGGCAGAGCCTGAGGAAGCAGCACCTGGCAGGGCTCAGGGCCTCAGGTGCTCTGGAGCTGCTTCTCAGCGAGCTACCCCGCCGCAGCCACAGAAGGGCTGGGCCGTTTCAGCAACCACCTCCGCAGGGAACTCTCACCCTCACTGTCAGCCGGGTAGCCCCTCACACACTGCACCTGCGGACTGACCACCAGAAACCCCCAGCAGGCAATGAGCCTGGTTCCTTCCAGAGAAATAGGAATCCCAGCTGAGATATTTGTAGGGCTTTGTCGTCACTGAATCATTAGGTCCCAGAAGGTGAGAGTTAGGTTCATTCACTTGCCCTCTCAGAAGCGTTTTGTCTTTCACCATCACTATTTCTTTTTTTTTTTAAGAATTTTTTTAAGATTTTTTTATTTATTTGAGAGAGAGAGCAGAAATTGTGACAACATGAGTGAGGGTAGGGCAGAGGGAGAGGCCATGAGAGAAGCAGACTCCCTGCTGAGCAGGGAGCCGATTTGGGGCTCGATCCCAGGACCCTGGGATCATGACCTGAGCCGAAGGCAGACGCTCAACCGACTGAGCCACCCAGGTGCCCTTCACCATCACTATTTCTAAGTCAGAGGGAGGCATATGGATGTCACAAAGATGATGTCATGTCAGACCTCTCCTGTGCAGTAAGAGCGATGCCCTGCAATTCCATCCTGAGTCAGCCAAGGGCCTGGGAAGAAAGCGTGACCTACATATTCTGCTGCTCTTGTGGACCCCCACACCCCAACTGACAGAGATAAGGGAAGCAAACGGAGTATGTCACTAAGATTTCACATCCACAGTCAACTCACATTCACCAAGTTCAGATTACATATTAGCAAAATCAGCAAGAAGCCCCAGATGTCTCAACAACAGAGCAGAAATGAAGAGCAATTTTTCCTGATTTCAACATGTCTGACCTCTTTTGTTCCAGATTGGCAAAACCCCAAGCCTGAAGAGCCAACCATCAACGTCCTCTACACGCACACCTGGAAAGCTTCACCTGAGCAGACCAGAATCGTAATAAGTCAGCATCCCCAATCTCAACTAGGCATTGGACCAGCTCCAGCAATTCTACTGTTTCAGAAGGACCACACCTTCACGCGTCCTAAGTCTCACATCTTCCATCTTCAGTCCCCCTGTTACTTGGCGGTCCCTATCAGAAAAACAGTGCTAGACAGCAACTCCCCCACCTGACACCGCAAACGGAAAACCTCCCTGCATCTATATCCATCTCCTGGTTCGGCACAGTCACACAAAGCAACTGCCACCTGTCTGGTGGGATTCATCTATCTTTTGCATCTCCACCATGCCTCCCATGCCAGACTTACACGTTTACTCCAGTGAAGTAGAAGGGCTGGTGTTGTTAAGAGGAGACGGGGTCTCCTAAGAAAGATCAGGCCAGTTTCCCAGAAGCAGCAATGCTTGAACAAAGATCTGAAGGATGAGGACAAGTTAGCTTGGGAAAGAAGGGGCAAGAATATTCCCGGCAGTGGGAATTCACAGGCCCGATGACAGAACAACGTGTTCACATAGGACTTTCAAATTCATCTATTAGAATCACCCATGTATTTTTACTTGCAAAAATAAAGAAGCAAAGTCTTCCTGGCACTTCAACAACCAAGTCATCTTCAGCTGGTAACTATCTTCATCTGTTCAGACTGTTGTAACAAAATACCACAGACTGGGAAGCTTGTAAACAGAAATTGATTTCTCACAGTTCTAGACCCTGCAGTCCATTATCAGGGCACCAACATGGTCAGATGAGGCCTCTCTTCCTGGTCATAGACTTCTTCTCACTGTAATGGGAATAATCACATTCAGGAGGGCTCCACCCTCATGACCTAATCACCTTCCCCCAAGGCCCCGCCCCCTAATACCAGCACCTTGGGAGTTAGGATTTCAACATGAGTTGGGGGAAGGGGGAGACACAAACATTCAGACCATAGCAGTAGCCAATACACACATGTGGCTAGTCTAGTTAAAATTAAAAAGTTTAATTAAATAATATAATTTAATTAAAATTAAAAGTTTAATTAAAAATTACAACTAAGTATTCAGTTCCTTAATTGCACTAGCCCATTTCATATTGGGCACTGCAAAAGGAGAACATTCCCATCATCAAGGAAAGTACTATCGGGAGCTGCTGATCTAAACCACTGGGAGCAGAAGAGTGGATCTAAGATTTAAAAATAAAAACAAACGTTATATTGAATGTATTGTCTGGGTTAATTATAGGAAGATTAGTTAACTCCTGCTCTTTGGTTTAGATCACAAATTTAGTGATCAATATTCTTCTACAAATGTGTTAACAAATGCTGTTTTCCTTACAAATTCAAGTAGTTTCCAAGATACAAATCCACAATCCTCAGAAGATAACTCTTTAAGCCAACCACTGAGTATTACAGAAAAGTTCTTTGCCCTTTTTAAATGAACACTTAGAAATTTACCTTTATGCTGATAAGATGATCAACAGAGATTTCACTCAAACTTTGTTTCCCATTGTCATTATCCTCTATCTTTTCCTTTATGTCTCTAAATAAAGGATAACGAATAAACCAAATTCAAAAATACTTGTGTTCGGGCACCTGGGTGGCTCAGGTCATGATCTCAGTGTTCCGGGATCAAGCCGTGCTTGCACCAGGCTCCCTGCTCAGTGGGGAGTCTGCTTCTCCCTCTGCCCCTCCCCCACTAGTGCTCACACTCGCTCTAATAAAATTGTTTTAAAAATTAAAAAAAACAAACGTGTCAATATCCCCTTTACTCAGCATTTCTCATCATGTGCCACAGGGCTTACAGCTTGTGGTTTCAACTCTACCTAAAGCTCTATTTCAGGGTTTAAAACAGTTTTGTTCCAAAGCTGTGAGAGGAAGAAAATGTGGTAAATACGTGGCCAGGCGGCTGGAGGGCAGAGCGGAGGACACGGTTATGATCAGTCGGGGGAGCAGGCATGGCCAGGCTATGGAGAGTTTTCGCTTTAACGTAAGGAGCGGTAAGAAGCCACTCAAGGGTTTCAAGGGTAAGAAGGAACACGGAAGCAGGGAAAACTTGACCACATTTGAGTTGCTGCGCAGAGACAGAGCAAAGAACCGTCTGGAGGAAGACCAGAGTAAATGCGGACAGACCTGTGGGGAGGCGGGTGCAGCAGGAGTTGAGGGCCCACACTGGGGCACCAGCCGGAGGGTCACCACGCTTCCCGCGTCAAGAAACCACAATGACACATGTGCAGTCGGGGGAAACCAGACAGAATATGTGAAAGACAAGCAGTCCCACAAACCTAGAGTGTGTGGTCATCCCCACAACAGGAGGCTTATCGGAAATATTGCCAAATATAAATACTGATGAATACTCAAAAAGGAATGTGTTGAAGGAGAATTCTTGACTAATAACTCCCATGTCAGGATTCCAAAACAAAAGTTTATTATCACCTGGAAATTTTAATCTCCGCAGGATTCAAGGCTGCATGACTTTCCCCTGAAATATTAAAACAACCCTACCTTTGTTTTCTATATGCCACTCTCCTCCCTTATAAAGAAAGACCAGGGTGATTTCCTTTTCTAAGAAGAGGCAGTAAGTCTGGGCCATTTATAATCCTAGGATTCTATAGGTCTTGGCAGACCACAAGGCAAATTCAATCCACAAACATGTCTTTTTTTGTCTGAATGATGCTTTAAAAGAAATTAAGAACTATTTTTCAGTCAGAAAATTTCACAGAGAAATCTGGAATACTTTCTTCTCTTGAAAAAGCACATCTGACCAAAAATGGGGCTGTCTTCATACAAGGCAACCAGCAGCTAGCAACGAGTGCAAGCTGGTCCTTTGAAACCCAGAACCCCGCTCCAGTTCGCCGGGGTCTCCACTGCCCACACACGGTGTAGGTATTAGATTTCATACCCTTTACACAGCATTTCTGTCCTCGCCAGCAAGGGACTTTTGTCCCTCGCCCTCTGCTGGCAGATCCATGCAACTGCATAAAGCTACCACATTAGTCCAGCCGGCTCATTACCAGCCACAGTTAGGTCAAGCCTCTCAAAAACAAAATTCTTTTTAACCATATTCTTGAACTTCTCCTAGCATTTCATGATAGGTGTTCAAGAAATACAAACTGAATTTGACTTTAACAGACAGCCATTTAAGAAACGAATAGGCATGCCAAACTTACAAATTGCTCTCTTATTACATTTAAGATTTGTGAAGAAAATTCAGAATTGCCATATTTGCATAACAAAGCCTTGTGGGTTTTTTCCCAAAATAGTCAGTTTGAAATAATTTCCCCCCATATTTCTGAATGTGATTAATACATATCAATTTGGTCCTCAAGTTTAATGAGCAACACTCCACTTAGCCACCCCAAAGACTGGAAGCTTACCTTCTTGTCCCAACATGGAGCTCAGAGGAGCTGTGTCACAGAAAAGGGGCCAAAACACAAGAGGCTCTTTGTCCCTGAACTCATGCCAAATGCAGCTCTCCAAGCAAGGCATATCACTACCTTACAAGGTCTTCCCAATCAGCATGCAAAGATTTTTATAGCCCACTCCAACTTAACACACTTTGACAACTCAATTTTGTTTTTAATTTTTATTTATTTATTATGTTTTTTAAGTAAAGTCTCTACCCAATGTGGGGCTTGAACTCACGGCCCCAAGATCAAGAGTCGCAGGCTCCACCGACTGAGCCCGCCAGGCTCCCCTGACAGTTCTATTTTGAAAGGCATATTTAATGAGAGGTTTCTGCTCTATTTTTACCACCCTTCTCTTCTCTCTAGAAGATAAAATATGACAGGAAAGCCAAGCAATGCTTTGATCCCACCCTGCAAGTTAATCACCACATTCCTAACTAGCAGCAGAACAGCCCAAGAATGTAAAATGCCAAATATTTTGCAGCTGAACTGGAAATCTAAAGGTAATTTGCCAAGTGCACCTAATCAAAGACTCCCGTGGAAATACGATAAACCCCACAGGTGTGTAAAACCAATCCGAATTAGCAAAGCTGAGAAGTCTAATGCTCACAGAGACCATTTCATGCATTACAAGTACAACTTGGGGTCCCAGCAGAGCCTTGGCCCATTAAGCAATTAATTAATCTCAAAGAATAGTTTTTGCCTTCAACTACATCTATTTGTTTACAAAGAATGTGTTCTCATCTTTTAAACCACCAGTTTCCTGGGAGTCCCTGAGACCCTTATAGGAGGCCCACGAGATCAAAACTCTTTTCTAATAATACTAAAATGTTATTTGCCTTTCTTACTCTCCTGCTTTCATGAGTGTACAATGGAGTTTTCTAGAGTCTACATGATGAATGATACTTCAACAGACTGAATGAGAAGCAGATAGGAGAATCCAGCTCTCTTCTATTGAACCAGGTATTAAGGAGATTTGCAAAAACATACACTACTCCACACTGCTCACTAGAATTTTTTTCTTAGGAAGTGTAGTTATTTCTTACAAAAAAAAAAAAAAAAACCTATTACGTATATTAACATATCTTTAAATGAATTAATCTTTAAAATTTTTCTCAGCTTTTAGTTTCTAATAAGGTCAATATTGACAGATATAACCCACATCAACAAAAGCTCCGAGGGGGGCCTCAATAATTGTGAAGAGTGTCAAGGGATCTTCAGACCAAAAGGTTACAGAACCACTGTTAAACAGATATCCAGTTGTTTATTAGCTTTCTGAAGACTGGTTTCATCTTAAATAATCTTTTTTGCATCACTAATGAAGAGGGGTCAAGTTTGAGAATTTGGCCCTCAAAGCTCCCCCGAGGCCTCGGCCCCCGGCCCCCAGGTCCCACCTGCCAACCCTACAGTCTTTGTGTCTTCTGTTGAGGCATTTCCATTCCATCCGCCTGCTCAAAGACGGTACTGTAGGAGGATTACAATCATCACTGCCCAGCATTTTTTCCACTGGTGAGCGTTTATCATTTCCTAGACATGCAGCCTGCAAGATCTCATTAAGAAGAGCTCAGAATGGGATGCCTGGGTGGCTCAGATGGTTAAGCATCTGCCTTCGGCTCAGGTCACGATCCCAGGGTCCTGGGATCGAGTCCCGCATCGGGCTCCCTGCTAGGCGGGGAGCCTGCTTCTCCCTCTGCCGCTGCCTCTCTCTATCTCTCTCTCTGACTCTCATGAATAAATAAATTTAAAAAAAAAATTAAAAAAAAAAAGAAGAAGCGCTCAGAACAGTGCCTGAAACATGTGAGCCCTCATTTGACGTTGGCAGTAACGGGGGTGATGGCTGCCTTACAGTAATCCAAATCCAACGTCTTCCTCACTTACGGGTAAGGAAGCTGAAGCACCTGTTAGTTGCTCAAGGGCACACAGCTAAGGATCGGCAGAACCGGGATTCCAACCCAGCTCTATCTAAATCTCAAGTCCAAGAGCTCAACGCTTCTGCTGTTCACCAGCGTTTCTCACACTTCACAGTGCAGATGAATCATCTGAGGTTCTTAGTAAATGCAGATTCTGACTCCGTAACCATGGGGTAGGACCTGGGATTCTGCATTTCAAACGAGCTCCCAAGAAGGCCAAACCTGCTGGTCCTCAATGCAGTTTAGAAGATTATACACCTGCCCTCTCATAAGAATCTTTAACTTTTTTTTTAAATCTCTGTGTTCATTTTCCTCTGTCTACAATGAGATGTCTTTATCCCAATTAAAAGTATTTTTCATCTTTGTCCCATTCAACAATAGTCCCTAGCCTTCATTCCACCCCTATTTTTGCCAGTTACTCACAGGCACTCAGCAACCACCTTTAGAACATCACACTGACTCTTTTCTCCATCAGCCGAACCGATACCTCCAGCTGTCGCCAGGGGGCACTGCCTGCTCATCAGTAGTTCAGGCTCGGCTGCAGTGTCTTGGTAGAGTTGAGTTACCACATTGTGTCATTAAATGAACTTCTATTAAAAATGGATGGGAACTGGAAAACTCAAATTGCAGGTGGTGACCAGAAGTATAGGTCTCAAGCATAGCACAAATGAAATAGCAAAAGACATCAGTAAGCACACCAAAATGTATTAAAAACTATCTGGCCTTGGTGGAGTGTAGGCTTTATGACCGTCAACTGTGTTTGTCCATGTAAGACAAAAAACAAGACCAAGAACTTACTTGATTCTGGGGCACCTGGCTGGTTCAGTTGGTAGAGCATTCGACTCTTCATCTCAGGGTTGTGAGTTCAAGCGCCACATCATGCACAGAATCTGCTTAAAAAAAAAAAAAACTTGTCTGATTCTAGGAAATATATCAATTACTAATTCTAAAGACAAGTTACTGGGTATTTTATAATATTTATTAATTGCACTTTGAGCAGAGCTCTGCCCCATTTTTCCATAGGTCACCTCCATTCACACTCCAGGCATAAAAGTCACTCATACCACTTTGTTACAGATATTACACAGCCAAAAACAAAGATTCATTCATGATGGAATCTACTAGGATCCCATTCACAACCGGATACATATATATAGGTTTATTTTTAAATATGCAGAAAGAAATATATATGGAAAGTCTTCACCAAACAAAGTGTTTTATAGTAAGCAGTACTGAGGTTGAAAGGAGACTCCAGTGAGAAAATGTCTAGATTCTAGTCATTATCACAGGAGAAATAACTAATTCATATCAAGCACAGAGACAGTGCCTAGTACACACACTTCTACCATTCCCCAGGAGCGGACCCCATAGCTCCCTTGATAATTCATTACTTAGAGTTACAGTTATTAGAAAGAAAATTTATTTTGGAGACACATTAATGTTTTGGAGCTCAAATGCCAAAGACAGACCACCTAGGATCAAATCCGAGGCCTATCACTTACTGACCACATGACTTTGAATTAGTTACTTCATGAAATGCAATGCTCAAGATTCAGTGGGCAAAGACCTCGTAATGGATAGTGTGAAGAACTCAAGAATTCAATATTCCATTGTCCAGGTAATCCCAGTACCCACATGATACAGGAAATGCAAATGACCAGAGCAAGATTTAAACCCAGTTCAATGATCTCCAGTGTCATGTGGCATTTATGGGCAAGAATGGCTCTTTAGTCATTGCTAAGTCTGGTTCTAAGTAAGGAATATACCCAAGTTTGACGGGAATGGCCTGACTTCAATCAGTGATGTGAAATCCTAAAAAAAATCTTTTCCTCCCAAACTTATACCCTGTTCTGTACAAACATGTGACAGAACACGCAGCATCCATTTTAAAGATGCTGATCAATTGTTCAAAGTTATTTATGACAGAATATGAAAAAGCAAATTTACAAAGACATCTAGTTTCATCTTTTCAAAATTACATATGAAATATATTTGAAAATATGCATATAAAGTCATCTGGGAGGTGTCACATCTCTTTTCTCCCTTGCAGCCTCCCCTGAGAAACCCAGAAGCTCTCCTGCCTCTGAGCTTTTAACCTCTTTTCTAGATTCTGTCAGTGACGGATATACCCTGGAGTTTCTGAGACGTACCTCACAGGCCTCAATAGTAAGTGAAGGGGGCTCAGATAATAGGACCATGATTCACTCAACTGCTTCAAACAGAACAGCTCTCATTTTATCTGTTACAGATATTGGGGTCCTGCCTAAGATTTCATCTGAAAAAAGGTTTTCCATAGCTAAATTAAGAGTCAGCACCATTGACCACAGTATTAACTTGGTTCTTACTTTGCATTTCTAATGGTATTGTTTTATGCAACATGACGGATGATCTTTCACCAAAGTACATACTGTCTCCCCAAAGAGACTAGCTTCAAAGACTCTACAAGACCTCAGTCCTACTGCCTTGATTTATCCACAGTTATATAGAACGGCTTCATAGAGTCTTGAACAATTGAGAATATTTCCACTAGGACATTCATGTTTACAGGACACTGTCAGATAACCAACAACCAAGATAGGTGTATCAAAGCCTGGGACTCAGTGGTCTACAGATCTCCACTGGCTTTTCTCATGACGCCTGAAATCCTGTTTTACGGTCATCTTCTACCCCAAAGCACATCCTTTTCAGAAGGGTTTGAGAGAGCCCGAGCGTGCATGAGTAGGGAGAGAGGGACAGGGGAGAGGGAGAGGCAGGCGCCCCACTGAGCAGGGAGTCTGATGCGGGGTTCGATCCCAGGACCCTGGGATCATGACCTGAGCCAAAGGCAGAGGCCTAACGGACTGAGCCACCCAGTCACTATTATTACCCCCACCATGTGACTATTTCTATTTAAATAATTTAAATCAAATAAAATTTGCAATTCAGTCCCTCAGCTATCTTAACAGCATTTCAAGTGCTCAATTCCCACAGGTAACTAGTGGCTACCATACTGGAAAGTGGAGAGAGAGAATATTCCCATCATCACAGAAAGTACTACTGGTTAACGCTGCTATCAAGGCCACCAAGTTTATCATTTCATAAAGTGTTCTGAAGAACACTAGCCTGGTAAGATGCTATAATGCTGGCTAGGTTCATCTGGAAAATTCTGCATCCGCACCCCCTGCCTTACACATCAGAGTATTAACATCATGGAACCTCAAGACTCAAGCTCTAGCATCAGATAGATGGGAGTTTGAATTCTAGCTCCACCACTTAGAGCAGTGTGACCTTGAGCAAGTCATTTACCTTTGAACCTCAGTTTCTTCATTTGACGAATGAGAATAACTGAACTCCTTAGTGTCGTCACAATAATGAGATAACCCATGTAAAATTTAGCAAAGTGCTTCACAAATACAGAAGTTTCAACAAATATAAGCTCAGTTATTTTTTTTTAATTTTATTTATTTGAGAGAGAGAATGAGATAGAGAGAGCATGAGAGGGGGGAGGGTCAGAGGGAGAAGCAGACTCCCCGCTGAGCAGGGAGCCCGATGCAGGACTCGATCCCAGGACTCCAGGATCATGACCTGAGCCGAAGGCAGTCGCTTAACCAACTGAGCCACTCAGGCGCCCCATGCTCAGTTATTTTTTTAAGTCCTATTTAACTTTGTTTAGTCCAGCATTTCCCAAATTCACTACCACCAAACTTTTTTTTTTTTAGAATACATGGAAGAGATAATAATACCCCTCCACCAAAGATGCCTCTGCCCTAGGAACCTGTGAATATTTACCTTACATGGCAAAAAGGACTTTCCAGATGTGAAGTAAGGCTTTTGAGATGAGAAGATGACCCTGGATTATCCGGTGGGCCTGATGTAATCACAGGGGTCCTTTCTATGAGGGAGGCAGTAGGCTCAGAGTCAGAGAAGGAGACGCCATAAGAAAAGCAGAAGTCAAAGGGGGGGTTGGAGGGAGATGCTGTGCTGCTGGCTTTGCAGATGGAGGACAGACCACAAACCAAGGAGTGCAGGCATCCTCTAGGAGCTGGAAAAAATGAGGAAATGGACTCTCCCCTATGGCTCCTGGAAGGAATGCAGCCCTGCTGACACTTCATTTTAGGACCTTTGGTCTCCAGGACTGTAAGATGGTTTGTACTGTTTCAAGGCGCTAGGTTCATGGTAATTTATTACAGCAGGAATAGGAAACCGATAGAGAATACCTGAAATCATCTGTCAAGGTACTGATGTCCCACTGAGAGGCTTACCTGGTAGGACGAGCTGGAACCAGAATCAGGAATCCACCGTCTAGCTTAGTCCCGCAGTTAACCCATTTTGTAACTACTATCAGGTCAAAATCTCCGGGGTGCTTCACTTTCTTCTACAAAGTGATGATATTGTCAACTCCTTTACCTAATTTAAAAAAATTTTATGACAGTGAAAATTAGAGACCTACTTCATGAGAGTAATTCCAACTTGCATATTTCAACTCTTGTCAATTACAAGTACTTAGCAGGGGGGTAAAATAATGCATAAAGTAGAAAAGTTTTAGAAGAATGTCCTGAACTTTCATCAAGGATTTATAATGAAGGGCTGAAAAAGATTTTTTGTTAACGCACTCAGCCTCAAAGCTACCCGACCCAACATTGTATACCCAGTTGAAATATTTGGAATCAACTCCTTGCCTTCCTTCCCCTCCATCCAAACATTTCAAAGATTTGCAGTATGATATTTAGTCATTAAGGATATTTAACAAATTTTTTTAAACTTTCTTTCCCTGCCAGAGTCAACAGGAAGGACAAAACCTACAGATCACAAGAGCTGCCTCTCCCGTTTTTAAAAGAAAGACAAATCCCAGACTCAGGGATGGCAACGTCCTTTCTTCTTCCTTAACCTGCTGCGGAAACCAGGTGACCACCACACCTCTGAACACTGCACGTTCCTTCCCCAGCTCATCCTGTGCTGGGAGGTTTGTGACAATGCCAAGCGCCACCTGCTGGATTTGTCGGTCATGGAAACAGCTTTAGTCAGTGCCGAGGAAATCATCTCATCAGGATGGGCACCCAGGTGCCAAGAGTAAATACGAAAAACCACTGAATTGTACACTTGGAGCTGCTCGTATGGCATGTGAATCATAGTTCAATCAAGTTCTTTTTAAAAAAAGAAGGTCGAAGAAATGGACATGGCAAAGGAATTGTGTTTCTTTTTTTTTTAATTAGATTTTCCTCTAAATGATGGGACCTGTCATTCCTTAAGGTCCAGCCACAAATGATTATCCTAACAAAACAAAAGAGCTGGAGCCAGGGATGGGCTGTGTCCAAAGCAGAATTTTAACCATTCTGGGCCCAAAGAAATATTTCAGTCTTTTACTTGCTGAAAAGATTCTGTCCTCCTTAGACAATGTGCGCCAACAAAAACCGACCTGTGTCTTCACTGTGGTGACATCAATCCCTGAGAAGCCATGGTCTTTTTGACTGGGCCTCTCATTACATTATAACAAAGATCATAGCTACAATTATCATTTGCATTTTAACAACAGAAAAAGCAAACTCTCATTTAAAAAAAGATCAAAGACAATATATCACGATATCGACCACAGCTGTGTTTCAATGGGACTAGGAGTGATTTTTTTCAAGTTCTGCCTAAGCGGGCAAGATGCATCCACGTCCTTATATTCTTACCATCCTCATGCTTTCCAAAGAGCCTTCACATCCATGTCCAAATTTTATCGTCCATAAAAATCAAAACATGAATTATTCACAAAGACAAAAATCCCTAGCAGGACAAAGTGCAAGGCGATGGAAAGAACAAGAAGCCATTTGGCTTCACGGATCCCAGCCTGTGCCCTGCTAGCCAGGAGCCAGTCGCCTTAACAGGACAAGTCACGTCCACGGTCAGAGCATCTGTCTTCACAGCTGGACAATGAAGCTTTGACCCACACAACGCAGAGGGGCCCCTTTCAGATATAACAGTCTCGTTTGTTCAGGGCAGGGTTCCAATGTCCAGACTCGCAGTCTGTGGAATTTGAAATCTACAGGATAGTCATCCAGACAGTGGACTTAAGAGGCACATAACCAAGAGCAGAAACAGGAGGAGGGGTGCTGTTTTGTAGGAGTGGCCACCTAGACCCGGCCAGACCTAGTCAACACTTACCTTAGAGACAGATTTTCACTCAGCCTGCACCTGCAGCCTGAAACAACCCTCCACGACCCTAAACCTGCAGTAATGGATGTGCCGGTCAGGAAGACCCCCAGCCAAAGTGACTCCACACCAACAAGATAACTGTGGTCCAAAAAATGGCATGACCGGGGCACTGGGGAAAGGAAACCTCAACACAGCAATGCCGTCAGCAAAGAAGAAAACACCGACAGTGCATTGTGACCCCTCTTCAAAAGTAGGAGGGGGGGCGCCTGGGTGGCTCAGTTGGTTAAGCGACTGCCTTCGGCTCAGGTCATGATCTTGGAGTCCCGGGATCGAGTCCCGCATCGGGCTCCCTGCTCAGCGGGGAGCCTGCTTCTCCCTCTGACCCTCCCCCCTCTCATGTGCTCTCTGTCTCTCTCATTCTCTCTGTCTCAAATAAATAAATAAAATCTTTAAAAAAAAAAAAGTGGGAGGGGGAGTGAGGGGACGGCAAGGAATTTGGATCGCTGAGGGCTAACTTACAGAGAGCCCGCACAGCCGGAGCAGAGCATGCTCAGCAAGCTCCCCAGCTGCAGCTGACCAGCAAAGCCCAGCCCGATCCGCTCTGCGCCTCCAGGAGCTGCACCTGCCATGTTCAGAGCCTACACCTACAGGCAGAGGGAGACTTTAACTCTCGGAGACCTGATGTCAACCGTGCGAACTTCTCTGATAAGAAAGAGCTGTTTTCTGCTGGGTGTCATACAGGGATACCGAATACACAGCACGCATGAACTCCACAAAGGCTCTAGCCGAGACGCGCAGGGAAGGGCAGGGCTGAGGTCCCGGCTTAGATTTCACATCTGCAGGAGGCCTTTGCCAGACGCTCACCACCGACTCTTGGTTTGCTCCAGGTGCCCCCACTCAGGCCCCCCACGACAGCAAGCCTCTTACAGCCCTGTCTCCGAACTTTCCTGTAGGTTCGTGCCTCTACCTGGATCGCGGCTCCTTAAGAAAAGGGACTCTTCCACCACCTGGGGGGGCCAAGGTCTAGCACAGATGTTTAGTGTTCGGCACAGAGGAGTGGCTTGGTAAATATTCACTGAAAGGAAAATACACAAGCTTTATATTCCCAGAGCCAATGGGCTCAATACCTGTTGTTGAACTGAACTCTACCAGCTTCAGAATCGTGATGAACTGGAAGTATCCCACAGCTAATTCTTTAGGAGGGCAGGATAGCACACTGTTTGTGGACACCACCTCTGGGTCCCTAACTCTGGGTCCTGATGCCAACTCTGTCATCTGTTGGCTGTGAGCTCTACAGACCCACAGGCAAATAATTTCAGGTCTCTGTGCCTCAGAGCCCCCATCTGTAAGAAGGCGGTTGGAGCAGTCCCCCTCTCCAAGAGCCGTCCTGAGGATTCCGTGGGTAGAAGGTGGAGCATCAAGGTGGCACTGAGGACTCCCCCAGTAAATGATTGTTAGTATCACTCACCATCCCCTGGACCTGAGCTATGGGGTAAACTTAGCCCAGCCCTGGAGGAGGGCCCACTCAGCTCTGCTTTATCAGAAGCCACTTAAGCACACCTGAAACTAGGGTAACACTGCAGGTTAACAACACTGGAATTAAAATTTTTTTAAAAGCCACTTAAAAACGTGGCCACTAGTTTGCTTTATCTGGGTTCTTTTGAAGTTTATGCTGGTTGAGGTCCTTTACAACTTGAAAATTTTTTAAAGATTTTATTTAGTTATTTGAGAGAGAGAGAGAGAGAGCACAAGTGATGGGGAGGGCAGAGAGAGAAGCAGACACCCCGCTGAGCATGGAGCCCGACTCGGGACTCGATCCCAGGACCCCGGGATCAGGACCTGAGCCGAAGACAGACACTTAACCGACTGAGCCACCCAGGCACCTCTACAAATTGAATTTTTTTTTTTAAATGTCTATGCCTTAGATTATCTGTTGTTTGATTAATGCTGCTCCATTACCAGGGGCTTCCCCTTAGCATCATTGCTATAGGTGGTATCCCTGTCAGGAAAAACAGCCTGGCGCCCGCGGAGACTTTTCCTGGGAAGAAGGTGTAGCAGCACTGTTTCTGGGGCCTCACATGAGTGTGGAGTAGAGGGAAAAGACTTTGTTGGGAGTCCATTTCCAAGCTGGGAACCAGCACCAGAGATGGCAAATTCTGAGACCTCTCCCTTTCTCTCTGCTGCCTCTTATAATCCTCCTTCCCTGCCCAGGACTGTATTTTGGTTTGGTCCTTCTAAACTGCAATCCCTCTCCCTGGCTCTATCATTTGTTTTTGTAAATCACAGTCTCAGATTAGAATATCCCCTCTACTGGAGTCTCCTGAGCATTCTAAGAGCAGGACATTTCTGCTCTTTACCTTTACTCCATCCCAAATAACTCTTAAAAAAAAAAAAAAGGCTTTATCGAGGTATAATTTACATACCATAATATCCACTCATTTTGAGTGTACAAGTCAAGATTTTTAGCACATTTACAGAATTGTGTAACCATCCAATTTAACACACTTCCATCACCCCCAAAAAGATCCTTTGTGCCCATTTGCACTCACTCCCTTTCCCACCCCTGGCCCCAGGAACCACTATCTGCTTTCTGTCTCCATATATTTGCCTTTTCTGGACATTTCATAGAAAAGGAATTTCACAACTTGTGGTCTTTGTGTCTGGCTTCTTTCACTTAGCATAGTAGTTTTGAGGTTCACCTATATTGTAGTATGTGTCATTCTTTTATACTGCTGGATAGTATTCCCTCGTACCAATGCAGCCATTTGTCTATCCATTCACCAATGTGGGCATTTGGGTTGTTTCCAGCACTTTGGCGGTGGGGAGGCTACTTCTGCTTTTCATCCCACATAACTAACTCTCCTTTTTATTTCTGTATTGTATTGCTCAGTCGACCTCCCCCACATAATTTCTCCCCATGATCCCGTCTATCCAAACAGGAAAGGGGTTCAAATACTAGATAACTCCCCAAAATAAATAAAAACAGGGAAACCTGACAAATGTCCATTATGCATACAACTTAATCCTGTATTAAAGTAAATATGTTATCAACAAAGATCAACTTACAAATAAGAAACATGCATATAGTGGTTTTTTTTCCTTTAGGTTTGCTAAATTACATTTAGCCTTTAAATGGAAATGATATTAAAATGCAGGAAAAGTGGACACAAGCTACAGATCACACCTGTCAGTACCTAGGGGCACAAGTGCTGATAGATCAAAAGAAAAACAGAAACCGGGACTTGGTACTGGGGCTTGCCAAAGGAGAGAATTTCTTTTTGCTACAAGCACATAGTCTCGTTTTGATTTCTATGGTTAACGATGATTCAGGAAGAACACTCAAAAACTCATTTCTAGTTCTCAGAGGGTTCAGAAAATAATAATATGTATGTGCATCTATACACATATGGGCACATATATATGAGAGAGAGAGAGCAAATGTACCTAAATGTTAATAACCGGTGAATCTGGATGAGGTGTATATGAATTGCATAAGGTCTTGCATTTTTTTCTCTAAGTCTGCAATTTTTTCAAAATATAAAGTTAAAGTGCATTACCTCCAAAAACTGTGGAAAACTCAGCCTTCCCATCCTTCAGGACAAACATTTGGTCTCTAGCTGGAGCACCGAGGGATCCTTCCCCGAGTCCATTTTAATAGTCTGGGGAAGAACCACATGACTGATGGGCCTTTGTTTCCCTAGTTGTCTTTTAAAGATCAGACTTTTGTGACGTTAAAGCCTTCTGGAACTCATTTAGAGGTCTGTCACATGTCTTCGGGAGCCTGGAGCATCCTAGGCTTTAAGCCATGATGTCAAGGAGTCTCTGTCTCTGGTCCTGAACGGATGTCCTCCACATACACCAGGTAGTCTCTAATTCACACCATGTCCATCTGCTCCAAGTAGTGCTCAAGAAGTTTCTCTACACGCCCCCCGCCCCTGTTTTCCTCCTTAGAAGATGGCGTGGCCTCTTTACCCCCACAAGGGGTGCTTTGCGGGGTGCGCATATTATTTCCCCGGCCATAGCGCAAAATGAGGGTTATGGCAGTTGCTGGGACAAGGCACTGAGCCCATTTCTGTTTCTGAAGTACCCTGACTTTCCAGAGGGAGAGGGGAGGCAGACAGACACAAAGAAACCCAGCGCCACAGACAGCCTTCCCAAAAATCAGGAGCTGCTTATTCCATCCGTTCTTATCGGGTGAGGTTGGGGCTTTGAGGAATTCTGAAGTGTCATCCCCTTACTTTCCAGAGACAAACTGGTGAAAGCAGAGCTAGTACCAGAACCCAAAGGTCGGACTCCCAGCCCAGCACATTCTCAGTGCCCGATACCAAGCATTTCTTTCTTTCTTTAAGATTTTATTTATTTATATGAGAGGGAGAGAATGAAAGAGAGCACATGAGAGGGGTTAGGGTCAGAGGGAGAAGCAGACTCCCTGTCGAGCAGGGAGCCCGACTCGGGACTCAATCCCGGGACTCCAGGATCATGACCTGAGCCGAAGGCAGTCGCTTAACCAACTGAGCCACCCAGGTGCCCCCGATACTAAGCATTTCTGGTTCGGCTACACTCCAAGCAGGACGCATCTTCACGGCAATCCCACAAACCCCTTGCCCTGAACAATTCCGGCTCCTCTGATTCCTCCAGAGCATCTTTCCACTGCCTACCATAAAGTGTCAAGACTAGCACTAGGATAATTTTTTTTTCCAAGAACTTCCTCGTTTTCCAACGTTAACATGTAACTTTCTTTGAAACACCTTAAATGCCTTCCACATAGAAATTGTTTTTCTTCTATTCCTCTTGTTTCGGTAAATTCTCTAGGATTTCTCTCTGCAAAGCAGCCTAACTCATCACTTGTTTTGCCTTCATCATCATCACCACCTGTTGAAATCATATTCCACATAGTCTAAGTCAGAGTCTAAAATCACTTCTAAAAAACTCACAACAGTTGGATAAACTACAGACTAAACCCATCTGTGATTAGATTTTTACATAGGCCTTCTTCGCAGTTTTCGTTTTCTTTATCCAGCTCTGTGCGCTTGACCTCAAGTGGCTGCTGGTGGGTAGGCTGGATCAAGGCAGGAGCTCCTCTGTGCAGGCGGAAAAGCAGCGTTCGTTCTTGCTTTAAAACAGGGCAGTGCCCCGCCCCCCACACACACACCTCCGCCCAACCCGCCATGTCCACATCTGCCGGGAACTTGTTGGAAATGCACATTCTTGGGCCTTCCTCCTGACCCACTGGATCAGGTATGCAGGTGATTCTGGGGCAGGCTGGAGTGCACGAGTCACTTCTCCGCAGCAGTGTTTGCTGATTTACAGACTGCAGTCAAGATTTCAGAAACAGCTGGTTGAAAATAATTGCCTCACTGGCTCGTGACCCCCCAGGAATACATCCCACTTACATGTGTGTTGTCCTCATTTATCATTTATGAGTCTATGGGGTTTTAGCGCCACAGGGCTGGCGATGTGACACAAGGCTTGCTAATGAGCAGCCCCCAAGCGTCCCCGCTGCCGCCGTTCAGTGCAGCGGTGGTGTCTCGCATGCGACAGAGCAGAGGTGAGCAACCAACCTTCTTCCACATTCGGCTCTCAGGAAACAAGCAAGGGGAGGGCCCAGGGTGTCACTGGACACTGATGACAGCACATTTATTTCCCACACCGAAGAGCCGAGGCAGAAAGACAAAAAGGAGCGGACTTCTGTAAGGACGAGCTGCGTGGGAAAGCTGATGCCGGCAACTGCCTTCGCAGGCTCCAACTCCAGCACCATGAACACGTCTGCTCATCTCCACTTTGCCGGAGGATACCTGCCCTCTGACTCTAAGGACTGGAGGACCATCGTCCCGGCTCTCTTGGTGGCCGTCTGCCTGGTGGGCTTCATGGGGAACGTTTGCGTGATGGGCGTCCTCCTTCACAGCGCCTGGAAAGGAAAGCCATCCATGATCCACTCCCTGATTCTGAATCTCAGCCTGGCCGATCTCTCTCTCCTGCTCTTTTCTGCACCTGTCCGAGCTACAGCATACTTCAAAAGTGTTTGGGACCTCGGCTGGTTTGTCTGCAAGTCCTCTGACTGGTTCATCCACACGTGCATGGCAGCCAAGAGCCTGACGATCGTTGCAGTGGCCAAAGTATGCTTCATGTATGCAAGTGACCCAGCCAAGCAAGTAAGTATCCACAACTGCACCATCTGGTCAGTGCTGGTGGCCATCTGGGCTGTGGCTAGCCTGCTACCCCTGCCCGAATGGTTCTTTAGCACCACCAGGCTTCATGCGGGTGTGGAAATGTGCCTCATGGATGTACCCCCTGTGGCAGAAGAGTTCATGGCCATGTTTGGTAAGCTCTACCCTCTCCTGGCATTTTGCCTTCCGTCACTCCTTGCCAGTTTTTATTTCTGGAGAGCTTATGGCCAGTGTAAAAAACGAGGAACTAAGACTCAAAATCTTAGAAACCAGATGCGCTCCAAGCAACTCACGGTGATGTTGCTGAGCATTGCTGTCACCTCGGCTGTCCTCTGGCTCCCTGAATGGGTAGCCTGGCTGTGGATATGGCATGTGAAGGCCGGAGGCCCGGCCCCACCACAAGGTTTTATAGCCCTGTCTCAAGTCCTCATGTTTTCCATCTCTTCGGCAAATCCTCTCATTTTTCTAGTGATGTCAGAGGAGTTCAAGGAAGACTTGAAAGGCTTATGGAAATGGATAACCAAAAAGCACCCGACTGCCTCAGAGTCTCAGAAGACACCAGCTGGTGACTCAGAGGTCCCTCCCGACAATGACCCATCTCCCGAGTCCCCAACATCCACCCCAGAGAAAGAGAAAACCGGCTCTCCCTCCTCTGGCATAGAGAGAAGTGAGAAGGCACAGATCCCCATCCTCCCTGATGTAGAGCAGTTTTGGCATGAGAGGGACACAGTCCCTTGTGTACAAGACAATGACCCTATCCCCTGGGAACATGAAGATCAGGAGATGGGAGATTGTGACAAATAGATTCAGTTTCAAAGCAAACAAATTGTGATTATTGTATTGACTCGTCCCACTGCTTGTCAACACTACAGCCTTTACCATATACAACACAATACAATGACTAGCGCTAGAATTACAAAAATGCTTCCCAGTATGCATTTTCAAAATGTGCAATTTGGGAAGTAGAACACCATGGTAGTGATGATGATTGTGTTTCAGAATTATATCCTGGCTAAGTGTTGTGAAGATGCTTCCGGCACACGCGCTAGAAATTCCAGGTATTTTGTCCCTTGTTCACAATCGGTTTTACTGGGTACTCCTTAGGACCACCCTGTCTGTACCTGGTGGAGCAGAGCCCATCTTTGCCAAAAGCTGAACTCCTTTCCTTTTACTTTCTTCCTGAGCCTGCTAGCCTTAACGTTCCTTATCAAACTTTCATATAACCAAAACTCAAAAACTACTTCCACTTAAGAGATTTTAAAAACATTAATGTATGTTAAGGAGTTATCTTCGTTTGCTTAATCCATGTAGAATTTCCATGACTGAAGGTTACAAAATAAGGACCACCACCTTAATGTGGACTGATTTCAAACCATGGCTTATTTTTGGCTAAGTTTAAGTAAATCCACACTTTGCCTTATCCTAAATAACCTGCTTCACTCGTCTTTGTAAAGCAAATTGTCTTCAGTTTCTGAGAATATATAGGACACTTATCCACGATTCTTGATTACTTTGTAATGGAACTCTGGGGTATTTGCACTGAGGGGTTCCCTCAGAAAAAAACTGCCTTTAGGCCAAGCCATGGAGAACTTAAAATATAAAAATATGCCGTGGATGGAACTTTTATCTTTAAAAAAATGTTCAGTCTGTGGGTTTTTTGGTTTGTTGTCTTTACAAATGGTTGTGGTTTGCTTTTTCAACACAGAAGATGGGGCTGTTTTCATTTTACTTAGTTCATTACAAATTTTATTTTAAGGCTCACAAGATCACAAAGTACAATTTAACCCAAATATCCAAATACTGTTTTGTGAGACAATAGTTATACAAAGGGAGTACCTTTAAAATTGTCTGTGATGAACTATTTGATTTAAAGACTGTTCATTATATATAGTAAATGTTGGATGTAAGCTTCCAGTGTTTGACATTTTAACTTGTAAACAAATAAAAACAATTGCTTTATTTCAGATAGTTTTGGAGACTTAAAAAGCTGTCTTTGTCTTGAATGCTCCTTTCAGAATCATTATTTGGCACAATGGGGCTTTATGGGGAGGTCAGACCTTAACACTGATATAGGTCTCAGGGTAAACTGAATCAAGTATTTTTAAGGAGCTTGCTGGTAAGCGCCAAGTCAAGATGGACATTTTGAGACACAGTGTAATTACAATGACCTTTTCATTAAGAACCTAATACACAGTCCTGACTTGATCTTTTAAAGAAATCTGCATAGTGAAGTCTGATTTGCACCTTAAATGAACAATCAATCCCAAATACAACAGAAGTAGGAAATTAGAATAGGTATCACCAAACCATTTTTTTTTCACACTCTGCAACTGTGAAAAACAGAAAGTAGTGAGTGGGCAAACAATACTAGGTGGAATTCAGAAAAATATAACATTCTAAAAAGTTCACTTTTGTAGGTTATATTCCTGTAATAGTTGTGTTCCTTTTGGCAAACATTGCAGTTTCATTCCTCACGGAACTTAAAAGCCACTCAGTGGAATTATAAAAACGACCTTCGAAAAAAGGGAGAAAAATATCTTGTTAATTTTCAGTTGTAGAGGTTAAGACCTTAGTCAGGTAATTTCAGTTTCCTATACATAATTTCTGTGGCACTTAATATGCTTAAGCTAAGTACTAAGTAACGTGTGAACGAGTCTGTGTATGCATGTGATGTGTGTCTGTGTGCACATGACCTACAAATACAGATCTATTGGTTCTTCCTCATTTTATGTTTTGTTGCAATCACAGCTGGTGTGACACAACAGGGAAAACAAATTATCCAATTTAACGTATTTTCCTTAAGCATTTATGTGGTACTCTGAAATGAGAAATCTATGAAGGAAGGAGACAGAGGAGTCTTTAAACTGGGGAGGTACAGCTAGAAAGAGCAAGTGGGGGTCAAAGGTGGGCGTCATGGTATGATGTGTAGGACCCACTGAAAGGATGCCAAGAAGGCAGCAATCAGCCACATGTAACATAAAAAGACAAAAACAAGAGAACAACAAATCCGCATCTTCTTGCTATGAAGCAATAAGATATTGCTAAGAGACTGAGCACCAAAGTGGTTCTTTACATTCCTTCCCTTTTATACAGCAAATAATTTATTATATTCAAGCCTTTAAAAACTACGTGATACTTAAGATGTAAAGTCAACTTTCTTTGTGCCAAATTACATTTGCTACTGCTTTTAAGAACAGGTTTAAAAGAAGTTTTTTTAAAAAATTCTTTAACAATAATCATATACAATCCACATATATAAAAAGGGTTGGTTTATTGTAGTTCAAATACATAAACTGAACATTCAAACATCTTAAAATTAAACTTTAGAAACAAAAGTTTAACATTCAAACAGGAGTATAGTTTACAGGGAACACCCAAGAAAGGTAATTTGTTGTCTAATCCAGAATATTGATAAAGATCACTTAATGGTAAATAAAATGTGTTTAACCAGCAGTCCTATTCTGGCCAATATGTTAGTTATGACCATGGTTCCATACCTGAGAAGAAATTACTAAATAAATCTTCTCTTAGGCTAAACAACAAGACTTGGCCTCTAATTCTGAGGGGATAATCAAAGCACATAAGTGAACAAACAAAACTAAAGTGTTCTTTAGAGACAAAGGTAAAAGTATGTCCATTATAATCTTAGCCTCTGGAAGATAAGAATTCAATTTTCAGTGTTTTCTCTTTTACCCGCTTTAAAAAACAAAATCAAAACAGAACAACCCCCAACTTAGGTTTTCTTGGAGTATGTGGTATTTGCATCTTATAAGTTCAAACCACAAATGCTCTTACGTCTTGCATGTTTAACACTGCTAGAAAGAACGTCACCAAAAGTCACTGACTTCCACACCTCGTAAAAGGATGATTTTTAGCTTCGAGATTTTAGATTTACTAGAGACAGCCTATATTTGAGTATGTATGTCAGTCATGCCACACAAAGAAAAGCATAAATTATTTCCAAAGTGTTCTCTGTTCAGAAACGGTTCACGAATGCTTCTCCTTCTGTTCGTCAGATGGTTCTGCAATAGTTTGACTAATGCACATACATGTAAAAACCTGAAAATTGGCTCATGCAAGCGTTTCGAATGAAGATCCCCCTGTGGAAGAGTACTGAGAATTATTTTGTTGATCGTCTCGTGGGCTCTGATGCTGTGGGAGGCGGGGGTGGACCCCGGCGGTCCAGGTCGTCCACATATGCCACAATCAGTTTACGCCTCTCCTCGGGCACACAGTCTAGTACTAGATACCGTTTGTCGTTCTGCAAGATTTTTTCTACATCTTTCAGGTGCTGATCAGATTCCTGGATTAGCTTTTTGGATCTGAAATAAGAAAAGAAGTCCAAGAATTACTGACTGCTGTTCCTAGGTCTTTCAGAAATGAGCTGGAAATGTCCATCTAGTTCCTAATCGTGTTTCCATTTTATTTATTTATTTTTTTAAGAAAAATTTCACTGCAGTGGTCACCTTTGTAAGTCGCCTCAGCAAAGACTCCAAGGAGTGAAAGGGCCTCAGAAGCTGAATTACCCTCCCACCCCTACTGGTGGTCCCTCCAGATCAGGGCTGAGGGTGGGTGGGTAAATCTTGCCCGTGCTGTACCTGTTCTGTGGATGAACAGAGGACTTCAGTCTGCGGGGCTGCCAATCCCAGCATCTCTCACAAGCTTTCACTTTCACATCTTTCACTAAATTAACTATAAAAATGTAGAAAGAAGTCTTACTTCACATCTAATTTAAAAGCCCAAGCTGATGCAAAACATTAAGGATCCTGACCAAAAAAATCCAATGACAAAATACCTAAAAACCACACCCTCAGCACTATCTATCCTCCCGTGCACATACCCTTCATTAAGATGTTTCCAATTTTTCTCTTAAAGGAAGAAAAGCTGGAGCATGAAACAAAACTGTTTCCTGTGCACTGACTGCTAAGCAACGTTAACTTGTTTTCCTGATGGTAAACTGTTGGGAATGTGGAACTACTGGGCATGTTACAGAGAAATCTTGTTTCAAAACTCTGACTTTATCATTTAAAATTTTTAAAGTATCCAGCAAACTGCTATCATCTGAAAAAAGAAAATGTTTTTGCTGAGCTTAAATAAGATGATTTCAAGCTTTCAAACTGTTTCACAACACTGAATAGTCTCCACAGGAAGCAAAGATAATGGATAGTGAAGGATTATTTTAAAAGTCTCTTCACGAATACAATTCTTAAATAGTTAGGGGTACTCCTAAAAAAGCAGTGAAGTAAAAACAAAAGTGTGTTTAAAAAACTGGATGGGTGGGTAACACAAAATAAGAATTGACATCTGGGCCCTTTCTTTGAAAAAAAAAAAAAAAAAAAAAAGGTAACGTAGATATGGGCTGTATTTGGCCTTTGATAAAAGTTGGCTTCTTCTTTTCCTAAAAATTAATAATGTCAACATGTGTGTGAATGCAAAGAATGCTTTGGCCATTAGAGTAAGAACTAGTAAAGACAATGACTGCTGATATGAAACATTTCATTGCACACACCTATAGGTTATAAATTTGGTCTCTTTCAAAAGCGTCCTGAAGTCAGCTTTGGCTGTGATGTATTTGTCTCTGATGTATTCCTCAAATTCTCTTTGTTTTTTCTGCAAAAAGACATTAAGATTAGGGAAAAAAAAAAAAAAGTCAAAATTAGAATCAATTATTTATTAAACCAGTTACTTATAATATAAATATAAATTATTTATAAACCATTATAAATAATTCAAAAGAAAAAGGCACTAAGGTGCATTTTTGTTCATGTAACATTTACTAAAATGCAAAATGCGCAATGTACATTTTTAAGGCCAAAAGAAACCACGAACAAGGTCCCATACACTGTATTAGCAGTAGCTAAGACTCAAGGGGCTTGCTCGGTGCGACACTGCTGAGGGTTTGATGAGGCTATCTCCTTTCATGTTCCTAACAACCTCAAGTGGTAGACACTCTTAAAAATAAGAGATTAAGGGGTAAACACGCCTTTCCTACAGACTGTATTTATCTCTTCCAGCACCAAGACAATAATGTGGTATGACTTTTGGAGAACCCCAACTAACAGTCATAACTTTACTAAGTGATACTAAGCATTTAGCTCTTCTAGTAAGGGAACAGGAATGATGGGTATAAACTCTTTGGACAAAAAAGTAAATAAAATTAAATAAAATTTAAAAAGACCTTATTGTCAATTGTAAACGATCAGTGAAGTTAGAAACTGAGACTGGACCTGTCAGCTCTCTTTCCCAGTCTACCACTCTTTCCCAGCCGTATGTACTTTGTGGTCTGCACATCTATAACCCAACTTACTAAAGTAAATCTATGAGGCTGTGCACTCTAGACTCGGAGAAACCAACCAGGCAAAGAGAATGATGGGGACAGGAACAAATGAAAGGCAAAGGGCTAAAATAAGACAGCAGCCAGCTACGTTTCCCTTGGCCTCATTCACTATTTCAGAAGCCAGCTGAATTCGCTTCCCACAGAGGAGGCAGAGTGCACCAGAACGAAGCTCGGCTTCTAAAACTTCACTCGTCTGACGTTTCTCTACTCCAGTTTCTGGAGCATACAGGAACAAGAGGCGGTGTTGCGGCCTTCTGCTAGCATGGTTCAGGGGCTCTGACAGTCTGGTACCAGCATTAATGTTATCTACCTAGTGGGACCTGACTATACAATGAATAAAAACTACGGCTTCATTAAAGCTCTAACATCCCCAAACACAGGCTTGACCTCAAGGATTAAATTTTTAAGTTTCTCCTGTGCTTTCTTGTTTATGTATCGTGCAAAACAGAAAATATGAATTTAAACTTCAGATTTATTTCTCATACACTTAAAAGTTATTCACTTAAAACCATCAATTTCATTTTGGTCAAGATCCTAGACATACTGATTGAACACCCAATTAATATTTGTAAACTGACAGTAGTAAATCTCAGACAAAATCCTCTTACCCTGTCACTGGAGGAGAACTTAATGCACCGAGGATCTTCTTTAATGATTTTTTTTACTTCTTTCCATGTGGATGTTAAGGTAATCTTTGAAAGGCAAGTGAATAAAAAACATAAATACAACTCCCTTTTATTGAGAGGGTCAAATGGCAGCACATATGGTATGTGATATCACACACTGACCTGCCATCTCTTGTAATGCCCAAAAGTTAACTGGACAGGGAAGCAGCTTTAATGCAATTTCTTTTTGGCTTGCCACAAGAGTTATTTTCATGGCCACATTTCAATGTGGCCTGAGACTATCACCTGCAAACCCTGTGTCTCCATAGGTAACACCATAACTTCTAAAGAAACCATCACCCAAAAGAGATTACATAATCAGGAGAAAACCTGAACAACAGAGGGTACAAACTGCCAAAGGAGGGAGCCATGGTGCCAAACTGAAAATGGAGCGAAAGATGGAATCTATTAAATATCTCATCAGGAGGGATCGATGATTACACAGCTTGGGACATTACGAACTACCACAGGAGCAGATACGAATGTTGAAACTGCAGAAGGAAGTAATCTCTACATAGTAAGAATGCCACGAACATTTTACTTTAAAAAGGAAAAATAAAATCAAAGATGAAAGTGTCATAAAACTCATGAATTCTAGTAACGGATCTAAAGACCATGACGCTAATAATCACATCAATGTTTTAACTTTTGGAATTATTCATGAAGGCCCATCTAGATTAAAACAGGGAAAATAAGGGACTTACTGCAGAAGTTTCATCCAGAAGTTGCCTAAAGTGCTCCCTCTTCTTTTTGGTAAGTGCTTCAATGTGTTCATTAAAAAGCTTCTCTTTCTCCTCTCTTTCCAACAAGGATCCAGATTCCCAACGGTGATCTTTCCGCAGAGTCCTCCGAGTATCAGACCATGACACATCTGAAGAACGTACCTAAAAACGTACCAAAAAATTGTATCACCAGAGACTTATCTTCTCATATTTCAACAATAAAAGGCTTATTTACTTAATTTAGGAATCATACATTTAATAATAAAAGCAGCTTCTAGTGATTCCACCTTAAGCAGTCACTGAAAATCTTTTTTAAAGCCAGAAAGCCCACCACTCAGAGCTTCCCTAAGCTATCAAGTATGGATTTAGAGGTGGAGAAGGATGAAGAGAAGAACTTCTATTTAACATCTTACCAACTTTCAGTAGGAGAAATTCCTATTCTATTCCAAATAGAACAGGAAATATCTTACTGTAGTACTAAAGAGGTCACAGGAAAAAAAAAACACTCAACAAATCTTGAGCTCCAATGTGTACTTATCAACTACATATGGGAAGTGGCACTTCCGAGTATAAGCAAGAAATTAACACGGCTAACGAGAGAAGACATGGCGGATCAGGCTGGCTCAACAACCAGCAGAAAGGTACGCTTCATGGCTTCAAATGGCATCACCAGTTATTGCTAGTCACACTGCTGCCAATGCTAAAGAAATATGGAAGGCTGAAAAGACAGGTAAGAAAAAAGAAAAATACGAAAACATTTATTTAACCAACATTTATCAAGCATCGATCAATGTGTCAGCTGAACACGGAGCTTGATACTGGAAAAAATTAAGACACTATCCCTTCCTTCAAAGGACTCACTTTTTTAAGGGGAAAGAGGTGTATAAGCAAGTAATTGCAACTGCATGTAGTAAGGGCTGCAGAGGTGTATGCTGACCACAGGGTGGCCAAGGGGAACAGGAAAAACAAATCCGCCTTAGATGGGTCAAGATCAACCTCACAAAAGAGATCTGAGTGTGATCTTGAACAATGAGTTTCTAACTGCAGCGGGAAGCATCCTAGCTGGAGGGATTGGCCTGAGCAATGACAGGATTCATTAATGTAAGTGTGGTTCATTAGAGGTAAGTTCAGAAAGGCTGGAGCATAGGGGGCAAGAGAGGAACCAAAGAGGGTAACATAATATGAAGGTGGGGGAGTCAAGAAATGAACAGCCTTATATATTATGCTAAGACAGAGTTTTAAACGTAGGCGACCACTAGAAGCACAGAGAACCTTCTCTCTGCAAGCCACAGGGAAAGTGACAAAATCATTTGGTTTTTATGATGACTTCTATGACTGCGATAAAGAGGATGAACTCGGGGGAAGTAAAAGCAAGGAGAACAATCAGGAAACGACTGTAACTGTCCAGAGAACAAAAAGAGGAAAATGAAAACAGATCATCAGAAGAAAGGGAAGAAATCGAAGACGTGACAGTAGTAATGAAAAGGGCCCTTACAAACGAAGAGAAGAGAAACAGCAGGAGAGACGGTGACAGGGAGAAGGGACGAAAAAAGTAGAACAGCAGAGCAGCCTTGGGCACTCACTGTACAGAGAAAACCCTACACACCTCAACAACCCTGGGTGATGCAGAAAGGTTTGTCAAGAAAATTCCAGGGTATCTCCTGAGGTCAGTACACCTCCAGTCCTAGATCTCACACCATCCACATGTACAATAATTCATCATCACAGTGATGACCCGAAATCATTAAGAAAAAGGTTTAATTACGTTCAGCACATTTTGTTTATTACTATGGCATGTCAGTGTGTGATAATTTAAGATGACTTCCATCAAGAATAAATTATCTTTGAGACTAAAAGATTATAAATTTTTATATATACAGAACATCTAACCTCTGAAAATGTTAAATAACTAGGGTTTTCCTATTCTAATGGTGCTAATGCCAAGAACTCCATTTTAAAACACCTTATAAAACAAATTAGCAAATTATATCTCTGAGTCAATTTAAATATGAAAATTTTCACTAACGAGGTAATATAACAGATCTCTCATGTCCAGTACTATAAAGGGGTGAGGGGGAAAGCAAGAGTAATATATACCATGTCAGACAAAAGAGCCTTGAAATTCTGGATAGCTTCTTCTCGTTTGTGTTGCTCTCTCTCTCGATCTATTTCTTTTGTTTGTTCTGAACGAGCCTTCTGTACCTCTCTTTCTCGTTCTCGAAGGCTTGCCTCAATGCGGGCTTGCCTTTCAAGCTCCTTTTCTTTTTCTGAGTCTAAATTCTGTAAAGGTAAAATTACAGGATCAAAACAGGTTTCCACAGAATAACTAGTATGCCAAACAGAAAATTTCAAACCTGGTTTTTACCAAGAAAATTCCTAAACACTATACCTCGTTTCCATACCAACTACTAGAGATCTTATATTAAGAATACCAACAAGAAAAATTCCAAATCCCAAACAGGAGTGAATACCTTTATAATATAGCAATTAAGAATTTTATTATTCCATGCTTTCAGTACAAGTAAACACGATGGTTACCTTGGCTATTTTTTCAATATACTGTTTGAAAAGGTCTTCTCTCATTGATGAACTGTCCACTGCTTTGTAACGTGGATCACTTTCTACTTTGTCTTTCACTTTGCTCCATCGAGACTGACTGTCCAAGTGATGATTTGATAACAATTCAAAGAAATCCGATTTAATCTGTATTTCAAAACATGGAGTGGGATGGGGGGGAAATGTGTCATAAGAAATTCCTCCTATGCAAACGTTTGTAACCAGAAAAAACTATTCACTTACCTTAAGGATGGGAATAGTAATAACTTTTAAATGCATTTATTTAGAGTGGAATAATTTTTAGAATCGCTCTTTTAGGAAAAATGTAAAGGACAACACACATATAAGCTCTCATTTAAAATCTACCAAGTTCAAGATAAATCATTTTCTCCAGTGAAATTATTCAAATGCAGAAAAAAATCTTAGGTTGTTTTTAACTTTTGCATTTCAGAACTGCCATTTTTTAATAAGAAATAAGAACTCACATTTATTTTTAGGTAAGATTCAGGCTTATGAACTGACAGTAAACTATACTTTAACATCAAGACACTAAGAATGACTTATTTTAAAAAGTACATGAGTAATATTTTTTGTTTGTTACAAAAAGGGGAATTTAGAGCTGAGCACAAATAAGTCTCATTCATTCGAAACTTGAAACCATACTGTCAAATGTCTAAAAACAGGTAAAAAACAGTAAATTTTTGTATTTTAGTTTAAAAAAAGCAGTGTTGGGGCGCCTGGGTGGCTCAGTTGGTTAAGCGACTGCCTTCGGCTCAGGTCATGATCCTGGAGTCCTGGGATCGAGTCCCGCATCAGGCTCCCTGCTCGGCAGGGAGTCTGCTTCTCCCTCTGACCCTCCTCCCTCTCATGCTCTCTGTCTCTCATTGTCTCTCTCGCAAATAAAGTCTTAAAAAAAAATAATAATAAATAAATAAATAAATAAATAAATAAATAAATAATAAAAAAAGCAATGTTTGCACCCTTACATATAAATTACAGAATTTCTATGGTCATAATCAAGCATTACATAAACTATATTTAGATTTTTTGTATTTAGCCATTAAATATGTATGCCTTTACCATTATACAACTCAAAATAAAAGTGTTAATGAATTTAACATTCTTAACCAATCAAGTACCAAGTTAGTAACATTATACCAAGGGTATGAAATGGTATTAATCCTTTAGTGCCAACATATACAATACTTAGAATCCCTCTCCCAAACTGTAATTCTCATTTTTTAAATAGGGAAGAAAGGGATAAAGAAGGCATTTATTTTTATGCACCTTTGAGGACCTGTTTTAAAATTCAGTCTCATTTAAATTATCTTGTACTCCTACCAGGGGAGATACCTGAGGTAGCAGTCAATTCAAGAGGATTCTGGCCATGTCAAGAACCTCTCCTCCCCATAGGGGTTAAACATGCTGGCTTCCCACCTGACCAAGGGAAGGAGAAATTAGGAATGGAATCATTCCTTTGCCTATTCCAACCCTCATTTCCCCTATGAGAGGATTAAAAGGGAGGATGATGCCCTTTCTGGAAAACATGGTAAGGTTGTAAAAAAGAGTTACCCTATTAGAGATTTTTTTTTAAAAAAGACAAGAGCTAACCAACTGTGGATTTCTTTACTACTGAACTTAGCTCTTGCCTTTGTTTGGAATAGTAAGAAATACTCATAAACCCAGTATTTCTAGACAGTGAAAAAGAAACTACTTGATATAGTGATTTAACAATTTTTCTGTTCATCTTGTCTACTTTGTATCTGACATGATGAACACCCAATTCCTAGATGCATATAACTACAAAGCAAAATTGACAAAATTTGTATTAAATAAAGCATGCAAGCTGTATCAAATAGGAATCTTTCCAAGCCACAGGAATTTATATTGATTGAAGACAATTTTCACATATTAGACACGAAACCTAGAAAGGATTATCATACAGGTTTTAAAAAATGTGTGATGTATAAACAAAGTGAACTTTAAATGAAGTTAAACTTCCTTTCACTATGGATACTACCATGGCTAATACATGGCTTACCAAAGCTGCTATTTGTATGGGAATTATTTAACAACTGAGTAAATGTCAAAAAAAAAAAAAAAAAAATGTAAGTTACCACTAGCAGCAATTCAAGGCCCTGTATCCCCTATTTTCTTCTGTCTCCAAATGGAAGTACCTTACCATCTAGGCTGTTCAGTTTAATAGGGAAAAATAGTCTCCCTAGACTAATAATGTACTGTAACAAAAATATTTAATTTGTTCAAAATGAAATTTAAGGGAGGGTAGAGAGAAAAATGCCAACTTTATGAGAGGATTAACTCTATTATATGCAACTTCAAATGTGTTGTTCCAAAAGGTATGTTACTTGAACCAGAATTTTATAAAAACTGGTTATAATAAAAAATTGTAATTAAATAAACAAAAATTTGAGGGTAGCTATTTTGGCAAGCAAAACAGCCCAGTAAAGTAAGCAGAGTTTTAGGGACATTTTTTTATAAAACTGAAAATAACCAGTAAAACCTCCATGAAAATGATTTTACCCTTTAGCTTAAAAATGTCTACTGAAGGAAAAAAGCAACTTTACCAAAAATCAGTGTCCTTCATAGGTTTCTGACTCAGTAAGTAATTACCTTTAAACCTTTACTATTCAGCTATTAATTGCATTACCTCAATGCTACAAACAGCAGCTAGAGAATCACAAGAACAAAGAAAGAAACTCCAATATACCAGCACCATGCTACTAATACTAATCCTACCATTCAATTAGTTAAAATGTGATTTTTAAAAAACGGTATAGACAATATACTTCATAAAAATAAATATTTACTGTACAGTAAAAGTCATGAAGAAAGTGGTAAAACTTCATTAACCAGCTACTTCTCTGAATGTGAATATAAAATATACTATATTTAAACCCTTACTTTAAAGATTTTTGTTTCCATGGCCTACCTAGTAATTTTGCATTCTTTAAACTGGCTGAGAAAGTTTCACTTTAGTAATTTCCGGCCTCTTTTTAAAAAATTAAGTAATGATACAAAACCAAACCTGTAATTTAGAGATTTTTATAATCAAAAGAAAATAAAGCTGAATACATTAGGTTTATTTAGATGTAATGTCTATTTAATTTATTTCAATTAACACATTGTGGGCACAACTCTCATCACTTCATAAGGAAAAAGACTAAAAAAATGTAAAGTACCGGAACTGTGGGAGGCTAAAGTCACCACAGAGAGATACCAATTCTTTCCTCACTAGGGAATCCCATAATACTTTGCGTATCAGTGATTGACAGCTGTCAGACTGAACTGATTGAAAGGCAGCACAGCACAAAACTGTAAAGTCTATCCACTTGTTATAAAACAGAATACACAAAAATAGTGACAAAAAAGTGTTTAGAAAAAGAACATTAGTTACAAATGCAAAGACAAAAACATCCAATTTGTATAAAAGCAATCACACAGTAGCATTCATTTATTTACTTGGTTTTCTTTAATCAAATAGGTTATTACTAAAAGTCAAAAGGAGCAAACAATTCACTAACATGACTCTAATTGAACACTCAATTTTGCACATTTCCTGAGAAGCATAATCATTTGAAAAAGAAAAAAGTTGAGAAAAATTCTGGAAGGATCTACACAGAAGCCCAATGTAGCATATAATCAGGAAGTTTCAGGTATTTTTGACAAAAGTCATTTCACCCAATACTATTACTATTTACAGTGAAAAAGGCTTCTCGGTAAGAGCGGTATTATTTCCCTAATAACATTTCTTAAAAGAAGTTGTGATGTTTTAACTTTCTGGAATAATGGGCCATTTTAAATGTCAAAAATGATTAGGCTTCAGAGGTTCTTTTTCTCCATTCACAAAGCACACAGGGACACTAAGAGTGGCTGCATGTTCTGATGGTTCACGCACCACCGGTGCCAACTCCACCAGTCTGCTTCTCCAGTGGGGGACTCCCCTCCATTCCTGACAGTGCTATCAAATGACCTTTGGAATTCATTAATCTTTAATAGCCGACCTTTATTTCTGATAAGCAATAATTTATATGTAAGATATGTTTACTAAAAGATTAGAAAGTCACTAAAATGCTATCTTTTAGAAGGCAAAAAAGATAAAAAACCTTTTTGAAATTTAAAGGTTACTGCTTATTAAGAATCTTGAAATCTTAGCAGGCACCAGTGAATAAACAGACCTAGTAAGTCAGTTCTGGGTTTACTGGGCATCTCAGTATTAATAAATTGTAAATGTAAAATAAAATATAAAGCAAATCTAGGTAGTTTAGTGAAGTTATTAAAATAAACATCATGGGGCACCTGGGTGGCTCAGTTGGTTAAGTGTCTGCCTTCAGCTCAGGTCATGACTTCTCCCTCTCCCTCTTCCCCTCCCCTTACTTGTGCACGCTCTCCTTCTCTCTCAAATAAATAAATAAATTCTTTAAAAATGAAAAATAAACATCATGGAAATAAAGGGACAATTCACACGTATAAACGAATATAAAAGTTAACTTATAAAGCTAAACAGTAAATGTGAGTCCTGTAATTTATGCCCATGAACAAGATCAGCAACACAGCCCCACATTAGTCCCCTCCTATTCACACTCCCATCAATCACACCACCGGAACTAAAACCATCTTACCTTCTCACCTCTGGTCTTCGAATCTTCTTTCTCTTTCTTCCTTGCAGCTGCCACAAATTCATTAAACAAGGCTTCTCGATCTTTCATCTTTTCAATTGCTTTGAATCTTGAATCTTTAGCATGCTTGGCTGCAAATTCACTAAAAGTAGCTCTGTAACAAAATGGCAAGTGTGCTAACTTTGGTAGAGCTATTTCTGCTTGTAGAAAGGTATAGCAGAAGATACCGTTTTTCCAGCAAGAGTATGTGCCAAAGAGCCACTGAGCCCCAACATCTGCCCAAACAGTAAACAATGAGCTACAGAAAAGAGTAAAAAAGGGCTAGAGGGTGAAAATGTGGTTAGCGATTTGTATACTATCAGCATACTGTGCGATAACACATCAGAGAGCAAAAAATGTATGTGTTCCAAGAGACTTGAGAGCTCATCTATTTTCACACTAAGAAAAGGCTCAGTCTTGCTTCCAGCCGTGGAGGAGTAACTTTACTGAATTAGCTCTCCTTCCAGGAGCAACTATGAAACAGGACAAAATACATGAAGCAACTGATTTCAAAACAGGAGACAACAGGGAGAGTACTAAGACCGAGGAAAGCCCCACTGCCCTCTGCGTCAGGACAATTTCCGAAGAAACTGTACTCCAAGCAGAGTACAGTGGCCTCAAAAGTCAGAAGCAGTGAAGATCAGAGCTTGGGTGCTAAAATGGCAGAGGAAAAAGCTATAGGAAGAAAGTACCCCGTAAGTACACCAAAAAGCAATTCCCCATGAGTGTATGGCCAAGGCTGGACTGCAACAGCACGCCCCCACCAAAGTGCTACATGGTTAAGAGCAAAACACAGATCTTAGAAGTTGATAGTACAGAAAAAGAACAGCATGAGGACAATAAAGTCCACAAAAGATGAACAAGGGAGACAAAGCTGGACCGCTGAAAAGCACCTTCCACCTTCTGAGATCCACACTAACAAAGCCTTAAATCAAAACTAAATTAACATAATCAGCCTGTAATAAAGTGAACTGCCTGTGAAAACAAAAATCCAGAATTTCCAATATTCAATCAGAAAACACTAAACACACCAAGAATGCATAATCCATACCAAAAAAATTTTAAATCAACAGAAACTAAACCCAAAATGTCCAGATGTTGCTCTAGGCAGAGACAAATCCTTTAAAATTATTATAATTATACCGAAAGGATTAAAGAAAAATAGGTTCAAAGAACTAAAAACAAGGTCTTAATGAATGAACAAAAAAAGGGAGTTTCAGCAGAGATACAGAAAATAGAAAAAAAGAACCTAAAGCTAACTGAAAGGAAAAATTCACTGCATGGGCTTAAAAAAGGAAGAGACATAGAATAAAGAGCCAGTGACTCCAAGTTAGATCCGTAACAGTTATCTAATCAAAAGAGTACACAGAAAAAAAATAGGGGGAGGAGGAGAATAGTCTCAGAGACATGTGAGATAATACCAAACACTTTAAAATAGGTGTAATTAGAATTCTAAAAGAGAAAAGAATGAATCAGAGAGGAAAAAATGCTGATCAAAAATTTTCCAGATTCGATGAAAACATCAATGTACAGATATGCAAAAAGCACAGCAAACTGCCAAGCAGGCTATATAAAAAGATGAGGCCTATGAGGGCTAATGAGGCTCAGCATAAAAAAAATTTTTCTTCACAAATAAAAGGCATTTATATAGCCTTCATACGTTTGAATATACCTCAATATTTGAAGCTTTCCCCTTACATAATGATAATTTGCTCTTATAATAAATACTCCCACATTTAGCATGTTTTTAGAGGGGAAAAATAAATCTTACTTTCTCCTTTTAAGAACTATTTAACTATTTCAACGCACACATAAAACACATCTTCTCAGGTGTTAAAGGTTCTACTACAACTTTCATTAATAAAGAAAAAATTGGTTAACTTCGGAATTTAGAATTTAAAACATCAACTGAAAACTAGGAGTACCACTCATAGCTAACATTTGCTATTTTTATGCTCCGGCAACCAAACCCAGATTATAAAAATCTTTTACATGCAACTGTTATTACTTAGAATACCTAATTTCATTCATTCAACATTTTTAACAACAGGATATATTGTAAATCTGGTCTGAATAATGGAAATGTAACTTTAATAAAATTTTGAAGTAAAAATTGCATGTCCCAGAAAAGGGATCACATGTAGCCCATCAAATGTTTCTTTTCATGATAAATTAAGCACCTTGCATTATAGTTTTAAGAAAGAAGAGCAATTACTACTATGATAAAAGAATAAACCTTTTTTTAAAATGTAAAATCAACTTATAAAAGTGAGAATTAAATAATTATTATTTTTCACCAGAAAAGACCAAGATGAAGTTTTAGCATTAGATTCAGATAGATTTTTTATATGACTCCAAAAAGCACTGCTTGGTAACAGACATGTTACCCTTTTTTCTCAGGGAGAGCTGAGGGTGGACATTAGCAGTAGGAGACCAGTAAGAGTAGAGTGACCAGGAGTTGACCCTAGGAGGAATTGCCTTAAGATTTCCATCAAAATAGAAAAGAGACAGAGAATGGGTACTAAGGTAATTCTCCCCAGTCATTCTTTCCCTTAGAATAAACTCCAGGGCTTTTTATCTATAAATTCTATTAAAAAGCTTTGTTGATAGTAGTCTTTTTCCATTACAAAGTGGACTTAAGTTAATGGGCACTATTTTCTCCATTTTAAGTTTTTCCTCATTTTCTGCCACTCACTAAAATTGGTCCTAATCTCTATGCTAGTGTTGAATGTATTAATATAACAATACAGCACAATGTCCCCAGTGCCAAGACTTCTAGTTATGTACCTCATGGCTTTATTTTCTGACGTAACCTGCAAAGTACAGATCTCTCCAACAATTCTATGAGCCCCAAAAGAACACCAACAGGATACTGTGACACAGCAAGACTTTGTCAAATCCACAAAATGGAAATCTCTTCAGAGTCTCAGTTACTGCCAGGTTCATACTGGTTTTAATAAATAGATGTATTTTGCCGAATCACTTCAAAACAAGCTGCAGACATGCAGACATCATGAGACTTCATCTATAAATATTTCGGCATGTATCTCCCTCGGAGTAAACCTTTTCCCCTCCACAACCACAATACCCCAAAAGACTATGAATTCTCTAATATGTAGTAACAAACCATGTTCAAATTTACTCAACTGCATCCCAGTTGCAAGTATCTGACCCAAGAACTCACCCTTCTGATTAACCAACAGAAAGGCCCAAGACCCCTCAGAGTCTGAAACTCAATTACCCCCTGACAAATATTACATTCTTCAGAGCCACAAATACTGTTAGCTTTACTGTCTGATATGTGTATTAATGCCATAGGTTTCTCTTCATGTTTCAAACATAAAATCGTAATACCAGATACACTTTCTCAAACAACATCACTCTTACCTCCAATGACAAAAGTAACTGCTTAAACAAGATGGATTTTTATAAAAACTACCATTTAACCCAGATGCTCCGCGATTCTACCCTATAGTTTTGGAAATTCTCCATATTATGAGGTGTTCACAGCAGCCTAAAAACACAACTGTTAAAACTAAGCCACAAATAAGAAAGTAATTCTCCCTTGCCTAATCTGTGCTTAGCACCGAAATCTAATTGAAATCCCACATGCACTTGCGCAAGTTACCCAATTTACTCTTACTTTCCTTATCTAGAAAACAGGTATGAGAGGAGTCCATTAATCATGCGTGTAAGTTTGTACATATATCTTTAAGTGCACATAAAATATCCACGAAATGATGCCATTATTGTTATGATGCTAGTCACGTAAGTTTAAAGTCTCATCTTCTTCAGCCCATTACACGTACTCACTACCCATTAACAATCAATTGAAAATGTCAGACAAAAACATAATCTAGACAGAGAGGTCCTTCATCACTCCAATTCCATCAAAATAATGTCCCTGTGCTGCAAGTTATTAGGTGTAAAACTTTAAAATGGAGACAGATTTTTTTTTTTTTTTAATCATTTACCAGTTTCTAGAGAAGGAAATTTATTCCCACAGGGAAGCTCTTAAAACAAAGGTACCCTTCTTGAAAACCAATGCCTCTCACAGGGCACAAGAGATTCCTCTAAAGGAAATATATTAAGAATGAAGATCAGAAATGCAGCCACCAATAATCAAATAATCCAATTATCCAAAAGATACGTATTCTCTTAGCTGATCTTAGGAGAAAGCACATAAATATTTTGAAATGTTACAATAATGAACCATATACCTTGGATTAAATTTTGCTTCTTCCATCATTTTCTTGAAATCTTCCTTGGCTTGCATTATTTTGTTTTTCTTTTCCCTGCGTTCTTCCTCAGCCCTCGTCTTTACATACTGATCAAATACCTATCACAAAAATAAACCAATTTGACAAGTTAGTCTTTCATATAAATAATTTAATTACCAAACTACGGAATCTGTAAGAAAATACTAAGTCAATATCTTTGTCCAGAATGTAATAGAAAAATACACTAACTATAGATATCTCAATTATATGCAGACTATCTATAGCAAGTCTCAGAAGCCCTCTGTTTAGATTTCCAGAACAGAGTTAAAAGCCCCTGTAATTTTCATTTTCCCTGATTACAAATTGAATACATGTTTACTAAAAAAATTTCAGGCAATATAAAATGTATAAAAAATTACAGTCCTTCCAAATCTTTCTAGAAAAAAACATCAGCAGTATGGGTTTAAATTTATTTCTGTGGTTCTCTTTAAGGCATAACTATTTTCACCAAAATGTAATGCTTTACAGTTTAAATTTATTTCTGTGGTTCTCTTTAAGGCATAACTATTTTCACCAAAACGTGATGCTTTACATCTATCCTATAGTATTTTCCCACTTAATAACATATAGACAAGATAATAAACTGAACACGCACACCTATTTCCTGTTTTCTTCAAATGCCAAAAATGCCAACAGAGGATTTTTTTTTTTTTTTTTTTTTAAATCACAAACCAACAAGAACAGGCCAATGGGAAAAAGAGAGCAACTCTCGATGGTGAAAAGCACATGGATAAGTAGTAAAGGACTTGGAGGACATGAGAAAGCAGACCCTAATTTAGCAGTCAAGAAAACAAAGAAACCAATTCTTTTTTTTAATTAGAGAATCCTCAAACAGCTCCACAGGCGACAGCACCAGATATCCATAGAAGTGAGGGCAGAGTATAGCTATAATAAGGTTCTTTAAGAATGAGTCAATCAGTAGATCCCCCTTGCCAACTTCATGTACCGGAGGGCACTGTCACTCCTGAACCTAAGTAAAAGGCAGGTGATTAGTCTCTAGAACAAGGGATGGCAACTCACAATCTGCCGGCCAAATCTGGCCTGCTGCCTATTTTTGCACAGCCCAAAAAAGTTTTAACATTTTTAAACGGTTAGGAAAAAACAGACTAGAAAATTTCATGACATTTCATGACACATGACAATTAAATGAAATCCAAATTTTAGGGTCCTTAACTAAAGCTTTATTTGAACAGTCATATTCACTCCTTTACATCTATCTATGGGTCCTCCTACACTAGAGCTGCAGAATTATACTATAGTGACAGGGACCAGATGGCCCCTCAAGTTACAATATTTATTATCTGACACTTTATGTTAAAATTTTGCTGATTCTTGCTCTAAAAGGTAACGCGGTATCTCTGGCCTGAGTTGGGAGGGGGGGGGCGGGGGAGGGACAACATGAATTAGAAATGGGGCATACCAGAGAAAACAGTGAATTAACCAGTTACATACCAAACGTAAGACACAGTTCTCCCAGAACAAAAGCAGTAAGGACTGTGTCCTCTCATCAGGACACGAAAGGTTCTTATCAAGAATGTGACCAGCCTAAAAATTACCTGCACCAGGAGATCCTCAACAAACTGGCTTAAATCACCCTACAGCAGGGTTTTTCAACCTCAGCACTTATGGCACTTGGGCCAGATAATGTTTAGCAGCATCCGTGGACACCGGATGCCAACAGCACCCCCTCAGTTGTGACAACCAAAAATGTCTCCTGGGGCAAAACTGTCCCTGACTGAGAAGCAAGGCTTTACAGTAAAGCCAAGTCATGGGAGCCCAATTAGATGCTCAAAGTGCCCAAAGAGCATTTCAGTGCTTCATTCCTAATCATGAGAAGTCCAGGTCTCTTTAAAGACATCTAAGGAAACTCTCCAGCATGAAAAATAGAAACCAAAATAGAAAACAGAAACTGTGCATGAAAATGAAAATTTAAAAGAAAAAAATCCTCAACAATCTCATAAAACTAAGATACTATAACCATAAAACAAGAAAAAAGAAATCCTAGAAATTATGACAGAAGAAATGAAAAATTAAAGGATCAGACTATAAAAATGAGAAAGTCACCCAAAATGTTTTTTTAAAAAAGGGCAGAGGTAGAAAACAAGAGAAAAAAAACTTTAAGGACAAGCCCACAAGGGCAAATTTAAACAGGTGGAAACAAATCAAAAAAGCAATACAAGAAAATCTCCCAGAACTGAAAGATACAAATTCACATACTTAGAAGGGCCACCAAGGGCCCAGCACATGGTTAATCACCATGAGATTTCAGAACTCCATACACTAAAAGAAAGATCCTACATGCCTACGAAGGAAAACTAAACACGTCCATAAAGAAAGGAACAAGTAAAGATGGATTCAAAAACAATGAAAACTAGAAAAAGCAACATCTTCAAAATCCTGAAAAAGATTTCCAATTTCAAATATCTTAAACCAAACAATTCCAAATTAAGGATATACAATAAAGGTGTTTTCAAATATGCCAGGCTTCAGAAATTTATTTCCCATGCATGTTCTCCCAAGAAGCTATTACAGGGATGAAATGCATCAAAACGGAGTAAACCAAGAAAGAAAAGACTTATGATGGAGGAAACAGGTGAACCCTCCCCCCCTCACACCCCCGGCCCACCAAAAAGAGAAATGAGGGAAATCCCAGGATGATAGTAAAGACTGGTCATCCTCAAAAATGACAGCAATACATCAGGTGTAGAGGGCAACCAGTCCAGAATGAAGCAAATCAGAAGGCTCTGGAAGAAATGTCTTCAGAAAGATAAAACTGGGGCAGCACTCTAATATTTTTCCTAGCATATCTTATAGAACTATTTGACTCTTTAAATGTGTGCATGCACATCTTCAGAAAAAGTCAAGCAAAAAATGTTTTCTTTAAAAAACTTCAAACTTCTTTCCAGGTCAGGCCATATATATCTACTAACCTTTAATAGCTAAAGAGAATTATCTACAGTTATCTCACCAGTCTCCTGCTAGGCATGTAGGTCATTTTCAGTACCCTCTAAATATAGCACTGCAATAAATCCTGAAAGCATTTGCATGCTGATGGAAATGGGAAAGAGGGCTCTTTTCAACCCCTCTCTCCTTTCTTGGTACATACTTTCTTTTTCTTTTTTTCTTTTAAAAGATTTATCCATTTCAGAGAGAGTACACGGGGGAGGGGTAGAGGGGGAGGGGAAGCCGACTCCCCACTGAGCAGGGAGACAAGGAGGGTCGAGGGCCCCAGCCAAATGAGCCACCCAGGCACCCCCTTGGTATATACTTTCTTATTTGTAAAAGTAATAAATTAGAAATAAAACCCAAGTGAATTTATGTTAACTTTCTTTTCAGAAGCTCGAGAAAACTTCACATCCCCTCCTCTGGGATATCTCACACCAAGGTTAGGATTTAGGAGTTCTGTTATGCTTCCAAGTTTCTCCTAATTATTTGTGTCGTGCCTCCCAATACACTTGGGCTTTATGTTCCTACTTTAAGCAGTTATTTTCTTACAACATCAACTTGTGAACAAAATGTTGTAATTAACACCATGAAAGTTAGTAAGTTTTTAAAAACTTCCTAGTTGACTTTTATAGGTATAATCAAAACCATCCAAAATAAAGGGCTATACTGTCTAAGCCAAAGCAGCTTCTAGGGTGCTGGTAATATTCCATTTTTTTGTTTTTACATCACTTTATTGATGTATGATTGACATACAAAAAGCTATACACATTTAATGTATACAATTTGATAAGTTTGGAGATAAATAGACATCTGGGAAACCACCACAGTCTATGCCAAAAACATATCCATCATCTCCAAAACGTTCCTCCAGCCCTTTTATTCTTATTTTATATGTGGTATTAAGAATACTTAAGATTTATCTTCTTAGCAAAACGTTGAGCATCCAATACAGTACCACTAGCTATAGGCACTATGCAATACAAACCTCTAGGACTTAGCTGTCTTGCATAACTATTTATGCGCACTTTGTGAAACTTGGGATTTTTAGACTCTATGTATATTCTTCTTCAAAATATAAATTTGTGAAAAGTATGGGTGTGATATTGTGTTGTAAGAAAACATAATAAAAGTAAAAAAAAAGAACAGAGAAGCAAAAAAAAGAAAGAAAAAATATATATATATATTTGATAAAGAATGAAATATTGCCATTTGTAACAACACAGATGGAGCTAGAGAGTATTATGCTAAGCAAAATAAGTCAAGAGAAAGACAAATATCATATGATTTCACTCATACGTGGAATTTAAGAAACAAAACAAATGAGCAAAGGGAAGAAAGAGTGAGAGACAAACCAAGAAATAGACTCTTAACTATAGAGAACATGCTGATGGTTACCAGAGGTGGGGGAGGGGGAATGGGTAAAATGGGTGATGGTGATTAAGGAGGGCACTTGGGATGAGCACCAGGTGTTGTATGGAAGTATATATTGTGTACCAGGGACTAGTATTATACTATACGCAACCTAATTGGAATTTAAATAAAAAAGAAAATATATGTATTTGGTCTTCATCCTGGCTCATGGCCAGAGTTCCTAAAACCCTTATAATTTCCTAAGTGTTAAGAACAATTTGATGTTATTCGTAACGAGGCCCTTTCACCTATACCTAAGATAGTGTCAGTGAAATGATTCTGGAAAGCTTCTAGATAATCACAGGATGGCAGACAGTCGCCAGTGGAACCAACCGTGTCATTTGAGCATTGGAACTTCCAAGGGCTGTGACTGAGTCCAATCACCAATGGTCAATGACTTAATTGATCACTCCTATGTCATGCTGCCTCCATAAAAATCGTAACCAAAGGGGTTCAGAGAGCTCCTGGCTTGGTAAACATTTCCATGTGCCAGGAGAATGGCACACTCCCAACTCCACAGGGACAGAAGCTCCAGCATCCAGGACCCTTCCAGATCTCACCCTATGTACGTCATCTGCTGTTCAATTGTATCCTTTACCATATCCTTTCTTATATTATAAACCAGTAAACATTAGTGTTTTCCAAAGTTCTGTGAGCCATTATAGCAAATTATTAAACCTGAGGAGGGTACTATGGGAAACCCTGATTAGTAGCCAAACTCAACAAAAGGGTGCAGAACCTGGGAACCTACTACTTGTGATTGGCATTCAAAGAGAGGGCAGATCTTGTGAGACTAAGCCCTTAATCTGTGGGATCTGACCCTAATTCCATGCAGACAGTGTCAGAATTCAACTTAATGGTGGGTCAGCCAGCTACTGTCAGAGAACTGATTGATGTGGAAAAACACCTACACATTTGATGTCCAAGTATTCAATGTGTAGAGGAAGTTTTTCCTTTTCAACAGGTCTCTATTATTTGATTCTCACTTCAATTTAATTCAATTTATAATTTGATACTGACTCAGTAAACAGTGGCCAAGACGGCCAGTTGACAGTCACTAACTATCCTGGTAATGTATTACCATATTCTCACACTATCAATCTTAAAAAGCTCTCAATAACACATAACTATATTAAAATGTTTATTTTTGAAATAAGGTAACAGACAATTTATTTTAAAGTGTTAGCCTAACTGGTCTCTACATCAGAGCCTAAAATCCTGCATGGAAAAGCTATGATGCTGTTGAAAAATGTTATTCACTTTTAAACTTGTCAAAACAGGGGTGCCTGGGTGGCTCAGTCATTAAGCATCTGCCTTCGGCTCAGGTCATGATCCCAGGGTCCTGGGATGGAGCCCCGCATCAGGCTCCCTGCTCTGCAGGAAGCTTGCTTCTCCCTCTCCCACTCCCCCTGCTTATGTACCCTCTCTCACTGTGTCTCTCTGTCAAATAAATAAATAAAATCTTTTAAAAAAATAAATAAAATAAACTTGTCAAAACAAATACAACAAAAATATTTGACTCCTTAAGTGATCTTTTATCAAAAACAAGATTAAAGAAAATCTTAAGTTAAAATTTACGGTTACAATTATATAAAATACTGCTTTTATAATGATGTAAGATAGACATAAATCCAAACAAAACTAGAAAAGGACAGAAGTGAAAGATGTACTTTTAGGTTATGAGACATTTTCAATGAAATCGCTAGTTTTTTTTTTTAAATCAAAACACGTATTTCAGAAATGAAGTTACAAAGTGCAAATATGTAACCTAGCACTTAACTGGTTTCTCCCTGATTTTATACTCTTATGCAAATAATAAAACTAAGTACTGAAAAAGTACATGGATTAATGCCAAATGTTAGCTTTCCCTTTCATTTTTTACACTGCAGTTGGAAGAATTCCACTCAAACAGCATGAGAACCTTTAAGTAAAATTTTTATTTAAATAAAATAATGCTTGGTATTTTTCCTCTTTTTAACTATTACTCCTATAGGAGTAATAGGAGTGTAACACCATCAGCTTACAAAATGCCTCCTAAATTGGGAAAGAATTTTAGTTCTCAATACAAGCTTGTAATTTAACTCAGTAAGAAACTATAAATAACACTCAGTAGCATAACGAGAAAGTCTCAAAAATTTTAAAGTACACCTCCAGAGATATTTAGGTTAAGCATTGTTCCAGGCATTACACATACAACAATGAACAAAACAAAGTTCCAGCACTCAGAATTTATATTCTGCAGTAGGAGGAGACAGAAGATAAGATAATTTTAGATAATCAGAGCTATGAGTGCTATAAAGGAAAGAAGGCAAAGAGATACATTGATCAGAAGACATTTGCACAAGCACCTGAATAAAATGATAGAGCATACACAGACACCTGGGGGAAGAACATTCCAGACAGAGAGAAGTACCAGAATGTGCCTTACTTGTTCAAGGCATAACAAAGGAAGTGTGGCCAGAATGAATAAATCTAAGAAAAGAGCTTCAAGAAGTATGCAGTTAAGACTGTTAACCATAAAGAATTTCAATTTTATCCTAATGAAATGGGAAGCCCTGGACATTTTTTAAGCAAGGGAACAGTAACAATACCTTAATCTGTCACTTAAACTTTAAAATTAGTGTGGCTGCCATGTGGAAAAAGAACTTGACTATAGAGAAAGCAAGAACAGAAGGAAGCAAAGATATCAGTCAGAGGGCGCCTGGGTGGCTCAGTTGGTTAAGCAACTGCCTTCGGCTCAGGTCATGATCCTGGAGTCTCGGGATCGAGTCCCGCATCGGGCTCCCTGCTCAGCAGGGGGTCTGCTTCTCCCTCTGACCCTCTTCCTTCTCGTGCTCTCTGTCTCTCATTCTCTCTCTCTCAAATAAATAAATAAAATCTTAAAAAAAAAAAAAAAGATATCAGTCAGAGGCTACAAGGCTCTACATGCTGAGAAATGATCATGGTGCCTCGAAATACAGTAATACTGGGAGAAATGGTGAATAAGAAGTTGTATTTACAACCTTTTAGAGGCAGATTTTGCTGACAGACTTGAAATGTGCAATGGGGAGAAGTAAAGAATCAAGGCTGATTTATACTTCTCGATAGGGCCATCAACCCAGGAGAGAATGAGACCATCACACAGTTTAAAACAAACAAAACCAAAAAACCCTACTATGCTTGAAATGCAGATGCAAATATATCTGGAAGTCATGCTTTTCTATTACACATACAAAATACATGTCTGGCACACTATAAATGTCCTCTCATCATAAAAAGTTTGTGATGAGACCTACATGCATAATGGCACAAGCAGTGCAGAGAATTATTCCAACTGTTCAATTGTCAATATAAAGGACAGACTACCAAATGAAATCCTGTAACTCAACAGCCCTATAGCAAGTGGTTCAACATACTCACCATTCTAAAGAGATCCCTGTCTGGGTGGTCCAGGTAACTCAGAAACTATGTAAGTTGAAAGTGTGCAATGCTTTAGAGGAAGAAGCAATCATTGTGAGATGATACATATTGCTGAGTCACCATGGGAATCAATGGCAACTCAGTAAGAGGCGACTCTAATTCATGTTAACTCTAGTTCAGCAGACACCCTCAAGTATCTATCAACTCTTTAAGTGTATAACGAAAAGATATTTAACAGTTGCCACTTAGATGTAGAATGTACCCATGAAACGTAAACAGGTCTTTGAATGTTGTCTATCTACAAAACACACACTCCCATACATATATATTGGCACTAACAGGAAGGTCAGAACACCAGTATCCAATCATGGTCCCATCAGTTGGGTAAGATTGTCGGTGTTTCGTTTTCCTTTCCATTCATCTGTACTTTTCTTTTTCTACTCTAAATTTGCAGCATTTGCCCAAGAAAAAGTAAATTAATAAGCACAATGAAATGCATTTTGAAAACTTTAGATAAAACCTCAGCATGTATGAGGCATAAAGACAAAACGCTGATGAAGCAACAGCCACATCCATAATAAAGGCAAAACTAACTATTTAAATGTCCACATAGTCGGTAACTGTTTCTAAGATATAAGACTATGTTTTTAAAGTACTGTGTTACCCGGTGGAGGAAAGGATGGTATTTTATTCCTTACATTTTAAAAATTATGCTGCTAAGGGATATACATTTCTTAAATAATTATTTTCCTTTTACCTGTTTTCTCTCTTTAGGATTGAGAAGTAAGTACCGAGGATCAAAAACTATCTTGTGCAACTCCTTCTCCCATGTTGAAAAAGCAGACACCTTTAAAATAAAAATGTATTGCCTCATAATTAAGTTGGCTCTAAAAACATAAAGGTCATATAATTTTCCTTGAAATCTACAGGACATCTGCTTAAAAAGGAGACATAATAAAAACCATACTGAAGTTTCCATCACTAATAAATGACAAGCAGTGGGAGGCTAGCAACAGCAAATTTCCACACTAATTGGCTCTGAACATTTCTATATTACATAGAAATAACACACACTTAATTAGTCATTAAAATAACCACTACTGTGTGACATTTTAAAAATCAGTACATCAAAAAAAGCCTTGAAGATTTGCATTTTGATATCCCAGGCTTTCTCCAATCTTGTGAACAATGTTGTGATTTTAAATTGAACAAATATACTTATTCAAATGAATATGTGAATATGTGAACCAAAAGGCTGAAACCCCCTCTCAATTAAGCTTTATTAATAATATCATAAAGTACCAGTTCTCCTTTAACCAAAACCATTCTGGGAAGTATTAAAGAATTATATATGCCTTACCTATCCCACGTAGTCCGCCATTCTGTAATGTTAATACTCTGTTAATACTCATCTTATATTACTCACCAAAATGTAATGACCCAATAAATGTTAAATGTTATTTGTATTTAAAAGGATAGTAAAATGGCATTTAGTTAAACATGATAGGATGGGCCAAGAAAAAGGCTGTTTGAGAGAGTACAGTAATTTGATAGGCTTCCCTTATCCCCCCCCCGACAACATGAGCACTAACCTTAGACTTGACCTTTTAGCAAGACATATTTATATTACTTATACAAAACAGAAATATCTCCCCCAAAGATTGTTTTCTGACCCCTCTCTCTAGCAGCATGTCCTTGAACTGCTTCATTCTGGCCTCCAGAGGGACAATGGCCCTTTCTCGGGCAGCTTTAATTTCAGCTTCCATCGCAGCTTCTTTCTCTGAATCAATGTCTTTATTATCGTCTCTCCTATAGAAAAAATAAAATATAAGGCATCAACTGACAAAATATTAATAAGGAATCTTACTAAAATCTTTACATCAATGGAATATTCAAGACTCACTACTGAGCAGCATATTTTTGGCAAAAAAAATTATATTGAGGGTTTCAAATGAACTCTAAGGGATAAGCAACTTCCATTATAATAATAATAATAAAGTTACAATGAGCTTCTAATGATGTTACAATGGCTATATTGTTGTGCTGTCTCTCCCCGATACACAGAATAAACTACCTTACTTTCAAAAACAAAAACAAAAAACTAACATTGCAGTAAAACTCTATGGGTTAGAAACAAACAGCACAAAATGTAATTTTTAGTTCTTGAAATGATACAGTATTTTCCAAAATGTTTTACATTATAGATGCATAAAATATTTCTTAATCTAATAAAAATTGGATAAGTCTTAGTAATCTCAAATATTCATTTTGAAAATAAAATGAAAATATCTGCAAACTTGGCCATTTGGGTATGTGAGATATATACCTTACCTACCTGACATCTTTTTTACTCACTTTCTGGGTGGTAAGTTGAGATTTAAGTTGAAGGACAGGTCCCAGAGAGCAACATAGGCCCAGGAGTAGTTAGATGGAATTACAACTGTTCACCAATGACTAAACTACTTCTTTTTCCTCAAAAAATGCACCTCAGGGCTAAGGACAACGTTGCTGTTGCTCTCACTCAAGTGAGATTGTAAACATGAAATCGAGTCACCTCTCAAACATCTGCACTATGAAGAAGGCCCGTTCATGTGAATAATCCAAAACAGTAAGTAATTCAATAATATTCGGGTGTGTCTGAGCAGATCTTCCTTCTTAAATATGATCTGCTAAGTATAAAAATAAAATTGGTTCATATTCCCTACACAAACTTAAGGGAATCAGGAAAACAAAACATCATCAATTTCAAAAGCATGCTATATAGGGAAGTGAAGGTAGCCCAGCAGATTTAAATGGAACTAAGGCTAACCCACATATACATGTTAAGTGAGAGGTAATTAGCAACTTAGAGAATGAATCAAAAGAAATAGAAGACATAGTCCGTGACCTGCAGGAACTTAGCGAGATAGTCTGTGACCTAAGATATGCACAAAACAAACAGGTAAAAGTAATTTGCCAAACAATATACCCTCTTATAATAATTTATTTAAGAACTATTTAAATAATTAAGACATCCAAGAAATATAACTAATGAAAACAAATAACCTTTACAGAATTACACTAAATGGAAATGTCACAATACAAACTATCACTATCTATCTCAATAAAAGAAATAAAGAAAAACTAAGCCAGGAAAAATAGGCTTTTAACTTTGTACCTAAATAGAGAAGCTCGGGCAATCCACATAAAGGACTTCTTTGACATTCTCCTGATAAAAGCAGTTAAAAACCTTACAGAGTTGTCTATAAGAACAAACAATTAAAAACAACCTAAAAGTTTAACATTGTAGGAACATCCAAAATTATGGTTATATAAACAGAATGAATACAGTCATTTATAACTATTAAGAAAACAAATGTCTTATTCTACATTTTATTTAAGGACTCAAAATCAGTTGATTACAACTAATATTTACATATTTGGTCAAGAACTAAAAAGTCAACTGCAAAAATGAAAACAGCTATGTTACTTCGGTTGATTATGAGTGACTCTCTTTAATATCTTAATTTAACATTGTTGTTAACGACTTTTTAAAAAGAACCACCCTTCCAAGGGGCTGTCTTCCTGATTTCTTTGCCATAATTTGGCTGCATTCAATCTGTCCTTTTTAGATAAGGACTACGGTTCATCCAGTTCCTAATAATGTCGTCAAACTTTCCTTTTTGCTGCTAAATAATGGTCCCATTCCTCCCCCACCCACACACAAATACCATCTACCCAAGCCTTTCATCCCCCATAATTAGAAACATTCATATTTTACCCAATTACAGAGCACTGGCCAACCTAATGCTCCTGCTTATGGCAATCTCTTTCTCCCAAAGCATTTTCTAAGCTCACAGGTTCCCTCTTCACCAGGTAGTAATGACACAGACTCAAGGACTGGCTAAGTGACAAGTACATAAAAACAGAGAGAAGTCTGTGTGTCTATATTTATGAAATTTCTGGAATGGTGTCTGTTGGGGTCTACATTAAGGAGGACATTCATTTTTTTATAAAATTCAGGCTTAATGAATGTCTGAAAATAATTTATCATCTAATTCCTAAAATGTCACTTGGCTTTATAATACTTTTTTAAGTAATCAAGTATTGAAGTAATCAAGTATTCTGCACATCTAGCAACAGAAGGGACACCATTTCTACATCTAAAGAAAAGCTTTCTAATATTAGGCCTTAGCAAATCAAGACTTCTGTCTCCTAAAATACACATTACCTGTCCCGACCACAAACTGACTGGGACCTAATAACTTTTAAAATAGTATTATAATCTACCTGAATTACATGAACTATAAGTATTACTTACTTCCGTTTTTTGGCTTTAACAGGTTCATCTTCATTAAGTTCTTCCATTAATTCTTGTTCTTCTTTAACTGTAAGATCAAATTTAAAAACCTTGTCAGAATAAAATTCAGCAAGCAACAATTTAAACATTTAAGTCTGAATCCTTCTAGCAACTACCAGAACACTTGCTTTAATAGTATTAAAAAGTAGCTACATGGGCGCCTGGGTGGCTCAGTCAGTAGTTAAGCATCTGCCTTCGGCTCAGGTCATGATCCCAGGGTCCTGGGAATGAGTCCCGCACTGGGCTCCCTGCTCAGTGGGGTGCCTGCTTTTCCCTCTCCTCCCCACTCATGCTATCTCTCCCTCTCTCCCAAATAAATAAATAAAATCTTAAAAAGAAAAAGGTAACTACAATCTATAGTTTACTCACTTGCACTCATAGAGAATTGCCATTTTTGGATGGACAGCATTGTGGGGGTCGGGTGTCCTGGCAAAAATACATCAAATATTATTATGAATAGTTACATGCACATATTACACAATATTTTCTTTTTTAAAAAGTTACTGTTTATATAAAATACCCATCCCATAATACTCTCTCCTTTATAAAATATTAAACAATTCTAAACTTCCTAAATTAATCTTCCCTTTAAATTTCTAATTCACTTTGAAATGTTTATTCATGAGACATGTATTTATCAAATAACTGAATTGAATATTTGAAAACAGTCATAAAAACAAAAGCAAATCTCATACCTCCTTGGTATAATTCAACACTAGGATTATAAAGTATCATCAATATCACAGCTATAAAACAGATACTGCTGAAGGGAAAAATGGTGCCTAGTGACTTTACCACTAGGCAGGCAAAGTTTCACTGATTTGCAAATGACTTACAAGCAAAAAATGTAGCACCACATATATATAACCCATCAAGATTGCTCAATTATTAGGACATATATTTGGATTCATTTCATTGGAAGTATTAGGTGATTCATTTATGCTGCTACAGCACACGGGGGGGGGGTTCTATAAAAACACAATCATGTCAATATGACGGCAAATTACCAATAAAAAATATGCAATAAAAATTATATAACAATATCTGTGTCCATTATATCTACTGAAATGCTGTCTGAACACAAGGTACCTTAAAAGATAATCTTTTTTTTTTTTTAAAGATTTTATTTATTCACTCGAGACACAGGGATAGAGAGAGAGAGAGAGAGCGAGCGCGAGCACGAGCCGGGGGAGAGGCAGAGCAAGCAGCAGGCTCCCCGCTGAGCCAGGAGCCGGACGTGGGGCTCGATCCCAGGACCCTGGGATCACGATCCGAGCCGAAGGCAGATGCGCTTAACCATCTGAGCCACCCAGGTACCCCAAAAGATAATCTCTTAATATTAAGTTTGTCTCTCTATTGTCAGGAATAAGGCTTTTATTCCCTAAATTTCATCTACTTGAAAAGAGTAAGCTTTTGGGGCGACCGGGTGGCACAGTCAGTTAAGTGTCCAACTCTTGATTTCAGCTCAGGTCATGATCTTGGGGTCATGAGATTGAGCCCTGTGTTGGGCTCTGCACTCAACAGGGAATCTGCTTAGGATTCTCTTTCTCCTCTCTCTGCCCCTCCCACCCCCCCCGCCCCCACCGTACTGCATACACACTCTCTCTGTCTCTAATATAAATAAATCTTTAAAAGAGTAAGCTTTTATAACTTTACAAAATTTTGTATTTTATAAAAATTTAGTAAACAATATTTTTAAAATACTCTGTACAGTTCTGATTATTCAAAAAATATATTACTAGTTATAAAAAGTGCTGAGAGACTCACTGAGGAGTGTGTTAATATTTTAAGTAAGCACAGAGCAAATGTTAAGCAGAACCAACATAACCTGGACTAACTAAAAATCTTGACAAGGACAGTAAGTTAAAAAAAATATACATGTAAATATTTTACAAAGAAGTAATTGCCCAAACTTTCTAATTTTTAGTATCTCTACTACTGAACTCAAGCTAGCATAACGGTCTATTTCCCATTTCTCAATTTCTTATATTCCTTGAAAACAGCAAGTTTTCTTCCTAAGTGGCCTCAAATTTTCTGTAAAAATATTAAAAGAATAATAAAATTAGAGGATAAATTCCTAATTTAAAACTTACTTAGTTTCTTCACTTCTTCCATTCCTTTTTTATGAGGAGGCTCCTGAATAATTTTGTCAACATCTGCCCTTCCAATCAGATCATCAGGTCGGTCCCACATAGAAAGACGGGTGGTAGGATTATAAAAGAAGACCCGCTCATCACCAGTCCAAACAACACACCTACGAATTGATTCAAGTATCAGTTTCTTCTGTTATGGAACATATTTGATAGGTAAGTCTTTTACTGACATCCTGCCTAAAGGAGAGGTGGAGGGGTGGTGAGGACACCTTTGTATTTAATAATAGTTACAGAGCCAAATACAATTTCTGGAGGAGAGCTGAGTGGCTAAGATTAGAACAGCAGTTCAATATTTTAATGGAGAAAAACCAAGAAAAGCAAAGTAATTCATAATCAGTGGTTAGAGTGCTCAAGAACTTGGTGTAGCTGGCTCAGTCTGAGAGTGTTATATTTTAAGCTATCACAAAGGATGAATTCAATGGCAACAAATAAGAATGCTATTTAGCAGTTCTAAAACTAAAGAAAAGACCACAGCACAATACCTATTATGTAATACTTCTTAGTATTTCTTACCAAATCAGAATTTTACATACTCAAATGCAACCTGCTATGAAGTCTTTAATATCTTACTATATCTGGTATAAAAAGTAAGAACTATTGATTGCACTATGACACCAGAGCCCACTAGAGCTCATTGTTCCTGTTCATTACAAGAAATTCAGACAAAATAGAAAAAACAAGAATGTAAGGACTGTGTACAGGTTTTAAAAAATAAATATAAGTATGGAAGAGAGTTAATATTTACAGCAGCAATTGCAAGGGTGTAAATTTCCCATTTTTCCTCCCATACACCTCTGCCCTAAGGGCCCCCAGTCACACAGTACATGATGGTGGCAGCACAGGCAGTGAAAACTCCCAATAGAAACCAGGTACTTATGGCAAGATAATGACAAGTTCATCAACAGCTGCCAAGCCAAGCTGATCTAGATGTTGAAAATATCAGATAAAACCTCTATTGTTGAGAAAATCGAAGACTTTCAGGCAGCAATTATAACTAGAGTTCATGAGACGAAGAAAAAAAAACTTGAAATGAAAACACAGTTCTCATTAGAGAAACAGAAACTGCAAAAAAACAAAACCAAAAACTTTAGATGAAAAACACACAACTGAAGCAAAGGAAAAAGAAAAAAAAAAAAGGAGACAAGCCAAGAAACGACTCTTAACTACAGAGAGCAAACTGGTGGTTACCAGAGGGGAGGTGGGTAGGGGGATCGGGATTAAGGAGTACATTTGTCGCAAGCACCGGGTAATGTATGGACGTGCTGAATCACTATATTGTACACCTGAAACAATATCATACATTAAAATAAAATTAAGGGGCGCCTGGATGGTTCAGTCGTTAAGCGTCTGCCTTCGGCTCAGGTCATGATCCCAGGGTCCTGGGATCAAGCTCCGCTTCAGGCTTCCTGCTCAGCGGGAAGCCTGCTTCTCCCTCTCCCACTCCCCCTGCTTGTGTTCCTTCTCTCGCTGTGTGTCTCTCTCTGTCAAATAAATAAATAAAACCTTTAAAAAAATTAAAAATTAAAAATTAAATTAAATTAAAAAATTAAAAAGAGAAGAAGAAAAATACACAACTGAAATTAAATTTCTTTAGATTGGCTCAAGAACAGAATGGAGATGACAGGGAATTATCAGTGAACTAAAAGTACATCAGTAATTATCCCACCTGAAGAATAAAGAGAGGAAAAAAAGAATCAATAGGCTTTCAGGAAACCTAAGGGACTATATCAAAATGCCTTACATAAATGCCACTTACGTAGATGTTTAACTTTACTTAAAAAAAAAAAACCTACCCTAAATTTTCTACGCCCGTTTCTAAATATGTCACACCACAAACAGGGGAACAAGTCCAATGACGTTGGATTTCTTACCAGAAACCATAGCGGCAAGAACAAAGTAAAACAACATTCTTAAAGTTCTGGGGCGTGGGGGGAAAAGGGGGGGGAATGGGAATGAAAATGGCTAATGAAAATGTTCTAAAACTGAATATGGTAATGGCTGCACAACTCTGTGAATATATTAAAAATTATGGAATTGTACACTTTAAATGAGTGAACTGTATGGGATGTGAATCATCTCAATAATACTTGTCATATTTTTAAAAAGCAGCTAGACAAAAAAAGTATACATGATTCTTGACATAACATTCTAGAAAATATAAAGTAATCTAAAATAACAGAAAACAGAAGGATCCTTAGGGATGGGATTAGAAGGAGGGATGCATAACAAAGGGACACAAGAAAACTTTGAGGGTTACCGGAAATGTTTATTTTGATTGTGGAAATGAAGTTCAAGTATTTCTGCTCATCGTACTTCAATTTTACTTAAGTAACACAAAAAAATGAGAAAATGGGGGCTCCTGTCTGGCTCAGTCGGAAAAGCATGCAACTCTTGATCTCGGGGTTCTAAGTTTGAGCCCTACACTGGGTGTAGATATTACTTAAAAATAAAATCTTTTTTTAAAAGTGAGAAAATGTATAATGTACTACTAAATCAAAATCTTTTATGGAAATGGGACTAGATGCATTTTTTTTGTCATGGAATCCAACAAAAAAACAAGGCTCAGTGATCGTCGGGAAAACAAAACACTTCTACTTTTGACCTCTCTTTACAATTAATTTTAAGCGCAGGTGTGGGGGCCCCTGGGTGGCACAGTCAGTTAAGTGTCCTGACTCTTAGATTCAGCTCAGGTCATGATCTCAGGGTGGTGAGATCGAGCCCCATGTCCAGCACGGAGTCGGCTAGGGAATCTCTCTCCCTCTCCCATTGCCCCTGTTGCTCATGCTCATGCACTCTCTCTCTCACTCTCAAATAAATACATCTTTATAAACATAAATAAATAAAAGCAGGTGTGGGGTAAGCATATGTTATATACTATGTTCCATCAGAATAATCCTGAGAGGGGCACATGGCTGGCTCAGTCGGGAGAGCATGTGACTCTTGATCTTGGCGTTGTGAGTTCAAGCCTCACATTGGGTGTAGAGATTAAAAATAAAATCTTAAAAAAAAAATTAAAAAAAGAACAATCCTGAGATACTTAAGCCATCTTGACACATGTTTAACTTTACTGGGGGGGGGGGGGGGAACGACCCTAAATTTTCTATGCCAGTTTCTAAAACACTATTTAATTATTAACAACACTAACTACTTTAGGAAAGAGATGCCATTTTACTAATTCATGCAGGCTTCAAAACACCAAAGTGTGCTAATATACTCCATCAGTCCTAACGATAAATGTGGAGACGCTGTCAGAACATTTCAGAACTAACAGAAAAATTATGAACAAAGAATTCTTGTACCAAAAAACTGCCCTGTGCTGGGGCACCTGGATGGCTCAGTCCGTTGAGTATCTGACTCTTGATTTCAGTTCAGGTCATGATTTCACGCGTCATGGGATCGAGCCCTACATCGGGCTCCACGCTCAGCAGAGCCTGCGTGTCCCATTCCCTCTCTACTCACTCTCTCTCACTCTCTAATAAATAAATAAAGTCTTTAAAAAAAAAAAAAACTGCCTGTGCTAATATGCATATACGCATGAGAAAATGTTTAGGGATGAAGTGTACTAATATGTGCAACTTTTAACCTATCAAAAAAATGATTGGCAGATGCAATGAGAGATGGTAAATAAATAATAACGCAAATAGAATAAAATGTTAATTGTAGAAGCTAGGTCAGTATATGGTGCTCACTGTTCTACAAACATTCTTTCAACATTTCTATAGGTTTCAACTTTTTCATAATAAAATACCGGAGCAAAAAGCTCTGGAAACAACAAAAACCTACAGAAACACGAGAGCTAATTAACTAGTGGCCCTGTGCCATTCTCAGTATATGAAAAAGTGAGTAAAACTTGAAAGATCAATTTTCCTAAGTTAAAACCCAATACAGAGAATACACAAGGAAAGCACGGCAAATACAGGCAGCCCTCACCGTGCACTCTGCAGGACACTGTAAAAGTAACTGCAAGCTAAAGCTCTAGGATGCAATCTCAGTGAGCAATGGAAAAACCACAATTAGTCCATAACCTTTATTTTTTAAAAAGATTTAATTTATTTATTTGTCAAAGAGAGAGAGAGCACAAGCAGGGGGAACAGCAGGCTCCCACTGAGCGGGGAGCCTGATGCGGGACTCGATCCCAGGGCCCCAGGATCATGACCTGAACTGAAGGCAGACGTTTAACCGACTGAGCCACCAGGCGTCCCAGTCCATAACCTTTAAAAACTTTTGTCAAAACATTAAAAACTCTCTTAGACAAGAAACTGAAGTTTACTGATCCTAAGGAATAAAAAATGCTTCTAATTTTGATCTCTCTTTATTTTAAAGAGTCAAACTAATGCTGTAAAATACCAGGAAAAAAAAAAAATCCCAATACTGGTAAGGAAAATATGAAACTTCATGTTTTACACTTAGCTTCTTAACTCTAAAGAAACAGTTACTTCAAGAACAACATTTAAAGCTATGAGGAGATAGAAACACTAATAAAAATCTGACTATCCAAATGAAGTGGCACAGCCTGCTTATTAGCTAAGAAATTTGTTGTGTCTCCTTTCTTTTTTTTTCTAAGTAATCTCTAAACCCAACATGGGGCTGAAACTTATAACCCCAAGATCTAGAGTCACATGCTCCACCGAATGTACCAGCCAGCCACCCCGAGTAATTTGTTTTGCTTAAAGTTAGCATTTACCCATTTTACGAGAAATAGAAAAAAATTAAGGAATTAAAGTTCTACTGACAACACATTTTTCTCTGACAGAACCTGGAAAATAATTTACACAAGCAGTTATCTTACATGTATTCACATGGACTATAAAAGCACCAGGAACATATAGTTGCACTGGGGGGTGAGGGACAGTCCCTAAGAAATACCTAGAACCTAGAAGCTATAAATAAAAGATCAATAAATTTGATCTCATTGAAATACAAAATTTATGTGCGACAAGACATCAAAACAATAATCAACAGGTAGGGAAAAAGTATAATGTATGTAATAAATCAAAGGGGTTAATAGCATGCATAAAAAGGTCTCTTCTGTGGTATCTGGGTGGCTCAGTAGGTTAAGCACCTAAATTCAGCTCAAATCATGATCTCAAGGTCGTGGGATCGAGCCCTGCACCTGGCTCCACACTCAAGAGGGAGTCTACTTATCCCTCTCCCTACCCCCTCCCCGAGCTATCTCGCTCTCAAATAAATAAAATCTTAAAAAAAAAAAACTCTCTCCTATCATTAAGAAAAAGACAAGTCCATAAAAAAGATGAGGGAAACTGTGAAGGAAGCAATCCACAGCCAATGAACATGAAATAAATTGAATTACACCAGCATTCTGAAAACACGTAATGGGAATCTTTTTCTCAAAAGGTTACCAAGGATTTAAATAGAATATGCCACACTGGTAAGAGGGAGAGAAAACTGGTACTGAGGCTACTGCTGGGAATATTAACTGGCACAGTCCAGCCTGCCCTGCCCCGCCCCACTCCGCACCAAAACCTTTCTGAGGTCAACCTAGCATTATCTACGGAAATATTAAATAACAGTATCACTTGATTCAATTTCACCTCTAGGAATTAATCCAACAGAAATACTTGCATGTGTTCACAAAGAAATATGTACAAGGATGTTCTAAACTGCAAAAGCAACTTTTGTTAATGTGGGGGGGATGGGAGGACAACCTCATCATCCACTTATAGAAAAACTCTGCATTTACAGAAAACTATGCTATCACACAGATTTATATTTACAAAAACAGCAAAATTTGAGACATATTTAGTAAAAACCACTGACGAATACAGTTTTTGAGACACTTTAAGATGCATGCACACCACACATACAACTCTGTACACGTGTCCACAAAACAACAAAGGGTCCAGAAGGCATATGTAACCAAACTTTCATTAATGAGGCTTGGGGAAAGTGGAATTCTTTAATTTTTTCCTCCATATAATTCTTTCATATTATATGTTTCTATGGATTCACATATTCTTTTCTAATAATATCAAGATTAGTGAGAAAATAAATGAAAGCAGGACACAAAAACCATAGATATAAAACATACAGAAAGAGAGGTTTAGAGGGTGATAAATATAAGAGACTTGACATGCAAATAACAAATGTTCCAGAAAAGGAAAAACAAACAGATAAAGAGAAGCAATAATTAAACAAATTCCAAAAGAAATTCCACTAATCTGGGGACAGACTCAAACCTGAAAACTGATGAGGGTCCACAAAGCTTCAGACTGGTGGGGTTCGGAGGTAATTACTGGCTTTTCATGTACAAAACTCAAACTCAGAAACCACAACCTAGGAACATATTCTTTAAATAGACTGTTTCCATAACTTTGATTTTGGATCCAGGTAAATATTTTGCTTACTAATTTTTTAAAATGAGGCTATGTATCAAGTTGGTGGAATGAAATATACAGAATACAATTATTCCAAATGCCTTTAAAACATAGTATTTGACTACAAATCCCTGGAGTGACATACCTTGAAAATAAAAAAAAAAACAACAGGGGGGTGGGGTGGGGTGAGGATAACAAAGGTTAAAAAGTGTCTTCAGTATCACACTGTTAGTGACAGTGCTGGTACTATAATTCTGTGACTTGTGTGTGAGAAAAGCAAATGAGTAATTATGTTGCTATCACTCAGCAAAAGATTTTGAGCAGGAAAGGGGATGCTGAATTAAAATAGATAATGAGATTCAGTAAAAACCTTGTAAATCTGAACTGCAAGTAATATGAACACATGATGTATCTTTAAATGTGTGCATCTTCAATCTGTGTCTACCAAAGAGGTCTAAAAATAATGACTTAATTCAGTAATAACAACTATCCCTAGATCCTATAAATGCCACGTCCCACAAAAAGCAAAATGGCCAAATCTAGGTCTGAGACAGGAAATACATGAGAAAGCCAGGAACATCTTTATCAGAGTAGAAAACAAGAAAGGTATCAAAGACAGGGTTGCAACAAAAAACCCCAGTCAACCTTAAGAGGCTTCACCCAGCCCAAGATGAAACAATTGAACTTCAGTAATAATAATAACAGATGGAAGCAAAGAAAATGTATTTAAATCTATGAATTTGTATTACTCAAACCAACTCATTCTTGTGAAAACCTCAGCACTACTGACATTTTGGGCCAAATAATTAATTCTTATAGGGAGCTCTCCTGTACCTGGTAGGATATTTAGGAGCATCCCTGCCCTCTAACAACTAGAGGCTACACGCTATTAATCCCTTCCAAGTTATGACAACCAAAAATGTCTCCAGACACTGCCATCCACTTCTGAACTAGTCTTGCCAAAAAGATCACATGTGAATCTGATCAGGTCTCTACATATACTTGCTAGTTTGCAAGAAGTTCAGGAACAGGAGACTGAAACAGTACCAAGGGGATGCAACAATAACATTTAGACGGAGTCTCCATGTAACATATTTATTTTTTAAATAACAAAAACAGAAAGGAAAAAGCAATGAAAACACAATGAAGGGAAACCAACAGATCACAAGATGTAAGGAAGAACTCCCTGCAATATGTGGACTGTATACGGATTACAAGGGCTGGAGCAGGAACAGGAAAGAGCGCTGACACAGGGAGAAGAAGAAAAGGGAAAACCAAACCAAAGAAGAAAAGAAATAAATTAAGTAAATGAAGACTTAATAAAAAAATTAAACTTAAATACAGACTATACGGTTCTATAAATATAATCATGTATGTGGGCATATGTACAAAATCAACTTTTAAAATTTCAATAAAAAGGAGATTCAGGATCTCACAGCAGTTCAAGTCTATAATTATGTACAATAAACATTAATGGACAGTACCATGAAAGGAGAAAGACAATGTAGCAATTGAGTTTTAAGAAATACAAACCAAAATACTCACTCATTAGATAAAAACGTCTACTTGGCATGTATTTTTTTAAAGCACCTTTTCTTTCTAATATGATAAACCATGTAACAACCAAATATGGCAATAAATAAGCAAACAAGAATGAAATAAAGTAACTTACTAACTGAGCCAAGTACATACCATGGAGTACCAGGAATAGGGGTAGTAGCTACTGGCTTTGCCTTCTGGGCAGCCTTTTCTTCTTCAGTCATCTCCTCCTCTTTGGGCTCCTATGGGAAATGATGTTACTCCCATTTCATTAGTATCATAACACTATACCTGAATCTTACACAAATACAAGTAAAACTGTGAACACCTCAAAGTGCAACCAACATAAGGTCTGTTACTAGCATAGTGAGGACACTGAGTAGGAATTGCTAAGAAAGTTCTAAATCCTTGCTCCCTAGACAGAGCTGAATTCTACAAGAGCAGACCCCAGCAACAGCAGATGGTCCTATCTTACAGACTCACTAACCATCTGCTTAGGAGCAGAAATGGAGAACTTAAGATAGAAAATCAGATGAGACCTCTTCATTTAAGGTTACTTCTTTCTCCTGCTAACTTCCTTACTAATAAAACATGACTACCATTAGTCCCTCACTGAATAAAGAAAGCTTCCAAAAAGCAGAGCTCTTTTAGTGCTCTATAGAGATCATTCCATGCCAGGAGAAGACAGATAAAACATCCCCCAAATATAAATCTGTACTTATAATTTTTACCATGTGCCAGTCTATAAATCAGGAGGTTGGGATTGGGGTCGATGCCCTGGTCCAAGGCCTTTTCTTTCTAGGGGCCTTGGTTTACTGTAAGAAGTAATTTAATGAAACTTGCACAGGAAAAACTGAATTACAAACTTCAAAGAACCCCAAAATTTCAGAAATCAGACTAAGGACAATTATCTAAAACTGTATCAGATGGGTTTTCAATTACAAGTAAACTGTACCCAGCAATTAATGCTGGCTCCCAGGTTAACAGGTCATGGCCCTTTACCTCCTTTATCTCCTTTATTGGCTCTTCTTTAGGGTCCTCCTCCTCCGTCTCCATTGGAAGAGGTTCTTCAGAAGGTTCTTTAATTGGCTCTTTAATCTTCTCCTCTAATTTTTCTATTACAAAGTTAAGACAATGTCACTCAGTGGTCTTTGGTGTAATTTTCCAAGAACTTTCAAATACTAAGCAATTAAGACATTCCGTAACTAGAAGTTACTAACCACAAAGATAAAATGTTCTTCTTTGTATCATCAATTTCAATATAATGTACTGGTCAACTTCAAATACCCTGCTATACCAGCAGAAAACTGTCACTAGAAAAGAAATCACTGACTGCAGAGGGACACAGTCTTTCAAGTCACTCACGTATCCTTTGTAGCAATGATTCATTTTGCTCAAAGGGACAAGATACTAAGATACTAAGAAACAGGAACTTGTGATACAGAAAATTATATGAGTTTTCTTCATCCAAGACTCCAAGGGCCTACATTTCTTTCTTTAGAACAGATGCAATACAGACATCTCTTCCTGAGAGTACTATCAATCTCAGTAATTACACAGGAGAATAATTATGCAATTCCTAACACAGAAATATATGTGTACAGATGTGTAATTTAATTTCTCCAGATGGAAAAATCATGGACAAATATGTAAGTGGAACTAGCTTTTTAAATACATATTTATCAATTTGATACAAATAATCCAACAACTATAGAATTAGTAAATCCTTCAAATGTGTTAAAAAAGGAATTAACTCAGAATTTCAAATAGCATTCTATTTATTGTATCATAGCTTTTACTACGTCTCAACAAGTCATTAAAATTATACCTTTTTCCTTTAGCTCTTGGGGTTTTTCCCAGGTTGATTCTAATGTTCTATTATTATAGTAATACGTCTTTCCATCCGCTGTTTTATACTCAGTCCACTCAGAAACTGCCGTCGCTCCAGCTAAGGTAGCAGGGGAAGCTGCAATAGCAACCTGGGGGTGTATCATAGGTACGATAGGAGGGGCCATGCCTGGCAACACACCTAAAAGAAGAATAATACAAAGTTAGGTCCAAGTATCAAATTGTATAGCAAAATGAAACTTTAAAATATGAGCTACATCTTTCTATTAAATATTAATAAAAGAATGAGCCAGTTGGAACAAAAACAACTTATTTAAATGTGATTTAATTAATTAACCCTATTTCCCTGGTTTAGTTCTAAGATCTAAATTCAATTAGATTCAGAAATTCAACCCAAGAAGTACCTTAAGAACAGTCAAAAATTTGGATTGAAGTTATGATGAAGTCCTAACAATAATTATAAAAATCATGACACATTCTGTACGTGACGAGAAATATATTTTTATAAAGAATTTCTCAAATTCTAATGAAATCAAGACAACAAACATATTTCCTGAGCATATTTCCTGAGGCAAATTACTTTCTAGTTCTAAGGTACCTAAAAGGGTATGAATAAAATTCTCAGTTTTAAAGTAAATGACTGAGTTTATTATCAAATCCACGTTAATATACTAAGTGATTAAGTTAGATGTCCCTGTTAACTGTCAGTTTAGTCTTTTCCTTAAAAAAAAAAAAAAAAAGGCAGTTTCTTCTGTTTTTTAAAAGATAAGTCAAAATTATTTTTTTTTTTTTTTTACAAGACAGCTACACAAGCTGACATTACACAAAAATAATTAAGGATATACGAATCCAAATTGAAAAAAAAAAAAAAACCCTCATATCCTATTCCAAAATTTAAGTTTCAGGTAGCTATCTTCAGTAAGTTTCAAGTGTAAATTTATACTATATACACAAATATTCACACACATATACTCACTAGCATGCAAGCATAATCACATCACTTTACACATGGAAATGATTTTTTTATATTTAACTTAAAAACACACATCAAAAATAAAATTAAATGTTATGAACATGAGAATGAAGTTGTTTACACTTATTACAAAAATTAAGATATAAAGTGATCTGACCTTATTTGCTTTTGTGAACCAAAGAAGCTAATACTACAGGCAATTGGGAAAATTAAGTGTTGGCCAAATATGACAACTGCATTTATACTGCTCATTAAAAAGAAAAATATAAAAAAATCCACTCACTTGGGCAAAAATAAATAAATAAAAGGATAAACAACAACATTCACTACCATGCCAACTTACAGACAAAACAAACTAAGATGGTTTTAAAAATTACCGGTCTTGGTGGTAGCGACTGTCTTTACATACGGGCAGCTGACTATTTGCATCATTGCTACACCTGTAAAATGGATAAGCAAGCATACGTTGGAAAGCTGCCATGGTATGTCGGCTACCACTGGGATTCAGGGAAGTAATTTACCACTACAATTTAGAATGCTATTTCCAATGAAAAAGACCAGGAATGGAGGAGAATTTCTTTTTGTTTGACATTTTGTGGGAAGTGGTGCCAAATCCAATGATAACTAATTCTACATTATAGCATCAATTACCTTTTTATCAAACCAGCTCTGATAGTATTTGAAGGAGTCTTGAGAGTTTAAATTCAATGAAGGGAGCCCCTTCATTACAAATGTATAACAAGTTCTCGTGTGGGACATTTCCCCACAGGACATCAAACCCATGCTGCTGTTGCTTAGACACCAGTGAAAGGCAGATGCAGCATGACACTGACAAGACGTCTTCTCTGTGCTGCTGCTAAGTGGGAACTACATGCAGAAGCTGAGGCATGGAGCATAACCGTGCAGAAGGAGAAAAAGAATACAACAGGACAAAGAGGGGTACAAGGGAAAGGAAGGAAGGAAGGTATGAGATGGATTCAAAATTCCAACGCAAATACTTTAAATAAAAGGGCTGAGATGAAAAGAAGGGTAGCATTCAACTAATGACAAAATATCCACGTTTAGGACCTGCTCTGTGGAATGTCACAGGCCTGAAACAGTGTGCAAGCAGGCTAACATGTGAAGAAAAATAAAGCCCCTTTAGTAGCACTAATGACTACATGGGCTGATTGTTCAGAAACCTCTATCATTTAAGCCAACTACAGAAGCAGCACTTGTATCAAAGAATGGAAATTACGTACAGTTCTTAGAAGAATGAAGACTCATCATGATGCATTACAATGGTGATAAAAAGGGAATGAAAGGAAAAGCTGGAAAACTAAGACTGATTAATGGAAGAAATCCAAAATTAAGTGTGAATTAGAAAAAAATTTTTAAAGGAAAAGGCTGAAGGCTGAACGCAGGAAGAAAAGGAGTTGGGGGACTTAGTTTTAATTTCTATTTGTTTGGCTGAAAAAACTAAACCTAGTTTAGTACCAATGAAAATTTAAAATAATATACTATTTTCCCCACTAAAGTATAGGAAAAGAAATTTCTCTTAGAGTTGAAAACTGAAATTAAACCCCTGGGTTTGTAAATAATGTACCTAAGTTCACGCACACACACACAAAAATACTGCCAATTTTTGAAAAATGCCTTTAATTTCTTATTTACTATTTTAAGTAAAGAATATTAGAGCTAAAATTTCTATTACCTTTGAAACTAAAACAAAGGCACTGGATCATAAAAGCATGCTGAGTTAAGTCATATGTATGGTTCTGTTTTCCTTAATGTTAAAAGAAAGCAATGGAAAAATTCATTTGGTTAAAGAAGTTACACCACATATTAGGTTTAAATTAGTATAAATACTGCCATCTGCAGGACCACTGAACCTAGTAAGTCAGGCCTGGAAATTCAATTCTTAGAATACATGAACTTTTTTTCCCTCAAACAATGTTCTCCAAAACCACCCGCCAAAAGGTAATTTTAACTATTCAACTTAAACAGAAGAAAATCAAATCTATTCATATTTAGGCCTAAATGCCATTGTTAAGGATCAACTGGGCCAACACAGAACTCCTATATTTGACTGACAACAAAGAGACCATACTGAAAGGTCATATGTGTTTCTTCTCAAGCTAAAAAGATAAACTTAAGGTTTTCTTTGAGGGTAACTACATACATAAGACTCACAAAACTGCCACATATCTAAATTTTTAAACCTCTATTTAAAGGGAGCATCTAGGACGTCTGGGTACCTCAGCTGGTTAAGCATCCAACTCTCAATTTTGGCTCAGGTCATGATCTCTGAGTCGTGAGATGGAGCCCCATGTCAGGCTCCATACTCAGCAGGGAGTCTGCTTGAGAATTCTCTATCTCCCTCTCCCTCTGCTCGTGCTGGCTCTTGCTCTAATAAACAAATTTAAAATATAAAATTTAAAAAAATCCAAAGGGAACATCTATTCAATCTTCCTGTAACTTTATTCTCAAGTTATGTTCTACTAGGAAATTAGAAAATTCCATTTAGCATTCTGAATAGTTCTGATGTCAGTAAGTTTCTTAAAATTCCAAGTAAGATTTTATAGTCTTAGACTTAATTCTTCCACTCTTTTCCTTCATCTTATTTGATTATCCTTTCCTTAATCATCCTCATTAGAGCCATACACTGCTATTACAGAGAGAACTTAAAGCTCCAGGATAAATCACATCCAAATCTTTCCTGTCTACCTTACTGCCAAATTGATAAAGAGAAACAAAAAGAGCTGTGTATAAAAGATTTGGGGAAGAGAAAAACAAGTTGTCTTTTCCTTTTTTTTCTCCCACTAAAGCACCTTGGAAAACTGAGTTAAAAGGGAAAATGAGAAAATGAATTCATAATATCAAAGATGCCTTACCATATAAACAAATATTATTATTTTCTATAAGACATTAACTCTTCAAGGAATCTTGGCATCTTGGACAAAATTTTACAGATTATCTAACTCAAGCTCTCTTCCAAATGACCTACAAAATGACATTAGTGACTGTCATTTATTAAATGCCTTTTACTACTAAACTTCGTAAGTACCACCTCGCTTGATCAAATGGTCACCACCATCTGTTTTAAAACTTAAAGATGGGGTGAGGGTCAGAGAAGACCATATCAAAACAGACCTATAAGTAAAGGGATTTTATTGTGATAAAATTCAACAGTCTATAGAAATGAGTTTTGCTACTCTGTACTTTTCACCCACTGGTCCCTATTAAGAACCTCCAAAGCAAAACAAAAGTCCATTTACAAAACCTCTCAAATACTTCGGTAACATCACCATGCTATGCCTCAATCTTCTCTCTACAGAATTCACAACCCCAGCTCCTTCAGATGATTCAGAATCCAGTATATGGTCTGAATACTGTCCTTGATCCCAAAGCAGAGCAAGACTGTGAGAGCTTATGACCAGTGTCAACCTAGTCTCCATGTATCACCTGGTTTTCTACCAAAAGTATATCCAGAGGCAATTATCCAGCAGTTTGTCTTAAAATTTAATTTAGAAAAAGGATAATCCCTAGTACGAGGAAACATTTTTGGTTTTCTTCTTACTTTTAAATGATTTGAGTTTCTTAAACATCACATATTGGGTATTTAATTATCTAACACTACATCAACAATATGCGAAAGGTTTTCCTTAGGGGAAAAAAACCTCCCTAATTCTTAAAATTTTTGGTTTCTTTCTTGCTAAGGTGCAATACCTAAGTGGCTGCTTCTTTTCCAAGCAGTCACAAGGAAAAAGACAATTAGAACAATAGCGATATTTAAAATGTGTACAAATCTAAGAAACAGCTGTACTACAACCCTATTCTTACATAAAAACTAGTACAATAAAACAGCAATAATAGATAGCATGAGGAATATGAAACTGGGAGACAAGAGGCCTACATTCTATCCATCCTTGCTATACACTAGACCTGTGACTTGAGCTAAGGTATGAAAGCTTCAAACTGTAATACTAGGAGAAGAGACCATGGATTAAGGGTTAAATGTGTTTGCCAAAAGCATTCAAATTAGGATGCCCGACACTATCACTGTTTAATCCCTACAGGAAAAATTCTACGCCACAATCTCACTATACCTATTTAAATGTTTAAATGATGCAAATTATACTTCACTTCACTTCATGTTACAAGGAAAAGTTCTGGTTTTGCTTTAGATGAATTTCTTACAGTTAAGTGATTCACATTTTCTTCCCAGTATAGCACAGTTATTAAGAGCATGGTATTCGGGTCTGGAGTGCTCAGCTCATATCCCAACATCATCACTTATCAGCTATGTGACCATGGGCAAGTCATTTAATCTGTCTGTGTACCTACCTCATACGATGGTTGCAAAAATTAAACTGAGTTATTACATGTAAGGTGCTTAGAACAGGGCACAATATATAAAATCACTCAATTTGTATTAGCTAGTAATGACTTGTAAGTTCTCAACTTCACAGACTCAATCCTTTAAAGATATTGCATTTGAACATAGTTACATGAAAAGATGATCATTTTTAACTCACTGAGGCCATTATCCAAAAATGAGTGTAACTTCAAATGTGGCTCTAATTTTAAGACATGTAAACAACAACAAAAAAAGGACAGTTACCAAAACTGAAGAGAAAATATTGCAGTTAGCCATGAATCTTTCAAAAAACATTTCAAACAGGTGAGATTCAAGGCAAATTTCAAATGCAACAGACACATGAGAACAAACTAACTGACAATATGAAAACATAGCTGGAAAGGACTATTAGAATCTATTGGTTTACCTGGAAGTGGAATTGGCATGCCAGGAAGGGGAACACGAAACGGAGGTACCATTACTGGTGGAAAAGCAGGTATTGCTGCTGCTGGCTGAGGTACTGAATGAGGAACAGCAGGAGGTAACGTCTGGGGATGCGGCTGGGGAACAGTTTGCACAGGTGTGGCTGTAGGAGCAGGAGTTGAAACACTAACTGTAGGCGTGGCAACTGAAACAGCAGAACTTGGGGTCTGATCTTGTGTTGTGGGTGCTGATAAAAGATAAAACAAAAATATGTATCACTCCTTCATAAACCATTTCGCTATATTCATTCATCATTCACTCATTCAGTATTTAAGGGCCCATTCCATGCACTGCAAGAAATTTGTAACAAGGTCTCTGTCTTCAAGAAGCTTGAAAATAGTCGGTTAAATGAAATACAAAAAATAACTAAAATACAAAGTGAAATGGGATAAATGTACAGGAGTGTAAATCAAGACGCAAAGACCATTTCTAACTGTGAGAGGGTACAGAAAATTGTATACTGTGATGACAGGCCTTGAAAGATTAGGATTTCAACAAGGACAATGACAAAGTAGGAGGAGAAAATAAGCAAGTAGTGGGAAAAGTGAGTAAAAGCAAAGAGGAGATAACAACAAGGAATTATTTAGAAAATACAAAGCAAGCAGTCAACTAGTAAAACACTAGGCATATCAAAAGAACCAGTGAGTTATGGCTGGAAAGGCAGGCCAGAGGCATAAAGTACAAGGCTCTGGCAGAAGACTAGGGTTTCGGCACTTTACTGGGTAGTGAAAGGGAAGAACTAAGGTAAATGTACAAATCTGACCTAACAGAATGCACACCAAAATGTAGGTACTACATCTGTGTATGCCTTTCACATTTTGCTACATATCGTTCATTAGAGCTTAAATTTTTTTAAGAATGCATTCATGTGTTATTCGTGTCACTTTGTGAGCATAAGAGAGGTCTAGGGGAGGCAAAATGAAGGTTTCTGTATGGAAGAGAATTAAGCAGTGTTCATTTGATGAATTAATCTGACAGATGAATGGGAAGAAAAGGAAGAACAGAGGTGGGAAAATCAATTTCAACCTATCTGGAACTATCCAAGCAAGGAAGAACAGTGAGAAAAAGATATGCAATAACTGATGACGGAGTATGAACAAATGGAGTAAAAAACAAGTTGCGTTTCTCTACAATTATTTCAAAATAAAAAGGTAAAAAAAGAAAAAATAAAAATAACTCATGTTTCCAGTGTGAGAGACCAGGAGAATATGAAATTTGGGATAATCTGATTCTAATACATTATTTTTAAGTACCAAAAATAAAACATTTCATCTCTATTTATCACATTTAAAATCAAATTGTGACCCAAAAAATAAAATCTGTATTTTATACTTTGTAAAAAGTTTCCGTTCTCAAGTATTATAAAACATTTTTGTTATTTATTTATAACCCACTTAGTTCCAAAACAAAATTCATTTTGGTAACTCACTGGTAACAAATACTTCATTTTTAAACTACCTATACTGGACTAAGAATGAATTTATCAAATTAAATGAAAAGAACAGTGCATTCCCAATCTTTATGCCAATTTTATTCTAAGGGAAAGCACGCTATTGAATACAAGCCACCCAATAATCCACCTGACAAAATTTGTTATCTTTTTTCAGCTCCTAATAATGAAAAACTCACTTAGGCTGGGAAGATGTGAGCAATTTCATACTTGTTAATGAGGGACTCACCTTGGCTAAATAGACAGCAGGGCCAAACAAGTATCTTCAGGGGCCCAGGAATGAATTGTTGGTCTAGCATAGACCTAGCCTTAGGGTACAGTATCATATTAATATAATTTTATAACAGTGTGAAAAATACAAATCACATGCAACATTTGCCCAGTCCCATAAATATACCACTTAGCATCTGTAATCTACTGTAATGGCTGAAAATATGTCTAGTTATTCTTCCCAACTTCCCTGAGGAGGAGGATTTCATCAGCATTTTTCACAAACTTGCACAGGATAAAATGAGTTTATGCTGAACTGGGGCTAAAATATAAATTTCTTAATTTTTATTTCCATTTACCCACAGGACTATACTGCAGTTCATACAATTACATTTTTTTTAAATGTTATGGTAACAATATTTAGATATAATCAGAAGTACGATAAAAAGTACTATACTCAGGAAAAGAATAGGAGTTACAAAATCATCAAATTTCAAATGGAAAGGAACACCCGTGGAGATGGCAAAAAGTTATTCACTCAACCCACTCCTCCTGCTGACACAGGATTTTCTAAATCTGATTAGTGGCCATGAGTCATGAGAGGAAAGACATAAAGGCAATGAAAGAATTCAATGGGAAGCTGGGAGAATGGGAGCTAGAACTTAATGGTCACTAAACTCCTACTAACACCTTTTGCTAAAATAACTAGTGAAAGGCTAGACCCCAAATATACTTCTAATCCAGCCTCAGATCTTAATTAAAAAAGACAAGTTACTACAACAGATGGAGAAATACTAAGACTGTAGTATGACAACACTTCAGGATACTGAATCAAGTGAAATAAAAACAGGCATCAGGAATACTCAGAAAGAACATCAAAAGTGATGTTTAAGGGCAGTAAAAAGAACATGTTTTTGCTACTCTGTTCTTAGAATAAGGGCCTCCCAATCAGTGAACAGCAGTGCAAAAAATGACAAACCAGAGTTCTGAATAGAATAGTTCATAGCAGCAAGACAGCTATGGACCTCTGGACAGACCACTCTGATACAGAAACGGAATACATATACGACAGTTAAAGTATTCTGCTACCAACCTTCTTTAAAACAAAGTACTACTACTTCTCCTTCCTAAGAAGGAAGGGAACAAAAGCATAAGCAACACAGAGCCTCCACACAGAACTGCAATGCTTTTATTAATTTCCTTCTGTCATTACCAGCACAGGTACCCCATAAAAACTGGTAGTTTCCTGCCTTACCACACAGGTTTTTAGAAACACTAGCCTATGAGAAGGGAAACCCCTCAGCCAGCTAGTAACTGTCAGTTATATTTCCATATCAGAATCCACCTTAGCTAATCAAGATGTAAAGCATTATTTACATCTTCCTACTAAGTGCATTTTCCCCCAACCTATCTAAACTATATCAAGCACAGCTGTTAAAAAACTGTCTCTGTATTAGGTGTACCTTACTTCTTCAGTTACTCCAATCCAATCTGAATCTGTTATGATTTAATCTCTCTCACATATTTCTTATAGGATAAAAGACATTAATAACTCCCAAGTCCCTGAAGCCATCTTTTCTTATTCTCATCTATTATCCAGGTAGCAAAATAATCCAACTTCTAATCACCTATAGGGTTAACTATGTATCTTCATACCAGTATCAAAACAAAATAATCAAATCAATAAAATCCTTATTTAAATATTTTGGGGCTCAACCTCAGCCTAAAGATTAAGCAGTACCATATATATAAAAATACAAACAAAAACCTCCCAAAACTAGTAGTGTTAATATTAATGACAATCTTTTAAGCAAATTAATAATTCTCTTCTCATTCCTAAAATCTGCTATAATCCCCTCTCATCTTTTTAGGAAAGGTCTAACCCTGGGGCCTCTGTGACGTTATACATGAAAATTCTCTTTCATTTCTGACTGCTTCTATCTCTGCTCCTCATACATCTGCCTGTATCCCATTCTAGGACCTACCTACCTCTACACGAAATTACTAAAAAGTTCCTAATAACTTTCCCTATTTCAATAACTACCCCCCCCCCCCAAAAAAAAGAACGCCAGAAAAATGTTCCAGAACACTGCACTTATACTGGACCCCTGGAACCTACCTGCCTCACCCATATGGCTAGTTCTTAAAACTCTTCGTAACCTGGTCTCACTCTGAATAAATGTGTTAAACAATATAAACCACCCCCCACCTCAAAAGACTTTCTTAACAATCCCATAAATTGCATTTATCCTCACCTCCTGACCTTTGTTTATGCTGTTCCCCCTACCAGAAAGATCTCTTTACTTTGAAATCTACTCAAATCCCACCACACATCCTTCATGATCAATCTCAATACCCACATAGTCTGTCCACCCATTACTCATCTCTCCCTTTTCTTAAATTCCTACCACCTTCTATTTTCACTGTATAACTGGGCACACTACTCCCTAATTGTTCCACATACATTATTCTTGCCTCAATTAGAAAAACTGAAAGTCCTGTAAGGCAGGAACAAAGACTTACGCTTATTTTACAAACCCCACAGCACCCAGCATTACTGTTGGCTGAGATGGAATAGCTACCTCTGCACTTCCCAGTTTAGCTTCATGAACGCCAACAGGACAAATAATTTCTTCTACTAATTTAAATTCCTGTTCTTTTTTTAGCCCAGAAGTCTTAGTGTCAAAAATGTATTTTAAGTAACATCAAGGATCACACCTGAAACACTAGCATCATTTTGCAATGCAGTCCCTACTTGTCCATTTCTCTAGCCCCTAAATGAAAACACATGCTGGCTGGTACTCACTTGATACTGTCTGCGAAACCGAAGAGGCAGTTGTTGTGGTAGAAGTGGTAGAGGATGGGGTGGATGATGATGTTGAAGTGGACACTGCAGGTGCTGGGCTACTGGTTGTAGGGGTGGAAGCTCCTACTGCTTGTGCTTGTACTTGCGCCTGCACCTGGGCCTGCGCTTGGGCCTGCGCCTGAGCCTGTGCTTGTGCCTGAGCCTGGGCCTGCGCCTGGGCCTGCGCTTGAGCTTGTGCTTGTGCCTGCGCCTGCGCCTGCGCCTGGGCCTGGGCCTGGGCCTGGGCTTGGGCCTGAACCTGAGCCTGGGCTGCAAGCATAGGTGTCAGTTCTGACTGCTGAATAACCTTAACTCCATCTGGTTTGGTCCATGCAGATTCACGTGTCCGAGCATTATAATAATAAACCTGCAGAGGAAGCAGAATCGTTGGTATCCCAGAATCTGTCAACTATCATTAAAAAAACACTAATGCAACTACATCCTGTCTTAAAAGGTATTAAAAAAAAAAAAAACTTAGAAAAGAGAAGTACATGGAAATTGGCTGTTGGTGTACTGATACTAGAGGTAATTTTCCCCTCCTTTCTCCCCTTCCCCTAATTTTCTATAATGAGCGCTCTGTATTTTTAACACAAAAAGGAAAACCAAGGTTGTATTTTGTGCACAAACTTAACTGAGAAGGCCTCAGACTGCTCTCCTTAGAAAGCCTTGCTTGCAGAGTTGGCCCTGACTGGCATTTGGACACCTGAATTTTAGAAGGGCTCCCACAATTCCCTGGAAACCCTCAACTCCTTGGCTCAGGCAAGCTTCCTTGGTAGACAACACTTCACAGGTATTCTCACAATTCCATGCTGGAGGAATTAAATTGTTCAATGTGATTCCACTGAGTGGACTCTTGGAAGCTTATGCTTGGTTTCCTCCAGTCTTTGCCCCATACACCTTTTTTTCTTTGCTGGTTTTGCTTTGGATCCCTTCACTGCAATTAGTCTTAGCTGTGAGTACTACTATATGCTGAGTTCTGTGAGTTGTCCTAGCGAACACCAAACCTCATTGACACTATTTAAAATACAAGCTTCCAGAATCACAGGTAAACATACGTAAGCACTCCAGGCAACCTTATGTCCGTGCAGAAATCCAATCCAGTGAGCCTTTCTTGGAGTTCTACCCTATCCGGTGCTTGTCTGAGACTCATTTTCATTGGCAAGGATACTGTAACTTATCTCCATTTGCCAGAACTCTTAACTTTTACTCTCTTGTCACTACCAAGATAACGACCTAAATACATTTTATAATTTACCTTCCCATCTGGAGTTTTATTTTCAACCCATATCTCCTCAGTAGGAGGCAATGCTGGAGTACCAGGAGCAGTCACAGGAGGCATTCCTGGTGGAAACATCATACCCGGAGGAGGAGGCATGGTTCCCATGGGTGGAGGCATAAAAGGTGGTCTCTGTCAATTAATAAAAACAATAATGGTCACTTGTATTTATCTTTTTTTTTTCCCCTTCAAATGACTAAATTCTACCCAAAAGTAAAGTACTATAAGAGAAACTAGTTTTATAGCCCATTCAAATATATTCACCTACATTGTATAAGACAAGTTTCTCTTTAACAAAAATGATACTCAAACAGACTAGAAAGGAATACATCAAAACACTAACAGAAGTTCTCTCTGTGTTACGGCATCATGGATGAATCAATCTTGCTTTTTCTTTATACTTTAACAGCATTATTTCATACACTGGGCACTGGATTATTTTCAAAAGGAAAAAACTGATTTATATATCTTGCTGAACACCAAGCACACCAATGCCTCCATACCTCACCTACAACAGGAACCAACCATAAAAGAAACATTATTTTATAAATAAAACAGCAATAACTGAAAAACCAGCTATACATAACCCTTTATTCTCTTTTCCCATTAAGTAACTATAATGTAGGAAAATATTCATCATTTCCTTTTTTTTCAAGTAATACTAATAATGTAGCTCAAACATACAAACATCAGGAAGTTTAAAAGACACGGTAAAAGAGTTGTCCATTTTACTTTTAGTGAAAATAAAAATTTTAATGGTATGTATTACAATTTTTAAACAAATTTCCTGGAACCATTACTGATCTAATCCTCTCTCTGATAATTCCTTTACTGTCATTCTTCAAAGATTGCTGACACAAGACCCCGAACCAAACAATTTAAGTGAAACTGCTATATCTTACTTACTAAAGCCGAAATGTGGTCTGACATCTTAAAAACAGATTCTGAACAGGAATTAAAAAGATTTCCTCTATAATCTGTAAGTTACTTTAAAATTCAATTATCCAAAGCACCTTAATCTGTATAATGGAAGGGACACTATGCTAATAATACGAAATTGCATTTCCTTTTCCTAAAACTGTCTTCTTCCCATATTCCAGGTTTTTCTGGATTCAGTTTAGTCTTTCCAGCAACAGCGCACAGACCCTCATTCTGTGAAATAACTACTCCAAATATGTCTCATGCACCATTAGGTGGAAAAAATTTGGATTTAAAGTAAAACTACACACTTTATCCATCAAGACCAAGAAAAGTATCAAAACATTAGAAAATATCACATTACAACAACTGATTTATTTCCATTCGAGGGTCACATTAGTCTGTTAACATTTTATAATATTCTACAAGTAGATTTAACTCTTAAAGGCACAAGTTAGAATAAATCCACCTATTATTACAAGTTATACCAGAATCAGTAGGTCAAAAACCTATTTCTTATTCTAATCTTCAAGGAAATATAAAACCATTTAACACTTTGTTGGGGGGGTAGGAACTATCCATTACTTGGAAGACAATATAATTATTAAGCAAAATATTAAAACTTTGTGTCTCTTCCATAAATATAACCCTGTCTAAACTGAGTTAACTTCACTTAAATACTACCTCATTACCCTTTTCTATTTTTAGTAAGTTCATTCTTGATTAAGCTAATGGAGGGCAGATGACAGCACTATATTTATTTGGTTTCAGAGGTATGCAGGCTGGATAAACATGAGAACAGATACATACTCAAACAAAAAGAAAGAAAACAATCTCAAAAGTAGACATTTGAGAGTTAATACCTTCATGACACCATTTCAGACAATAACTGAGTCTACATAAGCGAAAGAGGAATATTATGCCTCAGGTTAAAATACCAGAAAAGTATTTATTTAAAGAAATCCCACAATAATTCCATTTCTAAAATTTTAAGATAACCCTTTTTTTTCCCCTCAGGGAGGGAAAATCCAAGTATTATACTTAGGTCTTTTTTGTCACTTTCTAGATTCTATCCTAAGCATCACTTCTGGGGAGAATTGCTCAGAAATATATATACATATATTTACATTTATTGGCAACATGTATCCCTGAAAATAAATTTCACCCACTCTATATATTAAGATTTCAAATTTCATATCCCATAAAGACAGATTACTAAATTCTCAAGAGATAAAGGCATGTAAGAAATACCTTGCTGAATCCTAATTTTATATGTATGGTTTTCTATCACCATCTAAATTCCCATTCTGAATTTCTATACTAATTATGTTTCCACTGCTTTTGGACAAACACATTAACAGAAGGATGTTCTCTTCAGCTCCCATTTTCCTAAACAGTGAAACGAAGAACTAGTTTTTAAGCAAAACTCATATAATACTGATACTAACACTGACAAACAGCAACCTCTACATTCTTTACCTGGAGGTGCGGAGGGCCCATAGGTGGAGGAATCCCTCCTGGAGGAGGCATTGGCGGCATATTAGGATCAAAAGGAGGACGTCCAAAAGGGGGCCGAGGTGGTGGTGGAGGGCCTCGCATCATACCAAAAGGCGGAGGAGGTCGCATAAGAGGTGGTGGGCCTCGCATCACTGCATTTGGTGGGGGAGCCGGGCCTCGGAACCTCAAGGCCTGCTGTTGAGCCATCCTGTGTGGGAAAGCAATGTATAAATTTTTCCTTCTCAAAATTACAAAATGTAGCTATTGATCTCTAATTAAAATCAAATTTAAAACGCCCTTAAGAGCAAGTGGAGTTGGAAAGTCATCATTTTGCAAGCATCATGATAAAAAGTGCATCGGTAAGAACGATAATTGGTCACCCAGGAGGAAATTTGGATGAGGATGATTATTTGGATGGTCTTAAAATGTCTCCCCACATGCTATTTACAATTGCAGGGTAGGATGAAGAACTACTAACTACATATTAAGGAAATTGGGCAACAGCCTGACCAAGTGATCAAAATTACTATCATCTCTAAAAAGGATAAATGGGTATCATGTGACGGAGAGGGACACAGTATCACCTATTCCGGGTAAGAATGTATAACCTCAATCTAATAATGAGGAAATATTAGACCAACACAAACTGAGGAATGTTCCATTTTTAAAAAGGGAGAAGAAAGGAGGGGTGCCTGGGTGGCACTGTCAGTTAAGCGTCCGACTCTTGATTTTGGCTCAGGTCATGATCTCAGGGTCGTGAGATGGAGACCCGCACTGGGCTCCAAGCTCAACACAGAGTCTGCTTCAGATTCTCTCTCCCTCTCCCTCTGCCCTTCCTCCTCATGCATGTGCTCGCTCTAAAATAAAATAAATAAATCTTTAAAGAAAAAAAGGAGGAAAGGGAGTGTATTCTTTACGAATGTCAATGTTATACATAAAAGACGAAGGAAGGCTGTGGAAATGTTCTAGCTTTTAAAGGAAGCTAAAGAGATGACAACACAATACTAACTCCAGACTGGATTCTGTACTAAAGAGAAGAAATGTTATACAGGACATTTTGAATTAATGGACAACACTTGTGATATGGAGAATAAGTACTGTGTCAGTGTAAATTTATGAAGTTGATAACTGTGTTGTAGTTAAGTATCTCCATTCTTAGAAAATAGACACTTAAGTATTTAGGGGTGAAGGGCCATGGTGTATTTATGTCACCCTCAAATGGTTCAGAGTAACAGAGAGCATGCATGTGTACAAATAATAAGGAGATAAAATATTAACACTAGGTGTATTACCTTCACTTCTGCACCTTTTTGAAATTACTTCCAAATACAAAGTTTTTACGGGAGAGGTAGGTAGCAGCTTAAGTGATCACAAGTATTCTTTAATTAAAGGAAAAGCCTTTTGCCACATTGCGCCCCACCCCATCCCTCAATCTCTAAACACCCTGGTTTGTTTTCTCCATGGCACTTAAACAGACAGGTAGTATCACCTAAGATGGTATTATCTATCTCCTCTCACAAGTGTTTTTTAAAAAAATTATTAACTCTGCTTACTATGTGTCAGGCAAGCTCTTTTTAAGTCATTTAACCACCATAACAACCCTATGAGATAGATGCTATAGTTGACCCTTGAGCAATACAGGTTTGAACTGCACAGGTCCACTTACAGGCGAATTTTCTTCAATAAATTCAGTACAATATTAACTTATGTTCTCTTCCTTATGATTTTCTTAACATTTTCTTTTCTTTAGTTTACTTTATTGTAAGAATACAATATATAATACATATAACATACAAAATATGTGTTAATCAATTACTTAGGTTATGGGTAAGGCTTCCAGACAAGAGCAGGCTATTTTTTTTTTTTTAAGATTTTATTTATTTATTTGAGAGAGAGAATGAGAGACAGAGAGCACGAGAGGGAAGAGGGTCAGAGGGAGAAGCAGACCCCCCGCTGAGCAGGGAGCCCGATGTGGGACTCGATCCCAGGACTCCAGGATCATGACCTGAGCCGAAGGCAGCCGCTTAACCAACTGAGCCACCCAGGCGCCCAAGAGCAGGCTATTAACGTTTAGTTTTGGGGGACTCAAAAGTTATATTCGAATTTTCAAATCACGGGGGGTTTGGGGGTCAGCATCCCTAATCCCCACAGTGTTCAAGGGTCAACTGTATGATCAACCTCATTTTAAAGATGAGGACAGACGAGATCGGGTATGTTCAGGGTGGTATGATCGTAGACTTAAAGATGAGGACATTAAGGCACAGGAAAGTTAAGTATCACTTGCCCAAGGCCTCACAGCTGGTTCAGTAGTAAAACCAGGATTTGAACACAGGCAACTGGCTCTTAAACACTACATCATACTGTCTATATAAGGCCCTTTAGAGCAGGAATTCTGTCTGTCCTGCTCTCCTGTATATTCCCAGCACAGAGTTAGGTCTGCACACAGTAGGTCTCAGTATGTGTGGAATCAACCAATAAATACCTAGGTGATATCGTACCTAAGCTACCTTACAAGTAGGGTATGTAGAATATTATAAAGATTATTTTTAATATAATTTGCCTTAGTCTTCCCAGTAGCTACTTCAACTCTCTATTTTATATATGAAATTTACATTTCTGTGCTCACAAGATTAATAGTTATATTCCTTATATATATTTGAAAATAATCATTTTTATACTCTCCTCACCAAGCTCTTCCAACTTTCCTACATTTTCAACCCTCTGCTTAAGGTTATCCTCTGAATTTTCTCTCAATTTTCCACAATGTAGTTCAACTGTCACAAAAAAATCCTAAGAACCAAGATGGCTTCCATGAGAACACTAGGATTATAAACACATCCAAGAACTACTATACCAAGTGTATTTAACCAAATTTGCAAATGATCCTGCACTCAAGGTTACAAAGTATGATGTAAAAATGGTGACTACAAAAAGAAGGATTTTATCAGAATGATCAGTCTTCAAGTTATATGCACTCCCCAAAGACAGATAGCCACTGTTACTGAAGGAAATCTTAACCTTTGAGCAGAAAAAAAGTTAAGCACCAAGGAAAAATACTCTGTTTCAGCACTGAGTTAATAATGTGCCTTCATCTTCTGATTTCCTTGGAGTCTGCCTCTCCCTTTTTGAAAAATTTACAGTAATTCTTTCTTTAGAATTTCACTTCCTAGTTATAGCTTGAAGGTAAGCATTTAGGCTCTAGAATGACAGAACAGTCAAATCAGGGCTCTGCCTCTTGTTGTAGGCTAGTTACATTTTTTCTGAGCCTGAGTATACTCAGATGTAAATCAGCAGGGGAAGAGAAATAAAACTTATCTCCTATCTCTCTGTTCAATGAGATAATGCCTGTGAAATATTTAGGATAGTTATCTGGTACACACTAAACTACTTTATCATTACTTTCCTTCCCCCACAAAACCTAGCACAGTGCTCTACTTGAAAAGGCACTTCACTGTCAATTTGACTCAAGAGCTTAGCTATGAAGTCTGCCACTAAAAATGGTGACAAAATTCACAGAATTTCTTCCATCAACAGCCTAAAGTTGCCATCTTCTGATGTCAGATCTGTATGGCACACGTGCTGAGCTCTCTATACCACTCTTTCATTCCAACAGCCTTACTAGAAACTGCAAGGTGGAATATATGAGCTAATAAAGCACTTGGAACAGCACCTACCACTTAAGTCCTCTGTTAAGTATTAGCTATTGTAACTGTGGCTATAACGTCAGTATAGTAAGGTTAGTAAGTGTTAAATGGCATTAATATTAGAAAGTTAGCTATACTATAGTGTTAGCTATATTATTATAATTACTATTATCAGACTCCCTATAACCTTACCCCTCTATATTCGACCTCTCTATAGACTCCAGTCTTCTTTTTTGATCAAATAATTCAAAAGTTCATTACCTTGAAGCCTCTGCCTGGCATGCTTTTCCCAATATGTTTACATAACTGGTTCCTCATTATTCAGCCTCAGTTCAAATGTTACCTCAAACTCTTTTCCCATCCCAAACCTCTCCTAGCCCCTCTCTGGCTCATTACGCAGTTTGAATTTTCAATTATGATAAATGCTATGAAGAAATTTCTCACTTGTTTACTTTTGTATTACCTCTACCCACTAGTACGTAATTTCCCCTTAGTATACTGCTGCAACCCAGTGTTGATAACTGCTCAAGCATTAGTCTTTTAATAATGATATTATTATGAAATGAAAACTGGATACTTTTTACATACCAGGCAAGTTATATGGACAGTATTTGTACTAACTCTTTTATTCTCACCACAACCCAATAAGGTTAAGTTTGGCACCATTTTTACCAATTTTTTTAAGGCAGCTGGCCAGTGGTAGGACCACTGTATTCTTATTCACATTTTACAGTTGAGAAAATTGAGATTACAAGTACCTTGTCATAAGACATAAAGCATTAATAGGTAAGTAAACAAAGGCCTTGGATAAAGGATCTATACAAATATGACTCTATAAAAGTTTTCTTAATGGTCCCAACCATTAAGGGATGGATGGCATTTGGATCTCTGAATAAATTCTGTCTATTGTGGGTTATTTGTACCCCTATCACTTTCAACCTTTTTGGAAAAGAGAAGGCTACTTACATGAATAGAAAAGCAATTTTTTTTTTTTACAAGAACAAATGTACTTCCCTACAAGTATTCTATCCAGATATACAATGTCCCCAGTGGTGAAGACAATGCTGCAATTCCTTTAATAGGAGCAAAAATAGAGAGATGCTACTGATGGGAGTCAAATTAAGTAGTAAGACTGTGAGGAGACCTAGACCCTGCCGATTACTCAATGACCGTGCATAAGTCTCTTCACACTTGCAGGCTGATCATCTGATGAGGTTAGTTTAATTAGGATTTAGATCAATCTTAATTAGCATGGAAGCTCCTTGAGGACAAAGGTTTCTGGTCTGCTTCAAGGCTCTACAGTACCTGCCAGCAGGTACAGAGGTCAATGACCGTCACAAAGCACACACTAAATATAGGTCCAAAAAGGAAACCATCTCTCAATCTCCTTTATTCATTTATTTACCATATAACCACTGAACACCTCATTTGCCAGGGACTATGACAGACACACCGTGATACCAATACAAAAACTAAGCCTCAATTTCTACCATCAAAGAAGCCATAGAAACAGGTAATTTCTCTTAAACCCTGAGAAATACTAAAATCAATTATTTAAGTGAAATAGTTTTTACAGTACACTCTGGAAGCAAAACTTCCAACCCAAGAGGCCAAGGTATAAAATATGTGCAACAGAACACCTAATTAAAAACCCTATTCAAATCAGTTTTGCAACAATGTCTAGCTATTATTAATAAAGTCTAAAAGGCGACTCATTGTAAAGCTCTAAAATGCAAAGTAATGTTCCCAATATGACTAGCTAAGTAACTAAGTAACTCGAGATCACAATCAGGAATAAACTTTCCATCACTAATATTGAACCACCCTGACAATGCACTTTGATCGCTCATTACTAAAGTGTACATATGGGGTTTAAAGGATTTGAAATTCATTTCTGAAAGAAAACAAGATTTTATTCCTGTCAAATAAGGATTTCTGTGTGTGACAATTCAGAATTTAGAAGACATTTTTCCTGAAAACTTGGGTAACAATACCCATTTCTTTACACAATTTCATCTTGAGCTCCAGACAATACTAAAGAGTCCTCATAACCTACACTGCTCTTTTTCATGTTCAAATGCTGACAATGGCACAATTCAGAATGAGAGCTGAACATCTGAAATGACATTTTTCCCATGCGCGGGGTGGGGGGGGGGGGGTGTACCAAATATACATAAAGCTCGGGACCTCTTGTCCCCAAATATCACTGACTAAAGAATTTTACTTTATCAAGACACTTTTACTGTACCAAATCTTAATTACAAATTCCATAGGCACTGAGATACCAGGGGAAGAAAGGTCACTGCACTCTTCAGGGCAATGGCGTAAGCAGAAGAATGGAAGAGCGATCCAGACTGCAGGCTCTGGAGCCTGACCGCCTTGGTTCAAGCCACTTCCTGGAGCCACAACTCCACCAATGCGACCTTGCCCCACGTCCTCAACCTCTACGGGGTTCAGTTTCCTCACCTGTAAGATGGGCAAGTAACTTAACTGAGGAGGGGCCTGCAAAATGACAATAGCAACTACTCCAAAGGCACACAGAAGCACGTAACGAACGGCTGTGGCTACTGCTGTTATTCACAAACGCGGCACGAGGAATAAAATGAGAGAAAGGAAGGAAACACACAGGAAGTTCAAAAAAGCAAGCGATGTGGGGATGAAGGCACAGGGCAGACGTGGAGACCCCCGAGGGCCGCGGAGGGCGTGGGGAATGCTGAACCAGAAGTGGCGAGGGGTCCCCGGGAGTTCAGCGCGGAGCGGAAGGGGTCGATGAGGAGCACCGGCCCCGCGGCGATGCAAAGCCCAGAGGCAGCTGAGCGGGGCCGAGGCGGAGGCGGCACGCGGCTGAGGCGGGGCCCCAAGGCGGGAACGCCGGACCCCGCCCGCAGGCCGCAGGCCGCGAGGGCCGCTGGGGACCCGCGGAAACCGCAGGGAGCACCCGGACAAGGCGCAGGAGGCCGCGGCCCAGCCCCGGGCCGGCTCTCTCATTCAAGCCACCTTCCCCTTCCCCCTTCGCCAACCCCATGCGGTCCCGGCCCCGAGCCGCCGCGGCTCCTCCGTCCACCTCCCACCGCGGATCTCCGCGCCACAGGCCTACCCCCTGGGACTCCACTGTGCTGAAATGTAAGGGAAGGCAGCGCCCCTTACCTGAGCTCCCCCGGGTTGAATCGCTCACCGTCCCCCCCGTCCCCGCCACGCTCCGCCATTACAGAGGGCCGCGTTCATCCACCCGCCGACTGAGCGTCCCCTATTGGCCGGACGGAGCGTCAATCCCGCGCGAGCGGGGCGGAGATCGCGGAGATCTATGAGATGATTGGTGAAGCTTTCCATCAATCCTCAGGCTGGGGGCGGTATCTGCCTTACGATTGGTGAAAGGGCCCGCCGACTTTGAAAGCGGTATCGAGACAGCCAGCTGATTGGTCACTCGGAGGCTTTATGGGAAATGAGACTTGAGCACCGAGGAACCGCCGGCGCCCTCTCGCGGTAGGGAAAACTAGGTCCTCCCACGTCGTCCGGGCTGCGGTAGCCACGTGTCCGCCGGCTTCCAGGAAAGCCAATTGTGGAGCCATGTTGGCCCCATATTGGCAATACTGGCTCAGGCAGAGTCCCTTTCCGTGCGAGAGCCAATCAGAAAATCGACCTGGGTCGCGCCTAAGCCAATCGCAGAGTGGCTGTGGAAATAAGCTATTTCCCAGCTTTTCAAACTCGAGTCTTAAGCGATCACGCGATTATAGCCGCGTTATTAATAACAGATTACTAACTACAAAAGTACCTCCTAAATTGTATTGCCGGCTGATGAGTGTGATAAGTTGCTGTATTAAGACAAGTTGGGGGCGCCTGGGTGGCTCAGATGGTTAAGCGTCTGCCTTCGGCTCGGGTCATGATCCCAGCGTCGTGGGATCGAGTCCCGCATCGGGCTCCCTGCTCCTTGGGAGCCTGCTTCTCCCTCTGCCTCTCTCTCTCTCTCTCTCTGTCTCTCATGAATAAATAAATAAAATCTTAAAAAAAAAAAAAAAAAAAGACAAGTTGGAGGTGGCAAGCCTCTGCTCAGTTTACAGCATATAAAGCATCTGTCCTTCAGTTTGAAATAGGCTTGTCTGAAATCAGCACACCCTGATACCCCGAAGGAATTCTGTTTATTTCTCTTTTTTATTAAAGGGAAAAATCAAAAATAAACCTTTAGACTCAGATATCACAGGCATAATGAAGGTGAACCCTATCATTAAGGAACTCAAAATATTAAAATAATGGATAATTTTTATTCACACCCAACAACACGTACCAGGTACGGTCCTAAGTACTTTACATGTATTAGCTCTTTGAAGTCTCAGAAACACTGAGAGGTGGGTACTATGAATACCCACAGTTTATAGATGAAACTGAGGTACAGAGAAGTAACTTCACAGAACTAGTAAATGGCAGAGCGTGACCAAGGCAGTGAGGCAGCAAAGCCCCATTCTTAAGCACCATCTCCAAGAAAATTGAAAACATACTCGCACACAAAAACTTAATACAAAGTGTTGATAGCGGCATTATCCATAATAGCCAAAAAGTAAAATCACCCAAATGTCCAATCAAGTAATGAATGTATAAAAAAAAGTGCTATATCTAATCTATACACAGGAATATTAGTCAGTCATTAAAAGGAAGTACTGATACATGCTACAACATAGATGAACCTTGAAAACATTTAGCTAAGTGAAAAAAACCAGACAGAAAATGCTACATAGTGTATGATTCCATTTATATTAACTGCCTGGAATAAATCCAATACAGACAGAAAGTAGATTAAGGATTTCCAGGGGGTGATGGGAGTGACTGCTAATTGGTATGGGATTACTTTTTGGATGATGAATATGTTCTGGAATTAGATAGTGATGATTGCACAATTTGGTAGTATACTAAAATGCGTTGAAATGTACACTTCTAAAGGGTGAGGTTTATTCGATGTGAATTATATTGCAATAAATACCTGTCATATTGAACCCCAGCAAAATATTCAAGATCAATTATGATAAAATGTAATCAAGACTGAACCCAGTTCCGAGGGGATCAACTGGTGAAGGAAAGAATGGTTAAAATTTGGGCGCCTGGGTGGCTCAGTTGGTTAAGCGACTGCCTTCGGCTCAGGTCATGATCCTGGAGTCCCGGGATCGAGTCCCGCATCAGGCTCCCTGCTCGGCAGGGAGTCTGCTTCTCCCTCTGACCCTCCTCCCTCTCATGCTCTCTGTATCTCATTCTCTCTGTCTCAAATAAATAAATAAAATCTTAAAAAAAATGGTTAAAATTTCACTAAATATGTAACATTCAAACAAACTGGAGTCTAAGAGTGAGTGGTCAGGTCCCTTTTTCAACGTCAGCCTGCATCCCCAAATCCTGGCAAACTATTCTGAGAATAACACTGGTATAGATGGCTGAGGACAAACTAATCCCCACTGCTGGGGGAGAAATAAAACACCTCAAAATAGTTACAGAAAGCAAATTACTGGCATGTATAAAAAGTGAAAACAAACTATCACCTTGAATGAATAGAAGAAACTCTTTGCAGTTGTAATGAAAGTTTTGTCATTTGAGACTTTTATTACTTGTCTATATACACATTAAGATATTTATATCTTACTGGATTATCCTCTTTTTAGATATTTAGAGTGGGCATACATGCAGATGTATATGTATCATATGTACATGATTATTCATATATATATTCATATATAATCATTTCATTGTTTCATTGCCACAGCTTATTCAAATGAACATGAGCTTGAAATTCGGTTATTTTGCGCTCAATAGTTACACAAATCATACTGCAAATATCTGATCTGAGCCGAAACCACAGTGAACCATTTTATTGAATCAATGTGAAATAATTAAAGGGACTCATTGCATCTTTCAAGAGACAAAATGTACTTTCCTATAGTCAAAGCTTGGTAACTCAGGATACTGAAAATGTACAATAGCTACACAGAACAGAAAAATAAATACCACCCTTGCCCAATTGGCAGCAGTTGAATTATAGACCCTAAAACTTACTATATCAAAGTGAGGTAAAGAGACAGTGTTTGTTTAAGACTAATTAATATCATCAGGGCTTTAAGTTTTAGCTATGAAGTCACTCTTCAGAAGTGACTCTTAAAAAGTGGTTCCAGGGCGCCTGGGTGGCTCAGTTGGTTAAGCGACTGCCTTCGGCTCAGGTCATGATCCTGGAGTCCCGGGATCGAGTCCCACATCGGGCTCCCTGCTCAGCAGGGAGTCTGCTTCTCTCTCTGACCCTCCCCCCTCTCATGCTCTATCTCATTCTCTCTCTCAAATAAATAAATAAAATCTTAAAAAAAAAAAAAAAGTGGTTCCAGTGCAGAATCAGGCTTTTCTTTTTAATAACTACCGTTTTGGAACACCCGTCTTAAACCTATGGTAGGTACTTTGCATATACTATCTTTAATCCCCTCAGCAGCCCTGCAAGGCAGACCTATTGTCACCATTTTACATATGGAGAAACTGAGGCTCACAGAGAGTACAGAACTGGCTCAGAGTGACATTCACACAGCTGACAAGAGGTTAAGCTAGGATTCAAGCACAGATGTATGCCACACCAAAGCCAATTGGGGACTGCTAAATCCCACATCTCACCCAAAGCAGAAAGATAGCAGAGCTAATAAACAATTTCTTCCTCTCTCCTCTAGACTGAAATACTTTGAAAGGACTCTGTTTTCTTCACCGAATCCCCAAGTCCTAGTAGAGTATTCATTCCGCTATAAGGTCAGTGACATCTACTGTGCTGACAGCTATATTATTCCTTATTGGAAATACTGCTCTTGGAAACACTGAAAGAGAACTCAGAAATGGAGATACAGATTCTGAGTACCTACGAGGCCACATGGATAGCAGTTGCTAACAGGGTTCTCATCCTGGCTCTAATAGCTACTGGCTGTGTAATCCTGGGCAAATTACGTGACTTCGCATAGCTTCAGCTTCTTTTTTTGGGAAAGGAAGAGTTGCTGTGAGGTATTATAAGTAACCATTCACCATGGCCTAGGCAGCAACTAACAGGCCTCAATAAATACTGGTTAACTGAGTTGCTCTGGGGTATTTTCCTAGCTAATGCTTTACCTAAATGGTTAAAATCAAGAGTCTTCAGCTTTTTTGCACCCATACATGTGAAGACGTTGAGCTCTCAGCCAAGAACTAGAACAATATTAGTCTACGAATAGTAAATATCATACTAAATCAACATAAGGATCAGAGCAGAAAATAATCATAGTAGGTTACCTCTGCCTTTTTCCAGGCAGGTAACTCTTTCTTACCTGTATTAGTTATCTATTTCTGGGTATAACAAATTGTCCCACAATTTAACAGCTCAAGGCAACAAAATTTATTATTTCACGGTTTTCACAGGTCAGGAATCCAGGCGCAGCCTCTGGCTGCAGAACTCTCATGTGAGGAGAATGTCAGGCTGTCAGCCAAGGGAGAAGACTCACCTGAAGTTCAAGGATCTGCTTCTAAGTGTTCTCATCTGGTGGTTGGCATGTGTCACTTCCTTGTACATTCTTAACAGCTGAGAACACACCCATGGGTCTCTCCATGGGGCCGATGACAACGTGGCAGTTTGCTTCTCCTAGCATAAGCAATCTAAGGGAGAGAGAAAGAGAAATGGAGAGAAAGGGGGGCGGGGAGGGAGAGAGACAAAGAGGGAGGGTGAGAGAGAGAATGCCCAAAACAGAAGCCACAGACTTTTTGTAGCTTAATGTTGGCAGTGAAATTTCATCACTGCTGCCCATATCCTGTTCATTAGAAGCAGGTCAGTAAGTCAATCCAGCTCACCCTCAAGGGGAGATTACCCAAGAGTTGAATACCAGCAGGCAGGGAGCCCCAGGGGCCATCTTACCTGCCACACTATCTTTTTCAGGTCTCAGCTTCCACGTTACTTCCTCCAGAAAGCATTCTTCAGAGAGAAAATCGGACCTCCTGCTATGCCCATCTTGGTAATTTCCCCTATTCACCCTTCATGTCTCTTAACATTCCGACCACTCGTTACTACATATTGTAATACTGAGCATTATGTATATGACATGTTTTACATATATTGTCTTATTTCTTTTCCTGTCAACTTTTTTGTTTCTAATGCTGTGGTACTGTAAATGATGAACATCCTAACATTCCACAACGAAATATATCGGTATGTCTCTCTCAAAACAAAAAAATCCAGTTTTCTACATATCAAGAATGACATTTTCACACTTAACAAAACTAACAGTAATGCCAAATCCATATTCACATTTCCCCCAGCTGTCCCTAAGATGTCATTTTCAGCTGATTTGTCCAAATTACGATCCAATTCAGAACCATGCAATGCATCTGGTTGCCATGTTGCTTACGTCACTTTTAACCTAGAAGAGTTCCTTTGGTCAGGACACGGACTTGCTGAAGATCCCAGGCCAGTTCCACCTCCTGGATCTGCTTGATCACTCCCTCTTACCCTGGTATTTCTGTAAGATGGAAATTAGATCTGAAGAGTTGGTTAGATAGAAATTGAACATTTTTATGAAGAGAACTTCAGAAGTCGTGCTGTTTATTTCTGTTATAACACACCAAGAAGTACACGCATACATGATGATCCCATCCTTAATGATGCTGAGATTGACAATGGGTTACAGTAATGACAGCTCTATCCTTCCACTGCAATCAGAATACTATCTGCAGTATGAATAGTTACATCTGGACTAGAGTCCGAAACCAGGACTATTTCTGGCAAAATTGGATGAATGCCTATCAACCATTAACTTAAATGGTTTAATGGTTTTGTCTTTTCCTGAATCAGTATTCTCCTTAGGGGGTGGCAAAATAATGAGTTTCTAATTATATGTTACCTTCTACATTTACTAGCTAACAATTCTGTAAATTAGAGATTTCCCTGAACAATAGTGGCTATTTAGTTACCCCAAAATATAGTTTCTATTTTAAAAGGTAGATAAATGCTTAATGCTTTCCCTTTATTTATCAGCTTTCAAAATAAAAAGGTGGTTTGATAGCCATCTCAACTAGAGACAAATTAGTTTTTTTCCCCTGACTCCTTTCTTTAAGTATTAGCATGGACTTGCAGGTTTTCAATAGATTGAATCCATTTCAATTAACTAAAATCAATAATCATTTTCGATGCTCGAATTTCCATAAATTATCCATTTGTTCTTCACAAGGATCTTTTAAGTAAGGTATCATTACTATCCCCTTTTACATACCAAGAAACTGGGCCAAAGAGAAGTTAAGTAACTAAGAAGTGAAGTAACTAAGGTGGCTCGGATAGTAACTTCAGTGTGCAATTGAATCTAGACTTCAAGAGAGCAGGGAATGAATTCATGTTTTTTTCTATTCATTTCTCTTGAATGTAACTCAATGCCAGTCAATAAATAAGTTGATGAGCAAATTAATTAATTGATTGTCATTTCTAGTTGACACCAGAAAACATTCTAATACCTACTGAAGACTTTCAGATTAAATAATGTAATACCTGGGATTAGGTTCAAAATAAACAAGAGTAGGAAACTGCAAGGCAGAGGAGAGGGTTACAGATGAAACAAGGTTGACTGTACATTGAGAAATGTTGAAGCTGGATCATAGGTACATGAGAGTTTATGATACTATCCTTTCTACTTTTTAATATTCGAAATTTTCCATTAACAAAGAAAATATTCTAAGTCTTTGAAACATTGAAATGTAGGGAACTACATAAAAGTATTTAAACTGATACACAGCAAAATGTATCTGCTTACATTTTTAGTCTGTAGTCTAACAAAAGGTAAGAAAGTAAAGTGAACAGGGTGCCTGGGTGTCTCAGTCAGTTAAGCATCAGACTCTTGATTTCAGATTAGGTCATGATCTCAGGATTGTGAGATCGAGCCCTGCATCCTGCTCTGCACTCAACGGGGAGTCTGCTTGAGATTCTTTATCTCCCTCTCCCTCTTTCCCTCCCCCCCCACTCATGTTCGCTCTCTCTTTCTAAAATAAATAAATAAATCTTTAAATAAAGAAAGAAAGTAAAGTGAACTGATGATACCAGCTATCCCAACACAAGCTAAATTAGATATGCAAAGAGTAAGATACTCCTTAAAGTCATAGATGGTAACTACACTTAACGTAACGAACATTGCATAATGTATAGAATTGTCAAATCGCTATATTGTGCACCTGAACTAATGTAACATTATATGTCAACTATACTTAATAAAAAAAATTTTTAAGAGTAAGAGCATCCTATAAAACAGATTAAGATAACAGAAATCTCATGTTTGACTTTTTTGTTGGAAAGCTGACAACAATGGTATGTGTAATATTGTTTAAATGCCAAGACTTAGAGAAAATCTGATCACTACAAGAGGAATGGGGAAAGAAACCTGTGAATCTCTCTTCTAGAAGAAAAGATCTCAAGACAAGGACTTATCCCTGGTGACCAAGTTCAGAAGCCAGATAAAAAGATGCCAGGTCACAAAACACTCTGGGGTACAAATAGATATCCATTAAAAATATTGTTTCTAAGAAACATAGAAAGAATGAGAAAAATAAAATTACCATTAGAATACCACAGTAATTATGCTCTAGGCAGGTTCGTCTGAGGCATGCTAAAATTAGTAAATGAAACTGTAAAGAGAAACAGGATATTGTATAGGCTCAAAATATCTCCACCCAAAAGTTATAAAATAGTGTGGTGGTTTTAAGATACACCAATGAATTTGTTGATACTCCTCCCTCCAAAAGATGGAGCTCAATGTCCCTCTCCTTGAGTGGAGGTTGACGTTAGCAACTCTACCTAACAGCATTTACACTTACAGTGGAGAAATCTGGCACACACCATTTCAACCAAGTGCTGGGTTAATATCTTCAGTGACGGCATGCACTCCTGATACCACGTGACAAGAAGGGCTCTTCCCCAAAATCCATAACATCAGTCTAAACCCGAGGAAACATTAAACAAATACAAATTGGGGGACCTTCTACAAAATACCTGATCAATATTCTTCAAAAGTGTGTAATAAGTCATCAAAGAAAGGTGAGGACTGAGAAACTGTCACCAATTTAAGGCAACAAAGGAAATGTGACAACTAAATGCAACGTGGTATCTTGGATTGCATCCTGGAGCAGGAAAAGGATACTAGTGGGAAAAACTGAGGAAATCTGAATAAAGCTTGTAGTTCAGTTAGTATTGTACCTCTTAGTTTTGATAAATGCACTATCGTTATGTAATATGTTAACATTAGGGGAAGCTGGATGCAGAGTATCTCTGTACTTTGTGTTTCTTGTGTAAATCTGAAATTATTTCAAAATAAAAAAATTTTCAAAATATATCATAAACTTGCAGATAGCTAGCTCTCAGTGATGCCAACTAAGTGCAGAACATAAAACCACAGTCATTTTGTGATGTATGCCTTAGTTTGTCCATCTACGAAATGAGAGGACTGGACAAGATGCTTACCCAGTGATAAGGACAAGCAGTGCAAAATGTCCCTAGAAAAGCCTCAGCTCTGTGAGTGCCAAGTGATCTCCCAAGGTACCCTTGACCTTGGGAAATACTTGTGGTTAAGGATGGTATTCCCAGCTTTACAGTCTCCCAAATAGATTTCCTTGGCAGAAGAAGACCAAAACTGAAGTCAATAACACTCACTTTAAACTGAGCACCCAAAGATCCATCTCCATAAACCAGAATGCCAATTTATTTACAGAGAATTACAGTAGTCAAGTGAGCAAGATGTCCCTGTCCTCTCTGTGGGCAAATTTACAGAGCTAGCAAAATTATCAGAAAACAGCTCAATGAGACCGGATGCAGAACAAGGGCAGTAAGTTGATTTGAATTTTTAATAACATTGGGTCATGACAGCCTGATAATTCACTGTTCCAAATAGAGAAATACCTTCCATTTAGACCATCTGTGTCTGCCCTTGCACTGGGGACCTCTCTGCCCTACCCAAGAACCTCTTCTTCCCATGTATACCTAAGCTTACTTCCCTAGCTAGAAGGACATTTTAAAAAGAGATGTGTTCTTTTCTATTCTGCTCTATAGGAAACAAACAGAAAGGAAGTCATTTTTATCATTAACATCATTGGTTGATTCAGTCAGCAGACAATAAATAGTTAATGAGCTCATGAATTTGTAGACCCTTAAGATAATTCCATGGACCACCTGGGATCTGTGAGCCACAGAGTGGAGTAAACTGCTTTAAGACAACCATCTACGTTTTGTTTCCACAATTTTTCCCCAGTAAGATACCATGTGATTACTTAGGCCTCCACTCATTAAGTGATAATCACATTCCCTAAGATTACCCTAATTTGGATTTGTCCTGGAATAGCCACCCACTCATGTGTGAGCTTTTGGTTTATAACCCAGATGACTAGATCTAAGTCCACTATGTATATGCACTGTACTAGTTTAACTCTCAGAACCTTTGGATTTGTCCTCAAATACTCAATGACACATTTACAATACCTTGGTTATTAATGCAAATAGTTCGTCAAACCCATTGTGTAAAGTAAACATTATTTCTTTTACTGGATTGGTGGGAGGGAGCCTTTCTCTTTCCTTTATGAACAACAATCATGTCTTTTATGGCTCATTCCAGCTCCAAAATCATACTATCAAAATTTTTGTGTTTCTCAAAATTAAAGTGACATCATATCAGGAATCATTGAAAGATAATATTTAAGACTCTATTGTATTGCATTTGTTTTATATACTACCTGTCATATGCAATTTCCCCAATTACTACTTTGACAAGTTACAAAAGAAGTTGATTGGAGAGCTGAAAGGAATCTCTGATATCATCTGGCCCAACATTCTTTGTCTACAGAAGGAAACAGAGACCCTGGCACATAACTTTCTCATGGTCACATATCCAGTTAGTGGCAGAGATAGGGCTAGAACCCAGGTCTCCATGACCTTATGCTTCCTTAGTTAAATCTGACCAAAAGCTCTGTCTCTTAGAATTTATGAAACTCAACATCTGCAGTGTGTCATTAAGCAGCCCACCAGTCTCAGGACAGAGTGAAGTAATAACTTACCATTTTAGAAGTTACTTGAACTCTTCTCCATTACACGAAATGTATCAGATCAAATGATTCAGAAGATAATCAACTTGTCCATTTGGCAAATCCATTCATTTGTCCATTGAGCAAACATTTAATGCACATTCATTTTGTGAGAGAAATTATCTTAGTTGCTAAAGATGCAAGAGTCATTGTACACAGTCATGGAGTACACAGTCTAGAAGAGGAGGTAGATTAACCAAATCTCAGCCAAGACAACGACTAGTATTTACAAAGGGATTACTATATGCAAGCATTTTACGTGGAACTTCTCATGGAACTCCTCATAACAATCAGACATAGCAGCTACTTATTATCCCCACTTCACAGATGAGAATTAGAAAGGTTAACTGAATTGCCCAAATGCCTATGGTGTAAGTGGGCCATTCAGGCAATTCCACACATCTGCATTTGCTCCAAATGTCTATGCCATACTGCTTGGAACTCAGGCAGAAACACAGAAGGGGGGGTACTATATTTGGAGGGAGACTCCACTGTGGACACAGAAACTGAAGCCGCAAAAGAACTAGGAAAGGATGCATTTAGGGACAGTGTTTTGGAAGTAATTTTAGGAACTCCATGATGAAAGGACCAATGTGCAGGGGAGTGGCAGGATCAGATTTGCTTGGTAAAATGATCACTTGGACTACAGGGATAATAAGGAGTTAAAACAGCAAGACTGAAGTTAGGGAGACAGTAAAAAGCTTTTGTTATTCACCATGATGAGACTTTAAGCTAAGACAATGACTGCTAGATGGAGAAGAGGGGACAGGCTCAAGAACCATTTAAAAGATAGAATCAGGGCACCTGGGTGGCTCAGTAGATCAAGCATCTGACTCTTGATTATGGCTCAGGTCATGATCTCAGGGTTGTGAGATCGAGCCCCATGTCCAGCTCCAGGCTGAGCATTGAGCCTGCTTGGGATTTTCTCTCTCTCCCCTCCATCTGTCCTTCCCCCCCCACCCCCCGCAGAAAAGGATAGAATCAACAAAACTAGGTGATGGATTGGATTGCAGTGTGGGACAGGTGGGGAGTTTTAGGCAAAGTTAGGATTTCTGACTTGGGCTGCCTGGGTAATACATAGGGATAACTTCTCCAACGTTATAGATCAAATATAGAGTACAGTATGTATGTATCTACACACATGCATATATATACACGCAGTGCAGTACAGATATATATTCTAAATAGACTTGTTCTGGTTTTAGACTTTAATTTACTCTATTACATTCAAATTCCCTTGCTAATGAAATCTGTTATTACCAGATACCCATAGGATTTTTAGAACAAAACAGAAAACAGTGGAAATTAAATAATTTCCCCCAGCCCAGTCACTTGCACCACAACATCAAAACTTCATGAGCTTTTAGTTAGGAAGTTTCCAGAACTGCCATGACAGGTCACAGGCCCCTTTATGCAGAAGAACTTGTCAGGCCAAAGTAATAACACTAAAAAGTAAATAATAAAGCAAATCACTATTAGTGGAATTCACTATTAGTGAAATGACATATTCATTCATTCAGGAAATTTCATAGCCTTTCTAATAATCTGTACCAGTCTGACACTAGGACTTGGGAAAAGATATAATGAAACCCAACTCCTGCCCTTAAGGAGCTTGTGGTCTAAGGAGGAAGATGAAGAAGCAAAAATTGCAAAATAGATGATAAGATCTCCAGCAAGGATTAGCTCAGATTCTGGGAAGCCCAACAGAAGGGCAGAGCCCCAGCCCTCTCCTGTGGGCAGTGGGCCCCTCCTCCTCTGGGTCAGGCCAGCTCCTCCACAGGAAGCATATGATTGCATTAGGTACAGATGGTGTGGGAGGGCATTTCAGGTTGCAGAAAAGCATGGTGTGAAAGAAGGACATTTTGACTCATGTCACCATTTTGTTCCAGAGGACGTTTTGATGCTGCAATACTGAGAAGACCCTTGTAGCTTCTCTGTCACAGACTGCCTAGGTTTGAATCCTGCATCTGCCCTCTAACTGCTGTGTGTTTGGGGACAATTGATTTCCAGTCTTTGTGCCAAAGCTTCCCCATCTTAAAATGGAAATAATAATTATATATCTGCAAAGAGTTATTGTGAGGGTTAAATAAATGTAAGCCCATTTAAAGTATTTAGAACAGGGCAGCTAGTAAGTGCTCAATCAACAGTAGCTATTACCATTACTGTAATTTTATTCTTTTTGCTTGATCTCAGCTTGTTTTATTTATGTCTCCATGTCTGGATCTTTCTCTCTGTTTTACCTCGCTCTCTTGGTTGCATAAAATGCTCTCAACTTTCTCAGGGGTGACTAAGAAATAAATATAAACTATTAGTCTGGTGTCCAATACATAATGGATATTTCTGGTAAAAATAACCAATACGAATTAAAACCAAAAATGACTATGACTGCATGTGGTAAGATGTGGTTGCTGACTAAGAACTGACTGAAGATCAGCGCGCCTGGGTGGCTCAGTCAGTTAAGCATCAGACTGTTGGTTTTGGCTCAGTTCATGATCTCAGGGTCGTAATCTCAGGGTCATGGGATCCAGCCCCACGTTGGGCTCTGTGCTCAGCAGAGAGTCTGTTTCTCTCCCTCTCCCTTGCCACCCCCCTCCTGCTGAAATAAACAAATTAATAAATCTTTTTAAAAAATTGGCTGAAGATCAAATCTTCCAGTACATATTTGCAGAATTTGTCTCAGGAGAGTTGGATCTGGTAGAAACAACAGTCACTGAAGAACCCTCACAAAAACAATATAAAAATTGGTAAAATCTGATGCAAGCAAAGCTGCAGGATGATTCAAATCTTCACTCTGCAATTTAAATGAACACTTAATTCTGTCAGAAAGACAGAATTATTACTTTACTATTATTATTTATTATCATTACCTTAGTAAATTAAAAAAGTATAGCAAAAATTGTAAAAAATATTTTATAATATAGAAAATTGATCCATAAATTTGTTGATGTTTTGGGAGGGTTTATTATTTGTTGGAGTTTATTGGAAGTTATTGGGGCTATTGGTGTTTGCTCCTGAAAAACTTTTCTCAATGAACCTGTAATAATGTTGGTATAATTTTGATTCAATGTCAAAATGCACTAGGGTCCAAGAGTTGGGATGGGCATATAGATCAAGGTGTGTGTGTGTGCGTGTGTGCATGCACATGCAGATGTGTAGAAGAATTAGGAAAAAAACAAAGGCAGCATGGGACACCTGGGTGGCTCAGTCGGTTGAACGTCCAACTCTTGCTTTCTGCTCAGGTCGTGATCTCAGGGCTGTGAGAACTGAGCCCTGATTCTGGTTCTGCACTCAGCAGGAAGTCTACTTGAGATTCTCTCTCTCCCTCTCTCCTAACCCCCCCAAATAAATAAATAAATCTCTAAAAAAAAAAAAAAGGCAGCATGGCTTCAGAGCTGGAGTAGCATGCCGAATATTCCCCATGCCATTAGGAATCTCCTGTCATCCCAACTGATGGGCCAGAGACAAAGCAGTGCACAGGCTTCAAGATCAGGCCGAATTGCACGGAGAAAGGGTTCCAGCACTCACCAACTCTTACCCTGCAATAGTCACCACCTCCCCAAACCTCCGCTTCCTCATATGAAAAGGAAAATAGCAATTGTACTCGCCTCCTCAGGTTATTCTGATGCCCCCCTGAGATAAGGCCCTTGGGCAGATGCCTGGCGCGCAGTTGGGCCTCAGTCCGGACGTTGACCACCATTATTCTGATCCGACTTTCTCGGTGTGTATGTGCTCCCCGAAGTTACTCAGTGGGCAGTCAGCTCGATGAGTACTTCCTTCTGAGCAGGGCCTTCAGATCATATTGCAGGCCCTCAGCCCAGTTTCCAGGACCTCAGCACAATGCCATGCTTATCATATGATCCCGGGGATGTTGAGCCGTATGTTGAACTCATAGTAAAGACAGAGAAATAAAAGGGGGGAAATAAAGGGCATTGGGGTCGCGGCTGTTCGACATATGGGGTCCATCAAAGGGATGTCAGGCAGATGGTGAGCAGGGGAGCGGCTCAGGGCAGGAAAAACACCTGGGTAACGTGTACTAATTAGCTGACAGGTGGGTCGAGGACTGGAGGAGGTGGGAAGCAGTATGTTGTTTATTCCCCAGAATCAGAGGCTGCCCGAGGCCAGATTCCCCTAATACCCCTCCTCCTCTTGGCTGAGTTAGTAAGAACAGTTACAAAGAACCGCTAGGAAGATTAACTCTGCCTTCAGACTCATCAGTTAAAAGTAAGAACAAGTTAAGAATGTGTTCTACTTCACCTTGAAGAAGCCCCGGGCCAGGTGCACGGAGGCTTTGCTGACAGGTTTGATAACTGGGCCTTTCAAGAGAGCCTGGGAGCCACTCTGGCCTCAGCCAGCACTCCACGGCCTCTGGTCATATCTTCCCCGAAACTAAAATACAGCTTGCAAAGACCGCTCAGTGCCCTCACAGTCGCTGTGGCTTCCTCAAGCCACGACACGCTCTCTCTTTTATGAGGCTGCGGGGCTGTAATTCTCATCCCCTGACATTTATGGGAGGCTTCATATTAGCAAAAGGCTTTCCAGCCATTTTTATGAGGAATGCCTCCCTGAGACCTGCCAGGTATAATCACCCAGACTGAGCCGAAGGAAAGAGAGCAAAACACATGAGGGAATGGCCCTCACCTGCTGGCCCACAAGGGGTGAGGGGCGGAGGCTTGCAAATGCCACTTCTCTTCAATCACATGTCAGAGCTGACTTTTTTGCCCTCGTAGCCTTGGCCGCTCGCTCTCTCTCACCCTCTTCCACCTGTGACCCATCCCCAGGTCCTGCAGGTGCAACTCCCAAAGGCACCTTGGGTCCATCTGTTTCTGTCCACCTCCACGGCATCGCTCTGGCCCAGCCTGACTCCCACATAGCCCCATCCGGCTCCTCATCCTTGTCTTGTCCCCAGCCCTACCTTCCGTTATCCACACAGGAGACAAGTATGTTTGCTCATTAGATATTCACTTATTTACTTAACGTATACACCTTTGTAAACTTTCTGATACTTCTGGAAACATCTTTATTGATATCCCATAGTAAATATGTTGCATCAAAAAGAATAATCTTTTAGGGGCACCTGGGTGGCTCAGTTGTTTAAGCGTCTGACTCCTGATTTCAGCTCAGGTCTTGATCTCAGGGTCATGGGCTCAAGCCCCGTGTTGGGCTCCACGCTGGGCATGGAGCCTACTTTAAACAAAACTAAACAAAAGAATAATCTTTTTAAAACAAAAATAGCAACCTTCAATAGCTTCCTCTACTGAGTAAGATTGATTCAGAATAAAACCCAACTTCCTTTGCAGACTGCAGGGTCCCATTATGACCTGGACTTCCCTCTACTTTGTCCCCTGCTCCACGCTGGGTTCAGGACCCACCAAGCTCTTTCCTGCATCCTGAGTTTACAGCCACTTCTTGATCTTCCTGGAAAGCCTTGGGTCCTGTTCTCAGCACTACTGGCTTTGTCTCACCCTTCCATCCTCAGCTCCTGTGTCCCCTCCCGACCCGTCCAATCTTAAATTGTCCCCTCTTCCCCAATTACCCTGTTCATTACTTTCAGAGCATTTTGAACAACCTTAAAATATTTCTTATTTCTTGACTAACAGTCTATCACCTTTGCTAGAATGTACATCCCATGAGAACAGGGACTTAGTGTGTATTTCTCACGACTGTATTTAATGCCTAGCCCAGCATCTGCGCAGAGTATAAGCTCAGTAAACACGTGCTGAAAAAAATTCAATGAAGGGATGCAGCACTCTGCTGAAAAGCCTCTCTCCTTCCCTGAACCCCCTGCTAGTCTTCATTACTATCAGTAGAGGGCAGCAAAGACCCTGAGTTATCTACCTTCTGCCGTTTATGCTGGAAAAACTCCACAGAGCGTATCTCCCTTTGCCAGATAGTAGACGTGGTTTTATCAGGAATTTCAGGAAAATGTCCAGCCTTACAAACTCTTTCTTCTCCTTGTTCGTGAAGCCTTCTCCACTCTGTACCATTTATAGAATTTTTTTTTTTTTTTTTTTTTTTTTAAGATTTCGGGCTGACAACACTCCCCAGGAAAGGAAAGCAGATGTTATACCGACTAAGCCAAAAAGAAACCCAGTGGCCTGGAGCCTCTCCCTTTCTGCCTGACAAGTTAGTGTTAGCTGTTGGGACTTAAGGATTTCCAGCTCTCCCTTATGGTGTGTGGGGCGGAGCAGGTATCAGCTAGGCAGCTGCTGTTTGTGTTTGGAGCACCTGTAAGAGCCAAGTGTGTGGGTTTATACTTCTGTCTTCTGCTGGTATGTTTCTGCTTATTCCAGCTCCCTTTTTTATTGAACAGTCCCCCCACCCAGGGCAAGAACCTCACGGTCTCTTGCCTTTGTGGGCTCCTGCACCAAGAGTGCCCACTGAACCCAGGTAATCAGCCGCAGAATCAGCAGCCAAACACATTCCAAGGAATGGTGTTTTCATTCACTCTCTGCCCCACAAATACTGCCTGAGCCCTATGACCTACCAGGCCTGGGTCTGTCCTTCGTGGGTACAGATACTCCGCTTGATTAAAAGAATAGTTGCTAGAATCAAAAGGGAGGCAGAGGTTCTCAATCTCGGCAATACTGACACTTTGGACTAGACAGTTCTTTGTTGTGGGAGCATCCTAGGATGTTTCACAGCATCCCTGGCCTCTGCCCATGAGATGCAGGTAGCACCGACCCCCTAAGTTGTGATAACCAAAGATGTTTCCAGACATTGCTAAAAGTCCCCCTGGGGGGTGTCCCAATTTCCACCCAAAGCTTGAAAACCACCAATCATGATGGATAACTTTGGAGATATGTTTCCAGCCTGGGTCAATGACCCCTTTCTCCTAGCACTGTCCCATGCCCGGCTGCTGTGACCTGAAGCCCATGGACTTGGTACATTGGTCATCTGACCCAACTTAGGACTCTCAGCTTCTCTCCTGTGGGAATTTGAAACTAGGGCCTAGGGACTGACTACCACCTGTGTTCTTTCGGGGTCAAGACTTGAACGCAAATTTAGAAGAGTGGAAGAATGTAGGCTACCATCGGGCCAGCAAGCAGAGATATCCTACTGCAGAGATAAGAATGAAATAACTGCAGAGAAACACAGAGGAAGAGGCAGAAAGGAGTCACCTAGTTCTAGCATTTTCCAGACAGGCCAAACTTCCTGCCTTTGGGTCATTTAAGATATGCCTGGACAATTATAACTAATTGCTCTTTCATGCTAGGGCAGTTTCTTGTTTGTTTGTTTGTTCTGTAACTGGCAAATGAGTCCCAACTGGTATGTTCTCTGTGGCCTGGATCTGAAATCATAACCAGGAAACAAGGGATCTAGGCATTTGAGGGACAGTTTCCAGCCCTCAAGGCAGCCCCACCCTTCTTGGCATAAGTGCTATGTTCTTCTTTCCCTACCAAATGACTTCCTCACCCTCTCTGTAGAGTTTTCTCTCGTCCTAACCTTGGTCTGTACACAGCCTGGCATGCCATAGCCTAGACCCAGCTTCTTGTCCATTCACCAAGAGCATGAATGCTAACACCAAACTCAGGCCAGGTTTCTTGGCTCAGATTCCTGGCCAAGTGAGTCTGACTGGCTCGTGTGGCAAACATGGTTGGCTGCCCATCCAACAACCATCCCTCCCAGTCGTTTTGTTCAGGAGAACAACCCCAAATGGTGAACTAAATTGGTTTGGAAGGGCAAAGAGGTGTAAGAGGAATTTTCAGGAAGGGTGGGGAGGTTTAGGGGAAAACATTTTATACTTGATCCCGGAGGGCAAAGCCTATGGAAGAGTCAGCCCGAGCGCTTCCTGCCGGCTTTGGACATGTCATGTGAGGACGTGATACTTGAAGCTGTGGTAGCCATTTTGCAACCATGAAGTAAAGCCAAGAGAACTAGAGAGGAACTGACAGAGGGCTATAACATCCTTGAGCTGACGAATTGACCAACCCTGTAGCCATTTACTTTTAGACTTCTTGTTACATGAGATAATAAATAAAAAAATAAACTGTAAGATGTCCTTACAGTTTTAGCAACTTTGACTCAGGTATCCTGTTACCTGAAGCCCAAAGGATCCCAGCAGATACAGTACAGCTCATCTTTTCAGGCCAGGTCACTCAGGTCCTAGGTGACTAGCTGGCTACCCTGCAGATTTATTGCCTTGGAGTCATGCATCTATACCTCCAGTCCATAGGTTTATCCCCCACCCCAACCTCTTATTATGAAAACTTAAAAACCTACAGAAAAGTTGAGAGAATAATACAATGAATGCTTATATAGGATTCATTCATCAGTGGTTAACATTTCGCTACATACACTACATACATTGTACATATTCTCCTATATAAGGACATTTTTTTTTTTTTTACTGAATCATTTCAAAGTTAGAGACTTAATGAAGCTTCACCCCAAAGAACTTCAGGATATACCTCCTAAAAAACAAGGACATTTTTTTTTTTAAAAGATTTTATTTATTTGACAGAGAGACACAGCGAGAGAGGGAACACAAGCAGGGGGAGTGGGAGAGGGTGAAGCAGGCTCCCTGCAGAGCAGGGAGCCTGATTCGGGGCTCGATCCCAGGACCCTGGGATCATGACCTGAGCCGAAAGCAGACGCTTAACGACTGAGCCACCCGGACACCCCAACAAGGACATTCTTCTAAATAACCAGTAATATCCTTTGGAGCTTTTCTGGGTTTGTCTTTTGTTCTTATCCAGGATTCATCAAGAATTAGATGTTGTTTTAAAGTCATCCTACAGTCTCTCCTTTATTCCAAAACAATTCTCCTGGTTTTGTTTTGTTTTGTTTTGTCTTTCCTGTCATTGACTTTCAGGGCCAGTTGTTTATTTATTTATTCATTTTTTAAAAAGATTTATCTATTTATTTTAGAGAGAGAGAGTGCAGCAGGGAGGGACAGAGAGTGAGAGGGAGAGAGAGTCTTAAGTAGACTCCCCTCTCAGTGCAGAGCCCGATGTGGGGCTCAATCTCACAACCCCAAGATCTTGACCTGAGCTGAAACTAAGAGTCAGATGCTTATCCAACTGAGCACCCAAGTGCCCCAGTCCATTGTTTTTATAGAATGTCCACAATTTGGGTTGTCTGGTTGTTTCTTCATCATATCCAATTAAAGATTTTCGGCAAAAACTCTGCAGAGGTGAGGTTGGGTCCTTCTCAGTGCATCACAACAAAAGGCACACGATGCCATTGTGTTCTTTCATTGGTCACGCTAAGTTTAATCAGTTGATTGGGGTGCTGTCTGGTAGAACTCTCCGTCGTAAAGGCATCTCTTTCTCCTTTGGATTAATAAGTAACCTGAGGGATTGTACTTTGAGAATATGGGAATATCTCATGCCCCCACAACTTTCAGCCACTGTTTTAATTAATAAGGCTTGCCTGAATCAACTATTATATTAGTGACTGCAAAAATCACAATTTAAAAAAATTCTATCATTTTTTTTCTACATCCATTACCTGGCACTCCACTGTTTAACAAAGTTTTCTCTTCCCTCACACACACTTTTGCAATTTCCTTGAATATCATGATGAACTCAGAATATTCATTACCACTTTCTTTTTGATTTTCAGTTTGTCCCGAATTCGTCCCCTTCAAAGCGGGAGCCCTTTAGAATTGGTTTCTGTATCCTTCTGACACATCCCTATCTGTTTTTGAGCACTTCTTTGCTCTTCTAGCAAAGGAAGTCCCAAGCTCATCTTGTACTTTCCTTGACCCAGACCTGGGATCAGACCTGGTTCTTTTCAGTGAGAAACAGTTGTTAGAAACCAAGAACTGAGTGATAAGGGTGCTCATGGCAAATGGGGTGTCACTGGTTCTAAGCCCTTTTAGGGGACAGAGCCAGGAAGTGTATTTTATTTTATTTTATAGATTTATTTATTTGACAGAGAGAGAGAGAGTGCACAAGCAGGGGGAGCTACAGGGAGAGAGGGAGAAGCAGGTTCCCCGATGAGCAAGGAGCCCAACGTTGGGATCTATCCCAGGACAAGGGGGATCACGACCTGAGCTGAAGGCAGACGCTTAACCAACTGAGCCACCCAGGCATCCTGCCTCTGTCTGTCACCAACATTAGTATATTTGCTCATTTACTGCTCTCTACAATACACTGAATAGTATCAGAATTACTATGTCTATACCACAACAAACTTACTGATAAAGTACAAGATTATTTATAGTTTTTATTTTATCCTGAGAATATAGCTCACTAAAGGTAATGGTGTGTCTAAAAGCCTCTAAACCTTGAAATAAGTTCATTTGTTTCTCTTCACATTAGGGTTTTCCTCTCCATGTTGATTTTTTTTTCTTTGTGGTAGTGGGCTTTTTATTATTTTTATTTTTTTATTATTTTTACTTTTTTTTCCAATTTTATTGAGGTATAGTTCACACTGTGTTAGTTTCAGGTGAACAACATAATGATTTGATATATGTATATATTGCAAAATGATTATGACAATAAGTTTAGTTAACATCCATCATGAAAATATGGAACACCTCATGAAGTTACATATCATGTTTGTACAAGGACCACGCTATTCTTCTTCTCTGTATCATTCCACTGTTAGTATATGTGCTGCTGAAGGGAGTGCTAATATGTTTTTTAATATGTAAAACAGTACCGTAATTCAAAAGTCAAAATCATACGAACAGGTAACTCAGGGAAGTTTTCTTCAATCCCCATACATAACAAATTTTATTAGTTTCTGGTTTATCCTTTCTTATTTGCAAAAATAAGCAAATACATATATATATGCATATACATACATATGTCCTTATTTTGCCTTCTTTTTTATTCAAATGGTAGTGTATGGTATATACTTCTTTGCACAGTATTCTTTTCATTTCCTATTGTTCTATATTACATATATGCAAGTCTTTCATAGCACTAATTTTTCTCTGTGTGATCTATTTTATTTGCTTTCTCAAATATATTTGTACTTACTTTATTTTAATGATGAGTTTGTTGTTGTTGTTGTTGTTGTTGTTAAATAGATTCCACATCCAGCCTGGAGCCCAACACAGGGCCTGAACTCACAAGCCTGAGATCAAGACCTGAGCTGAGATCAAGTGTTAGATACTTCAACCAACTGAGCTACCCAAGTATGCCTTTAATGGTTAGTTTTGTATTAAAGCTAAAATAACCTTAGTTTCTCCCCCCACACACACCATCTTATTTTTGTTATTATCTATTGGTTCCCCAACAATATTTAATTAGTTAATAATTTCTTTCCTGTCATCCCAATTTACCAGCTTCTCACTTGAATAAATATCGTTTTACCCCATCAGTAACTATAAAACAATCAACAAGTATATTCTGTTTTTCAAGTGGACTGGGCATGTACTTTTCTTATAACCATCATAGTTTTATGGGTAATTACATATTTATGCTCATCAATAGTCCTTTAGTCAATGTCTTTCCCTTTTGGTTGCCTAAAAAACGTTTCCTTACGAAGGGCACATGGGAGCTATGTTCTCTGATTCTCTCATGTTCATAACTTTTAACATGTTGTCTAGATATAAAATCTTTGCCTTATGTTTCCCTTCTTTGAATATTTTCAATATGTTGCTCTATTTATTCTGGAATAAAGTCCAAAGACAATCACTTAAGTCATGATATTTTGACTAAATGCCCAAATGATTTTTTTTTTTTTTTTTGGTAAACTCCAGATGTCTTTTAGGATATATTTTGACAATGATCATTCAGTACTGATTTCCTAGGTACTAGTTTCAAATCTCTATTTTTCAGGAAAGTTTTCTTAAATGTTACCTTTTTAAAATTTAAATTACTTTTTAAGTTTCCATTACTTTTTATTTTCTTCTTTGTAGGTCTTCTAATAGGTGATTATTCAACCTATGTGTATGTGTGTTGATATTCTTTGCTCACCTTCTATATCTACCACTTTCTCTTAAATCTCTTTGATTTGTTGAAATTCACTCCTTTCACCTCCTATTTATTTTAAGTCATATCTCCTATATTTATTCACCTTTAGATTCCATTTTAGTCTCCATTTCTCAAGTAATATTAATTCTGAGTTCTCCCACCTCATTCCTGAGATTTTCTAATTTTGATTATAGTCCTTTCTTATTTAATGTTTTACTAGTTTTTAAGCTCATCTTGAAATAATAAGTTACATTTTTCAGCTGTTTTATAAGCATGTCTTTCTGTTATGTTTTCATTGCTGGGCTGTTATGTTCTGTATTTTTTTTTTCTATGATAAATTAGTGTTAGATTTTTTTTTACCAGTTTGAGATACAATTGACCTATAATATGGTGTAAATTTAGGGTATACAATTCAATGATTTTATGTATGTATATATTATAAAATGTAAAAATAATGTAAATGTAAAAAAATTTACAAAAAACTTGTAAAATGTAAAAAGTTAACACAACCAGCTTCATGTTGGATTTGAACACAATCTAATGCTATTGTTTCTTTTTATATGAATTCAGTTTTTCTTTATGAACAAGGGGTGAGTCAGGACAACTTTTCTGGCTTCAGTGCTCTAGGTCTTCCTCTTACAGCATCCTCTTTTTCAATGGCCTTTCGCTTTCTGACATGTGGTTCCTCTGCTCTTTCATTTAGACTTCCTTTTTCCTTTCTTCTACCCTGTCCTTCCCCAATTGGACTCTACTCTCAGAACTCTCCCCTTGGTGTGAGACTTTCTCCTGAAAAGGAGCTTTGTAATTTTGAAAGTTCACAGAGCCAAGACTATACCAGCTCCTTCAGATCTTATCTTGGACCCCACCCAGCCACAGCTTTGTTGGGAGTGTGCAAAACTCCTCCTCATTCCAGTTGTTCTCAAATTGCTTCACTCTGCGTTTCATTGAGTCCTGTTGTCAGTTTTAGTAGTTCTCAGCTACCCCGCTGCTTCCTCCTGCGACATGGATAGACACTGTGTCCTTAGTTATTGGTAGTTTTCCTTCACCTGCTCATATTTTGGGGTTCATGAAGATACCGTGTTCATCTAGATTTTTAAAGATGTTGACATTGGGCCTTGGATTTTGCCATTAGAGTTTATGTCTTTTTTTTAAAGGGGATTTCGGAAGATTTAAAAACCTCACTGTCCCTGCTACCATCTTCCCATCATTTCCATTGATTTATTTGTTCATTCATATATTCAACAAATAAGTTTGAGCCCTGAATTGTAACCTTATGCCTCTTCCTATTCTCTTGGTGCCATTAACTTCAGGATCCTGCTGCTTGTAATTACCTGATTCCACTTAAGCCCAGAGGTATCTGCCACCTTGGGCTGATCATTCATTACTGAGAGAAGTCAAGAACTCTCTTCCCCACTACCTGTGCAGCCAAACTGGAGAGCTACATGTCCTGTGTCTCTTGCTTCTCTTGCCACATCTGGACTTTACTATAAAAGCATAGTGTATTGGGGCACCTGGCTGGCTCAGTCGGTTAAGTATCCAACTCCTGATATCAGCTCAGGTCATGATCTCAGGGTTGTGAGATCGAGCCCCGCGTAAGGCTCCCAGCTCAGCGTGAATTTGCTTCTCCCTCTCCCTCTGCCCCTCCCCACTCCTGAAATAAATAAAACAAACTCTTAAAAAAAAAAAAAAAAGCATAGTGAATTTAATCTAGCTTCCCAAATGGCTACTAAAAGAATTGCATGAGGTAACTTGAGGCATAAGAGAGTTAATTCTCCTTGGGGCAAACCATGACTAGTGGGAAGCAGAAAAAAGGATGGAGCTGGGCAGATAGATTCCCTCTACCTTCTTCCTACCTGGGACTGACTATTACAAGGCACATCTTCTTTGTTCTGCCTATCCTGAGATATCCATGAGGTTCACTAAGGCACCATCTGCCAGCCAAGGAGTGCTCCGTGGCTGGAGCTCCACCTAGAGGAGGTGCCTATTCTAATTCACACAAGAGTCAGGTATAGGCTAATGCTGCCCACTGGAGTGTAGAGATGCATGAACAATGATGAGCACCTAGAACAAGCAATAGGAACTGGGAAATCATTAAATTATCACCCATCACCCAGTTCCTTCTAGTGTGTCTTTGCTAGATGGTCCACACTCTGCTGAACTGATCCCTATGAGATGTTCACTATGTCATTTTTAGCTTTAATTGTTTGAAACTCTTCCCTTTTTCTGTTTATTAACTTTTAACTTATATTTATTGATCTATAATTTGATGTTATAATATATATGATGTTACATTAAAATACAACTATAATTATATATACGCTATATATAATTATATAAACTACAAATAAAAATACAAACTATAAATTATTATATTATAACATTAACTATATATAGATATATATAACTATATATACAATAAGTATAAATTATATACTATAGTATATATAACATAACTATAAATTATAGTTATAATTTTAAATTAATATACACTATAGTATATACTATATATTATACATATTATATACTATATATAATTATAATATAAGCTATAATTTATAATTTAATCTGTAATTAAACCTTTTTTGGTGTAGGGGCGCCTGGGTGGCTCAGTCGGTAAGCGTCTGCCTTCGGCTCAGGTCATGATCCCAAAGTCCTGGGATCGAGCCCCGCATAGGGCTCCCTGCTCTGCTGGAAGCCTGCTTCTCCCTCTCCCACTCCCCCTGCTTGTGTTCCCTCTCTCGCTGTCTCTCTCTCTGTCAAATAAATAAAATCTTTAAAAAAAAAAAAACAACCTTTTTTGGTGTAAAATTAAATGGGTTCTGATGAATGCACACACAATTGTGTGACCACCAACACAATAAAGTACAAATATTTGCATCACTCCATAAAGATCCTTTGTACTATATAATCAGTCCCCTCCTCTTACCCACAGCAACCACTGATCTGATTTCTGTCCCTATAGTTTTCCCTTTTAGTGCATGTCATATAAATAGAATCATGTAACCTACTGTGTCAGACTTTTTTTTTTTAATTTTTTAAGCTTTTTATTTATTTATTTGACAGAGAGAGAGAGAGAAAGAGACAGCATACAAGCAGGGAGAGCAGCAGAGGGAGAGGGAGAAGCAGGCTTCCTGCTGAGCAGGGAGCCCAACATGGGGCTCTATCCTAGGACCCTGTGATCATGACCTGAGCCACCCAGCACCCCCAGACTTCTTTAACTTAGCAAAATGCTCTTGTAATTCAGCCATGTCATTATATATATCAGTAGTTTGTTGCTTATCACTGAGCTGTATTCCCTTGTAAGGATGTACCACAGCTTGTTTATCTAGTCACCTATAGATGGACATATGGACATATGGATTGTTTCCAGTTTCTAGTGATTATGAATAAAGCTGTTATAAACATTTGTGTACAGATTTTTTTTTGTGGGCATATACTTTCATTTTTAGTGGGTGCAATTGCTAGGTCATATGGTAAGTGTACGTTTAACTTGATAAACCACTTCCAAATTGTTTTCAGAAGTGGCTGTACTGAATATTGGTATTCCCAGCACCTATGTACAGGACTATTTTTCATTAATTTTTAAAATTTGACCAGGACTCCATGAACCCATTCCCATCATTTAAATAAGTCAATCAACACAGAGATGCAAAATTCCCATTTCTCTCATCAATCTCTCTCCACTCCTTAAGTGTGGTCACTGTGATCGGTTTGGTGTTGTATAAAAATTCTTTCTTATTTTGAAAAGAATTAAAAACTCTTTGAGCAGCGCCATAACCACCACCAAATTCTAATCCCTACTAGAAGGCAAGGCATGATAGCAAGACTGCTGGCATTGGTGTCACCCAAATCTGGACTTTGATCCTGTATCTGCCACTTTCTAGCTCCAAACAAAGCGTGGAAATAGCAGCATGCATATGCTGTTAATTGGAGATATACATCTCTCCTTATAATTAATACATGAAAATAAAATATGTAAATACATATTTGAGTTTCCATTTGCCATTCCTAATTAATATAGATTTCTAGTTTTCTGCCATTTTTGGACAGTAAAGGTTAACACATTAATATATGAGACTGCCTTGGATCCTAGACAAGGCACATTAGTGTGAAATATTCATCTGGAACTTTGTTGTCCAGAAAAGTCTGCAGGAAAGCCTTAAGATGAAAACAGGAGTAGGGCTTACAAACAGCCCATTTCTAACATTTATAAATCAGCTGTAACTGACCAAATGCAGTGATGAGTCTAAAAGTAGTAAAAACCTAGAAGGGTGAGCATGCCAGGGGCTGGAGGGAGGGGAAAATGGGGGAGGTGCTGTTCAACAGGTATAAAGTCTCAGTCATGCAAGATGAAAAAGTTCTAGATCTGCTGTATGACATTGTACTTGTAGTTAAGAATACTTAACTATGCACTTGAAAAGTTGTTAAGAGGGTAGATCTCACGTTATGTGTTCTTACCACAATAATAAAAAAGGGAAGGGTATTAGTGGAAAATTTGATGAAATCTGTAATTTAGCCAATAATGTTGAATTACTGTTAATTTCTTAGTTTTGACAAATGAATGCTGGTTATGGAAGATGTTACCATTCAGGGAAGCTCGCTGAAGGGTCTACAGTAACTCTCTGCACTCTCTTAGCAATGTTTCTGTAAGGCTAAAATTATTCCAAAGGATAAAGGTTATTTTTTTTTACGTAATGAAAACCAAGTCACCCACACAAGGGTATTGGCTGTACGATTTTTATAATGGCAAAAATTGAGGTAAAAACCAGGGACACCTGAGTGTCTCAGTGGGTTAAGCGTCTGCCTTTGGCTCAGGTCATGATCTCCGAGTCCCGGGATTGAGCCGCATCGGGCTCCCTGCTCGGTGGGAAGCCTGCATCTCCCTCTCCCACTCCCCCTGCTTGTGTTCCCTCTCTCGCTGTGTCTCTCTCTCTCAAATAAATAAATAAAATCTTTTTTTAAAAATTGGGGTAAAAACCATTTAAGAAGTATGACTAAAAAAAATTAGTGTGTATCATGTAGTTATTAAAAAGATAAAGTTGATGCTGAGTATTATGTAACGACATGGAAAGCAGTGCACACTATATTGTTAAGTAGGAAAAGAAGCTTACTAAAGCTTTTATATTATGATCTCATTTGTGTATCTGTGTATTTTTTGTCTTGTGTAAAAAATACATATATCTATGTAGGTTAGTATAAAAGATGCCTAGAAAATTAAACACCAAACTGTTTACACGGTACTTTATTCAGGTACTGGTTGCAGAAAGCTATGTCTATTCTTTACGTGTGGGTTATACGCGTAAGTCGCGTTGAATATTTTATCGAGCTCAGGACAGCCCTTACGCCTGGGCAAGAGAGGCTCCTCCCTCAGACCTCAGGGGTTACAGTGTGGAAGTCACAAGCACACGGTGCAAAGGTAAATATATTAAAGAACCTAAGGGATCGGGTACTCACGGCTGACACAAAGCAGCCACACGCTAGAGTCCATCCTGGGACCTACACCCCGTAGGCCACAGGAAGGGTTTCTCTGCATCTCTTGCCCTCTGTTCTCAAATCAATTGGTGACTTTCTCCAATGTCGTGGGGAATTGTAGGTTGTTCTGCCAACAGCCAGGAAGGACATTGCTTAGGAGTGTGAGGAAGATTTGAGCTGTGGAAGCACTTAGGTAAGAGAAGAGACAAATTAATTAGCTTGTCAAATCCTTCTTCTCGCATATATCAATGTTATAGATTCTTGCATAATAAAGTATCTTTTCCCAGGAGTATTTAGCATGTGTTTTCTTGCTTTCTTTAAGTTCCGGTTGACAGACCTATTAGTATTCACACATTACTGCAGTCTTAGCAATAGTACATATAGCAACCAAAGAACAGTTTGCAATATTAAATAATATCATTCTTTTTTTTTTTTAAAGATTTTATTTATTTGACAGAGAGACACAGTGAGAGAGGGAACACAAGCAGGGGGAGTGGGAGAGGGAGAAGCAGGCTCTCTGCTGAGCAGGAAGCCCGATGCGGGGCTTGATCCCAGGACTCTGGGACGACTGAGCCACCCAGGCACCCCAAATAATATCATTCTTAATTCTTTTTTATGCATAGTCTAGACCTGGCATACTTGAAGCATGAAGCATAATCCCAATTTTTTGCATTAGCAACTGATGGTCATGCACACGGGAATTGTATGCAATTTTATATTTATAAAAATATTTTATAAAATATAAGTAAATTTTTTAAGGATTTATTTATGAGAGAGCAGGGGAGGGGTAGAGGGAGAGAATCTCAAGCAGACTCCCCACTGAGTGCAGACCCCCCCCACCCCCAGACGGGGCTCAATCTCATGACCCCAAGATCACGACCTGAGCCAAAATAAAGAGTTGGAGGCTTAACTGAGCCACCCAGGTGCCCCAAGATATAAATTTTAAAACAAGTAACTAAGCTTTATTTGAATAATTTTTGTTCAGATTTTGCTCTTCATTAATTATTCTTTTTTGCTCTTTAATAACTTTTTGAGACCATACAGGAAAAATAATTTTAATTTTTCAATATTTTAACATTTACTTTAATTACATCTTTGATGAAGTACAGGCAAAGTTGGAATATTTGACTATGATTACATTTAATCTCTTAATCCTATAGCTCATAGAGAATGAGAACAAGCTGGTATTGGGATACAACCACACATAATGAAAGGGGAGCCTAGAAGAGGAAGGGCTGAAAAGAAAATGAACAAAAAAGGAGGCTGCTTCAATGTTTTTAAATTGCAGACAATGAAAGTAAATAGACTTCCACTAAGCATGACCCACATACAATTTACAAACATTACAAATTATTGACTGAACAAAATAAAATAAGCAAGGAAAGTATTCTTAGCAAATCTACAACCTGAACAGTCAGATAAAACAACTGTGACTTTATATTCTTTACTAAAGGGGTTTTTTTTCCTGATCAAAAAGATGACAATGAAAAAGATAATTTTTTATATAAAATTCACAACTTAGAAGAAATAAATGCAATTCTGGCCTGCCCATTAGACAATAAAGAAATTACCAAAAAAAATTGGCAAATTGGATGAGAAAAATAAAAACTTTGAAACTTTTTTCTCACATTTTTTTATTTTATTATGTTATGTTAATCACCATATATTACATCATTAGTTTTTTTTTTTTAAAGATTTTATTTATTTATTTGAGACAGAGAGAATGAGAGAGAGAGAGCACATGAGAGGGGGGAGGGTCAGAGGCAGAAGCAGGCTCCCTGCCGAGCAGGGAGCCCGATGCGGGACTCGATCCTGGGACTCCAGGATCATGACCTGAGCCGAAGGCAGTCGCTTAACCAACTGAGCCACCCAGGCGCCCTACATCATTAGTTTTTGATGTAGTGTTCCATGATTCATTGTTTGCGTGTAATACCCAGTGCTCCATTCAATAGGTGCCCTCCTTACTACCCATCACCAGGCTAACCCATACCCCGCCCCCAGAACCCTCAGTTTGTTTCTCAGAGTCCATAGTCTCTCATGGTTCGTCTCCCCCTCCGATTTCACCCCCTTCATTTTTCCCTTCCTACTATCTTCTTTTTTTTAACATATAATGTATTATTTGTTTCAGAGGTACTTTGAATCTTTACCGTTTACGGGAAAGTGACCCTACAAAAAGTCTGTCGTGATCTTTTTAAATCATGAGGATGCTTCCAGAAGAACGTAAGCTGATTCAAATGATTGCCTAATAATTTTCCATTGGATAAAGATGGGGAAAATGTAATATATCATATTATAATAAAATATTTTTTTCAAATGGAGAAACTGTAGAAACTGTTAAATTTTAAGTTCAAAGACAAAGTATTTTGTTAACCAGCCTTCATAAGCAGCTCTGGCCAAGGAAAGTATTTGGGAGTGGAAATACTTAGGTTCTCAATTAAAAGAACACACGTTACTTACAACCAAAAATACATAAAGAAACAAAACAACACAAAAAACCTGCCTATGCAAATACAAGAACTGTAAAAAAGTCTAAAGTAACAGTAACTGAACAAGAATAATCAACACGGAAACTCATAAACAAATAAATAGGGATATAAGATATTGCTGTGATATTATTAAGAGAATAGATGTTGTGTATTTAACCAACCTTGTGTGACAATAGCACAATATTCATCGAGTTTCTTTTCTTTTCTTTTCTTTTTGACAGAGAATGAGAGACAGCGAGAGAGGGAACACAAGCAGGGGGAGTGGCCAATAATAACTAATATTTATTAAGTGCTTATTATGAGCTAGGCACTGAGCTTGTTACCGCTTATACAATGGTTCACAACACCTCCATGAGGTAAACATTCCAATTTCACTTTACAGCTAGGACTGTCAACTGAGGCTTGGAGAGGCAAAGTTGCTTGCCCAGATGCTCAAAGCTGAATCAAGTGTACATTCACTGTGCCCATCCTGATGGGGACTGGCTGCTAAGGGCTGATGGAACTCCAGGGAATGCAGGGCCTCTTCTGGGAAAGATCAGCTCTCTACCCCTGGAAGACCATCATTAGGCACTGATGGCTTTTTGTTTCAAAGACTTTCCAGTCTACAAAAGAAACCAGTGAAACCAGAAACACTTCCAGGGAGCCTAAGATGATAACATGCGAAGCCAGTAGTATTTCTCGTACTTTTTCCACCAAAATAACCCATCAGACCAAGAATGAATTCTTAACTCTTTGGGTTCAGCCCAAAAGATTCTGATCAATTTCTTGTGCTGTCTCTTTAAAATCATACACACAGGGACGCCTGGGTGGCTCAGTCGTTAAGCATCTGCCTTTGGCTCAGGTGATGGTCCCAGGGTCCTGGGATTGAGCCCCGCATGGGGCTCCCTGCTCCACGGGAAGCCTGCTTCTCCCTCTCCCACTCCCCCTGCTTGTGTTCCCTCTTTCGCTGTGTCTCTCTCTGTCAAATAAATAAATAAAATCTTTAAAATCATACACACATTTTTCTCCATACTGTGTGTGTGTATATAATGTTTTTCTTCCAGATCTTCAAGTAAAAATGACACTTCAGAAGGGATTCTACGTTCATCTTAGAGTTTAAAGCTCTTTGGCATTCTGTCTGCTCCTCTGGCTTGAATAGCAGAGCCCTCAACGCCATCAGTGGCTACCTTGGTAGGGTTTACTTGGCTGTTAGGTGAGCTCAAAGCCCTGCAGGTAAAGGGGAAGCTAGATTAACTCCTTCCCAATTTAGTTCAGGACCTGTCCTGTTTGTCTTTTACTTGAATCATCCTCCTAGCCTGCCCCTGACAGTTTTGAAGGGACGTGAACTCCTTGCCATTACAGTTGTCCAGTCTGCTTGCTTGGAGAGCTCTGGGGAGTAAGACATTGAGCAATGAATGAAGGAAACTTTCAAATTTGATATCCTATGATCCTGTAATTTTGTAAGTCTTCTACAGCAGCAATTTCAAGAATCAGTAAATATTTATTCAGCTCTTTTTAAAGGGCCAGATACTATATGAGGTAGTGATGAACAGCACAGTCCTCTTGAAACTCAGTTTCCTAGGAGAGATATAAACAGGCAGGGAACTATAATACAGCTCTCACAAGAGAAGCATGGAAGCTCGGGAAGCTCAAAGGAAGGTCACCAAGCCTGGAACAGTGGAGATGGATCTTAGCAGGCTTCTAGGAGGAGGTGCCAAGAGGTTTGAAGAATGAGCAGAAGTTGACCCAGGTCCTTCTGAAAGGCCCTGGAGTTGAGATTCATTTCCGTGAGTTTCAGGTCCCTTCCCTGCCCTCCTGCTTTTGTTTACCCATTCTACTTGGCTGCTAGGATATTTAGGAACAAAAGTGCTAACTTTTTAATTATCAGTTGTAACCATGGACGTGAAGAGAGAATAAGGAGTCCATCCCATCACACAAAACTACATCAGAAAGGGGGACTAGACTCCAGGTTTTTGGCAACAAGGTTACCGGGTAGATCCTAAACTCGCTTGAGCCAGTCACAGCTGTTAACCGAGCGGAAGGGAGGGGTGATTCATGCTGCATGTGCCTCCTGTGAACACAAAGAAAATATCGTTCAGGGAAGAAGCAGGCTTCTCCTTCTAGTAGTACGTGTTTTGGTCATCACACAGTAGATAGCCAAGCCAATAATCCAGCCTGCAAAACTGCCAGCTCAAAAAAACCAAACCCTTTGAAGTGGCTAATGAATACACTCTTTTTAACTTACTCCCATCTCATTGCTCAGAGCTGTGCAGTTGCTCCTGGGCAGAAGTTTCACTAATGTAGGGATGTTGACTGGCCACTGCATCAAATATTTATCAAGTCACAGATGGGAATCTACAAAGAGTTTGCAGAGAGGTTTAGTGTCTCCCTTTGGTTCTCGGGGAAGCACGTCAGCACCGCAGAATGCAAGCCCACAAACACACACCTTCCAGCCGATGCTGGTGGTGGCTGACCCATTTTAACCAGGTTAAATGAGGCCCCACTTAAAGACATCACTGTTTTTTCTTAAAGTAAAAGTAGAATATCTTCACCGTCACCATACGCACAAGACGTAGTGTGCGTCTTTTAAATAAAACGAATGATACTGTATCCAATGTTTGAAAGCATTTCTCTGTTTCGCTTTTCTCATTTAACAATAGATTCTTAACATCTTTGCAGGACATTGAGTATTTTTCTACAGCGTATTTTTATATATTTACACAATAATCTAGTGTATGAATGTGCCATGATTTACCCAACCAGTTTGTTGGGGTTGGCTATTTAAGTTGTATCCAGCTTTCCACTATGTAAGCGATGGTTTTGCTGAACATCCTTATAATTAATTATTTGTGCCCGGTGAGGATGTTTTCTCAGGCAAATGAGTGGAAAAGGAATTGCCAAGTCAAAGAGTTCATCTGTTATGCCAGTGTACATTTCCAAGATCAGAGTCTAAGAGGGGGTGGGGCTGGCACTTTTGGGGGCGCTGTCAGCTCACCCATCCTAAGCGGGTCACTGAGAGCTACAAATTAGTCCAGGAGTTTGGGGGTCGGTTGGTTTTTATATTTGTTTTTGTAACAGCCTCTTTGAAACTTGAACTTTTTTTCCTCTTTAACAGCTATCTTATTTCGCTATCTCCCATCTTTATTTAGTGACACTGGAGAGAAAGAAGGATCTCTTCAATGATAAACAGCCGCAGCTGGGCTCAATAAGGAGTTATGGATTGCTGTTCTGCATTACTATCAACCACAGTTATTATGCCGGGTCTATCAATATCTTTTTCCTCTAACAATAGAAGGCAAGCTGTTTCCTGCAATTGAAGTCTCCTTAGAGCAGAGGTTCAGTGATATGTAGAAAAAAGATGAAGGAGTAGTTAAAATAAAATTGCCACCCTTTTGTTTGGCCAAACAAAGATATTAACAATAAACAATGGCCATTTACTATCATCAAGTAATCACGAAAGAATGAGCATTTAACACACAGGCACTTGAACCAAAGAAAGGAGGAGGAGGAGGTAATTCCAGAATAAACGCATTCTTACCTAGGACTGAACAATTGGCATTCTTGCACTGATACTCACATTGTTCTTATTTTTCTTCTCACCAAGGATTTGGAGACAACCTTTTGGACTGGCATCAGCCTGTGGACCCTGGCTTGAGAATCGCTGTCTGACAGGCTGGTGACCATGTCTGCTACACGGAGTGGGATCTGACCCAGTCCTCTTCCACCCTGGACAAGAGAGAAGTGAGAGAAACCCTCTATTCCTTCCAGGAGTCTCTTCCTCCTTGCTTGGTCTATATGGCATTTCCAGATGGCAGTAATTTGGGTATCATTTCCATAGCTTGTGCATCTCCACAAACCACCTATCTTGTTATTTATTTAGCACTTGTTTTAAATCAATACTTTTTTAACTTCAAAAATAAAATTTTGGTAAAGAAACTTTACAAATGTTAAAACCATTATCCTTTGTCTTAAATAAAGTGAAATGATGTCATTAGATTCTAGATCTGATTTATGTGCCAAAAATTCCAAGATTGAGTCCTGTATTTTCTTGGTTTCAAGAGAGAGCAATGAAAAAAGAGAAAGCAAGCGAGAGAGATTGATTAGCAAGTGAAAGGTGTTAAAGATACATTAGCACAGATATGAGACCCTGCGCTCGGCACAACTACAAGGATTGAAGGAGAATTGGAATGGAAATAAACTTCTCACCATGTGAGGTCATGTATTCATGGATGCTCTATCTGTGTGCCCCTAGTAGGGGTCCCACAGTTTGGAAAGTAGAAAGAGAACCAGACTTGGTTTGGAGGCCTGGCCTGGCTGTTTGCAGACTCTAAACCCTCAGGCAAATCACTTCACCTCTTCTTAAAACCTCAGCTTCTCCAGCTGTAAAATGAGATGATAATAATCTCCATCAGGGATATCTCAAGAATAAAGCATTCTGTAATCTCTAAAATGCTATACCTGTCATGGAGGATTAGCCTCACTTGTGAGAGCACTTTTATTTATGGGTATCAAATCTTTTCTCCAGAGGCCCAGAATACATTTCCAGGCTAAACATGTCACTACAGCCTGAAAGAAGTAAGTGGATTAAAACCTTTAAAAATGAAATACTTGATTCCGTATGATGTGGGATAGTCCCCAGTAGGACTGAACTAAGCATTTTTAGGAATTCTGATTACTTGCTCAGTGACTCTAATCAGGAGGGCAGGGACCATGCCTGTTTCTTTCTCTTCTCTGTCCCTTGCACCTAATTCAGTGTGTGGTACATCAGGAACGTTCAGTACATGGTGAGTGCATGAATGAGGTAACATCCCTATGTTACACCTTGGTCTTCGTAGTAGATATCTATGGCTTTTTGCCACCCAGCGAGGTATTAATCATGTTTTAATTTTCTATATTTTATGATGCTTTGCCATTTTGGGGCCTCACAGACCCAGCAAGGGACTGCCCCTCCCAGGGGTACCTAATTCCTAGAATTAACAAACAACTTGCCTATGAGCACCCTTTTAATATGCAAACCAATCCATACCTCCCCTCCCCCCCCCCCATCCACCTCCTTTTTATCAGGCTCCTGCAGTGGACACTATCCTCCTATCCTACATCACCCTAAGGCCAGGTATGAGATAGCTAGGGACCCCCCTGTAGCCCAGAGCCCACTAAAATAATTCCATTATTTGAACTATCCAGTCCTAAACCTGGCCAGCTGTTGACCCTTTCTTGCCCATTCCTTCCCATGAAAACTACAACAAAGGCTTTGGCCCTGCTTTCTTTTCTTTACTCTTGCCCCTGCCCCCTGGTGCTTCCTCCATGTGGCCCTGCTTGGTGTGGCTGGCCCCCTCCTCTTGGGAACTGTGGGTAACAAACTATCGTTGCGGTGGCAATCCTCTCTCCGTGTGTTGGCCTGGCCTTATCGGAATAACCAACTCCAAGTAGACTTTAAAACAAGGATCAACCTTGAGAACACCCCAAGTGTTCTCAATTCATGGTTAAAGGGGAGTTAGTCTCCCCTCCCATTCGGTGGGGGGAGTATAAGGCTCAGGTCTGAGCCAACTGACTCATGGCATCAGGATAGTCTCAGAGATGAACACATGAGCACATTAAAGTTGCAATGAGTGTTTTGCTGGGACAAAAACTCTTGATTTTTTTTTTTTTCCTGCTGGATTAGAAACTGGGAAAGCTTTAGGTCTGGAGCTATGCAGCCATTTTGCTAGCTGGAGGCAAAGAGCCTGTTTGAAATGGAGCCAATCTGGGAAAGCAGTATCAAGAGAGGAAGAGAAATCAGTTCCTCACAGCATTATTTGAACCAATCCCACTCCTGCACTTTCCAGTTCCCTATTTTTAAGCCAATTTAGTCTGGGTTTTCTGTACTTACAAATAAAACATCCTAACTTACAGGGCTTTCTTTCCCCTCTTCTTGATACCCAAAGCCACATTTGGGGATATTTATAATTGCAGTTTTAATTAATTCAGTTCCATAGTCAGTGCGTGCCAGGTGCTGGGCTGGGCCATGGTGACACATCTACTAAAACACTTGAAAGAGCTTCAGTGTGGAGAGGTGGAAAGACATGCAAACAACCAGCGGAGAGTAGGATAAGGGCTTTCACGGGGGCTCATGCAAAGACTGCGGAGCAGGCAAGGAACAATGAAATCCGCCCGGACGTTCTCCCTCTTCTGTCCTGTATTAGTCACAGCCTTGACTCAGCCGTCTTGCGGGGTATCTCTCCCACTCAAGGAGCATCAGCTCTATGGAGTGCTAACACTGAGTGAGGGCTTCCTGCGCCACTGTGCTGGTGCCCAAGTCATTCTCTCAGTTCCTTTCTAGGGCAGACAGATCTCCATTTTAGAGACGAGGATTCCCCTCTTAAGGGGCTTAGCTAGGGTGAACAACCCTCGTCAACTCCATGGTAGAATCCGGACTCACATGTGGACTATCTGCCCCCTGAAGGCCATGCACTTCATTATCAAGCTGCTCAGTATGTGCCCATCAGGCTCCACCCCGTAATTATAGAAGAGCCTTCCAAAAATGTTCCCTATTTTACAGCAGAATTTGCTATAAGATTATTTTATATTATAGTACAGGGCAAAAGGTAGTCAATGTAGACAACTCTTTTTTTCCCCACACAAGTTATTTTGAGAACCCCAGCGAGTGAGAAAAATGAGGTGCACCTGTGTATGGGCATATCCTTGCTCAAGACCCCAAACTCTCATTTGAGATGTCTCTCTGCCTGGTGGTCCTCTGAGAGGCGGAGCAGCCAGATGCATTATTAAGTGGAGAAGAAGCCCCTGGGCCCCAAGATCAGGACTGCCTACGGTTGGAAGGGCGAAGCAAGATTTCCGACTGACACGGTTCAGCCAATGGTGTCTTTGCTTCCAGCAGAGCATGTGGGGCTTTGGAGAGTTTCACTGTGCCTGATGGAGGCACCGGAGGCAGCCGGAGCCCCAGGCATACCGGCCACCTTGGCAGATTTCCTTTTTAAGCTTCATGTTGGCTTGTCAGCCTCATCAACCCAAACCAGTTAAACAAACAATTTATTAGACTGGCAGCCTCTCTGGATGCTGCAACTTTTATTTAAGGGACTGTTGGCTTTTCCACTTTCAACTACACCGTAACAATTTTCTTTCCAGAGGAAACAGGGTGGATCCTTCAGCCCGGGTAAGAAGTGTCTATTATATGGATGTGGACATGGAATTCATATGCAGGCTATGAATATTCATAGGCTTTCCTAGACATATCACATCAAATCTGTGTAAGGGAAAAAGTATTTCACTTTAAAATCAAAGCTGAGTAGGATGTTTTTAAATCATCATTAGGTTCTTATTATAAATGAATGCATTTATATTAAATCTGGATTCAAATTAGGAATAATTCACACAATGCATAATTAGATAACTTGCTTTCTCCCCTTCGTGGTATATTCTCAAAGATCTTTTTATGATCATTTAATTTTGAGCCTTTTGAAATAGATGTGAATAGACACACTGGATTTTGTAACACATTACTGCCTCCTTGATTTCAAAATTGCTATTTTAGGTTTCTTGACAACTAAGAATGGCCTTATTTCTTTCTGACAGTTCTTCCAGTGATTGGTCAGGATGACTGGGATTTCACTGCCCTGTTTTGTTTTACTTTATGTATTCACAGATGTCCTTGCAATTCAGTTTTTACTCCTATGAAGTCCTGATTTTATTGTTCATTTTATTATTCATAAGAAATACACAAGTCTTCACAACGGCAGTAACTGCCATCTGCTCAAGCTTCCTCTGGGCCATTCACTGTGCATGTACGTCACAGCTTGTCCACCCCTCGGAACAACCCGGGGAGCAGGATTCCACCTTTTTCTCACGTTAGAGTTGAACAAACTGCAGCTCCAAACGTTCAAGGTATCTTGCCTAAGAAACCCTGCTCATGAGAAAAGGAACTGAATTATCAGCGCATCCCAAGTCGGCACACTTATCCTGCCCACTGGTTCTTTCTCTCCACACCGTCCGGAGCCCCTTCCAGCTCCAGCCACCATTCTCAACAGTGGGGAGGAGGGCAGACAGAGCTCCCTGACACCGGCTGGCAGGCTCCCCAGCATCCCGACTGAGGCCGAATCATAAATGTGGACTTGGGTCCCCACAGGTGGTACAAGGGCCGGGTCCTCAGCATGCCTGCATTCCCTGGCGGTCTCAACCCACCGCAGAGCCTTTCTCCATTTGGGGCTTGGATTTATGTCGATGCGGACATTCCGAGTTCTTTTTTTTTTTTTTTAAGATTTTATTTATTTATTTGAGAGAGAGAATGAGAGACAGAGAGCATGAGAGGGGGGAGGGTCAGAGGGAGAAGCAGACTCCCCGCCGAGCAGGGAGCCCGATGCGGGACTCGATCCAGGGACTCCAGGATCATGACCTGAGCCGAAGGCAGTCGCTTAACCAACTGAGCCACCCAGGCGCCCACATTCCGAGTTCTTCGTAAATATTTGCAGTTGCTGTTGGACATTTGGGGGCTCCAGAAGAGGGAAGGGGAGAGTTGCTTCAGAGGAAAACAATTCATTTAAATATACCTTTAAAAGAGTTCCTGCTTTGATTTTCATGATGACCTGAACTTGCTCTCCTTCTGCAAGTGCCTGACATGACTCTGAGGGTGACTGAGAAGGCACTGACATCTCGCCCCGCACACCGGCCTTTCCATCTTTTCTGAGGCCCAGGGCTACCCTCCTTCTGGCCTGAGCCCCCCCTTTCACCACTGCCACCTTCCAGGGGCCTGGTTGGCTTCCCAGCCCTTCGGGTCTCCAAGAAACAAGAGGGGAGAGAAAGAGGGGGGCTGCTACCGTCTCAGGCCTTGCCATCAGATGCATGCCCTGCCTCTTGATCAGCAAAGAGGGGCAGATGAAAAGACCCGTCAGCCCCGCCCGCCCGCTCCTGTCTCTGTCACAACTGCTTCTTTAGCCTCCAAAGCATTCGGAGCTTTCCCACGGCAGGAAACAAAAATGCTCTTTTCCCAGACATGAGAGCCGAAGTTCTTCCCAAGCCATGGGACCTGTCTGTCTTCCGTTGGAATCTTTCATCTTTGCTTCCATTCCCTCCTTTCAGAGCTTCTTCAATAATTGATGGCGTTCTGAGTGGTACAGCCGTGGCATCTGAGTGGCTGAGTCAGGCTGGGCAGGATGGGGAAGAGGAAGGTGGCGCTGCTACGGGCTCCTGCTGAGCGGCAGCCCCTGCCCCCTTCTCCGCACCCCTCGTCCTCCGGCTCCCAGGCCCAGCCCAGTGGTGGACCCCAAAGAGAGTCCACTCGGGTCAGGTGGTCTAGACGCAGTGGCCGAGATGGGGATTCTTGTGCAAGTGCCTTATTGAGGGACCGCCTTCAGGAGAAATCTGTCATGGGAAGAGGGGGAAAAACAGGGCAGGGCGGCGGGGGGTGGGAAGTGTTGGACAAAGATGGGACTTAGAAAAATCTAGCCTAGACCTGATCCCCTTGCCCCACCCGCACCCCCCCTCCCCTGGAGCACTGCAGGATAAACTGCACCTCAGAGGTGGTCCTGCCCAGGGAAAAGGGCTGGGCTGTGACATTCCCCCCATCAGTCAGCCAAAGGCCACACCTGCCCTTGGGATGCGTGTGAACTCCCAGGCATGTCCCACCAAGAGGCTCTGCAACCAAAAACAGCCCTTTGGTGACAAGTCCAACAGGTGCAGCAGCAGGGGGTGGTGCATGCAGACCTGGTCAAGGGACCCAGGCTGGGTACCACCAGCAGCTACTCCAGGGCTCAAGAACTAGTTGTGAGGATGACTGAGCAGTTCTATTCATGCTGGACATACCTGGGCTCCCTCTCCCCTCCCTCCTTCCTCCCTTCCCTTCTCCCTTTCTAATTTCCCTTCTTCCTCCCCTCCTTCCTCCCCCACTACTCCCCTTCCTCTTCCACCCTCCCTCTTTCCTCTCCTCACTCCGTCCAACAGATATTTATCAGTAAACCAGTCCTGGGGCACCTGGGTGGCTCAGTCGTTAAGTGTCTGCCTTCAGCTCAGGTCATGATCCCAGGGTCCTGGGATGGAGTCCCGCATTGGGCTCCCTGCTCAGCGGGGAGCCTGCTTCTCCCTCTCCCACTCCCTCTGCTTGTGTTCCCTCTCTCGCTGTGTCTCTCTCTCTCTGTCAAATAAATAAATGAAATCTTAAAAAAAAAAAAAAGCAAACCAGGCCTCAGGGAGCTTATAGTCTCTCTAAGGAGACAGGCAGTGGACAAGCAAATGAAGAAACACACAAAATAATTCCAAACTGAGATCACTGCTCTGAAGGAAATAGAGTAGCAGGAGAGAGGTTAACAGACAAGGCACCCATTTTTGGTTAGGTAGTCAAGAAGGCTTCTCTGAGTAAATGACTTGTAAGCTGAGTCCTGAAGTTAGGGGAGGCCCCAGTAGTGAGAACACAGGGCCAAGGGGGCTCCAGGGAGGGCAGGCAGTGATGCAAGTCCACAGGAAGGAGGTTTGCATGCTCTAAGAGCTGACCCAAGTCCGGAGAGGAGCTGGGGAAGTGTGACTTGGTCCAGACAATGCCAAGCCTTGTAGGCCATGGGAAGGGGCCTAGAAGTGACCTACTTGCAGCTGAAAACCCGACTCAGCTGCATTCGGATGTGCGAGGAGAATGTAGTCTCTTTACTTCCTCTCATGGATCCAAACCTTAAGCTTCTCCTAACTCCAGGAGAAAGCTGACTTTTCAATATTTGTATCTCACACTCAGAAAATGCCAGAACACGTTTGTCCTTTTCTTCCCCAAGATGGCCTCTAGGGTATGGGGAGCTTACACATGATCCTCGTGATGGCAGGGGAGGGCCTTGGACCTAATGTGGGTCCTTCTGTGGCTCTCAGAGTCTTTTCAGCCCCTGCGGCACAGTGCTTGCTCTCCTCATCTGACCACCCTGCTGCAGAAGGCCGTAACTGCTGAGCATGCCTGTTTTATCCCTAGTTGTGTTCTCCATCCTCCAACACCCCAGCCTTGATCTTGCTGGTGTTGCAGACCAGCAGCCTACCCTTGATTCCCATTCATCCCCGGACACGGGGGTCAGCCTTGCATCCTCAGCTTTTCCAAGGTCAGTCACCTTTTCAAACATCTCCACCACATCCTCCCATGGCGTCCATGGAAGCTTCTGGACACCTTCCATGCTGTAAGGAGCCAATGCTAGATTTTTTATGATTCAGCTCTATGCATGCCATGACATCAGTTTTACCCTGATGTGACAGTTTCATATTTGCCTGGATGGTACCCTGCAAAGTAGGGGCCCTCCCAGGGTCCAAATCAGAATCAGGAAGCCAGGTGGAAATGTCCTGTCAAGCTACTAACAGGGGAGATCAAGCACACATGTTTCACCATCTCTGCCCCCTAATTCCTCCAGTGTGGATTTCCCACCTCACTTTTTCTTTCCTCCAGAATTGACATCACCATTCACTCTTACCAGATGCTGCAGTAACAGATTAGTTGTTGGAGACTGCTCTTGACGGGGAAAAGAATGATACCTTGGTTTAATATCTTCACATTATTATTCCTGTTATAAATGGTATAAAAAGAACCCAACACTTGCAGTACAGAAATTGAAGGGGCCAAGGATAGAGACAGAGACCATCGGAAGCCAGAAGCTGGTATGTAGTTCTCCAGGGCAGATGTTAGCAGCTTGAACTGGAGTTGTAGGCAGCAGAGGGAAGGGAACAGAAGTGATACATAGTTTGGATGTAGACCTGGCGGATAGACTATGTAACAAGCATTTATTGAGCACATGCTTGAGGAAGGCCCTGGAAAGACACAAAGATGAGGAGGACACAGTCCCTGCACTCAAAATTCTTGCAAAATAATAGATAATAAGAAAACACATGGAAGCAATGAATGTCACACTAGGTTAGCACTGGAATTGTGGATAGGGGAGATGAGAAATAGGAATCCGTGAAAGTAAACTTCGTAGGTCCAGTACTGGTTAATGCACTTCAATACCATCATTCCCATAATAGTCGTGTGACCTCGAGTAAGTCACCTAACCTCTCCAAGCCTCAATTTCCTCAAGCCACAAAAAGACAAAATCAAACAAAGCAAAAAAACAGGATGCAACAATTAAGTCTACTCCATAGGGGTGTGTGAGGACTCGATGAGATTGTATGTAAGGCACTTAGGATATCGACTGGCTCATAACATATATTTTTTATCATCCAGCAACTTAATCGAGCACCTGTATTACTTCACTTCCCTGAAATGCACTTCCCTGACTGTATACCTCTCTACATCCATGGGAGGGCTTCCCAATGGGGCAATCTTCCATGGCAAAGACAATGTTAATCAGCCACTAGTGTCCCCCCCGACACTGTCTGCCTAACACTTGTATAGAAGATGAGAGTGGCCCCACACCATTGGAGTCTCTGGTCTGATAGGAAAGATAAGGCATAAGTGTGTGAATAAGGCATAATACAAGACAGCATTTGAGTTAGCGATTCACACAACATATCACTTTTAAAGGTACATAAAGTGATAAGAGACTTACTCAATCCTCCCAGATGCCCTCCCAGGGAGGCATTATCAATCTATTTCACAGATGAAGAAACCAAGGCTCAGGGAGATGACACCTAAGATTAGTTGGTAATTCACCTAAGATCACACAGCTAGTAAATGGCAGATGTATGACTCCATAGACCACACTTGTATGTAAGCAGCATCAGCCAGTCAGTAGCTACTCCTTGAATGCCAGCAACCGAGACATTGTGCTGAGCTCACCGTACTCAATTTGGGCCGGCTGCAGACTGCGATATAGACTTGCAGAAAACAGAAAGGTTAAATGCATGCCTCCGTGGCTAGGAGGAGCACTGGGCATCGAAGAGGAGGCATAGGAGGAGCACTGGGCATTGAAGAGGCACCAAAGAACCTCCTCACTGTATGAAACTTCAGGCAGGTCTCATGACTTCTGTTTACTCTTCAGTAGCTTCGGTCACTTTAATTTATAAAACGGTGCCCCAATTTGGTAATTAAAATGGCCAGCCCCCGTGTTTTAATAAATATGTCTACTATGACTTAAAGTTAAATGTTGTTAAAGGTCCCCCTTTGTCCTGGAGCTGGGGAATGGGATGTGATAGGCTTCTGTAAGTACCTCTCATTCTCCACCCCCCACCCCAGCTCCTGCAGGGCCAGGCGGGCTGAGGAAGAAGAGGTAACAGAAGTAACGTTCTCACTCTACAATGCTAATGTTAGATTTGGCAGAAGCGTAAGGCTGACTCTCTTGAGGGGCTTTCATGTGTTCTTTGGAGACTCCATCAATGTAGATTGCTCCTTCAGTTTCCTTGACGTGAATGAATGTATTCCTATTCTGTTTGATTGCTTACAGCTCCATCCATAGCCCTGGGTATCTTGGATTCCACTTCCTGTACCAAGCTCCCATTGCCTCTTTTGCTGGTGCTCTTGGCCAAAATCTAAGATGGTCCCACACTGATGCTCTCTTAAACGTGGTCCATATCTGATCACAGAAAACACTCATGAGCTCCACTGCACTCTACAAGAGCGATGACTTCCCACATTTCAGCCCTCCGTTCAGCACCAGAGGCCACTTCGACCAAGCTCAGGCTCTTAGATTTCTTGGGCACAGCTCATACACATCCACTGTACATCAGAAGCAGCAAAGGACTCATTTTAAGCTCTTTGAGTGGTCTCCTTTAAGTCTTTTTCCTCGTGCTCAGATGAAGTGTAGCCCCCCCTCCCCTTGGGGTGAAGAAATCCTCTTCAAAAATCCTCTAATCCCCAACTAATGGTGCTCATACACCCCTGAGATGAGCGAGGGGTTTCTCAGACACCTACTTTGAAAATGTTTGTATCTGGTTCCAGCACCTTACTTTAGAATGTACCTCAGCCAAAAATTTCCTTTTAATGTCTTATTACACTTACAACTCGGTGAATGAGCTAATGACTCATTCTCCCTTGGGGTGGGTGGGAAGGCGCCCTTAAACAGCCATTACAAGCCCTTGGTTCTTCTCCTGACCTCAGCCTGGTTCCTCCAGGTGACCTTAGAGCAGCCCTTTCGTTGCTCTGGGTCTCAGCTTCTCCTCTCAGTGAAATGGAAATCAAATCTCTGTTCTCACCCTCTCTCCAGGGAGGTATTGTGAGGAATAATAAGGCAATGCCTATAAAGTGCTTTAAGTACTTCGGGGAAAGACGTTGGCCAAATACCAAATGATAATAATAACACCAGCATCATCTTCCACATTATTATTCATGGGTCGAGAGGAGAAAGCGGTTGCTGATGGTGTCTTTGCTCTGTGGGAAGGAGGACTTGAGGCCCCAGAATGCGCTATCAATAAGTCAAGCCAATAAACCCAGAGCACGGGAGGTGGGAGTTATCATAAAGGCTGAATGTACACACCCATTTATATTTGAAATGATAACCGGTTCCATTTCTCATTTTTTTATTTTTATAGTTAGAGCTCAGAGCAGCTAGAATTGAGAGGAAATTGCACTCCTTTTCTGGGAGATGGGGGAGCAAAGAGACATTTTTTTTACAGCTTCAATTTTGCCACTCATCCCTCTTCTTAACATAGCACACACACACACACATATACACACATTTCCCTCAGCTCTACTCTCCATCCCACTCATTTCTGCATCGAAGTTTGAACCAGCAGGCAGGATGTCAGTCTGGTGGGAGATGAGGAGCAGAGAGGGAGAGAGGACCAGAGGTGAGCCTTGCAGACAACCAGACTCAGCATGGGCAAAGGGAAGAAGGTTGTTCCCTAAAGTTCCCCTAGAGCTGATCAGAGTTCATTCATTCTTTTATTCCTCAAAAAAAGAGTGTCACAGTGTATCAGGCATGTACTCCGTGCCACAGCCAAACCCAGAACAAGGGACAGTCAGTCCCTGCCAAAAGTTCATTCCCTTAAAATCCTGCAAAGTCTTCATGGAGGGCTGGTAGGACAGCACAGTTTGGAGAACATCAGCTCTTTACCCAGCAATGCATCTAACAGGGGTTGATAATGCATGACCTTCAGAATCCTTTGCCCCAAATGATTCCTGAGTTTACACTTCTGGTCCTAAAGGAAAGATCCCCCCCCCCCCCCCAGTTTGAGCAGGGTATGGTCAGGTTTTCACAAGATTGTTCCCAAATGCACACGTATCTTCAAGTATGCGGCCCTAAGTGTGGTGGACTTCAAGTCTGAAGACAAGCTTTCAGTCCAAGGCTACCACCTATCTCCTAAATGTCTCTGAGCCTCAGTTTCTTTACATGCAAATCGAGGGGAAAAAACGTGGCTGCTCTGTATACCTCACAGAGCTGCTATGAGAGAACATGGAAGGACGAGATTGCTGGTGAACAGTGCAGCTCTCTATTCAGAGGGAAGCTCTGGTTACTGAGCTCTCGCTCACAATGTGCCCAGCACACTGCCAAGGGAGCTGGTCCCTGAGTCCTAGATAGTTGGAAATTTGAGCAATCAGCCCAGCTGCCTAGGCATTTGAGGACTTATTACTTTCAATTCTAGGAGTCTGTGGGCACTGAGAGCACAGGAACCCATCTTTGTTACCTTTTTTTTTTAAGATTTTATTTATTTATTTGAGAGAGAGAGAGATAGCGAGAGAGGGAACACAAGCAGGGGGAGTGGGAGAGGGAGAAGCAGGCTTCCTGCCGATCAGGGAGCCTGACGCAGGGTTCGATCCCAGGACCTTGGGATCATGACCTGAGCCGAAGGCAGATGCTTAAGCAACTGAGCCACCCAGGAGCCCCGCTTTGTTACCTTTTTAATTTTTGAATTTTACTCAAATAACATTTTTGTGTTTATGAAAGTAATATGTAGGGTCTTTGCAAAAAAAAAAAATCAGACAACAGGGAAAGACACAAAGGAAAACTTTAAAATATGATACAATCTTACAACTATGAATTTTAGGGGTATAGGCTTCCAAACTTTTTGCTGTGCATTCACACACATAGTGTTTTTCCAAAGATGGCACCTTTTACATACATAGTTTCACTGAGCTTTGCCCTGAACAGAACTGGACAGCTGTCCACCTGCCTTTGTTTAGAAGGCTCTCTGACCAGATCTGGAGGTCTCTTCTTGAGACATAACATCCCCTTTGAGCTCTTTCAGCATCCCTGAGGGCCCCTTTCATGGGTAGAATCACTTTCAGCGGCCACAAAAAATGAGAAAGTAAAAAAACTTCTCCCCTGCTCAAAGCAATCCAGATTGGGTACATTTACAAGCCCTACTTGCTAGGTTCCGAGGCATTGACATCTTGTCATTTTCCCCTCTTTTTCAAATTTCAAGTTGAAGTTTGATGTTGAATTAAAAATGTTGCCAGGGGCTGCCTGCAGGGCCCTCAGGCTAAAACAGTGGCAGCATCTGCCAAGGGAGACCCACAGGTCCTTCTTCAGACCATGGCAACCTGCAGTTGTCATCTGAGCCCAGCAGAGGAGGGGAGAAGCGTGCATATGAAGGGAAATTCAAGGATCACTACTTTTTTTAAAAGCCAACCTTGGCACATGCTTCTCCACTTTATTTGGTTTTTAGGACTAAATACCTGTGAGACATTTCCTGATTTTTCCAAGAAGGTGGAGAAGTAGTGACTTGTGGGACAAATGCCAGACCTTGTTAACTGTCTCAGGGCCCCAGAGGAATGCTGTGAAGGGGACACGCATGGGACTGATCAATAGATTTCTTTCATACAATTGGGCTGTTTGCTGAGAGATCAGAAGAGAAGGGCAGGGCGCTATGCTCTGGAAACAGGAAAATCCTCTATGGATGGAGCCTTAAATCTACCTCTATGCCAGTTTAAGCTGAGAACTGAGTGCAAGGACTCAGAGAACTCAAGACCAGAGTTGCCTCTAGAAAGAGGAACGGGAGACTAGAGAGGGATGGAAACTTACTTTTCACTCTACATCTGCACCCCCCTCCCCTTTTAAATTTTGTATCATGTGCCTGATTTGCCTTTCGCCATCATAAACAAACAGACTCAAAGGAATCTTGGCTCCTGGGACCCATCCATGAACAAAAAATACTCGTTGGTAAGGGCAGCCTTTCCTTCTCTCTCAAATTATGCTAAAGTCCACCGAGTCTTTTCACTGAACAGAACTGATGGCCTCATTCCTTCCTACAGAGTAGTCTTCCTTCGAAAATAAAAAAAGAACACTCAAATCAAAGAACCAGCAAAAAGTTTGTAATTATTATTGTCCTTATGATTTGGTGTGCTCTATATTTTCTGATTGTGGGGAAAAAAAAAAGAATAATGGCCTCAGATGGCATTGATAGCTCTCAACTAATGAGACTGACTTTTGCATGGGTCTGTGATTGTACTATCTTACTATCCCTATTATTTATAAGTAATGTTATGTGTAATATACTTCTAATATACTTAAATTAATATACTTACTATATTGTTTCAGCTCATTCTCAATCCCAGCTGTGCTGCATTGGACAAATTACTTAACCTCTTTGAGCCTCAGTTTCTTCATACAGAGAATGGGGGCTGACAATAGGACCTGCCTCCCAAGGTTGTCATGAATTAAATGACAGCACATTAGGCCTGGCACGTAAGTGCTCAGCAGACATTATTCTTATTATTAATATCTCCTTTATTACTAGTATTTTAGAGAGAACCAGATGTTGAAACTGATTCCTAGGTATACTGAGAAACAAAGATGGCTGTAAAAAGGAAATGGAAGCAGTATGGGAAAGTGCTAAGTGTCCCAAGATCTAGAAGTCCCATTGAGTAAATCCACACGACTCTCACAGGCACCATGCCTCTCAGTGTGTCTTTCTTCTGATGCATAATTTTATTTTACTACCCTTAACTTTACACCTTTCTCCCCCACATGCCATCTTGCACAAAAACAATAATGGAGCCAGCCATTGAGTCTTTTGAGTACCTAATATTTAGCTTTCCCTGCTCTAGGGTGAAAGCTGGTCCTGGTGATGACCATGGTGAACTATAAATGCTGGGAGAATCCTGGAGAAATGGATGGACCTAAAATTCCTCATCTTTTTTTTTTTTCCTTTCAACAAATAATCATTAAGAGTGGCAGGCGCTCTTCTAGAACTGTTGTTCTCAGCTAGGGACTATTTTGTCCCCCAGGGGATATTTGGCAATGGCTGGGGACATTTTTGGTTGTCACAGCTAGGTGCTACTACTGACAACTAATGGGTAGAGGCCATGGAGTCTGCTAAGCATCCTACCGTGCACAGAACAGACCCCATGGCGAAGCTCTACAGCTCAAAGGTCCTAGTGCTGAGGATGAGAAACCCTGCTCCAGAGGTCTGGGAAAGTTACATCCCCAAAACAGACAATGATCCTTGCCCTTTAGAATGTAAATTCTACAAGGAGTCAGAAAATAGACTATAAAAGTAATAAATACATTGGAAAATTATTGATACTATTACAGAAAGGACAAAGTTGAGCAAGGTAAGGAGAATGAGGAACACTGGGCGTGGGAGTATTGTATAGGGTGGTCAGAAGGTGAGTGGATGGAATTTGAGTAAATTTCAGGGAGCAGAGGAAGACAGGCAAACAAATAATCATGGAAAAAGCATTCCAAGCAGAGGGAATAGTTATGCAAAGACCCTAATTCAGACAGGCCTGGTGTTTTTGCCTTACTGTGGAACAGTGAGCGAGGGGATAGTAGTAGAGGATGAGGTCAGAGAGGCAGCAGGAATCTAGATCATGCAGGGCCCTGTGGGCCACTATGAAGACTGATATTTACCCCAAGGGAACAGTTTTAAGCACAAAAGTGACGTGAGCTGACTTATATAGGCAGTTTTGTTGAGAATGGATGACTGAGGGGCAAGGGTGGAAGCAGGAGGACCCCATTTGTCAGGAGGCTGTTGTAAGATGTAATGACAGCCTGGATTAAGGTGGTAGCTGTGGAGGCAGTGAGAAGTAGGCAGATAGACTTTGAAGGAAGAGCTAACTGGATTTGCTGATGAATTAAACTGAAGAATGACTCTGAGGTTTTTGGCCTGAGCAACTGGAAGGATGTAATTACAATATACTGGGGTGGGGAAAGCTGGGCTAGAGAAGATTTAGTGAGGAAGATCAGGAATTCAGCCTTGCACAGATAGTTTCAGGTGTCTATCTGACATCTGAGGGGAGATGTCAACCAGCAGTTGGACACAGAAGTCTTGTAGAAGCTCAGGAGAGAGATGAAGGCTGGAAATGTACATGTGTGCATCACAGAACTGAGATGGGATTCAATGAGATGATCAGCAGAGTGCATGTCAATGGAGAAAAGGTCCAAGGCACTGCAGCAAAGAGTTTGGAGAGAAAAGGAGAAACCTGCAAAGGGCACTGTGAAGGATTAGCCAATGGTATAGGAGAAAAACAAGAGGATGTGTCATCCTGAAGTCAAAGTGAAAAAGTCTATCAAAGAGAAGGGAGCAATCAACTGGTCAAATACTGCCGATATTAAGACTTAAGATGCTGAGGACTGCTTAGTAACCACTGGATTTAGGCAAGTAGAGGTCACTGATAAACCTGATAGAGCAATTAGAGTGGAGCTTGACTGAACTGGGTTCCAGAGAACTTGAGAGAAGAGGAATTGAACACAGGAAGCATAGACAACTCTTGAGAAGTTTTTATGAAAAGGGGAGCAAAGAAAGGGGGCCTTAGTAGCTGGCGAGGGGAATGGGGTCAGGAGATTTTTGTAAGACAGGAACAATCTGTTATAGAGAGCAAAAACTGATTGTGTAAGGAGACAGGACAAATTCGCTGGAGTTATGTCTTGAAGTAAGTGAGAGAAGAAAGGATTTAGTCCCAAAGCAAAGGTGTTGGCTTTAAGAGCATAGAAAGTTCATCTATGGTAATAAGGAGGAAGGCACATGAGGTGGGTGAAAGTGTTAGGAGGTTTAGGTTTGGTTACAGATGACTTCAGTTTTCTTACTGACTTACCAGTTGAAAATGGGGATTGTAGAGGGGGTAGTAGAGACTTTGAGAGGACATGTGTGAACAAATTGTCTAGGTTACAAGAGGATGAATGACCAAAGACAAGTACCGTGGCTGCCTGAGGGCCACTTGAGTTTCAAAGTCACTCTTTTAAAGCGAGACTTTAAAGTGTGGTTATGGGATTTTCTCCAGCACATTCAGCTACGTGGATATGGGCTCAGAGTAGGTTGGTGTTAGAAGGAACCAAAATTATGGTTTTCACTGGGTATGATGAAGCAAAAGAAGAGCAAAGGAGTTGAGGATATATGAAAAGGAATAATTATAATAATTCCTCTTAGAATTTAAGCTACTCACCTTCTAATAATACATGTTTTTATAATGTAGGTGTAATTTTGTAACACTTTGTTGAGCTAGCCAGATCCCAAATTTGGCAAGTTTTTTAATGAATTCGAAGGTCTAAAGACATCATCAAGTCCCTTCTTCTGCCTGCTTTTCTTAGCAGGTGAGAGACTTTTCTATTTTGTGTCTCCCAAGGAGATGCCACCATTACCACAGAGGAAGCAAAACTAATGTTTACTAACCCAAGCTTACAGAAATATTTCCCAAATAGCTTAATCAAACTCCCCTTGCTCCCATTTTCTCTTCTTGCATTCTTGGTAGTAACAATGATTTGCCCACTTTTCTTATTCTCTTTTATGTTATTACTTCATTCATTCATTCATTCATTCGTTCGTTCATTCAAGAAATGTCTAATGAGTACTAACTATGAAGTAGGTGCTGGTTGTAGAATTGTGGGAAACCATGGTCTTTTATCTCCCAACTATACAGTCATGGGCTAAAAACAGGTGATTTCAATACACTGTAATAAGAGATATGATTGAAGAGAAACAGAGCCTTATATGAACACAGAGCACTGAGTTAGAGGCACTAACCCGGTCATTGGGAAGGAGGAGAGAGGAAGCTCATGGAAGTTCTTCTTCCAAGAGGAGATGTGGAAGTTAAGTGGGAGTTAAGTGAAAGTAGGAGAGACAAAAAGCATTCTAGGCAGTGTGAACATGTGTGAAAGGCTGATAGAGAGAAGGAACAGGATGCGGGAAGTTCACTGTGCCCGGAGCATAGGGAGGCAGGAAGAAACAAATAAGGCTAGAGAGACTGGCAAGAGACTCAAAGGAAGGGCTCGCCATTTATATCAAGAATTGGGGCTTTATCCTAAGGGAACTGGAAGCATTGATGGGTTTTAAACAGAGAGAGAGATCATCAATTTGTACTTTGGAAGGTTTTCTCTGGCTGCCTAGCATGGGTAAAGAGCTTCAGGATAGCATAACTATCTAGAAGCTATCGTAGTCAATGAGTAAGAGATGATGGTGGACTAGACTAGGGACATGGCAGTGCAGCGGGAGAGAAATAGATGGATTTAAGAGATGTTTTAGTTGGTTGAACTGATAGGTCCTGGTGATTTATTGGTTTTGGAGAATCAATGAAAGGGAAGAATCAAGGAAGTGGCTCCAGTTTCTGACTTTGAAAACTGGTTTGCTAGTGTTGCCATTTGCTGAAATATGACACACAAGGGAATAAATCAGTTTTGGAAATGTTGGGTTTAAAGTGCCCATGACCTATCCAAAAGAATATTCTTGAGGGATGTTATATATAAGGATCTGCCACTCAGCGAGTGCTGACAGAGAAAGAGAGAGAGAGATGCACATTTAAGAATTATCTACAAATAGATAGTGATTGAAGCCATGGGAGTAGATAAAATAGCAATCGCCTCTGTGGAAAATGGAAGAAAGGAACACCTAAGTCAAACCCCTGAAGAACACATACATTTAAGGAATGGGCAGAGGAAGGGCCTCCAAAAGAAGCAGAGAATAATCAGCCAGAAAAGTAAGAGAAAAACATCAGGAGAATGGGGAGTCATGGAAGCCACAGCAAGAAGTACTTTAAGAAGGAAGGGGTGGCCAACAATGTCAAACACTGCCAAGAGGCTGGATAAAATAAGATTAAAAGGCCCACTGGATTTGACTATGGCAGCCATGAGAGCAGCAACCAGGTTGCAGTGAATTGAATAGGAGATGAGGAATTGTAGACAACAAACATAAACAATTCTTTGAAGAAGTTTGTTATGTCTACATGCAAAAAAAAAAAAAAATGGAGAAGTGGGTGCAAATCTTCACATGAATTATCTCTTAAAAAATACATTGGTCCAAGGTATCAAAATATTTCAGGAGAAACATTTTCACATGAGTTTCCAGGATAATGTCCTCAACTCTCCATCTTTTTTTAAATTAACATATAATGTATTATTGGTTTCAGAGGTAGAGATCTGTGATTCATCAGTCTTATATAATACACTGTGCTCATTATATCACATGCCCTCCTTAATGTCCATCACCCAGTTACCCCATCCCTCCATCCCTGCTCCCCTCCAGCAACCCTCATTTTGTTTCCTATGATCAAGAGTCTCTTATGATTTGTCTCCCTCTCTGGTTTCATCTTGTTTTATTTTTTCCTCTCTTCCCCTATGATCCTCTGTTTTGTTTCTTAAGTTCCAAATATCAGTGAGATCATATGATAATTGTCTTTCTCTGACTGACTTATTTCGCTTAGCATAATACCCTCTAGTTCCATCCACGTCATTGCAAATGGCAAGATTTCGGTTTTTTGATGGCTGAGTATTATTCCAAGAAGATGTGATATATATATATCACATCTTCTTTATTGATTCATCTGTCAATGGACATCTGGGCTCTTCCCATAGTTTGGCTATTGTGGACATTGCTGCTATAAACATTGAGGTGTAGGTGCCCCTTTGGGTCTCTGCATTTGTATCTTTGGGGTAAATACCCTGTAGTAAAATTGCTGGGTCCTAGGGTAGCTTTATTTTCAACTTTTTGAGGAACCTCCATACTGTTTTCCAGTTAGTACTCATTAGACATTTCTTGACCAGCTTGCATCCCACCAACAACATAGCAGGGTTCCCCTTTCTCTTCATCCTCGTCAACATCTGTCGTTTCTTGACTTGTTAATTTTAGCCATTCTGATTGGTGTGAGCTAGTATCTCATTGTGGTTTGGGTTTGTATTTCCCTGATGTCGCTCAACTCTACATCTTGTGTAAAAGCATAGACTCAGTCAAAGACAACTAACTCAGCTCAAATTTCCTTTCTTGGGACAGAACTGTATTTCTTTAAGAAGGCCCCACAAATCTATCATGTACTAATCATTCTTAGGGCTATCCTCAGAATGCCTTCCAAATTCTTCAAATTTCTCTCCAGCCACTGAAGCATCATGAAGTGAAAAGTTTATATAGTAGGAAGTCATCAGCTAGGTGAAAGAAACTGACTGGTTAACTTAAAAAAATGGGGAGGATTTATCAGAAGACTATGGAGGAGCCCACACAAACACACAAAGCTAAAGAACCAGGAAATAGAACCTGGACAGTCACCACAGCCCCTGGAGTCCCTAGCTGTATGCAAGACCTCTTATAGTTGAGCCCTGAATAATAATCATTCAACCCGAGATTCCCTACAGTATAACTTTCCCCACCAGCAATATTCCTTCTTTGGCTATGCTTTTTTTTTTTTTTTTTTTTTTTAGATTTTATTTATTTATTTGAAAGGAAGAGAGAGAGAGAGCACAAGCAGGGGGAATGGCAGAGGGAGAGGGAGAGGGAGAAGCAGGCTCCCCACTGAGCAGGGAGCCTGATGCAAGGCTCGATCCCAGGACCCTGGGATAATGACCTGAGCTGAAGGCAGACGCTTAACGAACTGAGCCACCCAGGCACCCCTTGGCTATGATTTCTCTCTGGCTCTTCTTTCTCTAACTCCTTCATAGGCTTAACCATATAGACAAACCTTCATGCACTACAATAGAACATGCTGTTGCGATCTTTCTAGCCAATCTTCTCCCTTCCTCTGATTTAGAGTTTCAAATACCAAAATTCAGCCTAGGACATTGATGGATGGAGCATCTGAGCTCTACACCTCCCTTACCTGGCCCATTTCATTAGTGGCAACAGCTCAAATAGAAAATTCAGACCCCAAAGTATGTTTTGAGTCTGGATGATTCCATTTGGCTGAATCGCCAGACAGAGGAACTGGAGAGCTATCAAATACCCACTTTCCTTTGTGCTGGGCACATGCAGCAGGCTGAGAATCCTTTTTTTTTTTTTAAAGATTTTATTTATTTATTTGAGAGAGAACATGAGAGGGAAGAGGGTCAGAGGAAGAAGCAGACCCCCCGTTGAGCAGGGAGCCCGATGCGGGACTTGATCCCAGGACTCCAGGATCATGACCTGAGTCGAAGGCAGTCGCTTAACCAACTGAGCCACCCAGGCGCCCAGGCTGAGAATCCTAATGCCTTTACAGGAAGTACCCTCACACGCTTCATGGTTCTCCCAGGCTACAATTGTCCTTCATGCATCCCAGGCATCACTTCATCATGTGCGAAAAGAAGTATCAAGATCTTTCTCTTTTTAACACAATCATGGAGAAATAGTTGCTGACCAAAAAGGTTATAGGGAAATACGGCTCTTCTTGAACAGGAGTCTTATTTTGCAAAACAGATGTGTTTTTGGAAAGATACATGTAAATGATTTGGGGATTCGTCTTGTTTTATTGTCGTTAGATTACCTAATACCCATTTCCCCCACTGGCAAACGAGTTCAAAAAGGCTTCATTTCCACCTAAGCTCCCGTCTTTAGAAGCATGATCATGTGGCAGTTCAATGTTCTTGGCTCTTGAAGCAGCTGGCCTGAGTTTGAATTCAAACTTAATGTTTTCAAATCCCCCCCTTTTTAACTGTTACACAGAGTCTGTCCTCTCAGTGAGTAATGCATGAGCGCTTGGCTCAAAGTAAAAACCCCATGAATTGTAGCAGTTACTATTACTCTGAGCTCTTCTTTAAATTTCTGTGCTCTCCAGCTATGTTAAACCCCACTTGAAAACAATTCTCTAAAAAAAACTTTCTACTATGAAATTAGAAAATGTTTGTTGTAGAAAATTTGAAAAATGCAGAGTAAAAATAAAGAAAAACATAAACACAAAAAATGACCCTTGGAGGTGCCTAGGTGGCTCAGTAGGTTAAGCATCCAACTCTTGGTCTCAGCTCAGGTCTTAATCTCAGGGTTGTGAGTTCAAGCCCTGTGCTGGGCTCCACACTCGGCATGGAGCCTACTTAAAAAAAAAAAAGACCCTTCGTCCCACCTCTGACAGATAACCATCCCTACCATTCTGATGTTACACATGCATCAGTACTAGTTCTTTAGTACTCAGTTCTTCAAAGTACTAAAAGAACTGTTAATTAAAGGGATCCTGCTCATAAAAGTGTATCCTTTTTTAGATTGAGATATAATTCATAGACCATAAAAATCCACCCTTTCAAAGTGTACTCTTCACTGGTTTTTAGCACATTTGTAAAATTGCGCGATAATCACCACTATCCAATTTCAGGCCATTTTCATCACCCCCACAAGAAACCCCACACCTATTAGTAGTCATTCCCTATTCTTCACTCCCTCTAGCTCTTGGCAGCCACCAAACTACTTTCCGCTATAAAGATTTGTCTACTCTAGACATTTTAAATAATGGAATCAGACAATATATGACCTTTTGTGTCCAGCTTCTTTCACTTAGCAAAATATTTTCAAGGTTTATCCATGTTCTGGCATGTAACAGTACTTCATTTCTTTTTATGACTGAATAGTATTCTGTTGTATGGGTGTAATATAATTTGTTTATTCATTTGTTAGTTGATGGATATTTGGTTTGATTTCACTTTTTGACTATTATGAATAATGCTGTTGTGAACATCCATGTACAAGCTATTGTCTAAACATATGTGATAAAATCTTTAAAAAATCTAATCTCTAAAATGCTTTCTAGAGAGCAGTTTAAATTCATTATTAAATATTTCAGGGGTGCCTGGGTGGCACAGTCAGTTGAGCAGCCAACTCTTTGTTTTGGCTCAGGTCGTGATCTCAGGGTCATGAGATCGAGCCCCGAGTCGGGCTCTGTGCTCAGTGTGGAGTCTGCTTAGGACTCTCCCTATGGCCCCCACCCTGTCTCTCTCTCTAAAGTGAATAAATAAATCTTTTTTTTTTTTTTTTAGTGAGCTCTTCTTTTTTTTTTAAGATTTTATTTATTTATTTGAGAGAGAGAATGAGAGAGAGAGAGAGAGCACATGAGAGGGGGGAGGGTCAGAGGGAGCAGCAGACTCCCCACTGAGCAGGGAGCCCGATGCAGGACTCGATCCCGGGACTCCAGGATCATGACCTGAGCCGAAGGCAGTCGCTTAACCAACTGAGCCACCCAGGCGCCCGAATAAATAAATCTCTAAAAAAAAATTTGATCATAGAGAAAAGTATAGGGAATAATATAATAAAACCAAGGACCTATCACACAAATTAATAAATTGTAGTATTTTAACATACTTGTCCCAGGCCTGAATATTACACTGGGCATGACCTTTGAACTCATGTCACATCCCATTTCCTTCCACTCCCCCCCGAAGTAACCACTGAACTAAATTTAAAAGGTAGTTTTTCTATAAAAGTATCCTCAAAGCTATATTTTTAAAATTTACCTATGTTGCTATAGGTTGAGTGGTACATTTTATTTAATCTGCTGTACGGAACCCATAATAGATTTATCCATTCTCCTACTGCTGGAGTTTTAGGTTGTTCCCTGGGTTTGTTAACATAAATAATGATGCAGTGAACATGCTACATGTCTGCTAGTGACTCTAGACATGAAACGGCTGGACTGTAGAATATGCACATCTTCAGCCTCAACTGATTCTGCCAAACTGCTCTCAAAGTCAGCTTTTCTGATTCGAGGCACACTTGTATATGGTCTGAGTGTGTCAGTGTTGTTTATATGGATGTAAACCCCTTGACTGCAGGGCCCATGCAGTCTTTAACACGCTGAATGGGCAAAATTGGTTTGGGTATTGTGGGAAAGTATAGAAAGAACACAGATGAGACTGTGTTATGGCTTGATTTGGGTCCTCCAAAAAGATGTTGAAGTGCTAACCCTCCAATACCTGTGAATGTGACCTTATATGGAAACAAGAGCTTTGCAGATGATCAGGTTAAGAGGACTGTGTTCTTACTAAAAGGGAAAATCTGCACACAGAGACATAGACACAAGAAGAACACCAACATGAAGGCAGAGACTGCAGAGAAGCATCTCCAAGCCAAGGAACACCACGGATTTCCAGGAAACCACCAGAATCTAGGAGAGAAGCCTGAAACATATTCTCCCTCCCAGGCTTCAGGAAGAATCAACCCTGCTGACACCTTGATCTAGGACTTCTAGCCTCCCGAACTGGGAAGACAATGAATTTCTGTTGTTCAGAACACCCAGTGTGTGGTAGTTTGTTGAGGAGACCCAGGAAACACATGGGAATGAGTCATCTTGGCATCCAAACTAAATATCAATGATGCCAGGTTAGCGCTGGATGGATATCTGCTTTGACATCAATTTCTCTTCCTCTTGTCACCCTACATGGTTGCTTTTTGATTTTTGTTTTGCTTTGTCTTTTTTAGCTCTTTCGTACAGCGATTTTTGTTCTTAAGGCCTAATGCCACACACTGAGCCCTTGAATTTCCTTTGATCTTAAAACATTGGTAAAGCTCTTTCGTGATTAGCTAATATTCAATTTAACTGAGAGCACTTCCTTTTTCCCCGCTTAATATGTAAGATCTTTTTTCCAGTTTTGGTACTCAATGATTTATGTTGCTTATAAGGAAGATATGTTAGGCTTAAGAGACACCCTGATTCTGAGGTGCTGCTGGGTTCAAGAGGAGACTCTTAGAGAAAACTTGCCTGCAGAAAGTGTGTGGGAAGAAAGTATTAGTCAAGAAATTTTTTCTTTTTTACTTCCCATGCTTAAAACATGTTGATCCAGTGGGAAAGATACTTCTGGGGGTGTAGCCTGGGCTCCTTACTAGAAAGTTGATTGGAAAATCCATAAAAGAAAGAGTGGAAGGGAAAACAAATTGATGATTTCCAGAGGGGAGGGGGGCACACTCAAGGGGATGGGGGAAATAGGTGATGGGGATTAATTAAGGAGCGCACTTGTGATGAGCCCTGGGTAAGGCACGGAAGTGTTGAATCACTATATTGTACACCTAAAACTAATATTACACTGGATGTTAACCAACTGGAATTAAGATAAAAACTAAAAAAAAAAAAGTAAGAGTGGAGGCAAGTTCAGACAGAGTAAGGCCACGCAAAGCAGCAGAATAGAAAGGCCTCAATTATTATACATTTTGAATAGCTATAGAAGATTGGAAAAATCGGTTACAGGATTCTGTATGGCAGTTCATAAATGAGCCAGCAGGGCATGGAGCAACATGGACAGATCTCAAAAACATAAAGCTGTTCCCGGATACTTATGGTACATAGCAAAAACCGTGTCTGTAATGTGCATGGGTAAAATTCAGATACCTGCAGCATAGTGACCACTTCTAAGGAACTCCAAGAGCAGACAGTGAAGGTGGAATTTGGAGGCACCCGGAAAGTGTTAAGGCTCTGTGCTGACCAACACACCACATATTCTGTTGGGTAAGTTTATGTACATTATTCCGGAATATCTCAATAATCTCAAGAGGGAGGTAATTTTACCACCTCCATTTTATAAGGGAAGAAACTGAGGCACAGAGTGAGTAGTAAGTAGGTGTGTCCAAGATCTCGCAGCTGCTGAGTCCCAGCTCCAGAGCCTGTGCCCTTAACTCTGCACTGCCGGGCCGCTACAAATGTTACAAATACTGAACCACGGGGCGCCTGGGTGGCTCAGTCGGTTAAGCGTCTGCCTTCGGCTCAGGTCATGATCCCAGGGTCCTGGGATCGAGCCCCAAATCGGGCTCCCTGCTCAGCCAGGAGCCTGCTTCTCCCTCTCTCACTCCCCCTGCTTGTGTTCCTGCTCTCGCTGTGTCTCTCTCTGTCAAATAAATAAATAAAATCTTAAAAAAAAAAAAAAAAAACAAATACTGAACCGCTGGGTGCCTGGGTGGCTCAGTCGGTTAAGCATCTGCCTTCGGCTCAGGTCATGATCTCAGGGTCCTGGGATCGAGCCCCGCATCGGGCTCCCTGCTCTGCAGGAAGCCTGCTTCTCCCTCTCCCACTCCCCCTGCTTGTGTTCCCTCTCTCACTATGTCTCTCTCTGTCAAATAAATAAATAAATAAATCTTAAAAAAAAAAAAAACAAAAAAAACAAATACTGAACCGCCCGGGATAGGACAAGAGAACGACAAGAGAACGGAGCCGGTTTCATTCTTCTGCAGGAAACTCCCTGGAAAGAGCAGGCGGCTTCTCAGGAAGGATCAGATGCCCACTCGACCCTCAAACAGTACCCTCGGCTGACAGGACAGCTCAGCTCTTCCAAAAAGCTGGGAGAGGAGGGGTAAATGGCAGCATTTAGCTTTTGTGACTGAACTGGGTGGGGGGAGCCTTGGAACCCTTCCACCCACTTGAAAAACGGTCGCCCATCTGACATTAATAGAAAAAGACCATTAAAAAGCTTTGTGCTATTCTGTTCTCGTGGTTCTGGTCCCTCTTTGCCTTTGTTGCTGCTGGCATTTTATAAATTATGGATGCGCCTGGGTGTTGCCGTTCCCCCATTTCCTCTGTAGTGCCGCTCGCTCCCCGCGCCTGCATCGCATCCTTCCTCTGAGCAAAGGGCCGCACGGCCCAGACCCCACATCAGTGTAATTAGCGCACCGCACGCGGCTCGGGTGTCAGGACCGCTTCCACTCACCGCCAGCCCGCAGCCAGCCCCTGTCACTCACCACAGAGTCAGCCAGGCGGCCCCCAGGCCAGCCGCATGGGCCCGGGCTGCGGACAGGGGACGCTCCAGGGGGAAGCTCGGGGTCCCCCCACGGCCAGCTGGGTCTGCGGATGTCTCTGGGGTTCGGCAGCAGCCTCGGACAGTATCTGATCTCAAAAGCAGACAGTGTGGAGGGAGAGGAAGGGCCGTTCATGTCTGCCCCTTGACTGGCTACAGAGGAGCTTGCGGCGCAGGTGACGGAAGGTGGGTGGCAGGCTCCTAAGGAACCGACAGCTGGAAGGGTTTTGGGGGGAACCACTGGACCAGTGTTTTCCCAGAGACACCGCAAGGGAGATGTGTAGCATGGTAATGGAGAGTATTTGAGGTGGTATGCTAAGGAGACCTTTATTTAACAGCTTTGAGGGTTTTTTTTTAAGTAGATAGGTAAGTAGAGAGACAGAGATGATAGAGAGAGAGAGAGAAAATCTCGCTCCTCAAGCCCACACTCACAATTTCATAGAGAGTGTTGCTAAAGTACATATACTCTTACATCCAGTTTTATTTTAGAGAAAAATTGTGCTCAGGTGAAATGCAGATATGGACAAAGGGCACACAAGGGACCGAGGTTTGAGAAGAGGTGCAAGAGGGCCAGGGATTCTTGGTTGTTTGGAGGGCCAAGGATCCCTGTACAAACTTGGTGAAAGCAAAGAACCCACGCCACTCAAACACATACATAGCCTCACAAATTTAAGGTGCAAACGCAAGGGTTTTTTAGGTGCTCTGAAGGCTGTTCCTTGACCTTGAAGGGATACATGGAACCCAGGCGGAGGCCCTCTCAGCTCCACTGTGAACTCCTCACAGGCAGGAACTAACCTCTTCCTTCACTGTATCCCAGGCTCACAAGAACTGCTCAAAAATGGTTACTGAAGATGTCAGTGAGCTGTAGTACAAATCATTATTCCCCCCAGAGCCAGAGAAATCAATGGATTTGCCCAAGATCACAGAACTAGAGGCACAAACCCATGTCTCCAGAGTGTCAGTGGCTTCACTACATGTTCCTGTCTCCCACCCACCTCTGTTCTCTCCTTAAGCACCCCACTACTTTTTCTACCTCTTGCCTATATCCACTCCCAAGAATCCAATACTTGGGGATTCCAGAGACAGAAGAAACAGTAGGAGGTAAGGAGGAAAGCAGGAAAGGGTCAAAGATGGTGTCAGGTTTGGCCCCGGGCCCTGCCCCATCCTCCCTGGCAAGCGCCGGAGGAAGGGCCTCAACGTGAGGGTGGTGGCCCCAGGGCAGCCCCGTGTGCCATTTGTCAGTGGTGGCAGGGAGGAAGGAGACAGGCAAATAGATTTAATTTCCTGGGACTGCTCTACCTAAGCCCCTTTCCCGGATGGTTATGAGATGCACAAAGTTTACATAAGAGACCCGTTAATGCTCTGTCTCTGGGGTTAATATTTAATTAGACAGTTTTAAAAAGTGCACACTATTACCGAGGATACTGCTTCACTGCTTGTCTCTTTCCTCTGGGATGCAGTGTGCAGACATAGAATTCTGAGCCCCTCATGGTTTCCATGGAAACCCTCACCACTGGTGACTCTGGGCCCAGCATAGGGGCCAGCGAAGGCCCAGCGAAGACCCCAGACGTGGAAGACTTACGAAGCTCTTGAATCTCCTCTGAGGGTTTGGTCAGAAACCATCCGGTTGACCACACACACCCAGGGTCAGGGACCTCACTATTCCAAAGGCAGCCTCTACAATTTGGGAGGCATTCTGACGGTGACAGAGACCTGACACAGACTGGGATCAAATCCGTACTGAACTAGTGGTCTTCGTTCAGTAATTCGCAGCTATGGAGACCAAGTCTAATTCCTCTTTTCTGTAACTTTCTAACTATCATCATAATTTGACCTCTTATATGTGGGTAGGTACTGTGTTAAGTAATTGATATACACATCTCATTTACTATACACACAACCGTGTGATGTTGGTATCATTAGCATTTCCATTTTACACGCGACCTGGCCAAGCCTATACAGCGAGTTAACATCAGAATGGGATTCCAACCAAGGCAGGTGTGTCTGACTCCCTGTACCATCTTCTCTCTACCACATGCCACACCACCTGCCACTGCTTCCCCTCAAGAGCCTTTGAGACATTTGAAGTAAGCACTCATGTTCCCCCTTCCCTCCTGCCTCCTTCTTGGCTAAACATCCTCAGTGCCTCTAGCCCAGAGTACATGATTTCTGCCTCCTCCCCACTGGGGCCGGCCCTGGGTGATTCTCCTGTTCCACTCGGTCTATGCCTCACTTGAAGGGGGGTGCCCCCAACCTAGCCCAGCCTCCCTGCTGGTAGTTCAGAGTACATGGGCCTTTTATCCTGCTTCTTCAGGGCACATGTTGCAGTGCAAGATGGAATAAAATTTCTGTTGGTTCCTATTTTATGTTTAGGCTTAACTCAAACCCAAGTGTATTCTATTGCATGAGATTTTCTCTGGTTAAGTCATGGTTTCCAGTCCTTTTCCTTTGCATTTGCTTGTTTGGAGCAATGTATACATTTTTAACTTTCATTTCTCATTGCTTAAATTCCATCTTTAAGTGTGGTCTGTCATTCCAACCTCTTGAGATCTGTAAGAACTTGGTACTCGCTGCATTTGTTCTCAACTCCCAATTCTCTGCTCTTCCCAATTATGATAGACCTGCCTTCTAGGTTTCTGAGTTGTTGATACACTCTGAACAGAAGTGGGGAGAGAGCCTGGAAGTTGAGGCATGTTTGAATATTGCAGCTTTGCGTGGCCAGCCTGTGCCTGCTTGCACCTGATATCAGTGTGGTGTTGGAAAGCTCAATGCTCACAGTCAGCGTCTAGCAACCCCTCTGGTGTCTCTCTGCTATTCTGCCAAGGCCAAGGACAGCCACTTAGTCCTGGTACAGCCCAGCCGGGACGTTGGGGAGAGTCCAAGCTTCCAAGAGCAATCCTCAATTACTGGGGAAAGGAGTCAGTGGATAAGTGGCCACCTTCCCTCCTATCTTTCGGAGGGACAGTTCAGCTGAGGCACAGATCACGTGGTTCTGCAGAGGATCCCCAGGGAGGCTGTGCTCCAATCGCTCCATGGTAAGCAGCTCACAAGGGCACCCCATGTGTTTTGGCTCTTCTTCCCGGTGTCTCATCTTCCTCATTCTTTCAGCCAACCTTCCTAGGGTCACCTCCCAAAGAAAACACCTGCACCCAAGCTCGTGTCTCGGTTGTTGCTTTCGGGAAACCTAAACTGAGGCAGATATGAAGCTGGAGGTAGCAAAGAGACAGAAGATGGATCATTTCTGTTGTATTCCAGGATATCTTTTAAGATGTTTTATGTTTAAATTTTTCATTAAGAAAATAATATATTAAAAAAATAGAGGGGCGCCTGGGTGGCTCAGTCGGTTAAGCGTCTGACTCTTGATTTCAGCTCAGGTCGTGATCTCAGGGTCATGAGATCGAGCCCCGCATTGGGCTCCATGCTCAGCCGGGAACCTGTTTGAGATTCTCTCTCTCCCTCTCTCTCTCTCTGCCCCTCCCCTGCTCATGCACACACACACGTTCTCTCTCTCACTCTCAAATAAATTTTTAAAAATTTAAAAAAAAAAAGTAGAGAAACTTTGGGAACTAGAGAACAGAAGGGGAAAAAATCTAGCCATAATACCATCACCTTAATAAAATTATAGCTGTCATTTTTAAATACTGTATTTCTTTTCGGTCCTTTCTGAGCATATTTTAATATCAAGAGGAATTACACTCTCTTTGCCACTTTGAATTTTACATTTTCAACTGAATAATTCTTCATTTTTTCAATTTTATCAAATAGTCCTAAAGCCATTACTTTCAATAGTACTATTTAATAATTATCTCTATTTGTCAGTCTCCCCAGGGGTTTCTGACCTCTGAAGGGCTGGGTCTATGTCTTGCTTATCTTCTTCTTCATAGCATTGGCTCAGTGCCTGGCACATGTTAAGCATTCATTAAGGCTCATTAAATTGATGAGCAGACACACCATAGTCTACTTTGGCATTTTTCTATGGTTACATGTGAATTGTTTTCAATTTTCAAGATTGTCATTCATGCGATTGTGAATATATGGTATTTAGAACATCTTGGATTTTCCATTACCTCTTCTCTCCCTGCATCTGTGTTGGCCTTATTCATATAACAAACTCTGGGAATCCAGTTCACATGAAAAGTTGTGGAGGAAATGTTACCTATTTCATTGGCCCTGCAGCTTACAAGCAGGAGTTCAACTTGGATAAACAAGTCAGGCAGGTAACACTAAACTTAACCATCCTTATTGGAAATTTCCATTAAGGTTATTCCATGCTAAGTAGTACTCCAAGGGAGAGGACACGTTTTAATTCCTTCCATTGGTCACAGACCTGAGCATGTCCAATTTGTTTACCTGCTGACATCACCTAGTTTTCAAACAGCTTCTAAACACTACACCAATGAATAAATGATAATTCAATAATAGTAACAGGTTGAATTTATTTTTCACCTCTAATGTACCAGATACTTTACACATGTCATCAGTCACATATAATTGTCAAAGTACAATTCTCTCAGGTGGTTACTACTATTATCCCTATTGACTAAAGAAAAAAATGGGGATTCAGAGAGGTTAAGTAGTTAGCCTAGGGTTACACAGAAGAATAGAGAAAAAAATATCATTCCATTTCATAGAATAAAATTATTTTTTACCAAGAATGAAATATTAACTGCTGCAACTAGTTCTGTGCATAGGTGGAAAAGTCACCTGCCTGAATGGTATAACTTTATCTATCACTTTATCTTGCCATGGGGCCCGAAGATGCAACTATGAATTTGCTTTTTGAGTTATGGCATTGCCTGAAAATAGTCCTAATAAAAGAAAAATAGGACTGCCCTAGTTGGGGCAATATATGAAGACATTTGCACCCATTGACATATGAATTCAAGTTAGACTGTCGATTTAGATAATCCTGTGGCTCTCAACTCTGGCTGCACATTATAATTATTGGTTCTGGGGAGCTTTAAAAACTGCTGCCAAGACCTCACCCATACCCTCTGAGATTCAGATTCATTTGAGCTGAGCTGAGGTCCAAATAGGCTTGAGAATTCCTGAGCTAGCTAGCCATTTTACAAGACACTGGAAAAAATGAGATGTAGAACAAACAAGGTTTGTAGAGAATGTCTATAATGATCCCAAGTAAAAGAGCAACTGGTTAAGTTCAATATTTAAGTGGGAAATACTTAACAACAACAAAATGCGGGTTGGAAGACACTGAAGATAAATTTTCTCTATGTATTTGCTTTAGACCATCCTGTTTGGTTTGAGCTTTATCTTGGAATTCCCAGTACTGTCTTCCAGGTTCTACCTAATAATAATTTCTTTGGTGACAAGTGGGGTCTTAGGCTCCATCCTTAGTACAAGGTTCTAAGCCTGGGCTGAGTGTGAAGTGGGTACAGTATGGGTCAGAGATGAAACTGAGACCAAGCCAAGCAATTCATTCTATTCAGGTCCCACTATGACAGAGGCAATCAGAGAAATCGAAATCTGGCCTGAAGGAACAGAATGGGAACTATAGAGTCCAGAATAGAGAAAGAGGGGTTTGGATGGAAAACAGGAGGAATGGCCTGGAAAGGTATCCTTGAGCACTGACAGATGGGCAAGGAGGGCTTCTGTAGACACCTGGGCTATGACCTCAGGTCACCGAGAGGGAGCCAATGAGACCACTGAGCCAGGTGGAGAATTCTCCCATCTTCACAGGAAATTCAGCCCGGCACCTGAAGAAACAATGATTCCCTTTAGGTCTTTTTAAAAGATGAAGCAATGACAGTGAAATAAGTCCATCAGAGAAAGACATGTATCATATGACCTCACTGATAGGAGGAATTTTTAATCTCAGGAAACAAACTGAGGGTTGCTGGAGTGGGGGGTGGGGTGGGAGGGATGGGGTGGCTGGGTGATAGACACTGGGGAGGGTATGTGCTCTGGTAAGCGCTGTGAATTGTGCAAGACTGTTGAATCACAGATCTGTACCTCTGAAACAAATAATGCAATATATGTTAAGAAAAAAAAAAGAAGAAGAAGAAGATAGTAGGAGGGGAAGAATGAAGGGGGGGAATAGGGGGAGACGAACCATGAGAGATGATGGACTGAAAAACAAACTGAGGGTTCTAGAGGGGAGGGGGGTGGGAGGATGGGTTAGCCTGGTGATGGGTATCAAAGAGGGCATGTTCTGCATGGAGCACTGGGTGTTATGCACAAACAATGAATCATGGAACACTACATCAAAAACTAATGATGTAATGTATGGGGATTAACATAACAATAAAAAATTTTTTTAAAAGATGAAGCAATGAATCTCACTTTGGTAGCAGCGTTTGAAATAATTAATTTTTTGATTGTCTACTTTTTGCTAGATAGCCTTCAAATCATTTTATTATCTAATTTAATCCCACAATAACTCCATAACATAGTTACTATTATTATTTTCTGGTCTGGATATGGTTAGTCAGGACTCAACATCAATTTCCATCTTCTTTGAGGTACCTTTCTGCTTTTAAGAGGCTAGAAAGCTAATAGGTCATTTCCAGAATCCCCTGCAGCTAGGGTTCTAGATGCGAGAGAGATTTCATGAAGGAGATGCACTCGAACAAGATTTGGAAGGCAGAAATGAAGTGAAAGGTAATTTCCTGCTATGGTTGCTGTTTTCAAATGGGCAAGAAAAAGTACAGAGATGCCAATGTCTCATCTCCAGCTTCCGGAGGCAGTGGTAGTGGTGGTGGTTTTAGTGGTCCAGTGTTCAGACTGGACATTGCACTGGCAGGGGAGACCTTCCTGGTCTCTGGATAGCAGCCAAGATGGTGTTTTCCAGACCTCACTTTTTCCAGGGGTGAGCTGTCTGATTGCTACATAGCTCCCATAATATTCTGTGAGTCATTCCTACATGCTCAACTACAGCCCTTACAACAATTCTATAAGTACTTAATTCCCAGTATTAAATCCCTGTGCTTCAGAATTGCTGGGGTGATTTTACTTTGTACTAAAACTTTTTTAATGGATAAGGAAATTGAAGGGATAAGAAAAATTATACCCTCTTAAGAGACTATAAATAGATGTACAAGACTGCACAGCTAGTGACAAATAGATCCAGAATTCCATACTTCATTAGACAAAAAGTGCTCCAGAATTTCGACCAAGGGTGAGGAATTCACGGGCTATATTTCTAATAGATCTGCCAAAGCAAAGTACTGCAAAGCCAAGTTCACATATACTCTCTTCCCACTTTTAAACCTATGAGTTGCACTTGTGATTGCGGTAAGTGCTTAACTTAATTGGTTTGCATCCATGCCGGGACCTCTGGGATGCCACTTACATAACTCATCCACAGGAGTCTGTCTTGCCAATAAGTACTTGCAGAGGCCCTCACTCAATAGCCACATTAAACACAGAGCTCTGTTCTCTGTAACTAGCTACGTGCCTACCCCAGTTCTTGGGGGTCAAAGGAAGTAAGGCCAAAGGAGTAAGAGTAGTTGACACATATCAAGAGCTTACCCTGAGCCAGGCATTGCTCTGCTACAGTACATTATTTTCCAGTGGAATCCTCACAACCACCGTGGGCGGTAAGCTTGATGATCATCTGTGTCTGGTGGGAAACTGAGGCACACAGAGATGACAGCCCCTGCCCGTGGGCCCACAGCCAGCGAGCGGCAGAACCTAAAGACTAACCCAAGTGCTCTCTTATCTATAACGCTATTCTGCCTTCCAGTCATGCTCTGAATGCTTTCTTTAATTCTATGGACCGCAGCAAACCGCCTGAAACCCTCCCTGTAGTAAAGTCAGCTCTACATAAAACCACCCCCAGAGTGATGAATTGATTCCATCCTGTGGGATCAGCCCTTGTGCGTGCGCCTTGCCTCACCCCACCCCTGTCCTCTCCTGGCGCAGCGTCTTTCAGCTGTTGTTGAGCTTATGTTTCCAGCTGCGCCAAACCAGCCAGACCAGGCACGCCAGCCGTACTAGGAGAGTTAACGGGGCTACCTCGGCTTGCTCCTCCGTTCATCTTCCCAGTAATATGGGACAGTTGCCACATGGGCAGTGGCTGTCCTCTTCATAGGCGTACGGGAAACAGATGTGTCCAGTTAGAGCACCCGTGTGCGGGCGAAGAGAAAGAAATCAGAGACAGTACTAGAAGCTGGTCAGACCTCACCCTCAGCAGTCTCATGAAAGTTTAAAATCAGAGTAAACACAAGGCTCTCTAATTAGACAGCCCTCTTTCTCCTGACCAGCGTTTCTACCCGACTCCTATTTCTCCTAGAAATAGATCATCATGAAGGCGAACATCTTTTTAAAATTCCGTGCTACAGAGAGCTAGACTAAGATGGTTCTGTCGAAATTACAAAACACTATACTTTCAAATAGCTGCTGAATTATTTAGTGACTTTACACTGTCCAAATGCTAGGCTCTTTGGGTAGACAATGTCTTGGTTTTCCTCCTACCTCTTTTGTTGTGACATTCAGTAAATGGAGAGATATTGCTCTTCTTAATAATTTATAAAATAATAATCCACATTAAGGATCAAGCTCCTCTGATAGATTTAGGGTTTCAAATCGGGGAGTCAGGAGAATGAGCAGCTCAAAATTCTCTTCTAGTTAAGTATTTGGTCCTGGCATGCTCAAGCTTAACTTGCAGTATTTGCTTCATTCTCAGGTCAACTTTTTCTCCTTCCTGTAACTTTTCCTTTACCTTATTGCGATGGCTTGGTCTGTAAACTGTACTTGCTCTCACTTCTTCTTCACATCTATCTGATTCGGTCTTATAGTGGAATATGTCCTCTTAGAAGCAGAAAGCAGGACAGTGTGTTTTTGTCATGCACCTGATATTTCAAAGCTTCCCATTTACTTTGGCAAAGCCATTTTTTCCTCACCTGTTCCTAAAAGAAAGGAAGAGAGGGAGGAAGGAAGGAAGGAAGGAAGAAAGGAAGGAAGGAAGGAAGGAAGGAAGGAAGGAAAGTAGGAGGGAGGGAGGGAGGGAGGGAGGGAGGAAAACATTCAAGATGGGAATGGGCTTGTGTGTCTTGTGTGTGTATTCTCTTCTCTCAAGGGCACACACACATTCCCTCACTTCTGTTCACAGCAAGGTCCATGTGACAGCTATAGAAATTATTAAAATGACCAAGTGCCCACTTTTCCAGAGTCAGAGAATTCTAATAAATTCTGCAAGTTCCTTGAGAGCAGGAATCCTGCTTTTTTTTCTCATTGTTTCCCCGACAGAGTTTAGTATAGTATCTTGCACGTCCATCCAGTAAATAGTAACTCAGAGCTCCTAGTCCTCACTGAGAACACACAGATGAGCGAGCCCCGAGTGTACGTCCATAAGCAAGTATGACCTGTGTGGTAGGCCCTGTGAAAACGGTGCACAGTGTGGGGGAACAGAGGAAGGAGCTACTGACTGAGTCCACCTAAGGAGCACAGGGAAGCGACCCAGAAGAAGTGGCATCAAGCGAGGACTTGAAGGATGATGGCATTTCCCAGGCAGAGCGGCAGTACGTGAGAGTTATGGCCGCCGGGAAATGGGACGACATGATGGGAAACACTGATACTTCTGAATGTTTGGGACAGAGGATCCATGCAAATGCCCTGGGAGTGTGGGCCAGCGTGGGGGAAAGAGGCACTCTCTCATTCTACTGCCGGCTGCATTCAAGGCATATCCTCTATGGAGAGCAAATTGGCAATACCTAACAAAAGTAAAAATGCACATCTCCTTTGACCCAGCCATTACACATCAAGTAATCTGTCCTAGAGATGTATTGTACAATTACACATGTACCAGGTTACTCATCACCACGTTGCTCGTAAAAGCAAAAGTCTGGGGGAGAAAAAACCCAATTCCACTAAGAGGGATCAGTTAAATAAATTATGGTACATCCCTAGAATGGAATACAGTGGGCAGCTGTTTATAAAAAGCAAACTCCTTATCTACTGACAGGGAAAATGCACTAGGATATATTAAGTATAATAAGACAAGTGAAGAACTACGCATAGTCTGCTACCATCTTGAGAAAAAAAGAACACATGAAAATACATATACATAAATATATATTTACGAGCAAATATATACAAGCTTATAATTAATAAAACTTCTCTGGAAAGATATAGAAGAAAGTGATACTGGTGCTGGGGGGATGGGAAAAGAAAGCAAAGGAAGAATGCTCATGTCTTCAACTTGACCCATGTGACCGTACCACCTAGTCAAATAAATTGAATACAATGAAAATTGATGACAACAACCACAGAAAGGGCTGACATCATCAAACATGTCTTTCAGAAAGGTGACAACTATAAGGAGCAACAACCAAAGAGACATGAGGCCAGAGGCAGGAAGACTAATTAGGAGCCACGGCCCCCATCCAGTCACGAGACAACGGAAGTCAGTGGAAGTGAGCAGGCAGCCCACATTTCAGCTGTCATTTGAGGGTGACTCTACCTACCTTATTCTAAGCATTTACTGTAGGCCGGTCATTGTATACACATTGTATTCCCTCCTACTAGCTTTAGAGATTTTGCCTGCCCCATTTTACAGATGAGGAAACAAAAGCTCAGAGAGGTTGAGTGACTTGCCAAGAACCACACAGGTAGAGCTCACGGGAGAACCAGGATGCAAAGCCCTCTCCCCATGCTATTCTGGGGGCTTTGGTCACACCAGAGCCAGTGACCAGCTCTGGGGGCAACTTGCTGTGAATAGAACAAGGGAGGAATCTCAGACAGAGCATGGCCGCATTTTGGCACCTCTGAAAGACCTCCGGAGCTCCTGAGGCCAAGGACAGCTCAGGAAAAGAACCAGGGCATGTACCCTGGTCTGTGGGCTGGAAATCAGGCTGATCCTTGAGGGACAGATGGTTTCGATGCCATGAGACTGACTCTGAAACTTTGGGAGAAGCCCAGATCTCACTAAGACCCAGGAAAGCCAGAGGCTCCATAAGACACTGCGCTCCTGGTACCCTCTCCAGGGATTCAGTGGACTGGCTCCCGGGGCCTGCGAGGGCAAGATGTGCTTCTCCCTCCCCAGCAGGAAGTGCTAGGAATGGGTTCCCCGGGGGGCCGTTTAGCTGGAAGAGCCTCCATATTTTCCTCTCCCATCTCCCTGCGGTATCAAGTGTGTGACTATTGATTTCCTCCCTGCATTTGTTTTTGTTATCCATTATTTATGGGATCATTTTTCCATCCTTCGTGCATGAAGGCAAATTTTGTGTAAAAATCAATTGAGTGAGCGCCGCCGATGGCTTGTTGCATTTTCTTGGCTTTCATCTCTGAGGCACTGGTTCTCGGGAGATGCCGAGCAGGATATTAGGGAGCACACCAGAATGGAAAGGGAGCTGAGGGGCAATGCAGGGTTCAGAAACCTGTCTTAAGAGACCTAGCCCAACAGTTGCTTTTGGTCCCTGGAACAACACGCTCTGTTGAGCTCACCTGAGAATCTAGGGAGGGATTGATGTCTCCCTGCCCTGATCTGATCTCTGTTTCTCTACTTCTCGCCCATTTGCTGGGCTGCAGTCAAGAAAGAGGTAGATTCTTCCATTTCACATAGATTTGTTTCAATGTAGAAATCCACAGCATTCTCCAGGATAAAGGCTTGGGGGCCCGCTCTTTAGCAGCTTAACCCAAAGATTCCAGGAAAGTCACCCTGAAGGATTCGACTCAGGGGAGTGGGATTAAGGGCAGGACTGACATTTAATAAGCACCTGCTATATGTTGACTGAGCATTTCACTTATATTCTTACTTGAGCTTCAGCGTACCTGGCAAGGTAATTAGGGTGTGAAGGAAGGAGCAGGGGATTTGGTGTCAGAAAGTCCTAAAGTCCCTACGTGGCCCCTTCCTAGCTGTGTGCCTTTAGGTAAGATTCTTAGCCTCTCTGTGCCACAGTTTCTTCTTTTTTTTTAAGATTTTATTTATTTATTTGAGAGAGAGAGAGAGAGCATGAGAGGGGGGAGGGTCAGAGGGAGAAGCAGACCCTCCGCTGAGCAGGGAGCCCAATGCGGGACTCGATCCCGGGACTCCAGGATCACGACCTGAGCCGAAGGCAGTCGCTTAACCGACTGAGCCACCCAGGTGCCCCTGTTATTATCTATTCTTTTTTTTTTTTTTGATTCTGATTTATTTATTTGAGAGAGAGAGGATGAGACAGAGAGAGAGGATGAGAGAGAGAGAGAGAGCATGAGAGGGGGGAGGGTCAGAGGGAGAAGCAGACTCCCCACTGAGCAGGGAGCCTGATGCGGGACTCGATCTCGGGACTCTAGGATCATGACCTGAGCCGAAGGCAGTCGCTTAACTGACTGAGCCACCCAGGTGCCCCTGTTCTTATCTATTTTTTTTTATTTTTATTTATTTATTTATTTTTAAATGTTTTATTTATTTATTCATTAGAGTCAAAGAGAGAGAGAGGCAGAGGGAGAAGCAGGCTCCCCGCCTAGCAGGGAGCCTGATGCGGGACTCGATCCCAGGACCCTGGGATCATGACCTGAGCCGAAGGCAGATGCTTAACCATCTGAGCCACCCAGGCGCCCCTGATTTTTATTTATTTATTTATTTGAGAGAGAAAGGATGAGACAGAGAGAGAGGATGAGAGAGAGAGAGAGCATGAGAGTGGGGAGGGTCAGAGGGAGAAGCAGACCCTCCGCTGAGCAGGGAGCCCGATGTGGGACTCGATCCCAGGACTCCAGGATCACGACCTGAGCCGAAGGCAGTCACTTAACCGACTGAGCCACCCAGGTGCCCCTGTGCCACAGTTTTCTTACTTATACAATGGGGATAACAGTGCTTATCTCCAACGACATCGCACATTTAAGAGTAGGCAACCGGCTCACGGTAAGGCTCCAACAAACAAAAATGTCTTCAGTTGAAGTATTATTTCCACATTTTACCCCAAGTAAAGGGATACTTCCAACCCTGGCAGTTACTGTCTGTCATACTTTTCTGTCTCCGTGAGGACCAACATCTCACCGGTCTGCCCAGGGCCTGGTAGAGTGCCGGCACGACAGAGTGGATATTTCATCAATGTTACTATACTAGTTACTATTACCATCATTCTCGTTTTCCAGATAGAGACAGAAGGGCTAAGCCACGGGACCTGCCCAAGGTCACATAACTAGCAATAGCACAGCCGGCTTTCACGCCCACCTTCCTGACTCCAAAGCCTATGTCTTTCCCACTCTCTCCACTTTCAAGGTCATGAGGTCAAATTCAGGCTAATGGTTGGCAGAACTAGACCCTGGCAAGGTACCTGCTGTGGTGCCGCTTCCTCTACCCGGAATGCAGCCATGGCCATCTGTTGATGTGCGATCTAAGGCTGCCTCCGCACAGTAATGGCAGAGTGAAGTAGTTGCAAGGGAGACTGTGTGGCCACAAAGCCTAAAATACTCACTTTCTGACCCATAGAGAAAAACTAGGCCTCGTTTCCAAGCTAGGCTCTAAGGAACATGAGCATCCATCAAAACAACGGAGGCCCTGGAGGAAAAAACAACAGGAAAGGGGTCCTTCCTTCATCCGATAGGTGTGAGAAGTGCTACATTCTGGATTCCTTTCCTGGAGATTCCCATTCATGCCAACTTATGAGAGACTCTGAAAAGTTCTGCGGTTAAACAGCAACAACAACAACAAAGTTCTTTGAAAACTGCCCAAACTTACTTAACTTGTCAATGGGATACTTCTTGTGGCGAAACAACGTGAGTGACCAATGCCATACGTGGACCACAGTTTGGTAAAGATCTATAAAGCTCCTTGATTCCCAAACTTCAGTCATTTGTATGACCCTTATGATAACTGCCTTAAGTATATACCTCCTAAACACTATTTATTAAATATGTTTACTAAAAATGCTTCCTAGGGGCGCCCGGGTGGCTCAGTCGGTTAAGCGGCTGCCTTCGGCTCAGCTCATGATCCCGGGGTCCTGGGATCGAGCCCCGTGTTGGGCTCCCTGCTCAGTGGAGAGTCTGCTTCTCCCTCTCCTGCTGCCACTCCCCATGCTTGTGTCAAATAAATAAATAAAATCTTTTAAAAAAATGTTTCCTAAACATTTTTCTTAAATTTACTGCCTTTTTTAACTTGATCCCAGCCAGGCAACGGTAGCCATGAAATCATGGGCTCAGTGTGTGTCGGGAGGGGGGCCGGGGGCCGGGGAGGTGTGTGTGTGGGGGGGGTGTAGCTACAAAAATAGACATGTTTTCCTGTCGTAATTATCCACATGCCACCCACGAAGGAAAACGTAATACATGTTGGGATATATTGGTTCATCCTGCCCTGCCCAGTTCAGTAGCCAATAGCCACAGGGGGCTTTTTAAATTAAACTAAAAACTCCCTTCTTCAGTTGCATCAGTCTCATTTCAAGTGCTTAGTAGCCTCATGTGGCTAGTGGCTACCATACTGGACAGTGCAGATACAGAAAACACTTTCATTATAGAAAGTTTTATTGGAGAGCACTGGACCTTTTTAAAATATTTCACAACTCTACTCAGCAGTGTTGCCCACCCAATCTCCACCCACCCTACCCCCCAATTTTGTATAACTCTTCCATCACACTCTGAGAAGTATAGCTACTGGGGCCAAAGCCCACACTGTCTCTCTTCATCTTATCTCTTCACCAGAGTCTTCCCTTCCTTCCCCCTATACTCTGCCTCCCTTTCTCTCTCTCTCTCTCTCTCTCTCTCTCTCACGCACACACACACTCCAATGCCACCAACGTCTACCCTTTTAAACAGGAAGGACCCACAGCTACCCTCTGAGATCCAAGAACCAGTCTAGATCCTTCTCTTGGGCAACAATGACATGGAAGCATCCTCATTCTGGGCTCCCAGTATGCAAAAGAAGATTGGAGCAGAGGAGATATCACAAATTGGTGGTCAGGGAGCTAAATCTGGCCTGCATATGTGTTTAATTGGGTCTACCTGATTTTTTTTTTTTTAACTTTTAGTTTAATGAAGAAGAGACAAGTAGGTGTCACATAGTAGAAACCTAGATTTCCAGCTTCTCTTGAAAAATCAGAAGATTTGCTTATTTTGGGCTCATTTTCCCATACAGCAGTCACAGGCTGATGCTGGGTACCTTCTGCCCCTTGTAGGCCAGGCACGTGCCCTCCAGTTCACCACCATCTGCACTATTCTCTGCCACCCTGTGCATGGCTCATTGTTCTCACTTACTTGACCTTCTGGCATTTGGCTCTGTTACCCTGAAAGGATCATCTCAAAGGTTTCATCAGTTACTTTCCACCTGTGATTTCAAACATGTGAGTACTCTCTCCTCAGGCATAATGCATGGTTCTTAGGACCTAGACAAGAACTATGAACAGGAATGAATTGGTCTTCAAGGATTGTTCAGTCCTAGTGATTAAAACTTCAACTGTTGGGTGCCTGGGTGGCTCAGTTGGTTAAGCGACTGCCTTCGGCTCAGGTCATGATCCTGGAGTCCCGGGATCAAGTCCCGCATCGGGCTCCCTGCTCAGCGGGGAGTCTGCTTCTCCCTCTGACCCTCCCCCCTCTCATGTGCTCTCTCTCAAATAAATAAATAAAATCTTAAAAAAAAAAAAAAACTTCAACTGTTAGCAGGGTTGAAAAGTTGGAGGCTGGTCTGATATTTTCCTAAATTTGAGTATCTTCAAGCTTTTGCTGCCTTCTTCCCAATGTAATGTATACTTGGCCTCTGGAGAAACAGTGCTTAGATTTTGAGGACAGATCACTTTGAAAATTTGATAAAAGCTCCAGAGTTAGTAAGGGTGGGAATATACACATAAAGACACACAATTTCGCATAAGGTTTCAGGGGATACAAAGATGCCCTTCAAAGCACATCTGTGATTCTTCCAGGAGTCCTCGGACCTTTGTTCAGAATTTCTGCTCTGGAGACTTCCCGTTAAAATAGGAGACTGAACATATACATCAGCTCCCTCTCTCCCAAACCTAACCTTAAAATGATGATTAAAGGATATTTAAAGCATTTAAAGCCTAAACCTACAGGGACAAAGAGAACAAGAAAAAAGACAAATGCAAAAAAAAAAAAAAAAAGGTTTTTTGGAAACTGGAGAGCAAGTAAGAGGTAAGTGATAACAGAGTCAGTAAAGCTGAATCCAAAGTCAGCGGTGGGGGAGAGGGGCGGGGGGTGCTGAGAAGGAACCCAAAATGCACGGCAAATTCCCTAAAAGACTTGCAAAGTGACAGCACCTCATCTCTCTGGAAGTGGGAGTTAAGACGCGACTGCAAATGGGTGATTTGGCGGAGAGCTTGTTTAAAAAGCGGCTAGACCTTCAGATGAGCAGTTAGACTTACCTCAACCACTTGGCCCAGCTGGGGAACTGCCTCATCCAAACCCCACAGAAAGCTGGTAATTTATTCACTAGAAAAATGTGGGGGTGGGGGGGCTTTTTTTTAAGTGACTGTATTTGGGACACCAGCCACAGTTAAGGGTGGGAAACTAGACTGAAAACAGTGGAATTAAATAAAATTTTACATTCTAAATGTTGAAAATCACATCCCTTTTCTCTCACTCAGCACCCTGAACATGAACAGCCAGACACAGATGCTTCAAAGGGGAAATTGAGAGATTCTCAATCCCGTCTCTCTGGGAATTAACCAATCCAAAGAAGACAAACAAACAAACAAACTAGCATCAGAGAATCTTCAAGGAAGCAGCCCAACACGGTCACTCTAAATAGAAAACCCAAGTTATCAAAGCCAACTTTGGGTGCAGAGTTTCCAATCAACTTTTTACCTAATTAAACAGTATCAAGGCACAGAGACCAGTCATATTGAAAATAAAAACACTTTAAGGGCACCTGGTTGGCTCAGTCGTTAAGCGTCTGCCTTCAGCTCAGGTCATGGTCCCAGGGTCCTGGGATGGAGCCCCGCATCGGGCTCCCTGCTCCGCGGGAAGCCTGCTTCTCTCTCTCCTACTCCCCCTGCTTGTGTTCCCTCTCTCGCTGTGTCTCTCTCTGTCAAATAAATAAATAAAATCTTAAAAAAAGAAAAGAAAAAAAAAACACTTTGGAGGAAAAAGACACTGAGGAAGGAAGAAATTTAGAAGAAGTGATTAGTAATATTAGACATGTAATTGACTATAACTCAGAGCTACTATCACTAAAAAGATAGCATCCATGAAATAAGAAAAAATTAAAGAGCAAAAATATCTGTTAGAATTTTTTAAACATGGGATGCCTGGGTGGTTCAAACAGTTAAGCCTCTGCCTTCAGCTCAGGTCATGACCCCAGGGTCCTGGGATGGAGTCCCACATCAGGCTCCTTGCTCAGCCGAGAGCCTGCTTCTCCCTCTGTTTGCCACCCCACCCCCCACCCCAGCTTGCTCAGTTTCTCTCTCTCTCTGACAAATAAATACATAAAATCTTTTTTAAAAAGAATTTTTTAAAAAGGAAAACAGTAGGAGAAATTAAAAGAGAAAATAAAAACAAAAAGAGAAAAATAGTAGAGAAACGATAAATAAATCAGAGAGCCAATCCAGATGGCTCAATATCAAAACAATAGGCATTTGAGAAATACGGAGGAGGAAAAAAAAAAGAAAGCTTCCAAGAAATAATGCAAGGAAATTTCCTAGAATGGAAGTTGTGAATTTCAAGATGGAAAGTGCCCAGCAGAATAAATTTTAAAAATATACCATACAAGCTTGCAGAGCGAGAACATAAATTTCATACACAAATCAAGAATGAGAATGGCCTTGAACTTTTCAACTTCCAGCATTTTCAACACCAAATGCTAGAAAGCAATGGAGCAAACTCTTGAAAAGGCTTAGGGAAAATTAATTCCAACCTAGAATTCTATAGCTGTCAAATAGCCATTGACACGTTAGAATAGAATAAAGACATTCTTAGACCTGATGGTTTTCAAAAAAGCCTATCTCCATCACACTCTCTCAGGGAGCATGTGTGCCACTTAAATGAGGCATAAACCCAAAGAAAAGATACTGATTTTGGAAGACAGAGGATTCAACCCAAAAGAGAATCCATAGGCTGATGGCAAAGGGGGCCCCTAGGATGAGAGCTGTGGGCAGCTATAGAGAGAGCTGATGCTTCTTCCTGGGGCAGGTCAGAAAGTTCCAAGACAGGTTCCTTCAAGGAGATTAAACTGATGGAACACCTGATGTGTTCAAAAGTCTTGAGACGAGATTTATGTCAATGGGGAGAGTCTGGGGTTCGTAATAATAGAGAAAACAAAACAGAAAAAGGCAATAATTACTAATGCCAAGAAAAATAAAATATGATATGGAAAAGGAAAAGTAACTATACTGTCTTACATGGCTCAGCAGTAAATGTTGTTTGGAGTAAAACACACGAACACCGAATATTCATTTAACCAAAATTGAAATCTAACTATATTGGAATGGTGAGGGGACAGAAATTAGGGTAGGGAACACGAGAGAGCTAAATCTTCATCTCATTACTCGAAACTGAACACGCAAGAGGTGGCAATATAAACATGATATTTAGAGACAGTAAAGTAAACAGCAAGGGAACCAGCTGAAGGGAGTGAAAATGATCACCCCGAGAATCGGAGTGGGGGGGAGGAGGACTGCAGGATATTTTTTTATCATACCAAGCCTTGCTAAATTATTTGAACTTTGAAATTATGGACACATATAACTTTTAATTTAAAAATAAATTTGAAAGAAAAGAAATCTTGCTCTGATTTCTGGAAGGAGAATGAGCATCACCCAATTCCTAACTAACGTAGTTTCTCACAAACTCTCCTAGACATAACCTGTGTTGCCTCATTGGCATCAAACTCTCATCCTTCAGAAAAGAAGCAGCTCTTCTTATACTCCCTCCCACCCCCTGAAATCATTTTAACTGGGCTTAAACTCTGAAGAGTCCAACTGCATACCAGTCAGTAGCTGGTTTGTTCTGGAGAAGATATGTCCATCTCAACGCATCATGTACACAGAGGGGGCCACATGAAATCTGGCTCCATGCAATCTGTCTCCCAAAACGGGGGACAGACGGTGGTCAACTGTGACTGCCAGGAGCACGCGCCATGCTCTCCCACTGTTACTTCCTCTTGTCTTTGTTTTTTGAAAAAAAATCATGGTTTAGTTCCATAACTTGGTGCCAACTGATGTTAAGCTAAGTCACGCGGGTTTGCGGGTTATTGATTGTCTCTTCTTTTCAACTTCCATGACTTTTCTCTCTGAAGAGGGGTAAGGAAGGAGGAGAACAGTATTCATACATTATACACTATGCTAACAGAGATAGTCAGAAATATTGGGCCTGGCTCCCAAGAACTACAGACAGTAAAGGTCAGATTAACTTGGTTAACATCTAACAAACAAATTGGTCCGGAGTCCCGGTAATAAGACATCACTAGTCTCCAACAGGAGCATAAGCTCCGTGACAACAGGCACTGAGCCCTGAGTTCTCTGCTGAGTCCCCAGCACCTTAAGCAGGACCTGTCACAGAGTAATAACAGAACACATATTTGTTCCATTAATTCATTATATTTCTAGACCCTCAGCTATTTCTTCCTTCCTTCCTTCCCTCCTTTCCTTCTTTCTATCTTTTTTTAGACCTCAGCTATTTCTTTTTTTTTTTTTTAAGATTTTTTATTTATTTATTTGACAGAGAGAGACACAGCAAGAGAGGGAACAGAAGCATGGGGGGTGGGGGAGGGAGAAGCAGGCTTCCCACCGAGCGGGGAGCCTGACGTGAGACTCGATCCCACGACCCCGGGATCATGACCCAAGCCGAAGGCAGATGCTTAACAACTGAGCCACCCAGGAGCCCCAGACCTCAGCTATTTCTAATGAAGCCAGGCATACACACAGAAATCAGAAGAGACCCCCACTTTTCTTCAGCTCTTTGGTCAACCTGTGCTAGAGAATGAAAAAAAAAAAAGGCACAGTTGAGAGTACTCATAATCATTTTTACAATTGTATTTATTTTATGTTGGGTCAAAGGAAGATCTTTAGAAGCTTTAAACACTTAATGGTTTTGTTACCCTTTGCCTGTATGAAATTAAAAACACTACCTCAGGAAGTCTAACACAATTCTGAACTTGACTATTAGGATGCTTTTTTAAAATATCAACTATTGAAGTCTCCCAAAACATCTTTTCTTGTTCTGGTGTGTCTTCACTTTGCATGTTTAGTCTGCCTTTTGGAAGGTGAGCCCTGGCTGGGAGCACAGATAGCCTCCATAGCCTGCTGCATCTGTGACACGCCAGGGTCCGCATGAGAAACTGGAAAACAGTAACCAATCCTCCCAAGCATGTGCACACTGCGACTGGGGCAAAGAAAGGGAGACTGGGAGGGAAAGAGCTGAAGAAACAAAAGAAAAGAAGCTTTTTTTTTTTAAAGAAGAAAAAGATGGGAGAGAAGAGAAAGCCGCGCCAGTGGACGAAAGACAGTCAGGGCCCTCAGTCTAGTCCCTACTCTACTAAACCAGTCTTATTTTTATTTTTTTTAATTAATTGATTGATTGATTTGAGAGAAAGAGGGGGAGGGGCAGAGGGAGAAGGAGAGAGAGAATCTCAAGCAGACTCGCAGCTGAGTGTGGAGCCTCTCACCATCTCACAACCCTGAGATCACGACCTGAGCCAAAACCAAGAGTCAAGCACTTAACAAACTGAGCCACCCAGGCGCCCCTCTACAGAACCATTTTTAAATAACAGCTCGCCAATGACAGCTCCTATTTCCCTCGCAGTGTCTAGTGACCCTCAGGGATAACACTATAGACAGCTGGGTGACCCCGAGTTCTTCTAATATGGTAAGCTGGTAAAGGAGCCGAGCCTGTTTTTATTGTTATTGGCTTCACGTATATGTTTCAATATTCCAAAAGGCAAATGCAGGAATAAAAATATTAAAATAATATTTCTTTTCCACGCTCCTTTAAGGAAGTTGTACATTTTTTTGGAGGAGAGGGTCCCTTTGTATTTTTCACTGGAGGTATCTAAGAATGAACAAACATCTAGAGCAGCAGTAGTTCTCAGACTGGAATGAGATGGGATCTCATTCAACCAAACATCTGATGCTGAAACCCACCCTCCACGCAATCCCCCAGTGTCACTCCCTGAAATCTCGGCTTGAATCCTCCAGGACAGGGATTCACAACGCAGCCCACTCCTTGGACCGTGTTGAGAGGCACAGCCTCTTCCTTGTATGAAACTAAATTTTTCTTTCTGTGACTTCATCTCTTATCTAATTATACCCCCGTGGGGCCCCACAGAACAAGACTAAGCTTCTTTCACATAAAAGTCCTTTCGATTTCACCCCTAAAAATATAAGTACACTTTATTCTCCAGGAGCAGACACGGCATAGTGGAAAGAGTACAGCTCTCGAGGTAGTTAACTCCGGGTTTAATTCCTAGGTTCTATCATTTATAGTTGTATGACCTTGAACAAGTTGTTTAACCTTTCTGATACCTCATTTTTAAAATACGGGTTAGGGACGCCTGCGTGGCTCAGTCGGTTAAATGTCTGCCTTTGGCTCAGGTCATGATCCCAGAGTCCTGGGATCGAGTTCTGCTTCAGGCTCCCTGCTCAGCGGGGAATCTGCTTCTCCCTCCGCATGCTGCTCCACCTGCTTATTCTCTTAATCTCTCTCTCTGATACAGAAATAAATAAAATTTTTAAAAAATAAAATATGGGTTATAATATACGTACTTCACCTAGGTTTGTAAAACATCTTAGAAGGAGCAGTACTTTTAAGCTAGGAACATACTGTACCCTAAAATTTCCTCCTTCCCTGCCTTCACCTTTGGGAGGAGGGATGTGGTCAGGAGGATTATAAGCAAGAATAGCTCATTCATAGATTTACTTTCAAAATTTGTTAAATACTTGCTATTCTAAAGTGATCATCAGAGTTGTTGCTTGTTTTACTGTTATTTGCCATATACCTACTAAATTGTTTTGAGATCTCATTTTTGCCCTATAATAAAGAGGTTGCACTAGAATTTGCTGGCAATCTAAGCTACTTGTTCTTATGAGCCACATATCAGGGTGCGTGGTTGTACCAAAGGTTCTGGATGCTGCCCCAATTTATTCCTTCAGTAAACTAACATTGCAATGGTGGGGAGAGCAAAATAGTTACAGATACGTTGTGAAATGGGAGGCAAATTTTATGCCACCTTTAATGAAAAAAAGAATTGAAAGTTGTGTTTCAGGCTATATACCCAAACTCCAGTGTGGGGCACTTTGCGGGGGGGGGGGGGCAGTGTACAAAACATCTTCCTCAATCCAGGTGTGTAAGCAGAGTCACCTGGAGAGGTTGTGAAAAATACAGATTCTTGGTCCCCTCGAAATACAATATCTTGTTCTCCACCCAGAGGATCTCCATGAACTCTTCTGCCTTCACATTCTAGGATTTCATGCGCCTAACAATGATAATAGAAAGCATTTGAAGAAATAGTATTACAACTCTTCTTGTGACGGAAAGCCCTACTGTGACAATCAAGAGATACAGATCTTCCCCTCAATGACCTAATAGCACTAGAAGTCATAGGGCCATCCAACCCAAAGCCACAAACAATATTAAAATATGGGGAGAAAAACTCAAGAAGTAAAAACCATAGAACACAGGAATTAGGTGAAGGTTGTCAAAAGGCGCAAACTTCCAATTATAAAATAAGTTCTGAGGATGTAATGTACAACCTGATGACTATAGCTAGCAAAACTGTATTATATATTAAAAGTCGTACACTGTTGAATCTCAGATCTGTACCTCTGAAACAAATAATGCAATATATGTTAAGAAAAAAAAGAAGAAGAAGAAGGTAGCGGGAGGGGAAGAATGAAGCGGGGGAAATCGGAGGGGTAGACGAACCATGAGAGACGATGGACTCTGAAAAACAAGCAGGGTTCTAGAGGGGAGGAGGGTGGGAGGATGAGTTAGCCTGGTGGTGGGTATTGAGGAGGGCACATTCTGCATGGAGCACTGGGTGTTATGCACAAACAATGAATCATGGAACACTGCATCTAAAACTAATGATGTAATGTATGGGGATTAACATAAGAATAAAAATAAATAAATAAAAATAAAAGTCGCTCCGAGGGTAGATCTTAAAAGTTCTCACCATGAGGAAAAAAACTGTAATTATGGGAAGTGATGGATGTGAACGAAACTTATTGTGGTGATCATTTTCAATAGCTACATATAACAAATCACTATGTTGGGCGCCTGGGTGGCTCAGTCGTTAACCACCTGCCTTCTGCTCAGGTCATGATCCCAGAGTCCTGGGATCGAGCCCCACATCGGGCTCCTGCTTGACGGGGAGCCTGCTTCTCCCTTCCCACTCCTCCTGCTTGTGTTCCCTCTCTCGCTGTGTCTCTCTCTCTGTCAAATAAATAAATAAATAAAATCTTAAAAAAAAAAAAAAACAAATCACCATGTTGTACACCTTAAACTTCTGCAATGTTATTTGTTGATTATCTCTCAATAAAACTGGGGGCAAAGTCTATAGGACAGGAGAAACCTCAGGAAGCTGGAGGAGGAATAGTTGAAGGTGGCTGATGCTCTTATCATGTTACCTGAACCACATGACCATACAGCCCCTCAAAGGTTGAGTGATCTGGCAGCTGTAAGCATTGCCCAAAGTTGGGGCGGGGGCGGGGGGGGGGGGGTGAAGCTCTGAGAGCCAGAACAGGAGCCCTGGTCAGCATTGTCTTATCTGTGGATTCCAGTCACAGCTGGAATGGGCTTGGATGCTGGGGGCCTACCCTGCCCAGCCCACAACCCCCCCAGTCTCTCTACTCCCCACTGGGGCTCCCCAGACCTGGTACTGAACTGGCTTGGCTGAGCCAGGACTATCTAATCTAACAAAATGTTTTAATTTCAACCTGCCTCTGCCTTTAATTTTTAAACTTACAAACTGTTGGTGTTTTTATTTTTTCATTAGGATGTGGGGTTATGTTTCCACCCCATGGTTTTAGAAGCCTCAGTGCTGGGAACCCAGTGGATACCACACTTGGTAGCCTCTCCTTCCAATTCTACTTTGATTGTACAGCTATCCTTTTGAAAGCAAAATAGAAAAATAACAAGCTGAAACAAATATTAAATGTAAGACATGCCAAAGCCTACACACATCAGCTCATAGCTGGCAACTTCACACGTCATCTGGCCCGAACCCCTTGTTTTACCCATAAGAAAAGAGGGGGTCAGAGCAGGGAAGCCCCCAGCTCGAAATCTCAATTCTAGTTGTTGGCAGACTGGTTAAAACAAAAACAAAAACACTAGATTCTGACCCCTAATGTAGTGCTTTTTTCACTCCACCACACTGTCTCTTGGGAGACTACTGATCTGAAGAATAATTTTGCCAAAGCCATTTGGAGTCTTTATTGACAGTTGGCTCATACTCTAATTGGCACCTTATTTTTACCTTCAGTAAAGTTCTTCCCAGTTTGCTAAACTGGCTTCAGTGCTTATGGGTATTTGACCATACATTTAGATAGTCACATGAAGAGTAGCCTTTAGAGGATTTATTCCAGGGGGATCCTAACCTGGGACTCATAAACTCATGGGGTGAATCTAGCAGATACATGGTTAATCTTCAAGAAGTTAGCAAAAAGTTTGAGTGCACAAATGTACATTTTTCTGGGTTAGGGAAATAGTTTTCTTCAGATTCTCAAAGGAGTCCATAAATCCTCACCAAAATTGAACTACTGTCTAATTCAATTCCCTACCTTAGAGTGGGGAAACTGAGGCACTGAGAAGTGAATTGAGTTCCCAAGAACACATAGAACGGCGTGCCTGAACTCAGACCTTTCTGTGCACATTTCAGATTCTTTCCCACTGTACCCTGTGGTCTGTAAGGTGACCAGAGATTCTGATTCTCCTAGTTAACTCTTTCAATCCATGCTTTTCACTACAAGAAGAAATCATTGAGAGAGTATGCAAGGCTTAGTACAAATCAATCCTGCCCCCGAAACAATGGCTCCCTGTACATCACCCATCAGTCAGTCCAGATCACCACCTTGAACTTCTGTCAGAGATAGAATTTATGAGGCTTGTAATTCCCTCACTTGGCTGGAATTTCTGCAGCCCTAGGCGGATTATTAAATGATGTCACTGATGTCTTCTCCAGTCCCATCATTGCTATTATACATCACAGAAAAACTCTTCTTACTGCAAAACCGGGCTCACTGATTCCATAGTACTTACAGACAGGCTGCTTTAAATTCTGTTCTGAAGGAGATGGGATAGAATGCAAATCAGTCCATAAACACTCTTTATGTTTGTGAGTAGGCAGTTTTTACACATCATGGAGTCTGCATCTTCAGATTACTTTTTAGCAAAAAAAAAAAAAAAAGAATCAGAATTTTTAAGGCCCATTCAGTTCATATTTTTAATTATTGATTTTTGTATATAACTTCCTAGGTTTTATGGTATGGAAAGATTATTCAGGATTATTATTATTCCTAGTTCTCTGATACCAGAGCTGGAAATTAGTGCACAATGACTAAAAATGACAAGTCAAAAAATGACAGCCAATAAAATCTCTCTGGTGTATACACAAGAAATTGATAAGGTTAGTTGCCTTCAACAAAGGGAACTAACTTGGGTCAAGGATGGAAGAAAGACTTTTCACTGCAAATCTTGTAGTTCTTTTGAATTTGAATCATGTATTATTCAATCAAAACATGAAGACACAGACTCTGAACTTTAAAAGAAAAATAGTATCAAAAATATATTATTTAAACATGGAATTAACTTTCAAAAGAAATAGCTAAAAGTGGATGAGGGTGGGGATTTGATCAAATTGTCTTTCTGTGTTCAATTTTTAACTATATGCATGAATTACTCTGACAAAATATAAAAGTAGTTTAAAAAAAATCACCTCCAAACTACTAATTTTACAGGTAAAGAAACTGAGGCCGTAAGGGTGGAAAAGACTAGTTTTCCCAAGGTGGCAGAGCATAGATACGTACTCAGTTTGCCGTGTCTCAGGCCAGACCTTCCTTAACATGGAAAGAGATTCTTGGAGTGGCTGGTGTCTAAATGCCTTCTAATTATTGTTGTTTTTGTTGTTGTTGTTATTGTTATTATTATTAGATTAAGACATTATCAGAATATTTTAATAAAATTGACCTCTCCTCATTCTGATCCTCTGTGCTAATAATTGTACCCTTTTTTATTCATTCAATTACAAGCAAATTGACAGGAGACATTTATATGAGGCAGCTTAAACCCCAGCTAATGGAGTGCCTAATGACTAATTGATCAGATCCCGACCCAGAGAGCAGCCCTGAGTGGCCTAAAGGAATTTATGCAATTAGTTTAGGTTTGGTAGAAATTGAGTGCATATGAAAGTAAGCTTTTTATGGTCTTGATTTATGAGGGCTGGACATTAACTATATCTGCCAAGAGGTGAGCTACCTAGCAAAGCCCCAGGCATAGGGAGGCTCTGTCGCAGGAGGGGATGTAGGGTTTTGGGAGCTGGGCTGGTGTGTGTGTGTGTGTGTGTGTGTGTGTGTGTGTGTGTGTACGCGCGGGATGGGTGAAGGGCGTGTTGAGTGGAAGAAAAAATACATGATATTGGGGGCGGGATTCGTCGCTGGTGTGTGCGTGTGTGTGTGTGTGCGCGCGCGCGCGCGGGATGGGTGAAGGGCGTGTTGAGTGGAAGAAAAAAATATATGATATTGGGGGGAATTCGTCCAGAGACTTCTTGAAATTACGGTGATGCTCCCTCCCTATGTAATTCAAAGTAAAAACAACATCAATCCTAAATAGGTATCAAGAAGTCCAATAAAATTTTGATTTTCGCAAGATGAACACTAGGATTTTGTGTGTGTGAAATCCTAAAACTCAAATGTAAACTCAGAGAAAGAGAGTGCTGCTTCGGTTCCAGTTTGCCTCCAGTGCCAGGCTGGGCAGTGCTGGGCTGAGGGAAAGGGCAAAGAACTGACGCTTTTTGGAGACAAGCCCTCCACGCGCAGGAGAAGGAGAGCAACCGGTGGGGAGGCTCCCCGGGAGGAGCCTGGGTCGGGCCGCGCATCCCTCTCTTCGCAACGTCTCCTACCGCAGTCCAGGGGGCTCCCCAAGCCGCAACGACGCGCAGAGAAAGCCCCCCGCCCCCCGGAGGCACGGGGAGGAGCCGGGCGAACCCTGACCCCGCGGGGGAGCCCTGGGAGCCGGGCGAATGCGGAAGCGCCGTCGGGGGGCGGAGGGAAACCTGACCTGATTCGAACAGGGCGATCGAAGGGGCGCCTAATTCGTCTGCCGGGGTCCTCGCTGGCTCCGTCCGGCCGCCGGGGCGGAGTAACCGCAGGGGCCTCCCGCCGCTCGGCGGAAGAGCGGGAAGACGGGAAGGGGGCTTTCTGCGCGCTCAGAGGTCGCGGCCCGTCTCGTTCGTGCACTTTGGGGTCAGTTTCGCGCCTGCGAGGCTGGAGGGAAGCTGAGAGCGGGTTGCGTGGGAGACAAGCAAACACACGGACGCCGACAGTGACGGAGACTCGGGAGGCGGCGCGAGTGGAGGGCCCCGAAACGCGGCGAGGACAGGGGGCATCGTCGGCTTCCACCAGGTCCTCCGTTCTTGCGCGGCACCTTCAGCCAAATCCGACGCGCCTGCTCCGCCTCCACTCCAGGCAGCCGCCCCTGCCCTGCCCCCGACAGAGCTGGGTCTCGCCTGGGGACCAGTGAGGCCAAGAAGCCCGTGTTTTGCCAGCTCTCCACCAAATTGCTGTGTCACAACTTGTCCCTGGCAAATTACATAAACACTCTGAGCCTCCAAGTTCTCATCTGTAAAATGGGGTTTAAAATGGGACAAACTCGTTTTGTTTAAGGATTAATAATGCATATGAAGAGCTTGGAACAGTACCTGACATACAGGAAGCCCTTAATACATGTTAGATTTTATTATTCGCTTATCCAACAACCGTTTGTGAAGCGCCCACTCTGTGGGTCCCAGGAGGGGGTGGGGGAAGGGTACTGTACCAGAGTACTTGCCCTGAGCGCATTTACTGCTAGATAAACAAACAGGTGCGGTCAGGGAATGATAAGGACTAAGAAAGAAATACAACAGGGTAGTAAGATAGCATGACTGGAGAAAAGAGCAATCTAAGGTAGAAGGAGCCACCTAAGTCCCTCCGCCCCTCTCTGGGCCTCAGTCTCTCCTTCAGTATAAAGAGGTGATATGACCAGCGAGTGTCCCCCTCAGCTGACACCTTCTGACACCAAGCCCAAAGGTGGAGCTGGACCCAGGAGACCGAATCAGGGACCCCATCCCGCTTCCTCTGCTCACTGGAGCCCACCCCTTGGGAGTAGAGCTGGGCTGAGTCTTGTAACAATCAAGACGTTGGTGCTTGCCAGGATTCTGCAAAGAAGAAAGGCATGAGTTCAAGGAGCTGCCATTGGGGTCAAGATTCTCAGGACTCCAGGAGAGCGAATTACATTGTCCCTTCCATACCTGAGCCACACGGTGTGCAAGGAGATTACTTGTACCCTTTCTGGTTTACCCCTGACAACCCCAAGGAGCTGGTAGCCACTGCTGCCGCTGTTGTTTTATAGATGAACACTGTGGCTCACAGAGGGGAGAATGTGGACTCAGCTGAGGCCAAGCCCTGATTTGGCCCCTGCAACACTAACTCTCACTTTTCTGAGCCTAAGTAATGTTTTTAAAAGATTAAGTATCGGGGCACCTGGGTGGCTCAGTCGTTAAGCGTCTGCCTTCGGCTCAGGTCATGATCCCAGGGTCCTGGGATCGAGCCCCGCATCGGGCTCCCTGCTCGGCGGGAAGCCTGCTTCTCTCTCTCCCACTCCCCCTGCTTGTGTTCCCTCTCTTACTGTGTCTCTCTGTCAAATAAATAAATAAAATCTTAAAAAAAAAAAAAAAGATTAAGTATCCATTAATGCGTACTATGGGTCAGGCCCTCGCCTGTGTGATACTCATCACAGCAATCCCTGAAGGATGGTCTTTTCTCCTACTTTACGTATGAAGCCTCTGAGGCTCAGAGAATTAAAGGCACTTCCTCATCTAAGCGATGGAGTAGGCGTTGCACCTCCAGGTCTGTCTACTCCAGAGCCAGAGTTGTTTCCATCTCAGCAGGAAAGTAAAATAACCCAAGCTCAACGGCCAAGAGAGTGTCTGGAACATTCAGCAGGGCAGAGGTCACCCCCTGATCCTCTTCCCGGATTCCTCCTCTAGGTTCTCAGGGCCCATATCACGGAGGACCCCCTCTGTACCCCTGATGACCACAGAGGGAGGCAAGATTTCTTCTAATTTAAACAGGAAGGAAACTGGCTGCCTTTGAATGGAAGATAGAGCTGCAGATCACCACCTTGACACTGGACCCCACTCCCTTGTCTATACTTGATGGTGCCTGTTCTTCCCTACAGTACCCAGAATCTAGGAAGAGTTGGGCTGGAAGGGGTCCTTTCATTTTATAAAACAAAAACCTCATTCCTTCATTCCTTCATTCATTTCACAGATACCTATTGTCTGCCACTCTGGGCCAGATCCTGAGCTGGGCACTGAGTATAAAACAGTGAACAAAACTGATACTATCTTGAGCGCAGAGAGAAAGGAAGCTCCTGGCCAGAGATCACACAGGAGCCCAGGATTCAGGAGGAGCCCATGGCTTCAACCATGCTGGCCTCTGCATGCATGGCCCATTCCAGGTTAGACCCTAATTCCAGACAGCCAAGTGCCTAGAATCCTCTCCTTACTCCACAGATGATTCTCAAAATCCCACCTTGAAAGGCCCAATGCAGCTTTCCATACAAACAGCCCTGAACATTGCCCCCCGCCCCCCTTCTCTTGGCTAAGTTTAAAGAAACTCCCAGCTGGGCCTGGACAGTGAATTCTTCAAATTGGTGGTATTTTGGAATGGAAAATCTGTTCCGGAGTGTTTTTCAGTTACTCTTCAAAATTATTTTTGTGAGGGTTTGCAGCCATCAGGAAAAGCTTACAGAAGTGATGTGACTTACCCAAGGTCACACAGCTAGGAAATGGCCCACCAGGATGCAAACGAGGCCTATGTGAACCCCAAACCGGCTGGTACCTACCCACCCTCCACTCTCGAGAGGTCTGTGCCCCCGCCTCGCAGAGGCGACTGCACAAATCCAGAGAAACCGCAGCTCCGTTGCTTCCTGAGAGAGCCCAAGGAGAGAGGCGGCGGCGCCGGACCGGCGCCCTCAGTGGGTGGGAGAGGGTGGGGCGCGTCGTGGACCAAGCAGCAGTTCCGGCCCGCAGGTAGAAACTAGTCAAAATACCAGTGCGCGAGGACACCCCGGGCGCCTGAAGCGGACCAGTCACAGAGGGGCGGGCCGACTCACAACCCAACCAGGCCAGTTACGGAGCAGATCTTAACTTTCGGGCGGCTCATCTCTCCCTCTCAAAAAAAAAAAAAAAAGTCTTCCAAACTTTTGAGGTTATTAATTTAAATTATATATATAATATATGTTTTATATATTATATATATAATAACAGCAGGGAACTTTTCAGAAAGGAGATGGAGGCGGATATCGGGTTCTTTCCCGGGCCAGAAAAGCTGAAGGCTCTTACCTGCAGGAAACCTCGCAGCCCGCAAAGGCGCGTCTGTCTGGAGCGCTTCACTTCGACGCGGGACGCTCACGGCCGCCTCCTCTGCAGCCCGGCTGGGCTCCGGCCGTGTTTTATACCACTATAGGCAATTAATATTGCATCAGCCGTATTTTAAATTTTCAAAACCCACAATATAATGTAATGGCATAGGGCATTTATTATTAAAGGACACCCGATGGAGAAGGAGGTGGAGGCATCGCTGGGGTTGTTACGCTAGGCGGGGGCGAGGGGCTAAGGCCCAGGGGCTGGGGGCAATCCCCAGGTTTGCTTGTGCAGCATAGGGGGTGCACCGCGCCGAGGGGAGACCGACTCTGCTCCGAATTTCAGGCCAGAGGTGATGACCCACTGCTCTTTGAAGACACAGAGGGAAAGTGTGCTCACCACTCCTAGACTTGGAACATTAATTTTTAAGTCATGAAGGTATTTCTGCGGCTCACAAATAAAAAGGTTTCTTCCCCCCTTTTAAAGGGGGTGAGAGAGAAGGGAACTGCCATCTGTTGAGCACCTACTGTGCTCAAGGCACTATGCTAGGATGTTTGCAGCAGATTTATCATTTAAACCCACAGAGAAGATGAGATAGACCTTGGGGTGAGTAAGTTATTGGGTGATAGTTTTAATCAAGTTTCTGAAACGACCTCAGAGGGACCCCAACAGACTCTGTCCCAGTAAAGAACACTTTCCTTCCTCTTTGCATCTATCCACTCACTTCCTATCCAGCCATTTGAATCTTCTGAAATAATGTTTCATCTCAAGCACAAAGCACTACCAGATGCCTTAAATAAACAATTTTATTTAATCTTGACAATAAACGTGTGGGGTAAATATTTGCCTCTTCATCCTGAAGACAAGCAATCGAGGCTTTTTAGAAAAGGCAAGAAACTGGCTTCCAGGTTATTCAGCCAATGAGTGGAAGTATTGGGGGCTCCTACTCCCATCAGTCTGGCCTCAAAATTTGCAATGGGTCTGAATCAAGTTGAGCGAAGAGAGGCTGATAGATTCGCATACAGGGAAGCATGCGGGGAAGTGCCTTGTAACCCTGAGGTCCGGGGAAGAGCTGCCAGATCTCCCTAGAGGAGATCAGAGTGAGAAGGTGAGGCTGCATGGAAGAGGAAAGAGATGGCCAGACACCGGCCTGCTGGAAGTGAGAACCCAGCCCGTATGGGTTCTCACTTTTAAATCCTTTCCAAGACTAGTACTTCTTAGTCTCTGAGAAAGAAAAGCACTGTGATTCGGGTTGAAAAATAAAGCATTTATTTTAGAAGTTAATTCAAGGGGTAAAGAGAGAAGAAAACTCAATATTTTATTTGTATCTATTTGGAGAACAAAACCAAAGGTCACACAGCCACACGCAAATTACATGAAGCAACGAAAGATTAAATGTGATGGGGCCAGAGGAACGTGGGTGAGAAGGATCCAGGCCAGCAGTCTGGCTCCTCTTTCTACCCAAAACCATAAGTGGACTTCCACCCAGAGACACCCAAATAAGAGGGATGGAAAGAAGCAGAGTTCAATAAATAATAGGAAAAAACAATGCTAACAACAATAATAAAATCACAACGAGGTTAGACTGTTGGAAGGAGTTGCATACGATTCAGAGAAGTTACAATTACTTTTGAAAAGCCACCTTTATGCTGTGCTGGGAATCTGGCTGGAGCAGCGAGCTGGGGTCAGAGAGTCCTCAGTCGGTCCGGAGCACTACCAATCCCCCTGGCTCTCCAGAAGGCAGTAATTATCCCCTCAAACACCATCAGATCAGGGAGAATGGACCAGAGCAGTCAGCTGCTGCTTGCCACCGATGCGATCCCAGCATTTTCAGGTGCTGAATCAGGCCCATCTTTTCTGGGGCCCGAATTACTGCAGAGAACAGCTGGGACCTCGAAACTCCACGAACACTTTCCCTGAACCTAATCCATGCTACCTTAGAGAACTTACAACAAACCAAAGGATGAGACGGATAAAATTTAAGAGGGTAAAGGAGTATAAGGCTATCCTTTGGAAACATACGTGTATTTTATATACTCTAAATAAATCTCCAGTACATGTTTGTGCCCCAGTTAGACTTTCTATTATTATTTATCACTGCCTTCCCATCCCTTCACCTTTTGTCTAATCGCGCTTAGCAAAGTGGCGCCTTCACCCCCAGAGTTGTGCGGCCGGGCCAACTCACTATCCCCTGTATGTGGGCTCCTGCCCTAAGGTCGCGCAGCCCAGCGCGCAAGGGCGATTTTCAGCACCAGGGACAGCGCTAGTCCCTCCAGGCCTACCCTTGCCGGATTTTTCCTTGGCGCCGTAACTTTTCTGGTGGGAATAGAAAGGAAAGAAGAGAAAGAGAAGGCCGGGAGGCAACCAGGTGAGATAAAGGGGAAAGTCTGTGGCTTCGGGGGAGAGAGCCTGACCTGCCAGGAAACATCTTGGTGTCCCCCATAACCGTTACCCCCCCCAACTCCGGGGGGTGGTGTACACTCAGCTCTCCCGGACCCGGACGCTGCGCCCCGCCGCAGTCAGTGGACAGCCGAGTACTTCATTCGTTTCTGTTTCTGTCTCTGGTTGCAAAACCAGACCCTCACCACGTTCTTTTTAAGGTCCAGTTTCTCGGCGATGGCCGCGATCTTCTCAGATGAGGGCCGCGGCTGGATGGCGAAGTAGGCCTCCAGTGAGCGCTTCTCTGGCGCCGCGATGGACGTGCGTTTGCGCTTCCGCTCACTGCCGTTGAAGAGCTCTGGCTTGCTGTTTTTCTCTCGATAGGCGGCCTCGGCTTCCTCCAGCCAGGCCTGAAGCACGGGCTTGAGCGCGATCATGTTGTTGTGTGAGAGAGTGAGAGACTCGAACCTGCAAATGGTGCTCTGGCTGAGCGAGCCTACGCCGGGGATCTTGAGGTTGGCTAGAGCCGCGCCCACGTCCGCCTGGGTCACCCCCAGCTTGATGCGCCGCTGCTTGAAGCGCTCGGCGAAGGCCTCGAGCTCTCGGGGGTCCGACTCCACGTCGCTGAGGCATGCGGGCATGGCGCTGTGAGGCGCCACGGCATGTGGGTGACTCATGCCCATGGCCTGGTGCAGGTGGCCCATGGCGCCCAGGTGGTGCGGGTGGATCTGCGCCGGCATCACCGAGTGCTCCGGAGCGCCCAAACCGCTCACGCTCAGCGTGGGAGAGATGTGCTCTAGCAGGTCGCCCTCGAGGCCCTGGTGCACCGGGTGGTGCGGGTGCGAGGTGAGCGCGGCCGGGTGGGATATGGGCACGGTGGACGAAGTGGACGTGCAGGGCACGCTGCTCATGGTATGGTAGGTGGCGTCGGGCTTGAACGGATGGTTCTTGCCGTGGGAGACGATATCCACCGCCGCCAGAGCTTCGGCGCGTGCCAGCAGGCTCTCATCAAAGCTTCCAAATATATTACCCTGCAGCTGCAAGCGAGAAGGCGCACAGCACGGTCAGTGGGGAATACTGTCAACTCAGGATTAAAACACATTTTCAAGCAACCGCGATGCTTCTCCTCAAAGCCCAGGTCATAAAAATTAATACGGAGACAGAGGCTCTGCTGGAACAGACGTGTGGATCAGAGAGACATGAATGAGAGAGAGCGCGCGCCGGGAGAGAGCGCGGGGGAGACAAGGAGAGGGGTTCAGACAGCGGCGATTGTTCTGGGCGACATGAAAAAAACATGAAGCTAGTGCCTGTCAAAAAATGTGCCTTAGAGCGGTAATTATGCTCCACTACGTACCTGCGGGGCTGGGAGACAGACTCGGCGCATGGCCTCGGAACCGGAGTGCAGGCTGGAGAATTTGGGTTCTTGAAGCACCGGGTGCATGCCGAAAGGCTGCTTGGCGTTCATGGCCATCATCTTCGCGCGCCTGGCAGGGAGGCAGCGAGGGACATGGATCAGGCTCTTCTCGCTCGCTCGCCGCGCTCCAAGTGAGCGCCGCTCAGCGCCCGCGCTCCCCTCGCCCTCTCGCTCGCTGCCTCCCCTCTCCCCCACCTGCTTCTTCACTCATCTTACAAGCAGCCTGCCAGGAAGGGCCCGGGCGCGCGCAGGCGTGCTCACGCGCCCGGGACTCGCAGGGGCGGCCCGGGAGGCGAGGCCAGGCAGCCGCTCTAGGCGCGCCTCTGTGCGCCCGCCACGGCCGCCCCCGCCACAGCATTTATACCCGGGCCGGGCCTGGCCTCTCCCGGCCGCCCCGCCCCGCCTGGCTCCAGCGCGGCAGGCCTCCCGGATTCTTTCTTCTTCTTCGTGGACTTGTTTCCCCCCAAAGTCTCAAACCGCTCTGTCCTGTCCCAACTCGCACGGCCCAGATCGAAGGACAGCCCCGGGCTGAGCGGGGCCAGGAAGCTGACCCTACTACACACACACACACACACACACACACACACACACACACTCTCTCTCTCTCTCTCTCTCTCTCTCTCTCTCTCTCTCCTTGTCGGCCAGGCTGCCGCCAAACTGCCCATTTCCAGGGCGCTCCTGGCCCCACGCCCGAGCGGTCCACCAGTGTCCGGCCCGCGGCTCAGCGAAGAGGCGCCTCCAAGCACCCAGACGGGCTCCAGGGAGGTTGAGGGGCTGCCAGAACGAGCCCCGGGTGACCTCAATCGCCCGGGGGGTGGAAATGGGGGACGTAGCTGCCTGCCGGGTCCTGGAGGCCTGAGGCTTCCTCCCCACGCTCGCAGTTCTTGCTTGCCTTCGCTAGGAAAAGATAACTTGGTCCTCCTCCCCCACCCCATCCCCAACCCGCCAGTCTAAAGAAGTTTACTGAGTACTGTTTAGTAACGTTTCAGGACTGCCCACGCCCGCCTTCGGAGTCAGTCAGTACACTTCTGCTGGGCTGCCAACGCTTACAAGCCCCGTTCCCCCAGAACAATAGCTGCCATTTGTGAGCTCCTAATACGTGCTAGGTTGTTTAGAGACTTAGCTCGCGGTATCCTCACATCCTACGGAGTCGGTACTGTTATTCTGTTTTAAAGTTGAGGAAAACGAGGGTCAGACGGGTTAAGTGAGTCGCCCAAGACAACAGAGCTGGTTGGGAGCAGAGCCATTCACTCACGCTTCCGTTATCCATTCCACGAATATTTACTGATGGCCTACTGTGTGCTAGGCGCCACGTCCGACTTCCCAGGCTCTTCATAATTCTGCACTTTGTCGTCCTCTCGAAGTTTCGGGGACCGGAGTGCCCCGCCCCCGCCTCCCCTCTGCTCTGATCCCCTCGCCTTCCCTCTCCTTCCCCCGCGCTAGTAAACATTGTGACTAATGGATGGGGAGTCCTGGTACCGCGGCAGCGCCGCCCTCCGGGGTTCGGAGCGGAGCCCTGGGCGCCCAGCTGAGCCCACCTCGCCTCCGACGCCGATCCCGCCTCTGGCCCGGAGCGGCCTTTGTGTTTTAGAGTTTTCACAAGCCTGCGGGCTAGGCCTTGCGCGCCCGCGGGTGTGGGCCGAGTTTCCCAGACGTGAACATGGTGGTTGGGCGTGGAGGGGCCAGCCGTTGGCCTAAGAGGAAATCCTGCCTAGGTCTGGGCTCCCCACACACGGGTCCTGCCAATCTCTTCTCTGCATCCCACGCAGCCAGCCCCCTTGCTTGGTTCTTGCCCATCTTCTGTCCTCTAATCTGGGAAGAGGACTCAGCACAGGGGCCAGAGACCAAGGGCCGCCCTCTAAACCTCTCCGATCCTCGGTTTCCTTGACTGTAAAATGGCAGCTGCCCTACTGTTTGCCTTCTTGGGTTCTGGTGAAGGAGTTTGGAACTACAGGAGAAAGGAAACCATTGAGCATGGTACCTAGTGCTCAGCAAACCTCACAACCTGATGCTTGGGGCGCAGGCTTTGCCCTCAGATTCAGCATGCATCTCTGCCTCTTGCTGACGGAGAGGCCACCAGCTGTCTCATACCTTATCGTACTGTAGTCTCCTTATATGTCAAATGGAGAAATCGTTTTTCCTCCACTGAGTGCTGTGAACAATGCACTGAAATAAGCAGTTGACACAGTGCTTGGCACATTGAAATCAGGAAATAAATCTTTGTTCCTCTCTTCTTCTTCTCTCACCTTAAAGATAAAGCATTTGGGAGCCAGAGTGGCCTGAGTAATCTCCCTGGAGAATGGTTTGTCTGAAGTTACAAACTGGTTCTCTGCTGTCCTTCCTTTATTCAACACCTGCTTTGTGCCAGACTCCATGCAGAGGACCAGGACACAGATGTGAATGAGACCCCATCCCTGCCCTCACAGAGTCACCATTCTGAAATCCACTGCAGGAAATGGGCTGCAAGCTTGCTCTGCAGTGGAGACAATGTAGATTCAGGACACAGAGCAAGGCTGGTGGGATTCTTGAAACATAGAATGCACACCAGAACCGTGGGCCTTAGGAAGGCTGGGATTTAGACAGCATTCTAATATTGGGCTTTATGTGACCCTGGCTGGGCTTCAGTTTACCCACAAGAAGAGGGCTGGCCTAGATGATATGTACTTGCAGTTCTAGCCAAATACTACCATTCTGGTTAATTTATATGAAACACATTTGGGGGCGCTTGGGTGGCTCAGTTGGTTAGGTGGGCCGACTCGTGGTTTGGGCTCAGGTCATGATCTCAGGGTCCTGGGATGAAGCCCAGCCCAGTGCATTGGGATCCATGTTCAGCAGGAAGTCTGCTTGTGGATTCTCTCTCTCTCTCTTCCCCCCTCCCTCTGCCCCTCCCTCCCCTCCTGTTCTGTCTCTCTCTAAAATAAATAAATCTTTTTTTTTTTAATGAAACACATTTTGAGTAAGTCAAGAGCTTCTTTCCAAGGACATGTAAATTCCCAGAAGCTGAATGCACCATTATTTTATCACTTCACCAGAATTTAGGATCACTCATTCTTGTTCTCTGCCCAGTGCAGGAAGGCAAAAGGGAGAAAGAAACGTGGGGATGGTGGATCTTCCAGGGAGAAAAATGTGTAACTTGTCTTGACCACATGGTGCCCTGAGACCAACACTCACTTCATCATACCCTAGTTGTCTATGAAGTTGAACCCCCAGAAACAGAAGGACAGGCCCATCCCCATCCATCCTTCTCCACTTTGTGCCCTCAGGGGCCTGGGAGACACTTGCCACGGTGGAGGTCAGGCAGGGGTCAGAGCCAGAGCAAGGCTAACTGGCCCCCTTAGGCCTCCAGTGCTGAACTTCAGCTCTCCAGCTCCCGTTCTAGCATCCGCGGGCATTAGGATCACAAATCAAAAACCACTCTTGCATCAGGTGAGCTGTGTTCCCTGGGTTTACCTCATCCTTCCCCCTCAAGAAGGTCTACTCACAGCTCCACACAGCCAGCAGTAAGGTGACACCCATCCTTCGGGACCAGTCTTTCTGAGAAGGCCCTGGAGAGAGAGGAGATGAAGTAAACACCACACAGGAAAGAATGAGAAGGAGAGCCATGAACACTCTATACTTTATAGGATTTGCAAACTTGAATTCTGTCCGAAGCAAGTCCAGGAAAGTAAACTAGTTGGGTGTATAAAGGGGAAGATGGGGACGGAGGTAAACTGGAGAGCAAATGCCCCATCCTCATCCCCGTGGCATTAAATTACAATTAAAATGCACATGCCCCCCACACACACAATCCCACATAACAAGATCTGTCTGAGGGTCCAAGTAGGGCCCACAGGAGCATTTATGGAAGTGACACTAAAGGGGGCACTTTCTTTTTTCTGCGATCATTTCAGAATGCCTACTGACAGCTGGGTCTTGTCATAGGTTCTGCAGGCATAGAGTGCACTGCTTTAAGAGCTCAGAGTCTGGTGGGAACATAAAATTGCCACAGGTAACTCTAAATCAGAATGCAAAGCACTATGTCCCCCAGAAGGATTAGCCCTGGGGGGTGTTGCTGGGGCAGATGGGCAAAGGTGTTTTCCTATGGGCCAGTGGTTTTCAACTTTAGCATGAGCAGGAATCATCTGCAGCCCCTTAAAATACAGCATCCGAGGACCACACACAGAGATTCTGACCACGAGGACTGAGTATTTCCTAACAGACATTCATGATTTGCGTGCAGGTGACCTGGGACCCTCAACTTGAAAACCTTGCTCTGGAAACTTGTTACCTGACATTACTTTTTTTTTTTTTTAAGCCCTGACCTAACTATGTAAGTTTTGCTAAGACTCAAAGAGATCATTTCTCTTCTTGGAGTCTTTCATGTCTTCCTCTATTATCTGTTGGTAAGAACATGATGTTTTATCATCTCAGCTTCTTGAAGGACCCTGAGACTTACCTGTCCCCATGTCTCCAGTGCCTGCATCTACAGGCCAGGCACCATATAGGAGCTTAATATAACAATTTGCATGGAATGAATGAATGCATGAATAATATCCTCCCCAAGATTCTGGTAGTAGGATGATGGTGACAGCAAGAAAAACCAGTTATGGACTGCCAGGCTCCGGGCTATGTGCTTTAGAAAAGAATTATAGCTGGATCTCCACATCAAGACTTTGAGATTGATATTATTTCTCCATTTTCCAGATGAGAAAACTGAGGCATAGAGAGACTGAGTTCTCCAAGGCATTGGAGACATGTAAGCCTGGTAGGGTGGGCATTGGAACCCAGGTTTTTCCAACCTCTGAGCCGATGCTTTTAGCTAACATTTCCCCATCCTCCAAGCCCAGAGGCTAAGCCTGGGAGGATGAGCCGGGTTTACTTCTCTCCCAGAAGGGAGGCGGCCTCTACTCCAGAGGCACAGAGGCTGGTCCCGCTCCAGGCACGCTTCCGGCAGGGGCCACCTGCAGAAGCAGGAACTCCCCGGTCCCACCTCCGTCCCTGGCCGAGCTCCACCTCGGGGGAGATGGGGAGGAGAAAGAGGGGTGGGATGGAAGATGGCCCGATAGGACGGTCGGCCTGAACTCAAGATGCCATCGCGGGGAGGCAGCTGGCGGGGCTGCCGGGCCAGGTGTTCGCAGCCGCCCGCCTCGCCTTCCTCTCTCTTTCTCTCGTCTCCTTTCACGAACTTCTCACATGTACCCGCCGCCTGCGCAGCTGCTGCCGGCCTCGCCTGTCGGCCGCTCGCCTCTCATTGTCTGCGCGGGCTCAGACAATCCGAGACGCCCAGAGGGACTGGGGAGCCCGAGGCCGGGCACTCCTGAGGGGTCGGCACGCGCCAGCCCTCCCCCTGCCCGGCGTCCCCGCCCACCGAGCTCTGGCCCTCCCGCGGGAGGGCTCCTGGCAAGTCCCTGACTCCTTATGGCCTCACTTTCCTCATCTGAAAAATGAGGGGACCAAGTCAGGGAACTCCTAGAGCCCTTCTCCATCATGCATTCTTTCACTGAATACATTTACTGAGCATCTACTGTGCGGCAGTCACGATGTTAGCAGATAGGATTCGGCTACAACCAAGACAGCCCCCTACTCCCTCCCACTTAGCCCTTACCCCTCTAGAGCCGACAGAGGATTGGAGGTCTACTTCCAGTAGCTGTGTAGGAACGTTTTCCTGCGGCCCAAAACGGACAAGAGAGGCCCCAAGTTTTCTGGGTTTAGTCTATGAGGATTTCAAGGACAACCAGGCAGTGGTTTGGATCTAACAGGGCAGTGCCCAGGACACTCTTCCTTATAACTTCCCACGGGCATGGGGCGCTTGGGTGGCTCAATGGGTTAAGCGCCTGCCTTCTGCTCAGGTCATGTTCCCAGGGTCCTGGGATGGAGCCCCACGTGGGGCACTCTGCTCAGCGGGGAGCCGGCTTCTCCCTCTCCCTCTACTGTTGCCCCTGCTTGTGTTCTCTCTCTCTCTGTCAAGTGAATAAATAAAATCGTAAAAAAAAACAAAAACAAAAAAACTTCCCACAGTCAGCACTTGGCTTTTTCATAGCCCCCGACCCCCAAGTAGGTCCTGTTGTGTCATCATTTTTGAGCTCTAGACTTTAGAATATCGCTGTCCTCAGCAGCATGGCCAGCTCTGTGCTTGTCCTTGAGAATCTGAACTCGATAATCACATGGTCCTGTTCCTGGCCCATGAAGACTGGTTTTGCCTTTCTCTTCTCCAGTTCATAGGCATCTTTCGAGTTCAAAGTCATAAAGTCAATCCCCAGGTCACCCAGTTGGTTGTCACCTCTTCCCTGACCAAAGGATTAGGCCGTTTCTCTTACCCAGTCAGCTTGGTTGTGAAGAGGCAGCAAGGGAAAAGGTCTGGATTCAAACATGTAGCTAACCTGCTCTGCAACTCTGGACAAGTCACTCATGGGCTCTGGGCCTCTGGTTACTCAGGACGGCAAGAGTGTTGGTGAGACAGGATCCCATGGGTCCTTTCAGTGTGGATATGTCAAAGTTCTATGTGTGGATCTTGGAAAAATGGTACAGGTCAAGTCCATCACCATAAATGGAAACCAAGTTCTAATGGTTCTGCAGGAAGCTCTGCAAACCAAGCAGGAAGCTTTGTTGTTTCATGCATTCATCAAATGTTGCCAAGCACTTCCTCTGTGCTGGGCACACGCTAGGTCTGGAGATACAATGATAAACAAGGACTACATGGCCCCTGCTTAAAAGCTTAGAGTCTGGCTGTTGTCTTATTCATTCCTCACAATAAATCCCCAGAAGTGAATTATCCTTCCGCCTTTTCTTTATGGATGAGGCAACTGAGTCTCAGAGAGGTAAAGTAATTTGTCTGCCAACGCACAGCTCATTGTTTCCTGAGCTCTTACTCTGTCTTCCTGGCTGTGTGCATTATGTCAGTTCATCCTAACAGCCACCCTACCTAGGATGTAGGTACTGTTACTACCTCTGTTTCACGGAGAGGACTGCTGAGGGCTCAGAGAAGTTGTGTTCCTCGAAGCCACACGGGAATAAGCCACAGGGTTAGGATTTGAACTCAGGTCTGCTGCCCTAAACCGTGGGCTTTCCCACCCATACCGGGAAGCCTCCAGGAAAGGGGGTGAAACTTCCTGCAACTTGTTCACTTGCCCTGCAGTCCCCTGGATGAAACAAAGAGCAGCAGAACCATTAACCAGTCTCTGTAAATTAACAAGAAGAAGGAGAGGAAAGTGAGGAGGAGGAGTGGGGGAACGAAGAGGCAGTGGAGAAGGAGGAGAAGGAGGAGGAGAAGGAGAAGGAGAAAGAAACATAGCAAAGAAAAAGAAAAAGGGAAAACAAGCAAAGGCTTTGCTCCCATCAGGGGGGAAATCGGCATCTTGTCGCCTAGCTCCATGCCCTGATTTATGATAAAAAATTTAGAGGAAATCATTTATATTTTAAAGGATCTAAATAGCTGCATGAAAGTTTTATCTAAAGTGCCACTGTATTTATAGGCAGTTCTTCCATGCTGGAGGTAATTAATAGATGTATAAATCGCAGGGTTCCGAGCTCCCCTGCCCGGCCCAGCTGGATGGCGGCGCAGGCCTTGGCACTTGGGGACAGAGGGGGGAAGGGGTGGCAGCAGCAGAGACACCTGCACCATCCCCACCTCCCACCAGCCGGGCCGCCCTTGGGGAAGCCTTTGCTGGGACCCCAAAGCTAATTCCCCCAGGACAAGGGGATGCAGCTCCAAAGTGGAAGTTGAGCTGCAGTTCCCAGCTGCCCAACTTCTAGTCCCCTTCAAGAGTTTGTCACTAGAGAGCTCTAGAGGAGGCCCTCCTTCCCTCTTTCCTGCCCCCAAGCCAGCACCAGGGAATTTGCGGGCTGTGCTCTGTCGGGTTTATAACTCTGGGAGGTCTTGGTAAGTGAAGTCCTGGGCTCCCTCACTCCCCCACCCCAACTTTAGCCCAAGTCCCATTCTCTCTCTATGCCCCCCACCCCCTGCTCAAGATGCCAGGCGCTTGTTTTGTTTTGGAAAAGGAAGCCAGTTGTGAGAGGCTGACAGCTCTCGGCTTACTTTAATTAAGGCTATGAAATATTGATGATTTTGGCTCTCTCTGTGGCCACCACACCTTACAAGCTGGGAGAGAAGCCCAGGGATGAACAAGTTAAGGTAAGCCAGATGGTTTCCCTTCAGAAACGCCATTCAGACCTACAGAGGTGTCACTGCCTGAGATCATCTCTGAGCCTACATAATTGATGGGTCTTCTGAATGTGAAAAAGAAAAAAATCCACCTAACTGGAAAGAAACAGTGATGACTCATTTGGGGTTGAGGAGAGGCTGTGCCTTCGAACTGGGCTGAGGGTGGATAGGCTGGGGGTAAACAGCAGCTACCTTGGCCCTTTTCTTTCATTAGGTTCCTTCCAGCTGGGCCATATTGAGCCACTTTCTGTCAGGATGTAGGGCAGAAAGAATCCTCCCCATCTAAACACCCTCCTTTATCTTCCCTGGGGGACTAAGAGCAGGTATTCCTCGATAAGAAGAAACTATCCATCTCCCTTTTTATTTTATTTTTATTTTTTAAATGTTTTTTTTCAAAGATTTTATTTATTTATTCATGAGAGGCAGAGGCAGAGGGAGAAGCAGGCTCCCCGCGGAGCAGGGAGCCCGATGCGGGACTCGATCCCAGGACCGCCGACTTGATCCCAGGACCGCGGGAACTGGGATCGAGTCCCTGGGCTGAAGGCAGACACTTTAACGACCGAGCCACCCAGGCACCCTATTTCTTAAAGGTTTTTATTTAAGTAATCTCTACACCCGGTGCAGGACTCGAACTCATGACCCTGAGATCAAGAGTCACACGCTCTTCCAACTGAGCCTCCAAGCACCCCTATCCATCTTCCTTTTTAAAGTCCTTTAATTTCCTGTGCTCTGATAAAGTACCACCAAAAGTGGGTTCAAAAGAAACTCACACAGTCACCTCTTTATTCCACCATTAAGTTTGAGCTGGAGGATGAATGTGTGTCTGTGTTTTTTTGCCGGTCATGTGGCTCTAAACAACACTACAAAAGAGTTGCCATCCTGGCACATCAAGATGTTTTGACCTAGTGGATTCATGCACTTACGGGAGTTGGAGGGGAGTGTGTTGGTGTTCTTTGTGGTGGTGGTAGTGGTGGTGCGGGAGACTCGGTCTTCCAAGACCCATGTCTTCTGTGTGTGTGAACAGGGGTGAAACATTATTTTTGACATAGGATGACCTTGCCATTGACACATTTTACTACATCAGTCCAGAAGTGTGTGATAGACAGTTGCTTCTCTTTACTAAAATTCTTTACAAACAAAATACTATAAATATATTCTGCCCCATTCCATTTCTTCCCATGTATATTTATCCATAATTTATTATATTTCTCAAACAATGATTTTCTAATATAACAAAAAGGACAATGAAGATCTAGCTCTATCCCTGGGTTCAGTATCCAAGTTCTCGTAGATCAGAAATACAGAAAACCTGGAAGCTCTTCTCTCCTATTTCCCCAGACATTTTTCTCTCTGTGAGAATGACAGTTCATCGATTTCTTCTGCTCTTGCATCCTACTTCCTGAACAGGGGGAGAATTTTGCATGCATTTGCAACTGAGTCTTTCTGAATTCAAACAAAATCAGGTCTGGTGGTAAATAGAAGGATCTGGAAGTGAACGTCATATTCCAAAGAGCTGTATACATCACAATACAGTAGGTGGTACTGTGTTAGATTTCACTTCACATTTATAACCTCCTTTTTCTCCAAAGAGCGTGTTGCATACAACTGGCCAGTTTCAGTGCAGTAAGAAATGACTGCATCCTGGGCGCCTGGGTGGCTCAGTCGTTAAGCGTCTGCCTTCGGGTCAGGTCATGATCCCAGGGTCCTGGGATCGAGTCCCACATTGGGCTCCCTGCTCAGCAGGAAGCCTGCTTCTCCCTCTTCCACTCCCCCTGCTTGTGTTCCTGCTCTCGCTATATCTCTGTCAAATAAATAAATAAAATCTTTAAAATTAAAAAAAAATTTTTTTAAATAAATAAAAAAAAAGAAATGACTGCATCCTTTGTGAATGAGCGGTAAGCTTTTGATAACTGCTATCAGTGTGCAGAGTGGCTGTGTGACCGGGAATGGTCAGAGGGCTTAGGGAGGCAGGGAAGCTTCCTCTGAGTTGCTATGAGCTGAATGAGAAGAAGGAACTCACATGTGACAATCTCTGAGAAGAGTTTGCCAAGGAAGGGTAAGTGCGGCACCCCAGGCTGGGAAAGAGTTTGTGTGTTCAAAGACCAGGAAGAAGGACACGCTGCTGGGGCCAGTACATAAAGGAGAGGAAAGGGGTGAGTTTGGAGGGGTGAGGGGATTATAAATAGGACCTTATAAACCACGGTAAGAAACTAGTGTTTTGTTCCAAGAGCTGTGGAAAGTTTTAAGCAGGAGAGTGATAAGCATTTTGATAAAAGTCTCCTAAAAGGGAACACAACCTAGCAGGCACATAGCAAAGTGGTACTCTTGCTGTTCCCTCTGTCTGGAATGCTCTTCCTGCAGACAGTCACGTGGCTCACTTGCACACTGCCTTCAGGTGTCAGCTCAAATGTCATCTTCTCAGCGAAGCCTTCCCAGATCCCTCTATTTACCATTTCAGCTACCTCACCCCTCCTGCATTGTCTCTGCCCTTCTCTGCTGTCTCCATAGCACTCATTATCTTAGAAACTTCATAGTTGTATTTGATTTTCTTATTAGTTTGTTGTTTATTTTGCTAATAGAATGTAGGTTTGTTGAAGGCAGGGGCTTGGCTTTAGTCACTCCCATTTACCTACTGTCACAAACATTGCCTAGAGCTTAAGAAATTTGCATGGAGGGGCGCCTGGGTGGCTCCGTTGGTTGAGCGACTGCCTTCAGCTCAGGTCATGATCCTGGAGTCCCGGGATTGAGTCCTGCGTCGTCGGGCTCCCTGCTCGGCAGGGAGTCTGCTTCTCCCTCTGACCCTCCCCCTCTCATGCTCTCTCTCTCTCTCTCTCATTCTCTCTCTCAAATAAATAAATAAAATCTTTAAAAAAAAAAAAGAAATTTGCATGGAATCAATGAACTCACCTGAGCTGAGTTTTGACAACGTCTGGTGTAAAAGAATGACATCACCTGTGCCATTGGTGAGGCGTATATTTGGGTCCTCTCATTCAGGCACCCATGACCAACGGGAGGCCATAGGGTTCTTTGTCACCTTGGAAGGTATGAACAGTAAGTAGCCAACGTGGGCATCAACCTCGCCTCAGACTGCGCTCCCCGTCATTCTGCTCATCATGTCAAGCCCATTTCCATCTCAGAATCCTTGTCTTCATGTTCCTCTACCTGGAACCTTATCCCCTGATTCCTTCCCCTGGCCAGCTCCCCCTTGTCTGTCATTCAGTTCACGTGCACCTCATCAGAGAGGACTTCCCTGGCCTTCCCTGACTACTCAATCAAAATTACCTCCCTATACCCCATTGGTCACTTTCTACCCCATTACTCCATTCTTGTTTTTCAACCTACCACTTAGCATGATCTGAAAATTACTTCTCCCTTTACTTGTTTATGTGTTCATTACCCATGTGCTTTCGCTAGAACGTAAGCCCCATGAAAGCAGACAAGGCCAACCTTGTATTTCATGGACTCTTCAGTGCCTGGCATACAGGGAGGTGCTCCAAACGTGTGTTGAATGGATGCATAAATGAATAAATAAGACAGACAAGCTAAGGTTGGCCCAGAGCTGCAGAGTGAATGATTGGCATTGCCCAGGAAACCCAATTCCGAGTTCCCTCCTCCCCTTTAGACGACATTGCCTTCCCGATGTATGTGGGAAAAGATAGCTGAAAAGATATACAAGAAGAGCTGAAACTTTTCTAAGCCCAAACTGAAGGGGAAATGTTGAGCTCTTGTGGAGGAAAGAGAAAGCATGTCCCAGTTTTGGGAGGATCATTGCTTCCATTGTTCATCTGAGCCTTTGGGTCAATAAAGCAGATTTCTGACATCATAAAGCCAATTAAGACAAAAAAAAACAACAAACAAACAAAACCACATACGCAAAACTTGACACTGGCTATGGCATGACTGTTCCATTGTACAATCTGATCGAGGAAATGTATCTAGGGTTACCCAGACAGTCAATTATTCATGAGCTAAACGTCCAGGCATCAATTACCTGGCTTGATGCTCTTATTCATTAAGGAGATTGAACAGCCCAACTTAACAAAGCAGGAGAAAGTTGCTAAGTAACAGAAGTTACCTGACCAGCCCGCAACACTGCAACTTCCACAATATGAGTCTTTTCATGGCAAGAGGGCCCAAGGATCACCAGCACCAGAGATCAAGCGGAAAGCCCCAGTGGGGCTAGTTTCAGCTTCGGCAAAGGGAAGGGAGCTCAGGGCATATGGGCTTGATTTAGACAGCAGGAGCAATGTACAAGATATAAGCTAAGTTCCCTTTACCAAATGAACAGGATATTTGCCAAAAGGAATAAGAATATTTCACAACACATATCAGTTAACGTTTTAGTTGAAAGTCAAAGATGCCTCTCTAGTATATAATTGAGCAAAGGTAGACTGCAAGTGTAACAACAATTCCCCTGGGTGCTACAAATTCTTAGAATTTTTCTTCAGGCATCCATCTGAGAGTGAGTCTAAAAATCATTCTAAGGATAAGAAAATTTATAAATAAGATACAAAAGTTTCTATAGAGGACACAGAGCTTTATATACCCAGCATAATTAACTTTCTCCTTATAAAAACTTGTTCCACTACAGAGAAAACTGTAGTTCCCTTGGCTACTACTTCTAGTACTTGTCTGTATTACTTTTACAATAAAAAAAAAGACCCATGTATTCTCAGATTTGAACATACAGATCTTGAGGGAAGGAGTTTCTGTTTGGGGCCTCAAGGGAATACAGCAGTTGACACAGGGTTTTCCAAAAATGGGGGTGCATTACCACACCCAGTGTATTGTTTTGGGACATAGTGTGATGTAGGCAAGACCAGTTACATAGTCTGCAGGACCCAGTGCAAAATGAAAATGTAGATCCCCTTTCTCAAAAATTAAGAATTTCAAGATGGTGGGGGCACCTGGGTGGCTCAGTCGGTTAAGCGACCGACTCTTAAAGTCATGATCTCAGTGTCGTGGGATCAAGCCCTGCATCGGGCTCCAAGCTTGGTGGGGAATCTGCTTGAGAGTCTCTCTCCCTCGCTCTCTGTCCCTCCCACCCTCCTCTCTCAATAAATAAATAAATATTAAAAAAAAAAAAAGAGTTTCAAGATGGCAACAACAGAGTGTTAAACCAAGCACGAGGCCGTTCTCAGTGCAGAGCCCTGTGCCACCGCCCAGGTCGTACACCCATCAAACTGGCCCTGGGTTGCTGAGTGAAGAGCACAGGCTTCCCTGTGAGACAGACTCCAGTGTGAGCCCTGATTTCACCTTTACTAGCTGAAAGGCCTTGATGAGTCTTCATTTTCTCAGAGATAATAATAGGAGCAAAATGAGGATGAAGTGAGACCACGCCTGGCACATGCCAACCACTCCATAGGGAATAATTATCTTTAATGCTGTGGAAATATTAATGACAAGTTAGTGACAATGGAGCAATGCTCCTGGCCCTGCTGGTAAGTGTCTGCACGGGATAACTTGATTCACGTGCTTGAGCTCCAAAACAGGGCAAGCCAGGACTGACCGACACTGCCCTTCTCTCTGCACTTGGGTGTCACCTGGTCCAGTTCAGTGGAATTCCTTTCTTCCCACAGCTATTAGCACCTTAGAAGGGCCTGATTTGGGTTGATGTGAATATTTCATGTGAGGTGAGGCTGTTGCAAGTTTGATAACTGAGGTTCATTCTGAGCCAACATAATCTGGCTCGTTCATTCATTCATGAAATACTCTGATGGTCATTGGCTGGCACTGGGGAAGCAGATAAATCATAGGCAGTTCCCATCCTGGAAAATACTGCCACAGCCCTTTGAGGGACTGACTTGTTTTCATCTTTTTAGGTCTCAGCTCAAATATCAGCTCCTCAGACAGACCTTTCTCTCTGCCCTCCCTAAAGCAGATTGCCAGTGACTGTCTCATCACCCCATTCATTGCCTTCATAGATCCTGTTGACTTATTTGTCAGCAACAGAGCTGGTATCTCGTTCATTCTGTATCTCTATAACACAGAGAAAGTCCTGGCTTACAGTAGGAACACAGTCAATATTTTTCAATAAATTTGTGAATAAAGGAGTAGAGGAATTGGATGGTGCCGTGGAAACACAGTGCAGGAACACAGCATTCTGCCTGAAATTGTTGCCGATAGCCTCCCAGAGGAAGTGCCATTTCAGATGAGTCTTAAGAGATGGAAAGGAGTCTGACAGGCAAACAAAGGTGGGTGGATGTTCTAGACTGTGCAAAAGTCTAGAGGCCCAAGAGAGGTCAGGGACTGCAGATGTTTTATTGGAGCTGAAGGTAGGGTGCCGGTCACAGGAGGGCAGGAATTCGGCCCAGAAGCTCAAGTGGGAAGCAGATCACTGAAAGCATTAGATGGATCTCCTTCTAAGGAAGCTGAGTTTTACACTGGAGGCAGTCAAGCAAACTCCATTTATCTGCCTGCTCAGTGGCCAGCACCGAACCAAGTGTAATGGGTACAGCAGTGAATAAAACATACACAGTCCCTAACCTCAGGGGGCTTACCCTCTGGCAGGGAAGACAGACATGATATAAATACAGAGTGCTTTATCACTCCATCATTAAACAAAGACTACTAAAAGCACTGTGATCAAATATTAGAGGGGGTGAGAACCCATAACAAGGATATCTGACCTGGGTTAGGGATTGGAGAAGCCTACCTTTTTTTTTTTTTTAATATTTTATTCATTTATTTGAGAGAGAAAGAGAGAGAGCACTCAAGCCCGAGCAGGGGGGAGGGACAGAGGGAGAAGCAGACTCCCCAGTTAGCAGGGAGCCCAATGCAGGACCCGATCCCAGGACCCTGAGATCATGACCTGAGCCAAAGGCAGATGCTTAACCAGCTGAGCCACCCAGGCGCCCCAAGTGTCCAACTCTTGATCTCAGCTCAGGTCTTGATCTCAGGCTCATGTTTTCAAGCCCCACATGGGCTCCATGCTGGGTGTGGAGCCTACTTAAAAAAAGAGAGAGATTATAACACCTGTTCTTTAAGACAGTGCAGGAAATGGAAGTACGTATGGGGTACAAATTGTATCACACATTGCAAAGTAAATAAGCAAAGCCCACAAACATTTTTATTAGGTCAAAAACTTTCCCCAAGGGGCGCCTGGGTGGCTCAGTCGTTGAGCGTCTGCCTCCGGCTCAGGTCATGATCCCAGGGTCCTGGATCGAGTCCCGCATCGGGCTCCCTGCTAGGTGGGGAGCCTACTTCTCCCTCTGCCTCTGCCTCTCTCTCTCTCTCTCTCTCTCTGACTCTCATGAATAAATAAATAAAACATTTAAAAATCAATCAATTAATCAATCAATAAAATCTTTAAAAAAAAAAACTTTCCCCAATCCTGTAATTTCTTCTCAGAGATTCTGTATATAAAACAAGAAGTAAGTAAAGGAAACTAGGACTCTTTAGTGACTGGCTGGACTTCTTGCAAATTTGGTTTATCTTTATTTGGGAAGGAGGTAACCAAAATGAAAAGCAATCCAGAGAAGGCAGAAGGAGCTAGAACCTCACATTCTCACCAACAGTGCCAAAGTCCAGGCGCCAGGGGAACAGCACCGTGATTGATGGCTAAGTGCATGGGGATGGCTGGTCTTCTGCCCCATTGTAAATGGCTTTCAGCGGTACCCCTTTGAAAGGACTCCTGGACTTGCGTGCATCTCTGGGCTCTGCAATCAAGGTCAAAGTTGATATAGGGTGGAAGAATGGGCTTCCTTGTTTGAGAATATTTTTCATGAGCCCATGGTGGGTCTCTACGGCAGTTCTTAAAAGAGCCAGGGAGGAGTAACTGGACTGGCAGCCAATTATCGATCATAAGGCAGAGTACTAGCAGCTGTCACCAGGCCAGAGGAACAGAGAGACCGTGCACCTGCCCTCTCCTGGCAGAACACATTTCCCCAAATCCTTATCACAGACGCAGAACTAAAAGCTCTACCTGATTTGCTACCTCAGCAGCACAGTATCTGATAATATCCTCTGATAAATGGAGATAAATAGTGTTTGGAAGGTGGACAGTACTTTCTAGATTGACAGCCCAATTCTAGGAGACACAAAGGCATCAAGTCATCATCTGAAGTAAAAGTCTATAAAACCATCGGTAGTGGAGGCTCTTTTCCATCCCGACATGTTTCTATGGGCCCATTCAATTGCTAAATCCATCCATCCATCCATCCATCCATCCATCCATCCATCCATCCATCAAAACATGGTTCAATGTCTATCTGTGTCAGGTTCCATTTCAGGTTATGAGATATGAAAATGACTGGGATTCGGGCCTGGAGGAGCACACAATCGATGTTGACCACAACCCCACTGGAAATAGGACCTGGCACTAGAATTCTTAGGAAAAAATTCTCCCTCCAGCTGTGATATGCCAAGTGAATGAGATGATGGGATCAATGGTGAAGGCCCAGATAGTCTTGTCCAGGAATGGCCAATACGTTTGTTATATCCTTGTGTCACTCATACTCAACTAGTGATGGCTGTCTGGAACTCTGTGTAAGAATAACTCTGATGGTAAGTTCAGGTGGTGGGCAAGAATACTGAGGTTGATTAGTGATGTCCATTGCAAGTGAAGAATGGGGGAGTGGCGGCACATATTTGCTTTCTCTGGGGCAGTGGAAAGACAACAGGCAAGAAGCCTATCCAGAGAGACTCTGATTTTATTTCTATAGCTGTGTAGCTTAGGCAAGTGAGCTACCTTCTCTCTGTTCCCTGATCTGTAGAACAGGGATGATAATGTATTATTTGCTCTATTTTCCTCCCAAGTTTGCTAGTAATAATTGAATGAAATAAAATATGAAAGTCACCATATAATTATATTGTAGGTTAATATTGTACTGAAAGAATTAGGCTTTAGTCTGGGCAGGGGGAGAGGAGAATCAACCAGTTTGTTTCCCTTTTTTTATGAATTTGATTTTGTTTTCCTATGCAGTCATAATACAGAGAGCACTTGTGTCAGGTAGGTCTTTTTGATGTTAAAGAGCATTCAAGGTAGGAGAAGAGTATCATAAGAATTCCTTTAAAATGAGGAAAACAGAGTTCTCATCAGAACCCAGGATAGTGGGGGCTCATGGAGACTGGTTCCCAGTTCAAGATAAGGAGTGTGGTTTATGATCCAATGTCACCGTATGGCCTTATCACTGTCTCAGCAGCTGGAGTCTGATCCCCGACGTCACAACAACTCTGTCATGCTTGCTCCTCTATGTGATGTCGGTGACAGTAATCATGGTGATAAAAATAGTTATTGAGGGGCACCTGGGTGGCTCAGTCATTAAGCATCTGCCTTCAGCTCAGGTCACGATCCCAGCGTCCTGGGATCGAGCCCCACATCGGGCTCCTTCCTCGGCAGGAAGCCTGATTCTCCCTCAGCTGTCACTCCCCCTGCTTGTGTTCCCTCTCTCTCTGTCTCTCTCTGTCAAATAAATAAATAAAACCTTAAAAAAAAAAGATAGTTATTGATGCTCTGCCAGGCTCTTCACCCAAGGCTTTACAAAGATATCTTCATTTAATCCTTCCAACCATCCCATGAGGTATTCGTATTTTAGGATGTGTTGGCTGAAGTCTTAAGAGGCTAAGCAACGCCAAGGTCACAGAGCTAGTGAAGATCACCTGAAAGCAAAATCTGGGAGGAGTTGAGATGGCAGAGTAGTAGGGGGACCCTAATCTTGCCTCGTCCCTAGAACACAGCTAGATAAATATGAAAGCAAAATCTGTTGAAATCTCACCCACTGCACTCCACTACCATCCATCTCACAAGTCTCCAACTGAGATGATTTGACCACACAACAAAGAGTAATTCACCCATGGTTGGGAGTTGGATTGACAATCCCAAATGCCCCAACAGCTTGGAGCTCTGGGACTCGAGCCCCATGAACACTGGTGGAAAGGACTATTGTCTCAAGTACAAGGGTTATTTTTCAGGAACAGAGAGCCTGATAGATTCAAAGGGAGCACAATTGACCAGGGACATTGTAGTTCTACTATTCACGGGTTTTTTTTTTTTTTTTTAAGTACTTTGGATTAAGTTCTAGCAAGGCAGCAAAAATTAGAATTTTCTCCCATTTCACTCACATCACCTGTTTCTGTTCCCAGAACTCGTAAAATATCCATTTTGTAATATCACATTTTACAGAGCTCTTGTCCATAATGTAGACCACATCCTTTCAGCATTTACATCCTAGCAGGTAAATAACTTTCATTTTAAGAAGTTCCCATCATACGCTTGTTAAGAACTAGCTGAAATCTATATATAGTCAAGTGCCTGGGCCTGTCTAGACCGCCAAAAGGAACTCTCCCACCATAGAACACTGGCTGAAGTTTGTTGAATTAACAGCCCCCTCAGTCACTGGTTTCAAAATATCTTGGGGTGCCTGGGTGGCTCAGTCGTTAAGCGTCTGCCTTCAGCTCAGGTCATGATCCCAGGGTCCTGGGATGGAGTCCCGCATCGGGCTCCCTGCTCCGCGGGAAGCCTGCTTCTCTCTCTCCCACTCCCCCTGCTTGTGTTCCCTCTCTCGCTGTGTCTCTCTCCGTCAAATAAATAAAATCTTTAAAATAAATAAATAGGGGCGCCTGGGTGGCTCAGTCGTTAAGCATCTGCCTTCAGCTCAGGTCATGATCCCAGGGTCCTGGGATCGAGCCCCGCATCGGGCTCCCTGCTCCGCGGGAAGCCTGCTTCTCCCTCTCCCACTCCCCCTGCTTGTGTTCCCTCTCTCCTTGTGTCTCTCTCTGTCAAATAAATAAATAAAATCTTTAAAAAAAAATCCACTTTGGGGCTCCTGAGTGATTCAGTCGGTGAAGTGTCCGCCTCTTGATTTCAGCTCAGGTCATGATTTCAGGGCGCGGAATCGAGCGCTCCATTGGGCTCTACACTCAGCGTGGAATCTGCTTGAGGATTCTCTCTCTCCCTCTCCTTCTGCCCGCCCCTCCGCTCTCTCTCTCTTTCTCTCTCAAATAAATAAATCTTTTTTAAAAATTCACTTTTAGCCTGAAAAATAGTATTTCTCTATATAACTACATAACACTTTCTTCCTTCTTACGCCATAGTGGTCACTCCCTCGGGGTACTGCCGAGAAAGTGGGTGTTGCTGCAACAGGAAGCACACACTTTCCAAAGTTATAGGACTGGTGAGGGCTCCCAGGAAACTTTGCTGCGCTCTCACAGTCCCTAGTTGTAACCAGAGAACATGACTGCATAAAAAAAAATTGTTATTCTCTGCTTATTACAGGAACATTAGAAAATATAAAGAAGCACAAAGAGGGCAATAAAAGCAATTCACAACCACAAATACTCTAACATTTTCGTACATATCCTCCTGTTTTTCTCCCCCTAGACATTTGGATGCATTCATACAACTGTTGATTTCTCCCACCTTCACCCTAAGTTCTCTCCTCCCTCAGAGTGGCCTGTCCCCAAAATAGTACCACCATTTGCCTAGTTGCTCAGGGTAGTACCTAGGAATGATGTTTAATTCCTCTCTTGCTCACCCCACATCCAATCCACTGACATATCTCATCTCTCCCGCTTTCCAAATATAGCTACTTCCAAGCCCATCACCATGTCCAGACCACCACCCCTCTTGCCTTTTGACCTCCTGACTTCTACTCTTAGCTCCCTGTCTCTCTAGCTGATTTTCAAAACAATAGAGTGATTCTTTTTAAAAAAAGTTTCATCATATCATACCCCTGCTCAGAACCTTCCAATAGCTTCCCATCACACTTAGAATGAAATCCAAGACAGTCCCAGGGCCTACAAAGTCCTACGTGACCTACTCCCCTCTCTCACTGCCCCTCTGATCTTTTCCTTTCCGCTCTCGCTGCTTCCTGCACCCAATCTCAGGAGCGACAGGACCCCAGTGGAGCCCTCTGCTGCCATTCTGAGCACATGACTTGTTTTCATGCAGGTCTCAGCTTTCTCTCTTTATGATCTGTTTCTGACCAGGTGAAACTCCATGAGAGCAGAGGACTTGGTTTACCTTGGTCCGAGGTCTCACATTCTAGTACAGTGTCCATTACCTTAGAGATGTGGATCATACATAAGACTAAAAATTAGACTTAGTGAATGTAAAACCACAACTTTGGTGAGAGAATATACTGGTCAGTAGAAGTTGGGCTACGCTGTGGTAACAAACAATGCCTACGTCTCAGTCACCTAAAATAACAAAGAATAGCTTCTCTTTCACACTTGTCCATCAAGTGTGGGGACCAGGAGGTAGTCTCTGCCCAGGGCACCATCACTCAGTGATGAAGGCTGACGGAATCTCTACCCTGGAGAGTTCCAAGACCATGGCTGGGAGGAAAAATGAGAGCAAATTGGACTGCTCCTTACAGGCTTCTATGGGGAATTGATATATGTTGTTTCTGCACCCATTTAATGTACCAAAGCTAGTCTCATGGCCACCCTTAACTCCACGGAGGCAAGGGAAGCATGATCAATCATGTGCCTAGACAGAGGGGCATCAGAAGTACAGGGTGTCCACAAAGCCTGAAAACATAAGAAAATACATTTTGAATAGTTTGTTGATTTTTTTTAAAAAAGATTTTATTTATTTATTTATTTGACAGACAGAGACACAGCGAGAGAGAGAGCACAAGCAGGGGAAGTGGGAGAGGGGGAAGCAAGCTTCCCGCAGAGCATGGAGCCCGATGTGGGGCTCGGTCCCAGGACCCTGGGACCATGACCTGAGCCGAAGCCAGACGCTTAATGACAGAGCCACCCAGGTGCCCCAAATAGTTTGTTGATATTATAATTCATGAAAAAATTATATTTTCTTGTTTCCAGACTTTAAATACTCTCTATTTGGTCAACAGCACTGACAACTTCCACAGTGCTGTGCAGAAAATGTCTTTCTCATCTCTGTGGCCCTGATAAGGTATAACAGGGATCTGACCCCTATTTGTGGGAAGCGATGTTTGAGTTGAGATCTGAAGGATGAGTTGCTTGAGGGAGAAGGAAGATGTTTCAGGGAGAGTGAACTTTTTAGGCCATGGGGCTGGGTGTTGTAGGGGGAGTCAGGGAAAGAGTCAAGGGAGAGAAAGCTGGAGACTGAGTAAGAGGCAGGCAGGACCAGGGCTCTGCACACATTTGGCTAAGGGTGAGGCTGTGTATGCATGGATTATATTTGCAAAATGGGCATCAAACTAAAATTGTCTCAGAGCCTGTTTTTTTTAACTTAACATTATATCATAAACAACTTTCCTTGTCACCATAAGCCTTAATGCAACTTATTTTTAATGACAGCACAGAACCATTATATAACCAAATCCTAATTCATTTAACCAATCTCCTACCGTTCAGTTTTGAAATGGCTTCAACTTTTTCACCACTGTAAACGATGCTACAGAGAAGACCCTTGTAATTTAGTGTTTGTCTCTTCCACCATCATTCACTTGGAATGAATTGTTCAAAGCACAGTTGCTGGGTAAATGAGTACTCACATTTGTTAAGCTTTTTTTTTTTTTTTTTTTAATGAATTAAAAAATTCATCCTCTGGACAGTTTGTGCCCCTGTCTACTCACACCACAAATACCACTTCGCTTTAAATGTTAAGACATCTGTAAGTTACTTTGTTTCACTATTTTCCAGCCCCATACACCATACCCGGGCAGAGGGAAGGCGAAGCGAGGAGCGAGATCTGCAAGTGCGCGGGGATACTTCTTCCACCGAGACAAACCGGCAACGCTCACATATCAGGCCATAGTTTCCAGTAAGTACCATCATCTCGTCCACAATATAGATCTCTCTAGCAGCAAACATTTAGGGGCCATATAATTCAGAAGTCGCTGTTGAAACAGATCAATGGGCCCTGCACATGATAACGAGCTTTCCCCCGCAATTGCGAGCTGGGGAGGCTGCGCCTCTCTCCACCCCGCGACTGGTCCGTGAATGGGGAGTCACCATTCAGCCCTGCCAGGCGGCCCTGAAGCCGCGGGAGGGGAAGCAGGGCGGCTCAGCGGGCCGAGGAGAGGACTGCGTTGTTAGAACTTCCCTTTCGGGCTCTGCCGCGGACTTGGGTCGTGGCCTCGGAGCCGTCTGTCCCCTTTTTCCTAGAGGTGAAATCCACAGCAGCGCTAGCTTCTCCCCCGTAAGGAATCCAGCCAAACGCTCAAAGACTTTGAACACGTCTGCGCCTCGGCAAAGGAAATTTTGTTGCCCAGGGCAATTAATTGTTTGGTTTGTTTTTTTTTTTAAGATTTTATTTATTTACTTAGAGAGAGAGAGAGAGAGAACGCGCGCGCAGACGCGCACACAAGCGGGGGGAGGGGCAGAGGGAGAGGGACATGTAGCACTTCAGAAAAATCTAGATTTCATGGTCAAGGAAAGAGGGCAAATCAAAATCAAGGCACCAATGAGAAATAAGAAATGTGGTAAATTGGGCGCCTGGGTGGCTCAGTCGGTTAAGCGTCTGCCTTCGGCTCAGGTCATGATCCCAGGGCCCTGGGATCGAGCCCCACATCGGGCTCCCTGCTCTGCAGGAAGCCTGCTTCTCGCTCTCCCACTCCCCCTGCTTGTGTTCCTTCTCTCGCTGTGTCTCTGTCAAATAAATAAATAAAATCTTAAAAAAAAAAAAAAAAAGAAATGTGGTAAATTGTCTTGTCTTTTGCTCTACAGTGAACCAGTAGGCTAACATGATACTAAAATATGCCCCTCATTGGAGGTCTGAAAACAATGTAGAGGAAATATTTTTTCATAATTCTGGAAAGATAGCAACTTATTTTTGGAAGAAAAAGCTAATGAAAGCAATATAATCTACACGATTCCGTTTTTTGAAAATTGTGAGCATAAATACATGTAAATACAGCCTTCACAGAATGTATGTAAATACATTCACTAGAGGTATACACAGGAAAAGTATCAAGTGGTTGTCTGTGGGTTTTCATTTTTCTTCCTTTGGCCAATCTCTATTTTCTGATTTTTCTACAATGAACATAAATTACTTGAGCAGTAAAAATTACTTTAAAGTAACTGATGAATATTTTAGAGGACAATGATCTCTGTGAACCTAAACAGAGAATAAACCAGGAAGCTTTCATATTATATATATGGACATGATCCAAAACTGAGTAATATGAAATATTTGTTTTCATTGAAAAGAAGTAAGGAAGTCAAGGGGAGGGGGCATTTTCTGACTTGAAGTAAACATATTTGGGGACCTGATCAGAAATAATTATTGAGGGGCGCCTGGATGGCTCACATGGTTAAGCGTCTGCCTTCGCCTCAGGTCATGATCTCAGGGTACCGGGATGGAGTCCTGGGATGGAGCCCCACATCTGGCTCCCTGCTCAACGGGGAGTCTGCTTCTCCCTCTCCTTCTCCTGCTCCCCCTGCTTGTGCTCTCTCACTCTCTCTGTCAAATAAATAAGCTAAATCTTAAAAAAAAAAAAAGAGTTATTGACTTTTGTATCTCCACTTAGAAAAATTCTGTTTCTAAATGTTGTTACAGATCAAATTCTCCTTCTCTGCAAACGATGTAGGTTTTACTTCCACAGAATGGATTAACTCTTCAAATTACACTAGCAGTCACCAACTTAGCACCTAGAACCGTGCAGTCCCATATACGTCTGGAGGGCTCTCCCGGCACATCATGCGTGTCCCCACATCCCAAGTACATACTGTACCAAGTAACAGAGAGCTAAATGGGATTCATCCATGACAATGATAACAAGCCTATATATGGCAGCTCCTCTTATAGATTCCTTGCTCGTACGACTCCTGGGGAGGGATCAGATGAAATGTTGAGAGAATATAATGTTAATCTAACCATCATCCTTTCCCCCTTCCACTATTAGACACTCCAGTTTTGCTTTGGGGAACTAGCCCTTCTTGAACAGATACAATCCTGGTGGGACTGTCAATCATGAGTCCTATCCTCTTCTGGTTGATGGGTTAGCATATGACTCAGGGTTGGCCAGGCAAGTGTTCTCAACATGGGCACTGAATCCTGACTGGACTGACAAGGGCTGTAGGAGCTCATTCACGACAGTTGCGACACCTAAAAGTATGGTCCCATTATTCCTGCTGCCTCAGAACTGCCTGGCTCCTGTCGTTTCCTGAGATTTTCAGCCTTTTCCTCAATTCTGTATGCTACTCTATATTTTCAGTAAATTCCTTTTTTTTAATTAGCTAGATTTATTTTCTGTGGCTCATAACCAAAGAATTCAAAAAAGATAGAGAACTCTTGTCACAGACCAGCCTCTGAATCTCTGCAAAGTCACAAGATGATACTGGATGATTACTCCTGTATGGCTGGAATCAGGTGACAAGAGGTCACAAAATATCTATTATTCCCTGGAAATGAAATGAATACAAATATATATGTGTATACACACATGCGTGCATACACACAATATATATATGTTATGTAAATATATTGTGTAATGAATAATATTAATGTAAATAAATATATATTAATAAAGTGCTCTGAAAATAGCACTCTTTTGATATATTTTTTTAAAGATTTTATTTATTTATTTGAGAGAGAGAGAATGAGAGAGAGAATGAGAGACAGAGAGCACATGAGAGGGGGGAGGGTCAGAGGGAGAAGCAGGCTCCCTGCCGAGCAGGGAGCCCAATGCGGGACTCGATCCCGGGACTCCAGGATCATGACCTGAGCCGAAGGCAGTCGCTTAACCAACTGAGCCACCCAGGTGCCCACACTCTTTTGATATTAAATGAGTCCCCACCACCACCATCTGCTATAAGAAGAGAAAAACATTCCGAATTATAACTAATGCAAAATAAACTAAAATTCTGGAAACATAATCCAAAGTCATGACAATGTGGCAGCAAAAGTTTCAGTGATCCCCAGGTCAAGAGTTCCCAGAAGGGAGAGCAGGATAAAAGAAGCAAAGATGGGACAGCATAACACATAGACTGCTCTAGGCTGGGAATCAAAAGAGCTGGTCTTTAGGATGTAATTCTGAAGCCGACGACTCCAGGCATTTCTGCAAGCCATCACTCAGATCTAGGAAGGAGAGAGCATTATTTCTCAACCCTCTCTTTCTTTGTCCAAATTCCCATGGGACCGTTGGCTGATTCTACCCACCAATGACTGCTCTCCCCTGGGTCACGTGTCCATCTAGGGTTCAGTCACCCGAGGTCACAGAAGGTCAAGGTCATGTCATATAAAAAAGGATGCAGAAGCCCAGCCCTGAGGGTGGAGAGGACAGTTCTGAAAGTCAGGGACAAGAGTTGGGAAAGGCTTGTCTGCTGCAGCAGGATAATTTTAGAACAAGAAGGGGGATTAGAAAACAGGTCCCTCGTTCCCAGACAAACGTTTCAGCTACCAGACCACATCATCACTTGGAATACAAATTTTCTGAGAGAGGGTACCTGGGTGGCTCAGTTGGTTAAGCGACTGCCTTCGGCTCAGGTCGTGATCCTGGAGTCCCGGGATCGAGTCCCGCATCGGGCTCCCTGCTCGGTGAGGAGCCTGCTTCTCCCTCTGACCCTCCCCCCTCTCATGTACTTGCTCTCTCTCATTCTCTCTCTCAAATAAAAAAAAAAAAATTTTCTGAGAGAGAGGGTTGCGTTAGATAATTTCCAAAGCCCAGCCAGCACTAAAGCACTGTGGTAAAGTTTCATTACAGCGTGAGGATTGCTTTGTTAGTAAACAAAGAACATTCCTTCGAAGTATTTGTTTCAGTGGGGGTAGGTATACTGCGTGGTCATAGACTGTAGGTTTTGGAATTGGACTCTCTGGGTTCGATCCTGGCTCTCCAGGGTCCCTCCCCATCCACACATAGTCTCTGAACCACCTCATATGTTTTTTATGAAAGATACACGAAATAGCCGATGCAAAGAACTCGTTGCAATTCCTGGCATTTTACTTTTATGAGATATAAAAATACCACTGCTGTTATAGCAGGAAAGGATGGATGAAGAAAAGCCTTTCTCGCTCTAAGCCTGATTTCAGTTTTTAGTCCATAGTAAATCTATAATCTGATATTGACCTTTTGTGATATCAACCTGATCTCAGAAATAATTTTTTATCATGATGACCTCTTAGGATAAAGTCAGATGAACAAAACACAAATTACTATCTCATCACATAAGCATTGATCATTGGTTTTTTTTAAGTGATGAGGGAAAAGGCACTTCTCAGTAAACCCTGGTTCACACGGTGAATATTAACATAACCTCCCCTCCTCCCTCCCGCACTCCCCGCTGCCCCCACATTCTCCTCCCTTCATCCTTCCTGTGAGCATCTCCCTAGCATTGTCCTAACTCCTGTGATGTACCCTCCCAGGACTCTCTTCAATAGAGGAAAAAATACACTTTTTATTGATTTCATTTCATATACATTTATGCTGTTGGTTGGCTGCTTTTATGTTACATCCAACCCTCAGAATTCGGGTTGAATATGTCATGCCATGATGAGCAGGAGGCCTGTGGAGAGAGCGCCCCTGGACATTAATGGGAGCCGAGTACATTCAAAGGAAGAATTTTGCTTTCAGTGTATTTAACACTGTTTGCCTAGAGTTCTGTCTCCACAGGGGCTAACATCTGCGTAAAACAGCAGGGAGGGGAGCTCCTGGCCTAGGCCCTGCTGAGAACAAAGCCAGGACACCTGAGAATTAAAGAGCTCCCATCCTTCAAGCTTTCCCAAGCCTTATCATCCCTCTGTCTGTCTTGACGCCTTCACAACCTGCGTCCGACCACTAAACAATTCATACACAGCGTCGCTGCGCAGGTTGATAAACTTGATGTGAATGGCATCATACGTATACATCTTATTGCCCCTCGCTCTTGTTGATCAGAATGACGTTCCTGAGCTTTATCCACCTCGCTCTAGCTTATTCATTTTAATAGCTGGAGAGCATTTTGTTGTTCATAATGTTTTATTTCTTAAGCTGAGCAGTGGGTACCTTTGGTATTTGTCCTATTCTTTTCTAAACTTTAGCGGAAGTCTGAGATAGTTCATGATCTAAAGAATAAAGTGAGTGCTGTCTTGCGGGTTCTCCTGGACATACAGTGATCCTTGCAGCCATGCGTGGCTGTCCTGGTGGGTTGCAGAGTGCCTCTCCCCACTCACCCACGTTCCTGGCTCTGTAGGCTTGAGCTCAGCAACTAATAGTTTTGCAATAAGACTAGTTGTGTTTACTGAACACTGATGCTGTGCCAGGCACTGTGCCAAGTGCTTTGAGAGGGTGATCTCACTTAGTCCTCATAACAACACTACAGGGAGGGGAGTGTCATTATTGTCCCACATTTATAGCTGAGAGAGATGAGGCTCGGAAGTTTGGTGACACGTCAGATGGCGAGGAAGGTGTAGCCAGCATTTCTTTGCAAGCAGGCCTCTCTGACTGCAAGATTCACGTTCTCATGAATCACCCCCCCATGTTTTTCCATAGTTTGCGGGTGGAGGGGTGCCTTTGGCTTGGTCTGGACACTGATGGTTGGCCTGGCCCCTCCTCAGGACATGCTCACCCAGACACCCATGGTAGGACGGAAGGACGAAAGTAGCATTGGGATTGTGACTTCCAGCCACCCTCTTCTTCACTATAGTAAGAGTGAAGAAAATACACTTTAGGATGGTTTGATCTGCATGCTAAGATGGTTCAAAGGACCAGACACTACCCCATATCCACTTCCACCCCACTGCACACAGGCATTTACCCAGTGGCTGTCTTCCCACACCAAGCCTCGGACCTACCACAGGGGTTGGCCAAGAGACTTTTGGGAAGGGCCTTCAGACCTATGAGATTTTTCTCCTAACAAGTTTATACTTAAAGTCATGGTCATTTTTCTTTTCTATTTTTTTCTCCTTTCTTCCCTTTCTTCTTCCTCTTCCTTAAATAAGAAAAGCATTTACATTTTTTAATGCAAGGATTTTAAGTATGCCAATTTCAAATTCTTATTTTGTTTAAATGCCTCAGGAGCCTTTAAAACATGGCAGTGGCTGGACCCCTGAGAAGTCTCACTGGGGCTCTGTAGGAGGGGAAGGGTCAAGATCTTGTAGGTCACCCCACAGTGTGCTGAGAATTCCCTCTGGTACCCTGGAGAACTCTCTGAGTTGCAACAGCCAGACAAAATAAAGCCTCTTGCATGGGTCTGTATCCTCTCTAATAGAAGGTAATTTGAGGGGCGCCTGGGTGGCTCAGTCGTTAAGCGTCTGCCTTCAGCTCAGGTCATGATCCCAGGGTCCTGGGATCGAGCCCCGCATCGGGCTCCCTGCTCGGCGGGGAGCCTGCTTCTCCCTCTGCCTGCTGCTCCCCCTGCTTGTGCGCTCTCTCTCTCTCTGACAAATAAATAAATAAAATCTTAAAAAAAAAAAAGAAGAAGAAGATAACTTGAAAGATATCAGGATTTGTTTGTTTGCTTGTTTTTACCAAAATTTGCACTGGCTGTGGATGAATAACTATTTAAAATCAGTGTTACAGGACCAAGCTGACAGGTGGCACCTCTCAGCTGCAACCTTCCCCCAAAACCTATTCCAGCAGCCCCACAGTAGGGGGAATTCTCTTCTGTGGCATGCTACCAAAACCTAAACCAGCAGGTGAAAGAAAAAAAAAAAAAAGAAAGAAATCAACTTCACGCCTCTGAAAGAATCAGCAGCATTGTATTCATCAATCCTAGCCAGGAAGCTGCTCCGCTGTTTTAATAATTCCAAACGTTCTGAGGAGGACCCCTGCTCCTTGGAAAAAGGCTGTCGTAACTTCAGGCACTTGTGACAAAACCTGGGTGAATTATTAGACAATTTCATGCTGGTTTGTGGAGTGATTAAAACAAGTGGCCTTGAATGATAGCACATGTTATAAAGAGATGGAGACTTTCAGTTATAAAAGATGTGTCAATCAGGGGAAAGCAAATACAAGTTAAAGTTTGATGAGCAATTGGATATTAATTGGTATTAACTCTGCTTTTTATGTCACTTTGATGTGGAGTGGATCATAAACATGGTAAGCTATACTAATAATGTATATTCACTTCAATTCAACTTGATGGCGTCATTTATTAAAGAAACCAGTATTGAGATTGAGTTGTTGGTGCACTGGTGTGCGCTCTTCCCACTGTGTACCTAACTTCGCTCGCGTCGTGTACGCTCTCAGCCCCAGCCTGCGGGGGGCACTGCAGGTTAGACGTGTGAGACCCATTGCCTGGTTTTTCTTTAGGCACCAATGCTAAATTATAGTGGAAACAGGTTTAATAGCAACCTAGGGCCTTATGCTTTTTTCCAGAATTTTTTTTTACAAGTTGCCTGCTTTTTTCTGAATTTAGACAGCAAGTTCAAGGAAAGGAATGTCTTCTTAAGGTTATTAAGTAAACACCAAATAGACACTGTAGCATACGTCTATAAATAGCCACCATGTTTTACGTCAAGTATAACCCAACACATTTTATTTCCAATATAAAAGTAATTTTTTCCAATTACAAAAATGCAAAAGTAATACATGATTACTTATAAAAGAAGAAAAAATTGTCTTCAGGGGGCGCCTGAGTGTCTCAGTCATTAAGCGTCTGCCTTAGGCTCAGGTCCTGATCCCCGGGTCCTGTGATCAAGCCCCACATCGGTCTCCCTGTTCTGCGGGAAGCCTGCTTCTCCCTCTCCCACTCCCCCTGCTTGTGTTCCCTCTCTCCCTGTGTCTCTCTCTGTCAAATAAATAAATAAAATCTTTTAAAAAAATTAAAATGGAAGCACACTGGATAATCAGGTTCATAATGTTCTTTTTTCCTTTAGTAATCCATTTGGACATTTTTTCAATTTCATTTTACCTGGATTCATAGCCCAGTTCTGCCATTTCTTCACTGTGTGACCCTGGGCAAGTTACTTAATCTCTCTGTGCTTTCTCATCTGTAAAATGGGAATAATCTTACGCACCTTAAGGAGTAGTGTAAATGTAAATGAGACATTTTTGAACACATCCTTTTAAGCTACTATTTAGTGCTTAGCACTATGCCTAACATGTTCAAAAAGTTACCTCTTTTTATTAAGCCAATACTGTTTCTAATGAGTGGGGTCTAATTGGCTGCATTGCCAAACTATAATTTATTTAATCAATAGACTAATGCTGATATTTCAGGTTGACACTGACATTTCAAGAATACCTGGCATTATTACCTTGGGATAAACCTTCAGGAGCCCACATGGCTAAGAAAACATCTAAGAATACAGCTTCTCTTTGCTTCACTGGTTGCCATGACTTAGAATTTTAGCACAGCCAGTACTTTATTACTACATTATTACTACATTATTATTACTTGCCTCCATATGACAAATTTACTCTACTAGTTCTGTTGTTTTGTTTTAAAAATCAACCACAGTTTCCCTTTGGTTGAGTGAAAGGTAGGCCAGCTTAGAGTGAGGCTGAAAAATCACTGGAGATCTTTGGGAAGTCTAGGACGGTATTTTGTTGATATTTGGGAGACAAACTTTGCCTACTCTGGGGGTCAGAAGCAGGCAAACACTGATGTGCATTGGATTTTTTCATAGAAGGAAATCTATTAATTAGGCTAATGCTCTGAGGGAAGTATTTCACCAAGCTGTTTGCCTCAGAACCTATATTTTTATTTTCTGCCCATTAATTTACACAGATTATTCAAAGGGGATGTGTATTAATAAATAGCAAGGGAAGGGACTGAAGCTAACCTGGGGCAAGGGTTCCATCGTACGTGTATGAACTTAGAGGAACGCCCATCAAGGAGTAAAATGGGCTGTTTGTACAAAGCAAGAGGAGGAAGGCAGGCGAGTGCAGAGATGGAAGGGATCCTTCTGTTCCAGATTTATTTGATTAAAAGGCAGGTTTGCTGTCATAGTTTGTAAATATGTCAGAACCATAATTACTACTCACACCACATTGGGGGGAAAAGGCAGGTTTGTGTGAAGATTAGAGAACCAGATCACAGAACAGGCACCCTGTGATGGCAGGCACTTGGCAAACAAAAGACATGTGTTGCATCTCATTAAAAGAGGTTTCCTTTCATTGCCATGGAGGGACTCAGATGTCATATTTCCCCTCCAAAGTAAATGGCCTATTTTCAAAATAGGCAGAGAGTCCCCGCTCCTTGTATCTGCTCTTAATTCAAGAAATATATCTAATGGTAGTCTAACAAGAGTGAGTTTCAGAAGAAATTAATGAGGAACATCCATTAATTATTTATGCTCTGAAACAGTAGGTCTGCTAATGTTTCTGCTAATCACCAAAGCTAAACAGATGTATCTTCATAAAGACAACCTTGAAGGATAGAGTGAGTATAAAGAGGTGCAAATAGGAGAAATCCGTCTAGGTACAGGGATGGAAGGAAGTGATACTAGTAGAAACACTGTCCCCGCCCAAGGCAGTATTTGTTTAAACTGCAAGGCACAGGAAAATCGCCAGAGCAGGTTCTGTTCACATTTCCCAGTGTTTAAGTATTCTATCAAGCAGTAAGAATGGAAGTTGAATGGAAGGAGGGGAGGACAAAAAGAACGAGACCACTACTCTGAAACAACTTCAAAAGCTGCCCCCTTTCCGGAGCCGTTCCAAAAGCAGCTCCTTCCATGGCTGCTGAATGAGTGGCAAGGCTGTAAATGTTGAAATCATCGTGTACAAATCTGGATGATTCAAACCTGTGTTTTTGCTTTCACGCTGATTTGGACAGAATAAAATGCGTCCGTCCCTTTTCTGAGTTGCAAAAGTTGTGTCCGGACCTGCAGTATGGAGTGGCAGTTTGTGTGGGGCCATTTTTTTTTTAAGATTTTATTTATTTATTTGAGAAAGAGAGAGCAAGCACAAGCAGGGGGAGGGGCAGTGGAAAAGCAGATTCCCTGCTAAGCAGGGACCCCGAAGCGGGGCTCGATCCCAGGACCCTGGAATCCTGAGCTGAAGGCAGATGCTCAACCATCTGAGCCACCCAGGTGCCCATACATGGGGCCATTTCTGAGAGCTGGCCCGTCCGGCTTGAAAGCCTGGCTCTTCCACTCACTAGCTTTGTGCTGGGGGGAGTGACCTCTGAGTACCTCAGCTTCCTGACTGGCAACATGGGATAGCAAGAGGACCCACCACTAGGTTGTAAAATGATGCTCTTAGGACAACCCAAAACACATGCTCAGTTTTTGTGAGGTATTATTACTATATATTATTATTACTTACAGTGATTATATTCAGGACAGCTTTACTGTGGTCAATTTATGAGTGTGGCAGGAGTGGGTATTTCACGCAGAATTCACATCCTGTACGTCCACAGCTTTCGTGATGGGATGATAGTGACGGTCTCCACCTTGCCTTCTAACTCACACTGTCCGTCATGATGATTTCTCATGATCCTTTGAGAACAGAATTCCCTTCATGTTCCAAGGAAGATGTACAGGATGCTTGGTATCAACTTGGGGACCAAAATGGCGGCCACAGGAGACTGGCGTCTCCAGGTGTGCCTCTTCCCATCTACACTGGAGACGGAGGATTAGTTCCTTTCGAAGGCACTTGTAGCCCTCAGACCTTGTATCCAAAGGGTCACAGGGAATGACCCCTCTTTGGGAAGGTCATCTCTGTCTTGCCTGTTGAATCACGTGTCATCAACATATGGAGTGATCCTAGGAAGCATTCCTCATGCTGCATGCAGAATCACCCGGGGAAGTTTAAAAAACATATATGCGTATGTACATATGTATTTATTTATATTGAGTGTGCAGTGTGTAAGTGCAAGTGAGCGTATGTGTTGTGTGTGTTGTGTGTGTGCATGTGTGATATGTGCACATGTGTGGGCGTGTGTCTACTCGAGCCCCTCTCTAGGACTACCGAATGAGAATTCTCATTGCTGGGGCCCAATAACCTGCATTTTCTGAAGCTCGCTAGGAAGCTTCCGGTGTACAGTCAGATTTCGGAACTACTATTCAAAGGCGGGGATTTTCTACATCCTGTGTCACAGCGCATCTGCATGTTTCTCATCGTTGGCTGTGATTAAAGAGTATCAGTACTTACGAAAGACCCGCTGTCATAAATCAGGGTGGATGTGAGCTTATCCCCGGAGCACGGACACTCTCCCTCACTCCTGTGCTCTAACACTTTCTTGCGCGGCGGGAAGAGGGGGTTACGTTTCTAGTGCTGGAACCAGCATCCTGTCTCCTCTCTGCAGGAGTCGGCCATGTGCGAGGGCCACTGATGGGCCGTTAGTCCATGCGGTCAAAATAATGCTTCACTTACCAGAAAGAAATGGAGGGTGGGGGGAGGACTACTTTCAGTAGCTAGCGCACTACACTCCTGAGAGTGCGTTGCTCAGGGGATTGTGCATTACCCGCCGAGGAGGTCTACACCAGACCAACAGCCTGTTCTCCCGGGGCCAGAATGCCTGTCTCACCTCTCCAACCAGAACCTGTCCCTGGCATGGGTCCACCCTCTTTCCATGAGTCATGAAACAAGACAAAAACAATAGATTCCTTTAGTATCCATCCCACCCCCTGCTTTCCACCATCCCCTGTGCATACTCCCTTAACATCAATGATCCCTGGACCAGTCATCATTAGGTTGTGAAATTAAAATAGAAATACCACAAAGAGAGGAGAGCCTATTACCTAAAACCAAGCTCTCTGGAAGTAACATTAGCTCATCTGTCCAAGTGAGGGGGAAACGGACAGGGGCTGGGCCAAGTGCGCACGCCATTAGCTGTTCTAACAAAATCAAACCCAACGTGCAGCCAAAGCTTTCTGCGTCACTTCTATGTTTTATTAAACAACACAGCCTGTCAGGCTGGGTAACTGGCGCTGCTTCCCGTGCACAGACCAGCTGAATTCAGAGGTGTGTGGCGACGGTATATTTAGGTCTTTCTACCCACACTGGTCAGGTTCCTGATTCCTTCTCCACACATTTCTAAACCCCAAGGACATGCTTACTCGCTCTGTGATCTGTAAAAATACATAAACTCTCACAGAGCTGAATGCAATTAATCTGAAGTGGGATCACAGGCACTTTATAAACCATAAAATGAAAAACGGTGGGGGGAGTAGTGAAGAGATGAATTCTGATAATTCTTACATGTTTTGTGCTGCATTGAAACAAAAAAATTTTAATTTGCCTATGAAGGTATGGAAAAGTACGACTTCCAGACCACTCTTCTATTTAGCTGACCTGCACAAACTTCTGCTCAGATATTTATACTTTAGGATAGATACTACTACCTTTAAAATGCAACACCCAGAATAGTGCCCACTACTAAAATATCTGCAGAGTGCACTGTAATAACAATTAAACCAGCTAGTGGGAGAAAGGAAGAAAATGAAATCGTTATTCCAGAATTTCTCTACCTCCCAGTGCTGCCAGCCTCTGAATGCTCAAGGAGAAAGTCCTTAGAAAAATCTTAGCTAATAACGTCATACAAAAATCAAGTTGTATGGGGGAAAAGGGCAAGGATGTTTCTTCTCTGTTTATCATATAATTTAACATACTCTTGAAACAAATGGGCAGATGACACTCACTTGTTCCGGATGTCATGCAATAAATAAGTTCTTCAAAAATTCTCCGAGTTGCTTTTCAGTATTACTACCAGTGCAAAGAGTGACAATAGCAAATGATCTTTTCCTACAGGAAAGCTCAAAACGTTCATGTCTTCTGGGATCCCAGTGTGTAAAGTACTGTAACATTGTAAAGGTTTGAATGATTACATAATCCTTAGGTCTGTTGCCTTAAAAAAAAAAAAAAAGCGCCTTGTTGGTTATAAGACAGGCTCATTTCTTTCCCTGCAAGAGCTTACTCTTTTGGGTTACAGCGTAGTTTCAGAACGGAATCCACAGGTAATATTCATGACCAGTGGAAAAGGCCCCTTCGCCTAATATTCCAGATCTAGTCCAGATAAAGCCATTATCAAAAATTTTACACCTGCTCTCCTGTTTTGATTTTAAATTTGAAGTGCAACTTCGCCTCTGGCTTCTGGGTAGTCACATTAAGTTAATCATTCCAACAATAAGAAAGAATAAGGCAGAAAACAAAGGAGAGGGACTCCCAGTGAATTACGCACACTACCCCTGGCAATCCACCACCTCCTTTCTCCCTAAAGCGAAATACTTTGCTACAGGAAATGGGTTTTCAAAAAGAAAAAGTCTTGCCGTTTTATGAATAGGGAGATGATGTCCTGAGGAAGTGTAGAGACATAAACACATCCTCAGAGAAGAAAAAGTCTCCGCCTGGTTAATGGTGTGGTAGATTAGACATGAGGAGGGGAAGCAAGCAAGGGGAAGACTCCATCCTTTCCAGACAAAATATGTCTGTGTATTTTCAAGTTGAGTGTTTAAAACATTTTTATCTTCCAGAATGCTCAATAAATCAATACATTTGCTTAAATGGTTACAAGAGAACCCACTAAAAGAAGAAATGTTTAATAGTTTTAATAACATGACTTTTCAGAGTTTATCATCTGAATGATAATTTTACAAAGAAGTGAGGAAAATGATAGCTTGCTTTTAAATAGTTTTCTGCCTTTTACCCAGAAAAAAAAAATCCATGAACAGTTTGTGCAGTTATTTCACATACTGTGTACTAACGACGTATCTATTCAACAGCTAATTCTTGTGTCCCCCAAATATACTCCAAATGCAAAATAGTTTCATCAACTTTTCTATCTTAATTGTTTTCCTTTGGGCTCACCGTAGAGCATAATTCATTGACCACCCTTTTACACACAGGTATACCCACTGTACAGAAATGTGACAGCAAGGAAAAATCTCATTTTATGTAACTAAGAAATTCACATGAAAGGATTTTTTGGGCTGGAGCAAATTGTTTGGCAAATAACACAATAGCCCATGAGGGTGATTCTGAAGTATGCCTTTTAAATTCCCAAGTCACAGGGCTTGAGACTTTGGGGTGATAATTACACTTCTCTGTGATACACTGTCAGTAGACAAAAAATACTTATCTTCTTCAGGGGAGACTGGTAGGGGGATCCTAGTCAGGAAAGCGAGCCCTTTCATTCTTCTGCAGGAGGTGACTTGGACGACTGTCAAAACACACGGTATTTGACTCAGCTCAGGGCTACATGTAATGTGCATTTACAACCATTAAGTCGTGAGAAAATGTCATTACCTAGAGTCCAATTGTCTTTATCTGGTTGAGTAATGTGGCATATTATGGAAACATAAAAGTGCAAACTCGGGTATGAAGTATTCCCTTGTCTCCAACATTGCTAAACACAGTTATTTAAGTAATTCCCTAAGATTTAATAGCCAAAGTAGGAAATTCAATGGTAGTTGAATAGAACTCCATTTGGACAATTTGATGAGGCTTAGAAGATGTGCTAATAGTGGTTTACATTTCACAAAGTACTTTCAGAGGTTTTATCTCATTGAATGCTTATTGCAACCCTGTGAACATTAAATGGGTACCGATATTAAAATGCCCATTTTATTTACGTTGAGCATTTAAGACTAATTAATCCAAGCTTGCACAGGTAGCAGGAATTGGGATGTGAACACAGTTATCAAGCAACGGTTAAAAGACTTACTGTGAAGTCAGATATAATGTGACTTTCAAACTGGACTTCGCTTTGAGACTTTGAGGTGACAGAGCCTGTCTGTGACTCACTTTTCCCTTGAACAAAAAGAGAAAAACCAGAGTATACCTCTCAGCGTTGTTGAAAGGACTAAATAAGAACGTTTGAAAACATGCAGCTCAGTGAGTCACACAAGAAACACTGAAATGGTAGCCAGGATAACTGTGACCCTAAGGCTGGGCCTCTCTTGGCCACTGGAGGGTGAGGGACGCCCCAGTTGTGGGAGATGAGTTGCCTGCCTCAGACCTGTGGGTCCTCAGGGTTCTGCCTGCCATCTCTCTTCACAAAGGGAACACTAACAGAAACACCACGACACACAGGGCGCTTGGCTGGCTCAGTTGGGGGAGCACGCGACTCTTGATTTGAGCCCCATGTTGGGCATAGAGATTACTTAAAAATAAAATCTTTTTTTTTTTTAAGTACTACACATAAAAGGGTACCATGCTTTAAAGAAACCAACACTCAAATTAAAAAAAATAATTCGTAGAAAATACATCAGGTAGGGGTGCCTGAGTGGCTCAGTTGTTAAGCGGCTGCCTTCAGCTCAGGTCATGATCCCAGGGTCCTGGGATCAAGCCCCGCATCGGGCTCCTTGCTCAGTGGGAGGCCTGCTTCTCCCTCTCCCACTCCCTCTGCTTGTGTTCCTTCTCTTGCTGTGTCTCTGTCAAATAAATAAATAAAATTAAAAAAAAAAAAAGAAAGAAAATACATCAGGTAGTAAGTCTCCACAATTCTTTTTCCAAGTTGACCTTAATTTCTTAGTGCCATTAAAAGGGACTGTGCTGAAATGAAATGAAAATGAATCAAATAAAAAGTAGAGATAGTTATTATCCGCCCTGGTTCTTCCAGTCATTTACTCAACAGTTATTACAGGGCTTGTGTGTGCAGAATATTTCACCTAACATGTTTTCTTAATTTCTTATTTATGGCACACACACACACACACACATACACACACACAAATGGGTCATGTTTCTGGGCAAGCATGCGCAAGGAGTCCCTAGTAAAATGTTGAACAGAATCAAAACTTGTACTTTTCTCCTATTTTAAGTGTGCAAATTCTCGGGAGTCTAACTCATGTAGGCCACAAAGGGAGAAAAACAAGTGAAACCCTCTCCTGACACCAGTCCTGCCGCCCACAGTCTAGAAAGCATAAAAGCGCTGCCAGTGATGATCACTGAAACAGCAAAATGTAGGAAAACGCAGTCCTCCTGGGCTGCAGGACATGAGGTGCAAAAGAGGCTATGTGCTGGTTTTAGACATTTAAAGTCTTCCGAACATGTCATAATGTACCAGGTAGGGTCTTGTTGTTGTTTTTTTTCCTAGATATAGTCATTTCTGAGAAACTGATGGGTGCCTACAAGTCACAAACAGATTTCCAAATATATGAAGGCCTCAGCACAGAAGCTTGCCATAAAGAGTTCCTGTATAAGTAAGTCCTCGCTTCTGGCAGATTTTAATCATTTACTTCAGTCTTTAAAGTCTTCTCTTTAGCTTTATCTGACTTATTAAGAACAGTCACCAAAAATATAAAACTAAGAGTGAATGAAACTTCTTTGACATACTTGGGAGCCTCAGGAGACCGCACGGCAACATTCTATTGAGCTAACTCCAAATAATGTTCACATGAGTGGCTAAAGTGCAGAAATGTATAATTTATTAGGATTTAAATAAGTCACAGGGAGAGAAGTGCTTTAAAGTCATTGGTAGATTTAAAAAAAAAGTAATTCTAAGGAATTAAGTTCTGTGTGTAAAATTCTTGACCATCTTTAATTGAAGCAAAACATGTTGATAACGCTTTAAAAACAGCACCCCTGCTTTTTTAGCATTTAATGACAATGAAATATTTGTTAATGGCAGAATCCAATTTTTAGGGGTAAACACCTAAAAATATGTACTGTTACCAGCAGAAGGTTATAATCACTGTCTTTTGACTCAGCCATTTCCCTGAGACAGTTGGTATACTGGAAATACTCCCATTGGCTACTAAGTTTGTCAAGAATAAAAGTCTTTTTTCTGTTGAATCTAGTAGAACATGCCTACATTCCTCATGGGCTGTCAAGGGAAAAAAAAAGTCCCCTTTCTCCCAAGGGTGCTTACATCTGCCTTTTTTTTTTTGCAGGTGACAATTACCACTATACAATTAGTAGTCAATAAACACTTCATAGTTGCCAAAATAGCTAAAATTAGAAATTCCCCAAGGATCTAGAATGACATTACTAAAATAAGAAATCCAAACTTGTAAAAAAAAAAATCAAATAACTTTATACAATAGAACAATGACATGAACATCAGTTTTATTCACTGAGAATATATATATTTTTAAAAATCTATGGCATAAACATAACTATAAACGAACACTGCTATTCTCAGCACTTTCTGCCTAGAAAATTCAGTATACTATATGAAAACATCATTAAATTAAAGCATGTAAACTTATTTATGTACAACATGATTTTTTTAATACCAAGGTTAAAAGGAAGAAGGCACCAGAAATATTGAAAAACACAAAGAAGCAAGGTAGAAATACGGCAAGATTATCATAATCCAGTTTGCCATGGGGAAAATATTTAAGATAAAATTGAAAATAAAATAAACATAGGTTATGATATAGCCAAATTAGTGTGAAATGTATCAAATTGGCTGGCTGTACATTATGGAGGTCACAGAAAATTACTTTAAAATGTTTCCCCACAAATTAGCATATATAAACTGTTGTCTATGGTTTCCAATATGCTACCTAAAAACACAGTTGTTGCTCCCCAAGGGAACTTGGTTCCAATCTAAGGCAGATGAGATAGATGGAGCCAGAATGGCAGTGTTTTGACAGACACTGATAAAAAAGGCCAGTGACATTCTATAGACTTGCAGTATTCCATTTTATTAGAAGCAGCAGAGCAAAGAGGTTAAGAGTATGAGCTCTGGAGTCAGACCAGTGTTTAAATCCTGGTCCTACCACTAAAGGCTGGAATCCACTTAACCTCTCCAAAACTCAGTTTTCAAGTCGAACAAAAGGAGGTTAGAGCAGTTTCTTCAAAGGGCAGCCGCAAGCAAGAAGGTAGGCAAACTTCTGAACCATTATCTGGTACACAGCCTGCATTCAATACATGCCAGTTATTTTTAAAAAGTGAGTACCTTAAAAATACCAATCAGTTTCATTGAAAACATTTACTTGGTACCATTGGTATTACAGGAAAGTCAGGCTTTATTGCCTAAGGAATCCCACAAGGAATGTAGAGAGAGAATAGAAATACTGGAATGTACATATAACATATACTTCCATGATTAGTACTGATTTCATTACTTTGCAGGTTTAATGGCTTTTCTCTGCGGCTTTCTGAAGATATGGCAACATTCTCATCAATACGTTCCCAACTTTCTCTTTACATTTTAGAAACTGAAAAAGCTCAGGTACATAAAGCTACAAATGACACACTTGCCCAAATTTAAGAAAAGTGGCACGGAATGGGTATTTTTTATACAGGGGTTTATCGAGACCAATCAGAAACCTATAGGGCAATGTGTTTGAAAGGATAAAGTTCAATGGCACAATGTTGGAGTATGTAGTGTTCTCACAGAGATAGCATACTTGATTTGCTTTGAATGGTTGATAGCTAAGGTAAACTCCATATGCAAAATAAAATTCAAAGCCAAATAATTTGTATTGATTCACACCCACTAAGTAGTTGCAGTTGTATGGACTTCACAGGCAGGTCTTTTATATATATAATAAATAATATCTGCAAAGTGACTTGAATTTTGTAAAAAGTAGCACCAATAGAACAGTATTCCACTCCATTCCCTGGACAAATGACAAAAATTTAAAACTGCAAGTAGGTTTAAAGTCTCTCACAGTTGTCTATTTAAAAAATTGAAAACTATAGGGGCACCTGGGTGCCTGGGTGGCTTAGTTGGTTAAGCATCCAACTGTTTCAGTTTAGATCACGATTTCAGGGTAGTGAGATTGAGCCCGTCAGGCTCTGCGCTCAGCAAGGAGTCTGCTTGAGATTCTCTCTTCCTCATCCTGTTCATGCACACGTGCACATGCGCTCTCTCTAAAATAACATCTTTGAAAAAACTGAAAACCATAAAAACCTTCATGTTCAAGAGCATCCACTAATCAATAAAGATGTCATTTTATACATTACTTCCACCTTTAATTTTAGGCCAATGGTCAACAGCACACTCCAGACTGACTACTTTTCCAAGCAAAACACAGAAGATAAAATTTTAACATTTTATATTCAAAATAGTAGTGATGACAGCAAGGGAGAGAGTGGTTTAAAAGTACAATTCACCCTGCAATTCAAAAGTCTACTCTTTTCCAAACTGCAGTTCTGAAAGCCAAATATTGGGTCCTGACAAGAATTTTCAATAGAATATAAAACTACCAGGTGCCTACTGCATAAGGATACACATTGGTAAACTTTTTTCTCCTGGGTGTGTGTGTGGACTAGGTCACAATGCAAAATGTGTTTTTCACTGAGTTGCTGTGAAAGATTGAGTCACTGCTCCAAGGCCAACTAAAGTTTGCCTGCTGGAGCCCCCTACAGGCTCTCAATGTTAAAAACTTCAATCCTACAGTAAATAACCCTTTTGTTCAGAAACCAGAACTCAATAGTTTATAGAGGAACAGATGTTTCCATAGATAAATAGGCAGTGTTTGGTCCAAAAACATAAACTGAACATGTGTGCAAGCTCATTCTTGAAGCCAAATCATCCTCAAGAAACCAAATGAATTTAGCAAGTTCTGTATTAGCCCTTAGATCTAATTTCATTTAAAATCGGGAGAATATATACCCGTATTTCGCAGTAATAGCTGAGGGCAAAGAGAAGGAACCGCAAGGACTTTAGAAAACTGTTAACCAGACATCCACTTTTATGAAGTTTTCACAAAGCAGTGTTAAAAAAAACAACAGAAACATGAGGAGGGTCACTGAAAAGCTTGTTTTCACACCTCTATACCCCAACAAAGGATTGTGTAAAGAACAATTTTGAAATATCAAGTCTATACTTAATAGACTCTATTATTTTAAGAACTAATGGATCATTATACCAAAGTAGTGGAACTCGATGAAGTGGTTGGAAAACTGGTGTAGAAAACACAGGCTGATTTTCATTGAAAACAAGCTAATAGGGTATTAGAATAGAGCCTTCTTCCCTTGCTCCTCTTTCATAAAAGATAACAAATACAAAGAAAAGTTAACAGCAATGTTTATCATGCTTAATCACCACCATCATCAAAAACAAAATTGCAGAAGCCCAAGAAAAGAGTAGCTTCCATCTACAAATACCTTGCCAATAATCATCAAACACTATCCTGACCTTAATTTCAACTGTATCAAGTCACCTATATCAGAATGCTGGGACAGTTTAGTTAACCTAAGGTCGAATGCAGAATCAGGTTAAGAGGTCAAATGGTAGATGATCCTGTAGAAAGGAGATCAGTTGACAGTAAGATCAATGTAGCATAAATGGTCATTCAAAACATAATAGCAGTATAGTTTTTTTGACTCATTGTTAGCCCCTCACATAGATATTTGAGACTAAAATTGAAAAAAAGTGCTCTACCAATGTTGGTTCACATGTTTAAAGCTATCCTGACTCTCTCATCTAAAATGATCCCACACGTTGACATACGCTCACCCCTGTGTTTACAGTAACATAATTAGATCCAGACTAGATAGTACACTGGGGCTTGGGATTCAAAATTTATCCTTGGCTTTAGAAGAATTGACATCAAAATCAGTAAAAACATCACATAAAACCAGTAATTGCTGTTGATAAGAGCTCCACTGTAGCAAAATATTTGCCTTGCTACCATTAAACAGATATAACTATGCTTAGAAGTATGCTTGAACCCTTCCAAATGCCCAATTAATGTTAATTATAAACATAATGCTGGTTAAATTACCATGTATTCAAAACAAATGGTCACACAGACCTTGCCATTTACTTAATTCATAAAATACAGATAAAATTTATTTGAAAAGAATGAAAATGAAATTTGTTCCCATTCCTTGGTATTTTCCTGTAAAGTTGAGATTTAAAGAATTCTTCGTAGACAATGCCTAATCATTTGAAGGGGAATTTTATAATAAGAAAAACAGTTTTTAAAATGAGAAAATAAGTCCGAATGATATACCTCCCCTTCTCATCACCATCCAGTCCTTGGTGTGTATTATCACTTCCTTCTGTTATTCCTTACAAATACTCATCATGACCTATCTGCAGGTCATCTCTTCAAGGTGTTCTTTCCCTTCTCTCTATTCCACTGATGGAAAATGTCCTTCCAATTCACTGGTAAGCATACTGAAAAATCTCAAGATAACATTCAAGTAACTTTTTTCATAAAAACTGTTTGTGTTTTTTGTTTCTGGGATACCAGGACCCATTCACAACCAAAAAAATATGGTTATCCAAGGCTACTCACAACTACCACTTCAATACTCTTCTCATTCATTTTTAAGACCGCCCTGTTCATTACAACTTCTTGAATTCATTGAATATTTAATAGCTAGGAACTTCGGTACCCAAATTCATATTGAGTGCATTCTCTCATGTACATGAACCCAACATGAAACACACAGGCATATCCACTGCTCATTCATTCTCACATACAAACAAGCATACACACACATTTTCTTTCTTTCCAGAACAAGCCAGAATTACAGCTCTTTCGGTGATTGTTAGAATTTTTGGAATGGTTCATAAATTTTCCAAATTATTTTAAATTTGTAATACTTTTATCTTTTTTTTTCTTTTTTTCCAATTGTGAACCATTCCATATTGCATCTTTATTGCAAAAGTCAACATGCTTCTTAGAAATTCAGATTGTAATCGATAAAACAAACATTACATATATGAATTTAAATGTATAAACAGTTAGAAATTCAACAATATCTCCTATTATACTATTACACAAGTTCACAATTTTGTAAAAACTATAATACAGGCATACTATACATCAAGAGGAACCACTATTCCTTTTCACATGATTTTTTCTTCTTTTTGAAATAATGATCCATCACCACGGACCTACCTAACTAGACTGTTTCCCAATTTTATCATCTTAGCTGGTGACAATGTTTTCCCAATGTTACAACACAAAGAAAGTGAGGGAAATTCTGTATTCCCTAGGGTTACCTTGTTAAGCTTGGGCAGCAACCCACTAGTAAACGAGGCTAACCTATCTAGACTGGTGGCTGTTACTGCTCATCAGCTTCTTAGATGTCATACTCATTAAAAAGAACAACATTTGCCTCAGATGGAGTATGTTATTTCCATAAGGGAAGATGCCAGGAAAACAAACCGCGGTACTCACTTTTAAGAGAAATTCTAGGGCTTCGGGTTTTGAGGGTGGGGGTAAAAAAATCCTAAAGGAAAAAAAATACACATTCAACTATTTTATGCTAACCTTAACTAAATTTTCTAATATTATATTTAACCCATATTTTGAATTCATTTTGGAGAGTCAAATATGTCTTAGACTCTTAGGACATTTTAAAATTATTTTAGTCCTATTTTAAGGTGTATTGAAAACTACACTATTTTATAGAAAGAGCTTCAAATCTTCCTGAAAACAGTGTCCGTCTATGCTTTACTTGAACACCCTTTTCTTTCATCTCCTCTCCCCCAGTAACTAAAAAGTCAAACAAATCTTCAACTCTATGCTGAGAGTATTATCAAACGATGTCAACTTTGAAGTTAAAAAAATCATATGAAAAGGAATCTCATTCTGCTAAACTGTCAGTCTACTGAAAATTTTCTTTTACAGCTCCATTAATTTACTGTAATTTTCAGTTTCCAAATACAAAAATACAACAATTCTTATTGAAATCTATACGCTGGTAGTTTTAGTACACAAAAAAACCAAACAAATTATTTACAAAATTATACAGTTTAAGAAAAAACTTTGTACAAAAAATATATAAATCCTTTGTTCCCTCTATCACGTTTAAACTGTCAGGACTCAAAATATTCACCACAATGAATCTTTCAAAATATATACCAACTGAGCCACAGACATCAAAATTTCATTAGAGATGATGGAGGAGGAAGGAGCAAGATTGCTTATTCTAGGTACCCCGTTGTAAGGTTTTCCTTTTATGAGCTTATTTTAGCTTCAGTGTTATCAGAAATACAATAACCTAGAAAAAGGAAGTCCTTATTATTGTGAAGGGAAAATTACATGAACTAAAAAATGATCCTGGTTTGAGACATCATTCCAGGAAAATACATGGAAGAGAAAAGATAATCAGAACGTGGGATTTAACTTCTTACAGCTAGGTAAATCTAGAGTCCTGATGGTTTTAGGTTTCTTAGCGAACAGTTTCTATTTTGAGAAACAGCCTTTACCTCAGGAAACAAAATCCTTGATATAGTAATCACCAAGAACCTTCTGAAGCCAACAGGAAGTTTCAAATTTTCACACCACACATATATAAAAACATAGATGTGTATATCCTTGAAAAAGTGACATCCTATGTACATTAATCATTTTATTTTCCCAGGGGTCAATACAGTGTAGTGTTGCTCCTCTGCTTTTCCCTCTAACATTCAGAACACAAGGACATAAATTTACATATATATTTTACTTAACAGATATTCTACTCTATACAGTGTACAGTAAAAATGCACACAGTGAAGGAAACTGTCTACTGAAGGATGCATATGTTCATGGATAGCAACAAGCTACAAAATTATGAAAATATAAAGTCATCTGATCAAAGTCAAATTATGACTCCCATTTATTACTAGCATCCCCATCCCCCTACCCCACCCCACCCCCACCCTATCCCCAGTCACCTCACCATCATGGTTTAAATTTAGGAAAAGAATTTCAGACACTTTTTAACCCTTTTGTATAACTATTAACTAGACTGAAGCTTCGAAAAAGAAAAAAGAAAAGCTGGTGACTCTCCCCCCGCCCCGGAAACCTTCCATTATTCTCATCAAAACATCACTTATTTATCAAAGTGCTGGTTTAAACTTTTTATTGGGGGACTGACTTTTGGTGGCTCAAAAGAATCACTTATCTCAATAGCTGGTAAGTCAGGGCTGTTAATAAAAAGGCAGGAGAAAGAAAATGGGGATAAGAAAGGGGCAAGAGGTGAGAAAGCCTTTTACATTCTGAGAATATTTTTAAAGAGGACCAACTGAACCAATACTCACTAATTTCAAAGCAAACTAAGGATCAGTAGCATAAATCCAGGACAGTTAACATGACAGAATGGAAATACCATGGAGCTAGCTACCACTGCCTTACAGCATTTAAGAATACAGTCTGATTTACACTAAAATAGTACTTCTACTGCACATAAACACCCCCCCACCTCGAAAATTTAGATTGAATACAAACTGGGCTCCTCCACAGTAAAAAAAATTAAAATAAATTTACTTTTCTTCTTCCAAGACAACTCTTGAAAGCAAAAGGGTATTTTAATTACAAATATCTCCTTCTATCTGACGACCCATCCATAATAGCTGAGAGTTAAGAGATTCCAGGCGATTTTGACATTTAATGAAATTTTATCAGATTATAATCCAAAATAAAATTTCTGAACACCCTGTCATTTACATCATAATCCAACACCAATAGCAACAAAACAGGTGGTGTGGAAAATAAGGCTCTAGAGATTATCCATATCATTCCTGTGGATCTTCACAACTGTGTAAAAGTCACTAGGCCTTTGGTGCTTTAATATCATGAACAGTTATGAGATGTGTTTAAATAGCAAACTTGCTGTCCTTAAACCTACTGTGTGGAAAAGAAAAATAAAAAAAATTTTTGGCTCATTGACTTCTTTAAATAATTTTAAAAAGTTGTTCTTCTAAACAATATTCCTAAAAATTATACAACTCGCATCAGATTTCATCTTCGCCATGAACGAGACTCATATTCATCTTCATCTTCATCATCATCATCATGCAGAAACAAATCTGAGGTCTCTGTTTCCTGAAGAAAGAGACGGTAAAATCTGCTTAGTGGTACAAGAAAGTTAAATTATTAGGCCAAAGGACAAATAGACTAGTATACAAAACGCAGGCTGGATTTACAAGTGATGCACTCAGAGAGTATCCTTCAGGGCAAAAACACCCAAAACAGTTTTTTAACATATATATATTCTCCTCCCCCTTGCTAATTTTGCTAGTTTTAATAGATTTCCATTCTAATACCATCAGGAAAATAAAGAAAATAATATATGAATGTTTAGTAGGAGAAATAAAAAAAATCTATGAAATGGTTTTGATAGAATCTATTAATTTAATAAAATTAAATAAATTTAAAATTAATTTTATTCCATTAACTTAAAAAGAAGGAAAATAAATGACGAAGCTCCTAAACCTTTGCTTTAATATCCAATTATCTGTGAATGGAGAACATACCAATTTCCCCATGACGCCAACATTCTCAATCTTACATAAAAATCTAAAATCTTACAGTAGAAATATCTATAAACATACCCAAAACACCAAGATTTTTCTTTCCTTTTCTTGTTTTTAAACATGCGAAATGTTTCTGCTTTTGCTTTTTAAAATTACCCACATAGTCAGAGGACTCTTAATCAATGATCAACGCTAACATCTTTTAAAACCAAAATTACAACAAATCAGGAATAATTTGCAATGTTGGCTAAGTGTCCATTTTAATAAAGAAATTAGAAATAGGGAGTAAAAAAACAAAATTATTTTTCATGTATTTTAAGAGTTTCATTATTTAGCAGTTCTATTATGTTAAGTCCTTGGTTTTCATATTTCTTCCCTATTATTCCCACTTTCTTACTCTCATTTTAACCAATTGTATACAGAAGGAAAATAAGAAACTCAAATCTCTTACTTATGGTACATGAACAAAAAGCTAAAACAACCAGCTAAAATTAAATCTGTTCATGTAATCCATGTCCTCACTTACCAGAATAAAAATTTTTAGAGCACAAAGCCAAATAAATGCAAAGAAAAAAGAAAAAAAAGTCTCTCCTACACCAGAAAATATCCCCCCACAAAGAGGTTTTTATGTCTGCAACTGTTCTGATTCTTTAGTAAACTTGTAGACTAGTCTTGTTACTGCATGCATCAAAGAACAATATTTTATTTACTTTAATGTCAAGAAAAATACTAATTGAGAAACAATCTAATCTGAATGCTTATTTTCAATCGTTACATTTACCTCCTCCTTGACTTCTTCTTCCTCGGTCTCAGTGGATACAGAAGGCACCTTGGCCTTGTGCCATGATATTTGCAGCCGACGGTCTTTGAATTTTGACCCTTGGTTTGCAGTCTAAAATAGATTTTAGAAAAACACAAAAGTCTGTATTCAAATTGTAGACTATTTAAAAAGTGTAATGACTCGGGGAGGAAAATATTAAAGTGGATCTATACAATCTCCAGTAAGAGCTAGAAAAAGTGAAATCCCTTCCTCCCTTTTTAAATGTATTTAAATTCAATTAGTGAACATATAGTCTATCATTAGTTTCAGATGTAGAGTTCAGGTATTCATCTGTTGCACGTAGCACCCAGTGCTCATTACATCACGTGCCCTCCTTAATGCCCATCACCCAGGTACCCGATCTGCCCACCGACCTCCCCTCTAGCAACCCTGAAGTCCCCCTTTTTTTTTTTAAAGATTTATTTATTTATTTATTTATTTGAGAGAGAGAGACAAAGAGAGAGCATGAGAGGGGGGAGGGTCGGGAGGGTCAGAGGGAGAAGCAGACTCCCTGCCGAGCAGGGAGCCCGATGCGGGACTCGATCCAGGGACTCCAGGATCATGACCTGAGCCGAAGGCAGTCGCTTAACCAACTGAGCCACTCAGGCGCCCCTGAAGTCCCTTTTAATTAAAGAACCACACGTACTATTTTGCCCAGATAATTTATGATTTGTATTGATGTCATGTTAACTTTAAAACTTCCTCTTGGTTTAGATGATACTGTCACTCCACTTAAAAAAGTCATGATGAAAACAAATACTATTTTTTTTTTCTGCTCATGATTTTATTGACATCAGGAGTATTGAACAAGGGCGCCTGGGTGACTTAGTTAAGTGTCTGCCTTCAGCTGAGATCATGTTCCCAGGGTTCTGGGATTGAGTCAGTCCCGCACTGGGCTCCCTGCTCAGCGAGGAGTCTGCTTTTCCCTCTGTCCCTCTTCCCCACTCGTGCTCGCTCTCTCTCTCAAAAATAAATAAAATATTTTTTTTTAAAAAGAGTATTGAACAAGATGCTAGGATTAAAAATCTTGATCCAGCTCTACCATTAACTGGCAAGTAACTGAACATAAATGAGCCTCCATAAGTTGCTTAATATCAAAGTATCTCAGCTTTCTTTTATTTTTTCCTATTTTAGGATTGCTCTAAGGAGTCCATAAGAACAATGTGAGTGTTCTATCCAAATGCACAAAACCATTGTTAGCACAATTATAAATATTAAAAGAAAGGCATTAAACCAAAAAACAAATTAATATACACCCTAACATACAAATTGTTAGTATGTAGCAAAGTATACAGCTATGCAAATGACACACTTGTTTAATCTCAAGCTCTTTAAAATTTAAATTCAGTTAATTAACATATAATGTATTATTAGTTTCAGAGGCAGAAGTCAGTCATTCAGTCTTATATAACACCCAGTGCTCATTACATCACGTGCCCTCTCTAATGCCCATCACCCAGCCACCCCATCCCCCCACCCCCTTCCCCTCTGAAACCCTCAGTTTGTTTCCTATGATTAAGAGTCTCCTATGGTGGGGCACCTGGGTGGCTCAGTCGTTAAGCCTCTGCCTTCGGCTCAGGTCACGATCCCAGGGTCCTGGGATCGAGCCCCGCATCGGGCACCCTGCTCCACGGGAAGCCCACTTCTCCCTCTGCCACTCCCCCTGCTTGTGTTCCCTCTCTCGCTGTGTCTGTCAAATAAATAAGTAAAATCTTAAAAAAAAAAAAGTCTCCTATGGTCACCCTCTCTGATTTCATCTTGTTTTATTTTTTCCCCTCTTCCCCTATGATCCTTCTTCAACAAATACTATCTTAATACGATTGCTGGTCTTTAGCTTTGATAATCTACATAGTTAGACTGAAAACTTAAAAGTGTAATTTTTTTTTAAATGCCTATTGCTGTCACAGCATCTCTTAGAGCCCAACCCATAGTTGATAAAGCTATTCCCACTTCCTCTTCTGAAATGCCATACAAGACAAGTACCAGCCATTCTACACATTCAACAAATGTTAAACACCTACTCTCCTAACTCAAGGTAAAATTACTCTGTTTCAAATGTATTTCTTAGTACTAACACCCAATTTCTTCCCCCCCCCCAAGAAATTTCATTAAGAGAAAGCAAAAATTTCAAAGAAAAAGCAAGAGAGACAAAAGAATAGGGCCCCAAAGTATCACTAAAGTGAAAGCTCAGTCATTCCTACAGCTTTTCTATCAATGATGCTAGATTGCAGAACATCCCCAATTCTGGGTTCAATCCTGAAAAATGTAATAGAAATGGTTCTTTCTAAATATGGGGGTTCAGTCTAGTTTTTCTAGGAAAAATGCTGATAAATGTCATTAAGCTTTTGCCAAATGTTTCCACAAAACACTCAGATCACTGCATGTTAAGAGTGTATGTTCTGTCAAATAAAATCTTAAAAAGGTGGGGGTGCATGGGTGGCTGGGTCAGTTAAGCATCTGCCTTCAGCTCAGGTCATGATTCCAGGGTCCTGGGATCGAGCCCCATGGGGGGGACTCCCTGCTCAGCGGGGAGTCTGCTTCTCCCACTCCCTCTGCTGCTCCCCCTGCTTGTGCTCATTCTGTCAAATAAATAAATAAAATCTTTTTAAAAAATTAAAAATTAAAAAAAAAAAGAGTAGTGCATGTTAAGCCAGATCCGTAACCAGTCAATTACTGTCTGCACAGAAATCAGCCTGTGATCTAAGGAAAAACTCTATTATCCCTGTGGGGGCTGCATTTTTATACCCTGATACCAAACATTTTAACTCAATGGGACATACTAAAATGATGTATCAAAATGGCCCCATCCAAATATATATTTACCATCTTTTTTAAAAATCAAGTAGATGCTAAGAGAGTAGCTCTCATCACCAGAAAAAAGAGAATTCTTACTATGTAAGGTGATGGATGTGAACTACACTTATTTTAGTAATCATTTCACTATATGTACAAATATCAAATTATTATGTTGTACAACTTAAACTAATACAATGTTGTATGTCAATTAGATCCCAATAAACTCGGAGAAAAAATCTGGTAATGTGTGTAGTAAACATCTTTTGCCCTTATTTGTTTAACATACACAGCCCAATTAGAGAGACTTTTTCACTATTTTGCTCACTTCGGTATTACTTGAATTCTTTCCAGCATTACTGAGGTAAAACTGACAAAACTGAAGGATATTTGTAAGTGTAAAACATGATGATCTGATATACATATAAAGAGTGAAGATTCTATCTAGTTCATTAACAACACATTCATCACCTCACCTAGTTACCTTTGTTCTGATGAGAATATTTAGGTTCTACTCTCTTAGCAAATTTTAATTATACAATACAGTGTGATCAACCATAGTCACCTTAGACTTTGTTATTTAAAAATTTTAAAAAAGATATATTACTTTTATAACCACAGAAAGTGATGAAGATTTTTTAACCTACATTTACTGGTTTGCCCTCCAAAGAAGGTAGCAGTTCTATCCTCCAAAAGGAATTTTAGGGCATTAAATGTACTGCATATAAACTACTGGAGGAAAAATTAGAAATTTACTTTGTATGCAGTCAGGAATTAAGAATATATAACTCCCACAATCTAACTTACAACAATAAACAAGATTAGTGATTAAAATTTGTACACATAGGGCGCCTGGGTGGCTCAGTTGGTTAAGCGACTGTCTTCGGCTCAGGTCATGATCCTGGAGACCCGGGATCGAGTCCCACATCAGGCTCCCTGCTCGGCAGGGAGTCTGCTTCTCCCTCTGACCCTCCCCCTTCTCATGCTCTCTCTCTCTTAAATAAATAAAATCTAAAAAAAAAAAAAAAAACCACAAAAAACATATCAAAAAAAAAAAATAAAATAAAATAAAATTTGTACACATATACAATGAAGGATCTAGAAGAATACTCCTATCAATAGTGTTTGTAAAAATAAAGCGAAAATAACCCAAATACCCATCCACAGGAGAACTGAAGAATAAACTATGTTATATTTATAAAACTGAAAATTATACAGCAATAAAAATGGCAAACTATTGTTACATATGACATTAATGAATCTTACAAACATAATGTTAAGGGAAAAAAGCAGACACAAAAGAATACAGACTGTGTGGTTCCATTCATATTTTTAAAACAGAATAATATTATCACCTTTAAGAACGCACATTTAGGTGATAAAACTACAGCTGGTTCTCATTATTCGCACTAGTCATATGAAGTTCACTGCAAGCACAGAATTAGCAAATACTGAACCACTGCTCCTGGGGCCAAGAGAGGGTTAGGTTCCTATGAGCCTCTGTTCAAAATATTTTCTTCAACTGATCAATACATAACCTTGTTTTATATTTAAAGACACCTTATTTAAAATACACTGTTGATTCACTGACATTGAACTCAGCTAAAAGCACTCATTCCTGAACAAAGCTTACATAACACACGGATCTTCACCATAAGGCACATTGCAGCCTTCTTGAAGTTTCAACAGTGCACTTGAGAACTACACTTCGGGGGGGCATTTCAAATAGCAAAATCACCAATGAAAAGCACAAAAATGAGAAAAATTTGGTACTAAATAGACTGCAAAAAGGACAGCTGTTTACAGTATGAGAACTGAAACAAGAAGGGCAGAGCATCACTTTATTTGAACTGAGCTGGGAACACGTGCATCTGGTATCTCAAATTTTTCACAGCTCTGTCAAAGTCTGAAAATGACCACAAAAGCATCTTGAATATTGATTTTTGATCTTACAAATAATTTTAGTAGGTAGGTTAATGTGCAAATGCAAAATCCATGAATAATAAGGATCAACTGTATAACAAAAGCAAGGAGGTGATTATCATAAAAAGTGAGGAAAATGGTCACTTTTCTAAGGAGGAGAGAAAACAGTGACTGGAAGGGGGCTGGGAATATTCTTTTTCCTGACCTGAGGGGTAGGTATATACACATTTATCTTCTGCTAAATCACTGAATTATATACATTTCTACTTGGTATAGTTTGTTTCAGTAAGTATTTTAAATTGAGTATTATCCTTATAATTTCAAGAAAACACTGAACAGCTAAGATATTTATGTTAAAAAAGCAAGGCTTGAAATGCAGCTCTGTATTTATAATGTAAGCCTACTCTGGTAAATTTTTTCAAGTGAGAGACTTTGTGTATATATTCTTGTATTAATAATTTTTTTCTGCACAGCTATTTACCTTTTAAGAGTAGGCAGAGATCAAGAAAAGGGGAGATTTTTACTTCCAATTAACCATATTTTAAACTATTTGCATGTACTCTTTTGTTAAAAAGTACTTTAACAACTTTAAAACTAGCCTCTAAAATGTCACGTATCTATTAAAATACGTAATTTTTCTATACCCACATATATATTATCTCACACACATATCTATAATATGGCTTGAAATAATGAAATAGTAGGCAAAAGTTAGCTCTCCATCACTATGGGACAGTTTAAATCCAGTGTGGTACATCGATGCAACGAAATACCATGCAGCCATTAAAAAGAACAGAGCAACACCACGTGCACTCATATAGCATCATCTCTATTAACAAGCTAACACATATTAAATGAAAAATGCACATGCAAGAGAGTACTGTTTAACATACCACCATTTGTGTTAAAGAGAGACAAAATAATACATATACACAGAAAGAATATCTTCAAGAAGATATGTAAGAAACAGAAAACAATAAATGCCTATGGGGAGTGAAACTGAGTGACTGGGTACAGAAGGAAACCTTATCTTTCATTGCATATACTTTTAATTCTTTTACACTTTGTACATGTGTGCCGCCCCTCAAAATATATAATTCAAAAAAAATTATATACTGATAAATAGGTGAATATGAGAAAATCAATTATAGGCAATCAATGAAAAGTTACATGTAGTAACTCAGAGGTACTTGGAACCTTAGAGGCAGAAGTTACGCAGAGAGAGATTTATTTAGGCCAACCATTTTCCCAGATCACAAACCGATGCCAGTTCTGTCAGTCATCTGACTAGCAATCACCTGACGAGCAAATATGAAAAAACAAAACTCAAATGCTATTGAGGATATAAGCAACAGGTACTCTTATCCAATGTCACCGCAAGTATGAATTAGTACAACATTCCTGCAGGGTTATTTGGCAAGCTGTCCCCAAATTTTAAATATGCATGCCTTTGATCTAGTCATCTCACTCCTACAAACCAAAGTAAAACAAGGTTCTCAACTGAGACAGTAACATTACCCTGGGGGCATTTTGGGTGTCACACAGACCAAAGAGCACTTCCTTGCATTTAACAGCAGTGCCAAAGGTCTTAACATGTGCAAGACTGTCCTGCATAACAAATTATTCTACTCAAAATCGCCAAATCCAGTAAGATGTTATTAACATTGTTCGTAACAGTGAAAAAAATGGAAAACATGCTAGTCATCAAATGGCAGTAAGTATCAGTAATTCACAAAAGATCTACCACTTTTTTTTTTTTTTTTTTTTTTTTTTACCAGGCCTGAGGAAGGGCAGTCACTGAAGTGCTATTCAGAAGTTTCTCTGAATGTTAAATGCGGAGAAAGGGTAACTTTTGTTCTGGTAAACACAAAAGCTATTACTTGTCAAACAATAAGGTATCACTTTCATATACAGTAAAACTCTCAAATATATTTCCACACACTTGGAAGATGGGAAAGGGTAAAAACCGTATCTAGAGAGGCTACAGGGAAAATCTAACCATATGTGAGAAGTCTTTAGTAATTACAACAGAAGTATTCCATTGTCTTACATGGAAGTTCCAGGCATGAAGAAACAGGCAAATTAGAAGTTCTTGCCAGTAAGAACACAAAAATTTGAATGAATTACATAAATATTTTTGGGAGTATAGAAACAGACTTCTAAACCTTTTTACTTTCTTAAGACTCAAAATGCTCTCTGGCTACAGACAGGAGAGTGCATTGCATCCACAGTATACAATGATACTAAAGTGATTTATTTTTTAAAGGCATAAATCTGTAAGAAAAGAGAAAATAGGAGAGAATACAACACAGCCAAAAAAACTGGGGAGCTGAAAAGCAAAAGGATTAATGTCAATATATAATGCTTATAATTTAAAAATCAAGAAGTAACAGTAAAATCACATTATTTAAAAATGAAAAAATACTCAAAAATTCAGCTAAAAGATTTAAAAGTAGACACCCTTAAAGAAGAGAAAATGAGAAATCAAGCAGGAGAATGTTTAACAACTCTGTAGATATAAGTTCATTTGGGTTTTCAAATGATGTACACCTATAACTCTTAAGAAAACTAAAACATTCCTATCAAAAGAATCTAAGGTACTTAAAGTTGTTTGCTTCTTTCTGTAACTAAAATGCTTTCCAAGTATTCTTCAATGAACATCATAGAAGACACTGTCTTGCAGAAGAATGAAACTGAACCATTCTCTTTCACCAAACACAAAAATAAACTCAAAATGGATTAAAAACCTAAATGTGAGGTCTGAAACCATAAAAATCCTAGAAGAGAGCTGAGGCAGTAATTTCTCTGCTATTGGCTGTAGCAGTGTTTTTCTAGATAGGTCTCCTGAGGCAAGGGAAATAACAGCAAAAAAAATTCTGAACTACATCAAAATAAAAAGCCTCTGCACAACGAAAGGAAACAATCAATAAAACTAAAAGGCAACCTATAGAATGGGAGAAGATACTTGCAAATGACATATCCGATAAAGAGGATCCAACATACATAAAGAACTTATAAAATTCAACACCCCCCCCCAAAACAAATAATCAAATTAAAAGATGGGCAAGAGAAATAAACAGACATTTCTCCAAAGAAGATATCCACATGGCCAACAGACACATGAAAAGATGCTCAGGGGCGCCTGGGTGGCTCAGTCGTTAAGCGTCTGCCTTCAGCTCAGGTCATGATCCCAGGGTCCGGGGATCGAGCCCCACATCAGGCTCCCTGCTCAGCGGGGAGCCTGCTTCTCCCTCTCCCTCTGCCCCTCCCCCTGCTTGTGCTCACTCTCTCTAATAAATAAAATCTTAAGAAAAGAAAAGATGCTCACCATCATTTATCATCAGGGAAATGCAAATCAGTATTACAGTGAGGCACACCTATCAGAATGGCTTAAATCAACAACACAAGAAACAACAGGTGCTGGCAAGGATGTGGTAAAAGAGGAAGCCTCTTGCACTGCTGGTGGAAACGTAAACTGGGGGCGGTCACTGTGGAAAAGAGTATGGAGGTTCCTCACAAAGTGAAAAATATAACTACACCTCTGCCCCCCAAAAATAAAACTACCCTACAATCCAGCAATTGCACCACTGGATATTTACCCAAAGAATACAAAAACATTAAATCAAAGGGATACATGCACTTCGACATTTATAGCAGTATTATTTACAATAGCCAAATTATAGAATCAGTCCAAGTGTCCACCGACTGATGAATATAAAAAGATGTGTTGTGTGTACACACAAGACACAGACAATGGAGTATTATTCACCTATAAGAATGAAATCTTGCCATTTGCAATGACATGGATAGAACTAGAACTAGAGAGTATTGTGCTGAGCAAAGTAAGTCAAAGGAAGACAAATACCATATGACTTCACTCTTATGTGGAACTGAAGAAACAAAACAAATGAGCAAAGAAAAAAAAAAAAGAGAGAGAGAGAAAGGGGCAAACCAAGAGAAAGACTCATGACTATAGAGAACAAACTGATGGTTACCAGATGGGAGGTGGGTGGGGGATGGGTGAAGCAGGTGATGGGGATTAAGGACACGTGTCATGATGAGCACTGCATGACGTATGGAAGTGTTGAATCACCATACTGTATACCGGAAACTAATCTTATACCGTATGTTAACTAACTGGAATTTAGATAAAACCTTAAAAAAAAAAAAAAAAGACACTGTCTTAGTTGTCTAAACCAACTACTTAATCTCTTTCCATTCTAATTGATTGTGATTTTTATCATTGGCCAACTGGCATATGGAACCATGACTGATTTAATTCAATCATGGTAATGGTTTCCTCAAGAGGGACTGGCTTACAAATGGGTAAGTAACAATTCTGGCTAAGACACATGAGGGCACAAGTGCTGAGTGAGAGTGGCGCATGTCAGGAGTCAGGTGGGCATGGAGGATGAGGGTTAAGGCAGGGATATTTTCCGGGAAGGTTATCTCATGATTTTAAAAAATGCGTAAGAAAGGTACTGTTCTTTTCTGCCTTTGGACATTCTTTTTAAATGCCATGAAGTTTGTGGTTGCTGCAGACATCCTGGTGTCACACCATGAAGAAAAAAGCCTAAGAACAAAAGCCAACATACTAGGATACTAGAGGAAAAATATGAAAAGAAGTTGTGTGCCTGAGTTTCTGAATAAATTAAACCTAAAACCTCCTTACCTCTAGATTTCTTGAAAAGAAAGAAAATAAATGTTCACATTTCCCAAGTTATTCATATTTTATTTGTAGCCAAACACTTCCTGAAATGCATGTATTACTTTCATAATCAAGAAGAAAAAAAAAATCAAGTTCCACCCTGTATCATTGAGTGCAACAGCTAAAACACACTACACCACAGTTCAAAAATCTTATAACTGATGAATACTACTTGAAAATGCCTAAGTGCATTTCAAGTATTCCAAACATTTAGTTTAAGTAACTCTTCTGTTGCAACTTGCCAAACCTCTCTTTTAATCAGGGGCAAAGGAAAGTACCTTAGCTCTTGTCCTGTCTGTGCCCTCAAGCAACGCTCTATGACTTAAAATTTTCATCTTCTGACCTAAATTTTAATATTAAAATACTTAGAGGGAATTCTTCATAAAGGCCTGTAATATCCTCAGATCTCTGTCAAATGAAAGATATATAAATAAGGACCCTTATTTTAAAAGTTCTTGCCAGACTGATTTTACCTTTAAAAACATAAAATTCTATTTATATGCTACATAATACTATTTTATATTTTTTAACTTAAATACTTAATATAAAAAGTAATATGATAAGCATATACCATCTCTCTGCAAACTACAGTCATCAGGCCAAATGTGGTCCAGTAACTTGTTTTTGATAGCCTGTGAGCTAAGAATGGTTTTTATGTTTTCAAAAGGTTATTAAGAGTGAAAAAGAAGTTGGGGCACCTGGGTGGCTCAGTCGTTAAGCGTCTGCCTTCGGCTCAGGTCAGGATCCCAGGGTCCTGGGGTCGAGCCCCGCATTGGGCTCCCTGCTCCGCGGGAAGTCTGCTTCTCCCTCTCCCACTCCCCCTGCTTGTGTTCCCTCTCTCCCTCTGTCTCTGTCAAATAAATAAATAAAAATCTTAAAAAAAAAAAAAAAAAAAGTGAAAAAGAAGAGAGGCACCTGGGTGGCTCAGTCAGTTAAGCGTCTGCTTTTGGCTCAGGTCATGATCTCAGGGTCCTGGGACTGAGCCCAGCATCGGGCACCCTGCTCAGCGGGGAGTCTGCTTCTCCCTTTCCCTCTGCCCCTACCCCCACGTGTGCTCTCTCTCCAAATAAATAAATAAAATCTTAAAAAAAAAAAAAAAGGGGAAAAGAAGAGCACCTGGCTGGCTCAGGTGGAAGAGCATGTGACTCTTGATCTCAGGGTCTTGAGTTAGACCCCCATATTGGCTGTAGAGATTACTTAAAATTTTTTATTTTCTTTTATTTTTTTAAAGATTTTATTTATTTATTTGACAGAGAGAGACACAGCGAGAGAGGGAACACAAACAGGGGGAGTGGAAGAGGGAGAATTCTGCAGGCACCCCGCTGAGCAGGGAGCCTGATGCAGGGCTCGATCCCAGGACCCTGGAATCATGACCTGAGCTGAAGGCAGACGCTTAATGACTGAGCCACTCAGGTAGCCCTACTTAAAAATTTTTAAAAATTAAAAAAAAAAAAAGGTAAAAAAGAAGAGGGAGAGGGAGGAGCAGGTGAAGGAGGAGGCGGAAGAGAAGAAAACTCAAGAGACAGTATATAGTCCACAAAAACCTAAAATATTTACTATCTGGTCCTTTACAGAAAAAGTCTGCTGACCTCTGATATATGCTATTAAAATATTTATATATAGGGGTGCCTGGGTGGCTCAGTTGGTTAACCATCCAACTCTTGGTTTCAGCTCAGGTATGATCTCATGGTCATAGGATCATCATGGGATCGAGCCCCAACTTGGGATCCCTACTCAGTGAGGAGCCTGCTTCAGATTCTCTCTCCCTCTCTGCCCTTCTCCATGCGCATGCATGCTCGCTCTCATAAAATCTTTAAAACATTTATATATTATAACATATGCTTTATATTATATATAGTTCTCATTGTATGTTAGATATATTATGTATTTTAATATGTATATAGTTTAATTTACACATATTTTTTATATAAGCATCTGGGATCTAAAAGCCCAACATTAACACATATCCTCTAATTTGGTTTTAAAATATACAGTATAAAAACATGGGGGCGACTGGGTAGCTCAGTCAGTTGGGCGTCTGCCTTTGGCTCAGGTCGTGAGCCCGGGATCCTGGGACTGAGCCCCACATCGGGTTCCCTGCTCCGCGGGGCTCCGCGGGAAGCCTGCTTCTCCCTCTCCCACTCCCCCTGCTTGTGTTCCCTCTCTCCCTGTGTCTCTCTCTCTGTGTCAAATAAGTAAATAAATAAATAAATAAATCTTTAAAAAAAACCAAACCTAATATGGGGTGCCTGGGTGGCTCAGTCAGTTAGGCACCTGCCTTCTGCTTAGGTCATGATCCCAGGGTCCTGGGATCAAGCCCTGAATCAGGCTCCCTGTTCAGTGGGGAGTCTGCTTCTCCCTCTCCCTCTGTTACTCCTCTCCACTCGTGCTCACTCGCTATCTTGCTTGCTCGCTATCTCTCTCTCTCTCTCAAATAAATGAATAAAATCTTTAAAAAAAAATACTAATACTGGGGTGCCTGGGTGGCTCAGTCAGTTAAGCATCTGCCTTTGGCTCAGGTCATGATCTCAGGGTCCTGGGATCAAACCCTGTGACCAGCTCTCGGCTCAGCGGAGAGTCTGCTTCTCCCTCTCCCTCTGCCCCCACTTAGCACGCTCTCTCTCTCTCTCTCAAATAAAATCTTTTAAAAAAACAACAAAACTAATTTTCATCCTAAACGTGAATGTGATGTTAAAAAGTCTGACTTAAGAAGTAATATATGTTCATTTGTAAAGCAAAGAAAATAGCTCCTCAGAAAGAAAGAAATGAAAAACCAACTTGAATTCTGCCAACTCAGAAATATAAATTTAACGGACTTTCATTCCAAGTTTATGTATAATCATCTTGTATCCCACTTTTTTTTAACCTAAAAGTCAATCCTGAGATTTTTCTCGTATTATTATTTAAAAACATGTTTTCCAGAGCAGCAAAATGCCACTGAGAATTTAGATTGATGCTTTTTTACTATTACAAGGGGTGCTATAGTTAACATCCTTACAGCTCTTATTTGCAGACAACCATAATTCCCTTATGATAAATTCTTAGAAGTAGATTACTCGATAAAAGAATAAACTGAAGGATTCCAGAATTAGGTCCTCATACTGCAAAACAGCTTCATTAAAACCCATCTACCATCTTTTCATACATATGTGGTTCATCCATGATCCTTTCACAATCATTAAGGACAGTAAAAGAATACTGAAAATATCCATGTTACCTTTGCCTTTGTGGGATATGAAATACCTCAAAGAAGAGTTACCCTTTATGTGTGCTAAATCTATTTACAATGCTGTCTAGGCATATATATTTCTGTAGTTCTTTCAATGAAAACATACTACACTGCCCAATTATCCATTACTAGGGTGTGTTTCTAGTACTTCAAGACTGTCTAATAGCACCCTATTAAAACAAACAACAAAATACCATCAAAACTGATGGCAATGTCTCCTTCTTGAAGTTACCTCACCTGCATTGGCTTTGTTTGCTCCTTCCCCAAATGCCTGGACATGCCCCTTTCCACAAACCAAATGCCATATTTCAGATTTATAAATATTTATACATGAAAATTGGTTATGAGATGCTCTAGAATGACCCCACTTATGAGAAAGACAGAGATGCATGTGAGCATGAGTTCTGGGCTAAAACTTAAACATCTACATATAGTCTCCAGAGACCCTCAAGATACAACACACAGCCTCCTACCTAACAAAGATTACCTTGTTTTTGTAACTAGAACTTTCTGCAAATTCAAATTTACAACAATTCTGCTTTACTTCAGTATTGCTTCACCAGAGCTTGTAATGGGTCTAAATGCCCAACTTATTTGGCAAGGAGATATTAATTTTATGTATTTCAACATCAAAAGACAAAAATCAACATTTACCCTGCCTCCACAAGAATACTCTACACATGTGTAGTGCTCCTCTCCCTATTTTACTCCTCAAGAAGTCACTTTAAAGCTAGTCTCCCAGTTTACAAAAAAATATGTATATACAACGGTCAGACTGGTGAAAGAAACTGACTCAAGAGTGAACAGAATGCAGCCAACAGAGCTCTCAAATCTGGACACTTTAACAACCCACTAGTGAAAAAGGATTAAGGGGCATCATACTAATAAGAAACAGAGTGAAGTCTTGCTCTTTAAGATTTCCTTCACCATCTTTAACACGTAATAGGGCTGAAAATGGGGGCGGCCCTCAGTCGGTTGAGCGTCTAACTCTTGACTTCAGCTCAGGTCATGATCTCAGGGTCGTGGGATTGAGCCCTGCGTGGGGCGGTGCACTGGGCACGGAGTCTGCTTGAGATTCTCTCTCTCTCCCTCTGCCCCTCCCCCCAACTCATTCTCACTTGCTCACGCTCTAAAAAATAATAAAAAAATAAAAATAAATAGGGCTGAAACGTTTTCTCCCAAAAAAGTCTGACGGGGCGCCTGGGTGGCTCAGTCGTTAAGCATCTGCCTTCGGCTCAGGTCATGATCCCAGGGTCCTGGGATCGAGCTCCGCATCAGGCTCCCTGCTCTGTGGGAAGCCTGTTTCTCCCACTCCCCCTGCTTGTGTTCCCTCTCTCGCTGTCAAATAAATAAATAAAATCTTTAAACAAAAAAAAAGTCTGAGGAATAGGGATCCCAGATGTTAACAGTCAACTGTGTGTATTTTTATCTTGGTTCTGCCACTTACTAACTGTATGATCTTGGCTGGTTTACTCTTAAGTTTTAAACTTTCATTTTCTCATCTGTATACATGGAATTTCACATGCACTTTATACAGTTATTTAAGATTAAATGAGATCATGTATGAAAACACTCTAGCACAAGTAACACTCAGTATTTATTAGATGAATGAGTGGAAAGAGGATATACTCTGTTTAAGGAGCAAATTAAAGACAGTTATCTGTAACAAATCTCTATTTGCATGTTTATCTAAAAGTGTTTGCCACTGTATACAGAATATAATGATACATGTCTCTTATCCTAAATAAATTCTTCCTTTGAATTCTGCCTTCGTCCCAGATTATTTTCACTTATTGACTATAAACACCTGGTAAACCATGTAATAACCTCCCCCCCAAAAAATCAAATATTTGCTTAGAACAACTTGTCACTACAAATGCATTTAGGTGGAGTATTATGGAATTACAAAGCATGAGCTGCTTCTTGACCTTCAAATGTATTAGTAAGAATTTGCTAATACCCATTTTTTTTTTACAACTTGATTTTCTAATCTATAAAACATTTGACATTTATACAGAATGCAGCAAAAAAATGCTGAATACAGTGCTTTTAGAGCTGCATCTGTCTACTTTAAAAACTTACTGAGAAATGCTGAAGTAATTCATCTTTCTCCTCCTCAATGAATCCCCCAACTGATAGTGCTTTGGGGCGGTGGTCCACAACCATGTGATTCAGTGAGCCCCTTCCTCTTCCTCCACGGCCTCTGCCTCTTCCTCGACCTTGAGAGGACATGGTCTTTCCTCGACCCACAGGTAAAATACCTAATCGTGCAGCCTGAGTAACAACAAAAGGTAGAATATAATATACACTGTCAGACTAAAGCCTGGAAAACAGAGGAAGAAAAAAGTATTATTTGAGGTGTTAAATGTAGTGGGTAACTCCTCTTAAATCTCACCTCAACCTGTAACTGACTGAGTTTTTTCCGTAACTCTGTTGTGTCCTCTCCTGAGGATAGCCTCTTGTGAAGGTCCAGTTCAGTATCTAATAGTTCTTTCTGAGCCTTTGGAAAAATTAAGAGTAAAAATGTATTTGTTAAAAAAAAAATGTATTTGTTAGATAACATCTAAGATCTTATTCAGAATAGTATACTAACAAGATGACACACATCTCTTTTGGCAAAATGAGAATAAGAGGATGCAATAAACCTGAGTGTTTTAGGGAAGGTTAACTGTGCAAAAACACATAGAGAGTATACTGACATTAGTAAAGATATTAAGCAGTATTACTGCTTAAGATGACCTAAAAATCATACCTTGGAAACAGTCAACGAGAAGAGGGAGCTGAGAATAATTTTCTAATAATAAAGAGTCATAAATGAAACAATCAGGCAAAATAAATTACATAGGAAATATTCGTTAATGATACAAACATAAATAATAGCTACATAATTACTTTCAGATTTGAACCCTACAACTATTGCCATTCTTTTTTTGGTGTGAGGGACAAACTATCCATCTTTAGATGGCGTGACCGTGAGAGAACTAACCCCCCCCATTTACTTTCTAACTTTTAAAATGTGTGTATGTTCCTTCTATAATTGGGGGACATTTCAATAAAAATATTTTATTACATTTTTTCAAAGCAATCTTGATGAAATACTTTATATCCCTCCAGTAATACAGAGAACCACAATTTCAAATGCATTATAATATTGTACATAAAAATTTGCATTCTATATATCTGATAAAGTTATTATTCTGAGTTCTCAACGGGCCAGAAATTAATCTAAACTCCACTCAGAGCTGTGGTATAATGGAACCACTGTGTACAGCAAGTATTCTCCTAGGGTAAGGAAACAAATGGCAATTAACAAAATTAGACTATAAATGATCTAGAACTTCTGATTAATCTTTTCAACAGAATGCCCCATTTTTACCCATATAAAGCCAATGATACCTTTTGAATATTAAAAGAGATGGTTCCACTGTACTATAATAGAAAAACAATCCATGAAACAGGAAAATACACTTTTTTTTTTTTTTTTTTGCCATCACTCTAGCAATTTCATCTTCAGGAAAGGGAACCAAAAATCCAGTCAAAAACACATCTTTGTTCAAAGAGGGTATTACCACCTCTTTCAAAAAGCATACACAGAATATATAGAGACATTTTTTAAAAACTATTACTCTAATGGTCTCCCCATTAGACTATTAGCTACCTAAGGGTTTCAATGTACTTTCAAAGAGCCAAGCATATAATAGATGTTCAACAATCCTATGCTGACTGGAAAATGCAAATAGATACCTCTGTTTTTGTCTTTACTTTAGATGGTGTGGAGACTGCGGAAGATGTTTTTAATTCATCTTTCAACTGTGAGATCTTTTCACCAAGCTCTTTCAAAGTCTTCATTATGTTTGCTCTCTCTTCTGGTTTCATGTTTTTGTTCTTTTCTAGCTTAGATATTAGCATCTATAAAATAAACAGAAAAAAATAAAACTACACTTAGTAAATTTTAATATAAAAAAACCCTTATAAACTTTACTATGAGGGATATCTTTGTAAAATCCATTGTATCCATCAATTCCAGCAGGCAAATAATGAGCTCTTATCTTACCTTCTGACATTCTATTTGTTTTTCTAGCACTTCTTGCCTCTTTTTCCTCATGTCTTGTTGTAGCTTCAATGCTTCCTATATGAATACATTAAAAAAATTAGTAATGGATAACAAAATTTGCCAACATTTGCATACATTTCATAAAATACCAACTTATTTCTTCTGGGTCTTCCCTATGCTGTACAAGAAAAATTTTGCTCCTAATCAAAAAATAGCTGAAACCAGAGATGAAACCTTTAAGTTTATTTTCTGTATAAGAGTTTATAACTGTACTTTAAAAAATATTTAAAATGCCGAACACTGTATCTGTGACATTTACATTCACTTTTGAATGTATTTATGAAGAAGATGACATGACATGAATGTATTTATGAAGAAAAACAAGAGCTGTTCTCATCTGCCAATGTAATAAGCCAATCCTTATTTTTCAAGTTTAAAGTTTAAAAAATCTGAGATGAAGCTAGAGGACAGAAGTCATAGCAAATTCTATGGATTTCTGCCAGGAAAATATTGCCTCTCACCCCTCTCTGTTAATCAAATCTCTAATTATACTGAGACAATACATATAAATACCTATTTTATTTGAAAAACTCTATTTGAGTTTAAATCTAAAATGATAATGAAATTCAGAAGTGAGTCATATGAATAACAACTACAAAAATGTTTTACTTTATGTGAAACATTGTCTAACTTACAAAGCAAGAGAGGAATTAAAAGAGGAAATAATGAAATAAAACTGTCTGCTTCTTTACCTTGGAGGAAAAAACAAACAAAAGAGGACAACTCAGTGTCGTTTATTTTTATATGGAAAAAATTCTTCCCTTGTGCTTGATGTAGCCACTGAAAGGCAATTGCAAAATACTTTTTTGTCTGTTCATCTCTTTTTTCCAAATGTACACTACATAAAGAAGCAGCTAAATAAACATTTTAATGTAGTTCCATAACAACATGAACTATTCAAATATGTTAACATAATCACTTAGAATTCAATGGGTCGTTTCCTCTTTAAGGAAATTAGAATCAAGGCTGTTACCTGCTTCTTTTTAAGAACTTCTTGAACATCATGAGATTTAGACCCTGAACAAAGTTTTGAAGGTGTCTTTAAGTTTGAGGAGCTGTAAATCATTTTTGGATGGCCTGGAGCTGAAAATATCTATGAAACACAAATATAATTAAATTAAATTTTAGAAAAGCTTTCAAGTAATTTTTTAGAAAGACTGCATGTATTTTGTTTTTTTCAGGAGTTAAACTTTTTTTACATTTAAAAACTTCATTTATAAAACGAGTTTCTTATGTATACATAAATTCAACTGTCACTCAAATATAAAAACAAAAATTAATTTTAGCAATAATATTGTGTTTCAGAATGCAAACACATCATTCCTCTTCTCCTTATATTTTTTTAATTGAGAGAAAAAGAACTGCAGCCCCTTATATCTAGGAGCTGGCCAACTACTCTGAGTGAGGCCTTACTGTCCTGTTAAACAAAAACAATTTCACAAAATATCAACCTCCAACATGGCCACTCTTGGGACCAGGATGGGTCAAGACAAAAACAAGATCACTCCACAATCATTACTGAACAGACACAAAAAAGAGGAATACTATCTAAACAGTAAAAACGACTAAGTATCTCTCTAACCTGACTAACAGGAACGACTGCAGCTTCTTTACCAATTACAGCTTTAGCCTCATTCTAGTTTTCCCTCCTTCTAGGTTAAGACTAATTAAGACATTTGATCACAGAATTACTCGTTTCCTTAAACCCTCCTTCAAATCACCTAACACAGGATTAAGGTACTTTGTAATCATAATCTTATTACATTTAATCAAATGTAATAATCAAACATAAGTAGTTAGATCACAGATCTGAGCAAAGTGGTGGTCATCTCTACCGTGCTGGTTTTGGTATTTAGATTCCTTTCCCCTTCTGAACAGACCACTCTCCAGTCAGTCTTCCCTAAGGCTTAACAGAACTACATGGTACAGTACAATCTCTCTGGTTCAAGTCTTTCCTAACACATGTTCCTCTTTTATTTTTTAATTAAATGTATGATATAAGGGACACAATATAATATTGAGAAGTTCATAGAAAACAACTGTGTAAATAATATCATTAAATATTCATAACCAAATACAAAACTTCTCTCAATCATACAATAGTTAACTGTCCTCAAAATTAAGCTACTTTAACTACACAAGAGTCTCTGAGGTACTGTAGGAACCCTACATAGCTGAAATTTATGTTTTTATTAAAAAAAAAAAAAGGCAACACCTACAATTTACTGAGCACTTAGTATGTATTAAACACTCCCCTTCCATGCTTTATTAACAGGAAATTTTTCAATCCCCACAGCAACTCAACTTATTGAAAAGGGAACCAATGTTCCCGAGTTATCTAATACAGCCAGTAAGAGGCAGGTCAAGTCAGTCGGGGCTGTCTGACTTCCAAATCTGTAAAATTGTCTTTGTTTTGGTATCTTTTTTTTTTTTTAAGATTTTATTTATTTATTTGACAGAGAGAGACACAGCAAGAGAGGGAACACAAGCAGGGGGAGTGGGAGAGGGAGAAGCAGGCTTCCCGCTGAGCAGGGAGCCCAATGCGGGGCTTGATCCCAGGACCCTGGGGTCATGACCTGAGCTGAAGGCAGACGCTTAACGACTGAGCCACCCAGGCACCCCGGTATCTTTTATAATAGAATTTTTGAAACAAAAGAGTTATATTACCAATTTGATGTATCCATCACCAAGCACCAACAATTATCGGGACATAAAATACATTAGTTCCCCCTTATCCAGTTTGGCTTTCCATAATTTCAGTTACACGTGAGGTCAACTGTGGTCTGGAAACAGATGACCCTCTGACTCATCAGAAGGTCATCAGTAGCCTAACACTACGTCACAATGCCTGTATCATTCACCTCACTTTACCTCATCATGTAGGCATTTTATCATCTCACATCACATGAATAAAGATGAGTACAGTACAATATTTTGAGAGTGACCTCTCTTTTATTAAAGTATATTGTTATAACTGTTCCATTTTATTATTGTTGTTATTCATTTCATTGTGCCTAATTTATATATTAAACTTTATTATGCATAGGGATATACAGGAAAAGAAATAGTATATATATAGGTTTTGGTACTATCTATGGTGTCAGGCATCCACTGGGGATCTTGGAAAGTATCCCCTGTAGATAAGGGAAGACCACTATAATCTTGTTTTACTTAAGTCCTCAACTCCACATTCATACCAAACACCATGTTGTTCTGTCTGTAAATATTTCAGTTGTATCTTTAAAGGATAAAAACCCCTTTTTTAAACATAACCACAGGGCGCCTGGGTGGCTCAGTCGTTAAGCGTCTGCCTTCAGCTCAGGTCATGATCCCAGGGTCCTGGGATCGAGTACCACATCGGGCTCCCTGCTCGGCAGGAAGCCTGCTTCTCGCTCTCCCACTCCCCCTGCTTGTGTTCCTGTTCTCGCTATCTCTCTCTGTCAAATAAATAAATAAAATCTTTAAAAAAAAAAAACAAACATAACCACAATATGGGGAGCCTGGGTGGCTCAGTTGTTAAGCGTCTGCTTTCAGCTCAGGTCATGATCCCAGGGTTCTGGGATCAAACCCTGCATCGGACTTCCTGCTCCGCGGGAAGCCTGCTTGTCCCTCTCCCACTCCCCCTGCTTGTGTTCCCTCTCTCACTGTGTCTCTCTCCGTCAAATAAATAAAATCTTTAAAATAAATAAATAAATAGGGGCGCCTGGGTGGCTCAGTCATTAAGCGTCTGCCTTCGGCTCAGGTTATGATCCCAGGGTCCTGGGATCGAGCCCCACATCGGGCTCCCTGCTCAGTGGGAAGCCTGCTTCTCCCTCTCCCACTCCCCCTTCTTGTGTTCCCCCTCTTGCTGTGTCTCTCTCTGTCAAATAAATAAAATCTTTAAAAATAAATAAATAAATAAACATAACAATACCATCATCACACTTAAAAGATAATGACTCCTTAATATGATTAGATATTCACATCCTAAGACTGTATTATAATTTTCTAAACATTTTTCCCCATTTGAATTGGGATCTATTAAGGTCCATCTACTGCAACTTGTTATATCTCTTTTAAGTCTCCTTTAAGACTGTTTCATTTCCCATCTCTTTCTTTTCCTTGCAAATTGCTGAAGAAACCACGTCACTCATCCTGCAATATTCACCAGAGAATTATACGATACTCTGGTAACATGTTCTGCTGTCCTATGAATTTCCTTTAAATTAGTGAGTAGATCTAGAGCCTTTACGACAATTTCTCATTCTTTGACAGGATTCTAGAAATCTCTAAATATCTTTTTTTTAAGATATTTATCATCTGGAATACTGTCAGCCCCAAATCCGAGGAGAGCCATTTCTTCAAGAACCCCTGGCTCCTCTGAGTGCAGGGGGTAATTACCCTTGGAATGATTATTATTTCTAGATCTTTCCAGTGAGCAGATTTAAGAAATGTTCTAGAGTTTTTTACTGCTTATTTGTTTTTTAAGATAAAACCATCTGAATTTTATCAGTACAGTTGATCCTTGAAAAACTCAGGAGTTAAGGGGTGCTGACCCCCCATCCCACAGCCAAAAATCCACTTATTTAACTTTTGACTCCCCCAAAACTTAATAGCCTACTGTTGACCAGAAGCCTTACTGATAACATGAACAGTCAATTAATACATACTTTGTATGTTACATACTGTATTCTTATGATAATAAGCTATAGAAAATGTTTAGAAAATCATAAGAGAAAATACATTTACAGTCTTTACTGTAATTATTTAAAAACTCCATGTTTAAAAGAGCCCAGATGTCCATCAATGGATGAATGGATAAAGATGTGGTATTTATAAATATATATACTCAGCTATCAAAAAGAATGAAATCTTATGGGCACCTGGGTGGCTCAGTTGGTTAAGCGTCTACCTTCAGCTCAGGTCATGATCTCAGGATCCTGAGATCCTGAGACCCACATAGGGCTCCTTACTCAGTGGGGAGCCTTCTTCTCCCTCCTCCCTGCTCATGCTCTCTCTCACTATCTCTCTCTAATAAACAAAATCTTAAGAAAAAAAAACTTGTCTGAATAAGTTTAACACATAATTGTGTACCAGCAAAAGAATTCTTTAAAAAAAAAAAGAATGAAATCTTGCCATTTGAAACAATGTGGATAGAACTAGAATGTATTATGCTAAGCAAAATAAGTCAGAGAAAGACAAATACCATATGATTTTACTCATATGTGGAATTTAAGAAACAAAACAGATGAACATAGGGGAAGGGAAGGAAAAATAAAATAGTATAAAAACAAAGAGACCCATGGGCGCCTGGGTGGCTCAGTTGGTTAAGCAACTGCCTTCGGCTCAGGTCATGATCCTGGAGTCCCAGGATCGAGTCCTGCATCAGGCTCCCTGCTCAGCAGGGAGTCTGCTTCTCCCTCTGACCCTCCTCCCTCTCATGCTCTCTGTCTCTCATTCTGTCTCAAATAAATAAATAAAATCTTTAACAAAAAACAAACAAAAAAAAACCAAAGAGACCCTTAACTATAGAAAACAAACAGAGGGTGGCTGGAGGGGAGGTGGGTTGGTGGTGGGATAACTAGGTGATGGGCATTAAGGAGGGCACTTGATGTAATGAGCACTGGGGGTTATATGCAACTGATGAATCACTAAATTCTACCCCAAAATTAATAATATACTATATGTTAACTTGAATTTAAATAAAACCATAAATAAATAAATAGATAAATAAATAATAAAGATCCATGTTCAGGTGGATCTGGCACAATTCAAATCCATGTTGCTCAAGGATCAACCATACTTTCAATTCAAAGCAGGACTACAGTGTTTTTACTTAATCTCATATACCGTACACTTCTTTTCAACCACACTAATTTATCTCAGTTGTCAGTGACAACAATATAATTCTTCATTTGATTTATCCTGCAATGCTCACAAACCAGTTTCAGAATAACAATGCTGCCAACAACATGACTGCTGAAAAATACTTTTTAAAATTGCTTTTTGTGGGGCGCCTGGGTGGTAGAGCTGGTTAAGTGTCCAACTCTTGGTTTCAGCTCAGGTCGGGATCTTAGGGTTGTGGGATTGAGCCCCAAGTCAGGCTCCAAGCTCAGTGCAGTCTGCTTGCGTTTCTCTCTCCCTTTCTCTGCCCCCCCCCCCACGTGCTCAAGCTCATGCACATGCACTATCTTTCTCTCTCAAATAAATATTTTTTAAAAATTGCCTTTTGTCCTCAAGGCTTATCTCAATACGATCTATAGTCAAATAACTGTGTTTTAAAGTACCTTTTATGCAAACATTGTTATTTGTTTCATTTTTTTTAATTTTGAGATGACTTTTTTCATTTTATTTTATAACTGCAATCACCATTTACATGGTTCCAAGACAAATCTCTAAAACAAGACATAGTCAAAGTTGTCTAGTTTCTTCTATTCTTGCTGTAACCACCAAGATTTAAATTTTAGGAATTAAAAAAAATTCTTTTAATTTTAGGAATTTTTGTTTCTGTTAATAAGCAAATATTTATGTGTGTTCATGGGACCTACTTGTTTATCCTAACAGGGCTGACTATATATGTTTTGTTCCATTTAACTTTTTTTTACCTAATATAGCCTGATGATCACCTCATGGTTCATATGAAGATACTCCTCATTCCATTGTAAAGTTGCATATACGCTGTTCTATGGATGTACTACTACATTTTAAGTAACTAGTTCCCTATTGATGGGCATCTGGGTTGTTTGCAGTCCTTTACTATCATAAAGAGTCTACAATTACTAGCCTTGTACATATATTTTTTCACAGTTTGACAAATGTACTTTTGGCATACATTTTGAGGAGGATTACTGGTTTAGAATAAATGCATACATAATTTTGCCAGACACTGCCAAATTTGCTTTCATGGGGGTTGTACCACTTAGCATTTCCATCAGCATCTAAATCTCAAGATCTTTTTAGAAATTATCCTAGTTTATTATGTAATTTTAAAAATGGATCTAATTTTATCTTTTCTATATGGCTAGCCAGTTATCCAAACACCATTTATCAAAACCTCTGTATTTTCCCCACTGACCTAAGATACTGTTTTGACATCTAAAAATTCCTATTTGCCAGTAAGTCTATTTCTCATCTTTTATTCTGTTCCGTTGGTCTACCCATGTGCCAACTGACTTGGTTATACAGACTTCATAATATTTTTTAATGTCTAGTAGGGCTAGTCCTCCCTTGTTCTTTTTCAGAATTTTTCAGACCCTCTTTGAAATAATCACCATTGTGGAAAGTCACTGTACAGCTATATTCCTAAAAGCAAAGAAACTACTTAAAATACATTCCAAAGTTTGACTTCTGATTACAACAGAATCTTCTTCAGTAAGTTCTTACTTAAAGAGGAAAAGAAATTGGGGCATCTGGGTGGCTCAGTTGGTTAAAGCGATTGCCTTCGGCTCAGGTCATGATCCTGGAGTCCCAGGATCGAGTCCCGCATCGGGCTCCCTGCTCCGCGGGGAGTCTGCCTCTCCCTCTGACCCTCCCCCCTCTCATGTGCTCTCTCTCATTCTCTCTCTCTCAAATAAATAAATAAATAAAATCTTTAAAAAAAAGGAAAAGAAATGGACTAAGAAAGACATCTATTAATAAATGGCTAAAATTCTCAAATTCCTACTTTGCTTTGAATAGGAAAAGAAAATTTAGCCAATTTTTGGCAGAATCATGGAAAGAAGTATAGAGAAGTATACCTGCCACACTTAGGTTAGCTCTCACATTTACCTTGATTGAAGAAACAAGACACTACAAATCTGGATGAAAGTCAATTTCTTAATTTCTCTGTGTCGCTGAACAGCTTTAAATATATCTGAGGATCGCAGAAATACATACCTGGCAATCCTCTCCAGCGCCACCTGACTGATTCAATAAGTGTGATGCATCACTCTGGTTACCACTTGCATGTCCAAGACGATGTTTAACAGGAACTTTGTTAAGAACATAGGCCCCCGATGTCTGTGGTTTACTCATTATCTGCACACACAAAATAAACACATATGTGGTATAAGTTTTTAAAATGCCCAGGAATGATACAAATTCAGGGTGGTGATTACAATGGGGAAGAAAATAAAGAAATGAGAAGGGACGGTGCTTCAATTATCTGTAAGGTTTTATTTTTTAAGTGGTACATATACAAACGATTGCTATTATCCATACTTCTATGGATGTCTGAAAAATGTCATAACAAAATGCATGCATACATGCATATATGCTCATTTGGATAAAAACGCATGCATATATGTATATATGCTCGTACAGATAAACATTTCTAATAATTTTTTAAATGTTCCCTTTAAGGAATTTGGGGGTTTTAACTGATGGTAGTTTATACCAATAACAGTAGTTCGGTGCATGCATATATGCTCATCTGGATAAAAACGCATGCATATACGTATATATGCTCGTACAGATAAAAATCTCTAATAATTTTTTAAATGTTCCCTTTAAGGGATTTGGGGGTTTTAACTGATGGTAGCTTATAACAATAACAGAACAGGGTCTAATAGAACATAAAGCTGACAGGATCACTTTTATACACCATTTGGCCAACATCTAGGGGAAGCATTTGCCTTTGGGCTCTAACATGAAGTGTAACAGACAAAAGAAATCCAGGCTTAGGTGCAAATAAAAAGGATGATGACTGGAGTTAAGACTATGTACGGTAAAAATCTTTTTAAAAAAAGGGGGGCGGGCACATCTGTATCATTAAGCATCTGCCTTCGGCTCAGGTCATGATCCCAGGGTCCTGGAATCGAGCCCCGCATCAGGCTCCCTGCTCTGCAGGAAGCCTGCTTCTCCCTCTCCCACTCCCCCTGCTTATGTTCCCTCTCACACTGTCTGTCAAATAAATAAAAATAAAATCTTTAAAAAAAAAAAGAAGACTATGTACGGTAAGAAATCCTTTTTAAAAATCTGAATGCATTTAACTGAAACAAGAGAACACTACGAAAAGGTTATCATTATCATCAATATTGGAACGGCTCTAGTGCATAGTAGTTTGTTCTTTCCTTCGTCTATTCACTCAAGTGTATTGTGAGCCAGGCCTTGTTTTAGGCACGGAAGACAGAATGAATAGACAGAATCCCCATTTTCTTGGAGGTTACATTTCAGTTAAAAGTTTTAAGAGCTTTTTAAAAGAGTTTTCTACATGGAAAAATTAAGACAGAAGAGTGAGTACAAGGATGACTGATTCTAACACAAAACAAAGCAAAAGTTCTAGATTCAGAGTTGTTTGGTAGTGGACAGTTACTATATTTTACTGCTGAGAAGAATCACTAAGGGTACTTCTTTAACATGTAGATTTATGCACTTCATATCTAGAGACTGACTATAAGTTTGGGGAGATAAGGCCCAGGAATTTGTACCCAGGTAATCAATTCCAGTAGAAGACAGCACTTGTCAAACTTTACAGTTCCTAAGAATCATCTGGAGAGCTTGCTTAGGCCCCAACCATAGTGATTCCAACTGAGTAAGTTGAGGTGAGGTCCAAGAAACTGCATGTCTAATAAGTTCTCAGGAGTGAGATGCTGCTGTCTGTAGATAAAACTGAGTGGCTTTAATGTAGAAGACCTAAGGATCCAAACTGAGAAACAACGATCTAGACAGAGGGTGGGACCAGAGGACCTCTCATTCTCTGTGAACCAGTGGATTACCTTCTGGATACCCCCATGTACCGTTGAGGGAGGAGACTGGGCCACCAGCACCTGCTGCTGATGAAGGTGCTGTGGCAGATGATGGTGCTGCTGTGACAGGTGACTAAGTGTTTGCTGTTGCTGCAGGAGTAGCTGTGTTGGAGACTGTAGTGCTGGCTGCTCGTTATTTTCTCTATGCCACAGAACTCGAATGAATCGGTTGTTTAGAACTGCTTCAGTACTGGAAATGGCCTTCCTGGCCTCCTCATTAGTAAGATACTGGATGAGGGCTGCTTCTGGATCTCCCTTAAAAGCAACCTGTAAGAAAAAACAAAAGCATCAACAAAAAAACCCGACAGAAATTAACGAATAGTTAAATTCAAGTAAATTATTGATAAAGAATTCAAAAGCAGAGAACAGCCTGCTGAAATCCATTCTGAATACTTTGTAAATAAAGTTCTCCATCTTCTAAGAGATAATACGCATATTTTCCAAAATTATACATAAAAGAATATAATATTATTCAACAAATAATCCTAGTAACGTTACCTAACCACTTGGGGAAAAGTTGTTAGATCCCTCCCAAATATCTTACATTCAAATAAACTCCAGAAAAAGAAACTATTTTACAATAAACAAAAAACCTGATAAAAACACAAAGGAAAAAAGGGTGGATATCTGTATAATCTGAGTGTCTGGAAAACCTTTTTATGCATACATATAAAAGTTGGATCCATAAAGACAAAGAACAGGAGATTCTACCACATAAAATTTTAAAATCTGTCAGTCCACATATGCCCTAAACTGAATGATGAGTGGAAAAAGTATTTTTAATATATATGACAAGCAGTGGCTTAGAAAAGCACTACTGTAAATACTTTCATAAAGAATGGGCAAAGACAATAGGCATATCCAAAAAAAACCCTACAAAAGATCTATATAAATTAGAAACCTATTTAAAAAAAGCAAATTAAAACAAGTATAATCTTTCACGTACGAAACTGGGCTAAAAAAATTTTAATGGATCCATATTACAGTGTTGATGAGGCTTCATACAGTGCATTTAGGAGTACCCATTGGCACAACCCTTTGGAGAACAATTTGGCAGCTCAAATAAAAAGTCTTAAAATTCCCTTTAATTCAGCAATGCATCATAAAAAAATAATGAAGGTGCAGCGACAAGGTGGCTCACCACAGCATTGTTTTTATATAAAGCAACAGAAACAAAAGAAATTCCGAAAAACAAAGAACAGTAAATAAATGATGGCCTATAGCTAGGGACTGATTTATAACCCCCCTCCCAAATTCTTATGTTGAAATCTTAACCCAGCACCGTGATTACATTTGGAGACAGGGCTTTTAGGAAATAATTAAAGTTAAATGAGGTCATAACAGTGGGGCCCTAATCAGATGGTACTGGAAGCCTTATAGAAAGAGGAAGAGCTCTCTCTCCCCTTCCACAATTCAGGGACACAGCAAGAAAGTGGCCATCTGCAAAGCAGAAAGAGAACCCTTGTCAGGAACCAAATTGGCCAGCACCTTAACTTTGGACTTCCCCCCAAATAAGTTTTTGTTGTTTAACCCACCCAGTCTATGGAATGTTTTATGGAAACCAGACGAGACTCATCTACCAAACTACATTAAGCCATCTTATTTTTCTAAATGCCATAAATAATAATGACCCAGGAAACACGTAAGAGAAAAAAAGTAATCAGAGACATTTGGTATGACTTTGTATTCTTGAAGCGTGTAAAGTATTTTTAAAAAGAGAACATGTGGGGCGCCTGGGTGGCTCAGATGGTTAAGCATCTGCCTTCGGCTCAGGTCATGATCCCAGGGTCCTGGGATCGAGTCCCACATCGGGCTCCCGGCTCAGCGGGGAGCCTGCTTCTCCCTCTGACCCTCTCCCCTCTCATGCTGTTTCTCTCTCGCTCGCTCTCTAAAAAATAAATAAAATCTTAAAAAAAATAAAAAATAAAATAAAATAAAAAATAAAATAAAAAGAGAACATGTGGGGCGCCTGGGTGGCTCAGCTGGTTAAGCGTCTGCCTTCGGCTCAGGTCAAGATCTCAGGGTCCTGGGCGCCTGGGTGGCTCAGTTGGTTAAGCGACTGCCTTCGGCTCAGGTCATGATCCTGGAGTCCCGGGATCAAGTCCCGCATCAGGCTCCCTGCTCGGCGGGGAGCTTGCTTCTCCCTCTGACCCTCCCCTCTCTCATGTGCTCTCTGTCTCTCTCATTCTCTCTGTCTCAAATAAATAAATAAAATCTTTAAAAAAAAAAAAAGATCTCAGGGTCCTGGGATCGAGCCCCGCGTCGGGCTCCCTGCTCAGTGGGAGCCTGCTTCTCCCTCTCCCTATGCCTGCTGCTCCCCTTGCTTGCACTTTCTCTGTTAAATACATAAAATCTTTAAAAATAAATAAGTAAATAAAAAAATAAAAAGAGAACATGTGTAAATGTGCATGTGTGTTCTCCCATATAAACAAATATAGTATGTCTTTTCATTAAAATATTAATAATTGTTATTGCAAAGTAGTGCTATTTAGGTGATTTGTTTTTTCACTTTTGTTTAATGTATTTCCAATCATCTATAAAATTAAACATGTACTACATTCAGGGACAAAACCTGCTTAAAAATCTCTCAAAAAAAATCTTTCAAAATATTGGAGTTCTTTGAAATATCAAATTTCCTAATACTACTTTCTTAAACTCAGTTATATAAATCACATTTTGGTTTGATGACAACACTAACCATCAGGGGTGACTAACTGAAACTGCAAATTAATGAGACCTTCAAGTACTCTCAATCACAGCGTTAACACTTAACCACAAATTCATAAATTGGAGACAGAATACAAAAGCTACAATTTATGAGATATTAGATAACATGTTGCACTGACTAAAATTCTCAAGATTAGAACCATCCTTAACGAATTACTATTTCACTACAATATGAGTCATTCAGTAGACAAAATTGCTATCTTAGAAATCACCAAAAATCTCACCTACCTAGTGAGAATACTAAAGCAGATTAAAAAGTCATTTGTCCAGAGATAGCACTATGAACAAAAATACGCTAACTCTGTGTCTTTCAGGAAGAAGTTGTGGATAAGAAACAAATGCATAAAAAAACAAATTCAACTTAACAATTTCATCATAAAGTTGAGCATAGAGCTATACAGTGGAGCTTAAAACACTCAGCAGAGACCATCAGACTAATTACCGGCTCATTTAAGCAAAGTGAACTTACAAGAGTAATTTCAAAGATGCGTAAAACCACATTAATTCTGTCACCAACCTAGCCACATTTACCTGGATGTTTACAATAGTTCCAAATTTGCTGAAGTGTTCGTTGAGCTTGGTAATGTTGTTCAATTCCTGAGGGATTTTCTTAACTTCTAATTTGGTGTTTGTATACTGATTCTTTCTCAAGAATCCTGGTTTACTCTGACTGTTATTCCCTTGCCTGAAAAGAATATTAATAGATCTTGATTAATTCCCCCACCTTATGCCTAGCCACGAGAAAGGCCAACAAATAATTTATGCTTTTATGTATTGAAGTGTCATCTGTAAGACATTCTTACATTCTTGAGAAATTACTTAACATTCTTCAGAAATTACAAAATAATTTTCACATCTTCCTTTTACATGGGAACAGAACAGATGGAAAGAAAGAAAAAAGATTAAATAGCAAAAGATCACAAAATGAAAGAGGCCCAAATAAGAATAAAAATCATATCCTAAAGAGATCCACCACAATTACCAAGGAGTCTAACTTTAAAGCAAGGAAAGAACATCATTTTTTTTACGGAGTGTTTTTCAACTTCTGCAAAAGTATGTAAGTTTTTCTTCTTTTCTCTTCATTTCCAGTGTCTCAATAATTCTTAATACTGAGCTAGGTCTATATATAATAAATACAAATTACTAATATCTATTATTAATATTGTTAGCTCTTCCATTTTTAAGATGTTCCAATGATGCCTCTGGGAACCCTAACTTTGAGACACATAGTTTGAAAATCATTGGTTAATGACAACTCTTAATTTTTCAAATTTACTAATGCACACAAAAATAACAAAAACACCAATTAGATGTTACTAAGTAGCAAATTATCTTACTTTCCCAGCCAAGGTTTCTTTGTGAGCGGCCCTTCCAAACCACTTATAGCTCTTTTTCGGCTATCTGGTTCAAGAACTACTCTGGTTATGTTGCTATTAATTGAAACAGGAACTGGTGGTTCAGTCTGGATGACAATATTAGCAGCTGTTGGAAACAAAAATTAACATTACTAACAATGCATGGTGTTTGGGGAATTTCAAATGATTAAAATATTTAGCTTAAAAGCTAAAAAAGCACAGTGAACAGCACCCAACTACCATTTCCTTTTCAGAAATGCTTAACAGCAAGAAAAAATTATCAACTGCCTCCTTTTCCTCCTTTGTTAAAAATACAATATCCAAAATACAATATCCAAGTTTAAAAAGTCATAGGCAACTCCAATGTAATAACTGATTCAGGCAAGGATCCTCAATGGATGCAACAAAAGAAAAAAAAAAAATCAGTGAAAGACTGTTAGAGAACCAAGATTTTTTTTTTTAGAAAATTTTTTTTTTTAAGATTTTATTTATTTGAGAGAAAGAGAGTGTGCACGGGGGGGGGGGGGGGTGCACAAGAATGGGGGGAGGGATAGAAGAGAGGGAGAAGCAGGCTCCCAGCTGCCTGGGTGAGCAGGGAGCCCAATGGGGGGCTAAATCCCAGGACTCTGGGATCATGACCTGAGCCGAAGGCAGATGCTTAACCGACTGAACCACCCAGGTGCCCTGAGAACAAGATATTTGTGGTGCCAAAGTACCACTCCACAAATGATTACACTACAAAGGAGAGATCTAACAATTATCATCTCAGGCAAGCAAACTTAGCACCATAAATATAGTGAAATTATTTGTATTCTGATGTGATTCAACAAAAAAGTTCACCCAGACAGGATATTCTTATGAAATTATGATTTTCCTATGTGTAGCAAAGATACTGTGCTTATATAGGACTACACCTTATTCTTGGATGTAAAATAAAGGATCTAAAGTGCACAATCTCTACAATACACTTTCAAGTAGTTCAAGAAAAAAAAAAAATGTGAAGGGAGAAGGGAAGAAAGGAGAAAGAGAAGAATGTACATGTATACAAGCAAGCACTCACACCCGAAGGTGATAAAACAGTAACAGATGGTAAACCTAAGTGAAGGTATTCAGATGTTCATCATACTTCTTTTAATTTTTTGTAGGTTTAAAATTTTTCAAACTCAAAAGTTGGGAGGAAAATCCAAAGCCAATACTATAAAGTGGTATATTTCATACACAACATTTAAGACTAAAAGAAACTGACCTTACAATGGCTTATCTGTGTGTTGAATAAAAAAGTAAGTAACACAAATCTGTGCCTGATATACTCTGAATATTCTCAACTTTAGTAACTCCACCAAAAGTAGAACTAGCAGCAAAGAATAATATGTAGGGATAGTTGTTAGGGCAGGGATGAGGGGTGGAGGAAGTATATACCATTTCACTGTGTGACAGTCAGGGAAATTGTGAGGCAAGTTCACTCATTTAACATACATTTCTTCAGCAGCTGCTATAGCTCCAACAATTTTATTAGACCTTATGCTTGAATTAGTGAATAAAGTAACTATGATCTCTGCCCTGTTATGGCCTTTCTTTTCAGAAGACTAATGAAGGAGATAGCAATTGTGATGGCATAAAGCATTCTAGAATTTGAGATGCCATTATATCTTCCCTAGAACAGTTATGATTACCTCTTAACATTGCGTCGTGCTTTTCTTTACTGAAGTGTTTTATAATAAAAGGTAAGTATAGCTAGAACTTCGATGACTTGCCAACATGACAAACCAAGCCTGCTATACAAAAACCACATGACTTCTACCTCAGTGAGATTAGCCATGAATTACTATACATGAATGCATACAAAGACCAGACTAGTGGCAAAGGGAAAACATGAATTTCTGAGAATATGATCTTCCCACTAATTTCAAGTAATCTGGTAATAATTTATGCATTATAGCACAGAAGGTAAAAGCATATTCTTCAGAATTAGATACACCTGGGTTCAAGTTCCACTTCTGTTATTAATAGCTGTGTGACCTTGGGCAAGATCTTTAACCTCTCTAACCCTCACTGTCTTTATCTGTAAAAAGAGAATAAATATAGTACCACTTTCAAGGAGTTGTAGGAAAGGAATACAAGAGATAATAATACATATAAAAGCATTTGGTTTCATCTTGACACAAAACTGTTAGTCTGTAGTGGTAACACTGATATTAATGGCAGTAAAGAAAAGTTAGTAAAAGCAAGCTAGGAAAGAAGGTAAGAACAGGAAAATGGACACTATATAATTAAATCAGGATGGCCCATGGCCAGTTATTCAAATTCAAATTAAATATTACAGATCAAACTACATAAGTAAGAAGAATTGGAATGTCATCAAACTTTCTAGCCCAATCTTTTAGAGGGGAGTAAAAAGAAGGACATCAACCCATAATTAAAGGTAAATGCTTGCATTTAGTCTTTATTTTTTTACATTTAGTCTTTAAAGGTTTGTGACTATGCTTTGCAAAGGTCCTAACATATGGTTGTAATCATAAATACTAAAAAAGATCAAATGATTTTATTACAGTGTTTCAGATTCTCAGTTATTAGTATGAAGCACAGCTCTTATGATACAAAGTAGGCCCTTAAGTGATCAATGAGTCTGAGGGCAAGAGGCATGTCATTTCATCTTTCTTTACACCTAATATCTAACACTGTGCCCAGTAAACAGCTAAAACAGCCTAAAGGTCTACAAAAATAGCAATTAAAAAATATAAGTACTGGGGCCCCTGGGTGGCTCAGTCGTTAAGCGTCTGTCTTCGGCTCAGGTCATGATCCCAGGATCGAGCCCCGCATCGGGCTCCCTGCTCAGTGGGGAGTCTGATTCTCCCTCTCCCACTCCCCCTTGCTTGTGTTCCCTCTCTCTCTCACTGTGTCTCTGTCAAATAAATAAAATCTTTTAAAATATATATATATAAGCATTATTTTTATTTTAAAATAAATATATTCTAATTATAGCTTTAAAATAAAATTTGGAGATACAGTTATTCAAACAAATTTACTTGATATGATTGCATAGCACTCTTCAAAAAGACAATGTATAAGTAATTCTGGACTTTGGTGAGGTCTGAAATGCTATACTGAACTCCTGTATAACAAGAGCATCAAAGAAAGTATGAGGCAGTCTCACCTCTTGGATTTGCATCCATATCTCCAGATGTTAGGCCAATCAAGTTTGGGCGCTGTGTCTGTGTTCTTGAAAAGAACTGTCTGTACTGAGATCTACCAGAACTGGTAATACTAGGAGCTTCTGGATTATAACCATCTGGTTCATATGTATCTGGGGGAAAACAAAACAACAAAACACGTAACAAATCAGAGAAGTTAATTTCTCATTAATAAACAACTGCAAAAAATGAATTTTTTCTTCAACAAATATATCAACCTATACATATATATCTGAATTACAGTATATAGACATACCTGTTAGAAGTGAAAGAAATGAAAATGCTCCTGTCCCAAAACACAGATACACAGATCCATTCTTGATTACAGAGGTATTTCCAGATTTATGTACCTAGCCATTTTTATCCTCTATATTAATCACCTAATCCTAACATCAATGAACATTTTAAGAGAAACATGCACATACATGAATACAATATATAAAGGATTGGTTGAGTTTCCTCAGTTATCATGTCTCACCAATTTCCAGGTACTCTTTTAATTAGGGGGAAAATCAATCTACTAATTTGGTTATCTACACTTTGAAAGGGAGATATAATAGCTGGTTTCATACGTAAAACATTTCAAATGCTTTCTTTCAAACAGCTAAATAAGACAAATTTTATATGTCTAAACATAATCATGATCTTACTACCAACAACCTCATCAATGTCACTTTTATCACGTTCCCTTTGTTTTCTCTAAAAATACTTAATTTTTAAATTCTATTGCTAAATAACTATTTTGTTAGTGTTAAAGAAATAGAGTGTTCATCTCTAAATAGTATATATCCTCTTCATCCTACATAAGATCAAAGAACAGTAAAGATTAAGTGAAGACATTGGTTTTCCCCACTGCGCTTTAGAAGTCCTTGTATCTCTTATTTTCTTAGTGGAAAAATCTCTATGGCGTTCATAGGAAGTTTCAGCTACAAGGTAAGAGACATTCAGATCCTTAATTAATGGCCAATCAGATTCTAAGTAGAAGATCAGCAAATTAATTATAAAAAAAAGTTTTCAGTTACTACTTGGTAGTCTTGACAGAAGATCTCCTATAGTTAAATCTCCTATAGCTGTAGAAAGTTTTAAAGAAGTTATATAATCAAATGACCTTATTCTCTAATTCCTGAGAATACACAGAACCCCTAGAAACTTAAAAGTCCTTAAGTCAATTATGATGAACTGAGATCCAAAGGCAAAGTGAGAAATGTTAAAAACCTCATGAGACACCCACAAAGCACACACAGGTCTTCAACATGTACACATAGGCAGGAGGGAAGAATTTTCAGGAAATCACTACATTATACACAGCCAGTCCACACATAAGGCAGAGGGGGGAAAAAAAAGACATGTTCATCCTTGACCAGCAAGAAATCAAGATGGTTTTGTTTTTAAAAAAATTAACCTAGTTTTTCTTGAAATGTATAACTGATTAGAAAACATTCAAGTAGATATCCTCTTCCTATTTATTGGATTAGAAATCAAAGAACTAGCATGACTTTTGTTTCTGAGGCATTAAAACTCAAAGTAGAGGACACCAGAGATAACAGACACACAGGAGGCCTCATCATCTATCAACCAGTAGGGACAAATCAAAGAAGCAGAGAAACAGGGTAGAAAACTACCTAAGAGGTTTAATGGGAATTTGTGACAGCAGATCAGGATGCCAGTCACCACTTAGGCTGGCAAGCTGTGGTACAAAAGATCAGAGAGGTGGATGGCCATTTGTAGCAAAGCTTACCTGGGACCAGGGGGGTGGGGCTGGAGACTGAGGTATGGTACCCAATGGAGGATCCCATGAGGTTTCGAGGTGGCACCAAACGAGCTGCCAACAGAGGAGGCGGTGTCCCCAACTGAAGTCGCTCAGATGCAGCAGCACCATGTTCACGAGAGTACATGGGCTGTCCTACAGAGGAAAGAACAGGAGGGCAGCTGGGAATGAGAGTCACAAGCTTCTCAGGTAATGACTTACTTCCTGAGACTTCAGCCAAGAACAGAGAAAAGTACACCAATGTGAATGGCAGTCGAGAAAGGTATTACTGAGATTCTTCCTAACTCCAGAAACGGACATACAACTGGTTAGGATGCACTGAGGTATAAAGAAAGAGTAAGAATTAGGTAGTATGACTATATAATCTCTATCTTTCATAATCTGAAGTGAATAACTATGTGCTAACTGTACACAAAACTGAACAGTCAACCATATCACACTATCAGACAAAGGTGCCTTAAGCTGTTATTCGTGTAGAAACTTGTATCCAATAAAACATGCAGTTTTGAAGACTGTCGTACCCATTAAAAACAATTCTTCTCCTAAAACTCACATACTTTCAGGTTCACACAAAACATACTCCCATATCTGAGGGCAGAAAAAAGAATAAAGAAATTAAAACACACACACACACACACCCCCCACAAGGATACCCTCATAGAGAGTAAGAAACGTTCAAAAGAAAAAAACTAAACAAGATAGTGAAAACTTGCTACCCCTTAGCAGGTGGATAACAAGTACAGACAAAGAAAAAAAGGACAAAACCTCAGATACACAGACCAAACACTGTACATATGAAATTACCTCAGACATGAGGAACCACTTTTTGAAAGAAAGGAAATTTAGTGTTCACATTTACTAATGGAAGAATGTCTGACACAATGAAGTCAAATTTGGTAGAACAGGATTTAAAAAGAAGTATCAAGGAGCAGTTTTTTTCTTTCATTGGCCACTTACTAGTATCTGTTTTACTGACTACCCCCATGAGACCTATTATAATATTTACTCAATACTTTATATCTAAAGTCAGACATTCACTATGTGGCTCAAGATAAAATAAAGTGAATCTAGAATTTTTTTTTACACCCAATGAATGTCCTTAAAAGTTATAAATTTCCAAAAGATTTTTAATACACTTTAACAGAACAAGCCATAAAGCAACCACCTGATTTCATAGGAAATATAGAAGGGAAACAGATGTACTAAATTTTACTATCCTTCTCTTCCTATATATGAAACAAAGAGGCAAGTGACAAATCATACTGTACAACAGACCACAAAACTCTGCGCTTAGCACCAATTCTTTCAATATTTACATTTAAAAAGTCTCTTTCAATCATTACGTTACAAAAACAATCTAACATATCAACAATCTAAAAATAGTTGTAAGAATGACCTACTGTGCAGAATTTCCTGCAGAAGGAAGGAGTGTACTAAAGAGAAAAATGGGGAAGTGCATTCTCAGTCCATATGACTGGCTTAAGCTTTTGACACAGCATTCAATGTACCCAGTATATTTAACTAATAACTGTCTCAAACTGAATTGAAAAGTTAAAGACTAATTTGCGCAATGTCCCTTCAACATGAGTGACAAAGAACATGCATTTAATTTATTCAAATGAAGCCTGATGTTCTTCAAAACACCTACTGTAATCTCTAAATACTATTTAAAAACAAAAAGCTTCCTTAGACAAAGGGCTGATTCTAGGTCTGGGCAGAAAATTAAGATAAACCTGGTATACCGTCATATATATATATACACCTTGTGTTTCCAGAAGCAAGACAACTATCAAACATTAGGTGTGGGGGCGCCTGGGTGGCTCAGTTGTTAAGTGTCTGCCTTCGGCTCAGGTCACGATCCCACGGTCCTGGGATGGAGCCCCGCATCGGGCTCCCTGCTCCACGGGAAGCCTGCTTCTCCCTCTCCCACTCCCCCTGCTTGTGTTCCCTCTCTCGCTGTGTCTCTGTCAAATAAATAAATAAATAATCTTTAAAAAAAAAAAATTAGGTGTGTCAAAAACAAAACAATCTGCAGGAGCCAACATGAAGAGGCTCCCATGGTCAAAGATGAAACAATGTGAACACCAAAAAGGATGTAATGGGGTGAAACATATCAAACATGTTAAAAATCCATGTGTTCATAATGATCCCCTTTGGAAGATACAAGGAAAGCAGTAATTCATTATTCTGAAAACTAACAAATGAAAGGAAACAAGTATTTATCCTTTTATAAAAACTGCATTTCAAGTTAACCAAATGGTTAACACTACTGAGTTTCACTTCATAGAATGCCTGTCAATAAACGTAGAAGAAATTACAGAATTAGAATCACACTTTTATAACCCCTAATGAAACAACAGATCTAAGCAGTGATCACAAATGGCTGCTGAAACCATGAGCAACTTTCAAAATGGATGTACCAGAATGAAAACAACTGTACACACTGATCAATGTTTACAACAAAGGAAAAAACCCAACATTATGTACATCATGAAATACTGCAGTAGAAAGTACATCAATAAAATATTCATGACCAAACAAACAAACAAACCACAGCAACCTGAATCTAAAGTCTCCAAATTTAGCCCCCAATTTACAGGAAATATAGAGGACTGAAGAATGTGTTAAATGACACAAGCGGAAGCAATATGCCAAGATCAGAATGTGAAAAAATTCTTCAGGACAATGATCTGTTTCTTAAATAAATGTCAAGGAAAAACCAAAAACCAAGGAAAAACCAAAAAAGAGGTAAGGGAAATCGTTATAGATTTCAAGACTTAAGAAAGGTCTCTTCTTAATGTAATATATAACCTTGGTTGGATGCAGCTTCAAAGAACCAGCTGTGAAAGGACACCTATGATACAATTTGGAAATATGAACACTGATTGGATATTTGACAACAGTAAATATTTTGGGAGTGTGATAAAGTATTGTGATAGTGTGTGTTTAATCCTTATCTTTTAGAGATATATACTTAAGTTCTTACTGATGAAATGTTATGTTTGGGGGTGGTTCTAAAATAATCAAGTCAGTGGTGAGTTATAGATGAAGTAAGATTAACCATGTATGTTGAGGAGTGTTGAAGCCTCTGAGTACCTGAAGATTCCTGCAGTATTTGTTTTCCTTTTGTGTATATTTGAAATTTTCCAAATTAAGTTTTTCTTAAATCAAATAGGTTACAATAATGGTGAAGGTGAGCTGGTCACAATTTATATTCATTCAGTTTAGTTCTGATGGGCATAGAGAGTGACCAGATAATTCCAAACTACAAACATCCCAAGTTCGTGCTCCTACCTTAAGTTTTTCATATATGTTACATGCCTGAGAGCAAAATTTTCACATTCTTAATGTTAACTCCAGCCGGGTGAAGACAGTCTTTATGCAAACTGAAATTTTAGCTACTCTGTAATTTCCTGATTTTGTCATTTAGAGTATTCCCAGGAAAAAAATCTTAAGTTTTAAACTAAAAGCTCAATTAGGAAACAAAAAAGCTACACCTTCCAATTATTGGCCATAATTATCATGTATCTTCTGTATTAGAATTCAAGGTACCTGGCACACCATCTGAAGCTCCAAGGCCTAAACATGTGTAGTAGGAACTCAACAGTCACTTAACGAAAGGATGAAAGCTTATTTATTAAAAGTATCCCAATGAGAAGTATTTTGGATGAAACTGTATGTTGAAATGGGCAGTAAGATATTGAATATAAGACAAACCAAAGTAAAACACAAGGGGAGAGAAACCCCAACATTATATTCAGTGACTCTACTGGATATTGATACACTTCTCTAGACATCAAAATCCATGATTCTGCACTGAGAAATGTTCCACAGAATTAAACAAGGAATTTCAAGTTTAATAGGAGTATAGTGTTTCACTAACTTTACATATTGATAAAAGGAAATATATTTTCAGAAAGATAAAGATAATTTACATAAATTCATTTGAAGACTACAACTTCCTTCAACCTAAAAATCAATTTGTAGAATACAGAATATTATATTCTACTATTACTTTTTCAGAAACTCATTAGAGTGAGCTTAGCAATCATAAAATATTCCTACTATGTCTTCTTCAAATAAACTTAAGAAACTGGTTGAATTTAAGGGAAAATAGAGAATATACTTGAAAATGGTACTGTGAAAACCAAAAATGTACACAGTGAGTTGGTTAATTCAAATTTGGGTAAAATATTTTAAGTACTTCAGAGGAAATAGTTGATTTTAATAGGTGTTACGATATTGCTCTCTTTCCATAAAATTTCAATTACAGCTATTATTTAAGTCCTTTTCAGATATCTGTGACATTTTTAATTCAAGAAACAACAAAATTTCACAGTTTTTTCTAAACTATATCCATTTGACATCACCTTTTAAATACCATTCCCATGAGCCACCGATATCCTGCCCAGTTATATGATGTGGATAATTTCTTTTCTTCTGTTAATATTCAATTGGCCTTTTCCAAAACAAGTAATAACCACAGCCAAAATGACAGTTTTTTTGACAGAATTAGTTCCTTTGTCACCTCTATTTCTGAGCCACTCTGTTCATCCAGTCATAACAGCAAAATATACTGTACTTGTTTTTTTAAAAAACATTTCTTTTCCACTATTAAATTTTTTGCTTCTTAGAAGAATCATTTCTTATTCATCTGTATATTCCCAGTACCTAGCATTGAGCAGACTCCTATTTTTATCTCTAAAAATCCAGATTTCATTTTTCTCTGTATATTCCAGGTCTCTACTGACAAAATTTTCATAACTAAATACCATCTGATACACTCTATCCCACTTATAAACATTTTCTATGTAATGAATTTTAAAGATAATTTTGACAATAAAATATCCGTAATTTAAACTTTCCCAACTTATTAAACTTTGAGAGCTAATACATTGTAAACATAGTTTTTTACACTTCATTTGAAGTGAAGTTCTAATTTTTTGGGAAATTATTGATTATACTATTGAGGAAAGTATACCTGAACAATTTGAAAGATTTAACTTACCTGCCTAGAATGAAATTTAAAAAAAACCTTTTTAAATCAGGTGAATAGAAAGATACAAAAAAATGTATAACAAACATTACACCAAAAAAAAATGTTGTAATGTTTACACTGAGATCAGAAACTATCTCCTACGTTTTCAAATTTCTCTGTAAATTTTAGAACCAAAATTTAACTTTTAAAAAAGGAAGAGAGGGGCTCCTGGGTGGCTCAGTCGGTTAAGCGTCTGACTCTTGATTTCAGCTCAGGTACTGATTTCATGCGTCATGAGATCAAGCCCCATATCAGCCTTCAAGCTCAGCGGGGAGTCTCCTTGAGATTCTTTCCCTCTCCCTTTGCCCCCCCTCCCACTCACGTGGGTGCGCTCTCTTGCTCTAAAATAAATAAATCTTTAAAATAAATAAGGAAGAGAGTAGTTTGCATAGTACAAAGTTTTAAATTGTCTGATTCAAATAATTCTGTAACTTTCAAAACATTCAGTTGCCAACCAACTAAATCTCTTTAAACCGCTGATGCAATATATGAAACTATACCCTAAAGCAGTAATTCACAAATGCCAAAAGGATGTTATCACCTTTTACTGGTCTGAGACAAAAAAGAAGGAAAAAATGTAATTACCATTTCAGAAAACCAAAGGTAAAAGGATAGTCTTTTAGCCTGTATTTTAACGTAAAAATTTATTTTTAAATTGAAATGACCCTAGATATTTTCACATACAATTCTACAACATGGCAAATAAAAAGTTGCTAACTGCAATGCTCCCCCAAATTTTCTTAAAAATGTTACCAGCATCTGAAACAGAAGTTTGGAACTTATATGTTTTAAAAGGCCTTTACACAAAATATTTTTGCTTTTAAAAAGAGAAAAATGGTGTTCAAGTAACATGAAGTTTACCTTTTTTCATGTTGGCTCTCAAGCATGTAGCACAATGCCTAGCACATAGAAGGCATTCAATAAATACTTGCTCCATTAATGAATATGAAGCTAAGTCATAATGGTAACTGCCAGATTTTTATAAATTAAAATCAAAACGGAATTTTTACAGGGTGAGTCACAATGTTAAATTTAACAATAGTAAAATAAATGGTAATTGCCAGACTTTTTAAACAATTCAAAACAGAATTTTTATCTTGAGTCACAATGCTAAATTTAACAGTAAGAAAATGTGCCATCTGCAACAAACTCTCAGATAAATAATCCATTTTTTGTACTTACAAGTCCAAAGGCATTAAGAAATAATGTTAAGAGATGAACTGGGGAGAATAAATGATACAGGATTGATAAACTTGAAGCTGAGTAATAAGTATATGAGAACGCATTATACTATCTTCTTTACGTTTACATTTAAAATTTCTCTAAAAAATGAGAGAAGCAGTAAAACAAACATGCGCTATAAAAAGACACTATAGTAGTTAGAAGACTGTGAGATACTAAGATGTGGTTTCTGTTCTGAGGCTCAGCTGAACATAAAATTAACATACATGAAAGAAATCTAACAGTGGGCCTGTGTACAATTGTATGTCATTATGTAATAAATGCTTTTTGGTCCTGTAGGAGTTTACAACAGAGCAATAATGTTCCCCATGTACTCAGATTTAGGCTTTGAAAGAAGAGAAGAGAGAGCAGATTACTAGGAGTGAAGACAGGAAAAGAAAGTTGAGTCACAGGGCACCTGGGTGGCTCAGTTGGTTAAGCGTCTGCCTTCCGCTCAGGTCATGATCCCAGGGTCCTGGGATTGAGCCCCGCATCAGGCTCCCTGCTCAGTGGGAAGACTGCTTCTCCCTCTCCCACTCCCCCTGCTTGTGCTCTCTCTCTCACTGTCTGTCAAATAAGTAAAATCTTTAAAAAAAAAAAAGAAAGTTGAGTCACAATGGAGGCACAGACAAGGTATAATTGGCCTAACCAGAGAAGATACATGTGGGAGTATAGTGAAAAAAGATTACCAAGAAGGGCAGGGTATATTATAGAAACTATAGGGAGGGGTTCATCGGTAGTCTGGGAGGAGGGGCACCTGGGTAGCTCTGTGGCTGAGCTTCAGACTCTTTATCTCAGCCCAGGTCTGGATCTCATGGTCTTGAGTTCAAACCCTGTGTTGGGCTCCACGCTGGGCAGGGAGACTACTTATAAAAAAACATATATATGTAATTTAGGGGAAAATTGTGGACACTGCAGAGTTCTCATGAGGTACTGTTCTGATTCATTTTCTCAGGAAAATTAGCTTAGCAACATTATACGGTGTGACTGAGGGGGACTGAAATATAATGGAGTCAAGAAGATTATAGCAATAACCCAAATGTGAGGTGATTCAAGTGTGGATGAGGGCAGAAGCCACAGCAGGAATAGAAAGGGATATTTCAAAGAAAAAGAGAAAGGATTTTTTGATTAACTAGATATAAATAAAGCAAAGCAATGAGTCAATCATGTCAAGGTTTCAATTCTAGGTGATTAGATGGTGTTATTTCAATTTATAAAGACACACAAGGATAGTGGAGGTAGACACTTCAAGAGAAGATAATTATGTTTGATTTCAGCAAAGTTGCAATTTAAGGAGACAACAGTAACCATAGTATTATAAAAACTAATCTTTATATTTAGCTTACTAGATGCCAAGTTCTATTCCAGATAGATGTATTAATGCATTTATTCCTCAAATATGCTTTTGAGGTGAGTAACGTTATTATTATTCCCATTTTACAGAAGAGAAAACTGAGATTCAATGAAGTAACTTGCCTACGATCACAATGACAGTTAAGTAATGGAATCAGGATTTAAACCTGGGCTTTATTATATTGCTGAATTGCCTTACCATGACATGATAAAGATGAAGAAATGTTTATGATAAATACACTGCACAAAAGATGAATTTATTCATAAAGCTACATAGCTCTGTAAATAAAAAAAATCTCGGGGCACCTGAGTGGCTCAGTGGGTTAAATGTCTGCTTTCAGCTCAGGTCATGATCCCAGACTCAAGTCCCACATTGCGCTCCCTGCTCAGCGGGGAGTCTGCTTCTCCCTCTGACCCTTCTTCCCCTCATTCTCTCTTACTTTCTCAAATAAATAAAATCCTAAAAAAAAAAAAAAATCTCACAATTTTTTTTTTTTTTTTAAGATTTTACTTATTTGACAGAGACACAGCGAGAGAGGGAACACAAGCAGGGGGAGTGGGAGAGGGAGAAGCAGGCTTCCCGCATAGCAGGGAGCCCAATGCGGGGCTTGATCCCAGGACCCTGGGATCATGACCTGAGCCAAAAGCAGACGCTTAATGACTGAGCCACCCAGGCACCCCATAATCTGACATTTTTAACAACCAATTACCTTATTTTTGTTTCTGGAGAAAGGAATATTTTAAAAAGCTTTAAATAAACTAAAAAAAACGACAAAAACACCTAAGAAATCAGAGAGAACCAAGATTTAAGAACAAATTATTATAGTTAAACATAAATGTTGTAAATAGCATTGCCACTAAATATTACAGTTAAATGATGCTCTCTATCATCATTCCAACATACAAGTTAAATAATTATTCGGCGTATTTTATCCGACCTTTTGCATACTCTTAAAAGATAAGCCTTATGTTTTTGAAATTCAATTAGAGGAACAATTTTTGAACAGACGCTTCAAAATAAATTTCCTTTAGAATAAGAGACTAAAGCTTCAAAATACATGTCCTTCAGAAGATACTAAATGTTGCTACTTCTTTTATAGCAGAAGGCCTTGCCCTGTTCTTCCACTAGCACACAAGATAAAATACAGCCATACAGTATAATCATACAGTAAATTGCCTTGTGAATACAAATATAATTTTTATACGGTACAGTCCATAAGAAGAAAAACTGTATTTTTTAAAAGTATGACACTGAAACTAGCTTTTCTATACCCTAGCAATTTTAAGTCAAGCAATATTTACTTACGTTCTGATACTGTATAAAGGAGGTTCTGGGGTAAAGGAGGAGGTAGTCTTGCTCCCACTGGTGCAAGATTGGGCACTGCACTTGTCCCAGGCTGGTCACGGTTGTTTATCAAGCTTGACTGTGTTATGGGTGGTCCTAAGAATTAAAAAAAAAAAAGAAGAAGAAAGGTAGAGCATTAATGTTTCCTAACTAATAAAATACTCACTATACTAAAACTAATTTGGATAGTTATAATTAAAGTACCTACTTTGGCACAGAACAGAATTAAGGAATTTGATAAATGCAGGCTTCAGTACTGTAAGTTGCATAATTAATTAAGATGACATTTTAGTTCTAGAACAGACAAAACAATTCTAGGGTGAAAAAAAAGGACAGTTACCTCTGGGGAGTGGGAGTGAAAAATGGCTGAGAAAGCACTTGAACAATCTTTCTGGGATAATGGTAAGCTCCTTTTTTAAAAAAAAGATTTATTGGTTTATTTGAGAGAGAGAGAAAACTTGAGCAGGGGGAGGAGCAGAAGGAGAGGAAAAAAGAATCATCAAGCAGACTCCGCACTGAGCACAGAGCCCAATGCAGAGCTCCATCCCAGCACCCTGAGATCATGACCTGACCCAAAATCAAGAGTCAGACGCTTAAGATTGAGTCACCCAGCTGCCCCTGGGATAATGGTAGAGTTCTATAGAACTCTTAAGTTCTACAACATTAGGAACATGTTTAAATGTACTGATGTCTGCAACATACTAGGTAATGCATCAAAAATAATAATGGGAGAGAGAGAAAGATACATGATAATACAAATATAGTAAAATATTAATCACAGAACCTAGATGGTGAGTATATGGGTGTTCAGTGTACAATTATTTCAACTTTTCAGTTTGCTTGAAATTTTTCATAGCAAAATGTTGGGGGAAAATGACATTCCTGGGTTTCACTTTTAAACAGAAATATTCCCACATATCACATCTTTAATTGTGAGAATTTCTATATAATAAGATGCTTTTTTATCTGGGGAATAAAATCTCTAGTTGAGCTTCACAATTTTATCATTTACATGACAATGTTAAATCTATGTATCAGGTGCCTGAGTGGCTCAGTCAGTTAAGCGTCTGCCTTCGGCTCAGGTCATTATCTCAGGGTCCTGGGATCAAGCCCTGCATCGGGCTCCCTGCCCAGAGGGGAGTCTGCTTGTCCCTCTGCCTGTCTCCTGGCTTGTGCGCTTCTCGCTCTCTCTCTCAAATAAATAAAAAAAATAAAAAAAGAACCTAATGTATCCAATGTCTCCAAACCTTTATCAACTTTAATGTATTCTATAAAGAATATTAATGCAGGAATGCTAGGTGATAGGTACATGGGTTCGTGCTAAACCATTTGTGCCAACTTCTTATGAGTCTATAACAATTTCAAAAATAAAAAGTTTAGGGACATCTGCTCTCCCTCTCTCTCAAATAAATAAAATCTTTTTATAAGTTCTTCAAGAGTATTAAAATAATTTTTAAAGTCTTTTATTTCGGAAATTTTCAAATACACACAGAAGTAGAATAATATGTGTACCATATGTACTGTCATAAGATTTATTTATTTGAAAGAGAGAGAAAGAGGGAGAGCGGCGCATGAGTGGGGGAAGGAGCAAAGAGAGAAAATTTCAAGCAGATTCCCCGCTGAGTTTGGAGCCCACTGCAGGGCTCAATTTCATGACCCTGAGATCATGACCTGAGCCGAAATCAAGAGTCGGAGGCTTGGGGCGCCTGGGTGGCTCAGTTGGTTGAGCAACTGCCTTCGGCTCAGGTCATAATCCTGGAGTCCCGGGATCGAGTCCCGCATCGGGCTCCCTGCTCGGCAGGGAGTCTGCTTCTCCCTCTGACCCTCCCCCATCTCGTGCTCTCTCTCTCTGTCTCATTCTCTCTCTCAAATAAATAAATAAAATCTTTAAAAAAAAAAAAAAAGAGTCGGAGGCTTAACTGAGTGAGCCATCCAGGCGCCCCGAAAGAGATTTTCTTTAAAGACTAGGAAATTTCATTAAACTACTGGCATGTTCTTTTTTCTGACATCTTCAAAACAACTGGATCTTAAGACGTTGTCAACTAGCAAGATTTTGACACCCAAGATTTTTTGAAGGTACTATAAATAATCTAATACAACAATGGATAGGATAAGGAATAACATTTTAATTATAGGAATATATTCTAAATTCTACTCTTTCAAAAACTTTAAATCTAGTATCAAGTTAGTGAAGAGACAGGTTCTTCTAAATACAATTCTTTGCTAAAGGACAAAATACTTAATGAACATGTACTTACTTGGTATGGGAAGCACAACAGAAGGCGGAGGCTGGCCATGTCCCTGGGGGACAGGAAGTCTCATACTGTGGCCAGGACCTGGACCTGGACCTGGGCCTGGGCCTGGGCCAGGGCCTGGGCCTGGGCCTGGGCCTGGCATCGGAGGCATTAACATTCCAGGAGGTGGTGGAGGAGGAAGCCCAGGAGGAGGTGGAGGGAAAGGAATCATGCTTGGCAGAGCAACTTCATCAACAACCAGGGGATCATTTCCGTGATCAAACTGACAAAGGTCACCAAGTACACAAAATCCTCTTTCTGTAAGAATATAAGAAGAATCTTATTATGATCTTAGAGTTCAGAAAACAAATAAAACAAGGCCCTGAAAAGCCTACCAATCTGATTTACAAAGTAATTTTTCCCCAAGGAATTTAAAAGCCTTAGTGTTATTCTGTTAATCATCGCATATCCCGGAGGTAAGGCCTGATAGATGTACTCTCTACTTTCTATGAGACTATGCTTTGTTGAGGTAGCAAGTAACAGGGTCCAAAACAGGCTACTAGCCACTTTAGATGAACCGATTTGCCATTACAGTTTCCTAATAAAAATTCAGATTCAGGGTGCCTAGCTAGCTCAGTCAGTAGAACATGCGACCCTTGATCTTGAGGTCATGAGTTCAAGCCCTACATTGGTCGTAGAGATTACTTTAAGGAAAAAAAAAAAATTCAGATTCATTTTAGCAAAGGTAGGGTATGGGGGTAAGGACTTAACTGGACAATCTAATTTCAATTATCTATTTTCATGGTATTATTCTAAATTCTACATTCTTGCTATATCTGCAATTTGAAACTAGTTTAAAATACTTAAGTGGGGGGTCAGCTGGGTAGCTCTGTGGGTTAAGCATCCAACTTTTTTTTTTTGGATTTATTTATTTATTTGAGAGAGAACATGAGCAGGGGCAAGGGGCAGAGGGAGAGGGAGAGAGAATCCCAAGCAGACTCCACACTGAGCATGAAGCCTGACGCAAGGCTGAGACCACAAAACCCTGAGACCACAAAACCAAGAGTCGAACACTTAACCGACTGCACTACTCAGGCGCCCCAAGCATCCAACTCTTGATTTCGGCTCCAGTCATGATCTCAGGGTTGTGATATTGAGCCCCGGGTCAGACTCCATGCCCATCTCCCTCTGCCCCTCCCCCCTTAAAAAATAAATAAAATAAAACAAAACATTCAAGTGGGAAAGGGCCCTGGCTGGCTCAGTTGGTGGAATGGGTACTACCAACTCTCGGGGTTTTAAGTTTAAGCCCCAAATTGGGTATAGAGATTACTTAAAAATAAAATTCCAAAAAAAAAAAAAGAAAATATTCAAGTGGGCATTATTTACTAGGTTATTCACAGCAGCACTGTTTATAACAACAAAATATTAGAAACACCCCAAAAGCACAATAAAGAATTAAGTTAAACATATTTTTCTACATACATATTTTTCTACATATAGAATACTTAGAAACCTAAAAAAGGTATTAAGGAAGCCCTAATGTATTAATATAGGATAACTGCCATAAAATACCACTAAGTGAAAAAAACATGCAGAAGAGTATGAAGAGTGTACTAGCGTTTATGCAGAAGAGAAAATAGGGGAGACTATATGTATCTGTTTATGTACATATACATAGACTATGTTTGGAAAGATAAACAAGAAATTAATGACATTAAATTGGCCTTGGGAATGAGAACTCTGTGGCCAGGAGACCAGGGTGAGAATGAGATAATGCTTGAGTTATGATCTGATTGTATTTCCTACTTAAAAATAAAATGTAAAAATATATATTCTATATTTATAGAAAAAACATTACAATGTCTGCTATTTGCTTCAAATGATACAGGTCTGGGAGAAGCAGGAGAGAAGTACTGATGAAAACAAATTTGCCCATGACCTCCTATTGATGTGAGATCATGGATACACTAGGGTTAATTATATTGTTTTGCCAACTTTTATTAATATTTAAGTATTTCCATAATAAAAAATTAAAATACACACACACACACAGGTTCATTCAAGTGGAAAGTCAGCAAATTAAAATTTTAAGTAGGTTATAATGCTTAACAAATTCCCAGCACCAAACACTACACAATTTGAACATTTTCTTAACCAGAGCCAAACTATTAAATCAAGAAAGTAAATAACCATATGCCAAAAGAGGCTTTCCTCCTCATTCATCCCTTTTAACAAAATCTGGACTATAATGAAAAGATATGCAATATTAACATTTGCTTTACTAGTACTTTTGGGTACAAGATAGATCAAGAGAATTTTTGCCATCATAAGTTCTGCATACACTAGCAATATTAGCAACATCTGCTTTACTAGTACTTTTGAGTACAATATAAAAAAGAATTTTTACCATCATAATCTCTGCATCGCCTCTTTGGTGGTGGGTTTCGACCAAAAGAATTGGAAGAGCTATGATTGTTATAGTAATTAGACCAACTCTCTGTTGTGTTTTCAGAGTGGTGCGCAGGTGCGATCACAGTAACAGTGCTGGGAATAGACTGTGCCCCAGAGGAGTACTGCTCAGAAGAGCTCGGAGGTGGTGCAGACACAGGCACATAGGAACTCTCCAAGTCATTCCTTTCACTCTTAAACTTTGATCTTTCCCTGTGCTCTGCTTCAGAGACAAAATAAAAACAAGAAACAAGATTAGACATTTATGTTTTTTTTTTTTTTTTTAAAGATTTTATTTATTCATTTGACAGAGAGAGACACAGCGAGAGAGGAACACAAGCAGGGGGAGTGGGAGAGGGAGAAGCAGGCTCCCCGCAGAGCAGGGAGCCCGATGCGGGGCTCCATCCCAGGACCCTGGGATCATGATCTGAGCTGAAGGCAGTCGCTCAACCGACTGAGCCACTCAGGCGCCCCTAGACATTTATGTTCTTAACAATGTTTATTTTCTCACGAAACAGGGAAGAAGAGTATATTGCAGTAAACTCACTGAGCTGTCCATATTTCAAAGTGCTCTCATTATTAACATATCCTAAAACCAGGAACATCAAAAACGTGACATATCTTGACCAGTAATTTGTGTAAAATCATCTTTTATAACACCAACATCAATACATAATGAAGAAAGCCTGATATTTAATAAGAAAGGTATCTAAGAACTGACTTCCAAACTGATATCCCGAGAGATAAGTGGTTGGGATCCCAGTTATCCACTTATCTTTTTTTCTTTTTAATTTTATAAACTCTAGACAACCTTAAAGCAAAACAATGGTTTTTAGTGATGGGGTGGGGGATAGAGCAGGTAGTCCTCTTCCTTCAATGATAGCTTTGTTGATTAAAAGACGGGGGGTGGGGGATGGGTTAGCCTGGTGATGGGTATTAAGAAGGGCACGTATTGAATGCAGCACTGGGTGTTATACGCAAACAATGAATCATGGAACTCTACATCAAAAACTAATAATATAATGTATGGTGATTAACATAATAAAATAAAATTTAAAAAAAAAGACATTACTTTCAATTATACAAAATGACTTTAAGTCCAGACATGTACTATGATATCCTTACAAACAGCTTTTTAGTCCAACTCCTTTGACTCCATCCTTACAAGAGAGCCCTGTCTTTGTAACAAAATTAGCATTAGGTTTCTGAGACAATTCTAGATTTTATGTTGCTCAGACATGTTAAAGGTATATGTGCGTTTAAGGGGAGTTCTAATACCCTATGACAGAGGAAGATAAGCAATACAGACTTTTTAGGAGGAAGCTTCATCTACTCACCAACATTCCTATTTGGATCCCGGTCTTTGCTGCGCCCTCTACTTCGGCTTCGGCTTCGACTCAGGCCTCGGCTCTTACTCCGACTCTTACTCCTGCCTCTTCTCCAGTCGTATTTCTCACGGTACAGTTCATTCCGCTCATAGTACCGGTCATAGTCTCTCCATTTGCCATCTTCTCTTTTTTTCTCACGTGTCCTATAATACACCGATATAAAAGCCATATGTACACTATAGAAACCAAGTATGCAAACAAATCAGGAGTATGAAATACCCTGATTCATCAAAATTCATAATCTCTGTGCTTTCTCAGAAAGCCATAAAACCACAACATAATTCCTCTGATCCATTATATAAAAAGAAAAAACATTCCCTCAATTACACTGGGTGGGGAGAAATGAAAAAAAGAGATGAAACCAAAGTATGAGGAGGGGCAGGGGAAAAATGGAAATTCAAAACTAGAAAAGAAGAAAAGGCAGAAACACAGTTTTCCTAAACAAAAGACTAATTTTTTAATGGCAGGCTGATGAATCAACATATAAACTATTTATAGTATAAAATACTATGGATGATTTTAATAGTGAGCACCCCTAACCAAATGGAACATTTCATTCATTAATATCCTCTAAGGAGACGACTCCCACCCCTGTGCTCTTGGGGAAAGCACATAATGATGACTGTTTATAAAAGGAAGAGAAAGTATGACAAAGACAAAAAATACAGAACGGAGAGAAGGAAGGTAACCTCTTTATCAATTTAGAGAGAGGCGTCGGTACATATGTTAAAAATCCCATTAATGCCCTTATGGTAACTAAAAGGCGAGTTATCAGTGTCTCCCTAATTAAATATAAACACACACCTTCGTTCACTAGATTCTGAGCGAGTCTTCTGGGGACTAGGATACTTCTTTTTTCTACCATCTCGTTCTTCCTCTGCTGGCTCCTGAAATACCTATATGAAAGCATTCAATAGGAACAAGATCAGTCCTTCTGTTAATTACGATCACATCTATCTGATAATCTTTCTAGTATAAGAGAGGGCACAAATACAATGAAATACTGAAGTCAAATTATATCCAAAAAAGTTAGACAAGAGAGAGGAGTAAAAAAGATGCTGAAATTACTTTAACAGTAATACACTAATTTTTAAATGTTAATTTCTCTTTTTTTAAAGATTTATTTATTTGAGAGAGAGAGAACACACGAGAGCAGGAAGTGCAGAGGAAGAGAATCTCAAGCAGACTCCAGAGCTGAGCATGGAGCCTGACACAGGGCTCCATCTCACGACCCTGAGATCACGACTGAGCCAAAACCAAGAGTCGGGACTCTCAACGGACTGCACCACCCAGGCGCCCCAAATGTTAATTTAAGGTAAGAAGAGCAGTGCAGGAGCAAAACAGCAATTCATCCCTTATAATGAAATCATAGAAAGAGCAAGTCTTTATATCTCTAAGTATCATATAGTAAAATGGGTTTATGTTTTCCTAATTATAAAATATACTCATAATTTGAGAACTGTAGATTTATTTTATAGAAAAGGTTTCAAGAATAAATGGTGAAATTAATAAGTGCCACAAAACTACACATTTTACAAGATTTACAGAAAATGGTATTGGAATTCATGGAAATACTATCTTCTTTTAAAGCCTAACAGTTAAGACTGACCAGAAATCTGTGATTTTATTATTTTTTTAAAAAAGTTAATCTCAACATCAAAAACTAATGATGTAATATATGGTGATTAACAATAAAAAATTTTTAAAAAAAGTTAATCTCAAAACAAATATATAGCCTCTACTAGAGAAAGGTGAAATAAAGTCATTTTCAAGAGCTAAACAAATGCCCACCTAATGGAGAAGCTCACTTAACAAACAGAAGTCAGTGAATGGAACAGATGATAACAATTTAGTAAAACTCAGGCAACATGAAACGGTAGCCACAATATGGCAACCATATGGCACTGGTTAAAACAGGATTCATTTGTTTAGACTATATTTAAAAATCATTCTCTCTACCTATTTACAGGAAATACAGAGTATATATTATTCCCCTTGGATACGATCTGCAAATACAGACAGTAAAAACTCTACAGGACAGGGGCACCTGGGTGGCTCAGTCGTTAAGCGTCTGCCTTCAGCTCGGGTCATGATCCCAGGGTCCTGGGATTGAGCCCCGCATTGGGCTCCCTGCTCCGCGGGAAGCCTGCTTCTCCCTCTCCCACTCCCGCTGCTTGTGTTCCCTCTCTCACTGTCAAATAAATAAAATCTTAAAAAAAAAAAAAAAAAAAAAAACTCTACAGGACAGGGGCGCCTGGGTGGCTCAGTCGTTAAGTGTCTGCCTTCAGCTCAGGTCATGATCCCAGGGTCCTGGGATCGAGCCCCGCATCGGGCTCCCTGCTTGGCAGGAAGCCTGCTTCTCTATCTCCCACTCTCCCTGCTTGTGTTCCCTCTCTCGCTGTGTCTCTCTCTGTCAAATAAATAAATAAAATCTTAAAAAAAAATAAAAATAAATAAATAAATAAAAAACTCTACAGGACAAAAGACTGAGTTCCTTCAACAAAATAAAATTTAAGGAAAAAAAGGGGGGTGAGGAAAAGAAGACAGAGAGAAAAATATAGGTAGGTTTATAAGGGGATTTAAAGATTAAGAGAAACTTAAAAGACATCAAGATGGAAATCATTTTCCTTTTCTATATTTGCAAGGATTTTTTTGATGGACATGTATTAACCTCTAATGGAGAAAAACTTTTCTTAAAAAGTTAAAAGGATCCAGGGAGCCAGGGTGACTCAGTTGGTTGAGTGTCCGACTCTCGATTTCAGTTTAGGTCATGATCTCAGGGTCATGGGATCAAGCCCTGCATTGGGCTCTGTGCTCAGCATGGACTCTGCTTGTCCCTTTCTCTCTGCTCCTCCCCCTGCTCATGCTCTCTTTCTCTCTCTCTCTCTCCAAAATAAATAAATAAAATCTTCAAAAAAAAAAAAAGAAAGTTAAAGGATCAAAGAGAAATAAAAACATAACATCATCTAAAAACTTGGGCATAGGGGCATCTGGGTGGCTCAGCTGGTTAAGCGTCTGCCTTCAGCTCAGGTCATGATCCCAGGGTCCTGGGATTGAGCCCCACATCGGGCTCCCTGCTCACTGGGGAGCCTGCTTCTCCCTCTCCTCCCCACTCATGTGCTCTCTCTTGCTATCTCTCTCTCTCAAATAAATAAAAATCTAAATAAATAAATAATTTAAAAAAAGAAATAAAAACTTGGGCATAAATGTTCACAGCAGCATTATTTCTAAAAGCAAAAAAAGGATTAACCACTTGCCTATCAACCCAAATATGCATCAACTGAGGACCTAAAAAAGAAAATGTGATATATCCATAAAATAGAATATTATTCAGCCATTAAAAAAACGAATACATGATACAACCAAATGAACCTTGAAAGCATTATGCTAAGTGAAAGAAAGAAGCCAGTCACAAAAGACTACAAATGGCATCACTCTATTTACATGAAATATCCAGAATAGGCAAATCCATAAGGAAATAAAGTAGATTAGTGGTTGCCTAAGAGAGGGGTATGGGGCTGGAGGAGAAGGGCTGGAAGGTGATAGATTAATGGGTACACTGTTTCTTTTTTGGATGATGAAAATGATCTAAAATGGATCATAGTGATGGTTGCACAACTCTGAATACAATAAAAAACCACCACATTTGTACACTGTAAATAGGGGAATGGTATGGTAGGGGAGCAGTATTTCAGTAACGCTATTAAAAAGTCAGAGGGCATGCACAATATGGATGAACCTCACATAATAAGCTAATAGGGTATGTGACCAGCTCAGTTGGTGGAGCATGCTACTCTTGATCTCGGGGTTGTAAGAAGTTCGAGCCCCACGCTGGGTGTAGAGATTACTTAAAAATAAAATCTTAAAAAAAAAAAAGAACTAAAAAAGGCAAAACTGTATGATTCCTTTTACATAAAATGGAAAAAAAAACAGGAGAAACTAGTACATGGTATTAGAGGAAAGAATAGTGGTTACCCTGGAAAGAGGGAAATGAGAAGGAATAAGGAAAAGGAAATTTAAAAAATTTTTCAGAGGTGCCTGGGTGGCTCAGCCAATTAAGCAGTTAAGCGTCTGACTCTTGGTTTTGGCTCAGGACACAAACCCAGGGTCCTGGGATGGAGCCTGACGCAGGCTCTGCACTCAGTGCAGAGTCTGCTTGTCCCTCTCCTCCCCCCTCTTGCAAGTGTGTGTATGCGCGCGCACGTGCTCGCTCTCTCTAATAAATAAAATCTTAAAAAAAAGAAATTTCAACCAACCTGGTTATTTAGATCTTGATTAAAACATATGGGGAAAAATAGACATTTATGAACAATTAGAAATTTAAACACTAGGTATCTGTTAATATTTTAAGGAGTTGGGGCGCCTGGGTGGCTCAGTTGTTAAGCATCTGCCTTCAGCTCAGGTCATGATCCCAGGGTCCTGGGATCGAGCCCCGCATCAAGCTCCCTGCTCGGCGGGAAGCCTGCTTCTCCCTCTCCCACTCCCCCTGCTTGTGTTCCCTCTCTTGCTGTGTCTCTGTCAAATAAATAAAAAAATCTTTAAAAAAATATATATATATTTTAAGGAGTTACTGCTATTTTTATATAAGATAAAATATTTTAAAAGATTACTTTTAAAATATAACCTTTTAGAGATGCATATTAAGTATTTATAGATATAATGATATATCTGGGATTTGTTTCAAAATAATTTAAGAGGATGAAAACTGGCTGAAGTATAGTAAAAGACCACTGCTCATTGATCCATAATTATTGAAGGTGAATGATTGGTATATCGAGGCTCATTTTATTATTCTGGCTTCTTTTAAATACTTTCTTTTTTTAAGATTTTATTTATTTATTTGACAGAGACACAGTGAGAGAAGGAACACAAGCAGGGGGAGTGGGAGAGGGAAAAGCAGGCTTCCTGCGGAACAGGGAGGCTGATGCGGGGCTCGATCCCAGGACCCTGGGCTCATGACCTAGGCCGAAGGCAGACGCTTAATGACTGAGCCACCCAGGCGCCCCAAACCAGCTATCTTTCAAACAGATACTTCTAGTCCACTGAACTTCAATGACTGTAAAAAAGGACACATGGCACAAAAATTTTAACTTTTTATAAAAGATTTAACATATACACATACACCCAAAATTATACATTATCAAGTATGGCAGAAAAGTTTCCTCTTATTTCCATTACTTGAAGTAACATACTGGGAGCCTCTCCTATTTTAATAAGATATTATGAAACAATTACAAGGCATGAGCCAAAAGCAAAACTGTGACAGTGGTTTCGATTGATCTGAAATATAGTCATATTATGTTTTCTTTTAATGATGGATCAATTCAATCAGCCTAGTATTTTAAGATGGAGCAGAAATGACAGCTAAATGCAATACATGATCCTTAGATTGAATCCTGTGCTGGAGGAGGAAAAAAGCGATAAAAAAGGGGACACTTTTTTGGGGGGGACAAAAAAGGCAGGGTGACATTGTTAGGTCAACTGATAAAACTGAAATACAGATAGATTAAATTATTTTATTAAAATTAAATTTACTGAAACTAATAATGATACTGTAGTTATCTAAGAGAACATCCTTGGGGTGCCTGTGTGGCTCAGTCGGTTAAGCATCTGACTCTTGATCTCAGCTCAGGTCTTGATCTCACGCTAGTGAGTTCAAGCCCCACAATGGAATCCACACTGGGTATGGAGCCTACTTAAAAAAAAAAAAAGTAATAGAACATCCTTATTCTTATGATATGCAGAGTATCATGAGATCATGATGTATCTAACTTACTCCTAGATTAAGAACATGATGACAGTCTTGGGTGTGAATATATAAAAAGAGCAAATGGGGCAAATTTTCAATAGGTGAATAAAGATAGTGCATGGAAGTTTTAGGTAGGATTCCTGTCATTTTTATGTAAGCTTAAAATTATTCCCAAATAAAAATCATATTAATCATAATAAAAATAAAAGGTAATAAATATTTCTGTATAATAACCAACTTTTATGTGCCACGCAGTTGATTAGGATGTGTATGTATATAAAATCTCATTTAAATGTCAATGAAGTAAGTACTACTATGATCATCATTTTCCTGATGTGAAAATGAAGCAATAAGTAACTTACTTTAGAGCACAATTTTAACTCATGCAGCCTGATTTTAGAACCCATATTCTTATCATACAACACTGTTTTGTCTATACATAAAAAGGATTACAAATGAGCTCTAAAATTTTCCCCTTGGTTCAAACAATTAGATTGCCATAAATAATCTTGTTTTTGTACTTCAACATTATAAAAACATTTTTTTTCTTCACTCATTCACAATGATATTTATAACTACATTAACTATAAAAAATACTCTCTGGTAAAAAAAGAGAAAATGGTTTGTCTATTATATGGAAATGTGTTACTTAATAATGTCTCTTAAGGTTTCATCAATACTTTACTTTTAGTCAAACCTCTACATTTAACCAAGTTTTCTTTTTCTAAAATCCCTGAATAAGATTTCTCTGAATTCCTCAATATTACTAAAATTTCTCTTGGAACACTAAACAAGCTATCTGAAATTCTTCCAACATTTCAAGTCCAAAGAAATTAGAAGCCCTGATAAAGAATCTGTATCATGTACCAAACATAGAAACTTCAATCAACAGATAATTACTTTTAAAGAGGTCAACTTCCAACTGAAAATGATACTAGTAAAAATAGGATCTAAGAAGCCCCCAAAAGCAAAAGAAAACTTTGCATTACCTCTTCTTTAATTTCCTCTTTTTCTTGGACTGGTGGTTTTGGCTCAGGTTTAACTGGTTCCAGAGGTGGAAGGTAGTTCTTAGTATAGAGACTTTCGAACAGTTTATCCACAAAACCTGAAGTTTCTAAGGAGAAGAAATAGTATTTAAGTGTTGCACAAACAAAAACAGATGTTTGAAAACACACTCTATGGCAAAGCTGAGGAAAACAGGACATCTCAATACTGGTGGCAGAACTAAAAATGAGTCTAACCCTTATGAGGAAGAATCCCATTCTTGGGTTTTGAAACTACTGTAAACTAAATAGTAGGAATTAATACGTTTGGAAAGAAAATATCCATCTAATATTGGAAAAAGTATTAGATTTTTTATGTGTAAAAAAAAAAAAGCCTTATAATTCACCAAAAACTATGTAATACTATCTTTTCAAGTGAGAAGCCATATTTACTATCTTTCCTTTCTCACGAGATATTTGAATTAAAGGGTATCTTCTCATACCAACTGTTAGATCAACCAGTAAGTGTGCATTATCCACATTCCTTTCATCTATTCAATAATATTTACTGAATACATTCTATGTGCCAAGCACCGTAGGTTCCAAGTCACCACGGTCTCAACAAAGGAAAGACAAACAGGAGGCGGGGGGGGGGGGGGGAGCGATACACAAAGATAAAAAGGCAAACATATAACATGGCAGGAAGTGACAAGTGCCATGAAAAACAAAATGAACCAAGACTGGGAAGTGAAGATGATGATTAGAGGCATGAGGCACTCAAGAGAAACTACTCTGAGAAGAGACCAGAAACCATAAGAGAAGAAACCATTTCAAGCAAGAGTAAAATGAGTTCAAAAGCCCTGAGTTGGGAACATGTTTGCCATGCTGAAAAAAAGGCAAGGGGGAAAAGGTGGCTAGAATGCAACAAGTGAGGGGAAGTGGTAGGAGATGAGGTCAGAGAATTAGCCGGGGAGGCCTTCAGGAAGCTCTGCAGGTATGGAAAGGACTTTGGTAAGAAGATGGGAAGTTAAAGGCACAAAGAGAAGAAGATCATGCCCATCTCTTCCTGGACAGCAAGAAGCTCCAGCCAAGAGGGAAAAAAAAGAAAGTAGCTTCAGTCCTAATAAGCAGTAAGCATTAGCAGCTACATTATCCACAAGTTGTCACCCCCCAACCATCAATTAGATTTTGCCACAAGCTACAGAGGACCCATTCCCCTAAAAAGCATTAGAGTTACAAATGCTTCAACAAAAGAAAGAAGCAGAGAAGAAAAGGAAAGGGGAAGAAAGGTCTTCCCAAATACATGATAAATAATTAATAGGAATGGATATATTCAAATGTTAAAGGATGCTGACTGATTTCTTTCCTTCTCCAAACTTTTATTTCCAAGATTTTATATAAAGTTTTAAATTTAAAATCTTAAATATGTGGCTGAAGGCACATAATAATTACCTTTTTGTAAAAAGACGTCAAGTTGATCAGCACAAAAGGCTTTCAATTCTTTCTCAGGTTTGTCCTTCTTGACCAGTGCTACAACATAGTTGGCTAAGGCTGAAGGGTCAGCATCACATCTAGTTAGACAAAGAGAAAACAAAAATTTTCAAACTTTTTTTTCAAATAGCGATGTCATTAATAAAGTCATCCCTATTTTAGAAAGATAAAGGTCTTTAAAATAAAGTGACTGCAAACAAAGGTGACTATGCATATACATAGTGCAAGCAAGACTGTCCTTTTCTGCTTATTTTTATAAAATTATTTGTCTATGTTCAATGTTCTAATTATACCCAGGATTTTGGACCATATGTACATTTATTTGCTCTCTCAATGGTAACAGGGAAAGGGTGGCAATTGACCCCTGAGTTGCAGCGCTGTAGAAGCACTGTTGATATCCTCAGGAACTATCTGTTGTTCCATGTGACCAATGATGAAGAACCAGGGCAAGTGGGACACCTTTCCCCCATACCTTATAGCCCCAGGCACCAGCATCTAAAAAATAGCGATCAAGTTCACTGATAATCTTCTCAGTATCTTAAGGATCTCTTTAAAAAATAAGAACACAGGAAGGTTGACACCTTAAATATTACTGACAAACACTCTAGCAGCTATAAGCAGGAAAGAAAAAATCTGGCACCTAGAAAAGAAAGAAAACAAGTGGCAGAAGGGCAGCAGGGACAACCTCTATCAACTTCTCTTTTCTTCCTAGTCAGTAATAACCTGTCTTTTGGTGGTGGTGGTTGTTTTTTTTTTAAGATTTTATTTATTTATTTGTTTATTTATTTGAGGGTGAGCGAGAGTGAAGAAGCACACGCAGGAGGAGCAGCAGAGGGAGAGATAGAAGCAGGCTCCTCGCTGAGCAGGGAGTCCGATGTGGGGCTCGATCCCAGGACTCCAGGATCACAGACTGAGCCAAAGGCAGACCACCCGAGCGCCCCAGTCACCGATCTTTCGACATTCAAAATCATCTATGCCAGGGCAGCACATGTCAACTCCTGACATGTAGCAATCTTCAGACCCAATATTTTATCTACACTACAAGAAACAGAAAGCTTCTGTGCTCTAAATATACATATATATGCATATATACATATATGCATATATATATACGGGAAAAAATATTTTTTAAGTAAATAAAGCAAATTTTATAAAAAGAAAAATGAAGCATCAGCACCTTTACTTCCTTCTAGTCTATATTTTTAAAGTTTATAATTCAATAAAACAGAATTTTTTTATTGCCAATATTGCTGTGGGAAAGGCTAATTCTTTGAACATAAATGCACATTTATGCACCAAATCCAAGGGAGCAAATTTCAATGACTGTCAATCTTACAAAACTCAGAGCTAATAGGGCGCCTGGGTGGCTCAGTTGTTAAGCGTCTGCCTTCGGCTCAGGTCACGATCCCAGGGTCCTGTGATTGAGTCCCGCATCAGGCTCGCTTCTCCCTCTCCCACTACCCCTGCTTGTGTTCCCTCTCTCGCTGTGTCTCTCTCTGTCAAATAAATAAATAAAATTAAAAAACAAACAAACAAACAACTGAAGAGCTAATAAAATAAGTTGTACTTAAGGGTCAAAGTGCACTAGGAAAGAGTGTAAGTGTGCCAGATGAGGAGCTACATATTAATAAAAACATGCAATTTAAAAGAAAGCCAGGATTTTTCTTAAGTAAAAAATGTAAATTACATTTTCAAACAGATTACCTTGGTAAACGCAACTGCTAAATTCTAAAATGGATATACAGATCAATATAAGAAAAACAAACAATCTGACCAAAAAATGAGAGCCTAAAAAAAAAAAAAAAACCTGTCAACTATACTTCAATTAAACAAAGAAAAAATTTAAAAAGAAGAAAAAAAGAAAAAACTGGCAGAGCACCTGAATAGATATTTTTCCAAAAAAGACATGCAAATGGCCAACAGGCATTTAAAAAGATGACTGACATCACTAGCCACCAGGAAAATGCAAATCAAAACCACAATGAGATCTCACCTCACACCTGTCAGAATGGCTATTCTCAAAAAGACAAGAGGGGTGCCTGGTGGGCTCAGTAGTTACAGCATGTGACTCTTGATCTTGGGATTTTGAGTTCAAGCCCCATGTTGGGTGTAGAGATTACTTAAAAATAAAATCTCAAAAAAAAAAAAAAAAAGACAAGAAATAACTGTTGGGGAGGATGTAGGGAAAAGGGAACCCTCATGCACTGCTATGGAGAACAGTATAGAGGTTCTTCAAAAAATTAAAAATAGAACAATCACATGATACAGTAATTCCACTTCTAGGTATTTACCTGAAGAAAATGAAAACACTAATTCAGAAAAACATATGCACCCTTATGTTCATCATAGCATAATTTACAATAGCCAAGATATGGAAGCAACCAAAAAATCCACTGATAGATAAAGGAATAAAGAAGATAAAGACTACATGGTATATATAATGTATTATTACTCAGCCATAAAAAAGAATGAAATCTTGCCATTTACAACAGCATGGATGGACCTATAAGGTATATGCTAAGTGTGCTAAGTCAGAGAAAGACAAACACCGTATGATTTCACTTAAATGTAGAATCTAAAAAACAAAACAAAACAGAAATGCTCATAGATACAGAAAGCAAACTGATGGCTGCCAGAGGGAAAGGGAGTTGGGGGGGGTGGAGGATGAATGAAATAGGTGAGGGGGATTAAGAGATACAATCTTCCAGTTATAAAATAAGCAAGACATGGGGACGTATTTAATAGCATAGGGAATACAGTCAATAATATTCTAATAACTTTGTATGCTGACAGATTGTAATTTGACTTATTGTGGTGGCCACCACACAATGTATAAATCAAATCACTGTTGTATACATGAAACTAATCTAACACTGTATGTCAACTACTCAATCTAAAAAATACTAATAAATAATAAAATGAATACATAGTATGTTCAAAAATGTTACACAGGCCATGCCCACCTTGGCTAATCCATAAATCCCTTAAAACAGAAATGTGTAGAGAGATTTAATCTCACTCCTGAAAACAGTAAGGTATTTAATCAGTATAGTTCTAATGGATCTAACATTCAAATGGAAGGGAGAGGGTAAAAAAAAAAAAACTATCACATTTCTACCTTTACATAGAAACGTTCAGATCCTGGAAGAGGAAGATATTTTAAACAGAAAGAAAAGGATTTTTAAAAATAAGAATGGCAGGGGCGCCTGGGTGGCTCAGTTGGTTAAGCATCTGCCTTTGGCTCAGGTCATGATCCCCTGGTCCTGGGAATGGGCCCCTCATTGGGCTCCCTGCTCAGTGGGGAACCTGCTTCTTCCTCTCTTTGCCCTTCCCCCCACTCGTGCTCACTCGCTCTCTCTCTCATGTTCTAATAAATGTATAACACCTTTAAAAATAAAAATAAATAAGAATGGTAGAAAGAGGCAATCTCATTTTTTCTGCTGTTAGGAGAACCTTTAAGGAGTCTCATGACCCAGTAGGTAGAAAGCTGGGTAATATGAGGTTTCTAGTGTGAAGCAGGCACAACATTCAGATTACTGGATAAATGAGGGGAGTTAAACAAACCCAGCTACCTTATACATGTATTTAGTATCCAGACTCTGAAAAACAAATGCAGAGTAAGGTTGCTCCTGATGAAACACATTTTGATGTGATGTGTTAAGCCTCATGATGAATAGTTACAAGAAGGTAAAAGAGCAAAAAAAAACTAGACACCAAGAAAAAAGAGTGGTCACAGATTTTTAAAAATTTGTGCAGTATGAGTGAACAACTGATTGTTAATAACTGATGTTTAGAATTCTGTACCAAATACAAAAAGCATGTTTACAGCCAAAGGAATGGGACCATTTACATTTAAGCACACTATGAAGGAAATTGCCAGTCTGAAATAATAAGTCACACCAATTGAATGGTGAAACTTAAATACACTGGGGAGTTTTATGCTGTAATTTTCTATACCTTTATGATTGTTCTTATTTATTCTTTCATCACCCCCTACTATATAATCTTTAAAAACCGACAATTATAGTACTGCAGTAGCTATGGCACCAATGCTAACAGTAGCCCAACCAAACTTCCAGAAGTGTGTTCCCAAAATCTGAGCATGAGTAAGATCCTTGATAATTTACAAGACAAATGCAGGACCACTTCTTACTTCTCTTACCCCAGAGTATTTAAAGTCTTTTAGCTATTTATTTGTGACCAAAGCTTATGGAAATTCATTTTACATAACTGTAGGAATAAGAATATTTGGGAATGAAAAAGATTTTAAGATTTTGGATCCATGGCTATGGTAAATACACACATTTCTAGACAGAAAGGGGCTTCTATTATAACAAAGAGATTAGAAAACATAGTAATAGTCACCTAAAGTTACTATTCTCATATAGTCTTTAAAAGGCCTTAACAGCACAATCAGTGAGATACCTAAATTTGTAAATATGTAAAGACAAATGAAGCGATCCACTCAAGATCAGGCAGAAAGCACACCTGTGGAATTAAAACTCAGCTACAATTCCACAGAGTAAAATCTATTTTATACCACATACACTTTCCTACTGTAAATCCACATGACAATGCATTCTATGGCTCAACCAGTAGTTACCTTCCAATGAAAAGAAAGAACAAACAAAAGAAATTCCGTAAGTTTAATGGAAATTAGAAATATGAGGACTCCTTAAAATTCACATCTTGCATAATAATGTCCTAAGAACATCTTTCAATTATCTATATTTTATTTAAAAAATAAAAGTCAACTAGAATGAATTTTCATCAGGGGACGTTAATAGAAATATTGCCTTAAAAATGTCTTATCTGTAAAACCTCAAATTTGTCTTTTTCCTCCTTAATGAAATCTCCACTGCAGGTATATGACACATCTGCTATGCTGGTATATCAGCTTTACAGATTTCAGACATATACCCAATCCCGAGGCCAAAGAGTAAATAAAGGTCTTTCCTTACCTTAGGCCCCAAGTCAAGAAATACTACTTAAAAATTATCAAAGTCTACTTGTTTTAGGAAAAAACCAACACTACTTAAACCTTTTCCACTTTCAGAAAAAATCTACAGGTTCTTGAATATGGGCTCAATTTTAAGTTCTACCTTGGTGTAACGTGTTCCCTCTCTCACTGTGTCTCTCTCTGTCAAATAAATAAATAAAATCTTAAAAAAAAAAAAAAGATTTTATTTACTTGAGAGGAAGAGAGACAGCATGTGCATGAGTGGGGGGAGGGGCAGAGGGAGACCCCACTGAGCAAGGAGCCCGGTAGGGCTCAATCCCAGGACCCTGGGGGATCATGACCTGAGCAGAAGGCAGACACTTAACTGACTAGCCACCCAGGCACCCGTGAAAACAGCATTATTTTTAGCAGAAAAAGAAAAGAAAAAAAAAGTCAACATAACCATTCTCATTGTTAAATGTTTATGAAATATTAGGCCTCCAAAGTGATGGTTATAAAAACAATACACAAATATGAAAAATGTTTCTGATGTAAGGTCAAAAGGAGAAATACAGATAAAAAATTTAAATTGATTCTGATTATAGCTACATGGAAGTTCATATACACAAGAGAAACTAGAAATAAATAAACACAAGTAATTTTATTAATTTTTTCTCTCTGCATTTTCTGGAATAGTACTTTTATTTTTACTTTATAAGACAAAAAGTAAATATAAAAACAAAAAGTCTGCTTCTGAGATCTGTGTTCAGATTATTCCTTTGATAAAACAATATTGGAAAAACAAGTAAAGGGAGGTGGGGGGTGCCCAGCTGGCTCAGTTGGTAGAGCAACTCTCAATCAGGGTTTTAAGTTCAAGCCCCATGTTGGGTGTTGGCTTTACTTAAAAACAAAATCTTAAAAAAAAAAAAAAAGAAAGAAAAGAAAAATAAGTAATATTGGAGTTGACATTTTCAAATTGTTAATGTAACTATTAAGTTCTAAGAACCTGTTAACAGATATTAAAGAGAGAGAAATAATGGCACTTCTACTTTTCAAATAAAAGTTTTCATCTTCCCCTTAATTAATTAGAGGCTTTCATGAACAGAAGAAAATACTCCTAGATTTATTTTGGGTAAAAAACATATATATACATACATCTGTCATATGCAAACACCATTTTGATACTTGGACTATGGCTCACAGAGCAGTAGTCACCACCTAAGTATAACCTAAAAATCAGACTAGTAAAAAAGAAAAATCTAGGGCACCTGGGTGGCTCAGTTGGTTAAGCGTCTGCCTTCAGCCCAAGTCATGATCCCAGGGTCCTGGGATAGAGCTGCAGCAGGCTCCCTGCTCAGCGGGAACCTGCTTCTCCCGCTGCCTGCCGCTCCCCCTGCTCCTGCACTCTCTCTCTCTGTCAAATAAATAAAGTCTTTAAAAAAAAACTTATGTTTCAAATTGTCAACCAACCTACATATACATATAAGGACACTGATTCATTTAAACGTTTACTGACTGTTCACTAAATGCCAAGCATCTTACTTGGTAATGGAATTACTCTGAGCAAGACAGACCTTGCCTTGCAGTCTAGTGGCCAAGAGATGAAAATGAAAACAAGTAATTATGGTACAAAATAACAAATGGTTAAAAAAAATTTAACAACAAAATAAGTAATAACCCTGTGAGAAGATGAGAAAAAGCAGTGATACGAAACATAGAGCTATAAAAACAACTTCTGGCTTCTAGCCTATAGCAGTTGGGCCAGGAAGAATGAAGTCAGACGTATTTAGGAGGCAGACCCAAGGACATAAGAACAAATATGTCCTTAAGTTAGTATACTATAACTTGTCAAGAAGTCTTCTGGTCAAAAGAAGTCCTTTTCTGCGAAACAGTTAACAGTCTCCTTAAACAAGTCCCACAGCAGTTTAGAGGCATACTAATTCTTTGAAGCCATAATCACATTATCAGAACTTCTCAGTCTTAAGAACATACCTCCAAAATACTCATTTCATCTTTGTAGTTTATTTAACTGAGAGGTCAGGTCTCATAGCTGCTAGGTGACAATTTTTCCTCCCATTTGAGCAGCCCCAGACATTACTAACCAGAATTTAATGTGATAAGGATTGCAAATCTATGGTAGCATGTAAACTCTAGAGTTCAACCTAAGTATAACCCCTCCACGACCACTGAGCCAATAAAATGATCTCAGTCTGTGAAGCTTATTGCTGCCTTATCCATCATACTCAGAGATGACAACATATTCAATCTCCTAGTGCACTTAAAAAGACTTTGATATGGACTGAATTCATAAAAGTGCACATCATGGCCATGGCTTTCCCTAGCAATTCCCGGTCCTACCTACAGGGCCAGCAGTGAGACTCTAGCTCTGGCATGCACTAGATTATTATTTTGTAAGTGACAGTAGAGCTTAACATTAGTAAGTAAAATTTTTTGCAAAAACAGTTTAATATATTTTCATATTTCAAAAACCATAAAATTTCATTTATATTTAATGATTCTAAGGTACACCGGCCCTTTTTATAGTCTGCACATTAATATTCATATCGTATCTGTGAGGTAGGTAGAAGGCTAATATGATGAACTGGTCAGAGAAAATTTAGAGAATTTCTCCGAAGTCACACAGTAAATCAGACATAGAGACAAAACTAGAAACTAAATGCCCGATTCACATAATGATGTTTTACTACAATAGACAGATGCAAGTGTCCAAAAAGTATTACAAACCCATCACTCTTTTTAAAACATATGCCAAGACAAATTTTTATAGTAAGCCAAACGAGCAGCCTTGAATTATATGTGTTTATATATATTTAATATATCTAGTATAAATAACTTAAAACATTTCCCATTAAAGAACGTTTTTGGGTAGAAATGCATGTTTGTTATTGAAAAGTGCTTGCCTGAACTTTTTCTAAACTTTTAATTTCTTCAGTGATAAATATATCCCCTAGATTTACTTAGACTTTACTCTTAAAGGGCTCACATACTGAAAAGTGAGAAGTTATTTCTGATAGAAAGAAACCATGACATCTCCCAATTGCGCATAATCCCTACATAGTCTCTATGACTAAGATATCTAGGATATTTTGGAAGTGAAGGAAGATAAAGACCTCAAACAAGACTTGTGAGTTCAGTCTGTTCATGTAGCAGTAAGAAAAGAGATATAAACTTCTTGACTAAGATGGTTTCTCTCCCTTAACTGCACTGCCAACAAAAATGGTACTAGGTTTTTCCCAACCAGTTAAAGGAGTCATTTCTTCCAGGAACCCTCCTTCTGTCTTTCCCCTAGTAAAAATGATAGGTCCCACATCTACAAAAGGAGTGGAATGGAAAGTAACAGATAAGCTCTACCAGCATATGATATTTCTAATTTGTCTATAGGGAATAATTACATGTAAACTGGCTTGGTTCACAAATAACCCCGCATGCCTTTGTTTCACCAGTGACAAGATGCAACATGCTTAAAAATCTTTTATAAATTTAGTTAACTGTAAATTAAGCTAAATAAAACACACGACAGTGGATCACACGCAGAGATAGTATGAATCCAACATATCCACTGCAACTCCATTATCTGAAAACCTAACAACTGCTCTGAAATGCTATGTTGTAACAACATGCCAATCTGCCATGAAAATTTTCTTCAATTTGGAATATGCAAAAAGTAAATTTACAAATACAACCCATTTTAGTATATCATCTATTACATTTTAGGGTATCTAAACAAACAAAAAATAATCTCCCATGACAACATACTAAGAATGAAAATATGTGGGTGCCTGGGTGGCTCAGTCAGTTAAACGATGCCTTCAGCTCGGGTCCTGATCCCAGGGTCCTGGGATCGAGTCCCACACCGGGCTCCCTGCTCAGCGGGGAGTCTGCTCCTCCCTCTGCCCCTCCTCTACTCATTCTCTCAATCTTGCTCTCTCTAATAATAAATAAATAAAATCTTAAAAAAAAAGAATGAAAATATGTACGATATCGGCATTTGCTATCTCTTTCCTTTTTTTTGCATTTGTTATTTATTACCACTTCCATCCAAAACCATTAGTTATATGAGTTAAAAATTAGTACTTTTATTTTGTACTTCTAGGAAAGCCACCTATTATTATTAAAGTTTAAAGTGATTTTTTTGCTCTTTTTAACCCTAAAAAAGTAACGAATTTTTTTTAAAGCATGATGTGTGCTTTCAGTTGAACATGTAACTCAAAACAAATGGGGAAACCAAATTCAATCACTTTAAAGATACTTTTTACCCATGAAAATTACAGAATATCTATAAACTTACCAGTATAAACAGCCAAAAAAAGCCAAGAGGAAACACTATTGGGAGGTTTAATAAGTTCCTACCCAAACTAAATTTCCACATTAAGAAAAAAACCAGGGGTGCCTGGGTGGCTCAGTCAGTTAGCAGCTCCCTTTGGCTCAGGTCATGATCCCAAGGTCCAGGGATAGAGCCCGTAATCAGGCTCCCCGCTCAGCAGGGAGTCTGCTTTTCTCTCTCCCTCTGCCCCTCACCTCACTCATGCGCGCTCTCTCTCAAATAAAATCTTAAAAAAGAAAAGGGGTGCCTGGGTGGCTTAGTCATTAAGCGTCTGCCTCCGGCTCAGGTCATGATCCCAGGGTCCTAGGATCAAGCCCCGTATGGGGCTCTCTGTTCAGTGGGAAGCCTGCTTCTCCTTCTCTCACTCCCCCTGCTTGTGTTCCCTCTCTCACTGTATCTCTCTCTGTCAAATAAATAAATAAAACCTGTAAAAAGAAAAGAAAAGGAAAAAAAAACAAAAACCACTACCCAGCGGGCACCTGGGTGGCTCAGTTGGTTGGGCGACTGCCTTCGGCTCAGGTCATGATCCTGGAGTCCCGGGATCGAGTCCCGCATCGGGCTCCCTGCTGGGTGGGGAGTCTGCTTCTCCCTCTGACCCTCCCCACTCTCATGCTCTCTCTATCTCATTCTCTCAAATAAATAAATAAAATCTTTAAAAAAAAAAAAAACCACTACCCAGAATAAAACATTTTAGGGAGCTTACAAAAGAAGGGCAATTAACTATAAGGTTAAAACTTGAAGCCTTCTATCAAAGACACACATATTTAACTCTTTTAGAAGGATCTCTACTAATAAACTCAGAGCCCGTATGCAAAATTGTTGCACACACACACACAAGGGTTTATGTTAAATAAATAACATGAAGGTAAAGAATTTTTAAACACAGACCTTTTTCCTTTTTCTTTTTTTTAGCCTGTTCCATATACGATCATTTTCACTACATCTATTTCCTTTGTTTCCCACTTTTGTCACAATCCATCTCCATTGCTGTGTTCCAAAACTATACTGTAGAAAAAGTATGATGCACACTCAAGAGACCCATATTCTTCTACAAAACTTTCAAGTAGACCATCACTAATATAAAACCCAAAAGTCCTAGTGTACTTTCATTCATACCTGTATTCTACTCACATACCCCTAATCCTCAGAATGTACATAGCACTTCAGACATCCAAACTCCCCTAATGCTGTCTCCTTTAACCAGCCTACCTTCAAAAGGCTGACACATCGGACTACAGGTGACTCTCTTCCTAGGTGTTAACATCCAAGAAATCAAAGTAGCAAAACAACAACAAAAAGAATTAACAAGATTTCTCAGGAGAACCAGGAAATAGATAATGGGGGAAGTAGCTCCCAAGAGCCCCAACTTTACCATACTTCCATCCCTTCCAAACTATCCCTTATTTCCACCTCTGAAAAACTCATTTTTTTTTTTTCACTAAAACGATCTAATCTAATGAAGCATAGCCTGCCCACCTCTTCCTCTTCTACCCCGTTTCCTTTAGTCAGTAAGTCCTCACCTCTAATAGAATAACTAAGCAGGGGCGCCTGGGTGGCTCAGTTGGCTAAGCGACTGCCTTCGGCTCAGGTCATGATCCTGGAGTCCCTGGATCGAGTCCCGCATCGGGCTCCCTGCTCGGCAGGGAGTCTGCTTCTCCCTCTGACCCTCCCCCTCTCATGCTCTATCTATCTCATTCTCTCTCTCAAATAAATAAATAAAATCTTTTAAAAAAAAAAAAAAAGGAATAACCAAGCAGTAGAAATGAGGAGGGCAGGAAATGATCCCTTCCCTTCCCTTTCCATGCCTTCTTTCCCAGGAGAGTTAGATATCATCTCTCTCCCAATCCTCCCTTCACCATTCCCTCTCTTCCCTGTATGGGATTTCTCAGAAACTACATACCCCAGTATCTCAAATAAACACAAAACAATCCTACCCTCTTAAAATGGTTATAAAACAAGCAAACAAAGCTGGTACCTCTGCCATCCCTTTGAAGCGTCCCAATATTTCTACAGCTAATACTAGCGAAATATTTTTTAAAAACGAGCCCTTCTCATTTTTTTTAGCTCCTCAACAAAAATCCTACACCTCAATATCCTCAGTTGCCCTCACAATCCTTCAACAATATTTACAAAACTCTTACTCTTTCTGCTACCCTTTTATTCTTCCAATAGCTATAACTAAAAACGCTTACATGCTTCAGTTATACAACCTTTTCAAATATCCCTCCAATAATACTAAATACCAGAGTAGCCCTTTCAACCCTTAAAATTTTAAACCCCTATTTTTTCCAACCCTTAATGGTATTTAGAAGTTATTAGTCCTCCTAGCACTAACAACTCCTGGATAATATTTTAAAATCCCTTCATATCCTTGTTATCATATTTAACAGCTTTCCAGTAATTCCCAAAAACACTTCAATGCCCACATATCCCTTTCAACCACCCCATGTTTCTCAAATCCTTCAAAATTCTTGAACCCTTAGAGCTCATCAATAATCGCTAAAAAGCCCTCAATGTCCCTACTATTCTTCTCTGCCCTCACGTTTTTAAAAGGCCCTCGATACTCCGCTTCTGGACCTTTTAGTCCCGTACTAATATTGGTTAATAAAGCCCTCCACATCCTGCTACACCCTTCGAGATCCCAATATTCACATTTAAAAATCCCTCGGCAGCCTTGCGATCTCTCGCAGTTCTCAAATACCAAAATTTTAAATTCCCTCACTATTCCTACTACCCCTTCCAGCACCCCAATATTTATATTTAAAAAGCCCTCGCTGTCCTTGCTGCCCCCCCCCTCCGGTCCCACAGCCACACCGCCTCTACGCCCCTGGCTCTCGCTCCCCCCGCCACCGCCCCCCCCACAATGGTGATAGTACTACAGAGAAGACGTCGCCGGGACCTCCCGACCGCGGCCCCTCCGCTCCGCCCTCCCCCAGGCCGCCTCCCCTCCCCCCACGCCCCCGCGGGCCCCCAACGCCCACGTTCGCCGGCCCTGGCCCAGCCTGGCTCACTCACATCGGCTCCAGTAACTTGGCCAGCCAGGACTTGAGGGCATCCACATCCTCTATAAGCATGGTGCAGGGAAGGCGGGCTCGGCCGCCGCTCTTGTTCAGGCCTGCCGCGGGTCTCCCCTCGCCGCCTCCTCACGACCTCTTCACAGCTCCCGGTGCCCCAGCCCACCGGGCATCTTAGGAGACTTCAACCTACTCCCCGGGCCGGGGCCTAACAGGAACTAACCCAAGAGCCCTCACTCAACCTAGCCCGACGGCTCAGGCGGGCGGGAGATAGCGTCGAGTGGCGGGCGCAAGAACCAATAGAAGTAAGAGGGCCGTGCGCGCAAAGCCAATGAAAAGGCTCGCTCGCCCCGCCGGCCGGCCGTACCCAGTTAAGGAGGAGGGATATAGCAAGGTAGGTGGAGAGCTTACGTGAACTCCTGGTGCAAGATGGTATCTTGGAGAAGGTGCTGTGCCTCTTAAAGGGGCCACGGCTCCTTTTTTGACCACGCCGCCGCCCGCCGCGGCGTACGGTGCCTGCTGCTGGGAGTGCCTGGGGGAACCCGGCGAGCCCCTCAGCCTGGTTCCTTCCTCTCGTTTTTTTCCTGGAAACACATTTGTGTCCCGAAATGACTCAGCTGTAGTAAATCTGCAACACAACGTGCAATACGTTCACGTTCGACACATTACACAGAATGCAAAATTTTACTTTTTTTTTCCTTACACAATCATTTGCTCAGCACACATGCTTGTATTTCTCGCCGCTATGCTTAAGTTACGTAGAATGTTTCTGACAACCATGCCTTGGACTCCAATAATCGTCATTTTTAAAACGTGGCGCACAGTTGTAGAAGGCTGAGGCCATTCCAGTTTTAGCAATATTTTTAATATATGCTTTATTTAGGAAGAAGAACGATTCTAATATTTTTTTAAAAATTCTCTTTTCACTAGGTATCTAAAATTCAGTAGGGTTTTGTTTTTGGTTTTTTTTTTTTTTTTTTTTCAGGAAGAACTTTGGTCAGCAAAAAAAGTTTTTAAAAATAATTTTTTTCAATCGAAATTACCAAAATAAGCAACTTAGTTTGTACTGCGAGCGAAATTCCTTTTGAAGTTTTGAAATTACTAGCTTGGCACTGCTCTTAAAATGCTTATTCAACACTGAGCACCTGCTATATGCCAGCACTATGTAAGATTGGATTCCGAAGGTGAGCAAAACAGTCTCTCCTCTTAGAAAGCTGAACAGTTTATGGGATTATGCTTTACAATAATAACATTTTTTAAAAATACCTGATGAGCACACCCCTCCTATAATAGAGATGGGTCGGCCTAAAATAAGCAGGTATGCTATCTACGCATAGAGCAGGAAAAAGCAAACTTTCTCTTAAAAGGGCTAAATAGTAAATATCTTTGGTTTTGTGGGCTGGGAGGTCTCTGGCACCCACCCAACTCTGCCCTCTTGGCATGAAACTGGCCATAGGTAATATGTAAACAAATGATTAAGACTGTGTCTGCATAAAACTTACATAAGATTTTCAATTTTAGATAATTTTCAAATCTCACAACATATTTTCTTGATTTTCTAAAAAAACAGAAGTGCAGAAGCCATTGTTACCTTGCAGATAAACAAAAGCAGGTGCCAACCAGGGTTGGCTTGCCGGCTGCAGTTTGTGGACACCTTACATAGAGTAATAAAAGCAAAATGCACTTAGAAATCATCTAATGAACTCCCTTCACACCTTCTCCCCAACATTGCAAATTAGGGAAAAAGGCCAGAGACTGAGTGGTTTACCCAGAATCACACATATCTGCAGATGGAGCAGAATTTGCAATTTGCAATCTTAGCAAGCCCAGAGCTTTCCCATATCCAACTGTTGGCTCTTCCTTCTCTCCTCCTCCCCTTCTTTATGCTTATCCACATGTTTCCTTCACTTCTTCCTACTACATAGATGAGATGTTACCCAAAAATGACAAATTAAAAAAAGAGAAATGTAAGTGATGTGATTAGGCCTAGGGCTAGGAAAGAACTTAATAGTTGTGTGATAGAAATGGAACAGGAATTGCTTTTATCACAAAAGTTTGAAAAATTATATCCATTTATATCGATCCAAGCTTTTGGGAGTTCAGATTCCGGGAGCCTAAGAGTCAGGCATTGTAAATAATAATCCTAGCCACAGTTGTTGAGTACGTACTCTGTGCTGGCCCTGTGCTAAATATTTCAATGTATTGTTGCTTCTCCTCTTCACAGTCCCCCTGTATAGTAAACAATATTCACAATGAGAAAATTGCATCCCAGAGAGATCATGAAACTAATGAGTGGAAAGGCCCAGCCTTGATCGTGTGTGTTTGACCACAAAGTCCACAACTATAACCTTCACTTAAATATCTCGCTAGCAAACACTGAAATATTAACCATGTGGTTCATTCAAAATTCATCCAACAAATATGTATTATTACCCATTACCCATTACCATCTATTAGATACTGTTCTTGGGATAGTAGAGAATAAGGCTAATAATAGTAAATAGTTAACCTTAGTTAAGGTGGATGTTAAAATGGATACTTTACAAAGATTGGCTTTTCTCTCAGTTTTATCTTCACAAGAGGAGAAAGAGATGTCAATTTATCTAAGAGAGGTTATTGATATAAGGCATTGGAAAGAGAGAGTGACTACAAGAAGAATATACATCTAAACCATCCTTACTCAAACCACGTTCCCTTTCTTGGCTTGAGGGTAGCTGGGCCTCAACCAGGAAGAACTGTTAACTATGCAATTTCACACGTGTTGATAGAAATGAATAGGCCTTCCATAATCAGAGTGGATTTGCCCACAATTTTTTTTTTTTTTTTTGGTCCTGTTCTCTAACCTGTGGCCAAGAGCTGTCCCAGATGTATGATAAGGGAGGTTAAGAGTAATTTTTCAGATTTAAATTTCTGTGTAATTTACAATCACAATCTGTCTCTCTGAAATGCAGTTAGACACAGCTTTGGTAGAATTTCAAACCAGGAGATTCATAGTTACAAACAGACCCTCTAATGCCTCTACGTTTATAGATGATCATTTAATTAAACACACATCCATCAAAATATCAGTCTCTGCTGAGTCTGGGTCACCAGTAGCAGCCCATCTGACTCAGAGAAAAGTCACTTGGGGGTACCAGCTGGCTCAGTTAGTGGAGCATGAGACTCTTGATCTTGGGGTCATGAGTTCAATTCCCACATTGGGCGTAGAGCTTACTTAAAAAAAATAATAAATAAATAAAAGTCACTTGAATCTTGGCTATGCAAAGGCAAGGTGAGTTAGCAGACAAATAGCAAGTCAATTGGAATTGTCTCTCTTCATTATGGAAATGTAGATTTGTTTTCTAGGAGAACTATGTTACAAGGGTTGTTTTTTTTTAAAGATTTTATGTATTTATTTGATAGAGAGAGGGACAGTGAGAGAAGGAACAGAAGCAGGGGGAATGGGAGGGGGAGAAGCAGGCTTCCCGCTGAGCAGGGAGCCTGATGCGGGGGCTCGATCCCTCATGACCTGAGCCTAAGGGGCTCGATCCCTCATGACCTGAGCCTAAAGCAGACGCTTAACGACTGAGCCATCCAGGTGCCCCTGTTATAAGGGTTTTTTTTAAAAAGTTCTGTCACACTACATAACTATAAGAATGGCTAATATAAATGGTAAAATGGGGCAGCCACTCTGAAATGCATTTTGATATTTCTCTAAAAACGAATGCAGCTACCATATGAACCAACAATTACACTCCTGAGAATTTATCCCAGAGAAGTGAAAACATGTTCATGGACGAAAACCTGCATACAAGTATTTATAGCAGCTTTGTTTAAAATAGCCCCAAACTGGAATCAGCCCAGATGACCTTAAACACGTGAGTGGTTAAACAAACTGTGAGACATAGATACCATCATATGGTGGAATGCTACTCAGCAACAGAAAGGACGGAACTATTGATACATGCAAAAATTTGGATGAATTAATCTGAGTGAGGAAAGAAGCCAATCCTCAAAGGTTCCATTGTATGGTTCCATTTACATAACATTTTGAAAATGACATAATTTTAGGAATAGAGGACGGAAGTGGGGGTGTGGAGGGAAAGTTGGTGTGGTTATTAATGGCAGCATGAGAGATCCCTGTGGTATTGGAAGTGTTCTTTTTTTTTTAGATTTTATTTATTTGAGAGAGAGATAGAGAGAGTAAGCAAGCATGAGCGGTGGGGAGGGGTAGAGGGAGAGGAAGAAGCAGATTGCCACCTGAGCAGGGAGCCAACACAGGGCTCCATCTCAGGACCCTAGGATCATGACCTGAGCTGGAGGCAGACCTTAACCAACTGAGCCACCCAGGCGCCCTGGAAGTGTTCTGTATCTTGACCATGGGGGTAGACACAGGAACTACAGAGATGATAACATTGTATAGAATCTAATTTATACATGACGGGGCGCCTGGGTGGCTCAGTTGGTTAAGCGACTGCCTTTGGCTCAGGTCATGATCCTGGAGTCCCGGGATCGAGTCCCATATCGGGCTCCTTGCTTAGCAGGGGGTCTGCTTCTCCCTCTGACCCTCCCCCCTCTCATGTGCTCTCTCTCTCTCATTCTCTCTCTCAAATAAATAAATAAAATCTTTAAAATAAATAAATAAATAAATAAATAAATAAATAAATAAAAAAGAATCTAATTTATACATGTATACACCCACATGCAAACATGTATAATGAGTAAGTATAAAACTAAGCTCATATTGATGTCAGTATTCTGACTGTGATATTATACTATGGTTTTGTAAATATTACTACTGGGGAAAATTGAGAAGTGTGCAAAAGTTCTCCCTGCACTATTTCTTACAGTTACACATGACTCTACCAGTATCTCGATTAAAAAAAAGTTACTTCCCACACTGAGACCAGTGTCAATACGGAGAAAAAGTTGAAAGTAGCATATCTGGGTATACATGTACCAGAAATAGTCTTTGCCCCATTCTCTGACTGCGTCATGGGTTCCCACTGGACCTGTGTTAAGGACCCAGGTCTAACATCCTTGCAGATTAGAAGGATATCTAGAAGAGATGTTCAAAGCTCTACTGCCATAGTGACTTTTTTTTTTAAAAGCAGGAAACATCAACAATGACCTGACTGGACTTTGGTTCCCTCTGGCTATTCCTCTGATAATAGAAGTGAACTGCTCTCCCTTCTTTAGATAGAATAAGCCCCTTGGGATTTGGACACATCAAATAATAATACCTCATACTCTTGTGCCGGGGACTCTGCCAAGCAACTTCTCATGGATTAGCTTCTTTCGGTTCCTGCATTTATTCATTTATTTACTTATTTATTTAAGGGGGGAGGGCAGAGGGAGAGTGAGAGGGAGAGAGAAAATCTCAAGCAGGCTCCGTGCGTAACGCAGAGCCTGACTCGGGGCTCAGTCTCACAACCCTGAGATCAGGACCTGAGCCAAAATCAAGAGTCGGATGCTTAACCAACTGAGCCATCCAGGTGCCCTCAGTTCTTGCATTTAGCCTTTCTTTTCTTTTTTTTTTTTAAGTTTATTTACTTATTTTTTAGTTATCTTTATACCAATCACGGGGCTTAAACTCAGAACCCCAAGATCAAGAGTTACATGCTCTTCCCAACTGAGCCAGACAGGCAACCCTAGCCTTTCTTTCTTTCAACAAATACTGGGGGCACCTAGCTGGCTCAGTTGGTAGACCACACGACTTTTGATCTCAGGATGGTGAGTTCAAGCCCCTTTGGGCATGAAGGCTACTTAAAAAAAAATACTTATTGAAAACCTATAATATGCAAAGCACCGTTATAGGCCTTGGGGATATAGCAGTGAAGAAAATAGGTATTCTCTTGGAGATCTATTTTAGAGGAGGAGAATGATGCCAAATGAACAGCCATATAATATGTCAGGTGGGATATATTCTATAAAGGAAAAAAAGTAAGTGTGGGGATAGAGAGTGATGGAGAACTTAAAAGCACTCTCTGAGCAGTGGTCAGGAAGCAGTAAGGGTGTTAATCACATGGATATCTGGGAGAAGAGCTTTCCAGGGACGTGCAAAGACCTTGAGTCAGGAACTAGTTTGGCACATTTGAGGAAAGTGGGGAGCAATGGGGCTGGAGTGGAGTGAGGCAGGAGGAAAATGATGGTAAAAGAGGTTACAGAAGTCGTTAGAGACCAGGTCATGGAGGACTCTGTTGGTCCTGGTAAGGACTTCAGGTTTTTACTCTGAATGAGACTGGAAGACACTGAAGGTTTTAAGCAGATGAATAAAATTATCTGATCTAGTTTTTAATTTTTAAAAACAGGATCGCAATGGCTCCCTTATGGTAATCAGGCTGGAAGGGATAAAAGCGGAGGTAGGGAAACCAGTTAGGAAATAATAATCCAAGCATAGGATGATGGTGGTTTGGACTAGAATAGCAGTGAAAGAGATGGTAAGAAGTTGGATTCTGGATATATTTTGAAAGTAGAGTCAATGAGTTTTACTGAGAGATTAATTGTTGGTATGAAACACAAAGAGGAATCAAGGATGACACCAAAGGGTTTGGCCTGAGTAACTGGCCTGAGCTGGGGAAAACAAGTGGGATGCATATTTAGAGAATGGCTGGTAGATCATGGATTCAGTATTGGACATAAAGTAGACATTACATATTTTCCTAGACATTACACATTGTGGTAGCCAGCCTCCAAGATGGCCCCCAATGGTCATCACCTTCTGGTATTCACACCCATGTGTACTTTCTTCCCACACTGGATCAGGGCTTAACTGTGTAAACAACAGAATGGTCTAGAATGAACAGCCATTGACTTCCAAGTCTAGCTTATAAAGAGCATTGTAGCTTCTACTGTGGATCCCTTGTTCTAGGGAAAGTCAATTGCCATGTTGCATGACAATCAACCCTGTGAACAAGCCCAAACCTTGAGGAACTGAGACCTCTTACCAATAGCCACAACTAACTTTCTAGCCTTGTGAGTAAGCCATGTTAAAAGTAGATCTTCCAGCCCCAGTCAAACCTTTGGATGACTGCAGCCTTGGCCAACATTTGACTGTAATCTCATGACCCCTCAAGCCAGAACCACCTGGTCAAGTTGTTCCCAAACATCTGACCCACAAAAACTGTGAGGGATAATAAATGGTTATTGTTTGAGGTCACTAAGTTTGGAGGTAGTTTGTTAGGCATAACTGATAAATAATATAAAAATCCAAGTGGAGATGTCAAGTAGACTCTTTGATCTGTGAGTCTGGAGTTCATAAGAAAGATTGGGCCTGGTGTTAAAAATTGAGGATTCATCAGCATGTAAATTGTGTTTAAAACCATAGGCCTGGATAAGATCATCTAGGGAGTGACTATATCTAGAAAGGCCATTAGGGCATTCCCCTATTTCGAAAGTAAGCTGAGGGGCGCCTGGGTGGCTCAGTCGTTAAGCGTCTGCCTTCGGCTCAGGTCATGATCCCAGGGTCCTGGAATCGAGCCCCGCTTCAGGCTTCCTGCTCAGCGGGAAGCCTGCTTCTCCCTCTCCCACTCCCCCTGCTTGTGTTCCCTCTCTCGCTGGGTCTCTCTCTGTCAAATAAATAAATAAAATCTTTTAAAAAAAAAATTTAAAAAAAAAGTAAGCTGAGAAGGCATGGCCATGAGGCAGCAGAACAGAGAGAAAAGAAATATGTCTCAGGAAAGATGGAGTTTTCAACTGTGTCATATATATAGTTCTTGGATCAGGTAAAATGAAGATAAGGAATTGACCACTGATTTTGGCAGCGTGAAAATCACTGATGACCTCGATAGCTCCATGGAGTGGAAGGAATGAACCCCGGACTGGAACAGGTTCAGGAGAGGAATTAGAGATAGTAAGACAGTTCTTGTGAAGAGTTTTACTGTAAAAGGGAATAGAGCAATGGCGGTACTAGAAGGCATTGTGGGATAGAGAAGATAGGGTTAGCTTGCATTTTGTTCTGTTTTTCTTTCACTTCTTTGTCTGCTTGCTTGCATTAGGTGAGATGATATGTATGGATTCAGATGAGTATGATGTAATGAAGAAAGAAAATCTGATGATGTGAGAGGTGGGGTGAGCAACTGCAACAATAAAATCTCTTAGTAGGAACAAAGAATGGGATTTAGTGTACAAATGTTGTGTAGGTCTTAACTGGAGTTCTGATTGTTCATGATATGTAGAGAAAAGAGCACCTGTTGATAGAGGTAAGAAATGTAACTCAAGGACGTTCTTTACTGATTGCTTCTATGTTTTCGGTGAATTAAGAAGAAAACATCAGTTGAATGTGAGGAGGGTATGCTGGATGTTTGGGGAGAGAGGAGTGAGGACAAAGCATCTTTGGTTTCTCAATCATTTCAAGGTCCTTCCCAACTCAGGGCCTTTCTGGTCTTTTTGCCTGGAACTCTTTTCCATATGTATTTGCATGGTTAACTTTTTCTTGTCAGCTCAAATACCACCTCCTTAGGAAGGCCTTCCCAGACCAGCCCATCTAAAGTAACACCTCACTTCCCTCCTCTGGTTATTTTCTATCACATAATTCTGTTTTATCTTCCTCAGAGCATTTTCATGGCCTGAAATTTTTTTATTTATTGGTTTTCTCTACCCCATCCTAACTAGAATATAAATTTTCATGGAGTCAAGAATTTTGTCCTCCTTTTTCCTTAGCACTGAAAACAAAACCTGGTAGGTAATAGATGTTCAGTAAATATTTGTTTAAAGATTTCTAAAATTTACTTGTCAGAGAGAGAGAGCATGCATAAGCATAGGGAGCAGCAGGCAGAGGGAGAAGCAGGCTCCCCGCTGAGCAGGGAGCCCAATGCGGGACTCGATCTGGACCCTGGGATCATGACCTGAGCAGAAGGCAGACGCTTAACCAACTGAGTCACCCAGGTGTCCTGATCCCCAGTAAATATTAATGGATGACTAATATAACATTACAGCAATATTACCAAATAAGTACTAGGTACTATTATTACCATGTTACTGTCCTAGAGGGGTCAAGTGATTTGCCCAGGGTCACACAACAAGTTTGGAAGAGAGGGGGTGGAGGGTGTCCATGATTCAAAGCCAGGCAATCTAACACTAGAGCCTGCATTCTCAGACACTACATGGAAGAACATCTAGAAAAAGATACTGACGTCTGGCTACTAAGATGTTGAGAGTGTGACCAAAAAAAAAAAAAGCAGGCCTATGGTTGTGCCCCCAATTTAGATAGTTTAGAGCAGTCTCATTTCATTGATACTGTAAAAAGAGGACTCTTGAATGTCATAAATGTGCAAAATAAATTTTAAAAATAAAGTCCTCGAGGGGCACCTGGGTGGCTCAGTCGGTTAACCATCCGACTCTTGATTTCCACGTGGTTCAAGGTCTCCCGGTCATGAGATGAAGCCCCACATCAGCCTACTGCTGGGCATAGAGCCTGCTTGAGATTTTCTCCCTCTGTCTCCCTCTGCCCCTCCCCCTCCCCCAACTCACTCATGTGCTCTCTTGCTCTCTTCAAAAAAAAAAAATATATATATATGTACATATATACATATATATGGTCCTCAAAATTGGAATCTCATTAATAAATAATTGTTTGTCTTTAGCTGTTCCTTTGCTTTTTCTCCTCCCTTTCTTTCTTCCTTTCCTCCTTCCTTCCTTTCATTCCCTGAGGAGCCCTAGGACTCTGCTCCACGATGGTGATGTTAATGGTGGTGACAATTCAGATAGGTAGGCTATTTAGGAATTACAAGCAGTGTTTTGATGACTCAGGTGTCACATTTCCCATATGAGCCCATGACATGGCTGGCAATGCTTTGTGGAATGTTGACAAGATGGCAGGATGAAGCTTATGGTTCCTGAGTCTGGAGTGGCATAGCACGAGTGAGTGATTGCTAATTCCTGAGAATTACAAGTATCACTACTTTAGGAGAAATCTAGGCAACAGAGGTTTCTCAAAATTTTAGGACCTATGAAGTGCAACTTCTCTAATTTGGTTACATTTGTCTTAATATCTAAGTCTTCCCAATTAGCATGGCTACTTGTTCCTAACTCATATCAGTCAGATTTAGAATTTCCATTTATTATTCCCTTTTGGGCTGCTATAACAAAATACCACAGGCTGGGTGTCTTATAAACAATAGAAGTTTATTTCTCATAGTTTTGGAAACTAGAGGTGTGAGATCAGGGTGCCAGCATCAGGGCTGTCTTCAGGGTCCCACATTTTTGTTTGTTTATTCACAAAGTGGAAGGGTGTGCTGAGCTTGTGGGTTCTCTTTTTGTTTGTTTTATTTTGTTTGGGTTCTTTTTTTTTTTTAAAGATTTTATTTATTTCTTTTAGACAGAGAGTGGGGAGAGGGGCAGAGAAAGAGGGAGAGGGAATCTCAAGCAGATCCCCTGCTGAGCTCGGAGCCCAATGCAGGGCTTGATTCTAGAACCCCGAGACCATGACCTGAGCCAAAACCATGAGTCGGATGCTCAACCAATTGAGCCACACAGGTGCCCCTGGATTCTCTTTTATAAGAGCACAAATCCTATTCATAAGGGCTCCATCCTCCCGACCTAAGCACTTTCCAAAGGCTCCACCTCTTAACACCTTCAGACTGGCATTGGGATTTCAACATAAATTTTGACACAAACATTCAGACCACGGCACTGATCAAACTGGCTTCCAATATTCTCCACTTCTCTTTCTTCCTTCCTTCTCTTTAGCTTAATATTTCTTGAACATTCACTTACTATGAACCAGGCATTGGGCTAATTGCCTTGCTTGGTGTAGCTCATTTTATTCTCACAGCAAGCTCAAGAGATGGGTATTATCATTATCCACATTTTACACATGAGGATCCAGAGTCCCAAGGTTGAAGGAACACAGAGCTAGCATGGGACAGAGCGTCAGTTTAGACCCGGGCATCTTACTCCAAAGCCTTTGAGCACAACCACCACACGCTCTTCCTCAGCTGCCTATTCACTGTCAAAGGCTGCACACAGAGCAACTCCAGGATCAGCTAAGCCCGGAAGTCCTAGAAGGAGTCTTCCTTCTTCTCTTCATACTCATTGCTTGTATCATTACAAAAAAAAAAAAATCCGTTCACCATTCAGAAAGTGTAAAAGTAAAGATAGAATACTAATGCAGGAAAAAAAACCAATTTAAAAACAAAAGATGTCTAACTGGGTAGGGAAGTAACAGTATTCTTTGAGTGCTGCATACCTGTGGAACAGAAGTGTTAAAAGAAGTACCCACAATTCCTTCCTCTGACTCTGTCATCTCAAGATAGGGAAGTTAGGTAAGTATGCATGAAAAGCAAACACAAAGAGACTCAGGGACAAGCTAAAGCTAATTATAGCTTTATGGATCTAAATTGAGATGTGGTGATTCAGTAGAATTTAGTCGAGTGACTGGTGGGGTGAGTTTGGACAAAACAAAAAACAAAAAAACAAAAAAACCAAGAGGAAGTGAGTTCTGTTGTGGAGTTTTGAAGAATGAGCAGTATGGTCTGACAGTTGGAGAAGGTGTATCATACAATTATATGGTGATAAGTAGCTCAGTTAGGTTAGGAAAGAGATTAATGTGGGGCACAGGTAAACTTTTCTATTTTTAATCAGACTAATGTTTATAGACCAATTTTCCTAAAATAATAATAAAATAGCTGACATCTTAAAGTTCTTACTATATGCCAGGTGTATACATATATATGTATATATGGTTTATATGCATATTATTATATGTATACATATTATTTCTTTAATCCTCATAGGGATCCTATGAGGTACTTATTTTTATGACCCTTATTTTACAAAGTGGTTAATTGAATTGCCTGAGGTCACCCAGCTAGTAAAATGATGAACTCGGTCTGTCTGATTCAGAGCCTGAATTCTTATCCACTATGCTACCTTTCTAATTTCATTTATCTAGAAAGGGTATTCCATACAGCATAGTAAAGAACTGACAATTCTCAATTAAAAAGCCATATTACTAAGGTGTAATAAATTTCATTCTCTAAATATCTCTTGAATCTGTTTGCCTTTCTCTACCTTGATTGCCATCGCCATAATCTAAAATATCCTCACCTCTTACCTGGACAATTGCAGTAGCCTCCTTCTTGCACTTTTGCTTTCTTCCAATTCTTCTTCAGAATGAACTTTATAATACACAAATAGGGCCATGTCCCTTCCTCGCTTAAAACACTTTCATGGGTTTCCTTCTCTCCATTTGCTTCAGTGTTTGCCTCTTCCACTAGACTGCGATCGCTACGAAGGAGGCGACTGCGCCTGTCTTGTTCAAGTGTTGTATCTCCAGGGGTGCCTGGCTGGTGCATTCGGAGGAGCAAGCAACTCCTGATTTCAGGGTAGTGGGTTCAAGCCCCATGTTGGGTGTAGAGATTACTTAATAAACTTTATAAAAAGTGGTGCATCTCCAGCACCCTAGCATAGTGCCTTGTACATAGTAGAAGCTACATAAATTTTTGTTGAGTGAATGGAATCCAAATGATCCTTAAAAAAAAAAGAATATTACTCATTTACATAAGAAATGGGTTAATAGGGGAATAGGTGATGGAGGCATTTAAATAGGGGATAGATTTTTCATAATTTGTAATCACATAATAACCTGTTTATTTTCTTTGACGTCTCATACCCCGTAAGGGCAGGAACCATGTCTGTCTTGTTCCCTACTATATCCTAGCTTTATGTCAGGTTCACAGGAGGTAACCAATGAATATCTGTTGTATGAATAATTTCAATTACCAGTGTGAATTGGAAGCTGATGAATCAAAGATGGCAAATAGTACAGATAAGGGCAGAATTGGAACAGGAGACTATAACCATAGTTATGGGAGCTGTGGAGGATGAGGATTCTTATATTCATTCAATAAATGTTTATAAGGCCCCTACTATGTGCCAGACTCTGCTAGGCAGCCTCCGCTGTCATATAGCTTCCAGTCTAGTGATAAATAAACAAGGCAATTAAAATTCAATGAGGGGTGCCTGGGTGGCTCAGTCGGTTGAGTGTCCGACTCTTGATTTCTGCTCAGGTCAAGAACTCAGGATGGTGAGATCAAGCCCTGCCTCAGCCCCAAGCTCAGCAGGGTGCTTGAGATTCCCACTCTCCTCTCTCTCTGCACCCCCCGCCCCCGTCCCCTGTGCACGTGCTCTCTCTCTCTCAAATAAATACATACATGTTTTTAAAAAAATTCAGGGAGAGAAATTTCCCAAGGGAAGGCAAAAGTGTGTGCTTCAGGGAACATTTAGGAGGGGAGGACATTTAACCCAGACTTGGGCTGTCAGGAAGTATATGTCTAAATTGTTAGTAGCTAAAGTAAGAAGGTATGGAAAGTGATGGAGAGTATTTTTGTGTGTAAGAGCCCAGAGGCAGGAGAGTTACTGGTAGGTTCTCCATAGCCTAAGTTTCCTTGTTCACATCCTTTCATGTAACAAATTTTATTTTATTTATTTTTTGAAAGATTTTATTTATTTATTTGAGAGAGAGAGAGAGTGCAGAGCGGGGGGAGGGGCAGAGGGAGGGGGAGAAGACTACCTGCTGAGTTGAGAGCGCTATAGGGGACTCAGTCTCAGGACCCTGACATCATGACCTGAGCTGGAGGCAGATGATTAACAGACTGAGCCATCCAGGCGCCCCTCATGCAACAAATTTTATCGAGTCCATACCATGTGCCAGGCATCATTAGGTTATTATTAAATTTTTGTCTCATAACTAGTTATTGAAAAATATGAATATAGGGGCACCTGGGTGGCTCAGTCCGTTGAGCGTCTGCCTTGGGCTCAGGTCATGATCCCAGGGTCCTGGGATCAAGCTCCATATCATGCTCCCTGCTCAGCGGGGAGTCTGCTTCTCCCTCTCCCTCTGCTACTCTCTCCCTCTCTCTCTGTCAAATAAATAAAATCTTTAAAAAGAAGAGAGAAAAATATAAATATACATATAAACACATACTTTCAAAGTCATTAAATTTATTAAACGTTTTATTTAAAATTTGTTTCTTTCCCTTAGTCCTTTAGGAAGACACACTTCTGGGCTGGGCATCTACATCCCTCCCGCCCCCCCCCCAAAAGTGCTTTGTAGATGCTTTATAAATGTTTACTGAATTAATAGATAAATGCAGGTGAGAGTACGTAATCTGACCTCAGAAAGTAAAAACCTCGGATCCTTGCTTGTCAAAACATCTTTCTTCCTATGATGTAAATGTTTTACATCTGCGCTGTCCGATGATACCTTAAGCACTAGCCACGCGGACCATCGACCACTCGAAAAGTGGCTAGTGCGATTAAAGAACTCAATTTTAAATTTTACTGAATTTTAATTTAAACGTAAATAGCCACATGTAACTCGTGACTACCGGATCGGACAGCTCAGCCTTAGTACAGTTGAATAGTGTGAGCTTGGCACTGGAGCCCGGTAGGTTTCAAGCCTCCACGTTTAAAAAGAGAGATTGTTAATATGGTTATAAAATGTCTGGATTCCGGGCTGTTGAATGCTATCGACCGTAGTAAATATCTGTGCACAGCGGCAAGCCATAACTAGCACCTCAGTCACTGAAGACTAATATACCTTGCATCCTGGCATCCTGACAGACACCCAACCCAGCGCCGCAGGGTGAAAAGGTTGAAGGTCGGGGAACTCCACCTTAGCCAGGGCGCGCTCCCGAACAGCCTCATGGACTTTGTAGTTCAAGACGCCAGTGACGTCACTACTTGCGTGTCACCACAGCGTGACCCCTGGGTCAATTTCCGGTAGCCTGTTCCTCTCTGGGAATTGTAGTCAATAGGTGCCTGCTGGACCTTGGGTCTAGTGGTCTGGAAACTACAATTCCCGGCGGGCTCGAAGATACGCATCGCAGTAGTTCGCAGTGGGCGGGCGATTGCCTCATCAGGTGTAAAGTGTGTGCTTCAGTGTCGTGGGAGGCCTCTCTTCCCCCCAGACGGAAGGGAAAGGTGGTAATCACTGCTTTGAAAGGATCACCGAGGTCACTGTCGTGGGTTTGCAGAGTTAGCTGGGCGGTGCCATGGCGGTGAGTTCTGGAGGGAGGAGAGTCCGCTCAGCCCGGCCCTAGAACGTGGCTGATCTGTCGGCTTTTGCCAGAAGCTAGGGGCTCCACGTGGTAGCTGTTGTCCTGAAGGGAAAAATCTTTCTCTAAAGAAGGGGAATGCCTTGACCCCCACGCTAAAGTTGTAGATGTTGTGAGGATGTGCCTTTTCTTGCTAGCTGTTGAGCCAGGAGCTGGTATCTTCAACTTTACACCCTACTTAATGTTATGTGTGTTAATTTCACCGAAGTGTCTGAAACCTATTTGGAGAGAGAGGAGTAGGTAACCTTGTTCCTCCTCTTAACAAAAAATTATTGAGCGCTTTCCGGTAAAACAGTCACAAATCTCTACATTCATGGTGTTTACGTGTGTGTGGGAGTTACGTACTAATAAGATACACGGTAAAATATGTCAGGTGCTGGTAAGTGCTATAGAAAAAAAATAGAGCAGAAAGGGGAGACCATTGAGTGTGAGGTGGGTGGGGTAGGGCTGCAGTTTTAAAAGGGTGATCAAGAAAGGCTTTGCTAAGAAGGTGGCATTGTGGCAAAAAGGAGGTAAGGGAGCAAGCCAGGCAGCTATATGGAGAAAAGATTTGTAGGCAGAAGCAACAGTGTGAGTGAAAAGCCTAACGGACTGAGCCACCTGGGCACCCCGAGTATGGACAACTCATGAGGAATTTTATAAAGGAGAGCAGAGGATCGGGGTAATAGGTGAAGGTCAAAGGAGGGCTTTTTTTTTTTCTTCTTTTTTTAAAGGTAGAAATTACCCAATGCTTGTATGCTTATGGGAATTACCCTGTAGATAGGAAAAATTAATGTGCTGTTCCTGAATAGAGTAAAGGGGATGAGATCAGGTCATCAGTAGAGGGGTTAAGCAGGACCACACTCATCTATGTAACAGGAAAGAAGACAGATTGTATGGGTACACATGCATGTGGGTAAGCAGATGTGATGAGGAAGACTGAAAATTTTTTGTTCATTTCTGTTTTCTCATTGAATTAAGAGCCAAGATTACCAGCTAAAAATAAGGATAGGAGAGGAAATGTTGGAGGCTTGAGGAGAGAGGCTTGTTTAGGACATTGCTGTCATTAGAACTTTCTGTGATGAAAATGTTCTATATTTGCACTAATATGGTAGCCACTGGCCACAAGTGGCTATTGAGCACTTGAAATGTGGCTGGTGCAATGGAAGGACTGAATTTTAATATAATTTTTTTTTTAAGATTTTATTTATAAAAAAAAAAAGATTTTATTTATTCATTTGACAGAGAGAGACACAGCGAGAGAGGGAACGCAAGCAGGGGGAGTGGGAGAGGGAGAAGCAGGCCTCCCGCTGAGCAGGGAGCCGGATGCGGGGCTTCATCCCAGGACCCTGGGATCATGACCTGAGCCGAAGGCAGACGCTTAACTACTGAGCCACCCAGGCGCCCCATTATAATTTTAAAATTAAAAAGTTACATGTGGCTAGTGGCTACTGTATTGGACAGTTACACATTAAAGTTTGAGAGGCACTAGTCTAGAAGGAGTAAGTAACTAAGTGGATTTCAGAAATTAGTAGTATTACTGGGCATCACTTGACATCAGTGGACATGATTTTAAATTGAGGCCGGTCAGCATGGTTGAATTCTTATCTCCTGCCACTTTCAGCTGTCTGGCTGAGGGAACAGAGCAGGTGCATAGGAGGGTTGGAGTTTTGCCAGGCAAGAATGGTAAAGAGAATAGTGAAGGAGTGATTTTATAGATGATTTAAGGGATGGAAATAAGGACTTGTGGTGGGAGGGGCCTAAGGATTAGTGAAAAAAGGTCATGATCAATAGATCCTGTTGGGGTTGAAGAATTATTGGAGTTGGAATTCTAGTAGAGTTAAGACCAATAATATCAATAACTAACATTTCTTATGTGTCATGCTTTGTATTTAGCATTTTATTTGAATTGTCTCATTGAGTCTTCACACTAATCTATTTGAGTTAGGCACTCTTATTTGCAGAAACCCAGGCATAGATTGCTTAACTAACAGGTCCAACTTCTCATAACTAGGACATGATGAGAGTGGATTAGAACTCGAAGAGGCTGACTCATTTCTCAGTCACTATGTCATCTTGCTTTCCAGGAAAACACATGCCTTCTGAGTCCTGGTCCAGGGCTTTTTCTTCTGTTCCAGGTTGCTCGATGACTCCCCACCAACCCCACTCCCCTAAGGTGATATCCTTAGCTAATGTGGAATTTGCAGGTCTTTCTCTTTTTTTTGTTGTTAATGGGAATGGGCTTTTCAGTTTGAAAGACTTTAATACATTCTTTTTTCTTTTTAAGTTTTATATTTCCTTATGTAAGGAAACTGGCAACATTTCTGGTAGATATGATTGTTTTGCTTTATTTACTTCTTGGCCTCTGAAAATATTCATGTTTTACACTGTCATGATACTGGGCTCACGTTAAAGTTTGTTTTATTGGAAGAATCCAGTAAGAACTCCCTTTAGAAAGAATAAGTAACAATAAAAATAATAAAAAGTACTGATTGCTTATTCTGTGCCATGCATTAGTGTTTTACATATTTTTTCATCAAAACAACGCTGTAAAAGTAGGTGCTATTTTTATCCCCATCTTACTGATGTGGAAAATAAGGCATCAGATCTACTCAGAGGAGGAATTAGAATTCATTTGTTTCCATTCTGGAGCCCATTCTCTTAATCATTGTGCTACCCCCAGTTGTAAGCTAATGAGGAAATGTCTTTTGCAAACACCTCCCATAAGGAAAGTTTTCTCTTTCCAGAGGAAATCTTACCAATATGAAGTGTGTAAGACAATGAACATGTGATAGCATGGGTAGAATATTAGTTTTTATATTATAATTGAATATGTAAATACCAAACTATAATTTTCTTCACATCAGAGTAGTATTTATTTTTTAGAGCTTTTGACAGTTTTAATCTCTTCTAATTATATATCGGACTTTTAGAGGGGATCTGGGGATGTGATATAATAAACATAATAGCGAACTTAAAAAATACTGTTTTTAAACTTTCATTTGGAAAATTTAAATAGTGAACAAAACAGAGAGAATAATAGTGTTAGGCACTTCCATATACCCATCACCCAACTTCAATAATTGGCAGTTCGGGGTCATCTTGTTTCATATATCCCTCCCTTGCACCCTGCCCCTCCGGATTCATTTTAGGCAAGTTCCAGGCATCATGTGTACATGTTTGACATATTTTAGTATAAGGTTTTTACATCAATACATAGTTTAGTAAGCTTTTTTAATATAATGATAACTTCTCTTAAAACATAACCCCAATGCCATTTTCATACCTAATAAAAATCACATGATGTCTAGATGTCTCTTTGTAGTATTGGTTGACATTGTGCATTTACCCTATGTCCAGCACTATGCTAAGTTCTTCATGCATATTAAGTCTTTTAATCCTCATACTAACACTACAAGGTAGGCATAATTTTTATTCTCATTTTATAGATAGGTAGAAAAATGGAGGCTTAGAGAGTTTAAGGAATTTGCCTAGGGTTCTATAGCTAGTAAGTGGTGGAGCTAGGAGATGGCCAGAGTCCCAAGAGAAAGCAGAAATAGAAGTCAGAAGATGAGGATTTTTGTCCAACTCGATCAATTGCTGACATGACGATCTCTGAGCTTCAGATTTACCATTTTTGAGAAATGATAGCTGTTAGTCTGCCCACTTCTTAGGGTTGTTGTTAAGATAAAAAAAGTTAATGTTCATAAAAGCTTTAAGCTGCAAGATACTATGAATATATGAAAGAGTTGTTATCTATTTAGAGATTCTTCACTGGGGATGATTTTGTCCCCCTGAGAACATTTGGTCTGGAGACTGGATTGTCACACCTGGGGGGTGTGCTGCTGGCATTTAGTGGCTAGAAGCCAGGAATGCTTCTAAGCATCTTAAAATGCACAAGACAAAAACACAAAAAATTATTTAGCCTAAGCTGTCAATAGTGCCAAAGTTTAGAAATTCTGATCTTGGCAAATAACCTTCTAACTAATTATTATAACCAATTGTCTAGTTAAATAGCCAGTGAAGAAATTAAGGCTCAGATTGATGGAGTGACTTTCCAAGGTTATATAACAAATTGGTGCTGGGGCCAAAGTCAGATTTCATTACAATTGACTTTGATGTTTTGAGAAGCAAATTTTTTCTGAGAAGCAGAAACCTCAAGAAGAGTTTTTGTGTATTTAGTGTGCTCAATAATAACGAAAAGAAATATATAGTTCTAAGTAATTTGTGAAGACTATTGCTTTCATGTTCTTCTTTAAATGGGTGACATGGTCCTTTTTAAGCAAAAAATATTTGTCCTGTAACTTCTTTGTCTATGGCATTGTACTTGGGGCTGAGGTGACTATAAAAGTTCTGAAAGTTGCTGTCTGCCAGGAGTTCACAGGTCAACTGGGTAAATGTCTTAGGGAACATTTGGTTGCATGCAATGGAAGCCAACTCAAGTTGGTTAAAGAGGAATTTAGTAACGATACAGTGGGATTTCATATCACTCATGACCCTAGGGTAGGAGATACAACTAGGCTTCACGAGCTAGGCTGTTGGTATAAAGGCAAGTATGTTAATATTATATTTATTATATGTGTTGCTAAATACATATATTAAATATATTAAAGTTTTATTAACATGTTAATAGTATTAACATAATAATCTGAAATGATAAAATTAATTAATAGTAAGTGTATTAGTTTTTCTCTTCAACCTTAAAGTTGGTTTTTTATTTCTGACTTTAAAATAAATTAAAATATTTTTGTGAGCCCCTATAGGTTAGAGAGTTCAAGGAATTGGTCTAGGGTTCTATAGGAAGCCTATAGACAAAGGTTCTATAGGCAACCCAGGCTTCTGTAGGCAACCTAGACACTTTGCCTATTCTGTTTACAGGTTAAGTCAGCTGTTAGGAGTTGTACAGGCTGTTTTTTATTTATTTTTTATTTTAAGATTTTATTTATTTATTTATTTATTTTTAAAGATTTTATTTATTTATTTGACAGAGAGAGACACAGTGAGAGGGGGAACACAAGCAGGGGGAGTGGGAGAGGGAGAAGCAGGCTTCCCACTGAGCAGGGAGCCCGATGCAGGGCTCGATCCCAGGACCCTGGGATCATGACCTGAGCCGAAGGCAGACGCTTAATGACTGAGCCACCCAGGCGCCCCTAAGATTTTATTTTTAAGTAATCTCTACACCCAATGTAGGGCTTGAACTCCCAACCCTGAGATCAAGAGTCACATGCTCTAGCGGCTGAGCCAGCCCGCCACCGTGACGTTGTGCAGGCTGTTTTAAGGGCTAGGTGGAATCTTCTGCCTAAAACTCCTTTGCTGGAACATAGGTCCAGTCTAACTGGGAATTCATCTGGAAACATAGAAGAGTACATTTAACCACCTCTAATGCACTGCCTTAAATAAGACTGGACTTTGGTTGTTGAAGAAAGAGAAGGAACAGGTATTGGGTAGGTGATCTGCTGTCCCTGCCATAGCTTATTTTCAAATGGTAGTCTTTGTGTATTACTATTGAAAACCGGTTTGCATGTATAGAAGTAGAGAGACTTGTAACTTATAGGTTACTTTTTGGAGGAGGGTTTTGTAGTAAGAAGGAGCAAAGGAGCTGAGGGTCTGAATGAAGGTGGTTAGCAGCAAAAATGGAAAGGAGTGAATAGATGAAGGCCCTTATTCTTTCCTGGAAAAGGAAGTAACCTTATGCAACCACACTTACTTTTATGGAAATTCTTGGGAAAGAGTCCAAATTGCTTAGTACCTTGATTCACATATGCACCTAGTTCCTAGTCTGTTATTTTTTTATGGCCACAATATGCAAAAGCAGACAATATATTGTTCACTTGTCTTTTTTTTTTTTTTTAACATTTTATTTATTTATTTGACAGAGACACAGCAAGAGAGGGAACCCAAGCAGGGGGAGTGGGAGAGAGAGAAGCAGGCTTCCCGCGGAGCAGGGAGCCCGATGCGGGGCTTCATCCCAGGACCCTGGGATCATGACCTGAGCCGAAGGCAGATGCTTAACGACTGAGCCACCCAGGCGCCCCATGTTCACTTCTCTTTTAAAATCTTTAAATATTGAACAGATATTTGTTGAGAACCTGCTATAAGCTAGACCTTGAGGATATAATGAGATACAAATTATCATTCCCCACCATGAACAGGCTTCAGTAGTCCTGTGAGGAAGACAGACAGATACCAACACCACTGTGTCATAAGTGCTGGCATGGGGGAAATATTGGTAGGTAGGAACATATTAAGAATGGCATATCATAACCTCTTGGTGACCAGTGCAGGTGATTAGCTGAGACCTGAAGGATGAGAGAGCAAGGCAAAGAAATTGGTGAGGCATGAGGGCAGAGAAAGTACTTTGAACAGCTGCTCAGGTGACAGAGGGAGCTTGGCACATTTGGGAAAATACAGATGCCTTGATGGGCCTGCAGTGGGGGAATGAAAGGGGAGGAGAGAGGGATCTGGCCGAGATTAGACAAGAAGGGCCTGGAGTGCCAGGTTTTACAGAATAGACTTTATCCTGGCAGCTACAGAGAATCTCTGAAAGGATATTGACTTGATCAGATTTGTGTTTTGATACCATTTCCAGTCACAGCAATTATGATCTGGTCAGGGTTTATAGAAACAAAAAATTTCCTTGTCACTTTCATTTTCCTTTGGTTACTGGAGAAACTTGTTATGTCCCTGATTTTTTTTCTTTTTTCTAAGTAATCTTTACACCCAACAGAGGGCTTGAAATCACAACCCCAGGATCAAGAGTTGCATGCTCCACTGACTGAGCCAGCCAGGCGTCCCCATGACTTTTCAAATTATGGAATTCTTTCTCAATTCCTCTCTGCCTTTGTATCAGGGTTCTTCCTTTAATCCAATATTTCACCTCCTCCTTGTAAGCTGACTTGTCCTTGTCTTGTATCTTAAACATGCTTCACCTCCTCCTTGTAAGCTGACTTGTCCTTGTCTTCTATCTTAAACTTGCTTAAAAAGTAGTAAACCATTCTTTGGTTTAAATGCAGGGAACTGGGGCACCTGGGTGGCTCAGTTGGTTAAGTGTCTGCCTTCGGCTCAGGTCATGAATCCAGGGTCCTGCTCAGCGGGGAGCCTGCTTCTCCCTCTCCCTCTGCTGCTCCCCCTGCTTGTGCGTGTGCTCTCTATCTCTCTCTCTGTCAAATAAATAAATAAAATCTTAAAAAAAAATTCAATAGCTTAAAAAAAAATGTAGGGAACTGAAAATAATAAAACAGAGCTGACAAATTTATAGTAGATTTGTACTAAATCTTTTTTTTTAATTAATTTATTTATTTGACAGAGAGAGAGCACAAGCAGGGGAGGGGGCAGGCAGAGGGAGAGGGAGAAGCAGGCTCCCCTCAGAGCAGGTGGAGCCTGATGCGGGGCTCAATACGAGGACTCTGGGATCATGACCTGAGCCAAAGGCAGTCGCTTAACCAACGGAGCCACGCAGGCATCCCTTGTACTAAATCTTAATTTTAATACTGTTAGTTATTTTTATTACATAATACACAAAGTATATTTAAGATAGTTATTGGAGAAATAGTGTTAAGGTTGGGCTTCTATTGACTGCACAGAATTCCTCTTTGCAAAGTGCTCAAATTTGTGTAACCATTTAGAAAACAGTTAAGAATCCAGTATATCTGTGATACGACTAGAAAGCATTTTGTTTTTTAAGTAAACTACATCCAGTGTGGGGCTTGAACTCACAACCCTGAGATCAAGAGTCGCATGCTCTACTGACTGAGCCAGCCAGATGTCCGACTTTTTTTTAAAGTAATATAAAGTATATGTATAAATATATATTTAAGTAAGCTCTGTGTCCACTGTGGGGCTTGAACTCACAACTGCAAGATCAAGAGTTGCATGCTCTACTGATTGAGCCGGCCAGGTGCCCAATTGGGAAGCATTTTTTAAATTGTTGGTTGAAAGGAGAGAGGGAGGCATGATTAAAGGAGACTGAGTTGCAGGTGTTAGGTGACTTGGCAAGGTCACCTGTTTAGTAGGTTGTAAAAGTATGAGTAGAGCCCAGGGGTGCCTGGCTGGCCCAGTGAGTGGAGCATGGGACTCTTATCTCAGGGTTGTAAGTTAGAGCTCCATGTTGGGTGTAGAGATTTCTTTAAAAAAAAACAAAAAAAAAAAGCTTAAAAAAAAGTATGAGTAGAACCCAGATATTTTCTCATTTGAAAATGCTGCAGAATCTGGAAATGTTAGCATATAAGAAGGGGAAGAAAATCTAATTTCAGTTCAGATAACTTTATACCAGAGAATAAAATTTTAGAAACTAAAAGTAAGTTTGAAAACAGAATTAGATTTGGGGATGGTCCATTCGTATCCAGCTTTCACACTTCTCTGTTCTGTAAGTGTTCATTCCACTCCAGCTTTGGCACATTTGCTTTTAGCAGCTAATTTTTTTTTTTTTTTCCCCACAGAATCAGAAACTGAGAAAGAAGCTCTGACCTTTCTTTTTTTCAGAAATAGGATGATCGTGTGTGTGCTTTGCTTTCGGTTTCAGCCGAAATCAGGATGATGATGGCAATGTTGCCATGTAGATCTGATATTACTAGAGACATGCTTGCTATTCTGTTTCCTTTTAACTTCATATTAATAGTCTGTTAGCCATTTGAAGAGAAGTCCTTCATCAGTTTCCTTGGAAAAAAACCATGTAGATGACTAATCTTCCCTCAGCGTCTTCCCACTGGGTCTCAGCATCCTTCTTTGGTGGGATAATTGCAACTTGGCCAGTAGGTACTACTCCATCCTATACTTTTCTAAGTATTTATACATTTTAACTAAATAGGAACAGTATCTATTTGACAACAGTATCTGTTTTAGTGTCTGATTTAAAAAAAAGTGTTTCAGAGCTTTTATATATTTGAGTAATTCATTGACCATCCCTTTGAGGTTTAAAGTGGACAGATCGTGATAATCATAATTTTTAATCACGTTTAAAATTCAAGATAACCATGGAAAAATTGCCTCTCAGTAAACAGCTCAGTTCTGTGAACCCACTTTTTCTAAAGCAAGCCTGTCAAAGTATAGAGTGGATTATTCTCTCTCTTTTGTGTCCAATAGGAAAGAAAAGGAACAGCCAAAGTAGACTTTTTGAAGAAGATCGAGAAAGAAATCCAACAGAAATGGGATACTGAAAAAGTGTTTGAGGTCGATGCATCTAATGTAGAGACCCAGACTAGGTGAGTAATACTTTGTGAAGTTCTAGACCTTGTGTTTCTAAAACCATTGGCTACAGAAACCACTTTGTGGAAAGGATAAGGCAGAGTGTATTTATAATGTCTGAAACAGGCTGAAGGAGGTAACTTCTACTTTCTGCATTTGAAATTAGGATCCTCTTTCCTTTGGAAGTCTTTTTTTTTTTTTTTTTTTTCTTAAAGTAAGCACGGGGTGCCTGGGTGGCTCAGTTGGTTAAGTGTCCAACTCTTGATTTTGATTCAGGTCATGATCTCAGGGTTGTGAGATTGAGCCGCACATTGGTCTCCATTCTCAGCCCAGAGTCTGCTTGAGATTCTCTCTTCCTGCTCCTCCCTCTGTGCTTGTGCTATCGCTCTCTCTCAAATAAATAAATAAATAAATAAATAAAATCTTTAGGGGAAAAAAATAAAAATAAAGTGAGTTCTATGCCCATTGTGGGGCTTGAGTCACATGCTCTACCAACTGAGCCAGCCAGGTGCCCCTCCTATAGAATTCTTAAAGGACTTTTTCTACATAAAGGTGTTTTTTTTTTTTAATAATATTTTTCATATTTAGACAAAGGAGAATGTTTTGAAGTTTTGTCTTTGCTGACTGATGAAATCATTCTATTAGAGATTCATAATATAGTGATAATTATCTCCAGAGACACAAAGTATAAATTTTAAAGGGTTTCTGTATTTGAAGGTCTTATTTCATAAATACTGTATTGCTTTGGTATTAAGCATGAGTTGTAAGACAGTCCACAGATAATGATTATGATATTGGGAAAAACAAAAACAAAATAACTGCCCCAAAACAGTACTGTAATAAATATATGCATCTATTTTAAGATGCATCTCAATTTCAGAGATGTTGAAATACAGAAAAATGTCCCCTTATAATGAGGAAATACATTGACAACAATTTAGTAGTAGCTAATCTTGAAAAGTTATTGTTCAGTATGCAAAGGAATTAGGAAATACACCATTTTTAATGTGCATATTATCATTTAATCTTCTTAACTCTTTAAGATTAGCAATACTTTTATCCCTATGTTATAGATGAGGAGATTGAGGTACAGGGAGGCTAAGTAACCAGTTCAAGGTTGCATAGCTAGGCATTGTCAGGGTCTGGACTACTTTTTAGGACTTTCTGATTTTAAAATGTATCCTCCTTGCTACTCAGCAACAGTCTAATGGATTTTTTCTTTTTCTTTTCTTTTTTTTAAAGAAATTAAGAGTGTTGTTGTAATATAAAGTCTCTGATGTTATTTAAACTATTGTTTGAAGGTTTTGTTGGTTTTAGAATTTTGGGCAATTTTAAGTTATCGAGAATGAACTGAAAAAGCTGCATTATTTAGTGAAAGAAGACGAACTTGAAGAAACCTAGAAATGTAACATTGAGTGAGAATTTTTTGTTTCTAAGTAATCTCTACACCCATTGTGGGGCTCATAATCATGACACTAGGATCAAGAGTTGCTTGCTGTACTGACTGAGCCAGCCAGGTGCCCCAGGATATAATTTTTTAATGAAACTCACAAGTGAGCAAAACTAAATGATACATTGTTTAAGGGCACAGACATGTATAAGCTATTCAAAATCAAGGAAATGACAAAAGTCACTTTCAAGAGAGTATATCTGGTGGGAGGGGTGAGGAGCACACAGTATAGCTACAGTGGGCTCATCAGTTGGATAGTGTGCCGACAGGTGTTCATTTTATTGTGCTTCATAACATGTATGTATGTTATACATTTGATTCATGAGAAGAGGATATAACATAATTAATTAAGCAGCTTTAAAAAGGTGCTTTTTAACTTAATTTACCATGTATCTTATAATACTGAAGATACTTTATTTTACCTGATGGACTTTGAATTGCTTTGTATATATCTAATGAAGGCAAATCTTGTTTAGTTACTAAAACATTAAATTAATCCAGTTTCCTAAGAGTATTAAAATCATCTTTAGTAAATTATCTTTACTCAGCATTTTAGCTTAAGTTAAACCTCCAGTATTTGCTACAAGGATATTTATTTCTTTAATGTCCACCTATAAATATCTTATTCTTTCTAAATCAAAAGTAAGTTTCAATTTCAGAGGGCTTTTAATTTCCAGACTTATAAATTTAACTTAATTTAATTTTTAATTTTTAATTTATTTATTTTTAAAGATTGTATTTATTTGAGAGAGAGAGATAGAGCACAAGCAGGGGGGAGGGGCAGAGGGAGAGGGAGAACCAATTTTAGTGTATGTGCTGCCGAAGCGAGCACAAGGGAGAGGGAGAACCAGACTCCCCACTGAGCAGGGGGCCCCATGAGGGGCTGGATCCCAGGACCCCAGGGTCACGACCAGAGCCGAAGGCAGATGTGTAACTGACTGAGCCACAAGGGTGCCTCTTAAATAATAAAATTTAAACAAGTTGTTTGTAGTACACTTTCCCTTCACCCCACCCCCTCATTGTAAAAGGAACTTAACATTTTCTTCTCTGTACTTTGTTTTTTACATGATTGTTTTGCAGCAAGGGCAAGTACTTTGTAACCTTCCCATATCCGTATATGAATGGGCGCCTTCATTTGGGACACACATTTTCTTTATCCAAATGTGAGGTAAAGTTTCCTCTGTGTATAATAAAATGGGGTGGAGGGTCTTTGATAAATACTATTTTGAAGAAAATGGCATATATCGAATTTATTTCCTGTTAAGGGAACTTAGAATTCCTTAATTTTAAACATAATTTTAATATTTTACTTCTATTAAATATTTTTATATTTAATTTGCATATGTGGTATGTAGTTAAGTATAAGTAATTCCTAGGATGGTGAAAAGACAGAAAAAAGGAATAGTGGACAGAATTTTGGAATGACTTCCTTCTAAAGGAAGAGAGGAAAGGAAAACTAAATTGATAATCTTTGTCAAAAGTCAATATTTTATATTTGTCTAGCATTTGAATTTGTAATTTAAATTCAGTTTGCTTTCTGTAGTTTGCAGTAGGATACCAGAGACTGAAAGGAAAAACTTGTCTGTTTCCCTTTGGTTTACACTGTACTGGAATGCCCATCAAGGTAAGATTGCTTTTGGGATTGGTTTCTACTCTTTTTAGGTTAAAACAAATGTGATGTCCAATTTAAGAGCTTGAAATAGGATTTTCAGATACTTATATATTATATTGCAGTGTTTTTTGAAATGAGTTGAATTTATTGTGAAAATTAATTTTAATTTTTTAATTTTTAATTTTTTAAAAGATTTTATTTATTTGAGAGAGAGAATGCGAGAGATAGAGAGCACATGAGAGGGGGGAGGGTCAGAGGGAGAAGCAGACTCCCCGCCGAGCAGGGAGCCCGATGCGGGACTCGATCCCGGGACTCCAGGATCATGACCTGAGCCGAAGGCAGTCGCTTAACCAACTGAGCCACCCAGGCGCCCAAAAATTAATTTTTAAAAGATACTTGAAGAAGTGCATAAAAGGCACACAGTAAGGTCTAAGTGATCTCTAATAATTTTGATATTTCTGTTGGTGACCTTACATATTGATATTTCAACTTAGATTATAACTATTAATAAGTAAAATAGCATGATATTTTGTGTACACATGAGGTATAGGAAGTCAGCATCAAGTAATAAAGTTTTTTTATGTGTATTAGCTCTTTTTTTTTAGTTGTATCATATTTTCATCATGTTTGCAAAGGTCTTCGTCATAAATGTGTATTAGAAATAATTCTAAGTAAAGAAGGGGCCAGACAGAGTTGAAAGGATTTCCTAAATGCAAGAGGGTTGGGAAATTTAATTCCCATTTCTTTTGCTTCTCCAACCTTTTATTTTGAAAAATGTCAAACCTGCAGAAAAGGTGAAAGGTTAGGAGAATGAACACCCATATACCTTTCACACGTACTTACTAAGTATTAACATTTTGCCATAACTGCTTTAGTTCACACACATGTAATACATGCACACTTTTTTCTCTCTTTTTCTATGAACTCATTGAAAGTAAGTTGCACCCATCATGTTGTGCCACCTCCAAGTACTTTAGTGTGTATTTTTTGAGAACAAGGGCATTCTGCATCATCACAGTCTCATTGTCCCCTCCAAGAAGTTTAACATTGATGTAATGTTATCTTCATCTAATCTCTAGTCAGATGTTTCTAGTTGTTCGAAAATGTCCTTTCTGGCAGTTTTTTACTCTGTGTGCTGTGGATCACACGTTGGATTTTGTTGTCAGTTCTTCTTGGTTTCTTTTAGTTTGTCATGACATTGATGTCATTTGAGAGTTAGGCCAGTTATTTTATAGAATGCCCCATCATCTGAGTTTTCCGATTGTTTCTTCATGATTAGATTTGAGTGAAATATTTTGACAAGAATACTATATTGGTGAGGTAAACCTCCCACTGTATCATATCAAAAGGCGTATATTGGTAGTTTGTATAACCTCAGATAAACCCCTTCATCTCTAGTGTGTGTTTTGTAATTTATTTATTTTATTTTTTAAAAGATTTTATTTGTCAGCGAGAGAGAGAGAAAGGGAACATGAGCAGGGGGAAGGGCAGAGGGAGAGGGAGAAGCAGGCTCCCTTCTGAGCAGGGAGCCCGATGCGGGGCTTGATCCCAGGACCCTGGAATCATGACCTGAGCCAAAGGTAGAGGCTTAACCAACTGAGCCACCCAGGCGTTCCATGTGTTTTCTAATTTAATGCCTGTCCTGTCTACCTTGCAGGCTTGAGATGATGATAGAAGATACAAGACAGTAATCTTTAAATTGAGAGATACTATTATTCATGTTGTTATTCAAAATGATAACACTGTATCTTATGTACCTTGGTACTTCTAATACCTAACATATAGTATACTACATTGAGTACTTTGAATGTTGAATAAATGCTTGCTGAATAAATGAAGTAAAATACTAATTTATAAATTAGTGAATTTTGACGTACATGAATTATATATCATATGGATTTTCTGTAATGATTCACATGTGTATAGATGTAGAAAATCTCAATTTTAGTTGGCCATAGAAATACCAAAAAAATTCAGATTGTTTCTGACTTGAATTTTGAACTTCACTCTAATGTTGTATTTGTTATAGGCATGTGCTGATAAGTTGAAAAGAGAAATAGAGCTTTATGGTTGCCCCCCTGATTTTCCAGATGAAGAAGAGGAAGAGGAAGATGAAGATATCAGTGTTAAAACAGAAGATGTAATAATTAAGGATAAAGCTAAAGGAAAAAAGGTTTGGGGTTAATACTGTTTATTTTGGTTGAAATTTTATATTTTTGTCTAATTTATATTTGTATTCCCAGTACCTGGCACATAAAAAGTACTCAGTAATTTTGAAAAAGTAACAAGCCAAAAATTATCTTTCTGACTTTTTGATGGCCTTTTTCCCCTTTTTACTTTATTTTGAAATAATTTAGATATAGAGAAGGATTGCAAGGTAGAGCAGAGTTCCCTTATATTCTTTATCCAGTTCCCCTTATATAACCATGTACAGTCCTCAAAACTAAGAAATCAACATTTGAACAATACTATTCACTAAACTACAAACTTATTTGACCTTCAGTGGTTTTTTCGTTGGCATCCTTATTCTGTTTGCAGGTCCAATCCAAGATCCCACATTGCATTTACTTGTCATGTCTCCTTCGTATGTCTCCTTAGTCTCTTCCATCTTTGTCTTCCATGACTTTGACACTTTTGGAGAGTACTGGTCAGATCATTTATAGAATGTCCCTCAATTTGGCTTTGTCTAATGCTTTCTCATGAGTAGAATGAGAGGTGATGTGTCCTCCTCAGTGCATCATATCAGTGAGTATATGATGTTGATATCTTACTATGGTTGATGTTAACCTTGATCATTTGGCTTTGGTGGTGTCTGCCACGTTTTTCTACTGTAAGGATTCCATTTTTCTCTTTGATTCATAAATATTTTGAGAGAGGTACTTTGAGGCTATGGAAATAATATCTCCTTTTTAAAAAATATTTTATTTATTTTAGACAGAGAATGATTGAGCAAGAGTGGGGGTCAGTGCGGGGGAAGGGGCAGAGGGAAAGGGAGAGAGAGAATCCCAAGCAGATGCCCTGCTGAGCACAGAGCCCAATGCGGGGCTCAGTCTCATGACCCTAAGATCATGACCTGAGCCGAAATCAAGAGTCAGACATTTAAGTGACTGAGCCAGCCAGGTGCCCCTGGAGATAAAATCTTCTTTTTAAATATTTTCTCACTAATTTTAGCATTTGTCAGTGGATCTTGCCTGCAACAGTTGTAACTGTATTGCTCTAATGGTGATTTTCCATTTCCTTCATTCCTTCTACATTTATTACCTGGAATTCTTCTGAAAAGTAATAGTTGTCCTTTCTCCCCCATTTACTTATTTATTCAGGCTTTTTTTTTTTTAATATATCTGTGTGGGTTCATGCATATTTATTTTATTCTTTGAGTTATACTCCAGTACTATGTGGTGTTTTGGGGCAGTTGTTATTGTTCAACTTCCTCTGGTTTTGGCCACTGAGAGTCTTTTCGGTTGGCTCCTATGTCTGTCTGACGTGCCTCCGTCTTTTTTCTTTTCTTTTTTAAGTACTTTATTATTTTCTAGTGCCCAACATACTCCAGGTTCATCTTGTATTTTCCCTGTTGCAGCCTGGAATCAACCACTTCTCTCAGGAATCCTGTTTCCTTTTATTGAGAAACTGTATTTAGAAACTAAGTTCTGAATGCTAGGTACACTCATTGTTTATAGCCCTTCTCAGTAGAAAGCAAGGAAATATATATAATAATCCTGGCAACCCACATATATGCACCTGTCTATATTTCTTTACCTATCTCTATGTACATTCAAAAAGTTCATCCTACGGGACACCTGGCTGGCTCATTTAGTAGGACATGCGACTCTTGATGTTGGGGTCATGAGTATGAGCCCCACATTTGGGGTAGAGTTTACTTTAAAAAAAAGTTCATAGTGATACTCCTGGCTCCGTGTTATAACCATGGGCCTCATTCTAGCATTCTCCCTTTGCTAATTTGTGACTTCTCCAAACAGTGAGAAACCTGGCTCTCATTATTTATAGTATATAATTTGTTCAATCCTAGTCTACTAGTAGTTCCAGAATTGCTAACCCATACCCCTGGGAGAAACAGTTTTACCAATGAAAGTACAGTGTTTGTATATGCTTTTTGTCTGCTTTTTGTCCTTAGAATCTAGTCAACACATTCTTTTCCAAAGTTACTTTTTTTTTTTTTTTTTTTTTGAGTAAGCTCTACACCCAACGTGTGGCTCAAAGTCATGGTCTCTGAGATCAAGAGTTGCATGTTCTACCAACTAAGCCAGCCAGGCACCCCCCCCAGAGTTACTTCAAAAGCTCCTTTCTTTTTAACCCACTTCAAAGTGTGGTTGTATCATATATTTATAATACTGTTAGATACATTTGTTACAGTCTACATTTCATCTTCCATTCCTCCAACATCCTGGTGGATTTTTTTTTTTTTTTTAAAGATTTTATTTATTTATTTGACAGAGAGAGACACAGCGAGAGAGGGAACATAAGCAGGGGGAGTGGGAGAGGAAGCAGGCTTCCTGCTGAGCAGAGAGCCCGATGCGGGGCTCGATCCCAGGACCCCGGGATCATGACCTGAGCCGAAGGCAGATGCTCAACAACTGAGCCACCCAGGAGCCCCTATCCTGGTGGATTTTTTAAACAAATGTATATACAGTAAAATTCACTCTTTGTAGTAGATAGTTATGTTGGTTTGACAAATATGTGGAGTTATGTTCCTGACACCATAGTACCATACAGAGCAGTTCTGTCACCTCCAAAACTCCTTGCCCTGCCTTTTTAGTTCTTTTTTTTTAAAGATTATTTATTTATTTTAGAGAGAGAGAGGGAGAGAGAGCACGTTTGTGCACACTCATGCACGCATAGGTTGAGGTGGAGAGGGAGAGGGAGGGGGAAATCTTAAGCAGACTCCCTGCTGAGCATGGAGCCCAATGTAGGGCTTGATCCCATGACTCGGAGACCATGACCTGAGCTGAAATCAAGAGTTTGACGCTTAACCAACTAGGCCCCCAGGCGCTCTTCCTTTTTTTTTTTTACGATTTTATCTATTTGTTTTAGAGAAAGTAAGCAAGTGAGCAGGGGGAGGAGTAGAAGGAGAGGGACAAGCAGACTCTGTGCTGAATGTGAAGCCAGACATGGAGCTTGATCACATGACCCCAAGGTCACTACCTGAGCCAAAACCAAGAGTCGGTTGCTTAACTGACTGAGCCACCCATTTTTATAGTTTGATAGTTTTTTTTATAGTTTTTATAGTTTAACTTGTTTACCCATCTCCAACCCCTGACATTTGGTTGCCTTTTTGATATTGGTAAATATTAGAAAAAGACAAAACTCTCGTTAATAGCTTATTCATAACTAAAAGAAGATACATGTGGTTTTAGAAAAAAGGAAATAGAGATTGGTGCTGACATCCTATCTTTAATGATAATTCTTTATGGTTCCAATGATTTAGTTATTTCTCATATCAGAGTCTTGGTATTGGACTGTAAAATTTGGCAGACAAAATAGTATGTCAAAATCCATTAGTATTCTGACATACCAACAGCATGTTTTGGAATATAAAAAATTACCAAATCGAATATTCACTTAAAATTATTGCTATCCTGGAATTTGCTAACCATTTGTTGGTTGGTCCTTGATGGAGTTTGTTTTTATTTTTTTATTTTTCCAGAGTAAAGCTGCTGCTAAAGCTGGATCTTCTAAATATCAGTGGGGCATTATGAAATCCCTTGGTCTCTCTGATGAAGAGATAGTCAAATTTTCTGAAGCAGAATATTGGCTTGATTATTTCCCACCACTGGCTATTCAGGATCTGAAGAGAATGGGTTTGAAGGTATGTCCATCACTCCCATAGTTTAAGAAAATATGAAGAACACATTGTGTTTATGATTATATGAGATTTGGACCACTCAATTTAGAATAATATATTCCACCTGTATTACACTAATGAATTAGTACCTTTATTGTTATGGGTCTTGATGTAAGCAGTGAAGTACTTTAATATTTGTTGTATTGGAATATTTTTTTTTTAAAGATTTTATTTATATATTTGACAGAGAGCGAGAGAGCACAAGCAGAGGGTACAGCAGAGGGAGAGGGAGAGGCAGGCTCCCCACCAAGCAGGGGGCCTGATGCAGGGCTCGATCCCAGGACCCTGGGATCATGACCTGAGCCGAACGCAGATGCTTAACCATCTGAGCCACCCAGGCGCCCCTGAAATATGTTTTAATAACAATTGGTAGAAGGGAATTCTGTTCAAAGAATATGAAGAAGCCAAAGTTTAGCTTATATATTTAGGAATACTTAAAGGTATTATTTAAGTGTTCTTTCTTAATTTATTATAATTCCTATATGCTTGTTATATGAATGTGAATGTTTCAAAATTGACCAATTAAACACAAGTTAATATAATTAATATATTTAATAGATAGAACCTGAAAATTGTTTTCTTTTTAATGTTTGATATAATTATAGGTTGGAAAATAAAGAGTAGAAGAGTAATTGATTCGTGGGAATTCTTTTTCATAGAGACTATACAAATTTCTCAAAAATTACCTTTTTCTTTTCTCTTCTATAGGTAGACTGGCGTCGTTCCTTCATCACCACTGATGTTAATCCTTACTATGATTCATTTGTCAAGTGGCAGTTTTTAACATTAAGAGAAAGAAGCAAAATAAAATTTGGAAAGCGGTGAGTTTGTTGTCCTTCAGTATAATAAAGCAAGAATCATAATTCTTGCATTATAATTCACTGCTTGATAGATAGCCTTCTTTTTCCCATTATCCTTTCTCATATTGTAAATTTTTTCTTTTTGTTCTCATGTCTCATTTGTTTCCCTTTTTGTCTTACCAGTATTTTAATGCCTCTGAGCTGCTTAGTGTTTATGACAAATAAAAACAGGGAGAATAGAAGTGTTGGCTTTTTTTTTTTAAATATAATACCCAGTGCTCATTACATCACATGCCTTCCTTAATGTCCATCACTCAGTTACCCCATCCACACACCCCCCTCCCCTCTAGCAACCCTCAATTTGTTTCCTATGATTAAGAGTCTCTTATGGTTTGTCTCCCTCTTGGAGTGTTGGCTTTTATGATCTCCCTAAAGATTCTGTTCAGTGTTTCCAGCCAAGCACAAAAAATTTTATTTATGTGTTAGTTTGTCCTTTTATTCTATAAGTTAAGATTCTTCCTTGATTCTGTGGATTAATTAAAAGCTACTTGTATTTCATAACTGAAATTATATTTCATAATCTTTTGTTTCATACCACAAAGCCAAGATCAGTACATATTTTTCAGGGTATTACCTTTGATGAAGGCAGAAAGGTTTCATTAAATAACTAGGCTGGCAACTACTCATAAAAGCATAAATAATTGATGTAGACATTTGTTCAGTTAGAAGTTTTAGAAGAAATATTGTTAGATACTAGCAACAAAAGCAAATATGTTAGGATAAAACTTGTATATTACAATAATATTTGTCACTTATTATTTATTTTTTAGGTATACCATTTATTCTCCAAAAGACGGACAGCCCTGCATGGATCATGACAGGCAAACTGGAGAGGTAATTATTTGTGACAGAGTAGCTATTATAATATTTCATAATATGGCCATAGAGTTTACAGAATAGATCAGAAACCTGAAAATAATTTTTTCCGGTGACTGTGAAGAGGGAGGCACAGCGGCACTGTAGGTGTCTGTGTCTTGTCTAGGACCTTGTTACTCCAAGAGAGGTGCTAGGACCAGCTGCATATGCATGTGATACAAAAGCACATTCTTTTTTTTTTTTTGACAGAAAGAGACACAGCGAGAGAGGGAACACAAACAGGGGGAGTGGGGGAGGGAGAGGCAGGCTTCCTGCTGAGCAGGGAGCCCGATGTGGGGCTCGACCCCAGGACCCTGGGATCATGGCCTGAGCCGAAGGCAGACGCCTAACAACTGACCCACCCAGGCGCCCACAAAAGCACATTCTTGGGCCTTAGCCTGAAATTGCTGAATCAGAAGCTCTGGGGGTGGAGCCCAGAAATCTGTCTCTAATAAGCTCTTGATAGGATTCACATGCAGACTAATATTTGAGAAGCACTGCTTGGAGAATACACTGTTCTAAAAAGAGCATGGGGCAAGGTAATGAGATATGTGGCTAACTGATGTACACAGATTCCATTTATACTTGTTTTGATCATGTGCCTACTTGCTTATTTCCAAAGTGCTTCTAGCCATGCATGACATCAGTTCACTCTACATTACTGTAAGACACATTAGTAGCATTATTCGTTGTAATACTTGAGTGAAGCCAGGGTGATTTGCCTAAAGCCATAGCACAGTCAATCAGTAACAATGACAGAATCTGACCTTAGGATTCCCTATGCTGTATCTTCCTTTATTACCATCTCTGAATGCATTTGTAGTCTAGTGATTACTTTTCAAAGTCAGCTTTCAATTATGATGTAACTTATCTAATAGAAGTGAGAGTTGATCAAAATTTTGAATTTGGAAGACCGAGTTTACTGTTAACTTTTAATGTAGTCAACACCACAGCAATATCCTAAATTCCAGTAGTATGTCATAGTTTTTCAAAGCATTTTCTTGTTCATTGTCTTACCTGCTCCCCAGGACAATCCCATGTAAGTCACAGTACAGTTATTTTACAGATGAAGAAATGAAGGCTCAGGGAGACTGTGACTCCCTTGGGTCAAGCCGTTAGTAATGGCCTAGGCTAGGTTTTGAATGCACATCGTCTGACCCCAGGTCCAGAGTATTTCTTTGATGCCTGTGGGATTGTTTGATTACATATTCTGACTCCCATTTTGGTAAACACTGTTTTGGGTGATTATTCTAATTTTTTTCCTCTTGTCCTCCACTCTCAAGTGAGCTCTTAGCCAACTGTTTTTACTTAGTAGTATCTGGGCTTCCTTTATGGGTTCTGATCTGGTGTGGGGTGGGAGGGTGGCCTTTCAAGTCACTCTGTTTTTTTTTTCCCCAAAGATTTTATTTATTTATTTGAGAGAGAGAGAGAAAGAGAGCACGAGCTGGAGTGGGGTGCAGTGCAGAGTGAGAGGGAGAAGCAGAGGGATCATGACTTGAGCCAAAGGCAGTCGCTTAACTGGCTGAGCCACCTAGGCACCCCTTTTAAGTCATTTCTTACACATTAGACCTTTATTTATTTATTTATTTATTTATTTATTTATTTATTTATTTATTTATTTATTTTTAAAAGATTTTATTTATTTATCTGAGACAGAGAGAATGAGAGAGACAGAGAGCACATGAGAGGGGGGAGGGTCAGAGGGAGAAGCAGGCTCCCTGCGGAGCAGGGAGCCCGATGCGGGACTCGATCCCGGGACTCCAGGATCATGACCTGAGCCGAAGGCAGTCGCTTAACCAACTGAGCCACCCAGGTGCCCAGACCTTTATTTATTTTTTTAATTTATTTTTTAAAGATTTTATTTATTCATTCAAGAGAGAGCACGAGCAGGGGGGAGAGGCAGAGGGTGAGGGAGAGTCCCCGCTGAGTTGGGAGCTCGATATGGGGCTCGGTCCCAGGACCCGGAGATCATGACCTGAGTGGAAGGCAGACGCTTAATCATCTGAACCACGCTTAACCATGTGCCCTCACATTAGACTTTTATGTGAATGTAGTCATCTCCCTACTCGCAGTCTCCTCATTGGAAGAAAGAATTATTCTAACAATGCGAGAATCCATCTAAAAAATTTGACTCAGATCTCTCACATAGATTGGTGGGTTTAATCCAAGTTTTTTTATCCTCTCAAATTTTTGTTTTGTTTATTTGTTTAGGGCGTGGGACCTCAGGAATATACTTTAATCAAGTTGAAAGTGCTTGAGCCATACCCATCCAAATTAAGGTAGGTTGCCAAAGAGTTATTGCTTTATCTTTTTGAAATAATAGGTGTGATAGAATCCACAACATTTTTTTTACATAAACATATATTTTTTCTTCTTAGTGGCCTGAAAGGGAAAAATATCTTCTTGGTAGCTGCTACTCTCAGACCTGAGACCATGTTTGGACAGACCAACTGTTGGGTTCGCCCTGATATGAAGTACATTGGGTTTGAGACGGTGAAGGGTGATATATTCATCTGCACCCAAAGAGCTGCCAGGAATATGTCATACCAGGGCTTTACCAAACACAATGGAGTGGTGCCTGTTGTTAAGGAATTAATGGGAGAGGTGAGTTGGGTAGCAGATTTTTTATTTTAGTGCTTAGATTTAGAGGAGAATTTCAGCCATGACACTTGAGGAAAGAACATTGAAAAAAATCTTTTTAATTGTATACATACAATGCGGTGTGTAAATCCTAAATTTTGTATTTTGGTGCATTTTTATACGTGTGTACACTCAGGCAAGCACCACCCAAATCAAGATATAGAACAGTTCCAGTAATCCAGAAAGTGCTGTCTTGTCCATCTTGCAGTCAGTACTTACCCCTCTTCTGCAAAGGTAACCACTGCTCTGATTTAAGTCACCGAAGATTAGATGCTGTTCTTGAACTTTTCATTCAGAATTATATAATCTGTACTCTTTTGTGTCTGGCTTCTTTTGCTCAAAGTATGTCTTTGAGATTCATACATGTTGTGTGTAGGAGTGGTTTTTTTCTTTCTTTTTGCTGTGGAGTAGTCATTGTGTAGACTGTATCACCATAGCATTTTTGAGTCTTATGTTTCAGTTCGGTAAGTATCTGGTTGAGAAATACAGACAGTCCTTCCTAAGAGATTAAATAGCTGCAGTAGAAGATGATTACCAGCGTTCCTGGTATAGAATTGCAGCCATTTTTTTCCCTGAAGAATCTTGGTTGATGATAACTAAATCTGGATGATTATGTAGCTTTTATCTTTATAGTTTATTTACTTATCAGTATTTCAGAGCATATTTTACTCCCTTTGGTAAATGCTGATCTTAGGTATCTTAATAAATAACATTTATTTATTTTTTAAAAAGATACTATCTATTTGAGAGAGAGAGAGAGCATGAGCAAGGAGAGGCAGAGGGAAAAGGAGAAAGAGAATTCCGAGCATACTCTGTGCTGAGCAGAGCCTGATGCAGGGCTCGATCTCATAACCCTGAGACCATGACCTGAACCAAAACCCAAGAGTCAGACGCTTAACCAACTGAGCCACCCAGGTGCCCCAATAAGTAACATTTTAAAAGAAAAAGATGAGTAGAATACTATCTCAGTTCTTTTGAATTGAGCTTTTATTTCTTGCTTATTTTGTAAACTTACTTTTGGACTAGATTGTTACACATTAGTAGAACTCAAAATTTGAAAGACAAAAAGATACAAAATATGTCCCTAGTCACTCAGTTTCCCCTTCCATAGGCATTCACTAAAATCACTGTTTTATCTATCCTTCCAGAAGTATTTCACATATTTATAAGCAAATGCCTGTGTATGTATTCTTTCTCCCTCATATTATTATTTATTTACTTTTTTAAAAGATTTTATTTATTCACTTGAGAGAGAAAGAGCACACGTGTATAAGCAGGGGCAGAGGCAGAGGGAGAGAGAAAGAGAATCTCAGGCAGATACCCCGCTGAGTGCAGAGCCTGACTCGGGGCTCAATCCCACTACCCTGACATCATGATCTCCGCCAAAATCAAGAGTCAGATGCTTAACCAATTGAGCCACCCAGGTGCTCCTCCCTCTTTTTAATATTGCAGTGGCAGTATACTTAATCACATTGTTCTCGGTCTTGCTTTCTTTTTTACTTAATTATGTCTTGGTATGTGCCTTATCAGTGCAGAGCTTCCTTGTATCTTCTGTTTTACAGCCACATAGTATTCCATTGTTTGGCTCTACCACAGCTTATTTAGCCATTCTCTATAATGGATATTGGAATAGTTTGGCTTTTTCTGTGATAAGCAGTGCTGCCGCATCTCATTAGTTCCTGATGTCGGAGTTGTGTCTGAGACGTTTTTAGGAATTGTGTGAATAACACAAATATTTTCTGTCCTAACGCAGTTTCTTTCCATGTAAATTTGAGCAGATTCTGGAGTGTGTGATATAAATAAATAAATAGCTTGCAGCCCTTATTGAGACTGTCATGATATTTAGCCTTCACCCATGTGACTATAAGTAGCTTCTTTTTTTTTTTTAAAGATTTTATTTATTTATTTGACAGAGACAGCGAGAGAGGGAACATAAGCAGGGGGAGTGGGAGAGGGAGAAGCAGGCTTCCCACTGAGCAGGGAGCCCGATGCGGGGCTCGATCCCAGGACCCTGGGATCATGACCTGAGCCAAAGGCAGACGCTTAACGACTGAGCCACCCAGGCGCCCCTATAAGTAGCTTCTTTATGAGTAAAGTGGATGGGTGGGAACTGTGTGGAATTGAAAAGTGCATTCCTTGGCTCAGCAAGCAGCTGCAAGTGCTTTTGTTCCCATTCTAAGGGTATGGGTTCAGTATTGTTGAATCTTCGGAATTTTTTTTTTTTAAGAGAAACTGGTTATATCCTTTTTGTTCAGTTTGTCTTCGTAATCATTGTTTTAAATGGATATACAGTATTTTATTTTGTTGGTATCTCATTTTGTTAAATGATTTTCTATTCTTTAAAGTTTTAGCTGTCTCCAGGTTTTGCTGTTGTAGTTAACACAGCACTGGGTAGACTTCTCAAAGAAAAAAAGTTATTTTTTCCTTTGAGGTTAATTTCTAGGATTGGATTGCTGGGTCCAGGTTGTGTGAACATTTTTGTGTCTCTTGCTATGGTTCCTATATTGTTTTCCTCAAGGAGTACACTGTTACAAGCAATATATTAGTGTACTAACTGCCTCACAACCTTACCACATTACATTTGGGTATCATAATTATTTACAACTATTTGTAGTCTAGTATGTATAAAAAATGTATTTTGTTTTACTTCATTTATTTTTAAATACTAGCTTCTCAGGGCTTAAAAATATTAACACTGTTTTAAATTTCAATGGTTAAAATAAGTTTTTTCACCTTTATGCTGATCTTTTTGTCGCACAGGAAATTCTTGGTGCATCACTTTCTGCACCTTTAACATCTAATAAGGTGATCTATGTTCTTCCAATGCTCACCATTAAGGAGGATAAAGGTAAAGAGTTTATTTCTTTCTTTCTAGAAATACTTTGGTAATTGCATTCTGGTTGTATTAATTAATTCCACACTTTCTTTTATAAGGCACTGGTGTGGTCACAAGTGTTCCTTCTGACTCCCCCGATGATTTTGCTGCCCTCAGAGATCTGAAGAAAAAGCAAGTGAGTATCTGAGTTTCATGTTCTTATTTCTTCTTAATCATCTAATTAGGTACCACTGAACTATGAAATTAGGCTAAAAAGCTATCATGTATCTTTGAACTATTATCTTTGCCTTCTTTCTTGATGTTTATGTATTTTCCTTTGTTTTGTATTTTAAGTATAATATTTCATAGAATCTTTTTTTAAAAGACTTTCAGAGCAGTTTTAGGTTTACAGTAAAATTGAGAGGAAGGTATAGAGATTTCCCATTTACTCCCTGCCCCCACATGGGCACAGCCTCCTCCATTATCAAAATCCCCACCAGAGGGGTGCATTTGTTACCATGATGAACCTGCATTGACACATCATAATCCACCAAAGTCCGTAGTTTACCTTAGAGTTCACTCTTGGTGGTGTATATTCTTTGGGTTTCGACAGCTGTATAATGACACAGATTCATCATTGTAATATCATAGAGTATTTTCATTGCCCTAAAAATCCCATGTGGTCTTTCTGTCATCTCTCTCCCCTGTGACCCCTGGCAATCACTGATCTTTTTATGGTCTCCACAGTTTTACCTTTTCTGGAATGACATGTAGTTGGAATCATACAGTGTGTAGCTTTCTCAGATTGGCTTCTTTCAACTACTCCTATGCATCTAAGGTTTCTCTGTGTCTTTTCATAGCTTGATTGCTCATTTTCTTTCTACCTGGATGTACCATAGTTTATCCATTCACTTTCTGAAGGACCTCTTGGTTGCTAATAAGCACTGGTAATTATGAATAAAGCTGCCGTATACATCCATTTGCAGGTTTTTGTGTAGACATAAGTTTTCAGCTCCTTTGGGTAAATACGAAGTTGTGTGATTGCTGGGTCCTATGGTAAGAACATATTTAGCCACCCAACTGTGTTCCAAAGTGGCTGTAGTGTTTTGCATTCCCACCAGCAGTGTATAAGAGTTCTTGTTGCTCCACATCCTCACTAGCATCTGGTGTTGTCATTGTACCAGATTTTGTCCGTTGTAATAGGTGTGTAGTGATATCTCTTTGTTGTTTTAGTTTGCATTTTCCTGATGACATGATGTAGTCTTTTCATATGCTTATTTGCCAGCTATGTATCTTCTTTTGTTGAGGTGTGTCTGTTAAAGTCTTTGGCTCATTAAAAAATCAGATTTTTTTTTTTAAGATTTTGTTTCTTAGAGAAAGTGCATGAGTGCACGCACACACAAGTGTGTGTGGGGGGAGGGGCAGAGGGTGAGGGAGAAGCAGATTCTCCACTGAGCAGGGAGCCTGATGTGGGGCTCAATCCCAGGACCCTGAGATCATGACCTGAGCCAAAGGCAGACACTTAACCTGAGCCACCTAGGCGACCTGGATTGTTTGTTTTCTTATGATTCAGTTTTGAGAATTCTGTGTATATTTTGGATAGTAGTCCTTTATCAGATGTGTCTTTTGCAAATATTTTTTCCTGATCTTTGGCTTGTCTTTTATTTTAATTCCTGATCCTGTCTTTTGTAGAGCAGCTTTTAATTTTAATGATATTCAGCTTATTATTTCTTTCATGGATTGTGTCTTTGATGTTGTATCTAAAAAGGCACCACCGTACCCTTGGTCATTTAAGTTTTCACCTACATTTTCTTCTAGGAATTTTATAGTTTTGTGTTTTACATCTAGGTCTGTGATCCATTTTGAGTTATTTTTTGTGATAATATAAGGTCTGTGTCTAGATTCATTTTTTTTTTGCATGTGAATGTCCAGTTGTTCCAATAACATTTGTTGAAAAGACTGTCTTTGAATTACTGTATTGCCTTTGCTCCTTTATCAAAGATCAATTGACTATATTTTTGGGGTCTATTTCTGGCCTCTGTGTTGTTCCACTGAACTATTTGTCTCTTCCTTTCTTAGTACCACACTGTGTTGATTACTGTAATTTTATAGGAAGTCTAGAAGCCAGAAGCCAATTTTGTTCTTCAATATTGAGTTGACTATTTTGGGTCTTTTGCCTCTCTGTGTAAACTTTGCAATCAATTTGTTGATATTCATAAAATAACTTGATGGGATTTCAGTTGAGATTACATTAAATCTGTAGGTAAGTTGGGAAGAATTGACATCTTGACAATACTGACTCTTCCAGTCCATGAACATGAAGTATCTGTCCATTTATTTAGGTTTTTTTTTTTTATTGTATTTTATTGTATTGTATTTTATTTTTTTAAAGATTTTATTTATTTGACAGAGAGAGACACAGCGAGAGAGGGAACACAAGCAGGGGGAGTGGGAGAGGGAGGAGCAGGCTTCCCGCAGAACAGGGAGCCCGATGCGGGGCTTGATCCCAGGACCCTGGGATCATGACCTGAGCCGAAGGCAGACGCTTAATGACTGAGCCACCCAGGCGTCCCTAGGTTGTTTTTTTTTTTTTTTTTAAAGATTTTATTTATTTATTTGACAGAGAGAGAGAGAGACAGCGAGAGAGGGAATAGAAGCAGGGGGAGTGGGAGAGGGAGAAGCAGGCCCCCTGCTGAGCAGGGAGCCTGTTGCAAGGCTCGATCCCAGGACCCTGGGATCATGACCTGAGCCGAAGGCAGATGCTTAATGACTGAGCCATCCAGACACCCCTTATTTAGTTTTCTGATTCTTTTCACAGAGTTTTTTGTTTTTCTGGTATAGATCTTATGTATATATTGTTACTTTTGTACCTAAGTATTTGATTTTGGGGGGTGCTAATATAAATGTTACTTTATTTTTAATTTTGACTTCCCTTTGTTCATTCTTAGTACATTGGAATGCAGTTAACTTTTGTATAATTAACTGTGTATCTTGCAACCTAGCTATAATTGTTTATTAGTTCCAGGAGTTTTTTTCCTTGATTCTTTTGGATTTTCTATATAGATGTTCCTTCCATCTGTGAACAAAGACAGCTTTATGTCTCCCTTCCCAATCTGTATACTTTTTATTTTGTATTCTTACTGCTTTAGCAAGGACATTCAGAACGATACTGAAAAGTGGTGAGAGGGGACATCCTTGCCTCATACCTGATCTTAGTGGGGAAGCTTTGAGTTTCTCATCATTAAGTATGATGGTAGTTGTAGATTTTTTGCAGATAGTCTTTATCAAGTTTAGAAGGTCTGCATCTATTTCTGTTTATTAGGAGTTTTTATCAAATGGGTGTTGGTTTTTGTCAAATGCTTTTCTTGCATCTGTTGATAGGATCTTTTTAAAATCTGTTTTGATGGGTTTCATAAAACTTTAAAAAAAGTTTTCTGATATTCACATTTTCATTGCAACCTAGGATATGAAACTCATTTTCATTGGGGGGGGGTGTGTGTGAGTATGTGTGCGAATTTTTGCTTTTGGCATACTATTTTTCATCATTTAAGCCATTCACTCTAACTTAAACAGTTGAGTTTTTAAAAGTCATAGGTCCCTTCTTGAGATATTTAGTGAAATTTTATTTATTTTTTATTTTTTTTAAGATTTTATTTATTTATTCATGAGAGACAGAGAGAGAGAGAGAGGCAGAGGGAGAAGCAGACTCCCAAGGAGCAGGGAGCTCGATGCGGGACTTGATCCCAGGATGCTGGGATCATGACTTGAGCCGAAGGCAGACGCTTAACCATCTGAGCCACCCAGACGCCCTTTAGTGAAATTTTAAAAAAATATGGAGAGGAGAACAAAGAATTTAAAATAGTTTTGGTGTTGGTTCTCTCAATGATTATGCTGGTAAAGTGCTAATCATGAGTGTTAATTTACAAAATTTTTTTGCAGGTCTTACGAGCAAAGTATGGAATTAGAGATGACATGGTCTTGCCATTTGAGCCGGTGAGTACATAGGTGACTCAGAATATCCATACCCATCTCTTTATCAGTGAAAAAAAAAGCTAACATTTTCCTTGTAAAAAAATTGAATAATTGGTGAATGTAAAAATGAGAGGGAGTTTGCATAAGAGTTTACTTACTTTAATTTGGTATCTGCTGTCAGTTAAGAGTGAGAGAAAGACCAACAATAAGCATTTTCTTAACGCCTGGCACCTGTAATTCTGGAACAAACGACTTTCTTAGCATCACCAATTTTATAGATGCTTATTTTGCTACTATGGCTGGCATGTTTCCAAGCTTCTAAAGACAAAATTTTGCCATTTAAGTCATGAATGGTTATGTTTCATATTAATGCCTGGAGAAGAAAAAAATTTTAATCACTAGCAAATAACTTTCATGAAGAATCTAGAAGACTTATCATAAACCAGAAATAAGACCATCCATAAATTTAATTTAAATTGTTTACATCATTTTCCTAGTTTCACTATTTATTATTTAGTTAATTATATGCCAGTGTGGGGTTGTGAGCTAGAGAAGGTGTGTTCTGTAGTGAGGGAGGGACAATTTGGGGGTTGGTGCAGAGAATTTGGATAGTTCTGTGGAGGAGAATAGGAAGACAAATTCACATCTGGATGTTAGTCACTGTGATTGCCTGATGTGTGTTGCTTCTGTAATGATATATAAAATCTGAAATGGCTTCATTGGACAGTAGAGGCGAGAGGATTATGCCCCATGGGGCTGTTTTTATGTTCATTCAGTGTGAATAAGTTCCCAACATTGCTGTTCTTTGCAGGTGCCAATCATTGAAATCCCAGGTTTTGGAAATCTTTCTGCTGTAACCGTTTGTGATGATTTGAAAGTTCAAAGCCAGAATGACCGAGAAAAACTTGCAGAAGCAAAGGAGAAGTTATATCTAAAAGGGTTTTATGATGGTGTAAGTAATAATTTTTTAGTTTTGCTCTAATTTTTTCAGTGATTTAGAAAAAAATAGAAAAATTCAGGATAGTTTCAACTATATACTGATTTGAGAGAGATTAATATGAGATTGTGTTCTTCTGTTTCCAGATTTCTTTTTTTATTATTTATTTATTTTAAAGATTTTTTTTTTTTAAAGATTTTATTTATTTATTTGACAGAGAGAGAGATAGCGAGAGCAGGAACACAAGCAGGGGGAGTGGGAGAGGGAGAAGCAGGCTTCCTGCCGAGCAGGGAGCCTGATGTGGGACTCGATCCCAGGACCCTGGGATCATGACCTGAGCCGAAGGCAGACGCTTAACGACTGAGCCACCCAGGTGCCCTATTTTAAAGAATTTTATTTAATTGAGAGAGAGAGAGAGAGGAGAGACAGAGCACAAGCAGGGGGAGGGGCAGAGGGAGAGGGAGAAGCAGGCTCCCCTCTGAGCAGGGAGCCCAACTTGGGGCTCGATCCCAGGACCCCATGATCATGACCTGAGCCAAAGGCAGACACCTAATGACTGAGCCACCCAGGTACTCTTCCAGATTTCTTTTTCTTTTTCTTTTTTTTTTTTTTAAGATTTTATATATTTATCTGACAGAGAGATAGACAGAAGAGCACAAGCAGAGGGAGTGGCAGAGGGAGAGGGAGAAGCAGGCTCTGCACTGAGCAGGGAACCCGATGCGGGACTCGATCCTAGGACCCTGAGATCATGACCCAAGCCGAAGGCAGACGCCCAACCATCTGAGCCACCCAGGCGCCCCTAGATTTCTTTTTTTAATCTATTTTTTATCCGATAGCATTTACAGAAATTATATTTTTGTGCCCTCTAGGAATCTCTAAGAAATGAGTTTACTGAGAAGATTATTTAAGGTTCATATTATTTTGCAGTAAATTCCATAGATTTATTGCATGGACAATACCTGGTTCCTTCTTTTGCTCTTTTTTTTTTTAAAGATTTTATTTATTTATTTGAGAGAGAGAGAATGAGAGACAGAGAGCACGAGAGGGAAGAGGGTCAGAGGGAGAAGCAGACTTCCCGCTGAGCAGGGAGCCCGATGCGGGACTCGATCCCAGGACTCCAGGATCATGACCTGAGCCGAAGGCAGTCGCCCAACCAACTGAGCCACCCAGGCACCCCCTTCTTTTGCTCTTTTAATTGAGGAGTTCATATTTTAAATTAGCAATTTTATTCAGTTCATTAATTTACTTACTAATGCATACTAAATGTCAGGTGAGCACAAAAACATGTTTTAAACCTCTCTTTTCTCCTTAATTGTGCATATGTTAATGTGGCTTACATTTCCATGGAAAGAAGACTAAGCTAGAGAAAGTAAAAATCCAGCCAAGTTGCTATGACTTGAGGTTGAAATGAAGATTTTTTTAAGGCCATGAATGAGAATTCTTTATTTTTACCTTTACTCTCATTTTTCTAGATAATCAACAATTGGTTATATATCTTTTTTTAAGTGACTTACACATTTTGGGTGATAATAAAAGCCACCACTTATATAGCACTTACATGTTAACTTATTTAAATCTCAAAATAACCTTGTGAAGTAGGCAGTATTCCATTTTATAGATGAGGAAATAGAAGTACAAAGATATTAAGTAATTTAAGATCAGCCAGATAGGTAGCCAGTGGCAGAACTGGTACTCACACTGGGCAGCTTGGCTCTAGGATTTGTGCCTGCTTGCTTATTTATTTATTTATTTATTTATTTGAGAGAGAGTGAGTACGGGCGTGTGCAAGTGGGGTGGGGGCAGGAGCAGAGGGAGAGGGAGAGACAGAATCTTAAGCAGGCTCCACACGCAGCACAGAGCCCGAGGCGGGGCTCAGTCTCACAACCATGAGATCAGGACCTGAGCCGAAATCAAGAGTCAGACATACTCAACTGACTGAGCCACCCAGATGCCCCTAAGATTTATGCTCTTAACCACTGTACTGTGATGATCAATAAGTATAATTTTATAATGCTGAATTAAATAGATAATAAAGCATTTTGGCATGGTAGAGGGTTTGGAGGGTCAAAAAAGAACTTGTGTCTTTTCCATTTAAGATAGAAGCTATTTCAGAGAGAAACAGGAGTCACATAGCTGAAGATCAGAACATCAGCTAGAAGGGATTATGTGGCTTAGATCTGTGACAACAATGGGCAAGCTAATACTTGGCCCTAGAATTAAATTTCCTCACTACATAAAAGGCAGAGTTGGAAAACAGGCCTTCCTGTAAGGGCTAGGTTTATCACATGGCCAAGCAAAGGAAAATGCTCACTGGCAACAGGCAGAGTTGGAAACAGAAGTCTAAATGGGGCTGAGCGGCATGCACTCAGTTCATTTTCCCAAAGCCTTCAGGAATGAGGGGAGTGAGCATATTGAAATTCTCTCCACATGGAAATCTGAGAAGTGGGAAGTGAGGGTTCCTTCCTAATCATGTTCATGGTAGCTATCCTAGTTATACCAAAAGAAAAACAAATGTGTTGTAAATACTAGTTGTCTAAGCTATGGCAAAATAAAAACTTAAGATTATAAATGTGATAAATTTCACACTAAAAATATCTTGGTTGCAGATGGAAGTAAATTCAGTTAGGAAAAAGTTTGGAGGGAACACAAAGCAAATTTTAATTATTTTGTCTGTTCCCCCCCCCCTTCTCATTCTTTTAGGTAATGTTGGTGGATGGATTTAAAGGACAGAAGGTCCAAGATGTAAAGAAGACTATTCAGAAAAAGATGATTGACACTGTATGTGATGGGCTATCCTCTGAAGGCTGGTTTAGGAGAAAACCTTTTAGTATCTTTTTTTTTTAAGATTTTATTTATTTATTTGACAGAGAGAGACACAGTGAGAGAGGGACACAAGCAGAGGCAGAGGGTGAGGGAGAAGCAGGCCCCCCGCCGAGCAGGGAGCCCGATGCGGGGCTCGATCCCAGGACCCTGGGATCATGACCTGAGCCGAAGGCAGACGCTTAACGACTAAGCCACCCAGGTGCCCCTAGGAGAAAACCTTTTAGTTAATAGACTTCACTGTTAATTAGTGGTGAGTTCTGTAATAGAACCTGGAGCTGAATTAAAGATAAATAATTTTGTGGCAGAAAATAGGAGACTTATTTAGCAATTCATTTAACTTGAACATCCCACCTGTAATGTTGATGAGTGTAGTGCTATAAAGTTGGCATGTGCAAAGCACAAACAGAGAACTTTAATGATGCTTCCTGGCAGCGGCCATTTAAGATACTGGTAGTTACAGTTCTCTTTGTGTAGTGCTTTACTTTTTACTTCATTGTTTTTCTTCCCCCTCTGTCTTCATTTTTGTTGAATCTTTTTTTCTTTTGTGCTGCTTTAATTAGTTTTTAAATTAAATTTTGATTTCTGACAGTTGTATATGGCCTTAGTACAGAGAGACAGTGGTCTGTAAAGCTTATTAAAATAAAAAACCAGCAGTTTCCTCTCCATCCTTCCACATTGTCTTAAGTTTCTCTTCCTTGAACAGGCTTACTTTTAACTGTTCAATTGCTTCTTTTAATATTAACCTCTATCCCTTACAGATCTATGATCTAAATGTTAGTACAATTTCTGAATTTTGTTTTTCAGTTTTAGGTATTAGCTATTGACTTCCTACTGTAGAAAATCAAGATTTAACTCTTCCTTATAACTGTGTCTTTCTTTCTAACCTCACCATTTGTGTATACTTTTCTACCTCCTGTCTTCCTAGCATTGGTGTATTATAACTTGTGAGCGCAGTACTACAAAAATGTACATTTTAGAGGCATCACTGATCCACAATGAAGTGTACAATGAGAACTTTTCTTCCCAGCTTTCATTTTCCCCTGGCGTTAGTAATTGTCTTTTTTTTTTTCTTCCTTTAAAATATATCAATACTCCATCCCCAAATTCTGCCCTGTTTATTTCTTCTCTTAATACTTTCACACATCAATATGCTATTGGTTCCCTCTTGGAGAAAGTTCTCCCAGAGCCTTCTGTCCTATTTTAATCTGGACTAGTTGCTTACTGTCCTGGTGCACAAGTGTCATCTGGGATCTTTCTCCACTGTTACTAAGAATTTCCTTTGTTTCTCTTGAGTTGGAGCTGTTGTTTCCTTGATCCCATTGCTGCTGCTTTATTATTTACTCTCTCATTTTGGTGAAGCTCTGCTTCTAGTGGCTTTCCTGAAAAAGGGTACCTGGAAGGTAAATTTTTGCGAGCTTCCATGTCTGAAATATCTTTAGTCTGTCTTCATACTTGATAGGTTGGGGACAGAATTCTAGATTGAAAGTAATTTTGCTGTTGAATTTAATGGACATTACCCCTGGTGTTCTGTTTTAGTAATGTTGCTGAGAAGTCCAAAACCATTTTGGTAATAACTGATTTTTTGTGACTGGCCTGTTTTTTCCCTTCCTCTGGAAGCTTCTAGAATCTTCTTTTTCTTCCCAATATTCTGAAATTTCATGATTTACCTTGGTGTAGGTCAATTTTTATTAATTTTTGTGGGTGCTTGGTGGATTCCTTCAGTTTGGAGACTTAATTTGCTTTAATTTTGGGAAAATTTCTTGACTTTTTTGATTGTTTATCTCTTTCTGTTCTTTATTTTCTTTTTCTGAATTCTAATTATTCAGATATTGGTTCTCTTGATTCTGGAAGTCCTTTTCTTTCTGGGAGAGTTCTCAACTTTTTCTCCCTATAAGGTTTTGTTTGTTAACTCTGTGTTTTTTATATCTGCCATTTCTGAACATGTGGAAAAATTTTTTTCTTGGTATGGAAAATTCAAATTTATAAAAAGTGGAGAGTAGTATGATGAATTCCTATATACCTGTTATCCACCTTTGAAATTACCAACTCAGGGCCAGTTTAAGAGCCTATTCTTGCTATCTGATTGATCCTTTTTTATGGGATGCTACTCCTGTTTCATGGATGTGAAATCTTAATCTCTTATTTCTCTGAGAAAGGTTGTTGATATTTAAGAGTAGGTACAAAAAGGTGATCAGGATCTTTTTGCATGTGAGTAGGGCTTCACTGGGGGAGATCTAGAAGGGCTGTTTGGGAAAAAAAAAATAGAAGGGCTGTTTGGATCTTGGGGAATCCTTTTTTTTTTTAATTTCTTTTTTTTTTATTATGTTAGTCACCATACAGTACATCATTAGTTTTTGATGTAGTGTTCCATGATTCATTGTTTGTGTATAACACCCAGTGCTCCATGCAATACGTGCCCTCCTTAATACCCATCACCGGGCTAACCCATCCGCCCACCCCCCCTCCCCTCTAAAATCCTCAATTTGTTTCTCAGAGTCTATAGTCTCCCATGGTTCTTCTCCCCCTCGATTCCCCCCCCCTTCATTTTTCCCTTCCTTCTCCTAATGTCCTCCATGCTATTCCTTATGTTCCACAAATAAGTGAAACCATATGATAATTGACTTTCTCTGCTTGACTTATTTCACTTAGCATAATCTCCTCCAGTTCTATCCATGTCGATGCAAATGGTGGGTATTCATCTTTTCTGATGGCTGAGTAATATTCCATTGTATATATGGCCACATCTTCTTTATCCATTCATCTGTTGAAGGGCATCTTGGCTCTTTCCACAGTTTGGCTGTTGTGGACATTGCTGCTATGAACGTTGGGGTGCATTTGGCCCTTCTTTTCACTACATCTGTGTCTTTGGGGTAAATACCCAGGAGTGCAATTGCTGGGTCATAGGGTAACTCTATTTTTAATTTTTTGAGGAACCTCCACACTGTTTTCCCCAAAGTGGCTGTACCAACTTGCATTCCCACCAACAGTGTAAGAGAGTTCCCTTGGGGAAGCCTTTATGCTAGCCTTGATATTAGTTAGAGCTTCTTGGATTTGTTAGATTCCTCCCAAAAGAGTCTTCCAGTTTCTGGCTTAAAAGAGCTAAGCTAACTGAGCATTCTGGGAGTTGAAAAGATTGCTAGGGGGAATACCAATCCCCAGTGTGCTGATTTTCCAGTTAATTCATTTATTCCCACTGTGATACCCATAGCCTCAACTTAGTTGGTTGAGTTATTCTCTCATCCTCTCCAAAAAAATACACCTTCATTGTTCTGCTGGCATAGGGAGGGGCAGTTGCAAATCTGTATAGTGTGGGATTAGGGTATCTGGGGTTCTAACCTTTTCTTTAAAAACTTCAGTTAGTCCCCTTACTTTCAGCCTCATGTTGCCTCCGCTTCCAGAACTATCTTGTACCACAAATTGTTGAGTTTTTTGGAGGTTCTGTAATGCAAATTGGATGGCTTTTCACCTTCTCTGCTGCTGGTTTAGGATTCAGCTAGCTTTCTTCAGCCTGCTAAATATTCTGTTTTTTAGTTTCGAAAATTTGATTGATATTATTTTTTGTCCTATTGTTTTGTCTCTGTAAGTTCATGCCGTCAGAAAAAAGAAAAACCCTCTTTGTTGTCATTTTGTTGAAATTTTGAGAGGCAGTAGAGTTAAATGTCTGTTTTTAATTTACCGTCTTTAAACCAAAGTCCTAGCTATTTAACAGTTTGAAGAATTACATTAAAAACGCAGAAAAAGGAATCATTTTATGAATAACAATGTTGGATTTATTTTTTAAAAATAGCCTGATAAGTTTGGGACCATAATATGTTAAGAGATACTTATAGTTGATAAATAATTAAATTCATGGTTAGTTTTCTAGTGGGCTTTTTTTTTTTTTTTTAAGATTTTATTTATTTGACAGAGAGAGACACAGCGAGAGAGGGAGTGGGAGAGGGAGAAGCAGGCTCTCCACCGAGCAGGGAGCCCGACACAGGGCTCGATCCCAGGACCCTGGGATCACGACCTGAGCTGAAGACAGATGCTTAACGACTGAGCCACCCAGGCACCCCTAGGGGGCATTTTTCATGACACTATAAATATTTAGCAACAATATTTTCCATGTTTAATTTTTGTGCATCTGTTTTTTTAAAAGCAGTGGTTCCATGCATTTAATTTCATAATTTTTTATGTTTTTATTCTAACAAGGATAAAAGGCTTCCATAGGCAGTCTGACCTTCAGACCACAGAATTAGAAACTATTGAACATCTTTTACATTCTACTGAAAAGGAATAATCTAATATAGGAAAGATGATCTGTTGACAAAGATGCTCACCTTTTCAAAAGCAAATGTTATATAGAAAGAAAGGCAGATAACTTCTATTGGGAAGAGGGAAGACATAACGAACATGTGGGGTTTGGGTTATGGGTGGTGTAACATTTCTTTTTTTTAAGATTTTTTTAATTTGTTCATTTGAGACACAGAGATAGAGAACACGAGCAGAAGGAGAAGCAGAGGGAGGGGGAGAAGCAGGCCCCCCACTAAGCAGGGAGCCCGATGTGGGGCTCCATCCCAGGACCCTGGGATCGTGACCTGAGCCGAAGGCAGACACTTAACAATCTGAGCCACCCAGGCGCCCCAACATTTTTTTAAGTTGTTTTTATTACCCCTGAGGAATAGAGATTGACTTAATATCTGGTATATTTTTGCTTTTGTTTAGGGAGATGCATTTATTTACATGGAACCAGAGAAGCAAGTTATGTCCAGATCTTCAGATGAATGTGTCGTGGCCCTGTGTGATCAGTGGTTAGTCTCTCTTACAGAAAGAAATTTCCTTCAGTTACTTTACTTATCCTTTTGACTTTTATTTTTTTTTTAATCAATCTTTTCACTCCCAAGGTACTTGGATTATGGAGAAGAGAACTGGAAAAAACAGACATCCCAGTGCTTGAAGGGACTGGAAACGTAAGAAGGGAAAAAGTGATGAGGGAAGGGAGAGGAGATGAGAAATGTGGAAGATACTGAACGTGAAGGAAGACACTTTATCTTTTACTCTCTCCAGATTCTGTGAGGAGACCAGGAGGAATTTTGAAGCTACCTTAGGTTGGCTACAAGAGCATGCTTGCTCGAGAACTTACGGTTTAGGTAATGTATACTTCAAATTCTTCTGTTTGAATGACTTTTCCAATTACATGGCAAATTAGCACTTTTACCTTTTCTCCCTCTTTTGTATTATTTTTCTGAATTGGAAGTGAGAGGCTTCAGTTAGAGGGTGAAGGGAACTAGGAGGTGATGCCCTACCATCTACCTGGTGGTAGAAGTATGACCCACATAACTTTATGGATTTTTTTTTTAATAGAAAGTTTCTAGTGCTTTAGCCATTTGGTTTTTTATTTACCGGTCTATTTTATTAAGTATTCAAGCACATTTAAGACCTTCTTAAAATAAGGAGCTTTGTAAATGCTATATGCTTTGAAAATGTGGATTCTCTAGATGAAGTGTCTCTTGAGTTCCTCATGCATTGATTTTTTTCTTTTTATCTTGCAGGTACTCGTCTGCCCTGGGATGAGCAGTGGCTGATCGAATCACTCTCTGATTCCACTATTTACATGGCATTTTACACAGTTGCACACCTGCTGCAGGGGGGGAACTTGCGTGGACAGACAGAGTCTCCGCTGGGCATCAGGTTGGTAAATGGATGAGGCAAAGGAGTATAGTTTGTTAGCAAGAGATATGATCTTTTGATTTACACACTGAAAGTTCTTTTTTTTATTATTTAGTTTTCATAAGAATTCATTTAGCAGAATTTTGTTACGATGTTTTCGTTTTTTTTGCTGCTACACTGAGAAAAAGTAATAAATAGTCCCTCTCCTGTTGTTACCATTCTTCATTCTTATCTGAGTCTATTGTCATCATTTGTTAGTGTAACTATATTAAGAGAGAGATTCCTACTTCATGATTAGATGAAAATATTAATTCTTTCAAAGAGATTACCTATATATTTTGTTGTTGTTTGTTTTATTTTTAATACAGACCGCAAGAGATGACCAAGGAGGTTTGGGATTATGTTTTCTTCAGGGAGGCTCCGTTTCCTAAGACTCAGATCCCAAAGGAAAAATTAGATCAGTTAAAGCAGGAATTTGAGTTCTGGTATCCTGTGGATCTCCGAGTGTCTGGCAAGGATCTTGTTCCAAATCATCTTTCATATTACCTTTATAATCATGTGGCTATGTGGCCAGAACAAAGGTGAGTGCTAAAAAGGCTGTAGAAGGCTGTAGAAGTTACTATGCAGGGTATAGTTAGGTTCGCCAGTTGCCTTCTTTTTCTTCTGTTAAATGTATACTGAAGCAGAAAGCACACCTTCTCCTTATCTGTTACACCTAGAAATCCTCATACTTACTTTGGGCTCACCAAAGCACGTCACATTTCAAACCTTGACAGCCTTTCAGTACTTTATTTCACCTGTTTTGTGACTCTGACCTCTTAGGTACAGAAATAAAGGTGATTTAAGACAGAGCCTAGAACATTAGAATTGGAAGGAAACATCCCTTTAGAGCTCAGAGCCCCAAGGTTACAGCATTAGTTGGTAATGGTATTCTTTTTTTTTCTTTTTTTTTTTGAGAGAGCATGGAGGGGAGGGGCAGAGGTAGAGGACGTGAAAGAATGTTAAACAGGCTCCACATCCAGCATGGAGCCTGACACAGCGTTCTATCCCACGAGATGCCTAAGATTATGACCTGAGCCAAAACCAAGAGTTGGACATCTAATTGACTGAGCCACCCAGGAGTCCCTGGTGGTGGTATTTTGACTAGAGTCTGAATCTAAGCAGCATTTTTAATCCTGTGTGCTCAAAAGTAATCCTTCTATCATCTTCCCTCTTGACCCAGATATGTCTCTGTGCCTTTCCTTCCAGTCTCTCAAGTAGCCTATAAAATAGACCCCTCCCTCTGTTCAAATTTCATTTCTTATCACCAAAACAATCTCATGTGACTTCCTGTATTTAGAATGAGATTACATTTTCTTTCTCAAGAGTGAAAGGAAGATTTCAAAGTAGAGGAATAAAATAAATCTGATGTGGTTCTTGTTATCTGATTCTTTTGTTGTTATTGTTTAAAATGTATTTTCGGAGAAATTGGATATCTCAGAAGTACTTGTTGGTAATATGGTTGAGGCTTCATCCCTTTGCATCAAGTTTTTGACATGTATTAGACTTTACAAATTATAGGTAAGTAATAACATCAGGTACTTGTAAGTCATAATGATTAGTAACACCAGGCACTGTTCTAATCACAACAACTCATTTAATTTTCATTACAACTTTTCGAGGAAGGTCTATAATATCCTCGTTTTACAGACAAGGAACCTTACTGAGGCATAGAGAACTCAAATAATTCACCCTGAGTTACCCAGCAATGGCAGAATAAGGATGCAGTCTGGCTCAGGACTCTTGTTCCCAACCACTATCCTCGCATAATCTCATTGCTCGAATGAATGAGTGGTACATACATAGTTCAAAAATCCGAACAGGTCATAAAAGAAAAAAGTAAAAAGGGAACTTTGACCCTTGCCCCCACATCACTCTACTTCCCATAGGTAATCCCTGCCACTGCTTTCTTATGATTTCTTCTAGATGACATGTTTCTGAAAAAACCAGCATCAGATTATTTATTTAAGTAATCTCTACCCCAGCGTGGGCCTCGAACTCACGACCCCAAGAGCAAGAGTCATGCTCTTCTGACTGAGCCAGCCAGGTGCCCCATGCTTTTTTTTTTTTTAAATTATACAAAGATGCCATATTGTAGACACTTTTTTCCCCCATGTAATGTTTCTAAGATCTATTTATATTCACACATCTAGCCCTGCCTGAATGAATTACATAGTATTTCATTGTATGCCTATGTAACCAGTCCTTTACTAATGGACACTTCTTGTTTTCATTTGTTTCCTGTTACGAGCAGGACTCCATACATTTGAACATTTGTCTTAGCAGACTCTTACAAATCTTTCAGCATTTACCTCAACTTTTTAAGCTTAAACTTGAACCTTAAAGTTTTGTTTTCTGTCTTTAAACATTTACCTATAAAGTGACAAATGGCCTGCTGCTGTGAGAGCAAATGGACATCTCCTCCTCAACTCTGAGAAGGTAAGAAAGTTTAAAATTCTGCAGAAAACTTTTCAGATGTAGGAAGTTGTACTTTTTTTTTTTTTTTAAGATTTTATTTATTTATTTGAGAGAGAATGAGAGAGCGAGAGCATGAGATGGCGGAGAGTCAGAGGGAGAAGCAGACTCCCTGATGAGCAAGGAGCCCGATGCGGGACTTGATCCTGGGACTCCAGGATTGTCACCTGAGCTGAAGGCAGTCGCCCAACCAACTGAGCCACCTAGGCTCCCCAGAAGTTGTACTTTTTAAAGAAATGAAGAGTATAAAAATCAGTGTTAATCTTCCGTTTAAAATGTTTAAGACTACCAGCATAAATTAGGGAGTGATTGGAGTAAATAGTATTAACTGAGGGGAGGGACTGGGAAAACTTACCTATTTTAACATTTGTAGTTAGAATGATAGAAGGTGACACAAATTGTGACTGGAGGAGAGAGAGAGGGAGAGAGATAAGAAATATAAAAATCCTACCTAGCATTGTGACCCTAGAATATCTTTCTCATTAAGTTGAGAAAATAATTTGGTGGGATTTGTTCTACACTGTGGTCAGCCACTGAATTAAAATAATAGAGCTTTGGAATTTGTAGGATTCTTAACTGTTATTTAATACTTCTTCCCAGGCAGTATACTATATATCTCTCTATACTACTACTGCTTCTGGTATTGTTAAAACTACTAATATATAGGATTTTTCATAGGCTATGTAAGACTTTATCTCATTAATCAATGTTTTCAAACCTCATGACAAAGCCCTTGCTTACCCTGTGATGCTTTTGTGCACATTTGAAAAGGGTACCCCTCCTCACCTAAACTGAAAATTGCTTTGTTATTTATTTCTTAGTGATAATATTTGTAGCAAGTTGATTTTGTTACAATCAGTGAATTTTGCTACAACTGATGGAACATTAATTGGAAAAGAGTATTCTTTGCTATAAATATCTGTCATAATGGAAATAGGTGTAGATTTATTTTATTTTTATTTTTTTTAAAGATTTTATTTATTTATTTGAGAGAGAATGAGAGAGAGCACATGAGAGGGGGGAGGGTCAGAGGGAGAAGCAGACTCCCTGCCGATCAGGGAGCCCGATGCGGGACTCAATCCAGGGACTCCAGGATCATGACCTGAGTCGAAGGCAGTCGCTTAACCAACTGAGCCACCCAGGTACCCAGAAAATAGGTATAGATTTAAACAAATAGCAGATGGTATGAATTGCAAAATTAAATATCATTTTTAACTGGTGCCCTAATATTGAAAAGGAATAAAAAAGTTCATTTAAAATAATCTCTCTTTTTAAAGATTTTATTTATTTATTTGACAGAGAGAGACACAGCGAGAGAGGGAACACAAGCAGGGGGAGTGGGAGAGGGAGAAGCAGGCTCCCCGCCAAGCAGGGAGCCCGATGCGGGGCTCGATCCCAGGACCCTGGGATCATGACCTGAGCCGAAGGCAGACACTTAACGACTGAGCCACCCAGGCGCCCGCATTTAAAATAATCTCCATATTGGGGGCGCCTGGGTGGCTCAGTCGGTTAGGCGTCTGCCTTCGGCTCAGGTCATGATCCCAGGGTCCTGGGATCGAGCCCCGCATCGGGCTCCCTGCTTGGCGGGGAGCCTGCTTCTCCCTCTTTCTCTGCCTGCTGCTCTGCCTGCTTGTGTTCTCTCTCTCTGTCAAGTAAATAAAAATCTTTAAAAAAAAAAATCTCTATATTAGACTGAAAAACAGCTCTTTGATTAGAAGCATGGGCTCTTTTATAGATTTTTTAGATCAACAAGGACTTTTGGTTATCAAACTCATTTTTTACTTTGTAAGGCAAAGTGGCACTATATATATACATTTTCATGTTTGTATATATGTGTATGTGTGTATATAAATTGTGTTATAACGTGGCATTTTCTTTGGTCTCAACGTTGTTGTACTATACATTGTACTGATTTTATTAGAACTAGATACCTTATTGCCATGTAGTAGAAGACTGGATTATCACCTCTCTTTGGTATCAGCAAAGTTCTGATAAAGACAACAAATTCTTTTCTTTTTAAAGATTTTATTTATTTATTTGAGAGACAGACCAGGAGAGCAAGTGAGAGAGAGCAAGAGAGCACATGCAGGGGGAGAGGCAGAGGGAGAAGGAGAAGCAGATTCCCTGCTGAGCAGGGAGCCCAATGTGGGATTCGGTCCCAGGTCCCCGGGATCATGACCTGAACTGAAGGCAGACCCTTACCCGACTGAGCCACCCAGGTGCCCCAAAGACAGCAAATCCTTAAATAGTAAAGATTGGCAGGCCGTGCACAGTGCATCCTTAAATGTGGTGTCCTTAGGTAGAGCACAACTTGAAACAACCACTTGTTGTGAAGCCAGCGAAGTTCCCTAAAACCCTAACTCTGATGTCATATGCTAGTCCATTCATTTCTGAATGATTCTCATTGCTCCAAAGCTCTTCTTTATAACCAGCTGTAATGTTCCAGAGATATTGTGGAATCATTATGCATGTCTAAACCGATTTCTAGGGGGCAGTATGGCCTACTGGAAAGAGTAGTGAATTGAGTATCAGACTTGAGACCTGTCCTAGCTCCGTCCCTGCCTAGCTGAGTGACCTAGATAAGTCACTCTATTAACTGGATTTCAGTTTCCACCTCTGTAAAATTAGTGCAAGATATCTTTTGCTTTCCCCCTCTAATTTTTTTTTTTTGTCTTTATTTGGTTGTGGCTAACTTACTTACTTTGATTTGGCTGATTTGGTTTATTTTATTTGTATATATTCTTAATAATGCCTGATCATTGACTTTCTGTTTCAGATGTCGAAGTCCACAGGCAACTTCCTCACCTTGACCCAAGCGATTGACAAATTTTCAGCCGATGGTGAGTATTATTGCTATTATATAGGGTCTGATTCTTTTCAGATTATAGAAGGCAAGTTAAAATTATTGTTTCAGTTTTACTGCTTTTTTCTTTGCTTTTTCCAGTACTTGAAAATACATTTTCTTTTGTGTATAAACAATGTAAGAATTGCTGATGTGATCTGTTTAGGAACAAATTCAAGCTAAGATTATTAGAGTCTTTTTTAAAAAGAAACTCATTGTCATTGCTACCTGGCTTGTTTCTAATTTCTTACTACTTGTAAGATTAAAGAGTTGGTTTGTAGAGATGTTGACTATGAAGGTTTTCCAATTTCCTTCATACTTGATATAAATATAGGTGACTTGAACCTGGGATCATTCATTTTTTTCAAGAAATATTTTCTCCTTGGCCTCAGTACTGATTTCATCATTACTTTGTCCAGGGAAGAAATGCACTGTCTGATCTGAAGGAACCATTCATTGCTTTGGTCCTCATGGCATGTCTTTCCACGGATCTTGGCTTAGCACAGTTTGAGGCCATGCTGAAGGGATTGGGAAAGAACTAACCTAACTAACTTTGAGAAACAGTGTTTTGACTGGACGCTGTAAGCCAAAAAGAACTACACACAAATACTGTAATTAGTAAAACTATTTCTTACATGAGGTGTAGGTTAGCAATTCTGAAACTAATTTTATGTGTGGACTGGGATTGAACAAATAAATTTATTGTGGATGAAAGCTCACTATTAAAAAAGATACAGATAATAGAGGGGGAATGCTAGAATGTACCCTGTGTTGTTGGATTGGAATTGGCAATTTCCAATGGTTTTAATTTTATATACAGACAGAATGACGTTAAAATAACGTAGGTGTAGGGGCGCCTGGGTGGCTCAGATGGTTAAACGTCTGCCTTCGGCTCAGGTCATGATCCCAGGGTCGGGGGTTCAAGCCCCGCATCGGGCTCCCTGCTTGGCGGGGAGCCTGCTTCTCCCTCTCCCTCTACTTTTCCCCCTGCTTGTGCTCTCTTGCTCTCTCTGTCAGATAAATAAATAAAATCTAAAAAATAAAATAAAGACTGAGAGTAATAAAAAGAGATATTATGTAACAATAATTAGTTACAAGGTGTAATGAGAAATAACAAGAAATACTGTGGCGGGGGCCAGCATAGGGGGCGGGGGGACCGAAAAGAATAACACTCACTGAAAGGAGCAAGAAATGCTGCAGACTTTTCAGTTTTTCTATTAAATGACTATTGTGTTGGTGATAATAACAATCCCCACATGGCTCAGAGGATAAAAAAAAAAAAGGTAAAAAAAAACACGTAGCCGTATATGGTAGGTTAGTAGATGTGCATACGTTTCCCTAGCCGTGTCTGCTGAGAGGGCTTATGAGCAGTGACACACTAGTAGCAGGGACACACCTGGCATTTAGATCGTGGTTTCTAAATACCATTCTCCAATAAATGGAACTCGGGTGCCTGGGAGAAGTGATTGATTGGCGGGCTGGAGTAGGAAAAATACAAGATGAGCATGAAGCATCTTAGGGTGCCAGAGAATGAGGAAATGTTTCAGTAAGGATGAGGACATTTGCAAGGACACAGATTTATTTAAGACAGAAGATTGTGGCAGAGTAGGAGGAGGACCCTAGGCTTGCCTCGTCCCATGCATGCAAGTAGATAATTACCAAATCATCCTAAATACCCCAGAAATCTGTCTGAAGACTAGCAGAACAAACTCCACAACTAAAGACAGAGGAGAGGGTATACTGAAGAAGGTAGGAAGTGGAGAGATGTGGTTTGGGAGAGAAACAGGTCATGGCCACTGACGGGGTGGGGAGGTAGGTAGGCACAGTTGCAGAGAAGGGCAAGAGACAAACTAGTACACAGGGGAGTGCACAGGGAAAACAAATCCCCATAGCAATTGGCTTGGAAAGTGAGAGGGCCAAAATTTCATGAGTTCTTGAAACCAATGGAGCTTAAAGCCTGAAGTTTTAAAGGTCACTGTGCTTGGATCTGGGAGAGCTCAGAGCACATTGGGGCTGCTCTTGGAGAGAAGGCTAGCAAACATGGTGTAGACATACAGAATGGAAAGTGATCTGAAGAGTGCCTGGGGCACACAGTGGGGAGGTTAGTTGCGTGTCACAGAGAGGCAGTGTTCACAGAGAAACCCTTCCAGGAGCAAAGGAATTGGCAGGTGCTGATTCCCTTCCCCACCCCTTAGCATATGCATAGGGCCACCTGCAGGAAGCAGCACAGTGCTGACACTTGCCACCTAACTTGCTTACACCAAGCCCCACCCCTCCATGCTCTGGTAAAACTACCACTCCCAGTCATGCTTGCCTCAGTCAAGCCAGCCTGGCAGGCTCCCCTCCCCAAAAGACCAGCTCAAACCCCTGCCCACACTGTGTTTCTCACCCTAAGAGTTTGATGTGTCCTTGGTTCTGGCAGCGACAGATCTCATTTCTTTTTTTTAAGATTTTATTTATTTATTTGAGAGAGAGAGATTGAGAGAGAGAGAGCATGAAAGGGGGGAGGGTCGGAGGGAGAAGCAGACTCCCTGCCGAGCAGGGAGCCTGATGCGGGACTCGATCCAGGGACTCCAGGATCATGACCTGAGCCGAAGGCAGTCGCTTAACCAACTGAGCCACCCAGGCGCCCAAAACCTAATAACAGATCTCATTTCACAAGCAGATCAGAGCACACCTATTTAAAATGCCACCACTGAGGGGCGCCTGGGTGGCTCAGATGGTTAAGCGTCTGCCTTCGGCTCAGGTCATGATCCCAGGGTCCTGGGATCGAGTCCTGCATCGGGCTCTCTGCTCCTTGGGAGCCTGCTTCTCCCTCTGCCTTTCTCTCTCTCTCTGTCTCTCATGAATAAATAAATCAAATCTTTAAAAAAAAAAAAATAAATAAATAAATAAAATGCCACCACTTTCAGGCCAGGGACCAAACACTGCCCTCAACAAGCAAAGAGAGCCTTTGCAGACCACTGGCCTGAAGGATAAAGTGGCCAGGACAAAACGGCGCATGCAGCACATTGGAGACACTCCTAGGAGCACCAGGCCCTGGGGAACAGGGAATACTATACAGTAGGGCACTACAGAACATCTTCTTCATAAGGCCATCACCCTCAAGAACAGGAGACATAGCTGACTTTCCTAACACACAGAAATAGGCACAGAGATTTAGACAAAATGAGAAGACAGAGAAATTTGTTCCAAATGAAATAATAGGACAAAGCCAGTAATAGGACAAAGCCATGGCTGGAGACCTAAGTGAAACAGATATAAGTCACATGCCTGATAGAGAATTTGAAGCAGTGATCATAAGGATACTCACTGGACTTGAGAAAAGAGTGGAGGACATCCCTGAGACCGTTAACACAGAGATAAGCAATACCATAACAGAGGAAAAGGCTCAATAGACAAAATGAGAAAGATGCTTGATGGAATGAACAGCAGGCTAGAAGAAGCAGAAGAATGAATTAATGACCTAGAAGACAGAGTAACGGAAAGTAATCAAACTGAACAAAAGAGGAGAAAAGAATTATGCAAAAAGAGAATAGACTTAGGAAACTCAGTGGCTCCATCAAACGTAATAACGTTTGTATTTTTAAATAATCTCGACGCCCAACATGGGGCTCGAACTCACAACCCTGAGATCAAGAGTTGCATGCTCCACCAACAGAGCCAGGCAGGTGCTCTTACAAGAGACTCATTTTAGACCTAAAGACACCTGCAGATTGAAAGTGAGGGGATGGAGAAACATATGTCATGCAAATGGATGTCAAAGGAAAGCCAGAGTAGCAATTCTTATATGGACAAAATAGATTTTAAAACAAAGACTATAATAAGAGTTAAAGAAGGATACCATATAATAAATAATAAAGGGGACAGTCCAACAAGAAAATGTGAGCATTGTAAATATGCACCCAAATACATAAAAAGCTAGTAACAAACATAAAGGAACTAATTGATAATAATGCTATAATAGTAGGGGACTTTCACACCCACTTACATCAATGGACAGATCATCTAAACAGAAAATCAACAAGGAAACAATGGCTTTGAGTGACACACTGGAATGGATGGATTTAACAGATATATTCAGAACATTCTCTTCTAAAGCAGCACAATACACATTCTTTTCAAGTACACATGGAACATTCTCCAGAATAGATCACATATTAGGCCACAAAAAAAAGCCTCAACAAATTTAAAAAGATCGAAGTCATACCATGCATCTTTTCTGACCACAATGCTATGAAAGTCAGAAGTCAAAGCTAGAAGTCAATTACAAGAAAAAAACCTGGGGCGCCTGGGTGGCTCAGTTGGTTAAGCGACTGCCTTCGGCTTAGGTCATGATCCTGGAGTCCCGGGATCGAGTCCCACATCGGGCTCCCTGCTCAGCACGGGGTCTGCTTTTCCCTCTGACCCTCTTCCCTCTTGTGCTCTCTGTCTCTCATTCTCTCTCTCTCTCAAATAAATAAATAAAGTCTTTAAAAAAAAAAAAGGCAAGAATAAAACCTGGAAAGACCACAGATGCATGGAGGTTAAATAACATGCTACTAAACAACGAGTGTGTCAACTAGGAAATAAAAGAAGAGATAAAAAAGTACATGGAAACAAATGAAAATGAAAACAACGGTTCAAAACCTTTGGGACAAAGCAAAAGCAGTTCTAAGAGGGAAATTTATAGCGGTATAGGCCTACCTCAAGAAGCAAGAAAAATCTCACATAAACAACTTGACCTTATAGTCAAGAACCAGAAAAAGAACAACAAACTAACCTTAAAACCAGCAAAAGGAAGGAAATAATAAAGATTAGAGTAGAAATAAATGATAGAGAAACTAAAAAAACAATAGAACAGATCAATGAAACCAGGAGCTAGTTATTTGAAAAAAATCAATAAAATTGATAAACCTGTAGTCAGACTCATCAAGAAAAAAAGAGAAAAGGCCCAAATAAATAAAATCGCAAATGAGAGAGGAGAAGTAACAACAAACACCACAAAAAATTAGAATATTATGGAAAACTCTATGCCAACAAATTGGACAACCTAAAAGAAATGGATAAATTCCTACAAACGTATAACCTCCCAAAACTGAAACAGGAAGAAATAGAAAATTTGAATAGATTGATTACCAGCCAAGAAATTGAATCCGTAATAAAAGAACTCCCAACAAACATAAGTCCAGGACCAGATGTCTTCATGGGTGAATTCTACCAAATATTGATTGATTGATTGATTGATTGATTGATTTTATTTGTAAGTGATCTCTATACCGAATGTGGAGCTCAAACTCACAATCCTGAGATCAAGAGGCACATGCTCCACCGACTGATCCAGCCAGGCGCCCCTCCCACCAAACATTTAAAGAAGAGTTAATACCTATTCTTCTTATACTATTTTTTTTTAAAAGATTTTATTTATTTATTTGACAGAGAGAGAGACAGTGAGAGAGGGAACACAAGCAGGGGGAGTGGGAGAGGGAGAAGCAGGCTTCCTGCTGAGCAGGAAGCCCGATGTGGGGCTCGATTCCAGGACCTTGGGATTATGACGTGAGCTGAAGGCAGCCACTTAACTGACTGAGCCACCCAGGTGCCCCTCTTCCCATACTATTCTGAAAAATAGAAAAGGCAGATCTTCCAATTTATTCTGTAAGGCCAACATTAGCCTGATACCAAAACCAGATAAAGACACCACAAAAAGAACAAGAAAGGCCAGTATCTCTGATAAATAGAGATGCAGAAATCCTCAACAAAATATTAGCAAACTGACTCCAACAATATATTAAAAAAAAAAAAAAACATTCACCATGATCAAGTGGGATTTATTCCTGGGTTGCACGGGTGGTTCAGTATTCACAAATCAATCAACATGATACATCATATCAGTAAGAGAAAGGATAACCATATGATTGTTTCAGTAGATGCAGAAAAAGCATCTGACAAAGTACAACATCCATTCATGATAAAAACCTTAAACAAAGTAGGTTTAGAGGGAACATACCTCAACATAATAAAGGCCTTAAATGAAAAATCCACAGCTAACATCAGCCTTAATGGTGAAAAGCCGAGAGCCTTTCCCCATAAGGTCAGAATCAATACAAGGATGTCCACTCTCACCACTTTTATTCAATGTAGTACTGGAAGTCCTATCCACAGCAGTCAAACAACTTGCAGATGATATGGTACTGTATATAGACAACCTGAAAGACTCCACCAAAAAACTGCTAGAACTGATACACGAATTAAGTAAAGTCTCAGAATACAAAATATATCTACAGAAGTCTGTTGTGTTTCTATATACCAGTAATGAACCGGCAGGAAGAGAAGTTAAGAAAACAATCTCATTTACAATTGCACCCAAAATAATAAGAAACCTAGGAATAGACCTAACCAAAGAGGTGGAAAACCTGTACTCTGAAAACTATAAAACACTGATGAAGGAAATTGAAGATCTCAGAAGGAAATGGAAAGATATTCCATGCTCATGGATTGGAAGAACAAAATTTTTTTTTAAATTTTATTTATTTATTTGACAGAGACACAGCGAGAGAGGGAACACAAGCAGGGGGAGTGGAAGAGGGAGAAGCAGGCTTCCTGCAGAGTAGGAAGCCCAATGTGGGGCTCGATCCCAGGACCCTGGGATCATGACCTGAGCCGAAGGCAGATGCTTAATGACTGAGCCACAGAAGAACAAATATTTTTAGAATATCTCTGCTACCCAAAGAAATGGCTAAAATCAACAACGCAAGGAACAACAGGTTTGGTGAGGATGTGGAGAAAAAGGAAGGCTTGTGCCCTGTTGGTGGGAATGGAAAGTGGTGCAGCCACTGTGGAAAATACTATGGAGGTTCCTCAACAAGTTAAAAATTGAACTACCTTATGATCCAGTAATTGCATTACTGGGCTTTTACCCCAAAAACACAAAAACACTAAATTCAAAGAGATACATGCACCCCTATGTTTATAGCAGCATTGTTTACAATAGTCAAGATATGGTAACAGTCCAAGTGTCCATCAATTGATGAATAGATAAAGAACATGTGGTATGTATACACACACACACACACACACACACTCATGCACACTGGAATATTATTCAGCCATAAAAAGAATGAAATCTTGCCATTTGCAACCACATGGATGGAGCTAGAGTATAATATGAAGTGAAGTAAGTTGGAGAAAGACAAATACCATATGATTTCATTCATGTGGAATTTAAAAAACAAAACATGAATATATGGTGGGGGAGGAGGCGATGGAAAAAGGGAGAGAGAGAGGGAAAGAAGCCATAAGAGACTTTTTTTTTTTTTAAGATTTTATTTATTTATTTGACAGCCAGAGAGAGAACACAAGCAGGGGGAGCAGCAGAGGGAAAGGGAGAAGCAGGCTTCCCACTGAGCAGGGAGCCTGATGCGGGGCTTGATCCCAGGACTCTGGGATCATGACCTGAGCCAAAGGCAGACGCTTAACGACTGAGCCACCCAGGCGCCCCAAATATTTTATTTATTTATTTGTTAGAGCACGAGCAGGGGAAGGGGCAGAGGAAGAAGCAGACTCCCCACTGAGCAAAGAGCCTGATGTGGGACTCAATCCCAGGACCCTGAGATCATGACCTGAGCTGAAGGCAGATGCTTAACTGACTGAGCCACTCAGGTGTCCCCATAAGAGACTCTTAACGATAGAGAACAAACTGATGGTTACCAGCGGGGAGGGGGGTGGGGAGATGGGCAAAATACGATGATGTGGATTAAGGAATATGCTTATTGTGATGAGCACTGGGTGATTAAAGTGAAAAAAAAAAAAAGACAGGTACGGGAGGCAACTGGAAGGAGCTCTCAATTATCCAAGCTAGAACAATTTAAGAAATAAATTGATAGTGTTGGATTGTAACCCAGTGAATAGGTTGAATATTTGTGGGTCCATATGGATCTAAATAGTAGTTGAATAAATGAGTAAGTGGGGGAGTAGGGGCAGCTCTTCCTTTCCGAAGAGTTCATATTAATAAATGTATAAAGACTGAGTGAAATACAAAATCACCATTAGGCAAAAATTACAGTAATAATTGTTATAGGCAAGATCTGCCAATGGTTGCCAAAATCAATGGGTGTACGTTTCTGGAAGAAACAAGATATTTGTATATTCTCAGAGTATTTCTGCCAAGATTTTTTTTTTTTTTTTAAGATTTTATTTATTTATTTGACACAGAGAGACACAGCGAGAGAGGGAATACAAGCAGGGGGAATGGGAGAGGGAGAAGCAGGCTTCCCGCGGAGCAGGGAGCCCGATGCGGGGCTCGATCCCAGGACCCTGGGATCATGACCTGAGCCGAAGGCAGACGCTGAACGACTGAGCCACCCAGGCGCCCCTGCCAAGATATTTTTTTAATCACAAAAAGAAAAACAGTTTATAGTCGAGAAAACTTGACAGACACTACCTCAGTGATGAAAGCTTGCAGCACCAGTAATTAAGTCGCATCAATATCATGTACCTCCCTGGTAGTGACGCCCTGAGAAGACACACAGCATCACTTTTGGGATATTCTTGCCAGAGGTTCATAAGCTCAGTCTAATCATGAGGAAAATCAGACAAACCAAGTTTGGAGAAATTCTATTAAATAACTGACTAGTACTCATCAAAAATGTCAAGGTCATGAAAGACAAAGACTGAGGAACTGTCACAGATTTGAGGAGACCAAGAAGATAAAATGATTAAATGCAATGTAGTTTTCTGGATTGGCTCCTGCAACAGAAATAGGATATTAGAAGAAAAACTGGTGAAATTTGAATAAGGTCTATAGTTGTACTAATGTTAGCTTCTGGTTTTGAAACCATGGTTATGTAAGTTGTTAACATTAAGGAAGCCCATTAAATGGTTTATGTCTATTCTCTTGCTGTCTTTGCACCTTTTCTTTAAGCATAAAATTATTTCAAATAAAAAGAAATGTTTTGAGCTTCTTGTATATTGGAAAGCATATTTAATGCATCCATAACTTAATGTTACATGTTCTCATCTTCCCCCTTTTAGGCACAAATGGTAAACAATACATACTCTTCTGAACTTTTCCTTTTTCACTTACCACTTCATATTTGAGATCACTCCATATTAATACATAAAGAGTTTTCCACACTCTTTTGCAGCAATACAGTGTTCCATTGGAAGGATGTCTTGTAATTTAATCAGGGTCTTTTTAATGTTTTTTTCAATATTTTAGAATGGAAGATTTTGGTTGAAAAGTAAAATTTTGTTAGAAAACTTAGGAGCATCTGCTTTTAGAAAGAAGAAATTAAATGTATTTTTGTATATGTAAGGCACCAGTGTGTTCTCTCATGCATTAAAATACAATATTTTGCTGCCTCCAAATGAGGCTGAGATGTTGATAGGGTTCTGTATTTCCAGGTTATCATTTTCTTCCTCTCCTTCATTCAAGACCACTTTACCTCATTAACTCAACCAATGTGCCTGGGAAGAAGTATGTATTGATGCTAAATGTATGCAAATCAATACAGGTGATTCACATATTTGAACAACATTGTGGATCCTACTTTTGGTGGCTCTTATTTTTGTTGTTGATCCATGGCGGTCGTTTAAAGCATCTGCTATTTCTTAATTTCGATGTAGGTTTTGCAGTATACCCACCTGCAAAGTATACCCATCGTTGATAGTCATTAACCACATTTCTTCTTCCTCCTCTTCTTCTTCTTCATTGTCGTCCTCCTCCTCCAGGAATGCGTTTGGCTCTGGCTGATGCCGGTGACACTGTTGAAGATGCTAACTTTGTGGAAGCCATGGCCGATGCAGGCATCCTCCGTCTGTACACCTGGTTGGAGTGGGTGAAAGAAATGGTGGCCAACTGGGACAGTCTGAGAAGTGGGCCTGTCAGCACCTTCAATGATAGAGTTTTTGCCAGGTAATCTGTCGACTCCAGCCCGTGGTACTTTAGAGTTGCCTAGTCCTCCTGCACTTTTAAGTTTTTTTTTTCCCTCCTAAAATAAATTAGATGTTAATAATAGCTACTGTTCATTGCAAGCTTACTTGTTCTAGGTACTCTGCTAAGTGCTTTGCATCCATTATCTGATTTTAGCTTCACAGCTTATATGATAAAGATATTATTTGCTCTATTTTATAGTTAAAGAAATTGAAGCTTAGAAAAATTAAGTATTTTATTAAATGCTTCAAAGCTAGTGATTTCAGTTGGGGGTTATGAATTTGCTTCTTTCTCATAACCATTTTACCATGCTGTCTTGCATTAGAGAAGGGCAGCATGGTTAAATGAAAAGTAGATTCGAAGAAAAAGAGAAATGTCAATTTTTTTCTTTTAAAAAACATTTATCATCATCTTTGTATCAGGAGCCATCTTAAGAACTGATTCCCATTACAAAGGTGAATGGGACTTGATCCTTCACTCTGGTTTAGCAGGAGAAGAAAACACTTATCGAACCCATTACAAGTATAGTTATAGGGATAGAGGGAATTTACAGGAGATGGCATGTGCATTCTGGGTTTCTTGAAAAATAAATGGATTTTTACAGGGAGAGGAGAAAGCCATGGAAAGAGTGATATTTATTTGAGGTACAGTATATGGAGGGTAGAGTAGGAGATCAGACACATTGGGGCCAGATTAGGCTAAATTATGAAAGGCCTTTGGTAGCATGAGAAAGTTTTTTTTAATATCCAATGTCACTTGTTTAAAATGCAGCAAGTAAACCTGACCACCTTTGTTAAGCTAGCATTTTGGGCTTCCTAATAAAGTTTCCATCCAGAAACTTTTAGACAAGGACATCGTTAACTGTGTTGCAGTTAAGTGGTTTTGTGGTTGAGTGGTCTTAAATGTTTCAGGCGTTGTTCCTGTTTTACTGTTCACTAGTATATGGGGCAGTTTTTTATATCTTTGTGTACTTGCATTTAAACTCAGTTTTTTTCCCTATTCTACAGTGAGATGAATGCAGGAATTATAAAAACAGATCAAAATTATGAAAAGATGATGTTTAAAGAAGCTTTGAAAACAGGGTTTTTTGAGTTTCAGGTAGGCTATTCTTTTAGTAGTTATAAAATATGTTAGTGTGGATATGATGTATTTCACCCTTTTTCCTTCCTGCTATAATCTAAAGTGGAGACTGAAAATATTGCCAAGCAATTTTTAAATTCTTCAGTGGATTGTGGTTTTATTATTTTTTATTTATTTATTTATTTATTTATTGGATTGTGGTTTTAAATAATTTTCTTTGATCCTCTATTGTGTTTATTTAAGTATTTCTGTTTCTAATTGAGCTATGAGTTAATAAAGAGGTTGAATCTACAAATCAGCCACATTTTCCAGGAGAACATTTTTATTTGTTATTTTTCAAAGATTTTATCCATTCATTTGACAGAGAGCACAAGCAGGGGGAGCAGCAAGCAGAGGGGGAGGGAGAAGCAGGCTCCCCGCCGGAGCAGGGAGCCAGACATGGGGCTCGATCCAAGGATCCCTGGATCATGATGACCTGAGCTGAAGGTAGACACTTAACGGACTGAGCCACCAGGTGCCCCTGGGAGAACATTTTTAAATTGATAAAACAACGGCAAAATTGTAACTAATTGCCTTTAGTTTGAAACCAAGCATTTTCTGATGTTTTCCACAAGGTGTCAGTGTTTCCTTAAGTTTGGCAGTTCAAGGGCTTCAAAATGTAGGTTTCCTCAATCAGTTTTGTAAAATATCACATTGGGATTTATGTAACTTGGTTTTCATAGATGTGGTTAAATAAGGATAAGTGCTGAACATAGCAATGTGTCCTATTTATAGCCTTTTTGATAATATCTTTCTTATAGGCTGTTCAGAGTATCATCAGCCCTTAATACACGTGCAACTTCTATGTCTGTTACAAAATGTCTTTTTAAAAAATTTTTCTTGAGAATCATTAATACAAAACCATAATATCCTTTGACAAGGATTGATGAACATTTAATTGCAAGTTGTTAAAAATGTAAAACCAGGGCACCTGGCTGGCTTAGTCGGTAGAGCTTTTGACACTTGATCTCGAGGTTGTGGGTTCGAGCCCCACATTGGGTGTAGAGATCACTTAAAAAAAATGAAGTAAAACCTTTATGAGAATTCATTATGGAATTTTTGAAAGACTAAAGGCTTAAAAATGCATTAAAATAGAGGCACTGGATTTTTTTTCTTTTAATTTTATTTTAAAGAAGTATGGGGAGAAAAATGGCAAATAATTTCACATCTTACAGGCTGCGAAAGATAAATACCGTGAATTGGCCATAGAAGGGATGCACAGAGACCTTGTGTTCCGCTTTATTGAAGTTCAGACACTTCTCTTGGCTCCGTTCTGTCCACATTTGTGTGAGCACATCTGGACACTGCTGGGAAAGGTACCTGTATGTGGTTAAGATGTTGTGGGCTGTTTTGATTTGGCCTTATTAAATAAATACAGTAATAATGTTACTTAAGAAGAAAAGACTGAAAAAAATATTTCAGGAATAATGTTGGATTCATCATCTTGTAATTATTACAACAGGTTAAACTGAAGCTACTTCCTCTTTAGACAGATACATCGTGTGTGTGCCTTTATTTATATACACACAGTGGATGTATTTTAAAAACATGTGACTGCATTTTGTTTAGCTCATAATTCTTGTTAGGAAATGTTAAAGTACATTTGAATATATTTAAAAAATACGTTTAATTTGAATACATGTATAACTAATACTGTTTTTCCAACTGTTAAAAAGATGAAAATATTGAGAATGATATAAATGGCTGTTATGAGCAGCTTATAAACAAAGATGGAAGTGTATATTTGCATAAATATTTTTGTTTTATATAAAATTTCTGGCATATGTAGGGCTGCATATTCAGGGATATTGTATTAGTCTCCTTACTGTGAGGATAAATGCAATTATTTCTCCTAGGCTTGTAGATAAACAGATTGGCTGGTTTAATGATTTCTTTTCATCTTTATTAGTCAGGCTCTTTTGTATTTTTTAATGCATGAACAGTGTAAAAATGTGCTCGTGATGCATATACCAAATAGCTGTACTTTCAACTGTATGTATTAATAGGATAAAAACTGAGAGTATATAAATTTATGTAATAATGATTAAATTTAGGCAAATTAGCATTACATAATTTTCTTTGAAAGTGAGCATATGTGTGTGGGTATTAATGCACTTGTACAAATGGATGCTAATTAAGAATGTAGAGTCAGACTTCACAGCTTGAATTCTAGGGAACATTAGATCAGGGGCTGTGGAAGTGGTTATGGGTAGTCAAGTTTGAACTCCGAGCGCGCAATTACAGATGGTAGTCTTGGTATGGAACTGTAATCAAGAACCATAAAATAGGGTGGGAGGATGGGTTAGCCTGGTGGTGGGTATTGAGGAGGGCACATTCTGCATGGAGCACTGGGTGTTATGCACAAACAGTGAATCATGGAACACTTCATCTAAAACTAATGATGTCATGTATGGGGATTAACATTCTAAGAATAAAAATAAAATTAAAAAAAAAATGTAAATAGAAAAAAAAAAAAAAAGAACCATAAACTAGTTGTGTGGCTTTAATTCCACTGAACTTTTTTTTTTTCTCCTTAAAGCCTGACTCCATTATGAGTGCTTCATGGCCTCTGGCAGGTCCCGTGGATGAAGCCTTGATACGTTCCTCACAGTATCTCATGGAAGTAGCACATGACCTTAGATTGCGACTCAAGAACTATATGATGCCAGCTAAGGGGAAGGTGAAGGCATTTTTTTTTTTAAAGGTTGTTGTTTAAAGTGATTAGTCAGGTAACATTTACTAGTAATGAAAATTAAGACCACTATCATTCAAATGTGTCTGGCTCTCTTTACTGCTAATGCAGTTTTGGAGGATGTGTATGCTTCTTAATGTTAAAGTCAATAGTGGTATATACCGAGAGAGGGATCTTTCATTTTTGGTGTATACAAGAGTGATCAAATGTTTTTTCCCTTTCTTTTGCCCTGTAGAAGACTGACAAGCAGCCACCTCAGAAACCTTCACATTGCACCATCTATGTGGCGAAGAACTATCCTTCTTGGCAACATACCACCCTTTCAGTGCTGCGTGATCACTTCGAGGTGATGCTCTCAGCAGACGTTCCCCCAGCGTTGTTGTGTCCTGCCTGTGCTGTTGTTGTTTTAGGATGTTGGCAGTGTCTGAGAGAAGGAAGACAGGCAACTTCGTGTAGTTACCCTTAGGCATGGAGTGTTTTTTGTTAGCCGTGCTGGCTCTTAAGTGGTTGCTGAGGGAAAAGTTGCCGTCTTTTTTATCATTTCTGAAACTTTCATACAAAAATATAGTGGATCTAGTCATATGTAATTAAAAGGTGTGGGACTTTCTCATATGTGGTTAAAATTATGAAGCAAAAGGACTGAGTTTGCCATTTGGGTTTGTTCTGACTTGAACACTGGGATTCATGAAGCCTTCACCTCATTATGTTTCAAAAAATTTGAAGCTTGGCTTTTGAGTGATTTAAAACAAAATGATTAATTTAACAATTACCTATAGAAATAGAGAGCTGAATGTTTTTGGCTCTGTCAGGTAAATAGCTGTTAAATATGATTGTTGTGTTTAAAGGAAACTCAATATTTAAGCATAGTTCTAAGTTTTCCTGAAGAAAAAAATCCATCTACCTTTTTTCTTTCACATTCAAAATATGGAAACAAAGTATATGTTGTGGAATTTTTGCTCATGTTATTAAGAAGAGGTATCCATAGACACAAATTGTTAAGGTGCACTGAAAGAAGAGAAGGAGAGAGAGAAAATACAGTGATGGGCAAAACATAAAGTGGTAACTGAAGGAAAATCCTTAGCTTTGATTTTTGAGAACTTTATTGAGATTTTGTTTCAGAAATTTTCATAATTAAAAAATACTCAGAAAAACTTTTACATTTGGAAATTTGATGGAAAGAGAAGAGTGTTTTTGTATTCCTCGTGAGCTTATTTTTATGGAAAGCTACTTCATTTGATTGTGTATAATCAAAATAGAATTTAGGGGCACCTGGGTGCTCAGCCGGTTAAGTGTCTGCCTTCGACTCAGGTCATGATCCCAGGGTCCTGGGATCAAGCCCCACATCAGGCTTCTTGCTCAGTGGGAGCCTGCTTCTCCCTCACTCTCCCTCTGCAGCTCCCCCTTCTCATGCTCTTTCTCTCTCTCTCTCTCTCAAATAAATAAATAAATGAAATCTTAAAAAAAAAAAAGAAAATAGAATTTAGTCTTTAGAATTGCTTGCAGATTTTGACGTATGGCAAGTAAAAAAGTAAAAGCCACTTTGGTAGGTAGAAAAATGATATCATGCGTTAGTGGGTTACATATTCATACCAGCATTTTCAAGGAAGTGGTCAGAACTAAATATAGAATGTAATGTCCCAGATGTATAAAAATGCATCTTTTATTAAAAACTGCTATTCTTTTAGAAGTTACAGTTTTATTTAGTAATTATTGACTAGATATATGGTTTCAGAGCAACATCATTTTCTGGCATTATTTGGAATGATCAGTTTTCTTTTAAATTTTTGTTTGTTTTCATCCAAAAGAACTGAAAGAATGTTAGCTTATGATCAAGGAAGATATTCTTATGTTGTATGTGGCACCTTTTTGGTGGTATAAGGAAAAGCAGTGTTTCCTACCCTCTTTTCTCTTTCATATGTATTTCAAAGCAGCACATTGACAAGTGGAGGAAATATTTTTCCCCTGTACTTTAGTAAAGGTTAGAATTAAAAGTAAACGTATTATTGGAAGTCTTAACTATACAACACTTTTCATTTAGATTCATTCCCAACCTTTGGCTTTGATGCCATGCTTTTTACAATAAGGAGAAAATAAGTCACCCAAAATTCTGAAATAGCCACTTGCTTCATTTCTCACTCTGTAGAAGGGTACAGTTGTGTTTGCAGAAATGAATTTAAATTCAGGCAGCACATTTGGGACTCTGTGCATATTAATGATACATGATACAGGCATTTATTTGTGGCTAGATAGAAATGATACTATTTTTTTTTTTTAAAGATTTTATTTATTTTTTAGACTGCGAGAGAGAAACAGCATGAGAGGGGCAAGGGTCAGAGGGAGAAGCAGGCTCCCCGCTGAGCCGGGAGCCCCATGTGGGACTCGATCCCAGGACCCTGGGATCATGACCTGAGCCGAAGGCAGACGCTCAACCATCTGAGCCACCCAGGCGCCCAGAAATGATACTATTTTTAACAGGTGGATAGCCAGAGACTTTTTTTTTTCTACCTTAGTGGTAACAGTTTATAAGGAAGAGTATTCAAAAGCAGACATTCTATAAATCTTGTATAATAGTGCAGTTTTCATTTTGATATGACTAGTGAAGTGTTTTTACAAGTTTAGAGACAAACAAGATCTTTATAAGACTGTTTTGTTTTCTCACCCAGTGAGATCTAATGTTACAATCCTGGAGGTGTTCTTAGTGTAAGGAAAAATTAAATATTCAGCAGGATGCACCTGTTTTCTCCTTTACCCTAAAAAACATGTATCTTTTAACTTTAGAGGGAATGGGAGACTCCCTTCTATATTACACGTTCACCTTTCACTTCCCCAGGATGTGTGGGGTTGCTCCCTATTCTACTGTTTTCCAGCAGACTGGTCAAGGCCACCATTCTGTGTCTCGCTGACTTCCTACGTACAGGCACATCTACTATTATGTGTTATCTTTAAAATATTTTTCTCCACATTCTTCCCCAATGTTTTTTTTAGGCCAACAGTGGAAAATTGTCTGATAACAAAGTCATTGCTAGTGAACTGGGCAATTTGCCAGAGTTGAAGAAATACATGAAGAAAGTGATGCCGTTTGTTGCCATGATTAAGGTAAGCTGTGGACTTCATGTAGCTAGGACTCTTTAGATAGGATAGTGGAAGGAAGGGGAAAACTTTGGGTATAGTCTCTCCCAGGAAATCTGCTAAAAATAGTACTTTTTGATCAGTAGTTGTGAGAAATGAGTGATCATTTTGGGGGTTTATCTGTAAAATTGCTGAGTATTTGGAAATATGCATTATGGAAGAAAAACTGATTTGGAATTGCTCACTAAATGATTGTCTTCATGTTCTACCTCCTTTTCTGTTCGGCAGGGAGGCGTATTCTTTTGGCTTACATTAGGGTGTTTTTATTAGATCCTGTTACTGGAACAAAGATACTACATTTGTATAGGTTTAGCTTAACAGGATAAACATTGTTTATCGTGGTTAGACCGGAGTTTCTCAACAGTGGTCCTATTGATATTGTGGGCTGATAGTTCTCTGGTGGGAGGCTGCCCTGTGCATTATAGGATGTTTAGCAGTGTCTTTGTCTTCTACCCACTAGATGCCAGTAGAACGTCCTCCTCACCCCCTCAAGTTGTGACAGCCAAAAATTCTCTAGTCATTGCTAAATGTCTCTGGGGACATAATCTGCTCCCCCCCCCACCTCTCCCATTGAGAATCATTGCATTAGACTCAGCTTTCTTCATAGAAATAACAAATTTACTTGATTTCTTAGAGAAACAGAAAGAAGGCTGTATGTTGCTTAAGATCTCAGGCTCTAGGGTCAGACAAATCTTGGTCCAAATCCTTTTTGTCTGTCACTTCTTAGCTTTTAGACCTTTGACAAATCACTTAAATTCTCTGGGTCACATGGTTTTTCATCTATAAAATGAGGAAATTAATAGAACCTACATTTTAGGAGTGCTGTGAGGAGTAAATGAAATAATGTATTTAACACACTTTAATATTTTCTCTCAAAAAGTAGGCTCAGTGAATGTTTTTTTAAAATGTAAATTAGTGGGTCTTCCAGGCTGCTAGGAACATAGTGGTTATTCTTGTAGTTTAGATTCATTCTTGAATCTTCTAAGCTATAGATGCCTGCCGGTGACCAAAACTTTTAGCTTGTCCTGTATGGAGTAGATTATATTCTTAGGAAAACCTTTTTGCTCTCCTAGACTAGAATCAACTCTCTGAGATTTATGGTCTTTGAAGTTTCAGAAATAATTTAGAGTCTTGGATTGACTTACACCTATCAAGTTATAATATATCTGCTGATATGCTCGTAATTCATTGGTTCCCTACTTTAGCTAGTGCCATTGGTCAGAATGCCAGATTCATTGTCAGTTTGTGGATTCAACAAAATATCTCATTGTGGGGTGGGTTTTTTTTTCAAGATTTTATTTATTTATTTGTCAGGGAGAGAGAAAGCGTGAGCGAGAGAGCATGAGCAGGGAGGAGGTGCAGAGGGAGAGGGAGAAGCAGGCTCCCCGCTGAGCAAGGAGCCTGATGCGGGACTTGATCCCAGAACCCTGAGATCATGACCTGAACTGAGCTGGCAGATGTTTAACCCACTGAGCCATCCAGCTGTCCCAAAATATTTCATTGTTGATTGCAAAGGCAATTAAGTTTGATGATGTACTTTACAGATTCCAGTGAAACTGATTTGAAAAGTTCAGTAGTTAAATGATACTAGATTCAAGAGTTGGCTTTTAGGGGCGCCTGGGTGGCTCAGTTGGTTAAGTGACTGCCTTCAGCTCAGGTCATGATCCCAGGGTCCTGGGATCGAGCCCCACGTCGGGCTCCTGGCTCAGTGGGGAGCCTGCTTCTCCCTCTCCCTCTGCCTGCTGCTCTGCCTACTTGTGCTGTCTCTGTCAAATTAATAAATAAAATCTTAAAAAAAGAAAAAAAAAGTTGGCTTTTAGAAAACCGTGTTAGTCTGGTTCAGTAGTAATATATTTTTTTCAGTAATATTGGGTATGTGCTAGGCATATTAGTAGTTTGAAACTTTGCAAAGTATTTTGTAAATCTAAGAATAAGAAAATGGCTTCTAGGACTTTTTCAGAGGAAAAGAAACAACTTGGACAGTAAATGAGAAGAGGGAATATTAGGAATCATGTCAGGTAACTTTCATGTAAGTGCAGTGCATGCTAGGCAGTTAGTTATACTTGTGCATATGAACTTGGATCTCGAAGGTCACATTTTCTTTGGCAAATACTTTGTTTCATGTTCAAGAAAATTAAGAATAAATTGTTTTTCATATGCCACAGGATTATTTCAGTACCCATATGACTTAAAAATTTTTTTTGATTTGTAAAAATTTTGTGTTTATTATTAATTCACTCTTCTCTGAATTAGCTTTAAAGTTGTGTTATCTTAGAAAATTAAAAAAATTTTTTTTTCTTGGGCGCCTGGGTGGCTCAGTTGGTTAAGCGACTGCCTTCAGCTCAGGTCATGATCCCAGGGTCCTGGGATCGAGTCCCGCATCGGGCTCCCTGCTCTGCGGGGAGCCTGCTTCTCCCTCTCCCACTCCCCCTGCTTGTGTTCCCTCTCTCGCTGTGTCTCTCTCTGTCAAATAAATAAATAAAATCTTAAAAAAAAAAAAAAATTTTTTTTTTCTTTTTGGTTACCTAAAGAGATTATTTCCGCACATTTGTTTGATTCCTTGTCACAGTGAATTCTTTGGATTTGCATATTAATTCATTCTAAATAAACAATGATAAAATCATATTTCTTTTTTTTTTCATATTTCTTTTATAAATGAAAACCTTGTCCTTCCAGTCTTTTCAGTGTTGCCTTAATCTTATCATACTTCAAGTGATAATTATTCTGAGCCAATAATTTCATTAACAAGCAAACATAGATAAGGGAAACCATGAGTCCAAGGCCTTTCCTTTAGCTGTTCAAATTTGAAGATTTTATCAGTTGAGAGAAGAATGATTACTTTGAAGGAAGTGGATTCTTTTCAATGTATCCTTAATATGATTTTTATTTTTCAAAACTGTTTTGGCTATTAGGAAAATCTGGAGAAGATGGGACCTCGTGTTCTGGATTTGCAGTTAGAATTTGATGAACAGGCAGTACTGATGGAGAATATAGTCTACCTGACCAATTCCCTTGAGGTAAGATGGGCCAAGGATTTAGTTAACTATAGTAACTATAATCCAGTTCTTTTGTTTTATAATAAAGCTTTTTGTGAACATCTTCTTTGTTTAGTATCTTTGCCAAATATACTTGTCAAAAATATTTTTGGAGGGAAAGAGATTGGGTGGGTATACAAGTTTCAGGAAGAAAAAAATAGTGTGATCTTATTCCATTTATCAATTATTTTATACATAAAATCTCTCTTATTATGGAAGAATTACTTCTTTTTTTCCCCCTTCTCGTTTATACCTCAGATTTACAGAATTGACTTAATTAGAATCCTTTGTTCATGAGGTATTATCATAGGTCCATGCCTGACCCTGTTTTGTTTTGTTTTAAAGTTAGTAATGTAATGAACGTCCCGAACTTTATCTATTCAAGCGGAAGCCTTTTATGCTGATCTCATTTTCTCTTATACAGCAGATAGATGCCAGATTTCATTATAGAAAGTGGTGAACATGACTATATAAATAATAATACTGTGAGACAATTAAATAATTGATTATAGTTTTCCTTTAATGTTTGTATGGAAAATAATAAAATTGCACACTGTTTTCTTAAAACTTTTAATTAAAGAATTTTTTTTTTGATGGACATGTAAATGATTTAGTCTCTTGCTCTTCAAACAATGTTATGCCATGGGAGCATTTGATCCTGAGTTTCAGAGTGCTCTCTCAGTCCTGTCCTGTGCTTGGCTGGTTTTCTGAAGAATGCACAGATCATTTCATGTTAAGTGGAGAACCTAGTTTTTGCTCCTTGGGGAAATGCGGTGATGATTAATTTCAATCATATTAAGTGATACTAATGACTTTCATTTTCCCTCCTATTTAGCTAGAACACATAGAAGTCAAGTTTGCCTCCGAAGCAGAAGATAAAGTCAGGGAAGACTGCTGTCCTGGGAAACCACTTAATGTTTTTAGAACAGAAGTAAGTTGAAAGAATCTCACTGAATCATTGCATTTTAGAGCTAGAAGAGACCTTAGATATTACATCCAAGCCCATCATTTAAAGATGGAAGAAAGTGAGGTGCAGAGACGTGAAGTGATTGCTTTGGTCTAGACCACATAGTTTGTTAGAATGAAGCTGGGTTTGAGCTCTTCTAATTCCCTGGTTGGCACTATGCTCACTTTCCTTTGCTCTTATGAGTGGCATCGGATGTTATTGTGGGTTTAAAATCAAAATATGATTTTTAAAACCTGAATTTTTTTTTTTAATTTTAATTCCAGTATAGTTAGCATATAGCGTTGTATTAGTTTCAGATATACAATATAGTGATTCAGCAATGCTATACATTACTCAGGGCTCATCATGATAAATGTACTCTTAGTACCTTTCACCTCTTCTACCCATCCCCTCACCAGCTCCCCTCTGGCAATCATCAGTTTGTTCTCTATAGTTAAAAGTCTGTTTTTTTGGTTTGTCTCTTTTTTCTTTGTTCATTTGTTTCTTAAAGACCACACATGAGTGAAATCATATGGTATTTGTCTTTCTCTAACTGACTTATTTCACTTAATATTATAATCTCTAGATCCATCCATGTTGTTGGAAATAGCAAGATGACATTCTTTTTTATGGCTGAATAATATTCCATTCTGTATATAACACATCTTCTTTATCCATTCATCAATTGATGGACACAGGCTCCTTCCATAATTTGGCTGTTGTAGATAATGCTGCAGTGAACATAGGAGTGTATATATCCTTTGGAATTAGTGTTTTCATTTCCTTTGGATAAATACCCAGTAGTGGAATCACTGGGTCATATGTTAGTTTGATTTTAAACTTTTTGAGGAACTTATGTACTATTTTCTAGAATTGCTACAACAGTTTGCAGTCCCATCAACAGTGCACAAGGGTTCCTTTTTCTCCACATCCTCACCAATACTTGTTGTTTGTTGTGTTGTTGATTTTAGCCATTCTGACAGGTGTGAGGTAGTATCTTTTTGTGGTTTTGATTTGCATTTCCCTGATGATGAGTGATGAGCATCTTTTCATGTATCTGTTGGCCATCTGGATGTTTTCTTTGGAAACATATCTATTCATGTCTTCTGCCCATTTTTAATTGGATTATTTGTGTTTTTAATTGTGGTTATTATTGGTATTGAGTTGTATTAGTTCTTTATATATTTTAGGTACTAACCCTTTATCAGATATGTCATTTGCAAATGACAGTCAGTAGGTTGTCTTTTAGTTTTGTTGGTTGTTTCCTTTGCTGTACAGAAGCTTTCTATTTTGGTGTAGTCCCAATAGCTTATTTTTGCTTTTGTTTCCCTTGCCTCAGGAGACATATCTAGAAAAATATTGTTACAGCTGATGTCAGAGAAATTACTGCTCTGCTCTCTTCAAGGATTTTTATGGTTTCAGGTCTCACATTTAGGTTCTTAATCCATTTTGAGTTTATTTTTGTATCAAAACCTGACTTTTATTAAAAAATAGACTGGAAATTGAAATGTAAGGTTTTTCTGAAACAGTGAAGAGTAGCTTTCATGCTTTATTTATTTTTTTTAAGATTTTATTTATTTGCGAGAGAGACAATGAGAGACAGAGAGCATGAGAGGGAGGAGGGTCAGAGGGAGAAGCAGACTCCCTGCTGAGCAGGGAGCCTGATGTGGGACTCAATCCCGGGACTCCAGGATCATGACCTGAGCCGAAGGCAGTCGCTTAACCAACTGAGCCACCCAGGCGCCCCGCTTTCATGCTTTAGATGAGTCTTGGTTTGATAATGTTATTCAAGACTTTTGACTTCTGGCATAAACCAGATTGATGAATCATCTTATGCTATACTAGAATTGCTTTTTTTTTCCCCCTTATTTTTTGGCCAGTATTGGTGAAGAAAAGCAGATTTTGGAGTTTTGGGAGATTCTCTTTATTTAGTCTCAAAAAATCCATTGCCCAGTGGAGTGCAATTGTGAGAACCCATAAAATGCCCTACTTTTCTTGAGAAGCGGAGGACTTATAAGTATCCTATTACTTTTACCACATTTAATTGAAAATGCAACAAAGAGGGGGCGCCTGGGTGGCTCAGTCGTTAAGCGTCTGCCTTCGGCTCAGATCATGATCCCAGAGTCCTGGGATCGAGCCCCGCATCGGGCTCCCTGCTCCGCGGGAAGCCTGCTTCTCCCTCTCCCACTCCCCCTGCTTGTGTTCCCTCTCTCGCTGCGTCTCTCTCTGTCAAATAAATAAATAAAATCTTTAAAAAAAAAAAAAAAGAAAATGCAACAAAGAGGAAAAGCTTATTTTGAAAGAATGAGGTAATCATGATCATGAATATCTGCTGAATTTATCATCGTATTATGAATATTCTCATTACATTAAAATACGGTGGCTTTTTAAAGTGCAGGCCTTCGGCTCATGGATAGGTACATGAAATAGAGCTCCCTATACAAATGTTTCTTTTCTTTTTTTTTTCCTAAGATTTGTTTATTTTAGAGACAGAGAGAGTATGCACACACATGCATGCGCAAATGGGATAGGGACAGAGGGAGAGAGAGAGAAGCAGACTCCTCGCTGAGCACAGAGCCTGACCTGGGTCTCCATCCCACGACCCTGAGATCACAATCTGAGCCGAAATCAAGAGTTGGGTGCTTAACCAAGTGAGCCACCAAGGTGCCCCACTGATAGGTTTCTTTCGAGCTACTTTAAAACGTTCTATTAAGCTACTATGTCTTTAAGTCTTTCATAAGACTTAGTTGACTTTTTCCACTTAAAATAATGAGCAGGGTCTTTGACTATATAGCTTATATAATGTAGGACATAGTATGGCGTATGACTGAGTTTAATTCTGGCTCTGCCTCTTATTGGCTATGTGACCTTGAAGTACTTTTTTTAATGTTTCTGGTTCTCAACTTCTCATCTGTGAAAAGGGGTTTTAAAGAGCTACCTTTCAGGATATAGGAATAATGTCTATAAATTGTTTAGTACAGTGCCTGGTACACAGTAGAAATTCAATAAATGATGGGAGTTGAAGAGGAGAAAATATAATTACTGTTATTATCCATCATCAGTATTGATATATGTACTCAGAGTCATTTTTATCTAGGCATTTGGTTGTAAGCATGAGCTTTTGTACATTTTCTCTTTTATATTTGAGTATCCCTTGGTCTTGATTTTAGAATACCAGAATTAAATTTTTCATTGGGCATTAAAAATTGAGCAGAGATTTTCTCTCCCTCAGCAGTATTCAAGTTTAATTTCATATAATTTCTCTTTATTTTCCTAGCCTGGTGTGGCAGTTTCCCTAGTGAATCCCCAGCCATCCAACGGCCACTTCTCAACCAAAATTGAAATCAGGCAAGGAGATAACCGCGATTCTATAATCAGGCGTTTAATGAAAATGGACCGAGGAATCAAAGGTAAGTGGTTTCCCTGAAATGCACATTTGGTAGTAGTTTGTGGATAGGATGAGTTCTAAGCAGAGGGAAGAAAGAAGAGTAACTGGCCTGCTTAGGGACAGCAGTGTCATGTTGTGCAAAGAATACTAGACTCCGAATCAGGAAACCTGTTTTCTCTTTGGGACATTGTGGCTGTGTAGCTTGGTGACTTAGCCATGTCACTTAAACTCTAAACTGATCTCTCTTTCAGTAAAATGAGGATAGTGGATTAGATACTTTTCTAAGTCTCCATCTAGCTTTCAAATTGTAACAAGCAATTTCTATCTCTTAGAGGTTTTTAGATTGAAGGCACACATGTACTTAATATTTTAAACTAACCTGCCTACTAGGTCTGCTCCTGGGGAAGGAAAAGAGAAACAGTAAAACTTGTTGAGTGTTTGCCATTCATTAGCCATTTAATCCTTTAACTTCCTGAAAATGGAGAGGATATTTTCATTCCCTTTTACAGATGATGACATGGAGCTCAGAAAGGCTAAATAACAAGGGAGATTTCATTCAGGTATCCTGGAGCTGGAATTCAAATTCAGGTCTTTTTGACTCCAAAGCTTGTGTTCTTTCTTCTAAACAATGTGTTTTCAGCTAAAATATGTAAATAATCTTAATTTCTTATCAAGATTAAGTCTAGATCTTCCATGATTAGATTTAATATAATAATTTATAGTTTCTTTTTTTTAAATCACTCAGCCAGGTCTGAGGCTGAGCGGGGTGTAAAGGGAGTTAGTGTATCTCTTTATTATTTTTCTTCCAAATTATAAAGACAAATTAATCTTGAGATTCCCTGTTTTGCATTCTCTCTCTTTTCTTGATGGCAATCAAGAGTTGATTGGGTCACATTCTATCAGTATAGAAATTTTCTGAAAAGATTTAGAAATCCAAGACAGTAACCTAATTTATGGAACTATATTCAGGTCAGCAATATTACATTAACATAGAAGACTTAAAATAGCCCTTTGGAATTCATTCTACAGGTATTTTTTTGTTCTCTTGAGGTCATTCATACATCTTCTGTGGACATTTCTTGAGAGACTCTCAATATAGCGTATGTAGTATATATGTGGAGACTCCTGTGTATGTACTAAGGCTTTGGGGACTCCACAGAGTACTGTTCATTAGGAGGCTGCATCTAGTGAAAGAGTAGGGTCGAGCTATTCAAGTACATGATCACAATCTAAAGAGGAACTGCTCTGTACAGTAAGGGAGATATAGGTAAAGTTGATAGCACAGAAGAAGATGCGATTATTTCCAGCTGTGGTGATCAGGAGTGAATCACAGAGAAAATAACTGTTTGGATGCGACCTTGGAAGTTATACCTGGGGGGGGGAAGAGGGAGGGGAAGGGCATGTCAGCGGGAGGGATGCTCTCATGTTTTGCTGTGTAGGAGCAGCATATTAGGGCTGGGGATTTTTCATTTGTAAACACTTTTTTAAATTGTAAAATACATGTAACATGAAATTAACCATTTTAGTCCTTCTTAAGTGTACAGTTCAGTGGTATCAAGTACGTTTACATTGTTGTGCAGCCATCACATTATTCACCTCCAGAACTTTTTCGTCATCCCGCACTGAAACCCCGTATCCATTTAATAACACCTTGCCATTGTCCCTCCCTCTAGTCCCTGGTAACCACTGTTCTACTTTCTGTCTCTTTATATTCAACTATTCTAGATACCTTATATAAGTGGAATCATGAAACAGTGAATAAGTGGCTTAAATTGCTTAGCAAAATGTCAAGGTTCATCCATGTTGTTATAGACATATATCATGTTCTCTTGGTAAACCAGGTAGTGCCATTCTTAGAACTTTCAGGCCACAGAAAGCAGAATTTGGAAACTTTGAAATATGAACGTACAAGGAAGCCATCTTGTGGCCTTCCATTTGGCTGTTCTATATTGCATCTATTCGGTCATGAGACGATTTTGTAATAGGTAGAACTCTTATCTTTGAAGAATATTGTGGTGGGTTTTAAAGAAAATAGATAGTTCTGTGGACCCACTGGGTAGGATTATTATGAAGTTAGAGCATGTAATAAGATGTTTTCCTATATTGGAAATTGTATTTTGTAATGTTACAACTGCCTCCCTTTTAAATATGCTCAGATACAGGACTGATGAGGTTCTTCAGAATTGTACTGAAATGTGTTTTCTGTATCTCATCTTTTCTCACTAAGCTTCTGGCATAATTCTTACATCCTTTGTCATACTAGCTGTGAATAATATTATCATAAAGTACTTAAGTTTGATGTTCGTAGCTGCTATGAATTTTCGAAAATGGATAGAAATGTTAGGGTGGAGTTTGAAATTGATACTCCTTCAAGTATCTGCAGAAGAGCTCTAACCTTGAGACTTCTTCAAAAGCCCTCAGGATGCTTTGATATATAAGGGGGCTAAGTATATTGAGTGTATGAGACGGGAAGGGAGTGAAATTCAGTAACATATTTCTCATTCTGTTTGCTGCAATAGCCAGTAAGTTGTCCAATTAGTGCCAATTGCATTGAGGGTGATTATGATCTAGGTCCAGGAGGAACTGGAGTGTAACCATCATTTCTCTCCACAAAGGCCACTGAGCAACTATTTGATGATAATGACTTTAAATCACTCCCAGCCCATGCCGCATATGAACTGATAACATGGAGGTGAAAGGCTGCATTTCACATTATCATTCCCTAGGGACTGTCAGTCAGTTTCATCTTTTCTCTAAGTGCCTTAATTCTTGTGTAGTTGCAGACTTAAATTTCTGCATTTTCAATGATGAGAGAGGTCTGCAATAAGAAAAGAGAGTAAAACCACTAAGAAAGCTCCAAGAATTATTGGCAGTAATGAGCTATATGGTGAAACATCAAATATGTTTTGTCACTTAGATGCCTGATTGAGTATTAAGGCTTCTTTGAATAGTTTGATTCAGAATTGCTGGGAATGATGAGGGAGTTCTGTTTCAGAAAGGAAGGGGGAGAGAGAGAGAGAGAAGGATAGAGAAAGAGAGCGAGGGGGGGGGGAGGTGCAGATCTGCAGTAAACGTCTTATGCATAAAATCTCCTGGCAGAATTTCACACTGCTTCCATAGCAAAATATTTAGTATCACCAGTGTGCATGTTGAAATGTAATAGCTGTTAAAATGAATTGTATTTTTTCCCCCAAATAAGACTGTCTGGCCAGGTTTGCCTTCATAGTAGTCTTGGATAATTATTCTGTAAGCTTCAATATCCCTACGCTAAACGTAGTCTTTCAGTCTTTGTTTCCCAAAGAGAATATAATGCCTGGATAACTTGTACTCCTGCCATAGCCACCAGCTGCATTAATGTCTGCTTTTATCTCTTATCCCTCTCATGCTAAGCTTCATACTCTCAAGGCAGCATGGGGGAGTGTAGCTCATGGACCACCTAGCAATCTGCTTTAGAAAGGGGTGCGAACTAATTCAGAAAATACCTTCTATTTCTGTGGATCGAGTTAAGTATAACTAGCCATGCTACACGTAGAGTGAGATATAAACCCAGAATCAGCATTTGTAGTCACTTATGTTGTTTTTCTACCATATAAAATAAAAGCATTTGATGTCGGGATGCCTCAGAATTGCTGAAATAAATAAATTTTTTTTCAGGCTCAGTTGTTGGCAGGATTGTTGGATCATAAATTTGTTCAAGGGCCAAGTGCTTTCTTTGCCAGGAGCCATCTTATCAGCTCGCACAAGAGCAGATCAGGAAAATCTCAAGCAGGGCAGGGTTGGAGTGCATCCAGAAGCTCAAAACTCAGAAAGCTGTGCCCTTTTCCCCGTCCTTCTCCGTCTCTCCTTGTCTCTCACCAGCTTGTCTCTCACCAGCTTGTCTCTCACCAGCTCACCAGTCTCTACCAACACTTTTCATCCTTGGAGCAAAACAAGGAACTGGTAATGCTGTTTCTTAGAGTAGTAATTCTTTCTCTAGAAGTATCTTTTGAAAAAAGCTACGACTCTCGCCATTTTAATGTATCCCAGGAACCAAGACAAGAAAGAGAAAGAAGTTTTAGACCTACTAATATTTTGAAAATTGGTTAATTGAAGCATATAAAAAGTGATTTGAGAAACCATATAGGATAATGCTCAAAAATATACTCAATCCTTCCTCGTGGTTTATAATTCAAGGTGAGGTGTTACATAGAATCTCTGCCTCTGAGTCTTTGATCTGGGTAGAAGCTAACAGGAAGATTTGTTAGATTTAGCTCTGCTTTCTGAAATTGAGTCTTATTTAATAATCTCATGAAAATATCTTTTAGATAAACAACCAGTGTGTTTAAAGCTTGAATTGTCAGGCTCAGGCATGGGTTTGAGGCAGTGACTGTAATTAAATGCTCATATTGATCATCTTTTTTTGCTATAGACCTTTCTAAAGTGAAGCTGATGAGATTTGATGATCCACTGTTGGGGCCTCGGCGAGTTCCTGTCCTGGGAAAAGAGCACACTGGGAAGACCCCCATTTCTGAGCATGCTGTTTTCCACGTGGACCTCATGAGCAAGAAAATTCATCTCACTGAAAATGGGCTAGGGGCAGATATTGGTGATACAATTATCTATCTGGTTCATTAAACTCATGCAGATTGGAGATATATCCTGGTTTCTGGGGATGTGACTATTCTGTGTCTACAGATTGGGTATAAGGACCTTAGGCTGGACCTTAAAAGACTTCATTTCTAACCATCAAATTCTGTAATCATAGTTACACCAAGTCATCTTGGAATCCTAACCTAATAAATTTTTTTTTTTCTTCCTTCTTGGGACTTCTGAGAGAAGTAGTTTGTACCATACTTTTTTTTCTTTCTAACAAACCATTGCTATAAAAAAACAACAACAAACTATTGCTATTTCCCAGAAGCTTCTAGTCTTTCAGATTAATACAAAAATGTCAGTATGTTTCTTTTTGACGTGTAGTTTATACTACTTATGAAGGCTAAGGATCATCTAACAACTTTTTATATTATACCATTATGGAGTTAGTTATATTTCTTTTTTAAAAAGAAAAACTGAATTAGCTAGTTTTACTTTTTAAAGGGCAGAACTCTTATGATGATTTAAAAAAACACAGAATATTTTGACTTAACAAGTATTTTGTATAAGAAACAAATAGGTTTTACATTTATAAGAATTCTTCTAGCTTTCATATATTTGATCAACCACCAATAGTACTTTTTTAGGGCTAACATCAATAATTTATAAGCAGTTTATAATGATTTACACTAAATTTAGGCATTTTAAGAGAGGATTTCCTCCCCCCCCAGAAATCTGCCATTTGTTAGATTTGTCTCAAGTCCAGTTGTGTTTAAAGATCATGTCTGCTGTATTGCAGATTTATTGTTTTACTCCTGTGGAATGTCTTTTGATGTTATCTGTGCCATTCTGCTTCATATGAGGAAGAATATTAGGTATTGACTGACACTAGAGAAAAATATTTTCATTTCTTTAAGGGTTCAATATGGGCAAAGACTGGGTGGCTCAGTCGGTTAAGTGTCTGACTCTTGATTTTGGCTCAGGTCATGATCTCAGGGTAGTGAGATCAAGACTGCATTGCCACCTGTGCTCACTGGGGAGTCTGTTTGAGATTCTTTCCCTCTATCCCTCCCCCACTCACATGCACGCATGCACTCTCTCTTAAGCAAATTAATCTTAAAAAAAAAAAAAAGACAGTATGGGCAAAGACCAATTCTGATGACTGTAAGGAACCTGAGTTCTAATTTTCAGGTTAAGTCAAAAGATTATACTGAGCTGCTGCTGCTTTTTTTTTTTAAGATTTTATTTATTCATTTGACAGAGAGATAGCGACAGTAGGAACACAAGCAGGGGAAGTGGGAGAGGGAGAAGCAGGCTTCCCGCTGAGCCGGGAGCCCGAAGCGGGGCTCGATCCCAGGACCCTGGAATCATGACCTGAGGCGAAGGCAGACGCCTAACGACTGAGCCACCCAGGTGTCCCGATACTGAGCTTCTTTATTTTGCAACAGTTTGACATTACTGGACCACACTGAATGCTTTATCATAGATTGATTGAAGTAAGTCATTTCATATTAGAACTGAAAGATCCCTTAGAGGTCAAGTGCAAGTCATCCTTTATCTGGTAAGGGCTGGCAGCATAGCATAGCAGGTAAAGTTACATGCTCTGAAGTCAGACTAGCTAGGTTAGATTTCCACTTCTTCCATTTGCTACTTGGGTGATTTTGGCCAGTTACTCAGCCTCAGTTTCTTCATCTGTAAAATAGAAGTAATAATGTGTCTAGCTACTTTCTAGACTTAGCATGAGATGTTTAGGTGAAACATTCTAGGGAAACCATATATATAACATAGTACCTGGCACGTGGTAAGCCTTCAGTAGATGTTACTGATTAATAATATTAATGGTAATAATAATAATAATAATAATAATAAATCCAGGATGTATTGGCTTAAGATTATTATAGGCTATAATCATGTCCTTTGTGTTGGTTTCTATGGGGCCACTGTTTTGTTGCTTGCCCTCTAGATTCTTTTGCTGCTCCCTCAATCTGTATAGCCTTAGTTATTCCCTAAATCAAGTAATCTTTCCTGGTGCCTAAATACAAACTCACTTATGTTTAACTTAGGTAAATTAAACTATATGTGTGTGGCAAAAAACAAAAACAAAAAGCAAACAAGAAGGATGGAAAATAATTTTAGTATTGTGGATTATTACCTATTAGATGAGCTGATGAACTTAGATTTAATGTGAGTTGGGATTCATAGATCCTTTGTTCTTGCAGGCTCAATTCCTTGGTGTCTCTCTTAGAATGAGCATCTTGCTGGGCTAAATATACTTCTTGTGTTTAAAGATATGTAAGTTTTGGGGCACCTGGGTGGCTCAGTTGGTTAAATGCCTGCCTTCGGCTCAGGTCATGATCCTGGAGTCCCTGGATCGAGTCCCACATTGGGCTCCCTGCTCGGCAGGGAGTCTGCTTCTCCCTCTCACCCTCCCCCCTCTCATGTGCTCTCTCTCATTCTCTCTCTCTCAAATAAATAAATAAAATCTTTAATTCTTTTTTTTTTTAAAGATTTTATTTATTTGACAGAGAGAGAGATAGCGAGAGCAGGAACACAAGCAGGGGGAGTGGGAGAGGGAGAAGCAGGCTTCCCACGGAGCAGGGAGCCCGATGTGGGGCTCAATCCCAGGACCCTGGGACCATGACCTGAGCCGAAGGCAGACGCTTAATGACTGAGCCACCCAGGCGCCCCTAAATAAAATCTTTAAAAAAAAAAAAAGATACGTAAGTTTTATACAAGAAAGCCTGTAAGCATAAGCCCATTGCTTCATCTGGTGCTCAACTGAAGAAACAACAGTTAATTGAATTGCTTTAGGAAAAATAAGCTGCATTGGGCTTACCATATTGATAGGAGATTGGTATCTTCCTAAAGGATTTTAATTCTTAAGTTGTGAGATATGCACACACATAAAAAGTGAGTAACAAGAAATATATAATATACACTCAAAATATGAAAAATATAAACAATTAAATTAAGAAAAATATTACAGCAACAAAACAATTTATCAACAGAGCAAAACCTATGTAATCACCATTCAAAGAACAGTACAACACCAGCACCTCAGAAGCCTACTTGTGCCTCCTCCCATAAAGACATGCTTGTGTCCCAGTCAGTATAAATCAGTTTTTATATATGTTTTTTTTTAACTGGCATCTTTAAAAAATTTTTTTTGATTTAAATTCAATTTAACATACACTGTCAGATCTTTTTTTCTTCTTCAGCTGTTTTTATACATGTTCTATGTGAATCTGAAAAGAATGTTTATTCTGCAATCATAATGTTCTGTATATGTCCTTTAGGTCATGGTTGTAGATTGAATTGTTCAAAGTTGTATCCTACTGTTTTGTTTTCTTGCTTTGTTTTTGAGAGGTGTGCTAAAATCTCCCAAGATCATGGATTTATTCTTCTTATAGTTCAGACAGCTTTTTGTTGTATATATTTTGATGCTGTTTTATTAGGTGCATATACATTTAAATTCTCTTATCTTCCTGGTAAATTGAACTTTTTCTAGTTGGGAAGTGAATTGAACTTTTTCTAGTTGGGAAGTGTTCCTCTGTTTTTAGAAATTTTTTTTGCCTAAAGGCGATGATTTAATATAATAACATCAGTTTTCTTTTGGTTAGTGTTCATGTGGAATCTTTCTCTATCCATTTACTTTTAACCTTCTGTAGCTTTAACATTTTATTTTGACAAATTTTAAACCTACAGCAAAGTTAAAAGAATTGGCCAATAAGCATCCATATACCTATCACCTAGATTGACCAATTGCTAACATTTTGCCACCTTTGCTTTCTCTCTCTCTACACATTTTTTTTTAAATAAACTTTTTATTTTGGAATACTTTTATATAGAAGTTGCATCTATTGTACAGAGAGTTCTTGTATACCCTTCACAGTTTCCCCTCATGTTAACAGACATTTTATATAGCCTTGGTTCAGTTATCAGAACTAAACAGTTAACGTTGGTATTTTACTATTAACTCAATTATAGGCTTTATTTGGATTTCATCAGTTTTTGCACTGATGTCATTTTACTATTTTACTATTACAGGATCCAATCCAGGATACCATTTTGCATTTAGAATATACTTTTTTTTTTTTTAAGATTTTTATTTATTTATTTGACAGAGAGAGACACAGCAAGAGAGGGAACACAAACAGGGGGAGTGGGAGAGGGAGAAGCAGGCTTCCTGCTGAGCAGGGAGCCCGATGTGGGGCTCGATCCCAGGGCCCTGGGATCATGACCTGAGCCGAAGGCAGATGCTTAACGACTGAGCCACCCAGGCGCCCCTGCATTTAGAATATACTTTAAAAAAATTCTGAACCATTTCACAGTAAGTTGCACAGATCATGACACTTTACCTTTTAATATGTTGGCATGTAATTCCTAAGATCTAGGACATTTTCCTGTATAATCACTAGACGTGTGTGTATGTGTATGTGTGTGTGTATAAACATATTTTGCTCAAGAAATTTAACATGATGCAGTAATAATAGGTAGTAAACTTTCCTAATAAAAATGAAGTAATAAAAATTTCCCAATAACTCATCAATAATATTTAACTCTTAGGATCTAATCAAAGATCAAGCATTACATTTTGTGGTCATGTCTCTTGACTTCCTTCAAACTAAGACAATTTCTCAGCTTTCTTTTCTTTTTTGATATTTCATGACAGTAACATTTTTGAAGACTCCATGACAATTGTTATTAGTTTGCCTCACAATCTGGATTTGTCTATTTTCTCATTATTAGATCCAGATTTAAAATTCTTGACAAGCTTGGCTACATGGGTGATGTTTCCCATTGTATCACATCAGGATTGACATATTGATATATTGTAGGTGTGTTCACATCACTGGTTAAAGTCGTATCTTCAGATTTCCCCATTGGAAAGGTACTTTTTCCCTTTTATAATTAATAAGGTGATGATTTTGAGACTTAACGTGAATATCCTATTTACCCACAAACTTTGAGGAAATGGCAGCATTCGTTCGTCATCTTTCTGCCATTTATTATTACATTGATAGTTATAATAAGGAGAGTTCTTAATTTTGTCATTTCTTTTACATGTATTAGATACAGTTCTTCTGTAAAGAAGAGGTTTCCCTTTTGCCCTCAATTTTTTTCTTTCACCGTTTTCAAAACACTGTGGACTGATGTATTTTTTTTTTCGTACATGCTATAATCTCAATAAATTTACTCATTTGGACTATTAGTGACTTCAGAATTACCAATCCAGTACTATTATTAGCAACAAATCTACTAAGTAGAGTTCAGGTTTTTTTGAATAAATAAAATACACAGTTCAAAAGTCAAAACTTGATCCATTTAGAGAACTTTTACTTTCTTGTACCATATTCCCTCCCGTGCTGTATAGCTAACCATTTTCATTAGTTTCTTCATTGTCTTTCCTGTGTTTCTTTTTCCAAAAATGAGCAAATGTTTATATGTACTTTTTAAAAATTGAAGTATAGTTGACATACAATGTTACACTAGTTTTAGGGGTACAATATGGTGATTCAGCAAGTCTGTAAGTTTTGCTATTCTCACAAGTGTAGCTACCGTCTGTCACCATACAACGCTATTACAGTCCCACTGACTATGTTCCCTGTGCTGTACCTTTTGTCCCAGTGACTTACTTGTTCCATAACCGGAAGCCTGTATCTCCCACTCCCCTTCACCCATTTGTCCATCCCTCCGCCCTCTGCCCTCTGGCAACCATCAGTTTGTCCTCTCTCTATATGTACTTTAATTTCTCTTTTCTCATACAAGAAAGCAGCATGTTATATATAATTATTTTACACATTCCTTTTTTAAGTTAGTGCATAGACATCTTTCCTTCTCCTCCTCCTTTTCCGCCCTCCCCCCTCCTGTCTCTTCTTTTCTCCCTGCTTTGTGTCATACTGTTGTGAAAGTGTATCACAATTTGTTCACCTAGTCTCCTATGGATGGGCATTTAGATTGTTTCTGAGCTTTTTCTATTTTATAGACTTTGTATAGAATTACATAGTGAGTAACTTTGTGAATATGTGGTTTTATATTTGTGGCAGTGTATCTTTTTTTTTTTTTAAGATTTTATTTTTGAGTAATCTCTACACCCAATGTGGGGTTTGAACTCACAACCCCGAGATCAAGAGTCGCTTGCTCCCCCGATTGAGCCAGCCAGGCATCCCTGTGGAGGTGTATATCTTAAGAGTAAATTTCTAGCAGTAGGCTTGTAGGTCTGAGAGTAAATGAGTACGTAATTTTGTTAGCCTATAATCTGGGCAAAAAGGCATTTTGGGCAGAAGGTAGAGCAGGTATAAAGGCTCTGAGGCAGGGTGTGTAGCTGGTGTGCTGAAGGAATTGCATAGAGGCCACCTGAAGAAACAGGTGAGAAGCGGCCTGCTGAAGATCCTGTGCACTCGTGGCAGAGCTAAACTAGGGCCCTAGCCTCCATACTTCCCATTCATTGCAACACACTTAAAAAAAAATTTTTTTTTAAGTAGGCTCCATGCCCAGTGTGGAGCCCACCGTAGGGTTTGAACCCGCCACCCAGAGATCAAGACCCGAGCCGAGATCAAGAGGCAGACACCTAACGGACTGAACCACCCAGGCGCCCCTGCAAGCCACTTACTAAACAAGAATGCATACAGGCCAAACAGGAATGTGTTGTCAGGGCTCTGAGAGGAGGGAGAAGATACGGAGCAGGGTGAGGACTTCACAGGTGAGGCAGAGCATAAAGGATGGTTAGGACTGGGGTAGCAGTTGAAGCAGAGCAGTGCACCTACCCGACTCTTAGAACTCGGTGTGGGTAAGGGCTTGGAAGCGAAAACAAGTATGTGCTTGTTGGGGAGATAATGCCAGGAATGGAATGTTTGTCTGGGAGGAATGAGAGGATAACTGGAAGCAGGTTAAGTAAATCAGGCCTTATAAAGATTCTCAGATTCCAGGATGAAATTTGAAGTTGATTTGTCTGCAGAGTCACTGCAGGTTTTGGTGTGGAGATGAGATAGTATGGTTTTGTGTCTTCTCTAGTTTGTGGTCATTGTGTCCATCTCTTTTTATCTTGAGAAAGTCATTCATTTAGTTGTTCTAATGACTATTTAGTAGAGATCAATGTGCCTGGCTCTGGTAGGGTCTCAGTGTTAGCTGATACTTGGTTACACTCTTTCCTCTCCTTGCCGTCTTTGGACCTAACTTCATCTCTGTATTAGAAAATACTCAGATCCCACCCAAAACTTGCAGGATCAACTAAGATTTCTCATTGCCCACTGTTAGGCTTACAGCTTGATTGGTTATAAGGTGGGAACCCCTTCTCTCACTTCCAGAAAGCAAAACAACAGGAGAGGAATGATCCTTGCCCCTAAGGGTTAGGAATGTGACGGGGGAGTACTTCCTGCATTTTCATTCTGGAGGACTAAGTGGTAATTTGTTCTTCTATCCCCCGTTGTCCTTATCCTGCAGTTCAGTCTAGAACTGTGCTGTGCAGTAGTGTAGCCACTAACCACGTGTGTGTAGAGCACTTGAGAGGTGGCGAGTCTGAATTGAGGTGTACTGTTTGAAAGTGTAGAACATGCTTTCACTTTCAAAGACTTAGTATGACAAAGAGAATATAGAATGTCTCAGTAATGATAGTCTTGCTGAAATAATGCTTTGAATGAATTGTGTTAAAATACATTAAAATTAATTTCATCTTTTCTTTACTTTTTAAAAACATGAAATTTAAAGTTGCATCTGTGGCTTACATTATATTTCTGTTGGACAGTGGTCTAGAGACTTGATGAAATTTAGACATTTCGTATTGCATTGCACCAAGAGGTACATAATATGAGTTTGTCCCATTCTTAATGATAACTAAATTTGGTATTTTCCAAAACTGTATTTTAAATATATACTTTGATCACTTTCAGAACTTTCCGTTATAAAGGTGTTTGTGTGTGTGTATATATATGTGTGTGCGCATGTGTATATATGTGTATATATATATATATATATATATATATATATATATTAAGGTATGTATTTTTGAAATTACTTCCAGAGTTTTTGTTGTAACGATACTTAAAAAAAAACACTCAGAACTTTCCATTTTAAAGATAGATTTTGAGTATTTCTGGAACTCTCCAGAGTTGAGATACATTTTTTTCTTTTGCAATGAGAAATCTGTGGAGTGATATTTTGGCACCTTGGGAACATCCTGTTTCCATTCTTTTTTACCTAATGGTTTTAGTGCCCCTTCAAGATCCTTTTCTGAATAAGTTATGTTGGATGCTATTCAACATGGTGATTTTTAAATGCTGTTATTTCTTTTTTATATACAGTTGTCATTCTTCTGTAAAGAAGAACATTCTTTTTCTTCTTTCTCTTTTTCATTTTATTTTTAGGTAGAAGAGCTATGTGGCCTACAGCTTAGTTGGTTCATACAATAGATGTTTGATTAGAAAAGTGAAGTACAAATGAAATTTTAAAAGATGGAATCAGCGTACATGGACAATGGTTGTCCACTCCTTAAAGGAATCTTATTGTAAATCTTTTTTTGCAAAGCTAGTAATCACCTGTTAATTTCTGTTATCCTTACAAACTGGAATTTTCATATATAGCACATTTGTTCAACAAATTACTGAATGCTTATTCTGTTGCAGACTCTGTGTTAAGCACTTAGATTGGAGTGGTAAGCAGAAGAAAAATGGCTGTCCTTCATATAAGACGCATCCTTCTAGATGAGGAGACAGACTTGCCCAGAACCCAGTGAGTGAAGGCAATTAGGAAGCTGTATCTGAAGAATCTTGATTTGGGAGGTGTTATACAGACTTTTCCTCACAAACCTGCTCAAATAAATGCTTTGAAATTCAGAACCTTCAACAGTCATTCTCCGTGGGTCCGATGTGAAGAATATATAGTATATTTGGCAGTTACCTGCTGTTGTCTTTCTGATGGAACCCTGAATTAAGATTGTAGACCTCTTCCCTCAATTGCAATTTTTTCTCAAGTTTTTTTCCTCTCTGGACATTTTCCCAGCATTGCTGAGGTCCACACCTGTGTAAGGCATGTCCTAGAGACATACTTCAGGGACTCCTAATACCCTGAACACGGACATGTCCAGTTAGATGTGTACGTGTCTTTATTTTTATGTTTTTAAAGATTTTATTTATTTGACAGAGAGAGACACAGCGAGAGAGGGAACACAAGCAGGGGGAGTGGGAGAGAGAGAAGCAGGCTCCTCGCTGAGCACGGAGCCCGATGCGGGGCTCGATCCCAGGACCCTGGGATCATGACCGGAGCCGAAGGCAGGCGCTTAACAACTGAGCCACCCAGGTGCCCCTGTGTGTACGTGTCTTTAAAGAAATAAGATGTCTGTTAGTAAAGTGCTGTGACCTCAGGTTCCAGAATATCAACGCAACATTCTTTAGAAGAGATGCTTCACTTTGGATGAATCTAAGTTCAGAATCTAGTCAGCCTGTTGTCAAAGGGAGAAGGAGAGTCCCAGCGACAGGAAAGCACCTCACTATGAATTGGTTTGGAAATTACTTCTCTAAATTTCCTGAGGATGTTTCCTTTCTCAACGTACACTCACCTCTGTTGCTTTCACTCATCTCCTCTGAAGATGAACAACATTTTATTTCTAGTATGAGGTAGAGTTGGTGATTTTTTTTTTTTCTATTAACTTTTTCTTTTTGGGTAGCATATCAAATCTCTCTCTCTGTCTCTGTCTCTCTGTCTAAAAATCAGTCTCCTCTTATGAGGAGCCAAGAGAAGAAAACTGGGCTTGGGAAGAAAGTAGTTGCTATCATTTTCTATGGGTACTTGGAAAGGGGCAACTGATCAGTTCCTTCGGGCCCTGCTTGGATAGCGAAAAGAAGGGCTGGCTTGGGTGAAAGGGTGTCTCTTTATTCTTAACTTTCAATGTTGAACCCTGACCAAGTGAAACTTGACTTCTGGTGGCTGCCAGTAATTTCTAGTCCTTTGAAATCAAAACTCCAGGGCTTTGGCTTCAGTTAAGTTTGAAGTAATCAAGGAAGCCTGGGTAGAAAGCAGAATGAACCCTTTTTAGTTCCAAGTTTCATCAGGGAAGAGGGTGATAGGAACCTCCTCCCTCAGGCTGAAGCACCAGGCAAGTGCGGACATGGGGTGGGGAATGCGCTTAGCAGCAGTGGCGAGAAGAGAACAGAGTGAGGTCAGAAAGGGGGGAGGGTATGCATCTCTTGCATCTCCCAGCATGGGGCCTCTTGCCTCGTGCTTCGAGTCAGCCTTCTCCCACCGGTTGAAGCCTCCCTCCGCTGCTTGTCTCTTAGGGTGACTAAACTTCTTGGTTCACCTGGGGATGTCCTGAGTTTAGCCCTGAAAGTTCTCCCTCCTGGGAAAACCGTTAGTCCTGGGAAAACTGGATGATGGGTCACCGGGATCGAAGTTTTAGGTATTTGGGCAGCACGTGTGACACCTGAGAAACTGCCCCACAGCTCCTGCCTCCATTCTCTGTTTCTCAGGAAAGGGTACAGAAGGCCCTAGGCCAAGTGCAGGATCATGAAGTTAAAATAACAGTAGCCGCCACCCACTGCAAGCCTACTGTGTGCCCAGAGCGTGATCTTGTTTAATCCTCAAGGCCACTGCAGAGGGAGGATGTTTCCTATCCAGTTTTATGGGGGAGAGACCAGAGCTGAGGGCGGTGACGACTTGTGTTCCCAAGGTCAGACAAGTAGAAGGCAGCCGGGCCACATGTGAATTTTGGTGTGCCTGGGCCTAAAATCTGTCCTCTTTCCACTCAATGAAGAACTTGCTGAATTTGATGGCAAATGGACAGCTGCTCTGGTGTAGCAAAGCTCTGCGACCGTCCGCCTCATCCACGGTTTCCAGACTCTTTCCTATTCTGTATGGTAGTAGAAGATTCCCCGGAGTATCCACTGAGCTAACAGCTGTGCAGGGAGCTACAGCAGGTGCTTTAGTCTGATACTCGAAGCAGCCCCTGATAAATTATTCAGGTTTTAAAGGAATTGCAAAGTGCCTGGCACATAGAAGGTGCTCAGTCAAGGGTAGCTGTGCTTGTTTTTTGTTTTTTTTTTTTAAGAAAAATTTTTAAAGATTTTATTTAATTGACAGAGACAGAGAGGGAACAGAAGCAGGGGGAGTGGGAGAGGGAGAAGCAGGCTTCCTGACAAGCAGCGAGCCCGATGCGGGGCTCCATCCCAGGACCCTGGGACCATGACCCGAGCTGAAGGCAGACGCTTAGCGACTGAGCCACCCAGGTGCCCCTGTACTTGGTATTTTCAGTATGACACACAAACTATAATCCTGAGCTGAATTTTTTAGCCAATGCATGTCAATTGAAACATTTTAATAAAAAGTCACCAAAGATTCAGGGTATCAAGATAATCAGTAGAATACTTGCTGAGTTCAAAGTTAGGCAAACACAAAAAACTTTTTTTCCCCCACCAAGGAGAAGCTATTCTCTTTGCTGTTTGATTTGGAATAGAGGACAGCCTTCCTTGCCATCATAAAAGGCTGAGCTAGAAGCAGAAAATTCTATTCTAGGGCTGCAAGCTGTAAATGGTTCATTTCAGGGGAAAATCTAATCCAGGGGCTTAGCCCTAAGAAATTCTTCTGCTCAAATCAGAGATAATTGGAAGCTCTTAGTGTAAGGACGGAAACCCCAGATTGTGAGCATCACATTGAGCGGTAAATGCCCTAGTCTGTGTGGAGGGATGCAGGAAGCTTTGAGGCTCCTCTCTGCTTTTATTTCCTCTCTCCACACCTGAGAAGTGTACCTTTGCTGGAGAGGGAAACACAGTTAAGATCATATAACTGATGACTAGATTTGAGGAGGACTCAAAGATAACGGAAGAGATAATGGACATTCAGTTTGGTCCAGTTCACCAAATAAGCACATGCCTGCCAGGTATCGGGTAGTGTGCTGGCTTTTGGGGCTAAGGGGGGGAGCAGCTTGTGCCCGCCGACCCCAAGGAGCTCACACGGGAGCAGAGGAAATAAGACAGGCATAAGATGGTTTCTTCAGCACCAGTTTGAAATCTTCAGAGCTGTCTTAGTCCACGCTGAGCTTCCATAACACAATACCATAGACCGGCTGGCCTCGTGAACCGGAATTTATTCACTCACTTTTCTGTAGGCTAGAAGTGAGTGCAAGGTCACGGTGCCCGCGTGATCGGGTTCTGGGGAGGGCGCTCCACCTGGTTTGTAGCCTTCTCGATGGGTGCTTACGTGGCCTTTTTACATGGCAATTTTATCAGCCCAGGCTCCCACTGCTATTCCTCACTTAACTGTAATCACCTAAAAGCGCTGTCTCCAAATACAGTCACACGGGGGGCTGGGGCTTCAACATATGACTTTGGGGGAACACAGTTCAGTTCATACCATGGGCCCAAACCCACATTGTAACAAACCTATTAAAGTGTATCCATACCACACATTATATCCATACTTTCCCTACTATACAATTAAGTGAAAGGATTTTTATAATTTTGCCTTTGAAATTATTTGGCTCTCCGCGGTTAGTTCATTTTACGATTGGCTCTTGTTTCTCAGCAATCATTCATACTTGGGATTTTTTTTGCAAATGAGATTTCTAAATTGTTTTTATTTTTAATTTATTTTTTTGGAAGATTTTATTTATTTATTTGACAGAGAGAGACACAGCGAGAGAAGGAACACATCAGGGGGAGTGGGAGCGGGAGAAGCAGGCTCCCCGCGGAGCAGGGACCCCGGGATCGTGACCCGAGCCAAAGGCAGATGCTTAACAACTCAGCCTCCCAGGTGCCCCTCTAAATTGTTTTTAAATGTAATAAAATATTTGTGAATCTGTGAATTTGACAGTTAATGAGATTGGCATAATGCTAGATTTCTGTGTTTAGTTGAGCATTAACTAATTTTGCCGTCTGTTTTGCAGTTTTTATATTTTGGAACCAGTACTTTACTCCAGGTCTCAAATACTGTTGCAGGCTCTTGAAAAGCTCATTAGCCTCTAAGCATTGTCTCTAAATGCCTAAGGGATGAAGGGGTTGGGCTTGTTTATAGCTCCACTTTGTACTTCTGGACACGTAGCTCCTGACCTTAACCTCTCTCGCAGCTCACGTCTCCTTGGCCATGAAGACCGGCTATGTTCCAGCCGTCCTCTTCCCCACCAGCCTCCCTCCTACTCTGTGTTCTTTGCCATCTCTCTCACGTTCACACCCCCACTCCCCCTGTGGGAGACTCAGAGGCTGTTGTGGCTATCAGTGGCCCTCATATCCACCTGTGTCAGGCTTCAGGCTGGCTGGTGTCAGGATGACTGCATAGGTATTGCGGGCAACCTTGTTAAGAATCTCGATTTCTGTACCTCTAGTCTGGAGACCAGCATTGTTGGCCTGGGTGAGGCTTCGGCATTTGTTTTGTTAACAAGCTAATGTGTTTATTAAAAGCACATCAGGTTTGTAAGGCGTGGACGTGGGCAGTGTTGGTAGAATGAGATGTGGATCTTAACAAGAACAATGCACCCCCATTGGATTTATCGCCCTGATTTAGAGGTTCTCAAAGGGCAGAAGTGCTGTTTCTAAGATGCCCCCAGGGTGTTGCCTTAAGGGTGCTCGGGAATGTCCCTCTCTGGCCTCCAGGCCATGTGTCACAGGTGCTGAGCCCTGGTGAGTAGTCCTGTAACAGCAGCTGTTACAGGAAGAAATTCTGCTGTCTCTTGTTTATTTTGTCTCATGTGTGAGGCAGGCTCTTTCTTTAATTCTTCACAACACACCAGAGACAGGTACAAACTGTTAATGAGGCTTGCCAAAAGGGAAGCACAAAGTAGAAAAATTACTACCAGGTACAGGCTCACACTCATTCTAGTGCGGTCCCTCGACCATCCTCTTGATCTGCCCCTTCCAGAGGCTAGGTATAGCTTACCCTTCACTGTGGGACTCGCCCCAAGTATCCCCATGGTAGGAGCTCAGGCAAAACCGGCTTTCGGCCCCCAGAAAGAGAAGGGAATTTTTCCACCTCACTTTTGAAGACTATCCCCTGGGCCCATATTTTCTACTTCAGAATGATAATGTGGAATATCTATTCCCTTCAGAGAAAATTAACCCAAAGTTGTATTTTGTGCCCCCCAACCCCAGACAGTCGTATAGTACTTTGACATCAGGATATCTTCTGGGGCGCCTAGGTGGCTCAGTGGGTTAAGCATCCCACTCTTGCTTTCAGCTCAGGTCATGATCTCAGGGTTGTGAGATCCAGCCCTGTGTCAGGCTCCTCACTCAGTGGGGAGTCTGCTTGAGATTCTCTCTCTCCCTTTGCCCTTCCCCCACCAAAATAAATAAATAATCTTTAAACAAACAAAAAAAGACATCTTCTGAAGTCTTGGTTGTTCACTTAAATGATACGGCGTGTTCAACTTCCACAGCCTAGTCCCGATTTCTATGCCCAAGTGTCTTCAGCGAAGGCTCAAAACCCTGGGGGTGCAGCCTCACTCAGGACAACTTGTTAAACACATTCTAGACACAGCAAACTAATTATATGTCCTTCATTCAACACAATAATCCTATGAGGTCATCTTTTTAAATCTTACATTCGAACAAACAGAAATAGAGACGTTAAGCAACAGCCAAGGTCAAGCTGCCAGGAAGTGACAAGCCGGCATTTGAACTGAGGCCTCTTGGTTCCAAATTTGTGGATTTAGCTATTACGAAACACTGAGAAACACTAAGGAAGTAGGCTGGACCTTAAAGGTGAATGACAGGGTCTGGAATATTCATGCCATTAATAGAGGGCAAAGTCAGGGAGAAGCGGGAAGGGGGGCAGCTGGTGAGGAGCTTGGGCTATAAATTAGGAGCCACTTGACATCACTGGGTCCCTTTCTCCTCTTTATCACTCTGTCTTGGCTTAATGGTTAATCGCCTTTGTTTTCAAGTTAATCACTGTTTTTGACTCTCTAGGAGCCATGGGCCAGCTCAGGCCGTGGTGAAGCAGCCTCTCCGGGGAACCCCTGGCAGGACCACCATCACAGCGATTGTCCAGACTGGGGGAGACTGGAGCACCGGCCTCTTCAGTGTCTGCAGAGACAGGAGAATCTGTACGTGTTCCCTCTTTATTCAAGTCCTCCTTGACAGTTTTCTTTCCCAAAGCATCCCTGGGTGCAGGAGCTACGTCAGGCACAAGGACAGAAATGTAATGGCTTTAGAATAACTGGACTAATCTCCTAATGACTCACGTGCACTCCTTGGCAGGAAAAATCTTGCTTTTCAGGGATGGGAATGCTTTTACAGAATAAGCGGTGACTTCATAGATGTTTTAAATGACAAAATCCACCGTTGGCAAAGGTGCATGAAATGGGCTCCCCCATCTGCTGCTGGTGGGAGGATACATTGGTATAACCTTCCTGCCGGATGGTTTAGCAATACGTATAAAAAGAACCTCAAGTGTTATATAGCTTTTGGCCCAGTAATTACATTTTTAGGCATTTAGTCTAAGGAAATAAATCACGTGCAAAGATTTAGCAACGTTAACTTCTGTAGCATTGGTTATAACGGCAACAATCTGGAATGACCTAAAATGTTTGATGGGGGTACGCATATAATGAGTTATTATACAGCCATGAAAAGTCACATTGTAGAATAACATTGAATGGGATGAAAGATGTTGTGGTACGTTTTTAAGTTAAAGAAGCAGACTGTAAAACTAAGCATGTTAGACACCATTTTTTGGTGGGGGGATATTTTTAAAATACCTGGACGGATACAAATACAAATGTTTATGACATGCCTCCAGATGGCAGGCTAATGAGTAATTTTTATTTTCTTTTTTGCTTATCTCTTTCTAGTATTTCTAGGAGGAATACGTAGTACTCTTATAAGAACAAGAATAATCACAAAAAGCCCCCTATGTTGACTGGAATATTTTCCGATGCTCTTTCAGCTCTAGAGAGGTACCAATAACACTCTTCTAGCTACATGATTTTCCCCTGGGAATGAAGTTCAAAGCATATCGATTCTATTTTTATCTTAGGACATTCTGACTTGTCTCTGGTACCACATCAGCATCCCCTTCCGGGTCCTGCCTTTGCAGATGCTAGGGAGCATCTCAGCCACAGAGTCTTTCTGGGGGATGCTGGGTGGCTGGGGGGAGGTCTCTGTTGGATAAGTGTTAATCACTAGCATTCAAAATCCAGCAGACCCTGGATCTACTATTTTTGAAGAATATGGCTTTCTCTGCCCTTTGCTGATTTTTTGAAAGATCTGGATTCATTCCTAAAGCCTCACAGGATTGATCAGAGACCCACCTGAGCTGTTACATGGTCCAAGTCCCTATTCAGCAGAGTCTTACAGAGGCTAAAGCTCTCCCGCCATGTTTTGGTGCTCTGGTCCTCTACGCTTGAGCCCTTCACCGTTTGCCTGGGCCCCACAGAGAAGAGACTGCCTCTATCCCTGTCCCTCTGCCCATCTGACGCTGAGCTCAGCAGGTTTCTTCCTGCCTCTGCTACCCGTGTGGACTTCTGATCAGATAATGATGGCAGCCATTCTCTGATTGTCTCAGCTTTCTTCCTCGTTCTCTTCCAGATACTCTGACTTCAGTTGTCCCCTGTTCTGAGGTACAGAGAAGGCAGAATAGCCATGTGGAGATGTGGAGACCTAGCGTGGAAATGGGAAGTGGACCATTTTCCTTTCCTAGCTTGTAGTTGGGGGCTAGGGGGTCATCAGTGCATTTTCAAGTAAGGCAAAGCCTAGAATATAGTGTGGTGGGGAGGAGAACATGTTTGTGTCAGATGAGACCTTGCCTTGAATCTTAGCTCTGCCTCTTACTGGCTATTTGATCTTGAACAAATTCTCTGGGTCTTCATGTTGCCCTCTCTAAAGTGAGTATAATAAAAGTGCTCACCTCAGGGGTTGCTGTTAACATTAAAACATAATGCCTAGAACCCATTCTTAACACTGGGTTGGAATTTAACTGGATCAGGTTTTTTTTTTTTTTTTGGTTGCATGCTCTACTGGGTTGAATAGTCCTTTCAAAATTCATGTCCACCTCTAATTTCTGAATGTGACCTGATTTGGAAATAGGGTTTCTGCAGTGTAGTCAAGTTAAAAAAGAGGTTCTACTACATTAGGGTAGATCCTAATCCAATGGCTGGTGTTTCTCATAAGAAACAGGAAATTTGAACACAAACACTCAGAAGAGAAAGCCATGGGAAGACAGAGGCAGAGATTAGAATAATGCATCCATAAGCCAAAGAATGCCAAGGATTGCCAGCATCCACCAAAAGCTTGGAGAGAGACATGGAATAGACTTTTCTTCAGAACTTCTGGAAGGAACGAACCCTTAAGTTCATACTCCTAGCCTCCAGAATTCTCCAGTGAGAAAATAATTTTTTTTAAGTTTTTATTTAAATTTCAGTTAGCTAACATACAGTGGAATATTAGTTTCAGGCATACAATTTAGTGATTTAACACATCCATACAACACCTGGTGCTCATCACGACAAGTGTCCTCCTTAATCCCCATCACCTGTTTCACCCATCCCTTCACCCGCCTCCCCTCTGATAAGTGTCAGTTTGTGAGAGAATCATTTCTATTGCTTAAAGGTGCCCAGTTTGTGGTATTTGTTATGGCAGCTCTAGGAAACTAATACACAAACAAACATTGGATTTCATTTGAAGGCTTTAGGGTAACTCACAGAACCAAAAAATCAACTAAAAACTAAGCTCAGAAGGAACAAGCTGCATTATCAGGAGCTAGCTGACACTCTGATCAACTCCAAACGTTTTTATTTGTTTTTCCTTCAGAGAATTGATGGAGCAGCTGGAGTTCATTTTGCCAGGCTTAGGTCATTCCGGAGAACAGTCCTATCAGTATTGCCCTCAGTAGTGAAGGGATGATTTTCCCAAATTACTACTGGGGTGCTGTCATCCAGGGATGCCCAACAAGTGCACAACAATGCACTTAGTGAATCTGAGATATTAATATTATTGTGACTATACATTGTTATTATCCTCTAGCGTGTTGAGAGCAAAGAGTAGAGTCAGGAGGGATAGACTGGCTGCTGCAGTGTGATTTCTACTCCATCCCAAGAGCACCTAAAAAGTTGGCTAAAGAAACAACCATCCTCACCACCCCCCTGCCTTAAACGCTGCTTCACTACTTGGTTTTGTCCCTCACCCCCATTAATGTGCAGACCAACCGCACTCCGTCTTCTGAGGATTCCTGCTGGTCCGTTTGAGAGCCCATTCTGGGGACAAGGTGAGAAGGGAGGATGTGAGGAGAAATAGAACATTCTTGACATTTTGGCATGATCCGTGGAGAAGGGGCCATGGATATACAGTACAAGGTGATCTGGAATGTTCTGGGTCCCAGTTGTTATTCCCCGGATGGACCTCCATTTTATGACTGCTCACAGTGTCTCGAAGCCGTCTCACAAGAAAACTTCAAGGTGATATCGTCTTAAACGCTCATTCTCTGCGCTGTCATTCCCAGGACGCAGGTGGAATGTGAGTGCTATGGATCCTGGGCTTCTTTCCTTGTTTAAAAGGGCTACTTTATCCACAAAATTTCAATTCAAGCCAGCCAATGTGTAAATAGTTGTGACAAACTTAGGAACAAAAAAGAGCTGCTTTCCATGACTTTGTCCATGCCAGATTCCCATCCTGGGACAGCTTTCCATTACATGTTGAGAATTATTGCTACAATTTGTCATCCATTAAGCAAAGGATATGTTAGGAACAGCAGTGATTTCCATTTCTTTTTGACATTTTGCTTCCTGTTATTGCAATTACATTTTTTATTTTTATTTTTTATTTATTTTAAAGATTTTATTTGAGAGAGAGCGAGAGAGAGTGCGCGCGAGAGAGCACAAGCAGGGGGAGGGGCAGAGGGAGAAGCAGACTCCCTGCTGAGCAGGGAGCCCCATGCGGGACTCGGTCCTGGGACTCTGGGATCATGACCTGAGCTCAAGGCAGACGCTTAGCCGACTGAGCCACGCAGGTGTCCATAATTACATTTTTAAAACTGCCTCTCTCTTCCCACATGGGCGCTTTTATCTGCATTCACAGTGCACTGGGGTGTTTCTGAGTCCTTTGGAGATGGGGTTGCTGAAAGCTCAGCTGTGAAGATAAAGCCATGGGGAAATGAGTGGCTGCTAAATGTTGTGGGTGAGAGGCGAGGTATCCCGGCTTTGGGAATGTTTGTGATGGTGCACCAGAGAAGGTTTATGTGGAAGGTTTAATCCACATTGGTTTGTAATTCAATATTTAGAGTTCCTACCCCTGTGTAGACAGGTGATGGGTGTTACAGACGTAATAGTGAATAAGACAGAGAAGGTTTCATAGAGGAGATAGACAATAAGCAAAATAATGGCAGTTGTGATAAGTGCCGTGAAAGAAAGAAATAGGGTATTATGGAAAGAAACTAGGAGAGTGGGGTCAGGGATGGCCTCTTCGAGGAACCAACTTAAAGCCGATACTGAAAGATGGGAGGAAACCAGCCACTCAGATCACCTCCCTATGGAGGGCACCGTAAGCACTGCGGGGGGTGAAGAGCTTTGTGTGACTAGTAATCACCAGATACCCAGGATGCATAGAATGAAGTGGGCCAGGATTTTCTTTGGTTTTCTGGAAGAAGAAAAAAGCATTGAAAAGGCCTCAGATTGGGATCTGTGTCCCTGAACTGTATCTTGGGTAAAGTGTACCTCTCTCAAAGCACACACCACTGCTGTCTTGCTCACCCCTGCTGTGCCCAGCAGAGTGCCTGGTCCATAGGAGGCACTGAAAAATGTTTGCTGAACAACCCATGAATGAATGAATTTTAACCTGTATTCTCACTGGATTCTTTCTTTCTTGCCCTTCATTGAAAGAATCATAAATTCTCTGAGTCGGAAGGGGTACTGGGGTCAGGTGATTTGGCCTCTCACCTGCTTGTCTAAGCCTCCCCTGCACTATGCCTGGCAAGAATAGCTTTGGCTTTCTGAGCATTTCTAGGAAGGAGGACTTTTCTCCTTGGGAGTCAGCTCAGTGCTTAAAAAAAAAGGGGGGGGGGCGCCTGGGTGGCTCAGTTGGTTAAGTGTCTGCCTTCTGCTCAGGTCATGATCCTGGGGTCTTGGATTGAGCCCCATGTCAGGCTCCCTGTTCAACAGGGAGTCTGCTTTTCCCTCTCCCTCTGCTGCTCCCCCTGCTTGTGCGCACACTGTCAAATAAATAAAATCTTAAAAAAAAAAGAGATTTTGAATAGTTTAGCATGCACCTGATGCAAAATTCAAAAGCACCTACCCCTTTGACAGATTTGTCATCTGTTCACCCAGTTCCCTGCAGAGGCAACTACTCTTACCTGAGCCGAAATACTGTCTGTAAGCTTGTAAAGATATAAAATAACTTTAAGTGAAGGTAGATTATTCTTTTTATTATAAAACTGTCGTGTAATCATCATAAAAAAGAAAACTACAGAGACAAAAGAAAACCAGTATCCTGTAATCCCAGCTGTTGGAGATAATCATTGTTAATATTTTGGTACCTCTCCTTCCAGATTTTTTGCTGTACGTGTATTTATATAATTTCCAGAAATAATAGAATTGTAAAAACACCCAATATTTTAAATTGCTGCATAGATTCTGTTGTATGAAGGTACCATAATTTATTTATCCAGAAATCCATTGGTGTACCTTAATGTGGTTTCCAGACCTTTTGATGTTCAAGCCAACACTCTGTGAATGTCTTTGTACAGATGGCATTTTGCATGTGTGTGAGTTTACCTGTTGGGCAATTGCTGAGGAATAAACCTGCTGGTCAAATAGTATGTACCATTTTAAATCTTGATAGATCCTGCCAACTGGATCTCCATTTGGAAGTTGTACTAACCTACACTCCCACCCACAATGTATGACTGTGCCCATTTCTTTCTTGAGCATCTCTTACTGTTCAGTGGTTCTGCCTTTTTGTAATAATTGATCTGAACTATGCGTCGCTGCACTTTCCACCTACCTTTCCTACTTCTGCTCTCTGGGGCTCCACACTCTGGTTCTGTGTAGGCTTTTTCTTTTTCTCTCGACTCGCCTGTGAGTGAGAAGGATGAATAATAAATCACATTCCATGCATGAGGGTGGAGCCCATCTCAGGGGACAGGCCCGGAACATTTAGGCAGTGGATGCTTATATAACCACCAGGCCTTTGGATGTAATGTAAGAGGAAGAGGCTGAATTTCTAGCTCAAATCCCTTTTGAGCCCAAGTCCCTTAAAACAAACAAGTAAATAAAATATAATATATATTTGCATATATGTATATACACAAATAACACATGAGTATGTTCACCTTGTAAAAAAATGAAACATTACAGAAAAGGAAATCATGTCTCCTCTTTTAATCAGTTTGAAGGGTTTCCTTCCAGATCTTTTTCTCTGTGTTTATATATGTAGCCTTTAGTAATATGTACTATTGTTTTGTAACTCTTTAAACAAAGCATAAATAGTATTATGCTGTATCATTATGCAATTTGATTATTTTTTTTAAAAGATTATTTATTTATTCATTTGAAAGAGAGACAACGAGAGAGGGAACACAAGCAGGGGGAGTGGGAGAGGGAGCTCGACGTGGGGCTAGATCCCAGGACCCCGGGATTATGACCTGAGCCGAAGGCAGATGCTTAACGACTGAGCCACCCAGGTGTCCCTCAATTTGATTATTTTTTTAGGATTTTTAAAAAAGATTTATTTATTTGAGGGTGCCTGGGTGGCTCAGTTGGTTAAGCAACTGCCTTCGGCTCAGGTCATGATCCTGGAGTCCCGGGATCGAGTCCCGCATCGGGCTCCCTGCTTGGCGGGGAGTCTGCTTCTCCCTCTGATCCTCCTCCCTCTCATGCTCTCTGTCTCTCATTCTCTCTGTCTCAAATAAATAAATAAAATCTTTAAAAAAAAAGATTTATTTATTTGAGAGAGAGAGCAGGAGTGGGAGGGGCAGAGGGACAGGGAAAGAGAATCTCCAGTGGACCCCTTGCTGAGCATGGAGCTTGATGTGGGGCTCGATCTCATGACCCTGAGATCACAACCTGAGCAGAAACGAAGAGTTGGCCTCCCAACTGACGGTGCCACCCAGGCGCCCCTTAAGATTTTATTTATTTATTTATTTATTTGAGAAAGAGAGACCACGAGTGGGAGAGGGGCAGAGGAAGAGAATCTCCAGCAGACTCCATGCTGCTGAGCGTGGAGCCTGATGGAGGGCTCAATCTCATGACCCTGAGTTCATGATCTGAGCCAAAATCAAGAGTCAGATCCTTAACCAACAGAGCCAGTGAGGCGCCCCTGAAATTTGATTTTTTTTAACTCAAAATATGTCTTAGAGATTTAACTCTGTTGGTACTTAATCTTTCACTGCATTCTTAATTGTTCCATAGTATGATTTACACCATTGTGGCTTATTTACACTTTCATCTATTAGTGCACATTGAAGTTTTAAATTTCAAGCTACAAATAATGCTGCAGTGGATATCCCTGTACAGTCTCTTACTCTAGGGTAGACGCTCACAAAGTGGAATTACTAGATCCTAGTATACTTAACATTTTTTTTTTTTAAGATTTTATTTTATTTTGCGAGACAGAGAATGAGAGAGAGAGCACATGAGAGGGGGGAGGGTCAGAGGGAGAAGCAGACTCCCTGCCGAGCAGGGAGCCCGATGCGGGACTCGATCCCGGGACTCCAGGATCATGACCTGAGCCGAAGGCAGTCGCTTAACCGACTGAGCCACCCAGGTGCCCCTGTTCTTATCTATTCTTTTTTTTTTTTTTTGATTTTTATTTATTTGAGAGAGAGAGGATGAGAGAGAGAGAGAGCATGAGAGGGGGGAGGGTCAGAGGGAGAAGCAGACTCCCCGCCGAACAGGGAGCCCGATGTGGGACTGGATCCTGCGACTCCAGGATCATGACCTGAGCCGAAGGCAGTCGCTTAACTGACTGAGCCACCCAGGTGCCCCCCTAGTGTATTTAAAATTTTACTAGATTCACCCAAGTTGCCTTCAGAAGGGCTATGTACCTATTTCTCTATGGTTTTCCCACAATGTAAATACTGAAAAATTGGCATGCTTTCATGCCAATATGCATTTCCCTGATGACTAGCTTTTCATGGTTGTCATTGGCCATTTGTGTTTCCTATTTGGTAAATTATCTGCTCATGTCCTATTCCCATTTTCTTCTTTTGTTTAATGCTTTATATATTGATTTGTAGGAATTTACAACTATGTTGCAGTATTTTCTCCTAGAGACTCTTTAAGACAGTATCCCATGGTCCCACTCTTGCCCATTCCTCTTGAGGTGTGAGCCAAGAGTTTTTAATGCCACCCAATCCACTGTGTAGGGCTGTAACATCTGACAAAAAGGAACTTTCCTAAAGTTGCATAATGTAAGAGCATCCCACGGGAATAGATACAAATTAGCGGTAGTGAGGATACTGTTCGGAGCACAGAAATCCACAACCATTGTGACACGCTAAATACGTAAAACATGAGAACATATGGTGGTGTGTGTAGTAGCTAAGACTTTTGGGCTAGACTACCCGAGTTCGAATCTGGCTTCTGCTCCTTCCTAATAAACGTATCCCTCTGCCTGTCAGTTTGCTCGTCCATTAAAATGGACACAGTAAGAGTATCTGTATTTTAAGATTGTTGTGAGAATTAAGTGAGTTAATGAATGCAATGTATTTTTAGCAGGGCTTGGCACATGGTGAAGTCCAATGTTAGCTATTACATAATAAGAATTTGGCTTTCATAGCGTTTTTTTTTTTTTTTTTTTTTTCTTAATCCCATCTGACTACTGTCCCAAGGTAACTGAATGTGCATTTGGTGTGTTGCCTTCAGCATCTAGTAACTGCATCCTAATGAACACTTAGATAACATGGTTATCTGATGGAAAGGATTAAAAATAAAAATAACAGCATGTATTTTTTTAAAAGACATACCAGTCATAAAGATAAGATACAGGAGTTCCAATGCACAAAACAACGTCTTTACAATATACTTACTGAGGGTGGTGGGCATTTCTCCTTGCCAGTGATAGCGGTGCAGCTCAGGCGATTGTGTAAACACAATTTATTATTCACTTAGCTTGCCAGCTTTATAATTATGCAATTTTTGATTAATTTTTTATTTGTAGGCATTTGCACTATTTCATAATCCATGCATAAAATGAGATTTGATTGATTTTTTTTGTATGTGCCATGATTTCCAAGTCTCCTAATTCAAGGTTGCCTGCAATATGACCGCTGTGAACTTGCAGGAAGTTGACTGGGCCATCTGTCCTCTGCGCTGTTCATCCCAGTGGTCGGTGTGGGGTGGGGCCTTCTGATCCAGCTGGGAGTAATGTTTTTTTTTTTTTTTTAATGTGGGGCAAAACATCTCAGACTCACTCAAGGCCGAATTCAGAATTTGCTTTGGGGCAAGGGACGCCTATAGTACGTGATTTAGCGGATTATCTCATGACTCCTAAATGGATGAAATAGATGTTCTGTTTCCCAAAGACAGGCTGCTCCTTACCCTCCTCCCCGCGGAGTCCTCATGCCCCGTGGGCACATGTGCCACCTCAGCCCCTCACAGCCAGGGTGAAGTCCACAATCCTGGAACAGCATTCCTCGCATTTGGCTATTTTGTCACTGAATTTGGGAGTGGGACTTTGTACTCGCACCTTTTGGGGAGGGAGGGCAGGACAGGTAGCAGAGACAGGCCCTTGACAGGAAGTTCTAGTGCCAGTGACAGGGTACGTGAGCCTCTTTGTTGGGTGCTCTGAAGGCTGTGGTCATTACCATTTCATACTCACTGAAATGGCTAAAATCAAAAGGACCAACAGTTGCAAATGTTGGTGAGGCCACGGAACAACTAGAATTCTCGTCCATTGCTGGTGGGATCGTTAAGTGGTGCAAATATTTATGTCTTGTCAAGTTCAACATAAATCCACATCCAGGAATCCACCTACAGGGAATGAAAATGTATGTCCGCATGAAGACCTGTACGGGAACGTTCATAGTACATATTCACAATAGCAGAGAATGGAATAGCTCGTGAGAGTACGGAGAAACGGTTTGTGTGTTATGGAACCTGGACTGGATCGCCCGACGGAAGAACCAAGCGGCACCCGGAGATCTTGGAGGATAGGAGTTTTACTTAACGCCGGCAGGCTCAGAGGACAGTGAGCTCCAAAGGTCTGAGCCCCGAGCACAAAGGGGGTAATTTATACGCTTCTACTTCCGCATACTTGGCACTTTTGGCGCGTGCGCGAAGCGGGGCAGGGAGAGGAACCCGGATTGGTGAGCGGGGAGAAGAACCCGGAAGAGCCCCGGGGCAGGGGCTGGGACTCTCTTGGTGGCTCAGTTGGCCATCTTAGGACACAGATTTCCCTTATCATGTGCAGTATTCATACGTTGGACTACTACTCAGCAACGATGAAGAACGCACTACACACATAACAGCAAAGACGAACCTCAGGAAACATGTTGAATAAAAGAAGGTGGATGTAAAAGTAAACATGGTTCCCTTAATATGAAGTCCAAGAAGAGGTAAAACTTATCAATGGGAAGAGAAATCAGAGCAGTGGTTGCCTCTGGAGTGGGGATGGGAGGATTGGGATCGTCTGGGAAGGGGCACAAGGGAACTCTGAGGGCAATATTCTACTTGTTCGGTTACTTGGGTGAGAACGTGATTGTCACAAGTCACCCAACAAAATATTTACAGTCTGTTCATTTTCTTATATATAGATTATGTCTGAAAATATTTATTGCATACATGCGTTGAAGGTATTGGTTAGCTTTTTGGCATTTATTTATTTAATTTTTTTGCTGTTTTATAGTCCTAATTATTTGTGTTCTTCAAGGTCATCCTCATTTGCGATGTTAGATGACATAACATCTTAACTGTGTATGAGGAATTCTTAACCCGCAGTCTGTTGATAGCTTTCAGTGGATCCTTGGACCCCACAAAATTGAATGCACAATTTTGCACATCTATGTATTTTTCTTTTCCCTTGAGGAGTGACTTCATAGCTACCACCATACTCTCAAAAGGGTCTGTGACCCAAAACGTATTTAAAACAGAACCTCTGCGTTAGATGGTTCATGCAGAATGTGTAAGAAACAGTATCAGGATTTAAAGATCAATGAATGAATCAATGACAAACTGTTTCCAGTTGATGTTCAAGGAACCAAGCCTCTAATAGTTACAGATTAAAACTGGCAGATGTCAGTGGCTCCATGAAACTAGCAAAAATTAGAATAACCTTCTGGCCTGAGAAATAGAATACAGTCCTGATGAGAATAACAGGCAGAATCAGTGCACCATAAAAGAGCTTTCAATCACATTTACAGAGAAAGACGCCTGCTATTCACAAGTATCATATACTGGGTCTATTTTAAATATTGAAAATAGATAGATGAACATAATAGAAGCAACAGCTACGATTCAACTGTAAAAAATTATTTAATGCTTTTCTCTTGACAGGAAAAAACAAGTACCATCGTGAATGCTGACAGAATTGTATCAGGTTCAGCTTTGCCAGTGTTTAACAAAAGAAGACAATTTTGATGTGGCTCGGTTATGGCAATTTTCATCCACTGAGTTTTGACAATTGGTTATTCATTCTCAGTCCCTGATTGCAGGGAGACAGTGCGGTATTAAATGGAGGGCATCGGGTTGTAAATGCTCTTTGAGACGTGAAGTTGCTCTGAGCACATCTGAGAACCGTGGCTTTCTTTTATGTGTTATTGACAGGTTTCTGTGGTCTGTTTTGTCCAATGTGCCTTGAGTGTGACATCGCCAGGCATCATGGAGAGTGCCTTTGTTGGCCACTGTTACCCGGGTCCACCTTTGCACTGAGAATTGGCACCAGAGAGAGACATAAAATACAGGTAAGTGTGTTTGAATGTGTATGTGAACTTGGATCTATATAAGAACCTAAATGTCTTTCAAACCCGTGGTTTAAAAAAAAAAAAAAAGTCTGGGTGAGAATGCTTAAAAACACCAGACTTTGTGGAAGACTGGGAAAGGAAAGGGAAGAAATTTCTGATTTCATTCATATGAACCAAAATGCCACATGATGAAAGGTATTTCCAAGGGGTACCTATTATAATGCTGATGTGGGGTCAATGGGCTGCTTCTGTTTCTCTCACTGCATCAAGACAAGATGACAGGTATATTGCACCAAATTTGGAGGATGTACTCGGGATGGTCTAAGTGAAAATGAAGACTATGGGGCATCCGCAGAGTTCACTTTGGGGGCTCCCTGGGGATGCTTCGAAGAGCCCGTCACTTTCCGGTGCAGCTGAGCCTGAGGTACAATGAGAGACTGAGCAGAGACAAGTCCTACATATCAGGATGTGGACAGTTAAAAATAAAAAAGACATCTTATATATTCATGTGGAATGATCCCTAAAATATATTTCAAGTGAATAAAAAGTACAAGACACAGAAGTACGCAACTATTGACGTAGAAGGACTATAGATGTACTTGTGTGGACATAGAATTTATCTGCAAGTGTATATACAAACCTGCCAACAACAGTTGCCCCCAGATAACTTAAGTGGGTGGCTAGGACAGCTGTGGAAGAGGGATGTACTTTTTACTTCCTGTGCCTTCTTCCTGTGAGAATGTTGGACCATAGGCGTTTAGTACCCATGCCAAAGAAATGAAGTAATTATAAGTATTAAGCCTTAATAGAAAAAAAAAAAAGATGTTGACAGAGAAACCAGTGGTTTTAAGTGTGAAGTCTGTATCAAGAGCCCTAAGTAAGGCCAGGTCTCTGAACTGCAAGGATTGATAAGCAGTTGAGCTGCTTGGCACTTGGGGGTCCTGCTGGAGCGGTGTCCCCGGGCGTTCCTTTAGGGCATCGACTTGGTGGACCTCAGAAGCAGTGGGTGGAATAGGCCCCTGGGCGATGGCACTGAGCCTGTGTGATTGAGCCAGGACAGAGATGTGGGTCTTCCCCTAGGGCACCCTGTGTGAGGACTGGCTCGCCGTGCACTGCTGTTGGCCCTTTTCCATCTGTCAGGTGGCCCGGGAGCTCAAGATGAGGGCCTCCCAACTCTACGAAATCTATGCAGCTCCTTCAACCAAGGACAACCTTATTTGACAGAGCGAGAAAACGCCTCCTCCTTACTCCCCTCACCCTCCTCTCAAACCTGTCTTAGAAGAGAGATTGTTCTTAAGCTTTCATGGAAATAATAAGAAAATAAATGATTTCTCCCCTACTGTCTTTGCTCTCATTCTTTCTTCACACACACCTCCGATGAAGTCTCTCTGGCATTTGTCTGGATCTGCTATTCCAGCCTCGCCACCTAGAGATGAGCTTGTGCCTTCCACACTTGCCCGGAGTTGGAGAAGGTTGCATTTTCCCTCATCTTCCTACCACCATCCTTCCCTGGGAAGCTTTCTTCTGCTAACCCCCTTCACCCACAGAGCCGGCAGTGGGGCAGGAGAAGGTTAATCTTAGTTAGCACCTCGTCTGGACACGAAGTCTCACTAAAACAGAGAAGCATCGTCCTTCCCTTGTCCTGACTCCTTCAGTCCCCGCCGCATGAAGGAGACGGCCTCAGGTGGCTGCCGATTTGAACACTCTCCAACACTGGCGGGTCTTCGGCCCCAAGCTCGAAGCCTTAGGTGGGCAGCTGAATTGGTCCGCCTGTCCGCCCCCGCACCCCCTCACCCCCGCCAAAAAAAGATATGTTGAAGTCCTAACTCCTGGTGAGTGTGGCCTTACTTGGAAACAGGGTCCTGCATATGTAATTAAGCTAAGATGAGTCATTCGGGCGGGCCCAAATCCAGCGCGACTGATGTCCTCACAAGAAGAGAGGAGGCACAAAGACAGACACACAGCGGGAAGACAGCCATGTGGAGACGCAGAGATCGGAGCGATGCAGCCACAAACCACGGGATGCCTGGGGTGACCGGAAGCTGGAAGAGGCAAGGGAGGTCTTGGAGGGAGCATCGCCCTGCCCTCATCTTGATTTTGGACCTGAAGCCTCCAGACCGGAAGAGATTGAGTTTCACTCGTAAGCTAGCCAGTTTGCAGCACTTAGTTACCGAAGTCCTGGGAAGCTGTACGCCACCTGTCAGCCCCAGGAATGAAATACTGCTTTTGTCAGGGCGGCGGCACAGAACAGGGCTGACGAGCCTGTGTCCCGAAGCCCGAACTGCCGCCCGCGTTTGCTGAGTGTGTGACCATGGCAAATTTTCTAATGCCCCTGTGCCTCAGTTTCTTCATCTGTAAAAGGACGATGCTGAACTCAGAGGGCCGTGAGGATTCTAACAAGTCAGGACTCTTAGCCCACTGCCTGGCAAGTAGCAAGGACTCAGTAAACAGGAGTTGTTATAACAATATAACTGCTACCTTATATTCATAGCAAATTATGTTAGTTTTCCATTTACAGCTGGGATATAAAGTTTTCTTTTCAATTAAATTTTAGATTAAAATGGAATCCATTCGAATAATCTTAAGTAAGTAACAGTATGGATGGTTGGTGGATGTGGCAAACATTTCAAAAGGTGGTGAAACTCATTTTAGTGGCCACTTGTCTCTATGCCAGATCCTGTTCAAAGTGCTCTACCGTGTTTTAAGACATTTAACCTTTCACTCCTCAAGAAGATGCTATGAGAGCTCCCTTTTCCAGAAAAGGAACCGGAGTCACAGAGCAGCTAAGTGATTTGCCCACGGCCATATAGCTGCGAGGTGCCAGGCAGTTAGGTTCTTGAGGCTGTGCTCCCGACCTCCGCGCTAAGCAAGCAGAGAAGGCTTCTGGCCGAGGTCTCTCTGGGCCTTCGGGGTTGCACAGCTGGGAGTTTGCTCTCCAGAGACGAACCCAGCCTGGGGAGCTCCAAGAGGCCGTGGCGGCCATCCGCACAGACCCCCAGCCGTTCCCGTCTGACACGTGATGCCTCTCCTCCCGGCCCTCCCTTTCGGACGTCCTGAGCAGCTGCCAGGGAAAGCAAATGCTCAACGTTGATATGGAACCCTCGATAACACGCTCCCCCTCCAAACCAGCTCCTGAAAACACCAGGCCCGAGGGACAGCTAACCCGGCTTTATTGTTCCATGCTAAAACACACATCAGGCTTCTCAGGCTTACAGCTGGGAATTGTACTCAGTTCTGACGAAGGGGACTTGGGTAATGTCCCCACTTTGACATTATGGGCACCCCCCTCCCCACGTGGAAAGCAGATGGTACTGTGGGCCCTGGTCTCTGGCGTGGGTCTCCTGTGCTGGTGGGAGCTGCAGGTGGACGTGTCCAGCAAGGGGACCCTTGTTTCCCTTGGCTTCTTCTCCTTAGTCTGGCTAGGAAAGAGCAAACTCAACACTTCGTCAGAGCCACAAGCCCAAACAAAACACTGGGTTCCAAAAAGCAGTGGTTCTACCACCAAATCACAGAACAGAAAACAGAATTAGTATGTGAATGGTTCTTTGAAAGCTGATGGTGGAGAGTGGTCCCAAAGCAAGGCAGCTTAGGGCCCTGACTTCTGGTTTCCTCCAGATCATGTCAAGTGCAAGAAAAAAAAGGACCAAAAATACGTGCATTCTTCCCAGGAGAAAAGTGAACCAACACCCAATATTTAAGTGAGAGACAACAACTCTGATATTAAACTTCCCATTTCCTCAGACCTGCAAAAAGCTGTCAGTGGCAGAAATCCGAGGGTTTCCCAACAGTGAAGGCATGTTCCATGTATTTTTTTTTTTCACTAGAAAATTTCTTTTGGTTTTCGGAGTTGCAAAGTATGGAACAGATCTCTGATGACTCCGCATGGGCAAACAACATGAACACACAAGCTACACACATTTCAAAGTAATCCATACAGATTATTATAAATTACAAAACCAGAAAACACATAAAACCCCACCAAAGTTCTTGCCTTTACAGTGGAATATACTAAGGAAATAAGCTGCCAGCCTTGGAACTTTCTATTTTTTTGGAACAAAGATATGAAAACTTTGTAATTCCTTAAGTGTCCCCTGCTCTATAAAATGATTTTTTATAAGTTTCTATATTTTATATATCTAAGCTTTATTTATACAATAGTCCATAATGGTTAAGATTTTACACCCTATTTCATAAACATCACTCACATACGTATTACCTCATCAAGATTCTCTTTTGGTCTATTAAAAACACTGTACTTAAAAAAACAAGACACAAGAGTCTATAGGTTCTCTGCTTGCATCTCCATGGAGGAGCGAATTTTTCTCCCCTTCCGTTTTGTCTTTCTGCTTTTTCCCCTAAACAACACCCTCTCCCGAGCCACATGGAATAAGAAGCAACAATTCCAGAGGATGAAATCCAGACTCTGTGGTTAGCAAACTCTTCTAGGGTATTCTAGGGTAAATTTCTGGGCTGACCTCATTCTGACCATTCTAATTCATCCTCACTCGCTTCCCACTCCTTCCACCACTTTTTGGCCCATGACTTTTTGGAATCCCTGGTGGAATTGACAGTCCGGATGAAAACTTTAGGAAACAGGGAGAGTGGGGGTGCCTTTCTTAAGCCTCTGTTTGGCTGGCAACAAATCAGATTCTTCAATGTTTTTAAAAAAATATTTGGTCTCTTGGCTAAGCAGATTCAAAGGAAAAGCTAAATTTCCATGAAACCCTCCACTTGATAAGTCATGGAAAATTCCCAGAGACTTAAAAAACAGCAAGTGTACAAATTAGGAATGATTTCCTGTTGCTGTCAATGGGAGAGGAAGAAGAAAGAAAATGTGAGAAGCAGCAAATGGGAATGAGAGGCCCTTGAACACAAGGCTATAATTAGCTAATGTGGTCTAATGGTTTCTGGGGACTCAAAGATGTTGTGTGTTTACCTCCGCCCCCAATTTATACAACTTGCTTTTGTGTGGGCAGCTTGCCTGTACTTTACCTTTCCAAGCATTATCTATAAAAGTAAAATTCCTTCCAACTCTGATAATTGAATGACTTTTCTCTGGAAAATGAAGTCACCGAAACCTATTTATAGGTGGGCTGTAGGGCCTCATGATAGTAACAAGTAGATTCCAGAATCTGAAGGCAGCATCTCTGGATCCTTTGCTACTGGGGCTAAAGAGGAGCCAACCAAACCTGAATTCATCCCAGAGGAAATGGAACCAACATTGAGTCAGAGGAGTTAAGAGAGAAGGGACAACAGACAGTTGGCAACAGCATCACTGACCATGTGTGAGAGGCAGTGTCATCCCTGAATTATCCTTTCTGTGGTCTCTCCATACCTCTTAGCTTCTCACTCACCACCTGGCAGATAAAGCCAATTACTTTGGGGTTGTTGTTGTTTATTATCACTTTCCCCTGGGGTTAACTGAGAGGAAGGTGTGGCTAAAAAGTCCAAGTTACTCATTTAATTAAGAGATGGGTGGTAGTTTGAGTCCTGCATGCGGCAGCTTCACATAGAAGAAAGCATTCCTGTAACCACAAAATATATTCCTTACTCTGCTCAGGGTTTGGCTGATGCTTGCTCCTGCTTACAAGCAGGACTGCATGACAGGTTGAGGTGGTTTCTGTGAAAAATTACAATCCTGAACTTTAAAACAACCAATGTATCCAAATACTGTTGTGTTCTTGTCATTGTCTTTAATAATCAGGGCAGCGTGTGCTTTTAAAAATGAAATTCTCATGGATGTCTTAAGATAGGGGATGGCCCGAGGAGTCTCAGGCTACTTCTGAATTGCATTTATCGGGACTGTGGCTCTCTCTGGTTAACATGGATAATTTAAAATTTGTATTTTAGGGTAGGGGACCTTGCTGGCTTAGTTGGGAGACCGTGCGACTCTTGATCTCAGGGTTGAGTTTGAGCCCCATGCTGGTTGTAAAATTTGTATTTTAGAGTTTTTTAAACCAGGTGTAGAAGATCTTCTAATGACTTGCCCTTTAAAATGACTTGTTTCTGAGCAAAAAAGAATACATGGTTTAAGTGATTTTGTATCTTTAGACTTCAAATAGCCTCTCTGTAGTTTGTGGTAGCTCTCTTCATGGATTTTTGTTCTGAAATTCTTTATGTACCAAGTCCTCATTTCTTTAATCAGTATATTCTAGCAGAAACCCTCTTGATCAGTGTCGGGGGTGGGGGGAAGATAGCATGGAATCGGATTAGAGAAGAACACAGATGTGGTGGAAAGACTCAGGATGTTTGCTGGGAGTCAGGAGAGGGGGTCAGAGCTAGGGGCCTTGTGGAGAGGCACTGGCCTCTTTGGCTTGACTGTCCAAGAGGAGAATATCATGCCGGCCCCTGCCCACACTGCTCCAAAGGTGAGCTGCACAGACTGGCCAGTCACAGAGCTGGAAGGAATTTGATGTCTAGTCTTTTCATTTGTCAGTTAGGTGCCAAGGTGTGAGAAATTGGCAAGATAAAGTTTGGCTCTGACAAAAGAACAGAATAATATGAGGGGTGGGAGTTTGCTGTAACCTGGAACAGCCTGTGAGTCACGCGCTGCTCCCTCTCCGGCTCACCACCCAGAGATGCTCTAGATGAGGACAGATGTGTTCCTTCTCCTCTTGCCCTTCTGCCCCAGAGGCCGGCCTGTTGGTATTCCGGTACCACCCCTGATGTCTGAGGACTATCACATGGTCCACAAACTCCATTGAGCAGTTTCCATCCAAGCAGATGATGTGTTCTCTTCAGTATCCCAGTTGTTGCTAGCTCCTCCTGGGAAGATGACCAAGGCAGGGTCTGCGAAGGTGAAAAAGATTTCAGAATCTATTCTGTGAGTGCACCCTGGAAAGAACTATAGCTCTTTAAAATTATTAAGCCTTTTGGACACATGTCTTTCTTTTCATTTCACAGAAGAGGTGTTCATCCTATCGGGAGGTACACAGCATCTAGTTCCCCACTCCTGGTGATGCTAACTGTGGTCCTTTGGTTAAAGTGGTTTTCTACCGGGCTTCTCTGCTATCAAGTTGCTGTTCTCCTCTTTGTGATTAATAAGTGTCATGACAGGAAATACTCTGAGCTCTTCAAGCTTTCATCCACTAATTTTAATATCTACTGATGATTCTTGCATGAACCAAGTATTAGCCTAGTGGCTGCCGAATGGTAATTTTTAAAAAATTCCATCATTCTTTCTACATTTAGTAGTTGGCACTCTACTATATGGAAAAGCTTTTCCTTATATTTATATAGCATGGACTCAGGGACTTCTATCTGATGTGAAAGATTATTATCTGTTACTGCCAAAAATGAGTAATCTGAGTCTAATGATGGAGAAACATCAGACAAGACCCAATAGAGAGAGATTCTACAAAATAAAAGTCCTATATTCTTCAAAATGTTAAGGCCATAGAAGACAGTGAATCTTGAGGAACTGCTCCAGATTGAAAGAAACTAAAGAGAGATGGTAATTAAATGCATTATGTGATCCTGGATGGGATCCTAGATAAGACATTACATTTTCTTTTTCTGTGAAGGAAAAAGAGTAGACAATAGAAAACATAGCAGGATAATTAAATAAGATCTGTTGACTAGTTAACAGTTCTTTATCAGTGTTACTATCCTGGTTTTGGTCATTGTATTGTGGTTATGTAAGAGCACATCCTTGTTTAGGGGACACACTGAAATGTTTAGGGATAGATAGGCATTTGATTTTCAACTTATTCTCAAATGGTTCAGAAAAATTATATATATATAATTTACATTAAATATTTATGTAATATTTAATTAATATATATTATATAAGACCATATATGAGAGAGAAAATCAAAACAAACATGGTAAGATGTTAATATCTAGGGCATCTTGCTTTGAAGGGTATTTAGGCATTCTTTGTACTATTTCAGCAGTATTTTTATAAATCTGAACTCCTTTCAAAAACAAAAGTTAAAATCCATGAGCCCCCAGAATTCCTCCAAGGCCTCACTCTACTTGGCTGGCCAAACTCAACCTGTATCCCCACTGTCCCCACGTATGTAACCAGTGTCGTCCTTGCCCTGTCCAGCCCACAGGCCCTTTTCTCTCCCTGAGGCTGAGAAGGTTCAGAAGGAAGGGCAGCAACAGCTCGGGATGCCCCTGTCCAGGTGAGGGCAGGCTGTCTGAACACCCAGCCCGGGGGCTGGCTGTTCTCCATGACTATGCTGCTTGGCTCCTGGCCCTCCTGAGTGCAAGTGAAGTCCCAGCTGATCATGCTGAAGGGGGACAGGAGAATGCCTAAAGACTGATGGGAAACTGGTCTAAAAGCGTTTAGCAAGACTTGCCTTCTGAAGGACTCAGCCCCAGTCTGTCCATGAGCGAGTTCCCATGAAAACCCAGTAAAACCGGAAGTGAGCAGGAGAGGGAGTTGGCCATCTCTTGCCCATTTGCTTTCATCTGGGCCTGATTTCTTTTCTCTCTGAGGACTCCAGCTGATTTAACAGAGCAGTTTCTCTTTGGGGAAACTTCAATGATGTTCACAGTTTTGTGCTTTGCAGGATGGCGTTGGACCCATCTTGCCAGCAATTTATGGGAAACACTGAGGCTTCCCAAACCCCCACTCTCCAAAGGCAGGGCTCTGATCCATCGCTACAGAGTCAGTCCTGAAGAAGCCTTGAGTTTTCCAGCAGGCAGCTGCATTTGGACTCAAAACTGAGCTTCTTTGAGCTCGCAGGGCCTGCAAATGCAACGCAGCGTTTACTCATTTGCTGACGTGCTCCATTCAGCGCCAACAGCACGGAAGGGCTGTCAGAGTCTCCAGGTGGCTGTTTACATTCAGCAGGAGAAGCAGGCATGAATACGAAGTCTGTGATTACTAGGATGCATTCTGCGACCGCCATGTCAGTAAGTGACATAGGATTTGCAATTATGCTCTCTTCACTGTATACCGCCCAGCGTGGGCAGGAATTTTATCCTGCTGTTCGTGACTTTTAGCCCTTGAAAGGGAAGCCACCTGTGTTGGATATATCCTGCTTCTCTTCCGTGTACCTAAAGCTTGTGCTGGTCCTGGGCACATGTCTTTGGAGATGGGTTAATATCACTTGGGCCCAGAAAATGGCTGCTTTCATCTGCAGATCAGGCCCGGTGTCAGCAGTGGGGAGCGTGTCCTCTGAGACCAAAGGCAAGGTGATTTGAGATAATGGCATCTGGATCTCAAGGAAGTAGTGGTGGTTTGTTTGCTCTTTTAACTACATTTATTGTGATGTAACATTTCTGAGAGCGAGTGCAGGGGCAGGAAAGTAATAAGGAGGTAACTGCCGAGGGGAGGCTGGCTTCCCCATTAATCTGACCTTCCAGGTTGTGCTAAATGATGTAGGAAGAACTTCAACTTGAAGATCGACTGACATTTTAATAGGCACCCAAAAATCCCATCTGTGGTGGGAGGTGTGAATTTATCTATGGCTGGCCGAGCGTAGTCGGGGGAAGCAGCCCTTGTTAGTGCTGGGGCTACTGGCCAGGGGTTTTAGGATTAGGCAGGTAGTAACTCTTTGTTTACTGAGTGCTCAGAAGACAAGTCTATTTGAAGTAGAAAAACCCAATGTCTGCAGGAGGCTTTTATGTTTCATTGTAAATGAGGTGGCAAGCAGTTAGCAGCATAGACTGGAGTCAGATTGCCTGGGTTTATTCCCGAACTCCACCAGTTCCTAGCTGTGTGGCCCTGTGGAAGTTATGTACTTGCTCTAGGTTTTAGCTCCTTTATCCGTAAAACGGGCATAGTAATAGTATTTACTTTGTATGGTTGTGGTAAGACGTTTAAATCAGTAAATATAAGTTAAGCACAAAGAACAGTGTCTGGCATATAGTAGGGGATCTGTAATTGTTGGCACGACAAAGTATCATGATAAATTAAGAGACCTCTTGAAAGCTGTTTCTTGTGATCCTGCTTCTTGATTATCTCCAAGAATGGAAAACGCTACAGGTGGAGACAGGTCATTAAATGGGCTCATTGTCACACTCACTGCTCCAGTTTCCTTTGCCTTAAAGACCTAAATCTCTGTTCTCTCCGTTGAGTTTTGACAGTTTCACACACTAATCTAAAAATAAGGATAACAACTTTAGGGGCGCCTGCATGGCTCAGATGGTTAAGCGTCTGCCTTCGGCTCAGGTCGAGCCCCATGTCAGGCTCCATGCTCCGTGGGGAGCCTGCTTCTCCCTCTCCCTCTAACGGCTCCCTTTGCTGTGCTCTCTCGTTCTGTCAAATAAATAAATAAAAACTTAAAAAAAATATTAACTTTAGATGGTTGCTGTGTCTTATTCTCCTCATTATATGGATGAGAACATTGAGACTCAGAGAAGTGAAGTGACTTGCCCAAAGTCACACAGTGAGTCACACCCGGGATACAAGTCAAATGTTTCAGTTCCGTAGCCTGGACTCTTCCCTGATCTTCCAGAGAAAGACTGGGGCTGGAGGTGGGGAGGAGCAGAGGGAGGAGGCGGGAGGCTCCCAACTAATAGTGTTTTCAGAGTGAGTGAGTGCGCATGGAAATTCAGTGCGGAAATCCTAATGATAATGAAGCAGATGACAGCGCTCGCTTTGGCAGCACATATACTAAAAATGAAGCAGATGACAGGCCCTGACTACACAATTCCAAACAACCGTCCTGACTGCTTTTAAAAAATGACAGATTGCTGTTTGCTTGCTGCGCAGTCGTTGCTTAAAGAGCTATGAGGGCCTGTCCCCTTGGAAGGTGTTCGGATCCTACAGGCCTGGAATGCTAGTGCTTAGGCCCAGCCCCTTGTTTTCGAGGTGGGGAACGGGGCTGGAGAAAGGGCAGCCACTTGCCTCTATGCTTGTGGCATCTCTCCTGAGCTCCTCCTGCCTACATGAGGGTCTTTTTTGGCAGGAACAAAGAGGATGGACCTATTCTTCAGTTGTTGGTTCAACACGTATTTATTGTATGATGAAAAATGTTGGATAAATGAACGAATCTCCTTGACATTTGAGCTTGTTTCTCTTCGCCTTGCCATGTCTGGTTCCTTCTCGGTCTTCAATCTCAGCTCACATCACCTCCTTTAGAGAAACCTTTCCTGGTCATTCTACCTAATGTGGCTCGTCCCCCTTGGCCATTCTTTGTCTGGTTGCTTTGTGTCCTTTGTAACATCTATCACAGAGAAGCTGTCCTGTGTGTGTGTTGACCATTTACTGCCCTTCACGAAGGCAGGAGTTCTCCTTGCACGGTTCACTGCTGCATCCCAGCTCTATGGTATAAAACCCGCACACGCTCGGTGCTCAAGCCATGTTTGTTGGGTAGAAATGAATGGATAAGGGAGTGAGGTGACACTGATGTCTACCCAGGAGGAAAACATTCTGTGACCTTAAATGGGGGTGGGGTGAGAGCTAGGATTTTGGCCTGCAGCCCCTTGGTCATCACGGTGCGTCCAACAGGAGTGGCACTCATCGGCACATGCATTTTCTGAATTACAAAGTGTGCCAGGGACATGTAATTTCTGTTAACTGGCACCAAGGAGGAGGGGTTTTCATCGAAATCCCAGCCAGCTGGAAGCATGTCCATGTCAGACCTATCTGCAAGGCAGAATGGACATGTCATCAACGCCATCCGCCTTCTGAAGCTGCAAGTCCCCAAAGACACCGCACCTGTGCCCTCACCAGCTGGGCCCGGGCGCACAGACAAGCCTATACGTCACACCTCCAACGGGTGAGGAGGGGATGAGGTGGGGGCAATCAGAAGAGGAAAGACTCATGGGCGTTATGGCAGAAGATGCATTGAAAATAACTGTCATATTACCTCAACCCTGGGCTGTTTACCAGCTTATGTGAAAAGTAAAGAGAACAAAAATCCGAGATTTCTAGTCTTACAGAGCCAGCCCTGCTGCTTCCTTACCATGACCTTAGATGAATGATGTATCCTCTGAGCCTCAGTTGTTTGATTTAATAAATAGGGGATCCTAACACTTAACTCATGGAATTGTTGTGAGGATTCACTGGGAAACATGCATGTGAGTAATCATGATAGTTGACACCACAGATCGATTTATATGTGCCGGGCACCATGCTAATGACTTTACGTCCATTCTCTCATTTCCTCGCCACCACACCACTCCAAGAACAGCGATTACTACTTGCATCTTACAAGCCAGGGGACTAAAGGCTGCGGAGATTCAATGACTTGCCCACAGTGGCACAGGGAGGAAACACAGAGCCTGGATTTGAATTTGGGTTACCTGGCTTGCTGTGCTCTTCCCCGCCCTGTAAGTGACCCCCCGAGGGGTCAGTGCAGTACCTGCATGGAGCACACGTCTAATGAATGGCAGCTAGTAAGAGTCTGTTCTCCTACTTAGTGTTTCCGCTGCTCGCCTGCCTTCAAGCCTCTGTCATGCCCGCAGACTCCTCCGACAGCTATCACTTCTAGATTCCTCATGCATGCCAGCAGCTGGCCTCCCCACTCCCTTCATGTTCCCTATGACCCTAGGAAGTGCTGATATATTGTTGTCACTCTTCAGATGAGTCAAGAAAGTCTCAGAGAGGTTAGTTAGCTTGGTCCAAGGTCAGAGAGCCAAGATGACCAGGATCTGAACCCAGGGATTTGTGATTCCAGAGTCCAGGTGCTTTCTCTCCACATGGCAAACAACATTTCTCCATGCTAACATCTTTCAGAACCTGTTTCTCCTCCCTGAAGCCCCCCGACAACTGAAACTCGCCTTCGTTGCTCCCCCCTTCTCATTTCTGTTCGTACAGTAGAGTCTAGTTTTTACTGTACTCTCCAATTTTGAATTGTGCCTCCATATTCATTTATTGGTAGTAAATACCATTTGTCAAACCCTTCGATGTACTCCATACAATGATCAGAGCTGTACATGCATGATTTCATTTAATCCTGCCGACAGCCCAATGAGGTGGAGGTTCTGATACCCATTTTACAGATGGGAAAACAGGTTTAGGGAGGTGTTGTAACTTATCCAAGTTTGTTTAGTCATTTGCCAAAGGAAACATAACTTGGGAGTGACAATGCTGGGACAGAAACCCAGATGACTTGGTTCCAAAACCCATCACCTGAGCTATTATTATTATATTTCTTCTCCAATCTCACAAAGTCCTAGTGGATTGGGAACATAGCTGGTGTAGCTACCCCCAAATCCTTGCTGACCAAAGCTTTAAAATCTAGTCCTTTGATAGAGGTCTCCATGATGAAGAAGCCCTAGGTGCTCAGAATTGCCAGCATCTAAAAACAGCTTAAGCTTAAAAAAGAATTGAGCTCATAAATAGAATGTGCAGAACAGGATATTTGGAAATGTGGTTCTGATATCTAACATTCCCTTCCAACCAGTGTCGCCCCTTCTGACCGACTGCTCTGCTCCTTGTCATGGAAGCTGGTGCTATCTCTCTCGAGCTGTGACTGACATATCCTCTTCATGCAGTAAAGTTTTTTCCAGCTCTCTCCTTGACATAGATGTAAAACATCTCCCCAAAGAACTGGGACTGGGGAAGGGCTAGGAATCAGGGGTAGGTACCACCCTTTGAAGGCGCTATTGATTTGAATTCCTCTTTGGTCCTCCAGGTGGTTTTGCTGCCTCCTTACTTTTAGATGCGAACTTGCTTTTGCTTTCTTTGTGAAGGTCTGCTGACTGCCACTAGCTCTCACAGTCCTCTTGGGTGGTCCAGGGAGTCGCTGTGTTCATGGGGAGGGCATCAGGATGGCTCTGGCCTCCAGGACACATGTGACCTACAGCAAACTCTGACGTCACAAATGCCCTTCATCAAGTCTGTCGGTCATGCTAGCACTGATTCTAATAGCATTAACTGAAGATACACAAAATGGCTTTTGCAAATGCCTTTTGCCTTTCTCCCTGGGTCTTGGCTAGCATCCCTTTTAGTCTTTACCGGGTGGTAGCTCTTGTCCATCCCACAGTGACCCTGTTTGCATAATTAGCTTGCATCTGTGGCTGTGTATTTACCCCTGAAAGCAATCACCTTTGGACTCTGGATAAATACCAGCATGGAACACTGGAAGATGTTCTTGGTCTCGAGCCCTTTTGTTCCCACAGAGAAGACGAAAGTGGAGGGTCATTTTGGAAATCATATCCCCCATCTTCTAGGTCTCTGTTCTGTATCATTTAGAGTGAGGACAGGCAAAACCAGAAATAAACTCATGGAGAGGGAGAGATCTAGGGAATGCACAATGATTATCGTGCTTTGACGTCAATGATCCAGAACCATACTGCAAGCTTCCGTTCTTTTTCAAATTGCTTGGTTGTGTCTGGCTGCCCTCAGAGCAGGGGTACATTTGCTTTTTGGATATCTCTGTATAGAACACTCTCAGTTACCTTCCTTCCCACCACTACTACTTGATTGCAAGACCCGTATAGTTTTAATCTGGGTGGGCTGGACCCTCTGAATTAAACCATCCTCTGACCCTGTCCCCACCCGCATCCCTGTGATTTCAGAAGCACATACCCATTTGTGTATCTTCTCCAGCCTCAACCATGTTGTGTATTAATAGTTGCCATTGAACAAAAGGGACGCAGTGATTTAAGATTAAGGTCTGGGCTTAGAGTTCTGGATTCTAGTCCTTGTTGCCTTGGGCCAGTCATTTGACTTCTGAGCCTTAACTGTAATCTCTAAAATAGGATAATGCGATACCTCCTCTCATAGGGTTGGATAGAATTAGATAGCATAATGCATGTAAAGTCCTTGGTACATAGTAGGTGCTCAGTAAATGGTGACAATTATTGCTGGATGATAAGTCAGAGACAATTTTTTATTTTTCGTAGTCTCCCTCAAACTAATCACGAAACCTAACATAAGGCATTGAAACATTCTGAATCTCAGTTTCTTGATCTGTAGTCAGGGGACAAGAATAGCTTTTCCCTGCAGACTTCACAAGGTTCTTAGGAGACTTTGTTTCAGCAGCAGCCAGATCTGTTTTGGTTGCAGATTCTGAGGAGCTGCTTCTGGTTTCTGTAGTTGGCTCCCCAGAGGGGCCAGGCAAGGCCCAGAGGAGGGCCACCTGGAAAGCCCTATACTCAAATGGTTCAGGCACAGCCACAACCCATATTTTACCTATTTGGGAGCAGCAAGATCTCTCTAAGCAGCTGTACTGGGAAGAATGAGTATAAAAATCCCTCTAAACTAGAACTTCTTAAAACCAGACATGCTGTACATCAAAATCTCAATTCCCAGCAATGACTCAAAGCCTTAGAATCCCAGTGACAGAGGCCAGATGGGAGTTCAAATATTCGGCGGGGTTTCTATGGCCTCAGGTTGTGATACCTGCTTTGACTAGTTTTACTGAGCAGATCTATGAGCTGCACTGAAAATTTCATATGGTACATGTGCGGAAAACGTGCAAGGGAATGGTAAGCATGGAGTTCAGGATAGCGGTTGTGAGGGAAGTGGGGAGGAGGGGAAGAAGGAATGAGATTGGATGAAGCACACAGCAGGCTTCAATGGACTGGATAATGATTACTTTTTAAAAAGCTAGATGGTAGGTATATGGTTATTTGTTTCATAATATATATATATCCTATATATATATATACCATTTAATTAAAAAAACGGGAGAAAGGCAGAAAGGAGCCCCCAGATCCAGTAAAATTACTAAGAAACACCACTCTGTGAGGCCCATATATATTTTCTCTCTCCTGTCAACCACTGAACCCCCACAGTCTCTCATGGAGCCTGATCCAGAGTGGGTGATGGATAACTGGTGTTGAATGAATGGATGGATGGATGGATGGGTGAATCTGGAATGCTCCCCTACGCCCCCTGCCCCCGTCACCTTTGATCCCACCTCTGTTGCATTCTATTTGTCAAAGTGTAGGTCAATAGGCAGAAGGGCTTCCTGAGAACATTTTGTTTCTGCTCTGGTCTAGGACACAATCCTATGGCCTGGCAAACAGATGGCTTGATCATTTAACATTGTTCTATTTCAAGCAAAATGTCCTTGCAAGGTTTATTCTCAGGGACACCGAGCTGCTGCAAGGATCTTTGGAGTTAACTCCTCTAGTTTGGTCTTGCCTGCCCAGCACATTCCATGAGCCACTGGCATTCACGGCCACCCGAGAGGTTGCTGGAAGTGCTCACACTCACTACGCTCGGCCCAAGGCAGAACTGGGGTCTTTACTGTCCAGACGTAAGCAAGAGGCGCCTGTGGGAGCAGCTGTTGGCCTGGCTTAGCCCAGCTTGCTCAGCCCTTGCTCCCAGCGGAGACGTAATAGGACTCTGCTCTGCTGCCTGCCACAGCCGGTCGCTTCCCACAGAGGCTGTGAGGCTGGTCTGTATGGGCAGAGGTGGGTGAGAGGGTGGGGATCACGCCTGCTCATCTTACCGAGACAAGCGACTTCCATACCTGCTTAACTGATGCCAGAGGAGCTGGGAAGCTAAAGGGCATTGCTTGGACCTGTGAAAACGTTTGCTAAAAAAAGGTGGAGACCAGTGAGCAAGGAACTGCCCACCCTCCAAGTCAGCTCCTTTCCTAAGCCAAGGGCCTGATGGAAGTGATTACCAAGGGCTGGACAGTGGCTGGGAAGAGTGCTGGGCTTGATAGCAGTGCTCGTAATCTCTGAGGGACCTTTTTGGGCCTTATTCTCTATAACAGGGTAATAGTCAAGATTTTTAACCACTATGGTGTAGGCACTAGCCAGTGAGAATGAAGAAGAGCGTTATTGCTGAAGGTCTCAGCTGTCCCGGGCCTGAGCTCTTAGGTTGTTGGAAGCTAGAGCGATGGGGAGAATGTGGAGAAAGGGCCAGGGGGCAGGAGTGGGGAGAGGCCTCGGGGAGCTCCGAGCATCCACTGTTTACCTATCACTACAGGCATTGTTCAATATGTTGGCAACCAGTGTGGCTACAGTCCCGTCCTACTGTACGGTATGAGAAAGGTAGATTTGATTCTTATACATCGGAATCACTTGGGGAGTATGCTGACAACACAGATGCCTAGACCCCACCTCAAAACTGTTGACCCTGTTAGGCCCAGACTAAGCTTACTACACTCGTGAGACCCGAGTGCCTGGATCAGCTGATCAACTTTCAAGGCATCCCTGAAGACTGACTGAAATGACGTTCCGCACACAGACTCCAGGAGAACATGCCTAACTCACATGTAGGTCTGTGAGTGAGCGAAGCAGGGTAGGGGGGACTGTGGCAAACTGAAGAGTGCATGTCCATCTGACTACAGCTTGCCCCTGACCCGGCCCTGCTGGATCGCTGCTGTTCTGGAACGGCAGGCCTGGGGTGGATGGACCTTCCGAAGTTTCACCGGAAGTTGGAAGTCAGTGAGCCTGTATTTACTGGGTCAGTTCTGCATCTCACCAACTCACAGGTGGGACGCTGCTTTGAGCTCTTGCTGCTCCAGAAGCCCTGTCTATGGGATGGTGGAAGGGAGAGGAGGTGTAGCTGGTCCCACATGAGAGAGGAAGGAGACGAGCCCTAGGTGAGGGTCCTAATGCTGCTTAAGGGGACCATTTCCTCAAGTCTGGCCCTAGCCTGGGCTCCTGGGTGGCTCAGTCGGTTACTTAACCATCTACCTTCGGCTCAGGTCATGATCCCAGGGTCCTGGGATCGAGTCCCACGTCGGGCTCCCTGCTCTGCAGGGAGTGTGCTTCTCCCTCTGCCCCTCCCCCTGCTTGTGCTCTCTCTCAAATAAATAAAATCTTAAAAAAAAAAAAAGTATGGTCCTAGGAGTGTGTTCTCAGCTGGCTGTGCCCCTCCATCACCTCTCAGATGTCCCCCCGACCCCACCCCCAATCAGAGCCTGCCCTCAGCACTTTTCCTAGTGCTCAGATACCAGGGTCTGATCATGAGGTGAAGGGGCACCTTCCTAGTGACTCTGAGTCTTGGCTGAAGGATGGCGCTCTCACAGGATGGGATATTTGTCCTCAGACATGAGGTACTTGGTTCTACTTCGGATCCCTGCAGTGTTCCACAAAGGAGTGGATTCCTCTAAATGTAAGAGAACTTGGCTTGATTACTGCAAGTGCTAAATGCTTCTTTCTCTGCTTGGAATGTCCCTCCCCCACCCCTTTTGCTATCTGACTCCTATTCATCGTTCAGTACTCAGCCTACCCTGTGCTCTGACCTCTATGACGGGGCTATACTCATTTCCTTTTAGCACCACCGCCCCAGCCATGCCCTTGTTTAGGCTTCCTCACCTGCAATTTCAGTGGCCAGCTCCCTTAAAAACATTCAAGTCTGACATGTGTGAGGTGTGTGCTGCATCACTTGATAATACTACGGCAGTTAATCCTCAGGACAGCCCATGGAGACTGGAGCTATTATCATTCCACTATTATCAGTGAGACTGGCTCAGAGAGGTTAAGTAACTTGACCAACGTCATGTGGCTAGCACGTGGTAATGGGGATTTGAACCCAGTCTGCGTGTGGCCGAGCCTGCATCTGCATCCGTGACACTATGTCACATCCCTGCGGCTGGGAGTCAGTGGCCTGGGCTCAAGGTGCCTCTCTTCGTTCACAAAGCACAGGCCCATGTTGGGCTCTGAGGTCAGAGAGCTTGAACTTGGGGCGCGGGCAGCTGTCAAACCCACTCTGCTACTCTCTCTGGCTGCCCTTTGTGCCTTGGCTTCCCTGGCTCTGTCCTGGGGACAGTTAGAGCTGCCTTAGGAGGTAACGGCAGACATTAAAGGAGAGGATGTGTCTGTTGTCCTCACTGCAGTGCCCAGCACACAGGAACTGTCTGAAACATGGTGGTGGAATAAATGACTGGAGGTGCCCGTGAGTTCAGAAATAACTCTCTCTTGCTCCCTTCAAATCCTCATATGACTGCCCGGAGATGGGGTTTGGTTTGGGAGGGAGTAAGTGTGATGCTGGGCATTGGTGAGGAGTCTGAAATGGGGGTGGCAAGCCTTTCGAATTGTTGACGTTTCTCAGAAAGGTTACCCAATAAAGACAGTGGGCAATTGGAAGAATATTCTGTTTCATGTGGAAGGCAAGGACCGTGTCTCCGTTACTCCTGTCCAACCGCTTGTCAGCCACAGCAGTTAAAAGTTAACTGGATCATCGGGCGCCTGGGTGGCTCAGATGGTTAAGCGTCTGCCTTTGGCTCAGGTCATGATCCCAGGGTCCTGGGATCGAGTCCCGCATCGGGCTTCCTGCTCCTTGGGAGCCTGCTTCTCCCTCTGCCTCTCTCTCTCTGTCTCTGTCTCTCATGAATAAATAAATAAAATTAAAAAAAAAAAAAAAAAAGAAAGAAGCAAATATCAAAAAAAAAAAAAAAAAACCCTACTTCTTTAAAAAAAAAAAAGTTAACTGGATCCACTGCTCCTGAGGCACAGTCTGAATATCTGCTTGGCTGGTCACAACATCTGCCACTTGGGTGTAGAGTAGGATTACTAAACTCATTGCTAAACTCATACAGGGTGTTCTTTTGACAATACAGGATGCCCCCCTGTCCTTGTGACTTTTTCCCAGTTCTCCACCTGGATAATTATATTCAGCTCAGTGAAGCAAGGAGTTGGTCATCTCACAGAAAACTCTAGAACGTGTTACCATGTTGGCTCTACCAACCCCAAAGTTATGACACCTGGGCAGTATTCCTTGGTAGGATTATGGTTTTGTTTTCGTTTTATTAATATCTGGAAAAGTATGTGGACAATTCAGTTTTCCAAGTGTGTGTGTGGGGGGTATGTAAAAGATCAATGTTTTTAATCCCAGGATTTCAAGAACTGTCCAGGGAAAAGGTCTAATTAGACCTGCCTTGTTTTTTTAATGACACCCAGCCTTAGCGGCAAATGGCATTTATGCACTGAAGAGCCCACCTTCATGAGCGTGCAGTGGATGTTAAATCACCACAGTCAAGTCCTAGGAGGACTAATGGGTTGTCTTACAACACTGCCTCAGCTCTCGGGGGTGCCCCCTCAACCCTGTTTGCAAGGCGCTCGCTTCGGCCCCATCTCGGTGGGGTCGCCTGGTTTTGCAGGCTCCGTCCTTCTGTCCCCAAAGCCGCTCTTCCCCCCCTTTTCCCTGACACTATCCTCCACCTCCCCCTGTCTTTGTCTTTCTCTCTCATACCCACCCCCCACCTTCTCTCTACCCTCCCTCTTCTCCTCCTCCTCCCTTCCCTCTCTAACCTTCTTTGCCCCGTCTCTGTTCTAGCAGCTGTCCTCCACGAAGTGTCCCCACTCCAGCCTTGGGCTGGTACCTTCTCCCTGACCTTGCTGCCTTATACCATGATCCGGTGAAACAGCCAGTCTGCCCCAAATGGGAAGAAATCAGAGAAGGTAAAGAATGTTGTAATGCAAGCGGAATATATATCTAAACTCAAACCCCTTACACAGTTGTCTTGAAGCATGCTGTGTTTTCTTGGAGAAGTCAGACTAGAGCCAGGATGAATGAATTATCCATAATTCCATACAGGACCCTATCCACAGCCCTGTGCTTCCTGCTTAAGTATCGTATAGGATTATACATGGGAAAACAGATTCAGAAGTTTAAAGTATGATCATAGCTTTCTCTCTGACCCTCTTGTTTGGACCAAATCCAGTAAGCAGACTCCCTTTGGTTTTAGAGGACTCTCAGAATGATCAGAGTATCCATCTCACACCCTCCCCCAGATTCCCCCTTTGCAGCCAGGATTACGACTCAATGGAGGGAACAACATGGCAGCCGCTAGTGGCCAGTGTGCAGAAGTTCTGATGCTTGTTGAGAACACGGTGATGAGGTCAAAGAAACAATGCCAACATTCCCACCACTGTGACACCCCTGGCTGAAGCCCTTTAGGGCACCATAGAAATTCTACACAGAACACAAGGGATGAGGCTGCACACTCCATGGAGGGTAGGCAAGACTGTCTCCCACTCCTTGGTCTGAGTGGTGGCCTTGCTGCCTCAAGTCGTTATGTTTGCAAGGCCACATGCTTTATCTTCCCAGCCAGGGCAGGACTCCCTGCTCCCACCTTTCCTTTCCCAGAGGTAACATGGGCAGAACAAGGACCCAGGCTCGAGTAGCCAAAGAATGGCAGGACGCCATCAGTGGAGGCAGACTGTATTTAAATGCAATTCACCTCTTTGGGGTCTGGGAAAAGCCACCCGTAGATTCATTTGCTGGGAAACACGGTCTGTGTGGCCGAAGCAGTGGACACCGGGGTCATGGTCTTGCCCAAACTTGACTTCCTTCGAAGGTCTGTCTGCTGTCCGGAATGGCAGCCGCTTCGGTGGGCGAATAGGACGTTCATCTCTGTGGGGGCGGCTTCAGGCTGGGACCCCTTAGGGGTGGCGGGCTGTTCAGGCTTTCCTGAGGTGGGATGGGAGGTGTACTGTTTGGCAGGAGGAGGACTGTAATTCTGAAATCTCACGGTTTTGACTTGCTGCAAGAGAAAGGAGAGCAAAGGGGCCCAGGTGAGGTGGGAGCTGTGCTGGTTTCCCCGGGACTCGACTCGTGCTGTTTCTCAACACTTGGCCCTCCTTAAAATGCCTCATTCCTGTGTTCATTCAGCAAATACTTGTGTCTTATGAGGGTCTGCTCTGCATCGTGCTGTGGTGGTGGAGGTGTCAGATGCTAGGGGAGGTGTGGAGCACTCTCGAGCCGAGGCTGGGATCGGTAGCCACAGAAGGCCTCCTAGAGGGGGAGCTATTTAAATGGAGAACTGAAGAATGACAAATTACGAGGGAGAAATGGGAGGGGCAACCCCTTGAGGAAAGCGCTGAGGCAAGAGGCTAGAGTTCCTTCCAGAAAGTACAAGAGGTTCGCCTTCCCTCTCTCCCCTCCGCCTGCCATTAAGACCTATCTCAGGGCCACCTCTTCTTTAAGGCACCCCCCTGCCGACTCCAGCTTATAAGTTTCATAACAGCCTTATATCCTCAGAGCAGAGTTCTGCTGGCTGAATGTCATCTGCAGAATGTTTGAGAGTTTGATTTAGTGGCCAACACACAAAAATCGGGTAATGGCATTGAAAAATCAGAATTTCATATGTCTCTTAAAAAATCAAAGATCTATTGCGCTGAGGCCTGTGCCCTATTCTGACAACAGCTGCCTGGAGCTGAGTAGCAGGCCCCCCTTTTCACGGGAGGCACGGTCTCCCCTTCTCTCCCTCTTTCTTTTCTTTTTTTTTTTTTTTTAAAGATTTTATTTATTTGAGAGAGAGAGAATGAGAGAAAGAGAACACCTGAGAGGGGATAGGGTCAGAGGACGAAGCAGACTCCCCACCGAGCAGGAAGCCCGATGCGGGACTCGATCCAGGTACTCCAGGATCATGACCTGAGCCGAAGGCAGTCACTTAACCAACTGAGCCACCCAGGCGCCCTCTCCCTCTTTCTTTCACCTCTCCATGCCTATTCTGTCTCTACCTTGTACCAACAGGTATTTGCTTCAGCACATCCCTGATTTAGGGCTTAATGCTGTTCTGTGCCACTGTTTAGAAATCATTTCTGTTTTCCATGAAATTGGCTCCTAGTGTCCCCCACCGAGAATGCAAGTTTCTTTATACTTTTGACCCTCACCATATCTTGCAGAGGTCTGGGCACTTATTAAATGCTGATAATTTGAGGGCTGTGTTTAACAGCCTGGAGTAAAGGGCAACTGGGGCTTGGGAAACAGAATTATTTGAATACTAAAATTTAGAAAAAGAACTCCCAACATTTATATCAGTCAACACTAACTTTTTCCAAATGCCTTTCCTTACAAGCTGATAGCTTAGCGTGAAGAGCATGAGTTTTTCTATCAGATCTGGATTCTACTCCAGACACTCCCATGTATCAGCTATGTGCCTTTGGGTAATGTACTATAACTCCTTAAGCCTCCATGTCCTCATTTTGGAATGAGGATGACAACAATAATACCTACTACAGAGGGTTACTGTGAGGATTAAATGAGATGAGACATGTCAAGTCCTCAGCACAGTGCCTGCCAGGTTGTTAGCATTCAGTAAATGCCTAACAAAGAGGAGGAAACCACATCATCTTTCCTTCTGGAGTGGAATGGGTAATGGTGCTGGTGTTGATGGTGATGGTGGTGATGATGGTGATGATAGTGGAGGTGATAGTGGTGGTGATGCTGAGGGTGATGGTCGTGGTGGGGGTGCTGGTGAGGGTGATGGTGGTAGTAGGGATGGTGGTGGTGGTGCTGAGGGTGGTGGTGGTGCTGAGGGTGATGGTGATGGTGCAGAGAGTGATGGTCATGGTGGAGGATGCTGGTGAGGGTGATGGTGGTGGTGGGGTGGTGGTGATGGTGATGGTGCTGAGGGTGATGGTTGTGATGGGGGTGATGGTGGTGATGCTGAGGGTGATGGTCATGGTGGGGGTGCTGGTGAGGGTGATGGTGGTGGTGGGGTGGTGGTGATGGTGATGGTGCTGAGGGTGATGGTTGTGACGGGGGTGATGGTGGTGATGCTGAGGGTGATGGTCATGGTGGGGGTGCTGGTGAGGGTGATGGTGGTGGGGATGATGGTGATGGTGGTGAAGGTGGTGGTAGGGATGGTGGTGGTGGTGGTGAGGGTGATGGTGGTGGTGGTGATGATGATGGTGCTGGGGATGATGGTGGTGGTGATGCTGAGGGTGATGGTCATGGTGGGGGTGCTGGTGAGGGTGATGGTGGTGGTGGGGTGGTGGTGATGGTGATGGTGCTGAGGGTGATGGTTGTGACGGGGGTGATGGTGGTGATGCTGAGGGTGATGGTCATGGTGGGGGTGCTGGTGAGGGTGATGGTGGTGGGGATGATGGTGATGGTGGTGAAGGTGGTGGTAGGGATGGTGGTGGTGGTGGTGAGGGTGATGGTGGTGGTGGTGGTGATGATGGTGCTGGGGATGATGGTGGTGGTGGTGAAGGTGGTGGTAGGGATGGTGGTGGTGGTGCTGAGGGTGATGGTGGTGGGGATGATGGTGATGGTGGTGGTAGGGCTGGTGGTGGTATTGATGGTGGTGATGATACTGGTGGTGGGGATGATGGTGGTAGTAGTGGTGGTGATGGTCAATAAAGTAAAAGATAACAATCACCTAATTTTCTTAATGTCACCTCCTCTATCTCACTGTTCCTCCCGCCTCAAGGGTATTAATGAGAACCTAAGACTTTACAAAAACTCATGTCTCTAGTGGGAAAAGCCCTGGACTAGAAGTTAAAAGATCTGACCCTCTGTCACAGAGGTCACAGTAAAAGTTAGTTGTTGGAGTCATAATTTGCTGTGACCTTGATAAATCACTTAAATTCTCCCGTGTCTCAGTTTTGCCTCTTCTATATCATGAACACTTGTGTAAGCACTTTACACATCTTCTCTGGTTTCATCTTCACATCAATCCTATGAGGCTGTTACTATTCTTACTGCTATTTTACAGATTAGGCAAAAAGAGTCTTGGAAACGTGTTGTGTTTTGGCCAAGTCACCAGATAGCAAGCAGCTGATCTGGAATTCAAATCAAGATGTGTCTGATGCCAAAGCCATGTTTTTTCCAACTCACCGTGGGGTTCGAAAGAACTATGTATGAAATATTCAGGAAGCATAAAGGGGATCTAGTAGGACATCCGCAGAGGGTGTGAGTGGTCTGAGGGAGTTTGTGTGTGTGGGGGAGCACTGTGTGTGAGGATTGTTTTGAGGCTGCGATTTTGATTCTTTGTCCACTAAAACAAATCTCAGGAGCTGGGACACTGTGCAAAGTTAGGGATATAGAGTCCGGCCCCCCTAATTAGTCACCTCACTCCTACCTTTTCGACGCCATTTCTTGAGTTTTCTGGTTTCACCAGGATCGATGGTGGGGCAGATGCAGGTGGTTTAGGTAGAGGCTCACTCTTGATGGGGATTTCCTTGCCTTCCATGATGAGGGAACTGGCTGCAGAGTGGATCCTGGTGTCACTGCCCCTGCTGACGCATGTGAGGGCAGGCTCCCCAGTGGGAGTGGGCTTAGGTCCCAGTTCTGCCACCACTGTTGAGGCTGAGGAGGGGACCCCCTGCGGCTGGTAGAACTGGAACTGCTGAGGCCGTACGACCATGGTGGGACTGCGTCTGAGGGAGCCCACCATGAGGGCGGGGATCCCTGACTGGACGGGTCTCTGCAGGGATCCATCTGAGGAATTATATGACACTGATATCAGCACTGGGGGCTGCTGACAGCAGGCTGGGCTGGGGTTGTGTAAGCCATGTGTCCTGATATCCCAGAATAGTTAAGTGCTTTCCCCATTTGAGCGTGCTCACATTCTCTCAGGGTCTTTCAAAGGTGACCTTATTCTTTTTTTAGTGCTGTTTGCTGATGCTGGCAGGAAATAACTGGCTAGCCAAACGTTTGGTGGGGGGGAGGGAGGGGGAGGTGACGCTGTCAGAAGGTACATTACTTCCATTTGTCTCCTCTCTCCCTCACACACACACGCGCACACAGGCACCCTGGCTCTCTCGCTTCAGGCCTAGTGGTTGGAAAGTGAAGAAGACAAACCTAAAGAGACAGCTTCACAGTGAGAAGCCAACAGAGGCATGCAAACCAAAGAGGAAACGAAAGACAGAGACAGAAAGAAAGAGACAGAAGAAATTGAGAAACACGAGACTCAGTCAACTGGGAGGGATGTGGGGAGGGAGAGAGGGAAGCAGAGAGAGCGGGACGGGGCTCTGACCAGGTATTTGAAGAAGCTGTAGGCATGTGGCAGTGGGATCACTTTTGTTGGGGGCCACGGGGAGGAAGCTAAGTGGAATTAAGGGAGGGTGTGTGCAGGCAAACGCTGACACCACATGGAAGCAGATCTGGAAAGGTTCGGGCTGTGTGTGGATGAGCTTTGCAAAGTCCCATGACAGAGGTTCTGGAATTAGGCTTACTCCCAGGGAGCCTGGGACAAGTCAGCCCCATCCCCTCCTGGCATCTCAGCCCCTCAGATGTAAACCGGAGGTGATAGCAATGTCTCAGAGGGCTGAGAGGCTTACACTTTATGATGTGTGCAAAGTGTTAGCACAGTGCCTGGAACCTAATAAATGCCCCGTGTTTGTTAGCTCTCGTTGGTTTTGGGTAAAGGATGGCAAACCCTAAAAATATAAGGTCCAGGAGTGTGATTTTATCCCTTCCTTGAGCTTTATTTTGTTTTGTTTTGTTAACTGCGATGATCCTCCCTCAGTAACAGGAAGTCATTCCTTCCCCGCAAATTTTCTGAAGACCGGAGGCCTCCATCCCTTAGGCATATTGTCCTGTATGGGACCAGGGGAACAGTCGGGACTTCGGTGCACTCTGCAGGGGGACAGGAGAAACACCCTGAGAAGCACTGCAGTCCACTTCTCCAGAAGGGTCTCCGAGCATTTAGGGAGCCATAGGGGACATCCAGTCAGAGATGTGAGTCTTTGTGATAGCCTGTGGACACGTGTATGAATCAGAGTCATCTGTGTCCAGCACAGAGGGCCTGAGCCAAGGCCGTGTTCTGCGTTGCGACTCTTTGTCAGGCCTGATGTGAACGTGAAAAGCAGAACGCTCACTAAACACAGTCGGTGCTCCCAGCTGCGGTGAGCAAGCCTGGCGCCATTTACACAAGTCTGCCCTTTCAATGTAGACATTTATTTTTCCACTGACAGCCCTATGAGGCACACAGTCAATTCTCCTGTCATTTCTCTTCGCTGTGGGTAGATTGATAGCTTGACCAGCCTCACCTTGTGAAAAGGGAGAGAGAAGGCCTCCGGGACCTGAGAAAGTCAAAGCAGCCCTGGGCAGACATGTCCTTAGGTTCCTGGAAATGTGTGAAAAATTGGTTTTATGCCTCATCTATTTATCTTGTTGGCTCCTAATTTCCAAGGGATTTAATGTTTTATCACATGTGCATACAATGCAAGCAGTGAAAACTCCAAGCCAATCAAGATCTCCGCCAAGGTAGAGAAGGAGTGTGTGAAAGGAAATGTGAGCAATTGCCAATAGGACACAATTCTCAGCACTCCTAAGTGGTCTAGACTGAGTGTGAACATGTCAACACTGAGTCAGTTCACGCACTGGATGGACCAAAGATGACTTGTGTAGTTGTAGTAGCCATGATCGTACTGAGAAGATGATCATCCTATACAAACAATTAGGATTTCTTGAGACTTATTATGTGCCAGGGACTGTGCCGTCAGTCTTACATGGATTATTTTACTAAATCTGCACAGTAACCCTGATGAGGTAGGTACAACTTTTATTTCCACTTTATAAATGAGAAAACTGAAGACTGAAGAGGTCCAGTCCCTTGCCCACGGCTGCTGTGGTGGATCATTCAGTACAGGGTTTGTGTGGGGGACGGGAGAGGCCGGAGCAAGGGCCAAGTGGGGAGGAAGGAGGAGGGGGGGTAGAGGCAGTACAGTGAGAGTGGAGGTCAGGCAGGTGGTCAGGTGAAAGCACCGGGAGAGGGTGGGGCGAAGACATTTGTTTTAATTTTCTTGGCACATTTTCCTGGGTGGCATACTGTCCCACATGTCACCCTCTTGCTTTGACCAGCCATACTGTACTTTCATATTTAATCGTCTTTTAAGATAGCAAGGGAGACTGCAGAGCCCAGTTTAAGTCAGAGGATGTAGAATAAATCAGATTTGCTTTGTGTGGCTCATGGTCTTCCAGAGAGGTATGCAAATTATAGAAGCTTCATGTTTTGTAGAAAAATGGGTTTTAAACACTTTGTAAAATCCCTGAAAATGATGTCTTACGTAGAAGTTCAATATGTCAGGAGACAAAAGTTTTGCCATGTGAGCAATGTGGATGTTATACAGGTAAAAACAAAAGCAAGGTGCAGAGCAGTGCAGTATGATTATAAGCTACTATTCAGGTACATGGAAGAGCACTTGGGATAGGGGTTAAGGATATAAAGACTTATTTTTATACAATATAATTTTTTTAAACCTTGTGTATATATTAAATAACAAAGCAAGATTTAGGGGCTCTGAGAATTGACTCCTTAACCCTCTTTGCTTCTTTCCCCATCCTTCCCATGTTTCCCTTTTGGCACCCCTGAGCATAGTTTGAGAAGCATGATCCAGCAAGTACTTTGCTTGTTCTGTCTTAACTGGGGCCAGCCTCCACCTTGGCTGTGTTCTAATCATATGTTGGCACTCAGGGCTGCTATCATCCCAGCCATTCAGTATACGGGGATGGAGTGACCAAGGGCATGACCTTAAGTCGGTCTGGCTTCATCCAGTAAAACCAGTCGCTATTAGGGAATTAAAAGCACCCTTTACAAAGGCTTGTTTTAAAGCCAAGATCTCATTTCTGCAAAAGGTGCTCTGTCTACCCCAGAGTCCGATACCCTCACTTAGCTCTAGGCACGTACCTCTCTGCCACCACTTACTCTTTCTCATGCTGCTCTGCCCAGATTTCCGAAGAGAGCCCCGTCCTAAAGTCCCTGGGCTGGCCGTGCTCCTCACAGGGTCGACTATGGCGGTGGGCACAAAGACGGACTTGAAGGGCTGGTTCTGCCGGGGATCACCTTCTGAAATGCTGCCTTGGGATGACACAGAGGAGTTGGATAATGTCCATGTGGCGTAGAGACCAGGACTCCGAGAATCTGGAAAACTAGATGTCTTTCTGGTTGTTGCAAGCATTTTAAAGAGAAGAAATAAAGAAAATGCTCAGTCAAGAGTCCTATTTTAAAAACCTCTCCGCTCTCAACCATATACTAAATGTGGCCTCACCTCCTACAGCTGGGTCCCTGTGTGGGTGTGCTGAGGGCAGGGACAGGATCTCAGATTGAGGCCCTGATGGAACAGGAAGGCTTGAATTTTGTCATTCTTCACTCCAGCTCTGATCACTCTTGAGCCCATGAGCTCAGAGCACAAGATCTTGTATGTGTTCAACTTGCTTTGCAGTTCTGATTTCTCTCTTTCTTATTTATTTATTTGAGAGTGGGGTGGGGGAGGAGCAGAGGGAGAGGAATAAGCAGACTCTGCACTGAGTGCAGAGCCCAACATGGGGCTCTATCCCACAACCTTGAGATCATGACCCGAGCCAAAATCAAGAGTCGGACGCTTAACTGATTGAGCTACCCAGGTGCCCCCAAATTCTGATTTCTTATTCATTCAGTGACGTTTCCACCGGATGCTAAACTCTTTGAAGGCAGAGATTTTATATGACTTATTTTATATCCTCTGTGTTCTGCATATACTGCTTATTAACAAATGTTTGTTGAATGGCTCTCGTGATGCTTTCGGCACTGATGCCAGTCATCTGGGCTAACACGTGTTGAGCACTTACTGTATGCTGGGCATTGGGCAGTGCTTTGCCCACAGTAGCCCGCAGGTTCTTCACAACAGCCTTCTGAGGTAGATACTATTAGTGCTACTATTTTATAGAGGAGAAAACTGAGACTTACAGTTACTTGGCCAAGCATCTACTAGACCTGAGATTTGAACCCAAGTCCAGGCTGGCCCTCTGCTCTACCATGGAAGTGTATCGTCTTACCACTGAGCACGCCCCGTCCTGGCTGGTTAAAGCCTTCATTATTTAGGTAGCAAGGAAAAGCCTGCATCCTGCTTGAAAGAAACAATCTAGGGCTGGGGGTAGGCCCTACACATGCCTTCTGAAGACTCTAATTCTTCAGCTTTGGGCTCTGAGTTTGAAAAACAGTATCAAAGTTTTATAGAACAGCAATCCCTTGTCAGTTGTTTCCAGCTTGCTACTCCCTGAACCCCACGGGGAATGGCTGTCATTTTACACACCCTTCTTGCCCTTTTACAAATCCTACCCCAAGATCACAGCCCCTCCCAAGCAGTCCATGGATCAGCTTGTCACTCTGTTGATGAAATGACCTCTGCTAACTCCCTGGGAAGGACCGACTTGCCCAAGGCCCTGGCTCAGAGGTGCCCTCCCTGGTGGCCTTCCCGTTAATGTCCTTGGGTTTCTCTTTGGGGAATTTTCCCTTATTTTCCTCCTCCTTTTCTCTCTGCCTTTTGCCTGAAAAAGCGGTATGGAGCTTAACAACGAGCCAGCCTGTTGTACGAAGACAGGTGAGGCATCATTTAATAGGGTCCACTCTGCCCACGAAACAGATCCAGCCAGATGCCCAGGATGATGCTTGCAGTAAGGGGCCTCCTACCCATGGATGACACCCTGCCTCATGTCCCTGGGGATGTGGTCAGTGAAGGGAATGGGCTGCCCGCCAGTAAGAGCTCCAGACTATTTTCTGGAGCCAAGGGCTGAGCAGTGGAGAGAAATCCCCAGCACTGACCTCCATGGCAAAGGGCTGCATCTGCCCGTCTTTTGAACAGAGGCCTCAAGATGTCGGATCCTGTAAAATGGGCTGGCAACAGGAAAGACATTTCCAAAACAGTTCCCAGCAGCAGCAGGTGCAGCCTTTTCCTCCCTCGGTAATTAAAAGGCTCACTTGCTGAATCTTAAATGAAAACCCTTCCAGTCTGGTCAGCTCTAGTCTCTTTATAGTTCGTCCTAAAACTCTGGCAGGTCCAGTTTATTAGGGAATAATGCTAATAAGAGCAAACGTGCAAATGCTCAGGGGGCACCTCATACTTTTGAGCCCTGGCTCTTTTTTTTTTTTTTTAAATTTTATTTATTTCTCAGAGAGAGAGCATAAAGCAGGGGGAGGGGCAGGCAGACGGAGAAGCAGGCTCCCCGCTGAGCAAGGAGCTCAAATGTGGGGCTCCATCCCCAGACCCTGGGACCTGAGCCGAAGGCAGATGCTTAACTACTGACTAAGCCACCCAGGCGTCCCAAGCCCTGGCTCTTTTATAAAAGGCTGTACTCTACACCAAGGGGGCTGGTGGCAGTGAGAGGCATCACTGCAAACAGAAAAACAAAGATTGGGGGAGAGCCTCACACATACACAGAACCAAAGAGCCGAAAGGGGCCTTGTACATGTAGTCCAAACCCTTAGTCCTAACACAACCTGCTAAAAGTAGGACAAAGGACAACAATATTCAGCCCTCCCACAGTGGAAAGGGTGGTCAAGAACAAGGGTGAGCTGCTCCCAGGTAGAAAAATTGGGCATATGTCACCCATGTCTAAGATCGGTGACAACGGGACCTTTCTTTGCATCAGGGGGCCACCAGGGAGAACTTCACACACAGGAAGCACTGATCCTCTGTCACCCAACAGCCCTCCAGAGAATATACTCTGACAGGGACTTGCTCTTCTTGAAAATGCTGGTTCCCTATAAGCAAACACACCCACCCATGTAAGTGGCACCTCTGTATACACATGTTCAGGATTCTCTGAACTCGAGATGGGGGACATATTCAATGGCAACCTATGGCTGACATTCCATCCACTGTTTGACATGCTGCCATCTTGGAGCGGGTGAGTCTAGATGCTCATGATTTGCCTAAGGACACAATAGGTGTACCCAGGAGAAAAGCCAAGACGGAGGGAAAGGGAAGCTGGAGTCTTGAAATCCACTGGAATGGAATCCTACATGCATTCTAGTTAGGGTAACCATTTGTCCTGCTTTTCCTAGGAGAGTCTCAGTTTACACCTGTTCTCCTGGTGTTTTAAAAGTGTGTGTCTCTTTTCTTCTTAAAAGTGTCCTAGTTTGGGTGACAAATTACATGGTCACTCTTATTCTAAAGGTTTTTTTTTTTTTTTCTTCCGTAGAATAACCAGGACTTTGGGCTAAGGCCTGATGCATAAGCAAATGCCCTAGTAGTAGACATAGTCCCTAGAGAATTCCTGTCATGGAGGAAACGGTCGTAAGTTAGGGTGGGCATCTTCCTTGCTCTTCATTGGCACCTTTAGACCATTCTCCCACCCTCCCCAGCTTTGACTGGTAGTATCAGACTCTACCACCTGCCACTCTACCTTGTTACCATTTTCTCTCTCAGCCTCTCCCCTCATTTCATGAAGATTTTAGTTTCTGGCTCACTGTCATTCTCTCTAATGCAACTGATCCTACCGAGATGATTTCATCTAGTCCCAGGGCTTTAAATACCATTTCAAGCCCAGACCGTCTTCCTTAAAATGCTGGGCTTGTGTACTCAACCATTTTCCAACATCTCTACTGGGATTACTAAAGGCATCTAAGACTTAATCTGTGGCCAGCTGAGCTTTTGCTCCCCCACTGCCCACCTCTCAGAACCCATTCCTCTCGGTTTTCCCGAATCTCTCAATAAAAGGCAACTCCATTTTCCAGTTACTCAGGGCAAAAAAGGAGGACTCACATTGACTCCTCTATTCTTTCACACCCAATATTTCATTTGTCAGAAAATCCTTTTGTGACTACCTTCAAGTATACCCAGAATTTAACCACTTCTCCCTGCCTCCATGGCTGACACGTTGGCTCAGTTCACCCTCACTTTTCCTCCAGATTATTATAATATCCTTTTAATTAGTCTCTGTTCTTCCTACGGTTTACTCTCAAGCCAGCAACTACAGGGATTCTGGTTAAAATGTAAGTTAGATCATGTCACTTTTATGCTCAAAACCCTGCAATAGCGTTAAAGCCAAATTCCTCATTATGCCTTAGGAAATTATAGATGATCTGTTGCGATTCTGACCTCATCTACTACTAACGTCCCCCTCACTTGTTCTGATCCAGTCCTATTGGCCTTCAGGTCAGGCATACTCCTACTTCAGGGCAATTGTACTTGCTGTTCCCGTGGTGTGGAATACACCTGCCTCATTTCCTTCCTTCTTCCTTCTCAGGAAGGCCATTCCTGACCAACATACGAGAATTTTAATCACCACCCCCCACCACAAATTCTATCCTGCTTTTCTGATTTTTCTTCTTAGCCCTTACTGTTAACACACCATATATGTTGCTTATATGTCTTGTTTATTTGTCTTTCTGTCCCACTAGAATGTAAGCTCCAGTGGGCAGAGATTTTGTGCAATGGTGTTTCTCCAGTGTCTAGAAAGTTGCCTGACAAATAGTTTGTGTTCAATAAATATTTGCTGAATGAATGAACTAAAGCATCAGTTAAAGACACACTTAGTTTGTGTATGGAGATTTTGCAAGTTTCTAACAAATTCCCAAAAACCTTCCATTGCAGGAAATAACTTCTACTCCAACCTTCTGCCATGTGAAGAAATCATTTTATATAAGCCTAGATCTATGGAAACCCAGAGTTTGCCCATACTCTTCCTAGAAAGGGGGTCTACCACCTCACCAGCCAACCTTACTGGAAAAATATATGCATTAGAAAGTGTAGCCTTTTACTGAACCAAACCTTCTAAGATGCATCCACTGGTTCACTGCCCCCTCAGGAAACAGATTTCCTGTCTACACAGCCTGTTATGGTCCCTCTGGCCCTCGTCTTCTGTAGCTTAACCCTAGTTTCTCTATCAGTTTCTCCTATGGTGTACTTTTCTGTCTCCTCACCATCCTTGTTGCCCTCCTCCGGACACCGGGCCCCACCTACATGAAGGTCCCCCAAACTGGACATATGACTCCAGGTCTGACCCCCAGAGAGTACAGTGGGTTATCAGTTTCCTCAGAGGTATGTCATAAAGGCAGCATTTGGTGTGTGGGGATGGCCCCACTGCCCTGTGACACGCTGTGCCTGGGCTGGCGTGGGGTAGGGATAGGAGGAGCCATGGGTGGTGCTGGGACCCCTGTGCCTCCGTGGTCATGGTCCGAGCAGCCAGACAAAGCAGAAGTATCAGGTATGCCAGAGAATGGAAAAGGCTGGGAAGGCTGTGAGGGACACGGACCTCCAGGGTAACCTGCCTGCGGCCTGGGGTGTGGATGGACAGGCGGTGGTCTGAGTCACGGAAACTTGCCTACTGGCTTGGTGTCCTAGGAAGTTTTCCAAGATGCTCTGAGGGTCTTCTGATCATCGCAGGTTCCCATTACTCGATTAGATGGGAGTGTCAGGGGGCGGGATGTGAATGGGATTTGGGGGGTTTATACAGTGAAAACCTGAAACCCCATTCTTGAGCAGGTTGCTTAACTCTGTACATCACTTTCCTCATCTGGAAAATACTATCTACCTTACGGGAAGGACTCTTGGGCACAAGCAATGAGATAAAAGATGAGAAAGTGCTTGTAAAATGTGAAGAGCTATAAAAAAGATAATTTGTTACTATTAAAAAAAATAAAGTGTTAGGAGGTTACTAGGGCTACTTCTTGGCCCACGCTCTGAAGGAGCACTGAGTCCTTCAGCGATGCAACCCACAGATGGCCCCCGGCCTTGGTGACCCGACCTCTGCTGCCTGAGAACGGAGGGGACGCACCTGAAAATGGGGATGACATAGTTGTTGGGGAAGATGCCGACCCGCCCAGTGACCAAGGAGACGCCCCTGAGCCAGCCGTCCGGGTACTTGCCCAGGACCCTGATGCCTTCTCCCTTCTGCAGGTCCAGCTCATCCGGTCCATGGGCTGAGTAGGAGTGCAGGGCTACAAACCTGGGGAGACAAGGGAACTGGTGAAGAAGGTGAGCCTGCCTGGCAGAGGGCCATGGAACCAGCAGAGGGCGAAGGGAAGCAGAACCTCAGGGACCCCTGTCCCCTGGGTCAGTGATAACAAACTTCTTCAGGACGGAAGGCAGGCAGTGGTGACGGAGCGTGGCGGTGAAGCAGCCGCGGAGGGTCCACACCCCTGCCCTCCCCAACTCCTGCGTCCTCCATAGAGTGCCACACAGCTGGGAATCGCTAAGCTAGGCCACCCTGGCATTTTGACAGCGGGGAGAGCGGCCGAGGACAGAGACAGGAGCTGGTGACCAGGGATTAGTGGCAGAGTCTGGTCTCGAACCTAGAAGTGATGGCTACTGCTTAGGGTGCTTTTTCATACTACTCAGAGTATCACCCGAGAAAATGGTTGCAGCCAGCAAGTTAAGGGAAAGGAGAGGTCACAAGCCTCTCTGATCCACTCCCTCTCCTGACAGTGAGGACATGTTTGACCCCCAGGAGTGGCTTAATGTAGGCAGGGACGTGGACACTGCAAATCGGGAGGCAGGAGTTGACTTTAGTCTGTGAGCACACAGTGGATCCTGGCTGCGTGGTGGGCTGGAGGGGAATGGGCTTGTAACATCGCAAGATGTCCCTGGAAGAGAGCAGTGACTTTCACTCTCCAGTCCACACAGGAGTCAGGCAGATAAATAACATCGAGGTAGGCGTCGTGGGGAGGGGGGGAGACACTAGCGAGGCTGTGAAAGTGAGAATATCTGCCTGAGTAAAAGCACTAAAAAGAACCCACGTTGGCTTGCCAGATTCAGGTTACCAGTGTATGGCCTCAGGATGGACATCAAGAAGTCCTTCTAGACTCCAAGGACTATGAGACACTGGGAGGTTTTATCAAAGGAGCTGGGGGTGTGTTCTCATCCACAAGGTTTTCCCCCTCTAAAATGCTATATTTATTTTCCGCTGATCCTAAAGCAGTATCTATTTATGACACAACATTTTGAATCTGAAGGAAGTCAGTAGAAATTGCTCAATATCCAACCTCCCAGCAGTGTTTTCGTGTATACTCTTCCAGTTTCTTTCTACCGTTGTAGAATAGTGAGTTAGGTTGATGTGGTTTGCCAATTTGTGTTTTTCAGCATTATTTCCAGTGAAGGATACAAAGGAAGGGGAGCTCTTGTCTCTCTGGATGGGATGGTTTGGGAGTGGTGGTGCTTAGCAGCAGAGGGATGGCCATGAGGACCCCTCTGGCCAGGACCTGGACTTGGAGGGCTGAGTTTGTTACTCACATGTTCGCTGAGAGGTGTTTCTGGGAGCCGGGCAGACTGACGATGGCCGTGGAATGTCCTGGGGAGGCAGGTACAGGGTGGTAAGTGCTGACCTACATAGACAGAAAAGACAGCCAAGCAGAACCAGTGAGTGCCATAAGCCAGGCCCACAGCAGAGCTGCTGCCGAAAGGCCTGACACAGCTGAAAACCAAGAGCCATGCCCGGTGCCACCCATCGTGCATCTTTGCTGTGGTTTGGGGCTGTGGGCAGAGCGGATGGGGCTCGACTGGTTTATGGCCTGCTGGGGTGGCATGCCAGGACTGCATTCCAAAAGACTGCTCAGATATGGCAGAAGATGAAGACTCATCCAGTTTCCAGTCAACGGGGCACTGCCAGGCTCCTTGATCTTTGCCCTCCTGGCTTCTCCCCACCCCCCTCCCAGTACACTCACCCGCTCTATAGAAACGTACTCTCGGAAAATGATATGATGGCTGCTAAAGAGAACATAACACTGGCCAGGCACTTCTAAGTGCTTTACAAGTATCAGCTAATTTAATCCTTACTAAAGGTGCTGTTATCATCCCTAATTCTGGAAGAGAAACTGAGGGAAGGATCATTTAATTAGTAAGAAATCAAATTTTAAACCAGGGTAATCTAGGTCCTGAGCCCACACTCTTACTAGTGCTAGTATTAACACACACACAGACACACCAGTTTATCCAGTGATTTATGAAAGGTGAATCTGAATAGTGTTCACTTTGCCAGGATGAAAGAGGGAGCAACAGTGCTAGACACACCCAGAAACTACTCTCCTGGCACCCTGCCTGTGTGCCCTATGACCTTGCTCACTTCCTTCTTGGCACCTCTCACGGAGGTGACTGCCCCCGCCACTAGGCTGTAAGTTCCACGCGGGCAGGGACTCTCCCTGGTTCATCCTTGTCTTTTCTGTGTGCTCAGGATGTACTTGTGGCTTAAAGAACAAATGAATGAATGAAAAGTTCTTCCTACCCAGCAGACCAAGGACTGATGTAATCTCAACCATCTCCATGTCACGCAGAGTAAATACATTCAATCTATCTTCACTTATCCCCCCATGAGTGAGGGTAACGGTGTATGTGTGCCTTTTTAGGACTCTGCTTTTCGGGTACAACTCTTGTTTGTGTATGTGTGTTTGGGCAAGAGGGAAGGCGTTGTTGAGTGCATGTGTCTCTGGTTCTGTTTGTGCACAACCCGTCACAACTGTACGCGCTTGGGCAACAGCATTGGTCTGTTTTATGTCTGATTACGTTCACACATGTGAGTCTGTGGGTCGATATGCATGTGTACCGTGTGTGACTGTCTGTACAAGAGCCTGTGATTGTAAATGTCTGTGTGGGATTCTATGTGTGTGTGGGTGAGCTCTAGAGGTATGTGCCGGTAGGCATGACTTGGTAGTTTTGTGTGTGTTCTTTGCTGACAATTGTCTGAAGATATGTATGCTGTGTGTGTATGTTTTACAGTTCGAGGATATAGTTATAGGATCAGAGAACCATTCCAGTCAGATAATAACAAGGGTTGGGGAGAACATAGAGAAACTAAAACTCTCATACAGTTGCTGGTGGGAAGGAATGTAATATGGTGTCACTCCTTTGGAAAATAGTCTGGTGGTTCCTCAAATGATTAAGCAGAATTAGCATTAGACCCAGTAAGTCCACTCCTAGTACATACCCAGGAGACATGAAACTATATGTCTACATAAAAACTTATACATGAATGTTTTTAGCAGCATTGCTCATAATAGCCAAAAGGTGGAAATAACCCAAATGTCCATCAACTGATGAATGGATAAACAAGATGTGGTGTATCTGTACAATGGAATACTATTCAGCCATAAAAGGAATGAAGTATTTATTTTTTTTTAAAGATTTTATTTATTTATTTGACAGAGAAAGACACAGCGAGAGAGGGAACACAAACGGGGAGTGGGAGAGGGAGAAGCAGACTCCCTGCCGAGCAGGGAGCCCGATGCGGGACTCAATCCTGGGACTCCAGGATCATGACCTGAGCCGAAGGCAGTCGCTTAACCAACTGAGCCACCCAGGCGCCCAGGAATGAAGTATTGATACATGTTAGAACATGGATAAACCTTGAAAACATTATGCTAAATGAAAGAAGCCAGATCCAAAGACCATATTATATAATTCCATTTATGTAAAATGTTCAGAATAGACAAATCTGTAGAGAAAGAAAGTAGATCAGGGGTTGGGGATAAGAAGGGTTATGGGAGTGGTAGTTAAAGAGTACAGGGTTTCTTTTGGAGGTGATGAAGTGTTGTAAAGTTGTGGTAATGGTTGTACATATCCATGAATATGTTAAAAACCACTAAATTGTATACTTTAAAATGGGTGAACTGTAGGGCAGGTGAAGTATATCTAAGTAAGCTCTTAAAAAAAAAAACATTCCATAGTCACCTATCTAGCACTAACACTGCATAAAGTGCTCTGAGCTTTGCAATCAAATATTGTCACACCAGTTCTCTTAAACAAAGAAGACAAGTTGCCAGCTTTGGGCTAGGCTGCTCCTTCCCTGTGACTGGGCAAGATAAATCCCTGCTGGGCTTGGGAGATGTGCCAAGGGGAGAGCCTTGTTATGTGAACAATTAATCTTATGTTCTTGGAGACGGTTGGACCACTGATTAAGCAGGATGCACTTCACTTAATACCCATGACTTTCCAGTGTTGTGTTTGAGTAAAAAGCCCTTCTACATGTAAACACTATTAATCATTTAGGGAGGAGGAAGATGCCAGAATGCAAAGCCATACCTCCATGACACCAGGCTTTTTATTTCTCTAGGTGTTCATCTGGAGAGGGGGGTCCTTCCCCCTTTTTGGAACACTAAACCTAGGCAGGACTAAGATCAGCAGGCTTGTGATGGAGTGCTTTCTGATATGGAATGGGAAGTGAGGCCAGATTCTCAGGTCTTGAGGTGTCCTGGAGGAGAAGGGAGAACATGTGTGGACAAGGGGGAAAGAGGCAAAGGAGGAGGGAGAGAAGGGGAGATCATGGACAACTGATCTCAGGAACTGGGACGGGGACCTAGTGGGAGAAAGAAGTAGAGCCAGAGGGATAGAGGAAGGAAGGAAGAAGAAAAGGCAGATGAAAAAATATCAGAATAACTCTTACAACCCATATAGAAGATGGCAAACAACCCAATCAAAAATGGGTAAAGATGCCACAAAAGAAGTTCTATCAAGTGGCCAAGAAGCACTTGAAAAGATGCTCAACATCAGCCAGTTATGAGGAAAATGTGAGGTAAAACTACCATGAGATACCACTACACACCTATGAGAATGGCTAGAATTAAAAAGACTGACCACATCAAGTGTTGGTGAGAATGTGGAGCAACTGTAACTCATACTGCTGGTCGAATGTAAAATGGTGCCACCACATTGGAAAACAAGTTGGCCATTTGTTATAAAGTTAAATATACACGTACCACACTACTCAGCAATCCTACTCACAAGTAGTTATCAAAGTAAAATGAAAACATATGTCCATACAAGGACTCGTACATGAATGTTCTCAGTGGCTTTATTCATTTAGCCCCAAACGGGAAATAACCCAAATGCCAATCAACTGGTGAATGAATGAACAAACTATGTTACAACCACAGTGGAATACTCCTTGGCAATACATGCAATGGTGTGCATAAATCTTAACATCATCTTAAGAAGCAGGACACATAAGACTACATATTCTTTTTTTTTTTTTTAAGATTTTATTTATTTGACAGAGAGAGACACACAGAGAGAGGGAACACAAGCAGGGGGAGTGGGAGAGGGAGAAGCAGGCTTCCTGCAGAGCAGGGAGCCCGATGCGGGGCTGGATCCCAGGACCCTGGGATCATGACCTGAGCTGAAGGCAGACGCTTAACGACTGAGCCACCCAGGCGCCCCATAAGACTACATATTCTGTGATGCCATTTATATGACATTTTTAAAAATGCCCAAACTGTAGTAACAGAAAATGGAGCATTGCCAATGGTCAGGGGTGAGGGGAGAGGACTGACTGATTGCAAAGGGGCACAAGAAAACTTTCTGGGGTGATGGAACTGTTCTGTATCTTGATTTTGGTAGTCATCACATGCCTTTATACTTCTGCCAGAAGTCATTGAACTGTATCCTTAAAATGGTTGAACTTAAATGTATGTGACTATAGCTCAATAAAACTGATAAAAAGTACGAATATAGGGGTACCTGGGTGGCTCAGTCAGTTAAGCGTCTGCCTTCAGCTCAGGTCATGATTTCAGGCTCCTGGGATCGAGCCCTGCTTTGGGCTCCCTGCTCAGCAGGGAGTCTGCTTCTATCTCTCTCTCTTTCTCTCTGCCCCTCCTCCCTGCCCATTTTCTCTCTCTCTCTCTCAAATAAATAAATAAAAATCTTTAAAAAGATATGAATATATTATCTAGTTGGCAGAAAAATCCAAGTAGCCTGAGCTTGACCCAGCCCAAGCCCTGGGGCTGGTCAGAGGAGGGGATAGGGATGGTTCAGCTTATTGATGGGCAGGGGCTAGCAAGCGATCCTTATGGCAGAGGGCCACCTGAATAGGAGAGAAATCAAGAATGGAAACCTATGGATCGGACACAATCTCAAGAAATAAGGCCCAAAGAAAAGGAATGAATGAATGCACAAATGAATGAATGAATGAACAAACAAATGAACAAATGAAGTGATAGGAAAAGAGAGCAAGATAAAGACAGAGGAGAGAGAAACTGGCCGGGAAGGAGGACAGACAGAACAAGACAGAAATGAATGCCCCACCTGGTAAATCGGGACAACCAGGTCGATGGCCAGCTTCTGAGGAGGCAAGTGTGTTCCTGTCACAAGACTGAGTGAACGGGCCTCTGGTGGGGGGATCAGTTGTGACCTCAGGTCCCTATGCCACAAGGGACATGCAGCCAGATGGGAGGTCTTCCAGCAACTGGTGCTTCCTGGCATAGCGTCTGGGGGCTTGAGCGGGGTCAGACAGAGGGTGCGTATTTGAGGGCGGGGTGGATATTTCTGCTACAGTGTAAAAACAGTTTTTCCTCTTTTTGGAAGGAAATGACTCATTTAAAAGAAGCTTTATCAGTAGCAGAAGAATCCACAGCTGCGTGGCTTCTGGGCGTTTCCTGGTCTTGAGGTGTTAAACGAGGCTGAGGCAGCAGGCACGGAGTCTGGCACAGCGTTGCTGCAACATTCTGCGGGCCCCAGTGCCTTCCCCAGCGGCCACCCACGGTGTGCAGAATGTGGCTCCAGCTCGGGAGTCTGGAGGGGAGGTCTAGCTTAGTATTCAGGCATGTGGGTCTAGCACTTGCCAGGGTTTGTGATTGGGGCAAGTGACTCAATTCTGTGGGTCCTCCATGTCCTCATCTGTAAAATGGGGGCAGTAATGGTAGTTGTCTCAGAGCTGTTATGAGGATTAACGAAAGTAATCCATGTAAGTTATTGAGCACACTGTCAGAGCTCAATAAATGCTACTCATTTCCATCTGGAAAGAGATTAGCTGCTGCACAGGGTGGGGATGGGGTGGGTGGGGCATCTATGTTCTTTTATGCAACAGCCCTGCACGGTCTGAACTGAAAGCAGGACCCAGGTGTGTGGTGGGGGATGGGAAGAAGCAACCCTATTCCTCCGGAGGAGAATGTCCCCAACTCTCCAAAAGCTCAGTTTGCTGTCTCCCCGCCCCCCATACCACGGCGCTCAGCTATTTCCCACAGGGCTCATGGCTTTCGGTAACTTAGTGGGCACAGGGCAACTCTCTTCCTCAAGGAGCGTGAACTACTCTGGAGCCCGTTGTTCTTCTGCATCCCCATACACCCAGGAGCTAACAAGGGCCTCGAACCTACAGTGTTCACTCAAGGTTAGGAGAAGGGCTGTATTTTAGAGACAGAAAATTAGGTATTAGGTGATAGTGTCTGTACCCACCACTACGGATAATTTGGAGTCGACTATCCAACTTTATAAAGTTAAAAACTCATTCCCTTGTACAGATTAAAAGAGTCTTAAGAGCCGCATTCAGCAATTGCAGCGTGTGGACCTTATCTGGTCCTAGCACTGGGGTTAATGCAGCGAACAAGGCAGTTAAATCCATAATTATATGAGCATGAGGTGTGCTGAGGTGGGGGAAGTTCAAGGTGCTCGGGGCGCTGCCAGGAGAGGCTTGCCTTGAGCTCCAAGAGGGTTTGTGATTGTACCCTGTAATTCCAGTGCTAACTTCTATACCATATTCATGGTCATTCTCCCCATTTTTACCAATGATGAAACTCAGATAAGAAGTTTACATGATTTCGTAGAGATGGCTGGCAAATGGGTGGTCAGGTGGACACTGGGAAGTGAGAACCCCAGAGCCCTTTCTATAGGACACCAAGGTTAACACTATTTCCTTTTTTTTTAAGATTTATTTATTTTAGAGATAGAGAGACAGAGACAGACCATGAGCGGGAGGGAGAGAAAATCTCAAGCAGACTCTGTACTGAGCATGGAGCCCAATGTGGGGCTCAGTCTCATGACCCTGAGATCATGACCTGAGCCGAAATCAAGAGTCGGACGCTTCACCAACTGCGCCACCCAGGTGCCCCAACACTTACCATTTCTATATTTCGATATGGCTAAAGGGGTCCTATATACGAGGCAGGTTTGTGCACCCTAGAAAAAAACCATCCTGCCAAATTCAGCGTTCTGTTTCTGTGCTCATGGATATGTTACATTCATGATGACTACCATCCCTGTCCAGTGCCCCATGTAATGTGGAACAGATCTGAAGGCTGATAGAATAGTGTTATTTTTTGTTCTTCTTCTTCCTTCTCTGGCAGAACCAAGGTCCCAAGAGAGTCAGGGCTCCTTCTGCCAGCCTGCTCTCCTTTCTTTCCATCTCAGTCTCTGTCAGAGCCAGCTCAGCCTGATGAGCAAGGAGTGGGCACCCAGTGCTGTGTATTTGTCCTGTGAGTAAAAACGCTGTCTGAGAAAGAGAACTCATTTATGAGTTGGCAGCAGGTCCCTTTAGGTCTACCTCAAAAAAAAAAAAAAAAAATCTTCTAAAGTACACAGATAGGTCAGCAAGGTATCTGTGAAGACTACTAAGTTTATGTCCCCTAGGTAGTCATCAAAGCCTCGAATATTCCCTGTGATCTGGCTTCTGCTTCACCTTCCTACGCTCCCTGCTCCCCCTCCCTTCTTCACTTCCTTCAGCCTTGGGTCTTTTCTCAGCTCCCTGAGCAGGTCACACTCACTTTCTGCCTCCCCTGACCTTTGCAGACCCCCCAGCCCCCATCTCTGCTCTGCTATTTTCCTTTGTTATGGAAATTTTAAATGATAAATATATTATGCATACAGATAAGTATATATAATTTTTTGTATCACTGAAAGAAGAATAATAAAACTAACACCTGTATACATACCATCCAATGTAAGAAACAATAAAAATAGAAATTGATACTGTATTGACAGGCCTCCTGCATATTCCTCCATAATCAGATCCCTGCCCCCCTTCCTATAACTACAGTGCTGAAATTGGTGTTCATCATTCCAGTGCTTTTCTATGTAATTTTACCACTGTGGCATACATCCCTAAACAACATGTTGTTTAAATTTGCCTGTTTTTGAACACGGTATGAATGGGATTCACGTTGAGCATATTCTTCTGTGAGTTGCACCTTTGGCTCAATACTACGTTTTGTGGTGGATTTTTACTGCCAGTGTGTATTTCACTGCATGCATATACCACCATTTAACCATCCTATCATTTATGTGTCATTTGGGTGATTTTCAATTTGGGGCTGTTATGAACGATGTTGCTATGAACATTCTTGTATATGTCCCCTGTGCGCCCCCGTCCCCCTGCAAGAGCTTCTCCACGATACATACCCACGAGTAGAATTGATGGGCCATAGGGTATGAGCCTGCTCAGTTTTATTAGGTAATAACAAATTGTTTCCCAGTGTGGCTGTAACGATTTACACTTCCACCAGCAGCAAATGGCAGTTCCTGTTATCCCATAATCTCGCCAGCATGTGGTAATGCCTTGCTTTTTAATACCTGTCTATGGTGGGTGTGAAATGATATCTCATGGTTTCAAATTAATTTCTCTGAGTACTAATGAGCTTGAGTTTCTTTTCAAACGTGTATGGGCCATTCTTGTGTCTTGTATGAAATGCCTGTTCATGTCCTTTGTCTATTTTTTCTCCTCAGGTTATTTATTATTTTCTTAAGTTATGGAGTTCTAATATTTTGGAGATGAATTCTTTGTAACTTGTATTTTTACTCTGTGGTGTCTTTTGATAAACTGAAGTTCTTATTTTTAATAGTGTCAAATTTACAATATATTCCCTTGTGGTTTATACTTTTAAAAAATCTTGAATATGATTTTTTTTTATCCCAAGGTCATAAAGATGTACTTCTCTATAGTCTTCTAAAAGTTTTAGTTTTCCTTTTCACATTTAAGTCTTTAATCCACCCGGAATTGATTTTTTTTTTAAAGATTTTATTTATTTTTTTGACAGAGAGAGACACAGTCAGAGAGGGAACACAAGCAGGGGGAGTGGGAGAGGGAGAAGCAGGCTTCCCGCGGAGCAGGGAGCCTGATGTGGGGCTCGATCCCAGGACCCTGGGATCATGACCTGAGCCGAAGGCAGTCGCTTAACCAACTGAGCCACCCAGGCGCCCCGGAATTGATTTTTGACAAGGGAGGAATCCAATTTCATCTTTTTTCACAAGGATACCCAATTAGCCCAATGCCATAGTTCATCCTTCCCTTCTGATCTGCAAAGCCTGCTCTGCCATAAATCAAGTCTCCATGCTATGTCTTTTTCTGGGCTCTCCAGTATGTTCCATTGGTTTAATAGGATGCCTATGTTAAATCCATGCTATCTTAATTACTACAGCTTTGAAATAAAATTTGGTATCTGATAGGGTAGGTCCTCACCCCAACCAGATTCCATCTTCTTCTTTAGAACTATCTTGGCTATTATCTTTTCTTCCATTAGAATTTTAGAATCACCTTTTGAGTTCCAAACAACCTACTGGGATTTGAATTTATAGATAAATCTAAGGGGAATCATCTTTAAGATTATTGGATCTTCCTATTCAAAAGTATGGCAAAATTCTTCATTTATTTTAGATCTAATGTCTTTCAATAAAATATTATAAATTGTTTCCAAAAAGGGCTTGCATCTCTTTTGTTGGATTTATTCCTAGAGATTTAAACAATTTAGTTGCTGTTATAAATGGTATCTTTTTTTTTTAAGATTCTATTTATTTGAGAGAGAGAGAGAGAAAGAGAGAGGGAAGAACAGGGAGGGAGGGACAAGTAGACTCCTCACTGAGCAGGGAGCCCGACAAAGGGCTCAATCCCACCACCCTCAGATCATGACCTGAGCAGATCAATAGTCGGATGCTTAACCGACTGAGCCACCCAAGCGCCCATGTAAGTGATATCTTTTTAAGAAAATATTTTCTATTTGTTTTCTTTTTAGAGTACAGAAATGTAATTAACATTTTTGTATTGATTTGTAACCAGGACTGTTGCTAAAGTCATATTTATTCCTAATATATTTTTTTCAGATTCTTCTGAGTTTTCTGTATAGACAATATTGTCCACAAATAATGACAGCTACATTTCTTCCTTTCAAATACTTAACCTTTTACTTCTTTTTTTTTGCCTTACTATACTAGCCAGGTACTCTGGGAGGGACAGTGTTGAGCACAACATATTGGGCATTCATTCTGTTCTTTTTCTAAGCTTAAGGGGAATGCCTTTAACAGTGAACCATTAGGTATGATGTTTGCTGTAGGTTTTTATAAATTACATTTATCAAGTTAAGGAAGTTCCCATTTATTCCTAGTTTGCTAAGATTTTAAAAATATATGTATAAGGAATGGATATAGAATTTTTTCAAACTTTTTTTTTCTATAGGTATAAAAAAGGTCACATGGTTTTTCTCCTTTAATCTGTTAATGTGATAAATTACATCAATTAATTTTGGAAGGTTAAATCAACCTTTCAATCTTAAGAAAAACCTACATTAATCATGACATATCCTATTTTTGTATGTTCCTGGGTTCGGTTTGCTAATACACACTTGAGGGTTTTGCATCTATGTTTAAGAGTGAGGTAGAGTTCAGATTTTCCTTTCTTACATTGTTTTCTGGTTTTGATATTAAGGATATATTAGCTCATGAAATGAGTTGGGGGATGTCTTCTTTTCTTTCTTTCTTTAGAAAAGCTTGCAAAGGGTGAAAGAATTCACCTGTAAACCTGTCAGGATCTGGGTTTTCTTTGTGGGAAGAGTTAAAAAAAAAAAAGATGTATTTATTTACTTATGAGAGAGAGAGAGAAAGAGAGAGAGAGAGCATGCAAGGATGGAGGGACAGAGGGAGAGAGAGAGAGAGAATCTCAAGCAGACTCTTTGCTGAGCTTGGAGCCCAATGTGGGGCTGGATCCTAGGACCCTGAGATAATGACCTGAGCTGAAACTAAGAGTCAGATGCTTAACCAACTGGGCCACCAGTGGGAAGATTTTAAATTTCTTTAATGTTGTAATACTATTCTAAAGGGTTGCCAACAGCTAAGTTTACCAGATGTAAAATGTTTTTCATTAATCCTGTTTGCTGAAGATACATTCCTGGTTAATTTATTTTCCTGATGGCTTCTGTTGGGAGAAAAGATGATGCTTGGAATATCTGCATAGATGCTTGGAAATTCAGGCAACATGGATCCCCATAATGTCAGTTCAAGGCCTTAGAGTCTCCAGAGTCCCACTCCTTTAGTCAAGAACAGCCCTATCTATGTAACAGTCACTGGCTGTGTGGATTTCTGTAACTCCATGAGACTCTATGCAGCCATGGCTAAGAGGATGAACTTGTGGGCTGTCTGAAGTGAGTTTGAATTCTGGCACTATGACCTATTGGCTGTGTGAAGCTTAGATTTAAATATTCTGAGTCATAGTTTCCTCATCTCTAAAAGGGGGTAGTAGACAGTCATAGCGACCTCCTAGAATTCTTGTGAGAATTCAATCAGAACATGCATGCAAAGTACTTCGCACAATGTCTGGCTGATACGAAGTACCCAGTAAATCCTCACCATTGTAACTATGATGAGATGGGAGACATACAGGACAGATTTATGAGAGGAGGATGGTGACAGGCCTATCTCACTGGGATGTATTTAAGAAGGAAATATTCATTTTCTAGGACACAAGGGCCCCCACAATAGTCCAGATTCCCTTTGAGGAAGACTCAGTGATGGGAGACTGACCATGTGTTTGGGACAGGAATTCAGGAGTCTCTTTCCTGACACTGGATTGGGCTAATCTCATGCACCCAAAGGATTCTAGAAAAGGGTAAGGTCTAGCATCTCTCTTTAGCTATGCTCTGCATTGGCTTCTTGGGACAAAGGTGAAAATGCAACCCATGCCTCAAACCACAAAGACAAAAATCCTCTTCTTTAAGCTGGGTCCTTTGGTTGGGCACAGTGACCCTGTCCCCACCACTCCCCCTTCCACTTTCTACCTCATGCTTTCCTGAGCCTAGCAGCCTGCTGCCTTGCAGGCAGGTTTTAGCACCAAAGCAGAGTCTGATGGGGTGCATACTATTAGGGCTTGTTCAAAGGCCAGGATATACCCAAACCTTAATTATAACCCTTGCCCTCCTAGTCCTAACAGTCCACTTAAGAAGTAACTGCATGGCAATAATTATAATTAAATCCTCTCACTGGGCTTCATTAAAGGCCATAAAAATTTAAACAAGCAAAGTTCCTCTTAAATTTGCTGGCACTTATTCAAAGAAGATGCTTGTTATGCATCTACTAAGGACCAAGTGCCGAGCTAGGTCTTAAGGATTGATGACAAAGGCCAGGGCTCACCAGGATGGTGCAGATGGTATGTATAAGAAATCTCTCTGTCCTACACCAGGGTCCTGCCCTCACATTTGCCAGACAAGAGCATCCCACAGAAGAGCAGTCTCTGAATATTTAGAAATTTAGAAATACTCCACTCACTTCTGATAGACTACATGTAGTTCTTAGAAAGTGGCTTTCTATGGTGAAGAGAGAAGGGCTTACAGTTCTTTCCTGAGCTAAGGAAAATGGGCCCACAGGGACAGTTGGATGGGGAGAGTAGCAGACCAAAAGCAGTCAGGAGACAAGATAGCATAATTGTGAGGAACTCTGGGTCTGCATTCAGATTTTCCCAGGCATGGCTCCCCACTTTGTTACTCTTTCATGGAGTAACCCTGGGCAAGCTATTGAACCTGCCCTCTCCTAAATTCCTTCATCTAGTTTAGTGAGGTTTGGTAGCTTTTTCTCTAAGGACTTGGCAATTTTTATGGGTCTGACTTTGGGGGAGAGAGCTGGAGAGGCAAACTGAAGTAGGACTGAGAATTAATTTTAGAAATCCCTTCTAAAGAATTTAGTGAGTCCAGAAATCAATGGACAATGTCAAATTCACTTGGCATCTTCCAAAAGTTCACTTCTTGCCATGTGTTTGTTGTCTCTTAACATTTTTTAACTTTCTCAAAGGATATCACTGCAACCATGATGGACATTTTCATTTTTTAGAAAGTCTTTTAATTTTAGAATTAGGGATTTAGAAAATAAATAAATAAATATATCTTTATTTATTTGAGAGAGAGAGCACGCTTGCTTGCAAGTGGGGGCAGGGGCAGAAGGAGAGGGAGAGAGAGAGAGAATCTCAAGCAGACTCCCTGCTGAGCACAGAGCTAGACATGGGGCTCAAATGTATGATTCTGAGATCATGACCTGAGCTGACATCAAGAGTCAGAGGCTTAACCAGCTGAGCCACCCAGCCGCCCCTCAATGGACAGTTTTAAAAAGAGCAAAAAGATAATTGCACACTGCTCCACCACATTATCAAAACAGTTGTCTTTGTTCCCTTTGAGTAAGTAAGTCCCCTCAATAAATGAAGGATTTATGATCTTAGAAAGTGTAGGATCTGGAACCCTCATAGACTGATAGCTTTTTTTGGTGGAAAGTCTGCCTTTCTCTTCTGCATTGCTATCATAGGAGACACCTGGGAAAACACCCCGTGCAGAGACTAAGCCCTCTGATGTGGTTGGTCATGTAACAATTTTTCCTTCTCATGGGATTGATAGGATGTGGCTACAAAGTCCTTTCTAAAGACAGGCTCAGGGATGTACAATGAGTGAAAAGGACTTGTGACATTTCCCAAGCCAGTGCTTTAAGCCCCTTTCTGGATAGCATGCTTGTTGTCTTTGTGATTCTGCAGAAGAGGGAAGCTTCTTCTCTTGTCTCAAATTAGATTTAAATAGTTTTGATTGGCTGCCACTGCAGACCACCCTCCCCTCCCAGAGAGCCACGCCTGTGGTACTCAGGAGGCTGAAGGCCCTTTGAGCGAGCACTCTGCTATCTTTTCCCTTTGCTCAGTGAACCACTCATGCCCAGGGCCCCAGGCTGTTTGTACAGTTGATGCATCTCAGCTTCCGGGGCACTGCATTTTACAGCAAACAGAGAGTAAAGCCTATCCAGGTGTCATGATACCTGCTAAAAAGGGATGAAGACACAGACTTGCATTCAGGATGGGATCCCTAATTTTGGTCTGTCCTTAGAACAACTGTGAAAGTATTATTTGTATCCCCAGGCTTTAGAACAATACCTCAGCACTCAATGAAGAAGGCTGGTGTCTAAACCCTTTGGGGCAGCTATGAAGAAACTTCTTCCAGTTCTCTCTTCTGTTGGTGTTAAGAATTTGCTAACACCAAACAATCAAGGTATATTTTTGGGAGAAGTTTTCCTTCTTGTTTTTTACCTTCCCTAGACGTTCCCTAACTCAGCCTCTTTTCCCAACAATGGTTTTCCACAAAGGGTGGGTGTCATTTCTCTCAAAAGAAGGCTATGTGCCATGCCCGTGGGTTTTGACTAGCAGACCTCCATTCACATTTGGAGAGCAATGATTTGGGAATGTGTGATGCCTTCCACTCAGCAAGGGTACTGAGTGTTCTGATCCCTAGGTGAGGCAACGTAAGTGTAAGGTCGAAAAGAAGGCACAGTCCCCGCCCTTAAGGGGTGTATAATCTCACTGAGATAAAATGGGGAATACCCGAACAGATTTGGGAAATCACGTAGCCACGAAGGCTAGTACTTACAGGATGCTTGCTGGGGGCCCCCCATTCCTGAGCACTCTGTCATCGCATATAATCCTCCCAACACACCAAAGGGCTCAATTCTATTACTGTCATTACCATTCCCACTTTACAGATGAGAAAGTCAAGGCAAAAATGTATTAAAGTCATTTTCCCAAGGCCATAGAGCCCACAAGTAGGCTGAGCTGGGATTCAAAACTAAAAATCCTGACGTTAGGGGCGCCTGGCTGGCTCAGTTGGAAAAGCATGTGACTCTTGATCTCCGGGTTGTAAGTTCGAGCCCCATGCTGGGTGTAGAGATTACTTAAATAAATAAACCTAAAAAAATAAAAGTAAAATAAAGTAAAAATCCCGACTTGATAGCTGGCGCTCTTAGAGCTCCCTTTGGTATGCGAAGCTGTGTGTGTATTTTGGAGGCTGGACCAAGTGACACTGGCGGGGAAGGCGGGAGGGGTCTCAGGGTGCAGGAGTCAGGGAGGGCTGGAACCCTCACGCAAGCCCTCGTTAGCTCCCTGTACCTCAGCTGCCAGGCCGAGCCAGGAAGGGTTTGTGCGGTTTCCCGGAACTCTGCAGAGATGTCTGAGAAGCGGTTTCCCAGCCACGGAGGTTCTAGGCCATACGTTTACGGCCTTCCTGAGAAGCAGGCAGCAGGATGCCAGGCTGGGCTTTGGCTCTAACAGGAGAGGACTGACCACATTGGGATAGTCACACATGACGCTCAGAGGGCCACTGGCCAAAACAAAGATGTTACCACACCCAATGTCACTTTACCCCATCACAGGCCGGATAAAATGGCTGTCCCTTATGTAATAATCACACTTTTTGTTTTTGTTTTTTTTTTTTAAAGTGCTGTGGCCAGGGGACTCAGGTTCATGCTAACTGTGTGAAATCTTGAACAATCTGAAGGCCCCTCCCCTTGGCTTTAGAACCCTAGTATGTGGGAGCTGGAAAGGACCCTGAAGATAATTTCCTTTCATTGCCTGAGCCTCAGAGAGAGGAAATGATGTGCTGAAGGTCCCATGTGCCAGGTGGTAGGAGAGTTGGGTCAGGCCCACCACTGGGAGAGGGAATCATGTCCCGGTAGCTGGTTCAAGTGGTTGGTTTACTTGTTTTCCAGACAGTGTTTCACTCATTTTCAACAAATCTTTATTGAGATTTCCATGTGCCTGTCTCTGTCCTCATGGAGCTTACTGTCTAGTGAGGGAGCAGGTGAAACCACAAAAACACACCAAACCAAAAGCGAGAAAACAAAGTATGTACTATAGAGGAAACAGAGTAACTGCAGGGACCTGCTTTAGATAGGGTACGTTCGAGTCCACGTTTTCCTCCCTGGCTAGGATGACCTTGGGCATGAATTTCACCCCAAACCAACATGTTGCCCATCCCTTGCACCCGGAATTGTGCCTTTGGGGTAGGTCCTGTTCACCTGTAGCACATGGAAGAGATGGGGCTGAGGATGCATCAGCTGAAGGTGTATTTTTTTCCATATATGGGAGGGAAGCCACAGTCTCAGAGGCATGGCTGTCTGGCTCCAAGCCCAAGGGTGCAGGTGCTTTTGTCCTTCTGGCAGAAGCCTCAGATACTAAAGCACTAAAGGATGGGCACACCCTCAGCAAGGGAGGGCATCGATGAAGTTCAAAATCCCATGGCTGGCAGGGCATGAACAAGCAAGGCAAAGTGACGAGATCAGCAGAACTTGGCAGTGACGCCCTGTATCCTCCTTATGTGGCATTTGTGAGACCCCGTAGCCGCACTCACTCGCTCACTCATAGATCCCACCTTCTTACATTCACTTATATTCTTATTTCTTTGTTTAAGCTCTCATTTTTATAAAAATTCCCTCCGTCATACACTCATTCATGTCTTCTTTCAACTAGCCCCTCAAGCTCTTAATCATTCATTAATTCATACATTTATTCAGTCTCTTGTTTAGGCTTATTGACTCACACACATTGGCACACATACATTTGCTGGGTTTCACTCGCTTCTTCACTCACACATTCTACTAACATTTACCAAACACATCTCGTGTCAAGCTCACCTGGGCTTACCCTGGAGGGGTCAGAGGGCATCAGTTACCCTGTCCTTATGGAGTTACTGGCCATAAGGCAGCTTTTAGGTAAATCCCAAAATGAGGTGTGAAATGACAGATGCGCACCTGGAGGCACAGATCAGTTATTGTGGGGGTTCAGGTGGTGCCCTCTTAGGCATCTGGGGACCCTTCTTCCCTGCAGTGCCAGAGGTGACCAGATACATATGGTCTCACAAAGGCATTAAGGACCTCAGAAGTTGCTAGACCAGTGGGTATTTGCATTTTAGAGGAGGAGAGAGGGAGCAATGTTTTAGCCCAGGGGTCGGTAAACATTCTCTGGTAAAGGGTCAGATAGTAAATACTTTAGGCTTTGTGGGTCTCTGTCACAGCTACTCAGTGCGGCCACAGATAAAACATAAAGAGCATGGCTGTGCGCCAACAAACCTTTAGTTTGGGACACTGAAAATGGAATTTCATAGAATTTTTACATGTCATGGAGTATTATTCTTCTTTTGATTTCCCCCCATTTAAAACTATAAATACTGGGGCACCTGCCTGGCTCAGTCGGTGGAGCATGTGATTTTTGATTTTAGGGTTGTGGGTTTGAGCCCCACGTTGGGTATAGAGATTACTTAAAAAATAAAATCTTAACAAAAAAATAACACTGTAAATACCATTCTTAGATTATGGGCTGTACAAAACCAGGCTATGGGCTGCATTTGGACTGTGGGCTGTAGTTTGCCGATCTCAGTTTAGCTCAAAGAATGAATGAACCATGGCTAGGTGCCAGGTGGTGGAAACAGTTTGGGGTGGATAGTCCTTCTCCCCATGGCGGCATTCTCTCCTCACGTAGAGTGATGAAAGCCCAGCAAGCATGTCATGCCAGGCAGAGGGAATGTGACTTTGAAAGGCAGTCTCCAACCTCATTAATGTTCCTGCGCACTTGAAACTGACGGAGGAGAATGACTGAACCAATGAGCTCTCTCCCTGACCCAGTATGTGCTAGTTCACATGTTTAGGGGTTGCCTCCCAGTGCTTGCCAGGACTTGGCACATAAGAGGGACTCAGTAAATCTTTGTGGCAGGCACACCATGCTTGTGAACAGGACCACAAAGGCAGTGAGCCTTCTGTAATCTGTGCCAGCTCAGGTCAAGGCAGAGGTGGTGGGGAAAGGCCTAAGAGCAGAGTTAGGGAGCCTGATCTGAGCCTAGCTGGTTGGGAATGATTGGTTCAAGTTTCTGACTCTGCCCTCTGTGTCCTCAGGGTTGCCCCAGACTCAGCCGTGAGAAAGTACATCTTCCCTAGCTGAAGTGTCTGGAAACAGACAAACTGGTGTTTGCAATATTCTTTGCATATGTAAGCAGGTTTCATTATGCATCTAGTTGTGCAATTTACCACCAGGGCTTGATTGTTTTGGACTGGGAAGAGAGGATGAAGGATGGATATTGTATCTCCCAAATTTTATGCTTTGAAATATTATAAACATTTTTTTCTCTAAAAGAAAATGGCCTATTCCTTGTAAGTTTCCCTTTTCTTTTTTGAGAACACTGTTCCTCATCAAAAATAAAATTCATGAAGCATTAACAAAGGGTTTCAATAAGGGCCCATATCTTGCTTTTCCATGGGAATCATCTAAGAACATGCCCCTTCTGTAGAAATCCTCATCTGTGAAGAAGACTTGTTTGTCAGCATGAGCTGAAAGGATATAGCACAGTTGCTTATTTGCTGAATAAACCCAGATGTACCCCTAGCCTAGTGTAGTCCCCAGATCATGCCAGAGAGGAAGATACAGAATCACTGAATCTTGGATTATGGGCCTGTACGTGATGGCAAACTCATGGCATTTCCTATTCCTGGGTCCATAACAGATACTGCTAGTCAATCCCATCCTTCTTCCCAACTGAGCCTGGTTCCTGCCCCAGAATCACTCCTAAATTAAGTCAGCATGTGAGAAGTCCCACTCTAGTGGCTTGGGTGGGCAAAGAGCAGGGGCTTGGAGGAGAGTCAGACCCAGGTTCTGACCCAACCCTGAAATGTAATTGCTGAGGAACTTTGAATTAGTTCCTTAGCCTCTCTGAGCCTCAGTTCTTCCACTGAAAATGGAAATAATAACATCTCTCCACAATATCCAGAGGCCAAGATGTATGTAAGACCCTGGCACCAGGTCTCGCACATGCTACCCGCACCATAAAATTAGCTTCTTTCCTTTTCCGTTGAGCAGTGTGGCAAGGGGACCTGTTCCAGCAATCTACGCGATATACAGGTCCCTCCCATTGCTCCAGCCGGGACACCTTAATCTCTGTTTGCACATTCCAGTGACGGCACTGGCACATCTACCCGTCCCACGTTTGGAAAGTTCCAGGTTTCTCCAAGGCCCTTATACTGTTGGCCTGTGTTTGGAAAGAGGGGTCTGCTGTGGCGACCCAGAGGGGCATTTACCTCGCACACGTCTGATGTTAGCTGCCATTTATTGTGCATTGACTCTGTGCCAGGCCCTGGCTATGTCCTTTACCTCACTTATTACCAGCTAGGGCTGATCTCAACCCTGGGGGCCATTTGACAATGTCTGGAAACGTTTTTCTTGCCACAGCTGAGTGGTGGGTGCTGCCGGCATCCAGTGGGCAGAGACCAGGGATGCTGCCCAGCCCCGACAGTGCGCAGGTTCCCTCCCACAACGAGGAATTACCTGGCCCAAAATGTCAACCGTGCTGGGGCCAAGCTCTCCTGTCTGTGAATATCTCACTCAGGGCTCTAACACGTCTATGTGGAAGGCGCTATCCGTTTTACCACTTTAAGACGCAGAAACTTGAGCCCTTGCATTGTTGAGCCACATGGCCAAGGTCACTGTGCCCTTAAGGGATATCATCGCCCCACATGTCGCCCTCTGCTGTCCTCCTCATGTCCGACTGTTGCCCTGCACAGTCGCCTTCTCTTGCCCTTCTATGCTATGCTGCTGGTTCTGTGAGGGGAGAGCGCGCGAGGGAGCATGCCTGCACATGAGTCGCGGCCCTGCTGGCCTCGGCCACCAATTACCCCTGCGTCTGGCTCCCAGAGCTGAAGAGTTTGGGCTCAAACGTCCGAGGTGCAAGCCCGGCTGCTCCCTCTTTCAGCTGGGCAGAGCTGGGCCCCCGGAGTGGCTCACCTGCCAGGATTAATTGGGCGAAGTGATGATGTCAAGTTTAGCTTCTCGCTGGAGAAATGCTGACTCGAGGAAGCAAGCGGAGCAGCAGGGCTCATTACTGAACCTGCTGTGGTCACCAGAAACCAGCGAGGCCTCTCCCCAGAGGACCTCGGGGAGCTCGGGCCGGGCAGGGAGCCGAGGAGGACAGGTGTGGCCGCGCACTGGGAGTGCTGGCATTTGCCGCCTGACTTCTGGAGAAAGGGAACTGGGCTGCGGGGGCGGAGGTGAGGTGCTTCTGGGGCCTTGTTTCACCTGTTTGTTTTTTGGTGAGCTCCATGCCCACTGCGGGGCTTCGACTCACGACCCCGAGATCAAGGGTCACACACTCTGCTGACGGAGCTGGCCAGGTGCCCCGCTTCACCTGCTTCTTTAACTTGGCTGCCTCTGTCATCCTTCAGTCTCGCCCTGAAGATCACTTCGCCTGACCTCGCAGATGAGGTGGGCCCTCCCTGACAAACTCCCTTCATTCCCCATCCGTAACTCACAGCACTTCACACACTCGCAGTCTTGTAATCAAGTATGCATCGTCCTCAGTTTCCCACTGGTCTTCCCCGCTAGCCTGCAGGTTCGTTAAGAATAGGGACCATGTCTGTCTCGTCCACCATATCGTGTGTGCCTGGTGCTTGGGAGGCACCCAGAAATTCTTTGTTGGCTGCTTCATTGATGGGCTGTGAGCAGCTTGGGCAACTACCCAGGTGAGGATGGGGCTCACAGAAAAAGCTGAAAGGTACATGCAGAAGATGGTGGACAGACAGCCCTGCCTCAGTCTCCACCCTGGTCTCTTTTGTCCAAAGCCTTTCTTCCTGGAGTCATTTTTGGTTTCCCTCCCATGGGTTCCCCTTGGGATTACAGGGTCTGAGCTGGGCATGTACAACTGCCCCAGGAGCCCCCTAGATATAAACCAAAAGTCAGTCCCTTCTCTTCTTCTGAAATTGTCACTGCTTATCAAGGGAGCAGAGGGGCTTTTGGAAGCCTCTATGCTGCGAGGCAGGCTCCAACAGATCATCCTCTGAAGTATGTGGCTCGTGAATGTCATTCTCAGCGAGGCCCGGGGATGGGGGATGGTTACAGCTTCCTGACTTGACCCAGCATTAATAACAGAGGGAACGTTTATTGAGCTATTTACCACTGCCAAACCCTGGCCAGTATGTCATATACATGTACTGCCTTGTTTTATCCTCATAGCAATCTTATGGGGTTAGAAAAAAATTACCATGAGTTCCATTTCATGGCTGGAACAACTGAGGCCCAGAGAGATTATGTAACTTGCCCAATGTTATACTGCTCAGTAAGAGGCAGAGTGAGAGTTTCATCCCGGATCTGGCAGTCCCCAAAGCCCACATTTTCTCACTATAGTGCCTGGGCTGAGAAACATTGCTAGAAAGCTCTGCCTCAGAGAAGTCTACCTGACACCTGCTGGGGCTGAGAAAGCTTTGTAGTAGGCAGAAAGGATGCAGGTCTCTTGTGTGATGGTGTGCTTGAGCACAAGGAGGGATCACAACAATGACCATCATGAACTAAATAGAGGAACAGGTTTTCATGGCGTTACCTAGCTTCCAAATGTGCTCTTAATGAATTAAGCAACATAATACTCTGCCAGATGAGTTTTGTTCTTTCACCTAGAAAACAAGGAAGCTGGGATCTGGAGAGGCAAAATGCCTCACCCAAGGCCATGCAGCTGATGTGTAGGAGCACTCAGATCAGATTCTCTGTGGCCTAACTGGGCCGTGATGGCACGTCCAGTGATGATGGCACCTTTCTTATGCTAATAATGGCTACCGCCACCTGGGACTGTAGGACCCAAGGATGAGACGTTAAATGATATATGATTCTGTCCTAATTCTGTCATAAACGGCCATTATTTCACTTAAGTGTTTTTGGAAGACCTTGAGTCTGTCATAGAAGTACCTTTTTTCTGCCAGTTTTCTTATGTATAAAATAAGACAAGATCACCCCCATATCTGCTAGTAGTTGTGAAAAATACACCTTAGGAAATTCAGCTCAGGAGGGACATCAAGATTTTTGAAGATGTTTGGCTCATTGCCTGCTTTAAGTCAGGGGTTCTCCTCAGTCACACAAATGATGCTATAGTCTCAAAGGTCTGCTTGGAGGAAAGAAGGTAGTTGCAATGACTCTGCATGGAAGGACCCACCCATTTTGCAGATGAGGACACCACGGCTCAATGGGTATGGTACTCAGTTAAATGTCACTTAGGTATTAGATGGCAAAGCTATGGCATGAAGCTTTGCCTGACTCAAAGCCTTTTTGTTTATACTAAGCTGCCTTCCTCTATAGGGAAGAATAAAAACCAAACCCAAACCCAACAGTAACAGGTTCCATAGGCTCCTTCAGTATTCATTATATTCACGTATTCATTTTCTCACAGCCTATGTGATGGGAGAGACTTCTCCTTGGAACTCATGAAATCCTTCATGTTCTGATTTATGTTCTGTTCCTCTTCTGGACCCAGGAGTATATACTCAAGTATATGAACCCAAGTTTGAGAAAATAAAGTCAACACTCATTCCCACATTAATCCTTTCTTTTCCAGGCTGAACAGACCTAGGTCTTTTCTCCTGGTCTTAGCCCAGGGGTGGGAAGCAGACCTCAAGAGGGGCGGGAGGGTGAGCACGCCGCTGAAGAGACCCGGATGCTGAGGCTGGCCGGAGAACGTGATAAGGATGTAAACAGGAAGACTGGCACAGGCAGGCACGGGGAGATTAGCCCAGCTGGCAGCGGCCAGTGGAAAAGGGTCGTAGCAGTTCAGTGATGGCAAGCACGTCAAGAGAGAAGGTGGTGAGAAACGAGTCTTGTCTTTGAGCTAGGGAAATGCCCAGGAACAAACAAGGAAGAGAAAGAGAGAAAAACAGAGACAGAGACAGAGGGATATAGTGGTGGAGGCGGGAACTTCGGATTGCTCAATATATGCTGAGCACCTACGATATACAGGTTTGGAAATCTGTGAAATAATGTAGGTATGACTCACAGTATAGCATCTTACACATAATCAGCCCTCAGAAAGTAGTAGTCGGTCTTGTAGAAGAATTGCAGCTTACAACAATTTAGGAAGAATGATAGATTTGGAATGTCACCATTTGCAACCCCAAATGAATGTTCATGAATGGCACCCCAAACCATTAGGTGAAATGCTGATGGGGAATCGATTTTAATGCAAAATGAGAGACATTCTTTTTTTCATGTAAAAGAATGAATTTGGATCCTCACAACATATACAAAAATCAACTCCAAGTGCATCATACCTAAATGTAAAACTAGAAAACTCTTAGATGAAAATGTAGGGTAAATCCTGGTGAACTTGGATTAGGAATGGATTCTTAGATATGACACCAAAAGCACAAGCAACGAAGGAAAGAATAGATGAATTGGACATCATTGTTAATTAAAACTTTTGTGCTTCCAAGGACACCCCCGGGAACATGAAAAAGCAACCAAAGAATAGGAAATAAATTGTGCAAGTCATATATCTGATAAGGGACATGCACCTGGCATATATGTACATAAGTACAGAATTCTTAAACTCAGTAATAAGATAAATGACCCAATTAAAAGATACAGCAAAGAATATGAATAGACAGTTCTCTAAAGAATATACATATCCATTAAACACACAAACAGATGCTTAGCCATCAAGGAAATGCAAATCAAAACCACAACGGATACCACTTCATACCCACTAAGATGGCTATAATAAAAAAGACAGATAATGAAATAAGTGTTGGTGAAGATGTAGAGAAACTGGAACCCTCATAAGCTATTGGTGAGAATATAAAATGGTGCAATCATTTGGGAAAAGAGTTGGCAGTTCCTCAAACAGTTAGACATAAAGTTACCATATGATCTAGTAATTCCACTCCTAGTTATATAACCATATGAAAACATGTGCCCACACAAAAACCTGTACACAAATGTTCACAGCAGGATTATTTATGATACTAAAAAGCGAAAAAAAACCCAGATGTCCATCAACTGATGAATGGATAAACAAAATGTGGTATATCCACAGAATACTCAACACAATGGAATGTTATCAACCATAAAAAGGAATGAAGTATTGACACCTGCTACAACAGATGAACTTTGAAACATAATGCCAAGTGAAAGAAGCTAGCCACAACCAACCAGATACTGTGTGATTCTGCTTATATAAAATGAGCAGAACAGGCAAACCTATAGAGACAGAAAGTAAATGAGCGTTGCCTCGGGCTGAGTTGGGGGGTGGAGGGAAATGGGGGGTAAGGGGGTGATGGCTAAGAGGTGTGGGGTTTCTTTTTGGAATACAGAAAATGTTTTATGGTAATGGATGCACAACTCTATGAATATATTATTAAAAGCCAATGAATTGTACACTTAAACAAGACAAAAACCGAAAAAAGAAGTACTTAGCGCTATCTATGAGGTATTCTTGCCAAAGTCAAGCCTGAAGCTGATTAAGCCTCTAGACCTAAATACCAGTTTACAGAAAGCACAGGAGAGAGGAATGTGTTAAACACTGCTGTGAAGATGCAACTGGCAATACCCAGAATGCAAAAATCCAACAAGACAAACTACCTGGCTTCTTCAACACATGCATGGCTAAGGACAAAACAAGGAGAGAGAGGGAACTTGGAATAAAAGAAATCTAAGAGACGTATCAACCCTATACAAAGTGTTTACCTCATTTGGATGCCATATAAACAAATCAACTGTAAAAAAAATTTATAAGGCAAATATGGACATTTGAACACTGGCTGAATATTTAATGTTTTTAAGAAATCACTGCCCATTCATGATGTAATGAGCACTGGGTATTATATAAGACTGATGAATCACTGAACTCCTCTGAAACTAATAATACATTATATGTTAATTAATTGAATTAAAATTAAAAAAAAGAAACACTGCCCATTTTCTAATGTGTGATAATGGTATTCTGGTGATGTTAAACTCTTAGAAAAAAATACTAAAATTTGTAAAGAGATACAGAGATACGTGTGGATGAAATGATAGGATGTCTAAGCTCTGCTTCAAAATAACCCAGTTGGGGAGCAGGTTCATGGGTGGGGCTGTAACTGAAGTCCGACTGGCCCATGAGGGGATAATCACTGATACTTGGTGTTGTGTACGTGAGGGTTCATTATACTCTTCTCTCTACTTTTACATATGTTTAAAATTTTCCATTATAAAAAGTTCAAAAACATGTACAGCATAGTGACTGAAGAGAAATCTAGCAGCTGACATCTAAGAAATTTTGACTGCTAAAATATTTAATAATAACAATAATTAAGGTGCTAGCCAAGTACTTTACAAGTACTTTACGTTACCTCTTCGGATTTTCCCAACAATCTTTTGAGGTAGAGGTTACTCCTGTTCCTGATGGAACCCTAAGCTCAGAGTGGCTACTGACCCACCCCAAGTCTCACCATTGAGATGGGGAAGGGGTGTCTGGGTCCAAGGCCAGAGGGATTTCTTCTGTACAAAACACCTTCTCTCGGAGCTCGTGATAGCTCTTGACCCGGTGGGGTCTGGCGGAGTAGGGGGCGGCAGACGTGCTGTGACCCTACCCTGTGTCTTTTCTTATTGTCAGGTGTCCACCAGGAAACTCGTGCTCAGGTGTTACTGATAATTCATGAGAAGTTTAAGGGGCTGTCTCCAGCCAGGGGTACACGCTTGAAAATTTAACAAACATATTTCAAGCACCTAGTAGGCTCCACAGAAGGCACTTTGGGGCAGATGATGATGACATGGGACAAAACGGTTTGAGCGGACAGCTAGCTACTGAATGGAGCCTTCCCACTTTTCTAGCCACAACTCTCTGGGATCACCCCAGTCAGTTCAAGAGTGCTTTGATAACTTCATTTATGAGGAGGGATTTGCTGAGTGAAAACTGGAAAGATGGAAAATTTATATTGGGAGATATTAACATAAGACTATAAGCACAGGATAAATCTATTTCTGTAAATTACCTTAGAAGGAGGGTTAGCTAGAATCTTAAGCATAAATTAGTACTGAGACTGTTTCTAAAGAAAGAAATTAACCATTTTAAAAAAGATTTTATTTATTTATTTGACAGAGAGAGAGACAGCAAGAGAGGGAACACAAGCAGGGGGAGTGGGAGAGGGAGAAGCAGGCCTCCCACGGAGCAGGGAGCCCGATGCGGGGCTCGATCCCAGGACCCTGAGATCATGACCTGAGCCGAAGGCAGACGCTTAACTACTGAGCCACTCAGGTGCCCCAACTTTTTTTTTTCTTAAAGATATTATTTATTTATTTGAGAGAGAGAGAGAGATAGTGAGAGAGAAAGCATGAGCAGGGGGGAGAAGGAGAAGCAGACTCCCCGCTGAGCAGGGAGCCTGACGTGGGGCTCGATCCCAGGACCCTGGGATCATGGCCTAAGCAGAAGGCACTCAACCACCTGAGCCACCCAGGTCCCCAGGAAAAAAATTATCTTAATACTAAGTAAAAACCATCTCTCATGGCAGTCCTGAGTACCATAAAGTCAGTCTGAGAAACTCCCATGAAAGGATCTGGACTTATAGTTCAAGCTCATAAAAGTTACTTTATTCAGATACAGGATTCAAATATAGGATTGAAAGGAAAGTCGGCCTTACAGACTTCAGAATTCCCCAAGGTCTGTGACAGCTCATCTTCACAGGAGCCCAGGAAGGATGCCTGGACTTGTCATTATCATCCTGGGATGGGATGGAGGAGGCATGGGGGAGGGAATCATTCCTACCCTGACTTCTGTGACCTGCCATTTTCCTCTCTGTCTCATCTCTTCTGTTTTCTGGGTAATCAGAAGAAGGGATAGGGATTGGTAATTATTTTAAAAAGTCAGACGTCTCTGACTTTGTTTTTAATTCTGGAGGCAAAAAGTGTTATTAGAAATCTTTACTGGGGTTTTGGAAAGTCAGCAGTAACATAAATGAACAAAACACCATCCCCGCCCTTAAGAAGTATTCAATCTTGGTGAGCATGGTGAGAAGATATACGTGTGGTATTGATAGTGCAAAGAAGAATGTTATAACTCTAGTATAAACAATATGCTGTGAACACAGGGGGAGATATTAATTCTGCGGGGAGAACTGGCAAGAAGTTCCTTGAAGAAATGGTATGCATATGGGCCTTCGGTATGTGGGTATGATTGTGACAGGTGAATACACCAAAAATAAATTCCAAGAGAAATAGCCTTTAATTTAATCATCAAACATTTGTTCACTGCCCATAATAATGCCGGCACTATGCCAGGTACAAGGACAAAAAGCAGAGAGGTGGCCTAGTATATACATATTGTGCTTAGAAATGTCAAGTAAATCGGGACGCCTGGGTGGCTCAGTTGGTTAAACGACTGCCTTCGGCTCAGGTCATGATCCTGGAGTCCCGGGATCGAGTCCCGCATTGGGCTCCCTGCTCGGCAGGGAGTCTGCTTCTCCCTCTGACCCTCCCCTCTCTCATGCTCTCTCTATCTCATTCTCTCTCTCAAATAAATAAATAAAATCTAAAAAAAAAAAAAAACGTCAAGTAAATCACTGCAACTTTTGTGTGTGCACACTTGTGTGTGTATATGTGCACGTACATGCATACATTTTCATGCGGGTGTGTGTGTGTGTGTGTGTGTGTGTGTGTGTAGTGGGTATGGGGATCTGGGAGTGCTGGAAGGGGGACTGTAGCCAGATCATGGAGGGTCTAGAATGCCTTAACTTATTTAGGGGAGCGAGCACAGGTCTGCCCTCAAATCCTGGCTCTGTTTCTCACTGTGAGACTTCAGGCAAGTTACCTAATCTTTCTGTCCCTGGGTTTTCCTAGTTGGTAAAATGGGCATACAAGCACTATCCTGAACAGTTGTGACGATAGTCAGAATGTCTGCAAATCATCATTATGGTTTCTGACTTTCAGTGGCCACTCAATAAACAGCAGGTATTACTTCTTCTGTGGTCTGTAGGGAATGACTGGCAGTTTGGGCAAGAAAAGCAGCTGAAATGGATTTGGGTTTTCAAAGAAGTTGTGATAGAGGCCATGATTGGAAGAATGGGTGGGGGTGAAGGGGTGGGTGGGGTGAGGTGTGGTGATTGAGTCTGAGCTCTGGGAGACCAGGGAGGAGGCTGAAACAATGGTCTAGGCAAGAGATGAGGACCCAAACGAAGACACTGGGATAGAATGGACAGAAGCTATAAAACTATTCAGGGGGCAAAATGAGCTTGCTGACTAACTGGATGTAAGAGGTGAGGGAAGGAGAAAACTCTGGAATGATGACAGGCTTTCTAGTTATCCAGCAGTTCCACTAACCTGGACCTGTGGTACAGGAAGGGGGCAAGCTGAAGGAGGGGGGTTGGGGGACAGGTAGTGGTGGGGGAGGGGAGGAATGGGGGGTATACTGAGGGACCAGAACCTCTTAGGAAGCCCGGTGTTAGAGAAAACAAGAATGCCTCATTGTTCTGTGAATGTGGGAGAAACGCGGCAAGCAGCCTCCACATCGTGAACAAGTGAATTTCAGAATCTCTAGGGTGGGTCTGGCAATTGTGACTTCCACTGCTGAAGGATTTTTTTCTAACTTGTGTCCCATGCAGTTGACTTTCTCCTTCTAAGGCATCCCTTCTCAGTGCAGACCTAGAGATCATCTTCAGAACTCTCCCAAAGGCCAACTCCATGGGTTCCAGTCCTCCTGCTTAACCTCCTCCACCACAGTTTCCCAGAGAACCTACTCAGCCTCTTCAGGTCTAATCCTGAATTGTTTTCAAGTACAGTTGTATTTAGTGCAAAGTTCATCCTTGAGGTCATTTCCTGACATTCTAGCCAAATGTGTCAGGTGGTTTCCCACAGGTGAGAAGACACAACAACAACAGGAAAACAAAATTCCTTGCTCTGGCCTCTCTTTTCATACACTTCTGTGAACATAAAACGGGTATCACTTATCATACATGGAAGATAACCCATCAGACAATATGATAAAAATGTTCAGTGTTATTCAGTTCAGAGATGGGCAATAGCTTGCCTCAAGCCCTGGCCCTCAGGCCTTGCTCTTTCCTCCTTCCAGAGGCTGATTATTAGCAAGCACCAGCACCAAACTGGGACCTTCCTAATATCATCCAGGGGCTTGGGGAAAATTGGAAAAGCAATAGCTTTCTCAGTCTATAGGTCTGTTGTTACACTCTGAGTCCCTGTCCTGCTAGAGTCAGTGTGGGTACCAGCAGGCCCTTGTCCCATGTTAGGAAGCCCTAACTCCACTGCAGTCAGTCATTTTTTTGTGTCCCTGCTAGATTGGGAGTTCCTTGATGACAAGAGCTTACTCGTGGTGACTTCAGCAGCATATGCGATGGTTGGACACAGCTGATAGTTCATAAAGGAACAAAGTGATAGTAAATGAAAACCTTTAGGTGTAAAAGACTTAGGACAAATTCTTTACTGGAGAATGGGGTGGCCAGGGAAGACAGTGCTGGAGGGCCTGGGAGTCAAAAGGGAGTCTGGTGAAGAGTCTGAGAGGAGGGGGGCTACAGACATCCAAGATGAACTACACTGACATCCTAATAGCGTTGCCTGATGACGTCTCTGTTGATGGCACAGTAGAGTGACAAGAGTGTATGTTCGAGAATCAGACAATTCTAGGGTTAATCCAGACTCTCACTGTTTACTGATTACATGAACTATGACCATATTATTTTGGGGGAACCTTAATTACCTTGCTGTATAGTGGTGATAATACCTCCCCTACAAAGGCTCTTACCATCTTTTGGGATAGAGGGCAGGATTTAGGAGACCAGCAGCGAATAAAGACTTTGCTATCAGAGGATATCATCCTATCTATTTCTCTATCATCAATCATATTAGTCTCAGTAAGTGTTCAAGGTTATTGCTGTTGTTCTTGTTGTATTGGTAGTAGAATCCCCAGCACTCATTATGGTCGCTAGCATGCTGTAAGCACTCAACAGACGTTTATTGGTTGAAAGAGTTACGCTGACCTGTGTGAGCTTTCTACAGGAAACTATTCCTCCTCCAGTTTTCCCTGATTATATGTCACCACCATCTCCTAGATGTTTAAGTCAAAACTCTTGATTCCTTGATTTGGAGTGCCTACTAGGACTAGGCACTGTGCAGGGTGGTGGGATGGGGAAGGTAAGGGAAGCTTGAAAGGATGTTAGAGAAAAAAGGAAGCCAAAGAACTTGTCATTTGCTCAATTTTTTACTTTTTTTAGATGTAGCTTATAAGTGAAGCCTTAATGTTTTTTACAACACCTGGGCAAACATGTAGAAATACTTATAATCCACAGCCATCTGAATCGAGAAAGACTATCAATACTGTGCATAGGTTCCCTGGGAATAGGATATGCAAATGCCCTACTTTGGAATTCTCACCATCCGTGAAGACTAGGAAGAAACATTATTTATTTATTTTTTTTATTAAAAATTTTTTTTTGGGAGGGATACTATTTATTTTAAATCCTACTGGGATTCTCTACTCTGGTCCAGCCTCCAGGAGAGGTAAATGACTGGAAAGAAGAATTATAAAGGCACATGAAAAGTGACTCTTGGCTAAATCTTCTGGGAAACCAACTTACAGCTGAGTGAGCTTGCTTATATCCACTGAGTGTGGGCTGTACTTTCTATATCTATCTCTCTCTATAAAAAAATGGCTTCAGAAAAATTCAGTTAGTCTTTGGCTTAGTTGTAAGTCACTAGGCCCCTCATTTTAGAGAGAGAGAGAGAGAGAGATAGAGAGAGAGAGAGTGTGTGTGTGTGTGTGTGTGTGTGTGTGGTGGAGCGAGAATTTTGGGCAAAAGCGTGTACGTACTTGTAAAAAAGCATTTGGAATGTGTGTGTAGGAAGGGAACTTTATGGTTCTTTATGTAAGGAGAGAGTACGTGGAGGGGAAGATGTATTTGTGTGTGTGTGTGAGTGTATGTTGTGCAGGTGGTGGGCTGAAGTACATGAGCAGTCAGCCTCTTAGAGATCCAGACAGTGGTGTAAGATACAAAATGTCGTAGATGGAGATTGTTTTCGTTTCAGACCAGCACACGGGTCTTTGAGAAGCCCTTGACTTTCTCCTCCTCCTTGTCTTGTTAAAGAGGGATTAGAGTCCAATTAAGTCCTTTAATCCCAAGGTAGAGATTCATGTTTTAAAACAGGATTTACAGCTTCAAAAAAAATACATCAGTGCAAGTTGAAGTTTGTCTTTTCAAGTTGCCACCTGCATGGTTCCAAAGAGTGTTTTCAACAGAATTCCCAACATGCAGTTGTTCTTAATTACTTTGCCTCATACCTCCAGTCCTTCATCTTTCAAAGCATCCTTCAACCTAAATAGCCACATGCTGTTAGAAGTACTTCTGCTTCTGGATTGCCACAATCGCCACTTGGCTTATCTCCCTTCAGTTGGCAATTCAGTGTTCGGGCTTAATAATAATAGTATTAAGAGCTAGTGCTCATTGGGTGTTCAGTTATGTGCCAGGCATTGTGCTAAGCACTTTGCATGTATTATTTTATTTCACTTTTCACTGCAGATTATGGAGCCAGTCCTGAAAACACCTAGTAACCCAGTTTCCCTTTTTCTCTTTTCCTTCCTTTCCACATGATGCCACAGGACGGGAGAGTGAAGCTCTAATCGTGATGCCAAAACCCACTCTGGAAAGTGGGTGCCGTATTTGGAGGGAAGTTCTTTCAGGGACAGGAACCATGTCATGGCTTTTGGCATGGGAAAGCAAAGTATCTGTGAGGATCTGGCAACTTGTTTAACTCTTCTTGGCCTCAGTTTTCTCACCTGTGAAATGGGGATAACAGTAATAATACCTAACTCAAGAGGCTGTTTCAAGGACAACAGGAGATCATGTGTCTACAGCTCCGACACATAATACACACGGCAGTAGTTACTCTTAATGCATTATGGATGCTCAGCAAGTACCAGATATCCAATATTGCTTGTGACATGGTGTGTATGACCTGCCTAATACCAAGGTACCCTTATCCCAGTGGTCTGTTTCCTACCTGCCCCACAGAGCTGGGAGGAACATCTGCTTTCTCCATGTGCTGGGTGATCACAGAGGGGTTGCTGGAGCTGATGAGCACTGGGGTGCTGATCTCCACCATATGGCGCCCCGAGGGAGAATGGACCATCCTGTTGAGAGTGTTCAAGGCTGTTGTGATGGAGAACTGGCCAGGCCCCTTCCTCCTGGGCCCAGGGCCCCTTCGCAGGGTGGGCATGTTGGTTGCTTTGCCTTGGGAGGATGAGGGCACCAGTGACAGGCTCTTCGTGCGGGCTGACTGCCGGCCTTTGTTCTTCTCTAGAAGGTGTCTTGCAGTGAGGTTTGGCTGAAAACACAGAAGGTCCATGAGAAGCTAGTCTTCCTGATCTAGTGTGAGCAGCTAAGTCCTACCCAGGTTAGTCTGACACCAATTCAGATGCTACCATCATCTTTGGTCAAATTCCACCTTTTAGCAATACATCCCAGCTACTTTGCTCTATCAGTATACTCTGACAACTCTCTTGCAAAGTAGGTACTGCTCTTATTCTTCACTGTGGGCCACAGGGGTTAAAAATAAGCCATGATACTCTTCCCCGATTGGGAGCAGTCTTCCTTCACCCATTTCTCCCAGGCACACCCCTACCCTTTTCCTCTTTTAGCCACTCCTGAATGCACCTGGGTGGGCTGCAGCCCCTGTGCTCTCCCACTGTGGCACTTTACACACCACACTGCAATCATTTCCCTTTTGTTCCCCCACCCCCACCCCCGGACTGGCAGCTACCTGAGGGCAGTGAGCTCACACATGTCCATCTCTGCCATATCCCACAGGGGATGCTCAGTGAGTGTTTGTGCAATCATGTGTGCATGAAGTTGCTCAGGTTTATACATTTGAGAAGCAACTGCACCAGAATGTAAATCTGTTCTTCAGAACTTTGAATCTTTATGCTAAGACCATCTTTTACTACTTCCTTTAAACACTTTCATCTCCCCACCATTCTTTCTTATTCCATACCTCTTAGTCTGTGATATGCTGGTAAATCAGGAGAAGAGAAGAGAAGAGAAAAGAGAAGAGAAGAGAAGAGAAGAGAAGAGAAGAGAAGAGAAGAGAAGAGAGGAGAGGAGAGGAGAGGAGAAGAGAGGAGAGGAGAGGAGAAGAGAGGAGAGAAAAAAAAGAGCATGCCCTGTTTTGTAGAGTTTAGTAATTTCAATGGTATAAATATATACCAATGGTTTACAACTAGCTAGCAAAATTCCTGAAAATGTAAAAGCCAGCTCTTGCAATCTAGTTCTAGCTCTAGCACAACCACTGACTGTGCTATATTTTGAGTTCAGTTCCTTCGGAAGGCTGAGATACGCTGACAAAGTTGCCCTCCCAAGCCACGTCTCATTCTAATGTAGAGATTCAACTATAAAGGTAAAAGGGAGTTTGCCCATTTAAGAACTTTTTATGACAGTGTGCAAATGATTAAAATAGCCAATATAGAGAATTTTAAAGAGGAGGTAGTTCCTACCTCAAGAAGCTTATTACTGTGAAAAAGAAAATCATCAGGTAGGGGAAGTGGCATTATTATGTCTACTTTAAAGATGAGAGAGCTGTGGCCCAGAAGGGGTGATTTATAAATGGCACAGCCAGTAAACAGACAACAAAACAAGAAAATATCCGATAGAAATAAGTTCTTTGACATGATAGAGAATGGCAGGGTGAGGTGCCTACTTTGGAGGGGAGGTCAAGGAAATCCCACCGAGAAGGTGACATTTAACCAAGACACAGATGACAAGAAGGAGCCAGCCATGTGAAGATGGGGGTAAGAATATTCCAGACAGAGGGATCATAACCTAGTGGGAAGATCCTAAAGATGGAAAAACAGTCTGAGAAAAAGTCAAGAAAGAAACAGAAGCTGGACCAGAGAGAGTGAGGAGCAGGTGGTAAAGAGACCACAGAGACAGGCAGGGGCTGGGTCCCAAAAGTCCTCGGAGGCTCAAGTTTATTCGAAGTGTAATAGGAAGCCTCTGGCAGCATTAGGTTGAGGAGTGACACGATCTGATTTATGCTTTTAAAAGCTCATGCTACGGTTTGGCAGTTTCTTACCAAGTTAAACCCATACTTAGCATCTGACCCAGTCATCCCACTCCTATGTAATTACTGAAGAGACAGGAAAACTTATGCCCACTCAAAAATCGGTATGCAAATGTTTATAGTACTTTACTCATAGTTGCTAACAACTGGAAATGACTGCATTGTCTTTCAACTGGTGCATGGACAAACTCTGGCACATCCATACAGTGGAATCCGGCTCATCAATATAAAGGGACAAACTATAGACCCACCCAACAACATGGATGAGTCCAAAATGCTTTGTGCTAAGTGAAAGGAGCCAGACTTAAAGGCTACATTCTGTATGATTCCACTGATAGGACATTCTGGAAAAGGAAAATTATAGGACCAGAAACCAGATCAGCGGTTGCCAACAGTTGGGAATCAGGGAAGGGGCTGACAACAGAGTCAGCATGCTGTTGTATTTTGGTGGTGGTGGGGTGGTGTTGGAACTATTCCATCTTGATGGGAGTGTATGCATTTACCAAAATGTATAGAAGTGGACACCAAAAAAGAGTAAATTTTACTGTTTGCAAATAAAAAGAAACACATAAAAGCTCATTCTGGCTGTTATTCAGAAGTGCCAGCCCAGAAGTAGGGAGACCAGCTAGGAAGTTCCAGAAATTGTCTAGGCAAACTCTGATGGCAGTCTGGACTAGGGACAATGTCTTAAGTTCCCCAGCACACCGATCCCTCCATTGTTCACCCAGTAAGAGGACAATATATATTCTTTGAGTTGAATGAGTAGAGTTCTTTACGGTCATTCACAGCTACAGCGAAATAGGTTGATTTTTTTTTTTTGCCTCTACCTAATTGTTCTGTCCCCAGGTGAGCAACACCAGTGTTTTCATAAGCAACATTGACAAAGGGCTCTGTGTGACTCTTGGTCTGCCCTGTGCTCTGCCAACATGATTAATAGCTCAGTTGGGGGAGGATTACACAGCTTTTAAATTTATACCCACTCATTTGAAACAATATCCTTGAGGTTCACTGGGTTGAGCAAGGTTCACATAACCCAGGCAGGCCTCATTGGAGAAGTCCTGACAGGAATGGGTATAAGCTCAGTATTTGTTTTACCATCTTTTTATCCAGGTGCTATTCAATAAATCAAATGATACATTAACAAGAAAAATCCTGTTTATGCAGAAAAGAAAACCACAACAAAAACCCAAGTCACTCTTACAAGAAAGCTTTCCTTCTTTCCAATTGCTTTGCATGGCACTGGTAATTCAAAACTTATTTAAAGAGTTCTCAGCAAGTGCTAGTCTTAATGAAATGACTGGAGTCAAAATTTAAGTACTGCTTTAAAAAGCTCAATTTAGATTTCAAGTAATTTTTGAAAATCAGGTTCCCAGATTACAGCAACCACTTGATTATCTTTTTCCCCTCCTAGCAATTAGGAGAACAAATGAAGCAATGGCTAGTTTGATGATAATCTTGAGGGTTCTTGTAATCACTAATTTTAGAGGTGAAGTGGTGGGGAGAGTGTCCAAATGAATAATCATTAAATGTAGAAGTTTTGGAAAAAAGGGTATCAGAGATGGGTAATAAAATCAATGGTCCTTTCCTCCTCAGAGCTATGGAGAAGCTTCTTGAAATAATGCAGGGGACCATGCAAACTCTAAAATGCAAAAATTGAACCACCTCCTATGTATTCAGCTAGGTATTAACTGTAGCTGATCTCTGTCCTTGGAGACTTAACCACTGTCTCCCCATCACTATTAACTGTTCCTTTTTAGCAGATGTTGCTTGACCCAGCAAATGCCTCCACCACTAACCTAGGCACATAAAGCAGAAAGTGAGGCATGCATTCTTGACCACTTCTTCTGTCCTGTTCCTCACTTCCATCAACCTCCAAGTCCTGTGGATCTACCTCCTAAATGGTGTTTGAATCTGTCCACTTGTTTCCAATCTCCTGGTCCAACCCACTGTCATCTTGTAACTGAGCCATGGGTGCACTGGCCTCCTAACTGGTATTTCTGCTTTTTCCTCTTCAAATTATTCTTCCCATTGTAGCCAGAAGAGCAGTCTTTAATAAACCCAGGTCTGATGGAGTTACTGAGTCTCTTAAAATCTTTCGATGGTGTCTACTGACTTCTGGATCAAGTCCAAACTTTTTATGATACGGCAGAGACCACGATATTTACTCGACAGTCCTTGTACTCCCCTGTACTTCTCAGCTGCCTTGAAGACAGGTGGAGCTAGGGGACTGGTTCAGGCCAGTGGGTGATGAGTGGAGTAACAAGTGTAACTTCTGAGCTGAGGCATTTACTGATGTACAACTCATTCTTCCTTACTCCTCCCTTGCCGTGAAAACTGGGGAAGTCCATGTGTTCCAGATGGCAACTACAAGATGGCTCAACCTCAGTGTGGGTTCTGGAGTGACTCTGTGAGCAGAGCCTCTCATGGTCCTGTGCCGAACATGTAATGTGGGTGAGAAGAAAGTTTATCTTTATTGAGCCATTGACAGTTTGGGGCTGTTTATTACCATACCATAACCGAGCTCATCCTGACTCGTATAGGATGATTTATAAAGCCCTCTGTGATCCGTCTCCCACTTACTTCCCTGGCTGCCTCATGTCATTCTCTTACTCTCTAAGCTCCAGCTCCAGGATTCTTTTGGACCTTTGGGTTCCCTACACTTCCTCATCCCGTAGGACTTTTGCACATGTTACCTTCATTCCCTAAAGCACGCTTCCCTCCATGCTCACCTACATAGCTCCTAATCATCTGTCTGATCTTTGCTTAAAAGGCATTTGCTGACCCCCTTCCCACAGAAGTTGCACATCATTCCCTCCCTCCCCCACTTAGTTCCCTCTCCTTCACTCTTTGCATCATTCATTACACTTAGAATTACTTGATTAATGTCTGACTTTACAATCCCTGAAAGTAGGAACCCACATCTCTCTGTATCTTTAGACCTTAGCCTAGGACCTGACTTAGCAGGTATGCAATGTAAAATTAGTTGAATGACTGAATATACATATATAGGACCGGGTCACACTGAATGGTTTGTTTTCTAAATTTTGTCTCTTTGTTCACTTGCTAAGCTAATTTTTTTTGCAGAGTACCTGTTCTGTATTAGTCTAGCCTGCGCAGTATAAGCAGCACAGCCATCAGGTGTTTGGAGAAGCCAGAGATAACTGAGTGGTCACCTAGTGGTGAAATTTTATGGAAGAAGCAGGTTTCTAGCTGAGCCTTGTAACCTGAGTGAGATTTGAACAGGTAAAGAGAATTGGGTATGTGTGCCTCAAAGGGGCCTCAGCAAGAGAAAAAGCACTGATAATTAGAATATTGTTTACTAGAGATCGTAAGGACACCAGCCTCTCGGGATTCATCCTCTTTCCTTCCCTTCCATTTTTCATCCCGTCAACATTGATTGAGTGGGAAGAGCTATGGAGAACCTTGCAAGCTGGAATAGGGTTCTGGGCACACCATTTGCTTCAGAACCTGTTTTGGCTCTTAAGAATGAAAGAATTGGTCCCTATATCTCCAACTACGCCTCTGTCTGTTTTCACCCTACCTTCCTAGAGGGTGGAAAGCATGCCTTTTACTGCATTCGTAGCTCCCCACTGCTCACTTTTAATGCTTTATGCCTGGTAAGCATCCAACTGATGCAGTTAAACAATGGAACCTCTCTTTTAAATTTGTAATGACTTGCCTCAAGCTAGGGTGAGGCTCGAGGATAAAGAGGTTAGGAACTCCAGGTTATAGTATTACATTTGAGAAGTAGGTAGACATAGTCTAGCATGTGGTCTTCCTTTGTTTTCTTTTTAAAGTAGCTTAAAAAAACTGAGAAGGAATATATCAATATGCTCATTTCCGAAGATTTATAAAATACAAGTTGCAGAAGAAAGTGAAAATTATCTAGAATTTCACCATCTGGTGATCACCACTGTTAATATTTTTGTACATATCCTTCCAGTCCTCTATCCATTTATATATACACACACATATTTATAAGTCTAGTTTCATACAGTTCCATTTATTTATTGTAGTAAAAAACACATGACATAAATTTACCCTAATAACCATTTTAAAGTATATGATTCAGTAGCGTTGAGTATATTCATATTGTTGTGAAACAGATCTTCAGGACTTTCTGACGTCCTAATCCAATACTCTATACCCATTAAACTTTATTTTATTTACCAAGAAATCATAAACCTTTTTTCATAATACCCAAATACTCAATGATATTGACTACTTTTCTTTAACATAAATTTTAATGGGTATATATTTTTTCATCACCCTAATTTTTAAAAATGAAATCCTTATTGTCAGATATTTAGATTATTTCTGGTTTTTCACCATTACACACAAGGCTTTGGTGAACACTCTGTACATATATCTTTGCATACTTGTTTGAATTTTTCTCTACAATAAACTCTCAGATGTGGAATTGCTGAATCAAAGGAGATGGAGGTTTTTAATGTTATTGATACGGGTTTATTTGAGTTTGGGCATGAGAAATTGCAAAATTTACACTCTCATTGGCAGAATAAAAAGGCCCATTTCCCCACACTCTTACCAGAACTGGGTGTTATCTTCTGGCATCTTTTCTTTGGAGACCTTAGTTAATTTTTGAAATAAGGCTCTTATCAAAAAGGTATTTTTCTCAGGCATCTCTGTGGCACGTGTGTATTTTGGAGTGAGCATGCATTTGATGTAGACTTGATACTCACATACCTCTACAAACAAGATCGGGAAGATGCCTACTTGATCCCCTAACTTGCCTTCTGCCCAATTCTCATCCACTCGGCTGATCACCGTGATGATATCACCCTGAAAGAGACAAAGTCTCAAGGTCACCATTTGCTCTTGGTTTTCAGGTGGTGAAAGCTTTCAGTGGAGATCAGTGTGGAATCCCAGATGGTGTAAGGTGCAAGAAATGTAACTCTTTCATAATTTAGTTACAAAATCTTCCTCTATAAAGGGCAGCATTTGGGCCACCAAGATGGCAAGAGGAGTAGAAATAATTTCGAGGACCACTGGAATCCAATTGAAAATTCCAAATTTTCAATCAGCAGCAGAATCTGGGCTTTAGTTTATATTAATCTGATGGAGAAATCAGTATGGGAGCCATAGGGAGAGAGATTTCTAGGTTAGCAGAAGGAAGAATAAATTTCATTCTAATTTTGAAGGTTTTTCAGAACCTATTCAACTTTAAATTTTTTTATTTTTACTTTTAAGTAATCTCTACATCCATTTGGGGCTTGGGCTCACAACCCCGAGATCAAGAGTCGCATGCTCCATCGACTGAGCCAGCCAGGCACCCTTATTCAATTTTTAATGGATCAGATATAAGGTGGCTTTTTATTCAAAATTTTCTTATTATAAAAGGTTATATGTAGATTTGTAGAGACATTAGGAAATACAGTAAAAAAACCTAACTCTACTACAAAATAGATATAACCATTGTTAACATCCCTGTTAGCACATTTCCCCCCAGATTCTTCTCTATGAAGATAAAACATATATATACGTACACACACACACGCAATGATTTCTTAAAAACTTGCTGAAAACAAACACACATACAATGAAGTTCATAAAGTTTGGATGTAAAGCTTGATGAATGTTAACACTAACTATTTCCATGAAACCCCCATCCAGATGAAGAGATAGAGAACATTTTCAGCACCCACAAGGCTCCTTTGTGCCCTTTCCCATCATCTAGCAAGAAGTAGCCACTGTTCTGACTCCTAGCATATGTATATGTATACATACATTCTGCCCATCCTTATATTTCATATAAAAGAAGTCATAGAGGACACACTGATTTTTCACCATATCAGGAATGCCTTTCCACTTCCATACCTGTTCATCAGTCCAAATCTGAATATCCATCCACTGATCGCTCTGACCTTCTGATCCATGCCTCTCAGGAATTTAGATGAATCCAAATCTAAGTTCATTATTGCATTATACCTTTTCTTAGCTTTCTCTACCCCATCACAATTTACAATGACACATTTATAGGTTATGATTTCTTTAATGCCTGTCTACCCCCATCAGACTATAAACTCCATGTGTTCAGGGCCTCTTTCTGCTCTGTTCATTTCTGTGTCCCCAGCACCCAATACAGTGGTTCCCATTTAGTAGTCATTCAGTAAATATTTCTCAGTGAATGTCTGTATGCATTAATAAGTGAATGTGTGAATAAACTGTACAATCTCAGATAGAAAGCACTAGGACAAGAGCAGCTTTTGGGAGGGAAGATCTTGGGTTTAATTTGGACATGCTGAGTTTAGGAAGACCATGAAATTTCCTAGTGTAGTCGCAGCCTTCCATAGCTTCCAGAATGGAGCAAATCCTCTCTTCTGGTTCCTTTGTCATAATTTCCCATTCATATGTGTCTGTTCCTTCCACTAGTCTGCCATCTCTGTGAAGGTAGGGACAATGATTCATCATTTTATCCCCAGTGGGCAGCTTGGCACATGGATGGGCTCATTGAATGAACGAGCAGGTGGAGTGAGTTTTTGCAAATTTTGCAAATTCCCCGAGAGGGACAAAAATGCAGACAATGCTTCCTACCTCTGCCTTCCTCCAGTGGTGTCCGCTGAGCTCAGTGTTTAATGCCTGGCAAAAAGTAAATACTCAATAAATATCTGTGGGATTAAACTGCCCTTCCTCTAAGTGTCGTTGAAGCACAGACTTTGCAGTTTGGGCCACAGAATGACCTTCCTCAAGGGCTCACTCTGAGGTGCCAAGACAATAATGATCAATATTTCAAAATATGGAGGACAGTGATATTATCTAGTTTGAGGCAATCTGAAATAAATCTCATTTCTGGTAGTGGTGGAATAAAAATGTTTTATAAAATAAAAGACCTTTCCTGAGCTACTGTACCAGAGCCACTTCTAGTATTTGATGTACTTATCATAAGCAGCAAAGAGTGAAAATCACCCCAACTTTGGCCTCTGTGGGAGAATTTGAATGTTAAGGAATAATAAATACTGAATACAGAGAATTAAAGTAGTCTAGACTTTAGTAAAAGTGTTGTTACTTGCACATGGTGAGGAATTATCTGATTAAAAAAAGGCAAAAAAATCTTAGGGTAATTAATGTGCTTGGAAAATATGTCTTGTAAGAGGTTATTTATATATAAAGATATAATTATCTTATTGTGTTTTTGGAGGGCTTTGAATACAATGTTTATAATAAAATAGAATGTTATAAAGAATAGAATTAGGGGCTCAGAACTTGGTCAGCAAGAATGCCTTTACAGATACATAAAGAGGTAAGAGCTGTATTTTGCCCAGCACACTGTCAAAATGTATTTGTAAATTTTTGTCCACTTATCTCTCTCTCCCACTACTCTGCCTGAGGGCAGGGACTGTGACTTGTTCATGCTGCATCCCCAGTGCCTGCAAAGAAGAGGTGCTCACAAGTGACTACAGAATGAATGAATGAATGAATGTGTGAATACTTATTTTTGTAATTGCAATAGGAAAGGTTTAAGGATTTTCATCAAACTCTCATTAGATTTCTCTGGCAACTTCATTTAGTTTTGAATTGTATACACACACATTACATATATGTGCACACATACATACATATAAACATGTATGTGAAAATATGTATACATTTTGAAAATCAGCAAGTATTACAAAACTCCAGGTTCGGGCGCCTGGGTGGCTCAGTTGGTTAAGCGACTGCCTTCGGCTCAGGTCATGATCCTGGAGTCCTGGGATCAAGTCCCGCATCGGGCTCCCTGCTCAGCGGGGAGTCTGCTTCTCCCTCTGACCCTCCTGACCCTCCCCCCTCTCATGTGCTCTCTCTCTCAGTCTCTCTCTCTCAAATAAATAAATAAAATCTTTAAAAAAAAAAAAAAGAAACTCCAGGTTCTGCCCAGTCTCTATGTAGTCACCCATGACCTCCATGGCTCCCCAGAATCTTACCTTGAGGAAGGTCAGGCAGTCCTGGTTCTCACTCTTGTCTTTGTGTCGTAGGTCGAAGTTGTAGAGCGCTCGGCAGAGTGGGGGTGGCTGGGGCAGCTGCTTGATAACTTCCACGGAGCTGGCTGGGAAGATCCCACTGACTCCATTGATTTCCCCCTGGTACCAGTTCTCATCCAGCTGTCTCCGGAGAAGGATGACATCTCCCTTATTAAACCTCAGGTCACCAGGATTCTGCCCTCGGTAGTTGTATAAGGCTTTTGCCCGAGGCACCTACAGCGGCACAGACCAATGAAATATGTCCTTAGTTTACAGGCTAGGGGGACAGAAGGTATAACATTAATAACTGATTACTGAGCACTTCCTATGTGCTGAAGTGTTGGATGTGGATCATCTTCTTTAACCTTTGAGATAGACATTCTTATTACCCCCTTTTCTAAGTAGGGCAACTGAGGCACAGAATGGGTTAGTACCTTGCCTAAGGGGACACAGCTGGGAAATGGCAGATATGGGGTCTGAACTCAGGCTACATGATTTCAGAGCCCCTGTTCTTTCTTTTTTTTTTTCTTATTAATACAGTATTTATTTGTCTTCCCTCTGTCAAACCCTGAGCCAACCAATTTCTCCAGGCTGCCTGGGGAGGTACAGGAAAAGGAACATACAGGGCAGACGAGACACTGGAGAAAGACTTATGGGAGGTGGAGATGGCTCCTTCACATGGCGAAGAGGATGAGAAAGGCCACCAGCAGGCACAAGAGCCCCATGTCCTCCGATAGGGCAAAGCCCAGAATGGCGCTGGAGAAGAGCTGTTGCTTCAGAGAGGAATTCCTGGCATAACCAATGCTGAGGATCCTAAACACAGTCCCAATTCCAGCCCCAGAGCCAGCCAGCCCTACCATGGCAGCCCCAGCCCCAATGAACTTGACTGCTGTGTCGATTCCCTTGAAATGGCGCAGGTTCTGGAGCTGCGGCTAGAAATAAGTTGAGGTCAGGGGACATGGGGCCCTGCCAAGCTGCTGAGGCTCTTATAAGGTACCTCATCTGTCAGTGTCTCCAGCGGTTTTAGCACCCCTGCAGACCGTGATCGGCTCAACAGCTGAGAGGTGCTCCTGACCAAGAAGGGGGTGGAGACGAGCTTTGCACTGGCGGACATTTTCAGGGGCTGAGGGGCTGTGGCAGGAGGGCTGCTCTCAGTGCAGAGAAGACAGAGAGGGGTGGGGGCCAGAGCCCCTGTTCTTAATCACTCTGCAGGGAACAGGATTTTGGACTTGACTCCACAACTATGTGAACTTACAGTGAGTCAGTGACTGTTTTTGGGGCCTGGATACTGATTGGGAATTCTGGCTCTACCTCTTTCCTCTCGTGTAACCATGGTCAAGTCATTTAATCTTTCACAAACCATATCCATTTATAAAATGAGGTAATAATAGAATATGTACTTCATTAGGGTAGTCACGAAGACTAAATATTTATAATGCATTTTTTAACAATTTTATTTATTTGAGAGAGACAGACAGAGAGAGAGAACACAAGCAGGGAGGAGGGGCAGAGGGAGAGGGAGAAGCAGACTCCCCGCTGAGCGGGGAGCCTGAGGTGGGGCTCGATCCCAGGACCCTGGGATCATGACCTGAGCCAAAGGCAGATGCTTAACCGATTGAGCCACCCAGGTGCCCTAAATATTTATAATGCATTTAGTATGTTGCTTGATACATAGTATGGGCTCAATAAATGGCATCTCTTATAGGATGGCTAGAACAAGGAAAGGCTAATGATATCAGTTCTATTTATTCCTCAGTGTTGATGGGAAGAAAATTGAGGTGAAAAGTCCCTGAAAATACAAAGTACTATACAAGGGGCACCTGGCTGGCTGAGTTGGAGAAGCATGCAACTCTTGATCTCAGGGTTGCGAGTTTAAGCCCCACACTGGGTGTAGAGATTACTAAAATTAATTAATTAACTAATTAATAAAAAGAAAGTGCTATATGAGAGTGATGCAACATAATTTGTCTTCAGCCTTCTCTAGAAAGTGTAAACGTCATGAGTGTTTGGATCATTAGGAAGCACTGAGACAAAGAATTAGTCAGAAATCAATCATCACTTTAAAACAGGTCAGCTAAATACTGTCATTTGTTAAATTAGTTGTCTCTCTAAATAATTGTTTCAGTCAAGTGAATTTTTTTTTTCTAATTGAAACTGGTTTCTACATGCAGAAACAGCCTCACTTTGGTCTTGCTTGGAGTCAGAATGGCAAACTGCAAGTTCTAATAACTTATGGTTACTAGCCCTTCAGTGTCACCTGGGATTGTATTGTATTTTGTGCTTTCCTCAGCAGTGGGGTGAAGTAGTCCCCTCTCTTGGGGGCAGTCTTGCTATTCATAAGGGGATGTAAGCAGGCAGTATTTCAGGTCTTTGAGAACCTTCTGAGTCTGCAGTATTCATTCAAGCAGTTCAGGGGTAGAGATAAGACCTGAGCAGTCCCTTGCTGATGGGATGTTAGAGCAGTGCTTTTCTGCTGGACCCTGGACACGGTAAGGAGGGCCCAGGGAGACAGAAAACCACAGGAACACACTCGTCCTCAGGAAACTAGTGGACAAGTGAGTGAAGACGTGTGTGCTAGGAGGGCTAGCACGGTGCTGTGGATATTACAGATGCAACTGGTTGAATAAATTGTGGAAAACCCTGCAGTCATTAAAATTGATGGTATTGATCTATAATTAATAACACTGACAATTACTCATGATATACACTAAGTATGACAAGAGATTAAAAACAGTTACGTTTTCATTATATGTGAAAACTAGGCTTTCACTGTAAATACATATGTATATTTTTACCTGGGGAAAATGCTGGATGGCTATACCAGCATTTTAAGAGTGGTTATTTCTAAGTGTTGATATTTTTAAATATTAAAAAAATGGTTTCCCTAAGTGCTTAGCCATGTTTTCGAACTTTTCTACAATGAAATAATTGTATCATCTATTAAAATTGGACAGTAGAGGGGAGCCTGGGCGGCTCAGTCGGTTAAGTGGCTGCCTTCGGCTCAGGTTATGATCCCAGGGTCCTGGGATCGAGCCCCACGTGGAGCTCTCTGCTCAAGCGAGGAGCCTGCTTCTTCTTCTTCTCCCTCTGCCTGCAGCTCCCCTTGCTTGTGTTCTCTTTCTCTGTCAAATAAATAAATAAAATTAAAAAAAAAAAACTGGACAGCACACAGGAATGCCTGGCTAGCTCAGTCAGCAGACCATCTGACTCTTGAGCTCTGGGTCAGGAGTTTGAGCCCCATGTTGGGTGTGCAGATTACTTAAAAAAATTTGAAAAAATAATTGGATAGTAGAAATAAAATGAATGAAACTGTAGAATGAGAAGTGAAAGGTATGAGAGCAATTTAGGAAGAAAATAAGTCAAACTGAGTAGGATCAGCAAACCATGTTGACTACCTTCTTGGAGAAGTTTCTCACCTGAGAAATAAGGAGGTAGAAGCAGAATGAAAGCACAGGATTTCCGAAGAATGAAATGAATCTGTTAGACTCTTAGGGTTGCGCAGATCCGGACACAGTAGTTGTCCCCTCCTTCTTCCAATTTTCCATTGTAATATAAATTACATTTTTGGGGTACATGGCCACCTAGAACACTGGTCACATTTTCCAGTCTCCCCGGGGCAGCTAAGTTTTGGCCAGTGGGGTATAAGCAACTTTTAGGATGTGTCGTTCCTGAGAGAGACTGATTTTCTCTTTCCTTTCCTGCAATTTGCTATGTGGAATGCAGACATGATTGCTGGAGTTTTAGCTGCCATCTTGAACAGTGAGGATGAAGGTCACACTGAAAAAGGGAAGGAAGTAGTCTGGGTTGCAGAGCTGCCAGACAATTCCCGGACTACTTTTACACTTCTAGACTTTTGTCTGGAAACTAAATAAACGTCCATCTTGCTTAAGGCCCTGTTATTTTGGATTTGTAAAAGTAAAGGAAAAGGAAGAATGAAAAAAATTTAAGAAAAAAAGAACTGAAGCCCCTTTAACTTTGCATTGTAATGATAATATTAATAGCTAAGATTAGTGACTGTTCCTTCCCCCATGCCAGGCATTGTGCTAGGTACTCCACAATAGATCTTATTTAATCTCATGACAAGCTGTGATTAGAAAACTGTGGATCAGAGAGGTTAAAAAAGCAGCCCAAGTTCATGAAGGTAGATAGTGGTGGGTTTAGGATTTGAGGTGGGGTTTGTCTATCCTGAGGAACTCAAGCTCTTACCCCCTCAGCCAGTGTTTTTCAAAATAAAGTCTGTGGTTCACCTGTATCAGAATCCTGGGAGATGTCCAAAATGCAGATTCCTGGACCCCAACCCTGACCGCTTTGACCAGAATCTTTTGGTTGCATTTTTACCAAGCTCCCCCAGCATCCAAGTTTGATGCCCCTGGTCTGAGTTACATCTTAGTCTAACTAAAATGGGAGCAATGGAGTTTCGATGTAGGTTTTGTAAATGGCTAAGCTGCCTTTTTTCACATTCCAGTGCAAGTGGCAATGTATTTTAATGACTACTGAGCAAGTATATTAAAACTGAAATTGCACAATTGCACATAGTGCTTAAATCTCTGTGAAGACACATGAGCTTTGAAACCTTGAGATAGTACTAAGTGCTTGACCATCTTCATCTTTCCTCCATCTTCCCTTAGTACAGGCAAGTATTGAGGAAGCATAATGTCAATCCATTTTTTTTTAAATATTTTTTTTTAAAGATTTTATTTATTTATTTGAGAGAGAGAATGAGAGACAGAGAGCATGAGAGGGAGGAGGGTCAGAGGGAGAAGCAGGCTCCCCGCCGAGCAGGGAGCCCGATGCGGAACTCGATCCAGAGACTCCAGGATCATGACCTGAGCCGAAGGCAGTCGCTTAACCAACTGAGCCACCCAGGCGCCCCCTTTTTTTTTTTTTTTAATATTTTTTTAAAAATTTTTAAAAGATTTTATTTATTTATTTGAGAGAGAGAGAATGAGAGACAGAGAGCAATGTGAATCCATTTTTTTTTTTAAAGATTTTATTTATTTATTTGACAGAAAGAGAGGCAGCGAGAGAGGGAACACAAGCAAGGGGAGTGTGAGAGGGAGAAGCAGGCTTCCCGCGGAGCAGGGAGCCCGACGCGGGGCTCGATCCCAGGACCCCGGGATCACGACCTGAGCCGAAGGCAGACGCTTAACGACTGAGCCACCCAGGCGCCCCAGTGTCAATCCATTTTTAACATCTTCTCTCTCTTCAGTCTCCTCTGGTATTCTCAGCTCTACACTCATAGGAACCACTGGCTTCCAGTTGTAAATTGGGTGGGGTGGGGACAGGTGCAGAGAGAGGGGGAGAGAATCTGAAGAGAAGAAGGAAATTAACTGTGGTCCTGATGGGCCACAGAAATTTGTCTCACATTATAGCTTTACTTCACTTTCCATTTATTATGGCATTCATATGATCTCAACATCCTCTGAAGTAGATGGCATCACCCCATGGTATTGATGAAGAAACAAAAGTTCTGAAACGTTCAACGTTGTCATGCGAAGTCACACAGCCAGTGTGTGGCAGCCCCGAGACTGACTTGGCTCTTTTGATCTCAAAGCCTGGTGCTTCTCTCCCCCTCATTCTCTCTTATCCAGCTGAAGTCACCAAGTATGTTTTTCCATCATAAAATTCATTTGGGGCTCTGTTTTATAATCAAAATCTGAATAGAGTGTGAACGCAATTTGCTTGCTGCTGGCTGCATTAGCATGAATTATTGAACTCCAGAGCCCTCACATAAAAGTTAAGCACCTGAAGAGACTCCGCTGGTTGATTCTATCCGGTTCTCGACTGTTCTCTCAGGGGAAAATGACTCTGAGTTCCACATCAGCTATCACCCGTCACATTGTTGGTAGTAGCTATTATCACCCACAGTTGTGTTCTGTCTCTACAGGTGTAGGTGGGAGGGGGAACGGGGATAAAGTGGGTGTGGAGGTCTCAAAGCCAGGTTATCACCAAACTTTTTTTCCTGGTGTTTTTCTGAAAGCCAGATAATCCAATGGAAGCTTGTATGTGCCTAAAGAGCTTTCCTTTTCTATAATTCAAAAGGCTCAGGACTTCTATGGTCCTGTAATTTGTCTATTCATTTGTCACCGCAGTAGGGTCTGAAAACCACGAGGACCATGCTTTTGATGGAGGGATAATGCATGGCATGAAACATGGAAACGAGGTCATGCAGAGACATTAGCAGTGACAGCATGTTGTAGTAATGAATGTTAGTAGTGAAATTATGGCAAATTCCTTCTCTGAGGAACCGCCTGTTTTCTCTCCATCTTCTTCTGATAGGCCTGCCATTCACTCTGCTCATACCATACACATAGGGGTATGCGGCCCAGGCTAGCCAGGGGACCCAAATCCCCCTCGCATAGTGCTTTGTGCAGTACAGTCATCTGCCTCCAACAGGGCCAACTAGAATCTTTTCTGAGGTTTGATATATAGAAGCTCTCTTGGATCATGAGCCTTGGACTACTAGTGGTGGCATTTCCTAACCAATAGACACATCTTCCTGAATAAAGCTGCAGAAGGCAACAGAAAGAGATATAGATAGATAAGAGAACTAGATAGATAAGAGCCTTGACAATAAAATTTGAATGCCTAGATCCAGCTGTGCTTGAAGGATACTTAGTTAAATAAGACCGTATCTGTAATATTACTTAAACTACTTGGGAGTTATTTTCTGACATTTGAAACTGACTAAGTCCTGACTAGCACATATTAAAAACGCGGAAACAACAAGACTACATAGCAATGAAATCTCCAAACAGTAGAATCCAGAAACAGCAGGAGGTATAGTTGCCAATGAGCTCTGAGCTTATTTCCAATTTGAAAATAATGAAGGAGGCATGTGGATTGATAACAGGGTATGAGAAAAGGAGCCCAAGTGGAACAGAACCACTGCAGTTCAAAGGAAAAGGCCGAGCCAGGATGAGAACTCCATTTGTTACCATGTAATGAGCTCTTCACCATGCACCAGTGACACTTCCCACTGCTTCAGAAAGGATTTGGCCTCGTTCTCTCTACTCTCGGCATCAGGTGGAGCCAAAATCAACATGCTGAGCTAACTGCTTACCTCCCTGAGCTGGTCATGAGATCGCCCATATCTAGAGAATGGAGCCAAGAAAAAAACATCCTGGCCTTTGGCTCAAGTTATTGAGCCAAATATGAATTCTCTTTGGAGAGTTCCGGATGTATGTCTAAAGCACGTCTGTATCTGTTTCTGAGACCTGAAGACAAGCAGGTGTTTGACAAATGCTTGAAGAACGAATGAATTTGTGAATTAATCAAGAAATACCCAGAAATTGCCATTCTTGGAGGAGAGGGATACATTCAAGGTTAATATATATGATTGATAAGAGTAATTTGAAAGTAGGTTTATTGGCATAAGCTGGAAAATAAAAAAGGAGAGTTTTGGCCATGTTTTCCCAAATTGTCCTGAATTTTAGTAATTTGGTCCTACACACATTCGAAAAAGTGTTCCATACTCAAGTTCAGGAAACGCTGAGTTAAACAAACTCACATAGGTTTTTTTTGCTGACTGGCTTCTCAGAAGCTTTATCTGCCAATGTGATTTTATATTTGCATCTGGACCACTTTGCAGGATTAACAGAACAGGCCTTGGGAATGCTGGGTAAGATAACTGTGATTTTACTCTACTGGTGAGACAAAGGATCAACTAACTGTCCCAGATCTTAACTTCCTACTTGCTGTTTAGCCAATTGGGCCACCCCGCCTCTCTCCCTCACCATGATAATCCTTTTGGAGCAGATTTTGGGCAATGGAGTATATGTTAGAAAGTGCTGGCTGGCCCTTGTGCACATGTTTTGTCTTCTCTGGTGAGAAGGGAGAACCCCCCCCCCCCAGTGCTCAACAGGATCAAGACCATCTGCTAGTTGGGGGCTTGAGATCACCAGAGGTTCACAGTATTATGCTCTTCCTAAGTGGAAATCCCTGAATGTGGACATTTACATTTGAGGCCAGGCTTATGAGATACTCTATGTGAATTTCTTTTCTTCATAGAGAATTTTACTCGTTTAAGGGAGATACAAGGGTGCAACAGAACACAGATGTTAGCGTCAAGTAGGATGTTTGTTTGCATTCTGGCATTTGTAACTTTGACCAAATAACTTAGCCTTCATGATCCTTAGTTTAGGTCATCCACAAATTGGGACCAGTATTCTACCTCTCTGTGCAGTACTCTCAGCAAGTCTGGGTTATTCAGACCCTGCCTATTCCAATGAAAGGTTTGGCAGCTGACCTGGGAGATAATCTATGCCCTTGGAATATCCTGTCTGTTCAGAGAGACTTGGTTTACTTGGGGCTTTGGGGCATACCAGAGAGTCTAAGCTAACAATGTGATTTATGGTGGGAGGCTTGAGTCATGTGGTAAAACCTTGACCTCTCAATGAGTTGGATGGAGACTAAAGTCAACCACATGCCTATCTGATGGACCGCCAACAAAAACCCTGGACATCAAGTCTTGGGTGAGCTTCCTTGGTTGGCAATACTTAATGTGTGCTGTCATGCATTGTTTCTGAGTCCAGTAAGTGTCTGTATAACTCCTCTGGGAGAGAACCACTGAAAGCTTGTGATTGGTCTTTTCTGGACTCTGCCCTATGTGTTTTTTTTCTGATTTTGACTTTAATTTGTATCCTTTCACTGTAATAAACTGTAACTGTGAGTGTAACAGCTTTGCTGAGTTCTGTGAGCCCTTCCACTGAATCACTGAATCTGAGGGGGGTCTTGGGGACCTATGAATGCACTTCATTCATTGAGTTTGCTGGGAGGACTAATGAGATAAATCACAGAGTACTTGTAAAATACTTGGCAAATAATAAGTGTTCAATAAATAAGGATGCTTCAAGATTTTGCCCAAAGGAGGAGAGAGGAGTAATGAGCTCTCTGTTCCATCTTTTGGCCTCACTTTTCCAGCCCTACTTGTTATTCATTCATTCTTTCAATAAATACACTTTTGATGGCCAACTATGCCAGGCATTGTCTAGTTGTGGAAACCAAGATTAAACTTATAACTAAATATATAATTACAATTTGTAATAAGTGTTATGGAAGAAAAGAACAGGACGATGAAGGCTGGGAAGGGAATCAATGTAAGGAAGGTTCTTATTATTGGCCCTATATCTACATTCTAAAAGTCTATTCTGTTTGGCGACTTTTGTCATGTATCTCTCTCTTTGTATCACCTTCCCTCAGTCTTTTGTCTTGGACTTCTCTTCTTCCAGTCCTAGGTAGAGAGCTGGGACACCACAGTTCTGCATTGTACTTTATTACCTATCTCCTGCCACTTTTAATCAGTGGGCATGGCATTCCTGCCTTCCTCTCTTAATCAAATATCAATCAAGTACCCAGAATATGCCATGCTTCTTTCCCTTGGTTCCTCCTGCCTCCTTCCTGGGTTATCAAGGGTCTCATAGCAGGGAAAAAGTTAGAGGCAGGAGTTTATACCAGGGGGCAGAGAAAGAACCATTCACAGTCCTCAGCCCCTTTTTAGGGTCACCCTTAGCATGCTTTCACTTTTTCCTGCAAACATTTCTCTGAGACTCTTTTGGGATGATCTCATTCCCCTATCATAGGAGGTAATTCCAGATATGTTCATAGCCATATCCCTGGCTGCTAACATAAGCTGGTTCTTAATAAATAGCTGGGGATTGCTTTTGAAATGGGCTGGGTGCCAGGTTCCAGAGCTGCTCAATGATAGCACTGAATTCCCCAGGGACCTAAAGCGTTTCCATTGTCATCTCTTCTTCTGGGAGGGCATAGGCACGTGTGAGGGAGGGCCCGAGGAGCATGGGAGCCCAAGGGATAAGGGGAGGAACTTGCTCACTCATCCCAGGAGGTGACTCTCCTCCCTTCCATTATCCTCATTTCCAGATGAGCTTTTCCAGTAGGTGTGGCACCTGGTGAATGAATCTCTTTCCATATGGTTTGAGAGCCTGAGCCAAATCCCACATGCAGAGGGAGGAAAGATGAGTCAAATGACTCTCCCACCACTACCACCTTCCTTGGCTTAGGGGGAAAAAAAAAAACCTCTGGTTACATGTACACTGAATTTCTCCCTCAAGTTTCTTCTCTCTTTCATCCCCGTGTGAAGATTTCTGCAGCTGAAGGAGGAACGCCTAGCGACAATATGAGCCAGGCAAACAGTGGATTTCTGATAACCAGGCCATGCTGTTGGGGGATGGAGGGATATACAACTTACACATTTGTGTCCATGAGTGAGGCACTGAAACTCTCTGAGCCTCAGTTTCTTCAACTTCAAAGCAAAGATAGTAATTCTTACCATTCCTTCCAACTCTAAACACAACAGAGACTGAGGTGAATGATCAAAGCTCCAGGAATATCTTTAAAACATTCCAGAAATAAGGGTAATGGATGAGATGAAGCTAAATGAGCAAAATGCTGGTAACAGTTGAAATCTGAGTCGTGGACGATAGGTGATTGATTCTACCACTGTTCTCTTGACGTTTGTGTATGTGGTCCTCCTTAGAATGGCTGGTGGAGTACAAGTGCCAACGACAGGACGGGCCGTTGTGGTGAGGCATGAAGGGACTCTGAGTGGCCCCGGAGCCTTGGGGAAAATGCCTTTGAAGAGGAACACCAAGGTGGCTGAGCTCGTCCTTTACTATCAAAAGTTACACCTTGATGTCAAACAGTTTGCGTCTCAATTCATCTCAATCCTTTAAGACTTGCATGTTGTGTGTATGCATATTTATACCTATTTGCACTTGGTGATACCAAAGGAAAAAGCCTACATGACTCTTGTTGAAAACAGCAAGCTCTGGGAACTTAGAATTCTTTTCTTGCCGTTCAGCTGTCCTTGAAGCCAAGATTTTCATCACAAGGACCTTCTGCAAATCTGTAGTTTTGTCTGCCTCTGTCAAATGAAAATTTAGAGCATTTCTCTCATTTATACCAAATGGGACAGACATGACCTTGGAGAAGAAGTACCTGCCTGCCGGGCGCCTGGGTGGCTCAGTTGGTTAAGCGACTGCCTTCGGCTCAGGTCATGATCCTGGAGTCCCTGGATCGAGTCCCGCATGGGGCTCCCTGCTCAGCGAGGAGCCTGCTTCTCCCTCTGACCCTCCCCCCTCTCATGTGCTCTCTCTCTCTCTCGTTCTCTCTGTCTCAAATAAAAAAAAAAAATCTTTAAAGAAGTACCTGCCTGCCTACAGAGCTGGTACCCATGTTAGGAGTGAGTGATGCTAAAGACCCACATGCCATCTGTCCCATTGGGCACAGGGTCATTTAACTATAAGCCTGAACTTAGGAAAACCTGAAATTCCCTGAGAAATGGGAAATATCTCTGATGATTAAGCTATAGAAGTATTCCAGAAACTATTTGCAATCATTTTTCACTCTAAGATAGAGTCAGTCGTCCTCCCAGGAATACAAGATACTGGGGCACCTGGGTGGCTCAGCTGGTTGAGAGTCTAGCTCTTGGTTTTAGCTCAGGTCATGATCTCAGGGTTGTGAGATTGAGCTCCGTGTTGGGCTCTGCACTGGGCATAGAACCTGCTTGAGATTCTCTCTCCCTGTCCCCCAAAAGGAATGTGAGATACTTCAAATTATGTGAACAGTTTTTTTTTTCCTCCATAAGGTCGTTCCCAGATAGGTGCCAATATGTTTGGCATTGCCTCTCTGTCTTCAGAAAGTCTTTACTATCTCCCAGCCCCCAAGGCTGAGTTGGGTCTCCCCTCCAGACTTGAACTCAGTAGCAGCAGGGCCATTATACCCCCGACAATTGGCAAAGTGATGCCGTCCCATGCATTCATTCAACAAAAATGTACTGACATTCCTACAAGAAATAAGATAGGCACAATCTCTGCCTTTATGGGACTTACATTCTAGCAGCACCTAGGAAGCTCAATAAGTACTTGTTGAATTTATGAATGAATGAATGAATGAATGAATGAATATGACACCACACCATGCCATTTGAACTGAACTCCGACTTTGATATTTTGCCATCTCTGGTCCTGACATACATTTCTAACATGCCCAGCCAGTTATTTCTCCAGGACTGGGAGTATGCAAGCATGCTAGCCACAGATAAATATAGTATTTTTCTGGGTCACCCTTTAAAAGGCCCCATTATTTCAAATGTGCTTTGCGCTATCTCCATATCCCAGTTTTTCCAATGGATACCTGCCTTAGAGACTCCCACTGTTGAAGACTCTGTCTCTCCCACATGTCCTCTTCACCAAGTGTATAATCTCCACTGCAGGCAGCCACGATGAGTGACAAAAAATGCCAGCTGGCAGCTCCAGGAAAGGGAGCAGAAGGGAGCAAGGAGATATCTTTTTCCGCCTATTCAGAACATTGAAATCCAATTTATCGCTGGCCACATGAGCCAAAGAAAATAGCTCTTAGCAGCTGTTGACCTGAGAGGCTCCAATCTCACTTCCGTGCCCTGAGTGTCACTGACACTACTTGGGCACGTCTGGGAATGGGTTGGCATTGAGGAGTGGCTCTCCTGTTCTCTTCCCTAAGGGCTGGCTTTGGGTAGGCCTGTTTCACATGGCAGAAAAAGTGGTAAGAGTCACTCTTTAAAAATCTTTGTTGTTGTGGATGGGCATTCCTTGATAATTGCTGCCCAGGGTTCTTACTCATTTCATGACTTTCACCCTCACTTAGTGGTGTCCTGATAATTCAGCTTTCCAAAACAAACAAACAAACAAACAAATGGCTCTGATTTTCAGTGTTTGCCAATTTTCATGGTGTAAATACTCCTACCTTGGCTACCAATCTGACATCACTGAATATGAAGTTGGGAAGACATAAGACATGTGCATTATAGCCTTTTGTGAACCAGCAAGTAGCTTGTTCCAACACCACTCTACAGCTCCCTAATTCACACATGCTCCAGAGGTGAAATTGGTCCGGACTAGAACCATTGTCTTTCTACAACTGGGATTTTAGAATACAGTTTGGAAAATACTTTTGCACCTGCTACATCATTGGGTTCTACCCACAACATTGCAAGTATTGTGCCTATTTGATGAAGAAACTGAGGCACAGGAAGAAAAAATTGCCAAAGCTTACATTGTGGGATTTACTTAGTTCTTATCTCTCTACTCTTCTTTAAGTTTTTATCTTAATTACATTTAGTTAACATATAGTGTTATATTAGTTTTTGGTGTACAATATAGCGATTCAACACTTTCATATATCACCTGGTGCTCATCATGACAAGCGTACTCCTTAATCCCCATCACCTATTTCCCCCATCCTTCCATCCCCCTCCCCTCTGTTAACCCATCAGTTTGTTCTCTATAGTTAAGAGTCTGTTTCTTGCTTTGGCTCTCTCGCTCTTATTTTTTTCGCTCTGCTTGATTGTTATGTTTCTTAAATTCTACATGTAAGTGAAATCATATGGTATTTGTCTTTCTCTGACTTATTTCACTTAGCATTTTACTCTTTAGCTCCATCCATGACATTGCAAATGACAAGATTTCATTCCTTTTTATGACTGAATAATATTCCATTGTATATATATATGGCACATCTTCTTTTTCCATTCATCAATTGATGGGTTATCTCTCTTGACTCTGGCCATTCTCCTCTCACACTTCCTGTTGCAGCCAAACCATACATCTTTGTGTATTGCCAGTGTCCCATGCATGCTCACCCCTTAAGTTCTTCCCAGAATATTCTTCCTGCACTCCACCCTCTCTTTCTGTCCAACTGCTACTTGTCTTCTAGGTCTCAGCTTAAACATTATGTCCCTCCACATCCATGTTTGGCTCAGGGATCCCTCCCATGTGCTTTTATCCCCATCTTGTTATCTGTCAGATGGTGTTAAAGTATTGATCTGCCTTCTGGATCAGACCGTAAATTTTGTGAGGGCAGAAACTTCAATCTAGCTCACCATTGATCCTAGTGCCAAGAAGATGTCTGGCTCTATGAGTATTTTTAGAATGAATGCATCCATGAAGGATGGTCTCCTCACCCTCACTGACTGCTTTGTTTTGTATACTATCTCCTATCAGGACCCCAAAACATCCATGTCCTCATAGCTTGGTTAAGGTTTTATCAGGAATCTGTGCAGGTTCCTGCTAAAATGCCCAGCCAGCCAGCCAAAATTCTCCATTATCGGCTGCAGCTTCTCGCCTCCCCTACCTCCCCATGGCCCCTATGGACTTTGCAAAATGTCACAGAAGCAAGTTGAGGAACCTGTTTGGTGTGCTACGGAATATGCTCATTACCCACATGCCAAGACAAAGACACAGAAAGAAGGCTCCAACCAGAAGCACCTGCACCTCTGAGAAAGAAGAAATGTTTTTTTTTTTTTTTAAAGATTTTTTATTTATTTATTTGAGAGAGAGAGAATGAGAGAGAGAGAACACATGAGAGGGGATAGGGTCAGAGGACGAAGCAGACTCCCTGCCGAGCAGGGAGCCCGATGCGGGACTCGATCCCAGGACTCCAGGATCATGACCTGAGCCGAAGGCAGTCGCCCAACCAACTGAGCCACCCAGGCGCCCGAAAGAAGAAATGTTTAAGAATATTCTGGAACCAGTGTGTCCTTCAATAATTGCAAGACTAAGTCCTTATGGATTCGCATTGATTCCCTCAATTTCCCTCTGAGAAGGCAGGACAGGATCAGGATCGCCTGCATGCCGGGGGGAGCTACTGACCTTTGGTACCACAAAAGCTCTTACATACCTGAGGTACTCGTTACAAACATCTAATCATCTTCTGAAAACACAGGCAGCTGCCACTTAAAATAGGCAGAATAGAGTCTGGCACACGTTAGTTACTTCCCTTATATTACCTGAGACTGCCTAGTAATGCAAACTTCAGGGTGTTCATCTTTGCTCATAGGCATATATGAGAAAAGAATAATTTAGCAGTCATCAGAGGATCCACTGATGCCTCTAGAAGCATTTTGTCTAATAGAAGTTTCTGTGAGAATGGAAATGTGCTATTCTGTACTAACACAGTAGCCACTAGCCAAATGTGGTTACTGAGCACTTGCCATGTGGCTAATGTGACTGGGAAACCGGACTTTAGGTTTTGTTTACTTTTAATTAATTTAAAGTTAAAGTTAAATGGCCCCATGTGGCCTCTGACTTCTCTATTGGACAGCATAGCTCTAGATCTAATTATCAGCTCTAGGAAATACAAAGGACTAAAGAGCATAGTATATGATACCACAGGGATACAGTAAGAAGAATTCACAAAACGGGAAATTACAAGACAAATGACCCAATTCCTCTTATATATTACAAGGAAAAAAAGGAGGAAGTGTGTATGTGTTTGAAACCTAGAGATTAAAAGAGACTTTAAGGGCATATCAACCAAATGCAACGTGTGGACCTTGGTGGATCTTGATTTGAGCAAACCAATTATTAAAAAATTATGAGACAACTGTGGAAATTTGAAAACTGACCTGATATTTGATGATATCAAGGACTTTTTAGATGTGATAATGGTATTGAGGCTATGTTTAAAAAAGTAGAGTCTTTACCTTTTATCTTTTTATTTTTTTCATTTTTTAAAGATTTTATTTATTTATTTGGCAGAGAGAGACACAGCAAGAGAGGGAACACAAGCAGGGGGAGTGGCAGAGGGAGAAGCAGGCTTCCCGCTGAGCAGGGAGCCCGATGCGGGGCTCGATCCCAGGACCCTGGGATCATGACCTGAGCCGAAGGCAGACACTTAACGACTGAGCCACCCAGGTGCCCCAAGTCTTTACCTTTTAAAGGTACCCATTGAGCTGTTCATAGATGAAAGAACCTGGCTTTGTCTCACTTAAAAGCAGCAGGGGCAGAAGATGAGTGAGGTACAGGAGAAACAAGACTGGCCTTATGTTGATGGCTGTGGAAGCCACGTGATGGGTACACAGTGGTTCATTACTATTAATTTCTCTATTCTTTCTGTTAAGAAATTTTCATAATAAAAAGTTTTAAAAAATCATCTGAGGAATGCCAATAATGTTGGTGAGAATATAGACAAACAGACACTTCCTTCTTGAATGTTGGTAGCTTGAAATTTCACACTGAGAATGCAATTTGGGTACATTTATCAAGATTTAAATGGTATTTTCTTTTTGATTCAGGAATTCTAGTTTTAGAAATTTCTCCTACAGTTACATGCAGAAATCTGTGTAAAAGATTCGGTAAAGTGCAGGATTGTTTAGGTGAACGGCGGTGTGTAACTACTGTGGAACACTAAGCAGATTTAAGAGAATGAGGTATATCGGCGTGGACTTTCTGACTGTCCATCAGAAAGATGTCCACGATGCATTCTTAAGCTAAAAAGAAAAGCAAATTGTAAAAAAGAAAACCAAGCGTGTTACTATGACCCAATAGGAAACTACATATGAGTATGTATACATATATTGGTATACAAGCACAGAGAAAACCTGGAAAAAACATATACCAAATTGATCTGGGGAGGGGAGGAGGAGCTTACAACTCTATTAAAATGAGTCTGAGTTGCTGTGTTCTCTGTGGCTGGCTATTACCTATAGGCAGGCGCTCATCCTCTGTTTTATGATTAATCAACAGCTAGCTCTCCCATCAGGCAAACCGGCTGTTATGCTCTGAATGTTGTGTCCCCCACATTTGTATGTTCAAATCCTAACTCCCAAAGATTATGGTCTTAGGGGGTGGGCCTTAGGGAGCTGCTTAGGTCACAGGGGTGGAGCCTTTATGAATGGGCTTAGTGCTTTTATAGAAGAGACCCCACAGAGATGCCTCGACCTTTCATTGTGTGAGAAGACACCATTTTTGAGCCGGGAAAAGGGCTCTCACCAGACTCAACCCTGCTGGTGCCTCGATCTTGGACTTCCCAGCATTCATACCTAGCATTCCACCTAGTCTGTGGAATTTGTTATCGAAGCCCAAATGGACTAAGACACTGGCCCCTCCTCCCAGAAGAAACTGAATGTGGCTTCTGTGGCTGGGAAGTTACATTGAGCATGAACTGTTGATCCCTCTTTCCAAAGTGGAGGGGCATTTAGGAAGCTCATGTCTGTCATAAGAGCTACCAGTTACAGGGTGACACTCTGTGCCAATCACTGTGCTGAGAAGTCTACACACATGCCTCTCCCCCCAGGCTCTGGAACCACACTCAGACTCCCCCACTTGCTGGCTGTGTGACCGTGGACTAGTTACGTCAGCTCTTTCCTCATACATAAAATGTTAGGAATAACAGTAGCTATCTCATGGGTGTGAGAATTCAATGAGAAAATGCTTACTAAGTGCCTGGCACATATAAGTGCACAAGAAAAATCCACTCTTGTTACTTTTTCACTTCAACATTCCAACAATCCCATGGGGTAAATACGATAATTCACCCATATGACAGACGAGGAAACTGAGTCTCAGAGCCAATGGTGGGCTGACACCAGCTCACATGGGGAGAGCAAACTGCTAAATTTTCATGTATTTTTTGAGTTGGCTGGCCATCATGTGGGGAGCCTGAAATTAGGCAAGATGGGAGTATACACACCGTGGCAATGGGCAAACACGACATTTCCCACAGAGAGCTGCTTGTTAAACATTTGCCAGCACGCTGCTGCTTAGCAGTTAAATAACTCGTCTCAGGCTCCATGGCTGGTGAGTGGTACAGCCTGAATTTAAACCGTGCTCTGCTCAGCTCCAAAGGTCTTAATGTTTAGATAGGCATCGTTTGAATAAATCTTTAAAAGTTAGGGCTGGCACCTGGACAAAAGCTAAGTAGGATAATGTCCTTCAACATCTTGTCCCCAGAAGTGGTTCTCAAATTTTAGGGCGCATGAGATTCACCTAGAATGCAACAGGGGTTGCTGGGCCTTACCCCCAGACCTAGGGGGTTTTTTTGCGGGGGGTTCCATAACTTGCATTTCTAGCCAGTTTCCAGGTGGGGCTCATGCTGCTGGTCAGGGACCCTACTTGAAGAACTACTGTCTGCTGTACATCTTGCCAGAAGCTTATTAGGACCATGGCTTTATCAATTCTTCTCTGCTCTAAGGATGAGAGAATTTAGATAGTACTTCTAGGCCCTGAGCTTTCCACAGGAGACCATTTTGGTAAGACACTTGCGCTCCCAGCAGTTGGACACAGGAAAACAGGACCCAAAGCTCGGTGCCTCCCTCTCCAGCCCGCCCCCATTTAGCTCTGGCCTGGATCCCAGGAGCCTGAGCCGCTCCCTGCACACAGCAGGAGGCAAATGAAAAAAGAAACATTTCAAAGTCTATCTTTAAAGCCTGGCAGAAAGCTGCCCTATAATTACACGAAGTGAACTAGTTACAACTTCTCTCGTATTGATGTAGGACTATTAAGAGACTGCTCACACAGTCCTGTGGAATTCAACTAATGAATTTGGAGATTTTTTTTTTTTTTAAACCCCTCATCTCTCAGAACCACCTCCTGCCTCCTAAATATTCTAGAAGACAAAACCAGGGAGGAAAGTGAGGTCAACCGTGAATTAATGGTCCAGACCAGAGTGTGACTGCAGCTTTGAATCTGGTCTCCCCGCTCAAGTTTCTCACTATTTGTAAGCCCTTAGATGGGCGAGGAGGTCCACGTAAACACTGATCTGTGGACGTCAAAGGAACCTAGAGAGGCTAGGATGGGGATTTGGCTATCCCAAGTGTGTACAGATTTAACTTACTATCCCTGCAGCACTGTTCCAGGAACACATCCAGCCCACGGTGGGTACAAGGAATTAAACAAGGCCAACCTAGTGGATCTTGGTGGGCCACTTCTATAATCCTGGGTTTGGGAGATAGGAGAGGCACTCTTGGCTTGAAATGTACCTAGGGTTGGGGCACCTAGGTGGCTCAGTCGGTTAAGCATCTGCCTTCGGCCCAGATCATGATCCCAGGGTCCTGGGATCGAGCCCTGCATCGGGTTCCCTGCTCCTCAGGAAGCCTGCTTCTCCTTCTCCCACTCCCCCTGCTTGTGTTCCCTCTCTCGCTGTGTCTCTATCTGTCAAATAAATAAATAAATAAATAAATAAATAAATAAATAAATAAATCTTTAAGAAAATAAATAAAAAATAAAATCTACCTAGGGTTTATATCATTTGGACTTGCTTTGTTTGAAGAAATAAGGGATATGATTCCAGGAATATCCAGGAATATGGATTCTTGCAGACAATTGCAATCACATTTTTTTTTTTTTTTAGAGAGAGAGAGAGTGCGTGAGAGTGAGTGGGGTGGAGGAGAGGAGGCAGGGGCAGTGGGAGAAGGAGAGAGAGAGAATCTTAAGCATCCAGGCTCAGCACGGAGCCTGACAGGGGCCTCGATCTCACAACCCTGAGATCATGACCTGAGCTGAAATCAAGAACCGGACGCTTAACTGACTGAGCCACCCAGGCACCCCGCAATCCCATTTTTTTTTTTTTTTGAGAGGACAAACTAAATCTTAATCATCTTTGTAGCTCCAGATTCCTGAGTATACCACTTTCCCAGTTTAGAGATCAATGAACTCATCATTAGAGATCAGTAGACTCAACCCAGAATGACAGAATGTAACTAGGGAAAGAAGAAGGGCTTTCAAGTCAGAGTGATTTGAATTCACATCCCAGCTATATCTCCCTACTATCAGCGTGACCTTAAGCAAGCCATTTAAGGGGTCAGTTAGTCAACAAAATTTACTGAGTGCCTGCATGCACTGACACCATTCTAGAAAATGGAACCATGTCAGTGAATAAGGCAGTCAGAATTTTTGTCCTCCAGGTGTATGTAATGTTAGAGCTTATCTCAAGCTGCTCTCAGGAAGGCCATTGACGGGATAAGAGTCGGAATACCTGGGTTCAAATCCTGCCTCTGCCACAATCTAGCTATGACATTTAAGCAATGAATGGTAATAGGACCAGCCGCGTGAGGATGGTGTCAAGGCCTCCACCACACATCCATGCATGCCTTTGTGTATCTTTGGAAAGGACATCTCTTTGGGCAGATGAGTCATGTGTACCTCCTTGGCTGGGTACCTTGGACAAATACGCATAAAGCCTCTAGAACAGTGCCTAGGACATAGTAAGTGTTCAGTAAATAGTAGCTTTTATTATTGTAGGCGTGTAATGAGAATTTAATGTAAGCAAGATATCAACAGTATATAGTTGGTGTTCAATAGTTGTTACTTCCCTTCCTCTTAGTCCGTGGAGAAATAGTAAACATAGGTCACAACAAAGTGTAGGTGATAGGCAACCATTATCCTTCTGCATGTGCAGGAGATAATTTGACCTAAAAAAAAAAAAAAAAGAGCCCCAGGCTGGCAATCAGAAGACTTGGGTTCTTGCCCCAGCTTACCCATCACTTGCTTGCCTCTAATTGCCCAGCCAACCTTCATCAAACCTCATTTCTCTCAAGTGTAAATGAGATGAGGGTGTGGGTTGGCCTAGGTCATGTGCAGGTTGTTATCACATGAATGTATTTCACTGTAACAAGTCCTTACTTTGCCTAGTGTGTGTATAGACAAATAGGGGCATGAGCCAGACTCGGGCAAGTGGTGAGTGGGTGAGCAAGTCTTAGAGGGACTTTCTGTTCCAACATGCTTGATTATAAAGCACTAACTGAGATGACAGGACTTGCCCAGGATCACATAGTGGGTCAGCTCTGGATAGTTTCAAATGACCTTTAACTTAAGAGAACCATGGGGAGCACTAGCTGGAGAGCCTGGGATAAAGCAGATGGCTTGGACATGTGAGAGTCTGTTTCATGTTCTAGACATGCTTGGGCCAACTGGGTGACAGTGGCTTTATCACTTCTGGCTAATTTGGTCTGAGATTCTATCCAGCTCAGATATTCTATCAGCCAATGAGTAATATCTTCTATTTCTCATTGACTTTGCCAGTTAGAACAAGACTATTCAAATCCCCATCCAGGCCCATGAATGAGGCATTCTTTCTTCAATTTGGGGAAGGCAAGGTGGTTCCTAAACACCTTTTTTTTTTTTTTTTACATTTAATAGAATGTTTATTTAGGATGGTAACACAAGATAAATCATGCAAGAGCTCAGTAAAAACAAAACAAAAACGAAAAAAACCCCAAAAAACAAAAACAGTATAAGGAATGGCAATTCGTGCTGCCAATTAAGAAAAAACTAAATCATTTTACTACCCGAAAGTGGTATTTCAGAAAATGCAAGGGCATTTCAGAAAATCCCTTTTTGTTTTCCCTCCTTAACTATTAGTCTGTAAAACAACTAATAAAAATCACCGTTTATTAAACGTTTGCTGTGGGTCAGGAACTGGGCTAAAATATATTTAGATTGAATCTCGTTCAATCCTTACAACCAGCCCATGAGGCAGGTATTACTGTTATTTTATAGGCGAAGAAATTTGAAATTCGGAGAGGCAAAGTAACCTGCTGAAGGTCATGCAGCTGATAAGTAAGTGATGGAGTCTGAGGTTCAACCCTGACCTCTTTCTTCTGCAGCGTCCTGCATTTATTAAAGCCCTTGCCATGTGGCTTCTCTGAACACTAGTTTTCTCTTTTGTAAAATAGGGATAATAGCCACGTGAGTGGCTTCTCTGTTGTAGTTGCTTAATATTCCAGGTCAATTAATGTTTCAAATATTTACTAAAAACCCACCCTGTGCAAAAGAAGGTTCTTTACTGGTGTGTATGTGACCTGTTACTATCCTACTAGAGCTGCGTAATTAATGTATTTGGGGATGCTGTTTATCGCAGCATTTAAAAAAGTCAATACCATTCATTCCTTATTGAGTGCCTGCTGTAAGTTACACTTATTGGTCAAACAGCCCTGTGTTCTGATGCAGGAGCTCATGGAAGCCTCACGATAATCTATGAGGTTGGTCCTTTTATTACCCCCACCTGCGGGTGAGGGCCATGCGGCACAGAGCACTGGTTTACAGCTCCCAGATGTACTGTCCCACGTGTGAGGATGCATGTCCTCTGTTTCCCCGGACTGTCCCCCACGGGTCCAGTGCTCTGCAAAAGGTTTGAACTTAATGTAAGTGTATGGCCTGATTAGACTCCGGCAGGGCTGTGAACCGCAGGATGAGTGGTTTTACGCAGCTTGCTCTGGGCAGGTGGGAACCAGCTAGAGGGCTTTGTCAAGTCAAACAGTGCAGGCAGCTGGCGTGGGGGCTGGGATTCACCCACCTGCCTGCCCTGAATTGGTGCAAGAGGGAGCCAATTTCGAAACCCTTCCTTTCCCCCCACTGCTGTGAGCCACCCTGTGTCACATGAGGAGGGTTCCCGTGGTGCCCGCAGCTGCTGTCCCTTTAAGACACTGAGAGGAGAGTCAGGGGCATGCCACGTTCAGCATTCTTCTTAGAGCCAGTGTTGGAAAAGCGCTAGTTCTGAGGACTTGACACCGAGCAGTATTTCTGGAGCCTTCTAGTTAAAGTGGCTATTGGGAAACTGAGCTCCAGTGTCAGTTGGGAAGGACGGAGTGTCCAGGAATAGAATGGGACATTGCAAATGAGCCGTGAAAAACAAGCCCAGGCCCCGCTCAGCCGCCTGGGCCCCGCTCAGCCGCCTGGGTCCAGATGTGCTCCCGCAGATGTTTGGCAGGACATGGGTATAGATGCCGCCTGGATAAGCCGGGCGTCTCCAAGGTCCTGGGTAGAGCTTGGCTGTCGTGTTTAGCTCGAGATTCTGAAAAACTCAGGTGGGCCAGCAAAGGGTGCAAAAGCCTGAGACTCATCTATAGTCCCACTGGCTTCAACTCAAGAGAATGTTTTTCTAATTGGCTGCTTCCTGCTGAAACCAAGCCAGTATAGTAGACCTACAGGTTTCCTTATTGATTGCCAACTCTTTTAGGAACAAATTTGCATTCGTTTGGAAACTATGTTCTCTCTTATTTCTCCATTCTCTCTTTTATCCTCTTTCTTTCCTCCCCTCTCCTGCTCTCTTAAGCACAACATAGTAGTTACAAGCTTGGGCTGTGGAACATTAAGAGAAATGCGTATGAATTCTGGCTCTACTTTTTACACTATGTGAACTTGAGAAACTTACTTCTCTGAACACTAGTTTTCTCTTTTGTAAAATAGGGATAATAGTAACACCTACCACACACGGTTCAGAGAAAGATTCAATCAGAAAGTGCATAAAGATAGCCGGCACAGTACCTTGCATGTAATACATACTTAATAAATATTACATACACATAGATACATTTTTCTTATCCTTCCATTTTCTTTTCTTCTCCTTTGTTCTTTTCTTTTCTTTCCTTATCCATCTGTGGCAGAGAGACTCCAAGGTGATCCCGTGATCCCCCACCATGAACAGGGGTGCTCATGCCTTTGTGTAATCTCCTTCCCTTGAGTGTGGGTGGGACCTGTGACTTATTTCTAAGAGAACATGGGAAAGTGATGAAAAGTGACTATACAACTCTCCATCTTGCTACAGATTCTCTGTTTTGCTGGCCATGTTAATGGGTCCACATGGCAAGGAGCCAGGAGTAGTCACTGTTTAGGAGCTGAAGGCAGTCTTTGGCCAACAGCCAGCAAGAAGCCTGGGCCCTCATTCTTAGAGCCATGGGAAATGAATTCAGACAATAACTTCAGTGAGCTTGGAAGTGGATCCTTCCTCAGTTAAACCTCCAGATGAGAACCCAGCCCTGGCTGACCCCTTGGTTGCACAGGATCCAGTTGGTTGTGCTGGGACTGCTGACTCACTGAAATGGTGAGGTAAGTGTGTATTTTTATGTCTCTAAGTTGTGGGAATTCATTAGCACAGAAATACGTATTCTTCTGCAATTATTTCTCTCTTCACTACTTCACACCTTTCATAATTGCTAAGTATATGTCTTAAGTAGAAAATGCAGTAGAACCACATCCATATATCTCTTGCTGAAATATTTAGGAGAAGACAATTTTGTCTTAAGGTCAAAAGCAAAAACAAACAAACCAACAAAAAACAAAGAACAAATTGAGTTGGGCTGAATGGGCTCAAGTATCCTTGGAGAAAGACGTAGAGAAGCTGCACTTATTTTTATGGCATAATAAAAGTAGCATCTCTTTCCTCCTATATGGCTCTGCAGAGATTTCAGCAACTTCTCATCTTTCTTAAAACGATGCATCTATTTTTGGACATTTCAACAACTACTACATACAGAATGAAAAGTTTGAAAGAGAAGCAAAAGACTTATTTTGGAGAGAATCTCAATTGCTTTCAGATCCACTGTCTTTCTTGGATGGTGTGGAAGATAATGTTGGAAATGTCCAGTTCCTAAATGATCATATCACTTGTTTTGCTCAGAATTCTTTTTTTTTTTTTTTTTTGAGAGAGAGAGAGAGCACAAGCAGGGGGAGCAGCAGGCAGAGGGAGCGGGAGAAGCAGGCTCCCTGCTGAGCAAGGAGCCCAATGTGGGACTCAATCCCAGGACCTGGGGATCATCACCTGAGCTGAAGGTAGACGCTTAACCGACTGAGCCACCCAGGCATCCCCTTAGCTCAGAATTCTTTAGCAACTTCCCCACTGCCTCCAAGATAGAGTTGTTACTCCTTAATATGGCTTAAAGGCCACTGTTAACTTCTTCAGCTTCATTGGTCCTCTTTCTTCCTCTGATGTTCTGACTTCTCTCACTTCAGAACCTTTGCACGTGCTGTTCATTCCTCTGCTTTCACCCATCTTTCAGGTGCCAGTTGAGTTGCCATTCATTCCAAAAAACTTCTAAGCACAAATCAGGTGCCTCCCCATGTGGCCTTTTACTTGTCAAATCACAGCCCTTATTACAATGTGTCTCTCACTCCAGCAGATCATGAGATCCTTAAGAGCAGGGTTCTTACTTGATTCCTCTTGTACCCCACATGCCTAACTGTATGCCTCGCAGTATGAATAAAGCAGCAAACAGGACAAAGTCCCGCCCTCCGTGGAGCTCAAACTAGGACTAGAGACATTACCAGCCCCTACTCCACTTTGGCCTGACTAACCCTCAGCATCCCTCTACCAAATAGACCAAGTGACTTCCAGGATGCCAGACCATTAGTGGTAAAGATGATATATGTGGCCTCTGTATATCCTGGAAAGGCACAAAGAACATAGGAGCAATTGCAGAGAAGATGCCTACCTCTGGGGTGATGTGGCCCAGCAGATACTTGTGCTTCCTGTGACACTCACCCCCTGAGGCTCGGGTTGGGAGAGGACTTCATGTGCAGTCCATTGCCCCTCCACTGGCTCTGGGTGGTCACTAGTGATTGCCATGGGAATGGCACCCTGGAGCCTGATTTACAGGGAGCAGGTCAAGTATCATGGTTGGGCAGTGGTGGGAGGTCCGCATCCTTCTAATGCCTTTGCTTCTGCACTCCCTCCTTTAGGAGGCAGCAAACCAGTTTGTCCTGAAGAGTGGAAATAGAGCCTCTGCTATTCTGATGGGATGCTGAAATATACTTTGTCCTCGCCACCTACTACATATAGTTAGGAACATGACCGTTCTTTTTCTTTCTTTCTTTCATCCCCTCTCTGCCTCTCTCCCTCCTTCCTTCTTCTTTTTGTATTATTAGGTTTATTTTATTTCTTTCCAGATGGACTGATACAAGATAAGTTAAACAACATTCTCAGGGTCAGAGAATGAGCGGTACAGTAAGGACTTGAACAACATCTATCTGGTTCTAAATCCAAAAAAATACAGTCTGTGAAGACAGATCTTTTCTACTTCTAGCTGGGTGACCTTGGCCCTGTCTCCTCCTCTTTAAAATGAGGATGATAATCCCATCAACCTCATACAGTTGTTGTGGGACTAAATGAGCTAGTCCATATACAATGCTCAGAGCTCAGTAAATATTCGAAATTGTTAGGCATTATCATTATTACTTCTTGACTATTCCAAACCTCATGTTTCATCTTAAGTCTTAACCTTCAGGATTGATCTTGGTCTGGCCATTCCAGAGTTGATGGTCTTGTTTATCAACGCTCTGCGGGGGTCAGCGAGGCCCACACAATTTGTGCTCACCATAACACCTAGCACGTAGCTGGCCACAGCAGGCCTTGTGGACTGAGAGAACGACTGAACTTCCTTCATTCTGATTTTGGCTTGGATGCCTTATTCCTGCTTGGCCTCCCTTGCCCTAGAAAACAACACAGTACTGAGGAATAAGCACAGGTTCTAGGGACATTTGTCAGCTAGGAGACTTGGGAAAAATAACCTACCTCTTCTAAGCTCGACTTTCTACACCAGTCAAGTGGAAATAATAACCTCCACCTTGTACAGTCACTGTGAAGGTGAAAGGACATATGTGAGGAGAACTGCCTGTGCTGATCCTTTCTCCTCTTCCTTCAACCATCTCCTGTGACTAAACAGTCATCTTCCAATGCCTGGATCCAGGGTGAAGGAGAGAGGCAGACTATTGTTTATTGGCTTGTTGCTTCATTTACTTACAAACCAATAAAGCCTGCTCATCAGCTTTTGGCAGGTAGGAAAAGTTTCCAAGCCCAAGGGCTCAGTTTGTAGATGGAACAAATATGGCTTCTTGCAGAGCTGTCAAGTTCAGACACAGCCATGCAGATAATATTCATAGATTGTTCAGGGCTGGATTTCTTTTTTATTATTATTATTTTTTTATTCTTATGTTAATCCCCATACATTACATCATTAGTTTTAGATGAAGTGTTCCATGATTCATTGTTTGTGCATAACACCCAGTGCTCCATGCAGAATGTGCCCTCCTCAATACCCACCACCAGGCTAACCCATCCTCCCATCCCCCTCCCCTCTAGAACCCTGTTTGTTTTTCAGAGTCCATCGTCTCTCATGGTTCGTCTACCCCTCCGATTTCCCCCGCTTCATTCTTCCCCTCCCGCTACCTTCTTCTTCTTCTTTTTAGGGCTGGATTTCTAAATTCTTACAAGAGAAAACAGCCCCGGTGTAAGGAGAAACAGCCCAATGCAGAGGAAACCTCAAGGCTAGAGACTAGGTTTAGAAATCCTTGGAACCAGGTTCCCATTAATATTCCTTATGACTCAAAAAATGACTCAAAGTTTCATAAAGAGGTTGCTTTTTTCCTCCTTCTTTTCAAATGCTCTGAGAAGAGTATGGAGATAAAATCGTATTGTAATCATGTCAGTAAAAATTGCATGTTCATTAATTATCAGAACATCTTCTGATATACACATCTATAAAGTTCACTTCCCTCTTTAAAAAAAATTCTCAAAGCTCTGGACTCATGTAGTTTCCAGTGGGCTGGGAAAACTGAAAGAATATTTGTCTTTTTTATATTATCTTTTCCGTTCACTAGGGTAAGATGGGGCCCAGTCAATACCCAATAGGAAAGGAAAGCAGATATAGCATCATGGTCAAGAGTACTGGTTTGGGTCCAGATTTTACCAAGTACCAGCTCCAGCTCTTACTGGCAGCAGGAATCTGGACAACCAAAGCCACTTAATGTTCCCGAGTCTCAGTTTCCTAGAATCTAAAATGGGATGATGATGGTACATCTGCTAAAGTTTTCTGTGAGGCTTAAATAAATGGGTTAATGCATGTAAAGCCAGTATGAGTAAGGGCTTGGTCACAATTAGCCATTATTATTATCATTTGGCAATATGAGCAGATCTCTTTGGCACCCGAATCTCTTCTTTCTTGGTCAAGTGGGAAATGTTCAGATTACAGGGGTGGGGAGAGAATAACAGAGAGTATGTGTTATTCTCAGACATGAAATGCCACTGCATAACCTTGGTCATCCAGAATCCTAGGAACCACACACCCACGTTAGACTGTATAGTGACCTCCCCAGCCTGATATACTTGGTCTACTTTATCGACTCATGACTTGGGTCCCCCTTACTCTAGCCTGCTTTGCCCTCTCACTTCTGTAGCTGTTTTATCCATAGGTAGAGAATCAGGAAGTCTTGGAATCTGCCCTCTGTGCCTTTTCCATCACCACTCAGTGACACAGGGGAACCTGGAGTCTGCCTGCCCTAATATGTCCACAGTGAAGATTTTTTGTTTCTCCCCTCCCTTTCTTTCTCTCCTCCCACTTTCCACCAAATTCCCTTTGAATTCCCATTGCACTGTCAGCCCTACTTGATAATGACATTCAGCCTTGAGTTTTTTCTCTAATTTTTCCATAAATAAGCTTTTCTTCCATCAAAATTTTAAATTCAAAGGCATGAATTCTGCCTTCTGCATCTTCATAACCTCCATGGGGTCTAGCCCTCACTGTGATTCTTCTCACATTGTAAATTTTTAATAAACACTTGATGGCTTGATTTATTTTCTTGGAGAGCAATATATATACACATGCACAAATATATACATATATATGTATATATACACAATACATATATGTATATATACAATATGTATATATATATATATTTACACACCCTTGCTAATGACTCCTTGAAATCAAGTATGTTCTAGCGTGGCTGGGTTATCTGGCTAGACCTGAGAAGCAAATTCAGGTACCTATATGTTGCTCCTAATAGTACTTTAAAATATGTCATTAAAATGTAAAAGAGAAATATATCTTCTCTATAAAGAAATCTAGGCACTATAAAATGTATAAAGAAAATATAGCTCCCCTTCTTGCTCTCTCCTCATCCCTACTTCCTGGTCAAGACAACTTCTTTCTGCAGTCTGATACATAAGCTTCTAGATTTTCCCTACCCAATATGGTAGCCACTAGCCACACGTGACCATAAAGCACTTAAAATGTGACTAGTCAAATTATTTTAGTATATGTGCTGCCGAAGCGAGCACGCAACTAGTCAAATTATAATGTGCTGTAAGTGAAAAATACATACTGGATTTAAGAAACTTAGTATGAAAAAAGAATGTTAAATATCTCAATAACTTTTATATCGATTTGTATGTTGAAATGATAATATTTTGATATATTGGACCAGATAAAAAATATATATACATATTTTTTATTTTAGAGAGAGAGACAGCACGTGCACGCGCAGGGAGTAGGGGCAGAGGGAGAGGGAGGAAGAGTCTTAAGAAGATTCTGTGCTCAGTGCAGGGCCCAAAGTGGGGCTCGATCTCACGACTCTGAGGTCATGGCTTGAGCCAAAACCAAGAGTCAGATGCTTAACGGAGTGCAACACCCAGGTGCCCCCAAATAAAAAATATTTTTAAGATTAATTTCACCTTTCTCTTGATTTATTTACTGTGGCTACTAAAAATTTTTAATTACATATGTAGCTCACATAACATTTATATTGGAAAATTATGTTCTAGATTTATTGCTGTGCATATTGCTGTGCATACATGCACAAACACATATGAAACATAACTTTTAACAAAAATATGTATATAGCACATATAAATATGTTTGGCAAATTGCTTTTTTCATTTAGTGGTACTTTATGGACATGTTTTATTAGCATATGTAGAGCTTCCTTGTTTTTAAAAATGGCTATAATATTCTTTTTATAGATATATATCTTTGTTTAATTAAGTCCTCACTGATGGGGTTTGGGATTGTTTACATTGTTTTATTTTTTTTAAGATTTTTTTGTTTATTTAAGAGAGAGAGAGTGTGAGCAAGCAGGGGGAGGAGCAGAGGGAGAGGGACAAGCAGACTCGGGGCTGAGCATGGAGCCGAAGGTAAGGCTGGATCACATGACCTGAGGTCGTGACCTGAGCCGAAATCAGGAGTCGGACGCTCAACTGACTGAGGCACCCAGGCGCCCCTCCAAGTGTTTTCTTTTATAAACAATGATGAGTGTTTGAGAATCTGTGCACAAATACTGTTAAGCACTTTGCTAGTATTTCCCAAGTGAGATTATTAAATTAGTAAGTACACACATCTTAAATTTTGACACATTAGGCCAAATTTTATCATTTTGGAGGGTCATGGACTTTTTGACATTCTGAGGAAGGCTTTGGACTCTCTCCCCAGGAAATATCACAGAGGCAAACATTCATACAGTTTTTTTATAGAGTGTCAGGAATTCAGGGATCCCCTGAGATCAAAGTTAAGAGGTACATTTCTAGGGAAATAATCCACCATAAATTCAGCTTCTAAGTGTCCTCACTGTTGACTACAAAAGAGAGAGAGAGTGCCACAAAGTCATCTGCAGATAATCCTACATAGTGCTCAAGACTCTGCACCTGGCATTAGACAGACCTGGATTCAAACACCCTCTCTACCACTTACAATCTCTGTAACCACAGGAACATTCCTTGAACTCAATGAGCATCAGCTTCTTCCTCCACAAAGCAGAGGAATAATGCCCACCTATGGGGTCTGGCACTTGGCATGTACTAAATAAATACTACTTCATTTTTGGCAATTTCTGCTGAATGACTTGATCTTGCAGCATCTTCGTTCCTCTGACAGAGACAATAGACTGTTGTCAGTGCCCAGCTGCTGGTCAGGGACTGACTTGGGCAGAAGTCCTCAAAGGGCAAATTCGGAGAGTCAACGGATACCTATTCAGAGTTTACTTAAACACTGGGATCCTTTTCTCCAGCAAAACTCTTGTTTTGAAGCAGAGTTTTGAAGCTAAATGGTTGCCTAAACAGTCTTCAGCTCATATTCGGACTTCTGTTTCATTATCATTGTTCCAACTGACAGATTTTAACCTCAAGTATAAAAGCTAAACAGTTCTTATTCCCTTAAAGGGTCTTTGGCTCACTACTTATAATTAATTACTCCTGTTTGGGTCATGAGTTTCCATCTTATATCTCTTCATTCCCACCTATAAAATGTGGGTTGTTCTGAGTGCCAGAACTGTATCTCGTCTCTCCCCAGTGTTCCTCCCAGTGTTCGGTACAGTGCTGGATATAGAATGCATATTTTAATTCTTGTGAACTGGAATCCCTGTCCAGAGGGTTCTTAACAGAGGAGGGAGTTTTTATTCAAATCATTCCCGTTGGTCTGCAAATAATGACAACAACAACAACAGCTAACGTTTACTGAGCACCTACAGCGTGTCGAGCATTGTTATAAACTCATTACACACACCGTCTTCCTTGATTCTCATGGCCCCATGATATGGCTGTTACTGATTCCACTTTACAGTTGAGGGAACCGAGTCTCCAAGATGGATCTCAAGTATGTCACTTCTGTCTCCACTGCCACCACCATCTCCCTTGGCCATGTTCTCCTAATAGGTCTTCCTGTTGCCACTTTGCCCTCACCCAGTGCTTCTCACCAAGGCAGCCAGAATGATCTTGAGAAAATGTAAACTGGGTCATCCTGTTTTCCTCTAAAACATCAGTGGCTTCCCATTGTCCTTAACATCTGATTGGGTCCCTGCCTCCCCCTTTCCTTCCCTGTGACTCCTTTCTCCTTCTTTCCAAGGCTTACGTCCTGTCCTCTAGCAGTTCATTCTGCCCTCCTCAGGACTTTTGCACAAGCCATTTCCTTTGTCTCTAATACCCTTGCCCATCTCCTCAGTTGGCTTATCCTGACTTACCCTTTATTTGCTCAGGAAGTACCTTTTTTGGTCTCTGATCCTCATCTTAATTATGTCTCCCTCCTCAAATATCATCCAAAATATCCCTCCTCATGAGAAGGCCACAGCTTTCAAGGCTTTTCCTTGTTAAGACCAACTGCACTTAAAATTATGTATTTATTTGTGTGTTTCACTACCTAACACTAGACTGCATGCTCCATAAGAGAAAACTGCATATACACTTTTCTCCACTGTGTCTCCCCTTGAGCCTGGCAATCTGTCTGCCATATGGTGGTGGCTGATAAATATTTGCTGAAAGGATGAATGATACTTAGAGTAGTTAACGTAAACACTGACTATATTAGTTCTTTTCAGCTTTAAAAACCTTACAATGCCCAGTCTAATGCTCTCTGTGCAAAAGGCAACGTTTATTGAAATGATTACAATCGAAATTCAACTTTCTTTTTCTTCTCTAGAGAGAAGACTGCCATCACCCTCATCCAAAATGATGATGGCTTAGGGCGCCTGGGTGGCTCAGTTAAGCATCTGCCTTTCGTTAGGTCATGATCCCAGGGTCCTGGGACCCAGCCCTGCATTGGGCTCCCTGCTCATCGTGGAGTCTGCTTCTCCCCCTGCCCCTCCCTCTGCTCGTGCTCTCTCTCTCTCAAATGAATAAATAAAATCTTTAAAAAAAAACCCCCAAAATGATGATGGCTCTAGATAGTAAAATGAAGATTGCTCAGAACAGTTTTACAGGGATTTGTAACACAGCGTGTCAACTGACTGTTTACTGTGGGGCTAATATAGCCCCAGATGAACAACTGAAGTCACATCAATCTTCATTTGATGACTACTTATAGAATCAGACACAGCCTGAGGGTAAACACCACCGACAAAACATGGCAGTGCCATTTCTAGGAGAAAAACTGAAGAACTACAAATGGCTAAGATAGGGTTCTTCTAGTTTTGGCTTTCTGAACAGCTCTGTCAGAAAGAACAAATCCTCAAAAATGAGTTTGCTACATCATTTAATTATTCTCAGAACATACAAGAAAATGTTTTTCAACTGGAGCATTTTGCATGAAAACTAAGCGGAGCCCTGAGGTGGATCACTGAAGGATCCACAGCCTAAAGAGACAAGGGCAAGTCTCTACAATCTGCTTACTTCTTTTTCTGTAAGCAGAACTTAACTAGAACTGCAGTTTTTGGATGTTCTGGTGATATGGAGATGTTACAATACAAAACCCAAAACATTTAGGGGGAACTCCAAGGAATCAAAGAGCTGGGGGTGAGGGACAAGGTTGAGGATCACCTGACAACATTTAATCCAGCCCCTTGTCTTTGGGAAACTTGGAAAGTAATTATAAGTGATGGTAGGAGGGGTTCTGGTACTTAATCAGCCTGAGAGGAGGGTAGTTTTTCATTACATTAAAACCAGTTCTCTTCTGCAATAATTTAAGTGTATTATGTACTATTTGTTCTCAGTGTGGTTAGGACACCTTGTACTATAAAGTTAAGATCAGCTGATCTTAATCCCTTCAGTCATAGGAACTCTTCCTTATTAGTACAAGGGGAAGGTTTATGCCAGCCTACAACTAACTCTTAGTTGTAATGACAGTCATTCATTTATCCATCCATCCCTCCATCCATCTGTCCATCCATCCATCCATCCATGCACCCATCCATCCATCCATCCATGCATGCAGTGTTTATTTTGTGCAAGACATAAAAAAAGGAAGAGTTGAACATTGCAGAGTCATTGCCCGCTAGGAATTGAGTCCAGGAGGAGAAACAGACAAGAAATACTCAGACTCTTTTCTTCCTCCTTCTCTTGCCCCCTCAGTCTGTTTCTTTTTAAAGGATATTCTGAGTTTTAATATGGTGGTGCAGGGGGCAGAGGGCATAAAGCAAAAGCATGTGTATATAATACATATGAAGGCAGGGCAAGGTAGTGCGAGCTGGGTCAGGATACAGGAGCTGAAGAGGGAGACAGAATCTCGTGGGGACCAACCGAGAAGATTTTCCAAAGAGGCAGCATTTGAACAGGACCTTAAAATGTTCGAGCAGGATTTTGATAGATTGATTTGTGCGGTGATGAAAAGGCTAGATGGAAGATGAGAGGGTTCAGGGAAATAATAAGGTGTTGGGGGGTGGGTACTTTGAATTTTGGTTCCCTTTTGCTTTTAACTGTTGTGCTTGAAAGTTAATAATCCTAAAAACGTACCAGGATTTAAATGTATTCTTCTGGACATATTTTTCTGCACAGACCCTCTTCCTCTTGTAAACCACCTCTCCTGTATTCCCTAATAATTCTGCTCAGTCCCTGTGGTGCTGGAGGGCTGACCCCACCCTGCCCTCTGGCTTGAGGGTTGGCTGCGGGACCTAGTCCTGACTAATCAGAGTATTCTTTCTATCCTATTCACCACAATTGCTCAGAGAGGCACACTGGACCCAAGGTAAGCTAATTGGAATCTTCCTGGTAGACCTGTCATGGAAGAAGACACCCTCCATTTCTCTAAGATTAAGAGCTTTAAGAATAAAGGAAACAGTCAACAAAACCAAAAGACAACCAACAGAATGGGAGAAGATATTTGCAAATGACATATCAGATAAAGGGCTAGTATTCAAAATCTATAAACTTACCAAACTCAACACCCAAAGAACAAATAATCCAATCAAGAAATGGGCAGAAGACATGAACAGACATTTTTCCAAAGAAGACATCCAAATGGCCAACAGACACATGAAAAAGTGCTCAATATCGCTCGGCATCAGGGAAATCCAAATCAAAACCTCCATGAGATACCACCTCACACCAGTCAGAATGGCTAAAATTAACAAGTCAGGAAACGACAGATGTTGGCGGGGATGCGGAGAAAGGGGAACCCTCCTACACTGTTGGTGGGAATGCAAGCTGGTGCGGCCACTCTGGAAAACAGTATGGAGGTTCCTCAAAAAGTTGAAAATAGAGCTACCCTAGGACCCAGCAACTGCACTACTGGGTATTTACCCCAAAGATACAAATGTAGTGATCCTAAGGGGTACCTGCACCCCAATGTTTATAGCAGCAATGTCCACAATAGTCAAACTATGGAAAGAGTTGAGATGTCCATCAACAGATGAATGGATAAAGAAGGTGTGGTGTGTATATATATACAATGGAATATTATGCAGCCATCAAAAAACCCGAAATCTTGCCATTTGCAACGACGTGGATGGAACTGGAGGGTATTATGCTAAGTGAAATAAGTCAATCAGAGAAAGACAAGTATCATATGATCTCACTGATATGAGGAATTCTTAATCTCAGGAAACAAACTGAGGGTTGCTGGAGTGGTGGGGGGTGGGAGGGATGGGGTGGCTGGGTGATAGACATTGGGGAGGGTATGTGCTATGGTGAGCGCTGTGAATTGCGTAAGACTGATGAATCACAGACCTGTACCTCTGAAACAAATAATACATTATATGTTAATAAAAAAAAAAATAAACTTTGGGGAAAAAAAAAAGAATGATGTAGACTTTGGCTGCCAGTATCTTCCTCCTGGAAAGAACTTCCCTGAGAATGAAGAAAGCAGCAGCAGGCAGAGGAGAGAGACAGAATTCAGATCACTGTGAACTCATAGATCCCACCATGCCTGAGATCCACTCGTCAGATCTCCATGAAACCGATCCTCTAGTCACCCTCTCCCATTTTTTTTCAAGTTAGTTTGGCAAGGAATTTTGTAAATTACACCCGGAAAGGTCGTCCATACGTAGAGCTGACAAACTGTGTTGATGTAAAGGAAATTTCCTTGGATACACTGGTCTAAACAGTATCAATATAAAAATTGACATCAGGTTGACACATCTGATTTGGCCAACTTCTCTTTCTTACTGAATTGACAGCTGCAGTCAGCAACTTCAGTTAAAATGACAACACCACTGTGGTTACAGTACATGCCCCCAAGTGGATGCCCAGACTTCTTTTTTTTAGACCAAAGCTAAAAAATTCTTTTGACCACTCATCACAATGATTATTTCCTATATTTTAGGTATTTCGGTCCTTTCATTCCAAAGAATCCTGAAATAGTTCCCTATCTGCACCTAAAATACGGAGTGTTACTTCATCCACTACGGCCATGTTCTCTCTGTCTGGCTCTCTCCCTTCCCCCAGGCCAGAAAGAGGCAGGAGTAATCTGGAGATGAGTTGAAGAATGTGCTTTCCAGAGAAATGAGTAAACTCTTACGACTCAACACATCCTGATTTTTACTACCAAATTAGGGAGACTGTCACAAATGACATCTAAAGATGAACCCCTTAGGATTTTTCCCCACCAAAAAACTCTTTTGTTAAAAAGAAAAAAAAAAAAAAGAAAAGAAAGAAAAGGATGTTTGCAGGAGAGCAGTGGCTCCTAAAAAATCCTCCTGTCTTCAAAAGTGATACCAGTTTGGCCTCTTCACTTTATCTCCATGGGCAACTTTGCAAGAGTCAAGGCTGGGTGGTGCTCACCACAGGAATATGTGTTAGCAAAGCTAATTTCAGCATCTGTATGAAAATTTCCATCAGCTGCTGCTGCTAGCGAATATCACACTACCTGTGAAAGCTCTTTGAGGGATTGCATTCTAACTTCCTGCCCTGTTTTCAATGAAACTGAGAATTTATTTGCCATCTGCCTTGCCTATTGGGTTCTTTTTGATCCCACTTTTGACCCTGCTAATGTATCTTTAAGTGCCAATAGCAATTTTACATCCTGTTAATATTCTTCCTAGGCAAGAATCTCATTTTCTATTTCAGTAGACTTCCATTGGTCAAACTGCCAGATTTCCATTTATCAGAAATGCTATGTTCTTTCCCCCTACCTCCGAAAAAGAAATTAGATAGTCACAAAAGACTAAGTGAGGTAGGTCAACCTGGCCATCTTAAACAAAGGCTCAGGGAACAAACTTTTCATATGGAGGGAAATGAGGAGGACATAAGACTTTAATTCCATCTTAGTCTTGTCAGGATCGGACACAAAGGAGTCTTAGGATTTAGAATCAGGCCTTATTTTTTAGGGGCGCCTGGGTGGCTCAGTTGGTTAAGCGGCTGCCTTCGGCTCAGGTCATGATCCTGGAGTCCCGGGATCGAGTCCCGCATCGGGCTCCCTGCTCGGCGGGGGGTCTGCTTCTCCCTCTGACCCTCCTCCCTCTCATGCTCTCTGTCTCTCATTCTCTCTCTCTCAAATAAATGAATAAAATCTTTAAAAAAAAAAAAAAAAAGAATCAGGCCTTATTTTTTAAAGCTTCTGGGTCCTTTCAGTTTGACAGGTATGTACTAAGTGCTAGGTACTGAACTAGGTGGTGCTGGAAGAGACTTTCCTTCTCTCCTGGTGTTATGGAGCTGGGACGGTGTAAATCTGAGCTGTTGCTGTGTTTCTTACAGTACATACTCAGGATTCTTTTGAATGCCCTGTATCTGAACCCCCTTTCTATGTTTGGGAACTCACCTACATTATAAATCTTGGTGGGTGGCAGAAACTGCCTCAAAATTAAGAAGTTCAGATGCCAGCTTTATCAGTATGGCTTGCAGTCAGGGATTTAGGTTTTGTCAATTGAGAGACCTAACTTGAATTTCAAATTGGGAGCTAGTGACACAAAGAGGGGACCAGGCTAGACTCACCTCCATTTGGTGGCAAGGTGGCAGAGTTTGCTAAAGCTAGGGTGACCTCCAGTTGCAGCAGTAGGAGGAACAGGGCCAGGGCAAGCCTCAGTGTTCAGTGCCAGTGGGGTCAGCCCTGGAAGGCAGCCCTTGGTCATCTGGGGCATTGTTCCTGCCAAGGGGGCCTCAAATCAGGCTTTGCAACCCTCCTAGGAGTTCTGTGAACTACCTCACATCCTTTTTTATGAATCCTGTCTCTTGAATCTGTTTTTGCAGCAGATTCTATTGTTTGTAACTAAGAACCCAGGAGGATGCACCTTCTTCGATGCGCATCATGGAAAATGTCATTTGCAACTGGAGTGAATGATGCCAATATACAGAAAGAAGTGGAATCAAGACATGGGAGAGTGATGTGAAAGGACAATCTGGGTCCTTAAGAGGCCCTGAGGTTGCCACTCTTCGAGCTGACAAACTCCCACTTTCGTTTGGGGTAGCCTGAGGTGGGTTTTAGTAACTTGCAGTTGAAAGAGGTCTGCAAACACAGATGAAAGCAAATTAATACTATATATGGGAGGCTTGAAAATATTCATCTCCTGTGACCCAGTGATCATTTTTCTATTCTTTGGAAATAATTTAAAATGTTAAACAGCAACACACACACATACACACACACAACCGAAAACCAAAATCGTTGGAGTGAGGCAAATGGTTGCCTACAAAAGGGCTTTTGGATAACAATATCCATGATGTTGGAGGCACTTGCGGCTAATTCCATGCTTAGCGTCTTCAGACCTTTTGTTCTTCATTTGAAACATGGTTTCATTGCTACTTAGTTTTGGTCTGTCTCTCTGTTTAGCTTCTCCCTTGTGCTGTCCCCTGAGTCTTTGGAAACTGCCTTTTGAGGCTCAAAATTGGCATAAACTGTGAGACTACGTAAATGGTTATTTGCTTCTCAGACCAAATTGCAGTTGGGCTCCAGAGGTCTGAAAGTGCCCTGAAGAGGCCACAGTGCAAAACACTACACATGATCTGAATGTGTTCATGCTTCTAAAAATATTCTTTATGCTGAAATCTGCTTTGGAGGCCTCTGACCCAAGCCCAGCAAACTAATTACAATGGTTTGTGGAAGATGCAAGGCTGTTTAGTAACACACAAAGTGCTCAGACTGTGATTCAGGAGACCTGGAGTTTGGTCCTTGTGCCTATTCACTGTACAAATGTGTGGCCTTGGAAAGTCTGTTCTTCTCGCTAAGCCTTAGACTTCACGTGTGTGTAAGACACCAGGTGAGATTTTTTTTTTAGCCCTTTGTGGCTCTCAGCACCTATGCTTTATGATTCCTTATAAGGTAGCATTTTTCAAAAAAGCCTGAGATGAACTCAATTTAGGAGTGCCTTTACACAGTACTCAGTCTAGGTCGGGCCTCAGGCAGAGTCATGGGAGGAATTTGCTTGGATGAGTTCTCCTTTGAAGGAACCTGTCCCGGAGTCCTCAGAGTCAAGTCTCCTGAACCAACTCCCAAGGCTGGGAGCCTGACTTGGCCCTAATTCTGCTCCCAGCTGGAGGCACCTGGGGAGGTGATCTGAAGTGATGCTGGGACACCTTACTGATTCAACTTTATAACCTACCATTTAATCTCAAGAACAACCATTTGAAGTAGGTGTTATGCAACTTTACTAGGAAGGAAACTGAGGCCCAGAAAGTTATAATGATAGTCAGCAAGTGAGAGAGCTGGGATTCAAACCTGTGGCTTTGGGTTTTAATGCCTGCGATTTTCTCTCTGTCTCACAGACATCCTGCAAGTGAACACTGTTGAAGTGAACAGTGATATACACATTCAGAGAGAGTGACATGTGGCTGATCCCCACCCCTCTGTCTTAATGCTACAACAGAGCTCCTTAAGAGCACTGACTTTGGCCAAATCCACCTTTGTCTCTTATTCTTGGTGTGACCTTCAGCAAGTTAATCTTCCTGAACCTAAGTCTTTCCACCTGTAAAATGGGGATGAAAGTAATACCTCATGCAGAGGTTGCAAGAGTTAAATGGAAATGCTTAGCACAGTGAAGGTGAGTGACACATTAAGAGGCCAAATTGCAGGAGGTTCTCATGTTTCTGCTCTCAGATTTGCTCATGTATCCATCCACTTCTCTCCATCACTGCCACCATCTTAGTCCAGGCCCCCCAGCCAGAAGACTAGAATTGATCTTCTACTTCCATCCTTGTCCCCCAGATATTAATCTCTCACACAGGAGCCAAAGTATATATTAAACTGAAAGTCATGTCAGCTCTAGTCTTGGATCTTTCTCACAAGTAGGATCCAATCTCCCTTCATCACCATGGCACCTTGGTCCCTCTAGACCTTCCCCTTTTTTCATACTGCTCCCCCCCCCCCCCCCCGCAGTCATCTGGGTCTCTAGTCAGTTCCCCAGACTCTAGGCTCCCTCTGCCCTCTGGGAACAGGGCTCAGGATGTTCTCCAGAGCTGCAACCCAGTTCTCTGCTCTTCACTCAACTGTCTTCCTCTCATCCTTCAGGTCTCAGCAAAAATGCCTCCTCTTAGCAAGGCATTCTTTGACTACTCTGGTCAGAAACCTTCCCTTTTATCCTCTATTTCAAACCTTTGTGTAGAGTTAGTTTATAGAGCAAGCTTTATCATATTTTGTCATTATTTTGGTAATTCAGTGTGTATGCATGATGCAGATGGTACTCAACCCACATTTTTTCAGATACTTTTACCATTTCTGTGCAATCCAGCTTTACTTCCAATAGCCCGCACCTACAATTTTGTAGGAAGCCTTCCCTTGAGCTTCTAGAATCTACTTTGTTCCTTGGGGCAGCTCTTAACCAATGACTGACACACATATATATGGGTATAAATACCCCAGATCTTTCACTTCTTGGCCAGGATAATTCTGAGCTTCTTCCCAGAGCTCTCCTAAAGGATGAAGCTCCAGTCACCCCCTGTGGTAACTAGCTTTATAACACACCTTTACTAGCCACCATCCCTTATATCCCCACTCTCCTGCCAATGTCATTATATCTCTCAAATAATCTACAAGCACTCAATCTTCATGACAGGGTCTGATTCTGGGGGAACCCAACTAAGACCATGGGGTTTTTGGTTCTTTTTATCTATTCTAGGAGAGTGTACATTATATGTCTATCTTGTTTATGGTTATATTGTAGTGCCTAGTTTAGTATCTGGTACCTAGTAAACAATATATGTTTACATAATGAATGAATACTAGTGGTATTACTATTGCAATGCAAAATATCTTCCTTTTATTAAGTTTATTTTATGCCAGTAACCTACCATGCCCCCACAGAAATGTTAAATGTGCCCTCCAAAACTTAGAGCCAAAGGAAAGGTATTTTCTCTGGTGTTTTCAAGAGTAACATTCCTGCGGGCGCCTGGGTGGCTCAGTCGGTTGGGCGACTGCCTTCGGCTCAGGTCATGATCCTGGAGTCCCGGGATCGAGTCCCGCATCGGGCTCCCTGCTCGGCGGGGAGTCTGCTTCTCCCTCTGACCTTCCCCCCTCTCATGTGCTTTCTCTCTCTCATTCTCTCTCTCTCAAATAAATAAATAAATAAATAAAATCTTTAAAAAAAAAAAAAGAGTAACATTCCTGCTAACGTGTTGTTTTAGCAAGGCTTGTTATACCTAGAGGTTCTTTACCGGGAAGAGATCCCAAGAGAGATTCCCTAGGAGTGTGGCAATTCTTCCTGAAGCCACCTGAAACCCAGTGTATAGATACCTCAGAGATCTTTCCTATGACAAAACTCTGTAATGCTTATTTGTGCATGGTTTAAACAGAAAGCAACTGGACCCTGGACCAGGTGCCCTCAGCGAAATAAGATGGACACCTATGCAGAGAGACTGGCAATGATAATAGGGAGGAATAACAAAAATCATTCACATGTATTAAGTATGCATGTATGGACCAGTCCTTGAGTGTGTCACCTGTAATATCTCATTTAATCCTCAGAGCCAATGTATGTGGCAGGTAATGTCACCCCATTCTCAGAGGGAGAGATCAGGGCTCAGGGAGATTAAATGACTTGCCTAAGGTCGCACAGCTAACAAGAGGTCGAACTGGGATTTTTATTAACTATTACGACTTCAGAGCCCCTGCTCTTATTCCTCAATCTCACCCCCTGGGTTACGAATACTTAAAACCAGCTCACCAGATGAACTAAGTGAAGTATTTCAGCCTGGAGAAAATAAGAAATAAAAATAAACTGCACCTCTTTTAGTTGCCTTCAACAACCTGTAATCACTCATGGAAAGAAAGGACAGGTGTGTTTTGTTGGCTCAATTTCAGGAAGACTTTTCTAATACTGTTGCCCAGAGGTGGAGGGAATAGAGTATGTTCAGGCACAGAAAACTCCCCCACACTGGAGATTTAAATGCACCAGTTATGTGGCAAGTCCGAGAGGACTGCAGCACAGGAGAGGTGGATGGCTGGCTTGGAGGCCATTTAAGATCTCTTTTAGACATAGAATACAAAGGAATTAGAAGACTCACTCAATCCCTGTACATGTGGTCGGTATTATGTAGTTCTGGGGTGACAAGATTTACAAAGGACAGGACTTGAGAGAAATTTACAAATGCCACGTTAATACATTAAAGAAGGTATGTGCTATACATACTCTTTGCATAAGAGAGGCAGAGCTAGCGTTGCTGCAAGATTAACCAGCATAATGTCAAGAATGGTCAAGAATGTGGGCTTGGAGTCAGTCTATAGGAGTAACTTTGGGCAAGCTACTCAAGTATTCCTGAACCTCAGTTTCCTTATCTGTAAAACAGTGTTGCTCTGTGGATTTAAAAGCTTTTGCAGGTAAAGTATTTAGCACAGTCCCTTGAAGGCTCTAAGGGCTCAAAACTGGTACATATTTTTCCAAAAACCTTTATTTCTGAAAAACATAAATCCAAATTCTTGTACATCATTTATATATTCTGTAAAATACAAAAAGGACAAATTTTACATTTGAGATGTTAGAATCTGGAGGTTCAGAGAATCTGGGACTTCTCCTGTAACTACAGTAACTGCTAACATCTATTAAGCACTCAGATACATTTCATGTCACATGGTTGGTTTTCGGCTAAGGCAGGATTAGAAGCTGACTTTCCTGAATTTCAGGCTCTTTTTGTCCCCACCTATAATGGACCATTTGGCCTGTCCAGATGACAGGTTTCCAAAAGGAATGGAACATAAATATTTCGTTCTGACTCTGTTTACATTTCTAGGCAAAGCAGACCAGTTTGGGGTCAGAGCTTGTTCTAACTCCTGATAACGTTATCTCCCCAAGTATTCTGCCCTTGTGCACTTGGCCACTTGATCAGCTTGCCTCCCTTTCCTCCTTGTCCCTCCCTGGTTTCTGTTACCCCAGCGTAGATCACAGATGCAAACTTTTCTGCCTTTCTCTTCTCTACCCTCCTCTTTTCTCTGACTCCACTCCCCCTGTCTCATTTCCCTATTCACCTAAACTCATTGCTACTACTTAAAATCTTAAATTTCTGACCAAGTGGCACCCAGTTAAGACATAGCACATCATTAACATGGAAATGGGTTGGCCACAGATGACATTATGGTCTGGAAGCTTATCAGCAACATCAGAATGGTAGTGTTGGTGCCAACAGGTACCAACCAGCAATGGCAGGTAGTGCAGAGCTCCGTGGAGCTCCAAGGGAACCACCGTGCTTGTCTTGGTCACCTGGACTGATCTGGTTAAGAGCCCAGTCCTTGGATGCAGGCAGACCTGGTTCACATCCTGGTTCTGACACTTCCTAGCCACTTTTCTAAAGTGGGAAAATACCCCAGACTCCACAGTTGTTAGGAGAATTCAAGGAAAACCATGGTTATCTCGCACAGCGTCTGGCACCTGGTGTGAACTACATGAAGGCCGTTGGCTAAGGTGCTGACTGATAAACATGTCCACCTCCTCTCTGGCTTCTCTCTTTCCTGGTCCCTCCCTCCTTGCCCAAGCAATCAGGACAAGCACTCCACAGGATGAAGTCTACTTGATTCGCTGGGCCTTGGCATAGCCACTAGAATGGGGAAGCTAGGAAACCCAGAACATGTCTCAACTGCAGAATTTTACGACAATGAAAAAAAAAATTCCTAGTGTTTCAAAATCTTCAGAAAATAAAACCAAAACAATAAAAAGATGTATGTTTAATCAGAAATTCTTTTCTAATATAAAAGAAGATGGGCAATGTCCTTTCTATTCAAATGCAGGCTCCTGTGTCCTGGATCTTTCTATGATTTCTCAGGAGGAAGAGAACATGGCCATCTCCTTCCATTCTTCACTCACCCTACTCCCCCTGCCTTCAAGCATGGAACCAGTCTACTTGGATTTCATTCATGTATGGGAATTTACCAACCCAAGGAGAAACTTGAAATTCAGAAGACTGTCCTTCCTGCTTCTCCAGAAAGCCAGGAAGGGAAGTTTTTTCTTCTGTCCCTCCTTTTCTCTGCCATTCCTGTTTATTAAGCAAAAGTCCCAAATGAGATTCAGTGCAGCCTTGCCTTTCTCAGATCCACACAGCTTGTTAGTATCACAAACACCCCTCCTGAACACAGCTCTGCAGAGTTCTATTCTTGCCCCATGCCCACTGATTCTGCTGCATTGCCTTGGCAACCAATTAAAATACTTCTATGTGTGTACCAATATCATCCTTAATTCTGCAAATCCAGGGCAGCTTGCTCAGAGGGTTGTGGCACGTCAGGCAGTTGGTGTTCTCTCTGGCTCCATTCTGGTTTGACTTCTTTTTTCATCTCCCAATTACCTCTGAATCCCCTGCAAGCACCTACGTGCCATTCCTAACACACCTGGCTTGACATCAAGAAACACCCTTGTCAACAAGACAGGGGCTGGAAAGGATCCGGGGGACAAAATGGCTGGTATATCCCCTTTCCCTCTAGCCTCAGGGGAAGACATCAGGATCTCTTCAGCCATGAAGCTTCTGAATCTAACTGCAGTTTCGTGCAACATGGCAAGCAGCATACATTCAGGATTTAAATATTTACTGAATGCTGTTTGCATTTCAGCCAGTCTGCTAGGTACAGAGGAGACAAGACACCTCCTTAACCTTCTGGAGCTTATAGTTCAGTAGGAGAGAGAAGTGAGTGGAAAATGCTATACCATCTGACGCGTGCTGTGGGAGATAGAGGACAGCACTGGGGCCTCTGGGAAGCTGAGGAGGAACCTATGGCCAGATTAGGATTTGGAAAGAGGGCTGACTTCCCAGAGGAGTGATGGTTACATTGAGACCCTGAGACCTAAGGATGGGTAGGAGCGGCCACGTGGGCCAGTTTTCTGACTGGTGGACAGTTTCATTATTGCCTTCTCTAACACTGCAGTCTGGCTGAACCCCTGGGCTGGGGTGATCTATTTGAGGCACCCCAGGAGTATATTCCTTATTTCTCCTGATCTCCAGGCTAAAGTTTTCCCATGAGCCTCTCAAGGAAAAGTAACAGTGAATGGTCCAAGTTCTCTCACCTCTTCTCTTGGCTTTCCATGCTGCACACGTGGATGGTGGCTGAAAGGCACAGTGTCCAAAACCAGCAGTATCAAGACCATGATGCCAGAACTCACCACCCAAAGTATGTGCCTCTCAATTATTCTGAGGGTTGCAATCCTCAGCGTCGTGGGTTTCTGTGAATGCTTGGGTGATCAGCAATCAGACCATCTGCAACCTCCATAACTGCCCCAAACACAAATAGAGGATGCTGTAAATTTTTATCTGTAACCATTTTCTCCCATTTTGTTGTCTCATATGAACATAAACTGAGCGCAAATCTCTTATGTGAAAGTAGAGACAACAACAGCTCTCGGGCTTGTAGAACGTGTTCAGTGAGATTTCGTTTAAGTAAAAGTACTTCACCCAGTGTCTGACCCACAGTAAGTCCTTTAAGATTTATTAACTGCATCATAATTTTTAGTTCACGTGTCTCTCTTGAAAGACCATAAGCTCTTTGGGAGCAAGGATCATATCTTATTGATTTTTGTTCATCACTAGAGCCCAGCAAAGGTCTTATTCATAAAAAGCATTCTATACATACCTGTTGAATGAATGGGAAATAACAGCAACAGTGCCTCACATTCATTGTCACTGGGTTTACTGTGTGTCATGCCCCGTGTTAAGAACTTTACACAAAGTATCTTGATTTATCCTCCAAATGAGACCCTGATCGCTGTCACTCCATGTCTACAACGCGGAAAATAGCAGTCCAAATGCAGTAAGCGTGGTAGTACTTTAGAAGGGAGTGCAAGCAGACAGTTAACCTTTACTAGGAGCTTACTTTGTCCAGACCCTGGCTAAGCACTTTACAGGTATCATCTTGTTAAATCCTCCCCCCAATAACCTGAGGAGGTGAGCTTTCTGTTTCCCTTTTATAGTGATGATTCTCAGAGTCGCTCAGTAACTTGCCCAGAGGCACACAGTCAGAACATGAGTTGAGCCGTTGTTTTGAATCACAATTTACTTATTTACTTATCTTATTGGAAGACGAAGATCAGAAGTAGCAGAAAATTGGAATACATATTTTAAAAACAATACTAAAATGCCTATTCTCTTATTCAGAAAGAAGTTTTAAAATATATATACATATATATACACACACACATATATACATACACACACATATGTACTTTGGGCGATGGAGAGTTCTTGCTTAACTGGTAGAGCTTCAGTATGGAATGTTGAAAAAGCTCTGGAGATGAACAGTGGTGACAGTTGCACAACACTGTAAATGCATTAATGCTACCAAGCTGCATACCTAAAATGATTGAAGTGGTAAATCTTATATATCTTTTTTTTTTTAAAGATTTTATTTATTTATTTGAGAGAGAGAATGAGAGACAGAGAGCATGAGAGGGAGGAGGGTCAGAGGGAGAAGCAGACTCCCCGCCGAGCAGGGAGCCCGATGCGGGACTCGATCCCGGGACTCCAGGATCATGACCTGAGCCGAAGGCAGTCGCCCAACCGACTGAGCCACCCAGGCGCCCCAAATCTTATGTATCTTTTATATACGTGTGTGATGTAGGTTTGGTAGCACAAAAGGTACGGGGCCATGTCCCCACGGAATGCTGCCTTCCTTTCATGCTGGAACCCAGGTCAATGCAGCTCATAACTCTGCTGGCAAATTCTTTCACAGCCTCTTCCTTTCTGTCATTGGTATCCCTGTGACTAAGTGTCAATTAACTCAAGATAACGTTTCTCCCAAGATCAAAGGAGCGTATAAAATTTGTGATATCTGACGCAAAGTTTAGCCATACGTGGAGTGGCATTTCCTATGTTCTTAGTTGGTTAGCAGTTCATGAACTAAGTGGTTTTGAACTTGGCCCACTGTGTTTTCCAGAGAGTGCTGTCACCCAAAAAGGTATTTAATAAGGTGATTTACATCTAGAAGATTTCAGTTACTGTCTGATGTTAGGCCCAATATAATGTGCTGCTCATTCCTCACATAGCTCTCTAATGGTTGATTCATGAAGAGTTCATTCCTGCATCCTCAAGAGTTATTCCACGATAACATGAAGTCAACCACAGACATGAAGGTACTCATTTATTTGTTCATTCATCTACAAGACATTTGGGGGTTCCTAATATGGGCCAGGCTGTGGGCTGGGTGCTCTGAGCACAGTACTGAGAGACCAAAGAAGTTGCCCATTCTCCTTGTGCTTGGATAAAAGCTTGGAGAAAAGACAGCGTTCAGAGGTGAACTCAGCTATTATTTGAGTCCTGGAGTCTGAGCCCATGAGCATCTGTGGTATGAGGCTGCAACCGTGTGAGCTTTGAAGACAGAGCCTGGTACAGAGCAGGCACTTAGGAGCATTCCTTTGAACATCCTGGCTTCTGAGCTGGGGATTTGGAGAGGTATGACCCTGGGGCTGCCACAGAGACCCAAGCTGCAGGAAGCTGCTCATGACAAACGGACTTGTCTTTCTTTCCTTGACTGTGTTCTACCTCTTACTTTGTATGCACCAGCTGGCATTCCTACATGCTAGGGTTATCGGGTATCCCAACCATTCCAATGGGGAAAAAATGGCTTTGTCTGCCAGTGAAGTGGAGACTGCTCCTCACTTGCCCGGTGAGCTCAGCCATCCACTTGGAGCATTGTTTGGTTGCACTGACTCCATTAGGCACATACAGTCCATGGGCCACAAGATGACACGGAACCAGTGTGGCTGTGGAGAGACTTTATCATACAGAGCACCTGACATGTGTCTTCCCAGTGGTGGTTTGAGGCTAGGTATCCAGTCACCTGGCCTGTTCTGCATCTGTTTCCTTCTCCCTCTCCTCCAACTTTGATTCTACTCCAGATATTCCTGTCCTGTCCTGCCTTTCCTAGCACCCACGTGCCCAGGATAGATGCTGCCTTTTCACCCCCTGACCATGTCCTTCCTAACCATTAAAACACCTGTTTTTAAATAAGGCAATATATGTTAAGAAAAAAAAAAAGAAGAAGAAGAAGGTAGCGGGAGGGGAAGAATGAAGCGGGGGAAATTGGAGGGGTAGACGAACCATGAGAGACGATGGACTCTGAAAAACAAACAGGGTTCTAGAGGGGAGGGCGGTGAGAGGATGGGTTAGCCTGGTGGTGGGTATTGAGGAGGGCACATTCTGCATGGAGCACTGGGTGTTATGCACAAACAATGAATCATGGAACACTTCATCTAAAACTAATGATGTAATGTATGGGGATTAACATAAGAATAAAAAAAAAAAAACACCTGTTTTTTCTTTTCTTTTGATTGGCCAAGCTTCATTTCCCTCAAACTGAACCACCTCACTGCCTGACATTTTAATAAATCATCACTCTTGAGTCTAAGACCTCCTTGTCTTAACTGACCTTATTGAGTTATAATTTATAGAGAAAAAATGCACTACTCTTAACTGTATAGTTTGATAAATTTAGGCAAACCTATTCGCCATCACATAAAACATTTGCATTACCCCCCCAAATCACTATATAGTTTCGCCATTTCTAGAATTTTATATAAATGGAATCAGACAATAAGTAAGACACTCCTTTTCTCATATCTTAACATTTCTAAAATTGGATGTATCTTACAGTGAATATCCAACATGGTAGTTTCCTTTTTCCTTAAGTGCTATAACTAAAATGATAACACATCTCCTAATGGGTAATATCTTTGAGTCAGGGCTATGTGTGTGTGTGTGTGTGTATCACATACGTGTGTGTATATATATATACACATATGTGTATATACATGTATACTGACTAGTTGGTTTTACCACTAGACAATAAGCACTGGGAAGGTGAGAATCTTAACTTTGCTATGTTCCCATAGTGCTTATAGCTGGACACTGATAGGAGCTAAATAAACATACAGAGGGTGGTGATAGTGAGTTTCAAACAGTATTCCAAAAATATCTTCTAATGGCAAGAACTTGCCTAAAACTCTTCTTGGAATGAGTCAGGAGTCTCTAACTACAATATCAGGTTCTCTTTGTGGGTTCAGCTGCCTTTGCATTAGTATGAGACATTTCCCCAAATTTGTTGCATGGACAATTAATATTATTCAAGGTATTAATAAAAGGGAGGAGAGGGGCATGCCACTGTCAAAGAAATTTGGGAAACATTTCTTATTATAGTTTTCTGCTTAGAGATTCACACTTCATCAGCATGCTAAAAGTTCTGACAATGCTGCCGCAAAGGAAAAAATGTTTAGCTCTTTTATTTTTTTGGTAAAAATTTTATTTGAGAGAGAGAGAGAAAGAAAATGAGTGGGGGGGAGGGGCAGCAGGAGAGGGAGAAGCAGACTCCCCACTTGAGCAGGGAGCCCAATGCGGGGCTTGATCCCAAGACCCTGGGATCATGACCTGAGCCAAAGGCAGACACTTAACAACTGAGCCACCCAGGCGCCCCTCCTTAGTTCTGTTTTAAGCTTGGGTTTGTTTGGCCCCGGAGCTTTAAGGAACATCCATCCATAGTTTGTAGAATACGCCTCGTGAAAGACTGCTCTAATGTGTATGCATGTTTTTTTTAAAAAATGAGAAAGAAAGGGAGAAGACAAGGAAAGCGAGGAGAGCTGTATTTGAGCTGGTCCCAGGTCAGCCCAAAGCTATGTGGTGGCGTCTGCAATGGGAGGGATGAGGAGTAAAAGGGCTGAACAAGCACTCTCCCTCTCGCTCTCGTAATCTCTCTTTATCCTATGAAGGGCCGTGTGGGCAGGCAACCTTTCCTAAGAGGAAAGGAAAACAACACAAAAATAGGGTGTTGGCTAATCCCTTAGGTGACCTGCCCTGAGTGGTGGATAACCGAGGTTGCATCAGGAAGAGCCTGCTGCCCCAGCCCTCTGCCTTGGCCACCCTAGGGGCGTGGAGCTGCTGTGTTTGGCCAACACTTCAGCCAGACAGCTTAAACTGATGAGAAAACTGAAAGAGGTGATAGGATGGCTCGCTAAAACAGAGAGGAGCCCATCTGTAGGAATTACCCTGGCCTTTCAAATGATGGCAAAGTCCTCCTCAAAAACAGCACTGACCCAGTACATGAAGAGATGAAAGGAAATCAGACTGGGCTAGGTGAAATCAGGCAGAGACTATAAGAAGTGTAAAGAGCTCCCTTTCTGTTTTAAAAATATTTTAAACATCATCAGACAGTAAAACAGACTTTTTTTTTTTCCTCCTGGTATATATGCCTGTGAATTTTAACAGACACCTGGACCCCTATAACTGCCACCACTGTCGGGGTACAGAACAGTTCCCTGACTCGAGAAAACTCCCTCATGACCCTTTCTAGTCACATCCTCTCTCACACCATAATCTCTAGCAACCACTCAGAACCATCATTTTCCATCACTATAGTCTTGTCTTTTTAAAACTCCCCTTCCTTTCGCTATCCCCTTTGCTTCATTTCTTAATGGAAGTCTCTGCATGGTTATGTGTGGGTGCGAAGAACTCCAAATCCCATGCCAGCAGGCTCTCTCCTCCACTGTTACTGTTTTGTTATCTTCTGTTGCTAACATTTATCAGCATCTGTGATGTGCCAGGCATTTGTACTCAGCTTTTGACATACATTATCTCATTTTAATCTTACAATAGCCTCATGATAGAGGCACACCATTATTATCTCCATTATACAAATATGGAAACCAGGGGTAAGAGAGGTTAAGTGACCTGCCTAAGGCAAATAATTGAATCCCAGCACAAACCCAGCTCCATCTGATGACATATCCTTAACATTATGGTAAGTAATAAAAGGGAAGGGATCGTAACTAGGAAGGATGTACACAGAGAGAGGTTGGGGGCAGAGCCAATTTGGCGCCATCTGGTTTTTAAAAAGATTTGCAAATGTGTGTGAAGGTGGAGAACCATCTGGGTCTCCTGACTTCTCCACCTCAGCTCCTGCCTTTATGTCTTCCTCCACCTGTCACATGCGGTCCTTGCTGACCCAAGTGGCACCTGCTTGCTGTTTTCAGGAGCTTGGGATAGTTTTAGGCCCCTTGCAAATTCTGCAGAAACCACTGTCTCTGTCACAGACACAGCAGCTGAGACCCAGAAAAGGAGATGGATACTGTCTGGTTTCTACTCAGCCTCAAGTCCCTCATGTGTTTTCTGACCTGATTTCTAGCCCGCTCACGTGCTTGCAACACCAGCTGAAGAAGTTTCTAGGACACGGCCACCTGGTCTGTGTGCTGGAGGCAGCAGGTGTGTTTTCGCTGAGCTGGGGCAAGTGAGACAGAAATGTGTGTGGTTGGCATGATGTATAACAAAGAAGGGAGAAAGTCCGGCCCTGCAAGACCTGGGGCTAGACACATTTGTGTTGGGGATAGAGTCAGGAGAAAGGAAAACTAGAGAAGTTACAGAAGAATCACAGACGCGGAGTGGAAGGTTCTTGACCTACATGAGGGGTTCATTTGAGCTTGTTATTTGGGGAAGTGAAGGTTGCTAGCAAGTTTTCTTCTGGAATCAGCTCCTAGCTCCTTAAGGGTCTTGGAAGTGGGCGGCCAAGCCAGTGCAAGCTGGGAAGAATCACACATCTGAATCATAGCCATGGATCATGTGGAGAAAAAGCAAACAGGCCAGAAATCAGGGTACCCGGGACCATCTTTGGATGACACTCCATTAACAAGCGCGTGAAAGAGGGCGTGCAATTGAGAGTGAGAAGTACTGAGTCACTTCAATAACAATACCAGCTAACATTTACTGAGTAGGAGCCAGTCCCCGTGCTAAGAGCTAATTGACATGAATCATCTCATTTATTTCTCCCAGCAACCCTCTGAAGTAGGCACTACTATTATCTTCAATTCGCGGATGGGGAATTGAGGCCCTGAGGTTTAAGGGGCTCACCCAAAGCATACAACTATGGAGCAGCGGTAGTGGGATTTGAAATCTTTTATTTTTCAAACCTCAGCTTGCAAGCTTCACTGCTTTCCTGCCTGTCTTAATTTCTAAAAATTCACACAGTGAGGAGGAAGCGAGCTCAACTATTCAGGAGGCTGTTATCTTCTTGAAGGCTTGCGAAGTTCCTTTGGCCTGACTGCAGTGAGGGAAGCAGTAAGAACGAGTGGGGTCTGCACAGCCAGTGGCTGTCCAAGACTCTGCTGATCTCGCCTGTTGGTTTGAAATAACTGCATGCTGTAGAAACCTACAGCCACTTCTCAAGTTTTCTTTTTACCCAATCGGCTTGGGAGGGTTTTAGACAAGTAGGCACAATGGACTGTTTTTTCTCTCTTGGGCTGGCACCATGAAGTGTGACAACAGGTTCCACCCGGCATACTGGCTGGCATGAGAAGCGCCAGGCCTCTTTGAGCCACCAGAAAATCCCGATGAGCTCGTTTATTAGATGAGCCTAGGTGAGCAGAACAGACTTTGGGCTTCACGAACTCACAGGAAGTTAAGTGAACTCTTTCAGAGTGTCAGGTTAACATCATGGCCTCTGGAAGAGGTGTTTTACAAAATGGTACCCTGCGACAACAGGTTATTTATGCCCTCTTAGGGGAGTCCTTTATACTTAGTATTATCCTGGGCTGGACTCATCCCAGACTCAAGTTCAATAATAACACCTATTACACTCTCCTGCAAGGGCTATCAGTCCTTCTGTGTTTTGTGGACTTCCTTGTGCATGGCAGGGCACAATAAACAGTCAATAACAATGTTTACTATGATAATGATCTTCCAAATGCCTTTCATCTAAGGATCTCAAAGTGCTATTAGTTAACACTTAACACTAATTAGTTAAGCTTCACAATGGCTCTCTGTTTTTACAATATATTTTCCGATTTTATAGAATTTTAAATTGAGACCCAGCAAACTTAAGTGGCTTGTCCGAAGTCATATAGCAGGTTTAAATTAATGATAATGATGATGCTCTGCATTTACAAGGCATGTGTTTTCTAAGGCACTAAGAGAGTGTTGCAAAGATAGTTTTCACACTATCCTGGAGGAAGGTGGGTAGCAAGTATTACTAGCTGCTGACTACATTGGGTAAAGTGAGGAGGCAGGGAGGGCAAGTAACTTGGTGAAGATCTGCCTGAGGATGCGAGGGCCTCCTCTAACTCTTAGGCCAGTGTGGCAGCCCAGGCAATACTCGGTTCTCTTAGCTGAGGGATGCATGGCTGCTTGTGCCCTTACAGGACAGACGGCCACGTTCTTGGAAGCGGAGACAGGCTGCAGAATGGCAGCCATACTAACATCCAGGAGGGTTAGTAACTCACAGCCCCATGGAGGGAAGGCAAAAGGGATGAGATGAGCCACTGCAAATAAGGATGCCTCAGAAAACGAAGGGAACGGGGGTGGTTGGGGGAGGCCGCCAGCTCTGCTCTCTGGCGGAATGTCTTTACGAAGGCATGGCCTGCCTGAAAGCGGTGGCCCTCCAGCCCGCTTCTGTGTTGCAGCCTCCTGACAAGGACTTGTTCCAGTGTGGCTTGGATGATGGGCACGACCCCGTCACTGGCGCCTTTGTCTGGTGTTACAAGTCCTTGTGAAAGGGTTCCAGGGACATGCAGTATCTTACCGGCTGTCTCTTACATATCACCACCTCTCGGTCCCACAGCTCCCTATGCCAGGAGGCGCCTGGAATCTTCTACAGTTCGAAAACTTGGTAGCCGTGGATACATTTCGTTGCTACCTTTTCTTAACACAGCCACATCAAAAAAGATAAAAACCTGAACAAAAACATTCAAAGATGTTAGGGACTGGCCTCCTCCCAGTCTGGCAACACTTTCTTAGTAGTGAGTGAAGACACTCCACCTGGAGGCAAGTCAGACTTTGCTGGGTGGGGGAGGGGGAGGTTGCTGGGTCTTAGAAATTCAAATGAGGATTTGCTGACCTCAGAGCCCTATTCTCTCCAAACAGGGCACTTGAGAGAAGTTTGCTGCCCTACCCCCACCCGGCCTTTTCCAGGCCTGTGGATTCTGATTGATGACTAGACCTTGGGCTAACAGGAAGCCTGAAAGAAGGGTGCCCAGCCCTTTTCTGGAATGTGGTCACACACACGAGCACAATGGCGATAAAAAGTCTGCAGTGAAGAAATCACACCAATGCCCGCTTCTTCCCGCTCTCATTTTCCACCGGTTCCACATTCCCCTACTGTCCTGGGCAGCCTGGAGGTGCACTGAACAGAAGGAGGGGTGAGCCATTGAAAGGAACATTTTAGAAGAGTGTCCTGAATGCACATCATAAGCCTATTCTCCTTTGCGGGAAGGAATCCGCAGAAGACCCTCCCACCCACTGTTACTCTTCACAATGGAGTTGGGGGACTCTGCTGGTAGCTTTAAAGCTGTTAGCTAAATTAGGTGAGACTTCACAGAATGCAGCCTTGACTTCCTAAGTATGCCAGCGACTCAGGTCACAGCTTCCTCTGTCTACTTTGACACACTGGGGTGTCAGTGCACATAATCCCGCTGGGGTGACAGCGCACATAATCCTGCTGGACCCCCAGGGACTGCGTCCTCCTCTCGAGATGTGCCCTGAACACAGCTTCCCACAAAAGGCTCGCAGCTAGGTCAGATAAAGTCCTCAGGATCCATTCACATGGCTGGACAGAGTGATTCGCATTATCCAAACACCAAAAGTATGACTAGGATCTCCTGTGCGCCACTCCTGGGCCCTTGTGGTCATGGCAGCCGCTGAGGAGCATTTTATGTACCTTTGATTCATTTTGTAAAGTAAGACATCTGCAGGGCTCCTGTACACGTGTTGGACTTCACAGCCCAGCCTTCCTATCAAGCAGTCCACCCACAGATAACGCTTTCCTCCCGCACAGTCTTCGGGTGCTCAAGTACCTTGACAGCTTCGAACGGATCATGAATGAGCACTGTCACACTAGCGCTTTAGGACTGGGGGTGGGAAGATGGAGTTGGGTAAAATTAAAACAAAACCTGACATTTAACTTCTCAAAGATCTCAAAAGCAAAAGGCAGCTGGATATGTTTTCTCTCTTTTTCCCCTCCTCCGTGCATTTCCCATGCACTGGTTGGGACGCAAACAGCAGAAGTGAAATCTGAAAAATAATCACGAAGGCTTTCTTTGTGCTACGATCTTCTCGACAAGAAGCAGGGGGAGCCTAGGAGACTTTCACAATTCTACGAATTCCTGGATGGATGAGATAGGCTCAGGATTCCACCAGGTTTCAGTAAAATGATCACTGCCCACAGAAACTCATCTCCGGGGAAATCAGTGGCAGCACTCTTTGAAACATAACTACAGGAAAATACTTCCAGCTGCTGGTATACACAAATCCAACCTCCAAATGGACATGATACGAACAAATAAGATCTTTCTTACCCCGTCCATGTGGATTCTGATATTAGGCACCAGCCGGAAAGGGCTGGACTGCAGACCTCTGGGGTTAGTCCTGCTTTTCCTGCTGTCCTGCGGAGTCAGCACGCCAGGCCTGTGGAAGGAGCCCCCTCTTCCTGAGCTCTGCCCCGAGCGCACACCATCTAGAAGACGCACGAGCAGCAGGTTGGCCGGCAGTGCCTCGATGCTGCAAAACACCAGGGTCCTGCATTCGGGGCACCTCAGCTCCTTGTGGGCCCTGAAAATCCTCTGGAGACATGGTTTGCAGAAGGTGTGCTGGCAAGGGAGGACTTTGGCTGTGACATCAAGCTTTTCAAAGCACACGGGGCACTCCAGAAGATCAAGTAACGTCAAATCATCCATTTTATTTTAAAACTCCAGTCCTGACCTGGAGGGGCAAAGTCTGCATTGTAGGGTGAGCTGAGCCAAGCAGGCAAATCCAGTCTCTTTGGGGAGCATCAGAAGTCTTGCCTGTTTGAATGAGAAAGGAAGAGAGGAAAAAAATGTGACTGCTCTGAGAGGTATATCCCACCTACATGGAGGCAGTGTCTCATAAGGCAGTTTGCAAGTACTTTGTTCCAGCACCCAAGTTTCAAATGACTCATTCTGATTCAGTGCTAGCAGGTAGAAGGCTCAACTCTTGGCTGCTGGAGGATCTGAGGAAGCATTCAGCATGGTGACTGACGACTTACTCATTGCTTCTCTGTGTGCAAGCAAGAGCAAACAGACGAAACTGGCCCGCTGAAGTGGCATTCGCACTCCTCTCTCCCAGCTAGGGCTCAAAGGGGCTCCTTTTCCCCTCCGGACAATTGGTTTCAGTTCTCAAATCAAGGCCTCCTCAGAATGCAATTTCTGTGAAGCTGTCTAGGCCTTCTTCCCCTAGGTTTATCTGTTATCTGCAGCACAAGCAGACAGGTTCACATAGACACGTTTATCTGAACCTCATGCAGATGTAGAATTATTTCCTTCACTGTGCATCCTCCCCCATTATTTTGTTCTAGCAATGTACAAGAAAAATTTCTATGAGAAACCCATTTTTAAAAATTGTTTGCCTTAAGTACAGGCCAGGATGCCTGGAAGCTTTTTTTCCCCTCCTTCTCTCCCTCCCTCTCTTCTCCTCTTTCTACCTTCCTCCCCTCCCTTCCTTTTCTTCCCTGATTATTCTAGCCTCAGAGACAATATTCCTCCCACAAGATGAAGTCACACAGCCTGTTTAGTTACTCTGACAAGTGTTCTCGGTTTCACCTGAAACAGATAGGAATTCTAGATTGTGGTCACAACCTGCAAAAATCAAGATGGAGCAGTGCATACAGGTGTTGTGTGCGTGTGCCTGTGTATGTCTGAAAACATCCTTATTCCAGAAACAATTTCCTTGTAGACGTCTGAAAAGAAGTCTCCAGTTGAGAGAAGTCTCCCAGGAAGAGGTCACCCGTCCCTCACAAGTGCCAAAACTATGCAGAACAGCCCGGGAGGTTTGGCCGGAGGGCGGATGCCCCCCCCCCCCCCCCCCCCCCGCAATAAGCCAAGTGGTATGGCTGAGATGGCTGAGGATGAGAGGTGGCGCCTTGCCTTCCTGAGACTACTCTCCAAAGACGTTAGCTCTGCGGAGATGTGTGGGGGGACACTAACCTTGAGCTTGTAACCCCAGCTGAGTTCAGCTCAGCACGATCCTCTGCTTGGCCAGAAGCCCTGCTACTCGCTTCCTTTTCCCCAAGAGCCGCCGCTGCGCTTTGAAAACTTTAACAACTCTGAGTCTTACTCATTTCAAGGATCGCCTTACTCAGCCCTGTTAACGCTTTCACTGCCTGGCCAGTCTGCAGCGCTTTTCTCTCAGTTCATTCTCTGCTACTGATCTTTCCTCCATGTAACTGAGTCGATTTCTGGGAAAAGATTATAAGGGACAAAATACAAGCCAGCCCCTAAGGCTAAATATTTATAGTTTATATTTTCACTTTTCTCATTTTGTTTCCTTTCCCAGAAGTTGAAAGATGCTCGGTTATACACATGCCAAGGTGACTGTGTTTATTTTGAACCTTTATAAGGACTTGCTGAAAAGGTCAAACATACTAACGGTAGCTATAACAAAGATAAGCCAGGCACCTAAAGAGTACTGCTCCTTAAAAAACATAGTCAATCCTTGAATTTGTAGATTTGAGACAGACTTTAGTGATCTTTTTGCTCAATCTCTTTAAAAAAAAAAAAAAAGTCATATCATGGTAGTACAAACACATCTTTGAAAACTCAAAGCACAGAAGGGCTTTGAAAAAGAATGGTTCCAGCCTCTCTCCCTGTCCAGGGCCTACTGGAATCTTTTCATAGCCCCAAATAATACTTACACTTTCATGTCTTGATTTATCAATAAACATTTCATGTAAAGTTACATAGGTATTCAATAAAGTAAATAATCGCAATAATATTACTTAACCCCAGAGTAGCCCTTATCTGCGCTAAGCACTGTTCTACTTTACCTGTATTAACTCATTTGATCCTTTTAGCAAGCCCGTAATACACTACACTCTTCTTTACCCTCATTTGCAAAGGAGGAAATTGAGACACAGGGAAGTCAAATAACTCACTCCAGGAGCCACAGCTAACAAGAGACAGGTGTTCCATGCTCTGTACTACCGTGTCCTAAGGTGATACAGCTTTAAGGGGAGGAGCGATGGTTGAAGGGAGGTAAACCTCATCAAGGATGGCAGGAAGTCAAAAGATAATGACCCAAGCTGACCAATCAACTTCTTTTGCAGATGAGGCAGCTGTGCCCAGAAAGATCAAGCGCTTCCTTGAAGTTGCCCAGTAAGTTAGGGGCAGAACTGGGACTAGAAACTGGTGTTCTTTTTTTTACTGTATCTCCTCTCTCAACTTAAGGATGACAATTCTTTATGATGCAGAAAGTACTTAGCTACAACTCCACGGGAAAATCTTAAGAGGGGACCAAGAGGCCCGAGAACAGATGGTGGTAGATTACATGTTTTAGAAAGTTCTTCCATGTTATTTCTGAAAAAGCAAAGATGCATGGAGCTCACAACAGGGGAGAGCTTTAGGATGGGGCAGATGAAGTCATCTGTCCTCTGAGCAGAGACCTGATTTGAGTACATGTCAGTTTCAGAAACCATTTTTAACTCTTTTTTAGCTCTCTTTTATGAAGGGCTTTTGGGGCTTCAACAACATCAAATCCACTCTGTTGCCTGTCTCCTTCGATTAATTTCTACTTTTATAAATTCTATGCTCATCAGGAAGCCTCCAGTAGTCTGAGGCCCTTTGTGGTCCCTTACTCTTTTTCCCACTTGGTAAAGCTGAGCCCTCTCCTCTGTGAGCTGCCCTGCAGTCCCCTCACCCTCTAGAAAGGTCTCCTCCACTGCCAGAACTCTTGCTGCAGGGGTGGGCAACACTCTCCCTCCTCCCCTCTCTTGTTCTTAAACACACTCAATCTCCCTTAGATGCCCAAATCTGCACCACATGCACACGCACACACATACTTGCAAAAAGACACACACATAACCGTTGAGAGTAACATTTATGAAGCACTTACTGTATGCCACGGACCCGTGCGAAGACTTGAAACAGATTATCTTATTAAATCCTCCCAACCACCCAATAAGGTAGGTGTCATAACTTTCCTAGGATTACAAAGCTTCTGCTCTGAACCCAGGCTGGCCCAGTCCCAGGGCCTGTGTTCCTTTCCATTATTGCTTCCCACATTATAAAGTCATGTACATGCCATGAATATACCCATATATCTTGATTGTATAAACCCATACACATTTATACATATGTCCATATCCACACACCAGTTGATCTCAGAGCCAACCTAAAACAAAACGATATAAACTGCCCAGTCTCATGCACCTCCATGCCATTGCTTGGCCAGTGGTCTCAAATAGCTTCAAACCTTCCCATCCCCAACAAAACTCAAAAACCCAGTTCCATTCCAGGAAGGCAGCATAGATCCAGTAGGCTGCTCTGCACTCCATATCTGGCAGTTGAAGATTCAGCAGAACAGAAATGTGACAGTAGAATCTTAGGCAGAAAGTGAAAGACAGAGAAAGTTTACACTGAGCCGGAGTGGTCTTTTAGTACCTCTTAATTCACACCCTGTAGGTGGTCCCCAACACCAACATATGAGGTTAGTCTTGGTAGAAACTTTTGAAGCTTTTGAAAAACCCCGGGGGAGGGGGGAGTTTTAAATGGGGATTTCATCCTGGCTTACCCAAATGCTACCTTGGTGTCAAATCAGATGAACAAGTAGTCCTAAAAAATAAACAAAAAGGTGAACTATGCATGCCTCGCCAGAGTCCAGGCTCAGGGCACCACCTCCACTGCTCCCACCCCATCAACCCTCCTGTTTATATCTGTACTGGGACATAATGATTGCAGACTGTACTTTTTCAATACCTGTGTGATGTTTATGAGTTTCTGCTTCTTGTATTTACAAGTACATCTCCATTTATGTACAACAAAACAAAACAAAAACAAAACCCTAAATCTGATCATATTGTTCCCCTTTTCACAACTCTTCAGTAGGTTCCTATTGACCTTAGATAAAATCCAAATCCCTTTTCTGACTTACCAGGCCTAACATAATCTGGCTCCTGCCTACCTCTCCTGCCTCAGCTTACTGCACATCTCCCCTTCACCCACCCACACCAGTCCCACTGGCTTTCTCTCTTGACTCAGGACAGTTTGTTTTTCCACCAGAAGGTATTTGTTCATGCTCTTCTTTCTGTCTGCAACATTTTCTAGTTACACTCTTCCTCCTCTCTTCCTAGTTACTCTCCCCCACCCTTTGCTTTTTTTACGCCCCCCTTGCAAGTTTTAGTTTAAATGCCACTTCCTCAGGGAAGCCTTCCTTGACTCTCATGATTAAAAAGTTTATCATCCTACACTTGTCCTTCATAGCAGTTATCACAACCATAATTCAGTAATTATGTTATAATGATTTAATGCGTGATTCCCCAAATAGACAAGTTCCAAGAAAAGCAAGGCACTTATGTGTCTTGTCACTGCTCTTTCCCTTAAACCTAAAACAGTGACTGGCATGTGACTGATGCTTAGTAAATGTTTTTGAATGGTTTACTAATGAATGAATGATGTTCTTAAAAAACCGTGTCTGGGCATATGTACACCAAACTGGTTTTTGTTTTTGTGTTTTGAGTAGGCCCTATGCCTAACGTGGGATGTGAACTCACAACCCCGAGATCAAGAGTCCCATGCTCTGTGGACTGAGCCAGCCAGGTGCCTCCCCCACCCCCAAACTGTTGATAATGTTTTTACCTTGGACACCTCTTGGGTGCCACTTCGAACGTCCATAGCTTCATCTCCTAGGCTAAATTTCTTAGAAAGAAATTTTGCCAGATTCAGGTGTATGCTATGTGGTGGTATCCTTCCTCGGGACCCTGCCATGTATCTCTTGCCTCCAGCAATATGAGATAACCGTGGGAGCTTGCTCCACACTCACATGTGCATGATCCAGAAGTGTAGATTCTTTACTAATGGGAAATCTGTAAAACACTTCCTCATTTCATCTTTTGGAGTAGGCAGTCCTGAGATTTCATAAGGTTCTGTGGGATGAGTACCATTCAACTATTGAGTGCCTAATGCAGTAATGTACCCTTGTGTTCTCTCTTCCTCATTCTCTGTATCATTCCTCTATCCCTAACCCTTGCTCTCACATAAATTACCTTCAAGCAAGCAAGCAAGCAAGCAAGCCTTTGTTTCAGGCTAAGATAGTTTCTTTCAAGTTTAAAATTGGGTCACAAAACAAGTGTGCAATTTTTTGTCAATCAAATTTACTTATTCTTTGGAATTATAATTTTAGAATTGTGCTATTTTTATTTGACAGGCTCTTAACCCTTTGGTGGTCTCAGGATCTTTGCCCTAAAGCTAATCATTTGTAAAGCAATCCATAAATCCACCAAAGGGGTTCAAGTAATTGGAAATCTAAAGCATTGTAACTGAAGGGGTCATGAAGACTTTCTTGATGTAGGACTCTTGTTGGCAGAGGCCATCCTAGATGTAGGACTCTTGTTGGCAGAGGCCAAGTTTTGTATTTCTTTGCTCTCTTTCCTCAGTACCTAGTATAAATTTGGAAATGTTTTAAATACATAATTGAGACTTCACTTTAATGTTTCTCTGATACTAAATTTGGTTTTCTAATGATACTGGGAAACTTTTGGAACTATTCAAGAAGAGGAATGATTGGAGGAAAGTGGGAAACTTTCCAATAGTGGAAAAATGAAGGAAAGTGGAATGGCGGGGGTTGAATGGCTATCAGACATTCTTTCCTTCTTTGAAAGATGCAGACCCGGAATGAAGTTAACTATGAAATTTCCTCTCCAATCAGGAAGATGTTTGTAGGTGATGAGTGTACTTTAGGATATTGGTATACAATCACCAGACCCACAGTAAAGTGACCCAAATCCCCTGCAAGGATAACTCCATCCCACGTTTTCTAGAAATGTCTTATGGTCCTCAACTTTAATGAGAAACCAGCACTGAAGTGCATGGTTTTAAAGTCCAATAGACCTGGTTTGAATCTCAGCTCTGCCAGTCACTGGATGGAAAACTTGGGCAAATTACTACATTCCTCTGTTCCTTGAATTCCTTATGTATAAAATGAGGTTACTAATAGGACCTATTTTGTTGATTTGTTCCAAGGAGTCAATGAAATGATGCATAAAATAAATGCTTAATAGATGGAGGATTCTTCTTATGTTTCTTCTTTTTTGCAAGCAGATCCCATAAGAGAACCAAGAGCCATCTTCTCTAATCCAGACTAAACCCAAAGAACATACCAGACCATGTAGTTGGTCAGTTCTTTATGGACCAAGATGCTCTAACGCAACGTATCCCTAACTTCAGTCATTTGCATCCAATCTTTATGCTGTTTGCCATAGACATGTACTGGGGCTTTCTCCTTGATGTAATCAGAGGAGTGAAGGAAAAAGTGGTAACTTTCTTACTGTGTGAGTCTATGATAACCATTTTGTGTTGGGGGCATCCCAGGCTTTGGGAAACTGTTCTAGTTTATCATAAAGGAGTTATAATGACTGTGAAGAACCTAAAGAAGGGCAGAACCCTACCATTTCCTGTGCCATAAATGGTGGTTCACCACCTGTGCATCTGTGTGAGGGACTCTTACTTGGACTTCCTCCTCTTCATTTTCAACAGAAGACAATAATCTACTAAACACAGTTTTATTCTTTCCTCTACAAGATTAGAAAGGAATTCTAAAGGCAGCTGTGTGAGCAGAGAAAGTAGGAAAGTAAGAATGCATCTTACTATTCTATTAATATTTAAAAAGTAATTCAGCTTAAAAAATAATTCAGCTGGTCAAATCCAAGTAAAGTCTGTAGTAACTTAATTGTATTGTGCTAATATCAATTTCCTAGTGTTTATACTATAATATATATAAGATCTTGGGGGGAAGGGGGGAACCTGGTTACAGGATGTAAGGGATTTCTCTACCATTTTTGCAACTTCTTGTGTTTATAATTATTTCAAAATAAAAAGTTAAAAAAATAAAAAAAGAAAAGGAAACCAGTAAAAACTATATATTCAAAACCTTGCAAATATGTCCCTACCCTTTGACCCTGCAATACTACTAGAAACTTACACTAATGTCACAGATTCATACCCAACCATGTTCCTCATATAATTACTTATAATAGTAAAATGTTAAAAACATTCTTAATGTTCAACAACAACAGAGTAGGTAAATAAACAGTGAGATATATTATGTATGTATGTATATATATACACACATACACACATACACAAATACTATACAACTATCAAAAATGATAGTGGAGATGTATGTTTAATGACATGAAGGACATTCATAATTAACTGAATACAGAAACTTACAAGCTGTATGAGCCCAAGTTATTTAATAATAATACAAAGATATATAATATTGAGACTAGAAGGATGTATGCCAAAATGTCAGCAACAGTTATTTCTGGCCTCTGGACTTATTAGTTGATTTTATTTAAATTTATTTGATTTTGCTCATGTGTTTTTCTAATTTTTCTACAATGAATATGTTACTGGTGTAAAATTTTCAAAGATATTTCAAAAATAATGAAGATAGCGTAAAAATCACTATAGATTTACTAAAACATTTACAATAGAGGCAGTTAAATCCTATAACACTAATACCCTATGCACTACCATTGATAAGACAGCCATTAAAAAGAAAAATAATTACAAAGCTCTGAAACTGCTGTACGTAAATGTTAATGCACACTAGATACTGTGCTTACAAAGGAAAAGGGCTATGATCACTTCACTCCTAACCGGTCTTCCTTCTCTTCCTTTACTGTTTCCTATCTGATGAAATCAGTAAATGTTTTGATTCAAAACCATGAGCAGGATGCAACCTTAATTCTTATTAAACTCAGGGCAAGTCTGTGCAAAAGCTGACAGTTTGCCTAGGGTGTTGGGTAACCACAATCTCATACTTTTGATCACAGGTGGGAAAGTTGCAAAACTCAGTAATTCCCTAAATACCCTGATTAGTCCTTGATGTTTCTTAATGGGTAGGTCTTCTAGGATATGAAATACGCAAGAAGCAAATGTCCTCTTTTTTTTTTTTTTTAAGAATTAGAATTATTTTTCTATAACGTACTATAAACATTTGTCAAATCAATTAGACATTTCTTGGGCCCTGTAATGGTGCTAATTATCATTAATTATACAGTATTATGTTATTTACTCATTTGGCCTTATAAATTGTATCTCTCTCCCACGTAATCTCTGTTCCATGGTGCAGGAGCCATCCCTGTATTGTTCATTTGTGCCTGACACCAGTAAGTGCTTAATAAATGTTTGCTGAGTGATGAGGATGACTCACTTGTGTTTGGATTCTTACTGCATTCCTAGGGGAGAAAGCTTGGGAATGCTTTGGAAACTCACCTCTATCACTAAGAGTTCTGTGACCCTGGATACTCAACAGCTTAAGCCTATCCATAAAAGTGCTATCAGGAATATGTACTTCTCAGGCTTGCCACAAGCAATAAACTTCCTAATAATAACTTCCTAATAATTTGTTGGTAGCACTTAGAACAGTTTCTGCTGCATACAAGTTGCTTGAAAGATACCAGTCGACAGTATTTGAATTCCTCTTCTTGTCCTAGCTGTGATTTACCTCTTTCTGCAATTGTTTCTAACTTACTCTACTGGTTAAGAGCAGACATTCTGGAGTCAGAAGGTCTGTGCCATCTTATTAAATAAGAATGTGACTTTGAGCTAGTTGATTAAACACTGTATACTTGGTTTTCTCATCTGGAAAACGGGGATGGTAATAACAGCAGTTGCTGCATAGGATTATTGTGAGCACAGAGTGAGAAAATGCTCATAAAATGCTTCAAAGAGTGTGACAGAGAGTAAGTGCTCAGTAAAGGTCAGCTATTATTCTCTTACCAGGCGTCTTATTATCTATCATGTTGCATGTAAAGTATAGTTTAAGACTGAGCCCAACTCCAGGTTTATTTCCCTGGGGAAGGAATTATTCATTCCGACTTGGCCATGACATGACTGTCAACTCACAGAGCAGCTGCCCAGAGGCTTATCTGGTCTTGGGCACTGCAGCACCCTGCAGAACTTTAAGAGGGCGTGGGGTTGGCTATTATGTTGGAATAAATAATAACAATTAGCATTATTTTGTGCCAGATTCTGTGCAAGGAACTATAACCCTATTATTACTCCCATCTTAATAGATGAGGAAACAGAGGTGTAGAGAGTGGTTATGCTTTGCCCCAGCCAGTGTTTGGGGGAAATCAGGCCTTATGCCCAGGGAGTCTTCATTGTTAACCATCAAGTCATCCCATTTGCTGCATTTATCATAAAAAAGAGGCTAGTTTAATCAATACTTTATTGCACTTTTGATTGCAAATTTTTATCTTTACTTCCACTCAGGAGAGCCCAAACCTTGGAAACATAAGCAGCCTTCACACAGTAACATCAGGTTAATCTATTAGAAACAGAAAGGGAAATAAGCCTGAAACACAAAAGGAGGGAACACTTCCTTTTTAGATAAAATAATGAGAAATGCCAAAAAACTAAAAACTAGCCAACACTTTTGGATAAAAAATCCTTTGGTTTTTAATAACAAATGAAGAATGTCATAAATATAACCAGACTTGTTATCTTGTTTTGTTTTTCATGCCCAATTTATGACTGAATTAACTTTTCAGCGAGAATTCTAAATATATTTATCCTGCTAGGTCTAGTTCTCCATTTGCAATATTATCTTTATAGCCATTACCTAGGGGTAGAATATGAGTATGGTGGACAGTTCATTTCTTGATGCCAATCTCCAAATTCAACCACTCCTTGTCCCTTGCTTGGGACTAAAAAAAGGCTTAGATTCTAAACCAACTTCACCACTTTAGTGAAATTTTATTTTATTTATTTATTTATTTATTTATTTTTAAAGATTTTATTTTTTTATTTATTCATCATTTGAGAGAGCGAGAATGAGAGAGAGAGAGAGAGCACATGAGAGGGGGGAGGGTCAGAGGGAGAAGCAGACTCCCCGCTGAGCAGGGAGCCCGATGCGGGACTCGATCCCGGGACTCCAGGATCATGACCTGAGCCGAAGGCAGTCGCTCAACCAACTGAGCCACCCAGGCGCCCCCATTTTAGTGAAATTTTAAATGTGTCTTCCTTTTATTGAAATTTTAAATGTGTGTTCTTTTTACTCAGTATCATTTAGAATTTTATTCAAGAGAAACGCCCACAAAATATGCAAAGATATAAACAAAGGGTATTTACTGTTCTGTTGTTTGTAACTGAAGAGAAATGGAGCTAACCAAAATATCCATCTGGAAGGGACTGGTTGTATGTATCATAATGTGGTCATACAGTGGAATAAATTAGGTAGAGTTGTATACACTGACATGGATATAATGGAAAAGAAGACTGTAGGCTGTGCTCATAACACTCATAATATTACAGAAGGGTTTTGGAAGGACAGACATCAATAACTGCAAACTCAAATGCATAAGGGGGCCAGACTGGTTTTAGAAATGGGTCAGGTAGGGACTGTGACAACCTTGAGAACATGAAAAGCAACTGACACCAGGCAGCTTCAGCTAATCTTTGCTAATGAGTTGGCAGATCTTTGGATTTTGCCTGAAAACCTATAAATCATAGTACTTTTCATGCTACTTTGTGATAGTCTATTTACTTCTCTGCCACCTTGAAAGCTCCATGAAAATATTTCAGTTACATGAACCTCCTGATTTTTATTTTGTGGCAACCATTAGAAATATTAAAATATATATATTGTGGGGCGCCTGGGTGGCTCAGTTGGTTAAGCAACTGCCTTTGGCTCAGGTCATGATCCTGGAGTCCCGGGATCGAGTCCCGCATCGGGCTCCCTGCTCGGCAGGGAGTCTGCTTCGCCCTCTGACCCTCCCCCCTCTCATGTACTCGCTCTCTCTCATTCTCTCTCTCTCAAATAAATAAATAAAATCTTTTAAAAAAATATATATATATATATTGTAAGTGGTCATCTGTGAACTGGATTTGTCTTTCAGGCTCACTGCCTATCAACCTCTAAAATATTCTTACAATGGTTATCTTTGGCAAATCATATTTTAGGATAATATCAGACTATGGTCTTCCACTGTACTATTTATACATTGCTTTATATTTGAGGGTGTTTTTGTTTGTTTGACCATGGCAAGAACCAGTTTACTGGTCGAGGTGAGGGGCAAGGGATCTATACAATGAGGAGTGAGGGCTCAGGCCTCCCCAGTGACTTAGAAATTCATTCCTCCACCAGGTTCTGGAGGTAGGCCTTGTACTGGTGAAGGGAAGGGAGAGTGGGTGGCTGTTGGAAATGTGCAGGTGGACAGTGCTCTCCAGTAAGGAGGCATCCCCTATCAGGGCTGTGTCTAGCAGAGCCCTGAGCCTCGTGGGAACAGCTTTGAGTATCACAAGCCTCTTGATCCACAGCTGGTCCTGGGGCCATGACTCCCCCACCAAGAAACAGAGGGTGTAGCTTGGGGAGTGTCCACTTCCTTCAGTGAAGACTATCAGATCTGCCGGGAAAGGGCCCTGGTCAAACATGCTTCCTTCCCTGGTCCTGGAGACCTCGCCATTGGCCCGTGATCCCTGCCAGGAAGGAGCTTCTCGCTCACAGCCCAGGACATCCGGCGATGTCCCAACCTCTGGGCCTAGAGAACTGATCACCCTCCACAGAACTAGCGTCTCCTCCCCACCCACCCTGCCCTCAGGCAGCTCAGCACAAGCCTCCTGAGGCTGGTCATGGCCCTGTCAAGGGCACTCCAGGTCTGGCAGTCTTATTAGCTGCCCAGGCCATGTCCTATCTCCTGCTTCTGCCCCCACCAGGCATGGATCCCTAAAGCAGAAGACAATCAGCTGGAAGACCTGGCAGTCCTGGGAAAAGGTGGTACAAGGCGGAACCTCGAACTTCCAGTCGGAGCGGCTGCAGCAGCGACACAGAGGGAGAGACTGACAAGTGCAGGGCGGCCCAAAGCCCTGGTCCCGGTCCCTCCCACCTTCCGCTGGCACTCACCTTCCTCCGACACCAACAGCCGCCTCAGTGGGTTTTCAGTGGGTTCCGAGTTTGAGCAAAGAGCAGAGATGCCCAAGGAGGGGCTCAGCAAGAGCCGAGAGGGACGCTCAGGGGCCACAGCGAGGCTTGAGGACCCCCCGCCCGGGAATGGGGCCCAGACCATGTCACTCAGTAACTCCTCCCGAGTGTTCTCTGGGTATCAGGTGTACGGCTCTGCCCTCCCTGTCTGGAGAGGTATCCGGCTCAGGAAAGTCCCCAACTCCGGAAGTGACAAACTCTTCCGGAAGTGACAGGTCGCGGGGATCCTTGCTGGGTCCTCCGCTCAGCGCTACACTCCCTTCCGGTGGACTGCGAACCGGAAATTCCCCTTCCGGGCCGGCGGGTCAGAGCGCCCGCCCGCAGGTCTCGGCGGCCCGGTCTGGAAGGGCGTCGTCCTCTCGCCGGGGACCCTGCCGCGCCGGTGCGTCCGAGGCCCGAGGATGAGGAGCACGTGCCGCGCTGGCCCCGCTGCCCGGCCAGGGAGGATGCCAGGCCGCCTGGTACCGGGCGTCCGGGTGGGGGCGGGGAATGGCCCAGCCGGTCTGGGCTCCGGCACCTCTCCCGGTGGTAGCTCGCGGCCCCTTACCGACCGCAGAGCTTTAGAGCTGCGGGGCTTGCTTTTCTAGCTACCGCTTTTGTAGTAGAAAATACAAATGCTGGAAACGCATTTACACTGGCCTTATGCTAAGAAGTTCTGAACCAAAGTGAGCGTCCAGATTAGTTCACGCTAGAACCGGGTCCGGGAGTTTGCCCACCTTTGGTCACCGATCTCAGGAATCTTGAATTTGGTGGATACCCCTGGGCTCATCTAGATACATCTAGATAATGGTAACGGGCTCATCTAGATAATGTCTTGGACTAGGGCCTTGAGATACTTCTGACCGTGTTGGACTATATGAGTCTCTGGGAGTGGAAACAGCATCTTAAAGATGTCGGGAGAGAACAGTCCTATCTCTCCTGGTGTATCCGGAGCTTGTGGGAAAATGCATGGGGATCGTCATTCATTAATTGACTCATTCACTCATTCATTCGTTCATCAAAGGTAGTGTTTACTATGTGCCTGGACGGTTGTGGGCCACAGGTCCCTTCATTGGAGCTTGCGACGTGGAAGGTGATATCAAAGTAAATCGATGATCACAAAATAGAAGAAGTAGTGTGATGAGGGTCAGCACATGGTGCTGTGGGAGACCCCCCCCCCCCCCCCCGGAAATCAGGGAACACTTCTCTTAAGAGGTGGCACCTGGGCTGAGTTGGGAACTGCATACTGAGAGACCCACAGGTGTGAGGGCATGAAGGCAGGAGAGGACCTGGGACCTTCCGGGAACAGCCTGTGTTCTCTCTAGCCTGAGCGCTGAGTTTGGGGCAGGGCGTGTCAGGCTTCAGGACTGGAGTGTGGGCAGCCACCTGGTCACAAGGGCTTGATGAAGCAGTCTGGGGTGCCTGGGCTCCATCCGAAAAGCAGCTGAGAGCCATGTACAGGTTTTAGGCTAGGGAGGTTTTGGAGCTGTTTTATATATTTATGTCAACAAATATTTTCACCCAGAGTTTTCATTTTATGTTTCTTCGATTTTATGAACCAAGGGGGAAAATACTATGTATTTAAGTGAAAAGGGAAAGTAACTTTTTTTGTCTTAAACAAAAACAAAAAGCCTCTAAGGGCACCTAGCTGATTCGGTTAGGAGAGCATGTGACTCTTGATCTCTGGGTCGTGACTTCGAGCCCCACGTTGGGTACAGAGATAACTTAAACATAAATGAACTTAAACAGGGGCGCCTGGGTGGCTCAGATGGTTAAGCGTCTGCCTTCGGCTCAGGTCATGATCCCAGGGTCCTGGGATCGAGCCCCACATCGGGCTCCCTGCTCGGTGGGGAGCCTGCTTCTCCCTCTTCTCCTGCTCCCCCTGCTTGTGCTCTCTCACTCTCTCTGTCAAATAAATAAATAAAATCTTTAAAACAAACAAATAAACTTCTACGAAATGACTGAGAAACTGTAGTTTCTAAGTTTTATACCTTCATATGCTCTTAGATTTTATAGACGTTTCATGACATGGCATGCACAGCCTCCAAGTTAATTAAGCCATCAGCTTAGAAGGCTGCCGGTAGATTCCACGCCAGTTTCGAGGGTGTGTATGTGTTCTGTATGGGGAGCTGGTTAAAGGCATCCATAACATTATGATAATCCTCCCTGAATATCGCTAGGGTTCCAACTGTATTTCGTCTCATTCCTGGCGTCCTTGCCCACTAAGGGCCTGGCTTCCCTGGAAAGGTAGGTGAATACTCAGTTAATAGGAAGAGCAGAAACATGTTCAGTTTGGTGAGAACTTGACTTCCCTGTCTCAGAAGGGGAAAGGGAAAAGTCTGTGGTTTTTGAGAGCAGAAGACGGGAGGGGAGGAGCAGACAGGGTGATTGATGACGCTGTGAAAGCCACACAATTGCTGTCAAGGTGGTTTTTCACCCCTGGAGCAGGGTGATCTCATTTGCTGCTGCATATGCATTCAGCCTTGGTTTTCTGGTCTGGCCATGAGGACACGTGTGAATATGCTGAATGTGTATGTGTGCCTCCGGAAGGCCGGGAGGATTTTAGAGACAGACTAAGCGGGATTCAGATTCTACTCTGCACCTTGCTTTGTGAGAGCCCGGCGCAGTTGCTTGCCTTACCTGATCTGATTTCAGGATGCTTACCTGGCGTGGACTTTTGTGAGAATTAAGTGAAATGAGGTATTTATGTATAGTGACTGGCACCCAACTGCTGTTCCATAGATGTTAATTTCTTTCCCAACCCTGGACTGAAGGTGCCTTTAATTGGTTTCCAGGGGACTAGCCATTTGTCTCCTTAACTCTCTGTCATGCTTCCTTTTCACCGGTAAGGAAACATATTTAGGGTAGCAGAACGACAACCTGCATTCCAGTCCTTGTGTTACTACTTACTTTGGATAGGTGGCTCAATACTTTTGAGACTTAGATTCCCTCTCTATTAAAATGGGAACAGTAATGCTCAATGTTCCTGTACCGTCTACAGTGTTTGTGAGGACTCAGTAAAGTAAGGCAGGGTTCTCAAACTTTAGAATGCACCAGAATCATTCATTTAAAACTTGTTAAAACAGATTGCAGGACTCCGTTGTCCTTAGGGGTTCTGATTCAGTAGGTCTGGGGTGGGACCTGAAAATTTGCATTTCAAACCAATTCCCAGGCCACACTTGGTGAACAGCGCTGGGCACACATTGAACACCAGTTGGATGTGAGCTACTATCATCCCAAGCTGGCTAGAATTTTAATTTTAGGGTCCTCGTTTTGACTATGTGAAATAATTACTTAATTTTCAATTTATATAGAACTGATAAAAGGAGGGAGGAGGGCGCCTGGGCAGCTCAGTCAGTTAAGCGTCCGATTCTTGATTTCGGTTCAGGTCATGATCTCAGAGTAGTGAGATCGAGCCCCGCGCAGGGCTCTGCCCTCAGCGTGGAGTCTGCTTGTCCCTCTTCCTCTGCCCTCTCCCCACCGAATAAATAAATGAATAAAATCTTTAAAAAAAAACAAGTAGCGAGGAGGAGGAATTTAGTATTTTAGGGGTTAAGAATTTACAAGTCATTTCTGCTAAGGGCATCTGTGTGACCCAGACACAGGAATGAGGGGCCCAGACTGACCAGATCCCATTGGCAGTTTTATCAGCCTGGTCCCCTTGAGGCATTACAGGATCAAAAAACAAATTTCTGAAATAACCTCCTACTGCTTCCTACTAGGTGATGAGGACAGGTTTGGGGGAAATTGGGGAAAATGACAGGAGACTTCCACATGCCAGAGTCTCCTTTGGTCTTTTATAAAAAGTCTCATCATCCCCAGGGTTTTTAAGTATGTGAAGGAAGGATCTTCCCACTGAGGAAATCATAGGCCCTGACTCTTTTATTTTAGAAGGTGGATGGCAAAGATAAGGGACATGGTGACACCTCTGCCACTTAATGATCGGTCTGAATTACAGATCTAAAATTAACAGCTTCTCCTCCTCCCTCCCACCCACCCACCCAATACTTAAACTCTCCTTTGTCATTGCTTCTCAGAGCTCTTGAGTTGCAAGAAATGCTACCTGGATCTGCAAGCCTTTAAAAACAGCCAGGGTGGGGCTGAGTGTTGAATTAGGGTTCAGAGTCTAGATTCTGCGGTCAGATAGATGGGGCTCATCCCCTGATTTTGTAGCTTGGAGTGTGACCTCATCAAGTGACCTTCTGAACTCCATTTTCTTATCAAATTGAAGGCAGTAACAGCACTCATTTCAAAGGGTGCTTATGAGGGATAATTAGGTAAGCATGGGAGGACTCAGTGAATGACAGATGTTGTTTCTTTGGGGGGACTTTTAAGAGTTCCAACTCCTGCATGCCTCCCCTAAGCGGTCACTTTTACAGAATTCTCCAGCAATGTTCATTTGGTTTGTGGGGCCTACATTCTCAACTTTTCCCAATTTCTTTATATAGCTTTGGACTACAAGAGAAGGGAGGAGCCCTCTGCATGGGGCCTTGGGAAAGAAATGCGGACTCAGGGACAGTGGAAGTTTCTATGAGGAATCCGACCCTGCCTGACCCCAAGAACTTCTCAACCCCTGTGGGGCAGGGGTTAGAGCCATGAGCTGAAGGATCTCTTCTCACTTGGTGATGTGGGACACTCAGTGGTTCAGAGGCCAAGGTGACAGAATGCAGACTTGGGGCAAGGGGTACAGTGAGAATCTAAGGGACCCCAAGTCTGTTAGCCTTCCCAGGAGGCAGCATCCCGGGCTGCACAGCAGTGTTTTAATAGAGACCACAGCATTCATGGGATGAGAAGGCAGTTCCTATAGGAACTTGTAAGTGGATAGTAGATAGTAATGTACATGAGGGGATTGTTCCTCGGGTTTTCCCTCTGGGTGGGGAGAGATCCCTAAATAATGGCGGTGGGAGGGACTGTGATTATACAGGTGACAGCAGTGAGGCAGGGGACTTTGAGTGATGTAGCTGAAGCATGCTGCCCGGTGCTGGCCACACGGTAAGCGTCCAGGAACCGGTCATTATTACCAGCTGTTCCCTGATACCCTGACCTCTTCCCGGTGCCCGCAGGACTGGGCAGTCTCTGCTGTGAGCATCAGAGGACGGGGGACCTCTCAGCCCATCCTTCCCTGGAGCTCTTTGAAGAATGCAGAGTGGGACATTAACTTTATTTCAAGTTTATTTTCTCCATCACAAGCATGATGTATCTACTTTTGAGAGGAAAGAGTATCTTCACCTTAGGTGCCAGGAAGCAGTGATGATCCTGGCTGGCTTTGAGGAACACTAGATTGGAGTCAGAAGACCTGGATTCAAGTCCCAGCTCAGTTACCTTTGAGATGTGAGGCCATAGGGGAAAGGAAAAAAAGAGAGAGAGAGAGAGGGAAACAAGCTATAAGAGACTCTTACTGATAGAGGACAAACTGGGGGTTGATGGAGGGAGGTGGGCAGGGGATGGGCTAGATGGGTGAGGGGTATTAAGGAGGGCACTTGTGATGATGAGCACTGGGGGTTGGATGTAAGTCATGAGTCACTGAATTCTACTCCTGAAGCCAATACCACACTACATGTTAAATAACTAGAATTTAAATAAAAACTTGACACATTAATAAACAGAAATGTGAGGCCACAGGCTAATTTTTTAACTTCCTCATTTGTAAAATGGGGACAAAACTGCCTGTCCTACCAACAGATAATAAACATAAAGATGTTTTGTAAACTGTTAAGTTCTGTGAAGGGAATTAAGGAAAGTGGTTTTGGCGTGGCTGATGATGAAGTGCTCTAGGGCTACTGGCATTCAGTGAGGGGATGGTCTTTTATTCCGAAATGAAGACTAATGAGAGAGTTCAAGCATGGAGCCAGGTGAGGGATACAGGGGTATTTTGGGATATCCCTGCGTGTTCAGTACCTCCTCCTGAGGCCGCTTCACAGGACATGAGGCCATTAATCTTACCAGAAGGCATCACTGGGCCAAACCTGAGGGTGTGACAGGTGCCCCTCCCTCTCTACTGCTATGGTTGTTTATTGCTGTCTACCTTCCAGGCTGGGAACTTCTAGGCTCTTAGCACAGGGCCTGCCATACAGTGGGTTCACAGAATGATTCAGTGAGTGAGTGAGTGGGAGGATATGTTTTCTTTTTTTGGATCATGGTCCTTGACTATTTTCTGCACATTTACTCTCATTCTCACACCTCTTCTCTTTCCAAAATATCTTCAAAGCAATCCACAAACCAGAACATGGAAACACCAATACTTGGGGCTAAAAAAACCAGGAACACCTGAGAAAGAAAAATATGAATTGTTCCTTCCTGAGCCATTTGTGCCTTGGGGGTCAACTTTGGGGAAGAAAGGAGACTCCCGAATTGGTTGCTGGTGATAGGGTGGGGTGGGGGCAACAGGCAAAACCTGTGGAGAATCAGTCTTTCCTGACACAACAGTACCTTTCTGTAACTTAAAAGATATGTGGACTCTAGGGACTTCCAGCCCTGGAAATAATTGCTTTCTCAAAAAAGACAGGGAACTTAAAAAATAAATCTGGTGATGGCTCCCCTTGTTATTGGGGTTGAAACGGGTGATCTGTGTGTTTTCTGAAGGCTTATATGATTCTAAGCCAGGGAACAGCTTAATTTTTTGCTGGGTTCCTTTGTTGCTCCCATAACCTCTTAGGAATGGTGACAACAATGACATCGATGTGGAGAGTGCCTTTCCTCTGAGGGCTTGCTCTGTACCGCCCCGTGCTTACTTTGACTCATTTTTCACAACAACCCTGTAAGGTCGCTTATAATCTCCACCCCATTTTACAGACGAGGAAACTGAGGCTCAAGGGGTTAAGTAATTTCCCCAAGGTAACAGTCAGTCACCTTCATTTGAACTTTGTTTAAATCCTGGTCTGATAGTTACATCCATGCCCTTCTCCACCCCCTGAACTGCCTCCTTCAAAAAGTGTAAGGTTGCTTCTGAAGTATTTTCTAAGCAGTTCAAATACAGCCTTGCAAAATATAGATTGTGTGTATTTCGTGGACAAGAAATCCTCCCCCCTCCCCAATCCCTCCCTTTAAGAGCTTTTTCATCCACTGCTCACCCCCGTTCAGCCTGGAGCCTGGGGAAGAAAATGGGACAAGAGAACAATAAAACAAAAGACTCCAAGACCTGTAACCGATCATGATTGAAACGCACTTTCCCAGCTTCATAAAATGTCAGCCTGATTCTCTTTGTTCTAAAAGTTCTGCTTTCACAAAGCATCAATTTCCCCTAATAATAAGCCTTTTTATTCTTCATCTAATGATGCAGCCTGGTCTTGAGAATTCTTATGATCTCTATTGCTATCCAAGGATGACAGAAGCACGCACAATGAATTTCTCACTTCCTTCCTTTACCTTTCGTATCATACGTGATTTCCATCCCAGTGCAAGCAGGGGCTCTGAGCAGTGTCCCCCCATTTCCTCTACCCCGTCGCTCTCACACAGCCATGAACAGCTCTGAATTCTCCGCACAGCATCATCGGTTCTCCGTGAATAAGATCATCTTTTTTTTTTTCCCCACCCCTCCACGGTGACTCTTGTATCTGCTGTGGGCACTTTCCCATGGAGGGGGGGGGGCAGTATTTTTGACTGGTTGAGTGTTTGAAGTAACATTTATCACACATGAACTGTGTTCCAGGCACACTCTGAGAGTTTGAACAGGTGATCTCATTTGCTGCTCACAACACCCTGATGTGGGGGGTCCTGGTAGTAAACCCACTGTACAGAGGAGGAAGCTGAGGCACAAGAAGTCCAAAGACAAAGCCCTCTAAGTATCAGATTCTAGAGCCTCTCTTAACCATTGGGACTCACTGGCTTGAGGTTGTCTGGAAACTTCTATGTGAAAGTTGGACAGTGTTGAGAGTAATATCTGGCTTTTGAAGTTTTTAGCCCAACGGGCTCTAGAGAATCAAGGTGGACAATAACCTTGGAAGGGTCAAGCCATGCAATAACAATAACTATAGGGTTTACAGAACAGCCACAGAGCATATGAGATTACCAAAAGAGGACACAAAGCAGGGCCCAGGAATGGTAGTGGGAAATGCCCCTGCTCTTGCCTCCACTGGTCATGGCCTATGAGACCTTCTCCTAGTCATCTGCATCGTCCCTTCACTTCTCTCTCACCGTGGCCATCCAGAGATTGGTAGTGGGCCCTTAGGACGGCAGTTCTCAAAGTTTCACATAGGTCAGTGTCACTTGGGGAGCTTATCTAACGTGCAGATTTTGGAAATTCTGATTCAAGAGGCCTGGGAGAGAGACTCACTGTTTTTCATTCTTAACTAAGCACCTCAGAAGATCCTAATGCAAGAAGCCTCCAAGCCACTATTTAAAGTAACCACTGCTTCTCGGATTACAGCATTAGGAAAAGAAAACAAGAAGCCTAGTTGTCTGTGGCCTAGCTTTGCCTCGAGCACTCTCTCAAGGATGGCTGGGAGCCCAGCATCACTTGGTTGGTTGTTGCTCTTTGGTCTTTACCTCTGCTGCTGGGGAGGAGGCAGCTGCGTAGCTCTTCGTCTGGATCTGCTGTGCTTATTGTAGGAGCTCAGTAATATTTGTTATTATTTTTTTAACCTTCTGGACTAGAATCAAGATTTTTATCTTCTGGTCTGAGATCTCCTACCAGGAGCTTTCTAACCTTTGAATCCCCATTTAGACCCACTGAAATGGCCAGGAAAGAAACACTGCACTAAAGAAAGACGGCTGCCTGTTTAGGTGTGGACACACCTGAAGTTGCCTCAAAACTCGTTTCCTCTGATTAGATTATGCTGGAAACCTCACCTCTCACAGGAGGCTTTTTTCCCATTCCAGATATGATCTCCTGCCAGGCACTCCCGATTGTTGCACTCATTTTAGGGCCAACATATCAGTGTCTCGTTGTCTTTAGTCACCATCTCCATTGGGTTAGTAATAAATCTCTGAGCAGGTTCTGCAATTAGTTATTTGGTTTTACTTGGTCTCTAGCATGCGTCTAAAACCAGGACTCTTCTGATGTCCACACAGGCTATAGGCTCGAGTAGGTCAGGAAACGTCTGTCTCGAGAGGCTAGCACAGTGCCTGAAATACACAAGGTGTTCAGTAAATGTGTGTGGATTAAGTGATTGTAATTTTACAAATCCACAGGTTTGGTTGTTTTTTTTCTATGCTTTCCCTTTCCTTCACATTTTTATTTAAATTCTAGTTAGTTAGCATACAGTACAATATTGGTTTTGGGAGTAGAATTCAGTAATTCACCACGTAAAAATAACACCCAGTGCTCAACAGGACAAGTGCCGTCCTCAATACCCACCACCCATTTAGCCCATCCCCCACCCACCTCCCTCCATCGCCCCTCAGTTTGTTCTCTATCGTTAAGAGTCTCTTATGGTTTGTTTCCCTCCCTCTCTCTTTTTTCCCCCCTTTCTCATATGTTCATCTGTTTTGTTTCTTAAATTGCACATATGAGTGAAATCATGTGGTATTTGTCTTTCTCTGACTTATTTATCTTAGCATAATACACTCTAGCTCCACCCATGTTGTTGCAAATGGCAAGATTTCATTCTTTTTGATGGCTGAGTAATATTCCAGTGTGTGTGTGTGTGTGTGTGTGTGTGTGTGTGTGTGTCTATACCCCATATCTTCTTTATCCATTCCTCAGTCGGTGGACATTTGGCCTCTTTCCATGGTTTGGCTATTGTAGGTAACAGTGCTATAAACATCAGGGTGCACAGACCCCTTCAAATCTGTATTTTTGTATCCTTGGGGTAAATACCTAGTAGTGCAATTGCTGGATTATAGGTAGTTCTATTTTTAACTTTTTGAGGAACCTCCATACTGTTCTCCAGAGTGGCCGCACCAGCTTGCATTCCCACGTAGGTTTTTGTTTTTGTTTTTTTGAGGCAGCTGTCCCCAGACGAGACTCTGGGGCTGGATAGGTAAACATCCAAATAAAATGTCATGCTTCTTGGACAAAAATGAGAAAATTTAGCACATTGTTTTAGTTTTGTCATAAAGCTAAATTCATTTAGTGTAGAAATCCTGCCTATTCTGAGCCTGTGTTCTTCCTAATTTGGGAGTATTAAAATTACCCTTTTGTGAGGTGACAATAATAGATGTCATTGTATTGACTAAACTGACTCCCACCCCATTCTTTTGAGGAGGCTCCTACATCCCTTGCCTAGATGATTTGCCTAGGTGACTCCAGGTAACTCCAGAAGTAGCCTGCCTGAGCCCACTCTTCCCCCTTATCTATCAGGACTTCTCATGACAAACCAGGGAAGCTGATTCTAGCTTTTGCTAGTGTGAGGTATTTCCTCAAATACAGAAAGAATATTTAAAAGATGATGGGTCTAAATGCAGGGTGCTCTCCTGAGTTGGATCCTGGAGCAGAAAAAGAGCACGGGTGGAAAAACTGGTAAAATTCTAATAAAGTTTGTAGTGTAGTTAATGGCAGTCTACCAGTATTAATGTCTTTGTTGTGCCAGATGTACCATGGTTATGTAAGATGTTAATAGGAGAAACTGGGTGAAGAATATAAGAAGTCTCTGTACTATTTTTGTAACTTTTCTAAGAATTTAAAATTATTCCAAAATAAAAAGTTTATTTAAAAAAAAGATAAATGCCCACAGTCTTGGGTGCTGAGCAATTCACTTGGCCAGAGTTACCTTTTTTAAAAATGTAAATCAGAGCTTATCAGTATCCTTCTTAAACTCTTTCAGTGACTTCCCATTGCTCTATGAATAAAAATCCAAATCCAGGCCCTGCTTATTTCTCCTACCTCACCTCCTCTCTGTCTACTCCGTCTTTGACCACTTTATTCTACTCACACTGGCCTTCCTCCAGTTTCTCGATGAGGCTGTGCTTGTCCCCGCTTTAGGCCTTTGCCCTGGCTTCTGTCTTGGATGCTCTTCCTCCAGGTCTTTACATGGCTGGCTTGTCTTGATATTTGGGTGCCTTTGCTGCCCACCCACTCTAAAGTAGCTTCCCTGCCTATCCTCTCCTTCATTTCACTCTGCTCTGTGTTCTTCACAACACTTAACACCATCTGTCAAATTATTTAAATGATTTCTTTGCTTATTATTTGTTTATTGTCTTCTCCTCCCCCTGGGATGTCAGAGGTTTATTGTTCATCACTGTATCTCTATAACCTAGAGCAAAGTCTGACATATAACAGGGGCTCTGGAATTATTTGCTGTGTGAATGACAGAAGGCACATTTCATCCCGGAAGCCTTCATGACTCCTGGTCAGGCATAAGAACCCTCCATTCAGCTTCCATGGCCTCTGGCACTTCTCTTTCCCACAGCTCTTGCCCCAGTGGGTTGTAACTGTCCACTGACCCATTTGTCTCTTCACTAGGGCCCTGAGCTCTGATGGGTAGAATGATGTTACTACTTTTTTACTCTTAGAGATGGCATAATGCCTGGGACAACACTGACATGACACCCAACAGTGGTAAAACTCATTGGGGCCCCTGGCTTAGACACTTGCTGGCCAACTTGGGGAGTCAGAAGTAAACCCTATTTTATTATTATTAATTTATTTATTTTGGGGAGAGAGCATGCAGGGGAGTGGGGAGGGGCAGAAGGAGGAGAGAATTTTAAGCAGGCTCCACGCTCAGCGCAGAGCCTGATATGGAGCTTGATCTCACAACCCTGAGTTCGTGACCTGAGCCGAAATCAAGAGTCGAATGCTTAACCGACTGATCCACCAGGCACCCCAGAAGTGAACCCCTTTTAGACAAGACCAGTCACTGATCACTTCATTTATCTTTGTAGTGTCAGTGCCTTGCACTGGAATAACAGTTTGTGCATTTTAAATAAATAAAGGAGAGAATGGGACAAAATAGCCTGGCTATGGGATTGGAGGGGGAGTTCAGAAATGGACTTTGAAATTCAGCCAATATCTAAGTACTGCCTGGAGTGTACTCTCAAGGAAGAAGTGAATTGACTGTTTCATGTTTGTTCTGTCTTTCTATGTTTTATCTCTTATCTGTTTCCTTAGGTCTCTTGTCAGTCATATTTTCTCCAGGTAGAGTTTTTCTTGACCCTACTGTCTTCGTTTCATTTCAGTCTCCTTTTCATCCTACCTCCTTTCTGTTACTAAGCCAGGTCTTCTCCAAACTGTAAACCCACAGCTGCTGCTTTGGCTTCCCCAGCAACCTCACTCAGCAATCACCACAATATGCAAGGGACACCCAGGGAAAGAAACAGCCTCTTCCCCTAATGAAGTGTCAGCCCTTCATCTTCTCTGATTTAAGCAAGAAATGCCATAGATTCTTTGAAAGAATGTATAACTCAGAGCTAGACTGAATGCTTTTAAAACCCTTTCTTAGACATTCAGGTGGCCAACAGACAGATGAAAAGATGCTGAACATTGCTTATCATCAGGGAAATGCAAATGAAAACCACAATAAGATGTCATCTTATACTTGTCATAATGGCTACAATCAAAAACACAAGAAATAACAAGTGTTGGCAAAGATGTGGAGAAAAAGGAGCCCTCATGTCCTGTTGGTGGGAATGCAGTTTGGTGCAGCCACTGTGGAAAACAGTATGGAATTTCCTTAAAAAGAATTGAAAATAGAATTACTGTATGATCCAGTAATTCCACTACTGGGTAGTTACCCAAAGAAAAGAAAAACACTAATTCAAAAAGATATATGCATCCCTGTGTTTATTGCATTATTATTTACAGTAGCCAAATTATAGCAGCTCAAGTGTCTACTGACAGATGATGGATAAAAAAGATGTTACACACACACACACACACACACACACACACACACTGGAATGTTATTTGACCATAAAAAGAATGAAATCTTGCCATTTGCAGCAACATGCATGGGTAGTCCTAGAGTGTATAATGCTAAATGAATAAGTCAGTCAGAGCAAGACAAATACCAGCTGATTTCATTCATATATGGAATTTAAGAAACAAATCAACAGCAACAACAACAAAAAGACAAAAAACCAGACTCTTAAATACAGAGAACACACTGGTAATTACCAGTGGGGAGGTGGGTGGGCAGATAGGTGAAATAGATAAAAGGGAGTAAGGGTACACTTATCTTGATGAGCACTGAGAAATGTCTAGAATTTTGAATCATTATACTGTACACATGAAACTAATATAACACTGTGTGTTAATTATACTTCAATAAAAAAAAATACAACCTGTTTTGTAATAAGTGAGTGATTTAGGGCAGGAAGTTTAACCTCCCAGAGCCTTGGTTTCCTCATCCACAGAGTGGGAATGTGGCTGTTAATGGACACGTGCACACACACACACACACACACACACCCCAAATGGCTTACCTTCTTATCCTTTCAATATTAGCTTAAATCTTATCTGCTTTCTCTGAAGTAGGTCCCTTGGTCTCAGTCATAGCCCTTCTCACAATTTATAATAAGTTGATTTATATGTGTTTTGTGTCCTTTCCCCCATTAGAGTGCAGACAGGAGGTATAGTTATCATTAGCACTGTACCCAAGGCTTTGCAACAGAGGTTAGTATAGAGGTGGTAGATTATTATGTCATTATTAATCCACTGTTTTTATGGACAGTGGGGAAATTATTGCGAAGAAGGGAAAATACACATCTCTGGGCAACAAGATCCTCTTTCTTGGTTAATGGAGAGACTAATTTGTTTAGATCCATGAAGGTCAAGCCATGGTCTGGGGGTGCTGACCAAAAGGATCTTACCTTCCAGTGAGAGCTTGTATTTCAGTGGCTGTCAATTTCCGATCAGCCCCAGAGTTTGAGAAGATAAAGTTTCTTGGATGTCTCTTGCCCTCCAGTCTGTTTGTGTAGTTTCGATTTATTTTAGTCATGAATTCAGTTGGCATTCTCCCCCTGGAACCCTGTTATTAAAACAAATTTGACAGAGACTCTGCTTGCAGGTACAACAGCATAGGAATGAAATGAACTCCCATGTACAATATGAGTCTCAATATTGGTTCAGCCTTGGCATGACACTTAGAATGAGTGAGAGCAATGGGGATCTCATTAATCCTCACAATTTAGTACCAGCCTCCAGGAGAGGAGAAAATCTTGTCTGATTGTATTGTCCTGTTAGCCTTGTAAATTCACAGGAGAGGGCAGTAAAAGGAGCAGGAATATTTATCCCAACTCTTTGGTCATTTGCTCATGAATCTAAGACAGAAGACTAACTGAAAAGGATTTATATACATAAAATGAAATCGTGGTGAGAAAGCTCAGACAGATGGAGAGAATTATTGTCAGTCATTCATTCATCTTTCATTTACTGAGCATCTACTACATGCTAGGCACTATTCTGGACACTGCGAATGCAAAAGTTAAGAAGCCAGTCAAAATCCTTGCCCTCAAAGAACTTACATTCTGGTAGGAAGAGATAGACAACAACCAAATGAGCAAGTTAATTAATAACTTCCGTAAAGAAAATAAATCAGGGTAATGTTAATAGGACTCTGAGATGAGAGTAGTGGGAACTTTTAGGATAAGAGGAAAGACTTCTCTGAAAATGTGACATGGGAATGAAAAGTAGAGTTTTGGATGGCAGCAGCTGCAGAGATGGAAGTTAGCATGGCTGCTAATGAACAGAATGGGAGGAAGCCTTGTGCCTGGAATAAGTTCAACATCAGGGAGAAAGAGAGACCCCGCAACCCCCTCCAGATGCTAAAATACAAATAATTAACACTTCCACATTCTTAACTACCTACTAGTGATGTTTATTACTTAACAGCAATGTGACCTGGGACAAGTTATTCATTCACTCTAATTTGACAGCTATCACATGAGAGTCATAAAGTCTATACACCTCCATGGCCTTCTTACAGGAATTATACATGACAGCAATAAAGGTTAGTAACTATTGAGTACTTATTATGTGCTGGTCACTGTGCTATGTGCTTCACATATAATACCGCATTTAATCTTCTTGATAACTTTCTTAATTAAGAAGCACTGTAATCCCTGTTTTGCAGATGAGGAAACGGAGTGCAGGGATGGTGAGTAACTTGCTCACGGTCATTCAGAGTTGGGATTTGAATCCACACTCTTTTCTTCCAAAGCTCTCAACCTTACCCCCGATATCTTCCAGATGTGGAAGCCTTACAACGGTGCACACCGGGCACCTAGCCCAGTGCCTGCAAGTGGTAGCTCTCAGTGCTTCTAGACCCATCGGTACTTACTCACATTGTCTTTCTTCCACTTTACAGCAGTATGATTGATTTTAGACCCTGCATTTTAGAATGTGACTTTCAGAAGTCAGGGATTTACCAGAGAGCTGGAGCTGGAAGCCGGATCATCTGATTCCTACTCCCTAGGTCTTTTTCCTGTCGTGTGCCTCCCCGGAGTTTTTGCTTATTATAATTAAGCATATTTTGAAAGGAACCCTCAGAAATACACACTGAATTTGCTTTAGTAGATCCAGCTGTTTGCAAAACAATAGGTTCAATTTTCTTCCTTAATACTGCTTCTATTAACATTTAAAAGATCCCTCCATATTCATTGTTCCTATTTTAAGCTGAAAAACCATCAGAGCATTTCAGTATTCATCAGCTGATGAAACCCAGCAGGTTTCTGAATCGACACCTACTCTGCCACCTTTTGCCCAGGCGCCGCGCTCTGTGCCTGTCTTGCTCCTCCTTGTGTACGTCCCAGGAATTTCAGGTTTCCCTGGGACCTCTCAGCCAGGAAACTTTGTTCCTCGTAAGTAAGTTTCTTTCTCGTTTTTGGCATGTGGTCATTCATGTTCTCTTGGATTTTTAGAGTGGAACTTAAACTTGAAATTTTTTCTTTAAAAAAATATTCTTGGATGGGATTGTTGGAATACAGAATCTCCCTCTGAGACTGGAAGAAAACACATCTGAGCTCTCTGCCTGGCCAGGCAATTACAGCTATAAATGGAAAGAGGACATGACAGAGGAAAAGTAAGGCAGAAGGAGTATCTCTCCCCTTGTTATTCATGAGGCTAAAGCGTCTTCTGATCTTTCTTTGAGAATGGTGCTGATGCATACCTCCAAATCAGATGTTGTCTTTGGACTTGAGATGTCTTCTCCATGTCTCCACTTAGAAGTCTAACAGGCAACTCAGATTTAATGTGATGAAGACAGACTCCTGACTTTCATCCCCGGACTTGCTCTTCTCTCAGTATCCCCGTATCTATTAATAGCAACTCTGTTCTTTGGTGTGCTCAAGTAAACATGTTGGCGTCTTCTCCGCCATTTCTCCTTCTCTTATATGACCCCGTGTCCAGTTCATCAGCAACACCTGTTGGCCTTCACCTTCAAAATAGATTCAGAAGCTGACCATGTCTCACCATCTTCACAGCTGCCACCAGGGACTAAGCTACCATCCTCTTTCCTGATTTCCATGATCTCTTAATTGGCCTTTTGCTTTCACCCATGCCCTTCTTCTTCATACTCGGTGTGATAGCCACAGTGATCCTTTTAAATCTGCATTGGCGTATGCCCCACCTTTGCTCAAAACCCTCCAATGGCTTCCTGTCTCTTAGAACAGAAAGTTAAGGGGCACCTGGGTGGCTCAGTGGGTTAAGCAGCATCTGCCTTCAACTCAGGTCATGATCCCAGGGTCCTGGGATCGGGCCCCGCGTCGGGCTCTCCCCCGAGCCGGGGGTCTGCTTCTCCCTTTCCCTCTCCCTCTCCCTCTGTGATCTCTCTTGCTTTCCCTTTCTCTCAGATAAATGAATAAAATCTAAAAAAGAATGTTAAATCCTTAAAATGGCCTATGAAGCCCTCCAAGCGCCTGCCCCTCCCCATTATAATTCTAATCTCATCTAATCTACCCCCCATCCATTCCAGAATGTAAGTCCTATGAGGGAGGGCTGTTTGTCTGATTTTTCACTCTATTTACAGTGCCAACAATGGTACCTGGCACATAGTAGGCACTTGAGCATATTTTTTAAATGAATGAATGAATGACTGTTAAGAGATGACTGTAATGCCTAACTCTATTAAGTCAGGAATCATTTCATTACAAACAGAAAACCAATTCAAATGGAATGTGGTTGGGTCACTTCTAATGTGATTGGAAATTCAGGGGTGCATTACTTTTAGGGTAGCTCTGTTCAGGAACTCAAATGAAGCCATTGGTCATTGACTCCCTTTGTCCGTTATCTCCTTTTCTTCTCTGTTAGCTTCATTCTCAGGCAGGCTTTCTTGGTCACCATAAACTTCAGCATTACATAATACTATATTAATAATCCCAGTGGTGACAAGACCAGGAGACAATCTCATTGGCCCAGGTTGAATCATGTGCCTCTTTCTGAACCAATCACTGTGATCCAGGGTGATGAAATGCTCCCATTGGCCAAGTTGATTCATCTAACCACCCCTCGAGTAGAATATGAGAGTAGGGGTATCAGGCCCACCAACACTCCATAGACTGAGAGAGAGGGAGGACTGCTTCTGTAAAGGGAAGTACAGCTGTCATTGTCAGGTTCATCCCACATTACCACCAGATTGATTCTTGCAAAACACGGTCCTGATCTTGTTGCTATTATGCTCTAAGATCCTCGGTGACTCCCTGTTGAAATGCCAAAATCCTTGGTCTGGTTTTTAAGACTCATCATAATGTCCTAATCTGTGTCACCATGCACTCCCATATTCCCTTTACTGCAGAAACACTGGACTGTGTGCTATTCTTGGAAGACCATTTGTTCATTTATCAGTCCATACATATACATACATGATATTTCTATGTGTCCCAGCCTTTGTTCATTTAGTGACCACTCTTCTGAATGCCTTTTGCCTTCTTTGTGCATATAAAAGCCAACATATTTTCTAAGATGTCCTCATTTTTCTAAGCCCCACGTAGCTCATAATGATTTGTTTCCTCCATCTCTCTCCATAGTACTTTATTTATTCCTCTCTTAAGGCAGCATTTTTTTTTTTTTTTTTTGCCTTGGGTGGATGTTATATCTGTACATACCTATTTCCCCTATTGGATTCTAAAATCTTTGAGAGCTTGGACATGTTCCCCCCCCACCCCCCAGCCAGCCAGTTATAGTAGTACTGTACATCTAAGAAGTATCTAAGAACTGTTTGTGAAATGAATGAATAGCAAACTGAATTGAATTAAACTTTCAGTTTGTCATTTTTCATCATCACCATGATATGTTTATTTGTATAGCACATCTATTTGTAGAGTATATTTGGATTTATAAAATGTTCTGAGGCCTTTCATCTTACTTACTTTTCATAATGGTAATCTGAACTGGATATTATCTCTATTTTAAGAATAAAGAAGCTGAATCTCAGGCAGGTAACTTTTTGGTCGTGCAGTGGTGAGGACAAGAACTGAATACAGGGCTTTAAAAAAAATTGTGTTAACTGTTGGTGGGAATCCAAGCTGGTGCAGCCACTCTGGAAAACAGTATGGAGTTCCTCCAAAAGTTAAAAATAGAACTACTCTGTGACCCAGCAATCGCACTGCTAGGTATTTATCCAAAGGATACAAAAATAGTGATCTGAAGGGGCACATGCATCCCTATGTTTATAGCAGCAGTGTCCACAATAGCCAAATTATGGAAAGAGCCTAGATGTCCAATGACAGATGAACAGATAGAGAAGATGTGGTATATGTGTGTGTGTATGTGTGTGTGTATGTGTGTATAATGGAATATTAATCAGCTATTAAAAGGAATGAACTCGGGCGCCTGGGTGGCTCAGTTGGTTAAGCGACTGCCTTTGGCTCAGGTCATGATCCTGGAGTCCCTGGATCGAGTCCCGCATCGGGCTCCCTGCTCGGCAGGGAGTCTGCTTCTCCCTCTGACCCTCCAGACCCTCCCCCCTCTCATGTGCTCTCTCTCTCAGTCTCTCTCTCTCAAATAAATAAATAAAATCTTAAAAAAAAAAAAGGAATGAACTCTTGCCATTTGCAACAGTGTGGATGGAACTAGACAGTATTATGCTAAGTGTTTGTCAGAGAAAGACAAATACCATATGATTTCACTCATATGTGAAATATAAGAAACAAAACAGATGAACATAGGGGAAGGGAAGGAAAAATAAAATAAGATAAAAACAGAGAGGGAGGCAAACCATAAGAGACTCTTAACCATAGGAAACAAACTGAGGGTTGCTGGAGGGGAGCAGGGTAGGGGATGGGGTAACTGGGTGATGGTCATTAAGGAGGGCACATGATGTAATGAGCACTGGGTGTTATATGCAACTGATAAATTACTAAATTCTACCCCTGAAACTAATAATATACTATATGTTAACTAAATTGAATTTAAATAAAAAATTTAAAAAATTGTGCTAAGGTTTGTTTATTTTTAATTGAAGTATAGTTGACATTCGTTTCAGGTGTACAACATAGTGATTCGACAATTGTATACATTATGAAATGCCAAACACAAGTGCAGTCACCATACAAGGTTATTATAATATTATTGACTGTATTCCCTATGCTGTACTTTTCATGAATTCAGATCTTTTAACACTATATTAATCATAAGTCTTTTGGCAACAAGTGACAGTAACTCAAACCAGCATTAAATACAAAAGGAGATTTATTAGTTAATTGGTGACCCCCAAAGAACTATGTTTTTTGGTATTCATTCTCTTGTATCATGTCATCCCTCAGTGACTGGGCTTGGATGTGTGATTTTTTTTTTTTGGCTGATGGGACTTTAGCAAGCATGATGTAAACAGAAGCTTGATTATTCACTGGCAAATTGGGACTTGTCTGCTTGGAATGCTCCCTCTTGGAACACAGCTGGCATGCCCTAAGAAGCCCAGGCCACATGGAGAGACCATGGGGAAGAAGTGAGATGCTCAGTCAGCAGTCCCAGCTGAGCCTTCAGCTGCTACTCAGCACCAACAACCACCCATGAGTGAACATGCTGGGTGTGAGCGAGCATCCTGGGTGTTCCAGCCCAGTCCAGCCTCCACATGACTGAAAGCCCCACTACAGAACCATGACAGAGAATAAAGTGGTGTCATTTAAAGGTATTAAGTTTCAGGGCATTTTGGTCTTCAGCAATAGGTAACGGAAAGATGAGACGAGCATCTGATATATTCTTTTTGAGTTCACCTGCTCAGCCTTGAACAAATCACTGTGGCCAGGGTGGTGGGGCTAATGCCTCCTACAGGGACCACATGGAGCAGGGGGAAGAGATGCTCAAAGATCCTTCCACAATTGGGAAATTGTGCAGAACAGACAAAAATTGTAGCTACCAGAGCTTGGTAGAGCCTGGAAAAAGCCAGCATAGCTCCTCAGGGGGTCAGGCAAGAATCATAGGTTGTCAGAGTTACCAAGTTCAAGTCTATAGCACAAGCAATTCCATTTACAGTAAAGATAATGCCTAGCCCCCTAAAAGGCAGTGCAGGATAATGCAAAGGGCATAGGCTTTAGAATTAACTCCTTCTGGTTGTGTGATCTTGGATAAACTGCTTAACCTCTCTGAATCTCAGAAAAGGGGGTCAGGACCCTGAGAAAATGAGACGTAGCCTGGCTAATTTTCTAGAGGGACTTGTGAGTATAAAAACCTTTTGAAGTAGAAAGTGATTGCAAAAATCTTCTTGTGCCACAGGGATAATATAGGAGCTTATTTATATTTAAATGATGCATAGTACAACTGATTGAGGGTGTGGTCTCCAGGGTCAGACTGTGCAGGTAAAATCTAAGTTCCATCACTTCCAGTGTGACCACGGGGGAACATTCAGTCCCTCCAAGGAATTATTTTGCTTCTTATCTATATAGTGGACATAACATAAGATTTACTTTATAATGTTGTTATGAGGGTACAAGGGAGATAATGCTTATAAATCACTTAACATCATGCCTGGCTCTTGAGTGCTCAGAAATGTGAGCTGTTATTTGGTTTTATCATGCACAGTATTAATTGGGGAATGGGATGATGTAGAAAGGGAAAATACAAAAGAGAAAAGACTACCTTTTCTTCATGCTTCATTTAGTTTAGCTCACTGGTTTCTTTGTGCATCCTGAGCACACACCTGTCCTCCCTGGTTGGTTAGATTAGATCAGCTTGTTCCAAAGGTGAGAAACAAGTGAAACTGTTCAGTGGGAAACCCAGCTGGGTGTGCACAAAGATACATGTAAGAGGATAATCTTTGTAGGATCATTTGTAATAGAGAAAACCCAGAAATTACCTAAATGTTAGTTCATGGAACAGGTACATCTCAGTTATTGCACCAGAGTATCTCCAGGTGCTTCAGGTAAAACAGTGGAATCGTGTTTGATTCTTTTTTTTTTTTATTCTTATGTTAATCCCCATACATGACATCATTAGTTTTAGATGAAGTGTTCCATGATTCATTGTTTGTGCATAACACCCAGTGCTCCATGCAGAATGTGCCCTCCTCAATACCCACCACCAGGCTAACCCATCCTCCCACCCCCCTCCCCTCTAGAACCCTGTTTGTTCGTGTTTGATTCTTTTGTTTTCCTCCCACTCCCCACGTTGACTGTTGAGTCCTGTTGTCTCTACCTTTAAAATATGTTCACATTCGGACCCTTTCTCAGTACCTGCTTAGCTACTACCCTGATCTTAAGCCACTTTCCTCTTTTGTAGATTTTTGCAATCACTTTCTACTTGGTCTTTCTGCTTCCTCTCTTGGCCTTTCTGCCTACAGTGGCATCTTTGCTCTTCTTTGAATCCTATCTTAGGGCCTTTATACTGGCTTTTCCTACTGTCTGGAAAACTCTTTTCCACCAGTGTCCTCATAGCTCCTTGCCTCATCTGCTCATGCCTGCTTCTCACTAAGGCCTGCTCTATCTACTTTGTTGTTGTTTTTTATTTTATTTATTTATTTTTAAAATTTTGTTATGTTATGTTAGTCACCATACAATACATCATTGGTTTTTGATGTGGTGATCCACAATCCACTGTTTGCGTATAACACCCAGTGCTCCATGCAGTACGTGCCCTCCTTAATACCCATCACTGGGCTAACTAATCCCGCCTCCCCCCTCCCCTCTAAAACCCTGTTTGTTTCTCAGAGTCCATAGTCTCTCATGGTTCATCTCTCCCTCCAATCCCCCCCCCCCATTTTTCCCTTCCTTCTCCTAATTCCTTCCATGCTGTTCCTTATGTTCCACAAATAAGTGAAACCATATGATAATTGACTTTCTCTGCTTGACTTACTTCACTTAGCATAATCTCCAGTCCCATCCACGTTGATGTAAAAGTTGGGTATTCATCCTTTCTATTCATCCTTTTATGGCTGAGTAATATTCCATTGTATATATGGACCACATCTTCTTTATTCATTCATCTGTGGAAGGGCATCTCGGCTCTTTCCACAGTTTGGCTATTGCGGACATTGCTGCTATGAACATTGGGGTGCATATGGCCCTTCTTTTCACTACATCTGTGTCTTTGGGGTAAATACCCAGGAGTGCAATTGCTGGGTCATAGGGTAGCTCTATTTTTAAAATTTTGAGGAACCTCCACACTGTTTTCCAAAGTGGCTGTACCAACTTGCATTCCCACCAACAGTGTTAGAGGGTTCCCCTTTCTCCACAACCTCTCCAACGTTTGTTGTTTCTTTCCCTGTCCATTTTTGCCATTCTAACTGGTGTAAAGTGGTATCTCAGTGTGGTTTTGATTTGGATTTCCCTGATGGCTAATGATGATGAACACTTTTTCATGTGTCTGTTAGCCATTTGTATGTCTTCTTCAGAGAAGTGTCTGTTCATCTCTTCTGCCCACTTTTTGACTTGATTATTTGTTTTTTTGGGTGTTGAGTTTGAGAAGTTCTTTATAGATATTGGATACCAGCCCTTTATCTGTAGTGTCATTTGCAAATATTTTCTCCCATTCTGTGGGTTGCCTCTTTGTTTTGTTGACTGTTTCCTTTGCTGTGCAGAAGCTTTTTATCTTGATGAAGTCCCAAAAGTTCATTTTTGCTTTTGTTTCACTAGCTTTTGGAGATGTATCTTGAAAGAGGTTGCTGTGGCCAATGTCAAAGACGTTACTGCCTATGTTCTCCTCTAGGATTTTGATGGATTCCTGTCTCACGTTGAGGTCTTTCATCCACTTTGAGTTTATCTTTGTGAATGGTTTAGAGAATGGTCGAGTTTCATTCTTCTGCATGTGGCTGTCCAATTTTCCCAGCACCATTTATTGAAGAGCCTGTGTTTTTTCCATTGCATGTTTTTCCCTGCTTTGTCAAAGATTATTTGACCATAGAGTTGAGGGTCCATATCTGGGTTCTCTATTCTGTTCCATTGGTCTATATGTGTTTTTGTGCCAGTACCATGCTGTCTTGGTGATCACAGCTTTGTAATATAGCTTGAAATCGGGCAACGTGATGCCCCAGCTTTGTTTTTCTTTTTCAACATCTCCTTGGCGATTCGGGGTCTTTTCTGATTCCATACAAATTTTAGGATTGTTTGTTCCAGCACTTTGAAAAATGTCATTGGAATTTTGATCGGGATGGCATTGAAGGTATAGATTGCTCTGGGTAGCATAGACATTTTAACAATGTTTATTCTTCCGATCCATGAGCATGGAATATTTTTCCATCTTTTTGTGTCTTCTTCAATTTCTTTCATGAGTGTTTTGTAGTTCCTGGAGTATAGATCCTTTACCTCTTTGGTTAGGTTTATTCCGAGGTATCTTATGGTTTTTGGTGCTATTGTAAATGGAATCATTTCTCTAATTTCTCTTTCTACAGTTACATTGTTACTGTATAAGAAAGCAGCTGATTTCTGTGCATTGATTTGTATCCTGCCACATTACTGAATTGCTGTATGAGTTCTAGTAATTTGGGGGTGGAGTCTTTTGGGTTTTCCACAGAAAGTATCATGTCATCTGCGAAAAGAGAGAGTTTGACTTCTTCTTTGCCAATTTGTATACCTTTCATTTCTTTTTGTTGTCTGATTGCTGTTGCTAGGACTTCTAATACTATGTTGAACAATAGTGGCGAGAGTGGGTATCCTTGACGTGTTCCTGATCTTAAGGGAAAGGCTCTCAGCTTTTCCCCATTGAGGATGATATTCGCTGTGGATTTTTCATAGATGGATTTTATGAACTTGAGGAATGATCCCTCTATCCCTATGCTCTGAAGAGTTTTAATCAGGAAAGGATGTTGTATTTTGTCAAATGCTTTTTCTGCATCAATTGAGAGGACCATATGGTTCTTCTCCCTCCTCTTATTAATGTGTTCTATCACATTGATTGATTTGCAAATGTTGAACCACCCTTGCATCCCGGGGTAAATCCCACTTGGTCGTGGTGGATGATCCTTTTAATGTATTGTTGGATCGTATTAGCTAGGATTTTGTTGAGGATTTTGGAATCCATATTCATCAGGGATATTGGTCTGAAATTCTCCTTTTTGATGGGGTGTTTGCCTGGTTTGGGGATTAAGGTAATGCTGGCCTCATAGAATGAGTTTGGAAGTTTTCCTTCTGTTTCTATCTTTTGAAACAGCTTCAGTAGAATAGATATTATTTCTTCTTTGAATGTTTGGTAGAATTCCCCAGGGAATCCATCAGGCCCTGGACTCTTGTTTTTTGGGAGGTTTTTGATCACTGCTTCAATATTGTTACTGCTTATTGGCCTATTCAGGTTGTCAATTTCTTCCTGTTTCAGTCTTGGCAGTTTATAGGTTTCCAGGAAGGCCTCCATTTCATCCAGATTGCTCAGTTTATTGGCATATAGTTGTTGATAATAATTTCTAATAATTGTTTCTATTTCCTTGGTGTTAGTCGTGATCTCTCCCCTTTCATTCATAATTTTATTAATTTGGGTCCTTTCTCTTTTCTTTTGGATAAGTCTGGCCAGTGGTTTATCGATTTTATTAATTCTTTCAAAGAACCAACTTCTAGTTTCGTTGATCTGATCTGTGTTTCTGGTTTCTAATTCATTGATTTCTGCTCTAATTTTAATTATTTCTCTTCTAATGCGTGGCTTAGGCATCGTTTGTTGCTTTTTCTCTAGTTCTTTAAGGTGTAGAGTTAGTTGGTGAATTCGGGATTTTTCTATTTTTTTGAGTGAGGCTTGGATGGCTATGTATTTCCCCCTTAGGACTGCCTTTTGCAGTATCCCATCGGTTTTGGACCGATGTGTTTTCGTTCTCATTGATTTCCATGAATTGTTTAAGTTCTTCTTTGATTTCCTGGTTGACCCAAACATTCTTGAGCAGAGTGGTCTTTAGCTTCCAAGTGTTTGAATTTCTGCCAAATTTTTTCTTGTGATTGAGTTCCAGTTTTAAAGCATTGTGGTCTGAGAATATGCAGGGAATAATCTCAATCTTTTGGTATCGGTTGAGACCTGGCTTATGACCCAGTATGTGGTCTATTTTGGAGAAAGTTCCATGCACGCTCGAGAAGAATGAGTATTCTGTTGTTTTAGGGTGGAATGTTCTGTAAATATCTATGAGGTCCATCTGGTCCAATGTATCATTCAAAGCTCTTGTTTCCTTGTTGATTTTCTGCTTAGATGATCTGTCCATTGCTGAGAGTGGAGTATTGAGGTCTCCTACAGTTAACTAGTATTGTTATCAATATGACTCTATTTTGGTTAACAGTTGGCTTATGAAGATGGCTGCTCCCATGTTGGGGGCATAGATATTTATAATTGTTAGATCTTCTTGTTGGATAGACCCTTTAAGAATGATATAGTGTCCTTCTGTGTCTCTAATTATAGACTTTAGTTTAAAATATAATTTGTCTGATATAAGAATTGCTACCCCAGCTTTCTTTTGAGGTCCACTGGCATGGAAGATGGATCTCCATCCCTTCACTTTCAGTCTGGATGTATATTTAGATTCAAAATGAATCTCTTGTGGGCAGCATATGGATGGGTCCTGTCTTTTTATCCAATCTGCAACCCTGTGCCTTTTTATGGGAGTGTTTAGGCCATTCACGTCGAGAGTGATTATGGAAAGATATGAATTAATTGCCATCATGTTGCCTGTGAAGACGTTGTTTTTATAGATTGTCCCTGTAAATTTCTGTTGTATATCACTCTTGGGGTCTTTCTCCTTTTATAGAACCCCCCCTTAATATTTCTTGCAGGGACGGCTTAGTGGTCACATATTCTTTCAGTTTCTGCCGGTTGTGTAAGCTCTGCATCTCTTCATCCATTCTAAATGACAGCCTTGCCGGATAAAGTATTCTTGGCTGCATGTTCTTCTCATTTAGTACCCTGAATATGTCTTGCCAGGCCTTTCTTGCTTGCCAGGTCTCTGTGGATTCATCTGACGTTATTCTGATGTTCCTCCCTCTGTACATAAGGAATCTCTTCCCCCTAAGATGGTTTCCTTGGTTCTAAGATTTGCAAGTTTTACTATTACATGCCGGGGTGTTGGCCTGTTTTCCTTGATCTTGGGAGGGGTCCTCTCTGCCTCTAGGACACGAATGTTTGTTTCATTCCCCAGATTAGGGAAGTTCTCAGCTACGATTTGCTCAAATACATCTTCTAGTCCTCTCTCTCTCTCCACTCCCCCGGGATTCCAATTATTCTGACATTGGAACGCTTCATCGTGTCACTTATTTCTCTGATTCTATTTTCATGGATTCTGAGTTGTTTTTCCCTGGCCTCCTCTTTTCCCTTTTTATCTATTATATTGTCTTCCAGGTCGCTTATGCGCTCTTCTGCCTCAGTTACCTGTTAGATTATCTAGATTGGATTGGATCTCATTGATAGCATTTTTAAGTTCTGCCAATTCACCTTTCATTTCTGCCCTTAGAGACTCTATGTTGCCATTAATTGATTTCTCCATTCTAGCCATTGTCTTCACAATTGCTAGCCTGCATTTCATCTCCGACATCTTGGTTATATCTGCATCCATTTGTAAATCTGCAGCATAAGTCAATCTCTGAGTCTTTTCTGTTTTGGGGGCTCCTCCTCCTAGTCATTCTGTTGATGGGTGTTTGAGGGAATGTATAGAGTCCAAATTATTGACCAGAACCCAAGCAAGATGCACCTGTTTTCTCGGGACCTTAGGGTTGCTGGCCTCTTGTTTTCCTAGCCTGTCTTCTGGGGGAGGGGCCTGCCGCGCTGTTACTCAGGCAACCCTGTTTGGGCAGAGTTGCCCTGCGCCCCTGTGGCGGGGGATGGGCTCAGTGGGAATCAGTCTTTGGGGCTTTTGTTCTCTGGCGCCTTTCCCTGGTGGCTCCGCGTCTCTTCCGTGAGTCAGAGCAGAAGAGACCATTTCCAACCCTCTGCCTCAGAGCAGAGAGACCTCAGTCTGTTCTTCAGTGAGCTCTCCAGGCCACACCGTCTCTGTTTCTGTCCGTGCTGCTATAACCTGTAGCTGCCTGGGTTGTGCGCCCCTCCGCAGCGCCCCCAGTCCTGCCTCCAGGTCGGGGCTTGTCTCTGCCCTTTGTGCTTCTAAAACCGCCAGCCACTCCCACTTTGCGCACGCCACCCCGCTGCTCCGGGTTTCCGTCCGGGGGCTGCCCTAAAGTCCTTTCCCCGCAGCTACTGGTCTGCGAGTCTGTGCCCTGTCCCCAGCACGCGAGGCTGTCACTCACCGGCGGTGTAGGATCCCCACGTCCAGGCATCCTCCCGCTACCATTTATCCTATTGCCCGCAGAATCACGGCTCTCTGCTTCATACCTCAAAACCAACCGCCTGCGATATTCTGTTTGTAGAGATCCAGATCTTCTTACATCTCAGGCTGGTTTCATGGGTGCTCAGAGTGGTCTGGTAGATATCCAGCTCAATTCTGGGGACCAGTTGAAATAGTGTCCCCTACTCCTCCACCATCTCCCCCCCGCCCCGGTGTTGTTGTTTTTAAAAAGATGTTTTATGTATTTATTTGAGAGAGTGAGCGCATGACGGGGGAGTGGGGTTTGGGGGAGTGGGAAGGAGGGGCAGAGGGAGAGGGAGGAGCAGACTCTGGGTTGAGCAGGGAGTCCAATGCTGGGTGATCATGACCTGAGCAGAAGGCAGACGCTTAACCAACTGAGCCACCCAGGTGCCCCTATCTACTCTGTTTTTAATTGCATTCTACCCCACTCTGAGTTTAGTTTGTCCAATCCCATTTACCCTGCTTTATTTTTTTCTTAGCTGTTACCACTTTTTCATGTACTATATATTATTAACTTATTAAGTGTATTGTCTGTTTCTTGCCACTGGAATGTAAGTTCTTTGATGGCAGGATTTTTTTTTTTTTTGCTTTTGTTGTTGTTTACTGTTATATCCCCAGCACCTAGAATAGTTTGAAGCATATAGTCAGTTCTTAATAAATATTTGTTGAAGAACGAATGAATTATTTACAATGAGTTATTACGGACTCTTAAAATCAATGAGAGAGACCCCTAGGAATTGACGTGGAAAGATATCCAATATATATTTTTAAATTAAATCAAGTTGTAAAGCTATTAATATATATATTTGAATATAAATGGAGTTATATACACATATGTGTCTGTATACGTGTGCCTATATGTATATATTATAATTTCATTTATGTTTAAAGAACACCAAAGAGGGGCACCTGGGTGGCTCAGTCATTAAGCGTCTGCCTTCGGCTCAGGTCATGATCCCAGGGTCCTGGGATCTAGTCCCGCATTGGTCTCCCTGCTCAGTGGGAGCCTGCTTCCCCCTCTCCCTGCAGCTCCCCCTGCTTGTACTCTCTCTCTTTGTGTCAGATAATTAATAAAATCTTAAAAAAATACAAAAATAAAAAACACCAAAGCCATCTACTTGTATTTGCATACATATGTATATAAATGCATAAAATGTTGGGAAGGCCATATTCTAGACTTACAGTAATAGTTACTTATTTTGGAAGAGCAAAGCAGACCTTTTGTTTTATCCTTTATGCCACTCTAATTTTTAAAATTTATCCTACAAGAGGCTGTTTTCATGCATCACTTGTGTCAAGTTTTTATATAGATTTTCTAGGTTGGTGTAAATTTTGAAAAAAATATATATGTGCAGAAAATTTAGCACTGTTGTTACATTTTCCTAGATCAACTAACTGGAAAAAGTTACCAGCAGAGAGGTCTGAAGCGGGTGGGGAGTGTCTCTGAGCAGCCACTCATTCTTGTCCACTTGACCTGATCCTCACCCCACAGATCCACATCCAGTACTTTCCCATATGGATTGCGAATGACTTGGGAGCAGAGCCATGGTTGTTCGGTCATTTCCATAGCCTTATCTTCTAGAAGCAGAGGACTTTCAACCTCGGAGGTGCAAAATACCTATTTCTTTAAGTGAAACAGCCTTTTCCTGACCCACATTCTTTCCTCGTGGGTTGGGTTCCTGGATGCAGCCTCAGTTCGCTTCCCTCCCTGCAGGTGGCAGTCCTCATTGGCTGGAACTAGCCACACTTTGTGGAGCAGTGACTGTCGGGCCTCAGACGCAAGGCAAGGCGTGCTTTCAGTAACACTTATTTCCTGACAGCCCTTTACTATTCTAGAATGAAACTAGTCGATTAAATAATCCACCTAGAAAGAGAACTTCAAAAACCAACACAACACCCTTGTTCTCAAAAAACCTTGAGTATAAGTAGAAAGAAAGGGAAAGTATTTGATAATAAAATACTGTGTATTGTAATAGCAAATGCTTGGGTGTGATGTCCCTAGGAGATGTGATAATAAAGTGGTCAGATATTCTGCCTCTGTCTAGGAGCCCTGCGAATGCGACAGCCCTGCATGCTGTCTGGGAGAGGAGCAGCCTTTCAGTCTGTGAAGGGATTTTCTAAAATGGTAGACAGCGCTTGGCAGAGCTCTGAGTAAAATAAAGTACAAACTTCCCTTAGTTTATAGGAATTTTCGGTCCCCCCACATGTATTGTGTATTAAAGCTGAGCTCCCTGCTCACACCCACAAACACACAAACAAACAGGTTCTAGAGTCAGATAATTATAAACAGGTGTTTTACCTACGCGGGCTTCTGGGGAGTGGGACAGTTTTCTATTGAGCAGGACTGCCCTTCGTATAGCAGAATGTTCTGCATCCCTGGCCTCCCACCCACTAAGTATCTGTGGTGTTCATTCATTGTGAGTACAGTACTGGGAAATAAATGTTTCCGTATATTTCCAGAATGCCCCCAAGGGGGCACTCCTGGTCCCCTTAAGACCTGCGCTAGCTGTGCTGTGTAATAGGGTAGCCACGAGTCACAGGTTTGTATTCAGCCCTGAAATGCGGCTAGTGCGACCAAAGAACGAAAGTTCTTAATTTAATTTACACATTTTAAAACTAATGCTCGATTCAGTTACTGGGAAACTTTTAAGTATGATGGGACCAGCTTGGTTGGGTATGTAAATCTCTACCTTGTCTACTGTAAATTTCCTGAAATCTGAATACAGATCAAATATTTCTAATAGAAAGTTTGCTGGACTAATTGAGATGCTCTGAGGGTAAAATATCAGCATAATTTGAAGATTTAATAAGCCAAAAAGAATACAGAATATGTTATGAACAACCATTCTTATATTAGATTACGTGTGGAAATGATAGAAGCTTGGGTTTCTTGGATTCAAGAATATTAAAATGAATTTCATTTGTTTCTTTTTACTTTTTTAATGTTGCTGCTGGAAAACTTAAAACTACATATGTGGATCAAGTTCTAGTTCTTTTGGAAAGTGTTGGGATCATTTTGCTGCCTCTGAGATCCCTTCTTGCTTTTTGTCCGGTAGCAGTGCATAATGACTCAAAAGTGAGAGAGGAGTTAGAAACATCAGTGCCTTATTCTCTAGCTGGCAAACCAGGGGCTACAGGGATAGGGTCTTTGCACTGGTAGAATAATCCCAAGTGATTATTATTTTTTAATGAAGCCCCAGATTTTGGCCTGTGGTTTCTGGCAGGGTTGATGTTTTTCCACTACACGCACCCTCTGCTCGGTCCTCTGGGAACCTTCCCTTTACATTCTGACGTGGGGGTTTTGGCCTGTGATGCAAAGCCTTGTGCCAGGTCTACCAGAGGCAATGAGGAAAAAGCATTTCAAAGTACACCAAAGATGGCCTATCGCTCCATTCCAGTGATTCACAGATAATACAGGTGGTTAAATTTCAAAGCACACTGTGGGGTCTCCTCTGAGGCAACCGTAGAGAACCAGCCACACGGGCAGCTCAGTTACATTCCAGCCACACAGAGGCCTCGCTTATCATATATTCGGAAGTCTGTTAAGCGTTTTAGATTACGACTAGACTAGATAAAATAATTTTCTGTTCCAGAAAAATTTTAAGGAATTGACTTTTTTCTCCCCAAGTGGTCAGTTTGGTGAGGTGAGAGAAGCAAAAATGCTGAGAAGCTTGAACTTTAGGGTCAGACCAAGCTGAGAATAACAACTGTCAGATTTCATGGCTGTGGAACTGTGGACAGATAACTTAACCTCTCTGAGCTTCAGTTTCCAGTTTTCCTATCTGAAATACCTCTTTCATATATAGCAAATACTCAGTAGGCAGTAACTGTTGTTCACTACAAAGAAGTGAGAGTGGGAGGTGGGAATTTTTAAGCAGAAAAGCATCTTAGAACAGCATCTCCAAGACTGTATTCCCTAGAACACTGGTCCCATGAAGTAGAATTCCAACAATAAAGAGTTTTGTGGTCACTACATTTTAGAAATGATGTATCTCTTAGTGGAGACTGATAAAGTACATTAGCACAGTTAACATTCTGAGAGGTTCTGCAGTAAAGAAATCAGTTTAACTTGGCTGAAACCAGTTACCTATTTTATAGATAAACTTATTTTATTAGCTTTTTTTTCCGCTCCAAGAAATAACTATTAGCTCTGTGAAGCATACTTTGGGAAATAACAGCATGAGAGAAAATGTCTGACCTAATCAGAACTCCTTGATTGGATGGGCTGGTCTCCTTGTCAGATTGTCCTGTGACATGGGGCGGTGGGACAAATGGGACAAAGCCATCAGACTACATCCCATGTCACCTAGGTCCATACTGAAAAACCCATCCCTGAGGGAGCTTAGACCACCTTAGGGGGAAAAAATAGTGGTGTGAAATACAGTCACTTAAAGCATTGCCTTGGAAATTTCTATTTTGGTTGGTGGTGGAGCAGAGGGGACCGTAAACTAGATATAAAGTCTCATGAACTCTCACAATTCTCTACAAGTGATCAATAGCTATCATAATCTTCTACCATAGCAATATCTCAAAAGAGTTTCAAAATGCCAGACTGGGGTTTAAATACACACATGCTCATGCATACACACACACACACACACACACACATATGCGCACACACACACTCTTAGTAGTTATGTAGGAGCAGATTAAAAGAATATGTTTAATTTATAAGCGCTACCCTGATTAGAAATGATAGATGTGGAAAGATTGCTAAAGGATAATGTTCATACTCAATTTGCAATAATTATACATTTCTTTCATCAAGACACATATCTAATATAATCTCCCAAATCCCAGAGTACACATAAAAATAAAGTCCGGTAAATGACATCAGACAGGAGAGGATAAAAATTCTACTCCTAGGAAGATTCAGAATACACTGGGGTCTAAATCAAAATGCATAGACCTAGATATTTTTGGATATTTTTGTAAGAACATTATTGCCCCTAATTTTTATTTTAAGTATTTCAAATGGAAAAACGTTAGAGTAGTACAATAAACAACCACGAAGAATTGTTGACATTTTTTCAATTTTGTTTTACTTCACATACATGCATATATATTTAATTATAAATATATATTGGGTGGATAAACTTGTTCACAATAAACTGCAGACATTGTGACACCTCACCTTAAATATTTCAGCATGTGTCTCTTACTAAAAGGATATTTTCCCACATAATCACATGGCTTTATTCTGCCAATAATTCTCTAGTTCCATGTGATACCAACTCTGGAGTCAAATTTCTTCAGGAACAATCGTGGTTCATATATTACATTTGGTTATATCTCTTTAAATCTAGAATAATCCTCTCATCCCAACATTTTTTCCCAGTATATTGATTTTGTGGTGAGACTAGTAATCTTGTAGGATGTCCCACATAAGTGGCTTTGTGCATCTGATTGTTATCTCTTGGGGTCATTTAGCTCATTCTTCTATTTCCTGTGCTTGTAACCCAAAAGCTAGGTTGAAATTCAGGATTAGATAAACGTTAAACTTTTAGCTATACCTCATCAGTGGGATGATTATTTATTCCCATTTGCCTTCTGTCCCAGTGTAAATAGTGCCTTTCACCACCAAGAATGTCCTGGTTTGGACACCTAGTCAGCCAATGAAGCATCACATTAGGATGCACAGAATATCAGTCTGTTCCACCAGTAGGGACACCAAGTCTAATCACTTGGTTAGGTGTCCATCAGAGCTTTTAAAAAGTAATGAACCCCATTATAAGATTATAAACTGATTGATTTTATTATGTAAGTCATGTCTATAACCAATCAAAATTTTCTGCAAATGGGCACAATCCTGAGTAAATGATTCTACCTTAAGTTTGACTTAGTCACTCCTTTTGTATTAATATGTTATGAAGAATGTATTTTTTATAGTAAAACATTTTCTATTGTTTGAATTCAACCAGAGGAAAAATGGCAGAAGGTTGAAAATTTAGTTTTCTCTGGATATTTGCATGAAGTCATCTGTATTTTAAGAATACCAACCAAAGTCAGCTCTCCCAGGTCTCTTTCTTTGGTGCCTGGTCGAGAGAGGGAGGTAAATTTCACATTGTTCTTTCTTTCCAAGTTTAGATTGGTGGGGAAAAAAAAAATTAATTATCAATTCTTTCTCTCCCAGGGATAGCTTTTGCCTCTTGTTTGTCTCATTTTGTGTCCCGAGAACTTGGCTTGGCAACTGTCAGGTTGTAAGCCCCCAAAATATGGTTGGTATGGTCGGACAGAAATGACGGTTGTACTCTATTTGCGGCTAGGGTTCTACTGACTTTTGAAAGCTGTCGAAGTCTTTCTTTCTTTTGGTTATCTTTGCCAGTGGCTCTGGCTCTTGGGAGGGTAGTTTCTTTTGCAACCCTCTTGGGGGACCCCTTTTGTGTCCATGGAATCGTTAAATACTGCTGGGAATGTTTCCTCTTTGTCTTGGCTGAAACCTGACAAGATATTTGAAAGGTGTTTTGTTGTTGTTGTTGTTGTTGTTTTTAAGTAGCTCTATGGTCAAAAGTTCAGAAGTTGGCCAAATTGGAAGCTGATATTCAGAGCCTGATAGGAACTTTTTTTGGATCTTCTCCCTTAAGCTAAAATGAAACTATGTATCCAGAGGAAAAGCAAAACATTCTGAAGCCATTGTGGAAGGAATAAAAAAACATTCCAAAGAAACACAGATCTAAATCTAGAACAGGGGAATCTTTTGATTTCTATCCTAGTTGAAGATCTGCCTGATAAAAAGCAAATTGAGGATAAGGTAGTCAGATGGCTGGGTCAGCCTCTTGAAGTCATTCAGGTTGCAACCCAATTCTTTGAGGAGTCAAGAGCAACTGTACTTGTCTTAGAAATTGAGTCATTACAAGAACGGAAATTTGGCTCTAGAAGCAATGCAAAGCCCACCTATCCTTTTTATTAATACCAGAACCTCCCCTATTTATCTCAAAAGTCTTGCAGATATTGTAGAAGATATGGATTTAGGGAGGGGAAAAAAAGCCCTTCTTGAAGAAACTTAGATCCTTTTCTTTCCCTTTGAGTTGTAAATATTCTGTTTCCTCTAGGAACTCAGAGTCCTCTCTTGAAATGTGAACTTCAGGGAGGTAATTCTGATCAGGAGGGAAAAAAAGACAATAATTTGGAAATTAGATGAATAAAAAATCTTAAAAGTCTGCTCCACAAATATTAGTAAAATTTTAGCCGCTCAAGAGGTAAAACCTTTACTTATTCTACCTGCTAGAGACACAATTTGGACCCAGCTGTTCTTCTATAAACTAGTGAGTTTTGCATGATCATATCTGTCTTATGGCTCATATTTTCAAATGAAAGCTGTAAGATTTCTGCATCTGTCTGTATGCTTGTGTATGTTTATGTATGTATGTTACAGATGTGTGATATTTTTCTAATTCTGGATGGTATTGCCCAAATTAACTTGTAAAGAACTCTATTTAAATGGCTTAAAGACAAACAGGCGTTTATATTAATCAAGTATACTCTCAGAAATATAAAAACTAACACAAATGTTTTTCAAGTTCATGTGATGTAGGGTAATCTTTGGTATATAAAAGCTAGTTTAAGCTTGTTGGTTTAATTAAAACACATGACTTTAGAGTTAGCAGCATTAACTATAATCTTTTATTCTACCTAGGTTTACTAAAAGTCAAATAAACTGGGGCGCCTGGGTGGCTCAGTCGTTAAGCGTCTGCCTTCGGCTCAGGTTGTGATCCCCAGGTCATGGGATCGAGCCCCGCATCGGGCTCCCTGCTCGGCGGGAAGCCTTCTTCTCCCTCTGCCACTCCCCCTGCTTGTGTTCCCTCTCTCGCTGTGTCTCTCTCTTCAAATAAATAAATAAAATCTTTAAAAAAATAAAAAAATTAAAAAAAATAAAAGTCAAATAAACTTATGTTATCTCTGTTACAGAATTTGTCAGCAAGAGAGGTAACTTAAAATGATGGTTAGCTGTTTAATGTCTCATGAAATTTTTCATGAGTAATCTAAACATAATTGTTAAGAACAAGTAAATTAAATAGATCTAAGTAAGATAAAAGTTTATAAATGAGCTCTTCAACAACAATTATGCTTTATGGTATGTCTACTTAAAAACGGTTTCCAGAATCTTTTTGGTAACCTTAAAGATATAGTGAGATAAATTAAATGATGGCTAGTCACTGAATATCTACATCATTCCCAAATAAGATAAAGGACTGAAAAATTAATTACTGAACATAGGTTTATCCACTTTTGGCTTCCTTTTAAAGATATTTGGGTCTTTTCGTAAACATGTTTTGTGCCACACTAAAAATTTGTCTGAGGAAACATATACTTCTAGAAATTGTGAGAAGGATTTATAAATTTGCAGATGCACAGAGTGGTAGATGACAGACAATCCAGAATTACTTATTTCTTACTTTTCACTAGGAATAAAGGATTCTAAAGTTTAAGAATTCCAATTAATACATGTAATTAAAACCACTTAGAAATTATAGGGTAAAAGGAAACAGCTGTGTATGAAAAGTAGGTAGGGAAAGTAGAATGACCAGGTGTTATAGAATGAGAAAGAGAAAAACATAGACCAAAACCTAAATGAATATAAAAAGAGCTTTTTAAGAAGGTTTATGGAAAAGGAATCTTGGAAAAGAAATTTTGTGTGTGCTCAAGCTGATTAAAATGGATTTCTTTAAGTTTTTAAAGAAGGAGTTTCGGTATCAAAAGTACAGTGGTACAGTTTTTTTTGTTTTGTTTTTTGCCTTTTGGGTAATCAACCTGAAAAGCAAAGAGTTTATGTTATATCAAAATAATGTAATGTTTCTTCACTTTTTTTAAAAAAGATTTTATTTATTTGAGGGAGAGAGAGAGACAGAGATAGCAAGAGAGAGCACAAGCAAGGAGGAGAGGGAGAAACAGGCTCTGCGCTGAGCAGGGAGCCCAATCCTAGGACCCTGAGATCATGACCTGAGCTGAAGGCAGACACTTAACCGACTAAGCCACCCAAGCGCCCCTCTTCACTTGTTTTTATCAAATCTTTGATTACTTAAGAAAACCTAGTGTTCTTGGGGTGCCTGGGTGGCTCAGTCATGATTGAGCTCAAGTCATGATCCCAGAGTCCTGGGATCAAGCCCCACATCGGGCTCCCTGCTCAGCAGGGGAACCTGCTTCTCCCTCTCCCTCTGCCCTGCTCCTGTGCTCTCTGTCTGGCTCACCCTCTCTCTCAAAAAAATAAAATAAGAAGAAGTAGAAAGAAAAGAAAATCCATTCTTCTCAATATTAGAAAGGTAAGTTTTGTTCACAATATAACCTTCTGTATTGGTCTTTAAAATCTTCTATAGTTAAATTGATAATTAAGTATTATTTCATAATGATCTGAGATCCTATTTAGTCACCTTTTGACATTTTGACAATTTCCCAAAATCAAATTGTAAATGCAGCCTTTTTGACCTTAGAGTAACTTTTTTTTTTTAAGATTTTATTTATTTATTTGACAGAGAGAGAGAGACAGTGAGAGAGGGAACACAAGCAGGGGGAGCGCGAGAGGGAGAAGCAGGCTCCCTGCGGAGCAGGGAGCCGGATGCGGGGCTGGATCCCAGGACCCTGGGATCATGACCTGAGCCGAAGGCAGACGCTTAATGACTGAGCCACCCAGGCGCCCCTGACCTTAGAGTAACTTTGAGATTTCCCAGAGGATTGTTAGAAGCTCTGTCATCTTGTTAAAGAGAGATGTTAAACTAATTAGGTTTATCTGGTATGTTATCTGGGAAGCATTGTCAAATAAGAAGTGATGATAAACCTTCTTAGGTTATATATATATGAATGTCTGTCACTAATATATGTATTCCAGAAATTGTTTAAAGTTGCTAGAAATTTGTCAATATTCTCATATTGTCCAACTATTAGCCTAAATTATTGTGTGCCGCAGAAATAACATTTCCTTATCAAATGAACTCTATCTATAACCGTAGCTATTTGGTTAAAAGTCTTTTTGTCATTTACCGACAATTACTATTTTACTCTGATGCTTTTGTAAAGGTGCTTCATCTTCAGAGAGATTCATGGAAAGGACTCTGTTAAGAAATCATGGAAAAGACTCTGATAGTCCTTTCCTATAGGTTTCTGATAACTTTAAGATCATAAAACTGAACTGGAAAAGAATTTCCAGAACTAAAGGAAAAACTGGATTTAAGCAGAGCAAAAATTAATAACATGGAATTGAATGAACTGATGAGGATGATTGTAAATTTTTTACAACTGTTTCTTTGAAACATTGCTGATTGCTTAGTTTTGTTTTCTTCCAGATTTAAGGAAAGCTTTTTCTCTTTTCTCTTAAGCTATCTGTGACTTACAGTAATTTTATAAAGTATACCATTGTAAACAAATGTAACATTTACTTTTTCTTCCTATCTGATCCCTCCAGAATTCAGAAACCTATTGAGTATTCTTATTTTCATGGCGATATGGTTATTTGCATAAGTTCAATAGAATCTATTCTCCTTATAACAGGGCACAATTGCAAACATTGGTTCTATTACCAAAGCTTTGACTGGAATGTCATGTTTGAGAATATGTATACAATCAAATATGATTTGATTCAGACATGGGCACTCTGCTCAGTGGGGAGTCTACTTGTCCCTCTCTCTCTCTCTCTCCCTCTGCCCCTCCTCCCCAACTTGTGCTCTCTCTCTCTCTTTTCTCTCGAATAAATAAATAAAATCTTAAAAAAAAACCCCAACAAATATGACCAGACAGTTTGAAGGAGCTAAGGTTGACTTCATGCAACCAATAAAAGCCCCTTGGAAAAACTAGCCTGATACCTTGCTTAAGGGTTCCCTGTAAACTTATCCTCAGGAACCCTCAGGATACCTTCAAAAAGAAGAACTCATGCAAATCTGTAGGTATTCCAGGTGAAGTCTGATGGTGAGTTCTTGGCTTGGTTTCTTAGCCTGGAGAGGCTTTTAACAGTCCGGTCTAATATTCATTATGAGAAGGTCCAGCAAAGAGGATTTAAAAAGAACCTATATGGTCGGTCACTATGCTTGGTGCATTTATGTAAATAATCAGGCCAAATCTAATGAGACTAGACTTATTTTGCAAACAAATTAGTCTTACTGTGATGATCTTTGATAGAGATGGGGGTGATTGTAGAGGAAAAAATTGTGTTTTTAGGACATTATACACAAACTTGTAGACATCAGATTCTAGTCCTGTTTATTGTCTTTGAGGTTTTGTTATATACCTGTAAGCTGAAGTGGATCTTGAATTCTTGTGCCTACAACTCTCCATACTAAAGTTTCCAATTTTCTCCCATCCTTCTGATTTGGAATCACTAAGAAAAAAAGACTGCCTTGACCCGCTCCTTGGAAGAGACCATAGCAGGTCCTCCTCACTACCATACATAAGTCAGACTTCAGGAACTTGAATCTTGGATGTACATCTCCCAGTTAAAAAGACTTCAGACTCTTGGAATTGCACATCAGGTAGAGATCTAAAATTAAAACTGACTAGGGAGGTTACACCTCAGAAACAGATGGCATCTTGAGTAGACAGCTCTCCCGAGTTCACAGATCAAGATCTTCATCTCCAGCACAAAAACTTTATGCTTTTTGCTTTTTTGCTACTTGCTTTTTCTCTCTATTAATGCACAGGAGGACAGAGCTCCTTAATTCTGGCAGCTCTCACTGAATGTACCCAGTAGGGCCATAGCTGCACAGTAAAAGTCCCTTGACTTTCCTGCTAAGGTGGTTTTAGAGAATAGAATTGCTTTAGATTACTTACTGGCTGAACAAAGAAGAGTCTGTGCCATAGCTAGTAACTTATGCTGTACCTGAATCGATACTTGTGGTCTCGTAGCAAATACAAGAAATGGATAAATACGCTGCTGGGCTAAAATAGGCTGATGCCCTTTTAGGTACATTTTTAAAAAATTGTTTGATACCAGCTGGTATGGTTCATGGGTGCCCTGGCTAATGAGTATACTTGTCTCTTGGTGTTACCCTCCTAATAGTTAACCATTGTTTGTAGTTTCCCTTGTGTGGTCTCACTGCCCTCAGAGAAACAGAAACAAGGTGAACAATGAGAGGAGCACGAAGACAATTCTTCCGTGGATCTGATGTCATTCCCTATGAGTATCATAGTGAGACAAGAGCAACTTAGTATTGATGGTGACTGAGATTCACGCCAATAGCAGGTGTTTGGTCAACCTCTTGTGTATAAGAGGATGACCCAAATGGGGGAATTACTAAATTAATTAAACAAGGAGGCCATTAAACTGATGTGGCTCTAATGCTGGGGCAGCCTGTGTAAGCCGTATAACCCCAAATCTAAGGCCCTATGCGCCTAATGGGTATGAAGTCAAAGCACTGAGGGCAGCCATTCACTAATAGCCAGTCAATAATTTCCTGACTTTGTCTCCGCCTGTTCTCTATACAAGTCTCTCTCCCCGCGCTCCTGTTGGTGGAGCACTCCTAACCACTTCTAGCTTGGCGCTGCTTGATTCAAATCAATTTTTTTCTCAAATACTGTAAGATGATGACATTCATCCTGTACACTGGAGTAAATGAATGAGGCTAGTGTCGTCGGGGATGGTCACCTAGAAGCCTAGGCCCTACCTGGCTGTCCTGAGGGCTGAGGGAGCCATGTATCAGCCTCCTGTAATGCATGCCCGGTACATCAGGGCCAGCTCTACACCCCAGGAAACCTAGAAGAGTGTATTATTCTGATGTTACGATGAGCATATCTTTCTTTTTAAAAAAATGCTTCTGTGTGTGTGTGTGTGTGTGTAACCTAGTCCTTACACTGATTTTGTAGGACCTTATAATTGTGAAACCCCTCCTTAGTGGAAATACAAATGTTTTTCTTTTTTTTTTTATTCTTATGTTAATCCCCATACATTACATCATTAGTTTTAGATGAAGTGTTCCATGATTCATTGTTTGTGCATAACACCCAGTGCTCCATGCAGAACGTGCCCTCCTAAATACACATCACCAGGCTAACCCATCCCCCCACCCCCTCCCCTCTAGAACCCTGTTTGTTTTTCAGAGTCCATCATCTCTCCTGGTTCGTCTACCCCTCTGATTTCCCCCGCTTCATTCTTCCCCTCCCGCTACCTTCTTCTTCTTCTTTTTTTTTTTTTTAACATATATTGCATTATTTGTTTCAGAGCTACAGATCTGAGATTCAACAGTCTTGCACAATTCATAGCGCTTACCAGAGCACCTACCCTCCCCAGTGTCTATCACCCAGTCACCCCATCCCTCCCACCCCACCCCCCACTCCAGCAACCCTCAGTTTGTTTCCTGCAATTAAGAATTCCTCATATCAGTGAGATCATATGATACATGTCTTTCTCTGTTTGACTTATTTCACTCAACATAATACCCTCCAGTTCCATCCACGTCGTTGCAAATGGCAAGATCTCATTCCTTTTGATGGCTGCATAATATTCCATACAAATGTTTTTCTTGACCCCTTTCTGGTCCTACCTGTTCTCCATAAAATATGCTCAACCTGATTCCAAAAGTTTGATTTATTTGATTTTTCTTACCAGGAGTCATTCACTCAACAGTTATTACCTGAGTTCTTTTATGTACCAGGTACTTAGCTAAACACTGGGGATAGAGAAATGGTAAAGGCGGTTTCTGAGTCTAAAGCATTTAGACTTTAGACTCACTAAACTGGAGGGAAACCCGGGAATGGTCAGAGAAAGCAAGAAGCACTTAATGGTGGTTGGTCCAAAGTTCCGTGGCCTTTGACTTGGGGCAAGTGGGAAGACTTCGCAGTAGCAGTGACATTTGGGGTGTAGCTTGAAGTTAGGAGTGAAGGCTTGACATTTCAGTCAGGAAACAGATCACTGGATAAGAGACAGAAACCTGTGGTTCTAGGAAGTAGGGGAGCTTGTTAGTGTGTCTGGAACGCCAGTTTCACGCAGCATCTAGAAGAGTGACAGAGGATGAGGGTGGAAATGAAGGTACAGTTAGGTTTGGGGGAATTTTGCCTGCTGCACAGAAAGGCTAGGACTTTTTATGCAGGAGACTGACATCTGCAGACAGTTTTTTTTTTTTTTTAAAGATTTTATTTATTTATTTATTTATTTATTTATTTATTTATTTATTTATTTATTTGAAATAGAGCAAGAGAGCACAAGCAGGGCAGATGGGCAGAGGTGTAGGGAGAGGTGGAGCCTGACGCAGGGCTCCATCCCAGGACTCTGGGATCATGACCTGAGCCGAAGGCAGACGCTTCACCAACTGAGCCACCCAGGTGCCCCTGCGGATAGTTTTTTAAAACATGGCTCTGACATCAATGTGGAGAATGGTTGGGTGGGGAGGTCATTAGGAGATTGTTGCAGTCTTGAAAACAGAAGTGAGGAGGGCTTGACCTAGGGTCAGGGTGGTGGGGGTGGATGAAAGAATGCAGTGGTGATAGAATCCATAGCAACAGCTGCAAGAACACAAGGCTAGTCAGTCTGGGCAACTGAGTAAGTGATGAAATCATTAACCAAACAAGGAGAAAGACTCAACCCCCACCCTTTTAGCTCTTCAAATCCAACCTCTCCTTTTAGACATAACTCAGGGGCCCATTCCTATACAAGCCTTCTTGCATCCTTGTTTCCTTAGGGACTACTCTCTTCCCAGAATAGATATTCTGGGAGTCAGCAGGGGACAGTTTGCTGCAAGCAGGAGGCTGTTATTTCACATGTGTTAGGTCTGTTTCCTGAAGTAGACTGCCGGACTGTCATTCACAAGCCCCACGTCTCATACTTCCCTGATACTCATCCCATCTGCTAGTGCACCGTGTCAAGCATTTACTGGGTATCGTCTACAACAGGCAGCAGGGCCTAGTGCGGTGCTTGCAAATGAAATCTTAAATACAAAGTAGATAGGAAATGTAGACTGAACATAATAATAATTAAAAACAAAAACAAAAACGTAGAATTCCCCTGGGAAGCCAAAAAGGAAAAAAAAAAAAGGAAATGTAGCCTGTCTGATTCATACAGGGACGAAGGCCCAGAATCTAGGATCCATGGTTCCCTCCTGTCTAGGGCTCCATGAAACACAGTTTGAAAACTTTTGGCTTAGTGGACTGGCCATGGGTTTGGGGGTCAGAACTGAGTTCTAATCCCTGCTCTGTCTCTTAGCCTAGCTGCAACAGAATAGACAAATGGGGAACTGCTCTGAACCTCATTTTCCCCCCGGTAAAACAAGGATAATTATACTTCCAATGTAGGCTTATTGTGAGGACCAAGTAAGGCAATGCATGCAAAAATCTGTGGCACCTATTAAGTGCTCACTAGGTCATAGTTGTTGGTAAGAATATTAATAAGACATTTGCCAGCTGATGGAGTAATTGAGCCTCATTGAATTGGTACTTGTTCAGTCTAAATAAATCTACCCTTGTTCAAGGTAGGAAAAGCCAGGATTGGGGTGAAGTTATAGGGGAGTTTGGGATTCCAAGGGGACCCAATCTTGTCTTACGCTGCACTCCATCCACTCCATAAACCCACAATCGCCTACCTTTGCATGAGGGTCTATCAATATTTAATGTGTGGGTGTCAGTTGCTGTAAACTGAGCATACCCCAGCACCAACTTGAATTAATTATATGCAAGAGGAGAGAAAATAAAATGCCTTTTCCCCAGAGCCCCAAATTTTACTGGCTACACTGAAGCCTGGAAACCACAGGGTGAAATTTCTACTGATGGAGGACCCTGAGAAGAAGCTGAACCAGAAGAGTGACGGCAAACCACGGAAAGTACGATTTAAAATCTCTTCCTCCTACAGTGGCAGAGTGTTGAAGCAGGTCTTTGAGGATGGGCAGGAATTAGAGTCGCCAAAGGAGGAATACCCTCACAGTTTTCTCCAAGAGTCCCTTGAACCAATGGATGGTGTTTATGGGTCTGGGGAAGCCCCCAAGCCCCGACCATACTCCCCTAAGCTGACTGCTCAAAGGATCAGCGTGTTTAGAGAGGGCAATGCCTACACTTTGGCGGGCAGCCAGGCTTTCTTCAATGATTACAAGGCGAATGACCATAAGGTTGGTATTGTGCATGGTGTATAAACTTTAGGGACTAAAATGTATACAGGAAAGCACCTGACTCGTTCAAATTTGTATCTTGCTCATGCACCAAATGAGAAGCCGCTATCGGAATAATATTTCTGGGACAAAAATAACATGCTTGCTGACTGCTTACTGGAAAGTGCAACAAGCCTGTATAGTATTCAGTCCCATCCAGGATAGTAAATTGTAATTGGGTCATTGGCTGGGTTATCTTGTAAATAAATTAAATAGAGATGCAGTGGTTTTCAGCTTGCGAGACTGCCGTTTTAGACAATTATGCGACAACTGGTTGTTTTGTTGCCTGAAAGAGCTGAGTGTTTGAAGGTGCTCATTTCACTCCAGCCAGTTTTTCAGCTTGTGGTTTATCCATGTCTTGTTTTATTTCCTATCTCCCTCCTGCTGCCTGCTTTTAAAAAGTGTTTGTTTCTTTATTTATTTTGCCTTTCCATTGCTCATTAGCATGAACCCTGAGTGGTTGGAGTCCTGGGAAGAAATGGCGAAAAGCATGTCAACCAGAGGAAATGTTACTTGGGGAAGAGGTCTGAGCTAACAGTTCAATTGAAATGTGTATTTTATCTGTTAATTTCAATTATCTTTCCCAGTACCATGGATAATCAAAAGCCCCTGCATGATTTTCTTTTAAGCTGGAAGAACTTGGAAAATATTCACTGATTTCTAAAAATGAAAGGGAGATGTGTATATGTCTGCCACTGGACTTTTTTCCTTAAGATTAAATGCAATTATATAATGTGCTATTAATGTACTATTAATGAATAGTACACCAGGATATGCCCTCATCTTTAAAGTGTGAAATTCAGATAATTACTCTCTACTCATTTTTATTGTTAGTTGCCTAAGGGAACAGATAATTCATCTATGGCAGACAAATGCATTGGCCTTTCTGGCACTGGTAAAAGTGTAATTACAGGAGTCCACATTTATCAGAGATAATACCAGGTTTCTTTTTGATAATAAAGGGGGCTGGAGTGAACAACCCCTCGTGTTAGTGGAGGGGCTTATGCATTACAGAGTAGTTTCACGTAATTTCTCCTTGGGTCTTTACCACAGCCTTGAGGAGAAAGGCAAAATACGGTCATTCCCATTTTGCAGATGAGGAAAACCGAGTGCCAAGTTGTTAAGGGGTCCACCCAGTATTAGAGAGTCATTAGGTGCAAAGTCAGAATAAGAACCCAGGTGTTCTGATTCCTCATGCTTTTGGTCGTGTGGAATGTTCCTTTTTATTCTCTAAAATTATTCTTTTTATTCCAGTTCCATTCTCACCATTACTAATAATGATGATGTTAATAGTAATAGTTACCATTACCGAGTGCTTATTATATCCTAGGTTCTTGGCTATGTCTTGTACTTACATATCTCTTTTAAACTAAATCTTACTTGTAGGTTTAGACTTTAAAAAGTTGTAGTTTCTACAGACCTTTTACAAGGCCATGGTAGATAATTTTTTTTTTGATTTTTTTTTTTAATCTTATGTTAATCCCCATACATTACATCATTAGTTCTAGATGAAGTGTTCCATGATTCATTGTTTGTGCATAACACCCAGTGCTCCATGCAGAACGTGCCCTCCTCAATACCCACCACCAGGCCAACCCATCCTCCCACCCCCCTCCCCTCTAGAACCCTCAGTTTGTTTTTCAGAGTCATGGTAGATAATTTGACCACTGGACCATCACAAGTCATGTGTCAAACTTGGCACTTATGTAAATGTGTATGATTTGGACTTACACAACCAGATAATTGAGTCTTCATAGCAGCACCACAACGCTGGTTTAAACACAGGACTCTGGAGACCATTTTCAGAGTTTGATTCCTGCTTGATTGGGTTTCCTGCTTGATCCAGTTATCCTTGTTTTCTTTGTTGCCTGATCCAAATGCTGCCTCCCAATCTTAGCCAGCCTCTGGTTGAGAGAGGGGTCAGGATGGATTCCTGCAGCTCCGCCCACTGAAACAGGTTGTCAGTGTGGTATTTATGAAACACAAGGAAACGAGAACTGGAAAGCCATGGTTTTTCAATAGCGAATCCAACTATAAAATAAACCCTAGTAAATACTGATTATGAAGCAACACTGGGTAGCAGTTAAGCACAACAATTACAGTAAAGGCTCTGAATTTGAGCAGGTATTTGTACACCAGTGTTCATAGCAGCTTTTTCACAGTTGCTCACAAGTGGAAACAACCCAAATGTCCCTCAGTAGATGAATGGACGAATAAAATGTATATACACACAGTCGAATATTACTCAGCCTTAAAAAGGAAGGCTCTTCTGACACATGCTACAATATGGATGAAACTTGAAGACATTATGCTAAGTGAAATAAACCAGTCATAAAGAGAGAATTATATGATTCCATCTATGTGAAGCGCCTAGAATAGTCAGATTTATAGAGACAGAAAATGCAGCCGTGGTTGCCAGGGGCTGGGGGAGGGGAGAAGTGGGAGCTTACTGGGGATACAGTTTCATTTTGAGAAGATGAAGTTCAGGGGATGACTGGTAGTAATGGCTACACAGCAGTGTGAACGTACTAATACCACTGACCTGTAAACTTAGAAATGGTTAAAGAGGTAAATTTTATGTACTGTATATTTTACCACCACAAAAATAATCATTAAAAAAAAAAAAAAAGCAAGGGCGGGCGCCTGGGTGGCTTAGTCAGTTAAACGTCTCCTTTGGCTCAGGTCACCATCTCAGGTTCCTGGGATTGAGTTCCTCATCAGGCTCCCTGCTCAGCGGGGAGTGTGCTTCCCTTGCTCCTTCTGCCCCCCCCCCCCCCCCGTGCTCTCTCTTTCTCTCTGTCTCTCCCAAATAAATAAATAAAATCTTAAAAGAAAAAAAAAGGCAGGGGCTATGATGTCTGTTAAACCTGGGCTTGCTGTCCACTCTACCTACTTAACTGTGGGAGCTTGAGCAGACCACTTAATCTTGCCTTGCTTCAATGTCGTCCTCTAGGAGATGAGAGTAATAAAAGTATCTACTTATGAAGATTGTTGTGGTGATTAAAAAAAGAGTATACGTACGAAATACTTAACATTGTGCCTGGAACATTGGATGTGCTTAGCAAATATTCCCTACCATTGTGATAACGACCAGGTTCTCATCAAAGAAATATTGAGTCTTTTAAAAAAAATTGTATATGATAGAGAAAGTGGTTATAAACAAATAAATATTTTAAAGAATTGAAACCATTTGAAGTTTATAAGGTTCATTTAAAAAAATGGAAGGGAAGGAAGGGACGTGGCATTTACTGAACATGTACTAGAAGGCTAGTATTTTGTACGTAGGTCATTTCATCTTCACAGTAATTCTTTGAGAATTTTACAAATTGGACAAACAGCGCATGGGGTTTGGGAACTTGCAAATCTTGCACAGAAAAATTGACCTCAGGCCTGCCTGCCTCCAAAGCCCTTTGCATTTCTAGGATTCAGGAAGGTGTCCCTGCATTTTAAGTGGAAAGGTTTCATGGTGCCTGAATAGCGGTCTCCAGGCACGTGGCCACTTATGAAGCTCAGTCACCCAAGATGTCATTCTGGGCACTATGGAAGGAAACACAAAAATTCCTGGCTTCGTCCTGGCCCTCTGTAATGTAAGAGTGGGTGTTCCTCAATGGCAATTCGGTGTCACCAGATAACGTGAACTTTAGTTACACCTGAAGGGTTTCCCTTAGACACAAGGAAGAACTTGGCTGTCAGGGTGAATGAAACATAAACACACCTTACAGGTGATTTGGGACCCTCCTTCTTTCAAGTACATTAAAAATAAATGTAGTATCTTGGGTGTCTCAGATATAGACCAGCTTAGAGGCAGGAGGTTGGACTAGATGACCACAGATTTTTTTTTCTTTTCTTTAAGATTTTATTTATTTATTTGACAGAGAGAGACGCAGCGAGAGAGGGAACACAAGCAGGGGGAGTGGGAGAGGGAGAAGCAGGCTCCCCGCTGAGCAGGCAGCCCGATGCGGGGCTCGATCCCAGGACCCTGGGATCATGACCTGAGCCGAAGGCAGACGCTTAACGACTGAGCCACCCAGGTGCCCCCACCCCTTTTTTTAGTAGATTAAGAGTTTCACCTTGAAAAAACCAGTTTTACATGTGAAAAAAAGCTCCCTGGTAACTAAACCTCTTTGGCTATTAGTGGAAGTAGAAATGGAACCTTCTAAAAGTGCCACCATCTTTATCTTCTGATGTTCGGAAACTGATAGTCCAGAGTGTGAAACAGGAACCCAGTGTGCATCAAACAATAGGAGATGGAAGCTGCCACACGATCCCTTGAGGGGAAGGAGAGAAAACAGGGCCAAGTGGGAAGCCCGTGGCTTCATAAATAATGATAGAAAACTCTGTGTTTCAAGGAAGTCCGGGATCCCAGTACTGAAGTCCTGTTTAAGCCAGGTTGTGACTGAATGTGTTATGGCTATAAATAGGAGACTGCTTGATTGTGGCATCCCAATAAATTTGGTTTCTACACTTCTATAAATGCAGGGCGGAATATTTGGTGCTGAGGTACTTAGCTGTGTAGCATGACTGTGCATGCAGTACTAATGAACAGCTTTTAATACCAGCCACAGTAACAATGCCCACCCCTGCGTAGATCTTTAGCTTTGAAAACCCTGTTTAATATATTCTTCATTGCACCTCCCCCCCTAGAAATCGATATAATTAGCCTCAGGGAGGAGCATCGAAATCTTCCCCCACAGGAACATTGCCCAGCCAGCACCAGCACAGAAGCCAGCCGAGCGTTGGGGCAGGGCCCTGAGACCTGGGCTCCTAAGCATTAACTGCTACATTGCTGGGTATGGGGGCGGTAGAGGCTCCCTGAAGAGAGCGGGGAGTGACAGGGGGGCACTCAGGAGTCGCAGGACAGCACCTGCTTACCAGCCAGTATCCAAGTATTCCTGTTTTTTTGTTTTGTTTTCTTTTGTTTTCTTGAGAGACAGAGAGTGAGAGAGTGTGTGTGCGCAAGTGTGTGAATGGGGGAGGGGGGGTGGTGCAGAGGGAAAGGGAAAGAGGATCTTGAGCAGACTCCAGGTTGGGCGCAGAGTCCGACTCGGGCCTCGATCTTAAGACCCTGAGATCATGACCTAAGCAGAAATCAAGAGTCGGACGCTCAACCGACTGAGCCTCCCAGGTGCCCCACATATTCCTGTTTCAATAATGATTTTGTCTGTGGTGATGCCCACCAGTTAGATGTCACCCCATTTGCAAATGAGCAAACTGAGGTTCTAAGAGGTCAAATGACTCTCCTATATCTTACAGTTGGTGAACAGCAGAATTAAGATTGGTGTTGTTTGTTGCCAAGCTATCCTATCTCTGGGTTCTTAGTTAAGTAATCCCTAAACATTTACTCCCCCAGGCTTCTCTGCTGCATTGTTGTATTGTGTAAATTATTCCTCAGCAAATTATCAAGTAATACATGATAAATCCACATAAAGGAACATAAGCTGTTGGTAATGATGCTACCGAAGTATGTTTATTGACATAAAAAGATTTATATATTGTACAAATAATAAAAAACATTACATATATAAGATATTACATATATGTAAGATCACTACATATATATATATATATATATATGATCATTATATACATAATGATCTTACAGGTTTTTTGGAGGGAAAATACTTGTGAATAGTGCAGTGTAGGTGTTAAGAATATGGGCTTTAGAGTTAGACGGACTGGGGTTCGAATCCCAGCCACAGATTCTGACCAACGGTAACCTTAGGAGGCTCTTGACCCCACTGTGACTCAGTCTCCTCATCTGTAAAAATGTAGAAATCATAGCATCCGCCTCAAGGGATGTTTGAGGGGAAAATGAGGTAATGTTTGTAAAATGCTTAGCATGATGTCTGACACAAAATAAATGCTATCCACTATAATAAAATAATGATAATAATTCAGTAAATTTTATATACTATTATTTATGCATAAAAATTTTGGAGAGCTATTTATTTTTTTAAGCATTCTTCTGTGTTTATAAAACACTCACTGTGCCCAGCTCTGCATCAGCTACTGTGGTATGCAGTGGGAGTAGAAGCTTTGGCCCTGGCCATGCAGAGTCTTACACCCCAGTTATAGGATTAGTTCAGCTTTGGTTGGTTTGGTTTTCAGGGTTTTTAGAGAGAGTGAACAAACCAGGGAGTGAATTTTAGCTTTGGGATCTGTTGGAATCCTACGGGCTAAACAGTTACAAGTTCTTTCTCCCCTATTTCCTGGGATGTTGAACAGGTTCTGCAGCCCTGTATGTGGTGATTGCTGGTAGGTCGCCATGCTCATTCTTCATTTCTCTAGTCCCCACCTATTATAGATTTTGGAAAGATCATCATCTACACGAATAACTTGAAAATCATTCGAACCCCAATGGACAAGAGAGACTTCATGAGGAAAATTCTCCAGAAGGAAGAGGAGGCTGAGGAAGAGTCTCTGATGAGCAAAGAGGAAATCTTTGGAGACCGTGACCAGGACGATGGGCATTTGCCAGACGCGGAAAGCACATTTCCTCATAACCAGTACCCACAGGTGTGTCAGAATGGCTCACTGTCCTCCTTGGGGCTGGCCCTACAGCAGTGGGCTCCAGATGGTTTCGATTGTGCACTACTTAAGTGAAAACTTGAATATAAATACTTAAGATGTTTAACTGTTAAAAATGTTAAGGAATTTTAAGTTTATTAGATTTTAATGGTATGTGATTAGCAATAATAATTATGTCTATATTTCAAATATGCATAATTTTAATTGTTTTTGGTGACTTCTTCTGAGATCTGATTAGGTATTTATTGTTTTCACTCTGCATTGTGGCATAGAACAGCTTATTCCAGAGATGGGAAAAATCAGCTCTGTTCTTTTTCTTATGGGTTTGCTTGTGCTTCTGTTATTGGGGTTATCTTCAATCCAGTCTCCTTAAAGAATCTTATCAAGCCACGTGTCTGGGTTTTGTAGAGATTAGTTAGTTAAAACTAAGCACTATTCTCTGTACATCCGCTGGACCAGGGACAAGTGAACCTCCGTATGTGCAGTATGATCAGAGTGAATGAATGAGCTGGGACACCACTGTCACTGTACGTGCAGTGAGGTCACTTTCCATCATGCTTACTCCAGGATCCCTTGGGTACTGTATTTGTCTGCTGACTGCCTGACCTAGCGAAGGGGCCAGGAGCTAATTTATTAAAAATTAGCATAACAGTTTCATTTGAAAATATGGTTGAAGCTTCATTTCTTGCCTTTTTAAGATAAAAAGTAAATAGAAATACTTAGAATGATTTTCTGCCCATACCTCTTGGAGGTACGGACTCCTCACCTTGGACACCGTTGCTCAGACATGCTCAGATAAAGGGGTAGAGTGATGATATTCATTAGTTCACAGTGTGGGATTGGCAGTGGGAAAAGCAATTTTGATGGATTTAAGCTAAGAGGGTAAAAGCTTGGATAGCAGCAGAAATGAATTTTCTCTCTCTTTAGTTTCCATCTCTTGGGAGTTGCAACTTTACTGTGGGACTCTCTCTCACCTCCTCTGGGTTGGTGTGACAAAATGGGCCAGGGACTTCCTCATACGTTAGTGATGTCCCTACCCTCGTAGGATTTAGAGGACAGGAACAAGAAGGTGATGACCAGACTCTAGCAAAAGACTCTTATTAAAGTTCTGCTCACAAGGACTCCTATCTCTTTCCAACCTGATCTCACACTTGATATTTTTGAAATGCAGATATGATCACGTCACCCCTTCATCACTCTTTTCCCTGACCACAAACTTCAGTGACCTCTCACTGCTTGGAATAAAACAGTAGATAGCCTGGCCACTGTTCGCCTGTTTAACCTCCTATTACACATCTCTCTTCATTCTCTGTCCCAGACACACTGCCCCATCTAGCTACCACTCATATGCTCTTTGCTCTATCCTGCCAGAGGCAACTTCCCTGTGCCTGGAATGTTCTCCAGATTCCCCACTGCCTTGCCCTTAGCACCTGAAGTCTCAGTGGAGACATCACTTCTTCAGAGGGGCCTCCTCTCACTTCTAGGAGGATGAAATACCCAAGGGTGGACCCCTCAGAGCATCTCACACCCCTCCTCAGTTGCAATCTTATATTTCCCTGTGTAAATATTTGGTTAATGTTTACCGTCACCCGCTAGAATTTCTCTCCATGAGGGCAGGGGCCATATTTATGTTGGGTGTAGCATAGTAGTTCCCATGTCAAAAAAATGAAAAATAAAAATAAAAAATAGAGCCTGGCACAGAGTAGGTGTGCAGTAGATACCAGTTAAATGTTCGTGGTAAGAGTACTGGAATTTGGGACCAGAGAGCCTGCTGATAAGTACTATCTTGCCTCTTGCCTTTTATATAGCACTGTTCAGAACCTAGCAGAGCTGCAGGCGGACTACTAAACATTGTGATCCAAAGCATTTCCTTTCCACTTTAAAATTCATTAATTCTATTCTTTTTCATACCATTTGGTAATTTGTAGGAGCATATATTTTCAGAAGAGAGCCAGACATGATAAAATGCAGGTCACGCTGCAGGCCTGAATAAAAAGGCAGCGACAGGCCTGACATGACAATTATCTTTAAATTCAATTTGGAGAGATCCATGTGTTTTTGCTCTACTACCATAAACTAGGACAGAGGCGTGCAGCAGAAAGTTGCTGTGAAAGGTTATACTTCACTTGCCTGTCTTTTAAACTCTGTTTTAAATTGCTATTTGTTTGCCAAATCCCTCGTGCAGTAAATGCCCAGACAGGTTTTATTCTAAAAAAGAGGGTCAGGGAACATCAAGGAGCCCCTTCTGACCAGGAGACTCTTTGTTGTGTCAGATGGAACAGGGAAGCAGTGGGAACCTTGATGAAAGAGCGGGCCGAGGCTAAAAGCCAGACCATGCTGACCCTCTGTATTAACTATAAAAGAAAAGGAGAGGAATAATTGAATTGAGCCACAGTGAAATAGGGAAGGGGAAAAATCCGGCCGTATGTTCAGTGGATCTGAGAATGTAAGTCATCTGGGCTTCTTTATGCTTTATAAAGATCTTGCCTTTGAAATAATAGTAATAATAATAATAAGAGCTGCCATTTATTGAGGGCCCATGATCACCGGGCACCATGCCCAGTGCTTTCCATGCATTAGTCTCTTTTATTCTCACAAGGACTCTCTAAGGGCAGTATTGTTAGCAGTCTTCTTCTGTATCTGGGGAAACCAAGGCACAGAGAAGTTAAGTAACTTGCCAGAGGTCATCAGAGCCAGTGGTCAAACCCCGGTCCACCTGACTACCAACCTTATAATCTTAACCCGCTTGCTGAGCAGCCTCCAGATTGGTGCTTGTTGGCTACTTCAGGGCTACCCAAGCCTTTGAGTCTGCAATGAAAGCTGAGGCCCCTTTCCTTGCTTGTGCAACTAGTAAGAGGTGGTTTGGGTAGGTCTGTTGGTTCTAGAACCTCAGCTGTGCAGTACAACTATGTTCTAAGTCCTCTTACCGAATATTTTCTGAGAAGAATTTAAAAATGCTGAGAATGAAAGACAGAAGCTTACATCTCGCATGCCGTGTACAGAGTAGAGGCTCAGTAACACTTGATTTAATGATCATTAAATGATTCAGTGAGTGTGCTGAGGGCTCAAGTGATCGGAAGGAGGGTGGTAACTCAGAGTAAGAGTGGAAACTCCAGTCAAGCTCTAATACTGCATTGTATAACCACGTGACATTAGAGAAAATTTGATTGATGATTTGTTTTTGTTCCCTGCAGCAGGCTCGCCAGGTCATTTCATTAATCTTTTTTTTTTTAAATTTTATTATGTTATGTTAATCACCATACATTACATCATTAGTTTTTGATGTAGTGTTCCATGATTCATTGTTTGCGTAGAACACCCAGTGCTCCATTCGATATGTGCCCTCTTTAATACCCATCACCAGGCCAACCCATCCCCCCCACCCCCCTCCCCTCTAGAACCCTCAGTTTGTTTCTCAGAGTCCGTAGTCTCTCATGGTTCATCTCCCCCTCCGATTCCCCCCCTTCATTTTTCCTTTCCTGCTATCTTCTTTTTTTTTTTTTTAACAGATAATATATTATTTGTTTCAGAGGTACAGGTCTGTGATTCAACAGTCTCACACAATTCACAGCACTCACCATAGCACATACCCTCCCCAATGTCTATCACACAGCCACCCCATCCCTCCCACCCCCACCACTCCAGCAACCCTCAGTTTGTTTCCTGAGATTAAGAATTCCTCATATCAGTGAGATCATATGATACATGTCTTTCTCTGATTGACTTCTTTCTTTTTTTTTTTTTTTAAAGATTTTATTTATTTATTTGACAGAGAGAGACACAGCAAGAGAGGGAACACAAGCAGGGGGAGTGGGAGAGAGAGAAGTAGGCTTCCTGTGGAGCAGGGAGCCCAATGCGGGGCTCGATCCCAGAACCCTGGGATCATGACCTGAGCCGAAGGCAGACACTTAACGACTGAGCCACCCAGGCGCCCCTGATTGACTTATTTCGCTCAGCATAATACCCTCCAGTTCCATCCACGTTGTTGCAAATGGCAAGATCTCATTCCTTTTGATGGCTGCATAATACTCCATTGTGTGTGTGCCTGTGTGTGTGTGTATACAGGTATACCCCATCTTCTTTATCCATTCATCTGTCGATGGACATCGTGGCTCTTTCCATAGTTTGGCTATCGTGGACATTGCTGCTATAAACATCGGGGTGCATGTACCCCTTCGAATCCCTACATTTGTATCTTTGGGGTAAATACCCAGTAGTGCAATTGCTGGGTCCTAGGGTAGCTCTATTTTCAACTTTTTGAGGAACCTCCATACAGTTTTCCAGAGTGGCTGCACCAGCTTGCATTCCCACCAACAGTGTAGGAGGGTTCCCCTTTCTCCGCATCCCCGCCAACATCTGTCATTTCCTGACTTGTTAATTTTAGCCATTCTGACTGGTGTGAGGTGGTATCTCATTGAGGTTTTGATTTGGATTTCCCTGATGCTGAGCAATGTTGAGCACTTTTTCATGTGTCTGTTGGCTGTTTGGATGTCTTCTTTGGAAAAATGTCTATTCATTTCTTCTGCCCATTTCTTGATTGGATCATTTGTTCTTTGGGTGTTGAGTTTGGTAAGTTCTTTATAGATTTTGGATACTAGCCCTTTAGTTGATATGTCATTTGCAAATATCTTCTCCCATTCTGTTGGTTGTCTTTTGGTTTTGTCGACTGTTTCTTTTGCTGTGCAAAAGCTTTTTATCCTGATGAAGTCCCAAGAGTTCATTTTTGCCCTTGCTTCCCTTGCCTTTGGCGATGTTTCTAGGAAGAAGTTGCTGCAGCTGAGGTCGAAGAGGTTGCTGCCTGTGTTCTCCTTTAGGATTTTTTTTTTTTTAAAGATTTTATTTATTTGACAGAGAGAGATACAGCGAGAGAGGGAACACAAGCAGGGGGAGTGGGAGAGGGAGAAGCAGGCTTCCCGCTGAGCAGGGAGCCCGATGCGGGGCTCGATCCCAGGACCCTGGGACCATGACCTGAGCCGAAGGCAGACGCTTAACGACTGAGCCACCCAGGCACCCCTCTCCTTTAGGATTTTGATGGACTCCTGTCTCACATTGAGGTCTTTCAACCATTTGGAGTCTATTTTTGTGTGTGGTGTAAGGACATGGTCCAGTTTCATTCTTCTGCATGTAGCTGTCCAGTTTTCCCAGCACCATTTGTTGAAGAGACTGTCTTTTTTCCATTGGACATTCTTTCCTGCTTTGTCAAAGATTAGTTGACCATAGAGTTGAGGGTCCATTTCTGGGCTCTCTGTTCTGTTCCATTGATCTATGTGTCTGTTTTTGTGCCAGTACCATACTGTCTTGATGATGACAGCTTTGTAATAGAGCTTGAAGTCCGGAATTGTGATGCCACCAGCTTTGCTTTTCCTTTTCAACATTCCTCTGGCTATTCGGGGTCTTTTCTGGTTCCATACAAATTTTAGGATTATTTGTTCCATTTCTTTGAAAAAAGTGGAAGGTATTTTATAGGGATTGCATTAAATGTGTAGATTGCTCTAGGTAGCATTGACATCTTCACAATATTGGTTCTTCCAATCCATGAGCATGGAACGTTTTTCCATTTTTTTGTGTATTCCTCAATTTGTTTCATGAGTATTTTATAGTTTTCTGAGTACAGATTCTTTGCCTCTTTGGTTAGATTTATTACTAAGTATGGGGCACCTGGGTGGCTCAGTCGTTAAGCATCTGCCTTCGGCTCAGGTCATGGTACCAGTGTCCTGGGATCGAGCCCCACATTGGGCTCCCTGCTCAGTGGGAAGCCTGCTTCCCCCTCTCCCACTCCCCCTGCTTGTGTTTCCTCTCTCGCTATATCTCTCTCTGTCAAATAAATAAATAAAATCTTTAAAAAAATTTTTAAAAAAAGGATTTATTCCTAGGTATTTTATGGTTTTGGGTGCAAATGTAAATGGGATCGACTCCTTAATTTCTCTTTCTTCTGTCTTGTCGTTGGTGTATAGGGATGCCACTGATTTCTGTGCATTGATTTTATATCCTGCCACTTGACTGAATGCCTGTATGAGTTCTAGCAGTTTTGGGGTGGAGTCTTTTGGGTTTTCCACGTAAAGTATCCTATCATCTGCAAAGAGTGAGAGTTTGACTTCTTCTTTGCCGATTCGGGTGCCTTTTATTTCTTTCTTTTAATATCTGAACCTGGCGTTCTATGCAAATTAAGTTTTGGGTGACATGTATGGCATTATGGTAGGAATTTACTGTACTTCCTTTGGCAACATTAAAATCTCACTGGGATCCAGTACAAAATAAGAACATGTGGATTTGGCAGAAAAAATGGACCGTGACAATTTGCTTAAAGAATATTTTGGCAAATACGTTTCTTTTGAATGCTTTAAGGGAAGAAAACAAGTTTCCCCATTGTTAATATATTAAAATATGGCAGCAATCAATAAAATATTAACAAAAGGATACATAGACATCATTTAGGTTTTTGTCAGTTGGGTAATCAGTTCTGTTCCTTAAATCTAGAATAAATAAAATTTAATGCCTTCTTAGGCACTTTGTAGCACAATGGAACTACTTTCAGAACTTATGCCTCCCTTTTCAAGATTATTTTTATTCTTAAGTTATAAAAGAAAGCTGTGTTAGCTGGGTGGAGCCACCCAGTAGACTCCAGTCCTCTTTTAGTTTCTAGAATTTAAGAATTGCTAGGGTTCTCCAGATATCGTCGTTTTGTTTATTCATCCAGCAGACATGTGAATGACAAATATTGTGTCAGTCACCGCACTTTAAGTCTTGGAAGTGATGGTGACAGGGACTAGCGCAGAGAGATTCCTATGTGGTCAGCAGAAGCTTTCAGTAGATTATGAGACCTGCTGTGCTTGGGGCAGTACAGGCGGGTCAGGCCTCCTGGTTCAGAGGTGTAGGCACTGCTAAGCTGACATCTGAAACCCAATAGGAATTGACTGGGTTGGGGAGAACAGCCCACAAGGGCTCTGCCCTGAATCCATGCCAGAATTCGTGGGTATCTGGACTGGGATTGTGGTTGTGGGCGGAGAGAACTGGATGGATTTGAGAGATGTTTAGCAGGTAAAATAGACAGGACTTGGTGCTGGATCCACCTGTTATTGATATGGTACCACCCCTTATTTCTTGGAATGTTTGTGGTCTATGCACAGTCTTTGCAGAATGCGAAGTTTGCCGGTTTCCTTGAGATGTTTTAGGGAAGGAGCATGGCAGTAGACAGGGGGCATTTTCTGCAGGATGCGAGTCGAGGACTAGTAAGTCCAGACTTACTAGCAAGGCTTGGAAGTGAACTAACTTTTATGGAGAACCTGTAATATGGCACATAATCATCTATTGTGGTCTTTTCACATACTCTCTCATTTAATATTCCAGCTACTCTGAATGGTGAGCATTACCAGTCCCATTTCACAGGTGAAGAAAATCAAAGATTTAGAGGTCAAGGGAAGTGTCCAAGGTGCATGATTGCTCTTCCAGGCCTTATCACAGTTCTCAAAGAAAAGAAAGGTAAAGTACCAGAATTCAGAGCTAAGCTTTGGAGGATTGTAACGTCGAGTCATCCATCCCCTCAGTCTGTCAGTCACACAAATACAGTCTTTCTTGAATGCCTGATGTTGGACAGCTACAAGGAGGGGCTGTGTGCATAGTCACGAGAAGCAGGAACTCGGCTGCTCGTTCGCCTGGGATCAAAACCTGCCTCCTCTCTTCCAGGCTGTGTGACCATTGGCAAATAACTGAACTTCTCGGTCTCTCATTTTCCTGTCTGCAGCAGGGATGATAAAACGTGCACTGTCTCGCCGAGCTGTCATGTGGGTTAGATAGGTGAGTGTAGAGAAAGCTTAGAACCGCACCTGGCACCTACTAAGCGTGCTACAGGGGTTCGCTGTTAGTATGTGGCCATGAGGAAGAGTAAGCTCTTGTCCTGGTGGAGCATACAGAAGTTACAGGTCAGATGGTGACAAGGGCGATGAGGAATGGAAAGGGACAGAATTCAAGGCAGGAGCTGCTGCCTTAGAGATTCCATCAGGGAAACCCTCTGATGAAACTCCAGTAAGTATTCTGTGCCTCTGGCCAGTTCCCCCATTGGCACTGTGGGAAGCATTTTGTACTCTCACTCTGCCTCCGCCTTTTCAGGCAGCCCCGTGCTGCTTCAGCCTGTTTTGGAACCGTGGTCTGGAACTGCCGTCACTAAACTCTGACCTGTCTCTTGTAGGAAGGGGAGCTTCCCGAGGACAACTGCTTTCACTGCCGAGGGTCGGGCAGTGCCACCTGCTCTCTGTGCCACGGCAGCAAGTTCTCCATGCTGGCCAACAGATTTAAGGAGTCCTATCGGGCCCTGCGCTGCCCTGCCTGCAATGAGAATGGCCTGCAGCCTTGCCAGATTTGCAATCAATAGCTTGTGGCTTTGTACGTCCGCTGTGATCGCATCCTTCCTGAAGCTATTTCTAATAACCTGCCCCCTCCTTCTCTTCCCTCTCCCAGCAAGGAAGCCACAGTGGCTGTGACCACTTCCTCCACTGGCAAAACTCAGTCACTTGATGACATTTTGTAAGGCTAGGAGCATCTCTGTCTGGTTCTAAGTGGCAGAGACATTTTTGAATTAGAGTCTGCTTTGAAACGGGTTCTAAAATTATCCTTCCAGGAACGTGTGCATGCATCTTACTTGACTTAGCTCAGTTTTTTCCCTGCACTACTGAGCAAATACATGTACATTTCAGGCAGCAGGTTTAAGTCATTTTCTGGTTGGGAGTTATTTTGCAAAATTATGCAGTGAGAAAGGAATAAAAAAAAGCAGGTTTCTGATGAACTGAATTCCTGTATGCATTTCAAATCATTATTGGTCAGATTGAATTTTTAATTAAGCAGAAGAGGAAAGGGATGCCTGATGAGGAATGTACTCACAGGCCACCGAAAACAAAACAACATGTATGTGCTTCCTGCTGAAGATAGGCAAGCTGAGAAGGCCTTTCTTTCCAAGTCCCCAAGTCTCTCCTGTGTGATACGCTTGGGTAGTATTCATGCAGGCAGTGAGCAATGCTACTTCTTAAGACCAGATGAGATAAGACATTTCTGCGTGCCTCTAAACTACTGGGGTTATAAGCCAAGTCAAAGCAATTTATGATAAATTTGGTGCTTAAGTATGTGTGTGTGATATGACTTCTTCCAGCCCCTGAATTATTAGCAAATAAATAAATGTATTTTAAATCTAAGATACAGCCACAATCTCTTCAAAAAAAGATTGGATATTTTATAATTATCTATTGGAAACCTCGAAAAGAAAAACTAACGAAGGCAGATTTTTAAGAATTATCTTTCTACTGTCTGAGAATACACATGCTAAAGGTAATTCTTTTGTCTTAAAGTTGGTTATAAAGTTAGAAAAATTCTTTTGTTAACTTTTGTAGCTCTAACACCCACTCCCTTTACCCCTAGAGAATAACACTATAAAGTCTGTTATCTATTGAGACACATGGCTTTTCTATGATAATTTTGATTTTCATAACTGAATTTTTTTCAAGATTTGTTTGTTATTCTCTAATATTCAGCTGTTAAAGTAATGCAACAGTGGAATGCTTTTCAGGAAATACAAACACTTCTAATAAAAAGATTAAAATATTTTTGGAATCCATGATAAATTTTGCCTGTTCTCTCTTAGCCAGAATGATAGAACTTTTGCTCACCAACTTTCTTTGCTTCTACACTTAGCTGTTTCCTGACTTGGTGTATGTTTTCTCACAGCTTCTGACTCTTCTGTTTTTCCAGAGTACCAGAGGAAGGAATGAAACAGGAGACCTCTCAGTGTATTCTCTTTTTTGACAGGAACATTCGACAATACATATTTTGAGCCCCGTGTGCTTGATGTGCACTGTCACCCAGATGGGCACCATCCCTTGGGTAGTGCGTGGGGTTTACAGGTTCAGTGGAGGAGCCAGATCTGCAAACGGATAGTTACAGCACAGTGTGACAAGTTCTGGGACAGGGGAATTACAAGGAGCATTTGACGCACATGGAAGGGACATCTCACACAGCCTGAGTGGGGCTCAAGGGGCTTCCCAGAGGAAGAAGTGTAAGCAGTATTGGCTGCTTTTCCTTCCTTCATGCTTTTTGGAGACTTTAATCCTTTTCATCTCATAATAAATACATACACTAATGATTACATCTGTTTATGCAGACAACAGGTATTTACTGAGCCCTGGGGATATATCAGTAGACCAAACCTACAAAATCCTAACCCCCATAGAGCTTACATTTTGGTGGGGAGATGCTGAGAACAGAAAACGTATACTTAATGTATTATATATAGAGAGAGAGTATATATTTAGAGACAACCAAAAAGTACACAACAGAGAATTAAAATATATAATTATGTATGTATGTATATAATGTATAGGTGTATAGAGTGTTAGAAAAAGATAAATGCTTTGATGAAAAATAAAACAATAAGGGGCATAGAGAGTTGGGAGGGGTTGCAAATTTAAATTAGTTTTCAGGGAAGCATCATTGAGAAGGTGTCCTTTAAATAAAGGCCTAAAGGAGGTGAGGAGGGAGTTGTGAACATATCTGGGGTAAGATTATTCCAGGCAGAGGAAACAGCAAGTGCTAGGCCTATAGGAAGGAGAGCCTGATGTGTTTGGAGAGCAGCTAAGAAACCAGTGTGGCTGGAGCGCAGTGAACAAGATGACAAGTGTCAGGAAACGAGGTCAGAAAGGAAGGCGCGTGTGTGTTGGCGTGAGGGGGCACCTTCCTTCAGAGCCCTTGTAAGAACTTGGGTTTTACCGAGTGAAGTGCTGCTCGGGATGGGGTCTGTTTCCTGTCAACCGCGTACCCTGTCGCTCCATACCCTGCTCTTACTGCTGGGGCAGGAGACCTGCAAACTCCGCTTCCCAGTCTTGCCTGCTGGCTTCCTGTTAAGTTCTGCCAGCAGGTGGTACTAGCAGAGCTAGAAGACCGGAGGAAGGGAGAGCCTTCCCTTTCTTTCTGATGGGGACCCGGATAGCCGTTCGCATGTGGCAGCTGCAGCAGCTAGGACTGCTGGCTCAGGAAGCTCGTTTCCAACTGTGGTCCCTTCAGCGGCTCTGATCGCAGGCTCAGTGGAACACCATTTTTCCCCGTTGTCCCTCCAGCCTAAAGGGGGTGGTGGCTTGCTGTCGTTACTAAGCTTTGTAATCAGTGCCCTGTAATAGATCACAGAAGAGTGGTTTCTGGCTTTCCCGATGGAATGCCAACTGATACAGATATTCCAAGCAGAGGAGGGTCACAGTCTGATTGTATTCTAACAAGTTTCTCTAGAAGGCTGCCTGTGTTGAGAGAAGACACCACGGAGCCGAAGTGCAAGTGGGAGCCCAGTTAGGAGGCCATGGCAGTAATTCTGGTGGCGGCTAACGGTGGCCTGGGCCAGTGTGCTGCTAGTGGAAATGGTGTAAGTGGCTGGATTGTGGATATATTTTGAAGGTAGAACCATAGAGTCTTGTCTGCTGTCCTTTGTACCCAGAAATATTGCTTATGATCGATGGTATGCACACCCCATCTGTGGAGATAAATTTGCACTAAAATATCCACTTCTAGATTTGTGATCTACAAACACTGAGGCTGGTTTGGGCAGAGCTATGGGTAAGTTTACTGTCATGAGCAAGGTTGGCCAACTGATACTCCCAAGGCTACAAGAATTCCTTCGGAGCTAGAAACAATTATGATGGTTAAAAAATATCTTAGTGATGCTGGGGTGCTTGGGTGGGGCAGTCGGTTAGGTGTCCGACTCTTGATTTCGGCTCAGTCATAATCTGAGGGTTCTGAGATTGAGTCCCGTGTGGGGCTCCATGCTCAGCAGGGAGTCTGCTTGAGAGTCTCTCTCCCTCTCCCTTTGCCCCTCCCCCCGCTCAAGTGCACACACTCTCTCTAAATAAAAATAAATAAAATCTTTTTTTTTAAAGATTTTTATTTATTTTTGTAGGAGAGAGACAGAGAGCATGAGTGTGTGCACGCACGAGCAGAGGGAAGGGGTAGAGGGAAAAGCAGACTTCCTACTGAGCAGGGAGCCTGATGCAGGGCTCCATCCCAGAACCCTGGGATCATGACCTGAGCCGAAGGCAGAAACTTAACGACTGAACCACCCAGGTGCCCCCAAAATAAATAAAATCTTAAACAAATATCCTAGTGATGCTATAATTAAAATAATGCTGTGTCTTTTAAATGATCCAAAATTTTTAACTATGTCAGCTATACATCAATTTAAAATTTAAAAAAAAATTAATATACAGATTTTCAGAAGACATCTATCCATTTACTTCTCCATTGAGGAATTTCTTACTGGATTTCTACTATATTCCAAGTATTTATACTAGATTGTCCGGATTGAAAGATGAAAATACTCTTAGTATTTATCATTAATGAGATTATAGTCTTAGGCCTCTGAGTCAGCATAATAAATGAATCTGGTTGTAGAACCCTGGAGGATACTGCCGTGGCCCTTTGCTACTGACTCCAGAGATTCTGTTCCTCTGCTTGGCCAGGTTAGCTGAGCTCGCCATGGGGGCTTAATTACAGACTTTATTTATTTATTTATTTATTTATTTATTTATTTATTTATTTATTTATTTATTTATGTGAACAATCACATATCAGCTCTACCATGTGCAGGACGCTGTTCTAGGCACTTGACACTCCACTAATTGTCCTAACAATCGAATTAATCCTGTGTATTGGCCATCTTTTAGCCCCACACATGCTGTTCCTCTCCACGTCACATCCACCCAGACCATAAACATGCAAGCCCTTCTGGTGATCTTCACAAACATCTTGCCTTACTAGGCTTTTGTGAAAGTAATACACTGTACTGAAAATGGAGGTGGTAACCAGGGGGCAGAGACTACTGTAGTAATAACTCAGCTGAATTTAGCAAGACCTGTTTGCTGGTGTGCTGGCCACTTATAACCATCCTTGCCGGTTCCAACTTTCTTCTCTACCTTTCCATCCCAGGGTACCCTCTATTCTTCTAACTCTGTTGAAGAGCAGAACTCATCTATATGGCCCCTCTCTCCAAATGTGGCTTAGCCTCAAGACCTATCTACTCTTTCAAAGATCTGCAGGGCCAGAAGGTTTCCCTTCACACACACCACCCTTCTAGAAAGACACCGTGCTTTGCAAGGGCTCTTATCTTCCCCTCCCTGCCTGTCGATTCTGTGGGGTAAAGGGGGTAAAGGGGGTCCCAACCCGTCTGCCCTAAACCTTCCCACTAGAACAACTCTGCTTTTTTCTGTTTGTATTTAGAGAGAGTTGCACATTAAAAATATTTTTTTGAAGTCCACATTAAGCATTAACTGTATAACCCATAATTTACCTTTCCAAATTAAACTGACCAAAGACATCAATTAAGCTTAAGTTTCTAAGAAAGATGATGTCGTTCTTATTCTAAGTCTTCCACATATATGAATCACTCTGGTAATAATATTCATTTAGACTCATGCCAGTGGCATTTATAAAAAAGTTTCTATGGTTCACTAGGGCTTAATCTGAGTGAATTTTATGATAAAGGTAAATTTGAAAGAAATGTTCGCAGTTGTTTTTATCACCTGTCCTAATTAGATGTATCTCATTTTCTAATTAAACACAGTAATTACAGAGAGTTCACATTCATGCAATTATGTGAGAGAAATGGAGTTATGTCAGTATTGGAATTATGGCATATAATTACTGCCTGTGTTAGAGAACATGTAAAACCCAGAGATGAAAAGACCTGGAACCATAATACAGTATAACTGCTGCATTGTTTGGGGATGGAGGAGTGGGGAAAGGTGGTAGGAATGGGGCAGTTAAATCAGGCCTCAACAAAACTAGACTTAGCGTTTATCTTCTTTAATGGTACAAGCTTCCTCTTTGTCCAGTCCCTTAACATTGCTTCTGTCTAGCTCCCAAGTTCTTCTTCCTCTGCTAATGATTATTTCTCACAAGATTGGAGCCGTTAATTCATACTAAGGTGTGAATGGCTAATAGATTATTGACCATGTCTGCTTTATAGGTTCAAAGTGTTATATTAATAAAGGACTCCTAGGAGTAAGGCCATGTGAAAAAACAGGGAGCCAGAAGATGAAACAGACATAGTACCTTCTCTTAGGGACGTTATAGTCTCACAGGGAACCAGAGATTTATATGAATATTTGGGAAATAAAATGATAGGTATTATAGGAGGGGCAGAGAATAGAGATTGGCTAACTCTCTTTTAGTTGTTGGTATCCTTTACTCAGCTATGAGCTCCTTAAGGGCAGAAAGTGTGCTTCATTTATCATTATATCCCCTGCATCTACCATAATGCCTGGTGTATAGAAGGTGTTCAATAAATATTTGGTGATTTGGTGTTTGCAGAAACATGACATTTGGTTGCACACACAGGACCCTCAGTGTATTGTTTTCTTCTGAGCCAATGTCTAAGGAAAATTTCACAGATAGCTTCTAAAATGACTCCCAGTGATCTCCACCTTTTGGTTTTCCTGCCTTTGTACAATCCCCTTGAGTGTGAACCGGACTTAATGACTCACTTCTCACAATGGGAGGTGACAAAAATGATGGGATGTCACCTCTGAGATTAGGTTATAAAAAACTACGATACTTTCTTTGGCTTTTCTTGCCTGCCAACTTGCTGAAACCAGCTGCCACGTTGTGAGCTGCCTTATGCAGAGGTCCACAGGAACAGAGGTCCACACAGCAAGGAACAGAGGTCCACACGGCAGAGCAATAGCCAGGGAGGAACTGAGGCCCTCAGTCCGGCAACCCGAATCCTGCCAATGACCACGTGAGTGAGCTTGGAAGGTGCTCCTTCCCTAGTTGAGCCTGAGACTCAGGGTAGATGACATCTTAATTCCAGTCTTGTGAGAGATCTGGTGCCAGAAGCAGGCAGCTGAGCCCCGTGGGATCCCTGTGAGATGATAAACCGTGAGATAATAAATGTTGTTTCAAGAGGGAGACAACCCATAAGAGACTCTTAATCTCTGGAAACAAACTGAGGGTTGCTGGAGTGGAGGGGGGTGGGAGGTGTGCGGTGCCTGGGTGATGGACATTGGGGAGAGTGCTGTGAATTGTGTAAGACTGATGAATCACAGACCGGTACCCCTGAAGCAAATAATACATTATATGTTAATTAAAAAAATCCCCCCTCAAGCCGGTGAATTTGGGGACCATTTATAACACAGGGATAGATAAGTGACGTATGGTAAAATGACAGATCATTTTATCTCCAAAGGGTTTTCCCATGGAGAGAAATACAATAGTTTATTCCTTCTTTGGTGCTCCATTTATTAAGTTCATGAATCTAATTCCCCAAACTGAAAACATTTTTTTTTTCTTGAGGTCTTTAAACATTGATTACAGATGTATTAATCATATAATTTTAAATGTATAAGTTTAGGGGCACCTGGGTGGCTCAGTTGTTAAGCGTCTGCCTTCAGCTCGGGTCATGATCCCAGGGTCCTGGGATCAAGCCCCGCATCGGGCTCCCTGCTCTGCAGGAAGCCTGCTTCTCCCTCTCCCACTCCCCCTGCTTGTTTCCGCTCTGTCTCTCTTTCTCTCTCTCTCTGTCAAATAAATAAATAAAATCTTTTTTTTTTTTTAAGATTTTCTTTATTTATTTGACAGAGAGAGACACAGTGAGAGAGAGAACACAAGCAGGGGGAGATGCTTAACGACTGAGCCACCCAGGCGCCCCTAAATAAATAAAATCTTAAAAAACCAAAACATAAAAGTTTAAACAATTTAATTGCAATTATATATTTAGAATGGCTGATCCTTTTAAACACTTCAAAACCTTAATTCATAAACATATAAAACAAAGATTACAGAATTTATTGCTGTAATTTCACTTAAATCTACCCTAAAGCACCAATATCATGGGTTTAATGCCTTTCTTCCTTCTGTTCTTATTTTTCTCTGCTAGTTTTTATATACCCTGAGGGCTACAGCATTATTATTTTTACTCCTTTCCTTGAGTCACAAGATTCTTAGCAGATCTCAAAGAAAAGATTACCTTATCAGCACCACCTAGATTGTAGAACTTGGTTTATTGACTGATTACTTCTTGGTCAGACTTGTTTGTTTTTCCCAAGGTGATTCTAACCCAAACCACCTTTTTTATAGTAAGCTTTTCTATGGATAAATGATATCTGTCATGTCAGTGAGACTATTTCAGGCCTTATCTTATGCCTAAGATTTAATTTTCCAACCTAGTGTGTATCTCTGAAATTGTTTTTTTTTTATTCTTATGTTAATCCCCATACATTACATCATTAGTTTTAGATGAAGTGTTCCATGATTCATTGTTTGTGCATAACACCCAGTGCTCCATGCAGAATGTGCCCTCCTCAATACCCACCACCAGGCTAACCCATCCTCCCACCCCCCTCCCCTCTAGAACCCTCAGTTTATTTTTCAGAGTCCATCGTCTCTCATGGTTTGTCTACCCCTCCGATTTCCCCCGCTTCATTCTTCCCCTCCCGCTACCTTCTTCTTCTTCTGTTTTTTTTTTTTCTTAACATATATTGCATTATTTGTTTCAGAGGCACAGATCTGAGATTCAACAGTCTTGCACAATTCACAGCGCTTACCAGAGCACCTACCCTCCCCAGTGTCTATCACCCAGTCACTCCATCCCTCCCACCCCACCCCCCACTCCAGCAACCCTCAGTTTGTTTCCTGCAATTAAGAATTCCTCGTATCAGTGAGATCATATGATACATGTCTTTCTCTGTTTGACTTATGAAATTGTTTTTTAAATGATCACTTCGCCATTGTTATATAACTGATTATCCTGTCATAATCAAAAATTGATTTTATCTCTTAGCATTAAAAACTTGTATCTCCCTTATTAGCATTGAGATTTAATCTCTTTAAGAGTGGAGAGATTGAGTCTACGTAGTTAGTGTTCCTTTGTAGGTCATCTGGCTTAATACATTTTACTGATAAATATTGTGGAGTCCTCTTTGTGGTTGGTTATTGTGGGTGCCCACCCAAGCTGAATAGTTCTTCCTGTTCTTGGCATCTACTTATTCTGGGACTACTTGGCTTACGGTTTCCAATGTTTATTCTCCTTAAGCAGCTAGAGATAGGCATGTGACTGAGCTTTATAAACATACAGGATTAACAGAAGAAGTATCAAACTCTCCTGATTATTAAAACTAATGAAAATAAATGTGTGTGTTTTTTTATATTCACCATTTTCTATTACAGTGACCTTTTGGGCAGACTTCATATTAGCTTTTCTGTTTTGAGCCATTTCGAATTCATGGCCTTTCACAAGCCTTACCCTATCCTAGAAGCCATGCCAATGTCATACTGGTGGTGACAGGATTTTGATACTCAGATTGTAACTTCATCTTAAGAGACAGATCTTTTTTTTTTAATATTTTTTTTTTTTATGGGCAAGACTCTAGTGTCTAGGGGTATACATTTGGGTGATAAAACATTAAAAAATATAAGCAAGTCTTTATTATAAAAGTGAGGATATACAGAAAGGAAAGGGGGTGTGATCAGAATGAGGCTCATGGAAGAAGCTTGTGGGAGGAGCGGTCGAAGTTCTACCTTTTTGATCTGGGCATACATTTTATAATTGTGTGTGTGTGTGTGTGTGTTACCAGTGCTTTATTCTTACAATAAAAATTTCACTTAAGAAAATTGTCACCTTATAGTCGGGGAGCAGGGTTGCTCTTTATGTTGACTTTTTTATCTTTTATACAATGCTCCTGACATTCTTAAAAACACTCTTGCTTTTTGGCAACAATAGGGTGTTGGAGAAATGTTCTTAATTTTTTTTTCTGTCCTAAATCATGGAACTAGCCAGCTTCCAAGGGATTCTGTTTCCTTTGAATAGGCAATAATTCTAAAGACCAGGAGCTGGACTCTGGGAGTGCACTTGAGAATGTGATGAGCAAGAATGCACTGATGTGGTTGGTGGGCCACTGAGACCTAAAAACGTATTATTAAAGTTATTATTTCACACTGATATTTCCAACTTAACTTACTATATTGCTATTCTAAACTTTTCTTATATAAGGTTTCATCAACTAAAAGATCACTCCTAGAGCAATAAGGCCCACTTCTGGAGCTAGGGGTGGGGTGAAAACTTGAAGGAAAACAGGGTTGTATTTTGAAGACCGAAGGGCAGAATGAATGCAGAGTAAACTATCAACAATTTCCCGTCTGCCCTTTGAAGGGAGAACTGTATCTTACTTTTATTTATGTTCATGTTCTGTGCCAGGTGCTAAATACTAGTAGAAAGAATGGACAAATAGACTTATCAAAGAATTATTTATTCACCTTCCATAAGCCTCCAAAGTCCTAGAAATGCTTGTCCCCGGAACTAGCATAACCATTTTTTTCTGGTTTAATTGCCTTCTCTCTTAGCAACATGACCATGAACTCCTGCTATTCCCAGAATTTCCAGAGGGGCAGTCTCCATTGGCCCTTTCTTCTGGAGTCCCCTCATTGATTAATTATAAACCATGACATTCATCATTCATTCCCAGGTCACGGGGCTTCTTTTGGCTGGTTGGTATCATATATCCTGTTAGATGAGTCAATCTTTTAAGATTTGTGCCCAGAGAAATTAGCATTTAAGCTTCCTCTTTATTCCAGCTCTGAGGTTAGGGAAGCAGCTGTTGATGGACTAATTAGTATCTTAGGAGGACTAAGAACAATCCCCCCATCCTTCAACAGTGGTTTAATCATTTGTCCCAGGGAGAGTCTGAGAACATCACTGAAATGTTGTTTTATGCAAAAACTTCAGGTTGGCCTAGCCTCCTGGTCACTATATGTAACACAATGGTAGTAACTATAGTGAAGGGGGGTGGGAGGATGGGTTAGCCTGGTGGTGGGTATTGAGGAGGGCACATTCTGCATGGAGCACTGGGTGTTATGCACAAACAATGAATCATGGAACACTTCATCTAAAACTAATGATGTAATGTATGGGGATTAACATAAGAATAAAAAAAATAACTATAGTGAAAAACCAAGTCTGTTATGCCTGGTCATATGTAAGGATCGTATTAGGGTTTATGTGAGTTTGTCACATCCCTGGAATTAACTCTTTAACTTGCATGTGTGGCAACTGTTTTATCTCATCTCTAGGAGAGAGCATCCATGTCTTAGGGGTAGACGTGGGGTGGCCAAGTATACACAACCAGCGCGTAGTATCACTCACAATAGTCATTTAAGCTATTGGGAAGCTAAAATCAGGAACCCCTTTATTTACTCTGAGACATCACTGCCACACCAATTAGAAATGCTCCTATTGGTGAGCTCAGCCTGCTCTGGGAGCAAAGATGGGAGGCACTTGCTTGATGGCTTAGGTTAATCTTGATATAACCATTTTAGGAAATGAATATTCTTTTCTATTGAGGAAAGAATTACTCAAAGTCCTTATGTGAATCATCTGTTTCAAGGGGTAATTTCTTCAATATCTATGTTTATTTCTTGGATTTTATTTTCTCATGCTCTCATAAGCCACCATAGCTCTTTTGAGATCAGATGCGTTCAGGATGGTATGGCTGTAGGCACCGGTACCTGTTTTGGTTGGCTTATTCGTTTCTTGGAAACATCAGTGCCTTTAATGTGGACACTCTTGTGTGTTCTGGCTTCATACCATTCCAGTTTCCTTCAGTGACTTTGTATCTATTAGTTTACACCTTTGCAGATAAACATTAGGGAGGGTTGGATTTTACTCCCTTTGCATGAGTTAATTAGGCTCTCTGTGGATAATAGTGGTAATTGACATGGTAGTGGTGTTCCACCAAGCTCCCCTCTTCAGAGTTTTTCCCTCCCACCCCCATCCCAAAGCTGTGCTCCTTACTGGAAATTGTCCTCCACTGCAAGGGAACTGGCTCACCCAGCCCCCTTACCTCAATGGGGCGGGCACCCAGTGCTAGAGCTTCCTATAAGATTGGCTGAGGCCTCAGTTGGAACCAGATGTTGGAGCACTGCATTCTTCACTTCAGAAGCATCCCCAATCTTCTTGTACTTAAGTTCTTGCCTCAAAGTCTGTTTCCAGGGAACCCCATCTAAGATAAATGCCACTTCTTCAAACTGTTGCAAGATTGAATATATAAAGCCCTTTGGGAAGCATTCACTTTGGAGTGGGGAATGGATTTACTTTTGAGAGCTATCATTATTCTTGGGTGGTATGTCATGGACTGATGACGTTCTCATTTCTTTCTGATCTCATCAGTCAGATAGTACTTTGAGAAAAATAATGTAATAACTAGCTCAAGGCAAAGTTATGTAGTGTTAAGTTTGTTTTTTGTCCCTCAACTCATTCTTCCTTTGCCTTGGGGCCCTTCATGGTTGCCTCCTTCTCCACCACCTCTATTCTCCCTGCTTCCTCTCATTAAAACAAAATTCAACCAAGTGATCTGAAGATCTATTTGGCTTTATTAAGCGATTCATGAATCAGGCAGCATCTCATCTAATAAGTAGAGGGGAGCTCTGAAGAGTTGTACAAAATAGAAAGGTTTTATAGGAAGGAAGGTGGGGTAAGGAAGTTATAAACAAAACAAAACAAAAGGATTGTTCCAGGCCAGGTCACTTTCCCTTAGGAGAAGAGTAGCAGCTGGTTTTTTTTTTTTTCTTTTAACTATAAGGGTTTATTTTACTTTTCTTTTTTTTTAAATTATTTTTTTAAAATTTAAATTCAATTAATTAACATATAATGTATTATTAGTTTCAGAGGTAGAGTTCAGTGAGTCACCAGGCTTTTTTTTTTTTTTTAAGATTTTATTTATTTATTTGACAGAAAGAGAGAGAGAGCACAAGCAGGGGGAATGGCAGAGGGAGAGGGAGAAGCAGTCTCCCCAGGGAGCAGGGAGCCCGATGCAGGGCTCAATCCCAGGACCCTGGGATCATGACCTGAGCCAAAGGCAGATGCTCAACTGACGGAGCCACCCAGGCACCCTGATTCACCAGTCTTATATAATACCCAGTGCTCATTACATCATGTGCCCTCTTTAATGTCCCTCACCCGGTTACCCCGTCCCCGCCCCCTTCCCCTCCAGCAACCCTCAATTTGTTTCCTGTGATTAAGAGTCTCTCATGGTTTGTCTCCCTCTCTAATTTCGTCTTGTTTTATTTTTCCCTCCCTTCTCCTATGCTCCTCTGTTTTGTTTCTTAAATTCCTCAAATGAGTGAGATCATATGATAATTGTCTTTCTCTGATTGACTTATTTCGCTTAGCATGATACCCTCTAGTTCCATCCACATAGTTGCAAAAGGCAAGATTTCATTTTTTTTTGATGGTTGCGTAATATTCCATTGTATCTATATACCACATCTTCTTTATCCATTCATCTGTTGATGGACATCTGGGCTCTTTCCATAGTTTGGCTATTGTGGACATTGCTGCTATAAACATTGGGGTGCACGTGCCCCTTCGGATCCCTATGTTTGTATCCTTTGGGTAAATACCTAGGAGTGCAATTGCTGGATTGTAGAGTGGCTGGTTTTCAACCTTTTGAGGAACCTCCATACTGTTTTCCAGAGTGGCTGCACCAGTTGGCATTCCCACCACAGTGTAAGAAGGTTCCCTTTTCTCCACATCCTTGTGAACATCTGTTGTTTCCTGAGTTGTTAATTTTAGGCATTCTGACTGGTGTGAGGTGGTATCTCATTGTGGTTTTGATTTGTATTTCTCTGATGCCAAGTGACATTGAACATTTTTTTCATGGGTCTGTTGGCCATTTGTATGTCTTCACAGCTGGTTTTATTATGCAAATCACCTTATCTTCCTTTGGGGCTAGGAGAGGGCCCACGTGACAGGTTACCTCACTCTTCTTCTCAGAAAATTCCCTGACTGACCCTTTAAAATTAAATTTCCAGGGGGGGTTGAAGGTAACCGGGTTAGGTATTGAGCCCCGGTTTGGTGACTTGGCCTAAGTGATGCCCTTTCTGGCTTGTGGTTTTCCTTTTTAACACGCTCTACCTATTGTAATCCTTCTGTACTTTACTGCATACACCTCCTTCCCCTGGAAAATTTGTGGGAAGGGAAAAGATTTGGTAAACTTACTCACACTGAGGTGCAATATGTTACCCCTTAGCTGTCTAAGTTATACTTTATCTAAAATTCTTTCTGTGTGCCTTTAGTTTTATTATTATCATTCTCTATATTATGACCATAACTGCCCTTCAGTCATTTCTGGTCTTCATTCTGGCAAGAGATCAGTCTTTTAAAGTTGGTCTTCTCAGACAGGAAATATCTTAAATAGACTCTTTTAAAATGCATGCCATTAATTAATTAACTAATTAATTAACTAATTGCTACTGCTATCACAGAGAAGATTTTCCCTTTTATACTAACACTGTAAGGTGAATTGCCCTTAAAGGATGCAATTTTGCCAAACAAACAAAATGAATAAAAATCTTACTGGATTTCTAAACAATGAAGATGAAAAGAGTAAAAATAGAGAATTGAAATTATAAATGTGTTAGGCAGCTCACCTTTCAGAGGTCTCAGGAGTTGGGTTGATTTGGAGATGGAAAAAGACCTGACAGTGAAGGGTTCCTTTTTCTTCTCTTTCTTTTTCTTCTCCTATTCTCTTCTCTTCCTTTTCCTTTTCCTTTTCCTTTCCTTTCTTTCCTTTTCTCTTTTTCTTCTGGCATATGAACTCATAATGGCTAAATTTGTCTTCCACATCAGATTAGTTAGCAGTCTGTGTTGAAAGTGATAGAAAGCTCAACTCAAATAAAGTTAAGCACAAAAGGAGATTGACTGGAAGATCCTGGAGAAGCTCAGAAAATTCCAGAAGGAGATGCAGGAACCAAGGCATCTGGTGGTGCTCCCAGGCCAGAACTGAAGATCTGGTGCCAGCAGACTTTGTCTTCATCTTTCATCTCTGCTTGTTTTGTGTCTGGTGCTGTGGGGTGAAGTATGTCCTCCAGAAGATGTTCAAGTCTTGACCCCCAGGACCTGGGAATGTGACCTCATTTGGAAAGAGGATTTTAGAAGATGATTAAGTTAAGATGATGTATTAGTTTGTTAGGGCTGCCATAACAAAGTGAGTAAGGGACAGTCTGGGCTAGGTAGGGAGAGATAGATGGGAGCTCTGGGATCAGGCTCACAGAAATCCCCAAAATGTGGAGGAGTAAGGAAACCAGAGATAAGGGAACACACCAGACCACTCTGCCCTAGGTGTCTGAGGGGGAAATCTTATTTATGTCAGTCTCCTGTGGTCAACAGAAAATAACCAGACCCTAAAAAGAAGTAAGCCATTAAAGATGTTATCACTAGTCCTTAATCCATGGTGCTGCCAGTAAAGAAGTCAAAAAGATTCAAGTCCCTGGTTAGCTGGCGAGAGATCAGTCTTTTAAAGTTGGTCTAAAAGACCAAACCCAAAAGCCCTCAGTGGCAACCCTCACTCTTGAGAGCTTTTTTTCTGTATCCTTGCTTAATAAAACTCTATCAGTTTACTCACTCCCCTTTGTCCACGAGATTCATTCTTCGACTCTGTGAGACAAGAACCTACCTCTCCTGCTTCAAAAGTACCACAGACTGGATGGCTTATACAAACAATCTTTATTTGCAAAATGTTCTGGTGGCTAGAAGCCTAAGATCAAGGTGTCGACAGGGTTGAAATGGTCCTTCAAAATGGTCCTCTCTTTTTACCCAGGAACTACCCTTCTAGGACTCTATTTTAAAAAAAGCAATAAAATATGGTGATAAAAATTTACCTACAAGGATTTTTATGAGCAGTAGTTATAAAAAATAATATAAAAAACATAATTTAAGTTGATGGTTCATTCATATAATGGAATATGATTAATATCATTAAAATCATATTTTTGAAGCTAATGCTCTCAATTTGTTAGAGAACATGACAAAAGTATACAAAATCATATATACTACATCTCCCAGTGTTAAAAGGGAGGAGGTGTGTATCTTCTGAGGCCTCTCTGGCTTACAGACGGGTGTCTTTACCCTCTGTCTTCACATGGTTTTCCCTTTGTTCAGGTCTATGTCCTCATCTTCCCTTCTTATAGGGACCCTAGTCATACTGGATGAGGACCCACCCATATGACCTCATTTTACCTTAATTATCTCTTTAAAGGCTTCATCTCCAAATACAGCCACATTCTGAGGTATGAGAGTTAGGGCTTAACATACAAATTTTGAGGGGGTCATAATTCAGCACGTAACAGATGAGGTCATTAAGGTGAGTCTTAATCCAGTGATTGGTATCGTTATAAGAAGGGGAAATTTGGACACAGAGACAGACAAGCATAGAGCGCTGATGATGTGAAGACAGGTAGCACACCATCTATAAGTGAAGGGATGCCGGAGGCCATCAGAAGCCAGGAGAGAGGCCTGGAACAGATTCTCTTTTAGCCCTCAGAAAGAACAACTCTGCCAACACCTTGATTTCAGACTTCCAGCTTCTAGAACCGGGAGATGACAAATTTCTGTGTAAGCCTCCCAGTTTCTGGTACTTTGTTTGGGCAGCCCTGGGAAGCGAATACATCTGGCTTTATTTCCTTGTCCAGTTTGGTGGGCTTTCCCCATGGTGGTGTTCGGTATGGCGCTGAGACATCCTTGGCTCCTCTCTCACACCCTACTTCTCATCTTTCAGCATGCTTTGCCATCTCTCCCTTCACAAAAGATCCAGAATCTAAACACTGCTCCCTTAGCACCTCCATGATCACTCATCACCTCTGGTCCACATTATTACAATGGCCTCCTAGTTGGTTTCTCTCTTCCCCTTGCCTCCCCAAGGTCACTTCACCATTACTGGCCAGAATGGTTCTGTGAAAACAGAGTTCTGATCATGTCTCTGCCCAGCTCAAATATCTCCGTATCTCATAACGGAGATAAATGTAACATTTTCACAGGGGCCTAGAAGACTCTGTGTGCCTAGATTCCTGTTGCTTTTCTGACCTTATCTTCCAGGACTCTGCTCCAGCCACACTAGCCTCCTCCCATTTCTCAAACACACCAGGCAAAGAACTGCTGTCTCAGGGCCTTGTAACTGGCCACCCCTCTGCCTGGAATGATGGTTCCCCAAACACGGGCATGACTTGCTCCCTCTCTTCTTAACTGTCAGCTTGTCAGGGAGGTCTTCCCCTCTGCGCCACCCCCACTTATCATCCTTCTTCCCTACTTTATTTTTTTCTCTTTGGTATCCTTACTTGTGTAATAGTTTTACTTATTTCTCTCGCTAGGCACTGGAATGTGATAGACCTTCTAAGTCCTCTGTAACATGTGGGATGGTATGATGACCTAGGAGCTCCTTGCCCTGAAATATTTCCTCCCTGGCTGATTAAAGTTCTTGAACTCCTCAAAACTGTTGATCATTTTCATCTTTAACTGAGGGAAGAAAAGTCTGGCTCACGGATGCTTATCCTGATACTGTGAACTTGTTCTGAGATTTTGCCTTGTTCTCCCAGCAAATTCCTGCTTTGTACCCTGGTTCCGGTAACTCTATCTGTGTTGCCTGCCTGAGTCTCTAGCTCACATCTGAAATCTCGGGGAGCTATAAGGGAATTTAGAAATAGTCTTGGCCCTCTTGGTCACTTTGTTGAGGTTCAGGTACAGGAAAGAACTTGCTCAAGGTCATATTCTCTGTGAAGTATATTCATGAATTTATTCAACATATACTATGTGCCAGATATTTTGCTGGGTACTTGTGAGATAATAGAAAATATTGGTCTCTGCTTCCTCACCCCCTCTACCCACTCTCTACTCTCCCCTTCACTTCTTTCCTGTCACAGAGTTCCTAAAACCCTTGTAGTGTCCTAAGCAATAAAAGTACTAGGAGCATCTTTTGTTCTAATATTTTGTTGTTGACCTGGGCTTCTAAGCTTTTGAAATTTCCTGTGTAATAGGAGTGTCTTTTGTTCTAATGAAGTGACTTTGGGGGGCTCCTGGATGGGGGCAGTCACCAGAAAGACCAAGCCATGATTAGAAGCTTGGAATGTTCAGCCCCATACCCCATTCTCCAGAGAGTGGAGAAGGGCTGGAAACGGAGTTAATGATCAATCCTACCTACATGATGCCTCCATAAAAATCCCACAAGTATGGGTTGGGGAGAGCTTCCAGGCTGGTGAACACACGCGGGTGCTGGAGAGTGGCGCACCTGGAGGGCGGCTGGAAGCTCTGTGTTCCTTCCCACCTACAGACCTTGTCCTATGCATCTCTCCCATCTGCATGTGCATCTGTATCCTTTATCATATCCTCTTAAAATAAAGAGGTAAACAGTAGGTAAATGGTTTCCCTGAGTTCTGCTCTAGCAAGTAAATCAAACTGAGGAGGAGGTCATGGGAACCTTTGATTTATAGCGCATCAGTCAGCACAGGAAGCAACCTGGCCTTGTGATTGGCACCCCGAGGTGGTGTGGGGTAGGGGCAGTCTTGTAGGACTGAGCCCTGAACGTGTGGGATCTGGCACTATCTCCAGACAGAGTGGAATTGTAGGACACCCAGCTGGTGTCACAGAATTACCTGGTGTGGGGAAAACCTCCAGAGCTGGTGTTAAAAGTATTGTGAGTATGGTAGCAGCAATGGAATTAAGGAGGCACACAGCAGCAGGCCCCGGGCTTTCCTCCTCAGCACCGGATAGGGAAGAGGGAATAACACACTGTTCTTTCCAGTCTGGATACCCTCGTAGTTCAGTGCAGAATTTCCATAAACAGACAATTATAAGATTGGGTGAAAAAGATCAGTGATGGAGAAATGGTCAGGATGGTCAGAAGAGCGTAGTGAACCAGCATGAAGAGGGTGAGAAAAGCAAAGAGGGGAGAGTGAGGAGAGAGGGTCCTGGCTGAAGCCCCTGTCCACTTCAGCCTCACGGCATTTATAAAGAGCCAGTCATCCGTCCATTCCCTCAAAGTGGACTGGGTGTCTACTATGTTCAAGCCACTGTGCCTTGCCTTGAAGATACAAAGATGAGTTTGGTATCTCAGAGACCAAATGAAGAACTTATGAGGTTTGCAAATTTCCAAACTCGAGTCCCTGACTAGTTAAGCCCCCCAATTTCAAAAGCAATGGCAATTTGTTTGCAGTTCCTTCTCTCTTCCCTGGAGACATAGCAAGTGAGACTGTTGTGCAAGCTGGCTGGGATTCTGAGCCACAAGATTCCTTGGCAGTAGCTTCCCTTGTCAAGCCTGGCACACGTTTCCACCTTCAGAGTACCTAGATGTCCTTGGAGTAGGCAGGTGGCCTCTGTTCTTACAGCCAACGAGTCCAGCTAAAGCCAACAGGTTCTGGGTCCTTTAATCTTTCAGGAAGCAACCTTGGCCTTTTGTGGGCAGCTAATAAGGAGCTGGCAAGCCCAAGGATACATTCTGGAAGAAAGCAGTTGTCAGAGTGGAGTAGGGGTGCTCCTAGGACCCAGCCTGGCAGGGGTCTCCTGTGTCACACACTGTCCCCAGCTATTCTCTGGTAACAGAGTCAGATAAGGGTCACCATCAACTCCACAAGTCAGTTATCTCTCCTTTGTGGGTCTCTGTAGTTCCCTAGGAGGCTGGTGTTTATTTGTTTTTCTGTATGTATGGTAGAGTTGCTCTCTACATACAATCAACATTTAAGGGCTTTGACATCCAACCCTCCATTCCACCCTTCATAAGTATTTCAAGGAAATGCCACTCTTAGGTGTAGTAAGGTGAGGATTAAGAATTAACTAGTGAATTTAGCCATTTCGTCATCAGTAACCTTGACAATAGTAGTTTCAGTGAACTGGCAGGGGCCCAAATTGATTGGAATGGGTTTAAGAGATTGTAGGCAACTTGTGTGAGGAGGAAAAATGGAGCAGAGAATTAGACTAGAGCTGGAGGATGGTATGGGGTTAAGAGGGGATTTTTTTTAAGATGGAAGAAATCACAGCATACCCTATAGTGTGTGCTGGTTGGAATGACCCAGTAGAGGCAAAAGTGACGATGTAAGAAAGGGCAGGTATGGATAGATAAATGACCTTGGACAAGAAAGAGGACAAGGAACTTTTTAGTGCTGCCGTACAGCTGTGTAGGGCAGGTAAAAGTTTTCCTTGACCATCTTAGGGTCCCTGGCTGGGTCTGAAAATTAAACTGACAAAGACAAGAATGCATACACATTTACTTTAAGTTTTGTGGGACATGGGCTCCTTCATACAGAAATGAGGACCTGAAGAAATGGTGTACCTGAGGATTTTTATACAAGGTTTGATGAAGAGTGGGTGGTAGTGTAGAAATCTAATAGGACAAAGGATATAAGGTAAGTGTAATCAATATTGAGAAGCTTGGCAAGGCATGTTTGTTTGGATTCTTCTGAAAATTCCCATCTTGGAGATAAGGTTGCTACTTTCCTTCTGGTATGCAGAGAGCACTCCTTAGAAGACAGTCTTATGACCTGCTTCAGGCAAGAGGGGAGGGGAAGGTCAGAGAACTTCCTGCTTCTGCCATTTTCTCAAACTCCTTCAGCTTAAAAATATTCAATATGCCATGGTGCCATATTTTGGACTACTGTGCTCTGAATCCCATTGGTGGGTTGTTAAGCAGACATTATTAAATATTAAATTATATAAACTTACAATTAAATAAACTATATTTAAAAAAGGTAATAGGTTGGGGCCCCTGGTTGGCTCAGCCGGTTAAGCGTCTGCCTTCGGCTCAGGTCATGATCGCAGGGTCCTGGGATTGAACCCCATGTCAGGGTCTCTGCTCAGTGGAGAGCTTGCTTCTCCCTCTCCCTGCTGCTCGCCCTGCTTGTACTTTCTCTCTGTCAAATAAATAAATAAAATCTTTTTTAAAAAAAGGTAATAGGTATTCAAAACTCATCCCTTTTTAATTACTACATTAACCATTAACTGTGTTCTTTTTTTTTTTTAAGATTTATTTATTTTAGAGGGAGAGAGAGAGAACAAGTGGGAAGAGGGGCAGAGGGAGAGAATCTTCAAGCTGACTCCCCAATGGCTTCAGAGCCCTATGTGGGGCTCGATCTCATGACCCATGAGATCATGATCTGAGCTGAAACCAAGAGTCCCTTGCTTCTGACTGCACCACCCAGGTGCCCCTGTATTCTCTCTTTTTTTTTTTTTTTTTGAAGATTTATTTATTTATTTATTTGACAGAGAGAGAGACACACACAGCGAGAGCAGGAACACAAGCAGGGGGAGTGGGAGAGGGAGAAGCAGGCTTCCCGCGGAGCAGGGAGCCCGATGTGGGGCTCGATCCCAGGCATGACCTGAGCCGAAGGCAGACGCTTAACTGACTGAGCCACCCAGGCGCCCCGCCCCTGTATTCTTTTAACGAAAGATTTTTTTAATTTGGGTATAGTTGACACACAGTGTTACTGTTTCATGTGTACAACATTGTGATTCAGCTACTCCATGTGTTATGTTATGCTCCTCGCAAGTGTAGCTATCTTTTGCCACCATACATTGCTTTTCCAGTATCATTGACTGTATGCCTTGTGCTTTGCCTTTTATTACTGAGTAAGGGACAAGTGGGGCTAGGTAGGGAGAGAGAGATAGGGGGCTATGTGATCAGGCTCACAGAAATCCCAAAAACGTGGATGTGCGGGGAAACCAGAGATAAAGGGACAAATTGGACCACCCTACCCTAGGCGTGTGGGGTGGGTGTCTTTTTATGACAATCATCTATGACCAACAAAGAATAACCAGACCCTAAAAAAGGATATAAGCCATTGAAGGTGTTATCACAAGTCCTTGTTCAATGGTGATATCAATAGAAGTATTGAAAGCATTTAAGTTCCCTGTTTAGCTTTCTATAAAAGACCAACCCTAAAGGCCCTCGTGGCAACCCTGTAGGGACTTTCTCACTCTTGAGAGCTTTTTCTGTCTTCACTTAATAATTAAACTTCTATTGCTTTACTCACTCTCCGTTGTCCATGAGATTCATTCTTTGACTCCGTAAGACAAGAACCTAGCTCTCCCACTTCATGACTGTAACTAATTCACTGGAAGCCTATTATCTTCCATTCCCCTTCACCCATTTTGCCCATCCAACCACCCACCTTTGCTCTGGCAACCATCAATTGGTTTTCTGTATTTATAGATCTGCTTCTGCTTTTTGTTTATTCATTGTTTTTTACATTCCACATATGAGTGAAATCATATGGTATTTGTCTTTCTCCGTCTGACCTGTTTCACTTAGCATGCTCTCTAGTTCCATCCATGTTGTCTCAAATGCCACAATCTAGTCTTTTTTTTTTTTTTTTAAAGATTTTATTTATTTATTTGACAGAGAGAGACACAGCAAGAGAGGGAACACAAGCAGGGGGAGTGGGGGAGGGAGAAGCAGGCTCCCCGCAGAGCAGGGAGCCCGATGCGGGGCTCGATCCCAGGACCCTGGGACCATGACCTGAGCCGAAGGCAGACGCTTAACGACTGAGCCACCCAGGCGCCCCACAATCTAGTCTTTTTTTATGGCTGTGGAATATTCCATTACATATATGTTGCAGGATTTCTTTTCCTTTAGTACCTGCGGTTCTTGGTCACACTGCTTCAAAGAATGAAGAGGTAAACCAGACAAAGAGTGGTGGATAGCAAAGCAAAGTTTATTGAGCCATAGTACAAAGCTCCTGAAGAGGGAGGGGACCCGAGAGGGTTGCTTGTTTGACGCTTAAATCTAGGGGTTTTATGGGCTCTCTGGTGTGGGCTCTTTTAATCTGATTAACCCTCCACGCACCTGTCATCCAATCAGGTTTTTGTCCACACGCTCATCTACCTATCAGGTAGTTGTTCCTATGGGAAAGGGTGGGGGGCTCTTTCTAGGGTGGTGTTCTGGGACCAAGAGGGCGGTGGCCACCACTGCCAGAAAGCATGCCGGCCAGCTACAGGCTGCCAGATCCAGCTCTTTGTTTAAATTCCCAATTGGCCGGGGCGCCTGGGTGGCTCAGTCGGTTAAGTGTGTCTGCCTTTGGCTCAGGTCATGATCCTGGGGTCCTGGGATTGAGCCCCACATCAGGCTCCCCGCTTTCCCCTCCTCAAATAAATATATAAAATCTTAAAAAAAAAAATCCCACTGGCTTTTGAGCTGGCCCCCTGGGCCTGGGTTAGGACACTCAAGGCCATTCCCTTCCTTTCTGTTACAGATAAGCTGTAAGTCCTCCCAGGACATAAAGCTGGGGCATTGAGTAGAGACTAGAATAACAGGATGGGGTCTTTTTCCTTCTAAGGGTAGTTTCCTCTTAGGGTGGGGGAGAGGCCCTTGTCCCTGCTTGCCTTTCTTCCAACTATCCTTTGTTATATATGTATACATATATGTTTATATATGTGTGTGTGTGTGTATACACACAATATCTTCCTTATCCGTTTGATGAGCACTTAGGTTGCTTCCATATACTGGTTATTATAAATAATGCTACAATAAACATAGGGGTGCATATATCTTTTTGAGTTAGTGTTTTCATTTTCTTTGGGTAAATACTTAATAGTGGAATTATTGAATTGCATGGTAGTTCTATTTTTAACTTTTTGAGTAACCTCCATACTGTTTTCCACAGTGGCTGCAGCAATTTACATTCCTACCAAGTGTATGTACCATACTGTTTTGATTATGATAGCTTCGTAGTATATCTTGAAATCTAGAATTTGTGATACCTCCAGCTTCGTTACTTCTCAAGATTGCATTGACTCCATTAACTATGTTCTTGCAGTCATGTCTACTACATGTGGATGGTAGAGATACCACACAGTGGCGCATTTTTTAAAAGATTTTATTTATTTATTCGTCAGAGACAGAGAAAGAGAGAGCGTACAAGCAGGAGAAGCAGGGGGGAATGGCAGTGGGAGAGAGAGAAGCAGGCTCCTTAGCAGGGAGCCTGCTGCAGGACTCGATCCCAGGACCCTGGGATCATGAGCTGAGCCGAAGGCAGGTGCTTAACCAACTGAGCCACCCAGGCATTTTTGCGCATGTCTTTCACCCCTCCATGGTTAGTGACATCACTTTGGTAGTTTGAAATTGGCTGTGGTGGGAGTATTCACGCGACAGAGACTGCAATCATTAGACATCAGGGCCTTGTTTTGGTGGTTTTTTTAGAAGGAGGGCTGTTTGTTAACCATTTGCGAGCCCACTGCTCTATTCGGTGGACCAGTGGTGAGACGGCCTTAAACTAAGCATGACAGTTCACAGGAACAGGAGAGAAGGCAGGGCATTTGGACAGATGAGTAGACAGATGTGGTAGAGAGAGGTTTCCTAATCACTAAGTAAAAAAGGAAGCAAGGAAGTCATCTGAGAATAAGCTGGGAAGGAAGTGTTGGGGGTTTGAGGTGAGAAGACTGTGGGACAGTTAGTGGATGAGAGAAATGTAGTTTTTTTTTTTTTTTTTTTTTTTGGTCTAGCACCATTAAAAGGCCCCTTGAGGTTAGTGGTTATGAATTTAAAATGAGACCAGTTAGGATGGGTGTGTATTTGTCTCCAGTCTCTTGCAGTGGCGCGAGTGAAGCCCTGAGTAATGGGGAGCTGGATTTACCCCAGTGTATGGTTTTGCAATCCTAGGATGACCTTGCGTGTCAGTAGCAAGCAAGATTATAAAACTATAAATGTGAAAGTCACCACCTCCGAGACCTTCCTCATTCATCCTAGCTAAAATCAGGCCCCACCCCCATACCTTTAATCCATTATCCTGTTCGTTTTCCTATTTAGTTTACTGGATGTCAAATCGCCTGGCTGACCCACGTACCTGCCAGCAGGGACCATGCTTTATTTACTACTGAATGTGCAGTGCCTACCACAGTGCTTGGCCCAGAGTAGATGCTCAGTAAGCGATACGTTGAATAACTTATTGAATAAATGGATTCACTTGCTCCTTCTTGCAAAATCTGTACAGTCCAGTGAAAAGTACTCAAATTCTTTTCCTGTCCCTTTGTTCCTTGCTCCATGGTGTTTCAGTTTTGAGGGGCATAGGAATTTCCTTACAGGGTCGGATGTGCTAAGCCACGGTTCTTTATGAACACTCCCAGGGCATACAGGCAGTTTTTCCTAGAGGCCCAACTTACAGCTTTTGAGGCAGCGGCCCAGGTCGTGTGTGTCATGCAGTTGCTGACCTTTGTCACATAGGAGGCAGCAACACGGAGGAGGGTTATATTACAACCCAAACTTGGAGGGCGGGTAGTTTCCGTATTTATGATCACTTTTCTTAGGGCTGCTGAGTCCGAAGCTCAGGCGAGGTGACGACAGAACAGCCCGCGTCCGGGGGTCCAGGCTGCAGAGCGCGGGGCCGGGCCGGGCCGCTCCGAGTGCCTGCAGTGCCCAGAGCTCCGGGGCCGCGCCCGGGCCTCCCGCCGCCCACACACCGCGGTGGCGGAAGGGGGCGGGGCGCGACCGCCTGTCTGGCCTCCGGGAGGACAATAAAGTTTCGAAAGTTTGAAAAGGGAGGGAAAAAACCCCCCACGCCCCTTTGGCCCGGCGGGTGTGGACGCCTGCGGCTGCGGCACAGCCGGCACCTGGCGTGCGGGGATGGGGGTCACGGTGGACGTGCGCCAGGTGTACAAGTACCCCTTCGAGCAGGTGGTCGCCAGCTTCCTCCGCAAGGTACCCGCCCGCTCCGGCCCCGGGCCACCCCGACCCCGCCCAGCTGTCCGCGCTCCCGGGCCCCCGCCCCCGGCCCCCGGCCCCCGCCCCCGCCCCCGGCCCCCGGCCCCCGCCCCCCGGCCCCGCCCCCGCCCCCCGGCCCCCGGCCCCGCCCCCGCCCCCCCGGCCCCCGCCCCCCGGCCCCCGGCCCCCGCCCCCGGCCCCCGGCCCCCGGCCCCGCCCCCGCCCCCGCCCCCGCCCCCGGCCCCCGGCCCCCGCCCCCGGCCCCCGCCCCCGCCCCCGCGGGGTCCGCGCCCGCGCTCTCGCGCCGCAGCTGCGGGGTTGGCCTCGGGATGTGCGGGGCGGGGGTGGAAGTGGATTTCCTCGAGGGCTTCCTACCCCTCCCTGGAAAGAGGGGAAGGTTCCGTGCGCGGTAGCACGTTCACAGGCGTAGGGAATACAAGTTCTGGAGCCTGGTTGAAGTTGCGCATGACTTGTGGATCTTTCTAGTACATCTTGGACCACCCCCCCCATAAAAGCCAGTGGGAGCCGTGGAAGCGATCCCCCTAGTTTACTCAGCATTGTCGCTCTACCACCTCGCTACTTTCTTTTTTATGAAACGGCTGTGGGACTTGGGGCAGGTAGCTTACGCTCTCTGTGCCTTAGTTTTTTGATCTGTGAAATGGGGGAAATGAAAGTACTAACGCGAAGGGCTGGTTGTGAGGAATCAAGTGAGATGGTTCACGTAAGCGCTGAGACTGAAATGTTATAGTTGTTTGTACTACTATACCTGCACCCTAGGCTCAATATTCAGTGGTCCTCTTTATCCCAGGGGCGCTTCCTAGGACTGTGCTCGTGGTAGAAGAATCGGAAGTCTCTTTGAGAAATCGAGAGCACCCAGGCCTGGGAGCTGAGACTCCTGAACTGTAGTCTGTCTCTGCCTTTAGTTACTTCATTTGGTCAAGGGTCATCTTCTCTTCAGGCCTCGCTTTCTGCATCTAAGATAAGAGTCTTGTATCAGAAGGTATTTTAGGTTCCCCTTCAGCTTCCACTTTTTAAAGTAAGATTTGCAAGAACTGTAGTTTGCCTGGACAGCGGCCACCAGACAATGTGCTCCATGTATAACCCAGAAGCAAAACAGAGATGCTGGGAGAGGAAGTCAGTTTTTTAAGTGATAAGACCGGACCCCCATTAGAGGAAGTGATGTGGTTGGGGACCCAGTCACAAGGATTGGTTAGGACGCTGGTTAACGTGGTGTTGCCATAGAGGCTTTTTTCCCCCCTTCTTTTTCAGGAGAATGTCAGCTTGTTGATATTTTTCATTGATCTTCAGTATCTAGAATAGTGCCTACCACCTAGTAGGTGCTCAGTAAAAACTGGTAAATGATGAATGAATAAATGAATGAAAGAATGAATTGTGGATCTGGTGGGGATTTTGCCTTAGGCCAGACTTCTGGACCCAAAGGAGAAACAGTTAACACTCCATTTTTAAAAAAACTTTTTAAAATTTGATTTGATTTAATTTTATTATGTTAGTCACCATACAGTACATCATTAGTTTTTGACGTAGTGATCCACAATTCATTGTTTTCGTCTAACACCCAGTGCTCCATGCAGTACATGCCCTCCTTAATATCCATCACCGGGCTACCCCATCCCTACACCCCCCTCCCTCTAGAACCCTCAGTTTGTTTCTCAGAGTCCATAGTCTCTCATGGTTCATCTCTCCCTCCTATTTCCTCCCCTTCATTTTTCCCTTCCTTCTCATGTCCTCCATGCTATTCCTTATGTTCCACAAATAAGTGAAACCATATGATAATTGACTTTCTCTGCTTGACTTATTTCACTTAGCATAATCTCCTCCAGTCCCATCCATGTTGATGTAAAAGTTGGGTACTCATCCTTTCTGATGGCTAATATTCCATTGTATATATGGACCACATCTTCTTTATCCATTCGTCTGTTGAAGTACATCTCGGCTCTTTCCACAGTTCAGCTATTGCGGACATTGCTGCTGTGAACATTGGGGTGCATATGGCCCTTCTTTTCACTACATCTAACACTCCATTTTTTATTAGGTCTGACAGTCTGGAGGGTGGATTCTCTAATGTCACTGCTCCCCTGGAATGCCTTTCTGGATTATCCTTATCAAGAACTGATCTCCGTCTTGTCAGAACTGGAGGAGCACTTGACCTAGGCATCACTGACTATCTTCTGCAGTGTTGGGTAGTTACTTCTGCACATACCTTTTTCCCTCATGAGACCCTAAGCTTCTTGGGGGCAGGACTCATTCCTGCAGAAGCACATAGCACAATGCCAAGCTCTCTTTTCGAGGGTACTTGGCATGTGGTCATGCTTCTGGGCTAAATGCTTTTCTTTCATTCAACAGGTGTTTAGAGATACTTTTCTTCTGTGTGCCAGGCTCGGGGCTAGGGCCCAGCAGATAGACCCTCTTCTCATGGAGCTGATGGTCTCTAGTGGGGGAGACTGATGTTAATAAATGAACAACTAATGAACACATACTTAAAATTGATGATGTGTATTTACACAGAGAAAGTTCATGTTGCTGGGACCAAATATAGCAGGGAAGGGCTGCTAAAGTCCCCCAAGGTTACCATTAGAAAAGCCTTTCTTGAAAAAGTGGCCTTTGTCAAATGATGGCTGAAGTGTGAATAGGAGTTTCTTAGGGAAGAAGGGAGGGGGAGGAAGAGTGCTTTCATACATTATCCTGTTTACTCCGTCCAGCAGCAGTGGGAAGGACTTAGGACCTATTTCCATTTACTACCTAGAGAAACTGAGGTTCAGAGAAGTTTAAACAACTTTTCCAAGTTCCCACAGCCAGCAGTTGGGAGATCCAGGATTTCAGCACATCCAAAATCTCAACCCCTAGTCCCCAGGCTGTGCTGCCTGCCACATAATAGGCACTCAGATGGTTATTGAGGGAATAAAATGTTCCAGAATCATCTTTGCTGTGCTCTTTATCCCATCTCAGTTTTCCTTTGTCTAGTCTTCTCTCACAGTTTATTCATCTTGAACCCTTTGTGCCTGATGTAAGGGTATAGTAGGGATGTGTGCTAAGGTGAGAAAATACAGTGTTTCAGTTTTCTGTTGCTCTGTAACAAATCGCCCCTGTGATTTAGTGGATTAAACCAATGGTAGACTTTTGGGTCTCAGGATTCTGTGGGTTGACTGGGCTCAGCTGACTGGTTTTTGTGTGCCATATGTTACAGCTGAGGTCATTTATAGAGCTGCATTCAGTGACAATGTGTTAGAATTCTTATAAAACACTTAGCCAAGTGCCTGACACATAGTAAATAGGATATTTTGGAAGGTAGGGCTAGGGAAAGAATATTTTCAGAAAAGGCCTAGCGGTAGGACAATGCAAACACTATGGGTGACACCACACTTCCGTTATTTTTATTCACAAAGCAATGCCTCAGAGGGGCTGTGTGAGTCAATAAAGTCTGAGATGTCGGTAAAGCCACTTGCTGTGAGCATTTCACCTTACATTTCTTAAAGCCATGAACTGGAAGTCAGTAGATCTGGATTCTAATCATTGTGCTTTCCCCATTAAAAGCAGTTTTTGGGTGGCCTTGGGACACAGTTTTTGCCAGTCTGTACTGTGCCCATGTGCAAATTAGAAAGAGACCTCATCTAGATGGTGGACTCCACAAGCTCACAGTCAATGGGGCTAGTGGAAAGGAAATGAGGCTATTTATGCCAATTAGCAAGAGGGGCTGTTACCCAGTCAGGCTCTTGAGCTGTCTAAGCCCTAGAAATGCGGGCTGAGCGGGAGTTCCAGGCAAGGCTTTATCAGGGCTTAATGCTCCAGTACAGGGGAGACAGAATAAAGATTCTGCAGTCTGGCTCCCCAAGGAGAGGTCTCGGAGAGTTTTAAGGAGGCTTAGGCTGGAAAAGGGTCATCAGTGGGGTCCATCTTGGCTTAGATTGGTTCGGTTTTCACGCCAGGCATTCCTTTTAGGCGCTGGAGGGTTTGCACAGTGTCTGAAGTGGATCAGACTGGTTGAAAACTGGGTGAGGGGGGCTTGTTTGGAGCTTGTGGCTCCTGGCATCTGGCTTTAGTTTCTCATGGCAAGCAACACCTGCTCACAGGGCTAGAAAGCTGGGTTATTGTGGTTTCTTAGCCAGTTCCTGGGTGTGGGGACCCAAGTCTGGTCGCTGCTCTGTCTCAGCACTCCTTCCACTAGGTGGCTGGGTAGCCCTGTGCCCCCTGGCCTCCTTGACCGGAAGACCTTGTGCAGTGAGCAACATGCACAACTGTACATGACAACCCTACCGTCTTCATTTTGTGTCTGTGAAACAATAATGCCATGTACCTCATCTCCCAGGATTGTTGTGAGGATCAAATGTGTAAGAGTTTGACAAGCATAAGCTTTTTATAAGTGTAAGGTAGTAAGAATGATCTTTGCGGCTAAATATACTTTTATTTTTCTTTTAGTCTTTATGTATTTTTTTCAAAGGAAGGCACTTGGCAGAAGGGACAATCATATGAGGATCTCTGGAAGCATTTAATCTGATTTTGCACAATGGTATGTTTGAAGCTGTTTCAGCACTGAGGATGTTCTATTTTAAATAGAGTCTACTGATCTACGTCTTTTGGTATGTTAGGACTTGCCTTCCAAGTTATTATATACTACTATTTTTAAAACCTGAGGAATGTTTGCTCTTCTTACACCTGCCTGTTGGATACCACAGGCAAAATATTAGCTACATGCTTTCAAAGCTAAGTGGCACCTTGAAAACAAACACCACAGAACTCTTTGTTCATGGAATACAGTGTTTCTCAATGAACCCTTCATGGAGGAATGCTATGAGACCCAAAATGGTTTATTCATCAGGTGCTAAACTGTAGTTTCCATGCACTACATTGTCAGTGCACCTGACAGTGCATTCAGGCTGCTTTCTTTGTATGACTTAGCTTTCTAGCTCTTATCACTTACAGCTGTTTCCTTCCTTTTACTTAAAACCACCCACAAAGAGCAGACAGGGTTGCCTGGATGCAGGCTAGAAGCTCACTCATCTATACAAGCCCACGTGGGTCTGTTTACTGGGCTTGCATTCATGAGCTGGATTCAAACACTCCTTCAGTTTTTCTACCTAAAATTTGAAGTCATTAAAAAGGACTCAGAGCGCCCTTGTGTTGACTGGATTTTCTTGTTTATTCTCAGTTAAGGCCAAAGAAGTTAGAGTTTTTCTTAATATAGAGTTGTTCAGGTTAATTTTCTTTCTGTGCTGTAGGCAAAGGAGTCATTGTGAATTGGGTGTAAGCTTCGTGGGCAGAGATCTTTCATTTGTTCCTGATGCATCCCAAGTACCCAAAGAGATCCTGGAATATAGTAGGTGCTCAACAAATCCTTGTGGAGTGAGTGAATGAAGTATACCACTCTGGAGTTTAGCCTTGTGTAATTTGAGACTGAAGTTAGTGCGGGCTTCAGTAACATGTCCTTACTTATGGCACTGTAATAAAATGGACAGATTAAAATAATTTCTTTCTGCTTCAACACAGTGGCCTCGGGTTTTTATTTTTTCTAGCCGGGAGCCTGACATGCTGAACAAAATGGTTTGAGTGTTTACCCTTAAACTCATAAAGGCGATTTATGAATGGCTATTTCCATTTAGAGTAGCAAGTTGATTGGGTAATTAATAATGTTTCCATTTCTGATCCTATCTTTTCTCCCTTGCAAATCTGCCACTTACTTGTGGGGAAGATCTCTTCCTGAAAAGCTTCTAAACTATTTGGGGTGAACCCGTATTTCCAAAATAAATGATTTGACAAATGATAGGGCTAGTTTAACATAACGGTTATTTATCTTTTTACTTACACTGTAATAGTCTGTTATCTTCCTGTCCTCAATCCTGCTAGAAGAAGATTAGGTATGACATGAAGCAGAATGGTGCAAACGGGAAGAGTGCAGGCTCTGACATCAGCCGGGGGGATGGAGCGCTTCTAGCTGTGTGAGTTTGGGCAAGTCAGTTCTTTTTCTCTGCCTCAGGGTCCTCATCTGCAGAATATGATAATAGTAACTGTCTTCTGGCATTGTTGGGGGAAATTAAGTGGCTAACGCACATAGTTGCATGTAACACACTTAACTTCATGTCGGCACACAGTAGGTGCTTTAAAGTACCTGTTAAATATCTTGATAGTATTCCTGACAATAATAATTTCTTACATTTATTCCATGAACCTGAAAATAAAAAGCTGAGAGAAGCAGTCTGCAGAAATCTTCACCAACCTGGAGTAATGAAGAGAAGAAAGAGCATGAATAACAGTGCACATTTGAATTATGACTTATTTTTTAAATGTTATTTAAATAATGGGAAAGTGTGCTTGGAAACTTATCTAGTGGTGGTTGTGGCTTAATCAGTTTATAGAAGGTAGGGCAGTTTTTAACTATCAAAGCAGTAATAGTAAAGCTTTCATATGTCTACTAATGGACATTTTATAATAAGTCTGTGTATCATTTTGCCCTCAGGAGATGAGGAGGTAAATAAAACATGGCCTGAGCCCTCAAGGAGCTCACTGTCAAGGGGACAGAGAGAAATACATTAATTTTTATCATGAGTGTTTCTCAGGGGCTTATTACAGACATAGTGTGTGGGGCAAGGATCGTAGTTTGTTTTTTTTTTTTTTTTTATAAGATTTTGTCTTTAAGTAATCTCTACCCCACTGTGGGGCTTGAACTCATGACCACCAGATCCAGAGTCACACGACTGAGCCAACCAGGCACGCTGTATCTTAATTCTAAATCTTTGACAGCTTTTAGAGTACTTAGAGTTTATTGCCTTTTTAAAAAAGTAAATGTTCTCTCTAGTCCTCCTACTTCTCTCACATGATGCCTTCCCTAATGCTAGCAGGGAGGAATGTGTCAGGAGTTCTTGTCACACAGACCCCAAATTGGTAAAGCATTAGCTTGTGAAGTTTTACTAGTCAGGAAAAGAAGAAATATCTTCTGATAATTTTTAAGTCATCACTTAAATCTGTTTGGCTTGCAGAAGGATACTAGGAGTATACTCAGTGCCACACCACAGTGAATTGCAAGATAGACACTGAAGTCCTGAAACTAAGTTTTAAAAATGTTGATTTCATTCTTTAGTAGCAAAAAAAATTGAGAACCTGCCTGGCGCCCAGGTGTTATACTTTACATAACATTATTCCCTTTAATCTCTCAAACGCTTTGAGATGGATTTTTTCCCCTAATTGTACAGATGAAGAAATTAAGGCAGGCTGAGGTTAATTTGCCCAAGACTCCCACAGATGGGCTTCAGACTGAGGTCTCTTGGATTCTAAAGCTCATTCTGTTTTCAACACTCTGTATTCATTTTCATTTTGCTTTTTATTTCTTAGCTTTTCACTGAGAAATCATTTGACCCTAAACAACATGGTGTTTATAGGGGCCCTGGCCCCCACACAATTTAAACTCTGCATCTGTGTAACTTGTGACTCCCCCACAACTTAACTACAAGTAGCCCGCCACTGACTGGAAGCCTTACTGATGACACGAATAGTCGATGAACACACATTTTGCATGTTATGTAAAGTACATACTGTATTCTGACTGTAAGAAACCTAGAGGGAAAAAAATGTTAAGGAAACCATAAGGAAGAGAAAATGCGTTTACAGTACTGTATTGTATTTATTGAAAAAAAAAGTCCACATAGAAGTGGACCCACACAGTTCAAACCCATGTTGTTCAAGGGTCAACAGTAATTTGACTTACAAAATGTTGCAAAACAGACAAAAAATTCCTTTACCCAGCTTCCCTAAACCGGTGTATCATTTTTAAAACCAGGGAATTAGCATTGATACAGTGTTAACTAATCCACACACCTTATTGAAATTTGGCAGTAGTCCACTCATATCATTTTTCCAGTCTAGGAGTCAATCCAGGATCCCACATTGCATTTAGTTGTTATGTGTTAAGTCTCCTGCATTGTGGGACACTTCCTCATGCTTTTTTTTTTTTTTTTTTTGTCTTTCTGGACCATGGTACTTTTGAAGAGTACTGGTCATTTATTTTGTAGACTTCGTATCTTTAATGCATTTGGTTTATGTATGCATTTAACGTTGAGATACGAGGGTTTTCCTTTAAGTCATAATTATAAGCTGTTTCCTTCAAAAACCTTTATTATGGGGGCACCTGGGTGGCTCAGTTGGTTGAGCGACTGCCTTCGGCTCAGGTCATGATCCTGGAGTCCCGAGATCGAGTCCCGCATCGGGCTCCCTGCTCAGCGGGGAGCCTGCTTCTCCCTCTGGCCCTCCCCCCTCTCATGTGCTCTCTCTCTTTCATTCTCTCTGTCTCAAATAAATAAATAAAATCTTAAAAAAAAAAAAACAACTTTATTATGTCATTGCCAATTATTAGGACATTTTTAAAAAAATATTTTATTTATTTATTTGACAGAGAGAGAGAGAGAGTGAGCGAGCGCACAAGCAGGGGGAGTGGGAGAGGGAGAAGCAGTCTCCCCAGTGAGCAGGGAGCCCGATGTGGGGCTCGATCCCAGGACCCCGGGATCATGACCTGAGCCGAAGGTAGATGCTTAACCATCTGAGCCACTCAGGCATCCCTGTTAGGACATCTTTGAATGAATAAGGGTGATGTGACATTGTTGGCCTTTGTCTAGAATCTAACTTGTCGCAGCCAGAAGGGCCTTGAGTATCCTCTGGTGGCCCGCCCTCTGGCTTCACAGATGGCAGCATCATGGTCTGTACGTCTTGACTCCTTGTCTTTTGTTCTTTCTACTTCATTCTCCTACTGATCTCAAAGTCCAAGGAACAACCATTGAAAAATTTATTGACTTAAATATGTTTTGTCCTTGATCATTGAAATTTTGATTAATCAATGATTCATTTGATCTTGGTATAAAATCAACTTTACTTTCCTCTAAGATACACTATTGTGTGTAGCTCGTTAATTTGGCACAGTTCATGGTGATTTCTTTGTTTAGCTAAAGGCCAAGTCTCTTTTCAGCTGCTCCACCCATTTGCACATGCATTTTTGGAAGCAGCCTGAGCAGCAAAGATTTTCGTAGTGCTTATAAAACAGAAATGTTTAATATACAGACTTATTTTAGGTCCGCTTGGCCTTTGTACGACTAACCATACAGATCTGTCAGCTCGGTTGCTTCCTTGTGCTCTCTTCGATAATACCATTTGGAAGTTGGTAAATAATGGTTCCTTTGGAGGTCATTAACTTTTTTTTTGCGGGGGGGGGGTGTTATTATAAAAGGCAGGCATTGACTTCTAAGCTTTTTGGAAAGTTGATATTTTAAAAACTCCGCACTCTTAAGAGTAGGCTTTATGAAAGCTTGTATATTTTTCCCTTGTAAATGAGAAAGGTAAGTAACTGCTTCCACAAATATATTAACTCTTATTCCTGTAATTAGATGGACTCAATTTCTTGGCCTCTCACTTTTCAAAGCTCTTTGTTTGTCTTAATGTATATTTTCTTTTTTACCTTGTTTTTTACCCAGTGCTGTTTGGGGCCTCTTACCTTTTTTTTAAATTTATTTAGGCCTCTTACCTTTCAATATGTAAAAGGTAAATGAAAGCAAGGTATAAGACATTGTAGAGGAGTCAACATTTTACCCTGGTTAGACTGTGATATTTGTAATAGATTTATATCTTGGGGAAAGAAAAAGGATTTCTTTTATACATTCTATAAAAGAAGTAAAATCATAAGTAAGTTCAAAATGAAGTGAAATATACTTTGGAAAATCCCGTAAGTCCCCCAGAACATATGGCCCGCTGGGTGAATGTACACGGCCCCATGTGGTAATCGTTAGGCCACTAGTTTGTGATCCACTGAGCCAGGTTCTGGGATGGCAGGCATTTTTGGCAGACATCTGGGTGTTTAGACCACTTTGCTTCCATGAGAGTTGCTAGTGTGGAGTGGGGATTGGGAAATCTGTGTGACCCTGCTTGTGTGCAGGCTTTACGCCATTTCTGTTTCTAGCGCAAACTCCTTGTCTTAATAGTAGTTAGTGGGCCTTCTCCTTTGGGGAAGTACTAAACGAGATAATGCTTGAGATGGCCTCTAATACCTGGTGCATTAGATCAGTGGATGCTCACTAAGTCTTTGATGGTCTTGATCCTGACCTAGCTTGATCCGTTCTAATGTCACACCATGTTTGAAAAGGTGTCCAGAGAAACCTGTCCACTGCCTCCTGTCTTCTCAAATTGGCATTCCTGGTGATGACCTTCTTTCTGAGAGCCTTCCCTCTCTCAACCCCTTATTACCTGACTTCAGAAGGTTCCTGAATTAAATCATGAATATTCAAGTTACCACAAGATGGCGTCAGATCATTTCAAGTAATGCCAGGTAGGGGGAGCCTCTGCACAGTAAATCTTTAATTTTAAAAAAGTTAGAATATATGCCTTTCACGTCATGGGATTTAGCTATTGTAAATAAACCTCTCATTTCTTCTCCCATTCTCATGTGGAAACATGAGGCTCGTGTCTATTCAACTCCCCAAAGTAGTTGGGTGGGAAAATGACTTGAATCATGCAGATGATTTTACTAAAGTGAATTGTTCAGGATCTCTTGTGTTTGGCTGAAACCTTCATTTTACTTCATTGTTATTTACAAGGGTGACCCTTAGGTATTTTACAGTGACCCCTCTCCACAATTTCCCATTTCCCTATTATCCCTGAGTCTGATGTGTTTATTTTTCTCCTGATATGTTTATTTTTTTGTTTGTTTCCCCAACTAATACGTAAACTCTGTAAGAGGCTACAGTTTTGTTTGTTTCTTTACTACATCCTCAGTGCCTTGAACCGTGCCTGGCATGGTAGGTACTCAAAAACCTCTTAAATGAAGAATGAATAGAGAATTTTCACTGTTGTTTCAGTCAGTGTCCTTTGGCTTAATAAGCAAATCTTAAAATTATGTAAAAATGTGAAGTTTCTGAGTTTATAGTCTTTAGGAATTTCACTGATAACTTGGTGAAGTAATCAAAACTTGAAAGCTTTTATCACTATCCTCCTCTGGTGATTATATTTCAAATCTCTTCCATAATTTAGTTCAGTAATCTTCCTACAACTTACAGTATATCTGTAATATTGAGTCAGGATGTATACAAAATGAGCAAACTAGGACTAGTGAAGGAAATAATTTCAGACTTTCATCTTACCTTAGTAAAGTGTTTATTCACGCACACAAACACACACAATTCAGGGGATCTGGGTGAGGCTGAGATATTTTCCTTGCTTCAAGGGTGCTCTGTAAGTGAGGCCCCTTGCCAAGAAGCAGAGCAGCTACATCTGACCCTCCCTAGTGGACATTATCTGAAAGTTAAACTTCAAGAAAGCAGTCATCATAATTTTGAGCATTTTTTTCTGGAGCAGAAATGAATGAATGAATGAATACTTAAAAATCCACCTTGTGATTAGTTCTCAAAATTGCAGTTGCCAGGATGGAAGTGTGAATGTCAGAGTTTTTGGCATGGAGCATGATGCGGTGTCGAGGCTGCTGATTACTGACCATCTGTGTTCTCTTCACAGATAGGTCCCCAAGCAAAGTGAAGTTTATTTTCCAAATTGACCCCTGAGGTCAGCGAGGTTCATCTCCCTAATCACTCATTCAGCAAAAATTTATTGAGTGCCTACTGCATGCCAAACACTGTGTTAGTGGTAGAGATAGAGCGACTGAAGTAGATCATATTCCTGTCCTCACAGAGCCTGTGAGTGTCCTTCAGTGTCTTTCGAGGCCACAGATACCTTTAATATGCGTGAAAGTAGTGGACCCTTTTCTCTGAAGATCAACCAGTTAGCCAACCTCTCTCTCTCTCTCTCTCTCACACACACACGTATACATACAGGTAGCTGGTGTGAGATGGGGAGACCCACACTCACTGAGTTGCATATACCACTTCCTGGGGTTCCAAAGACTTGAAGCTCAAGTTCACTGAGTGGTGGGCCCCTCTTCCCTTGCCCCTCAGCTTCTTCACTGCTTTCATCCCCCGTTGGTCCTTCATGATGTCTTGGATGGGACTTCCTGTAATTTCCTTTTCAGGTTTGGTCACATGATGAAGCAGTGTAAGCTTTTAGATAAAGAGCCCAAGGGGTGCTCAGCAGGCTTGGATTAGGGACTGCCTTGTCCTATGGGTTTGAGGAAGTCACTTCCACTCCCGAAGTCACTTTCACTCTTTGCATCTGAGAGATAGAAAGGACTGGATTTGGGTAATTCTGAGGAGATTTAAGGGTAAGTTAGGTAGGCAGGTTAAAAAGGCAATAGAGAATAGCTGTGGGTAAATTACAGTCTCGGTGCTCTTTAGCTGGGTGATTTTGAGCAAACTACTTAGTTTATCTGGGCCTTATTTTACACATGTGAAAGGGAAAAAGCAGCATATACCTCATGGTGTTAATTTGAGAATTGAACTGAAATAATGTATGTAAACTGCCAGGACAAAAATGGTAGCTTTTTTTCCAGCCTTGTTATATTCAAATTGTCTTTCAGGGGAATTAATAGATAAACGATTTATTGAGCCCCTGGAGTAGACTACTTCTGTAATTGTTCTCCCGTGATACCAGCCCAGCTGTCAGGCAGTGGTGTATGATCGTAGGGAAAGGTTCACTTTGCATTAGGCCTGGTTTAATTTCACGGCTCTCCCATGGACTAGCTGGGTGATCCTAGACTCTCTGATCTTTATTCAGTTTCCACTTCTGACAGATGAGACAATGATAATATGTGACCCAGTCACAGCAGAGAGGCTGTTTTGGGATTTGAACAAGATCATGTAAGTAAATAGAACGTGTAGCACAGGGCCTGGCACAGAGCACACTCTTCATTTATGTAAGACTGGTTCCATAATTAACCTAGTTTAACCTCACCCTCCCTTCTCCGCCCAGGGCTAGGTTGGATCTCAAGGTTTTCCCTGGATTTATACAGGTTCAGTTGATGATAGCCTCTCACTCATCTAGGCCCAAGTGGTAAAGTGAAGAGCCTTGATTGAAAACGGGCCTTAGAGGTTCCTTGGAAAATATGTGCTGTTCCTGCAAAAAAACTGTGGTTGCTGGGAGAGAATTCACTTTGGTAAAAGACAAATGGTAATTCTTCTTTATGTGTTTTCATTTAGTATCCCAACCCCATGGATAAAAATGTCATCTCTGTAAAAATTGTGGAGGAAAAAAGAGGTAAGTTCTCTGAATTATACCTCACTTCGGTGATGATCATTAAGTGATACTGATTTTCGTAAAGGTGTTGTGTGTGTCGCCTGGTGTATTTCTGTATTTGAGGTGACAGGAAAGAGTACCCAGCACTTACAGCAGCAGAGGGCTTGCTCAGTATGCTCTTGTCATTCTCTCAATTAATAACTGGTGACAGTAGTAACAGCTAACATTTCTGAGCACTTCGTATGTGCCAAGCACTCTCACTTTATTAGCTCATTTACTCTTTAGACTAATGTATGGTGTATGTATTATTATTACTCCCATTTAATGTATGAGGAAACCAAGGTACGGAGAGGTTAAATAAATTGCCCAAGGTCATATGGCTATATCCCTATCATATATTCATACATCATTTTATAGATGGCAAAATCGTTGTGATTAGTAGCATGTATATAAAATGTGACTATAGTGATTAGATTATGGAATCATAAGTATACTTGACAGTGTGGTTCCATATTGACCAGAGCAGGGGTTGATAAACTATGCTTGTCCTGCTTGATGTTGTGAATAAAGCTTTATTGGCATACAACCATGCCCACTTGTTTATATATTGTCTATGGCTTCTTCCTTGCAACGACAGCAGAGTTGAGTTGTTGTGACAAGACTGTCTGGCCCACAAGACCTAAAATATGTACCATCTGGCCCTTTACAGGAAGTGTTTACTCACCCCCGAATTAGAGTGTAGGAGTCTGCCCTGCTCGCTGTCATTTGCATGTCACTGTAAGCATTTCCACTGTCCTTGCTTGGGAACCGGGCCATGCAGGAGGCTCTAGTGATGGACGGAATCAGTGTATAAACCCTTGGAAACACCCAGGCCCACTTCTGACATGCTCTTGAGCCTTCCGAGAAAACATACGCCAGGCCACTGTTCATTACGTGACTCTGAAGTCTTCTCTGTGCTTGGTGAGCACCAAACTGTTTGCTTGTGAGGGTCTTTTCTTCATGTCCATAAGTCTACAAAAAATATTTTAAAAAACTTTTTTTTTTTCATGTATCTGCACTCAGTGTGGGAGAGATGTGTTATTTGGCATCAGAGAAATCTGATTTCAAGCCCTGATTATTACCTGCATGACCTAACTTCCTGAAGGCTCAGTTTCTTCCTTTATTAAATGGGAAAATAATAACCCTGCTTAGAAGATAATAATAATTAGAAGAAGAAAATAATAATAATCCTGCCTGTGAAGGTCAAATGAGAGAACAGTGTGCACATCCCAAAGTGGTATAGAAACATTAATTATAAATTCCACCATCGACGGGGGCGTCTTTGCCTGCAAGATTGGCTAGTCCATTTTAAGTATGTGTGCCACAAACCTTGGATGGGATGGCTAAAGGAATGCCGGTGGCAAGGAGATGAGCCCACTTCTCACCCTGGCAGTGGCTTCTGGGCAGTCTGGGTGTTTGCACCAGCCTTCAAGGCTACTCTAGCCAGAGTTAGAGAAACCCTATAGGAGCTTGGCTGAGTCACACTAATTTACAGGGCAAAGGACAGCACCTCAAAGGTTATTTTTTTTTTTTCTCTGACCCGGTCTCCCTGTTTCTTAATTCACATTTATTTTGTGTTTTTTTTACATTATTGGTGCTATTCTGTCTCCAAAACAGAGTAGTGCCAGTCACAGGGAAGCTGCTTCCCTGTGAGTAAAGAGTATGGCTAATATAATTAATTATAGATTTAAATTTTGTAGCCACAAGTCTGTGCTTGAAAACATGGTTGGTGCAGAAAGTGGCAGAATCGATTCTCCATTTTTTTGTTAAAACATCCTTTTTATTGGAGTTGAACAGAGGGCTCATTGGCCCTTGTCATTGGAGTGATGACATTGATTGTCCAGAGCAGTGAATGGTTTGTGATTCTTTATCCTTGATTTTAGAATGTGCAGTGTGAGTTAGCTGTCTTACCCTTATTCCTTGATCACAGATGAGTGTATTTGGAAAGATTTAGCCCAGAAAAGTGGTCAGGGACACTGAGTTTTGAGTTAAACATTTTTCTCTAGGAATTCTACATATATAAAATTGACATCGACATGAAAAGTTTTATTGACATAGGACAAGAATACATTTCCTTAAAAATTTTTTGAGTGTAAAAATTTTCTGTTTCTAGATGTCTCAACAGGGATCATCTATAGAAAGAGGATTGCAGTCTGTCAGAATGTGGTTCCAGAAATTTTAAGGAAGGTAAATTCATTTTAAAATTTAATCAGATTTGGGTGATTTTCATGTAGTCCTGGAAAGAGACAGCATTTTCTGATGTACAGGAGTGTTAGAACTTTCCCAGTTGTACCTCATAGCCCCTCAGAGGGTGAAAGCACTCGCATATCTAACCTCAGTTTTGGCAGATGCCACCAGAGATAGTTTTTTTCCTGTCTATTTCTGCTTCTCTTTTGTGGAGGGCTCTTAGTGGACATTGAGATGGTCTATAATTATTGTAAAGATACCTTGGACATTTTGCATGAAGTGACCAGCTCTTCTCATCTGTCCATGGATAGATATGACTCTTAGATAAGAAAGATCAGAAATGGGCAGATGGTAAATATTTAGTCTCATCTTTAGAAAGGAAGATAAAAGCTTCAGTTTCTATTTCACTTTCAGAGAGTATAGTTATTTCAGGGAGTATAATGTTCTCAGTGTTCTCTGTAAGTCTTTTGTGTGTGTTTCTGTAGATGGTGGGGATGATGAAATCTTCATGATATCAAATTGTTTTCTCTCTTTGAAATTCTTAAGCACTCTGGTGATTGTTGGCAAAGGTAAGTGGGAAGTTTTAATAACATTGCTTAAATCATAGTGGGATTATTGACAACAGTCCTTTTAGAATCATTAGGACATAAGAGGAGAGCATCTTGATGTGCACTTCTTACGATGTCTCAGATGGTTGTTTCAACCTGGAAGTGATTCTGTTTGTGATGGAGAAGCCAATTAGCTTGCAGTTTACACTGCTGTGCTGTTTGCTGTATGTAGAAAAAATGGTTGGCTTCTGTCACTTCCTTGTCATGCATTAAGACGGTCACATTCTTTGAGGGAAAGAAGGCTGATGTGACAATGGAAAAGAACTTTTTTATTTTCCACATGTGTTGCCCTTGTGTGCAGCGAATTATCATTGGCTTTTTCTACAGGCTGTATACCCTGCTTTTGCCCTATATACATGCTTTGAATCTATTATTTAAAAAGGCATTCAACTTTGTCTTGTATCTCAATTCTTAAATAATTTAAGGACACCTCTGACTTGTACAGTGCTGCCTTTGTAGTTTCCCATGTCTCCTCCGCCTTGGAAACCATACATTTTGAGGTATTGGACAGAGTTTAAAATGAAGAAAATATTTTATCTGATATTATCCTGCATGCGAGCCCATAAGTGGGCCCAATTAGAATCCATCAATTTAAGAAGGCCATAACCAGCCCTAGAGGAGACAAGAAGGAGGTTGATAATTTGCTTAGTGTTTAGCAGTTAGGGAAATCAGGCCAGGGACTGTACAGGCTGCATAAATCCTGGGCCATTTGCATGTCCTCACCAGCATTTAGTAAGGTCATAGTGTGTTTGATGATCAAGGACTCACAGCCATTGGTGTGCCTTCCTTTCTATATGAGCATCACTTGTCCTCTTAATTATCCAAGACTAAAGGCAACTCTGGACTTAGTCTTTATGTAGCTCGCTCTTCCTAAATTGAGAAAGCTATCCACTCTCTGTTGGACAGGTAAGCATTTTAAAGGTACCTAGTATCCAGTTGGAAGAGGAATCATGGCTCAATCCTCAGGAAAGAAACATGGCTATACGGAGTCACTGCCTTACGTGGACACAATATGCATCCATGAAGGAAGAGTCTGTCTTCCGGGAAAGTATGGAAAATCCAAATTGGTAAGATCAGCTGTGTGTGTGTGTGTTTGTGTGTGTGTGTGTAGGTTGGGTGCAGGGATACACAAATGACTGCATATATTAAAAAGCTATAATTCCATATTCATAATGTCTTTTTATAACTCACATAAAGTACACATTTTAATTTTTTTATTTTAGAGTGAGAGAGAGAGTGCACATGTGGGCAAGTGGGGGGGAAGGGCAGAAGGAAAGGGAGAGAGAGAATCTTAAGCAGGCTCTATGCCTCGCGCGTGGGCTCAATCTCACGACCCTGAGATCATGACCTGAGCTGAAATCAAGAGCTGGACGCTTAACCGACTGAGCCACCCAGGTGCCCCACATTATTAATTTTTAATCCTATAAGTAGTTAATGAATAGACTTCCCTTTGGGGGAAAAATAACAGAGCTCAACTCTGTTCTGATCACCCTCTCCAGTCTTGGTGCCTTTTTGCTCTCTCCAGAAGCAGTGAATGTTATCGATGTGCTGAGGATTCTTCCAGACTTTTAAGAGATACCATTAGGTATTTACATGTGTATTCACAGAGTCTATATGGCATGGTTTTGTTTCTTTTCACATACATGCTTTCATTCTGTGTCAGTCATTGTGTACTTACCTTTTTTTCTTAATAGAAGTTTATTTAACATATATAAAACCTAGCTTATTCCTTTCTACTGTCGCATGGTATTCAATCCTATGATTATACTACATCTGTTTAGCTTTTTTTTTTTTTAAAGATTTTATTTATTTGGAAGAGAGAAAGTGCACGCGTGTGCAAGTGCATGAGCTGGGGGAGGGACAGAGAGAGAAGCAGACTCCCCGCTGAGCAGGAGCCTGATGCGGGACTTGATTCCAGAATCCTGGAATCATGACCTGAGCCCAAGGCAGACACTTAACTGACTGAGCCACCCAGGTGCCCCTGTTTAGCTTTTTTTTGGTAGATGTTCAGAAAGTTTCCAGTTTATCTTTATTACAAACAGTAGTATAGTATTTGTGAACCCTATGATCCTTACATATGCAATATATGAATGTTTCTCTAAAGGAGAAGTTTTAATAGGTTTATTGAGTATATTAATTTCTTACAGCAGAATTCTTAATGTACGGTTTTAGGAGTTTTGACATAGTTGCGTAAACACTGCCACTATCAAGCTATAGAACATTTAAAAGGAAGACTTTAAAAAGCTATATGCTGGGGCGCCTGGGTGGCTCAGTCGTTAAGCGTCTGCCTTCGGCTCAGGTCATGGTCCCAGGGTCCTGGGATCGAGCCCCGCATCGGGCTCCTGCTCCGCAGGAAGCCTGCTTCTCCCTCTCCCACTCCCTCTGCTTGTGTTCCCTCTTTCGCTGTGTCTCTCTCTGTCAAATAAATAAATAAAATCTTTAAAAAAAAAAAGCTATATGCCAAGACTATTCAATGAAGAAAGAATATTCTTTTCAACAAATGGTGCTGTCACAACTGGATATCTACAAACAGAAGAATGACGTTAGACCCCTACCTCATACCAAATACAAAATTAATTGAAGATGCATCAAAGACCTAGATGAGTTAAGACCTATAAAACTTCTTTTTTTAAAGAGATTTTACTTATTTATTTGTGTGAGAGAGAGAGAGAAAGATGACAAGCAGGGGGGAAGGGTAGAGGGAAAAGCAGACTCCCCAGTGAGCAGGGAGCCTGATGCGTGGCTCAATCCCAGGACCCTGGGATCATGACCTGAGCTGAGGGCAGATGCTTAATCAACTGAGCCACCCAGGCACCCCAAGACCTATAAAACTTTTAGGAGAAAACAGGTAAAATCTTTTCGATCCTGGATTAGGTAGTGATTTCTTAGATATGACACCAAAAGCCCAAGCAACAAAAGACAGAATAGGTGAAATTGGTTTCATCAAAATTGAAAACTTTTCTGCTTCAGGGACACTGTCAGGAAGGTCAAAAGACAATGCAGAGAATGGGAGAGAATACTTGTAAACCATATATCTGCTTATATGTATATCCATAATATGTGAGAGTGTACACTTATTTTGATGAGTCCTGAATAATGTATAGAATTATTGAACCCATATTGTACATGGAAACTAACATAACACTGCATGTTAATTATACTTGAATTTTAAAAAAAAAGCCTAATTAAAACATGGGCAAAAGATTTGACTAGATATTTCTCCAAAAAAAGATGGGTAGCTGGTCATTAAGTGCGTGAAAAGATGCTCAGCATCATTCTACATCCAGAAGTGCAAATCAGAATCACAATGAGATACCAGTTCAAACCTGCCTAGGATGGTTATAGTAAAAAAGATACACGGTATCAAGTGTTGGAAAGGGTGGGGAGCAATGGGAACGCTTACACACCACTGATGGCAATGTGAATGGTGCAGCTGCTATGCAAACCAGGTTTTCAGGGCCTCAGAAAGTTAAACATAGAGTTATACCTCTGGACCCAGCAGTGTATACTATATTGAACACATACGTGTTTTGTGAAAACACAGAAACTTGTACAGGAATGTTTATAGCACTGTTGTTCATAATAGGAAGAATGTGGAAACCAAATGTCTGTCTACTGATGAATATATAACCAAATGTGGTATACTTATAAATGGAGTATTATTCAGCCATAAGAATGAAGGACATGTGCTATAATGTGGGGGAAGCTTGACAACAGTATGCTACTCGGAAGAAGCCAGTTACAAAAGGCCACATAGCGTATGAATCAATTTATTTGAAATGTGCAGAATTGATATATCCATAAGGACGGAAAATAGATTAGTGGTTGCCATGGGCAAGGAGGGAAAGAGGGGGCAGTGACTGCTAATGGGCATGGAGTTTCTTTTTGGGGTGGTGAAAATGTTCGGGAACTCAGTTGATGGTTTCCCAACTCTGAATATAGCAAAAACATTGAGTTGTACACCTTAAAAGAGTTCATTTCCCTAAGCCAGCAGTTCCTATTAACATACTTTAAAATTTTTTTTTGTCAATTTAATGGGTGAGAAACGATAAATTCCTTTTGAGATAGGCTTAAAAACAAAAGCAAAATATAACAAGCATTAAGTGTTAATAGTGATTACTGCGATGAGCTCTGATTTTAGAGGATAATGTACTGTTTTTCGTTTTTCTGTATGATTTGAATCTTTTATTCACTTGTCATTTTAATGGAAATAGTAAGACTCTCAAGCTCAAATAACTAAAACCCCCAAATTTAAAAATCTGTTCTGGAGCCCCATCACTTATACGAATCGTTACTGCTCCCCATAATTTCGGTCCTATGATGGTAATTCTCAGGTGCTCCAGCCACCCACCCAAGGAGTGTGAAAGCCACGTCTTATTAGCCTCTGAGCCGGTTTGTCTGGAACCACCTACTAGGTGCTTTTCCTCAGCCTCTCCCATGGCGGGAGCTTCACACGGAACATGCGTGTTTGGGATATTTGTACGTAGAAGTAGTAAAATGACAGAATTGTCTGATTTTATACAGAAAACACAAAAGTCTTTTTCATCCACCTTGTTTTAGCCTCAGTTTTCTCAGAGATCAGGGCTATTTGGCTAGTCTGAACTGGACCTTTATCAGTGAAATATAAAGTGATAATTGGCCCTGAGAATCCAAGGAAAACATCCTTCAGGACCTTTTCCCTTTGTGTCTTTTTTAAAAATTATTTTTCCAATACCTTGATTCTGGAAAATATGATACATGTGTCTTATAAAAAATATTAAACAGTTTTGGGGGAAAAAGACAAGTTGTCATTGCCTAGAGATAGTGTCTGTTTACATAATTTTCTTAGTTCATTCCTAATTGGCATTTAGATTGTTTCTGTAATTTTTTGCTGTTACAAATAACGCTGTGATGAAATCCCTATTATTACGTATTTCTGTAGTTTTTCAATAACCTTTTAAGGTAGATGGAGCGAGTTGGATTTCTGGGTCAAATGTTATATGCATTTTATATTTTGATACATATTATCAGATTGTTCTATAAAAAGGTTTGACCAATTACACTTTTTTTTCTTTCTTTGATTTGTTATGTTCTTGCCCTCTCTCAAACACTCTCCTTTTAGGTTTTTGGTATATTGGGCCAATATTTATTGGTGCCTCCCATATCAAGGTCAAAGCTAGATCCTTCCCCTGCAGTGTTTTAAAGCTCAGGTTAAATAACTTACCCAGAGTGAGAGGAGGTTGCTGAGCCAGGGTGTGAGTCCAGGTGTCTTGGACGTCACCTTGAGCAAAGTGGTGAGGTAGGAATATGGACATGGATAAAGGGTGGATTTATGTTAAGCTGTAGAGTGCTTTGGATCCCAGGTTATGGTGGAGAGGTCTTGTCCTTTCAGCAGTCAGCAGCCGCATGAAGGTTTCTGCGCGGGGGATAATGTGCTGAAAGCTATGGTCCAGGCTCTAGGAAACTTGTTTTCTTAGCTCTTGACACGGATTTAAGCAAGGCATTTTAGGCAGACATTCTAAATGAGTGGGTAATCTTGGGGGGACATCAAAGACAGGACATTATTTCTTTCCCCTCCTTTGCCAGGGAATGTGACAACGATGACTAGCCACTGTACTCAGAAGGTGAAATATGGACAACCCTCCCCCCATTTTTTTTAAAGAGAAAAAGCTGTCACAGCTGTTTAGTCTAAAATTAGACCCTCAAGCTGTATGTTGGTTAGCAGGTGTAGGTATGTGATGGGAAACCAGATGTCATTTTGTCCCTCTGCATGGCCTATCGGCTCAGTTCAGAGATGGACTCCAAAAGGGTTCCTTAGGATCTGACTAAACCTTGATCTGTGTTTTTTACCTAGATCCAACTTGGGCTCACCACTGATGTCTCTGCACTGTGGCACCTTCTTGGGCAAGAGTTATGTTATAATTTCACATTCTCTCAAGCATACCAGCTCTGAGGCTGTAAGCTCCTCAATTAGACAATCATGGTTTCTGCTTTCTGAAATCTTACATTCCAAGATAAATTTATTAATTTCTTACTATTTTGTGTTTGCTCCTATTTTTCCCAGGATCCTGGGATCATGACCTGAGCCGGAGGCAGACAATTAACTGACTGAGCCACCCAGGCGCCCCTGGTTCTTTTCCTTAAAATAGATTTTTACTGTACTATGTAGGCATGTAATTGACACAACTTTGATTTGGCTTTAATGATGGATATTTAGTTTATCCAAGCAATTCTAAAAAGATAAGTATTTTCTTGGGCTTTGCTCTTTCACCGTAACTGTATGGATTTTGTGGTCAGTAGGAACTTTTCTGTTATCTTGAAGCAAGGTTTTAGTTATCACCATCAGTGGAGACTTCACTCTATTCATGATGTTGCCGAGCTGGGTTTCTTTTGCATTAGGTTAACAAGATCATTCTCCCATGCTCAGTGTTGAGTATCTTAGTGGCCCGTGTCTTTACCCATCCATGTGGACCAGCTTTTGCTTATTCACTGATGCTTATAAACCTTATTTCTGAGATTTAAAATGTGCAGCCTAGTGGAGTGCAGGTTAATAACCTTGGATGTATTGACCTAACATTTATAAAGTACCAAATAAATTTCTCTGGAATGTAGTGAAAGAAACAAAAGCCAAAATCAAACTTTACACCCAGATTAAATTAATGGGATGAGCAGCTGTTTTTAGTTCAATAAATTTTCATTATAATGAAGTTACATGTATGAATATTCTTCATTCTAATAAGATGTACAGCATTTTTTAAAATTTTTCAATTTCTAGATTAAAACATCCCATGCCTTGAGTCTTCATCTGGTGAATCACAAATATTAAAATATGCATGTTTCGAGGGGCTGATGGTTGGGCATTTTTTTTGTTTGTGTATCCATTTTCTCCTTGCTTTGAAGTCTTTTTTTTTTTTTTTTCCTTAAGTAGCAAATTTGACAGTTTGGTGACTTCCTTGTGTTGGGCACCAGCCTTTTTGGTTGACTTTCAAACTTGCTGTCACTGGAATATTAAAATATTCTGGCTTTGTTAATTTTACTTAGGAATTATTTCTAAGTCCCATGTAAGGGGCTTGAGGGTGTAGTTATCAAATAGCCCAGGTAAATACCACTGTATTCATCCCAAAACATGATACCCTGTACTTATATTCAACCTTAATTTCCAGGGCACCAGTGGGTGATCAGACAATTAGCAGAATGCATTGCCAATTGCAGAAAACTGAGCAACAAGGTCTTTTCTGTGTAAATAGGATATCTGGGCAGGAGTCTTATTTTTGGTGCCATAGGACTGCCCTCCAAAAGATAATCATTTGCTTTTTATGTTTGTGTTCATATAATCAGAGTCTTCTCTGTTTTCCCATCCTGCTGTATCCTCAGTATGTAGCACAGTGCTCAGATGCTTACAGAGGGTGCCCTGTGCTGTTTGTTGACCGAATGGCAGATCGTGCTTCTTATGGGCTGAAATGGGGACGAGGGAAGTGAAAAGGGGTGGAATTGGCAGAAGGGGCAAATGCAAACTGGGAAAGTCCAAGATGATTTGGTAGGAAATTCAATGTAGAGGAAATCTTGAAATCACCAGTAATACGGAGACCTTGCTCCTGGTTTTTGCTGCTGGATCACTTATATATGGTTTGACTCTGGGAAAAGGCTAGAAGCTAGCCTGAACTCCCGCATAAAGTAATGTGAAGATTTCCTAAGATAATAAATGGGAATGCTCTATACTTGGAGAGGATAAGGCACCACACGCATGGAAGTTGTTGGAACTAATGGTGAATAAATGCTGTTTTCACTTTAGTGGAGTAAGCTGTTTTATTGAAAATCGTGGTGACAATTGAACGGAAACAGGATGTTCAGTTAGGAGAGCATTCTGTGCCGTATACAAGCAAGAACTTTTGAAATATCTTGGTCAATGCCTGTTGACCTTTTGTTTTCATCTTCCTTGCCCTTTGGTTTGGGTTGTGTATTAGCGCGGGATTCAGGGGCAAGGTTAAACAGGGAGATTTGTTGTGTTGGCTCTAGTTTTGTAGGCCTGGGTTGGCTCTTGGGATTCTTCAGGTGAATCTGTTGAGCACATAGATTTGGGAGCCCCTGATATCTAGTCTGTGTCCTGTGGTCCCAGTGCTGAGCAAACATACTGCTGGCTCTTCTTTGAAACTCCATTTTTCGCCAAGTTCCTGTTAATCTCATAAAGTACGACCAGTTGATAATCTGGCTCTTCAAGCAAACAGTAAACACTTTTTGGCAGAAGCACCCTCCTGAAAAGTTTAACAGAATTCAGTTGAGGGCCCTCTTGAATTTATGTAAGAAAGGAATTTTCAGTGGAAGTAAGGGAGGAAGAAGGGAGACTTCAGTGAGTCTGACTAGTGTCAAAATTGTGGTGCAGTCTCTGATGGATCAGAGATGCTGGTTAAACTTTTTTTTTTTGTTAGTTTCTTACATCTGTAGTAAGTAAGTATGTTGAGTATTAAAAACTATAATACTTTATCACCATGCATTGATATCATGCAGAACAACCTGACGGTCTTAAGACAACAGACCAGGAATCTGATGCCCATCTGCCTCGTTTAAGGATCTGCCGTCTACATCAGGTTGAGAATTGACACCTGGGAGCTTAGGTGTCGTCTTTCCAAGAAAGGATGATATTGGAAATAAGCAAAGAGATGGAAAGTAAAAAAGCCAGGTGGAGTTGAGTTTCCTGATCTGCATTTACACCTTCATTTTGGGATAGTTCCTGTGCTGGAGGTGGAGACAGCCCCATTTCATATGTCTGACCTCAGGAGGGTTGGAGCATTGAGAGACGTGAGGTGGTAATTCCTGCCTTGTTCTTGATTCTCCCCTCTGCTCTGGGATGACTGACTCCACAGCCTTCTGTCTGAAGATCGGAAAACCTGACCCTTACGTAGTTCTAGTTTGGATGAATCTTACTCCAAATATCCTTTGTTATCATATGTTCAAATAATCTTTCCTCTTTTTTTTCCTACAAGTATTGCCTATTCACCGTAGGATGGTTACAATATGCATATAAGAAAAAAACAGAGTATGTTCATGCCCTCTTCAGGTATGTGCTCTTCCTAGCCAGTGGCCCCAAAGGGAACCCATATTCTGACCTCCATCCTTCTAGATTAATTTTACCGATTGTGGATCTTCGTGTGGAACAGAATCAGCGTATGCACTCTGCTCTATCCATTTTCTTTTGTTAAATATTGTGTCTGGAGCCTCATTTGGGTATATCCGTGCTTGTTGCAGTGCTCTGTAGCATTCCATCCTAGGAGCATCCTGTAGTTGCTACAATTTATTTACTCATTCTGCAGAAAAATTGTTTTTACAAACGTGGACTCATACTGTATATGCAATTCTGACTTTTACATTAATTTAACATTACATTTGGGACTGTCTTTCCTTATTAAATATGTCATTTTAAAATGATTTTCTATGGCTGTTTAGATGTATTCATTGGATAAAATTATTCTAGTGTGTTTTATTAAATGTCCGTAGTGGGCATTTGCATTATTTCTCATTATTGGCTCTTCTAAATAATGGTGTGATGAGTGTCTTTATAGACTGCTCTAAGCCCTCAACTAAGATTATTTGCTTAGGACACATTTTTAGAAGTAGATATATGAGTCTAAGGGTTTGCATGTGTTTGAGGCTCTTACTAGGTTGGGTATTGCTAAACTGGAGCACGCATTTCTTTTTTTTTTAATTTTTTTTATTTTTTAAAGATTTTATTTATTTTTTAGAGAGCGAGCGAGAGAGAAACAGCATGAGAGGGGAGAGGGTCAGAGGGAGAAGCAGGCTCCCCGCCGAGCTGGGAGCCCGATGCGGGACTCGATCCCAGGACCCTGGGATCATGACCTGAGCCGAAGGCAGACTCCTAACCATCTGAGCCACCCAGGCGCCCTGGAGCATGCATTTCTATGCATCTCAGAAACTCCCCGAGGGCATGGCGGTTGGCAGTGTTGTATAGACCTACGTTGGAAATGGGATGAAGAGCAGCTACATAATTTGCAGAGCCCAGTGCAAAATGAAAATACAAAGTCCCTTGTTCAGGTGGTTGAGAATTTGAGGAACAGGGACATCAGATCATTTAACCAGGTGTGTCGCAAACTGTGGTGGCATGTCCTTGAAGCCAGTGCCAAATGGGACGTGTGCCCTGGCGGACCCCATACCCCAAGGCAGGACCCTGAATGGACCAGTTCACAAGCTGTTGTAGATTTTGAAACTTTGCCCACCACTCAGGATGTCAATAAAGCTTGCCCTAAATAGACATTTTTTCTAGGTAGTAGGATTGGGGGAAGGGATATGGGATCAGAGGTTAACTGTGTGGATTTAAATAGTAGCCCTGTCACTTAATTTTGTGAGACCTTAGCAAATTTGCTTCTTTGAACCTCAGTTTTTTAATCTGTAAAATGGGGTTAATATTACTTCATAAGATTGTTGTGAGAATTAAATGTGTGTATACAAAGGACTTAACACAATACCATGGTAGGCTATCTGGGGTACCTGGGTGGCTCAGTTGGTTAAGCATCTCACCGTTGATCTCAGCTCAGGTCTTGATCTCAGGGTCGTGAGTTCAAGCCCTGTGATGGGTTCCACACTGGGTGTGGAGCCTACTTAACAAAAAAAGTGTTATCTATTGTACTTGATTATCAGTTCTTTTTTTTTTTTCAAAGATTTTATTTATTCATGAGAGACAGAGAGAGAGGCAGAGGCAGAGGGAGAAGTAGACTCCCCGCTGAGCAGGGAGCCCGATGCGGGACTCGATCCCAGGACCCTGGGATCATGACCTGAGCCAAAGGCAGTTGCTTAACTGACTGGGCCACCCAGGCACCCTGATTATCAGTTCGTAAGCACCATGTTTTAAGAGACTGAGCCACCTTGGCCTATAATATGTACCTGCGCTAGGCTGTTGGGCTCCTGAGATTCCCCCACTTGATAATTCCTTAGCATTACGGAATTCCCTGCTGCAGCTCACTATTAATAATTTAGGACTTGTTAGAGGAGAGCAGCTCAGAGGGGGAGGGCCCCAGCAGTGGGGGCTAGAGAAGCTAGTGGGGTGTTTTGTTTTCCATGGCTGTCATGCAGAGTGTGCGAGTGCAATGTATGATAGCAGGGTGAGGAGGAGCCTGGTGAGATGGGAGGGCTCTGGAGCTCCCAGGGCTTTGAATGCCAGGACAGGTGGGGAGGGTTTCATTGCCAAGTGGTTTAGGTTGGTTGAGGGTCACCTAGAATTTACTGAGGTACAAAGGTTTGGGAGTTGATGAGAGTTGGATTTGTGCTATGAGCATTTAACTTCTCAGACACAGTGTTTGTCTTTGTGTAAATGGTAATCCTAATGGTGGGAGTAGTAGATGGCATTATTATTAGTGGTAGTAATAGAAGTAGGTTAGTAGTATTAACTGTATTGAATGTTTACCCGTATTACCTTGAGTACTTTACACATACTATCTTATTCACCTTTGGAACAACCTGTGTGATAGGTATTATTAATCCTTTTTGACTGAGAAGACTAAACCTCACACAGCATTAGGTACTTGCCTGTGTTGGCAGGTCTCCACTCTGTGTTAGAGATTGAGATGTGAATCCAAGAACTACACCCTTAATCTGTGTTCTCTTTCTCTCTCCCTATGTGTGTGTTTGTGTGTTTGTGTGTGTGTGTGTGTGTATGTGTGTTAAGGCTAAGACTGCTTGGCACTTACTGAGAACTCTGTCAGTTGGATTGGTTCTCTGAGGAAGCATTATGATGTGAATGGGTTTGGTAAGATGGCGTGGGCGAGACCACGTATTCTGGTGTGCTGGAATCACGTAGGAGCCCGGCAGTCTCTGCAGCACTGTTAGACCCTGGGACCGGGAGCGGGCAGTCTGACCTGCAGACCCTGCCTTTCTTTTGGGCTATCCCTCTGTGTGGTTACAGGAGAATGCCAGGATCACCATGATTAGAACTGAGATGTCATCCCAACAGGAATATCTGTGGAAACTTTTTCCCCCCTCAGAGACACTTTAATTAAATTCCCATCATGAAAACAATTAGGCAAGATTTGCCATACCTAACCAGTCAATAATTCAAGGACAGGATCTCATTAAGAGCTTTTGCTTTCCCGGAAACTGCCGTTTTGAGGATTCAGACCTAGTGGCTGCGTGCTCTGGGAATTAATTTATCTATATTCCCCTGAGCTTTTTTATTTTCCCAAATCCAGAAGGAAACGCATTTTTAAATGACCTAAAAGCAGGAGACTGATTGTATAAACTGGCATTCACTTTCACAACGATGTTCCTAGGTTTGAGGTGTGCATTCTCTGTCACGATTCCATTGTGTTCTGTGTTGAATGATGCCTGCCTGGGGACAGAGCAAGAGATGTGACTCTGATACAGGCACCACCATGTGTGAGCCTCCTCTTCTATCATCATTTTCCAGAAACTCTGGTGCCTTATCTTTGAGCCAAGTGGACGCTGCCCCCTACTGACCTTAGCAGGTAGAAATCTCGAGATACTTAGTTCAACTGCCCTGACAAAAGTATTGAGATGTACTATAAATTCTTTCATTCTTTTGCTTCCTTCTCTTCTCTCCCTTCTTTCCTTCTCTTCATGCTTTTGTTCCTAATGCATTATTGATTTGTCTACCATGTGCTAGCCATTGCAATTGGCATTGAAGCAGTAAAGAAAAAAAACCCTACAGGTACAACAATTTAGAAAAACATTTGACATCATCTACTGATGTTGAAACTGCACGTGTCCTGGTGACCCAGACATTCAACTAATCTATATGTTAGAGACACTTTTGGACCTACGTCCCTGGATACATTATAATATGTTCATCTTCACTAGAATGGATAAATAATTTGGAGTATTTTCAAACAATGGAACACTATGCGCCAGTGAAAACGAACGGACAAGTTACATGCAGCAGTATGGACGAATCTCAACTGAGCATTCAGGGTTTATTCTCTGCGACTTTGTAAGCAGTCTATGACAAGATGAGCAGGTGCTTAGGAAACTGACTTCGGGCAGCGTGGATTATAGAGGACACACGCTGCAGACCAGGATCCCACTGAGAGGCAGCTGTGGTCCTAGAAAGGGAAAATTGCTATGCTAACCCCAAGCATTGGCCGTAGCAGTGGCAGGGAGGAGAATGACATGGGCTGTGGAGGGGCCGTTAGAAGTAAAATAAACACTGTCTGGTGACTGATTGAATGTTTGGGTTGATTAGGAAGGGAATAATAGAACATGTTGCTGAGGTCTCTAATATCATAGACTAGGAGGGTGGCTGTGTCGTTAACTGACACAGGAGCAGGGCTGGGGTTTTGAAACAGTAGATAACGAATCTACATCCACCAAACTATATGACCCTGGGCAAGCTACTTAACTTCTTTTTACCACCATTTCCTCATGTGTAAAAGAGAGAAAATGTGTTAAGAGTAACAACCTCAGAAGATAATACAGTGTCTGATACATAATACACACTGTTGCTACAGAGTTTTTGAAGAGTAAAAGTGACCCTGGGTAGGTAACATCATAAATGTGATCAGTCCTTCCTTTAGGCTTCACAGAGATAAAAGGTAGATGTAGGAAAACTCAAATCATCTTTATGTCTCTTGAGTGAAACATCAAACACTTCAAGCTTGAGGGCAGTAGAAAGTCTTAGGACAAAAGGCACAAAAAACAGAGGTTACATAGTGTGGGGAAAGGAAAGCCAAGAGTTGATTTAATGAGATTTTAAGTGAATGGTAAGTCAGAGGTAGCATGTACTTTTACTGAGAATGGTTCTTGGGAGCACAGAGCCTTTTGAAGAGTAACTTTTTATTTATATAGAACTGATCCTTAGGTCCTTATTGTTATTAGTTTTGGTGATTACCAAGTAATACATATTATAGAAAATCAGTAAAAGGCAGAAGATGAAAAAATAACACCTATAATTCTAACATCCAGAGATTCTTTTCATATTGCAGCTCTGTCCATTCATCTTTCCATCCATCAGTCCATCTTTTCTTTCTTGCTTCTTTTTTTTAAGAGCTGAAATTAAACTGTATATTGTTGTGTAACCTGCTATGTTTTGCGAAGGAACTTAAAGAAGGGTTATCTAGCATGAGGGATTTAGGTTGGCTATGTGTAGTAAGAAGAAAATGTCTGATGTGCTTTGTCAATGAATTATTGAGGGAAAGTGCAACATTTTCTTCTCTAGCAGTCTTAAAATATACTAGGATAAACTCATTTCAATGATGGTGAGGGTATGACCCCACTTTACTGCCCTGTTATTCTCTGATATGTGGGCAAGCCATGAGAGTGCTTTCCTGAGCACTTACGTCTCCTAAAAGTAGCAGAAAGAAATATTGGTTAGAATATGATGCAATAGAGACTTTTATTAATCCCTCACCTACACTTGCCTTGAGGACTGAAGAGTTTATCTCTCCCAAGAGTGTAAGACTGCTCAACTTTTCATTTTTAAATATTAAAATCATTGTAAAATTCTACTCTGACTAATCTGGAATAAAGACAGGAAAGATTAGTGTCACTTTACATGAACAAATCATTTTAAATAGGCTTAAATCTAAGAGGTAGAAGCTGCTTTGCCTAGACTGACTATTTGCTTAGACTATTTATGTCAGATTGGCTAGGATAACTCTGTGTGTGTGTGTGTGTGTGTGTGTGTGAGAGAGAGAGAGAGAGAGGCTTCCTTTTATGGAATGCATGATTGGCGTATAGAGGCTACTGCTACTAGAGAATTAGAAGGTCTAATAAGAGTTATGATAACTATTTTTTACCAGAATCACAGCTTTTTGGATCTATATTTTTCTCAGAGTATCGTTCTTAGTGTGAGCAAGTGTGCTCATATATAGATATATAGATATATAGATATAGATATGCACACACACGTCCAAATACACATACAGGAGACATGGCTCCCATCTCTTTTCCATAGAGATAGAAGATAGAAGAGAGTAGAGGAAATACTTCCTTTGTTGAATATTTTTGGTTGTAAAGAAATGTAATATTAATGTATTTATTCATATAACAAATGCTTACTGAACTCACTGAATGTGGGTACTTTGTTGCAAATGGGGAATAAGAGATGGTCTAAAAGAGAGTGGCACTGAGCTATTTAGTCAGTGGTGCACATGTAACTGTTCATCTCTACCTGTTACTTGGTGGCCTCAGAGGGGGAGTCCTTGCTGCCTGCAGGATAAAGTCTAAACTCCTCAGCATGAGAAGACCATTTGCAATCTGATCTCCCTTTGTCCTTAAGAGTCCTTTCCTAATATCTCCTGTGCCCACCTTATGCTCTGGTCATTCCTATGAACAGAATTTATTAAGCTCCTTACTAAGTACTGGGTATTTTCAGATAACTTGTGGCTTCTCAGACATTCTCTGTTTCTTCATGTTCTCTTGCCTGGGGCCTTGTGGTTTTCCTTATTGGAATGCCCTGGCTCTATTAGCCGGCATGACACTCAACCACTTGCCTATTTGTCCTTCCCACTAGTCAGTGGGATCCTGGAGGCCAGAGACTTTCTCCTCTGTGGATCTCTAGCCCTGAGTAAGGCGCTTAGTGTACAGTAGCTGGTTAGCATGTGGAACACGTGAATTAACAAGGCAAGTTTAAATGTAATCCAAATTTATCCCTCATTTTTTATTTATCTGGGAAAGTCTTAATTTCTCCTTTATTTTTGAAGGATAGTTTTGTCAAATAGGTATTCTTGGTTTGTAGTGTTTCGTGTTTTTTTTTCCCCCTCCCTTCAGTACTTTGAATATTTGAATATATTATTCTACTCTGGCCTACGAGGTTTCTCTGAAAATCATTGGACCTCCCTTGTATGCGATAAATTGCTTTTTTCTTGCTGATTTCAAGATTCTTGCTTGATGGTTTGATTATAATGTGTCTTGATGTAGGTCTCTTTAGATTTATCATTTTTGGTATTCATTGAGCTTCTTGAATTTGGATGTCCATTTACTTTCTCAGATTTGGCAAGTTTTTAGCCATTATTTCTTCAAATAGGCTATGCCCCTTTCTCTCCTTTGCTTCTGGCACTCCCATAATGTGTACAATTGATCCATTTGGTGATGTCCCTTAAGTCCCTTAGGCTGTCTCACTTTTCTTTCTTTTTTCTCTTTGATCCTCTTAACTCTGTAATTTCACATGATTTGTGTTCAAGTTTGCTGATTCTTCTGCTTGTTTAAGTTTGCTGTTGAATCCCTCTAGGACATTTTTCAATTCAATTGTATACTTCACCTTCTGATTTTTTTTTTTATAGTTACTATTTGTTGATATTCTCATTTTGTTCATGCATCATTTTCCTGATTTTGTTTCATTGTCTCTCTGTTTTCTTTTTTAGTTTACTGGAGTTTTTTTTTAAATTTTTATTTATTTATTAGAGGGAGAGAGAGAACACAAGCAGGGGGAGCGGCAGGCAGAAGGAGAGGGAGAAGCAGACTCCCCACTGAACAGAGAGCCTGATGCAGGGCTTGATCCCAGGACCCTGGGTTCACGTCCTGAGCCTAAGGCAGATGCTTAACCAACTGAGCCTCTCAAGCACCCCTTTACTGAGCACTTTTAAGATGATCATTTTGAATTATTTGTCAGATAAGTCATAGATCTCTATTTCTTTAGGCTTGGTTTCCAGAGATTTATTTTGCTCCTTTGGGTGAGCCATGTTTCTTTGTACACTTCATGATCTTTTGTTGAAACTCAAGCCTTTGAAAAAAACAGCCATCTCCCCCAGTCTTAATGGACTGGTTTCATGCAGAGGAAGACCTTTACTAATCAGCCTGGGTAGAGATTCTGGGGTTCTTTCTTTTTTATTTATTTATTTATTTATTTATTTATTTATTTATTTATTTATTTGATAGAGATAGAGAGAGGGAGAGCACAAGCAGGGGGAGTGGCAGGCAGAGGGAGAGGAAGAGGCAGGCTCCCCGCTGAGGAAGGAACCCGACGTGGGGCTCGATCCCAGGACTCTGGGATTATGATCTGAGCTGAAGGCAGTCGCTTAACTGACTGAGCCATTCAGGCGCCCTGAGATTCTGGGGTTCTTTCAAACCTTTTCTGGCGATGATTCTTCTGTAGGTTTGTGTGTGAAATTTTCTAGTTAAAGAGGTCTGCCCCTGTTCTCAAGTTGCCGTGATCTCTTGGGCAGCCCCCTTGTAAAGCCAGAATATTGGATATTCCATTCTTCTCTTTGCCTCCTGGGGGAGAAGCTAGAAGTGGGGAGTTTTTCCCCAATTGCACTGAGCTTTGCTCGGTGGATGGGAGCTAAGATGGGTAAGTGCAGCAAACTTTCTTTCCCACTTTGATGTGGCTTCTCTTGACTTTGGACTCACCTGGGGTGCTGCAAACTCTCAACTGGTTTCTGGAGTTCCCCCAAAGGCAAGTTGGTCCATGTACTGTTAACTTGGAATCCCCATGGGAGAGTGAAGATCTGGAGGTTTCTATTCTGCCATCTTTCGACATTACTCTCAAGTGTTATCTAATCCGGGATGCCTGGGTGGCTCAGTCGGTTGTGTGTCTGCCTTCAGCTCAGGTCATAATCCCAGGGTCCTGGGCTCGAGTCCTTCATTGGGCTCCTTGCTTGGTGGGGAGCCTCCTTCTCCCTCTCCCTCTGCTGCTCCCCCTGCTTGTGCTCTCTCTCTCTCTGACAAATAAATAAATAAAATCTTTAAAAAAAAAGTGTTATCTAATCCATTTTATGAAATGGAGATAATTAATATTGGTAGAACTTTATTTTTTTAAAGATTTTATTTACTTATTTGAGAGAGAGAGAGTACGAGCAGGGGTGGGGCAGATGGAGAAGCAGGCTCCCCGCTGAGCAGGGAACCTGATGTGGGGCTGAATCCCCAGACTCCAGGAACATGATCTGAGCTGAAGGCAGATGCTTAACTGACTGAACCACCCAGGCGCCCCTCTTGGTAGAACTTTAAATAGCACAGTGGCACATCTAATCTCACCACTCTCTCCAGTCAAAGATTAAAGAAGTCATCCCAGGCTTCTGGCTTTCCAGTCTGTCTCTACTGCCTGTCTCTCTGTGGTCATAATGGCTAACATTTAATGAATGCTCATTGTTTCTCAAGAATAGTTCATGTTCCCATTATGTGTATTAACTGATTTACTTCTCACAGTAGTTGTGAAAGGATGATACTATGATTATTCTCATTTTGCCCATGAGGAAACTGATGGCTTAGTAATCTAACCAAAGTTAATACATCTGATAATTATCTCAGACTCAATTTTAAGAAGCCATTTTGCTGCATGAAATGAGTATATATATATATATATATATATATATATATGTTTTATTTTAATTGGAATCAGTTAAGTTTATTTTATTGTGGGTCAAGTAGAACAACACTTTAGAGTACAGACCTCTTGACTGTCACACTTTTATTATGGAATTATGTCTTAGGTGTGACTAGAAATCCTTTATTCTGCAGTTGCTATAATTAGACTAATACAGCTATATATTTTCTTTTTTTCCCTGAGTTTTATTGAGCTATAACTGACATATAGTGTAAGTTTAAAGTATACAACATAATTTTATATGTTTGTATTACAAAATGATTACTGTAATAAGGTTAGTTAACACATCCATCACCTCTCATAGTTAAAAATATTTGTGTGATGAGAACTTTTAAAATTTACTCTTTAACAACGTAATCTGAATAAAATAATTGTATATATAAATTCTAAGTCTCTTTTTAACAAAACTTTTGTTGTAATAGGCACTTATTGCGTTGTTATGGACATTGTTTTGTGTTGATCGTAAATGGTAACTATGCTGTTGGAAATCTGTAGTTAAATATCCAAACGTAGAATGACATCAAAGTTGCATTTTTTTGTTTTTTGTTTTTTTTTTACAGGACAGAGTTCATTCAGAGAGGCAGGATTTCAATCACAGGGGCTGGCTTTCTCAACTACATTTTGGAAACTTTTGCCAGCACGTTCTTAAGACAGGGTGCCCAGAAGGTAAGCTTGTTTCTGCTTTGAACCAACATTCATTTTAAGAAACCATGGAGATTACCATTGGGTTATTGAATAAGGCTCATGAGCAGACATCATGAAAAAAAATACAGTTAATAAGCAAAAATAAATAGATGCAAAAATAATTGTTTGCTAATTATTACATGCATTTAAATCAAAGTAAAACTTAAGTACCATTTGTGACCCATTAAATTAAAAAAATGACAGTGAAGAATATGTAATAATATGGGAAATGCTTAGAGTCTAAGTAAGAGATATAATCAGAATGAATAATTATATTTTCAGTATATACAGAATGATGACAACTATTTCCTAAAAAAAAGGTAATAGCTAATATTTATTGAGCACTTACTTGTACCACTCAATGTAAAAAGAATTTTTTATTTATCATCTCATTTAATCCTCAAACCTTTGAAGTAACTATTTTTATGAGCTCCTGGTGGTCAATTCTTATGGTTTTCAAACTCCATACTTGTGGGAGCTCAGGCTTCCATGAAGGTGTTTCAGAGGCCACATTACGGTTCTAAGGTCTGTACCCTGTTTTAAGTAGTACTATTCTATTTTTACATCTGTCTTTATGTAGAGCTGTATATGTGCTATTTTCTTGCCTTCATAGCATTATTTTCAAAACTTCTTTAGGGTAAAGTCTGTTCCTTTTGCATGATTATATACTTATTACAGGTGTTTTGCAGTATTGGCAAATTCATTTTTATTAACTTGCTTTATTTATAATATTTTACTTTTTAATTATTGTTGTTATTAATTGTGATGAGGAGCATAATCACTTACTTCCACGATTTACTCGGGACTAATGCTATGCATATGTTACCTTGTTTTGTTTTGTAGAATACTAGGTTTAATGGCTATTAATTGTGGAACAATAGGTTTAATAGTAGGTTTAATGGCTGGTCTGAAGGAATATTGTTATGACTCCAGAGATTTTCTGGGTAACGAACCTTTGTTCTCCCTTTGCAGATCTAGGTTCAGGAATGAACCTGGACCACGATGTGTTAGTCTGGGAGGCTGAGGGTGATGAGTGTTTGATCCTGTACCGTACTCCATAAACATACTGTCAGGGTTAATGTGTTCCTGGCCTAGAGGTGCATAGACCGGCCCAGCCTGTTTAAGCTGGGTGTGAAGTGGGTAGCTGAGCTTCTGGAAGGTCTGATGTGACCTTTACACAGACATGACTGCAGGTTGTTCTGCTCTATTGCAAAGTATGCATGTGTAAAAACTCAAATGTTCTGCAAAACTGATGGGGCTAAAAGTAATGGGGCTGATGAGAAGAATAATTTCATTGCTATATCCCTGAGAGAGTTTTCTTGTACATTCTTTTAATCAAGATCGACAAGCTTTTTCAAACTTTTTCATATTTCAGATGGTAAATATGTTAGGCTTTGTGGGCCAAAAGGCAAACTGGAGATATTATGTTGGTACTTTATAACGAGAGAAACAACTTTCCATAAATTTTGTATTGACAAAATAAAAATATAATAATAATTGAATTTTATTTGTAGTACAGTTCTTCTAATCAGAAAAATGGGATTCTGTTTTGTGGGGGAACGTAACAGTTAGCTAAATTGTGACTCAAAGTTAGTGTTCCCTACCATCAGTTGCAAATATTCGTTTGTAAAAACCATTCTTATCTTGTGGACCATACAAACACAGGTGGTGGACTGGATTTGGCCTGTGGGCTACGTAGTTTGCCAACCCCCGCTTTAGATACATGAATATTCTTTTTTAAAATCTTTTATTTTATTTTTTTAAAGATTTTATTTATTTGAGAGAGAGAGAGAGAGAGAGCACAAGAGGGGGGAGCGAGAGAGGGAGAAGCAGACTCCCCGCTGAGCAGGGAGCCCGATGCGGGACTCGATCCCGGGACTCCAGGATCAGGACCTGAGCCGACGGCAGTCTCACTCAACCAACTGAGCCACCCAGGCGCCCCTAGATACATGAATATTCTTTGATTAATTCAGGTGGGTGTATATTTGACCTGTCCATCAATCTGAACCTACCAATGACTTTTAACCATACACAGGTATGTATATTCTGATCCTGTGAGATACATAAAGTAGACACTCTTAGTCCCATTGTATTAATGAGAAATGTCTTGAAGGAGTAAGTGCATCTGATATGTGGGTGGCTGCTAGCCTGCCTTCCTTTTTCTGACACATACATGCTGAGCATGTGCTTTGTGTTAGGCACTGCGTTAAGCATAGGGTAGATGGATTTACTCAAGGTCATGGGACTAGCAGAGTGGAGTCTGGACTCACATCTCCATCTTTTACAACGAGTCTTACTCCGTGCCCCTTTACTGCCAAGTTATGTTCTGATGAATGAAGCAGCATGTTTGCCTCCTTAGCACCATGCTGTGTATTAGATGCATTTATGTTGTGGTCTTACTCCTTCTGTAGTTATTACGACTCTTTGGTTGCAAGTAACAGAAACTACTTTAGGCTAGCTCACTATAAGGGTACAAGGGTGGTGAGGCGGGCAGCCTTCAGAATGGTCTGCCCTGGGACGGAGAGCTGCCAGGAACCCATAGTATTCCTTCTTTAGCACTTGTCCGTAAGAGTATGCATCTGTTTTATTCTCTTTCTCTGCTCCACAGACTGTAGAATATGATGTGGGCCTCCGTAGTCCAGGTGTGTATGTTATACAGAGTTCTGGCCAACAAAGAGGCTGTCTGCTTATTTCATTGATTTCCAAATTCTTTGGGAGGGACTCTTGTCCTTTCATGGGTCAAGCATGGCCAGGTGGGTGGAAGTCAAGTTTTACGAATAAGGCTCAACTTGGGCTGTGAGTTTGTGGGTCAGGGTCGGGATGTCACGTCCCAGGGAAAGGGGTGGTGGGATGTGCCAACATTCCCAAAGGCTTCTGGCATGGTCTCACAGTAGATTCTGTGTTCTTGATGGCAGAGAGGGGGTTTTATATTTTTATTATTTTATTTTTTTTTAAGATTTTATTTATTTATTTGACAGAGAGAGACAGCGAGAGAGGGAACACAAGCAGGGGGAGCGGGAAAGGGAGAAGCAGGCTCCCCGAGGAGCAGGGAGCCTGATGCAGGGCTCGATCCCGGTACCCTGGGATCATGACCTAAGCTGAAGGCAGACGCTTAACGACTGAGCCATCCAGGCACCCGGAGAGGGGGTTTTATTAATCTTAATCCCAATTCCCCTCAACCCAGAGTAGCTTGGGCAGTGCTCCTACATTTATGTGGAAATGAGTAGAAAGGAGATAGAATGCACAGCTACATCTCAGTTGGTTTCTGATGAATATGATCTGGAAATCATCAAGTGACTTCAAATTTTTCTAAAGTGAGGAACCCAACTAATTCCTCTTTTTTTCTCACTTCTGCTCAGAAGTAAGAATATGCTTTTCTTGCTAGGTTTTGCCTTTTCTGACTTTCCTCTTTTTTTTTTTTTTTTTTTTTTCCCCAGAGGCTTAGTTTAATGAGTTAGCTTTTCAATTTTAGGAGCCACTTGTGCTAAATTGTCTTTTACCTTTTATCCAAGTGCTGATGTTTTCCGGTATCAGCCTGACTTCGTGATAAACCTTCACAGCTGAGCCTGCATAAATGGCTTTTGTGGAAGTTACCGTGAGAGTGTTTTAGGTGACTTTATTTTCACTTTAGGACTTTATCCTTGAGGCTGTTTAGTGATGGTGAAGATGGGATCTGATATCTGTTTTTATCCAGAGAAAGCACGATGAGGCTCTCACAAAGTTTGTATCTCTGTGTTTGTCAGTTAGAAGCTGGCCCTGGGGGCGGGGGTGGCTCAGTCATTAAGCATCTGCCTTCAGCTCAGGTCATGATCCCAGGGTCCTGGGATCGAGTCCCACATTGGGCTTCCTGCTCTGAGGGGAGCCTGCTTCTCCCTCTCCCACCCCCCTGCTTGTGTTCCCTCTCTCGCTGTGTCTCTCTCTGTCAAATAAATAAATAAAATCTTTAAAAAAAAAAAAAAAAAAAAAGAAGCTGGCCCTGGATGCAGGCCCCCAAGGTGAGGTCACTTGTGTTTCTGTGCTTCCAGAGGTTGTGCAACTGCTTTTCTCTCCTCCCTTTACCACTCGAAGGTGACTTGCAGTTCGGGGGCCTTTCTGACACAAATGCTGACTTTTCATATATCACTTGGATCTCACTTTCGTCTTAGAATGGAAGTATGTGGGCAGGTGAATGGGGATTGCCCTCTGGTAGCCAAATCAACAACTATGGTTTTTTTTTTTTTTTTAATTATGTTAATCACCATACAACTATGTTTTTGAAATAGAAGCTGTTCTAACTTCTAGCCCACTAAAGCCCCTTGTTTTTGTAATGTGGCACAAATAACTTTATCCCTCTGGATCCTAAATTTAATTGTCTACAAGGTGGGAATTTAATATATTTTTTTAAAGATTTCATTTATTTATTTGAGACAGTGAGCGAGAGAACAGGAACAGGAACAGAGGGAGAGAGAGAAGCAGACACCCCGCTGAGCAGGGAGCCCGACTTGGGGCTCCATCCTGGGACTCCCAAGATCAGGACCTGAGCCAAAGGCAGACGCTTAACCGACTGAGCCACCCAGGTGCCCCACGAGGTGGGAATTTTAATGCAGTCCCACAAATAGGTGTGAAAACTATATTGAAAGTTTTCAGTAGATTGAAAAACACAGGTTAAATACACAGAAGGTGTTCTTCCTGTTTTCAAGAATTAAAAAAAAATCTAACTCACATGCTTTTTTTTCATATTTTCTTTTTATGGTTACATGTTTGTTTGTTTCTCTTCAAATTCATCTGAACACACAGTAGATTTTCAACTCAGAAGTTTAGTTCTACAAACACTTTGGGTATCCACTATATGCCAGGCACTGCATAGGATGCTGGAGACGCAAGTAGGAAGGAGAATTCACAAGAGTGGAATCTGTGCCTTCTACAGCTTTATTTCACAGGTATCTAAGAGCTTGGAGTGGAAAGCTTGACAGGCAATGAATAAACATCTGCTGATAATGAGAATTTATTGAGCCCCACTTGGTGTCTGGTGCTTAGCACTATGGTCAGTGCTGAGAAGAATATTAAAATAACGACTGTACTTATAAGAGGTTACTAGATACCAAGCACATTGCCTAAATTACTTTTCTTCCTTTTTTTAAAGATTTATTTACTTATTTGAGAGAGAGAAGGAGAGAGAGAAAATGAAGGGGCAGAGGGAGAGAGAGAACCGAAGCAGACTCCCTGCTGAGCCTGATGCGCGGCTCCATCCCAGGACGCTGAGATCATGACCTGAACCAAAGTCAAGAGTCAGACATTTTAACCAACTGCGACACCCAGGGCCCCCCCCCCTCCAATTACTTTTCTAAACAACTCTGTGACATAGGAACTCTTATTCCTATATTATGCATCGGGAACCTGAGGTCCCAAGCGATAAAGCAGTTTTCTCAAGGTCACAGAATTAGTGAGTGGTGAACTTGGGATTTGAACCCTAACGTCACTGGCTCCAGCATGTACTGTTAATGAGTATACCCACTGCCACATCCACGCGCTCTGCACTCAAGCCCCCGCATGTGGGGCAGCAGACGTGGTGTGCTTGCGAGAGCCAGAGCAAGGGGATATGGTATTTACAGTAAGGATGGAGGAATGCAGAAGCAAGGAATTCAGCTGCAATGGAAGAACTTGGACTGGACAAGGGGAATGAGGGCTATGATGCTGGTTTTGAATGGTTAGAGAGTGTCCTCCTTTCTGGTCCGAGCCCCTCCCCCCCAACTCGTTTTATCCAGACTCTACCTGACCTAAATTCCAGAGTGCCAGGCAGGTTGAGGGTATGTTCAGCTGTTAATGTTATATGCTTTTTTTCTGCTTTCCTCTGGACCATGGGTTTGTTTTTGTGCTGTCTTGAAAATATCTTTATATTACAAAAGAAAATTTCAGTGGCATTTTTCACAGAAATAGAATAAACAGTCCTAAAATCTGTATGGAAGCAGAGAAGACCTCAAATAGCCAAAGCAATCTTAAGAAGCTGGAGGCATTGTGCTCCCTGAGGTCAAACTATATTACAAATTTGTAGTCATCAAACCATTATGGTATTGCCTAAAAACAGACACATAGATCAAAGGAACAGGATAGAGAGCCCAGAAATCAACCATTCTTATTCAGTCAATTAATTTATAATGGAGTAACCATGAATATACAGTAGGGAAAGGACAGTCTCTTCAACAAATAGTACTCGGAAAACTGGACAGCTACATGCGAAAGAATGAAACTGAACCACTTTCTTATACCATACACAAAAAACAAGAGCAAAAACCCTAAACAAATGTTAAAAAAAATGGGCAGAGGAACCAAATAGACATTTTTCCAAAGAATGCATACAGATGGCTAACAGGTACATGAAAAAATGTTGAATATCACAAATCATCAGGGAAATGCAAATCGAAATCACAATGAGATACCACCTCACACCTGTCAGAATGACTGGTATCAATAAACAAGAAATAATCAGTGTTGGTGGTGGGAGAAAAGAGAACCCTCGACCACTGCTGGTAGGAACGTAAGCTGATGCGGCCACTGTGGAAAACAGTATGGAGGTTCCTCAAAAAATTAAAAATAGAACTATCCTATGATCTAGCAATTCCACTTCTGTGTATTTATCCAAAGGAAATGAGAACACTAACTCAAAAGATATATATACCCCCGTGTAAATAATGAATTATTTACATTAGTCAAGCTACAGAAACAACCTAAATATCACTGGTGGATGAGTGGATAAAGAAGATGTGGGACACACACACACACACACACACACACACACACACACACACAGAGGAATATTATTTAACCCTAAAAAAGAACGAAATCTTGCCATTTGCAACAACATGGATAGGACCTTGAGGGTGTTATGCTAAATAAATAAGTCAGAGAAATACAGATACCATATAATCCCATTGATTGGTGGAATATAAAACAAAAGCAAAAACCAAGTTCATAGATACAGAGAACAAATTAGTGGTTGCCAGGGGTGGTTATAAAATAAATACGATGGGGTGTAGAGTACAACACAGCGACTATGGTTAATAATACTGTATTGCATATCGGCACGTCGCTAATAGAGTAAATCTTAAAAACTCTCATCACAAGAATGAATTCTGTAATTATGTATGGTGATGAACACTAACTAGACTTACTGTGGTGATCACTTCACAGTACATACAAATATTGAATCATTATGTGGTACACCTGAGACTAGTATAATGTTGTATGCCAGTTATACCTCAAGAAGAAAACATACCTGTGAAGGTGATGTTGGGAATGGTGTGGTTGGTGACATACGAGACGAGACAGAAAATGTCATCCATCAGTTGGAAAGTTCAGGGAATCATGGATCCTGAGCTGCTGATCAAATCCAGATTCAGGCACTGCACACAGACTTTCTGGCTCTGACTCCTGGGGACACAACAGAGGACAAACTGTTGAGTACATGCGATGATCTGAAGTTTGGGAAGTGGAGCGTTAGAGAAGAGGAAGCATGAGTTTTCCAGATGTTACTTGACTTGCTAAAATCATAAATCAAGAAGTAGAGGAAGACCTACAGTAAAGGTTGCCTGATTCCTCCCACTCTATTAAAAACTATAGTAAAGATTTTTTATTGTGATAATGTTACGTAAAATTTTCCAGTTTGACTATTTTTAAAGGCAATCTGCTGTGCATTAAGTACATTCAGTGTTGTGTAACTATCAGCACCATCCAAATCCAGAACTTCATCTTCCTAATAATAACTCGGTTAGCCATTAAATATTAATTCCCCATTCCTCTCTCCTCCCAGCTCCTGGCAACCACCTTTTTATTTTTTGTCTCTGTGAATTTGACTTCTTGAGGTACTTCATGTAAGTATCATACAATATTTGTGCTTTTTGTATCTGGCTTATTTCATTTAGCTTAGTGTTTTCAAGGTTTATCAACGTCATAGTGTGTGTCAGTATTTCTTTTTAAGGCTGAGTGGTATTGCATTATGTATTTGTACCACATATTATTTGTTTATTCATCCGTCAGTGGACACTTGGGTTTCTTCCACCTTTTGGCTATTGTGAATAATGCAGCCATGAATAGGGGTCTCTAAATACCTGTTCAAGTCTTTGCTCTCAATTCTTTTTCTGGATTTTGTGGTCATTCTGTTTTAATTTTTGAGGAACTGCTTAAAAGTTTGTTTTTGAGATAGCTAGCTCTCTTTGTCCGTGGCAGCAATGGACTGTACCATTGCTGTGTATTTTTCTCAAGTCCGTCCAGAAGAGTGGTGCTAAATAGACTCTACTCTTGGCTGGTGACACCAGCAAGTGTGGCATATGGTGCTCTCCTCAGTCTGAGAGGCATTCAGTTGTCTCTTGACTCCGCCATAGTCTCTGTCTCTCTGTCGTAATTTCAGGTTCTCGTGGACAGTTTTGATCCATGATAGGTTGGAAGTGTTGAAAAGTGCCATAGACAATGGATACCACTTAAGTACATATTTTAACTTGCCTTGAGGTAAGCAAGCACGTTAAAAAAATAGATGAAGAAAACAGAGAGAAGGACCTGACAGAAAATAGGAACTGAGGGAAGTCTGAGACACATGAAAGGCTTCATACACATTTCTGCAGCCTAAGGGAATGGCCAACAGCTGTGAAGCAGGGCTGGATTGAGCCCAGGCCAGTCAAGTCCCACCTCAGAGATCCTGGGAGAAGGACACAGCAGAGAGATGGGGCTATTCCCTGGGCACGTGTAGCTCTGCAGGTGCTCTCTAGTTATGGGAAGGTAGGCCTTGGGTCTTGGTTTTCAGCCTTTTCTTCATTAGCACCCACCCATACCCAGTGAACCTTTTTAGACTTTTTTTTTTTTTCTATTTGTCCCCCTCCCCATGAACTATTAATACCATGGAGATACTGATTATCTGTTTATACACTTATATTATGCCTTTGCTTTATACATAAAAAGTATAAAATATTTTTCACTCCCCAAAGTAAATTGTCACCTTGTGTTGATGTGGTTCCCACTGAGAAAGTATGCTTCATACCACACTGGTTGTAACTGTCTCCATCTCCCCCAAATTCAGTCGCCAGTCCCCTGGCCCCCGACCCCCAAAATTCCAAACCAAAATCAAAAGAAGTTTTTGGTGGACTCCCACGTGGTTCTTGCAGATTTCCCCGTATTACTCTTCTGGGAGAGGCTTAGGAGATAATATGGGTAATAACGCTCTTGTCATGCAAGTGTTCTTTTTTAGCCCTGTTGTCTCTGTGCTTGGAGACACCGCAAATGCTGTGGAAATGCAGAGCTCTTGTGATGCACTGGCGTAGAGGTTTTTTTTTTTTCCCCCTTAAGTTTGTGAAATACATTTTCAATGTATAATAAAATAATTTGTTATCCTAGCCACTCTCCTGGCAAGGCCCCATTATTCGTCCCCTCATTATTCTTGTGTTGATCAGGAGGCTGAAGCGTAGCGAGGCTAATTCAACAGCATGTGAAATATTTGTCACCGAAGCAATGTGGGCAAGTCAGACAGTTTGAACATCACTTTAAAGAAGGTCTGGCCTACACACGCTACAGCTAAAGATATCTGAACATGCTGTTTCCTTAGGGTGTTTATAAAAATCCATTTTAATAGTGGAATATAATTCTCCGAGACAGAAGGTACTATTTTTGGGTATATACCAGTATTTATAAATGTGTGTGTATGTGTATATGTACACACACACATGCACACATACACTGAGACACTGTCTTTGTAGTCATCCAAACGGGCATTTGAAAAACCTGGCTGCTATTTGGTCGCATCATCTTTGTAAACTGTATTAGTCATCTGTGACTGTATAACACATTATCCCGGCACTCCGCAGCTTACAACAGCACACGTTTATTGTCTCTCAGTCTCTGTGGGTCAGGAGTCCGGGCATGGCTTAGTTGGGTCTTCTGCTTCAGGGTTTTAGATATAATCAAGGTGTTGGCTGGGGCTGTGATCTCACTGGAAGGCTCTATGGGGAAGATTCAGTTCCAGATGCATTCACATGGTTGCTGGTAGGATTCTACCAGCCTCCCTTGGTTCCTTGCCATACGGGGCCCTCACGACATGGCAGCAAGCAAGAGAGGAGGCAGGAGATGGCTAGCAAGGCGGAAGCCATACTTTTTGTTACCTAATCATACAAGTGACATCCATTTCTTTTTTTGTACTGTGTTCATGAGATGTGGCCCACCCTCAAGGGAAGGGGATTACACAGGGCATAAACCAAGAGACAGGAATCACTAGGAGCAGCGTCAGTACTGCTCACCATACTGACCTCAGCTGATTGGTATGCCAAGTTGCATGCACAACTGTTAAATTCTTTTTGACATATATTGGGAATTGGTAATAATTAGAAGTTGGTAAGGGTCAACTGCACCCTCAAAACCTTACTACCAGCTTATAAAAAAGTTCTGCAGCATGTACATTTTGTTAACCCTTTGTTTAGAAGTAGGCACAAAATAGTTGACCTGTTTCATCAGTTTGATTAAATCTCTGTCCTTTTGGGTGCTCTGACCATGAGTCGCATCAGCAGCTAACTCACTGAAAGCAGAGCTGACACTCTTCCAAAGGAAGGATTCAGCTGTTTTAAAGATCGCATCAGGCGGCCAAATCTTCTGATCCAGTGGGTGGTCATAGGACCATCTAGGCATAAACTTTGGGTGCCATCCCTAAAGCTGGCTGGCATAGGGCTTGCTGGATAGAATCTTAGACCTTCGTTGTACAAGGATGGGTGTATCTCTGGAAATTTGAGCTGACCCCTGTATCTTAAGTTCCCCTAATTAAATTAACGAGAGTCCATGTGGCACATTCGCTAGGAAGTCACTAACTTTACCAGTGGAAATTCACAATTTTTTTTTTAAGATTTTATTTATTTATTTGAGAGAGAGAATGAGAGAGAGAGAGAGCATGAGAGGGGGAGGGTCAGAGGGAGAAGCAGACTCCCCGCCGAGCAGGGAGCCCGATGCGGGACTCGATCCCGGGACTCCAGGATCATGACCTGAGCTGAAGGCAGTCGCCCAACCGACTGAGCCACCCAGGCGCCTGGAAATTCACAATTTTAACATTCCTTATTCCAATTATCAAAGCCCCTGCTGTTCGTTTTCAAGGACAAAGGTAACTGAAGTTTCTGGAGAGTAGGTTTGCTGATTAGCCTGCTCATAGCCCAACCTGTAGAGCCTGAAGCCTGCATGGGGACAACCGACTGTCCCTGGTGTATGATATGAACTAACACAGGCACCATAATAGGATACTGAATGTGCTGACGTATTTTTAGGCAAACTGTAGATGTCCTAATAATCATGTACCAGATTTCAATTCCTGAACCTAGGATATTCTGCCTTTAGAAAGATTATTTAGCGGGCACCTGGGTGGCTCAGTCGTTAAGCGTCTGCCTTCGGCTCAGGTCATGATCCCAGGGTCCGGGGATCGAGCCCCACATCAGGCTCCCTGCTCCGCGGGAAGCCTGCTTCTCCCACTCCCACTCCCCCTGCTTGTGTTCCTGCTCTTGCTGTGTTTCTGTCAAAAAAAAAAAAAAAAAAAAAAAAAAAAGATTCTCTCTCCAGGGCGCCTGGGTGGCTCAGTCATTAAGCGTCTGCCTTTGGCTCAGGTCATGATCCCAGGGTCCTGGGATCGAGCCCCGCATCAGGCTCCCTGCTCGGCAGGAAGCCTGCTTCTCCCTCTCCCACTCCCCTTGCTTTTGTTCCCTCTCTTGCTGTGTCTCTCTCTGTCAAATAAATAAATAAAATCTTTAAAAAGAATAAAAATAAAAAAAGAAAGATTATTTAGCATGAAACAAGGTTTTGGTTGTGTGTTTAACATAAGGATTGAATGTGAAGCTTCAGAGAAGTGCTCTTCGGTCCATGCTCTGGTTTTTTCACTTCCTAGATGTCGCATTTCACATCTTGGACTCTCAATTTTCTCATCTCTAAATTGGAGTGATAGTGGTGTACTTCATAGGGATATTTTAAAGATTAAGTATGGCTGGCAAATAAAGAAACTTCAAGAATTACTAGCATTAAGAGAAGTTCTCTGATAAGAAAGATATTTTTATATGTAAATACCCTCTTACATATTTACCTGAACAAAAATTTGATTGCAGCAGTTTATGGTTTTTAGAAATTATTTTTTATCATTTGTTTAAATCCATAATTTTAATACTCATTTTATCCACATTTAACATTTTGATTTAGTTCCTTCTATGTGTCTTTGTGTATGTTGGCATACATATGTATGCCTGTATGTATGTATGGTATTTTTTTGAAAGACAAAATTGGGATTTTTTTTAAAACATTTTATTTATTTATTTAATTGACAGAGAGAGACAGCGAGAGAGGGAACACAAGCAGGGGGAGTGGGAGAGGGAGAAGCAGGCTTCCCGTGGAGCAGGGAGCCCGACGTGGGCCTCGATCCCAGGACCCTGGAATCATGACCTGAGCTGAAGGCAGTCACTCAACCAACTGAGCCACCCAGGCGCCCCCGACAAAATTGGGATTATTCTGTTTAGTTAGCCCATCTTTTTCATTAATGGACACACTGTTAACATTTTCCTTAAAAACATGAGTTTTGATGCCTTCATAATAGTCCATTGGCAGAATTGCTTTTCTTGTTGGTTTCCATTTTTTTTCACCATTATAGATAATATTGTGGTAAATCCATGAATACAAATGTTTGTGTATATTTCTCATCACTTCCTGGGTTAAAGAGTGTGCACATTTTTCAGACCTTTGATGCGAATCGCTAAATTTCTTTACAAAAGAATTTTTGCCAATTTGTAGCTTCCACCAGAAGCCAACTCAGTATTGCCAGTTTTCTTGCTGTGTGACTTGAATGAAGGACCTCTTAGAACTTCATTTGTCATTAGGAAATCAGGGTTCATTATTCTACCCTCATAGGATTATTGTGAAGAGGAAATGAAATTGTTAGCTCCAGTCTTCTGATGCCTACTCCAAAGACATTGAAAGTTAATGCTTCTGTCATTAACTAATTGTTTGACCTCAGTCCTCCTCCACGCTAATGGTGTTGCCTTGGACTGGTTGCCCAGAGCTGCTCAGTTCCTCATCTGTGAAATGAATGTCTAGTAGACACACGTGCATGGTAGTCACTACCCTAAAAAAGAATGGACGTTTCAAAACCCAGTAATTCTAAGATAAGAGGAAGACAGCAAATAAAAGTGTCATTCAAAAGAATAAATAAAAGTCACCAGTATGACATATGAACATCAGTATAATAACCTGTATTTCCTTCTTGGTTATGTGAATCTTCAAGATTTTTTATTGCTAGATCAGTTAAATGATGGTAACGGCCCTCTGCTTACCTATTCCCTCCCCATCAGCTCAGCTTGTCCTGCTTTCTCTAGAGTTTTAGTGCCAAGCAATGTAGCCTTTTTTTTTTTTTTTAAGATTTTATTTATTTATTTGAGACAGAGAGAATGAGAGAGAGAGAGCACATGAGAGGGGGGAGGGTCAGAGGCAGAAGCAGGCTCCCTGCCGAGCAGGGAGCCCGATGCGGGACTCGATCCAGGGACTCCAGGATCATGACCTGAGCCGAAGGCAGTCGCTTAACCAACTGAGCCACCCAGGCGCCCAACCAAGCAATGTAGCCTTTGTAGTGAAAACCTCTCGGTGAAAATAAGAATGCTGTGAGTGATAACAGTCTTTGGTCCTTTCCCTGAGTTTAAGTCAATGCCTTTACCTTGACTGTGAGACTTAAGAATCCAGAATCCCGTGATGGCTCATTTGAATTCATCAGGGTTGTAATAGACTGCTCAGTGGTAAAACTTTGGGGGAAACCCTGCAGTCAGCCAGCTGCAACTGTGGGGCATTGCCTGCTATGAAACTCGATGAACCTGAGAAGTTAGGCCCTTAGCTGAAATGGCAGAAAGTGGTTTCTTGAGCCCTACATGTGTCACTGGCATTATTTGCATAGTGATCGGAAGTCATGTCTCCACACATCATGCCGCATTTATTTTTAAAAAAATTTTTTTAAATTTATTTTATTGTTAGTCACCATACAGTACATCATTAGTTTTTGATGTAGTGTTCCATGATTCACTGTTTTCGTGTAACACCCAGTGCTCCATGCAGTACGTGCCCTCCTTAATACCCATCACCGGGCTAACCCATCCCCGCACCGCCCTCCCCTCCAGAACCCTCAGTTTGTTTCCCGGAGTCCATAGTCTCTCATGGTTCGTCTCCTGCTCTGATTACCGCCCCCCTTCATTTTTCCCTTCCTTCTCCTAATGTCCTCCATGCTATTCCTTATGTTCCACAAATGAGTGAAACCATATGATAATTGACTTTCTCTGCTTGACTTATTTCATGCAGCATTTAATGCAGGGGCCAAGAATCAGGAAATCGGGTGGGGGCCCTGCCTTGGCCGCACTCAGTGGCCACATTGCTTGGACTGGTTGCTCTGAACTTCAGTATCATCTTTTGTAAATCGAGATTGGACTAGGAGGGTTGGTTTTAATTCTGACATGATGTGATTTTCTTTGGAGCTGTCCCTCCTTTCCCTCAGCGTGTAAATACCAAGATTTAAAAATTTTTTCTGACAAATTGTCTTTAAGCCTGCATCAAAATCCAAGAGTTTAAGTTAAGTGGGGATCCAGGACTGTCAGAGATATTTCATGTAACAAGTAGATGGTCAAGGGTTGAGGTGGTGGCAATAAAATATTTAAAAATGATAAACATGCTTTCATAAAACACTAGTTAGCAAGGGGGGATGGTAAGCATGTGGTAGGGATGTTAAGTTTCATTTTAGAGTCCTATTCAGGTGAGCTAAATAAAGTGCTTATTACAAAAGATTTGTAGGAGTCGTAGGGGTCTTTGAGCTGTTGGTACCCCATAATAGACATGTTGCCTTATTTTTAATCCATGTTTTCTGAAAACACAGACTGTTCTGGAAATTTGGAAAAAACCAGATACAGTATTAATATTAACTGTAATCTATTGAGTTTTACCATGAGCCAAGCACTGCACTATTTCATGAGCAGTGGGTTCTCCCAGTGACTCTGAGAGAGAGTCCATTTTACAGATGAGGGAGTGGAGGCACAAAAGTTATTTTACCTGCCCAGGGTCATCAACCAGCAGGTGGCAGAGCTGGAATTCCAGGGGGTCTGACCTCAGAGCCCATCTTCTTAACTGCCTACTCTTTGACTCCCTGACCTGGAGGGCAGAATCCTTTCCCCCAAAGAGCTTGACTGGGGAGACAGGACAAATGCATGGTCTCCATCAGCTTGGGGTATGACCTTGGAGTCAGATGACCTTGAAGTCAACACTTGTCAGAACATAGAGAAAATGTCATCTCCGTAACACTGTGATACTTGCTTGCTTTCCTAATGCTCCTTTACTCTCACACCCACCCAGGAATCTTTGGCGATTTGGGAGCCATGTTCTCCCCACTGTTCTGGATAGACTTTCCAAGCAGTCTATTACTTTTCTGAGTTCGCTCTCCCACTCTGTTGTGCTAAATTCAAAAACAGAGACAATAAGAAAATAGGTATTTGTGGCCACCATAAATCTTCACATACCTCATATAAACCTAAGGCAGACACAGAATTGAAGACTGAAACAGCGCTGGCCAGGTGGCATTGAAATACTGGAAAAATTGGGGCTGTGTCTGCAGATTGTGTGGATTAAATGCATTTGAGGCCCAAATCTTTTGTGGATCAAATCTATTGTAGGACTGGACTTGAATTCAGCTGGGTTCTTTGTGCTAAATTAAGATTCTTAGTTTGACCAAAAGGCCAGGAAAATGTCATTGAGGCTTCTCAGATCAGGAGTAAATATAGAATTCTGGGTAGAGCAACTTGAATTGCAAAGGTAATTTAATTTCTTAAAGGTACATCCAATAGTTAAACTTCAGTTGTGTGCTTAAGCCCTGCAGCATACTAATTAAATGCTCTGTGAGTTCTCCGAGGTGTCCAGCTGTTCTCCTTGAAGTCGTTCTTCCTTCTCTGTAGGTGGGATTTCTTATTCTGTGTCCCCACTCTGTGGGAGAATTTCATCTCTTGCTGAATGACCCCTTTGGTTGTGCCCACCCTCTGTGGGACTTGTGGTACCAGGCAGAGCCCCAGAAGCAGAGGGGGAGAAGGCTGGAGAGCCTGCCAGGTAAGGAGGAAAGAAGCCTGTGGCTTATGAACCCAGGTTTGTTGGAGTGATATTTCTTTGTCACTTTCCATTTCTTTGGAATCCCACTTGCTGCCTGGGATTTGACCATTCCCTCCCTCCCTCCCTCCCTCCCTTCCTTCCTTCCTTCCTTCCTTCCTTCCTCCCTCCCTCTTCCCTTTTTTTCTTCCTTCCTTCCTTGGGGGGAGGGAGGGGCAGAGCGGGGAGAGGGAGAGAGAGAATCTTAAGCAGACTCCAGGCTCATCGCTGAGTCCAACAGGGGCTCGATCTTAAAACCCTGAGATCATGACCTGAGCCAAAATCAAGAGTTATCAGACACTTAACCGACTGAGTCACCTTGACTCCTTATTTCTTGTCTAGCTTTCTTACTTAGAGTCTAGCTAAATTATGTTTCTGTTTTTCTCTGAATTTTGTTAGTAAAGGAAAATGGTGGGTTTTTGAGAGTTAATTAACTCCTTTCGTACACCAATTTAAGAAGAATTTAAAGGCTATAATTAAAAAAAGTTCTCAGTTGATGGCCTCTGGTGGGGATGTTGCTTTTTTACTTTTCAAGATACTAACATTTTTTAAAGCTTACTGGTTTTTCTCTTCGCTTCTTGATATGTTTGAGTATTTCATAATTTAAAAAATGGCTGCACTTCTCCCAAAAAGCCTCTTTCAGTCTGTATAAAAAAAAAAAAATTAAGGTTTTGTTTAAAATGTTTTTGTATAGGCACTACCTGCACATAAATGTTTTAAAATATATATTTTCAGCAGAGCCATATAAGTTCTTTTGCCCTAGATCTCTTTGAGAACCAGCAGAATGCCCTGTACTGATCAGCTGTGTGACCTTGAGTAACTGACCCTAATTTCTGAGTCTCATTTTCCTCATCTGTAAAGTGAGGATAATATTGGAATCTACTTCATCAAGTACTTATGAGAAGTAAATGAGTTATATGCATGAAATGCTCAGGACAGGACCTGGCACACAGCAGATAATCAGTTGTTATTATTTAAAAAGAAAAATGCAAGGAAGTTATCAGCAAAAACTTATTTTTCCTATTAAGGCTGCAGACAGTTATTTAGAGGTTATGGTAAGTCTGTCTTTGAAGTCACTGGAATCTGAACTTAAAATCTCTGGGCCCTCTCTCATAGGGTGTGTACAGATCGAGCCTCTGATGAAATGTGAATGATAGTACCTACCTTCTGAGCAGGAGAATAAAAGGGAATAGTATAAAGAAGTGCTTAAAATATCTTGGCATATATTAAATACTCCAGAAATGATAACTGTTATCTTGCCATTATAGCTCAAATTGGCATGTTCTTTTCAGTCTTTTATGCGCAGATTTTAAACAGTCATAATTACAGTGTAAGTACAATTTCATGTCTTGCTCTTTTCAGGTAATATTATATCATAAATGCCTATCACAGCAACTGGAGAAACTGCAAAGCCAACATTTTAATGACTGCATAATACTTCATTAAGTTGTTATATAATAATTGATTGCCCTGTTTCTTTAGGATTGAACACTGAAGTCGTTTCCAAGCTTCCCATTAGAAGACCATGTGAAGCATCTTTATACTAGAATCTTTGATATTTTGTGTCATTACCGTAGAAAAGATTCCCTGAAGTACTGGTATCAGGATGTGGCGGTTTTCATGATTCTTTGTTTGCCTTAGTGAACAGGAGGCTTCGGTGTGGGGCTCAGCACTTTATCCTCAGCACCTAGCGCACAGTCAGTGCTCAGTAAATAGTTACTGAATTAGTGAACACATGTTATTGAATGATTTTCCGAATGTGCGAAGACTTTGTTTCTATCCTAGTTTTTAAAGATTTTTTGTTTATTTATTAGGGAGAGAGAGTGAGCATGAGCGGTGCGGGGGGGTGGGGTGGGGAGGGGTTGAAGAAGAGGGAGAAGCGGACTCCCTGCTCAGTTGGGAGCCTGACCTGGGGCTCCATTCCAGGGCCCTGAGATCATGACCTGAGCCGAAGGCAGATGTTTCACCGACTGAGCTACCCAGACGCCCCTGTTTTTATTCTATTTTATTTTAAAATAGTCTTAAAGGCAGCGAAACTTTTTAGCCATTGGGGTAATAGGAAAGGTAATAACAGGTCATATTTGTTGAGCACTTTCTATGCCCTAGGCATCATCCTCAGTACTTACGTGTGTTACCTCCTTCAATTTGCATAACACTGCTCTGCAGTAAGGACTGTTACGACCATTTTATAGATTAGGAGACAGTCTACTTGCCCCAAATCACACAGGTGGTGAGTGGTAGAACCCATGTTCACATGAGACAGACCCTTAGTCTCTTCACCTGATGACTAGATTACATATCCCTCCTACTTTACTTTTCCAGCAGCTCGTCCCTTTCCATGTCAGCCAGTCTAACAAATGATTTCCCAGGGAACCTGAATTTCTTGGCCAAATTCCAAACAAAGTGTGAATCAGGTGTCCCTGAGCCTGGAGGGTTTTGCTTAGGTCTCAGAATGGGAGCCAGAATTGCTTACAGGTGCTTGTTCTTTAAAAGGAGTCTCACCTTTGCAGTTCACCACGTGAAGGGTGTGCAAATTTTTTTTAAAAAAACTGTAGCTTTTTTTATCAAAGGGAAGAATTTTATCACATTGTTAAACATTCAAGGCAGCTGGGAGATTATAACGTCGTCCATGTGGGAGTTATTAATTCATGAAGGAATATCTGGGACCAAACAATACCAAGGATAAGATCCTAGGGATTAACCAATAATGCTTCCATTTAGTTAGCAATTGAAATAGAGCAATTTTTAAAGAGTATCAAATGTGCTATTACAACCATTTCTTCACTCTCTCTTTCCCCTTATCAGTTTATTATTTGATAATAATGGGGATAATGGGGATAATGGCTGGGGACTTTAAAGAATATTTGCATCTGTGAGCACTACATGGTATTTTTTTTCCCCCTTTGCAAATAAATGACTCTTAAAAACAGCAGGTGGATTATCTTTAGACTATTATTTGCACATAGTGATTTTATGATTTAGTCATTTATTTGTAGCTTTTGTTCTGGTTGTTTGTGTTAATTTGTAGTATTAAATGCTTATACTTGCCACGACGTCATGGTTCTTCCGTGCACTACACAGGTGATGTGGAGCATGGGGAGTGAAGATGAGCCCTCCTAGTTATATAGCTAAGGTCCATTACGGCCCTCCAGCTCACAGCTGTAACCTCATACCTCATTCAGCCTCCCTGGGGTTTTATCCCCAAGAAATAATGAAAGGCTTTTTGTGGGAAGTAACAGCCTCACTGGTTTTTCGATGAAACCAAGGAATTCTAATTGGCAGATATTGTGTGAAAATAGAAATGTTACCTGTGCACATGCCTGTCCTCCAGCTTCTTCCTAGTGCTTGGGAGAGCTTCACTTGGTATCAACAGAAAACGAAGCGCATTTGGAGAGGAGATGAGGTGCTTTTATCCTTAAGGCAGTTTCAAGAATTACGTGTAGCTTCGTTTCAGCCCGCCTCCCCTAAAGAGATAAATTAAAATCACCCAGATGTAGATGGAAATAACTTTGGGATGGCAGGAAGGAGTATGCCTAGGGCAACATGTCATTTTTTGGGGATTTGACTAAGAGAAGCCTGCAAACGTACCTTTTTAAGGAGGTGATGTATTGTGGGCTCAGTCACAAAAACCTGGGTGTGAATCTGGATTCTGCACTTACATAGCTGGGTGCTGTTGGTCAAGTTTCTGAGCCTCTGTGAGTCTCATTTTCTTCACGTCACTGACTCGTACGTTGAATGTGAGGCTTAAATGAGACCAGGCCTATAATGTGCTCGGCACAGCCTAGTAGGGCCGTAGTCTTTCTATAAATAGTTCTTTCCTGTGATTTGGATTCTAGTTCTGTTCCTTTTGCTGAAGACCCTGTGACCTAGAGAAAGCTGGCTTACTCTGTGGGGCTCAGTGTTGTCAAACGGAAGTTTTAGTAACTCTTAGAGATGCGAAGATCAGGTGAAATGTGCTTGGAGAAATCTGATCCAGGCATGAGGTGAGCCCTTGCTGACATATCCTCTGGGTCACTGACCATCCACTGAATGGGGGGGGGGGGTGCCTGGTTGTGGGAGTCCCACTGTGAGGGGCCCGTGGTCAGATTTGGGTCTGCAGAGAAATCAATAGTCGCTTTTCAGGCCGCAGGGAGAAAGGGTGGGAATGCCTGACAAAAGTCTGTCATGTGTCAGTAGCTTTGTATGTTGCCTCAGTGAATCCTCACAGCAATCCTGCAAGGAGGCGTGCTTGCTCACCTCCCTCCACCCATTGTATGGGTCCACAAACAAAGCCATTGAGGTAAATACCCATTGTGGAAAGAGTTGGAGAAATCCAGGTTTAAATTTCAGGTGGGTCACTTACTCACTCTGTGACCCTGAGCAAGTTATTCTCCTTTGAGGCCCAGTTTCCTTACCTGGAAATGGTGAGAGTGAACGTGTCTTTTAGCTCAGGGGACTCTTGAGACGATTAACTGAGATAATTTCAGTATCGGTGAGATTTGGTGTGATGGGTTTTTGACTGAAAGACGGCTTTTGAAAATTATATTTCCTTCAAAGGACACATGAGATACGAAGACGCAGTAGGCTGGCCTTACATGTAAAGAAAATTGTTGACGTACAGAAATTAATATGAATGTGGGTGAAAAGAAGGGGAGAGATCAAAGCAAAAGGAGAATTACCTGGGCATCTAGTGTATTTATTTATTCTGTTAGAGACAACAAGCATGCTGGTAATCATTTTCTCTCTCAGAACAGGGAAGAAGCAAGGCGGAATTATGACTGTGCTTAAATTTGGTGAATAGTGAATAAGTGCCAATAAAGGGAAGTGATAGGAGCCTTGTGTTTTAGTTTGTTTGTTAAAAGCGTTGGTACTGGGCCCCTTCAGTGTGCCAGGCACTGAGTCAGGAAGACTGCCTTATAATGAGGACTGACAGATGGAATAGAGGTAGAAAGCCTCCCCTCCTTGGAGGTTTCTAAGCAGGCAACAGAAGATCCTTTGTCAGAAGTGTCATGGATGGCATGTGGCACTAGGTTGGAGGCTGCCCTGTTGGTTAATTAGTGGTGAAAAAGCCATATACTCCAAGTCAGGAAAAATAAAATTATATATATGTCGTTTAAAAAAACTAAAAATGAAAATAGACTAATGGGGTTACACTGGAGGGTTGGGGAAGGAATTTCATAAAATAGGCAAACACCAATGCCTAAATGCCTTTTAGCCACTAACCTGTTCATGCCACGTCAGAGTTTATTTGAGAACTGGCAAGAGGGAAGTGGCTTGGTCATCTTTCATCCTGGTATTTGATCCTGGGACACCTCTCTGACTCAGGTGCATCACCCACAGTTCCTTGCAAAGACTTTGCTCTCTGGACTAGATATTATAGTGTCCTTTCCAATTCTTAGTTTTTATTATTTGGGGGTATATTCTTTTCCACAACGAGTTGTGAGATTAAATATTTTCTTTAAGGAGAGAGGGAGTTTTATAACGTGAAGCACAGACATCTGAGTTATTATATCTGTTAATGTTCTGCAGTTACACCTAAAGATTTTGGGTTACTTATCAAAATAAAAATGAATCTTACGCAAGAGTTTTTTAGCTGCTATGGGAAAATTATATTGAGGTCATACATCCTATCAGATATTCCTACTTGAAAAGCATTGTATTTAAAATAATTTGTAGAGGTTATTAAATATTGATTCATGTATTAAGAATCGTGCCATTTAGTTCGGGAGCAGGGCTGCAATGTCTGATTTATTTATCAGGCTTTTTGAACATATTTAAATAGGGAAGGGAAGAACAAGCTCCTGCTGTGTACCCAGCAGTATAATAGGCATTTTCACATATGCAATCTCATTTATGCCTTCTGCCCCCTTGTGCGGAAGCATCCTGGATCCTGGACTCTCAATCCTGATTGCTTTGGGTCAAATCAAGACTCTTTGCTTGTTAGTTATTGTGTGATTTTGGCCCAGATGCTTAATTTTTCTGAACCTCAGATCTCATCCAAAAAAAAAAAAAAGGTAATCCTCTGAGGCAGATTGGAGAGTAAACTAAGCCAATGGCAGGTAAACCACTCAGCACAGTGCTTGGCGTAGAGTATATGCCAATAATTTTGACTGTTGTTTGGTGTTATCCTAGTTTTATGGATGAGGAAGACCTAAATGTAAAATAATTAACCTACATCAGATTAAAAGATGCTTTAATGGGCAAAAGATGTCTTCCTGGAGAAGCTTTGAGCAGTGTTTCTCTTACTTTTACTGAGAAAACTGGATGCGGACTCCTCCCTTTTTCCCCACAGACGATGCCCACTGGCCGGGTGTTTCTCCCTTCTCCTGGAGCTTCCTTTCTGTTGCGGGGAGGGGATGGCTGACAGTACAAAATATTTGAAAAAGCACGATCATTTTTTATCGTGATGAGTGCTATAAAGACAGTAGGACCAAGCTGTGTGATCCAGGCTGTGGCCAGGCTGTTTTAGCTAGGGCTGTCGGGAGTCTCCGAGGAGGTGCTGGGTGAGTTGAGATCTCAGTATGGCAAGGAGGTAGCCGGCCACTGGAAGATCTGGGGATGTTCCTGCTGGAGGGAACAGTGCGTGAAAGAGAAAGGAACTGAGCATGCTGCCTGCATGGAAAGCAGGCTTGTGTCTTTGCAGGGCATCAGCCGTCGTCGGAAATCCCTGGAGCCATGATAGTGAGTGTGCATGTCTTATAAGAGCAATGGGACACTCTGGAAGGGTTGAAGCAGGGAGTGACATATTCTCATCCTTCCTTTTAAATTCATACTGTTAGGATTCTACACAGAGGAAGTGAAAAGATTTGCAGAAAGTTTTGTGTAAACCAACTTGAATGAAAAAAATAGAAAAAGACGTGAGGTCAACTTGATGTAAATGTTTTTATCGAAGGGTGAGTGGTTTTCTAATGTGAACTTCAGCATTTGACATTACTGTACTTTGTAAACATCCCTATGGCTAATCCAGATTCTTGGGGACCCATTTTAGGTCCTGCCTCTGCTGTCAAATTCTTTTCACACCATTCTTTTCCACCTTTTTTTTTTTTTTTTTAATACTTTCATTCTTTATTCTTTCCTTGTTTTGTTCTTTCATCTCCTGGGCAGCCCTTGTTATCCTGGCCTTTTCCACTGCTCTTTGAAGAATCCTAACTCATGGGCAGAATGCTACTGTAATGTTAAAATTCAGACTCTTTCAACCTGGCGTTCGAAAGTAATCAGTTTATCAGTCTTTTTTTTTTTTTTTTTTAAAGATTTTATTTATTTATTTGACAGAGAGAGATATAGCGAGAGCAGGAACACAAGCAGGGGGAGTGGAAGAGGGAGAAGCAGGCTTCCTGCCGAGCAGGGAGCCCGATGTGGGACTCGATCCCAGGACCCTGGGATCATGACCTGAGCCGAAGGCAGACGCTTAACGACTGAGCCACCCAGGCACCCAGTTTATCAGTCTTGTAATCCATCAACATCCAGTACCTTTTGCGTGCCAAATTCTGCACCCATCTTTTATCTTTGTGATAATTAAGTGAGCTGTTCTTGTTTTGCTAAGAGCACCCCATAGATGTGTCTTTTGAGAACTGCTTTAGAACTCTGCAATTTTTATAAGGTCTAATACCACTCTCTTTGGGACCTCCTAGGTCAATCAGGGCTTCTTAAGGAAGCATCAGTTGGAGAACAGAATAAATATGCTGTCTGGATCGAACCCCCCTTAAATCCAATTTTTCCCAGCTCCCCTTCAGACAATCTTTTTGTTTCCCACAATAATCAGCTATTTCTCAGAGACTCTTAGTGTGGGGGATCTGTGAAGTGTTTTCAATCTGTGAGACTCTGGGACGCCTTTGTGGGGATGTGCTTGGCCTGCACAGTGTTGGTATTAGGGTAATGAGACCGTGAGAGGACTCACTTCTCTGTACATTGGCAAATAGAGAAAGGTAACCTTGTAATAGAAAAAAATCTCAGAGGGGAAAGGAATAATAAAATCAAGCTGGGTTATGGTTTGTCAGTCCAAAAAGCTTTTAAGCCATATCTATAAAGGTGGATTCACTTAATGTTTGCTCTGCATTTCAGACATCATTGTGTGATAAGTGGTGTAAATTTAGCCTCTTTAAGCCTGATCTCCTAGGGGTTGAGTTTTAAGCATTGGAACTTTATTTGAAAGGGCTCTATCGATTGGGTTTTTATTTGGTCCCTCCATACTAAAGAGAGGTACTAAATAATGGTTTGGCCGCCCTGTTAGGTTTTTTTTTTTTTTTAATTCACTTTATAGGTCTCTCTCTCTGCCTCTGTTCTCCACCTTCTATTTCTAACTGTTTTCCTTAAAAAGACTAAAGTGGTACGAGAGAGGGGGGGAAAAAAGGGAAAGAAAAATCAACTGTCACATTGTGAACATAATTGATTCAATAAATAATGTCTTTCAATTCCCAAGGCCGACCTCACAGTCTTCACTTACGTCAGTTAGTGTTCAGCTCCATAAGTGGTGGCATTCTTCTTAGGCGAATGGGGAGAGTTCACCGGTGCTCACTTCCTAAGAAGGGAGTGTGCTTTCCTGTTTTTAAAGACATACCGCCAGATTTATGCGAAAAGGAGGTTGCAGCGGAATCAACGTGGCTGTCCTTATTCTTCCTGAAAATAGAAGGAAGGCATTTAATTATTGTTCAGGGTTTTGTTGAAACAAACAAATAAATGGAAACAAGGGGAATGAAAACTACTAGATTGTAAGCTCAGTGTTGGCGGGGGCTTTATCTTGTTTGTTCACCATTTAATCTCCAGTGCACACAGTAGGTGCATAATATTTGTTGAGTGGATTTGTTGATGAGTGAATGAGAGCAGAAATGAGAGCATTTAGATCTTAGGGTAAGAATGAGGTTAAATTTCATTGCACTGGTGGTTTTGTCCCCACTCCCCTCCCCCTCCCCCTAATTCTTTGCGAGGAGAGTAGCTCTAAGAGTACCAGAGGGCAGTGTGTACCGTATCTTCCGAAATGCGTTCTCAGACTGGCAGGGCTGGGAGGGATCTTCGAGGTGGTGTCAGGCTGCCATTCACAAATTCTAGTAAATGAACCGGTTGGGCTTCAGAACCACATGAGGTATGTTACAAATCTACAGGTTCCAGGCCCCAGCCCCAGAAATGCGGACGGTGCGGCTCTCGGGAAGGCGTGGGGATCCCTCTGTGCTTCTGTGGGTTCCCCTCCAGGTGCTGGCGTGCAGCTGCACTCCCCCTTTGGCCTTGCCGTCCCCTCAGCTCTGAAGGAGCATCTGAAACCTCAAGGATATGTTACATTTTGTTTGGTGTACTCTGACACTAAATATATTTTATGGTCTTCTCTGGAGGCTCACTCCCTTGCTTTGGCACAAAATAACCCCTCAGTAGGAAGCCCCAGTCTTTTCTCTTATAGCTCCCTCAGTGTTTACCACACCTGCCCTATCACAGGTATCACCCGGGTGCTTGCTAAAGGTGCACAGCTCTGGGGCCTGCTTGAGGTCGTCCTGTATATTCAGTTTCTGTGAGCGGTCTGGGACCTATGTTTTAAGTTAGCTTAGATCATTCCTATTCCCTGTAAACTACTTTCTAGTCCCTGAGAACAGTGTCTCCCATTCCCACCCCACCCTACCGCACCCCCTCCCGCCCCAGTCCCAGATCCAGCTCTGACTTCCTTAAAACTCTAGCTCATAATTACATCATCATCCTGTCTTTCTACGTGAAGGTTTATCCCCTGGTCTGCAGAACTTGTTCTTGAAGGAGGAAAGAGGGAATATCTGCTGTCCTCCTTCCTCCGGGGCTGGCAAGGTGGGTGCGTGGACAGGTGGGGATGTGCAGTCATGGAGTTGAGCACGTGAGAAGGGGCAGGGGAACCTTTGAAGCCAGAATAGAGTGGCTCTGTTCTCTCCTTGTGTTGTTACTCAACAGATGTATGATTTTGGGAAGATTGCTTGAACCTCTTGGAGTTACTGTTTCCTCACCTGTAAAATGGGAGTAAGAATAGTACTTGTTCAGGGGTTTGGTGTGTATTAAACTCGGTGTCCCAGGCTGGCTCTTGGGACCACAGACTCAGAGACAGAGACTTTTGTGCAGAGGGTGACTGCCCTCGGGAACAGCCCTTGTGAGGGAGTGGGGGAAACGGAATCAGGCAGGAGGGGACTTCGAACTGTGGTGATGGAGCAGTGAAGGTCTCAGCTGATCCCATGGGGACCTCTAGACCTGGGGTGTCCTTCAGTTGTCCAGAGTGGAGGGAAGGAGGCTGGGCCTTCAGGCCCCCATATCCACCGGTCCTTGGATGTGGGTGGCCCCTGGACAGGGGACATGAGCTCAGGTAAGGCAGCTCCCTTTGGCTGAGGGTGGCCGCGCCCCCAGTGCTGGCAGGTGGGGAAGGGGTGCCCAGGTGCTGGAGGGGTCTCCGCGGTACACCCTGCACCCATTACCCAGGACCACGCTCATGCAAACCCAGGCAGCCAGTGTAGCGCATTCGTAAGTGCTCAGTAAGTACTCATTATTGCCATTATTATTCCAGCTCTGGCAATGCCCCTTAGCAGCTGGGCCACTTTCAAGAAGTGACTTACCTTCTCTTGGCCTGTTTTCTGTTGTTTAAAATGGAGATTCTATACTCTCCTGAGTCTGCTTCCCTTGACTAATTCTGAGCCCATATAGAGAAAATGGATGTGAAATTGGTGAGAAAAATATTATAAAAATGTAAGGTATGACTATGAGCTTACTTTTCTGAAATGAGTATAGGGCCGCGACTTGGATTTCTTGAAGGGAAAGGGTCGTGATGAATGTAAAAGTGTTTGTCCACAAACTGTGGCGTTCTGATGGTTCTTTCTTCTCTCTCTAGGGAATTAGAATAATGGAGATGCTGCTGAAGGAACAGTGTGGTGCCCCCTTAGCCGAATAAAGAATCATCAGTGAGTACCGAAAGCAAAATCAGAATTATTTACTCCAGCCATGTTTTCATGCCTTTAAAGCCCTGTATGATGCATTGGCCTCCCTGGGCTACTCATGCTGTACATTTCCCAGTTACGGGCAGAGCATACTGTTTCACAGGTGTTTTGTTATCTCTTCAGCACCTTCATTTACTTTGTTTCTTTGATTTCAGAGCAGTTTGGTACCACGTACTGGGTTACAGCTGCATTCAAATTGTTTAAACTGCTCAGCACAATCCAGCGTGATTGCGACCCTCAAGGTGCCATAGATTTGTAGACTGTGGTTCAGGATTAACAGAAACTTAATTTTATTCTTGGAACAATGAAAGGAGGGGTTTAAAAGCTGTATTTGAAGCAGAAAGAGAAACAAGAAAGGGGCATGTTCTGATTGGCCAGTGAAATGAATATATTTTATTGGTCATCAGTACTTCCACTGGTTGGGAGTGGCTACCTGAAACGCTATGGAGAAGGGTTCTGGCAGCTTGAGAATACTTGTGGGCTCTGGGTGAGGGTGCTGTGCGTGACGAGCACCGTGTGTGGTCCGTAGAGCATGGGGGAAAGGCACTTGGCACCTCGAATTGAGGACAAATGCTGCCGGCGTCACAGGTAGCGGGGGGGTTTTAGAATTAATTTTTTTTTTCCTTAAGTTTTTATTGTCTACACGAAGGAGAATGGTCTCTATAGTGGAAAGGACAGAACAAAGTTATTTAAGAGAGAGCCAGAGCCTAAAATAAATGAGTGTAATGGATTTGCCTCTTACCAAATTTATTGGACTTGGATTTTTAACATCTGAGAAGCAACTTTGGACTCTAATTGTGATATACAATACAGTTTGAGAACAATTAACCAAAGAAAAAGCAAAATGAACATTTATGTACAAGTTCTTCGGCATTGAACACACGCTAGCCAGCCCTGTGAATAGATTTATTCATGACTGGGGAGGCTAAATAAGATAATTTCATTTAGCACAAGCACAGCACATGGCAGGTGCTCAAAAATGTTGAATCTAAATATGCTGTGTTCCTACGTCTACTCTGTTCTTTGAACAAAATTCTTGAGGCATTTTTGTGAGGCTCACCAAGTAGCTCTAGAGCTCACGCACTTGAGTGCGGATCCCATCTTACTCCTAAGGGTGAGGTCTAAGGTCAGCTCCAGGTTAAATGAGAGAATGTGACAGGACTCCACTTATAAGTAAACATTGGTTTTCAAACTTCAAATTAATGATTTGGAACGTCCTTGAATATCAGAATCATCTGGAGGATTTGTTAAACATAGATTGGTGGGTCCCACTCTCAGAGTTTCTGAGTCAGTAGATCTGGGGTGCTGTCCGAGGATTTGTAGTTCTAGCAGGCTCCCAGGTGATGCTGATGCTGCTGGTCCAGGGCCCACACTGAGAACAGTTGCTTTAAATGACGTCTTGTCTCTGAGTAGAGACAGATGATGAAATACAAGGGCACTGAGGAAGCTAATAGCTGGCGTTTTCAAATTGTTGTCATGTATTTTGTTGTCTTTAATCAGAGGAATGATTTTCTTGTATGGCTTTTCCCTGATTTTAGCATCTCACTCACGTCCTGTTTAACTTTTTTTTTTTTTCTGCTTAAATGGTGACATGCTCCACACTGGAGGAAAGACAACTGAAAAGAACAGAGATGACACTCACAGCAACTCGTGTTTTTGATTTTAAGTGAAATGAGGAAATCAACAAGTCTCACCTATTGTCATAAATTACCCATGCTCTTTTCATTTGTTTATTTGTTTTGTTTTTACTGTGGTTGAAAGCTGAGTCATGAACTCGGGGCTTTGCATTGTTTCTAAAAGCAACTTGTTCTCCTCTTTCAAGTGAAGTGGTTGAGGTCTGGGTACTACCAGGAGTTTAGTGTGGGACAGTTGTATTCAGAGCGTTTAATGCAACAGAGGTTTCGAAGGATTTACATAATTCAAGCTCTCTTAATTCATGACCCAGGGGGGCAAATGTGAAGTAACGGATATGTACTCTTACCACATAAATCTAATCCAAATTAGAGCCTGTTGCCGAGGCTTTAAGGACTTTTTCAATATCCACTTTATTGAAGTATTATTTATGTACAATTAAATTGACCAATTTTAAGTGTACAGTTTGGTGGGTTTTGACAAATACATAGTTATGTAAGCATCGCAAAAAAGATGATATAGAACATTTTAAGGCTTTGATGTTGCTGCCGTGTTTTTGCCAGCTTATTGCTTCCCTTTTTCTTCTTGACTATTATTACAGAGTTTTGGCAAGCTTGAAATATGCCTGTTCTAATGGAACTTCTTTTCTCAAAATTGGCTCTATGGAAAATGGGAGGATTGTTTTTATGAGCAATAAAATGTCACATTTAAAGGAAGGGGGTAGATATCAGGTCTAAGGCTGTAGAGGAAGAGTCAGTCAGTTATTGCCCTCAGGCCAAATCCAACCTGCTATCTGCTTTTTAAATAAAGTTTTATTGGAACACAGCTCTGTCTCTGGCTTTCTTATGGCTGCAACACCGGAGTGAATAGCTGTGACAGAGCGCTCCTCTCCTGCAAGGCTTAAAATATTTCCTGTCTGGTCTTTTAAGGAAAAGCTTTCTGTCCCCTAGGTTCGAGCATGCCCCATCCTCAGTTATAATCAAGGAGCCTTGTGGTGGTGGTTTACCTTTTTGATATGGCATTGGATATGTATTTAAAGGTAATAGTGTGACGGTTTATTTTCTCTGTATTAGCTCTAACCTCACCACCCGGATGATTTTATTTTAAGGCCTAAAAAAGCATTGAAATTATCACAACAATGAAGTTAAAATAGCAGCAACCGTCGTCATTACCATTGTTCATGAAGTTCCGGTGCACGTGCGCAAGGGAGTAGAACAGTAGGCATTTTGTTTAGCGGATAAAGCAGCTCTGTGATGTGGCGGAGGTCTAGGTGCTGTGTACAGCGGACTCAATTTGCCAGTTTGGGAATTTTGCAGTTCTTAATTAAAAAGAAAAAAAAATTCTGCGGGATTTGGATGAATTTGCATAGGGAGACATTTACTATTTTTATATCATACCCCATTTCACATTTGCATAATTTTTTTTAAAGATTTTATTTATTTGAGAGAGAGAGAATGAGAGACAGAGAGCATGAGAGGGGGAGGGTCAGAGGGAGAAGCAGACTCCCCGCTGAGCAGGGAGCCCGATGCGGGACTCGATCCCGGGACTCCAGGATCATGACCTGAGCTGAAGGCAGTTGCTTAACCAACTGAGCCACCCAGGTGCCCACATTTGCATAATTTAAATTCACATAGATTGTGACCACCTTGTATATGGTGCCCAGTCCTCAAGATACTCCCCAGAACTCTCTCTGGCCTGTGTATCTACGTGGGCATTTGAAAATTAGAAAGCTTAGAAGGTGATTTTGTCACGAGCCAAAAGGGAGGTACATAAATCTCACTAACCAATATGCTTGTGGTGTTGCAGCTGACACATCCATCTGATAGATTTTTGATTTCCTGTCATTTTTGAATAAAACAAATAGCCCTGACATCTGTTTGTTCTTCCACTGGCAGTTGGGAGACGGGGCTTGGTGAGGTTTGATAACATAGCAGAGTTCTTTCACACTGGAATGATGAAGCCCTCAGCTTTAGGTCTGTCTTAACTCCCCTTTGAACCAGCTCCTCTGGGTCACTGGACTTAATAAAATAAGATGCCAGCTTTGTTCGAAGATCATCAGGAGGCAGAAATGCAGTTTCTTCAAGAATTATCCATAGTGATAGCATTCAGGTGACTTTTAAGAGTTGCTTCAGAAAAGAGGCAAATAAGTATTGATTGGCGAGACATGTTTATTAGGTGATAAAGCCTGTTTGCTTTCTGTTGCAGGGGAGCTGTGTTGTGCTACTTCTGCTCGGGGATCACTTCTTGGCCATAACACATCACTGATGCATGCAGTTTTCCAAATACAAGCTTAAGGATACAGTGTCGGCAGCTTAAAGAAGAGGAGGCCTTCCTGCCAGGACGTGAAACGATATCCTCCCCTGGGAGCCTGCCTCAGATAGTGGCCCTCTTGGATATGAGACCTTCTAGATGGACTTTTATGGCACAGTGTCTTTATGATTTACAAATAAAGGAAAAAACCCATAGAAGGTGACGTCTGCCTTCTTCAGGATGTCTTGCTGATTGCCTGGTGACGATGTCAGGGAAGCAAAGGACAGGCTAGAGGCCTGGCGAGTGGCATTTTGCCCATGTTATCAGCATCATAGGATTCATGAGAAGATTTTGGGACAGATAAAGGAGTTGAACCTGATGCCTGATGCATGGGTGGCCTACAACAGAAAGGAATGTAGCAGGCCTGTGTTGAAGCTAAGCCATATTTAAGAGTCTCGTGCTCTACCGACTGAGCTAGCCGGGCGGATGAAGCTAAGCCATATTTAGAGTCATATTTGATTCTCAGAAATCGGGAGCATTTGATATCTACCCATAAGTACTACCTAAGGGCCATCAGTATAGATTCTGTAACGTAACGTGTCAGCTGTGTCATTTGGTCTCCTGGAAGAACATGGCGTGGGGAGCGGGGAGGCAGCGTGTAACTTCGGCATTGTGAGATGTGGAGCAGATCGTTAGCCTCTCTGTGTTTCACTGGCAACGGGGCAGAGCTGGGCACAGATGTCTCTGTCTCGTGATGATTAAACACGGAAGGGCGGGGGGGGGGGAGTGTGAAAAGCACAGTTGTGGGAATTCGACAGACCTGTGGGTGCAAGTGTTGCCGCCCACCAGCTCCATGATCGATCAGGTACATAATTTTCAATATTTCTGAAGCTCTTTCTTTTTAATTGTACAACGGGGTTATGGGATTAACTTCGTGAGGTTGTTGGACCGATTTGAGGTCATGTCTATCAAGTGCAATATGCTACCTCTTGCAGAGTAGAAGTCTTGTAAACAGAAGTCGTTATTATGTGAAACCATTTTGCAAATGTACTTTCCAGATGCATTGTAGGGTAGTATTACTGTTTGAAAGTTAGGTGACAGTAGTTTGCATTTCCCATGATTAGAAGCCAAAATATTAACGCACACTACCTAACCGAAAGCTTGAAGAGAGGCAATAATTTGGAATTTATCTGATTAAGATAAAAATTGGGCCATTACTGGAAAGACTTGGGGAAATCGTTCTTTTTTTTTTTTTTAATATTTGAATATTTTTCCACTTAGTGCAGTGATGAATTTCAAAACAATTTTATTTGTTCATTCAGGCCTGCCAGTGTGAGCTTCTTCTTACTGTGTTTGAGCTGTTTATGCTGCTTGAGTTTTGTCCCTTAGGATAATTCTTATTTTTTTAGTGTTTCATTCTTCAGGTGTGTTGGAGGGAAAAGGAATGGTAGAAACCAGAACACACTTTGACTTCCTTTTCCAGTTTGTAAATGGCATTTGGTAGGCTTTTGGAATAATATCCCATTTCACAAAATAAAAGGTGATGTAAATTATCACAAAGGTGAGAGGTTAGAAATCCATATTTGGAGGTTGACATTGGAATGAACTTACTGCTTCACACTCAACACTGTGCATCTTCCGAAGGCAGGAGTTCTCAGCCTTGGGTGTTCATTAGAACCACCTGGGGAGCTTTATGCACCATCTGCTGCTGCCCGGGGTTACGTCCCAGAGCAATACAGCAGGATCTCTGGGGCTGGAACCCGGTGTCCGTATTTTCTTTTTTTCTAAAAGATTTTATTTATTTATTTGACAGAGAGAGAGAACACAAGCAGGGGGAGTGGGAGAAGGAGAAGCAGGCCTCCCGCCGAGCAGGACGCCCGATGCGGGGCTCGATCCCAGGACCCTGGGATCATGACCTGAGCCGAAGGCAGACGCTTAACAACTGAGCCACCCAGGCGCCCCCGGTGTCCGTATTTTCTAAAGCTCCCTAGGTGGTTCCAATAGGCAGCTAGGGATGAGAACGCTATAGTGAATTCTAGGTGATTTTCTTATCTGATTTCTTTCTCAACACTTCTAAAGTAGGAAAGGATCTTTGTAGCAAGAATTTTTGTTAGAACTAGAAAGAGTGAAGCACGGAGAGGCTGAATTTTTGCCCTAATTGCCTGGAGCCGGGGTGGCCAGTGCAAATGGCTTTGGGCACCAGTCAGGTGATCTAATGAGTCACGCGGGCAGGTGGCCGCTGCGAGACGGTGGGGCTGCACACCTTTTAAAGGTGGGTAGCTGCTGCCCAGGTCCTCCACACTGTGGCCATGTGGCTGGCCTTTCTAGCGACTCCACCAGTTTGCTAGGAAAAGACAGATTTTTTTAAAGAAAAGAATTCTCCCAGTTTTTATAGGTTAGCAATAATTCGGAATTGTTTAAAACTTGTGCCGGCCATACAGAATGTGTTTGCCAGTAGTTTTCAGTCTCTCCCTTGAGAGCGTTAAAGCTTAGCTTAGGGCGCCTGGGTGGCTCAGACGGTTAAGCGACTGCCTTCGGCTCAGGTCATGATCCTGGAGTCCCGGGATCGAGTTCCGAGTCGGGCTTCCTGCTCAGCAGGGAGTCTGCTTCTCCCTCTCCCGCTCCCCCCTCTTGTGCTCTCTCACTCTCTCTCTCAAATAAAAACAAAAAATTAAAAAAAAAAGAGTGTTAAGGCCTAGCTTAAACACCCCAGCCAATTTTTAATAGATTTGCATTTCCCCATTCTGGATGTAAGCTGCATTCTGCCTCTCCTACAAGACTGCTTTGATATGTATTTTCTTCCCATTCCCAAGAAATCCTCTGGTCACTCAGTATTTTATTTTTATTTTTTAAAATTTTATTATGTTAGTCACCACAGTATTTTTTTTTAAACACTCTGCAGGCATCCATTGCTTTGACCTTCACATATATGGCTTAGAAATCTTATGCTCTTTTTAAAATTAATTAGAGCTTGTTAGAGTTTATTTTTATTATATGTCAGAATCCTTTTCCTGTGATAAGACTAATTAGAAATGTCAAAACCAGGAGTAGTACCACCTTAACGGGCATATTAGGAACAAGTGCGGGAAGGGGTTAATTCACAGGCCTGGCCAGTTACCTCCTGACTGGGTGGCTGAGCCTACACTTCATTTTTTTTTTTTTTTTTTACAGTAGCCTCCACACATAGCATGGAGCCCAGCATGGCGTTTGAACTCACAGCCCTGAGATCAAGACCTGAGCTGAGATCAAGAGACCCTTAACCAACTGAGCCACCCAGGCGCCCCTGAGCCTACACTTCAAGGCGATGATTTTGTAGAGTGATTCCCACACTTCTCCTTGTACCAGAAATCCTCGGGGAAGAGTGCGAAACTGTAGGCTCCCAGACCTTCCCCCAGAGATTATGATTCAAGGAACTTCACTTGGAACTGGGGGATCTACATTTTAAAGCGAATTTACCAGGAGATTCAGTCGTGCTGTTCCACAGACCGTATTTTGAGAAACACTGATTTCAAGGGCCATGTTGTTGCCCTCTGTGTCTCCTATCATGTAGAAAGATTTTGCAGTCATTTGGGCCCACTGATCAATAGAATTGACCGCTCAGGACACAATATAAAGTCCTTATGCAGAGATAAGCTGACTGAGGCTATCCCTACGTGATTGAGGTGCTTTTACCATGAAGGGGCTTTTATGGTTTCCATCATGTGTGGATAAAAAAGGTGCTGTATTATTTTTTATAAATTGTGTATTTTATAAGCAGTATATGTGTGGTAATAATATCCCATTTGTCAGACATTGTGGGGTACACGGTGTCGACAAGTCAAGGTTGTTCTTTAAGTTACACATCTTTTTTGCTTTATTTGAGCCATTTACATTGTAACTCTTAGTGTACATTTCCCTGCTTTTGTGAACAATCTACTAAAAATAATGAAAAAATCTGAAGGTCATCCTTTATGTTTTTCATTGCTTCAGGCCCCCTTTGGGTTTGTTAAAGCCCCTCCACCGAATGGCTCTGCTCTTTGAGCTCTGCAGTGGTTACTCTCGCCTGCCTCTAGGAAACTTCCTCTCGTTCTCTCTGGGGTTGGGAACTCATGTCACTGCATACTGTAGGTCTCAAGTAACACTAAACAGGATCTGAGTGAGGCTTTGAGGGGCTTTCCTGAGAATAGTGAAACGAATGAATGTTGCTGCATTGATCTGGTGATGGGATTTTTCTATTTTCCTATAGCTTCCTGATTTCTCGACTACACTTGTCAAATCTTTGACCTCAAGGTAAGTGAGATGTTGCTACGGATGATGTCTTTTGATCTAGAAGCCGTTGTCTTCCCCAACTGTGTTCGTGTTTTTATATGTACAGTTGTATAATGTGAAACGTAAGTAAGTTAAATTCAAATGAACATTTCTCAGGCCACGTTTTTGTGCAGGATAAAAAGTATTGCTGGTTCAGTATTATTGTGATTTGGAGCTATCAATTAGTTGTATAGCTATGAAATTCAATCCTGTAGACATTCTGAAATAAAGGTGTTACGATTAATACTTATGCATGATCTTTAGTTTCTTGGGGGTATCACGTCACCCAGCAGAGTTTGTGTTTATCGTTGGTAGTGATGATCCTCATCCTGTACAGCAGCCCCACATGCGGGTGTTAACACCCACCATAGGATGTTAGCCCCCCGCTTCCCCCAAGGTGAGCCGTTAACATTTCTCCCAGAAATAAGCAGAGGCTCCTTTTATTGGGTGACCCGAGGGGGCCATGTGCTAATGGGGCAAAGGTCCAGGGTGGGCCGAGAGAGAAGAAATGAAGCACAGCACAGACACACAGCAGCGTGGAGTCACATGATCCCCCAGAGGGCGGGAGACACAGCCCCTGCTTGAGTTGTGAGGCTCAGCTCTGCCTTCTGTACTTTGTTTCCATGGGAGTTCTGTGAGATCCTTTCCCTTGTCTGCTTTTCACTTGGATGAATTGGAGTGGCTTTCTGTGCTTTGCTTCCAAAATGCCCTGTCCACGCCCTGTCAATGCTTTTCTTTCATTAGAGCCCGGGTCCTTAGTTCAACCAGCATTTACGGAGCACCTATTGTGTTCAAGCAAAAGGCAGGCTTTACCTTCTGTTTTGACTTGACCCAGGGGTTTCTAAGAGGCCGGCACTGACATTCTATGGACAGATGGCAGCGGTGGGCACCAGTTGATGTTAAGACCAGACGCATGTACCTCCTGAGTAAATCAAACAATGGCTGCTTACTTAAGGGATGCCGAAAAAAATCAGCCAAGGACATGCAGTGGAGACACCAACACATAAATGGATAGCTCGGTGGCCCTGAAGCCTCACCAGCAGATTGCACGGTTGTGGATGATCCTGTCTGAATTAGTGAGGGGACACATCATACTTTTTGGAAGATAACCAGTTCTCTCTAGGATCAGCCTTATATGTAGAAGGGTGGAGCTGCCCTGTAGGAGACTGCCTCCTCCTCTGAGCCACCTAGGAACTTCGCATCGCATAATGCTTGCTGGGTACAGGATATTCAAGCATAAACATTTTCTATTTTCAGACTGTTCTGACTATCACAGCCTGGTCCAAGGGCATTCCTGAATTCATGGCTGCAGGGTAGTGTTTCCCTGATGTCTGGGTGAGGCATGCTAACTCCTGCAAACCCCAGAGAACCTTTGCACAAGCATTGGAGAGATTGGGGCAGGTAGAGAGGTGGAATCCTAACAATGACAAGCCCGGTGTGATGGGGGCTCAGAATAGAAATTTTATTAACTTATCACAACAATTTCTAGAAATGTAAAATGCAATTTTTAAAACTTTAAATGCAGTATTTCTTGCATACCTTGATGGCTGATCGGAACCCCCTGGGTAGCTTTAAAACACACTGATGCTTGCGTCCCATTCCCAGAGATTCTAGGTCACAGTCCTGGCATCTGGATTGCGTAAAGCTCCCCAGCTGATCCTGAAGCCATGCGTGGAAATTCCTACCACCTTCAGAAATAATGTCTCTTCTTCCATAAGTGGGAACCCTTACGTAGCTAGCTGGAGGAGGGAGTTGGAAATATGAGACCTCTCCCTTTTGGTGAATTTTGCCTCTAGGCCTTCAGAAAAATGTAATTTACTGTCCAAGAAAAAAGTGCTGTGGTGTCTCTTAAATGCTAGTAGAAGAAAAGCGATCCTAAAAACACTCTACCAGTGCCGTTAGCTTTGTTATGATCAAAAGTTTGAGTTGCATTTGTTGGAACAGAATCCAGTGCAGAAGAAGGATGCCGTAATAACTCAAGACCCTTGCTTGTCTCGAAGGGTTAACCTGAGACCTTGCACTGCTGGACCCTGAGATGCAGCTCTCTAAGCTGTGGCCAGGCCTGCTGTGCAGGAGGTGCCAGGCAGAAAATAGCAGCCCCCATCCTGGTAAATTAAACTCCATGGAGCTATTTGCTGGAGCTATTCGGAGAAGGTTACAGCCATTTCGTGCCTGACATCTGTTAGGCTGCTGATGGAATCATTCCTTCTTTGTGTTGGTGCCAGGCTGAACTTTTAGATCTGACAACGAAGGAGAAAATGTGAACTGTTCACTTGTATGTTTTTGTTTTTTTATTGTGAGTTTAGATGTCCCCCTAAATTCAAAAGTCCATCAATTGGGCCAACTTGGAAATGACCGCATTGTTGATTTTCTTTAGAGGTTTAGGGGAAATAACTTTTCGGACTGAAGCTTCTCTGTTATTTGTGTTTAGAGATGTAGTCATTAATCTCATCAAAACCAAAGTCATTCTTGTCAATCTGTCAAAAAAAAAAATTTCCCTGGTCTCTAGGACATAAAGCACCCAGAAAGAATTTAATGAATGAATTAGCCCAGAGTCTAGTCTTTGTCACTGGAAACAGGATATGGGGCCAGGAGAGGGAGAGAGAAAGGGAGAAAACCTATCAAGGTTATAGCTGTCACTGAGTAGGTTAGGGTGACCATGAGGAAATCTTGGTTGTCTGGTACTTTCTTGCACAAATGACATTTCAGAGAATTGAAGGATATACCATGGAGGTTTAGAGCCTCAGTTCATGTCTTCCTTTCTCTGTATGTATTCATAGACACAGAAGGAAAAAAAAAAGTCTAATGCAGCTTTCTCCTGGTATCTTCGTGATTGGATCTAAAGACTTTGGAAAAGTTGGAGTCACATTTGAGGCACTATGTGGCTACAGTTTTTAATTACAGTTTTAAATTGGATTAAATGAAGCATCAGATTACAATTGGAACTATTCCAGTATGGAAAGTAGTCTTTTTGTATGTGCGAAGTCAGAAGCTAGCTTTATAACTTGTTTCCTTAGGTGTTAATTGTTCTGTCAAGTGCTATGAGAACTATTTCTCCTGGAAAAAATTAAGTGCTAACAATGTTTTGGGGCCTTAGTAAGACAAGGATTTTGCAGAGAAGAATTGGGGAGGAGTAGAGTGTCAGCCAGGCATTTATTTTGCTCCCCCCCGCCCCGATTTGCCTCAGAAACCTCTTCCTGGGGAGTGTCGCCTGCAATTTTCGAAATAGGGTATTTGTACCCTTAGGAATATATAGTCATCTCTGTGAGGGAGGTATGAAGCCATCTACCATGAAGGGAGATGGGCAGAATGCTCCTCTTAAAGCATTCCCTTTTCTCAAAGATTTGTGGGAAACATTGCTTTTCTATTAAACATATAACTTTGTAGGATGTAAAATTGGAATGGAAACTTAATTTAGAAAAAAGCAGAAGCCGTAAAGTCCTTTTGCTTGGAGAGCTCCTTAGCGTGCTGCCTAGAACGTGGCAGGTGTTATATGAGGTTGAATCTGCTGGAAATACCAAAAAGTGGCCATTACATATGCTTCAGCCTGCTGCAAGCACTTGGCAATTAGCACATCCCAAATGCTCCAGGGCTGTCTTCTGCTAGTGGGAATCAGGTTCCTCTCTGGAAAAGTTTGGGAAGCCCTGATAGAGGCCACCCCAGTCCCCGGAACTCCCAGAATTCCCATGTTCCTCAGAGATGGCCTTGCATCCCAGCAGCATGGCCTTCTCCTGCCAATATCTTGTGATACAAAATGGGGCAAATATCCTGTAAACCTGGGCAAGCCTTGCCACCAGGGGCATCATGGATTATTATTATTATTATTTTTTTAAGATTTTATTTATTTATTTGAGACAGAGAGAATGAGAGAGAGAGAGCACATGAGAGGGGGGAGGGTCAGAGGGAGAAGCAGACTCCCTGCCAAGCAGGGAGCCCGATGCGGGACTCGATCCAGGGACTCCAGGATCATGACCTGAGCCGAAGGCAGTCGCTTAACCAACTGAGCCACCCAGGCGCCCCATCATGGATTATTTTGAGGGCTGAGTTAATGCACAACTCTTCATTGTTGAGAAGGAGGTACGTAAGTATGAAGAGTATTTATTAAATATTAAAGTTTAGGTCATTTTTCTTGCATTTGTTGGGAGGTAGTCATGTTTCCTCTCTTGTTAAGAGAAAACACTAGCTGGGAAAATTTTGTTTGTCAGTATAATGTTTTTGACGTACCATTTTTTCCTAAATGGAGGCAGTTCAGATACACCTAGATACCACAGCTTTTCTAAGCACTCTGTCTATAGTGCTTGTTAAAATCCATGGGAAGGGGTATAATTAGTCTTGATGGAGTAAAATAACAAACACAAGGAAAAAATTAATGAAGCAGTGTTTTGATTCTTGATTCTTGTAATTATAGTGGTGCGGCTGGTTCTCCTATAGCAAAGCTTTTACCGTTACCAATAATAAACCTCTCTTCTGGTTGTATTCTCTCGGGTATGTTTTAACTGTCATCTAGATGGAAATTGTATGGCAGTTGCCAGCAGGAATAGCCTTTACTTTTATTTACAAAACACATATTTCTATTGAGAATGTCAACTATAGTAGTATCCCAAATTCTTTGTTGAAAGAATGTGTCCTGGTCAGATCGGAGTTTCCCTTCAAAAAAGTGAAATTTGACTACGTATTAGGTGATAGATTAGGATTAATATACAAGAAATCTGAGCATTGATTTGTTCAGATTTATCCCAGAAATGTAAATTGGAGTCCTGGTTATGTCATGCCCTAGGTGTGTACCTAAATTCTCAGGGCTTTGTTTTGTTCGTATGGGAAGGAGTAATAATAGGGCCTCTTTTTTAGGGTTGTTGAAAGGATTAAATGAGCTCAAGACATGTAAAAACTGTTGGAACAGTGCCTGGCACGTAGTAAACCCTCCACAGTCTCTGGAAGAGATTGTGTTGAGTTGGTGTTCTTTAAATGTTTGGTAGAATTCTCCAGTGAAACCATCTAGAGCTTAAGATTTCTGTTCAAGGGAGATTTTAAATCACAAATTGTGGTATTTCTTTAATAGTTGGGGGGCAGTCAAATGTTCAATTTCATTTTGGGTGAGTTGTGGTAGTTGGTGTTTTTGAGGAATTGGTCCGTTTTATCTAAATTGTCAAATTTACATGTGTAGGATTATTCGTAGTATTTTCATATTAACCTTTTGATGTCTGCTTGGTCTTTAATGATAGGTTCTGTTTTATTCCTGATGCTAGTAATTTGTGTCTTCTCTTTTTTCCTTGTCAGTTGCTAGGTGTTTGTCAGTTTTATTGATCTTTTCAAGGAACCCTTTCCAATTCATTGATTTTTCTCTATTGCTTTACTGGTGTGTTTTATGGATTTCTGCTTTTTATTATTTCTGTCTTCTGCTTGATTTGGATTAATTTTTTAAAAAAGATTTTATTTATTTATTTGACAGAGAGAGACACAGCAAGAGAGGGAACACAAGCAGGGGGAGTGGGAGAGGGAGAAGCAGGCTTCCCGCTGAACAAGGAGCCCAATGGGGGGCTCAATCTCAGGACCCTGGGACCATGACCTGAGCCGAAGGCAGACACTTAATGACTGAGCCACCCAGGCACCCCTGGATTAATTTTTTTGTTCTTTTTCTAGGTCTTCAGGTGGGGGGTTAGATTATTGTTTTGACAACTTTTTCACTTTTCTAACGTATATATTTAGTGCTATAAATTTCCCTCCTAGCACTGCTTTAACTATGTTCCACAAAATTTGATTTTCATTTTTATTCCATTCAGTGTATTTTTAAAATATCCCTTGGGACTTTATCTTTTACCCATGGATTATTTAGGAATGTGTTGTTTAGTTTCCAATTGTTTGGAGATTTTCCAGCTGTCTTTCTGCTATTGATTTCAGTTTGATTCCATTCTGGTTGGAGAACACACCTGTATAATTTCATTTCTTTAAATATGGTGAGTCTTATCTTCTGGCCCAGGATGTATAATCTATCTTGGTATATGTTTCATGGGCACTTAAAAAAGAATGGATATTCTGCTCTTGGGTGTAGCATTCTACAAATGTTGATTGGATCCTGTTGGTTGATGGTAGTGTCAGATTCTACTATATACATATATACTGTCTTGTGTTATAAATTGTTGAGAGAAAGATGTTGAGGTTTCCATCTACAATTGTAGATTTGTCTACATCTCCTTTTATTTCTGTTGATTTTTGCTTCACATATTTTGTAGCTCTGTTGTTCAGTATGTACACATTTAGGTTTGAGATATCTTCATTTTAGCTTAACCCTTTTATCATTTTATATATATAATATCACTCTCCATCCCTGGTAATTTTAAAGTCTCCTTTAGCTGGTGTGCCTTTAATAGGAATTCCTATATTTCTTTTTATTAATATTTAGTATGATATATATTTTTCAATTATTTTTCTTTTAATTTGCCTGTATGGTTACATTTGAAGTGAGTTTCTTGCATACAGTTTGGTCATGTTTTTTAAAGCACTGTGCCAATCTCTGACTTTTAATTAGTGATTTAGACCATTTACATTTAATGTACTTATTGATATGTTAGGGCTTAAGTCTTCCATCTTATTTTTTGATTTCTGTTTGTTCTGTGTTTTTCTTCCTTTGTTCTGTTTTTTTTTCCTTCCGTGTGTGTGTGTGTATGTGTCTGTGTGTGTGTGTGTATTTATATATATCTTATCACAGTCTACTGGTGTCATCATTTTACCAGTTTGAGTGAAGATAGAAACCTTACCTCCCTTTACATTTCTGCCTCTTCATGTTTATAATTAATTGCCTGAAATATTTCTTCTATATGTGGTGAGAACCATATCAGACAGTTATAGTTTTTTGATTAACCATCAAATATAATTTAAAAGACTCAATAGGAGAAGGAAAGTTTACTACATTTACCCATATTTTATTTACTGTGTTCTTTTTTTCCTTCCTGATATCCTGAATTTTCTTCTTTTATCATTGTTTTTCTGTTTAGAGAACTACTTTAGCCATTCTTTTAGGATAGAATTGCCAGAAACGGAGTTTTTCAGGTTTTCATCATCTGAAAATGTCTTGATTTCCACTTACTTAATTCCTTAAGGATATTTTCATCAGATAATAGGATTCAGGGTTGACAGTTCTTTTCTTCTAGCACTTGAAAAATGTTTGTACCACTTCCTGTGGGCTCCATGGCTTTTGATGGGAGAACACCACTACTTTTCCCCCACAGGTAAGTTGTCATGTCCCTCCTACTGTTTTCAAGATTTTTTTTCTTTTTGCCTTTAATTTTCTAAAGTTTGGCTGCATTGTGTTTTGATGTGGATTTCTTTGGGTTGACCTATTTGGTGTTTGCTCAATTTCTTCAATCTGTTGATTTTTGTCTTTTGCCAAATTTGTAGTTTTCAGTCATTTCTTCAAGTACTCTTTTTAGTACTTCCCAGTCTCTTTTTCCTCTCCTCTGGAACTATGATGACATGAATATTAGATGTCTTGTTATTGCCACATAAGTCCCTGAAGCTCTATTTATTTTTGTTTCTTCACTTTATTTTTTCTCTGTTGTTCAGATAGAGTAATTTCTATTACTGTGTCTTTCAGTTTACAAGTCTTCTTTCTTTCTTTCTTTCTTTCTTTCTTTCTTTCTTTCTTTCTTTCTTTCTTTCTTTCTTTCTTCTTTCTTTCTTTCTCTTTCTTCTTTCTTCTTTCTTGTCTCCTCCATTCTCCTTTTGACCTAATCCATGGAGCTTTTTACTTTATTATGTTTTACAGTTCTAAAATTTCTAATTGGTTCTTATTTCTAGTCTTTCTTTTCATAGACTATTTTGTTATTTGTGTCATACATGTTTGTAGCTGTTCACTGCCGCACTTTTATGATTACTTAAAAATATTTGCCAGATAATTCTAATGTCTCTTTCATCTTGGTGTTGGCATCTACTGATTATCTTTTGCTTTTGTTTGGAGATCTTTCTGGTTTGTGTTATGATGAATGATTTTTTATTGAATTCTGGGCATTTGGGGTATTATGTTATGAAATGCTAGATCTGGTTTAGACAGTCTATTTTAGCTGGCTTATTGCGATACCACTCCAGCAGGGGAAAGGGTGGGTACTGCCTTATTAACTGATACATGGGGTAAAAGTTCCCTGCCTAGTCTCCATAGACATCTGAGGGAGGGGAGACTTTACCTGTTACAGTGTGGTGGGTTTGGGGATTCTGGCTCTCTACTAGTCCCCACTGATATCTTCCTGGCTAGGAGGGGTAAGAGTACCTCATGACTGCTCCCCACCTGGTCTCCACTGATACTGTGGTATTGATGAATACCCTAACTCTCCACTGGGTCTCCCCTGACACCACCTCCGCAGAGAGGGAGGGGAGTAGCTCCTTCCTGACAGGTAGAGGTAGAAGTTCAGGCCCCTCACATAGTCTCCACTGAGGGGATGGGGGGCAGTATTCATTAACACTTGGTGGGGATGAAAGTCCTAGCTCCCTACTCAGTCTTCTCTCACATCACTCTGGCAGGAATTGGGAACCTCTGTTAAAGTCCAGTGAGAGTGGAAGTCTGGGCTCCTCAGTTGGTCTTTGCTGGCATGGGTTGGGGTAGCAGCTGTAGTATTTTTTATGGCATGGAGTATAGTGACTGTCTTCTAAATGTTTTCTGTCTTGCTGAGTGGCCCCTTTCCTGGTCCTTTGCCTAGAGAGAGCAGGATGTTGTATTTTTCTCAAAAAAGAGGCATTTCTAGGTTGCTGGTTTCTCCAGCACTCAGTCTCGCATATATCCAGCAAACTCACTGCAGTGTTGTTCTTTGGATCTCAAGTTCCTTAGATGGGTTGCCTTCTTGGCTCCACTTTTCTTAGTTATCTTGTTTTGTTTCAAATATAATGTCTAGGAGTTTTAGTTGTACCACAACTGACTTTTTAAAGTCCAAAGTCTTTGGTCTTCTTTCTCTACTTACTTCCATCTTTCTTTTAAGTCTTTGCTGAAGTGTCACTTACAGGAAACTCTCCTCACTCTGCACACTAGGCTGGGTGTCCCATTATACTCCTCCATAGCACTTTGCATTTCTCCTTGCAATAACTTTGTTCAGTGTCTATCTCCTCCATTTGACTGTAAACTTCTTGAGGGCAGGAGTTGGTCCAGTCTTGAACAAATGAGTGACATTGTCATTTGCAAAATGAGGCAGCTGGAAGAGATGAATTTAAAGACCCTCAATCTCTGCCTTTTCTCCTTCTTTCTCCCTCATTCATTCTCTTTTCTCTCTCTCCACCTCCCAAATAATTTCCAAAATAGAATCATACTGAAATTTTCTCTTTCTGTGCCCTGTCAACATTGGGTTTCATCATGAAACACAAAATAAATTTTGGTTATCTGTTAGGTAAATAATGACAATTTACAGTTTTATTTTGTACTTATTTGAATACCAGGAAAGTTCACTTATCCTGTCAATAAATATTGAGCATCTATGTTCCAACCTCTGTGGGAGGCTGTGGAGATAGAACAGTTCACCAAACAAAGCCCTCATTCTCATGGAGCTTATAGTTGAATTTTTTTTATATTATTATTGAACATTTACATATATTTTGTGAATTGCCTCTTTGCATCAGTTGCTCATCCACCTTCCACACTCTCCTTTCTAGTGCTTATTTAACAAATATTTTGCTCAGGAGTATGAGAAATATAAAATTAAGATAATCCTTTTCACAATTCACTTGGCATCTATTCTGACTCATCAGTTCTACATTCAAACAAAAACACTTTCCTCAAAAAAGAGATCTGGGCAGCCCAGTCATCACTATATTGTTTATACTTTAAAGAACTTGAGTAAAACTTAAAAAAAAAACAAAGGCCAAAGTGCCTATGATTTTGGCATATTAATTTTATAATGCATGTGTGGCCTGACTGTATAGCAACAGTTAAATACCATACATTGCAAAAGGGAATTGGACAGTTGGATTTAATGAAACCATTTTAACAAGAACCAGTTGCAGTGTTAGGTTGTAATTGCAAAGGAACCTGTCTGGACTTTAATTTGTCATCTTGTTTTATTTTAAAATGATACTTAATTTGCATTTCCCAGACATCAGAGGCAGTGATGAGAGGTCCTGGGTGACAAGCCTGTAACATGAGCAAGGTTTTAAACAAAACCCAGCATTTTTCTGATGACCTAAAATTCTACTCACTTCAGAGGAAGCCCTTAGTAGACTGCTTTCATTTCATGACGTAGTTGGTTATGCTGATCTTTATCTCTCTTATCTGTAGGGGACATTTTGGTTTATTTACTAAGCACTTCCATATCCATTATCACAGTTAATTTTTGAGGCAACCCTGTGAAGACGGTAGGAGACGATTTACAGATGAGAAATCAAAGGCTCACTGTGGATTAAGTGACACAGGGGGTAAGTGGCTGAACTGTAGTTCTTGTGTGGCCACATATTTATCAAACCTCAAATGAAATTTCATAGTAACGCTGTGTAATGCTAGATACACTGAAGAAAATGTCTATATAGCTCTTGATTTATATTTCCTGATTACAAACTGTATTACTTACACCATGTCAAGTCCTTGTCATGTGATCTTATTTGCCCTCTTTCCTTGAGATGGAGTAAACTCTTCCTTCCTTTCTTGAGAGAGCAGGGGTGGGGGGTGGTGGAACGGGCAGAGGGAGAGGGAATCTCAGGCAGACTCTGCACTGAGCGCACCGCCCAACACCGGGCTTGATCCCACAACCCTGAGATCATGACCTGAGCCAAAACCAAGAGTCCAACGCTTAACTGACTCAGCCACCCAGGTGCCCCTCACTTGATATTTCTGAGTGTGTGTAAAACATGTTTTGTGAAAAGTCCTTTATACACCTCTTTTCAAATTATTGTGTTTGGTTATTCTGTTTCTCACTGTGATCTTAACTACTATGGTGATAGAGCTAGAATTGGTTAGACTAATTACAATTTTTTCATCTATAAAATGAGGTGTTTGAGTTAGCATCTGGGAATTCTAGAAACTCAGGTTTGGAATGGGCCTTAAGAGCCTACACTTTTCTTCTTTAAATTTTTTATTGTTATGTTAATCACCATACATCATTAGTTTTAGATGTAGTGTTCCATGATTTATTGTTTGTGCATAACACCCAGTGCTCCATGCAGAACGTGCCCTCCTCAATACCCATCACCAGGCTAACCCATCCTCCCATCCCCCTCCCCTCTAGAACTCTCAGTTTGTTTTTCAGAGTCCATCGTCTCTCATGGTTCATCTCCCCCTCCGATTTCCCCCCCTTCATTCTTCACCTCCTGCTATCTTCTTCTTCTTCTTCTTTTTTTTCTTAACATATATTGCATTATTTGTTTCAGAGGTACAGATTTGAGATTCAACAGTCTTGCACAACTCACAGCGCTTACCAGAGCACCTACCCTCCCCAGTGTCTATCACCCAGTCACCCCATCCCTCCCACCGCACCCCCCACTCCAGCAACTCTCAGTTTGTTTCCTGCAATTAAGAATTCCTCATATCAGTGAGATCATATGATACATGTCTTTCTCTGTTTGACTTATTTCACTCAACATAATACCCTCCAGTTCCATCCACATCGTTGCAAATGGCAAGATCTCATTCCTTTGGATGGCTGCATAATATTCCATTGTATATATATACCACATCTTCTTTATCCATTCATCTGTCGATGGACATCTTGGCTCTTTCCACAGTTTGGCTATTGTGGACATTGCTGCTATAAACATGGGGGTTAACGTACCCTTTCGGACCCCTACTTTTGTATCTTTGGGGTAAATACCCAGTAGTGCAATTGCTGGATCATATGGTAGCTCTATTTTCAACTTTTTGAGGAACCTCCATACTGTTTTCCAGAGTGGCTGCACCAGCCTGCATTCCCACCAACAGTGTAGGAGGGTTCCCCTTTCTCCGCAACCCCGCCAACATCTGTCGTTTCCTGACTTGTTAATTTTAGCCATTCTGACTGGTGTGAGGTGGTATCTCATTGAGGTTTTGATTTGGATTTCCCTGATGCCGAGCGATATTGAGCACTTTTTCATGTGTCTGTTGGCCATTTGGATGTCTTCTTTGGAAAAATGTCTGTTCATGTCTTCTGCCCATTTCTTGATTGGATTCTTTGTTCTTTGGGTGTTGAGTTTGATGAGTTCTTTATAGATTTTGGATATTAGCCCTTTATCTGATATGTCATTTGCAAATATCTTCTCCCATTCTGTTGGTTGTCTTTTGGTTTTGTTGATGGTTTCCTTTGCTGTGCAAAAGCTTTTTATCTTGATGAAGTCCCAAGAGTTCATTTTTGCCCTTGCTTCCCTTGCCTTTGGCGATGTTTCTAGGAAGAAGTTGCTGCAGCTGAGGTCGAAGAGGTTGCTGCCTGTGTTCTCCTTTAGGATGTTGATGGACTTCTGTCTCACATTGAGGTCTTTCAACCTTTTGGAGTCTATTTTTGTGTGTGGTGTAAGGAAATGGTCCAGTTTCATTCTTCTGCATGTGGCTGTCCAATTTTCCCAACACCATTTGTTGAAGAGACTTTTTTCCATTGGACATTCTTTCCTGCTTTGTCGAAGATGAGTTGACCATAGAGTTGAGGGTCCATTTCTGGGCTCTCTATTCTGTTCCATTGATCTATGTGTCTGTTTTTGTGCCAGTACCATACTGTCTTGATGATGACAGCTTTGTAATAGAGCTGGAAGTCCGGAATTGTGATGACGCCAGCTTTGCTTTTCTTTTTCAACATTCCTCTGGCTATTCGGGGTCTTTTCTGGTTCCATACAAATTTTAGGATGATTTGTTCCATTTCTTTGAAAAAAGTGGATGGTATTTTGATGGGGATTGCATTGAATGTGTAGATTGCTCTAGGTAGCATTGACATTTTCACAATATTTGTTCTTCCAATCCATGAGCATGGAACGTTTTTCCATTTCTTTGTGTCTTCCTCAATTTCTTTCATGAGTATTTTATAGTTTTCTGAGTACAGATCCTTTGTCTCTTTGGTTAGATTTATTCCTAGGTATCTTAAGGTTTTGGGTGCAATTGTAAATGGGATCGGCTCCTTAATTTCTCTTTCTTCTGTCTTGTTGTTGGTGTATAGGAATGCCACTGACTTCTGTGCATTGATTTTATATCCTGCCACTTTATGAATTCCTGTATGAGGTCCAGCAGTTTTGGGGTGGAGTCTTTAGGGTTTTCCACATAAAGTATCATATCATCTGTAAAGAGTGAGAGTTTGACTTCTTCTTTGCCGATTTGGATGCCTTTGATTTCTTTTTGTTGTCTGATTGCTGTGGCTAGGACTTCTAATACTATGTTGAATAGCAGTGGGGATAGTGGACATCCCTGCCGCGTTCCTGACCTTAGGGGGAAAGCTCTCAGTTTTTCCCCATTGAGAATGATATTCGCTGTAGGTTTTTCATAGATGGCTTTTATGATATTGAGGTATGTACCTTCTATGCCTATACTCTGAAGAGTTTTGATCAAAAAAGGATGCTGTACTTTGACAAATGCTTTTTCTGCATCTATTGAGAGGATCATATGATTCTTGTTCTTTCTTTTGTTAATGTATTGTATTATGTTGATTGATTTGCGGCTGTTGAACCAACCTTGCAGCCCAGGGATAAATGCCACTTGGTCGTGGTGAATAATCCTTTTAATGTACTGTTGGATCCTGTTGGCTAGTATTTCGGTGAGAATTTTTGCATCCATGTTCATCAGGGATATTGGTCTGTAATTCTCCTTTTTGATGGGGTCTTTCTCTGGTTTGGGGATCAAGGTAATGCTGGCCTCATAAAATGAGTTTGGAAGTTTTCCTTCCATTTCTATTTTTTGGAACAGTTTCAGAAGAATAGGTATTCATTCTTCTTTAAATGTTTGGTCGAATTCCCCTGGGAAGCCGTCTGGCCCTGGGCTTTTGTTTGTTGGGAGATTTTTGATGACTGCTTCAATTTCCTTAATGGTTATAGGTCTGTTCAGATTTTCTATTTCTTCCTGGTTCAGTTTTGGTAGTTGATACATCTCTAGGAATGCATCCATTTCTTCCAGGTTATCTAATTTGCTGGCATGTAGTTGCTTATAATATGTTCTTATAATTGTTTGTATTTCTTTGGTGTTGGTTGTGATCTCTCCTCTTTCATTCATGATTTGTTGATTTGGGTCCTTTCTCTTTTCTTTTTGATAAGTCTGGCCAGGGGTTTATCAATCTTGTTAATTCTTTCAAAGAACCAGCTCCTAGTTTCGTTGATCTGTTCTACTGTTCTTTTAGTTTCTATTTCATTGATTTCTGCTCTGATCTTTATTATTTCTCTTCTCCTGCTGGGTTTAGGCTTTATTTGCTGATTTTTCTCTAGCTCCTTTAGGTGTAGGGTTAGGTTGTGTACTTGAGACCTTTCTTGTTTCTTGAGAAAGTCTTGTATTGTTATATACTTTCGTCTTAGGACTGCCTTTGCTGCATCCCAAAGATTTTGAATGTTGTGTTTTCATTTTCATTGGTTTCCATGAATTTAAAAATTCTTCTTTAATTTCCTGGTTGACCCATTCATTCTTCAGTAGGATGCTCTTTAGCCTCCATGTGTTTGAGTTCTTTCTGAGTTTCCTCTTGTGATTGAGTTCTAGTTTCAAAGCATTGTGGTCTGAAAATATGCAGGGAATGATCCCAATCTTTTGGTACCGGTTGAGACGTGATTTATGACCTAGGATGTGATCGATTCTGGAGAATGTTCCATGGGGACTAGAGGAGAATGTGTATTCCGTTGCTTTGGGATGGAATGTTCTGAATATATCTGTGAAGTCCATTTGGTCCAGTGTGTCATTTAAAGCCTTTGTTTCCTTGTTGAAATTTGCTTAGATGATCTGTCCATTTCAGTGAGGGGGGTGTCAAAGTCCCCCACTATTATTGTATTGTTGTTGATGTGTTTCTTTGCTTTTGTTATTAATTGCCTTATATAATTGGCTGTTCCCATGTTAGGGGCATAGATATTTACAGTTGTTAGATGTTTTTGTTGGATAGACCCTTTAAGTAGGATGTAGTGTCCTTCCTCATCTCTTATTACAGTCTTTGGTTTAAAATCTAATTTGTCTGATAGAAGGATTGCCACCCCAGCTTTCTTTTGGTGTCCATTAGCATGGTAAATGGTTTTCCACCCCCTCACTTTCAATCTGGGGGTGTCTTTGGGTCTAAAATGAGTCTCTTGCAGACAGCATATTGATGGGTCTTGTTTTTAATCCAATCTGATAGCCTGTGTCTTTTGATTGGGGCATTTAGCCCATTTACATTCAGGGTAACTATTGAAAGATATGAATTTAGTGCCACTGTATTGCCTGTAAGGTGACTGTTCCTGTATATTGTCTGTGTTCCTTTCTGGTCTATGTTGCTTTTAGGCTCTCTCTTTGCTTAGAGGACCCCTTTCAATATTTCTTGTAGGGCTGGTTCCGTGTTTGCAAATTCCTTTAGTTTTTGTTTGTCCCGGAAGCTTTTTATCTCTCCTTCTATTTTCAATGACAGCCTAGCTGGAAATAGTATTCTTGGCTGCATATTTTTCTCATTTAGTGCTCTGCATATATTCTGCCAGTCCTTTCTGGCCTGCCAGGTTTCTGTGGATAGGTCTGCTGCCAGTCTAATGTTTCTACCATTGTAGGTTACATATCTCTTCTCCCGAGCTGCTTTCAGGATTTTCTCTTTGTCTATGAGACTCATAAGTTTTACTATTAGATGTCGGGGTGTTGACCTATTTTTATTGATTTTGAGAGGGGTTCTCTGTGCTTCCTGGATTTTTATGCCTATTTCCTTCCCCAAATTAGGGAAGTTCTCTGCTATAATTTGCTCCATTATACCTTCTGCCCCTCTCTCTCTTTCTTCTTCTTCTGGGATCCCAATTATTCTAATGTTGTTTCATCTTATGGAATCGCTCATCTCTCGAATTCTGCCCTCGTGATCCAGTAGTTGTTTATCTGTCTCTTTCTCATCTTCTTTATTTTTCATCATTTGGTCTTCTATATCACTGATTCTCTCTTCTGCCTCATTTATGCTAGCAGTTAGCGCCCCCATATTTGATTGCACCTCATTAATAGCCTTTTTGATTTCGACTTGGTTAGATTTTAGTTCTTTTACTTCTCCAGAAAGGGTTTCTCTAATAACTTCCATGCTTTTTTCAAACCCAGCTAGTATCTTTAAAGTGATGATTCTGAACTCTAGATCCGACATCGTACTAATGTCCGTATTGAGTAGGTTCCTGCAGTTGGTACTACCTCTTGTTCTTTTTGTTGAGGTGATTTTTTCCGTTTTGACATTTTGTGCAGAGGAGAATAGATTAATGAGAGAACAAAATGCTAACAGGGTAACAATGTCCCCAGAAAATATATTCTAAACAAATCAGAAAAGACCTGAAGCAGGGGAAAAGAAAGGGAAAGAGAGAAAAAAGAAAAAGAAAAAAAAAGAAAAAGAAAGAGGTAAAGATAAAAACAAACAAAAACAGAACAAAACAAAACAAAAAGATTATGATCAAATATGATCAGGCTGGTATATAGATCAGTGCCTCACACTAGATTTTGGGTGTATTTTGGTCTGTTAGAAGAAAGTGCCTCCCAAAATTTTAAAGAAAGAAAAACTTATATATGTACAAAAATAAGGGTTGATATGATGAAGGGATGGAATATGACTTTAAAGGTGAAAATTATAAAAAATTTTATAAAGGAATTGATAAGAAGTTGTTTGAAAAAAGAAGAGGATTTAAAAAAAAAGGAAATAAAAAGGGAGAGAATGTGATCAGGCAGGGGAGTAGAAAAAAACCGTACACTAGAGATTTAGGGTATATTTTGATCTGTTAAGAGAAACTATCTCAAAATTTTAAAGAGAGAACAACTTATATATATATGCCAAAAATAAGGGTAACTACTATGAAGGGATAGAATATGACTCTAAAAATGAAAAATAAAAATGTTTTTTAAAAAAGGGATTGATAAGATGTTGGTTGAAAAAGGGAAAAAGAAAAATTCAAAAAAAAAGAAGGACAGTTAAAAAAAAATTAACTTTGAAAGACTACAGAATCATGGTAAGAAAGCCATGAATTATATGTGCATTATTCCCCTAGCGCTGGAGTTCTGCCGTTCTCATTGATCGGTAAACTTGGTCTTGGCTGGCTGTTCTCGCTGATCTTCTGGGGGAGGGGCCTGTTGCCGTGGTTCCCAAATGTCTTTGCCGGAGGTGGAATTGCCCCACCCTTGCCGGTCCAGACTAAGTAATCTGCTCGGGTTTGCCCTAGGGAGCTTTTGTTCCCTACAAACTTTCTGTACAGCTTTGGAGGCGGAGAGTGAAAATGGCGGCCTCCCAATCTCCGCCCCGGAGGAGCCGAGAACTCGGGGCCCCGCTCCTCAGTGAGCCCCCAGAGAAAAGCCGTCAGTCACTCCCGTCTCCCCGGTCTCCGGCAGCACTCTGTGCTCACCCGGCCTGTGACTGCGCATTTCTATCTCTGGCACCCGACCCCGTGTGGAGTCTCCAATCCCAGCAGATCCCTGCTGTGTGCTCCTGCGCCTCTCCTCCCGGGGGAAGAATGTGAGTCTCCCCGGATCTGCTGCTTGTTGGTCCCTGGTGGAGGAGCAGTGGCCCGCCTATGCCACGGATCACAGTGTATGACAACCCCGAGCTGAGAGCCCGCGCCTCAGCTCTGTCTCTGCAGCCGGCTTCCCTGCTCCGTTACCTGGGAGCTCTGCCGTACTCAGGCACCCCCGGTCTTCCTGTGACCCTGAGGGTCCTGAGACCACACTGTCCCATGAGGGTTACACCCCCCGCTTAGCCACTGGAGCGATGTCCCTCAGCGGAGCCGACTTCTAAAAGTTCCGATTTTGTGCTCCAAGGCTCTATCACTTGCCAGAAGCGGCTGACGGAGGCCCCCTCCCCCTCCATCTATCCTCCCGAATATCGCCTCGGATTCACTTCTCCGCACGTCCTACCTTCCAGAAAGTGGTCACTTTTCTGTTCAGAGAGTTGCTGCTATTCTTTTCTTTGATCTCCTGTTGAGTTTGTAGGTGTTCGGAATGGTTTGATCCCTATCCAGCTGAATTCCTGAGACCAGACGAAATCCAGGTCTCCTACTCCTCCACCATCTTGCTCTGCCCCCTGAGCCTACACTTTTGAATCAGATGGATCACAGAGCAAGTGTTGGCTAGTAGGTCTGCCATTTACTAGCTATGAGGTCTGAGGCAAGTCATTTAAAGTCTGAATTTAAGCTTCCTCATTGGTGAAAAATAATTGAAATTAGTCTATTTTTGGAATTGTTGTCAAGTGATTAGCACACTGCCTGCCATATAATGACCACTTCAAAAAGAGCCAGTAAAATAGATACTCTCTCTGAGGATGAAGAGCTTGGTTGGCTGGATTGCTGAATGATCACCATTTTCCCATAGAACATTGCTAATTGATGCCCACATCATCTTGAATAATCATTGCTGGTGTACCTCACTCATGTTTGTACACTTCTGGTCTCACTCATTGAATTACATGTTTTGCAAGGGTTGTTTGCATCCTAAATCAGTTTGTGCTCATTTATAATCATTTAACTGTTATGTAAACTGTGTATTGGTCTCCTATTGCTGCTTTAATAAGTAAGGACAAACCTGGTGGCTTAAAACAATACAAATTTATTATCTTACTGGGGGTCAGTCTGAAATGGGTTTCACTGGACTAGAGTCAAGATGCTGCATTTCTTTCCGAGGCTCTAAGGGAGAATCTGTTCCCTTTCTTTTCTAGCTTCTAGATGCCACCTACATTCCTTGACTTGTGGCTGGCTCCTTTCTCCGTCTTCAGTCAGTAGTATAGTATTTTCAATTTTCTGTCTGGCTCTCCATCTCTCTCTTTCACAAGGACCTTTATGCTTATATTGGGCTCACCAAATAATCCAGCATAATCTTCCCATTTCAAGATCACTAATTTAATCACATTTCCAAAGTCCCTTTTGTCCTGCAAAGTAAGATATTCAGAGTCTGAGGATTAGAGCATGCTCATCTTTGGGTGGTAATTATTTTGCCTACCACATCTGTTGACATTTGAGAGAAGAGGGAGAGGATATTTTTAAGAAATCCAACTTCTTGCTTTGAAAAGAGTCATTAAGTTACAGTAAAAATAATTGTTTTTGAGTTACATGTGGGTTAGATAGCTCTAACATTTTGGCAAAATTGTGAAAGTCTAGAAGGATTCCACACTTAGATTGCTTCAGAAGTGTCTTTATGTTCTTTCTCCATTTAGAGAAACTCACTGGAAACCAGAAAAAGCTTTATGGTTTTGATTTATGGAAGAAATAGAGTGTAGAAATCTAGTCAGTGCACTCATTCACAAAGAAAAGTCCTTGGCTCCACACCAGAAGACTGGTAAAGGCAAATACATGTATTTTCATTTATTATAAATTGAAATAAAATATTATAAATGTATGAGCACTATTTTTTTTTATGTCTTCTCACTTTAAGATAAAATTTCTCACTTTCTTCGTTAACTAGTCAACTGTCAATCTCAACTGTGTCAGATAAAAATTGTCTATTATATTATTTAACCAACCCACATTCTATTTCCATCCTCTCTTCTGAGGTTTTTCACCTCTAGCTCAGAGATTCTCGTTGTTTTGGTGGAATCTTACAACTCTTTGAGAATTTGATGAAAGCTAAGTCTGACCTTGAAAAATACCCGTACAGACAATTTTTTCTTTCTTTTTTGTATCTTGGGCACAAAGAGTTATTATACTCTTCAGTTCTTGGTCCATTATCATTTTTTAGTCTGTGCAGATCCATGCTTTTATTTTTATTATTTTATGTTGTTATTTTATTTTACTTTAACCTTCACCTCTTATCCCCACCCCTGTAGATACCCACCCTATTTCTTTAATACTTAATCTTGAGTAACTATGTATTATTGTAAGATAAATAGTATTGTTTTGCATACTTGATATTTCATATACAGCTTAGGTCAATTTGTGTGTCTTTTGAAGGCTATTTTTGGACACTAGGAGGTCTGTGGGTCAAGAACCTTCTCTTTAATCTGTGCTATTTACTACAGTAGCCACTAGCCTCATGTGAATATTTAAATTCAAATTTAAATTAAGATTAAAATTGAAAAGTAGATTTCCCAGTCACACTAACCACATTTCAAGTGCTCAATAGCCGTCTGTGGCTATTGGCTGCTTACTGTATAGCACAGCATAAATACAGATCATGCCCATCATCCCAGAAAGTTCTACTGGACAACACTTCCCCAAGTGACCCAGAAGAACTCTCCCAGCTCTAAGGATTATTTTAGTTGGAGACATTTTTCTGTCACTGGCATGCCTTTGTGTTTGTGTGGAATAACTCATTCCTCAAAACTGAGTTAGAGAGTCCCTGATAAAGCAGATGGGAAGAGGGTCAGGGTGTAAAAACTGTAAGTAATGGTTCTCGATCCAGCAAATTAAAGCCCTTCAAATCTGTCCCTACCCAAGTGCTCTCTGAGGAATTCTACTCTGACATACAGTATAATCCTTGAGGTCATCAATTTAATCCCTCAATCTGTATATAACATTTTATAATTTGAAAACCTATTGATTTCAGCTGCCTTTGGTCATAGAGTTATTATTGTAACCACTGGTTGTTCATGAAATGTCCAGATTGGCATTCAGGTATGAAAATACAGGAGGTGATGTACAAGAGGTTTTTACTTTCCTCATTGAACCCCCTTTCAGTCTACATTAAGGGATCATTCAGAGGCTTCTAGTTTCTTTGATCTCTGTCTATCCTTGCTGTTCTCAGGTTCTGGTTCCCTTCTGGAATTAGGGCATGGAGTGCTCTATTCTGGTCCCTGCTGAAAGGTGAAAAGTAGATCCTTATGACCTCGTCTCCTTTGTAGAAGAACACTTGGGTGTTTAGATTCTTCAGAATTGAGACAAATAAACTCTTCTCTTTCCTAATTTGAGTTTCTCATAGCATAATTTTAATAGGAGTGAGGAGTACAAGGAACGAAATGAGGCAAGGAATAGGGAAATGATCTGTTGGAGTATAACCTCATTTTCTGATAAAGATGCTGAGGCTGAGAATGGGTCAATGTCATGCCTAAGATTATTCAGCTAGTGAGTCTCTGCTCCACACATTTGTTGCTCTTTCCTACTGTCACACTAACAGCTTGGGGTAAAGAAGTCCAGAGTTCCCAAACCACTTTGATGTATGACTGTGTCTGATACATTGGACTCATTGAATTCCAGTCAGTATATGTCTTTAGTCCCTGTGAGTCTTATGAATTGAGAGGCACTGTGACTGAGACAGTAGTTGATATGAACACTTGCCATGATCAATAGATGCGATTGATAAATCAGTGAATGGACCCTGATGTTCAAAACTAAATGTCCCAAGAACTCTGATAGTCCTCAAATTTATAGCAGATAATTTCCCCTATGGAACTTAAGTTTACTTTATAAGCATGAGTGCATTTGCAACAACAGAGAACAGTGAAGTTGCAATGTGATAGGATATGATGTGGATGTTGGGCAGTTAAGTTGGTTCATTCTTAGAGAAGAAACTTGCTTTGGTGCTTTCTCCAACCGTCTTCATCCTTATTAACATGCATGATTCAAATTCATGCCTCAGTAAAATCACCAATGATTCCTATGGATCTTTATGTCTCTCATGAATAGTCAAAACCACTTTTAAGTTTGGCATTTTGACAGCATGCTAGTATTAGTGCAGCTCATTAAATATTGCCTGCTCTCTCCCTTTTGTGCATATATATGGTAGGATTGAACTTTCATTCATTGCAACTGGGCATGACCGAGTGAATTAGTTTGGCCAGTGGAACGCTACTGGCAGAGACATGAGTCACTTGTGGACAGAAGCCTTAAGAATCAGTGTACAATGTGTATGGGTGGACCAAGCTCCCACTGTCTGGGAGAAAGCCTACATTTGGAAAAGTTGATAGACATGTAGTAGGGTAGGAAGCTGTCAGGGTGAAAATCTACAACTGATGCAAAAATCAGGCTAAAGGGATATGGTGAGGAATTACTGACATGTCATCTGCATAATGTGTACCCACCCTATTTGACCTACCCAGGGGGTCCAATTCCCTGGCCCTAAATACATCCTGTAGTGGACATACTATTACATATCTACTTGCCTGTCCCTCTCTCTCTCCCTCTTTCTATCTCTCTCATCTTTCCATGCCTCCATCATCAGGAGTGGAGCTGCTGGTGGATGTTGACTAAGACTGCCTTAACATCCCCCTCAGCTTTACTAAACTTTAGAAAAGTTTCTATCTGATTATAGGCCCCCAACTTTTCTTTTCTCAGTAGATTTACTTCAAAAAGCTTGCCGTTGTATTATAAATATTCTACACCCCAGAAATGTATTTCTTAAAGAACTATGAAATGTAATCAAAGAAGGAGCTAGTCTCCATATCCCAGTCTCTGTGGGAGGGCAGGAGCCTAACTCTGAAAAGTGACAATTATCGGACATAGAACATCTATGTCCTGATCACATGGACCGACCTTACTGTGAATGCCCTCCATTAGTTTTCCTTTAGCTCATCCCAGCATTTAAACATTCTCCTGCCTTTCATTTCAGCAGAGTTGAGTTCAATCTCTCTCCCTTATTGCAATAGTTTTAAAGTCTTCCTTGACATTTTTAATGAGTGTCCAGTGAAGTTTTTCTTTAACAGTGTACATATATTTAATTTGATTAAGTAGTGCCAGACTGTTATATGGAATGGCTATAATGGTTTATATTTCCATATATATATATATCATGGGCTTGATCCCAGGACCTTTATATATATATATATATATCTGTTAGCAAGGCATAAGGATTCCTACATCCCCTTTCTACCAACCCTTAGACTTATTTGGAATTCTAATGTTTATAAAATAGAGTTAAGTGATATTTCATTGTTTTTTTAAATTTGCATTTCTCAAACCAATGATTCTGAGCACTTTTCTTTTTTTAATGTGTTTGGTAGCTTTTGTGGTTTCCACCTCTGTAAATTGCTCATAGCCTTTGTCTTTTAGTCTATTGGGATCACTGTTTTTTCTTGTTCCTTTGCAGGAATTCCTTTTACAATCAGTCAAATCCTTGCAGATTTTAGACATTCCAAATTTCTTTTCCTATACTTTCAACCACTGGTGAACGTTGTCCATGTTATGACTTGTTAAACAGAAATGCACATTTAAAAAACTACTTTGAACTTCAAACTTGCAGAAAAGCTGCAAAACTAATACATAAGAATTCCAATATATTATTTATTCTGGCTCACTAATTTCAATATTTTATTCCATTTACTTACCATTCTCTCTTTCTCCCCCCCTCCACACACACATGCCTGTAATTTATATTTTTTAAAGAACTGTTTGGGAATAAATTGCAAACATTGTATTTCTTTGCTCCTAGTTATTTCAGTGTGCATTTTCTAAGAACAGGAACAAGCTATATCCAGAGTACAAGCATGGAATCTGGGAATTTAACATTGATTCAATATTATTATCTTATCCACTATGCAAGTTCAAATTTTGCCAATTGTCTTGATATTGAGTTTTATAGTTATTTTCCTCCTCCAATCAAGGATTCTACCTGTCACATCTTTTATTTTCTCTTTCTTTCTTTCTTTCTTTCTTTCTTTCTTTCTTTCTTTCTTTCTTTCTTTCTTTCTTTCTGTCTGTCTCTCAGGATTCTTTATTTTTCATACCCTTATCATTTTATTGTGTACATTGTTCTGAAGTATGTGTTTTCATGTATGATTTTTTTTTTTTTTTTTTTGCAGAAATACTTCAAAGACGATATTGTATTCTCAGGGCATCATGTCAGGAGGCACATGATATCAGTTTATAACATTACTGATGGTGTTAACTTTGGTCCCTTAATTAAGCTGAGTCTGCCAATGACTATTTTTTCCTTTGTAACTAGCTACTTTTATATCGACACTTTGTGTCTGTGGGAAAATAAGGGAATATAAATATATCTGCATTTTGCATTTGTCACATCAATATGTGCTGAGCTCACTTCATATTAGCTCATAGAGATCTTTTTTTATTCTTTATTATAAAGCACCCCATTGTATATATGCATCATAATTGATTTTACCAATCCCCTATGTAGAGAGATGGAGGTCATTACCAATAGTTTGCATTTACAAATAATGTTACATTGGGGAACCTAATGCACATGCATTTTCTTACTGTTAGAGGTGTATCTTCAGGGTAAATTCCAAGAACTGGGATTGCTAAATGAAAAGGAAATGCATGTGTAATTTTGTTAGAGATTGCCAAATTCCCCACTGCAAGGGTTCTATCATCCACCTTCCCACCAGCAATGAGAGTGCCTCACAGCCTTGCCAGCACAATATGGTGCCAAGCTTCTAAAATTTTTGCTAACCCGAGAGAAGAGAAATGATATCTCAGTGTAATTTTATTTGCTTTTCTCTTAATATGAGTAAAATCAAAATAGTTTCATGTGACTAAGGACCATTGTACATTTTTTTTAATGACTTGTTTGTGCCTTTAATTCATCGTTCTATTGAGGTTTTGGTCATTTTTCTCCTTTATGAGTTTTCAAGTATATTCAGGATAATACCTTTTTATCTGTGATCTATTGTGATGCAAATATTCTTCCCCAGCCTGTCATTTGTCATGTTACTTTGGCTATGGTTTTCTTTTATGAAAAAAAAATTTTGACTTTTATATAGTCACATTTATTTTTCATGAAGTTTTTCAACTGGACTTTAAGTCTTCGTTAGAAACTTTTCTTATATTCATGTTATAGATAAATTCAACCGTGTTGTCTTCCAGGACTTGTATGGTTTTATTTTTTACCTGTATATCTGCATAAGTAAATTTTTCATTTTATATCTCTGGATCCATGTGGAGTTTATTTTTACGTATGATGTGAGGAATGCATTTACTTGCCTCTTTTCCAAAAGATTCTCTGGGTGTGTCAGTACCATTTTTTAAAAAAGTTCATCTTTGCCCAGGGGTTGAGAGTCACCTTTATCATATGTAACATTTCCACAGGTGCTTGGGTCCTTCTGTGGGCATTCTGCTTGATGCTTTTGCACCAGTCTGCCTGCTTGTTCATGTGCTGGTACGATTACACCATTTTAATGATAGAACCTTTATAGGCTTTTTTTTTAAGATTTTATTTATTTATTTGAGAGAGAGAGAGAGAGAGAGTACAAGGTGGAGGACAGGGAGAAGCAGGTTCCCCGCTGAGCAAGGAGCCCGACGCAGGGCTTGATCCCAGGACCCTGGGATCATGACCTGAGCCGAAGGTAGATGCTTAACTGACTGATCCACCGGGTGCCCCCCTTTATAGACTGTTTTAATATCTGATAGGGCTAGTCCCTTTTCATAGCTATGCAAGAGCTAGCTATTCATGCCTGTTTATTTTCTTGTGAACTTTTGTTGCAACTTACCTAGCTTTATAAAAAATACCTTATTGGTATTTTTATTGTTATTGCCTTAAGTTTATAAATTAGTGTAAGGGAGGAGTCATCTTTTTCTGATGCTGAACTGTCTTGTCCAAGAACAAGGGCCACTTTTCCATTTGTTCACATCTGATTTTGTGTCTTTCAGTGGTGTTTTTAAGCTTTTCTTATACAGGTTGTACTAGTCATCTCTTGCTGCATAACAAATTACCTCTACACTTGGTGGCTGAACACGATAATAACCATGTAGTAGCTCACACATTTTCTGCGGGTCAGGAACTCAGGGGTGACCTAGCTGGGTGATTCTGGCTTTCGGGTGTCTCATGAAAGGGCCGTCAGGATGGTGGCTGGGGCTGCGGTTAGCTGAGGCTAAGCTGTTGCTTCTATGACGGCTCACTCATGTGGCTGACAAGTTGGTGCTGGCTGTTGGAAGGCCACAGTTTTTCACTGTGTGGTCCTCTCCATAGGGCTGCTTGAGTGTCCTCAAAACACGGCAGCTGGCTTTCACCGGACAAATGATCCAAGAGCGAGAACAAGGTGGACACTACAATTGTTTTTTATAACTGAGCTTTGGATGTCATGCAACATCATTTCTGTGGTTTGTGTATTGGGTCCACAGATGAGCACTATTCAGCGTGGAAGAGGTCTATACAAAGAGGTAAATTCATGGTTATGGTGATCATTAAGGCCATCTTAGAGGTACACATCTTGCACATATCTGTAGTGTTTTTACACTAAGGAAGATGTAGTTTTGGAATCGTGTGTGTGTGTGTGTGTTTGGATATGGGCATTGAATTTTTAAAAAGAAGTTTTCATCATTTATAAAGATCATAACATGATTTTTCTCTTCGGATTTATGGTATTTTCTGCTAATAGAATTCCCATATTGAGTGTACTTTGAGTGCCTAGAACAAATCCTGCTTGGTTATTGCATATTATTTTCAGAGTATGGTGATTGATTCTATTTGCCAATAGATATTGAATATTTTTGAATCAATAGTCACGGATTATATTAGTTGGTAATTTTATTTTTAAGAATTTGGGCTATGTCAGGGCGCCTGGGTGGCTCAGTCAGTTAAGCGTCTGCCTTCTGCTCAGGTCATGGTCCCGGGGTCCTGGGATTGAGTCCCACATCGGGCTCCCTGCTCAGCGGGGAGTCTGCTTCTCTCTCTCCCTCTGCCTGTTACTGCCCCTGCCTTTGCTCTCTCTCTCCCTCTCTCTCAAATAGACAAATCTTAAAAGAATTTGGACTATGTCATATTTGGCTATCAACATTTTATTTGCTTCATAAAATGATTTCAAAAGTTTTCCTTTATGTTCCGCTTAGGGACAAGTTTTGTTACACTGGGACTATCTGGTTATTGATAATTTGGTAAAATTTCATTGTGAGACCTTCTAAGCCTGGTGCTCTTTTTGGGGTATATAGATTTGATACATTTCTGTATTTTTTTTTTCTATGAAAATTAGCCCATTTAAGCTTTCTAACTGTACTTAAAGAATTTCAGTAAACTGTATTTATTTAACAATTATTCATTTGATATGGGTTTTAAATTTATTTGCATAGAGGTATGCAAAGTAATCTCATGATTTTAAAGTTTTATCTCAGTGGCCATTTCTTTCCTTTTTTTCTTGATTAGGCTAGCTAGTGATATGCCCACTTCATTAATACTCTTCAAAGAACCAGGATTTTGATTTATTAATTAGATTTCATGTATTTCTCTTCTCTACTATATTAATTTTCACTTTTTAAAAATGATTTTATTTATTTATTTGACAGAGAGAGACACAGCGAGAGAGGCAACACAAGCAGGGGGAGTGGGAGAGGGAGAAGCAGGCTTCCTGTGGCGCAAGGAGCCCAATGCAGGGCTCGATCCCAGGACCCCAGGATCATGACCTGAGCCAAAGGCAGAAACTTAACCGACTGAGCCACCCAGGCGCCCTATAAGATATGTTTTACTGAGAATGTTATTTAGGACTTCGACAGCCCTACTAATTTTTTGTCCCCTTGTTCTATGTTATAATGAGAGTAGTTTCCTCAAGTACATATCAGTGTGCTTTTTTGTATTTGTATTTGCTTCTCCTGTAGTTTCTGCTTTATAAAGATGGTTGCGGTGTTATTTGGTATATCAGTATTTCTAAATGTTATATCTCTGTTTTGAATTGCAGCTTGTAGTATTAATGGTGGTCTTTTTGTTTCATTAATTTGTCTTTGGCTTGCATTCTACTTTGATATCAGCATTGCAAACAGTTTTCTTGCTGATTTCCTTTGCCTGTTGTGTCTGTATCCATTTGCAGTTAGTCTTTTTGATTCACTGTTTTTCAGGTGTAACTCTTGTGTATATCATAGATTTGATATTTTTCTGAGTCATTTTGGAAATATTTTTATTTGGAAAGATGAGTTAAGCCAATTGACATTTACTGATATGCTGTTACATTCTCTACTCTCATTTTATTTCAATTATAATTACCTTACAATTTTATTATATTTTGTTTCTCTACCTGACACATTTGCTTTGCTTTTTAATTTTTAAATTTTCTTTTGGGATTAGGATTAGGTGTTTCAGTAATAACCTTTGTACCTACACCTTTTTAAATGCCTTTCTCCACTGTTTCCTTAACCTTCATTATCTGATTTGTTAGTTTCCTTTTTTTTTTTTTTAACATTTTAATTTTTAAGTAACCTCTACACCCAAAGTGGGGCTGGAAATCACAACCCTGAGATCAAGAGTCACATGTTCTACCTACTGAGGTAGGTAGAGTGAGGCGACCCTAATTTGTCAGTTCTAATGTATCCTCTGACTCCTCCTTTTATGTGCCCAATGAATGTTCTCAAACTGTTGTCCGCTGAGGCCTCTGAAACCTTTTCAGGAAGTCTGTGAGTCCAACCATTTTCATAATACTACTAAGACATCATTTTGCTTTCCTGCTCACATTTTCTCATGAATTTACATGAACGCTTTCCAGAGGCTACATGATACGTGATGATGTTATCACCCTGAAAGCTAATGAAATATGTGAAGCACTATGAAAATCCAGTTATCTTCTATTAAGCCAGACCTTAAAGGGATTTGCAAAAATGTAGATGATGCCACTGTTCTCACTCTATTTTTGGGAAAAAGTATAATTTTTCATAAAAATATTATTGATGTTACCATGTGACAGGTTTATTATTGTTATTTTTAAGTAAATAAATAACTTTGCAGGTTTAACTGCTAATATGGAAAATATTGCTACCTATATTAATTATATTCAACTAATGAATAATTGAACATTATATAAAAAACTAATGATGTACTATACATTGGCTAATTGAATTTAAATTTAAAAAAATTTAATAAGCAAAACATTCTGAAGTTCTCAAAAATTTGAGAAGTGTAAAGGATTTCAGAGGACAAGAAGTTTGAGAAGTACTTCTATGCAATCTCAGTGAATTCATTCGCTTTTCTACTTTCCTTCTTCCTTCTCTTTCACTTTTTCTTCACCTTATGTTTCCTTTCTTGGAATATATGGCATTTTATATCCTTCTACTCTTGTCTCCATTTTTGTTTTAGCCTTAAATCTAAAATTAGAGGTATTAAATCCTTACTGTCACTCCTTTTGCCTAAACTTCCTTAGTCATAACTTGGTTGGATGAAATTCATCCCTTAGCATATTCTTCAAGGACTCATGAATCCAGTGTTCCCCAAGTTCTTGGGTATGGAAAATGTTTTTTAAGTTACTGTGTATTTATGGCCTTGTTATTGAAGAACACCTTAGCTTGATATAAAATCCTTGTTTTGCGTGTTTCCCCCTTGAGTTCTTGCAAATGTTGCTTGCTTCCTGCCTTGGTTTGTATGTTGCTCTTGGGAAGTGTGATCCCAGGTGAATTTTCTTGCTCTTTTAAAATTTCTAGTTTTTTTTATTTTTTATTTTTTATTTTTATTTGACAGAGAGAGAGCACAAGCAGGGGGAATAGCAGGCAGAGGGAGAGGGAGAAGCAGGCCCCCTGCTCGGCAGGGAGCCCGATGTGGGGCTTGATCCCAGGACCCTGAGATCATGACCTGAGCCAAAGGCAGATGCTCAACCATCTGAGCCACCCAGGTGCCCCAAAATTTCTAGTTCTTTTTGCCTGAGTGGAGGCTTCACAGTTTTTTTCATCTCTCAAGTCTAATAGTTTTGTTAGGATATTTCTGAGGGTTGATTATTCTGGGCTAATTTTCCCAGGTACCTGGTGGGCCTGTTTAGTATGTGGATTTAGATTTTGTATAATTTCCTGAATCTTTTCATGGGTATATTTTAAAATATTAGTTCTATTGCATTGTGTTTTTAAAAATTTTTTTAATTTTATTATTTTTTTTAAGAGAGAGAGAGAGTGCGTGTGCAAGTGGTTGGGGGGGGGAGGAGCAGAGGGGCAGGGGGAGGGAATCCTTAGCAGACTCCCTGCTGCATGGAACCCAATAGGGGGGCTCGATCTCATAACCCTGAGCTGAAATCAAGAGTCAGATGCTTAACTTATTGAGCCACCCAGGTGCCCATATTGTTGTTGTTTTTTTAAGATATTATTTTTAAGTAATCTCAAAACCAAATGTAGCACTCCAAATCACAATCCCGAAATCAAGACTTGCTGGCTTCACTGACTGAGCTAGCCAGGTGCCCCTGCATTGTTTTGTTTTTACATGTAATTGGATCTCTTTTGCTCATCTTCCATTAAAACTACTTTCTTTTTGACCTTTTCTTATGTTTTTATTTTATATTTATTATCTTGGTTGGTTGTCTGTTTCCTTTCCACTTATTAAATGTTCATTTGATTCTAAATTTCATAGGGCAACTTCCAATTTAATTTTTTAAATTAAAAATTTTAATTTCGTTCCTGAGATGACTTTTTTATTTTTCTTCCATTTCATTTCATCCACTTTTACTTTATTCCTGTTTTATGTCCACTCTGGTTCCTTAGATTTTGATAATCTGACTGAGGTGTTTTTCATAGTCCCATATGCTTGCTTGAAAATACTGGATTTGGTGTGAAGTATTGTGCTATATAATTTCTTCTGCTTTGCTGTTGTTTTGGGGGTGGTATGGGAGAATTTTCACCAGTTTAAATGATTCAATTTTAAGTTTCAGTTTTATACTTCCAAGCTTGTATAGATGTAGACTGTCTTGGAGTCTGTTTTGTGGGTCAGATTTGGGAAGACTGCAATGTTTATTTCAGGAACTTCCTCTTATGTCTATAATGGATATCTATATATTTATGTATCTATCAATCATCTATCATCTGTTGATCGATCTATTATCTATCTATCTATCTATCTATCTATCCATATATCTATCATCTATCTATCATCTATCTATCTTAGCAGGAACTTTGCCAGGTATTCTCCAATTAAAAAATGTGTTTTTGTCTTGTAGGATACCAAATTTCCTTCACATGCTTCCTTTTTTCCTCATCAATCCAGACTCTACAATGTTTCTTCTCCCTTCAGATGTTGTACCTTTCTGAGGCTGCCCCCTGGGGTCCTGCACACCTTTAACTCTCTTTTCTGTAGTTGTTCTTCTTATTAAGTTTTGTCACAGTTAGTGTGGACTTTCTCTTTCTGGAGATGCTTTTAATTCAATCTTAGGCAACTACACCCTGTTGGAGGAGGTCATCAAGAGGACGTGACTTTTGGTTGACCCTTGGGCTGGAACCCCGACAATTGGAGGTTCCTCCCTTCCTCCCACCTTTTCCACAGCTGAAGCCGTTTTCAAGGACGCAGTGTTGAGAAAGCTATGTGCTACTGAGAACATCTGTGTGGTGTTCACAGTGGAACCTGGTTAAGGCCTCTTTATAAACTCTTCAAGTGGGGCAGTTGGGAATGCAGGTTTCTTAGTTTTGCAGCGTCCCAGAGAAGCTTCCTAGGTAAGTTATCTTGTTTGTTAAACATGTCCCCTACTAATGTGGGCGGGGGGGGGCTGTGCCTATCTCTTTAGTCTCTGCCTTCCCTCCGAGTACAGGGCTGGTACTCCCTTGTCTGTCCTTCCCCAGTTTTCCTGGGTTTCTGTCACTTTCCACAAAAGCTTGCTGGGGGAGCTACTGTTGTATTGTTGACATAGTATTGAGGCTGAAGCCTTGAGTTGTCTGTGTTTTTTTTTGTTCTTCCAGTTAATCTGTGTACTTTGGTAAAATTGTGGAGTGATTCTGATTTAGGTCCTATCTTTGTCTGCGGCCCACCCTGGGTGGTGATGCAACCAAATCAATCATCTTTTCCCTATTCCCCAACATAGATGCTGGGTTTTTTTTTTTTTTTTTTTTTTTTTAAGTTATCTCTACACACAGCATGGGGCTCAAACTCCTGACCACAAGACCAAGAGTTACATGCTCCATCAACTGAGCCAGCCAGGCTCCCTGTATATGTTTTAATTTTATTTGTTTTGTCTATGAAGTTCACGAAAGTTTTTTTCAGTCAACACTATAGTTCTGTTGCTTTTATATCTCAAGCCTATCCAGAGTCTCCCATTTATATAGTGTTATGATGTTTTTATGGTTTGATTTTTTCCCCCCATGTAGTGAACAAATTTTCCCAACACCTTCTTTTAAACAACCCTTCTCTTACTTACTTGCCTTTTGTCACATATGAGGTTTTCATATACACATAAGGGTTTCTAAGATATTTATTCTGCTCCATTGGTTTATTTTATTATTATGGCTTTATAGTGTGTTTTAGTATCTACTTGCCAGCTTTTCAATTTTCTATTTTAAAGTTGACTGAGCTATACGTGGACCTATGCAACTTTCTTCCATGTGAATTTTAAAGTAAATACTATTTCTCAAATGTTGAAGTTGAAATTTGGGGATTTACAGATGAGTGATGGCAAAATTTACATGTAAAAAACTATAGAAATTTCCATGCATTCTGACCATCTTTGTCCTTCATTAGATTTTAAAATTATTTTCTAGAGAGGTATTGTGATTTACTGCTCAACTTAATTCCTAAATATCTTCTATTTTTGTTCTCTTACTATATTTTCTAACTGGTTATTACCGATGTTGAGTAATATGATTGATCTTTGTAGGTTAATCATAATTAGCAGCACACCTGAGCTCTTTTATTCTAATAGTTTGTCTCTAGCTTATGTTGGTTTTTCTAAGTAGATGATCATAGATAATTGACACAGAAAGCCTCCACTTTGTCCACTTTCTCGCTCATGGATTTTGTGCATTTTATTTTGTTTTTTTGGGTGAGATGAAAGTAGGAAATTATACCAGTGTTAGATTTGTTCTTGACTGTCCGTGAACTTCAATATTTCTTACCCTTACTCTTCAGTGTGATTATTGGCACCACCTATGGTCATATTTTAATGTAGTATTATGTTAAAACTATGGAGGAAATACTCAGCCTCTGAAGCCAAATGATGTAAGGAGGAGAAACATGAACGTGAAATCCTCCTACTTGTTTAATTTCTGTTGATCTTAATACCTTGGTGAGCTAACTAACAACAATCAAACAATGTTTTAGATACTTGATTTGAATTTTGAAAATCTTGTTACTTTTCATTACACAATGGGTTATTTTAAATAAGTAATTAAAATATTTTAAGTGAATTTTTCCCATCTGATGATTCAAATGATGTAGAACTAGAGGGGAAGAAATTTCTACTTTGTCATTGCCTGAGGTTCCTTCCTCCACCATGAACCATGTTCTGTGCATCCTTTTATCCCTTTTCTTGATTTTTAATTATGTATTTATATATTATATCATTTCTTTATTCAGTTACTTCTTAAATAGGTTCTTCATTGTAATATTTCTTCTATAGCAAGAAATCCCTACCATTTTCAAATGTACAATTTGGTGCTTTTTAGGTATGTTCACAAAGTATACAATCCTCACAAGTGTCCACTTCCAGAACATTTTTATCACTCTCAAAAGAAACCCCATATCTGTTAGTCATCACTCTTCACTTCTCCTTTTCTCCCCACCTCTGGCAACCACTAATAAAGTTTCTGCCATTGTGGTTTTATGTGAACGGAATTAAACAATGTGGTCTTCCTTAGCTGTACATGATAAAATAAGTCTTAATGGGATCCTTTTTTCCTCTTACATGCTTTATATATATATCTGCATTTTTTCTACTTGGCTTAGATACTTTAAACCTATCTTATGTATTTCTGAGTAATTATTTTTAAAAGAGGTATAATCTCTACAGATGAGATGCATCATCGTTGATCGACACATTCCATTGATGGATAGAAGTCCTAGCCAGTCATTCTTAAAAAGAATCTCCTACTAAAATTGGTTGATAACCACAGTGTGCATGTGTAAGGGCTTTGTCTAGAAAGGGAATCTACAAAATGGAAATAATACTACCCATCTTTAAGTTATTGTGCAGATAAAACAAGATAATACCAGGGCTTTGAACAATGCCTGGCAAATAAACTCTGAAATGTTGGCTATCATTAATATTATAAAAATACTCAGTAGCCTAGAAAATGTTTATAATAGTATAAAAAGCAACCCAGTAAAATAGTGTATATTCTTTGGCCGTAATCTTGTAAAAACTGTTTCTGTTTATGAATAAAAACTGAAAGGAAATATATGTGTGAACAGAAGTGCTTTGCTATGATGATGGTATTATGGGTTGCCTTTTCACGTTTTCAAAATATCTTTAATGTTATAGCAGTGTAACATTAAAAAGAAATGTAGAGAGAGGTGAAGTCTTGACTTGCCCTTGAAGATGAGAAGGAGGTTCCCAAGCACTCTGAGATGGGGCCCCCACCCAAGTCAATGTGGCTCTGCGAGGGGTGAGTCAAGACCATCCATTCATTCAGTGCATATTTATTGATAGCTCACTGCGTGTGAGGCAGTGTTTGATGTAAACTATAGTGGACAATGGGGAAGTTCTTGGGTTTTGCATTTTAACATCATTGTGCAACTTAAAGGAACAACAAAGACAAAAAAATCAAGGACAAGTGCTATAGAGATAATTGAAGTACAAAAATGTATGGCCGGACTTGGTGCTGGTACCTGACTTGGTATCTACTTGAGATTGGTGGTCAGGACTAGGGGTAGGTCCATGGGGAAGCAGCACTAACCACTCAAATTCATGGTAGATGGGATAGGGGTGGGAAGGGCATTGGTGGGCCAAGAAAAGACACACACAAGAATGGTGACTGGAGGTCTAATATCAGACCTGTTTTACACAAGGTTGGCTCAGTACAGTCTTGGGGTCAGCTCAAGAACTGTTACCCATGTTTATTCCATGGGGTCAAGAGATGGAGCAGCTTTTTCTTTCACTTGCCCCAGCAGAACTCCTGGCATCTCACAACCTCTGTGGTTTTCTGGCCATACATGCCGGCAGCTGTAGACCGTGTCCTTGATGCCAGTTTGGGGAATTTTCCACAAAAGTATGCAAGGATTTGTCCCACCCGACTGAGAAGGCTGTTTTTCTGGATGGATCTCTATTTATGCATGAGGAAACTTGGCACTGGCGAAGCGGTAGCTTATTTCTCTTTTTTGTTTGGTTTTATTTTGTGCTTCAGAAATAGAACAGATTAAGCATTACTTGCTTTTGAAGGCTCCAGTTCTCCCTACAGCTTGACTTTAAATTCTCTTCTCCCCAGGCGAGAACGTGGAAAACATCTTTGCTAGCTTTTGTTAAAAGCAATGCAAATTCAGGGAATACTTGGGAGGGATTTTTTAGTTTAATTTAATTTATATGTCTTTGAAAATAAGTCTTCCTACAAAAAAATAAAGCCTTGTTGTAAAGAAAATAAAGCAAGAGAAAAAAAGAAAAAATGAAATTGGATGGTAATTAAAATGATGAAATAAAACTACATTAGAACTAGAAGGACCTTAAAAATAATGTAACCAGACTCCAACTATTTTATGAAGGATGAACCTGGGGCCCAGGGAAGTAAAGCCACTTGCTCAGGGTTCCACAGCTAATAGTCTAGAGTTAGAATCCTTTTCTTCATTCATCTTGTTTTCTTGTACTGGGATTTCCAGCATTTTAGTGACTTTGTAGTGAGGAAACTCTTCAAGGTAAATCTTAATTAAAAGCCAGGTACCTAAAAAGAGGTGATGTTGTAGTTAGATGTGGGGAGGAGCTCCTGCATGCCTGTTGTATCCACCCAGAGTCCCCCACCATTCTCTAGAGACCCCCCTATGAGTCAAGGATTTCCTGGGGGCAATGTTGGATGTATTTAGTGATCATTGCCTGATACCACTTACTCATTTAATTGTCAACAATTGACTGAATGTTTATGATGTGCCAGGCATATTTTGAGGTGAAAGGAGTATAACCTTGAACAGAACAAAGATGTGCAGGGTACATGAAGTCTCTCTTCTGCTTGCCTGTGATAGCTTTCTCCATTCCTTCCATGTAGTTTGCAATACCCGTTAAGCTTTGAGTTAGGACAACACCCAATATAAACCATCCTGCAAATCCTTTTCCTTCCCCACTCCCCACGACTTGATTAGAAAATAGTTCAGTCTTTCCTTGTTTTGAAAAGCTCCAACATTTCTCGGTGTTCATTCAGAGCCATTTCTCTTTAGCTGACTCAGTGTTTAATAGTTGCCCTGAGACTAATTTCTGTTTCCACTTTTATTACAGATGAGGAACTTGACCATTCCAAAGGCTGCCATTTCAGCATCTTTTGGACAAACCTCCTAAGGATACTATACATCCTTAATTAGAAGTGGTTAAAAAAATTTCTGATGGACAAAATTAAGTATCCTATACCTCTTTTGCCCTAATGTAGCCTATTAAAAATTTGAATGTATAAAATAGAAATGATTCTATTTCCAACATGAGTTGTAAACTCCATTCCCAAAGGTCACCTGAACCATCTTCCAAGATGGCTGTGTGGTCCTCCACCTCCCTTGAGCCCCTGACATGAAAGCAGGAAGGGCAGATGGAGAGGTGTTGGGTCCTGGGGGTCAAATCCTGGCCCTGTTTCTCACAGGCTGTGATTGGAGGCAAGGTACTTCCTTGAGCCTCTGGTTCCTCACCTATGTATTAACATGAATTCTCTCTGTCTCAAATAAATAAAATCTTAAAAAAAAATAAAAAAATAATAAAAAAAAAAAATGCAGGTTGACCATCAGGTCTGAAGATGGGGCCTGAAATTCTGCATTTGTGCTCAGCCCTTGACCATGGATGCCTAGTGACTTCAAGATTGTGTTTGAATCCTGACTTGACCACTTGCTGGCTGGGGTGAATCACTTTGCCTTTCTGAGTCTCTTCGTTCCAACTGGGGTCATTATACATCAGAGGTCAAGTGAAGGTTTAAAATGAGACCCTGGGTTCCAGGAATATTGCACCATTATTGTTAGTGCGATTTTTAACCCCCTTATATTAAACTGAGCCCTAACAAGAAGATGTGGAGAACATGCTGTGCTGCTGGTGGTGGAGGGAGTGCATCTTTTGGGTAGCCCCTAGCCCCTAGTCCCTAGCATCGTGCCTGGCATGCAGGAGGTAATCCCTGGATGTTGACTCGCAGCGCACATAAGTTCCTTCCAGCCCTGGCTGGGGGAGAGTTGGGAAGGGTGCTATGTGGGTCTTGGTTAGTTTGGGTGGATGCTCCCTTGAGCGACCTTCTAAAAGGAAAAGCAACTACTCGCTGATCATCTGGATCCACCACAATTGGAAACCGTATGATTCTAGGCTGTGGGTTTTTAATATAACTTCTGGAACTGGAGGCTAGAATAATTGAGGCTGTCTGCTTGGTAAGGTGTCTCTGTGTTGATGTGGGAAGCTCATTTCAGACAGGATTTCCTGCGTTCCCATGTGGTGTAATCCTGGTTTTCAGTGAGACTTAAGTCTGGCCTAGCCGCCAGGAAGATGCTAGCATTCAGGGGCACAGGAGGGCTTGCACATTCCAACGCTGATATTTTTCTTCCTTCTCATTGTCTTTGAATGACCTTTCATGACCTCACTTTCCTCTTTTTTTTTTTTTAATGTAACTAAAGCTAATTTAATACACGCCCATGCTAGGAAAATAGAAAATATATGTGATCAAAAAGAAAATAAGTATCCCTGAAACCCAGCACTTTATTTTATTTTTTTTAAAGATTTTTATTTGACAGAGACCTAGCAAGAGCAGGAACACAAGGAGAATGGGAAAGGGAGAAGCAGGCTTCTCGCTGAGCAGGGAGCCCGATGCGGGGCTCGATCCCAGGACCCTGGGATCATGACCCGAGCAGAAGGCAGATGCTTAATGACTGAGACACCAGGCACCCCTGAAACCCAGCACTTTAATGCAGACTAACATTGTGAAGTAATTTTTTTTTTTTTTTTAAAGAACGAGTGAGCGAGTATGTGCACGGGTGAGGGGCAAAGGGGGGGGAGGGAGAGAGAGAGAGAGAGAATGAGAATGAGTATCTCAAGCAGGCTCCACACCCAGTGCAGAGCCTGATGTGGGGCTTGATTTCACAACCCTGAGACCATGTCCTGAGCTGAAATCAAGAGTCGGACACTTACTGACTGAGCCACCCAGGTGCTCTGGGAAAGTAATATTTTCAAAGCTATGTGCGTTAACATGTGTATAGAGCTCACAGCTAAGAATTTATTTTCATATCTTTTAATGACCGAAAAATCAGAAGAATACAATTTTGTGACCTGTAAAACTTTTATGAAATTCACAGTTTGTTGTCCATAAATAGTATTTCTGGAACATAACCACATCTGTTTGTTGGCATATTACCTATGGCTGCTTTCTTGATTCAACAGACTGGTTAGGACAGAGATCATGTGACCCAAAAAGCTTCAAATATTCATTTGCTATTTGACTCTTTACAGAAAAAGTTTGACTCTGGATACAAAATTCTATTTTGGTAATGTGATGATCAGTTTAATGACAAATCTTTACATGTTAACAAATTCCTTTGGGCCAAATAATTTGTTTTTCATTAAATTATACATTTTTGTCAGATCTATTGTTTTTGTCAGTCATGAAATGGATCATCCTTACCAGTTTTTATAGTAGGATATTATATATTATTATTATTATTTTTAAAGATTTTATTTATTTATTTGAGAGGGAGAATGAGATAGAGAGCATGAGAGGGGGGAGGGTCAGAGAGAGAAGCAGACTCCTTGCTGAGCAGGGAGCCTGATGTGGGACTCGATCCCGGGACTCCAGGATCATGACCTGAGCCGAAGGCAGTCGCTTAACCAACTGAGCCACCCAGGCGCCCCAGGATATTATATATTATTGCATATAACAAATCATTATTCTCAATTCTTAGAGCTGCCTGGTGAATGAGACACGAGGAATTCTTGAAAATTTTCTGCTTGAAAGTAGCAGAAACCAACTTAAATGTCTTAAACAAGAGCAGGGTATTGAGGAGGATTGATGTAAGATTAAGGGATTTGCCATGGAACACTTTGGCAAGGCTGTTGCTGGGCTTATTGCAAGGGCCTAGAAAGCAGCTGGGACTCTCTTGACTTCCTTTCAGCTCTTTTGCGTGTCTTTTAAAATATTTTTGCATAGATTGTTTTTCTCTGCTGGTTAGTACAAGTGGTGAACTCTGCCTGATGATAGCATGAGGTTCCATGTTCCTGGTCCCACCACTCTCAAGGAGCCTAATTGTTCCTTTTCAGGCCTAATTCGAAATACTATATGGGAGAGAAATAAAGTTGGCCCAGTATTGGCCAGATTTTACTCCTGGCCCAATCATCTGCAACGATTATGAAAACAGTTGTTGGGGCAATTATTTACAATGTGGCTCCTCTATACATAGGGGATAGATAAGGGGGGTAATTGTGAATTACACAGGTGCTTCAAAAGTAACTGATTTCATTATATTGCTCCCATTTTATCGAAGAGGAAATTGAGTCTTACAGATACCAAATGAATTACCCAAGTAGCAAAATAATCTGCCGAATAAGTCTTTAGAATCCAATCCCAGGTGTGTTCAGAGTGCAACCCACTGCGGCTCATTGACTGTTGGGGTCTTGAGATGTTGCAGTAGTAACATCCTATTTGGGCTACAGGTCATGGTTTGCTCATTTTTCATCTCCTTGCTTAATAGATCCTTGGAAGCTGAGAATTGCCTCCGTATTTCTTGTTTTGTGTCTAGGCTGCAGCTGGGAGCTGGATGGATAGAGCAGGTTTTGGAATTTTCCCCTGGTTGACCACTGTGCTCAGAGTGTTATGCGTGAGAATGATCCATGTGCTAATCTGGGCTGACATGTCATCCCTTAGCCCAATTTTTGTTTCACATCTTTGTGTCTAATGCCAGCAACTAAATTTCCAAGCTTGATTAGGGATGGTTACAGCACAGGAAGCATGAATCCAGAAACCACCCTGACATGATGTTTCATCTGTGAGAGCTGTAGCCACAAAACCTCATGAACCAACAGGAAGATGTCTCCAGTATGTTGACTTTGATTCTGGGGTACTTGTTGAATAAAATATGCCATGATTTTAATTTTTTTGTCTTAAGTTGAATGAATAAAATGAGTCATGTCATTAGTACAGTGTAGCTCTGAAATAGTCCTGGAAATTGGAGGCTTGCTGGAAAAGTTCCTTTAAGGAGCTACAAACTCAGATGTGGAGGAGCAATTTGTTGTTCGCTGGACCAATAACCATGGCTTTCTCCTCCCTCCCTTGGACTATATTTTAAACATTCCCACTTAAGTGTGGCTGGGGGATGGGACTGATCCCACTGACAGAGGAGAAGGCATACTATGAGTAACCTATACCAACCTTCATATTCTTCCCCTTGGTTGCAGTTACTAATTTAGGGTTAGCCAAATAAGTCCATTCTGGACAATGCAATGTCCCAAGACCTGGGTATGTTCTATGTACTGACTTACTGTTTTCCACAGATCATTTATGATAAGGATGTGAGGTCTAAATCTGAAGCAGCCATTTTGTCCTAAGAGTGAAGTTTGAGCTGTTGCATATGTGGACGGCATGTCTACCATATGGAGTCTGATGATGAAGCTGTCCCCACTGGAGGAAAAGCTGAGAGAAAACGAGATGCCAAGAGGTCTTGGGGAAGATGAATCCACAAGTTTCCTTGAAAGCCCACCCTGGGTGGATTGTTGAAGTCATTTAGCCTATGTTGTAACAATTTACATAAAAAAAAAAAAAAAGCATCAGATGCAAGTAGTATCTGTAATTGTCTGCTCTGAATAGATTGTTTGCTTGGTAATTTGACTTCTTCCAAAGGGTTAATATACTTGTTACTTGATGGCCAACAGGTACTGAATGGAAAATAAAGGAAGGGTAAATCTTACCCACAATTTGGACCCGGCTTCACGTTTGCATAGTTAGTGTACATTTTTGTCAGGGTTCAAAGGTGAGTGGTTGGTTTATTTTACAGTATTTGCTGTCTTTTTTTTTTTTTTTAAAGATTTTATTTATTCATGAGAGACAGAGAAGCAGGCTCCCCAAGGAGCGGGGAGCCTGATATGGGACTTGATCCCAGGACCCCGGGATCATGACCTGAGCCAAAGGCAGATGTTTAACCATCTGAGCCACTCAGGTGCCCGCTGTCTTTTGATAGAAACGGAAATATATATCCGTCTATTAAATGATTTGACTTCTTAAGCTCTACCTTGACGAATTTGTGTAGTGAATGTAGAATTCAAGTCTAAGAACTCTCCTTTGTCTTCTGGCTGAAGTTGCCTTAGGGGTGCTCTGGAATGTAGAGTATATCCTGAATGGCGTCATTGAGACCCTTTCTTCCCTCATGTGAATGGTTGGCTTAGAAGGTGTATGTAGCTCAGGTCTGGCCAACGAGACAAAAATGGAAGTCTGCTGGAGGTAGGATTGCTGTGGAAAGGCTTCTTAGGTCTTTCAAGACTGAGATACCTTGATGGGATTGAACTGCTTTCCCTTTTGGCTTCTTAGATTGTGAGATTGATGTTTCCAAATTCTGACTGTCATACTATGGTATGAGGCTGCCTTTTAAATTTTTTCATTTTTTTTAATGCTGTTTAACTCAGGCCATAGGCCACAGAAAGCATCCTGATGAACTCTGGCTGGACCACATGAAGTAAGGAAGAGTTGGATCCCCCTAAGGAGGGATGCTGAGAGTATCCCCTCCCACACCCTAAAGAACAAAAAAGGCATCCATCTATCAGTTTCCTTGACCTTTATCTGGATGTCCTGATGGTGCACAGCTCTACCCTCAGCCCTAGATGAGGAGTGGTCTGTGGGACTTCCAGATTTCCAGGTGTGTATTGTGAAAAGTGGTGGTGCTTGAGTAATGACTCATGATAGTTTTGCTAGCTGACTCACCTACACACTTTTTTGGTGAGTAAATGCAGTGGTGGTATGTAAAAATACTTAAGCATTACAGTAATACAGTTAATATATAAATGAAGCTATACATAAAAAAATTAAATGTGTTCTTTTTAAACTTCTGAACTCAAACTGCTTACCAAGAAAGAAATTGTAACACACATAGTTCGTTAAAATAACAGTTTACTGATCTTGAGATTTTTATTTTATTTTTTTTAGACACTGGTGTGCTCTTTTGGTGGCATGGCTGTCATTAAATGACACCTTGTGGTTTGACAGGGTATTACATACAAGTCTTTTATCCACCATTTTGTTCAACTGATAGTCATTAAGTGAGTTGTCAAGTAGAGAATTTCTTTTAAAATCAGCAATACTGTTTAAGGTCCTCTTTGAGCTTCTGAACTAAGCAATTACATTAAAAATTTTTTTCTAGATTTTAAAATGTTGCTTAAGATTTTTACATGACCAAATCTGTCCTGTTAACTAAGCCATGAAAATCATTTACTAGAATGTCATGTTTAATTAAATTGAAAATAGACTTAAGGCCAAATGAGAGGTGGTGTAGTGTGAAGGTTAAGCACACACCCTCTGTCTTTGAGATGATCAAGTTTTATATCTGGTCTTTGCTACACTCTCTGGGGAGTGTGAGCCATGAAGTTGGAACTTCCTGCCATTGGTCTGAGCCTGAAGTGGCTCCTATCTCCTGGCCTGACTATCTGCTCTACCCATCTTTTTCTGGTTTTCTCAAAACCTGGTTGACAGTGGCTGAAATTTCCACAAGTGGCCACACAGATAATTGTAGGGAATGTCATCCCAAGGTGGGGAGTCAGAGCCTTCTGGGGGCCAGATAGGCAGGCATGGAGGGCTTGCTCACCTGTGTGACAGTGGTTACGGTGCCGCCAATGGCAAACCCACCCCAGTGTGCCAGTCAGGACACACTCGGGCAGTGGAATGAATAATGGCATATGGGAGCATAGTGGGTTGGCTGCCCCGTATGTGTGTGTCAGGATGGTCAGTGATCCTCAGGACCCGGAGGAGTATATAGGTGAAGCATGGCTAGCCCTTGGGGATCCCTGGAAGCAAGTACAGATACTTTGGGGGCACTTCGAATGTGTTGGGCATCAGTGAATCAGAAAGGATACCAGCTGTGGGGTCTTAGAGGTCCCAGATGTGTGAGTTAGACTTTTGTTGCTGGATTATGAAGAGATTCTGGGGATACTGGGAGGGGGGTGTTCCTTGGAAGCTCAATGCAGTTGCTCTTTACTAAAATGAGGGATAAATTTAATATTTTTAAATCTCTGTTACCCTGCTTATGAAAACCAGCAGAATATCAAGGGGGCTATAGGAAGGTAAATTAGTATTTTTTGAGCATGTGGTATAAAAACTGAGGCTCAGGTATATTACTTCAGTTGCCCAAGGTCACAGAGCCAATGTGTACAAGATTAGGGATTTGAATTCCGCTCTTTAGGTTCCAGAATCATTACAGATGAATGTTCAGAAGACAGGGAAAGTTGGGGACCCTGTTGATGACACATAAAAACTTCTGGGTACCACTGATGCTTGGGAAACAGCCTCTAAATAACCATTAGAGCTGTGGAGGTCACATTGCTCCTCTCTCATCATTTTTTCTTCCCCTGTCAAGTGGGAATTAAATGACCACAAATAGATGTGTGGCTATGTCTTTCCACGTATGTGTTTGCTGTAAAGGGAAAATGGCTTTCTACTTGGGTGGTTGCAGAGCTTGCAGCTCCTAGACTTTGCTTCCTGAGCTCCGTATTGCATTCCCAGCAAGTGAGAAAGTGTCGGGACCAGGAAAGCAGGTAAAGGGGAGATGGCATTTTATAAAGCACCAGTGTCTATTTTCAGAATGTCCGAGGGTCCAAGGAATTGATGGTTAGATTTTCTTTCCAGAAAAGAAATTCATGAAGCAGCTGTATTAATGAGAGTAGGGTAAGTGGGCTGCCAGAGTTGTTGAGCTTAAATGACAGCTTTTGACATTTTCTTCTCTTTGCATTTGGAAATCTTAAAGTAAAATCCTATGGCTCTGAAATTGTTTTCTCCTTAGAATAGTCCTGTGTCCCATGAACTGAAATGGGAGCTAGGCAGTGTTTCCAAGCCTGGCCAGTTTCCTTAGGGTTGAGGAGCTGGGAACGGGTGCACACTGGGGCAATGAAAAGCTTTGGCCGTAGAGCCAAGCTGAGTTTGATGTAGGATTTGCCAGTGGATGTGTTGGCTGTTCTTCCAGCCTCAGTTGAGTTATTGGTAAGTTTATGTCTATATGTAGAAGGGTAATAATAAAATGTCCAACTTGAGTATGTTAAATACTCTATCCTGGTCCCAGTTTAGCTGAATCAGCATTTCAGTGTGTAAATGTTGGGACAAGGGACAAGGGTACTGTTCTGCATATAATTTACTTGGCTTGGCCCTGCCTTTCTTGTTCCCATCACAGATGCTACCTCCTTCAAGAAGCTTTCTGAGTCTTTAAATAGGATTGAGATGTCCTGTTATTCTCTAGAACCTTCTTCACACATTCTGTACAATTTAAATGATAAAATTATTTGTATCTGTTCAAATTCTCTATTATTGAGTATACCATGAAATTCCCAGATAATAGGGACATACTTGTTGCATCTTACTTAAAAGTGAAAATACTGGGGTGCCTGGCTGGCTCAGTCAGAGGAGCATGTGACTTTTGATATTGAGGTGGTGAGTTTGAGCTCCACATTGGGTGTAGAGATCACTGAAAAATAACTTTTAAAATTAAAAAGTGAAAATAGCATTGGTGAGGGGTATGTGACACTAAATAGACTGATAAGCCTGAAATGTAACTGTTCTGATGCAATGGCAATGCTGGGCACCTAATAGGTTTTGAGTAAAAAATTTGGAATGAGTGAATACTTGAGATTTCGTGGGACGTAATTGAAACCTAAATTTCCTTTAGATTTAAAATGGAGATTTCTGTGTTTGAGCTTGCAAAGAGGCATGGCTGCTATTTTTAGTTAATAATACCCAAAGTCCTGAATTTATAGTTTTTCATTGCCTTGCAAACCACAACATCTCTAAGAAGGATCTTTGTGTTTGAGGGGCATCGGGAGAAACACAGGTCTCATGCGTGAACTTAGAAGTAAAGTAGGCTGCAAATTTTTAGTGATTTTTATTTTGGAGTGTCAGATAACTGGCAGCTGAAATCGAAACAGCTTCAAATGTCACAAAATGTCTTCTTGTAATTCCTCTCAAGCATAAATGTATTAAATCTTAAAGGCACAGTCTGCATTTCCCAACTCACTGTGCATGTTCTTATTTTATTGGATTGCCATTAGGATGCTTTCCCCCAAATCCTCAAATGAGTTTTTCAGATGATATCACAGTTAAGAGCAGGGGGTTGCCTGCGCCAGCTTGGACTATGGCATCCTTGGCTTCCAGCCCAGGACCTGACATCGACTGAGTGCTCAGTAACTCTTGGTGCAATGATGAAATGAATACTTATACTCACCAGAAAAGTTTTCATCAGTTCTGGTATATATTGACCTTTTGGTGAGGCTTAATAATTCCCCCCTTTTAAAAACTGTGGCGCGCTCTCTGGTTCCTTCCACTCTGCCCTAGCCTTACAGCTCTGCTTTGTTGTTTGCAGACCCAATTATAATCTACCAACATCCTGCAAATTTTACTGATACTTTGTTTTGTTCCCCCCCACCGCCCCCACAAGAATGTAAAATACCTGAGGGCAAGGGTTTTTGTGTATTTTATTCTCAGAGTAGATACTTAAAATAATTAAGTGAATAAATGAGTGACCTTTCCGAATGCCATATAGGGATAATTGATGCCAGGGAAAAAAAAATTAAACAAAACCACAGTCATACCTTACTTTATACCATAGACTTCAAATTCTTTAACTTGTACAATGGATTTGTGCTTAATTTCAAGTAAAATCTGCAGATGCATTATATTCTAATGTACTAGTATTTTATTAATAGTAAAGCATAGATGGAAAAGTGATTTTAATTAAAAATTAGAAACGTTTAAAGTAACAAAAAGTGCTATTTTTATTCTAGGAGAGTTAACCTAAAAATTGCCCTTAACACCATGGATTTAATCATTGCTAATATTTGGGGGCATACTTGGTCAAGTTTTTTTCTTGTGTGTAATATTTTCATTATATTTAAAAACAAACTTAACTTTAAACGTTTAGAAGAGCCAGTCTTGATGTTGCACTTACTGTATGAAAAGCTCTTTTCTAAGTGCCTTATTTATCCTTATTTATATGGTGCAACACCTGATGATGGAAGTTCTAATATTACCTCATTTCACAGAGGGAGAAACTGAGGCACCAGGACGTGAAGTAACTCCGCTGAAGCCCTCCATCTAGTGAGTGCTAGAACTGGGCTTTGAGCAAAGGCAGTTGGGCTCCAGAATCCATGCTCTTAATCACAATTTTTGTTGCCTCCAAATATTGCTGTGACTGGGTTTTTTTTTTCCCTTCTTTCCCATCAGTGAATCAAGAATATCTTCCTGATGGTTCTGTATTCTTTTGCAGTGTTACTTGAAAGTACTCAAATACTCCAAATCTTCTATGTAAAAAAAAAAAAAAAATCGGTTCATTTTTTTTTTTTTGGCTACTATGAATAATTTTACAAAACAACTTGAAGGTAAATGCACACCTATATGATGGCGTATTTAGGTTTAATTCCTCAAACTGGTATATAAAGCTCAACAGGAGTATATACAGTAATTTAAGGAATTTATGGGGAACAATTTTGAAGAGTAAGCTTTTTAAAATACATCTGGGATATGAGGCAGCTGCCTCATGAGTGTCTTCAAGTGAGGTCCACCTGCATTTCTTCTTACCAAATGGTTGCTTCTTCTGAAAATAGGTTGGTAACCAGCCATGTACAAGTGAAAACATGTTTGTTAATGGAGACATTATGTGACTGAGTGAGAGTGGAGAATGCAAAATGAAAATTGAGGTAAAGACTGAGCGAGTAAAGTAAACCATATCTGTATACTTACACTCTAATCTGCATGGAGTGTTCATTTCAAGCCAAAAGGAAGTGTTTGCTTTATGAAGACACAGAGCTAATTAATCTATGTCAAGTTGTTTTTTAAATACTTGTCTTCTGGGTAATTCAAACTCACTGGTGCAGGAATTAATCTCTCCTTAGCCATTTGTAACTGTTGACCTGACAAGCATTTCCTTTTTTTTTTTTTCTTGGTACTATAAAGTGTTAATGGTGCAAAATTAACATCATTAGACAAAATGCCATGCTTTGGGTGAAAATGCTGAACATTTTTACCTCTTGAGGTGTCAGCCCAAATTCCTCTGATGATACAGGGTGCTATTCAGGGCTAAGTCTCCAGCTGGTCAAGTACTCCCTTTGCTGTTAGTGAAACACATAGGGCCTCAGGGCATGTGCGTCTGTCTCTCTGTCTGTGTGTCTGTACATACCAACTTGCAGAACTGGCTGGACAAGAGTACCCAGAAACATTTTCCCCCAACAACTAGAACTTTCACAAACATTTTACAATGATTGCACCTGAATGTATTTGCTAATTAAACAAGCATTTATTGGCCGTACTTTGTGTCCATGCTCCAGTAAACGCTGGAATACAAGGATAAAAGACAAAGTCAGAGTTCATGGTATTCTGGAAACATCAGCCAGGTAAAGAAGTCATTGGAGGCCATGCTATGTTGTCATGAATAATAATAAATGCAGGGAACAGCATTATCATGCATCCTGGGAAGGAGAGGTTTAGAGCAAACAGCGCAGAGCAGGTCTCACTGCTGTTAGGCCTTGATGAATGCATTCATCAGGTAGCCACGGTGGAGGAGGTTATTCTAGACAGGAAAATGTTCAAAGACACAGAGTTATAAAATAGCATGAAATATCAGGAAATTTCAGTCCCCCAAAACTCCTGCAGACCAAGGAGCCTGAGCTCCTGCAGACCCAATCTGAATTCTGCTTATTCTTGGGCTCCAGAAAGGGACAACTGAATATGTGCAGTCATTGGTCATCTTTGTGTTAAGGTTTTAGTACCATGGGAGAAACCTAGGAGTCTGAGATAATTTCTGAAGCTGCTTGGAATTCTATTAGGATCGATTCATTTGGGATTAGTCTTGGCTCTATTTCCCCCTTTCTTGAGTGCAAATACTCCCAGAAAGACCTTGATCATAGTCTCTTGATCCGTCACCAACTGTGCCTGGTTCTGTGCTAGCTAGTACGCAGTTTGCTCTCTGTAGTAGGTATGTGCTACGTGTTTGTTGACTGGAATATTGGATGGTTATAAAGAGAAGAGCTAAGACTTGAAGGAACTTCAAGTCTTCTTGGAGAAAGGAGTTACAAACATGCAAAGGACTCATAATGCAGGATATGAGTAATTGATACAGGTAAGAGATTTAACAAGATTAGTATAAACTCCAAAAGAAAAGTTAACCCATGCTTCATTAGGATAGACAGAAATCCAATGTAGCATCCTTAAAATGGGTAGGAACACTGTATTCTATGTGTAGAATGTGGTATACAGTTTAAGTAATGTCTTCAAATAGGACATGAATCAACTAGAGTTCTATCAGGAGGTTCAAGCCAGATAGAGAATTATCTCTGCAACTACTTTCTTGGGATAAATGTATAAGCACTTTTAGACCATTAATACATAATACAATGTGCTTTCCAAATAGCTATGCCTGTTTACCCAGTCATGTGCAATACATAAATGCATGTGTTTTATCATAATTTTGATAGTTGTTGTCATTTTTAAAGTTTTATTTTTTTAAGATTATTTTTTTGAAAGAACGAGAGAGAGTGAGAGAGTGCAAGCGCACAGAGGGAGAGGGAGAAGCAGACTCCTGCTGAGTGGGTAGCCAGACAAGGGGCCCCATCCCAGGACCCTGAGATCATGACCTGAGCCAAAGGCAGATGCTCAACAAACTGAGCCACCCAGGTGCCCCTAAAGGCTTTTTTTTTTTTTAAGGGGTCAATTTAAGAAGACCTCATTCTCCTTGTAATTTGCATTTCTTTACTAGTGAAGTTAAACAAGTTTCACTTTGTTTAATAGTGTTGTTTTGGATTGTATGAAGACCTTTTCCTGCCGGTACTGTGATTCAGAAGGAAGATAGGAAAAGATTATTTGCAAATGGAGAAAGTGGAGAGAGACAGATGGAAGACACTGGTGTTACGTTAGTATGTTGTATTTTATTTTATTTTTGGTAGCAAGTGAAAGGAAACCAGACTTCAAAAGTCTTAAGTAAAAAAAGGAGATTTAATAGTTTACCTAGATGAAAATTCCAGACAGATTTAGCCTCAAGACTCCACCAGGATCCATTTCTGGATGCTGGGCTTTGGATTTTGATGTTGTAGTCCCATATTCAAGTAGGCTTTCCACCTGTGGTGGTCCTGAGGCTGCAGCAGTTCCCGGCTTCATGTGGCAGAGCAAAGCCTGTTTCTCAGTCTCACTGGGCTGAACTGGATCCCTTGAAGCTCCTGAAGCCCTCACAGCGGCCAGAAGAATGCGGCGTTCTGATGGGCTCAGGCCTGTGGCAGGTGCTTCTCTGCTAGTCTGAATTGGTATTTCACACTGAGTGCCGTCGGAGGAGAGGTGGCTTCCCAGAGGGGAATGGAAGTTAGAGGATTCCACCTGTATGACAGAGCCATTTTTGGGGAAAGATGGAGTTTCAGGAGAGCATCTGCAGTGGGGGTTACTGGGGAAATTGAAGGGCTCTGTGGTAAACTGCCTGTGGCAGTATGTGGCCTCCAGCTGAGCCTGATGAGCCAGAACCCTTCCAGTCCGTGGAAGTAGGGCCGCCAGGATTCTCCCAATGCCCAGATTCCTCCCCCGTATTTTAGCCTGCCAGGATGGGTTTCATTTCCTTCTTTTGCTCCCCTGTCCTGAGAACCAGAAGGCTGCAGAGCTTGGAGGTGGAGGTCCATAATCTATTGTCCCTTAGCATCAGGAGGGCCCATGTTGCTCAGCTTGGTGATACTGGGGCTGGGACTCTGCTGACCGCATTTGTCACATGATTCTTGGGAGGCTCTACCGGTGGGGGAGGGAGCCAAGAAGGTGTGAAGCTGGAGGAGGAAGAAGGCCCTTGCTCTCACCTGTTTATGTAACACAGCAGTGCTTCTTCACCTTGCCAGTGATAGTTTCTTCTAGTCTGTTGGTCGAACACTGGCATGGCCTATGTCATGGTGGCCGCTTGGAAACCTCTGTACCTCCCAGCCAACTTTTCTTTGGAAATCTAAATCTCAGCTTTGCTGGATCTTCTCAGCTTGCAGCCATGCAGCATCCTCTCCTCAGAGAGTTGGGCTGGAACTCTACAGTGCCCCTCCCCTCAGCTTACACATTTTGATAATGCCAACTACTTCTCTTTGCTTCTGTGGCCCTTGAAATGGTAACTGGGTCCAGTAGTTACTACATTGATAGCTCCATGTCTCCTTTTGGTCTTTGTGTTTTTCCAACGTTTGACTAATAATTCTTTCCATGAAGATAGCTTTGTTAAAATAATTGGTGCAGTTTGTTTCCCGAGTAGACCCTGACAGAAGCAGCCCCAGTCTACCTGCATTGTCTAATGGTCGTTCAAAACAAGCCTGAAGAAAAATCATCCTGATGGAGGGTTAATACTGGCTTCCCATTGCCCTTAGGGTAAAGTCTAAGTGCTCAGATCCTGCCTGATTTTATAGCTGCATCTCTTGCTGTGCCTAGCTTGAACCTTAAGTTCTTGATGTGGGGAACTCTTTTAGGTTCTTCCAGTGTTCCCTGCTCTGTCACCTTCAGACTATTGATTGGACCATTCCTTCTGCTAAGGACACTGCGAACTTCCTCCTCTTTCCTCTGGATAACTCTTGCATATCCTTAAGATGCCAGCAGAGGTGTCCTTTTCCTCGGAAAGGCTTTATTGATTTCTCCCCTCTTCCCATCGTATCCTGTTCTTTTCTTCTGAAGGCATTCACTTAACTGTTCGATTGCCCATTTTCCCTACTGGACTGCAAACTCCTTGTAAGTGATACCTGGAATTTTATATAGCTTAATAAATACTTGACCAGGACTTCCTTAGAAAATCGTGGTGCTTGCTTTTACTTTCCTGGAGCAAGGACAAAAATGCAGCTACCATTGCTGCTGTCATAAGTCCCACCCTACGTGATTACTGAGGGTTTCATCTCCTATCCAAAGGACAAGCTAATGTTGTGAAAATTGCCAAAGTGGGGCTCAAGGGCAACAAACAAGATGCCTTAAAGACCTGGGATGTCTCTGAGGCTGCCATGTGTCACTCCAGTGATGGAGGTGGACAGGGATCAGCTATTGATTCACCAGGTTAAAAGCCTTCCCATCACCCTCAGCCGCTGAAGGTGTTGTGTCAAAGATAAGCAGCAGAGGAAAATGAAGCCTTGTCAAGTCTTCACACATACAGTTTCCAGATGCTGCTGAGAGGCATTGGATCAGAAGGGAAGACTGAATGTGCCTGCTTTCCTGGAGCTGCACCATGTGATGAAAGAACAAAGCCTGTGGAGCTGGAACTTCATTCCAATCTTGGTTTTCAATGGTGTTAGGGACCTGGGTGAGATGGTGTGGTGATTAATCCGAAAAATGGAGCCGATAGTCTCTCTTTAACTTGATTTATTGATTTGAAGAGAATTAAAAGAAATAACTGATTGTAAAGTACCATGCACAGAATTAAGTCTTGGTAGTTTGTGGAAAATGGTTGGATTGGTAGAGTTGATCCCAATCAAGCATTCATTCATTTGTTCAAAGACATCATTGAAGGTTTTTTGTTGTTGTTGTTATGTTAGTCACCATACGTTACATCATTAGTTTTTGATGTAGTGTTCCCATTGAAGGTCTCTTAAATGCTAGTTATACATAAGCAGACACATTTAATGTTCTCTTCATGGAGTTTTCCTGGGAGGAAAAAATGTGAAAAAGTAACGAATCTCAGCTTGCAGCCATGCAGCATCCTCTCCTAAGAGAGTTGGGCTGGAACTCTACAGTGCCCCTCCCCTCAGCTTACACATTTTGATAACGCCAACTTCTCTTTGCTTCTGTGGAAGCAGAAGAATGACAATTTTGTCTGTTGCCTTGACATTGTTCTTTATGGCATTTTTTTTCCCCCTGATTGAGGATTCTAGTCCAGGATCGTGCCTTTAGTTAGCTGTCATGTCTCTTTAGTTGTCTTTTCTTTAGAACAGTTCCTTGCCCTTTCCTTGACTTACAGGACATTGACATTTTGAAGAGGCTGGGCCATTTGTTTTGTAGGAGGTCTCTCAGTGCGGGTTTGTCTGATTGCTTTCTGACAATGGGCTTTTTAGGACCATGCAGGCAGCAAATGGCACAGTAAACCTGACCTCGTGTCTTGTACACTTTCCTTTTGACTCTGCCGGGAGGTTCGGAGGTCAGAAGACCCTGTAGCCCCAGCCCCAGAAGAGCCATCCTGGTGACACAGCCAGCTTATGAAATAACAGCAGCTCTGCAATGGTGATAACCAGCTGGGACACCTCCTTCCCAATTAAACCTGGCTCTTTGCTTGGTTGTCATTTAGTACCTCCAGGTCTGAGTGACTATTTGAGAAAAAATCTGTAGTTATTTTATTACTTCATTTTGTTCTCATCTCAAGGTGACAACTTGTCCTGCTTTAATAGAGCAGACAGGAAAAAACATTAGGAAAATTAGACCAAATGTGGTTAAAATGCCATGAGACAATTTCGGTTCTATTATGATATTTTTTCAAAACTGTAGGACATTGAACAAAATGCACCAAAATTAAAAAAAACAAAACCTTTTTTTTTAATTTAGAAAATTCTTTTTAAAAGCTGAACAATTGCAGCTAATCTATAATTTACCCAGATGTTGGGTACTTCATTATATTGGCATGCTAAGAGTTAGCTCACTAAATTTTCTCAAAGAAATAGGGGAGACAAAGAGGCAAGTAATTGGTGTTCTGAGCCCATGTTCTACTTCCCATTTCAAGAATTGGACCTAAAGTACATTTAAAAATTTGTCTAGATGTTATTAAAAAAAAAAAGTCCAAACCAGCCCTAAATGAACTCTGCCACTTCACAGCTTTTTCACTACTAGTTGAGCCTTTTTTTTTTTTCCTTTTGTCCCTAAAGCAGTTGAGGAGGATATCTCTAGGTGTGCCTGGGGGAAGACCCTCCCCACATTTACCTCTTGCTTCCACAGTGTGTGGTGGGGGTGAGCCGTGAGGGGAAAATACTTCAGGTATCTGTGAGTGAACAGTGAAGAGTGATGGCAACGTGTGGGCTGTTGAGGACCTAAACATTTATTCAAAACCACCTGTGGAACACACCATTAAATGCAGGTGCCATGCTAGGTAGTGGATTTAACCAATGAATAACTCAGACATGGTTCCCACTTTCAGAGAACTTAGTCCTAAGTATGTGGGGACATTCATGAGGCAATTGTTTAGGCTAACCACAGGATGCTAGGGGGCACATAATCAGGCTTGGAGGGAGATAGAGTGGGTAGGCTTAAATGTGTATTTTTTTTCTTCAAATTTTATTATGTTAATCACCATACATGACATCATTAGTTTTTGATGTAGTGTTCCATGATTCATTGTTTGCATATAACACCCAGTGCTCCATGCAGTACGTGCCCTCTTTATTACCCATCACCAGGCTAACCCCTCCCCTCTAGAACCCTCAGTTTGTTTCTGAGTCCATAGTCTCTCATCGTTCATTTCCCACTCTGATTCCCGCCCCCTTCATTTTTCCCTTTCCACTATCATCATCTTTTTTTTTTTTAACATATAATGTATTATTTGTTTCAGAGGTACAGGTCTGTGATTCAACAGTCTTAAACAATTCACAGTGCTCACCATAGCACATACCCTCCCTGTCTATCACCCAACCACCCCATCCCACCCCCCACCACTCCAGCAACCCTCAGTTTAAGAATTCCTCATATCAGTGAGATCATAGGATACATGTCTTTCTCTGATTGACTTATTTTGCTTAGCATAATACCCACAAATGTGTATTTTGCTCATTGACTGCTACTTTTATCTCGTGGAAAAGAACAAAGGCAGAAAAGAGTTTGGCTTGTTTAAAAAGACGGCCTCCATGCCGTCCATTCGCATTGAACTTGGAAAGTTAATCACCAAGGATTTTTCAAAGAATGGTAATATTAGGGACCCGGTTGACCAGAGAAATCAAGCAGCTTTTCTCAGTTCTTCCTCAGAAAAGCCCAGAGGAGATTGCTCAGAATTCTGAGGCAGAAGTTGTCAGGGACAGGGGTGTAGAGGATTTTCAAGTTTTTTGATTCCTCTTGAAGGCAATTCAGTGATACTGCTCTGTGCAGAGCAGGTCTGTTTCCCCTTAAGAATTAGTGGCTTTCTGTCCTTCTCCATATGTTAAGCCTCTTGTTTTTTCCAGTGATAATTAATATTTATTATAGGTAACTGTTCTCTGGTCTCTGTCTCTCTTTATTCTTTTGGTTAATATGCATACTTTCCTCTCTACACCCACAGTTTTTCACAGCACTCATGAAATGGATGTGAGATCATAACGATTATAGTTGCCTTGGTAGTAACTGTTGAGGATAGAAAGAAATGGTGGTGGGGGAGCTTCTGATTGTGATCAAGTTTATCTTCCCAATTCTTACTGTTGCAGAGAAGGCTTCCAAGAAGTGTTGTCTAAGCTGAGACTTGAGTCATGGTAACAGAAAATGTGCTCTAGACAGCAGGCAGAACCCTGCCAAAGACCTGGAGACTAGAAAGAACATTCTGGATAATTTCAGAGATACTGATGGAAGAGTGAAAACAGGGCACAAGTGAGAAGTGGGGTTGGAAAGAGTTGAACCATGGAAAGCCTTGGAAGTGTTCCATCCAAAACCTCCATCTCTTAAGGACTATGGGGAGCTATGGAAGGCCTGTGGGATGGAAAGTGCTAGAATCAGATTTACGTGACAGAACACTCTGGTGGCAGGAGGGTGAAAGTACTAGTGGGGCAAAATTGGGAGCAGAGAGACCAATTGAGACATCTGGAGGAGGGTAGGTGGTAGTTGGAATGAAGAGAGGCCAAAGAATTACAACTATATGGGAGGTGGGACCAATATTTTGGGATGAATTGGATGTGGAGAATTGGAGGAGGAATCAAAGATGAAGACCCCAACCTTGTATCTCAGCCTTGCTCTTAGACTTGGAAGCTTCCCTGCATCCTCAGTTCTTCCTAATACCATGACCTCAAATCTTGGCATTGATCTCAGGCCCCATGGTACCTGCTTGTTCCCTGGTGGTGCTGACAGCCCCCATGGCTACAATCTGTCCTCTACATGTTGCTGCTCACTACCTGGCCTCAGGCTTGGTCCTCTGACACTTGCTCTTTCCTGGATGTACAGTCACCAGATATCATGGTGCTTCAGAGTATGGACTTTAAACTGTGATCTGGTCTCACATCCTAGCTCTGCACTTATTTTGTAGTGTGACCCTTGGCAACTCACTAAATGTTACTTGTAAAATAGCAGAGCTGTTGAGGTCGTGAGGACAGAAGAGAATAAAGGCTGACCAAGGAGAAGGAGACAAATAAGAAGATACTATAGAAGAAGGTGACACGGTTTAGTTCTACAGTCTTCACTCTGACACCACACAGTAGGGGGAAAAAAAGGGGGCCATTTGGGTCAGAGGAAAAGGAAGAATGCCTTTTAGCAGGATGACGTGAATGAGGTGTGCAGGTAGTCTTGACCATGTGAAAGTTCTGATTCCTGAACCCTGGACTGCAACCAAAGCCGGACATGGGCCTCCTGAAGCGTCCTGCACCTGGGCTGTCTTAGCCCTTTTCATGATGGCCTCCCTCCCTCCACTTAACGTTCTTCTTCTTGGTCTTTGTCTTCAAATACCAGTCTTCCCTAGGTCTCCTTTTCCTTTCCCATGCCACTGTTGTCACCCTGCCTCTTCTCACTAGGTAACTTCTAAAGGCTCCAGGTATTTGCCTAACTCCAGGGGCAGGCAGGGTGTAGAAGTTGACTTTGGCTGAGGAATGCTTTGCTTCTGGGAATCTGGCCTCTAAGAAACATTGGATCTCTCTGCCTGAAAAGCTGCCATGTCCCTGCATAAAGGCAGTGTTAATAAAATTCACTGAATGGTCATAATCATAACAGGAACAATAACTTGTTTGTGTCAATTTTCTGTGTTGGTTCTACACAATCAGCATTTGCTCTGACTGGCAAGTGGTTAAGCAGCATCTTTTCTGATCCATTAGCTTCTATGGTCAACCTGTGGTTACAGGTTGAATTACCTACCATCCAAATTAATACATTGTAGTCCTAACCCCTAGTACCTCTGAATGTGACTATTTGGAAATAGGACCTGTAAAGAGGTGACTAAATTAAAGCGAGGCTTCTAGAATGGGCTCTAACCCAATCTCACTGGCGTCCTTCTAAGAAGAGGAAATTTGGATACATAGACCCCGGGGATGTGTGTGTACACAAGAGAGAGACTACCACCTTCTCTGTGGTCATCGGCAGGTCAAGGATCAAAGCCTCAGGGAAAACCAACTTTGCCAACACCTTCATCTTGGACTTATAAGCTCCAGAGCTGTGAGAAAATAAGTTTCTCTTGTTGAAGTCACCTAGTCTGTGGTATTTACATGATAGCCTTAGCAAACTAATACACCAGTGGGATCTGCTTTAGACTCTCATGTCTGAAAATAACAATTTTACTGAGTAAGTGCTTATAAACTCTAGAGGTAAGATAGAGAACACCATGATATCTTTCGGTATTATCTAGGTATTCTTCCCATTTTTGCAAATGAGGGAACTGAAACTTGGAGAGGGAAATGACCTACCTAAAGTCAAAGTCACAGCTAGAAAGGGAGCAGGTTTGGATTTAAGTGGAAATCTTTTAGACACCTGTGCCTGGGATCTTAACCACTGTAGGATACTGCAAAAAAAAATGCTGTTCTTCTCTGCCAGTTCACCTTCCCCCAATGTAAATAGTACCCTTTATTTTTCTCCGTGTCTCTCTGTTTCTTTACTCCAGAGCATTAGCTATGGTTTGTAATTATAAATTTAATTCTATGATATTTTTTTCAATTTCTACCACCTTTACTAGTGCCATAGTGTAGCTCTGTGCTTATAATCATGCAAAATGGGGATGGTTTTGGAACGAACTTCTTGATTTCTCTGCCAGGTGAAAGGCAGCCAGCCCTTTGCATATGGTGAAATGATCAACCTCTGTGGGCACTGGCAAGTAACTGGAACTACTGCTGGGCTCTTCAATTTATACCTTAATACTGTCCACATGTGGCTTCAGGAGTGGAGTGCATCATTTAACCTTCCCACATGGTGAACACCAGGGTCTGCACTCCTTACTGTTCCTGTCATGAAGAGCCCTGCCTACGCCCACGTTCTGGGTCTTGTTTTTCCATTTTGATTGTACTTTAAGGCAGGAAGCTGTGAGCCACCTGATGGCACACTGGTAGCTTTGCTTTTCCTGACTCTCCAACCTTTTAACACATGTGGGTGAAGTGGTAGCTGCCTTTTTTTTTTTTTAAAGGAATAATGGAGTCTAAAAAACTGTAGCCCAGTCTATTATACCAGATTGTGGCTCCTCAATGAACAAGATCACAGCAGACGCTTGTTTTAGGGGTCAGACTGTGTTAATCACCTACTTCAGCCAATGTAATGTTATGATGAGAGTCGTTGTTGTTTTCACAATGATATTTCCCATCAGAGGTGGCAACACGTGTATTTTCCCATAGCCCAAACTGATAGAGAAATTCTATATACTTCCCAAGATCCGAATTTCATAAAGAGATTTTTATTTTCCTCTATGTGGCTTCTTATTTTTAGTTTCCCTTCTCCCTCTTCTACTTTTTTTTTTCAAAAAATCATTTAATGCTTTCAAAAAGAATGAATAGTATTCTACATTTTTGTATTCTAAACACAGCTCCTGCATAATTCTATCGAATTCTTTGTTGGTCTTTTTTCCCCCCAAGTTATGGTTTTAAAAATAATCTAGAACTAATTTGCCTAATGAATATGCAATTATTTCGAGAGTCTTTTGAAGTTTTTGAAAACCTTCAGTCAGCATCTTTCTGGGACATGGTGATGAATGTATCATCAGACACTTAGAAGCTGTTTCTAATTTGGCATGAGCAGGTATAATTTTTGCACATTTCAAAGCTGGGCACAAGACAGTCATTTACCCTGTACTTACTACCATGGTTAGTTCGTTTCTACCTAGCCTGGTTCCCCCTACTAGTAGAGTAGATGAATCATTGCTGCTGGGGCTCTTGTGGAGTTAAAATAGAAATCAGGTAGGACTGTGATGACAATGTGCAGGAGAGAAGGGGGCTCAGTTTGGTTCATCCCTGCTTAGGCCAGGGCTTGCTAATGATGCCTAGTATTGGTAGTGTGCTTATTCATGTAGTCTACTTTACCTACATCTTAGTGGTCACTTAGCCATAATCCAACAGCAATGGGCTATTAGCTCTGTTACATGGGTAAAGCAAATCAAGGTTGGAGGAGTTAAGAAAATTTTCCAAGATCACACAGGAAGTAAGTGGCAGAGCCTGTGTTCTTAAACATGTTTTCTGTGTGAGGCACTATGCCATGCAATTTGGGAAATGAGGAAATGAACTTGACCTGGATCCTACTCAGAATGTATCTTCAGGTAGAAAGAGGACAAAACAGCATGGTCTGTAGCCAAGAAAATTCAGATGACAGACAAGATAGAGGGCCATGTCGTGGAAGCAGAAGCAAATGAAAGGGAGAAAGATTTTAACCCAGTAGAGATAAAATTTGTCCTCTGAGCAGGATGCATATGCAGAAGTTTTTTTTCACAGCTCCCTGTTTCCTGCCTACCGTGCACATTGTGTTTTGGAACATGGCTCCTGGATAGAATTTTTCGGTAATTGTTTTTGACCTGGGGAATCCAGCTTCCTCCTGTGTACGCGCCCCCCCCCCCCCCCCCCCCCCGCTCCATGCCTCGGTGAAGAAGCCAGCTGGGCTTTCTCCAGTGCTGAAGGAGGCAAAATCTTCCCAACCCCAACTGTGGGATTCATTAGCCTCTGCTGTCAAATTGCTGTGATCATGAGGGTGTGAAAGACACAGTGCCTTCCCCATCCTAGCTGAGGCACAGGCCGTGCTAGGCCCCCATAAAAGCACAAGGGCCCTGCTGTTGGGTACTAGAACATGCCATCGCATGAACTCTTGCCTTGAGATGGAATTGCTTTTGTTTGCTTCACCAAATGGAACAAAGTAATTTCTCCCATGTTCAGTCTGTGTTACACATTTTTTTTTCTTCTGGCCCCATGTGAATATCCATGCTCTTCCAGTTGCAGGTAGCAGAAACGGTCTAAATAGCTTAAGCTAACCAAGGAGAATTTATGATAAGAATCTAAGGGACTAGACCCAGGAGCAGAAAAATCATCAGGAGCAAAGGCAGTTACCCTCCTGGTAATTCTGTCTTATGGGTTACATGGTTTTATGCTTCTGGTTGTTTCTTCATATTTGTTGACTTTTTCTCTCTCCCAGCCAGTTGTTTTGTTCTCATATGTTCATGACAGAATAAGGCATTTCATAATTCCCAAATGTCCATCTTCTCAGTTTGAGATACCAAAAGAAGCTACCAGTCTGGGTCTAATCACTTGTGGTAGGGTCACATAATATGGACTTAATTTCAGATCTCCATCCTGTCCCAAGCTCCAATGGTGGGGTGGATTTGGCAGAAAAAGAATAAGTCAAAGGACAGGCAGTCACAAGGTAATTGCACATATATACATATATATATATATGTAATCTTACATAATTTTGTATTGGTTTGGGAGTCCATACAGAATGAAAATTATCTGGAGTAAGGCAATGTCTATGGATGTTGGTTATTTTCTTTTTTGGGGAAAAATGGGGTTCACTTGAGCTGTTTAAAGACTAGAATTGATGAAGATAACCCTCTAATGCAGGAAGAAATCCACTGCTGAGAGATAAGGTTGGAATGTTTTGAATTAATTAGGTTAGTTTACAATACTCAAATACACAAGATAATTGCTTAGGCATCTTCATCAAAGTATGAACAAGATTTAGGTGGTTCTGTCACTGGGAATCTAAAATTACTTCTTTGTCTCATGCCTCTTCTGCAGGGAGTTCTCTTTGGTGTCCCAAAGCAAAAGGGATCTTTCCTCCCTTCACATTTCCCAGAGACTTTCAGTCTTTCTTGATTCCTTGTACTTGTCTGTATGCTCTTACCTCCTGATAGACTGTTGTTTGCTCAGAACAGTATCTGTCTTATTTTACAGTCCCTAAGATTATAGTGCCTCATACATAGTAGATTCCTAAATCATATATACTGAATACATCAGTGACTCATAGTAAACCAGAACAACTAATAGTTCAAAACTCCTTGAGTCAGATTCTTGAACCGGCAATTAATTAATTAATGAAATAAATATACTAGTACCAACAATGTGTTTAGCACTGTGCTTAGTGGTAGTATGTAAGTAGCTTTATAGTTTATTAACTATGAATTTATGAAAGGTCTTACTATGAGTCTCAGTGGCCCATCTTCAAACTGGGGGTAAGGGGAGAAGAGTAAAGACCCTTGATGATTGTAAAGGCTAGACATCATACCTTGGGATGATTGTAAAGGCTAGAAATCATGCCCAGAAAGCACCAAGCACATGGTAATCTTACTTTGTTTTGTTGTGGGTTTAATTGTAGTTACTACTTACTGTGGTTGCTATGAATTGTCTTGCATAATTCTCAAGTGCAGGGAAAAAATCACATTTATTTCTCTGATTTATACTGTCTTTTCTGATCTCTGCATTTTTCTAGGAGAATCAATTACATTTGTATTCTAGAGGCTTCTAACCCTTCCAAGGGTGTGAAAGTCTGTAGATCTTAGCAGTTCTCTGCATTTGGGAAAAGCTCTCTAGACCTCTACCTACTCTGCTCCCCACTGATGAACTTGCCCAAGCCCTTCTTGGCCCATGACGGTAGGTGCCTCTCCATCTTTTTGGTTCAGTTTGGGTTTGAAGATCCCTGGCCATGGTTTCCTGGACTACAACTTATGTTCTCTATTTCCCTTGGTTGAGAAGTCTTCCCGTTTGTTGGTTTGACCACCCTCCCTGCCCACCCCCAAGTATAAGCCTGAGGCAAGGCAGGAAAAAGTTTTTGAGGAATTTGGCAACTTTTGGTTTAGTTTCTGAAAGACAAAAATTGTTGCTCATCCCTTAAGGCAAAAAAAAAAAAAAATCTAAACACTTGGTTCCCTTCTTGATGTTGGTGAGAGAAAATGGCATTCACTCTTCACATTTTCCTACAGCAATCAAATAGAAATTAATGCCTCAAAATATCACCCAGTGCCATGCTTCCCAATTCTCATCATGCTGAAGTCTGAGCAGTCATCCTTCTGTTCCTGAATATAGAACTTGCCTCAGGACATGGTGTTTGCAATTTCCTCTACTTGGAATATCCTCTCCATCAGTTCATGATTGGGTTCCTTCTCAACTGATGCTCCTAGAGTCTCTGATGAAATGTCAATCTCTTCAAAGGAATCTTTCCAGAATACCCTTTCTAAAGTAGATATCACTTAAAATATCAGCCAATTACACCACTCTATCATGTTATCTTCAAAGAAGTCCTCACCACTTTGACTTACCTTATTAGCTGTTGTGCTAGGATTGTAGTTTCCCCAAGAGCAAGGACCATGTCTTAGGTACTGTGGTATCCTTAGCACAATGCCTGGCATATATCAGGTATTTAGGAAATAATTCTTGAATGAAAGAATTAATTACTCTGCCAGATGGTGAAGTTAATGTGGTGAAGAAGTTGATGAAAGAGATACAACATAGTACTTGTTTGAAGATGACTTAAACTATCTTGTCTTAATATTAAATAATTTGAGGATCAACTCAAGGGTTGGATGGAGAATCTTGCAGAGGTGAGGTGGCATGTATAACACACACACACACGTACAAAGAAACACCTAAATAAGTTCTCTAAATTTTCGTGCTTGTGTTAATAACATTAAAGGTAGATAAAAGATTTTCATGTTTATCAAAAGGGGTAATGGATGTTAAAAGCTTGAGCAATATTGATTTAAATTTGAGTGCCACAGGAAGTTCTGTGCTAACTCCATGAGAATCACTGGAAACTTGTTAAACGTAGAGGTTGAAGAACACCACCCACGGAGTTTCTGATTCAGTAGAGTTGGGTTGGGGCTCTAAAATCTGTATTTTTAAAAAAAAGATTGTTGAGGTGATATTGCTTCTTAACCAAATTTGGGAACCAGTGGTTTATAATAAAAGTCTGTGAGATGTAAGGCACAGTGACTTTTGAAAGGGGGATCTTTGTGGATGATGTAGAACTTGAGCTCCAAGAACAGAATTTTCAGAGCAATGCTCATGCTTGGTGACAAATTAATCAATTAAATTTAAAAAATTATTTAAAAAAAACTTAAATTATTTTAATTAAATTTTTATTCATTAATTAATGAAACCATAGGTGGTTACCAGTTTGAAAATTCACAATTCATACTTCATTCCCAGTGCCTGAGGGGAGTGGTGGTGATGTTCCAGTTTTTCCTTTTTTTCTGGTTTCATTTTCGTATGAGGTATTTTGATTATAAATGGAAGTAAAAGAGTAGGATGAATCCCTATATATCCGTTATCCAGACTCAACAATGATGAGTTCATGGTGATTTTATTTCATCTCTACCCTAACTTACTACCACCCAACGTGTAGATTCTTTTGAAAAAAATCAAAGACAGGACCTCATTTCTGCCATAAATATTTAAATCTGTAAAGATGAGGACTCTTTACTTTTATTTTTTAAATTTTATTGTTATGTTAATCACCATACATTACATCATTAGTTTTTTAAAAAAAATTTGTATTGTTAATCCCCATACATCATTAGTTTTAGATGTAGTGTTCCATGATTCATTGTTTGTGCATAACACCCAGTGCTCCATGCAGAACATGCCCTCCTCAATACCCCTCACCAGGCTAACCCATCCTCCCACCCCCCTCCCCTCTAGAACTCTCAGTTTGTTTTTCAGAGTCCATCATCTCTCATGGTTCGTCTACTCCTCCGATTCCCCCCCTTCATTCTTCCCCTCCTGTCTTCTTTTTCTTTTTTTTTTTCTTAACATATATTGCATTATTTGTTTCAGAGGAACAGATCTGAGATTCAACAGTCTTGCACAATTCACAGCGCTTACCAGAGCACATACCCTCCCCAGTGTCTATAACCCAGTCACCCCATCCCCCCCACCCCACCCCCCACTCCAACAACTCTGTTTCCTGAGATTAAGAATTTCTCATATCAGTGAGGTCATATGATACATGTCTTTCTCTGTTTGACTTATTTCGCTCAGCATAATACCCTCTAGTTCCATCCACGTCGTTGCAAATGGCAAGATCTCATTCCTTTTGATGGCTGCATCATATTCCATTGTATATATATACCACCTCTTCTTTATCCATTCATCTGTCGATGGACATCTTGGCTCTTTCCACAGTTTGGCTATTGTGGACATTGCTGCTGTAAACATCGGGGTGCATGTACCCTTTCGGATCCCCACTTTTGTATCTTTGGGGTAAATACCCAGTAGTGCGATTGCTGGATCATATGGTAGCTCTATTTTCAACTTTTTGAGGAACCTCCATACAGTTTTCCAGAGTGGCTGCACCAGCTTGCATTCCCACCAACAGTGTAGGAGGGTTCCCCTTTCTCCACATCCCCGCCAACATCTGTCATTTCCTGACTTGTTAATTTTAGCCATTCTGACTGGTGTGAGGTCGTATCTCATTGAGTTTTTTTTTTTTTTTTTGCAAAATACCTACCATGTTTTATTACAATTCAACTGTTATATAAATTGCTTCTTATTCTGGTTATCTCTAGACTTTGTAATGATTTTTTTGTTATTCTTATGTTAATCCCCATACATTACATCATTAGTTTTAGATGAAGTGTTCCATGATTCATTGTTTGTGCATAACACCCAGTGCTCCATGCAGAACGTGCCCTCCTCAATACCCACCACCAGGCTAACCCATCCTCCCACCTCCCTCCCCTCTAGAACCCTCAGTTTATTTTTCAGAGTCCATCGTCTCTCATGGTTCATCTACCCCTCCGATTTCCCCCATTTCATTCTTCCCCTCCCTTCTTCTTCTTCTTCTTTATTTTTTTCTTAACATATATTGCATTATTTGTTTCAGAGGTACAGATCTGAGATTCAACAGTCTTGCACAATTCACAGTGCTTACCAGAGCACATACCCTCCCCAGTGTCTATCACCCAGTCACCCCATCCCTCCCACCCCACCCCCCACTCCAGCAACCCTCAGTTTGTTTCCTACAATTAAGAATTCCTCATATCAGTGAGGTGATATGATACATATCTTTCTCTGTTTGACTTATTTCACTCAACATAATACTCTCCAGTTCCATCCACGTCGTTGCAAATGGCAAGATCTCATTCCTTTTTGATGGCTGCATAATATTCCATTGTATATATATACCACCTCTTCTTTATACATTCATCTGTCGATGGACATCTTGGCTCTTTCCATAGTTTGGCTATTGTGGACATTGCTGCTATAAACATCGGGGTGCACGTACCCCTTCGGATCCCTACTTTTGTATCTTTGGGGTAAATACCCAGTAGTGCAATTGCTGGATCATATGGTAGCTCTATTTTCAACTTTTTGAGGAACCTCCATACAGTTTTCCAGAGTGGCTGCACCAGCTTGCATTCCCACCAACAGTGTAGGAGGGTTCCCCTTTCTTCGCATCCCGGCCAACATCTGTCGTTTCCTGACTTGTAAATTTTAGCCATTCTGACTGGTGTGAGGTGGTATCTCACTGAGGTTTTGATTTGGATTTCCCTGATGCCAAGTGATGTTGAACACTTTTTCATGTGTCTGTTGGCCGTTTGGATGTCTTCTTTGGAAAAATGTCTGTTCATGTCTTCTGCCCATTTCTTGATTGGATTCTTTGTTCTTTGGGTGTTGTTTGATAAGTTCTTTATAGACTTTGGATACTAGCCCTTTATCTGATATGTCATTTGCAAATATCTTCTCCCATTCTGTCGGTTGTCTTTTGGTTTTGTTGACTGTTTCCTTGCTTTGCAAAAGCTTTTTATCTTGATGAAGTCCCAATAGTTGATTTTTGCCCTTGCTTCCCTTGCCTTTGGCGATGTTTCTAGGAAGAAGTTGCTGTGGCTGAAGTCGAAGAGGTTGCTGCCTGTGTTCTCCTTTAGGATTTTGATGGACTCCTGTCTCACATTGAGGTCTTCCACCCATTTTGAGTCTATTTTTGTGTGTGGTGTAAGGAAATGGTCCAGTTTCATTCTTCTGCATGTGGCTGTCCAATTTTCCCAACACCATTTGTTGAAGAGACTGTCTTTTCCATTGGACATTCTTTCCTGCTTTGTCAAAGATTAGTTGACCATAGAGTTGAGGGTCCATTTCTGGGCTCTCTAATCTGTTCTATTGATCTATGTGTCTGTTTTTGTGCCAGTACCATACTGTCTTGATGACAGCTTTGTAATAGAGCTGGAAGTCCGGAATTGTGATGCTGCCAGCTTTGCTTTCCTTTTTCAACATTCCTCTGGCTATTTGGGGTCTTTTCTGGTTCCATACAAAATTTAGGATTATTAACACATTTCTTTGAAAAAAGTGGATGGTATTTTGATGGGGATTGCATTGAATGTGTAGATTGCTCTAGGTAGCATTGACATCTTCACCATATTTGTTCTTCCAATCCATGAGCATGGAACGTTTTTCCATTTCTTTGTGTCTTCCTCAATTTCTTTCATGAGTATTTTATATTTTTCTGAATACAGATCCTTTGCCTCTTTGGTTAGATTTATTCCAAGGTATCTTACGGTTTTGGTTGCAATTGTAAATGGGATCAACTCCTAAATTTCTCTTTCTTCTGTCTTGTTGTTGGTGTATAGGAATGCCACTGACTTCTGTGCATTGATTTTATATCCTGCCACTTTACTGAATTCCTGTATGACTTCTAGCAGTTTTGGCGTGGAGTGTTTGGGGTTTTCCACATAAAGTATCATATCATCTGCAAAGAGTGAGAGTTTGACTTCTTCTTTGCTGTCTTTTGGATGCCTTTGATTTCTTTTTGTTGTCTGATTGCTGTGGCTAGGACTTCCCATACTATGTTGAATAGCAGTGGTGATAGTGGACATCCCTGCCGCGTTCCTGACCTTAGGGGGAAAGCTCTCAGTTTTTCCCCATTGAGAATGATATTCGCTGTAGGTTTTTCATAGATGGCTTTTATGATATTGAGGTATGTACCCTCTATGCCTATACTCTGAAGAGTTTTGATCAAAAAAGGATGCTGTACTTTGACAAATGCTTTTTCTGCATCTATTGAGAGGATCATATGATTCTTATTCTTTCTTTTGTTAATGTATTGTATCATGTTGATTGATTTGCAGATGTTGAACCAACCTTGCAGCCCAGGGATAAATCCCACTTGGTCGTGGTGAATAATTCTTTTGATGTACTGTTGGATCCTATTGGCTAGTATTTTGGTGAGAATTTTTGCATCCATGTTCATCAGGGATATTGGTCTGTAATTCTCCTTTTTGATGGGGTCTTTCTCTGGTTTGGGGATCAAGGTAATGGTGGCCTCATAAAATGAGTTTGGAAGTTTTCCTTCCATTTCTATTTTTTGGAACAGTTTCAGAAGAATAGGTATTAATTCTTCTTTAAATGTTTGGTAGAATTCCCTTCTCTTTTGGGAGATTTTTGATGACTGCTTCAATTTCCTTAGTGGTTATAGGTCTGTTCAGATTTTCTATTTCTTCCTGGTTCAGTTTTGGTAGTTGATACATCTCTAGGAATGCATCCATTTCTTCCAGGTTATCCAATTTGCTGGCATGTAGTTGCTCATAATATGTTCTTAGAATTGTTTGTATTTCTTTGGTGTTGGTTGTGATCTCTCCTCTTTCATTCATGATTTTGTTGATTTGGGTCATTTCTCTTCTCTTTTTGATAAGTCTGGCCAGGGGTTTATCAATCTTGTTAATTCTTTCAAAGAACCAGCTCCTAGTTTCGTTGATCTGTTCTACTGTTTTTTTTAGTTTCTATTTCATTGATTTCTGCTCTGATCTTTATTATTTCTCTTCTCCTGCTGGGTTTAGGCTTAGAATTTTTAAAATTCTTCTTTAATTTCCTGGTTGACCCATTCATTCTTCAGTAGGATGCTTTTTAGCCTCCATGTGTTTGAGTTCTTTCTGACTTTCCTCTTGTGATTGAGTTCTAGTTTCAAAGCATTGTGGTCTGAAAATAGGCAGGGAATGATCCCAATCTTTTGGTACCGGTTGAGATGTGATTTATGATCTAGGATGTGATCGATTCTGGTGAATGTTCCATGGGGACTAGAGAAGAATGTGTATTCCGTTGCTTTGGGATAGAATGTTCTGAATATGTCTGTGAAGTCCATTTGGTCCAGTGTGTCATTTAAAGTCTTTATTTCCTTGTTGATCTTTTGCTTAGATAATCTGTCCATTTCAGTCAGAGGGGTGTTAAAGTCCCCCACTATTATTGTATTGTTGTCGATGTGTTTCTTTGCTTTTGTTATTAATTGGCTTATATAATTGGCTGCTCCCATGTTAGGGGCATAGATATTTACAATTGTTAGATCTTCTTGTTGGATAGACCCTTTAAGTAGGATCTAGTGTCCTTCCTCGTCTCTTCTTACAGTCTTTGGTTTAAAATCTAATATTTGATTGCACCTCATTAATAGCCTTTTTGATTTCTACTTGGGTAGATTTTAGTTCTTTTACTTCTCCAGAAAGGGTTTCTCTAATAACTTCCATGTTTTTTTCAAGCCCAGCTAGTATCTTTAAAGTGATGATTCTGAACTCTAGATCCGACATCGTACTAATGTCTGTATTGAGTAGGTCCCTAGCAATTGGTACTACCTCTTGTTCTTTTAGTTTAGGTGATTTTTTCCATCTTGTCATTTTGTGAAGAGGAGAATAGATTAATGAGAGAAAAAATGCTAGCAGAGTAACAACGTTCCCAGAAAATATACTCTAAACAAATCAGAAAAGACCTGACGTAGTGGGAAAAGAAAGGGAAAGAGAGAAAAAAGAAAAAGAAAAAAAAAAAAAGAAAAAGATAAAGATAAAAACAAAAACAGAACAAAACAAAACAAAAACAAAATGTAATCAAATATGATCAGGCTGGTATATAGATCAGTGCCACACACTAGATTTTGGGTGTATTTTGGTCTGTTAGAAGAAAGTGCCTCCCAAAATTTTAAAGAATGAAAAGCTTATATATGTACAAAAATAAGGGTTGATATGATGAAGAGATGGAATATGACTGTAAAGATGGAAATTATAAAAAATTTTATAAAGGAATTGATAAGAAGTTGTTTGAAAAAAGAAAGAGGATTTAAAAATGGGAGAGAATGTGATCAGGCAGAGGAGTAGGAAAAAACCATACACTAGGGATTTAGGGTATATTTTGATCTGTTAGAAGAAACTATATCAAAATTTTAAAGAGAGAACAACTTATATATATTTGCCAAAAATACAGGTAACTACTATGAAGGGATAAAATATGACTCTAAAAATGAAAAATAAAAATGTTTTTTAAAAAAGGGATTGATAAGATGTTGGTTGAAAAAGGGAAAAAGAAAAATTCAAAAAAAGAAAAAAAAGAAAAGAAGACAGTTAAAAAAAATTAACTTTGAAAGACTAAAGAATCATGATAAAAAAGCCATGAATTCTATGTGCAGTATTCCCGTAGCGCTGGAGTTCTGCCCTTCTCATTGATCGGTAAACTTGGTCTTGGCTGGCTGTTCTCGCTGATCTTCTGGGGGAGGGGCCTGTTGCCGTGGTTTCCAAATGTCTTTTGTGGAGGTGGAATTGCCCCACCCTTGCCTGGGCAGGGCTAAGTAATCTGCTTGGGTTTGCTCTCCGGGGCTTTTGTTCCCTGCGAGCTCTCCGTACAGCTTTGGAGGCGGAGAGTGAAAATGGCGGCCTCCCAATCTCCACCCCAGAGGAGCCGAGAACTCGGGGCCCGACTCCTCAGTGTGCCCCCCAGAGAAAAGCCGTCAGTCACTCCCGTCTCCCCGGTCTCCGGCCGCACTCCGTGCTCACCCGGCCTGTGACCGCGCGTTTCTGTCTCTGGCACCCGACCCCGGGTGGAGTCTCCAAACCCAGCAGATCCCTGCGGTGCAATCCCGAGCGGCTCCTCCCGGGGGAGGAAGGGGAGTCTCCCCGGATCTGCCGCTTGTTGGGTCCCTGCTGGAGGAGCAGGGGCCCGACTGTGCCGCGGATCACAGTTTATGGCAACCCCGAGCTGAGAGCCCGCTCCTCGGCTCTGTCTCTGCAGCCAGCTTCCCCGCTCCAATCCCTGGGAGCTCTGCCACACTCAGGCACCCCCAGTCTTTCTGTGACCCCGAGGGTCCTGAGACCACACTGTCCCTCCCCGCTTAGCCACTGGAGCGACGTCCCTCAGTGGAGCGGACTTCTAAAAGTTCCGATTTTGTGCTCCGTGGCTCTATCACTTGCCAGAAGCGGCCGACGAAGGCCCCTCCCCCGCCATCTATCCTCCCGAATATTGCCTCGGATTCACTTCTCCGCACGTCCTACCTTCTAGAAAGTGGTCGCTTTTCTGTTAAGAGAGTTGTTGCTATTCTTTTCTTCGATCTCCTGTTGAGTTTGTAGGTGTTCAGAATGGTTTGATCCCTATCCAGTTGAATTCCTGAGAGGAGACGAAATCCAGGTCTCCTTCTCCTCCACCATCTTGCTCCGCCCCCCCCATCCTAGACTTTTGTCTTACTCTTTGCCCATAGAATCAGAAGATGGTACTTAGTGTCCTGAACTAGAGAAAGAGCTATCCTGGAGGATGTGTTTGCCTGAGGTTCAAAGCTGTGTAGGTTACATATCCTAGAAAGGTTTCAGAATTTAAAAAAAAAATGGGATGTCAGTATGGAAGTTTTTATTTTCCAGAACTGGAAGAAAAATTCTGTATATCAGTGGATAGATCAAGATCATCTCGGAAGGATTAAAATTAGGGAAATAATGGCTGTGGGTTGTATTTTTATCAGTCCTTTTTCTTGTTTTTATTGAATTTTTCATGGCTCAGAGCCTTTCTGTTTTGAGATGAGGTAAAAGCCAATGGAATTTTTACTTGTTTTGAACTTTTGGTGCCTTTAATGAGTCAAATCAAGGCTATCTCTCTCAAGTAGTCTCTCTCCTTCTTTCCCTCCACATTTTCTATTACATGAAGAAGAAATGAGAGAGAGAAGTAGCTATACAGGCAGAAATAAGCTCTCATCATTTGAAGTGGCTGTTTTTTTCACAGGCTCTATGGGGGAATTCTGAGCATTAGCTCAAAAAAGCCATTCTTTATGCCAAAGTTGCTTTTAGATTTGGCTTGTTGGGACCCTTTTGCAAACTCCAGCACTGATAATGGGGAATGTTGATCCTCAAAATGGAGGAGTGGTGAAGTAATGATCCAAGATCTTATGCTAGAGCTATCCAAAAATTTATAACGTGGGAGAATTTACATTTCTTCTCTCCTCCTGCTGTTAAAGATGATACTGATTTTCACACTTTTCAGTATTTCCCCTTGCATGTCATTCCAGACTGGCTTTTTGCATTTTAGTAATGCAAAATGGGAGGAAATTGGATGGACAAGATGGGTCAGAAGGGCCTGTTTTTCAGGTCTGGGTGACAAATATTTTGAAGAGTTGAACAAATAGGCCATGGAAGAAGTTGAATATGTAGGAAGTGGAGGGAAATGAAAGTGAAAATTTAAGTTATTCTTGAGCTCAGTATATCCCGCTCAGGGTATTTTAGAATGCAAGTTAAGAACTTGAATTATTTTATTTTTTTATTTTTTAATTTAATTTTATTATGTTATGTTAGTCACCATACAATACATCATTAGTTTTTGATGTGGTGATCCACGATTCATTGCTCTTGTATAATACCCAGTGCTCCATGCAATACGTGCCCTCCTTAATACCCGTCACCAGGCTAACCCATCCCCCACCCCCTCCCCTCTAAAACCCTCAGTTTATTTCTCAGAGTCCATAGCCTCTCATGGTTCATCTCTTTCTCTGATTTCCCCCCCTTCATTTTTCCCTTCCTTCTCCTAATGTCCTCCATGCTATTCCTTATGTTCCACAAATAAGTGAAATCCTATGATAATTGACTTTCTCTGCTTAACTTATTTCACTTAGCATAATCTCCTCCAGTCCCATCCATGTTGATGTAAAAGCTGGGTATTCATCCTTTCTGATGGCTGAGTAATATTCCACTGTATATATGGACCACATCTTCTTTATCCATTCATCTGTTGAAGGGCATCTTGGCTTCTTCATCAAGATAAAAAGCTTCTGCACAGCAAAGGAAACAGTCAACAAAACAAAGAGGCAACCAACAGAAAGGGAGAAGATATTTGCAAATGACACTACAGATAAAGGGCTGGTATCCAAGATCTATAAAGAACTTCTCAAACTCAACACCCAAAAAACATAATCAAGTCAAAAAATGGACAGAAGACATGAACAGACACGTCTCCAGATAAGACATACAAATGGCTAACAGACACATGAAGAAATGTTCATCATCATTAGCCATCAGAGAAATTCAAATCAAAACCACATTGAGATACCACCTTAGACCAGTTAGAGTGGCAAAAACGGACAGGGCAAGTAACAACAAATATTGGAGAGGTTGTGGAGAAAGGGGAACCCTCTTACGCTGTTGGTGGGAATGCAAGTTAGTATAGCCACTTTGGAAAACAGTGTGGAGGTGCCTCAAAAAATAAAAAAAAGAGCTACCCTATGACCCAGCAATTGCACTCCTGGGTATTTGCCCCAAACACATAGATATAGTGAAAAGAAGGGTCATATGCACCCCAATGTTCATAGCAGCAATGTCTGCAATAGCCAAACTGTGGAAAGAACTTGAGTTATTTTAATTAATACTTTTGTTTCTGGCCTGTAGTTCTTTGGTTGCAATAACATTCTAAGATTAGTCCTTATGGGTGATGCCTCATGAAGTTCACACTTGTGTTTCTAGTTATGATGCTGTGTTTTCTGGTCTCTTATAGAACATTTCCTTAGGTTATATTTCACACATCTACTCTGATCGAGGGGTGTGGTAACTTCTGAAGCTCTGTGTTGAGAAGGATTAAGAAACCCCATGTGGATTTCAGTGGGAAGGGACACTCTGATTAGTAATGTCTGCATGAATGTGAGATGCCATGGGCCATAGACTTTTGCATAGATGTTGGAAATGTTGTTTTTGATGTGATATAAAGCTAATATGAGAGATCTGCAGAATTCTGCTATTTACATTGCTGTTTGTTGTCAAAACTAAGTGTAATACCAAGTTTTAATAAAGGGAGTGAGTTTCTTAATATAGCAAAGTTCCCCCCCCCCGCTTTATTGAAGTATGATTGACATATTACATTGCAGAGGTTAAGGTGTATATAATGTGTTGATTCAATACACTTATATATTGCAAAATGTTTACCACCATAGCATTAGCTAACATGGGCATCAAATAACTTATTAACCATTTCTTTTGTGTAATGAGAACATTTAAGATCCACTGTCTTATCAACTTTGAAGTATATAAAAGGGTATTATTAACTATTATCACTATGCTGTCCATTGGCTCCCCAAAACTTCATCTTATAACTGGAAGTTTGTACTCTTTGGTCCTTATTTCCCCATTTTCACATCCCTCAGTCCCTGGCAACTACCATTCTACTTTGTTTCTCTGAGTTCAGCTTTTCAAGATTTCACATATAAGGGAGATCATACAGTATTTGTCTTTATCTGTCTGACTTACTGCACTAACAGAAAGGTTTCAGTGGAAGGAATCTAATCTATGACTGGGCTCTGTGGAACAGAAGAATTGACCTCAATTTCACTACTCTTTTTGGACATGGAAGTTCTGTTGGCACTCTGAGCACCATACAGACTGAGTTCAAAAAGTCAAGCATTTTGTCATATGAATTATTCATATTAACTATGTCCTCTGCCTGGAATCCCTATAGCAAGAGTTCTAAACCCCTTTTACTTTAAGTCATACCATCATTTTATTGAAGAGTTTGGCTTATTATAAAGACAACTTAGAGAACATTTCTGTAGTTACAGGAATTTGGTTTGTTAATCGTTCCCAATTCTGGGCTAAATGTTTTGCATATATTAGCTTATTGAAAATGTAGAAAGAGCTTAGGAGATCAATATCATTATCCCCATTCTGTGGTAAAAAACTGATGCTCAGAGAGGTTATGTAACCAACCCAGGTACACATTTTAATAATAGGAAAATCATATCTGTATATTGTTGAGCTCTTAATCATATCCTGTACTGCCAATTCATTTACTTGTTTGTTTATTCCTTATTTACAGTACAAAATTAAGGATTTGAGAAAACTATAGTTGTTTTCTAGATCTAGCCCAGGTGAAACCATGCATGAATTATAAAGATCCTGGGGCTGAGTTCAACTCCATTGAGTTTGTGGAGCCAAGGGAGACAGAGACTGGCAGTCAGGAGGCAATCGGTTAAGGTGTGAATCTGCTTAGGAATTGCAGTAGTGTAGAGGTTAAGAGAAAGGAGAGCGGAACTCTTGGGATCTCTAATTTGTTTTTAAGTTTAACCATTTTTTTCCTAAGCACCCGTCACGTGCCATGAAGTGTGCTAGACACCAGGGCTCTAAGTCCGCCAGTACAGTATCTCTATCTTCATGGAGCTTATAGCTGCTAGAGACTGAATGTTTATGTCGGTTCCCAAATTCATGTATTTGAAGTCTAATCCCCAGAGTGATGGTGTTAGGAGGTGTGACCTTAGGGAGGTGAATAGGTCATGAGAGTGGAGCTCTCGTGAATGTGATTCATACCATTATAAAAGAGACACCAGAGAGCTCTTTTGTGCCTTAGGCCATGTGAAGACACAGTGAAGATGGTTGCCTCTGAAGAAGGCAGCAGGACTCCCTGGACATCAACGTGCCTTTTCCTTGACCTTGGATTTCTTACCTTCCAGAACTGTGAGAACTAAATGTTTAAACTATCCTCTCTTATTATAGCATCCCACGTTGACTATGACACAGGCTAATGAGCAAGATGCAGTTAATCACTTAACCTCTCAGATAAATGCAAAATGAAATGGGTGAGTGTTCTGAAAACAAGGTATGTGTTGCTGTGAGAAAGTCTAAGTGGGGTTTGGCAACATCAAGGGTCAGGGAAGGCTTCTTTGAAGAAGAGAGAGTTTACCTAGACAGGAAGAATGAGTAAATTTGGTTAAGAAGAGAGGGAAATGAATTCCAAAGAGAAGAGACCAACATGTAGAAATCCTATGGGAAGAGGATATGAAAGAAACCAGTGTGACTAGAGCAGAGAAGGAAGGGGAGCTGGCTGGAGGAGGCGGGGGTCAAACTATGCATGGTCTTGGGTCATATTCAGGGTTTTTGTCATTATCCTATTAAGTATGGACAGCCACTGAATGATTTTAACAGGGAGAGTGGCTTGACCAGGCTTAAATTTCAGTGAGATCATCTGCGCTGTCACGAGAAACAGACTGGAGAGACACAGGCCAGAAACAAGTAGTTCAGTTTGGGCAATTGCAGCAGGGTCTGTGTCCAAAAATACTACCTCCCAAGACAACTAGTCAACAGGAGTTTAGTCCTTTGTGGTCTGGTAGCATGGAGATGAAGGCATCCAAACAATGGGCTCTAAACCTACAAAAAAGAGTACTAATGAAGAGCACTAGTTTTGGACAGCACCCCTGGTCATCTTTTATTGACATTCATCAGTTGAATTGATCCTTGCTGTTCGTTTTTAGCCAACATCCAATCTGCTCTTTGTTTTCCTGTCCAATGTTTCTTATCCAGTATTCATAATCCACTATTTTTCAGTGCCAATCTGCCTTCATGTGCCCAATTAAAGGTAACTCCATTCCTTTTCCTAAGTAACTTGTTCCTGAATTGTATGTGATAAATTTCCAGCCAGTGAAAAGTATAGGGAGGTTGGGAAGCATGAGGATATGCTTCTGAGGAAAATTTCTGTCTTATAAGAGAAATCTACTGGATGTGACTCTGGATAAGACACCCAGAACTGCTGTCGACAATGGGTGGTGGAGCTGGTAGCAATAAGGGAGGTTTAGAATCTAATAGCACTGTTAAGCTATTAGTCAACCAAATCAGTCATCCTCCGAGCTCACACTGCCTCTGACCTTCCTGTTATGTGGGATAATAGTCTTTAATTTGAATGTACACTTAGGTTTCTTCTATTTGTAGATGAAAATACCTAATTAAGCAGCTTGTGGACTTGGGAAAGCTAATTTTTGTCTGAGTCACTTTCTTAATCTGTAATGTAGATAATAGTTACACATGGTGCATTGGAGTATAGTTGGGGAGATTTTATTATTGAGTGCACCTTATGTGCTTAGCCCAGTGCCTTGCAAGTAGTTGCTCAATAAGTTGTTGCTATGGAGATAAATAATCTTTATATTTGGGTCAGCTAGGATAAACTCTGATTACATACGACCCCACATCTACAGGTCATATACTAGCCAACTGGAAACAAAAAGTTACACTTTTTTTTTTTTTTTCTGCACTGATTTACCTTGACTCTTGGAATTTTGTAAGGACATAGAAATAAACCCTAGATCACCTGGATAGTTTTCGTTTGGTTTGTTTTGCCACCTTGATGCTTCAATTCAATACATTTAAGTAGATTCGTTGTGCAGATGATTCATTTTGGTTAATAGGTTGTCAGAAAACACTAGCTGAGTAGTTACTGGAGCCAAAATCTTTCCTTTGGTTATGGCCTCTCTGTCTTTTGTTGGAAGTTTTCACATGTATAACGCTATTGTGGGGATCATTTTGGTAGTGGCTTCTCACTTACTCTGTTGCAGGGAACACTGAATCAACTTTGATATCTCTTGAATGTGAAGATCAAAAGCCTAGTTCTTTCCCGAAATCCTAGTAAGACTTGTGGACCACTGGCAGCTCTTTACAAGCTGGCTTGACACTACCAAAATGAATCAGATGATTTAATGCCAAAACTTGATTTTGAGCATCAAGCCGGAAATACTGTCTCCCCCCACCACTCCCAACCCCTTCTGTCTCTATCTGCATTCACTAGGTGATTTCTAGCCATGTACCTTCTTTTGAATATGTTCCTAAAGACCATACCCATTGAGCGGCTATAGTTAGGCACTAAAGCCTGTCTGCAGTTAGCATCCTTGAGCCTGCAGGAAGAAAGCTAACATTTGAGTGCAAGGCATGGTGCTAAGGGATTTACACTGTGACTTTACTATCATCCCAGAACAGATGAAGATCTAGGGTCAGATCATAACTTGACGAAGTCCCTAATTAGTTAGTAGGTGACTGAGATGGAGTTTGACCCTACGCTTGCCTCCCTCCAAAGCAACTTTACTGGAGACAAAGGATATAGGATTGCATAGTAAGAAGCAATTACTACATGGTCAAAAGCATGGACTGCAGCGTCAGGTGCCCATGTCCAATTGATAGCTCTGCCACTTTATTGACTGAGACCCTAGGCAAGCTACTTAGGTGCTTTGTCTCAGTTTCCTCACCTATATAATGGGAATAATATTAGTACCTATGTCAAAGGTTTGTTGTGAGGATTAAATGAGTAAACAAATATTTGAAGTACCTATCACAATGCCTGGCACAAAGTGAGTGCTGGATGTGTTTGTAAATATAATGTGCTTCTTGCCATCAGATAAATGTGTCTGAGTTGCAGTATTGCCACTTTGGAATAAATGTCATTGTATACTTTATAATGGAAGGGGGAATACTTTTGAGCAAGTTGTTTTTTCTTGATAATAAAGCCAGTGTATGGCAGGCTGGAATTTAAATGCAGGTCTTTAAAACTGGAAAGCCAGTGTGTTTCCTATATCAGGCACAGAATGGGACACTTCGGGGAGTTAGGAAAAAAACCCCACTAAAGATAATAACTGTAAGGCTAATATTCATGCAAGCTTCTTAGACTTTGCAGGGATTACCCTTGAGTGATCAGGGATTTTCTTTGTGTAGTGAGACTTAAAAAGCAAATATGATTTCAAATAAAGGTCCAGGACAATGCATAGATAACTATATTCACTAGAGATTTCTCATTCCTATTTTGTCTTTTGCCATTAACAAAAGCTTCTCTTACTCATTTTAACTCCTTTATCTTTTGTTGATAAAATAAGAGGTTTTAAATATTTTAAATTGGTCACATATAAGCCATTTTTAATGCATCATTTCTGAATCAGTGTGCTATAAATAAATACAAAAACTGGAACAAATTTCATTAGCAAGTAAACATAATACATACCACACAACGCTTCACATAAATTCCCTTCTGTGCTTGTCAAGCAAGGACTTGAGAAATGCTTGTCTCTGCAAGCTGTACCAAGACTCCTAAATTGCTTCATAGAGGAAATATTCAGTAAACACAGACCATTAATAATCATGTTCCTGAGACAGTGAAATGGAGCTCCCATAGAGTCCCAAAGAGTTACGGAAAAGTGTTTGTCCTTATATTGTCCTTGAAGCTCTGCCACTGGGTACCATGAATGCGTGAGATAGACTCCCCTCTTTGGGGAAGAGGGACATATAAACCCCAAATTTATCTTTGTGAGTGTACAGTGTTAAATTTTCTCTAACTACAGTAGATGCCTCATTTTCCTGGAAATAACACTGCCATCTTGATGAACCCAGTCTTTGCCACCATCAATCCATATAGTTCAGGTCAAATTGATTTACCCCTCATACTTCAGGGGTGGAATGTGGCCCAGACTTGAAAAGTCGACAAATTGTCTCCTTTCGACCACAAGGTTTGGTCTAGGGGTAAGCATATAATCCAAGACAGGACAATAAGACTCAATTCTGGGCCTTTTACTGAAAGTTGTAGAAAACTTGCCATATGTAGGCTTGGGGCTGGAGCAGCCCCCAAAGGGTTGTAAAGTGCTTGGAGTTAGGTCAACACAAAGAAGAATGCCTAAAAATGGAGGAATCAGCTGTGAAGATAAACTTGAGCACCTCAGTCCAGTCATGTCTTAAGACCTTATCTTCAAATTTGCTGTTAACATGAGGCAATAATATATTCGTCTTCTAAAATAATTGATATTTTTCTTAAGTCTTACACCAGCTTGGTTTCTATCACTTGGAATGAGAGTCCTCATCAGTAAGACTACGATGTAAAAAGTAACATCACAGTTATAGGAACAGAAGTTCTTGGGGCATCTTTGATGGAGAGGAGGGACATTTGAATTGAGCTTGGAAGTATGGGTAAAATTTCACAAGGAACGTATGGTAAGTAAAATCATTTTGGAGAAAAAGAATGACATATGAAAAGAGGAGGGACATTTCAGGGAAAGGGAGAAATTTGGGGTGATGGGGCACCATGTGGTGAGGAGAGATGAGAGATAGGCTGGAGCTGTATTATGTAGGGCATTAAACAGCACACTAAGGACTGTGGGAATGATGTGGTTCGATGTGCCTGGCTGATGACTGACTATGGTGGCAAAATGGAGAAATGCACTGGAGTGTGGAGACCTGTAGGTGGGAAAGCTGATGTGGAGGCAGTGACAACAGCTTGGAAAAGAAATAAAATATTCACAGATTGGAGTCAGTAAATAGATGGCATAGTTGCTGTCTTTTCCCAGTCCTGCTTCTAGAACAGACATTGGCAATTGACCAGCCCCTTCCTCAACTTTAGTCTTCTCATGGTAGTGTTCCACACCTGGTTGGTTGGTCCTGATGCCTTGCTGACTGCCTCTCTAGTAGAAGCCTATGTACTATTCCAGACCATCTGGTATCTAGTCAATACACATGCTATAATGAAATTTGCATTCTCTTGGGTTGACTTTGGCTTACATTTTTTTGGGTTGTATCGTAGAGTGAGAACTCTGATTTTTTGACTTGTAGAAGCAAATGGAGGAATGCTTGCTGAGTGGGAAAAATATTAGGTGTGAAATCTCAGTTATTAAGAAAGGCTACAACTTTTGTTCTCTCAATGCAGTGTGGCTCAGCAACCAAAACAAAGTTGATGGACACCATGGGGGCCACTGTGTAGCTCAAGCTACTTTTAATGGGATGTGAAGCACATGTGCTTCTTTGAGGTTACATCTTCAAATCTGACCTGTGGCCATAAGAACCACATCTGACAGCTCCTTGGCAGCTGCTGTGAAATGAGTTATGGATCTCCAGACCATTTCTAGTAGCATGAGTCCACTTCAGCAAAGCCGCTCTGTAGTTACTGCTGAAGAGGGAGTGCTAAACTGAAAAGCAAAGGAGTAAGTGCCGACAGAGCTGATCCATCTGCCTGTCAAAGAGGTTTTCCCACAGCTACCTGTGAGGCCCTTTGGGTTAAAGGCTACAGTGGGCACTTCCATTGGAGAAAGGGCACTGCCAGGCAGTGGGGTGTGCATTCTTCTGCTGGCTGGAAGACACAGGTTCACAAAGTAAGAACCTGACTGGCTTTGGACTTAACCGGGGGACATGGCAATTCTCTTATCAGAAGAGCTTTTTCACCCAGATCCATCAGCTAAAGGATTTTAGAGTTACATCAAATTTACATTTTAATGAAAGAAGAGAAATTCCTCATTTGGACAGAACCAAAGTCCATGTAGGAAGGATTCTGGGTCTTTGATGTGGAGGTTTGAAACTTACTGAGTTTCCCTCATTTTGCTGCCTTAGTAGTCTTGTTTTGCTTGCTCATATGGTAAGGAGAAGACAATTACTTTAGAGAGTCCAGTATTTTATGATAAAGAACAGCAGGTCTGAAACAGAGGAATGACTGGGGATTTCAAAGCCCGTCAGTACCTGTGTTTTCAGAAATTCAAAGCAAACCTACGACAATACTGTATAGAAGAAGAATTACCATTTATTAAGCAATGGCGGTATGCCAGGATTCTCTTTAAATGATCTCAATTACATTCCTCAGCCATGCGCGATACATACCATTATTTCCTTAATTTTGCAAATAAAGTAACCGAGAGTTCAAAGAAATAACTTACCCAGGCTACACTTGTAGAAGGGATGAAGCCTGGATTTAATCACACACCTGATTTCTAAGCCTGTGTTGTTTTCACTCAACTATGATACTCTATGGTATAGAAAATGGCTTGAGTGGGAACAAATGTTCCCAGCCAGGACAAAATGGAATGACTTACAAGTCCCTAAAAATAATGGGTACTGAGTGTTCTGCTCAGCACATTTCAGTCGTTTCCTTAATTTATCCTGAGAATAACCCTATGCTTGGATTCTATTACTTACCCATTTTACAGATGAGGAAATTTAGAGATTCCATTTACTTACCTAAGGCCTCCCAGCCAATAAATGATGAATCTGGGGTTAGGTTCCATGTCTGCCTTGCTTCAGAGCAAATCCTCTGAACCACTAAAGCAGATATGGTACATAAACTATTAACAGAAATGTATGAGGTTATTTTAGGGGACATATAAACAAATACCTTTGAATTATTTTTTAGAGGGGGAGGGGTGGAGGGAGGGAGAGAGACAGAGAATGTCAAGCAGGCTTCATGCACGGAGCCCAACTTGGGGCTGGACCTCATGACCTTGAGATCATGACCTTGGCCAAAATCAAGAGTGGGATGCTTTACTGACTGAGCCACCCGGGTGCCCCTAAACAAATACCATTTAAAAGTAGTTATTTCCTATTTAAATTAGTGTAGGTAAGTGAGACTTCTTTCTAGTGTGGTGGTTATTTCTATTTTAAAATGACTTTAAATGAAAAGTGAGTTGATTTAAATAAAATATTAAGTGACTAATAATGTGACACACAGTCATGACCAAAATGGTCAAGGTGGTTCATGAAAGACTCAAGTTTGGGGGTGGCGGTCACTGCGGTGTGCTATGCTGCTTTTAAGCAGTGACTTCGCCTCTTTAAGCTGAGGAATGGGCAGGCACAGTGAAGCACTGTGCATGGTACTGCAGGTGGTATCCTGGAGTGGGGAGTGCCTTCAGGCAGGCAGTCAGGAAGAGCCCAGCTTCCTGGGAGGCTTGGAAAGAAAATGCGTATCTTATTAGCTCCTTGCCTTGGTCTCTCAAATGGTACATCCTGTGGGCAGCTGAGCCTGTTGAGTTTGTTTCACTTTTTGCATTCTACCCAAATGTCCACAGTCCGTGTATGTCCCTGTTCCTCCATGGAGCTTCCCTCTGAATCCCTGCCGCCTTGCTGTCAGTACCATAAAACCTGGCTTTTCATGGTATTGTCTGGTAATGGGCTGTTGTTTCTGTCATTTGTGACCAAGGATGGCAAATACATTTCAGATCATGTCCTAACTCTGAAAGATGGCTATTGGAATGCTGCACTGGAGAAGATTCTGAGGTTGCATGTGAGATCAGTAGGAAAGGACACTGTGATCTATTAGTAATATCTGTCTTGGGGCAGGTTAGGAGGGAAGAGACATGCATGCTACGCATTGGTCATCCCTGATTCTTGATTCTCCAACTAGATGGTGGCTTCTCCATATATTGCACTTCTCTCAACATGTAGCATGTTTACAGATTACCTGATTGTATTTCTCCTGAAGACTGAATTTGGAATTCCAGGAGAATTGGAAGTGCTTATGTTAAATTCCACTGTAGGTTGCATATAGGTATAGAAACTGCACTTATGGTTTGAAGGCAAGGTAGCTGCTTACCAAAGAAAAACTGATCTTTCTCTCTACACTATAATCCAGCAAGTACTGAATATGGGACTTAAGGTTGGGGGTAGGGGGAACCAGGAAAGGAATGGATCAGAAAAGCAATGCCTTATGGCCAAAATGAGCTTGCATAGAACACCTGGAAGACACTTTTCCCCCATATTGAATCTAGTCCTAGTCAATCCTTTTTTTGCTTTGATCTGACATCTCCTTGGTTTTCTCTATGATTCCATTACTTATTTCCGAAGAGCAGATGGCCAGCAGGTAGGAATGATTGGTTCATTGGTTGTCTTTGCTTGAAATTTCATCAGCACCACAGTAGGGTAAAACACAGCAGCTGCCAGGATTCATTCACAGTGGGATATTGATCTAGACAAGTGCCTGCATTACACCCAGAGGTATCAAATCATAACTGGGAAAAAATGATCTGCAAACAGAGTCCTGTATATGCATCTAGTTTAGGCAGTACTTGACAAAACTGAAGGTTCTGCTCATCTCTCCTTTGACTATGCTTTTCACTGTTCTGCAATGTTTGTCACCCCCAGGGCAGGGCCCTCTTTCTTTGGGAGAATACAATCTGTTCCACCAATTAATTCTTCCTTTTTAAACTCATCCAGCATCCTGGGTAACATTCTTTCAGAGTCTTTGCTTTTAACTTGTTGACTATATACTGTTTAAAAAATTATTCTCACATATATAGCTCATGCATTTTTTTCTTCCAAAGAGTACTTCCCAGGATAATGAATGCTTTGTCTTTTGTTGGCCTGTTTGTTTTTTTAGGTCATGGAATCTTGTCCATGGTGTGAATTTCAGGCACTGTAACAGACCAGTGGAGAAAGTACTTAAGGTTACAGGGATTTCACTGAATCATGTGAAGCCATTCATTGTTCTGATTACTGTAGGCAGTGGATCTCAACCAGCATCCCTAGCATCAGTGGGTTGTCAAATGATGATTGATAATAATGCATGAACTCATTTTCTCATAGAGTTAATATCGTGTCTGTCAGAAAGTTGAGTTAAGTGGGTCATATAATGCTGCACAAAGTTGGGTATGGCTTGGTGCAGAGAAAAGACAAAGAGTATACTAGGAGGCTGGTAGACTGTGCGTTGACTGAAACATGAAGAAAAACAGGTTTCCTATGCATATGTGAAAAAGGCAGAGTTAAGGAAGTAAATGTTGTCACTTAAACATCTGTTGAAAGTCACGTTGGAGAGCATTTTGTACCTATATTTCCAGACTAGTTTAATACCTGGCACACGGAAGGAACTGCTTTCTAATGTAAGGAATAAGATCAAGGTGAGCTCCTGCTATTTGCCCACAGACAAAATATGAGGCAGGCTTGATGATAAGTGATCTTGCATATTCTCTAAAAAAAAAAAAATACGATTTATGAAAAGTTTTTTGCTTCAATTGTACATACACATTTCAAGGGCTATGGATGAAATAGTTACACATCTACAAATATTTAAGTTTAGTTCATTACATGTGCATATTTCAGGAGATAATAGATTATTTTATAAGTTTTTTTTCCACTTGCATATATTTCAAGACAATTTTATTCAAACTCCTGAGCTATACTTTTGATACTAGCATCTTTGACATTGTTCCCTCTTCTCCTTCTCCTATCCCTTCTGATGATTCATGTTGTTCAAAAGAAACTTAGGCTATTGCCCAAAGATATTTCTTAGTTGAGAGCATAACACTAAATTATGCAGAGCCCCATTGGCACCAGTGGCCCTGATGCTGGTTCTGGAATCTATTAATTCTTTATTTCAAGAGTCCTTTTGGTGTTTAGCAAGCACTGCTGTTTGTTAGTATTAAAGCCGTCGAGTCAGTACAGTTTTTTTCTCACACTTCCCCCTCAGTGATGGAATGTCACAAGAAGCTTTCTTTTTGAATTCACTTTTGGGATCTATTCTGTGTAGAGGAGTGAGGAGAAGGGCCTGGGAGCTGGTGCGGGAGGATCCAAACAAGAAAGACATGGCATGTGGTCCAGTCCTGGGCTGGGTTGTGAAGACTGGACCATGGAGCTAGAAGGGGTTGTGAAGATGATAGAATTCTACACTTCATAATTAAAACAATGAAACACATTAGTGTAGGGGAGGCTTGTGTCCTAGGATGCTTCTCCTCCTCTGACTCTAAAGCCCATACTCTTAACCACTGCACCATCTGTCCTCTAGAGAAATACATGTGACTCCTGGTGTTGCTCATTATTAACTATGAACCATTAGGCGAGAGTCTTAGCTTCTATAAACCTGAGCTTCATTATCTTCAAAATGAAATAATGATCCCCTTGGTGATTTTTGTGAGCAGAAATGAAATAATCTATGTAAAGCCTTCATCACTATCTATGACACAGTAACTCAGTATCCAGTAGCTACTATTATTACTGCTAGAGTTACTGCTTCATATTTTATAGGTGTTTTTCTAGGCATTAAATGCCTTCCTGCTATGCTTCTCCAGGCCCTTCCTGCCTAGACCCACTCTGATGCTCAATCTTTACTGAAAAATAGAAACGACTAAGAATTCAGTTAGTGTTAAATGAAGCTGTGTTAGGTCATTCACGACGGCTCCCTTCCTTTACCTTTGGAACTCTTACTTACCTTTGCAACTGTGATCAAATAACACTTGTTCCAGGAAGCTGCGCTGTCTATGCCCAACTGAGACCATGAGGGTCTGGATGCTGGAGATACTGGGTAAAGGTGAGATGGTGTGTGTGTGTGTGTGTGTGTGTAGGTGTGTGTAAATTCAAACAGTGAATAGCAGAAAGTATTACCCAAATATTGTGATTTAGTCACTTGACAGTTGGACTTGAAACAAAAGAAAACGGGGTATTTTCTTTCCTGTACTGTCAGTCTTTTTATTTATCCTCCTTATTTTAGGAAATGACCCAGCTCCTGACAGTAGCACTAAATTAGATATCAGTAAAAGCTGGTCATTAGAGTTCCAATTAACAAATGTCTCCTTGCTGCTCACTCAGTACATGTAATTGATAGAGGTGCTTGCAAAATCCAGGAGACGTCGGCTTGGCATTCTCCAAAACTATAGCAACTATTATTTTCTCTTCCTAGCTGAAAAGCATAATTTAAAAGCATTTTTCTTTTTATTTGAATTGCTCTATTTTGAAAACCTGATAGTGGATTTACATGAGGCTGGAGACCCAGTAGTCACATTCTGAAGTCTGCATCTCTCCATCCAAAGATTAAGGGGAAGCGCAAGTGGCTGAATAAGCAGTTTAAAGAATGGGACAAGAAAGGCTTCCCCTTCCTGCCATGGCGCTTCCTCCCCCAACTCTCTGAGCAGGGATGGTCCTTCTCCTCCTTGTGTCCTACCAGCCTGCAGTTATGAATGCTCAAAATTTCCAGCAATTAGGCCCATGTTTGCATCAGCTTAACTAACAATTGTTGAGCACTTACCATGGGCAAAGCACTGTGATAGTTTCTGTGAGCCTTGCTTTAAAACAAAATTGTATTCCAGTATGGTGAGAAAAATGGATACAAAGGGTATGAAAGGTTGAAATGGGAATGAGGAGGTTTCTTTTTCTTTCTTTTTTTTTTTTTTGCTTATTCTATTTTTATTGGATAAATTTGACACGTAGCATTGTATAAATGTAAGGTATATGTTGTAATACTTGAATACATTTATATATTGCAGTATGACTGCTATTGTAATGATGTTTATCATAATACCTACTTAGAGTGGGATGTTATTGTCTGTATTCCAAAAACCGCCTGAGGTTTCTAACTTTGAACTAAGGTTAAAAAGAACCAGCTGCAGAGTTCCAGATGGAAATGAGGTATTGGTGCTGACCTTAATTCTCCCTGGACTGTTGGTGAGCACTCCATGTGATCCAGGTAATAACAATATGTTACTGCCAGTTGGAGAGTGCAATGTGATCTCAGTCTGTGCCGTGAGCCTTCCTCTGTGGTGTGGTCCCTTCCCTAACTCCAGCCTATCTCTTACCTGACTCCACTTTTCTTCCTCCTCTCCAGGCGTGCTTCAACGTGCAGAGATATTTCTGCCTCAAGTCCTGATGTATCTGCCTCAAACTTCCCATCTTGACAATCTCAGCTTACATACCATGTCTTCATGGAGGCTTTTCTGGAACACACTGGTGAAAGTAACCCCTCCGGTTACTCTTTATTCTTGTACCGGGTTATATTTCCTCCTTACTACTTCATCAGGGGCTGGACCTGTGCAGGGACTGGGTCTTAGTCAGGGTGTGAGGCTGCCTTTTGACCACATTTGCTGCCTGCCCTGGGTTTTGCTTTCACTTTCCTTACAACATTTTTTCTTCACAGTCCTTGAAATTGTCACATCAGTATCTTGCAATAAAAGGAGCGGTTTTAGAGCATGTGCTCAGGCATGTCTGCTTTCGATGTCTTTCCTTAGCTCATGGTTTTTGCAGGGTTGTTGTCTTGTTCACTCTTGATTGTCACCTTAGTGCCTAGCATATCGACTGGCACATAGTAATTAATAAATGTTAACTGAATTGTCTGTCACATACTGGCTGTGTGACTTTGGCATGTTATAGGACTTAAGCATCAGTTTATCAACTTGGGGCATACGGGAGGGGAAATAATGGCACCCCTATTACTGGATGTTGTGAGGAGGCAGCAAGAAAAACAATGTAGAGTATTTAACATATCATAGATGATAGAATGGAAATTTCATGAACAAAAAGGGACCTCTGCCTCTTTTTTGGATAAGTTACCTTCAGTGTTCCAACTCTGAGAGTTAACATTCAAGGTCAAGAATTTGTGCTTGATGTATCTGGTAGCACTTAAGAAATCATTTTACTTTTAGCTAATGTATCTTTGATGAGGTCAGAGGGTAGAGTCATTGAGTACCAGGTCTGAGTTTATCCTTTTATTTAATTCAATTAATTAATTAAGCAATCTCTAGACCCAGTGTGATGCTTGAACTCATGACTTGAAGATCAAGAGTTGCATGCTCTACCTACTGAGTCAGCCAGGCACCTCAGTCATTTGACTTTAATCTGAAAACTTTACTTTCCCACACTGATTTTTCCTATTTTAACAAAATTTACATTGGGTCCGTTTTAAGGGAAAGAAGAGCATTTTTATGCATCAGGATCCCAAAGCTAACACTGAATCCTTGCCCGCATGCTAGGGATTCTCTTGAGTCAGCTATTATTACTATTAGAACTCTTTAATTTGGGTAAATCCAGCAGTAAACTTCTGAAGAGCAAGAGAAAAAATAATCTCTTATTTCTACAAACAATGATTGAACTAGTATTTATTGAATACCTACTATGGGCCAGGCACTGTAGTGGCTGTACCAACTTGCATTCCCACCAACAGTGTAAGAGGGTTCCCCTTTCTCCACAACCTCTCCAACATTTGTTGTTTCTTGCCCTGTCCATTTTTGCCATTCTAACTGGTGTAAGGTGGTATCTCAGTGTGGTTTTGATTTGGATTTCCCTGATGGCTAATGATGATGAACATTTCTTCATGTGTCTGTTAGCCATTTGTATGTCTTCTTTGGAGAAGTGTCTGTTCATGTCTTCTGCCCATTTTTTGACTTGATTATTTGTTTTTTGGGTGTTGAGTTTGAGAAGTTCTTTATAGATCTTGGATACCAGCCCTTTATCTGTAGTGTCATTTGCAAATATCTTCTCCCATTCTGTGGGTTGCCTCTTTGTTTTGTTGACTGTTTCCTTTGCTGTGCAGAAGCTTTTTATCTTGATGAAGTCCCAAAAGTTCATTTTTGCTTTTGTTTCACTAGCTTTTGGAGATGTACCTTGAAAGAAGTTGCTGTGGCCGATGTCAAAGAGGTTATTGCCTATGTTCTCCTCTAGAATTTTGATGGATTCCTGTCTCACATTGAGATCTTTCATCCACTTGGACTTTATCTTTGTGTATGGTGTTAGAAAATGGTCGAGTTTCATTCTTCTGCATGTGGCTGTACAATTTTCTCAGCACCATTTATTGAAGAGACTGTCTTTTTTCCATTGCATATTTATTCCTGCTTTGTTGATTATTTGACCATAGAGTTGAGGGTCTATATCTGGGCTCTCTATTCTGTTCCATTGGTCTGTATGTCTGTTTTTGTGCCAGTACCATGCCGTCTTGGTGATCACTGCTTTGTAATATAGCTTGAAATCGGGCAACATGATGCCCCCAACTTTGTTTTCCTTTTTCAACATTTCCTTGGCGATTTGGGGTCTTTTTTGATTCCATACAAATTTTAGGATTGTTTGTTCCAGCACTCTGAAAAATGTCTTTGGAATTTTGATCGGGATGGCATTGAAGGTAGAGATTGCTCTGGATAGCATAGACATTTTAACAATGTTTATTCTTCCGATCCATGAGCATGGAATATTTTTCCATCTTGTTGTGTCTTCTTCAATTTCTTTCATGAGTGTTTTGTAGTTCCTGGAGTATAGATCCTTTACCTCTTTGATTAGGTTTATTCCGAGGTATCTTATGGTTTTTGGTGCTATTGTAAATGGAATTGTTTCTTTAATTTCTCCTGCTACAGTTGTGTTGTTAGTGTATAAAAAAGCAACTGATTTCTGTGCATTGATTTTGTATCCTGCCACATTACTGAATTGCTGTATGAGTTCTAGTAATTTGGGGGTGGAGTCGTTTGGGTTTTCCATATAAAGTATCATGTCGTCTGTGTAAAGAGAGAGTTTGACTTCTTCTTTGCCAATTTGAATACCTTTTATTTCTTTTTGTTGTCTGATTGCTGTGGCTAGGACTTCTAGTACTGTGTTGAGTAACAGTGGTGGTAGAGGACATCCCTGCTGTGTTCCTGACCTTAGGGGAAAGGATGATATTTGCTGTGGGTTTTTCATAGATGGATTTTATGAACTTGAGGAATGTTCCCTCTACCCCTATACTCTGAAGAGTTTTAATCAGGAAAGGATGTTGTATTTTGTCAAATGTTTTTTCTGCATCAATTGAGAGGACCATATGGTTCTTCTCCTTCCTCTTATTAATGAGTTCTATCACATTGATTGATTTGCAAATGTTGAACCACCCTTGCATCCTGGGGACAAGTCCCACTTGGTCATGGTGGATGATCCTTTTAATGTATTGTTGGATCCTATTAGCTAGGATTTTGTTGAGGATTTTGGAATCCATATTCATCAGGGATATTGGTCTGAAAGTCTCCTTTTTGATGGGGTCTTTGCCTGGTTTGGGGATTAAGGTAATGCTGGCCTCATAGAATGAGTTTGGAAGTTTTCCTTCTGTTTCTATTTTTTTAAACAGCTTCAGGAGAATAGGTATTATTTCTTCTTTGAATGTTTGGTAGAATTCCCCAGGGAATCCATCAGGCCCTGGACTCTTGTTTTTTGGGAGATTTTTGATCACTGTTTCAATCTCGTTACTCGTTCTTGGGCTATTCAGATTGTCAATTTCTTCTTGTTTCAGTCTTGGCAGCTTATAGGTTTCCAGGAAGGCCTCCATTTCATCCAGATTGCTCAGTTTATTGGCATATAGTTGTTGATAATAATTTCTAATAATTGTTTCTATTTCTTTGGTGTTAGTTGTGATCTCTCCCCTTTCATTCATAATTTTATTAATTTGGGTCCTTTCTCTTTTCTTTTGGATAAATCAGGCCAGTGGTTTATCGATCTTATTCTTTTTTTTTGTCTGTTATGTTATGTTAATTATAATACATTACATCATTAGTTTTTGTTGTAGTGTTCCATGATTCATTGTTTGTGTATAACACTCAGTGCTCCATTCATTATGTGCCCTCTTTAGTACCCATCACCAGGCTAACCCATCCTCCCACCCCCTCCCCTCTAGAACCCTCAGTTTGTTTCTCAGAGTCCATAGTGTCTCATGGTTCGTCTCCCCCTCCGATTCCCCTCCCTTCATTTTTCCCTTCCTACTATCTTCTTCTTCTTCTTTTTTTTTTTAACGTATAATGTATTATTTGTTTCAGAGGTACAGATCTGTGATTCAATAGTCTTACACAATTCACAGCACTCACCATAGCACATACTCTCCCCAATGTCTATCACCCAGCCACCCCATCCCTCCCACCCCCCACCAATCCAGCAACCCTCAGTTTGTTTCCTGAGATTAAGAATTCCTCATATCAGTGAGATCATATGGTACATGTCTTGCTCTGATTGACTTATTTCACTCGGCATAATACCCTCCAGTTCCATCCACGTCATTGCAAATGGCAAGATTTCATTCCTTTTGATGGCTGCGTAATATTCCATGTATATATGCTCCACATCTTCTTTACACATTCATCTGTCTAATGGACATCTTGGCTCTTTCCATAGTTTGACTATTGTGGACATTGCTGCTATAAACATCAGGGTGCACATACCCCTTTGGATCACTACATTTGTATCTTTGGGGTAAATACCCAGTAGTGCAATTGCTGGGTCATAGGGTAGCTCTATTTTCAACTTTTTGAAGAACCTCCATACTGTTTTCCAGAGTGGCTGCACCAGCTTGCATTCCCACCAACAGTGTAGGAGGGTTCCCCTTTCTCCGCATCCCCACCAACATCTGTTGTTTCCTGACTTGTTAATTTTAGCCATCTGACTGGTGTGAGGTGGTATCTCATTGAGGTTTTGATTTGGATTTCCCTGATGCCGAGCGATGTTGAGCACATTTTCATGTGTCTGTTGGCCATTTGGATGTCTTCTTTGGAAAAATGTCTGTTCATGTCTTCTCCCCATTTCGTGACTGGATCATTTGTTCTTTGGGTGTTGAGTTTGGTGAGTTCTTTATAGATTTTGATACTAGCCCTTTATCTAATATGTCATTTGCAAATATCTTCTCCCATTTTGTCGGTTGTCTTTTGGTTTTGTTGACTGTTTCCTTTGCTGTGCAAAAGCTTTTTATCTTGATGAAGTCCCAAGAGTTCATTTTTGCCCTTTCTTCCCTTGCCTTTGGCGATGTTTCTAGGAAGAAGTTGCTGTTGCTGAGGTCTAAGAGGCTGCTGCCTGTGTTCTCCTTTAGGATGTTGATGGATTCCTGTCTCACATTGAGGTCTTTCAACCATTTGGAGTCTATTTTTGTGTGTGGTATAAGGAAATGGTCCAGTTTCATTCTTCTGCATGTGGCTGTCCAATTTTCCCAACACCATTTGTTGAAGAGACTGTCTTTTTTCCATTGGACATTCTTTCCTGCTTTGTCGAAGATGAGTTGACCATAGAGTTGAGGGTCCATTTCTGGGCTCTCTATTCTGTTCCATTGATGTATGTGTCTGTTTTTGTGCCAGAACCATACTGTCTTGATGATGACAGCTTTGTAATAGAGCTGGAAGTCTGGAATTGTGATGCCACCGGCTTTGCTTTTCTTTTTCAACATTCCTCTGGCTATTCGGGGTCTGGTTCCGTACAAATTTTAGAATTATTTGTTCCATTTCTTTGAAAAAAGTGGATGGTATTTTGATAGGGATTGCATTGAATGTGTAGATTGCTCTAGGTAGCATTGACATCTTCACCATATTTGTTCTTCCAATCCATGAGCATGGAACGTTTTTCCATTTCTTTGTGTCTTCCTCAATTTCTTTCATGAGTATTTTATAGTTTTCTGAGTACAGATTCTTTGCCTCTTTGGTTAGATTTACTCCTAGGCATCTTATGGTTTTGGGTGCGATTGTAAATGGGGTTGACTCCTTAATTTCTCTTCCTTCTCTCTTGTTGTTTGTGTATAGGAATGCCACTGATTTCTGTGCATTGATTTTATATCCTGCCACTTTACTGAATTCCTATATGACTTCTAGCAGTTTTGGGGTGGAGTCTTTTGGGTTTTCACATAAAGTATCCTATCATCTGCAAAGAGTGAGTTTGACTTCTTCTTTGCCAATTTGGATGTCTTTTATTTCTTTTTGTTGTCTGATTGCTGTGGCTAGGACTTCTAATACTATGTTGAATAGCAGTGATGGTAGTGGACATCCCTGCCGTGTTCCTGACCTTAGGGGGAAAGCTCTGTTTTTCCCCACTGAGAATGATATTCGCTGTGGGTTTTTTCATAGACGGCTTTTATGATATTGAGGTATGTACCCTCTATTCCTATACTCTGAAGAGTTTTGATCAAGAAAGGATGCTGTACTTTGTCAAATGCTTTTTCTGCATGTACTGAGAGGATCGTATGGTTCTTGTTCTTTCTTTTGTTAATGTATTGTATCACATTGATTGATTTGTGGATGTTGAACCAAGCTTGCAGCCCAGGGATAAATCCCACTTGGTCGTGGTGAATAATCCTTTTAATGTACTGTTGGATCCTATTGGCTAGTCTTTTGGTGAGAATTTTTGCATCCATGTTCATCAAGGATATTGGTCTGTATTTCTCCTTTTTGATGGGGTCTTTGTCTGGTTTGGGGATCAAGGTAATGGTGGGCCTCATAAAACGAGTTTGGAAGTTTTCCTTCCATTTCTATTTTTTGGAACAGTTTCAGAAGAATAGGTATTAATTCTTCTTGAAATGTTTGGTAGAATTCCCCTGGGCAGCCATCTGGCCCTGGGCTTTTGTTTGTTGGGAGATTTTTGATGACTTCTTCAATTTCCTTAGTGGTTATAGGTCTGTTCAGGTTTTGTATTTCTTCCTGGTTCAGTTTTGGTAGTTGATACATCTCTAGGAATACATCCATTTCTTCCACATTATCTGATTTGCTGGGATATAGTTGCTTATAATATGTTCTTATAATTGTTTGTATTTCTTTGGTGGTGGTTGTGATCTCTCCTCTTTCATTCATGATTTTATTTATTTGGGTCCTTTCTCTTTTTGATAAGTCTGACCAGGGGTTTATCAGTCTTATTAATTCTTTCAAAGAACCAGCTTCTAGTTTCATTGATCTAATCTACTGTGTTTCTGGTTTCTAATTCATTGATCTCTGCTCTAATGCATGGCTTAGGCATCATTTGTTGCTTTTTCTCTAGTTCTTTCAGGTGCAGAGTTAGTTGGTGAATTCGGGATTTTTCTATTTTTTTGAATGAGGCTTGGATGGCTATGTATTTCCCCCTTAGGACCGCCTTTGCAGTATCCCATCGTTTTTGAACCGACGTGTTTTCGTTCTCATGAATTGTTTAAGTTCTTCTATGATTTCCTGGTTGACCCAAACGTTCTTGAGCAGAGCGGTCTTTAGCTTCCAAGTGTTTGGATTTCTGCCAAATTTTTTCTTGTGATTGAGTTCCAGTTTTAAAGCATTGTGGTCTGAGAATATGCAGGGAATAATCTCAGTCTTTTGGTATCAGTTGAGACCTGATTTGTGACCCAGTATGTGGTCTATTCTGGACAAAGTTCCATGTGCGCTCAAGAAGAATGAGTATTCTGTTGTTTTAGGGTTGAATGTTCTGTATATATCTATGAGGTCCATCTGATCCAGTGTGCCATTCAAACCTCTTGTTTCTTTGTTGATTTTCTGCTTAGATGATCTGTCTATTGCTGAGAGTTGAGTATTGAGGTCTCCTACAATTAACATATTGTTATCAATATGGCTATTTTTGTTAACATTTGACTTATGTAGATGGCTGCTCCCATGTTGGGGGTGTAGATATTTACAATTGTTAGATCTTCTTGTTGGATAGACCCTTTAAGAATGATATAGTGTCCTTCTCTGTCTCTAACTACAGTCTTTAGTTTAAAATCTAATTTTTCTGATGTAAGAATTGCTACCCCAGCTTTCTTTTGAGGTCCGTTGGCATGGAAGATGGATCTCCATTCCTTCATTTTCAGTCTGGATGTATCTTTAGGTTCAAAATGGGTCTCCTGTAGACAGCCTATGGATGGGTCCTGTCTTTTTATCCATTCTGCAACCCTGTGCCATTTTATGGGTACATTTAGGCCGTTCACGTTGAGAGTGATTATTGAAAGATATGAATTAATTGTCATTATGTTGCCTGTGAAGACCTTATTTTTATAGATTGTCCCTGTAAATTTCTGTTGTATATCACTTTTGGGGTCTTTCTTCTTTTATAGAACCCCCCCCTTAATATTTCTTTCAGGGCCGGCTTAGGGGTCACATATTTCAGTTTCTGCCAGTCTTGGAAGCTCTGCATCTCTCCATCCATTCTAAATACAGCCTTGCCAGATAAAGTATTCTTGGCTGCATGTTCTTCTTGTTTAGTACCCTGAAATTGCCTTGCCATGCCTTTCTGGCTTGTCAGGTCTCTGTGGATATGTCTGACATTATTCTGATGTTCCTCCCTCTGTACGTAAGGAATGTTTTCCCCCTAACTGCTCTTAGGATGGTTTCCTTGGTTCTAAGATTTGCGAGTTTTACTATTACATGTTGGGGTGTTGGCCTGTTTTCCTTGATCTTGGGAGGGATCCTTTCTGCCTCTAGGACACGAATGTTTGTTTCATCCCCCAGATTAGGGAAGTTCTCAGCTATGATTTGCTCAAATATATCTTCTAGTTCTCTTTCTTTGTCCACCCCCTCTGGGATTCCACTAGTTGTGACATTGGAATGTTTCATGGTGTCACTTATTTCTCTGATTCTATTTTCATGGATTCTGAGTTGTTTTTCCCTGGCCTCCTCTTTTCCCCTTTTATCTATTAAATTGTCTTCCAGGTCACTGATTCGTTCTTCTGCCTCACTTACCCTAGCTGTTAGATTATCTAGATTGGATTGGATCTCATTGATAGCATTTTTAAGTTCTGCCAATTCACCTTTCATTTCTGCCCTTAGAGACTCTATGTTGCCATTAATTAATTCCTCCATTCTAGCCATTGTCTTCACAATTGCTGGCCTGAATTCCATCTCTGACATCTTGGTTATATCTGCATCCATTTGTAAATCTGCAGCATAAGTCATAATCTGAGTCTTTCCTATTTTGGGGGTTCCTCCTCCTAATCATTCTTTTGATGGGTGTTTGAGGGAATGTATAGAGTCCAAATTGTTGACCACAACCCAAGCAAGATGCACCTGTTTTCTAGGGACCTTAGGGTTGCTGGCCTCTTGTTTTCCCAGCCTGTCTTCTGGGGGAGGGGCCTGCAATGCTGTTACTCAGGCAACCCTGTTTGGGCAGAGTTGTTCTGCCCCCTATGGCGGGGGATATGCTCAGTGAAAACCGTTTTTTTGGGACTTTTGTTCTCTGGTGGTTTTCCCTGGCAGCTTTCTGTGTCTCTTCTGAGAGAGCAGAAGAGACTGGTTCCAGCCCTCTGCCTCAGAACAGAAAGATCACAGTCTGTTCTTCAGTGAGCTCTCCAGGCCACACTCTCCGTTTCTGTCTGTGCTGCTATAAACTGCAGTGTCCTGGGTTGTGTGCCCCTCTACAGCACTCCCAGTCCTGCCTCCAGGTTGGGGCACATCTCTGCTCTTTGTGCTTCTAAAACCGCCAGACACCCCCAGTTCACACACGCAGCCCTGCAGCTCCGGGTTTCTGTCTGGGGGGCTGCCCTAAATTCCTTTCCCTGTTGCTACTGGTCTGAGAGTCTGTGCCCCATTCCAAGCACGCGAGGCTGTCGCTCACCAGCGGTGTAGGATCCCCATGGCCAGGCTCCGTCCTGCTGCCATTTATCCTCCGATATCTGCCCATGGAATCATGGTTCCCTGCTTCGTATCTAGAAACCAGCTGCCTGCAATCTTCTGTTTGTAGAGATCCAGATTTATCTGCTTACATCTCAGGCTGATTTCATGGGTGTTCAGAGTGGTCTGGTAGATATCCAGCTCAATTCCAGGGACCAGTTGGAATAGGGTCCTGTTCTCCTCTGCCATCTTTTTCCAGTCTCTACATTTAGGGCTTTAACACACCAGGAACTGGCATAAAATATTATAATTTATTTTATTTTGTAATATTGATATCCATCTTTTGAACAGTCTATCTTTCTTGATTAGTAATGCCATACGTCATGTTGCCATATATCTATTTTTTTCATCTGTTTCTTGAATCCATTCTATTCTACTGATTATTTTTCATGTGCCAGTATCTCACTGCCTTAATTACTATAGTTAAGTTGTTTGGAGGGTGAATCCTCCAGTTTGTACTTGAAAGTTGTTTTGAGCACTCTGGCCTTATCCTTTCCAAGTGAATTTTGATTCTTTTTGAAAAATGTATCTCTCTTTATCTTGTGATTTCTGATTTTTGATAGCGACACCAATTCCAAAAAACAATTGTGTACTAGTAAAACCAGCCTACGAATCAACGAAACAAAAAACCCTAATGTGAGTGTACTGATAAATGCCAACACAGACCTTGAGGCTGGGAGACAATAGAGGGTGGTGGATACCATGCAAAACCATAGAGCACATGCTCTATCCAAAGGTGGCAGATTATCTTCAGCTTCAGCTGATTTTTGCCTTCTGGGAATATAGACTCTGTGCCAGAGAGAAAATGAAATTCAAGAGAATCTGGAAAGCTGATTGTTTTTAATATGGAATTTTCAATTTATGAATGTTGATTGAATTTTTTATGAAACATTGGATGGACCAAAGAAAAGATCTCTGAGGGCCAACCCTTGGTAACTTCCTGACATCATACTTAGAAAATTTTTATATCACATTGAGCAGGAAAAAGAATAGAAGACTAAGATTTGAGGTGAGGAATCTTGGAGCCATGATGAGACACTGAGCAGCCGTGTTTATGACCTTACCAGTGGATCCAGAGTATAGTCCCATGACTCCAAAGCAATTATTCCTGTGTCAGATCTTTTAGCTCCGGATACCTGCTACAGTTTTCAGGGAGTTTGGCATGGAACATTTTAACAAAAGGCCTCCAATGCATTCTACCTATGCTCATGCCTCTACATCCCCACTCCCATTTTGTCCTCTTCTTTCTGTTTTTTCAAGCTGTGTTCTGTTGTTATGGGAATTAACTCATTCTTATCCAACTCTTCAGCACACTGAGTCTACAATCTTTGTATTTATGAGCTCACATCTTAACAGTGTAACATGACCCCATGTTGTCTTCTTAGAGTTTTATGTAGGATATAATAGTTACCTTTATCTGAAGTGCAATTTTATAACTACATAGGGACCTTCATAACTAGTCTTTTAAAGTCAGAGTTATGTGTTTTTGAAAAGACCAATCTATTTCTTGCTCATTTTGATGTTTATGTGATTACAGATTGTCTTGAAGAATAGACTCTTAAGTCTAAAGCACCACCTAATCCAGGTCGAGACCATCATCTAAGATCTCACATACTATCTTAGCCAGGCTTGAATTGGCTTTAGTGCAACCTGGTATGCACTCCTGTGCCAGGAATTGCCAAGTATTGACCAATGGCTACACTTACTTTCATTACAGAAACAAACAAGGGAGGACAATAGATTAGAACTTTTCTCTGATTCCTAAGTGCTAACAAGGATGTATGCTATTGACAAGATTACCTGGTAAGCATATGATGCTAGGGATCACCTCATCATAAGATACAAAACTAAGGAAATGTTATGGGTTCCCCTCATCTTGTTGTTGTTGTTTTGTTGTTGTTGTTGATAGAATCCATCTTGCTCCAAACAGATCTGGATAAAAGGGAACATTTATGCATTGCAGCGACTCATGTCAGTGGTATCTTCCTTAATTGAATAAATAATTTATTCATGGCTCTGGGGATAGTGACATCCTGGAAAGATAGAATTCATGTTCTCCAAGAGCTTAAATTACATAGCAAGGGGAAGGGACTGAGAGTAAACATCCAATTAAATAAGATCTTTTTAGATATTTGTAAGTACTTGGAAGACTGGTCAATGAAAGAATGGGCTGGAGGCTGTGTGTGTGTGTGTGTGTGTGTGTTTAGGTGACACTCAGGTGAGGACTGTGATGTCTTAGGGTAACAGACCTGGTTTGAAGATCCCTGTAGTGTGCCCCATCATCTCATCCATAAATCACAAGTACCACCATACTTCCTGGAGCCCATTTCATGGGGGTCACCGTGTGGAACAGGATTTCTACCACAATAGTTGTTATGATAGTAGTGGCAATATTATTAGTCACAACAATACTAGCAATGGTAATACTGACAGTTGTGAAGTAGATTTGGAGTGCTTTCATATTTGTGCCATTGCAGTGGTCCTGAGACTGAAAAAGTCACTTCTCCTTGTCTCATCTGATCAAGGCAGTTGGAGCCGATGACCTCTGTGGTTCCTTCTACTCTCTTTTCAAAAAGGAAGAGTGTCAAATCCTCTAGTTTCTTATGTTCCATCTCTTTCTTATGCTGGGTTTCTCTTCCAGTTGGTTTTTCATTATTCATTTCATCTCCATAAATTTTCTTCTAACTGGGAAATGTATGATTCAGTTCAGAGAATGGCTTTCTTTGGCAGAGAGGAGTCCCAATTCTGGGCAAGTCCTTTGGGACTATTCCAAGGGGAAAAAAAACAAAAACAAAACAACTATCCCAGTATTGAAAATATACAGACACAATGTAGGATTTTGTAGGTTAAGAGGAGGTTAGGTTCTAGAGTCTGAGAGACCTGGGTTTGAGTCTTGGTTCCACCATTTGCCAGATGTGTGGCACTGGACAAATACCTTGATCTTTTTTCAGGTTCCATTCACTCACCTGTAAAGTGGAGGCAATGGTAGTTTCCACCTCAGTGGATTCTTATGTGTATATGAAATAATGCATGTAAAATGTCTGTTTATGTGGTACCCCCTAAAAGTTAGTTACTATGATCATTATTTTAGTATATCTTAAGGACTGATTATCTTCTAAAGATCAGTTTTCGATCTTTAGATCAAAGAAGTGTATGTGCAATAATTGTACTTGGAAGGGTCTTGCATCTAGCCTCTTGTCTGAGGCTTAGCGGCCTTGATTCACACCCTATAAATGAGATGGAGTTTTATTCTCTCTTTGATTGTCTTCATGCCTTCAGCAGTTTGCTTCCTTCTCCCATTAATGGCATAGTTTTGATGAGGAGATAAAATTTGAAAATAGCGGAAATAGCCTGGAAAGGGAAAAAGAACAATCCTCTCACCTCCAAAGGAATCACTTGAATTTTTAAAAATGTAGTAGTTTAGTAATACTTCTCCAAAGGCCACTGTTTGATCACTAGCTTAATCCTTTAAGAGTGTATACCTTTAAAGTATGAAATCTCTGCCCCTAAAAGAACACCCAGGCAATTTTGAGTTGCTTTAACTTGTGAAACTCTGGAAGAAGATTTCTACTCACTTCAGATATGTATCTCCATCTTCTGGTGTGTAGAAACAGCCATTTAATTGGTGCCTAGCAACATTGCTCAGTGCCCGAGGACAGGCTGGGCTTTGGTTTCACCCAGCGGAACACCCAAGGGCAATTAGAAAGACAATGTAATTACACAAGTTGGAAATAGGTCAGGAGTTGGGACAAATGCCCAGATGCTTGGGAAACTAGCTTTGGGATTTGAATGCCCCTGGAGTGAGAGGTTATTTGGGTTGGTGTGCCCAGGAGCTTTCTTTGTTTTGTTTGGATCACTTAGGCAGAAACAGAGCAATTCTGAGCATGCTCTTCAGGTGGAAGCTTGGGTGATGCACTGTAAGATACGGACAGAGATAAATAGTAGAAACACTGTATCAAAATGGTCATGAGTGGGGCTATGAGATGAGGCAGACCTGTGTTCAATTGCTTTTCTACTTTTAGCTGGGCAACCTAGGCCATATTATTTCACTACTCTGTGTCGCTTTTTTCATTTCTATATTGGGGGTAATAATAACACACCCGGGTTTATGGATTAACAAGATAATGACTATAAAGTGTTGAGCACCGTGCAAGCTACTTAGAAAGTAACTTGAAGGATGTGATAAAATACCAAGCCCCAACCCTTGGCTGCTATCATGTTGCCTTCTGTGGCCCTCCTTGAAATTCCCTTGCAAAGAGTCAACACTCAGGGCTCTGTTGCCACTTGTGAAGAGGCATTTATTTTGTCCTAGTTATGTGGATTGGGATTACATAAGCCAGATACTGGATTCTTGACCAGGTAGAGATTAGTGTTGTCCAGTTAATGGGCATCACTGATGGACAGGTGCCCTGGGGGAGCACATTTCTTCCTTGCAGACCACTGATGGCCTGTGGTCTGTGAGCCACAGTAGGCATGTCCCTGACTCCAAGAGAAGTTTTGTACGACTGTAGGCTATAGGTTCATCTTAAGTACGATGAGACTGGAAAAAGTAAAACCAGGCTTTATTTGGAGGGTTACACTGTTGAAATACTGCAAACTTCTGGAGTCATATTGCACACTCAGAATGAGCAAATACAGTGTAGGTGGAAAAAAGTCAGCTGCGGGTGCCAGACAAGCCTGAGTTCAATCTTGGATCTGCCCAGTACTCACTGTGTGATCTTTGTCAGCTTGTATAAATTAACTGTCTACATAATGGGGATACTAATAACCACCATGCAATTTTGGTAGATCATAAGGAATGAATATAAAACATTCATTCAGGGGCGCCTGGCTGGCTCTTGATTTGTGCTCAGGTCATGATCTCAGGGTTGTGAGATCTAGCCCCGTGTCAGGCTCCGTGCTGGGTGTGGAGCCTGCTTGAGATTCTCTCTCTCTCTCCCTCAGCCCCTCCCCCAGCTTGCGTGTTCTCTCTCTCTCTAATAAAAATTCATTTAGAGCTGTATACAGGTTAGTATCTAATAGGTTTCTATTATTATTTTTTTAATTATTACTATTCCTTTTAATCCTAAAACTACATTAGAGCACAAAATTATCTTGCATAAGTGGACTAAATATTACATAACATTATAAATATTTATTGAGGACCATCTTAGGCTCTGTGATGATGACTAAAACACTGTTGCTGTCCTTAAGGAATTTGTATTTCAATTGAGAAAATAGACACATAAATAAGGCAAAAACTCCAAAGTGCTCATCAGAAGGCATAAGCATCATGACATCAGGACAAGGAGGAGACAGATTAATTCTGCATTAGGGGAACCAAGTAAGTGTTCAGGGAGGAAATGTCTTGACAGTGGACTGTGGTATGTGGTATTTTTACTGAGGGGGCAGTGTGAACAGAAGCTCTGAGGTAGAATTAGGGGGAGGGGGTGGATGGGACATAAATGGTTCAGTCTGACTGGATGCTCTAGAGTGTGGAGGGATGTGGTAGAAGAGGTTGAGGAATTGGGTTGAGGTTATATCCTAGAGTGCTTTGAATATGCAAATAAAATTTGTGCAGAAACATCTTTAAAAAATGATTTCATTCCCTTGTCCCTTCCTTCCTTCATCACCATTTACTTACTGCCTACTCTGCCAGATACTGCTATGGAGAAAAAACAGTGAACTGGATAAAGCCAATGAGTTTCCAGTCCAGTGTGAGAGAGAACCATGGATAAGCAATTTCATTAGGGAGTGCTGAGTGGCCCGTTAGCCAGGGAGGAAGGGAAAGCCCCTCGCAAGGTGACCTTGTCCACCATTGGGAGAAAAGAGCGGGCTTTTCAGGGGAAATGATTCTAAGCTAAGATTTGAGGGATTGAATCAGAGTTAATCAGGTGAGGGGTAGAGGAAGAATATTTTGAGTGGAAGAAACAATATGTTCTATAGCATTGAGGTGAGGCAGTTATAGTGGGTCTTGAGAATTGCAAGTTAATTTAAAATTGGGGAGCATTGAGTTTGGAAGAGTTTGGAAGGATGGTGGTTGGGGTGGTGGTGTCCTAAAGAGCCTTGTAAATCATGCAAGAGAATCTGTGTTTTACCTGTAATGCCTAGAAGACTTTTAAGCGATGTTTTCTTTGCATATGGAGGCCAGAGTATGTGACTAACTCTATTACATTTGTATTTTAGAAAGTTAGCTCTCAGCAGATTGCAAAAGAGGGATTGGAGGAAGTAAGGCTGGAGGCAAGAAGACCAGCTTGGAGGCTATTGTAGTCTTGCAGACAATTTATCTTCCCCAAAAGTTTACCAGAATGTGGGAAGAAGGAAGGCAAACCATTTCCTTGGATCTTATTCTTACCTTAATGTGCATAATATATTTGGTTGCATGAGGTGGGAGGTCCGGTGGTTTATATCATGCTAGGCAGTATTTCCAGCAATTGCTGGGGGAAAGGGAGGCATCTCTGATCTCTCAGGGGGAGAAGGAAGGGGATCCTATCCTCTGCTATGGGGATGCTGGGAAGGTGCCCTTACATACTTGGGGCAGTGTTTGCTGGATATCAGGAAGCATCTCAAAAAATAATTCTAGAAGCAGTTGCATCACTTTCCAAGATACCCCCTCCCCCCATTTGCCTGTAGAAGTGACAAGCAGGGGAAACAGTGCCCATTTACTCTAATGAGACCCAGAACCAGCAGCATCTGCTCCAGAGAGATACAAGTAGGGCGGCTGATTTGACAGCGATTGAGTGCACTTGTGAACTTGTTCTTTGTCCCCTAGAAAATCAGAATAGCAAACAGCACAGTGTTGGAGTATGTTGATGCAAAGCTTGCCACCTCAGAGCCTGTCTGATACCCTTGTCAAATGGGGCAGTCCTGTAGACTCATTAGAGATGGTTGGAGCTGCTTTTCTTGATCCTGTTGGCATGCAGTTTATCTTCTTTGTTGCTGGCTATTTGCTTCTGCTATGCTTGAAGACAGAGGGTAAAATGTGAGTCAGCACTTGCTGTTCTTGCTGAGACTCACTCAGATCTTAGACCTGGGAACTGGGGAGGGCATAAAGCACAACAGGACTCGAAAATCAGCCATTAGTCACGGAGTGACTTCATTCGAGAACCTGTTTCCATACTGTACTGGTTTTTTATTGCTGTATAACAGTAACCACACACTTGGTGATTTAAAACAGTCCACATTTATTACCTCAAAGTGTCTTTGGGTCAGGAGTTCAGGCATGGGTTAACTGGCCATCTGCTCAGGGTCTCCCAGGGCTGAAAATCTAGGTCTTGATCAGCTGTGTCCTCGCTTGGGGAATCCGCTAGAAAAAGACCTGCTTCCAGACTCCCTTAGGTTCTTGACTGTTAATTTTCTTGTGCTAAGGAATGAGTTCCCATCAGCTTTCTTGATGGCTGCCAAGTGGGGGCTGATCTTAGCACCTAGAGGCCACCAGTCATATCTTGCCACATGGCCCTCCCCTTATCATGCAGCAGTTTGCCTCTTCATGAGCAGAAGCAGAATTTCTCTCTGACTTGGAATTTCTTTATAGATCTCACCTGGTTAGGTCAGGCCCACCCAGAATAACCTTTCTGATCGGCTCAAAGTCAACTGATTAGGTATCTTAATTCCATCTGAAAAAAGATCTCTTCTGCCACATAAGAAAAAATAATCATGCCATGATAACCTATCCTCTTCATGAGCTCACTCACACTCAAGGGGAGGGGATTATATAGGATGTATACACCAGGTAGTAGGAACCCCAGGTGTGTGTGTGGGGGTGCATCTTAGAATTTTTGCTTGCCACAACTACCTATCAACTTTTGTCCACAGGCAGGCTCCTATACATATGGAAAATATTTCCTAATTTGCAAAACGGATATATCTTATATAATCATTTACAAAATGGGTATATTCAGTCTTGTTTATCCCTGATCAGGTAGAGTCTCAGGGATGAGGTATTTGTGGTTTGGAATTATCAAGTGCTGTGTATACATGAGAGATTGCATCCGTGGAGACCAAGTAGTTTTTTGGATGTGATTTTTTTTCCTACTAGTCACCATTTAAACATGATTAATTATAAAAATTAGCATCTTCTTGTTGGACATTTAAGTGGTTTATATTTTTATTGTGATTAGTGGGTCAAAAGGTATCCACAATTTTAAAGCTTACTTGTTTTTGATAGGTAGTGCTAAATTATGCTTTGAGAAGGGTGTCAATGGTGATCATTTCTAAGTATTTAAAATTGACTCTGTGTAACAGAAAGGTGCAGGGCTCTGAGGCCCTACATACCTGGGAGGGGAGAGAGTGGCTTCTGCAGTCAGATGAAGGAGCATTGGCATCAGGAGCTATCATTACAACCATTCTCCAAAGAACCAACATCTCAGTTTCTGCTTAGCTAGGCCTTAGTGGCTTCTAATTTCTTTTGCCTTGCTATTCCCCTTATTATTGGGGATGTTCGATATTAGTTTTAGATACTACTATTAGTTAATTAGTTTTTTTTTTAGATTTTATTTATTTGAGAGAAAGAGAACTAGCAGGGGTGGAAGGGTAGAGGGGGAGAGAGAGAGAAGCAGACTCCCTACTGAGCAGGGAACCCAACATGGGGCTCGATCCCAGGACCCTGGGATCATGACCCGAGCCAAAGGCAGACGCTTAACTGAGCCCACCCAGGCGCCCCTAGTTAATTAGTTTTAAGAATGTCTAGATCTCAATTGTCAGGGAGTCCTCTCTCTGCAGATGCCCTCGTACTATACAGCCTGGGGCATACTTTCATATGTTCTTTCTTTTGTGTGTTCAAGAAGAAAATTGCTTCTGTAATATTGACATTGAAGGGTTAAGTTACACATAAATATGTACAGAAAAAGGATGCTTTGAGTTTTAGACCTTAAATTTTACATAAACACTTGAAAGAGTAATATGGGTGATGATGGAGAGTTCTTGCATTTATGTTACTCACTGACAAATACTTACTGAATGCATATTATGTGCCAGGCACTATTCTAGATTCTGAAGATACAGCAGTGAATAAAGCAGCCAATACCCCTGTCCTCCCTGTGCTTAGACTTTAATAGGGGGAGACAGTATATGCTACAGCAATGACTATGGTCTTCAGTGTTTTTGAGATGTATTGACATGCTGCTTTGTAGATCCATACCCTGCTGGCCAATATGATAAGGAAGGGAAAGTATTATTAGCCAACTTTGTAAAGAGGAAATTAAGGATCAGATATGTTACAGGATTTATCCAAGGTCACATGGCTTATGGGGAGGAGAGATGGCAAGACCTAATACATAAAACATTTGGGAGCAAGACAGGCACACAGCTATGGATTGTTGAGTTACCTGTTTTAATGATTCAGTGATGTTCTGAGGCTGTGATGCTGATGTGCCTACGTCTTTGAAGAAAAAAGAACTCTCTTAATTCCTTGGAAGAGAGTTAATTGTGTAATAATACTGTACAGGTTGCCGGGGGCCTGCAGGGTGTGGTGGGAAGAGTGCTGAACTCAGAATCTTCGGGAGAAGTTCTGTCATGGGGATTGCTGGGTGGATAATGGGAAAGGAATCGTTGTGCTGTAATACTTGAGTGTGCACATTTGTTTACAAAATACATCCATAGTCACTTCTTTCACTTATCTCCGTGATCCTGTGAGATAAGAAGTATTGTTTGCTTATCTTCATTTCTCATATCTGGGAAAACTGAGTCACAGAGAAGTTAAGTGACTTGGCCCAGACTACATGGTTAATCAGTGAAAGAATATGTCCCAATGCGGATAGGTAAGCACCAAAGCCATATTTTCTGTGTGCATTTTCTCCTTGAAAATTCACTGGACATTTGACTTGGAATAATGAGACAATCCTGGGCATATTATGTGTATTATGTGTATGTTGGCCTAAAACAGTAGAAGTGGTCCCTTGGTGCAATGTGAGAGATACTTGCTAAATCGGTCAGGCAGTGGTTCACGACCCATACCTTCCCCATGGACTCAGCCTGGTTCTTTGGGGAATAGAATCTCCTTTCATTCATCCAACTCTTTCAGAAGGCCTTGCGTGCTGAAAGTTATTTGGAGCCTGGCATCTCTTCCTTGAGCTAACAAAGAGACCAAAGGAAGAGCAGGTTACTAAAGAAATGGATGGTAACTTTCACAGGTAACGGGATGTTGTTGATACAGTTTACTCAGACCTGCTCAAGGCAGAATTTTGAAGTGGAGAATATTGGTCTTGTGGGTTCTTCATTGTCCTTTTTACGTACCAACTTGAAACATAGAAATTTTGGAATACCTAAGGCATACACGAAGGCTAAAAATGTGAAAGGTACAGAAGAGTAGACAGTAAAATGGGAGAATTTTTCTTTCTTTGAGTAGAAAATTGATTTTGGATCTTTTAAAAATAATTGAGTGAAGTTGATGCATAACGTTGTATTAGTTTTAGCTGTGCATAAATCAACATAGTGATTCAACATCTCTCTTTGTTATGCTACGCTCACCACAAGTGTAGGTACAGTTACCATTGAGCACTGTTAAAATATCATTAACTAGATTCCCTGTGCTGTGCCTTTCATTCCTGTGAGTTACTCATTCTGTAACTCAAAGCCTGTATCTCCCACTCCCCCTCACCCATTTTGCCCATCCCCCATCCCCTCCCTTCTGGCAACCATCAGTTTGCTCTCTGTAATTAGAGGTCTGCTTCTGCTTTTTATTTGTTTTGTTTTTTAGAGTCTGCATATAAGTGAAATCGTATGGTGTTTTTCTCAGGTGACTTACTTCACTTAGCATAACACCACCTAGGCCCATCCATGATGTCCCAGGTGGCACCATCTCATCCTTTGTTATGGCTATATAATATTCTGTTGCATACACACACATACACACACCCTATCTTTATTATCCATTTGTCTATTGGTGACTTGTACATTGCTTCTATATCTTGATGATTGTAAATAATGCAGCAATAAACATAGATGTGTATATATCTTTTCAAATTGGTGTTTTCATTTTCTTTGCATAAATACCCAGTAGTGGAATTCCTGGATCACAAGGTATTTCTATTTTTATTTTTTTGAGGATCATTCATACTGTTTTCCACAGAGGCTGCACCAGTTTGCATTCTCACCAGCAGTGCACGAGAGTTCTTTTTTCGTAAAACGGGAAACTTTTTCTTATCCCCTTCTCCAGTCGCCCAGTTCCCCTTGCCCTAGGCGTTATGTACCATTTCTCCCCAATTTGGAGATATTCTTGTTGCTCCACTGCCTCAGCCTGCTCACTGACTGTTCATGAAACCCAGCTGTGTTCAGAGAGAACAACTCATCCATCCGTCCTAACCAGACAAAAACAATTGGTGTTAGGGTTTTAGTGGCCCAAGGATGTGCTATGTGCTGCAGCTAGTACCTATAATTAATAGAGGTTTTCAATTCAAAGGGTTTATTTAATGTCATAATTTTGAAAAGCATTATAAAAGAGCCATTTTTAAAGGGTGAAGCAAGATGACTTGATACCCTTCTTGAGGAAGCAGTATAGAACTCATTATTTCCTCATCTGTTAAGTGGGGATGCTAATATAATACGGCAGTATTTATCCCATACAATTTTTATGAGGGTCAAATTTAGAGGATTACTGTAAAGAATTGAGCAAAACCCCTGGCACATATTAAGTTCCCATAATTATAATTATTGTAGTTAACATAATCACATAGTTGGCACCTGGATGTGCCTGTTCCAGGCTTGCCTGTTGAATGGCTCCCTCTTCTTCTGCATTCCTAGAGGTAGGCACCGTCTTCACGTCAGTGGCCAGGACCCGGCACCCCTCATTTGTCCTTAAGAAAAAAACCCAATTGGTGACGAAATGTCAAGATGTCCCTTGAAAGTAAAAAAGGGTTGAACAGACTTGCCTTTGAGCTAGAAGACAAATATAGAGAGGCACATCAGACTACTCACACTCCTCCCCTCGTTAAAGTATGACCTTTCCTCTGTAGAATCTCTTCTTGATACTTGAAAGACCTCAAGCCCACCCACAGTCCTATTCTCTCAGAGCTCCTAGGCCAACGGAGCAGGTGTTAGGAGCCGTTCCTGAGCTCCACCGTCTGTGCAGCAGCCACTTGGAGCCAAGGCCATCAGGGCCCAGCTGACCTAGCAGTTCTTGTAGATTAGATTAGAGCACACTGATTTTTACTCCTCTGAGACCACGAATAAGTTCCAGCTAGTATAAGCAAAGCACATTTTCAAGCCGCCTTCCTTGTTCCTTTTTTGATGTTCTCTTGACTTTCTGTGCTCCAAGCAGTGCTGGGCTAAAGCGTCCTTTATCTTACTTTCTGGGAAGGAATTCTAATCATTCTGCAACCTTTGTACGTGTGGGCTGAGGTAGAAGGTTTTACTGCTTTTTAATATCCCTTTAATTGAGAAGCCAGATCATGACTTAAATTATGGTTCTCCTGTCTTCCATGCCCATTTTCTGCCCATAAAATGCTCAGTTAATAGCCAGAGATCATAGGTCTTTCCGAAAGAACAGGAGAGCTGGCTGTGATAAAGGGGTTATTTCTCCAAATGAGGTGATCTTTCAAAATCCCATTACGAATAGATTTCTTGAAAATACTTCATGGTTCCTGAGGAAGAATATTTAAGGAAGAAAGCACACCTCTTCATGGGTGGGGGGTAAGTATGGGTAGGTTATGAGTGAGGCGTGAGAGGATGATACACATGTGCTTAATAGAACCTCGGCAGATTGCCTGATGACCTTCTAAAGACAGTATATTTTGGGTAATTAGCACTTCTGTATGAAGTACAATGTGTAAATGGCTTCCAAGTCATGTGTAAAATATATCCAAAAATTTTTGAAAGGGAAAAACACCACCTTTTCCTCATCAGGGCTAATAGGATGGTTTTATTGCATCATAGACTTGGTGCACAGACTTGGAGAAATTATAAACATTAGGTCCGGGCACATTTTTGTCATTTGTTCATCTAGGACCCATGTTTATTTAATTAACTCTTTAAAAATAGATGCTGAGGTCCTGAGCTGGGTTCCTGCTTTGCACATACTGGGAGTTGCAAAAGGGCCAGTGTGGCTGGAAGAGTGGTAGAAGGTGAAGTTGGAAAAGTAGCCTCTGGCCATGCCTCTACAGGATGGGGTTTAACTCTATGTGAGATGAGAAACCATTGGTAGGAGGAGGGAGGGGGTTGATAAGAGGATTGATGGATTGATTGGGTATAAATTATGTTTTCAGATGACCACTCTCACTGCTACTTTGAGAAGAGCCTTAGAATAGGGGAGAGTAGTCCAGGGTTGACCTAAGGAGAACAGTTTCTGGGCTATTCCTAGGATTCAGCTGAGAGATGGTAGTGGTTTGACCTTTTTTTTTTTTTTTTTTTTAAGATTTTATTTATTTATTTGAGAGAGAGAGAGAGCACAAGAGGGGGGAGCGGGAGAGGGAGAAGCAGACTCCCTGCTGAGCAGGGAGTCCGATGCGGGACTCGATCCCGGGACTGCAGGATCATGACCTGAGCCGAAGGCAGTCGCTTAACCAACTGAGCCACCCAGGCGCCCTGTTTGACCTTTTTTATGGTCTTTTTTGTGTTGGCAGTCGTGAGTGGTAGATGGTTCTGGACATGTTTTGCTTGAAGTTTCACTGAGTTGTTTGAAAGATGGGGAAGTGAAGACTTTCGTAGTACTTTTAATTTTGTAATCTGTATATGGTTTTGATGGTAACTATTTAAAGTATTCATTTTGAGTAACCAAAGGTTGCATTTCCTGACAGTGCCAGAAACTGACGATGTTATTCAGAAAGTTTTTCCTTCAGTGCACTAATTGGCTCACTCTAAAGGTTTGCTTAACCAACCAAGAGAATTACAGTTACTTACATTAGGTTTTCTGCACAGAGTCGATTCCAATAATTCTGATTAGAGGAACAAAAGACTTTGGGTGTGTATTGGGATTTTTTTATGACTGCTTTTCCATTCTTGAGGAGGATGGAAACTATTAAGTATTATTATTTTTAAAAAGGCATCACATACTGTAGGTGATATACTGACTCATTTTTTAATCCATTACTTTGTTTTTAAGGTTCTCCATGATGATGTGTACAGCTAGAGTTCATTCATTCTTACTGCTGTATAATAATTGATTGTATAAATGTATAGCAAATAATTTATTCTTCTTCCTGGAAGTGGTCATTTGAGTTGGATGCAGATTTTTGCTGTTAAAAAACAATGCTGCTGTGACCGTCTTTGTACCTGCCATTGGATGAATGTGGGCAAGAGTTTCTGAATGAATGACTGGTGGTATAATTGCCAGTCATAGAATTTATTAAAAGTACATCTTTATTTTTATTAAAAAAAATTTTTTTTAAGATTTTATTTATTCATAAGAGACAAAGAGAGGCAGAGGGAGAAGCGGCTCCCTGAGCCCGATGGGGGACTCGATCCCAGGGACCCTGGGATCATGACCTGAGCCGAGGGCAGACGCTTAACCATCTGAGCCACGCAGGTGCCCTAAAAGTACATCTTTAAAAGTATTGCCAAATTATTTCTAAAGGAGTTGTACCAATATATACTGTTGTTAGCAGTGTTTAAGAGATAATTAAGCACTTGTAAACGCTTGATTTTGTCAATATTATAAACTTTTGCTCATGTGGATATAAAATGTCACATTTTTATGCATTTCTTGATTAATGGGTTGGTTATTATTGTATGTTCATATGACATCTTCTTTCTTCTTTTATGCCAGATAATAAGTTGTGCCCATTTCCTCATTTTATTGTTTTTTTATCATTGATTTGTAGAAGCTCTTTAGATATAATGACTCATGATTTTTGTTGCAAACACCTTTTCTCAGTTTGTAGTTTGATTTTTCATACTCTTTTTGGTTGTCTTTTGATGAAGAAAATGTGTGAATTTTAATGTACCCGACTTTATACATTTCTTAAATAACTAGTGTTTTTAGGGTATTGATTTTGAAATAATTTTCCACTTTGACTTTACAAATTCATTGTGTATTTTCTTTGAGATGCTTTTAAATTTTGCCTTTTACATGTTTTTGTGTATGAAGTGTGAAAAGAATACAGTTACGTGTTTTCCTCCCTTATGAAGAACCATTTATCCAGCACTACTCAGAGAATAGCCCTTCCTTTCCACAATGATTCACAATGCCATATCTGTAACCTATCCGGTTTGTTCAGATGCATAGATCCATGTTTTGGCTCTGTATACTGTTTTTTTGGTTAAAAAATTGTGCCTGTACCACTTTGTTTCAGTTTCTGTGGCTTTAGTTTAGAAGAGGTCTTGATACTGAACTACAGAATTGATTTCTCTTGCTTACCCATGCTCCCCAGTAGCTACCTTATTCTTTCTCAAGCGAAGTCTTGCCTGTTGTCAAAGAACTTCATATTCCATTGAAACTGTACTGAATGTATACATAAATTTGTAGGAAATTGATATTTTTATATTTAGTTTTTTTTTTTGAAAGATTTTATTTGTTTTTTTGACAGAGAGAGAGCACACAAGCAGGGGGAGTGGCAGACAGAGGGAGAAGGAGAAGCAGTCTCCCTGCTGAGTGGGGAGCCCGATGTGGGGCTCAATCCCAGGACCCTGGGATCATGACCTGAACTGAAGGCAGACACTTAACCAACTGAACCACCCAGGTGCCCCTAGAATATTAGTTTTTTAAAAAAATGGTAGTTACAACTTTTGATTGCTGATCCACAGGAATACAATAGATTTTGTATATCAATCTTATATCTAGCTATTTTGTTAAATTCTTTTAAGTAATAAGTATATTTTGGATTTTTAAAATTGCAGTATAGTTGACATACAATGTTAGTTTCAAGTGTACAACATAGTGATACAACAATTTTATGCATTGTTCAGTGATCACAGAAATTATATTTACCACCTCTCACCATACATTATCAGAACATTATTGACTATATTTCCTATGTTTTACTTTTCATCCCCATGACTTATTTTGTAATGAGAAATTTGTATCTCTTAATCCCATTTCTCTTATTTTGTCCATCTCCCAACTCTTCCCCTCTGGCAACCATCATGGTTTTGTCTGTCTTTGTGGGTCTGATTCTACTTTTTGTTTGTTTTTCAGTTTTTTATTCTACATAAAAGTAAAATTGTACAGTATTTGTGTTTCTTTGATTTTAGTTTGCTTAGCCTAATACCCTCTAGGTCCATCCATGTTGTAGAAAATGGCAGATCTCATCCTTTTTTATGGCCATATAATATTCCATTTATATATACCTCATCTTTTTTGTCCAGTTATCTACTGATGGACACTTAGGTTGCTTCCATAGCTTGGCTGTGGCAAATAATGCAGCAATAAACATAGGGGTGGATATATCTTTTTGAATTAGTGTTTCTATTTTCTTCAAATAAATCGTGAATAGTGGACTTCCTGAATCATAAGTTATTTTGATTTTTAATTTTTTGAGGACTCTTCATACTGTTTTCCACAGTGGCTGTACTGATTTACATTCCCACCAATACTGTTTGAGGGTTCCCTTTTCTCTACATTCTCACCAACACTTGTTATTATCTTGTCTTCTTGATTTTAGCCATTTTGACAAGTTTAAGGGGATAACTCATTGTGGTTTTGCATTTCTCTAATGATGAGTGATGTTGAACATCTTTCTGTGTGTGTTTGCCATCTGTATGTCTTCAGAAAATGTCTATTCAGGTATCTGCCCATTTTTTAATCTAAATTTTTTTTTTTGATGTTAGGCTATATAAGTTCTTTGTATATTTTGTGTATGAACCCCTTATTGGATATATCATTTTCAAATATCTTCTCCCATTCATTAGGTTGCATCTTAATTTTATTGATGGTTTTCTTCACTGTGTGAAAGCTGTTTATTTTGATGTAGTCTCAGTAGTTTATTTTTCTTTTGTTTCTCTTGCCCTAGGAACTCTTATCTTTGTAATCTTTGATTTAATTTTGGTGTTACTCTTCTTGCCTTCTTACATAGGACATACAATACACTCATTTTTTGGTAATCCTTTTTTTTTTTTTTAAAGACTTTATTTATTTATTTGACAGAGAGACACAGCAAGAGAGGGAACACAAGCAGGGGGAGTGGGAGAGGGAGAAGCAGGCTTCCTGCTCTGCAGGAAGCCTGATGCGGGGCTCAATCCCAGGACCCTGGGATCATGACCTGAGCCGAAGGCAGATGCTTAATGACTGAGCCACCCAGGTGCCCCTGTAATCCTTCTTTTCTAATATAAGGACACAGATTTTTCCTTCACATACCATTTTCACTTAATATTACTGGTTTTAGTCTATCCTTTATTGGTTACAGTTCAGCTCTAAGTATCATTTAACAGTTACTTTTCTATTTCTTCTTTTGCCCCATGCGTTAGTTGGAAATGTGTTTAAAAATTTACAAATGTAAGTGATTTTTTTTGTTTATATTTTTTTGCTATTTCTAATTTAATTGCATTTTGACCACATTGAATTTGATATTTCTTCTTTGAGATTTGTTGAGATTTGCCTTTAGTTTGTATTTTATGACCTATATTTTATAAATATCTTAGGTATGCTTGAGAAAAATGTATATTCTCAAACGGTTGAGAGCAAGCTTTTATGTATGTCCAATAAATTAAAATTGATACTTGTATTTTTCAAATATATTTTTCAAGTTTTTTTTTTTTTGATTACTTGAATAACTTTCTTTTTCAAGGTTGCTGTGGTTATTTGAGGTCTTTCGTAGATCCATACAAAATTTAGGATTGTTTGTTCTGGTTCTGTGAAAAATGCTGGTGGTATTTTGATGGGGATTGCATTGAATGTGTAGACTGCTTTGGATAGTATAGACATTTTAATAATACTTGTTGTTCTAATTCATGAGCATGGAATGTCTTACCATTTCTTTGTGTCTTCTTCAATTTCTTTCATCAGTGTTTTACAGTTTTCAGAATATAAGTTTTCCACCTCTTTGGTTGGGTTTATTCCTTGGTATCTTATTATTTTGGTTCAATTGTAAGTGGGATTGTTAACTTTTCTTCTGCTTTCATTATTGGTATATAGAAATGCAACAGATTTCTGTAGGTTGATTTTGTATCCTGAGACTTTACTGAATTTGTGTCTCAGTTCTAGTAATTTTTTGTGGGATCTTTTGTGTTTTCTTTATATAGTATTATGTCATCTGCAAATAGAGTTTTACTTCTTCCTTACCCATTTGGATGCCTTTTATTTCCTTTTGTTGTCTGATTGCTGTGGCTAGGACTTCCAGTACTGTGTTGAATAAAAGTGGTGAGAGTGGACATCCTTGTGTTGTTCCTGATCTTAGAGGAAAAGCTCTCAGTTTTTTACCATTAAGGATGATATTAGTTGTGGGTTTTTCATAGATGGCCTTTATTATGTTGAGGTATGTTCCCTCTAAATCTATTTAGTTGAGAGTTTTATCATGAATGATGTACTTTTTCAGATGCTTTTTTTTTTGTATCTGTTGAAAAGATTATATGGTTCTTACCCTTTCTCTTATTGATGTGATGTATCATGTAGATTGATTTGCGAATATTGAATCACCCTGGCAACCCAGGAATAAATCCCACTTGATTATGGTGAATGATTTTTAAAATGTATTGTTGCATTTGGTTTGCTAGTATTTTTTCTGAGGATTTTGGTGTCTACATTTATCAGGGATATTGGCCTATACTTCTCTTTTTTTAGTGGTGTCTTTGTCTGATTTTGGTATTAGGGTAATGCTGGCCTTTAGAATGAATTTGGAAGTTTTCCTTCCTCTTCTATTTTTTTAGAATTCTTTGAAAAGATTAGGTATTAACTCTTCTTTAAATGTTGGGTAGAATTTGCCTGTGAAGCCGTTTGGTCCTTGACCTTTGTTTTTTGGAAATTGATTACTGATTCAATTTCTTGGCTGGTTATTGGTCTGTTCTCATTTTCTGTTTCTTCCTGTTTCAGTTTTGGTAATTTATATGTTTCTAGGAATTTATCCATTTCTTCTAGGTTGTCTAATTTGTTGGCATATAGTTTTTCATAATACTCTTTTATAATTGTATTTCTGTGGTATTGTTATTTCTCCTTTTTCATTTGGAATTTTATTTATTTGAGTCCTTTCTCTTTCCTTTTTTTAAATTTTAATTCTGGTTAACATACAGTTTTATATTAGTTTCAGATATACAATATAGTGATTTAAGACTTCCATACATGACCCAGTGCTCATCAGGACAAGAGCATTCCTTAATCCCCATCACCTATTTAACCCAACCCCTACCCACCTCCCCTCTGGTAACCATCAGTTCTGCGTAATTAAAAGGTGTTTTTCCTTAATAAGTCTGGATACAGCTTATCAATTTTATTGATTTTTTTTTTTCCTGAAGAACCAGCTCCTAGTTTGATCTTTTCTATTGAATTTTTAGATACTATATCATTTACTTCTGCTCTTACCTTTATTATTTCCTTCCTTCTGCTGGCTGTGGATTTTGTTTGTTGTTCTATTTCTAGCTCCTTTAGGTATAAGGTTAGGTTATTTATTTGAAAAAGTTTTTTTTGATTCTTGAGGTAGGCCTGTATTGCTATAACCTTCCTTCTCAGAACTGCTTTGGCTGTATCCCAAAGCTTTTGGACAATTGTGTTTTCATTTATTTCCATGTACATTTTTATTTTTTCATTTCTTGGTTGAACCATTCATCGTTTAGTAGCATGTTGTTTAACCTCCATGTATTTGCTTCTTTCCAGATTTTTTCTTGTGGTTGACTGCTAGTGTTATACCGTTGTGGTCAGAAAAGATGCACCATAGGACTTTGATCTTTTAAATTTGTTCAGGCTTGTTTTGTGGCCTAATATGTGATCTATTCTGGAGAATACTATATGAGCACTTGAAAAGAATGTATATTCGGTTGTTTTAGGATCGAATGTTGTGAATATATCAGCTAAATCCATCTCATCCAGTGTGTCCCTCAAAGCCATTGTTTCCTTCTTGATTTGCTGTTTAGATGATCTATCCATAGATGTAAATGGGGTGTGAAAGTCCTCTCTATTACTATATTATCAATTAGTTCCTTTATGTTTGTTGTTAACTGTTTCATGTATTTGGGTGCTCCTATGTTGGGGGCATAAATATTTATAATTGGTATTTCTTCTTGCTGGATTGTTCCTTTTATTATGATATAGTGCTCTTCTTTGTCTCTTGTTACAATCTCTGTTTTAAAGTCTAGTTTGTCTGCTATAATTATTGCTACTCTAGCTTTCTTTTGACATCCATTTGCACGGTAAATATTTCTCCTTCCCTTCACTTTGAGTCTGCAGGTGTCTTTAGGTCTAAAATAAGTCTCTGGTAGGCAGCATATAGATGGGTCTTATTTTTTTCCATTCTGTCACCCTGTGTTATTTGATTGAGTGTTTAGTCCACTTACATTCAAGTTAGTTACTGGTAGTTACTTATTTATTGTCAGTTTATTATTTGTTTTGTGATTGTTTCTGAAGAGTTTCTCTGATCTTTTCTTGTCTTTCTCTCTTTCGTCATTTGCTATTTGTATGGTTTGCCTCAGGGGAACCCAAAGTCACGGAGCAAAAGTGCACCTCAGTCTCTCAGATACCTTGGTGGATCTGTAAACTATCACAGTGTACAAGTGGACCTCATTACTGGACTCTGTTGTCTGGATGCATGGCTTCTATTGAATCTCATTTCAGTACTTTCTTGCTCTCTGGTTAACTCCTAGATATTATTTAGAAGTTCTTCCTAAACATGCTTAATTAATTTTTTAAATTTTTCATTATGTTCAATTAGCCAACATATAGTACATCATGTTTTTGTTGTAGTGTTCAGTGTTTCACTAGTTGAGTACAACACCTAGTGCTCATCCCAACACATGCCCTCCTTAATACCCATCACCCAGTCACCCCATTCTCCCCACCCCCTTCCCTTCTGCAACCCTCAGTTTGTTTCCTGGAGTCCAGAGTCTCTCATGGTTTGTCTCCCTCTCTGATTTCTTCCCATTCAGTTTTCCCTCCCTTCCCCTGTGGTCCTCTATTCCTTATGTTTCACTTATGAGTGAAGCCATATGGTAATTGTCTTTCTCTGCTTGGCTTATTTCACGTGGCATAAATCCCCTCCAGTTCCAACCATGTCGATGCAAATGGTTGGTATTCATCCTTTCTGATGGCTGAGTAATATTCCATTGTATATATGGACCACATCTTCTTTATCCATTCATCTGTTGAAGGGCATCTTGGCTCTTTCCACAGTTTGGCTATTGCGGACATTGCTGCTATGAACATTGGGGTGCATGTGCCCCTTCTTTTACTACATCTGTATCTTTGGGGTAAATACCTAGTAGTGTAATCGCTGGGTCATAAGGTAGCTCTATTTTTAATGTCTTGAAGAACCTCCATACCGTTTTCCAGAGTGGCTGTACTAGCTTGCATTCCCACCAACAGTACAAGAGGGTTCCCTCTTCTACACAACCTCAACAACACTTGTTAATTTTGTCCATTCTAGCTGGTGTAAGGTGGTATCTCATTGTGGTTTTGATTTGTATTTCCCTGATGGTTAACTTAATTAATTTTTAAAAATTGTCTTCAGTGGGAGGGCTACTCCAAATTACTGACTCATTAGCTGATATGGCAGCTTTAGCTCTTACTTCAAACTTTTTTTTTTTTGTATCATTCTTTTATTCTTTAGGATTCTCATTAGATATATTTTGAATCTTCTCCCTCTACCCTGAATATCATCTAAGGTTTCCACCATAGTTTCTATTTCTTTTTCTGAGTTGTAATTTTAGCAATTTATTTAGTTCAATCTTACAGTATTTTCCTTCTTTCATCCTATTTCTAATCTGCCATAAAAGCCTTCTAAGTGTTATTTCAAATCATATTTTTCATTCTTTTTCAAAAATATTTCTTATACTTATTTTTTGATGTTCAATATTTACCTCTGTAAACATTTCACATGGTTATTTTATATTATGATTCCAGCATCTGAAGTTGTTGATATCTGTTTTTTGTTGTTTCTTCTGGTGGTTTATTTCCTTGTGTGTTGGTTGATTTTTGATTGTAAATTCAAATTTGGTCATCATTAATCTGGCAAAGTTGGCAAAGTTGGAAGTCTAAATTGAGAGTTTTTTCCTCCAGCAAGAAATTATATTTCTTATATATTATATTTCTTATACCTTATATTTCTTATAGTCATATTTCTCACACCCTGAAAGCCAGGGTGTGCTATTAAGCAATGATCGTTTTATTCCCAGTCCAAGGTGTTTGAGTTAATATGTGAGTCTCAGATTCAGTTTTTCTATCTTGCTTCTGGGACAAGGCTTGGTCTCCACATCACAGTTCTGAGATAAATTCTTGTCCTCAGTGCAGCCCTTGTCTTCTGGATGTAGTTACTGCTCACCATTCTGATATCAGTACACTGTTTACTCCTTATTTGCAATTTTTCTTATTTCTAAAATCCCAGCAGTGCAATAAAAATGAGATTTTACCCAGGATCTAGTTGTTTTGTCAGGCAAAAGGCCTTCAGAGTACCTAATGTAGGATACTAAAAGAAGCAGAAACTTCATTCTAAAATTTTAATTCTGCTTTGAGAGTCCATTATAAAAATTAAATTGTTAAAATTATAAAAATAAAATTATAAAAATAATATAAAAATCATAAAAAATAAAATTCCTTGAGGGTGCCTGGGTGGCTCAGTTGGTTAAGTGTCTGCCTTCGGCTTGGGTTGTGATCCTAGGATCCTAAGGATCCTAGGGATCCTCCTCAGCGGGGAGCCTGCTTCTCCCTCTCTCTGCCTGCCGCTCCCTGCTGCTTGTGCTTGTGTTATCTCTGTCAGGTAAAGAAATGAAATCTTAAAAAAAAAAAAAAAAAAAGGATTCCTTGGGTGAAAATGTTGACTTCGCAAACTATTTAGAAAGCTAAATTTAAATTCAGCTTAATTTTCTTCTAGTTATTTAGACCTGGTCTTTGTAAGTACTTAAAAAATGTCACAGATGATATTGTGGGAAAAAAAATGCCACAGACAACAGCATGAAGAGTATAGTTCTTTGTAAACTCCTAAATTTATTCATAGTAGGGCTGCATTCCATTGTACTCTTTTTATTTAAACTTTTAAAAATTTGAGTATAGTTCACAGAATGTTAAATTAGTTTCAGGTGTTCAGAATAGTGATTCAAAATCTCCATGTGTTATGCTCACCAGAAGTGTAGCTACTATCTGTCACCATGCAATGCTATTAGAATATGTTGACTGTATTCTCTATGCTGTACTTTGTGTTCCCATGACTTACTCTTTTTTAAAACTGATTGCTAGATTAGTAAATTTTAAACCTACTACACATTGGAAATACCTGGAAGGACTTTTTTTTTTTTTAAAGATTTTATTTATTTATTTGAGAGAGAGAGAATGAGAGACAGAGAGCATGAGAGGGAAGAGGGCAGAGGGAGAAGCAGACCTCTTGCTGAGCAGGGAGCCCGATGCGGGACTCGATCCCGGGGACTCCAGGATCATGACCTGAGCCGAAGGCAGTCGCTTAACCAACTGAGCCACCCAGGCGCCCCACCTGGAAGGACTTTTAAACAAATTCCTTAAGCCTAACCGGAATCAGCTCATTCAGATTCGTAGGTGATGGGGAACTAGAAAATTGGGACCCAGGAATTTGTCTTTTTTTTTTTATTTTTTTAGAGATTTATTTATTTATTTTAGATAGAGAGCTAGAGAGTGTGCGAGAGAGGGGGCTGACAGAGCAGAGGGAGAGGAAGAGAATCTCAAACCAACTCCTTGCTGAGCTTGGAGCCTGATGTGAGCCTGATCTCGTGACCTTGAGATCATAACCTGAGCTGGATGCTCAACTGACTCAGCCACCCAGGTGCCCTGGGAATTTGCATTTTGAATAAGCTACCAGGTAATTCTAATGTGCAACCAAGTTTAGGAGCCACAGATCTAGAAAACGTCTGCTTTGCTTTTGCCAGTGAGAGATATTTTAAGGGTTCTTCTCTGAAATTCATTTATCAACTATTCCTTTGCTTAGAAATTCCTCCCCTCGCCCCATTTATTTGCTGTACACATAAAAAGTGCTATGGAGGACATAAGATAAAACACATCTTCAACGAGTTTATGGTCTTTATGGTAGGATCAAGCATGCACTCATATATCTTGCAGAAGGCATTTGCAATATCATAAGACAAAGTTTAGTGTTGAAAAGGAAGCGACTGTGGGAATTCCTACAGTAGTCATCAGGGCTATTGGCCAAGATAGGAAGTTGAGACTTGAATGGATATTTTAAAAGCGTTAAGAGAGAAAAAAACAAAGAAAAACAGAGTCTTCAAAGGCCTTGAGTCAGTTAGGCAGAGATTTAGTGAACACAACAAAAAAGTTTCCTTTTTCTTTTTTAACCAGATGTTCGAATTCCCTGGAATTGTAAGAGTATAACAATATACTCTATCTAGCCTTTGCTAAATAGATGTGAAAAATGGCTTTCAGCCTTGAATAACTATGTGGTAATAGAACCATCAGGGGCAGAAAGATGCCTTCCTGCCAATAAATATTTATTACTGAGGTTTGGATTTAGGGCAAAAATTACCATCTCCATGTTGATTCTTTGATAGTAAGTTAATGATTTCCTCACCTGCACATGGTGTCCCATAGCTATTTTGGTTCATCATTAGTTGGAAAGAGTAACAACCTGTAGGCTGAATCAATCTTTGACATAGAGTTTGAAGAGGAAAAGGACAAGGAAGGGAAAAGATGTTGCCTTTGAAATATACAGTTGCAGCATACTTGATAGTGTAGAATGAAGACTCTAATGATTCTTGTAGGTTTTAACTTTACAGTCAGCTTTAGCAAACTCTTAACTGTTCCATGAAAAAGTTGCCTCTGTCATTTCCTGTCATTTAACCCAAGTTGTTTCCTTCCTTAACCACAGGTTACAATTATACTTTACTTTTTCTCCTTCTTCTTTATCTCTCTCATTAGAATGAAGCTATCTGAGACAATAGATAGTGTCTGTTTAGTTCCACCTTTGAATCCCCATAGCCTAGAAATGTTGAACACAGTGCTTGTTAAATATTTGTTGAATAAATGAAATGCTGAAGTGCTTCAACAATGGTGGAATGCTGAGTGTCTACTGAAACAAATCCAGATTCATAGCAAATGTACTCATTCTTTTATTTCACTTCATAAGTAATCTCCTTTGACATCTTTGGGGTGCCATTTAATACTTATATTTTAGTTACCTCTTTTGTTAAGGCAAAGAGGGCATCTCTTAACTGGCTTCTGATAGTCTCGGCTTGCAACCCATCCTAAATGTGGCTGCTAGACCAGTTTTTCCAGAACATTTTTTCCTGTCATGCCTCTGTTGAAAGCATTCCATAGCATCTGATTATTTAGAGACTACTATAGAATATTCATTGGACTGCTTCCTTTACTTTAATTTCAGCTTTCTTATCCAACATTACTCCTCTTCTCCCTTGGTGAAATTTCTACCTCATTCACATTTACAGATCTGTCTTCTCCCACAGCCTTTTGCTTCCTTCAGATATATCATGGATGATCTCACTTGATGGCATGGCTGATTCCAGCTGGTATGGTACTTATCTTCCATCTATCTGTTAAAATCCTATCAGTTAAAAGACTCAACTGTAAATAAAGGCTTCCACATTTGTCTAACTTGTGGGATTATTCCTTCGTCTTTATTGTCCCAAAGCCCAAATATCCCTTTGTTTTCCCTGATAACATCATACGCTTATTATCTGATTTTCACATATAAATTTTCTTGTGTGTGTAGTCTACGTATCGAAGTATCTTATAAATCCCCCTGTTTATATGGTTAGGTATTTCCCTACATCTTTACTCAGTACCATTGATAGGGTAGACACTCAAAAACCAACTGCTGAACAAATAAATAAATTAATAAATAACTTTTGGAAGAGCAGTATGTTAAGAGAGGGAACTAGATCTGTTATGTTGGATAATTTTGGTTTCCTCTTTTGATAGTGATTTGTTGATACTGGATACCTTGTGCACAGAATTGAGCATTCTTGGCTGAGCAAGAATACCATAATCACTGTATTTGCCCAGGAGGGATAGTGGAAGTGGCACATTGTATGCAATAAGTTCAATTGAAGTGTATAAAATTGACTTGTTTGTAGGTAGAAAATGGTCAGATATTGAAAGGTTAATAGTGTTCAACCTAATATTTCCTGATTTTAAATTTTAGATGATTTCAAAATTACTTTTTTTTTTTGAAGATTTTATTTATTTATTTGACAGAGAGACAAAGCAAGAGAGGGAACACAAGCAGTGGGAGTGGGAGAGGGAGAAGCAGACTCCCCGCAGAGTGGGGAGCCCGATGCGGGGCTCGATCCCAGGACCCTGGGATCATGACCTGAGCTGAAGGCAGATGCTTAACGACTGAGCCACCCAGGTGCCCCCAAACTTACTCTTTTTTACCTTGTGAAAATCTTGATACTCCTCTCAGAATTTGTGCCAATGAATTAGTTCATGTGTGAGTCTATCATCAAACAGTTGGCATATATCCAGATGATTTAGGTGTGGTGTAGCTATGGTTAGGCATGGCTTGAAATCTATAGATGGATAAGACTGACTACTGCCTTTTCTAAGGAGAATAGATGAAAATCAATATTCTGGTACTAAATGGCAGAGTTATCACATTCCTTGTTAATACACAGCTAATTTGTCTATTTAAATGCTATGTATAGGAGCCTTGTAAAGTAATATGTCATGAATTTCCTTAGAACTAGGAACCTTTAAAGATTTTTTTTTTTTTAATCTGAGAGAGACTGAGAGAGAGAACATGATAGGGTAGAGGGTCAGAGGCAGAAGCAGACTCCCTGCTGAGCAGGGAGCCCAATGTGGGACTCGATCCCGAGACTCCAGGATCATGACCTGAGCCGAAAGCAGTCACCTTACCAACTGAGCCACCCAGGCACCTGAACTAGGAATCTTTGATCAAAATTCAGCTCTTTAATTTTCATATCAATATTGGGTCTTGTATTAGTAACAGTTTTTAATTATGTTCAGCAAGTTTAACTCTACTAATGTGCTTATGTTTTCTGCTATGTAGTACTTTTTGACCATATGGAGTCTTTAATTTGCATTTAGTGTTTGCTATCCATCTTCTCAATGGACTACGGAACATCGACAAATTACTAATCACTGAGGGCAAGACAGTAATGAGCAGCTTCCTTAGCATGAAATATTTTATTTCTGCTTCTCAAGCTATACTTAAGATGTGCAAACAAATCCATAAATTGTTCACATTATATTATTATTATTATTATTTTTGAATCTCCACTTGGAAAACTTAAAGTCAGGACTTCATATCATGTGCCAAGTCTGATATTGAGATCCTGGCTGCCTAGAGGTCCTTCACTGAAAGAAATCTGGGATGTTGTCTAGAGGAGGGGCCCTGCATTTTGTGAGCCTTATGTATAGTCAGTGACTTACTATAGGGAGATAAGTGTGATGTTAGAGTCTGAACAGAAACAAAAACAATAATTTAGTTTTCAAATTAAAACAGTTGGATTTCTGAGTTGGAACAAGACTCTTGCAATATTTCAGCTTAGTTTTGACCTGGTGGAACCACTCCTAAACTGTGGTTCTGACACCTTACTTTGACAATAAATGCCAACTCTAATTAGTATGTCCTTATGCTTCCTGTCTGTAAAACAGAGGTAAAACTGTATTACCTTTTTCATTGTGCACTAATAACCTCTTGTCAGGTAAAATTAACCCAAGAGGAAAGTCAGAGCCACCTAAATAAAATAACTAAGTAATTTTGACAGGGGGAAGTGTATTTATAATCTTTCTTTATGTTTTAATGTGAGTTGTCTTCTTCCTTCCCTCCTTCCATTTCTTTCTTCATTCTTTTCTCCTCTTTTTCTTTATTCTGTTGTCCTCAGAGCCCAATTAGACTTTCCAATAGAGACTGAGGGAAAGAGTGTTTGGAAAGGGTAACTGTCAGTTGCATTTAGCTGAATTAATGTTTTAGGTATATGGAAAACCCAAGGTGCTATGATGGACATAAATTGAGAAAGTTCATGTGTGAGGATTAGAAAATTGGCAGGGGAACTAAAAAAAAGCTAAAATATAAATTTATCTTGAAAGAGGAACACAACGTTGATGACGCCAGTTTTCTAGGGAGGGTGGCAACACTAGATGAAGGTGATAAACAGTCTATTCTAGAGGGGTTGGGACAGTAACATGTAAAACCTTAAGATCTAAGCATGGTTCAGTAATCAGAAGTCGTCTTTGTTAGACTCTGAATTCATTAAGGGCCAAGATGTGTCATGTATTATAATACTTTTATTCCAGAGTCTGGCACATTGAGGTGGTGAGAGTTTTTTAAATTAATGGATGGATGGATGAATTAGGGATCTGGCCAAGGTGAAACTCTGGCAGCTTCTGCACTATGATTTCTGTAATCTATGATGATTTCCAGCTCTTGGATTTGCTGCTTCCATCCTGTAACTCACATTTACCTCTTCATTTTGAACACGAAGACTTGAAAGACTGCTTTCTCTCTCAGTGTCACTGTCAATTAACCTGTCATAGCAAGGCTGTGCCCGAGGAATAAATGGTGTAGGGTGACAGTGATGTGCCATTTACTGACTGTGATTTTGAGTTTGGTGTGTGTGTGTGTGTGTCTCTTATGACTCTTTTTGCTCCTTGCTAAACTAATATATGTTCATTGTTAAAAAAATAGAAAACAAAATAAGTAAAACCTCAGATTACTCATAATCCTATCACCTAGAGACAATCACTCTTAATATTTTGAGTCCCATTCTCATAGGATTTTTATTCATTTATTCCTATTCTTCCTAGTCATTGAAGTGTAAGGATATATATATATATATATATATATATATATATATATATGTATGTATATAAACATATATATACACTTAAATGATTATATACATAAATTTAAATGAGTATATCAGTATCACTGAACATGTTATAGAATAATTCCTTCATAGATTTTTTGAATTGAGCACACTTCTTCAAAGGAAATGGGGATCAGGAAAAAAAAAATCAAATGTAAGCCACATTTCTATAAATAGTAAGAAAAATGTTAATGTTATTTATTATTAAAACATCATGGACTAGTTAGTGACTGACTCAAAATCAAGCATAGAACACTGCTTACCAATTGATACAGACACAAAAAGATAGGCTCACTGTTAGTAAGGATATGGGGAAATGGGCATGCCCATATTCAGTTTGTGGAACTATACACTAATGCTATTTTTATGGAAATTACTATTTGTATATTTAACTTCAATTATGGAAAATTTAAAACATATACAAAAGTAGAGAAAATATCATAGTGAGCCTTCTATGTATCTCCATCACCCAGTTAGAAAAATGAAAAAGTCAAATTTTGTTTCATCTACACCCTAATCATTAGTCAACAGTGCCCATTATTTTAAAGCAAATCTAATATGCAATTTGATTCTTAATTTATAGTATTCAAAAGGCAAGGATTGCTTAAAAAATCACAACACCAATATCAAATCTAAAAAATTTAACAGTAATTTCTTAATATCCTTAATGTTCAAGTTTCCCAGGTTCTCATTTTGTTTTCTAGTTTGTTTGAGTCAGTCTCCAAATAGGGTCATCAGTTGTAATTAGATGACACGTCTCAAGTCTTTTTTTAATCAGTGAGTTCATATACCACCTCTTTTTTTCTTGTAGTTTTTTGGTTCAGATGTTTTTTCTTAGAAGGTTTCCATATTTTGAATTTTGCTGATTTCATCCCAAGTTGTTGTTTACCTATTTGATTTCTTTGAGGTACATGCAGTTTGTATGGTAAGGGCAAAAGAGATATTTTCTCTCTACCTTTTCTCTTCTTCCTCTATTTTTTTTCTTTTTAATTTTCAGTCTAATGAGTTGGTTCCTTAGCATCTGAAAGTGGTCAGTGATTTTTTTTTTTTTTAGCGTCCTTATAAATTCATGGATTGAAACTACTACATGTTTGAAGTAATTGTACTTAATGATTCTTACTGAATTTATGACCCAAGTTGCCCCAATTTTGGCCAGTGTTGTCTTTGCCAGTTGGCTCATGGATGCTTTTGAAATAAAACTTGAAGTCTTTAATAGATTTCCTGATGGTAAGATATTCCAAGCTAATCTTAGAGTTTTCTACCACAGACTTGTATTTACCATTTCTTCAAGGAGTCCTGCTTTCTTTAAATGGGCAATGGTGTTTAGAGGCCACAATTTGGATAATAGGGGTGCTCTTCACTGCCTAGTCCTTCTTTCTTTTTAATACACAAGCTAGGAATATGATTTTTTTTAGATGAAATATATCATGAATTACACTCATACTTCTAATCCATATTCAGGAATACAGGCTTTTTAGTTTATCAGTCTTGTATCTGTTTCCTTTGTTCATTGCTCAACATCTCAACTCTCAAGAACATCAACATACTTTCTGCTTAATCATGCAATGCATGAACAATAGTCTCAGAATAATGATACCAACAACTATTGCCAATAACATGATTACTAAAAATTGTATGTTTTCAATTCTTTCTTACTGTATATCACACTTGGAAGTTATACTCAAACCCCTGGTTTTCATGGGCCACTTGAACAGTCATTTCATCTGTTGTTAGGCCATTACTCCAAACCTAATCAGCTTAATTTGTTTCATTATGATTTCAGTGTTCACACGTTGTGTTTTTAGATAGAATTTTATAATTATCCAAGTACATTTTTTATGTCAAAGCTATAAAATTCAGATAAGTCTAGTTTCAGTTCTTATCTCTTAACTCTGTTTACTTCTAAGAACCAATTAAAAAAATTTTAAGGTTTCATTTTTCAATTTTTAAAAAATACAGTAACTGTAGGTTCATTTATGCTTGCTTTTTTGCACTTTGGATTTTATTGTGGCAATCATTCTGTATTAGTATATATGGATATTCCCCTTTACTTTTGTACAGCTGCATACTCTTCTGTGTTGGATTTAATGAGTCCTCTGATGGATATGGTTTCCAGTTTTCTGTTATTACAAATAATACTATATTTCATATATATGAATTATGAGCCACTTTTGGGACAGCTTAAATGTCTATTTCTCCACATAGCATTGTTGCCTCTGGAGAAATTACTCCCTCTGAGCACATTTTTGTGTATCATGTAGAATTTAGGGTGGGGTAGAAGTAAGGTGTGTGTATCAGACAATGAGACTTGATGGAGTAGATCTAGATAGCAGCACAATGACATTCAAGACCAAATGGTCTTTAATGTGAAGCTGAGAAATTTTAGCTTTTATATTTGAGGCAAAGGAAACTGAGTGAAGGTTTTGAGTATGGGAGTAAAGTGCTCATGTAAGCAATCATAAGGTAAGTCTGTGGCTTGAGCCAAATGACTGGTAAGGAGCCAGTTTCCTAGGTGGGTTCTTCACTTAGCAGGCTCAGTATGTTGAGCTTCTCTTTCATAGAGGCTTTGATTCAGTGATATTTGTGATTTTTCTGTGGAAAAAAATTCTGAAGAGCTTTTGAGTAATCAGTGAGGCCTGAGCACTTTGTCAGCTAAAGTACCCTGAAATCAATGCCACAGTGCTGCCATGAACATACTAATTTCTTTCCAACATTCAAATTACATAGTTACTACTCTCCACAGTCCACTTCACCTGGAAATTGCAGAATTTCCACTTCCTTCTTCGAACTATGAAATGGTCTCTTCTCCAATGTAGGAAAATAATTGAAATTTTCCTTTATTATTTTCATCACTATATTTTGATAGTTTTTTTTTCTTTTTTGGACAGAGCCAGTGCTAGCTGTGATGTTATGGCCAAATCAATGTAGGTCTCAAATTCGTATTTGGAAAGGCAGCAAACTGATCTTTTTAGATTTAGGAATCCATGTTTCTACAAGCTTGAGCATCATGTATTTTCCTGTAGTCTTATGAGAACCGTGAACAGTGCTGACCCCTGAACTGAGCAGCATCAGTTCTTCCCTAATGTATTTATGGTTTGATTTGAGGTCAGTGTTTTCCTCAGATGTGGGTACTGAGTGGGGTAAAGGCGGAGCAAGGAATCGGAAAAACTCATTCTAAAGATTTTCTGGACTAATAAACAAAGGTAATTTTGGAAAAAGAATGGAGTGAAGAGAATTTACCCCTAAAAAAGTAAGATGATTTTTAGAGTTGCAATAGTTGAGGAAGTCTGATATAAGTTCAAATATAGACTAGCCTGTTGATGAAATTCTTGAAAGTCTCTATTCTTGCAATAGGTGTTTGTTGATTATCTACTATTTTCTAGGCTCTGAGAATATAGAAGTGACCAAAATGGGCATGGTCACAGCTTTCCTAAGGTTTCCATACCAGTGGGGGAAATAATAAATAAGTAAACACATAAATAAAATAAGCAAATATTACAATAAGTACTATGAAGAAAATGAAGTAGTGTGAGAGGATAGAGAATACTTGCATATTGGAGGGGTGATTTTCATTGGGTGATGAGAAAAAACCTCTTATGAAAGTGACTTTTAGAACAGAGACCAGAATTGTAAGAATAAATACCCGATAATCTGTAGAGTTTTAGAAGTTTATTAAGTGTAATTCAAATAGCACTTAGTTCGTTTATAGTACATGTAAGAATTTCATATATATTAAAGGATGCACCTCAAACAATGAGGAGCTGTTGACCATTCAAACAGTGGTGTTAGATAAATGTGTATATTACAAGTGGATGATAAATTTGAACACAAAAAATGAAACCATGAAATGTTAGAAGGAAACATGGATAAATATGTATGTGATCTTGGGGTGGGAAAGAAATTCATAAAAACAGTCAAGAAAATCACAAAGGAAAACACTAGAAAAATGCAGGAAATGTGGCAATGCACATAAGGCTCACAAAATACACCAAGAAAACGCTAACAACTCAACTAATAAGGCAGCAAGCAACATGGGCAAGTGATTCACATAAGAGTACATACAGATTCTGAACTTACACTGCAGAAAGAGTCAGCCATAGTGAAATAAATTCTATAGAAAACAAGAGGAATGATGTGATTTTTGTGATGGTGGCCAGGAAGAAATGATGATATTCACTGATTCTGATGGTGGGTTGGTCTTCACATATTCAGGTACTTTTCATGTCAGTGGTAGTCTGTCAACCTTTAATCTTCACATTTTAGGAATGTGTATCAAAAAATTAAGATTAAAATTCACCTTAGACAGAGTAATTTAACATCCATTACTCCCTTTTCAAAGGGAGTAATATGAGATGGAGATAAAGATATAAATGCAAGAACATTGGCCAAAGCATGGTTTAAAAGAGAATAAGATGGGTAGCAACCTAAATGCTTAACAGTAGGGGAAGGTACAACAGTAAGATTTTGCAGCCATGAAAATTGATCTTTTGCAGGTTTTTAAAGGATAAGGGAAGATACTTGTGATATAATGATAGGCATAAAAACAGAATTTTAAACTGTGCAGTAGGTATTTCATGCAAAAAATGTGAATTTTGTGTTTAGACAGCCATCCACAGATCAGTGTCTTTGGCACTCTCTTTCACCATCTTTCCTGAAGAAAAACCAACAGTTGACATGGTAACAAACTGGAGGTAAGATTGTAGATGGATTTTATTATTTTCTGTATTTTTCACATGTTTTATGAAGAGCATATATTACATATCTAATCAGGAAAAAATGATTGTTATCTAAAAAATGACAGGCATCCCTTAAAACACAGTTATGTAGACTGGAAACTCTCAGTGTGGAACATTGACAACAGGACTCTTTCCTCTCTACACCTGGCTCCTGTGGGAGCAGCCTTGTATGGAAGGATGGGAAGGAGTCATTATTACTACTTTTTAGAGGACCCAGGGGTTCCAGATAGGGCAAAGGAGTGAAAATCAGTAAGAGAAAATACTTCAGAGGAGTATGCAGCAGGACTGGCTGCCATGTGGTCACCTGCCAAGTAGTTCATTTCTAAAACACGTCTACCTTTACTCCCTGAATTGTTTCAGTGCCACCTTATCACATTATTTAAACTCCTATCAGAGATTAACTTGGGATAATAACCTCCTATATATGAGTGTAAGAATGATAATATATGGGTAGATTAAGGGTCTGTCCAATCCTCCATACTTGAGTATGATTTAGGACAAAAGCAGTTGGATTGAAAACATTGGAGAGATAAGGAGTTGTTCTCATGGGAAGGGAAAGGCAGGGCTTTTTGGGGTATGGTGCTCTTTGTCAGGTAGGAGCCTGTTTGGAGTTGAGCTGTGGGGAGGGCCTTTCACCAACATGAATGCTCTGTGAACCTGGGTAGCAGGAGAGAGGGTGGTATGGAGTAGCAGTTAGGATCTCAGGTTGTAGGTTCAGATAGACCTGTGTTTAAATTCTGGATCAATGAGTGAATTATTTGGAGAGTGTTTTAATTACCTCTAAGCTTCACTGTTTTTACTTCTATCATGGGAAAAATACCTACTTCATAGGATAAGGTAGAGGAAGTACCTGCTTCATAGGGTAAGATAGAGTAAGGTAATGCATGGCCCATTGCATCATTCAATAAATGTTAGGGATGTAGATAATGATGTCATTAATGGGGATTGGTAGAGTCATTCCATAGAAAGGGAAAGGTACTAAACATCGTGCTGGAGGGCAAACAATCTTTTTCTTTTTCTTCTGGCTTTTGGAAGCTTCTTGTATGTAAAACCCAGAAACCAGACAAGAATATCAGTATAAAAAATTTCTACCTCTCTCTTCCTAAGTTGGTGGCTGCTGGTATGGCAAAATGAAGTTTTCCTTGTTACTCATTTGCTATCATACTTCAAAGTAAATGACTCAGTGGTACCCCAGTGACCTGAAAAAATTAACTTATCTTCAAAGCTTGTTTTCATCCAAGGAGAATCTGAGTCAGTTACTAGGGAACCAAGGAAATGGAAATTAAGTTGAACTTGAATATGGAGGACGTGATTGGGTTGTTTGTGAAGTTTGCCTGGTGTACCTTATTATAATGTAATAAAGCCCAACAGGAATAGCTAAAAAAAAAAATTGAGTACGAAGTATTAGGCTTTCTCTAAGTGGTACCAAAAAGCCAAATTTTTGTATTTATGCTTCTATGTAAACATCATTAAGACGAGGTTCTGTATTGCCCCAAAAGGTACATTTTAGTAACTCCTACAAAATTAAAGCTGAATTTTATGAGTCTTTTCATAGGCAAATGTTCTGTCAGCAGATGTTAACGAAGATGCATGAAGAGGAGAAAGTGAAGTCGACATTGGCCTCTCATGTTTGCTGATGGTGTAAAACTTCCCAGCCACCAGAGCCCAAAGGCTGGCGGTAAACTGCATTGCCCCAAAGAACAACATAAATCTCTGCGTTCTCTTTGAGTAGAATGGTTTTCACAAAAAACATGGTGTGTCATGTTAGCAAACTGTTTCATAGACCTTTCCCAGCTCCATGACATCAGGGCCAGGCCAAGTTGAACCAGCCATATGTAGTCCTCTTTGCTGGTGATAATGAAATGTGATGTAGCTGGGTCTCTGTTTCCCGGGGTTCCTGCCTCCATGCTATATCTTCATTTTATTGACCACAGTTACCCAGTTGTGGGTAAAGACTTACCAGTCATTCACAACATTGACCTGATGCCAGGCCAGATCACACCCTAGGACTATTGGTCCTTTACAATAACCAGTGACTTTGACTGAATGGTGTGTGTGTGTTTTATATTTAGTTCCTCCTTTGTCATAGTTTGTTTCCTTGAGATTAGAGTCAGCAAGAATTATTGAGGAACACTGGATAGTGGATCAGAAGGTTATGGTTACAGCTGTCATTCTGTAATAATCTGTATCTTTGAACTTGAGCAAGTTATTTAAATTCTCTGGGCTGGGATTTGTCATCAGTAATGTTAGAGGATTGGATGTAATATTCTTACCTTCTTTTACTAAAATGTGGTGAGTTTGCTCTATCATATGCTCAGTGATGTGCAATATATAGGGACTTAGAAGGGATGGAAGAGAAGCATAAGACATACTCCATGCCCATGAGGAATATATATTCTTCTTCAGGGAAGGAGGGAATAATTAAATGACAAAATGAACTGTTTGGGGATTATAATGAGTGGTCAGATGTGTGGTTAGTGGATATAAAACTTGGAGTTAGGCACTCATTTAAGGTCTCTTCAGATGATGATGTTAATGAATATGGAGTAGTCAGGGTAGGGCTGTGGTAAGCTGTACTGATGGGAGAAGTGTGCAGAAAGCAGGATTTTTACAGGTGGAGATATGGAGGGTAGGCATGCAAGACACAGTGACAAAGTCTATTCTTGGTAAAGGAATCAGCAGAAGCAGAGAAGAGGTTATTGGAAGAACACTTGGGATTTGGCTTCTGTATGCTCTCTGTCCCCTGCATTTTTTCAATGTGACTTTGCTTATATGAAATCTGTTTTTGTGGGTCAAATCTCATTTTTCCCTTCTCCTACTTCACAGTTCTAAGGAAGCGTTATCAAAAGTCTGCAATGACATACTCAGAAGCTCTGGATGAGCATGGCATCTCTTTAGGTCCCAAGAGCACAGAAGATGTATTGCATGATCACAGCAGTGATTCATGGACTCACAACCTTTCATTTGTGATGATACTTGGTGGGTGGGTGGTGGGGAGTTCACACTTGCGGCATACTCCTCTCATGGGTCTACTCAGTCTTGGTGGTATTCCTAGCTGCCGTGCTGGCAAACCCCCCACCCTTTTCCACAGAAGAAAGTATACCAGACTGAAAGCAAGCACAAGTGATGATGCATAGCAACTATCTTAGTTCACACCATTAAAGTATTCCCTTACGAATTTGGGTAGTATAACCATTTCTTAGTTAATGGCAATGATAGATGTCATTTATTGTGTGTTTAATATGTGCTAGATATTATGCTAAGCACTTGAGGAAGATTATATCATTTAAGCATTGTAATAACTTCATAGGATAGGGAGAATTACGCTCATCTTTTCCATGTACCTGATTCTGTATCAAGTGTTTTAAATGTATTTATTACCTTATTTAATTCTAACCACGGCATTGTAAAATGTTTACTATTGTTATCACCATTTTATAGACAAGGAAACAGACTCTGAGAAAGAAAGGGACTTGTACAGGCAAATGCTTTCCTGGCAGTAAGTAATAGAGTTGGGATCCAAACTAAGTTTCTATAAATCCAGAAACTATGTTGTTAAGCACAATAATATGACCTAAAAAATTATGTGGAGCACTTTTCACACCCGATAATAACCTGAAAGGGTGTCTGACCCTGCAGCCCAGAAACATTGATGTGCAGGATTGTGTTCTGTGATTTTAAGTTGCGCTGAATACTGCTAATTTGAAATCAGGCAATTGGAGGAGAAAAATGATAACTGGTAACATTAGGACCCTCCAGCCTTGCTGAGCAATAGCATTTGCTGTTTGGAATAATGATCAGAATAAAGATGTTTTCCCCTGATGATGTGGTGTGTGACTGGCCCTTAATTTATTTTGTGCAGAACACAGGTGATGTGCTCAAGTTTGCTGGTAACTCACAGGTTAATGTAAAATCACAGGAATATCACTCCCATGTGACTTCCAGGCTCCTCCATCTGGTTAGAGATCCTGAATAATTAATACATCTTTTGATTAAACACTTTTATCCTAAATGTTGGCACATGATGTTCACATGGATAGAATTAGGATTTCAACACCTACCAATGTGTGAACTGAGGGAGGAGAAGTATGGGACATGGCAGGCACCAAGTATCCATTGTGCAATAGAGGGGGTCAAAGAATGGATGTTAGGGAATTAAAAAATGTAAGAGGCTTGTCTGACTGCATTAACACGAATCTGTACCTGTGAATGGAAATGGAATCCTTCTTCCCACTTCCCTGCCTAAAGGCAATGCCAATTTGGGACGAAACTGACCTGCACATCTATGTTAAGTACCAAATAAATAATTAAGTAGTATCTATACAGTGCAAGACATCATGCTCAGCACTAGGAAAACAGGGGAAGAAGACATACAGAGATTCCTGGCCACTTTCAGCTTATGGTATGGCTTAGATAAATGTGTGATGACATTGACCAGGTGTGCTAGCTCCCTGAAAGGAACAGGATAGGGTATTAGGACAGCACTTCATAGGAAGTGGAAATGAGGATCAGGGAAGGCAGCCTCAGGAAGAGATATCTCAGTTCAGATTGAAACCTGAGGAGGAGTTGGCTAAACAAGGGAGAGTTGGTTTGGGTAAGTGGCAGAGCAGAGAGGTGTTGTTTGGTGTTGCCTTGGTGGTGGAGGTGGTTGGTGGGAAGGTAGAGGGGGAGTAGGAGGGACAAGAAATGAAGCAGGAGAGATAGGCAGAGTTGACATTATAGAGGGTTTGGTCATTGCCAAGAATATTGTTTTATTCTAAGGGCAATCATTGGAAGATTTCAAGCAGGCATCTTGTAAAACAAGTTTCAGCTGGTGATAGGAGACCATGGTAATGCTAATAGTTAGCTCCAGTAATTCAAGTCCAAAATGAATTATCTTTGGATGGATTTCCTGGATTGTCTGCCTGATTTAGATTCCTTCTTCAATTGTAGAACACTCCATGATTCAGATGCCACCTGGGTTCATGGGACATTTTAGAACACAGGGACCTGGCTAGTTGAGATGATGAGAATGTGACAAGAGTAAGACTGAACTCAGCAGTCTTACAAATGCATTCTGTATTCTAGACAGAGGAGGGATGAGTGTGGAATGGCTCAACTGAGCAGCAAAGAAGGATCAGTGGCATAGTATGTGGCCTGAAAAGTGTAGCTTCGGCCTCTGAGTCATGTTTTAGGGAGCTGTGTGTGGATATTAGCTAACCAGAACTGGGAATATGAGTCAAGCCAGACTGACTTCTTGTCTGAGTATCTTGCATTAACCTTTATAGACCAGTGGGCAGTGGAGTATGGGGTTCAGTCTGCTTTTATTTTTTATTTATTTTTTAAAGATTTTATTTATTTGACAGAGACACAGTTAGAGAAGGAACACAAGCAGGGGCAGAGGGAGAGGGAGAAGCAGGCTTCCCGCCAGGCAGGGAACCCAATGTGGGGCTTGATCCCAGGACCCTGGGATCATGACCTGAGCCGAAGGCAGACGCTTAACATCTGAGCCACTCAGGCACCCCTTCAGTCTGCTTTTAAATAAACCAGTTTAATGCTGGCTTTAAGATCAGGGGGTTGGATGTTTGTCTTATAACTCTTCTCCTGGCAGAAGGTTTTGTAATTTGGCCTTCTTGTTCTCTGTTTGCTTCTGGTTATCTGTAGTCTATTGTGACTTTATGTAAAAATGTGAAGTCTTGCTACTTACATGAGTTAAGACATCACCAGGTGCTCTAATAGATTCTCGAAATGCTGCAGTCTTGGCCTAAAGTTTATCAGTGTCAAAATGACTCTGGGCTGATCACAAAATATTTGGGAATTGCCCATACATTCAGTACTATAGAGGTTCTATAGTTCACAGTTACTATTTGGAAAATTATTCTCTCAATTTAGTTAATTATTAATGATTTAACAATTATCTATTTTATAGAGGGCTGTCTTCTAGGTGCAAGGTAGAATTAGATAGAAACCAGGTAAGGCTCTGCCTTTAAACCCAGAGGAGAAAGGGGGAGAGAATCAAGAGAGAGAACATGTTGCTACAATGTGAAGGATTTTCCCTTGAGAATGGATGAATGGTAAGTGTCATGAAACTTGGTCAGCACCCGTCCTTAAACAAAGGAAAATTGGTCTCTGCTTTTTTCCTGTGTGCTTCTGTATGAGATGTTAAGAGGTTCTTTCTTATTAATTTAGCATCAAGAGATAGGTAGGTGAGCCAGTGATTCACTGTAACCAGTGTCCATATACAGCTCTCTTTGCTTTTTCTGATTTTTAAATGGATGCAGGCCATATGGTTAAATTATATATTTAGTATACCCAATACTTGACTCCTCTTATCATTGCTTGACAGTATCTTTAAACTTCAGTGGACCAAAAAATTCAATTGCACAATTATTGCTCTGACCAAGAGCAATAAAATTGGTGGATGAAATAAGGATTAGTTAGGATGACATAACCAGGACCACATAGCACCCATGAGTACTCTCTTTCTTAGTAAAATTTAACTACTGTATACCCTCCCCATCCAAACTAGTAATTTATATGGATCATATACATGGATATTGATCCCCCCAACCCCTGCCCAAGAAGTTTACAAATTATACTTGGTGACAACTATAGGCATGACAATAATCATATTATATACATTTCCTTGTTTTTTTTTTTTTTTTTTTTCTGGTGTTCTCACACTTCTCGTAACACTCTGAAGTGCATTTACGGCAGCTTGATCTTCCCATCCCTGTAAGACTGACTAGATATTAATTCTCCAATTTTACAAATGAGAAGGTGAGGACAGAGTAGGAGATGAGTCACTCATGGTCCACATAGCTGGTAAGTTTCAGTACTAGGGCTAGAAGCAGGTCTTCTGACTAGCACATTTTTAGCATGGTGATTAAAAACAGGGAACTTATCTGGGATCAAGTCCTAGCCCTGCCAGTACAAACTATACACTTGCTCAAAGCTTATAAGCCCTGGAACTCTGGGTTTTCTCTGTGAGACAGTGGAGTTCACGATAAAATCTACTTCTTGGCACATTTGTGGGATGCAGCAAGTTGATGGGTGTGCAGTGTTTAGTGTTGTGTCCATCACATAGTAAGCACTCAAACACGGTTAGGTAACACTTGGGCTAGATCCTCGTCTACAGTCCACATGGTTTTGTCCTATGGTCTGTACATAGAAGTATGACACGTTGAAACTTCAGCAAATAAATAGGAAAACAAAAAGGGATACAGCACCATCTTAAAACTGTGTCTGCACTGAACAGCAGGCTACTCGCATTCAACAGAGCTGTTTTCCCCAGCAGGGACTGCTGAGTCTGTTTCCTTTTTTCCCTTTGCTGGCAAAGTTTTAGCTTTTCACACATCTTACACAGCAAGCTGTGGTGATTCTTCCAAGTTGGCCCCATTTACCTTTGACTCCGGGGCGGGGGGGAGGGGGGGGGCGGCAGGGAAAGCTAGACTTTTCTGAGCATGCTTGAAAAGCTAGCAGTCTGAGACTTGGATTGTCCTTGCTTCACGTTTGTACCACTTGCAGCTCCACCAAGCTGTTACTTAAAAGGTCTTGGATGTTCTCTGAGTAAAGTTAGCAGGTAACTGTGGTCAGTATACGTGGGGTAGACACTTGAATTTAGCACATAACAAGCGTGGGACACACCTTCAAGTGTCTGTTCTCCTAGAGGAGACTTTATTTTTTCACACTTTTAAAATTTTATTATGTTAATCATCATACATTACATCATTAGTTTTTGATGTAGTGTTCCATGATTCATTGTTTGCGTATAACACCCAGGGCTCCATTCAATACGCGCCCTCTTTAATACCCATCACCAGGCAACCCAACCCCCCACCCCCTTCCCCTCTAGAACCCTCAGTTTCTCAGAGTCCATAGTCTCTCATGGTTTGTCTTCCCCTCCAATTTCGCCCCCCTTCATTTTTCACTTCCTACTATCTTCTTTTTTTTTTTTTTAACATATAATCTATTATTTATTTCAGAGATACAGGTCTGTGATTCAACAGTCTTACACAATTCACAGCACTCACCATAGCCCATACCCTTTCCAATGTCTATCACCCAGCCACCCCATCCCTCCCACCCCCACCACTCCAGCAACCCTCAGTTTGTTTCCTGAGATTAAGAATTCCTCATATCAGTGAGATCATATGATACTTGTCTTTCTCTGATTGATTTATTTCGCTCAGCATAATACCCTCCTCTTCCATCCACGTCGTTGCAAATGGCAAGATTTCATTCCTTTTGATGGCTGCATTATATTCCGTTGTGTATATATACCACATCTTCTTTTTTGTTTAAAGATTTTATTTATTTGAGAGAGAGAGAATGAGAGACAGAGAGCATGAGAGGGAGGAGGGTCAGAGGGAGAAGCAGACTCCCTGCTGAGCAGGGAGCCCTATGCGGGACTCGATCCCGGGAGTCCAGGATCATGACCTGAGCTGAAGGCAGTCGCTTAACCAACTGAGCCACCCAGGCGCCCAATATACCACATCTTCTTTATCCATTTATCTGTCGATGGACATCTTGGCTCTTTCCACAGTTTGACTATTGTGGACATTGCTGCTATAAACATCGGGGTGCACGTACCCCTTCGGATCACTACATTTGTATCTTTGGAGTAAATACCCAGTAGTGCAATTCCTGGGTCATAGGGTAGCTCTATTTTCAACTTTTTGAGGAACCTCCATACAGTTTTCCAGAGTGGCTGCACCAGTTTGCATTCCCACCAACAGTGTAGGAGGGTTCCCCTTTCTCCGCATCCCCGCCAACATCTGTTGTTTCCTGACTTGTTAATTTCAGCCATTCTGACTGGTGTGAGGTGGTATCTCATTGAGGTTTTGATTTGGATTTCCCTGATGCCGAGCGATGCTGAGCACTTTTTCATGTGTCTCTTGGCCATTTGGATGTCTTCTTTGGAAAAATGTCTGTTCATGTCTTCTGCCCATTTCTTGATTGGATCATTTGTTCTTTGGGTGTTGAGTTTGATGAGTTCTTTATAGATTTTGGATACTAGCCCTTTATCTGATATGTCATTTGCAAATATCTTCTCCCGTTCTGTCAGTTGTCTTTTGGTTTTGTTGACTGTTTCTTCTGCTGTGCAAAAGCTTTTTATCTTGATGAAGTCCCAATAGTTCATTTTTGCCCTTGTTTCCCTTGACCTTGGCAATGTTTCTAGAAAGAAATTGCTGTGGCTGAGGTCAGAGAGGTTGCTGCCTGTGTTCTCCTTTAGGATTTTGATGGATTCCTGTCTCACATTGAGGTCTTTCAACCATTTGGAGTCTATCTTTGTGTGTGGTGTAAGGAAATGGTCCAGTTTCATTCTTCTGCATATGGCTGTCCAATTTTCCCAACACCATTTGTTGAAGAGACTGTGTTTTTCCTTTGGACATTCTTTCCTGCTTTGTCAAAGATGAGTTGACCATAGAGTTGAGGGTCCATTTCTGGGCTCTCTATTCTGTTCCATTGATCTATGTGTCTGTTTTTGTGCCAGTACCATACTGTCTTGATGATGACAGCTTTGTAATGGAGCGTGAAGTCCGGAATTGTGATGCTGCCAGCTTTGCTTTTCTTTTTCAACATTCTTCTGGCTATTTGGGGTCTTTTCTGGTTCCGTACAAATTTTAGGATTATTTGTTCCATTTCTTTGAAAAAAGTGGATGGTATTTTGATAGGGATTGCATTAAATGTGTAGATTGCTCTAGGTAGCATTGACATCTTCACAATATTAGTTCTTCCAATCCATGAGCATGGAACGTTTTTCCATTTCTTTGTGTCTTCCTGAGTTTCTTTCATGAGTATTTTATAGTTTTCTGAGTACAGATTCTTTGCCTCTTTGGTTAGATTTACTCCTAGGCATCTTATGGTTTTGGGTGCGATTGTAAATGGGGTTGACTCCTTAATTTCTCTTCCTTCTCTCTTGTTGTTGGTGTATAGGAATGCCCTGATTTCTGTGCATTGATTTTATATCCTGCCACTTTACTGAATTCCTGTATGAGTTCTAGCAGTTTTGGGGTGGAGTCTTTTGGGTTTTCCACATAAAGTATCATATTATCTGCAAAGAGTGAGTTTGACTTCTTCTTTGCTGATTTGGATGCCTTTGATTTCTTTTTGTTGTCTGATTGCTGTGGCTAGGACTTCTAATACTATGTTGAATAGCAGTGGGGATAGTGGACATCCCTGCCATGTTCCTGACCTTAGGGGGAAAGCTCTCAGTTTTTCCCCATTGAGAATGATATTCGCTGTGGGTTTTTCATAGATGGCTTTTATGATATTGAGGTATGTACCCTTGATCCCTATACTCTGAAGAGATTTGATCAAGAAAGGATGCTGTACTTTGTCAAATGCTTTTTCTGCATCTATTGAGAGGATCATATGATTCTTGTTCTTTCTTTTGTTAATGTATTGTATCACGTTGATTGATTTGTGGATGTTGAACCAACCTTGCAGCCCAGGGATAAATCCCACTTGGTCTTGGTGAATAATCCTTTTAATGTACTGTTGGATCCTATTGGCTAGTATTTTGGTGAGAATTTTTGCATCCATGTTCATCAGGGATATTGGTCTGTAATTCTCCTTTTTGATGGGGTCTTTGTCTGGTTTTGGGATCAAGGTAATGCTGGCCTCATAAAATGAGTTTGGAAGTTTTCCTTCCATTTCTATTTTTTGGAACAGTTTCAGAAGAATAGGTATTAATTCTTCTTGGAATGTTTGGTAGAATTCCCCTGGGCAGCCCTCTGGCCCTGGGCTTTTGTTTGTTGGGAGATTTTTGATGACTGCTTCAATTTCCTTAGTGGTTATAGGTCTGTTCAGGTTTTCTATTTCTTCCTGGTTCGGTTTTGATAGTTGATACATCTCTAGGAATGCATCCATTTCTTCCAGGTTATCTCATTTGCTGGCATAGAGTTGCTCATAATATGTTCTTATAATTGTATTTCTTTGGTGTTGGTTGTGATCTCTCCTCTTTCATTCATGAATTTGTTGATTTGGGTCCTTTCTCTTTTCTTTTTGATAAGTCTGGCCAGGGGTTTATCAATCTTGTTAATTCTTTCAAAGAACCAGCTCCTAGTTTTGTTGATCTGTTCTACTGTTCTTTTGGTTTCTATTTCATTGATTTCTGCTCTGATCTTTATTATTTCTCATCTCCTGCTGGGTTTAGGCTTTATTTGCTGTTCTTTCTCCAGCTCCTTTAGGTGTAGGGTTAGGTTGTGTACTTGAGACCTTTCTTGTTTCTTGAGAAAGGCTTGTATTGCTATATACTTTCCTCTTAGGACTGCCTTTGCTGCATCCCAAAGATTTTGAGTAGTTGTGTTTTCATTTTCATTGGTTTCCATGAATTTTTTAAATTCTTCTTTAATTTCCTGGTTGACCCTTTCATTCTTCAGTAGGATGCTCTTTAGCTTCCATGTATTTGAGTTCTTTCCGACTTTCCTCTTGTGATTGAGTTCTAGTTTCAAAGCATTGTGGTCTGAAAATAGGCAGGGAATGATCCCAATCTTTTGGTACCGGTTCAGACCTGATTTATGACCTAGGATGTGATCTATTCTGGAGAATGTTCCATGGGGATTAGAGAAGAATGTGTATTCCGTTGCTTTGGGATGGAATGTTCTGAATATGTCTGTGAAGTCCATTTGGTCCAGTGTGTCATTTCATGTCTTTATTTCCTTGTTGATCTTTTGCTTAGATGATCTGTCCATTTCAGTGAGGGGGGTGTTAAAGTCCCCCACTATTATTGTATTGTTGTCGATGTGTTTCTTTGCTTTCGTTATTAATTGGCTTATATAATTGGCTGCTCCCATGTTAGGGGCATAGATATTTACAGTTGTTAGATGTTCTTGTTGGATAGACCCTTTAAGGAGGATATAATGTCCTTCCTCATCTCTTTTTTTTTTTTTTTTAAGATTTTATTTATTTATTTGAGAGAGTGAGAATGAGAGACAGAGAGCACGAGAGGGAAGAGGGCAGGGGGGAAGCAGACCCCCCGCTGAGCAGGGAGCCGATGTGGGACTCGATCCCGGGACTCCACGATCATGACCTGAGCTGAAGGCAGTCGCTTAACCAAGTGAGCCACCCAGGCGCCCCTTCCTCATCTCTTATTACAGTCTTTGGTTTAAAATCTAGTTTGTCTGATATAAGGATTGCCACCCCAGCTTTCTTTTGGTGTCCATTAGCATGGTAAATGGTTTTCCACCCCCTCACTTTCCATCTGGGGGTGTCTTTGGTTCTAAAATGAGTCTCTTGCAGACACCATATTGATGGGTCTTGTTTTTAATCTAGTCTGATAGCCTGTGTCTTTTGATTGGGGCATTTAGCCCATTTACATTTAGGGTAACTATTGAAAGATAGGAATTTAGTGCCATTGTATTGGCTGTAAGGTGACTGTTACCGTATATTGTCTGTGTTCCTTTCTGGTCTATGTTGCTTTTAGGATCTCTCTTTACTTAGAGGACCCCTTTCAAGATTTCTTGTAGGGCTGGTTTTGCATTTGCAAATTCTTTTATTTTTTGTTTGTCCTGGAAGCTTTTTATCTCTCCTTCAATTTTCAATGACAGCCTAGCTGGATATAGTATTCTTGGCTGCATATTTTTCTCATTTAGTGCTCTGGATATGTTATGCCAGTCCTTTCTGGCCTGCCAGGTCTCTGTGGATAGGTCTGCTGCCAGTCTAATGTTTCTACCATTGTAGGTTACATATCTTCTCCCGAGCTGCTTTCAGGATTTTCTCTTTGTCTATGAGACTCGTAAGTTTTACTATTAGATGTCGGGCTGTTGACCTATTTTTATTGATTTTGAGGGGGGTTCTCTGTGCTTCCTTGATTTTGATGCCTATTTCCTTCCCCAAATTAGGGAAGTTCTCTGCTATAATTTGCTCCAGTATACCTTCTGCCCCTCTCTCTCTTTCTTCTTCTTCTGGGATCCCAATTATTCTAATATTGTTTCATCTTATGGTATCGCTTATCTCTCGAATTCTGCCCTTGTGATCCAGTAGTTGTTTCTCTCTCTTTTTCTCAGCTTCTTTATTTTCCATCATTTGGTCTTCTATATTACTGATTCTGTCTTCTGCCTCATTTATCTTAGCAGTTAGTGCCCCCATTTTTGATTGCACCTCATTAATAGCCTTTTTGATTTCTACTTGGTTAGATTTTAGTTCTTTTACTTCTCCAGAAAGGGTTTCTCTAATAACTTCCATATTTTTTTCAAGCCCAGGTAGTATCTTTAAAGTGATGATTCTGAACTCTAGATCTGACATCGTACTAATGTCTGTATTGAGTAGGTCCCTGGCAGTCGGTACTACCTCTTGTTCTTTTTGTTGAGGTGATTTTTTCTGTCTTGTCATTTTGTGCAGAGGAGAATAGATTAATGAGAGAACAAAATGCTAGCAGAGTAACAACGTCCCCAGAAAATATACTCTAAACAAATCAGAAAAGACATGAAGCAGTGGAAAAAGAAATGGAAAGAGAAAAAAGAAAAAGAAAAAAAAGAAAAAGAAAAAGATAAAGTTAAAACAAACAAAAACAAAACAGAACAACAACAAAAAAACCCAGAATGTGATCAAATATGATCAGGCTGGTATATAGATCAGTGCCACACACTGGATTTGGGGTGTATTTTGGTCTTTTAGAAGAAAGTGCCTCCCAAAATTTTAAAGAAAGAAAAACTTATATATATACAAAAATAAGGGTTGATATGATGAAGGGATGGAATATGACTGTAAAGATGGAAATTATAAAAAATTTTATAAAAGAAATTGATAAGAAGTTGTTTGAAAAAAGAAAGAAGAGGATTTAAAAAAAAAGAAAATAAAGGGAGAGAATGTGATCAGGCAGGGGAGTAGAAAAAACCATATATTACAGATTTAGGGTATATTTTAATCTGTTAGAAGAAACTATCTCAAAATTTTAAAGAGAGAACAACTTATATATATATGCCAAAAATACGGGTAACTAATATGAAGGGATAGAATATGACTGTAAAAATGAAAAATAAAAATGTTTTTTTTTTTTTTTAAAAGATTGATAAGATGTTGGTTGAAAAAGGGAAAAAGAAAAACTCAAAAAAAAAAAAGAAAAAGAAAAAAAGACAGTTAAAAAAATTAACTTTGAAAGACTAAAGAATCATGGTAAAAAAGCCATGGATTCTATGTGCAGTAGTCCCCTAGCGCGGGAGTTCTGCCGTTCTCATTGATCGGTAAACTTGGTCTTGGCTGGCTGTTCTCGCTGATCTTCTGGGGAGGGGCCTGTTGCCATGGTTTCCAAACGTCTCTGCCGGAGGTGGAATTGCCCCACCCTTGCCCCCTCCTGGCTAAGTGATCTGCTCGGGTTTGCTCTCCGGGGCTTTTGTTCCCTGCGAGCTTTCCGTACAGCTTTGGAGGCGGAGAGTGAAAATGGCAGTCTCCCAATCTCCGCCCTGGAGGAGTTGAGAACTCGGGGCCCCGCTCCTCAGTGCGCCCCCAGAGAAAAGCCGTCAGTCACTCCTGTCTCCCCGGTCTCCGGCCGCACTCCGTGCTCATCCGGCCTGTGACCACGAGTTTCTGTCTCTGGCACCCGACCCTGGGTGGAGTCTCCAAACCCAGCAGATCCCTGTGGTCTACTCCTGCACGGGTCCTCCTGGGGGAGGAAGGTGAGTCTCCCCGGATCTGCCGCTTGTTGGGTCCCTGCTGGAGGAGCAGGGGCCCGACTGTGCCGCGGATCACGGTTTATGGCAACCCTGAGCTGAGAGCCTGTGCCTGGGCTCCGCCTCTGCAGCCGGCTTCCCTGCTCCATTACCTGGGAGCTCTGCTGCACTCAGGCACCCCTGGTCTTTCTTTGACCCCGAGGGTCTTGAGACCACACTGTCCCGCTGGGTTCCACCCCCCACTTAGCCACCAGAGTGACGTTCCTCAGCGGAGCAGATTTTTAAAATTTCCGATTTTGTGCTCCGTGGCTCTATCACTTGCTAGAAGTGGCCGACGGAGGCCCCTCCCCCGCCGTCTATCCTCCTGAATATCGCCTCGGATTCACTTCTCCGCATGTCCTACCTTCCAGAAAGTGGTCGCTTTTCTGATGAGAGAGTTGTTGCTCTTCTTTTCTTCGATCTCCTGTTGAGTTTGTAGGTGTTCAGAATGGTTTGATTCCTATCCATTTGAATTCCTGAGAGGAGACGAAATCCAGGTCTCCTACTCCTCCGCCATCTTGCTCCGCCCCCTATTGAGCCTACATATTTGATTGCACCTGATTAATAGCCTTTTTTATTTCAATTTGGTTAGATTTTAGTTTTAGTTTTAGATTTTTAGTTTTTTCATTTCTCCAGAAAGGGATTCTCTAGTATCTTCCATGCTTTTTTCAAGCACAGGTAGTATCTTTATAATCGTCATTCTGAACTCTAGTTCCGACATCTTACTAATGTCTGTATTGATTAGGTCCCTGGTAGTCGGTACTGCCTCCTGTTCTTTTTTTTGAGGTGATTTTTTCCGTCTTGTCATTTTGTCCAGAGGAGAATAGTTGAATGAGAGAACAAAATGCTAACAGGGTAACAACAACCCCAGAAAAATATACACTAAACAAATCAGAAGAGACCTTCCAGAAAGTGGTTGCTTTTCTGTTCAGAGATTTGCTGCTATTCTTTTCTTCAATCTCCTGTTGAGTTCGTAGGTGTTCAGAATGGTTTGATCCCTATCTAGCTGAATTCCTGGGAGGAGACGAAATTTAGGTCTCCTACTCTTCCACCATCTTGCTCCTCCCTCCTAGAGGAGACTTTTAATGGCAGCAAAGTCAAATTGTCCATATTTTGCCTAAGCTGACAGAGTGCCTGGCATGTGTTATATTCAAAGTTGAATTGCAGGAAGTTGGGGCATTTAGTGAGAAAGATTCCTGGGCAAATTGAGAGGAGGATCCCTATATTGAGAATAAAAGTTAGCCCCCTTTCGTTACTCCCGTGTTTCTCTGAGTTTCCTATAGTTCATTCATGGATTTATATGTTTGTTAATTCTTAAATTTGACTAACAGTTGTTGATGATGGAAACCCAATGGTGAGCAGAAAGCAATGACAATACTTGTCAATTTTTGCAATGTGAGAGACAGATAGTAAATAATCACATAATTATATAGTTATTGTCTGTTAAATTCAAAGGTCCGTTAAAAAGAATCAAAATACCTATCAACAGATGAAAGCTGGTATATCCATACATGGCAATACTATTCATCAGTAACGTGAAATGAAATACTGATACATTCTGTAATATGAATAGCCTTTGAACACATGCTTTTAAGTTGAAGAAGTCAGACACAAAGACCATATATTGTATTTATTTATATGCAGTTGCCAGAATAGGGAAATTCATTAAGACGGAAGTGCATTGGTGGTTGCCTAGGATTAGAGTGGTTGGGGGAAATGGGGACTGACTGCTAATGAGTATAGCATTTCTATTTATTTATTTATTTATTTATTTATTTATTTATTTATTTATTATTCTTATGTTAATCCCCATACATTACATCATTAGTTTTAGATGAAGTGTTCCATGATTCATTGTTTGTGCACAACACCCAGTGCTCCATGCAGAACGTGCCCTCCTAAATACCCACCACCAGGCTAACCCATCCTCCCACCCCCCTCCCCTGTAGAACCCTGTTTGTTTTTCAGAGTCCACCGTCTCTCATGGTTCGTCTACCCCTCCGATTTCCCCCGCTTCACTCTTCCCCTCCCGCTACCCTCTTCTTCTTCTTCTTTTTTTTTTTCCTTAACATATATTGCATTATTTGTTTCAGAGGTACAGATCTGAGATTCAACAGTCTTGCACAATTCACAGCGCTTACCAGAGCACATACCCTCCCCAGTGTCTATCACCCAGTCACCCCATCCCTCCCACCCGACCCCCACTTCAACAACACTCAGTTTGATTCCTGCGATTAAGAATTCCTCATATCAGTGAGATCATATGATACATATCTTTCTCTTTTTGACTTATTTCACTCAACATAATACCCTCCAGTTCCATCCACGTCGTTGCAAATGGCAAGATCTCATTCCTTTTGATGGCTGCATAATATTCCATTGTATATATATACCACATCTTCTTTTTTTTTTTTAAAGATTTTATTTATTTATTCATGAGAGACACAGAGAGAGAGAGGCAGAGGGAGAAGCAGGCTCCCAAGGAGCAGGGAGCCCGATGGGGGACTCGATCCCAGGACCCTGGGATCATGACCTGAGCCGAAGGCAGACGCCCAACCATCTGAGCCACCCAGGCGCCCTATACCACATCTTCTTTATCCATTCATCTGTTGATGGACATCTTGGCTCTTTCCACAATTTGGCTATTGTGGACATTGCTGCTATAAACATCGGGGTGCATGTACCCCTTCGGATCCCTACTTTTGTATCTTTGGGGTAGCATTTCTTTTTGAAGTGATGAAGGTGTTTTAAAATTAAATGTGTTAATATTTGCAAGATTCTGTGAATGAATTAAAAGCTATTAAACTTTAGATTTTAAATGGGTGAATTGAATGCTATGCAAATTACATCCTAATAAAGCTGTTACTGGTATAATAGTTACCAGAAGACCAGTGATGTTTGGTTTAGTCCTTCTCATGCTGTAATCTCTTTGTTTCTCTCCTCCCCTATTCCACTATTCCACTATTAAGAACCCACATGATTGCATTAGACCTATGTGGATAATCCAGAACAATCTTCCATTTTAAGGTCAGCTGATTAACAACCTTAATTCCCTCTTACTGTGTATCATAACATATTTAAAGTTTCCAGAGATAGGACATGGACATCTTTGGGACTTACAATTCTGCATACCACAGAGGGAGGAGTTTATGGGATGGCCATCATGTCTACCCACTCTCCTCGTCTTGGAGGTAGGCATTTGACATGGGCCCTTATACTCCCCTTCTAAAAGATGGAAGGTGCCTGAAATATTCTCTTCACTTATTTGAGGATTGGTTATTATCTTCTGTTTGAATGTTGCCAGAGGCAGAGTACTGGAGGCTGCTAGAATATGGAGAAAGGGGTGGTAGAAAGAAGGAGTAATAGAGATACGTGTGTTGTGGGAGAGGTAAAAAAAAAAGGCAGTCTCTTTTTGTACTATGAGGTCTGGAAGAATGTGTGAATCTCACTTGGGAGGAGTAGAGGCCTCAGAAGGTGGCATGCTGCTCCCTGTATATGCTCTTGCCCAGGGGGAGGGAAATATGTTAGGCTATCTGTACATGAATAGCAAGAGGTTGTGGGTTGGGTTACCCAGGAGAGAGCTGGTGATGGAGTGAAGAGTTTGAGCTGGGTCTCCTGTGCTAGAGGAATACTCATAAAGTGTACCCCCACAAGAATTTGGATCTCCTCTCCAGAGGGAAGCCTGACTTGTAGAAAGCTTCAGAGAAGATCAACAACCAGCTTGGAGGAGAGGGAACCTTACTCAGAGCAATGACATGGGGGATAAGATCTACTTTCTATCCAACACCACAGGGTATAGGCCCCAGTAAAGAGGCAAGTGATGAATAGAGTACACCCTTCCCCTGCAAGTTACACCAAAAGAGCCATGAATATTTATTCAGCCCTGGGAATGGTAAGAGGAGGTGGGGGGAAGTTATTAGAAAAAATAAGATCATTTAATGTTTGAATCAATCCAAAGTTGAAACTTACTGTAGTTAAAATAATTACAATAATGATAGCTAATACTTAAATATCCCTCAGATGGTATACATTGTAAGTGCTTTTTTGTGTATTCAGTTAATTTCTAAGAAATCCTATCAGCTAGGTGACTTCATTCTATGCATTTGACATATGTGGAAGTCAAGGCACAGAGAGATTAAGTAGCATGCCCTGCATCACACACATATAAGTGGTAGAACTGGGAAGTGAACCCAGGAAATGAGGCTGAAATACTAACATTTACAAAGATTTTGTTTTAAACATTGGAGTGCATTTATGGGTAATTAGTATAAAAATGTTTTCCTCAGAAAACATTTGAACAAATGTTCAACAAATGAACTCACTTGAGTTCATTTCTGTCTTTTTGATTCATTTATTCAACAAATATTTATTAAGGGCCCAGCATTTTTAAAGAATAGCTGAAGCAGGATAAGCAAGGGAGAGAGTTGTAGGTGATAAAGAGAGCTAATGGGCCAGATTATGTATGTTCTGGAGCTTCTGTCAGGACTTTAGTTTTACTTACAGTAAGATGGGGGAGCCTTGGGGACGGTGTGTAGCAGAGGAGTGGTATTATTTAACTTCTGTTTCAAAAGCATTACTCTGGCTGTTGTGTTTAAAATTGCCTGCCTGGGGTTGTGGAGGGTCAAGAAGGCCATGTAAGTAAGCCCAGTTAGGAAATTGTAATGGTCCATGAAAGAAATGGTAATAGTTGGATCCCTGGGTAGCTGAGGAGGGAATGAGACGTGGACTGATTCTGGATATATTTTGAAGGTAGGGCTAATGTGGTTCATTAATAGGTTGATTTTGAGATCTGAGATAAAAGAATGGAGTTATTACTAATTCTTTTTTAAAGATTTATGTATTTGAGAGAGTGACTGAGGGGAGTGGTGCACGGGGGGGCGGGGGGGGGGAGAATCCCTGCTGAGTATGGAGCTGGACATGGGGCTCAATCTCATGACGCTGAGATTGTAACCTGAGCCAAAATGGCCAGTTGGTTGCTCAGCCGAATGAGACACCCAGGGGCCCCTGGGGTTACTACTAATTCTAAGAATAACCTAAAACTTGAAGTGCATCTCATGGGCATCAGAGCCTTTAATAGTTGGGGTTGTACTCATGATAGTGCTTGTGAAGTATAGTTTTATAGTATTTGAAAAAATGACTCCTGCAAAATTTTTTGATAAGGGAGAGGGCAAAAATTGAGTGAAAAGGGATTTTGTTAAAACCTACCCATAGGAGTGTGCTCCTCATGTGAATGTCATGTTCATGTGTCATCCTGGAAAAAGGATGAGAACCTCTGTTCTATAGCGCTGTTAGGGGTGAAGTGTGTTTCCTAAAAAAAAACCAAAAAACAAAAAAAACCCCCCACACATTTTGGAGTCTGAACTGCCAGTATGTAAGAACTCACCTTATTTGGAGATAGGATCTCTACAGAGGTAATCAAGTTAAAATGAGGTCATTAAGGTGGGCCCTAATTTAATATGACTGGTGTCCTTAAAAAAAAGGGGAAATATGGACACAAGCACACAGGGAGAATGCCAAGTGAACATGATGGCAGAGATCTGGGTGAGAATTCTGTAGGCTAAGGAGTACCACAGATGGCCAGTCAACCACCAGAAGCCAGGAGAGAGTGATGGGCCAGATACTCAGGACCCTCAGAAGGAATCAGTCCTGCCAAAACTTGATCTTGGACTTCTGTCCTCTGGAACTGTGAGACAACAAATTGTTGTTTAAGCCACCCAGTCTGGGGTACTTGAGTCTGAAAGCCCTAGCCAATGAATACAGGGCCTCTGAATGAAGATGTTCAAAAATCACAGTTGAGCTGTGATGGAGGACTGGAGGAAGAAGTGGGAGCTGCCAATGACTGATCATGCTGAGATTGATGCTGAGCTGCCTTCTTACTTATGACCAAGTAGGTACTGTCACTAGAGCACCTAGTGTAGGGTCAAGCAAATGGTAAACCCTCAGCAAACATCTGTTGCCTGATGAGGAGGTCCAATGTATATGAACACCCAATATATCGCAGGTACCCTGTCAGCAAATTTGGGCCCTGAAAACTATTGCAAGCTATACTGGATTTTTGAGATCTTCCAGGGCAAGCCAGAATTGGAAGCAGATGTCCCAGTGTCACCCAGGCAGATCTTGTTGCCAACAGGGCCTCTGGTCTTCTCTTATGCCATGTCACTATATTAAGATGCTGTAATTCAGCACAAAAGTAGTAGCTTTTAGGAAATCTTAAAGTTAAGCCTCTACTCTATGGACCATGGTAATGAGAAGAATAGAGAATATAGAAATAGGAAGTAAAAATCTTAGCAGCATAGTTATAGTCCTTTAAAAATGATAATTAAGGGATGGATCTACCTGGACATGTTCTATTAAAAAGTTTAAGTTTAGAATTTCTGCCTTCATAAACCCAGGTTTTCTTACAACCTCCAGTCAATTAGTACATTCCCTCTTTGTTAACTCATCTGTAAGAATGAGGAACATTTTAGCCACCTTGATTTCCTTGGTCCTGTATTAAAGTTATTTTGAACTTAATTTTACTGAAATAAATGTCTTAGGTACAAACTGTTCTTGACAGTTTTTCAGTCTGCACCTTTTGTCCCTCAGTGGGTCATAACTGTTGAGGATGCTGTATGATGCTCTAGGTGGTGATAATGTAATTGATAACGTTTGTAAAATCTTGATAGTGTTTCTTTGAAGCTTCATGAAGGAAGCATGCAAGTGGGGAAAAGTTTCAGATAGCAATAGACGAGAAGGAGCAGACTGCCATGTTTCTTTATGATAGCAGCAGTAAAATATATGCCAATTCCAGTGGGCTGAATAAATCTCTGCTCCAGGATGGTGGTGGGGTGGCAGGCACAGTGTGCAACAGCCTGTGCCAGGTTTCCCAGTGACCCGAGGCCTCCTGTTTGAGAGTAATAGTGTGCTAACATGCAGACAATGATTGGCTGCCCACATTGTTCATAAATAAAAGCAGCTGGCTGCAACAAAGTCTAAGTAGCTGAGGCTTCATCATTATTTATCAGGCGAGCCTGGGAGAAGAAGGCTCTAAAAGTGCAATAGGAAACACCGTCTTTCCCCAAAGAAAACAGTGGACTGGAGGGACAATCCTAAAAGAGAAAAGAAGCCAGTGTCACACTCATTTTGATGTTATCATCTTAATCTTACAGATGGTAAAATCATTATCGTAGTGCAGGCATTGCACATTCTCCCTGGAGCAAGTTTATTTGTCATGATTGTGGGCTAATTGGTTGGTTAGTTTAGAAAAAAGTCTTATTATTGACTTCTAGTCATTGAGGATAGATATGAATAACCAAATAACATCTTTCCCCCTTAATTTCACTGATAGGGCTAATAGTTGATACATGATGACTAGCTTGCAACCTACCATCCTGTCTGTTGGGGCAAGGCAGGGTGAGCCTTCTGTTTTTTGGCTGTGTGTTCCATGTGGAGGAATCTCCACTGGAGGGTAACTGGTCTCTTCCTTACTCCATCGTTCACTCTCTCCCAGGGGACTGAGTAGTTTGGTTGGTGAGTTTGGGAGCTGCATCTAAGCATTCACGGCTCAACATTTTCTTGTCTTCTTTGTCTTTGGGAAGAACTTTGCCACCTGGAAGTAATCTTTCGGTGCTTCTCCTTTCTGCCCTAAGTATTACAGGAGCAGACCTCTGGAGGGAAGGCCCAGTGTTGTCCAGAATTGCCATGAGTCGACAAGTCTGCCTTAAATGAGGGCGTGAAGTATCACTAAACCCAATTGTCTTCCAAACTTAGCAATTTCTCCACTGTCATATTTATTGGTCATAATGCTAATATTTTAATCTTAGTTATCTTGACTCCTGTGATTATCTCCCAAATGATTCTGAATTTTGATTAAGGAAACAGATTTATTATTATTACTATCAAAACTCTAATCTCCTATAAAAATGATATATATGTTCTGGCCATGAAAGGAGATAACTTGAAAGAAATTCCATAATTAAACCCACATCTGATGTAAATAATACATGTTTATGATAGAAAATTAGAAAACAAAGATGAAATAAATAGAAAACTCTTCTTTAACTTTTTAAAACTTTAAAAAATGTGGATGACTCTTTTTGTAACTTCTTCCTCTCTCCTCTATATTTGTTCCTCTTTTCATTTTGTGCTGTTTCGATTGCTTCCCAGAGGAGTACATGAGTGGAGTGGCAAAGGGCTGATGTTGGGGACATTCCCCTTGTGCCTCTGTCCAAGCCCTTGATCAGCTGTTTCTTCTGATGGAGTTGGAAGAGGGGGTGTGTGGCTTGTCTGACAAGAAAGACATATGTAGGAAGCATCTGTAGTGTGTAAAGCATTAAGAATATGTCGCTCACAAGGTCCTCTGTATCCCATAGTCTCTTGCCTCTTTTTTGGCCCCAGGTTTTTGGGGATACTGGGGTTATTTGCAGTAGTTGTCACCATTGTCAGAATATTTGGAGACCTTGGTGTCTTGAGCTGTATAGCAGAAATCTTTTGGTTTTGTTGTCCAGCTTCATTTGACCTTTCTTCTTTTAACAGCGTCCTAATTCCCGTAGAGGAATTATCTGTTTCCTATTCTTTGACCTAGTCTTCAAATAGAGTTGATAACATTCTAAAGCTCCAGGGTGGCCATGTGATCATGCCTGGTCTTTAAAGCATTATCTTCCCCTAGCCACACTGATTATTTCAGAGATTGACATGTGACCTAGTAAGAGCCAGTGAGACTTGGAGAAACTTGTGCTCAGATTTAGACCCATTAGCATATAGGTCCGGAATGGCTGTCAGCCATCTTGCTGCCATAAGGAGCCTGCATATGAAGCATGTGAATGCTGAGTTGGGGATGACATCATCTGAAATCCTGAGTCCAGGCACAGATATATGCCTGGGTTTTTTTAGTTAAGTGACCCAGTAAATTGCTATTTCTGCTTGAATCATTTATTTTTGTCTCTTACAACCAAAAAGGTCCTAACAAGGTCTGTGTGAGCTAAAGAATTGATATATCTGCCAGCTGACTAGAAGTGACCAAACTTCTTGGCTTATAGTTGCCAGCATTACTGATTTAGCAATTGTCTACAATACATGAGAGGTTAAATACACCTCTTCTGAAGGCTTAGCTTTTGAAATTTACGATTGAATTGGGCTAAAATATAATATTTAGCTATTCAAGCTGGCAGCAAAGACACTTGGTTTGATGCAGCAAGCAGTGCCAATGTCAGAATTAATATAATGATTCCATGTCAAAACAATAACAGGGCAAATCACCTGGAAGGGCAATTCAATCACTTCAGCCTTACTGCCACTGGCAAGTGATGTGCTGAGCCACCTGCCTTCCTTTGCTAGACACAGTTTTGGGTAAAGCTGAGCTGGCAACTAATTTGGGTTTAGAAAATGGCTTTTGGAAATCAGTGCTGTCTTAATGGCAAAAATGCTCTTGTAACGGTTTTCTGAAAGATAATGGAAGCACTGTGAAGGTTTTGGGTGTTGGGGATAAAAAAGATGAAGGCCTTTTGGGAAGGAGGTGGTGAGTTTGGATTAAGAAAGGTGAACTTCTTTTATTTTATTTATTTATTTTTTTAAAGGATTTTCTTTTTTTTTAAATTTTATTTATTTATTTGAGAGAGAAAGAATGAGAGACAGAGAGCATGAGAGGGAAGAGGATCAGAGGGAGAAGCAGACTCCCCACTGAGCAGGGAGCCTGATGCGGGACTCGATCCTGGGACTCCAGGATCATGACCTGAGCTGAAGGCAGTCGCCCAACCAACTGAGCCACCCAGGCACCCATGAACTTCTTTTATTTATTTCCTCCTTCAATTTGATTATTTATTCAATGCATTCTAAGTGCCAGGCATTGGGTTTTAACAGTGTCTGTACCGCTGCATTTCTGCTCACATGAAGTCCAGGAGGGAGAAGATGTAAACAAGTGAATCAAGTAATAATAGAATACAGCTAAAATTTAAATAAAGAGTCCTGAGTTAAGAGTTAAAGGCAGAGGGATCTGTTTTGATGGAAGCTCTGCCTGATGGAGTGACATCAAAGTTGAGGCCAGGAGGAGACAGCTATGCCAAGAGTGCAGGACAAGCATCTTAGCCAGGGGGAAAGAATACATGCAAAGGCTGTGATCAGATAAGAGGGAGAGACATTGTGTGGCCTGAAAGAAAGCCAGGGTAGCTGTAGTATAGTGACAGAAGGGGAACATTCTGTGACATGAGATTGCAAGACAGTCGAAGGCGTGGTCAGGTATGTGAAGACTATAGAAAGGAGGTTGAATTTCATTTTAATAAAATGGGTAGCCATTGAAGGTTTGCAGATGATTGTTGCATTTTGCTGCTCTGAGAGCAAATGCGTAGTTTTTTGAGGTGGAAAAACCAATGCTATTGTTAAATAGCTTTGGCTTGTAGGTGACATCTCAACTTTGGACATGTGATTGTTTCCAAGTTGAATCTTCCATGACAGCATAGGGAAAAGACCTTAGACTAAGATCCAAGTTGTCTGCATTTGTGTTCAAATTCTGCTACTGATTACTGTGCAACCTTAGCAAGTTTATATTCCTCTCTGGACCTCAGTTCCTTATCTGGAAATTATAAGGCTGGAATGGATGCTGTATTCATCACTTTTAAAAGTGATAGAAACCCAGTGCAAAATGATTTAAGCAGAAAGGAGTATATTTGTTTATTTATCTGAACAATCCAAGGGCAATGGCTTCAGATATGCTTGGATCCAGGAGCTTAGATGAAGTCACCAGGAATCTGATTCTCCATCTCTTGTCTCCATATTCTTTATTCTCTACATGGTCTTTTCTATGGATAATGCCCAGTAGCTCCAGGCTAAAGTCTTTTGTAGAGCTAAAAATCCTTATGCAAGAGGATATTTTTCTGCCAAACTGTGTTATCAAAAGTTCTGTGATGACATCCTGGCTTGGGGCATGAGCCTGTGGCTGAACTGTGGCCAAGATATGGGAAATAAGATCTTGGTTGAAGCCTGGATCATATGCCCACCTCTGCAGTCATTGTGAACCCCCATGAACCTAGAGCAGGGGAGGGGTGGTTTTTCACATGAAAATAGAAGAGGAGGGAATGGTTTTTGGGTAGGCAAACCAGACATGTTCATGAATGCTCTTTTTGGCTTGAACAATTCCATGAATCCTGCATTGGAAAATCAGTACTTTGTACCCTCATTCTAGTTGAAATTAGCCATTGTTTCCACAAGAAACCTCCACTTTGGCATTAAATGTCAGGATTGCACGTTTATATTGTATGAATTGTGTAGTTACCAGTTCACTTTTTTTTTATTATGTTATGTTAATCACCATACATTACATCATTAGTTTTTGATGTAGTGTTCCATGATTCATTGTTTGTGCATAACACCCAGGGGTCCATGCAGAACGTGCCCTCCTTAATACCCATCACCAGGCTAACCCACCCCCCACCCCCCTCCCCTCTAGAACCCTCAGTTTGTTTTTCAGAGTCCATCGTCCCTCATGATTCGTCTACCCCTCCGATTTCTTCCCCTTCATTCTTCCCCTCCTGCTAACTTCTTTTTTTTTTTTTTTAAATATAATGTATTATTTGTTTCAGAGGTACAGGTCTATGATTCAACAGTCTTACACAATTCACAGTGCTCACCATAGCATATACCCTCCCTACTGTCTATCACCCAGCCACCCCATCCCTCCCACCCCCCACCACTCCAGCAACCCTCAGTTTGTTTCCTGAGATTAAGAATTCCTCATATCAGTGAGATCATATGATACATGTCTTTCTCTGATTGACTTATTTCACTCAGCATAACACCCTCCAGTTCCATCCACGTCATTGCAAATGGCAAGATTTCATTCCTTTTGATGGCTGCATAATATTCCATTGTATATATAGACCACATCTTTATCCATTCATCTGTCGATGGACATCTTGGGTCTTTCCATAGTTTGGCTATTGTGGACATTGCTGCTATAAACATCGGGGTGCACGTACCCCTTTGGATCCCTACATTTGTATCTTTGGGGTAAATACCAGTAGTGCAATTGCTAGATCATATGGTAACTCTATTTTCAACTTTTTGAGGAACCTCCATACTGTTTTCCAGAGTGGTTGCACCAGCTTGCATTCCCACCAACAGTGTAGGAGGGTTCCCCTTTCTCCACATCCCCGCCAACATCTGTCGTTTCCTGACTTCTTAATTTTAGCCATTCTGACTGGTGTGAGGTGGTATCTCATTGAGGTTTTGATTTGGATTTCCCTGATGCCAAGCGATGTTGAGCACTTTTTCATGTGTCTGTTGGCCATTTGGGTGTCTTCTTTGGAAAAATGTCTTTTCATGTCTTCTCCCCATTTCGTGACTGGATCATTTGTTCTTTGGGTGTTGAGTTTGGTAAGTTCTTTATAGATTTTGATACTAGCCCTTTATCTGATATGTCATTTGCAAATATCTTCTCCCATTCTGTCGGTTGTCTTTTGGTTTTGTTGACTGTTTCCTTTGCTGTGCGAAAGATTTTTATCTTGATGAAGTCCCAATAGTTCATTTTTGCCCTTGCTTCCCTTGCCTTTGGCGATGTTTCTAGGAAGAATTTGCTGCAACTGAGGTCAAAGAGGTTGCTGCCTGTGTTCTCCTTTAGAATGTTGATGGACTCCTGTCTCACACTGAGGTCTTTCAACCATTTGGAGTCTATTTTTGTGTGTGGTGTAAGGAAATGGTCCAGTTTCATTCTTCTGCATGTGGCTGTCCAATTTTCCCAACACCATTTGTTGAAGAGACTGTGTTTTTCCGTTGGACATTCTTTCCTGCTTTGTCGAAGATGAGTTGACCATAGAGTTGAGGGTCCATTTCTGGGCTCTCTATTCTGTTCCATTGATCTATGTGTCTGTTTTTGTGCCAGTACCATACTGTCTTAATGATGACAGCTTTGTAATAGAGCTGGAAGTCCGGAATTGTGATGCTGCCAGCTTTGCTTTTCTTTTTCAACATTCTTCTGGCTATTCGGGGTCTTTTCTGGTTCCATACAAATTTTAGGATTATTTGTTCCATTTCTTTGAAAAAAGTGGATGGTATTTTGATAGGGATTGCATTGAATGTGTAGATTGCTCTAGGTAGCATTGACATCTTCACCATATTTGTTCTTCCAATCCATGAGCATGGAACGTTTTTCCATTTCTTTGTATCTTCCTCAATTTCTTTCATGAGTATTGTATAGTTTTCTGAGTATAGATTCTTTGCCTCTTTGGTTAGATTTATTCCTAGGTATCTTATGGTTTTGGGTGCAATTGTGAAGGGGATTGACTCAAATTTCTCTTTCTTCTGTCTCGTTGGTATATAGGAATGCCCAGGGATAAATCCCACTTGGTCGTGGTGAATAATCCTTTTAATGTACTGTTGGATCCTATTGGCTAGTATTTTGGTGAGAATTTTTGCATCCGTGTTCATCAAGGATATTGGTCTGTAATTCTCCTTTTTGACGGGGTCTTTGTCTGATTTTGGGATCAAGGTAATGGTGGCCTCATAAAATGACTTTGGAAGTTTTCCTTCCATTTCTATTTTTTGGAACAGTTTCAGAAGGATAGGTATTTATTCTTTGAATGTTTGGTAGAATTCCCCTGGGCAGCCCTCTGGCCCTGGGCTTTTGTTTGTTGGGAGATTTTTGATGACTGCTTCAATTTCCTTAGTGGTTATAGGTCTGTTCAGGTTTTCTATTTCTTCCTGGTTCGGTTTTGATAGTTGATACATCTCTAGGAATGCATCCATTTCTTCCAGGTTATCTCATTTGCTGGCATATAGTTGCTCATAATATGTTCTTATAATTGTTTGTATTTCTTTGGTGTTGGTTGTGATCTCTCCTCTTTCATTCATGATTTTATTTATTTGGGTCCTTTCTCTTTTCTTTTTGATAAGTCTGGCCAGGGGTTTATCAATCTTGTTAATTCTTTCAAAGAACCAGCTCCTAGTTTTGTTGATCTGTTCTACTGTTCTTTTGGTTTCTATTTCATTGATTTCTGCTCTGATCTTTATTATTTCTCTTCTCCTGCTGGGTTTAGGCTTTATTTGCTGTTTCTTTCTCCAGCTCCTTTAGGTGTAGGGTTATGTTGTGTATTTGAGAGTTTTCTTGTTTCTTGAGAAAGGCTTGTATTGCTATATACTGTCCTCTTAGGACTGCCTTTGTTCCATCCAAGGATTTTGAACAGTTGTGTTTTCATTTTCATTGGTTTCCATGAATTTTTTAAATTCTTCTTTAATTTCCTGGTTGACCCATTCATTCTTTAGTAGGATGTCTTTGGCCTCCATGTACTTGAATTCTTTCTGACGTTCTTTTTTCTTTTTCTTTTTTTAAAGATTTTATTTATTTATTTGACAGAGAGAGAGATAGCGACAGCAGGAACACAAGCAGGGGGAGTTGGGGAGGGAGAAGCAGGCTTCCTGCTGAGCGGGGAGCCTGATGTGGGGCTCAATCCGAGGACACTGGGATTATGACCTGAGCCAAGGCAGACAGTTAACGACTGAGCCACCCAGGGGCCCCTCTTTCTGACTTTCCTCTTGTGATTGAGCTCTAGTTTCAAAGCACTGTGGTCTGAAAATATGCAGGGAGTGATCCCAATCTTTTGGTACCAGCTGAGATCTGATTTGTGACCTAGGATGTGATCTTTTCTGGATAATGTTCCATGGGCACTAGAGAAGAATGTGTTTTGTTGCTTTTGGATGGAATGTTCTGAATATATCTGTGAAGTCCATTTGGTCCAGTGTGTCATTTAAAATCTCTATTTCCTTGTTGATCTTTTGCTTAGATGATCTGTCCATTTCAGTGAGGGGGGGTGTTATAGTTCCCCACTACTACTGTATTGTGTTTGCTTTGCTTTGTTATTAATTGGCTTATATAATTGGCTGCTCCCATGTTAGGGGCATAGATATTTACAATTGTTAGATCTTCTTGTTGGATAGACACTTTAAGTAGGATATAGTGTCCTTCCTCATCTCTTATTATAGTCTTTGGTTTAAAATCTAATTTGTCTGATATAAGGATTGCCACCCCAGCTTTCTTTTGGTGTCCATTAGCATGGTAAATGGTTTTCCACCCTCTCACTTTCAATCTGGGGGTGTCTTTGGGTCTAAAATGAGTCTCTTGCAGACAGCATATTGATGGGTCTTGTTTTTTTAATCCAATCTTATAGCCTGTGTCTTTTGATTGGGGTGTTTAGCTCACTTACATTCAGGGTAACTATTAAAAGATAGGAATTTAGTGCCATTGTATTGCCTGTAAGGTGCCTGTTCCTGTATATTGTCTGTGTTCCTTTCTGGTCTATGTTACTTTTAGACTCTCTCTTTGCTTAGAGGACCCCTTTCAAGATTTCTTGTAGGGCTGGTTTAGTGTTTGCAAATTCCTTTAGTTTTTGTTTGTCCTGGAAGCTTTTTATCTCTCCTTCTATTTTCAATGACAGCCTAGCTGGATATAGTATTCTTGGTTGTATATTTTTCTCATTTAGTGCTCTGAATATATTATGCCAGTCCTTTCTGGCCTGCCAGGTCTCTGTGGATAGGTCTATTGCCAATCTAATGTTTCTACCATTATAGGTTCCAGATCTCTTGTCTTGAGCTGCTTTCAGGATATTCTCTTTGTCTCTGAGACTCGTAAGTTTTACTATTAGATGCCGGGCTGTTGACCTATTTTTATTGATTTTGAGGGGGGTTCTCTGTGCCTCCTGGATTTTGATGCCTGTTTCCTTCCCCAAATTAGGGAAGTTCTCTGTTATAATTTGCTCCAGTATACCTTCTGCCCCTCCCTCTCTTTTTTCTTCTCCTCGATCCCAATTATTCTAATGTTGTTTTGTCTTATGGTATCACTTATCTCTGGAATTCTGCCCTCATGATCCAGTAGTTGTTTCTCTCTCTTTTTTCTCAGCTTCTTTATTTTCCATCATTTGGTCTTCTATATCACTGATTCTCTCTTCTGCCTCATTTATCCTAGCAGTTAGAGCCTCCATTTTTGATTGTACCTCCTTAATAGCCTTTTTGATTTCAACATGGTTAGATTTTAGTTCTTTTATTTCTCCAGAAAGGGTTTCTCTAATAACTTCCATGCTTTTTTCAAGCCCAGCTAGTATCTTTAAAGTCATCATTCTGAACTCTAGTTGCAACATCTTACTAATGTCCATATTGATTAGGTGCTTGGCAGTCGGTACTGTCTCTTGTTCTTTTTGTTGCAGTGATTTTTTCCATCATGTCATTTTGTCCAGAGGAGAATAAATGAATGAGAGAACAAAATGCTAACAGGGTAACAACATCCCCAGAAAATATACACTAAACAAATCAGAAAAGACCTGAAACCTGGGGAATAGAAAGGGAAAGAAAGAAAAAAGAGAAAAAAAGAAAAAGATAAAAACAAACAAAACAAAACAAAACAGAATAGGATCAAATATGATCAAGCTGGTGCCTAGATCAGTGCCACACACTAGATTTTGGGTGTATTTTGGTTTGTTAGAAGAAACTGCCCCCCAATATTTTAAAGAAAGAAAAACATATATGTATAAAAATAAGGGTTAATACGATGAAGGGATGGAATATGACTGTAAAGATGAAATTTATAAAACATTTTATAAAAGGAATTGATAAGAAGTTGGTTGAAAAAAGAAAGAAGAATTAAAAAAAAGGGAGAGAATTTAATTAGGCAGGAGACTAGAACAAAACCATACACTAGAGATTTAGGGTATATTTTGATCTGTTAGAAGAACTGTATCCCAGAATTTTAAAGAGAGAACAACTTATATATATATACCAAAAATAAGGGTAACTACTATGAAGGGATAGAATATGACTCTAAAAATGAAAGATAAAAAAGATGTTTTTAAAAAGAGATTGATAATTGGTTGAAAAAGGGAAAAAAAAAAACATTAAAAAAAACTTAACTTTGAAAAACTAAAGAATCATGGTAAAAAAGCCATGAATTCTATGTGCAGTATTCCCCTAGCGCTGGAGTTCTGTCATTCTCATTGATTGGTAAACTTGGTCTTGGCTGGCTGTTCTTGCTGATCTTCTGGGGGAGGGGCCTGTTGCCGTAGTTCCCAAATATCTTTGCCGCAGGCAGAATTGCCCCGCCTTTGCCTGGTTAGGGCTAAGTAATCTGCTCAGGTTTGCCCTCGGGAGCTTTTGTTCCCTGCGAGCTTTCCGGACAGCTTTGGAGGCCGAGAGTGAAAATGGCAGCCTCCCAATCTCCGCCCTGGAGGAGCCGAGAACTCGGGGCCCCGCTCCTCAGTGTGACCCCAGAGAAAAGTGGCCAATCACTCCCGTCTCCCCGGTCTCCGGCCACCCTCCGTGCTCACCCAGCCTGTGACTGAGCGTTTCTATATCTGGCACCTGACTCAGTGTTGAGTCTCCAAACCCAGCAGATCCCTGCAGTGTGCTCCCATGCCGCTCCTCCCAGGGGAGGAAGGGGAGTCTCCCCGGATCTGCTGCTTGTTGGGTCCCTGCTGGAAGAGCAGTGGCCCGACTGTGCTGCGGAGCATGGTTTATGGCAACCCCGAGCTGAGAGACCGCGCCTCAGCTCCATCTCTGCAGCCGGCTTCCCGCTCTGCTACCTGGGAGCTCTGCCACACTCAGGCACCCCCAGTCTTTCTGTGATCCCGAGGGTCCTGAGACCACATTGTCCCATGAGGGTTCCACCCCCCGCTTAGCCACTGGAGTGACATCCCTCAGTGGAGCCAACTTCTAAAATTTCCGATTTTGTGCTCTGTGGCTCTATTATTTGCCAGAAGCGGCCGACAGAGGCCCCCTCCCCCACCGTCTGTCCTCCCAAATATTGCCTCGGACTCACTTCTCCGCACGTCCTACCTTCCAGAAAGTGTTTGCTTTTCTGTTCAGGGAGTTGTTGCTATTCCTTTCTTTGATCTCCTGTTGAGTTTGTAGGTGTTCAGAATAGTTTGATCCCTATCCAGCTGAATTCCTGGGACCAGAGGAAATCCAGGTCTCCTACTCCTCCGCCGTCTTGCTCCTCCTACCACCAGTTCATTTCTTTAATATGTGCTCTGTCTCTAAACGCAGCATGAACCTAGACTACCTGCTACCTTCATGATTCATCGAACTTTCAGAAGAGTTTGCTTTGGTGTACTTGCTGGCTGTGCAAATATGCAGAGCCAGAATTTGCTTCCTCATTTATATTGTTCATATTGAACTGTTTGTTAAATTGCTAGAAAAATGACTTACTGGCTTATGGATCAACATTATTCTGGAGTTACTTGGTTTTAACAGAACTTGGAAAATGCTTAAAAAATCACCATATACCCCACTGTGTTATCATTTTCCCATAGAGAACATGAAGAAAGCTTTTGAATATAGCACATCTTTCTTCTCAAAGTATCTCCATTATTCCTGCCTACATTCCTACCTTGCTTCTTGTTATTCCTACCCACTCCAATGCCACCTATCGTTAAGTTCTTGATTTTCCGTGAAGTATTGGCATCTTCTCGTCTGCCTTTCTGATTTCCCTTTAGTAGAAAACACCTTTGCTATTAAATTCTGGTCCATTATTAATTACTTTAAAATGCATGACTTTTTAAAAATAAGCTGTAATTCCTATACCATAACATTTGCCCTTTCAAAGTATACAATTCATTTATTTTTAATATATTTGCAAAGTTATACAACCATTAGCATTGTCTAATTCCAGAACATATTCATTACCGTAAAAAGAAAACCTATACTCATTAGCAGTCACTCCTCATTCATCCCTCAGAAATGCAGAACTTCTATCTCAGGAGTTAGCTCCTTGAGGGCAATGGCAGAGACCTATTCTATTTTTTGTGTGTCTCTCTCAGAAGCCTATCCCTTTTCTGGGGCCATAGGAGGCATTAACAGAAATGTATTGAATTGATAACTCATTATGTTGATTGCTGTTTCAATTCAAGGCAAGATTAAAAGGCCATGTCCTATAGTGGAAAGAATACCGAGCAGGGAATCTGTTACAGTTTTCCTTTCTGCTCTGTCATCAACTGTACCCTTAGGCAACTCTCTCCCATTCTTCAGGCCTAATTTTGCTCCTCTGTAAATGAAAAGCATAGACTCAGTGATTTCTGTGGTGCCTTCCAGTCCAACTGACACCAGGCAGTACTAATTTGGAAATCAAGATTGACTTCCAGCATAAGCAATTTGTTGAATGGAAACAGCAGGATTTCTTTGCATTTTCACTGGGGTCCTAGAGAGTATGTGAAACAACAGAGCTCCGTTCTGGGGACTGTGTTTGGGAATGCAGTGTGGTCTGGCTTCATCATGTCTGCACTCAGATGGACCAGGAAGGAAAGCACCAGGAAAAGTGAACATGTGTTCTTCTTGGTCCAGGTCTCATCCTTAGCCTGTGCCATTTTGTGGGGAAGTTTACATCTCTGCATTCAGAAGCTTCTCTCTGGAAATGATGAACCAAAATACCATGTAGAAGACAAAAAAGACACAGAAAGACAAAAATACACAGATTGTACACTGTACGTTATTCCTAATTTGAAGTCTGAACATCTTTCCATTTCCACCTAAGGAACACTTGTGACCATACACTTCCAATCATCCTTCAGCTCACCAAGGGTCTAATGTCTTCGAAAACATCTTACAAAAAGAAAAAGTGAATCCTCTTTTTCATGTTTCCCAAATGAGTGGTTCAACATCATGGAAATGAGATCAGAATGGTAAACAGACAGCTGTCCTATATTTCTCCTTCCAGGGAGAGGAAGGTCAGAGACACCTTCCTTCTGTGTAACAGATCCCTCCCAAATGGGTTGTAAACAAGAGTGCAGTGCAGCTCCTCCTTCACTGGGAAAGAATAAAGGCATTTTGGAACAGCCTTTAGAGGTGTCGAACATACATATCTTTGATTCTGTTTTCTCATCTTTTTGCGGCGTCTTTCTTTCACAACATGAAGCCATTGATTGAATGAAGTTAGAATAACTTTTGACATAGCTAACCAAAATAGATAGCAAAGGGACTGGTTGCTAAGCACAGCTCTGCTGCGTTCCCTGGCTGACAGCCTGTATTAGCATGCAGGGCTTTGCAGAAGCAAATCCTTAGTTATTGGCGGCTGGTTGTTTAAAGCTGCTACTGCGTCTCAGGTAATAGTGAGTCAGAAGCACATATAATATTAGAAGGGAATTACTGAAATTACATCCCTCCTTAACAGGATATAAGCTACTTGAGGGTATGACTTATTCAAGCATATATTCAACCAGCATTGTTCCGTACCTACAATTGGGTGGGTGGTAGATTCTGGAGATAGAATAATGAAGTTGCAGTTTCTTTTTTCCTGGGACTCAAACTTGAGGGGAGGGAGGAGAAGGTGAGAGAAAGAAACAGGTATAATGGGACAAGACTTACTAGTGTATCAGTGTCTTTAGCCTTTTTTCTCCTCCTGTTCAGTAAAGAGATTTTTGACTTTATTTTACCAGTGAAAAAATATTAGGTATCTTTTTTCCCCCTTTTTCTTCTGAGAGGTGTCTTGCACTGATGGCCTGTTTTTTTTTTGGGAGGGGGGTGGAGATGAGAGTTGGGAAAAGGGAAGAAATAGGCAAAAACAGGAGAATGGGGGATAGGCCAGGAAAGACAAGAGGTCATCATGCTGGGCACCTATGCTAGAGCAAAAGGAGTTTGCCTAGGGACGCCTGGGTGGCTCGGTCGTTAAGCGTCTGCCTTCAGGTCATGATTCCAGGATACTGGGATCGAGCCCCACATCAGGCTCCCTGCTCCGCGGGAAGCCTGCTTCTCCCTCTCCCACTCCCCCTGCTTGTGTTCCTCTCTCGCTGTGTCTCTTTCTGTCAAATAAATGAATAAAATCTTAAAAAAAAAAAAAGGAGTTTGTCTAAAAATGTGGGGGAAAAGGAAAAGCAGAGCAGAAGCCATGGAATGAACCAGGATGCCAATGGAAAGATTTTAAAATGTTTGTTGCTTATTTATGGTTTTCAAGAAAAATAATTTTGTTAATAACAGAAGTTGTAACTGTTAAAAATTCAGACAGTACCAAAAATGATCCAATGATAAATAAAGGCTGCCTATCGCCCTACTCCATTACCTCACGCCATATGCCACTGCCCTTGTTCAAGACTGTCTTAAAATGAGTGTTTTTGTAGATCAGATGATACAGAAGTATTAATATATATGTACACATATATATGCACACACATGACATATTTCAGACAAAAGAATATATTACGTGTTTTTGACATTCTGCAACTTTTTAAATGTACTATTCTAGCTTATTTTCAGGCCGGTAGACCTATATCTTTCTCATTTTTAAAAATTAGCCCTATGGTATTTTATTTCATGGAGATACTCAAATTTGTAAAACTCTTTCTCTAATTGCTGGATATTCATTACAGTTTTTCCCAGAATATCTTTTAACCTATGTCTTTCCATGTTTGTGTAAACATTTTTGTGGAGAAGATTCTTAGAAGTTTGTTTGCTTGATCATAAAGAAAGTACATTAATTTTTTTCATAGACTTTGCCAAATTGTAATCTAAAAATGTGTCACATTACTATATAGAGGGTTTAAAAATGCATATTTTTTTAAATCTTCATTAGCTCCATCTTTTGAGGCAAGAACTTCAGTGCCATTGGTGAATATGCCTCAAAATAATCAAATTCTTTTCCTTCTCTCTCTCTCTCTCTTTTTTTTTTTAAAGATGGGCACAATAGTCTTAGAAAACCAGCTTCTCTGCTTTGTAGAGGAGCAACACTTATGGGTATGCTCCAAGTCATGTCTTGAATGTGGAAGTGTTAAAGCTTTTGACTTTTAGGAATACTTGTAAAGCCAGCTCTAAAGCTGCTGGGAGGGTTCTGAGTGGCATAGAAGTTGAGTTCATTTTAGCTGTTAGCATATCTTAGAGCAGAACATACCTACAGTTATCAGTTTCATTCAACAGCCTTCACTGGGGGATTTTCAGTCTTCCCATAGTGGATATTAAGCTAATAAGAAGGCTCTCCAAGCACCTAGGTTTATCTGTCAAGTCAGTGGTAATGGACCATGTGGTCCCGGTCTTATAACAAGAACAACAAAGTTCTGTGTTCCCCCTTCTTCAGTATGATATATTAACTCTGCAAAATACCTCTTCTGATTGATTATTGAGTGCATACATTAGTTTGGTACTAAGGACTTTCAAATACATTACTTTTTTTAACCTTCAAATAATTATAGGAGCTAAGTGTCAATATTCCCATTAAGAACAGAAAGTAAGAGAGTTTACATAAGAGCCACACAGCCAGGTTGTGGCAGAGCCAGTATTTGAAACTATATCCATTTGATTGCAAATTCCATATTGTTAACCACTGTGGCTTGCTGCTCTTTAAACCATGTGACATTAAATAATGTTTAAAAAAATCTAGGGGCATCTGATACCTTTTGATAAGATGCTTTTCCCATCTTATTTGATCCTTGCTAATTTATCCCTTTTATGATCTCATGTTGTGGCTAAGACAAGAAGAGGCCAACTCATTACCATTTTGGTCCTCATCTAATAAAGAAATAGTGCACTATTGTGTTTAAAGGTATAGACTCAGTTTCTCTGGGTTCAAACCCCGCTGCTGCCATTTACTAATTGTTGACTTTGGGCAAGTTACTGAAGGTCAGGTTTCCCATTTGTAAAATTGGTACAATAAGTTTGCTTACCTCATTGGATTATTTTGAGAATTAAAATGAAGTAATGTGGCAAACCATGTAGGAGGCTACCTGGCATATACTAAGTATAAATTAAGAGCATTGTATGGCTCTCATTGCCAAGTTGACACCCAGGTGGCTAGTCCTTTCTACAGTTTCTCATCCTGTGTCACCAGTACCATCTCTTCTTGGTGCTCTTTCTGGCCCTTGGACAAACCAGTTCATCTACTTTGTGGTTACTCAGTTATCTATATTCTCATCTGGAGTGTTTCTCTCAGATGGAAATATTCCTAATTTCTATTTTGGCTCCTGATCCATATTTCTTGTTCTCCTATTTCAAGTTCAATTAACCAATAATTTTTTTAAAAAGATTTTATTTATTTGAGAGAGAGAGAATGAGAGAGAGAGAGTGAGAGCAAGAGAGGGGAAGGGTCAGAGGGAGAAGCAGACTCCCCACTGAGCGGGGAGCCCGATATGGGACTCGATCCTGGGACTCCAGGATCATGACCTGAGCCGAAGGCAGTTGGTTAACCAACTAAGCCACCCAGGTGCCCAATTAACCAATGATTTTGGTCTACTATCTAACCAAGCCCCAGATAGCCAAGTGCTCTGTTGTCTCAACCTGCCTTGAATCAGTGTTTTTCATAATCATGCCTGAATACTCCAATTTCTTCTTTCCCCATCTGGTCCTCAGCTTGGGCAAACCTGTGCTTTGCCAATTAAAAATCTGGTTCTCATGCACTGTTTCTGATTTATTCCTTGCTTTTTCTAGTTTTTTAACCTTTATTCAGTAAGTATTTCAGAGACCTTATTGTGTATCAGGCACAGTGTGAGGTACTAGGGATAAGGTGTGAGCAACACAAACACAGAGCTTATAGTATAGTCTATAATTATCAGATTGTCAAATAGTCACACAAATTTAAAGTTGCAATTGTGGTCACTATTATAAAGGTGAGCCATACAGTATTAGGAGACTCCATACTAGGGTATTTGACCTTGTTGGGGAGATCAGAAAAGGCTTTGTTGGGGGAATGATGCCTGAGATGAGGTCCAGAGGATGGTTGGGAATTAATTAGGCAAGTAGGGAGAATGGTGTGGGCTGGGAGAAGAGCTGTGGTGAAAGGGAGCATGGTAAGTGTCCATGACTGAATAAAGGCTAGTGAGGCTCAAATACAGAATTCCTATTCCTTGCATAGGAATACAAAGTGCAAGATGAGATGAGGTTGGGTGAGACCACTCTGGCACTTGTAGGTTATGCTAAAGATTTTGGTCTTGATATCAAGTGTACATGGGAAGACATTGGATCATGGTAACCATGGCAGTGGGGCAGTAGGGACATTATCAGATGTCATTTTGCTCAGGTCTGTCTGGACAGGACAGAGTGGATAATGGGTAGACTGTTAGAACGTGCCTGAGTAGGCAATATTGGTAGCCTTGACTAGAACAGCAGCTGTAGAGGGAAAGAAATAAATGGTATTAGAGATAGTGGAGATGAGATTAGCAATTTTGGTGAAAGAGATATGATACGGGAAAGGGATGACCTCAAGTTTCCTTGGGACAACTGCTTGGAAAGTGATTGTCTTCACTGCAATGGGAGAAGAATGAAATTGAGTTGACTGGACTTACTCAATGATAAATTATTTGCTCTAGGTAAAGCTTATAATAATCTCTGGGAGTAGAAACTTACTCATACTAGCTTGAGTAAAAAGTTTTTATATAAAGATACAGGGAATATAGCATGGAAGCTGTAGCAGCATGGCCTTAGGGAAACTGGAAGGTTTTCATGAACTAAGATCTCTTTGGCCAAAGAAAAGTGAATTTGTAGGCTAATAAGATAACTTTGGAAATAAGCTTTGACCTTTCTTTCCTAGTGCCATAAATATGAAAGATGGTGTTAATATGTATCTGGACAGCTTCTGTATTGATTGAACATCAGATTCATCTTCACTACTCACTCTTTCCTGATGATGACCCTAAAATGAATAAGACCTTATCAGTGTTTTATTGTCAGCTTTCAGGAACTGTAAGTGTAACTCTTAAATCATTGCGACTTAGAAGAAAGTTCTTACAGAGGGAATAGAGGAAAGTTCTTGGGAAGTTGAACAGAATGCTATTTGTAACTGCCTGGTTTTACAAAAAACAAACTTTTCTGATTATAAAAGATCCATTTTGAGGATTGCCGGATAACAAGACAGCCTCATTACATGCACTGTTTAGTTACAACAGAGTCTGACTCTAAGGTCAGAGACCCTGAGAGTGGGGAAATCCAGGGAGAGTTGCCAAACAGCTCCTTGAAAGAGGGGTCTTCAAACTGGTTCCATGTTCCTTTTCCAACCTTTCTCTTTGCCTTCAGCTATTGATGTCTGGTTCTGTTCCTATCACCTCTCTGAAACTTCTATTTATAGGGTTGGAAATGATTTCCTGTTTGACAAGTGCAGTGATGTCTTTTGAATTGTTATTAAGTACTACTTCCCTGTAGCCTTTGTTTCTACAGACTGCTCCTGGAAGCTTTCTTCCTCTTGCTTTTGAGATCCCTATTCAGTTCTTCCTCAACCTCTACCACATTAGCAGTTACTGCAAAGTAACCTTGGCTGGTTCTTCCTCCTTTTTGCTTTACTGTTTTTCCACGGTTTTAGCCTTGTTGTTGGTCAGGCCCATCTTGTGCCTTTCTTTAGCTGGAATATATTTGTACTTGATTCTTACATATCTACCTTCTGCCTGGAATTTGAGTTCAAGAGAGGGTTCCAATAACTTCTACGATGTAGCATATAGACTGCTCACATTTAGCAGGTCCCAAACTTGAGCTTTTTCTTTTCTCCCCCAAACCTATTATTCATTTTTAAAAACCTTTATTTTTACAAGCACCAGCATCCACCAGACACTTTGCAGTCATCCTCGATCCCTTGTGCATTTGTGTCACTTTTCCTCCATCCCTCCTGCTACTGGCCTAGTTAAGGCCTCATGCTTTTATCATCTCTTGTAAAGATATTGTCATATCCTAGTTTCTATGCTTTTAATCTCTTCTCACACCAGTGCAAGAGTCATACTACTCTTACAAAATATAAACTTGTTTGTGTCTATGTAAAATTTTTAACGTTTGGCGTATATTGGCTATATTATATAAACCCAATTATTTGATAGAGCTTATAAGGTTTTTCACAATCTGGCACCAGTCTGCCTTTCCAGGTTCATCAGTTATCTCTCTCCTAATATTTTTTTGAGTGATAGACCTTTTTCATGTAATGTCACTTTTAATATGAACAAGGTATTATTTATTGGTCTTGTATTAGGAAACTGGTACCAAGGAAAGTAACTTGTTCAAGACTACTTAAGTAGCAAAGGACAAAGAACCAGGTTGGAGCCAAACTTTGTACCCTACTACTCTGAAACCATACTGAACATTTACATGTGAATGTGCCTTTCTTCCTGCTGCCTCTTCAGCCTGCATTGTCCAACTTCCCTGTCTTCCTTTTCCAAATCCTCTGTGTATTGCAAGGCCCTGCTTAAAAGGCTATAAATCTTATCAGACTTCTTGCATCATAGTAGAATTAATAGCTCCTTATTTTGAGTTCTCTCAACATCTTGTGTATTTTTTAATTATATCACTTTGTGTAAGATGAGCTTCTTGATACAACTCTGCTAAATTCAAGTGAATTGTGAGGACACTGTGTCAGTCATTCTTAAGTTCCCAGTGTCTAGTACATAGTAAGTCCTCAGGAAATATCTTCAGAATGTAGAGGGAGGAGTATTTTCATAATCCATTAAATTATTATTGTCAAATCTAAACATTTCTAATTAAAATAGTTTTGATTGTCCACACAGAAACATCACAGCTTCTTTTTTTTTTTTTTTAAGATTTATTTATTTATTTATTTGAGAGAGAGAGACTGAGAGAGAGAGAGAGCATGAAAGGGGGGAGGGTCGGAGGGAGAAGCAGACTCCCCGCCGAGCAGAGAGCCCGATGCGGGACTCGATCCCGGGACTCCAGGATCACGACCTGAGCCGAAGGCAGTCGCTCAACCAACTGAGCCACCCAGGCGCCCACATCACAGCTTCTTACTGTGCTGCTCAGTTTATTAACAATGTGCTGTGAGCAGGCATTTTCAAGAACATTAAGTAAGACTACCTAGAAAGGTATTTCTGCGTGAAGTACCCAGGAGCCTTGATAGAGTCAATTGCCTGAAGCAGTCGCCTGAACTGATGAGACACGTCTCTGTTATAAACAACAGAAAACCTGAGGCACTTATTGCCTTATGTTATAGAAAGGATGACGCTTGTTCTGATGATAAGTTGTAGTATATTTCTCTCTTTTCTGGTGGTGTTTCCATTTTCACCAAGCATCTCCTCTTGTGGCTCTAAGGTTACATACCTGCTCATACATTCTAGGAGAAAGGAGTATGTTTCTTCACCAATTAATCAACATGATTCCATTTGTTTTGTATCCATTTAGGTCACACCTATCCCTGGTAGTGAACTGTAGTGGAGGAATGTGATTCCTCCACATGGATCAGATAGTCCTGTGCCACACCCCATCCTCAAGTCTGGAGTGGTACCCGCTATTTTTAAGCAAATGGGTTGTAGGGGCAAAAGGTGGACACTTTAAGAAAAGCCTGAATGCTGACCCAAGTAGAGGGCAAGTGAATGCTGGACAGCCAAAACCAGTAAAATGACCTCCAAATACCATTAAGATAATGATTCAGAAAGGGAAAACATGATCTTGAGGTGATTGCCATGCTTTCCACAGATGACTCACAACTCAGTCCTGTTTCTCTGGAGGAGTAAGACCCAGCATTTAATGGATCACTTTTCTTTATCATTTTGATATTTGAAAAGGGAGATGTACTGATATTGTCTGCTCTTTGCCATGGAAGGATGACCTCCCTGTATGGTCAGCTTCAGCAAGCTATCTAGATTCAACATTGGTTTGGGCAATGGGGAGACCAGAAGGCAGGAGGACGGTGAGACTGGGGAACTTATTCCTCTGGCTCTCTCCCCACTGGGCCGTGGGTTGGCTGTGTCCCTGCTTCTGTCATGCAGGCCTCTCCTACATACCTACTCTCTCCAGATTCTAAATCATTCTTTTCCTTTCTTGGTCTTCCTTCTGTTGCTATTCTTGGGGTTCTGCACTGTTGATTTGTCTAAACTCTGCCTACACCTTTGTAAAGATTCTTTTTATTAAACTTGTCTCAAATTACCCAGTTGGAGTATGCCATCTGTTTTCTGCCAAGACCCTTACTGATACAGTGGGTAATCATCTCTCTTCTAGCATATTTTCAATCACAGCAGTAACACTTTTCCAAAATAGAACTATCATATTAGCCAAAGGTAAATTTTCTTTAATTGGACAAAAAGAGCTTCCCCAATCAGTTTTGATCATTTGTGATTCAGTCACCCAGTTAAGGGATTTGCAACCTGAGGACAAAAAGCATAGGCCAGGAGGGACATAGAATTTTTATAGCAGTTGTTAAGGGAGGGGCCTCCTTTCAGTTTGCATGTTCATTTGCAAATTGGACAAGATTCCTCTTGACTCATCTAGCTACAAATTATAAATAAAAATGTAAATTTTAGTTTAGTATTTCAGTGTTTCACAATGGTTTTAACAGGAATATTTATTCTCAGTAGTTATTAGTATAGTTTTTAAGTACTAAAGGAAGAATATTAGTGTAGTTGGACAGTCATGACAGTGGTATTTACCACTCAGATTACTGATGGAAACTGTCATCTCTATACAATTTCATGTAAATGGCAACCACAAGGACAGATTACCTAAAATCATATTGACATTCTTGTAAGAATCGTAAATGTTTTACTTCTTTTATTCTAGGATTCAGGTATTTGATAATGATTCTAGAACTGAAGACATTGATGGTTGGGGCCATTTATTAGAGTGCTGAGTGAATTCAGTTTGGTTCCTTGGTTTGCCACTTCCTTTTTTGGATATATTTCCCATCTCATTAAAGTTTGTAAGAGTGATTGTGTTAATATCTTAAACTTCTTTCTTTAGTGGGGGGAAACTTGAATTTTTGAATGCTTAAAAATAATTTGTGAAATAGATTCTTGTGTCTCATTTTTTGCGATTCTGGTTTCCTAGATCCTGGTAAGCCCCAGGCTTCATCTTTTTTCATTCTTCCCCCTTGCTCATTATATTCTAGACACAAAGGCTCTTCTGTTCCTCAGTCATTAAAGTTGTTCCTTTTCCAGGGTCTTACAGTGATATCAGTGTAACCTCATGTTCAATTCAAATGTACACCACAGGGTTCATGTGAATCCCTTCCTCCTTTCCATTTGTACTCCTTCACTAGTGGGAAGTGTGGCTTCCATTATCCTTAAGACATTTACTTAGTGCTTAATCCTCCAAATCATAGGCAAACTCCTTACCCCCTTGGTGTGCTGTCCCATTTGGAATCCCTTCCCAATCCTCTTCAACCCTGTGGAGGGGCTTTTTGACTGAATTAGGAGAAAAGAAAGAAGGAAGGGACCAACTTCATCTTTTAAAGTGAGGTTATAAAAATTACCTACTTTCAGGATGTGTTTTAGGATTAAGCAATGAAGTGCTTTATACTTTAACTGCAAAGTAATATTCAGTGGTTATTTGTGCTCTAACATTTGATATAATATTCACTGAATGAATAAAGAGCCTGAAATTAGTAATAAAAAATCCCCCCAATTTATTGGAGTCTGGTATCTAGTCCTCAATATACTACTGGTTCACTAAAAGTTAGAGCAACTATTTAGTTAGCTACTTATTGATTCAAAAAATAAAATTTAAACATCTTTTATGTTCCAGAAACTTCCTGAGAGTGAAAGCTGTAAGAATTACCAAGATAGACTTGGTCCCTGCTGTCATAATACTTGTGGTCTGGCTGAGAAGACAATTAATGAGCAGTAGCAATAAAGTAGGGCAAGTGCTTTGTCACAGTTGCAGAGAAAGGGTTCAGAATACATTACAGGAATGCGGAACTGCATCTGAGAGAGTGGTGAGGAAGGTTTTCTAGAGATGACAGTTAAGCCGCAACCTCACCATGAGTAGGAGTCAGCACTTGAAGACAAGGGGGAGGAGTATTTTGGGCAGAAGGAGCACAATGTGGGAAGGTGAGAGGGAGCATGGAATTACATGAAGTACAATGTGATGCGTGCAAAAAGAATGGGGGACATGGGAGAGATGTGGTTGAAGAAGTCATCAGGGGTCTTGTGAGTCTGTTTTGGACCATGGACATTATTTACAGTGTGATGAAAAATTAACCAAAGAAGGTGACAGGGGAGTGATGCACTTAGCTCTTGAGAAGCATTGCTCTGGCCTCCTGACTGAGGAGGGCATACAGGTTGGGACAGGAGGGCAAGATGGAGGGTGGAGCGAGACGTTGTATACAAGCATTGTCATCCAGCGGAGAGATGACGAAGCCGTGGCTTGGGTAGAGACCGTGGGGATAGATGGAAATGGTTATCCACGAGAGATGTTTAGAGGTGGACCTAACAGACATAATGCTCTCCCGTCTCCAGTGTTAAGAAATGCTCTTCCCTGAAATAAGGAACATGACAAGGCGAGGCAGCTGAGTTTGGGAGGATGATGAAGGGGAGAAATTTGTTCTTCCAGCTGTAAAATGAGAAGGTTCTATCCACAGCAATGCAATTGTATGATTATCTTGTTCTGTCTTCATGTGGCCAAAAACAGCAATTTTAGAGCTGTAGAGAGATTCTCTATTTCCCCTTTCTTTTTGCTGTTCAGGCATCTAGCTAATCTAGGCTTTAGTTACCAATTAAGCACAGAAAACAGAAAATGTATTGCTTAGTATTTAAATTGAAACAAAAGAAAGGGAGTGGGGAGCTGGCATAAGCTGGTAAATATGTTAGCTTTCATAAGCATGAAATAACACAAAATTTATCATTCCACATTTTATAACTTGGATGATTTTAGATCTTCTGTGGCCAGGCTGACTTTATTGTCCTATAATTCTCAATTCTGTGATTTGCGTTTTCTCTTAGCTTGAGCAACTCTCCTGATTGCTTATGACTTTACAGTTGCTACAGGGAGTTGTTATACACAGATGGCTTTTAGGAGGGGAGTCAATTTGGTAGGCATTTTCCTTGATTATCATGCCTTTTCTCTGCACTGATTGTTATAAGAGTGAAGATTCTTGCATGTCAAATGGTGAAAATGTTTCCAGGGTCTCAAAAAAGGAAGGAACATTACATTTGCCAGATGATCTCTGTGTGACTATACTCTGATGAAAAGGCCGCCTGGTTCCTTTAATTTATTCAGATAGATTTTTATAAGCAGTGATAAAACCAAACCAACATGAGGTACCAGAGGGAAAAGACTGAGCAGAATTTGCAGTAGAGAGTAGATATTGATTTGAGCATATAATTACATCCACCTTGTTATATGGTTTCATTTTCATCTCTTGCAACCTTGCAAATAAGTACAAAAATCTTATCAGACATACCCTGTACCCATTTTTTTTTTTTTTTTAAGTTCATGCTACTATCCTTTCAGGAGAACACAGAGAAAGAAAGAAATATTTTTTCTTCTTGAAGGCAATTTTCTTTCTTTACTTACGTTACTTGTAAATCAACTTTTTATTGTACAGTTGATGCAAGCTTATTATACAAATATCAGAAAATAGAATCCTGTGTTTTTCACCTGAATTTGTCTTAGTCTGAGGAAAGGCTTGATTTTCATGAATGACCTGTGTGAGTCCAGAGCTACAGGAGATAAAAAGGACACCATTTATTAGCCTAGCTGTTTTATATTCAGATATTTGTGTGATCTATAACAGAAAAGCCATGTCCTTCTCCCCAGGTATACCTTTTCATGAGAATTAAGAGAACAAAGTTAGGTCATCACAGGTGGTTTCTCCAGTTTTCTTATCAGTTATCTTAAGTAGACTTTGCTAAGCAAATGTTGAGAACCCAGAGCAATTCAAAATATATTCTTAATTGGAGAAATCTTCCTGAGATCTAATAAGAACTTGCCAAAATAGAGCATTTACTATGTGTCAGACATTATGCTAAGTATTTCACATGTATTTTATTTAATCTGTAAGGAAAGCCCATAAGGTAGGTATTACTCCTTCTTTAAAAAAAAAAAAAAAAAAAAAAAAAAGTTTAGGTACAGAGAGATGAACTTGTTCCAGATCACAATGCTGGTCCTTTCAACTGTGAGGCTAGGTTATTTCTCCTCTCCCCTCTCCTTGGTGTTATTCTTCTCTCCAGCATGAGCATAAGTCCATTTCATCTAAATTAGAATAGGCATTTCCTCAGATTTCAGTGAGAAATACTCGGATGAGAAGGTGTCTACTGCCCAACATCTGGAAATCCCCAGAGAGATCCTGTGGTTGAGGGAATCATGGTGGCAGGGAAGGAGATGAAGTACTCCATTCTCTACCTGAAACTGAACCAACTTACAGATATGAGTCTAGAGGAGACCATTGTCTCTCTGACCAGACTCTGTGGTCTGGCATGCTAACCAGTGCCTTCCACTTGCCTCCTCTTTCCTCTTGCTTCCCAGTGCTATTCTACTTCAAGTTCATGAATTTCTACAGAGCTGTGCCGTTTCCCTCTTCACAAGTCTGTGTCTTGGAAGGGGACACATAAAACTTTTCATCTCCATGTTGCTATGCATAGTGTCCTTCTTCCAAACCTTGTTTAAATCCTGGAGATCATATTTACTCACCTGTGGTTTAATTTGCGTCTTCTCTGATGAGTGACTTTGTTTTTACATTTGTTAAAGATACTGAGTGTTAAAATGATTGTGTTCAGCCTATTTTCTGTTTCCTAGTTAGTTTCTTGTAGAAATCACCTTTTTCTTCTTGCTCCTATGTTGCTTCCTTGATATCATGGTAACATATAACAATTGCAAAATGCCTTGGAAAATTGATAGTATGGTGGAAATAATGTCTTGCACTTATACAAGCTTTAATATTTTATTTTTTTATTTTTTAATATTTTATTTTTATTTCACAAAAGCCCCTTTTCTTTTAATCTCTAGTAATGCTATTTCCAATTTATATATAGGGAAAAAGAGTCTGAATGAGACCGTCAGACATAAGACATTTTATTCCCACCTCCCCATCTGTTTCTCACATTATCCTTGTGGTTATACCTGCTGTGTTGTTTTATGGGCATTTATATGGATTTTTTTCTTCCTTCATTTTCACGTTTAGTTTAAAACCCACTTGGTCAGCTGACCCTCATTTCCTTCCTCTGCAAATCAAGGCAATTTCCTTGTTCTACCTGTCATAGTTTTTTTAAATCCTATGAGAGCTTGTATATGGATGTCCTTTGCCATATGAGCCTTAGGAATATGAGATGTTAGTATATCATTTTATTCCCCATGCTCTGTCTGGTCTTATACTATATGTAAGGTGACACTTTTCCAATCTTAGAGTATGTAAGAATCACCTGAGTGAATTCGTTAAACATGCAGGTTCCTGGGTTCTGTCCCCAGAGGTTCTGAATCAGTAAGTAAGGTGAAGCCCAAGAATGTGCATATTTAACAAAAATCACAGATAATTCTGACCCAGGAGATCTGTGTGTTATATTTTGGGAAACACTGCTTTAATGGGCCTTAGTTCTGTTTCATGAATGAGCAACTTCCCTATCATCTAGACTCCAGATATCTTTATATACAAACCAGCTGTGTTACTTGATACTTCTCTGTGCAGGAGTAACCTTGAACAACTTTAAGGAGCAGGGAAACCACCAAATGCATAACATAAAAGTTACTTATCATGACAATGAAGTTTGTTCTCCTCTTTGGAGAAAGGTGCTCTTTTGGGTGTGGGAAATGAGCAAGTGTGGAGTAGCCCCTGACATTCAGAAGCATCCTGCTGGACTGCAAGAAACACTTTGGAAGGGTGGGGGGTCTTGATTCAGTTACTAATGCTGGCTGTGTGACCTTGGCGCAGTCTCTGTACGTCTTTGAGCCTGTTTTCTTAGCTGTTAAGTGATACTAGATCAGTGTTTGTTAGATTCTCCCACCAAAATAGAGCAATGCTTTCAGGTCCTCAAAGAATTTTGACTGCAGCTGCAAGTAGTCCGCTGCTGTCTTACTTTGAAAAGTAAGGTTTTTTCTTTTTTTTTTTTTTTTCCTGCTTTCTACTCCATCATATATGCAATGCTTACTTCAGTGTAAAAATAATGTTTAAAAATAAATACCATGGAGAAAATCCAAATCCCAATGGCTTTACTTCCTGCTGCCTCACATCCCAGGGGTTTCTAGGCTTGAGCCTGAGAATAGACTAGATGATGCCAAAGATTCCTTCCAGTTCTCTGAATTCATGATCTAAGAAAACTCTTTAAGCAAATTTGCCATTTAATGCACCGACCTCAATTTCCAAATCGGATGTGCTCTGATGTCTCGGGACTAGGAGAGTGTTCTGAAGGGAGAAAACACTCACCAAAAAGGTGACTGCATTTTTGATGTAAACGATCCAATGCTAAATTTATTGACCTTATTCACAAAGGATTTTTGTGATTCTCTAAACTCTCTTTGAGCTCTGTATGAATTCATTGGCCTCAAATTGAACTTGTACTTGCAAATAGTTATCAGAGTGGGTTTGCAGAAAGAAAATCCAACTTGACATGAACACCTATACTGGAATTTAATGCAACTAAAGTTTGTTGAGGGCGCTTTTGTCACCCTCATTAAACGTATTGAGATTTCTGTGTCTCAACTCACCTCTCTGTGAACTTGTTGGTCACTAATGATCCCTCCAAATTGGACATTTCTTGACCTCTTTGCTCTTAGAGAGAAGGATGATTTGACAAAAATTCTAAGCACTTAGAATTCTGTTATCTTCTATAATAAGACCTCACAAAGGTTCAACTGTACACCCAGTGAACTTAAAATGAACTCTCTTTAATTTTGTGGGAACAGAAAAGGTACACATCACCAGAGAGGGACATGTTTTACCTTTGAGAAGCCAGCTGGTCCGTCAGACACATCCCCATGGGGTGGCAGTAACTAGCTCTGGTCCTAAGCCAGGTCCTGGTGACACTCTAGTCTCTAGAAGGGACTCTGTTAAACTGAATTCACAAGCAACTGATATATAAAATTACAGGATGCAATTTGTTAATATATATTAATATGATTTATAAGGGGGCTAAGTATGTATGTCTTTTAATCAGTACGTTTGTACCTCCACCATACAAACGGATACATGAAACCGAATTATTATCTGCAGTCGTCCAGGTGGGCATGTGATTGGAGTAATAGTTCATTTGAAAGATCGTGATAGTTTACAGGAAGTTAAATTATGATAGTGATGTTTCCATCTCTACCGTATCAGATAGTGAGCTAGCTTCATGTACTTAAGTGCATCCTTATCATTGTGGTAACGGCATGAACTTGTCACACAGGCTGCCCTGGTTCAAAGTCTCACCCTGCAGCTTACTAGCTATGTGACTTCTGATATCTTTCTTATACCCTAACCCTCACCTTGCTCTTCTGTAAAATTTCATTCTACTTCATTTTATTCTTTTTATAGTTTTTCCACTTGTGGTAGAAAATCCAATCGTCCTTACTTCTTGGTTTTTTGGAGTGCATCTCAGTGTCACCCCCTGCAGCCACTGAAACTTCAAATTGAAATTTTACTGCCCTGCCTATTCTCAGAAGGAAAAGTTGACTGCAAGAAAATTCTTATCTCATAAAAGAACCCAGTGACCAACTTTATGAACTGTTTGACTTCTGGAAGAAAAGTGAAGCTTTAGTGTCTCATTTTTTTCTAGATGGCCTTCAAATGTGACAATTACTGGTAGTCAAGGTTTCATACAAAAAGGTCGTTTGAAGGAAAAAACCCTGCCAATTTTAACTCAGTGACTGTTGTCAAGACCTCATTAACCTCTCCATGTTTCCCGTGGATGCCACATGAAGCCGTTGGCACTCCAAATTGGAATTTTACTGGCTACTGTTCTTTCAGAGAAAAAGAGAGTTTGAGAAGGAGATAAAAATTTCACTTGGCTCAGGTTATGTTAGATCACTTAAATTTGAATAAGGAGATGAAAGTCATTGACAAGCAAACAAACCAACCTCCCAAAACACTCAGAAATCAAAGAAACGCCTGCCTGCCATGAATAATACCAAAGGATTTAAAGAGCTACAATTTAAAGTCTATGAAAATATTGGTTATATTGAATATATTATATTATAATGAATATATTAATTGATTAACTTCTCTTCAGCCCAGACAGAATGCAGTAAACTTTAGGAAGAAAGAAACAGGTCATTAAAATAAAAGCCTTTGTTTCCTTATTGCATTCAATGCATATGTATTGAATACTTATTAAGTGCTCCTACTTTGGTAGTCACTGGCGATACAATGTGATAAAAAATTGACTTGCTTTCATGGAGAGTGCAGCCTACTGAGGGAGTCAGGTGGTGGTCAAATGATTTCAGAAGCAAATGTGAAATTTCAAATGGGATCTGTGTTATGAAGGCAGCTATGATACCAAGTGAGCATATAATAGGGATATTTGACCTAAAGAGGAAGGTCAAGGAGAACCGTCCCCAAGGAAGTGACAAATAAGCAGAAATGTGAGGGGCGCCTGGGTGGCTCAGTCGTTGAGCGTCTGCCTTCAGCTCAGGTCATGATCCCAGGGTCCTGGGATCGAGCCCCGCATCAGGCTCCCTGCTCGGTGGAGAGCCTGCTTCTTCCTCTCCCACTCCCCCTGCTTGTGCTCCTGCTCTTGCTATCTCTCTCTCAAATAAATAAATAAAATCTTTAAAAAAAAAATAAGCAGAGATGTGAAACATGAATGGAAAAGAGGCCCACTTGTCAAGAAGAGTGAAGTGAGTTCATGGGACTAAAATCAGGTGAGTAGCAAAGGTCAGAGATCTTGGTACTTTATCTGATGGGATCTGCACCACACACACACACACACACACACACACACACACACAAATAACAAAAAGGTGACCTAAGAAAAGTGTAACATGTGCAAAACTAGGGGAAAAAAAGAACTTGCAGTGTGTGTTTACCATTTATGCGGCATGAGTACTTAACTGGAAGAAAGGAAAAAAATGATATATAAGCAGTTGCAAGAGGCCAGTATCAGCAAAGCAAAACTGTCCAGCATACTGCTTTCTGGTCAAAGGCTTACTTTGGTTCTCCATTTGGTCCTTAGGCAAAGCTATCAAAATCTTTGTTTATTCCTTAGTTTGCAAGGACTCAAGGATTGGGGAATCATTTCTTCTTAGAAGAGTGGAATTGAGAACATCATCAAGGCAGGGGTGGGATGAATTGCATTCACCACTAGAGCCTTTGTGTCTATTGAGCTGCTCCCACAGAGTAGGTCATCATTAATATTTGTTGAATAAACTCCATTTTCCCATTTGAAGCTCCACCACTTTTGCACTTGTAAACTGGGAATAAAACTGTGACTGGGAGAATCCCTCCATTTCTGAGGGGCCACTCTGTAGCACTTAGTGCTAGCCCTATAGCTTACATCTACTGGGAACATGTTGCAGTCTGTTGGGCGGGGGGCACAATGGGGTGCTGTTTGGGAAAGGACTGGCAGGAAGAGAGCGTGGGCCCGGAGACCAAAATGTGGGCTCAGCTTGTTTGGGGCAGGACTGAAGGGGACAGCTTAGGGGCATCAAATAAGAACAACTACCTTCAAGGGATACTACCATTACCCATTTGGTGTATATCATTCCAGACCATTTAAGATACATATATGTTTTACATTGGCATATGGTTTTCTAAAATGCAACAAAAATATATAATTTTTTTACTTAGGATGAATTTGCTCTTAAGCAGAACCTAAAGATTTATCTCCTTTTCCTACACTTAAATATATTTACATATAACTTAAAAATTTTATTAATTTATAGCAATATGTTTTTTAGAGGCTTTTTTTTAGTTAGAAAGTTATAAATGAGAAAACAAAATTGGCTTATTTCAAAATCCAAGTCATTCTTTTTGATGTAAAAGAGCCATTCATGCATGTGGTTAAAATCAAAACAGTAAGAACAGGAATTCATAAAAACTAAATGACGCCACTAGGTTCTTCTCCCAAAGTGAATTACCTTTATAATTTCTTGTCATGTTTACAAAATGAAAAAAAAAAAAACCGCTCATAATGCGCATATAATACACACACACAGCAAAAAGGGGAACCTACTCTGTGCAAGAGACTGTACCTTGATTATGTCTCTTAATAAAACGTCCCGGAATCATTTTGCAGCCTGTCAGTTCAAGGCTAGTGCAATGGTTCAGGTTTTTTTTTTTTTTTCCTGTAATCTGGGTTTAAATATCAGGTCTACTTCTTAACAGCTCTGTGACCTTAGGTGATTTGTCTAACCTATGAGTGCCTTAGTTTTCCTGTTTTTAAAATGGGTTGTAAAAGTACTCCACTTACAATGCTACTATGAAGATGAAGTGAGTTAATCTACACAATATGTTTACAACAGTACTTAACACATACTAAGCTTTGTACACTAGCTGATAACATATCAACATGTACTATTACATCATTTTATTTGTTATAACCTGTTATGTTATTAATTATGTAGAAATCTATATTATTTTATTTTGCTTAAAAAAACTTCGTTATGGAAAATTTTAAACAAATGGAGAGGATAGCATGAAGAATCCTCATATACCTATCACTCAGCTTTAGAAATGAGCACTTCTGCAAACTTGTTTTCTCTATCTCCTCTACTTTTTTAATGAGGTATTTTAAAGAATATCCCAAGCATTTAATTTTTACATATATTTTACAGTTTAAAAATATATATTTTGAAAAAATAACCTCCATGCCATTATCACATTTAATTCCTTAGTATTTTCTTTCTTTCTTTTTTTTTTTTAAAGATTTTATTTGTTTGACAGAGAGCGAGAGTGCGAGCACAAGCAGGGGTAGGGGCAGAAGCAGAGGGAGAAGCAGGCTTCCAGCTGAGCAGAAAGCTTGACGTGGGCTTGATCCCAGGACCCTAGGATCATGACCTGAGGCGAAGGCAGACCCTTAACCTACTGAGCCACCCAGGTGCTTCATAATTCCTTAATATGTTCTAAAAGCCAATCCATACTTGAATTTTTCTGATTACCTCAGAAATGTCTTTTTACAGTTGATTTGTTCAAATCAAGTTTCAAATACAATTCATACATTGCATCTGGTTGTTGTGCCTCTTTATTCTCTTTTTGTCCCATACCAGTCTCCTCTCTCCCTTTCTCCCCTTTTATTTTTGCCATTCACTTCTTGGAGAAACAGAGTCTTACATAATGGCCCATATGTTGCACTTGACTGATTGCTTCCTCGTGGTATCATTTAGCTTGTTTCTCTATTTCTCATATTTCCTGTAACTTGGTAGTTACATCTAGAGTCTTAGTTACTTGGACTTCCTAGGCATCACGTTCTGTTGTCCCATTTTACGACTCTTTCTTAACCATCTGAGGATGTTCTTTTGGGTGAATGAGCCATAATTTATTTAGTTGTTCGATGGACAGTGCCACAAGGAGCGGCTGTGAGTGGATACTTCATACACTTGTGTATGAATGGAGGTGCAAATTCTGTTACCTGAAAAAAGCTGCTTTTTTTTTTATTTTTTAAAAAAATTTGTGAATGGGTGGAGGAACATACAGGTAGAATCAGCTAAAGAGACAATGGGTAGAAATTATTTTGCAGAATATTAAAACTAGGAGTCTAATTCCAACAAATTACATATGTATAAGTTACATACAAATTACATATGTATAAGTTAAGGCTGAGATGCAAGTCCTTGTGGCCCAAATGCACAATATAATGATAGAGAAGGCCCTGTAGACTCTTAAGACTGTAGATCCTTAAATTTGTGTATTTTAGCTTAAGCTTACTTTTTTTCTAATAATAACCTTTTCCCCCCCCCAATACATTCTACTCCCAATGTGGGGCTTGAATTCACAATCCCCAGATCAAGAGTTACATGCTGTACTGACTGAGCCAGCCAGGTGGGCCCCCACCCCCTGCTAGTTATAATCTTTTAAAATGCTAATTGAATGAATGAAAATAGAGAAAAGTAGACATAAATAAGTAAAAAACCCAACAAATCATAATTTTATTACTTGGAGTCAATTACTTTTCTTAACATTTTGGTTTTTGTACTGTTCTTTTTTTTTTCATGTATTATTAACAGTTTTCATAGTTGTGAACATACCTGATAAACAATACTGTAAGCTGTTTTTTCACTTCACAGTGTGCTTTGTCTCACATTATTAAGAACCATATGCAAACATAAAATTTAATAAATCCATAAAAACCATAGTTCATCATAATTAAACATACTACAATTATGACGTGTTCATTATTTGGTGTAGTTCTAGTATTATAAACATTTTTGCTAATATAATATTCAACAAATATTTATTAATGCTTTCATTGTTACAGTGTGAGTATTTGTGACAGATGTATAACTTTTCTCTTGTATTGGGGTATGTTTTTCTTATTCCAAGAAAGACAAAGAGGAGAAAGACATAGAGGAGGAAGAAAGGCAGGGTGGGGTGGAGTAGGAGGAAGCAGATTCGTCTCCTGGTCCAGTGATCCTCAAATTTCAGCACATATAAGATTCACTCTTGGCTCCTGTCCTATCCTGCTGATGTAATAGTTCTAGATGGGGTCAAAAGCCTGATTTTTGTTTTTAAGCAAATTCGTGGATGTGTCTGCCATGAATGGTTTTTTGCACACGATTTGGGAAAAATGGACATAGTTCTTTAGGTACTCATGTTGGTGATTCTTAGCTGTGTGTGCATTCTCAAAATGAAACCGTTTAAGGACTGGTAATGGATGTTCTATGAGTAACTTATCTTGGCTCTGTTTGCCACTTAGATGTCACCCATTATAAAAACACTGTTGACTTTCTGCAAAAGGCAAGGAGAAAATCTCCAGCTAAAAACAGTTTCTCTTTTACATGGGGGAGGTGAGCATACATCAAAAGGTTTGAAGAGCCCCATTATCAACAGGGAACCCTGTTCTAATGGAGGGAGGACTTCAGAAAGCTCCCTCTATTTTTGGAAGGGGAACTAGTTTGGCTTGCTCATCTTTTTAACTCTGAGGGCAAATCCTCGCTCTGGCTGTGTCTGGTTTTCTTTTTTTATTGCTTCTACACCCTCAGAAGCCCAGCATTCAGTAATTCTGATTCTTGCAGGTAAGGTTGCTCTTGGGCTCCCTAGAGGACTTTTACATGATTGGTCAAGATGATTTGTGGCAATGCTGTCATGTATAGTGAGTTATGCAGTGAGGCTTTCTGCTGATGGAGTATGTGCTTTTGAGCAGGAAATGGCCTTTATAAATCTTTTCTTTAACAAGGGCTTCAGAAATTTGCTTCATTCATTGAAACTCAAAACTGTGTCCTCATATCAATAAACTTTGCACAGGAAAGATTGGTCGCTTAAATCGCTCCTCTGTCTTTGGAGGCCACTGAGCACAGGACCATCCATCCATCCAGGCAAGGAGGCTTTCATATTTCTTCAGGTAACTCCATGAATTATAAGCAAGGATAAATGAAAGTAGGAATAATCCAACACCAACTATTGCCAGAATTAAAAAGAATTAAGAAGTCTCATGAATGATGGCATACACACTATACACCCTCTTCTTGTACTACAGACATTTTCATAGCTGAGCGCTTTAAATTGGTGCTATGTCATAGAACCTTCTGTGATGATGAAAATGTTCTATACTCTGCCCTGTCCAATGCTGTGACCACTTGCTACTTCTGGCTATTGATTGCTTGAAATGTGGCTGGCATGATTTAGAATGAAATTTTTAGTATAATTTGATTTAAATTAATTTACATGTAAATGACTGCATGTGGTTAATAGCTACCATATTGGGCACTGAAACTGTTCAGTAGATATTCTCACAGCTTTGAATTAGAAAAAGGTCAGCCAGATCGAGTTAAAATAAATGTAGTCTTACTTATGGTAAATGTAACTCTTCTGTCCTCTCATTGTAACCCCCAAATTTGAAGACACACTCATAATTGCAATTGTATAGTTAAGAGTTCAAAAGATGGTTTTTCCATTTAATCAGTTGCTAGGATCCATACTGGCTGGTTTTCTTTCTTCCTTTCTCTTTCCCCAAGCTCTCTTCAGAAATTGTATGCTTCTTTGTTCCTCTAGGATCAAAAATACTCAGAGTGAAAGATGCAGATTATGAAACCATGTGGATAGTTTCATGCAATTTTGGTAAGGAAAACTATGCATAAAAATGTTCTTTCACAAATGGACCAGTAGTTATCTCTAAGAGATGGCTTTACAGTTGACTTTAAGTTTCTTGTTTTGACTTTCTTCTTTTTCTAAAATCAATTTTCTACAAGTATTTATGTAATATTTGTGTTATTTCATTAAAAAATTTTTAAGTAAAACTTGAAATTTTAAAATTTTCTCCTCAACAAAGTTCTTGTAATTTCTACTTCCTTTTTTTTTTTTTTTTTCTTTCCATTTAGGCTTCCTCTGAAAAACCTCAAAAGTCCTTCATGGACTCTTGTGCTCATGAAATATAAACCAAAAGGAACTGGAAAAGAGATACAAGATATATTACATTTTCTTTTATTCACCCTTTGAGTCACTTTATTATTTTTTAAGCCTTGAAAAAATAACTATGTCCTTATTTTCATGTGGGCATGAAAGCGGATATTTCATTACAGCCTGCAAGGGTCCAGGATGAAGTTAATTGCCTTAAACTTCACAGAAGTAGCCTGTTCTCTATGGACTCCAAGAGAGAGGACACCATATCTTTTTTCTTTCTTTCCTCATCTTAAAGACACAGAATACAAACCCCAGTTTACCCCACCCCCTGCCCACATGTGAAATTAACAAGAGAGTGACTTACAACAATGGGCATGTTAGAGTATTTTGCAAAATCATGGAGAAATAAAGACATTTCCTCTCCAGTGCCAACCAACATTGCCAAGGTTGAGAGTTCTTGGCAGCTGCATTTCAAACTCATTATGTCCATAAAATGATTTACTGTCCTGTTGTATACAAATGAGCAAACTCACATACTTAATTTTAGATTCTTCGGCAGTGATGTCATTTCTATTCCAGTCCCACTGCTCGTAATTTAAAATGGGGAAGGCTTAGCTGCATTCATTTCTTAGATCATTGCTTTGGCACTTTCAAGATTTTATCCAAGCATGACTTTTATAACCTTGTGGAAATTGCAGTGATAAAGGATGCATCAGCAATTTTCAAACCCATTTCTTTTTGTGGAGCTGTCCCTTAGCCTCCCTTAACAGAGCAGTAGAGAGAACCACAGGTCGTTTTACTGTCTTCATTTTTAAAGAGCTTTGTTTTGGTCAATGAGACATACACTGTGGAAGCCAGGCCAACACAAACTTTGTGGTATTTTTCCACTGCACACTTAACTAACCTTGATTAGATGTGAGGCGAGGGTCTGGTCTGCCATCTTAGCCCCTAAAATTGGTTTCAGAGGAATTGATTGTAATGGAAATGTCAAGCCCTTTAAATATCAAGTCTTTAAATACCATACAGGCATATGGATGTGCACATAACTTAGCCATTCCTAGAGTCTGCATTGTCCCATGTTAGAACTAAAGGAAGAGCGATAAAGGGAAATAAGCTATTGTTCTGGAAGAAATGACTGAAACAATTGGATATGATGAATGGCTGAGGCCATTGCTTCATTTTTAGAGTAAGATCTTTTCCCTGAAAGAGCCAAAACGGGATCTGGAGAACATTGGCAGCTATGAAATTATGCACATACCTCATCTTTGCTTCCACTCTACTTCTTCTCATGCCCTAGAGGACTTCTTTTCTTTGAAATTAAGTAATTGTGAGAATAGCTCTTGGCAAATAAGTTCAGGACATTTTGCCCTTTTAAAAACAATATAAAAATCTCCTTATATATTGGAGAGAGCAATAAAATTTGCTATTATGAAGCTAATATATGAGAGCGCCTAAATGTATATTTATTGAATTGAATTTAGTTCTGGTGACTGAGGACTATGCTATGTTGGGAGCACATGGAATGAGTGTCACTGTTCTTCATGAGCTGTGTGGCCCTGGGCAAGTCACTTCAGCTCTTTGGGGTTTAGCAAAGTAGTAATTAAAACTATCTACCTTTTTAGGGGGTTGAGGGACATGATCACCAGAAGGTCTTTGAAAATATAAGGTACAAAGGAAAAAGATGAAACTGATGTGCAGAGACAGCCATTTGAATTAAGGGCAAAGTTGAAATGCTAACAAGTTCAAGTATGATTAAATCAATTGTATTTAAAGGAGATACATAGCCAGAGAAGGCACATATGTCTCTATTAGAAATAAGGCCTCTGGGAGTTCTGAAGCTATGCAGGGTCTATAATTTGGTGGAATAGCAGAGATGAACCCACTAACTGTTGTCCAGAGAAAAGGTCTTGTGTCAAAGGAGTCATGAAAACTCTGTCAGACAAATAGAATCTTAGAAAAACATTAAAGCTTAGTCTTAGATCACGGAAATAGTAAAATATTGATGGAATGACATTTTTAATAGGGAGAAAGTCTTTTAAAGTCACCTCACAAACGAGCTGGTTCCATTTCCAGGTTGGCAGTACTTGGTCACCTAATAGAGACTTTTTCTATAGGCAAAATAATAGGGCATGGGATGTTCACCCACTTCTGCAATACAAGTAAGATTGGTCTTCTCAACTTGGTTAGGATAAGAAAAAAACTAGCCTTTATCGGGCAACTATCACACACAACACTACCACAGTGAGCCAGCTATATTGCATTTATCATCTTGTTTAATTGAAGTACATTAGCTGGGTTAATGAGGACTCACTCTAAGTAGTTAACTGGTGAGGGGGGAGGCAGGATCAGTCTGCTTATTCCATGGCCCATGCATGTTCTAGAGCAAAAGTGTTTTCCCAGACTGTTTTGCTAAAAGGCTTTGTGATCAAATAATTTGGGTATATGATGCATGCTCTAGTCCTTTTTTAGACATTTGCAATACCTACCAACAGGTGAAAGGCTCAGCAAAATCATATGGTTGACATTCTTAAAAGTATGTTTACTTAAGTTTTCTTTTCCTGTTTATAATTATAAAATACTCATTTACTGTGTTTCTCAAGAAACACATTTGAAGGAGAGATACTTATGTACCATGGAACACAATTTGAGAAATCCCTGCCTCTTCTTTTCTTGGGTATAAGCTTGTTTAGTATAAAACTCCTACCCTTTGGATGAATCAAAAGACCTGTATCTGGTTTGTGTTCTTTCATAACAATATACCTTTGCTCATGATAATCAACTTAGCCATTTCCTTTTGCTATAGTAAATACTCTGACATATTGCAAAGTAAATAAAAAATTGGAGTCCAAATTCCTTCCCAATGTAGAATCTCCTCAGTCATGGGATTGATCAACTAGTGCTTGAATACTTCCGTGAGTAGTAAGCTCATTAGTTGACAGCCTGTACAAGGCAGTCTGAATTGCTTTGTGTACATCTAAGACATGCAGATGGAGAGACATCCAATCAGTTGGTCATGTGGATGCTTGCTTTGAGTAGCAATAGACAGTTCAGGTATTTTCCAATATACAAATATTTGAAACTTTAAATACAAAGATCCTGGAGACATTATTGATTGAATCTGCCACTTTTTTCATCTGGCTGTGATAATATCTAGCTTGAACAGATTTATATAAAAAAAGAATATAGTTTTTAAGAGGGCAATAGATAAGTCAGTGCTGCTTCTTAAAACTGGTTACCCTTGGATATGTCACTTAATCCCTCAAAGCCTCAGTCATACTTGGGGCTAATAATGATGAGAAAGAAATGAGTTTGTGCCTGTAAAACATTGAAAAAAGTGTGTAATATCTAGTAAAGGCTTTATTTCTAGTCTGCCTAAAGAGAGTTCTTTTACCTTACATTCCTTCATTGATTTTTGCTATTCTGAATGCTAGAGAAAATGTTAAGAGTAGCTTTGATATTCTCTCTCAGGCCTTCCCAATTGTTACATAGGGTTCTTCATCTGTCTCATTATATTGAGATCAAATGTGTAAGGATTCCTTCCATATCCCCTTTTTTAGTGGTGGCATCAGAACTGAGAAGTAAAACTCCAACTTAGGCCTAGATTCATCCAAATTCTTCGGGACAGAGGTCCTAACGAGTCATTTGTAGAAAGATAAGAGTGGGGACCTCTGTGTTGTTCCATTGACATACATGACATTTTGGCACTCTTCCCTGCTGTGTGTGCAATTAAATTGAGGTGGTGTTGAAAATAGTGATGATAATGATGAGGATAATGGTAACAATGACATAAATTGAACATGTGCCATGTGTCAAGACCCATCTAGTAGCCTTAGATTTATTACTTAATCTTTCCCCAAACCCTGTATTATTTTTGACATCCTTATCTTGTTGCTGAGAAAGAAGACTTATCACACACCTAATGAATGGTCTACGTGGGATTAGAAAGCTAATCTTGACACTGAGGTTTTAACCACTATAGTAGAGGAATAAGGCAAGAAAGGGAAGGATAATAGGATATTGATGAGGATAACAGTAATCTACCAGCAGACATTTACTGAACACTTACTATGTGCCAGATGCTATACCAAGTGCCTTATATTTTGTTGTATAATATTTATAACACTGTGTGATTGTTTCCACTGTTACTTTATTGAGGAACTTACTTAAAGACACTAACTTTCTCAAAGTCATTTGGCTAGCAAGTGGCAGAGCTAGGATTCAAATCCATGTCCTTTGATTGTTTAGGTTATTTTTGACACAAAAAATTTAGCAGTAGAACATGCAGAGTAGATGTTGGTTAGCAAGTTATGATAGGTATTTAGACTTACTCTCTATCTACATAACAGTTTTGTTGATCCAGGACCCATCAGTTCATTTTCTGCATCTTAGCAAGGAATTTGTACTTCCAAACGCAGCCCAGAGGCTTTGAGGAGGCTGGGAGAGGCTTTGCTAATGCAGTGTGCAGAGAGCTACAAATAAGCATGAGCAATGAGCCTTCCAGATTCTTCAGTCCTTATTTTTCTCCTGGCCTAAGCTGAGTGAGGACTGCTTTGAGATGAGTCACATTCCTAGTATAGTAGGAGACTTGCCAAACAGTTTTCTAGCCCTTTTCTTCAATTATCAAGGTCAGAGTTCTCTGCCTTTACCCTTTGGGGAAAGCGCCTGATTCACATGTGACCAGCAAAATGCAGCTTTTGACACTAGCCAGAAGTAAATAGTGATTATCTCACTTGTCAAAACAGTGTCTTTTAGGACAGAGAAAGTAAATGAAGGAGTGGGCAATGCCTTTAAGTCTGAATCAGAGCAGTCCAAGGCTGGACACCGAGCATAACAACTCAAGGTAGGGAACCAGGATGTTCTTGGAACCAGGAAGTTCTTGCTCAGACTTTTCCCACAGACACAAGGTTAGATGACAATGCGCGGGCACTGTGGGATGACTTCTGCCTTCAGATGTATTTATTAATAGTATGGAAACCGGCAACAAATGATCACCATCCATAGAATGAGGTAGATCAAAGAGCCCTCTCAGAAGCTGAATATATACATATATACGGACTCTCAAGAAAAGCAGAACTTAAGTTCAGGGTTCAATACTCTTTCAGGGAGTTCATTTCCAAATAAAACAAACAAGCACACGCTTTTCAAGACTGTACCAGGACTTGAAGAGGGCTTTGATAAAGATAAGATGTCAGATATTTGCTTTCTCCTTTTCCCATTATTTCTCCACCCATGATGGAGTGTTCACCTCCTTAGTAATTGGCATGTCCTAGTTCCAGATGGCTGCATTTCTCCTTGGATGATTACAACTATTACTAGTGCTCTCCTGCCACCAGCCATGCCTGGCTTCAACGCATTCTCTATTCTACCTCCAGATGGCTTTTTGAAGTCATTGATGGTCTGTTATTACTCACAGCTCTCAGTGCTCCAGTGACTTCCATTTCAGACAGAACAAAGTCTCGATTTTTTAGCTTACCATTCAGTACCATTGACAGTTCAGCTCCTGCTTACTTTACAGGACTCATCCTCTGCCATTCCCCACTTATTCTGGACTCTTCTGTCTCAGTCACAAGAGTCTGATTCCTGCTTTGCTAACTCATCGTTGTCCTTCCTATTTCTATTTAGTCATTTTCCTCTGGATCAACCCTCAGCTTCATTGTCTTTGGTAAACCTCTGTTCCTCCTTAAAGGCCTAGATTAAACCCTGCCCTGGTGAAAATCCATCCTTTACTCCCTGAGGTGTTACACTTTTCTAACGATTTGATACGTAATTATTTAAATGTTTTTCCAACTTAGATAAGGAGCTTGATAAGGTCAAGTTTTGTGTCTTCATCACTGAGTAATCTCCATCAACCAGCGATGAGCAAAACCACTCTAGAGATTTAGTACATGTTGATTACATGGAGTGGTCTCTGCTAGATGAATATTTTGGAAGAGAAATGGAACTACAAGTCACCAGGCTTGAGACTGAGTCACCCACTTGCCATCTGATGTGAGGCAAGTATAGTTTCTTCACTTGCACTACAGATAGAGCAATACCCACTTCTCAGAATCAAAGGAAAAATAGATGTGAAAATCTCTGAGAGTGAGAAGTAATATTCTAGTGCAAATTGTTGCTTTTGGTAAAGCAGATCCTAGTGGTTATATATAGTACTTGCTCTGGTGAAGGTGTGAGGAGGAAGAAGGTTGACATAAATGGTCAACTTTGATAGTTAACTGATCTAAAACATCACCAATAATTAAGAAATGACTTGACTTTGAGAAGCACTATGTTGTACACCTGAGGCTAATGTAACATTGTGTGTCAACTATTCTTCAATAACAAATTTACTGGGTGTATAGGAATGAGACAATTCTTGGACATACAAATGTGGACTTGAGTACTTGTGTTCAAATGTTGTCTCCTTAGAGTCCTTTGTTTATCACCCAATCTAAAATAGACACACAGTTTTTCTGTATTGTATGTTACTTTGTGGTCTTTTTAGCTCCCCTGTGCTTGCTGTTTGTATTTATGACTAGAATGTCAGCCTCCTTATAGCGGGATGGAATAGTATCTGAGACCTAGTAGGCATTCAATCAATGCTCATTAGTAGATGAATAGTCCATCTATAAGGACAAATGATAGGATTGCTAAATTTCATACATAATCACACTTCTCATGATAATTCAAGTGAGATAATGTATGTTCGAGCACTTCGTAAACCGTTAAATGGTAAGAGCTGAGTCATAGTTGTTGTCCAGTGAAATCTCCTTGTCTTACCATTCTTGTGCCTACTTGCTTGCTTGCTTCCTTCATTGAACCAGAGAGTTTGGTGCTTTTTTATAGCCATCCCTATTTAACAGATGAAGACATGGTAACAGAAGTTCCTGGCACATAGTAGGTATTTGACGGGTGTTGGTTCTTTTTATGGCTTTTGGTTTTTCAACAGTTTAAATTCATAATGAAGTTAACTACCCTGAGCCAAACCAGGGTACACAGCAGGACTCCAGTTTGGCAAATGAATCCAAAGGCTAGTTCCTTGTTCTGAGATACTTCATCCTCACATCTCTCTCTGCCAAACTCTAGGCTGCCTTAAGAGCTGCTGTCAGCTGCTGTCCACAGAGGGTGTGGAGAGAATTACAGAAGAACCTCATTTTAGGCATACAACTGACAAGACTGTGCCCCTTTTCCACCCCAACTAGTAGCTGAAGGACAGGTGATGCCAGCATTTCTAAGTGTGCTTGCTGGTATTTGTCTGTTGGACAGAAACATTTCCATCTGTCCATGTGTCTTGTCTGCCTCTCCAAAACCATCCTACCATAGTAGATGGTTGTGAGGCCAGATCCCAGCCCCCGACCTATGCTATTGTTAAAATTATTACTATTATTGTCATCATCATATACGCAACAACCCTGTGAAATAGGTATTATTAATCTTACAGCTAAGAAAAGTGAGGCTCAAAGAGATGAAGTGATTTGCCCAAAGCCACAGAGCTAGACACAGGATAAATTAGGCCTGTTGGGCTCAGTGCACCTGTTCTTTCCATGTGAAATTTCAGGATGATCATTTGATTAAGAAGAGTAAAGGTAAGTTTTTTCTAAATAGTTACTGTGTGTGTGTGTGTGTGTGTGTGTAGAACACTTAAGATCTACTCTTCTTGGAAATTTCTAGTATAAAGAACCATATTATTAGCTGTAGTCACCATGCTATACATCTCTAGAACTCTAGAACTTAATTATCCTGTATAACTAAGACTTGGTACTCTTTGATCAACATTTCCCTACCTCCCCTACTCTCTGGCTCTGGTTAATCACCATTTCTTGTGCCATCCTCACAACTCAAGGAAAATAAGACTCCGTAAAGTCTGTGTTGCCTTTGGTCATGTGTTCCCATTTCTTGGAATTATATAGAGACTTTATAACTAGTTTAAATGCTTTGACAAATTCAGTATGATTGCCTCTGGTTAGCACAGAGTGCTAATTAAGTCTGCAATTATATGTTCAGATTTTCATATTTTTCCTGTATGTGCATTTTGACAGTAATTGAACAAGGCAGTATTTGCAATATCCATTCTGAAACTGTTACACAATATTTCATTATATGCCAGATTAATTTGTTAAACTCACATAGCAAATGAAAACTTCAGTGTTGATCCAATTAATCCAACCGTGAGATCTTTCTGCTAATACCCCATAGTGTAGAAAACTGGAGATGTTGGACACAGTGTCTAGAAAGATTAGGAGTATAATTGGGGGATGGAGGAGAGCCTGATGTAAGCTTTATTTTTTCTTTCAAAGTTACTTCTTTTTTCCTCATTAAGTACCATTTACTTCCTTGAGAATCAGTACAGTGGGAATATGAAGAAACATTGATGAGATATGCATCTGAATCTTGAAAAGATTGGGGGAAATTTAATTTTCTCTTTGGGTATCTTTGTGTGTGAATGAGACAGACTGTGTGTGTGTGTGTGTGTGTGTGTGTGCGTGCGCGCGCATGCACGTTTGCACGTATAGTTCAGAATGAAGGCGTATGGCCCAAAGCAGAATGGCATTTTGATTGTCTATGGCTCTATTATTTTCCATGTATTCTAGTGTGCCTTACAAAGAGTAAGTGAATCAAAATCCCTTTAACTCTGATAAAAAATGAAAGGGAAATACTAGATGGAATACAACATCCCTTTGAGAGCAAGTGCTCTGTCTTGTGAACTGATGATAGAGAAGAAAACCTGCCCTCTCTTGGGCCAACAGTCTTCTTTGTAAAATACTGTATGTCTTTCAGCTTCTGTCATGATATGTTTATTCATTTTTTTTATTTAATCACTTAACAAATAGTATTTTTAATGAGTCTAGCACTGGAATAAGTGCTGAGTACACTATGGAGAACAAAATCAGATCTAGTTTTTAATCTCATGGATTTTAAAATCTAGTGGAGAGGCATGTCAGTCATGTAGGATTGCAGGTGTATAATGAAACATTTTTTTAAGGTTTTTAAAAAATTTGAGTAGAGTTGACATACAGTGTGACATAAGTTTGAACTGTACAACATAGTGATTTGACAAGTTTCTACATTAGACTGTGTTCACAAGTGTGGCTACCATCTGTCACCATACATTGCTATTAGAGTACCACTGACTATATTCTTTACACTATGCCTTTTTTCCCCTGTGACCTATTCATTCATAACTGGATGCCTGTATCTCCCACCACCTTTCACCCATTTTGCCCAACGATCCACCTCCCTCCCCTCTGGCAACCATCATTTCTCTGTACTTATAGGTCTGATTTTACTTTTTACTTGTTTATTCATATTTTTTGAAGATGTTACTTACAAGTGAAATTATATGGTATTTGTCTTTTTCATTCTAACTTATTTAACTTGGCATAATACCTTCTAGGTCCATTCATGTTGTCACAAATGATCACATCCTTTTTTATGGTTGTGTAATATTCCGTTGTGTATATATACCACATCTTCCTTACCTATTTGTTTCTTGATAGACACTCATGTTGCTTCAATATCTTGGCTATTGTAAATAATGCTGCAGTAAACATAGGTGTGCATATATCTTTAGAATTAGTGTGTTTGCTTTCTTTGAGTAAATACCCAATAGTGGAATTACTGGATCATTTGGTAGTTCTATTTTTAATTTTTTGAGTAAACTCCATACCTACTTTCACAGTAGCTACACCACTTTACATTCTCACCAACAGTGTATGAGGGTTCCTTATTCTCTACATCCCTGACAAGCAACTGCTGTTTCTTGTCTTCTTGATACTAGCCATTCTAACAAGTGTAAAGTGGTATCTCATAGTGGTTTTGATTGCATTTTCCTGCTGATTAGTGATGTTGATCATCTTTTCATATGTCTGTTGGCCATCTGTATGTCCTTTTTGGAAATATTGTCTATTCAGGTCCTTTGCCCATTTTTTAATCTGTTTCCTTGTTTTATTGGTGTTGAATTATAGAAGTTCTTTATATATTTTGGATATTAACCCCTCAGCAGATAAATCATTTGTAAATATATTCTCCCATTCAGTAGGTTGTCTTTTTGTTTTGTTGATGGTTTCCTTTGCTGTGCAAAAACTTATTTTGATGTAGTCACAATAGTTTATTTTTGCTTTGTGTCCCTTGCCTTAGGAGACCTACCTTGAAAAATGTTGCTATGTCCAATATCAGAGAAATTACTGCCTGTGTTCTCCTCTAGTGTTTTTATGGTTTCAGGTCTCACATTTAGGTCTTTAGTTGTGAATTTATTTTGTGTATGGTGTAAGAAAGTGGTCCAGTTTGATTCCTTTGCATGTTGTTATCCAGTTTTCCCAGCACTATTTATTAAAGATACACAGTCTTTCTCCCCCTTGTATATTCTTGCCTCCCTTTTTATAGATTAACTGACCATATTACCACATGGGTTTATTTCTGGGTTCTTGTTTCTGTTCCATTGATTTCTGTGTCCTGCATTGGGTTCCATGCTTGGTGGGAAGTTTGCTTGACATTCTCTCCCTCTGCCCTTCTCCCCGTGTGCTCTCTCTCAAATAAATAAATCTTAAAAAAAAAAAAAAAAGAAGTAAATGAATGAATGAAGTAAACCAAGAAGGGGAAGAAAATGGATCAGGTTTTCTGTTGTTTCAGTGTCTGTTCTTTTCAGAGAACTTAGTTGTTTGGCTTCAAGTCATTTTTTTTTTAGTATGTTAGACAATTCCACCTTCAAATGCAAGCCCAAAACTCATTCTTACCTCCAGCAGAAAGAGTCAGTTTCTTGTAGGTGTTTTGTTTTGTTTTAAATACATACATAGTTATTCTTCAGTCATTAAGAGTGAATTGAATCCTCTGAGTCTTTGAATAAAACCTTGATTTTAGCTTGAGGGAAGGGATTTGAAAGAGGTTGAGGGACTGTCTCATGTGGCAACCACTGACCTGATTTGGAGCCTGCAATCAAGTTTGAGAACAAGAGTGATCATGATGGGCTTTCCCTGTTGTGTTCCCAGAGTTCCTGAAGTAAAGAGGTGAGGGGAATAAACTGCCTGCAGACTTTGTGCGAAAAACCCTAACTCACACTACTTAGAAATTTTAAAAAGCCAGTATCACTTGGGACTTTGAATTGTGCCCCACTTGGGTAGTATGTGTAAATTAGATCCTCCCAGAGATTGCTCTCACTCCAGTTTACCTGCAGCAGGGAAAGCTGTGCAGAGTGGTTTATGATAGTGAAGGGCTTGAGATTTGCAACAATGTGGATGTACCTAGAGGACATTATTTCAAGTGAAATAAGCCAGAGACAGAAAGAAAAACTGAATGATCTCACTTATACATAGAATCTAAAAAAAAAAAAAAAAAAAAAAAGTTGAATGCACAGAAGCAGAGTAGAAACTGACTACCCAGCATAGAGACATGGGTAAATAAGGAGATGTTGTGAAGGGTACAAGGTTGCAGTTATGTAGAATAAATAATTCTATAGATGTAATGCACAGCATGATGACCATAGGTAATAATATACTATTGAATACTGGAAATTTGCTAAGAGAGTAGATTTCAGATGTTCTCATTACAAAAAAAATGTAATTATTGAGAATATATATTAGCTCGGCTTTAGTGATCATTTCACTCTACATAAATCATCATGTGGTACATTTATTTATTTTTAAATTTTATTTTATTATGTTTTATCACCATACATTACATCATTAGTTTTTGATATAGTGTTCCATGATTCATTGTTTGTGTATAACATCCAGTGCTCCATTCAAAACGTGCCCTCCTTAATACCCATCACTGGGCTAACCCATCCCCCAAGTCCCCTCCCCTCTAAAACCCTCAGTTTGTTTCTCAGAGTCCATAGTCTCTCATGGTTCATCTCCCCTTCCGATTTCCCCCCCTTCATTTTTCCCTTCCTACTATTTTTTTTAACATTTATTATTTGTTTCAGAGGTACGGGTCTGTGATTCATCAGTCTTACACAATTCACAGCGCTCACCATAGCACATACCCTCCCCAATGTCCATCACCAAGCCATCCTATCCCTCCAACCCCCTCACCACTCCAGCAACCCTCAGTTTGTTTCCTGAGATTAAGAATACCTCACATTAGTGAGATCATATGATACTTGTCTTTCTCTGACTTATTTCACTTAGCATAATACCCTCTAGTTCCATCCACATCATTGCAAATGGCAAGATTTCGTGTTTTTAGATGGCTGCATAATGTTCCATTGTATATATATATACCACATCCTGTATCAATTCATCTATTGATGGACATCTTGGCTCTTTCATAGTTTGGCTATTGTGGACATTGCTGATATAAACATTTGGGTGCACATACCCCTTCGGATCACTACATTTGTATCTTTGGGGTAAATACCCATTAGTGCAATTGCTGGGTCATAGGGTAGTTCTATTTTCAACTTTTTGAGGAAACTCCATACTGTTTTCCAGAGTGGCTGCACCAGCGTGCATTAGTATAGGAGGGTTCCCCTTTGTCCGCATCCTCACCAACATCTGTTGTTTCCTGACTTGTTAATTTTAGCCATTCTGACTGGTGTGAGGTGGTATCTCATTGAGGTTTTGATTTTTATTTCCCTGATGCCGAGTGATGTTGAACACTTTTTCATGTGTCTGTTGGCCATTTGGATGTCTTCTTTGGAAAAATGTCTTTTCATGTCTTCTGCCCATTTCTTGATTGGATTCTTTGTTCTTTGGGTGTTGAGTTTGATAAGGTCTTTATAGATTTTAGATACTAGCTCTTTATCTGATATGTCATTTGCAAATATCTTCTCCCATTCTGTCAGTTGTCTTTTGGTTTTGTTGACTGTTTCCTTTGCTGTGCAAAAACCTTTTATCTTGATGAAGTCCCAAGAGTTCATTTTTGCCCTTGCTTCCCTTGTCTTTGGCGATGTGTCTAGGAAGAAGTTGCTGCGGCTGAGGTCAAAGAGGTTGCTGCCTGTGTTCTTCTCTAGGATTTTGATGGATTTGTTGATCTGTTCAGATGTTCTTCTGGCTTCTGTTTCATTGATTTCTGCTCTGCTCTTTATTATTTCTCTTCTCCTGCTGGGTTTAGGCTTTATTTGCTGTTCTTTTTCTAGCTCCTTTAGGCGTAGAGTTAGGCTGTGTATTTGAGACCTTTCTTGTTTCTTGAGAAAGGCTTGTATTGCTATATACTTTCCTCTAAGGAGTGCCTTTGCTGCATCCCAAGGATTTTGAACAGTTGTGTTTTCATTTTCATTGGTTTCCATGTATTTTTTTAATTCTTCTTTAATTTCCTGGTTGACCCATTCATTCTTTAGTAGGAAGCTCTTTAGCCTCCATGTATTTGAGCTCTTTCCGACTTTCCTCTTGTGACTGAGTTCTAGTTTCAAAGTATTGTGGTCTGAAAATATGCAGGGAATGATCTCCATCTTTTGGTACCATTTGAGACCTGATTTGTGACCCAGGATGTGATCTCTTCTGGCGAATGTTCCATGGGCACTAGAAAAGAATGTGTATTCTGTTGCTTTTGGATGGAATGTTCTGAATATATCTGTGAATTCCATCTGGTCCAGTGTGTCATTGAAAGCCTTTATTTCCTTGTTGATCTTTTGCTTAGATGATCTGTCCATTTCAGTGAGGGGGGTGTTAAAATCCCCTACTATTATTGTATTGTTGTCAATGTGTTTCTTTGCTTTTGTTATTAATTGGCTTATATAATTGGCTGCTCCCATGTTAGGGGCATAGATATTTACAATTGTTAGATCTTCTTGTTGGATAGACCCTTTAAGTAGGATCTAGTGTCCTTCCTCATCTCTTATTACAGTCTTTGGTTTAAAATTTAATTTGTCTGATATAAGGATTGCCAGCTTTCTTTTGGTGTCCATTAGCTTGGTAAATGGTTTTCCACCCCCTCACTTTACATCTGGAGGTGTCTTTGGGTCTAAAATGAGTCTCTGGCAGGCAGCATATCTCTGGGTCTTGGTTTTTTGTTTGTTTGTTTGTTTGTTTATCCAATCTGATAGCCTGTGTCTTTTGATTGGGGCATTTAGCCAATTTACATTCAGGGTAACTATTGAAAGATATAAATTTAGTGCCACTGTATTGCCTGTAAGGTAACTGTTACTGTATATATTGTCTGTGTTCCTCTCTGGTCTATGTTACTTTTAGGCTCTCTCTTTGCTTAGAGGACCCCTTTCAATATTTCTTGTAGGGCTGGTTTAGTGTTCACAAATTCTTTTTGTTTTTGTTTGTCCTGGAAGCTTTTTATCTCTCCTTCTATTTTCAATGACAGCCTAACTGGTTATAGTATTCTTGGCTGCATATTTTTCTCATTTAGTGCTCTGAATATATCATGCAAGTCCTTTTTGGCTTGCCAGGTCTCTGGGGATAGGTCTGCTGCCAGTCTAATGTTTCTACCATTGTAGGTTACAGATCTATTGTTCTGAGCTGCTTTCAGGATTTTCTCTTTGTCTCTGAGACTTGTAAGTTTTACTATTAGGTGTTGGGGTGTTGACCTATTTTTACTGATTTTGGGGGGAGATTCTCTGTGCCTCCTGGATTTTGATGCCTGTTTCCTTCCCCAAATTAGGGAAGTTCTCTGCTATAATTTGCTCCAGTATACCTTCTGCCCCCCTCTCTCTTTCTTCTTCTTCTGGGATCCCAATTATTCTAATGTTGTTTCATCTTATGGTATCGCTTATCTCTTGAATTCTGCCCTTGTGATCCAGTAGTTGTTTCTCTCTCTTTCTCAGCTTCTTTATGTTCTATCATTTGGTCTTCTATATCACTAATTCTCTCTTCTGCCTCATTTATCCTTGCAGTTAGAGCCTCCATTTTTGATTGTACGTCATTAATAGCCTTTTTGATTTCTACTTGGTTAGATTTTAGTTATTTTATTTCCCAGAAAGGGATTCTCTAGTATCTTCCATGCTTTTTCAAGCCCAGCTCATATTTTTATAGTCATCATTCTGAACTCTAGTTCTGACATCTTACTAATGTCCATATTGATTAGGTCCCTGGCGGTCAGTACTGCCTCTTGTTCTTTTTTTTAGGTGACTTTTTCCATTTTGTCATTTTGTCCAGAGGAGTATAGATGAATGAGAACACAAAATGCTAACAGGGTAACAACGACCCCAGAAAAATATACACTAAACAAATCAGAAGAGACCTGAAACCTGGGGGAAAAGAAAGGGAAAGAAAGAATGGAAAAAAAAAAAAAGAATATGATCAAATATGATCAGGCTGGTTTATAGATCAGTGCTACACACTAGATTTTGGGTGTGTTTTGGTCTGTTAGAAGAAACTGCCTCCCAAAATTTTAAAGAAAGAAAAACTTATATATGTACAAAAATAAGGGTAAATATGAAAGGATGGAATATGACTGTAAAGATGAAAATTATAAAAGATTTTATAAAATGAATTGATAAGTTGATTGAAAAAGAAAGAAGAGAAATTAAAAAACAAACAAACAAAAAGGGAGAGTTGTGATCAGGCAGGAGACTAGAACAAAGCCATACACTAGAGATCTGGGTATATTTTGGTCTGTTAGAGGAAACTGTATCCCAAAATTTTAAAAAGAGAACAACTTATATATATACTAAAAATAAGGTTAACTACAATGAAGGGATAGAATATGACTCTAAAAATGAAAAATAAAGATTTAAAAAGGATTGATAAGATGTTGGTTGAAAAAAGGATAAAGAAAAATTCAAAAAGAAAAAAAGACATTTAAAAAAGAATTAACTTTGAAAGACTAAAGAATTGGGGGAACAAAAGCCATGAATTCTATGTGCTGTATTCCCCGAGCACTGGAGTTCTGCCATTCTCATTTATCGGTAAACTTGGTCTTGGCTGGCTGTTCTTGCTGATCTTCTGGGGGAGGGGCCTGTTGCTGTGGTTCCGAAATGTCTTTGCTGGAGGTGGAATTGCCCCGCCCTTGCCCGGTCTGGGCTACGTAATCTGCTCGGGTTTGCTCTCGGGAGCTTTTGTTCCCTGAAAGCTTTCCGTACAGCTTTGGAGGACTAGAGTGAAAATGGTGGCCTCCCAATCTCCACCCTGGATGAGCTGAGAACTCAGGGCCCCGCTCCTCAGTGCGCCCCCAGAGAAAAGCAGTCGGTCACTCCTGTCTCCCCGGTCTCCGGCCGCCCTCTGTGCTCACCCGGCCTGTGACTGAGCGTTTCTATCTCTGGTACCCAACTCGGTGTGGGGTCTCCAAACCCAGCAGATTCCTGCAGGAAGGAAGGGAAGTCACCCCTGATCTGCCGCTTGTTGGGTCCCTGCTGGAGGAGCAGTGGCCCAACTGTGCTGCGGATCATGGTGTATGACAACCCCGAGCTGAGAGCCCGTGCCTCAGCTCCATCTCTGCAGCTGTCTTCCTTGCTCCGATACCTGGGAACTCTGCCGCACTCAGGCACCCCCGGTCTTCCTGTGACCCCGCGAGGGTTCCACCCCCGCTTAGCCACTGGAGCGATGTACCTCAGCAGAGCTGACTTCTAAAAGTTCCGGTTTTGTGCTCTGCTGCTCTATCACTTGCCAGTAGCAGCTGACGGAGGCCCCCTCCCCTGACGTCTATCCTCCCATATTTCACCTTGGATTCACTTCTCCGCACATCCTCCCTTCCGGAAAGTGGTCGCTTTTCTGTTCAGAGAGTGGCTGCTATTCTTCTCTTCGATCTCCTGTTGAGTTTGTAGGTGTTCAGAATGGTTTGATCCCTATCCAGCTGAATTCCTGGGACCAGACGAAATTTAGGTCTCCTACTCCTCTGCCATCTTGCTCCTATTCTGTGGTACACTTTAAATACCTAAAACTTCTGTTAAAGAGTAAAGAGGCTTTGGAATTGGTCTCATTTAGCATTAGTCCCATTTCTGCCCCTCACTCAATGTTGACCTTGGACAAGTTACTGAACCTTCTGAGTCCGAGTTTTCCACTGGCAAAAGTGAACACGAAACAAATCACATCCTGCTTGTGAAAGTTGAGGGAGATCACACAGACCAGTGGCACAGAATAATAAATGTTCATTGGTGGTATCTTTAGTATTAGTGTTGGTATTAATATTAGTATTAGTACTGGTTTTGATTACTTGTAAAATGAAAAGTGAAAAATAGAGTTAACTTTTATCAAATACTTTCTAATGTAATAGACGCCATACTTGGTGCTGCGTATATAGTATGGCATGTAGTCTTCACAGTAATCCCACAAAACTGGGATTTTTATTCTCATCTTTTAGAGGAGGAAGGTGAGCCTTGAAGTAACTGGCCCCACAGCTGTCCAGAAGTAGAACTATTAATCAGATCCCATGACTGTAAATAAATGGTTGGTTGGTCCTGAGTTTTCACAGGTACCCTGGAGTTGGGCCTTTTCTGGGAGGACCTTATTTTGGGGGCTTATGTACTTCCTGATGCACTTTGAGCTTGCACTTGAGCAAGGGACAGACTTAAAGAATGACCACATAGAGAACCGAGGAAAGTTTCCTCTTTATGATTTGATCTGGATCTGCTGCTTCTCCAAGTTACTAATGATTTCTATTCTTTCTCAAATCTCCAGTTAGTTTCACTGTTTAGCTTAATTAGGGGAGGGTTTGCCTTCATCTAGGGCCTCTTTGCCTCTTGAGGCCTCTCTCTGCTCTGGAAATGGCCAAGACTTTCAAGTGCCCTGGCTGGAGTGCCCAGAGGCCATGCACTGCTTCTTGTTTTGGTACCTGAACTCCATGCTAATGAGGACAGCGGTCTACTCTGCAGAGATGGACCATAGATAAGAGACACGATCTCTTACAACTGACCTGTGGCCCATTCCTGTGACTGGTGCTTTGAGATGGAGACTGTGGCCAGTCCTTAATTCACAAATAGTGGGTGAAGGGTCAGCCGGGCAGGATAATCTCATGCAGTGAGTGCTGTGCTGTGAAAAGCTCCCTTATTAAAGAGACTACTGAGTGGAGCTGACTGGGGATTTCTGCCTGTTTCTCAGTGGCTTTTGACCCCTGGAAAACAAGAAGTCCTTTGAGAGGCAGTACAGAATTCTAAAGACATAGCAGAGTAAGAAAGCAATGTGCGTTTCCTCCTGTGCATATACACCAGAGAAATTCTTAATATTGGCCACATGCATGAGGAAGCCTGTACCAGGATACTCATTTCTACATTGCTTTTAATCAAGAAAAAAAATGAAAACAGTTTATCATATGACTAAATATAAGGCAATTCCAAATATACAGTGACCACTTCCCATGTTTTCACTGAGAAAATGACAAAGGAGGTTTGGGACCAAATTGCACATAGAAACTTTTAGGGACATAAAAGAAATAGCCAACTCTGTTAAATATGCATATGTGAAGTCATACATTACATAAAATATAAACTAAAATGTATTTTTATTTTTCTGAAATAATGTATTTCAGAAAATGATTTGACTTGAAGACTTCCTCTGTGCCTCTGACGTCCAGGTTCTCATCAGCAAAGAGCCTTTCTGAGTCCTATAGTGCCACAGGGCATATCATTCTGTGTAGTTCATGAGTCAGTGATATTTCCCCTGGAAATTTTATCCCAGCTAGAAGAACACATCTGCTTTAACATTGGGACAGGTCATTTGTTCATTTGTCCTGTAGTTATATATAGTGTTGGCTTTCCAACAACATACCCAATTACTGTATTGATCTAAAGTGATCTGTAAAAGGCTTCTGTTAAATGGCACACAACACTTGAAGTTATGAGGTCTTACCCTCATAATTACCTGATCTATGTTCAATTTCTCCTTGGGCATCTTCTTTTTTTTTTTTTTAAGATTTTATTTATTTATTTGAGAGAGTGTGCTCAAGTGGGGGGAAGGGCAGAGGGAGAGGGAGAAGCAGGCTCCCCATTGAGCAGGGAGCCTGATGCGGGGCCCCATCCCTGGACCCCAGGATTGTGACCTGAGCTGAAGGCAGATGCCCAACTGACTGAGCCACCCAGGTGCACCCTAGTTGTCTTCTTTTAAAAAATATATCCCATTAAGTGACCTTTTTTTAGTATCTAAAGCTAACATTGCATAGTTTTTTCTGGATAATGTGTCTTCCCCAATGATGCTATGTTTAAAATAAAGTAATTGCGAGACTGTGCTATAATGTGAAAGATTTTCTCAAGTCTCACATATGAGTATTTATTTTGAGTGTTAATTTGGGGGTAATATTTTGCATTATGTTCTGGTACACATGCCATCATTTAGGAAAGGAAAAAAATGAGATAAATTCATATGATGGAATACAATACAGAAGTTAAGGGAATAAAGTCTCTGTCTCTTTCTGTCTCCCTCCCTCTATGGATAGATTTTTAAGTACATAGGTGAGTGGAAAGCCATAATGCAGAGTGGTACATACAGTATGATGACATTTGTCCTAATTAAAACACCTAAAATAATATTATACATACATGTGTAAAAATATAAAAGGGATTGGATAGATATAGTTGAAAGACATGGTTTTGAGGAAAGGGGAAGATAATATGATTGGGAATTAAGATAAATTTTACTTTTATTTGTGTTGTTTCTTATTTATTTATTTTATTTATTTATTTATTTATTTATTTATTTATTTATTTATTTATTTGACAGAGAGAGACAGTGAGAGAGGGAACACAAGCAGGGGGAGAGGGAGAAGCAGGCTTTCCACTGAGCAGGGAGCCCGATGTGGGGCTCGATCCCAGGAACCTGGGACCAAGACCTGAGTCAAAGGCAGATGCTTAACGACTGAGCCACCCAGGTGCCCTGGTGTTATTTCACTTATTTAAAGGAAAGACTTGAAGCAAACATAACATTTGAAAAGTTTGTGCTTCTTAGTAATGGATACATGTCTTATTTAGTTTTTTGGTTATATTTTAATGTCTCAACACATGAAAGAGTAAAAGAAATAAAGAAAAAAACAATGTGGTAATGATTTTCTTTCACTGGTAGAGAGACAGATTGTATTGGAAAGAAAATAAGTTGAATGAGGTTAAAATTTTCTCCAGCAGGGCACCATTGTTTGGCCAAACACAAGCTGGAACCTGGTGCTTTTCATCTGTACAGTAAATTAAGACTGTGTTTTCACCAACCTGGTTTTCAGAGAAGGAGGGAAGATTGACAAGTTGTTGGCAATGGGTTTTTCTTTGAACGTTGGGTCAAGAAGATGCCACTGCTTTTTCTGCCCTATACAGTATCTGGGTCAGCCCCAGGCAGCACTTCTTACCATGGCCAGTGCCCTGGTCCTTGAGCAACAAAGATAAAGATAGTGGAGCAGAATTGCCAAACTGGCAGCCCTTGGATGTTTCCATCTTGGGGAAATGTTTTGTTTGGCCTACACAGTGACTTTTAAAGTGATTTTAAAGTGTTTAAAAATAGGGAGATTTCACAACCACACTGCGCCCCCATTTTAACATGGCAGCTGTCAACTGCAGCTAACCCGAGGCTGCTCCTTCCTCTGAGGTGTGGGCTCTCAGTTTGCTGGGTTGTTCCTTCTCCAGCTTTGCTGGCCTTAACTGGCCCCTGTAGGAGTTTGAGCATGTTGTCCCCCATGAAGAGGAACTGCGTGACAGGCAATAGCTAACACTTTGCAGTAGACTGTGCCAATCTTTTGCAGAAATGCTGGCAAAGCGTTATATGGGAAAGTTCATTTTAGCTCCCCACTGTGTCTAATTATAAGTAAATGGTTGGAACATTTAAACATGCCACAAAAGAATGACTAGAGTCTCAGCAGCCTGCAAGGCTTTTTTTTGCCCAGCCTGGGATTAATGAACTGACTTTCCTCATCTTTAATTTCTCTGATTGAAACGCTGCCCTTACCTGTGAAGGCTTCAGACTTGTTAACTTCTTGTCAATTTAGGATCTCTATGCACATTGGCTAATTATGCCCCTGGGAAATATCTGGGGTCTTGCGTGAAGCTCAAATGGGACCATTTTTAATGCAAATCATTCATTGAACAAATATTGAGTACTCTGTTCCAGGCATTGTGCTAGTTTCTAGGGATAAAATGATAATATAAAGCAGACAACCCATGTCCATCAAGCCTCAAGGCTTAAATTCTAATGAGATACTAAAACATTTATATCATTATTTAATTACAATTGCATCATATGGGAAGCTCAGAGTGCTAAGGAAGGGTATAACTCTGGGAACTCACATCCTTTGAGATATTGGGCAAGAAGGGAAGGGAATGGAAGAAGGGAAGATGAAAGGAGCAAGGGGGAAGAGCATTGTGCTGATGAGAAGTGCAGGTAAACAGGTGAGGGGAGTGCTGTGTGTCTGGGGAACTGAGGAAGGCTGGTGTGTCTGGAGCATAGTGTGGGGGAGCACCAAAGAATGAGACCTGCAGGGTACTCCGGGTGGACTGGCAAATGTGAGGGTTCACGCTTGTCCTTTTACCTCTTTGTTGCAGATGATTTTATAGAAAAATGATTTCCTACTTTTTCTTGCCTTACCTATCAGCTCAGATGACACTGGAATGCCCGCTCTTGAAATCACATTGGACACTTGGATTGAAAGGCCTCTAAATTTTTCATCTTTCTCTTGAGCAGTTTATTCAGCAAGTTCCCACTTGAGTTTTCTTGGGAACAATAAAGAGGAATGCAAAATGCAAAAAAAAAAAATAATAATAATAATACAGTCTCAGTTTTGGGAAAACATTTTCCTGTTCAGATATTTCCTGCCCTGTAAAGAGAAAAAGCTCTCTTACATAGATGGATTTACACAGGTTAGATGTTCCAGGTTCTCACCAGGTGCTCAAATTAGTTGGAACCCTTGCTACTTGCTCACTTTTGAGATCCAAGTTATCTCTAAATGAGAATAGCTCAGTATTTAAATTACAAGGGGCATATATGTGATTTGGAAACCTAATATATATCTTAATGAGTTTTACAATAATTTCATTTGGGATGTTTCAATTGTGATTTTAGACTAATTCTTCAGGGCAGAGGCTAACCTAGCACCTCCCATTTTACTTAATTTTTTGTAATACAAAATAAATCAATCTTGAAATGGTTCAGTAGTTTCAATTAATTTTAATGGTCTGCTGCTCTCCACGTCATTGGATCAGAGCCTACAAATTCAGACATGTAGCTGAGCTTTTTAATAAGTCCTTAAGAATCATATGTAGGCTATATTAGAGTCAAGTTAAAAAGAGCTCCTACTCAATCGGATTATCCTGAGAGTGTGTCTCTGAAATTAACATGGTTAATAAAGCCTTCCTAGTTGGAAGCAACTAGATGGCTTTTATAGGCAAGGCAAGTTAATGTTTTTCTGGTAGTTCATCAGGAAAGTGTAAGAAAGAGTGACCACTACAGGGAAATCATGTGGTGGTTTATAGGTACGTGGCTGTTCTTACCATCAAACTCAAAAATTTAGGGATGTATTTCAAACAACAATAGATTTCCTGTTGTAAATCATCCTCTGCAATTTACGTTACTCAGAAATCTAGGTTATTTCTTAGGGTAGAACACTCTGTCTAAAGTAGTAATTCCCTTTATATGTTTTCAAGTTTACCTTTGAGACATTCAGGATGTCTCTTAGATTCAGTGTCTGAGGAGTAGTGATTGAATTCACTTATAATAACTTTTCTTATGATTTCAATATTCAGGAGATTCTTAGATTGTAAATTATAAACAAGGTGAGGCTCCTGGTTCTAGGGATGACTTGAACCATAATTTTAGTCAAGTCCACAGCAGTACTTGTCTCGATGCACTACTACCACAGGAGTCTTTGGGTTAAAAGCTAGTTCTGGAAAGCTGCTGTGGAATGAGGTCATGGTGATTTAAAGATGGCGGTGATGGCCCAGGTGTGAGGGAGTTAGGGGAAGCTCAGAAGTGGACCACATGCGCCAGAGGAGTGTCAAGGTCAGAAATGAGTTTATCCTAGAGCAAGGTTTCTTAGCACAACTGACAATTTGGACTGGGTAAATCTTCATTATGGGTGGGGGTCGGGGCAGGGAGGTGTCCTGTGCATTGTAAGGCATTTAGCAGCATCCCTGTCCTCCTACCTCCTAGAGGGCAAAAGCAGTGCTCATTCCCCCACTTCTGAGTTTTGACACTAAAAATCTCTCCTGGGATACAAAACTGCACCTGCTTGAGAATCACTGCTATAGAAAATTTAAGAGAGCAAAGACACAGGTAAAAAAGTTGGGAATCCCCAAGTTGATGAAAATGATGGATAGCCACGAACTTTTATTCCCTATTTCTCTAGCCCAGACAGCTTATCTTACTTTGGACTCTTGAATTTAACTGCTAAAATCTCTATTTAAATATTTCAAAGATACTTCAAAGTCATCATGTTCCAATTGTACTCATGACCTCCCATCTCCAGAATCTTTTCCTTCTTTGTGATTTCCAGTGTCAGTGAACACACCACATTAGAAACCTAGATTTATACCTGACCTCTTCTCTCTCATCTTTAGCATACAATCAGCAAGCTCTGTCTGATTTTTACCACCAAGTATCTCTTGAGGCATTTACTTCTCACTACCCCTGTTGCTTTGGTTGAAATCATCATGAGCTCTCTTCTTGCCCCCTCCCACTGTGCAGGCTGCAAGGCTAAATATTATTTTCCAGCTTTTCCTGCAAGTAGAGGTGGCTGTGTGACTAATATCTGACCAGCGAGACATTACTGGGGGGAAGGGGGATTTCAGAAAGTTCTGGGAAGACATTGGTTTCCTAGTAGAAAACACAAAGGTTCTGGTACTATTCCTTGACACCTTTCAGCCACCTTGAATACAGGCTTCCTGTCCAGAATTGAAGCAGTCATTCTGTGACCATTAGGGAAAGGCCACTGGAATCAACAGGGATGTGATCATTTTTGAACCATTTAACCAATAGGCCATAGCTGCCTGGCTCCCGTTATACTATTATATAAGAAACACAATTCCTGTCTTGGGTAAATCACTGTCTCTGAATTTTCTATTCCTTTCCTCACTGATCTATTAGCTTGGTGATTTTTGAACAAGGTGTTTAAGAGCATTCTTTATGTCTTGATTTTCCCCTGTGAAAATGATGAGAACTTCATAATGACTGGGTTAATAGGATAGTGTGAGGTTTAAAATAGGTAATATTTGACCCTCAGAACACATACACTAGTAGTAATTTTTAAATTAGAACGCTGGAACCCTTTGGTCTCTTTGAGTCCCAGCTAGCCCTGTGCATGTGCATTTCACAAAGAGAATCACGTCATAAATAGCAGGAGAGAAGTACTTCCTTGTGTTCCCATCAAGACGAGGACAGTGTACCTGCTTGCTATCAGGGACAGTTTCCGCTCAACTAGGTTTCAGGAGAGCAGTTAGAAGCTGAAACTACTACTCTTTGGAATCAAGGGGCTACATGTCTGAAATCACTTTTGACTTTCCAGTGTCCTGGTGGTATTTTTTGCCTGCTTCTTGCAACACATACCCTAGCTAGCCTTCTTTGCCTCGCTTCCAGGCATCTATAAATCATCTGGCCTCTTGACAGATACAGCATATTTTGTGTAGAGCTGCTGAGTTCTAAAACTGGGCACCTTGAGGCTGTGCATGTAGGTCTTCTAATCAGCTGTACTGACTCAATGGGAAGACTTTGCAAAGGGGAGACTACAACCTCAGGCAGAAGATGAGATGGCAGGACACTGAGTTTTCCTAGTTTAATTTGTGAGGCTTCCCCAACATGTCCAGAAAAAAAGAGTAGACGGGAAGCAAAAAGATAGAAAAGAAAATGCGTGAAATTGGCTGGTGGGAGAGTGTCAGTTTGTCAACTGTTGTAAGGAGATGGTTGGCATCACCTCTGCTTTGTCTCTAGCCCCTGAAATTTTCAGCCATGGACAAGAGGGATTCTTTCTTCCTTCCTCTCACATCAAATGCTGTGCTGGAATATGATCAAGTGTATGGCCAGAGCTGAGAATCACATCAGTGTTTCTGAATAAGACCAAGCCCAAATGCAGCCTCCTTGGAGGCATCTTATTGCAGAGCGCTCAGTGACTTGGAGGATGAGAAAAAAAAAGCTGGAACTTGTTGCAACTCTCTGTCCTATTAAAAAGCAACATTAAGGGGAAGGAAAAAATCCCACCTAATATTCTATATTTTCCTAAGGAGTCTGGGAGCAGGTGGAATGGGAGAAGGGGAGAATGTTGCTTTCATACACAACACAACAAATTCATGGCATGAGTTACAGAGGCACATGTTGACAGCATTCTTTTTGGAGGAGATAATAGTGACTATTAAGTTTTGAGTGTGAACAAGGCAGTAGCTTAGTTTTATGTAGTGTTCATTCTGCTTAATACTCAAAATAGTCCCTGAGCTGAGTGAGAAGATTTCCATGGGGCAGATGATGTTTAGTGAAGTTAGGTCACCTGTGCAGGGCTATGCAGGTTGAACACGCTTCCCAGGTGTGATGTAACTACTTATCAGTGAGAGCAGATGCAGTATATCGCATGTGTCCTTTGTACTCTGCACTTTAAAGACATGATCTCCACACCTCTAAGGGTTGGATGTTGTAATTTCCAGCGTATCAGCAAGGAAACAGATTCTGAGAGGTTAAGAAATGATTTACTTAGCTCTGGGCAAGATGCTTGATGTGTCAGACTCTCCATTTCTGCAGCATGAAAGGGAAGAAAACAGCATCTCCTTTATAGTGTTACATTGTTATGAAGAACATAATGAAGGGGGATGAAGAAAGAAGCAAAAGGTTAGGTTTCTATCCTTAGAGCCCAGATGAACTAAAATAGCTCAGGAAATGATCAATACCATGATGACTGTGTGCTTCACATGTAGCAATCACTTATGCTTCCGGCAGAATTCCTTTTTCAGAGGTGGCCACATGGAGAGGTGGAGCGGTGACGACCAGCTGTGGCCCAGAAGGCCTAGATCATGGGTGTTCAGACTTGTGGAATTTCCCACCATTGTGCAGCCCTCCCTCTCTGAAAAGGCACTTAGAAAGCCAAGGCAAAAATACTTGAGAAATTTGGCTGGTGTGGTTTTATTCCTGGCTCCACCACTTAGGAACTGTTGGACAAGTCTTTAATCTGTAAGATAAACATGATAAACCTATTGTGAGTATTCAGTGAGAGAGTGTATGTAGCCCGCTCAGCAGCATGCATGGCTCGGAGTACGTACTCAACAAACAGCCATTGTTGTTGGACTTGCCGGCCAGCATCACAGAGACTCAGCCAGCACTCCTAGAACACACTGAATTTTTCCAGTGCCGGATGGATGGTGCCTACCCCATCTCTTACCTCTTGCATGTAATTTAGTGTTTGACCTTATGTGAGTCACCCTCGTAGAAACTCTTCCATGGATTACATTTATAAATTTGGACTCATTAAGGCCACTATTCCAACTATGCTCTGGTAGCTCCAACATGGGGAGACAAATTTCCATTCTAGAAAGGACCCAAGGACAGTGCAGATGCTCTCCCACAATTTATCAGATGGGGTTGTAAAATCATGCTGGCTGACCTTCCCAGGGCAGGGACTCCTTGCTTGTTTTCTCCTAGGACTCAAATCATTTGAGGGTGAACCCTTGAGATGTTGAAGTGAGTTCTCTAATTTTAGGAGGAACGTGTATGTTATCTAACCAGGAAGCTGGTTTAATCCAGCTCTGTGTTCTCAAAATGGTATTTTATTAGGGTCTGATAGAAAAATGGGAGACATATAATGAAGGATTAATTTAGAGATTGTTTCACAACCTGAAGTAATGCTTGGGGGAATAGAGCATATGAGCCAAGAACATGAAGTCAAAAGAAATTAGGTACCTTCGCTTGCCTATTGCACACAATCCTGTCAGGACAGATGCATTTTCCTTCTCTTTATTGTATTAATTACATATGTACAAAATTAAAATACTGTTTAAAAAAATTAAATCATCATCTCGTAAGTGGAAAATAAAAGTGTCTCCTTTCTACTTGATGTTTCTCCACTCACCATCCCTTTGACTTGCCCCTCACCCTTCTGAATGGTTGTTTTGTGCAGCCTTGTAAAATTTTTCTGAGCTTTTTCAAGTTTATACTGTTTATTTCAAATTCAAACAATGCTGAGAAAAAGATTCATCTATATATAATGCTCATATGCTCTTTACCACATGGGTATGTATATGATGTATATTTGAGCAAGAGTAACTGTAGCCTAGAGTCTTAGAAATGGAATATGTTGGCCAAAGTGAATGTGCATTTGCGGGTGATAGACATTGGGGAGGGTATGTGCTATGGTGAGCGCTGTGAATGTGTAAGACTGTTGAATCACAGACCTGTAACTCTGAAACAATACATTATATGTTAAAAAAAAAAAAGAAGGAAGGGAAAAATGAAGGGAGGGAATCGGAGGGGGAGATGAACCATGAGAGACTATGGGCTCTGAGAAACAAACTTAAGGGTTCTGGAGAGGGGAGTGGGGAGATGGGTTAGCCTGGTGATGGGTATTAAAGAGGGCACGTACCAAATGGAGCACTGGGTGTTATACACAAACAATGAATCATGGAACACTACATCAAAAACTAATGATGTAATGTATGGTGATTAACATAACATAATAAAATAAAAAATGTGAAAAAAAATTTGAATGAAAATGCCAAATTACTCTTTTTTTATTTTTATTTTTTATTTATTTATTTATTTTATTTTTATGTTAATCCCCATACATTACATCATTAGTTTTAGATGAAGTGTTCCATGATTCATTGTTTGTGCATAACACCCAGTGCTCCATGCAGAATGTGCCCTCCTCAATACCCATCACCAGGCTAACCCATCCTCCCACCCCTCTCCCCTGTAGAACCCTGTTTGTTTTTCAGAGTCCATCATCTCTCATGGTTCATCTACCCCTCTGATTTCCCCTGCTTCATTCTTCCCCTCCCGCTACCTTCTTCTTCTTCTTTTTTTTTTCTTAACATACATTGCATTATTTGTTTCAGAGGTACAGATCTGAGATTCAACAGTCTTGCACAATTCACAGCACTTACCAGAGCACATACCCTCCCCAGTGTCTATCACCCAGTCACCCCATCCCTCCCATCCCACCCCCCACTCCAACAACACTCAGTTTGTTTCCTGCGATTAAGAATTCCTCATATCAGTGAGATCATATGATACATGTCTTTCTCTGTTTGACTTATTTCACTCAACATAATACCCTCCAGTTCCATCCACGTCGTTGCAAATGGCAAGATCTCATTCCTTTTGATGGCTGCATAATATTCCATTGTATATATATACCACCTCTTCTTTATCCATTCATCTGCCGATGGACATCTTGGCTCTTTCCACAGTTTGGCTATTGTGGACATTGCTGCTATAAACATGGGGGTGCACGTACCCCTTCGGATCCCTACTTTTGTATCTTTGGGGTAAATACCCAGTAGTGCAATTGCTGGATCATATGGTAGCTCTATTTTCAACTTTTTGAGGAACCTCCATACAGTTCTCCAGAGTGGCTGCACCAGCTTGGATTCCCACCAACAGTGTAGGAGGGTTCCCCTTTCTCCGCATCCCTGCCAACATCTGTTGTTTCCTGACTTGTTCATTTTAGCCATTCTGACTGGTGTGAAGTGGTATCTCATTGAGGTTTTGATTTGGATTTCCCTGATGCCGAGCGATATTGAGCACTTTTTTCATGTGTCTGTTGGCCATTTGGATATCTTCTTTGGAAAAATGTCTGTTCATGTCTTCTGCCCATTTCTTGATTGGATTCTTTGTTCTTTGGGTGTTGAGTTTGATGAGTTCTTTATAGATTTTGGATACTAGCCCTTTATCTGATATGTCACTTGCAAATATCTTCTCCCATTCTGTCGGTTGTCTTTTGGTTTTGTTGACTGTTTCCTTTGCTTTGCAAAAACTTTTTATCTGGATGAAGTCCCAATAGTTCATTTTTGCCCTTGCTTCCCTTGCCTTTGGTGATGTTTCTAGGAAGAAGTTGCTTCGGCTGAGGTCAAAGAGGTTGCTGCCTGTGTTCTCCTTTAGGATTTTGATGGACTCCTGTCTCACACTGAGGTCTTTCAACCATTTGGAGTCTATTTTTGTGTGTGGTGTAAGGAAATGGTCCAGTTTCATTCTTCTGCATGTGGCTATCCAATTTTTCCAACACCATTTGTTGAAGAGACTGTCTTTGTTCCATTGGACATTCTTTCCTGCTTTGTCGAAGATGAGTTGACCATAGAGTTGAGGGTCCATTTCTGGGCTCTCTATTCTGTTCCATTGATCTATGTATCTGTTTTTGTGCCAGTACCATGCTGTCTTGATGATGACAGCTTTGTAATAGAGCTGGAAGTCCGGAATTGTGATGCCGCCAGCTTTGCTTTTCTTTTTCAACATTCCTCTGGCTATGTGGGGTCTTTTCTGGTTCCATACAAATTTTAGGATGATTTGTTCCATTTCTTTGAAAAAAGTGAATGGTATTTTGATGGGGATTGCATTGAATGTGTAGATTGCTCTAGGTAGCATTGACATCTTCACAATATTTGTTCTTCCAATCCATGAGCATGGAACGTTTTTCCATTTCTTTGTGTCTTCCTCAATTTCTTTCATGAGTATTTTATAGTTTTCTGAGTACAGATCCTTTGTCTCTTTGGTTAGATTTATTCCTAGGTATCTTATGGTTTTGGGTGCAATTGTAAATGGCGTCGACTCCTTAATTTCTCTTTCTTCTGTCTTGTTGTTGGTGTATAGGAATGCCACTGACTTCTGTGCACTGATTTTATATCCTGCCACTTTACTGAATTCCTGTATGAGTTCTAGCAGTTTTGGGGTGGAGTCTTTTGGGTTTTCCACATAAAGTATCATATCATCTGCAAAGAGTGAGAGTTTGACTTCTTCTTTGCCAATTTGGATGCCTTTTATTTCTTTTTGTTGTCTGATTGCTGTGGCTAGGACTTCCAATACTATGTTGAATAGCAGTGGTGATAGTGGATATCCCTGCCGTGTTCCTGACCTTAGGGGGAAAGCTCTCAGTTTTTCCCCATTGAGAATAATATTTGCTGTAGGTTTTTCATAGATGGCTTTTATGATATTGAGGTATGTACCCTCTATGCCTATACTCTGAAGAGTTTTGATCAAGAAAGGATGCTGTACTTTGTCAAGTGCTTTTTCTGCATCTATTGAGAGGATCATACGATTCTTGTTCTTTCTTTTGTTAATGTATTGTATCACATTGATTGATTTGCGGATGTTGAACCAACCTTGCAGCCCAGGGATAAATCCCACTTGGTCGTGGTGAATAATCCTTTTAATGTACTGTTGGATCCTATTGGCTAGTATTTTGGTGAGAATTTTTGCATCCATGTTCATCAGGGATATTGGTCTGTAATTCTCCTTTTTGATGGGGTCTTTGTCTGGTTTTGGGATCAAGGTAATGCTGGCCTCATAAAATGAGTTTGGAAGTTTTCCTTCCATTTCTAGTTTTTGGAACAGTTTCAGAAGAACAGGTATTAATTCTTCTTGAAATGTTTGGTAGAATTCCCCTGGGAAGCCATCTGGCCCTGGGCTTTTGTTTGTTGGGAGATTTTTGATGACTGCTTCAATTTCCTTAGTGGTTATAGGTCTGTTCAGGTTTTCTATTTCATCCTGGTTCAGTTTTGGTAGTTGATACATCTCTAGGAATGCATCCATCTCTTCCAGGTTATCTAATTTGCTGGCATAGAGTTGCTCATAATATGTTCTTATAATTGTTTGTATTTCTTTGGTGTTGGTTGTGATCTCTCCTCTTTCATTCATGATTTTGTTGATTTGGGTCATTTCTCTTTTTGATAAGTCTGGCCAGGGGTTTATCAATCTTGTTAACTCTTTCGAAGAACCAGCTCCTAGTTTCGTTGATCTGTTCTACTGTTCTTTTAGTTTCTATTTCATTGATTTCTGCTCTGATCTTTATGATTTCTCTTCTCCTGCTGGGTTTAGGCTTTATTTGCTGTTCTTTCTCTAGCTCCTTTAGGTGTAGAGGTAGGTTGTGTACTTGAGACCTTTCTTGTTTCTTGAGAAAGGCTTGTATTGCTATATACTTTCCTCTTAGGACTGCCTTTGCTGCATCCCAAAGATTTTGAACAGTTGTGTTTTCATTTTCATTGGTTTCCATGTATTTTTTTAATTCTTCTTTAATTTCCTGGTTGACCCATTCATTCTTCAGTAGGATGCTCTTTAGCTTCCATGTATTTGAGTTCTTTCCGACTTTCCTCTTGTGATTGAGTTCTAGTTTCAAAGCATTGTGGTCTGAAAATAGGCAGGGAATGATCCCAATCTTTTGGTACCGGTTGAGACCTGATTTATGACCTAGGATGTGATCTATTCTTGAGAATGTTCCATGGGCACTAGAGAAGAATGTGTATTCCGTTGCTTTGGGGTGGAATGTTCTGAATATGTCTGTGAAGTCCATTTGGTCCAGTGTGTCATTTAAGGTCTTTATTTCCTTGTTGATCTTTTGCTTAGACAATCTGTCCATTTCAGTGAGGGGGATATTAAAGTCCCCCACTATTACTGTATTGTTGTCGATGTGTTTCTTTGCTTTTGTTATTAATTGCCTTATATAATTGGCTGCTCCCATGTTAGGGGCATAGATATTTACAATTGTTAGATGTTCTTGTTGGATAGATCCTTTAAGTATGATGTAGTGTCCTTCCTCATCTCTTATTACAGTCTTTGGTTTAAAATCTAATTTTCTGATATAAGGAAAAATGCCAAATTACTCTTGGGAAAGACTGTCTAGTCACACTCTCAGTAAACAGGAGTGACTGTTTTCTTATACCCTTGCTACAAAAGCATTATTATTCTACGTGATTTTGGTCATCTTGACAAAAATGGGAGAATTGACTATATAGGAGGCCAATACTAATTGAAGGTCAGTTCTAAAATAAGAGAATTAACTTCATTTTGTCTTAAGTAGGAGATCTGACTTTGGAGTGAGTTCCTGCTATTGGCCTTAATTTATTCTTTTACCACAATAGGGCTACCAGGTTGATTTCTTATCTACTTTGTGGGAAACTTAATTTGTTAATACAGTTCTTCTAGGAGGCAGACTGTTCAGAAATGGGCCCCAAATCTTCTAAAAAACAAAACAAGGGTTTAATCCAGCTCTGTGTTCTCAAAATCGTATTAGGGTCTGCTGGAAAAGTGGAACCATATAGTGAAGGATTAATTTAGAGATTGTTTCACAACCTGAAGTAATGCCTGGCAGAATAGAAACCAGTAAAAAGGAAGACCACAAAGAGTCCCTCAGCACAAAAGAGCAGACCACCTGTTGATGTAGCAGATCTCTGGTCCCTGTTGTCATACAGACTCTACGGGTTGTGGCTGGCAGATGGCTACATCAACAGTGCTCACCACAACACATACTTGTTTTTTTCTAGGAAAAACAGGGGAAATTGATTTGAAAAAGCTCGGGAATACATGTCTCATCTGAGTTGCCTGTTAACAACTTTTTACATTGTTCCACAAGTCCTCCACTGTCTGGGCTATCTCTACCTTTCCCATATTACTTCATGTCATTCTCTCATTATTAGGTGAGTGTTACATATGTATCATCACGTTTAATCCTTGGAGGAAATAACTCAGTTTTTATTCCCACTCCATATATAACCACACTGAGGCTTAGGTTAAATGCTGCTGGAGGTTGACTCCAAATCCTTTGTTCTCAAGTATATTACATAATAGATGTAGTCATCCTCCCTGAATCTCCCACCTTCACATTTACATTTATTCATTTATGACGATTAACTGAAAATATGTTGAGAGACTAACATTGAACTGAGAAATAGAGAAGCACGTGTTCATTAGAATACAGGTTTCTGACTCTTAATCTCAGAAAACAAACTGAGGGTTGCTGGAGTGGAGGGCGGTAGGGGGATGGGGTGGCTGGGTGATGGACATTGGGGAGGGTATGTGTTGTGGTGAGCACTGTGAATTGTGTAAGACTGATGAATCACAGACCTGTACCTCTGAAACAAATCATACATTATATGTTAATAAAAATAAAAAAGAATACAGGTTTCTGGAATGTATTTATTCAATCAAGATTTATTGAGCCCTGGCACCCTGTGCCAGGTGGTGCTCCAGTTGTGGTTAAAGCAGTCAGTAAGACAGGGAAAAGGCTTGTTCACATTCCTAGTGGAGAGAGACATGATAAGGAAGTAAGTCAATAAATAAATAAATGAATTAACTTAAACCTATATATACCATGAACAAAACAAAAGTGGATGATGGATTAGAGAGTCACTGGGAGTCCTTGAGTTGGGGCCATCTATGGATATGGAAGTCCATGTACTTTGGGAATATAATGGCCAGAGAGGGCTCTCTCTGAGAAGGTGACATTGAACTGAAGATAAAAGGAGGTAGTCACGAGCATTCTGGTAGATTGCATGATGGGTCCTGCTGATTTACTGCTCTGTAATAGGACTATATATCCATCCCATGTGACTTTGCAGGACCCTTCCATTGTGGGTGAAATGTAGTTTCCCACCCCTCTGATGCTGGGCATATTCCTATGACTTACTTTGGTCAGTGGAATGGTCTCCAAGACTTTAAACATGTTTGCATGGTTCAGTTTACTCTCATATATTTCTTTCATTTTTTGATGAAAAGAACATGCTCTGGGTAGCACTGGTTCCAGACAGGTATTATGTGGGATGGGTCTGAACACAATGCATACCTTGAAGCCAAGCTCAGCCATCCTGTAGCCTGAAGCAGAGCTGGTTCCTGCAGTGGCACAGCTGAACTGTGTACCCATGCACACACAACCCCCATCTCTCCCCCCAACCACACACACAATTTATTGTGGTGAGCCTCTGATTAGGGGAGTGGTTTGATAAGCATATTAGTTGACTAATAGAAGGAATAAAAACCATGAAGTGGGAAGAAACTTGGAGTGTTCCAGGAACAGAAAGCAGGCATTGTGGCTGGAGCAGAGTGAGCAAGTGGGCAGTATTCACAGTGAGGGAAGGGACCAGGTCTGGTATGTTTTGTGGGTCATATGAAGCATTTAATACAGTAAGGTGCCTGGGTGGCTGAGTCAGTTAAGCCTCTGACTCTTGATTGTGGCTCAAGTCATGGTCTCAGGGTCCTGTGATCGAGCCCCACGTTGGGCTCCCTGCTCAGTGGGGAGTCTTCTTATCTCCTCTCTCTCTGCCCTTCCCTTAAATCACACACGCTTGCTCTCTCTAGAATAAATAAATAAATCTTCAAAAAAAATTAATATTGTATTCCAAGGATGAGGATTTTAAGCAGGAATATCATAGGATATGGTTTACACTTTGAAAAGACAAATCCAAGTGCTATATTGAAAATAGGATATAGGCTGTCAAGAATGAGAAAGAATGAAGACCAGATAAGTTACTGCACTAATCTAGCAAAAGATAATCATGTCATAGTTATTGGGGGTATGCATTGCTGAGATCATACAGAAGGGTGCGCCACTGAGAGCTGAAGTCCAACCTGGACTAGGCCTATTCCAGAGGGAGTGCCTTTTGCTTATTTGTGTGAAAGCATCATTTGGTCTAGTGGTGGCTTCAGCATTGATGGTGGTTTGCATTAGGGTGGTAGTAGATCTGTGTCATTTCTTTCCCATTTTTTGGTTACTCGATGGGTTCTACTGATCAGAAGGGAAATCTGTACCAGAGGAAGAAATTTATCAGATTAAATATATAATATGTTTAGAACTAGTGTGTTTGCACACATATCCGTTTGCCTTTATTAATGCTTGGAAACACTCTATATGTTATTGAGAGAGACCATATCAAATGAGTGGGTTTGGGAGAATATGATGCACTTGCTTCTGTACATAAAGACAGAGGCTAGGTCTGGATAGAGAGACTGAAAAGGTTTTACATTCCTGTATCCCAAAAGTGAGGTGAACAGGGACATAGTGAGGTCAACTGTTTGGGGAAGGTCTGGATGGTTCTCAGCTGCATGTACACCACTCCTGGTAGCCCAGGTTAAAGGGGGTTGGCTAGGTAATAATATGGTTAGGTAAGCCACATGCAAATGAAGTCAACAGTCATCACAAGGGTTGTAGATATGAAGAGAGCCACTACTCTTTGAGGGAGGACTGCAGTGCAATGTAGAAACAACGATTAGAGGACAAGGAAGGATATGATGAGGAAGGATTCAGTTACTAACTAAAAGGGACATACTGAGCCTGTGTGTTCAAGTGTGTCTTCCTGTGGCACCTGGCCAACCAGACAAATGAACCAGGTGTTTGTGATGTCACGTTGCCTTCCCCATCCTGCCTGTTTTCATCTGTGCACTGGAATAAATTTCAGGGGAGATGATAGCACCCATCTTAACCTTGAAAAATAAGACTTTTATAGAAAACATGTACTCTGGAATTATGTGAATTAGTTTTGGTTTATCAAGTGTCGACTGTGGGCCAATACCGTGCTGTCTTCAGTCTTCATTTCAATCTCCAGAATGTAGATTTTATTGCTTCCATTTTATAGATCGAAACATGTAGGCTTGGTGAGGTTAAGCTGATCCAGCCCAAGGTCACAGCCAGGCTTTGTCCACTCGCATGTGTTCTTGCCACAGTAACATGCTGCTGCTGCCAGATTCTGGGCTGCTCACTACTCAGTGTGGCCGTAACAATGTAGTAGAGTCCGATAGTTCAGAGCATAGAGGTCAGCCTCCCTGGGTTTGAGTTCTGACTCCAACACTTGGGCAAATTGGGCAAGCCTCTCTAAGTCTCATTTTCTTCATTTCAGAACTGGGAATCACACCTTACTACAGAGCCTGGCCTGATGTAATGGCAAATGATATTTCTTTTTCTTATTTTTCATCATGTGCTTTGAGACTCTCAGTGCCTTCATTGGAAACATCAAATAGCTTTCCAGAGACTTTGAATTCAAGGCAGAGGCTAAAGCTGTGGCATGTTCCCCAAGCTAGCATGCTGGTTCCATAAGCACAAATGTGTATCAAGAGCAAATGAATTTTGGGGAAAAAAAAAAAAAAAAACCCCTACAGAATTGCAATGCAAGCAAGCATATTAAAAATGGGGAAGTCTTGTAATAAAGAAGTTTTGTTTGGTTAATTGTTTCCTACATTGATACCACCTTGGAAACAGTTAATGTTGTGACTCAGTACCCAGGACTGGGTAACTCCTGGGTTTGAACGCTAGCCCGTTAGGCTTTGTCCCCTTCGTCAAGTATCTTAACTTCTCTGTGCCTTGGTTTTCTCATCTGTAAAATAGAACAATAACAGTGTTTTCTTCGTAGGGTAGTGTGGGGATGTAATTTGCATGGCAAGTGACTGACTGCTAATAGAATCCTAATAAATCTGAGTTCATGGTTATCACCACTATTTGCTTAAAAGTATGCACATTTTTACCATGCATATTTTTATGTAGCCCAAATATTTGTTTCTGTATTTTACTACTGTTATGGTGTGTGCCTTTTTACTATATGTGGCTATATAGTGTGGAATTAGGTGGATGGGGATAGGGATGCATTAGAATAGGAAAGGGGACCTCCCCATTGCTTGGAGGAGGATTAAATGGGGTCATGGACTTGGGGAAGTAGAAAGTTCCACTGTAGTGAAATAGTTTTTATCCCTCTTAATGGAAATTTCAAGTACCTGGTGATGGAGGCGTTGGGTTGTGTCTCACACCTCTGCCCAAGAGCCTGCTGTCACTACCTCCCAACTCTGAGGACCCTTCACCCTCCCTCCCCTTGCAAATTCCCTCCTAGCCATTCACTGCTGCTTCTAAGAGCTACTGCCAGGGGCAAGGAAATTAAAGCTTATTTTAACAAAGTGTGTACTGCATGAGTCATCGCTACCCTTCTTTCAGTGAAAGATTAAAATGGGTTTTGGGCTCCTAGTAGTGAGCCTATCCCTCAGATAGCCCTCATTTGAAGTCTGTATTAATGATGTCTATACAGATATGGCAGAAATGGAACTTCTGGGGATCAAGAGCTAGATAATGATTAATTTGCTTCTGTGCATCACCACCAATAGAGAGTACAATCATGGCTACTGGTTACCTGCTGCTTATTGTTAATAAATGAATGTGGTTGTTAATTCATTATATGTATATCATGTGGCTATCAGGCACTATGCTAAGCTCTGGGAGAGCAAAAGAGATAAATGAGGCATAGTCTCTGCCCTTGAAAATCTTAAAATTCAGCTGGGAAGAAAATTGCATGTGAACAAATAACTTGAAATCGAAGTAATTTTCCAAATGCGTAATAGATAAGTAAGCAGGTTACAATTTGTTACCCTGGCAGTGGTTCTAATACCACTTCCCCGTTGATAGAGCTTCCTGTTACCTCTACCTTAATTCCCTCCTTCTATCCCCTAGAGTCTGCCTCTGCCAGACAGTTCCTCAGGGTGTATGTGGGAGACAGAGACAGAGAGGGAGGGAGTGCTGCAGAACCAGAACATGTACAGAAAAGAAAAAAAACTTGGTGGAGAAGTTTACGCATTATGTACATAATAAAGATGGGACAGGGGCGCCTGGGGTGGCTCAGTCAGTTAAGCGTCTGCCTTCGGCTCAGGTCATGATCCCAGAGTCCTGGGATTGAGTCCCGCATCGGGCTCCCTGCTCAGCATGAAGCCTGCTTCTCCCTCTGCCTCTGTTTGCCATTCCCCCTGCTTGTGCTCTCTCTCTATCTCTCTGTCCAATAAATAAATAAAATCTTTAAAGATGGGAGAGATGAAAGCAGGAAATAAAGTGCTGGGGTCAAGGAGGAGAGGCTTCATGATGAACAGGGTGTCTGGTGTTTGAGGGCTCCTTAGAATTAGGGTATGAGGGATTGTGTTTTGCCTGTGAGGGCTGTGCTTGTTCAAATGTGGCACCCCTCTGAGACTGAACCATATGGGTCATGGTCTTCAGAGAATTTTAGACCTGGAATCTCAGAGGAATTCAGAGGAGCTGGAGAGTTGCCCTGATAGGGGATGGGCAGGTAAACATCACGGAGGTGATGGTTTTTGAATTTGGCCCAAAAGAATGGATGACTTTAGGGATGCTTGGGTAGCTCAGTCGGTTAAGTGTCTGCCTTTGGCTCAGGTCATGATCCCAGGGTCCTGGGATCGAGTCCTGCATTGGGCTCCCTGCTCAGCGGGGAGTCTGCTTCTCCCTCTCACTCTTCCTCTGCCTGCCACTCCCCCTGCCTGTGTTTTCTCCTTCTCTGTCAAATAAATAAATAAAATAAAATAAATGGATGACTTTCGCTACATCATAATAGAGTCTGTAGGGAGACTATCTTCTGGGCAGGGGACACTTTCTAAATAAAGTTGCAGAGTGAAGCAATGTCTTTACAAGACTAAAGATAACCTGATGACTGACCTTTTATTTCTCTAAAAACAAAGTATATTCTCTTTAGGGGAAATTCAGTAAGTATATTCTGTACTTTTGCTCTGTGATGAGTAAAAGCTCCTCTTTAATTAAATAAGAAGTCTGGGTTCTATAGACAGTAATGAAATAAGACTAGAAAAGCTGGTTGAGGTCAGAAATCAGTGAACTAGCTTCTAATACAGTGCCGATTTTTGTCACGATATTTCCTTCTTCAATTGAGTTGATAGAGTGGTGACCTGGATTCTTTGTTTGGCTTTTTGTGGTTGTAAGAAAGAGTTTAAGGGGCATTAGCTTTTTCCCCATTGTGAATGGGCCTGCTGGCAGTGTTATTCCAGGAAACCACTTTCCACTGCTATTTTAAGGAGGCCAGATCCTTCTCTTTCTTGCCTTTGTAAAATCATCAGACAGGCATGTGATGTATGCTCTGCCACCTGGAGCATTGTAACTGGGGTGAGTGACCCAAGGACAAGAGGGAATGATGGAGATAATGTATGGCAGGAGCAGTGGAATTAGTCTTACCTTGGCTGCTAGAGCAGCTACAAGGTAGTTACCCTCGTTCTCGGACCTCCGGACTTAACACAGTCCCTGCTCCTTTTGGAGCCTAGTGCCCCAACACTCTTGCCTCTTTCCTACTCTAATTTCCCAATAAATCCCTTTCATCTTAAATAAGTCAAAATATATTTGTTACTGGGAACCAAGAACTTGACCTGACCCTGGGGCCCAAAGCTCTCCCTCTGCTTGCTGTGAGTAGAGCAATACTAGCCCAAAGACATGATCTGAGGAAAGCCCTTACTTAGCTCAGAAAGTTGATAAGGTATCCAAGGTTCTACGCTTTGCAGCTGTTTTTCCACCTTGTGACATAGCCTCCCTGGCAGCAAGGGTAGGATAATTATCACGCTTTGCCAGATAGCAGACTGGGATGTCCTGGGAGGTTAAATGACAAGCCCAGGGCAGCAGAGGCAGTTGGTTCTTAATCCAAGACTAAAGTCATGTGTTTGACGTACAGGTGTGTGTGTGCGCGCATGCAGAAAGTTCAGCCTGTGGAATTTTACACTTGACTGTGGCATAAGAACACAAAGCCCTTGGTTATGTATCTTTGAAGGAATTAACCTCCTTCATTCTGAAGGAAGTGGTAGGGGAGCAACTGGGATCCTTCTGGGATGTCCTTTTGTTGCAGGGTCGGGAGTTGACGCAAGCTCAGGTTTGTGTTTCCTTTAACCCCGAGGGTGCTTGATGGTTCCTCACATCTGCCCCTAATTCTTCTCTTGCTGGGCAGAGTGACCACAGCTTCCCTCAGGCCCTGCAAGACAGCTCAGGACACAGAAAGGGAAACAACATAAGACAACAAAACCCAGAGAAGTCTTGCTTTCAGCTGATTCCGTGTAGGTGACTGACCCCTACTTCCACCGTTCCCCCCACCCCCTATCAAAGTGAGGTCATTTGTCTTTGGAACACACTTAAAATTTCCTTCTCCCTATTATACTGGTCATTTTTTCTTTCCTGATAACAAAGTAAATCATGGCTATTTATCTATTTATTTTTACAAATGGTGAACTCCAGAAAAACATGCAAAAGACAATTACTGATAATGCTACCGTTCAGAAATAACCATTTATGATATCCTTCTAGTCTTTTTTCCTATGTACAGGGTTTACACACACAGATCTATATATCACACATGCATGTATATGTAATATATATACATACATATACAGTGCACTTTAAAAATAATGCTCATAGAATTCTGTTTATATTTTGTAGTTTTCTTTTATTCACCAATGTATCAAGAACACCCCTTCAAGATTTTTGATGACTGTGTAGTATTTTAATCGTATAGACACACCGTCATTTATTTAACATATACCATATTTTAAGCATTCATGTTGCCCTTCTTGCTGTAGAAATAATCTTTATCCTCAATTATATGTCATTTAGATACATTTTTACAAATAGAATTGCAGGCACTTTGAGAAGATGTTCAAGGAACAGTTTCAGCTTCCTAATATGGCTTCTTGATCTTCTCTTAAAATGGCTTTGCAGTTTTACAAGTGTCTTAGTCTGTTTGGGCTGCTATCACAAGATGCCACTAATCGGGTAGCTCATAAATGATAGACATTTATTTCTTACCATTTTGGAGGCCGGAAGTCCGAGATCAGGGTACCAGCATGGCCAGGTGGGGGCTATCTTCTGGGGTGCAGGACTTCTTTTTGGATCCTCACACACTGGAAGGGATGAGCTGGCTCTCTGAGGCCTCTTTAATAAGGGTACCAATCCCATTCCTGAGGGCTCTGCCCTCATGACTTCATCACCTCCCAAAGGCCCCACCTCCTAATGCCATCACCTTGTTAATTAGGTTTTCAACATAGGAATTTAGGGGGGGATGGAGACATTTAGACCATAACAGTGAGTTATCCTGAGGTGGGGTTGGGTGGCATGAGAAAGTTTTTAGTGATAGAGAATGCATTATTGGATTATGAACAGTTCACTAAAACTCAGGGCCTTGGAGAGTTAGCAGTGGTGCCCTTGTAGGGAGGCTTTCAGGCCCCCTTAATTCAGCCCAACACTGGATTGGGAATGTTAGTGAAGAACTAGTATAGACAAAAGGGAGCACAGGGTCTCAGGCTGACCAAGGCCCACATTTAGGGAAGCAGGGGACTGCCTCGGATGCCTTGTGAGAAGGTTATGGCAATTCTCAGTTCTCTGACAGCAGTAATAACCCTCTTGATCTATGTCCAGCTGCCCAAGGCATCCATCCAGATGTGTGCTCCAGCATTTGGCTCACTTGTTAAGCTTCTTCCCATTAACTGCACAATCTCTGCATATAAATAAATCCAGAATATTTTAGCCATCTGTTGTGCTGATGGCTCTTGGGATTGGGAACATGGAAATCTGAGACAGTGAACACAAGCAGCTTTGTGACCATTTGAAAATTCCACTCACTAGTATGTAGGTGTTTCTCTCAAAAAAAAGAGAGAGCGGGTGGGGGAAGGGCAGAGGGAGAGGGAGACAGAAAATCTTAAGCAGGCTCGACCCCCAGTGTGGAGCCCGACTCAGGGCTCAGTCTCACTACCCTGAGATCATGACCTGAGCCAAAATCAAGAGTCGGATGCTTAAACAACTGAGCCACCCAGGTGCCCCTAATATGGAAGTGTTTCTATCTACCTGAATAGAACCCCCCCAAATAACAAAAATAGTACCTCTACCTACTGCTGGAAAATGCTTAAAAAATTGTGATGATTATTCTCCCTGTAATAACTGTCTTAGTATGGATTTCCCTGGGGAGAGTTTCAAATGCAAATAGTTTATTAAAAGGTGTAAGAGAAATGGAGAGGTAAAGAGGAAGCAATAAGGGGAAGGGAAGGCATCAACAAAGAGCTTATTAGCCCAGAGGGGCAGTGGATGAGTGGAGCTTAATTCCCCAGAAAAACTCTGAAATAACAATGCAAAATACAAACCTGAGAATTACCCTGGTCAGAAAAGCAGACATTGTTGTAAACAGACGTGTGAGGGATTTAGTGGGGCAAACATCTATGAGAGGGTCAGGGGAGTGTGAACAGGGGCAGGAAGGGAGCACTCAGACCATGTGGTAGGGCTGATAAAGGGAGAGGGATAAGGAGGACAGAACAGGAAGAGCCTCAGACAACAGCACCATTCTGAAGACGTGTCATCTGGGCCACACAGCATTATCCCACTGAGGTCAGAATGGGCTCACACTGGTACCCAGCATCCACCCCCAACGCTGTCCATGCCCAGTCATTGCCTGGGACAGTCCAGTCCAGAGGGGTCTTTACTAGGGACATGATTTTCCTCCTGTCTCACTGGCCACTCCATCTCATTTCCTTTTGCTGGTTTATCTTCCTCTTCCAGATTTCTTAGTGTTGACGTTCCTGGGCCATCTCTCTCTGGCTCTTTTCCTGTTTATATTCACTCCACATGTTCCCTGCTAGTGTCAGGATTTTAATTATCATTTATATACTCATGATTTCTGCTTTGAGTTTTATATCTCTGGCCTAGACCTTGTCTCTGAGCTTTCTACTCACATATCCAACTGCCTATTTAGATGCTGATAGGCATCCCAGAGTTAATAAGTTCAAAATACACCCCAACACAACTCAAATTTTTATATTGCCCTGATGTGTGCTTTTAATTCTTTCTCCTTTATTTCAGTGTAAGCTTCAATAAAGATAGGGTTTTGCCTTGTTCTATCCCCAAGAAGAGCACATAATAATTTCTATTTTTTTTTTTTTAGACAAAATGAATAAATGATATTCCCTAACCCTTGGGGCAGGAGACAACCCAGCATTATCTAAGGCACACACAGTATTTGAATACTTGACTCTCAGTCCCATGAGCTAAGTCGATGGGCCCAGATAATTGTTATTCAGTGAGGAAGAGTAAAGAGTTGGTGTAAAACCCAGATGCAGTAAAGAGTTTAGTGCTTTAAAGAACACACACTGCCTTAAAAGAGGTAACGAAACTACCATCCTAGCAGAGAATAGTCCAATGAGCACAATTAAGCTAACAGTATTAATACATTGCACTAAGTGCTTTGTATAAATCACTGGCCATAATCATCAGAACAGCCGTGTAAAAGACATACATACACCATTACCTCTGTTTCGCAGCTGAGGGAACTAGACCTCTGAACGTTTAGGAAATAAAAGGATCTGGGATACAAATCCAGGTTTATCTGATCCCAGATTCCTTTCTCCTCTTATGCTATCTTCTGAGATAGGAGTGAAAATTCAGGGGGCTGATCTGAAGTATCTCTAAGCTCTGGAAGCTGGGTCTATTCACGATGAAATAGTTCCCTTGAGGGGAACCAAAAGAGGTTCTGCACTTAGGTTATTTAAGGCAAAATGAGAGCAAGTCAAACATTTGGGTCTGTGAGCAATTCTGTGTCAGGAGAATGCTTGGATGAACCAAATGTGAAATTCAGTGCCCCATTTCCTGAACATTCCCATGTAAAAACAGATATGGTAGCCAACTCTGTGGATGCTCCATTCACATCCTCCTTTGTCCCTGTCCTGTCCTTGTGCACAATAACCTTATGACCACAAGGTGGGGGTGGGCAGAGTGCCTGATAATGGTGGTGCTGATAGACTGCACCCATTGCTCAGAGAGGCCAAGTTAGTCAAGGAGTGAGAAATTGCCATTGGATCTAGCAACCTTGATGACCTGGAGAAGAGCAGTTTTGGTGGAATAGTGGAGGCAAAAAAATTTATGGAAGCAGATTAAGGACAGAATGGGAGGAAAGAAAAGTGGGATAGTGAGACAAACTCTGTGAATGATTCCATAGCAACCTTCACCATAAAAAACCAAAAACCACAACCAAACAAACAAAAATGACCCATAGCTCAAATTCCATTTTTTTCTAATAGCAAAGAAATAGTGTCCTCAGGAGGTATTAAAATATCAGAGAAGAGCAGCATGGTGACATAAGCAGAGTATAAATCCTACAGCCTGTGTTTCAGGCCTGGTCTAAAATCGGACTAGGTTTATGGCTCTGAGTAAGTCATTCCCCATTTTCTTAACCCCTTATCTATACCATGATGATCTTTCCAGCAATAGTTGTCTATGATTCAATTTTTTTCCCCAAAGAAATTAATTTTATTTTTTCAAATAAGATCTCATCTTCTTCTCATTGCGCATAATACATGTCTGTTTACTGACAATATCTTTAGGAAGGATATTTTTTAACAGTGTTCTGTTCTCCCTTTTTAAATTTTCACCTGCTCACAAAATCATTTCTCTAATGGCTCTAGATGACTGGATGAGCTAACTCCATTACTTCCCTTTGGATATGACCTGTCAGTTATCATTAATTTATGTGTGATCTTGTCAGGATGTTGTATCTACAGGATGGATTTTCGTTTAAGCCACTATTAACTAATTAGGACATAAATATTGATACAGATAGTAGAATTGGCATTTATAATATCCCATATTGTTTTCAGTTAGAAATTTGCCAATATCTAGAAAATATCCTAAGGAAGTTTTTTAAACACGACATACTGCTTTGTATTTTTCCACTCATTTAATGTGCCAAGGTATTTGAATTTTGTTAGTGTTAAATTATTTTAAAATAACTTTTTTTTTGCAAAAAGCATAACATGGAATAAAGTTTAGTTGGGCATGTTTTTTGGATTAAGACCCATCTAATTTTCAATATTGGTTCTGCCATCAGCTACTGTTAGAACCTTCTGCTAGTCACTAGGCATCTCTAAGCCTCCTTTTGTTTAAAATGGGAGACTGAGTCTTATGAGGAATCAAGAAAACATGCCTGCAAAATGTTAAACACAGCATGCACAACTAAGTAAATGTTTAGGAGTAAAAGAGCAGCTCACTAAGTTTTTTTTTTTTTTTTTTAAAGATTTATTTATTTATTTATTTGACAGAGAGAGACATAGTGAGAGAGGGAACACAAGCAGGGGGAGTGGGAGAGGGAGAAGCAGGCTTCCCACGGAGCAAGGAGCCCGATGCGGGACTCAGTCCCAGGACCCTGGGATCATGACCTGAGCTGAAGGCAGACGCTTAATGACTGAGCCAACCCAGGCACCCCTCACTAAGTTTTGAAGGGTTAAAGAAATGTTATAACCTGGTACCTGACTTCAAGGAATTTATACGTCAATGGGAACGTATTATACAGCGTACAAGGGAATTTATGGGAGCTAGTTAGACCTCTGAAAGCCAAGAGCTAAGAGGATGGAAGGAGGGAGGGAGTACCTTCAATGAGGGGTATTAGGGAAGACTTCTGACAAATATGATATTGTATGTATGTATGTATGTATGTATATGAGAGAGTGAGTGAGCAGGGGGAGGAGGGAGGGAGAGAGAATCTCAAGCAGTCTCTGTGCTGAGCATGGAGCCTGATGCCAGGCTCAATCTCACGACCCAGAGATCATGACCTGAGCCAAAACAAAGAGTCAGACACTTAACAGACTGAGCCCCCCTCCAGGCGCCCCTTGAATATGATACTCTTGAGAGACAGTTAGATGTTGTCTGGTGGGTAAAGAAGGCAAAGGGAGAAGAGAAGCATAGGAACAAGCTAAGGGAAAGGAAGGAATGACTTTGCAGGCTGAGCAGCTGGAGCAAGGGATGGTGAATAATTCCAGTCTCTGGGCAGAGAGTGAGCAGTGTGTTGAATTGTGAGGTGAGAGTGGCAGGTGTATTGGGGGTAAAGGTAGGGAGATCATGGGAGATTTTAAAAGCCAGGCTGTGGTGTTTATACTTTTTATAAGCAATGGTGCAAACAAAGTTTTAAGCAAGAGAATCATAAAATCAGGACAGTGAAGCAGTAGGTTGGAGGATGCAGGGGAACCTGGAAGTGGCATGTTTGGTTGGGCGCCTGTGAGAGTAGTTCAGATGAGTCATAGTGAAAGCACTGGGTGTGGGCATTGGGAATTAAAGGAAGGACAGAAATAGATCTAGCAGATCTAGCTTAGAGGTGGCCCTCAAACGATCTGGTAGCCGTGTGGGCACAGGCAGTGAGGGAGGGAAAATAATATAGCCCATATCAAGGTTTCAAGATACAGGAGAAAATTTGAAGACAGGTGTTGGTAGAAGGAGGTAGACTGGGGGCTAAAACCCTCGTGCCTCTAGGGACTGGGCAGGAAGGGGCATGAATGAAGTCAGCTAGATTATAAATATGAAGGGGAGGGGTGGGGAATGTGGAAACTGTGCTGTCTCCTAAGGGCAGCAGCATCTTCTCAGCTTTTTTTTTAAAGATTTTATTTATTTATTTGACAGAGAGAGAGACAACGAGAGAGGGAACACAAGCAGGGGGAGTGGGAGAAGGAGAAGCAGGCCTCCCGCCGAGCAGGACGCCCGATGCGGGGCTCGATCCCAGGACCCTGGGATCATGACCTGCCCTATCTTCTCAGCTTTGTCCAGCTTTTACTGTAGGGGAATTTCTGTCCAATATACCAGATCTTTAAATTTTTAAGAGAAACCAAAATCTCAAAATTAAGAATAGTTTCTCCTGGTTTGTTTCTTTAGATCTGATTATTTTTAGACACTGTGTGGATCAAAGCAAAGGGTAAGAGTTGAAAACTTTACGCATTTGTAATTTTCCTGATTGCTTGATGTTCTCATCCATATATCTGTTTAAATTACTGTTTGCATTTAGCATTTACATGCACTTTAGGATGAATATTAGGCATACTTACTGATTACTGTTAGTACATATCCCAAGTAAATGGTCCATTTGTATCCCAATGGTTTCTTCTGCAAAATATTACTTTCAAGAGATCTTAAGAAGTGATAAAAACATTGAAAATATGGACTGTGAAATAAATGTTTTTTTTTTTTTTTTCAGACTGGGGGGTGTGTGTGTGTGTTTATGTAGTTTCAGGTACAAGGCAAAGTATGGACAATTACAGTTTTAATAGGCTGAACTTCTGTGACTTGAACTGTAAGCACACAAAGAATGAAATTTAAAACATTTAGGGAAGAGCACAAAGAAAAGAACAAGATCTGGGTGAAAGATTTTTTTAACTGGATATTAGCAAGCTGATTTACCAACTTAATGATAAAAAATTCCATGTATTTTATATGGGGGTATGATGATAGCTCAGTTAACTTTATTTTAACCAACACCTTTTAAGAAGTACCATGAAAAAAAAATGGAATAAGGTAGATTGGAGGCATCATTTATAAATATTTAAACAGATCCTTCAGTATAAGCATTCACATCAGATCTGCATGAGGTCGGTCTTTACATAGCAAGCTTTGATGTCATTGAAATGATGAGAATTTTTTTGCGGGGGTGGTGGAAATATCTGTTCCAGTATAGAAAAAATAAGACTATCGTGTTACTGAAAGAAAGCTAGTGGAAGAGAGCAAGGTCTGAGGCATAATTCTGAAGGTAAAATGGATCACTTGATTCTCCACCTAATCATTTCATCTTCTCAGTGTGCTATTCATCTTGCAGCTGGTTACCTGGTAACCTGGTGATTATTAGAGACAATCATGGTGTATCAACATTGAGGGTACAGGTGACCAGTGACCGTGCATGTGATCCCTGCTCTCTTTTGGGCTGAGTAGGCAGTAATAGGTGGCTTTCAGGTCTAAGAGGGAGGGTTTTGTTGGGGCAGGATAGAATGCTGGGCATAACATAACCCCATCTCTACCTCATACTGCCTGTGGCTCTTGGGAAAGTTATTTTACTGAGACAATCTCAGTTTCCTCATCTGTACGATGGCAATAACCTCAGTACCTATCTCTCAAAGTTCTTGTGAATCTTACATGAGATTATATATGTAGAATGTACAAATACAAGATACAATTATTTTTAATTTGAACAGTACTACTCTCACTCTTGCTGCTGTTGGATGTTTATTGGAAAACCTGAAGTTTTTTTTTTTGGAAGCTGAATTAAATAGCTAATGGTGATGTTTAATAAACCAGGTGGAATTCCTGAGTTGGAATGAAAAGAAACTTACTCTGCCTAATTAAACCAAAAAGAATTTGTTGGAAGCATATCTGTGGTACACAGATTCACAGGGTACCTCAAGACCTTTATTTCCATCTATTGTAAAATTGATGTTTTTGATGTTTTTGTTAAAACAGACACTACTCACATCTGTCTTGAAATTGTCCTAATAGAGAAACTTAGGACCTCTACAAAGTGAGCAGTGCTCCTAGGATTGGGTAGTTCCTAGCCTGTATAACTTTGTGGATTCCTAGATACTTTGTGAGTCCTCTACTTATAGAGGAAGTCTTGTACTCTTAGCAGGGATTGTAGCACAAAGAAAGATCCTTGCCTCCTGAATACAACTGCTGGGAAATATAACTCTGAATGGAGCAGTAGAAGACACAATTCTACTCATGCATACAGTTTTCCATATATACCCCTTTATAACACATATCACCTCACATTGTACATATAACTGCAACAAATTTTCATCATGAGCTGTCTTAAAGGAAAATGCACCAAGATGGAACTAAAGTTCTTGCTGTAGGGTGTGGTATGTGACATTTAGAGTTGTGATTGGTAGGAAGAATTTAAGAGTACTAGACTCATTGCTTGCATTTGTTCTGGATTAAGAAAGTGTTTCTGAGGAATTGCTTCATTTATCCATTAATTCAACAAATTGTGAATGTAAATTTTCTGGGCACTGGTTATACACTGGGGGTAAAGTGATGAGCTCGATTAGTACAATTCTTACCCTTACTGACTTAATACTCTAATGGAAAAGATAGACCTTTAAACAAACTATAGCAATTAAGTGTCATAAATGCTAACATAGCAAAAGTATAGCCACTTAGGGAAATGAGTAGAAGGAACACCTAATCTGGGGAAATGTTACCATCTTGATTTTGATTTGGCTCAGTCCCCTTTAATGAAATTATTGGTTCTTTGGCCCTGTGCTTTAACTAGGCACCTAGACCAATTTCTAGGTGAAAACAATTAAGGACCTCACATAGGAAAATGACCACCTTTATTTCCACTCTAAAATTGGGATCAGCGACGAAGGAGGAGGGAGGAGAGTTGGAAATGTGTCTGACAAGTAAAGCATGTGTCCCCATGTCCTCGTTATAGGTAGAGATAGATAGATCTAGATAGATATTTTTTCATGGATTACATAAACATTTCAATTAAGATCTCAGTAGGCATTTAATATAAAACTCCTAAGTGAATTTTTTTTTTCATTTGTCTTGACCACCAAATTGTTTCCCGGGGTGATAACTACAAATAATCTGCTGTGGCAGAAGGATGAACACACACCACTTACATTTATGGATAAAAGCGTGCTGGCTGATGGCTCTGAGGTGCCAAGGAGACTGGCCAGGGACAAACATGTGGTGGGTGGAATGGGTGGGTGGATTGCAGTGGTTAAGAATGCCATTTTAGCACAGCCATACAGGGGTGACAAGAACTTGACAGCATGACATAGAGCTAGGGGGAAGACAAGCCAATTAGGGGTGGGCTCCAATTCATGGTTGACAGCCAAGGTTAATTTGTGCTTAACAGAGCAGGCAAACTCACACTCTACACATGCATACTCATTCTGGAAGTGTTTTAAGTGAGATTGTCTCAGTGGAGTGTGTAGCTAGCTTTGAACTTTAATCACTGGCTGGCTAGTATGGCAGCATCTCTTTTTAAGTCCTTACCTCACTTGAAATAGTTAAATATGTACGTGATAACTGAGCTTATTCTAGACTTAAGGCCTTTGAGCTTGCCACTCTTTGTCCTCAGGTTGTTCCATGCAGCTTAAATATCATTTCTTCAGACAGACTTTCCTAAGGTCCTATTTAAAGAAGTTAGACTCAATTCCCATTATATTGCATTGTGTTATTATCTTGTGGTTTTTGAAATTTTATTTTTCTTTATTGTAGGTATTCCCTTTCTGGTCTGGAAGTTCTCTGAGAAGGACCTTCTCTGTCTCATTCACTGTGGGACCCTGAGAACCTAGAACACTTACTGGCACTTACCTCTCTATGCTTGTGGACAAGGATCCCATCTTAGACAACTTCTTCAGCCTGATGCCCAGCACAGTAAGTGGATGTAAAAGATTCCCATTAATGTGTAGATTTATCTAATGAGAAATAGAATTAAGTTTTATAGAGGTAACTGATACCGAACATTAACTGAGCACCTTATGGGGAAAAAAGGGCCAGTTCACTTAATCAACTTTTAAATGATTAATGATAAATAAAAACCAGCTGGTGTTTTTGTGTATTTGTGTGTTCAGCTTACATTTGAGCACTGTTTTGTGATAGGTGCTTTAAGAAATCAAAGAGAAGAGTAAAAGTGGCCCTTGCCTTTTAAAATATACTCTCTTGTAACATAGTGGTTGAAAAGCATTCTCCCTTCTTTGGAAATGGTACTCAGCTATGTTCTTAGAAAAATAATGTTGAAAGAATCAATGAGTGAATAAAAGAATCAATGAGTGAATAAAAAAGAGATGAATTAGTGATGGGAGCTAGAACCAGACACAGCAAAATGTCAGAGTCTATTGCCAGGTAGGGGATTTGATCCCATGAACTTTTTGATGCATAAAGTAGTCTGAATTGGCTCTATTCTATTGTAATGTGTTGAAAAGTCTACCCTTCCTCCACTGAGTTGACTTAAATACATTGTTGACAATTAGTTAACTGTAAGATATAGGTGTGTATTTCCGGGCTCTCTATTCTGTTTTATTGGCTTATTTGTTTTTTGTTTCCCCAATGCCATACAGTTTTGATTACTGTACCTTTATAATAAGTCTTTTTTTTTATTATGTTCAATTAGCCAACATATAGTACATCGTTAGTTTTTGATGTATTGTTCAACAATTCTTTAGTTGTGTATAACACCCCGTGCTCATCACATCACGTGTCCTCCTTAATACCCATCACCTGGCTACCCCATCCCCCCACCCTCCTCCCTTCTGTAACCCTCAGTTTGTTTTTTGAAGTCCAGAGTCTCTCATGGTTTGTCTCCCTCTCTGAATTATCCCCATTCAGTTTTCCTCCCTTTCCCTAGGATCCTCTGTGCTATTATTCCTTATATTCCACAGATGATGTGAATTTATTTTTTACCCAGTGAAAACCATTCACTGTTTACTTCTGTTCATATCATGTTTCTTACTTGGATGCATTGTTTTTGACATCCCTATGCTTGCAATGCCCTATGCTTATAATCTTTGTATATTCAAAGTCCGCATGCTGAAGATAATAAACATCATCCTGTCTGTGAAATACTTTACTACATCTCTTGCAGTAAGTAATTTCTCCTATTTCCGAATTTCAAGAATTCTCTACTGATTCTTTGCCTGTGGTATTTAACCCTTTCTATTTTGTTTTACCATTATTTATGTCTGTTTGGTCTTCCCTTTTAGGCGCTCAGCTCCTCAGGGTCAAGCGTATTGCTGATTTATCTGAGTAGCCAATTTTCAATAATTCATTCAATAAATATTTACTGAAGACATATTACATGTCAGGTACAAAGCTAGTTTTGGAGGAAAAATGTGAGCAACTGACACCGACAAGGCCAACCCTAGTTTGCCCTAGATTGTAGAGTTTAATAATAGAGCACAGTATTAATAGCTTTTATCTGTTGAGCACTTCAACTAGTTTGAAAAGATAATTATCTTAGCATATTGTGGTAGGTAAGGACATAAGTTTTAGATTCCATACCTTAAGTTTCCACTCCTGGCTCTATTGCTTAGTTGATATGTGACCTTAAGCTGATAATGCAACCTCTTGAAACTTCTACCTTGGTTATTTATTACCACAAATAATGCTGTGTAATAATCCATATGAAAGTAGATGAAAACAGAATTTATTAAGCTCATAAGCTTGTGCATTCACTGGTGGTTATTCTGGTCTGGGCCAGGCTAGGTTGGTTTCATTTTGGCTAGCTTAGGTGTCTCTGATGAGCTGACAAGTCAGCTGGGTGGATGGAGCAGTCTCGGATAGCCTCACCAGAGAGAGCTCTTCTCTACGTGGTCTCTAATCCTCCACTGTGCAAGCCTGGACTTGTTCACGTTGTGGTTGTGGAGCTCTGCAACAGCTGGTCGTCTAGGCTCAGAACTGACAGCCTCACTTCTGCTACATTCTATTGGCTAAAGCAAGTCATAGGACCAAACCAGGTTCATCAGGTAGGGATTCCATCTTTCTGTGAGAATTACTGTAAAATTACATTATATAGGCTATGGATACAAGGGCCCAAGAACCATGGTTGGCTATTTCTATACTTCATTTAGTACAACCTCAGTCTACAAAATAGAGATGATGATAATAGTACCTACTTTTATAGCTGGATTGTGAAAACTATATGAAATTGTGTGGAAAGGCTGGGATGTTACCTGGCACTTTAGAAATGTTAGGAATTTGTTGTTATTATATCATTTATCCTCACACCAACCACATAGAAATATAATTCTCATCTTACCAGAGAGTTTAAGGTACTTGTTCCTGATCACATAGTCAGTTGAGCCAGATTCAAATCAAGGTTTGTTTGAAAAGTTTGTAGCAGAAACTTTTTAACTACTCCCCAAATCTGTTTCTGTGTGTGTGTGTGTGTGTGTGTGTGTGTGTGTGTTGACACATAAGCAGACTACCTACCAGCCTGCCTTGCTGTAGGTGTGATTTGGTCTAGCCCATAGTGAGCAGCATGGTTCAGGAGGGAGCGAGTCCAGATCTCTGAATCTCCATTTCCATAGAGGACAAGTGCCTGCAGATTAGAAAATCTGGTTTTGAATTGAGGCAGAAATAAACTTTTATTGTGAATAGCCTGTGAAGTGTTAGCGTTTGTTCTGGCAAGAATGTGCTAACTGCTACAGTTAAGTGGTAACAAACTACCTGTAACAAAGTGACTAATACTGGTTGTAACAAACAAATAGTACCTATCCCAAGTGGGTGTAATACACTTCTACTAGTGGTAACAAACTAACCCATTATAGCTAGTTGTTACTAGTGGTGACAAATTAAGCAATACAGAGTTTAAGTTCTAAAACACTATGCTGTGCAACTCAAGATAGTGAAGACTATCCTGGTGGTATTTGCACACATCAGATACTCTAACATTCATTGAAGAAATGAGAAGATTCTAAAACCAAACATAAGCTGCCTGGTCCTATTTGCTCTTTGTCTTCCCTCTTGGTCTCTGATTTCTCAGCTTTACTTCCATTCAGAGAATCTTTGTTCCTTTTTGGTCAACCCAGACTGACTGTAATGTACATCTAACCTGGGCTGGAAGATCAAATTCTGTGGTTAGAGTACCATTATTACAATCCATTTTAATCTATATGAACAAAAACACACAATATTTTCATGGAAAGTGAAAAAAAATATCGAGGTGGTCTTTTCTCTAGATGGAAAATGCTTGTTTCAGGGCCTCTATTGTTCAATTCTGAGGACATTGTCAGGAATTGAGGGGTTAGGGAAGTTATTAGAGGATTGTGAAAGTGGATTTTAAGCATTCTCTGTGGAAAGAGAAGTGTTACAAATGGAAAGAGAAGGAAATTAGTAACCAAAGAGCATGAAATTTTCCCTCCCATTGGCCCAGAAAGAAGAATTTGTACTAATTGGCACCATTATAGGAACTTTAGTGAGACAATTAGGGCTTTAAATTATGACAATTCTGAGACCTCTGCTATTGACATTACTTGAAGAATTTGCGTTTTGTCTTAGAAGATCATAGAACCATAGAGAGGCAGACTATACAGATTTAGAGCCCTGGAATAAGAAGTCTAGTTACATGCCTTAAAAAGACAAAAATATAGGAAAATCTCAGTGCAATAGAATTCAACTTTAAAAAAATTGCCATTTCTGTTTAGTAACTCACTTTAAAAGAAAGAATAATAATATAGCTAACATATAAAGAGTACTTACTATTTGCCAAGGGCTCTGAGTTGAATGAGAAAGAGGCAAATAATAAAATTGAGATGAAATTAGAAATTTTGTGAAAGCAAATTTTTTTTACGACATACCAGATATCAGGGAGGTTTTGGGTAAAGAGAGTAAACTTCAAGTCTTGTACTGAGTTTTGGTTCTGGCACTTGGGTAAGCATGTTACCTCTCCAATCCTGGGTTAATTCACCTGTAAACTGGGAATGATGATAACTTCCATTAAGGGTCAATAAGATAAAACTTATGAAGGCACTTTCTAAGCTACAAAATGCAGGGCACACAATGATACATATATTAATCTCTTATATATACCCACACATAACTAATTTATTTCATTCACAGTAGGTCTAGTGTGAGGTTTGAGAAAACTTTTAAAATATTTTTGTGATGGTTCACATTTGGAAAACACTCCATATGTTGTTGATGTCCCTTTATTGCCTAGTAAACAAGGAAAAATCGACAACCAAATCAACACATCACAACAAAAACACAGCTATAACAGAGCTAGGGACAATGTTCAGAGACATCTGCAGATGATTGTTACATGATGGAAATAATAAATGAGATAATTCATTAATATATTTCATTTATTCCAGTAAGTCATTAAATACTTAAGGGAAGTGGCTTGTGCCAGTTTTCTTTTCATTAAATATTCATGTTTTCTAATGGAAATTGTTCTGACAAATTGGGTAAATTGAATGACTTAGAAATTTACGCCTCAAAAAAGAAGAGTTTGGGAATTCCCAGTCAGCAAGCTAATGCTTAAATCATTAACACTCCATTGATTTTATAATTAAAAAGCTGGAAAGTAAATATAGGGTGTGTTTTAAATGTTATGATAGCTGCTTGTCTTGATACTTAGATCACAAGCCTTTTGACTGAAGTACCCATTAGCTCTGCAGCCTGCTACTGTGATTGCATCAGAAAAGCGTCTAGATTCTCTAGCAACAAAACCCCTCTATTGTGTCACCTCTAAGGGAAAAAATACAAATGAACCACTCTTGCCATTTAGGAGTGAAAACAAAGATCATGAGTTCTAGAAAATTTGTATATGGGATACAGTTCTTATTCCTGGAAGGAGAGAGGAGATGAGTTTCTGGACAACTAAGAGAGAAACTTATCCTCAGTTCTTTAGCATTAGTCCAGTAACTACTTAGCAAATGCTTACTATGTGTCAGACCCAGAGCTCAGGATACAGTCATGAACAAGGAAAACATGGTACCTGAACTCAAGAGACTTGGAAATAGTTAAGCAGAAGGTAACAATGCAGTGAGGAAGAGTGATGGCAAGGAGCTGTGAGAACACAAACAAGGGGACAGAACAGTCAGGGAAAGTCTTCCTGATAGGATGCCTTATGCTGGAACCTGAGGAGGAAGAGGAGGTAGGAGTGTTCCAGGCAGCCATTACAATATGTGCAGTAACCATGAGATTAGGAGTATGGCACATTCTGGGTACTAAAAGGCAGTGTGGAGAGAATAGTGCTGACCTCCACAACCTAACATGAACCACAAATATGAATCATACAGGCAAACATGACTGTATGATTTCAAATTATCTAGTAGTCAGATAAAAAAGTAGAAAGAAATGGATGAAATTAACATATTTAGTTTAGCCCAGTATATCCCAGATATTATTATTTCAGTGTATAACCTATAAAATTTGGGTAGGTTTGGTGACATGGTGAGACAGTTTACATGATTTTTTTCATGCTAAGTCTTTGAAATTTTCTGTGTATTTTCTACTTCCTGCACATCTCAGTTTGAACTAGCCCCATTTCAAGTGCTCTGCAGACACATGGCTTCTGTATTGGACAGTAGTGGGCTAAACAGTAAAAGAAGGGATTCAATGCTGAGAGATGGAAATGGAAATGTAGAAAGGAACCAAATCCTGAAAATTTTAATTTCTTCACCTGAATCCCAGTTAATGAGACTAAGTTGTGTTTAAGGTCCTTCTAGCTCTAAAATTGTATGAACCTCTATCTTATCTCAATGTGGTTTTGCAAAGAACTGTCCCAAACTGAATTTTCTTACCTTAACATTTCAAATGTATTTTGTTCCTGTTGTCATCTTCTTTTTAAATTAAATGTGTCACCCAGGAATGCCATAAAGAATGCATGTACTCTCACATGAATTTTTCTTTAAAGCCCATTTCTCTTGGTTCATTAGGGCTTTGGTTTGACAGTATCTATAGTAGACTTTGACACAGTGAATCTTGCCTTAATTTTGCCTTGAGAACTATCATTCCTCCATTCTCAGTTCATGTTGTTCTGGTGTGGCTAGCCATGTTCTAAGTCTAGGGGTGGTTGTGTCTCAGGCCTAAGCCTTTGTCCTTGGCCAGAGTGATTGATTCAGTGATGGAAGTGTGGCCTAAGTCATGTTAATCAGGTCCAATCAGAGCTCATTTGGAGGGAAGTTTGTTTGAGCTATTGCAACAGAAGTGGTTTGTTGTCTGTCTACTGCTAGAAGTATTAGTAGGATAGATGTAAATTTGGTGTTAATAGCAGCCTTTTTGGTCACCATGTAAACGGAGCTTGCTTAAGAATGGAGGAAACACACAAAAAAAGCAGAGTAGAGAGATGGGAGAGCTAGAATATTGAAAAAAATAAAAATAGAAACAAACAAACAAAAAATCTGTGCTCCTGGATCCAGCTGTACCTGAAGTCAAAAAAAATCTCCTCTTGGACTTGACACTTTTGTAAATGTCTGTTATATGTTGTCTTTTTTATTTTTTACTTTTTCTGCTAATGACTCTTAATTGTGGTTTCTGCTACTTAGAATGAAAAGAGTACTGGCTAAAAACTTAAAATGTATGTATTGTCAACCTTAATATAGTTTCACAGAATGGACCCCAGAATTATGTTATAAGACAACTTTGTTGAATGGAAAATTCTAATATTTGTAAAAATATATTTCTTCCCATGAGAAACTATAGTTCTTCATTAAGGAATTTGTCCACTTTATTCAACAAATGTTTATGACAAATCTACTCTTTTTCAGGTACTGTGTTCTATTTTATATATTATACCAATATTTACTTGATGGTCTTTCCCAGTGCTCTGCAGTCTTTTGGTAGGTAAAATACTCTTTTCCAACCCCAAATAAAACTAAGATTTTAGAACTAAAAATAAAAGCAAACTCTCTCTGTATGAAAAGAGTTTCATTCTTTTTCAAATTATGCAAGTCTCATGCTGTTTAAGAAGGAATGATTAATTCTCCCAGACTCCTCTTTTCCTACCCCTTTTATTCACAACCCATACTAATTTTCTCCATAATATTCTGACAATAATTTTGGAACACTTAAGAATTGATCATTTCCCAAAATTATGACTGGAATAAATGGGCAGCGGAAAAAATAAATCCAGGACTAGACCTTAATCTAATGAATCAGAATCTGTGGGGAGGATAATTTAAAATGAATGTTCTTGGGCTCCTTTTGCTCAGAGATACTAAATGCGAGACTTTGGGGGTATAGTCCTGGAATTTGCATTTTAACCACCCCGGTTGGAGAATCACATGCATACTAAAATTTTGGAATTACCTGGTCGCTTAGGAAAAAAATTCCATAAACATTCTAGGATATAGTGAGGGCACAGATTGGCTTTGATAACTGGATCATCAGCATTTATCTATTATTTATCTTCTCTAGTCTATCTGATAGCAAATAATTGTTTTAATGATAATAAACATTTCACACAAAAGAAATACTTTCTAAATATTCATGTTAGTGTGTGAGCAGGATATTATTTTTAAAAAATTTTTTTTATTGTTATGTTAATCGCCATACATTACATCATTAGTTTTAGATGTAGTGTTCCATGATTCATTGTTTGTGCATAACACCCAGTGCTCCATGCAGAACGTGCCCTCTTTAATACCCATCACCAGGTTAACCCATCCTCCCACCCCCCTCCCCTCTAGAACCCTCAGTTTGTTTTTCAGAGTCCGTCGTCTCTCATGGTTCGTCTCCCCCTCCGATTTCCCACCCTTCATTCTTCCCCTCCTGTTATCTTCTATTTTTTTTTTCTTAACATATATTGCATTATTTGTCTCAGAGGTACAGATCTGAGATTCAAGAGTCTTGCACAATTCACAGCGCTCACCATAGCACATACCCTCCCCACTGTCTATCACCCAGCCACCCCACCCCCCACTCTAGCAACCCTCAGTTTGTTTCCTGAGATTAAGAATTCCTCATATCAGTGGGGTCATATGATACATGTCTTTCCCTGATTGACTTATTTCGCTCAGCTTAACACCATCCAGTTCCATCCACGTTGTTGCAAATGGCAAGATCTCATTCCTTTTAATGGCTGCATAATATTCCATTGTGTATATGTGTGTGTGTATATATATATACACACACCATATATATATACACCACATCTTTATCCATTCCTCTGTCAATGGACATCTTGGCGCTTTCCACAGTTTGGCTATTGTGGACATTGCTGCTGTAAACATTGGGGTGCATGTACCCCTTAGGATCCCTACATTTGTATCTTTGGGGTAAATATCCAGTAGTGCAATTGCTGGATTGTATGGTAGCTCTATTTTCAACTTTTTGAGGAACCTCCATACTGTTTTCCAGAGTGGCTGCACCAGCTTGCATTCCCACCAACAGTATAGGAGGGTTCCCCTTTCTCCACATCCCCACCAACATCTGTCGTTTCCTGACTTGTGAATTTTAGCCATTCTGACTAGTGTGAGGTGGTATCTCATTGAGGATTTGATTTGGATTTCCCTGATGCCGAGCGATGTTGAGCACTTTTTTCATGTGTCTGTTGGCCATTTGGATGTCTTCTTTGGAAAAATGTCTGTTCATGTCTTCTGCCCATTTCTTGATTGGATTCTTTGTTCTTCGGGTGTTGAGTTTGATAAGTTCTTCATAGATTTTGGATACTAGCCCTTTATCTGATATGTCATTTGCAAAAATCTTCTCCCATTCTGTCGGTTGTCTTTTGGTTTTGTTGACTGTTTCTTTGGCTGTGCAAAAGCTTTTTATCTTGATGAAGTCCCAATAGTTCATTTTTGCCCTTGCTTCCCTTGCCTTTGGTGATGTTTCTAGGAAGAAGTTGCTGTGGCTGAGGTCGAAGAGGTTGCTGCCTGTGTTCTCCTTTAGGATTTTGATGGACTCCTGTCTCACATTGAGGTCTTTTAACCATTTGGAGTCTAGTCTATTTTTGTGTGTGGTGTAAGGAAATGGTCCAGTTTCATTCTTCTGCATGTGGCTGTCCAATTTTCCCAACACCATTTGTTGAAGAGACTGTCTTTTTTCCATTGGACATTCTTTCCTGCTTTGTCAAAGATTAGTTGACCATAGAGTTGAGGGTCCATTTCTGGGCTCTCTATTCTGTTCCATTGATCTATGTGTCTGTTTTTGTGCCAGTACCATACTGTCTTGATGATGACAGCTTTGTAATAGAGCTGGAAGTCCGGAATTGTGATGCTGCCAGCTTTGCTTTTCTTTTTCAACATTCCTCTGGCTATTTGGGGTCTTTTCTGGTTCCATACAAATTTTAGGATTATTTGTTCCATATCTTTGAAAAAAGTGGATGGTATTTTGATGGGGATTGCATTGAATGTGTAGATTGCTCTAGGTAGCATTGACATCTTCACCATACTTGTTCTTCCAATCCAGGAGCATGGAACGTTTTTCCATTTCTTTGTGTCTTCTTGAGTTTCTTTCATGAGTATTTTATAGTTTTCTGAGTACAGATTCTTTGCCTCTTTGGTTAGATTTATTCCTAGGTATCTTATGGTTTTGGGTGCAAATGTAAATGGGATCGACTCCTTAATTTCTCTTTCTTCTGTCTTGTTGTTGGTGTATAGGAATGCCACTGATTTCTGTACATTGATTTTATATCCTGCCACTTTACTGAATTCCTGTATGAGTTGTAACAGTTTTGGGGTGGAGTCTTTTGGGTTTTCCACATAAAGTATCATATCATCTGCAAAGAGTGAGAGTTTGACTTCTTCTTTGCCAATTTGGATGCCTTTTATTTCTTTTTGTTGTCTAATTGCTGTGGCTAGACTTCTAGCACTATGTTGAATAGCAGTGGTGATAGTGGACATCCCTGCCATGTTCCTGACCTTAGGGGGAAAGCTCTCAGTTTTTCCCCATTGAGAATGATATTTGCTGTGGGTTTTTCATAGATGGCTTTTATGGTATGGGGTTATGTACCCTGTATCCCTATACTCTGAAGAGCTTTGATCAAGAAAGGATGCTGTATTTTGTCAAATGCTTTTTCTGCATGTACTGAGAGGATCATATGGTTCTGTTCTTTCTTTTATTAATGTACTGTATCACATTGATTGATTTGTGGATGTTGAACCAACCTTGCAGCCCAGGGATAAATCCCACTTGGTCGTGGTGAATAATCCTTTTAATGGACTGTGATCCTATTGGCTAGTCTTTTGGTGAGAATTTTTGCATCCATGTTCATCAAGGATATTGGTCGGTAATTCTCCTTTTGGATGGGGTCTTTGTCTGGTTTTGGGATCAAGGTAATGGTGGCCTCAAAACGAGTTTGGAAGTTTTCCTTCCATTTCTATTTTTTTGGAACAGTTTCAGAAGAATAGGTATTCATTCTTCTTTAAATGTTTGGTATTCCCCTGGGAAGCCCTCTGGCCCTGGGCTTTTGTTTTTTGGGAGATTTTTGATGACTGCTTCAATTTCCTTAGTGGTTATAGGTCTGTTTAGGTTTTCTATTTCTTCCTGGTTCAGTTTTGGTAGTTGATACATCTCTAGGAATGCATCCATTTCTTCCAGATTATCTCATTTGCTGGCATATAGTTGTTCATAATATGTTCTTATAATTGTTTGTATTTCTTTGGTGTTGGTTGTGATCTCTCCTCTTTTTATGATTTTATTTATTTGGGTCTTTTCTCTTTTCTCTTTGATAAGTCTGGCCAGGGGTTTATCAATCTTGTTAATTCTTTCAAAGAACCAGCTCCTACTTTCATTGATCTGTTCTACTGTTCTTTTGGTTTCTATTTCATTGATTTCTGCTGTGATCTTTATTATTTCTCTTCTCCTGCTGGGTTTAGGCTTTATTTGCTGTTTTCTCTCTAGCTCCTTTAGGTGTAGGGTTAGGTTGTGTACTTGAGACCTTTCTTGTTTCTTGAGAAAGGCTTGTATTGCTATATACTTTCCTCTTAGGACTGCCTTTGCTGCATCCCAAAGATTTTGAATAGTTGTGTTTTCATTTTCATTTGTTTCCATGAATATTTTTAATTCTTCTTTAATTTCCTGGTTGACCCATTCCTTCTTTAGTAGGATGCTCTTTAGCCTCCATGTGTTTGAGTTCTTTCTGACTTTCCTCTTGTGATTGAGTTCTAGTTTCAAAGCATTGTGGTCTGAAAATATGCAGGGAATGATCCCCATCTTTTGGTACTGGTTGAGACCTGATTTGTGACCTAGGATGTGATCTATTCTGGAGAATGTTCCATGGGCACTAGAGAAGAATGTGTAATCTTTTGCTTTGGGATGGAATGTTCTGAATATATCTGTGAAGTCCATCTGGTCCAGTGTGTCATTGAAAGCCTTTATTTCCTTGTTGATCTTTTGCTTAGATGATCTGTCCATTTCAGTGAGAGGGGTGTTAAAGTCCCCCACTATTATTGTATTGTTGTCAATGTGTTTCTTTGCTTTTGTTATTAATTGGCTTATATAATTGGCTGCTCCCATGTTAGGGGCATAGATATTTACAATTGTTAGATCTTCTTGTTGGATAGACCCTTTAATATGATATTGTGTCCTTTCTCATCTCTTATTATAGTCTTTGGTTTAAAATCTAATTTGTCTGGTATAAGGATTGCCACCCCAGCTTTCTTTTGGTGTCCATTAGCATGGTAAATGGTTTTCCAACCCCTCACTTTCAATCTGGAGGTGTCTTTGGGTCTAAAATGAGTCTCTTGCAGACAGCATAAGGATCGGTCTTGTTTTTTTATCCAATCTGATGGCCTGTGTCTTTTGATTGGGGCATTTAGCTCATTTACATTCAGGATAACTATTGAAAGATACAAATTTAGTGCCATTGTATTGCCTGTAAGGTGACTGTTATTGTATATTGTCTGTGTTCCCCTCTGGTCTATGTTGCTTTTAGGCTCTCTCTTTGCTTAGAGGACCCCTTTCAATATGTCTTGTAGGGCTGGTTTCGTGTTTGCAAATTCCTTTAGTTTTTGTCCTGGAAGCTTTTTATCTGTCCTTCTATTTTCTTTTTTTTTCCTTTTTTTTTTTTTTAAGATTTTATTTATTTATTTGAGACAGAATGAGAGAGAGAGAGAGAGCTCATGAGAGGGGGGAGGGTCAGAGGGAGAAGCAGGTTCCCTGCTGAGCAGGGAGCCCGATGTGGGACTCGATCCAGGGACTCCAGGATCATGACCTGAGCCGAAGGCAGTCGCTTAACCAACTGAGCCACCCAGGGCCCCTGTCCTTCTATTTTCAGTGACAGCCTAGCTGGATATAGTATTCTTGGCTGCATATTTTTCTCCTTTAGTGCTCTGGATATATCATGCCAGTCCTTTCTGGCCTGCCAGGTCTCTGTGGATAGGTCTGTTGCCAATCTAATATTTCTACCATTGTAGGTTACAGATCTCTTGTCCCGAGCTGCTTTCAGGATTTTCTCCTTGTCTCTGAGACTCGTAAGTGTTAAATGAAAAATAAAAACGATTTTTTAAAAAAGGGATTGATAAGATGTTGGCTGAAAAAGGGAAAATAAAAATTCAAAAAGAAAAAAAGAGAATTAAAAAAATTAACTTTGAAAGACTAAGGAATCATGGGGAAAAAGCCATGAATTCTATGTGCAGTATTCCCCTAGTGCTGGAGTTCTGCCATTCTCATTGATCGGTAAACTTGGTGTTGGCTGGCTCTTCTTGCTGATCTTCTGAGGGAGGGGCCTGTTGCTGTGGTTCCCAAAAGTCTTTGCTGGAGGCAGAATTGCCCCGCCCTTGCCGGGTCAGGGCTAAGTAATCTTCTCAGGTTTGCTCTCAGGAGCTTTTGTTCCCTGGGAGCTTTCCCTACAGGTTTGGAGGACGAGAGTGAAAATAGCGGCCTCCCTATCTTCACCCTGGAGGAGCCGAGATCTTGGGGCCCTGCTCCTCAGTGCGCCCCCAGAGAAAAGCAGTCAATCAGTCCCGTCTCCCGGGTCTCCGGCCGCCCTCCATGCTCACCCAGCCTGTGACTGAGCATTTCTATCTCTGGCACCCAATTCGGTGTGGGGTCTCCAAACCCAGTAGATCCCTGCAGTGCGCTCCCGCGCCGCTCCTCCCGGGGGAGGAATGGGAGTCTTCCCAGATCTGCCGCTTGTTGGGTCCCTGCTGGAGGAGCAGTGGCCCGACTGTGCCGTGGATCATGGTGTATGACAACCCCGAGCTGAGAGCCCGCTCCTCAGCTCTGTCTCTGCAGCTGGCTTCCCTGCTCCAATACCTGGGAACTCTGCTGCACTCAGGCACCCCCGGTCTTCCTGTGACCCCGAGGGTCCTGAGACCACACTGTGCCCGCGAGGGTTCCACTCCCTGCTTAGCCACTGGAGCGACGTCCCTCAGCGGAGCTGACCTCTAAAAGTTCCGATTTTGTGCTCCGCCACTCTATCACTTGTCGGAAGCGGCCAATGTGTGCCCCCTTCCCCGCCGTCTATCCTCCCGAATATCGCCTCGGATTCACTTCTCCACACGTCCTACCTTCCAGAAAGTGGTCGCTTTTATGTTCAGAGAGTTGTTGCTATTCTTTTCTTCCATTTCCTGTTGAGTTTGTAGGTGTTCAGAATGGTTTGATCCCTATCCAGCTGAATTCCTGGGACCAGATGAAATCCAGGTCTCCTACTCCTCTGCCATCTTGCTCCCATCCTGAGCAGGATATTATTAATCATGGGTAAGCACTATAGAACATCATTATAATTATCAAATTTAATACAGAGTATGAACTCTGTCTAATGAGGGATTAGCTGACCAATATTAAATTGGAAAAGTTAGCTTATACTACATTTTTCAAACAAAAAAAATTGGCTTGTTCCTAAACTCTATTCTTAAATAACTCATTCCAATTCTTACAACATCTTGGTTAATTTTTTTTTTTATCTTTACGTGAGTTTGGAGTTTTCAAGTTTATTTTAAAATTTGTATTGCCTTAAAAAAATGGCACTCTGGATCCTAAGAGTGGATGTGGGAATAAAATCTTTTAGTGTAGGCAAAGCCACCTGAAGTTGGGATTTGGATAGGAGAATGGAGAGAGAAGCTCACAGTGGATGCTTAGGGGCTTCTTTTGTCAGTGTCATAGGCCAGCTGGAAATCAGACTGTGCCCACAATACTTTCTGTGCCCTGGTAAGTTCTTGCATAGTTTATACGTGGATAAAACACCTATTTAGCTCTAAAGCTAGATAAAGCAGGTGGGAACATACTTCTTTCTGAAGAACTGGTAAATAACTCTAAATGTTAGCTTCTGTTTCTGGCTAACCAGCTTACCTCTATTTCATTCATTCAGCAGTGTTGACAAAGTGTCTGCAGCATGCCAGGCCCTGTATTGAGCACCTGGGATAGAATATTGAATAATATGGACATAGCCCTGCTCTCCTGTAGTCTATCATTTGGTGATGTGCTTATCTGTCCATCTGGTCCTATGTGCAGAGGTGCAGAGCATAGTTTTTCTTAGTTTTCAAAAGAACATTATTTAGCTCCCACAACTTAAAGATCTCTTAGTATACTAGATATTTCATCTAGCATGCATGATGATATCTGGTTTTATATACTGTAGTACGGTGCCTCTTCATCCAGTGTCCCACACGAGGAATATATAGGTTATTCCATTAATTATTATTACCAGACTACTTTCTTGCAGAGCATCCTCACAAATACTACAAGATAATTGTACCCTTTACTAAGTTACAACTTCATACTCTGTAGCTTGCACACCCCAGTGTACTTCACTAGAAAGAAGTTTCAATATGCACATTGACCCCCACAATAACTTGAGGATCAGGAGGCCTATCTTGAGGGGCCAGCTGTGATGAAAATTACTTTTTGGGTTTATCAGCCAAAGTGGGCAATTATAATCAGTACTACTTAGAATGATATTTAGAGCAGGTCAAGCAGGTGTAAATACTTGCCTACCTCTACAGAGTATGGCTTCTAAAGGAGCAAGTGCTCACAAGGAATGGTTCAATGAATTGGAGGGCCTGCAAGGTCTGGCTAAGGTCTGATAAATCTCCCTTAACTTTCCAAACTTCTTTGTGTTTTCATTGATAGGAAAATATGGTTTTGGGGATTGATGCCTAGGAGAGTCAAATCCATCTTTCCTAGTTTTATAAAATCATTAACAGGAAGAAGAAATAGCTGGTAATATTGAGGCCATAAAAACTCTGTATGGAGTTGGCTTTCAGGAAATGTTTAAGTAACAAAATTACACAGGGCCAGTCACATCTACATCCTACATTGTTACTTCTGTGTTCTATGATCTTGGGGAGGTGTGTTGATTAAGCAGTTCTTTGTTATTCTTTCATATTTTCATAAGACTTGGAATTGCATCCTGCATATGCAAGTACAAGACTTTGGATTGGAAACTTTTCTTTGTCATCACCATTGGAATAAAGTTGACATGGATTTTTCCTTTAAAAGAGCCAGAAACGTTTTTCCTCATTTTCTATTACAGAGTAAGGCAGCTTCTATAGGCCTTCCTTTTGACTTGGCCCCTGGTAATGGCAGTAAAACTAAAACAATTAACATAAACATGCTCATACAGTATTTTACACTATACAAAGCAGTGTCATAGATATTTTTATATTTGATTTTTAAAGCTATGCCATAGGGCATTATAGTTGAACTCACTTTGCAGACAAGGACATTAAGGCTTAGCAGAAGAGGTCTTTAAGGTCACATGACCTGGAAGAGGCAGACCTATTCTCTTAATCCAGTAGCCTGTTCCCTTCCCAGAGTGCTGAATGCTACCCACAGAGTGAGCTGTTGCATCTTGTGCTCTCCAGAGTTTACCCTGACCTGTTTTCAGATATATCCAGTAAGAAAGGTGAAGAAAATGCAAGAAAATGAACAATAATAATGATAGCATAGTTGAGCGTTGCGTGTGTGCTCTGATGGAACATGAATCTCAAGCCTGCTATTTAGTAATTGATCTTGAGCAAGGGATTTAAATCCTCTAAGACTCAGTTACCACATCTGTTGAAAACAGTAAGTATTTCTTAAAATTGTGAGGATTAAACAGTATTATCTACATAATATTAAGATGGTGGTGAAGATGATGATGGCCATTGGCTTGGGATACTAGGGATCTTGTAAGTGTCAGATATTTTACATTCGTGATCTCTAGGTCTTCTAATAATCCTGTGAAATACATATTTTAATTACTAATTTGTATATGGGAAAATGAAGACTAAAGAACTTATGTGCCTCACTGTAGATCAAATGGCCAGCAAGAGCTTGTGTTAGAATTTGAACCCACAACGGCCTGGCTACAACACCCGTGTTCTTCGCTTAAGTTGTTGTAAAGCATTCTTTGAAAGAGACGAAATCCTTCAAAGGATCCTGGCTAATGACTTTACCTGAAATCAACTATCAATGAATTCCCTCAAATCCTTGATGTTCATGAGTACCAGGCCCATGTCATATTCTGGTAGAATTTACTGTATAAGGAGTATGCACAATAAATGAAATTTGAATTTTGTCACTTAGCATAGACAGTGGGTTGCTGTAAATGAAAATGTTACTTTCTGTGCTTATGAGCTCATATATGTTACCCTAGGTTAAAAAAAAAAAAAAAGGGAAGAGCAAATTCATAAGAAACTATGCCTTGGAAAAAAATAATTTGATGAAAACCTAAATTGTGCTCCCATATTGTGACCATGTACTTAACAGACCAGCTGATTGTATTCACGCTAACAACTAGAGGGCCTTTGTTGCTTTTTTGAAGAACTTACACCTGTATTCTACATCTTGTTGCCTCCAAAACTCTGGAGATTATCAAGAAAAGCGTTCTCCACATTTCATAAGTGAGGAAGCTGAGTCCCGGAGAAGTTAAATTTCCTATCAGAGATCACACAACAAGTGGAATTGGGTTCTACTTCCCAGTTTTTCTCCATGATAGCACAAGGGGTGGGGACTACTTCTTAGGCTGATTAAATTTGTGGATGAAGATAATTTCCCCCCAAGGCATTAGAAAAGATTACTGTAAAAGGGATTTTTTCCTGCAGTTGTACTGGTCTTCAACATATTGGGTATAAACTGAATCAGAAGGCTCAAGTTCCAGTACTGCTCTGTCCCATACCAGCTGATAACCTAGGTCACTTACCCTATCTGGGCTTGCATGTCTTTTAGTGGAAGAAGAGGATAATAATACTTAGCCTGACTTTCTCACAGGGTTATTGAGAGCATCTATCCCAAGGCTCTAGGCGATAAGAAAGCGATCTCAGTATCCAATTTGTGCCTAGACCCCAGCAACCCAGCATACTACCCCCTCCCCCCACACCCCCTGACCCGCCTTTTCTTAACTAGACCATGATTTCCTTTTTGAGAATTCCCTCTTTCCCATTATGGGCAGTCTTGGAGAAGCTGTGAACTAAGGTCTCTGAATTCCTAGGAGGGCAGTCAAACGTGTCCTAGAGTCCCTTGTGGGTTTCTTCCTCTGGATTCTTCTTTACCACACCAATGTAGCTGTAGGGCAGGCACAGAGGGGTCCATTATAAAAATTTCTTGATTGCTTCTGTGAGAATTCTTGAATTTATTTGCCATTTGGTGTAGAAATCTACAGTTCTGGCTGCTAGCTGATTTCCAGAAGTTGAAGGCAGTTCTGGCTCTAAGTGAGTGGGAGGTTTGCAGGGAAATAGCATGCAGCAATAGGGAGAGGCTCTCTGAATTTGTTCTGAGTGTACAGCTAATGGGCACCTATCTTTGAGAGATATTTTTATAGCTTCCTACATATAGTTGGTGAAAAATTAGCCTGAATGTGGGGGGAGAGTCTTGTCAGTCTGGCTTCTCATCAAATTCATTTTTGTTAAGTAGCTAATTCTTAGGTGTTTTTACAATTTATTAGTAAGATCTGTTGGCAGTTTTGGTTAATAGCTTAATAATCACTGCCCCCTGCCATGTAATCCTCATTTTTGCCCCAGCAGAAGTAAAAATTTACCTCCAGGGTTAGAAGCAGGTGTGGGTGACAATCAAGCAGCCATATGAGGAGTGAGGATGTGGGGCTGTTTGAAGACAAAGAAATGACCTAAATAAACAATTTTCTAAGTCACTGTCTTGACTTGACAGTGGCGGTAACTTAACGGGAAGGTAGTGTAATAATGAATGGCAGATGGATCAAGAGGCAGGGTCTAGTAGTGCACTTGTGTGGATTTTTCAGTTCCACTTGTGTGTCTGCTGCCTTCTCTATAAAGCAAAAGCAATTATTCATAATTTGACTGCCATTTATATCATGTTTAATGATTTAAAGCTGCATCTTCACATGGCCCAGCTTATCACAGATGGGCTATAGATTTAATGAGGTGATGTATCCTGGTTCTGTCACTACCCAGCTCTATAAGCAAGGGCAGTTCTGTAACCCTTTCGATCTCAGTTGCTCATTTGGCAAATGGGAATAATAGCAACACACACCTCATCATTTTGTTGTAAAGATGACTCTACTTAGTACCTGCGACAGGCTTAGCAGGGTACAGAGTAATTATTCACTTAATGTTAACTACTATGATTTAATAGAAGGGCATGAAGATATTTGTGGATGGGTGCTGTGCACGACAATTGCAATGTTATAGGATTCTTGTTATCAGAGGCTTGACACACTGTTATCAGAGGCTTGACACATTGTGGCCCCCGAGTAAAATCTGGATTGCCTCACATGTTTTAGAAAGTTTTATTGGACCACAGTTAGGCTCATTTTTTTGCATAGTATCTACGGCTGCTTTTGTGCTATAAAGCAAAGTCGAGTAGTTATGACGATCGAGTTCCTATGCTGTGTAAAACTGAAATATTTATTATCTGGCCCTTTACAGGAAAAATGTGCCAACCCTGGTGTTTGTGAAGAAAATAGATAAAAATCCCAATTTCATCTAATTTACATTTAATAACAGATTGGTTGTAATTTGATTTGTTTATTCTTCACCCTATTCATAATTAAATAGACATTCAAAAGTTTTCCATTTGTTTTTCCTTTGTAAGTGGTTCTGCTATAAATGACATGGCAGACATGCAAATCTATCTGTAGGATAGGTTCCTACTCAAGAAATACTTAGAGGTAATTATTTGGGTTGCCTCAGATGATGTGCTTACAGATTTACTGATGGGACATAGTAAATTCCACCAAAGTTGTCAGAACTGAGTACAGAATTAAGCTGTCAGTTCTAATTCCCCATAACAGAGTTTATCATTAATTAGCTTCTTTGATCGAACCAGAGGTTGCAGTCCCCAAAGGAAAAAACACAACACTGAAGCTCAAGGAACTGACTGCTTGTCAGATGAAGTTAGCTGTCGAGGTTCCTACCCATCACAAGTAATCTCACAGCTGGTCATTGCTTCCATCTTTCTGTTCAGTGTGGCAGCCGTTAGGTCGTCTAATAGGTTGCTCAGGATAGAGTCATCAGGCTTAATGCATTTCTCCATCTGGATCATCACATCTGTTGTCCATAAAGAGGCTTATGAACACATAACTCTGGATAAGAGAACTGTACTACTATTCTTTTATGCAAGGTGATACTCCTCAAACTCTATTCCTTCGTGAAACATGCCTCAATAAGAAAATCTGACTGTGGAAACATGAAAACTGTGGGGCTTAGTAAGAGGCCCTTTTGTTTTTAATTTTGACGTATTTCAGGTGATGGCACCTGCAAAGACAGAGCTGAGGATTTGCTATTGCTGTACAAGATTATGATATATTACTTAATAGACGGCAGAGACTCACAACTGTGTCTGGATAGTATGTAAAAACAAAACAACAACAACATAAGACAAAACAACAAATGGTTATGTTAAATCCAGGGTCTAAAATTCAAAAGCTATAGGGGCCAGGCAGACAATACTAATGGTAAAGTGGAGAGCACATATCCCATCTTAAGAGATTTTTCCAAAAGAAAAAACTCAGTCCAGTTTTAGAAGTCTGCAACTACTTCAAAATATAAACAACAAAAAATATATGGCAGAGCAATTGAACTATGTCTTCTGGTTTGATCCCACCTCTAAGCCTTCAGCTTAAGATGTCTGCTTTAGAAGTGAGTATCAGAGCTGAGAGGGTCTGGGGTGTGGCTGAAGAAGGGGTGGGGTGTCACAGGACTAGGAAGCTAACTTTTTAAAATAAACTAGCACACCAGAGACCAAGGAAGAGTTTAAAACATGGGCATGGATAGGCCAAAGTCACAGCAGTCATAAATAGCACTGGTTGAGTCTTTTGTCTCTAGAAGAAAAAAAACAAAACAAAACATAAAGTTAGAAGCTGGAATGATTGAGAATAGGAATGACTCATTTTGAGACATTCACAACTAAGGCCATCTATGAATTCTCCTTAAGAGCAAGGGTTCTGTCATTAGACCAGCAATGAGGGTGACTTCTCTAAGCCTCCCTTTCTTTCTGGGAGGACTAAATGAGAAAACATGTAAAGTACTTGCATAATCCCTGATGCATTCCAGGTGCTAAATACATATTAGCAAATGTAACAAAATGTAAAATAAGGCTGTAATTTGTGGAAGAATAGTACCCAATACACTTATGATCTAGAATTTTTATTTTCTCTTCAGGATTAGCATCTATTTAGACTTGGAATTATTTGTCTTGTGCTTATTTTCCAGATAGTCACTATGAATTCCTGTAGTGTTATCATGTTATGACTGGATTGTGAGGGACCAGAAAACTGTGTGAAGCGTATCCAGAACCAGAGCCCTGGAAATTGCATGATGCAGATGGAGTCAATGCTTGTGAACTAGTGCACATTCTGTCTCTAAGAACAAACACCTTTTGCCCTGACATTGGTCCTCAGTGATTATTATGACCTGTGGACCAGGTCGGTGAATCGAATCAGGAGAGAACTTTGAAGTATGTTTTAATGTAGAGAGGATCTTGGCACCACAAGCCTCTCTGACCAACTACTCTTAGGAGATGCTGGTGGGTATTACAAGATCATCAGCATCATCAAAAACCCTTCAAACTTCCTAGGGGCTCTGGGAGGTCAAGACCAATGAGAGTGTTGATCTAGCACTAGTAATATATTTCTTTAGATTTAGTACTAGGTTAATTTCTCATTTTTTTTTTTTAAGATTTTACTTATTTATTTGAGAGAGAGAATGAGACAGAGAGAGAGAGAGCACGAGATGGGGGAGGGTCAGAGGGAGAAGCAGACTCCCTGCCGAGCAGGGAGCCCGATGCGGGACTTGATCCAGGGACTCCAGGATCATGACCTGAGCCGAAAGCAGTCGCTTAACCAACGGAGCCACCCAGGCGCCCCTAATTTCTCATTTTTAAGGATGAAAGAACTTGAGGGTGGGGGGCAAGAAAGAGGTTGTAATGGTAGAGGTACACCTTCCTTGCTTGCTATAAGTTGAGTTTTTGGGGTTAAGGAGGTCTGGATAGGTGCATTTTAGAAATCTGTCCTAAAATACTCTAAGTCTTGGATTTGGTTATTTTCATGGCCTGCTTAAACAGAAAACTGTTATTTCCTGTGAAAAGCCCTTTATCTGTTGCCAAAATGTTTCATTCAGAGTTGTCAAGTGACAATGTGGTCTTAGATTTTCTACTCAGTGATTTAATCACCAGTCAATATTAAAATGAGATGGAAAGTTTACATTATTAGGGGAGAACTATGTTCCCGTTGCATTACCTGTGCATGATACATAGATATACATACACATATGTATATATGCATACATGTACACATGTATATTGTGTGCGATAGATATTCTAATTTGACTTTAATTACTAGTGTATATTTTAATGTTACTTTGATCACTTTTCCATGTAGTAAACTATATGTATAACTGTTCACTTTAATTGAATCACAAAGCCACCTATTTTTAGTTCTTATATTAATCATAAAGAAAAACAGTATTGCCATAATTTCTTTCAAGATACTAGTCTTGCCAAATTGGTACACTTATATTTTTATTCATAATGTATGTTCCTATAGTAAGATGAATTTCCTATTACAGTTTCTGTTTAGATATTTCTTACCTGTTTTTCTCATTCATTTTATTAATCATGGCCAACTGTTCACCTTCCAAGGACTTTTTTTTTCTGCAGTGTCTTGAATCTCTAGCTTATTTGGAACAGCAGCAGAAAGAAAAATTTCTAAGGCAGAATCTGCTCATACAGATTCTGTCAAGTCTCAGCTTAGGGCAAATTTCCAAAGGATAATTATAGATGTCGCTAAAGCTGAATTCATGATGGTCAGATTGTCAGAAATTTATTTATAAATGCTATCATAATGCTGTAGGGGCCTTCCATTTTACTTTGGCGGGGGGAAGTTTGAAGCCTGCTAAGCCCCTGAGTTTGCTTCTATGCCTGGTTTTGCATTGGGATCTGTGGAGATTTGAAGACTGTAAGAAAAAGTTAAATCAGTTACTGTCATAAACTTTCCTCAGCCAGTATTTATTGTTAACTGATACCATTCTCACTCATTCACTCACTGTTTAGCACTGCTCTATGTACTTTAGGTATATCATTAACTTTTGGAGTTCTCCCATCAAGCCTGTGAAGTAGTCACTATTATGGTGATTACTTGAGCGATGAAGGAATTTGAATCATGGACAGGTTAAGTAGCTTGCCCAAGGTCACTTAAGTAGTACATTGTAGAGTCAGAGTTCAGACTCAGCCAGGTCAACTCTTGAGTTGATGTTTGTAGTCATCTTGTCTCATCACTATTCATCCTCAGCATGCCTAATGACCAGCTGTACAGTGGGTTTGATGGGACAACGTCATGCAACAGAATTCATCGTCTGGTTGTCAACTTTCTTAGTTTGATTTGAATATTTTCTTTTTATCAGTATTGACTTTGAGGGGATCAGATATCCAGGTTGAGTACTTGCTAATGAACAGATAAAAAAATGTGTCTGCTGTCTGGACTTAACCCATCAGACTCTCTGATGGTGGCCTGAGCATCTTTGATTTGAAATGACTTCTCTGGTGATTCTGATGCACACATTACTGGCAATCTAATATCAGAAGGAGGTTAGGTAACAATGCTATTAGCTTTACTATGAGGTAGCCTGAGACCAGGACTCCAGAAAGCTCTGAGAGGTACTGTGGAGATGCAGGTGGGAAATGTTGATTGAGACTGAGAAGCCTCCTAAAGAGATGGCATATCATATGGTCAGGGAAGGATGAATACAGTCCTAAGGACCATTTCTTGAATATTTAAGAGGGAAAGCATTTCACTTGAATTCCCTTTTACAGGATAAACCTGCAGATGCTTGAAGACAGACTTCTTTTTCTAAGGAAAATATTTCACTTGCCTGGTGTTGCATATTGAAACAGTAAGCTTGCCAAGACTTGAGACTGTAGTACTGGAGGCCTACTAATCACTAAGTTTCTAATGTTTTAACAGACTTGGCACCAGCTAAGGGAAGTGAATGGTTGTTCCCCTCCTGCTTGCCCTGACATGATCTCCTCAGTGCAAAACAGCCTTGAATGACCATGCATTAACATAATGACTCCTCTGTGTTTTGCTTTACCTCTATCTTTTCTCAGCTCTGTATGAAAGCATCTTCTCTTGGGGTAATTAGAGCCCCTCTATGAATCAGCATGTATATTAGTATATTAGTAAAGATGTAGATGGTATAGTTCTCTATCAGATCTATAAGATCTACTGGTTTTAATATTTTGGATGTTTGACAAAGGCTATTGGGGGACACTGTGGTCTCTGCCTTTGGTTTCTTTGGACTATCTAAAGTTAGGCCCCTTGAAAATATAAAATTCTGTCCACCATCCTTTTGTAGTGTATTTTGATGTGGTGGTCAGAGAAGGTTGGAATTGGAGGAGGTATTGTTTAGTATTGGTGTGCATAAAATCTTTGGTAAAATTTCTCTCTGAATCAGGCCTGGAGGACTAAATCATTCCTGGACTTCCATACATAGTGGATGCAATGTGGGAGAGAACATTCTCTTGAGTTCTCTTAGTTGCTCCCTGTTTTCTTTTGGTTTATCTTTGAGTCTCTGTGGGGTGTAATTGCTAAGATGTAGGGCCTTAATACTGGCAGTACCTTCAGCCACAAGGACTCAGCCCTCTGTAGGCTGCTGGACGCATTCTGTATGTTTTGTCTCTCTCAAAGTTTCATGCCCAGGACGGGTCCTGGTAGATAGTGATTCTCCTTTGTCCAGAACTCATGTTAGAGACACTTCCATAATGAAGTTGCATAGGGGAGAATAATTATCATAACATAATATTTCACTAATTAATGTGACCATTTGTCTAATGCAAGGTAATTGCAAAATTAAATTGAAAAGTATGCAGAAGATATAGAATTCTATGAAATTAATTAATGTGAAAATGGAGAGCTAATCCTAGCACATGGGGAAATACTATAAAAAGAGGATTTGATGGGATTATGTCACTTAAAATTAAAGTAAAGCATACTATATGCTTTAAATAGGATCATTTGAAGAAAAATGATTACGAGATGTCTTGCTGAAAGTTGCAAAGACATAAAATTTTTTTTGCAAAGATTTATAATTGTGAGTAAACATTAAATAAAAGCGAAGAGTGTTCTATAGTAATGTCATAAAATTATATTGGTAAAACTACACTAAAAACAAATAAAAGATTAGGTTTTCTTTGTTTATTCTTAAAAAAAGGGTAAAAAGTTGAAAACAACATAAATTCACTGTACAGAAGACACTTGTTTTCTAATTTGTTCGGTTCCATTTTTCAACATAAAAATCCCTAATCAAACTATCCTTTTGCTTATTCTGTATGTACTGTGAATTTTTGTTTATATCAGTCTAGGTCTTGGTTGGAAGCAGAAGGCACAGTGAAACTGGTAATTGAGTAGAATTTACTATTTACAGAGGTCTGGAGAGGTTTTAGAGAAACTACCAAGGGATCATACAGTAAGTACCCTGGGGCTAGCAATAGTGGGGAGCCAGTTGGAGAACAGTTACTAGAACTGAGAAAGTCACTGTATGGAGAGCGCCACCTTTGGTAGAGGTGGGGAACACAGCCAACTCATTGTAATACAGAGAGGAAGCCGGTAAATACTCTGACTTCCCTCTCCTCCTGCCCTCTCCTCTCCCACCAGTGCCTCCAAATGACCCAAATTGGGTGCCAGAGTTTTAATAGATCAGATTCCTTGGGCACAGAGCAGGTGAAAAATGGAGAATAGAGTCCGAGAGGGCAAATGGAAAATTCCAGCATACATTTTGAAATGGATTAACTTTAAATGGACTTTTTTCTAGGATTTACTATCTTCAGATAAAGAAGACCATTTTCTGTACTCAAGGAGTGTTTGGCTAGCATAAGAGAATGGGGCTTTTACAATCAGAGAAAGACAAGTATCAAATGATCTCACTGGTATAAAGAATTTGAGAAACAAGACATAGGATCATAGGGGAAGGGAGGGAAAAATGAAACAAGATGAAACCAGAGAGGGAGACAAACCATAAGAGACTCTTAATCTCAGGAAACAAACTGAGGATTGCTGGAGTGGAGGGGGGGATGGGAGGGATGGGGTGGCTGGGTGATGGACATTGGGGAGGGTATGTGCTATGGTGAGTGCTGTGAATTGTCTAAGATTGATGAATCACAGACCTGTACCCCTGAAACAAATAATACATTATATGTTAATAAAAAAAAAGAGAATGGGACTTTTAATGGCTTATTTAAGACCTATCCAGTTGGATAGGTAGTTTCATTTAACTTAAACTGGTAAGTTTAGTTAACTAAGGACAATAGGTAGAATAGAAATGTAATGTAGGTCTAAATTAACTATTATAGTTACAATATGTACCTTTACTGAATAATTACTGACATGGTAATATCCAGCAGAATTCCTCATACACACTGATGCTCCCTCATATCTCTACAGTTTTGTATTTGGGAAGTTGACTTTTTGGAACTACGTATATAAGACTCAATATTTATACAAATTTAGTTTTATACAATTTAATTTGGATCATTTTTTAAGTTTCTTGTAATCTTTCTGGAGCCTGACATTTTATCATCTTTTTATCAACTGTTCCTCCCAGCTTTTTGTTGTGCTTAAATATGATCAGCTTCTAATGATCATCCAATCATTGACAATAATGTTATCTCGGGCGTGCCTATGGATGGAGCCCTCAAGTGTACTACAGACCACACTCAAGGATGACAGTAATTCATAGACTAAGTTGTGCAACAGGAACAAATTAATCCCCCAATCACAGTGACTTTCCATACCAAAGTTTATTTTTCACTTATGCTCTAAGCTTCCTCTGTGTCCTTGTGCTCAGAGTTCACTGGCTGGAATTAGTTGTATGACCCCAACCTAGCCATAAGGCAGTTAAAAAATGTGGGGACTACAATAATATTGGGTATTAACTTTTAGATGCAGTCCTTTGACCAATTTTGAATGCATTACATTTTGAATATACAATTTTGAATTCCTATATATTTCTCCATTAATGACTTATTCATTACCATTTATAGAATAACAGTCATGAAACAGATACTCTATAATTTTAACTTTATGACCATCCAGTTGGATAGGTAGTTTCATTTCCCTTTTACAGATGAGAAAACTAAAGCTTAGAGGTTAAATATCTTGATTGAGGATATACAGTCAATAAGCAGTGGAGAAAAGATTAAACCAATCAATTCCAAACACACATATTGCTTCTTGCTACCTATCTATCTAATCTCTTGGCCAATAATGGAATAAAAGAAAGGGTATAACTCAGGTCAGGTTGAAATAATAATTGATTTTTCATATTGCCTAGTAATTCTTCTCTTATGCTCTGACTGGTCCCACTTTCTTTTACTTATATTCATGTGCCCTAAGCTCTTACTCTCTTTTTCTATTATCAATTGTTCTCAAAAGAAGAACCAGAAAGTCTCTCACATTAAAGTAAAAATGACTGAATAACTTTTGTCTTTCATTTTAAGAGTTATTTGTTATTAAGATAGATCACTTTGCCACTAAGAAGAATAAATTTATAGCTGTGGGCTATAAAACCCCTTTGAAGGAATTTATTTGAAAAAGGCATATTACTGCTATCCCTAAAATTATATGTCTGCTAGCAGTGTGATCTTAGGGGGAAATATAGTGTAATAGAAAGAATGAACTTTGAACTCAGCAGATGAATTAAATCCTTGTTATACTTATGGTATCTACATGACCTTGAACAACTTATTTAAATTTCTGTGATCTTAACTTTCTCATCTATAACATGAACTGAGTATTGCCCACCATATATATTTTTGTGAAGATTGAGGGATTGCACATAGTAGGTACTCAGAAATATTTGTTAAGTGAATGAATGAATGCATGATATCTGTATTATGCCCAGCAGAGTCTCTGTTCTGAGAAAGCAGTAAACACTTGTAAAGGTGGAGCTGGGGCCAGGGTAGGGTAGATTAGGGGAAGAAAAGTTGGCAAATGGAGCCAAGTATAGAAATTTTAAAAGTTTGCATTTCAATCCAAATCCATTTTTTTGTATTTTAGGTTTATGTGTTATTAGAGCATAAGATCATTTACTTTGCAATCTATCACCCAGAAATACACATACATATTGTATGTCTTCCTATCATAATAACTAAGGACAATTTGCTATGATTGGGATGGTGTGTACATGGTGGTGTGACTAGCCTCGACCCCTCACTGAAATCACTGGCCCTCCCTGAGAGACATGCCCAGGTAGTACGGAAAATGACAGGAAATCGTAATCAGGTTGTTGTAGTCTCACAGTTTGACAACATGAACTGTGAGGACTCTTGGTCATTTTCACATTGCTGCAGTAACAACGCTTTCAAAATGTTGAATTGCAATTATGCAACTATTTTCTATAAATTTTATTTAAGAAATTACAGAAAACAGAGAAAAAGCAGGAAGATGCATCCAGGGATGTTGGGGATGTGAATGAGCTTTTCTCCCTTTCTTTTAATCATTCTGTGTTTCAGAATAAAATCTTAAAAAAAAGTAAATATTTTAAAATAATACGTTTCTTTAACTTAAATTGGTAATTGGTTTTAAAGTGCTTATTGGGTATAGTAAGTCAAATCTATATTAATGGTGAATTTATATGATAGAATGGACTTAACAGGAAAAGAGGATAGGAATTTATTTTTTCTTCTCAAACATTATATGGAAGTGTTTTCTGAGTCAGCTTAAGAAAAGGCTGTTGCTCAGACTTAAAGGGACAATTGTAGTGTCTCAAGAGTTTTCAGTTGTGGTGTAGCTCTAGAGAAAAACAGATGAGGATTGTATAAATTTGAAAATTATATGTACTCCAAATTGTTGAGTCTCTAAGAGACTATACAGCTCCTGGGGGATGTCCAGATATTTTGGGGATATTTTAGATACTTTTACAAAATAGTCTCATAGTTCTTGTTCCTGTTCCTCTTGTGATTGCCTCTGCTTGGCTCAAGATGAAGGTCAGCATCTGAATCACAGAATAGCATGCTGCTTTTTATTCCCAACACCCCAGGTGGCTGATGGCATTTCTCCCCAAATCCCCCATGGAATTTCAGAGCAGAAATAAAACCCCATGATACTTCATATTCATGCTTTGTTGATCTTCCTCCTTTGATGCCCTGACCAGTTTCTCAACTTGTTTCTATGCTGACCTCATTATTTATTGACTTGTTTCAAAAATGAAAGGGCAAATTTAGACTTTTTTCTTTAAGTGTTATTTTTATCCACTTATAAAAGAAAAATATGCTCGTTATAGACCATTTATAAAATATAGAAATGTTTAGAATGAATAATGAAGTCATAGACAAATTGTTGTGAGTAGAGTATATTTTCTTAAAATAGTTCTCTTCCATATCGGGATTTCTTTCTCAAACTCAACACTGTTGACATTTTGAACAGAATAATTCTTTGTTGTTGAGGCATGGCCTGTGAATTCTAGAATGTTTATAGCATCTCTGGCCTCTACTCAGCAGAGTAGAAATGTCAGCAGAATCTCCCCTCCATCCTGTGTAATAATCAAAAGTGTCTCCAGACATTGCCCATTGTTGAGAACTACTTTTTATTATTAAAACAATTAGAATTTAACTGTACAACTTTATATTCTGCTTTTTCAGCTACATTGCATAGTGAAAATTTTCCTATATTATTAAAGAGCCTTGAAATAATGATGTTCTACTGACTGTATTTTCTTGGATGGGTGGATAGATGTATGGATGTATGCATGGGTGGATGAATGGATAGATAGGTAGATAGATTTATGTATGTATGTATGTATGTATTTGTAGTTGACATACAATGTTATATTAGTGTCATATGTACAATATAGTGACTCCGTAATTCTATACATATGCAGTACTCATCACAGTTAAGTATACTTAGCATGTATCGCCACACAACATTATCACCATATTATTGACTATATTCCCTATGCTGTACCTTTAATCCCTCTGACTTATTTGTTTTATAACTGGAAGTTTGTACTTCTTTTTTTTTTTTAATGACCATGGGAGTTTGTACTTCTTAATCCCCTTCACCAATTTTGCCTATCCCCCTGATCCCCTCCCCTCTGGCAACCACCAGTTTCTTTTTGATATTTATGAGTCTGTTTCTGTTTCTTGTTTGTTAATTTGTCATGTTTTTTAGATTCCACGTATAAGTAAAATCATATGGTAGCCTAAACAACACTTATTTCTTGTCTTTTTGACATCAAACATTCTGACTGGTGCAAACTAATAACTCACTGTGGTTTTGATATGGATTTCTCTGATAATTAGTGATGTTGAGCTTCTTTCCATATGTTTATTGGTCATCTGTATGTCTTCTTTGGAAAAATGTCTATTCAGGTGCCCTATCAATTTTTTAATTAGATTATTTGTGTTTTAGTGTTGAGTTGTAGGAGTTCTTTATATATTTTGAATATTAAACCCTTATCAGATATATAATTAGCAAAAATCTTTTCCCATTCAGTAGGTTGCCTTTTGTTTTGTTGATCATTTCCTTTGTGGCAAAACCCTTTTTATTCTGGTGTAGTCCCAATAGTTTATTTTTGCTTTTGTTTCTCTTGTCGCAGATCCACAAAAATGTTGTTATGGCTGATTTCAAGAGATTGCTGCCTATATCACCTTTCAGGAGTTTTATGGTTTCTGATCTCACATTTAGGTCTTTAACCCATTTTGAGTTTATTTTTGTATATGGTATGAGAAAGTGGTCTAGCTTCATTCTTTTGTATGTAGCTGTCCAGTTTCCCAGTACCACTTATTGAAGAGATTGTTTTTTCCCCATTGTACATTCTTGCTTCACTTGTCATAGATTAATTAACCATGTGAGTATGGGTTTATTTCTAGGTTCTCTGTTCTGTTCTATTGATCTGTACATGTTTTTTTGTGCCAGTATCATACTGTTTTGATTACTGTATCTTTGTAGTATAGTTTGACACCTGGAATTGTGATAACTTCAGGTTTGTTCTTCCTCAAGTTTTCTTTGGCTATTCAGGTTTCTTTCTTTCTTTTTTTTTAATGGTTCTATACAAATTTTAGGATTATTTGTTCTCATTCTGTGAAAAATGCCATTGGTTATTTTGATAGGGATTCTACTGAATCTGTAGACTGCTTTAAGAAGTATGAAATATTTTAACAATGTTAATTCTTCCAACCTATGAACATGGTTTATCTTTTCATTTGTTTGTGTCATCCTCAACTTCTTTCATTAGTATATTAGAGTTTTTGAAGTATAGAACTTTTTATCTCCTTGGTTAAATTTATTCCTAGGTACTTTATTCTTTTTGGTGGAAGTATAAATGAGATTGTTTTCTTAATTTCCATTGTTGCTATGTCATTATTAGCATATAGAAATACAACAGATTTCTGTATATTAGTTTCCTTTAATTTAGTAATTCTTTTTTTTTTTTTTTTTAGTGGAATCTTCAGGGTTTTCTCCACATAGTATCCTGTCATTTATGAATAGTGACATTAATTCTGTCTTACCTTTTGTTGGGTGGCTTTTTTTTTTTCTTTTTCTTGATTTTGTATATAATTTTGGGGGTTGTGGGCCTATGAAGAATAGCCATAGTCCTTAAGTTAAGGAGTCCTGCTACAAAGATACCTGGTTCCTACTGTACAAAGGGGTAGGCATGATATATACTATAGCCTTCACAGAGAGCTGAGAAAACCAAGATTGTGGAACATGTCCACGACCACAGGTGTGTCAGAATTAGCCTTTTGTCCAATGAGCTTTTTATAAATTTAATGAACTATGTTAAGGATAAATTTTGGAGGCACCAAAGTGAGACTTTTTTTTTTTTTTGGTTCTTTAGGTCTTGATATTATTAGACAAGTGAAATCTAAGTTATCTAAACTAACCTGACTCACCTGCCAAGTTCTTTTCTCCTGCCACTAGTAGTATCCAGTGGAGATAAAAACAAGCATGAGGTTTCAGAGATGATTTATCTACATGTGTTATCATCTATTAGTCTCATTACAGTTCACTCCTCACTACAGTTTACTTGTAGACTGAGAAACAATAATTTTTATAAGCTGTCTTCCCTGCAGTAAATTATAATACAGTGACTATGTATCTGACTTGTATTCTTTGTGACCTATGGTTGTGCCATTGCTTTTCAGTGTAGGGACGAGAAAAGAAGAAAGGGAAGCTAAATAGCAGTTACTGATACTGAGTACCTACTCTTTGCCAAATCCTGGCCAAGAGACTTTGCTTCCATACTTTTGTTTAATCCTCACAATAAATTTGAGAGATAAATGACATTATTTTACTGGTAATAATCATGTCATACAGATAGTAACTGCCATGTGAAACTGGACACAGTGCCTGATCTTTCTGTTGCATTGTGTTACTTAAGGAAAGCTGAATCAAGACTCTCCCCATCTTTCCCCACACCCTACTTCCCCTACGTCCAATAAAGCTTTGCACTAACACTGTATTCATTTAAAAACAAATACGTCACCTTTTGGAGGACTTTTTAATGCACTCTTACAAGGTCATGTTATTTACTTTAATAGACACCAATCTTGGATTTAGAAGACATGGCTTTGTTTTCTTTCCCTTTATCCTTTAGTTTTGAATGATGCTGCACTAGTCACTGATCATTAATCACTTTGAGTGATGTTCTTCCCACCACAGATGCTGTACTACTTAATACATAATAGTAAGAGCTCATATTTATGGAAGCATTTTTTTTTAACTCTCCAGTAAAACAAAAAATGTAAAGGATTGCTACTTCAAGAGACATTTAGACTCCCTGATGTCAATTTTTTCCATCTATAAAATTGGGGTTATAACTCCTACTTCACAGAGTTGTTATATTGTTCATTCAGTAAATATTTATTGTCTCTCTACTATGCACTAGCATTTTTTGTTGATAATAGGGGAGAGGTCATATGGTAGACATATGATAAAAAAGCAGAAAAAAGCAAATATGATAATTACCAATTGTAATAAGTACTAGGAAAAATAAAGAGGCAATTGGGTTGGAGCCTGAGGGTGCTGCTTTAGGTAGGACAGCCAGGAAAAGACTTGTTAAGGAGGTAATGAACACCTAAGAGATGAAGGATGATAGGTCACCAAAAATGATGCTATATAAAGGCTCTAAAGTGTATAGACTAGTGTTACCAAGAGATTAACAGAAGACGAGAAAGCTATAAGCATTGCTTTTCAACATGTGGTCCATAGGCTAGTAGTAATCCTCACATTCTTTGTTTATGGTTTGCAACAAACCTAGGAGCTTGCACAGGAGTATAAATAAATACAAGGACTGGGAAAGTTTTGCTAAAAAAAAAAAAAAGTCAGCTGAGTATACCAGGATGCTTGTTATGTAGTTGGTGTACATTCTGGCACTCATAACTCATCATGTCCCAGTAACAATTGACAGGTGATTATTTTTAGTAACATTTATAAGATGAAGTGGGAGAAGGCAGGGGCTAGACCATGCAAGGATTTGAGGCCATGCTGAGGTATCTGAGTTTTATTCTAAGAGCAACAGGAAAGCATGGGTGGTTCTAAGCAGAAGAGAGGAATGATCCGCTGTTGAAAGAAACAGATGCTCTTAAGCACTTGAAAACATTTTATAAACTGTAAAGTGACGAAGACTGTGAGTTTTGACTCGATAATCTCATTTAATCAGGGTTTCTCTAGCCATTCTGCCAACAGTCTCCTCCCGGACTGATCTAAATAACATATGTCATGCATCCCTTGAGGCCATATTGTAGCATGATTTTTTTGTGTGTGGCAAAATATTGTGCAACATGATTTTTTGGTTACCCCTTTCCAATTCAAATAAAATTCTGTGTTGGGGAAGTAAATAAGTTCCATGTCACCATCTCAGGGGTCTGAGATCTCAAAATAAATCTCCTTTGGCAGCATTAGCATTTTATGTTCACAACTACAGAACTTATTACTAACATATTATCCACTTGTACATATTTTGCTGAAAAGAACAACTGCTTAAAATCTAGAAACTTCATTCATGGAGAGAGTTTTAGTATTTTTCACAAGAGCATCTGGTAAGTTCATTTTCTTATCACCCAGGAAATGACATCATCTTTTGGAACAGCTATGTCATTAATTAGTTTGCCTCAGAAATAACAATTATTTTCCTTCTTCTGCTTCCCTACATTCATTTTTTTTTTTTTTGCTGCTTCTCTGACTTGCTCCCTCCCTCCCTCTTTTGCTTCTTCATTTTTCCTTCCTTGCTTCTTTCCTTCCTACATTCCTTTCTCCCTTTCTCTTTCATATTTCCTTATTTCCTTCCCTCCTCCCTCTCCCCCTCCTTCCCTCCCTTTTTCCTTCTGTAACTCCTTACTGAGCATTTATACCATGGGCTAAGGACTATGCTAGGACCTGGAAATAGTCAAAAACATAAAACCTGTCTCTCTCTAAAAGGAGATTACAGTCTTGATGGGACACAGACAAGTAATCAGAAAGGTACAACCCAGTGTGATCTGTGGCACAGTGGGGGAAAATATAGGGTGTGTATTGGAGAACAGAAGCTGAGCATCTAACTTAGAACTGGAGTCAGGACAACTTCTGGGGGTTGAAGTCCAAAGAATAAAAAGTTACCATGTTAAAGGTTTGGAGATGGGCAGAGCATTCTCAGTAAAAATTCAGCATATGAAATCTTAGAGATAAGATAATGCACATGTGAATTGCAGTAAATAAAAGAAGTTAAGTCTGACTGGAGGTTCAGTCAAAGGGGGAATTGGAAGGGGAAGAAGTAGGAGATGGAAGTAGAAGACAGGTCATGAAGGGCCTTATACATCATCCTAATGAGTGTGGACTTTATCTTTACAGTGATAGGGAGTCATTGAGAGATTTCAACAGGGATGACAGAATCATGTCTACTTTTTAAGAAATTATACTGGGTCTCAGAAGGAGAGTGGGTTAAAGCAGTGAGGTTGGAGTCAGGAAACCACATAGAAGGACGTATATGAGAATGGTAATGTAGAATGAACAAATTAGAATACTAAGTATGCAGATAGTGAGATATTGTATTTAATTAGATGCTCAGAAAGCTGCTGACTGATTTTCTGGAGGTCATAGGGCAATTTGTAAAAGCAGGAACAGAGGCCAGGTCTTCGAATCTGTGTGTTGCTTTTCCAGGTAGATTTGTTTTGAGACCAATCATCACTCCTTTGTCTCCCTGTCCCTTTATCTCTCCCAAATAGCTTGAGTTTTTCTTAGTCTTAAAGTGGGGGATTTTCTCTTTGGTAATAATTTTGCTCTTGGGAGCTGTCCAGTATTCTATCACTGCATTACAATATAAACTGACTTTAAAAAATAATGAAGGGGATATTATGCAGGCAGCTGTCAAGGAATGATTGGAAATTAATCCTGAAATTCTGTTGTATCACACCTTGCAGATTGTAATCTGTCCCCTTAAGGTTTTTCTCAACACACACCCAGGATAAAAGGAGGATTAATCAGGTAGCAAGTGTGTTCAGCACTATTGTAAGTTCAACACAGAATGAACCACCATGGGGGACAACAAAGAGACTCAAGACACAGTCTCTACCCTGAAGTTGTCTAGTCTGAAAGAAAAAAGCAAATGAGCATTTCATAATGTAGTAACTGTTGAATCACTATGTTGTACATCTGAAACTAATATAATGTCTGTCAACTATATTTCAATAAAAGAGAATAAAAATACCTCGCCAATAGGCCCAACAAAACAAAACAAATGAATATGAGAACATCCAGTCACTGAAAACACTACCTAATAGGGGCGCCTGGGTGGCTCAGTCAGTTAAGTGTCTGCCTTCGGCTCAGGTCATGATCCCAGGGTCCTGGGATCGAGCCCCACATGGTGCTCCCTGCTCAGCGGGAAGCCTGCTTCTCCCTCTCCCACTCCCCCTGCTTGTGTTCCCTCTCTTACTGTGTGTCTCTCTGTCAAATAAATAATATCTTTAAAACAAAAAACACTACCTAATAATATGTAATAGTTCTGATTGTTCAGAAGATGAAGAGGACCACTAGGAAAACCCTTCTGGAGGAGGTGGTATGTGAACTAAGCTTTGGATGGGCAGCACAAAAGGGCCCGTAGGCTGGAGGGCTGGTGTGGTGAAGTTGTGGAGTTGTGAATGACTGGATCATGTTGATGGTGCTTTAGTGTGGGGCCTTTAGCAGTGAAGACAAAGGACCAAGAAAGTGGGAAAGAAATTCAGCCAGGCGTGGTGCAGGCTATACTGGATGGCTTTGAAGTCAGGAGAGAAATTTTAAGAAATGGGGACCCAGTGAAATCTCTGAAGTAGAGATGTTAAGGGAAAGAATAATAAGATATCTATATGAGTAGGGGAGAATGGCTATTCCAAACTCCTTCTATAATTCAACTCACCTGCTTTCATTCATTTTGACAAGTCAAGTGACTCAATCCCTGTCTGGTTCCTCCTGTCTCTGATGCATCTTGTAGGTTGAATGACCTAGATGATGTGAAAATGCTTTGTGATCCATGTGATCATCATAGTTATTGCTGCCAATGCTGGTGGACCTTCATATTTTCCATGTCTTTGACCAAGTCCCTTTTCCAAAATTCAGTTCAAATAGCTGACTCTTTGCACTCCCTTGCTGCTCCCTGCCAGGGATCCTCTACTTCACAACCTTGCCTTGTAGAATTCTCTGTCCAGTTGTAGTTGATTGTGTCCTTTGATAAATTTTCATTTCTAACATCTTACATGCATCTGGTTTGACAGAAGACAGAATGCAGTCTGATTAAACAACCCAACAAAACAAACTGTAAACTCAATTCAGCTTTAAAAACTGTGGGGGTGATTTGATATAAATTAATATTTAATTTTTGATCTGAGCATGGGAATTTTGCAGTCATGCCCTGAGTGTTCTGTTCCTTGCAGAGTTCCCAACAGGACATTACATAGCCTTGGTAACCGATGCCTTTTCTACTCAAGGTCCTGACTGACTGTCCAGGAGGTAGATTGTTGATTCTCCTTGTGCTAAAAAGTGCTGGCTTAGCGGCTTTCCCATCATGGCCTTTAGCTAATATTTTTAGATCCAAGAGGTTATAAAAAATAATATTTAGTTGGGTGACTTCAATTATTACATCTCATTGAGAATAGGACTATAACTTCTTGGGCTCAGCTGTGTCTGTTTAAATCCTTAATTTCTGTAAATTCTTCACAAGGCACCGTTCTGTGTGTTTTGCAGTAAGGGGCTGTACATTTTTCAATAGGTTCCCCATGTAATGAAGATCCACAAAGACATGACTTTTGATTGATGACTGTATTTAAGAAGCTATTTAAGGAGTATTAGTTTTCCATGTTCTTTTGCGCAGAATCAGCTTTTTAAACTGCTCTTTCTCAGCTTCATTCTGACAAGGAACATTTTGTTTGCATTTCATTTTTATTTTTAGGCATTTGCAAATGAGGTACCCTGAAACGGCAATTTGCTCTATCCAGAGGGGGGGCAGACCAGTGTCAAAAATTTATGTTTTCATTCCACAAATACCATCTAGCAAGTGAAGCATGCCAGGCCCTGTTCTAGGCACTAATGATAAAAGGGGATGTCAAGACAACCCCATCCTTATCCTGGGGAAGTTTACAGGCTGTGAGAATGTGATTACTTAGTTATATGATGATAATTGCTATCAAGGGGAAATCCTGGGAGTTATTAGAACCTCTACTGGGAACTGACTTAGCCTGGGGGAAGGAAGGACTTGTTGAAGAAGTGCCAACTGAACACTTAGCTGAATGAGACAGAGGATTTGATAAGATAAAGAAGAAAAATGGTGAAGGTTAATGATAGATAGAAGAAATAAATGAATTTCCTGAGGTTGGACAGAACTAAAACAAAAGTTAGAAGGGGAAGTGGGGTAACATGTCTGAAACTTGGAGAATGAGGGTGAAAATACCATGAATTGAGACTGAGGAGATAAGTGAGGGTTGCATGACATGGAAGCTTGGTAGGCTTATGCAAGGATTGTAATTTTCATCTTCAGAGTATGGAGCAAACCATCACAGAGACCCAAGCAGTGGAGTAACAGTATTTGATTTGTATTTGTATTTCCAAAGGATATCCCTGGCTCTAGATTTCAAAGTCAAACCTAAGCAACCTGACTCCAAGGCCCAGGCAGGCCCCACTATACTTCCCAAGAGTAAGAAGAGATTCCATTAGTGGTAACGGCACCTGCTTGAGAATCACTACCAGAATCTCTATTTGTCAAGTGTTCTTTCCTGTGATGGAGAGGAAAAAGTAGCAATGGCTGCTATCACTCACATTCCCTAAGTTAAGTCATGTGAAGTGTCACTACTTAAGGTCCTAACATCATCAGTTTTGTCTATTACAAAAGATTTTTCAGTCTCATCTAGCATTGCAAACTCAGTGAAGGTAGAAATCTCATCATCTAGTTTCAGGCCTATATAACCAACTACTACTTGGATGACCCAAATTTGTTGTTTCACAGGAATCTCAAATTTTACATTCCAAAAATGGGATTCCTGATCCCTAAATGCCACCTCAGCCTTTTTCTCTGCCGACTTCCCCATTTCAATCAATGGCAGCACCAGGTACTTGGCTTCTCAAGATGATGCTATAGGATAACTCACAGATCTCTCCTTCTTTCTCTGTGTCCTATCCACCGGCAAGCTACCAGTCTTATACACACAAACTGTATCTGAGAACTATTCACCAGCCACATCAGCCTTCTGTAGGTTCTTAGAACATTCCAAGCTCTTTTGTGTGCCAGGACATTGATTCTTGAGGCTTCTACTACCCCTAATGCTTTTTCCTTAGTTCTTTCTATGGTTAGCTCCTTCTTGTATTTCAGTTCTCATTTTAAACATTGCTCTTCCTGGAGCCCTTCCAGGACTACTCTGTCTGAATTAGTACTTTTCCCCATTGACAGTTAGTTCCTATCACATGTTTTCTTTAGCTCTTATTCAGTTTTTTTGTATTACTTACAAAAGTTTTCTGTGTTTCTAAGTTTCTGCCTACTAGTTTTCTGTGTCTCCCATTAGAATATAAACTTCTTGAAAGCAGGTCTGTCTTTGTATTTACATACTTAATGTGATGCCTGGCACATTGTCAACCCACAATAATTGCATAAAATAAATGGAGAAATGAGTATGCGGTGATAGGAATGGTATAGTTACAGGATCAGATAACCTTCTCCCTTATTGTCTAGCTATATGTCATTGTCTAAGACACTGAATAACTGGGTTTTATTTTCTTAATCTGTCAAAAAAAAAAAAAAAGAGGGAGGGAGCTAATGGTAACCATGTTGCCCTCCTCAACTAGCAGGATCACAGGGCCTTTAAGTGGAAAATGCAGGGTCAGTACAAATATCCAGGGAAAATTGTTAATTCATGACCCATGACTCAGAAGCAGGCAATCAGAGCTATAGAACAGTGACAAAAATGACGGTGGGGGGACCAAAAAAGGGCCCATCTGTAACATTTGCAGAGTAATTAGTGCCACACAGAGTGAAACATTATCTAAATTCGTTGCAGAAATACATTCAGCCATGGGAAATTATCTTTAAGTATTGGAAAGAATGTTCCAGAATCTAGTGCTCATGCTAATGTCTGCCACTTGAGTCCAGGGTTCACTGTTCAGGGTCTTTTCACTCAGCACAACTTTGTACCCAACAGAATTAAATTCTTGGGTGGAATAATTACATGTAAATGCTGCTTGGCTATTAGTCTCAAGGGGCCAATTTTCTAGCCATTTGTTGCCATCTGAAATGTCAAATTTATTACACAGAGGGCATGGTAATACATAAAACATCCTCTCCTAAATAGGATATGAAAGGCACTAATCAGCACTGTGGCTGCAAGTGGTGAAGGCAGTAAGATGTTGCTTTAGCTAATAAGGAGATCTAAATTAATTACGTGAATTGTTTTAAGGAAAATAAAACATTCTTGTAATAGAAGTGCTACCTGAACACAGGTTTCTCAGTTCAAATACTGTCTACTCTTGAGAAAGCTAAATTATTCCCTATCCTCTCATATTTTTGTAGATTTTTCCAGGTCCTAGAAGAAAAGACACTGGGCAAAAATAGAAGCTTTGGCCTTAAGGCTGGCTCTACTGTTATCTTACTATGTGACCTTGGGCAAATCACTTACCCTCTCTGATCTTCAGTTTCCTTACATGTAGAGCTAAAGCTGAGGGAATTGGTAGTTAAGTTCATTAAAAGCTGAAAATGTTCTAGCTGTGTAGAACTGTGCTCTACCTAGTGGGCATTTGTTGATTTTACTTGCACAGTGTTATTTCTACTGCTTTTATTAATGGTGAAAGACTCTAAAATTCATTTGGGCGAAATGCTTTTCCCTTTTAGTCCACATAGCTTAGTTTGCTTTTCCTAAAAGTTCATAAATGGTTCCATGACCCAGGCTTGGCCAACTGAGCATTCTAGCACCTTGGACTCGGTGATTGGTTCAAAGATGGCATTTGACTTAGGCCAGGGCAATGAGACTTGGTTTTGGTGTATATAGGGGGAGATGATGGAAAAGAGATGATTTTTGCCTTTGGGAATGTAATCTGGCAGGTATAAAACATGGTGCAGAGTGGAGAGAGAGGGCGATGCTGAGTTGTAATGATATGTTTTGAGTCTTTGGATCTAGCCTCCTGGCTCCAACTTGAGATTCTTCATTGAGTGCCTGGTTTGTGCCAGGCATAACTAAAGGCATTGGAGATTCATCATTGTATGAGACAAATATGTCTTACTCTCATGGGACTCACATTTCAATTATATGAACAAGAAATTTTAAGTTTGCATCATTTCTGTTCTCTCTTGATCATGAAAACCTATGATTTTCTGTCTTAATTTACAAAACGGACCCCCAAATCCATTTTTGCTGAGATATTGTGAAGATAATGTATATTTAGTATTTGGCATATAGTAGGTGCTAAATAAATGATATTAAAGTGGACATTAGTCATTGTTTTTGGCCGCCTGGCATCTAAATCCCCTTCCTTTGTTTGGGGAATCTCCCAGTTGATGAGTCAGAACCCATTTTAAAGTCTGGCAATGGCAGCCCCCATGCAGTTAGTCATGGGCACCCAGCTGAGGCATCATAAACTAGATGCTGTGATATGGACTTTGAGTCTGAAACACCTTAAGCAATGGAATACTAAGCATGCTGTCTTCTTTCTGGAGAGAGTGGTGCTAGTGGTGGTGATAACCACCATGATGTTAAAGTCAACAGAGCCAACAGTTCTAGCAGCAGGCGAAGCCCCGCCTCTGACATACTAACAGTGCTAACTGCACGCTCTATTTGGTAGCAGAGGCTGTGTGCCCTTAGTAGCCCATCCTTAAGAAGGGAATGCTAGCTGTGTAACGTCAAACATGGTTCTTTGGACTTCATAGGGAGTATGGAAAGTCCCCAGTAGCCACTGAGTACATCATTTTATGTTTAAATTAGCCAGCATTCCTTTCTCCTGCTTACAGTTCAGACCTGGCTGATTCTTTAGTTATGATAATATAATTCCGGTGATGATAAGACCCATGTCAAACACTCAGTTTGAAATGTGGAGGATAGGACAGGGGTGAGATAGGAAGCCGAGATTAGGATGAGGCTAATCGTACATACCAAGTGTGATGTGGGATGGTAAGAGGTGGTCAGGATGATGCACACTGCTAGTAGGTCTCTAGCTGTGTAGATGGACAAAGAGGAACATATTTAAAAGAGATATTGGAGATGAGGCTGACATGACCGTTCTTTTAACCATCAGACCATTCACGGTACAAAAATATTGAGAATTCTTGGCCTTAGATGCTAATGTTATTTGTCCAGCTAGAGATACTTTGATTGCCGAGAGTATAGTTCAGTTGCATATTATTGAAACTGGGACAAAGAACAACTAGGGGTAAAATACAAGGTTGGAGGGGCGCCTGGGTGGCTCGGTCGTTGAGCGTCTGCCTTCGGCTCAGGTCATGATCCCAGGGTCCTGGGATCGAGCCCCGCATCGGGCTCCTGCTTGGTGGGGAGTCTGCTTCTCCCTCTCCCACTCCCCCTGCTTGTGCCCCCTCTCTCGCTGTATCTCTCTCTGTCAAATAAAGAAATAAAAATCTTAAAAAAAAAAATACAAGGTTGGATGCCCTCATCTGTTGGGTGACTCAGCCTTCTCCACTTTTGTCCTTTCAAGTTGGTGAGCAGACCTTTTCCCAGAAGGTCCCATATGCTGATGACATCCAAGTATTTTGCAAGTGGTATATATGAAAGAAAAGTGCTCATGAATAAATAATGGTCACTACTCATCACAGCTTCCTCTGGTGCTTTCTCAATGTCGCAGATGCTGTAAGACTAGCCTGATGAGCCACATGTGACCATTGTGGGGTGGGGGGCGTAGTTTGGAGAGGGTAGTCATTTTACATTGAGATGTGTAATTTTCCCCTTAAATTCATTAAAAGTTTCTGAAACAAATAAATAAAACATAATTGATACAGATCCACTGTCCTTTACTTCCATACATCATTAAGAAGTTGTAATTACTTCCCAACCCCCAGGAAGCTCTCATCTCCAAGAATAAAGTGTTAGTGTGCAATTCCCTGACAATTGTTATTATTCTGAGGAATTAATTTACTATAATTAGTTTTAAGCCCATTAACAGAAATAGAAAGCTGAGCAAAGAAAGAGAGGTCTGAAAAAAGCATTTTCCTCAGATAGTTGTAAGAACTTTTCACGTGTGTAACAATGTGGCCACTGAAAAATCAAACCTTGTTAAAAACCAAACAACATAAATCAGGATATAACTAGTATGATTCCTAAAAGGCACATTAGCTCTTAATCTATTTTCTGAAAATAAGAAATCAATTATACTTTTTCTTTTCCAGTGGAAGTCTCCATACTGAGTTCTAAGGGACCCAACATCAGAGAAATGACTGAAATTGAAGTCCACAAAACGCTGGTCTTAGGTAGAATCAGTATCTCCTTGGGATGATTCAAGATGCTTTGGGGAAGTTCTATTCTCTCAGGAGGTAGCTTTCTTATCCTGAGTAACATAGGCTATAATTCCACCATGATAAAAAACAAAGTGATGTTTTTGAGTTCCTTTCTCCTAAATGGTCCATTCACCCAGGAGGGGCAACACATCATTCTTTTTATCATCCAGGGGCTTGCCTCCCTTGGAGCTGAGCCTTGAAATCTGACTAGTACATGGTGATTTTGAAGGCTGAAGGCTAGTCTGCTGGGGTGGAATTGTCTTTGGAAGATACAGAGCCCGGCAGCTGGTGAGGTAAACTAGGAGCACATGGTGGAGGCCATGGGGTTCAGACTTGGTTTTGGAGGCATTGGGGAGACCCTGAGTTTTTGAAAAGAGAAGTAACAAAATCAGCGTTGTGCCATTTGGTGGAACACGAAGGATGAATTTGAAGAGAGACTGAAGGATACAGGGCAAGTTAGGAGATCCTGGTAAGAAGTATAGGAGATCAGGAAACAGGACAATAGAAGCAGCAATGAAGGGATGGATTTTGGAAATGTTTTTTGGGTAGAGACAGGATTTAGTGAGGTCTGGGGTGTAGTTTCAGAGACTCCGAGGCTTTGGTCTTAGGTAACTAGGATGGTGTGGCCAGCAAGTGGGATAGGGAGGGAACAAAATCCAGCACATTCCCAGAGTCTGAGACCATGGATTTGGTTTTAGTCAAAACACCTAATACTGATTTTAGGAGAGATAGACTTATTGGGAAAATAATCTGAATTTCCTCTAAAGCAGACATTGGTTAAACTCACACACCTTTGAACCAGGAGGAAAATACATAAATGAAGCTGACTGGAATTTAGAGCTATTGAGTTTGGAGAACATGCCCCACATAAAGGCGCAGCTACGACTCAGCTCTCGTGAGTTGCTGTTGTGCAAGAATAGGGCCAGGATAGCTAAATCATACAATTCTTTAAGAGAAGCCAGAAATCAGAAATGTTACTCAAGTCTCCTGATTCTTAAATGTTGGCAACTAATTCAATTAAATTCTTTTCCTTGAAACTCTAAGCGAGTCAACTCCAGGCAAGTCTGCAGTACAGCCCAGGGGCCATGAATTTGAGATTCAGTGAACTAACCTGAATTATTATGAAGTGGTGCAGAAGGGGAAGAGGCAGCTAAAGGTAGATCATTGGAGAAGTATTTTCCAAGAGGCTGTAATTTTGGTAGTGTAGTGCTGGGGACTGCGGGAGATACAGTCCATGGCCATTGCCCTCAAGAAACTGACAACTTAGCTGGGATACCAGGCTGATGAAACAGCCAAAGAAAAATGCAGGACGTTATGTGATTAAGGGCTATGGAGAATAAGATTTCAAGAAAGAGATATCAGCATTAAAAAAATTAAGGGAGGTAATATGAAAGCTCTGGGCCTTAAATAGGTGAAGGAGAGCTTTTAATAGGAAGCAAAGATGCACAAAGAACTAGAGAATTTTCTCCACAGTCCATTTCCAAGTCAGTAACTGCAATTCAACAGGTTTTGTGATTTCTCCAGGGAGGCAAGGATGGAGTTTATGAGAGCCTGTGGAAAGAGCAAATTAAAAGTGGAACCAGGTTCCACAGTAATGATTACTAACAGGCCAGTTTGGGATAGTTATTTTATATTATTTTGACAGGTTTTCCCTATTTGAATTGCTGGGCCCTTGGCATCCAGCATAAGAATTAAAAAATAAATAAGTAAAATCCTGACTTGATTACATTAGGAGATGACACATTTCTGTAAAATAGTGAGATAGTCTCCGAAGCTGGAGCATCTTATCCTGTGTGGGCTTACTTCAGATTGTCCAAGGAGTGAGAAAAGAGGTTAACAAAACAGTGAGATCTCAGGAGAGGGGAGAGTGGTACAAAAGGGGACGTTTGTCCTGTTCTTTGTAACTGGGCTTTGGGGATGCAGCAGAATGTTAAATAGAGTTTCCCCTGATAATACACTCTGTATTTGCTTCTTGATTTCTTGTCTTTTTTTTTTCTTTACTTTGCTATTTTTTTTTTTTTTCAGAATCTCTGACATTAACAATGAAGACACATTTATTTGTTGGGGGATAAAGAAAATAGAGTCTTTGTCCTGAGTTGGTATCAATCATTTTATTTAAATGAGCTTTTTACTGATAGGAGAATCAATTTGTGAACCACATTTGATTACCTCGGTTCAATTACGGCAGAAGCTGCTTCCAGGCTCAGGTGAGGAGAACGGAGGATATATTTTTGCATTTCCCTTCTGCAAGGGAGGACATGGGAATGTAACACCCTCACAGAAAACAGCATGACATTTGTCTGACTGTTCAGCTTTGGGGATGAATGGCTCTCAGGGAAGGAAGCATTTTCAGAGTGAAGATGCACTGTTTTCCATAAATAGGTAGAGATTTACATCTCCTGCCTTTCCAACCTATTTCCATTATGTTTGGGTGGAAAAATCAGAAGACATTTCTCTCAAACAGCATGGGTTCTTATCCTTCGTGCATTTTTGAGATTACTGGGTTCTTATCTCTGAAAACGAAGTGAGAGGGAATGGACCAAGTGGAGGAGGGTCATAGTGGAAGACTTCAGAGGGAGCCATCCCTCCCAGATACCTCTGGGACTGTCAGTTGCATGTTAAGTCATATAGATTGTGGATTGAACCCATGATTCTCATATGAATCCTAAGAACTAAAATAATATCCCTCCCAAGGGATGCTGTCTTCTCCATTATAGTGGGGAAGATTTTGGTTGTACAGCCAATGGATACTTGAGAGATAGGTAGAAGTCTCATTTCAGAGAAGCTTTAATATACTGATGATATTTAATTACTTTCCGGTTGACTTTGAAAAGTCAGATTTTAAGCAGTCTTTGGAGATTAGGTGAATTCTTTCTCTTCAGTTTCCTCTTTTAAAGAATTCTGTTTTTTTCACTGATAATGTTACCAAGCATTTGAGCAATCATGGGATTATTCCTTTGGGTTAACACAAACATTTAAAGTTATACAATTCAGTAAATGTTGCAATTATGCACATGTCTTGAGTTACAAACAACAGATTAAAGCCTCCCTTACCTGGGATGGTAAAGTTTCTTCTTTTCTCCAAGTCTGAGCAAGGGCTGTCCTCTCCATTACTGAGACGTCCAAATCAGAGATCATTAGTCAGTGGCCAGTGTGTGGCCAAGAATTTATTAAACACATTGGGCATTTATTATGTGCAAGATATTGAGCTCTGTGCTTGAGGTGTAGAGATGGATGGAACATACTACTTGCCATCAAGAAGCTAATAGAATAGACAGGGAAACAAATTTTGATAGTTGGCAAGAGCCTAGAAGTCTGGGGATGGCAACCTTCTGCAAATGACATCTGACTTAGTCTTGAAGAAGAAATATTGTACAAAGGACCAGCTCTAGTTGGCATTCATTGAAAACTTTCCCTGTGCCAAACTCTATGTCTTATACTTATCCATTCACAGAATTCTCAAAATAATACTGTAAGATGAGCAATCTTGAGTCTGTTTTATAGATGAAAAACCTAAGGCTTAGAGAATCTGATTAACCTGTCCAGGTAAATATTACTACTGTCTGGGAAAGATAGGATTCAAATCTGAGACCTGATTCTAAAATTGAACTGCTTACCCATTGTAGTACACTGCCTCTCTGGTTCACAAGACAAAAATTATTATGATTATTTAAAAAAAGGTCAAACAGAAAAGCTCCTAGAATCCATTTATAAGAAACTCATGTGAACCTATTTGGCAAAGAGTGAGGAAGAATGTAGAAAATTTAAAAAGAAAGTATTAGGAAGTCATTGACCATTGTAAATTAATAAGAAATTGTGTAATACAAAGTTGGAAGGATAATATTGGGTAATGAGAAGAATAGAATGATTGATTTAGTACAGTGTGTAAAGTATTTCTTGATAGATGATAAAGTGTGAACAGTTTTATTTTTGTAGGGTCAACTCGATTCCACTCTCCCCATTACTCACTCAGGGCCAGCCATACTGGCCCTCTTTTCTCTTTCTCAAAACACCAAACTTGTTGCCACTTGGAGGCCCCTGCAATCACTCTTCCCTCAGTCTGGAATGTTCTGCCTCTAGATCTTACCTTTTTCATCATCTTGTGAATTAGCTCAAGTGTCAGCCTCTCAAAGAGGTCTTCCCTGACCTCCTGACCTAATGAGCCTAATTGTTCTTTATCACATTATCCTATTTTATTTTCCCATAATATTTATTGCACCCTGAGATGTCATATTTGTTTACAAGTTTATTTGTGTACTGTCTGCCTCCCTCTACTAAGATGTCAGGAGGATGGGGATTTTATTTTGCTCACTGCTGTGTTCCCAGCTCCTAAAATTATGCTTAGTTCACATATTTGTTGAATGAGTGCATTTGCTGGCTAAAATAACTATGAGGTAGTATAGGCATTTGTCTTATAATCTTTACTTCATGGAAAATAAAATAGGGCTCTTTGTGGTAATATAGCAGGTTCAAAATCAAATAATAAAAATAAAGGGTAGAGTCATGAATTGAACCCAACTCTCCTTTCTCCACTGCATGCCCCTGTTAGCTACTTCAGAAAAAGATTCCCTTGCCTTCCTTCCCCTGTGACTGTCACATTTGGATATAAGATTCCCTTGGATTAAAAACTATTTCTGTAATGACTGGGGTTGTAATTCCTCCATGCACTGCTCCGTGCATCTCACTTATTCATATTCTTTTAATTCTCAGGAAGATTTCCCTGTGTCAGGTACAGATGACAGGGTGGAAAAGGGGGGAGGGGGAAGGTAGGCTGTACACCCAAAGTTTGGGTCATGGCTGTGACTCTTGTTGTATGACCTTGGGTCCATCTCATTTTCTCTCTGGCCTTGTTAAATGAGCTCAGGTATCTATAAGTAAATGATTTCTAGATGGGTGTTTCCATATGAGGTTGGTAATGCTGAGCCTGGGCATGGCATGTATATCTCTCTGTGGGTGTGTGAAGTTATTAGGAAGATATCAGAAACTAATGATACAGTTTGCTGGTTTTTTCAAGCTTGAAAATAAAGGGTTTATTGTACCTGGAGTTGATTTTATTGATTCCAAGTGCATTGCTCATTAAGTCCTTATGGAGTGAAAGATGGATTGAGTGAAGATGTTTGCTCAAACCTTCCTGCTTAGGGTATTATCACCATTTTATTTTCTTACTCACAAGGAACAAAAACTAATTTTAGCTAAACTAAGTGAAAGGAATTTTTCAGGAGGTTTCCACGGGGCTTGAGGAATCCAGGAGAGGTTAGAGAATCAGACCTGAGGATGAGGGGGAACAAAGAGAGTAAGGGAGAGCTTGCAAAGGGGAAGCAATAGTTCTTTCACTGGAAAAATGGAGTCAAGACCATCCTGTGGCTGCATCCACTTAGAAATGAAAACCTCCAACCCATATCTCTCTTCCTCAGCAACTTACACAGGGGTCAACATCCTGGTGAGGATGCCTGAGACAGTCCCAGACTAGTAAGGAAAATGAATCCATGCTAGTTATTTTACTAGAGGGGCTTCAATGTAGGGAAGCTGGACAACGTGCAGTAGTGAAAATGAACCTTGAGGTAACACAGTACCTGCAGGAAGAAGCTAGTGTGCTCTGACTGGAAAATGAAAAGTTGGTGTCATTGGACTAGAATCTTGGCGAAGAAGCATGAAGGAGCAGAGGCCCAGACCTTTGAGGGGAGGACCCTGGCCAGCTGCAGCTCTCTCTAGCGTTGGCAGAGGATCCTCATAGCGCTGAGGTGCAATCTCAGAGGATCGGGAATTGCCTGGCTGTGAAGAGGAGCCACTTGATGTTCTCCTCTCCTGCTGTCCACTTTTCCTGTTGGCAGAACCAGTCAGGAAGCCACCTGGCCAGTAAAGTATGCTCTACAGAGCCCCAGGGTATTGCAAAGCTGGGTAGACAAGGGAGTTTGGAGCTGAGTCAGTGACCTAATAACCCTCAGAGCCTGTCACTGGCAGAACTGAGGGCAAGTGCTCACTCTCTGGCTCACTGGGGCAGGGATAGGGAGCATCGACCTTCTTCTTCTGTCATTGAAAATGGGCTCCTGGAATTATTTTCCCAATACTACACCCGTGGGGAAGAAGTAATTCCACGTGAGGAAATATAGACTGTACTATATACAGAATGAATGGATGCTGGGGATGCAAAATGCCACATGTCTACTGTGGCCCCTTAGCAAGGAAAGTCTTGGTGGAGTGCTGATGAAATGTCGGTTATCATTTTCCGTTCTGTATAAATATATGGAATTGACCCTTCTTGTCCTTTTACAGCATTAAAGCTGGTTATTTATGTTAGGACACAAATTGCAGATGCCCTGTTTAGATGGGGATTATAAATCCCCTACATTGAACTTTAATTGGGGCCAAATAAAGAAAAAAGTTTGGGGTTATTTTCTTCCACGGTTTGGAGATTTATTTATTTATTTATTTTAAGATTTTTTTTATTTTATTTTTTTTTATTTATTTGAGAGAGAGAATGAGATAGAGGATGAGAGGGGGGAGGGTCAGAGGGAGAAGCAGAACCCCTGCCAAGCAGGGAGCCCGATGCGGGACTCGATCCAGGGACTCCAGGATCATGACCTGAGCCGAAGGCAGTCGCTTAACCAACTGAGCCACCCAGGCGTCCCGGTTTGGAGATTTATATAGGGTACTTAGAACCTGTTTATCCTGGCACACACAGAGCTAGTGGCTTACGTGGATTTTCATGCTTGTGGCTTACGTGGATTTTCATGCTTGTGGCTTACATGGATTTTCATGCTTGTGGCTTCAAAACACAAAGCCCTGGGCAGCTTGTTGTATGTTTTGCAAATCCTTATCACACCCAAATTACTGTTTGTGGAAAGAGGGAGGAAAACAGCTTAGAGCAGTGTCCCCCATCTCCCCCCATTTCTCTGTTTTATGCCTCAAGAGATACACACAAACATGTAATAGATCTGCGTTTGGAGGAATTCAATGCATGTAATTAGTGTACCGGCAGCTTTGAATTTCTTGAAATTAAGAACATTGATTCTTCGCTGAAATGGAAGTTACTTGCAGATACTTTATTCCTTTTAGTCTAGTTTTCCTAAAACAACTTGAGCCTCTTTTCCAAGTCAGGTTTTTCATTTATGTTTTATGCTGCTGGACTCAGAAGACTTAGATGGGCAGTTCCTTAAAATTAAAAGCTCTCATGGATTTCTTAAACGGTGGTTACAAAGAATTATTGACTGGCTAAACTAGAGCAGCCAAAAGGAAGGTCAATTGTCAGTCTTGCATATAAATTTGTTACTTGGAAAATGCTGGGGAAAAAGTTAGAATTATCAACAGTCTACTTAAAAACATACATACATAGGTATGTATGTAGGTATCAATTAAATGAAATTCTTTTCTCCTCACAAATAACTTGTCGGTATTAAAGCATTTTTATATGCATATCAACTCATACTCACATATATGTATATGCAAAATACAACTATGAGCTAAATATTATTCTGAAATTATTATTTTTTCAGGTAATAGTATAACAGAGATATTTTCCAGGTCATCACATATAGATTGCCCTTTATTTTACACGGCATGATTTTTCATAATTTAACTCCATCCCGTTGGTGGACATTAAGATAGTATTCCTAATTTTCATTACCAGAAACAATGTCACAGTGAACATCCTTGTAAGCTGCCTTTACATATTTGTGTTATAGTTCCTGTAAGACAGATAAGGGATTGCTGGCCATTTGCAGAGTGAACCATTTCAGAATCCTGTCTTGCATTTACTTGTCTATTTGGTCTGCTTCAATCTGGAATAGTTCTTCAGACTGTTCTGATGGCATTGACGCTTTTGAAACTGCAGGAGACCAGTGACTTAGATTTCTTTTTGCCATATATTTTTTTAATTTATTTTTTCTTTTTAATTTTTTTTGTAGTTTTTAATTTTATTGTTATGTTAGACACCATACAATACATCATTAGTTTTTGATGTAGTGATCCATGAGCCATTGTTTTCGTATAACACCCAGTGCTCCATGCAGTACGTGCCCTCCTTAATACCCATCACTGGGCTAACCAATCCCCCCCCCTTCCGCTCTAAAACCCTGTTTGTTTCTCGGGTCCATAGTCTCTCATGGTTCATCTCTCCCTCCAATTCCCCCTGCCCATTTTTCCCTTCCTTCTCCTAATGTCCTCCATGTTATTCCTTATGTTCCACAAATAAGTGAAACCATATGATATTGACTTTCTCTGCTTGACTTATTTCACTTAGCATAATCTCCTCCAGTCCCATTCATGTTGAGGTAAAAGTTGGGTATTCATCTTTTTTGATGGCTGAGTAATATTCCATTGTATATATGGACCACATCTTTTTTTTTTAATTTTTTTATTCTTATATTATCCCCATACATTACATCATTAGTTTTAGATGTAGTGTTCCATGATTCATTGTTTGTGCATAACACCCAGTGCTCCATGCAGAATGTGCCCTCCTCAATACCCATCACCAGGCTAACCCATCCTCCCACCCCCGTCCCCTCTAGAACCCTCAGTTTGTTTTTCAGAGTCCATCGTCTCTCATGATTCGTCTACCCCTCCGATTTCCCCCCCTTCATTCTTCTCCTCCTGCTACCTTCTTTTTTTTTTTTCTTAACATATATTGCATTATTTGTTTCAGAGGTACAGATCTGAGATTCAACAGTCTTGCACAATTCACAGCTCTTACCAGAGCACATACCCTCCTCAGTGTCTATCACCCAGTCACCCATCCCTCCCACCCCACCCCCCACTCCAGTAACCCTCATTTTGTTTCCTGCGATTAAGAATTCCTCATATCAGTGAGGTCAAATGATACATGTCTTTCTCTGTTTGACTTATTTCGCTCAACATAATACCCTCCAGTTCCATCCACGTTGTTGCAAATGGCAAGATCTCATTCCTTTTGATGGCTGCATACTATTCCATTGTATATATATACCACCTCTTCTTTATTTATTCATCTGTCGATGGACATCTTGGCTCTTTCCATAGTTTGGCTATTGTGGACATTGCTGCTATAAACATTGGAGTGCACGTATCCTTTCGGATCCCTACTTTTGTATCTTTGGGGTAAATACCCAGGAGTGCAATTGCTGGATCATATGGTAGCTCTATTTTCAACTTTTTGAGGAACCTTCATACTGTTTTCCAGAGTGGCTGCACTAGCTTGCATTCCCACCAACAGTGTAGGAGGGTTCCCCTTTCTCCGCATCCCCACCAACATCTGTCATTTCCTGACTTGTAAATTTTAGCCATTCTGACTGGTGTGAAGTGGTATCTCATTGAGGTTTTGATTTGGATTTCCCTGATGCCAAGCGATGTTGAGTACCTTTTCATGTGTCTGTTGGCCATTTGGATGTCTTCTTTGGAAAAATGTCTGTTCGTGTCTTCTGCCCATTTCTTGATTGGATTCTTTGTTCTTTGGGTGTTGAGTTTAATGAGTTCTTTATAGATTTTGGATACTAGCCCTTTATCTGATATGTCATTTGCAAATATCTTCTCTCATTCTGTCGGTTGTCTTTTGGTTTTGTTGACTGTTTCTTTGGCTGTGCAAAAGCTTTTTATCTTGATGAAGTCCCAATAGTTCATTTTTGCCCTTGCTTCCCTTGCCTTTGGTGATGTTTCTAGGAAGAAGTTGCTGCGGCTGAGGTTGAAGAGGTTGCTGCCTGTGTTCTCCTTTAGAATGTTGATGGACTCCTATCTCACATTGAGGTCTTTCAACCATTTTGAGTCCATTTTTGTGTGTGGTGTAAGGAAATGGTCCGGTTTCATTCTTCTGCATGTGGCTATCCAATTTTCCCAACACCATTTGTTGAAGAGACTGTCTTTTTTCCATTGGACATTCTTTCCTGCTTTGTCGAAGATTAGTTGACCATAGAGTTGAGAGTCCATTTCTGGGCTCTCTATTCTCTTCCACTGACCTATGTGTCTGTTTTTGTGCCAGTACCATACTGTCTTGATGATGACAGCTTTGTAATAGAGCTGGAAGTCTATAATTGTGATGCCGCCAGCTTTGCTTTTCTTCTTCAACATTCCTCTGGCTATGCGGGGTCTTTTCTGGTTCCATACAAATTTTAGGATTATTTGTTCCATTTCTTTGAAAAAAGTGGTTGGTATTTTGATGGGGATTGCATTGAATGTATAGATTGCTCTAGGTAGCATTGACATCTTCACAATATTTGTTCTTCCAATCCAGGAGCATGGAACGTTTTTCCATTTCTTTGTGTCTTCCTCAATTTCTTTCATGAGTATTTTTGGACCACATCATCTTTATCCATTCATCTGTTGAAGGGCATCTCGGCTCTTTCCACAGTTTGGCTATTGCGGACATTGCTGCTATGAACATTGGGGTGCATATGGCCCTTCTTTTCACTACATCTGTGTCTTTGGGGTAAATACCCAGTAGTGCAATTCCTGGGTCATAGGATAGCTCTATTTTTAAATTTTTGAGGAACCTCCACACTGTTTTCCAAAGTGGCTGTACCAACTTGCATTCCCACCAACAGTGTAAGAGGGTTCCCCGTTCTCCACAACCTCTCCAACATTTGTTGTTTCTTTCCCTGTCCATTTTGGCCATTCTAACTGGTGTAACGTGGTATCTCAGTGTGGTTTTGATTTGGATTTCCCTGATGACTAATGATGATGAACATTTTTTCATGTGTCTGTTAGCCATTTGCATGTCTTCTTCAGAGAAGTTTCTGTTCATCTCTTCCACCCACTTTTTGACTTGATTATTTGTTTTTTGGGTGTTGAGTTTGAGAAGTTCTTTATAGATTTTGGATACCAGCCCTTTCTCTGTAGTGTCATTTGCAAATATCTTCTCCCATTCTGTGGGTTGCCTCTTTGTTTTGTTGACTGTTTCCTTTGCTGTGCAGAAGCTTTTTAAATTGCTGAAGTCCCAATAGTTCATTTTTGCTTTTGTTTCACTAGCTTTTGGAGATGTACCTTGAAAGAAGTTGCTGTGGCCAGTGTCAAAGACGTTACTGCCTATGTTCTCCTCTAGGATTTTGATGGATTCCTGTCTCACATTGAGGTCTTTCATCCACTTTGACTTTATCTTTGTGAATGGTGTTAGAGAATGGTTGAGTTTCATTCTTCTGCATGTGGCTGTCCAATTTTCCCAGCACCATTTATTGAAGAGACTGTCTTTTTTCCATTGCGTGTTTTTTCCTGCTTTGTCAAAGATTATTTGACCATAGAGTTGAGGGTCCATATCTGGGTTCTCTATTCTGTTCCATTGGTCTGTGTGTCTGTTTTTGTGCCAGTACCATGCTGTCTTGGTGATCACTGCTTTGTAGTATAGTTTGAAATCGGGCAGTGTGATGCCCCCAGCTTTGTTTTTCTTTTTCAACATCTCCTTGGCGATTCAGGGTCTTTTCTGATTCCATACAAATTTTAGGATTGTTTGTTCCAGCACTTTGAAAAATATCATTGGAATTTTGATCGGGATGGCATTGAAGGTATAGATTGCTCTGGGTAGCATAGACATTTTAACAATGTTTATTCTTCCGATCCATGAGCATGGAATATTTTTCCATCTTGTTGTGTCTTCTTCAATTTCTTTCATGGGTGTTTTGTAGTTCCTAGAGTATAGATCCTTTACCTCTTTGGTTAGGTTTATTCCGAGGTATCTTATGGTTTTTGGTGCTATTGTAAATGGAATCGTTTCTCTAATTTCTCTTTCTACAGTTGCATTATTAGTGTATAAGAAAGCAACTGATTTCTGTGCATTGATTTTGTATCCTGCCACATTACTGAATTGCTGGATGAGTTCTAGTAATTTGGGGCTGGAGTCTTTTGGATTTTCCACATAAAGTATCATGTCGTCTGCGAAAAGAGAGAGTTTGACTTCCTCCTTGCCAATTTGAATACCTTTTATTTCTTTTTGTTGTCTGATTGCTGTTGCTAGGACTTCTAGTACTATGTTGAACAACAGTGGTGAGAGTGTGCACCCTTGACATGTTCCTGATCTTAAGGGAAAGGCTCTCAGCTTTTCCCCATTGAGGATGATATTCGCTGTGGGTTTTTCATAGATGGATTTTATGAGCTTGAGGAATGTTCCCTCTATCCCTATACTCTGGAGAGTTTTAATCAGGAAAGGATGTTGTATTTTGTCAAATGCTTTTTCTGCATCAATTGAGAGGACCATATGGTTCTTCTCCCTCCTCTTATTAATGTGTTCTATCACATTGATTGATTTGCAAATGTTGAACCACCCTTGCATCCCGGGGATAAATCCCACTTGGTTGTGGTGGATGATCCTTTTAATGTATTGTTGGATCATATTAGCTAGGATTTTGTTGAGGATTTTGGAATCCATATTCATCAGGGATATCGGTCTGAAATTCTCCTTTTTGATGGGGTCTTTGCCTGGTTTGGGGATTAAGGTAATGCTGGCCTCATAGAATGAGTTTGGAAGTTTTCCTTCTGTTTCTATTTTTTTAAACAGCTTCAGGAGAATAGGTATTATTTCTTCTTTGAATGTTTGGTAGAATTCCCCAGGGAATCCATCAGGCCCTGGACTCTTGTTTTTGCGGAGGTTTTTGATCACTGCTTCAATCTCGTTAGTGGTTATTGGCCTATTCAGGTTGTCAATTTCTTCCTGATTCAGTCTTGGCAGCTTATAGGTTTCCAGGAAGGCCTCCATTTCACCCAGATTGCTCAGTTTATTGGCATATAGTTGTTGATAATAATTTCTAATAATTGTTTCTATTTCCTTGGTGTTAGTCATGATCTCTCCCCTTTCATTCATAATTTTATTAATTTGGGTCCTTTCTCTCTTCTTTTGGATAAGTCTGGCCAGTGGTTTATCAATCCTATTAATTCTTTCAAAGAACCAACTTCTAGTTTCATTAATCTGATCTACTGTGTTTCTGGTTTCTAATTCATTGATTTCTGCTCTAATTTTAATTATTTCTCTTCTAATGCGTGGCTTAGGCATCATTTATTGCTTTTTCTCCAGTTCTTTAAGGTGTAGGGTTAGTTGGTGAATTCGGGATTTTTCTGTTTTTTTGAGTGAGGCTTGGATGGCTATGTATTTCCCCCTTAGGACTGCCTTTGCAGTATCCCATAAGTTTTGGACCAATGTGTTTTCGTTCTCATTGATTTCCATGAATTGTTCAAGTTCTTCTTTGATTTCTTGGTTGACCCAAACATTCTTGAACAGAGTGGTCTTTAGCTTCCAAGTGTTTGAATTTCTGCCAAATGTTTTCTTGTGATTGAGTTCCAGTTTTAGAACATTGTGATCTGAGAATATGCAGGGAATAATCTCAATCTTTTGGTATCGATTGAGACCTGATTTGTGACCCAGTATATGGTCTATTCTGGAGAAAGTTCCATGTGCGCTCGAGAAGAATGAGTATTCTGTTGTTTTAGGGTGGAATGTTCTGTAAATATGTATGAGGTCCATCTGGTCCAATGTATCATTCAAAGCTCTTGTTTCCTTGTTGATTTTCTGCTTAGATGATCTGTCCATTGCTGAGAGTGGAGTATTGAGGTCTCCTACAATTAACATATTGTTATCAATATGACTCTTTATTGTGGTTAACAGTTGGCTTATGTAGATGGCTGCTCCCATGTTGGGGGCATAGATATTTACAATTGTAGATCTTCTTGTTGGATAGACCCTTTAAGAATGATTTGGTGTCCTTCTGTGTCTCTTATTACAGACTTTAGTTTAAAATCTAATTTGTCTGATATAAGAATTGCTGCCCCAGCTTTCTTTTGAGGTCCTCTGGCATGGAAGATAGATCTCCATCCCTTCACTTTCAGTCTGGATGTATCTTTAGGTTCAAAATGAGTCTCTTGTAGACAGCATATGGATGGGTCCTGTCTTTTTATCCAATCTGCAACCCTGTGCCGCTTTATGGGAGCGTTTAGGCCATTCACGTCGAGAGTGATTGTTGAAAGATATGAATTAATTGTCATCATGTTGCCTGTGAAGACGTTGTTTTTATAGATTGTCCCTGTAAATTTCTGTTGTAGATCACTCTTGGGGTCTTTCTCCTTTTATAGAACCCCCCTTAATATTTCTTGCAGGGCCGGCTTAGTGGTCACATATTCTTTCAACTTCTGCCGGTCATGGAAGCTCTGCATCTCTCCATCCATTCTAAATGAAAGCCTTGCCAGATAAAGTATTCTTGGCTGCATGTTCTTCTCATTTAGTACCCTGAATATGTCTTGCCAGGCCTTTCTGGCTTGCCTGGTCTCTGTGGATAGGTCTGATGTTATTCTGATGTTCCTCCCTCTGTATGTAAGGAATCTCTTTCCCCTGACTGCCCTTAAGATGGTTTCCTTGGTTCTAAGATTTGCAAGTTTTACTATTACATGTTGGGGTGTTGGCCTGTTTTCCTTGATCTTAGGAGGGGTCCTCTCTGCATCTAGGACTTGAATGTTTGTTTCATTCCCCAAATTAGGGAAGTTCTCAGCTATGATTTGCTCAAATACATCTTCTATCCCTCTCTCTCTCTCCACTCCCTCCGGGATTCCAGTTATTATGACATTGGAATGCCTCATGGTGTCACTTATTTCTCTGATTCTATTTTCATGGATTCTGAGTTGTTTTTCCCTGGCCTCCTCTTTTCGCTTTTTATCTATTATACTGTCTTCCAGATCGCTTATTCTCGCTTCTGTCTCAGTTACTCTAGCTGTTAGATTATCTAGATTGGATTGGATCTCATTGATAGCATTTTTAAGTTCTGCCAATTCACCTTTTATTTCTGCCCTTAGAGACTCTATGTTGCCATTAATTGATTTCTCCATTCTAGCCATTGTCTTCACAATTGCTAGCCTGAATTCCATCTCTGACATCTTGGTTATATCTGCATCCATTTGTAAATCTGCAGCATAAGTCATAATCTCTGAGTCTTTTCCGTTTTGGGGGCTCCTCCTCCTAGTCATTCTGTTGATGGGTGTTTGAGGGAATGTATAGAGTCCAAATTATTGACCAGAACCCAAGCAAGATGCACCTGTTTTCTTGGGACCTTAGGGTTGCTGGCCTCTTGTTTTCCCAGCCTGTCTTCTGTGGGAGGGGCCTGCCGCGCTGTTACTCAGGCAACCCTGTTTGGGCGGAGTTGCCCTGCGCCCCTGTGGCGGGGGATGGGCTCAGTGGGAATCAGTCTTTGGGGCTTTTGCTCTCTGGAACCTTTCCCTGGTGGCTTTCTGCATCTCTTCCACAAGTCAGAGCAGAAGAGACCATTTCCAGCCCTCTCCCTCAGAGCAGAGAGATAGCAGTCTGTTCTTCAGTGAGCTCTCCAGGCCACACTGCCTCCGTTTCTGTCCGTGCTGCTATAAACTGCTGTATCCTGGGTTGTGCGCCCCTGCGCAGTGCTCCCAGTCCTCGCCACTAGGTAGGGGCTTGTCTCTGCCCTTTGTGCTTCTAAAACTGCCAGCTGCTCCCAGTTTGCGTGCGCGGGACTCCGCCACTTGGGGTTTCCACCTTGGGGGTTGCAGTTCACTGCCGTGACCCCGGCACACTGGGTTTCCGTCTCCGAGCCTGCAGTTCACGTGTGCACGACCGTCGCTCCAGTTTCTGTCCGGGGGGGCTGTGGTTCGTGTGCGCACGACCCCGCCGGTCTGGTTTTCCACCCCAGGGGCTGCCCTAAAGTTCTTTCCTGATGCTACCGTTCTGCGAGTCTGTGCCTGTCTGCAGGGTGCGAAGCTGTCACTCACCGGCGGTGTAGGATCCCCATGGCCAGGCACCCTCCCGCTGCAGTTTATCCTCCGATATCTGCCCGCAGAATCACAGCTCTCCGCTTCATACCTCAAAACCAACCGCCTGCGATATTCTGTTTGTAGAGATCCAGATCTTCTTACATCTCAGGCTGGTTTCGTGGGTGCTCAGAGTGGTCTTGTAGATATCCAGCTCAATTCCGGGGACCAGTTGAAATAGGGTCCCCTACTCTGCCATCTTTCCTCCTCCCTGCCATATATATTTTTTAACATTTTATTTATTTTTTGAGAGAGAGAGAGAGCACAAGCAAGGGGCGGGGAGCACGAGTTGGGGGGAGGTGCAGAGGCAGAGGGAGAAGCAGATTCCCCACTGAGCAGGGAGCCCGACGTGGGACTCGATCCCAGGACCCTGGGATCATGACCTGAGCTGAAGGCAGACACTTAACCGACTGAGCCATCCAGGTGTCCCCTTTTTTTTTTGCCATATTTTTATTTCTTATTATATTTTATTCTGAGAAATACCAAAATAGGTTATCTGGGCCATGACTTTAGGGAAGCAGTGCTCAGCCCTGCATGCACATGAGAATCATCGGAAGATGTTTAAAAAAATTACCTTTTCCAGGACTTCATTCCTAGAGTTTGAGGTAATTGTTCTTAGGTGGGCTTGTGTACCTGTATTTTTTAACATTCCCTAGGTGATTCCATTGAGCACACTGTGCTGAGAACTACTGAGTTACATATGTATAAGATCAGCTGCATAATTTGTGGGACCCAGGGCAGAATGAAAATGACAGATTCCTAGTTCAAAAATGATTAAGATTTTAAGATGACAACATCAGACTATTAAACCAAGTGTGGGGTTCTAAGCATGGCGTCCCATGTGACTGCCTGGTGTTCATGCCCATGCAGCCAGACCTTTTTATACCACATTTGGTATAAGCAAGAAAGCCATGCAAATCAAAGGTTTGAGGGAAGGATGCCATGAGAAAGGATAGCAGAAACATGAAGAAGTATCCGTGTACTCCCTTACATTGCCAGCTCTCTGACATTTAGTTGAGGCTGTATCATCAGGCCTGGATAATGGGCAATGAGTAGATAGGCTGAAGAACAAGTTTGAGTTCTCTATGCACTCTGTGAAGCCTCGGTCTGAGATCAAAGTGTCACAAGATGGTGCTCCTTGCATCAGTAAGGAGCCCTGAGTGAAGGTGGGATGCAGAACTCCCTGGCAACTCCCATCAGCTATGTACCATGAACAAGAAACAAATATTGGTTATACTAAGCCCCTGGAATTTGTTACTGTCCAGCTTATCCTGACAAGTACAGAAAGGTACGAATCAAATGCCATAGGATCTCAGAGAAGTGCGAGCTGATTTCTGGCTATCAGCGTCAGCCAAAGTTTCATGGAAGATGATACATATGAAATGGGATGGGTAAGATTTGCAAATATAGAGCTGGGAAGAGAAAAGCTGTATTAGTTAGCTACTATTACATGGAAAACCATCCCCAAACTTTGTGGCTGCCATCTGTCATTTCTGATAAGACAATGAGCTAGCCATGTGGTTCTGCTCTTGTGGGCTGGACTCAGTTAATGCACACTGGGGTCTCTTATGCGTCAGTGAACAACTGCTGGGATGGTTGGGGGCTGGCTGGTTTAGGTTGGCCCTATTCATATGTCTGGAGATTGGCTGGCTCTTGAGTGTTATTCTTTGGCTTTCCTTCAACATGATCTTTCATGCTCCAGTGGGCCTACCCAGGGTTGCATATATGGTACATAAATGGTGGCAGGATCCCAGAAGGGAGAGTGGAAGCACATAAGGCCTCTTTAGCTGTAGGCTGAAGACTGGCACAGTATCACTTGCAACCCATTCTCTTAGTCAGTGGAAAGTCACAAAGTCAGCTTAGATTGCAAGCCTGGGAAAATAGTCTCCACTTTTTGATCTCCATTTTCTGGCCTTTGGAAGGTGCTCAATATCTGTGGAGCAAATATATAAATAGTGGATCAGATTGCCTGGACAACAGTTTTTTGGAGCCCTTGTCCCCTGACTTTTTTATACTCTCTCTGAAGGTAATCTCATCCTACACTTTCAACTGTGATCTCCAGGCCAGGTCTCTTCCCTGAAGTTTCTCCCATAAAACCAATGGACTACTTGATATCTCCATTAACTTATATGGGCAGCCTATACTTAATATGTACAAAGCTGGTCTCTTTATGTTCCTTTCTGCTAGATGTTGTTGTCCCCTAGTTTTTCCCATTTCAGTCATTAGTAGCCCTGCTGTTCCAATTGCTCAGGTCATAAACCTTGGAGTCCTCTTGGTCTCTCTTTTTTCCTACTCCATGTTCAGTCCATCAGGACATCTCGTCCCCTCTACTTTCTGTACATGGGCAGCATACGATTACTTCTCAGCCTCTCTCCCACTGTCCCTGGGTCCATGTCATCATAATGCGTTTGCCTTGATTATTGCAACAGCCTTTCCTCTTGTGTTCTTCTGCTGGGATCTCTACGGTCAGTCATTTGACACAGTTGCCAGAGTGTTCTTTAAGATTGTAAATCATTTTATGTCACTCCCCTGATTAAGACTTTGCAAGAGTTTTTCATGTCCCTGAAAGTAAAAGCCCAAGTCTTTACAAGGGTTTACAGAGCTCTACAGGAACTGGTCTCCTGTGAGCACTTGCCCCCATTTCCTGTGGCTCCAACCACACAGGCCTCCTCTTTGCTCCTAGAACACACCAACACACTCCTGCCTCAAGGTCTTGAGTTTTGTCCTTCCCTCTGCCGGGACTAGTATTTGTCTTGATACCCGCATGCCTCACTCTCTTTATTTTCTTCAGGGGTCTACCTGGATGTCACCTTCTTCCCAATGAGAACTTTTTAGACTGTGTACTTAAATAGCACCTCCCAGAACTCTGCCTCCACTCTGTACTTTTATTTCTTCATAGTCCTTCCAAACTTTGACATGTTCCATAGTTGCCTGTTTGTTTGGATATCATTTGATTACTCTCACTAGAAAATAAATTCTAGGCAGACTGGGACTTTCTTTGTTACTCACTCTATCTCTAGAAATCTTAGACATATTTTTTTAAATCATTGTATAAATAGGGTTCGAGATTCTTACAATGGGTGGCAGATTGGATGAGAAAATCTTTAAGGTTAATGCAACAAATAGTTTATGATGCCAGTGAGAGTAGATACTGAACTGTTTTAGAAGCTCTTTTTGAGATCCACTGGCATCTAGCATTGCTGTTGTCCCCTCCAGTATGTTCTCTTCACTAGTGCCTACATCTGATGATTTTCTGTCTCCCTTCCTCTCTTAATGAACACTTTCTCCTCCTTCACATCTAAGCTCAGTGGTCAGTCACCTCATTGAATTTTCTGCCCACATTCTCCTTATATTACCTGATAGTACTATTCACTATTTCATTATAGCATTGTGGTAATTATGATAATGACAAAAAATTGTACTTTGATGGGTGTGATTGTTTTTATAGATTTTTTCCCCCTCAATTAGGCTGGAAGCTCTGTGAGTCTGGTTGGTTCTGTTCATCAATTCATCAGTGTAGCCACAGAGTCTAGCACAGGGCCTGATTCCCAACAGGCACTGAATGCCTTCTGGGGACTGAATATGAGATTGAATGAGTGAACCTCTCCTATCCAGATTGTAGTGTTCTCTGATCAGTGATTCTGCATCTCCTACCCCCAGTTAATTCTAAGGGTGATATTTAAAAATGGATACCATCTTTGAAATCCTTTTTAGCCCTTGGTCTCAAAATTTTTTGGGGGGGCTGGGAAAAAGGGTTGAATGGGGAGAAGGATCTTAAATCTGATTAATCAAAGGACTGTGTCACAGGGACATTTTGATAATACATTATTTTAGAGGTTTAAAACTCACACTCAGCCATTCAGGGTACTCTTCATGTCCATCCCTGTAGACTGTTTGTGAGGTGGTCAAAAACCAGGACTTAGGAATTTTCTTGCAGGACAGTGTTGCACAGAAGCTTTGATCTTGACAAATTCTTCCTGGGAGGATATGTCATCTGTTAACACCCCAGGAGCAATTAGATTTCTTTAACAAAAACAGAGTGGTGTTTGTAAAGTAACTTGAAAGGGTTCATGGGGTACATTAAAATTGATTTTAAAGTAGGTCAGAGCTGTTCTGTACCTAGCCCAATTATGATGTGTAGGCAAGTAAATTCAGTTACTGAGTGATGTGACTTAGGAAAAAAAAAAAAAAAAAAAGCCTTAGCAGTAAGTAAACTCCTTCCTTAGAAACCTCCTGGTAGGAGATCCTACTGCAGCATCTTAGAATCCTGGAACCTTAGGTGGGAAGAAAGTGCCAAATTTACCTTCTTTCCTCCCAGTCTTCTCTTTTTGCATATTTTTTCTGTCCCATGCAGTACAGTGGAGTAGAAGCCCTGAAGTCAACAGATCTGAGTTCAGATGCTGACTTTGCCACTTACTAGCTGTGTTCTCCTTTCAGAGCCATTGTCTCCACACCTTCAATCACAGTAAGATTGAAGGCCATGTAGAATTTCAGGAGAATTGAACAATGGATGGAGACGGCTCAGCTTGTACCTGACATGTAGAAAATGCACCATAAATGCTAATTATTGTCCTTATTTGAAATGTTTCCTCTATATTATACCTGAGAAAGAAATGAATAACCCCGAACCTTCCTCACAGCCCTTCTAGGGGGATTTTCACCAGAAGTCGGATCCTGATCCTGCAGCTCTTTAGACATTCAATTCATGTTAGAGTGCTTGCCATTTAATACACGCTGAAAGTCGTTTTTACTCTGAGAACTCTCCACTTCTCCCTGTTGCCTGTCTTTTCCTCACCAAAATGAAAATTTAATGTCTGAAGGAAATGTCAGTTATTTCTATATTGATCTTGAGGGACAACTTATTTCTGTTTTAGAGAGCATAGATGTTTGGTCTGGACATCACTGAGAAACATAAAGAAAGCGACACTAACCTTGTAGGCAAACCACAGGATGGCTTTAAAAATGGATTTTATTTCTCTCCTCTCATCTGCCAGCTCACCTGGTTGGGACGGAGACCTCTTTTTTTCCCAGTGGGATGTTTGGGGAAAACAATCAGCACATTGAATTCAGAGAAGGAAGAAAGGAGAAGTAGGTGAGACTTGTTTTGAGCTCTAGGTAAATTAATAATGATGGTGATGAGCAAGCTCCCATGTGCTTGAGTGTTTCTGGTCTCCAAGGGAAGGCTGGGCAGAAGCTGGAAGGCAGAGTTGGTTTTTTAGACTTTTGCTGAATTACTGTTGCAAATATTTTAGGCATAATAGGGGAATTAGCCTGTGACTTGGTATCAGAGATTGGGATTCATCATGTATTCACCCTTTCATTCATCAATTCAACAAATATGTATTGAAGACCAACTGCACACCCACTGCTTTTCTAGACCCTTGAAATTACCATAAATAATAAGACAGACAGGTTTCCTGCTTTCACAGAACAGGCAATAGGAGGGGTTGCTGTAGATTCTGAGGTGTTCTGTTCCAAAGGTATGCTGGATGGTGGGACAGGTTTTCGAGAGGTGTGAAGGGCTGGCTACTTTCAGTGTGTTGGTCATGGAAGTATATCCCCTTTGGGTATGTTGAGAGCAGCCAATCAAATTTAAGCCAAGATTCTGTGGGAATCATGTTAGAAAACTTGTTCTCATAAGTAGTTGAGTTTCATGTGGCCAGAGATTTTGAATCATGGAAATTTCTTTCTCGTCCAGCTGGGGAGGAGGGAATATGAATGCATTGTTCATGCCTAAGCCCCATGTTCTAAAATAAAAGGTCAGAGAGTGTAAGGACAAGTTAAAGAGGCTGAAGTCTCCAGCTTAAAAATAAGGAAGTTACGTTTCCCCTTTCTTTTCTTAGAGCATTTATTTTAGAAACTTGTAATGTTGAGAAAACTTGTAACTCGAATTCTTTATCTGACCTTTGACAGGTAAATCTTTTAAAAAGCCTCTTGGCAGTTTTACAACACAGGACAGTCTTTCTCAGGGACCTAGGAGGTACTCCTTTGAAATGTTGACATCAAGGGAGATCACAACCCGTCACCCACTTTCTATGGGGGCCTCACTTCAGTGGGCACCATTTCCAAAGGCAGAACTACCTCCTGTCATACAGATGTGAGCGGTTTATTCTTCCTTTGTATAAAGGCAATTAGCTAACACAGGCGGTCACCCCAATTACCAGGTGAATTTAGGATGAACCTTGTGACAAAAGGTGCTGTCGAGTCCTCTGACTTGGATGTAATGGCTTGTATCTGCTTGCCTGTATGAAAAGGTACGATTTCTTCCTGTTTTAGCAGTCTTTCAGTGGCTTGCCTGTGCTACACATCCCATTCAGCCTCTTCCCTCTTTGTAGAGAGGTTTTTGAGTTGGGAGAATATTTTGTTTTGAATTATACTCCCCAACAATAGCAAACATAACTCTTTTCTGGGAGTTTACAATTGGATTGCAGTCCCACATTTTAACCAGAGAGCTTTTGGGAATTGGTGGAAGTTAGACATACTATAGTTCAGGAGATTTTTTTTTTAAGTTGTTGAGCTCTTTCTTCAAATGAAACCTTATGTGAAACCCGATGTATTAGCCTGAAAGGAGTTGGTGACCGGAACAGGGACCACAGATTCTCAGCCCTGAGTGCTGCTTCCACTCTGTCCCCCTCGCCCTACATCCACTGGGAGCTGATGGGGGGAGACTGGAGAGGTTCTGCAGAGTATGGTAGGTACATAATACCACTAGCTATCTCTCTGCACCTCATGCCTTCAGCTCGGCATGTTGCTCCACTTTCATTAGGTTTCTCCCTTAAACTGGAACATATTTTTTTAAAGATTTTATTTATTTATTTGAGAGAGAGAATGAGAGAGAGAGCACATGAGAGGGGGGAGGGTCAGAGGGAGAAGCAAACTCCCTGCTGAGCAGGGAGCCCGATGCAGGACTCGATCCTGGGACTCCAGGATCATGACCTGAGCCGAAGGCAGTCGCTTAACCAACTGAGCCACCCAGGTGCCCTAAACTGGAACATTTTTGATCAGAACTACAACCTGTGTTCTCCTTGCCAGGTTTCAAATGCCTTCCATTCTGCATCACAGTTAGGCCTCACACCAACCTCGTGAAATAGATTTTTATTTTCATTCCCATTTTACAGATGAGGAAACAAGTTGAGAGCAGCAGAGTGATATCCAAATGATTTTGCCCACACCTTTCTTCCTGGAATCCCTGCACTGTATCATAATTGTATGTCCATTTGTCTGTCTGTCCTACTGCATTGTGCTCCTTGAGGGCAGGGACACATTTCCTGTCCAGTTTGTCTGGCACAGTGCTGGACAGGCCCTAAATATTTATAAAATGAAAAAATGTGCATGCCCAGTGTTGTGCAGCAGGAGAAAAGGCAAAGCTGAGATGCAAATCCCTGGTTTGGTCCTAAAGTCTCTGTTTTATCCTTTTATTTTTTATTTTTTTTAGAGAAAGTGAGTGTGTGTGCACAGTGAGTGGGGGAGGGGAAGAGGGAGAGAGGATCTTAAGCAGTCTCCACACCCAGCATGGAACCTGATGCAGGGCTCAATCTCATGACCCTGAAATGATGACCTGAGCCAAAAATCAAGAGTCAGACGCTTAGCTGACTGAGCCACCCAGAAGCCCCTGTTCTGTCCTTTTAAGGGACAGCTCTGCAGCTGGTGCCTGAGCTGATGGAGTTGCAGAGTATGGGAAGAGGAAAATAAGTTATCTTTCTTGCTAAAGCTGATATATCATGCATTTCCACTGTCCTGTGTTTACTCTATTACTCAGAGTGAGTGAGTCCACCATTCACTAGTGGTAAAGGATGGTGCAGAGAAAATTACAATTACTTTATCCTGCCAGCCTTCAGAAATCACAGAAGTCCTAGGTGTCATGGCTGATGTTTAACCCCCCACAAGTCAGGGTGACTGCCATCTGCAAACGAGACAGCTGGGGACACACATTTCTCTCAGTGTTAGTGCTGTGACAGTTTAAAGGACCAACTTTGTTCTGGGAAAGATGCACTGTCATAATAAAAAGGATCTAGATCCTTCTGGTTTTCTGGGGAGCTAACATTGATTGTTCCAAAGATGTAGTCTCTTGAGGAATTTCTCTTTGGGGTGAGACAGGATATTGAGTGCAGGTTTGGGGTCTGATAGACCTGTGGTAGAATCATGGGTCCCCCACTCATCATTTGAATGATACTGGTAATGTACCCAACCTCATAGGGCTTTAGTTTTCCCTTCTGTAAAAGTGGGATGATATCACCCATGTCATAGGATAGTTGAGAGAATTAAATACAAAGGGGCCTGTGAAGGATTCAGCACATTACCTGGCACATAACAACTCTGACATGAAGCTTGTTGACTTTTGCCCACTAGTCCTGAGTGAAGATGGTCTGTGCCTGGGCAGAGGAATTGGGTGGCATTCCTGCCATGACCAAGAGCATTCTCACCACAGTTTGTTCTTCATGGGAGAGGACCAGGCCAGTGAGGAATGGGACCAGCACAGGGAGAGCCCCACGCAGGACCCCCTTTCTCACACTGGCCTCTGTGCATGGGGCAAAGGAGCACTCCAGCATTTGCCCTTTGGAAAATCACTGGCAAGGCTGCAGGTTTTTCCTTATAATCCCAAAGAGGAGGAAAGCCATTTTGGGTCCACCTTAGATGGATTTGGTCTCTAGTGACTCCTCACAGTGTTTGGACCTTTTGGGGTTTTTCCTCTCCTTCATAGCCACTTGGGACAGCTCTGCTTTCAGGGGAAAAGTTTTAAAGTAGAAAGAGCATGTGTGGGCATAGAATCCAAATTCTAGCTCTGCCTGTTAATCATGAGGTGAGTGCTGAGGAGTCTGTGTATCTCTGGACTCCAATTTCTCCTTCTGTACAATGTTAATAACAATGCTACCTCACAGTTTATAGTATCTGCATGGCCCAGGATGACCATTTTGAGTCTTCAGCTATTCACTCACATGTCCTAAAAAGGACTTACCCTCAGGAAGCCTGGATCAAACATCTGGTATGTACCCGAGCTATTGTACCTACTCCTCACATCCTGATCATCACCTTGGGCATCTGACCTTCAGTATGAACTCACTCATGTCAGACACCACACTAAGCTGTTTATATGCTTTATCTCATATAATCCTATCACAGATCCTATTATGATAGTAGGCATTATTATTATTATTAATAATAACAGGCACTGTTATTATGATTATGCAAATGAGAAACTGAGGCTTGAGAGGTTAAGCCCAAGGTCCCATAGCCATTGAGGATTGGAATAGCTTCAAAACAAGGAAGTCTACTTTGAAGCACATACTTTGCTATACTAAACATTATAGTTTAGGTTTTTTTTTTTTTTTTTTCATGATTTTCCTTTGTTCTGGGTCCCATTCAAATGAAATCTGAAATGTCTACTGGCATTAATTCAGTTTTTGTCCTAAATCTAAGTGTATATATTTCAGAGACAAATTGATTCTAAATATTTATAGAAGTACCTGATCACCTTCGTAGTATGAATTCTTAGGTATCTCTGCTCAGGGCAAATTGTGGTGGCTTTTGATGAATTTACTCTGGAGACCAGGGAGCACACAGATTCTCTTGACTTTTTCCCACTCAAAGGGAGTCTGGTTTTGGTAGGGGCACTTGAGAGAAATCTTGTGCATCCTTGGGAAAGCCACTTTACCTCTCTGAGATGCTCCTTGGTTCTCATTATAATGTGGTTGTCTCAGGGTCTTTCCTTCCTTTAGGAGGGAAAGACTTGGAAAACATATCTCTTGTCTCTGTTTCAGGTGGTCCAAGGAAACAAAGCCAAACACTCTCCTTCTCACAGAGTAGGGACGAAAACTGAGCATGTATGCAAAGGAGAATGAAAAATGCCTGTTATTTTCTGCAGGCTGGAGAATGATGTATGTTCCTTGGGGTAACCTACTACCTGGGAATTAGTCATTTCACATCGTGTTCTCTCTGCTGCTTGAAGTGCCTCATTTTAAAAAATGTTAAGATTTTTTTTCCCTCTCACTTAACTGTAGGAACATTAAATGCACAACTTTATCAAAATGACATAAGATATATGTTTCTGCCAACAGCAACAGGAGAGGATTAACAATTCAAATGGTGACGGGGAAAAGTTCCCCTCGAAACATAGGAAGAAGGAAGTTTGATTGGGGATGCTGCTCTCTTCAGCCTGAAGCCTATGATTACACATTCAGAGTCCCCTAGGTACTGGTGGAAGAGAAAGTTTTAGGTTATAATGGGGAAGAGTTATATTTTATAATATTTTGTATTGTCTCCTTGAGATCAGGGCTACCTGTACACATTTGTTGACTGTACAACTGTAAACACATTTCAAAAACAATCCTCACTTATCTAAAGGCTGATTCCTGAATTTGGTCAGGACTTACACTTCTAACTATTAGCAGACCTTAACACTCTAATCCACTGAAAGGCGGGAGAACCAGCTTTGAAATGAAATAGGGAATGGGAAGTGAGTGTGAGCCTGTGGATCCCTGAGAGATGAGGGGACGGGAGAGTAAAGGGTTGTTCTGTGGGGTTAGCTGTGGTACACCCAGAAACAGGATTCCATGCATATAGATGACAAATGGTCTCCTCTACCACTTGGCCAATGAAATGAAGTGTTCATATTAGATCCAAGGAGAAATTTTTTTTCCATTTTTATCACAAGATCTTTATTTTTTTTCAAATGATAGACACATAAGCAACTTTAATAAAGTGATGCACAAATATGCCATTTCACAGGCAACACTGCATTGCTGAATTACATCCAGATACAGGAATAAGAAAACCAGTAGGGAGAGACCAATGCATGGATTAAGAGTTGAGCACAAGGAGAAATTTTTGAGAAAGAGAGTTGCTAAAGTTCTGGATGGAGGAGCAGAATTGCCTTGGTCTTACAAGGAAGAGCATAGCATTTTGTAAAATTTGCTATCATTCTAGCAGGATGAAGGAACAGATGTTTTGACTTCTCAGAGTCCTTTCTGGTTTGTGATTTATATGTATTGGTTGACTTTCCACAGCTCTCTTTTGCCTACCCTCTTCTTAACCAGGAGTGCCTTTGAAATTGTTTTTGTTGTTGTTGTTGTTGTTTCTTTTTCTTTTCTTTTTTTCTTTTTTTGCAACTAACCAGTCCAATCTCATTTTCCATCACCACAGAGCATGAAAAGGTATGGTAGCTAAGGTTTTGACATGGAGGAGACTCACAGAACCCTCTCTACCTAATGACTAAGAGGGGGAGACCCCTTCAGGGTAAGAGGACAGGAATGGTGAACTTGACCCAGTACAAATGATTTGAGAGGAGGGCTGATTCTGGGTGCAGTCTGATGTTGACCACTTAGATTAGCACTTTAGTTCCCCAATATCTGGACGGGCCAATCTCCCACTTGCTCAGTGGAACACAGGTATACCATCTTTAGATTTATTACATGTTTCCTCTCTCAAGGCCTTTGCATTCACGTCTCTTTTTCCTGGAACATATTTCTGTAAGATCTTCTCCTGACTAGTCCTTTCTTGAGATTATGGCTGAGCTCAAATATCATCTCCTGAGAAAGGAGGTCCTTCATTATACTAAGTAAAAAGCCATACTCCCTTACTCACTATTCATTTATTTTCTTCTTAGTTTTCATCATTTTCTCAAATGACCTTGTTTATTTGTTTATTATTTGTTTCTCCCCACTTGAATGCAAATTCTTTGTGAACAGGAATGTTGTTCTTTGCTATCTCTCCAACACCTAGAAGAGCATCAGGTGCATAGTAGGAAAAGAGTGAGTGTATATTGCATTAAATCATAACCCAAAAGTACCATGGAGCACAACTTAAATATCACTGCTTTAGAGGACTGAATGGCTCCTTAGTTAATTTAGGAATGAGATTGTAGGGAGCAAGCATGAGAGACAAGGGAATGAAAACTTAAACAGTGGGAAGGCCACTAAAAAGGTATGTTATTGATTTGGCCACTGATAATCAATTGGTAATTGATTCTGGTAGAGTTTCTGTGGAGCTTGATGAAATGCATCTCAGAACTGCTCATCTAAAAGAGAAATGAGAATAATGATACATCAGCAGACATGAGTCATTCTTGGCTCAACAGTTGTCTAATCGGGCATTAACTCTCTTGCACTCTTAGATTGAACATGAGTAAGTGCTCAGTGGTTCCCTAACAAATGCCCAGGGCAGGAAGTGGGAGGTGGGAAGTACTGGCTGAGGTGAAGGACTGTCAGGTTACACTAGTTGAAGCTGATTGGAGCCTATATAGGACTAGTAATTGCAGCCATGGCTGGAAAAAGATGAGGAAGAGAGGATTTATGTAATGCATAGGAAGTGCCCAAAGGTCATTTCAAACTCTAGCCCCTTTGAAAAGTAATTGGTTCATTAAATTCTTTATTTCACCAGTCATCACGTTATAGTTTCATTCTTACCCAAACTAATAGATTAGGTTATGATCTATCTTTCAGGTTCATTTCCTAATACTTCTGTTCCCCACAACATCTCCATTTACTGATTCTGAGCTAATCTTAGCTGTGTTGGCTCTCTCAGAACATGGAAATCCAGTTCTCTCTTCTCTGATCATACTGGCAGTGGTGGGAATGGTTCATAACTCTGAACCCATTATTTCTGGGCATCTGTGACAGACACTGAAATGCAGGCTCATGATTTCCTAAAGTTCTTGCAAAGGTGCAGGTGGATGTTTTGTGTCCCTTTACACTCATATTTTCTCTGGGGTCCCTTTGGAGCTTTGTGGATGGCGAGTTTGCAGAAGTATTGTCAAAACAGGTATGGATTCTACATGGGGAGGAGAATAGCAAGGATGCAAGTTGCAATATATTTTGACACTGCAGTTTATTGAGTAGAGTTTTTTTTTTTTTTTTCCTTTTTTCCCCCCTACCTAGATACATGATAAATGAGATAACTTCTTCCTTCTGGTCCCATGGTGGACAATATGATAACCATTCCTTGACAGCAAGCAACATGCTATTTCTTTTGGTGTGTGTTTTGTCAAAATATGTTTCCCTGGGAGATTCTCTTGAGTCTCAGATTTTTCTTTTCAGAGTATTTTTGTTGATATCCTTAATTCCATCTGAAATGTCTGAACTCACCTGGGGGCCCTAGAATTATGTGAGCTGGAAAATGGATGCTTTATGGAACTTAGAAGGCCCCAGTTGTATTTGTGGATCTGATATCCAATAACAGCCCCCGTGCACCACTCAGTGACTACCATTACAGCCTCACATTTGGGATAGGTTCTGACTCATTTGTCTGAGCATGCCTTAGGATTCGTGATGTTAGGGATAGCAATGGACTGTAGTTGCATTAGCTCCCCAGTGCCCTTGGGATAACGTCCAGGTATTTTTCTATTTATAAGTCTTTTCTAACCTTTATTTGTTTATGTAGCCTTACATCTAAGTAATATCTTGCACTCTGACCTGAACTGGGCTACCTGAATTTTCTCAAGCTCCCATATTCTCTCTTCTGAGCCTTTTCTTCACCTGGAAAATTTATCTTCTTCCTCCAACACATGTTATTGATTCTCAGATCTCATTTCTTATATTATGCCTTGCTTCCATAGCTTTCATTCTCTTTGTCTCAGATAGCTTTACTTTGAGGGGGAGAGGGCAGAATCTTAACCATCTGCTTGAAAATTAGAGTCTCAGGTGAAAGAAGGCTCCAATGTTCTATCTACTATATAAATTTTAAATAATGAAAGTCTCATATTTATTCTAGTTTGAGTGTTGGAAACTTTCACTATAAAGTGACAGAGAATATTTTAGGCTTTGTAGAGTCAATATTTTTTCCATCATATGTATGTGTATATGCACATACATATATGTATGTGCATATACAATACACACATACATATGGCATACATATATTTTATATATTTATAAATATTTTATTTGTTTATATATTTATAGAGAGAATATATATTTTATTACTATATTAATTTTATTATATATTAATATATTTATATATTTATATATATTTGTTTCAGTATATTTTAGCATATAGACCCTGGGACACATTTTATCCCTAGGCTGCAGTTTGCTGACCGCTGGGACTCTGGTTACTAGTATTGTAAATAATAAAACATCAAAATTTTGCCAAGGCTCCCATGAGACTGTGATGAACACATAGCTCTGCTAAAAAGTTAAGGTTCATTTACATGAGTAATTATCTGATAATGTCTCAGTAGCTTGGCTGAGGATGTGGTTGTTTTCATGATGGTTGGAGAAATTGAGAAATTGGAAGAAAGTATGCTCAATCATATGTAAACCTTTGTAAAGTATTGCTGTTTGAACTAGATTTAAGAAGTCAACATAACATCGATCAAGTGTGGTATCTGTTCTTATCAGTTTAACATCGACCTGTAATGCTGATGGGCACCGCCTGGTCAGTATCTCTAACCAAGGTTCTCTTTTCCAGAAATGGTTTCTGCCTTTTCACTCAGACCTCCAAGAATCCACAGCAATTAAAGCAAGTAGGCAAGGGGAAGTCATTAGCAGGACAGGAGGTGGTAATAGAGGCTGATCTCACTGTAGAACTATGGCAAAGACAATGAGGTAGCCACAGAATGTCAGTACTGGACTATAACTTAGCAACTCTCTAGGTGGAGAAAATGAAGCTTGAGTTTTGAGATGCGTAGCTAGCTGAGTTAGAACTTGAGTCCAGGCTATATGATTCCCACTCTTGGGTTCTTTATACCCCCACTGTGTTGCTTCCCCTGGCTATCTTAAGTAGTTTAGACACTTATTCAATCTATTAGATGTTTGATGCATGTCTGCAAATGTCTTCTGTGCTTCACCAACAAATGCACTGCACAGAATTGTGCTTTATCCCACTACAGTCTCTCTATGGCAGGCTTATTCCAAAGCCAGACTGTTCTCTTCCCACCTGGAGGTGCTCCACTGACACTTGTCTTGGTAGGGTGGACCCTGCCAAATTGAATGTCCCCTGAGAAGAGTGACATCTGGGCTGTGGTTCTGAAATCAAAGAAGCTACAGATGGCTTCTCATAGTGCTGGCCTTTTCTCCTTGATATGTCTGCTCCTACCATATTGTGATTTAATTAATAATGTCACGCACCATAATGCACTCATTAAAGCGAGGCCAGTATCTGATTGTGTGATGGATTATACCACATTCACATTGCTCCACACATTAATCTTGCATATTGGGAATAATCAAATGACTGAAGCTGTCTTGGTGAGAAGTTTTGGTGCTTCTCCAAACAAAGCAGCAAGGTACAATGGGGAGAGAAAGAGGGGTCAGGAGATTAAAGCTAGACAAATGACAAAGTGTTTGGAGACATAGTCATACTAAGCCACTAGACAATGTGGTTCCATGTCATTAGCTCTATCACTGTGGATGACATGGTTGACAGGATATTCTTGTCAGGGGAATATTTGAATGGTGTGCTTGGAGAACATTTGTATACTTCCCTTTCAGGAACTGTGTTATTTGGTTGGTTATAAGGCCAATGAAGGCTTTTTTTTTTTTTTTTTAAATGATAGGAAATCTATTTTTGGTATATCCTAATAAAATTGATTTTAATTACATTATGGCTCTGTTTTCAATGTCTTGTATTCTCTAAAATACTTCTGTATTATTTATTTAAATGTACCTTTATACTCCATACTTCTTCTGTGGGTACATTCTGTTTTTTTTTAGTTTTTGGTTTTTGGTTTGTTTTTGTTGTGTGTGTGTGTGTATGGAACACTTCTCCCTGCTATTAATCTGACTAACTCCTCCTAATACTTTATGCTCCAGGTGAGATATCACATCCTTGAGGATCTTTTCTAATCTTCCAAAACAGGATTAGGTATTCTTCTTAGGTACTCTATCTTTCTCCCCATCAGAGCTCCATCACACTGTACTGGAAATGCTTCTTTACTCACCTATCCGTCTAGCCAAACTGTGGAGGCAGACACCTGGCTTGGTTTTTCATGGTGATATTCTGGCATTTGTGTAGTAGGTACTCAATAAATATAACTTGAGTACTTATATCATACAAGTTCTTCATACACTCAATTACTAGAATTATTTATTTGAGGCATTTTCAGGAGGTCGACTGTGAGTTTCTGGCTTGCTCCATTTGTGAGCATGGATCCCTTAGGTGGCAGTGCAAGCACTGCTCCTTGGCCACATCAACCTCCCCCCGGGACTACTGTGAATTTAAACTTCAGAGACTAAGTGAACAACCAACTTTCATTCCCAGTAACTGTATCCACATTTTTTTTTTCAAGTGCGGATACAATGCTGCCAAGAAAGATTTTTAGAACAACTCCCACGAGTTTTAATTTCAATTCATTTGGACTATGTGAGCTGTATACTGTATGTTATGTTAAATAGAGTTTTTACCACTTGTTTGAGTTCTTTGGAAGGAAGATGCTCCCTAAATGAGAAGTAGGCAGAAGAGCAGAATTTACATTTTAATGCATTACCTTATTCCTTTAGTAAAAACACTCTGGGGATCAGCAAACCTCAGACATTAACTGGTATTGACATTTGGGCTTTCATAAGGTACTGCAGAGCAGAGGTGTTTATTGCCTCTGTGTCAGGTGATAAGTCGTCTCATCACCACTTCTGGACATGTGGAAACAGTTAAATTACATCATCCACAAGCCCTTCTAAGATCACCTGTTTTGTATTTTCCTGTTATCTAGCACCTTGTGTGATAGCCACAAGATCTGATCAATCAGTCAACAGGTATTTACAGAAGGCAGCTGTGCCTGGATCTTTGCTACAAGCCACAGGGGAGACAGATGAAATGTGAAGTATGATTCTTAGCCATAGGGAAGTTAGAACTTAATTGGGGAGATAAAGAATTAAATAATCAGGGAGTACTACAGGACAGGGTGTGATGTAGGATATTCCTTCAGCAAGTATTTATCAACATCTATTATCTGTCAGGCACTGTACTAGAAGTTAGGGCTACAGTGGTAAATAAGAAAGATTTCTTACCTTCACGGAATTTATAAAATAGTGGAGAAAACCAGAAAATAAGTACAAATAGAAATTAAAAAGATAATTTCTGATAGTTTTCAGTGCTAAGAAGAAAATAAGACAGAATGATATGATAGATATTAATGGGAGGCGGGTGGTAGAGGATGGGAGAAGTGTTCCTTGAGATTGGGTGGTCCAGGTAGACTTGACAAAGAAGGCTATGAAAGAAGTGTTGAGTCACAAGAAGCAGCCAGCCATGCAGAGATTGGAGGGAACAGATTCCAGGCAGAGGGAATAGTAAGGACCAACCCTTAATTCAGGAATGAGATTGGCATGTTTGAAAAACAGAAAAAACCAACTGTGGCTAGGGCAGAATAAGGGAAGAGGAGCTGTATGATGGTGATTGAATGGAGGCTGTGGCCTGCTGTGGGTGGTACAGATGGCAGAGTCTGCTAGAGTTTAAGGAAATAAGACTTCATGAGAGCTGGAGCAATCATTAAAGACATTATGAAGGTGATGGAGATTACATGAGGCTTTGTAAAATGGGTCCAATTAATGGGAGAGGGAAAAAGAAAAGCACTAGTGGCAAGGGAATATCATTCTTAAATGCCTGGAGACCTGTTGGCTCCTATATTCTCTGTAATGTTTCCATATTTTCGTTTGCTACTTGCTGGACTAAGGTCCACTCCACTATTGTAGCTTTTCAGAGATCGGTTATACATTTTAATTTTTAAAATACTAAAAATGCCTATAATTTCTATTCTTATATTTAGAATAGTTAATACTAGGACATAGAATTCAAAGTGGAAGAGAAAGAGTGAAACATATTCCTTTCACCTCACCCCAAAGGCACCCAACTCCCCATCCTAGGGAAAATTAATGCTGAGTGATGCATTCTTTTTTTTAAAATTTATTAATTTTTTTTAACATATAATGTATTATTTGTTTCAGGTCTGTGATTCATCAGTCTTACACAATTCACAGTGCTCACCATAGTACATACCCTCCTCAATGTCCATCACCCAGACACCCCATCCCTCCCACCTCCCTCCACTCCAGCAACCCTCAGTTTGTTTCCTGAGATTAAGAGTCTCTTATGCTAGGGAGCCTGGGTGGCTCAGTTGTTAAGTATCTGCCTTCGGCTCAGGTCCTGATCCGAGGGTCCTGGGCTCGAGCCCCACATGGGGCTCGCTGCTTGCAGGAAGCCTGCTTCTCTCTCTCCCACTCCCCCTGCTTGTGTTCCCCTCTTGCTGTGTATCTCTCTGTTCAATAAATAAAATCTTAAAAAAAAAAAAAAAGTCTCTTATGGTTTGTCTCCCTCTCTGGTTTCATCTTGTTTCATTTTTCCCGCTCTCCTCCTATGATCCTCTGTCTTATTTCTCAAATTCCTCATATCAGTGAGATCATATGATACATGTCTTTCTCTTTTTGACTTAGTTCACTCAACATAATACCCTCTAGTTCCATCCACATCATTGCAAATGGCAAGATTTCAGTTTTTTTGATGGATGCATAATATTCCATTGTATATATATACCACATCTTCTTTATCCATTCATCTGTTGATGGACATCTAGGCTCCTTCCATAGTTTGGCTACAGTGGACATTGCTGCTATGAACATTGGGGTGCACATGCCCCTTTGGATCACTACATTTGTATCTTTGGGGTAAATACCAAGTAGTGCAATTGCTGGGTCGTAGGGTAGCTCTATTTTCAACTTTTTGAGGAACCTCCATACTGTTTTCCAGAGTGGCTGCACCAGCTTGCATTCCCACCAACAGCGTGAGAGGGTTCTCAGTGATGCGTTCTTATTGTAATGTTTCTCCCACCCTGTGCTTCATTTCTTGAGCCTCCCCTTCTGACTTTTATTAAATGTTTAGAACTTTATTTAACTGTGTTTTCATGGCAAGCCTCCCTAAATGTTTTTGTTGTTATTGTTGTTTTTAAAGCTTATTTGTCATTCTTAAATTTTTAATATTAGATTGTGTATAGACCACTGTCCAGATGGTTAGGAGCCACATGTAGCCAAATAATGCAGTCATAAGGAAACATCTTCAGTTTTCAAGTGCATAGGCATTCACTGGTTAAAGGCTGATGAGTATAAATTCTTTGAAAAGGAACAGTGTGAACTAGTTGCAACATCCTTGGATCAGGCGTCAGGTGATAAGAATTCTAGATGTGCCTCTCTCTTTAACTAGTGTCATTGCATTGTGTGCATCACCTAACTTCTGGTATCGCCTTTACATGGTGAGAAAGTGGTCCTTTCCAGCTTTAATGTTGTATGATTTAAGCTGAAAACCAGTTTTGCTCCATGTGTACTCTCTTCACTTTGTATGTGGAATTTAATTACCTCAAGGGAGTCATGTAGGTACATGTCCACTGGAGAGACAAAAGGCTTAATTAAGAGTTCACATAGGAATTTAAATTTTTTTTTTTTTCTGGGATGGGGGCTGGCATATATATATAAGAGCAACATTTAAGTTATATTTTTTCAGGTTTGATATAACAAATTTATCATTTTATTAGTATATTTGATAATTCACATTACCTAATTAAGTGTGATTTACAAAGTAGGTATTAAGGAAATATCTATTAATTTATCATTTGTTGTTGCTAATTCACATAAAGCAGTTTTGGGGAAGACAGTGAATTATCAAGCTGTGCCCCTGATCTATGTCCCTGGCAGGGAACTTACCACTCAAAATGAAGTAGCTTGTGGAGTTGAGTGAGACAAACCAGGCATTCACTTCTGTTTGGGCTGCTCCCAGGTAAAATAGTATTATAAAGTAACACAGAATAAGCACTTCCCTTAAATGCATTGCTCTGCTTTCAGAGATTGAAGCTCCTTTTTTAAAATGATCATATCAAGTGCTCACGTGTTATTTCAACAAGAATTAAGAATTTCCTCAGAGGCATCTGTGTAATAGAGAGAGAAAGCTCTTTTTTTTTTTTTCTGTGTCACATTCTTTTTTTTTATTGTTATGTTAATCACCATATGTTACATCATTAGTTTTTGGTGTAGTGTTCCATGATTCATTGTTTGCATATAACACCCAGTGCTCCATTCATTACATGCCCTCTTTAATACCCATCACCAGGCTAACCCATCCCCCTACCCTCTCCCCTCTAGGGAGTTTGTTTCTCAGAGTCCATAGTCTCTTATGGTTTGTCTCTCCCTCTGATTTCCCCCCCTTCATTTTCCCCTTCCTATCCTCTTCTTTTTTAAACATATAATGTATTATTTGTTTCAGAGGTACAGGTCTGTGATTCAACAGTCTTACACAATTCACAGCGCTCACCATAGCACATACCCTCCCCAATGTCTATCACCCAGCCACCCCATCCCTCCCACCCCCCACCACTCCAGCAACCCTCAGTTTGTTTCCTGAGATTAAGAATTCCTCATATCAGTGAGGTCATATGATACATGTCTTTCTCTGATTGACTTATTTCACTCAGTAAAATACCCTCCAGTTCCATCCACGTCATTGCGAATGGCAAGATTTCATTCATTTTTTTTTTTTTTGGCTTTTGCATTATCATTCAATTTTATTGGAGAATTATGTTCCAAAATATCACTGAATAATTGAATCACTCTCTTTTAGAAACACATGGGTGCAATTACTTTGTTTAACATATTTCAAATTTTTCATAATTTTAATTTTTTAAGTTTGTCTCTGCTCCCTTCCCCCATCTGAAATATTTTACTGTGAAATTTTGATCCCTGCTAAAAGTAGCAGACTAACTTTTAAGAACCCTTTTCTATATTAAAAAACTCAAAAATGTGAATAAAGTGGTATCCTATAAAGAAAAATATCTTGGACAAAACTATTAGTATTGCCCATATTGACCGCAACTGTTATAATTAGCATCTTTTAAATAAATAACTATTTTTACCTGTAAATATCCATAAATTAGGTAAAATACAAAAACTCCAGGAACACCTATGAAAAACTGAGTAAGTTTGTTAAATCTGCTGAGATTTATGCCAAGTACTATGATGTCATCTATTGACTTGATGTGTGGTGACATTGTGTTTTGGGAGGGACAGTGATAGAAATATATTTCCTGGAGTGGTTGAACTTGAGATCCATTGTTCTTTTGCTGCATTCAGTGCTTCTAAAATTATCTTTGTTGGTTTCCTCTCCTTTGTTCAGTGTTTCTTTTGCTTGCTGAGGCAAGTCCTGTTTCTTCTTCTTTATATATTGTTCTTCCGTCCCACACTGTTTCAATCAGTCATCTCTGAGTTAAGACTTTTTAAGTCATCTTGCAGGATACCCTTGAGATTTGACTTTATAAACCATGCTTTAAATGATCATAAGCCTAAAAGGCCCTCCTGGAAGTGGCCTCATGTCTCAGAGTCCACAGATGGGGATGTGAGGGACTTCTAGCCAGCCACAGGGCAGAAAGGGGGCGAGGAGGAGCAAATACTGCTCCCTAGAAACCATGCCAGCAGGTTTCCATTCTTTAAAAAAGGAAGTCGCCCATGCCCTCCATCCCAACCCTGAATGCTCGTTATAGATGAAAATAAACTGTGTCAAGATTCTCTGGAGAGAGGGAGGTCTTGGTCCCAAACACAGCGAAGGGCCGGGGGGACACGTCCACTTCACAGCTGGTATGTCACCTAAAAGGGTGAGCCCAGCCCGAGTGGCACCAGCCAGACAGAGCGTCTCCCCCTCCCCAGATCCATCACTGTCACCTCCTTCTCCTCTCCACCTACTCCTGCACTTTCAAGATTTCATTCCTTTTGATGGCTGCATAATATTTCATTGTATATATATATACCACATCTTCTTTATCCATTCATCTGTCGATGGACATCTTGGCTCTTTCCATAGTTTGGCTATTGTGAACATTGCTGCTATAAACATCGGGGTGCACGTCCCCCTTCAGATCCCTACATTTGTATCTTTGGGGTAAATACCCAATAGTGCAATTGCTGGGTTATATGGTAGCTCTATTTTCAACTTTTTGAGGAAACTCCATACTGTTTTCCAGAGTGGCTGCACCAGCTTGCATTCCCACCAACAGTGTAGGAGGGTTCCCCTTTCTCTGCATCCCCACCAACATCTGTCATTTAGCTCCTGTATCTCTAGTGAGATATGTAAACTATACACATAATGCCAATAAAAGACAAAATAATAAGTACCAAGAAAGAGAGAGATGTTTGTAGAGGATCTGAACAGCCTTTATGAAGGATTCATGAAGGTGGCATTTGAATTGGGCCCTGAAGGGTACAGTATCATTTATGGTCTAAATATAAATAATTCCACTCCTAGAGAATAGTTCAATTGGATGAATTTCCATGAATGGAAATGTAAAGTGCAATAGTTCTGTGGTACTATCCGTACTTACAGGCCAAGAGTTCTTGGTAAGAGGAGAAAAGTCCATTATTTACTACCATGTGTTACAGGAATAAAAAATGTATGAGTTGCAAATATTTGATGGCTAAGAGTTCTCATCACTAAAGTGAATTGGTTTCCAACCAAGATCCTATCAGACAGGGTGGTCACTTTGCATTTTTCTTCTCCTATAGTGTTGCCCAGGCAACTAACTCCTCTGATGGAAGATTCCAAAAGCATTTTTTGCAAACACTAGTGCTTGAAGATACTCTTGAAGAAGAAGAAGAAAGAAGAAGAAAGAAGAAGAAAGAAGAAGAAAGAAGAAGAAGAAGAAGAAGAAGAAGAAGAAGAAGAAGAAGAAGAAGAAGAAGAAGAAGAAGAAGAAGAAGAAAGAAAAAATGGACAAATAACTTAGGGCAATAATAAGATTATATTTCTTCATGGATGCTTAGAATGCATATTTGTCTTCTTAAAGGCTCCAAGAATTCCTGCAGGAATGGAATCTGTTTAACTTGAGTAAACCTGGAGTTTTCCAATCCAGTTTTATTAAAAGACAAGTTTTTAAATTCTGAAATACATTTATTGAGGCAAAATTTACATGCAGGGTAATACACAGACCTTAAGTGTATAATTTAATATGTTTTAAAAACATACATTTGTGTAATCACCACCCAAATCAAGATGTAAAACATTCCTATTAGCACCTCAAATTCTCTCTAACCCTGTTCCATTGGAAACTATTTTGTTTTCTTGCATCACAGATTATTTTGCCTGCTCTTACATTTTAGATAAATGGTATTAGGTAGCATGAAATGTTTGTTTCTACCTTATTTTGCTCAAATGTATGTTCTGGGGGTTCATCCATATTATTATATTTACACATCATTCACTTCAGTTGCTAGAGAAGTATTTGATTGTATGGATATACCACAGTTGGTTATTTATTTTCCTATTGATGAACATTTACATGGTCTTCAGTTTTGGATATTATGAATAAAGTAGTTAAAAATTTTTTAATTCCAGTGTAGTTAACATACAGTGTTATATTAGTTTCAGGTGTACAATATAGTGATTCATCAATTCTATATATTACTCAATTCTCATTAGGATAAGTGTACTCTTAATCCTCTTCACCTATTACACCCATCCTCCCCACCAACTTCCCTTCTGGTCCCATCTGTTCTCTATAGTTAAAAGTCTGATTTTTGTTTTTTGTTTTGTCTCTTTTTTCCCTTTTGTTTGTTTCGTTTCCCTTTTGTTTGTTTGTTTTGTTCCCCATATGAGTGAAATCATATGGTATTGGCCTTTCTCTGACTGACTGACTTTGCTTAGCCTTATACTTTCTAGATCCAGTAGTTTTGAATATTGTGGAACTCTTTTTTGTGTGTGTGAACTTAGGTTTTCACTGATCTTAGATAAATATCTTCAAAGGAAGTTGATCAGGTACATCCAATTTTACATTTTCTCTAACAATATTTCCAAGGTTCATTTGTTTTACATCTGACCCACATTTTGTATTGTCAGTCTCTTCAAGCTTATCCATTTCATTGAGTGTAAAATGAAGCATTGTTGTGGTTTTAATTTTCATTTACTTGAAAGTTAATGATCTTGAATATTTTCTCAAGTGCATACTGGCCATTTATATATTTTCCTTTATGAAGTGTGTTTTAACTTTTAAATTGGAATGTTTATCATTTTATTAATGATTTGTAGTAGTTCATTATATATTCTGGATTCACATATGTAAATTTTGCCAGTCTATGTCCTCTGAGAAATTTTTAGGCTCTCTGTCGAGGAAATCACTCTAAGAAATCTTTACCTACCCTAAGATTACAAAGATAATTGTCACCATTAAATATGATGCTTCCTATAGACATTTTATTGATGTTCTTTATCAGATTGAGTGGTTTGCCCTTTATTCATTGTTTTCTGAGAGTTTTTTTTTTTTAAATCATGAATGGACATTAAATTTTGTCAGATATTTGTTTTATGTCTTTTGATATAATTGTATGATTTTTCTACTGTATGCTTTTTTTAGGCAATTTACATTGTTTTTTCAGGTTTTAAACTAATCTACATTTCTGGTTAAAACCAACTGGGTTAAAGTATATTATTATTATTTTTACCAATGCTAGATTTGATTTGTTAATATTTTCTTAAGAATCTTTGAGTCTTTGTTCATGATATCATGGATATATGACAGGATTTTCTTATTTATGTCTGTTTTCATTTGGTGTCAGGCCTAGGGTGATGTCATAAAATGAATTGAAAAATGATTCCTCCTCTTCTATTTTCAGAAAGGTTTTGTACTTTTTGTAGGTACTAATACTCTCTTAAATGTTAGAATTCAACAGTGAAATGATATGGCCCTGGAATTATTTTTGTGGGAGGATTTTTCTTTTGTGATAATAAATTCAATTTCTTTAATCATTGAAAGACTATTTGTATATTCTATTTCTCCTTGACTCACATTTGGTAAGCTATGTTTTAAAAATTTGTCATTTCATACATGTTGTCACATTAACTGGCATGCAATTGTAACATTCCCATAACATCTTTAATGTCTATAGTATTGTTTTGATTTACCCCTCATACTATGTTTTCTATTTTCTTTTGATTGGTCTTATTAGATTTTTAGCATATATATTTTTTTAGATTTTATTTATTTATTTGACTGAGAGGGAGCACAAGCAGGGGGAGCTGCAGGCAAGGGATAGGGAGAATCAGGTTCACCAATGAGCAGAGAGCCTGATGTGGGGCTCAATTCCAGGACCCTGGGATCATGACCTGAGCCGAAGACAGATGCTTAACAGACTGAACCACCCATACACCTCTGATTTTTAGCATTTTTTGCTATGTTGTTTTCTATTTCATAGATTTCTCCCATTTTTTTCCTTCCTTCTACTTAATTGGGGTATAATTTGATTGCTAATTTAGCTTCCATCCTAATGCAAGTGTTTAATGATATAAATTCATCAAAACACAGCTTCATCCCTCTGATTTTGATTTTTTTTTTACATATCATTCAGTTCAAATAATTTTGATTCTCTTGTACTTTCTTCTTTGATCTATGTGATATTTAGAAGTGTGTTGTTTAGTTTCCAAATAGTTGGGGAGGGTATCTATATATCTTTTGATTATTTTTAAATAAAATTTTGTTGTAATCAAGAAACAAAGTCTATAGGATTTCCTTATTTTTGAATATTTTTTAGACTTATTTTATGGTCTATCTTTGTTAATTTTGTTAATTTTCTGTTTGCCATTTTTGCCTATAGTCCTCTATAATATCAAATAGATAAAGGTGGCTGCTAGTATTGTTCAAAACTTCTATATCTGCTCTTTCAGCTAAAGTAAGGGGGATTAAAATCTCCAAATACAATTATAAGTTTGTCTATTTCTCTTTCTAGTTTTGTTAATTTTTGTGTTACGTATTTAGAAGCCCCATTCATTATTAAGCACATGCATATTTAGAATTGTTACACCTTTGTGATGAATATTATATTTTATGATATTATAATTATGAAATATTCCTCTTTATTTCTGAAAATACTTTTTTCTTGAATTTTGTTTTAATGGTTCCATTTCAGACTTTTTTAATTAAAAAATTTAAAGAAATATATGTGTTATTATATGTAATCTAATACTATATTATTTCTATATGTGGGCTTTTGTATATAATCCAATACTATATTATTTGTTTTGTTGGTCATATTGTTCCATTGGTTCCATCGGCCATTGGGAGCTCTTTGAGTTGATAGCAGTAGTTTTTACCAGGTATTCCTGCCTTACATCTTTGTGCATGTTGCTGGTTCTCTGCTTTGAATATCATAGTTGATGTCTAGACAGGACCTCTGAGTTGGTTCTGCTTGGAGCCAGGCCATCTCCAAATCCCAAGCCAGCACAAGTGACCTTTAATGCTATATTACTTTTTAATCATTACTATTTCAGATTTTTTTTTCTTCTTTCAAATTGAAGTATAATTAATGTACAGTGTTATATTAGTTTCAGGTATACAATAGAATAATTCAACAATTCTATACACTAAGTGTACTTTTCATCAAGATAAGTTTAATACAAAACCCCTCTGGCAATCACCAGTCAGTTCTCTGTGTTTTAGAGTCTGTTTTCTTTTCTTTTTTTTTTTTTTTCTTGGTTTGACTTTATTTCCGATTTCTTATGCTTATTTTCTCCTATCCTTTTGCTTTTAACCTATTGGTATATTGATAGTTAAAGTGTGGCTCTTGTAGATAATGTACAGTTTGTCTTGCTTTTTATAGAGTCTAAATTTTTGCTTTATAACTTCAGTATTTGGTCCATTTATATTTAAAGTCATTATTGGTAGGGTTGGCCTAAGTCTACTATTTTACTATTTGCTATATATTTTATTCAATTTTTAGTGTCTTTTTTGGGTTAATGGGATATTTTATTTAACTTTTTAAATTTTATTTTTTTAAGAATATTTATTTTAGAGAGAGAGAGAGAGAGCACAAGCAGGGGTGGGGGCGGGGTGGAGAGGTAGAGAGAAGGAGAGGTAGAGAATCTCAAGCAGACTCCATGTTGAGTGTGGAGCCTGATGGTAGGCTTGATCTCACAACCCTGAGAACATGACCTGAGCTGAAACCAAGAGTTGGATGCTTAACTGACTGAGCCACAAAGGAACCCCTGGGTTAATGGAATACTTTAAAGTATTTCATTTTAATTCTTCCCTGGGCTTTTAGCTTTAGCCTTACCTATTTGTAGTTTTTAGAACTGATTACATTCTTGCATACAGTGTATTTATAAATACATATAGTACTTCATGTAAAATATAAGAACCTTGAAACAATATAATTACTTTTATTCCACTCTTTTGTACTATTGTTGTCATATATTTACAACTATAAGTATTATAAATGCTACAATATAATGTTACTTTTTACTTTAAACATCAATTTTTATTTAAAGAAATTTAAAAAATAAAACTTTGTTTTTTTTCTGTTTTATCCATGTATTCATAATTTCTGGTATTCTTCATTCTTTCTTGCAGATCTGAGTTTCTATTTGGGTTGATTTCCTTTCAAAAGGAAGAGCATTACACAGGATTTTTTTTTCCTTGCCATTTGTTTATATACTTGAGAGAGAGAGAGGAGAGGGGCAGAGGAAGAAAATGTCAAGTGGACCCACCAATGAACATGGAGCCTAACACAGGGCTCAATCTCATAACCCTGAGTTGGATGCTTAACTGAGCCACACAGGTGCCCCTATATAGCATTTTCTTAGTACAGTTCTGCTGGTAATACATTCTCTCAGTTTTTGTATATCTGAAAATGTCTTCGTCTTATATTTATTTTTGAAATAAATTTTTCTAAAACTAGATTCGAGGTTGATGTTTATATAATATTCATAAATGTACTTTTAAGATTATTTCCTTGTTTTCTGGCCTCCTTGTTACTGATAAAAATTAAGTGTAATGTTTATAGTTCTGTATGTAAAGTATCGTTATTCTCTGTATTCTCTTGAGTTTTTTTTTTATATTTTTCAGAAATTTGTGAAGTATTTATCCTTTTCTGAGCTTTTTAGAATTTCTAAATTGATATTTTTTACCAAGCTTAGGTACTTCCTGCCATTCATTAATTTTTTCAGTCTTATGTACACTTTTATCTTGTTCTGAGACTTCAATTATATTTACATTGGACTGCATGACATTATTTATACAAGTCATGAGTCTATGCATTTTTTTCAGTCTTTTACTATATTCAGCTTGGATACTTTTTATCTATCTGTCTTCAAGTTAACCAATGCTTCCTTCTGTCATCTTCAATTTGTTTATAATCCATTTAGTGACTTTTTTATTTCTAATACTGTATTGTTAAGTTTTATGATTTCTATTTGGTTCTTTCTTTAAAGTTTCCAGTTCTCTCCTCTGATTCCCCATTCATTCCTTGATTTTAATTGTACCACCCCCTTTAACATTATTTAATGTATTTAAAGGATTTTTTGCTAAATCCAGCAACACATCATCTCAGGGTCTGTTTTTATGGACTTTTCTCTTGACTATGCATCCCAATTTCTGGTTTTCACCATCTAGTTATTTTAATGGACAGTGTGGGTGATATTATATAGAGACACTATATTCTCTTTCAGTCCCCTGCACAGTGTTATTCATCTTAGTAGACTGATAATCTTGAACTTGTAGTGTCTTGATTTTACTCTTATGGCGTATCTATTTCATTTTGTAAGGAAAATCTTAGTTCTGAATCATTGTACTTACTTGTGAGGCATGGCCCTTTTGAAGTTTCAAGGGAAAGCTCTGGATTTTCAAATACCAAGTTTCTCTAATTTCCTGTGACCCTATTTTGTTTCCCCTGTAGTAGAAAGGAACTAAAGTATCTCCTAGACCTTTTCAAGCTTCTAACTGTTGCCTTCCACTAGCTTATAGTGTCTACCACACAGGTATAGCACAGGCATAAGCCAAAGCTGAGAGAAAAGTTTGCATATATACTTTATGGCTTGCCACTCTCTGGCACTCTTCTTTCTAGGATTTTCTACCTCGTTTTTTAGCTTCTCTGTCCTGAACTTTTTTTCTTTAACACTTCAGAAAGACTGTGTCTTTCTGCTTAAAATTCACATGTCTTGATGGAATATGGCCTTTGTTGAAGAGATGTATAATAACAGATCTGATCCAGGCTTTCATGGATCAAATCCATTTCAGTTTTGCCTGATTTTGATAATTCTCTAGGGTCTTTAAATTATTGTTACTGTGTTTTAAAAATAATTTGTTCAGAGTTTTAGTCGTTAACTGTGAAAGGGTTAGTTGTGTGCAAAGTCAAGTCAACTATGGTGTTGAGAGTTGTGAGTTTCTAAGTCAATAGTTAGGTGTGATGTCATTTACAGTGATAAGGAATGCAGGAGGAAGACTTGGTTAAAGGCAGTGGTTTGGTTTGAACATGATGAATTTGAAGTGCCTTGAAGACACCAATTGAAGACATTAAACTGGAAATAGGATGTGCAGTTTTGCAGCTAGAAGTAGGTGCATTAGCCATTCTTCATCCTTGTTCTTTGACCAACCAGCAGTTAGGTGACTTTACATCCCCCCAAACTGACTCTTATTCTAACATATTTGATCAATTAATATTTATTAAGTGCTATGTGTATTTTAGGCATTATACTGGTTGTTGAGGATATGGCTTTGGGCAAGGCAAATAGTTAGTGCTCTCAAGGAATTCAGATTCCAGGGAGAGAAGTCCAAGATGGCAGAGGAGTAGGAGACCTTAGTTTCATCTGGTCCCAGGAGTTCAGCTAGCTAGCTATCAAATCATTCTGAACACCTGTGAACTCAATTGGAGATTTAAGAAAAGAATAACCTCAACTCTACAAATAGAAAAATGACCACTTTCTTTAAGGTAGGAGGTGTGGAGAAGTGAATCTGAGGTGATATATGGGAAGATAAATCACGGGGGGAGGGAGCCTCTGTAAGCTGGCTACTGGGAAGTGATAGCAGCAGAATGCAAAATCAGAACTTTTAGAAGTCTGCTCTGATGAGGAACCTCCTGGCCTGAAAGGTGCTCAGGTGGCTAAGTGGGATAGAACCCTAGGTTGGACAGTGTGGTCTCAGGATCTTCGGGGTCACAGGAAGACTGGGGTGCCTGAGTGCAGCAGAGTTCCCAGGGATCAGAGTGGGGAAGCTGGCTGCAATCATCAAGCCCATGAGTGGGCTCTCACCTCAGGGTTGCCATAAACTGTGAATCACAGAATAGTTGGGTGACTGTTCTCTGAGCAGGGGCCCAACAAATGGCAGAACCAGCAAGACCCTCCTCTCTCCCATGGGAGGAGAGGTGTGAGTGGGAGCTACAGGAGTGTGCAGAGTTTGGTGACTTGAAATGGGTTTGTGTGCCTGAGATAGAAATGCTCTGTCACAGGCTGGGTGAACATGGAGTGAGGATGGAGACCAGAGAGACAGGAATGATTGACTGCTTTTCTTTGAGGGCACACTGAGGAATGGGGCCCTGAGGTCTTGGCTCTGGAGCCAGAGATTGGGAGCCTGCCATTTTCATTCTCATCCTCTAAGGCTGCATGGAAAGCCTTCAGGGAAAAAAAGCCACATACAGCAAACTGGAGCAGATTATTTAGCCTGGCCCCTTCACAGGGGCAGTGTAATTCTTCATTCCCTGCATTTTTTTGGACCAAAATGCTTTGAAACTGGAACTCAATCACAAGAGAAAATTTGTAAAGAACTCAAATACATGGGGCTAAAGAGCATCCTACCAAAGAATGAATGGGTCAACCAGGAAATTAAAGAATTTTTAAAAATCATGGAAACAAATTAAAATGAAAACACAACTCTTTAAAATCCTCAGAATGCAGCAAAGGTGGTCCTGAGAGGGAGGTATATAGCACTACAAGCCTTAATCAAGAAATAAGAAAGGTCTCTTGGGGCGCCTGGGTGGCTCATTCGTTAAGCATCTGCCTTCGGCTCAGGTCATGATCCCAGGGTCCTGGGATCAAGCCCCGCATCAGGCTCCCTGCTCCGTGGGAAGCCTGCTTCTTCCTCTCCCACTCCCCCTGCTTATGCTCCCCCTCCTGCTGTGTGTCTCTCTGTCAAATAAATAAATAAATAAATAAATAAATAAATAAATAAAATCTTAAAAAAAAAAAAAAAAGAAAGGTCTCAAATACACAACCTAACCCTACACCTAAAGGAGCTGGAGAAAGAACAGCAAATAAAGCCTAAACCCAGCAGGAGAAGAGAATTAATAAAGATTAGAGCAGAAATCAATGAAATAGAAACCAAAAGAACAGTAGAACTGATCAACGAAACTAGGAGCTGGTTCTTTGAAAGCATTAATAAGTTGATAAACCTCTGGCCAGACTTATCAAAAAGAAAAGAGAAAGGACCCAAATAAATAAAATCATGAATGAAGGAGAAGAGATCACAACCAACACAGAAAAAATACAATTATAAGAACATATTATGAGCAACCATATGCCAGCAAATTAGACAACCTGGAAGAAATGGATGTATTCCTAGAGATGTATAAACTACCAAAACTTAAATAGGAAGGAATAGAAAAAATGAACAGACCCATAACGAGCAAGGAAATTAAAGCAGTAATCAACAATCTCCCAACAAAAAAGAGACCAGGGCCAGAGGCTTCCCAGGGGAATTCTACCAAACATTTAAAGAAAAATAATACCTATTCTTCTGAAACTGTTTCAAAAAAACAGAAATGGAAGGAAAACTTCCAAACTCTTTGTATGAGGCCAGCATTACCTGGATCCAAAAATCAGACAAAGACCCTACCCAAAAGAATTATAGACCAATATCCCTGATGGATGGGTGTTGGATGCATGTAAAAATTCTCATCAAAATACTAGCCAATAGTATCCAACAGTACATTAAAAGGATCATTCACCACGACCAAGTGGGATTTATCCCTGGGCTGCAAGGGTGGTTCAACACCCACAAATCAATCAATGTGATACACTACATTAATAAAAGAAAGGACAAGAACCTTATGATCCTTCCAGTAGATACAGAAAAAACATTTGACAAAGTACAGCATATTTTCTTGACTACAATTCTTCACAGTTTAGGGATAGAGGGAAAATATCTCAATATCATAAAAGCCATCTACAAAAAGCCAACAGTCAATATTATTCTCAATGGGGAAAAACTGAGAGCTTTTCCCCTAAGGTCATGAACACAGCAGAGATATCCACTATCACCACTGCTGTTCAACATAGTACTAGAAGTCCTAGCCTCAGCAATCAGACAACAAAAAGAAATCAAAAGCACCTGAATTGGCAAAGAAGTCATCAAACTCTGACTCTGCAGATGACATGATACTCTGTGGAAAACCCAAAAGATTCCACCCCAAAATTGCTAGAACTCATGCAGGAATTCAGCAATGTGGCATGATATAAAATCAATGTACAGAAATCAGTTGCATTTCTGTACACCAATAACAAGACAGACGAAAGAGAAATTAAAGAGTCAATCCCATTTACAATTGCAGCCCAAACTATAAGATACCTAGGAATAAATCTAACCAAAGAGACAAAGGATCTGTACTCAGAAAACTATAAAATACTCATGAAACAAATTGAAGAAGACACAAAGAAATGGAAAAATGTTCCATACTCATGGATTGGAAGAACAAATATTGTTAAAATGTCTATGTTACCCAGAGCAATCTACACATTCAATGCAATCCCTATCAAAATACCATCAACTTTTTTCACAGAGCTGGAACAAATAATCCTAAAATTTATATGTAACCAGAAAAGATCCCAAATAGCCAGAGGAATGTTGAAAAGAAAATGAAAGCTGGTCGCATCGTAATTTCAGACTTCAAGCTCTACTACAAAGCTGTCATCATCAAGACAGTGTGGTACTGGCACAAAAACAGACACATAGGTCAGTGGAAGAGAATAGAGAGCCCAGAAATGGACACTCATGGGTCATGGTCAACTAATCTTTGACAAAGCAGGAAAAAATATCCAGTGGAAAAAAGACAGTCTCTTCAACAAATGATGTTGGGAAAATTGGACAGCCACATGCAGAAGAATGAAACTAGACCATTTCCTTACACCATACACAAAAATAGACTCAAAATAGATGAAGGACCTAAATGTGAGACAGGAATCCATCAAAATCCTTGAGGAGAACACAGGCAGCAACCTCTTTGACCTTGGCCGCAGCAACTTCTTGCTAGACATGTCTCCAAAGGCAAAGGATCCAAAGGCAAAAATGAACTATTGGGACTTCACCAAGATAAAAAGCTTTTGCACAGCAAAGGAAACAGTTGATGAAACAAAAAGACAACCGACAGAATGGGAGAAGATATTTGCAAATGACATATCAGATAAAGGTCTAGAATCCAAAATCTATAAAGAACTTATCAAACTCAACACCCAAAGAACAAATAATCCAACCAAGAAATGGACAGAAGGCATGAACAGACATTTCTCCAAAGAAGAAACATAAATGGCCGACACATGAAAAAATGCTCAACATCACTTGGCATCAGGGAAATACAAATCAAGATCACAATGAAATACCACCTCACACCAGTCAGAATGGCTAAAATTAACAAGTCAGGAAAGAACAGATATTGGCGAGGATGCGGAGAAAGGGTAACCCTCCTACACTGTTGGTGGGAATGCAAGCTGGTGCAGCCACTCTGGAAAACAGTATGGAGGTTCCTCAAAAAGTTGAAAATAGAGCTACCATATGATCCAGCAATTGCACTACTGGGTATTTACCCCAAAGATACAAAAGTAGGGATCCAAAAGGGTACGTGCACCCTGATGTTTATAGCAGCAATGTTCACAATAGCCAAACTATGGGAAGAGTCCAGATGTCCATCCACAGATGGATAAAGAAAATGTGGAATATATATACAATGGAATACTACTCAGCCATCAAAAAAATTGAAATCTTGTCATTTGCAATGACGTGGATGAAACTAAAGGGTTTTATGCTAAGTGAAATAAATCTATCAGGGAAAGGCAATTATAGGATCTCACTGATATGTGGAATTTAAGAAACAAAACAGGATCATGGGGGAAGAGAGGAAAAAAATGAAACAAGACAAAACCAGAGAGGGAGACAAACCATAAGAGACTTTTAATCATGTGAACTAAACTGAGGGTTGCTGGAGGGGAGGGATGTGGGGGGATGGGGTAACTGGGTGATAGACATTAAGGAGGGCACATGATGTAATGAGCATTGGGTATTATATAAGACTGATGAATCTCTGACCTCTACCTCTGAAACCAATAATACATTATATGTTAATTAATTGAATTTAAACTTAAAAAATGGAAAAAACATATAAATTTAAAAGGGAATTCAGGTTCCAATTGGGGGAGACTAGCAAAAAATATGTAAACAAATTACTGAATAATACAATTAATTCTTTGAAGAGAGTGAAACTAGGGAATATATATTGGGTTGGAAGGATGTACAATTTTGTATAGAGTGGTCAAGGAAAACTTTTCTGAGGAGTTGACATTTCATCACTGACCTAGATAATGTGAGAAAAGAGTCATATGAAGATTTTTGAGCAAGAAATTTCCAGATAGAGGAAACATTTGGAGAAAGATCTTGAAGTAGAAAAGCACTAATATTATCTTGTGTGGCTGGATTTGAGTGGATGAGGGACTGCTGATAGCTTTCTGGAAAAAATGTTCTAATAAGACTAGCTTGCCAGGTGATGGCTTTTGTTAGCCTTTTGCTTCCTTGTGTACACTCCAGCCTGCTAAATCAAAAAAGTATTTCAGTAGAGTTAGGAGCATTAGGAATGTCATTTTTTTGAGCATTTCATTGAGACTATTAAATTTGATCAATGAAACATCTATGGATATATCTCATTCTGAGTCGTCCATGAGTCCTCATTTGTTGGAAGAAAGAGGAGACAAGATTGGTAACTGAGCATGGTGTGCTGATTTATGGGGCACAGAAATAGGCTGAGGTTTGTGAGAATGTAGACACAACAGGAATAGTCAGGGTACATCAGCAGCCTAAGAACTGTGTGGAACAAGATGATGAAACAAATTTTAATGTATTATTATTATTATTATTATTATTATTATTATTATTATTATTATTATTATTATTTTGGTCCTGGTATGTTACTTGACATAGTTTAAAGAAGGAATCCTATTGTCCGGAACTGTCAAATCCTCTCAACAATGCTTAGTCACAAGTGAACTTCCCTGTTACCTTCCAGACTCTCACTTAGTTCATTTTCCCGGGGCGGAGGGTGGGTGGGTGGGGTTGACAAATCACATGTTTGTCAACTGAGCAATACTCCAAATTCTTGTTATTTTTTTCCCTTCACTCATATTTTCCCAAGTGTCAGAATTTTCCGTGGGAAACAATTGGACCTATTCTGAAGGCATAAATGTGCATGCAAATCAGAATTGGAGACACAAATATAGAGCTATTAGTGTCTTAGGGTACCTGTTCTGATTATTTATGCTCAGGTTACTCCTTGGAAACAAGAATGAACTCTGAGAGAATTTGTGGATGGAAAACATCACAAAAACCTCTTCTAATAATTGTGAAACATATATCCTCTCACAATTTCATTAAAATCCTTTTCTCCTACTCTGTCCTCAACATATCCACATAAGTTGATTTAGGTAAAGTCTGCACAAGTAAATTCAAGTAGAGAGGTGAGATAAATCATACGCATATTTTAGAAATAGAAAAAGTACTATTTAGGAAAGGAAAAAAAAACCTACCCATTTTGGCCTGGGTATCTAGAGGGCCTTTTTTATATATACCACTTGTACTTATCAGGGAGCCACTTACTTATTCTACTTTGTCAGACTAATTTTTTTTTTTTTATGTCTTAACTGTTTTTGGGATTTAGTACACCCAGTCAGATTTCCCAGGCCCAGTGGATTTTCATTGATCCCAGAAAATTCACCATAGCAAGGTTTTGAAAGATCATCCTATCCTACAGTTCCATTTAGATCCAAATACTGAAACCTTTGATCAAGGCCACTCCATATGACGGTGGTAGAGAGAGGCCAGGCATTTCCAGCCAGTGCTTTGTCCCCCATCCCAGAATAACTCCATCTGTCTTTATGGTCTCATTTGGATTTGGTTATTCGGATACATTCTTGCTGCTGCATGCTAAGCCCAAGCACAGCAAGCACACAGGTTCTTAATCTCAAATAGGTTAAAGGCCCCCTTCAGGGATTTTTCTCTATATACCCACATGTGAATCTATGGACAGTTTGATCTATGTGTAAGTCACTATTATGTGTAAATGCTTCAGCTTAGTTTTCTCCAGAGAGATAGCAAGAATCCAACAGTAAAAATCTTTTAAGATTATGCTGTGTAGTCCAACAATTTTCTGTTTCCTTCCTATATTTATTTACCACTGACAGGTCATAGATTAATATTTGCTTTTGGGAATTTTAAGAACTGACTTTTTAGAAGACTTTCAGTTTGGTGGGTTGTAGTCAGGTGGTTAGGGTATACAGAGGATCAGAAACAGGCAGAGCTTTTGCCACATGGCAATTGATATCTATGAAATACATAATTTGGTGACATCCAAGTGTTGTCTGTAAATGCCATAAAATTTCAGTTTTAGGCAAATAACTAAAAGGCTTAACTCTGCTCTCCAGGAAGTATTCCTCTCCTCTATCTGCAGTCTTTCTGGAGAAATAGACTGGTCAACTAATGTACTGTTAACGCCTTTCATTTCATTCCTTCAACATTCAGCAAATATTTATTTAATACTGCTGAGTATTTGACACTATTATAGAAGCCAAAGACCCAGCCGTAGATAACACAAATTCCCTGTCCTCAGGAAGCTGGCATTCTGGTCAGGAAGCAGGAGAGTAAAACAAGAAAAATATTATAAAGGATTCAAAGGCAAAATAATTAGACAAATACATAACTTCTTTTAGTATGGATCTTGGCATGGATTGTTTAGAGCTTGGCAAACTATCCATTTACTAGAAATTGGAATCCAGTAGCTGTAATGCATCCCCCAGATACCAAAAATCTCATCAAATCATCCCCAGAATCCAGAAACTTAAAGGGCTATGGAAAGAGGGAGCATTTCAATTGGGGTATTGACAGAATACTTCTCTTTACATTTATTTCAAGCCAAATAATTTTCCTTCCAGTTTTGTTTACATTTGGTACTTGCATCAAGCTCTTATTTTCTTCTGATAACCCATTAACTTAAAAGTAGCTCTTATGAAGCAATAGTGACTTTTCCATTATTGAGTATCTGTTTCAAAGTCATTTAATCTTCCAAGCAGAATTTGTTGTGTGAAGTTTTCTGCAGCCAAGAATAATTTATTTGCAAATGTAGCAATACCATACAATCAGCCAAACAAGATTGAGGTTTTTTTTTCTCCAAATAATATTCTACTGAAAGTTTAAATGTTTCTAGTCAATGTTTCATTAGAATTTGAATAGGTATGTGCAGCTACTCAAAATGTTCTCTGATAGTGAAATATTGTTTGGGTAACAGCATCCTGTAAACATAAAACCTCCTTTGAGTATACCAACACATTCCAATGTTCTACTCAAGACAAATATTATTTGGAAGGTAACACTGCTTAAATGAAAGAATATGATTCAGCTTATGATTATAGTACTTTGTACTAAAGACTAATTAATTTGAAAATGTAGGTATAAAGAAAAAGATACATCCTTGTATAATTAAAAATATTAAATTATTAAAAATTATTAAAAATTCTCTTCACTCTGCTTTAGCAGTGTTACTCAAAAAAAGCTGTACAAAATATTAAAAGTTGAAGGAAAATTTTTAAATGACCCATAAGGTCATAAGCTCTGTCATTACACTCACACAATTAGCATAAATGAAACTTAAAAGTTTACCTATGAATGTGTCATAACACTTAGGTAGTTTGCCTGTTTTGCATGGCTAGTCCCTCAGTAGCTGTTATGAGATTGATTTTACTTGCTATCAAATATAGAGAAGCTGTCACAATAAGCTTGTAACAAGTCAAAAACTGGAGGCAACAGTTGCCCTAATTTGGATGCTAATACAGTTGACCCTTGAACAAATGGGGGTTAGGAACAGCGGTTAGGGGCACTGATAACCCACACAGTCAAAAATCCACATGTAACTTTTGACTTCCTCCAAACTTAACTAGTAATAGCCTACAGTTAACCAAAAGCCTTACTGATAACATGCATTTATTGAGAAACAAATCCACATGTAAGTGGACCCATGCATTTAAAAACCATGTTGTTCAAGGGTCAAATGTACATTTATTTTGGGGACCTTGAGTTATTCAGTCTCTAGAACTTTGATCCATCTCATGAGTATTAACAATGACAACCAGTTATCAGTGTCAACCAGGTAATATATTCCATGTTCTTTCTTATGGTGGTAATAAGTTTGTGCTGAACTAACCACATCCCTTTCTCTGGTTCTTCTTGAGTTCATTATGTGTGGCTACAATCAATAATGCAGGAATTATTTATTTGAAGAACTAACTGATCTCTTTGATGGAGGGAAAAAAACAGATCCACATCTATGAATGTTACAAATGAAGGCCTAAAGATTTAAATTAAGAGGGGGAGAGTTTGAAGAAGAGTGACACTTGGTATGATATTGAAACATAAACAAATTTATCATGATCTATTTCAGGTGGATGCTGACTTCCAGACATCAAGTCCATGTCTTAAACAGTCTGTTCCTTTCACGATAGTCAAGAAAAGCACATAAATGAGAATATCTTTCAAAGATTTTTGCCCAGGATTTATCACTGATACATCATGAGAACAAGCATGATTATGTCTATTTTCATGGTTTTCTTGGTGTCACAAAAGTATTTAGTAAGCCTACATTCACCATATGACTCTCATTTTTTCCCCTTAGTCCTAGATCCTTGACCTACAGCAGTTAGGATATCCTTTGGCAGAATATGTTCTATTAATCATTTATCCAACCACTTCAAAAATATTATTTCTTTCTTTTTTTGTTATATGTATATTTTTTACTAGAATATTATGTAAACCTTTATTTTTTAAAATTTATGTTTCTTATGTTAGTCACCACACGGTACATCATTAGTTTTTGATGTAGGGTTTCATGATTCATTGTTTGCGTTTAACACCCAGTACTCCATGCAATATATGCCCTCCTTAATACCCATCACCAGGATAACCCATCCCCCCACCCCCCTCCCCTCTAAAACCCTCAGTTTGTTTCTCGGAGTCCATAGTCTCTCATGGTTCATCTCACTCTCTGATTCCCGCCCCCCTTCATTTATCCCTTCCTTCTCCTAATGTCCTCCGTGCTATTCCTTATCTTCCACAAATAAGTGAAACCATGTGATAATTGACTTTCTCTGCTTGACTTATCTCACTTAGCATAATCTTCTCCAGTTCCATCCATGTTGATGCAAAAGTTGGGTGTTCATCCTTTCTGATGGCTGAGTAATATTCCATTGTATATATAGACCACATCTTCTTTATCCATTCGTCTGTTGAAGGGCATCTCGGCTCTTTCCACAGTTTGGCTATTGTGGACATTGCTGCTATGAACATATTAATATGAGGTTCTGAGCCATGCTTTGAGGACACAAAAATGAGCAATCAGAAACTTGCTTTTAGGGAATCAGGACATAAAGATAAAGTGAATCATGACAGCAATGTCATGAAGTTGTGATAGTGGTATGAATGTGGCTTGTTGGAAATATATAGTAGAAAGTGCTTACCTATACCTGAAGATATCAGAGAAGGTGTCCCTTCTCTATGTGAGCTGAAACTTGAAGGATAGATAGAACCCTGAAGATGATCAAATCTCCCAGTGTTTCCTTTCCCATCCTCCATTTTTTTTCTTATGAAAAGCTTCAAATATTTAACACACCAACACATTATCATGCCTAGAAGATAATTCCCAGCTTGGCTTTCCTTCCTTTCTTCATTTAACATATATTTATTAGGCATTTAAGGTATTCCCAGCACTATACTAGGCATGGAGAACAGTAGTGAATGAGACAGACATGGACCCATTCTTGTGGAATGTATGTTCCAGAAAGGAAACTGACCATAAATATGTTATAACCTAAGTGCCTATTTAGTCCTGATTGTGTTGAGCATGATGCATGAGGGTTACAAAGTGTTCTGAATCCATGTAATAGGGGACCTGGGATAATCTAGGGGGGGTGTGTGGCCAAAGAAATCCCCTGGAAAGCTCAATTTTCAGTTGAAATCTGAAGCATGATTTAGAATTTTTTAGCCACAAAGTGGGGAGGAAGGTGAATGGGAGGTTGCTTTCCTGACAAGAAGGCAGCTTAAGGGAAGTCTTCAGAAACAGATTGAAGGCCAGCCATTGTAAGCCAGAAGTCAGAAAAGATGTAAAAGAGTGATTGAAGAAGGACCCATAGCAGGGCCAGTATTATGAGGAGCCTTGTGGGTCATTTCATTCACTTCACTTCACTTCACTTCACATAATCTCTACACGCAACGTGGGGCTTGAACTCAGGATCCCAGTATCAAGAATCACATGTCCTTACAAATGGGCCAGCCAGGCACCCCATCTTGTGGGTCATTTTAAAAGAGCTGGACAAAAGGGGAAAAGCCAAAGATTTTAAGGGTTGCATGGGGGATGGGAACACAGAATGAGATCTCCAATCTGTGTGTAAAAAAATAGTCTTCTGGCTGTTGTTTGGAAATTTGATCAAAGGAAAATTCTTCTGGGGCCTTTTACCCACCAGTCTGTGTTCCTTAAGGAATGCTGAACATAAGATTAAATGGATAAAGTCTCAACAGGGATTAGAGCTTTGTTTCTGGCATCTGGCTCTTGTTAGCTCTTCTAAGAGATTCAATAGTCAGCAGAAGACACCCATTGGGGCAGGCATCTTTGGGAAACATCATGGAAATTGTATGAGGCTTCCTCTCCAACCTCATTTAGAAAGCACTTAGAACTGCTTTTGTAACAGAATAAACCAAACTATGTTTGTGTTCCTGCTTTTCACTTTACACATTTGCAAATGTATTCTCTCCACTGGGTATCCAGCCTCCAACACTAAAGACCTTCTCTGGACAATGGATGTGTATTTGGGCACTATGAAACTGAATGCAGTAATTTATCCATGCCACCCGGTGTTGATTTCATTCTAGCTGTTTTTATTGCCAAACGCTACTCTAAACTTTAGCTAAGGTATATTTGAGGATGTAAACTTATCCCACAGGCTCTAATTATGGGAGAAAGCTTTACTTAAACACACTATTGTCTCAACTTGATTACTGGAACAGGCTAATTGATATTCCAGATTCCAGTTTCCACCTGCTGATACCTTCTACAAATAAAGCTGGACCAGCCATGGACAGAATTGTGCGGTCATGAGTCAAAAAATCCTTTCTGTACCTTATTCCTTCCTTTCATTTCTTATTTCCTCCCAGGTACAAAAGTCCCTGTAAGGTGCCTACTGAGGATCCCAAAAGGATCATTGGTCCCAGGCACCATGAACTACTACCTTCCTTCTTTCTTTCCTCCAAAACTTATTTGTTCTGGATCACATTCTCTCAATCTCTAGACCTAAGCAAGATTAAATGATATGTGATTTTGAGCTAACGTGTGAAGGATTGATTATAATTTATAATGCCACCTTCTCAGAAAACATTTGCTTTTTTTAACATCAAGTTTTAAGAGTTTTAACAAAGTTTTGAGTAGGATAGCACTATCAAATAACGTAGCATAAATATAAGGGAGATGACATAAAGTGGAGGACATTTCCCCCATGTCTTTCATGTAAGAGCACTATTGATTATTTGGGTAGTGTTGTAAAGGTTTATGAACTATTTCTACATTGGTATGTAATCCTTTTAACAGTCTTGTAGGTGGGTAATGAGAGGACTGAGGTAAGAATATTTACTTGAGTCCATCCACTGTGCATAACAATAAGATAAAGATAAGAATCATCTTGATGGAATTCAGATTATTGTTAGACCAGGCAATAAGAACATCATATTTATTTACTCTTATGCCAGCTCTTAAAACAAAAAGACACATGGATCAAAATTAGTGTAATAGTATGGTAAAGAGAAATCGTGATCTAGAAAGAGATGTGTAGGATTATGATGATGATTAAGTATAAAACTGACTTACCAGCTTTTGGAAGCCAACTCAAAAACAGAAAAGTGGTGGATCTCTTAGTATTACAGTCAGAAAGAATAGATATTGGTAAGGGGTGTCAACATAGGTTTATTTTCTTGGCACAAAATTTTGAAAATGTCTTCCTCACCCAACATTTTACAGAATGAAAACTAAATGACGAAATGTGCAATTTTCTGAGGAGCTGTTATTTTACAAATAAAATGTAACTGGATTGTAGGCCTCTCCATTCTAGATTCCAGCTTAGGACACTTTAAGGATTTGTTCCTGTGTCATCTGATTGGATCTTAGTCAGTCCTTTTTCTTTGTTTCTATGTGAGATCTCTCCTATAATTTTCTGTTGGCCACATTCCTGCCTCCCCACTATTCATACAGACTGTTGTTCTTTCCCACTGCTCTGTTGTCTGCCCTCATACTCTTTACCTTAGAAATATCAGGACTGGCCTCCAATTGCCACCTATTATAGGCTGTCCACATAGCAGTGCTGACCTACTCTTGAATCCAAAGAATCCCTGGGCGTCTGTTTTCCTCATTAGTTCCACATTATCCTCTCTATTTCCATCTGTTCATTACTTTCCTGATGGGTAGCTTGCTATTGGGGAAGGAGATCCTGATGGAGTATGGCTGGATTCCTAGCCATAATAGTTCTTTCAGCTTTACTGGGGCTTCCAACACCTTCAGAAGTGCCAGATTTCATTTACCTTGGCGTATCTGATTTCTTTGTCATTTGCACCCATTCTCTCAGGAATTCTGCTTTTTTCAAGCTTCTGCCTCAGTCTGTCCAATATATTTGTATGAGATTGACCATCACTGTGAACATGCTTTAAGTATATGCCCATGAGGCTCTTTTGGACCAAGGGGAGTAGGGGTCATGGCTTGCTAGCATGATGTTACATGACTTAACATACCAGCATACCTGAGCCTGAGCTCCACCCCAGCTGAGATCCCGTTGCAAAAGGAAGCAGAAGTGGATTTCCAAAGTTCCTTTTCTTATAGCAACTTCTGATAACAGTCTTTAAAGAGCAGTTCAGTGAGGAGTATTCTATGAGGATAATGTGTAACAAATATATAGACCTCTAGCTTTCTAACTAGATCCAAAGAATGACATTTCAATTGTCACTGGAGTGAATGGATAGTTCTGAACCATGCTTGCTTTTGTGGATTTGGAAAAATTGATTCTGCATCTTATTTCTACCACATGGTCATAATTGATGTTGTGTTAATCTGGGAAGAACAAAGGAAACTTCATTTTCTTGTTGAGGTTCCTAGTGGTCATTTGCAGAGAAATTCTAAACAATGTCTTTCTTAATGGGCGATCTCATTTCCTGCAGCCTTGCTCTTGATTGAATGTGGTACATCTGAGAACAGGGGGAGATTAATGGAGAATGACCGTGGTTTATTCTTAGTGGGCAGCTGTGATGGATGGAATACCACTGGGTGCATTGCACTAGGTTTTCTGACCAATCCGGTTTCTGACAATATGCCGTCCAGAGTATTGATTATGCTAACCTCTAGTTGTAAATTCCTGCCTGGAGTGAAGACTTGCAATAAGGCCCATTTGTAAAGTGCAAGCTTAATCAAATATTATAATTGGCATTAATGAGTACTCAGTAAAAGAACAGGATTAGAGTACCAGTTAAAGATTGGTCCAGGTCAGTGCCTCCATCCGTCATCACCATCTGGAAGGGAAGCTGACAGCTGAGCAGGGAATTAGGAGAGTTGCTGCTGGGATACTTCCCTTCTTGATAGGCAGGTGCCCACAGTCCTCATTATGAATTATGTTTAGATTGAGTGGATGACCTTTTTGGCATGGATCAGTACTATCAGCCTTTAATCTTCTTTTATGGGAAATCCATTCAAAAGGTAATCTAAAAGCTTACAAGGAGAAGCAGGGGACCAGTTTAAACTTAATTCCAGAACCTTGGATTTGTCAATCACAATTTTGCAGGTATTTTGCTTGCATATTTGGGAAGTAAAATCCAGATGTCTCTCTACTTCTCCACCCAAGGATTGCTGCCAAAAATGCAGAAGGTGTCAGATACCTTGGTGGCTCAGTTGGTTAAGTGGCCACTCTTGGTTTTGGCTCAGGTCGTGGTCTCAGGGCGGTAAGATTGAGCCCTGCATCTGGCTCCATGGTCAGCGTGGAGCCTTCTTGAGAGTCTCTCTCTCTTCCTCCCCCACTTTGCTCCTCCCTCCACTTGTGCGCAAACGTGCTCTCTCTTTCATAAATAAATAAATAAATAAATAAATAAATAAATAAATAAATAAATAAATAAAATCTTTAAAAAAACACAACATTGAGGGGGTCATTCTCCTTCTCATGGGATTCCTCTTTTGGGTACTATCTGTGTTTTAGTTCCATTACATTACAGAGGTGACATCTCTCTTCATTGGCTTTCATCTGCTCTCCTTTTGGTCATGCTCATCCATGAGGCTAGAGTTAATGTGGGCTAACAGCTGTTTGCACCTGAGAAAGAAACAGTCCTATCTTTCTCTGTCCCTTGTTGTTTTTGCTTGTTTATTTTTGGTTTTGTTTTGTACCACTAATGAGAGGCAAAACAGTTGAGCCTTTGCTATCTCTGTAAGACGTCTGTTCTGCAAGCCTTGTCCCACCTTGTTAGAAGGGCCAACAGAAACCAGATTGAGTCCTAGGAAAAGGGAAACCTAGAACTCTCAAAGAGTAAAGGCATCCTTCTGATCCATGTAATCTAGAATAGTATACAAGGGCAAGGGACCAAAACCCAAGCCTGTGATAAAGTTTTAGTTTGCCTGGCCTTGTCTTTGTGTCTATATATCCTTTGTGAATCCCTACTTCTTTTGTGTCCTAGTTATCTTTCAATTTTTATATCCCTAACATACTGGGATCTCATAAATACATAAGGTTTCATTATGAATATTGGCAGCATTTTAAGAACCTGCCAAATGTTATCTGATTTTTTAATGCCCACTTCATTATGCTTTGAGTTTTCTGAGAGATTATTACTTTTACACTTAATATAATTCACTCTCCTCATTGAAATAAGTTCTCTGCAAAAAATATAGTTCATAAAGCCAAAGGAGATTGTCCCATTCGTAAATTCCCAGACCTTTCCTTCCTCATTTTTGAATAGATATTTGTGGTTCTTGTTGTGTCACTCTAAGGATGTGTGGAACATCAGAAATCCATGTCTTCATATATATTGTACTTCATTGACTGATAGGAGCAATATCATTCAGAAAGACCATCCAGTCATGCATTTTTTTCATCCAAAAATGGTTAACTTTTTCTCATATGTGCCAAGCATTGTGCTAAGTGCAGGTGATGTGGTTGTCACAAAGAGAGTTAAGGTCCCCATACTTACGGAATATAACATTCTGAGTTAATGTTAAATTACAATTTGTGCTAAGAAAAGACTGTGAAAAAGGCACAATACCTAATCTTTCAAAGAATTTCAGAGAGTAAATGATTGTATGTTAAATTCTTCAGTGGGTAATTTGAGTATATGCATTAGAGCACCTATACACTCAAACTACAACTGCTTTTTGGTCTCACAGCCAAGTTAGGAAAAACCATCTCCTCGCACTTAAGCCAGTATGTCCAGAACCATAAATAAGTTGTTTCTGCACACAATAAAATGTTGCTATGTAGGAAGTTTTCATTAGAACCTTCTGGCATAGAGTAGGTACATGATGCATTTTTAGTGTTATTAGCAGTATTTATAGTGCTAATAATAATTGCTACATTTATATGCCTACGATGTAGCACTGTGCTAGACAAGGTACTTACCACCTCAGGTAACTTTCAGAACAATTTTATAATATAGATGTCATTATCCAGATTTCACAGATCAGGTTCTAAGAGATTAGTTTATTTTCAGTAACAACTTTAGTAAATAGCAGAACTTGGATTTAAATAAAAAACTGCCAGACTTGAAAGTCTGTGTTCTTTCTGTTGGATTCCTTTGTTCTCAATGTCTAGGCAACCATCTTCTTGTTGGGATCTTTAAGTGTGGATATGAATGTAGGCGTGGCCTGCTGCCTCTGACTTCCATAAATTCCCAATGTTCTTTTGTGTTTTTATTTTTATTAACATATAATATACTATTTGTTTCAGGGGTACAGGTCTGTGATTCTCAGTCTTACACAATTCACAGCATTCACCATAGCACATACCCTCCCCAGTGTTCATCACACAGCCACCCCATCCCCCCTATCCTCCTCCACTCCAGCAACCCTCAGTTTGTATTCTGAGATTCAGAGTCTCTTATGGTTTGTCTCCCTCTCTGGTTTCATCTTGTTTCATTTTTCCCTCCCTACCCCTATGATCCTCTGTCTTGTTTCTCAAATTCCTCATATCAGTGAGATCATATGATAATTGTTTTTCTCTGATTGACTTATTTCGCTTAGCATAATGCCCTCTAATTCCATCCATGTCATTGCAAATGGCAAAATTTCTTTTTTTGATGGCTACATAATATTCCATTGCATATATCTACCACATCTTTATCCATTCATCTGTTAATGAATGTCTAGGCTCTTTCCATAGTTTGGCTATTATGGACATTGCTGCTATAAACATTGGGATGCACATGCCCCTTTGGATCACTACATTTGTATCTTTGGGGTAAATACCCAGTAGTGCAACTGGCAGATTGTAGGGTAGCACTATTTTCAACTTTTTGAGGAACCTCCATACTGTTTTCCAGAGTGGCTGCACCAGCTTGCATTCCCACCAACAGTGTAGGAGGGTTCCCCTTTCTCCACATCCCCGCCAACATCTGTTGTTTCCTGACTTGTTAATTTTAGCCATTCTGACTGGTGTGAGGTGGTATCTCATTGAGGTTTTGATTTGGATTTCCCTGTGCTGAGTGATATTGAACACTTTTCATGTGTCTGTTGGCTGCTTGGATGTCTTCTTTGGAAAAACGTCTGTTCATGTCTTCTGCCCATTTCTTGATTGGATTATTTGTTCTCTGGGTGTTGAGTGTGATAATTGGCTGTCCAATTTTCCCAATACCATTTGTTGAAGAGACTGTCTTTTTTCCATTGGACATTCTTTCCTGCTTTCCTGTTTTGTCGAAGATTAGTTGACCATGACCTATGAGGGACCATTTCTGGGCTCTCTATTCTGTTCCATTGACCTATGTGTCTGTTTTTGTGCCAGTATCATACTGTCTTGATGATTACAGCTTTGTAACAGAGCTTGAAGTCCAGATTTGTGATGCAACAGGCTTTGCTTTTCTTCTTCAACCTTCCTCTGGCTATTCAAGGTATTTTCTGGTTCCACACAAATTTTAGGATTATTTGTTCCATTTCTTTGAAAAAAGTGGATGGCATTTTGATGGGGATTGCTTTGAATGTGTAGATTGCTCTAGGTAGCATTGACATCTTCACAATATTTGTTCTTCCAGTCCATGAGCATGGGACATTTTTCCATTTCTTTGTGTCTTCCTCAGTTTCTTTCATGAGTATTTTATAGTTTTCTGAGTACAGATTCTTTGTCTCTTTGGTTAGATTTATTCCTAGGTATCTTATGGTTTTGGGTGCAATTGTAAATGGGATCGACTTCTTAATTTCTCTTTCTTCTGTCTTGTTGTTGGTGTATAGGAATGCCACTGACTTCTGTGCATTGATTTTATATCCTGCCACTTTACTGAATTCCTGTATGAGTTCTAGCAGTTTTGGGGTGGAGTCTTTTGGGTTTTCCACATAAAGTATCATATCATCTGCAAAGAGTGAGAGTTTGACTTCTTCTTTGCTGATTTGGATGCCTTTGATTTCTTTTTGTTGTCTGATTGCTGTGGCTAGGACTTCTAGTACTGTGTTGAATAGCAGTGGTGAGACTGGACATCCCTGCTGTGTTCCTGACCTTAGGGGGAAAGCTCTCAGTTTTTCCCCATTGAGAATGATATTTGCTGTGGGGTTTTCATAGATGGCTTTTATGATATTGAGGTATGTATCCCTACACTATGAAGAGTTTTGATCAAGAAAGGATGCTGGATCATATGGTTCTTGTTCTTTCTTTTATTAATGTATTGTATCACATTGATTAATTTGCAGATGTTGAACCAACCTTACAGCCCAGGAATAAATCCCACTTGGTCATGGTGAATAATCCTTTTAATGTGCTGTTGGATCCTATTGGCTAGTATTTGGTGAGAATTTTTGCATCCATGTTCATCAAGGATATTGGTCTATAATTCTCCTTTTTGATGGGGTCTTTGGATTTGGGATCAAGGTAATGCTGGCCTCATAAAATGAGTGGAAGTTTTCCTTCCACTTCTATTTTTTGGAACAGTTTCAGAAGAATAGGTATTAATTCTTCTTGAAATGTTTGGTCGAATTCCCCTGGGAAGCCTCTGGCCCTGGTCTCTTGTTTGTTGGGAGATTTTTATTACTGCTTCAATTTCCTTCCTGGTTATGGGTCTGTTCAGGTTTTCTATTTCTTCCTGGTTCAGTTTTGGTAGTTTATACGTCTCTAGGAATGCATCCATTTCTTCCAGATTGTCTAATTTGCTGGCATAGAGTTGCTCATAATATGTTCTTATAATTGTTTGTATTTCTTTGGTGTTGGTTGTGATCTCTCCTCTTTCATTCATGATTTTATTTATTTGGATCCTTTCTCTTTTCTTTTTGGTAAGACTGGCCGGGGGTTTATCAGTCTTATTAATTCTTTCAAAGAACCAGCTCCTAATTTCCTTGATCTGTTCAACTGTTCTTCTGGTTTCTATTTCATTGATTTCTGCTCAGCTCTTTATTATTTCTCTTCTCCTTCTGGGTTTAGGTTCTATTTGCTTAACCAGCTGAACCACTCAGGAGCCCTTAGGCTTTATTTGCTGTTCTTTCTCCAGCTCCTTTAGGTGTAGGGTTAGGTTGTGTATTTGAGACCTTTCTTGTATCTTGAGAAAGGCTTGTATTGCTATATACTTTCCTCTTACGACTGCCTTTGCTGCATCCCAAAGATTTTGAACAGTTGTGTTTTCATTTTCATTGGTTTCCATGAATTTTTTAAATTCTTCTTTAATTTCCTGGTTGACCCATTTGTTCTTTAGTAGGATGCTCTTTAGCCTCCATATTTTTGAGTTCTTTCTGACTTTCCTTGTGTGATTGAGTTCTAATTTCAAAGCATTGTGGTCTGAAAATATGCAGGGAATGATCCCAAACTTTTGGTAACAGTTGAAACCTGATTTGTGACCTAGGATGTGATCTATTCTGGAGAATGTTCCATGGGCACTAGAGAAGAATGTGTATTCTGTTGCTTCAAGATGGAATGTATCTGTGAAGTCCATTTGGTCCAGTGTGTCATTTAAAGCCTTTATTTCCTTGTTGATCTTTTGCTTAGATGATCTGTCCATTTCAGTGAGGGGGGTGTTAAAGTCCCCCACTGTTATTGTATTGTTGTTGATGTGTTTCTTTGCTTTTGTTATTATTTGGCTTATATAATTGGCTGCTCCCATGTTAGGGGCATAGATATTTACAATTGTTAGATCTTCTTGTTGGATAGACCCTTTATGTAGGATATAGTGTCCTTCTCATCTCTTATTACAGTCTTTGGTTTAAAATCTAATTTGTCTGATATAAGGATTGCCACCCCAGCTTTCTTTTGGTGTCCATTAGCATGGTAAATGGTTTTCTATCCCCTCATTTTCAATCTGTGGGTGTCTTTGGGTCTAAAATGAGTCTCTTGCAGATAGCATATCGATAGGTCTTGTTTTTTTATCCAATCTGATAGCCTGTGTCTTTTGATTGGGGCATTTAGCCCATTTACATTCAGGGTAACTATTGAAAGATATGAATTTAGTGCCATTGTATTGCCTGTAAGGTGACTGTTACTATATATTGTCTGTGTTCCTTTCTGGTCTATGTTACTTTTAGGCTCTCTCTTTGCTTAGAGGACCCCTTTCAAGATTTCTTGTAGGGCTGGTTTTGTGTTTGCAAATTCCTTTAGTTTTTGTTTGTCCTGGAAGCTTTTTGTCTGTCCTTCTATTTTCAATGACAGCCTATCTGGATATTGCATTCTTGGCTGCATATTTTTCTCATTTAGTGCCCTGAATATATCATGCCAGTCCTTTCTGGAGTGCCAGGTCTCTGTGGATAGGTCTGTTGCCAATCTAATGTTTCTACCATTGTAGGTTACAGACCTCTTGTCCTGAGCTGCTTTCAGGATTTTCTGTTTGTCTCTGAGACTTGTAAGTTTTACTATTAAATGTCATGGTGGGGGCGCCTGGGTGGCTCAGTCGTTAAGTGTCTGCCTTTGGCTCAGGTCATGATCCCAGGGTGCTGGGACTGAGCCCCACATTGGGCTCCCTGCTCGGCGGGAAGCCTGCTTCTCTCTCTCCCACTCCCCCTGCCTGTGTTCCCTCTCTCGCTGTGTGTCTCTCTGTCAAATAAATAAATAAAATCTTTCAAAAAAAAAAAAAGTCAGGATGTTGGCCTATTTTTACTGATTTTGAGTGGGGTTTTCTGTGCCTTCTGGATTTTGATGCCTGTTTCCTTCCCCAAATTAGATAAGTTCTCTGCTATAATTTGCTCCAGTATACCTTCTGCCCCCTCTTTCTTCTTCTTCTGGGATTCCAGTTATTCTAATATTGTTTCATCTTATGGTATCACTTATCTCTTGAATTCTGCCCTTGTGATCCAGTAGTTGTTTATCTCTCTTTTTCTCAGCTTCTTTATTTTCCATTATTTGATCTTCTATATCACTAATTCTCTCTTCTGCCTCATTTATCCTAGCAGTTAGCGCCCCCATTTTTGATTGCACGTCACTAATAGCCTCTTTGATTTGGACTTGGTTAGATTTTAGTTCTTTTATTTCCCCAGAAAGGGTTTCTCTAATATCTTCTATGCTTTTTTCAATTGCAGCTAGTATCTTTATAATTGTCATTCTGAACTCTAGTTCCTACATCTTACTAATGTCCTTATTGTTTAGGTCCCTGGCAGTTGGTACTGTCTCTTGTTCTTTTTTCTGAGGTGAGTTTTTCTGTCTTGTCATTTTGTCCAGAGAAGAACAGATGAATGAGAGAACAAAATGCTTAAAGGGTAAAAACGACCCCAGAAAAATATACACTAAATAAATCAGAAGAGACTTGCAACTGGGGGGGAAAAGAAAAAAAAATAAGAATATGATTAGGCTGGTGAATAGTACAGAGCCACACACTAGATTTTGGGTGTTTTTTGGTCTGTTACAAGAAATTACTTCCCAAAATTTTAAAGAAAGAAAAAATTATACATATATACCAAAATAAGAGAAAATATGATGAAGGTATGGAATATGACTGTAAAGATGAAGATTAAAAAAAGATTTTAGAAAAGGAATTGATAAGAAGTTAGTTGAAAAAAGAAAGAAGAAAATTTAAAAAAAAGAGAGAATGTGATCAGGCAGGAGACTAGAACAAAGCCATATACTAGATTTAGGGTATATTTTGGTCTGTTAGAAGAAACTGTATCCAAAAATTTTAAAAGAGAAAAACGTATATATATACTAAAAAATAAGTTAAATGCAATGAAGGGATACAATATGAGTGTAAAAATGAAAATTAAAAAAGATTTTAAAAATGGAATTGATAAAATATTGGTTGAAAAAGGAAAGAAGAAAAATTAAAAAAAAAATAAAGATAATTAAAAAAATTAACTTTGAAAGACTAAGGAATCATGGGAAAAAAGCCATGAATTCTATGTGCAGTATTCCCCTAGCACTGGAGTTCTGCCATTCTTATTGATCAGTAAACTTGGTCTTGGCTGGCTGTTCTTACTGATCTTCTGGGGGAGGGGCCTGTTGCCATGGTTCCCAAATGTCTTTGCTGGAGGTGGAATTGCCCCGCCCTTGCCGGTCCGGGCTAAGTAATTTGCTCGGGTTTGCTCTCGGGAGCTTTTGTTCCCTGCAAGCTTTCCGTACAGCTTTGGAGGCTGAGAGTGAAAATGGCGGCCTCCCAATCTCCACCCTGGAGGAGCCGAGAACTCAGGCCCACTCCTCAGTGAGGCCCCAGAGAAAAGCAGTCAGTCACTCCCATCTCGCTGGTCTCTGGCCGCATTCCGTGCTCACCCGGCCTATGACTGAACATTTCTATCTCTGGCACCCGACCCCGTGTGAAGTCTTCAAACCCAGCAGATCCCTGTGGTGTGCTCCTGCACCACACCTCCCGGGGGAGGAAGGGGAGTCTCACTGGATCTGCCACTTGTTGGGTCCCTGCTGGAAGAGCAGTGGCCTGACTATGCCGCAGATTATGGTTTATGGCAACCCCGAGCTGAGAGCCCACTCCTCAGCTCTGTCTCTGCAGCCAGCTTCCCTGCTCTGATACTTGGGAGCTCTGCTGCACTCAGGCACCCCTGGTCTTTTTGTGACCCCGAGGGTCCTGAGACCACACTGTCCCAGTGAGGGTTCCACCTCCAGCTTAGCCACTGGACCGACGTCCCTCAGTGGAGCAGATTTCTAAATGTTCCGATTTTGTGCTCTGAGGCTCTATCACTTGCCAGAAGTGGCCGATGGAGGCCCCCCTCCTCCCGAATATCACCTTGGATTCACTTCTCCGCACATCCTACCTTCCAGAAAGTCGTTGCTTTTCTGTTCAGAGAGTTGTTGCTATTCTTTTCTTTGATCTCCTGTTGAGTTTGTAGGTATTCCGAATGGTTTGATAGCTATTTAGCTGAATTCCTGGGACCAGATGAAATTTAGGTCTCCGACTCCTCTGCCATCTTGCTCCTCCCTCAGTTCTTTTGTCTTCTAAATTTACCTGAAATGTTAAGATTTTTCATTAGTAAGAGACAGTGTCATTAGCTGGATCACCTTATGAAAGGAAATAAAATATAGCTATTTTCCTCAATCTCTGCACACATAAATGCACAATATGGTGAGAGAAAATTGTTAAAAATTCTTGATTTAACCTTTAATATTTCCATTAACTTAATTAGACATACTTACTGCATATGTCAGAAGACTGGCTCAAAATACATCCTATCAGTATTGTAGTTAATCCCATGGCACTTTTTTCCATGTTTTAAAAAAGTTTTTCTTGTGGAACGCCTGGGTGGCTCAGTTGGTTAAGCGACTGCCTTCGGCTCAGGTCATGATCCTGGAGTCCCTGGATTGAGTCCCGCATCGGACTCCCTGCTTGGCGGGGAGTCTGCTTCTCCCTCTGACCCTCCCCCCTCTCATGTGCTTGCTCTCTCTCATTCTCTCTCTCTCAAATAAATAAATAAAATCTTAAAAAAAAAAGTTTTTCTTGCTTTTATAGTGTATTTTTTTAAGTGGTGGATTATTTTTTCTCTTTAGAGAAAAATATTAAGTTTTACTGCCATGATATACAACACAAAACCCCAACTAACTAGCCCATCTTAATATAAATCACTAATTATTATAAATCATGAATATCAAACACTATCTTTAATAAAAAGGCTCATTACATACTAGTTAGTGATTCTAGCCGCTGAACCAATTTTCATTCCTCATCAATTTTGTTTGGTCTTTAATAGCACCAGTTGAGATACACTTCATTGTTAGGTTCAAACAAAAGGAGAGCTTATTCAATCATTTGAGCAGCTCAAATGAACAATGGAGACATTGTGTGATAATTTAATTTGCCTAGTTGATTGGGTCTCCCTAATTTCTTCTGTCTCCCTAAAGTGACATAATGAAAAAGTTGAACATTAATCCATGATTTCATTAAGGATTATATAGGCCATCTATTCATCCCTCTCTCTGGCATACTGTGAGTCAAGTTTGCTTAGGAAATTTACCCTTGTTGCTCTATCAATCTACATATGTGATGGATTTGTTGTTGTTGGGGTTTTAAAAGCCTTATTGAAGTAATTTTGCACAGGAGTTGAGATGGAAAGCAAATGGATATTTGCTCTTGATGTTGAAAATTTGTAATGTTTATCTACCATAATAAATTATACAGATGGTCAGTAGAAAGGGTCATTAATGAGAAAAACTAGCAAATTAGGGAGAACACTACTCTATGAAGGTAAAAAGGTTGTTTTTATCCAGGAATCCTCTTTTTTTCTCAGCATGTACAAATCCTGAGTACTGTCACCTCATAGCTCCCCCAGCAAGAATGAAAAATGAAGAAAAAGTGGGAAACCATCAAAATAAATTATGAAAATGCATTGTGGCAACCTCTCTAAATCGTGCCAGACAATGTCTCATTGTGTGAAAAATGCTGTTGACTAGGAATATGAACTCTGGTTCAGCCGTGTATTTCTACCTTATGTCATTTGTGCCACTTCAAGGGAAGTCATTGTGTTTCTCCAAACTTCAGTTTCCTCATTGCTAAGGGTTGGATGATGGTTCCAGCCTCATGGGCTTGTTAGGAAGACCAAGTGAGAGTCTTTGGAAAGCACTCTGAAATCACCAAGTGCCATCCTAATGGGATGGGTTGTAGTGCTGAAGCCAGATTCCTTGGCTTCTTTCCCAGGACTTGAACTTCTCTAATGTCTTGCCTTCCCAGCCCTTGGGTAGAAGGAAGGACAAATGCTTCATTTCACAGTAACCATTGGATATTGTGTGGACAATTTGGTAAAATTAGCGAGCATCTAGAAGATTGGAAAAGGGACTTCAGAATAATCCTTTATGACTGTTAATGAGGCTCATGTACGCCTTCCAGAGACTCTGGGCTCTTAAGTCAGGTAGATCTGAGTTGCAATCCTAGTTCTGCTACCCATTGGCTCTGTAAGCTTGGGAAAGTCACTTCATCTCATAGCCTCAATTTCTTCTTTTGTAAATTGGAGTTAGTTGTACCTACTGTGTTGTGATCATTGTTACATAGTTATTCCAAGCCTTGATTCATTGCTTTGCCTGTAGGATTTGCCTGTATCAAATGCTTAATAATTATTGGCTATTATCATTTTCCAGACATGTTCTCTTAAAAAAAAAAAAAACTTTTAAAATTTGAGTATAGTTGGCCTACATTATTATATTAGTTTCAGGTGTACAGCATAGTGAATCAGCATCTCCCTATGTTATGCTGTGCTCACTGCAAGTGTAGCTACCATCTGTCACCATACAACACTGTAAAAGTGCCATTGACTATATGCTCTGTGCTGTAACTTTTATTCTCATGACTTATTCCCTAACTGGAATCCTTTATCTCCCACTCTCCTTCACTCATTTTGCCCATCCCACCTATCCCCTTCCCCTCTGGCAATCATCAGTTTTTGCTTTGTATTTATAGGTCTGATTGTGCTTTTCAATTATTTATTCATTTGGTTTTTTAGATTCCACATATGGGTAAAATCATGAGGTCTTTGTCTCCGCCTGACTTACTTCACTTAGCATAATACCATCTAGGTCCATCCTTGTTGTAACAAATGGCAAGATCTCATCCTTTTTATAGCTGTGTAATATTCCATTGTATATATGGATACACACACATGCATGCATACACACACACATCTTCTTTATCCATTCATTTATCATTGGCTACTTGGTTTGCCTTCTTATCTTGGCTATTGTAAATAATGTTGCAATAAACACAGGGGTGCATATATCTTTTTGAATTAGTGTTCCCATTTTCTTTCTTTTTTTTTTTTAAGATTTTATTTATTTGCGAGAGAGGGAATGAGAGACAGAGAGCATGAGAGGGAGGAGGGTCAGAGGGAGAAGCAGACTCCCTGCTGAGCAGGGAGCCCGATGCGGGACTCGATCCCAGGGCTCAAGGATCATGACCTGAGCCGAAGGCAGTCGCTTAACCAACTGAGCCACCCAGGAGCCCAGTGTTCCTATTTTCTTTGTGTAAATACCTAGTAATGGAATTATTGTATCATATGGTATTTCAATTTTTAATTTTTGTAGGAACCTCTGTAATGTTTTCCACAGTGGCTGTACCAATTTACATTCCCACAAACAGTGCACAAGGGTTTCTTTTTCCTCACATCTTCACTAACACTTGTTATTTCTGCTCTTGATTTTAGACATTTTGACAGATGTGAGGTGATATCTCATTGTAGTTTTGATTTGCATTTTCCTGGTGATTAGTGATGTTGAAAATCTTTTCCTGTGTCTCTGGCCATCTGTATATCTTCTTTGGAAAAATGTCTACTCAGGTCCTCTGTGCATTTTTTAATGGGATTTTTTTTAGTGTTGAGTTACATTCTTTATATATTTTGGATATGAACCCCTTATTGGATGTGTTATCTGTGAATAGCTTCTCCTGTTCAGTAGGTTTCCTTTTTGTTTTGTTGATGGTTTTCTTTGCTGCACAAAAAGTTTTTATTTGATGTAGTCCCAAGAGTTTATTTTTGTTTTTGTTTCCCTTACCTTAGGATACATATCTAGAAGTGTTGGTACAGTCAGTGTCAAAGAAATTACTGCCTATGTTCTCTTAAAGAATTTTTATGGTTTCAGGTATCACATCTAGGTCTTTTTTTTTTTTTTTTTAAGGGTTGGTGATGGACAGAGGGAGGGGGAGAGAGAGAATCTTAAGCAGGCTCCCCACCCAGCACAGAGACTGACTCAGGGTTCAATCTCACAACCTTGAGATCATGACCTGAGCTGAAATCAAGATTCGGTGCCTAACCAAATGAGTCACCCAAGCAACCCTCACATTTAGGTCTTCAGTCTGTTTTGGGTTTATTTTTGTGTATGGTGTAGGAAAGTGGTCCACTTGCATCTTTTGCTGTTCAGTTTTCCCAGCACCATTTATTTATTGAAGAGACCATCTTTTCCCCATTGTGTATTCTTGCCTTCTTTGTCATAGATTAATTGACCATGTAAGTGTGGTATTTTTCTGGACTGTCTGTTCTCTTCCATTGATATTTGTATATATTTTTGTGCCAGTACCATACTGTTTTGATTACTGTAGATTTTGCAGTATGTCTTGAAATTGGGAATTGTGATACCTCTAGCTTTGTTCTCCTTTTTCAAGGTTGCTTTGGCTATATGGTGTCTTTTGTGTTTCCATACAAAATTTAGTATTATTTGTTCTATTTCTGTAGAAAATGCTATTGGTATTTTATATTATTTTTTTCTTTTTTTAAAAATTATGTTAGTCACCATACATAGTACATCATTAGTTTTTGATTTAGTGTTCCATGATTAATTGTTCGTGTATAACACCCAGTGCTCCATGCAATATGTGCCCTCCTTAATACCCATCACTGGGCTAACCCATCCCCCCACCCCCTTCTCTCTAAAACCCTCAGTTTGTTTCTCAGAGTCCATAGTCTCTCATAGTTCATCTCCCCATTTGATTCCCCCCCCTTCATTTTTCCCTTCCTACTCCTAATGTTCTCCATGCTATTCCTTATGTTCCACAAATAAGTGAAGCCATATGATAATTGACTTTCTCTGCTTGACTTATTTCACTTAGCATAATCTCCTCCAGTCCCATCCATGTTGATGCAATTGGTATTTTAATAGAGATTGCATTGAATCTGTAGATTGCTTTGGGTAGTAGATTTTAACAATATTAATTCTCCCAATCCATGAATATGGAATATCTTTCCATCTATATCCTCTCCAATTTTTTTTATCATTGTGTTATAGTTTTTAGAGTACAGGTCTTTCACCTCTTTCGGTAAGTTTATTCCTCAGAATTTTATTCTTTTTGGTGCAATTGTAAATAGAATTGTTCTTTCAGAACAATTCAGTTCATTATTAGTGTATAGAAATGATCTTGATTTCTGTGTATTTTGTTTCTGCAATGTTTCTGAATTTATTTGTTATAGTAATTTTTTGGTGGAGTCTTTTCGCTGTATAGCATTATGTCATCTACAAATTGTGATGTTTAACTTTTTCTAACCAATATAAATGTCTGTTATTTCTATTTCTTGTGTGGTCACTGTGGCTAGGACTTTCAGTACTATGTTGAATAAAAGTGGTGAGATTGATAATGGTAAAGCACTCTTCTAGGAATGAGAACTGCTGTCACTGTCCATGCCTACAGATAATTTATTTTGTATTTTTGAATTAAAAGACATTTGTACATTCCCGACAACTGAGTGTAAGAGCCATGTACCAATGTACTGCTTTCAACTTAAATCACTGAGGCATTTTTACTACTATTCTGTTAAAGTCAGGATTTTAGTGTTTGCCATCACCAGATGAAAAGTTAAGAAGCAGCCTTTCTGTGGAGAGTAAGAATAATTGTGTACAAAGTAGAGAAATATCCAATTATGTGACAACCTTTGTGTAATAAAAATTTGTTTAAAGTTAAAAAAAGTGGTGAGATTGGACATTCTTTCTTATTCTGGATCTTAGAGGAAAAGCTCTAACTTACTTTATTGAGACTTTTTACCATGATCTAATTTAAATTTGGTCAAATGCCTTTTCAACATCTATTGATATGTTCATATGATTTTTATCCTTCTTTTTGTTGATGTGGTGTGTCATATTGTTTGATCTGTGAATATTGAACCATCCTTGTATCCATGGAATAAATTCCACTTGATTGTGGTGAATGACCCCTTAATGTGTTGTTGGATTCAGTTTGCTAATATTTTGTTGAGGATTTTTGCATCTATATTGTTCAGGGATATTAGCCAATAGTTACCTTTTTTTTTTTTTTTTTTTTGTGATGGCCTTGTCTGGTTTTGGTATTGGTGTAATGCTGGCCATGTAGAATGTATTTGGAAAGAAATACATAGCTCTCCAATTTTTTTAAAAAAATAGTTTGAAGAGTATAGGCATTAACTCCTCTTTAAGTGTTTGGTAGCATTCACCAGTGAACCCATCTGGTCGTGGACCTTTATGTTGTTAGTTTTTTGGTTACCAGTTCAAGTTCATTACTAGTCACTGGCTGTTCAGATTTTCTATTTTTTCCTGATTCAGTTTTGGAAGATTGTATGTTTCTAGGAATTTATCCATTTCTTCCAGGGTATCTAGTTTGTAGGCATATAATTCTTTGTAGTATTCTCTTATAATCCTTTGAATTTCTGTGGTGTCAGTTTTATTTCTCCTCTTTTGTTGATAATTTTATTTGGATACTTTCTCTTTTATTCTTAATGAGTCTGGCTAATTCATAATTTTTGTTTATCTCTTCAATGAACCAGATCTTGGTTTCATTGATCTTTTCTGTTGTTCTTAGTTGCTATGTTAATTATTTCTGATTTGATCTTTATTATTTTCTTCCATCAACTAACCTTGGACTTTGTTCTTTTTCTGGTTCCTTTAGGTATAAGATTAGATTGTTTTTGTGAGATTTATCTTATTTCTTGAGATAGGTATGTATTGCTATAAACTTTCCTCTTAGAACTGCTTTTGCTGTGTCCCATAGATTTTTGACCATTGTGTTTTCATTTTCATTTGTCTCCATGTATTTTTAAATTTCTTCTTTGATTTCTTCATTGACATATTGGTTGTTTTCGTATCATGTTGCTTAACCTCTGTGTGTTGGTGTTTTTTCCATTTTTTTTCTTGTGATTGTTTTCTAGTTTCATACTTTTGTGGTTGAAAAGATGCATGGTGTGATTTCAGTCTTCTTAAATTTGTTGAGAACTTTTTTGTTGTCTACCATGTGGTCTATTCTGAAGAATGTTCCATGTGCATTTGGACTGTGCATTCTGCTCCTTTGGATGGAATGTTCTGCATATTTCTGTTATGTCCATCTAGGCCAGTATGTCATTTAAAGACACTGTTTCCTTGTTGATTTTCTACCTGGATGTGATTGTGTTGATTTTCTATGCATTGATGTGAGTGAGGTGTTAAAGTTCCCTAGTATTTCTGTATTACCACAAATTTCTCTATATATCCATTAATATCTGCTTTATGTATCTGGGTACTCTAGTAATGGGTGTATAGATTTTTACAATTGTTATAGCCTCTTTTTTGATTGATCCCTTTATCATTATGTAATGCCTTTCTTTGCCTGTTGTTACAGTCTTTGTTTTAAAGTCTCTTTTGTTTGATACAAGTATAGCTACCCTGACTTATTTTTTGGCTTCCATTTGCATGGTGAATGTTTTTCCATCCCTTTATTTTCAGTCTGCAGGTGTCTTTGGGTCTGAGGTGAGTCTCTTGTAGATAGCATATAGATGAGTCTTTTTTTTTTTTTAATTTTTAAAAAATTCATTCTACCACCTTATGTGTTTTGATTGGAGTATTTAGGCCCTTTACGTTTAAAATAATTATTGATAGTTATGTACTTATTGCCCATTTTGTTAATTGTTTTCTGGTTGTTTTTGTAGTTCTTCTCTGTTTCTTTCTTCTGTTCTTGCTCTCTGTCTTTGTGACTGAGTTTCTGTAGTGTTATGTTTGGTTTTCTTTCTCTTTATCTTTTGTATATCTATTATAGGTTTTGGATTTGTAGTTACAATGAGTTTCATATATTACATCCTTGGTATATAGTAGTCTATATTAATTTGATGGTCATTTAGGTTCAAACACATTCTAAAAACAACTTTTTTTTTTTACTCCCTCCATATTTTCTGTATATGTTGACATACATGACATATTTTGATTGATAATTTTTCTTTTTTTTAAAGATTTTATTTATTTATTTATTTGAGAGAGAGAAAGAGAGAGAGCATGAGAGGGGGGAGGGTCAGAGGGAGAAGCAGACTCCCTGCTGAGCAGGAAGCCCGATGTGGGACTCAATCCTGGGACTCCAGGATCATGACCTGAGCCAAAGGCAGTCACTTAACCAATTTAGCCACCCAGGCCGATTGATAATTTTCTTATGTCTAATTATAGGTTTTTCCACTTAAAGAATTCCCTTTAACATTTCTTTTAAGGCTGGTTTGGTAGTGATAAACTCTTTTAACTTTTATTTGTTTGGGAAAATATCTCTCCTTCAATTCTCGTAGATAACCTTGTTGGGTAGAGTATTCTTGGTTGTAGGTTTTTCCTTTCAGGACTTTGAATATATCATGCCAATCTCTTCTGACCTTCAGTTTCTGCTGAAAAATCAGTTGATAACCTCATGGGTTTTTCCTTGTATGTAACTTTTTGCTTCTTTCTTTCTGTTTTTAAAATTGTCTCTTTATATTTAACTTTCAACATTTTAATAATTATGTGTCGTGGTTTGCACCTCCTTGGTTTTATCTTGTTTGGAACTCTCTGTGCCTCATGAACTTGGATGTCTATTTCTTTCCCTAGGTTAGGGTATTTTTCAGCTATTACTTCTTCAAATAAGTTTTCTGCCCCTTTCTCTCTTCTTCATCTGGAACTGCTATAATATGATTTTTTTTTTTTTTTGCATGCTATTGAACAAGAGAATGCTTAACCTATCCTCATGTTTTAAAATTGTTTTCTCTGGTTGGTGTTCAGCTTGGGTGGTTTTCATTGTCTTGTCTTCCAGATCACTGAGTTATTCTTCTGTAACTGTTAATCTGCTGTTGATTCCCTCTAGAGTATTTTTCATTTCAATTATTGCTTTCTTCAACTCTGATTGCTTCTTTTTAACATGTTCTTTCTCTTTTCTGAAGGTCTGAGTTTTTCTACTCTTCTCTCCAGCCCAGTAAGCATATTTACAATAATTACTTTAAACTCTTCATCAGGCATATTGACAATCTTTGTTTCATTTAGTTCTTTTCCTGAGGTTTTGTCTGGTTCTTTATTTTGCAATGTATTCCTGTCTCCCCATTTTGGTGACTTTCTTTGTTTCTGTGGATTAGATAGTACCACTGCTTCTGAATTTGAAGGAATGGTCTTGTGCATGGTCATCACCTTTGTAGACTATGTGTGTTTGGTGACTTGTGCTGGCTGGCTGGAGCTGTGGCTGGTGTGGACTTGGGATCACAGAATACTCCATGCTGGAGCTGCCCTGGTGGGCTGACTAGAGCTGAAGTAGGTGTGGGCAGGGTGGTCCTGAGGCTCTTTATGTGCAGTGCCCTGGCAGGACAGCTGAAGCTGAAGTGGTTCATGATGAGGGGTTCTGGGCCTCTCCACAAATGGGTTCTGTGGAAGGACAGCTAAAGCTGAAGTGCACACAGGTCAGTGCAGTACTTGGGGCTCTCCTCACAGGATAGCTAAAGCTGAAGTGGGTCCAGGCTGGGCTGTCCCAGGGTTCTTCATGCAGATGACACCCCCCGGCAGGACAGCTGAAGGTGAAATGGTGCAAACTGGAGTACTCCAAGGCTCTATGAACAGAGGGCATCTTGGCAGATTAGCTCAAGCTAAATTAGATGTAATATGGGATGTTCTACTCTCCGTGTAGAGGGTGCTCTGACAGGCTGGCTGAAGCTGAGTTGGGGTGTGAGCCAGGAGATTCTGGGGCTCTCCATGGGGCAAGCATCCTGGAAGAACTGCAGAAGCTGGACTGGGTGCAAGCCAGGGGATCCTGGACCTTTCTGCATAGTGGGCCCCCTAGCAGGACAGAGGAAGCTGAGGCAGATGCAAGCTGGGTACTTCTCATGCTCCATGCAGTGGGGTGCTCTGGCCAGATGGCTGGAGCTGAGGCATTATGTGAGCCAGGAGATCCCTGGGCTGTCCATGCAGAGGGTGCCCTGGCAGGATAGCTGAAGCTGAATTGGGTGCTAGCTGGGGGTCCTGGAGCTCTACCAAGAGGGTACATGAACAGGACAGCTAAAGTTGAAGTGGGTATAAACTGGTGTATTCCAAGATTCTCTGCACAGAGGGTGCCTTGGAGGGAGGTGTGGATGGAGCTGAGGAGGATACAGGCTTGGAGGGTCCTGGGGTGCTCCATGCAGGGGGTTCCCTGACAGGACAGCCAAAGCTGAAGTGGGCATGGGCTGGTATAGTCCCTGGGCTCTCTGCACAAAGTGTGCCCTGGCAAAATAGTTGAAGCTGAAGTGGATGCAATCTGAGGTATCTTGGGACTGTCCACCCTGAGGGTACTGTGGTGGGACAGCTAAGGCTGAAGTAGGTATAAGCTGGGCTGTCCTGGGATGCTCCGTGCAGAGAATGCCCTCTCTGGGTGACTGGAGCCAAGACAGGTGTGGGTGGGGGTGTTAGAGGGCACCTGTCTTGCACAGGAAGTGCCCTGATGGGGTGGCTGGGTCCAAAAGAGGTCTCAACCAGGAGGCCTCAGAATGCTCTGTATCTGGGATGCACTAGCAAGCCCTCTGAAGCTGAACTAGTGTGGGCCTGAAGAATTCCAGGGTGATTTACTCCTGTGTCACCTTGGCGTGAAGGCTGGAGCTCTAGTGAATGCTACCCAGCGGTGTCCTGGTGTGCACCACCCTGCAGTTGCCTTAGTGGGGCATTTGGGGCTGGCGTGGGCTAGGGTCCCAGAGCTCACTGAGATGATATGTTGGATAGGGTGACTAGATCCTGCACTGGTCTGTGCTTTCAAGGTGGGAGTGAGTGTAAACTGTCCAACCTCTCCAACCCAGACAGACTTCCAGTGGCTCATTCACTATTTGGCAAAGTTCTAATGCTGGCTGTTTTATATGCTGGTTGTTCTTTTATTTTTTTTTAAGTTTGTTTATTTGTTTATAGTCTATACACTGGTATGTATGTATGTATGTATGTATGTATGTATGTATTTATTCATGAGAGAATGATAGAACACACAGAGGGAAGGAAGAGGGGGAGGGAGAGAATCCCAAGCAGATTCCACACTGAGAGCAGAACCCAATGCAGGGCTCCATCTCAAGACCCTGAAATCAGGACCTGAGCCCAAACCAAGAGTCAGATGCTTAACTGACTAAGCCACCCAGGTGCCCCCCCCACTGGTTGTTCTTTTAAATTGGCTTTTCTTCTGTGCTCCATGGGGTCCAGGGCTAGAGTTGGTTAAAGAAGTCAGAGCTCACTGAGGTGGCAGCCTAGTTAGGGCACTTGTACTCTTCTCTCATTGATGTTGTTAAGGTGGAGGGCTAGCATAAACTGTGTCTGTGAGCCCCTTGGACCTCAGAAGAGTTCCAGCAGCTCCTCAGTGCTTGGCAGAGTTCTAGGGCTGGCTCTTTTATATGCTCATGGCTTGCTTCCTTGCTTGCTTGCTTATTTATTTATTTATTTAATTAATTAATGAGGTGAACTCTTTTTTAAATTTTACTATATTATGTTAATCACCATACATTATATCATTAGTTTTTGATGTAGTGTTCCATGATTCATTGTTTGCATAGAACACCCAGTGCTCCATTCAAACGTAACCTCTTTAATACCCATCACCAGGCTAACCCATCCCCCAGCCCCCTCCCCTCTAGAACCCTCAGTTTGTTTCTCAGAGTCCATAGTCTCTCGTGGTTCCTCCCTCCTCTGATTTCCCCCCTTCATTTATCCCTTCCTACTATCTTCATCTTCTTCTTTTTTATTTTTTTTATTATGTTAATCACCATACATTACATCATTAGTTTTTGATGTAGTGTTCCATGATTCATTATTTGCGTATAACACCCAGTGCTCCATGCAGAATGTGCCCTCTTTAATACCCATCAACAGGCTAACCCATCCTCCTACCCCCCTCCCCTCTAGAACCCTCAGTTTGTTTTTCGGAATCCATTGTCTCTCATGGTTCATCTCCCCCTCCAATTTCTCCCCATTCATTCATCCCCTCCTGCTATCTTCTTCTTTCTTTTTTTTAAAATATATAATGTATTATTTGTTTCAGAGGTACAGATCTGTGATTCCACAGTCTTGCACAATTCACAGCGTTCACCATAGCACATACCCTCCCCAATGTCTGTCCCCCAGCTGCCCCATCCCTCCCACCCCACAGCACTCCAGCAACCTTCAGTTTGTTTCCTGAGATTAAGAATTCCTCATATCAGTGAGGTCATATGATACATGTCTTTCTCTGATTGACTTATTTCGCTCAGCATAATACCCTCCAGTTCCATCTACGTCATTGCAAATGGCAAGATTTCATTCCTTTTGATGGCTGCATAATATTCCATTGAATATATATACCACATCTTCTTTATCCATTCATCTGTCGATGGACATCTTGGCTCTTTCCGCAGTTGGCTATTGTGGACATTGCTGCTATAAACATTGAGGTACACGTGCCTCTTTGGATCCCTACATTTGTATCTTTGTGGTAAATACCCAGTAGTGCAATTGCTGAGTTGTAGGGTAGCTCTAATTTCAACTTTTTGAGGAACCTCCATACTGTTTCCCAGAGTGGCCGCACCAGCTTGCATTCCCACCAACAGTGTAGGAGGGTTCCCCTTTCTCTGCATCCCTGCCAACATCTGTCATTTCATGACTTGTTAATTTTAGCCATTCTGACTGGTGTGAGGTGGTATCTCATTGAGGTTTTGATTTGGATTTCCCTGATGCCGACCGATGTTGAGCACTTTTTCATGTGTCTGTTGGCCATTTGGATGTCTTTGGAAAAATGTCTGTTCATGTCTTCTGCCCATTTCTTGATTGGATTCTTTGTTCTTTGGGTCTTGAGTTTAAGAAGTTCTTTATAGATTTTGGATACTAGCCCTTTATCTGATATGTCATTTGCAAAAATCTTCTCCCATTCTGTCGGTTGTCTTTTGGTTTTGTAGACTGTTTCTTTTGCTGTGCAAAAGCTTTTTATCTTGATGAAGTCCCAATAGTTCATTTTTGCCCTTGCTTCCCTTGCCTTTGTCAATGTGTCTAGGAAGAAGTTGCTGTGGCTGAGGTCGAAGAGGTTGCTGCCTGCGTTCTCCTTTAGGATTTTGATGGACTCCTGTCTCACATTGAGGTCTTTCAACCATTTGGAGTCTATTTTTGTGTGTGGTTTAAGGAAATGGTCCAGTTTCATTCTTCTGCTGTCCAATTTTCCCAACACCATTTGTTGAAGAGACTGTCTTTTTTCCATTGGACATTCTTTCCTGCTTTGTCGAAGATGAGTTGACCATAGAGTTGAGGGTCCATTTCTGGGCTCTCTATTCTGTTCCATTGATCTATGTGTCTGTTTTTGTGCCAGTACCATACTGTCTTGATGATGACAGCTTCGTAACAGAGTGAGAATTTGACTTCTTTGCTGAATTGGATACCTTTTATTTCTTTTTGTTGTCTGATTGCTGTGGCTAGGACTTCTAATACTATTTTGAATAGCAGTGGTGATACTGGCCATCTCTGCCATGTTTCTGACCTTAGGGGGAAAGCTCTCAGTTTTTCCCCATTGAGAATGATATTCGCTTTGGGTTTTTCATAGATGGCTTTATATTGAGGTATGTACCCTCTATCCCTATACCCTGAAGAGTTTTGATCAAAAAAGGATGCTGTACTTTGTCAAATGTTTTTTCTGCATGGTCTGAGAGGATCATATGGTTCTGTTCTTTCTTTTATTAATGTATTGTATCACATTGGTTGATTTGTGGATGTTGAACCAACCTTGCAGCCTAGGGAGAAATCCTACTTGGTCGTGGTGAATAATCCTTTTAATGTACTGTTGGATCCTATTGGCTAGTATTTTGGTGAGAATTTTTGCATCTCTGTTCATCAGGGATATTGGTCTATAATTCTCCTTTTTGATGGGATCTTTGTCTGGTTTTGGGATCAAGGTAATGGTGGCCCCATAAAACGAGTTTGGAAGTTTTCCTTCCATTTCTAGTTTTTGGAACAGTTTCAGAAGAATAGGATTCATTCTTCTTGAAATGTTTTGTAGAATTCCCCTGGGCAGCCCTCTGGCCCTGGGCTTTTGTTTCTTGGGAGATTTTTGATGACTGCTTCAATTTCCTTAGTGGTTATAGGTCTGTTCACGTTTTCTATTTCTTCCTGGTTCAGTTTTGGTAGTTGATACATCTCTAGGAATGCATCCATTTCTTCCAGGTTATCTAATTTGCTGGCATAGAGTTGCTCATAATATGTTCTTAGAATTGTTTGTATTTCTTTGGTGTTGGTTGTGATCTCTCTTTTATTCATGATTTTATGTATTTGGGTCATTTCTCTTTTCTTTTTGTTAAGTCTGGCCAGGGGTTTATCAATCTTGTTAATTCTTTTGAAGAACAAGCTCCTAGTTTTGTTGATCTGTTCTACTGTTCTTTTAGTTTCTATTTCATTGATTTCTGCTCTGATCTTTATTTTTTCTCTTCTCCTGCTTGGTTTAGGCTTAATTTGCTGTTTTTCTCCAGCTCCTTTAGGTGTAGGGTTAGGTTGTGTATTTGAGACGTTTCTTGTATCTTGAGAAAGGCTTGTATTGCTATATACTTTCCTCTTTGGACTGCCTTTGCTGCATCCCAAAGATTTTGAACAGTTGTGTTTTCATTTTCATTTGTTTCCATGAATATTTTTAATTCTTCTTTAATTTCCTGGTTGACCCATTCATTATTTAGTAGGATGCTGTTTAGCCTCCATGTGTTTGAGTTCTTTCTGACTCTGCTCTTGTGATTGAGTTCTAGTTTCAAAGCATTGTGGTCTGAAACAGGCAGGGAATGATCCCAATCTTTTGGTACTGGTTGAGACCTGATTTGTGACCCAGGATGTGACCTATTCTGGAGAATGTTCCATGGGCACTAGAGAAAAATGTGTAGTCTGTTGCTTTGGGATGAAATGTTCTGAATATATCTGTGAAGTCCATCTGGTCCAGCATGTCATTTAAAGCCTTTATTTCCTTGTTGATCTTTTACTTAGATGATCTGTCCATTTCAGTGAGGGGGGTTTTAAAGTTCCCCACTATTATTGTATTGTTGTTGATGTGTTTCTTTGCTTTTGTTATTAATCGGCTTATATAATTGGCTGCTCCCATGTTAGGGGCATAGATATTTACAATTGTTAGATCTTCTTGTTGGATATACCCTTTAAGTATGATATTGTGTCCTTTCTCATCTCTTATTACAGTCTTTGGTTTAAAATCTAATTTGTCTGATATAAGGATTGCCACCCCAGCTTTCTTTTGGTGTCCATTAGCATGGTAAATGATTTTCCACCCCCTCACTTTCAATCTGGAGGTGTCTTTGGGTCTAAAATGAGTATCTTGCAGACAGCATATGGATGGGTCTTGTTTTTTTATCCAATCTGATAGCCTGTGTCTTTTGATTGGGGCATTTAGCCCATTTACATTCAGGGTAACTATTGAAATATAGGAATTTAGTGCCATTGTATTGTCTGTAAGTAGGCTGTTACTGTATATTGTCTGTATTCCTTTCTGGTCTAAGTTACTTTTAGGCTCTCTCTTTGCTTAGAGGATCCCTTTCAGGATTTCTTGTAGGGCTGGTTTTGTGTTTGCAAATTCCTTTAGTTTTTGTTTGTCCTGGAAGCTTTTTATCTGTCCTTCTATTTTCAATGACAGCCTATCTGGATATTGTATTCTTGGCTGCATATTTTTCTCGTTTAGTGCTCTGAATATAACATGCCAGTCCTTTCTGGCCTGCCAGGTCTCTGTGGATAGGTCTGTTGCCAATCTAATATTTCTACCATTGTAGGTTACAGATCTTTTGTCCCGATTTGCTTTTAGGATATTCTCTTTGTCTCTGAGACTCGTATGTGTTAAATGAAAATTAAAAACGATTTTTTAAAATAGGGATTGTAAAGATGTTGGTTGAAAAAGGGAAAATAAAAATTCAAAAAGAAAAAAAGAGAATTTAAAAAAATTAACTTTGAAAGACTAAGGAATCATTGGAAAAAAGCCATGAATTCTATGTGCAGTATTCTCCTAGTGCTGGAGTTCTGCCATTCTGATTGATTGGTAAACTTGGTATTGGCTGGCTGTTCTTGCTGATCTTCTGGGAGAGGGGCCTGTTGCCATGGTTCCCAAATGTCTTTGCCCGAGGCGGAATTGCCCCGCCCTTGCCAGGTCGGGCTAAGTAATCCGCTCAGGTTTGCTCTCAGGAGGTTTTGTTCCCTGCAAGCTTTCAGTACAGCTTTGGAGGACAAGAGTGAAAATAGCGGCCTCCCAGTCTCCACCCTGTAGGAGCCGAGAATTTGGGGCCCCACTCCTCAGTGCACCCCCCAGAGAAAAGCAGTCAATCACTCCCATCTCCCCGGTCTCTGGCCACACTCCATGCTCACCCGGCCTGTGACCGAGCGTTTCTATCTCTGGCACCCAACTCGGTGTGGGGTCTCCAAACCCAGCAGTTCCCATGGTGCGCTCCTGCACCACTCCTCTCAGGGGAGGAATGGGAGTCTCCCCAGATCTGCCGCTTGTTGGGTCCCTCTTGGAGGATCAGTGGCCTGACTGTGCCACGGATCATGGTTTATGGCAACCCCAAGCTGAGAGCCCACTCCTCAGCTCAGTCTTTGCAGCTGGCTTCCCCTCTGATCCCTGGGAGCTCTGCCACCCTCAGGCACCCCCAGTCTTTCTGTGACCCCGAGGGTCCTGAGACCACACTGTCCCAGAGAGGGTTCCAACCCCCACTTAGCCACTGGAGCGACGTCCCTCAGCAGAGTCAACTTTTAAAGGTTCCGATTTTGTGCTCCGAGGCTCTATCACTTGCCAGAAGCGGCCAACGGAGGCCCCTCCCCGCCATTTATCCTCCTGAATATTGCCTTGGATTCACTTCTCTACATGTCCTACCTTCCAGAAAGTGGTCACTTTTCTGTTCAGAGAGTTGTTGCTATTCTTTCTTCGATCTCCTGTTGAGTTTGTAGGTGTTCAAAATGGTTTGATCTCTATCCACTGAATTCCTGGGACCAGACCAAAATTCGGTCTCCTACTCCTCCGCCATCTTGCTCCTCCCCAGCTCATTGCTCTTTTAAACCACAAAAAATAAGAGAGACTCTTAATTATAGAGAACAAACTGAGGGCTGCTGGAGGGGAGGTAGGTCGGTGGGGATGGGCTAGATGGGTGATGGGCATTAAGGAGGGCACCTGTTGGGTTGAGCACTGGGTATTATATGTAAGTGATCAGTCACTGAACTCTCCTGAAGCTAATATTACACTATATGTTAACTACCCAGACTTTAAATAAAAACTTTAAACATAAAAAAATAAACAGCATGCTTTTTGTTTGTTTGTTTTCATTTGGGACTGGTGTGGGCGGGGACCTGGGGCTCACTGAGGAGGCAGGCTAGCTTTGATGTCAGACCCCTGCTCCTTTCTGCACTTTCAAGGTGGAGGGGGAATGTAAGCTCTGCTGCTTGCCAGCACCCCTAACCCACAGCGTTCCAGCAACTTCTCTGTCATTTGTCAGAGTTCTAGAACTGAGCCTTGTATGTAGTAGTTGTTCTTTTAATGATTTTTGTCTGTGCTCAAGGCAGGTGAATCTCTTCCCATCCCTCAGTACTACCTCCAACTGCTCTTTCAGTATGGGGTGTGGTGGGTTCCCTGCCTTACTGTGTCTCCATCTCTTCTTCATTCTCTTCCTGTTTTCTTCATTTTTTTGTATGTAGATGCTGTTAGTCAGTCTTCAGTTCTTCCTTAGGTGGAATGGCTGTAAAAATAAGTGTAATTTGGTATGTCTGTGGAGGAGGCGAGTTTAGGGTCTGGACTCAGACATGTCCTCTTCTGTTTAGTAAGTGGAACAGAAGTGGTCATGCTCTGGGCTCAAATCTCATAAACAAGGATAATGCCTATCAGGAAATTCTCAGTCCAGAACATAAGGGAATTTGGGGTTATCTCTGTCTGGGCTGCTACCACCTATTCAGATCTTTGCCTCCCTTTCTGGAGCACAGAAATCTTATACATAGGAGTTGAGTTCCAGAATCACTTCAGTTCTGTGTTCGTGGTTGCATCAAAGCTGATTCCTTCTGAGCATGGCAGTTTGATGTAAATTGTCCATGTGCATGAGAACATACACATGTTGTATAAGAGAGATTAGGGATCAAAAATAACTGTGAGTGATGAGTGATGCCACACAAGAGAAATAGAAATAACTGAATAAATTTTTATTTTCCTGTCTCTGTGGCTAGGCTTCAAAGTGTCCCAGTCAACCCTCAACTTGCCTCCCTAGTCTCACTGGATGCTCACTATCTCTCTATTCACCATTGTAGCAGTGGAAAGCTTTCCCTAATCGACAGATTAACAGGAGAAAAACAAATTTAATTTTGTACATATAGAAGCCCCATAAAGAAAAATGAAAATCTAAGATAGCTAGGCAATTGAAACTTATATACCATCCTGGGCTAAGGAGAAGAGGGTAGGGGTCTGGGACTTCAAAGGGCAGGTAGATAATTTACAGGAAGATATGAAGAGGAAATGGTTAGTAAACTGATGTTTGACCTGTCACGCAGATGTCTTTCCAGTATAAAAGTTTATCTCTGGTAATAGTTGTCTTCCTGGTACACTTGCCCTATCTAAATTCCTTTAGGCATTTAGAGAGGTAAAAAGCTTTTCCTGCTAGATCTTGATTGCCTTCAGCTCAAAACAATCCACATGCCAAACTGGCGCATTTTGGGGTGAGAACATCACTCAACATCGTACTGACATTTCCTCCTATCCCTTCCCTCCCAGTTTCTCCTACAGTCTATGGGATCCCAAGCCTTAGAGACTTTGTAGATTGCTGTGCCTTCTGTCCTGAAGTACCTTCCTTGACTCTCACGTGTTTAGTGAATTTCCTCTCATCATTCAAAACTCAGATCACATATCGCTCTTTGCTGAAATCCTTTCTCATGTTTTTCAGACTGATAGCCTCTTCCTCATGTAAATTTTCTGGCATGTATAAGTAATAATAAAATATCAAACACTATCATGATTGAGAAGCCCCTGTATGCTAAGCATTCTCGAGGATGTATTTTACTTGATGCGCACATAAACCTTATGAAGTAGATTCTGTAATTATGTCTATATTATGGATGAGGAAAATAAGGCTCAGAGAATTTAATTTTTCCAAGGTCACCAATTTAGTAGGCAGAGTTCAACATGTGTCTAAGGCTTGTGCTCTTGCCCATTAGACTTCTATTTATGTTATGGCATAATAATTGCCTACTAGGCTGAGATTCCTTATCTTATTCCTCTTGAGATCCCTCCTTTGGCACACAATAGGAGTTTAATAATTGTTTATTGAATAAGTGTTGATGTGCATCCTCAATAAATATTTATTGAATGTTGTGCAGCAGGACTTATATTTAGATGATTTGATATACAGTATTCTTTAAGTATGTTTATGGAATTGCAAATCACAGTATATCTTATTTTTTTTGTGTGTGCACTTATAGAGAACATACCTCAGAAAAATTTATAAATATTAGGGATTTTAGTCTTTAATGCATGCTATTATATAGTTCATAACGTTAGAGTAGAGATTTCTTCTTTCTCTACTTTAATTGAAGGTGTATGTGGGGGGAGGGGATTGTCCTTTGAGATTTGCTATAGGAGCACATCTCTATAGTTTCAAGATGCAATTATCCTAGGCTAGGCACAGGCTTTGTAACAAAGATTCAAATTAAATCATGTAATTGTGACACTGGCTTCCTCTTTTTTCTTAGGCTGAAAGATATATTTGGGATTTGATTCTTAAATTTGGACTTTGGAACTTGATTCAAACATTGGATATAGATTCAGGTATCTAGAGGATAGTCAATTAATATTGGAGATAGTCAATTAATATTCATTGGATTTTATTGATGTAGTATATGTTATACACTTTGTGTCAAAGGGAATACTTTCTCCTTTCTGAATTTTAGAAAACATTGATCCAAAAATATGTCTTATGTTATTAACTGATTTAATAGATTGAGAAGATGGGCAAACATTTATATTATTAGGAGAGGAAGTATAAGTTCATGTCAAATATGGAGGTGTCTTTATTTCTAGGATGGTTATATTTAAAATCAATCTCTGTGCCATAATGGTCAAATCAGGTAAAACAAACAAACAAAAACACCACAAACAAATAGTCAAACAGTTTGGATTAGACTGCCCTGAGTCAACATTTATGGTTTTTCACTCCTGAAATCTAATGACATTACATCCCCTCCTTATTACTGGTTAATTTGTAAAAGAAAAAAAAAGTTACTATGGTAGATACTCCAGATTGACTATTCAAGTATCTTTCCCAGCTTTCTTCTCCCTTGCTTGCCCTAGTAAAGGGACTCATTTTTCGTGACTTTTTTCTTTTTTTTGTAACAGTGAGTGTCCATGTTTGCAAATTATGGCCAATAAAATATGAGAGAAATCTGCTAGTGGATTCTGGGGAAAAAATTACTTTCCTGACTTAAAAGCACACTGGCAACTGCTGTTATTTCTTTATATATTCTTTCTCCCTGGAATTTGAATATGGTGCTCACAGACGTGGCAGTTTCTTTAACCTTGAAGTGCCAAGCATAAAGAGAAAAGTCAACATGCTATGGACACCAAGGCCAAGAGAAAGAGCCCAGGTCCTTGAAGGCATAGTCAAACAGCTAAGGTCACAAAGTGCCCATGTTGGCTTCTTAAGTGAAGACAAAAGATTTATTTCTTTAAGCCATAATTAGTGAGTTTTCTGTCACTTTCACCTAAAGAGTATCCATGTCTAGAATTGGTGGAGAAGCCTCAGGAGGACTTTGGTGAGCACCTGAAAGTTAGGGGAAAGTGAACTGCCCCTTCTTATTCTCAGACAGAGGCAGTTTGGTTCTAACTTGGCCCCTTGCCAAGATGAGAATAAGAACAGTATTATCAAGTGTCTAAGTTCTGACTCTTCCCTGGAAGTCAGTCAACTGGGTTGCAACTTAAATGGAAAGAGAAGACATCTGGGTAAGTTCCTTCTTCATCTCTTTGGGTAAATGTATCTTGAAATCTTTGGTATTGCATAAAATCTGTTGGCTAAGTTTTTCTTTTTAAGTATTTTATCTAATACAACTCCATGAAAAAGTTCCTATGCTTCATTTATTCATTCAGTAAATATTTGAGTATCAGCAAAACTAAACATAACCTCTCTCATATAGAGTGAAGCCTGATGAGAGGTGAGCATAATTCAAATAATTATAAAAGAGGAGTATACTTTCACAAGCTAAGTGCTATGAAATAAAGGGACAAAATACTAAAGACATCTGGCTTTTGAGATGCTGTAAGTTAGGAGACAAGTCCTGTGAAAGTGACACTTGATTGATGAAGGATGAGTGGGTGTTAACTAAGGACAGAGGAATGGGAAAGAGCATTCATAGAAAAAGGGAGAGCATGCACAAGGGACTCAGGACAGAAGGCAGCATGGTGAGTTTGAGGATCTCAAAGAAGATCACTTGGTTGGAGTACTGAGAATAAGGGGAAGTCTAGAGAGGTAGGCCAGACCATACAGAGCATTGTTGTCTATCTTAAAGCTTTGATAATTATTCTAAGGACCATGAGAAGCCATTGAAAAGTTTAAACAAGAATCATAAATACTTCAGTGTTTTGAAAAGATCAATCTGGTTGCATCATGGAAAATGGATTAGCAAGGAGCCAGTCTGAATGCTTTTAGGTAATTAAGAATTTATTGCATTAATTCAGGTGGGAGATAATGGTAGTTTGGTAGAGTGTTTCTGATAGTGGTTATTGTGGTGCTGTTGGAGGTGCAAGAAATGGGTGGATTTGAGAATTATATTCAGGAGGTAAATGGGCAGGTTTGGCACAAGCTTGGATATGATTTGTGTGGAAAAGGGGGCTTTGAAGGATGACCCCAAAGTCCTTTGCTTACTACCTGGATGAATCATGATACTATTTTCCCAGATTAGGAACACAGAAAGAAAACAAGAATCAGAGGAAAACATTATGATTTCGTCCTTGGATCCTTTGAATGTGTTTTAATAGACTTATGTGTAAAGGGTGGTGGTGGAGGGAATTTGATGGAAAAGCTGCAGTCACATTTACTAGTGTATTTATCATTATTAGATGACACTTTTATTTCTCCTGTTTGTTGCCACTTACTTTTCTCATGTCTTTAACTGATCATGGATTAGTTACTGACATGGGGGATCTCAGGATAAATTGTCTATTTATGGCATCTTAATGACTTCTAAGATGTTGTTCTTTGGAGGGTATTTCTCCCTGCCTGCCCCGAGTCCTTTTTTTAGCCTAAAATGTACAGTGCCCTCTGAGCTAAAACATGGAAGACATTTTGGACTAAAATTGTAAAATCTCCCTCCCCCATTGGTTCTGCTAGGGGAAAGTCTATATTTAGAAAATGATTATATTTTTATAGACTTTTTTAGAAGTTTTAATTTTCAAAAATATTGAAGAGCTAGTTCAGAGAGTTCCTGCACATCCTCACACAGTTTCCTCTATTTTTAACATCTTAGAGTACTGTGGTACATTTATTATAATTAATCAACATGATAGATATTATTGATTAAAGTCCACACTTTAAAAAAATAAAATATTTCTTTGGTTTTTACCTAATGTCCTTTCTCTTTCCCAGGATCCTCTCCAACTTACTATATTACATTGAATTGTCACGTCTTCTTAGGTTCCTCTTGGTTGTGACAGTTTCTCAACTTTCCTTGACAGTTTTGAAGAATACTGGTCAGATATATCATAGGATGCCCCTGTATTGAAAAGTAATGTTTTTCTCATGATCACACTGGCATTGTGGGTTTTGGGAGGAAGAACACAAAGGTAAAACGCTATTCTCATCATACTGTATCAAGAGTACATACTATCAATATGACTTAATACTCTTGATGTTAACACTTATCTAAGTGTTTGTAAGGTTTCTCTACTATAAAGTTATGATTTTCCCTTCTTTCTATACTGTATTCTTTGGAAGAAAGTCATGATATGCACACTCACACTTTAAGGAGTAGGGAGTTATTTGGAATTCTTCTGCATGGGAGCTTTATCTATTTAATCATTTATTTATATCATTGGACTCTTGGAAATGTACTTTATACTTGAGGTTAAAAATCTAGTACTCTTTATTTACTTTGTTGTTTAAATTGTTTTAGTTTTGGCTATTAGGAGCTCTTTAAATTGTCTTCTGTGTTCCTTTGAATGATTGTGTTCCTCAGTCATTGTGGGTGTGTTGTTTCCCACATCCTTACCTTCTGGCACAAGACAGTGTAGACCCACCTGGTATAATTCCTGCTCCAGTCTTAGAATCAGCCATTTCCCAAGGAGCTCTCATTCATTTTATTGGAGAATGGTATTAGAAATTAAAATCTGAATGCTAGGTGTGCTCATTGTTATTGGGTGTCATTTCTTTTAGGCCCTCTTAGTTGACAGAACTAAGAAATTTATGTGTATATACCAACTCATGTATAACATGTGTCTTTAAATATTTATGTAATCATCTATATATTAAGCTAAACAAGATTTCTTCTTTAGGTCTCTACATTGCTACATGGATCTTTATAGCTTTTCCCCTTACTTATCTGTAAATCCTCACTTTCACAGGGAGAAAACTCACTCCCATAATCTACCATCTTTTTATTTAATTGTTTCATTCCTCTGTATACACATAGCAGGTCAGAATTGTTACCTACCCTCCTATGGGCAACAGTGTTAACAACTAGAATACAGTGTGTATTGTTCTTTTTGCTTCTCACCTTACAAAATCTATTCATTTCCAGAGTACTTAGGTCAGTGCCTCTTCCTCCCCACACCCATCAGAGAGGTTGTTTCATACATTTGTAACACAGACTCATCATAGTCTGCATTCCTTCCTGGGATCCTGACCTACTAAATGACTTTTTTTTTTCTAGTTTGCATACATTAAGATTCACTATTTGTGCCATAAGTTTCTATAGGTTTTGACAAATGCATAATGTTACATATCCATCATTAGACTATCATAAAAACTAATTTCAAAGCCCTGAAAAATCCCCCTAAACAGGACGTTTTCATTTACTTAATAGGGTAAATGTTTTTAGTAAGAGGCATGAGTGAATGAACACTCACCTAAGTACTCTGAAACTTTAAAAATGAGGACAAATAACTAAAAATGAAAAAGAAAACTCAATGTACAATGAAATAGCCATCATCAGCCCCTATCACAAACCCAGAATATTTTTGAACTACAGTAAAATTTGGTTTGAATTCAAAAAGGAAACCTGAGTTGATAGACTCTGCCTTATTTTTGAGTAATGGGTTATTTTCAGGAAAGGGATCTGGAAGGCAGTATAAATGCTGCACTCACCGATGACTATGGATATACGTGAGCTAGAGGACAAACAGACGAACATTGCTTCTGAGGCTCATTTCCTTTAGAAGAGGTAGAACAGGAAAGAGCACATGGCTAGGCTGTTTTTATTTTCTCCCACTCAGCTTCCTAAATTGGAGTGGCAGCCTGGAGGCCAGGCTTTTGATGGAGCCAGATCCAGCTTCACTGCTCCTGGGCAAGACTAGTTGAGCAGAAATAAATAAGCACTGTTCTGCTGAGTAGAAAGTTCCTGAGATGTAGCGGTTCATGCTCTGACCCCATATCTACCCAGGAAGATCTGCTTTGGTATGAGAAAAAAAGAAAAGTTTCTCTTTCCCCCAGACAACCAGACATCTCTCTCCCTATACACACGCAGAAGCTTTAATGCTGTAAAAACAGGTGGAGGGTGGAACACTGACACCACATTTGCTCTGGAGAATGTGGATACAATGCTTTATCCTGGTCAAGCAGCACTGAATACCCATAGTCCAGGTATGCTTGCAATCAACTTGTTTGCTTTTTATTTCATCTTTCTCAGCCTTCAGACTGATGTTCTTCCCTTCTGGCATTTAGAGATAAGAATAGTTCACACATAGGAAATGCAAGTCTAGAGAAATTATCAATGCTCTGAGACCAAAATCAGCTTCTTTCTCCATTGACAGACTAAAACATATCACCTGCTCAGAACTGGGGAGTAGGCTATTCTCTTGCAAAGGGCCAGAAGGTTTTGTCAATAATTTACTCTGACAGTGTAGAAATAGCTGGGCTCTAGGAAAAGAGATTCAAGTTTCTGATGCTCATTTTGCTATTTTAGCCCCTCTAAATCTTATTCTTAGCTGCTATTAGTTTTAAAGCTCCTAAAATGGAACAGGCCTGTTAGACTGTCTTTAGTCAATAATTCCCTTCCCATTCTGAAAAAAATTTAGTGCATTATCTCAGGCAGAGATAGGAGAAGGGGAGGAGTACCAATTTCCTTAAATGATGTTGCTAATGCAACGGACAGTGTTAGCGATCCTGCTACTCAAACTCTCTCTTAAGAAGCTATGAATGCCATCAATCTTACACATCTGAGCAACCCAATGAATAGAAGATTAAGATCACCAAGCTCTTACTGACTGTTTGCAATTCAAATGTAAGCTTGACTTCCTGGAGGTTTTTGGAACCCTGAGTTTTTACCGTTAGCTGTAGAGGAGTTAACAGATGTTAACACTGGAAAAATAACTCATGAAATGTTTGTGCTGGAGGCCTTTTAATACCTAATTCAGTCCCATTGCTTCAAAGATAAGTAAATAGAAGTTCTGAGAAGTTGAGTAATTTGCCCTAGGTCACAGAGCTGTGAAGAAGCAGAAAGAAGAGGATAGAGTATGCTGTGGGCTATTAGAGAAAAGTTCTGTATTGTGTTACTGTCTACAGAAGCCTAGGGACTCACATATTTCTAGAGACACTGTGATTTTCCATTGCTCATTTGTAGTTGAGCCTCAGTTTATATATCTGGAAGTTGGGATAAAAATGCCTGCCCTCACAGTGTACTTCTGATGCACGTGGGAAGTGTGTGAAATGGCTGAATAAGGGTGTTTGAGCATGTGTGTGGAGGGATGGCAGTAATTTTGCAGTTTCACCAATCTCAAAGCATTCCTGTTTCACAAGTCAGAAGCTCATAGCCTGTCATTTAACAGTTACTTTGAGATTACCTTAATGTGTTCTTTTCTCAAAGCACTCCACTTACAGAGATTGCACTTTGTTTACATAGCATGCTGAAATGAGAAGGTTATTATTAGCCTGGAAGTAGGCAATGCCAGCTAAAGAGAGTTGTCTTTTACTCGGATATTTAAACTGAGATGCTAAGAAAGGGTTGGTGTGGGAGCTGTCCTGACTTAATTCTTGGACCCTCCAGTCTTCCTTCAGTATTCCTGAAGAGAAGGAACACGACAAGTCTGTGAATTTCAAGAGCTTCATGCCACTTATGGGTCAGTTTGAGCTTTCTTATTCCAAAGCCTCAGGTACCTCAAAAAACAGGAAGTAGATAGACAAGAACATACATTCTCTCAGCAGCCTGAGCTTGAGAAGAGAAGCTATACCTTATTCTTTTGTATCCCCAGGGCCTCGTTGGAATGCAATAATAGTTACTGAAATAAAAAGAATGATAAATCTTTACTTCATATCTAAAAATAAAATTAATTCCAGATGGATAAAGATTTAAATGTAGAAAACAAAACAAAACAGAAAAATGCTAGAGGAATATACAAGTGTGTATTTACATAAATTTGAAGTGTCACCACAGGCAGAAGCCACAAAGGAGGGTTGATTGTTTCCATCAGGTAAAATGTTCCATGCTTGTATGAAAAGCCCAATACAAAGTTTAAAGGGAACTTTTAAATTGGGAATGAGATTTGGAACTTGGACAGCATAGGTTAATCTTGTTATGCATAACAAACCCCTAAACATCAGTAAAAGATGATGAATATCCCAATAGGAAAAAAATGAGAAAAGGGCAAAATAGGCAATTCACTAAAGAAGAAATATGAGGCTTAATAAACGCAAAAATATATTAAATCATATTAGTGAGCAAAATTACAGATCTGCGAACAAAGAGCTACTATTTGTAGCTTTTAAATCGACATAGATTTTGAGAACATAATAATGCCAAGCATTGACAGGGGTGTCACTTGCATGGACTACTAGCAGGGTGTTTGGGAAACCTGTTTTGCATTATGTATTCAGTATCTTAAAATCATGCTTGCACTTTTAAGAAGTATTTGGGGGATTATTCAGAGATGAACATGCAAGAGTATCTACTAAAGCACAGTTTATAATATGAAAAATTAGAAATAGCCTAAATGTTTCAAAACAGGGAATTTGTTAAAAAAATCATAATATATTAGAAAGTATTGGAATCCTAAAATTATGACATACTGGAATGGTATAATGGAATCTTTTGCTACTGTTAAGAATGTTAAGAATGATGATGTAGAAGTATAATTATTGGTATGGAAATATATTTATAATCTGTTACTGCATGACAAAAACCTTCTTATATGTTTATATGTATGTGATGATACATGAATTGAAAAGGTATCAAAAGCAATAATCCAAATATACCAAAATATTGAATGTAGCAATCTCTGGATGAGGGAAGAGGGTTACTAGTGGTTCTTTAATTATAAACAAAATATATTTTCTATGTATACACTCTTTTTTCTAGACTGAATATGTATAAAATGAATTTAAAAAACCAAAAGAATAACACAAAATTGTTTCATGGATATTATTAATGCCATATTTGGTCTTTCATAGAATTATCTTTGCTTTTAAAAGGCCAAATGTTAGAATATAGGGAGCTTTAGTTTGGATTCCCTAAAAACTGAGTCTGAGATAAGGGTCAAGTGCAAGTTGTTAATTCGGGAAGCATTCCCCAGGCAGTGGGGAAATCAGAGAAGGATGGAAAGAAAGTTGCTAATGTTTCCATTATGAAGAAAGTCACTATTGTCAGGAACTAGAGTTTAACTATGCTAAGGAACTCAGGGAGATTATGAGGACTACACACATCAGAATTATGCCACCCAATTGGAAAAGGAGCTGGGATATTTATTCATCAACTAATATCAGTCATTGGTGGAGAGCTATTCCTGATGTATGTTAAATCACAGAATTTCTGGCCTTTTTTACTGCCAAGTAAAGAGATGCAAATCCTGACAGTTGGAAATGGACTGGCATGCGTAGAAACAGTAAAGGCTAAAATCTCCTGGGTGGGCCAGCAACAGCCTCTGCTACATTGGAGTTAGAAATTTGTCGATCAATAGGAAAAGACACTTTGGGTCATGAAAAGGAAGATGTTTATTTGCACAGAGTCATATAATTAATGGCTGAGTCAGCCTCAAACATCAGGTCTACTAACTTGCATCCAGGATTTTTTTGATTGTATGATGGCCAGGCCCATCTTTATCATGGTCATTTCTAAACATGACAAGTACACATGCTCTCTCCGTTACAGATAGGATGCGGGATGCTTGTGTTCTTGTTCCTTTTGCTAAAAACCCTCCCACCTAAGAATAGGATCCAACCCAGTGGTTTTTAAATGGATCTAAGCCATGTAAGCTTTATTTCTAATGAGAGTTTATAAGGATGACCCATACACTGAAAAAATGAATATGGTGCTACTCAGGTTGAAGGAGATGAAGAAGCCATCTGTCCTTATTACATAAAAATTCTCGGAGGGGATTTCAAAGAGCAACATTTGAAAACCCCCATTTCCCCTATATTCTGGCAAGAGAAAAAGGGAATAATTATTCCAAGGAGTCTCAGCCTAACAGTAGTTTTACAGAAGAAATGGCTGGGGAACAAATTTTTCTGTACCCTTTAAGATTTTTCTAGGTAGTCTAAGAATTGAAGTGACATGAGACATATTAGTAGAACAAAAACAAATTTTAATTATGTGTGCACAGAGGCCCAGTAATAAAACTGAGATCCAAAGAAATGACCAAGTGAGGCAGTTTATACTTTTTAGACAAAAAAACAATAAATCTGTGAAGAATTGATAGGATAAAGAACACTTCAGATGGGAAATTACATTTAGTAAGGAATTATAAACAGAATTTAGGCTGAGGTAGTAAATTAGTAAAAGTAACAAGTTTTATTTATATGGTTTTCTCAGTTCCAAATTACCTATAGTTGATGATAAAGATGTCTCTTTGCCTCCTGGCATGGAAGGGGTAGCTTTCATGTGGGGGACTTATTTCCTGCTTTCTGGAGACAGTAGGGGGATGTCAAAGTGGGGCTTTTGCATTGACTGGTTCTTAAGTAACTTTAATTCACAATAATCAATATGCTATAGTGGTGCATATGGTGGTGGCCTGCCCTTGCCCCTCACAAAATTCATGTGGCATAAATGCACATGAGTAAGAAGCATGTGATGTCAACAGTAAAAAATTTTTTCTTGGGAAAAAAAATACCACTTACTTGCTTATGCTGCTCATTGTTCTTCTGTAAGATGTCCGTGTAGAATGACTGGGCCCAGACTTCCCCAAGAACTCCTTTTGTTTTAGAAGGTTAAATGGTGGTAACTGTTTTGAAAATTGTCATCTGAATCTCAGGATCCTTAATTAAGATTAAGGTCCTTAATCTTCCGAAGTCAAATTTATAATAGTCCAGTACTGTGCAGTTGTTTGCAAATAACCTTAATGTGTTGTTAGAGAGCACTGTTTTCTTTTCTTCATAATTTTTTGTATGTTAGAATAATGAGTATATAAGAGTGAGAAAGAACCCATGAGTCCTGTGAAGTCCTTATGTAAGGAAGAGTCACTCTCCCTTTGTAACTCATTTAAAAATTCCTCTAGCCATACTTAAGGGAAAGTGATAAGGCATGTTTAAATATATGACCTATATTTAAAACCTTGTCAAAATTGAGCTATTTTCATAATTTAAGCCATTCACTTGAAATATGCAGATAATTATGGACAAAACTATTATCTACTCCAATCCCAATTACCAAGTCTTGGTTTAGCTGATTACTTACATCAACATCTTGATTTATATATACTGTTGTTAAAAGTATCAACACAGGGGCATAGTGGTTAAGTACATAGGCATTGGCACTAGATAAATGTGGGTTCATATCTTATGACTACAAATCAGTAGCTATGTGATGTTGGGCAAGTGTTACTGCTCTTTTGAAAATAGGGCTCACCGTGATTGGAAGTCCGATATAGTATGCTCAGTATTGTCCTGGCAGATAGTAAGTGATTAAAAAGTTATACCTAATATTCTTTGCTTCAGGCCTAGATTTTAAAAAGGAAAATTATTTCTAGCTGTGAAAGGTGATAGGGTATTAAACATCAAAGTTTATCAAGCAAGTTTATTTCAAGCACATGTTAAATGTTATGCTAGCAAGAAAGACTAATATGTTAGGGGAAAAAAAAAAGCCTGGTCAGAGGAAGTATAAAATCTGATATGTTACATGGCATGTGTCTGTGTGTGTGTGTGTTTTAAGAAAGATTGCTTTTCATTTCACAAGGTCATTAAAAACAGCAGGTCCATATGATTTGTTATAAGAAAGTGTGTAGCAGGTGGTCCAGGTGTACAAACTTTGAGTCACAGGCACAAACATTACATCCAAGAAGCAAATAAGGAAGCATCTGTGCCTGAAATTAGAGAGGCAAAGCTCTTTTGCAAGAGTGGTGTCTAATAGGTCAAACTAACACGAAAGAATGAAACAATGTCAACAGGGATCAAAAACAGTGACAGCAGTACTTCTGAAATTTGTTGTGACCATGTTTTAATGTTTTACTTCAGACTAATAAATAAAATTGTGAATAAATGGAAGCATATTATATATATTGTTTTTAAGCTTTTTTTCCTTTTTTGGAATTCTAAATTACATTTTAAATGAACTTTAATGAAATATACATACATTAAAATACATACATTTTGAGCATGACAGCTTAATGACTTTTGACAAATGTCTACATCCTTATCACCACCAGCCTGATCAATTATTGATCTGATTTCTACCACTGAAATATCAATGATTATTATTAGTGAATGATTCTAAATTCTAGTGAATACTAGTTATGCCTGCTCTAGAATTTCATAAAAATAGCATCATACACTATGTACTCTTTTCACCTGGCTTGTTTTCACTTAGCACATGTTTGAGATTCATCCATGTTGTTCAGCCATGTTGCATTACAGCAGCTGTGAAAATGGGCGGCTCAGCTCTCTTGCTGCATGGAATGTAATTGACCAAGAGTCTGAGCTGCGGTTCCTCAGGTTCATCATTTTGTTCATGGCTGAGGCCCCACTTCCCTCAGGCTCCTCCCAGCCAGTAACTGCACATGGCAGAAATGGTAGGGCAGGAGCTATCTGGTGAGAACCAGCAACTTAGGCTTTAGGACTTTATCTTCGTTTGGCCAAAATCTTCTTAGAACTCTGCTGCTGTGTGAAAGGCTTATTACCCAATCCTTTCTCCTTTCTTCTCTCCTTCACAGAAGCCAGGTCTCCATTGCTGTTTGATGTCTGGCTTCTTCCTCTTAACCCTTTTATTTTTCTCTGAAGGTATTTTCCCCAGCAAATCTCTCAACAAGTTCAGTTCCATCTTGTCTGCTTCTTGGAGAACCTGAGATAACTCATTTGCTATTTAGCATTTCATTCATTCTTTTGCTATTATTCCACTGCAAGAATATATGACAATTGTCTGTCCTTTCTTCTTTTAAAGTATTATTTATTTGAGAGAGAGGGTGAGTGAGAGCAAGCCCAAGTTCAGGGAATGGCAGATGGAGAGGGAGGAAGAGATCCCCCCCCAGCAGGGAACCTGATGCGGAACTAGATCCCAGGACCCTGAGATCATGACCTGAGCTGAAGGCAGACGCTTAACTGACTGAACCACCCAGGCGCCCTCTTCATCCTTTCTTATATTGATGAACCCTTGGGCTGTTTCCTTTTTTTGACTATCATAAATAAAATTGCTATGAACATTTATATAAAAGTGACTGTGTTTTCATTTATCTTGGATAAATATCTAGGAGTATAGTAGCTGGATCAAATGTAAAGATACTGCCAAATTTCTTTCCGAAGTGGTTGTACCATTTTATATTCCCATAGGCAATATAGAAGAGGTCCTGTTGCTCCAGATCCAAACCGATAGTTGGTATTGACACTCTTTTTAATTTTAACTGTTTGAGTGAGCATAAATAGATATTTCTTTAATTTGTATTTTCCTGATGACTAAAGATGCTGAGCACCTTTTCAACTATGGCCATTCAAAAATTTATTTTCTGGGAAGGTATGTGTTCAATTCCTTGACCATTTCTATTGGACTGTTTTCTTATTCTAGAGTTGTAAGAATGCTTTATATATTCTTTTTTTAAAATTTTTTTTATTCTTATGTTAATCCCCATACATTACATCATTAGTTTTAGATGTAGTGTTCCATGATTCATTGTTTGTGCATAACACCCAGTGCTCCATGCAGAATGTGCCCTCCTCAATACCCATCACCAGGCTAACCCATCCTCCCACGCCCCTCCCCTCTAAAACCCTCAGTTTGTTTTTCAGAGTCCATCATCTCTCATGGTTCGGCTACCCCTCCGATTTCCCCCCCTTCATTCTTCCCCTCCTGCTACCTCCTCCTCCTCCTCCTCCTCCTCCTCCTCCTTCTTTCTTTTTTTCTTTTTCTTAACATATATTGCATTATTTGTTTCAGAGGGACAGATCTGAGATTCAACAGTCTTGCACAATTCACAGCTCTTACCAGAGCATATACCCTCCCCAGTGTCTATCACCCAGTCACCCATCCTTCCCACCCCACCCCCCACTCCAACAACCCAAACAAACCCAGTTTGTTTCCTGCGATTAAGAATTCCTCATATCAGTGAGGTCATATGATACATGTCTTTCTCTGTTTGACTTATTTCGCTCAACATAATACCCTCCAGTTCGATCCACGTCATTGCAAATGGAAAGATCTCATTCCTTTTGATGGCTGCATAATATTCCATTGTGTATATATACCACTTCTTCTTTATCCATTCATCTGTTGGTGGACATCTTGGCTCTTTCCACAGTTTGGCTATTGTGGACATTGCTGCTATAAACATCGGGGTACATGTACCCTTTCAGATCCCCACTTTTGTATCTTTGGGGTAAATACCCAGTAGTGCAATTGCTGGATCATATGGTAGCTCTACTTTCAACTTTTTGAGGAACCTCCACACTGTTTTCCAGAGTGGCTGCCCCAGCTTGCATTCCCACCAACAGTGTAGGAGGGTTCCCCTTTCTCCGCATCCCCACCAACATCTATCGTTTCCTGACTTGTTAATTTTAGCCATTCTGACTGGTGTGAGGTGGTATCTCATTGAGGTTTTGATTTGGATTTCCCTGATGCCGAGCGATATTGAGCACTTTTTCATGTGTCTGTTGGCCATTTGGATGTCTTCTTTGGGAAAATGTCTGTTCATGTCTTCTGCCCATTTCTTGATTGGATTCTTTGTTCTTTGGGTGTTGAGTTTGATGAGTTCTTTATAGATTTTAGATACTAGCCCTTTATCTGATATGTCATTTGCAAATATCTTCTCCCATTCTGTCGGTTGTCTTTTGGTTTTGTTGACTGTTTCCTTTGCTTTGCAAAAGCTTTTTATCTTGATGAAGTCCCAATAGTTCATTTTTGCCCTTGCTTCCCTTGCCTTTGGCGATGTTTCTCGGAAGAAGTTGCTGTGGCTGAGGTTGAAGAGGTTGCTGCCTGTGTTCTCCTTTAGGATTTTGATGGACTCCTGTCTCACATTGAGGTCTTTCAACCATTTGGAGTCTAGTCTATTTTTGTGTGTGGTGTAAGGAAATGGTCCAGTTTCATTCTTCTGCATGTGGCTGTCCAATTTTCCCAACACCATTTGTTGAAGAGACTGTCTTTGTTCCATTGGACATTCTTTCTTGCTTTGTCGAAGATGAGTTGACCATAGAGTTGAGGGTCCATTTCTGGGCTCTCTATTCTGTTCCATTGATCTATTTGCCTGTTTTTGTGCCAGTACCATACTGTCTTGATGATGACAGCTTTGTAATAGAGCTGGAAGTCTATAATTGTGATGCCGCCAGCTTTGCTTTTCTTTTTCAACATTCCTCTGGCTATGCGGGGTCTTTTCTGGTTCCATACAAATTTTAGGATTATTTGTTCCATTTCTTTGAAAAAAGTGGATGGTATTTTGATGGGGATTGCATTGAATATGTAGATTGCTCTAGGTAGCATTGACATCTTCACCATATTTGTTCTTCCAATCCACGAGCATGGAACGTTTTTCCATTTCTTTGTGTCTTCCTCAATTTCTTTCATGAGTATTTTATAGTTTTCTGAGTACAGATCCTTTGCCTCTTTGGTTAGATTTATTCCTAGGTATCTTATGGTTTTGGGTGCAATTGTAAATGGGATCGACTCCTTAATTTCTCTTTCTTCTGTCTTGTTGTTGGTGTATAGGAATGCGACTGACTTCTGTGTTTATAGATTTTGGATAATAGCCCTTTATCTGATATATCTGATTTTATATCCTGCCACTTTACTGAATTCCTATATGAGTTCTAGCAGTTTTGGGGTGGAGTCTTTGGGGTTTTCCACATAAAGTATCATATCATCTGCAAAGAGTGAGAGTTTGACTTCTTTTTTGCCGATTTGGATGCCTTTTATTTCTTTTTGTTGTCTGATGGCTGTGGCTAGGACTTCCAATACTATGTTGAATAGCAGTGGTGATAGTGGACAACCCTGCCGCATTCCTGACCTTAGGGGGAAAGCTCTCAGTTTTTCCCCATTGAGAATGATATTTGCTGTAGGTTTTTCATAGATGGCTTTTATGATATTGAGGTATGTAGCCTCTATGCCTATACTCTGAAGAGTTTTGATCAAGAAAGGATGCTGTACTTTGTCAAATGCTTTTTCTGCATCTATTGAGAGGATTGTATGGTTCTTGTTCTTTCTTTTGTTAATGTATTGTATCATGTTGATTGATTTGCAGATGTTGAACCAACCTTGCAGCCCAGGGATAAATCCCACTTGGTCGTGGTGAATAATCCTTTTAATGTACTGTTGGATCCTATTGGCTAGTATTTTGGTGAGAATTTTTGCATCCATGTTCATCAGGGATATTGGTCTGTAATTCCCCTTTTTGTTGGGGTCTTTGTCTGGTTTTAGGATCAAGGTAGTGCTGGTCTCATAAAATGAGTTTGGAAGTTTTCCTTCCATTTCTAGTTTTTGGAACAGTTTCAGAAGAATATTAATTCTTCTTTAAATGTTTGGTAGAATTCCCCTGGGAAGCCATCTGGCCGTGGGCTTTTGTTTTTTGGGAGATTTTTGATGACTGCTTCAATTTCCTTAGTGGTTATAGGTCTGTTCAGGTTTTGTATTTCTTCCTGGTTCAGTTTTGGTAGTTGATACATCTCTAGGAATGCATCTATGTCTTCCAGGTTATCTAATTTGCTGGCATAGAGTTGCTCATAATATGTTCTTATAATTGTTTGTATTTCTTTGGTGTTGGTTGTGATCTCTCTTTTATTCATGATTTTGTTGATTTGGGTCATTTCTCTTTTCTTTTTGATTAGTCTGGCCAGGGGTTTATCAATCTTGTTAATCCTTTCGAAGAACCAGCTCCTAGTTTCGTTGATCTGTTCTACTGTTCTTTTAGTTTCTATTTCATTGATTTCTGCTCTGCCCTTTTTATTTCTCTTCTCCTGCTGGGTTTAGGCTTTATTTGCTGTTCTTTCTCCAGCTCCTTTAGGTGGAGGGTTAGGTTGTGTACTTGAGACCTTTCTTGTATCTTGAGAAAGGCTTGTATTGCTATATACTTTCCTCTTAGGACTGCCTTTGCTGCATCCCAAAGATTTTGAATAGTTGTGTTTTCATTTTCATTGGTTTCCATGAATTTTTTTAATTCTTCTTTAATTTCCTGGTGAGCCATTCATTCTTTAGTAGGATGCTGTTTAGCCTCCATGTGTTTGAGTTCTTTCCGACTTTCCTCTTGTGATTGAGTTCTAGTTTCAAAGCATTGTGGTCTGAAACAGGCAGGGAATGATCCCAATCTTTTGGTACCAGTTGAGACCTGATTTATGACCTAGGATGTGATCTATTCTGGAGAATGTTCCATGGGCACTAGAGAAGAATGTGTATTCCGTTGCTTTGGGATGGAATGTTCTGAATATGTCTGAGAAGTCCATTTGGTCCAGTGTGTCATTTAAAGTCTTTATTTCCTTATTGATCTTTTGCTTAGACAATCCGTCCATTTCAGTGAGGGGGTGTTAAAGTCCCCCACTATTATTGTATTGTTGTCGATTTCTTTGCTTTTGTTATTAATTGGCTTATCTAAGTGGCTGCTCCCATGTTAGGGGCATAGATATTTACAATTGTTAGATCTTTTTGTTGGATAGACCCTTTAAGTAGGATCTAGTGTCCTTCCTCATCTCTTATTACAGTCTTTGGTTTAAAATCTAATTTGTCTGATATAAGGATTGCCACCCCAGCTTTCTTTTGGTGTCCATTAGCATGGTAAATGGTTTTCCACCCCCTGACTTTCAATCTGGGGGTGACTTTGGTTCTAAAATGAGTCTCTTGCAGACAGCATATCGATGGGTCATGTTTTTTAATCCAATCTGATAGCCTGTGTCTTTTGATTGGGGCGTTTAGCCCATTTACATTCAGGGTAACTATTGAAAGATAGGAATTTAGTGCCATTGTATTGTCTGTAAGTTGACTGTTACTGTATATTGTCTGTGTTCCTTTCTGGTCTATGTTGCTTTTAGGGTCTCTCTTTGCTTAGAGGACCCCTTTCAAGAATTCTTGTAGGGCTGGTTTTGTGTTTGCACATTCCTTTAGTTTTTGTTTGTCCTGGAAACTTTTTATCTCTCCTTCAATTTTCAATGACAGCCTAGCTGGATACAGTATTCTTGGCTGCATATTTTTCTCATTTAGTGCTCTGAATATATCCTGCCAGTCCTTTCTGGCCTGCCAGGTCTCTGTGGATAGGTCTGTTGCCAATCTAATGTTTCTACCATTGTAGGTTACATATCTCTTGTCCTGAGGGGCTTTCAGGATTTTCTCTTTGTCTATGAGGTTTTAAGTTTTACTATTAGATGTCGGGTGTTGACCTATTTTTATTGATTTTGAGAGGGGTTCTCTGTGCTTCCTGGATTTTGATGCCTGGTTCCTTCCCCAAATTAGGGAAATTCTCTGCTATAATTTGCTCCATTATACCTTCTGCCCCTCTCTCTCTTTCTTCTTCTTCTGGGATCCCAATTATTCTAATGTTGTTTCATCTTATGGTATTGCTTATCTCTCGACTTCTGCCCTCGTGATCCAGTAGTTGTTTATCTCTCTTTTTCTCAGCTTCTTTATTTTCCACCATTTGGTCTTCTATATCACTGATTCTCTCTTCTGCCTCATTTATCCTAGCAGTTAGCGCCCCCATATTTGATTGCACCTCATTAATAGCCTTTTTGATTTCTACTTGGTTAGACTTTAGTTCTTTTACTTCTCCAGAAAGGGTTTCTCTAATAACTTCCATGCTTTTCTCAAGCCCAGCTAGTATCTTTAAAGTGATGATTCTGAACTCTAGATCTGACATCATACTAATGTCTGTATTGAGTAGGTCCCTGGCAGTCGGTACTACCTCTTGTTCTTTTGTTGAGATGATTTTTTCCGTCTTGTCATTTTGTGCAGAGGGGAATAGATTAATGAGAGAACAAAATGCTAGCAGAGTAACCACGTACCCAGAAAATATACTCTAAACAAATGAGAAAAGACCTGAAGCAGTGAGAAAAGGAAGGGAAAGAGAGAAAAAGAAAAAGAAAAAAAAGAAATAGAAAAAGATAAAGATAAAAACAAACAAAAACAGAACAGAACAAAACAACAGCAACAAAAAAAACCAGAATGCGATCAAATATGATCAGGCTGGTATATAGATCAGTGCCACACACTAGATTTTGGGTGTATTTTGGTCTGTTAGAAGAAAGTGCCTCCCAAAATTTTAAAGAAAGAAAAACTTAGATATGTACAAAAATAAGGGTTCATATGATGAAGGGATGGAATATGACTGTAAAGATGGAAATTATAAAAAATTTTATAGAGGGAATTGATAAGAATTTGGTTGAAAAAAGAAAGAAGAGGATTAAAAAAAAAAGAAAAAAAAGGGAGAGAATATGATCAGGCAGGGGAGTAGAAAAAACCCATATACTAGAGATTTAGGGTATATTTTGATCTGTTAGAAGAAACTATCTCAAAATTTTAAAGAGAGAACAACTTATATATATATATCAAAAATATGGGTAACTACTATGAAGGGATAGAATATGACTCTAAAAATGAAAAATGAAAATGTTTTTTAAAAAAGGGATTGATAAGATGTTGGTTGAAAAAGGGAAAAAGAAAAATTAAAAAAAAAAAACTGTTAAAAAAAATTAACTTTGAAAGACTAAAGAATCATGGTAATAAAACCATGAATTCTATGTGTAGTATTCCTCTAGCACTGGAGTTCTGTCGTTCTCATTGATCGGTACACTTGGTCTTGGCTGGCTGTTCTCGCTGATCTTCTGGGGAGGGGCCTGTTGCCGTGGTTTCCAAATGCCTTTGCCGGAGGCGGAATTGCCCTGCCCTTGCCTGGGCAGGGCTAAGTAATCTGCTCGGGTTGCTCTCCGGAGCTTTTGTTCCCTGTGAGCTTTCCATACAGCTTTGGAGGCCGAGAGTGAAAATGGCGGCCTCCCAATCTCCGCTCCGGAGGAGCTGAGAACTCGGGGCCCCGCTTCTCAGTGAGCCCCCAGAGAAAAGCAGTCAGTCATTCCCCCCTTCCCGGTGTGCAGCCGCACTCCATGCTCACCCAGCCTGTGACTGTGCGTTTCTATCTCTGGCACCCGACCCCGGGTGGAATCTCCAAACCCAGCAGATCCCTGCGGTGTGCTCCCACGCTGCTCCTCCTGGGGGAGGAAGGGGAGTCTCCCCGGATCTGCCGCTTGTTGGGTCCCTGCTGGAGGAGCAGTGGCCCAACTGTGCCGCGGATCACGGTTTATGACAACCCCGAGCTGAGAGCCCGCGCCTGGGCTCTGCCTCTGCAGCCGGCTTCCCTGCTCTATTACCTGGGAGCTCTGCCACACTCAGGCACCCCCGGTCTTTCTGTGACCCTGAGGGTCCTGAGACCACACTGTCCCGCGATGGTTCCACCCCCAGCTTAGCCACCGGACTGACGTCCCTCAGTGGAGCAGATTTTTAAAAGTTCCGATTTTGTGCTCCGCAGCTCTATCACTTGCCAGAGGCGGCTGACGGAGGCCCCTCCCCCACCATCTATTCTCCTGAATATCACCTCAGATTCACTTCTCTGCACGTCCTACCTTCCAGAAAGTGGTCGCTTTTCTGTTCAGAGAGTTGTTGCTATTTTTTTCTTCGATCTCCTGTTGAGTTTGTAGGTGTTCAGAATGGTTTGATCCCTATCCAGCTGAATTCCTGAGAGGAGATGAAATCCAGGGCTCCTACTCCTCCGCCATCTTGCTCCACCCTCTGCTTTATATATTCTTAACACAAATTATTTGTCAGGATGTTTTGCAAATGTTTTCTCCCAGTTCTTGGCCTACATTTTCATTTTCTTATTCATGTCTTTTGGAAAAAAAAACTGTTTTATTTTTGAAAAACTCCAATGCATTGGCTTCTGTGGGTTTTTTTTTTTTTTTACAGTTGGTGAGTTTTTTGGTCTTCTCTAAGAAATCCTTACCTACCATGAGATTGTGAAGATTTTCTCCTATCTTCTGTTAGAAGTTAAATATTTTTATGTTTAGTGTTGAGATTATTTTTTGTTACTTCCTACCACTATACAAGAAAAGTTGAGGTTAATATTTTTTTCATATGCATATACAGTTGTTCAGTTGCTGCTTGTTGAAAAGGCATTCTTTTCCCCATTGATTTATTTTGATATGATTTTCAAAAACCACTGATTCTATACATATGGATCTATTTCTGGACTTCTCATCCTAGTCTATTGATCTGCATGTCTATCTTTATCTAAAACCACATTGTTTTATTACTATAGCTGTATACTAAGTCTTGAAATAAGGTAATAACATCCTCCAAAGTTGTTCTGCTTTTCTTCACAGTTATCCTGGATATTCTAGGTTCTTTGTGTTACCATATAAATTTTAGAACCATCTTGTTTATTTAAATGGAGAAAATGCTGGGATTTTTATTGGGATTATGTTGCTCAGTTTGGGGGTGAATCCTAATAATATTGAGTTTTTGGATCATGTGCTGTTTTCCAAGGTCTATGAAGAGGTTTTTCATATATTTTGGAAAGACTAGTGTGGTTCCAGTTAGTCTTTCATGGCAGAAATGGAAAAGTGACAATTCTAACTGTAAACAGAATTCCAAATATGCCACTGTTAGTGATTTTCTTCTAACTGCAAACAAAGTTTGCCCATTTTTGTTTTGATATTTCCCCCCCTCCCCTTGAAAAAAGGGGATAAAAAAGAACATTGGAAACTCTGTTTAGTGTAGTTAGCCAAAGTTTATCAGAGGAGGTGGAAAAGGTAAATGAGAGAGAAAGAGGTTGGAAAACCAAAACTTGAGTACTGGCTTTGTTTCAAACTGGTATGGTCTTGGGCAAACTACTTAATTTCTTCCAATTTTAAGTTTTTTATTAGAAAAATGGGTATAATCTTATCCTGCTTTTTCTTCAGGGGTACTTTAAGTCCCTTATAAAATAAGGAATGAATTTGAAAACATTCCAAACACAACTAAGAATTACTTCTATTATTCTTTAGTAAAATAAAATCTCTCAGATGACCAGTTTTCTCTCCACCTCTCCAATTACTTGGATCTTTGTCTCAGGATTCTTTCATGCCCCTTCTTTTCTGTTAGTTTGTGGCTTGCAGTAGACAAGGATGCCTCTGAGCACTCAGCTGGAAAGAAACACTCTCCGAAGCATTTACCTTGTAGGGAAAATTTTCCTCTTTTCAATGGGATTATGCCTGAGAAATAATATACTTTGGGCTTTCAGCCAATCAAGACAGCTACAGCAAGAAAACCTTAGTTTCATTTAGAAAAAGATAATTTTCATTTTATAAGATGTCCTTACTTTAAAATATTTTTGTATGTTTTTAGAACATTTAAAATCAAATAAAAATCATTGCTTAGAGAAAAGCATCATGACAAAATATACTGATAACAGAAATTGTTCTGGGTTTAGTATTTTGTCATCTCCAGGACAATTGAAGCCCATGATTTTTTAGAAATGCTTATTTTATGAGATAAAGAGCTAACCTTGTTTCATTCTATTAAAGAAAACAGAACCCACAGATACTTGATTTTTCTTGATTAGTTCTATATATTCTACAGCCTGAAGCCACACCTCTTCTCTAGTCTGAGTTCCTCTTCTAGGCCTCAGTTTCTCCATCTATAAAATGGGTTAACATGAGTACCAACACTCAGAGTTGATATAGGATTGAATGATATAATGATATAATAATATTATAAAGCACTTAGATAATATAAAGTACTTAGAATAGTACCTTGTATGTAGTAAGCATATAGGATTCAATAACCATTCAGTAAGCATTATTATGAAAAATGCTCTCTTGGTCTTGTGCTATACTTTTAGTATATGTGGTACCAAATTTATTGTAGAACCAAATTTATCGGTAAGAACTATTCCATTTTTGGAGAATCTGAATTGGGTGGGTAGGAATCCTGACATTCCCAAGTCAGTTTTGTTCCAGAACTAAGGAACTCCTAGAACTGAGCATCAACAAAGTTGAATACAGTTGTTTGGGAACTATCTACATTATCTCAGTTTATGCAGTTTATAACTTGGAGCCTAGATCTCAGAACTGGAAGTGTATTTTTTAATTTCAAGAGTTCCAACTGTTTCATCGGTGGGGAAGTGAGAATGCCTGTGTCTCTTTGGACATGTCTTTTTCATCACAGCCTTGGCTGGGTGTTTGGAAAGGAAAGGGCTAGGTCTTTGCTTCCCAGCAGTGCTGTCACTGTGTCCACAGTGATTCTCCAGCACCTGGTAAATACCTCCAATGAGTGAAATTTCTCTCTTTGAATTGCACTTGCTTGTTGTAGTAGGTCTGGCTTCCCTGTTAGTTTGAACTCTTTGTGGAAAGAGGGGTTTGAGTCCTTAGAACCTTGCACAGTCCCTGGCACTTAGCCAGTATTTAATAAATATTAAATTAGTGTGAAGTCACTTCTTGGTTTTTGCACTTAAGTCTTATTCTTCTGTCTCTTTATGTTGGCTGGCCATTTAAGTGAGTGGTTAAAAGCGAGCTATAAAAACGTTAGGAAGTAGTAGTCTGTCACACTCTTGTCTCTCATTCAGTGTTTTGCACATGTTCTATGCTCTTGGCTCCAAGGAGAGAGTAGAAATTCATGCAGACCTAAGGAGAAGGAACCAATGCCATTATCTCAACATGCATATTTAGCTATGACAGTGACTTCAATGAGAACTTCTGTTTCTGACCCTATCTAACTGTATTCTGCATGTAGCAGCCAGACAAATCTTTTAAAAATATGAGCATACACCTTCTCTGCTTAAAATTCTTCAATGGCTTCCCACTGGGCTTGGAATGAAATCCACATCACTGTGGCTTCTAGAGTCCTCATGCTTTAGCCCTTGCTGACCTTCCAGTTGTACATGAAGCCATTCTCCCCTCATTCTCTGTGCTCCAGTTATTCTTAACTTTGAGGCCCTCAAGCATACCCTTTCCACCTTCAAAGCCTTAGTCCATATTTTTCTTTTGCTGGTACTCCCCCACTGGTGTTCGCATGCTTGCTTTTCCTTCTTTTTGGGTCCTCCCTGAGAACCACTCAGGAGGACAAACCCTCCTTTAATTGACACCTGCAGTCTGTTTGCACACTTCTTGGCACTTACCACTGTTTATTATTTCAAAGTATTTACTAATGAGCTCTTTTTGGTTTGTTTTTGTGGTCATAGCATATAAGTTTTATGTGGTATTGGACTAAATATTTTCCTAATAAATATAAATATATCAATTTATAAAGTTATAAAACTTCATAAATTTTATAAGTTTTATGTTTATCTCTCTGTGATAAACCATGGTGCTAGTTCCTAGTAACTATTTAATGAAATAATTATGTAATTGCTAATGTTTTCAAATTTAATTCCTATCCTTTTTCTTATGTCACCAGGCAGAGAGGTGAGTATTTGAAGGTGATATACATTAACATAAAAGAGTGTTGGTGGTTGTGAGTGACTGTTCAGGTCTCTAAACTCTGTTGGATGGACTTCTCATTTTGGCTTGGCCATAAAAGCATTATGTCTGAGAGGAAGTAATGCATCAAATCAAAAAGAAGTTATCAAGAGGCTTGGGAACTGGGTTTTCAGTATGGAGGGCAGAAGACTTATTCCCTCAGGTCCTGAAGAGGTCCTCATGTGCAAGGAAAGGACAGCCTAGTGTCCAGTTACAGGAGGGATATTTTGGAATAATGAAATGTCATCCTTGTGCTGAGTGCTTTCACAGGAACCACAGAAAGACAAAGAAACTTACTATGGTTAGCATTATTCTGAGATAGTTTTTTACATCCTGTGGACATGTTTAGCCACTTTCAAATCATTTCAGCAACTCATAAAGAAGGACTAGGAGTTATTACAATACATTTAGAGTGGAAAGGCACATGTAAATAAATTAGAATAAATACCTTTCTTCAGTAGAACTCAAACTATAAAATGTTCTGTACACAAACCTTAATCAAAATCTTAAATTTATGTACACATATCTCTTGTTGGGGGCGATGAAATCCAAAGCCACATCATGGTGGGCTCTCCACATTGAATTGGGCTGCCTAAGTATTAGGCTTTTATACACAGGCAGTGCCTTCCAGATTACATTTCTGTGTATTAATTTATTTGCATGAGAAAGAGAGGGCAGCACAGATTACCTTGTACCATGGAGAGCTCCTCTCAGCACAGAGATAGTTTTGTATTTCTCCCCAAAGACAAAAACTTGGCAAATTATAGCTTTGAAAAGCTTAGTTTTACTGACGGGGTAATTGCTATGGCTTGACAAGTTGAAATCAATATCCAAACCTCAGTGCTTTCCATTCCCTCTTATGGCTGATGTTACAAAATAGGGTCCTTGGGGTAAGAGAAGGAGAAACTAAAGCATTTTTAAGGGGGATCTGTCAGTGGAGTAGCAAAATGCCATGTTGCTGCTTTCATACTGATACTGTTAGCGGGCCATAAAAATTACCTGATCAGTATTTACATAGTACAAGCTGCGTACTCACATTAATTGGGACACATGTCCAGTGTCTTTCAGGACAGGCAGTTTTAACTGGCTTCTGTAGCATAATCAGCTACCTAGGAAGAAGTTGCAAAAAAAAAAAATTAATATCTAAATTAGCTTCTCTGTAAATGAATTCTTGTTGCCTGTGTCTGGATTCTCGTTAATACATAATTTCTCTCCCCTCTTTGTTATTTTGAAAGGAAGTCTGTATATACAGAAGAGCCGGAATGGTTTTCTTAAAATTTCTGATCACTAACAGGTCTCTTCCCAGTCAATGTGAAATATCAGCATTCTGCTATATTGACCTATTAAAAGGAGGTAATGGTGCGGAACCTGGCGCTTGAAACCAGGAGGATCTGTCTTTAATTTCAATTGTTAAACTAAATTGTTGACCAATTTATTTAACCTCTCCAGCCCTCAATTCTTTTTTATCTCTAAAATGGGACTAATAGTACTGACTTTTGGGGTGAAGTGATCATTAGCAGAGATCATGCATAAAGGTGTTTATCACAGTGCTCAGCATGTAGGCAGTGCCCAACAGATGGTAGTTAGTAATTTTAATAATGATGACCCTACCCATCATAACTGAGTTAAACTTCTGAGTCAAGTCACATGTCTGATTGGATTATACACTCTCAAAACTAGAGAGGAAAACAATATAAAAAACCTCAGCATTTCCACCCCCCATTTTCAGTCTTTCCAGATTATAGTACAATCATTCTCAACTATAATATGTCCTAATTTTCTCTTAGAGTGACAAAAAAAGCAAGGTAAAATTTTCCCAGCAATGCTCTTTCAGCGTTACTCATAGCAATACAGGCAAAATCAAGTGGAGAAATGTCTTGGTGATGATTGTTGGGAAAGGTGTATCCTTTGTATGAATTACCCAGGTATGGATTATCCTTTTTATACTAATCTATCTCCCAGGTCATTGTTCAACACTTTACTTGTCCGTGTAGACAACACTGCTGAGCCCTGACAGGTTTTGATATGTGGCAACTGCAGGCAGGAAATGCCAGGTGCAGGTAGCTTAAGGAGTACTCAGGAAAACTATTTCCTGACTAAAAAGATGAGAAGACATTGCATCTTAAATCCAATCCAGCGTGTAACCAGAGTAAATGGAACAGAAGAATAAAGTGTATTTTATTCATAATGAACTGAGACTGCACATAAAAGAATCTCTTAAATAGCTGAACGGTTAAAAATGGATTCTATTTCCCTTTGGGAAAGGAAGTACTCAAAGGGATAGGGCTGATGAGCTGAGCTTATTAAATTGGCTTTTGGTGGTGATGAAAATGGTATTGACAAAAAGTCAGTGGCATATATTTCACACACATTTGCAGGGGCAATGAACATAAACTAGTGCTCTGGTAAAAGCTGAGATGCTTTATATTCTGACACCTGGACTCTGGTGGCATGCTTATCATCCCGAGTAGAACTCATCTTTGAGAAACCAAAGCAATTTCATGAATAAACACCTTTAATCATTGGTGGGGTTAGTTTCCAACTGGAGAAGACTCTGCATTACTGGAGAAAAGATTCAGGAGTAAGATGGGTAGATAGCATTTGATTCAGTTGACATTATTAGGGAAACTCCAGTCCTTTTAGTCCAATACCAAAGAATCCATGGGCACTGTGTCAGAATTCATGGTAATGGAGTTCAGGACAGGCTGCTCCCAAATATGCCCCTGTGGCATATTGGTTATTTTGAATTAAAGTTGCCTATAAAGCAGCCAGTGCAAGGACACTCTGACCCTCTCTGCCCCCTGAAAGCAGGAAATAAATTTTCCATGTGAAAGTTACCCTCCCTGGACCAGGAGAGAGAGAGACATGCTTATCATCACAGATAGAGAATTTAGGGCCAAGAAGACCGTGTACACAAGGCTTATTTAACAAACAAACAAACAACAAACCTTGTGACTTCTTCAACAGTTTAGTACCATACCCAAACTTTTTTATTTTGTCAATTGCTTACAAATTTATTGCTTCCTTGTCTAAAGGATAGAAAAGCAGCCTGCTTTAGTCACTTCTTTGAGTCTCATATTTCTGTGACCTCCCATACATATGAAATTCAACTTGTTTTTCTCCTGCTAATCTGTCTTATGTCAATTTAATTTTAGACCAGGCAAAGAACCTGGAAATGAAGAATAGTAAAGTATTCCTTTCCCACAATGGAATATGAAGGGATGTCCTTAATTTGATCCTCAGAAACCTTTCTTTTCTAAGAGTTTGCTAAAGATTGGAGGCTAGATTATAATACATGGAGGCTAGATTGTTGTCACCTTATCATTCTTTATGTATTCCATTTGACTTAGACATTATAAATCACATGGAATTTGGCCTTCATTAGCAAAAAAAAACTCATATCCTGAGAGTTTTAGCAAAGAAAGACAGTTATATGTGTGGAAGGAGATGGCTGGAATGGACAACTCTGGCTGAGATTTGCGTTCTTTTGCTTTATCTTTCTTAATATGTGTGGCACCACAGTATTGGCCTTTTGGGAACACAGATACTTTGTTTTAATTAATGCTTTAATTAAATATTGAAAAATAATCCTTTCCTTGCTTCCCAGTAGCCTGGTTGAGACTTGACTAGAACTCTAAATAATATTTACTAAAAGTTTGAGGGTATATAAGATGAATATACACTGCCTCACTTTCTCTATCTGTAAGGTGGAATGACAAAATACCTACCCTGCAGGATTGCTGAGAATCCCTGATCTTTAGAACATTGCCTGACACCCAATAGGCTTTAAGCAGAAGTTAACTGCTATTATTATTATTATTATTATTATTATTATTATTATTATTATTATGAGATCTACAGATCTAGAATTTTGATTACCTGTGTAATAGTCAGGATTTAAGTAGGAACACAGAAATCACTTCAAGCATTTGCAAAAGATGAAATTTAAAGCAGGCATTGGATACACAGGTGAGGGATTTGCTGGAGGTCAAACATCTCAGAATGAGGGAAGTACAGTAGAAATGATTACCCCCAGGAAACCAATAGCATTCCTAGGCTGGTGAAATGCACGAAGTAAAGGTGTTGTTCCTGGAGGTCAGGTACAAGGTTGTCTGACAAACTGTGAAACTCCATAGGGTTTTTGGGAGTTAACTGGTGTCACAAAGGAAATTTTGCCACACTGGTGAAGATGTTCAAGGCCCAGAGAAAAGAGGAGTTCCCTGGCTTCCATCTTCCCTCCACCCTGTAATCTCTCATCAGTCTCTTTGTTGTTGGAATCCAGGCAGAAGCCAGATGCCGTTGTAACCTGGTAAACAAATCTTTCAGCGGTCAGCCATCTTCCTTCCCCCATGACAGAGAGGGTCAGGCTAAGGGCAAGGAAAGGATCTGAGGACAACCAAACCTGGAAAAGGCACAAATAAGCTTACAAGGTAGGGCTTGCTCTTAGGGTTCACAGCTTTTAAGCCACAGGGTTTCTAGAGGCTGTTTAGAAACCCAGCACTTAGGGGCACTGTTTTCTACATCTTGGCAATATCTTATCCAACTTTGCTCAGCTTCTAGGTTCAGTGGTTTCTAAAAAAAAATTGTTGCTGAGCTGAACTGATACACTCAAGAACCACTGTCATGACCCAATGGATTATAGTACATGAAAGTACATTTTAAATTAGACAAGCACAAGGAATTGCCCTGAGTCTATACTGGGTCCCCAGTTACTTACTAATGACCTCAGACATTGTGTCCATTGCACTCTGATATCTAAAGCATTGGTCTTCCAACTGGAGAATATTTCCTTCTGTCACTCTCAGCCATAGAGTAGATTCCAAAAGGGCAGGAAATATCCTGGTGGAATTTGATTTCTTCTTAGATAAAATGATCTTTTAGAAATGTGATGATGAGGGCACCTGGGTGGCTCAGTTGGTTAAGCGACTGCCTTCGGCTCAGGTCATGGTCCTGGAGTCCCAGGATCGAGTCCCACATCAGGCTCCCTGCTCAGCGGGGAGTCTGCTTCTCCCTCTGACCCTCCTCCCTCTCATGCTCTCTGTCTCTCTCTCATTGTCTCTCTTGCAAATAAATAAAATCTTAAAAAAAAAAAAAAAGAAATGTGATGATGAGTGCGAGCAAGACTATATTCTTCAAAGTTAAGTGGAGTTGTGATAAATGAGGGGGAAAGGACTAAATGAGACATCATTTGCATTCATGCACATTTTCAGTAAGGGAGCAAACTTTGTTGGTGACTTTGATATGAGCTCTCCTTTTATATGAAATGGCTTTAGGAGCTGACAAAAATGGGGTTAATCCAAACAGGCTGGGAAACATGGTATTTTCTTAGCTCTCTTTCCCTGGTAGAAATGTATCTTGCTCCAAAGACTTGTCCTAACACAGAGATCTAGGTCTAAGGTCCAGTAAATACAGAATGCATTGTGAAAATTGTAAGCAGTGATATCCTTATAGGAACTGTTCTTGTTCTTTATTTTTACCCTTATTTCTGACCTGCCTAACAAACTTACTTAATTAGTTCTGCATCAGGATCACATTCCTTGCACATTGGAAGTGGAAGTCATAGGTAGGGTTTTTGATGTATGATTGGGGCATTAATATATGTTGATTATATATGTTGATGGGTATTGATATATATATATCAATATATTGAGATATATATATATATATATACTGCTGTATGTTTAACAATAATGTATCCAAGTATAGTTCCAATAAGAATGCTGGCTGATATTATAAAATCTTAAAAAAAAAAAAAAAAGGGACACCTGGGTGGCTCAGTCGGTTAAGCGTCTGCCTTCGGCTCAGGTCATGATCCCGGGGTCCTGGGATCGAGTCCCGCATCGGGCTCCCTGCTCCGTGGGGAGCCTGCTTCTCCCTCTGCCTCTGTCTCTCTCTCTGTCTCTCATGAATAAATAAAAAAAATAAAATCTTAAAAAAAAAAAAAACGAAAAAAGAATGCTGGCTGATATTTAGGTTAATGTTAGTGAAAACAATCAAAGAAAACAAGATAGGTCAGAAGGTCACTGGTTTGCCAATGACATGAGCAACTTATTTTCTGATTAAGATACACCAAAAACTAATGATGTACTGTGCGGTGATTAACATAACATAATAAAATAAACTAAAATATTTTTAAAAAGATAATAAATTTGAATACTGGAAAGATAACCTCTTTTTATTATTATTATTATGTTATGTTAATCACCATACATTACATCATTAGTTTTTGATGTAGTGTTCCATGATTCATTGTTTGTGCATAACACCCAGTGCTCCATGCTGAACGTGCCCTCTTTAATACCCATCAGCAGGCTAACCCATCCTCCCACCCCCCTTCCCTCTCGAACCCTCAGTTTGTTTTTCAGAGTCCATTGTCTCTCATGGTTCATCTCCCCCTCTGATTTCCCCCCTTTCATTCTTCCCCTCCTGCTATCATCATCTTCTTCTTCTTCTTCTTCTTCTATTCTCTTTCTTCTTCCTTCTTCTTCTTCCTTCTTCCTTCTTTCTTCTTCCTTCTTCCTTCTTTCTTCTTCCTTCTTTCTTCTTCTTCTCCTCCTCCTCCTCCTCTGCCTTCTTCTTCTTCTTCTTCTTCCTTCTTCTTTTCTTCTTCTTCCTTCTTCTTTTTTAACATATAATGTATTATTTGTTTCAGAGGTACAGATTTGTGATTCAACAGTTTTGCACAATTCACAGCACACCATAGCACATACCCACCCCAATGTCTGTCACACAGCCACCCTATCCCTCCCACCCCCCACTACTCCAGCAACCCTCAGTTTGTTTCCTGAGATTAAGAATTCCTCATTTCAGTGAGGTCATATGATCTTTCTCTGATTGACTTATTTCGCTCAGCATAACACTCTCCAGTTCTATCCACGTCGTTACAAATGGCAAGATTTCATTCCTTTTGATGGCTGCATAATATTCCATTGTATGTATATACCACCTCTTCTTTATCCATTCATCTGTTGATGGACATCTTGGCTCTTTCCACAGTTTGGCTATTGTGGACATTGCTGCTATAAACATCGGGGGGACATATCCCTTCGGATCCCTACTTTTGTATCTTTGTGGTAAACACCCAGTAGTGCAGTTGCTGGATCATATGGTAGCTCTATTTTCAACTTTGTGAAGAATGTCCATACTGTTTTCCAGAGTGGCTGCACCAGCTTGCATTCCCACCAACAGTGTAGGAGGGTTCCCCTTTCTCCGCATCCCCGCCAACATCTGTCATTTCCTGACTTGTTAATTTTAGCCATTCTGACTGGTGTGAAGTGGTATCTCATTGAGGTTTTGATTTGGATTTCCCTGATGCCGAGCGATGTTGAGCACTTTTTCATGTGTCTGTTGGCCATTTGGATGTCTTCTTTGGAAAAATGTCTGTTCATGTCTTCTCCCCATTTCTTGATGTGATCATTTGTTCTTTGGGTGTTGAGTTTGATGAGTTCTTTATAGATTTTGGATACTAGCCCTTTATCTGATATGTCATTTGCAAATATCTTCTCCCATTCTGTCGGTTGTCTTTTGGTTTTGTTTACTGTTTCTTTTGCTGTGCAAAAGCTTTTATCTTGATGAATTCCCAATAGTTCATTTTTGCCCTTGCTTCCCTTGCCTTTGGCAATGTTTCTAGGAAGAATTTACTTTGGCTGAGGTCGAAGAGGTTGCTGCCTGTGTTCTCCTTTAGGATTTTGATGGACTCCTGTCTCACACTGAGGTCTTTCAACCATTTGGAGTCTAGTTTTTGTGTGTGGTGTAAGGAAATGGTCCAGTTTCATTCTTTTGCATGTGGCTGTCCAATTTTCCCAACACTATTTGTTGAAAAGACTGTCTTTTTTTCCATTGGACATTCTCTCCTGCTTTGTCGAAGATGAGTTGACCATAGAGTTGAGGGTCCATTTCTGGGCTCTCTATTCTGTTCCACTGATCTATGTGTCTGTTTTTGTGCCAGAACCATACTGTCCTGATGATGACAGCTTCGTAACAGAGCTGGAAGTCCGGAATTGTGATGCCACCAGTTTTGCTTTTCTTTTTCAACATTCCTCTGGCTATGCGGGGTCTTTTCTGGTTCCATACAAATTTTAGGATTATTTGTTCCATTTCTTTGAAAAAAATGGATGGTATTTTGATGGTGATTGCATTAAATGTGTAGATTGCTCTAGGTGGCATTGACATCTTCACAATATTTGTTCTTCCAATCCATGAGCATGGAATGTTTTCCATTTCTTTGTGTCTTCCTCAATTTCTTTCATGAGTATTTTATAGTTTTCTGAGTACAGATCCTTTGCCTCTTTGGTTAGATTTATTCCTAGGTATTTTATGGTTTTGGGTGCAATTGTAAATGGGATTGACTCCTTAATTTCTCTTTCTTCTCTCTTGTTGTTGGTGTATAGGAATGCCACTGATTTCTGTGCATTGATTTTATATCCTGCCACTTTACTGAATTCCTGTATGAGTTCAAGCAGTTTTGGGGTGGAGTCTTTTGGGTTTTCCGCATAAAATATCACATCATCTGCAAAGAGTGAGAGTTTGACTTCTTCTTTGCCGATTTGGATGCCTTTCATTTCTTTTTGTTGTCTGATTGCTGTGGCTAGGAGTTCTAGTACTATGTTGAATAGCAGTGGTGATAGTGGACAACCCTGCCATATTCCTGACCTTAGGGGGAAAGCTCTCAGTTTTTCCCCAGTTAGAATGATATGCACTGTGGGATTTTCATAGATGGCTTTTATGATAATGAGGTATATACCTCTATGCCTATACTCTGAAGAGTTTTGATCAAGAAAAGATGCTGTACTTTGTCAAATGCTTTTTCTGCATCTATTGAGAGGATTGTATGGTTCTTGTTCTTTCTTTTATTAATGTATTGTATCACGTTGATTGATTTGCAGATGTTGAACCAACCTTGCAGCCCAGGGAGAAATCCCACTTGGTCATGGTGAATAATCCTTTTAATGGACTGTTGGATCCTATTGGCTAGTATTTTGGTGAGAATTTTTGCATCCATGTTCATCAAGGATATTGGTCTGTAATTCTCCTTTTTGATGGGGTCTTTGTCTGGTTTGGGGATCAAGGTAATGGTGGCCCATTAAACGAGTTTGGAAGTTTTCTTTCCATTTCTATTTTTTGGAACAGTTTCAGAAGGATAGGTTTTCATTCTTCTTGAAATGTTTGGTAGAATTCCCCTGGGCAGCCCTCTGGCCCTGGGCTTTTGTTTTTTGGGAGATTTTTGATGACTGCTTCAATTTCCTTAGTGGTTATAGGTCTGTTCAGGTTTTCTATTTCTTCCTGGTTCAGTTTTGGTAGTTGACACATCTCTAGGAATGCATCCATTTCTTCCAGGTTATCTAATTTGCTGGCATAGAGTTGCTTATAGTATGTTCATATAATTTTTGTATTTCTTTGGTGTTGGGTATGATCTCTCCTCTTTCATTCATGATTTTGTTGATTTGGGTCATTTCTTTTCTTTTTGATAAGTCTGGCCAGGGGTTTATCAATCTTGTTAATTCTTTCAAAGAACCAGCTCCTAGTTTCATTGATCTGTTCTACTGTTCTTTTGGTTTCTATTTCATTGATTTCTGCTGTGATCTTTATTATTTCTCTTCTCCTGCTGGGTTTAGGCTTTATTTGCTGTTTTTTCTCCAGCTCCTTTATGTGTAGGGTTAGGTTGTGTACTTGAGACCTTTCTTGTTTCTTAGAAAGGCTTGTATTGCTATATACGTTCCTCTTAGAACTGCCTTTGCTGCATCCCAAAGATTTTGAACAGTTGTGTTTTCATTTTCATTGGTTTCCATGAATTTTTAAATTTCTTCTTTAATTTCCTGGTTGACCCATTCCTTCTTTAGTAGGATGCTCTTTAGCCTCCGTGTGTTTGAGTTCTTTCCGACTTTCCTCTTGTGATTGAGTTCTAGTTTCAAAGCATTGTAGTCTGAAAATATGCAGGGAATGATCTCAATCTTTTGGTACTGGTTGGGACCTGATTTGTGACCTAGGATGTGATCTATTCTGGAGAATGTTCCATGGGCACTAGAGAAAAATGTGTAGTCTGCTGCTTTGGGATGAAATGTTCTGAATACATCTGTGAAGTCCATTTGGTCCAGTGTGTCATTTAAAGTCTTTATTTCCTTGTTGATCTTTTGCTTAGATGATCTGTCCGTTTCAGTGATGTGTTGTTAACATCCCCCACTATTATTGTATTGTTGTCGATGTGTTTCTTTGCTTTTGTTATTAATTGCCTTATATAATTGGCTGCTCCCATGTTAGGGGCATAGATATTTACAATTGTTAGATCTTTCTGTTAGATAGACCCTTTAAGTAGGATATAGTGTCCTTCCTCATCTCTTATTTCAGTCTTTGGTTTAAGATCTTAATTTGTCTGATATAAGGATTGCCACCCCAGCTTTCTTTTGGTGTCCATTAGCATGGTAGATGAATTTCCCCCCCTTCACTTTCAATCTGGGGGTGTCTTTGGTTCTAAAATGAGTCTCTTGCAAACAGCATATCGATGGGTCTTGTTGAAATAGAACCTCTTTTGTTGCTCTTCGTAATGTAACACTTATAACCCAATTTTAAATGTTATCATATTACTAACATTTTATCCATTTTTTTTAGTCTGGACAGTAAAACAAAACAAAATATAAAACAGTAACCAGGCTCTGATCTGCTGGTTCCTGTTTCTGTAAATACTCCTACCATGGCCAATTTCAAGCAAGAGGTATGACATCACTGAATGTGAAGTTGGAAAGAGAAATAGTAGTACATCATTATGTAGTATTTCCACCATATAGACTTAAGAGAGGTAAATAGCCTTGAGAGCATAGGTAATAGTAAATGTAGTAAAATAATTAGGAAATTAGGAGTTTTGAGTATTTTGTTTTTCACAGCTTTCTTGAGGTATAATTGATATAAAAATTCTATATATGTGATGTATGATTTGCTGTTTTGTTATATGTATACATTATGAAGTGACTACCACAGTCAGGCCAATTAACATATCTATTATCTCCACATGATTGCATTTTCAGTTTCCTACCTTCTTTGTGTAGATTCAACCTAGCATTACATGTAAAGTGTGCCACCCTTTATTTAACATTTTTCATGGATGTATATGTTATTCTAGAATTTCCCTCTTATCAACTGTATTTGAAACTGCCACTTGGAGTGTATGTGTGAGGATATGCCAATTCCAGAAAGAATATCTAGCTGGTATGACTGCTACAAAAGTAAACCGAAAAACAAAGAAAACAAAAAACAAACAAAAAAACACCACCAACAACAAAAACAAAAAAGAAAAGTTAGAGTAAACTTCAGGCTATTCAGGTAAATTAGTCATGGACAGGAAAAATCTGGAGAGTGAAACTAAAATGTTCATAATTCTTCACTTTATATGAAAAAGAACTGGAAGTTATTCTTCCTGATTAGATATATCCATATACATAAATATAGATTTAGGAATGACAGTAGAACATATTAATAAATGGGAAGTTTACATGTGCAGTTAGATTTATTTATTTATTTACTTACTTACTTTAAAGAGAAGAGGAGGTGCAGAGGGGGAGGGAGAGAATCTCAAGCTGACTCTGCTCAGCATGGAGCACGGACATGGTGCTCCATCTCATGACCCTGAGATCATGACCTGAGCTGAAACCAAGAGCCGGGTGCTTAACTGACTAAGCCACCCAGCCGCTCCTTAAATTTATCTTTAAAGATGAAAGAAAACAGATTATAAGCCATATAGTAAAAATTTTAATTAAAGAAAAAGCAGAGAAGTATAAAATTCAGATTCAAACAATAAACTTATTAAAAGAAAACAATGGCTCTTTTAGATATATTAAACAACTAAACAAAACAAATTTAACAGTTCTGCCTACAAACATATATAAAGTGAGAGTGAGGCCAAGAATGAAAGGCTAGGTGAAGATAAACAGCATATGTTTTTATCCAACCAAAGCCAAGGGGATTCTGGGTGAAATCTGGGCTCAGTCCCAGCACTACTACTTAGTAGAGCTGTGCTCTCAGCTAAGTCACTATCTTGGCATCTCCTTTTCCTTATCCATGGCAAAGGTCTCATGGTCCCTGTCTGTTTGAAATATTTCCTAATTATAAAATGATACAATGTAGTTGAAAATGCTTGGTAAACTGTACTCTGCTATCTAGTGTACCACATTTACTTATGACCAGCATATTAAGCTCTCAGTTGGAAAATAGTTATTTGAAATGACCATCGAAAGAAGAGCCTAGTGTACTATTAGCTCATAATGTTCACTGATTCCACCTTTCTACTAAAAACTGGGGGCTGTCTCAGAGACTTACTTAAAAAATATTTTTTATTGAATAAATTTTTTGTGTAACATTGTGTAAGTTTAAGGTATGCAGCATGTTACTTTGATAAATTTATATATTCTAATATTGCCAATATAGTGATATCTAGCACATTGCATATACTACAATATTATTGTCTATACTCATACTGTGCATTTCTGTAATGCCTTATTTACTACTTGTTAAAAATGTATACTCTTGAATATCATCTCTCTTACCTCCCCTACCCTCATCGCCTGGTAACCAACATTTTACTCTATTTTTTACAGGTTTAACTTCTTAAAATTCCACAAATAGGTGATATCATACAATACTTGTCTTTCTCTCTCTATCTCACTTAGCATAGTGTGCTCAAGGTGCATCCATGTTGTTGCAAATGGGGGAATATCTTTCTTTCTCACAATTGAATAATATGTCATTGTGTATATGAACCACATCTTTTTTATCCATTCATTGGCTGTTGAGCATTTGGGTTGTTTCAGAATATCTTGGGTATTGTGAATAATGCTGTGATAAATATGGAAATGCATACTTCTCAGTGAAATGCTGTTTTCATTTCCTTGGGTTAATACCCAGATCATATGGTAGACCTATTTTTAATTTTTTGAGGAACTTCCATATTATTTTCCCTAGTGGTTGGACCAATTTAAATTCCCATCAACAGTGTATAAGGGTTCTCTTTTCACCACACCTTCTTCAGCATCTGTTGTTTTCTTAATGATAACCATTTTAATAGGTGTTAGGTGATACCTTATTTTAGTTTTAATTTGCATTCCCCTGATTGTGGTGTCAAGCATCTTTTCATGTGTCTGTTGGCCATTTGAAGTCCTCTTTGATGAAATGTGTATTTAGTTCTTCCCACTTTTAAATGAGATTTTTTTATTATTACTGAGTTGATGGAGTTATTTATATATTTTGGATATTAACGCTTGATCAGATATTTAGTTTGCATAATTCTTCTCCTGTTCTGTAGCTTGTCTTTTCATTTTGTTAGTTGCTTCTTTTTCTATGTAGAAGCTTTGGAGTTTGATGTAGTCCCGTATGTTGATTTCTTTCTTTTGTTGTTTATGCTTTTGGCATCATGCCCCCACACCCTAATATTGCCAAGATCAATATTAATGAGTTCTTCCTTCTGTTTTCTTAAAGGAGTTTTATGCTACCAGTTTATGTTTAAGTATCTGATCTATTTTGAGTTAATTTTTGTGAGTGGTGTGAGATAGATGTCTAATTTCATTGTTCTTAATGTGTTTCTCCAGTTTTCCCAGCACCATTTGTTGAAGAGACTATCCTTTTCTCATTGGGTATTCTTGGCTCTCTTGTCAAATATTAGTTGACCATATATGCTGGGGTTTAATTCTGGCCTTTCTATTCTGCTCCATCGGTTGTCTTGTCTATTTTTGTGCCAGTAGCACACTGTATTACTACAGCTTTGTAGTAGAGTTTTGAAGCCAATGTGCAATGCTTCTGGCTTCCCCCCTCCCTGCACCCCCCGCCCCCCCGGATTGCTTTGGTTACTTGAGTCTTTTGTAGTTCCATACAAATTTTAGAATTGTTTCTCCTATTTCTGTGAAGAAGGCCATTGGTATTTTGATGGAGATTGTGTTGAATCTGAAAATGGCTTTTGGTAGTTTGGTCATTTTTTTTTTTTTAAAGATTTTATTTATTTATTTGACAGAGAGACACAGCGAGAGAGGGAACACAAGCAGGGGGAGGGGGAGAGGGAGAAGCAGGCTTCCCGCAGAGCAGGGAGCCCGATGCGGGGCTCGATCCCAGGACCCTGAGATCATGACCTGAGCCGAAGGCAGACGCTTAATGATTGAGCCACCCAGGTGCCCCTAGTTTGGTCATTTTAACAGTATTAATTCTTTTGATTCATGAGCACAGGATGTCTTTCCATTTGTGTCTTCTTCAATTTCAGCAAAGTTTAGTTTTCATCGTACAGACTTTTTACTTCTTTGGTTAAACTTACTCCTAAGTATTTTATTGTTGTTGATGCTATTGTGAATAGATAATTATCCTTATTTCTTTTTCAGATGCTTCATCATTACTATAAAGGAATGCAATTGATTTCTGTATGTTGATTTTGTCTCTTGCCACTTTACTGAAATCATTGACAAATTCTAACAATTTTTTGACAGATTCTTGGGATTTTCTATATTTAGTCTCATATCACCAGTAAATAATGACAGTTGTACTTCTTTCTTTCCAATTTGGATGTCTTTTATTTCTTTGTCCTGCCTAACTGCTGTAGCCAGGACTTCCAGTACTATATTGAGTAGGAGTGTTGAGAAGGGTTTCTTTGCCTTATTCCTGACCTTAGAGGAGACATTTTCAATTTTTCTCTATTAAGTATAATGTTAGCTGTAGGTTTGTTATCACAGCCTTTATTATGTTATGTTCCTTGTATACCCAGGCTGTTAAGAGTTTTTATCATGAGAGGATATTTTGTTAAATGTTTTTCTGCATCTATTGAGATGATCGTATGATTCTTATCTTTCATTTTTTTGATGTGATGTATTACATTAGTTGATATGTGTGTATTGAACTATTTTTGCATCCCAGAGATAAGTCCCATCTGGTCATGGTGTTTTAATATGTTTTTGAATTCAGTTTGCTAACATTTTGTTGAGAATTTTTGCATCTACAATCATCAGATATTGGTCTATAGTTTTCTTGTGCTATCCTTATGTGTTTTTGATATCAAAGTAACACTGGCATCATAGAATGAGTTTGGAAGTATTCACTCTGTTCAATATTTAGGAAGAGTTTGAGGAGGATTCATGTTATTTTTTTTTTTTTAATTTTAGTTAGCAGACAGGGCAATATTTGTTTCTGGAGTAGAATTCAATGATTAATCACTTACATACAACACCCAGTGCTCGTGATGTTAATTCTTTTTTAAATGTTGGGTAGAATTCTCCAGTGAAGCCATTTGATTGTGGAGTTTTCTGTTTTGGGAGGTTTTTGATTATTGTCTAAATCTTTTTACTTGTTATTGATCTGTTCGGATTTTCTGTTTCCTCCTGAATCAGTCTTGGTAGGCTGTGTGTTTCCACAAATGTGTCTATTTCTTGAATGCCATGTACTTTGTTGGCATATAATTGTTCATAGTAGTCCCTTATGATTATTCTGTAGTATCAGTTCTAATGTCTCCTCTTTCATTTCTAATTTTAAGTCTTTTTATCTTAGTGTAGTTAAAGATTTTGTTTATCTTTTCAAAGAATCATCTCTGAGTTTCATTGTCATTTTCATTGTTTTTTTGGTCTCTATTTCATTTATTTCCTTTAGATCCTTATTTTCTTCCTTATGCTAACTCTGGGCTTCATTTGTTCTTTTTTCCTGGTACTTGAGGTGTAAAGATAGGTTGTTGATTTGAGATATTTCTAATTTCTTAATATATACGTTTATTGCTAAAACTTTCCTCTCAGAACTGTTTTGATGCATCCCATAATATTTAAGATGTGGTATTTTCATTTTCATTGTTAAAAGATATTTTTCTTATTTCCCTTTTGGTATTTTTGACCCAGTGGTCATTTAGAAGTGTATTGTTTAGTTTTCACATATCTGTAATCTTTATTCTTTTTGTTGATAACTAGTTTTATATCCTTGTGTTCAAAGAAGCTAGTTGGTTTTCAATCTTCTTAAAGTTCCTAAGATTTGTTTTGTGGCCTCTTATAGGATCTGTCCTCAAGAAAGTCCCATGTGCATTTGAAAAGACTGTATATTCTGCTGCTGTTGGATAGAATGTTCTGTGTATGTCTGCTAAGTAAATTTGTTCTAAAGCATGGTTCAGTTTGAACAATTCCTTGTTGATTTTCTATCTGGACAGTTTATGCATTATGGATAGTGGAATATTAAGTCCCTTAGAATTACTGTATTGTCTCTTTCTCCCTTAGGATCTGTTTTTAATTGCTTAATTTATTTTGGTACTTAGCAGTTGGCAGCATATATTTTTATACTTGTTATATCTTCTTCATGTATTAAGCCCTTTATCATCATATTATGACTTTTTTTTTTGTTTCTTATTACTCTTTTTGTCTTCAAGTCTATTTTGTCTGATGTAAGTATGGCTACCCCCATCTTCATTTCATTTCCCTTTCTTGGCATATCATCTTCCATCATTTCACTTTGAGCCCATGTGCATCTTTAATGCTCAAATGAGTCTCCGGTAGGTAGGATATAGTTGGATCTTGTTTTTTATTCATGCAGTCATTGTGCCTCTTGATGGGTGAGCTCATTCCATTTATGTTTAGGGTGATTATTGATCTGTAAAGATTTACTAATGACATTTTATCTTTTGCTGTTTGGTTATTTTGTTTCTCCATTGTTTCTTTTTCCTTCTGTTTCTACCTTTGTAAGTTGGTGATTTTCCATGGTGATTTGCTCACTTTTATTTTTTTTTAATTTTTTTTATTGTCATGTTAATCCCCATACATTATATCATTAGTTTTTGATGTAGTGTTCCATGATTCATTGTTTGCGCATAACATCCAGTGCTCCATGCAGAACGTGCCCTCTTTAATACCCATCAGCAGACTAACCCATCCTCCCACCCCCCTCCCCTCTAGAATCCTCAGTTTGCTTTTCAGAGTCCATCATCTCTCATGTTTCATCTCCCCTTCCAATTTCCCCCCTTCATCTTCCCCTCCTGCTATATTTTCTTTTTTTCTTTTTTCTTAACATATATTGCGTTATTTGTTTAAGAGGTACAGATCTGTGATTCAACAGTCTTGCACAATTCACAGCTCTCACCATAGCACATACTCTCCCCAGTGTCTATCACCCAGCCACACCATCCCTCCCATCCCAACCCCCACTCCAGCAACCCTCAGTTTTTTTCCTGAGATTAAGAATTCCTCATATCAGTGAGGTCATATGATACATGTCTTTCTCTGATTGACTTATTTCACTCAGCATAACACTCTCCAGTTCCATCCACGTCATTGCAAATGGCAAGATTTCATTCCTTTTGATGGCTGCATAATATTCCATTGTATATATATACCACCTCTTCTTTATCCATTCATCTGTCAATGGACATCTTGGATCTTTCCAGTTTGGCTATTGTGGACATTGCTGCTATAAACATCGGGGGGACATATCCCTTCGGATCCCTACATTTGTATCTTTGCGGTAAATACCCAGTAGTACAATTGCTGGATCATATGGTAGCTCTATTTTCAACTTTTTGAGGAACCTCCATACTGTTTTCCAGAGTGCCTGCACCAGCTTGCATTCCCACCAACAGGGTAGGAGGGTTCCCCTTTCTCCGCATCCCCGCCAACATCTGTCATTTCCTGAGTTGTTAATTTTAGCCATTCTGACTGGTGTGAGGTGATATCTCATTGAGGTTTTGATTTGGATTTCCCTGATGCCGAGCGATGCTGAGCACTTTTTTCATGTGTCTGTTGGCCATTTGGATGTCTTCTTTGGAAAAATGTCTGTTTATGTCTTCTGCCCATTTCTTGATTGGATTCTTTGTTCTTTGGATGTTGAGTTTGATGAGTTCTTTATAGATTTTGGATACTAGCCCTTTATCTGATATGTCATTTGCAAATATCTTCTCCCATTCTGTCGGTTGTCTTTTGGTTTTGTTGACTGTTTCCTTTGCTTTGCAAAAGCTTTTTATCTTGATGAAGTCCCAATAGTTCATTTTTGCCCTTGCTTCCCTTGCCTTTGGCGATGTGTCTAGGAAGAAGTTGCTTTGGCTGAGGTCGAAGAGGTTGCTGCCTGTGTTCTCCTTTAGGATTTTGATGGACTCCTGTCTCACATTGAGGTCTTTCAACCATTTGGAGTCTATTTTTGTGTGTGGTGTAAGGAAATGGTCCAGTTTCATTCTTTTGCATGTGGCTGTCCAATTTTCCCAACACTATTTGTTGAAGAGACTGTCTTTTTTCCATTGGACAGTCTTTCCTGCTTTGTCGAAGATGAGTTGACCATAGAGTTGAGGGTCCATTTCTGGGCTCTCTATTCTGTTCCATTGATCTATGTGTCTGTTTTTGTGCCAGAACCATACTGTCTTGATGATGACAGCTTCATAACAGAGCTGGAAGTCCGGAATTGTGATGCCGCCAGCTTTGCTTTTCTTTTTCAATATTCCTCTGGCTATTCAGGGTCTTTTCTGGTTCCATACAAATTTTAGGATTATTTGTTCCATTTCTTTGAAAAAAAGTGGATGGTATTTTGATGGGGATTGCATTGAATATGTAGATTGCTCTAGGTACCATTGACATCTTCACAATATTTGTTCTTCCAATCCACGAGCATGGAACGTTTTTCCATTTCTTTGTGTCTTCTTGAGTTTCTTTCATGAGTATTTTACAGTTTTCTGAGTACAGATCCTTTGCCTCTTTGGTTAGATTTATTCCTAGGTATCTTATGGTTTTGGGTGCAATTGTAAATGGGATCGACTCCATAATTTCTCTTCCTTATCTCTTGTTGGTGTATAGGAATGCCACTGATTTCTGTGCATTGATTTTATATCCTGCCACTTTACTGAATTCCTGTATGAGTTCTAGCAGTTTTGGGGTGGAGTCTTTTGGGTTTTCCATATAAAGTATCATATCATCTGCAAAGAGTGAGAGTTTGACTTCTTCTTTGCCGATTTGGATGCCTTTGATTTCTTTTTGTTTTCTGACTGCTGTGGCTAGGACTTCTAATACTATGTTGAATAGCAGTGGGGATAGTGGACATCCCTGCCATGTTCCTGACCTTAGGGGGAAAGCTCTCAGTTTTTCCCCATTCAGAATGATATTCACTGTGGGGTTTTCATAGATGGCTTTTATGATATTGAGGTATGTACCTCTATGCCTATACTCTGAAGAGTTTTGATCAAGAAAGGATGCTGTACTTTGTCAAATGCTTTTTCTGCATGTACTGAGAGCATCGTATGGTTCTTGTTCTTTCTTTTATTAATGTATTGTATCACATTGATTGATTTGCAGATGTTGAACCAACCTTGCAGCCCAGGGAGAAATCCCACTTGGTCATGGTGAATAATCCTTTTAATGGACTGTTGGATCCTATTGGCTAGTATTTTGGTGAGAATTTTTGCATCCATATTCATCAAGGATATTGGTCTGTAATTCTCCTTTTTGTTGGGGTCTTTGGTTTTGGGATCAAGGTAATGGTGGCCCCATAAAACGAGTGTGGAAGTTTTCCTTCCATTTCTATTTTTTGGAACATTTTCAGAAGGATAGGTATTCATTCTTCTTTAAATGTTTGGTAGAATTCCCCTGGGCAGCCCTCTGGCCCTGGGCTTTTGTTTCTCGGGAGATTTTTGATGACTGCTTCAATTTCCTTAGTGGTTATAGGTCTGTTCAGGTTTTCTATTTCATCCTGGTTCAGTTTTGGTAGTTGACACATCTCTAGGAATGCATCCATTTCTTCCAGGTTATCTATTTTGCTGGCATATAGTTGCTTACAGTATGTTCTTATAATTTTTGTATTTCTTCGGTGTTGGTTATGATCTCTCCTCTTTCATTCATGATTTTGTTGATTTGGGTCATTTCTCTTTTCTTTTTGATAAGTCTGGCCAGGGGTTTATCAGTCTTGTTAATTCTTTCAAAGAACAAGCTCCTAGTTTCGTTGGTCTATTCTACTGTTCTTTTGGTTTGTATTTCATTGATTTCTGCTGTGATCTTTATTATTTCTCTTCTCCTGCTCGGTTTAGGTTTTATTTGCTGATTTTTCTCCAGCTCCTTTAGGTGTAGGGTTAGGTTGTGTACTTGAGACCTTTCTTGTTTCTTAGAAAGGCTTGTATTGCTATATACTTTCCTCTTAGGACTGCCTTTGCTGCATCCCAAAGATTTTGAACAGTTGTGTTTTCATTTTCATTGGTTTCCATGAATTTTTTAAATTCTTCTTTAATTTGTGGTTGACCCATTCATTTTTTAGTAGGATGCTCTCTAGCCTCCATGTATTTGAGTTCTTTCCGAATTTCCTCTTGTGATTGAGTTCTAGTTTCAAAGCACTGTGGTCTGAAAATAGGCAGGGAATGATCCCAGTATTTTGGTACCAGTTGAGACCTGATTTATGACCTAGGATGTGATCGATTCTGGAGAATGTTCCATGGGCACTAGAGAAGAATGTGTATCCCATTGCTTTGGGATGGAATGTTCTGAATATATCTGTAAAGTCCATTTGGTCCAGTGTGTCATTTCAAGTCTTTATTTCCTTGTTGATCTTTTGCTTAGATGATCTGTCCATTTCAGTCAGAGGGGTGTTAAAGTCCCCCACTATTATTGTATTGTTGTCGATGTGTTTCTTTGCTTTTGTTATTAATTGGCTTATATAATTGGCTGCTCCCATGTTAGGGGCATAGATATTTACAATTGTTAGATGTTCTTGTTGGATAGACCCTTTAAGTAGGATCTAGTGTCCTTCCTCATCTCTTATTACAGTCTTTGGTTTAAAATCTAATTTGTCTGATATAAGGATTGCCACCCCAGCTTTCTTTTGGTGTCCATTAGCATGGTAAATGGTTTCCAACCCCTTCACTTTCAATCTGTGGGTGTCTTGGGTCTAAAATGAGTCTCTTGCAGACAGCATATCAATGGGTCTTGTTTTTTTTATCCAATCTGATCACCTGTGTCTTTTAATTGGGGCATTTAGCCCATTTACATTCAGGGTAACTATTGAAAGATAGGAATTTAGTGCCAATGTATTGTCTGTAAGTTGACAGTTACTGTATATTGTCTGTGTTCCTTTCTGGTCTATGTTGCTTTTAGGCTCTCTCTTTGCTTATAGGATCCTTTTCAATATTTCTCGTAGGGCTGGTTTCGTGTTTGCAAATTCCTTTAGTTTTTGTTTGTCCTGGAAGCTTTTTATCTCTCCTTCAATTTTCAATGACAGCCTAGCTGGATAGAGTATTCTTGGCTGCACATTTTTCTCATTTAGTGCTCTGAATATATCCTGCCAGTCTTTTCTGGCCTGCCAGGTCTCTGTGGATAGGTCTGTTGCCAATCTAATATTTCTACCATTGTAGGTTACAGATATCTTGTCCCGAGCTGCTTTCAGGATTTTCTCTTTGTCTCTGAGACTCGTAAGTTTTACTATTAAATGTCGGGATGTTGACCTATTTTTATTGATTTTGAGAGGGGTTCTCTGTGCCTCCTGGATTTTGATGCCTGGTTCCTTCCCCAAATTAGGGATGTTCTCTGCTATAATTTGCTCCAGTGTACCTTCTGCCCCTCTCTCTCCTCCTCCTTCTGGGATCCCAATTATTCTAATGTTGTTTCATCTTATGGTACCGCTTATCTCTCGAATTCTGCCCTCGTGATCCAGTAGTTGTTTATCTCTCTTTTTCTCAGCTTCTTTATTTTCCATCATTTGGTCTTCTACTTCACTGTTTCTCTCTTCTGCCTCATTTATCCTAGTAGTTAGTGCCCCCATATTTGATTGCACCTCATTAATAGCCTTTTTGATTTTGAGTTGGTTAGATTTTAGTTCTTTTATTTCTCCAGAAAGGGTTTCTCTAATAACTTCCATGCTTTTCTCAAGCCCAGCTAGTATTTTAAAGTGATGATTCTGAACCCTAGATCCGACATCGTACTAATGTCCATATTGAGTGGGTCCCTGGCAGTCGGTACTACCTCTTGTTCTTTTTGTTGAGGTGATTTTTTTCCGTCTTGTCATTTTGTGCAGAGGAGAATAGATGAATGAGAGAACAAATGCTAACAGGGTAACAACGTCCCCAGAAAATATACTCTAAACAAATCAGAAAAGACCTGAATCCAGGGGAAAAGAAAGAAAAAAGAAAAAGGAAAAAAAAAAAAAAGAAAAAGAAAAAGCTAAAAACAAAGAAAAACAGAACAAAACAAAACAAGAAACAGAATATGATCAAATATGATCAGGCTGGTGCATAGATCAGTGCCACACACTAGATTTTGGCTGTATTTTGGTCTGTTAAAAGAAAGTGCCTCCCAAAATTTTAAAGAAAGAAAAACTTATATATGTACAAAAATAAGGGTTGATATGATGAAGGGATGGAATATGACTGTAAAGATGAAAAGTATAAAAAAATTTATAAAAGGAATTAAGTTGTTTGCAAAAAGAAAGAAGATGATTTAAAAAAAAGGAAAAAAAAAGGGAGAGAATGTGATCAGGCAGGAGACTAGAACAAAACCATATACTAGAGATTTAGGGTATATTTTGATCTGTTAGAAGAAACTATCTCAAAATTTTAAAGAGAGAACAACTTATATATATATGCCAAACATAAGGGTAACTACAATGAAGGGATAGCATATGACTCTAAAAATGAAAAATAAAAATGTTTTTTAAAAAAGGGATTGATTAGATGTTGGCTGAAAAAGGGAAAAAGAGAAATTAAAAAAAAAGAGACAGTTAAAAAAAATTAACTTTGAAAGACTAAAGAATCATGGTAAAAAAGCCCTGGATTCTATGTGCATTATTCCCCTAGCGCTGGAGTTCTGCCGTTTTCACTGATCGTTAAACTTCGTCTTGTCTAGCTGTTCTCGCTGATCTTCTGGGGGAGGGGCCTGTTGCCATGGTTCCAAAATGTCTTTGCCAGAGGTGGAATTGCCCCGCCCTTGCCAGTCTGGGCTAAGTAATCTGCTCAGGTTTGCTCTCAGGAGCTTTTGTTCCCTGCAAGCTTTCTGTACGGCTTTGGAGGCCGAGAGTGAAATGGTGGCCTCCCAGTCTCTGCCCCATAGGAGCCAAGAGCTCGGGCCCCACTCCTCAGTGCACCCCCAAAGAAAAGCAGTCAATCACTCCCGTCTCCCCAGTCTCCGGCTGCAATCCCTTCTCACCTGGCCTGTTACCGAGCATTTCTATCTCTGGCACCCGACTCAGTGTGGAGTCTCCACACCCAGCAGATCCCTGCGGTGCGCTCCCAGGGGAGGAAGGGGAGTCTCCCCGGATCTGCCACTTGTTGGGTGCCTGCTGGAGGAGTAGTGGCCCAACTGTGCCGTGGATCACCATTCATGGCAACCCCAAGCTGAGAGCCCATGCCTCGGCTCCATCTCTGCAGGCAGCTTCCCCGCTCCGATACCTGGGAACTCTGCCACACTTAGGCACCCCCAGTCTTTCTGTTACCCCAAGAGTCCTGAGACCACACTGTCCTATGATGGTTCCACCCCCCGCTTAGCCACTGGAGCGACGTCCCTCAGTGGAGCAGACTTCTAAAAGTTCCGATTTTGTGCTCCGAGGCTCTATCACTTGCCAGAACTGGCCAACGGAGGCCCCCTCCCCCGCCATCTATCCTCCCGAATATCACCTTGGATTCACTTCTCCGCACGTCCTACCTTCCAGAAAGTGGTCGCTTTTCTGTTCAGAGAGTTGTTGCTATTCTTTTCTTTGATCTCCTGTTGATTTTGTAGGTGTTCAGAATGGTTTGATCCCTATCCAGCTGAATTCCTGAGACCAGACGAAACCCAGGTCACCTACTCCTCCGCCATCTACTCTCCCCTGGCCTATAGAATTTCTACTCATAAATCTACTGGTAAGTTAATGGGGAAGTCTTTATAGGTTATTCCCCACCCCCTCCCGCCCCCTTGGCTGACCTTAAAATTCTTTATCATTGACTTTAGAGAGTTTTAATGTAAAAGTCTTAGAGGAGGTCTTTTCACATTGAGATAATAAGATGTCCTATTAGCTTCATAGACTTGTATATCCAGTTCCTTCCCCAGGTTTGGGAAGTTCTCAGCTGTTAGTTCTTTAAATAAGTGCTCTGCTCCAGGGTTCCTTTCTGCTCCTTCTGGGATACTCATTATTCTTTTGTTGGCTTTTCTAATGGGGTCAGAAAGTTCTCATAGGGTTTCTTCACTTTTTAAAAATTTTAGTTCTCCTCTTCTATCTGAATCATTTCTATATGTGTATCCTCAAGCTCATCAGTTCTCTCTTCCATATGATATGCTCTACTTCCAATGCAATCTCATGCATTCTTTATCTCATTTACTGAGTTCTTCAGCTCCAGAATTTATTGGGTTCATTTTTAGAATTTCAATCTTTTTGGTAAGGTACTTTTTCTGCTCATTAATTTTATCTTGAGATTATTGTATTGCATTTCTGAGTTTTCTTGTAGCTTGTTAAATTTCTTCATAACAGCTATTTCCAGTTATTTATACATTGGATCCAGTATTTCATGTCTTTGGGTTTAGTTGCTGGAAAATAGTCATTTTCTTTCTGTAATACCATACTACCACGATTTTTCATTATGTTGGATGAGAAGAGTCTCTGCTGCTGCATTTGAAGAAGTGAACACTTTTCTTATTTAAGCAAGGCTTTGTTTATTTTTATTCTTTTAAAAAAATTTTTTATTTGAGTATAGTTGATAGACATTGTTACATTAGTTTCAGATGTACAACACAGCGATTTCACCTCTTTGTATGTTATACTGTGCTCACCAAGTGTAGCTGCCATCTGTCACCATACAACACTATTATAATATCATTGACTATATTCTCTATGCTGAGACTTTAATTCCTGTGACTTCATTCCATAACTCAAAGCTTGTATTTCCCACTCTGCTTCACTCCCTTTGTCCATCCCTCCACTCTCCTTTCCTCTGGCAACCATCAATTTGTTCTCTGTATTTATAGGTCCGATTCTGCTTTCTGTTTGTTTACTCATTTGTTCTTCTAGATTCTAAATATGAGTGAAATTATATGGCATTTGTCTTTCTCAGTCTGAGTTATTTCACTTAGTGTAATACCCTCTGGGTCCATCCATGTTATAATAAATGGCACAATCTCATTCTTTTCTATGGGTGCCTGTCAGTGTGTGTGTGCACACGTGTGTGCATGTGTGTGTGCACGTGTGTGTGCATGCGTGCACATATACCACATCTTCATTATCCATTTGTCTATTAATGGAGAGTTAGGATGCTTCCATATCTTGGCTATTGTAAATAATGCTACAATATTTGTTTACTTTGATTTGAATAATTTAACAGGCTGATAGTAGCCTTCCTTCTGTTTTCTAGAACATGGCACTGTAGCACAAGGTTTTGATTTCTCTTAAAGCAGATGACTCCTAGCTAAGATTGGGAGTCAGCATATTTAAAAGAAGTAAGTAAAAAGGAAATGGCAGTGGTAGAGTGGAGTGAGTGTGTACTTAGCACTTCATACTTGGAGTGTGCCCATGGCCCTACAGGAGGATCCTCAAGTTGGGTAGTCCCCAAGATCCTTGGGTGGTCCTCTTGCCTCTTGGAGCAGACGGCAGGAGACATTATCCTTTATTTCTCATTGTTTGCCTTTTACTCTTTCCTTCCCTTCCCTAATTCACACAGTGTCTCCTAAGAGAGCAACTGATCCCTACAGCTGCAGTGCACATGGCCCCTAGAGCAAACTCCTACTCCTTCATGCTCCATCTCCTCTGCTAGAATGGTCATGTTGGCTCTCTGCCTGGCTGGCCACTGCTTTCTCTGCTGTCACTGCCTGTGCCCCAGTACATCCACTACTATTTCCCTCCTTCTGTCACCACCTCCAGGGTCCAGTCCACCTACTGCTAGATGCACAAATGGTTAGATCTGTTGAGTGTTCTATGTGCTGTACAGAGGCACTTTTTTGTTATTGTTGTAGTGGATGTTGGACTAGTTGTAAATCACAGGGGAGACAAAAAAGGTATAAAGCCCACCACCAAGATGCTGACACCCTCTTTCAATTTTACTTTATTTTTTTGTTACTATACTGCACCTTGGTACTTAGGTAAACCAGTTGAGCTTTGTCAGTTTTAAAACCATGAAATTAGCCAAGTAATATAATGCTGCAACTTTCTAGAGGGTGAGGGGTCAGAGAGAAACAAGATGAATATTTCTCTGCATAGCCAGCTTGTTGGATAGCCACCTTTTACTGAAGTGAAAATACATCCTTCCTGCCACTATTCCAAATTAGCCCACCTTCCAACCTCATGGCTGCCGACTCTATCTCATGGGATTCTACACTAGTCATTGTAGTATGGCTGAGTGGAACAAAGAGGTTATTGTCTGAGAATAGATGCTGGAGAAGAGTTTGCCAAATTGTGCATTCTAAGGTGAGTGGTTTTTCACATGGAGTGTTAATCACGCTTCTCTGACACTATCAATTATGGAAGCAGACCAAGAATAAACCTGCAAATAAGAAGATCCCTTTGTTCCTCTCTCAAATTAATAATGCAAGCATACTGGAAATGCAGAGAAAACAAATTTGCTGAAAGATAAACATCTCTAACAGAAAAAAACTTCCTATAATATTTTTATAATCAAAACAAACTTTTTTTGTTTATTGGATGAGTATTTAGCAGAAATGCTTTTAATTATATGTTGCATTAATTTCTTGTTATTTTATATATGTTTCATGGTATTACCTAGAACCTTGCGACCTGAAGTATGGTTCTCTAGGCTGGTAATATTGTAGTTACTTAAAAACTTGTCAAAAATGCAGAGCTATTGGTCCTTTCTCAAAGCTACCGAGTCAGATTTTCGATTTTATTCAGAAGATTTGTATGTACATAAAGTGTGAAAAACAGTACTCTAGAATATGAGGTTCTAGAAAGCAAACACTTCATATCTTTCTGTGTTATTCCATGTCATCTAGCACCTGGGTTAACAGGAACCACTCCACACGTTGAGCTGCATGAAGTGTGACTGTTTTTTCCTTTATCAGACTGTATGATTTAGAACATAGTAGCTTTCTGTGGAATTTGGGTTATTGCTTAGGGAAGTTCATGTGGTAGGGAAAATACCATGTGTTCATCAGCAACCAGTGTATAAAAACCACATTTGCCAGCCACCTTTGCAAAAATCAAGGTCATGCATGGCCTGAGTACAGACGAGTGGGGTAGATCAAAGGATGGAAAGCATGACCATAAGAATTCTGATGCAACCCTCAGGATTGACTACATACTTTTTGAGGCCCAGTGCAAAATAAAAATGTGAAGCCTTTTGTTAAAATAATGATAAATTTCAAGACAGCAACAGTAGAGCATTAAACCAAACATAAGCCCCTCTAAGTGCAGAATGGATGGATGGGTAGGAGGCTGAGCTACTGCATTCGCATGCTGTGAAGCAGCCCTGGCAACATTCTAGCTCCTCTCTTCTCTGGCCCTGGCCAACTCCTGAAACCATGTGTGAGACTGTGGCATTATAAAATGCTGGAGTGTCTTTCAGCCTATGTCCCTGAGAAACCATGGGGAGCAGAGCCCCTGCCAACACTCTTTGGACATACAGTGAATGAGAAATAAACTTTTGTTTCTAAAAGCCACTGAGATTTCAGAGTTAATTTGTTAATGCCTCATAGATCTAGCCCATTTTGACTTACTCATCTGAATTGTTCCCAATCACAGATGAATGAAATTGAGAGGAAGAGGTTAGAACTTAACTGAGAGACTGTTGGCAGTGAGGTAGGAAGGGTTGGCATGGAGATCAGAGCTGGAATATGTAGGTTTGTAATAGAAAACTATTCAAAGTAGGATTAGAACATTTATTTAGAGAGAGTTTGGGGAAAAGAGACAGGGAGAGTAAAGGAGATTTCACTTTCCTCTTTTTTTAGTTAATATGGAGGAAAAGGTGCTGGGTAGTCATGAGTGATAAAAAAGTTTATAAAGACGTATTTTGAAATAACTACTATTGGAAACTACCCAAGAGACAGGGACAAATAAGGGAATATGTGTCAGAAAAAATCAAGACGAATGTAGCCTTTGGATGGGGTCAAGAATCTAATGATAAGGCTAGAGGGAACAGAAGGAAAAGGTGGCCAAATATCATGAACAAAAAGGTAGTTTGAGTTAAACTTTACAGAATATATATCACCTCTGTATTTCAGCATTCATTGATCCATTAATGTAAATCATGACCATTTTCACAGTTTCAGACAGGTCCATGGAATCACACATGGTGATTGTCACTTGGGTATGGGTATCTGGCCACTCAAAAAGGCATCCAAAATTTGCATTTTCTTCAGTAAAGTTGCCACAGTGTGGATTATTGTTATCCCTCCAACCTTAGAGGTTGATATTATAAGGAAAAACATAAACGTAAAGCAGACTAGGATAGAGTCATCACATTCTGCCCTCTACCCAAATTGCATAGGAAGGCATTTAAAACTGGATTTCTAATTGATTACATTGCCCCCAAAGAAATAATGACATTTACAAACACCTCTTAAATGCTGTGTGTCAGGCACTCTTCTAAATGTTTTATGTGTGTTCCTGTACTCCCAGCAACCCCAAAAGCAAGATTCTATTAGCTCCATTTTTTCAGATGTGTGTGCAGAGAAAGACTGAGGAACTTATTCAAGGTCACATAAGTAGTAAGAGGTTGAGCTGTGATCTGAACTGTTTGTCCATCCTGTGATGCTGGGGTTATGAGAAGCCATATGGTACCATACCATTGTCAAAATGATACTGCTCCAGTGGGCTGACCAGCCTCACCTTTCCCTGTAGGGAAGCTATAAGGGTAGTCATTTTTCAGCAAGGCTGCTTGAAGGGGCAAGATGGCTTTGTGCTTAAGAGCATGGTCATTGGAGTCACACTTCTTGGGGTCACATCCTTACTCGAACCTCTCATGTAATTTGGGCAAATTACTCAACCCCTAAGCTGTAAAATGTGGAGCTCATAGTGTAGTTGTAAAACTTAAGTGAGAAAGGAAGACTGAGCACAGTACTTGGCCTGTTAAGAATTCACTATTAGCTACTGTTACTAGTGAGCATAGAACCAGATCAAAGATAATTCTTGCTTATTTTATTAGGCCCATCTCATATCATTGTCAGCACACCTTCAAACACTCATTGCATCTGGTTCCCAAAGTTACAGGGGCTCCCTTCTGTCAGCAGGGCAAAGTTCTAATCCTTTAGTAATCTTCCTGCTGCAATCTTGCACCATTTTTTTTCTTCTGTCCTTAACAGGCTTTTCCCCAGCATAACTGGAGTTCAGTCCAGTACCTCACGCAAGCCCGTGTGCCTTTGCTCATGTCATTTCTCTTGTTCATCCTTCAGATCTAGTTTGGTTGTCACCTTCCCATGAATTCTGCTTGGAACACCCTCTTCTGCAATAATGACCTTTCTCTTCTGAGCTTTAATTATACCAATCTCTGCTAATATTCCTTGTGTGTATTAATTCTTACAGTATTTTCTCAGTGTTTGCTTACAAATGCATAGGAGAGATGAAGCCTGTAGGCAGCAAATACTACTTTTAATGCAGCTGATTAAGCTTGATTATTGACATGAGCACTTTGAGGTAGGGATATGTTTTTTTTTTATTTTTTTATTGTTATGTTAATCACCATACATTACATCATTAGTTTTTGATGTAGTGTTCCATGATTCATTGTTTGTGCACAACACCCAGTGCTCCATGCAGAACGTGCCCTACTCATCACCAGGCTAACCCATCCTCCCACCCCCCCTCCCCTCTAGAACCCTCAGTTTGTTTTTCAGAGTCCATCATCTCTCATGGTTCGTCTCCCCCTCCGATTCCCCCCCTTCATTCTTCCCCTCCTGCTATCTTCTTCTTTTTTTTTCTTTTTCTTAACATATATTGCATTATTTGTCTCAGAGGTACAGATCTGTGATTCAACAGTCTTGCACAATTCACAGCGCTCACCACAGCACATACCCTCCCCAGAGTTTGAGGTAGGGATATCTTAAGATGTGTAAATATAATAACAATTTCTCATGATCCTGTTTTATATACAAAAGGGATCTTGGACTCATAATTCATCCCTGCAGCTTAAGACATTTCTGAACCCTGTTCCATCCTCTAAAAAGTCAGGGATGGGGTAGGGCCCAGGAAATTTCTTTTCTGCCCCTTAATTTAGATAAAATAAAAATCAATGACATCAAAATATCCCTGTGGTCAACATAGCTTTGTGAGAGCAGCTTTGTAAAAATGACATGTGCCTTTCAGAAAGTGTTTGCGTCCTAGTTGAATCCTTATTTGCCATCCATTTTCTAATTCCCAATAGAAGCTTTATTTCAGAGCCCACTATGTGCTAAGGCTCAACTAAGAGTCCTGAAACTATTAAATTGCTCGATAAATGTTGGCTGAAAAAAATATATATTGACTTAGATAAAGGAGTACGTTTCAACTCCTTAATTAAGAATATCTGTATCTACATAGCTATTCTTTCTATCTGTATCTACCTACCTACCTACTATCTATTTATCTACATAGATAAGCAGATACATAGATCTCCATAGTGACAGAATCATTAGGATTAACTTGTGAGAACACTCTTCAATCAGTGTGATTGCAGTACCCTGCATATAGTTAGAAGAAATTCAACTTGGAATTATAATGTGTGAAAACTGAGAAGTAAGCAAGAAAAAATCTTTTTAAAAATATCACATTACAAAAAAGGAACGCAAAGTGACCATTACAGCAGGGGAGATTGATGATTCTTTCCACAGCTTAAATCTTTGTCGATTAGTACATCTATTTTCCTCCTAGAGATACGTTTGTTAGCACTAAATCATAGACCCATCCATACAGACAGGATATATATGTACATATCCTAGGACTGCTGGGCATTCGGGTTCTGTGCTTGTCTCCAAGAATAATGGCTAAGATAGGTAGGGGGCCATCAGTCATCTTGAGGCAGCCAGTGCCCTCTCTCAGTCTGATAATGGCTCATGCCTCTTTGGTAGACTTGTTACTGGTGTCTTTTATGAGAGTTTATTACTGCCTTCCCCCTTTAAAAGACCCCTCTTTCGCTGTGCTGCACCTCTCACTTTAATTAGACTGAGCACACACCAAGAATGCTAGAGCAAGGAACAATTAAGGGAAATTATGTGTTAAACTCATAGTCCCTAGGATATAGACCTAAGACCACCCCTGCCAGGAAGCCTGGTAAATGAACAAGCACAGGTGCTCTGGTCAAGGTTCTTTCTCACAATTCTGGAAAAAAATGCCAAAAGCAAGTGGGATCTGAGCAAATCTCCCCCACTTTCTTGACCTGATGGTCTTGCTGGTTCTGAGGATTTTGGTCTTACAACTCAGGTTCCTTGCTGAGGACATATGGGCTACTGTTGGGTACAACTATCAGATCATCTCTCATCTCAACCAGAGTGCTCCACCCTGAACTGAAATAACCTGTGGATTCATCCTTAAGTTGCCATATTCCAAATGGAGCTGATGTGCCCTTTTGGTGGGTGTGGGTGGAAATCAATTGATGAGGCATGTCACGCAAAGAGGACTAGTAGAGAGAGCCCATTTCATGGGCTTCTAGACTAGGTGGAGTGGGTCAGATTTGATATGTTAGGGGTAAGATCACAGTGGTATTCTCCATTTTTCCCTGAGCAGCAGAGTGTCTTTATTAAGTATACCAGACTCAATTTAAGTGTCTTTTTAAGTTCCCTTGGGTCCACCCACCTATGGATTTTAGCTGCTTGTGCCACAGAGAGACAGGCCACCAGCTGTGTGTGCTTCTTTCAGGGTGAGGCCTGGGCTTTGGCCTGGCTTCCTTTGTACCTGCGCAGAGGAAGGTCTGGAGGCTCTAGCACCCACGACTGTCCCAACCAGACCTAGGAGGCTATAGCTTCTCACAGTGCTTCAGTCTGAGGTCAGGAATTGTGCCTTTGGCCATAAGATCTGGATTCCTCTGCAGCAGCATGGAAGGCTGGTATAGCTACCGTGGAAAACAGTATGGAAGATCCTCAAGAAATTGAATGTAAAACTACCATATGATCCAGTAATTCCACTTCTGAGTATACATCCAAAGAAAATGGAAACAGTAACTTGAAAAGATATGTGTACCTTCATGTTCATAGTAGCATTATTTATAGCAGTTGAGACATGGAAACAACCTAAGGGCCCCTGATGGATGAATGGACAAAGATATTGTGGTATCTGTGTACACAATGGAATATTTTTCTGCCATAAAAAAATGAGGAAATCCTCTCATTTCTGACAACACGGTTGGAACTTGAGGACATCATGCTAAGTAAAATAAGACAAAGGCAAATACTGTACGATCTCACATGTAGACTCTAAAAAAAGTAAAAACAAAAAAATTCAAATCAGATTTGTGGTGGGGGATGAGGAAAGAGAATTGGATGAAGGTGGGCAAAAGGTACAAACTTGTAGTTATAAGACAAATAAGTGCCAGGAATGTAATATACTACATAATGACTATAAACGCAAGAGTTCTTATCGCAAGGAAAATAATTGTTTTTCTTGTATCTATGTATGATGATGTATGGTAACTAAACTTAAAGCAGCAATCATTTCACTGTATCTGTAGGTCAAACCATTGTGCTGTGCACTTTAAACTTACACATGATATATGTTAGTTTTATCTCAATAAAACTGGAAAAAATAAGTCTCCTGCCTTTATAACCATATGTTTATGATGACAAGATTGAAAAAAATGAGTCAAGCTATATTACTTACATGAATTAACACTGATAAAACATCAATATGCTGAAAATAAGAACTATGACACGTACATTGGGATTTTGTTGATGGACTAGTGGTGTTTAGAGGATATTAAAAATCATGATATATATTTAATTTATAAATTAATATTCTTGTTTTTGCCTTATTTCAGCGAAATGTAATTATTTTCTTTTTACCATCCACTTTAAATTTCTTTATTTTTTATTTAATATGTATGTTAATCACCATACATTACATCATTAGTTTTTTTTTAACCTTTGCAAACCTTATTTTTTTATTATGTTATGTTAATCACCATACATTACATCATTAGTTTTTGATGTAGTGTTCCATAATTCATTGTTTGCATATAACACCTAGTGCTCCATGCAGTATGTGCCCTCTTTAATACCCATCACTGGGTTAACTCATTCCCCCACCCCCTCCAGCAACCCTCCATTTGTTTCCTGAGATTAAGAATTCCTCATATCAGTGAGATCATATGATACATGTCTTTCTCTGATTGACTTATTTCGCTCAGCATAATACCTTCCAGTTCCATCCACATCATTGCAAATGGCAAGATTTGAGGGGTTTTTGATGGCTGCATAATATTCCATTGTATATATATACCACCTCTTCTTTATCCATTCATCTGTAGATGGACATCTTGGCTCTTTCCATAGTTTGACTATTGTGGACATTGCTGCTATAAACATTGGGGTGCACGTACCCCTTCGGATCCCTATATTTGTATCTTTGGGGTAAATACCCAGTAGTGCAATTGCTGGATTGTATAGTAACTCTATTTTCAACTTTTTGAAGAACCTCCATACTGTTTTCCAGAGTGGCTGCACCAGCTTGCATTCCCACAGTGTAGGAGGGTTCCCCTTTCTCCGCATCCCTGCCAACATCTGTGATTTCGTGACTTGTTAATTTTAGCCATTCTGACTGGTGTGAGGTGGTATCTCATTGAGGTTTTGATTTGGATTTCCCTGATGCTGAGTGATGTTGAGCACTTTTTCATGTGTCTGTTGGCCATTTGGATGTCTTCTTTGGAAAAATGTCTGTTCAGGTCTTCTGCCCATTTCTTGATGGGATCATTTGTTCTTTGGGTGTTGAGTTTGATGAGTTCTTTATAGATTTTGGATACTAGCCCTTTATCTCATATGTCATTTGCAAATATCTTCTCCTGTTCTGTCAGTTGTCTTTTGGTTTTGTTGACTGTTTCTTTTGCTGTGCAAAAGCTTTTTATCTTGATGAATTCTCAATAGTTCATTTTTGCCCTTGCTTCCCTTGCCTTTGGCGATGTTTCTAGGAAGAAGTTGCTGTGGCTGAGGTCGAAGAGGTTGCTGCCTGTGTTCTCCTTTAGGATTTTGATGGACTCCTGTCTCACATTTGGGTCTTTCAACCATTTGGAGTCTATTTTTGTGTGTGGTTTAAGGAAATGGTCCAGTCTCATTCTTTTGCATGTGGCTGTCCAATTTTCCAACACCATTTGTTGAAGAGACTGTCTTTTTTCCATTGGACATTCTTTTCTGCTTTGTCGAAGATGAGTTGACCATAGAGTTGAGGGTCCATTTCTGGGCTCTCTATTCTGTTCCATTGATCTATGTGTCTGTTTTTGTGCCAGAACCATACTGTCTTGATGATGACAGCCTTGTAATAGAGCTTGAAGTCCGGAATTGTGATGCCGCCAGCTTTACTTTCCTTTTTCAACATTTCTCTGGCTATTCAAGGTCTTTTCTGGTTCCATACAAATTTTAGGATTATTTATTCCATTTCTTTGAAAAAAATGGATGGTATTTTGATGGGGATTGCATTGAATATGTAGATTGCTCTAGGTAGCATTGACATCTTCACAATATTTGTTCTTCCAGTCCATGAGCATGGAACATTTTTCCATTTCTTTGTGTCTTCCTCAATTTCTTTCATGAGTATTTTATAGTTTTCTGAGTACAGATCCTTTGTCTCTTTGGTTAGATTTATTCCTAGGTATCTTATGGTTTTGGGTGCAATTGTAAATGGGATCGACTCCATAATTTCTCTTCCTTCTGTTTTGTTGTTGGTGTATAGGAATGCCACTGACTTCTGTGCATTGATTTTATATCCTGCCACTTTACTGAATTCCTATATGAGTTCTAGCAGTTTTGGGGTGGAGTCTTTGGGGTTTTCCACATAAACTATCATATCGTCTGCAAAGAGTGAGAGTTTGACTTCTTCTTTGCCGATTTGGATGCCTTTGATTTCTTTTTGTTGTCTGATTGCTGTGGCTAGGACTTCTAATACTATGTTGAATAGCAGTGGTGATGGTGGACAACCCTGCATGTTCCTGACCTTAGGGGGAAAGCTCTCAGTTTTTCCCCATTGAGAATGATATGCGCTGTGGGATTTTCTTAGATGGCTTTTATGATCTTGAGGTATGTACCCTCTATGCCTATACTCTGAAGAGTTTTGATCAAGAAAGGATGCTATACTTTGTCAAATGCTTTTTCTGCATGTACTGAGAGGATCGTATGGTTCTTGTTCTTTCTTTTATTAATGTATTGTATCACATTGAGTTGCAGATGTTGAACCAACCTTGGAGCCCAGGGATAAATCCCAGTTGGTCGTGGTGAATAATCCTTTTAATGTACTGTTGGATCCTATTGGCTAGTATTTTGGTGAGAATTTTTGCATCCATGTTCATCAAGGATATTGGTCTGTAATTCTCCTTTTTGATGGGGTCTTTTTCTGGTTTTGTGATCAAGGTAATGGTGGCTTCATAAAACGAGTTTGGAAGTTTTCCTTCCATTTCTATTTTTTGGAACAGTTTCAGAATAATAGGTATTAATTCTTCTTGAAATGTTTTGTAGAATTCCCCTGGGCAGCCCTCTGGCCCTGGGCTTTTGTTTGTTGGGAGATTTTTGATGACTTCTTCAATTTCCTTAGTGGTTATAGGTCTGTTTAGGTTTTCTATTTCTTCCTGGTTCAGTTTTGGTATTTTATATATCTCTACTAATGCATCCATTTCTTCCAGGTTCTCTAATAAGCTGGCATATAGTTGTTCATAATATGTTCTTATAATTGTTTGTATTTCTTTGGTGTTGGTTGTGATCTCTCCTCTTTCATTCATGATTTTATTTATTTGGGTCATTTTTCTTTTTGATAAGTTTGGCCAGGGGTTTATCAATCTTGTTAATTCTTTTAAAGAACCAGCTCCTAGTTTAGTTGGTCTATTCTACTGTTCTTTTGGTGTCTATTTCATTGATTTCTTCTGTGATCTTTATTATTTCTCTTCTCCTGCTCGGTTTAGGCTTTATTTGCTGTTCTTTCTCCAGCTCCTTTAGGTGTAGGGTTAGGTTGTGTACTTGAGACCTTTCTTGTTTCTTGAGAAAGGCTTGTATTGCTATATACTTTCCTCTTAGGACTGCCTTTGCTGCATCCCAAAGATTTTGAACAGTTGTGTTTTCATTTTCATTGGTTTCCATGAATTTTTAAAATTCTTCCTTAATTTCCTGGTTGACCCATTCATTCTTTAGTAGGATGCTCTTTAGCCTCCATGTATTTGAGTTCTTTCTGAATTTCCTCTTGTGATTGAGTTCTAGTTTCATAGCATTGTGGTCTGAAAATAGGCAGGGAATGATCCCAATCTTTTGGTACCGGTTGAGACCTGGTTTGTGACCTAGGATGTGATCGATTCTGGAGAATGTTCCATGGGCACTAGAGAAGAATGTGTATTCCGTTGCTTTGGGATGGAATGTTCTGACTATATCTGTGAAGTCCATTTGGTCCAGTGTGTCACTGAAAGCCTTTATTTCCTTGTTGATCTTTTGCTTAGATGATCTGTCCATTTCAGTGAGGGGATGTTAATGTCCCCCACTATTATTGTATTGTTGTCGATGTGTTTCTTTGCTTTTGTTATTAATTGGCTTATATAATTGGCTGCTCCCATGTTAGGGGCATAGATATTTACAATTGTTGGATCTTCTTGTTGGATAGACCCTTTAAGTAGGATCTAGTGTCTTTCCTCATCTCTTATTGCAGTTTTTGGTTTAAAATCTAATTTGTCTGATATAAGGATTGCCACCCCAGCTTTCTTTTGGTGTCCATTAGCATGGTAAATGGTTTTCCACCACCTCACTTTCAATCTGGGGATGTCTTTGGGTCTAAAATGAGTATCTTGCAGACAGCATATTGATGGGTCTTATTTTTTTTATCCAATTTGATCACCTGTGTCTTTTGATTGGGGCATTTAGCCCATTTACATTCAGGGTAACTATTGAAAGATATGAATTTAGTGCCATTGTATTGCCTGTAAGGTGACTGTTACTGTATATTGTCTGTGTTGTTTTCTGGTCTATGTTACTTTGAGGCTCTCTTTTTGCTTAGAGGACCCCTTTCAAGAATTCTTGTAGGGCTGGTTTCATGTTTGCATATTCCTTTAGTTATTGTTTGTCCTGGAAGCTTTTTATCTCTCCTCTTTTTTCAATGACAGCCTAGCTGGATAGAGTATTCTTGGCTGCACATTTTTCTCATTTAGTGCTCTGAATATATCCTGCCAGTCCTTTCTGGCCTGCCATGTCTCTGTGATAGGTCTGCTGCCAATCTAATGTTTCTACTATTGTAGCATACATATCTCTTGTCCTGAGCTGCTTTCAGGATTCTCTCTTTGTCTCTGAGATTCATAAGTTTTACTATTAGATGTCAGGGTGTTGACCTATTTTTATTGATTTTGAGGGGGGTTCTCTGTGCTTCCTGGATTTTGATGCCTGTTTCCTTCCCCAAATTAGGGAAGTTCTCTGCTATAATTTGCTCCAATATACCTTCTGCCCCCCTCTCTCTTTCTTCTTCTTCTGGGATCCCAATTATTCTAATGTTGTTTCATTTTATGGTATCACTTATCTCTCAAATTCTGCCCCCGTGATCCAGTAGTTGTTTATCTCTCTTTTTCTCAGCTTCTTTTTTTTCCATCATTTGGTCTTCTATATCACTGATTCTCTCTCCTGCCTCATTTATCCTAGCAGTTAGAGCCTCCATTTTTTATTGCACCTCATTAATAGCCTTTTTGATTTGTACTTTTTAAGATTTTAGTTCTTTTATTTCTCCAGAGAGGGTTTCTCTAATATCTTCCATGCTTTTTTCAAGCCCAGCTAGTATCTTTAAAATCATCATTCTGAACTCTAGTTCCGACATCGTACTAATGTCCGTATTGTTTAGGTCCTTGGCAGTCGGTACTGCCTCTTGTTCTTTTTTTTTGAGGCGATTTTTTTCTGTCTTGTCATTTTGTCCAGAGGAATAAAAGAAGGATGGGAGAACAAAATGCTAACAGGGTAACAAAGACCCCAGAAAAATATACACTAAACAAATCAGAAGAGACCTGAAGCCAGGGGAAAAGAAAGGGAAAGAAAGAAAAAAGAGAAAAAAAAGAAAAAGGTAAAGATAAAAACAAACAAAAAACAGAATATGATCAAATATGATCAGGCTGGTGCATAGGTCAGTGCCACACACCTGATTTTGGGTGTATTTTGGTCTGTTAGAAGAAAGTACCTCCCAAAATTTTAAAGAAAGAAAAACTTATATGATTGTAAAGATGAAAATTATAAAAGATTTTATAAAAGGAATTGTTAAGAAGTTGGTTGAAAAAAGAAAGAAGGATTTTAAAAAAAGAAAGGAGGAGAGAATGTGATCAGGCGGGAGACTAGAACAAGCCATACACTAGAGATTTAGGGTATATTTTGGTCTGTTAGAAGAAACTGTATCCTAAAATTTTAAAGAGAGAACAACTTATATATATGTACCAAAAATAAGGTTAAGTACTATGAAGGGATAGAATATGACTCTAAAAATGAAAAATAAAAAAGATTTTTAAAAAAGGATTGATAAGATGTTGGTTGAAAAGGGGAAAAAGAAAAATTAAAAAAAGAAGAAGAAAAGAAAAAATTAAGAAAGTTTACCTTGAAAGACTAAAGAATTGTGGGGAAAAAAGCCATGAATGCTATGTGAAGTATTCCCTTAGCGCTGGCGTTCTGCTGTTCTGCCATTCTGCCTTTCTCATTGAGCGGTAAACTTGGCTGGCTGTTCTTGCTGATCTTCTGGGGCCTGTTGCTGTGGCTCCCAAATGTCTTTGCCGGAGGCAGTATTGCTTCGCCCTTGCTGGTCCGGGCTAAGTAATCGGCTGGGGTTTGCTCTGGGAGCTTATGTTCCCTGCAAGCTTTCTGTACAGCTTTGGAGGATGAGAGTGAAAATGGCAGCCTCCCAATCTCTGCCCCAGAGGAGCCGAGAACTTGGGGCCCCACTCCTCAGTGAGCCCCCAGAGAAAAGCAGTCAATCACTCTGGTCTCCCTGGTCTCCGGCTGCACTCCGTGTTCACCCGGCCTGTGACCGAGCATTTCTATCTCTGGCTCATGACGCCGTGTGTAGTTTCCAAACCCAGCAGATCCCTGCGGTGCGCTCCCGCACCGCTCCTCCCCGGGGAGGAAGGGGAACCTCACCGGATCTGCCGCTTGTTGGGTCCCTGCTGGAGGAGCAGTGGCCTGACTGTGCCGCGGATCATGGTTTATAGCAACCCCGAGCTGAGAGCCCGCTCCTCAGGCTCCCTCTCTGTAGCCAGTTCCCTGCTCCAATCCCTGGGAGCTCTGCTGCACTCAGGCACCCCTGGTCTTTCTGTGACCCTGAGGGTCCTGAGACCACTCTGTCCCAGCGAGGGTCCCACACCCCTCTTGGCCACTGGAACGATGACCCTCATTGGAGCCAACTTCTAAAATTTCCAATTTTGTGCTCCGCTGCTCTATCACTTGCCAGTAGCAGCTGATGGAGGTCTCCTCCCCCGCTGTCTATCTTCCTGAATATCACCTCGGATTCACTTCTCCACACGTCCTACCTTCCAGAAAGTGGTTGCTTTTCTGTTCAGAGAGTTGCTGCTATTGTCTTTGCTCTCCTGTTGAGTTTGTAGGTGTTCAGAATGGTTTGATCCTTATCCAGCTGAATTCCTGGGACCAGACAAAATTTAGGTCTCCTACTCCCAGCAAAACATAATTATTGTAATCAAGATTTTCATATAAGTTGGGTTGAACTGATACTAGTGCTTTAAAAGATTAAAAAATGAGATTTACACAATTGTATACAACTTGAATGTATTTTATCAAAAAGTAAACAAAATAGATGTAAAATAAAATTATTTTTCACTTGTGTTTTGAAAACATTTTCTTTGCAATAAATAATATAAATTTTATATTTTTCTGTTAAAATTGAAAGCAAAATACAAATTAATATCAAATAATCAAATTTACTTAAGTCTTAAAATTTTTAATTAAAAATTGATTAAGTTTAAACTTTTATTTTTAAAAATCATTTTTTCAAATATAATTAAACTACAGTGTTAGGTTAGTTTCAGGTGTAAAATATATGGATTCAACAATTCTTTTCATTACTCAGTGCTCATCATGATAAGTGTACTCTTCACCCCCTTCACCTATTTCACCCATCCCTCTCCCCATCTTCCTTCTGGCAACTATCAGTTTGTTCTCTAAATCATTAAATGTTTTTATTAAACAAACTATTTTCTTTTTTTAAAAAGATTTTATTTATTTATTAGAGAGATTGAGTGAGGGAACACAAGTTGGAGGCAGGGCAGAGGGAGAGGAAGAAGCAGGCTCCCCTCTGTGAAGGTAGCCCAAAGATACAGGGCTTGATCCTAGGACCCTGGGATTATGACCTAAGACAAAGGCAGATGCTTAACCAACTAAGCCACCCAGGTGCCCCTAAACAAAACTATTTTCTTTCTTTTTCTTTTTTTTTTTTGTCACGTTCAGTTAGCCAACATATAGTACGTCATTAGTTTTCTATGTAGTGTTCAATGGTTCATTAGTTTGGTATACCACCCAGTGCTCATCACAACACGTGCCCTCTTAATACCCATTACCCGGTCACCCCATCCCCCCATCTCCCTCCCTTCTGTAAGCTGAGGGTAACAAAACTATTTTCAATGGAAGGGTTCATACTTTATCTAGTTGCCAATGTAAACAATCAGCTACATATTTCATATATGTTATATTCATATCTACATATGAATACATATAGTTTGCACAAATTTAAAAGTAACATTGTTTACTACTACAAAATATCTTTTGACTACCATGTGTTGCTCTTATAAGTACTGCATTAATTTTGGGGTACTTCTGTAAGTATTCTGTAAGAATAGGTACCAAAAGAACATGGATGCTTAGCACGTCCAGGAAACAATACGGGTCCATTCCACTCTTGCTGTCTGAGAAGAATGGTTCATTACATTCTCTGACCTGCATGTGTCCACTGGTCACAACATGTCATACTCTGCATTGTATCCATCTTTGCATCAGTAGTGGCCCACCATGGGCCTCTGCATAAGGATGATACACAGGGTAAGAGATTTGGGAAAGTATTTCCCTGGGGCCTGTGTAGTGTTAACTACTAGAGCAACTGTTAAGGATCCAGGGTTGCTCCCTGCCAGGATGTGTTTTATAATAAATTATTTTTGTGGTTTTAGTTCTTATGCTTCGCAAGCTCTTTAACAAAATGGTACCCAAGGCCAGGGGGCTCTTTTACATTGACCAAAGAAAGACAAGGGAAGAGAATGAGCCCACAAATAGATTCCTTTCCTCTTTCCCAGTAATGGATTATTCTGCTGAGTAGTGGTTAAACACATGAATTCTCTGCAAGTGGCTAATTATGTGTTCATTATTGTACATCTCCCTTAGCTGTGTCTGATACCCTGCTCATCTAAAGACTCTTTGTTTTTCCCCCCTCCAGAAAACTATTATACAATCTTTGGTTAGTGTGGAAAGGGCACTCGTCTGAAACACAGAGTTGGATCTTTGAACCGATAGTTATGTCTGTAGCAGCATCTTCACTTCTACTTGCAGAGGTACCTGGTGCCACCATTTTCTGAATCTTTGGTGGAGTCTACATTGTGGATTGGTTTGCTTTTTCATTTTTCCTACTGCTGGCTTAATTCACATTTGCATATCCATTAATTCAATTGCAACTCATTCTTTTGCTTTCCAACCTTCAAAAGTTTGATCTTAGCACCTCTTGTATTATTCTCTATATAATGGTCTATGTCTATGCTGTAAAAATCCCTCTACTATCATTTTCAGTGAAGTTTCCGAGCACAATAGAAATAGTTGTATGTATTCAGTCTGTTATCATTTATGACAGTGTAGTTTATCATAGTTACAAGTTAGGAAAATCCTATTTGTCCTCAATAGAAGATGAATTAATGATTAGTACTTCCATATTCATTTATTCACTCAACAAATGTTTTCTGAATCTCTATTATGTCTCTACTATGTCAAGTGTTGTACTACATTATATAACTTTAATGCATTGAAAGTTTTCCTTATAAAACTTTTCAAGTGATAGAAATACTCATGAAATCACTGTAATATGAAATTAAGCAGAATAAAGCATATGCACACCTTATGACTTAAGCTGTGAAAAGCTATGTAATGTGTAACTTTACTAAAAATTAAAAGATTCTTAAGGCTCTTAAAACATGGCCAAATTTTTTTCTAAAATGGGATGTCCAACTAATATGCAGTGGTGGGTGAGAGTGCCAAAGGATTTGTTTCAATGTGAATGAGATGAATAATACTAAAAAAAAATTTGTTAACAGAATTCCAGAAATTCATCCTAATAATTTTCTCCTTTTCTATACTACGGAGGGAGAAATATGTCCCATAATGGCAGACCTAGTCTGATGCCACAGAACATGAATCTTGAAGTGGGAGTGACTCAATGAACAGAGCATAGTCTTGGTGTTTAGAAGTATAAGGCTTAAATCTTAGTGCTAAAGTAACTTTAATATTGAGAAAATAGAGCAGTGCTGTATATTGGAAAGGCTGTATGTTTTGGAGTCAGAGTTACATGGGTTAAATTATGGGCTCTGGTACTTAATACTTGTATTACTTTGAGCAAATTAATCAAACTGGGTCTCAGTTTTGTTATTTCTGTAACAGGAATTATTAATCTCATTTCAAAATTTTGCCATAAAGTTGGACAGAAATAAAGTATTTAACTTGTCTAGCATAGTCATGATGCAAACAAGATATATGCACATGGGGAAAAACTATTAAAATATTAAGAATGCTTATCTCTGGAAAGTGAGGCTATGAGTAATATTTTTTGTGTGATTTTGGACAAGTTATTTACCTTTCACAGCTTTAATTTCTTAACTATACAAGGTGATATTAATAATAATACTTGGGCACCTGGATGGCTCAGTTGGTTGAGCGACTGCCTTCAGCTCAGGTCATGATCCTGGAGTCCTGGGATCGAGTCCCACATCGGGCTCCCTGCTCAGCAGGGAGTCTGCTTCTCCCTCTGACCCTCCCCCCTCTCATGTGCTCGCTCTCTCTCTCTCATTCTCTCTCTCAAATAAATAAATAAAATATTAAAAAAAATAATGATACTTTCATAGGGATGTTATGAGAATTTGACACATAAAATTTGGGAAAAAAAGCATTAGGACACTTGTATTGCTCAAGTATTAAGTGCTTGACATGTAAGAATGCTCAATACATATTAGCCATCATGTGTTATTTTTATTTCTTTTGTTCTTTTTGCTTTATTTTGCCAATTCTCTACAAGTAATGTGCTTTATTTTCTTAATCAGGAAAAAAAAAAACATTAACTTCCCTGTTTTCAGAAGAAAATGTCCCTTCACCTGCATATTACCAAATAGAAGCCAAATTAGGAAGGTGAAAATGAAGCAGCATATCAGTGGCTCCAGTTCCATCACACCCTGATGATAGTCGCTGAGCATAATTATGTAGCCCCCACAGAGGCATCCTGAGTGCAAGAGAAGAAATAAAAAGACATGGAACGGTGATGGTCATTTCCAGTGGACTCACTTGTCCCTGAATACATTTTGGGGTTTTAGCGGACAGTCATCATCATGAAATGGAACCTTTATAATTGTAGCAATAAAGTTGTCCCTTCAACTTGGTGCTGTCATACTTTTTATAATCAGTAGAAATTCATTTAATCTAGTTAATTAAATGTTGGTGAACCTAGAGTGAATTCTATTAATTAATGTCTCTGTATAAAGATACCAGACCACACAGTTCTTTCCATCAAGCTCACAGATGGCTGCCCAATTGTAGCTGTCACATTTCTCATGTTGCTGGGGAGACAAAGAAAGGAAGATAAAGTAAACCTGTGATTCCCAGCTCAGGGTCTACAGATGTGATCTCAGGGGACCATGAATTCACTGTAAGAATTTAAACGCGCTTACTTTCTAGTTATTTGATAATATAAAAGTAATGTAAGATTCTGAATGTTCTGGATGCTGACCTTAAATGAAGCACTGCCACACAATTCAAATATCCGTATTTCTGTTTGTGCTCGCACTTACATCAGGGTTATGTGGTTAACTAAAGGTGGTTAGTGTTGCTTTCACCATTTGTTAGGTGAGTATCAGAAACAACCCTCAACCACTGCCTCTAAATCAAAATGTTGCTAGTATTGTATTTATCTCCTACTCTTTGGGAGGCTTTACCAGTATTAGTTAATTCTGACGTTATAAGGATTTATATTACTGTTGTCCAGTTCTGAAGCTCAGGAAGGTAAAGTAACTCTCCCAGTTGACATTACTAGTTTGTGATAGAACTGTGGTTTAAATCTATGACTTTGCTATTCCAAGACTGAGATATTCCCAATGTTGCCTGTGATGCTAGAGCTTAAAAAGTCAGATGGGGGAAAGGCATTTGTACTGTGTTCCCAAAATGCCGAAGTCCTAATCATGTTGAAGCCCAAGATTACAACAGTGGCTTTATACTAGGCTCAAGTGAATCAACAAGAACAAGCCAGTTATTAGCTTGAAGAAATAGCTAATTGATTAGATGTCATTAGCAACATCTTGGCCTTTGGGACTTCTACTATGAAAGGAGGGATCTGTGAGTACAGTTATTCACATATTCACATAGTTCTTAAATATATTTAGGAAAATACTTTGTACTTTATAGATCTTAGTCATTGAAACTTGTATCCAATTTGTGTTTCATCTTCTTTTAACTTTTTTTACTAATTCAAAATAGTAATTTTGAATTAGTAAAAATTGTACTGGCTACCTGATTTTTGCATAGCTTATGAATAGATATTTAATGCACATGGTAGTCTTTGCAACAGTTCTGAGGTAGATATTACTAAACCCCATTACAGATGAGGAAACTAAGGCTCATGGAACTGTGTTAATTTGCCCACAGTTATATAGCTAGTAAGTGGCAGAGTCAAGATTTATAGTCGCTATACTGCCATTTCCATCATCTCATACTAATTACCATGTGCCAGGGATGTGGATATATGATATGACCTCAAACCCAAAGGTTCAATAGTGTACGATCACAGAAATAAATTATGGAAAATACTAATAATTTTACACAGTTCAGTCATAAAAATGACATCTTGGAATGGTTGATAAGTAGGAAAAATAATCATGATATAATGTTAATCAAAAAACAATCAAGTTATAGTATGCTGTTAATAGTCATTAATAACTCACTACAGTCTGGTGGTGAGCACTAAATATATCTTTATCTCTAGGGCTAAATGTTCTCTAGAGCAGCATGTTCTGACAATGTAGATAGAATATAGCTATCAAAAGTTGGAGGGGAATGGGAACATAGATGAAAAGTGTGATAATTTTGGTAGCTTTATAGTTTTCAACTAGTTTTTTAGTTATTATCTATTCAAATCAGATCCTGTGGAAGAGGTATGGGGGTTAAATAATTTCAGTATCAGAGTACATAACAGTAGACAAGAAGCCCCCCTAAGGGGGGCACTAATGGTATTATATAAAGATAGCAGTATAGAGGGTATTATTAGAACAAACATAATCAGTCTTTCAAGAATGAAATTGAGGGACTGAATGAAGTGGAACTTAGATTCAAAAGCTAATTGTACTGATAGCTTGTATATGTTGATACAGTATTTTTAAAAGACAGATTGAGACCAAACGTATATTAGTAAAGGTAGATGGGTGTGACTCATCTATTAGAATTAAAAAAAAATTATATTGTTTAACAATACAAACTCCAGTCCTATATGTATATTGAAAAGTACTCTTAAAATGAAGATATTCAGAAAGGTAAAAAAATAAAAGGATATTAAACTACATAGCAGATAGATGCAGTGAAAGGAGAGCAAGGGTCAAAATCTGGATATCCAGAAAGATGAAATTTAAATGAAAAATTATTAAAAGAAGACCTACATGAATGAAGGTGAAGATTGAAAAATCCAAACTTTTTAAGACATAAATTCTCTTCAAGTTAATCTGTTAAATCAGTGTTTCAATAAATCTCAATAAAAATTTCCATCTTATGGCGGAGGAGTAGGAGACCTGGATTTCGTCTCCTCTCAGGAATTCAGCTGGATAGGGATCAAACCATTCTGAACACCTACAAACTCAACAGGAGATCGAAGAAAAGAAGAGCAACAACTGTCTCAGCAGAAAAGCGACCACTTTCTGGAAGGTAGGACGTGCGGAGAAGTGAATCCGAGGCGATATTCGGGAGGATAGACGGCGGGGGAGGGGCCTCCGTCGGCCGCTTCTGGCAAGTGATAGAGCCGCGGAGCACAAAATCGGAACTTTTAAAAGTCAGCTCCGCCGAGGGACGTCACTCTGGTGGCTCAGCGGGGGGTGGAACCCTCCGGGACAGTGTGGTCTCAGGACCCTCGGGGTCACAGAAAGACCGGGGGTGCCTGAGGGCAGCAGAGCTCCCAGGTATCAGATCGGGGAAGCCGGCTGCAGAGACGGAGCCCAGGCGCGGGCTCTCAGCTGGGGTTGCCATTAACCGCGATCCGCGGCCCAGTCGGGCCCCTGCTCCTCCAGCAGGGACCCAACAAGCGGCCGATCCGGGGAGACTCACCTTCCTCCCCCGGGAGGAGCCGCGCGGGAGTGCACCGCAGGGATCTGCTGGGTTTGGAGACTCCAGACCGGGTCCGGTGCCAGAGATAGAAACGCGTGGTCACAGGCCGGTTGAGCACGGAGTGCAGCTGCAGACCGGGGAGACGGGAGTGACTGACGGCTTTTCTCTGGGGGCTCACTGAGGAGCGGGCCCGAGTTCTCGGCTCCTCCGGGGCGGAGATTGGGAGGCCGCCATTTTCACTCTCCGCCTCCAAAGCTGTACGGAAAGCTCGCAGGGAACAAAAGCCCCGGAGAGCAAACCCGAGCAGATTACTTAGCCGGGAGGGGGCAAGGGCGGGGCTATTCCGCCTCCGGCAGAGACATTTGGAAACCACGGCAACAGGCCCCTCCCCAGAAGATCAGCGAGAACAGCCAGCCAAGACCAAGTTTACCGATCAATGAGAACAGCAGAACTCCAGCGCTAAGGGACTACTGCACATAGAATTCACGGCTTTTTTACCATGATTCCTTAGTCTTTTAAAGTTAATTTTTTTTTTAACTGTCTTTTTGTCTTTTTATTTCTTTTTGAATTTTTCTTTTTCCCTTTTTCAAACAACATCTTATCAATCCCTTTTTTTAAAAAAAAATTTTTATTTTTCATTTTTAGAGTCATATTCTATCCCTTCATAGTAGTTACCCATATTTTTGGCTTATATATATAAGTTGTTCTCTCTTTAAAATTTTGAGATAGTTTCTTCTAACAGATTAAAATATACCCTAAATCTCTAGTATATGGTGTTCTCTATTCCCCTGCCTGATCACATCCTCTCCCTTTTTTTTTCTTTTTCTTTTTTCTTTTTTTAAATCCTCTTTCTTTTTTCAAACAACTTCTTATCAATTCCTTTTATAAAATTTTTTATAATTTCCATTTTTACAGTCATTTTCCATCCCTTCATCATATCAACCCTTATTTTTGTACATATATAAGTTTTTCTTTCTTTAAAATTTTGGGAGACACTTTCTTCTAAAAGACCAAAACACACCCCAAATCTAGTGTGTGGCACTGATCTATATACCATATAGATCATATTTGATCACATTCTGGTTTTTCTTTTGTTGTTGTTCTTTTGTTTTGTTTGTTGTTGTTTTTATCTTTATCTTTTTCTTTTTTTTTCTTTTTTTTTTTTTATCTCTCTTTCCCCTTCTTATCTCACTGCTTCAGGTCTTTTCTGATTTGTTTAGAGTATATTTTCTGGGGACGTGGTTACTCTGCTAGCATTTTGTTCTCTCATTAATCTATTCTCCTCTGCACAAAATGACGAGACGGAAAAAATCACCTCAACAAAAAGAACAAGAGGCAGTACCGACTGCCAGGGACCTACTCAATACGGACATTAGTACGATGTCAGATCTAGAGTTCAGAATCATCACTTTAAAGATACTAGCTGGGCTTGAAAAAAATATGGAAGTTATTAGAGAAACTCTTTCTGGAGAAGTAAAAGAGCTAAAATCCAACCAAGTAGAAATCAAAAAGGCTATTAATGAGGTGCAATCAAAAATGGGGGCACTAACTGCTAGAATAAATGAGGCAGAAGAGAGAATCAGTAATATAGAAGATGAAATGCTGGAAAATAAAGAAGCTGAGAAAAAGAGAGATAAACAACTACTGGATCATGAGGGCAGAATTCGAGAGATAAGTGATACCATAAGACGAAACAACATTAGAATAATTGGGATCCCAGAAGAAGAAGAAAGAGAGAGGGGGGCAGAAGGTATAATGGAGCAAATTATAGCAGAGAACTTCCCTAATTTGGGGAAAGAAACAGGCATGAAAATCCAGGAAGCACAGAGAACCCCTCTCAAAATCAATAAAAATAGGTCAACTCCCCGACATCTAATAGTAAAACTTACAAGTCTCACAGACAAAGAGAAAATCCTGAAAGCAGCTCGGGAGAAGAGATATGTAACCTACAATGGTAGAAACATTAGATTGGCAACAGACCTATCCACAGAGACCTGGCAGGCCAGAAAGGACTGGCAGGATATATTCAGAGCACTAAATGAGAAAAATATGCAGCCAAGAATACTCTATCCAGCTAGGCTGTCATTGAAAATTGAAGGAGAGATAAAAAGTTTCCAGGACAAAAAAAAACTAAAGGAATTTGCAAACACAAAACCAGCCCTACAGGAAATCTTGAAAGGGGTCCTCTAAGCAAAGAGAGACCCTAAAAGCAACATAGACCAGAAAGGAACACAGACAATATATGGTAACAGTCACCTTACAGGCAATACAATGGCACTAAATTCCTATCTTTCAATAGTTACCTTGAATGTAAATGGGCTAAATGCCCCAATCAAAAGACACAGGCTAACAGACTGGATTAAAAAACAAGATCCATCGATATGCTGTCTGCAAGAGACTCATTTTAGACCCAAAGACACCCCCAGATTGAAAGTGAGGGGGTGGAAAACCATTTACCATGCTAATGGACACCAAAAGAAAGCTGGGGTGGCAATCCTTATATCAGACAAATTAGATTTTAAACCAAAGACTGTAATAAGAGATGAGGAAGGACACTATATCATACTTAAAGGATCTATCCAACAAGAAGATCTAACAATTGTAAATATCTATGCCCCTAACATGGGAGCAGCCAATTATATAAGGCAATTAATAACAAAAGCAAAGAAACACATCAACAACAATACAATAATAGTGGGGGACTTTAACATCCCCCTCACTGAAATGGACAGATCATCTAAGCAAAAGATCAACAAGGAAATAAAGACTTTAAATGACACACTGGACCAAATGGACTTCACAGACATATTCAGAACATTCCACCCCAAAGCAACGGAATACACATTCTTCTCTACTGCCCATGGAACATTCTCCAGAATCGACCACATCCTAGGTCATAAATCAGGTCTCAACCGGTACCAAAAGATTGGGATCATTCCCTGCCTATTTTCAGACCACAATGCTTTGAAACTAGAACTCAATCCCAAGAGGAAAGTCGGAAAGAACTCAAATACATGGAGGCTAAAGAGCATCCTACTGAAGAATGAATGGGTCAACCAGGAAATTAAAGAAGAATTAAAAAAATACATGGAAACTAATGAAAATGAAAACACAACTGTTCAAAATCTTTGGGATGCAGCAAAGGCAGTCCTAAGAGGAAAGTATATAGCAATACAAGCCTTTCTCAAGAAACAAGAAAGGTCTCAAGTACACAACCTAACCCTACACCTAAAGGAGCTGGAGAAAGAACAGCAAATAAAGCCTAAACCCAGCAGGAGAAGAGAAATCATAAAGATCAGAGCAGAAATCAATGAAATAGAAACTAAAAGAACAGTAGAACAGATCAACGAAACTAGGAGCTGGTTCTTTGAAAGAATTAACAAGATTGATAAACCCCTGGCCAGACTTATCAAAAAGAGAAGAGAAATGACCCAAATCAACAAAATCATGAATGAAAGAGGAGAGATCACAACCAACACCAAAGAAATACAAACAATTATAAGAACATATTATGAGCAACTCTATGCCAGCAAATTAGATAACCTGGAAGAGATGGATGCATTCCTAGAGATGTATCAACTACCAAAACTGAACCAGGATGAAATAGAAAACCTGAACAGACCTATAACCACTAAGGAAATTGAAGCAGTCATCAAAAATCTCCCAAAAAACAAAAGCCCAGGGCCAGATGGCTTCCCAGGGGAATTCTACCAAACATTTCAAGAAGAATTAATACCTATTCTTCTGAAACTGTTCCAAAAAATTGAAACGGAAGGAAAACTTCCAAACTCATTTTATGAGGCCAGCATTACCTTGATCCCCAAACCAGACAAAGACCCCATCAAAAAGGAGAATTACAGACCAATATCCCTGATGAACATGGATGCAAAAATTCTCACCAAAATACTAGCCAATAGGATCCAACAGTACATTAAAAGGATTATTCACCATGACCAAGTGGGATTTATCCCTGGGCTGCAAGGTTGGTTCAACATCCGCAAATCAATCAATGTGATACAGTACATTAACAAAGGAAAGAACAAGAATCATATGATCCTCTCGATAGATGCCGAAAAAGCTTTTGACAAAGTACAGCATCCTTTCTTGATCAAAACTCTTCAGAGTATAGGGATAGAGGGTACATACCTCAATATCATAAAAGCCATCTATGAAAAACCTACAGCAAATATTATTCTCAATGGGGAAAAACTGAGAGCTTTCCCCCTAAGGTCAGGAACGCGGCAGGGATGTCCACTATCACCACTGCTATTCAACATAGTATTGGAAGTCCTAGCCACAGCAATCAGACAACAAAAAGAAATCAAAGGCATCCAAATTAGCAAAGAAGAAGTCAAACTCTCACTCTTTGCAGATGATATGATACTTTATGTGGAAAACCCAAAAGACTCCACCCCAAAACTGCTAGAACTCATACAGGAATTCAGTAAAGTGGCAGGATATAAAATCAATGCACAGAAGTCAGTGACATTCCTATACACCAACAACAAGACAGAAGAAAGAGAAATTAAGGAGTCGATCCCATTTACAATTGCACCCAAAACCATAAGATACCTAGGAATAAATCTAACCAAAGAGACAAAGGATCTGTACTCAGAAAACTATAAAATACTCATGAAAGAAATTGAGGAAGACACAAAGAAATGGAAAAACGTTCCATGCTCATGGATTGGAAGAACAAATATTGTGAAGATGTCAATGCTACCTAGAGCAATCTACACATTCAATGCAATCCCCATCAAAATACCATCCACTTTTTTCAAAGAAATGGAACAAATAATCCTAAAATTTGTATGGAACCAGAAAAGACCCCGCATAGCCAGAGGAATATTGAAAAAGAAAAGCAAAGCCGGTGGCATCACAATTCCGGACTTCAAGCTCTATTACAAAGCTGTCATCATCAAGACAGCATGGTACTGGCACAAAAACAGACACATCGATCAATGGAACAGAATAGAGAGCCCAGAAATGGACCCTCAACTCTATGGTCAACTAATCTTCGACAAAGCAGGAAAGAATGTCCAATGGAACAAAGACAGTCTCTTCAACAAATGGTGTTGGGAAAATTGGATAGACACATGCAGAAGAATGAAACTGGACCACTTCCTTACACCACACACAAAAATAGACTCCAAATGGTTGAAAGACCTCAATGTGAGACAGGAGTCCATCAAAATCCTAAAGGAGAACACAGGCAACAACCTCTTTGACCTCAGCCGAAGCAACTTCTTCCTAGAAATATCGCCAAAGGCAAGGGAAGCAAGGGCAAAAATGAACTATTGGGACTTCATCAAGATAAGAAGCTTTTGCAAAGCAAAGGAAACAGTTAACAAAACCAAAAGACAACCGAAAGAATGGGAGAAGATATTTGCAAATGACATATCAGATAAAGGGCTAGTATCCAAAATCTATAAAGAACTCATCAAACTCAACACCCAAAGAACAAAGAATCCAATTAAGAAATGGGCAGAAGACATGAACAGACATTTTTCCAAAGAAGACATCCAAATGGCCAACAGACACATGAAAAAGTGCTCAATATCGCTCGGCATCAGGGAAATCCAAATCAAAACCTCAATGAGATATCACCTCACACCAGTCAGAATGGCTAAAATTAACAAGTCAGGAAACGACAGATGTTGGCGGGGATGCGGAGAAAGGGGAACCCTCCTACCCTGTTGGTGGGAATGCAAGCTGGTGCAGCCACTCTGGAAAACTGTATGGAGGTTCCTCAAAAAGTTGAAAGTAGAGCTACCATATGATCCAGCAATTGCACTACTGGGTATTTACCCCAAAGATACAAAAGTAGGGATCCGAAGGGCTACGTGCACCCCGATGTTTATAGCAGCAATGTCCACAATAGCCAAACTGTGGAAAGAGCCAAGATGTCCATCGACAGATGAATGGATAAAGAAGATGTGGTATATATACACAATGGAATATTATGCAGCCATCAAAAGGAATGAGATCTTGCCATTTGCAACGACGTGGATGGAACTGGAGGGTATTATGTTGAGTGAAATAAGTCAAACAGAGAAAGACATGTATCATATGATCTCACTGATATGAGGAATTCTTAATCGCAGGAAACAAACTGAGTGTTGTTGGAGTGGGGGGTGGGGTGGGAGGGATGGGGGGACTGGGTGATAGACACTGGGGAGTGTATGTGCTCTGGTAAGCGCTGTGAATTGTGCAAGACTGTTGAATCTCAGATCTGTACCTCTGAAACAAATAATGCAATATATGTTAAGAAAAAAAAAAAAAGAAGAAGAAGAAGAAGGTAGCGGGAGGGGAAGAATGAAGCGGGGGAAATCGGAGGGGTAGACGAACCATGAGAGACGATGGACTCTGAAAAACAAACAGGGTTCTAGAGGGGAGGGGGGTGGGAGGATGGGTTAGCCTGGTGGTGGGTATTTAGGAGGGCACATTCTGCATGGAGCACTGGGTGTTGTGCACAAACAATGAATCATGGAACACTTCATCTAAAACTAATGTTGTAATGTAAGGGGATTAACATAAGAATAAAAAAATAAAAAAATAAAAAAAAAAAAAATTTCCATCTTATATTTTGGTGGAAATTGACAATCTGATTCTGAAATTATTTGAAAATGCAAACAGCCTAGATTAACTTGGAAAAAAAGACCTAAGAAAAGAAGAACAAACTTGAACAATTAAGGTTACCTGCTTTAAAGATGTATTATAAAGCTGGAAGAACCCTAATAGTATGGTTTTGGTGCATGGATATTCATGTTGATAGTACAAGAATAGAATCTAGAAACTGATCCTAAAATATATAGGCAGTTAATTTTGACAAAGATGTCAGTGAAATTTAATGGGGGAAAAGATATCACTTTTCTACAAATGGCAATCAAATAATCTTGACTCCTACCTCACACTAGACACAAAATTAACTTGAGAGAAGGGGCCCCTGGGTGGCTCAGTTGGTTAAGCGACTGCCTTCGGCTCAGGTCATGATCCTGGAGTCCCTGGATCGAGTCCCGCATCGGGCTCCCTGCTTGGCAGGGAGTCTGCTTCGCCCTCTGACCCTAACCCCTCTCATGTGTTCTTTCTCTCTCATTCTCTCTCTCTCAAATAAATAAAAAATCTTAAAAAAAAAATTAACTTGAGATGGATCATACATATAAACATAACAAAGTACAAAGCTTCTAGAATTAAGCATAGAAGAGTATCTTTGTGATCTTGAAGTAGGCAAGAATCTTTTAGAGAGGACCTGAAAGCATGAACCATGAAAGAAAGACTGATAAATTTAGTTTAATCACCATTTAAAATTTTAACTCTTCAAAGGACACCACAAAGAAAATGAAGAGGCAAAACCAAACTGGCAGAAAATATTTACGTTATGTGTGTCTGATTCAGGAATATTTAGAGGGTTACTACAAATATGGTAAAATATAAGATTTAATTACAGTACATGAATTTTCTTGTGTTTTTATATTGCACATAGCATTATTTTAAATTTGTAATTTGAAATAAAATATGTAAAATGTATTATATATTTAATAGGGTAAATATATTAAAGCAGTAACAAAATACATAACCTATTAAATATATAACATAGTGAAATACATAACATTAAAATGTATACCATATTATGCATATTTTTTAAAGGATGATCCTCTCTGCTGTCGTTGGGATTCTGGCCTCATGGAATTCATCCCTTAATGAATGATCTTCTCTCTGTTTCTAGAAATCCCCTTAGCAGCTTTTTACTAAGGCTTTTTCTTGTCCTCTATCTTTCCTACTATAAGCAATTACTAGTTCCTCGTTAATTTTTTTTTCAAAATCTCATTATCTCATTCTCCTTTTCTTAACAAAATATGGTTCTCAAATAGCATTATTTTCTCATTCATTCATTCACTCATTTAACAAATAAATTTGGTTGGTTCTTCCATCAATTTGCCATGTGAACACAAACAAGTGTTTGTTTTCATTCTAAATCTCGGTTTTCACTTTGGAAAAATATGTGCTTATGTCTTATGATGTCTAAAAAATTCTTCTAGCTTTAAAATTCTGTAGAACAGTGATTCAATGATTTATTTCTATCTGACGTGTATTATTTTTATTTACATCCTGGGGGTACTTCCTATTCTGTACTCTATCACACTCAGACCATCACATCAACAAACAACTTATTTTAGTTCTCTTTTATTTGCAGCAAAACAGACTTCACTTCAGCCATCATTTCCCAATGGGTCATTGAAAAAGGGTTCCATGATCAAATATGTTGGGGAAACACTACACAGTGGGTAGCATTGACTTTTAACTACTCACCTCATTAGAAAGGGTAAATTAGATTAACATGCTTTCTTGCTTGCTTACTTTCTTTCTCTTTTCTTTTTTCTTTTTCCTTTCATCTTCCTTCCTTCCTTCCTTCCTTCCTTCCTTCCTTCCTTCCTTCCTTCCTTTCTTTCTTTCTTTCTTTCTTTTCTTTCTTTCTTTTTCTTTCTCCTTTCCCTTCCCTTCCCTTTCCTTTCTTTTCTTTTTTCTTTTTTTTGCCTAATTGCTGCTGTTTGAGAATTGATTTTTTATAATAAAATAATTGTAATGTAAGCTTGTCATCAGAGAAATTAAGGAATCATTTTTTTTTGGAGAGCTGTATATGTAGATTTCAGTTAAATACTCGTCTTCCATTTGTATAGTCTACAGTTTGCTGTACTGTATTCTGGGGTATTATAGATGTTTCTACTTCAGTATGATGCATCAGGCAAAAGGGATGAGGCTGCTCATAGCCAACAGCAACCAGCCCAGGACAGGCAACCAGTCCAGAAACTGAGGAGATCAATATCTAAACTTCCCAGTAACTCATTCACAGCACAACATTTGGAAAGCTCAGATATATTTTCTGCTCTCATGGAATGAAAAACATATTTGTCATTTGGACAGCAGACTTTTCAACATATCTGTCAAAAAAAAAAATTACCCAGGAACTCTCATTTTTAGGCCAGTACAGTTTAGTGGTCTCTCTCTCTCTCTCTCTCTCTTTTTTTTTTAAAGATTTATTTATTTGAGAGAGAGAGAGAGCACAAGAGGGGGGAGGGTCAGAGGGAGAAGCAGACTCTCCACTGAGCGGGGAGCCTGATGCCGACTCGATCCTGGGACTTGATCCTGAGACTCCAGGATCATGACCTGACCCAAAGGCAGTTGCTTAACCAACTAAACTATCCAGGCACCCTAGTTTAGTGGTCTCTTGAAGCAAAGATTTCACTCTTAAGTTACCAAAGCTTCAGGGAAATAGGGAATTAAATGCAGAAATAGAACATCACTGTAGATATTCATGGCTCTGTCATCTAACTACATGAATTGGGATTAGTTTATTTCAAGTAAACAAGTTATTTACACAAATTACTTATATATGGCTAATCACAAAATGATTTTAATAGTCTGTGGTATTCATAAACAGTAACAAGCTCTAGCAGGTACCCAATAAAAGTTGAGTAAATAATCCTGACATGGCAAACAAAAGTCTTAATGTTGTAAAGTTATGAAAATGATAAAATATTGCCCATACAGAGTTAGCATTGGAATTGTAGAACTGGTTAGATAATTGTGTACATTGTGGAAACTGTCACAGGTTGAGTTCTCCAGAAAGTAGATTTAGACTTGAAGTGTAGTGTGCAGGATTTTTATTTTTTTTTTTTAAGGAGTGCCCTTGAGATCAAACCTGTAAAAGTGGATAAGGATGCATAATTGAACAGGGAGAGAAGTTGAATTGTGATGCTGGCCCAAAGATTTCCTCAGTTGACCCAACATTGAGCTCTGGACTTAGAATGACACTCCAGTCTTGTCAGGTGTTGGGCACAGATGGCTAGGCCTTCATACTAACACAGCAAATAGTCATTGGATACCGGTCTTTGGGTGACCAGGAAGGCATGACCTTGGGCCAGGCAGTTCTCTGCAGCTCAGATCATTCTTGATGGAGCTGACAGCTCATGTCTGCTGACAGTATTCCCAGCAGCCGAAGGCAGTTGCTTAACCAACTGAACAATAATAAAGAACAAAAAAGTTCTTTATTAAAGGGGGATCTGGGCAGTATATCTAAGTGTTTATTACAGAAACTGTAAAGGGGGCTGAGTACATTGAATCAGCAGGGTTACTGCAAGTGTCCCCATGGTGCTTTCTTGATTTTAATCTTTTCTCCCCATCATCTTCCAATTCTTTCACCACTTAGAAGCCAGAGCATTCCTCTTTAGGTGTACATTTTTTAAAAATTTCAATGATTCCCCATAGCTGTGAGAATAAATTCTAAACACTTGAATATAGTCCATAAAGTCTTTCTTGAGCTATTTCTTGCTTAAGCCATTGGACTCTTTTTCTTGTCCTTGTAATATCCTTCTTAAACTCAAGGTGTTCTTAAAACCTCACAAACAAATCATGATCTTGCTCATCTGTAAGTATTTGCACATGCTTTTTTCTCAGACTGAGGCACTCTCCAGCCCTTCATCATGGAACTTTGTACTTTGTACTTACTCCAATTAGGTCAATGAAACCTGGTGTCCCATGGTCTCATGGTCCCCGTTCCTTCTGTAATTTCATTTTGTCCAAGAAGTCTTCTTTGATCTTGTTCCTATACTTTGTTTAGTTGACACTTTTACTTAATCTGTGAAGTAATTTAGTTATATTACAATTGACTGTTTACTTGACCCCCTTCCTCATCTCTACCTAAACTCAATGAGCAATTGGAAGGAGGTCCAGAACTCTATCTTGTTCATTATGGAATATTTGGCACCTAACCCAGTGCCTGGTGTAGAGTATATGTTCAGTAACTATTTGATGAAAGTTGTGTAACTGGAAGGTAACTGCCTCTTAGGTGACACATGGCAGGATACCTTTTAGAGAATGATTTGCATATTTGGAAAAAGAAAAAAGGGTAAAGTTACTAGGATTTAAGTTCCTTGGCATTGTTCCACTTTTATTAGCCTTCTGTGGTCATCCCTGGGCCTGTAATTTGGAGTTTGGAGTCAACCTGCCATTTGCAACCCTTATAGATCATTGAAGCCTAGTGTTTCCTCACTCCCCATTATCCTTGTTCTCCTCCTTGTCCCCTCAACCCATTTCATCTGGGAAAAATGCCCATCATTATATCTCTTTCATCTGGATTCCCTGTTTGGTTCTTCTGACTTATATTTGAGAACAACAGTGACCACAGATTGAGCATTAACTATTTGGTAAGAGTTTTGTAGAAATTCATTCTACATTTTTTGAACCCTTATGACAACTAGTGCAGTTAATATTACTATCAACATTGAACATATGAGTAAACAAGGAGTTAAATGACAGTCCCAAGGTCACAGAGCTAGTAATTTGTAAAGTTGCTTTGAATTTCTCTAGTCTTTCCACTACACACAAACTAAAACACCAAGAATGAATTTGAATGACCATGGGGGCTATCAGGAATGAATTCTTCCTGCTCTCAAGAGGTTGACAAGGTGGTTTAAATCATAGTGAAATGGTTATGAGTTCAGATGTGAGCTTCTATCCCTGTTCTTATACTTGCTATGCCTTTCAGCAAGATGGTTGCCTTTCCACTATAGAAAGAAGTAACAAGAGCTGTGGCCTAGGATTATTATAAAGAATAAAACATATATTTCATGCCAAGTAGCTAGTATAGAATACACAGTATAGCTCTAATTCTCAACAAATAGCATTTTCTTATTGAAATTATTTTGAGAGAACTTGTTTCTAACACCCCCAGAAATCTCTGTAAATAATGATACATTCAAATGAGTTGAAACTCATAACAAGGGTTGAAAACTCAATGCTTATGAGAATTAGGCAGATAAGGTAAATATGTGAAGCTGGCCATGTGTTTGACAGTTAGGAGTGATGGGGCTATGGTAAACCATAGAGACCTGCCTATTCCAAATGGAGTAGAACTGTTCAGCACAGTTTCAGTGGAAATAAAGACTCAGTGTTGCTGAATCCTCCAAATTTTGTCAAGCTAATACTAAACTCTAGATTTTAAAAAAAGATTTATTTATTTATTAGAAAGAGAGAGTGTGCACACACGGTGGGGAGGGGCAGAGAGAGAGAGGGAGAGAGAGTCTTAAGCAGACGCCATGCTTAGCATGGAGCCTGACACAGGACTTAACCTCAAGACTCTGAGATCAGGACCTGAGCCGAAACCAAGAGATGGACACTTATCTCACTGTGCTACCCAGGTGCCCCTAAAATGTAGATTTTTATGAGAATTTTTCTTATTTAAAAATGTTGGAAATGAATGTAGTTTTTTAAAATTATTTTTTTAACTTTTTAAGTATGAGACACTTAAAGCACACCTGTGACCCTAATTCAGCTCTTGGTCCATCAGTATGTTACCCATTTCTTTGCACCTTATGCAAGTTATGACATCTTTCATTCAACAAATATTTGCTGAGTTGTGACTGTGTGAGACTGTGATTGGAGTAGAGGATACAGTAGTCACCAAGAAAGATGAGTTTCTTATCCTTTTGGATATTGCTTTATAACATCTGTGTACCTCACAGTAGTTTTGTGTGTGAGGAGGGGGAAGAGGAGTGTCCTGTTATTATTGCATTTTTATGAAGTCATAAAGTGAGTCCTCTGTAGGGCAGGACCTCATATTTCATAATAAATCTCTCTCTTGTCTTATTTAGTCCTAATGCAGAATTCCTCCACAGCAGATATAAAAAGCACCCATCTCAACATTTAAAATTTCATAATATATATTTTTCTAAATCTGTGACTCCAAAGGAGAGTTTATCTTCTTCAATGCCTGGAGGTACAAATAAGAAAATGATTATGAATCATTTTCAGTTGATGTAAGAAATTTATATCACCATTTTTGTGTAGTGCCAGAGAAATTGAAGTTTTTTTTTCTTTTTGATGAATGATCTAGAGGAAAGGAAGAGCAATAAAATCTGCTATTGCAAACATAAAAAAATTATGAAAGAATTTAATGGATTATATCATATATGGAAAATAATAAAATATTAAAAAGTATAGCTCAAACCCACACAAATATAGTTAACTGATTTTTGACAAAGGTGCAAAGGCAATTTCGCCAAGAAAGGATTGTTACTGCAACAAATGATGCTGGAACAATTGGATGTCAGCATGCAAATATGGATCCTAGACACAAACTTTACACCTTTCACAAAAGTGAGCTCAAAATGGGTCATATGCAGAAATGTAAAATGAAAAAATTCCCAGAATTATACATAGGAGAAAATCTTGGTGACCTTGAGTTTGGTGATGAGTTTTTATTTTTTTTAATTTATTTTTTTTTAAAGATTTATATTTCTCTTTTGACAGAGAGACAGTGAGAGAGGGAGCACAAGCAGGGGGAGTGGGAGAGGGAGAATCAGGCTTCCCGCTGAGCAGGGTGCCCTATACAGGGCTTGATCCCAGGACCCTGGGATCATGACCTGAGCTGAAGGCAGATGCTAAACAACTGAGCCACCTAGGCGTTCCTGGTGATGAGTTTTTAGATACAACACCTAAGAATGGTCCTTGAAGGAAACTAAAATGATAAGGTCAACTATTACATTTATCCTAGGGCTGCCATAACAAAGTACCATAAAGCAAATGGCTTAAAAAACCAGCAGTTTATTTTCTCACATTTCTCAAATCTCGAAGTCCAAAATTAAGATAGTGGCAGATGCCTATTGCTAATGAAGGCTCTAGGTAGGCATCCCTCTTTGCCTCTTCTTAGCCACTGGTGGCTGATGGCACTTCTTGGTGTTTTTGGCTTGTAGATGAAATACTCCAATCTCTGTGTCCATCATCAGGTGATCTTTCCCCCTCTGTTTCTGTGTCTAGATCTCGCTCCTCTCTTTTACAAAGATACCACTCACTGGATTTTGTGCCCAAGCTAATTCAGTATGACTTATTCTCAACTTAATTACATACACAGAAATTCTATTTCTAATTAGGGTCACACAAATCCTGGGGGTTAGGAATGGGGCACATCTTTTTCGGGGAACACAATTCAACCTACAACATGAACTATGTTAAAACTTTTAAGTTCTGCTCTGTAAAAGGCACTGTTAAAATAATCAAAAGATAACCCCCAGATTTGGAAAACCTTTTACAAAACACGTATCTGCTAAATGACTTATATACCAAACATACAAAGAATTCTTTCAACTCAATAAAACAACCTCATTAAAAGTGGTTAAAAAATTTGAACAAATACCCCACCAAAGAAAATACGCAGATGTCAAATAAATAGATGAAAAGATAATTAGTATTATTTTTTCATTATATAAATGTAAGTTAACACAATGATGAGATACCAGTGCACATCTATTAGAACGGCTAATTAAAAAAAATACCAATTGCTAGTGAAGATCTGGAACAACAGGAATTCTCATTCATTCCTGCTGAGTTTGCAAAATGAAATTGGCCCTTAGTAAGACAATTTGGCAGTTTCCTACAAAGCTAAACATTGTCTTATCATACAATCTAGAAACAGTGCTCCTAGGTATTTATACATCTGATTCAAAAATTAATGTCCGTATAAAAACCTTCATGCAAATGTTTATACTACATTAATTATCAAAAAGCTGGAAGCAACCAAGAGTTTTTTAAATAGGTGAATGAATAAACTGAGGTAATCCATACAATGGAATATTATTCAGAAGTAAAAATGAGTAAGTTGTGAAGCTATGAAAAGACATGGTGAATCTTTTTTTTTTTTAAAGATTTTATTTATTTATTTATTTGAGAGAGAGAGTTAGAGAGAGAGAGAGCACAAGAGGGAGGAGCGGGAGAGGGAGAAGCAGACTCCCTGCTGAGCAGGGAGCCCAATGCGGGACTCGATCCAGAGACTCCAGGATCATGACCTGAGCTGAAGGCAGTCACTTAACCAACTGAGCCACCCAGGCGCCCAAGACATGGTGAATCTTAAAGGCACTTTGCTAATTGACAAAAGCCCGTCTAAAAGAGTACATACTGTATGATTCTATATATATGACATTTTGGAAGAGGCAAAGTTGTAGAGATGGTAGAAAGATATGTGATTTCAGGAATTTGAAGGAGGGGATAGAATAGGTGAAGGTTAGGGAAACCTTTAGGATAGAAAAACTATTCTATATGATCCTGTAATAATGGATATATGATAGTATATAATTATTATAACCTGTAGAACTTCACAGCATGCAAAAAGAGTGAGCTTTGATGTCTGCATATTAAACAATCACTTAGGAGGTTAGAGGAACTCAGGATGGAATGAATAATATTATGACAAAAAATATCTAAATGTATTTGAAATGTGTAGAGCAACCTTACTGAAGGAAGTAGTGGGGAAAGGTCCTGACCAAATAACTTTGTAAAAGAGTGGTATCTTAAGACTAAAGGCAAAAGGAAATGCACATAATATTGTTTGTACTTGATAAAGTTGTTGCCCGTGGGGGTATATGTTAACAGTTTAGATGCTGCTATACATGTATCCGGGAACTGAACAATTCAATGGAAGCAAATGGTGTAATAAGCCAAGTTTCTCATTGTTGTGAGAAGCTTAGACCAACAGAAGCAAAAGCTATCATAACATTGTGGTAACACTTTAGAACTGGAGATCTTAGTACAAACTTATGTTTAGGTTAATATAGATGTGTACAAATACAGATGTATATTTTATATTTCTGGATATGTGTATATAAACAGGTTAATATGCACAAATGTATCCTTGCTCTGTTAGCTGAGGAAGGGTAGAAAGAATGACACCCAGTAGCAGCAAGCACACCTAACACTCAGATATTGTTTTCTAATACCATTCTTCAATAAAAGAACTTCAGAGAAATACTTGATTGTCAGGTTCTGGCAGGAAATATACAAGTGGAGTCTGGAGCATCGTGTAGTGCCAGAACCTAACAAATTGCTCAAGAATAAAACAAAACAAAACACAGGGAGTATTTCAGAAAGACCTAGGAACCAACTGAAAGAGCTCTCAATGGTCAAAGCTGGAATGATTTGAACTACAAATAAATAAAATAGTATTGGATTATAACCAAAGTAGTATTGGATTATTACCCCCCACCGTGTTGTTCAAGGGTCAACTGTATATTCTAAAATCAAATGTGTTTAAAAAAAGAGCTTCAAAAATGTAGCTCAAACATACTCACAGGAGAATCATGTATAAGAGTAGGGAGCTCTGTGTTGGACATCTAATCCCACTTTCCTGATGGGTATAAGAAGGGCACTTAAAGTAATGAGCACTGGGTGTTGTATACAACTGACGAATCACTAAATTATATCTCTGAAACTAATAATGTAGTATATGTTAATTAAATTGAATTTAATCCCACTTTCCTTGTTTATTTTCAGTTGGAAATTATTGCTCATTGGTTCATAGTACTTACAGATTTACTGATGGGAAAAATCCCTTCTTGAAAGGTATGCTAAGAGAGGGGTTAGGGATGTAGGCTGAGCAAAATGATCTGAGTTTGAGTTTTATTCTGATTTATTGTGACTGGGAAAATTGCATGTCATCTCTGAGCCTTAGTCTTCTTATCTATAAAATGGGTTCAATAATTGTATCTGTCTTATTGAATTGTCATATTGTTGTAGTGATATAACATGTATCTTGGTCAGCACAATTCACATTGGCATATAGTAAGCCCTGAACAAATGGTGACTGGTAATTCTATGGCAAAGGGCAGCACAGCAAGCATGATGATAAAGAATGTGAGCTCTGCAGACACCCTGGCTTTGAAGCCCACTTCCACCTTCTCTTAATACCACAATATTGGACACATTTCCAATCTTATTTTGCTTCTCTTTCCACCTAAAGATAGTGCTAATAATAGTACCTTCCTCATTGGGTTGTGGTAGTGGTGAGTTCGCAGATGTAAATCACGCAGAAAAATGTCTGGCATGTTAATTAATATGTTAATTATGATTATTATAGAGGTATTTGTATCAAAGAACCTCAAGCTGTCTAATTGGTTTTGCTATAGTTGTGAAGTCAAATGAGGTTTATTTTGAAATCTCTATACTCAGAGCTGGAGATTCAGCAATGAATAAAATGAGGTTTTTATGCTGTCAGACTTGGGTAATCATCTGAAGATCTGTGGAGTGGATCCATTTTCAGATATTTTCTGGCATACACTGAACATTGTCACAGACTATCTTAGACCTTTTTACCAAAGTTTAGGATTTCTGCCATTTGAGGAGTGTCATGACACCACCTCCTTCTTGGCTGTAACCTTGGAACTTGATAAAATCTTGAAGTCAGAGGAAGACTTGAGCACTGGAGGTAGGATCTGCCACTCTCTATAGTCCAAGCATTAAGGGAGGAGTGAATGCTGGTCTTTCATTCATTTCTTTCTTTTAGTTCTGGGATTCTAGGCACATACAGTATATTACAGCTTCAAATTACTTATTTTTACTGAATGATTACATCATGTTTAGAAACATTTTGCTTAAAAAAAGCAATTTTTAAAAATCTTCACTGGGTCAGAGTAATTCGGTTTGCAAGCTTTTTTTGAATTTATTGCCTGCCCATTTCACCCAATGCACAAGTCAAGGCTAATTCTGCTGCTTGGGGGGTATTCAAGGGATATTGGGGTGAAGAACTCTGGAAGGTAGTGGTTCTGTTCCTTGTGTTATCTTTATAGTGTCCTCATCAATGAGCATCTACCCTAACTCCACCACTAAAATCCCAACTACCAAATTATAGTCCCAACTGAACTCCCCTTTGTAGTCCATTTTCATGGGGATGGCATCTTCTAGTTCTGCCTCAGATCTATGGTACAGATGATAAGAGGTACTATGTCTGTTCTATCATCTGGTTCCTTGAGACAGAGTAGACCAGAGGTAGATACAGATGAGCAAGATCAGTAACGCCACAGGCTTTGATTGTACATATCCTGGTATGAGTCCTATTTCTGGCCCTTGTCAATTACATGACTTTTGGAAAGTATTTTTAACCCCAGTTTTCTTAGTATCAACTTCTCAGAATTGTTTTAAGGATAACTTGGACCAATAACAAGTAAAATGCTTTATGCAGTGCCTGGCACATGGTAGATTTCTTTCTTTCTTTATTTTTTTTTCAAGATTTTATTTATTTATTTGAGAGAGAGAGACAGAGATAGTGACAGAGGTAGCGAGAGAGAGAGCATGAGCCAGGAGGAGGGAGAGAAACAGACTCCCGCTGAGCAGGGAGTCTGACATGGGGCTCGATCCCAGGACCCTGGGATCATGACCTGAGCCAAAGGCAGACGCTTAACCGACTGAGCCACCCAGGCACCCCCCATTGTAGGTTTCAGTTGAAATTAGCTTTCACTATTATTAATAATAGATAGATTGAATGTATCCATAATATCCTGAAATAATTTCTTCCAAGGACTGATTGACAAATTTCTTTTGGAATTTGAGGAGTTTAGATAAAAATTCTCTATTCGTAGTATAGAAAACTCCCTGATATGGAAAGTAGATTAGCAGAATCCAAGCAACCACTTTCATATTTACTTTGCAGGGGCCTGGGTCAGGCCAAGGGGTAGAAGAAAGGTCAGAAAACTGAGAAATAAAGAGCTGAGTTTTAGGATAAGCTCCCCCAGTGATTTTTTGTGTTCATTTGGACAAGTTTGGATTGGCTTCCTAAACTAGTAAAATGAGGTTCTTCCTCCCACCCCCACAGTTTCATTAGACTTAACCAGACAGCGGCCCTTCCTTCCTAGTAAAATAAGAATAGCAAACCAACAAAAATCATTTTTGAGTTTTCCATTATCTTGATTCCTTACCCATATTATTCAGCATTTGTTGTCCAGCCATGATTGATACACTTTAATGTCAGAACAGTTATGCTAAACATTCTTTCCCAGTCTCCTGTTGTTGCACTTGGTTATTTATTTTTCAGTGCACAGACCATGTCCCTAAATATCTAAAATCATTTAGCTAACACTTTCCCTACTGAAACCAGATAGATTTGTAAAAACAAACAAAACAAAGCAAAACTACTTTTCACTCATGTTACAGAAGTTAACTTTGTATTCCTGAGGACGTAGTGATAATTTTTTTAATTTAGTGTTAGCATTTATTGAGTACATGCTTTGTATCAGACAATGTGCTAAGCAGTTTATGTGCCTTAATCCACAGAATGCATTTGTGAAGAAGATACTATTATCCCCATTGTATAGTTGAGTGATATGCTTAGATTAATAACTTCCCAAATTCAAACACCTTAAAAATGGTGACTACAAATCAAGTCAAGATCTCTTTGGCTATGACATTCTTACTTTTAACTACTTGGTTTCTGGAGGCTCTGGAAATTAAGTAGGGCAATGAAACAACTACCACTTCTCCCCCTGAAAATAGGAAAAAAGTAAAATAAAGTAAAAAACCCCAAAAAACCGGAGGTCTTTATAATAAGGGTTTACTGAATGCAATGATGGTTTTTTAGCTGAACATACATAATAATTAATTTCCTCTCAAATCAATTTAACATCTAAATAATGCAGCACCAGCTAATGGGCTCTCAGCTGGTCAAACATTAAGAGATATATTGTCCCATATACTCATCATAAAGAATGAAGATGAACACCTTGCCTGGTTGCATAACATTGTTGTACAACATAAATAAAAGATCCTCTCGTTTTGGCAATTGTTCTGTACCGTTCTAAGTTTTGCTAAATCAGACTTCCTTCTAATCTAACAGATGCCAACAGCTTAAAAGCAGTTCAAGAATTCTTATTTATATGTGGTGTTCAGCTTTGAATAAAATGGGCCAGCAAACGCAGAGGGAGAGGGGGAAAAAGCATAACTTAAAAATGGAATTTATTTCCAGCCTTCTAAACACAGATTTCCAATAAACATCCACTTAGAGAACCATTTCATTAAGCTAACTGCAGCCGAAAACAAGTTCCCTGATGTTTCTTTGAGTATTTTATTTTCTAAAATGAATCATTACTTTCTATGTTTTGGCTTGACAATCTTTTCCCCACCAATTGTGTAATTTTGCATTTGTCACTCAAATTGCTTGTATTTCTGGAGAATTGTTCCAAGACATTTATGCTTTGGAATGAGACTCTTAATATGGTGGCATGAGTTTGGAGAAGCCCCCAAACCACTAAGGTGCATTGCTTTGTCCTTTAAAAGCTGCAGAGGGTCTTGACTTCCTCATTCCAATTAAAGTTTAGCAGCCCCTTAAGGCTGATTCTGGAGGTGGCTGCAATGAGCTTGTAATAAATGGGCTGCATAGCTGTGGCCCTGTGAGGAGGCAGGGGAAATGAAAACCAGGGCTTTTGAAACTGTCTTCTGTCTGTGATTTGGTAAATAATGCAGATACTTGCAAACCTATTCTTAACCATTCACCCTCAAGTGACAAACTTTTAATCGAGAACTAATGGAAAGTGAGGAAAATTGAAGCAAAATGTCAGAGGGAAAATTTCCAATATAAACTCAATGTATGCAAATGACACTTAAGAATAACACTCTGAAAAGTCAATTCATCCCAGTAGAATTTGGCCTTGGTATCTTTGGTTAAATAGTGAAATGGAGAGAAGATGCTATACAATTTACTAAAAGATGATTATATTTCATGCCTGGTTATAAGCATAGGAGGTGCACAGTTAAAAAGGTTATGTTTTATCTATGAAGAAACTCTCAGTGTAGTAGCTACATAGTCATTCTACCATTCAAAAGATTAGGTACAATAATGATAATCATAATAAGCAAGCTGTAGGGCTATTTATTGAGCATTTACTATATGCTGGTAGAGTACTAAGATAATAAAAGGAAATTCTATTATAACAATTTCATGGCAGCCATAAAAATGAGTATAATGACCAACAACAGCAATAGCTACCTGTGTGGACTTCTTACCACATACCGGACAATATATAGGACACATTACATGGTTAAATCACTTGATCTTCACAAGTAGGTGCTTTAATTATCCCCACTATACAGATGAGAAAACTGAAAGGTGGAGTAATTTGCCCAAATTTCAAGGCTCCCTAAGATCCTAATTCAGGCAGACTAACTACAAAGTTAATGTAAGCAGTGTGCTATCTCTCTGCTGTACTCTAATTGTTTGCAGATAAGGTAACAGGGGCTTACAGAGCTTCTCCCTCTTGGCACTGTCACGGTTGTTAAAGGGCAGACTTGGGAGTCAAATACAGGTTCTCTGGTTTTTACTCCAAAGTAACTAATGGATCAGGCATGGAATTGGTGAAAGCCCATTATAAAAATGATGTGTTCCAGAAGACCAAAGGTTGGAAATCAGTGACAACTATCTTTAGCTGCCCATCTTCCTGTGAAAGACCGTGCATATGAGCTGTAAACTCTTTGGGTCCATGTAAATATATGTTTCACCCCTGTACTCCATCTATGCTATCTCTGTCACGATGCCAAAAATTAGGGGTTTTTACCCTCATTTTATGAGAGTAAAATACATACCAGTGTCTTTTAAACTCTTTGTGTACATAAATGTCTTTCCTTATAATGTGTCTTTTCTAAAAATTGAACATTGTGCTGCATTTGCAATAGACAGGTCAGGATGAGTCTTTTTGTGTGTGTGTTGGTTTCAATTCCGTGTTCTTTTTTTTTTTTTTTTTTTTAACAAGTTCTTCTCTTTTCCAGGGTTGGTTTTCCAAATTATCAATTATTTCCTCAGTAGCTTTTTATTTCAATATTTGTCTGTTTTTATTCCTAAGGATAACAGCTATTATTATTTCGTTCCTATATGACACTTGCACCTAATTTCTGCTATGTTTCATCCTCATTACACATCTGTAAGGTACATATCTTTATCCCTCTTTTAGAGATGAGAAATCTTAGGTTTGGAGAGGCTAAACAACTTGTCTAGCATGACACACTAAATTAACTTAAAAAATTTATAGCTCTAATTTACTGAGGACCCGACATAGAATTTTAACCTACATTTGTGTAGTTCTAAGTCAGATGCTCATTCTGCTATATTGATGCTGCCTTTTTTTCCTTCTAGTTAATATGCTGTAATTATTAGGTTACTAGCTTGTTAGTAAAGGAACACATAAACAAGACTGTAATCATGAAGGCAGGCATGCGATCTCTACTCATTCTACATGAGAATATTGTGACACATTCATGTGTTCCCCACAATCATTTCCTTTAAAGGCGTTATCATTACTGTCTTATTTCATGGTAGATAGAGTAAGATAAGCTGCCAGTATTACCCAGGCAGGTAACATGCTACAGGGTCAATTACTTAAAGGGTAAAAATCCTACCATGCACTACTAAACCAGAATTTAAAATTGGCTCTGGACAGAAACAAACATAATATCTGAAGGGTTGGAGACATCTAATTGTCTGCTGTACCTCAGCAGAACTTGTCCCTTTCTCTAAGAGATATACCTCCCCAATTTACAGACCATATAAGTGTTGGTAGTGGAGACTGACTTCACTTCCAGGTCCAGGAGGTGAACAGCTGACAGATGTTTAATGAATGAGACCACCACATTTCTGTGGCTAGTGATTAAATCTGAATTACATTTGGACCTAGCTGGAGCCCAGTAATCATTAAATTACTAAGAAAAAGGCATGTTTTTTCAACTCAAGTTGTTAGGCTAAGATATAAACATCATTTGTTGGTCACCGATTTTGCCACTTCTTGGAGAGAATTTGAGTGTAGAGCCAACAAAGAAGGCAGAATGGCAAGAGAGAGAATTTTGATTTCATAATTTGAGCATGTAGCCCACTGTTTCTAAAGGACAATATACCATATATTTTTCCATTTTGTTAGTTAATTCACCTCCTATCCCCAAATACAGTTTTAGTTGGGTTGCTGTCATTTGCAACTAAAATTATATAGCATATTCCAGCATACCAGCAAAAATATATAAGAAAATATCCCAGTCCATTTTTTTTTTTAATGAATCATGCTAAACAAATGATTGGTTTATCCTGCATCAATGCATGTTTTTTATTAAGAGAATCTATGTGCAAGCCAAATCTAGAAAACACATTTCTGTTCTTCCTTTTTCCATCCAGACAGAAATAGTAGAAATACAGAAGAAATACAAACATTTCTTCACTGCCAATACACAAACACATGCATGCGTATATATGTAAATAAACTGTCACACAGAGCTGCAGGATTGTTCAGTTAATACATGCCATATATCACCACCCTGTTTAAATCTATGATCGGGAATATATTTCTTTTTAACAACACAAGCAAAGAAATTATTTCCAGTTGCATTTTTATAAATTGCTCTCAATTGTGACATTTATCTTCCATCCCAATCAAGTGTAATTTGCCAGAAATACTGCATAATGTTTCTGTATTTAAAATGTGTGAGGTTTTTGTAAAAGCCCCTCCTCCCTCCCCCTCAAGTTTCCTTACTCAGGAAGATGGGATCAGCATGGTTCAAACAAACTCATCAAGTTGTAATAGCCCCCCAAACCCCATTTATGTGAAAATACAATGACCTATTGCTGAGCAGTTTCACTGGTTCAGTTCACAGTGGATCAGTCAAAATAGCTTGAAAGTTTGAGACCCAGTTTGATTTGAGGTATCTTAATGAAGAACAAGAACATGCATTGATGCAGGATAAACTAATCATTTATTTCATGATTGAGATACAAAAGAGCAGTAACACCAGCCCTATTACTTTGGTCTACAGGGAGCTTGGGCTTCTAATCCAGCAGTTGCTAAACCCTAGCACTAGTGAAATCATCAGTGGAAATCCATGATGAAGATGCTGTGGCAATGTAAGAAAAATCAGTGCTGGAGAGAGAGGTTTCTTTTTTGTTTGTTTTGTTGTTGTTGTTGTTTTACCCAAATCTAAATATATTCCACTTAAGAGGACTGTCCATAATTCAAGATTATGTCCTTTTATTCGGTTTGAAATCTTTTTTCTTTGATAAAAGAGTGGTGATAAACAACTACTGGGTCACAAGGGCAGAATTCGAGAGATAAGTGAAAACATAAGACAAAACAATATTAGAATAATTGGGATCCCAGAAGAAGAAGAAAGAGAGAGAGGGACAGAATGTATATTGGAGCAAATTATAGCAGAGAACTTCCATAATTTGGGGAAGGAAACAGGCATCAAAATCCAGGAGGCACAGAGAACCCCTCTCAAAATCAATAAAAATAGATCAACACCCTGACATCTAAAAGTAAAACTTACAAATCTCAGAGACAAAGAGAAAATCCTGAAAGCAGCTCAGGACAAGAGGTCTGTAACCTACAAAGGTAGAAACATTAGATTGGCAGCAGACCTATCCACAGAGACCTGGCAGGCCAGAAAGGACTGTCAGGATATATTCAGAGCACTAAATGAGAAAAATGTGCAGCCAAGAATACTATATCCAGCTAGGCTGTCAATGAAAATAGAAGGAGAGATAAAAATAACCCCAGACAAACAAAAACTAAAAGAATTTGCAAACATGAAACCAGCCCTACAAGAATTCTTGAAAGGGGTCCTCTAAGCAAAGAGAGAGCCTAAAAGTAACATAGACCAGAAAGGAATAGAGACAATATACAGTAACAGTCACCTTGCAGGCAATACAATGGCACTAAATTCATATCTTTCAATGGTTACCCTGAATGTAAATGGGCTAAATGCCCCAATCAAAAGACACAGGTTATCAGATTACATAAAAAAACAAGACCCATTGTGGCACCTGGGTGGCTCAGTTGGGTAAGCGACTGCCTTCAGCTCAGGTCATGATCCTGGAGTCCTGAAATTGAGTCCCGCATTGAACTCCCTACTTGGTGGGGAGTCTGCTTCTCCCTCTGACCCTCCCCCCTCTCATGCTTTCTCCCTCATTCTCTCTCTCTCAAATAAATAAATAAAATCATAAAAAAAAGACCCATTGATATGCTGTCTGCAAGAGACTCATTTTAGACCCAAAGACACCTCCAGATTGAAAGTGAGGGGGTGGAAAACCGTTTACCATGCTAATGGACATCAGCTTTTGCACAGCAAAGGAAACAGTCAACAAAACCACAAGACAACCGACAGAATGGAAGATTTTTGCAAATAACATATCAGATAAAGGGTTAGTATCCAAAAATCTATAAAGAACTTATCAAACTCAACACCCAAAGAACAAATGATCCAATCAAGAAATGGGCAGAAGACATGAACAGACATTTTTCCAAAGAAGACATCCAAATGGCCAACAGACACATGAAAAAGTGCTCAATATCGCTGGGCATCAGGGAAATCCAAATCAAAACCTCAATGAGATACCACCTCACACCAGTCAGAATGGCTAAAATTAACAACTCAGGAAACGACAGATGTTGGCGGGGATGTGGAGAAAGGGGAACCCTCCTACACTGTTGGTGGGAATGCAAGCTGGTGCAGCCACTCTGGAAAACAGTATGGAGTTTCCTCAAAAAGTTGAAAACAGAACTATGACCCAGCAATTGCACTACTGGGTATTTACTCCAAAGATACAAATATAGTGATCTGAAGGGGCACATGCACCTCAATGTTTATAGCAGCAATGTCCACAATAGCCAAACTATGGAAAGAGCCAAGATGTCCATCAACAGATAAATGGATAAAGAAGATGTGGTATATATATACAATGGAATATTGTGCAGCCATCAAAAAAAATGAACTCTTGCCATTTGCAATGACGTGGATGGAACTAGAGGGTATTATGCTAAACGAAATAAGTCAATCAGAGATAGACAAGTATCATATGATCTCACTGATATGAGGAATTCTTAATCTCAGGAAACGAACTGAGGGTTGCTGGAGTGGTGGGGGTGGGAATGATGGGGTGGCTGGGTGATATACACTGGGGAGGGTATGTGCTATGGAGAGCACTGTGAATTGTGTAAGACTGATTAATCACAGACCTGTATCTCTGAAAGAAATAATACATTATATGTTAAAAAAAAATAGTAGGGAGGGAAAAATGAAGCAGAGGGGGAGACGAACCAGGAGAGACTATGGACCCTGAGAAACAAACTGAGGGTTCTAGAGGGGAGGGGGTGGGGGATGGGTTAGTCTGGTGATGGGTATTAAAGAGGGCATGTTCTGCATGGAGCACTGGGTGTTATGCACAAACAATGAATCATGGAACACTACATCTAAAACTAATGATGTAATGTATGGGGATTAACATAACAATAAAAATAATAATAATAAAAATAAAATAATGATGTAATGTATGGTGACTAACATAACATAATAAAATAAAATTAAAAAAAATATTGGTGATAGTAATGACAGTTTTGAAAATGAATTTAATTGGAAAACCTAAAAAATTGTAAGCTTGATGTTTCTTGAATTTTTATTGGATCGGCAACCAATCTTATTCTTGGTAACAATATTGTTAGGCACTAACATTTGTGAAATTTTCTCATATGCTGAACACTATGCTAAATGGTTTGTTTACTTAGTCCTCATTCAAAGCTACTGCATAAGGGCTATTATTATTTTTTATTTAAGTATAATTAACATAGTGTTACATTAGTTTCAGGTGTACAGTATAATGATTCAACAATCCTATACATTGCTCAGTGCTCATCTCAGTAAGTATACTCTTAATCTCCTTCACCTATTTCATCCATCCTCCCCCCTCCCACCTCTCCTTTGGGACCTACCAGTTTGTTCTCTATAGTTAAGAGTCTCTTTTTTAGTTGAAAATAGAGCTACCATATGATCCAGCAATTGCACTACTGGGTATTTACCCCAAAGATACAAAAGTAGGGATCCGAAAGGGTACGTGCACCCCGATGTTTATAGCAGCAATGTCCACAATAGCCGAACTGTGGAAAGAGCCAAGATGTCCATCAACAGATGAATGGATAAAGAAGATGTGGTATATATACACAATGGAATATTATGCAGCCATCAAAAGGAATGAGATCTTGCCATTTGCAACAACGTGGATGGAACTGGAGAGTATTATGTTGAGCGAAATAAGTCAAAAAGAGAAAGACATGTATCATATGAACTCACTGATATGAGGAATTCTTAATCGCAGGAAACAAACTGAGGGTTGCTGGAGTGGGGGGTGGGGTGGGAGGGATGGGGTGACTGGGGGATAGACACTGGGGAGGGTAGGTGCTCTGGTAAGCGCTGTGAATTGTGCAAGACTGTTGAATCTCAGATCTGTACCTCTGAAACAAATAATGTAATATATGTTAAGAAAAAAAAAGAAGAAGAAGGTAGCAGGAGGGGAAGAATGAAGCAGGGGAAATCGGAGGGGTAGACGAACCATGAGAGATGATGGACTCTGAAAAACAAACTGAGGGTTCTGGGGGGTAGGGGGGTGGGAGGATGGGTTGGCCTGGTGGTGGGTATTGAGGAGGGCATGTTCTGCATGGAGCACTGGGTGTTATGCGCAAACAATGAACCATGGAACACTACATCTAAAACTAATGATGTAATATATGGGGATTAACATAAGAATTAAAAAAAAAGTCTCTTTTTTTGTTTGTCTCTTTTTTTCTTTGTTTCCACGTATGAGTGAAATGATACTCTATTTGTCTTTCTCTGACTTTAACCTAGCATTATATCCTCTAGATCCATTCATGTTGTTGGAAATGTTAGGATTTTAGTAAATGCTGAAAAAGCATTCAACAAAGTATAGCATCTGTTCATGATAAAATCTCTCAACAAAGTAGGTTTAGAGAGAACATAACCCAACATAATAAAGGCCATGTATGAAAAACTTACAGCTCACATCATCCTGAATGTTGAAAAACTGTAAAAATTTTCCTTTGAGATTAGGAACAAGACAAGGATGTCCACTCTCACCAGTTTTATTCAACAGAGTACTGGAAATCCCAGCACAGTAATCAGACAAGAAAAATTTAAAAATCCAAAATATAAGGAAGAAGTAAAACTTTCACTATTTGCAGATGACATGGTACTATATATAGAAAACTCTAATGACTCCACCAAAAAACTGCTAGAACTGATAAATGAATTCAATAAAGTTGCAGGATAAAAGATCAATATACAGAAATCTTTACATTTCTATACACTACTAAGAAAGTAACAGAAAGAGAAATTAAGGAAATAATCCCATTTATAATTGCAAAGGTGCTATTATTGTCTCCATTTTACTGCTGAGGAAATTGAAGCCTATAGAGCTGAAGGAACTTGCCAGGCAATACATAGTCTTAAAGGAGAGGAAGCCATATTTTTCTGCCCAAAAAGTCTTGTTACTCAGAACTTTACCATACCTGTCATTCAGAATGTGACTCTGCTAGATCAGGGAGTATGATGGTGAATATCTTTTCAAGCCAACGTGGCAAAAACAAACAAACAAACAAAAAAACCTGAGAATGATGGCTGGCAGATACTGAAATGAGAATGGGGGTGTAGATTTATAGGTGTCCTATTCTGGAAGGCTTTGGGACAAAACAGTGCATGGCCTGACAGAAATGGAAAGAGCTGCAGAAACTGAGAACTCCTTTTTAACGTTGTGGTAATACATGTTACTAGGTAAATATTCTGGATGATTTGAAGAGCAGACTCCTTTTGCCATGCACTTTCTACTATGTTGCATTGCTGCATGGTTGCTCTGGGTAAGTGAGAATACGGCCATCTCTGTGCACATTTTCTCCCCCTCCTCAGAAAAATTACTCCTAGATGAATTTTCTTAACTCTAGGAGATTTCTAGGTTTCTTACTTTCCTTCTGAACATTAGGTCAAATAGCCCAGAAAGCCAAGAGTCTAAAAGCATCACAGAAGGCAATTTTTTTTCTATTGATAAAGAGTGCCTGTAGGTGGGATTAAAATATGTCATGGGCATATCCTAAGGTGCCCCATGATTCCACCTTCTCATCATCAAGGGCAGCACCTGTGACTTTCTTCCAGCCATCTGAATATGGCAAGGGTGATGGGCCCCTCCTCATCATCGAGGGCAGCACCTGTGACTTTCTTCCAGCCATCTGAATATGGCAAGGGTGATGGGATGTCACTTCTGTGATTATGTTACATAAGATTCTAATACTTGTCTTGCTAGAACTCTCTTGCTCCTGCTGGCTTTTCAGAAGCAAAGTGCCATATTATGAGCTACCTGTGGCATGTGGTGAGGAACTGAGGTCACTTGAGGTCAGTTTAGCCTGTTGTCCACAGCCACTAAGAAACTGAGGCCCTCATTCCTGCAGCCTGCAAATAACTGAATTCTAATGACAACATGAGCTTGGAAGTGAATCCTTCCAATCTGATGGGACTCCATCCCTGGCCAACATCTTGGCTGTAGCTTAGCAGAGTACCCAGCTGTGCTTCTAGTCCTGAGACACAGAAACTGTAAGATAATAGGTACATGCTCTTTTAAGCTGCTAACTTGTTGGCAATACCGTTACACAGCACTAGATCACTAATACAGCAAGTCTGTGGCTTGGGAGGCGTAGGTGTTGGTGGTGAAGTTCCCTGAGAAGGTATATCTAAGGGAGGATTGGAGTCTAAGGATGTAGAAAATGAGACGAATTCAGTTTGGGAAGGTAGAGTTTGAGGTGATTAAGGGAATGTAGATGGAAGATGTCATAGGCAGAGAAACACATGATTCTGGGGCTTGCCAAAGGAGACTCAACTGGAAAGCAAGCCTTGGAAATCACTAGTTCTTATAGGTTGGGTTCTCCAGAAGCAGACTTTCAGATGGAAATTCATATGCAGGAGTTTTATTAGGAATGTCCTGAGATCAACACCTGTGTGAGAAGAGAAGGCCACGGAGTGGGGTGGTGGGAGAACATGTATGCAATGTAGACTCAAACAGGCTTCCACTTACTCCAGGGGGAGCTCTGTAGCTGGGATGACACAGTGAGGGGAATGGGCCTTTACACTCCCTCATCGCTGGTCACTGGGTGCCGACTGCCCATGCGAAGGCGTGACCTTGGATAAGGTAGCTTTCTTCAGCTGAGAGAAATTTCCTGGAGAGGGCTGAGACCTCAGGCTTACTAGGTGCCAGTATTGCCTGATGCTAGAGGAATAAATCCTTCAGCAGCACAGGGAATCTGGACATCCATGAAAATGTCCATTGTATCAGCAGCTGAAGCTATGGGCATGGCTGTGGGTCCTCTCAAGAAGTTAGAAGACTGAGAAGTAAAGAGGGACAAAGACAGGAATGAAATTCTGAGAGAAACCCAGGGACACCCCAAAGTGAAGAATGGGATGATATTACTGAAGAATTAAATGAGTGGGAGCATTTAGTTTAGTATACCGTGAGCAGCACTCTAAAGTTTTGGAGGACAAATGATAAGATATCAAATAAAAGGTGTATATTCTGTGACACAAAATATATTTACTGTACATTAGATCTATAAGGCAGGTATTCACATTTTAAAAGATATGTAAAGTGAAGACTACTCTTTGGTTCCACATAATATATATAATTTTACTATTTTTCTTTTAATGACAATGAAGCTTTTATTGCTTCTCACCACTCAACACAATTTACTGAACTCTTAGTAAGTGCCAGGCACTACATTAGTGCTTGGGAAGAAGTGATCCATGTAGTTTGGTGAGGGTTACAGGCAGGGAGAGATATGTACTCTTCCTTGTGGCAAGTACCAGGCATGGGCAGTACAGAGAAGGTGCCCTTAGCCTGGAGTCATCCAGGACTGCTCCCATCTTACTCATCATTCCATGCAGATGAGTTGCCCAGGCATGGGGTGGCTTCTGCGTCAGGAAGACCTGGGCTTCATTTCCCTTGTTGTTTACCACTATGCAGCCTCAAATGAGTTACTTAACCTTAATCAACCACAGCTCCTGCATTTGTAGAATGGAGAAATAACCATTAACCTGCAGAGTTGCTTGCTCTAAGATCTATATCAGATCCATTAGTTCAACAAATACTTATTGAGTGCCCACAACATGCCAACTTTGTATTAACTTTTTTCCTGAAAGTTGTATCATCACATCCTTAAGAAATAAAATATACCATACTGGCAAATATGAACATTTACTTTTGTGGAAAGAGTCTCATGACAGAATTACATGCATTAAGGAACCAACTAGATGAGTCAAGTAATTCCTAGTAAACAAGAGGAAGAAATTGAGCTGATATTTTTTTAGAGTTAGGAACTTGATAACTTACCATTATCTGACAGGGTAGGAAAATTATGCTATTAACATCAGGGATAGAATTTTACACAGTGAAACTTGTTGGCCCTGGTGATTAGAGAGTATCAATGTTTGAATGATTCTCCTCTGGACCCCTTCTTTTATTCAGAGACGATTGCTTTCCATCATAGTCTTTCTTATATCAAATATGTGCACTTTGACCATGTGGAACATGCAAAAAGATGACAGACTAAGCTAAGAAGGGAAATTTTAAATTGCTGAAAAAGAGAGAGGCAACTTTGATGAAACATTTTAAAGGAATGGTATGGGTGAAAGATGTCTAATCTTCAAGACCACGTCAGCACTTTTTACCAATGTTCATTTGTCATCAGTGTGCTTCCACCAATTTCTTTAAAAGACTTTTAAAAGAAACCTGTATCATAAACCAAAATGTTATTTGAGACTGAAAGAGGAGCTAATCAATAAATGTTTGTTGAATCAATCATTAAGGAAGTATTCTGCTTTTTACCTTTATCCCACTTTCAAGGGACTTCTTCATGTGTTACGTAGATTTTATCTCTTTCTGTTCCTCCTAACAAGAGAAGTTGACATATACTGAATGTTCCTATGTGCCAGGAACTGTGAAAAGTACTTGATGTGTATCTTCTCATTTAACTCTATGTATGAGCTGCATACCATGATGAGCCCCAATGTCCAGTTGAGGAAACATATGCCTTAGAGGGGTTAATTAAGTCCTGTAAGTGGGAAAGACAGGTTTCTACTATGGGGTTTTAGGTAAATAAATAATTTAGTAAATAATCATACCTGTGCCACCTGCTGTAAAGAAAACTATGAAAGGAGGGATGGTTGGAGGAAGGGCATCTGGGAGGAAAAAGGGGGCTTTAAGGCAAGTCTTGAAGGGGGTGAATTGATATACATAATTAAGAAGCATAAATTTCTGTTGTTTAAGCCACCCATTTGGTTGTATTTTGTTATGGCAGGTGTAGCAAAATAATACATTGGGTAATGACTGACTCTGTCTATGTCAAACTGGCTTTTCTTGAACTCTGATTTCCAGTGCTTTCTATATGTCAAGCTAAGGCTTCTTTTTTACTACATTCTATCCACTCGGCTCTGTCTGCTTTTTCTCCTCATCTTGACTCAAAGTAATTGATAGACTAGAATATATATGCAAATGCTTTTTATCGTCTTTACTAGTGTTATTACTTCCAACAGGCTGACTGCAGTGATGTAAGCTTGTTTTTCAAGGTGCCCACTTTTTAACCTCTAAGTCGGTGCCTATCTCAAACATCTATATAATCCCTTCAAATACTTGGCATGGAAGCTGTTCATGAGCAGATGAGAGAACTTCTCCCAGCTGCCATGGGGTCCATAAATTCAAGTGAGCTCATTATTTTCTTTTCGGATGCATAATGTCACTCTAGAAAATTATCATTTAATCAGCAGTAACGACTCTCATATTTCTGCTGCACTGCTTGTTAATCTCCCTACCTAGTATAAAGAGATTCTTTAGCAATGCGAATAAAATTTTAGCTTAGAAACAGAGCTATAGAGCGGATGGGGTCTTACTCCATTCTTCTACTGTCATATAGCTTTGGTTATTCCCAGAAACAAAAACAATAATTGTACTCCATCTACTATACAAAGATTTTCCATGGAAGATGGTCAAAAACAGGAAGGAATTCACCTGAATTTAATAATCTTAAAAAATACCCAAATGCTTGCATCCCATAGTCTATTTCAAGTGTTACACATTTATCAGAAGGCTGTGACTTCACACCCTGCCAACCCTTACCTCTCTACCCTCTTGTATGCCACTGTCCCTCTTGTTCACCATGTTCTAGTCACTTCAGCCTTCACTAACCCCTTGAACATCAAGACCATTTCAACCTCAATGCTTTTATACATGTTGTTGCTTCTATCTGTGACCATGTTCCCCTGTGTTCTTTTCCTGATAACTTCTATTTTGAGAACTTGTTTCACTGCCACTTTCTGGAGGAAGTCTTCCCTGAATACCCCAGGACACAATAGGTTCTATAATAGGTTCCAAATATGCATGGTAGTTTTCTTCAGAGCACTGGTCATAGTGACATTAAATATTTATGTTCAAAATCAATAATGCATTAGCTCTGTTCCTAATATTTGGAAGGGCAAAAATAGGGGGCCATTCCTTTCAGACTATCAATCACATATGCAGAGACGGAGTCTCTGAAGAAAACAAACAAAGAAGGGGTCCATCTTCTGTATCCAGAAGATGCTGCAAAACATTTCTGTCTTTTTTTTCCCCTTTGAGGGGCTTATTTCTTACACTCAATCTTCCTGTCTGGGACCTTCACTCTTCCTTTCCATCCTGAGGTGCTTTGGTTCTATAGCCCCAGTACCACCATCCCCAGGGCTCCCTTTCTTCCTCTTAACCTCTGGCTTAGACTGTTGACCAGTTGATTAGGTCAGATTTGTTCAGTATTTGGGGTAGGTGGTAGAAGGTGGGCGGACTGGAGGATTGGGAGGGCTTCAGACCAGAAGAGAGGGATACAGAAAAGCATTTGTTTCCTTTTGATCCAGGAAGGAACACCTGAAAGACAAAGGAAGCTCTTTCTTGGTAATATTGGCCAGTTCTTACAGTATAAATCAAGAAAAAAATAATTCAGGAGTATTTTTGCTAATGTTTTTTCAGTCCATTCCCCATCAGAATGATTTTTCTAAAATACAATTATGGGCCCAAACTTTAAAAATGCTTCAGGGATTCCCCTTTGCCCTTTAGGATAATGTAGGAGAATGCCTACATTTTTCAGCATGGGAAATAATTTCCTCTGGGATCTGATGAGCTGATTTTGATCTACCTCTCTAGCATTAGCTATTGCTCTTCTCTGTTTGCTCCAGGTGCTTTGTGTCCAGGCAACACTTGCATTCTCAGAACTCTCCAGAAGGTGCTGGTTCCGTCAGTCCTTATCTGTCCTCCCCACTCTTCTCCACCTGACTGACTCTTATTTCATACTTCAGAACCCTCTTGAGATGCTTTCTTTTTGTGAGGTCTTCACAGATACTTTTCCCACAAAGAGTAAAGGAGTATTTTATAGAAAATTAACATATATATATTGTTATAAAAATTTAACATTTCCTTAGAAAAATTATATATTACCTACCTACCTATCTAAAAAATTATGTTGCACTTGCGGAGTTTCAGTTACTAGTTTAAACATGCTTTATGTATATATAAAATATAAGATATAACATGTATAAAACATAATTCTCTCAGGTCAAAAACCCTGTTGACAGATGGGAAACTAAGGTCCCAAACTTAAGTAACATATCCAAGTTTCCACAATTTCATAGGAGTAGAATGAGAATTTAAACTGAAGTAAACTGTTTCTAGAGTTTATGCTATTTACCACTACCCAATTTATCTCTGCAATGCTCTGTCTTGAACAAACAACTATTAATTATTTGTGTATATGTCATGCCATGTATAGTAGTTTATTTTTGTGTGTGTGTCCAATATAAGACTGAGCGCCCCAAGACCAAAAACAATCATGCTTAATTTTTGTAGGATTGGTACAGTCCTTACCATATAGTAGTACTTGCTGAATGTGTCTTCTGTGCAGGTTGTACAAATTTTGGGGGCTGGCTTCCTTGCTTGATCAAGTATTTTACCTTTCATCTTATCTTCCAGTTAAGGATTGAAATGTTAATATTCTCAGTATAATCATGTTTCATTATTGCCATTTATGTTTCTGTGCCCAGAGGTGAAGATTGTGTCTTCTCAATAAGTCAAAGTAATAAATGAGCACAGGACAGTTGCAAGATAGGTCATTTGATGCTTTTGGAAATAGGAAATGCCCCCATCATAGACTCCTACATTTCAGGATTTCCACACCAAGTGGGTGGGGGATCCACAGGGGAAAGAGCACCCAGAGAAATTTAAAGTCATCAGAGAAGTAATCTAAAGGGAATTTACTGGATGTGGAATAAATCCTGCTACTTAAATATTAAGAGTCTCTCAAATTAACTAATACAAATACTTCATACATTCTCAAAATTGGTCAAACTTGATGGCCTAGCGAAATACTTAGGAAGTAGTGTCATTGTCTTGGGGATGGATTGGATGTTGAGCAATAGAGAAATGGCCACATTTCTGGCTTTGGCTTGTTGGAAGGAGGTACTAATATTCAAGAAGGGACACACAGGGGGAAGATCAAATCATATGCATTTCCCCAAATCAGGAGGGAGGGCAACACAATAGAAGAAAAAAGTAATGGTTCTCCTGCTTTTAATACACACCTCTTCATTTGGGAAGGACAGAAATCCAACTGGGACTAATTTAAACATAAAAAAAAAGAGTTGTGTTGGCTTTGTGAACCAAACCTTAATTAGGGTAAGTATAGATTTGACCTTAGGGACAATTGAAAGTGGGAACTCACAGCCATGGTTTTAGATATAATTTACATGTAGTGACATGCAAAGATATTAATTGTACAATTCTATATAACACACATGCCTATTAAACAGAACATTTTAAAATTGAAAATGCAAATTCTTTAATCATTATAAGGCAATTCAGATTTTCTATTTCTTGTTTAGTCAGTGTTAGTGACCGAATTGTGTCTCCCCAGAATTCATATGTTGAGGTTCTTACCTCCAATGTGACTGTATTTGGGGAAAGGGTCTTTAAAGAGGTAATTAAGGTTAAATGAGGTCATAAGGGTGATTCCTTAATCCAGTAGGACTGGTGTCCTATAAGAGAGGAAGAGATATTAAGGATGCACATGCACGGAGAAAAGACTATGTATGGATATAGCAAGAAGGTCACCATCTACAAACTGAGGAGACATGTCTCATAACAAACCAAGGTATCCTAACACCTTGATCTTGGATTTCAGCCTCCATATAGTGAGGAAATAAATTTCTGTTGATTAAGCCATCTAGTCTGTGGTATTTTGTTATGGCAGCTGTAGCAAACTAATGTAGTCAGTTTTCATTAAGTTTTGTTTTTTAAGGAATTTATTCGTTTCATCTAAGTTATGAAACATTTTACCATAAAATTTTTGTAGTATCCTATTGTTACTTTTTAACACTTTGTTTTATATTGTTGCCCCCTCTTTAATTTCTGATATTGATAATTAATATTTCTCTCTTGCTCTGTTCTAATAAGAATTTAGCAATTTTATTACTCTTTATGAAGAACAAATCTTTGACTTTTTTATATTCTCTAATTTGTTTTCTGGTTCATTGATTTCTGTTTTTATTTTACTACTTCCTTTTTTCCACTTTGGTTTTAATATTAATCTTTTTTGAGATTTTTTTTTTTACAATATTTAGGAAATTTTTTAAAAATTTTAATTCCAATATAGTTAACATGCAGGGTTAACTTTCAGGTGTACAGTATAGTGATTCAACAATTCCATATATCACCTTGTATTAGTAACAAGTGCACTCCTTAATCCTCCATTACCTATTTAACCCATTCTTATTTGAGATTCTTACTAGGACAGATAGATCACTAATTTTACAAATTTCATCTTTTTTAATACATTAATTTCAAGCTATACATTTTTCTGTAGGAGCTACTGTACCTGTAACATACAAATTTTGATATGTTGTGTTTTTGTTTCATTCAGCTGAATATATTTTCTGGTTTACCTGTGATTTCTTCTTTGATACATGGTAATTTACAATTGATTGTTTCATTTCCAAATGTTTGGAGATTTTTACAATACCTTTTTGTTATTGATTTCTAAGTTCTAATTCTATTTCTAGTCTGCATAATTTCAATTCTTTGAAATTTACGTAGATTTTTTTAATGCCAAAAAAGGATCTATCTTCAGGCATGTTCCTGTATAACTGTATTCTGCTGTCATTAAATTTAGTGCTTTTTAAATGTCAATTATATCAGTTGGTTGATAGTGTTGTTCAAGTGTTCTGATATATCTACTTTTTTTCCCCTCTCTTATATATTCCTGTGAGAGGTGAGTTAAAGTCTCCAACTTTGTGGATTTGTCTCTCTCTCTCTCTTTGGTTTTCTCTATTTCTACCTTATACATTTGGGAGCTTTTTACTAATTGTATATGCATTTAAGATTGTTTTGTCTTCTAACTGACTCCTTTACCATTATGAAATGTCTTTCTTTGTCTCTGATAATACTCCTCATTTTGAAGTACACTTCTAATAAAATAGTTATACCACTTTTCTTATTGTTAATGTCTGTATGGTATAGCAGTTACCTTTTTTATTTCCGAATGTTTTGCATTTTTATTCGTTCTTGAAGTATAGTTTGGTATCTTATGTTTTTATCCTGTCTGACAGTCTCTGCCTTTTAATTTGATTCTTTACTCCATTTAGAACATTATTGATTTATTTATGTATCTATGTATGTCATCTCACTCTGTGAGTTCTCTAAGTTTCATTGACTTTTTATTCCTCTGTTTCTTCCTTTATCTCCCATTTTTTTTGTGTTGATGAAGTATTTTTAGTATACATTGTATGTCCTCTATTGACTTTTAAAATTATACTTCCTTCCATTAATTATTTTAGTAGTAATTCTGAAGATTATAACATGCATCTTTAATTTATCTACTTTCACAAAATAGTCTTCTTGCCAGTATAAGAATGTTACAAATGTATGCTCCATTTACTGTCCTGGTGCCTTTCATATCTTTTTGTCATATATTTTACTTTTCCATTTTCTTTAAACCATGCATTATACTATTACATTATTTTTAATTTAAAAAATCAATAGTTTTTTAGACATGTTTAAAAATCATATATTAAGAATAATTTTTAAGCATTCTTTATATTTACTGACCTATTTACCCTTTCAGTGTTTTCTATTCCTTCCTGCACCATCAAATTTCTATCTGCTATTATTTTTTTTCAGCCTAAGAAACTTAAAAAAAAAATTTGTTGTGCAAATTCATTAAAGATGATTTAGTTATTGTCTCTGAAAAAAAATTTATTTGACCTTTATTTTTGGATGGTATTTTCACTGGATATAGAATACTAGTTTGTTTTTCTTTCAGTGCTTTTCCATTGTCTTTTAGCCTCTAATATTCTTCTGTTTAAAAATCTGCTGACGTTTTTCTTGGTTGTCACCATACACATAATGTATCTTCCCTCCCTTACCACCACTCTTGGCTGCTTCTAAGACTTAAAAAAAAAAAAAAATCTTTGTATTGCAGTAGTTTGATGCCTAGGTGTGATTTTTGTTCTTAGGTATGCTTTGCTTCCTATTTGTTCTGCTTGGAGCTTGCTGAGAGTCATGAATGTATTAATTGACATGTGTGGTAGGCAGAATAAGATCCCCCAAAGATATCAGTGCCCTAATCTGTGGAATTTGTATATATGTGAGATTACCTGGCAAAAGGGAACTAAGTTTGCAGATAGAATTAAGGTTGTTAATCTGCTGACTTTACAATAGGGAGCTGAAGGGAGAGGCTGGTGGTCAAGACAAACTTTGGCCATTAAACAAGGTGTAATATCCATGAGCAAAACTAGGGTCTGGAGATGTAGGAAAAGCAGATTACATTACATAACATAGGCAGAGACCCAGACCCTTGGGAGTTCCTTACCCAGGACTACAGCTTTAGAAAGGCAGAGTCCAGTGGAATACTTCAACTACAGGTTGGGGACTTCTCTCACTTGAGAAGTTTCCTTGGCCAGTAAACTATGATGCTATTATGTGTTTCATACGTGAGAAGTAATTGACTTGCTGGTTTAAGGTGACAATTAGGAAGATAAATCCCTATGCCTAGCTACACTGTTATCCAAATGATCCCAGCCTGGAATATGCCTTCCACTGCTCTCTGATGCTGTGCTAATGGGGACTTGTCTATACAGTCAAGATCAGAAGCTGTTGGGTGAATTAAGAAAATCTCCTTGATTCTTCCCTTGTAATCCCCTCTTCATCTACATGTACATCTCACTGGGAGAAGAAATACCTAACAGGTATAGATCACTGAGCCATCCACTCTTTATCTTCTATCACAATTATCTCATTTCAGAAACAAGTATGTTTTTAAATAACATTTTTTTAGTACAAAGGAACTATTTACTTATTGTAGAAACTGTAAGAAGCTGGATGGAAGATGAAAGTAATTTACTAAGTGCTTATTTCAGATATAGTGGTGAACAAATATTGTAGTATTCTATAATCCTACCTCCCATAAGTAATCTCGGGTAGCTTTTTTGTTTTATTTTGATTTGGCTTTATTGGGATCTTGCTCCACATACTGTTTATATCCCAGTTTCAAATTTAACAATGTTGGAGAAAAAATATGCCCCTATCATTACCTATTTACTGTATGGCTGCATAGTATTTGTATTACATTTCAGAAATCTAAACCACTCTATTCTACTTATTAACTACTGCCTTTGGACACTTTTTATCTACACCATCTCTCTAAGTCTCTCTGACCCCTCAGACCAAACCTACACCCCCATAGTCTATAACTTCAAGTCCTTTTTCATCTTCGTTTTCAACTTCTAATTCTCTTATCAGTGATTTGATTGCAAGTAGGTCAGTTGAGCAGCTTCTTTATAAGGCAAACTCTGATTCTCTCTGAAGCCAATGACTTGGTTCAGACATTTGCATTTTGAATAAAGTCAGACATCCTTAATCCTCACAACCATTGACACAGAATAAGCTCCCTACACATTATGTTTAAGGTATTTTAGGCTAAAAAATATTCTTCAAGGAAGATATATTTGAGCAAAAAAATTGCACATTGTAAACCTGATTCTTGCCCCCCATAATTCATGTTGATGAGGTTTGTGCATATTTGAGAATATATTTCAGTTTTGATTACTGTAATCCACCATAGTGGTGGTTTCTCTGGAAAGAACACAAAATCAGATACAGTATTACTTTTCCAAACTGCATTTTATAAAGGCAACACAATGGAAAAATTCTAGATATATAAAGAAAATTCAGGTTCTGTATTTCCAATTAAATATTTATAGCAAGGTTGTATGCACAATGTAATTGGTCATGCACTGAAGACAGAGAGAGAGAGACAGTATAAAAATATGGAAATGTGTTGAGAAAGAATGGAATTCCCATGCTTCAATCACTTCGCTATTCATTGAGGTCAATGTCTGAGGATTTTAAATTATACTTATTATCTGGAAAGAATCATAAGATTCCTTTAGGCGTTCCAAAACAGAGAACTGAACTTAATAGTGGGAAACATACCCAAGACCCTGTCTTCTCGGCTGGCTGAAATATAGTATTTTTCCTTTAAAATAATGTTGAAGGAAGGTGAACCTTTAAACCTACAGATGTGCAGCTTAAAACTATAATTTATTTTTCCTGGCAATAGTTGCAATGTTCCTAGATTTATGTGGAGAAGAAAAAATACAGTTCCTCTATCTGAAGTGGACAAAGCTCTAGAAAGGAAATAAAATGAGGATTTTGACCTTCACTGTTAGGAAATAGACTTTGGGGATGTAATATTCCATTGTCCAATCCTGTGAGACTTTTGGAAGGTAATAATAGAAGAGCATTTATATATTCAAAGTACTCAAAATTAAGTATAAGGCTCAGACAACCTCAAATACTACTGAATTAAAAGAATGTTATCAGATAATAGTAATGGAAGGCTGAAAAGGTTTAGAATTTGAAGAAGCATGAGAGAGAGGACAGCAAAGTGCTTATTGACTAGCAGGAACTTGTGAGTTGGGAAGGGGGCATGCTAGTTTTAAACAGCTTCATCACTTTTGGGCTTGATGCAAAAGCCAAAACAGGAAAATTCTAAATTTCTATATTCTTGAGCAAATTGCTAATTTATGGTTTTGTAACTTATTTAAAAATGAAGCTTATATTTCATATGAAATGTGGTGATGCTTCTTAATATGCAGGAAAGATGCTGACAGCAATAGGGGGAAAAAAAACAAATGGCTCCTGAATCTGAAAAAAACATCAGCATAATATTTATTGAGCTTATATAACTGAAACACACGATGACCTAAAATGATGGGTTGGCACTGGAAATTTTCACTGTGGTCCCTGAGACATCTCCTTCTTAACTTTAGTTGTTGGCATCTGATGATTGCTCCGGTGGCTATGGCTCCCTGGAGTTTAAGATGAGGAGAGAATGCCAGGGAGCAGATTAACCTCTGATTTCACCAAGAACAGCCAAAGATAGCCTTAGAGCCATGATATTCCTGACTCTCAGATTCTTTTTTCCTATTAATGTAGTTGGCTTCTCATTCTATTCAAATATATTATGCATTTTTATAATTACAATTTTAAGTTAACTTTTTAAATAAGAGACAACATGCTTGTTGTACAGAACTTGAAAAATATGTCTAAGCAAAGAGAAGAGAAATATCGTTGTCTCTTCATTTTACCAAGGGCCTGCCTCTGTCCCTCCTTTTTCCCACACACATACAAGCGTTGGGAGGGGAATAAAAATACAGGAATTTTAGGAGTGCACAGTCGGTTAAGCTTCAGACTCTTGGTTTTGGCTCAGGGCATGATCTCAGGGCCCTAATCTCATGGTTGTGAGATTGAGTCCTGCGTCAGGATCTTCACTCAGCGAGGAGTCTGCTTGGGATTCTCTCTCCCTTTCCCTTTGCCTGTCCCACTCATATGCGTGCTCTCTCTCTCTCTCTTTCTCAAATAAATGAAACTTAAAAAAAAAAAAGAAAATGCAGGTATTTTACCCTTTCATTTACTATTATATCCTGAATAACTATTATATCCCATATTATGAAGACTTCTTTGTAATATCATTGTTAATGGCTATCTCATATTTTATTATAATTTATCAAACTACTTCTCTGCTGTTGGATACAGTTAAGTACTTCACAAGACACATAAGCCATAATTTTTTTTTCATGAATTCCTGTGACTCCAGCTACCTTTCAAATGTTGATGTTCCTCAGAAGTCTATCTTTCGCTTCTCTTCTTTGTTCTTATCTTTCTCCTTCATCAGTTTTATCCATTTCCATTTTTTCCCAAGCCCCTTCTGTATGCTTCTATATGTTCAGTCCTCTCTCCTGAGTCTGAAGCCCTATATTCCTCTATCTCTTCACTGTCTTTGCCTAGGCTTCCATGAGTAATACAAACTCAAAAAAGTTCTCAGACTTGATTCTCCTGTACTGTGCTGAATATAACACTTGTTATTACTGGTTATCCTAATCAGGACCATAGAAATCTCAAATTCCTCTCTCTCATTGAGTTTGTACTTGGAATAGAACAATCTGCCTTGAGGCAGGTGCCTAGTCTTGGGTTACATGGTACACGGTATGGATGGCCCTACCAGCAATGTACAGGGCAATTCTTCTCAAGAATAACTGAGGACGTTATAGATTCTGATTGGCATGTCTAATACCATCCTTGAAAATATTTTTTTGATCAGACTGAAAAGAACTATGGTTATGATGGATATGCTACTTAAATATTATATGTGTCCTAATTTACATAGCACAAGTGTCACCGTAGAGATGTAGTTCACAAGTACTTTTGGAATGTGATATGTGGAAGATTCATATTCTCTATTCTTGGGAAGTGTAGTTGCCAGTGAAGACAAGTTTGGTTTATGTGAGAGAGTAGTGTAAAAATAGTTGGGAAGGCCTGAGTGTTCTACTGAAGAGTTTGGCCTTTTTTTTTTTTTTTTTTTTTTTTAGATAATAGAGAGCCACAAGCAGGTTTTCATGATTGGAAGTGCCAGGATAAAAAAATTCTGAAAGACGAATCTGGAGTAGAACGTGGGATGGTGGAGACACAGGAGATGTATCAGAATCCTCTTGTGCTCCACATCGGACCTCCTTGGCCTTTCCTTCAATTCCAGCCCCTGCTTCAGGCACCAGCTTTATGCACGTGCAAGTGACACAGCCTTGTCTGAGACACATGCCCCATAACTCTTGCTTTGCCGAGGGGTTTCTCTGCTGCAGGCACGCAGGCCTGCCTGGCGGTCAATTCTAGGCACTCATGCATGTGCAGCCCAGAATTTGGGGAAGTTAGACCTCCATGGAGCAACTTTTGACTAATGTGGGACTGAAGCCCATAGACAAATGCTTTATCTTTTCTTCCCTCGGGCAGATGGTGCTTAGAGGTATTTTATAAGATTTCTCAGCTGCCTCTATGGGACTGAGTGCCCAGTTGTCTCTGGAATGACAGCACATTTTATAATGTAGCCCCGTATTGGCTCTCTTGCCCTCTGTCTCTCATGCCTGCTACTAAACAAACTACCCGTGCCTGGCATGTTATTGCAGGCTGGCCTCTGGCAGAGCCCATGCTAAGGAAGTGGGGAGCGTAATTGCCTTTCTCCAGAGAGGTCTTCTCAGTCTAAATCAGAATACCTTTAAACACATCACACTGTCACCTAAGAGTAATTACAGCCTTTTAAAGTTATTTTTCTTAATTGTGTGACTACATATGCATGATTCTGTTCCCCCACTTGACTGTAAGATCCATGAAGCAAAAAAAGCATTACACATTTATACATTTATACATTATTATATCCTCAGAACCTGATAAAAATATTAAAGTAAAAAAAGCAATGAATATGATTTTAACATTTTCCTTCAAACTCCGAAGTTCTTCAGGCTGTGAGAAGCAAGACTCTGTTTTACCTTAGTTTGGTGTGAAGTTTAGTAAGAAAGATCTAATTTTATTTTTCTCAATATCCTGTGATTTTCTTGTTATGGAATAATAGAGAAATATATTTGATAATTAGGATAACACAGAATTTCATGAATCTTCTCCTTTGCCATATTTATGATTTTTAAATTTCTCCATCCCAGTTTTGTGTATTCTAAGTAAAATATCCCCTCCCCAATTCAAGATCACACATGATCTACCCTGTGTCAGGGTGTCCCAAATTAAGCCAAGGGTTCTGTGACCTCCCTCCCTGTCCTCTTTCCAGAGGCTTCTTTGAAGATTAGTTGAGGCCAACTCAACTAATAAAATATATAATAAAAAAAGTGGAAATGTGTTAAGTATCACTGTTCTTTTTACACTGACATACACAGCCCATTACAGGAGGAATCATTAGCCACATTTTACAGCTGAACAGAATGAGGCTCAGAGAGATTAAGCAAACTGCCCAAGTTCACACAGCTAATAAGCAGTCTCCTTCCAGAGTCTGTGCTATTAATGGTTACATTTAAGAGCTGCTTGGATCTGCTAAGTTTCCGTTTCTTGTGAGTGAACAGTGGCTTTTTTTCCCCTTGCCCTGAGCAGTCATCCCTAATCCTTCAGGGCAGCTGAGAAGTATCTTAATCAGGGCCTCTGACCTTGTCATTCATTCTTTTTCTTACTGTTCAGTTCACTGCAGGCACCCTGAGGAATGGAAATGGAACTGCTTCAGACTTCAGAGGAGCAGACCTAGCCGGAGACAGTACCCAAAGACCTCATGGTAAGTAATGCTTTCTTCTTATTAATGTTCTTTCTTTCTCTATCTCTTCTCCCCTCCCTCTCTCCCTCTCTCCTCCCTACACTCTCTGTCTGCATCTGCCTGCCTGACTGGTTCCTTTACTTTGGGTGGAAGGAAAAGAGAAGGACATCTTCATTTAACTTTATTTTTGCTGAAATGCAAGTTTATTTAAAATTGACCTCTGAGGATTTATAGGCATTTTTACCATTGGGCATTGCAATTATTTAAACTGTAGCTTCTCAGCATCGAATCTAAATCTCCAGAAATAAATCATGGTGGAAAGCTCATTATTTCTTAATTACAGGACATATTAGTATCTAGCTTTAAGAATTCCCAGTGGATTAAAGGAACATTTTGGTTTTATTTTTATTTTTATTTTTATTTTTTTAAAGATTTTATTTATTTATTTGAGAGAGAGAGCACATGAGAGGGGGGAGGGTTGGGAGGGTCAGAGGGAGAAGCAGACTCCCTGCCGAGCAGGGAGCCCGATGCGGGACTCGATTCAGGGTCTCCAGGATCATGACCTGAGCCGAAGGCAGTCGCTTAACCAACTGAGCCACCCAGGCACCTAACATTTTGGTTTTAGAGGAAAGTTTCCACTTAACCTTTCTGCTAGAGTGACATCAGTGAAGTATCATTATCATTAGTTTAAAAATAAAAATGGAACAAACAGAAAAACACCCAGGAATGAAAAGACATGCTTTGAACACTTTGGAGATGAGCCAGAGGAGAAATGGCAATTGCTTTTTTGTTAACGATTTTCTTTTTTCTTCTTTGGAGTAAGTCCTAAAGAAGACGCATAAGATATGGTGTTGATTTTTTTTCAGGTAGAACTGTGGGTAAGCAAATTTGTTTTGCAACCAAAGGAAAATTAGGGTAAAGTTCATTCCGATCTGAATCGGACTCCAATAAATAACAATTACCTCAAAAACTTATGATTAAGATATTGAATTTCCCGTATTTGAATAACATATTCAGCATACTATCTAAATCCATTCAAGACCTTCTCAGCTACACAAAGCTTAATATACTCAAGAATAGGGAATAATTTATTTTTTGAAAGATTTATTTATTTGAAAGAGAGAGAGAGCAAGGGAGAGTGTGAGTAGGGAGAGGGGCACAGGGAGAGGGAAAGAGAGGATCTCAAGCAGACGCCCTGCTGAGCATAAAGCCTGATGTGGGGCTCAATTCCGGGACCCATGAGATCATGACCTGAGCCAAAATCACGAATAGGATGCTCAACTGACTGAGCCAGCCAGGCGCCCCCAAAATAAGGCATAATTTAAATAGAGACTTCCTTTAGCAAGCACCGAAGTCCCTGTGTGAGAGAGCTGTAGGACTGTATCAAGTCCTTCACCATTACTCACATCTTGGGGAACATATTCTCATAGCACCCTTTCCTCCTGTTCATTCCCCAAAGCTGTGCTACTCTATCTTCTTGCCTCTTCAGTTCAGGTCACCACATCGACCTTTCATTCACTTTGCAGAGTTTGATGGAGCTCCTGCCACCTGCCAGACACAATGCTAATGTTGGGAATGGAGTAGTGGACGAGACACAAGAGGTCCCTGCTCTCACAAAGCTGTCAGTTTAGAGGGGAGAAGAGAATTGAAGGAGCAAATTGGATGTAAAATATAACAAAAAGGTTGGGAATGAAAGGAAGGAAATAAAGCAGGGGGACCAGCAAACAGGACCTACAGGACTCCAGAAAATGCATGATCTCCTTTTTGAAGCTGTAGGAAAATGAAGCATTTATAAAATAATAACAGTGCTAATAATAATAATAGTAACAACTGGCATTTGTGTAGTATTTACTGTCTGCAAGCCATTAATCTAACTATATAAATAACAAATGCATATTTCTAAGTGGAAAGGCTACATGCCATATGACTCCCACTGTATGACACTCTGAAAAGGCAAAACTGTAGAGACCAAAGAATGATCATTGGCCGCCATGAGTTTGGGGCGGAGGGCAGGGATGAAGAGGTGAAGCATGGAAGATTTTTAGGGCAGTGAAACTGTATTGGGCAACTTTAATGGTGGATGGATGTTACACATTTGTCTAAACTCATACAACACAGAGTTAGCCCTAATATAAACTATGGACTTCACTTAATATATCCACAGTGGTTCATCTGTTGTAACAGATATACCACACTATGACAAGATGTGAGTAAGGGACGTTGGCAGGGGATTGAGGTGCTATATCGGACTGTACTTTCTGCTCAGTGTTTTATAAACTTAAAGTTGTTGGAAAAAATAAAGTCTACTACTACTACTACTAAGAAGGAACTCTTTGAGGAGGGCACTAAATTAGCATAGCTTTTTAGGTGAGGAAACAAAGACACAGACTTGCCCACTTTCCCACAATGAGTAAGAGGCTGAGCTAGGACTTGAATCCAAGTGCATCTGATAGGTTCCTGTTCTTATGCCTACTGAGATTAAAAAATGTCTCATTGTTCCTTCATACTAATTTCTAACCTCTCTACTCTTCTCTCTTCCCTTAGCTATCAATGGCCTCATTATTCCTATGGACATTTGGAATTAGAACCCCAGAAATACATGTCTTCTTTTTCTCTCTCTTATAACCCTTCATCTACAGTCATGCATCACATCCACGGATCCTCCTCCTACTGCGTTTCTTGGCCCCACCTTGTCCTTCCACCTTTTCTAGATGGCAGTCCCTGCCTTGGTCCACATAGATTCTCCATTTCTTCTCCATTTCTCTTGCTTCTTAAGGACTTCACCTGCCTTTGGGCTCATGATTTCTCTTTTATCTCCTTTCATTTCCCCCATACTAACTCCAGATTCTTCATTCTAACAATTATTCAGCACCATGCCAGGCTCTTAATATTCAGTAAATAATAAATATTTTATGAGGATGATGATGATGATGATGATAGGATTGAGGGAGATAATATAACTGTTAACATTTTTCTTCAAGTTTATCTCCCAAGATATCAAAGCAAAATTTGGGTGTCAGACTGAACAACTATGATGGGCTTGACCATTTGAGTACTTGTGCTCTCCTTTATCCTGATTTGGGAAAGAAAGCTTGACCTAGCATCTGCGTTTGTTTTTCATTCTCTTAGTCTTGCTCACACCTCCTTAAGTGGGTGGGTTTATTAAAGTCTCTTCATTTGAGTCTTCTGGGGTGAAGTCTGTTTCCTGCTGGCATGCTTACTAATAAAGAGGGTATTCAATGCATATTTCCCAAGCCAATTGAGAGAAGTGAAAGCATTTCTATCTTTAGTTGTTCTGTTTTGTATTTGTTCAATTTAGCATAAAAATCATACAACAGTAACAAAACAAGTTGATATGCCTTTCAGTTCTTACTCTGAATTCCTACTTTGTGTTTTGTTTGGAATTTCCTTATTACATTTTCAAGAAAGTATAATTTTCCTTTAAATGCATGATCATTTACAAGTTTTTCTTATATCTGTGTGATTTCATAAAAAGGTCTCTTAGCTGCTCTTCTTTTTCTAGAGAATTATATCTAAGTGGAATAATGAAAATAAATGGTAAACAAGATTTTAACATATGAACCTATGTTATACAGCTGTTGCTCAGGAAGACATGCAGAGGTTAAATCATGCCATTTAAAGGTAAATAGCACTTGCTAAATCACTTTTCGCCTAAAAATGAGTTTTATTTACTTTTTCCTGTAAATAGTAAGGTATTAGAGTGGGACTTGGTAAACTTTTAGTATTTCAGATATTTTCACTGAAATTACTGGATTAGGGTTTCACCCATTGCTCATTAAGTGATTCATTTGTTCTTTTCTGTGATATAAAGTGGGCTTAATTCAAATGCATCCTATTGTTCACATTCTTCTCTCCCAGGCATATCTGTAACTGTTACATTGATTAACTTGATCATAGCTCTTTGACCCTTTTCAGAATATTCATACATAAACATTGAAGCTACACAACACTTAGAGATTGCTTGCATTGTCTTGTAACATTATCCAGGTAACTTTGGACAAGCCCTTTAACCTTTCTAGATTTAAGAGTCTTTGTGGGGCCTAATAATAGCTTCCTATATGCAAAACACATTGCACAGCAGGATGCAAATGTGAGGCGATAGCCATTTAATTCTGTATTTAGAAAGATACATTTGACAGTGTTATTTAATATCTTATAGTCCCTTGAGAGTAAAATACTCTGGAAAATATTTCAGCTAGTCTCAACTGGAAGCTCTAACCTAGAAAATAAATCATGTGTTTAATATTTCAATAAATTTTTGCCTCAGCACTCATAAAATGACATATATATGTTTATATGTATAGTCTACATTATCCTTGGTATCCTTTTTCCTTTCCCTTCCTGTGGTAACAAATAACATTTTTGCAAAATGAACAGTATCCCAAATTGAGCATTTTTCTTTCATGTTTGTTTTACTCAAGAGGAAAACTTTGAAATATATTCCTATTTGGTATGACTTTGCTTTAGACATTTTAGAACCATTACAGGGAACTTTCTCTCGTTGATGTTGCATTTTTTAAAATGCAATAGCCTTTCTTTTGAATATTTCTCTTTTTTCCTAAAGAATGTTTCCTCCTGGATTTTCTCAGCTACTTCTGTGGTATTTATGGTCCACATGTTACAGTAAATACAAGAAAACAGTATTCACCAGTGAAGCTAAGTGAGGATATGAAGTATCTGTGTTTTTAAGTTGAGTAAACCCATTTGGCTATATTGAGATTAACCTCTGTAGCCTGGAGTCAAAATGGGGAATCTAAGAAAGAGATGAGGTAAATTACATTCTAGATGGATAAATGACCCTTGAATTCATGTATTATCAAGTTGTGGACTCTCTGCAGCAAATTTTTTATTCTGAACTCCTTTCATCTATCCTTCATATTTTGAAATCAAAATTCTCTCTTCTTTAAAACAGATATTACCTGATAAGATAATAATAATAGGCAACTCCGTTAGTCCAAAAAGGCTAATTGTTATAACAGGAGCAACAAACCACTTGAAATGTAACACAATATACATTTATTTCAGTGATGTGATGTACTGACAGTTCATTGTGGTTGGTGGAGGTGGGGCTTTAGTTCTCTAGATTCATTCATAGATCCAGGCTCCTTCCATCCTCTTGTTCTAACTGCTCTGGATCCTTGGAGTTTTCTCTGTTCAGCTCGCTGATCGGGAAATGGATGAAAATCATGTCTTAAAGGTATATGTGGGTCAAGCCAGTAAGTGACCTTATCAGTTCATTTCACATACTAGTCTCATGGGTATACCTAATTGCAAGGGAGGCTAAAAAATTAATTTAGTAGTGTCGTCAGAAAGAAGGAAAGAATGTGTAGCATTTATTGAATTCTTACAAGTGCCAGGTAATATTCTGAATTCATTGCACGGACCAATTCATGTAATCCTCAGAAACAACCCTAAGAGATAAATATTTTGATTATCCTGTTTTCCAGATGAGAAAACTGAAGCATAATGAAGTTATTTTACTTGACTGAGGCATAGAATTAGTGAAGGGCTAAATCAGGATATGGGATCAAGTAATCTGACTTGAGAACTCACTTTTTTTTTTTTTAAGATTTTATTTATTTGTCAGAGAGAGAGAGAGAGGGGGCACAAAAGGGGGAGCGCGAGGGAGAGGGAGAAGCAGGCTCCCCGCTGAGCAAGGAGCCCAATGTGGGACTCAATTCCAGGATCCTGGGATCATGACCTGAGCCAAAGGCAGAGGCTTAATGGACTAAACCACCCAGGCATTCGGAGAAGTCACTTCTTAACTATTACACATTCTGCTTTTATATACCTGGACAGAGTTTATAGAATCCTGTTCTTGTTCATTAAATGTAGAAAATAAATGAATATTAAAAAAATGTTTTCCTCATCATATAAGCTTATATAATAATAATACCTAGGATTGGCACAGTGACTGTTCAAGATGAGTCCAGAGAGAAATTTAGACCTAAGCCATCAGGAGACTTTAAAATGGTCTTTCCCGGGGCACCTGGGTGGTTCATTCCATTAAGCATTTGCCTTTGGCTCAGGTCCTGATCTCAGGGTCATGGGATCAAGCCCAAGTTAGGCTCCCTGTTCAGCAGGCAGTCTGCTTCTCCCTCTGCCTCTGCCCCTGCCCTCCGATGGTGCCCCCTCTATTTCTCTCTTATAAAGAAAGAAATAAAATCTAAAAAAATAAAAAATAAAACAAAATGGTCTTTCCCTTTGGCCCAGAAATTCTCCTAGTTTCCTTGCATTCTGAAATGAATGCAAGAAATTGTAAGGATGAAGATCATTATCACAATGTTGTTTAAAATAGCAAATATTTGGAAACAACCTAGCTGTCTGATAATAAGTACAAATTAAATAAATTTTGAGTATACACAATTATTCTGTAGCCACTACAGATGAGAATATACATGAATACTTATGACATGAAATCTATTTATTTACTATTTATAAATAGTACATATACAAGTCACAAAATAACATGTACAGCAGGAAATGTATTTTTTTTAAAGATTTTATTTATTTGACAGAGAGACACAGCGAGAGAAGGAACACAAGCAGGGGGAGTGGGAGAGGGAGAAGCAGGCTTCCCGCTGCCCAACACTGGGCTCCATCCCAGGACCCTGGGACCATGACCTGAGCCGAAGGCAGTCGCTTAACGACTGAGCCACCCAGGTGCCCCAGGAAAGTGCGTATTTGTGCGTATTTTTAAAAATGCGTATTTGCATATGAAAACCTTCAAAAACATATAACAAAATGTTAATATTGTTTAACTTCAGGTGGTAGAATTTTTGATTTTTAAAATTTTTACTATTTTTTCTAACATTTCTATAAAAACATGTTTTACTTGTATGACAAAAAAAGAGAAAGCAATAAAGCAGAAAATTTAAATTAAAAAAGAAGATATACTTGCTTAACATGGAGGTTGATGGAGAGATGTACAAGGTTATAAATTCCACAAAACTTCAGGCCATTCCAAAGGATAGTCAATTATAATCATTTTCATGCATTCAGCTAGCACATGCTCACTCATCCCATTACATGTAAGATGCCTACTCTGTGTCTTCCACTTTTCCTGTACCCAGGTATGGTAATAAAAAAGACACAGGCTGTGCCCTTAAAGAACTAACTTAGCAGGGTAGGAAAGGGGCTGAAAATGCCCCTAGTTGAGAGAATAGAATTTATAGATAGGTTTTATTGAGGGTCACAGTTTTATGTGACATAATTTTGTACAAATTGTGTATAATACCCAACACATTTAGCTGTCATTATCAACTTTAAATCGATCATTGGCAGAGAAATTAGATTCTAGTTTTGCTAGGTTCTTAGATTCCTTTACCTTAAATGTCTGGGAAAATTCTAAAGAAGCTTCTATATGGATACATTTGACAAATCAAAGGGCCAGTTGAGCAGAACCTTATTAAATTTCTTAAGGATTCATTGGTTAAAATCTTCTGAAATATCTCCATGGGCAACTTATTGGGAAGCCCTGAATTAAAAATAAAAATTCCAGTTGTCATGGTTCACATTTGAGTTACTGGAGAACGAGGCAACAATTTGATTTAATTCAGTTCAACACACATTTATTGTAATTGCATTATAATATTTATTATAATTGCATTATAGCATTTACCATCACTTCAGGAGGAAGCTCTGTAATTAGAGACCTCTACAGTCAGTCATTTTTGCTTCCCTCAAAGTGTAGGATACCCCTGAGCCTCTGCCGACCCAGAATACTACATTGTAATTGTCTGTTTATCCCATTAGATTATATCCTTGAGGCCAGAGACTGTGTGCTCCCAGCACCCAGTGTGGTTCCTGGAATACGGTAGGCACTCAATAATTACATTCTGGGAAAGTATACTCTTCATTCTCTTGCTCCTTTTTAACATTTAATTGCTCATTAATATTTCTTTCAAAGGATTAGCTAGACAAGTCCAATCCTTGGTTATAAACATTTAATAAGATAGCTGAAGACATTGTAGTGGGAATTAGAGGGTTATAAAACAATTTAAAAATTAGCACTTGTCCTCATAGAGCTCACACTCTCACTGAAATGATGCACAGAACCCTAGAAAAAATACTTAAGATGCTTAACTGCATGCTGCTGAAAAATGAGCGTTAGTGGGTAGATGTATAGTCATACCTTGGTTAATATAAACTAGTATCAGGAAATCAAACGTAACAAAGCAGATGAAAGTGGTTATTAGATAATTAAATGACTTTTTTATTATAGAAAAATGATTTTGCATAGGGCTTCCTTTACAATGGGAGTGTCCTGATTAATTTTAACTCTGAATTGTTTTATGCTTAAAAATGTGTAGTATAGCATTGATTTGGACTGTGGAGGTGGATGGCAGGGAAGACCTTTCACATAATGAGAATGTAAAGAATGGTCAGATATGGGTGCAGCTCTTTTGGGAATGTAATTTTGCAAATGATTTAAAAGAAGGCAAGAAAAAAAAACATTTAATTTATTTAGTCATGTATTCATCCAACAAAATTTGTTTAGTACATATGTGGCATAGAGGAGAAAGACAAGTAGACAGGAACAGTCTAAGTAAATGCATTTAGTTCTACACAGACATATTTACTTCATTGAAACGGACACATTCTTTTGAGGAGTAACAAAATTTCCTGAAATCTGAGAGCATTGAATCAAATCAAGGGTTGAGAGTGTTAACTAGTGGAAGGAACATCAGTGCTGACATGGCAAGACTCGGTTTTGAATCCTAGCTCTGCTTCTTGGTTGAGCAAAATAACTCATGTCCAGAGCCCAGTTTTCTCATCTGTAAAATGGAAATAATAATAACCACTTATATGGCTAAGAGAGATAAAGCATTATATCTCCTCTAATAGCACCCTGGACCATAGAGATACAGGGTAAAAATGACTTACCTCCTTTTTTCCTCATTTAATTTGTAGTGTCGCCCTCTTCATAGCAAGCCAATGGAGAGGCTTGGGAAGCTGCATTTGTTGTATTGACCGGTAGATGGCGCTCTAACAATGTAAGAGTGGTTTGTTGGAGGGTGGCTTTTCGCGAGGAATATGGCGTACGCTCAGTGCTAATGCCTGATTACTACATGAAATATGTTTGCGGTCCTCAGTTTATATCCCAGCCTAACTCTGAATGAGCTAGTAGAATTGGCAGAAATAGGGTTTTGTGGAGCTACCCGTACTTGTTTTTGCTCCGTGAAGAATTATAGGTATTTTATGTCAGACCAGTTAGAGTCAGTAAAATGGATCACTTCTTTCAGAAGTATAGGAAGGAGTAATCAGAGAGGAAGAGCACATGCGCCAGTCATCCAAGGAAAAGGGATGAGTGTTTACACTGACCTTTTATTTTACTGGTGGTGGAAAGGAGCCAGCTTCATTTACCACTACTCTCCCAGCCACCACAACCAGAGATATGAGATTCCAGTGAGAGGTAAGGAGTTATTTGGAAGGATCCAGAGGAAAGCAAAGGATAGTGGGGAAAACACAAAATTTCTTTCTTTCAAAGGGTGGAAGGGTGGGAGACCTTGGGCTCTAGACCAGCAAACATGTCATCTGTGTCACTGCCTCTCATTTCCATGCTAAAGGCAGACATTACTAATGAATTATGCCAATGTTCCCTGTTGAGATTGGAGACCACTACAGAAACGTTCTTGTTGTAACCCTCCAGGGGGCCTTACAAAATCATAGGAGTTGACATATGGGATGAAAATATATCAGCCCTAGGCATATACAGCCACCCTATTCAGAGGTGGTGTTTCTTTCTTTCTTTCTTTCTTTCTTTCTTTCTTTCTTTCTTTCTTTCTTTCTTTCTTTCTTTCTTTCTTTCTTTCTTTCTCTTTCTTTCTTTCTTTCTTTCTTTCTTTCTTTCTTTCTTTCTTTCTTTCTTTCTTTCTTCCTTTCTTCCTTCCTTCCTTCCTTTCTTTCTTTCTTTCTTTCTTTCTTTCTTTCTTTCTTTCTTCCTTCCTTCCTTCCTTCCTTCCTTCCTTCCTTCCTTTCTTTCTTTCTTTCTTCCTTTCTTCCTTTCTTTCTTTCTTTCTTTCTTTCTTTCTTTCTTTCTTTCTTTCTTTCTTTCTTTCTTTCTTTCTTTCTTTCTTTCTTTCTTCCTTCCTTCCTTCCTTCCTTCCTTCCTTCCTTCCTTCCTTTCTTTCCTTCTTTCTTTCTTTCTTTCTTTCTTTCTTCCTTCCTTTCCTTCCTTCCTTCCTTCCTTTCTTTCTTTCCTTCTTTCTTTCTTCCTTTCTTCCTTTCTTTCTTTCTTTCTTTCTTTCTTTCTTTCTTTTTCTTTCTTTCTTTCTTTCTTCCTTCCTTCCTTCCTTCCTTCCTTCCTTCCTTCCTTCCTTCCTTTCTTTCTTTCTTTCTTCCTTCCTTCCTTCCTTCCTTCCTTCCTTCCTTCCTTCCTTTCCTTCTTTCTTTCTTTCTTTCTTTCTTTCTTTCTTTCTTTCTTTCTTTCTTTCTTCCCTTTCTTTCCTTTTTTTTAACTTGTTTAATTTTTCCCTGTATGGCTAGCAACAAAAATCTAAAAAGCTCTCTTAGAAGATACATTATTCAGATTTGCTGCAGTAATACACAGTCCCACTCTCTTAGTGACTTATAATGCCAATTTATTTCTCACTTACATTACATGTTGGTGACTGTGGGTCAGCTGCTGTGGCCTTGCTCCTCATTTTTTAATCTCTGCATTATAGGAACCAGGGTAAAGGAGCAGACCCAGGTTAGCAACAGGGCTAGCGGAAATAAGAGATGCCTCTTAATTCTTTTCCTCTAATGAGGTGTATGTCAAAAATCACTCACATTCTTTTGGTCAAAGCATATCATCCCAAGGTCAAGCTCAATATCAACAAGGAGGCATGGATAGTGTAGCAGACAGGGCAGTGGTTGAGGAGGTATCTTCCTCTTATAGGGAAGAGGGGACAGAGTAACCCTGTCTTCACAGAAAATTCTTTCCTTGTGATCTTACCAGGGCAGCTTAAAGCATCTTCTGGACCACAGATGGTGACTCAGTGCCTTTCAGGTTTCTTCCTCAATTGCAATGATGAAAGAGAAAAGCTATAGAAAGGTGAAGTCAAGCATCTTCTAGCAATTCAGTCTACTTCTTAAATAGTGGGATAGCCTCTTCTCTTTGGTGAACTTCCGACTACACTCTTAATAGGATGATTTGATTAGGCCAGGTAACTCAATCTAAAATTCTTTATATGATTTAAGACCTGGTCCTTGTTCACCCCCTTGGCATCCTATTTCGACACTCTTCACCAGAACCTTTATGATCCAGACCAAAAAAAAAAAAAAAAAAATTATGAGAAGTCAGGAACACACAATTTTTTATTTACATATTGTTAAAAAATTCAACTGAGTACATCTTAAAGATCTAATTGGCTTTATTCAGTGATTCATTAATTAGGCAGCATTCCATTTAGCAGATAGAAAGGTGCTCTGAGTTGCTGTATAAAATGAAAGACTTTTATAGGCAAAAGGGAGAGGGACAAGACTTTTTATAGGCAGAAAGCAAATTGGTTGTGGCAAGGTCACCTTCCTTTAGGGGACAGGCCTGGCAGGAGTCTGTCAAGCAGATTACCTCACTAGCACTGACCAAGTAATTCCAGATTGAGTGGTTTAAGATTCTATTCCTGGGAGAAGCTGAAACTGTAAATTAGATATTAAATCCTCTTCTTTTTCTTTTCTTTTCTTTTTTTTTTTTTTTTAACAATATGCCCTTCACTTTGCCTGGAATTCACTTCCTCCTATGAAAGACTTACAAGATTTATCACATGAACATATGTATATGCTTAAATGTGGCTTCTATCTTTTACCAACCCCTAGGATGGTAAATCTACCCCATTACTTTTTGCCATAATAAAATCAGATCTTTGTAAACAAGAAAAATGACCATGGGTGTCAATACAAAAAGAAAGAAACTAGAGTTTCTGCAAAAGAACAAAGAAGCATGCTCTTTTGAATCCTAATTTTCCATTCTCACCATGTCAGTTTGCATGTAGTTGATGTTGGAAGGAAAGTAGATTTTCCTTGATGCCTTCAGGCCAAGGCTGATTCCAACACCTGCTCTGGGCTTGTGTGCACTTGGAGGGGCAAATATACCCCTGGGTTGACCAATGAGTAACAGCTGTATAGTTCTTCAGAAACTGTACACCTTACCCAAAGAAAAGAACATGCTGGGATTATGGGACTGAAGGGCTGTCACCCTACCATAAGCGCACCAGCCTGTGAGCCCCATTTCTTGACTACATTCTGAAGGCTAAGTCTTTGACACTCAGTTTATATACATACTTATGTAGCCGTGTCAAGGAAGGGGACTGTTCAGTGAGATTCTGAGTGCCAAGGTCACTGGAAGCTGTGACCCTATCTCTACCTCCTCCATCATAACATTCTTGTCCTATTAGGTTTTTTTTTTTTTTCCATATGAAATACTACCTTTCCTTTTACTTAACTGCTGGAGGGCTGGGGTTGTCGCTTTTGATTTTGGCAAACCCATAAAGAGGAACATTCCCAATGCTGGAGGGGTAGGAACAGAACAGATACTGAGGCCATGTGTCACACAAATATACTTTGTCTTGCTAAATCCTATTCATCCTCAGGTCTTAGCTTCATCAACACTTCCCTTGTGTCATTCTGAGCTGGGTGTCCAGCTTTGTGCTTCTATGTGCATCTCGTATGCTGAAAAAGTAGACTCTGAATTTCTTGAGGCAAGAAAGTCTTCAGTTATTGACATTTCTTCAGTGCTTGCTTGACACAGGTTTGGGTATAGACTAGGGCCTCAGCAAGTATTTATGGAATAGATGGAATGAATGAATTCTTACTTCCCTTGCTTGTGTCTGTCTTGGAGGCCAAAGAAAAGTCTTAGATTGGTCTAGGCCACCAAGAAAATTGTAATAGGAGTTGGAGCTCCCTGTTAGGAAGTACTCGGACCCAAGCAGATGTGTTCGAGGAGGCAACATTTTCACCACCCTGGGCTTGCCCTTCCTCCTTACAGAGGCTTTCTAGTATGGTGGTCAAGAACAGACTAATGGCACACATACCTCTACCTTTGATGAGCAGTAAGAACTTGGGAAAGTTGTCTTAAAAGCTGTAGATCTCCGTTTTCTCAGCTATAAAATGGGGGAAATAATAACACCTCCCTCATATGGCTTTTGTGAGTTGTAAGTGGGATTTTAAGTGGTTGGGCCTTAGTAAACACTCAGTGATTGTTAACTGTTATAATCAGTATTGCTATTCATTTGTATTTTTTCTGATTTTGATTATGAAAATAAGAAGAGGCAAGAGAATGAAGCAGAGTGATACTCAGTATCTGAGCAGAATTTAAAAGGCCATGAGAATAAAGATTGTCAATAACTCATATTCTTTTGCTTATAAACTCCCACTCCCATCAACACATTAAGTATAATCAATATAAATGTAATCACCACTCAACTAGGATGGTCTATTTGCTACTCACTTTGCAGAAAAGTAACCTAAGCATAAATGTAAAGACACTGAAAGCAGTGTAGATAGTGAATGTTATTATCAGTCCTCCCCAGTCCTACTCAAATCCCAAGTTGGTTGTATTTTAAAAGCACTCTTGCTTCATTAATCTTATTTTAAAAAAGCAGGGAGAAGTTGGTTGTTAATTATACATAATGCTTTGAGTTAGGGTAGCTTGTAAGAAACTGGCATTTGGCCTTATTAAATAAAATTTGTTTTCTTTGTGATCACACAGTAGTAGATGATATTAGATGTCTTTTGCTACAGCAGAGATGTCGAGTGCCCCATGAGGGAACAGGTAACCAGGGTCTGAGTGGATTCCCTCCTTGCCATAAATGGACTAGTGTGTGCTGAGATATGCTGGACCAGTGGTGGCTTTTTTAGGAAACAAGAATGCTTTTATCTGATGAGCTGGGGAAGAGTGGGAATAGAGGACTGTGGTCTAGGTTTGATTTCCCATCAATGAGGACTTCCAGTGTCCAACAGGATCCTGAGCAGCCACTGCCTTCTTCTAGTCTGTCTTCCTTCAGATGCCAGAGAGCTGATAGTGATAGTATCACTGAACAGGGAGAATTTCTCCGAGGAAAAGTTGTATCCCAAGACAGGAAATAGGCCTGTGAGGCAAGGAGAATTCCTACCAACAATAACTATGTATGCATGGTCAAAATCTTATCTTCACATCTTGTGTGGAGCAGAAGAGTGGGAACCTGGCTTAGATTCTGTCCTTTGTTTTAGTAGAAATAACATTGATTTTGAAATCACACTGACCTACGTTTATACATTAACTCTTGAACATTTTAGCTATGTGATCATGGATAAATTAAGTTGACCTTTTTAAGCTTCATTGTTAAAATTAGTAATATATATAAATCATCTTCTAAAGTGCCTGAAAGATGTTAAATACTTAAGAAATGGTAATTTTTACTATTTTATTAGCAATATTAGTAGTACATATAGTAAAATATAAATGTACATATATACATATAGATCATTTTGAACCAGTGGAGACATGAATATTATAATAATAGTAAGAATAGATTACATTGAGTACCTAGTTTGTGATGGCTTATGCTAATCTCTTTATAAACACTATCTCATTTAGTTTTACTCTAATAAAACTTTTAAGAGGTGGATTCTATTATTTTAAATGTAAGAAATTGAGGCATGAAGAGTAAATTGCTGAACAATATGAAGAGGTGGTATAATTGCCTGAGAAATCTGAGAATCATGTCATTTGTGTGGTGGTATGGAGGTTATTTATCCAGCATTTCATATGTACTCAGGAGGGAATAGAGAGCCCATGAGACAGACTGTACTTACCAGAATGCCAGTCTAGTTGAGAGACACAAATGCATGTCCCAATAATGAGTGATCAAGCCTTGTAATTTGTGGTCATGATGTTACAAGAGACAAAAACTGTTAACAACAGGACTTCTGCTCCTCTTCCTTCTTCATCCATTCTCTCCTCTACTAAGTATTTATTTCAGGTATTCATTCTGTGCTTAAGTCAGTGCTGGGTACCAGCATGGGATCTGGTTTTGGATGTCCTGAGTTTAAAACTTTGCTTTACCTCTTATTAGCTCGCTAACCTCAAGTGACTCACTGAGCTCTGAGGCTCAATTTCTCATCTATCAAATGGGGATAAGAATAATATTATTCATCTTTATTATTATGAATTGTATTATGTATGTCAGGATTGTTGTGAGGAAAAGGTGTATTTCAAGAACTTAGTACAGTTTATGAAACATAATGTACACTTTATTATTACTCTTGTACTTTTGAAAAAATACTTCCACTCTTCTGGGGATGCGAGGCTTCTCGAGGATGTCACTCAGCATAACTGAGAATGTCTTTTGGATCCCTTACACTTCTATGCAAGACACTAGTGTTCTGACAGTTTCAACACAGATTCTAAAAAGGCCTGATCTCTTAGTTAGGATGGTGTATAGTGAGTGTGTGTGTGTGTGTGTGTGTGTGTATGTGTATAAGAGAGAGAGAGAGATTTATTAGTTGATTATTCATTACACTTAGCATCCTAGAAGGTCCAAGCAGTATACGCAATATAGAGCACAGGCAGGAATATTTATCTGGGAGTCCATGTGTCTCCTCCATCACCCCACAGAGAGAATTTTTAGCAGAATTTGACCTCAACTGTCCTGACCCGTGGAAACAAGAAGTCTCCTCCTTTCTTGAGTTTTCCCTCCAGGGAATAACTTAGCTGTCTCTTGTTCCATTTCTCCCACCAAGATGTCAATATATTGATTTCAGCTTAGCAGAGAGGAGAAGGCTGTAAAATTGAACATGCTCAAATAAAGTGTGGGGGATTAGAAGGATGACAGTCCAATGCTATTGTATCCTTTGAAGCTCTCCAGACACAAGTCTAGTGGGTGGCCAAACTGTCCATAAGAGGTAGAACTGTTTAAACCTGTTAGTTCTTTTCACAAACTGTCCTGAAATTGCCAGTGTCAATTTCAAACCATTATTTAAAGCCTTACCAATAACTCTAATGCTTTGCATTATCCCTTGTTACTTGGCTATCTGACTCCTCCACTGTAGGCCAGAGCTAATGGCATGCATGGGATTAGCATTGTATTCAGTTTAAGGAATGGATCATCTTTAAGAGCTGCCCTGACATGATATACAGAATAAGGCAAAGCCCTGGAAAAGACCCTGTGGTGGTTTTAATTTAAAATAGGGCAACAAATGGTTTGATTCTCTTCCCTTCAAAAGGCAAAGCCTAATTCCCCTCCTCTTAAGTGTTGGTTATATTTAGGGACTTTCTTCTAACAAATAGAACGTGGAGAAAGTGAACGTGTGTGATGTTTGACATTAGGATATAGAAGGTATTGTGGCCTCCTGCTTGTCTTCTCTCTGGGGGAAGCCAGTCAGCATGTCACAAAGACATTCAGCTGACTTACGGCATGAGGACCTGAGGCCTGTTAACAGTCATGTGAGTGCATCACCTTGGAAGTGAAGCCGCCAGCGCCGTTCTGGCTTTTAGTGGACTGTAACCCCAATGGACATCGTGGGAGTGCTGTTTCACGAAAAACTCGGAGCCTGAATCAGTCCCTGAAACTGTTCCTGAATTCCTGATCCACAGATACTGTGAGATAAAAACATATTTATGCAGGCGCCTGGGTGGCTCAGATGGTTAAGCGTCTGCCTGCGGCTCAGGTCATGATCCCAGGGTCCTGGGATCGAGCCCCGCATTGGGCTCCCTGCTCGGCGGGAAACCTTCTTCTCCCTCTTGCACTCCCTCTGCTTGTGTTCCTGCTCTCGCTATCTCTGTCTCTGTCAAATAAATAAAATCTTAAAAACAAAAAAATATATATATATTTATTGTATTAATCCACTAAGTTTGGGGAATTTTATCACGCAGAATAGCTAACTAATACTGGCTCATTTTAGCAAAACTTTCAAAACATTCTCCATTTCAAATAGTTTTTTAGAAAGCATAAAATAGACTCATACAAAGAAGTTGGTGGAAGCTGCCAAAGTAGGCACTGTATGTTTTCTTGCTAACACCTCTAGCTTCTAATTTATTTTTCCTGGCCTGCCTCTGAGATCACATTCTGGGTATGGAATCACTCTGTGGCAAGCATGGAGGAGGGGATACTTGGGAGGCCCAGCTGGTTTGAGGAACAACAGGTGAGACTTTCCTTATCTTGAGCCGATGGGCCTAGTATTCTTGCTCTAACAAGAATCCTTTAGTTTAAACAGCATCTACCTTGGGCGCCTGGGTGGCTCAGTTGGTTAAGCAACTGCCTTCGGCTCAGGTCATGATCCTGGAGTCCCGGGATCGAGTCCCGCATTGGGCTCCTTGCTCAGTGAGGAGTCTGCTTCTCCCTCTGACCCTCCCCCCCTCATGCTCTCTCTCTCTCTCATTCTCTCTCTCTCAAATAAATAAATAAAATCTTAAAAAAAAATAAATAAACACCATCTACCTTTTTTAACTTACGTGTTTTGGTACATAAAATTATGTTTGCTTTCAATAAATTCATAAAAATCAAACTTAATGGGCTTAATGGAAAGGATCAAGTCCAATACTGAAATTGGGACATAATCCTTAACACCTGAGAAAGATTTGGGGGAAGAGGCTGTTTTTGAATAGAGAGCTCTATAGAAGGGACACAGTGAGTGGGGACTAGGTGGGTAGAAAGAATTATTTCTTAGACATATACATTAGTGCAGTTTCTCTGTTCTCTGAAATATCCCTTACATTATTCTTACTCACTGGGTGATATTGTAGACAGAACCTTGGCCTTGAAGTGAAGAGGTTTGGCTTATAGTCCTGCCTCCAGCCAGAGATAAATTTAAATTATGAAATAAATTTTTCTCCAGAGATTTTTTTTCCTCCACTTCTTTAATGCAGTGGGAGAATACTCTTGTAACTGAAAGACACATTTTCAAGGAAACTGTACAAAAAATGGGTTCTCATACTGATAATAATTTGAATGCATTTTTTTGATCTTGAGGATGCTTTTGTTCCCAAGAGTTATGTTACAATCAGATTAATTCATCTTTGCGGTGAGACCAATGGATGAAAAGGTCCGTAAAGTGCAAGTTGTTGTTATAAGTTTAGAAGATAAAGTACTTGTTGTTTTGGAAATCAGTCCCAGAGCTCACTGTTTTCACATAATCTTATATTGTGGGTAATTATACACAGATATTAACTTGATAGAGATAATTACAAGAATCTATCATTGCTGGGGTTTTCATTTATTTGTGAACTTTTAGGGACTTTGGATTAGATGATTAACTTATAGTCAGTATTAATTTGTTGATAAGTGCCTGAAATAGTTACTGGAATTAATACAGAACACGTTTTTACCTTTTCACAATGAATTTGTTTGATTAACAGTACTGTATTTATTCAGTTGGGAGTCTTAAATACCAGATGCAAATTTCAAATAATCACTTGAACAATCGAGTTCAAATATTTAACAGATCAGTGCAGAAAGGATTAAGTGGGAAATATACTTTAAAGGACAAGTGTGTTAGAGACAGAAGTAGAACAAAGAACAGGTATATTTTAACTATTTCAGACCTTATGATGTGGTAGACACAGAAGTCACATGAGGGTGATGCTTTTAGTTTTTGGGAATTTTCTATTCCTTATAATTTTTATATAACCATTTCTTGTATGTTAGAGAATGGCTTCAACCCTAGCTGTGTGTGAGCATCACTGAGCTCTTATTAAAAATACAGATTCCTGGGGCCCTCAGGATTCTAAATCATAGATCTGGTTTGATACCTACACGTCTTTATTTTTAACAAGCTCCCAGGTGATTTTGATGCATCACATGCTTTAGGAAGAACTAAATTAGGGCATTCTATGTAAGTCTGCTCCTAGCTAGAAACATGATATTATACTAATTGGCTCCTGAAATCATAAACAGGAAAATAGAAGAAAAGACATGTGATTTTTTTCTCTTTTTCCCCACTCATCAGGCCCTGGTCTAAACTTTACATGTCTTCTCCTCTATTTGCCAGAGACATCTCTTATCTTCATGTTCTGTCTTTGCCCAGTTTCTTACCTGAGGCAAGAGATATTTGCCCATTTCTAGCCCATTCTTCTGGGACTGATACATTGCTCTCCAGGCTAGCCCTGTTGAGTCCTGGGCATTTACCTTGCTCCCTAGACTTTGTTCCTATATTGTATTTCAGTCTCTAATACTTCCTTACGTCTCTATTCTTCTTTAAGACTTAGTCCTAAAGTTCTTTCTGGTAGTATAGTCCCTCTAGGGTTGGAGTTCTGTTTTGGTTTTCTTCTAGTGTCCTCCACAAAATATAAATCTTCTTTTAAAACCTTGTTCCAGAGGCCAGGACTGTCATAGGGTGGTAGATTTCCTTCATGCAGCCTGGCATGCTCCCTATTCCTTCTCTAACACCCCCACCCATCCAGATACTCTGTGCTGGACCTTCCTGATGGCCCTGAACCAGGGACTGTCCCACCTGAGAGGAAAGGTGTGGTTCCAAGTTGATATTCTGTGTTCTGGTTATTTGGTCTGGTCAGGCAGTGTCATGAGACATGACCCAGCAACTGGAGCATCTATGAATCTCTTGAGACTGTATAAGAAGTTTAATAGAGAAATTGAAAACATTCTTTCTTTCTTTCTTTTTTTTTTAAATTTTTATTTTTTAAGTAATCTCCACACCCAATGTGGGAATTGAACTTACAACCTCAAGATCAAGAGTCACATGCTCCATGGACTGAGCCAGCTAGGCACCCCACATGTGCTTTATATTCTGGTTTCCTTTTCCTCTCTTTCTCACTGTCCTGGTCATGAGACTTGAATTTGTAGCTATTTACTTTTGTCCTAATCTATAAACTAAGTCTTTTCTACCCTTGATATCAAACAAAGTAATAAGAAGACTTTATTCTGCAAAGGAAAGGATTGAAAGGAGTCATGACTGTTGTCTTTATCTGAGAGGGATTGTCATGAAAATCAGGGTTTAAGCTTGATCCAGGTAGCCCCAAAGGTGGCTGATGATGGCTCAGAATGAGGATAGTCTCCCAGTCTAAGGTGCAGTGAGCAGTCTCTGAAGAGCTAGCTTCCTTTTACTGGAGGGCTCAATAAGAAGCTGAATGACTAGAGTAGACATCCCATGGAGGGGACCCAGGAGTACAGTGGATCTCATGCAGCTTTGAGAGTCAGGAGTTAGGATTCATTGATAGGTCAATAGCCATAGGTTCAGGAAGTTACTGCTCTCTAGGGTGGTAAGTGGGTCCCTACCAAAGAGATTATACTGGTTCAGGAAAAGGTAATGGGTCAGCTTGGTTTGAAATAACACGGTGAGTGTTCTGACTATATGTCACTTGGTGAATTTAGTCTTTTATCTATCCTGAGATAAAAGCACTAAGGCTACCTACTCTGCAATGCTGGTAAAAAGTCAATTCTGAAAAAATGTCATATGTTATGGTAGACCCAGGAGGTCAGGGCTGGTACTTGATGGTTTAGGAAATATGGTTTTGAAATGACTTCCCAGAAGATCTTGGAAATTTAATTATTAAATAAGTTTTACTGAATCTCCATTATATGCTAAACACTGGATAGAGTCGTTTTGATTTCAGGGTTATCTATGGTTCCTGATGGTTCATTATACAATGTGTTTTAATTAGTATATAGTTTTACCAGTCAGATATTAAGGTATGATGATCCTGCGCAGGGCTTGCCCCTCTGGGAGGTATGTAGGTTCAGATACTGAATCTGGAATAAGATGGAGCTTTTAGGTTCTAATACAGAATGGCCTTCCCCAGGCTGACCTATATTTCTAAGAAAGAATCATTGTCTAAGAGGAAGGTTGAAAAGCAAGTTTCAAGACTTAATCTTGACTTTGCACGTACAAGACCAACTCTCTAGACTAGGCTGCACAGAGCTTACGTTTCAATCATGGCTGGCGATAGAATGCTAAGCTTGCTCCTTAGATTGGAACTCACATGTGTGACCATAAGTCTAGGGTCCACCAGAGCTGAACACACTTAGCAGTAATATTCTATCAGCATCCCATCAGGATGGGATGGATCCTGTCTGTCCCCTTTATTATGTATCTGGGAACTGGCACAATATGATCAATACTGCATCTGTTTTTAGATAATGTGAAGGCTCCAGAGCTGTTGAAGTGGAGTACCGCTCTGAACCTCCATATTTGACTCAGTCACCTTATCTTAAAAACAAACAAACAAAAAACAAAGCCTGAAACATAAAACCTTAAAAAGGATTCTCTAAAAATATCAACAAAGTCCATTTTAATAAACATTAACAGTTCTGTTAACTGCAGATCAGATTCCTTCACCTTTACTTTTGGTTCATGAGGGACTGTCATGGCAAGGACACTGCAAGCTGCTAAGAAGACTCAGGGGTAGGTTCTGGCCTCAGAAGCTGAGTCCTTGAAAGAAGCCTTGAAGCTAAAGAGAATAACTTCAGAACATTCTCCCAAGTTAATTAGAGCCATCAAAGGTCCTAGAACTTGGATTTTCTATGTTGACACTGATACTCAGAAAAGTCTTAAAAAGGATATCCCTATTTCCTTTTGTTTTATCCACTGTTCTTCTTGGATTTGTGGGGTTGGTGGCAAAGTATGCATGGAGAAGATACACACTCTCGGCTTACATAAATAAAAGTCAGCAGTTACTCTTCCTTTTTATCAAAGTGGGAATATGGGGAATATAGGCATTCAGAAGTGTGTTACTACTTGAGAAAATATAAGGAGAGGCTCTCAGTTCATAGGGATCATTTTTCTTAGGGAGAATTATGTAAGTAACTGGAACTTAAACATATTTCTATCACTATTATATGAACATGCATACTTCCGTGGGATTTTTCATGATTGAAAAAAGAAATCTGAGGCCTGTGCATTTGCAGCATTCAATAACATAAATGCTCATTTCTGAACTGTGATTGTATATTGTCTCACAGCTCATGCTGACACATGCTCAATTCCTGTCATAGGCAGGATGCTGTGCTTTGGGCTGATTACATTTTGACAAAATGCTCTATGGAGATTCTAGGCATGGCTGATGTATAACAAAGAGGCATATACTGCGTGTGTATTTGTGTGTTAGCCAAGTATAGACTTCCATCAGATATTTGAGTGAAATGCAACATTTTTACAAAATTTTAAAGCCATATTTGCCAGTGTAGACTCAGATTTGCTAATCTAAAGATAAAATTTTCCAAACAGGTGTGCACTTTCCTCTTTTGAATGAAAATGGACATTTCCAGTGAGCACCAATTTTGTTGCAAGTGATGACATAATACAGAAAAAAAACATAGAAAGTGGAGCAGAGGAGAGTGTGATTGGCAGTGAAATAAAGACCAAAATCGACACAGAGATTGGAGGTGTTTCTTTGGAAAGCAAAATCAAAGAGACAAAACCTAAAACAAAGAGATGGCAACATGCAGATGGTAGGTAGGTCGGTAGGTCGATAGGTAGGTAGATAGGCACAAGGAATTTGCAGTTCTGTACTTTTTTCTATGCCATTAAGGCTATTAGGTGTCATTAGCGTATTTCAGAAGAGATCGAAGCCAAGAAAGAGCTATGATCTACCATAGGCAGAGGAAGTCCCTAAAATGTTTGAAATTATTTGCTTCATGCCTCCACTACAGTTGTTAGGAAAAATTTTGAAGTCCCTCAAGTGGCTGTCAGTCCTGAGATGATCCAGCCCCTACCTACCTCTTTAGTCTCATTTGTGCCTGCCTGCCTGCTTGCTTTCTGATTGATTGATTGATTGATTGATAGATTTTCTGCTTCTGTCAACCTGACCTTCCTTCTGTTCCTGGACATGCCAGGAATCAGCATCTGCAACAACCTGGCATTTCTGACCTGGTTGCCCTTTTCTCTCCTCCTGCCCCAATGCTTTCACACGGCAAAGAGCTATTTTATTTTTTAGGTCCCAGATCAAGTGTGACTTTCTCCAGGAGGCCTTGCCTGATGTCCCCATCTCCGTGGTGAATCTAGGCCCCCCACTACATATTCCTACAACATACTCCACTCCTCCTTCATGACACTCATCACTATTGAAATTGCCTGTTTAAAGTCTGTCTATCATACTGTGAGCTCCATGTCTTCATTGTTATTTCCAAGAACCTTATTTGACTCCTTCCCTTTGGTTTGTAACCAAATATTCTTACAGTTTTAAGAAGTAAAGCTGGCTATAGAGGTTCCAGGAAAGTGAACACATGACTGTAAAATGTGAGGAATGATTAATAGTTTGGGGTTGTTATTGAAATAAGTGATGTAAAACGTCTACTGAAGTTTCTGATACAGAGGACTGGTAAATTTATAGCTTGTAAGTAGATTCCAGTTAGTTTTGTAGTTAAGCAGCATAGAAATAATAAATACTAACATATCTATACCTGGATGTGTCGAAAGTCCTTAAACTCATCAGATTAAAGATGAAACTTAAAATCTTTTCCCCCAAGCCTATACTAATAACCCAACCCCAGTGGATGGAAGCACCATGCTTAGCCTGGATAACCATCCCCAACACCTTGATCTTCATCCTCAATAACCAGTCCTCAGCAAGTCCTAATGATTTGATATTTCTTTAATCCATCTATTTCTCTCCATCTTCACTTTTCCATCTTAGCCCCCCACCATTATTTCACTGCTGGACAGCTGAATAGCTTCAAGAGTGGTCTTCTTGTTCCACTCTTGCCTTCCCTCCAATCCACTCTTCTCATTGTAGCTAGCGATCCCCTTTTAAAAGGGTACATATAACCATGCCACCCACACACACACCTACACTCCCCAACACACGCAGCTTCTAGTATTCACTTTCCAACAGAATAACAATACCAACAAGTAACATAAGACTCATTATGTGCCAGACACTGTATTATGTGCTTCATGTATATCAACTCATTTAATCTTCCTTAAATTGTGTTTTTAAATGGATTTAGTCCATTGTGGAGGAACCAGTACATAAAGGTTGAACAATTTAGAGCGGGCCATACACACTTAGCACTCTTTAATCTTTTTCTAATGTGGAGAGGCATTGAGGAATAGTGATGAAGAGTGTTGACTCTGGAGACAGACTGTCTGGCTTTAAATCTTGGCTCAACCACTTCCTAGCTGATCCCTAACCTCTCTGGACTCTGTTCCATAATCAGCTAAATGGGGATGTTAACACACCTCCTTTATAAAGTTGTATTAAATGGGTAAATACAAGTAAAGTGTTGAGAATGATAGCTGGCATAGAAGTAGAATTCAATAAAAGTTACTGCTATTATCTTAGGAGATAGGCTCTGTCTACCCTTCCAAATTCATCCTTTGTCACTTTTCTCCCCTCCAGATTTATTTTTTTAAAAATTCCAGCCTTCTTGCTCTCAGAATATCATACCTCTTGCCATAGTAAACTGTGCTCTCCAACAACCATAATCTTCCTTGTTTAACCCTTAAATATTTTTACTTCTCAAATGGCACTTAAACTTGGATGTAAACCCTTATTAACCCACAGTCTAGTTTAGATCTCACTGTTATGTATTCTCAATATACCCTGTAACTTTCCTGGGAAGTGCTTATCACAATTGCTACTTTATATATATTTGTGTGATTTATTAATTGTCAAACTTTATTATTATACCATTAAATTCATGAAAAAAGTATTTTTATATTCACCATTATACATTGAGCTTGATACATATTTGTGTTCATGAGTGAATACATATATGTCTCCATCCAGAACTTGGTTCTGGTTTAGGGGAGTAGGAGTACACTTCTGTTTAATAAACACAAACTTCACTCAAAATTTTGCCATGTGGCTGTGCAAGATGTTTAATCCATAGAAGCAGATAAAGGCTTTTCTCATGAACCTCTATGTAACTGGAACCAGAGATGCTGTTGCTTTTGTATTCATAGCTGAAGATAAAAATTAAAGGGCTAGGTTTTTTTTTTTTTGGAAGTGGACTATTTATTTTTATTACAAATCCTATTAACAAAATGTATTCAACATGACCTGGCTCACTCTCCTTTATTTTCAATCACAGAGTTTCCTTCTATAATCTCTTTTTTATTTTTATTTTATTATGTTATGTTAATCGCCATACATTACATTATTAGTTTTTGATGTAGTGTTCCATGATTCATTGTTTGCGTAGAACATCCAGTGCTCCATTCAATATGTGCCCTCTTTAATACCCATCACCAGGCTAACCCATCCCCCCACCCCCCTCCCCTCTAGAACTCTCAGTTTGTTTCTCAGAGTCCATAGTCTCTCATGGTTCATCTCCCCCTCAGATTCCCCCCCTTCATTTTTCCCTTCCTACTATCTCCTTCTTTGTTTTTAAACATATAATGTATTATTTGTTTCAGGGGTACAGGTCTGTGATCCATCAGTCTTACACAATTCACAGCGCTCACCATAGCACATACCCTCCCCAATGTCTATCACCCAGCCAGCCCATCCCTCCCACCCCCCACCACTCCAGCAACCCTCAGTTTGTTTCCTGAGATTAAGAATTCCTCTTATCAGTGAAATCATATGATGCATGTCTTTCTCTGATGGACTTATTTTGCTCAGCATAATACCCTCCAGTTCCATCCACGTCGTTGCAAATGGCAAGATTTCATTCCTTTTGATGGCTGCATAATATTCCATTGTATATAAATGCCACATCTTCTTTATCTATTCATCTGTCGATGGACATCGTGGCTCTTTCCATAGTTTGGCTATCGTGGACATTGCTGCTATAAACATCAGGATGCACGTACCCCTTTGGATCCCTACATTTGTATCTTTGGGGTAAAGATACCCCTAAAGGACTAGTTTTAAAGTGAACTTAAATTAGGAACTGAATATGGATTTTAGGAGTATTTTAAGTCTCTCATCAAGATCTACAAAAGATTGCTTAATCTTGCATATTTTCTTCCCATAAATCATTCTTGAGAAATTCTTCAAATCATGAAGTATAACAGTACTAGTGAAAGTTATCAATTAGGTAATACATCTAATAAGGGGTAAAGGTTCTAGTGAAAGGATTGGAGAAGAAATGTTGGCATAAACAGAACAAAGGGGTTTTCATTTGTACTGGGCAATCATAAAGGTAGCCTAAATCCTGATGAATCGTTTGCTTTCTTTGGAAGCAACTGGCCCATTAAGCATTTAGTACTATAGTCCCATGTGGTAGTAGGAGCCACGGCAGTTTTCTACACAGCAAACATGTTGGTTATGCAGGTGTGAGCAGATGAAATTGTGCATCAGAGCACACATAAGATGAAAAAACAAACCACTGAAAATTTGAGCTAAAAATGTCCATATCCATTTGGCACAAGCAAATATAATACCACGGGAAATGCCGTAGAAAATTAAGTTCAGCTCTTTTCTTCTGGACTCATGTATTAGCTACTTTGAAGTAGTATGGTGGTTATTCTTGGGGATATATATCCACAGAAATGTCTTTTTTTAAAGCTTCTTGATTATTTCCTCCCACATATAAAATCCCTGGTCCTACACAGAATGTAGATAAAGGATTAGGATGAGAAGCATTTTTACTGAAATCTTTGAATCTACATGTAAATATACCTCTTTAAATTTCTGAAGCAGCTCATGTCCTTTTCACTGGCCCCAGGATTAGTTGAATCCATTATTATGATTGGACAGTTGTTCTCCACCAATGTGCCTCATCTCTTGCTATTTGAGTTTAAGAAGTTTGGCTTCTTTGTCACAAAAAGCAATGCATTAAATGTGTTCTCTGGAAGAAAAAATAGTAGATTTGAAACAATACTAATTTATAAAAAGCTGACACTAACAACATTAGAGATACACGGGAGATGGAAAGAATTAAGGACCATACAAAGTTAATGATCACTTAAGAATTGATTTTAATCAGTTTTTAAAAATATTTTTTTTACTGAGTATAGTTGATATACAATATTAGTTTCAGGTGTACAGTTTAGTGATATGACAATTCTATACATTATGAATGCTCATCCCAGTAAGTGTAGTTACTATGTATCATCATACAGTTATTAAAATATCATAGATTCTATTCCCTATCCTGTACTTTTCTTTTTTTTTAAAATATTTTATTTATTTATTTGACAGAGAGAGACACAGCGAGAGAGGGAACACAATCAAGGGGAGTGGGAGAGGGAGAAGCAGGCTTCCTGCTGAGCAGGGAGCCCGATGTGGGGCTCCATCCCAGGACCCTGAGATCATGACCTGAGCCGAAGGCAGACGCTTAATGACTGAGCCACCCAGGCACCCCATCCTGTACTTTTCATCCCCATGACTTATATATTGTACCTCTTTAACTCCTCACCTGTTTCACTCATACACCCCCCCACCCTGCCCCGACACACACACACACACACACACACACTCCTCTTTCCTCCCCTTTGGCAACTACTAGTTTGTACTCTGTATTTGTGAGTCTATTTCTATTTTCTGTTTATTTGTTCATTTGTTTTTTAGATTCCTCATATAAGGAAAATTACTTGGAATGTCTTTTTCTGTTTCACTTAGCATAATACCCTCTAGCTCTACCCATGTTGTTGTAAATGGCAAAATTTCATTCCTTTTTTATGAGTAACATTTCATTGTGTGTGTATAAATATAAGTATATAGATATATAAATATACACAATGTGTGTATGTGTATATATATATACACATTATATTTTCTTTATTAATCTCTTGATAGACACTTAGTTTGCTTCTATATCATGGCTATTATAAATAATGCTGCAATAAACATAGGAGTGCATATATTTTTTTAATTACTATTTTTGTTATCTTTGGATAAATACCAGGAGTGGAATTACTGGGTCATATGGTATTTTTCTTTTTAATTTTTTGAGGACACTCTATACTGGATTCCACAGTGGCTACACCAGTTAACAATCCCACCAACAGTGCATGAGATTCCCCTTTTTTCCACATCCTTGCTAACATTTATTTCTTGTCTTTTTGATACCAGCCATTCTGACTGGTGTGAGGTGATAACTCATTGGTGTTTTGAATTGCATTTCCCTGACAATTAGTAATACTGAGCATCTTTTCATGTGTCTCCTGGAAATCTGTATGTATTTGCAGAAATGTCTATTCAAGTCATCTGCCTATTTTTTAATTGGATTATTTGTGGGGGTTTTTTGGTGGTGAGTTGTATAAGTTCTTTATATAGCTGGGATATTAACTCCTTATTATATGTATCATTTGCAAATATCTTCTCCCATTAACTAGGTGGCCTTTTTGTTTTGTGGCTGGTTTCCTTCACTGTGCAGAAGGCTTTTATTTTGGTGTAGTCCCAATAGTTTATTTTGCTTTTGTTTCCCTTGCCTGAAGAGTCATATCCACAAATATGTTGCCAAGACCAACGTCTAAGAGATTACTGCCTAATATTTTCTTCTAGGAATTTTATGGATTCAGGTCTCACCTTTAAGTTTTTAATATATTTTGAGTTTATTTTTGTGTATGGTAGAAAAAAGTGGTCCAGTGTAATTTTTTTTGCATGTAGCTGTCCAGTTTTTCCATTACCATTTTTTGAAGATACTGGTTTTTCCCCATTGCCCCCTTTGTCATAGATTAATTGACCATATAAGTGTGGGTTTATTTCTGGGCTCTGTGTTCTGTTTCATTGATCTATATGTCTGTTTTTGTGCCAGTACCATACTGTTTGGATTATAATAGCTTTGTCATATGGTTTGTTATCCAGAGTTGTTATATCTCCGGATTTGTTCCTTTTTCTCAAGATTACTTTGGCTGTTTGGTGTCTTTTGTGTTTCCATTGAAATTTTTGGATTATTTGTTCTTATTCTGTAAAATATACTATTGGTATTTTGATAAGGATTGACCTGAATCTGTAGATTGCTTTGGGTAGTATGGACCTTTTAACAGTAATAATTTTTCCATTCTATGAGCATGGTATATCTTTCCATTTGTGTTGTCTCCAATTTCTTTTATCCGTGTTTTATAGTTTTCAGACTACAGGTCTTTCATCTCCTTGATTAAATTTATTCCTAAGCATTTTATTCTTTCTGCTGCAATTGTAAATGGGATTATTTTCTTAATTTCTCTTTCTGCTACTTCATTATTATTGTATAGAAATGCAACATATTTCTGTATATTAATTTGGTATCATGCAACTTTACTGAATTTATGAGTTCTAATTGTTTTTTTTTTTTTTTTTTTGGTGCAGTCTTAGGGTTTTCTATGTACAATATCATGTCATTTGCAAATAGTGAGAGTTATACTACTTTCTTACCAATTTGGATACTTTTATTTCTTTTTCTGGTTTGATTGCTGCAGCTGGGACTTCCAGTACTATGTCTTTCCTTTCTTCTGTCTTTGTCTGGTATTGGTATCAGGGTAATGCTGGCCTCATAGAACGAATTCCTTCCTCTTCTGTTTTTTGGAATAGTTTGAGAAGGATAGTCATTAACTCTTCTTGAAATGTTTGGTAAAATTTACCTGTGAGTCCTTCTGGTCCTGGACCTCTGTTTGTTAGAATGTTTTTGATTACCAATTCAATTTTGTTACTAGTAATTGATCTGTTAATATTTTTTATTTCTTCCTGATTCAGTCTTAGAAGAATATATATTTCTAGGAATTTCAACATTTCTTTTAGGTTGTCCAATTTGGCACAAATTTTTCATAGTAGTCGCTTAAAATCATTTGTATTTATGTGGTGTTGGTTGTAACTTCTTTTTCATTTTTTATTTTATTTGAGTGCTCTGTTTTTCTTGAGTCTTGCTAAAGGTTTATCTATTTTCAAAGAACCAGGTCTTAGTTTCATGGATCTTTTCTGTTTGTTTGTTTTTGTCTCTATGTCATTTATTTCTTCTGTAATCTTTATTATTTCCTTCCTTCTACTAACTTTGGGCTTTGTTTTTTTTCTAGTTCCTTGAGGTATAAGGTTAAATTGTTTACTTGAGATGCTTATTTTTCTTGAGGTAGGCTTGTGTTGCTATAAACTTACCTCTTAGAACTCCTTTTGCTGCATCTCAAAGATTTTGGTTTTGGTTTGTTTCCATTTTTATCTATCTCCATGTATTTTTAAATTTCCTCTTGGACTCCTCATTGACCCATTGGTTATTTAGTAGCACGTTGTTTAGTTGCCACATGTTTTTGTTTTTTCTAGTTTTTTTTTTGTTGTTGTTGTTACAATTAATGTCTAGTTTCATAGTGTTTGGTTGGACAAGATGCTTAATATGTTTTCAGTTTTCTTAAATTTATTGAGATTTGTTTAATGGCTTAATATGCGATCTATCTCAGAGGAGATTCCATACCTGATAGCACATCAAAATGCCTTTCTTGTAGGACTGCTGTGGCTTCTCCCCCTTGTTGTGGTTAGGCCTCTTTCAATTCCATTTTCACATCAGAATCTCCTTAACCATTATAACCTGCAATGGAGTCATACCATTCCAGCGCTTATGTTCTGGGGCACCTGCCATGCTTGTGTGGTGAACTTCTCTCCCTAGAAAAGTTAGAGTTACAAGTACTTCTCATGTAGTCACATTAGTTATGCAAATGTTCTTTGGATTGTTTGTAGAATTATAACATCTATTTTTTTTTTCAATCTTGGGTATAGGTAGTCTTTATTGTAAAACACCCATTCGAATACTATAAATAGTGATCCCTCTGTCACTGTATGAATTTCAGTCCTGGGAAACCAGTATTATGCACTCAAAACTCCATTCAATTTTTGTGCAGCCTTCTTAAAGTTCTCGGTCTATGGTTTCTCATTGCCTTTAGAATAAATCTAAATTCTTCACAATGATCTACAAGGCCCTAAAGGATCTGGCCTCTGTTTTAATGTCCTGATAATATCCTGTGTCTCTCCTCCTTTTCCACTAAATTCTGGTCACACTGGTCTTCTTTTGTTTTTCAAATAAGACTTTTTTTTTTTTTTTTTTGCCTGTCTTAGGACCTCTGTACTTGCTATTTTCTCTGCTTGGAACACCATTACCCTAAATCTTCACATGTGAGACTCCCAGATAAAACAATATTCTCAGAGATGCTTTTCCTGATCATTCTGCCTGAAGTAGATACACTCTTTATAGCACTTAATACAGTAACATGCAATTAATTAATTTGCTCATTTTTTTTTTGGCCTGAATCCCATGATAAAATGCAAATCCCATAAAGGCAGGGTCCATATATGCTTGACCATTGCAGTCAAGATACCAACATCTTTAGTGTCTTGCACTAATAGGTTTTTGAGAAGTACTTTTGTGAACATGGGAACATTATAAGTAACTTCTTAATTAAGATAAAGTGTTCTTCATTTTAAGAAAATTCACTTAAGCAAAAACAAAATGTACAAAACTGGTAAAGTGCATTGTGAAACCACAGGCTCCATCTAAAAAAGGAGTATATGATACATACTGACACCTACTTGCAAACTCCAAGATTGCATTTTAATTGTTTTATGTTTCATAAACAATCAAAACATAAGAGGAAGGCAACTCATCTGGGAAACTAGGGACAAAGTGACGCTAAACTTGGCCCTAAGCATGGGATGTAAGTCCTTCAAGCAAAGCATGAACTCTAATCTTGGAAAGTGCTATAAGGTATGGCATTTTGTTTCAGTCTCTGTCTGCTCTATCCTCAATCTTTGGCATGTTTCTGGGACCTTGTAGGCTCTCACATATCTGTTGAATGAATTAATGAATCCATGTAACATCTCACAACTTGGTAATATTTATTTATTCTGAAGCTATTTTTATTACTCAAGTTAGTCATTTTTTTCTTGCTAAAACAACATATTGCTGATTTTATATCAAAAGTCTGTAGGGAAACACAATTCACTTTATAGTCAATTTTGCTGAAATGCATTGGCCCTGCAAAGCAAGAGACATTTACACTTTGAAATATGCATTGTCATTTACTCTTCAAACACATAGTAGTTTTCTGTGGCTGTTTCTTGGCTTAATCAGTCCCCAAAGCTGAATAAATGAAAGAAATGGAAAGTGTGTGAGCATTAAACTATATTCTAGCAAGGTGACTTTTACTTTGTTCATGGTAATGTAATTATTAATGAACCACTGTTTTATCTAGGTATGATTTTCCTCATAAATTGTTATTATTTGGATTATGAAATGGCGATTTCAGGAAAAAGGAAAATGTTGCAGAAGTCTAATCCCAAAATACTAAATTAAAAAAAAAATGCTGTTATAACATCACTTTCTCATGTTCAATTTCTAAAATTAAAGACAAATACAAAATAGTGGTAAGACTGCCATAGATAAGGTATTCTTAAACATTGCCAGTGGGAGTAAAAATTGGTATAACAATTTTGAAAGCAGTTTAGTTATATGTACCTTAAAAATGTCACTGTTTGGAACCAGTAATACCATTTATAGGAATTAATAAAAGACGGAGATAGAGTTGTACACAAAGGTTTATATACAACAATGCTCATCACAGAAATAATAACAACAAAAAACCTAACATAATGCCCAAATATTAAGGATATAGCATAATAAGCATTAATGACATATGCTTATGATTTAATTCTATATTGCCATTAAAATTAATATTTATATTTAGAAAGACTAATGATATGAGGGAAATGCTCAGTTGGTAAAATTAAGTGAAAAATGTAGGAAATGAAAGAGCAATATAGAGGAGTTAAAAAGGACTCTTTGTTGGAATCTAGCCTATAGATTTGTTAGGTTTGGCAGCATGTTGGTAATTTTTAAAGTAGTTGCCAAAATTTAAAAATCAGGATATGTGATTTTATTACTTTATTTTAATATGTCCAAATATTTTATATTCTTTCCATATTTATTATATTTAATATATTTCCATATAGTTCAGGCATACAACATAGTGATTTAATAATTCTATATATTACTCATTGTTCATCATGATAATTATAGTCACCATTAGTCAACATACCCCTATTGACTATTTTCCCTATGCCGTAATTTTCATCCCTGTGACTTATTGTATGACTGGAAGTTTGTATTTTTTTTTAATTTATTTATTAATTTTAAAGGGAGAGAGAGTGAACAAGCGGGAAGGACACAGAGAGAGGGAGGGATTAGCTCAAGCAGACTCCCAGCTGAGCACAGAGCCCAGTGTAGGGCTCCATGCAGGGCTTGGTCCCAGGACCTTAAGATCATGACCTGAGCTGAAACCCAAGAGTTGGACGCTTAACCTACTGAGCCACCCAGGTGCCCCTGGAAGTTTGTATTTCTTAATCCCCTTCACCTCTTCTGCCCTTTCACCTCTCCCTCCCTTGTGGCAACCCCCAGTTTGTTTTCTGTATTGATCACTCTGTTTCTGTTTCTCTCTTCAAGTGTCTTGCTTTTCAGATAATTGAAATAATATGGTATTTCTCTTTCTCTGTCTGAATTACTTCATTTAACATAATACCTTCTAGTTTCATCCATGCTGTCACAGATGGCGAGATGTCATTATTTTTTGAATAATATTTGACTGTATATATGTACCACATCTTCTTCATTTATTGATAGATACTTAGGTTGCTTTCATTTCTGGGCTATTGTAAATATTGCTGCAATAAATATAGGGGTGTGTGTATTTTTCTGAATTACTGTTTTTGTTTTCTTTGGATAAATACCCAGTAGTAAAATTACAGGGTTGTATGGCACTTCTATTTTTAATTTTTTGAGAAACTTCAATACTATTTTCTAGAGTGGCTGCACCAATTTATATTCCCATCATCTGTGCATGAAAATTCCCTTTTCTCCACATCCTTGCCAATAATTGTTATTTCTTGTTATTTTGATACTACCCATTCTGACTGATGTGAAGTGATATCTCATTGTAATTTTGATGTGCATTTCCCTGATTAGTAATGTTGAGCATCTTTTCATGTGCCTCTTGACCATCTGTATGTCTTCCTGGAAAAATGTCTATTCAGATCCTCTCCCCATTTTATTTTATTATTTTATTTTATTTTTTAAAGATTTTATTTATTTATTTGACAGAGTGAGCAAGCACAAGCAGGGGGAGTGGCAGGGAGAGGGAGAAGCAGGCTCCCTGCTGAGCAGAGAACCCAATGTGGGGCTCAATCCCAGAACCCTGGGATCATGACCTGAGCTGAAGGCAGCCACTTAACCAACTGAGCCACCCAGGTGCCCCTTCTGTTCCCATTTTAAAATCTTATTTTTAGTTTCCTTGATATTGAGTTATATGAGTTCTTTATATATTTTGGATATTAACCCCTTGTCAGATAGATCATTTGCAAATATATTTACCCACTCAGTAGATTGTTTTTTTCATTTTGTTGATTGTTTCCTTTGCTTAACAAAAGCTTTTTATTTTGGTGTAGTCCTAAAAGTCTATTTCTGCTTTGTTTCCCTTGCCTGAGGAGACACATTTGTAAATATGTTGCTAACGCCAATGTCTAAAAGATTACTGCCTATGTTTTCTTCTAGGAGTTTTATGGTTTCAGGCCTTACATTTAGGTCTTTAATAAATTTTGAGTTTATTTTTGTGTTTGGTGTGAGAAAGTGGTCTAGGTTCCTTCTTTTACATGTAGCTGTCCAGTTTTCCCAACATCATTTATCAAATAGATGCTCTTTGTGCTATTGTATAGTCTTCCTTACTTTATCAGAAGTTAATTGACATACAAAGTTGGGTTCACTTCTGGACTTTCTATTCTAGTGATCTATGTATCTGTTTTTATGTCTGTACCATACTGTTTGGATGACTATAGTTTTGAAATATGGAATTATGATACTTTCAGTTTTGTTCTTTCTCAAGATTGCTTTGATATATGGGGTCATTTGTGTTTTCATATACATTTTAAGATTATTTGTTCTAGTTCTGAAAAAAATGCTAATGGTATTTTGATAGAGATTGCAGTGGATCTATAGATTGTTTTGGGTAGTATGGACATTTTAACAATACTAATTCTTCCAGTCTATGAGCATGGTCTATCTTTCTATTTGTTAGTGTTGTCTTCAGTTTCTTTCATCAGTGTCATACTTTTCAGAGTACAGGTCTTTCATCTACTTGATTAAATTTGTTCCTACGGGTCCTCCTGGGTGGCTCAGTTGGTAGAGTGGCCAACTCTTGATTTTGGCTCAAGTCAAGCCACATGTTGGGCTCCACATTCAGCAGCTTGAGAATTCCCTCTCTCCCTCTCTCTCCTGCACCGCCCCCACTCATGTGTGCTTGCTCACTCACTCTCTCTTTCAAATAAATAAATAAATCTTAAAAAAAAATTATTACTAGGTATTTTATTCCTTCTGGTGCAATTGTAAATGGGTTTTTTTTTCTTAATTTCTTTTTTCTACTACTTTGTTTTTAGTGTATAGAAATGCAACAGGTATTTTTGTATCCTATAGATTTACTGAATTCATTAATCAAAATAATTTTTTGGTGGAGTCTTTGGGTTTTCTTTGTATAGTGTTATATCATCTGCAGATAGTAAAAATTTTACTTCTTCCTTACCAATTTGAATGTTTTTTTTTTTTCCCCTTGTCTGATTGTTATGGCTAGTACTTCCAGTATTATGTTGAATGAAAGTGGTGAGAGCGGTCATCCTTGTTTTGTCCTGATTTAAGAGAAAAAGCTTTCATTTCCTACAAATGAGTATCATGTTAGCTCTAGGTTTTTTATATATGGCCTTTATTATGTTGAGGTATATTCCCTCTATACCCACTTTGTTGAGAATTTTATCATGAATAGATGTTGGATTTTATCAAATGTTTTTTCTGCATCCATTAAGATTATCATATAATTTTTATTCTCTTTCTTATAATGTGATATATGACACAGATTGATTTGTGGACATTGAACCATGCTTGCATCCTTGGAATAAATCCCACTTGATTGGGGTGAATGATCCTTTTAATGTGTTGTTGAATTCAGTTTGCTAATATTTTATTGAGGATTTTTTGCATTTATGTTCATCAGAGATACTTGCCTATAGTTTTCTTTTTTAGTAGTATTTTTTTGTCTGTTTGTGGTATCAGGGTAATGTTGGCCTCATAGAATGAATTTGGAAGTTTTCTTTCCTTTTCTATGTTTTTGAAATAATTTGAAAAGAGTAGGTATTAACTTTTATTTAAATTTTTGGTTAAATTCACCTCTTAAGTTACCTGGTCCTGTACATTTATTTGTTGGGAGTTTTCGATTATCAATTTAGTACTTACTAGTAATAGGTCTGCTCATGTTTTATATTTCTTCCTGATTGAGGTTTGGAAGATTGCATGCTTCCAGGAATTTCACCATTTCTTCTACGTTGTCTAATTTGTTGGTATATAATTTTCATAGTATTCTCTTACAGTCCTTTGTATTTCTGTAGTATCACTTGAAATTTCTCCTGTTTTGTTTCTCATTTTTAATTTGAGTTCTTTCTCTTTTTTCCTTGATGAGTCTGGCTAAAGGCTTATCAATTTTGTTTATCTTTTCAAGGAAGCAGCTTTTGGTTTTGTTGATATTCTTCATTTGTCTCTACTTCTAAAGTCTATTTTTATAAAGTCTCTGATCTTTAGTATTTCCCTCCTTCTACTAACTTTGGGCTTTGTTTGTTCTTCTTTTCCTAGTTTGGTTAGGTGTAAGTTTGGGTTGTTTATTGGAGATTTTTCTTATTTCTTAAGGTGGGCCTGTAGTACCTCTTAAAACTGCTTTTGCTGTGTCCTAAAGATTTGCTTCATTTTTTTTTCAATTTTCATTTGTCTCCATATATATATATATATACACACACACACACACACACACATAAACATATATATATAATACACATATATAAATAAATATATACAGTACATATACATATATATGTCTATATGGAATATATATTCCATATAGACAATGTGTTGTTCAAAGCCACTGTTTACTTATTGATTTTCTGTCTGGATGATCTATCCACTGATGTAAATGGGTATTAAAGTCCCCTTCTCACACCAGTCAGAATGGCTAAAATTAACAAGTCAGGAAACGACAGATGTTGGCGGGGATGCGGAGAAAGGGGAACCCTCCTACACTGTTGGTGGGAATGCAAGCTGGTGCAGCCACTCTGGAAAACTGTATGGAGGTTCCTCAAAAAGTTGAAAATAGAGCTACCATATGATCCAGCAATTGCACTACTGGGTATTTACCCCAAAGATACAAAAGTAGGGATCCGAAGGGGTACGTGCACCCCGATGTTTATAGCAGCAATGTCCACAATAGCCAAACTGTGGAAAGAGCCAAGATGTCCATCGACAGATGAATGGATAAAGAAGAGGTGGTATATATATACAATGGAATATTATGCAGCCATCAAAAGGAATGAGATCTTGCCATTTGCAACGACGTGGATGGAACTGGAGGGTATTATGTTGAGTGAAATAAGTCAAACAGAGAAAGACATGTATCATATGATCTCACTGATATGAGGAATTCTTAATTGTAGGAAACAAACTGAGGGTTGCTGGAGTGGGTGGTGGGGTGGGAGGGATGGGGTGACTGGGGGATAGACACTGGGGAGGGCATGTGCTCTGGTAAGCGCTGTGAATTGTGCAAGACTGTTGAATCTCAGATCTGTACCTCTGAAACAACTAATGCAATATATGTTAAGAAAAAAAGAAGAAGAAGAAGAAGGTAGCGGGAGGGGAAGAATGAAGCGGGGGAAATCAGAGGGGTAGGCGAACCATGAGAGACGATGGACTCTGAAAAACAACCAGGGTTCTAGAGGGGAGGGGGGTGGGAGGATGGGTTAGCCTGGTGGTGGGTATTGAGGAGGGCACACTCTGCATGGAGCACTGGGTGTTATGCACAAACAATGAATCATGGAACACTTCATCTAAAACTAATGATGTAATGTATGGGGATTAACATAAGAATAAAAAAAATGTTAAATAAAGTCCCCTTCTAGGGGCACCTGGGTGGCTCAGTTGTTAAGCGTCTGCCTTCGGCTCAGGTCATGATCCCAGGGTCCTGGGATCGAGCCCCGCATCGGGCTCCCTGCTTGGTGGGAGGCCTGCTTCTCTCTCTGCCACTCCCCCTGCTTGTGTTCCCTCTCTCGCGGTGTCTCTCTCTATCAAATAAAATCTTTAAAAAAAAAAGTCCCCTTCTATTATTGTATTACTGTCACCTTCTCCCTTTATATATGTTAATATTTGCTTTGTATATTTACATGCTTCTATCTTGGCTATATAGATATTTACAACTATTGCATTCTCTTGTTGGATTGATCCCTTATCGTTATGTAATGCCCTTGTTTGTCTTTTATTAAAGTCTTTGCTATAAAGTCTATTTCTGATATATATTTTGCTACCCCAGCCTTTTACTTTATTTTCATTTCCATTTGCATGTAATGTCTTCTTCTATTTCTTTACTTTCAGTCTGTGTATGTCTTTAGGTCTGAAGTGGGTGTCTTTAGAGCAGTAAATAGACGGGTCTTGTTTTCTTTTTTTTTTTAAGATTATTTATTTATTTATTTATTTATTTATTTGACAGAGAGAGACATAGTGAGAGCAGGAACACAAGCAGGGGGAGTGGGAGAGGGAGAAGCAGGCTTCCCGCGGAGCAGGGAGCCCGATGTGGGACTCGATCCCAGGACCCTGGGATCATGACCCGAGTGGAAGGCAGACGCTTAATGACTGAGCCACCCAGGCGCCCCAGGTCTTGTTTTCTTATCCATTTATTTAACCTGTGTTTTTTAACTGAAGCATTTAGTCCATTTGCATTTAAAGTAATTATTGATGAGTCTCTATTTATTGCCATTTTGTTAATTGTTTTATGGGGGTTTTTTGTCAGTATTCTCTTTTTGTTTCTTCTTTGGTTATTCTCTTCCCTTGTGGCTTGATGGCTTTTTTTTACTGTTATACTTGGATTCCCTTCTCTTGAATTTTTATATATCGGTTATAGGTTTTTGGAATTTTGGTTACCACTGGTTTCATTAATAACATTCTATGTGCCTAGCAGTATATATTAAATTGATGGTCGCTTAAGTTTGAACACATTCTAAAACTACTCTGTATTTACTTCCCCCTCCACATTTTATGCACATGATGTTGTGTTTTGCATCTGTTTATTTTGTGTATTCCTTGACTGATTTTTTGTACACAGAATTGATTTTACTACTTTTGTGTTTTATCAGTCTACTATGTTTATCTAATGTTTGTTTTTACCAGTGAAGTTTTTACCTTTTATAATTTTCTTACTTATAGTTATGGTCATTTCTCTCCACTTAAAACTTTCCTTTAACATTTCTTTAAGGCTAGTTCAGTAGTGAACTCCTTTCACTGGTTTGGGAAACTATCTCTCTTTCTATTCTGAATGATAAACTTGCTGGGTAGAATATTTTCGGTTGTAGGTTTTTTCATCACTTTGACTATATCACACTAGTCCTTTCTGGCCTGTAAGTTTCTGCTGTAAACTCAGCTGATAGGCTTATGGGGTTCCCTTGTAAGTAAACATTTTCTTTTCTCTTGCTGCTTTTAAGATTCTTTTTTCATCTTTAGTCTTAGACATTTTAATTATTTTATGTCTTGGTGTGGATTTCCTTGGGTTAATCTTGTTGGCATTCACTGTGATTCCTAGACCTGGTTGTCCTTTACCTTGCCCAGATTAAGGAAGTTTTCAGATTGAGGAAGTTTTCAGCTATTGTCCCTTCAAATAAGTTTTCTGCCTTCCACTCCCCACCTCTCTTTTCCTTTTGGAATCCCTAAAATGTGAATGTTGTTATGCTAGATAATGTTGTTGAGGTCCCTGAACATATTCTCATTTTTTATCCTTCTTTTTTCTTTTTGCTATTTAGTTTGGTTCCTTTCCATTACCCTGTCTTCCAGATTACTGATCCCTTCTTCTGCATCTTCTAATCTGTTGTTGATTCCCTCTAGAGTATTTTTCATTCCAATTATCATATTTTTCAGCTCTGACTTTTTTTAATATTTTTTATCTTTTTAAGTTTTCAGTGAGCTCATCCACTCTTTTTTTTTTTTTAAGATTTATTTATTTATTTATTTATTCATTTGACAGAGAGAGAGAGAGAGAGAGCACAAGCACGGGAGTGGCAGGCAGAGGCAGAGGGAGAAGCAGGCTCCTCGCAGAGCAGGGGAAGCCCAATGTGGGACTCGATCCCAGGACCCTGGGATCATGACCTGAGCTGAAGGCAGTCGCTTTACCAACTGAGCCACCCAGGCACCCGAGCTCATCCACTCTTAAGTCCGGTGAGTATCTTGATGAGCATTACTTTGAAATCTTTATCATCAGGTAGATTGCTTATCTCCATATTGTTTAGCTCACTTTCTTTGATTTTATGGTGTTTAGGACATATTCCTCTGTCTCTTCATTTGGTGTAACTCTGTGTTTGATTCTCTGTATTAGGTAGGTCTGATGCATCACCTGGTTTTGAAGGTTGTGTGGCCTTGTGTAGAAAAAGTACTGTGGTGCCCTTTAGGGCAAACCCCCATGGTCAAAAGAAGCAGACACCCCAAGGGGTACTCCCTGTAGGGGCTGCATGTACACTCCTGTTATGGATGAGTTGCATTTGCTCTGGGCATGCTGGTGGGTGGGGCTTGCCATAAGTCCAGCTTGCTGTAATGACTCCCATTACCTCCTACAAGTATACTGGGCAGTGTTTTGTTTTGTTTTGTTGTTTGTTTTGTTTTTGTAAGTTGTTGAGAGGCCCAGCTGCAGAAATCTTGGGTGCACTGGTGAGCAGGCTGTCACTGAGCCTGGCTATGTGCAGATAACTGCTGTGATAGCTACAGGTGCACTGAAGGTCAGGGCTTGCTGCCCACATAATCAGCTAAGAGGTCAAGCTACAGGAACTGTGGACATACAGGTATGTGGGGTTATCTTCCCCTTCCCCCCCTTCACCAGGGCAGGAGTCACTTTGTTGTGGCACTGGTCCTGGTCAGGCCTGCCTACCAGATGTGGTGGGACAGGAGCTGCCGGGGAGAGAGGGTGGCTGCTTAGGCTGGCAGTTTGGGTGGGACCTGTCCTTAGGGGATCACTGGGGTGAGACACATGGTACTAGCATGACAGATAGTATTAGCACTAGCTCCTGCAAGCATGTAGCTGTCTAGACTAGAGGAGAACAAGAAAATTGGCACCAGAACCAGCACTTTTGTTCCTAGAGAAATGTCCTGCAAATCCCTGCTCCTCCAGCACACGCCCTAAAATTGGTCAATAAATCACCTTCAGGTATACCTCCGATGATTTTCAAACCTTTGCTTCCGTGTTGTCTCAGGCTCAGTTACTTAGCATACTGCCTTTTTAAGGGCAGAGTGTCAGTTTCTTATAGCCCTCTGGCTCTTCTGGAGTTAAGCCCTGCTGATTTTTCAAAATCAGATGTTTTGGGGACTTATGTTTCCAGTGCGGGTTCCCAGGGCTGGGGGAACCTGGTGTGGGGTCTGATCCTCTTGATCATTTGTGCTTGTGCTGTGCCTCCCATCTGTGGTTAGTCTCTCAGGGAGTTTGATTCTCAGCCATGTCTTTGTCCCTTGTAATGTGACCTTCTCTGTAGGACTAGCTGTGTTAGATATGTTCCACTGGTCTTCAGGTTGTTTTCAAAGTTTGTTACAATACATGTAGTTGTTGCTTTGGTGTGTCAGTGGGATGAATTGAACTTAGGATCCTCCTGTGCCATCATCTTTCCTGCACCCCCTAGTTTCACTTTATAACAACCTTATTTTTAGGTCCTTCCTAAAATCCTGGAGATATGGCAATACTCAATGTTCACCCACCTGGAAGCTATAATGACCTAGAGATGGGGAGGCCTGGTCCCTTTAGACTTGGCATATGCTCTCTGGTTGATTAAAATCCCCAGGACTCATGACTGTTGCCTCTGGCTTGTTGCCTTCTGGGCATGTGAATTCTTGGGTCCTACATAACATGATCCAGTTTTGCAAAATATACATGCCTATGCATGAAATGTTACCAAAAATTCTCTCAGGGTAGTGGGATAATGGGTGATTTTCATTTTCTTCTTTATAGTTTTTGTATTTTCTAAATTGTATTACAAAACATGTATTGGTTTTCTGATTAAAAAAGAGTAACTTATTTTTTAGATGTAAATCATTAAACACCACAGAGCCCCATGCTAAAATACAGATGACAGATGTTAACATTATATTCTTAAGGGAAAATTACGCTTCTGAATTCCCTTAACCAAAATAGTGGACCAGGTTACTGATGATTTTTTCATTCACTGTGTTTTTTCCCATTATTTAATAAAAACACATTGGGGCACCTGGGTGGCTCAGTCGTTAAGCGTCTGCCTTCAGCTCAGGTCATGATCCCGGGGTCCTGGGATCGAGCCCCGCATCGGGCTCTCTGCTCGGCCGGGAGCCTGCTTCTCCCTCTCCCACTCCCCCTGCTTGTGTTCCCTCTCTAGCTGTCTCTCTCTCTCTGTCAAATAAATAAAATAAAATCTTAAAAAAAAAAAAAACACATTATTGAAATTTAAATGAGATAGAACAGTCTTACTAGACTAAATTGCTTTTTTTTTATTGCAGAGTATTATACCTTTGCCCCAATTCTAAATGAATAATAACATTACCTTTAAGAAAACCATTTTGCTCTCTGTGTAAGTGGTAAACACTCCTGATAATATGAGGCAAAGGAATGAAATTGTTATCATTCAGATCTTTGATTTGATGGAGAATATTTTAAACTTAAATTTTTATTAAAATACTAATGGATTAGAAAAACTAACTGCAGCATAAGCATATGCAGTATCTCTGAATTGGTGATCTAAAACTTTTCCCCCAGGTTTTGCTGAGCTATTATTTACATATAGCACTGTATTCATTTAAGGTGTACATAAGGTATACATAATGATGTGATATATATATATATATGGCAAACAGATTACCACAGCAACTTCAGTTAATATTCATCACTACACACAGTTAGGAATTATTTTGTGGTGAAGAACTTTTAAGATCTACCTTTTTTAGCAACTTTCAAATATACAATACTGTATTGTTAACTATAGTCACTCTACTATACTTTATATCCCCAGGACTTACTCATGTGATAACTGAAAGTTTGTATCTTTTGACCATCTTCATCCAATTCTCCCATCCTTCATCCCCTGGCTCTGGCAACCACCAATCTATTTCTGTGGGTTTATTGTTTTAGATTTTAGATTTAGATATGTGAAATTATACAGTATTTGTCTGATTTCTTTCTCTTAGAATAATGCCCTTAGATTCCACCCATATTTTTGCAAATAGCAGGATTTTCTTCTTTCTTATGGCTGAATAATATCCCTATTATTAATAATATCTATCTATTAAAAAAATGCCAAGGCCAAGAGAAGGTTGAGAAACTCTTCTAGATTTAAAAAAAAAAAATTACAACTAAAGTGATATGTGATCCTGGTTTTGATCCTGAATCATCAGAAAAATAGCTGTAAAGGTCATTCTTGGAACAACTGAAAGACTTGGAATATGGCCTATGAACTAGATAATGGTACTGTATTAATATAAAATTTCCTGAGTTTTATAACTGTATTGTGGTTGTATAAGAGGCTATCCTCATTTTTAGTAAATTCACTGTGAAATAAGTGAGTAAAGGAAAATACTCTCTCCTACTTACTCTTAAAATAGTTCAGAATAAATAATTTGCATATAAATGTAAGCATACACATATGTATCTACATTGCTATCTACCCAGCTATCTATCATCTATCTATCTATGAAAATAGAAGGAAAGAGATAAAACTAAAGAAAAAATAGAAACGGTTGATGGATCTGGTGAAGTGTACTTGGAGATAGTTTATACTGTTATGAATTTCCTGTAATTAAAAATTATATCAAAATGAAAATTCCAAAAATATTCCAGTCATAACCTACCTTTCTTGTCTCATCACTACATATTCCCAACACTGAGCTCCAGCTTCATTAGACAACTTACCTAGTCAACCATTTGCTTTCCGGGCTCTATACTTCTCAGTCCACTATTTTGTCTTCCTCAAAGTCCTTCCTTTGTCTTCTCTGCCTATCTAAAGCCACATAATCTTTAAGACGTAGGCCAGTGGTAATCACCTCTTGAAGACTTCTAGCATACTTCTTGAAGACTTCTGGCCTAATTCAGATTGAATTGACCTTTCTCTCCTGGTACACATTATCTGATCCATGTTGTTAATATAGTTCGTCCTTCAGAGTAGACTAGGTTGTACTGTGGTAACAAGGCCAAAATCTAAGAGGGTTAAAACAGCTGAGGTTTCTTTTTCATAATAACCAATTGTCTTAAGGATGGGTGATTTGGGCTTTGCTCATTGGGGTCACTTAGGGCCTGAGGAGGATGGAAACTCTATCTTGACATGTATCTCCATTATTACACATCAGAGGGAAAGGAACATGGGAAATCATGAGCTGGCTTTTAAAGCTCCTCATTAGAAATGACTAAGTCACTGTGTTCCTTTCTCTTTGATTAAAGAAGTTATATGGACATGCCTAATTTTACAGGGGGTGGAGAGTGCAATCTGCCTGGAAGGGGACCATGAAGAGCTCTAACGATGTTCACTCACAAGGTTTATTGCATCACACAAATGTTACTGTGCATGCCACTATTTTCTAGTGCATTGTGATAGCATCTTACGTCCTATTCATCTTTCCATTCAACCCTTCAAGCCCAATGTTTAATACAAAGTCATTGCTTAATGTGTATTGTCTGCTGGAGTGTCCATCAAGAGACTTGCCCAGTATTGTGGAACTTCTGTGACTTAGCTTCTTGTCTCTGCATTTCTAGCCCTGTTCACTACAGGAAAAAAAAAAAAAATCCACAGACTTCCCTGACAGCGTCCCACCCTTATTAAGTTGTGATCTGCCAATAGGAACTACAGTTATTTTACTATACTAGTTAATATTTTACATTCATCAATCTATATGCAATAACCCATTTTAGAATTTTCCTGCAGCCAAAGGATACCAAAGGAATATATTGATTAAAACCCCATAAATAAAAACGCTTTATTTTTTTCAATCTGCCATGAGTTCTCACTTTTGCTTTTGAGACTTTCTCTCATCATTTCTTTTTCATGGCTCTTTTCATTCAAACTTGACCATAGGGTCTTTTAGAATTATGTGCTTTTAATAACAAAGGCCAGGAAAATCTTAAAAGTCTTCAAAAGGTATAGGAAATATCAAAGTCTAAAACAAGTCTTCCACAACAAATTCCACCAGGCTGGCATATGTTCTTGGCTAACTCATGAAATTAAAAATCTGATTGTGGTTAAATCAGATGCCCACCCATCTTTGTATTTATGCATTTATTTAATACTGTTATGAATATTAGTATTACCCATTCCTCAGGTCCCATTGGAACACTAAATTACTAATGGTGTATTTCTCTCTCTGGGAAGGAGAAGAGTGGAAATTAGCTGTAGCAAATGTGCAGAGGAGTAAGATACTCTGAGAGAGTTTGCCTGTTAGGTATATTGAATCATCATCACTTCAGTGAAATGCAACAAAATAGGCAATCTTTGCAGATCAGCATGGTTTTTCAAGTCAGAATTTCAATGTGTGGCATAGAATGAATAGGGATGATGAATGCAGGAGGCAGTATGCAGGAGTAACTCAAATGCAAAGCATCTGTTGTTGCCTGGACCCCAGGAAGCTGGGTTATGTGGAGAATTTATTGTGCCATAATGTCTGCCATGTTGAGGAGGCAGGTCAGAGATTGGATTAGTGTTGTGGCTACTTCTACCACCAACTACGGAGGTATGACAAAAGTGGAAGTGCCTTGCCTAACTCAGATTTCCAAATGCAAAATGGAAATGATTTGGGTATCTTTGATTTCGAATAAAGCTGCCGTATCTCCCTATGAGGGTGAGCAATCTCTCAGTGACAGATCATTTTATGAGGTTTCTAACTAAGATGAGCAAGCCTGTTTTGATAACATAAAATTGGCAGGAACTTGAGCTCGAAATTTGAATAGAACTCAAACTGAATATCTGCGCAAGTTTGAAGAGGCACAGATTATTTTATGCAAATTATTTAAGGAATGCTTCCCCTGGGCACATCTGCAGGCTCACATGGGCTGAAGGTGGAAGAGGAGATAGAAACTCTTTAGTTAACATGACTACTGTTTTTTTTGTTTGTTTCTTCCTAGTAACTAGGAATCAAATTGAAAAATTAATAATATCTAACATTCTTGGAGCAGTTTTATTGAGAGAAGACCTAGGGTAGGTGCTTTGAAATTACTTAGAGGTGCTACTACTGTTCTCATTTTCCTGATGAGAAACATGGGTCTCAGGTATATAAGAAGTTTATTCAGTACCCATGGCAGTAGGTGGCAATAAGTGGCAGACAGGGTTTTGAACTCAGGCACTGTTTCCAGAATCCACTTGTCTAACTTACTCTGTACTATATCGACCTTCCTAGATAAAACTGAGTAACTCCAGGGAATTGAGTTATTTAAAACTCAAATTGAATAGTTTGATGAAAAGAATGACAGAAAACTTAGAATACTTTAAATTTATCACTCTTACCTAAACTCTGCCGAACATTCTTTCTGGAATAGGACAGCTCTGTTCATTCCCAGGAAATTGATAGAATACCTTATAAATGAATAGGCCTTTAGACTGTGACCATCTAATTAGAGTCCTCTATTACACCATCAGTGAGAAGGGTGGAGAATTTCTACCTTTCTTAATCTGACACAATTTAACTATTAGGATTATTGAGGGTAGGCATTGGTTGCACTAAAGAATCTGTTAATGGTTTATTTGATTGGACCTACTTTCACCTCTATCTCCCCCTCTCCCATGTATGAATTTTTTAAGTTGAGGTGTTGTTCCAGGAGGATGACAAAAATGGAGGAAGGGGACTTGGGAATTACTGCAATTTAAGGGCTTATAATATCCCAGGGATCTCCTCTTTGTGAGTAAGGTTTGTCCAGGCCTCAGATGCTAGAATCATCTCTGACTCAGGGCCAATCTCACGTCACCTCTCACCAGGACTACTGCAACACTGTCTTAACTGGTCTTTCTGCTTGCACCTGGTAGAACTGTAGCCTATCCTTCTCACAGGGGCTAGTGGAGATTCTTTTATTTATTTTTTTACAAGTCTTTGTGTGAATATATATCTTCATTTATTTTAGATAAACACCTAGAAATGGAATGACTAAGTCATGTGGTAGGTGTATGTTTAACTTTTTCCTGCCAAGCTGTATTCCAAAGTGGTTGTGCCATTTACATTCATCCAGCAGGGTATGGGAGCACCAGTCACTTTATACATTTTCACCAACACTTGGTATGATCAGTCTTTAGTTTTCACCATTCTAATAGATGTATAATGATATCCTTTGGTGATTTTCACTTGTATTTCTTTAACGACTAAATGATATTGAGTATTTTTTGTGGAGATTCTTTTAAATTGTAGATCATATCTGCTACCTCTTCTCCACCCAAACCCTCTAAGTGGCTTCCCATTTCACTTAATGCCTTTCTGATCTCTCTTCCCTCCCTTCCTGTTACCCTCCCTTCTCACGTTCTGCTCTAGCCACACTGGCTGCCTGCATACTCCTAGCTTAGAGCAGTACCCTGGACCCTTGCCTTGCCTGTAGCCCTCATCTCCTGGGGCTTCTAAAGACTATTCCTCACTTTACTCAGATTTGTAAATATTAACTGAAACACTTTCCCTCATTCCCATTTCTTCCAAAACAATGCCTTTGACCACTCTCTATCCCATTACTGTGATTTATATTTCTTCTTAACACTATCACATGAAATATTCTATATTTTATGTGCTCATTTATTTTCTGTCCTCTTCAAATAAAATGCAAGTTCTATGAGAGTTTGGACTTGATTTGTGTACTGCTTAGTGTTACATAAATGATTGAGTGAGTAGCATCGAGCAAAGCTATAGGAACCAGTAACATAGTTTTAATGGGTATTAGGCTTGGCAAGTTATAACATATAAAATTAGGGGTCAGGAAGTTGAGGATAAAATTAACGCTAATGTGTGATGTGTAAAAAAAAAAGCATAATCTGTAAGCACCCCCAAAATAGCATATTCCATAGGCAAAACAAAAATCATATGCCATAGGCATCCAAAATTGTTCCTAAAGGTTGAGAAGGTCTAAATTAAATTTTGATAGATGAGTTTCAAAGGGAGAAAGGAGGAATTCTAAGGAAAATTCTGTCATCCAAAGTCTATAAGATAAAGGTTAAATGAGTCTGTTAAGACCAACCTGGAGTCTTTGTGTCTTTAAGACACAGCTTATACTCCACCACATTTGTTGATCACCTACTGGATGTCAGGAATGATGGGAGATAACTTAGGCTCTCATGTCTGTAACTCATAGAAACATTGTGATGTAGGCCACTATGATCCCCACATATAGATGAGAAAATGGAGGCTCAGAGAGATTAAATACTGCATCCGAGAATGAAGAACTGCTCTAATGACTCCCTTACTGAGCCTTACCCCGTGACTTTGGATCTTCAGGGGAGTTCTTCTTCCTCCCAGCTGCTGGACCACTTAATGGACTTTGACCATATACTGACATATTTTCCGATACTGCATACCTGTGTCATCAGAACCTGTTGGATTATTTAAGAAAAAACTATTTTTGTTCAAGTACATGTAGATTCCACAAGTAGGACTGGACATATCCTATGAATGCCATATTTCTTTGAATACAAAAACCAATCTATATGAAAAAGAATTCCATTTTCTAGGAACAGTTGATTTTAAAAGAATTGACACTTTAGGGTTTTTTTTTAAGATTTTATTTATTTGTCAGAGGGAAAGAGAGAGAGAGTGAGCACGCACAAGCAGGGAGAGCAGCAGGCAGAGGGAGAAGCAGGCTCTCTGCTGAGCAGGAAGCCCAATGTGGGACTTGGTCCCAGGGCCCTGGGATCATGACTTGAGCTGAAGGCAACTGCTTAACTGACTGAGCCACCCAGGCATCCCAGTATTGACACTTTGAAATGACCACTGATTTGCAATAGTTACTCTCCATGAAAGCTTGGTCATTGCTTCTATTAAAGCATTCCAACACAGTCTTTCTACAGATAGAAATATATGATAAGCTTTTGTATTTTAATAAAGTGAGTGCTACTTATAGCTTTTGTCAGTGTGCACAGTTTAATGTTAAGAGAACCAATTGATAATATCAAAAGTACACATTTTAGAAATAAGAGATTTCTTGCAGCCATTCCAACGATCCAATTAATTCCAATTCCAATTAATACAAAAGAGGTCAAGAGTTAACAGTGTAATGGTTAAGGACATTAGTTTGACCAACTAACTGTGACATCTTTAGCAAATTTCTTAAAACCTCTGGGTCTCAGTTTCTTCATGTCTACAATGGACTAATGCAGCTGGGCCATTTACCACAGTGGCACATAGAAAGCACTCTATAAGTGGTACTGGTTATGGTTATTACCAATGTTACTAAAAGGAAGTGTAATATGGCAACAGATCAGAGATCCTATTCCAATTCTACCCCTAATCTCAGTCCTCAAAACATGTACAGTAATGGGAATTTTGCTGGGATATCACATAAATCAAAGTTAATAGAACTTGAGTCCTTTAAAATTATATAAAAACAACTCAAGTGTGATGACAGAATGTGAGCAATTATATAGAGTTTCACTTCATGTGTGCCACACTGGAAAACAAAATAAAGCTGAAATGGAACATGTCTCTGTTGACATGAAACATTACCAGCCCTCCCCATTTACTACCCAGGTTCTTTGTTGTGTTGTTTTTAAGCCATGTTTTGTAGTGTGGTGTTCCTCCTTCTTGACTTAGTCCTTTTCTCAGAAATTCTGCCAGGAGATCTAAGAGCAGATGGTACATTATTGTTCAAGAAAGTGGTATTTTTGTTGAGTGTTTGATCACATTGTTCTGTTGGGGACGGGCTTGTCAGCAACTTGTGCCATCAGGATAAGATATATGCCAGGGAAAATGAAAACAGCGTATTTGCTAAGCCTGTCAGAGGATATATTGACAATTGCAACAAAACCTGAAACCATAGTTCCAAAGGTTAAAACAATATGAAGGAGTATTTTCCCTTTGTCAAATAAATCCAGGGTTTGAGGCCATGTATGTACCATAATAAAATGAAGGCAGCAATCCACACAGATTGTGACCCTAACTTCTGAAAACAGCCACCTAATATAGAAAGTATGGAGATTACTTCATTTATTCAACAGCCATTATTGAACACCCACTGTGTCATGCATTGTGCTCTGTGGTGCAGGTGAGTAAGTTACAGTCCCTAACTTAGGGTGATCTCAGTCTTGCAGGTGAGAAAAACAAACAGATAAATTAAGCAATATGGCCGTTCTTTACTTTCCTACACCATAGATTCATTCTCTGCATTTCCTCTGTGCTCTGGGAGGGAGGCTAATGCCAGTGAATTACTCCCTTACCAACTGGCTTCAGGATGAGTTCAGCCAATCGTCTTTCTGGCAGGAGGATCAGAGGGGCGACATTTTCTCTCTCACTCCTCCCTGCTTGGACATCCAGCTTCTGGCAGTACCTCTGGCTTCCATGGCTGCTCCTTCCATCCTCCGTTCTTCCTAAGCTCCAGCTCTCACTGCGTTCTGGGCAACACTGCTTCCTTCTCCCTTGAAGGGTGGAAGCCTTCAAATTTAGGAGTATTTTTATTTTGTCAAATAAATCCATTCTTCCTGCTTCAGCTCTCCTGGTGGTAGTAACTTGGATTGCTGCTATTCTCTGAGTGTCTCAACTTTTCTTGTTTATTCCATTAACCAAGCAATACCTCAGAAGTAGGCTTTTAACTATCTTCACTTGAAACAGTGGAGCTGAAATCTATTTCTCAGCAGATGCAAGGAATATAACAGAGAAACCAGTTTCTTCAACATTCATTCTATCATAGACTATTTATTGAGTGCCTATATGTGACAGTGTACTAGTCACAAGGTATGAACTAGTACTTTCTAGTAGAACTTGACAGAAATATTCTGCACTGCTCCATATGCTAGCCACTAGGCATATGTGATGACTGAGCCCTTGAAATTTGGCTAATGTGACTGAGCAATTGAATTTTAAATTTTATTTAATATTAATTTAAATTTACATAGCAGCACACAGTTATTGGTTAGTGGCTACCATACTGGACAGACAAGTGTGCACTAATTTTAACAGGAGGCTGAATAACTCTTTTGAAGAGAGATAGATGTGGAGAAAGAGCAGGATTTGTTCTGAGATATGGCTAGGAAGGTGACAAGTGGGCTGCTCTGTGCATGAGTAGGTTCTTTACCAGGCCGAGAAATGTGGAGCATGCATTCTGGGCAAAGGGAGCATCTTCCGTAAATGCTGAGAGGCTTTGGCATATAGAAGGTAAGCTCAGAGTATCACATAGTATTCAAAATGGTTAGATTATAGCAATCAAGAGGGATGTCTTGGAAAAGATGATGGGCATGTTGTGTTGGGGCTGCATGTTGATTACTATTCTTTCATGTCCATATTTCACCGTTCTTTTATACTCCACAGTAATACCATCATGCGGATCATCTTAAAACATGAATATTCAGCATGATAGTAATGATATGTACATATTCCTTTTAAAAATATTCCACTGAGGGGGCGCCTGGGTGGCTCAGTTGGTTAACTATCTACCTTCAGCATAGGTCATGATCTCAGGGTCTTGGGATGGAGCCCCATGTCGGGCTCCCTGCTCAGCGGGGAGTCTGCTTCTTCCTCTTCCTCTGCCCCTGCTCTTGCTCGCTCTCTCTTAAATAAATAAATAAATAAATAAATAAATAAATAAATAAATATTCCATTGAGCTTTCAATTCCAGTAAATATTTTAGTGATTATTTATAGTATGCTCAATTTTGTTGCCCCTATTCTTTGGGGTTTTGCTAGAAATGTGAATTCACTATTACTTGTGCAATAGATACAATAGATAATATGTTAGTGATCTAGCTTGATACAGGGATGTGCAAGGTGCCAAGGAGCATAAATAAGGTACTTAGAGACATGACTGAAAAAGATCAGAAAAAAATTCCTGGATAAATTGTGAAGTCTGTGCTTGGCTTGAATAATTGGTCAGAATTCTCTAGGTGAATTTATGTAGCTGTGTGGGTTGGGTATTGGAAGAGAGGAGTGATGGGAGTGGAATGGAGTGTGTTTCTGTCAGAAAACATTAAATACCAGATAATGACATAGCTGAGAGAAAGTTGGAGTGGTGTGAAGGATCAGATCTACAAAGATCTAAGTTATAAAAGGATCACTCTGGATGAATATCTTTGGAGAAATGTAAAACTGGAATGTCAGTTAGAAGCCTGTGGCAGCAATGTAGGGAAGATATAATGATATCTGAACACAGGTTCTGAGAAACAATATGTCTCACTTGTTTGTGATCTTTCATGCTTCTAAAGTTTACTTATGTCTTTGAAAAATAAAACAACTCTGCTTTTGCTCTGGGTCATAATAATAATAATAATAATAATAATAATAATAATAACTGCCGTTTACTAAGAAATTACTATGAGCCAATCACTCTTCTAAGCCTTTACATGCTGTGTATTAATTCACTTAATCCTTATTACAACCCTATGGGGCAGGTATTGGTATTACCCCCTAATCTTACAGAGGACTAAATGGAGGTTCAGCAAAGTTGAATAACTCTCTCAAGGTCACCCTTAGTCATTTACCTTGAATATTGAGTTGACCTGGAAATAACACTATCTAATATAGAATAAATTCCAAAAAAGTCATACCTGTCTTGTAGACTTTGAACAGAAAATGATGATTATTTTAAGAAGGATGGAAAAAAGTAAATGAGGATGCAGCCAAGATCATCACTATTAAGCCTTCCAAGATTATTCAGTTTACCATGATTGTCTTCCTAATAGTCTTATTGATCAAAATGCTTCTCAGTTTAAATATTTCAATGTGAACAATGTTAAATGTGGAATATTTTTTCTTTTCTTTCTTTTTTTTTTCCCCCATACATTACATCATTAGATTTAGATGTAGTGTTCCATGATTCATTATTTGTGCATAACACCCAGTGCTCCATGCAGAACGTGCCCTCCTGAATACCCATCACCAGGCTAACCCAACCTCCCACCCCCCTCCCCTCTAGAACCCTCAGTTTGTTTTTCAGAGTCCATCGTCTCTCATGGTTCGTCTACCCCTCCAATTTCCCCCCTTCATTCTTCCCCTCCTGCTACCTTCTTTTTTTTTTTTTTCTCTTAACATATATTGCATTATTTGTTTCAGAGGTACAAATCTGGGATTTAACAGTCTTGCACAATTCACAGCGCTTACCAGAGCACATACCCTCCCCAGTGTCTATTACCCAGTCACCCCATCCCTCCCACCCCACCCCCCACTCCAGCAACGCTCAGTTTGTTTCCTGAGATTAAGAATTCCTCATATCAGTGAGGTCATATGATACATGTCTTTCTCTGTTTGACTTATTTCGCACAGCATAATACCCTCCAGTTCCATCCATGTTGTTGCAAATGGCAAGATCTCATTCCTTTTGATGGCTGCATAATAAATGTGGAATATTTTCTTAAAGTGATTTTAAGGGGATGTGATAACAGATTTTGAAAATATCTTTTATTTTTATAGACCAGATCATTGTCACTAAATATTAAAATATGAGTTTCTGGATGCTTGATGAATACTTGTAACTATTAGGATCTGTGTTTATAGGATTTAGCTTAATATCACTCCCTGCAATGTAGTATTATCAACTTTCATTTGTTTATTTTATAAGGACTTTTCTTGACCAAAGATAGAATTCAGTAAATTGAGGCAGAGAGCCAGGCAGTTGCACTGTTTTAATAGAAAATGTCTTGTTCTTAGAAAAATTACCAAAAGATCTTAATATAGGATCTAAATTTCTTCTCATTTCAAATATGTTGTAAAAAGAATATAATTTGGTAGGAGGTGGGACATTGTCTGAGTTCCCAAAACCCAACACTCATTTAGTTCCCAGCTTAGAAATCTAATAATTACTCCCACTACCCTAACATTCACTTACATATCCTGGCTCTCCATCAGTCTTGTAAAATTCCATCATAGTCACATTAGATGGCACTGACTGAAATAGAATATGCCAACCCATTCAACTTTATAAACTTCCCACTCTCCCACTGAACCTGACCTCACATTGATTTCTTCTCACAATAACCTCTCTTTCTGATAAATAGAATTCTGTTAGTTTTCATTAAAATAGCTACAAGCCAACTGGATGATATCAAGTCAGGGAGAAGAACTTATGACATTTGCCATCTTTTAACACTCTCCCTAAATGAATGCTTTGGATTTCATTCTTTAGTTGAGGATTGCATAGAACAAAATCATAGCACAGTCTAGTTATTAGAATAATAATGGCAAGTCAATATTTACAGACATAATTTTTTAGGTGCAGAAATAGTAGACACCATAATATGTCTGAGAATCCAGTACCTAAAGCTAACATTTTGGTTGTGTTGAAACATAGGGAATGTGGAAAATAATAGTCAAAGATGAGGCTCTAAAAGGATGTGTCAAGGCCAGTTCATGAAAGATCTGGTCCCATGCTAAGGAAGTTGGATTTTATCCATCTATAGTGCACAACTGCTGAGGGCATTAAGCAGAGAAATTATATAAACAGAAAGCCCCTTGGACTTGGATGATAAAACCGATCCAGAGCTTCATTATCATCAGACCTATAGCAGCATAGGATTTGGGAACTCATTACTCCATTCTGGACTAGTGTGATACTTAACTAAAGGACTAGAGGGCTATCACCTGTAAAGCAGTCCCATAGCACTGACACCAGGTTGGCACATGAGATGGTTAGTTTGGTTGAAGCTGAGAATGTTTGCTGTACTGGGGTCTCTCAATGGAGTTCTTTTTCTAGGGAGCCTTGAACCAAGAGAAGTCAGTTGAAATCAGGTCAAGTTATCATTAGTGAGTTAAAATCACAAGAGTGGCTAATCAACGGTTGTCAAGGAAAATCTTAAGTCAAACATATGGAAAATGAGACTTATGAATCACAGCACCAGCTTGGCTTCAGCCCTCAGGCAAATGAAACTCAATCAGTAAAAATATATTCAGTAGAAACATGACTTGTTCTAATTCTGTCTAAGGCACCTCAGTTCCAGAAGTGGAGTGCCCTCCACAGATCTAAAGACAACAATTGTTCCTTTACCTCTAAAGTCAATCTGCAAGTTTAATGTTGGTCTGAGCCTCTCCAACTCCACCTTACATGCTCTAATTCTTATTTTTGTCCTCTTAAAAAATAAAATGTAAAAATAGCCAAATCTGCCTCAGGGGGCTTTAAGCTCCAGGAGGGCAGGGACTATGCCTGTCATCTGCACAACTGAATCTCTACTGAATAGCACAATATCAGGCACATGGCAGGCATCTAACAGATGTCTGTGGAAGAAGTGAATGAGTGTGCGAGGAGAACTAAATGTCATAGTACATCATGAAAATGCTTTTGGGGCATAGAATGCCATATGTATGGTGATATTCTGATGCTTCAGATTCTAAGTTCAATAAAAATCCACTCAGATTCACATCAAAAGTAGATCACATTTTAAAATATCTTCAGTCACTTTCCCCCCTACACTAAAAGGCAACAGCTAAACTAATTGTCACTTATTATTTGGCCCAATTTATAGATGAGGAAATCCAGCCTGAGGCAGGTGAAGTAAACTCCTCAAGATAGCAAAGAAGTAAGAGGTCAAACCAAGACTCAAATTCAGGTCTGTCTGCTTCCATAGCCCATGATCCATGCTACCTCTCAAATGAAATTCTTAGACTTTTTTTTTTTTTTTTTAACTCTAAAATGTATTATAGTTTAAAAAAATCCATGTCAAACTGTCAGGTCCTACTGAATGAGTCTACTTGGTGAAAATGGAATTACTGAATTAAATAGGGCATCACATTTATTTCAGTATGTCTCCCAAACTCTGTAATTCTTTCTTTCTTTTTTTCTAAGGGCTCAACTTACCTGGCTTCATCTTCATAAAACAAATACGGGAGAAATGTTGGGTTCTTCATTCACAGACCTGGGTTTTTATGATTTGTGTGTGCGTGTGTGTGTGTGCACAATTCCACTTTTTGTCTATTACTTTTCGTTTGTAAAGCATAAAATTCTCCTTAAACAATATCCCTCTTTAGAAGATGGTAGTTTGGGGCGCCTGGGTGGCTCAGTCGTTAAGCGTCTGCCTTCAGCTCAGGTCATGATCCCAGGGTCCTGGGATCGAGCCCCGCATCGGGCTCTCTGCTCCTTGGGAGCCTGCTTCTCCCTCTGCCTCTCTCTCTGTCTCTCATGAATAAATAAATAAAATATACTTAGCATACTGCCTTTTAAGGGCAGAGTGTCAGTTTCTTATAGCCCTCTGGCTCTTCTGGAGTTAAGCCCTGCTGATTTTTCAAAATCAGATGTTTTGGGGACTTATGTTTCCAGTGCGGGTTCCCAGGGCTGGGGGAACCTGGTGTGGGGTCTGATCCTCTTGATCATTTGTGCTTGTGCTGTGCCTCCCATCTGTGGTTAGTCTCTCAGGGAGTTTGATTCTCAGCCATGTCTTTGTCCCTTGTAATGTGACCTTCTCTGTAGGACTAGCTGTGTTAGATATGTTCCACTGGTCTTCAGGTTGTTTTCAAAGTTTGTTACAATACATGTAGTTGTTGCTTTGGTGTGTCAGTGGGATGAATTGAACTTAGGATCCTCCTGTGCCATCATCTTTCCTGCACCCCCTAGTTTCACTTTATAACAACCTTATTTTTAGGTCCTTCCTAAAATCCTGGAGATATGGCAATACTCAATGTTCACCCACCTGGAAGCTATAATGACCTAGAGATGGGGAGGCCTGGTCCCTTTAGACTTGGCATATGCTCTCTGGTTGATTAAAATCCCCAGGACTCATGACTGTTGCCTCTGGCTTGTTGCCTTCTGGGCATGTGAATTCTTGGGTCCTACATAACATGATCCAGTTTTGCAAAATATACATGCCTATGCATGAAATGTTACCAAAAATTCTCTCAGGGTAGTGGGATAATGGGTGATTTTCATTTTCTTCTTTATAGTTTTTGTATTTTCTAAATTGTATTACAAAACATGTATTGGTTTTCTGATTAAAAAAGAGTAACTTATTTTTTAGATGTAAATCATTAAACACCACAGAGCCCCATGCTAAAATACAGATGACAGATGTTAACATTATATTCTTAAGGGAAAATTACGCTTCTGAATTCCCTTAACCAAAATAGTGGACCAGGTTACTGATGATTTTTTCATTCACTGTGTTTTTTCCCATTATTTAATAAAAACACATTGGGGCACCTGGGTGGCTCAGTCGTTAAGCGTCTGCCTTCGGCTCAGGTCATGATCCCAGGGTCCTGGGATCGAGCCCCGCATCGGGCTCTCTGCTCGGCCGGGAGCCTGCTTCTCCCTCTACCACTCCCCCTGCTTGTGTTTCCTCTCTCGCTGTGTCTCTCTCTCTGTCAAATAAATAAATAAAATCTTTTAAAAAAAAAAATAGAAGACGGTAGTTTGTTCTTCATGCAATTATATGTTTCTGATGGTTTTAGAAGTTGGAGCCATCATCCTAAAAAGATAAAAGGGAAAATACTGCCTCAAGATGTAAGATATTATCTTACTACAATGAAGTCTAAAGTAGTTCAAATCAAGCAATAAGGAAGCCTCTCATAAGTATATGGGGGAAAGTCATGGATGCCTTTTGCCAGAATTATGGCCTATCGTACACATTTTCTCTCTGCATCTGTGCTCACTTTTTTTTTTTTTTAACTGCTCTCCTGTCCTTTCCAAACTCATTCCTTTACTCATGGGCAGCTATAGGTGCTCAAAACAGGGAAGCCTTAGATTCTGACCTGCTTCCCCAAACCAACTAACTCAGTATTGTAGATGGTATTTCAAAACCATGGGAAAGGTAATCTAGTCAGGAGCCATTCTGTTCCAATCACTTGTAGTCAGGACAGTTGGGTTCATCTACCATATTGCTTGTGATACTTACCAGCACATACAGGCTCTTTGGTAAGGCAGTATCCTCCAGGAGAAAATGACTGATAATGCTAACATAAGATGGCTCTTCTGAAAATGCGATACAAATCATTAAAAGAATGATTAGAAACTCTTTGAGAGGGAGGTCTAAGGATGTCATATCCATATATGCTTCAAAAGAGACTGGATCTAAATTTTCAACTTAAAAAATGGTTAATTTTTAATTGAAAATACAAGTGCTATAAATATTTTAAATTTATCATTGATGTGAACTTGTCTCACATACCTTTACTTCTAGTTCATTTGGTCAGAGTAGCTCAATTAAACCTTATATAAGGTTTATTAAACCTTTTGTTGAAGTCTGCTTATCTGTTAGTATCCAAAAAAGTTACCAAGAGAAATGGGAGCTCATCTAACCTTAATACCTAACTACTTCTATCTTCTTTTTCCTTTAGAATCTTTGTGCTTCATTTCCTTTACCTGTCAAATGAAGATCTGTCCATTTGAAAAAAAATATTTTGAATACCTACTAGATGCAAAGTTTGATACTAGTTATTGAGGTGCATGTGTGGCTTGAACATTTCTTAAGGGATTTGAGTGTCAAGGAACTAAGACATGGAATGAATTTGAAAAGAATAAATTCTAATACACACACAAAATATTGTTATTTTCCTTTTTTGAATCCTGTAGAGTATCTGAGGAAATATAAAAGCCTTTGATCTTCCGGGCAACTGAAAATGGAAAGCTGCCACAGGAAGAATCAACTGCACAAACAGTGATTAATATGAAATAGCTAATTGGACTGAGCCCCTGGAGAAAGTACAAAAAGCTCAGAGATGGAGAGGTGCATATTGCTCTATTTATTCTGGCAAAATGAAAGTCTTCTCCCATTTACATTTCTTCTTATTAATATGCTACATGGACTATTGGCTATCCTATTTTATTCTGTTTGCAGGGCTTTAAGAAGGTGACCCAGGGGCAGCTAATGAAGCATGACAAGCACCTAATATCAGTCAAATGTTTCATTATTCCTTTTACATTAATCTCCCCTTCTGCAAAGATTAGTTGAAGTGCTTAGCTGGAGAAACTAGGAGGAAATATGGATAGCAATGGAGATCAGATTAATCCTGGCCTTTTGAACACAAGTACAGAATTTGGCTGAGTGTTGAAAAAAGTAGTAAAACCAGATTCCATTTGAACAAGAGCAATTTAATCACTACACAAAGCAGAATAGTCTGCATCTGGGCATCCATGGCTTTAACTGAACTCATGAAGAACTGAGTATTTTATAGATTATGTGATTCTTAGCTCAAGTCAGAACTGGCAAATAAAAAGTCCCGCACCTTCAGGCTGAATTATAACCTCAGTTTTTCCCTTATTTTTTTTTAAAGATGTTTTCCTCATTATTTCTAGAAACGTATCCCAAGCACAGGAAGTAAATTGTCAGCAATTAATTATCCAGGCTCGTTGGACAAAAGGTTTTCTGCTCTTTCTCCCAGTTCTTTTATCAGAGAAATCTAAGGTGCTCATCTGTGTTTGGAAAATGGAGGCAGCTTCATGAGAACTGGGAAGAGAGGTTGGAATAAAGTGGATTCAGTTTACCCACCTGAACCAGAGGAAGAGACTGGGTTCTTCCATAAACTTGATCCTGTTTCTTTTCCACAAGTCACTAGCCATCTTCTGCCTAAAATGGCAGTGAATGCTAAGTAGAAAGAATGCTGTTATAATAAGCCATTTATCGAGCTCTTGCTATTTACTAGAAACTGAAGAACTTTAACCAAAGTCTTGATTTAGGCTTCAAATGGCATCACTATGTTTTTTTTTTTTTTTCCTATAGATAAAGAAATTTTTTTTTTTTTAAAGATTTTATTTATTTATTTGACAGAAAGAGACAGCGAGAGCAGGAATACAAGCAGGGGGAGTGGGAGAGGGAGAAGCAGGCCTCCCGATGAGCAGGGAGCCCGATGTGGGACTCGATCCCAGGACGCTGGGATCATGACCTGAGCCGAAGGCATACGCTTAATGACTGAGCCACCCAGGCGCCCAATAAAGAAATTGTTTTTGTGAAGAAATACTGGATGCTGAAGTAAAATGTGATTACTGATATAGAGGTAAGTCCTTCGGGAATAGAATTTAAAGAGTGCAAGACTTCTCTCCAGTTAAAGCTCTCTTAGCCTTCCTGAACCTACCCTGTAAAATGAATCCAGGCAGTCATGGCATTGTTCTGGGAGAGGGGTGTAATAAGGTGCAAGGGACTGGGGAATTCTAACTTTGAATCAAATGAAATCTGCATAAAGTCCGTTTTCTTTCTCCTAACACAATGCTTTAACTTACATTCAAAGCATGGACAATATTACCCAACCAAAACCACAAAAACCCAAACTAAAACCCTTCTGTTTCCACTGATCAAGTGACCCTTTTAAATTGTTCTTATCCAGAATGAAGGGGCCAGCGTCAGAGAGGGAGAAGTATACTGGTCTTTTAACACAGTTTTCACATTCAGATAATCTGACTCCAAGACAGATTCTCCAAGACGCTTGCCATGCAAACTGGTGTCCAGGGAGCAACGGCACCAGCATCACCTAGCAGTCAGCTAGCAATGCAGAATTCAAGCCCTACTCCAGGTCTACTGATTCATAATCAACGTTTTATCAAGATCCCCACAAAATCTGCATGCACCCAAGAGTTAAATGGCATTGCTGTCTGTCATTATTTCCTTGGTGTGCAATACTGAGGGGCATCAAAATGACTTTGAAGTTTTGTAAACTTTCGGTCTTGCCAACCTTACTGTACACCTTTGGGGTGAGATGGGACGTACATAGGTTTGCTAAATTCCACAAGGGATTTTGATATTTAGCCAAAGTTAGTTTTGACTTCCAACCTCACTGTACACCTTTGGGGTGAGATGGGACGTATATAGGTTTGCTAAATTCCACAAGGGATTTTTACATTTAGTTGAAGTTAGTTTTGACTTCCAACCTCATGTATACCTTTGGGGTGAGATGGGACGTATGTAGGTTTGCTAAATTCCACAAGGGATTTTGATATTTAGCCAAAGTTACTTTTGACTTCCAACCCTACTGTATACCTTTGGGGTGAGATGGGACGTACATAGGTTTGCTAAATTCCACAAGGGATTTTGATATTTGGCCAAAGATAGTTTTCACTTCCAACCTCACTGTATACCTTTGGGGTGAGATGGGACGTACATAGGTTTGCTAAATTCCACAAAGGATTTTGATATTTAGCCAAAGTTAGTTTTGACTCCAAACTCACTGTACACCTTTGGGGTGAGATGGGACGTACATAGGTTTGCTAAATTCTACAAGGGATTTTGATATTTAGCCAAAGATTTGACTTCCAACCTCACTATACACCTTTGGGGTGAGATGGGACGTACATAGGTTTGCTAAATTCCACAAGGGATTTCGATATTTAGCCAAAGTTAGTTTTGACTTCCAACCTCACTGTACACCTTTGGGGTGAGATGGGACGTACATAGGTTTGCTAAATTCCACAAGGGATTTTGATATTTAGCCCAAGTTAGTTTTGACTTCCAACCCTACTGTATACCTTTGGGATGAGATGGGACGTACAGAGGTTTGCTAAATCCCACAAGGGATTTTGATATTTAGCCCAAGTTAGTTTTCACTTCCAACGTCACTGTACACCTTTGGGGTGAGATGGGACGTACATAGGTTTGCTAAATTCCACAAGGGATTTTGATATTTAGCCAAGGTTAGTTTTGACTTCCCACCTCACTGTACACCTTTGGGGTGAGATGGGACGTACATAGGTGTGGTAAATTCTACAAGGGATTTTGATATTTAGCCAAAGATAGTTTTCATTTCCAACCTCATGTATACCTTTGGGGTGAGATGGGACGTACATAGGTTTGCTAAATTCCACAAGGGATTTTGATATTTAGCCAAAGTTGGTTTTGACTTCCAACCCTACTGTATACCTTTGGGGTGAGATGGGACGTACATAGGTTTGCTAAATTCCACAAGGGATTTTGATATTTGGCCAAGTTAGTTTTGACTTCCAACCTCACTGTATACCTTTGGGGTGAGATGGGACATATGTAGGTTTGCTAAATTCCACAAGGGATTTTGATATTTAGCCAAAGATAGTTTTCACTTCCAACCTTATGTATACCTTTGGGGTGAGATGGGACGTACATAGGTTTGCTAAATTCCACAAGGGATTTTGATATTTAGCCCAAGTTAGTTTTCACTTCCAACGTCACTGTACACCTTTGGGGTGAGATGGGACGTACATAGGTTTGCTAAATTCCACAAGGGATTTTGATATTTAGCCAAAGATTTGACTTCCAACCTCACTATACACCTTTGTGGTGAGATGGGACGTACATAGGTTTGCTAAATTCCACAAGGGATTTCGATATTTAGCCAAAGTTAGTTTTGACTTCCAACCTCACTGTACACCTTTGGGGTGAGATGGGACGTATATAGATTTGCTAAATTCCACAAGGGATTTTGATATTTAGCCAAAGTTAGTTTTGACTTCCAACCTCAGTGTATACCTTTGGGGTGTTATGGGATGTACATAAGTTTGCTAAATTCCACAAGGGATTTTGATATTTAGCCCAAGTTAGTTTTGACTTCCAACCCTACTCTATACCTTTGGGGTGAGTTGGGACATACATAGTTTTGCTAAATTCCACAAGGGATTTTGACATTTAGCCAAAGTTAATTTTGACTTCCAACCTCACTGTATACCTTTCGGGTGAGATGGGACGTACGTAGGTTTGCTAAATTCCACAAGGGATTTTGATATTTAGCCAAAGTTAGTTTTGACTTCAGCCTTGGAGATTTTTTAGGTAGGTAGCAGAGATCTGACCCAGGATGGAGCAGCACCTCTCAGTACCTGCAGACACTCTCTGGGTCACATTTTAGATGTTGGCAGCAGAAAATCTTGTGTTCTCTCCTGGACCTTTAATTTCTTCTCTGAACTTACAGATGCCTAAACTTTTCCAAAGGCATTCTGTTGAGTCGTTCATCACATTCTCCCCCTCCTTGCACACTCTTACCTATTTACCCTCCACTCATGATGAGAAGAGAGAAGCAAGATAGTATGTAGGTAAAGGACAGGCTATTCTCTTCCTTTTTTGTCCTCCTCCAAGTTCTGCTTCTGGAGAAGGAATGGAGCCAATAAAAACTGGGAAAACCTACTGCTTCATCCTTCTTTATGCTTTTTAAAGTCTACTTCATGTTTTTTCTTTTTTCTCAATAAGCAACAGAGATCCAAACCCTTTGTCTTTTATGTTCCCTGCTTCATCTTTATTGATAATTTCTCTGACCCGGGATGTATTTTGAAAAGATAAACATTTCAAAAGTGGGTTGTTCACAGCAATCAAACCCATTTACTCTAGCCAAGGCAAGAGAGCTAAATGTCTGTTGAAATAACCATTGAAGACATTAATTCATAAATGCACATCTGAGCTCATAAACAAGCTTCTCCATTTGCATTGGTTACGTATTTGTACTTGTGTCACTGGCCATTTGTAAGCACTTGATGTGGAATCTCCTTTTCCAGAACTACCTTGTAAGACTCTTGTAAGCTGATCTCCTAAAGAACAGAGAGGAGGCACTTAAAAGAAAGAATAAGTAGTAGTGATTTGGCAACCATAAGTTCACTATTTTGCTTTTCTCCCACACTTACAAATGATCTCTTGGTGAATTGTATATTAATAGCAATGATTTTAATAATGTTCACTTTTTGGCACCATGGGCTTTATGGCCTCTGGGTGCTGGAACAAAATTTATTGAACAAAATGAAAAATTCACCAAATAGGATTGTATCTATGCTCTTCTTGGGGCAATTTTTCTTTAATGGACAGACTTCTTCAATAAGCACAAAGCTATTAGTTAGACATAGTATTGTAATGGCTTTGATGTATGTCAGAGTTGAGTTCCGTTTCCAGCTGCATCAGTCTCCATCTGTCACCTGAGATTCGATATTCCTCTTCATCTGTAAAATGGTATCTATATTAGGGTTGTTGTGAAGGATTAATGACATCACTCATGACAAGTCTTCACCAAGTAAACACTCTGTATATATTAGTTATCAGTATTTTATTGTTTTTGTTACTATCATCTGAAGCAGGATTTTGGGTCTCTGATTTCATGATCCATTTGGGAGCCACAGTCAATCTGATGGGAGCGAGGAAATGATATTGTAAGTAGAATGAAAGTGAAATAATATGTCAAGGTTCTAAGAATTGGGTGGAATAGCTGGGGTATTTATGGAAGGCTGATAGAACCACACAGAAAGCAACAATCTAAATTGTATTTGAGAAAGCAGGTAAACTTATATTGAATTGTTTTATATTTCAATTAGGTGTAGTTGATGTATAATAATATATTAGTTCCTGGTATATAATAATTGGACAATTGTGTACAAGGTGCAGTGCTCACCACAATGTCTAGTTAACATTGGTCATCATAAAAAGTTAGTACATAATCATTGACTATATTTCCTATGTAGTACTTTACATCCCCATGACGTATTTATTTTATGTCTGGGAGTTCATATCTCCTATCCCTCGTCAACTGTTTCACATATACCCCCACCCACTCTCTCTTCTGGCAACAAATAGTTTTTTTCCTTGTATTTATGAGTTTATTTCTTTTGTTTGTCCATTTGTTTTCTTTTGTAGATTCCTCATGTAAGTGAAATTATATGTTGTCTTTCTCTGACTTACTTCATTTAGCCTAGTACTCTAAGGTCCATCTATGCTCTCATGAAGAGAAAGGTTTAATTCTTTTTTATGGCTGATTAATATTCCAGTATATATATATATACACACACACATGATATATCATATATCTGTATCTATCTATCTATATATAGATAGATAGATATAGTGAACACTTGGACTGCATCCATGTCTTGGTTATTGTAAATAATGCTGCAGTAAACATAGAATGTATATATCTTTTCCAATTAGTGTTTTTGTTTTCTTCTGAATAATACCCAGAAGTGGAATTACTAGATCATACAGCATTTCTATTTTTAACTTTTGGAGGAACATCCATACTATTTTCCACAGTGGCTGCACCAATTTGCATTCCCACCAATAGTGCACAAAGGTTCTCTTTTCTCCACATCGTTGACAACATTTGTTACTTTTTATCTTTTTTGATAAGAGCCATTCTCATTGGGGTGAGGTGATATCTTGTTATTGTTTTGACTTGCAATTCCCTGATGATTAGTGATGTTGAGCATCTTTTTATTTGTCGGTTGGCCACCTAAATGTCTTCCTTGGAAAAATGTCTATTTGGGGTTCTCTGCTCATGTTTTCATCAAATTTTTAATTTTTTGGTGTTGAGTTGTATGTGTGCTCTTTATATATTTTGGATATTAACTCATTATTGTATATACTATTTGCAAATATATTCTCCCATTCAGTAAGTTGCCTTTTTGTTATATTGATGATTTCCTTCACTGTGTAAGAGCTTATTAGTTTTATGAATTTCCAATTGTTTATTTTTGCTTTTCTTTCCCTTGCTTGGGGAGACATACCCAGAAAAATATTGCTAAGGCTACTATCCAAGAGATAACTGCCTACATTTTGTTTTAGGACGTTTATGGTTTCAGGACCCACATTTAGGTCTTTAATCCAGTTTGAATTTATTTTTGTGTATGGTGTAAGAAAGTGATCTAGTTTTCTCAGCACCATTTATTGAAGAGACTGTCTTCTCCCCATTGTATATTCTTACTTCCTTTGTTGTAGATGAACTATATAAGCATGGGTTTATTTCTAAGCTCTTTATTCTGTTCTATTGCTCTTTGTGTCTGTTTTTATGCCAGTAATATACTTGTTTTGATTACTATAGCTTTGTACTATAGTTTGAAATCTGGGATTTTGATAACTCCAGGTTTATTCTTTAATCTCAGGATTGTTTTAATGTTTTTGTGGTATTTTGTGGTTCCATACAAGTTGTAGGACTTTTGTTCTAGTTCCCTGAAAAATAGTATTGGTATATTAATGCAGATTGCATTGAATTTATAGGTGGCTTTGGGTAGTATAGGTATTTTATTTTATTTATTTATTTTTTTAAATTTTTTATTGTTATGTTAATCCCCATACATTACATCATTAGTTTTTGATGTAGTGTTCCATGATTCATTGTTTGTGCATAACACCCAGTGCTCCATGCAGAACGTGCCTTCTTTAATACCCAACACCAGGCAAACCCATCCTCCCACCCCCCTCCCCTCTAGAACCCTCAGTTTGTTTTTCAGAGTCCATCATCTCTCATGGTTCGTCTCCCCCTCCGATTCCCCCCCCTTCATTCTTCCCCTCTTGCTATCTTCTTTTTTTTTTTTCTTAACATATATTGCACTATTTGTTTCAGAGGTACAGATCTGAGATACAACAGTCTTGCACAATTCACAGCGCTCACCAGGCAGATACCCTACCCGATGTCTATCACACAGCCACCCCATCCCTCCCACGCGCCCCACTCCAGCAACCCTCAGTTTGTTTCCTGAGATTAAGAATTCCTCATATCAGTGAGGTCATATGATACATGTCTTTCTCTGATTGACTTATTTCGCTCAGCCTAACACCCTCCAGTTCCATCCACGTCATTGCAAATGGCAAGATCTCATTCCTTTTCATGGCTGCATAATATTCCTTTATATATATATACCACCTCTTCTTTATCCATTCATCTGTCCGTGGACATCTTGGGTGTTTCCACAGTTTGGCTATTGTGGACATTGATGCTATAAACAGCGGGGTGCACGTACCCCTTCGGATCCCTCCATTTCTATCTTTGGGGTAAATAGCCAGTAGTGCAATTGCTAGATCATATGGTAGCTCTATTTTCAACTTTTTGAGGAACCTCCATACTGTTTTCCAGAGTGGCTGCACCAGCTTGCATTCCCACCAACAGTGTAGGAGGGTTCCCCTTTCTCCGCATCCCCGCCAACATCTGTTGTTTCCTGACTTGTTAATTTTAGCCATTCTGACTGGTGTGAGGTGGTATCTCATTGAGGTTTTGATTTGGATTTCCCTGATGCCGAGCGATATTGAGCACTTTTTCATGTGTCTGTTGGCCATTTGGATGTCTTCTTTGGAAAAATGTCTGTTCATGTCTTCTGCCCATTTCTTGATTGGATTCTTTGTTCTTTGGGTGTTGAGTTTGAAGAGTTCTTTATAGATTTTGGATACTAGCCCTTTATCTGATATGTCATTTGCAAATATCTTCTCCCATTCTGTCAGTTGTCTTTTGGTTTTGTTGACTGTTTCCTTTGCTTTGCAAAAGCTTTTTATCTTGATGAAGTTCCAATAGTTCATTTTTGCCCTTGCTTCCCTTGCCTTTGGCAATGTTTCTAGGAAGAAGTTGCTGCGGCTGAGGTCGAAGAGGTTGCTGCCTGTGTTCTCCTTTAGGATGTTGATGGACTCCTGTCTCACATTTAGGTCTTACAACCATTTGGAGTCTCTTTTTGTGTGTGGTGTAAGGAAATGGTCCAGTTTCATTCTTCTGCCTGTGGCTGTCCAATTTTCCCAACACTATTTGTTGAAGAGACTGTCTTTTTTCCATTGGACATTCTTTCCTGCTTTGTCGAAGATTAGTTGACCATAGAGTTGAGGTCCATATCTGGGCTCTCTATTCTGTTCCATTGATCTATGTGTCTGTTTTTGTGCCAGTACCATACTGTCTTGATGATGACAGCTTTGTAATAGAGCTTCAAGTCTGGAATTGTGATGCCGCCAGCTTTGCTTTTCTTTTTCAACATTCCTCTGGCTATTCAAGGTCTTTTCTGGTTCCATATAAATTTTAGGATTATTTGTTCCATTTCTTTGAAAAAAGTGGATGGTATTTTGATGGGGATTGCATTGAATGTGTAGATTGCTCTAGGTAGCATTGACATCTTCACAATATTTGTTTTTCCAGTCCATGAGCATGGAACGTTTTTCCATTTCTTTGTGTCTTCCTCAATTTCTTTCATGAGTATTTTATAGTTTTCGGAGTACAGATCCTTTGCCTCTTTGGTTAGATTTATTCCTAGGTATCTTATGGTTTTGGATGCAATTGTAAATGGGATCGACTCCTTAATTTCTCTTTCTTCTGTCTTGTTGTTGGTGTATAGGAATGCCACTGATTTCTGTGCATTGATTTTATATCCTGCCACTTTACTGAATTCCTGTATAAGTTCAAGCAGTTTTGGGGTGGAGTCTTTTGGGTTTTCCACATAAAGTATCGTATCATCTGCAAACAGTGAGAGTTTGACTTCTTTGCCGATTTGGATGGCTTTGATTTCTTTTTGTTGTCTGATTGCTGTGGCTAGGACTTCTAATACAATGTTGAATAGCAGTCGTGATAGTGGACATCCCTGCTGCGTTCCTGACCTTAGGGGGAAAGTTCTCAGTTTTTCCCCATTGAGAATGATACTCGCTGTGGGATTTTCTTAGATGGATTTTATGATCTTGAGGTATGTACCCTCTATCCCTATACTCTGAAGAGTTTTGATCAAGAAAGGATGCTGTACTTTGTCTAATGCTTTTTCTGCATCTACTGAGAGGATCATATGATTCTTATTCTTTCTTTTGTTAATGTATTGTATCACGTTGATTGATTTGCAGATGTTGAACCAACCTTGCAACCCAGGGATAAATCCCACTTGGTCGTGGTGAATAATCCGTTGAATGTACTGTTGGATCCTATTGGCTAGTATTTTGGTGAGAATTTTTGCATCCATGTTCATCAGGGATATTGGTCTGTAATTCTCCTTTTGGATGGGGTCTTTGTCTGGTTTTGGGATCAAGGTAATGGTGGCCTCATAAAACAAGTTTGGAAGTTTTCCTTCCATTTCTATTTTTTAGAACAGTTTCAGAAGGATAGGTATTAATTCTTCTTGAAATGTTTGGTAGAATTCCCCTGGGAAGCCCTCTGGCATTGGGCTCTTGTTTGTTGGGAGATTTTTGATGACTGCTTCAATTTCCTTAGTGGTTATAGGTCTATTCACGTTATCTATTTCTTCCTGGTTCAGTTTTGGTAATTGATACATCTCTAGGAATGCCTCCATTTCTTCCAGGTTATCTAATTTCCTGGCATAGAGTTGCTCATAATATGTTCTTATAATTATTTGTATTTCTTTGGTGTTGGTTGTGATCTCTCCTCTTTCATTCATGATTTTGTTGATTTGGGTCATTTCTCTTTTCTTTTTGATAATTCTGGCCAGAGGTTTATCAATCTTGTTAATTCTTTCAAAGAACCAGCTCCTAGTTTCATTGATCTGTTCTACTGTTCTTTTGGTTTCTATTTCATTGATTTCTGCTCTGCTCTTTATGATTTCTCTTCTCCTGCTGGGTTTAGGCTGCATTTGCTGATTTTTCTCCAGCTCCTTTAGGTGTAGGGTTAGGTTGTATATTTGAGAACTTTTTTGTTTCTTGAGAAAAGCTTGTATTGCTATATACTTTCCTCTTAGGACTGTCTTTGCTGCATCCCAAGGATTTTGAATAGTTGTGTTTTCATTTTCATTGGTTTCCATGAATTTTTTTAATTCTTCTTTAATTTCCTGGTTGATGCATTCATTCTTTAGTAGGATGCTCTTTAGCCTCCAGTATTTGAGTTCTTTCTGACTTTCCTCTTGTGATTGAGTTCTAGTTTCAAAGCATTGTGGTCTGAAAATAGGCAGGGAATGATTCTAATCTTTTGGTACCGGTTGAGACCTGATTTATGACCTAGGATGTGATCAATTCTGGAGAATGTTCCATGGGCACTAGAGAAGAATGTGTATTCCGTTGCTTTGGGATGGAATGTTCTGAATATGTCTGTGAAGTCCATTTGGTAGTGTGTCATTTCAAGTCTTTACTTCCTTGTTGATATTTTGCTTAGATGATCTGTCCATTTCAGTGAGGGAGGTGTTAAAGTCCCCCACTATTATTGTATTGTTGTCAATGTGTTTCTTTGCTTTTGTTATTAATTGGCTTATCTAAGTGGCTGCTCCCATGTTAGGGGTATAGATATTTACAATTGTTAGATGTTCTTGTTGGATAGACCCTTTAAATAGGATCTAGTGTCCTTCCTCATCTCTTATTACAGTCTTTGGTTTAAAATCCAATTTGTCTGATATAAGGATTGCCACCCCAGCTTTCTTTTGGTGTCCATTAGCATGGTAAATGGTTTTCCACCCCCTCACTTTCCATCTGGGGGTGTCTTTGGTTCTAAAATGAGTCTCTTGCAGACAGCATATCGATGGGTCTTGTTTTTTAATCCAATCTGATAGCCTGTGTCTTTTGATTGGGGCATTTAGTCCATTTACATTCAGGGTAACTATCGAAAGATATGAATTTAGTGCCATTGTATTGCCTGTAAGGTGACTGTTCCTGTATATTGTCTGTGTTCCTTTCTGGTCTATGTTGCTTTTAGGCTCTCTCTTTGCTTAGAGGACCCCTTTCAATATTTCTTATAGGGCTGGGTTTGTGTTTGCAAATTCCTTTAGTTTTTGTTTGTCCTGGAAGCTTTTTATCTCTCCTTCTATTTTCAATGACAGCCTAGCTGGATAGAGTATTCTTGGCTGCATATTTTTCTCGTTTAGTGCTCTGCATATATCCTGCCAGTCCTTTCTGGCCTGCCAGGTCTCTGTGGATAGTTCTGTTGCCAATCTAATGTTTCTACCATTGTAGGATACATCTCTCTTCTCCCAAGCTGCTTTCAGGATTTTCTCTTTGTCTTTGAGACTTGTAAGTTTTACTATTAGATGTTGGGGTGTTGACCTATTTTTATTGATTTTGAGGGGGTTCTCTGTGCCTCCTGGATATTGATGCCTGTTTCCTTCCCCAAATTAGGGAAATTCTCTGCTATAATTTGCTCCAAGATACCTTCTGCCCCTCTCTCTCTTTCTTCTTCTTCTGGGATCCCAATTATTCTAATATTGTTTTGTCTTACGGTATTGCTTATCTCTCGAATTCTGCCCTCGTGATCCAGGAGTTGTTTATCTCTCTTTTTCTCAGCTTCTTTATTTTTCATCATTTGGTCTTCTATATCAGTGATTCTCTCTTCTGCCTCATTTATCCTAGCAGTTAGTGCCCCCATTTTTTATTGCACCTCATTAATAGCCTATTTGATTTGACTTGGTTAGATTTTAGTTCCTTTATTTCTCCAGAAAGGGTTTCTCTAATAACTTCCATGCTTTTTTCAAGCTCAGCTAGTATCTTTAAAGTCATGATTCTGAACTCTAGTTCCGACATTGTACTTATGTCCATATTGAGTAGCTCCCTGGCAGTTGGTACTACCTCTTGTTCTTTTTGTTGAGGTGATTTTTTCCGTCTTGTCATTTTGTGCAGAGGAGAATAGATGAATGAGAGAACAAAATGCTAACAGGGTAACAATGTTCCCAGAAAATATACTCTAAAGAAATCAGAAACGACCTGAAGCCAGGGGAAAAGAAAGGGAAAGAAAGAAAAAAGAAAAAGAAAAACAAACAAAAACAGAACAACAACAACAAAAACAGAATATGATCAAATATGATCAGGCTGGTGCATAGATCAGTGCCACACACTAGATTTTGGGTGTATTTTGGTCTGTTAGAAGAAAGTGCCTCCCAAAATTTTAAGGAAAGAAAAACTTATATATGTACAAAAATAAGGGTTGCTATGATGAAGGGATGGAATATGACTGTAAAGATGAAAATTATAAAAAAAATTTATAAAGGAATTGATAAGTTGTTTGAAAAAAAAAAGTAGAGGGTTTAAAAAAAAAAGGAAAAAAAAAAGGAAGAGAATGTGATCAGGCAGGACAGTAGAACAAAACCATACACTAGAGATTTAGGGCATATTTTGATCTGTTAGAAGAAAGTATCTCAAAATTTTAAATAGAGAAAAAAAATATATATATATGCCAAAAATACGGGTAACTACTATGAAGGGATAGAATATGACTCTAAAAATGAAAAATAAAAATGTTTTTTAAAAAAGGGATTGATAAGATGTTGGTTGAAAAAGGGAAAAAGAAAAATTCAAAAAAAAAAAAGACAGTTAAAAAAAATTAACTTTGAAAGACTAAAGAATCATGGTAAAAAAGCCATGGATTCTATGTGCATTATTCCCCTAGCTCTGGAGTTCTGGCATTCTCATTGATCGGTAAACTTGGTCTTGGCTGTCTGTTCTTCCTGATCTTCTGGGGGATGGGGCCTGTTGCCGTGGTTCCCAAATGTCTTTGCCGGAGGTGGAATTGCCCTGCCCTTGCCCAGTCTGGGCTAAGTAATCTGCTCGGGTTTGCTCTTGGGAGCTTTTCTTCCCTGGAAGCTTTCCGTACAGCTTTGGAGGAGGAGAGTGAAAATGGCGGCCTCCCAATCTCCGCCATGGAGGAGCAGAGAACTCAGGGCCCTGCTCCTCAGTGAGCCCCCAGAGAAAAGCAGTCAATCACTCTTATCTCCCAGGTCTCTGGCCTCACTCCATGCTCACCTGGCCTGTGACTGAGCGTTTCTATCTGTGGCACCTGACCCCGTGTGGAGTCTCCAAACCCAGCAGATCCCTGTGGTGCGCTCCCATGCCGCTCCTCCTGGGGGAGGAAGGGGAGTCTCCTCGGATCTGCCACTTGTTGGGTCCCTGCTGGAAGAGCAGTGGCCCAACTGTGCCACAGATCACAGTTTATGGCAACCCCAAGCTGAGAGCCCATGCCCCGGCTCCATCTCTGCAGCCAGCTTCCCCGTTCTCATACCTGGGAGCTCTGCTGCACTCAGTCACCCCTGGTCTTTCTGTGACCCCGAGGGTCCTGAGACCACACTGTCCCACGAGGGTTCCACACCCCTCTTAGCCACTGGAGCGCCGTCCCTCAGCAGAGCAGACTTCTAAAAGTTCTGATTTTGTGCTCCGAGGCTCTATCACTTGCGGGTAGCAGCTGATGGAGGCCCCCTTCCCTGCCATCTATCCTCCTGAACATCGCCTTGGATTCACTTCTATGCACGTCCTACCTTCCAGAAAGTGGTCGCTTTTCTGTTCAGAGAGTTATTGCTATTCTTTTCTTCGATCTCCTGTTGAGTTTGTAGGTGTTCAGAATGGTTTGATCTCCATCCAGCTGAATTCCTGAGACCAGATGAAATCCAGGTCTCCTACTCCTCTGCCATCTTGCTCCGCCCCCTGGGTGGTATAGGTATTTTTAAAAAATTAGTTTTTCCAGGAGTGTATCTTTCCATTTGTGTCATTTTCTGTTTCTTTCATATACATCTTATAGTTTTGAGAGTACAAGTCTTTCTCCTCCTTGGTTAAATTTATTCCTAGGCATTTATATATTTACTTTTTTTGGTGCAACTAGAAATGGGATTGTTTTCTTAATTTCTCTTTCTGATCTTTTGTTATTAGTGTATAGAAATGCTGTGGATAGCTCTGTATTGATTTTGTATCCTGTAGCTTTACTGAGTCCCTTCATTCTGATAGTTTTTTGGTGGAGTCTTTAGGATTTTTTATATATAGTATCATGTCATCTGAAAATAGTGATAGTTTTACTTCTTCCTTACCAATATGGATACCTTTTATTTATTGTCTGATTTCTATGGCTGAGACTTCAGTACTATGTTGAATAAGAGTGTGAGAGTAAACATTCTTGTCTTCTTCCCGATCTTAGAGGAAAAGCTTTCAGTTTTTTTTACCATCAAGTAAGATATTAGCTGGGTTAGTAATATGTAACTTTAAGGTATGTTCACTCTAAATCTATTGTGTTGAGAGATTTTATCATTAACAGATATTGCATTTTGTCAAATGCTTTTTTTGCACCTATTGAGACAATCATGATTTTTATCCTGTATGTATTTATGTATGTATTTTGAAAAGGAGAGGGGGGAGGGGCAGAGGAAGAGTGTAGAGAGAATCTTAAGCAGGCTCCATGCCCAGCACGGAGCCTGATGTGGGACTTAATCTATCTCATAACCCTGAGATAATTACCTGAGCTGAAATCAAGAGTTGGACTTTTTTTTTTTTTAATTTTATTGTATTATGTTAGTCACCATACATCATTGGTTTTTGATGTGGTGATCCGCAATCCATTGTTTTCATATAACACCCAGTGCTCAATGTGGTATGTGCCCTCCTTAATACCCATCACTGGGCTAACCAATCCCCCCTCCCCTCTAAAACCCTGTTTGTTTCTCAGAGTCCATAGTCTCTCATGGTTCATCTCTCCCGCCAATTCCCCCCTCCCATTTTTCCCTTCCTTCTCCTAATGTCCTCCATGCTATTCCTTAATGTTCCACAAATAAGTGAAACCATATGATAATTGACTTTCTCTGCTTGACTTATTTCACTTAGCATCATCCAGTCCCATCCATGTTGATGTAAAAGTTAAGTATTCATCCTTTCTGATGGCTGAGTAATATTCCATTGTATATATGGACCACATCTTCTTTATCCATTCATCTGTTGAAGGGCATCTCAGCTCTTTCCAGTTTGGCTATTGCAGACATTGCTGCTATGAACATTGGGGTGCATATGGCCCTTCTTTAAAATGTTTATCATCATTAGCCATCAGGGAAATCCAAATCAAAACCAAACTGAGATACCACCTTATACCAGTTAGAATGGCCAAAATGGACAGGGAAAGAAACAACAAATGTTGGAGAGGTTGTGGAGAACAGGGAACCCTCTTACACTGTTGGTGGGAATGCAAGTTGGTACAGCCACTTTGGAAAACAGTGTGGAGGTTCCTCAAAAATTTAAAAATAGAGCTACCCTATGACCCAGCAATTGCACTACTGGGTATTTAATCCAAAGACACAGATGTAGTCAAGAGTTGGACTCTTAACTGAATGAGCTATCCAGACACCCCTATCCTTTATTTTGTTAATTGTATATCACATTGATTTGCAGATATGGAACCATCCTTGCATCCCTGAAATAAGTTTCACTTGGTCAAGGTCAATGATCATATATTTTGATGAGGATTTTTTGTAGGTGTTCATTGGAGACATACATTTGCCTGTACTTAGTGTATGTATGTATATATTTGTCTGATTTTGGTATCAAGGAAATGTGGGCCTCATAGAATGAATTTAGAAGCATTTTGTCCTCTTCTATTTCTTGGAGTGGTTTGAGGAGAATTGGTATTAACTTTTCTTTAAATGTTTAGTAGAATTCACCTGTGAAGCCATCTGGTTCTGGAATTTTGTTGGAAGTTTTTTGATTTCTGATCAATTTCATTACTAGTAATGGGCATTTTTATATTTTCTATTTCTTCCAATTTAGTTTTAGAGAGTGAATATTTCTAGAAATTTCAACATTTTTTTTAGGTTGTCCAATTTGTTGGCATATAATTTTAATAGTAGTCTCATAATCCTTTCTAGTTCTTTGGTGTCAGTTGTAACTTTTCATTTGTTTCATGTATTATTTTTGTCCTGGCTAAAGGTTTATCAATTTTGTTTATCTTTTCAAAGTCCCAGCTCTTGATTTTTATTGATCTTTTCTATTGGTTTTTGTCTCTATTTCATTTATTTCTGCTCTTTTATTCTACTAACCTTAGGCTTTATTCTCTTTCTAGTTCATTTAGGCGTAGGGTTAGATTGTTTGAGATTTTTCTCATTTTCTTGAGGTAGGCTTATATTGCTATAAACTTTCCTCTTAGAACTACTTTTATTACCTCACAATGATTTTGAACCATTGTATTTCCACTTTACTTACTCTTGAGGTGCATTTTTATTTCCTTTTTGATTTCTTTGTTGACCCATTTACTGTTTCATAACATGTTGTTAGCCTGTACATATTCTTCCCCCCCACCTCCCATTTTTCATTTTCTTTTTTTGTGATTGAATTTTAGTTTCATGCTGTGGTGGTTGAAAATGATGCTTGATAGGATTTCTGTATTCCTAAATGTATTTATCCTAACATGTGATTTATCTTGAAGAATGTATCATTTACACTTGAAAAGTATGTGTATTCTGTTAGTTTTGGTTGGAATATTCTGTATATGTCTTTTAAGCCCACCTGGTCCAAGCTGTCTTTCAAAGTCACTGTTTCCTTATTAATTTTCTGTCTGGATATAAGTGGGGTGTTAAAGTCTGCTTCTATTGCTGTATTACTGTCAACTTCTCCCTTTATGTCTGTTAATATTTGCTTTATATATATATTGAGTGCATAGATACATACATATATAGAGAGAGAGTACATAGATATTTACAATTATTATATCCTCTTGTTGGATAGATCCCTTTATCAATCATTATTTATTTGTTTTCAAGTCTATTCTGTCTAAATAACAAGTGGGTGAATGAAGAAATCAAAGAGGAGATAGAAAAAAATACATGGAGACTAATGGAAACAAAATGGACCAAAATCTTTTGGACATAGGCAAAGCAGTTCTAAAAGGGAAGTTTATAGTGATAAAGACCTCTAAGAAACAAGAAAAATCTCAAATAAACACTTTAACCATACACTTAAAGATTGGAACAGAAAAAAAATAGAGTTAGGTCTTTGCAAAGTTAAACTAAATTGATAAACCTTTAGTTAGACTCATCAAGAACGAGAACAAGTAAAATCAGAAATTAAAGAGAAGAGTAACTGATACTACAGAAGTGGGATTATAAGGCTATGAAAAATTATATGCCAACTAACTCAACAACCTAGAAGAAGTAAATTCCTACCAGTATAATCTTTCAAAACTGAATCAGGAAGTAAAAGAAAATCTAAACAAGATTCAATCAGTAATCAAAAAACCTCCAACAAAGAAATGTCCAGGACCAGATGGATCCATATGTGAATTGTACCAAACATAAAGAAGTGTTAACACCTATTCTCAAACTATTCCAAAAAATAGAAGATGAGGGAAAGCTTCCATATATATTCTATGAGACCAGTATTACCCTGATGTCAAAACCAAAGAAAGACACTTAAAGACCAATATCTCTGGTGAACAAAAAATAAAAATCCTCAACAAAATATTAGCAAACCACATTCAATAAAACTTCAAAAGGATCATTCACCACGATCAAAAGGAATTTATTATTCGGACACTAGGGCAGTCCAGTATTTGCAAATCAATCAACATGATACCCCACATAATCAAAATGAAAGATAAAAAGTCATGTCATAATTTAACATTAGTTCATGATAAAAACTCTCAGCAAAGTAGAGTTTAGAAGGCATATACCTCAACATAATAAAGGCCATCTATGACAAATACACAACTAGTATCATCCTCAATGGTGAAAAACTGAAAATTTGTCCTCTAAGATGGGGAAGAAGACAAGGATTTCCACTCTCACTACTTTATTCAACATAGTACTGGAAGTTCTAGCTGCAGATAATAAAGTAAAATTATCACTATTTTAGATGATACCATACAGAGAGAACCCTAAAAACTCCACCAAAGACATAATGAAACTAATATATGAATTCAGTAAAGTTGCAGGATACAAAATTGATATATGGAAATTTGTTGCACTAATAATGAAGTAGCCCAAAGAGAAATTAAGAGAACTATCAACTTCAACAGAAAGTATAATATCCTTAGGAATAAACTTAACAAAGTAGGTGAAAGACCTGTAACTGAAAACTGTAAAACATGGTGAAAAACATTGAAGATAACAAAAAAATATAAAGCCATCATGCTTATGGACTTGAAGAATGATATTGTTCAAATGTCCATACTACTCAAAGCAATCTACAGATTCAGTCAATTCTTATCAAAATACCAACAGTATTTTTTATAGAACTAGAAGAAATAATCCAAATATTTGTAGGGAATGACAAAAAACCCTGAATAGCCAAAGTAATCTTGAAAAACAAAGCTGGAAGTATCACATTCCCAGATTTTCAAGTATGGTACTGGCACCAAAAAAAAAAAAAAAAAAAAAAAAAAAGCATAGCTTAATGGAATAGAATAGAAAATTCAGAATTAAATCCAAACCTATATGTCAGTCTATGACAGAGGGGGCAACACTCTATAGGAAAAGACAGTCTCTTGGATGGCTGCATGCAAAAGAATGAAACTAGACCACTTTCTCACACCATACCACAAACTCAAAACTGTAAGGATCTAAATGTGAGTCATGAAACCATAAAACATCTAGAAGAAAATATAGGCAATAATCTTTTTGATATCGGCCTTAGTAACAGTTTTCTAGATATGTATCCTAAAACAAAGGAAACAGAATTAAAATAAAACTATTGTTATTACAGCCCCCCAAAATGTTTTTACACAATGAAGAAAACTATCAACAAAAGAAAAATGCAACCTACTGAATGGGAAAACATAACTGCAAACAATAAAGTCTGTCTTGTCTAAGTCTTGCTACCTACCTTTTTCTCCCCATCTGTATGTGTCTTTAGGTCTGAAATGAGTCTCTTATAGGCAGCATATAGATGAGTTTTGTTTTTTTAATACATTCAGTCACCCTGTGTCTTTCAATTGGATCATTTAGACCAATTACATTTAGAGTACTTACTGATAGGTATATACTTACTGCCATTTTGTTAATTTTTTCTGGTTGTATGTAGTTTTTGTTTTTCTTTCTCCTCTTGTTATCTTCCCTTGTGATTGATGACTTTCTTTGTGTTATGTTTGGATTCCTTTCTCTTTATTTTTTATCTATTGTAGGTTTTGGTTTGTGGTTATCATAGAGTCAAATATAATACCCCATGTATATGGCAGTCTATATTAGCTTGATGGCCTCTTAAGTTTGAACATATTTTACCCCCCCACCAACGTTTTATGTTTATGATGTTATATTTTACATCTTTCTATTTTGTGTATCCCTTGACTAATTTGTATATATGTGTGTGTGTATACATATATAATTGATTTTACTACTTTTATCTTTTTATACTAGCTTTTCAAGTGACTGATCGACTGTCTTTATTGTACATTTGTTGTTTTTTTTTAAAGATTTTATTTATTTATTTGAGAGAGAGAGAATGAGAGACAGCATGAGAGGGAGGAGGGTCAGAGGGAGAAGCAGACTCCCCGCTGAGCAGGGAGCCCGATGCGGGACTCGATCCGGGGACTCCAGGATCATGACCTGAGCTGAAGGCAGTCGCTTAACCGACTGAGCCACCCAGGCGCCCCTGTACATTTGCTTTTACCAGTGCAATTTTTCCTTTCAAAAACTTTTACTTCTAGGTATGACCTTTCTTTTCCACTTAACGAAGTCCCTTTAACATTTGTTGGAGGGATGCCAGTCCTGACTGAGGCTGCCCACAGGGTGTGGTAGGAGTTGCTATGGAGAGGTTCCTCTTAGGACAGGTGGGTTGGGCAGGGTGGATCTGTAGAGAAATGTCTAAACTGGCTAGGCAGTGTAAGTAAGGTAGATGGAAGGTGTCAGAACTGGTTTCCACAATTACCTGGCTAGAGAGGCTGTAGCAGGGCAAGAAAAATGGCACCTGTCAGCACTTTCATTCCCAGAGAAAGCTCCTGCAGATCCCTTCTCCTCTAGCATATGTCCTAAAATTAGTCAATAAATCTTCCTGTATACTCAGAACTTTTCACACTGCTGCTTCTGTGCTGGGTCTCAGGCCTACTGATATAGCATGCTGGCCCTTTAAGAGTAGAGACTCAGTGTCCTATAGCCCTCCAGCTCCAAGGGTTAAGCTCCCCTGATTTTCAAAGCCATAATACTATGTGGGCTTATCTTCCCAGTGCAGGTCCCCAGACCTTGGGGTGTTTCATCTGGGGCTGAATCCCTTGGTTCTCAGGGAGTAACACTATACCTATGATATTCCTTCCTCTTGTGGGCTGCCACTGTGCCAAGGCTTTGTTTCCCTACCAGTCACATATTGGCTGTGTGACCTTAGCTGAGTCATCTCTGATCTTCAGTTTTTACATTGTTGAAGGGGAACAATTATACCTCATGGCATACTTCCAAAACTTGTTGTAAAGGAAACAAGTAGGTGTGCAAATGTAATGAGTCTTTGTTCATAAACTCAGATGTGCAAAACTATCAAAAAACATTTAAAATTGAATCTGCACCCTCATCTCAGTGGGCTGGCAGAAATTTCAATCTTGGTTATTTTGAGTCTTCCTCCTCCTCCCTACACCTGTAGGAAGGTGTTTTGGCATTATGAGAGCATTCAGAAGACTCCTTCAGGCCACTGACCTTTTGTTTACTCTTACTAACAATGAGACATATCCATTGTCTTTACTCACATTTCCCTTATTTCTGTGCTTCCCTACAGATGTGGAGATGCTTGGAAAAGCCTGGACCCCTATGCCAGGCAACATCCTCCCTAGGTGCATTTGTTTGCGCCCCCCATTCATCCCCATGCAGTGGTCACTTCCCAGCCAGGGTGGTGCTCTCTTTTTTCCCACCTTCTCTAGAATACCCATTATTAAAAAAAAAAAAATGTTCTGAGGCCTTTCATCAAAACTAGAAAGATCTATTGAACTCAAGGAGATTTTTGCTTTCTACCCCGCAAAACTGGCTTGAGACAGGGGGTCCAGAAAATAAACAGGACCTGGATACATACTCAGAAAATGAAGAAGGAAAAAAGAGAATAATACAACTTTGTATATTAATAAGTTATCTTGTCAAAGGGCATTTAAGACACATAAACTCTGATACATGCATGCATTTGTGGTTAGAATTCACCCCTGAGTTACAGGTAGCTTTGTGGAGCAGTGGGTAACTAACCAGAAAAGAGGCATGTCTCCCACCATTCACAGATGCTGCTCTTTCTCGGTTGTAGTTCATGTCACGGTCATTACATTGTGGATTTCATCTTTGAAGAGGCCTCCAGAGCCAGTATAGATCACTGAATCTTTTATTAAACTCTGCTAAGGCCTAATAGTCTGGAATGTTTCATTATTTTCTTGGCAGGACTAGTATGTTATTTTTTTAGCAGGCTGCAGAAACCAGAAGTTGGGAAAAGGCGTATGCCACTGTTTGGGGATCCACAAGCAAGGGGCCCATTACAGTGCCTTTAAAAAGAATATATTCACTAGTAGGCCTTGCTCTTTTCTGTGCTGGAGTCTCAGTTCCATTTTCCTACCTCCCCTGCCCATCCAGCCAATGTCCACCAAAATGGGCATGTAATATTAACTTCTACTTATTTAGTGCTTACTCTGTGCCAACCTTTGTATTTAGAACTTAAAAGGCCTCTACCATTGTAGTGGGTTGAATTGTGCTCTCCCCCAAAACTATGTTCCCTAAAAGGATGTATCCAAGTCCTAATTAATTACTCATGCCTATAGAAATAAGGTCTTTGCAGATGTGTTTTGGGTTCGATAATGTCATCCCAAAGTTCAGGTATACCTCAGCCTTTGAATGTGACTTAGGAAATAGAGTCTTTGCAGATGTAATTAGTTAGGGATCCGAATTTGCTCATATTTCATTAAGGAGGCCCTAAATTCGATGACTGCTGTCCTTATAAGAAGAGGAGAGCATAAAGACTCAGACAAACATATGGAGAAAGTAGGTTATACGAAGATGGAGGTATGCTGCAGCGAGCCAACAAATGCCAGGAACCTCCAGATGCTAAAAGAGGCGAGGAAGAAATCTCTTCTAGAGGCTTTGGAAAAAGCAAGGCATCTTGATTACAGACTTCTGGACTCCAGAATTGTTGGAGAGTAAATTTCTGTTGTTTTAAGCCACTTACTTTGGTGGTACTTTGTTACCTAGCATCCCTAGGAAACCAATATAAGATATAACTAAGTTAGGAACTCAAGAAGAGATTGTCCTCAATTTAGAGTGGAGCTTAAATCCATAAGGACTGGTATCCTTATAAAAGAAAAAAAATGGATATCTGAGACATAATAACCTAGAGGACGAAGACAGGGGCAGAGATTGGAGCAATGGGTGTAGAATCTAAAGAACACCAGGATTTGCAGACAACCAACAAAAGCTAGGGAAGGGGCTAGGTATGGATTCTGTCTCAGAGCCTCCAAAAGGAAACAATCTTGTCAATACCTTGATTGAAGACTCTGGTTTCCAGAACCGTGAGATAATACACTTCTATAGTTTTAAGCCACCAAGTTTGCAGTAATTTGTTACAGCAGCCCTAGAAAACTAATATAACAATTTAATCCTGACAATAGCCCTGTGATAAGTAATCTCATCCCCTTTTCACTGAAAAGGAGATTAAAGAGAACAATGGTTAAAGTAGCTTGACAGTATCACACAAATTTCAAGTGCACAGCTAGAATTCAAACTCAGGGTTTAAGTCTAGCTCTTCTAAATTCTGAGCCCACATGTTCCACCCTTTTACCAAATCGGTTTTCTATATCTACTAAGGGAATATTTCTTTACCCAGAAGAACCACTAAAATAAATAAATAAAACAGTCTATTTCCTTGAAACATGTGTAAGAGAAGTGAAAAGAACCAAATCTACTTCTTTTCTTCCTGAGTTGTCTATTTTGTCCAGGCACTATACTGTATTCTGAGGAGACAAAGGGGGAAAAGGTGCAGTTTCTATCTCTAAAACATTAACTATTGACTAAATGAGAAAAAAACTAGTGATTCCTTGAGAGGCATACCTAGTAGCAAGTAATACTTCAAAGAGATAGTGCTATCTTGAAATGTGAAAGGGACTTAATTCATCCATAAAGAAGTGGAATACTGGCAGGCATATGGTGGGGGCAGGGAAAAGGAGAATACTTTTGATGGAAGGCACACATGTACAAAGAAAGATTAGAGGTGAGAAAGGTTATGGCCCATTTATGGTGTGTTTCCTCGTGGCCAGAGATCAAGCTAGGAACAGAGCAAGGAGTCAGCTCTATGATGAACTCTGGATGCCAAGATGAAATTAATTCTCAAAAGAGAGGAACTCCAGGGAAAGACACAGGGAATGCAACATTTCAGTGAGATACCATTTTTCAGCAAATAGTATCTGCCTTGCCTATCCTTTGAGCTAAAAGAACAAGGTTGTGATGTCCTATTAAAATAAATATTTCTCTTTTAAATCTGAACTTTATTAGTATCTGTAAAAGAAAAGTTGTACTGGACAAGTGAACCAGGCAAGAAAGTCTTTATTCAAAATTACTGCAATAGGGGAGAGTGAATGAATCCCACTCTACTGAAACAAAAGGCAGTTTTTAAAACACTGATGTGAGCTAGAGGAAGAGTACTGGCTGGAGTTTAGGGAAGAGTTTGGTCAGTGTGATTAGACCATGAGTGTTTGCTAATTGGTGCTTATCAAAGTTAAACTCTTACCCTCCCACAGAGGCTGGGATATAGAAGCAAGATCTCCTTATATAATTCCATTTCAAAGGGATAACTCCCCAGTGTCAAGAAAGACATACCTAGGATGTAAAACTGGCAAGAAGCTGGAGAAGATTTACATCTCAAAGAGGCAGAGAAAGGACTTATAAATGAAAGTTTTCTAAAGTAAATGCCTAAGAAAAGTGGGGGTTGGCCCACTTTTGGTTAAGAAGCAACCTGTCTAAATTGGTCGTATGGAACCGGTTTGATGTTTTTGTTTTTAAACAAAACACCAATCAGTTTAAGTAAGTCATGGCAATTAGGGTGACAGAAAAAGCTTGGCTTTTGTCAACAGGAAAATCTAGATTTATATCTGGATGCATTACTGAATTTCATGGATCCTGTTTCCTCATTTATAAAATAGAAGAGATATTTTATACATACTTTGTGGGTTGCTTTAAGGATTTACAAGTCATGCAAATATATTTAATAATGCCAGATTTTGTAATTTTTCTATTACATGACTATTTGGCCAATTTAGGGAAGTGTCTGGTTGATGGAGATTTCTAATCTGCAACCAGTTGTACAACCTATGGGGTATTATATTTGCTAAATGAAAATGCTACTTCTATTTTTATCCTGTGATATTTTGGATACTAAGTCATTTAAAAGCACAATACCAAGTGAGAAACAAGGACACAAAAAAAGTATTTGTTCATTTGGAATAATGCCTTCTATCAGTTTAGGGTTCTCTTTAGCCATGCCACAAGCAGAAGTTGGTCTACAGGGCATAGTGAGAGGACCTGCACAGAGACATTCATGTATGCAGATGAACTCCCTCCCCCCACTCCCCCAGAGGCCAAGAGTCAGGGGATTTAAAAACCGTTGGTGGAAATGAATGCACACTGGTACAGTCATTGTGGAAAACAGTGTGGAGTGCAGTTTCCTCAAAAAACCAGAACTACCCTATGATCCAGTAATCACACTGGGTACTAACCCAAAGAATACAAAAACACTGTTCAAAAAGACATATGCACCCCTATGCCTATAGCAGCATTATTTACAACAGCCAAGATATGAAAGCATTCCAAGTGTCTATTGATAGAGGGATGGATAAAGAAGATACAGTACACACACACTAGAATATTACTCAGCCATGAAAAAGAATGAAGTTTTGCCATTTGCAATTGACATGGATGGATCTAGAGAGTATAATGCTGAGTGCAATAAGACAGAGAAAGACAAATACCATATTCTTTTACTCATATGCATAACTTAAACAAAACAAACAAAAAGACAAAAAACAGACTCTCAACTACAGAAAACAAACTGATGGTTACCAGAGGGAAGGTGGGGGGATGGGTGAAATAGATAAAGGGGATTAAGCTTATGATAATAAGCACAGAGTAGTATATAGAATTGCTGAATCACTATATTACATACCTGAAACTAATGTAACACTGTGTGTTAACTATACTGGGATTAACATTTTCATTAATGCCTCATTCCCAAATTTTATGTGTATTGTTTCAAAACCCAAAACAGAGCCACTGAAATCCATCACAGCAGTACATCCATTTGAAATAATGTATTCCAATAGCATCACAAGTTTCAATGCCGTTCTTTCTTCCTAAGGAGAATTTGCAAAGCATAAGCAAGAAAAAGAACAATTAAGAATTCAGAAAACAGTCCACATGGTGCCCTCAATAGCATCTAAGTCCCTGAGGGCCACATTTTCCTTTTCAATCTTTAAACTCAAGTCCCTTTTACTCCTATGCCTTCAGCTCTTTTCATTTTAATGGACTATTTCACCACATCTTAAAATACACATCTCTTGAAGATACAACTGTCTGCTCTGCTTTGAATATTTTCATTACATTTTATTACAAGCTTGGTTCAAGAGAAGTTTTACACCTAATTTGAAGGACCTGCCCTGTCAGTTTCATTTTCCTTCAAGACTTTTATTAGGCTAATTTGATTCAGCTATGAGTTGTTCTTTGTAAATCCAAAGCACTCTGTTATTCCTCTTAAAAAAAAAAAAAAAAAGGGGGCGCCTGGGTGGCTCAGTTGGTTAAGCGACTGCCTTCGGCTCAGGTCATGATCCTGGAGTCCCGGGATCGAGTCCCGCATCGGGCTCCCTGCTCGGCGGGGAGTCTGCTTCTCCCTCTGACCCTCCTCCCTCTCATGCTCTCTGTCTCTCATTCTCTCTCTCGCAAATAAATAAATAAAAATCTTAAAAAAAAAAAAAAAAAAAAAAACTTTCCAAAGCATATGAGCTCTACTCCAGCCTTCCCATTCTTATTTTTGCAGAATTGTGCTTATTTTGAACTATATATAATGTCTAGTTAATCTATTCAATAACTATTGAGCACCTCTAATGTGTCAGTAATACTAAGATGACTCAAAAAACATCCCTGAGCTCAAGAAGATCATACTTTAAGGGTACAGGCTGCAATGAAAACAAATATAAGGCATTGATATGAAATGTGATAATGGAGCTATATTCAAAGCACTCTGGGAACACTACCATGTAGGAGAGAAATAGTTTTATAAATTGAGTGCTATTAAACTAAGGCAAGAGGCACTTTAAAGGAAATTCATAATGAATATTTTAATAAATGAACTAGTGAATTAAAAAATTATCAATATAAATATAAATCTTAGATTTGCTTAAGCTTTGATATTAATATTCTCCAAAATATATTCCTTTAAAGATCCTATACTAGTTTAAAAAATTCCATAATCAAGTAAATTTCACAAAGCATACTTTATTGTTGGCATGTGACTGCACAGTGTATATTAGTGTATTAAAGCTTCTTAAAAGTTCAGATTGTTTAACTTTAGTAACTCAGCATTTTTTAATTTACTTAACCACTAACACTTTTTTTTTTGTAACAGATATTAACATCCCAAGAACTAGTGTTCTAAGGAATATACTTTGAAAGATGTTCTTTTACATAAATATTCAACTTGAAAGTTAGTGGAAAATGTCAGACCAGTCCAGACAACGAGACACAGTGAGTTTTGATGCTTTAACAAGGCATCTCCCAACATCAAATAATACCAAAAATTACTTTATCATTATAAAAGGGGAAAAAAACCACAACACAATTACCCGACCACCCAGAAATAGCTATTAACATAACTCACTTTTTTCCAGTCATTTGCTTTTAAATTTTGAAATCTAGATATAATGAAGCATATACAAATTTGTATATACTGATTTTCGTGTCTATTGTGCTGATTACAAAAATAACTATTCTTGCTCTGGAGTAACAGAAGTTTAGAAAACAAAAATCATGTGGAAGAGGGAGGTTCTTAGAGGGTAGCATGGGAAGACTGTGAACTTGCCTCCTCCCATGGACATAGCAAATCTGCACCTACCTATAGAGCACTACCTCCTAAAGAAGAACTGAGGGCTGATTGAAAAGCTTTTGCACAGCAAAGGACAGAGGACCACATAGAGAATGGACTGGAGATGTTCCTGCATAAGCTCATTCTTTCAAGTCTGGAAAAATTAGTTGTTCTGCCAATTTCATAGGAGCAAGTGCAAAAAGCCAAACACAATGAGGAGACAGAGAAATATCCAAACAAAAGAGCAAGACAAATATTCAGGAAAAAGAACTAAATGAAATGGAGATAAGCAATCTACCTGATAAGGGGATCAAAGTAATGGTCATAAAGAGGCTCAGTGGACTTGAGAAAAGAGTGGATGAACTCAGTGTGAACTTTGACAAAGAGGTAGAAAATATTAAAAAAAAATCAGAGCTGAAGAATACAGTAACTAAATTGAAAATACTCAATAAAGAATTAACAGCACATTAGAGGATGTAGAAGAATCGATCAGTGATCTGGAAGACAGAGCATTGGAGAGGACCAAGGTGAGCATAAAAAAAAATGAGTATAGGTTAAAAGACCTCTAGGACAACATCAGGAACACTAACATTCACATTATGGGATCCCAGAAGGAGAAGAGAGGGGAAAAAATTTATTTGAAGAAATAACAGCTGAAAACTTGCCTAACCTGGGGAAGGAAACAGACATTCCAGTTCAGGAAGTATAGAAAGCCCCTATCAAGATGAATCCAAGGAGGTCCACACCAAGACACAATATAATTAAAATGTCAAACATTCAAGATAAACAGAGAATCTTAAAAGCACCAAGACAAAAAACAACTAGTTATATACAAGGGAAACACCATAAGATTATCAGCTGTTTTATCAGCAGAAACTTTGCAGGCCAGAAGAGAGTGACATGATATACTCAAAGTACTGAAAGGAAAACAAAAAACAAAAAAACCTATAATCAGGAATACTGTACCCAGCAAGGTCATCATTTAGAATTGAAGGAGGGATAAAGACTTTCACAGACAAAGGTGTTTATCACCACTAAACCAGCCTTAAAGGAAATGTTAAAAGGGCTTCTTTAAGTATAAGAGAAAAGGCCATAATTAGACATAAGAAAGTTATGAATAAAAATATATAAACTATGACAGCATATACATAAAACATGGAGGAGCAAGAAAAAAATGTTTTTGGAATGTGTTTGGATTTAAATGACCATCAACTTTAATAAAGACTGCTATATACCTAGGATGTTATATATGAAACTCATGGTAACTACAAACCCAAAACCTGTAATTGATATACAGAAAATGAAAAGAAACAAAGCCAAACATAATACTATGGAAACTCATCAATCACAAAGAAATGGAGCAAGAAAAGAAGAGAGGAACAGAGAGGAACTACAAAACAACAATAAAACAATTAAAAATGGTAATACCTATCAATAATTGCTTTAAATGTAAATGGCCTAAAGGCTCCAATCAAAAGATATAGGGTGACTGGATTTAAAAAACTAGTCACATATATATGTTGCCTATAAGAGACTCACCTCAGACCAAAAGACACATACAGCTGAAAGTAAAGAGATTAGAAAATAGTTATTATGCATTTGGAAGCAAAAACAAAACAGAAAAACAAACAAAAAACCAAAACCAGCCAGGATAGCAATACTTTTATCAGACAAAATAGACTTTAAAACAAAGACTGTGGCAAGAGACAAAGAAGGGCATTACATAATGATAAAGGGATCAATCCTATAAGGGGAGATAACAACTGTAAATATCTATGTACTCTACATTGAGCACCTAAATGCATGAAACAAATATTAACGGATATAAAAAGAAGAACTGATGGTAATTCAGTAACAGTGGGTGTGATACAGTTAACACTCAACTTAAATCTGTAAATAGATCTTCCAGGGAGAAATCAATAGGAAATGGTGTCTTTGAAAGGCACCTAGACCAGATGGACATAACAGATATATATAGGACATTGCATCCTACAACAGCAGCAATATACATTCTTTTCAAGTACATATGGAACATTCTCTAGAATAAATAACATGTTAGGCCCCCCAAACAAGTCTCAATAAATTTAAGAAGATTTAAATCATACAGTGCATCTTTTCTGACCACAATGGTAAGCAACAAAAAAATCAATCACAAGGCAGGGGAGGGGAACTGGAGAAAACACAAATACATAAAGGTTAAATAACATGGTACTAAACAACCAATTGGTCAATGAAAAAAAAGAAGTAAAAAAAAAAAAAATACCTGTAGAGAAATTAAAATGGAAACAAAAAGGTTTAAAATCTTTAGGATGCAGTGAAAGCAGTTCTAAAAGGAAAGTTTATAACAATACCAGCCTACAAGAAGAAATAGGAAAAACCTCAAATAAGCAATCTACACTTTCACTTGGAGGAACCAGAAAAAAAAAGCCCCAAATTGAGTGGAAATCAATGCAATAAATACTTAAAAAAAAAAAAAAAAAAAAAAAAAACTAGAAAAGATTGATAAAAAACAAGGGCTTAATTTTCTTTGAAAAAATTAAAAAAAAAGACACAAATAAATACTACAAAAAAAAAAAAAAGACTAGTAACAACTGATACCACAGAACTATAAAGGATTGTAAGAGACTACTGTGAAAAATTCTATGTCAGCAAATTGGACAACATAGACAAAATGGATAAATTCCTAGAAACATACATTCTTCCAAAACTGAATCAAGAGGAAATAGAAAATCTGAACAGACCAATTACTACTAACAAAATTGAATCGGTAGTTCAAAAACCCCCAATAAACAAAAGTCCAGGACCAGATGGATTCACAGGAGAATTCTACCAAATATTTAAGAAGATTTAACACTTATTCTCCTCATACCATTCCAAAAAAATAGAAAAGGAAGGAAACCTTCCAAATACATTTTATGAGGCCAGCATTAGCCTGATAAAAAAAGGACACTACAAGAAAAAAAAAAAATAATACAGGCCAATATGCTTGATGAACACAGAAGCAAAAATCCTCAATAAAATACTAGCAAATAGCATTCAACAATACATTAAAAGGATTGTTCACCATGATCAAGTGGAATTTATTCCAGGCATGCAAGGACAGCTCAATATTCACGTATCAATCAACAGAATGAAAGATAAATATCATATTATTATCTTAATAGGTACAGAAAAGACACTTGACAAAAATCAACATCCATTCAAGATTAAAAACTCTCAACAAAGTGGGTTTAGAGGGAACATACCTCAACATAATAGAGGCCGTATATGAAAAACCCACAGCTAACATTATACTAAAAAACTAAAAGCTTTTCCCCTAAGATCAGGAAAAAGAAAAGAATGTTCACTCTTGCCTGTTTAACATAGAACTCAAAGTCATATCTGCAGCAATCACACAAGAAGTAAAAGCCCTCCTACTTGGTAACAAAGATTTAAAACTGTCACTATTTGCTGATGACATGATACTATATATAGAAAACCCCAAAGACTCCACCAAAAAACTATTAGAACTAATTAAGTAAATTTGTAGAATACAAAATTAATACACACAAATCAGTTTCTATACAATAATAACCAAGTAGCAGAAAGAGAAATTAAGAAGACAGGGTTATTTACAATTGCACCAAAAAGAATAAAGTCCCTAGGAATAAACTTAACCAAGGAAATGAAAACACACACTCTGAAAACTATAAAACAATGATAAAAGAAATTGCAGAACAGCAGAAACAAATGGAAAGATATTCCATGCTCATGCATTAGAAGAATGTTGTTTAAATGTCCACACTACTCAAAGCAGTATACAGATTCAATGTAACCACTATTACAATAGCAACAGCATTTTTCACAGAACTGGAAGAAATAATCCTAATATTTGTATTGAGCTACTAAAGACCAGAAGCCAAAGAAAACTTGAGAAAGAACAACAAAGCTGGAGATATCACAATCTCAGATTTCAAGTTATATCACAAAACTGCAGTAATCAAAACAGTATGGTACTCGCACAAAACGGAAATAGATGCACACGTATATGGTCAATTAATCTAGGATAGTGGAGGCAAGAATATACAGTCAGTGAAAAGACAGTTTGTTCAATAAATAGTGTTGGGAAAGATGGACAGCTATATACAAAAGAATGATACTAGACCAGTTTCTTACATCATATACAAAAATCAACTCAAAATAGATTAAAGCGTAACTGTGAACATGAAACCATAAAACTCCTAGAAGAAAATATAGGCAGTAATTTCCTTGACATTGGTCATTGCAACATTTTCCCTAGGTAGGTCGCCTTAAGCAAAGGAAATAAAAGCAAAAATAAGCTATTGGGACTATGCTGAAATAAAAAGCTTTTTCACACTGAAGGTGTGAAACAAAAAAGTAACATAACCAAGTAGCTTAACTGAGTCACCCAGGCATCCCCTAGTTAAGATTTCTGACAGTGAACTCTCCCTAAGGGCTGGTCTAAGAAGCTACATCTAGACAAAAGGACAGCTCTAGTATCTTAGACAGTTTCCCTGTATTCCATTTAACAGTGAGTCCCTGTGTGGGTTTTGTTTTTTTCTCCAAGGTCTGCTAATCTATACTCATCTGCATGTGGCTATCATTTAGCCTGGCAACTTAATTGTATTGCTTCTCTGAAATTAGCATCACTGTACCATGAATAATTCCTGGGCAGCACTTCCGATTGCTACTGTAGCTAAATTTCTCTCCCTGGCCACATTTCAGGTTCCTGCCTGATCTGTTTTGGTTTTTCAATTTGCTCATTGGGTTGGCAGGCATAATTTATGGGGCCACTGGCTAGCTGTGGTTTGACGCTTCTTAGACCCTCAGCTTTCAGGCTTGGTAGCTCTGCATTCCTTAATGTCCTCTTCATTTCCAAATTTCCCTGTTTGTGTAAAAAAAGCCAAAGTTAACTGAGTCTGACTCTGATCCCTTTGCTGTTCTGTGGGGAGTAGAATGAGAGCATATAATTGGTAAACAAACAAACAAACAAAACAAAACAAAAAGAAAACAACGTTGCTTAGAAAGAAATGAAGCCACAGAGATTTCAACTCAGCAGAGGGATTCTAATGGCCAAGTACTCAGGCTCTTTCATCTGGACTTTAACTTTTGAAGAACATAGAGTATCACACAGAGGACATGTTGAATGAGAAGGCAGCTAGGTAATATGACAGGGTTAGTGGGGCAACCAGAGGAAAACTCTGGTTGAATCTGGATGACCCTGTGAGCCAGCAATAAGAAAATCACACTGAGTATTGCAAATTTAGTTGTCCTGCTGAGGGGAAAATGCCATAGCCCTTTCTTCTTTTAGGTAAAATAGCTGAGCTGTTTGTGTCAGGAAGCTGACATGCACTCAGGATCTTATAAATCAGGTGACTGGTCTGGACATTTTCTACAGGTTATTTCTACATTTATAACAATTTTTCCAGGTTGATAAGATTCCAATTTCGATGAGAAAAGAAAGGAAATCTCAGAGACAATAATTAATAAATGAAAGTGTGCTGTTTCAGTAACTGATATACCCTAATTTGATAGACCTTTTATGTCTCTGAATTCCACGTTCTTACTACTGAAGTAGCTTTGTTTTTGTTTTGTTTTTATTTTGGCTCCTTGACTTTTCAAGGACCTAATGAAAGTTTTGAATCTTGAGCACGGAAAATTGCATATGGGCCAAAATTTTCCTTTGGGTTTTATGGCCTCCAATGGTTAAGAAGCCCTTCATTCTGCCACGGTCCTTTCTGCCAAAACAAAGTGGGACTCGAAGTGCAGAAGACTATAAACTGTGGTATTTGGGGATACATGTACTTCTTCCCTAACAAGAGCAATTCTCAATCAGGAATGATTAAAGGAAATGATGGAAGTTGAGATCAGCCTCTCTTTTTTACCTCTGACACATATACCTCAAATCTCGCTGGGAATTAGTGTTGTAACTGGCTTTGTTACTGATGGCACTGTGTCTTGTTCTTTCAGTGTATTGGTGCTAAAAAACAAAAAAATGTTGAAAATTTCTGTCCTGATAAGAAAATATCTGGCTAAATCAAAATTATCTGTCTGTTGGCGTAATGTAATGTCACATATTGATGCAACTTTTTGGTTACCGCCCACCTCAAAAATTTTGGTGAAAACAGACTTTATACGGTAGTTCTTATGCTTGAAATTTCCACATCCATCATCTTTTTCTTTTCTACTTAAAAGATCATGAAAGGTGTATGTCACTAGTCTTAACACATTCTGCATGGAAAATGAAAAGCAGTTTTCTTTCCCATACATCATGATTCATGTTCTAGCCCTGTCCTTTTGGATATGTTACGGGAAGGACATGCTAAGGTAACTGAGAATCAGCAGGTAATACAAACACTCAGTTATCTGCTGAATGCAGTGGAGAGATACTGGTGATTTCTGGGAATGCTGGTTGTGTGATTGCAGATTTGACTCCATGGGAAGTAAAGAGAACCTGTCCTCACTCTGAATGTAAGTTATTCATGAACTTGGGGATGAAAGGCATGTGGATGGGCTTCAGAACTATAAAATACCTAATGTTGTCTCTGTGTCAAGGAGAAACACTTTCATCTTCATGAAAGAGAGAACGGAAAGAGAATGCTTTTAAAAAACAAACAAAAACCCACAAACAACACACACACACACACACACAAGCCCAACTTTTATATTTTCCATGACACACATAGTACAAGATTAGTTTTCTTCCTTCTCTCTCCCCCCAGTCCTCTCCTTACCTCCAAACATCTTGGAATCTTAATACTGTGGAGTTAGATTTAAAGAACAAAGAGTGCCTTAAGTGGGAGACAAAAATGTTTAAAATGTACATGGTAATATTTCATGATGTTGAACCATTCTAACATAGTGTTTGCTTACCATATTCTTTGGTTTTCTCTGTCACTGGCATCAATTTTATGGAATTATATACTGGTAAGTAAAAATAGCAAGCGCTGATATTCACTGATGCTTATTCTCTTCCAGGCACTAGGGTCTAAGCACATTATTTAATATACTGCTTGACACAGTAGTAGGCAGTAGGAACTGATCCCCACTGTCTGTTTTACAGATGGAGAGACTGAGGCCCACAGAGATTAAAACAGAAAATGCCAGGCCAGTTTAGGCAAGCAAATGCAGTGAAATACCCCGCCTTAATAGGTATTGTATAGGTTGCACAATTTACACTTGCTGACCGGGTAGCATCAGAATTTACTCCTAACCTGGTTGACTCCAGAGCCTATGCTAGAAACGCTCCCTACTCAAAGTGTCCTCTGTGAATCAACAGCATCACAAAGGAGCTTGTTAGAAATGCAGAATTTCAGGGATGCCTGGGTGGCTCAGTCGGTTAAACGTCTGCCTTCGGCTCAGGTCATGATCCCAGGGTCCTGGGACCGAGCCCCACGTCGGGCTCCCTGCTCCGCGGGGAGCCTTGCTTCTCCCTCTGCCTCTCTCTCTCTCTCTATCTCTCATGAATAAATAAATAAAATCTTTAAAAAAAAAAAAGAAATGCAGAATTTCAGACCTTATCCCTCTTGCAGTCCTGGTAAATGTTTTACAATCAGCTTTTGGGGGACTGTGTGTGGAGGGGTTCCTTTGTAGTGTTTGCTGATTTCCATGCTGTAAATACTGCCGCTGTGCCAGACTATAGACTGCCAACATGACAGATGAAGTCACTAACCACAGAGTAAGGGAAAGAAGTTAATGGTCTGTTCTATCAAGGCACTAGGAGCCAGCTCCCAACACCACTGCACTTCAGACCTACTGAATCAAAATCTTCCTGTCAACAAGTTCTCCAGCCAGTTCATACATTTGAGAAGTACTGGTGCAAACCACTACTTCATACTGCCTTGTTTTGTGGGTTCCACTGAGGCATTTGGTTGTTGTATGGTGTTTTGCTGTCCCTTCAGCTCCCATCATTTGTCAACTCACAGGACAGGGTTCTGGTTGGCTATGCTGGGCATAGCCCAGAGCAGCAAATACAGTCCAGCTTCTGCTTTCCAGAACTCTGTCAGGAGAGCCGAAAAACCAGCTCCTTGAACTATTATGCAAGGCTTTTCCTGACAGAGAAAAGCATGTATACTGCAAAACATCTGGGGATCAGAAAGTTAGGATTTTTTGCTTTTCTTTGCAAGTACATAAGCTATTTTGTCATGCCTGAGTGCATCTATTCCACGTGTACAAGGGAGAGAAAACATGGTAATAGGAAGGCTTATATTTTACAGTATTGTACATGACTTTTATCTGGAACTCAAATAACCTTAATGCAAATACATTTTTTCTTGCTTTGCATGTAGAAAACAGAGATCTATTTAAGGAAGTATTTTATAGGATACAAATTGAGAGTAAGACATATTTTGCTCAAGCTCTCACGTTTCTTCTACCTGCAGACTGCAGTCTAATAGCTAATGAGTGAAAGAAAATGCCAGAGAAGAGAAGCAATTTAAAAATTATTCAGGGTGCCTGGGTGGCTCAGTTGGTTAAGCGACTGCCTTTGGCACAGGTCACAATCCCGGAGTCCTGGGATCGAGTCCCACATCGGGCTCCTGGCTCATCAAGGAGCCTGCTTCTCCCTCTGACCCTCTCCCCTCTCATGCTGTGTTTCTCTCTCTGTTTCAAATAAATAAAATCTTCAAAAAAATAAAAAAATAAAAATTATCTAAACAAAAATGAATTATCTAAACTTATGAGAGATAGAGAAGCTAAGGCCCAAAGGATTGGAGGAATGAGCTAAGTCACATTTTTTTGTGGAGCTGGTTAGTGATGAGGCCAATAATTCTTCTAGCTGCTGCTTCTTAGACTCATTGGTAGTTTACTGAATTTACTTAAAATGTACCACCTTTCCCAAACAGGACTGTCTCCTATAATTTCTTCCCCTTTCATCCATTCTGATGACTTTAAAGACTGTCTATAAATTGATGAATCCCAAGTCAATTCTCCAGCCCAAATTTCATTGGCCTCTTAGACTTCTTCACATGAATGCTTTGATGCCTTCAATTCAACTTGTCTTTCCAGTTCTTTTTTAAGGCAGTTTTTCCTGTGTTTCCATAGCACTCACATTTCTCCATCAGAGTACTTATAATACTATATTTGTCAGCAAGCTCAAATGTATATAGCATAGATTCCAAGCCCATGGTAGCAGTGGCTATGTTTGGTTCATTTCTTTATCCCTAGCACCTAGCATAATACTTCACACATGGTAGAATGATCACAAAGTACTCAGTATAACAGTGGAACATTATCCTGAGTTCCTCAGAAGGCAGAGACTGAGGCAAAGGATAATTCCTACTACTTTGTTAGGGAGTACAATCCACTAGACTTGTTACGATAACTGAGAACCAATAGATAACACAAACACTCAGTTAACTACTGAAGGGAGTATTCATCACCCAGATACACTGGAGAGCTACAGGTGATTTCTGGGAATGCTGGTTGTGTGGCTGCAGATTTGACTCTACAGGAAGTCAAGAGAACCTTTCCCCCTCAACCTAAGATATTCGATGAGTGAGGATCAGGGGTGGTTAATCAGAGGAGAGAAAGCCAATGCAAGCTGGCCACTCAAGAAGTTATTTATAAACTAGTTTCAGGGAGAGAAAAGGGAAATACTTTATCCATTGGCTTCTTTCTCCCAGTGGATATAGATTTGTCTCATAAAACACTAACATTTCTTCACTTGTAGTTAACTCATGGGTGGGTGTCAAGTGAGGTTCTATTACTTGTCACACCTCAGAGTCAACAGGGTAGCCCTGGGACAAAAGGCAAGAGGTATATAGAATGGTATATGCAGTAATGCTCAAATTAGGTCTCAGGACTTATCCTAGACCCTCTCTCTTTTGGGTGGTTCCCCACCTCCAATAAGTCAACATAATTTTATCAAAATATCTCTAAAATATACCTTTTATCTCTTCCTCCACTCTCTTTTTTTTAATTTTAGCATTTCTCTCTTCTTCACTTACATTTATGCCATAATCTTATTTGATCTTTCTGTCTTCCATCTTGCCCCACTGTGAATCATTTCTCTGATTCTAATCCTTCAGTGATGCTTTATTACTATCAAGATAAAGTTTAGTCTCATTAACATGACTAACAAGAATTTTTATGTTCTGATTCATTGCATTTGACCAGCCACATCTGTGCCCATATCCCTCCTCAACCACACCAGGATTATTAAACTTTGGCAAAACTGAATGATTTACAAATCGCTGCTGTGGTTATGCTCTCTCACACCCCTGGGCTGGCAAGGTTGCTTCCTCTCCTTGGAACACTGATCTTTGTCCAGTTAGTTTCTCTTCATCCTTCAAAACTCAACTCAGGTATCAGATCCTCTAGAAATCCTGCCCTAACATTTCTGCTCTAGAAATCACCTGGAGGGCTTGTAGCAACACAGATGGTTGGACCCCACCCCCAGAGTTTCGGATTCAATATTGAATATTCACTTCAATTCTGGGGTGGAGCTTGAAAATGTGTATTTTTTAATAAGTTCCCAGTGATGCTGATGCTGCTAGTTCAGAACCACACTTTGAGAAACATAGCTCTGAAGAAACACCTGTATTTTTCTCTCATATAGCATTTTACACAACTTATATAGTAGTTTGTTTACTGGTTTCTTTCCTCAATCAGCATGTATTCATTGGAGGGCAAGAGCAATGTCTTCCTCATCTTTGTATTAAGGCACTTGGCACTGTGCCTGGCACATGGGTGCTATGTTAATAGAGGGAACGGGGTAAAGTAGGAAGGAAAAAAGACACTTTTTAGTAAGACTGGAAGATAGGGGCGCCTGGGTGGCTCAGTTGTTAAGCGTCTGCCTTTGGCTCAGGTCGTGATCCCACGGTCCTGGGATCAAGTCCTGCATCGGGCTCCCTGCTCTGCGGGGAGCCTGCTTCTCCCTCTCCCACTCCCCCCTGCTTGTGTTCCCTCTCGCTGTGTCTCTCTCTGTCAAATAAATGAATAAAATCTTTAAAAAAAAAATAAGACTGGAAGATAGAAAATTAGATGTAGAAATCTTCAGAAAACACCCACAGACCAATGTTCTATAATTTTGGCATAAAATACTATTGAACTACTAAACTGGTATATTCTATTAAGTACCGTGGAGTGCAGCCAGTGCAATGTTATGGCTACCAGTATGGGCTCTGGCATCATACAGCCTCATTTTAACTCCTTGTTCCAATATGTGATGTTAGGCCTGTTACTTGATCCCTCTCTAAAATTTAGTTTTTACACTTACAAAATGGGAATAATAAAAATGGTACCGAATGGGGTTGTCCTAATGTTTAACTAAGGTAATACATGTTTTTTAGTAGTCTTCAGCGTATTAGAAGCACTCAGTAAATGTTAACTACCATTTTATTATCTGTTCTTTAAATGCTTAGTTGCAAAATGATGTGATTTTTAGCAATTTAATATACATGAGCACCAAAAAACCTGAATGTGAGTTAAGTTGCTTTTTCCTTAGGAGGGACTTTTGTGCTATGAAGCACTGTGTTTATTTATTTTAAACTCTATATAAATAAATATAAATATAAATTAGAGAGAGAGTGAGTGCATGAGAGTGAGGAGAGGGGCAAAGGGAGAGGGAGAAGAGAGAAAGAATCTCAAGCAGACTACCCACTGAACATGGAGCCCGAGGTGGGGTTCTATCTCAGGACCCTGAGATCACAACCTGAGCTGAAACCAAGAGTTGAGTGCTTAACCGACTGAGCCACCCAGGAGCCCCTCTAAATATATATTTAATTCAGCTGGTTCTTACTGAGGTGGAAAATGGATTAAGGAAGAAAGTGATTTTGGTTTGGTAAGATAAATTGTGTATTTTCCACTTGAAATTCATTTTTTAAATATTCACATCCACAAAAGGGAAAAAAATCTTCAAAAGAACCAATCTGCTGAAAGTGAAATAACTTAAGGTTAGAGACCTTTTTTTTATCCACAGATCCGTTTTATCCAAAGATCTGAAAGGACTTATCAGTCATTAACTAAATATCCCTCCAAAGTACCTTTGACACATGATACACCAATTTTATGGTTAGAAAATGCCTGTCAAATGAAAACATTCAGAAGCAGGACACTGGTGTTCCCACTGGCAGCCTAGGTCAGAAAGTAAAACACTATGAAAGAGAATGAAACTGGAAAGAATTTTTAGACATCTGTACTGAGGGGTCATCTGTAGACCTCACATGAAGACAATCTTTCTCTCAATGACTACAAGTACAGGGGAAATAATTTTTAATAGTCTTTTTCCTTCTCTTGCTGTTCATTCATTTGTTCAATAAATACTTAGAGTCTAATATGTACAATGGTGTGCTCATTATTTCTATTACCTCTTTTAATTTTCATACCTATTTATGAAGGAAATACTTAGAAAGCAGAAGTTTGTAGGGACTTGGAAGCATTCCTCAGTTGCCTGGTGGTTGGAGAAGTGAGTTTTTCTAACTCCAGATGCAAGGTTCTAATCCCATTGCTACTCCACAGAGCTAAAGGTGCCATGGCAGCCAAAACTTGAAAATGATTGTCTGAATGTGAATATGTAAACTGTTATCTGTGCTGGTTATAAAACTTTACTTTTGATATTAATTTGTGCATTTTAAACGGCGTATTCTAAAATTTGGAATATAGTGTTTTTTTCCCCCAGTTTCACTTTTCATGGAGGTATCTGATTTAAATTATGGACATGCATCTTTTTTGCCCTCATAAGGACTCAGTTTTGAGTTTTCTAACAGTTTTCCAAAGCAAATGATTTTTACTTCCATTTAGAGTGTTTGGTGTTTGTGACATAGCACTTTTGGTATCTGTGTCTCATGTTATCATAAAAATGTTACTCAAAGCCACCAATACTGGAGGGGAAGAGATGGCAGAGGAGTAGGGGACCCTGTTCCAACCAGTCCCTGGAATTGAGCTGGATATCTACCAGACCACTCTGAACACCCACGAAATCAGCCTGAGATGTAAGAAGATAGATCTGGATCTCTACAAACAGAATATCGCAGGTGGTTGGTTTTGAGGTATGAAGCAGGGAGCCGTGATTCTATGGGCAGATAGCAGAGGATAAATGGCAGTGGGAGGGACCTTGGCCATGGGGATCCTACACTGCCAGTGAGTGACAGCCTTGTGCGCTGGGGATGGGGCACAGACTTGCAAACCAGTAGTGGCGGGGAAAGGACTTTAGGGCAGCCTCCCGGGAGGAAAACCAGAGCAGCGGGGCCACACATGTGAACTTGGGGAGGCTGGCGGTTTTAGAAGCACAAAGAGCAGAGACGAGTCTAGACCTGGAGGTGAGGACTAGAAGCACTGTGGAGGTGTGCACAACCCATGACACTGCAGTTTATAGCAGCACAGACACAAACGGAGATGGTGTGGCCTAGAGCACTCACTGAAGAACAGACTGTAATCTCCCTGTTCTGAGGCAGAGTTGGAAACGGTCTCTTCTGCTCTGACTCACGGAAGAGATGCAGAAAGGCACCAGGGAAAGCTGCTGTGCCCCCAGAAGACAGGCTGGGAAAACAAGAGGCCAGCAACCCTAAGGTCCCTAGAAAACAGGTGCATCTTGCTTGGGTTCTGGTCAATAATTTGGACTCTATGCATTCCCTCAAACACCCCTCAACAGAATGAGTAGGAGGAGGATCCCCCAAAATAGGAAAGACTCAGAGACTATGACTTATGCTACAGATTTACAAATGGATTCAGATATAACCAAGATGTCGGAGATGGAATTCAGACTAGCAATTGTGAAGATAATAGCTAGAATGGAGAAATCGATTAATGGCAACATAGAGTCTCTAAGGACAGAAATGAAATTTGATTTGGCAAAACTGAAAAATGCTATCAGTGAGATCCAATCTAATCTAGATAATCTAACAGCTAGGGTAAGCGAGGCAGAGAAAGAATAAGTGACCTTGAAGACCAATTAATAGATAACAAGGGAAAAGAGGAGGCCAGGGAAAAACAACTCAGAATCCATGAAAATAGAATCAGAGAAATAAGTTGACACCATGAAACATTCCAATGTCAGAATTATTGGAATCCCTCAGGGGGTGGAGAGAGAGAGGACTAGAAGATATATTTAAGCAAATCGTAGCTGAGAACTTCCCTAATCTGGGGAATGAGGCAGAGAGGACTGCTCCCAAGATCAAGGAAAACAGGCCAACACCCCAACATGTAATAGTAAAACTCGCAAATCTTAGAACCAAGGAAACCATCTTAAGGGCAGTTAGGGGAAGAGATTCCTTACGTACAGAGGGAGGAACATCAGAAAAATGTCAGACCTATCCACAGAGACCTGGCAAGACAGAAAAGCCCTGGCAAGACATATTCAGGGTACTAAACAAGAAGAACATGCAACCAAGAATACTTTATCCAGCAAGGCTGTCATTTAGAATGGATGGAGAGATGCAGAGCTTCCAAGACTGGCAGAAACTGAAAGAATATGTGACCACTAAGCTGGCCCTGCAAGAAATATTAAGGGGGGTTCTATAAAAGGAGAAAGACCCCAAGAGTGATATAAAACAGAAATTTACAGGGACAATCTATAAAAACAACGTCTTCACAGGCAACATGATGACAATTAATTCATATCTTTCAATAATCACTCTCAACATGAATGGCCTAAATGCTTCCATAAAACAGCCCAGGGTTGCAGATTGGATAAAAAGACAGGACCCATCCATATGCTGTCTACAAGAGACTCATTTTGAACCTAAAGATACATTCAGACTGAAAGTGAAGGGATGGAGATCCATCTTCCACGCCAATGGACCTCAAAAGGAAGCTGGGGTAGCAATTCTTATATCAGACAAATTAGATTTTAAACTAAAGACTGTAGTTAGAGACACAGAAGGACACTATATCATTCTTAAAGGGTCTATCCAACAAGAAGATCTAGCTATTGTAAATATCTACGCCCCCAACATGGGAGCAGCCATGTACATAAGCCAACTGTTAACCACAATAAAGAGTCATATTGATAACAATACGTTAATTGTAGGAGACCTCAATACTCTACTCTCAGCAATGGACAGATCATCTAAGCAGAAAATCAACAAGGAAACAAGAGCTTTGAATGATACATTGGACCAGATGGACCTCATAGATATTTACAGAACATTCCACCCTAAAACAACAGAATACTCCTTCTTCTTCTTTTTTTTTTTTAATTTTTTATTCTTATGTTAATCCCCATACATTACATCATTAGTTTTAGATGAAGTGTTCCATGATTCATTATTTGTGCACAACACCCAGTGCTCCATGCAGAATGTGCCCTCCTCAATACCCACCACCAGGCTAACCCATCCTCCCACCCACCTCCCCTCTAGAACCCTGTTTGTTTTTCAGAGTCCATCGTCTCTCATGGTTCGTCTCCCCCTCCGATTTCCCCTGCTTCATTCCTCCCCTCCCGCTACCACCTTCTTCTTCTTCTTCTTCTTCTTCTTCTTCTTCTTCTTCTTCTTCTTCTTCTTCTTCTTCTTCTTCTTTTTTTCTCAACATATATTGCATTATTTGTTTCAGAGGTACAGATCTGAGATTCAACAGTCTTGCACAATTCACAGCGCTTACCAGAGCACATACCCTCCCCAGTGTCTATCACCCAGTCACCCCATCCCTCCCACCCCACCCCCCACTCCAACAACCCTCAGTTTGATTGCTGCGATTAAGAATTCCTCATATCACTGAGATCATATGATACATGTCTTTCTCTTTTTGACTTATTTCACTCAACATAATACCCTCCAGTTCCATCCACGTCGTTGCAAATGGCAAGATCTCATTCCTTTTGATGGCTGCATAATATTCCATTGTATATATATACCACCTCTTCTTTATCCATTCATCTGTCGATGGACATCTTGGCTCTTTCCACAGTTTGGCTATTGTGGACATTGCTGCTATAAACATGGGGGTGCACGTACCCCTTCGGATCCCTACTTTTGTATCTTTGGGGTAAATACCCAGTAGTGCAATTGCTGGATCATAGGGTAGCTCTATTTTCAACTTTTTGAGGAACCTCCATACAGTTTTCCAGAGTGGCTGCACCAGCTTGCATTCCCACCAACAGTGTAGGAGGGTTCCCCTTTCTCCGCATCCCCGCCAACATCTGTCGTTTTCTGACTTGTTAATTTTAGCCATTCTGACTGGTGTGAGGTGGTATCTCATTGAGGTTTTGATTTGGATTTCCCTGATGCCGAGCGATATTGAGCACTTTTTCATGTGTCTGTTGGCCATTTGGATGTCTTCTTTGGAAAAATGTCTGTTCATGTCTTCTGCCCATTTCTTGATTGGATTCTTTGTTCTTTGGGTGTTGAGTTTGAAGAGTTCTTTATAGATTTTGGATACTAGCCCTTTATCTGATATGTCATTTGCAAATACCTTCTCCCATTCTGTCGGTTGTCTTTTGGTTTTGTTGACTGTTTCCTTTGCTTTGCAAAAGCTTTTTATCTTGATGAAGTCCCAAGAGTTCATTTTTGCCCTTGCTTCCCTTGCCTTTGGCGATGTTTCTAGGAAGAAGTTGCTTCGGCTGAGGTCAAAGAGGTTGCTGCCTGTGTTCTCCTTAAGGATTTTGATGGACTCCTGTCTCACACTGAGGTCTTTCAACCATTTGGAGTCTATTTTTGTGTGTGGTGTAAGGAAATGGTCCAGTTTCATTCTTCTGCATGTGGCTATCCAATTTTCCCAACACCATTTGTTGAAGAGACTGTCTTTTTTCCATTGGACATTCTACCCTGCTTTGTCAAAGATGAGTTGACCATAGAGTTGAGGGTCCATTTCTGGGCTCTCTATTCTGTTCCACTGATCTATGTGTCTGTTTTTGTGCCAGTACCATGCCATCTTGATGATGACAGCTTTGTAATAGAGCTGGAAGTCCGGAATTGTGATGCCGCCGGCTTTGCTTTTCTTTTTCAATATTCCTCTGGCTATGCGGGGTCTTTTCTGGTTCCATACAAATTTTAGGATTATTTGTTCCATTTCTTTGAAAAAAGTGGATGGTATTTTGATGGGGATTGCATTGAATGTGTAGATTGCTCTAGGTAGCATTGACATCTTCACAATATTTGTTCTTCCAATCCATGAGCATGGAACGTTTTTCCATTTCTTTGTGTCTTCCTCAATTTCTTTCATGAGTATTTTATAGTTTTCTGAGTATAGATCCTTTGTTTCTTTGGTTAGATTTATTCCTAGGTATCTTATGGTTTTGGGTGCAATTGTAAATGGGATGGACTCCTTAATTTCTCTTTCTTCTGTCTTATTGTTGGTGTATAGGAAAGCCACTGACTTCTGTGCATTGATTTTATATCCTGCCACTTTACTGAATTCCTGTATGAGTTCTAGCAGTTTTGGGGTGGAGTCTTTTGGGTTTTCCACATAAAGTATCATATCATCTGCAAAGAGTGAGAGTTTGACTTCTTCTTTGCCAATTTGGATGCCTTTGATTTCTTTTTGTTGTCTGATTGCTGTGGCTAGGACTTCCAATACTATGTTGAATAGCAGTGGTGATAGTGGACATCCCTCCCGCATTCCTGACCTTAGGGGGAAAGCTCTCAGTTTTTCCCCATTGAGAATAATATTTGCTGTAGGTTTTTCATAGATGGCTTTTATGATATTGAGGTATGTACCCTCTATCCCTATACTCTGAAGAGTTTTGATCAAGAAAGGATGCTGTACTTTGTCAAAAGCTTTTTCTGCATCTATTGAGAGGATCATATGATTCTTGTTCTTTCTTTTATTAATGTATTGTATCACATTGATTGATTTGCGGATGTTGAACCAACCTTGCAGCCCAGGGATAAATCCCACTTGGTCATGGTGAATAATCCTTTTAATGTACTGTTGGATCCTATTGGCTAGTATTTTGGTGAGAATTTTTGCATCCATGTTCATCAGGGATATTGGTCTGTAATTCTCCTTTTTGTTGGGGTCTTTGTCTGGTTTTGGGATCAAGGTAATGCTGGCCTCATAAAATGAGTTTGGAAGTTTTCCTTCCGTTTCTATTTTTTGGAATAGTTTCAGAAGAATAGGTATTAATTCTTCTTGAAAGGTTTGGTAGAATTCCCCTGGGAAGCCATCTGGCCCTGGGCTTTTGTTTTTTGGGAGATTTTTGATGACTGCTTCAATTTCCTTAGTGGTTATAGGTCTGTTCAGGTTTTCTATTTCATCCTGGTTCAGTTTTGGTAGTTGATACATCTCTAGGAATGCATCCATCTCTTCCAGGTTATCTAATTTGCTGGCATAGAGTTGCTCATAATATGTTCTTATAATTCTTTGTATTTCTTTGGTGTTGGTTGTGATCTCTCCTCTTTCATTCATGATTTTGTTGATTTGGGTCATTTCTCTTCTCTTTTTGATAAGTCTGGCCAGGGGTTTATCAATCTTGTTAATTCTTTCAAAGAACCAGCTCCTAGTTTCGTTGATCTGTTCTACTGTTCTTTTAGTTTCTATTTCATTGATTTCTGCTCTGATCTTTATTATTTCTCTTCTCCTGCTGGGTTTAGGCTTTATTTGCTGTTCTTTCTCCAGCTCCTTTAGGTGTAGGGTTAGGTTGTGTACTTGAGACCTTTCTTGTTTCTTGAGAAAGGCTTGTATTGCTATATACTTTCCTCTTAGGACTGCCTTTGCTGCATCCCAAAGATTTTGAACAGTTGTGTTTTCATTTTCATTGGTTTCCATGTATTTTTTTAATTCTTCTTTAATTTCCTGATTGACCCATTCATTCTTCAGTAGGATGCTCTTTAGCCTCCATGTATTTGAGTTCTTTCCGACTTTCCTCTTGTGATTGAGTTCTAGTTTCAAAGCATTGTGGTCTGAAAATAGGCAGGGAATGATCCCAATCTTTTGGTACCGGTTGAGACCTGATTTATGACCTAGGATGTGATCTCTTCTGGCGAATGTTCCATGGGCACTAGAGAAGAATGTGTATTCCGTTGCTTTGGGGTGGAATGTTCTGAATATGTCTGTGAAGTCCATTTGGTCCAGTGTGTCATTTAAAGTCTTTATTTCCTTGTTGATCTTTTGCTTAGATGATCTGTCCATTTCAGTGAGGGGGATGTTAAAGTCCCCCACTATTATTGTATTGTTGTCGATGTGTTTCTTTGCTTTTGTTATTAATTGCCTTATATAATTGGCTGCTCCCATGTTAGGGGCATAGATATTTACAATTGTTAGATCTTCTTATTGGATAGATCCTTTGAGTAGGATATAGTGTCCTTCCTCATCTCTTATTACAGTCTTTGGTTTAAAATCTACTTTGTCTGATATAAGGATTGCCACCCCAGCTTTCTTTTGGTGTCCATTAGCATGGTAAATGGTTTTCCACCCCCTCACTTTCAATCTGGGGGTGTCTTTGGTTCTAAAATGAGTCTCTTGCAGACAGCATATCGATGGGTCTTGTTTTTTAATCCAGTCTGTTAGCCTGTGTCTTTTGATTGGGGCATTTAGGCCATTTACATTCAGGGTAACTATTGAAAGATAGGAATTTAGTGCCATTGTATTGCCTGTAAGGTGCCTGTTACCGTATATTGTCTGTGTTCCTTTCTGGTCTATGTTGCTTTTAGGCTCTCTCTTTGCTTAAAGGACCCCTTTCAAGATTTCCTGTAGGGCTGGTTTTGTGTTTGCAAATTCCTTTAGTTTTTGTTTGTCCTGGAAGCTTTTTATCTCTCCTTCAATTTTCAATGACAGCCTAGCTGGATAGAGTATTCTTGGCTGCATATTTTTCTCATTTAGTGTCTGAATATATCCTGCCAGTCCTTTCTGGCCTGCTAGGTCTCTGTGGATAGGTCTGTTGCCAATCTAATGTTTCTACCATTGTAGGTTACATATCTCTTCTCCCGAGCTGCTTTCAGGATTTTCTCTTTGTCTATGAGACTCGTAAGTTTTACTATTAGATGTCGGGGAGTTGACCTATTTTTATTGATTTTGAGAGGGGTTCTCTGTGCTTCCTGGATTTTCATGCCTCTTTCTTTCCCCAAATTAGGGAAGTTCTCTGCTATAATTTGCTCCATTATACCTTCTGGCCCTCTCTCTCTTTCTTCTTCTTCTGGGATCCCAATTATTCTAATGTTGTTTCGTCTTATGGTATCGCTTATCTCTCGAATTCTGCCCTCGTGATCCAGTAGTTGTTTATCTCTCTTTTTCTCAGCTTCTTTATTTTCCATCATTTCATCTTCTATATTACTGATTCTCTCTTCTGCCTCATTTATTCTAGCAGTTAGCGCCCCCATTTTTTATTGCACCTCATTAATAGCCTTTTTGATTTCTACTTGGTTGGATTTTAGCTCTTTTACTTCTCCAGAAAGGGTTTCTCTAATAACTTCCATATTTTTTTCAAGCCCAGCTAGTATCTTTAAAGTGATGATTCTGAACTCTATATCTGACATCGTACTAATGTCCGTATTGAGTAGGTCCCTGGCAGTCGGTACTACCTCTTGTTCTTTTTGTTGAGGTGATTTTTTCTGTCTCGTCATTTTGTGCAGAGGAGAATAGATTAGTGAGAGAACAAAATGCTAGCAGAGTAACCACGTCCCCAGAAAATATACTCTAAACAAATCAGAAAAGTCCTGAAGCAGTGGGATAAGAAGGGGAAAGAGAGAAAAAAGAAAAAGAAAAAAAAAGAAAAAGATAAAGATAAAAACAAAAACAAACAAAACAAAACAACAACAACAAAAGAAAAACCAGAATGTGATCAAATATGATCTATATGGTATATAGATCAGTGCCACACACTAGATTTGGGGTGTATTTTGGCCTTAGAAGAAAGTGCCTCCCAAAATTTTAAAGAAAGAAAAACTTATATATGTACAAAAATAAGGGTTGATATGATGAAGGGATGGAATATGACTGTAAAAATGGAAATTATAAAAAATTTTATAAAAGGAATTGATAAGAAGTTGTTTGAAAAAAGAAAGAAGAGGATTTAAAAAAAGAAAAGAGAAGAGACAAAAAAAAAGGGGAGAGGATGTGATCAGTCAGGGGAATAGAAAGCACCATATACTAGAGATTTAGTGTATATTTTAATCTGTTAGAAGAAACTATCTCAAAATTTTAAAGAGAGAACAACTTATATATATAAGCCAAAAATATGGGTAACTACTATGAAGGGATAGAATATGACTCTAAAAATGAAAAATAAAAAAAAAATTTTTTTTAAAAGGAATTGATAAGATGTTGGTTGAAAAAGGGAAAAAGAAAAATTCAAAAAGAAATAATAAGACAAAAAGACAGTTAAAAAAAAATTAACTTTAAAAGACTAAAGAATCATGGTAAAAAAGCCGTGAATTCTATGTGCAGTATTCCCCTAGCAGTGGAGTCCTGCCATTCTCATTGATCGGTAAACTTGGTCTTGGCTGGCTGTTCTCGCTGATCTTCTGGGGAGGGGCCTGTTGCCGTGGTTCCCAAATGTCTTTGCCGGAGGTGGAATTGCCCCGCCCTTGCCCCCTCCTGGCTAAGTAATCTGCTCGGGTTTGCTCTCCGGGGCTTTTGTTCCCTGCGAGCTTTCCGTACAGCTTTGGAGGCGGAGAGTGAAAATGGCGGCCTCCCAATCTCCGTCCCGGAGGAGCCGAGAACTCGGGGTCCCACTCCTCAGTGAGCCCCCAGAGAAAAGCCGTCAGTCACTCCCGTCTCCCCGGTCTGCAGTTGCACTCCGTGCTCGCCAGGCCCGTGACCGCGCGTTTCTATCTCTGGCACCCGACCCCGGGTGGAGTCTCCAAACCCAGCAGATCCCCGCAGTGCGCTCCCGCGCAGCTCCTCCCAGGGAAGGAAGGTGAGTCTCCCCGGATCTGCCGCTTGTTGGGTCCCTGCTGTAGGAGCAGTGGCCCGATTGTGCCGCGGATCACGGTTTATGGCCACCCCGAGCTGAGAGCCCGCGCCTGGGCTCCGCCTCTGCAGCCGGCTTCCCTGCTCTGATACCTGGGAGCTCTGCCACACTCAGGCACCCCCGGTCTTTGTGTGACCCCGAGGGTCCTGAGACCACACTGTCCCGGAGGGTTCCACCCCCCGCTTAGCCACCAGACGTCCCTCGGCGGAGCAGACTTTTAAAAGTCAGAATACTCCTTCTTCTTGAGCGCACATGGAACTTTCTCCAGAAAAGACCACATACTGGGTCACAAATCAGGTCTCAACCGATACCAAAAGATTGAGATTATTCCCTGCATATTCGCAGACCATAATGCTTTAAAACTGGAATTCAGTCACAAGAAAAAATTCGGCAGAAATTCAAACACTTGGAAGCTAAAGACCACTCTGATCAAGAATGTTTGGGTTAACCAGGAAATCAAAGAAGAACTTAAACAATTCATGGAAACCAATGAGAACGAAAACACATCGGTCAAAACCTATGGAATATTGCAAAGGCGGTCCTAAGGAGGAAGTACATAGCCATCCAAGCCTCACTCAAAAAAAACCAGAATAATCCCGAATTCACCATCTAACTCTACACCTTAAAGAACTAGAGAAAAAGCAACAAACAATGCCTAAGCCACACATTAGAAGAGAAATAATTAAGATTAGAGCAGAGATCAATGAATTAGAAACCAGAAATGCAGATCAGATCAACGAAACTAGAAATTGGTTCTTTGAGAGAATTAATAAGATTGATAAACCACTGGCCAGACTTTTCCAAAAGAAGAGAGAAAGGACCCAAAGTAATAAAATTATGAATGAAAGGGGAGAGATCACGACTAACACCAAGGAAATAGAAACAATTATGAGAAATTATTATCAACAACTATATGCCAATAAACTGAGCAATCTGGATGAAATGGAGGCCTTCCTGGAAACCTATAAGCTGCCAAGACTGAAACAGGAAGAAATTGACAACCTGAATAGGCCAATAACCAGTAACGAGATTGAAGCAGTGATCAAAAACCTCCCAAGAAACAAGAGCCCAGGGCCTGATGGATTCCCTGGGGAATTCTACCAAACATTCAAAGAAGAAATAATACCTATTCTCCTGAAGCTGTTTCAAAATAGAAACAGAAGGAAAACTTCCAAACTCATTCTATGAGGCCAGCATTACCTTAATCCCCAAACCAGGCAAAGACCCCATCAAAAAGGAGAATTTCAGACCGATACCCTGATGAATATGGATACCAAAATCCTCAACAAAATCCTAGCTAATAGGATCCAACAATACATTAAAAGGATCATCTACCACGACCAGGTGGGATTTATCCCTGGGATGCATGGGTGGTTCAACATTCACAAATCAATCAATGTGATAGAACACATTAATAAAGAGGAGGGAGAAGAACCATATGGTCCTCTCAACTGATTCAGAAAAGCATTTGACAAAACACATCACCCTTTCCTGATTAAAACTCTTCAGAATATAGGGATAGAGGGAACGTTCCTCAAGTTCATAAAATCCATCTATGAAAAACCCACAGCAAATATCATCCTCAATGGGGGAAAGATGAGAGCCTTTCCCTTAAGGTCAGAAACACGTCAAGGATGCCCACTCTCACCACTATTGTTCAACATAGTACTAGAAGTCCTAGCAACAGCAATCAGACAACAAAAAGAAATAAAAGGTATTCAAATTGGCAAAGAAGAAGTCAACCTCTCTCTTTTCACAGATGACATGATACTTTATGTGGAAAACTCAAAAGACTCCACCCCCAAATACTAGAACTCATACAGCAATTCAGTAATGTGGCAGGATACAAAATCAATGCACAGAAATCACCTGCTTTCTTATACAGTAACAATGCAACTGTAGAAAGAGAAATTAGAGAAATGATTCCATTTACAATAGCACCAAAAACCATAAGATACCTCGGAATAAACCTAACCAAAGAGGTAAAGGATCTATAGGAACTACAGAACACTCATGAAAGAAATTGAAGAAGACACAAAAAGATGGAAAAATATTCCATGCTCATGGATCAGAAGAATAAACATTGTTAAAATGTCCATGCTACCCAGAGTAATCTATACCTTCAATGCCATCCTGATCAAAATTCCAATGACATTTTTAAAGTGCTGGAAAAAACAATCCTAAAATTTGTAAGGAATCAGAAGAGACCCCGAATCGCCAAGGAAATGTTGAAAAAGGAAATCAAAGCTGGGGGCATCACGTTGTCCGATTTCAAGCTATATTACAAAGCAGTGATCACCAAGACAGCATGGTACTGGCACAAAAACAGACATATAGACCAATGGAACAGAATAGAGAACCCAGATATAGACCCTCAACTCTATGGTCAAATAATCTTTGACAAAGCAGGAAAAAACATGCAACAGAAAAAACACAGTCTCTTCAATAAATGGTGCTGGGAAAATTGGACAGCCACATGCAAAGAATGAAACTTGACCATTCTCTAACACCATACACAAAGATATATTCAAAATGGATGAAAGACCTCAATGTGAGACAGGAATCCATCAAAATCCTAGAGGAGAACATAGGCAGTAACCTCTTTGACATCCCCCACAGCAACTTCTTTCAAGATACATCTCCAAAGGCTAGTGAAACAAAAGCAAAAATGAACTTTTGGGATTTCATCAAGACAAAAAGCTTCTGCACAGCAAAGGAAACAGTCAACAAAACAAAGAGGCAACCCATAGAATGGGAGAAGATATTTGCAAATGACACTACAGATAAAATGCTGGTATCCAAGATCTATAAAGAACTTCTCAAACTCAACACCCAAAAAAACAAATAATCAAGTCAAAAAATAGGGAGAAGACATGAACAGACACTTCTCCAAAGAAGACATACAAATGGCTAACAGACACATGAAAAAGTGTTCATCATCATTTGCCATCAGGGAAATTCAAATCAAAACCACACTGAGATACCACCTTACACCAGTCAGAATGGCAAAAATTGACAAGGCAAGAAACGACAAATGTTGGAGAGGTTGTGGAGAAAGGGGAACCCTCTTACACTGTTGGTGGGAATGCAAGTTGGTATAGCCACCTTGGAAAACAGTGTGGAGGTGCCTCAAAAATTTAAAAATAGAGCTACTCTATGACCCAGCAATTGCACTACTGGGTATTTACCCCAAAGACACAGATGTAGTGAAAAGAAGGGCCATATGCACCCCAACGTTCATAGCAGCAATGTCCGCAATAGCCAAACTGTGGCAAGAGCCAAGATGACCTTCAACAGATGAATGGGTAAAGAAGATGTGGTCCATATATACAATGGAATATTACTCAGACATCAGAAAAGATGAACACCCAACTTTTACATCAACATGGATGGGACTGGAGGAGATTATACTAAGTGAAATAAGTCAAGCAGAGAAAGTCAATTATCATATGGTTTCACTTATTTGTGGAACATTAAGGAATAGCATGGAGGGCAGTAGGAGAAGGAAGGGAAAAATGAAGGGGGAGATATTGGAGGTAGAGATGAACCATGAGAGACTATGGACTCTGAGAAACAAACTGAGAGTTTTAGAGGGGTCGGGGGTGGGGGGATGGGTTAGCCTGGTGATGGGTATTAAGGAGGGCACGTAGTGCATGGAGCACTGGGTGTTACACAAAAACAATGAATCGTGGATCACTACTTCAAAAACTATTGAGGTATTGTATGGTGACTAACATAACATAATAAAATAAAATTAAAAAACAACAACAACAACAAAAACAAAGCCACCAGTACTTAATTGTATGGTTTTGAAGGCTGTTTTTCTTATTTATCTTTAATATATATAACTTAATGCATATATTAATGTATATAATGTATTTATTGTAATGGAATGTATATATGAATATTTATATATTATAGTATGTAGCTTACTGAATGGATCCTGAAAAGATGGTCAAAGTCTTTCTTACAATGATGTTCAATGCTTTCAATTAAAAAATCATACCTCTCAAGAATAATTACTGAATTCATGTTAAATTTTTCTTTTTTTTTAACTGATTCTGTCAAGCAACTTTTATGTACATCCAAAACTAATATCATTTCTCAGGCTAAGATGACTTACTCAGTATTAATTTTTTTTTCCCACATGAAGTATTTAAGAGAACTTCTTTCATATAAAATACTTGCTAGCACTAGGGTGCTAAGAAAAGCCATCATTTTCTTTTCTCACAGTTGTTTTTTTGTTTTTGTTTGTTTGTTTTGAGTGGAGGACTAAAGATCTTATTCCTTTTATTTAAGCATATTCAGTAACCACGGTATTCAAAGGTAGAAGTTTTATGAAGATTTTGAAAAGTGACCCAAAAGGGTCATTCCTATTTCTTTTTATCTTTCTGTCTCCTACGTTGTCTGTTTCATCCCAAGACTGATTCTCCTTCAGCCACATAGTAGCTGCCAAAGGTGCTATGCATATGTGGGAAGAAAGGAGTGAGGGAAAAATGTTTTCCCTACCATTTAACAAAAGACTTACTTTAGTCTTGTGGGGCTAAGTTAGATTACATGGTAACCCTTGCATCAACCCATGCGGCCACAGAAATATCAAGCATAAGTTGACTTGGTCCAGTAAGGGTTCACTCTGAAGCTGGAGATGGATAAATACTTTTCAAACTGCATAGCTATTGCACAGGGAGGGAGGGGTGAAAGCAGAAGCTGGGGTATTCACTCTGGGTTTCCCATGTAGCAATACTGTAGCAATACTGACTCCATGTTGACAGGGCTATCCCACAGCACTGTTAGGCCTTCTTTCTCATTTGATTTCTAGAGCAATTCCAAAGTGATGGGGTAGAAGTCGGATCGTTTCCATTTGATGGGCGAGAGCACTGACTTCAGTGTGGTTAAGTCAACCTAAACTCATATTTACTTTTCTTTAGCTCAAAGTAGACACTTGATCTTTTTGTCAAAATAACTGGTTGAAAAGTTAATAACTGAATCAAACCACAATTTGTCATCACATTGCCTAAAGAAACTTGTTATATTGAATTTTTAAATTTTTGCTGTCCCCATTCTTCAGCAATAGTAACAAGTGACAGGAGACAATGTTGCTTAGGGGGATGGAGGGAGAGTCAGAAATCAAACCTGCTTTGGTTTGCATCTTTGTTTTCTAGAAGTGCAGTCCTTTAATAGCCTCTCAATTAAATAGGGTCACAGATTGTAGTCTGCTTTCTATTTTTGTCTTAGAAAGTTTGCTGCCACTTTGCTACTACTGTAATTTAGAGAAAGCCAAGATGCCAATACGCCAGGGGAGCTAGAAGCCATCTAGAAACTTTCCAATGTCCACAGGGAGGGTTCTGTATGATGATTTGCCAAGTATAGAATGAGTATTCCTGAATAAAAACTCAAAGGGAAAAATCTCCAAATTGGAAGGCTTGCTTATATTACCGCTCTTGATAATGTCCCTCCCACTATTTAATATGGATATTGGTGATTATGGTAGAAAATGGCTGGAATGAGAGGGAAATTGTGAAAATACCACAATTGGGGCCTATATAAATTTTGAAATAATTAACTGCTAATGATGGTATTAATGGATTCCATTATTTGCTTTCATAATGCCAATAAATGCCACGATATCAACAATGCTCCCTAAAATTTTTGTGGACATGCATATTTTTTCTGTTATCTTAGTACCCTAAAGAGACTACAACTTTATATGACCTAGACATTGAAAAGGTAGTTCTAGTGTTAGTAACAGACAAACACTAAGACTAGAATGTGCATGCAGTATACATAGATATTCCTATCAGAAAATGGAAAATATTCATCCATACAACAGAGATCAAGCACTGTAATTACTGGACAAGGCTCTTTTCAAAATGCTAGGAATAGAGGAATAGATTAGATCTACTCATTCCTCTAATCAAGCATAGCAGGGACTCAGACATACAAATAGTAAAATACATGGGACTATATTTAATAAGAATTTGCATAAATTCCAAATTCAGTAGGGAAGAAGGATCTACCTGACCAAACTAAAAAACTACAAAACAATAGTACTGATGAATTTCAAATATGGGGTTCTGTTAATAAGTGATAGGGAAAATCAGATGACAGAGGCTCTTGAAGGAGCATTCTCAGAAGAGATGGGATTTGTGTGAAATATTTATGAATGGAAAAACCCCTGACAATAAGTAGGTGTGGTGTGAGTGTGCTCCTGGTGAGATGGGTGAGGTTTGTTCAAGGAGAAGTGTGCTTGAGGTCAAAGGGAGTTTAAAACAAAGGGGGGTGGAAGGATGGTTTGAGGCCCAAGTGCAATATGCCTTTGGGAAAAGACTGGGCTCCATAAGTCCCTTACTAGGCATGCTGCCTGGTGTTATTAATACTTCTCTTACTTCCTAGAGGTTAGGAATGTGAGAACACATGCATAAGTAGAGCATTTCCAAGGTTCTTCAGCATCACACAGTCACCGTCCCTCAAAACACACACACACACACACACACATCCACCCTATTCCCTGGATTATATTTTCTGTTCTTTTCTTGGTAAAGATTCATCTTCTCATCTACACAGGCAATTTTGAATTTCTCTGCTCATATTTCTGGGCTTCAGATACATTATTTCCCTTAGCTAGTAGCCTCCATGATTTTTTGCTGCAAATAGGGCTTTATTTCTTTCCAGTCTACCTTTTTCCATGTTGCCACACTGTTGCTGTAGAATTTAAATCAGTAATGCATTTAGGTAGACAGTTTCTATAAAAAGCACAAATCAACACAGAATCATAGCATATCCAATTTGCTGTGCACAGTTGGTGTTTTATAAAGGGCTGTAACTGAGAAGAATTCAACTCCTGTTTTATGCTCTCTTATCATGGCAATTATCATGGAGATTTAGAGCAGCGAACAAAACAAAACCTTTATTTTGGGGAGAGAAGTCAAGTAAATATGAATAACTATCAGTAGAAGAGAGGACATATATGGGGTGGTGCTGATATAATGAAATGGGTTGTATCTAAATATAAGTCAATATTGTGTTCAAAATCTGATCTATTAATAATAAAATAATCTAATTTAAAACTTTACAAGGTTTTAAAAGTCTTAAAAACACAAAGGCCAGAGGAGAGCGGTCCAAGATGGCAGCATAGGAACACCCTGAACTCATCTCCCAGCCACACCAAATCTATACATTATATATAGAGCAATTACTCCTGAAGAAGAACTGAAGTCTGACTGAGCACTTTCTACACAACAAAAGATACAGGGACCACCCAGATAATGGCAACAGAGATAGGGACATAGTAATGATGGGAACCCCACTCCTAATGTGGCAACTTGCGGTAGGGAAGGATAGTCTTACTGAGGGGCCTGTGAGCACATTTGCCTGACTTGGGGAACAGCAAAAGAACAAGAACAGTGCTTTAAAGACCAAATAGATTATAAGTGAAGGAAACTTATATACTAATACCAAAGCTCTGCCAAACAATGGGAAAACTGCTGGAACTTTCTCCAGGGTTGGAGGTACTAGAAAGCACCATTGTTTATGTTTCCCCTTTTTAGCATGGAGGGGAGCAACTTCAAGTGTTCTAGCTAGTCCACCACCTCATTGAGCCCTGGCTCCTATCCCACATCAATTCCTGCCATTCCTCCAAGACAGCCCCTACTGCTCATGCATGTCCCAGTTCCAGCTGTCCCACCAAACCTGCCCTGGCATGGGGCACATTGGGAAACCCCCAGCTTATGCCCACCATGATTCCAGTCATCTTACCAAGGCAGCCATGGTATGAAAAATGCCAGGATATAGGGCGCCTGGGTAGCTCAGTCGTTAAGTGTCTGCCTTCGGCTCAGGTCATGATCCCAGGGTCCTGGGATCAAGCCCCACACCAGGTTCCCTGCTCCACAGGAAGCCTGCTTCTCCCTCTCCCACCCCTCCTGCTTGTGTTCCTGCTCTCACTGTGTCTCTCTCTGTCAAATAAATAAATAAAATTTTATAAAAAAATAAAAAAAAAAACCTGAAAAATGTCAGGATACCCCTGACCTTTACCCACTTCAGCTTTAGCCATCCCACCACAGAGCCACCTATGAGAAGCACCCCAGCCTGCACCTGCTTCAGCTCCAGCTATATCACTAGGGTCTCCCCTATGCAGAGTGATCCAGCCTGTACCCCACCCCCAGCTCCAGCCATTCCCACCAGGGCAGCACTGGTGTGCATCCCATTAGGACCCACCAGATCAAGCCTACTTCCATTCCAACCAGCATGCCAGAGCACCCCCTGCAAGGAATACCCCAGCCCATGCCTTTCCTGTTTCCATTCTCCCACCCAAGTGGACCCAGTACAGAGTGCTCTGGGACCCTGTAGTCTCTACCCACTCCAGTTCTAACCATCTCACATAGAGGCTAAACAACATGCTACTAACCAACCAATGGGTCAATGAAGAAATCAAATAGGAAATGAAAAAATACATGGAGACATGAAAATGGAAAAAAAAATCAGATTAAAATCTTCGGGATATAGCAGAAAGTTCTAAGAGGGAACTTTATAGTGATATAGGACTACCTGAAGAAACAAGAAAAAAATCTCCAAGAAGCAATCTAACCTACGCCTAAAGGGATAAGAAAAAGAACAAACTAAGACCAAAGATATTAGAAGAAAGTAATAAAGATCAGAGTAGAAATAAATGAAATAAAAAACCCAATAGAACAAATCAATGAAACTACAAGGTGATTCTTTGCAAAGGTAAACAAAATTGATAAAATCTTTATCAATATTCATCAGAAACCAAAGAGATGCCTCAAATAAGTAAAATTCAGTAGTAAAAGAGGGCATGTTACAACCAACACCACAGAAAAATACAAAGATTATGAGACTACTACAAAACAATTATATGCCAACAAATTTGACAACCTAGAAGAAATGGATAAATTCTTAGAAACATACAATCTTCCAAGACTCAATTAGGAAGAAATAGAAAATCTGAACAGGCCAATTACTAATAACAACATTGAATCAGTAATCAAAAACCTCCCAACAAACAAAAGTCCAGGACCAAATGGCCTTATAGGTGAATTTTACCAAAAATTTAAAGAAGAATTTACACCTATCCTTCCCAAAGAGTACCAGTAAAATAGAAGAGGAAGCAATGATTTCAAATTGATTCTATGAGGACATCATTCCACTGACACCCAAACCTGACAAAGACCCTAAGAAAAAAGAAAATTACTGGCCAATATTCCTGATGAACATAGATGCAGAAATTCTCAAATAATAGCAAACTGAATTCAATAGTATGTTAAAAAGATCATTCACCATGATCCAGCGGGATTTATTCCAAGGATGCAAGGATGGTTCAATATCTGCAATGCATCATTGTGATACACCACATTCACAAAATGAAGAATAAAAATCAGATGATAGGGCGCCTGGGTGGCTCAGTTGGTTAAGTGACTGCCTTAGGCTCAGGTCATGATCCTGGAGTCCCTGGATCGAGTCCCGCATCGGGCTTCCTGCTCGGCAGGGAGTCTGCTTCTCCCTCTGACCCTCCCCTCTCTCATGTGCTCTCTCTCATTCTCTCTCTCTCAAATAAATAAATAAAATCTTTAAAATAAAATAAAATAAATAAAATAAACCAGAATGTTGACATTAAAAAAAAAATCAGATGATAATATGCAGAAAAAGCACTTGACTAATTCAATATCCATTCACAATAAAAATGCTCAATAGATGGGACGCCTGGGTGGCTCAGTCGTTGAGCATCTGCCTTCAGCTCAGGTCATGATCCCAGGGTCCTGGGATTGAGTCCCACATTGGGCTCCCTGCTCTGCGGGAAGCCTGCTTCTCCCTCTCCTACTCCTGCTGCTTGTGTTCCTGCTCTCGCTATCTCTGTCAAATAAATAAATAAAATCTTTAAAAAAAAGTGCTCAATGGAGTGGGTTTAGAGGGAACATAGCTCAATGTAATAAATGCATAGATGAAAAACCCACAGCTGACTTCATATTCAGTGTGGAACAACTGAGAGCTTTTCCTCTAAGATCAGGAACAAGACAAGGATATCCACTCTCACTACTTTTATTCAACAGAGTACTGGAAGTCCATATTTTAACTCTTACATGTAGGAATAAAAGAACTACTCTTGCTTAAAAAAAAAAAAAACCCTCACAACTCCGGTTGTTTCCTCAGGAAAGATTTCTAAAACAGGATTACTAGGCTAAACTTTTTAAGGGTTCTTAGTGCCATTTGCGAACATACTTGGGACAGGATAATTGAGAATACATTCCCAGGATGCTGTAATTCACACCTCCATCTGTGTTTTGAAGGCGGAGGGAACGCAGTTGTCTTCCCATTTTATAAGGATAAAAGGTATGAAAGTTGTGTTTGTTTCTCATGACATTGTTTTATTAGTAAAACTGATTCTCTGCCTGTTGGAGTTGATTGGGAAGGCTGCAGAATAAGGGTAGCAGTTATCTACTTTATCTCATTCATATCATGAACAAGCAGCTTATTAATTCTGACATTTGAAAGGGTATTTGATGCCATAATTAAAATGAAAAAAAAAAAACTCAAAAAATATCTGTGTGTATGCAATTTTGGAGGGGATAATTCTGGTATTATTTTACATGGATTTATAGCTTATACACAGAACACCATTCATACTGCATGTGATCTTGCCTTTGTCAGGATGGCTTCAACGTAAACACCCAGCCCACCTAAAACGTCACCAAGGGAAGCTGCAACATTATTAAAACATTCTGGCTGGGACCAGCAGATGTTAGACTAGGTGGGCAACAGGCCATGCTCTGTCTATTGCCATTTGGTGCTAATAGAGTGCAGTGCATGTAGTTCTGGACCGTGCTCCTGTAATCCATTTTCTGAATTGGGAATACCTAAATCTCTGCTACTGGGGATACACACATGTAGTAGGAAAATGCTAGGGTCTTTGTTCTGTCCTTGAGATCTTCTTTTCCCTTTGGATTAGCAAATTCACATTGGGTTATCAAAGTTTTCCCTAACTTTCAACTGTGGTTTTATTAAAAGACCCTCACATGGTATTTGACATTGAGTAAGTAATCTGAATATCTGTGTGTAGATTAAACTAAGATTCTACTATTTTTAGTCACCCTGACCAAAATATTCTTATACGTAAGTAGAACTCTTTCCTAGAGCATTCTTATTACAATTACTTCCTGGCTTTCTTCTTACTGCCTAAGTGTTTTTTACATATGCACTGGGATAGCTCTTCACTCACTCCTTCCTTCCCTCCATTCCTCACTCATTCAATTTATCTTAATGGTCTTAATACTTCTTGGTCCAAGCATTGTATTAGGTCTTGGGAAAGACCCAAGTCTCTGCTCTCATAAAGCCAACATTCAGTGGGGGATAAGAAAAATACTGAAGAATCCAATAAGCCAAATGATTACAATTTGTGTAAGTTCTATTAAATAAGCCAACAGTGTGATCACTGAAGATGTGATTAAAGTATTTTGCAATTTAAGTGTGGTGATTAGAAACACTTCTTTGAGGAAGTAAAGTGTACACTGAGACATAACATATGAGAAGTAGTTAGACAGGAGAAGTGTGGGGGAAAAGTACCCTAGACTGAAATGAAAGCCTGTGCAAAGACCTTGCCCTGAAAAAGAAACTGGTGCATTTGTACAACCAAAAGTGGGTCAAACCTTGGCATCATCACTACATGAGTCTCTGTCCCAAAAGCTGATAGTCACCTTGAGGGCAAAATGTGCACCCTGTAAATAATATCTTTCCTTTAGCAGTTAGGGACTGTGATACTTTTGTTGAATACTGGAAGAATTAAAGGAATGGCTGTATGACTCTTCTATGTAAATTTACACGTGTGATGATATTGCTCAGGAACACTGGCCCTTTTCTCTCAGCACTGGCATCTTCAAGGGACTTCAGGGGGCCACATGGAATGATCATCTGTGTTAGGAAAATGATTCCCTCTATCTCTAGAATATTCCAAGTATGTTCTAGCCTCCATGACTTGGTGACAAAGTTCTATTCCTTCCAGAAATGCCCAAACACTGACACTCCTATGTTTCTAAAACTTCAGCTATGCACATTCAACTGTCATAATTTTACCATATCTGAGTTTCACCTACATTGTTGTTATAAATGTGATTATTTGACTTACTTAAAAAAACTTAAATATCTACCACAGCCATATACTAAGCATTAATATCTGTAAGATTATATTATATTCAATATCATACCTATATTTTTCCAACACACATTAAAATAAATGCATAAATATTTTTTTTATAAAAGGCATCTATGATTTACTTAAAATTATATCCTCTACTACCAAAGTTTACCCATAGCACACAGTTCCTATTCCAATGTACAATGACTTAAGTTCTGGGCTTTCCTTCTATTTTTAACTCAAGCCCCATTTCATGTGGGAAGCCTTCCTTCGACACGCTTGATCCTAGTGACATGATGCTTTTCAGAGTGTTGCATATTATGTTCTTGTCATTTGTGTTAGGCTGGGCTGGGGAGAAGAATGGAAAGGAATCAGGCAGAGCAGCAGGCAGGAGCCTTACTGCATAAGAATCAGTAATAGGTTCGCTGATTGTGGCTGCATTGTATTGGCCTCAATGCTCCAAGAGATTAGATGAGATCTTTAGATCTTTAAAACTGATACCTTGTAAAAGTCACTCTTTACCATACTGGGCTCACAGACCTCTTTTAAGAAGCTTTTGAAAGCTGAAATTTCTCCCCAGGAAAGAATGCACATGGAGCATAAATGTACGCACAAATTGTCAGGGAGCGAGGAAAGGGATCTTGGAAAGGGATCTTCTGAATCCCATCCCTGAAACTCTGGGTGGAGGTGTTAAAACAAAACACAACAAAGCAAAACAAAAGCCAAAAAAACAACCTTACCTAATAATCAGCATTTATTGAGAGCATACTATGTTCCAGGCCCGATACTCAACAATTTGCATGCATTATGACATTAGGTTTTTTAATTCTTCTTACAATCCCCTACAGTAAATGCTATTGGTAACTCTGTTTTATAAACAGGTGGAGAGAGAGAGAGAGAGAGTGTTCAGTAGGCCAAACTATTAGGAAGTTGTAGAGGCTGATTTTGGACTCTGGCAGCCTGAATCACTCTCTTATCCATACTCTCGTACTGTTTTTTGTCACTCTATCACTTCTCCTTAATCATGATGAGGGTGAAGAGTACATTCATTTGGTGAGGGAGTGTGCTACCAGAAACTCGGATGACTGACAACAGCACCAGATGTTAATGCTAAGGATTCTTCCTCCAAGAGTGGAAACCATCCATTCTGAGATACACAGGGAATAAAGATAGATTTGAAAAAGTCCAGGTGGTAATTAACACTCTCCCCACTACTATTTACCCAGAGACTTGTTCAGTTTCTGGCTTCTAAGGTGAAGTTAAAAAAAAAAAAAGTAGAATAAAATTTGCCTTCATTCTAGTTGCAACATAATTCTAATTTTAAGAGATCACAGGTTAATTAAATTCATTTAAAAACAACTTTGGGGTACTACCTTAATTAACCTTCCAGGTTTCCTTGTTATTCTGCTCCTATTCAGGGCTGTCAGTCTGCCAGGGTGAGGGTTAGAACCCCTCACCTTCTCAGGTAGGAGAGGAGGGTGGGAAATAGCATTTGCTCCTTGGTTTGATTAGTGGAGCTCATTAGCTGTCAGATATAAGGCATGAGCAGTCCATCAGAAGAGAAAAGCAACACCAGTGACATTTATTACATGGCCAATGTTCAGAGTCTGCTTAAAACCAATTTCCATTCTTATAGACTCTGTCCCTAAAATCAGACTTCTCTAGATTCATAAGCAAGCCTGATCAAAATGGCAAAGAAAAGAAAAAAGGTTTTAAGATGATCAAAGCACAAGATTAGCCCCAAACATTCAAGGCAGAAATAAGCGTAAAGTTGTCATCTGCTTCCCTTTTTACTAAATGAGCCTGAGTGTTATTTACAGTTTCAGGAGAGTTGCTGTTCTGGGATTTTCCTGAGATTTCACAACATGAATGGGCATCAGAGCTATTTGGCTGATGGTCCCAACACATTGGAAATAACTTACCTGTTTTCCCTGCTTGTCCTGAAATGCTTCCAGACAACCAACTTGAGTGAGGGCTTGGTCTGACCACACCACAGGCAGATACTTCACATGCACAACCTCAGTGCAATGGCCAGACAATCCACCAAAAGCATTTCTGCTTTTTAATAGTGTGGCAAGGCAACAACATGGCTGGAGCTAGAGAGTATTATGCTAAACAAAATAACTTAGAAAAAGACAAATACCATAGGATTTCACTCATGTGGAATTTAAGAAGCAAAACAAACAAGCAAATGGGGAAAAAAAGAAAGAGACAAAGCAAGAGAAAGACTCTTTACCACAGAAAACAAACTGATGGTTACCAAAGGGGAGGTGGGTGGGAGGATGGGTTAAACTGGTGAAGGGGATTAATGGGTACCCTTGTAGTAATGGGCACCAGTGATACATGTGAGTGTTAAATCATTAAATTAGTACACCTGAAACTAATATTACACTGTATGTTAACTAACTGGAATTTAAATAAAAACTTTAAAAAGAAAGGCATTTTATTTTTTAGAACTTGTAAATATCAGCAAATTGTCCTCCTCCTAAATGATCTATGATTTAGACATAGAAATGAACACTGAGTGAAATCAAATTACTTATGTAATGATCTATAGTGACAGAACCCTTTAAAATCTGGGCTTTAGTTCTCATTGGGCACCAAATCAGCTGGGTCTCCCACTTTTCTTACCTGCAGTGTGAGTGTATTGGATGGTTTTTATAATCTCTTCTGGCTTCACAAATTATATGCTGTTATGGTTATGAGTAATTTTGTATCAGTTTTTGTTCTGTTATTTTATTTTTTTTTAAAGATTTTATTTATTTATTTGAGAGAGAGAGAATGAGAGACAGAGAGCATGAGAGAGAGGAGGGTCAGAGGGAGAAGCAGACTCCCTGCCGAGCAGGGAGCCCGATGTGGGACTCGATCCCGGGACTCCAGGATCACGACCTGAGCCGAAGGCAGACGCTTAACCGACTGAGCCACCAGGCACCCTCCAAACTCCTACTTCTTTTTTTTTTTTTTAAAGATTTTATTTATTTATTTGAGAGAGAGAATGAGATAGAGAGAGCAGGAGAGGGAGGAGGGTCAGAGGGAGAAGCAGACTCCCCGCCGAGCAGGGAGCCCGATGCGGGACTCGATCCCGGGACTCCAGGATCACGACCTGAGCCGAAGGCAGTCGCTTAACCAACTGAGCCACCCAGGCGCCCCTGTTCTGTTATTTTAAAATCTTACAAGTTAGGCATTATTATCTCCCTTACTTACAGAGGATGAGGTAGAGAAATGTGAAGTGACTTGCCCAAGAACACACAGTGAATAAATGCAAAAGACAGGAGGTGAACCATAGCAGCAGATGCCACATCCTGCTGCTTAACTATTAGGCTGCTTCCAAGATCCTGTCTAGTTCTAAGAGTCTGTGATTCAAAGCTGAAATACTAAAAATGAATTGCAATTTTTCTAACTACTTTAACCATTGGCTAGCCTGGGTAGGGGTAGATTTTAATAAAGACTAACACTAACAACTCATCCCCCTGTATTCTCCTCCAGCGACTGCTATTCACAGTGGAAAGTGGCAGTGGAATAAAGCCAGAGGACCACATAGCTCCCAGCATCCACTTGATTTCTTCTATTTCCCTAAAGAGTAGAACCAGGAAATAGAAGAATTGTATACTCAGTTGTAATACTCAAAAGGAATTTCAAGGAACTATCTTCAACTAGAAGGAAAGACGGGTCAAGAAATAAAATTTCCTGAAAATGGATCTCAGAGCAGAGGTTTTCAAAGTTTGGGAGGCATTAGAATCACCCAAGGAGCTTTTGAAAATGCCTATTCGTGTATGCCATCATGGAGATCCTGTTCCAATGTGTAGAACTCAGGCATGTAAATTTTTTTTAACTTAAATTCAATTTAATTGACATATAGTATATTATTAGTTTCAGAGGTAGAGTTTAGTGATTCATCAGTTGCATACAACACCCAGTGCTCATTACTTCAAGTGCCCTCCTTAATGCCCATCACCCAGTTACCCCATCCCCTGACCCACCTCCCCTCCAGCAACCGTCAGTTTGTATCCTGTAGTTAAGAGTCTCTTATAATTTGTGGAATTTAAGAAACAAAATAGATGGACATAGGGGAAGGGATGGAAAAATAAAATAAGATGAAAACAGAGAGGAAGGCAAATCATAAAAGACATGTGAATTTTTATCAGGCTCTGTAAGTCATTCTGATGCAATTAGATAATGTTAAAGGAAAATTGTTCTAGAAATGCTCTGGAGTTGATTGGGGCTGCTAAAATGAAACACCACCTACTGGGCCACTTATTAACAACAAAAATTTATTTTTCACAGTTCTGAAGACTAAAGTCTGAGATCAGGATGCTGGCATGTTGAGGTGAGGGCTCTCCTCTGGGTGCAGACTTTGTGTCTTCACATGCCAAAAAGGGCTAGTGATCTCTGGATTCTCTTTTATGAGGCACTAATTCTACTGATGAGGATTCCATCCTCCTGACCTAAGCACTTCTCAAAGGCCCCACCTCCTAAAACCATCACCCTTGGGAGTTAGGATTTCAACATGTGAATTTTGTGGGAGTGCAAACGTTCAGACAACTGCAGGTACTAAAGCTTGTTATTCTCAAAACATTCTCATGCCGTCTTTGAGGTCTTCCCATAGATTTGTGTTCCCTTAAGTCCAAATTCAAGGTTGATGTATTCATCTTCCTTCATGGCACCTCTATCTTGGCTGTTCCCTAGTCCTCTTGTATTCAGTTCCACACAGAACTTTTGATATTTTACCCCCTAGATACTGTTCACTTCTGCATCTTCCCCATCTCAATAAAGGGCATCACTAACCACCTGATTATTCAAAGTGACTCATGTTTGTCTCCTCTTGCCCTGCCCAGATGTTCACTTTCCTATTCTTCATCCCTTCCTCCAACTTCTAATCAATTAGGAAAACCCTTTGTTCTGTCTCCAAAATATATCATTTGTTTACTTTTTTTCCACTATCGTCATCCTCATCCAAGTCAACACTGTATCTCATTTGGGTTTCTCAAGTCGTCTTCTCACTGATTTTCCAGTTTGAGTCCTCCAACTGACCTTCTGCATAGCAGCTGGCAATGTTTCAAATGTATTAATCAGACCATAACATTTCCCCACTTGAGACACTCTAATGGATTCTCATTGCTAACGGAATAAAACCCACACCTCTGAAAGGCCACAGATGCATGGCAGCTAGTCCCTGCCTACCTCCAGACATACCAGTTTCTGTTAGTTTGTGGGCTGAGCTTTTCCCTCTGCCCAGGGCTGCTCATGATGTCACGGGCCCGTAGGTTTTTTCCTCTGAATCATTCCTTCCGTTTCTTTAGATCTCAGTTGAACTGTAACCATCTTGGATAGGAGGTCCCTACTTTCTATGGACACTTCCTACCTCATAATCTCTTCCACAAGGTGTTTGTATTTCCCTCCTAGCATTTATTATCTAAAATTGTTTGTTTATTGCCTGTTTCCTCTAATATAATGTTACTTCCATGAAGTCCACTGCCTCATCTGATTTGTTCTCCTTTGTACTCCGGTGCCTAGCACCATACCTGGCACTAAGCAAAGAACTTATAATATTTGTTGCAGTTAAATTCAATGTTAACAAGGCATTTAAATATTTCCTTGCAAAATATGCAAAAATGGGATGATGTGTGGGTAACGTTATAATTAATTTGGAAGGTATAATTCTGGAAAAACAAAAGAGTAGATTTGTGTGTGGTGTATCTCCTTTGTCCCTTAAATCTCACACAGAGCAGAATCTTTTAAACTAGGGAACCCATCTACATTGATACCATATAGGCTAATTATATCCAATCAGAGGGAATTTCCTGAGATAACTCATGGTTCTCTCTTCTCCACACAAAAGGCAGCTGTTTTCCTGGTTCATGGCCCGGCTCACTGTGCTCACGGTAGCCTCCCCAGCATGGATATGGAGGGTCCATTGAACATAATTAAAGGTACTTGGCTCTAGGCAATTACAGAAACAAATGATGATGAACTGCTTCATGTGCTTCTCTGCTGTGAAAGTCCTCATCTGCTGTTAACTTACCAAGCATCCTGCGGTGGTGATGAGATTGCACTTTCAATGGTCAGGAAATGAAACACGGGTAGATTCCTCCAAAGACTGCATGAGGATAATTCTCTTTGCTCAAATGTTAGACACAAATTAAGTTAAAATGCTTTCAAACAATAAAATGATACTTCTTTTTTCTAGAGCTCACATTTAAGGATTAGCTCACATAGAAGTCTCTTTGAAGGCTGCCACTTTGCATCTTCAGACATTTAAGCCAAAAGAATCAAGTGAAAAGAAACAGTAATTAAAAATCTTCCTGATGTCTATAACTATTTTTGGTTGTTGTTTTCGTACCCTCAGTGCATTTTTCCTTCATCTGGTAGAACATCTTGATTTTGCTTTGGCAAAGAATCCTTCCCTAACTCTTAGTCCAAGTGATTTAGCTGGGATGAATCCACCCTAGATATAAGAATGGAAACAATTCACAAGCCAATGATATCATCTCTCCCTGGAATTTTAATCTTGAGTAGAATAACTCAAAGGTTGAAAATAGAGTATGCGATGGTGGGTCCAGAAGAGATTTTCACTGGTTTCTTTTAGTAAAATTTCTAGAGCTCCTAGTTACTTATGTCTTCAGGACCTAGTTCTTAAGCTTTTCTCTTAACTGTTTGAGCTGAACATGTTATTCAAATTGTTCTGGTAACTACTGATACAGAGCAAACCACCCCACAGTTTAGTGGCATAACAGGACAGTGATTTTAAAGATTTTATTTATTTATTTGACAGAGAGACACAGCGAGAGAGGGAACACAAGCAGGGGGAGTGGGAGAGGGAGAAGCAGGCTTCCCGCAGAGCAGGGAGCCTGATGCGGGGCTCGATCCCAGGACCCTGGGACCATGACCTGAGCCGAAGGCAGACGCCTAACAACTGAGCCACCCAGGACAGTGATTTTATTAAACCCTTAGTTCTGGAGGGCAGAGAGGAGATGGTTGGCCTCTGCTCCATCATGACTGGGCCCTCAGCTTGCATCGTCCCAATGACTAAAGATGACTGGATGGTTTGCGGAGTTTCATATGTCAGTCTGGCTGTCATCTGGATTTTTCATTTATTTTCCATATCACATCTCCTGGAATATATAACATGGCTTCTTCACTCACGTGCCTGGTACATTGACAGGACTGGTTAGAATAGCTGGAGTTGGCTGGGTATTTTTTTTTTTTCTCTGCAGGTGATCTCTCATATGGCTAGCTGGGCTTTCTCACAGCATGTCAGTTCATGGGATAGTCAGACTACATACAAGGTGGATGGCTTCCCTCACAGCAGATATACCACAAGTCTAAGGTGGAAGCTACAAAGCTTCATTTAGCCTTGCTCCAAAAATCAATTAGCATTCATCCTGTTGAATTCAGTTAGTTACAAAACAGTCACAGAATGAGCCCAGACTGAAGGAAAAGGAGCTACACAGGAACATGAATAGGAGAAGATGTGGTTCTTTAGGGTGCCTTTGGAGACTAGCTATGATACCAATGAATTATTTTGAAACTTGAGTTTTTGTTTCTTACAACTAAATAACCATAATTCCTCCAATTCTATACCTTATGCTGAAGAATCAATCTGTGGTAGCATTTTTCAGATTTTTAAGTTTCAGAAAACAAAAATATTACATATATAATTTTATATAAATATAAAATACATATAAATAAAATATATTTACCTATGTAGTCTATTATCATCTGAATGAAGAAGAGGAGATTTAACACTACAATATAGGAAGTATCTAAACCCTTGAAAAAGAATAGACTACTCATTTCATTTAAGAACAATTCATTTCTTTTAAGAATAAATGAAGGAGGGCGCCTGGGTGGCTCAGTTGGTTAAGCGACTGCCTTCGGCTCAGGTCATGAGACTGGAGTCCCGGGATCGAGTCCCGCATCGGGCTCCCTGCTCAGCAGGGAGTCTGCTTCTCCCTCTGACCCTCCCCCCTCTCATGCTCTGTCTCCCATTCTCTCTCTCAAATGAATAAATAAAATCTTTTAAAAAAAAAAAGAATAAATGAAGGACTGAGGGACCTACACACAGATTCATCCACCCTGTGGCACAGAAAAAAATGCTGCAGTTTAACCTCAATAAAATAAAGGCTACGTATGAAAAACCCACAGCTAACATCATTTAAATGGTAAAAAATCTGAAAGGTTTTTCTCTTAGATCATGAACAAGAAAGGATGTCAACTCTTGCCACTTTTATTCAACATAGTACTGAAAGTCCTAGCTGTAGCAATCAACAAGAAATGAAAGACATCCCAATTGGTGAGGAAGAATTAAAATGTTACTATTTTCAAATAACATGAAACTATATAGAGAAAACCTTAAAGACTCCAACAAAAGTTGCAGGATACAAAATTAATATACAGAGATCTGTTGTATTTCTGTATACTAATAATGAAGTAAAAGAGTGTTTTTTTAAAAAAATTTCATTTATAATTATATCAAAAAGAATAAAATGCCTAGAAAGAAATTTAAGTAGGTGAAAGTATACTCTGAAAACTATAACACAGATAAAAGAAATTAAGATGACACAAATAAACGGAAAGATACAGTGTGCTCAGGGATTGGAAGAATATTGTTAAAATGTTCATACAATGCATAATCTACAGATTCAATATAATTCTTATCAAAATGCCAACAGCATCCTAAAATTTATATGGAACCACAAAGACCCCAAATAGCTAAAGCAATCTTGAGAAAGAAGAACAAAGCTAGAGTGTAAGAACTATAGACTATAAAAACAAAGCTAGAAAGCTATAGTAATCAAATCAGTGTGGTACTGGCACAAAAATAGACAGATCAATGGAGCAGAACAGAGAGCCCAGAAATAAACCCATGCTTATATGGTCAATTAATCTATGACAAAAGAGGTAAGAATATACAGTGGGGAAAAGAAAGTCTCTTCAATAAATGGTTTTGGGAAAATTGGAGAGTTACATGCAAAAAATTGAAACTGGACCACTTTCTTTCATCATACACAAAAATAAACTCAAAATGGACTAAAAAGTGTGAGACCTGAAACCATCAAACTCCTAGAAGGAAACATACACAGTAATCTCTTGGACAATGTCTTTAGCAACTTTTTTCTTAATCTGTCTTCCTCATGCAAGGAAACAAAAGCAATAATAAACTACTGGGACTATATCAAACTAAGTCTTTTGCACAGAAAAGGAAATGATCAACAAACAAAAACAAACCAACCTACTGAACGGTAAAAGATATTTGCAAAAGATATATCTTGTAAGGGTTAAAAATCCAAGATATATAAAGAACCCCTACAACTCAACACCAAGACCCAAATAATCTAGTGTAAACATAGGCCAAGCACTTGAATAGCCATTTTTCCAAAGAAGCTATACGGATGGCTAAGAAACACATGGAATGCAGCTCAATATCACTAGTTATCAATGACATGCAATGAAATATCACGTTACACCTGTCAAAATGGCTAAAATCAAAAAGACAAGAAATAACAAGTTTTGGCAAGGATAGAGACAAAAGGGTACCCTGTGTGCTGTTGATGTAAAGGTAAATTGGTTCAGCCACTCTGGGAAACAGTAGGGATGTTCCTCCAAAAATTATAATTAGAAATGCCATATAGTCTAGCAATTCCACTGTTTTTTACCCAAAGAAAACAAAAACACTAATTTGAAAAGATATAGGCACCCCCATATTTATTACAGCATTATTAATAATAGTCAAGATATAAAAGCAACCCAAGTGTCCATCAATAGATGAATAAAGAAAATATGGCACACACACACACACACACAAAGGGCATAGTATTTAGCTATAAAAAAAGAATGAGATCTTGCCATTTGCAATAGCATGGGTGGACCTAGAGGGTATTATGCTGAGTGAAATAACTCAGACAGAGAAAGACATATACCATATGATTTTACTTATATGTAGAATCTAAAAAAACAAACAAATGAACAAACAAACAAGAAACATACTTGCCAGATGAGAGGGGTGGTGGATGGGTGAAATAGGTCAAGGAGATTAAAAAGTACAAACTTCTAGTTATAAAATAAATAAGTCTTGGAAATGAAAGGCATAGCCTATGCATGGAGCATTGGGTGTTATACGCAAACAATGAATCATGGAACACTACATCAAAAACTAATGATGTAATGTATTGTGATTAACATAATAATAATAATAATAAAAAGAAAGGTATAGCCTAGGAAAAATAGTCAAAAATATTATAATAATTTTGCATGTTAATGAATGTTAACCATATTGATCATGGTGAGCTTTGTGTGATGTATAGACTTTTTTTTTTTAAAGATTTTATTTATTTATTTGAGAGAGAGAGAATGAGAGAGAGCACATGAGAGTGGGGAGGGTCAGAGGGAGAAGCAGACTCCCTGCCGAGCAGGGAGCCCAATGCAGGACTCGATCCCGGGACTCCAGGATCATGACCTGAGCTGAAGGCAGTTGCTTAACCAACTGAGCCACCCAGGCGCCCCATGTGATGTATAGACTTGTTGAATTACTAAGTTGTACGCCTGAAATTAATATAACATTGTATGTCAACTACAATTAAAAGAAAGCAGGAAAAAATAGCAACTGATTTCTTTTAAATGAAAAACTCATTTTCTGAAAAACCTCATTTTTACTCATTTTGCCCCTGAACAGTGAAAACCTTCTCACAGGTCGACAGTAGCCCATTGAAAGTCTTAGGAGTAATACTGCCTTTCCAGTAGTGAAAGGCCAAAATGTGGGATCCACACAGGTTGCCACAGATATTCAGAGAAAGGTGCCAGGAGAAGAGTGGTCTGGGAAGCCATCATGGAGGAGGCAGGAGGCAGAAAACAAGGAGAAACACGGTAGATGATAGGGGAATAGAGGTTCACAGAAAGGAATTAGGATCAACATTTGTGGAAGGTTTGCTAATGCTAGAAGTTTTTTTGTGGCGTTTCATTTAATCTTTATCATAGTACTGTGATGTGAGAATATATGCCTCATTTAAAGATGAAGAAGTTCAGAAAGTTTGAATAACTTTGTCAAATTCTCCGCTCAGGAAAGTAACTGAATCACGTCTTGGATCGTGTTTGGTAAGAAGCCAAGTATTATTCTACTGCACTGTAGGGCCTTGGAAGTGTGTTAAGCATCCATATATGAATTGAATGTCTAATGTACATCAATTGAGCATCAATTGTCTGTCTGCAAAAGATGTCTGTCTCTTGGGTCTGTGTTCTAGAAACAGAGGATAAAATGTCGAGACAGACAGACATGCTCACCTCCAGGGAATGTACAGTCTGGCATGGCAGATCAAAGGTAGATGAGCATTTATAAGATGCTGTGGTGAGTACCAGTGGAGCATGTGAGGTCAGAATACAGGATTTTTCTGGAACTCATGAGAGACTAACCTGGTTCAGGAGCATCAATAAAGTCTTCCCTGAGGGAAAAATAGATGTAGAGAGAGGTTAGGCAGGTGAAGAAGGAATGTGTTTGATGGGGATGGGTGGAGGCTTTCCCGGGGGACCTGGGGCACTCTGGAAGTAAGAGGCAGTAAGGTACCTTTGAGGAACGGCATGCAAATTCAATATGGCTAGCATTTAGTGTTTGAGAGCCTGGGCTGGTTGTGTAGCAGGAAATGGAGAGTTGTCAAGGGCAGCTTGTGACAGGCTCCTTACAGATCCATCAGTTTTCCACTGTATCCAATGTGAAAAGTGAAAAAGTGTGCTGTTGTTTGTGCTCTTGTTGTAATGACTCCTTTTTACAGCCCACAAAGCAACAATGGATGCCAAAAATAATATTTCTTAGCTTTTGTCACCTTGCTCTGTATTTCCCACATGTGCTTAAGGGAAAACTTGAGTCACCAGAGTCATTAATAAGCTTATGATGTAAGTATACTTGAAAGATTCTGAGAAGATCTGATCATCCTATTTCTCTCTCTCAGAAAGATTTTTGGAAAAAACATTTTAATGTTTGCATGACCTTTAATTAAATATAGTTCACAGTTTTAGATCTCAATAAATTACTGCCATCCTATAAGTATTGGGGGAGGGACTTAATGGTATCATTAAAAAACACATAAATATTATCTATTTTTTGTCCTTCATGCAGGTTTTATTCCTGCCAGCAAAGATTTTTTTTTCAGTTGTGCCTATGTAAATTAAGCAGGATGTTATTAGCAATAAAATTTTTCCAAGTTATCTTCCTTCTGGGTCTAATGTATTTCCTAGAGGCCTTCTTGAGCTATAGAAGTACTGGGTTCTTCAAAATGTCTAGTTCTTAGTCATTAATAGCTCATTAATATCACCTGTCTCAATCCCTCCTTTATTCTCTTGCTCAGAAGAGCTGTGACAATGATCTGAAAATCAGGACATATTTCTGCATAAGTTTCCATGTAAAGAAAATTAAACCTCCTTTACTAGATGTCATATCCAACTTTAAAATATAAGAATTGCATTCCTGTGTTAGCTAGGACTCTCTCTGGTTTGAAGTGACACAAATCAACGCAACCTGGCTTGAGCAAAAAAGAACATTTATTGGTTCCCGCAACAAGAGTCCAGGGTGCTCCAGTGTCAGGCCTGGCAAGGTCAAGGGACTCAACTCACATCCATTGGAGCTTCTCTTCTGTCTCTTGGGTCTTTGCTCTGTGTTAACTTCAATTTTAGCAGATTCATACCATGTGTTGGCCATTTTATGGCCCAAAGATGCAATATTCTGCCTGACCAGGCAAAGAGCTTAGGAACATAGTAGTGGTTTCTTGGAACATTCAGGTTTTGTTACCAAAATAAAGGATGATGGGTGACAGGCAAAAAAAAAAAAAAAAAAAAAGACAGATTGCCCTACACAATTACTTTTTTTAGTAGTTTTAGGATTTATGATACCTAAAATACAACAAAACCATCATCTTATTTTAAAGACATAGCAAGTCCTCAAAATTCAGTCACTGTATTTTTGGGGTCTCAGGATTATAAATTCTGTGATATATAAGCTTTGAAACTCATGTGAAGAGTTGTATGGTTTTCACAAGGTAATCTTCTCTAAATATTAGAGTGAAGTTATTACATTAAAAAAAAGATTTACTTTGTCTTCCTTTCTTTAGCCACATTATTGCTAACATTTTCATAAGGATAATATAGTTTTGATTTGGGCAAGACAGAGTCTGATAAATCCTAACTTTCAGCTCAAATCTCATTTTCTTAGAAGCTTTTTCTGGTGCCTAAAAGGAATTCATTATCCTTTGCTTCATTAAATGCGTCCACATGTAATGCCAGAGCATTTTTCTGTAGGTGCATCTAAAACTCTGCTGGACATCCATCAAGATCCCGGGCTCTGCCTGTAGAGGGATCTGTAATAGTTCATTTTACCTCCTGTGGAGCAACAGGAACATTTTTTGCCACCAACACTAATTGAAAGAGACTGAATACTTCTAATGACATGTTGGTATTTCTGCTGATTAAGCAGTATGAACGGCAAGTCATATTCTTTTTATTATAAACAATACAACAACACCCTCATTATATCCTTTTACTTTATAGAATTCCTATCTCTATCCCATGGAGTGACAAAACTAGTGAGTTGAGTTCTTCACTTACAGGAAGCAAATGGCTCTTCCCTTTCTTTCCTCAAATTTGGGTCATTTTGAATCATTTTCCTTGGCCCATTTTGCACATTAACATTTGCCTCAGTACCTACTTATTTGCAGCAAGCCCTTGAATGCTTGCCTCACTTCTTCCTTAATCAAACTTGCTTTTGAAGATGTGACTTCAGTTTCTGGACTGAATGCCTTTGGTCCTGTTCTTTTGAGGTAAAATGAAAATAGCTAATTAGCAGCTCTTTCCTTCATGATCTTAAGGTTTTCTGTATGGGTTATGGAGAGGATTCAGAATTATTATTATTTTTGAGGTAATTATCCAAATTGGTTAGAGAACACTTTAAAAATTTTAAAAGAATCTTTCCCTGTTTTTAATTTTTATTTATTTATTTATTTATTTTTTCCAGTGAATGTTCAGATACCATCTGGAGCTGTTGAGAGGTGAATTGAGATTCAGTGCTATGATGAGGTCATATGATTGGCCATCAGCACTGATAAGCACATCCTTAAAAGCACCATGGGCAGAGGAAATTACCTACAGCAAGAGAAGAGAATGTAGAGTGAGACCATTCTCCACCCTGACCTTTTAGCACACAGCTTCTCAAGCAGAGTGAGGAAAACAGATACAAAGAGAAGAACTCTATAATGTGCTGCTCATTCTAAAAGGTTACATAGCTCCAGGGTTGGCTCCTCAGTGGTTAAACAAACACTCATCAAACCTGACCACTGGGCAGAGTATAAGAATAGCTACCATCTGCTTTGAGATTATTAGATCCAGGCACTGTGTGCTATGTAATATATTCTACAACATTCTTTTTTTTTTTAATCTCACAACAATCATATCAGGTATTACTATCTTTCCCATTTTATATATGACAAATGGAGGAGTCTGAATGATGTTAAGTACCTTGTTGAAGTTCACACAGTTGGTGAGTGATAGACATGAAGTTTGAATCCAGACCCACTTCATGTCAAACCCTGTTCTTATCCATCAGATCTTCCAATTCTAAGACCCCAGTGGTAGATGGAACCATAAGGATGGCAGGGAAAAAGCTTGAGATTCATGTTTTTGTTTTTGTTTTTTCCACCTATTTGCTCTTTATTGGGAAAAGTACTAACTTTCTGAGGGGGCATCTGATGAATAAACACATAATAATAAAAATACAAAAGATAATATTTATAAATATGACCTCCCATATCATGTATCATCATGTGATCCTACCACCTATCCTCTAAGGAAGGAAGAAATTTTATTAAGTGATTAAGGAAGGACTGCCCTTGGCCTGATACTACCAACCTATCCATTGTACATAAGATGGAACTGAGACATAACATCAAGTATGGATGGGACAGAGTCAGACATTATCATGCTGCCATGATAATAATAACTGCTATAATGAAAAAAATAACAAGAATATTTATCTGATATTTAGAACTCTGGACCAAGGTGGATCTCAGCACTTCACTTATTTTGTTATTTTTAACTCAACTTTGCTGAGGTATAATCACTTATGATGAGCTGCATCTATTAAGAGTGTATAATTTGATGAATTGTGACAGATATATACACCTGTGAAACCACCACCTCAATCCAGACAGAATATTTCCATCATCCCCCGGATTCTTATGCCCCTTTGCAGTCCATTCTATCCTCTTTGTCCCAAGGCAGCCACTAGTCTGTTTTTTGTCACTGTAGATTAATTTGAATTTTTAAAAAGAATTTTATGCAAATGGATTAATATATGATGTGCTCTTTTATAATGAGTTTCTTTCACTCAGAATAATGGTTTGAGTTCACTCATTTTATTGTGTGTATAAGTATTCCTCTATACAGATTAGAAGTATTCCATTGTAATGGTATACCATATTTGTCTATCCATTATTTATCAAGTGTTAGACATCTAAGTTGTTTCTAGTATTTGGCTATTCTGAAGAAAGCTTCAAAAAACATTGATTTATGTCCCTTATGTTTTGATTTTGTTAGGGGTAAATAGCTATAATAGAATGACTGAGACCTATAGTTGGTTTATATTTAACTTCTTAAAAAACTGCCAAATTTTCTCCAAAGTAGTTGTATAATTTTGTATTTCCATAAGCAGTGTATGAGAACTTCAGTTGCTCCACATCCTCATCAACACTTTTTATTTTCTTTTTGATTGTGGACATTTTAAGGGTTAAAGTGGCATCTCATTGTGGCTTTAATATACATCTCCTTCATAATTAATGATGCTGGGCATCTTTTCAGATATTTTGCACCATTCTTATAACTTCTTTTATGAAGCATCTGGTCAAATATTTTGCAAATATTTTATTAGATTGCTTAACTTATTACTGAGTTGTAAAAACACTCAAAATACTCTGAATACAATTCTGTTGCCAACTAAATGTATTTCAAACATTTTTACCATTCTGAATCTTGCCTTTCCATTTTCTTATTGTGTTTTTCAAAGAGAAAAATTTTAAATTTTGATTAAATTTATCTATTTTTCCTCTTACTCTTTATATCATTTCATTTATTTTAGCATATTTAACTCTCTCATCAACTTTATATGATACTGTAATTGTCCACATTTCTCAGGTGATCAAATTAGATCTCCCAGAGATTATGTGAGTTGCCCCAAATTGCACATTTGTAAAAGTGCTAATTCAAACCACTGAATGGATGTAGTCAGAGGAATGAAGTCAGGGGTTATTAGGAGAACAGAACCAAGAGTCAGAAAAGTCTGTGTGGGCAAATGTGAAAAGCAGAAACTAGGGCAACATTTGGGGTTCTGTCACAGAGATGATGATTCATTTCCTGAGAGGAGTTTGATATGAGGATCCATCCATTCAACCCCTCTCCTTGAGTGAGATTTTTCCAGGCTGAAGGACCCTGTTTTTTTATGTCTGATGTCCAACTTAAAATCATAAGGACTGAGATAAGCAACAGGTCTCCTTACTTCTAGTCCAGTGCTCTGTCTACCCCGCTGGGACAAAATCCCTGTCACGGTCAGCAAAAACCAGATTATCATGGTTTCATATAGAAAAATCTATGATTAGTTTAAGTAGTAAGACAAAGCTGTATTTTTCTTCTAAGGGTACGAATAGGACTCAAACATTTTGAAATATACATGGCCAAGTAGTTTCCTGACTTTACAAGAGTCAAAGATTGAACAGTCACAGCCCAGCTTCTCGAACACTCTCCTGAGAGGAAAATCCATGGTAAGTCCTTCCCTCCTTGCTTCCTATTATGCAGGCAGCACCATTAATAGCAATTGATTACTTCTTCATAACTGCATTCTGCTGTTTTTCTTGCCACATTTCTCTGGCCAACTCTACACTCACACATATTCTGGCAGATGCAAGTTCTATATTTCTCTTGCCCCTGGCTAACTTTGAATTAACACGGCTCTGAGTCACCGCTGGTCCATCACCTGAAGGTGTGACAAAGAATATCGTACAACTACCACTGATAGCAACTTTAAATGGAAATTAGATTCCTTTCCTCCCTATTTTTATGTTCCACTTTAATTTGGGCAAACTACAGTTGCAGACATCATGTTCAGTGCAATCATCTATCTTTTAGAGAGCCCAACAGTGGTCCTGCTTGCTCAAGTACTTTTCATTTTTCACACCAGTCTCCCTCTCTCTCTCTTCCTTTTTTTAGTAGTGTACCTCAGCCACAGGCAAAGGCATATTGTGCTTTCATGAATCTAGCTGTCCATTCAAGCAATAGGAAATGGGAGAGTCACCAGCTGATGAAATGCGCTGCAGTGGTCCAGGGGCCTTTAACTCCTGGATTCTATTATCAGAGTAATATGCATCTTCAGGAGAAATGCCCTGGAGCCCAGATGGATCTCTAGAAGACTGAACTTTAAACCTTATAGTACCTTTGAAAATGTGCGCAGTATCTGAAGGAATACCAAAAAAAGTAACCAGTAAACAATCAGTAAGCCCCCCTGAAATACTCATAGTGTTTGAATAAACCAGATGCTCAAGTCCACCAAAATGGTAGGCCTAATCCAATGTGAACATCTGAGGTTACCTTGATTTGACAAATATTTTGCTGATTTATTGGGGGAAACAAAGATCTTTTGGATCAATCTAATTCTTATAGAGTTTGTAGACAAAAAGAATGGTTTGTGGGTTTACTGCTTATTCTTAGTTTGCCTCTACCAGATAGATCTTGCTTTTTTCTCTCTTGCTTTGTCCCAGGAAGGCTGACTTCTGTGCATTGTATGGCAGGCTCTTTTGCCTTCTGGTCCATCCATTCAACCCCTCTCCTTGAGTGAGACTTTTCCAGGCTGAAGGACCCTGTTTTTTTATGTCTGATGTCCAACTTAAAATCATAAGGACTGAGATAAGCAACAGGACTCCTTACTTCTAGTCCAGTGCTCTGTCCACCCCGCTGGGACAAAATCCCTGTTACGGTGGGTGGGTGGGACCAATGGGAGACACTGACAAGAGATTAAAGAGTGAGAGGAAAGAGAGGGTAGAGTATTTATTACTCCCCTGCCTGTCCTTTTACTTTGCTCTGGTGCTGGCAGTTAACTATGCTCTTCTGCAGCCCATGCATCTACCAACCAGCTACTTCTCCGAGACTCCAGCTCTTCTGGGTCTGGTAACACCTTTTTCACTCCTTGCCCCTGCACACTTAGGGCTGATAATAGATTCCCACTGTTACCACTCTCTGGCCATCTTGCATCTCTAATTGTTTTATTCAGTCCTGTCTATACTCACATAATTGTTCACTCATGAAATAATATCTAATTAAATGTTTTTTTGGGGGGGCATCTGTTTCCTGAAATGATTCAGCTTGATAAAATTTTCTGCTAGGAAAACTCTCTTTCTTGACTGATTGGTTTTATTTCAGTGTGATTACTTAGTAAAAGCTACACATGCTTACTGCTAACAGTATCTTAAGTGCATTTTGAGTGAGTAAAAGTGAACACAAATTATATAATAGGCATAAATTGAGTAATTACAAACAATTCCATTTATACCCAACCCCTTATCTCCTTAGCCTCTTTAGAAATCTGAGTTTGTAACCTGTTATGTTGTAACCCTGGCTTTGACAATTCCCAGTAAAGACTCAGGAGAGGAATTTAACAAAATGCTTGAAGCAGGTTTCATTTCCCTTTAGGAAGTCTTTTTTTTATTATTATTATGTTATGTTAATCACCATACATTACATCATTAGTTTTTGATGTAGTGTTCCACGATTTATTGTTTTCATCTAACACCCAGTGCTCCGTGCAGTACGTGCCCTCCTTAATACCCATCACTGGGCTAACCCATCCCCCCACCCCCCTCCCCTCTAGAACCCTCTGTTTCCCAGAGTCCATAGTCTCTCATGGTTCGTCTCCTCCTCTGATACCCTGCGTTCATTTGTCCCTTCCTTCTCTCCCTTTAGGAAGTCTTGTGCCGCAGGTGAGGTGTTAGTCAAAAAACCTCCTCCCTTGGTGCCTGGCAGGCATGACCCAACTGTCCTCTCCCTAGCTCTCTCCCAAAGTCTTAGGCAATCAGACCACGACAGAGGTGGTTTCTAAAGCTGATTCACTCTTGAAGGGCTGAATCCATACATTAAAACATACTTTGTAATTTTTTTTCCTGGATTAGTGACACTTCAGCCCATTAAAATGGTGGGTAAGGAGATTTTAAACTGTAATGGGCTTTTGGAAAACTGACCCAAGTTGCTGTTTTTACATTTTACCTTGTTTTTGGCAAAATAAAGCTAACCGGCTTCTCTCTTTCATTTTCCAATTCTGCTGTAACACATTTTTCCAATGAAGAAGATGCTTGCTTGCAGTAAAATTAAACACTTGGAAACTATGCCAATTCCTTCAGGATGATTACTGCTACCTTTGCTAATTTTTCCCTCCTTCTTTTCAAGAACTTCCTGATTCAGTGGAATTTTTCTTCTATCTTCCGTGTTTACTGGTAGACATACTCCCCAAACATAAACTACTACTTAGCTATAAAAGGACACTTTAGAAATGTTAATTCTCATAAATGCCTATACATAGGGTCTTCATGTTAGTCTTCTGAAGCTGGCTAGAAGAATCAATCTTCTAGGATCCCTGTCACATTCATAGTAATCACAGCAATTACAACAAAACAGGAGTTACGTATGTCGAGCATACAGCACGTGCCAATATATATGCTCAAGAATTTACATGCTGTATTCGATTCCAGGCATGCAAGAATCCTGAGATGGAGTTACTGAAATCATGACAATGGTCACACGGGTAGAAGTGGTGGGACCAGGCAGGACCCAAGCCTAGGTTTGTCTGACCCTGCAGTCCTAGTGCCCCATAACCACAGCTCATTGTCTCCAACTCTAAGATTTAACCAGGCCTAAACATGTGGCAACAAACTTCTTATCAGACTGCCTTTCCCTAACCACCCCTCCTTGCAGTTTACTCCCCGAAGTTTCTGAGGTGTCATGCTAGGATACCAGTCCCTGAAGGAAATGTTTTAGAGGCCATCTCTCCTTCTTTTTGGCCATGTTTGAAGGGTTTAAGGAAAGAAATGTGATCGATGGTAATGGGGTTATACAGATAGTGGATGATAGAAAGTAATCTTCTAAGTTTAGCTTTTCCGAATCAGTTTCATAATATTTTAGGAATCACCAATCAAGAAACTGCTAATGGTAATTTTCTTTTTTTTTTTTAAAGATTTTATTTATTTTTTTGACAGAGAGAGACACAGCGAGAGAGGGAACACAAGCAAGGGAAATGGGAGAGGAAGAAGCAGGCCTCTGGCGGAGCAGGGAGCCCGATGCGGGGCTCGATCCCAGGATCCTGGGATCATGACCTGAGCCGAAGGCAGACGCTTAATGACTGAGCCACCCAGGCGCCCCCTCTAATCTCTTTTTTTTTCAATTAGGGTCCCTCCCCAGTGTAATTCATTCAATAAATACTGAGCACTCATCAGGAGCCAGTGCTGGTTCTGGCTAGGAATATAAATTTACAACAGAACAGTCTCCTGCCCTGAGTGGGTTCATTTGCCAGCCCATGCAGACAAATTCTAAGTATAATTTGACAAGTTCCACAAGACATCTTGGAAAATTCAATATTTGCAGTTTCAACTGTTCCTAAACACTGAAGTTCCACAAACCAGGATAATTTATGATTTTGCTTAAGCATGGATTGAACTGCTCAGGCTTTGGCATTGTTCCGGGAAGAGAAGCGGATCACTGATTAGTGGATGAGCAATGCTGACATCTCATCATCTGTATCTCCTCATGGCCCTAATGCACATAACACATATTAAGTGATAAAACCCTTGTATTTGAAAACAAATCCAAATGTAATGCTTGTGACGAATGTGAGGAGAAAGTGAAGCAATCTAAGGAAATGCTGGTTCTTTACAGAATGTAGAAATGTTGGATAATTTAAGAAGAAACATGTCACATTCCTTTGTGGGTTTGGATATATGACAGAAATGTACCACCAGTTTTATATAAGTGGCTTTCAAACTTTTTTTTTTATCCACAACCTGTCTAAAAAATAACTTTTCTTCACAGTCTAATAAATACACACACATGCGCACACACAGAAAGGAGACAAAACTTCAGTGACACGATACTGGCCTTTTCTGTAGGTCATATACTGTGATATTTTCCCAACCCTTTCTATTTTTATATTTTTAATGCTGATTATGATCCACTAAATTGATTTTATAACCCAGTAATTGTTTGTAGTGCCCAGTTTGAAAAACACTGTTCTATGTTAACAATATGAATAAATACGCCAGTAAAGAAGTCAGTTGATCAAGCTGTTTCAGCTGGGTATCCAGCTAGAATTTACTTTAATAGTATTATAAATTACTTTAGTCCTGTGTTTATAGAATCATTAAGAGTCTTATGGGGTCACTTAAATTTTTTCATTTATTCTTCACTGCACTTTATGGGAAGAATTATATAATACAGTAATACTTGTGAATAGAGCTCTCAGCATAAAGTATAAGCTCTCTGAATGCATTGGCTGAGGAGTAAGTAGATGAAGGAAGGACTGTGTTTGAGCACTGTGAGGAAGTGACATTTAATATGACTTGGAAAGATGAGTAGAATTTGACAGGCAGAGAAAAAGGAAGGATGGTTTAGACTGGAAAGGCCATGTGGATTAGAAACCAGAGAGGAGAAGGTTGTATCTAAGAAGTATGCAAGAAGTTATAGTGGGGACTAGGTAAGTAAGATGGAAGCAAAATCATGGCTTATGGCTTCGCTGACACAATGGAACTTGACACTCCCTTCCAATGAACAAAAGGACAACTTTCATAAATGTAGATTATTTTACTATAAATGGACAGAATGGGATCCTAGAGCTCCTATGGGATTTGGGATGGAATTCAAGAAGGGAATTGAAGAACAAAATGTATAAGATTATTTCTGTCTTAGATTGCCAACTCCATAAGGGAGGTAGAACCTCAGTTTGATCCATTTATATTGCCTAGCATCTAAAACAGGGTCTGGTGCACAGTAAGCACTCAAGATATTTTCTACATGAATAAATCACTGAGTGAATTGATAAAGGAGTGCACAGTTTCCCTTGGTGATAACCACCTGAACTGTGCTTGTCCAAGGTCCCTTGTCCTCTGATGCAGTTATTTAGAGTTTGCATTTATTCCACTTCTAGGAACATTCTAAATTCAGTGCTCTTTCTGTCTTCCTGGCTGATCTAGTCTCAGTTTTATAAACATCCTTTGTAATATCCTACCTGTGTTGATTCTTTTCTCATTACTTAGAATGATTTTATTCTCTTTACTTAGAATGTTTCTCTATAATGTATCTTTTATGTATCATAGGCAGCATCCCCACTCCTCCAAATGAAATCATACCTTTCCTATGAAGACTTACTTGGAATATTTCAGCTCCTATGGTAACTTGGATTGTCCTCTCATTTTTAAATTTACTAATTATTAAATTAAAAATAATTTAATAATTATTAAGACTTTAATACATGTATTTTATATTTAAGAATAGTTGAGAAATGAAGTATACAATATGAACAAAACAAGTGTCCATAATCTTATTCCCTAGAGAAAAGTGTTAACATTTTGTTGCTTGAAGTTACTGACATTTTAATATGTCTATATTGATGAATTAATTATATATGTGAATATAAATTGCAAACAGGAGATACATAACATTTTATACACTGCTTTTCACTTAATGTGGATTTTTCTTCATCTTAAATATCTCTCAAGAATCTCATTTTAATGCCTATAAAGTACTCCATTATTCCATTACATATGAATATATATTTAAGTAAGTTTTTCATAATTTTTGGACATTTGTTTTGTTCCCAATTTTTTACTTTGAAAACAACTCCATGATAGATATCTTTATAGCTGAGACTTTATATGTGTGCCTATTATTTCCTATTTGACCATAATTTTATACGCATATACCTACTATTTTATATGTGTGCCTATTATTCCCTATTTGACCTGTATATATCATAAATAAATCAAAGTGACATTACTTGGAAAAAGGGCATAAAAATTTTAAATAGTATCACTAAATGTGACAAGTGACATCATGTTCATCCCCAGGAGATTATTGTAACTTACACTCTCCTTAGTACAGTATGAATACCTATTTCTATTTATTTTCTTTTTCAATTTTTTATTTAAATTCTAGTTAGTGAACATATAGTGTAATATTGGTTTCAGGAGAAGTCAGTAGTTTATTACTTACATACAACACCCAGTGCTCATCACAAGTGCCCTCCCATCACCCATCTTGTCCACCCCCCCACCTCCTTCCATCAACACTCAATTTATTCTCTATTAGTAAGAGTCTCTTATGGTTTTTCTCCCTCTCTCCTCCCCCCCCCATACATTTATCTGTTTTGTTTCTTAAATTCCACACATGAGTGATATCATATGGTATTTGTCTTTCTCTGACTGGCTTACTTAGCTTAGCATAATATACTCTAGCTCTATCCACGTTGTTGCAAATGTCGAGTTCATTCTTTTTGATGGCTGAGTAACATTCTATATACACACACACCACAACTTCTTTATCCATTCCACTGATGGACATTCGGGGTCATTCCATAATTTGGCTATTGTTGATAATGCTGCTCTAAACATTGGGGTGGATGTACCCCTTCTATATCTATGTATCCTTTGAGTAGATACCTAATAGGGCAATTGCTGGATCACAAGTTAGTTCTATTTTTTACTTTTTGGGGAATCTCCATACTGTTTTCCAGAGTTGCTGCACTAGTTTGCATTCCCACCAACAGTGTAAGAGTGTTCCCCTTTCTCTGCATCCTCACCAACACTATTGTTTCCTGTGTTAATTTTAGCCATTCTGACAGGTGTGAGGTGGTATCTCATTGAGGTTTTGATTTGTATTTCCCTGATGCCAAGTTGTTGAGCATCTTTTCATGTGTCAGTTGGCCATCTGGATGTCTTCTTTGGAAAAAATGTCTATTCATGTCTTCTTCCCATTTCTTAACTGGATTATTTGCTTTTGGGTTATTGAGTTTGTTAAATTCTTTACAGATTTTGGACACTAAACCTACATCATTTGCAAATATCTTCTATTCTGTAGGCAGCCTTTTAGTTTTGTTGATTGTTTCCTTCTCTGTGCAGAAGCTTTTTATCTTGATGAAGTCCCAATAGTTCATTTTTGCTTTGGTTTCCCTTGCCTCTGGTAACATGTCTAGTAAGAAATTGCTATAGCTTAGGTCATACAGGTTGCTGCCTGTGTTCTCCTCTAGAATTTTGATGGTTTCCTGTATCGAATTTAGGTCTTTCATCCATTTTGAATTTATTTTTGTGCATCGTGTAAGAAAGTGGTCCAGTTTCATTCTTCTGCATTTGGCTGTCCAGTTTTCCCAACACCATTGGTTGAGGAGACTATCTTTTTTCCATTGGATATTCTTTCCTGCTATGTTGAAGATTAGTTGAGCATAGAGTTGTGGGTCCATTTCTGGGTTTTGTATTCTGTTCCATTGATTTATGTGTCTGTTTTTGTGCTAGGACCATACTGTCTTGATGACTACAGCTTTATAATTTATCTTGAAGTCCAGAATCATGATGCCTCCAGCTTTGCTTTTCTTTTTCAGGGTTGCTTTAGCTATTTAGGGTATTTTCTGTGGTTCCATACAAATTTTAGGATTGTTTGTTCTAGCTCTGTGAAAAATGCTGGTGGGATTTTGATAGGGATTGCATTAAATGTGTAGATTGCTTTGGGTAGTATAGACATTTTAACAATGTTTGTTCTTCTAATTCATGACCATGGAATGTTTTTCCATTTCTTAGTGTCTTCTTCAATTTCTTTTGTAAGTGTTCTATAGTTTTCAGAGTGCAGATCCTTTACCTCTTTTGTTAGGTTTATTCCTAGGTATCTTATCAGTTTTGGTGCAATTGCAAATAGGATCAATTCCTTGATTTCTTTTTCTGCTGCTTCATTACTGGTATATAGAAATTCATCAGATTTCTCTGTATGTTGATTTTAAGTCCTAAGACTTTGCTGAATTCATGTATTAGTTCTATCAATTTTTTTGTGGAGTTTTTCAGATTTTGTACATAGAGTATCACGTCATCTGCAATGAGCAAAAGCTTCACTTCTTCGTGGCCAATTTGGATGGCTTTTATTTCTTTTTGTTGTCTGATTGCTGAGGCTAAGACTTCTGGTACTATGTTAAATCGTAATGGTGAGAGCGGATATCCCTGTCTTCTTCCTGAATATAGAGGAAAAGCTCTCAATTTTTTCTCCATTGAGAATGATATTAGCTGTGGGTTTTTCATATGTGGCCTTTATGATGTTGATGTTATGAGTCCATCTATACCTACTTTGTTGAGGGTTTTTATCAAGCATGGATGCTGTATTTTGTCAAATGCTTTTTTTGCTTCTATGGATAGGACTGAATGCCTATTTCTCTACCTACATACCAACTTTAGTCCAAACATGTTGAACTTAGTAATTCAAGAGCTAAAAACAATGACATCAGCAGTGAATGTGAATTTTGTTTTGTTTTTTAGTAGGTTGCCTCTAATATTACTCCATATCATTATTACTCATTTTCCTGACTTTTGAAACTAACTGTTCATGGCCTGTGCTCATTTTTCTTTTCTTTTTTCTTTTTTAAAAGATTTTATTTATTTATTCATGAGAGACAGAGAGAGAGAGAGAGACAGAGGCAGAGGAAGAAGCAGGCATCTTCTGCGGGACTCGATCCCAGGACCCTGGAGTCATGACCTGAGCCGAAGGCAGACGCTTAGCCAACTGAGCCACCCAGGCATCCCTGTGCTCATTTTTCAACTCAGATGTTACTCTTTTTCTTCTTGTTTTAAAAAGCCATTAGCTAGTAGGAGTTCCCCAAACTCTTATATCCCTTGTCCATTCCTCTCATACAATGTGGGCCATACACTTTTACACACACACACACACCAACTAGATTGCAGACTTCTGAGCAAAATGGTCGTATTCTTATTCAAATCTCTTTCTCTGGAGAGCAGTGTGGACAAATGGAAAGGACATTTGTGGAATCCACTAGAGTTAAGAATACCTATCAGCTTTTACACTGAATAAGCTCTTCAATCTCCCTATACCTGCTTTTTTTCTTCTGAAAAAAAAAAAAAGTGGGTAAATAGTCTCTCTTCTTCAGAGGGTGGAGAGGATTCAATGAAATAATTTATGTAAACCCCCACACAGTGACTGGCACATGGTGGAAAGTCCTAAGTCTTAACTACTTTTTTTCTTATTTGTTTTTTTGCATAACATTCACCACAATGTTTTGAAACATATTAGGAGCACAATAAACATAATAAACTAGTCAATTCTGTTGGATGAGTAAAATAGTCTAAATAGTATTAATTTATTTTTAAACAAAATGTTTAAAGAAATTTGGACCAAAGCTTGGTTTCTCCTTTTTCAAATGCTTTCCACTTCCAAGTCATTTACAGTATAAATAGTCTAAACATAATCAATTTTCAATTCTCATGACTAGGCTGTAAGTAATTATTTTACAAGTCACACTTTCCTTCTTAATAAACTAACAATAGCTAAAAGGAAATGCTCTTCCACATCTGGGCTCCTTCCCACATGAGATTCATGACATCTGCCCTGGTGGATTCTTGAATGGATTTTCCAAAATAGGGTTATGGAGTGACCTGGTCCAAGAAATTCTGTATTTCAATTTGGAATTCTGCTTCATGGCCTGAGTTAGTCATAGGTGTTTGTGGCACATCCCTCTGATTACATCTGCTGTTGTGCTCCCACTTTAATCAAATATGTACTGCTTAGAATGACTTTAGTTGGTTCTTTTATCCCCATCTTGTTCTGTACCACTGTCATTTAAAGATACACAGAACTTTGGGGGCTCCTGGGTGGCTCAGTTCATTGAGTGGTCAACTCTTGGTTTCAACTCAGGTTGTGATCTCATGGGTTGTGGGGTCAAGCCCCATGATGGGCTCCATGCTGGTCAGGGAGTCTACTTGGGGATTCTCTTCCTCTGCTCCTCCCCCGACTTGTACGCATGTGCTCTCTCTCTCAAATAAGCAAATGAATCTCAAAAAAAAAAAAAATACACAGACCTTTGGAGAATGCTTTCAAGAAAAGCTAAACACTTTCTTAGAACTGCAAGGGAAGTTTTCTTCTCTGATTGATATTGGCTTTGGGGAGTCATGACATCAGACATTTAACTTTTATTTACTCCTTTATTCATTCTGCTTGCCCCGCACAACAGAAGATCTTATGAAATCTGTTTCGAATTATTTCCCCATTGCTCTTTGCATCAGTGAGGATCAGTGCCATTCCACTAACATTCTTCCTCTTGATTCTCTTGCCTTCTAGGCCTGTTTCACCTCACCTGGGCAACAGGCCCTGTGGATCCATAAGTAATTGTACTTTAATACTTCCTTATTGATCTAGACATAGCTGAAGTTTGGCTGTATGTCCACTGGTCCCCAAGTCATTTTCCCATCAGTAGGGGCCTTCCTCTTTTTTGTGTGTGTGTGTGTGCATTTTTTTTCTCTTTTTCTAGATTTTTAAAAAATTTTTTTGTTTTTTTATCTTTTATGTTATGTTAATCACCATACATTACATTATTAGTTTTTGATGAGTGTTCCATGATTCATTGTTTGCGTATAACACCCAGTGCTCCACGCAGAATGTGCCCTCTTTAATACCCATCACCAGGCTAACCGATCCCCCCACCCCCCTCCCCTCTAGAACCCTCAGTTTGTTTCTCAGAGTCCATAGTCTCTCATGGTTCATCTGCCCTTCTGATTCCCCCCCCCCCTTCATTTTTCCCTTCCTACTATCTTCTTCTTCTTCTTTTTTTTTAAAACATATAATGTATTATTTGTTTCAGAGGTACAGGTCTGTGATTCAACAGTCTTACACAATTCATAGCACTCACCATAGCATAGGGGCCTTCCTCTTTATCCTCTACTCACTTTCTTCATATGCTAAAACAAGGTGGAAGATAATTTTCTGTCTCTTCTATTTTCTGACTCACTTTTTTGAGACAAACAGCTTTCTTTACCATTTTTCCTTCTTGGGTAGGTAATCGAAGGAAATTCTGTCATGGAGATGTTGCTGCCTATTTTCTTTCCTTCCCTTTCATCTATGTTTTACTATGTTAGATTTTCCAGGCTTGAGTCAATCTTCCAACATGAACTTCCTTCATAGTATTTTTTTTAAGATTATTTATTTGAGAGAGAGAGAGAGAGAAAGAGAGAGAGAGTATGAGAAGGGGAGGACCTTGAGATCATGACCTGAGACAAAACCAAGAGCTGGATGCTCAACTGACTGAGCTACCCAGACACCCCCATAGTATTTTTGTATATCAGTTTTTACGGAGGTATAGTTTAATATCACAGAAAGTACCCCTCTCTTTTGTAATACTTTTGAGAGGAACTGATATGGAAGAGTTAGAGCAAAAATACCATTTTGGTCATATAATTTTTTTATCCTCATCTTTTATTTGATCCTAGTCAGACATTAAACCTACTTTTGATATTGAAGTGGGTTTTTTTGGATTATTTTCAAATTGTTTCTTGCCAAATTATTTGTTTTCTTTCACATTAGATCAACAATTTCTTTAGTCCATGGTATGCCTTTCTCTCTGGTAAGCATTTATTTATGTTTTATTATTACTGTACTTCAGAAGCTCAGGTTTTAGAAGTACTCAGATAATTTTATGCATTTCTAAAAATGTGTCATTGAGATATTTGGTGTAATATTAGCCTTACCTCATACCTTGACAGAATATCTAACAAAGAGAACGTAACACAATAGGAGTCACGAGGAGGGGGGGGGGAAAGATGGTGGAGGAGTAGGGGACCCTATTTCAACTGGTCCCCGGAATTGAGCTGGATATCTACCAGACCACTCTGAACACCCACGAAACCAGCCTGAGATGTAAGAAGATCTGGATCTCTACAAACAGAATATCACAGGAAATTGGTTTCGAGGTAGGAAGCAGTGAGCCCTGATTCTGCGGGCAGATATCGGAGGATAAATGGCAGCAGGAGGGTGCCTGGCCGTGGGGATCCTACACCGCTGGTGAGTGACAGCCTTGCGCGCTGCGGACAGGCGCAGACTTGCAGACCGGTAGCGGCCGGGAAAGGACTTTAGGGCAGCACCCCCTCCCCGGGGTGGAAGCCCAGAGCGGTGGGGTTGCGCCTGCGAACTGCAGCCCCCAGGTCGGAAACCCAGAGTGGCGGAGTTGCGCGTGCGTGAATTGGGAGTGGCTGGTGGTTTTAGAAGCACAAAGGGCAGAGATGTGCCCCAACCTGGAGGCAGGACTGGGAGCACTGCGGAGGGGTGCACAACCCAGGCAGCTGCAGTTTATAGCAGCACGGACAGAAACGGAGACGGTGTGGCCTGGAGAGCTCACTGAAGAACAGACTGTGGTCTCTCTGCTCTGAGGCAGAGGGCTGGAAATGGTCTCTTCTGCTGACTCGTGGAACAGACGTGGAAAGCCGCCAGGGAAAGCTGCCAGAGAACAAAAGCCCCCAAAACTGATTCCCGCTGAGCCCATCCCCCGCCACAGGGGCACAGGGCAACTCCGCCCAAACAGGGTTGCCTGAGTAACAGCACGGCAGGCCCCTTCCCCAGAAGACAGGCTGGGGAAACAAGAGGCCAGCAACCCTAAGGTCCCAAGAAAACAGGTGCATCTTGCTTGGGTTCTGGTTAATAATTTGGATTCTATACATTCCCTCAAACACCCATCAACAGAATGACTAGGAGGAGGAGCCCCCAAAATAGAAAAGACTCAGAGATTATGACTTATGCTGCAGATTTACAAATGGATGCAGACAAAACCAAGATGTCAGAGATGGAATTTAGGCTAGCAACTGTGAAGACAATGGCTAGAATGGAGAAATCAATTAATGGCAACATAGAGTCTCTAAGGGCAGAAATAAAAGGTGAATTGGCAGAACTTAAAAATGCTATCAATGAGATCCAATCCAGATAATCTAACAGCTAGGGTAACTGAGGCAGAAGAGCGAATAAGCGACCTAGAAGACAATATAATAGATAAAAAGGGAAAAGAGGAGGCCAGGGAAAAGCAACTCAGAATCCATGAAAATAGAATCAGAGAAATAAGTGACACCATGAAGCATTCCAATATCAGAATAATTGGAATCCTGGAGGGAGTGGAGAGAGAGAGAGGACTAGAAGATATATTTGAGCAAATCGTAGCTGAGAACTTCCCTAATCTGGGGAATGAAACAAACATTCGAGTCCTAGAGGCAGAGAGGACCCCTCCTAAGATCAAGGAAAACAGGCCAACACCTCAGCATGTAATAGTAAAACTTGCAAATCTTAGAACCAAGGAAACCATCTTAAGGGCAGTTAGGGGGAAGAGATTCGTACAGAGGGAGGAACATCAGAATAACGTCAGACCTATCCACAGAGACCTGGCAAGGCAGAAAGGCCTGGCAAGTCATATTCAGGGTACTAAATGAGAGGAACATGCAGCCAAGAATACTTTATCTGGCAAGGCTTTCATTTAGAATGGATGGAGAGATGCAGAGCTTCCAAGACTGGCAGAAACTGAAAGAATATGTGACCACTAAGCCGGCCCTGCAAGAAATATTAAGGGGGGTTCTATAAAAGGAGAAAGACCCCAAGAGTGATATACAACAAAAATTTACAGGGACAAGCTATAAAAACAAGGTCTTCACAGGCAACATGATGACAATTAATTCCTATCTTTCAATAATCACTCTCAACGTGAATGGCCTAAACGCTCCCATAAAACGGCACAGGGTTGCAGACTGGATAAAAAGACAGGACCCCATCCATATCCTGCCTACAAGAGACTCATTTTGAACCTAAAGATACATCCAGACTGAAAGTGAAGGGATGGAGATCCATCTTCCATGCCAGCGGACCTCAAAAGAAAGCTGGGGTAGCAATTCTTAGACAAATTAGATTTTAAACTAAAGTCTGTAATAAGAGACACAGACACTATATCATTCTTAAAGGGTCTATCCAACAAGAAGATCTAGCAATTGTAAATATCTATCTACGCCCCCAACATGGGAGCAGCCATCTATATAAGCCAGCTGTTAACCAAAATAAAGAGTCATATTGATAACAATACATTAATTGTAGGAGACCTCAATACTCCACTCTCAGCAATGGACAGATCATCTAAGCAGAAAATCAACAAGGAAACAAGAGCTTTGAATGATACATTGGACCAGATGGACCTCATAGATATTTACAGAATATTCCACCCTAAAACAACAGAATACTCATTCTTCTTGAGCGCACATGGAACTTTCGCCAGAATAGACCATATACTGGGTCACAAATCAGGTCTCAACTGATACAAAAGATTGAGATTATTCCCTGCATATTCTCAGACCACAATGCTCTAAAACTGGAACTCAATCACAAGAAAACATTTGGCAGAAATTCAAATACTTGGAAGCTAAAGACCACTCTGCTCAAGAATGTTTGGGTCAACCAGGAAATCAAAGAAGAACTTAAACAATTCATGGAAATCAATGAGAACAAAAACACGTAGGTCCAAAACCTATGGGATACTGCAAAGGCGGTCCTAAGAGGGAAATACATAGCCATCCAAGCCTCACTCAAAAAAATAGAAAAATCCCGAATTCACCAACTAACTCTACACCTTAAAGAACTAGAGAAAAAGCAACAAACGATGCCTAAGCCTTGCATTAGAAGAGAAATAATTAAAATTAGAGCAGAAACCAATGAATTAGAAACCAGAAACACAGTAGATCAGATCAACGAAACTAGAAGTTGGTTATTTGAAAGAATTAATAAGATCGATAAACCACTGGCCAAACTTATCCAAAAGAAAAGAGAAAGGACCCAAATTAATAAAATTATGAATGAAAGGGGAGAGATCACGACTAACACCAAGGAAATAGAAACAATTATTAGAAATTTTTATCAACAACTATATGCCAATAAACTGAGCAATCTGGATGAAATGGAGGCCTTCCTGGAAACCTATAAGCTGCCAAGACTGAAACAGGAAGAAATTGACAACCTGAATAGGCCAATAACCAGTAACGAGATTGAAGCAGTGATCAAAAACCTCCCAAGAAACAAGAGCCCAGGGCCTGATGGATTCCCTGGGGAATTCTACCAAACATTCAAAGAACAAATAATACCTATTCTCCTGAAGCTGTTTAAAAAAATAGAAACAGAAGGAAAACTTCCAAACTCATTCTATGAGGCCAGCATTACCTTAATCCCCAAACCAGGCAAAGACCCCATCAAAAAGGAGAATTTCAGACCAATATCCCTGATGAATATGGATTCCAAAATCCTCAACAAAATCCTAGCTAATAGGATCCAACAATACATTAAAAGGATCATCCACCACAACCAAGTGGGATTTATCCCTGGGATGCATGGGTGGTTCAACATTCGCAAATCAATCAATGTGATAGAACACATTAATAAGAGGAGGGAGAATAACCATATGGTCCTCTCAATTGATGCAGAAAAAGCATTTGACAAAATACAACATCCTTTCCTGATTAAAACTCTTCAGAGTATAGGGATAGAGGGAACATTCCTCAAGCTCATAAAATCCATCTATGAAAAACCCACAGCAAATATCATCCTCAATGGGGAAAAGCTGAGAGCCTTTCCCTTAAGATCAGGAGCACGTCAAGGATGCCCACTCTCGCCACTACTGTTCAACATAGTACTAGAAGTCCTAGCAACAACAATCAGACAACAAAAAGAAATAAAAGGTATTCATTGGCAAAGAAGAAGTCAAACTCTCTCTTTTCACAGACGACATGATACTTTCTGTGGAAAACCCAAAAGACTCCACCCCCAAATTACTAGAACTCGTACAGCAATTCAGTAATGTGGCAGGATACAAAATCAATGCACAGAAATCAGCTGCTTTCTTATACAATAACAACACAACTGTAGAAAGAGAAATTAGAGAAACGATTCCATTTACAATAGCACCAAAAACCATAAGATACCTCAGAATAATCCTAACCAAAGAGGTAAAGGATCTATACTCTAGGAACTACAGAACACTCATGAAAGAAATTGAAGAAGACACAAAAAGATGGAAAAATATTCCATGCTCATGGATCGGAAGAATAAACATTGTTGAAATGTCTATGCTACCCAAAGCAATCTATACCTTCAATGCCGTCCTGATCAAAATTCCAAAGACATTTTTCAAAGTGCTGGAACAAATAATCCTAAAATTTGTATGGAATCAGAAAAGATCCCGAATTGCCAAGGAAATGTTTAAAAAGAAAAACAAAGCTGGGGGCATCACGTTGCCCGATTTCAAGCTATATTACAAAGCAGTGATCACCAAGACAGCATGGTACTGGCACAGAAACAGACATATAGACCAATGGAACAGAATAGAGAACCCAGATATGGACCCTCAACTCTATGGTCAAATAATCTTTGACAAAGCAGGAAAAAATATGCAATGGAAAAAAGACAGTCTCTTCAATAAATGGTGCTGGGAAAACTGGACAGCCACATGAAGAAGAATGAAACTCGACCATTCTCTAACACCATTCACAAAGATTAACTCAAAGTGGATGAAAGACCTCAATGTGAGACAGGAATCCATCAAAATCTTAGAAGAGAACATAGGCAGTAACCTCTTTGACATACCCCACAGCAACTTCTTTCAAGATACATCTCCAAAAGCTAGTGAAACAAAAGCAAAAATGAACTTTTGGGACTTCGTCAAGATAAAAAACTTCTGCACAGCAAAGGAAACAGTCAACAAAACAAAGAGGCAACCCATAAAATGGGAGAAGATATTTGCAAATGACACTACAGATAAAGGACTGGTATCCAAAATCTATAAAGAACTTCTCAAACTCAACACCCAAAAAACAAATAATCAAGTCAAAAAGTGGGCAGAAGATATGAAAAGACACTTCTCTGAAGAAGACATACAAATGGCTAACAGACACATGAAAACATGTTCATCATCATTAGCGATTGGGGAAATCCAAATCAAAACCACACTGAGATACCACCTTACACCAGTTAGAATGGCAAAAATGGACAGGGAAAGAAACAACAAATGTTGGAGAAGTTGTGGAGAAAGGGGAACCCTCTAACACTGTTGGTGGGAATGCAAGTTGGTACATCCACTTTGGAAAACAGTGTGGAGGTTCCTCAAAAATTTAAAAATAGAGCTACCCTATGACCCAGCAATGGCACTACTGGATATTTACCCCAAAGACACAGATGTAGTGAAAAGAAGGGCCATATGCACCCCAATGTTCATAGCAGCAATGTCCGCAATAGCCAAACTGTGGAAAGAGCCGAGATGCCCTTCAACAGATGAATGGATAAAGAAGATGTGGTCCATATATACAATGGAATATTACTCAGCCATCAGAAAAGATGAATACCCAACTTTTACAACAACATGGATGGGACTGGAGGCGATGATGCTAAGTGAAATAAGTTAAGCAGAGAAAGTCAATTATCTTACGGTTTCACTTATTTGTGGAACATAAGGAATAACATGGAGGACATTAGGAGAAGGAAGGGAAAAATGGGAGGGGAATTGGAGGGAGAGATGAACCATGAGAGACTATGGACTCTGAGAAACAAACATGGTTTTGGAGGGGAGGGGGGAGGGGGGATTGGTTAGCCCAGTGATGGATATTAAGGAGGGCACATACTGGGGCGCCTGGGTGGCTCAGTCGTTAAGCGTCTGCCTTCGGCTCAGGTCATCGTCCCAGGGTCCTGGGATTGAGCCCCGCATCGGGCTCCCTGCTCAGCGGGAAGCCTGCTTCTCCCTCTCACACTCCCCCTGCTTGTGTTCCCTCTCTCACTGTGTCTCTGTCAAATAAATAAAATCTTAAAAAAAAAAAAAGGGCATATAATGCATGGAGCACTGGGTGTTATACGAAAACAATGGATCGTGGATCACCACATCAAAAACCAATGATGTATTGTATGGTGACTAACATAACATAATAAAATTTAAAAAAAAAGAAAGAAAAATAGGAGTCACAAAACAAAGTTAAAGTAATGCAAAATGTAAAATATAGTCTAATTAGAATATGCACTAGAAATTGTTAGTATAAGTAGGATAAAAAGGATGGTTACTAGAAAGTACTGATTTTATAGGATAACAACAAAAATATTTCTAGGCTTGGTAAATTTTTGACACCATATGTATGGCAACCAAAACACAGGGGGAAAGTGGAATGTCTGCACTGGGATTCATTAATTCATTAGTTCAGAAACTATGTATGGAGACCTAATAGTGCTGAGACTGATTCTAAGCACTGGGATTACACTTTGTGAAGACTGACAAATTCTGCATTCCTAAGGAGTTTATAATCTAAACTCGTGCTTTCTAATACAATAGCTATTACTCACTATTTAAATTAAAATTAAATTAAATGTGGCTATTTAAATTAATTAAAATTTAATGAAATTTTATGTAATGAAATAAATAATTGAGTCCTTTGGTTGACCTAGTCACATTTTAAATGCTCAGTGGCCACATGTGGCTAGTGGCTATCATATTAGAGCAAATACAGAGCATTTCCAAGATCACAGAAAGTTCAAATAGAAGGGACTATCTTTAAAATTGTGCTATCACTTTTGAAAGTTTAATAATAAATTATCTCAAACACAGAAAACCAAAAAAAATTGTAGATATCTATTGTAATCCATACCAAGATAAAACATATGCTGCTCTATTTCACATTTGTCTCAGCTGACTTTTTAAAAAATAAGATATAAAACATTATAAATAAGGAAAAACCAATATTCCCTTCTCTTCTTCTCCTTCTTCCTAAAGGTAACCATTATCCTCAAGATGGTATGAATCACCCACTAACATGTTTTTGCAGGAATATATTGATAAATGATATAAACTATTATAATTTTTTTATAATTTTTACATAAATTGTATCAGCTATTTGCAACTTGTTCTTTTCCGTTGCTTGTTGTTTCATTTAACATTTTGAGATTTAACCACATTTATCTGCTCTATATTTTCTGTACGAAACCCACTGTGTATCTATCTACTTCCTGTATGAGAAACTGTTTGGAGCTTTCCAACTGATGTCTACATTCTAAACATTTTATAGGCTCTGTGGGACAATCCAACCTCTGTCCCAGAGTTCAGCAGCCCACTGATTCTAAATCTTTCAAGTAAGTGCCCTGCTGAGGGTAAAACAGAAGCCTCCCTCCATGGTGCTGTTGGATGCCTCATCATGGCCTCGCTTCCAGTGGGGAACCCTCTGAGAGGTCTTCTATGTATGCTCTAATAGTGTAGAGAGGAGGTAATCAGGGATACTGCAATGCCAGAGCCACTGACCCCATTGATATTCTTTCTTGGAATCCTACTTATTAATTCTTTCCTAAATGAATGGGTCTCTATGTAAATTAAATCCTAAGAAATAGCTTGTAAAACACATGCACTCATTTCTTGAGGGGAAAAATAAGTCACTAAATTTATGTCAAAATTTCTACTCTACCTGAATATATTTAGCTGCTATCTTTTGATGTTCTGATCTCATAAATTTAAAAGCAACACTTGGATCCTAGCTAGGAAGACATGCAGCAGGCACTATGTCTATTTTTCCTTCTTTTTGCCTCCTCCTCTCAAAGGATTCTGTCCTTTATGGAATGTGAAATCAGCCTGGAGATTTTTAAGAACTTCAGTGTAATACTGACTCTATGTTCTCCATCCTGGGTGTTTAAAGTACACTCTTCTTATTCTTTCCTCGGGTCACAAACCAAACCTGCATTCACCTACAACATGAAACTGCTTTTGTACCATTTTAAAGACAGGGCAACTTTGGAAACAATATATATCATTTCTACATTTTAGGCATTTTCACACTTTAGGTTACTGGTTTAGAAAAAAACATTAGCAAATTGGACATTTAGACAAATTGAGGATCCAGAGAGGGCTCCAAGATTGATTGTCGTAACAGGCCTGAGGGTCATTTTCACAAATTCTATTTTCTAGGAAGCCCACACAAAACATATTGGAAAAGTAATTGCTCAACCCCATTCAGTTCAATAAGGTATTATATACCATCTTAGGTACCTCTTAATGGCTGGGGCATTTTTAAATTTGTCCCCCAGCACAGCACTTTTCTAAAGTCTAATGTAAAATACAATAAAGGTGGAAGGACCTAGAACACCCTGCCCTTACTCAGACACCACCTGCCCCCACAAATTTACAGAATGCAAAATTTGTGAAAGACACAATGTTACTGTGTTGGGAATGCAAATGACTTTCGTTTCTGGTCCTTTGATGTACTGGTTACTCTAAATAGTTTTACAACTAAATATTGTGGATAAAATATCTTTTAAACCCATTTTTAAAGTATCTACCATTGCTGTGGCAAAGGGCAGAGTATGTGTAATTTGCCATGACACAAACACACACTCATATAAAAGAAAAAGAAGAAGAGAAGGAGGAGAAAGAAGAGGAGAAAGAAGAAGGAACAAAAAGACTCCTGAGAGGTAAATGAATTATTTCACCTTCAGATGAACCTTGCTGACTTTAGGATTCTGTTTTAATTGCTATGCAGGGCATAAAAGAATGGAAATGAAGACTAGGGCCAGTAGAAAGTAAAAACATATTAGGAAACCCCAATATCAATCTGGAGATCCATCCCTTTCACAGAAAGGGTTAGTAATAAATTAACTGACTAGAAGATAACATGGAACCCTGTCACATTTGACCTCGATACTGGCTGGAGGGGAAAGAATAACCAGCCAACTGCCCATACTTAGGTTTAGAGCTCAAATTCCTGTTACCTTCTGTAACTTAAATTATCTCAGCAGATAATGTCAAGTAGGTAATAACTTGAGGTAACTAGCAGAATCAAATGCAATATTCTTTAGAGAAATCCAACTTTAGACTAGATTTCAAAGAATTCTTGCAGAGGCTTTCCCAAAGTATAAGACCTCACAGCAAAAATCATACATCAGATATACAAACAAGGCACCATGGATTGGAGCCAAAGAATCAACAGAGAGTTGAATCCTACCCAAAAGTCTTCATTAGTGAAATTATCAAGCAAAATTAAAACTAAGGGGACTCCTGGGTGGCTCAGTCAGTTAAGCATCTGCTTTCAGCTGAGGTCATGATCCCAGGGGAGCCTGCTTCTCCCTCTGCCTGCTGCCCCCCCCGCTTGTGCTCTCTCTCTCTCTCTGACAAATAAAATATTTTTAAAAAAGAATTAAAACCAAGTATGTTTAATGTGTTTCAAGATTTAACAAAAAGGACTGATACCGTGAATAAGACTATAAAGCAACCAACCATGTTTGAAGAAGAACCAAATAAAGCTTTAGGTATGAAAAATATAATAATTGAAGTAAAAACAACTGAAGTCTGAAAAGAACATATTAGAATCTGCTAAAAATAAAAATAGTGATCTGGAGAAAAGATCTGAGGAAACAATATATTTCAGAGAGACAAAGAAATGGAAAATATTTTTCAAAAGGTGGGGATCAGGAGGCATGGAGAATAGAGTAGGAAGTGATCAGAGTTCAAAAGGTGAGAATAGAGAAAATTGGGAAGTGTTAATATTCCAAGTGATAATGATAGAAGTTTTCAGAATTGTTGGAAGGCAACAAACTGTAAGTCTACAAAACCCATGATAACCCCCCCCAAAAAAGATGTGTGTGTATATATATATATATATATATATATATAGTCACAAGTATGTGTGTATATATATATGTCTATCTATCAGTCATTTGTAAAATACAAGAACAAAGTTAATATTTTTAGAGAAGCCAGAGAAGGAAGGAAAAGAGGCCACCTACAAAGGAATGGCAATTAGCCTGATGGCTGAATTATCAGCAGCATGCACTGGAAGCCAGAAGCCAATGAAATAATATCTTCAAGGTACTGAGACAAAAATAACTTTTAATGACAAGAACAAAATAAAAGCATCCAGTTTTTTTTTTTTTTTAATTGCAAGAGTTTACCTCACTAGAAGATTACCTAAAGGGTGTATTTCCTTGGGGAAAAAAAACAAAAAAACCTCATCTCAGATAGAAAGCCTCACATATAAAAAGAATGAGAGCTATAATATTGTTATCATGTAAATAAATTTTAATAATTACTATAGACGTGTTTAAGGGTTATAAAAAATAAGGCACAACTTCAATAGGGGAAGAAATGTGAATTGAGAGTAGTGGTGGTCAGAACTAAAATGTGGAAATTTTTATATCGTTTAGTGACAGCAAAGGCACAGGGATTTATTTTTGGCCTCATTTAATTAAGTGAACATATTAAAATAGTTTTTTAAAAAGATTTTATTTATTTATTTGTCAGAGAGAGAGAGAGCACAAGCAGGGGGAGTGGCAGGCAGAGGGAGAAGCAGACTCGCTGCTAAGGAAGGAGGCCCAATGTAGGACTCCATCCCAGGACCCTGGGATCATGACCTGAGCGGAAGGCAGATGCTTAATGACTGAGGCACCCAGGTGTCCCTTAAAATAGTTTTTAAATAATATCCAAATCACTGTTCTTCAGTTACACTAAATGAATAAATTGTGGAGATCTATTGTACAATATATTGCCTAAGTTAACGATATGGTATTGTGCACTTCAAAATCTGTTAAGAGGGTAGATTTAATGTTAAATGTTCTTACTGCAAACAAAAACAAAAGTCCCCGAAGGGGCACAAGACAAGTCTGGGAGGTGCTAGATATTCCAATTACTTTGACTGTGGTGATGGTATCACAAGTATTTGCTTATGTCCAAATTCACCAAATTATACACATTGAATATGTGCAGTTATTTGCATATCAATTATACCTCAATAAAGATGTCTTAAAAACCCAAATGATTACTCAATTAGTGATAAAGAAAGCAAAATGAAGTTTATAAAAGTTAAATAAATCCTGAAGATTTATGTCAAATTTAAGGTAAAAAAAAAAGATGATAAAAATAAATCCAAGTATCAGTGTAACACAATTAATGTAAGTTAATCTCTTCAGTTAAAATACAAAAAATGTTGGAATAGACTGAACAAAAACAGTAAACTGAGCTATATGCTCTTTTATGAGACAGACTGAAGCTTAAGGGCCCAGAAAAGCTGAAAGTACAAGTATGGAAGAGTGTAATAAACAAATAATAATCAAAATTTGGCTAGTAAAATTATGTGAATATCAGGCAAAAAACTTTTAAGGTAAAAAAAATCATTAAAGATAAATAATATAATTTATTAAGATAAGCATAATGATAAAAGATTCAATTCATCAGGGAGATAAAAAAGTTCTAAATAATGCATGCCTAATAAAGTAGAAAACATGGGGTGCCTGGGTGGCTTAGTAGGTTAAGCGTCTGCCTTCGGCTCAAGTCATGATTCCAGGGTCCTAGGATTGAGCCCCACATCGGGCTCCTTGCTCCATGGGGAGCCTGCTTCTCCCTCTCCCTCTGCTGCTCCCCCTGCTTGTGTGCTCTCCCTCTCTCCTACCCTCTCTCTCTCTGTCAAAAAATAAATAAAATCTTTTTTTTAAAAGTAGAGAACAGATAGTGATAGAAACTTAAGCAGAATTAATAAACCCAGCTTTGTAGCAACAGATTTTAAAGCAACTTTCTAAGATATTGGTAAATCAAACAGATAAGTAACACTACATTTTAGAAAATTGGTATACTCAGATCATGATGAGCATAGATCAATATAGTTAGAAAACAGGACCAAAAACAATACATTTAGAAACCAATTCTAAACAATATTTGAGGCAAAGAAGAACTCAAGATGGACAAAAATAAAACAGTAAGATAGAGTAGACTGAAAGAGCACATTTAACCTTCTAATGACCATGTAAGAACATCCTTGTTTCCAAAGATAAACCTGCAATGAACTACACCCTCCTGGTGCTCACACCATGGGTAGCCCTATATACATTGAATATGGGAACACTCTGTATAACAAACAAGGCAAGATGCTGTGTGACTTTTATGGTTAGATGGTGAGAAGCCTTGCAGCTTCCACCTTGGTCAATAAGAATGTATATTCTAGGGTAAGTCAGTTCCCATGTAAGAGGTATAATTATCTTGGGACCACCATGCTGAGGGGAATCCAAACTAAGTCATGTTTACTGAACACTAGGAGAGAGCAAAATGCCCAACTAGCCCCTAGATATTTAGGTTCTTCCCTGAGGTGTCAGAAATATGGTTGCAGATATTTTTTTGGATGTCTGCCTCTTTCCAGCTTAAAGATATCTCCAGTACCAGCCCCCATCTCACTGACATTGCATGCGAGACTCCAATTTCTGGTCTAAATCAACCCATACGATTATGAGAGATTAAAAATAAATTATTTCAGCTACCAAATTTTGGGACAGTTGATTATACAGCAGGAGATAACTGAAATAACCCTATAATTGGAGATAAAACTATCTTTACAAACAGACCTAACAGCAAGAATCACCACATTTTACATGATTAGTATCATTCAGATCATGTTTTGTGAATGTATATCAACATAATTAGAAAAACAATAGCAATAAATGATACATTTAAAAGAAAAAGGAAAATAAATAAATAAAAGAAAAAGGCTTGAAACACTGTTCTATGTCTGGAAAAAAAAAGAGGAAATCAAGATGGAAATTTAAAAATATTTATAAATTAGTCACTTACAAAGCCAGTATAGAGGTTAAAACACAAAAGTAGGAAAATCAATTATATATATAAAAATTAATCAAGGGATAAACAAACCAAAAAGATGCAAAATATGACATCATATACATCAAACATGGAGGAGGAGTAAAAATGTAATGCTTTTAGAAAGTGTTTGAACTTAAGCAACCATCAACTTAAAATATGGTACTACATACACAAGATGTTATATATGAAACCAGTAATAACCACAAATCAAAAAACCATGATAAACAAAAAATAAAGAGAAAGGATTCCAAGTATAACACTAAAGAAAGCCATCAAGCCACAAGGGAAGAGAGCAAGAGAAAAAGAAAGGAACAGAGAAGAACTACAAAAACACCAGCAAACATTTAACAAAATGGCAATAAGTACATACTTTTCAATAATTACTTTAAATGTAAATGGAGTAAATGCTCCAATCCAAAGACGTAAGGTGACTGATTGGATAAAAAAATGACCCACCTGTATGCTCCCTACAAAAGACTCACTTCAGACCTAATGACACATACAGACTTAGAGACTGAAAGTGAAGGGTTGAAACAAGATATTCCAAGCAAAGGAAAGTGGAAAAAAAAGCGGGGTGGGGTGGAGGGCGGGCAGGGTGGCAATACTTAGACAAAATAGACTTTAACACAAAGACTGTAGCAAAAGACAAAGAAGGACATTAGATAATGACAAAGGGATCAATCCAAAAAATGGTATAACGATTGTAAATATTTATGCATTCAACAGAGCATAAAAATATGTAAAGCATATGTTAACAGACATAAATGGAGATACTGACAGTAATCCAATAATAGTAGGGGACTTTAACATTCTACTTACATCAATGGATAGATCATCCAGACAGAAAATCCATAAGGAAAACAGTGGCTATGAGCAACACATTAGATCAGGTAGACTTAAGATATATATAGAGAGAACATTCCATCCCAAAAGAGTGAAATAGACATTTTCTTCAAGTGAATATGGAACATTCTTCAGGATAGATCACATATTAGGCCACAAACAAGTCTCAATAAATTTAAGAAGACTGAAATCATGTCAAGCATCTTTTCTGACCCTAACACTATGAATCAATTAGAAGAAAAAACTGCAAAAAACACAAACATGTATATTATTGTATACAATAAATGGGCCAATGAAATCAAAGAGAGAAAATTTAAAAAATACATGGAGACAAATGAAAATGAAAACACAATGGTCCAAAGTCTTCAAGATGCAACAAAAGCAGTTCTAAGAGGAAAGTTTATAGCAACACAGGCTTTCCTCAAGAAGCAAGAAAAATCTCTAACAACCTAAGCTCACGCCTAAAGGAACTAGAAAGAGAAGAACAAACAAAGCTCAAAGTTAGTAGAAGGAAGGAAATAATAAATATTAGAATAGAAATAAATGAAAAAAAGCTAAAAGTAAAACAGTGGAAAAGATAAATTAAACCAGGAGCTGGTTCTTAGAAAAGATAAACAAAATTGATAAACCTTTAGCCAGATCATCAGAAAAAAAGAAAGCGGACTCAAATAAATAAAATCAGAAATGAAGGAGGAGAAATAACAGGTGACATCACAGAAATAAAAAGAATTTAAGAGAGCACTATGAAAAATTATATACAAACAAATTGGACAACCTAGAAGAAATGGTGAAATTCCTAGAAAGTTACAATCTTACAAAAGTAAATCAGGAACAAAGAGAAAATCTGAACACATCAATTACTAGTAATCAGAGAATTCCCAACAAAGGACGACTGGGTGGCTCAGTCGGTTAAACGTCTGCCTTTGGCTCAGGTCATGATCCCAGGGTCCTGGGATCGAGCCCCACGTTGGGCTCCCTGCTCCGCAGGGAGCCTGTTTCTCCCTCTGCCTCTGCCTCTCTCTCTCTCTGTCTCTCATGAATAAATAAATAAAATCTTTAAAATAAATAAATAAATAAAAGAATTCCCAACAAGCAAAGGTCCACGACCAGATGGCATCAGAGGTGAGTTCTATCAAACATTTAGAAAAAACTTAATACCCATTCTTCTCAAACTATTTTAAAAAATGGAATACAAAAGAAAACTTCAAAATTGATTCCATGAAGCCTGCATTACCCTGATACCGAAACCAGATAGAGACACCACAAAAAAGAAAAAAAAAAGAGAGAGAACTACAGGCCAATATCCCTGATAAACAAAGATGAAAGAATCCTCAACAACATATTAGCAAACTGAATCCAACAATACATTAAATAGATAAGTCACCATGATCAAGTGGGATTTATTCCAGACATGAAAGCTTGGTTCATTATCTTCAAGTCAATCATGGTGATACCTCACATTAATAAGAGTTAAGGATAAAAACTATATGATCATCTCAAAGATCCAGCAAAAGCATTTGACAAACTTCTTCCTAGAAACATCGCCAAAGGCAAGGGAAGCAAGGGCAAAAATGAACTATTGGGACTTCATCAAGATAAAAAGCTTTTGCAAAGCAAAGGAAACAGTTAACAAAACCAAAAGACAACCGACAGAATGGGAGAAGATATTTGCAAATGACATATCAGATAAAGGGCTAGTATCCAAAATCTATAAAGAACTCATCAAACTCAACACCCAAAGAACAAAGAATCCAATTAAGAAATGGGCAGAAGACATGAACAGACATTTTTCCAAAGAAGACATCCAAATGGCCAACAGACACATGAAAAAGTGCTCAATATCGCTCGGCATCAGGGAAATCCAAATCAAAACCTCAATGAGATATCACCTCACACCAGTCAGAATGGCTAAAATTAACAAGTCAGGAAACGACAGATGTTGGCGGGGATGCGGAGAAAGGGGAACCCTCCTACACTGTTGGTGGGAATGCAAACTGGTGCAGCCACTCTGGAAAACTGTATGGAGGTTCCTCAAAAAGTTGAAAATAGAGCTACCATATGATCCAGCAATTGCACTACTGGGTATTTACCCCAAAGATACAAAAGTAGGGATCCGAAGGGGTACATGCACCCCGATGTTTATAGCAGCAATGTCCACAATAGCCAAACTGTGGAAAGAGCCAAGATGTCCATCGACAGATGAATGGATAAAGAAGAGGTGGTATATATATACAATGGAATATTATGCAGCCATCAAAAGGAATGAAATCTTGCCATTTGCAACGACGTGGATGGAACTGGAGGGTATTATGTTGAGTGAAATAAGTCAAACAGAGAAAGACATGTATCATATGATCTCACTGATATGAGGAATTCTTAATCGCAGGAAACAAACTGAGTGTTGTTGGAGTGGGGGGTGGGGTGGGAGGGATGGGGGGACTGGGTGATAGACACTGGGGAGTGTATGTGCTCTGGTAAGCGCTGTGAATTGTGCAAGACTGTTGAATCTCAGATCTGTACCTCTGAAACAAATAATGCAATATATGTTAAGAAAAAAAAAAAAAAAGAAGAAGAAGAAGAAGGTAGCGGGAGGGGAAGAATGAAGTGGGGGAAATCGGAGGGGTAGACGAACCATGAGAGACGATGGACTCTGAAAAACAAACAGGGTTCTAGAGGGGAGGGGGGTGGGAGGATGGGTTAGCCTGGTGGTGGGTATTTAGGAGGGCACATTCTGCATGGAGCACTGGGTGTTGTGCACAAACAATGAATCATGGAACACTTCATCTAAAACTAATGTTGTAATGTAAGGGGATTAACATAAGAATAAAAAAATTTAAAAAAAAAAAAGCATTTGACAAAATACAACATCGATTCATGATGAAAAACTCTCAAAAAAGTAGCACAAAGATAAATTAAGAAAACAATCCATTTATAATTGCACCAAAAGGAATAAAATATGCAGGAATAAAGTTAACCAAGGAGGTGAAAGACCTCCACTCTGAAAACTCTAAGGCAATGATGAATGAAATTAAAGATGACACAAATGGAAAGATAGTTCATGCTCATAGATGGAAGAATTAATATTGTTAAAATGTCCACTAAAGCAATCTATAGATTCAATGTGATCTCTATTAAAATACCAATAGTATTTTTTTACAAAACTAGAACAAATAATACTAAAATTCATATGGAACTACAAAAGACCTCAAATAGCCAAAGCAATCTTGAGAGAAGAACAAAGCTGGTGGTATCACAATTCAAGATTTCGAGATATACTTCAAAGCTAGAGTAATCCAAACAGTATGGTCCTGGCACAAAACTAGTTGCAGAGATCAATAGAGAATGGAGAGCCCAGAAATAAACCCACGCTTTTATGGTCAATTAATCTACAACAAATGAGGCAAGAATATACAATGGGGAAAAGATAGACTTCTCAATAAATTGTGTTGGGAAAACTGAACAGTCAAATGCAAAAGAATGAAACTGGACCACTTTCTTACAATATGCACAAAAATAAACTAAAAATGGATTAAGATCTAAATGTGAGACTTGAATCCATAAAACTCCTAAAAGAAAATATAGGCATAATCTCTTTGACATAGCCCTTAGCAATACATTTATGGATTTGTTTCCTCAGGCAAGAGAACCAAAAGAAAAATAAACTATTGAGACTACACCAAAATAAGAAGCTTTTGCACAGTGAAGGAAACCATCAACAAAACGAAAAGACAACCTACTGAATGGGAGAAGATATTTGCAAATAATTTATTTCATAAGGGGTTAATATCAAAAATATATAGGAACTTACACAACTCAAACCAAAAAAAAAAAAAAAAAAAAAAAAGAAGAAGAAGAAAGAAAAAGAAACAATCTGTTGAAAATGGTCAGAGGACCTGAATAGATATTTCTCCAGAGAAGACATACAGATGGCTAACAGAAAAGATGCTCAACATCACTAATCATCAGGGAAATGCAAATCAAAACCACAATGAGATACCTCACACCAATCAGAATGGCTAATATCAAAAAGACAAAAAATAACAAGTGTTGGTGAGGATGTGGAGAAAAGAGAACTCACATGCACTGCTGTTAAGAATGTAAATTGCTCTAACCAGTATGGAAAACAGTATGGAGATTCCTCAAAAATTAAAAATAGAAATCCGATATGGTCCAATAATTCCACTACTGGGTACTTACCCATAGAAAATGAAAACATTAACTGGAAAAGATATATGCATCCCTCTGTTTACTGTGGTATTATTTACAATAGCCAGCACATGGAAACAACCACAGGGTCCATTGATAAATGAATGGATAAAGAAGACGTGGTACACACACACATACAACACACACACTGGAATATTACTTAGCCATAAAAAAGAATGAAATTTTGCCATTTGTGACAACATGGATGGACCTCGAAGATTTCATGGTAAGTAAAATGTCAGACAGAGAGAAACAAATACCATATGATTTTACTTATATATGGAATCTAAAAAAACAGAACAAATGAACAAACTAACAGACTTTTATTTTTTTTTTTAAAGATTTTATGTATTTCTTTGAGACAGAGAGAATGAGAGAGAGAGAGCACATGAGAGGGGGGAAGGTCAGAGGGAGAAGCAGACTCCCTGCTGAGCAGGGAGCCCGATGTGGGACTCGATCCCGGGACTCCAGGATCATGACCTGAGCCGAAAGCAGTCGCTTAACCAACTGAGCCACCCAGGCGCACAGACTTTTAAATACAGAGAACAAACTGGCGGTTTTCAGATGAGAGGTGGATGCATGGAATGGGTGAAATATGTGAAGGGCATTAAGAAGTACCAGTGTCCAGTAATAAAATAAGTCATGGAGATGTAAAGTACAGCACAGGAAATCTAGCCAATAATATTGTAGTAGCACTGTATGGTAACAGTAACTATGCTTATCGTGGTAAATAGTGAGTAATGTATAGGATTAGCTAATCACTATGTTGTACATGTGAAACTAATATAAGATTATATGTGAATTATATTTCAATAATAAAAAAATATAACTTGGCCATAAATAAAATATCACAGATCAATTTCATGTGGTACAGCTTATGTGTGGTTATAGGTAGAGGCAATTTTATTGCCTTAAATTTCCACATTTTTAAAAAGCAAGAAAGGGTGATAATTAATGAATTAAATGAATCAGGGTCCTGTTAGGAGCCAGAAACCATACCAGAAATTTGAGGAGGGAACACTTAATATAAAACACTGTTAACTGAGAAAAAGTAAGCTGTTGGAAGGGTAAAAGGGTACTTTAAGACACAACAGAGAGTGTAACTGCAGAAAGTAGCTGCTGCCCTTATGGTTGGTGGAAAAATGAGCAAGAAAGAAACTTAGAAGAGAGGCTCTGTAATGATAAAATTTAGCTCTCTGAGAGATGGCACAATTTTCCAAAAACACACAACCTGTCATGGCAGTTGCTGGAGGCCACTTGCCAGGACTGGGAGATCAGCTTGCCCCCATGGTAAAAAATATTTCTAGTAGATAAGGGAACTGATTGCTATTGCTGGAAAGGCTGCAAGGATCTGCCATGCATCAGTCCACCTGAGACTGTGAAAAACAGAAAGAACCAACTGCTTTTTTCTTTCTCCAGCCCTGCAATCTCCTTTTGGTATTCCTCACTATCAGAGTCGAACATAGAGCTGCCTGGAAAAGGACACATTTGCTTTTCAGAGTCCATCTCCAGCATCACAAAAGTAGGGTAACAGAAGGGAGACTCTGAACTGCAAACTAATAATTAAAAACAGCAGAAAAACAAAGGATTCAATATAAAAAGAAACTGCAGAATAAGCATCAAGAAACTGAGAGGAAGGAAATATGGAAGGTAAAAAAAAAAAAAGCAAAATAAAAGTATCAATAGATGCAATAAATTTTATGTTGACAAAACTAATAAAATTAATAAACCTCAGGAAATATTAAGAAAATAAGTATGAAAACATGATATAACTACAGATAAGACAGAAAATAAAAAATATAAATATATATTAAACAATGTCATGTCATAAATTTGAAAGCTTACATGCAATGGATTAGATTCTAAAAGATACAACTTATTGTGACTGATTCAAGAAGAAAGATAATTTAAGTTATCCTATAATCATTAAAGAAGTTGAATCAGACTTGAAATTTTTCCCACAAAAAAATTAGACCCAATGAGTTCAACCAAAATGAAGAAACCTATGCAGTTTCTTTCAGATAGTAGGAAAAAAAAAAGAGTAATGCATCCCAAGTATTTTGAATTAGTTGGAAAGTGTTGATAGGAACTGAGAATAATCAGATAAAGATAGCATAAGAAATGAAACTAGACTTCCTTCTCCCTCAACAATGTATGAAAAAATATCATAAATAAACTATTAGAAAATGAAATACATAATAGAAAAAAAGTATATGTTAGAAATAGGATGTAATAATTAATTGCAGTTTATTTATTGGATAAGCTACTTCCTATGCAGTAACTTAAATACATGAACTATGGCTACAATTTATGCCATCAATAAATTTCAAAAACAATGTTGACTAAATAACATAAGTCATATAAAAGTATATACACTAGGATAATGTTTTTACTTGGGCCCCACATCTTTTTTCCTTTTTTTAAGATTTTATTTGTTTATTTGACAAAGAGAGTGAGCGAGAGAAGGAACATAAGCAGGGGGAGTGGGAGAGGGAGAAGCAGTGTTTCTGCTGAGCAGGGAGCCTGATGCGGGGCTCAATCACAGGACCCTGAGATCATGACCTGAGCCGAAGGCAGACACTTAACGACTGAGCCACCCAGGCGCCCCTTGGGCCCTGCATCTTAACAGTAACATTCTACTGCCTCTCTACCTTCCTCTCCACTCTGATTTATCTTGCCTAACACAGCACCTGGCAGAAAGAATAGATACCCACTCAACATCCGATAAATGAATTACCATAGGATAAAGAGCTACAATTGCAGGACTCTATTAGTTACCTATTGCTGTGTAACAAAATCCCTAAATTTAGTGGCTTAACATAACATTTACCTCACAATTTCTGTGAGTCAGAAATTGATTCATGGATAAATGAGGTTCTCTGGCTCTGAGACTCTTGTATGGCTGCAGTTAAGATGGTAGTCGGGGCTGTAGTTATCTCAACAGTCAAATGACATTTACACACTCAAGATAACTTACAAAACTCTTGGCTGGATTTGATTCTTCTTTGGTTATGAGAGAATTCCTCTTACTGCATGGGTATCTTGATAAGGCAACCAAGCATGTGGCAGCTGGCTTCCATCAGAACAAGTGATAGAGCATAGTAAAGACAAAGAGAGAGAGTATTAGTAAGATGGAAGTTTCAGTTTTTTATGACTTAATCTCAGAAGTGACATCCTGTCACTTTTACCATACTTCACTCATTAGAAATAAGGCACTAGATCCAGCCCACAATTAGAGGGAAGTGATTATATAATTTCCACTATGTGCGGTACAAGTAATAAGAATAGATGTCTGATTGAAAAAGTTCATTTATCATTGAGGTGAGGTAAGAAGACATCATGGACTTGGCATTCGATCTGGAATTTTAAGAATGGCTTGCAAAGAGGAGAAAGAAGACATCCATGCAGAAGACCCATGAAATACAGTGCAGAGAGCAAGAGTGAACCTCTAATAATGTGTGAATGGCATGATTTTAATGCCAAATAACTGGCTCCAGATAAACGCTGTGAAGAAGAATGATTGGAGGTTAGGTCTCTAGGACCTAACCCAAGTAAATGCAGGATAAATATTTGTTGAATAAATAAATACATGAAATCCTAGGCCTTTTTCTATTTGCAACTTTAAAGGATATACAGATCAAGAAACTAACTCTTTAAATGCTTATTTCCACAATCACCTGACTGCTGGAAGCAATCAGGGGTCTAATGGATTTCTGGGACCTACTGCCATAGTGGGACTTGGGTCCACAGCAGCTCTTTCAGGTACAGATGGGAAGTAAAAGGCCAACCACAGAGGAACTGCCAGCCCCAGGTTAGTTCAAGGTTCTGGGAGAGAACAAGTGGGACAGGGAAGAAGGGAGGGTGCTCAATGAAAGGCGTTAGTGATGACAGAACACAAGAAACTGTATGTTATACCATATAACATAGATTGTCTTCTGTGGCTGGTAATAGTCACTAAATGCCAATTAACCACTAATCCCTTCCCATAGCACAGAACCACTGTATATTTTTCATATATTTCAATTACAAGTCCCAATTAAAGCATCTCTGGCTGTGTGGTATGAACTTCAAGACATGTCAATTATTTTCTGTTCTGAATATGAATGATGATGACGAGAATTCTTCTTTGTAGTAGACTGAAGTTGGGGAGTGGTGACAGTGGTTGGGAGTCATCATTGTTAACACTAGCTCTCAAGTCTTTCTTTGCCCATAATGACAAAGGTGAAAGTCGGATGTTTGTGTGTGCATATACAAAAAAACTTGCCTATTTTTTCTACGGAAATTTAGAATTTTTGCTTTCTAAACTAAAGTTCAAGTAAATATTCAGGTGTACACACACATGCACACATGTACACACACAGACACCTTTACTTCTCTGAGATCTTTTTTTTTTTTTAAAGATCTTATTTATTTATTTGAGAGAGAGAGAATGAGAGAGAGCACATGAGAGGGGGGAGGGTCAGAGGGAGAAGCAGACTCCCTGCAGAGCAGGGAGCCCGATGCGGGACTCGATCCCGGGACTCCAGGATCATGACCTGAGCCGAAGGCAGTCGCCCAACCAACTGAGCCACCCAGGCGCCCTCTTCTCTGAGATCTTGAAGTCGATTCAGTGCCTAGAGTAGCAATATATGGCTCTTGCCTTGAAACCAATGAATTTTGGATTGTACCTCCTAAGGGGGCCAAGAATGATTTGGAAGTTAAAGGAAATGGTAGAATTTCAGGAATTCTACAATCTAGAATTGACATGAGATGCTCTCCTAGAATCAATTTCAGCCTCAGCATATATACAAGTAGAGACAGAATTGACTGCTAATGTTAATGTCTCCACAAAGATACAGAAGTGCTTTTATTCAGTGCTATAAACTTTCAGAGTACATCAGAATTAATAGGCAAAGCCTCTCTGCATATAAGTAATGACTCCACACACGGTACATTTTCACTTACCTTGAAGTGTTTTGTTGGTTTGTTTGTTTTTGCTTTTGGTGGGGATCAGAAAGCAACTACAAGGGACAAAATGTTGCTGGCTTCTATCTAATTTTACATATTTTTCCCAGTACCAATATCATACTTTCCATATTTCCCGTTGTTTCCTCTCACCTATCCCATAATAAAGCACTGCACTGTGTTAGCATGAGAAAAAGGAAGAGGAGCAGTCAAAGCTACCTTCTCAAAATAATATAAGTCTCTTGGGAAGCAAGAGTCATGGTCTTGGTCTTCTGATATACAGTCCAGTGTTTCAAGTGTGAAATTTTATTAAGTAGATTTTAGAGTACTTCCCTTTGCTTTAGGTTATTTATGAGTGTGGCCAGTTATTGTGGTAAGGTAGTCAAAAGTTTTTAAAAAATGCCTTCATTTTTCCATCTCTACTTTATGCTATTACCTAAATCTAGAGACTTTTTTCCCCATGGCTCAAAGAAAATACCGTTACATCTGATTAAGTTGCAACACTGACTTTATCTTTTCCTTTTTAATGAACCTAATATCCAGGCTGCCTCCTTTTTCTTTCCTTCTCATTACCTTACAGACCTATGAGGGCAGTACGTAAGAAAATGCTGTATTCAGAATTTAGGAGGTTTGCCTACAATTACTTTACTTTGTCTGTGCCAGCCAAGAACGTAAGACTCTAGGGATTTGGCTCCAAAAGCAAAAGCAATTCTACTCAGGATTATATAAACAATGCCTGAAGGATCATAACTGGCTATCTATGGAGGAAAGACTTTGCTACTTTCATTTACTTATTTATTTTTAAAATCTTAATTACCGTTTTCTGGATGTGCTTTTCTAAATTTCCGTGGCTGGTTTCTTTTTTCTCCTAGCCACTGTGGAAGAGAGTGGGGAGATTCCTCAAAAAATTAAAAATGGAACTACCACATGATTCAGTAATCACTACTAGGTATTTACCCAAAGAATATGAGAACACTAATTTAAAAAAAATATATGCATCCCTATGTTTACTATAGCATTATTCACAATAGCCAAATTATGGAAGCAACCCAAGTGTTCATCAATAGATGAATGGATAAAGAAGATGTGATACATACCTACGGTGGAATATTACTCAGCCATAAAAAATAATGAAATCTTGCCATTTGCAATGACATGGATGGAGCTAGAGAGTATAACACTAAGCAAAATAAGTCAATCAGAGAACGACAAATACCATATGATTTCACTCAAATGCAGAATTTAAGAAACAAATGAACAAAGAGAAAAAAATGAGACAAACCAAAAACAGACTCAACTTTAGAGAATAAACAGAGGGTTACCAGAGGGGAGGTGGGTGTGGGGATGGGGGAAATAGGTGAAGGGGATTAAGAGTATACTTGTCATAATGAGCACTGAGTAATAGATGGAACTGAGTCACTGTACTACACACCTGAAATTCATATACTGTATGTTAACTATACTGGAATTATAATTATAAAAATTAAATCTATATGCTTCAAGGAATATATTGGTAGGAATCTGGAACCCAGCATATTTTTCCACATGTTGGTATCTAATGTGGAGATTATTACTGTTGAATTTAATTTGCTAACATTTTGTTGAGTATTTTTGTATCTGTGTTCATGAGAGATATTGGTCTGTAGTTCTCTTGTCTTGTAATGTCTATTCCTGGTTTTGATATGAAGGTAATCCTGGCCTCATAGAAGGAATTAGGAAATATTGCCTCTGCATCTGTCCTCTGAAATACACTATGATTTTACTTATAATCAGAAATAACAGTACAAGGAAATGACTGACATGCATATTTAGGATGGAAGAGATACTGTGATAAGGGAAAGACACATGGTCATTTCAAAGCCACTGGTCTTAACCTGGGTGATTATTATATGAGATATATGAGATTATTACTGTTACTGATCATCTATATGTAAAAGACTTCAATGAGGCATACGAATCTTAAAATTTCAGTGTTTACAGGGATCTTTATATTCACCTGGAAGTATGAGACATATATTTTTGATTGAATAGATACTGAATTTGCAAAGACAGCAATGTCATTTAAACTGAGACAAATAAAAGGGGTCTAGCTAAATAAGTTCCTTTAACACAGAGAGATGGGAAAGCATTTTTCAGGACTCTCTCTAATGTCACTTCTTCAGACAAAACTTCTCTTGGTTCTCTCAATCTAAATTGTGCATTCATGCTAAAATCTCTCCTTTATTTTTTATGCTAATATCTTTTTTGAAAAATATTTTATTTATATATTTGAGAGAGAGAGGGAGGGAGAGCACAAGCAGGGGGAGTGGCAGAGCGAGAGGGAGAAGCAGACTCCCCGCTGAGCAGGGAGCCGGACATGGGGCTCCATCCCAGGACCCTGGGATCATGACCTGAGCTGAAGGCAGACGCTTAACAGATACAGGCACCCCGTTTATGCTACTATCTTATCATTTATCATAATTTAGTTCTTCATATGTATCTGTGGTTAACATCTCTATTGCTAGACTGTAAATTCCACAATTACTGTATATGTTTTATTTATTAGTATATAGTCTATATGGTATATTAGTATATAGTACAGTGTCTGAAAAATGATGTTCCATCAATGTCAGTAAGTGAAAAGATAAGACTGCATATCATATTCCAAGTATAGCTATTATTTATTGAGCACTTACTATCTGCCAAGCACTTCAAAACATTTTATTTAATCCTCTAACAATGCTTTAAAGTAGGTATTATATTAATTTTATGGGTGATGCAACTTAAACTCTGAAATTTTAAGTAAACTGCCCTAAGATCTAATAACTAGTTAGCAGCAAAATTGTAATCTGAACCTCAAGTTCTGTCTGTCTCTCTCTCTCTCTTTGGCTACACTGCCTTCCTTCCTTCCTTTCTCCTTCTTCCCTTCTCTCTCCCTCACTCTCTCCCTTTCTTCCTTTTTTCCTAATACTTTACAAATACAATAGCATATAAAGGACATATTTTTACAGGTGTTAAGAATATCAGTGAGGGGTACCCAGGTGGCTCAGTCATTTAAGCATCCAACTCTTGGTTTTGGTTCAGATCATGGTCTCAGGGTCGTGAGATCAAGCCCTGTGTAGAGCTCTGCTTGAGATTCTCTCTCTTCCTCTCCCTTGGCCCCTCCCCCTGCTCACGTGCTCTCTCTCTTTCTCTCTCTAAATAGATAAAATCTCAAAAAAAAAAAAAAGAATATTAGTGAAACAAAAGCTTCTAATCCTGTCACCCAGGTTAAGACTAGTGGTTTTGAAATAATCATGTGTCTTCTCCTTATCACAGTATCTCTTCCATCCTAAATATGCATGTCAGTCATTTCCTTATACTGTTATTTCTGATTATAAGTAAAATCATAGTGTATTTCAGAAGACAGATGCAGAGGCAATATTTCCTAATTCCTTCTATGAGGCCAGCATTACCTTCATATCAAAACCAGGAACAGACATTACAAGACAAGAGAACTACAGACCAATATCTCTCATGAACACAGATACAAAAATACTCAACAAAATGTTAGCAAATTAAATTCAACAGTATGTAATAACAGTCATACACCATGACTAAATGAGATTTATCCCAGGCATGCAAGGCTGGTTCAACATTTGAAAATAAATTAATATAATTCATCACATCAAAAACCTAAAAAAAAAAATCACATTATCATATGATGATGGGGGAGAGAGCATGGCTTTCTTAGATAATCAGAGAAACCTTACTCAGGAAGGTGGCCTTTAAAATGAAGCTTGAATGACCTCCTCAAACCTGTTTCCTCCTCTGTAAAATGGGGGTAGTCCTAGTGCTTTTCTCAGAAAGATTTTGTAAGGATTCTATGAGACACTAAACATACTGGCTGGCAGATGATGATCTTGAAACTGTCATGGTCATTAAAAAATTATATTCTTGACTGGTCTCTTAAGCCAAGATTCAAGTCAAATGGTATTCACAACCATTAAAATATAATACCCTGGGGAGTTTCAAGAAATGGGTGAGCTACACTGTAGGAAATACTTCCACTGGGAAACTATACTTCACATAGCCTGTCTTCTGCTCTTTCAGTGCCACACTTCTGTTCAGAGTTCTAAGTAGCAGGAAACAAAAGGTACATGAGTTGAGGTTTCTACTTATGTCCAGGACTGAGACCATGGTCTGAAAGGCTGAGATGACACTCATTAGAAACTGTACCTGCATGCAGCTGGGTTTCCTCTCATTCAACAGTGGTAAGGGAGAGCCTAGTGTTGGTCTTTAGGGTTAATTTAGAGAAATATCTGCTTTCTTGAATGGAAAATGTGTTGGCCCAGGACAGATGATATTCACATTGCAGCCCTAGCTAGATTGTTAATACTGTTATAAACCTGAGCAAGTTATTTCAATTTCTCCATGACACTTTGCTTATACAATATACTACTTTCCCTACTCATTTTGCAGAGGCTTTCTGATTTTAAGAATTAACTACTTATTATAAACAAATTGGAAAATTTAGAGAAGTGTAGAGAAGAAATATATCTATCTCAAAATCAACCTCCCAAACATATGCACAATTAAGATTTTGTTTTAAATTCTTTTTTACAACTTATTATGTGCCTACCATGTGCCATTGCGATTTCAACTTTGTTATATGTGTATATATTTAAATATGTAATTTAAAAATGTAAAATGGTTATGGCTGTGTTCTTTTTCATTTAAGCTCAAGCCTCATAGGACTGGGTTTTGAAAACATATTTCTTATGGGGTGTTCAGCAGTGGCTCAGTTAAGAGGCTATACAATAAATATTTTATCATTCATCTCTTGATGGTATTTAGGTTGCTCATTATATTTCTCTTCATTCTTAAAATTTCAGTCTCCAAATATTTTCTTATGATAGTGCTCTAGATGTTAGATTACTGGATAAACAGTCTTGGGCATTTTTTAGACTCCTGATGATGTTTCAAGTTAGATAAAGTAGTTCATGTGTCCTTCAGTAATGTATGAGCATGGCATTCTCCCAGCTTTTATTTTTAGCATCTACACGTAGACTATTAGGACAAAATGAGAAATGACCATGCAGAGCAAAGTAGCAGGTTCCAGGCTTTCACCCCTGCATGCATTTGGAAACACTGTGGGCTGAGGCAGATATTAGAGTTTGTGGAGTCCTGAAATACTCTCACTTAACAGGCATCAGGTTTCAAGGCTGTTGCTCAAAGTAGGCACCTTATCAATGTTGCTGTTGATGACTTCACAGAGCTGATGGTGGCAAAGGGAAACACCAAGTAAGAAAGAATAAAAGAACCCAAAGCAGGGTTTTCTTTTATTTTAGCCAGACCTTCTCTCCGGTTAAATATATATGCTATTATTCCATTGAAAATGCAACATTTGGGTTGGTGTGAAAATCTATGTCAGGAAATGCCCCCAAGAGAACAACACATGTATCAGGTGATAATGGATGTTATTACTGGAAGTAATATTTGTCTTTCTTTTTCTCCCTCTCACTCAACCATAGTAAATTTTAATATGTGTGTCAGGTTTCCTGCAATTTATATAAAATGAAACTCTTCGGGGAAGAGAACACATGAGTGTCGGTATGATTTCATGCTGCAGCCTCACCTTAGATCTAAAGCTAATGTCAGTTTCTTGTACCTTCTCCTGGGGAGATGTCAAGGGAATATGCTGGTTCAAAATAAATGTGTCCCTGCAACTGGTATTTTTGATGGACCTGGCTGTGCTTCTGCTCTCAGAAATCACCTCCTTCTGTGATCATAAGAAAAATAGGCCCATCTTTTAAGACAGGCATAATTTTTATTCACTGAATGGTTTCTTAAATTTGTTTTTGGGCCCAAAATCTATTGGTTAATCTTTGTGGCATATCTCATTATGCAGTAAAGTTCAATGTATACTGGTTCTCGAAACAGGCCCTGAGGTCTAATGGAATATGGTTGGTTCTCGAAGCTTTCAAAGTCAGATACTTATTTCTTTTATTTTTTAGTCTTTTTGTCTCACCTGTCCCAGCAATCATTCTCCCCTTTTTACTCCTTGAGGGGTGAGATATACACTTGGTGGTGCCATGAGGTACACCATTGATGGACACTGAGAGAGTTTATATCTGCACTGCAGTAGCTAGAATGGTAGAGGGTGTCAGGCCAAGGTCTATGAGTAACCGTTTAAAGTTCCATGGCTTTACTGCTTGGATATTCCAATTCAGGACAGTGGAGAAGAGTGGCAATGCTTGCCTTCAAAGAGCTGAAGTGTGGTTGGTGGTGAAGATGTGAAGCCATTCATGTTGTGTAATCCAGCAAGGGAAGTGGGTTCAGTTTCCCAAATCTCTAATCTTTCAACTTCTCCCCATTTCAACTTCCCACTGCTCTAGTGTAAGCCATTTTTATCTCTTGCCTGCATCATGACTACAGCCTCATAACCCATCTCCCTGCTTCTCTTTTGCTCCCCTCCAATTCATGTCTTTCCTCTGCTTATAACTCTGGATTGCTTCACATCACTGCACGTAAAGATGAAGTTTGAGTCTCCCCTGGCCTCCTTATCCTGAATGATCTTGTGCTTCCTCCCCTTCCAGCCACATCTTGCCCCTTAGTCTTTGTTTCAGCCACCATGGAATTCTCTGAGGAAGCCAATTACTCAAGTGCCCATATGATTTCATGCTGCAGCCTCAGCAGTATATCATAGTTTTGGAATATATATTTTCTCTTCGTTTGGAACCACCCTTCCTTCTTCAAGAACTCCATTGGCTTGCATCCCTGGATTATCTAACCCTTATTCTTTCTTTAGACTTCACGAGCACTCCTCCCTTCTTGTCTAAGTTCTGTCCTCAGTTACTGGTTCTACTAGCACCATCTACCTCTTGTCTAGTGTTTTTCTTGTAATTATCTATACAAGATCTGTTTTTTACAGCTGCCCTGAACACTGTGGAGGAAGAGATGGCTTCTCTTATTACACAGTACTACTGTATTGTGCCCTTCATATTCATTCACAGAGCTAGTGCCATGGTTAACACATGGTAAGATGCTTACTTTATAAATAAGTGTGAGGGAATGAATGAAAGACTAAAAGGAAGTTTATTTTCCCTTATATGCAACAACTCAAACACTGAAAGTTGTCAGATGATAAACTGGACTATCTTGTATGAGGCAGGAGGGGTCATGGAAGTATTCATCTAGACAAGAGAAAACCTCTTGGTGGAAGTAATGCAGTAGATATAAAGTACCAAGTAGGACAACTGGACTATATTCTTTAGTTGTTTTTTCAAGCCCAGTAATTCTATGATTTGTAAATTATTTTAAAGTTTCTTTTTAGAGGGAAGAGGGAAAGTAATTCTGATAAAAATTTATTAAGGAAGAGATTAAATATTTGGTCAAAGATGAATGTTTGAATGTCTATCTTCCCAATTTACATGGAAGGGTTTATGCATGTCTGGATGCCATATCCCAGAGCAGTTATGATGATGATACTCATTTATTCATTTATTCATTCATTAATTCAACATATATTTCCTCTGGTGGGGACACAGCAAAGGAAAAGAAAGTAAGATACTTCCCCTCAAAGATCTTCTATACAAATGGACATAAACACAGAATATATGAATAAATAAATATGAAATAAGTAATGAGAAATGATGTACAATGGTAGTGGGGGAGGCAGTCTGGCTTCCTTAGATAGAGTAACTAGAGAAACCTTACCAATGATGGCAGCCCTTAGGATGAGATTTGAATGACAAGAAAGGGAAGATGTGCAAAGATCTGAAGGAAGAGAATGAAAGTCAGAGTGCACCCTTAGACAAAGGACCTAAGGCAAAAACAAGCCTGGTGTACTGGAAGGGGAAAATGAACGCCAGCATAATGGTTCAGTCTAAAGAAGGAAAGAATGGTACACAGTAAGGTTGCAGAGACAGGCAAAACCAGATCAAGCAGGTTGCAGCTGTGGTGAAGAGACTGAATTTCATCCTAATGAAATGGGCAGTCATGGAGGTTTGAGGAGAGAAGTCACCTCCTCAGATTTTGGTTTTGCCTTCATATCCTTATTGTCAAACCTTTTAGACCTATCCATCCAGGGGCTCGCTGCAGTTCCTTCTGATTCTCCTCACACATATTTCTCCTCCATTTTAAACCCCCCATCTTCTTTTGTGTACTTATAAAGATATCATATTTTCTCCTTTTAGACCTTTTATATAGAAGTCAAATCTCATACAAAGTAAAATAAGTTAACTCCATTCTACATGACTATAAAATGGAGTTTTACTCAGCTGTAAAAAAGGATGAGATCTTGCCATTTTTGACGATGTGGATAGACCTAGGGGATATTATGCTCAGTGAAATAAAACAGAGAAAGACATACACCATATGTAGAATCTAAAAAATAAAATGAATAAACAAAAAAAAACAGAATCAGACTTAAAAATACAGAGAAAATAACTGATGGTTGTTAGAGGGGACGGAGGTGGGGGATGGGCAAACTGAGTGACAGGGAGTGAGAGACACAGGCTTCTAGTTATGGGATGAGTAAGTCCCTGAGGTTGAAAGGTACAGCATGGGGAACCTAGTCGAAGTTATTCTAACTATGTTGTATGGTGATGGAGGATAGCTACACTTGGCGGTGAGCACAGTATAACACACAGAATTGTCAAATCACTATGTTGTACAACTGAAACTAATAGAACACTGTGTGTCTACTATACTGAAAAAAAAAAAAAGAAAGAAAAAAAAAAAAGAAATCCAATCCCTCCCAGGATTTCTGAGTATTTCCAGGGAGTGCTTCCATGGCCTGGTTGGCTTTCTGCATTCTTGCTGTGGACTATTGCTTCTAGTTCCTCTCATCACTTCTTGATGTTCTGTCTCTACCTTCCCTGGTCCTTTAAACTCTCTTCCTTTTATTTTGCCTTTAGCCCCTTCCTTCATCCCAAGACAGTGCTAACAAGAGGTTAGAAACAAGTTGGAGTGGATAATAAACTTCACTTAAAACGTGAAGGTATTATTAAGTCATATCAATTCAGATGAAGATAGTGTGACTGAAAGCTGGGTGTCACAGCCCGTTGAACTCATCATCTTTCCTCTGTGACAGGGAGCTCCTTCTTGGCTGTTGTTGTTCATGATGGGCCCAGACTGTGGTCATAATGATGAAAGCCATCTCCCTTTTCTCCCATTTTGTCTCTTCCCCAAGTATCATGACCTCAAATGTTTTTTTCTTGGCCTGCCAAGGGAATCTATAATGCTTTTTAAGCTTCCTTGTGACCAGCTGAATTATGTGCTCTCAAAATTCATGTGCTAAAGCCCTGACACCCAGGACCTCAGAATGTGACTGGATTGGATATACGGCAAGAGGTAGTTAAGTTAAATGAGGCCATTAGGGTGGGCCCTAATCCAACATGACTGGTGTCCTCCTAAGAAGATGAAACATACACAGAAGGAGAACACCGTGTAAATATGAAGAGTGCCATGTATAAGCCATGGGAGACATCTCAGAAAGAACCAACCCTGCAGACACCTAGATGTTGGACTTTTAGCCTCTGGAATGTGAGAAAATAACTGTGTTTTTAAGTCACCCAATCTACGGTACTTGTTACAGCAGCCCTACCAGATGTATACAGCCCTCCAGCCTCCTTCTCATACTTCTACCATTGGCTTTCAGAGTTGCACTCTCCCTCAAATAACACATTTGCTTAGATTATTAAACCAAACACTCATTGCCACAGCCTGCAGGGTTTGTATTACATTAGCTCTACTCAAGGCCAAATTAAATGATATCTAAGCGATACTTGAATGGCAAGTAGTGTGACCAAGAGGATTCCCTAAGTGATCCCTTGCACAAAAAGGAAGATTCTGCCCTAGAAACTTGTTCACATCTCTCAGAAAATTTTTGGCATTCTAGGAGCAGCCAGATTATCTTGTGTTTTTAGTCATTACTGCCTCAGAAGTATTAATGTTTGGCCTCAGAGTACCCCACTGATTTTTCTTTACAAACCTAGACTTGAGGTAATGCTCTTCCTAAGCTCTAAAAGCACCCATTTACAAATATTGATGCTCTTGACAATCAGCCCAGAGCTTTTCACACCTCACTGCCAGCATCCTCTAAGACTGCCAAAGTCAGCCCAAACACAGGGTGCCAGAGCAAGGCACAGAGATGTGTGGCTGCTTTCTCTGTCTAACCAGCACACACACCAAGCGGAGCAGCCCCTCACATCTGAGCCATCAGCCAGCCCAATCTAAATTCCACATCTTTCTTAAAACCTTACAGAAATATTTCTGTGCCAAGGCCTATGCTAAGAACTTGAGATATTTCATCCTATTTGGTTCTCGTCACAACCCTAAGATGTAGGAGTTACCACATTTTGCAGATGAGGAAATGGATGTCTGGAAGATTACTATGGCTTACCCAAAGTCATAGGTAGTAAAAGGTAGTTCTGAGTTCGTGCACCACTGAAGTCCCAGCTTCCTGTCTTCCTGTAAGGCTGAACTGTTGATTCCTTCAACCTTCACTCATCACAGATTTCTCTCAAGTCCCGTATGAGATGGTGCCATAGCCACTCAGCACTGAACTGTGGCTCACTTTGACTTGCTCTCAGTTTACATCATGTGTGCTTGTCTGCTGCCCCCAGTTATATCATAACTCTTCTGTGACAGAAACAGTACTTAGAGCTATACCATGGTTACTCCTGTACAGTCTTGCCTTTACTGAAAACTTAGTGCTTCAGATTTCTTAGGCGCTCAGGAAAATCTTCTGAAATTCTCCCTTGGAAACTTTCACAATAACAAACACCGCAAAGGGGTCATTTGGTGGAAATCATGTCAGGGACAATGAAATATAGAGGTAAGAACTGTGGCCCAGTCCTCAGAATATCACACTTCTGGTCTTAGCTGTGAGCTCTTGCTAGCTTCTTGGCCCTAGATGAATAACTTTAACTCCTCTGAGCCCTCGTTTCCTCATCCATAAAATGAGGGTGGTAAATACTACCCCATTCACCTGCTGTGAGAACTAGAGGTAAGACTAGGCCTGAAGATGTTCATGAACTATAAAGTTTATTACATGCAAGAGATTATACTGTTCAGCACTGGTAGCTTTATTATGAGTAGTGACCAGTAATGAACGACATCTCACAGTGATCTTATTTTCCCCTTGAAAAAAAGAATGTGGTGGTCTACAAAGCTTTCTCTTGTTTTAACATTCTATCAACTCCTCTTTATGGTGATGGTGAGAATGTGTGGGATTGGCCAGGGAGGGGAGGCTGTGTGGGCAAGACCTTCCAAAGTGAGAAATGATGCCTTACATTCAAAGGGCTTATCACTCACATCCCACTTGCCAGCAACAGGATCACATCTCACGTGGGGGCTGTCTGTGTCTTCAGGGAAGAGAAGATGGTGTGGTTCCGTGACTCATGTTGTCACCACACAGATGGAGAAATGCCACTCTCCGAGAGTTTACGGCTCTAATGACTCTGTCCTGTATCACGTATGTCTATGTCAATTCACCACTGTATGCTGCCTTTGAACACGTCTTAACCAGGAAAAAAATAAGATCTGGAGATAAGTGTTTTCTCACTTTCTTTCAAAGTGCAATTTTTTTTTTCAAGATACCTTCACTCTACCTTAAAACACAAATTCCTTGGTATTTCTCTCTTTAGACAAAGAAACTAGGAATAAGGGCATGTTTAACAGAGGTGGATATGGACAGAGTCCCAAACTGAGGGCTAAAATGCAGTTTTATTTAATGTCTCACAGAAGCTCTGAGAGTGCTAAAAGGGTCTGCAGATTCCCCCTATGGCATTAGGTATAAACATGAAGGTGTTTATGACTCTGTGTTCCTTGACCTTGTTGCAACTTCAAGTCTTGAACAAATCGAAGCAAAGTAGGCCACACAATCACAAAGGCTTGGTTTCTTGGTGACAGTTTTAAAGAAGTAATTTTTACTACTGAGCTTACAAAGTGAAAGTCTCTCTCTTTCAGAGAAAATAGTTCTTAAATATTTAAAAATGCCTAATTTCTCCGCGGATTCTCAGAAATGGAAAGCTCACATGACTTGGGATGACTCTGGGGACCACGGCACTCATGAGTACCAGTTATTCTTCTTTGACTTAACTTTCAAACACAGATTATTTCACAGATTTCTCTATTTCTTGCCCATCCAATTGCAGTGGCTCCAGTTTAACTATGGAAAATAGTTCATATTATTTGGTCTGGATTCCAAGAACTTCCATAATTTGTCTCCAAACCATCTCTCTGGTTATGTTATATCCCTTTCTCTTATCTTCTAGGTATCCTGTATTTTGGCCATAAAAGTCACCCATTATTTTCTTCTACTATTCAAGCAATTTCACACCTCCTCGTGTCCCTCCCAGCTTGGAACAATCTTCTAGGTATTTGAAACTTTTTTCATTCTTTAGTTCCCAATGAAATGCCACTTTTTCCACAAGATTACTCTTGAATCCCCAAATGGAACACTGTCCCCATATTTAATATTTAGCAGTTAATTTTTTATACCATTATTATTTCATTCTGCCTTGCTTAGAAGTTATGAAGCACTCTCTTTTTTGAAAACAAGTATTTTAATGAAGCAGATTAGGTTCATTTCTTGACTCATTTATCCACTGAACAAAAAATGAATTGATCCATATTAATAAATTAGTGTCTCTGTGTCTTAATTCCTACCCAAACATATATTTGCAGTATCTGCCTTCCCTTTTTTATCATAAGCTATGTGAGGACAAAAATCACATGTTATTCAGCTTTTAATTCCTTAGTTTATTTTCAGTGGTGGGTACTTTATAAACATGTAGTGAATGGATGGATTGATGGATGGACAGTTGGACGAATTAGGCAATAACAGAAGCTGATGGAATAAATCATGAATTCAGAATATTATATTAAGACAATTACTTTGTTCAGAACCCTTGCAGTATGTGTCCTGAGTATCTGTTACTTTTGTTATTATTTTAGTGTGCTTCATAGCCCTTCGTTTGGGGAACCTCTACTTATTCCATAGTAACCTGCTTTCATTCCAAAATTTTGGCACGGGATCTAGGCCTACAGATTCTTTCATGTATTCAAGTGCAGGAATAGCAACAATAACAATTAGACTTTTCCCAAGGCAACGAGCAAGGTGAGTGGAGGAGACACTGTTCTGGGAGACTGTAAGTATAAAGTCAAAGTGAACTAGAGCTACGACAGTCTTTGTTCCACCATCAGAGGAAGAGCTTATATAAGAATAAAGCCAGGATGAAAAAAATGGAATTGAGGGATAGAGAGAGAAAAAATGCAAATATTGTGTTTGAATCATGAGATCTAGCCAAGCCTGTAGCTCATTTCTCAGGATGTGGGTAAATAATTCTCTCATTTATTTGTGTTTTTTTACATTAGTTAATATTCAATTACTATTGCTTAGAAGCAAACTAGTCCTAATTAACACAGGAAAATCTAAGGGAAATATACCAATATGCTCACTTTTAAAGATAAACACTTGCATCTCTTAGGACAATCACCATCATCAATTGGAAGTTTAGCTAGCTACTAGGATATGAAGGGAAAAAATCCCTAAAAAAATTAAGGCATATAAAAATCTGCACTTCTGTGCCTTCCCATTAACTCCTGCAAGTCTTTTTTTCTTTTTTCTTATTTTCCCCCTAGTTTTACTGAGATATAATTGACAAACAAAATTGTACTAAAGTATATAGCATAATGATTTGATATATGTATATATTACAAAATTATCACAATAGGTTTAGTTAACATCTATTACCTCACACAGTTATAACTGTTATTTAATTGAAAAGTCCTGTAAGTCCTATTTAATGAAATCTCTTATTTATTTCCCAAATACATCTTCTATTTTCCTGTCCATGGCCACTCCTATGACTCAAGCTACCATCTTTACTCACTTCCACCCAAGTGCAACCTCCCAGCTAGACCCTTGCCCTCTTGTTTCTTCATTTGATTGTCTGCCCAAGGCCAGGATGATTTCTTTGGGACACTGTGTGCATCATGTCAATCCTTTCCTTGAAACATACATCATCTCTCCTTACTCTCAGAAAAAAGTTCTAATTGTTCTGCTTAATTTACAGACCCTACCTTTCTGTCCATCTTTGTTTCTTTCAACTGTCCCTTAGCCCTCTTTCCTTTAGCCACAATGACATTTAAAGAAAAAATCCCTTCAGCATGCCATAGTCTTTTGTCATTTTAGGACTTTACATATTCTGTTCTCTTTGCCTGGAATGCCCTTTTGTTACTCTCTAAAATAGTTTCTACTCCTTTGTAGAGGGTTGAATAATGTCCTTCCAAAATTCATGTCCACCTGGAAGCTCAGAATAAAACCTTACTTGTAAAGTGTCTTTGCAGAGGTAATCCAGATAAAGACTGAGGTGACATTATATTGGATTAGGATGGACACTAAATCCAGTGAGAATGTCCCTTTAAGAGACAAAAAAAGACACATGGAGACATAATGAAGAAGGCAATGTGAAGACAGAGGCAGTGACTAGAATGATGATGCATTTACAAGCCAAAGAACACCGAGGACTGCCTACAACCACCACAAGCCAGGAGAGAGGCATGGGGCAGCTTCTCTCTCAGAGGCTCCAGAAGAAACCTACACCTACACACCGTGAAAACTTTGATTTCAATTTCCAGTCTCCCAAACTGTTAGATTATATTTCTGTTATTTTACATTACCCAGTTCATGGGACTTTGCAACAACAACTCTAGGAGATGAATACAACTATCTTTGGGTATCACTGTACAAGGTACCTTCTTTGTGAAGCCCTCCCCTATACTGCTACTCAAAATCAAATATCCCTTCGTGGTGCTGCCCTAGAAGACTCTATTTTTTCCCCCACTTCATTATGTTTAAATTTCCATTTGCTTCTCTTCCAGTAGTCTATACTACATAGTCTTTCACAGTTGTGTACCCAGGACCTATTACCATGGCCAGCAGGTAACACATTTCAATAAGCACGCTTTGATTGATTAGCTGTATCTTATTCCCCTCTGTCCTTTTAGTACCTAGTGAAATAGCAGCTAAATAACAAGTGCTCAGTAAATGTTTTGTACCCAGCGAAGGCATTTGTCAGTGGGCTTGTGCTGTTTGTAGCAGTTCAACCTGGTGACTATGGTGCTCACTGATCCCTGTCCCCACTGGAGAGTGTAGACCTTGCCCAGAGTGGGTTCCATTGGTGGAGCCCTTCATAACTCCACAATCCTTTCTCACGCATAACTGAAGGTAATTGTCCAAAAACCCCATGAAGCATTTTTAACAGGTGTTCTTATCACCAATTTGAGGGAAAAAAGCCAAATCTTATGACTAGACAGTCCTAAAGAACTGAGTATAGTTCTGATTCCATATTCATCATTCCTGCCATTGAATCCTAAGACTCTATTAACATTGGGACAAAAACATTCCAATTCTTCAATTATCCTTCAATTTAAACAAAATGCTTTTAGTTCCTCCTGTAATAGATAAAGAGAAAGCTGTTGGGAGAACCTAAGCAAGATGACCTGCAGTGTGGGGCAGTGGAATTTTAAGCACATAAATCCCAGGAGAATCTCAAATGACAGTGGAAGATAGGCATGTTGTCCTATGAGCTTTTAGTAGTCTCCTTGGTCATTTCCAAATGTGTCCTACCTCATGAGAAACAGATTATGGAGTCAGCAAATCTGTAGATGATGTGAAAAGCAAATGGAAACAGAGATGGAAGAAAGATTGGAGAGTGCATACTTTGCTCTGAATAAAACAGGAGGAAATGCGATTGTGTATTACAATGAATCAGTAGTCTATAAAAGCCATGGAGTTGGCCAATGCTGAGAGCAAGGGCAAGTGGGAGTGAAAAGCAAGAACCCTAGGAAAGGAGAGTCAGTCAAAAATAGCAAAATGATTTTTCTTTCAAAATCTGCACTTGAGGGGTATTTGGAGGGTTATCAGACCTGGACATTCCAAAGTTCTTCTGAGATAAATGTCTTTGTGTATTTGGAATAAACTCACAAAAATAGATGTACCTCCAATGTGCATTTGCCGAGAGAAGAAAAAAACTCCTTTTTTTTATTAATAAGACTGAAACACAGAATGTGTTGAAATACTATATACTTTCTGGGAATGGAAAAACACAAGACAGTGTGTATGTTAAGTAGGTTCAAACAGGAGGAACAAAGGAGTCTCCATGCATTTCTACTCCAGGTGGTACACTGTGTGGTTAAATGCATAGGCTTTGCAGATCCAATGACTTCGTACAGGTCTTGGGTATATTATTAACTCCTCTATATAATCTTGGACAAGTTATTTTATTTCTCCCTGTCTCAGTAGCTCCATCTATAAAATGGGACAAATGATATACATAATTCAGAGGGTTGTAGAAGTAAAAAGAATTTTGGGATAAATGATATAGAATAGTACACAGCACACAATAAACACTCAATATAAGCTCTTATTCTTGATGTCTATTTTATGTGGATTCAGCAGTAAAAATATAAAAGGTGGAAGAGAAATATACATGATAGTCAAATGCTCAGACTGTAGGGACAGACAGGCCTTGCCCCTTACTGGCTGTGTGCTATTAAAGAGTAATTTAATTTCTCTAAGCCTCATTTTCTTCTTTGATAAGATAAGATGATAACAGTACCTTTCTTATAAGGTTGTTGTGTCATATCACTTACTTGATTACCTAGCACACAGTACAATGTCGACACCTGGCAGCTGTGTGCATTACAGACTTGGAATTCTTATGTCCTGGCTGTGAGAACTGATTGCTTCAGCAAAATATAACATGCAAAGCAGTAAAATTTTTCCTTCCATGGGCCACTAAAAGCTGATTTGATTCTGCCCTCTAAAGAGAAAACCAACAAACCAACCAGCCAAGGGGAAAAAAAAAAAAAAAAACATGCTGAAAAATGAAAGAAGATATTGAATTTTTAATTGTAGGGTAAGGCATGTTTTTGGTGTGTGTGTTTTCCCTCTAGGTACCAAAGTGATAGCAGGTGTTCCTTTATGAGACTTCATTTGGGGATGGAACAAAAACTGAGGTTGCACAGGCCTCCATTATATACCTTTAGAGTACTATCTTTCATCAAGAGACCTCTTGATCTCCTTCAGAGGCAGCTGAATGGATATAGCCATGTGTTAGGGTAGTCACTGGAAGCCTATACAATTTTGAAAAACTCTAAAAGGAGAGCGCAGGGTAGAAAATGATTAAAATGTTTTGCAAAATTTATTTTCCAGTTGGGTCTGAAGACATAATTTCAGTATGAAACCACGTAATGAAGCATCAGGGTCTGAAATTTGAGGTCCAACCATGAAGGCCAGAAAATGTTTCTCAATTCTCTATACACAAGCCAGGCTTATGGAAAATGTCCTCAAGACCTCACTTGCCATCTCCTCATGCTGTCATACTTAACAACCACAGGAATTATGGCCACATGGAATGTTTACCACGTGGCAGGGTTTATGCTGAACTTGTATATACAGTACTTCTTTTCATTGCCATAAGAACCTATGAGCTAGATATCATTTTTTTTAAAGATTTCATTTATTTACTTGACAGAGAGAGACACAGCAAGAGAGGGAACACAAGCGGGGGGAGTGGGAGAGGGAGAAGCAGGCTTCCCGCCGAGCAGGGAGCCCGATGCGGGGCTCGATCCCAGGACCCCGGGATCATGACCTGAGCCGAAGGCAGACACTTAACAACTGAGCCACCCAGGTGCCCCACTAGATATCATTTTTGACATGTAAACATGAGGTAAGTGAGGCACAGGGAGAGCAAATAAGTTGCCTCCAATCTCACCAACAAGGATAGTTGCAGAGCAAGGATTTGGACTCGGTTTGTCAAACTTAAAAGCTCTTAGTCTTCCTCCCAATATTAACCTGTAGCCTTCTGCTATTTCCCCCTGGACCAGAGACAATGAAATAAAATTGAGATAGAGGAAAGAACACTGAGTGCCCTTTTTAGGCTCCATAGACTCAGTAAATACAGATGACAAAATATGACACAGAGACCACCTTAAGTCCCCCACTCTGGCACTTTTCTATTAAGTCCCAATGTAGCCTCAGAATTCTTTTCAACAGAGATTCATGAAATTGTGATCAATCAGAGTTAATAAACAGGATGTATACTGTTAGCCGTATACATCAGATCTATGTCAACTGGCTCATTTTATACAGGAGGACATTCATCTCCTGAGGAGAGTCACTTTCCCAAGATCACAACATGACAGAGGCAAATACAGTGTGGGAACTGGATTCCAAACTTCCAGCACAGGCTATTTCCATAAATCCCTACCACTTATCCTGACCAATTTGGCTCCAGGGAGACCTTGCCTTTGTTTGGGCAGCCTGTGGAAGTCACAAGCAAGATGCCACTAATACCCAATACCCTGTCTACGTATCTGTGGACAAACCTCCAACTCTTGCCACGGACAGGATATACACCAATTTTCGGTTAGTGTTTCTGTATGGTTCTGAGCTTCCTGTTCTCCTTGCACGGAAATCAGGCTCATGTTTCAGATATAATTCATGGGCTAATTCACGTGCTTTGATCCGTCCTAGTTATAAATTGCTTGTTAAAAAGAAAGCAAGTCAGACTGGTGGCCACTTGCAACATCTAAGAAGGCATCAGAACATATACTCTGGGGAAGCAGCAAGTGTAGTAGTCATGATAGGCTAATTGCTCTAACAGACAAACAAAACAAACAATTGCCAAACCAATGGCTCAATACAATAAAAATTAGTTTTTTCACTGTCTGAAGCAGGTTGGTGGGATGGAAAGATTGATGGTGGGGGGAGGCTCAACTTTATATAATCATTCAAGTTCTCATGTAACTGTACGTAGCAGGTAGACCAGAAAAGAGAAAGAAAATGGTGATTCTTGTGGGAGATTTTTATGGACCAGGCCTCAAAATGATACCCACTTCCTCTACTTCCGCTGTCTAGAACTCAATCCTAGGACTAAAATTAACTGCCAGGAAAGATGGGGAACATGGTATCTAGCTAGATGCCCAGGAGGTAAAAGTGTTGGTGAACAACCTGCTAGTGTGTGTAACAACCATCAGACTCCCTGCCTCACAATTCATATGCAGAGGGACACACACAGATAACTGGCCTGAATGAGGGGACACGTGAAACTGGGCCATATCAACAAAGAAAACAAACAACGAATCAGCCAAATATTTCTTTTTCATTTGAATATGAGGTACTGAATATCTGAGGCAGGCGAGGAGAAATCTGTATCGGTTTTAAATGTGAATTGCTTTTTATCCATCCATCCATTTTCAAGGTATGTATCTGAAGTAAGTGGAGAATGCACAAGAATATATGTAAAAGGATACTCATTATAGCATGGCTGGAAATAGTAGTAGGGAAATAGTAGATTGGAACACATATCAATAAAGAATTGATTAGGTAAATTATGGTGATAGCACTCTGTAGCCTTTAAATATAATAAAATGTTTCCACATGTACTAACATTTCTCTAATAACCAGTTGCAAAATCAGGAATAGAGTGAGTTCTATACTTCCTCAGTGTCACTGTGGGCCGCAAGCACCACATGAAGGTGGTACGGTGGGGCTGAACTCAACAGCAGCCCTGGCAATATCTAGCTCAACATCTGTGTTGACAGCTCTATCTCTGCGTAACTCCTTCCATTTCTATCCAGTAGATAGTGCTGCCCAAATTTCGGGAACAAATACAGTCACATCTCTTATATTTTACCGAATTCACTGCTGAAGTTCCCATATACCTTAACTGCTGAAAACTCACAATCTCCTTGAAAAGGGTCTTCAGTCTCCCTAAATAAGCCAAGAAAATTGGGAGCACGTGTGACCTAGACATTGGGGTATACGGAGAAGGGATGGGTGGGCTTGGCTTCCATTCCCCAGGGGGAAGTCACCACAATACACTGCCTCGTGGTGGAGTGACTAAAAACAGTGGCTCACAGTCTCAGAGACAGCGCTGGTCTCTCATGTGGGGTCCTGCACAGACCAGCACCACCAAGGCCTGGAACGGTACTCTTTTCTCACAGAGGATCCCCCTTTGGTGATGAGCAGCTCTTCTCAACATTCTCAAAAATAATTCTATACGTTTGTATTAACTGTCCCTTATTAGAGACAATACTTACCAATTCTGAGGGAGTGTTTCCTCAATGATTTTCAGCCATTTTGTCCTCCTCAGGAAGGCTCTTCAAGGGATTTCAAATTGTGCTCACACACATTCTTTCTGGAATCAAGGAAGAAAGAAATTCTATCAATGATGAGTGATTACGGCATTACTCACAGTAGAAAGTAAGTGGGCAAAAATCTCATAGATATAAAACGTGTTTATATGCACTTGCATAAAATCCTTTCCTTCATATATCACATTTATGTATTATGCATATAAATTTTTATATATGACCTACAATCTATAAAATATATATATGAGAGATATCTAAAAGGATAGTCTCCAAATTGTATCAGTTGTCCATAATAGTGATATCATTTTGCTCATTTTAACTCACTTATTAATAAATGTTATTTATAAATAAGATTATTTTCATATATGTATTTTTACTGTAAAACTTCCCCTTCCTTGCATTTCCATGTACTATATATTGTCTTTATTTAACAAGATGTGTGGGTGTAATTTCATGTGTATGGATTCATATTTGAATAAATCAACATTTAAATTTGTTTTAGGTCCCTCAGGTGAAAAGTGTTAGGACATAAACTATTAAGAGCTGTATGTTTAGTGCTTGAAGTTGAAGCAAACTGAGGATGTCAGAGGCTCTGGGTAAAATGTGGTTGGTTAATTTATTCTCTAAGCAATCATAATTATGTGGCTCCTTCTCATTCTCAGTAATATACACACCTCCGTTCACCTGCCATCATCCCGGTCCTCTCCCTCCTCCCTTTACAGAGAGATGTTAGTAATCAGTTGTGGTGACATCACATTATGCCTGTGGAATGATTGCACTTGCTCATCATTCCACAAACAGTGTGCTGATCATAACAGCTGGAAACCTGTAGATGATGTCTCTATAAGCACATAGCTCCAAAACAACAGAATGCAGGTGGATGTTTTGGTTTGGAATTTTTAGAACAAAAATATACTGTTGTTTCCCTGTTCTCCATATAACACGGAAGTGCTTGGACACAGTAGGCCCTCAACTGTGCATTTGTCAAACTGAACTGACCCGAAACACTTTAATAATTATCAGTTAATCTGCTTCTTTCAGGGTTGGCACTATCTCATAATTTTCTCTTTCCAAGTAAATTTTCTAAATATTTCAAACACAGAAAATTAAGCCCTTGTTTCATGTACCTTCAGCAACATCAGTGAGAAGGTTTCTTGTTGGCTCTAGTTAAAGGAGAAAAGAAAAAGTCAAGCCTTTCTTAGTAAGCAGTCTACTGTAGGTATAAAAGAAGGAGAATACTACTTGGGGTCAGGCTTCAGTGAGATGGAAAGATGTGCAGATGACTGTGTAAGTAGAATCTACTTGATGACTTACCCCACAGGGGGAGAGGCGCCTTTGAAGCCCGTGCTTGTGTTATCAGAGCCCGCCAGAAGCAGTGTGGCTGAGGCAAGACTGATTTCAAAGTGCTTCTGTTCGAACATGATGGAGGCTTCCTGGGTAATATGGCCTCTGACTGAAGATTCAGGGGATCCTAGGCCTCCCCTTGAATTCAGGCTAAGGGAGGCAGAGCTGACCTTCAGAGCCCCCTCACCTCACTTCCCAGAGCTTCAGCCCAGCTCGATGCGGACAGTGAGAAACTTTCCCTTCCCACCACCCCCTGGCTGTTTGCTGCTGCTGACTTCAGCCCCTACTGACTCGAGTTTTAATAAATACATAAATAAACAAGCTTTATTTCCTAATACAAAAGTATTTTCATTGTCGAAAATTAGGAAAATAGTATAATTGAAAGGCTGAAAATAAGCACCCATAATCTCACCAAATATACACATGGGTGTGCACGCACACGCACACACACACACAGAAGGAGGGGAGGACAGAGGGAGCGAGAAACACACAAATACTACTTGGGATCGGGAACCCTAGGTAGATCACTGCTTTGGATAAATTTCTTCTTCTCTCATGGGAGAAATTTCAGCATTTGTCAACTAAGGGAAGCACTACATGGCCTTTTCTAACCAATAGTTGAAAGTTATGTTCCTCTAAGATTTTAAAATCTAAAAATTTCAATATATATTTCTTAAAAAAAAAAACCTCAGAAAAACCACTAGAATAGTGTTTCAAAGGTAAAATAGGTGGTTAAATCAATCCTTCTTACAGAACCAGGAGGATATTAATAAATTCAATTTTCTAAAAAGTACGTGTAGGAAAAGGGACATACAAAACTTAGATTTTTGACAGGGCTCATTTTCTTATTTATGCACATGTGCTATGATCAAAAGCATCTCCTTTGCTTTTTTCTGCTCCTGATTTAGGATGTTAGTGCTACCTGATGTCACTTTACCGATTGTGTTGTCTCCAGTCTTACATTTTGAATTCTATGGAACTAGTTCTGCATCTCAAGGAGAACAATTCAAGAAAAGCCACAGCCCTCTGATTTCTCTCTAGAGAAACACCTATAGCTTCAAATTCAAACAGAACAGATAGCACTGTTGAATCACAGACCTGTACCTCTGAAACAAATAATACATTATATGTTAGAAAAAAAAGAAGATAGTAGGAAGGGAAAAATGAAGGGGGGGAATCGGAGGGGGAGAGGAACCATGAGAGATGATGGACTCTGAGAAACAAACAGGGTTTTAGAGGGGAGGGGGGTGGGGGGATGGGTTAGCCTGGCGATGGGTATTAAAGAGGGCACGTTCTGCATGGAGCCCTGGGTGTTATACGCAAACAATGAATCATGGAACACTCATCAAAAACTAATGATGTAATGTATGGTGATTAACATAACTAAATAAAAAAAATGTTAAAAAAAAAAAAAACAGCACAGATACCTTGACGGCACTGCCTATGTATGTCCTTTCAACGATGACTATAAGTAGATGTAAGTCAATGTCAAAAAGGCAGGCTCAGACAGAGTTAAAAAATGGTTCTGCGCAGTGGAGAGGCCATTTTGACATAGTGGAAAAGCCCAGGTTTAACTCTCGGGTCTGTGAATTCCTAGTTAAGGGGTCTTGGTCTAGTCGTTTAACCCTCTTGCTCTGGATTTCATTCTCTGTGAAGAAGGAAATACAGTATTTCCTTGAAAGTGCAGATAAAATAACAGAGGAAAATAAAAACATATCAAAATTTGTGGATTTAAATCAGGAATAATTACTAGAGAAAAAAGATAAAATTAATGATTGATGTGTGCATCTTAAAAATATGATAAAAGATAGGAAAATTGAACAAAATTAACAGGAGAAAGGTAAACTTAAGGATCAGTGCAAAGCTGATAAAATAGAAAAATGACAAAATAAAGATTATGAGAACCTAAAGTTGATTCTTTAAAAAGACTAATAAGATTGATAAACCTTTAACTAGACTGATGAAACAAAGAGAAAGAAAATGCAAATTATCAGCAATAAATGAGAGGATGACATTTAGATCTTCCAGTCATTAAAAGATTAACAAGAGAATATAACAAACAACTTTTTGACAATAAATGTGTCAATGTAAATGAATACAAAAGCTATGTAACTCACAAACTGGCAATAATGACATGAGCAGAATTAGAAAATATGGAGAGTTCTAAAAATGGTTTTAAAAACCACTTTATTTATAATGAAAATGCTTACTATTGAATTGTCATGGAATCCTTGTTGAAAATTGATTGGCTATAAGTAGACTGGTTTATTTCTGGACTCTCAATTATATTCCATTGATCTATATGTCTATCCTTATGCCAGTGGCATGTTCAATTGCTGTTGCTTTGTTTTAAGTTTTGAAATCTGGAAGTGTGAGTCCCACTCTATTCTCTTTCAAAATTGTTTTGGCTACTTAAAACCCCTCGTAATTTCACATGAATTTTTTATACGAATTTTTAAATCAATTTTTATATTTCTGTAAAAATGGCTATCGGAATTTTGATAAGGACTACCTTAATTTGTAGATCATTTTGGTAGTATTGACATCTTAACGATATTAAATCATCCTACCTATGAATATGGGTATGTCTTTCCATTTATTAGGTCTTGAATTTCTTTCATCAATATTTATGTGTGTGTATGTAGAATATTTCATATGTACTTGAGAAGAAAGAATATTCTACTATTGTTGGTAGTATTCACTCACTTTTTATTTATATATAATTTTGCTTTTCTTTACTAATTTCTTTTTTTTTTTAAGATTTTTATTTATTTATTTGACAGAGAGAGACACAGCGAGAGAGGGAACACAAGCAGGGGGAGTGGGAGAGGGAGAAGCAGGCTCTCCGCTGAGCAGCGAGCCCAATGCAGGACTCGATCCCAGGGCCCTGGGATCATGACCTGAGCCGAAGGCAGGCGCTTAACGACTGAGCCACCCAGGCGTCCCTCTTTACTAATTTCTCTATGGATTGCTATACATCTACCTAACCTCTCACAGTCTACTGAGAGTTATATCATATTATTTCATATACAATGTATAACTTTGGCATCCACAGAGTTTCCTTTATTTCTTTCACCAGTGGCATTTTTGCTCTACTTGTCCTATTTATTCTCACATATGTTGAAAATTCCTGAAGACAATGTGATAGTATTTCCTTTAAATAATTACATATATTTTAAAGTATTTAAGAGTAAAACCTCTCTTTTCTCTTTTTTCATTTCTCAAATATTTACTATTCCTATTGTTTCTATATTTGTAAAAATCCAGATTTTCCCCTTCATTGTTTTCCTTTAGCATGAAGAACTTACTTACTTAGTTTCTTACAGAATAATCTGTTGACAACACTTAATTTTTCTTCATCTGAGAATATCTATCTTTTGCCTTCATTACTGGAGAATGTTTTTGTTGGACACAGAATTCTGTATTGATATTTCTTTTATTTAAGCACTTTACTGATGTCTTCCACTATCTTCTGGTTTCTGTGATTTCTGTTCATCAAAGACATCATTAAGTACAATGAATAGGCAAGCCACATACTGAGAGAAAATATTCACAACACTTATTTCTGAAAATGGACTTCTATCCAGGTTATACAAGAGAACTTTAACAACTCAATTATGTAAATACAGTTCACATAACTCAATAAAATTTGGTGAAAAGTCTTGAATACACTCTTTACAAATAAATATTACAAATACAAAATAAGTTCATGAAAAGTGCTCAAAATCATTAGTCATCAATTAACTACAAGTTAAAACCACAATGATACCATTTTACACACAGCAGAATTGCTAAAACTGACACAACAAAATCCTGTATATATTGACAAAGGTATAGAACATAAAAATTCTTATACTTTGCTGATGTAGGTATAAAGTCGTATATCTACTTTGGAAAACTGTCAGTTTCTTTTAAAGTTAAATATGCATCTTCCCAATGACCCTTCAATTTCACTGATGGGTATTTATCTGAGAGAAATAAAAACACACGACCCCATATAAACTGGAATAAGAGTGTCCATAGTAACTTTCTCGATAAAAGCCACATATTAGAAAAAAAAAAAAACAAATGTTCACCAGCAAGAAAATGATTAAACAAATTATCATATACTGAGACAATGGAAAATTATTCAGTTATTGATACACAGAATAAATATATTCTCAAAAATATAATGCTGAGCACTCTTTTGCTCTAACAAAAAGCTGTATATAGTTTATAACTCTATTTGTAAGGAGTCCTAGATTAGGATGCGCTAGGGAGAAACTGAGGAAAGGGAGGAAACCTCCATATTGGTGTGGGTTACATGGTTGTATTTGCCATGATTGAGTAACTGTGTATTTTGGATTTGCACCTGTTAATTTAAATGACACTTAATTTTTAAAAAGAGTGAAGGCATGAAAAAAAGGGATCAGAAAACATACCAAAAAAAAAAAAAATAAGTTTCGAAAGTTGATGAGCTTTAATTTAGCAGTATCTGGAGTTAATGTGAAAGAAGACATACTCTGAAAATAAGCCTCTCATTTGGAAATCCAGAATATCTACCTGAGGTAGTTACTCCAGATAAGTCATAACAAGCTTGGTTCCTCGAGTCATGGTATGCCCAAGATCCCTGGACAAACTCTAGTCTAAGCAGACCTCATTCTACTCACAGCAGTACCACAACACCCCTAGCTGGCAGACAGCTTCTAGTTTTGGTCTTGCAGGTACAGAAAAAATAAGATGAGATACAAAGAGTAAGCAGTTAGTGTCCCTCCAGGCTGCTAAGCACACAGGTGCAAATCTTTTCATTTGGGGCTCAGTAAGTGCAGAGTGCAGATATAGAAAAAATGTACCCAATTTCTCTAAGAATGAAAAATCTAAAAGCAATAGAATTGTTTGCCATTTTAAGTTTAACTTTTAAGTTGGGGTCCAAATTGTTTGATATCTATCTATCCATCTATCTATCTATCTAGTTAGCTAGCTAGCTAGGTACCTACCAACTTATCTATCTACCTAATATGTGCATACATATTACATATATGTATTGCAATCCTACATGTTCAAAGAGACTAAGGGACAGAGTGGGTTAATACAATAGAAATATATAGACAGGCTATTATATACATTATCTCAATTAATAGCCTTCCATTCTCTCCCCCTGCCATATTTTCCAGGCAATTTCATCACACTATTTCATGTCTATTTCAATACGCCTTCTGCCATAGACATACCATGAAAACGGCTCTCATGAAGGTTGCCAATGACATTCACTATATTCAGTGGATACTTTTCCATCTCCAGTGATGACAACCTCTTTATTAGACTACCTTAGTGTTTCATAATATCTCCTTCTTTCTCTAACTTCTTTTTGGGTTCATCTGCCTCTAACCTAACCTTTAAACTTTGGTAGTGTTCAAACCTTGGTCCTACACTCTGCTCTCCTCATTCTATAATCTCTTCATGAGAAACATCCATCATTCATACCCTGATGCCACTCAAGGTTCTATTTCCTTCTAGATCTTTCCCCTCCCCCCAAAGGTCAGACTTGTATGTCTATCTTCCATCTTAAATTTCAGTTTGGCTCTCACAAATGCCTCACTCTCAATATACTGACAACTGATCTCATCATCTTTGTGCTGGTGATCCCTCAGTTTACTCCTCCTTATTTCAATGTCACATCTTCCTAAGTTATCCAAGACACTTCTCTCTCACTCCACCATTGATAGACTTCATAAATTCCTGGGACATCAATGCTCCTAGATTATTGTGAGTTATCTTCTAATTGGTCACCCATCTATTTTCTACAGAGCGACAAGAGTGATCTTCTTTAAAAGTCAATCAGGTCTTGTCATTACCAATGCCTGAAACGTTTCCCCTCCCTTTGTCCCCTATTCCCGTTTTCAAGTTAATTTCTCCCTAATTTGTACTTTAAAATCCTTCAAGACTAAAATAAAAGGTCAAAAAAAAAAAAAATCCTTTCCTGACCACCTAGTCTGGTTCTTCTTATAATCCTTTTTTAGAAGACTCTACCCTTTCTTCAGGGCCCTTACTTATCACAATTGCCTTGGAATAATTAATTTTGAAATCTCTCCAATTAAAATGCAAGTTTAATGAAGAAAATAAACATGTTTGTTTACTTTTCTGTTCTATTTCTAGCTTTTATTCCAGTACTTTGCACATGGTGTGTACCAGTAAATGTTTACTAAGTTACTTTGCTGTTCCCTCCAATCACTATCTTCCTCCATGCTCTGCCCTACTTCCCTTCACTTAGCCAATCCTTGTCATCTTTTAAGACTCATCTCAAACATCATTCACTCAGAAAGCCTTCCCTTTTGTCCCCAGCCACCCCACCTCTGTGCTCCTATGGCTCCTTGTATATTCCCATTTTATAAATGTTATCATACTACCATATAATTTTTGTTTTTTTCTGAGTATCTATATTCCTAACCTGTGAAATCTAAGGAAAAGAACTGTGTCTTTCATGTATATACACTCAGGGATTGGCCATGGTAAGACTCAATAAATATTTATTCAATGAATAAATAAGTTAGTGAGTAAATTGGGGTCATGCTTCACTTTGGAGATAAAGAAATCTATGCTCAGGGAGGGGAGATGATTTTCAGAATATCTCATGTTAGAATCCACCATCTTTTCACTTACCTCACTCTTCTTCTTGGCCCTAGGCAGTGAAATTCTAGGTAATTCCCGAGGCTCCTAGCTCACAAAACCTTCCCTGTTCAACATCTTGGATGGTCACAGGCAAGAAAATGACCAGACTCAAGTTTTGTCTACTTTCTTTTACCTTTTTTCCCACTTAGGGTAGAAATTCTAACACTATTTTTAGGATTAAAAGTGGGATGAAAAAGGAGAAGAGCAAAAATAGTTTTGCATAATTTGCTGATGGAATAGCAAGCCCGGCATAATTGAGAACAGCCTGGGTTTTTAACATGCTTCAAATCTCCATGAATCAGGAGGCATTTGCACTTGCATGAGTGAAAATGTCAGGGAATGATTTTGAAAGGCCCCGTTTGAGGGTGAAATGTTTCTGCGTCTGAAATCCATTTTACTGAGCAAACTACAGTTGTCATAAAGGTTAAGAGGTTTTCATTTCCATCATTTTAGCAATTTTTTTTCAGGAAAAAGTAGAAAAATCCAAGCTTATAAATTTGGACCTTCATAGCTCAAAAATACATTTTAAGTAAGAGTTCTGACTGCCCTGACAAAACGGACATCTCTGTGTGAGGCATCTCATGAAGCTTTGTCCAGTCTCTTGGCTAGATAATTCCAATACATTGGAATTATGTCATGTTGCATACCATTTCTAACTTTGTAGTAAAAGCTCATTTTGCTTCCTGGATTCCTGAGAACAGCGAGTTCTTTCCCGAGTGAGTTCTTTCAACGAACCTTTATTGAACATCTTCCATGTGTGAAGGAATTCTTTAGAAACTAGGGAATGAGCAATGAACAAACCATATAGAAGTCTTTGCTTTCCTGGGGTCAATATTCTAGTAAAGGGAGAATGACCATACACAAAGAAGTAATTAAGAAGTAAAGAATATTTAATTTTCATTAGTTGAAAATAGTAAAGCAGGAAATTATGGAAGAAAGCCTCTGGCATTGGAGGAAACTGAGTTGTATTTTTAAATACGAAGGTCAGAAAAAACTTCACTGAGATACCATTTGAGCAAAGAGCTGAAGGAAGTGAAATAGTGAAAAGTAACTCTTATGAAATACCTAGTATGCACAATGGAGGTTACTTTACAAAATAACTGGGCAGTACTTTCCCAATCTCAAGGTGTTCAGTGTGCCTGGGTAGCTCAAACAATTAAGAGTGCCCAGCTCTTGGTTTCAGCTCAGGTCATGATCTCAAGGTTGTGAGATCATGCTCCCCCCCACGATGGGCATGGAGCCTGCTTAAGATTCTCTCTCCCTCTGTCCCTCCCCCTCAACATACGTGCATGCTCTTCTCTCTCTTTAAAAAAAAAGAGAACAATAACAACAACAATAATAACAACAAAAAACTCAAGGTCTTGAAAGACACAAAAAGACAAAGGAATTGTTGCAGACTGGGGGAGACTAAGACATGGCAAATAAATGCAAGCTGGTTGGACCCTGGAACAGAAAATTGGGACTTAGTGGACAAACTAGTAAAATCTCAATCAAGTCTGCAGTTCAGTTACAGTATTATACCAATATTAATTTCTTAGTTTTGATTATTCTATCATGGTCATGTAAGATATTAATATTAAGGGAACCTGGGTGAAGGATAAATGGGAGCTCTGTACTATTTCTGTAACTCTTTTTCAAGTCTTAATTATCTCACACTAAGAAGGAAAACCAACTATACATACCATGGGAAGAGACTTCTGAGGAGAAGGAATAGCTAGTTAGTGCAGAGGTTTCCAGCATGTTAGAAGAGTCAAGGACATAGTGTGGCTGGATCTGAGTGAGCATTGGGGCAGACTAAGTGGGACATGTAATGGGGCAGGAGTGTGTAGGGCTCTTCAGGCCAGCTAAGGACTTTAACTTGCACTCTGAGTTACACGAAAGCTGTTGGAAATTTTTGAACACAGAAATATCACGATCTGACTGAGATTTTAAGAGAATCATTCTGGCTGCTGTGTGGATAAGCTAATGCAAAAAGTTGGGGGAGAAATCATGGTGGCTTGGACCAGGGTATAGCAATGGAGATAAATTAATGAATTGATAGACTATCGATTCTGTCTATCGAACTGAAAGAAGAGTTAACAGTTCTCTGTAACATTTAAAATTTGTGATTTTTTTTCCTTCTCTCTGGCTTGCCATGTTCTTCCATCTTAACTATACATGTGTTATTTTTAATTTCTCAGTAAAATGGGGGAAGGACTTGATTTAGATGCATAGATTTCTTCTAATTCTAGGAAATAGGGCTCCAATACTCATAATATACCTTTTTCTCTTATAATGGAGATAATTAATATGAATGATTCATTCACTTTAATGTATTAAGAACTTCATGTGTCCCCCTTCATAGGAAATGTTTAAGAGGCTAGCAGGAGAAGATAAATATATATTTGGGGAAAGACTAAATTGAGGAATGACACATCAGAGGGAGAAAGAGATTTGGCCATTTGGCTTTTCAGGACACCTCTCCCCTGCCCTCCATTCTACCACATTTCCATGAGTTTACTCAGTGTGCGCCCATGGGGGGCACTGTTAGCCTATATTTGTTTTTTTAAAGATCTGGAACCCCCTCAGTCTCCACCACAGATGCTGAGTGGACATGCTCTTCCCTGAAAACTCCAGCAATGACTACGTATGGTGGGTAACCAGGTCCTCCAAAAGGTCATATTTACCAGGGGGCTCTTCTTTAGGCTGGCTGAGACTCATCCAGATGGCCTCGCAGTCTAAGGCAGTCCTGCTTCAATCTTGTTTCTTTTTCAGTTTCCCAAGAATCAGATATACATTTTAGTCTGGAAGCTGGGGACACAGTGCTCCCCTTTTACCTTTCACAAGCAACACCCCCATAAACCTCTTGCACCCCTACCTCTGTTTCAGTGTCTTCTTCCCAGAAGATCTAACGCAAATACTGGACTTATTCCAAAAATCAATCCTATCTTCCATCTACCTCATCTGTCTTTTTTTCACTATTTCATGTTCAGCATATAATTTCTGGTACGTACAGATACTCAATAAATGTTTGTTTTATAACATCCAGAGAACTTAGGTCCCGGTCTAGATTTTCCCCAAGTATTGTGTGTGACTCACCACTAGCTGTCTCACCACTATAATAAGGGGGTGGAAGTAGATCTTTTGAGTATCTTATCAGTCTGAAAACACCACATCCTTAGGGAAGAACTCATCTCTGTACATCCCTACACTCATCTCCTGAGGAGACCAAGCCGAGCACCTCCAGAAGCATAATCTGGTTTGATGAGAGACTGAACCCACTACGAAGCACATTGAGCTGCCAGCCTCCAGGGAAGAAACGTGGCAGCAGAGGCACTGCTGGCCGCATCACCACGAAATGGTCACTGCTGAGTTGGGCAATGGTAAAACTGAAGTCACAGCCAAGTCTTCCAGGGCAGGGGTTGGCCGACTTTCTCTGAAAAGAGCCAGTTTGTAAGTATTTTAGGCTTTTGGGACCACACGTGGTTTCCATTACATATTCATTCTTCAGCTTTAAGACCATACAAAAACAGATGTGGGTCTCATGTGACCACTGGGTCCTAGTTTGCCAACTCCTTTTCTAGATGACCATCTTTTGTGTCTATAAAACAACATGGGTAAACACAAAAACGAATGGGTATTGTGTCCTCTCGACATTTCATGCAAACTCATGGCTCCACCTGTGCTCTTCCCTGAGCTGACAGGCCTCCAGTCTACAGGTAGCTTTCGTCCCTAAGGTGGCCCTATCTTACTAGTTTCCAGACTAGCTCCTTGGGACCTTCCCACAAGCACCTTAGAGGTTCATCGGGGAGGAAACAGATAAGAACCAAACCACTCTAACCCACAGCATCCAGAGGGCTGCTCCACATATTCACTATAGTGGATTTCCATGCCACAGAACTTTTCTTGAATCACAAGTGTGATCAAGGAGCGATTCCCTGAGGCATTAATGACTCAAAAAAAAGCAAAATGTAGGGCAAGTGGGTGGGCTCTGGAATCAGGCCCTCCTGGCTTCTAATTAGAACCATGTCCCTTTTGCATCTGTAATAACTGACGTACTTTCCCCCAGGCTCAGCTTCATCTCCCCTTGGGGATTACTGTTCTTCCCTCACAACCTTTACATGAGGATTAAACACTCAATCCACGCGAATATGCTCATTCGAGTGTTTGGCACATACTGGGTGCCTCTGCATCCCTTTGGTGGCCTGGATGGTGCCCAGATAGAATGCTCTCCCCCAACAGCACATGCGTGTTTTATGTGCAGGCCAAGCTAAGAACACAAGAAGTGAGGCAAAGTGATGTGAAATCCTACAAAACTTCATCATCAACACACATTTTCTCACAACTCCCACGGATCCCATATCCTCATGATTAGAAAAACTTGCCCTTATCTGCTGTTTGTTGGAGGGGCAGGAGGACAGGACTCTACACTTTGAAGCTCCTCTCTCCTGTCCTGTGATAAATCTACAAAAGATCCCCAGATTAAGGCATTTGACCTTCACAGTCCCCACGCAGGTGTGAATCACCTAATGACGTTGGAAACATTCATCTGCCAGAGCCACTGCTATCCACACAGAGTCTTGCCCTTTGCATGACTCAACATGGGCTTCATGGTTTTTTTTGCTCTTCTGATAAAGATGATAAAGTTCCTCATTTTCTGGCTTTAAATATTTGTCTGACAAATGTGAAGGATACACAGGACTCACCAGTCTTCATTGAACTCAAACATCTGCCTGGATGCTTGGAGAATGCAACCTCTTTGGTACACTATGTTAATCACACGGAAATACAAAACAAGAGGGACAGGAGAGTAACAGACTCTTAAAACATAGATAGCTGGTAGCAGGCACAAGGGGAGGAGACCTGAGGATCAATGGAAGCTTCAGATTTTTAATTCAGAGAATCTTTCAGTTTAGTAAAAATTATGCTAAGTGGCAGAAGGATGTTGGCATATGTGACCTGGGAAGTCTCACAGGATAAGTCTTTTTCTCGGGGCGTCCCTTAGAACCCAAGGGATGTTCTGTCACTAGATTTGGATAATGAAAGGATTTGCTGCCTTCTGATTTCACTTTTATCCACACTGCTTCTGAGAGATGGTAAATGAGCCAGCATCCCTAACTAAAGAAACTGTTCTCTGGCAACTGTTCAGATGGTGTGGCACCATTTCTTACAGCATCCCAATGACTGACCAAGGATCCACTTGACTGAAGGAAACAATATGACTTCCCCAATTACCTACTCCATTCTTAGTGGGGCAGAGAAGAGATGACATGGGGCAGAAAGCCCAGAAGCAGAGACTGAGTCCATGGCGAATGGACTTTTGGCAAACAGTCGGGGTCAATCCCAAGTCACTCTTACTTCTTTTTGTCTTACATTTACAGATGACCCCTATTCACTACAACATATTTGATACCCCAGAAATATTGATCATGTTCATTTTTACAAACCTACAAATACAGGAAAGAGGATCAATATTTATATGACTTATCAATGGTGAGAGCTGAATCTAAGGTGTTTTCTGTTTGAGCTCAAGGTAACTAGAATTCTATGAATTCCTTGAACATTGTGAATGATTGACATTTAGCTACACAGTGAATGGGGAGCATCATGGTTGGAGTTGTTCCTCCAACATGACCCCTTTTCAGCCCTTCAACTGGGATTTTATGAGGATAATATGAGATAATTTATGTCAAGTGCTTAGCCCAGGACTGCACTCAATGAGATACTTAAAAATTAGTCATTATCGGGCATGTGGGTGCCTCAGTCGGTTAAGCATCTGCCTTCAGCTCCGGTCATGATCCCAGGGTCCTGGGATCGAGTCCCTTATTGGACTCTCTGTTCAGCGGGGAGTCTGCTTCTCCCTCTTCCTCTGCCTCTCCCATTGCTCGTGCTCTCTCTCTCTCTCTGGCAAAAATAAATAAATAAAATCTTTTAACGAATTAGTTATTATTACTTTTTCTCAAATTCTTTCATTGCCACAAGTTTTCAGTTACCCATAATATCTAGCAAACAAAACCACCATCCATATGAAGAGCCAAGATGACTACCCCCAAAATAATCTAGAATGTCATGAGAAGTGAGTTTGTCAAGATTAAACACATTTTTATTTAAGATGTTTCTCTTAATGTTAGTATTTTGGTGCCATTTAGGTATGAGCATAACTGTTACATAAAAAATAAAATAAAATTGCAGAATGCCAAAGTTTCATAACTTTATAAATGAACATTTCATGGGATGAATATTCTGATAAATTTCCGTGGAAAGGTATGGGTAGCATTTGTTGCTTAAAGACACCTATCGTTTTAGACAAGGAGGAGCTACCGGCATCAGACAAGTCACCAGCAGCCATAAGGCGTTCAGCAACTTCTTGCTGACCACTGCAACATTTCTGTGCTTATTTACCATTAAAGAGTTTTCTAAGTATATTTTCCTATCTATATCTTTGTGTTTAATTTTTAATTCGCACCATTAAACCCCTGGGACAGAGGTTGAATCTTAAATACTGCCTTTTAAACACCCTGTCCCATCTTTTCATGGTTAATTTCTCCTTGTTGCCTGGGGCTCATTTGTGCTTTTACCTAGAATTAGCCCATTAAAATAGCATTGACTTTGGTGGTACTAATAACAAGCATATATTATTCTGGTGTAGCTGTCCCTTTATAGAATTCTGATAGACAGTTGAACTTTTTAGTGCTTCTCTAGCGCCTCCTACAAAATGGGTTGTGTTTGCCTTTGCAGTCCTCATCTACAGCCTCTCAGCAATATGTCAGTTCTGCCTCTCTTGACATTCCTGACCTGTATTGTATCATGATAAATTGATGACTAACACATTTACTTTGACAACTGGAGTGAAACAGAGTCAAGAGGCCCAAATCCATGTGCATGGGTGAGCTGATACTAACAAATTTTAATTTTTCTTGTTTATCTCCTTGTCACCTAGAGTGCTAGGTAGTATTTCTGAAGGAAGACCTTTCTTATAAGAAATTTAAAAAATAAAGCCTACAAGCCATTGAAATTTCTTCTACTTAACCAAAATCTCATCCAACTGAAATGAGCTCTTTCACCTACTCCAAGTTAAAACAAAACAGAAAACCAAACTTACATTAATATTACCTGTTTAGAACTATAGTAATATTTCATGTCTACAAAACAAAACAAAAACCTTTCTTATCTAAATAAATGGCAACCAGTTTCCAACTAACATTTTTCCCCTTCACTTCTTATCACTCTTATGAACAACTGCAATCCTACTACCAATAAGACTTACTGGATCTGGCTACAAATGGCTAGAAAACTCACTGCATCATCAGTACACTTCTCTTTATATCTACTATTACCATCTTAGTGTAAACACTATTGTCCTTTACCTAGAACATTGCAATAATCTCTAATATTTCTCCCTGCTTCCTCTTTTGCCCCTAAGACTAACTTTCTATATAGCAGCCAACGTGATATCCTAAAAATGTAATTCATACCATTATCTTCCTCTGCTTAAAATACTCCAGTGGGTCCCATTATAATTTGAATAGAATTCAACATTAATATGTGAACTACAAAGGTCTCAATGATTTGGCTTCTGCCTACATCTTTAATGTCTTCTATAACACTTTCTTGCTTTCCATGCTTCAACCACTCTAACCTTCCCATTGTCATTGAGCCCACTTGCTCAACTTAGACCTTGAGTCAAAATGAGAAATGGACAAGACTGCTTAACTGATGCTCTGAAACCCATTGTTGTTTTTTTTTTTTTAAGATTTTATTTACTGGGGAGCCTGGGGGGTGAGTTGGTTAAGTGACTGCCTTCAGCTCAGGTTGTGATCCCAGGGTCCTGGGATCAAGCCCACATCCAGCTCCCTGCTCAGCGGGGAGCCTGCTTCTCCCTCTCCTTCTGCCTGCTACTCCACCTTCTTGTGTGCTTTCTCTCCCTCTCTGCCAAATAAATAAATTTTTAAAAATCTTTAAAAAAAAAAGATTTTATTTATTTATTTGACAGAGAGAGTGAAAGAGGACAAGCAAGGGGAGCAGTAGAGGGAGAAGGAGAAGCAGACACCCTGCTGAGCTGGGAGCCCGATGCAGGGCTCGATCCCAAGACCCTGAGATCATGACCTGAGCTGAAGGCAGACACTTAAGCATCTGAGCCACCCAGGAGCCCTCATTGTTCTTATTTCTTATTGTACTTTACTTTTTTTTTAAATTAACATATAATGTATTATTTGTTTCCGGGGTACAGGTCTGTGATTCATCAGTCTTACACAATTCACAGCGCTCACCATAACACATACCCTCCCCAATGTCCATCACCCAGCCATCCCATCCCTCCCATCCCCCTCCACTCCAGCAACCCTCAGTTTGTTTCCTGAGATTAAGAGTCTCTTATGGTATGTCTCTCTCTTTGGTTTTGCCTTGTTTCATTTTTTCCTCCCTTCCTTATTGTACCTTCTTGTTGTACCATCTTGTTGTACCAAAGACGAAGATATTTTGCAATGAAAAGAACATTTGAACCACCAGGCCAGAAAAGCCCTGATAGCAATGGAATGCCCAGAAGACCACATCCCACACTTCCTCTTCTCTGCCCATGATCACAGGCTGAACACATAGTGACTCCCACCCATGATCATGTGCTCCCTACCTGCTCTCTTGCATGTACCTCCCCCAACCTCTCCCTATAACACAGTAGGTGTCCATCTTGCTGGTGGAGAGGTCGGTTGTTAAGGCTTGAACCTGTCACCTCCCCCAACTGGAACAAATTTCTCCCTTTCTCTTTTCCAAACCCTCCTCTCTTATTAGCTGTTCTTGCCATGAATTTATCTGAGTTTGTTGGACAATGATGTTGGCAAACTCACCTAGGAGCTGTGCTTCTTTTTTTTTTTTTTAATTAAAGATTTTATTTATTTATTTGAGAGAGAGAATGAGATAGATGCGGGACTCGATCCCGGGACTCCAGGATCATGACCTGAGCCGAAGGCAGTCGCTTAACCAACTGAGCCACCCAGGCACCCCACCTAGGAGCTGTGCTTCTGATTTGTCCAGACGCCAGGGGATTCACAACTCAGAGCAGTTGGCCCCAACAATGCCAGGACTCACCTGCTGTTTCCTGAGTTAGCAGCTCAGTGACAGATAGATCAGTAACACCATCATTTGGCAACTCTGGAACTATTCCTATTTCAGTCACATACTACAAAAATGTTCTCCACTTATCTCTTCATGTGGCTCTTCATCATATCTCACCTCAGATGTCTTCATCTAAATACTCCATCTCAAGTAGTACCCTTCACTCCAGTCATTCTCCATCATATAAGTGTGTGATAAGCTGAATTATTGGCCCCAAATATTCATCTTCCCCGCACCTTTTCCTTTCCAAAGATTCATCTTCAAGCAGTGTTTATCTCTGCACCTTGACTTTGGCTTGTCCATATCGTTTTTTTGGCCAATAGTATATGGATATAAGAGCTTGCCCTTTCCAAATACAAAACCTAAAAGACCTCCTTCACTTCCTTTCTTGTACTTCCGGCATTGGAAGACAGAGCTATGCCAGTCCCTACAGCCTGAAGCCAAGCCATCTATCTGAACCCACTTTGAATTACCTGAACCCAGACCACTCCCAGATAAAAATAAATTCTCTGCAAGCTACTCAGTTTTGGGTTGATTTGTTGCACATTTTTATCGTTGCAACAGGTTACTAAGAAGTTATTTTTTTCATAGCACTTACATTTTAAAGTTACTTTCATTTACTTTTTTTTTTTTACCTATTTATATGTCGTTACCATTACTAGAAAATAAATTTCATAGAAGCAGGAATCTTATCTGACTTATTTTCCCTGAACCCATAATAAAATAAATAGTGCCTGGCACAGGAGTCATGTACTAGATGTTCAATAAATCTTTGCAGAAAGAAACAATGAATTGTTGAAACAGTTTACTGAAGGGCCTAATTAGCAATGTAGAAATAAGGGGAAACTGAAAAAAAAAATCATATGGCCATGTTAAGAGAATAACTGGAGTATAATACTCTGAAAGAAAGGTTAAAATCTATTGATCCCAATTTTCCTATTAACAGTTAGGCTTAAAATATCAAATATACAAGGTTACATAGAAGCAAAAGGTACGAAGTTAGTAGAAAGTAGAGATGATTTCCAAGTATCATTAATGTCATATGATAAAAACCCTCAAACCTGAACTTGAACAAAATTGAATTCTCAGGGAATAACTGTCTACATCTAAATGCTCCCGGTGTCATCACATCTCCCAAATGATATATTCACTGAGTGTTTTGTGTAAGAACATACATCAGTTTCCAACTCAAACTGGCTTAAACAACAAAGAAAATGGAATTTTTCATATTTTAAAAATATCTACAAGAAGCATAAATTTCAGGAAGAGTATGATTTAGCATTTCAAGAATAACAATGAGGACCTATTTCATTTTTTCCTGTCTAGACTTCCCTTTCTATATTTAGCACCATCCTAAGACTGACTTCCCTCATTGTCATCAGGGGAATGCCAACAGCTCCTGAGACCACCTGATTCATGTTTCTTGGTCCATGTCAAACTTTTCTCTTTTTCTCCAACCTTTGAACATAAGTCCTGGCTTCTACTCCGACTTAACCATCTTAGCCATATGGCCACCCCCAAACGGATCACCATGGCCAAAGAAATGCTATGTACTAGTTGGCCTATTTTGGGTAGTATTATCATGCCTGGAGACAGAGGTAATTTAATTTCACTGAAAACATACAGCCTTTAGTGTGCGTGGCTGGGGGAGACAGTCACAGGGAGCTCCCAAGGTCCTGGCATCTTCCTCCTTTCTGATTGTATCTCCTCCTCTGTGAGCCTGACCTGCTGCCCCACCCTACCTGGAGCTCTACTCAGCCAGCTTCAGTTCCCATCCCATCGGCTCCAGAATGCACCCTATGTATGCCTTTTATGCTTATGTGACTTTGATATCTAAATTGCCTTTTTCCTTTAGATAGAAGCTTTAGCCAGCAGAATAAAGACCCCTCCACAGAAGTTCATGTCTTAATCTCTAGAACCTGTGAACTGTTAAATGATCAGCTGACCTTGAGATAGGGAGATTATTTTGAATTATCCAAGTGAGACCAATGAAATCACAAGAGTCCATAAAAGTAGAAGAGGGAGGTAGAAGAGTTAGAGAGACATTTGAAGATGCTATGCTGCTGGTTTTAGAAGTCAAGGAATGGGATGGCATCCAGGTGCTGGGAAAAGTAAACAGGTGGATTCTCCCCTAGAACCTCTAGAAGGAATAAGCCCTGCTGACACCTTGACTTTAGCCCACTGAGACCCATTTTGGACTTCTGGCCTCTGGAATTGTAAGATAATAAATCTGAGTTGTTTTATGCTAATTGTGGTAATTTATGACAGAAGCAATAGGAAACTAAAACAGAAACAAATATACTCTAATGTATTTTTCCTTTTGCCCTTGTAGGAAAACAGGCTTTAGAGGGAAGGTGACTGCAACTAGAAGTAGAAGGTAACCAGCAAAAACAGAGATTCATTGGATCTTTGCTTCTGAACCTCTCCTAAAATCTTGCCAGGAAGTTACCACGATCCTCTCATCTGGTCAGACACTGGACTTCTGAATCTACTCCTCTGCTTCTTCTTCTTACTGCTTCAAGGTCACATTTGTGCTGATAATGGGCCTTTCCTACCTAATCTGAGCTCTTGCCAGACATATTGGTTGCAAATCATGCTTTACCTCTTGTGAGCTCAGTGTCCTTAGGTGAGTCACTTAACCATTCTGGTCTCAGTTTCTTCATCTTCAAAAGGGGGCTAATAATAGCGTTTATCTCAAGGAGGGTGTATTAGTTTGCTATGGCTGCTGTAACAGAGCACCAAAGCCTAAATGGTTTAAACAAATGAAATTTATTTTCTCACAGTTCTGGAAGCTAGAAGTTCAAGGTCAAGATGTCAGGAGGATTGTTTTCTTCTAAAGCCTTTCTCTTTGGCTTGTAGGATGGCTGTCTTCTCTTTGTACCCTTATGCTCTTTCTTTTGTGTGTGTGTGTGTGTGTGTGTATTCCAGGTGACTGTGTGCCCCAGTTGTGTGTGTGTGTGTATTCCAGGTGACTGTGTACCCCAGTTTTTTCATATAAGAATATCAGTCATAATGTATTAGGGTCTACCCTAGAGAACTCATTTTAAATTAATCACATCTTTACACACTTTATCTCTGCATACAGTCACATTCTTAGGTACTGGTGGTGAGGACTTCCACCGATAAATTTTAAAAGGACACTATCAGCCCACAATAGAGGGATCTTGAGAGTGAGGAGATATGATCAATCAGAATACCCTAGCGGAGTGCCTAGCTCACTGTAAATCTTAGCCTTTACATTATTATCTTTCTTTCATGGCAAGGCTTTTGTTTTTGTTAAACAACATAGTTATCGACCACAGTCTCTGAGAGGGAAACACTTGAAGTGTGAAAGAACTTCTTAAAAACTGGGGGTTGGGGGGACAAAGTTCAATGGTCAGTAGGCTGGAACATAACACCTGTTTCTGGGATCCAATTTCACTGTCTTAGAAACACATCTGGGGGGCGCCTGGGTGGCTCAGTTGGTTAAGCGACTGCCTTCGGCTCAGGTCATGATCCTGGAGTCCCAGGATCGAGTCCCGCATCGGGCTCCCTGCTTGGCAGAGAGTCTGCTTCTCCCTCTGCCCCTCCCCCTCTCATGTGCTCTCTCTTTCTCTCTCTCTGAAATAAATAAATAAAATCTTTAAAAAAAAAAAAAGAAAAAAAAAGAAACACATCTGGTTTTTTATTTTTATTCATTCATTCATTCAGGAATGAATGAATGATAGAGAGAGGCAGAGGCAGAGGGAGAAGCAAGCTCCCCAAGGAGCAGGCAGCCCGATGTGAGACTTGATCCCAGGACCCTGGGACCATGACCTGAGCCGAAGGCAGATGCTTAACTCACATCTGGTTTTTTAGCTGTCTTATGCAAAAGACGTGTGTGTTCAGCAAGCCCAATTCATTTATAGCACAGAGAGAGAAACATCCTTCAGAAGCAGGTATGTGAAACATAGCTCATGGTGCATTGAAGATGCAGCTCCCAGCTCCACAAGCCACTGCCAGGTCCAAGAGATTTCCTAGACCTCAAGGTAGCCAAGCTGAAAATCTACTCAGTTTTTGGTAAAGATGGATAAAACAGATGTACACTGATGTCTCAGAATCTGAATCCAGTTGACATTTAGGGAATTTAATGAAAAAAACTATTAATGATGATAACACTAATAATGCCACACTACCACTTGCAGTAGTCTTAAATCTAGACAATGTGTGTAGTGACGGATGTACATTATTTGATTCATTCATCCAATGCATATTTATTGAATGCTTATTATGTGCCATACTCTGTTCTGGTTCCTGGAGATACTGCACTAAATAAGACAAACAAAATTCATTCCATCAGAGAGTTTATGTATTAGCAGGTAATGAAAGACATTATACATATTTAAATTTTATGTCTTTCATATGTATTCACATAAACACATTTGAGTTATAAATATATTTAGTGTGTCAGTTGATGTAAGTTAGGCAGAGAAAGTGGGTAGAGGGATGCTGTAATACTATAGAGGGTAGAGGAAGGAGGCTCACTGGGAAGACAACTTGGGGCAAGGACCTAAAGGAGGTAAGGGTGTGAGCCATGATGATGCCTTGAAGGAGAATATTCCAGGGAGAAGGGAGAATATTTCAAAGGATCTGAGATGGTAATGTGCCTACTGTGCTCTGTAATTGGTACCCGTGTGGTATCTGAAAGGAAGTGAGAGAAGGGGAAACTTATAGTAGGTTACATCACAGATAATGGGAACACACCAATTAGGTAGGGTATTATCATACCTTGTAAGGATTTTTTATTTTATGGAGACGGAGAGACAAAGGATTCTAAATAGGAAAGTGATATGACCTAACTTGCATTATAAAAATATCGCCCTGGTGTTCTACTGAAATTCTGGAGGGGCAGACAGGGTGTTTGAATCCAACCTGCCTAACACCAAAGCTGGTCTCTTCCACACACTTCCATTTTTACAATTTACATTACTTTTACAATGTTCTCTGTGCTGTGGAAACATTGAGGATGAATAAGAAATCTTTTTTATTCAGGTGTTGAAGATGTTAACCCCCTTACTCAGGTCTGCCTTTTAGTCATCCTACCAAAATTTCCTGAGCTCAGTCCATACAAGTTCAGATTGACTTACTTTCATGCTATGACTGAACCATTTCTTCGTTCATATTTTTTTTTCTCAGTTCTTTGTACTCTTTTTTTTTTATTAACATATAATGTATTATTTGTTTCAGGGGTACAGGTCTGTGATTCATCAGTCTTCCACAATTTACAGAGCTCACCATAGCACATACCCTTCCCAATGTCCATCACCTAGCTACCCTGTCCCCCAACCCCCATCCCCTCCAGCAACCCTCAGTTTGTTTCCTGAGATTAAGAGTCTCTTACAGATTGTCTCCCTCTCTGGTTTCATCTTGTTTCATTTTTTCCTCTCTTTCATATTTAAAATAACTTCAACAATTGTTTGAGGAGGACAAGAAGGCCAGCTAAGCACCCACCACCAAAATCTGAGGATTGTTTTTGAAAACCACATAATCTCATGCTATCTGTACTTGTATACAATTTTGTCTACATACTTGACAATGGCCAAAAGCAAGGAGTGGATGATAAAATTACACAGTGGAATTCTATTATCATTGACCACTTCCTACTGTGGCAATTTCCTCCTTCTCTTCCTCAATTTTAATCATTATGATGACACAGGGTTCACTTTCCTAAAAACCCTCTTTAGGCAATCTTAATCCATACAAAGGTATTAAATATCACAAAGACCCAGTAACATCCAAATGTAAGTCTCCAACTCCTATGTCTGGCTCAGATCACTGCTCTGAACTTTGTTTTGTAGTCATCTAATTACTTGATTTTGTCATGCATGTTTAAGAGGCATCTCAAACACAGCACGTCCAAAGGAGACTCTTGATTCCCAAATCTATTCTTCATCTGTGGATTCCATTTATCTCCTTGCTCCAGTTCCTCTTCTTCCCTCACAACTAATCCTTGGCAAGTCCTTTCACATCTATCTTCAACTTACATCCTGACACTGGTGTTTCTTACTATCTCTGTCAAGGCCATCTTTATTCACAACCCTGTCAGCTATCATCTTGACTTCTGCAATAAAATTCCTCACTGTTTTTTTGTCTTCCATCCTTGCTTAATATAGTTATTTTCCATTCATCAACTAGAGTGACATGTTAAAAACAAATTCTGAAAGGCAACAACCAAAAAAAAAAAAAAAAAGACAAAACCCTATGTAGGTGAAACTGCAAAACACCTGGAACTGAGGCGTTGCTCATGAGAATGCAAAATGGTGAAGCTACTCCTACATTTGTATATACACTCGTCATACCCACTAGTAATCCTACTTCTTTGTATTTACCCAAGTGAAATGAAAGCATATGTTCACACAAAAACCTGTATGAAGATCTTTACAGCAGATTACTTTGTAAATGGGGGAAAAAAACCTCAGGAAAAACTGGGAAACAGATAAATTGTGGTACATGTATTTAACAGCATACAGCTCAGTAATAAAACAAATTACTGATGCACTCAACAACATGGATAAATCTCATATGCATTATGCTAGGTGAAAGAAGTCAGACTCGAAGGCTACATACTATATAACTGCAATAATAGGATACTCTGAAAAGGCCAAACAATGGTGACAATAAAAAGATTTAGGGGGTGGAGGTTACTACAAAGGGAAACGGTCCATTCTTTTGGGTGGTGGACCTACTACATACCTTGATTATGGTGATAATGACATGATCACCTGTGTATGTCAAAATAAGCAGAACTATACACTTTTCAAGAGGGTAAATTTGTGGGTAGACTGTACCTTAACAATTAAAATAGGAAAAATGTTACATTCAATTCCCTGCTTATTTTTTTTAATTCCCTGTTTAAAACACCACAGTGAATTCCCATTAGAATCAGACTAAAATCCAAACTCCTTATCTACATAACCTGCTCAAACCTACTCTCAGACCATATCTTGTTGTTCTGAGAAGATATGAAGTTAGTTCTCATTTCAGGACATTTACATTTTGTATCCTATATTGGGAAAGTCTTTCCCTAGATCTTCCCATGGCTCACAACTTACTGAATGTAGCTTTTCTACTAAAATGTCCACCCTGGCTTCTCAAGCTAAACAACATTCTCTGGCTTCTCACTCTATTTTTCTTTGTAGTACCTAACACAATTTAGTGTTTTTCCTAATTAAGTTCTTTACTCGACTATAATGTAAGTCCCATTAAATCAGACTTTTTAATTTGACTGATCACTGTTATTCCCCTGGCTCTGAGAGGTAAAGAAGTAAAACATATTGTTAACACATTTTGTTGAATATATGATGAATAATTTGATGACTATTTGGAGACCCTATAATCACACCAGAGTATTTACCTAGATACCTATAAAATAACTGCTAAATTGATAAACACTGTTGTGTCTGTTTCCCATGGTGCTGGCACAGAATCAAAGTGTACATGAAACCCTACTTTTCACACACAAGCTGACTGGTTATTTAAGAATATAGGAAGAGTTACCTGGGAAGTCTGCTGACTGAGTTCTCAGTACTTTAATGTTGGTTCTCTGTCTACCTTCCCAAGTGAATTCTAGGAACACAAGAAAAAGTAAAACCAATTTATCTCACAGGAATGTACAGAAGCATAATAAGTTAGACTTTTTTTCTTTGCAAAAATGAAGCACTGTTTCAGTTTTTTCCGTTCAGTCTGATTTCACTGATTCTGTAATTAGTTTTCTCAGATTCAGTGATTGTGGTATAGTTAGGCTATGGCTAATACTGATTGTCATGTGCACATAGGCATGCAGTTAAAGAGTTTAAGCATTGCTAAGATGTCTAAGAATGTTATTTAGCTATATATTTACAGCTAATATGTACAGAGCAATTCTTACTCAACATTGCATTTATAACCTTGATGAGATTCGGAGTCCCGCCACCCCCGCCTTTTTTTAAAGCTCTAGATTTCACAAATTCTAAACAAATCAAGAAAGCCAACCTGAAAAACACACATACAATTATATTAAATTGGTAAGGAAATGAATAAAATAGTCTGTAATTGGTAATTCATATTGTTGGTGCGTAAATGATGCTACGAAGTGGGCAAGGATGCTAAAGATAAACTCTTCCTTTTTACTCTAGACAATTAAATTACTTAGAAACAGCTTTATTCATCAAACGAACAGAAACAAACTTTAGCTGATATGAATTATCTGAAGGTCTGAATTAACAGTGCAATGCCATAATTAGATTTTATTGAGGTTGAAGTCAGTAACTGAACATTGGTATACTACCCCTTCCATCCAATCTGGGTGGAGGTAAAAAGGGGTGGAGGATAATTGGCTGAGCTCAGTTAACTCCTGGGAGAACACCTAGGACATTAGAGAATAAAAATAATTCTATGAATAGTTGCATAAGGCTGTTATTTCCAAACTCAATGCTTAGCTAATATCTAATTAACTGGCAGGACTTTAGATGTCCAGGCATCCCCTCTGGATCAAGGGGAGAAAAAAAGGAGAAATACTGACTTCATTGTTTTCTAATATTTATTCATTGCTGTAGCCAGGAATGTATTCATTTTTAAATAGGGTTATAGTCCGCTTGATTAGTCTCTACATGATGTCCAACATATGAATAAAACCTGAAAATTACATCCAAAATACCCTTTATTTTCTGTGACCACTTGCAGATGAACATACTATTACTTGACAATTGAGAGCTATTTGAGCTTCTGGGTGTTATCCAATCTGGCTCTTTTCCCACCAGTGGGGGCAGTAAGTTTTAAGTTACCTTATCATTGGCCCTCATTTGTACTTCTACCATCTTGGACAGTGGTACCTAAACAACTGCACTTTAGGTGCAGCTCAAACTCTCTCCTAACTTAAATCAAGTTTATTTCTCCTACTCTTGGGCTTGTTATGAAACCTCTGTGAGGAAGGTTTTCTCCCCCCATTAATCAATCTCTGTTAGATGCCACACACCTTAGCACTATAGAAATCACTTTATAGGCAATATCTCATTTAATCTTGACAAAGTGGAATGGAAATTATTTAGAAATAGGGAAAGTGAGCAGCACAGAGCTATATTTTCAGGGTGCTAAAGTCAAAGAAAAACAGAGAAGGGACACAAATGCACTTCTGTCCACAGCCTCCCTTCATATCATGCTTTCATATGCCAAGTCTCAAGTCAGCCACCAAACTAATTAACCAGCATTTAAGGAGCTCCAGGCTCTGGCTTCAGTAAAAATATTCAGGAACTGGATCTTTGACTTTATTCAATTCTGCCTAATTCCATTCTTATTCATGTGCTCACCCACAGTTAATAAACCTACTTAAGAAGCTTTCAAACCATTCTGAAGCCTATTGCACTGGTTGATAATAAAGCCACAAAAATGAAAAGCCATTGTTTTAAATGCATTGACTCAGTTGTTTAAATCTTTACCTTTCTTTGTCAGACACATTGTTGGATTAGAACACAGGTGTTGAATTTCATTCACTTTGTATTTGCCTCAAAGGTCAACCATCTAGTTTTACCTCAATTAGTTTCAGGAAGTTGGGTGGCATTCTAGCTCTGAAAATGCTAACTTATATAAAAGCTGAACAACTCCCTCAGGAACTGAGGGAAAAAATCGTATCAGGGGGATTTAAGGTGAGGCAAAAGTAAATGCAGTCATCTTTACTATACTGGATTTTGTCCTCATACTCCTCAAATATTATAAAATCTTAAAGCTGCGCAAAAATATATGACATAATCTAATCTAAACATCTCATTTTCCAGATAGGAAAACAAGATTAGGGTTCACGGATATGCCCTGTAGTACCATTACTGCTCTGATTTCACCCAGTTCACGTGGCTGGCAAGTGAAGGACTCAAAAACTAGTATATATGGCAGTATTCTGCATTCACATTTTTTTTTTTTAAAGATTTTATTCATTTATTTGAGAGAGAATGAGATAGAGAGAGCATGAGAGGGGGGAGGGTCAGAGGAAGAAGCAGACTCCCTGCTGAGCAGGGAGCCCGATGCGGGACTCGATCCCGGGACTCGATCCCGGGACTCCAGGATCATGACCTGAGCCGAAGGCAGTCGCTTAACCAACTGAGCCACCCAGGCGCCCTGCATTCACATGTTTCTGGAAGTGTCCTATCTTATGAAATTTTAAGTCAAAAATTAAAAAGACTAATTTTAATAATAAGGATTCAATCAAGAAAAACAGAAACAACTATACATGAAAACTTCCTTTTCTCACTACCCATCTTTACCCACAGCCAACACCTTAGCCGCCCATGATTATTTTTATGTGGAGCAATTCAAATCTTCATTCCTCAAGGGTCTCACCTATTGAAATTATGTCTCTGGTAGGTCACTATGATCCTCTATTAACATTTACCATTCTACATGGAAGTAAACCTTGATAACCCTCTTAGTTCCAGACATACTCAGACTTGTCTCCTTGTGAGGCAGGACCCTATTTCCCCTTGTTACCTGGGATTCTTTATTGCAGCTAATTCTCTGCCTACTGATTCAGTGGCAGAGGGAACTCACAACATCCAGGTGGCACTCTCAGCTTCAGGTTCATTAGAACTATTTTGTATTTCCTGGTCAAAGAGATTTTGTGTTTCTGGTTGTATTTTAACCTTGAAAAGTGAGACCTCACAGAGCTCAAAGGCATGGAAACATGCAGAAACAAAATGCAGAAGTTTTGCAAATGGGCCTCTAGGCAAAATAGTGAAAGGAACTTCTCTTATTTCAACCTCTAGGTTAGATGGAAAAGATAAGAGGCACTGGTCACTGGTTCAAAGCATATACTGGTTCAAAGTGTATATCAGCACATACCAACTTATAGGGTCAGCTTTCCTTCCCTCCTAAGTGTCATTATCTAGTCAGCTCTACAACTGAGCCCTTAGTAACTTTTCCACCTTTCCTTCAGGTATGTTGCTTCTGGATGATGGGGTACGAGAGAAGTAAAACACAAAGGATTGAGCTTATTGTCTGACTTCTTTTTGCTGTAAAGTAAGTTCCCTTGTTAGAAGCAATGATGTCGTATGAGACCATAATGGTGAAGAGAGTGTTAATAAATCCATAAGTGGGGTGTTGGGAGAAACACTGTGAACGGTGAAGAAAAAGTCATATACTCTGTGTTTCTTTCAGTTGGGAAAAATCATGGTGAAAGTGGTGTTGTGTGAGCAACCTACCACTAGATAAACGGTGATCTATCACTACTGGTCTCTACTGTTGGCAGGTTAGGCCCTCAGCACTGTTGGCATCCAGTTCAGTCATGGTGAGGGAAATCCCAGGCAATGTCTCTGTCCATGTAGCCCGGGCCACTTTATCCATAAACCCTTTGATGAAGCACTAAATCATTGGAAAAAGACTATGTATGGTATCCAGAGACTGGGTCATCGTCAACATCTTCAAAAGTACTCACAATATTCCATGAAGGGGATAGCCTTTGATAAGCATTCAGGTGAGTGCTTATCATAGATATATATATACTCTCACACTCTCTGCCCATCTCAAGGGGTCTATCTACAAACTATTCTCAATCTTGTTTCTCCCAAGTCTCTGACCATCTTATCAAACTGTCAGCCACTGTCTATGTATCATTACAGACTGTATTTCAGCTTATCTCTCTTTCCAGAAAAAGTGCTCAGCAAAATGCACTGTTCCATGTTCTGCTCACTAGAAGTGTTTCCTTTCCATAGTATTGCTTAGGGCCACCACTGAGTGGGGTTTTAATGCTACAGCTGTGTGTTTCTAGCCAATGTCAGCATACCATGCAATATACTCAGGAATGGGGCTCCATTTTTTTTCCTTAGTAATCTGATGGAGGAAAATCTCTATGAAGCCATGGGTGTTAATGGAGAGGTGGCAATGTAGTACATGTAAATGCAAAGAAAGTCAGAGTCAACAGTTCACATAACTTGCTTGTACCTTAAGGACATACCAGAGCTGCTTCTTATACATGCTACTTCAGGGTCATGAGAAATAGAGCTTCTCAAAAAAAAAAAAAATGAGTTTCTCTGCATGCTTAAATTTATGAGCAGTAAATACCCAGTTAATGACTGGAAGGTCTGCTTAGGTTGCAGAATCAGTTACAAGCATTACCCAACTATTACACATTCCTTTCTACCAGCTCCAGTAACTAGCAGGAACTATGTATCAAAAGAAAAACAGTTCTGTGATGTTTCTCTCCAATCTCTGGGTATTCATGTTATGATTATCCTATCGGGGCTTACAAGAAGCTCGTAAAGCATCCTGATCAGTAACACACACTTGAGCACCTTAAGTCAGGTCATTAGCCTAAATAGAAAAATGGCTTGAAATCCAGCCTGATCCAATTGAAGACACTCTTCTTTCCCTGGACTCCATTCTGTAAACAGCCAATCCTACTGATCGTTTCATAAATGGGCTGAAGAAACACTTTCAAATATGGTGTCTCTTGGTCTAGGATCTAAAGGCACCTTCTGGATATTGCGCCTCTTTCTTATTAAAACGAACCAAAAAGTGTAGATGGTATTTCAGGTTGGAGGGAATACATAGCTATGCCCTAGACTCAGTGAACCTCTAAAAATCTCAGTGAGATCAAAGAACCTTGAATGTTTTTAGATTTTTATCTCTTACTCTGTGACACATATGTATCTTACCATATTATTCCTGCTGAATAGATCTGATTGGCATTATATCATCCACTTGCAGACCAATATGATGCCATGTGGGATGGCAAAATGAGTAAGATTCCTGCATGTTAGATTTTGAAAGAAAGCCAGATAAGCCTGAACTAAGACAGTGAAAGAAACCATTACCCCTATCAAGTGGGAAAAAAACTATACCTGACTGACTTTGCTAATTGGTATAAAGCAAAAAAAGCATTTGCCAGATCAATAGCTGCAAACCAGAGGCTAGAGTCTCTGTTGATTTACACTAATAAACAGACAATATTTAGAATGGCAGCTGAAATTGAAGTCACTACCTGATTAAGTCTATGAGAATCCAATCTGATTCTCTAAGACATGTCTGCTGTAGAGGCCAAAGAGGTAAGCAAAATGTTGTAGGTATCACTACTCTGTATTTTACATTTTTTTTTAAAGATTTTATTTATTTATTTGAGACAGAGAGAATGAGATACAGAGAGCATGAGAGGGAGGAGGGTCAGAGGGAGAAGCAGACTCCCTGCCGAGCAGGGAGCCCGATGCGGGACTCGATCCCGGGACTCCAGGATCATGACCTGAGCCGAAGGCAGTCACTTAACCAACTGAGCCACCCAGGCGCCCCGTATTTTACATTTTTGATCCTGCCAATAATCTCTGTAATTTCTCAAGGAATGCAATATATTGCTTTTGGCTTACTATTTTATGATCATATGTATGCATGTTTTCTGGGGGTGGTGGGGGCAGTTGTAAAGGTTTCCGATTGGTCATTTCTACCACACTAGGTTTCACCCATAGGTCGGGAAGTGAAAGCAGGGATTCATATAACAATCAAGTATGTATGTCCCTACTATATGTTCAGGAACTGAGAAATGACCACAGTGTGGGTTCCTAAACCCATTTGGCCCTCTAGGAGATGGACTAAAGAAAAAAAGTTTATTATCCACCTTGATAGTACTCTTCTGGGTGGACCACAGTGGAGGTTTAATTCCTAAGGGATTAAAAGAATATCAAAGCCCATATGTCATCATTCCTCAAATATGTGTTTCCCTTTCCCTTGGAATAGCTGTAGGTCCCTTTGATAAAGGATGGGTGAAATATTTGGGATACTGAGTCTTGGACTCCCTTTCATTCAAAGGATTCTGAATTTGTGAAATGGCTTATGTCTGAGAATTAGGTGAGGAAGGAGGTGGTAACTTACGTTAGTTTCAAAACCCTGCTTCCACAAGGGGAATAGAACACTTGAGATAAACAGCACAATTTTTCTTCAATAGGCAAGTTACATGGGAAGCCAAGTGATCAAAAGATTGGTTGGAGGGATGGAGTCAGAACTGCCTCATGTTTAAAGCTTCTTGTAGTTATAGTGTGCGATGGTCCCCTCGTTCAATACAATTACTTCAAGGACAACCTTCACAAAAAAAGCCAGACATAGGTGCGAACTGCATGGATCCACTTATACATGGATTGTTTTCAATAAATATACTGGAAAATTTTCTGGAGATTTAGGACAACTTGACAAAAGTCGCAGACAGACTGCTAGCATAGAAATCTTTCTAAAATTAAGAAAAAGTTAGGCATGTCATGAATGAGTAAAATATATGTAGATACTAGTCATTTTTTGCCATTTACTATCAATAAGTATGCACAAATCTGGTATAAAAAGTTGAAATTATCAAAACTTACACATCAGCACAGACTGTAACTATATGGTACCATTCAAAGTCAAGAAAAAGGTAAACAAATATACAGATATGGTATTAAATCATAAACATATAAAATTTACTATATAATCAACTGTAGTACTACTGTAATAATACTTCTGTACTTCGTAAGTACCTCTTGTTGCTACTGTGGTAGGCTCAACTGTTGTGAGTATTCGCTTAGAGTGCTGTGTGACTCTAGTTATCTCTGCCAGAGAAGTTTGTCTCTCCAGTAAACGGCCTATCACCGTGAAAGTGATGTCTCATGCTTCTTGTGCATTTTTCACCATGGTTAATGCAACAATATTATAGACTGTGAATAACACCAGGGGACCCATATGAAGTGCTGCTAGTGATGCTGGAGGTGCTCCCAAGAAGCAGAGAAAAGTTATGACATTACAATAACAAGTTGAATCATTTGCTCTGTTCTGTACACGGAGGTCTGCCATTACGTGTGTCCACCTTTTCGAGATAAATGAATCAAGCCTAAGAACCATTGTAAAAAAAAAAAGAAAAAGAAATTTGTGAAGGTGTCGCTGCAGCTACTTCAGCAAGTGCAAAATCCTTGCACTTTTTGCAAAATACCTTTTTATCTCATATTGAAAATGTAGCTTTCATGTGAGTGCAGGATTGCTACAAGAAAGGTGTACCTGTAGAGTCTAATATGATTAGAGAAAAAGCCAAGTCCTTATCTGACAACTTAAATCAAAAGCAAAATGCAGGATCTAAAGCTAGAGAATTTAATGCCAGCAAAGGATGGTTTGATAATTTTAGAAGAAGGTTTGGCTTAAAAAAATGTCAAGATAGCAGGAGAAGCAGCTTCTGCTGACCAAGAGGCAGCAAATTCCCAGATGCGATAAAGAAAATCATTGAGAAAGGATATCTGCCTGCAACAGGTTTTTAATGCATATGAAAGTGTCCTATTTGGGGAAAAAAAATACCACAGAGGACATTTATTAGGAAGAGAAGCACAGGATTAAAGGCAGGAAAGGATAGGCTAACTCTACCATTTTGTGCAAATGCACTTGGGTTTATGATCACAGCTGCCCTTATTTATAAAGTTGCTAAGACTTTTGGTTGTACAATGGGAAGGCATAGACAAGAGACCTTTCTCTGCACTGCTTCCATTGATGCTTTGTCCCTAAGTCAGGAAGTACCTTGCCAGTAAGGAACTGCCTTTTATAGTTCTTTTTATATTGGACAATGCCCCGACCAATCAGAATCCCATTAATTCAACACCAAAGGTGTTGGTCTGTTTGCCCCTAAATCAGTATCTGTAATTTAGCATCTAGATCAGCAGATCACAAGAACCCTTAAGGCTTATTACAGAAGGTATTCTGTGCAAAGGATTGTCAACATTATGGGAGAGAACACTGATAGCGAGAACATCATGAAAGTCTGGGAGGATGACACCAACGAAGATGCCATCACTGTTACAGAAAAGCCATGAAAGCCATCAAGCACAAAACAATAAATTCCTGCTGGTGCAAACTGTGTCCAGATGTTGTGCATGACTTTATAGTATTTTTGACAGACACAATCAAGGAGATTATAAAAGAGAATGGGGATATGGAAAAATAAAAGGTGGGGGCACAGAGTTTCACAATACAGATCCTGTAGAAGTTCAAGAGCTAATAGACACCACACCAGAGCAATTAACAAAAGATGAGTTGCTGGAGATGAGTGCTTGTGAACCAGGGCCAGACAATGAGGAAGAAGACATAGAAGAAGCAGTGCTGGAAAACAAACTGACAGTAGACAACAGGGATAGAAGGATTCTGATTATTCAAACCATTTTGGACTTTTTTTTTTTTTTAAGACATGGACCCTTTTATGATATAGGCATTGAAGCGAAACAAACAGTGGAAGGAGGATTGGTACTGTATAGAAACATTTTGAGAGAAAGGAAAAAGCAAAAGTCAGGCAGAAATTACAAGGTATTTCCATCACGTTACACTGAGTGTCTCTCCTGCCTCCTCTTCTCCATCCTCCACCTCTACCGCCCTAGACACCAAGACCCACCCGTCTTCATTCTCCTTCTCCTCGGCCTCCTGAACATAAAAGGAACAAGGACGAAGACCTTTATGACGATCCCCATCCACTTAATGAATGGTGAATAATCACCATGCTGTACGGTTAATACACGTAGCTGCTGTGTCTGTGAGTGTCTTTGTGTGGAAATCTACTCGCTGTACTGCAAGAATCGTAGGACACGCCTCTGTGTCCTCGTCATCGCCACCTAAGTATTCGGTGAGTAGGACACCAAGTGCAGGACTTGGATGGAAGTGGAAAGCCTGTCCGTACACAGGCATAAGATGGGTGACATTCAATATAAAATTCATAATGTGTTAGTTTTGTTTCTGTTTTAGAACTTTTCTTTCAAAGAATTACATTACCATACGGTATGTGTCTCTCTGTCTTAACTGGAGAAACTGGGTATCAACTTATCATCACAAATTATTTTTAAAAATGTAACAATTTAATAATTGTTAATTGTTAATAATTGTAAATATAATACTGTATTATAAATATGACTGTAATACTATATGCCATAAAAATTTTATAATGATAAATTCATTAGTGTATAGGCTAGGCTACCGTGAAACAAATGTATTGGTTACATGAGGCTACCAGAAAGCAATCATATTGCTGCTTCTTTGCTATCAATGCATGGATCATTATATAAATACTGTAAATAAATATGAATTTCTTTTTCATATTATCTTTTCATTTTCATTGTGTAGTGTTATTTATATGTGTAATCTACAGTGTTTTGTATCATATAAGTCAATATTGATGTAAGTACTGACAGACTGTTTTGTAAACAATGATATAAACTTATGGTATCAATAAATACAGTGCACTATTGTAAATGTATTTTCTTTCCCTTATGATTTTCTGAACATTTTCTCCTCTAGCTTACTTTATCGTAAGAATACAGTATATAATACATACACAAAATATGTGTTAATCAACTGTTTATGTCATCAGGAGGACTTCCAGTCAATAATAGGCCATTAGCAGTTAACTTTAGGGAGTGAAACAGTACATGCAGATTTTCAACTGTGCAGATGTCCGTGCTCCTAACCCATGCATTGCTCAAGGGTCAACTGTATATATAAAGTATTTGCCCTAGACTAATACTTTTGCAGACAGGGCTTATGTGGGTATTGATATAAGATTTCTTTATAGTTCCTCATGTCTGGCTAATCTTCCTTTTGATCTCATTTATTTTTTCAAACAAGTCATATATGCATTTCATTATTATTGTTATTATTATTTGCTTTTACCTAACATTTTCTAGTCCTGAATTAGGAAAATTCAGAAAACTTTTATTCAAATTCTTAGAAATGGATAATGATGTTAATTTGTTCCCACAAACATATCACTGAACTAATATGATAATTTTATGACTTTAAAGAATTATTTCTAATTTAGGGTGGAGTGTGGAGGAGAGACACCTCCCTCTAGCTCTCATTACCACCAACAGTCATCATTAGCTAAATCTAAACAAATAGGTATTTAATACTGACTGAACACAGTATTTGTGAGAATTATGGATCAGAAATTTTCCTCTCATAGAGTAGGTGAAGCCAATCTCAGTACTTCATAGTCTTAAGATAATTTTTTCTCTTTCTCCAAGTTTATAGAACAAAGTTTGTCAGACTTAAAAATGGATGAGAGTGGAATGAAATCCAAATCTTCACAGTTGATCTATAATAATGGTGATATGCACTTTGTGCAAACCTATTAAAATGAATAATGGTGCCCTGATACACCATTCAAGTCATTTTGCTATGGGAAATCATTCATCAAAAATGCATATAAATCTGGAATTCAATTAATCATCTCACACAATGGGTAAGTCTCTTGCAATTTTTATTCTAATTCCTTTTTTCATTGAATAAAATGTAGTTGTCACTGGAAAATATCAAACCAGCACTTCTTAACAAATACATATGGATTTGTAATTAAACCCAATAAAATGTACAATGAAATATAAAAAGTAAAGAGCTAAAATCCAATTAAAGTTATTATAGGAAATAATACTAGGTTACTTTTGGGCAGAGCACAACACATTTTGGTTTTTAACAAAATGCATTATTAGGGGTTTTAATAATGCAATGTAACATGAGATTTAATGGTGCATTCAGTGAATAGCTGATGGCAAAAAAAGTGTAGGAGCTGTTAGAAAATTCCAATGGTGATCTAATACACTTTATTAAAGTAGTCAGGCATGCTACATGTTGACTTTAAAATACCTTATAAATCTAAAAAAGGAGAGTGTGGCTGAAGAAAAGTAGTGTATATTAATGTTGGTAGTGTCCAGCTGAACAAGAGGAAGTCAACAGAATTTCAAGGTTTTAAATACTTCTTTTGCAAATGATCAAATGTTGCTGCCAAGAGAGTAAGTGATCAAAAATATTACTCAGTTTGAGAAATCTGACAGTGATTGATTTTATTTTCCCTATTCTTTTTCATATGATATAACCCTAATGCCAGTTGAACTCACTGAACGATGCAATTAACTTATAAACAAATGGTACACTGATACCAAGTACCATTTACAGGAAATTCTGATGATACTACTAACTGCTTCAGTCTTCCTCTTGATTTCCCTAGAATACACCTGATATAAATTTCATACAATCAAAATGAGAAACATGGGCCCATCATGTCCCAGTGCAATCCTTGCAACAATATACTCTCTCTGATGCACTTGTGCACATAATTAGTGTTTATCCCATATAAATCATGCCGTAGGAAGAATTATGGTATACAAAAGTTTTATATTACCAATAGTATTTTTCAAAGAATTAGAACAATCCTAAAATTTGCATAGAACCGCCAAGGACCCAAAAGCCAAAGCAATTTTGAGAAAAAAGAACAAAACTGAAGGTATTATAATCCCAGATTTCAAGAGGATTTCAAGATATTCTATATCTTAAATGCAATAAAGCAATAATAATCAAAACAGTATGGTACTGGGCGCCTGGGTGGCTCAGTTGGTTAAGCGACTGCCTTCGGCTCAGGTCATGATCCTGGAGTCCCTGGATCGAGTCCCGCACCGGGCTCCCTGCTCGGCAGGGGGTCTGCTTCTCCCTCTGACCCTCCCCCCTCTCATGTGCTCTCTGTCTCTCTCATTCTCTCTGTCTTAAATAAATAAATAAAATCTTAAAAAAAAAAAAAAAAACAGTATGGTACTGGCACAAAAAGAGACACAAAGATCAATGGAACAAAGTAGCCCAGAAATCAACCCATGCTGTATGGCCAAATGATTTATAGCAAAGGAGGCAAGAACACCAAGTGGGGAAGGACAGTTTCTTCAATAAATGGTACCAAAAAACCTGGGCAGCTACATGAAACTGGACCACTTTCTTATACCATACTTAAAAATAAACTCACAATGGATCAATGATCTAAACTTAAGATATAAAACCATAAAACTCCTAGAAAAAAACCTAAGCCAGAAATCTCTTTGATATCACCCTTACCAATACTTTGCTAGTTATGTCACCTCAAACTAATGAAACAAAAGCAAAAATAAGCTGTGGGGACTACACCAAAATAAAAAGCTCTAGCACAGTGAAAGGAACCATCAACAAAATAAAAAGGCAAGCTTTTCAATAGGAGAAAATATTTGCAAATGATATATCTGGTAAGTAGTTAAAATCCAAAACACGTTTAAAAAATTATGCAGCTCGGGGCACCTGGGTGGCTCAGTCATTAAACGTCTGCCTTCGGCTCAGGTCATGATCCCAGGGTCCTGGGATCGAGCCCCACATCAGGCTCCCTGCTCGGCAGGAAGCCTGCTTCTCCCTCTCCCGCTCCCCCTGCTTGGGTTCCCCCTCTCGCTGTGTCTCTGTCAATTAAATAAATAAATAAAATCTTTAAAAAAAAATAAAAAATTATGCAGCTCAACACACAAGAGAAATCCAGTTAAAAAATCAGCAAGGCACCTGAAAAGATATTTTCCCAAATAAGACATACCATGGTTGACAGACACTTGGAAAGATGCTCAACATGACTATTCATCAGGGAAATGCAAATCAAAACCACAATGGTATCATCCCTACACCAGTCAGAATAGCTAGTATCAAAAAGACAAAAAAATAACAAGTGTTGGTAAGGATGTGAAGAAAAGGGAACACTTGTGTACTTCTGGTGGGACTGTAAATTGGTGCAGCCACTGTGGAAAACAGTATGGAGTTTCTTCAAAGAATTAAAAATAGAAATATCATATGATCCAGTAATTCCACTACTGGATATTTGCCCAAGAAAATGAAAACACTAATTTGAAAAGATAAATACACTTCCATGTTTATTGCAGCATTATTTACAAGAGCTGAGACACAGAAGTAACCCACATGTCCAACGACTAATGAATGGATAAAGTAGATGTGGTATAAATATGCAATGGAATATTACTCAGCCATAAAAAAGAATGGGATCTTGCCATTTGTGACAATGTGGATGGACCTAGAGGGTATTATGCTAAGTGAAATAAGACAAAGACAAATACCACATGATTTCACTTATACGTGGAGTCTAAAAAACAAAACAAACAAAAAGCAGAAAGAGATCCGTAACTACAAAGAACTCATGGTAGTGAGAAAAATAGTAAAGAGGAAGAGGACATACAGGCTTCCAGTTATGGAGTGAATAACTCACGGGGATGAAAGATACAACATAGGGAATATAGTCAATGATACCATAATAATATTGTATGGTGACAGATGGTAGCTACGACTGTGATGAGCATAACATACAGAGCTGTTGAATCACTATGCTGTTCACCTGAAATGAATGTAACATGTGTGTCGATTAATTGCAATAGAAAAAAAAGAGGAAAAAAAGTTTGTATATTAAATGGCATGTAATTACTCCAGTTTTGTGTCCTGCTCCAGAAAAATATACTCTGATGCAAGATGTTGCTTGAAATAACTCTTCCAATGAACTAGGGGAAAAGATGTATTTAAAATGAACTCAGTGTGAAGCATGTAAGATCCCAAACAGGTATTACATTCATCCATATCCACTTTCTGTCCTCATCCACAATTTTCTAAAGTACCTATACATGAGAAAAATTGAAGTATATTGTATTAGTGCCCTACTGCGACTATAATAAATCATCACAAATTTAGTGGGGTAAAATGATGCAAATGTATTATCTTATAAATTCCAGAGGTCAGAAATCCTAAAATCAAGTTGTCAGTAGGGTTTTATTATAAGCAGAGGCCCTAGGGAAGAATCTATTACCCTGCCCTTCTCAGCTTCAAGAGGCTGCTTGGCTCATGCGCCCTCCCTCCATCTTCAAACCCTGGAGTAAAGCATCTTGCAGTCGCTCTCACTCTCCCAGTCACTGTCTTGTTCTGTCTTTGTCTCTCTGTCTCTCTCTTCTGCTTCCACTGCCATAACTCCATCTCTGATTCTCTTGTCATCATGCATCCTTCTTTGACTCAACCCATTTGCCTCTCTCTTACAAATCCTCTTGGGCCTGCACAAATAATCCGGGATCATCTCCCCACATGAAGACCATGAATTTCATTATATCTGCAAAGTCTGCTTTGCCATGGAAGGTAACATAGTCACAGGTCTGGGGATTAGGTTAAGGACATTTTGGGGGTAAAGAGCATTATTTGACTTACCCAACAAATTCAAGATACCAATTTGTTTTGTTTTCATTTTCTGTTTAGTTGGAAAAATTGCTCAACTATTTATTCATGCATTTCTTGTACTTTCTGGGCAAGACTGATACTACATTGCGACAGTGGTCCATTAATGAAACAAAATTATATCGGCACTTGTATGCACTAAGCACTGAGGAAAGAACTGGAGTCACTGATGAATATGGAAGACAGAACCATGCTATCAAGGAGTTTACAGTGTATTCAGAAAAAGAGCCAAATAAAGAGACAACTGTGTTATAGTTTACTAAGTGCTTTGGGATCAACGAGGATAGATGTCTAACCATAGAATTAAGAAACCAAGGAAATCTGCATGGAAGAGGTGCCACCAAGGTTGAACCTTGAAAGATAAGCAGAAAAAAGGGATTATGGGGAGCATTTGAGGCAGAGAGAACACGATGTACAGAGGATAAATGCAAGGCAGAGCAGAGTGCATTTGAAGATGTAAAGATATTTCTGGAATGTAGTAGTATGGAGAGAAGTGAGAAGGGAGGCGAATATGGAGTTGTTAAGGACCAGTCATTAAGAATTTGAGGTGAAGCACTGTGTAATTAGATTTTTATTTTATCAAGACTATTCTGGTTACAACACAGAAAATTTACTATAGAAATTAAACAAGATTTGGGACAGAAAGCAAGATCAAAAGATTTTTTTGCTTGAGTCACTTGCGGTAAATGTCTAGAAATCATTTTTTAGATTCTCTCTCCAGTTCTATTGTGATTCACCCTCCCATTCAACACTTAAATGACTTACTTTCTGAGAAGTGTCAGCCTCTTTCCTGCTTCAGGGCCCTGATGTAAGTTCTGCTCTCTGCTTGGAATACTTTTCTCCCTCTCTTAACTTGGGAAACTACTGATCCTCATGACTTACTCTTGGAAGCCATTCTTTCAAATAACTGCCTGGAACTCCCAAACAAAGCAGGGCTTCTGTTATCTACTCTCATCATGTCTGACACCTTTTTTGGTGGTATTTATTATATGTGCAAATAATTTTTATTGTCTTCCAGCCTGATGCATCGTAAATCTCAAGAGGGCAGGATGAATGAGGAGATAGCTATTTCCCCAGGGCCTTGCATTCCACATGCGTTCAACAAGTATTTTTTGAGTGAATGAATCAAAGAAAGAATATAAAAATACAATGAACTAAATGGAATGATTTGGACCATAGACCAGTATTTCTTCAGCTAAAATTACAGAAGTGAAAATTCATAGTACAGTAACCATTGGCTTCTATTCATTAAAATTATTACAGCTCCATAATTAAAAAAATGTTAATTAAAGTACATCATACAAACATAAAATGTACATATCATTAATGTGTCCCCTGATGAACTGTCCTAAGTTGAGCAGATTCATCCAACTAGCATCCAGATAAAAAAGTAAAAATATTGTCAGTCTTCTAGAAGCATCCTTCCTATTCCCATTTAGTTACTACCCTACGCCTGCAAGAGCAACCATTATCCTGACTTCTAACAACGTATCTTAGCTTATATCTGTTATTTCTTGCTTTCTTTTTTCCTATAGAAGGAATTATTCTGTCTACATTTTCAGTATGTCAGACTTTTTTTTTCTCACCATCATTATTTTAATATTTAACAATGTAACTATAGTCTACCTTTTAAAAAACATTTACTGAGACACAATTCACACACTACATAATTCACTGATATAATGAATATAATTCAATGACTATCTTTAGAGCATGTGTGTCCTTTCAAGAAGAAACCCTGTTCGCATTCCCCCCGCCCCCACATCCCACCCCCTACACCTGTGGAAACATTAATATACTTTTTGTTTCTAGAGACGGATGTAGACCCAGTATGTATATTCCCTACAAATGGAATCATTTGTGACTGGCTACTTTAGCACTTCTTTTTGGTGCCAAATTTCCTACTGGAAATTCCACACTCTATCACTTCATTATTTGATGAACATTTGGGTGTTTCCACCTTTTTGGCTCCTATGAATAATGCTACTGTGAACAATCTCACGCAAGATTTTGTGTGGATGTATGTTTTCAATTTTCTTGGATATGCAACTAGAGATAGAATTGTTGTGTCATATGGTAACTTTATGTTTAATCTTTTGAGGGACTGCCAGCATTTTTACCAAGTGACTGTAACATTTTATATTACCACCCGCAAAGTAGGAGAGTTCTGACTTTTCTTCACCTTTGCCAGTAATGATTTTTTTTATTATTATAATAATAATAATAAAACAATAGTCCTCCTAGTGGGTGTGAAGCAGGATCTCATTGTAATTTTGATCTGCGTTTCCTTAATGACTAATAGTGTTGAACATCTCTTAAGGGTTTTAATGGCCAGTTGTATATCTTTTTTTTTTAAGAAATGCTTGTTAAGTACATTGCCTGCATTTGAATTGGAGTTTTTATTTTGGTCTTTTTTAGTGTGTTATAAGAGGATAATGAAACGAGATATATCATTAAATATTTTCTCCCATCCTGCTTGGAATGTCTTTTCACATTCTTTATCGTGTCCACGCTTAGACTATTTTTTCCTTGTTTTCTTTTAGTCTGAGTGCCTGGGGGTTACCCCTGGGTCACTTTAAGCCACTTATTGGTCAAACAAGTCATGCTCCCTTAAACAGTTAGATTTTCACCCTTTGCCATTTGAGGTCTCTGTGACTTAGAGGCTGTTTTCACAGCCCATGAAGTGTGCATTGTTTTGCTCCAGATTCAGCCAGCGATTAGTGGTTTGAAGGTTTGCTCTCTGATCTTTCTTGAGAGGGTACAGCCTTGAACATGGACACAGTCTTCCAGAATCACAGGGATGAGGGTGATTTTGTTTTTAAGCCTGGATTTCTAGAAGTTGCCCCTGGGTTAGTGTAGCTTACAGTTCAGTCAGTGTCTGGTCAGAGGTTTAAGCCCAACCCGACAGCAAGACCCCTATTCTGTTCTGATGAGTCTACGGGCAGCTTTCAAATCTGGCTACATCCTGATCTTAATGCTCCCGTGTGCCTGCAGCCTCGTGCCTTCCAGGACTCCCTCCCTGACCCCTGAAGTTGTCTGTGATCCATGGGGGCTCTTCTTAGCTTTCTCTTTCCCTGGTTTTTCTGATATACTTCTGGATGTCCTACTGTTTTTGCTTGTATCACGAAGCCAACATCCTCCTCTTAATTACTTTCTGCCAAAATCATGTTTTTTGACAACACATTTCTTCATGGAATTCTCAACATTTCATTCCAAGTAACGTCAGTCCGCTCAAGTAGAACTGAGAAGCTTTTCTTCCTTAGGGCCTGACTTTTCCCCTGGGCAGAAGCCTGTACCCACGCACTAGGGCTGGAAGGCAGGGCTTGGTTTCTTGGAATAAACCTCTACTTTGCATGTGAACACTGTAGGTGATGGCAGCCCCTAAGCTTCTCACCTCTCACCTTCTACCTCCCATCATGGAACATTTACCCTGGAAGCAAGTTGGGGCAGGACAATCAGGGCCCCATTATTCTTGACCTGCTGTGCTGAGTAGAGCTTATGTCCCATAAGTGAGAGTGGGATTGGGTAAGTTGGGTTGGGTAAGACCCCATCACATCTGCCATGCTTACCTGTACTGGAGCTTCTGCAACAGAGCACTGGATGGGGACCAGGAAGGCTGGGAGGAGAGTAAACTCAGCTCTTCTAGGCTCTACCTGCCTGAAATAGAGCACCTGGGGTAGCTTCCTCAACACTAGCTGGAGGGCAGTATAAAGAAAAGGCTTAAATGCCATAGGCTCTGATTGTTTTGAGATTTAGCAGACATTCCTGGATGGATTTTATTTTTCCCTTTACTGTATGCCCTTAGGATGTTTCCCCAGGACTTTAAATGACTGCTTGTTTTTAAATGTTTCAGTAATTAAAATGTTGTTTTGCTGGGATAGGGTCCATCCAGCTCCTTACTTCACCGTTCTGGAACCCCACACCCCTCCCCCATAGCCCTGCCCTCCATAGTTAGTTGATACTCATTGTTATTTGCTGAATGTTATATAACAGCTTGTTGCTCCGTTGGGTGTGTGTGTATGTATGTATGTGTGTGTGTATATATATATATATATATATATATATATATATATACCAAAATTTATTTGCTCATTTTATGTTGATAGACATTTAGGTAACTTCCAGTTTGTAGTGGTGTAAACTGTACTGCTATTACAGTGTATTCATGTCTTTTGCCGAAAAGGCATGTCTTTACAAATTTCTGTTAGATACATAATTAGGTGTGGAACTGCTGGTCAAGTTGTGTGTATGTTTAGCCTTAGTTTATACAGCGGAATAGTTTTCTAAAGCTGTTATACCAATTTACACTCCCACCAAAAGTTTATGAAAACTCTGGATGTTCCATATCTTCACTGATAGTTGGTGTTTTTGTCTATTTCATTTGCCATTCTTGTGTGTGTGCAGGAAAGTACTGCACTGCGTCTCTCATTTACATTTCTCTGATGACTAACAAAAGTTGACCACATTTTCATTTTCACATTTTTATTGACTACTAGGATTTTTCTCTTTTTGCGAATTATGAACTATCCACTTTTCTATTGCATTGTCTGTCTTATTGATTAGTATAAATCCTGTCCATATTCTGAATGTGCTATTATTTTTAAAGTTAAATAAGATAAAATATATAATAATGAGTCTGATATAGTTTGAGAAGACATTAAGAAAATTTCAAAACTAAGAGGTCATCTTAAAAAATTAGTAAGTAGAGTTAAAAAATGAGAGAGGCAATTTAGAAGTAGAAAAATATTCTAAAGTTATAGTGGTTATGGTCACTTAGGGTATGGATATTACTAAAAAATGGATGTATCTCTACTCTAAAAATTCTTTAACAATAAGCACTAATTTTCAACGAGTTTTAGGCACTATGCTAAGTGCTTTGTGTCCATCATATTTAATTCTTCCAATCCTGCAGGGAAGATTATATTAAGTTCTAAGGGAGGAAATGGAGGTAAATTTGCCCAAGGTCATACACTGGGACTAAGGACTGTTGACTCCATAAGCTAGGTGATTAATACAATACTATAGAAAAAGATCAGCCATTCTTTTAAATTCACAGAACCACGGATGAACAAAAGAGCTTTAAGAGATAGAACAGAGGTCCTAAAAGAAAATGTTAAATACAATTAGTGTTATTTATCCTGAAGAAGAAAAGTTTTGTCTAAATTAATGCTTTTAAGCACAAAAAAAAATCTGTTAGGGAAGAAAAATCCTTGGAAACTATAAGATATAGAAATGGATGCATATTGAAGCATGGAAGATTTTATTATTAACAGTAACTTCCCTGGTAATGGTTGACAGCAATTCAAGAATTATTGAGTATGGAATTCAAAATCTAATCCTATTACCTTATTGTTCAATATTCCTTTCAGCTTCCTGTAAAAGCCCAGCAAACATCTGGGTCCCAAATGCACTTTCATGTCTGACTTTTTATATACAGAGTGTCTTAGTGAGTAACGGACAGTCGGGTCTAGGTAGGGAGAGATAGGTAGGAGGCTAAGTGATCAGGCTCACAGAAATCCCAGAAATGCAAAAGTGTAAGGAAACCAGAGATAAGGGAACAAACTAGACCACCCTGCCCTAGGTGTCGGTGGGGTAGGGGTTATCCTTTTTTTTTTTTAATGATAGTCACCTGTGACCAACAAAGAATAACCAGACCAGAAGTAAGTCATTAAAGATGAGACCACCATTCCTTACTCAAACCAAGACATCACAAGAATGTTAAAGCCACAAGCTCCCTGGTCAGTCTAAATAAAAGACTGTCAGTGGAGGCCCACATTGTCCACCCTGTCAGGACCCCTCTCACTCCTCAGAGCTTTGTTCTGTATCCTTGCTTAATAAAATCCTATTGCTTTACTCACTCCCCTTTGTCTTCAAGATTCATTCCTTGACTCTGTGAGACAAGAACCTAGCTCTCCCTCTTCATTATCTCACCTTCTTCATCTGATGTCTTAGTTCTTCTATAAAATCTTATTTAAATACTACCTACTCTCTGAAGCCCTCCCCAGTTGTCCCTCTGTGTCCAGGACAAAGTCTCACATCTCTTTAAATGAGCTTTAACTGAAGCACTGATAATGTTTTATCCTAACTAAATTATTTATGTGTGCATCTGTCTGACAGGATTGAGAGCTTTGATGGGGAAAGAGGGGTCTTTTCATCATTATCTGTATCTAGCATGTAGTAAATACTTAGTATTAAATAAAAGAGCCACAAACATATGAAAAGTTGGGTATATTGAAAGACAAAGAAAGCATGCTAGTACTGTGATATATGGTAGTTGACACTTGGTCTCAGTGCCAAGGGACAAGAAAGATGGAGGACTCTGGAAAAACAGAGAAAGCCCACCCAGGCTAAAGTGGATCCCACTCATGAGTTCTCATCAACTGTTGGTAAGCCAGAAAGCAGACCCCATGATGCCGAAACCTCTAATTTAATCAAGAGAAGCAGAAATCCAAACCTGTTTATTCATCCATCCATACATGTGTTGGTGTATGTGACACCACCTGATGTTTACATCTTAATTCATTTTTAAAAATCACTTTACAAGCCAAAAAAACAAGAAAAATATATCTGTAGGTCAAATCTGGCTAGTAGGTCTTTGATCTATAATTCCTGGCACGAAGACGTTATTTCTGAACACCACTAGGTGTTAGTGAAGTTTCTGCTCCCCTGTTTACCAGGAACCTAAGGAAACATGTGAAAGACTTTTAATAAAACCAAGGAAACTAGAGCCTGGAATGGCCTGGAGAGGACTGCTTGTCAATCTGTCTTGGGTAACTTAGTCAATGACGTTAAGTATCTTCGGAGACATGATCTTATAGGGCCCATGCCACTCTGAGGTCTGACAATCTGTGAGATTAGTCATTAAGGAAAAGTATTCAAGGAGTTACAATGTGATTCTACATTTGCATTTTCTGTTCTATAAACCCCATGGGATTCTGCAAGGGCCTTATGTAAGCCCGTGTGTATAGGAAATGACCTGGAGCCACCCAAGGGCTAACGCAACACGGACGGTGAACTGGCTTACTAAGCACATGGTTAGCTGCTTTCTCCAACCTCACAAAAATCAGAAATCACAACAACAACAACAACAGCAACAAAACAACAGTAACAGCGACAACCCAATGTCACTCTTGTGAACTGATCTCACGAATCTGGATCAGCAGCTTAATTCAACTAAGTTTTCAAGGACTAAAGCAAAGAGTTTCATCTTCTGCCTAAATATGTTTAATCAAACAAAAATAACTCTTATCAGGATGAAACCTGTAACTCGATATCACAAGGTTCATCATTAACCAGCCTCGTAGAGCTCTTGGTGAAAATTCAAGGGGATACGATAAAGCAAGTACTTCGCACTGCACCCTGGAACACAGTAGCGGCATAACAACTCTTGCTAATTATTTCACTTTTGTTATTAATCAAGCTAGCCACACAGAAAATGTATGAATGCTTGAAAGATAAATGGCTCTTACCTGTGTATTTTTAAGGATGACTGTGGGAAGTTTCTTGCACCAAAGTCTATAGAGTGCTGTTTCAGGATGGCTAATTAGATGCCATCAGCACAGGGTCCAAGGAAGAACTGGCTCATCCTGAGGCAACCTCACTCCCGTGAATTCTTGAATCATTTGCTCTAATCCTCGATGACCCAGCTCACGCTCTCCCATCACCCCAGGGAATAGGGGATCTACTACAGTGCTAGCAGAGAATGAGAGTCTATGTCACCAGTTCAAATTAGAGTTCAAGCTGGAAATTTCAGGTACTAGATCCAGGTGAGCGCTTGTTACTTTACAGGACCACAGAACTTTTAATCAAATATGAATTAATGTTGTAAAAATAAATCCTGCATTTTTTTTTTTTAAAGATTTTATTTATTTATTTGAGAGAGAGAATGAGAGAGAGCACATGAGAGGAGGGAGGGTCAGAGGGAGAAGCAGACTCCCCGCTGAGCAGGGAGCCCGATGCGGGACTCGATCCCAGGACTCCAGGATCATGACCTGAGCCGAAGGCAGTTGCTTAACCAACTGAGCCACCCAGGCGCCCCTAAATCCTGCATTTTTGAGTGGGGAATAATACAATGATATCAAGTTACAATTTTCAGGGTTAAATTGTGAAATGTAAACATTTAATTGTAATTTGTGAAACTCTATTTTGGGATTGGTTCATTTCTTTTTTTTTTTTAACATACCAGATTACTTAAATAAGTGAGGTGACCTGCACCTCTCTTCCCCTGGGAGATGGTCTGTGGTCCTACAGCCCTTTTCAAATAGGAGATTGGTCAGGAAACCCAGATGGCCCAGTCAGTTAAGGGTCTGACTCTTGGTTTCGGTTCAAGTCATGATCTCAGGGTCTTAAGATCAAGCCTGGTGTCGGGCTTTGCACTCAGAGGGGAGTCTGCTTGAGATTCTCTCTCCCCCCAACTCCACCCCTCCCCCTGCTCATACTCACTCTTTCTCAAATAAATAAGTAAAATTAAAAAAAAAAAATAGGAGCTTTGTCAGGACAGTAAGCTCCTTAAGGTGTCAGTTGTCCATTCCTGGGATAGGACCCTTTGCTTCACTCTTGTGTTTTTCATACAGTCATCTCTCCATAAAATTCTAATAACAACTCAGGGAGCAAGATGGCGGAGGAGTAGGAGACCTGGGTTTTGTCTGGTCTCAGGAATTCAGCTGGATAGGGATCAAACCATTCTGAACACCTACAAACTCAACAGGAGATCAAAGAAAAGAATAGCAACAACTCTCTGAACAGAAAAGCGACCACTTTCTGGAAGGTAGGACGTGCGGAGAAGTGAATCTGAGGCGATATTTGGGAGGATAGACAGCGGGGGGGGGGCCTCCGTCAGCTGCTTCTGGCAAGTGATCAAGCTGGGGAGCACAAAATCGGAACTTTTAGAAGTCTGCTCCACTGAGGGACGTCACTCCGGTGGCTAAGTGGGGGGTGGAACCCTTGTGGGACAGTGGTCTCAGGACCCTCGGGGTCACAGAAAGACTGGGGGTCCCTGAGGGCGGCAGAGCTCCCAGGGATCAGAGCGGGGAAGCCGGCTGCAGAGACGGAGCCCAGACACGGGCTCTCAGCTCAGGGTTGCCATAACCCGTGATCCGCGGCACAGTCGGGCCACTGTTCCTCCACCAGGGACCCAACAAGCAGCAGATCCAGGGAGACTCACCTTCTTCCCCCGGGGAGGAGAGGCACGGGAGCGCACCTCAGGGATCTGCTGGGTTTGGAGACTCCACATGGGGTCAGGTGCCGGAGATAGAAACGCACGGTCACAGGCCGGGTGAGCATGGAGGGCGGTCAGAGACTGGGGAGACGGGAGTGACTGACTGCTTTTCTCGGGGGGTGCACTGAGTAGCGGGGCCCCGAGTTCTAGGCTTCTATGGGGCGGAGATTGGGAGGCTGCCATTTTCACTCTCAGCCTCCAAAGCTGTAGGGAAAGCTTGCAGGGAACAAAAGCACCCAAGAGCAAACCTGAACAGATTACTTAGCCTGGACCGGGCAAGGGCGGGGCAATTCTGCCTCCAGCAAAGACATTTGGGAACCACGGCAACAGGCCCCTCCCCCAGAAGATCAGTGAGAACATCCAGACAAGATGAAGTTTACCAATCAATGAGAATGGCAGAACTCCATTGCTAGGGGAATACTGCACATAGAATCCATGGCTTTTTTTACCATGATTCTGTAGTCTTTCAAAGTTAATTTTTTTTAACTGTCTTTTTTTTTTTCCCCTTTTTCAACCAACATCTTATCAATCCCTTTTTTAAAAAAACTTTTTTTTTTTTTTTTTTTTTTAACAGAGAGAGACACAGCAAGAGAGGGAACACAAGCAGGGAGACTGGGAGAGGGAGAAGCAGGCTTCCCGCTGAGAAGGGAGCCCGATGTGGGGCTCGATCCCAGGATGCTGGGATCATGACCTGAGCCAAAGGCAGACACTTAACGACTGAGCCACCCAGGTGCCCCTAAAAAGAGCATTTGTATTTTTCATTTTTAAAGTCATATTCTATCCCTTCAGAGTAGTTACCTGTATTTTTGGCATATATATATATAAGTTGTTCTCTCTTTAAAATTTTGAGATAGTTTCTTCTAATAGATCAAAATATACCATAAATCTCTAGTGTATGGTTTTTTTCTACTCCCCTGCCTGATCACATTCTCTCCTTTTTTTTAAATCCTCTTCTTTCTTTTTTTCAAACAACTTCTTATCAATTCCTTTTATAAAATGTTTTATAATTTCCATCTTTACAGTCATATTCCATCCCTTCATCACATCAACCCTTATTTTTGTACATATATAAGTTTTTCCTTCTTTAAAATTTTGGGAGGCACTTTCTTCTAAAAGACCAAAATACACCCAAAATCTAGTGTGTGGCACTGATCTATATACCAGCCTGATCATATTTGATCATATTCTGTTTTTTTTTGTTTTGTTTTGTTCTGTTTTTGTTTGTTTTTATCTTTGTCTTTGTCTTTTTCTTTTTTCTCTCTTTCCCTTACTTTTCCCACTGCTTCAGGTCTTTTCTGATTTGTTTAGAGTATATTTTCTGGGGACGTTGTTACCCTGTTAGCATTTTGTTCTCTCATTCATCTATTCTCCTCTGGACACAATGACAAGACAGAAAAAATCACCTCACTAAAAAGAACAAGAGGTAGTACCGACTGCCAGGGACCTACTGAATACAGACATTAGTACGATGTCAGATCTAGAGTTCAGAATCATCACTTTAAAGATACTAGCTGGGCTTGAAAAAAGCATGGAAGTTATTAGAGAAACGCTGTCTGGAGAAGTAAAAGAACTAAAATCAAACCAAGTTGAAAGCAAAAAGGCTATTAATGAGGTGCAATCAAATATGGGGGCACTAACTGCTAGGATAAATGAGGCAGAAGAGAGAATCAGTGATATAGAAGACCAAATGATGGAAAATAAAGAAGCTGAGAAAAAGAGAGATAAACAACTACTGGATCACGAGGGCAGAAGTCGAGAGATAAGCGATACCATAAGATGAAACAACATTAGAATAATTGGGATCCCAGAAGAAGAAGAAAGAGAAAGAGGGGCAGAAGGTATAATGGAGCAAATTATAGCAGAGAACTTCCCTAATTTGGGGAAGGAAACAGGCATCAAATCCAGGAGGCACAGAGAACCCCTCTCAAAATCAATAAAAATAGGTCAACACCCCGACATCTAATAGTAAAACTCACGAGTCTCAGAGACAAAGAGAAAATCCTGAAAGCAGCTCGGGAGAAGAATATGTAACCTACAATGGTAGAAATATTAGATTGGCAACAGACCTATCCACAGAAACTTGGCAGGCCAGAAAGGACAGGCAGGATATATTCAGAGCACTAAATGAGAAAAATATGCAGCCAAGAATACTCTATCCAGCTAGGCTGTCATTGAAAATAGAAGGAGAGATAAAAAGCTTCCAGGACAAACAAAAACTAAAGGAATTTGCAAACACGAAACCAGCCCTATGAGAAATATTGAAAGGGGGTCCTCTAAGCAAAGAGAGAGCCTAAAAGCAACATAGACCAGAAAGAAACACAGACAATATATGGTAACAGTCACCTTACAGGCAATACAATGGCACTAAATTCCTATCTTTCAATAGTTACCCTGAATGTAAATGGGCTAAATGCCCCAATCAAAAGACACAGGCTATCAGATTGGATTAAAAAACAAGACCCATCGATATGCTGTCTGCAAGATACTCATTTTAGAACCAAAGACACCCCCAGATTGAAAGTGAGGGGGTGGAAAACCATTTACCATGCTAATGGACACCAAAAGAAAGCTGGGGTGGCAACCCTTATATCAGACAAATTAGATTTTAAACCAAAGACTGTAATAAGAGATGAGGAAGGACACTAGATCCTACTTAAAGGGTCTATCCAACAAGAAGATCTAACAATTGTAAATATCTATGCCCCTAACATGGGAGCAGCCAATTATATAAGCCAATTAATAACAAAAGCAAAGAAACACATCGACAACAATACAATAATAGTGGGGGACTTTAACACCCCCCTCACTGAAATGGACAGATAGTCTAAGCAAAAGATCAACAAGGAAATAAAGACTTTAAACGACACACTGGGCCAAATGGACTTCACAGACATATTCAGAACATTCCATCCCAAAGCAACGGAATACACATTCTTCTCTAGTGCCCATGGAACATTCTCCAGAATAGATCACATCCTAGGTCATAAATCAGGTCTCAACCGGTACCAGAAGACTGGGATCATTCCCTGCCTGTTTTCAGACCACAATGCTTTGAAACTAGAACTCAATCACAAGAGGAAAGTTGGAAAAAACTCAAATACATGGAGGCTAAAGAGCATCCTACTAAAGAATGAATGGGTCAACCAGGAAATTAAAGAAGAATTAAAAAAATTCATGGAACCAATGAAAATGATAACACAACTATTCAAAATCTTTGGGATGCAGCAAAGGCAGTCCTAAGAGGAAAGTATATAGCAATACAAGCCTTTCTCAAGAAACAAGAAAGGTCTCAAGTACACAACCTAAACCTACACCTAAAGGAGCTGGAGAAAGAACAGCAAATAAAACCTAAACCCAGCAGGAGAAGAGAAATAATAAAGATCAGAGCAGAAATCAATGAAATAGAAACTAAAAGAACAGTAGAACAGATCAACGAAACTAGGAGCTGGTTCTTTGAAAGAATTAACAAGATTGATAAACCCCTGGCCAGACTTATCAAAAAGAAAAGAGAAAGGACCCAAATCAACAAAATCATGAATGAAAGAGGAGAGATCACAACCAACACCAAAGAAATACAAACAATTATAAGAACATATTATGAGCAACTCTATGCAGGCTAATTAGATAACCTGGAAGAAATGGATGCATTCCTAGAGATGTATCAACTACCAAAACTGAACCAGGAAGAAATAGAAAACCTGAACAGACCTATAACCACTAAGGAAATTGAAGCAGTCATCAAAAATCTCCCAACAAACAAAAGCCCAGGGCCAGATGGCTTCCCAGGGGAATTCTACCAAACATTTCAAGAAGAATGAATACCTATTCTTCTGAAACTGTCCCAAAAAATAGAAATGGAAGGAAAACTTCCAAACTCGTTTTATGAAGCCACCATTACCTTGATCCCAAAACCAGACAAAGACCCCATCAAAAAGGAGAATTACAGACCAATATCCCTGATGAACATGGATGCAAAAATTCTCACCAAAATACTAGCCAATAGGATCCAACAGTACATTAAAAGGATTATTCGCCACGACCAAGTGGGATTTATCCCTGGGCTGCAAGGTTGGTTCAACATCCACAAATCAATCAACGTGATACAATACATTAACAAAAGAAAGAACAAGAATCATATGATCCTCTCAATAGATGCAGAAAAAGCTTTTGACAAAGTACAGCATCCTTTCTTGATCAAAACTCTTCAGAGTATAGGGATAGAGGGTACATACCTCAATATCATAAAAGCCATCTATGAAAAACCTACAGCGAATATCATTCTCAATGGGGAAAAACTGAGAGCTTTCCCCCTAAGGTCAGGAACGCGGCGGGGATGTCCACTATCACCACTGCTATTCAACATAGTATTGGAAGTCCTAGCCACAGCAATCAGACAACAAAAAGAAATCAAAGGCATCCAAATTGGCAAAGAGGAAGTCAAACTCTCACTCTTTGCAGATGATATGATACTTTACGTGGAAAACCCCAAAGACTCCACCCCAAAACTGCTAGAACTCATACAGGAATTCAGTCAAGTGGCAGGATATAAAATCAATGCACAGAGGTCAGTGGCATTCCTATACACCAACAACAAGACAGGAGAAAGAGAAATTAAGGAGTCAATCCCATTTACAGATGCACCCCAAACCATAAGATACCTAGGAATAAATCTAACCAAAGAGGCAAAGGATCTGTACTCCGAAAACTATAAAATACTCATGAAAGAAATTGAGGAAGACACAAAGAAATGGAAAAACGTTCCATTCTCATGGATTGGAAGAACAAATATGGTGAAGATGTCAATGCTACCTAGAGCAATCTACACATTCAATGCAATCCCCATCAAAATACCATCCACTTTTTTCAAAGAAATGGAACAAATAATCCTAAAATTTGTATGGAACCAGAAAAGACCCCGCATAGCCAGAGGAATGTTGAAAAAGAAAAGCAAAGCTGGCGACATCACAATTCCGGACTTCCAGCTCTATTACAAAGCTGTCATCATCAAGACAGTATGGTACTGGCACAAAAACAGGCACATAGATCAGTGGAACAGAATAGAGAGCCCAGAAATGGACCCTCAACTCTATGGTCAACTCATCTTCGACAAAGCAGAAAAGAATGTCCAATGAAAAAAGACAGTCTTTTCAACAAATGGTGTTGGGAAAATTGGATAGCCACATGCAGAAGAATGAAACTGGACCACTTCCTTACACCACACACAAAAATAGACTCCAAATGGTTGAAAGACCTCAATGTGAGACAGGAGTCCATCAAAATCCTAAAGGAGAACACAGGCAGCAACCTCTTCGACCTCAGCTGAAGCAACTTCTTCCTAGAAACATCACCAAAGGCAAGGGAAGCAAGGGCAAAAATGAACTATTGGGACTTCATCAAGATAAAAAGCTTTTGCAAAGCAAAGGAAACAGTCAACAAAACCAAAAGACAACCGACAGAATGGGAGAAGATATTTGCAAATGACATATCAGGTAAAGGGCTAGTATTCAAAATCTATAAAGAACTCATCAAACTCAACACCCAAAGAACAAAGAATCCAATCAAGAAATGGGCAGAAGACATGAACAGACATTTTTCCAAAGAAGACATCCAAATGGCCAACAGACACATGAAAAAGTGCTCAATATCACTCAGCATCAGGGAAATCCAAATCAAAACCTCAATGAGATACCACCTCACACCAGTCAGAATGGCTAAAATGAACAAGTCAGGAAACGACAGATGTTGGCGGGGATGCGGAGAAAGGGGAACCCTCCTACCCTGTTGGTGGGAATGCAAGCTGGTGCAGCCACTCTGGAAAACAGTATGGAGGTTCCTCAAAAAGTTGAAAATAGAGCTACCGTGTGATCCAGCAATTGCACTACTGGGTATTTACCCCAAATATACAAATGTAGGGATCCGAAAGGGTACGTGCACCCTGATGTTTATAGCAGCAATGTCCACAATAGCCAAACTGTGGAAAGAGCCAAGATGTCCATCGACAGATGAATGGATAAAGAAGAGGTGGTATATATATACAATGGAATATGATGCAGCCATCGAAAGGAATGAGATCTTGCCATTTGCAATGACGTGGATGGAACTGAAGGGTATTATGCTGAGCGAAATAAGTCAAACAGAGAAAGACATGTATCATATGACCTCACTGATATGAGGAATTCTTAATCTCAGGAAACAAACTGAGGGTTGCTGGAGTGGGTGGTGGGGTGGGAGGGATGCGGTGACTGGGTGATAGACACTGGGGAGGGTATGTGCTCTGGTAAGCGCTGTGAATTGCACAAGACTGTTGAATCTCAGATCTGTACCCCTGAAACAAATAATGCAATATATGTTAAGAAAAAAAAAAAGAAGATAGAAGGAGGGGAAGAATGAAGGAGGGGAAATTGGAGGGGAGACGAACCATGAGAGACGATGGACTCTGAAAAACAAACTGAGGGTTCTAGAGGGGAGGGGGGTGGGAGGATTGGTTAGCCTGGCGATGGGTATTAAAGAGGGCACGTTCTGCATGGAGCACTGGGTGTTATGCACAAACAATGAATCATGGAAGACTACATCTAAAACTAATGATGTAATGTATGGGGATTAACATAACAATAAAAATTTTTTTAAAAAAATCTAATAACAAACAGTTTCATGGAAAGTTGCTGAATGGCTATGTGGGTTAGTTACACTGCCTTACTTTACAATGATGCTGGCAGAGGTAATAGAGAAAATTACTTTTCTTTCTAGCAATTTTGGTGATGTTTTTGATACACAATTGATGTTAGTGGTAGACTCTATGCAATCATTTGGAAAAAATGAAGCCATTTCAATAAAATGAAAAGTGTTCTGATACTCTTATGCAGCATGACTGGTATATAAAACATTGTGAGATGTTATGCTCTATTTTTCTCTTCTCTCAACGTACACACATGTGCACACATATCCACACATCTATATATAAATAGGGTGATAAATTCTTATGGAAAGGATGAATCAGCGGGAAGAAAAATTCCTTTACTCTTCTCTGGGAAGTGCAATGGGTGTTGTACTGGGGGGAGGACACCTAATTAGATTTGAGTTGGAGATAAACAATAAACAATTGTCTTAGTGTAAATGTACAGCATATATATTTAGTAAAATACATCCTATATAGTGTTAATCTGGCAACTCTCACTTGGAGTTAAAGAAAGAACAGAACCACAATATTTGAAACAGGGTGGGTGAGCACATGCTGTGACTGACACACAGTAGATGCTCAGTGAATGCCCGGTGCTAACACAGCCCAAACTACGAAGAGTAAATGGGAATTCCTCCTTTCAGATCTTCTTGGAGGATAAGAGAAGCTTAGGAAGTCCCAAAACAAAGACAGAACTCTAGCATATTTCAAATATTTATATTTAACAAATTAACACCTTTAACATCATTAAGACCCTGAGGTGATATATTTATAATTCCAGGATTTCTTTCCAATATTAATATACAAAGTTGTAGACATTGAGTGGTCCAGTGATGGTTACAAGTTTAAAACTTGCTGACAACTTCCTCCTTCAACACTGTCCATTTATCACGTTGGCTGTTAAATACACATGGCCCTTGTTGAGTACAGGGCCTGGGTCAGTGCTGGGCTCTGTCTTCAGGTGACAGAATGAGACAATGGAGGTCTAGCTCAGGCTCAGAAAGCCAGACATGATGGCACAAGCTCTAGAACATGGGAGCAGGACCTGCTTCCTGGGCTGAGACGTCACCCAGGGCCCATGTTCAGATGTGTCCTGCTCTTGGGGGTTAATGCTTTTCAGTCACTGTCTTCAAATTCTTAATAATAATTTGGTTTTTGGGGTGTCTGGGTGGCTCAGTTGGTTAAGCAACTGCCTTCAGCTCAGGTCATGATCCTGGAGTCCCGGGATCGAGTCCCGCATCGGGCTCCCTGCTCAGCAGGGAGTCTGCTTCTCCCTCTCCCGCTCCCCCCTCTTGTGCTCTCTCTCTCTCTCAAATAAATAAATAAAATCTTAAAAAAAATAAAATTTAAAATAATAATAATAATAATAATTTGGTTTTTGAATTTGTGTTCTGTAAGTTGGATGGGACAATGGACCATATATGCAGTACACATATACACATAATACACAAAGTATAACCACATATGCAATAATTTCATAAGTCACCAAATACCCAGTCCACTTTCAAAATCCCCCAAAAATGTTCTCAAAATGCTTTGCTCTATTCAGCATCTAAACAGCTTCCATAGGTTGCATTTGACTATTACATCTTAGAAGTCTTTTTCCTTTTATAATACAGACCTCTCCCTTTTCTAACACTATTAATTTACTGGAGAAGTTGCTTTTGTCCTGTAATATGTTTCACATTCTGGAAAGAGCCTCGGTTATTGGCTATTGTGGTACCTGCCTGGCATGGTGAAGCTTGAGCTTACCTAAAGAGGTCAAAATACGAGGAAGGAAAATCCTGTATTTCTCATCATCATTATATATTGATGAGTCACAAATCTTATTTCCAGCTCAGACCTATCCACTGAACTTCAGACCCCTTTATCTTACTGCTTACTTGAAATTTTCCCTTTCTTTATAGGTCCAGAACAGAGTCCAATTTTTCACCTTCTCCCCCAAAGCACATTTGCCAAATTCCACATCTATTCATTAAATGGCCTCCAACTTTCCAGCCTTTCAGACCAAACACTTGACATCATCCTTGCCTCCTCTTTCACCCAACCTACATATTTTCCTACAACAAAACGTGTTTATTGTACCTTCTGATATACACAGCACTGACCATTTTCATACCATTTTCCCTGCCAACAGTCTGATTCAAGGCACCACCATCTCTCTCCTGGACTGGTCCCAGTTAGCCTCTTCGCTTCTGCCCTTTCCTCAGGCATCTATTCTCAACATAACCGTCAAAATTATCTTGTTAAAATATAAACCCAGGGGCACCTGGGTGACTCAGTTGGTTAAGCATCTGACTCTTGATCTCAGCTCAGGTCTTGATCTCAGGGTTGTGAGTTCAAGCCCCACGTTGGGCTCCACACCCAGCATGGAGCCTATTTAAAAAATAAATAAAATTTAAAAATTTAAGAATTAAAAAAATATATATATAAACATAATCAGGTCACTGCTCTGCTCACCACATTTTGTTAGCTTCCCATCTCACTCAGCATAAAAGCTAATGTTCTTACTATGAAGTACCAAGAGCTACAAGCTTTACAATATCTAGCCTCCCATTAACTTCCTGAATTTATCTCATGTTCTATGCCTTTTGTCTATTTTTCTCTTGAACAACTCTGCTTTTCCTGCTCTTCCTCAACCATCCCAAGTATGCTCATGTGGGAACTTACTATGCCCTCTGCCTCAAATGCTATCTCCTAACTCTTTTGATAATCCTCACTAAAATATCAACACCTTCAATATTTCATATTTTCCTTTGCTGATTTTTTCTTTAGCATTATTACTCTATAACTGTTCTAGTCTGAATATTTGTGTTGCCTCAAAATTAATATGTTGAAACCTAACGCCAAATGTGATGGTGTTAATAGGTGGGGCTTTGGGGAGGCACTGAGGTCAAGAGGGTGGAGCTCCTCATGAATGGGATTAGTGCCCTCATAAAATAGATCTCACAGATATCCCTCACTCCTTTTGCCAGGAGAAGACAAAGTGAGAAGACACCCATCTATGAACCAGGTAGCAGGCTCACCAGACAATGAATCTACCAGTGCTTTGATTTTGGACTCCTCCTCCTCCAGAACTGTGAGAAATACAATTCTATTGTTTATGAGCCACCTAATTTATGGTATTCTGTAACAGCAACCCCAATAGACTAAGACAATGATTTATCTTTTTGTTGTCTCTTCTACTAGAATGAAAACATCCTGAGGGCAGGATTTATTTTTCTATTTTATGTACTACTATATTCTCAAGTGCTAGGAACAGACATATGCAGTAAGAACCACTCCAGGAGGTACTCAATATGAACTTGTTGAGTAATTGTGGTATAATTATCATCCTCATCCTCATCATCATATTCATTTTATTCTATGCATATGAGAACTTTTCTTTAATTTGCAGCTTTGTGGTGCCTCCCTCCTTATTATATATCTGCTTCTCTTTCCATTTTAGATGTTATCCTTTTCAGAAATGGATTGACCACAATCCTTAAGAGCTTCTGTGTCCTCAGTTTTTTCTACCTCGGTGGTCACTGGTGTGATAGCAGTAGCTCTAATTACCTCACTAGAAAATTTCTTCTTTAGTGTGCAAAACTCCTTCTGTTTCTGGTCCTCCAGGCACAGAGACATCAAGAAAACAAAGTTAATTAGGCACTTTGGAGTCTATAAAATTGCATGACAAAATCAAGCCGGAGGATTTCCATTTTACCCTGAAGGTTGGTAGAGTTAGTGACTGTGAGAAGTGCTTCCAAGATGCCCTGGTAGAAAATGATGCTAATCAAGCTATCATTGAAAGGCAATTCAGCCATGAAATGGATGGTCTGCCCTTCTGTCTAGAGTAAAGGCTGCTGGCTTTCTGTTGGTGATTTACAATGTTCCTGATAGAGGATCAGCTCCATCTTAATCCCAAGATTTTCTTCTGCAGCCTGCTAGGCTTTCAACTTGGCAAGGGATAATAAATGAGAATAATGTAAGTTAGAATGTAGGATGTACAACAGTGGTTCTCAACTGGGGCAAACTTGGTCTGGAAAAGTAAATAAGCAATGTCTGCGGACATTGTTGGTCACAGCTGAGGGTATGCTACTGACATCTAGTGCATAGTGACCAGGGATGCTGCTAAACATTCTACAATGCACAGGATAAACGCCCACAACAAAAAAGTTATCTAGTCCAAAATGTAGATAGTGGCTTGGTAGAGAAACACTGTTATCGAAGAATCATACCTTGAGTCTACAAGAAGTACTCCTATCACTTGACTTATAAGCAGCATATAAGAAAAAGAATCACCACTGTCTTCACTTGGATTCAGGGATAACACACTTTCCTGATTATTCTTTTATCTCTTTCAGCAAACTTTCTGAATCTCCTTGGCTCTTTCTCCTTACCTCCCAGACCTTTAAAGTTATCATGACTCAGGGGTCAATTCTTGAATCTTTTTGCATTACATACTTCTTAGGTGATCTAGTCTTAGGACTTAAAACATTAATGACATGTTATACACTCCCAAGTTTATACTATTTCAGACTTAGAACTCCAGACTAGCATAACCAACTGCCACTTGACTTCTCTATTATGTGCTTATTAGATATTTCAACCCCGATAAGCCTAAAATTATATTTTCAGAGGAGAGGCCCACGATGGGAGTGAAAAAAGGATCTAAATTCACCTCCTCCCATGGGCATACAAAACCTACGCCTACGTATGCCCAGCAAAGGATAGAAGAACTAGATAGAGAATGGCAAGAGAGATAGAGACACAGTAATGATGAAAACTCCACACCAATATTACAAATTGTAGTTGGGAAGGATATAACTGAGGGCCCCAAATAGATTTGGCCAACCTGGGGCAGAACCAAAAACCAAAAATCAAACCAAACCAGACCAAAAGACCCACTAGTTTAATGGGCAATTAGAGAAGAATAAAGATGGAGGTATAACAATTCCAGATTTTAAGCTATACTAAAAAACTGTAGTCATCTAAACAGTATAGTACTAGCCCAAACAAAGGCACATATATCAAAAGAACAGAATTGAGAGACCAGCAATAAACCCATGCTTGATGATTCACCAAAGAATCAACCAGTGCTTTGATTTTGGACTCCTCCTCCTCCAGAACTGTGAGAAATACAATTCTATGGTTTATGAGCCTTCTAGTTTATGGTATTCTGTAACAGCAACCCAAATAGACTAAGACAATGATTTATCTTATTGTCTCATCTACTATAATGAAAGCATCCTGAGGGCAGGATTTATTTTTCTATTTTATATACTACTATATTCTCAAGTGCTAGGAACAGAGAGCTATGCAATAAGAACCACCCCAGGAGGTATGCAATATGAACTTGTTGAGTAAATGTGATACAATTATCCTCCTCCTCTTGATTATATAAGTAACCTATGACAACAGAGGTAGGAGTATACAATGGGGAGAGAACAGTCATTTCAAAAACTGGACAGCTACATGCAAAAGGGTGAAAGTGGACCACTTTCTTATATCATATACAAAAATAAACTCAAAATGGATTAAAGACCTAAATTTGAGACTAGAAATCATAAAACTCCTAAAGGAAAACAGAGATAATACTCTGCTGGATATTGCCCTTAGCAACATACTTATGGATATGTCTCTCCAGGCAAGGTAAACAAAAGCAAAAATAAACAACTGGGACTACATCAAACTAAAAAGCTTCTGCAGAGCAAAGGAAACTATAAACAAAATGGAAAGGCAACCTACTGAATGTGAAGCGATATATGCACATGATATATATGATAAGTGGTTAATATCCAAAGCATATAAAGAATTCACAAAATGCCAAAAAAAATCCCCAAATAATCCAGTTAAAAATGAGCAGAGGACCTGGATAGACATTTTTCCAAATAAGACACACAATGGCCAATAGACACATGAAAAGATGTTCAATATCACTAACATCAGGGAAATGTAAATCTAAACTATAATGATATGTCACCTCACACCAGTCAGAATGTCTGGTATCAAAAATATAAAAAATAACAAATGTTGGTGAGGATGTGGAAAAAAGGGAACCCTCATGCACTACTGGTGGGAGTGTAAATTGGTGTAGCCACTATGGAAAACAGTATAGAATTTCCTCAAAAAAATTAAAGATAAAAATACCATATAATACCACTGTGGGTATTTACATCAGGAAAATGAAAAGTCTAATTTGAGAAGATAAAGGTACCCTTATGTTTACTGTAGCATTATCTACAACAGCCAAATTATGGAAGCAACTCAAGTGTCCATCGACAGATAAATGGATGAAGATGTGGTATATCTACACAATGGAATATTAAATGAGATCTTGACATTTGTGACAATGTGATGGACCCAAAGGTATTATGCTAAGTGAAATAAGTCAGACAAACTCAAACACCAGATGAATTCACTTATATATGGAACCTAAAAATCAAAAGCAAGTAACCAACCAACCAACCAACAAAAAAAGAAACGGACTCATAAATACAGAAAATAAACTGGTGGTTGCCAGAGGGGAAGGGGGTTGAGAGATTGCCAAATAGGTAAAGGGGATTAGGAGGTATAAACCTCCAGCTGTAAAATAAATAGGTCACAGTTTTAAAAGTACAGCCTAGGGAATATAGCCAATAATATTGTAATAACTGTATGGTGACAGGTGGTAACTACACTTACTGTGGTGAGCATTTCATAATGTATATAATTGTCAAACCACTATGTTTGTGCACCTGAAACTAGTCTAAAAATGTATCTCAACTATACTGCAATAAAAAATAATAATAAAATAAAACCTTTGTGGCTTCTTACTGCCTAACAGAAGAAAAATAAAATAAATAAATTGAAATAAAAATTAAAATGAAGTAAATTAAATTAACTTCTTCTACTTCTCTCTACTTCGGAAGCCTGCTCCACCCACAGTAACTCAGTTGAAGGTCAGGTCCAAAATATTGCAGTCACATTTGATCATCCTTTTTCTCAGGCCCACATTTCATTTGCCAGCAAAAAGTGATAGCTTTAACTTCAAAATGTATCTAGAATCTGATCCATTCTTATTATGTCCACTGACCCAGTGTCTTAGTCCATTTAAGCTGCTATAACAAAACACCATAGACTGGGAAGCTTAGAAACAACAGACATTCATTCGTTACAGTTCTGGAAGTTAGAAGTCTGAGATGCGAGTGCCAGCATGGACGAGGGCAGCTGTATCCTCACGTGGCGCAAGGGGCTAGGGAGCTAGGGAGTGTCTTTTGTAATAGCACCAATCCCATTCAGGGGAGGCCCTACCCTCATGACCTATGCACCTCCCAAGGGCCCCACCTTCTAACACCAGCACGCTGGGTGCTAAGGTGCCCACACGAATTTTAGGGTGACAGCAACATTCAGACTATAGAACTCAGGGTCAAGCCACCTTCATTTGTTGCCTTAGTTACTACAAGAGCCTCCTCACTGCTCTGTGCAATGAGGTCAATGAAGTCAACGACTAAAGATCTCTCAGTCTTCAAAAATATGTGAAAGCAGGTTTGCAACCTTACACATATAAGTCATATGCCACCATGTTTTTTATAAATCAGGCATAATTATTGTTGCAAATTTTAACCGTTTTCTTTTATTGATTTAACAGATGCCCACAAATGTGGTGACTTACATGAAACTAATATATATTCTTATAACTCTGTAGGTTTAGAAATCTAACAGAGGTCTCTCTGGACTTAAATCAAGGTGTCCGCAAAGCTGTATTCCTTTCTGGAGGCTCTTGGGGAAAATCAGTCTCTTGTCCTTTTCCAGATTCTGGAGCTATTCTGCATTCCTTGGTCTCTGGCTCAGCAGAGGTGAGTCTAGTCCTCCACATATTCCATTAATCTCCACACTCACTTCCTTTCCCTACTTTTAAGGACCCTGGTGATTATACTGGACCAACTGAGATAATTCAGGAAGAATTCCTTATCTGGTGACTAGCAATCTTAACTCCCTATGCATTTTTAATTCCTCTCTGCCATGGAACTTTGCATATTCCCAGTTTATGGAGATTAGGACAGGATACCTGTGGCAGCGGGGGGGGGGGGGGGGGGTTGGGGGGGAGGGTGGGCTGGCGACATTTTTCTTATTACCACACTAGTCAGAGCTCTTTCTACTCCAGTGCTAAAGTTGTGATCCTTGTTGCTTAGCTCCTCCAACTTAATTTAATTAGAGCAAACAATTTATATTATATATTTACAACATAAAAAACAAAGGAGAATAATTTATCATAAATGAAATATTGAAGTTTAAGCCAAACAGTCTTTCATGGGAACATTCCTTCATGAAAAAAAATCAAGTCAAAGGAAAAAATCCTATTTTGACGTGGAGTGTATGCCAACAACTTTTCAGGACTTCAGTCATAAAAATCAAGTAACATTTCAACTTACCTCTTCTTTGGTCAATTCCTCTGCTTCTCCATATATTCATTTCTTTGAGATAATAGTAATAACAATAATCAGCTGAGTGCCTACATAGTGCTGAGCTCAGTTCTAAGTGTTTTACCACATGATTCATTTAAGCTTGCATAGCATTTTGAGAGAGATGGCATTTCCTTCTTACAGACAATATAATTGAGGCTCAGACTGACTTGTCTGCCCCAGTAAGAGACAAAGTGGGCATTTGAACTGAAGGTAAGAAAGCCTGTAGAGGTTTAAATGACTCTCCATGGGGAATCCAGAAAGACAGTAGCAGAAATACATCTGGCATTTACAAGTCTCTTATCCAATCCAGTCATTTTTGTCACTGATCAGGCAAAAGATAAAAATTATGCTGATTAAGCATCCTTTTGTTTTTGTTTTTTTCTTAAGGGCCTCTTCTGCTATGGAGAGCCCACTTTCACAAACAAGTAGTTTGGGAAAAGCCAATTTCCACTGGGCATGTTCACTGTGTTCTTCCTTTGGAGAGAGCATCCAATTCCAGGAATATTTTTGCCAGCAATAATTTCACTTTAACCGGAAAAGTTAGAGGATTATCTTAAGTGCCTGCAGAGCAGAAATGGCAAGTCAGAGGAACCATCCATTACATTCCCTGGTAATTGGATACAAAGTGCTGACCCTAAAAGATTGTGCTCCAATAATGCAATTACTTGCCAAAAATATTAATAAAAAGCACATTTCTTCTCCTCATGCTTCTCAGAGGCAAGCCACTTTAAAAATCTCAACCAAAGACAAATGCAAAGATTTGGAATACTTGAGGTTCTGGTTACATACCTGCTCTCTGATCTTCTTATGCTAAGAAGATGAATATAAACAGTGCTGTCAGGACTAAACATTGCTAAATGTGACACCATAAATCATCTCCATTAGTAAGTGTAGTGTCAGGTTCTCATATATTTCAGACTATTTTAAACTCACACTTCATTATCTCATGATATGCCTGAATGAATCTGGGTGGTTTGATACTGCAAGTGGGTCACCAGTCAAATCAACTTGTCTTTACTGGCTGAACTCCCAGAGGGTCCTGGAGGCTGCACTTCTGGTTACAGCCTGCATCACCTCACCTGCCCTCCAGCTGCTGAATGGATGGGACCCCTTGTCTTCTTCTGCAGAAAACTGATTTTATCTTTCCTCCCATTGAGGATAGGCTAAGTTTGCACATTCATACCTCACTGGTTCTACCATCCAGGTAGAGCCGGGACGTCCATCTCCTTTCCCAAACCAGAATGACAGCATGACCTTTCAGTTTACAAGTCTGTTCCTTCTTTAAAGATGCTAATTTGCAAAACCAAGTTTCCTTGTCTTTCATGCTTAAAGGTTGAGATCTATCAGGGGATCTTAAGCATAAACAGCTTCTGGGGTCCATAAATCCCTAGAAATTGCATCTAAAATTTTGTGTGTAAAGAGGAAAATACGCATTTTTTTTTTTTAGGGAGACGTGTTCATCAGATGTAAAACAAAAAGAAAAAAAACAAAAAGGTCTCAGAGGTCCTATAATAGTTTAAAACCACTTGGAAAGACAAAGGATTAAGTGTTTTCCTTTTCTAAAATCAAAATGTAAATCCTAAGCATACTAACATTACAGTTCTGCTTTGACAGGTACTGATGGGTATTGATGCTTGTTCTATGTCAGAGATCATTTGGAATAAAGCTAGATATAAACAAGTAAACAAACAGAAAAAGCAAATAGATAAATTAGGTGCTTGTGATTGGCAGTCACGGGAAAAAAAAAAAATCCTCCAATACACAAAATACTGTGAAAGGAATAGGACTCCACAACAGAAACCAGCCTGCATCGACATTTTCTGCTGACAGAAACCATAGAAAAGCACCACATCCAAAAGCTTGCCGTAATTAATCATAGCAGGTTCCTTCCCTCTCTACGATTTCCTCTTATGTACGGATATCAGTGAAAATACAGCAAGATAAGAGCTACCATCAAGCTAAGTACAGAATGCTTCAAGCAAGTACAAGAAGCACCTAACCTAGTTTAAGGAGTCAATGGATACAGAAAGGCTTTTTAGAGGAGTTTAAATCTTAAGTTTAATGCTCAACTATAAAAGGTCAGAATTAGCTAGGCAAAGACCAGCTATGAGAGCAAGGATGGAAAGAGCATTCCTTGACAAGAAGAACAGAATATTCAAAAGCCCAGGGACTGAACAGAACATGGGTTCCTTAACAAACCGAAAGAAGTTCCAAATGGCTACAGATTAAAATGAGAGGTCTCATGTCTTCCATGATCATACTAAGTAACCTGCTCCCAGTCGCCAATGAATTTTCGTATCAAATTCCTTTAAAGTACAAATTGCCATCTGAAATCATCTTTATTCAGTCATTCATTCAACAACCAACTGAGCACTTCGACCCTTCAAGCTCCACTCTTATTGTTGGGGAGAGAGCAGGGAACAAAAAGAATCATATTTCTGCTCTCATGGAGCACAGCATCTACCTCATTTATTCATTTACGCATTTATTTACTTACTATCTGTTTACCCTATACAATGTCCCTATACATTGGGACACCCTATAAAATGTCCATTCCATGTGGGCAGAGATCTTTTCTGCCTTCCGTATTATTCCCTGCCTAGTATCCAGAACAGCGCTTAGGATCTAAGAGGTGCTTAGAAAGTTTGCTGGATGAACAAATTAAAGAAAGATGTAGTAAGAGATGAAGCTGGAGAAGTAATGAATTGGGTTTCTGAAGCTCTTTATAAGCCATGTTAGGAAGACTGAACCTTATTTTATAGGCAATGTGGACTCACAAAGTATTTTAAGGAAGAAGGTAATACGATAAGACTTTTGCTTAAGACCATTCTCACTACATTTTGGAGAATGGGTTGGTATGGGGAGACTGGAGAAAGAATAAGTGTTTTACATCATTGCTTCATCCTCGAATCATTTTCTTCTGTGGATTCTGGGGGTCACCATTATCACCTGATTTTCCACCTCAGTGGCCAACCCTGCTGCTCTGTCCTCAGGCCCTGTTAACATTGGAAAGCCCCCATGGCTGTCCATGGACTTCTCCATCTCACTCCTTTCTTGTTCAACCTCATTCCATCCTTTGGTTTTAAATGCCATTTATATGCTGACAATTCCAAATATTTATCACCAGATGAACCTCTTCTCTGAAGTCTAAATTCTCACTAGGGATTTCACATTAGCTGTTCCTTCTATCTGGGATGTTCCCTTCTGATGAATGCATACAATTTCTTCTCTCATCTCTTTTAAATCTTGAAATGTCACCTTCTCAGTAAGGTCTTCTCTGATCTTAGACTAAAATGGAACGCTCCTCTTCCTTATTCCTTATATATTCCCACTCCTTTTATTTTACTCATGTGACTTATTACTTTCCAGCATGCTATATGATCTACTTATTCATTGTGTATATTATCTTCTTCCCCAACTATAATGTAAGCTCCTGGAAATCAGAGATTTTTAGCTATTTTCTACCCCCCCCCCCCAGATTCATGCACATATACGCATGTAATGGTACTGAATTATCATTATTCTTTAGTAATATGCAACAAAATAAGTAACAAAACAATAAAACTGTGGTAGCTATAAGTTATTAGACACCACAACGTGCCAAGAAAGAAGCCAGACCCTAAGGATGTAAATATGAAAATATCATCCTTGGTGTAACTAACCCTGTGTGTGTGTGTGTGTGTATGTATATACATTTCTTCCAATAGCTATTCCAATAGCAAAGAGTAAAATAGGTACTTAATAAATGTTTTTGACTGACTCATGACTCAAAATATGCTCTTACTACGTTTGAATTTGACTGTATACAAAGAAACTCAGAAAGTGAGGTACTTTATAGGTTTTATGCAGGACAAAACTTACAAGAATAGTGCTGTGTTATATATGTGCAATTATAAGTGTGCAGAATTGCTGCATTAAGTGCAGTAAATAAAAAACTTTAATGTTACCCTTTTACTTTTTGGGTAGTTTTTTTGGTGGTTAAACGTTAGAGAGTCTGGGTTTTGATTCCAACTCTACAGCTGTGTGAAGTAGGGCAGGTAACTTGACCTTTATGATCTTCAATTTTCTTTTGGTAAAACTGAAATAACACTGCCTAAGGCATGCTTTCTTTGTGGGAGTAAGAACTAAATGGGATATTATCTGTAAAGATCCTACAGTGACTGGTGCCTAGTCAAAATTTAGTCTGATGACATTCAACAAATATTATATACATATCTACTAACTATTTGGCACTGTCTTTGGTTTTGAATATACAGTGATACAGAGCTGGCATGTTCTCTGCATTTACTATTGTTTTTGTTCATTGCCATAATTAGCAGTTATTCTCTTTTCATTGAATTTTGACTTGTATCTTTTCCTTCCTTTTCCACTGTGACAACTCAATCCAACTGAAGAAATTCAACTTAGAAAATCTCCTATGTTACTCTAGTATGGAGACAAACTCTGTATGGTTTGGCCACTGTCTATTTCCACATTCATTTGGGGGAGGATCATGTCATACCAGTGACCCGGAGGATCATGTCATGCCAGTGACCCGGAGCCTTCATGTAATGCTGACATTGCCCAGAGCCTCGGAAGGGAAGGTAACGTGGGAGCCATTTTATGAAATGGATTCACTGTCCTGAAGATTTTTTTCCTTATTCTGCAATTTTGCAAAAGTTAAAGAAGGATATTCTAGACCCTGAGGAGACGCCATCATCTCTGAGATAACTTACTTTCTAATGAAGAGACTTTGTAAGGGCAGGAGATTAGGGTGAACTGCTTGAAGGCATCATCAGCAGGCTTGCACTGATACAATTATGTATTGCCTTGCTGAGCAGAAGAATCAAAGTGGCCAAAAACAAGCAAACAAGTGAATGAGGCTTTCTGCCAGAGAAGTAAAATATTGGTTTTTAAATCTCAATATTCAAGGAAAGGCTTCAAGATCATGTCTTTAGTTTAAGATATAGTCAGCTTATGTTTCCTCAATTCTATCCCAGACTGAGTTACTCTTCCCAACTCTTTTTTTTTTTTTAAGATTTTATTTATTTTTTTGAGACAAAGAGTGAGAGAGAGAGCACAAGCTGGAGGACAGAGGGAGAGAGAGAAGCAGACACCCCACTGAGCAGGGACCCTGATGTAGGACTTGATCCCAGGGCACTGGGATCATGATCTAAGCCAAAGGCAGACACTTAACAGACTGAGCCACCCAGGTGCCTCCCAACTCTTTTCTAGGAGAAAATAATGACAAATACATCTGTCTGACAGAGGGATTGCACCCAAGATTTATAAATAACTCTTAAAGCTCAAAGACAACCTAATTTAAAAAATGGACAGAAGATTTGGACAGCTCACAAGAGAAGATAAATGAATGCACACTAAGCACATGGAAAAATGCTCAACATCATTAGTTAGAAGGAGAATGCAAATTAAAACCACAAGGAGATACCCCTGCACACCATTAGAGTAACAAAACAGTAGTGATAATAAATGATAATATCAAGTAAAGGTGAAGATATAGAGCAACTGGAACTCTCATACATTGCCAGTAGAAATGTAAAATGGTCCAATCACTTTTGAAACAATTTGGCAATTTCTTACAAAAGTAAATATGTACTTATCATATGAACCTACACTCCAAATACTTGGCATTTACACAAGAGAAATGCAAATGTACCTCTGCAGAAAGACTTGTACAAAAATGTTCATAATAGTTTTAGTCATAATAGCTTTGATCTGACAACACTCCAAATGGTGAACAACAAATGAATGTATAAACAAACTATTATAAATTCACACAATGGAATATTACTCAATAGGATAAATGAATAAACTACTGATGTTCAAAACAGCACAAATACTTCTTATAAACATCATGGTGAATGAAAGAAGCTAGACACAAAAGACCACATATTGTGTTATTCCATCTACATTAAACCATAGAATAAAACAAAATCAACTCTATCAAACAGATCAAACATTGACTGGTGGGAGGTGTGAGATGAAATTGTCTGGGAAAAGGCAAAGAGAACTTTTGGGGGAAAACATGAAGAGCTTTAAATCTGACAGAGATGATATGTATATGAATGCATGTATACATTTGTTTCAACTCATCCACATGCACGCTAAAATGGTTATATTTTATTGTATGTAAATTATAACTCAATAAAGCTGATTTAAAACAATGAATAAAAGAATTAGATTGTACGGCATAAGGTGATGAATGGAATAGAAACCAGGAAAAGTATATAATGCTAAGGCTGACCAAGAGTCCTGCAGATGGTGAATGGTTTGCAACAATAAATAGAGTAGGTAATGGTGCTATTGATAAATAAGCAATCTTTTAGTAAAGACATAAAATACATGAGGAAGTTAGTTTTATGGATATTTGGGACAAGGATGTTCCAGCCAGAGAAAAGAGCTGGTGCAGCAGCTTGAAGACAGATATGTGTGCAGCATGTTTGAAAGATACCAAGAAGTCCAAAGTGCCAGTGGTATGAGAGGAGTTCAGAAAAGGATGATGTGGTAATGAGACCGCATAGAGTCTTTCAGGCCATTTCATTTTACCCTGTAAAATCAGAAGCTATTAGAAAATTTTAAACACAGGAGCTATGCAAGTTGACCTAGAGATTAGCAGTATAATTGTAGCTGCTATGTTGAATCTAGACTATAAGAGACAAGGATAGAAGCAAGGAGACAAGTTAGGAGCCTACAGAAATAGTGTAGATGAGAAAGAATGATAGTGTGGAGAAGTAGCTATTTTGTGGATATTTTGAAGGTAGAGCCAGTAGGATTTTCTGTTGGATTGGATGTTGGGTATGAGAGGCAAAAAAGAGTTAAGATTCATCAAGAATTTTGGCTGAAGCCACCGGAACCAATTAAGATATGGCAGGCTGTGGATGGAGTGGATTTGAAAGGGATGATGAAGAGTTAAGTTTTGGATGCATTCAGTTTGATAGGTCTACATATGGGAACATATGTAGATGAGCAATTAGGTACATGCATGAGAAGTTGAAGAGAAAGATCTGGGACAGAGATATAATTTTGACAATGGCAATATACCAAAAATATTGAAAGTTGTGTGATAGGATAAGAATCACTAAGAGAGGGCATATATACAGAAAAGGAGGAAAGGAATGCAAGGAAAGAGAAGGGAAGGTGAGAAAAAGAAAAGCAAGGGAGAAGGAAGAAGAAGAGAAAGTTGGATTCTGGACACTCAACATTAAAATGATTAGAAAAAGGAGAGAAATTCTCCAAGGAACTGCAAGTAAGTCACCAATGGAATAGGAAGTAAATCCAGAATGTGATGTTCTGAACACTGAAAGAAAATATGTCAAGAAGTGGAGAGCAAAAAAAAAAAAAAAAAGTGGAGAGCTATCAAATATATCAAATACTCCTGATAAATAAGACAAGAATATGACTGTCCATTGTCGTTAGCAAGGTGTAGAGCAGTGGTGATCTTGGTAAAAGTAGCTTCAGTTGAATGGTGAGGAAAAGCACAGTTAGAGTGAGTTTAGGTAAAAATTGAGGAGAGAAAGTGGAGACAGAGGTAGTATAGATGACTTATTAGGAATGTTTTAAAACACAGGGAAACAAAAAAATAAATTTTTGTTTTTCAAGGTAACAGAAATAACAACGTGTTTAGGAACTGATGAAAACAATGATGTAGGAACAAGAGAGGACAATTTCTGGAACTATGCCCTTGAGTAGGTGATGGGGCTGGAGTCTAGTATATAGTGAAGGGATTAGCTTTAGAAAGAAGCATGGAGACATCACATGTGTTAACAAGTAGAAGGTGGAATAAGTGTGTGGATGCTACTCGATAGGTATATACATAATATCACTGAATCTTTATACATTCTGACTTAGAAATCATTTAAAAAGTTGCTTACCCACAAGGAGCCCTGTACATTCACACTCTCTCTTTCCCCTCCTGTTGACATTATCTGATTTGATATGCTTATCTGACATGAAGAGGAAAACACAGGGCCCCACATAGAAAAACATCATCTAGGTTATTAATTTAAACATTAATGTATGGCACAAATGTTCTCAACATTCCTGAGAAAGTTGAGAGTGTTCGAGAGAACCCTGCTCATGACAGTCCACTGTCCTGAAAGAAAATCTATTTCATTGGAGAGTAACTCTCCTGGTCAGGAATCTTCCCAGATTTTAGAGCCCAGCAACATTCACTGCTAACTTTATTCTCCCCTCAGGAGCAGCAGAGCCAAACCAGTTAAGGGTGGCTCTTCCCAAGTCATGTTTCTACAAACACTCTTCTGGGAAATGATGTTTGGCATCTCAGAAATAACAAGTGGGGAATGTCTTTATATACATGATCACATGCGAGATTCTGAAAGGCCTGCAGTAAAGAGAGGTTTTCACACTACTGACTTAGTGTTCTAAAACTGCTTACACACGGAACCACAATCCCTCTCATTTTGTTTTTTTTAATTTAGTACAACATATTAACCATCCGTAAAAGCATTCTTCTGAAGATCAACTTCAGGACTTAGAAGGTGACAATCCTAGAGTAATCTGCCCCTCCACAGATTCAAGGCCTATTAGAGAAATAGAGACTATTTCTCAGAATGTGTTCTCTAGAGCTCAGGGACTTGTTAAATATGCAAATTACTGGATCTACTGTGTAAAAATCCCTGGGGGAGAGTCGAGGAAACTTGCATTTAATAAGCACCCCCGGTGATTTTTATGCACTCTAGAGTTTGAAAACTACTTCCTCAAAACGTGTCCACAGACCATCAGCATTGGCATCATCAGAGCTTGTTATAAATGAAGAATCTCAAAAAAAAAAAAAAAAAGAAGAAGAAGAATCTCAACCCCATTGCAGAAGAATGAATCAGAACCTGCACTCTGACAAGATCATCAGGGAATTTGTATGCACATCCAAGTCTGAGAAGCACTGTCCTGAGCAATATTAAGCTCTCTCAGGGGAATATTTATTTCTCAAATTCTTCAAAAAAGAATTTTCTAATTCTTATGGACCTTTCTTGTCACTCAAATCACCCCCGATAGGTAAATGTCATCACTTACACCATGGATGTCACTTAGAATCAGTCAGAGAGCTTTTAAGTCCATGTGGTTTTTGGCATTGGGTGAGGGTTGATAGTAGGAGATTTATTCCACAGCCACATACCCAAGCTCATCTTTCTCAATTCTTAGCAAGGCTACTTTAAAAAAAAAAAAAAAAGATTTTATTTATTTATTTGACAGAGAAAGCACAAGCAGGGGAAATGGCAGAGGGAGAGGGAGAAACAGGTTCCCCACTGAGCAGGGAGCCCGACATGGGGCTCAATCCCAGGACCCTAGGATCACCAAATGAGCCACCCAGGTGCCCCTCAAGACTACTTTCAAGACATGTATGTAGAACCAGAAAAGTAAGCCTAAGAGCAGATTATAATAACAATAAGAATAAAAATATTGCTCATAGTGAGCTTTCACCATATACCTGGTGTTGTTGTGAGTATATGTGTTTTGTATAAGTGTATGTGAAACCATTTATACCCGGTCACAACCCTAAGAGGCTGGTATTATTCTTGGTAGCCCGAAAGAGGGCATAATCTTCACAGAATCTATTACTGGGAAAAATGAATGAAGAGTTGAAGAAAAAAAAAAAAACTGTATGAATTTTTCTGGGCAAGTAAATTAAAATGCAATAAAGGCTTAACTGTAAATAAAGTAAAATCCAAGCCATAAAAATTTTCTTAAAATAAAAGGAGTATGTTTTACAGTTTAATTGATTTGGAGGTAGAAACTGCTGAGTGGGTTCTGATTACCTTGCTGAAGATGTGAGCAATTGGCAACAATCATACCGATTGCAAGCCATTTAAGCAACCTCAATTAAATTAGTGGTAATTCTAAACTACTCCATCTTGCACAGAGATTGGTTTAATTTCATGTAAATTCAAATTCTGGTTGTGTAAATCTTAATTGTCTAGCAGCATTCAAGCTAGATTATTTTCATTTATCTCTGTGGAAATCTCAAAACTCCATTCAAAGCTCTGGTAGGTATATACAAAGACTGAAATCATTCCTGCAAGAAAGTTGTGCAAAGATGACTCAAAGATCAGGCCCATTTTGCTGGCTTTAGTGTGACAGATAGATTGTATGAAATACGGAGGAAGTGACAGATAGAAGATCACAAGGATTTAAGAGCATGACAGAGTAGAAAATACACTAGACCCGCAATCTGGAGTCCTGACCTAATTCTGATTCTGTCATCTACTTCCTATGTATCTTCAACTGTGTAATGACTTACTGAGAAACTCTCTATGACTTAGCTATTACTTACTGTGTAATACAAAACCATACACTTGCAATGGACTAAAACAAGTATTTATTTCTTCCTTAAGAACACCTGTGCGCAAATTGGCTGGGGTTTGGCTGATCTTGGCTGACCTCACTTGGGCTTGGCTCTAAGCTACTGTGTGAGTCTAGGTCTGTTCCACAGGTCACTCATCCTCCCTGAGCCAGGGTTACCTAAGGCACATCTTACCCATTGCCAGTGGTTGGAATGCAAAGGAGAATGCTCAATCACACAAGCTCATTTCCAGTTCTGACATTGTCGTGTCTGCCTGCCAAATAACTGGCCAAAGCAGAACATGAACCAAGGCTAAAGTGAAGAGGGAGGGAAGTCTACTTTGTCACTATGTGGCCATAACATGGGATTGGAAGACCAATAATTTAAGCTATTAATTCTTCCTTTTGTCTTTAATTTCCACAGCCATAATCTCAGATGGGTGGATTTAGTAAATATCAGGATATTTCTAGTTCTTAATATCATTCTGTAAATGTAGAAATCCTATGAAATTTTATAGTACTATTTATAAACAACTGCCCTGCAGCCTGGATTCAATCAACTTATTTTATCTGCAGAGTATTTTAAAATACATTTGACCTGAACATCGCAGGAGTTAGGGGCACCAACCCTCTGCCCAGATGAAAATCGGCATGTAACTTTTTACTCCCCCCAAACTTAACTGCTATGGGCCTACTAGTGACTGGGAGACCTCCTGGTAACATAAATAGTTGATTAATGCATATTTTGTGTATGTATTACACATCATATTCTTACAATAAAACATATGGAGAAAATATTAAAAAGAAAATCATAAGGAAGAGAAAATACATTCACAATATTGTATGTATGTTTACTGAAAAACATCTGCATGTAAGTGGACCCACTCAATTCAAATCCATATTGTTCAGGGTCAAATGTGATCTTAATTAGTTGAAAATGTTTTTAAAATCAGGGAGTTTCCCACAAAAACCAGAAGCCAGATTTTTCCTGCAGGCTCAGAACACTTGACAAAAGTGATTTTTGACTGGTAGCTGCCTCCTTTACACGGAGCATAGCCCTCCAGACTGTCACTGCTTCACCCGCCAACCCCCCATCTACTGTCATACACCCAACCCACTTCACTTATTTATACCACTTGCCTGAACCCTGTGGGCACTTTTTGTTTCTAGCCCAGGGTTTCAGGCTTAAGCTCTTGCTCTTCTCTCCCCAGCTACTCATCTGCCTGGGTCAGTCATGTGACATACTGGGATTATATTTGTCTCATTTGCAGATAGAAAAGGGGACTTCTGGAAGTCTTTTGAGAGCTTTCCAACCCTACCATTCTGTAGTTCTAAAGGCATTATATTAGAGAGTACATGTTTTAAGACATCTCATGAGGAAAGGACAGTTTCATGGGAGGAAGGGTAGTGTTCAGACAGAGATCTGCAGACAGAGGGGTGCAAAGTGAAAGTGAGCAGGGCAATCAGGAGCAGTGCTCACTTGCACTGTGGGTCTCCAAGGAGCCCAAGAGAGAGAAGGAACAATTAGAGAACGAGAAATTGTTGACTTGGGCTGAATATCAGCAAGGTTTTCCTAATAGGCAAGTCTTGAAACTGGAATGCTCTTCCAGAAGTGTCAGAAAGTTATCTAAAATAGGGCAGAACAGAGCATTTCCATAACCCACTGTAAACAAAATTCTCACTTAAACTGCAGCTACCCACTCAAGGATAGGCTGTTTCTTTCCCTTCACTTCGTAAATTGACTTAGTTTCCAATTGAATAAACAATGGAAAAGATCAAATCTTGGGATGGGAGACAGAGTCATGCTATGCTCACGTGTATTCTCCAGGCCTATTAGTTGAAGGGAGACATTAAAGCATGTCAGAAACGATAATCTATTTTGTACCAGTCGTCTGTGTTAAATAAGCATATATAAAGCATGGATGTGGATATAGTGTTTTGCACGTTGTCATGAATGTGAAGTTTCAGGCTGTCACCTAGTTTGCCCTGTAGAAGGCAGGGATTTTTGTTTTCCTCTTTATCTGCTGCACATCTTTTTTTGGAGGTATTTTGGGATAATAGTGCTTGTTATTCAATTATTTAAGACAGAGTGTTTGCTGACAACTCGATATTCTATTTTTTCCCTCTCTTCTCTTTGAATTGGAAAGTGCAAAATGGGTAAAGGAAAATAACCAGCGTGGCTTGGGAGTGGATATGGAAAACCATACAAACTAACAAACTAAAAGCAAGCAAGCAAAGCCCCTCCCCCTCATTTCATCAGCCAAGGCATTTAGGGAGAACGAGGAAAAAGCTTACAAAAAACACTTTGAAGTGCTCCATCAAATACACATTCTCCTAGAGGATTAACATAATGAGAGCAAGCAGGCCACCGGAATCAGCTCGTCATAAGGGCAAATTTGACTAGAGGCATACAAGAATGTGAACTGGTTACATTTGTAATAATCCATTATCCAAAGCTGCCTGTACTCATTCACTGAACAAACATTTACTATACATCAGATTTATTCTCCTAAAAATTGAGAGGACAGCAACTCTTGTTTCCTACACCGCCCCCCTCCACCTCTTCTGTTTTATTAATGCAGCCCCTCAAATCCAGGAACTCCTTTCTTTTGGCATTCTTGTGCTGCCAGGTGTCACCTGACATTCATGAAAGTCATCTGATAAATGTATTAAGGGTTAAACAAATTCCACTGTGTGGATCTAGAGAAGAAACTGATTAAAACAGCCATGTGAGTCATTAACGAAGACCATAGTGGGGAGGAACTAGGTGGGAGGATGGGGGATATTTCAGAAGAGAAGAGCATTTCAAAAATCTGGAGTTTTCCACAGAAAACTGCCTCCTTTACACGGAGCATTGCTCACCCATCTCCTGAGTGTCCACGGTAGGGGAGGAGTCCAACTGCGGTGTATCCCTTGCTCCTAGTTTAAAAGATACATGAAGATACAATCATGTTTACTTCTACTCTGGTAAGGCCAATTAGTAAATGCAGAAGGCCAATGACAGCCCTACCCATCCCCACCCCCTCCACCCTCCTGCCCTCAATCCTAGTTTTCAAAGCTCTTATCTTTTGTTTGAGTAGAGTTGATTTCAAACCCAGCTCTGGCCTCTCTCACCTAAAGCAATCAGCTTGAATAAAGCCTACCTTGCCTGTTTCACTTTGATGGAAGTTTTGTGCTGACCTGATCTCTTTTGGAGTTTTTAAGTGACTGGGGTAAGCAGAGGGGAGTATTAAGGAAAAGTGCTTAAGGGAAAGGATACAAGAGTTCAGTTAACATGTAGAAGGCCCACCCATACCTTTTCTATTAAGAAAAATAATAATCAACTCCCAAAGCCCATGTATTTAAACCCACGTCTGACAAGTTATACAAAAAGCCATTCTACATATGTTTAGCATTTAGCATGATTTAGATATTTTTCACTTTCCCTAATCTTTGTTTCAATGTCTAAATATTATCCATCTTTTAAAACCTCTCTTCCGGGGTGCCTGGGTGGCTCAGTTGGTTAAGCAACTGCCTTCGGCTCAGGTCATGATCCTGGAGTCCCGGGATCAGGTCCCGCATCGGGCTACCTGCTCAGCAGGGAGTCTGCTTCTCCCTCTCCTGCTCCCCCCTCTTGTGCTCTTTGTCTCTCTCAAATAAATAAATAAAATCTTAAAAAAAAATAAAATAAAATAAAACCTCTCTTCCAATAGACACTTGTTCTGTTGTGAGTGACAGAAGAGCTTAAGTAGAATTTATTGTATCAATAATGTACGAGTTTAGGGGCATTTAGGCAAGGTGGTACGTAGGTGCTCAGTGAATGTCTTCAGCGGTCCTTCTATGTTTAGGCCCTGACTTCATCCCTGCCTCTGTTTTTAAAGCTGAAGCTCCTTCTGAGGCCACAAAGTCGCTGCCAATTTCACGATTATATCATATTGTTAGGAGTTAGTTGGACAGTTAGGTAGTCAGGGCCAGGGTCCCCAACAAGAAAATATGGAGTCAGGACAGCTAGAATAAAAAGGCACTGACATCCTATTTTGCAGCTTAAACAGGACCGTGCTGACATTCTGCTTTGCTGCCTTTGCAGAAATGACTTCTGCAAAACGTCCTAAAATAAGACAATTCATCACAAAAACAGTTGTCAATATCATGGGCAAGGGAGGGAAGTTAAGACCTAAGCCCCCAGATGTCAGGAAAAAAAAAAAAAGACCATCAGCACGTGGACATTGACCTAATAGGTAGACAGATACGTGACCAAAGCCCTGATTGGCATGACTCAGTATACCGTGACTGCTTAAGAAAGTTCCGCAAAAAGAGCTCATAAGAACCTTTAAACTTTAAAACTCTGGGGGCAACCCACTCAAATCCCCTCCCACTCCGGGAGCTTTGTATTCCTGCTCAATAAACTTGGCTTTGCGGCCCACCACTCTTCCTCTGGTCTACCTCTTCATTCCTCCAAGCGGCGTGACCAAGACCCGCGGGCACTAAGGGGACACAAAATCCTGTAACAATACCCAGTGGAAAAGAATATTTCTCTCAAATAGTTGTGTCTAAAGGTCCAGAATTGGCTTATGATAAAAAATAAGTTTGTATCATATAATCTTTGACCTTGTCAATAAGACATGCAAATGTGTGAAATGGCCAGACCTGAGTCAGCCACTGCCCCAATAACATCACAAGTACTTGAAGCAGAGAAAGAGGGTAACTACTAAGAAAAGCAGGGTATGTTATCCAACAAAGAAGAGATGAAGACTGTAACAATTAGGCTATTCCGACAAACTTCCACTAGAAATGTTTACAGTGAACTCCAATGACGAACAATACATTCTGCATCCACTCAACAAACACAACATTTTGGTTGGACTTCCTTCAAAGCAGGTGGCTCTTCTGAGTTCATGTTAAAGTTCACTGCAGTTTCCTCAAAGCAAAATCAGGTTTACCTTTCTATCCCCAAACTCTACCTGTTTGCAGTAGGCGAAGAGTGCATGGGCTTTGTTAAGTTCCTTAATGATCCTGCACCCCAATTTTTTCATCCTCCCCGAGAGCAATCATCTTCATTCTATTCAAACATTCATTTATTCATTCAAAAATTATTCATTGTTTCCAATAACTAAAACCACGACCATGACAACACTAGCAACTCCCATTTGCTGAGGGCCTGCTATGTGCCAGTCAGGATTTTAAGTACCTTCTGGCTCTTCTCTCTCACCCACTGTATTGCCTACAGTACAAAACTGACAATAATTTCCCCGTGACTTATTGTACTCCAGCTACGCCAGCTTTCTTGCTGTCCCCAGGTACCCAAAGCTCATTTCTATGGCAGAGGCTTACTGAACCCTCTGACTAGAATGTTCTTCCCTCAGTTTTTCACACAACTAGTTCCTTTTTGCCATTCAAATCTCAGCTTGAATATCAGACCTGCAGAGGGGCCATCCCCGAATACTCAGTGTATGTTACCCACCTATCTAACTCACTTGCTCTTCACACACTAGCTTTTTCTCTTCCTCCTCTTCTTTTCCTCCTCCTTTTAATTTCATTTACCACTCCTTAACTTATCTTGAGCATTTGTCCCTTTTTTTCCCTCTGTTGACTCTCCCCTTGGGATATAAACATATGAGAGCAAGGACCTCTTCTGTCTTATTTATCACCATATTCCCAGGACCTAGGAACATGCTTGGCACATGGCTGCCAATGCTTTGTTTTATAAATGCATCTCTTCCAACCTTCATAATGATCCCATAAGGTGGATACTGTTAACCATCTCCATTTTATATGTAAAAAAACCAATCCCAGAAAAGCTATTCAGCTTCAAAGCTAGGGTGCTAAACTCCTGTGGCTAGATTCTGTGCAGAGTACTTAGCAAGGAACAAAAGAAACAACGCCCCATCATTCATGAGCTTATAGTACTCGGAGGTAGCTAGACTTCTACACGTCATCAGTAAGGGTATAACTATAATTATATAATAAGTGATAAGAAAGGAAAGCACAGGATGCTATGGGGAACACTTAAAACCAAAACCTAATATATGAGGGAGTCAGGGACCTTAAGACTTTAAGGATGTAGAATTTTATCCAGGGGAAGGGAAGTAGGGAGAGAGCTTTGGATGAATGGAATGGCATTGGCAAATCCCTGAGCCATGTAACCAGTGCCACTCAACAGATAAGAACAGGGTACACAGGAAAGTGACTTGTCTTCACCCTTGAGACACTTTAGTTGGTTATGTGAAAAAAAGAAAACAGGTGTCAAAAGGTATATGAAGTATGATATTAGGGGAGACTTTAAAAGACTCTTCAATTTTTTAAAGATCAACTAGGCTATAAATAAATGTGGTGCAATTAATTAGGCTGATTGATAGCTATCCAGTGAATTTCTCTCCTCTATAAACTAAGAATAGACCCTCTTTTCAGGGGCCCATAGAATATTTGCAAAACACTGCCTTGCATTATTCCAGAAGCATAATTTCAATCAATAAATCAAGAATCAAGAAAAGTCATGCTGCAGCCTACTTTCTCCAAGATCAATGCCATAAAGCCACAAATTAATAACACCAGCACAAACAAATCAATTCAAATAACTTAGAAATTAGAATAATAATAGCTAACATTTACTGAATATTTACTACATACTTCCAGCATGCTGAGATTTTTGTCTTAATTAGCTCATTTAATCCTTACAAAATCTTTATTAAGTAGATACTGTTATTATTACCATTTTACAGGCGAATAAGCTTATGGCAAGAAAGAGATTATATAAGATGTGCCAAGCTACTCAGCTAGTAATTTATGTATGTGGGATTTAAACCAAGCAGTCTAATTACAATGTGTGTGTGGAGGGGAGGGAGGGGGTGGGTTGGTGCATGGCAGGGTGTGTGTGTGTGTGTTTAACCACTGTGCTATTCTGTCTCTCCTCAGCTTTTGGGTCAAAGAAGGAATCAAAAACAAACGTATTTAGAGGGGAAAACAATGATAATATAAACAAACTAAGAAAACCAGCAAGAATTATTTACGAGCAAAACCTGTTGATAATTGTTGAAGGTATATAATGGACACATAAGAGTTTATGGCACTGTTTATTTCTGTGTATGTTTGAAAATTTCCATGATATAAAGTTGTAACTAGAAGAACGGAGATGAAAGAACTAAAAATCGTTCCTCTCTAAAATAAATAAATCTTCAAAACAAAACAGTTACAGTAACTTACCCAAAAGACCTCAGTTAGGGGAAGTAGAAAAATGGAAAATGGGAGTTTGAAGCTTTTTTTATTTTACTCTGAAGTCCTTAATCTATACAGTACACCATGTGATAAAAATTATATAATTCTAAACTTTAGTGGCAGGACACTTGTCTAACTTATCTTTGAAAAATATATCTATAGCATCTGGCATGGCACCCATCATAAAGTTGGCTCTCAATAAATACTCTGATAGGAACAAGGGAGAGGAAAAATGAAGAGCAGTCAGCATTTTACTTTATATAAACATTATTACTGGGAATTCAATCTTATTTCCAAGATAAATTATTAATTAACTTGCCCAAGGCTGAACAGTTTATTTTTAATGGATTTAAAACTGTAGCCCAGTTATTTCAAATTTTGTGCGATTATATGGACGGGAACTGTGTCCTTCACTGAATTCAACAACATGATGGAAGCAAGGGGAAGTTGGCCATAAGAGTCAACTGTAAGATTTCAAGGTTATGATTTTTGCTTTTAATTCCTAATCATGTTTCACATCACTCTGAAAAAGTTTTGATTCTGCACTCATTTGTTCTCCCTAGCCTTGAGTCAGCTGAAAAAAAAAAAATAGAGTTCACCTTTGGTTTTATCCAAGTAACTAATGAAAGCTTTATAAACAAAAAACATTAAGGAATAACCTTAGAGTCATCCTTCTGAAGGATTTAAAAATCTGGTAATTCACACATTATCTTACCCACAGCAGAGCAAGCATGACTTTGTCAAAAGTTTTTGCTAATATTTCTGATAAACTGTATTGATGAAATCCCTATCATCTGCAAATTTAGAAAAACACCTTAAAAACTAGACTATTAATAATATGATTTGTTCATTATGGGTGCCCATGGGTGCCTAGTGGGCACCACTTTGTTTTCCGTAAACTCGTGAGTCTGGCAGTAAATAAGCTACCTGTGAATTTTTCTTTGTGATCGGAATCAGGTTTGCTAGTTTATAGTTTTTTTAAATCATTATTTTTTAAAATGAAAACTGGCACAGTATTTATCTATAGTCAGTTTCTGATACCTTGTCTGTTTTGTAAGATCTGTCATGCATTCTGAAATGTATTTCATTATTTGTAAGAATTAAAAGCAAACAAAACCATTTCTCACAATGTAATTCATTTTTACTTGCAACCCTCTCATAATCACATTCTTCTTCTGATTATCATGAAGACTGGCTAGAGTCACTTTTTCTCCTTAAATCCCCAAAATATATGCCTTGAGTGCCTCCATTTTTCCTACATCCACGGTAATGTCTACTTCATCTGATGGTAAATGTCATTGAAATATCTTCGTTTATCTCATTTTGACACATTTCTCTCTTTCAAGATATATCCTGCAAATATGTGCTTAAACTTTTGCTGTGATGTGGGCAAAGAACACTCTGGCCTTTAAAATATGTACTAGCATTTAAGTGGCTTTAAGATGTTTAAAATGTTATCTTGTTCATTATTAATATAAAAAGAATTTTAATATCAATCCAGCTGAAACTACTTTATTAACTCTGTTAAAGGATTAGAAAAACTGGTAGCCATTCTCTAGCATGTACCTTTTGTTTTATCGTAATTTCTGAGTGCTACAAATTTGAAATAATCTTCATGTCCAGCATTATATGAAATTATAGTTTATCAAAGTACTGTAAGACTATGTAGAATTTAAGAATAATGAGCTCTTTCTGTGTGATGACATATAAAAATCTTTAGGTCATATTGTAGAGCCAAATTGGATCAGTTGAAGAAGAGTAAAAAAATCTCTGTTTACATACCTGCGTGTATGTATGAATGTACATTTAAATAAATCTGAAAGATTAAACCCAAATCTTGGAGATATAAAATTATGAGAGATGTTTACTTTCTACCATATTAACTTTTCATCATTTTAAATTTTACCACAAGCATATATTAACTTTATTTATTTATTTATTTATTTTTTAAGGTTTTTACTTATTCCTTTGAGACACAGAGATAGAAAGAGAGCATGAGCAGGGGGAGAGGCAGAGGCAGAGGGAGAAGCAGGTTTCCTGCTGAGCCAGGAGCCCCATGCAGGGCTTGATCCCAGGACCCTGGGATCATGACCCGAGCTGAAGGCAGATGCTTACCCTTCTGAGCCATCCAGGCGCCCCATAACTTTATAATTAGAAAACAATATAGACTTTTTTTATACTTGGGGAAACTGTAGTTTTACATTTTTTTAAGTAGTATCTCTTACTACTGAAATCTTTATGTTTTTATGGGTAATTTGGTGGTGTTGACACCATAGAAATATTTTCTTCTATTACAAGACATTATAAGCCCTACAACAGTAAGGCCAGTGAAAATCAACAATTACAGTAATTCATTAAACTATTAATATGTGCTGAGCCTTCTGTGTATCATCACATTCAGTCCAAAGCACATTACTTTATGGAAATCATTATTATCCATATTTTACAAGTAGGGTACAGTTGAGATTAAAATCTTACTCTCTTTGATGTCAAAACTCATGGCCTCCTCTCTACTATCTCTTTAAGGAATGTGCACAGTGAAGTTAAGAAGTGCAAAACCAAGAACAATTTTCCACAATTTAAACCCATAAACTTCTGGTACTTCTTTTGGATAAATTTACTAGGGCCAAGAAATAGTCAGAAGGAGAAGGAATGAGAGTTCCTGTTCGCTCAGGTCTGCAGCACTGAGATCTGTTTCCTTGATGAAAATGACGAAGCTGCGAGCACCATATCTATCTATCCAAGGCCTCACACCCTCCTACCGGTGACGCTGGACCCCACGGTCACATACTCGGGCTAGACCACCCTCTGACTCCCACTCTCTTTGAAAGACAGCACCATTGGTTAAGCGACTGCCTTCGGCTCGGGTCATGATCCCAGGGTCCTGGGATCAAGCCCCACATCGGGCTCCCTGCTCAGCGGGGAGCCTGCTTCTCCCTCTCCCACTCCCCCTGCTTGTGTTCCCTCTCTTGCTGTCTGTCTCTGTGTGTCAATTAAATAAATAAAATCTTTAAAAAAAAAAGAAAGACAACACCAAGAAGGCCTCTTGGAGTCTGCTCCATTTTCTGTAACTGCTTGGGAGCCTCTGACGAAGAGGTTTGATTTTTCAGTAGTTTAGACATGAGTCTTCTCCTTGACTGTCATTTCCAAGATGGATTACTTATGTAGCTAAGTGTAAAAGGCATCTACCTAGGCATCAGGTCCCTCAGAGTGCTCAGTGCAGCCCAGGTTAGTTTACACAGCTCTGGAATGCAAGGCATGCAGATGAGGAACACGTGACAACCTTAGAACAAAGCTCTCCCAGATGGGTGGGTTGTAACTTCTAACATTTCTATAGGAGGTCTCGGCAGCTACTCCTCATACCCCTTAGAGTCCACAGAATCACCTAATGTCTACAGCACAAAGAAAAACTACTTCTAAAGCTTGGCAAAGAGAGACACAGAGTACCTGACAATGGCCAAAAATGTGTTGCAATAGTAACAGTAATATACTACTATAGTAATACATAGTAATATATATAGTAAAATAGTAACATTAGTATTATAGATAGTAATATATATTATATATACACACATATATGTATATATGTACATTTTGCTGATGTACTGCTTATAGTAAAGAGAATATATATCCCAAGGTTATGAGTTAAAATAAAAGTATATTCAGCCATAGAAAGATGCAGGTGGAGAGTTTGCAGAATACCTGCTTATGAAACCTCCACTGCTTTGTTCACTAATAATCATCAATTTCTTTTAAATAAGCTTATTTTTTAAATCACTCACATGTGGTATGACAGAACTCCTTCTGTTGGGTCTTGGTACTCCACTAGTCCAAAAAAGTTTAAAGGGTTACATGTTTATAGTGAAGAAACATTAGACAATTCTAAGTAATTTCCTAGGTTAGACATTTGCACATTGATGATTTCTAAGATACAAACAACAGCAATAAAATAGTCTGGTTGACAACGAGGCTTAGATTATAAAGAACTATAGTTGAATAGTCTAGCTTATGCTCGGTCTACCAGTTTTTCAAAAGTAAAATGTGGGCAGGAAATTATAAGCTCTTCTACACTTCTCAGGAGATAATCCTGTAAATGTAAGTGTGGTATATTCTTTGAAAACTACCCAATCTGGATATAAATAGCGTAAATTACATGGCGCTTGAATACCAACAAATGCACTGGTTTAATTTTTAAAAGACAAAAGACAGATTGAAAGTGGATTATATGAGTGCTGCTAGAAAAGTTGAGCTCTAACCTCTGAAAAGATGTGTGTATGTGTGTATTTTTTGTGTGTGTGTGTGCGCACGCACGCGTGCACAAGTATGAGTAAGAACACAGATGAACAATAAAGTTGTGGTGGTGTGTGTATAATTGAAAATTATATTTTTGAGAGCTCCAACCTAAAGACTTTTCCCATACCTGGACAACTATGCATTTGGGTGTGAAAGTGGGTTTTTTTTTGTTGTTTAATTTTACAATCTGAGACTTGCTTATTTCTACAAGCAAGAGTCTGCTTTGATGCACGAAGCTTTCTTAATCCTATGCAAAACTGATCAATAAAAAATAACTACCTCTCTTTATCACCCTGGCCTTTTAAGCAAGTGAAAATTAAGGGTACTTGAGGCTGACTAATTTGCCAACGGTCAGTCTCCAACTACAGATTGTTCATCACTCAGATTAGTTACATAAAAACATTGCACGTAGTGAAATGATCCAGACGGAGGTTTGGTTTTGGATAGGGGCAGGGCAATGAAGAGGGTAATACTTTGATGAGACACTGAATTCAAGGGGCTAAATGCCTTCCCTTCACATCTTAACACTTTCTAGGAATAAAATTCTCAGTTTCCAGCTGCCAACCAAGAAATTATTTCACACCTCTCATTCTCACTATCAAGAGCTCCCTCCTAAAGCCTCTGCAGTTCCCGAGGTCTGAGCTGGTTGCCTGACCTGACAGTGGAAAGAAACATTTAAGGTTAGCTCTCTGAGTGTCTTGAAAGCTTTCCAGCAGAGGAGTCTTTTCAAAGAAAAAACATTCTGACAGGAAACTTATACTAGGAGGTTTTGCACATCTTGCACAAAAGATCCATTTCTCTGTTTTCTTTCCGTCCATTCTCTTTGGACCCTGGAGACAAACATATCCGTTCACCAAAAAGGAGACCGTTAGCACCTGCTATAAGCAAGGCATTTACAGAGTATTTATTCGACAGTTCTGCTTACCCACTGCTGCATAACAAACTGCCCTAAAACTGACTGTCCTAAAACAACGATGTATTAGTCTGTCCCCCAGTCCTGAGGGTGGACTCAGGTCAGCAGGGCAGTTCACCCCAATGGTCTCTCGTGAGATTTCAGTCAGATAGCAGCTGGGGTTGGAGTCACGGGAAGGCTCAACGAGGCTGGAATCCACGATGGCCTCATTACTCACAGATCTGGCCCCCCCTCCACTGTTCCTGTCCACCTTCCCTCCCTCCACATAGTCTGGCCTCTTCCATGGGCCTCTCCATGAGGCTTGGTCTTCTGACAACAGGTGGTCTTAAGATAGTCACACTTCTTACATGTGCTTGACTGCCAAGAGAAAATACTGAAAATTGCTGGGCCAGGTAAAGGCACAAACTGGCACAGTGTCCATTTGGCAACATTGTATCATTCAAGGTAGTCACAGGCCTGCCCAGGTTCCAGGGTGTGGAGTGACAGACTGTCTCTGTGTGGGCATGACAAGACCATAGTACAGAAGAGCACTGGGATGAGAGACTGCAGCAGCTATCTTTGGAAAATGCAATGTCACATTTGGTGTCTCAGGCACGAAGTGCAGTAGGCGTCTCTGGTCATATTCCAGGCTGTGTTTTCAAATCCATAAAGCCACTGGGAACAATGTCTCCTCCCCATCTCTGCCATCGTCCCCACCCATCCTGTTTCTCTTATATAAAAATTTATTGAGTTCCCACCAAGGGACAGTCCCTCTGGTACCGTCACATCACTGAATTTAGGTAACCATCTTAGCTACATGATGTTGTACTAAACAGTTCTCTTTGAATGTATCCCTGCTCTATTTTTTTTTTTTTTTTTTTTTAGAAAAAGAAAAATTTATGGTAAAGATGGAAGAGGAGAAATAATACAGGAATTATCCTGCCGTGTTAAGGATCTAATCCCTGCTTCTGATCACTGTAGCTACATGAATGCTAAGAAGTATCATTTGTCTGTTCACTTATGATTCTGACACTGCTGAGCACTGGGGACACAAGGCTGGGCAAGACGGACGTGGCCCCTGCTGTGGGTTGAGTTCTGTCTCCCCAGATTTATGTATTGACGTCCCAATCTCCAGCGCATCAGAATGTGACCTTATTTAGAAATAGTTCCATTGCATATGTAATTAGTTAAGATGAGGCCATTAGGGTAAGTCTTAATCCAATATAACCGGTGTCCTTATAGAAAGAAATTTGGACGCTGGACAGATATGCACAGAGGGAAGACAACATAAAGACACAAGGAGAAGGTGGCCAACTCTAAGCCAAGGACAGAGGCCAGGAAGAAATCCTGTAGTCACAGAGTTCGGAAGGAACCAGCCTTACCAATGCCTTGATTTCAGACTTCTAGCCTGTGGAACAGTGAGACAACGAATATCTGCTATTTAAGCCACTCATTTGGTGTTAACTTATTACAGCAGCCCTAGTAAACTAATATAGTCCACATTCTCACAGAGCTTATCAGGCAGACATTAATCAAATAATTCCAAATAACAGGTGTGTAATTACAAAATTGACCTAAGTAATATGAGGGAAGGAAATGCAATTCTGTGAGAGCAGAGACTAGAGAAATCTTTCTTAGGTTGGTGAGTCAAAGTTTTCCCAAGGAAGTGATTCTGGAGGTGACAGATGAAGAGTGACAAGAAATAAACAGAAGAGAAAGGAAGACAAGCATGTCCTGGGTTGCGGGGAGGGCTGCAGGGGGGCGCTTTACAGGTGTTCAAAGGCCTCTGTCAGGTGACAGCATGATGCAATTGAGAAACCAAAAGGAGAGTGTGGCTTTCGCACAAGAAATGAACAGAGAATAGTGCCAAATGAGAACGGTAAAGTAGGCAGAAAAGCCTATGCCTGTGTGGGCCTTATCAAGACATTTTTCCGTATCCTCAATGAATGAGAATTCCTTAGAACATTTTAAGTTGGAGGTGACGTGTTTGAGGTCTAAGAAGACTACTCCCAATGCTCTTGGGGGAACACCCTGGAAAGGGCAGGGACAGGACAGGGGAGGGAAGCCGGGACTCACAGACACTCACTACAGTGGCTTGTAGGGAGGAGGTCCATGTAGGTGCACGAGGGAAGTATCTGAATCCAGACAAGGGCCAGCGGTAAAGAGATGGATGCATTTAAGAGACCTAGATGGAGAAAAGGATGAGATCTGCTGATGAGGTGGCTACTGCTCTTCGCCTTCACTCAGGCAGAGTAGGAGAAGACCAATTTTAAGGCAGAAGCTTATGGATTTCAGACTTGTTGTGTTCTATGGGCACTGGGGAACGGCCAGGTGAGACGTTAAGATTTACAGGGAGCTAAAAAGATGAGTTCTGCATTAGAGATACACATTTGCGGCCATTGTCAAATCCATGGTGACTGCAGCAGTGTGTGGGATGGAGATGACTAAGGAAAAGCATTCCGATCACGAAGAGACAAGGTTCTACAATGGAGACCGAATCCATTCAACACTTCGATGCTTTTTGTCTTATTTTTGCTATTACTTCATGAGGAAATGATGCTGGAGTTTGTATCCGATTACCTGTCAGATCATTTCTTTAAAAATGGGGGCCTCTGAAGCAAACCACTATCTCCAAGTTACAGGACCACCTGAGGCAATTATTAATTATATGTGCTTTCATTAAAAAAAAAAAAGGCAATTGCAGTTGGTTTTTCCACTTCAGATTACAGAAGAGGAAAAATGGTTTCATAAGTATTTCAGATAAAAATAAAGAATTGATTTTGCTTCTCATAGCACACACACAAAAAAAAAAAAGGTATCTCAAAAAACAACCTATTGCCCACAGGGGAGAGAGGCCTTATCTGGTTATAATGGTGATTGGATTTTTTGTACACACTGACATTTGGTACAGGCCCTATCTTTGAATCATTCTATTTCTAGTGGCATTGCAATGTTATTTGTGTTTATTGTGTTGTTAAAATAGAAAGACGTGAACACATGCAGTTTCCTTCTTAAAGGAAATCCACTGGGGTTGCGTCACTGCATTGGCCCTCAGAAATTGTTAAATTATGTCTTTGTTAGTATGGAGGGAAAGAGAAGCCTGCTTCATTCACCATACTCTTATGGCGCTCTTATCAAGCTTGCAGATGTTCACAGCTGCTGACTCTAGCTGTGAGAGGGGCATAGCCAGCAACAAAACAGGACAAAATAGGCTTTCAACAGAGTAGGCAATGATATTCCATCATTACCACAGATTGGCTGTATAATCGGATAAAAAACGTGCTGTGAGTCCGCATGTCCTCTAGATTGCTTTTAATAATGATACCCAGTGACAGTAACAGTGGGAAAGTGCTCATTCTCTTTAACTTGGATGGGAATCTTCACTTTGATAATATGTCACTATATCTTAAAAATTTGCATACTATATGACCTGGCAGTTTTCCTTCTAGAACATTAAGAAATTTGTCATGAAATTCTGAAAGTATTACTCTCTGAAAATATTAATCTCTATTTAGTTTTCAGAAGTCAAGTCTTAGGAACAATTCCCTTTCCAACTATGAGACCCACGTTCAGAAGGGTCACTTGCAGCTATTAAAATTACAATATAAAAATATAATGAAATGAAAATGGTCAATATGTAAGAGCAGTTTACAAATAAGTATACAGCATAGCATTTTGGGCATGTGTGTGAAAATGGCTATTTTAAGTTTGAAACTGTATGCACTAAATTCTTCATCACTTAAGTCTGAGTGTTAAATATACAGAAATTTACTCCTCTTCAATCACGCAAAAATACTGACTTGAGAAGATTTACAAAACTGTATCGGTCACTTACACCTCAGTTTAAATAAGCTTATTACCTCCTTCCAGTGAGCAACGTTTGATAGGTCCAAAAGAGGTTGAACAATAGGACAATAGGGCACCTGAGAGGAAGGTCAAGTGCACTCACGAAGGCTCAGTTGGCCCATGCAAACCTGGGACTTGTCTCTATTCTCCCAATCTGGGGAGAGATTGATAGCAATTTAGTCATCTAAGAACTCTGCTCAGGGTCTTGGCATGTGACAGTTTTATCAATGGATAAAAACACTTGGAGTTTATTATCTGTTTTTAAGCAGATTCAGATGGAGACACCACCTCCTATTGCCGGAAATGTGTAATAATAAGTACAGATCTGAGGTACATTCATATACTGTATAGACTCTGGCCTGTTAGTTCTGTCAGTCTTCATGCGTTTAAAATATCCTAGACTATTTTGAATCTCTTCCTTCTCTTTGACATTTTCATCATTTATTTATTTCCATTGGGAAAATGCATTTTTGAGTTGGCTATCATTCAAACAACCTAGATATTAAGTTTAGACAGAAGATTAAAGTAGAATTAGACCACATTGTTACAAAAAGTGCCCTGCTTCTTCTAATACTTTTATGACCACTAATCCCGCCGTGAAGGAGAAAGCATTTATTTATCATCTCCTACGATTCAGGTGCTTTATATGATTAAATTACATGTTAAATAATTTTTTTTTTTAAAGATTTTATTTATTTATTTGAGAGAGACAGAATGAGAGAGAGCACATGAGAGGGGGGAGGGTCAGAGGGAGAAGCAGACTCCCCACCGAGCAGGGAGCCCGATGCGGGACTCGATCCTGGGACTCCAGGATCATGACCTGAGCCGAAGGCAGTCGCTTAAGCCACTGAGCCACCCAGGCGCCCCTACATGTTAAATAATTTATATATATATTCATAAATTATAAAAGCAACACTTTAAGGACAGCAACTGACTCTTGTTTTACAAATGAGGAAACCAAACCTTCAAAATCCCAAGCAACTTGCCCAACTTCACCCATCTGGGAAGTATGGAACTGTATTCAAACCCTGGCCTTCCTCAACTCCATGGTCCCGCTTTCACCGGCTATGATCCCTATCTGGATTTTTTAGAAGAACAAAAGGGAGACCCTTTCATGCACTGCAAACACCTGAATCACCACTGCTATCACCACCACCTAGAATGGGATCTTTAGGGGCCATTTTCAATAATAAAATGCATCACTATAGCCAAGCTGACTGGCTCTCTTCAGACTTTTCCAAAAACAATGTAAGGTCAATCACAGAGTGTCTGATTCCTAGGTGATGTGTGCTATCTAAAGCACTCAGAGAGCCCCAAAGTCGCTCAAAATTCTCAGACATCCATCTCCACTTTCCCTGGCATACCTGTCACATCACACTTGAGTTTATTTCTACCGTCTAGCCTCAGACTCTTTGCAATCAAGTTATTTTAGACAATTGATGATAAAGTAGCACTCAAGTCACTATTTTGGACGATTTCTGGCCCTTATTTACTTTTTCTCTCAGTCGACTTTTTCAGTATCCTGTAGGCTTACACATAGAAATGACAACCTGGGTTGTGTCTATTTTCACTGCACTTGACAAGCTCACTGGACCGAAAGACCTCCAGCCTATGTGGGAATAAACATACTGAAATGTCTAAATTACTTAAACGTATTTCCTTTCAATCAGAAATGTGAGTGCTCACCAGGCTTGTTGAATGCAATTGGCCATTTAAGTTAAGGCCCCACTGGAAGGAAAGAGAATATAATATCTTTAAGAATAGATGAACGGTATCGTTGATATCATACCTGCTCTCCCACACAGGTATTTTCTGTTATAGATTTGGTGGGGCTGAGAAGCAATGGAGACTATGGTAGAGCCAAAGGGAAATATATTTATATTATATTTTTACATATACTATGTTATTTACATATGTAAATGAAATTGGGAAATGATTTTGTTGCTCTCTCAAAATATCAATAATACCACTTGCTACTTAAGGAATATTTATTTATTTATTTATTTATTTTTTTAAAGATTTTTTTTTTTTTAATTCATGAGAGACAGAGTGAGAGAGAAAGGCAGAGGGAGAAGCAGGCTCCCAAGGAGCAGGGAGCGCGATGCGGGACTCGATCCCAGGACCCTGAGATCATGACCTGAGCTGAAGGCAGATGCTTAACCATCTGAGCCACCCAGGCGCCCTTAAGGAATATTTAAAAGTGTAAGATATATAATCAATAACAACAATAACTAGCATCTATTAAGCATGTACTATGCACAAGGCACACTGTACTTTACACATATGCACACACATACTTCTATGTATACAATTCTCCCGAGAGCCTAGTGAGTTCTCATTCTACAGGTAAGATAACTGAGACTCAGAGAGGCTGTAAAATAAAATCATTCAAATACACCTGGCAAAGCTGAGATTATAAACACAAGTCATTTGGCTCTGAGGTGGTAATGCTAAGCTATGTACCATGTGTCTTCCCTGATGACATTCTGCCGGGTACCAGAATTTCTCAAGTTATAGCCTGATGTTATCTACATTAAATTCACCTGGGGGTACATGCTAAAGCCTAATTCCTGGGCTCTACCTCTGACTTTCCAAGTTAGAATTCCTGAGAGGCATGTCCCAAAGATCTACATTTTTAATTTGCTTCTTGGGTGACTTCTTAAAAATGTGAATATTTGAGAGCCAGTGTGGTTAACAGGCAGGCCCTTGACAGTAACAGTAACACAGTGGAAAGACCGTGGTAAGAGAAGTCAGATGACCTGGGTTTTAATCCCACTCTGCGAGTAACTAGTTCTGTGATTTTGGACAAGTCCCTGCCCTTTTCTGGGCCTGCAATATCACATCTGTCAAGTGATGTTAGATCAGATGCCTACTGTAACGTTTCTTAAGTATTTTAAGTAGACCTTCACACAATAGGAAAAAGTTCTATGATTGCACTGATCAGTCAGCTTCTAAGTCTTCTTTGTAGGGCCGGCCATTGCATTTCAGAGAGACTTTCCCTACGTGGAGCAGGGTCAAGGCTGGCCAGCACCACTGCCAAGGCACACTGTGACCCAGCAGCAAGATCACAGGGCTTCTTCTCGCGGGAATTCCTGTGGCTCTTGCAGGCACAGCGAAAGATAGGTGAGGGATGGCTGTCATTCCACATGTGCCAGGGTTGAGGCACAGAGGTAGTTTTTTGTTTTTCTCTGGCCAGCAGCATATTTTCATGGAAAACAAGCAATACTTCCTGTTTGAGAAATCAGGGGGATTTTAGAACTGACACCAACAGCTCCCTAATTTATTTCAGCAAAGAGGTAATCGTGTCCAGTCTCTGAAACAATTCCTGCAGATCCAACAGCATGCATTTCATTTGTGGCCCACACAACTGAATTGGCCTTTACAAGAGAAGCAAGTATGTCCTCAGTGGCTGCTTTGTATCGGCAATTAACTCATCTGTGGGCAGAATCCGGTATCTGCATATGCAAATGCACGTTTAGCAGCTCACCATAGAATGCAGGGACACATTTCATTTTGCAGGCACATTTTGGGAGCCTGGAAGAATATGTGGTCTTTGTTTTAATCGGCAGTGGCTTGTCCAGTGTTTTCCATACCAACATGTTTATTAAATGAGTGTTTGATCTTTCGGTCCCAAAATAAACAGCTAATGAATATTCATGCATATTGAATGGAGTCAGAGAAAAAGCCAAGAATAGAACATCAGAGTACATACTCCTACTTCCCATCTGTAACCATTAGGAAAACAGGACTACATTGCCACTAGCTAGGCATGGAGTCATTCATTCAACAAACAGCTATTAATTTCACATTATGTACAAGCCACTGAAATAAACAATAGAGGCTTTTTTTTTTTAATTTCAAGGAGGACAAATTACCTGAAAGTAGAGAATAATGATTTAAGAGTATTCATTCAACAAATATTTACTGAGTACATACGTCACATGAGACCGTGATATAGGCACTGAAGCATCAAGCTATTAATTTTTTTTAAGTGATAAAAATCATTTCCCTTACAGAGTTTATGTTCAGGTTGAGGAAGACAAAGAACAAATGACTATAAAATATACAGTATGACTGATGGTGGCAAGTACCATGCAAAAAAATAAATAAATAGAAAAGCGAATACAGGTGCCTATGAAAAGACACTAATGTAACCTGGGAAATGAGGAAAGTCTTACAAAGAAGATAAAATATGAATATAGACTTGATGGAGATACGGAAGTGAGCCACAGGGGTATCAGAGAGAAGAGTATTCGAGACATAGGAAATTTTGGGTGCAATGCCTCTGAAGAAGGTGAGCACACAGGAATTTAGGAGTACACAAGGGAGGCTAGTGTAGCTAACATGGAACAAGTTTGAAGAAAATAGTTTGAGATAAGAGGACGTCAGATCATGTCAGGCTATAGAAGATACAAAAAGTCTTTGACTTTGACCCTGAGTAAGATGGGAGGCCATCGGGGTTTGAGAAGAGGAATGACATGATCCACTTGGATTTTTTATTTTATTTTATTTTATTATGTTATGTTAATCACCACACATTACATCATTAGTTTTTGATGTAGTGTTCCATGATTTATTGTTTGCACATAACATCCAGTGCTCCATGCAGTACGTGCCCTCCTTAATACCCAACACCAGGCTAACCCATCCCCCCATCCCCCTCCCCTCTAGAACCCTCAGTTTGTTTTTCAGAGTCCATCGTCTCTCATGGTTCATCTCCCCCTCCGACTCCCCCCGCTTCATTCTTTCCTTCCTGCTATCGTTGTCTTTTTTTTTTTTTTTTTTTTACACATAATGTATTATTTGTTTCAGAGGTACAGGTCTGTGATTCAACTTGGATTTTAAAGCAATGTCATTAGCCTATGAGCTCAAAGTAGCCTGAAGGGGCAAGGACAGAAGAAGCAAGCCCAATGGGGTGGTGTTGACTATCGTCAGGTTAAGGAATGATGAAGGGTTGGATCAGGATAGAAATGGTGGAAATGATGAGAAATATCTGAATTTGGGATGTTTTGAGTCTGGAGCTAATATGATTTCTTGAACCATCTAATGTTTCATTTTGAAATACAATACACATGCAGAAAAGCACATCAAATAGAAATGTAAAATTTACCAATGTAATATAATGCAATATATGTAATATAAAGCAAACACCATGTATCCACCTTGCAGGGTAAGAAAAAATACACTGACAGCACTCCAGCTGCTCCACTCAACAAGCTGGAAGAAAGACTGAGTTAAGTAGAGGCACTAGAGATATAAAAGAGACCCAATCATACTTACAGAAGTGAAAAGGACAGTGTCTGAAATAAAAAAAAATTCACTAGGTAGGATGAACAGCAGAAGAGACATTTCAGAATAAAAGATTAGTGAACTTTCCAAGATGGTGTCTTTAATGAAAAGGGATAGAACTACATTCTTAAGAAACATGATGAACATCTTCCAAGAGAAATAAAAGCTGTTCCTGAGGGTTCTGTCCCTGCCAGAGGAAACATTCTCTTCACAGTAGGAAACACAGATTCAGAGTGTTACTGGCTTGCAAAGCATATTGAGATTGTTCTTGTTCAGTCCTGGTATCCAATCACAGTGACTACAAATTCTAGAGTGGAGAAGAAAATATTGGCCAAATATTTCTTAGAAAATTGCGATCTCCCAGATGGTATAAAAGTTACATGGTTTTGGCTACAGGGGAGTCTTCTTCCAAGACACCGCTGGCTAGGAGCGCCTGCTCGCTTGGTTAACTTCACAGGAACACGTACGTAGCAGGGATTGCTCTAATTGAAAATATGGAAGAAAAGATCCTGTTCCAGGCTATTCTGCTCCATTGGCAGTAAATAGTATCACAACAGCTTGAAGGAAAGACCATGACAAAGATGCTTTTGCACACAGAGTAACACAGTTTTCATCAGTGCCTGTATTTGTAGTCAGGGATAGCTATACCATTTATAATACATGTGTGAGACAATAGGGGATGAAGATCTATCAAACTGTACAGAGGCACCACTCATAATTAGACCTGCTTCTTGAAATCCTCTTAACACTATATTAAAGATTTTAGATATTTTAGGTAAGAAATTCCCTTTCCTGAGAATTCAAGGGGCAACAAGCTGCTGCCATGTTATCTTAGTGTTAGTCAAGGGGATGGTATAGATAGACCTCACGTGAAATCACAGAAAGTATAAACAAAACAAAACAAAAACCCAAAACTGGAGTTTTAAAATATTTCCTTCGGTGCTGGTGGAGCTCTGCTCCAGAAATTAACAAGGAAATCCTTGAATTTTCCCTTCAGGTACTGTGTGGACTTGGGATTAATGTCTTCAAGGATGCAGGTGCTAATCCCAACAAAAGGCCCAGAAAGGGCTGATTATCTTTACATAGGACACGGCAGAGAAATTTGTTGCACGTGAGAAAAAGATACCTTGAAGAATTTGGTCATGATCTTCTCCATACTGCCTTCAAGAGTGGGAGGATGGCAAGGAGCTGTTCACATATGAAGAAAAAGTGCAAAACTAAAGAATGAGCCAGAAAATGCATCACATTAGGCCTTGCTTTATGACTGGATATATGAGCACACGTGGGTGTGTGGGTACACGTGTAAGCAGGCATCATATGTGTATGTAATACAACACGTTTATTTACACATGTATTTCTTTATGTTCTATGATACATTACAGCCATGTTATTTGTTGGTTTATGAACATACTGCCCTTTTCATTTGTTTTCCCCAACATTTAAGTAATCTCTAATTAGGAAATGCATTTAATCATGTGAGAGATTAATGTTGAAGTAAGCTTTTTAGGGCTCTATGCCAACAGATAGTAATTCAATCTGGTACTGATCTCCTCACAAATAACAGAACTGAGGAACTTTTATATAGAACTGGAGATCACATGAAACAGATCTGAATAAAATTACCATGATTGCTTTATGTTTATATTTAACTTGTATTTTTGTACAAACAAGATTGTGTTAGGTATATTTAAAGCTTTAGTGATTTAAGAGTCTTTCCAACTCTTCATGATTTTTGAGTGCAGACTTCTAAAAAAATATTTGAAAACAAATTACATTGCCCTTTTTTTTCCATTAATCCTTAAATAAAGTATGGCCTTAACAAAGTTGCTTGTGTTATTAAACAGTTTGAAAATTATGTTAGAACAAACCCTGGAGAAAATCAGGTTGTAAACCTACAACATGTGGAAAATGTTAGATAAGGAATTAGTAGGAAAACTCATTAAGTCCTAGTGATGTAGCGTTTTGTTATACTCTAGCTGGTGAAAGTGCTTCATAAAAATGTCTTCTCTCTCTCTGAGGAGGTGCCAGTGATATGCTGGAGCCAGCTCCCACTGGCTCCCCAGGACTGACTATATGCATCTCTCCCCAGCTCCACTTGCAGTGACATCAATAATGGCTTGAGGTTAGCCATGACGGGAGCACTGCACCATGCAAACTGGCAAATGCCACTGATTAGGGCTTTTTTTTTTTTTTTTTTTAATCAGTTATTAAGCCTTTACTCATACAACATTCAGAGAACTAAGAGCCTACACACCATGCATTGTGGATATAGAGATGAAAGACACCCTAGATATGGTTCCCGGGGAGACAGAATCTGAGATGAAGATGTCTGTGTAGGAACTTGTCTTAGCCCTGTCTTTCATTTTCTGTATTCTGATGCTTTGACATTTGGGGCCTTCCCAACACTAGAGGGACTGCCCAATTTCTAGAGACAGCAACCAAACTGACTACCAGTGCGCTTTTTATTTAGTTTTATTTTTATTTAAGATTTTATTTATTTATTTGACAGAGAGAGACACAACAAGAGAAGGAACACAAGCAGAGGGAGTGGGAGAGGGAGAAGCAGGCTTTCCGCCGAGCAGGGAGCCTGATGTGGGACTCAATCCCAGGACACTGGGATCATGACCTGAGCTGAAGGCAGATGCTTAACCAACTGAGCCCACCCAGATGCCCTGAAGTGTTCTTTGAAATGCAAACCTAACAATTCAGAATCCATACCCCCAACTGGGTGAATAAGTGCTACCTCTATGGCAGTCAGTGGACATCATTTGTTCCTTCCCTTGAAGATCCCAGTCATATTTCTTGCTCATAGGACCTCCCTCTCCCACTGCCTCCTGACTGACCCCAGTGTTTCCCTGTGTTGCCCACCATGGTGTGGTGGGCCCCCTCTTCTTGAGAACTGAGTAACAAGCTATCTTCACAGTGGCAATCATCTCCTTCACACCTAAATAATAATAAAACCTATACTAAAACAGTAGCTTCTTGAGGAACACTCTCAAGATCAACACATTTGAGAAAGAGATAGAACTAGAGTTGGGAAGAGAAGATTTACCTATGATTTAGTCCCAAGAAAGGCCTCAGTCAGTCCCACGGAAATGGGATGGCCTTTCTAAGGCATTCCCTTTGAGGCAAAGGGCCCAGCTTTCAAAAGCCTGTGCTAATCAGGGTAGGGTGTGTCCAGACTGTAGACAGAGGGCTTGACCTTTGGCTGATAACATCGCCCAGAAAGGGCTTCTAAGTGCGGTGAGCCACCAATATCCTCAGCAGCTGGGGGAAGCTCTTCAGTTCTCACAGAGGGCTGGGGGAGGTGCACCTCTGCACATACTACATAACAGGAGGATAAAATCAACTGCCAAATTCTAGCTTTTAAGATTCGTGAGCTTTCTGATGGAGTCAACGTCAGTGAGAAGAATAAATGCTGTCGTAGAAAAGGTGCTAAAAGTTCATGCCAAATGCAAAGTCAGATATGGCCCTTCAACCCTGGCAGAAAAATAAATGTAAAATAAATTAGCCATTTACAACTTTGCAAAACCCACATACTGTGAAGATTTATCAGCTGGACCATGAAAAAAATTGACTATCTTCAACAAAGCAATTAAAAATGAAGATTGGTACAACTGAAGTCCAAATAAAATAAGCTTTAAGAGTAGACTGAATGTGGAAATAAAAGTTTGTTGTACTTCTGTGTGTTTCTCTCTCCTCCTCCCTTCCTGTCTCTGTCTGTCTCTCTCCCCTTCCCTCCTTGTCTCTGTCCCTGTCTTTCTCCCTTTCTCTCTCTCTCTCCCCAAATTTGACTTTATAATTTCTTCTCATTTTGTAAAGTTGGTGACTGGCTGAACAGGGTAGGACCACTGTCAAAGTCTGATGAAGCTCCTCATCCCCAACAACAGTGAGGACAAGGGCATGAAGCCCGTGTGGATTCTGAGCAGCAACAGAGTGATTCTAAGGAAATTTTGTTTGTCCACTTAAGCAATTAGGGAATAATGGATGTGCAATCCACACTTAACCACTCTTTCATTATTCTAATAAGCCACGATAGAAATAAAATACCCCCGCCCCCAAGTAAACAGATACCATGGTTGAGCCACAAAGTTCTATAGGTAAAGGATACAGACAAAAAAGAATGGACTTTATTCAAAGAAACTTAGCATACTTATACGGGAAAAGAAAATGCCTAGAGATTTCCTAAGAATTCACAGAAACAAGTGCAGATGAGGAAAAGGAGCTAGTCAAGGGACCGGCAGGAAGGAAAGACCACACTTCCTCACTAGTTGAATATATGGAAGTTTCTCTAGGGACACATCTTCTTTAAAACATGTTGTCTGAGTGCAGGGGTTTACCTGCTTCTTGATGCTTTCCTTGTATTGTATTCCAAATACCTAGACAGCTACAGATTCCTTACTTGGTTCTATACATTCTAACACATATTTATTGTTGTGGTCCTGTGCTTGCTGCCATTCAAGACACAAAGTTAACAACAGCTAAAATATTTTGAGCATATACCATGGACTAGACTCTACACAAATCTTTTTAAACCCTCACAATAGTCCTTTGGTAATGAGCTTATTATTATGTCCATTTATGTGTAAAAAACCTAACATTCCAAAAATAAATAAATAAAGCTAACACTCAGGAACATTAAGTAACTTGCTTAAAGATATGAGCTTGTGGTATGTGGGAGGGGGAAAATTTGGCAGAGGATTAGGGGACCCTATTCCAACAGGTCCCTGGAATTGAGCTGGATACCTACCAGACCACTCTGAGCACCCACAAAATCAGCCTGAGATGTAAGGAGATCTGGATCTCTACAAACAGAATATTGCAGGTGGTTGGTTCCGAGGTATGAAGTGGGGAGCTGTGATTCCATGGGCAGGTATCGGAGGATAAATGACAGGGGGAGGGATCCTGGCCGTGGGGATCCTACACCACCATTGCGCTTTGTCCCACACTGGGGACAAGGCACAGACTCGCAGACCAGTAGTGGTGGGGAAAGGACTTTAGGCAGACCCCCGGATGGAAACCCAGAGTGGCGGGGCCACAGTACGAACTGGAGGCGGCTAGCGGTTTTAGAAGCACAAAGGGCAGAGATGTGCCCCAACCTGGAAATGAGAACCGGGGGCACTGTGGAGGGGCGCACAACCGAGGCCACTGCAGTTTATAGCAGTACAGACAGAAACAGAGATAGTGTGGCCTGGAGAGCTCACTGAAGAACAGACTGTGATCTCTGCTCCGAGGCAGAGGGTTGGAAACAGTCTCTTCTGCTCTGACTCTTGAAAGAGACGCAGAAAGCCACCAGGGAAAGCTGCCAAAGAACAAAAGCCCCCAAAAAACGGTTTTCACTGAGCCCATCCCCCCAAAGGGGAGCAGGGCAACTCTGCCCAAACAGGGTTGCCTGAGTAACAATGAGGCAGGCCTCACCCCCAGAAGACAGGCTGGGAGACCAAGAGGCCAGCAACCTTAAGGTCCCTAGAAAACAGGTGCATCTTGCTTGGGTTCTGGTCAATAATTTGGACTCATACATTCCCTCAACCACCCCTCAACAGAATGACTAGGAGGAAGAACCCCCAAAATAGAAAAGACTCAGAGATTATGATTTATGCCACAGATTTACAGATGGATGCAGACATAACCAAGATGTCAGAGACAGAATTCAGGCTAGCAATTGTGAAGACAATAACTAGAATGGAGATATCAATTAATGGCAATATAGAGTCTCTAAGGGCAGAAATGAAAGCTGAATTGGCAGAACTTAAAAATGCTATCAATGAGATCCAATCTAATCTAGATAATCTAACAGTTAGGGTAAGTGAGGCAGAAGAACGAATTAGTGACCTTGAAGACCAATTAATAGATAAAAAGGGAAAAGAGGAGGCCAGGGAAAAACAACTCAGAATCCATGAAAATAGAATCAGAGAAATAAGTGACACCATGAAGCATTCTAATGTCAGAATTACTGGAATCCCGGAGGGAGTGGAGAGAGAGAGAGGACTAGAAGATATATTTGAGCAAATCGTAGCTGAAAACTTCCCTAATCTGGGGAATGAAACAAACATTTGTGTCCTAGAATCAGAGAGGACCCCTGCCAAGGTCAAGGAAAACATACCAACACCCCGGCATGTAATAGTAAAACTCGCAAATCTTAGAACCAAGGAAACCATCTTAAGGGCAGTTAGGGGGAAGAGATTCCTTACATACAGAGGGAGGAACATCAGAATAACGTCAGACCTATCCAAAGAGACCTGGCAAGCCAGAAAGGCCTGGTGAGACATATTCAGGGTACTAAATGAGAAGAACATGCAACCATGAATACTTTATCCGGCAAGGCTTTCATTTAGAATGGATGGAGAGATGCAGAGCTTCCATGACTGGCAGAAACTGAAAGAATATGTGACTACTAAGTCAGGCCTGCAAGAAATATTAAGGGGGGTTCTATAAAAGGAGAAAGACCCCAAGAGTGATATAAAACAGAAATTTACAGGGACAATCTATAAAAACAATGTCTTCACAGGCAACATGATGACAATTAATTCCTATCTTTCAATAATCACTCCCAACGTGAATGGCCTAAATGCTCCCATAAAATGACACAGGTTTGCAGACTGGATAAAAAGACAGGACACATCCATATCCTGCCTACAAGAGACTCATTTTGAACCTAAAGATACATCCAGACTGAAAGTGAAGGGATGGAGATCCATCTTCCATGCCAGCGGAACTCAAAAGAAAGCTGGGGTAGCAATTCTTATATCCGACAAATTAGATTTTGAACTAAAGTCTGTAATAAGAGACACAGAAGGACACTATATCATTCTTAAAGGGTCTATCCAACAAGAAGATCTAACAATTGTAAATATCTATGCCCCCAACATGGGAGCAGCCATCTACATAAGCCAACTATTAACCAAAATCATCATATTGATAACAATACATTAATTGTAGGAGACCTTAATACTCCACTCAGCAATGGACAGATCATCTAAGCAGAAAATCAACAAAGAATCAAGAGCTTTGAATGATACAGTGGACCAGATGGACCTCATAGATATATACAGAACATTCCACCTTAAACAAAACAATATTCATTCTTCTTGAGCACACATGGAACTTTCTCCAGAACAGACCACATACTGGGTCACAAATCAGGTCTCAACCGATACCAAAAGATTGAGATTATTCCCTGCATATTCTCAGACCACAATGCTTTAAAACTAGAACTCATTCACAAGAAAAAATTTGGCAGAAATTCAAATATTTGTAAGCTAAAGACCACTCTGCTCAACAATGTTTGGGTCAACCAGGAAATCAAAGAAGAACTGAAACAATTCATGGAAACCAATGAGAACAAAAACACGTAGGTCCAAAACCTATGGGATACTTCAGACAGTCCTAAGGGGGAAATACATAGCCATCAAGCCTCACTCAAAAAAATAGAAAAATCCCGAATTCACCAATTAATTCTACACCTTAAAGAACTGTAGAAATAGTAACAAACGATGCCTAAGCCACGCATTAGAAGAGAAATAATTAAGATTAGAGCAGAAATCAATGAATTAGAAACCAGAAACGCAGTAGATCAGATCAACAAAACCAGAAGTTGGTTCTTTGAGAGAATTAATAAGATCGATAAATCACTGGCCAGACTTATCCAAAAGAAAAGAGAAAGAACACAAATTAATAAAATTATGAATGAAAGGTGAGAGATCATGATTAACACCAAGGAAATAGAAACAATTATTAGAAATTATTATCAACAACTATATGCCAATAAACTGAGCAATCTGGATGAAATGGAGGCCTTCCTGGAAAACTATAAGCTGCCAAGACTGAAACAGGAAGAAATTGACAACCTGAATAGGCCAATAACCCGTAACGAGATTGAAGCAGTGACCAAAAACCTCCCAAAAAACAAGAGTCCAGGGCCTGATGGATTCCCTGGGGAATTCTACCAAACACTCAAAGAAGAAATAATACCTATTTTCCTGAAGCTGTTTCAAAAAATAGAAACAGAAGGAAAACTTCCAAACTCACTCTATGAAGCCAGCATTACTTTAATCCCTAAACCAGACCCCATCAAAAAGGAGAATTTCAGACCGATATCCCTGATGAATATGGATTCCAAAATCCTCAACAAAATCCTAGTTAATAGGATCTAATAATACATTAAAAGGATCATCCACCACGACCAAGTGGGATTTATCCCTGGGATGCAAGGGTGGTTCAACATTTGCAAATCAATCAGTGTGATAGAACACATTAAGAGGAGAGAGAAGAACCATATGGCCCTCTCAATTGATGCAGAAAAAGCATTTGACAAAATACAACATCCTTTCCTGATTAAAAGTCTTCAGAGTACAGGGATAGAGGGAACATTCCTCAAGTTCATAAAATCCATCTATGAAAAACACACAGCGAATATCATCCTCAATAGGGAAACACTGAGAGCCTTTCCCTTAAGATCAGTAACATGACAAGGATGCCCACTCTCACCACTATTGTTCAACATAGTACTACAAGTCCTAGCAACAGCAATCAGACAACAAAAAGAAAAGAAACGTATTCAAATTGGCAAAGAAGAAGTCAAAATCTCGCTTTTCACAGATGACATGATACTTTATGTGGAAAACCCAAAAGACTCCACCTCCAAATTACTAGAACTCATACAGCAATTCAGTAATGTGGCAGGATACAAAATCAATGCACAGAAATCAGTTGCTTTCTCATACACTAACAATGCAACTGTAGAAAGAGAAATTAGAGAAACAATTCCATTTACAATAGCACCAAAAACCATAAGATACCTCGGAATAAACCTAACCAAAGAGGTAAAGGTTCTATACTCCAGGAACTACAAAACACTCATGAAAGAAATTGAAGAAGACACAAAAAGATGGAAAAATATTCCATGCTCATGGATCGGAAGAATAAACATTGTTAAAATGTCTATGCTACCCAGAGCAATCTGTGCCTTCAATGCCATCCTGATCAAAATTCCAAAGACATTTTTCAAAGTGCTGGAACAAACAATCCTAAAATTTGTATGGAACCAGAAAAGACCCCGAATCACCAAGGAAATGTTGAAAAAGAAAAACAAAGCTGGGGGCATCACGTTGCCTGATTTCAAGCTATATTACAAAGCAGTGATCACCAAGACAGCATGGTACTGGCACAAAAAGAGACATATAGGCCAATGGAACAGAATAGAGAACCCAGATATGGACCCTCAACTCTATGGTCAAATAATCTTCGACAAAGCAGGAAAAAATATGCAATGGAAAAAAGACAGTCCCTTCAATAAATGGTGCTGGGAAAATTGGACAGCCACATGCAGAAGAATGAAACTTGACCATTCTCTAACACCATACATAAAGATAAACTCAAAGTGGATGAAAGACCTCAATGTGAGACAGGAATCCATCAAAATCCTAGAGGAGGACATAGGTAGTAACCTTTCTGAAATCGGCCACAGCAACTTCTTTCAAGATACATCTCCAAAAGCTAGTGAAACAAAACCAAAAATGAACTTTTGGGACTTCATCAAGATAAAAACCTTCTGCACAGCAAAGGAAAGAGTCAACAAAACAAAGAGGCAACCCACAGAATGGGAGAAGATATTTGCAAATGACACTACAGATAAGGGCTGGTATCCAAGATCTATAAAGAACTTCTCAAACTCAACACCCAAAAAACAATTAATCAAGTCAAAAAATGGGCAGAAGCCATGAAAAGACACTTCTCCAAAGAAGACATAAAAATGGCTAACAGACACATGAAAACATGTTCATCATCATTAGCCATCAGGGAAATTCAAATCAAACAACACTGAGATACCACGTTACACCAGTTAGAATGGCAAAAATGGACAGGGAAAGAAACAACAAATGTTGGAGAGGTTGTGGAGAAAGGGGAACCCTCTTACACTGTTGGTGGGAATGCAAGTTGGTACAGCCACTTTGGAAAACAGTGTGGAGGTGTCTCAAAAAATTAAAAATAGAGCTACCCTATGACCCAGCAGTTGCACTCCTGGGTATTTACCCCAAAGACACAGATGTAGTGAAAAGAAGGGCCATATGCACCCCAATATTCATAGCAGCAATGTCCGCAATAGCCAAACAGTGGAAAGAGCCAAGATGCCCTTCAACAGATGAATGGATAAAGAAGATGTGATCCATATATACAATGGAATATTACTCAGCCATCAGAAAGGATGAATACCCAAATTTTACATCAACATGGATGGGACTGGAGGAGATTATGCTAAGTGAAATAAGTCAAGCAGAGAAAGTCAATTATCATATGGTTTGACTTATCTGTGTAACATAAGGAATAGCATGGAGGACACTAGCAGAAGGAAGGGAAAAATGAAGGGGGGGAAATTGGAGAGGGAGATGAACCATGAGAGACTATGGACTCTGAGAAACAAACAGGGTTTTGGGGGGGGTGCGTTAGCCTGGTGATGGGTATTAAGGAGGGCACATACTGCATGGAGCACTGGGTTTTATACGAAAACAATGGATCCTGGATCACCACATCAAAAACTAATGATGTATTGTATGGTGACTAACATAACATAATAAAATTTTAAAAAATTTTAAAAAAAAGATATGAGCTTGTAAGCTGCTAAGAAAGACCAGAATCATGGTCAATCTGATAGCAGAGTTTGAATTTTAAACTATTCTGCTATACACTGTCTAGTCTCTAGTTTTATTTCTTTCTTTTTTTTAATTAATTAGTTAATTTATTTATTTATTTTTATTCTTATGTTAATCCCCATACATTACATCATTAGTTTTAGATGAAGTGTTCCATGATTCATTGTTTGTGCATAACACCCAGTGCTCCATGCAGAATGTGCCCTCCTCAATACCCACCATGAGGCTAACCAATCCTCCCACCCCCCTCCCCTCTAGAACCCTCAGTTTGTTTTTCAGAGTCCATCATCTCTCATGGTTCATCTACCCCTCCGATTTCCCCCGCTTCATTCTTCCCCTCCTGCTACCTTCTTCTTTTTTTTTTTTTTTCTTAACATATGTTGCATTATTTGTTTCAGAGGTACAGATCTGAGATTCAACAGTCTTGCACAATTCACAGCTCTTACCAGAGCACATACCCTCCCCAGGGTCAATCACCCAGTCACCCCATCCCTCCCACCCCACCCCCCACTCCAGCAACCCTCAGTTTGTTTCCTGAGATTAAGAATTCCTCATATCAGTGAGGCCATATGATACATGCCTTTCTCTGTTTGACTTATTTTGCTCAGCATAATACCCTTCAGTTGAATCCACGTAGTTGCAAATGGCAAGATCTCATTCCTTTTGATGGCTGCATAATATTCCATTGTATATATATACCACCTCTTCTTTATCCATTCATCTGTCGATGGACATCTTGGCTCTTTCCACAGTTTGGCTATTGTGGACATTGCTGCTATAAACATGGGGGTGCACGTACCCTTTCGGATCCCTACTTTTGTATCTTTGGGGTAAATACCCAGTAGTGCAATGGCTGGATCATATGGTAGCTCTATTTTCAACTTTTTGAGGAACCTCCATACTGTTTTCCAGAGTGGCTGCACCAGCTTGCATTCCCACCAACAGGGTAGGAGGGTTCCCCTTTCTCCGCATCCCCGCCAACATCTGTCGTTTCCTGACTTGTTCATTTTAGCCAATCTGACTGGTGTGAGGTGGTATCTCATTGAGGTTTTGATTTGGATTTCCCTGATGCCCAGCGATATTGAGCACTTTTTCATGTGTCTTTTGGCCATTTGGATGTCTTCTTTGGAAAAATGTCTGTTCATGTCTTCTGCCCATTTCTTAATTGGATTCTTTGTTCTTTGGGTGTTGAGTTTGATGAGTTCTTTATAGATTTTGGATACTAGCCCTTTATCTGATATGTCATTTGCAAATATCTTCTCCCATTCTGTCGGTTGTCTTTTGGTTTTGTTGACTGTTTCCTTTGCTTTGCAAAAGCTTTTTATCTTGATGAAGTCCCAATAGTTCATTTTGCCCTTGCTTCCCTTGCCGTGGAGATGTTTCTAGGAAGAAGTTCCTTCGGCTGAGGTCAAAGAAGTTGCTGCCAGTGTTCTCCTTTAGGATTTTGATGGGCTCCTGTCTCACATTGAGGTCTTTCAACCATTTGGAGTATTTTTGTGTGTGGTGTAAGGAAATGGTCCAGTTTCATTCTTCTGCATGTAGCTATCCAATTTTCCCAACACCATTTGTTGAAGAGACGGTCTTTGTTCCACTGGTCATTCTTTCCTGCTTTGTCAAAGTTGAGTTGACCATAGAGTTGAGGGTCCATTTCTGGGCTCTCTATTCTGTTCCATTGATCTATGTGTCTGTTTTTGTGCCAGTACCATGCTGCTTTGATGATGACAGCTTTGTAATAGAGCTGGAAGTCCGGAATTGTGATGCCGCCGGCTTTGCTTTTCTTTTTCAACATTCCTCTGGCTATGCAGGGTCTTTTCTGGTTCCATACAAATTTTAGGATTATTTGTTCCATTTCTTTGAAAAAAATGGATGGTATTTTGATGGGGATTGCATTGAATGTGTAGATTGCTCTAGGTAGCATTGACATCTTCACAATATTTGTTCTTCTCATCCATGACCATGGAACGTTTTTCCATTTCTTTGTGTCTTCCTCAATTTCCTTCATGAGTATTTTATAGTTTTCTGAGTACAGATCCTTTGTTTCTTTGGTTAGATTTATTCCTAGGTATCTTATGGTTTTGGGTGCAATTTTAAATGGATCGACTCCTTAATTTCTCTTTCTTCTGTCTTGTTCTTGGTGTATAGGAATGCCACTGATTCCTGTGCATTGATTTTATATCCTGCCACTTTACTGAATTCCTGTATGATTTCTGGCAGTTTTGGGGTGGAGTCTTTTGGGTTTTCCACATAAAGTATCATATCATCTGCAAAGAGTGAGAATTTGACTTCTTCTTTGCCAATTTGGATGCCTTTGATTTCTTTTTGTTGTCTGATTGCTGTGGCTAGGACTTCCAATACTATGTTGAATAGCAGTGGTGATAGTGGACATCCCTGCCGCGTTCCTGACCTTATGGGGAAAGCTCTCAGTTTTTCCCCATTGAGAATGATATTCGCTGTAGGTTTTTCATAAATGGCTTTTATGATATTGAGGTATGTACCCTCTATGCCTATACTCTGAAGTTTTGATCAAGAAAGGATGCTATACTTTGTCAAAAGCTTTTTCTGCATCTATTGAGAGGATCATATGATTCTTGTTCTTTCTTTTGTTAATGTATTGTATCACATTGATTGATTTGCGGATGTTGAACCAACCTTGCAACCCAGGGATAAATCCCACTTGGTCGTGGTGAATAATCCTTTTAAAGTACTGTTGGATCCTATTGGCTAGTATTTTGGTGAGAATTTTTGCATCCATGATCATCAGGGATATTGGTCTGTAATTCTCCTTTTTGATGGGGTCTTTGTCTGGTTTTGGGATCAAGGTAATGCTGGCCTCATAAAATGAGTTTGGAAGTTTTCCTTCCATTTCTATTTTTTGGAACAGTTTCAGAAGAATAGGTATTCATTCTTCTTGAAATGTTTGGTAGAATTCCCCTGGGAAGCCATCTGGCCCTGGACTTTTGTTTTTTGGGAGATTTTTGATGACTGCTTCAATTTCCTTAGTGGTTATAGGTCTGTTCAGGTTTTCTATTTCCTCCTGGTTCAGTTTTGGTAGTTGATACATCTCTAGGAATGCATCCATCTCTTCCAGGTTATCTAATTTGCTGGCATAGTGTTGCTCATAATATGTTCTTATAATTGTTTGTATTTCTTTGGTGTTGGTTGTGATCTCTCCTCTTTCATTCATGATTTTGTTGATTTGGGTCATTTCTCTTCTCTTTTTGATAAGTCTGGCCAGGGGTTTATCAATCTTGTTAATTCTTTCAAAGAACCAGCTCCTAGTTTCGTTGATCTGTTCTACTGTTCTTTTAGTTTCTATTTCATTGATTTCTGTTCTGATCTTTATGATTTCTCTTCTCCTGCTGGGGTTAGGCTTTCTTTGTTGTTCTTTCTCCAGCTCCTTTAGGTGTAGGGTTAGGTTGTGTACTTGAGACCTTTCTTGTTTCTTGAGAAAGGCTTGTATTGCTATATACTTTCCTCTTAGGACTGCCTTTGCTGCATCCCAAAGATTTTGAATAGTTGTGTTTTCATTTTCATTGGTTCCATGTATTTTTTTAATTCTTCTTTAATTTCCTGGTTGACCCATTCATTCTTCAGTAGGATGCTCTTTAGACTCCATGTATTTGAGTTCTTTCCGACTTTGCTTTTGTGATTGAGTTCTAGTTTCAAAGCATTGTGGTCTGAAAACAGGCAGGGAATGATCCCAATCTTTTGGTACCGGTTGAGACCTGATTTATGACCTAGGATGTGATCTATTCTGGAGGATGTTCCATGGGCACTAGAGAAGAATGTGTATTCCATTGCTTTGGGGTGGAATGTTCTGAATATGTCTGTGAAGTCCATTTGGTCCAGTGTGTCATTTAAAGTCTTTATTTCCTTGTTGATCTTTTGCTTAGACGATCTGTCCATTTCAGTGAGGGGGGTGTTAAAGTCCCCCATTATTATTGTATTTTTGTTGATGTGTTTCTTTGCTTTTGTTATTAATTGCCTTATATAATTGTTCCCATGTTAGAGGCATAGATATTTACAATTGTTAGATCTTCTTGTTGGATAGACCCTTTTCGTAGGATATAGTGTCCTTCCTCATCTCTTATTACAGTCTTTGGTTTAAAATCTAATTAGTCTGATATAAGGATTGCCACCCCAGCTTTCTTTTGGTGTCCATTAGCATGGTAAATGGCTTTCCACCCCTTCACTTTCAATCTGGGGATGTCTTTGGTTCTAAAATGAGTCTCTTGCAGACAGCATATCGATGGGTCTTGTTTTTTAATCCAGTCTGATAGCCCGTGTCTTTTGATTGGGGCATTTAGTCCATTTACATTCAGGGTAACTATTGAAAGATAGGAATGTAGTGCCATTGTATTGCCTGTAAGGTGACTGTTACCATATATTGTCTGTGTTCCTTTCTGGTCTATGTTGCTTTTAGGCTTTCTCTTTGCTTAGAGGACCCCTTTCAAGATTTCCTGTAGGGCTGGTTTTATGTTTGCAAATTCCTTTAGTTTTTGTTTGTCCTGGAAGCTTTTTATCTCTCCTTCAATTTTCAATGACAGCCTAGCTGGATAGAGTATTCTTTGCTGCATATTTTTCTCATTTAGTGCTCTGAATATATCCTGCCAGTCCTTTCTGGCCTGCCAGGTCTCTGTGGATAGGTCTGTTGCCAATCTAATATTTCTACCCTTGTAGGTTACATATCTCTTCTCCCGAGCTGCTTTCAGGATTTTCTCTTTGTCTATGAGATTCGTAAGTTTTACTATTAGATGTTGGGGTGTTGACCTATTTTTATTGATTTTGAGAGGGGTTCTCTGTGCTTCCTGGAGTTTCATGCCTGTTTCCTTCCCCAAATTAGGGAAGTTCTCTGCTATAATTTGCTCCATTATACCTTCTGCCCCACTCTCTCTTTCTTCTTCTTCTGGGATCCCAATTATTCTAATGTTGTTTCGTCTTATGGTATCGCTTATCTCTCGACTTCTGCCCTCGTGATCCAGTAGTTGTTTATCTCTCTTTTTCTCAGCTTCTTTATTTTCCATCATTTGGTCTTCTATATCACTGATTCTCTCTTCTGCCTCATTTATCCTAGCAGTTAGCGCCCCCATTTTTCATTGGACCTCATTAATAGCCTTTTTGATTTCTACTTGTTTAGATTTTAGTTCTTCTACTTCTCCAGAAAGGGTTTCTCTAATAACTTCCACATTTTTTTCAAGCCCAGCTAGTATCTTTAAAGTGATGATTCTGAACTCTAGATCTGACATCGTACTAATGTCTGTATTCAGTAGGTCCCTGGCAGTCGGTACTACCTCTTATTCTTTTTGTTGAGGTGATTTTTTCCGTCTTGTCATTTTGTGCAGAGAATTGATTAATGAGAGAACAAAATGCTAGCAGAGTAACCACGTCCCCAGAAAATATACTCTAAACAAATCAGAAAAGACCTGAAGCAGTGGGATAAGAAAGGGAAAGAGAAAAAAAGAAAAAGAAAAAGATAAAGATAAAAACAAAAACAAACAAAACAAAACAACAACAACAACAGAATACCCAGAATGTGATCAAATATGATCTATATGGTATATAGATCAGCGCCACACACTAGATTTGGGGTGTATTTTGGTCTTTTAGAAGAAATTGCCTCCCAAAATTTTAAAGAAAGAAAAACTTATATATGTACAAAAATCAGGGTTGATGTGATGAAGGGATGGAATATGACAGTAAAGATGGAAATTATAAAAAATTTTATAAAAGGAATTCATAAGAAGTTGTTTGAAAAAAGAAAGAAGAGGATTAAAAAAAGAAAAAAGAAAAAAAAAGGGAGAGAATGTGATCAAGCAGGGGAATAGAAAACACCATATACTAGAGTTTTAGGGTATATTTTAATCTGTTAGAAGAAACTATCTCAAAATTTTAAAAGAGAACAACTTATATATATAAGCCGAAAATATGGGTAACTACTATGAAGGGATAGAATATGACTCTAAAAATGAAAAATAAAAATGTTTTTTTGAAAAAGGGATTGATAAGATGTTGTTTGAAAAAGGGGGAAAAAAAAAGACAGTTAAAAAAATTAACTTTGAAAGACTAAAGAATCATGGGGTAAAGCCATGAATTCTATGTGCTTTATTCCCCTAGCGTTGGAGTTCTGCCATTCTCATTGATCGGTAAACTTGGTCTTGGCTGTCTGTTCTTGCTGATCTTCTGGGGAGGGGCCTGTTGCCGTGGTTTCCAAATGTCTTTGCCGGAGGCGGAATTGTCCTGCCCTTGCCCCCTCCCGGCTAAGTAATCTGCTCAGGTTTGCTCTCCGGGGCTTTTGTTCCCTGCGAGCTTTCTGTACAGGTTTGGAGGCAGAGAGTGAAAATGGTGGCCTCCCAATCTCTGCCCGGGAGGAGCCGAGAACTCGGGGCCCCGCTCCTCAGTGAGCCCCAGAGAAAAGCCGTCAGTCACTCCCGTCTCCCCGGTCTCCGGCCACACTCCGTGTTCACCCGGCCTGTGACCGTGCATTTCTATCTCTGGCACCCGACCCCGGGTGGAGTCTCCAAACCCAGCAGATCTCTGCAGTGCACTCCCGCTCGGCTCCTCCCAGGGGAGGAAGGTGAGTCTCCCCAGATCTGCTGTTTGTTGGGTCCCTCCTGGAGGAGCAGTGGCCCGACTGTGCCACGGATCACGGTTTAGGGCAACCCTGAGGTGAGAGCCCGCCCCTGGGCTCTGCCTCTGCAGCCGGTTTCCCTGCTCTGATACCTGGGAGCTCTGCCACACTCAGGCACCCCCGGTCTTTCTGTGACCCCGAGGGTCCTGCAACCACACTGTCCTGGAGGGTTCCACCCCCCGCTTAGCCACCGGAGTGACGTCCCTCAGCGGAGCAGACTTTTAAATGTTCCAATTTTGTGTTCCGTGGCTCTATCACTTGCCAGAAGCCGCCGACGGGGGCCCCTCCCCCGCCATCTATCCTCCCAAATATCACCTCGGATTCACTTCTCCGCATGTCCTACCTTCCAGAAAGTGGTCGCTTTTCTGATGAGAGAGTTGTTGCTCTTCTTTTCTTCGATCTCCTGTTGAGTTTGTAGGTGTTCAGAATGGTTTGATCCCTATCCAGCTGAATTCCTGAGAGGAGACGAAATCCAGGTCTCCTACTCCTCCACCATCTTGCTCCAAGATTTCCTCTTTCTTTCTTTTTTTAAAGCCTGATTTATTTATTTGAGAGAGAGAGAGTGCACGCACATAAGCAGGGAAAGGGGCAAAGGGATAGGGAGAGAGAATCTCAGGCAGACTCCCTGATGAGCTCAGAACCTGATGAGGGGCTCAATTTCATGACCCTGAAATCATGACCTGAGCTGAAATCAATGGTCACTTAGCTGATGGAGCTGCGCAGGTGCCCCCAATTTCTTTCTATAAGGAGAGATTCAGTATTACCAATAGGATTCTAGAAGGAAGGAGAAATTGATTTTATCCTTGAAAAAGTAGTTGAAATTAGGTAGCTGAAAATGGTAGTTATGAAGGGGAGAATGTTCACACAAACACAGGGATTTCACAATATTGTAGGACATCTTTTGAGAACACGAGTTGGTACCGTATCAGCAATCACTAGAAGATAACATTGGGACAAATTATAGAAGCTCTAGGTATTTACCCTTCCCTTGGTTTAATTACTAGGTTTTATAACCAGAGAAAAGTCTTGGTCAACAGTCCTTAAGAATGTCCCTGAGAGAAGACGTGTACTACAGGAGATAAGAAGGAAGTTACTGCCTTAGAAAGTACTGATTCTTAGTGTCCTCTCTCCTCCTCTGAATCTTCCTATGTACTCTCAGGCCTGCCAGGGCCACTCACTATGGCAAGGAAGCAGTTACCCCTCACAGTACAGCCAGGCTATGACTTCATTTCCTTCCCAGACTATCCAATGGATAAAAAGACTGGAGGCCATATGGAATGGGTATTTCTAGCTAGCCTGAGTCCAACAAATGGACTTATGGAATCCTGACCAGGATTAGGGAGTAGATCAACATGTCATCCTGCTAACGGGGACCTAACTTCTGATTGCCTTTCTTGGCTGAATTCTGGAGGCCACATATCTATAACAGAGAAGACCACGGAGCAGAGAGAAAGAAGAGGTAACATGTAAGGTAGCCCAAATTCCAAACTAGGAAGCAGCAGAATGACTTTTATTCCATTTAGCATCCCCTCAGAAATAACAAACAAAAAATCAACCCCCCTCATTGACAGAGTTAAAAAGGAAGTGGAACAGACATTTTTTGGTTGCTTCTCCATCATTTTTCTTTCCTTTTCTTTTCTTTCCTTTCTTTCTTTCTTATTTCTTTCCCCATCTATAAAAATATTTTTTCTTTTCTTTTTTTAAGATTTTATTTATTTATTTGAGAGAGAGACAGAGACAGAGCATGAACAGGGGAGAGGAGGGAGAGTGAGAGGGAGAAGCAGACTCCCCACTGAGCAGGGAGCCCAATATGGGGCTCCATCCCAGGACCCTGGGATCATGACTGCAAAAGTGTTTCTTTTAAAATTTTAAAATTTTAAAAATTTTAAAAGAATCCTGGCAAAGAAAAATTCTTCTTTACCATAATGTAGGGGTTAAAAAGAAACCTTCCATATTTTCTTTAGGGCTTTGTAGAAGGATGATAGGAGGTTTGAAACTACTATAGTCCTTTTCCTACCAAAAGGCTAGGAAATTAGAGGAAATATAATTGAGATATGTGGTCAAGTTTGAGTTCAGAATCAAGCAATACCTTATACCAATTTGCATGTTTTTCAATTAGGAGAGTCAATAAATACTTTTTGAAAAGCTGGCTGGGTACATTTTTCTGCCTGTTCCCCAAGAAGTGACCATGGCAGGCTCCATCCTGGTCTACCATATTCAGCCCTTCTCAGGTCTTATGGAGAGCTGACTGCACACGTCTACAGTCTATTGCAATGTAACTGGACTTGTGTAATGCTCAAAAACGTGTCAAAAACATCCTCGTGATGCTAATAAATTTTACCAAGACCCCAGGTATGAGATCCAGTTAATACCATGTGAAAGGTGAGTTTTGAAATAAGGGAATGATGCTTGAATTGCCAGATGGTGCTAGAGGCTTGGTAAGTCCCTCTTAGAGCTTCCTGGTAGGACTTCACTCTAGACAGAGAGATTACCAAAAGCATCTCCTGTGAAGAACTGGGAAACTCCAAATACCTTGCTGACTGCTTGTTCTGATGTTCTATACTACGCTCTAGTGAGAGTATATCAATTAAGTAATTACAATAACATGTTAAATTCTACTTGATTTATGTCTCAAAAGGGTGATTTGGGCCAAGGCTCTAAACCAGTTAACAGTGAAATGCATCCAAGTGATTCAGGATAGACAGGTCCAAGATGAAGGCACATATATTATAAGTATGACTACTGATTGTTTAATGTGACACCTTAGGGTCAACTCAGGGCACAGGGAAATTGAATCACCACATGAGATAAGTGCACATGGACAATCATTTCAATCATTCTTTTAAAATTTGAGCTCCTTTGGCATCAGGGAGATGCAGTCTACATCTTCCCTGGCCTGTGAACTCCATCAGTGAAGATATGCCCTTCCTCTGCTCACAAGTCATAGGAAAGGGAGATTTGAGGAGACGTTTCTTATTAATTCCTCACAAGGCAACTCCCCTCCATCCTCTGCTTTCTTATTAGTTCCTATGAGCCACCCTAACACCTTCTCACCTTTCCTTTTAACTTCTTGCTCTTACATAGTCTCTGCTTCCTCTTGGTTCTAGAGGTCATGAGGCCTTCCCTCTCCTTAGGTTCCTTGTATCACCTGGACTATTCCCTATATTCTGTGCCTTGTTAAATCTTCCTTATGTTTTGGTCTCTGCCGAAATGACCCTTCCTCACCTCAATCAGGTGTCCCTGCTATCATCAGTCACTGCACCCCATACCTTTTGTTCAGAGGCCCTATATTTTGTGTTTATTGACATGTACAGGCATGTGATTGATGCTGTGCAGAACACACTAGACTAACCTTATCAAGGGCAAGGACTTTATGTCTTTTTTGTTGCTATTTCTCACAAGCCTAGCACAGTGTCTAGTGCTAAGCAGATATGAAGTAAGTGGTTTCTTTTTTTTTCCAAAGAAATAATTACACATTCCTTCTTCTGAGCTCCAGGAAAAGGCTGAATTAAGAACTATGTGACTACAAACTAGAGCTTTAATAGCAAGTGAGTGCATTCTTTCCACAGTCGCTCTGAACGCACACACAGCAACATCGCGTGCGGCTTTCCTACTTGCATTCCAGCCATCTAACTGGCAGAGTTTTCAAAGGTGTCACTGGGGCAGCATGGGAGGGAGGATCCAGCAACCCAGGAGCCCTGTCTTTGGCCTTTCCATTGTTGCTTTCTGAACCTGACTCGTGTGCTCAGGGTAAATTAACTATTCTCTTACTGTCCGAGTGCTTTTGAGCAAGCACAACTGTGAAGCCTGATGAGTCCTGGAAGATCAAAACAGGCCCAGATACTGTCGTCCACTTGTCATTCCCCTTGCCGAGCTCCCTAAATATTGGCAACTTTGGTATGTGATTACTCTCAGGACAGCCCCTGAGAGGAGGCATTACCTCTGATGTTTTGTTTTTTTTTAATTTAATTTAATTTTATTATGTTATGTTAGCCACCATACAATACATTACGAGTTTTCAATGCAGTGATCCAGGATTCATACCCTAACCTACGATGTTCTTTTAAAAACAAATTCTTTTAAATAAAACTGGCTGGCTTCAGCCCCTCCCTTCCTTTCCTATCGCTTGTGAATAAAAACCAGTCAGACTTTGGCCAACCCACCTTTCTCTGTCCTGGTCAAACACCACCACCATGACAACGAGGCTCAAATACTGTGCCTGACAGACAAGGGAGAACAGAAGCTGCCCTTTTTCCTCTTTCTTCCCTCTGGAGCAAGAAATCACCCACTCATCCGAGGCAACTTCCACAGACAGTCCCCTTAAAGCAGTATTTCATGATTGAACAGACATAATATTTCTTCAACAGACCACCTCTAACCATTCTTCCTGCATTCCAATGACTCGTGTTTTTTATTCTTATTTTCAAATCACCAAAGGGCCAACTGGATGATGTTCTTGGGGAATATGATCTCTGACTTCATGTTGTGGGTATTTTCCCTAGTCTACCATTTCCAGGAAGAGTGTTTCTTTATAAACAAAATCGCTGTATTGGACTGGAACAAAGACGGTCGGGGGAGTTGCAATCTGCCAAACCAGGTGACCTGTTGGTTTAAAAAGAAAGAGTGGCTGCTCTCACTTGTTTGCCTTTTAGTTTTTACAGTATCTGTTAAGTGAAATTTGACCTTAGATTAGAAGAGAGACTTAAACGGATTTATCCTGGAATCTCAGCTATTTAAAAAAAAATCTTACTCTGTCCATTGACATTAAGGAAAAGTAATTTTTGCAATTTAGCACGGAGGGGATTTTACTTTTGCTTTTCTAATAAATTATACATAGAGTCTTAAGGATGCCAGGGAGGCTTTATATGAGGGGTATACTCAATAGGCATGCACAGGAAAATATATTTTGCTGTTTGCTTAATCTTCTGGTTTTATGTTAAAACCTTTAATTTAATTCTCCCATTAATATCCAAAGCTTGACTGTGCACAAAATGACAAATATTAAGGGTGGATTTTATGGTATTTAAATTCCATTTTCCCCTCCTCTTTTACCCATTCACATTAAGGGGAAAATTTCAAAATAAGTAAAATATAATGTTTAGGCATAAATGAGGCAGGAGACCAAAACCAAAGTCATGTCGCTTGCTACAAAGAGTCCCATATTCTGTTAGCATCCTGCAGTTTCTCCTCACTGCTTCTAGGGATAGAAGAGCTGAAATTTGCCAAGGAAATTATCATCATACTGCCAAAGTGGGCTTCCAATTTATTACATTTGTGCTGGGAAACCCTTTTACACTAAATCTTAAATCTCATTCTCTGAACTCAAAAATCTTTGTTAGTGTAAGGTCATTAATTTTAATTAAATGGAATTTTTTTTTCACTTGCAAGAAAATGAGGATTAATCTTAATAATTTTCATTAAATAAATAGAACAAAATTTATAATACATCTCTAGATGTATCTAAAATGGTTTCGTCAAAATCCTATTAATTGGCAAGGGGGGGGGAAGATTCTCAGTGGGTTATGGTAAAAGCTGTACCCAGAATCTAGCAAACAAGATCTGTTTGCCAAGTTAGTGTCTGCAGTTAATTTTGCTTCACTGTTCCATTAGACTTCCATTTTAACATTAGAGTCGGGAAGTAAAGATAACATCAGCTTTACAGGCTATGGTTAAAATAGCTATTTTACTGTAACCACAATCTGTATTTGTGTAGGTTTTGACAGCTTACAAAACACTTTTATAAATATCAGGTCTTTTTGTGTGATTTATTAGAAATAGTAAATGCTTTAGACATAAATGTGCTGGATCACAATTCTATCTGGACCAGTGATTAGTTCTTACTTCAGGAAAATAACTTCAACTCTCTGAGCCTCCATTGTCTTATCTTAAAAGTAGGAATAATTATTCCAACCTTGCATGGTTAGCCAGCCCTCCTTGCCTCCCTTCCATTTTATTTATCATGGGAACAAATTTCCATGATAGGACCCAGAGGCACTGCTGGTTCAGCCTCTTCTCCCAGGACTTTAAAGGTGGATGGACTCTTTAAGGTTTGGTCCTAACTCTTCTTTTCTTACTCTCTATTCTTTTCCTAAGTGTTACCACTTATGACCTTGGCTTTAATTCTAAGGATGTTTCTACATAGATGTTCCCAGCACAATCCCCTCTCTGGGTTGCATTCCATCTGTCCAACTTCCTATCTGACATTTTCACTCGGTGTCACATAGCTACTTCCCATTCATCACATCCCAATTTGAGTTCATAATCTTCCCCCACAAAGTTGGTTCTCCTCCTTTCCTATCTCACATTTGTCTATATTAAACAAAACCAAAACCCTACTCTCGATTTGTAATACCACTATTTATAGCTGTCTGGTACCACAGGCTATTAAGTACGGGGCCCAGATATATTTCTCAGTAGTTATTGGGATCAATATATCATAATGTTTGGAAGCAAGGACTTTTGCATCTGACTCCCTGAGTTTAAATTCCCACTACTTCTTTTTTTTTTTTTAAGATTTTTATTTATTTATTTGAGACAGAGAGAATGAGAGAGAGAGAGAGCACATGAGAGGGGGGAGGGTCAGAGGGAGAAGCAGGCTCCCTGCAGAGCAGGGAGCCCGATGTGGGACTCGATCCCGGGACTCCAGGATCATGACCTGAGCCGAAGGCAGTCGCTTAACCAACTGAGCCACCCAGGTGCCCTAAATTCCCACTACTTCTTATCAGATCTGTGAGATTATGAAAATTAGTTAATCTCTTCGAGTTTCAGGTTCTGAGAATATAAAACTGGGAGAGTTATGTAAGTTTTCTTAAACTATCATAGGGAGAACTAAGTTCATTAATAAAAAGCATCTTATCTCTGTGTCGAGCATATAATAAATGCTCAGGAAATGCTTATCATGGTTAATTTTAGAAAGATGCAGGATTGGGTCTGACCTTTCTATTTTAAGCATTTAGGACTTCGGTAATGTCACATAATCAATCTTTTTTCTTTATTTGTAAAATAGAATTTTTTTAAGATTTATTTATTTGAGAGAGAGAGCACACAAGCAAGTGCAAGAGCCGGGGGGGGGGAGGGATAGATGGAGAGAGAAACTCAAGCAGACTCCCCACTGAGCATGGAGCCTGACAGGTGGCTCGATCTCATGACCCTGAGATCACGACCTGAGCTGAAACCAAGAGTCGGACCCTTAACCAACTGCGCCACTCAGGTGCCCCTGTAAAATAGAATTTAAAAATAGAATCCACCTAACATCATTCTTTTTTACATTTTTAAAAATTGTTTTGAAAGATTTTATTTGAAAGAGAGAGAGAAGAGAGAGAGAGAGAACATGAGGGGACAGGAGGGGCAGGGGGAGAGGGAGAAGCAGACTCCCCACTGAGCAGGGAGCCCAATGCAGAGCTCGATCCCAGGATCCTGGGATCATGACCTGAGTGGAAGGCAGATGCTTAACCGACTGAGCTACTCAGGCTACCTGACCGAATATCATTCAGTGTGATGATGAAATGATATCATATTGAAACATCACTGAGGCTACTTCTGCACGTATGGCAGAGTTTCAACACCTGTTGCTATGGTCTTCCACATTTCACTGCTTCAACAAAGCCCAGCTTGTGACTTGAGCAAAAATAATTAACATGTTACTAATGAAAGAACAACATTAACATGCACGAATTCAGCTGCTACAATCTTTTACAAAATATTTGAGAAGTTCTAGAGTAAAGACAAAAAATTGTATAGTAAAAATAGGTCCAATAGAATATCATAGTAACTGATGTTTAAGACAGAAGAGGAAATGTTTTAAAAGTCAATACTCAGGCATAACTGATTAAATTCTAGTTGAGATCTTGATTATTTTTTAGCATTACTTTTGAAGCTATTAAGCTTTCTAACTGCAGACTTTGCTCTTTAAGTACGTTTGAGTTCATAAACTGGAGTGAAAGGAGCTGAGCTTTATTCAGCTTCCTGGTTTATAAATGTTTATCTATGACATCTATGTAAACTCTAGGTCAGAACCACCTGTTAGGTCTGTTTGGAGTAGAAGCTAATATGAACTATGATGTGAATTCCACGAGGCAAGTCATTTTATGTGTTTATCTGTGCATTCCTAGTGTCTAGAACACTGTATGGCACATAGTAGGTATCTGGACCACTATGTGTTAAATGAATGGACATATGGTATGTAACCTGCCTTACAGGTCTGTACAGCCCATGATCCCAGCTTATTATTCTAAGGGGTTTAAATAGAACCTAGATCAAACAGAGTCTCCCTATTTGAACACATACATAGTATAAAACCACCAGAAGGAAAACATGGGCCCATGTTCTATTGCTTTATAAAAAGCCCTCTCAGTGTTGAGTACAATGTCTTGTGCAAAGTTGATGTTCAAATTTTTGTGGATGCAAAGTTGGTGTTCAAAGCATTTGTTAAATAACTGAATGAATTAAAAGTAGGCATCGAAACTCACTACAACCAAAAGAAATAACAAGGCCAGAAATAGGAGTGAACTTTTGATGGGAACTATATAAAGCAGGTTCAAACCCTCTCAGACAGGATTTTTAAATTAAAAATTTTCTAAGCACAAATATTGAGATACAATGTTACATGCCTCATAGGTTGGCTTTAGGAATTGGTCACTATTGGGGTGCCTGGGTGGCTCAGTCAGTTAAGAGTCTGACTCTTGATTTCAGCTCAGGTCATGATCTCAATCATGAGACTGATTCCCACACTGGGCTCTGCACTGAGCATGGAGCCTACTTGAGATTCTCTCTCTTCCCCTTTGTATCTCCCCGCCCCACTCTCTCCCTCTCTCTAAAAAAAAAAAAAAAAAAAAAAAAAATTAGTCACTACTGAATTACTTGCGCCTATGTTTCTTCATCTCTAGATGGAAATAGTAATATTTACAATTTTAAAGAATTGAAACAAATGCCAAGAGAAAAAGGAGGTTAAAATAAAACATTCTATAGAAAGGGTTATTTTCTTATTTAGGAAACTTTTCATCTATGTTTTAAATAATAAATGAAAGCCATTAAATAAATGACAGTTTCTGTTTTTTACCAGATTGACACTACTCAGCAAAGCACATTATTCTCTGACAGGTCTAAGGAGGTCAGTGGTTTTGGAATCTGTAGGTGGGGGGAGTTCCTGGGTAAACAACTTATTTAGAGCAGGATATTGCCTGCCTGGCTTAGAAAGTAGCTAGAAAAACCACTAATTTCTCTGCAGCGTGACACGATACACACATGCTAAATAAACACAATTGTGTCAAATAGATGGACAATATAAATGTTGCAAATTTGCAGTCATCTTTCCACATGGCTCCATCTTCCCATTATGTTCAACATTAAAATCACAAAATTGGCTTCTGCTCTGGTTTGATATCCATTTTTCATCAAAATAGTCCCTAACCCCTAATACATAGTTAATAAATAATAAAAACAATTCAGCTTTCATGATTATGTTTTCATGATGAGCTTTCCGTAGTTTCCAAATGTATACGTGTCTGTGTGTGTTTAAATTATTTTTAAAAATAAAGAAAATAGAAATTAAGAGTTATTTGGAAGTTTGCCCCTTCCTTCCCCTTTTTTAATTCTATAATGCCAAATAGGAAATTAAAAGAGAATAGAGCCAAATTTACCTAATCAATTTTGTGACTAGAAATTGCCTAAATCACTGCTTGGATGTGAAATAAAATCCACTGGTGTTCTTTTATCAATAATTACTTTGGAGTTTCAAAGACATGGCTCCTATGTCACTAAGAAGCAGCATGGTATGTTTCCTTGTGAAACAGATAGAAAATTATACCTTAAATAAATAATGTGTGCATCTTGAGTAGCTCACTTTCATGGCAGAGATTTCCTTAATTATAGCATCTATTTCTAGAAGATGAAAAGGAAACTGTTGTCACCTTTGCTGCATATTATAAGGTCGTTTTGATTTTATCCCTTTCCTATAGGAGCAATTCTTAGCTCACTGAATTGGAAAGAAAGAACAGGCACTCCATTGATCAGAAATTTATCTATGGGCAGGGCCCCTGAGTGTGGTGGTCTTATAGTTTGTGAAGAAATGGCAGAGCCATGATCCAACTCTGGGCTGCGTGGTTCCAGAGACTGTGCATATTCAATACCACGGTCAGGAAAAACCATATTGAAAAGTTGACATGTGAACAAGGACTTCAACAATGCAAAAAAGTGAGGCATGCAGGTATCTGAGGAAATGACATTTCCAGTAGAGGAAATAGCAAGTATAAAGACCTTGGGGCAGGAGAGTGCTTATGTGAGAGAGAAAGGACTATGGGATAACTTTAATTTTGCTTAGTAACTAAAGGATTTGCTATTATCTGAAATGGGAAAGATGTGGGTTATATAGGATTGGTGGGACCATCAGGAATTCACTTTCAAACGGGGTAAGTTTGAGAAATTAGGTGTTCCAGAGGAGATGTCAAGTAACCAGCTGGATAGCTAAGTCTGGGTTTAGATAAAGTTTTTTTTTTTTTTTTTAAGATTTTATTTATTTATTTGAGATAGAGAGAGAGAGTGAGTGAGTGAGCACAGGGAGGGGCAGAGGGAGAAGCAGACTCCCTGCTGAGCAGGGAGCCCAATGTGGGGCTTGATTCCAGGACCCTAAAACCACGACCTGAGCCAAAGGCAGATGCTTAACCGACTGAGCCATCTGGTGTCTCCCACCTCTGGGTTTAGAGAAGGTAATGAATGTGCAAGGGGCGACCTTGATGGATGCACTTAAGCCATTAGACCAACAAAGAGCACCAAGGGAGTAAACGAAAATGGGAAAGTGGTCCAAGAACTAGGCCCTCCAACATTTACAACAAGAAGATGAGTCACCAGCAAAAGAGACTGACATGGAGCAGCCAGAGGGGCAGGAGGAAAACCAGGAATTGTGGATTCTTGGATGCCTAGTGAAAAAAACACTTTCAATGAGGAGGAAGTGAAAAGATTTGTCAAATGTTGCTGGTAAATCAAGATGAGGACTGGGAATTGAGCACTGAATGTGGCAATATGGATGGCATCAGCGACCTTGACAAGAGAACTTTCATTGTAATGATAGTAGGAAAATTCTAATTAGAGTGGATTTTTGAATGATTAAGAATTTTCCCCAAATCATACAAGTAAGATTTGTCAAAGAACTAGTCATTTTCCTTAACCTTATTAGTTGTATCTAACAGTATATAGTTCTACAGAAATGGAAAACTTTAAATATGGCAAATAATAACTGAATAAAATATAAAATTCAGTAAAAAAAAAAAAAGTGGGGGGGAGTGAAAAATATACAAAGACCAAAGAGAGAAATTTAAAACAGAAGTGCATCTTGAAAGGACAGAGTGGATACAAAAATGCAATTGTGTCCCATGCTTACCTTTGGAAGTGCCAAACACTCAATTCAACCTGAATTAGGAAAAGAGTGGGGGAGATTTCTTAGCTAACCTAACTGCAAAGTTCAGGCATAGCTCCATCAAGGTGATTCATGCCATTGTCTGGTTCCAGTTAAGCTCCAACTCCCAGTTCTGCTGTCTCCTTACTGGCTTCAATTTCAGTCAAGCTCCCCAGCCATGGTGGTCACCAATGACTCCAGGCTCTCATTATGTAGCAGTGCTTGTGGAAGGGACTTTTCTTCCTCAATAGTTCTTGTAAACTGTATGCATTGGTTCTGATCAGCTTGACTTGTGTTATGTATAGCTTAATAACAATTTACTGTGGGGGTGGAGTAGCTAGATTTAGGTCTCATCTCTACCTCTTGGTGGCTGCATGGTGAAGTCTGCACTTTTCAAACCACAGGTATTACCAATTATGTAAAGAGTTACCCATAAGAAAATTAACTTTCTAATACTATAAAAGTGGGGGACTAGATACTGTGAGCATAAAATGAGATGTCCATTATAAGGGAGAAGGAAGATCTAAAAGAAACAATAGACACAAGTAGTTACGTAGCATTTGCCATAACTTTACCTAGATTGTTCACATTTTCTCATTTAACACTCATGACAACCCCAAGGGTAAGTGCTTATGTTGAGGTAAGCTGCAAAATGGGAGAGAAACTCTAATTCTTACTTCAAAGGAAGTTTGCCCCTGGTTATCAATTATAAACTAATATTTCAAACCTTAAGGTAACTATCTTCATAACCATTTACTGAAAAAAAAATATGTATGGTTCATCTGTGTAGCATTATAATCTGCAGCCATGAAAACAAATAAATATACACAAATAAATGTGACAGAAAGTTGTAGTCATGTGGTCTGGTACCAATGCAGAGGTGTCTGGTTCAACTTACACAGCAAATGAAACCCTTACCTTCTGAGGATGAGCCAAGAGTGGCAGCATGCGTGTGAGGATCGAGGGAGGAGCTGTAGCGTGGGGCCAGACGGGAACTTTATCTCACATAGTTTCTCACATAATCCTTACAATTCAGCCTCATGTCTCTCCCTTTTCTTTAGAATTACACAATAGCTCCAAATCTAGAACATTTCTGAGGTTCTGGGGCTAACACTGAATTGTTGCAGATTGGCTGCTTCACTTTGGGCAGGTGGGTTTCAGCTTTATTTGCTCTGCTCATCTCTGGCCATTCTTTCACCCACGTCCTTCTGTTTACTATTGACATCTCTCATCTGGCCTCTTCTCTGTCACTCTTTTTTTCTTGTAGACTTTTATCTTTATTTTTCTTTTAACTTCTACTTTTTTTCCACTGGTGTTTTGAGAGGTAACAAGCATAAATATACATGTAGATTCAATTGAACTCATTTAATAGAGCTCCTTTAATCCAATCCTGCATCATCTATTCACATGTCCAGTAATTGAGATTAAACATGTTATTATAAATCCCTGTTAGTAGTCTAAAGCCCCACCTCCCAATTTCAATATCTCCCCATCCACACCAGGTGTGTGTGTGTATGTATGTGTGTGTGTGTATATATATATAATATACACCAACCTCTAAACCCATCAATATCCCCAAATTTGAAGATATTCCTGGCCTAAGTCCAAATCCTGTATTTGATTACTCTGTTCTCAGCTTGATTCCAACTCTGAAGTATCATTATGTATCAAATAGAATTTTAATTCTGATCTTCATGTAGTTAAGATGGCAGAAAATATATGGCAATGTTTGGGTGACGGTTTTGAGTCGTGGTCACTTACGTTTCCAAGTGCTTAATGTGATTGATCCAAAGTAAGTTCTCATTCTGTATGGACTTTTCTAACCTACTATTACAAAGTTATACCCACAATTGCCACATCTATATAAAACAACAAAAAATAGACCTAATGAAATATCATGAAGGCTGATACAAAGTGGTGCTGAAATGAAAATGCCATGCATCTTCTCCATGAGGCTTTAGTATCTCAGAAAAGTATATGCATTTGGGAAGGAAGGACAGTGAATCACGGAGCCAGAGAAAATGCAGCTTGAAGCCGCCTATTTCTTGGAGCTGTCAGTGAACTTTTGGTTATTGGTTTGCTTTGTTTTATAGCTTTTCTTTGGCTCTATAAAGTATCTTGACGTCCTGCCTGAGACCTCTGGCTTGCTATCTATTCTGTTTTGGTTTTGGTTTTGTTTTTGTTTTTGTTTTAGAGTAAGTGAGATGCCATTGTGAAAGGCACTGAGGCATCACTGTTAAATTACACCCACTGTACGTGCGGACAGCCATGTAGTGAGCTTCCTCCTACTTACTCATTCAGCTTTAATTTATTTCTAGCATAGAAGAGCAGTGGTGATCACCATGCTATGATAGACTTGACACTTTGATACCTGGACATTCTTCCTTATAAGGTCTAATTATTACTCCATGTTTTACAGGTTAACATTTTTACCGACAATTCAAGTATTCTATGCAAACGAAGAATATGCTAAAACTTGGAACACAAGTTAATAACTTAGCATTTTGACTGACATAACAGTTGCTCAATACCTGTCAATTGTTCTAATTCATTGAATATTCATTGCCAGTTTCCACACTAAGGCCTCTGTCCTAACTGTTCCACTGCCCTAAATACCCTTGTTCCAGATTTTAGGATTGATGGCTCTTCTTTATGTTTCCAGCATCAGCCTAAACGTGCCTTTCTCAGAGAAATCTCCTCTGATCAAGTTACCCTCTTCCCCAATACCAATTTAAGTTAAATTTGAATTTTTGGTACTTATCAGGGCATGTTCTTTTCTTGATTATTACTTTGCTTATATAACAGAAAAAGATACTCCAGTTTTGTCCTTTGTTGTGTTTCTAGTGCCTAGAACAATGCCTGGAATATGCTAGGCATATCCACGTCTCCCTATTACACAGAGAAGGGGACTTTGCCAGGTGTCGTCGCTGTGGTAGCTTTTACACTTTGTGCAGGCACGGCCTTCATATGTGTTCAGTTAACTAATGAATGACTTTACTGTGTAGTTTAATGCCTAGTTTTATTGGATCTTTAAAAGTAGACTACCCTAACTTTGATGTTTACCCAAGGCAAATGAAAACTTACATAACACAAAAAAATTAATGTTTTTAGAGGATTTAATTATTATTGCTCAACAGTGAAAAAAAAAATTCTGGTGAATGGAAAAATAAATCGTGGTACCTCCATTTACTAGCATACTACAGAGCAATGAAAAGGAAAGAAATATTGAAACACACAATACACTGATGAATCTTACACACATAATGCTAAGTAAAGAAGTCAGACCCAAAAGATTGCATACTCTGATTCCACTGAGAGGGTCTTCTGGAAAAGACAACACTATAGGGACACAAAATAAATCCATGATTGCTAGGCCATGGGGATGGAGGAGGAGTTTACTATAAGGGAATTTTGGGGTGGGGGTAATGATTGTAGTGGTGGTTACATGACTAGGTGTGCTCGTCCCAACTCACAGAGCTCTACTCCAAAAACATTGAGTATTCCTATATGTACATTATACCTCGATTTTTTTTTTAAGTAAAATAGGTGAGAGGTTACAATCCATTATAGTTCAAACAACTATTACGCTGTTCTCTAGCTGCCTAATTATTTTCCTCTAAGTGACATTTTGAAAATGTGTCCTATCATTTTACTCCTCCAATGTCTTCCCAGCTCAGTTCCCATAATGGTCTACAGAAAGTACGTGAAATGCTAACCCAGTGCTTTGCTGACCTCATCCTCTATTCCCCTCTACTTCTTTCACAGCTCTAGCCGGAGGAGCCACCTTACTGATCTTCGAACACATCCAGCACCATGTGGCCTTTGCAATTCCTGTTCTCTGCCAAGATGCTTATCTTCCTATGTCCCTATGCCTTGTTCCTTTACTTCCTTCAGCTTTGCCTGCCAATATCAGCTAATAAGAGATATTTTTCTTTGGCTATTCTTTTTTGTTTTGTTTTGTGTTTTTTTTTTTCATTTTGTTCTTTTTTTTTCTTTTTCTTTTTTTTTGGCTATTCTATATAAATAATGTCTCCCTCCTTGTATACTGCTTTTCTTTTTTCTACAGAAAATATTTTTCCTTTTTTTTTAAAGTCTGTATACTCTCATTAGGATATAAGATTCATGAGGTTTGAGATTATGTTTTATTCACCAATGTTTCTCCATATTTTAAAACAATTCCATATTTTAGTAAGTGATAAATACATATATATATATGTGTGTGTGTGAAAAAATAAATGAACTAATTATCTTATGTGTATGTTTTGGCTGTGATTGACTAGATAATTTTTTTTTTTTACTAGATACTCCTAAAGCCCATCTTCTTTTCCCAAGCATACACTCTTCACTTCCCAACCTAGTTGGCTTTTAGGGGTTCATATGACTAGTTCTCATCAATGGAACTAGCTACTTCACAGTATGGTTTAAGCAGCTATGATCAATTTACCTTTCCTTTGCTCTTTTCTCTTACTTTTCCCTCATCCTGCCAAATGGATGACACCTATATATATTATCAAATTATTGAAGACATTTCCTATTGAAGACAGTGGAAAAGGCACAGCATGGAAAGAGTCTAGGTCCCTGAAGAATGTACGTAGCAGAGCCCTCCTGTACCTACACTTGATTTTTTAACATTAATAAGAAAGAAACCTTTATTGTGCAAAACACGATGCTTCTGAGTTGTTTGTTACAGCAGCTAGTGTTACTTACCCTAACTAGAACACATGTATTTCGAATCAAAAGGTGTTTCTAATCTGAAGTTTACCACATCTGGCCATAGGTTTTGATAAGAAACTATTTCCAATTTGTATGCTGGAGATAGTAAACACTAGCCACTTCACAGGATGAAAATGTTCCGCAAATCAGAAAAGAAGCATGGAAAAACAATTTATATATTTTTAAAGAATTTCACAAATACAAACTTTATAAAGGGCCACTTCTCTTATTTTACTGATTTAGGTTCTTATTTCCCAAACACCCCTTCACCAACTTCTCTTCCTGTTCATTCTCTCAACAGTTAACATTTACTTAACTAGTATATTCTCCCTACCAAGCACTGTGCTGCACAAGAAAGACAATGCCTGTTTCCAGTGGAAGTGAGTGCAGAAAAGAGCAATGAAACAATCAACCATGGTGTGAAAAGTACCTTTGAGGGAGAAGGGAAGTCTACAGAATGTTATAACAACACAGGCAGGAAAGCCTGCCCCATACTTTAGGGACCAGGGATGGTGTCTCAGAGAAGTCACATTAAGCTGATACTTTAAGGATTAGGATAAATTTGGAAAGTAAACTGGATGATGGGATTTGAGGGAGAGTGATCTTTAGAGGTCAGGGTACTATGAAGGAATTGAAAGAACTAAGAGTGGGTAGAGAGTAATGTGCTAGCAGGAAAGGGGCAAGAGATATGGGATAAGCTTAAGAATAAGATCAAGTTCTGAAGAGCTCTAAACGTTACAGACATGTTTGGTTTTACTTAAAGGGAAGTGAGAACTATTAAAGGGTTTAAAATGAATGAATATGATTAAATTTTCTTTTAGAAAGAGTGATTAGGCTGAATTATACGTAACAGATAATGTGAATGTGGGAATGGCATCATACTGAAGGCTGCTGTTATAGTTCTCAAGGCAAAAAAAGATGGAAATTCCAAATGGGGAGATTGCAGTGGAGATGGAGAAAAGTTAACAAATTAGGACAATTTAAAAATGGTATTGCCAGGACACCGCTACTGTAATTAGCTATATGCTTGAAACAAGAGGAAGAGACAAGGGTTACTTCTAGTTTTCTAGTTTGGGCATATCCTGCAACTACAGGTATTCTTCAAAATCCTCTCTCTTTTTGTTTCTCTGCATTTTTCTCTTTCACTTTACTGCCTCTAAGTGAGATAATTGTATATCACTAAGTGTACACTCAGCCATGGTCACAATCTCTATGTCTGTCTGTCTATCCAAAATATATTTTAATTATATATATTTTAACTAATATAATTAATGTATGTTAATATTTATATACCTATTATATATCTATCATATATATACATACATAATTTCCCCCTTGTCTGTTTTGTCTGGGGCATCCAATAAAATTTGGATAGAAGTAAGGAGTATTGGCAACCTTCTCTGCTTTAACCATAAAGTATAGTATTACATTTTTTGAGTTGTCCTTTATCGGACTGAGGAAGTTCTTTCTGTTCCTAATTAGCTGAGAATTTTTTCATAATAAAAAGGTATTAAATTTTATCAAATCTTTTTTTCTCTGTTACCCCTTAATATGCTCAACTACACTGAGTGACTTTTGTATGTTAAACCAACCTTGCATTCTTGGGATAATTTTTTTTTTGGCCATGATGTAATATTTTTTTCACATATTGATGAACTTAATTTGCTAATGTTTTGTTAACTATTTCTGCATCTACATTTATGAGGGATATTGAACTCTTTTTTTTTTTAATCTTTCTACCATAAACAGCTAGAAGAGTGGACAATATATATGAAGTAACTGTCCTAAAATATTACCCATTAGGAATTCCTTAAAATAAGGTAAATACATAAAATGAGCCCTTTGAGCACCCCAGATAACTTCTTAGAAACATTTTTCCTGACCCTTGTGTAAGGAGAGGCATTCTAAGCAGAGCAGAGATATGTTACTGAATTAAGGACAAAGAAGTAAACTTTCAGAGAAGCTGAGGCTTCAAGGAAGAGACAGGAGTGTAAGAACAAAGTGGCATATATCTGCATACTCTTGTATTTTTTTACTAAATATAAGACATGCAAGTTTAAAGTCCAGCTGAAAAACTGGTTTTTAGTAACACTCTACATGCTTCTCTATTTAACAAATTATTGGTCATAACAGTGATTCAAACTTGAGTTGTAGCTACTTGACCCAAAATGACTTGAAAACTATAAAATTTACTCAACTTGCTCAATGTTTTCATATGCTCAACAAGTTTATTTTCCCACTGAATTGGTAGTTTCCTTCATTCTAGACGAAACAGAAGACTGGCCTCCAGAAACATCTTGTTTCAACAAGAGGATAGATGAAATGATTAGGCATGGTATGGTCCTTTTCCATTTTTAATTTCAGTGATGAATGCTGGTAGAAGGCAAGCAATATGTAGCCTCCACCTCAGGTGTGCTAGCATATTGCAATTAAAGAAAGCTACTCTTACTCGCCTGGGGGAAAAGTGATGGATCAAAGTGTCTAATGATTTACTTCCAGTGTAAACTGCAATTCCCTGCCCCAAATACCAAGATCTATTTAGTAAAAAGAGGGTATCATTAGAACCAAGACAACTATTATTCATAAATTGTGGTCTAAGGGAATGTAAATGACATAATTATTCTCCAACAGGTAAACAAATTCAGTGGCTTCTCCACATCCACAATTATAAATAATTGTACCAATTAGTGTTATCCAAACTCTGTGTGAAGCTAATTCAAAGCAATACAAGTAAGATTATTTTTTATATTTAGTGAAATAAATCCAAGTCAGGCAAGGAAGGGGCTCATGGCAGAGAAACAGAGATGCAGATGGCAAACCAACTTGAAAATTACATAACCAAATTAGGTCGACAGGAAGAAGAGTATGATCTAGAAGCAAGTCACTCTAATTACCATTATTGTCATCAATACTTTATATTGAGCAACAATGAACAATGACCCAAGATCATGAGTTACTTTGGCTGGGAATTAATCCCAAGATGTGGGACTTCCCTAACTGTAGAGTGTAGAATAATAATAATTATGAAGGAATAACCATAGTGTACTTCTCATATCAGCACTGTCGTATTTTGAAATGACATTTAATGTCTAGTGTATTATTTTAGCCTTATATTGACAGTATAACATTGTTTAAAAGCTTATGCTCTGAAGCCAGACTACTTGGAGGTCCAGTTTGGGCTCTGAAACTTAACCTCAGAGAGCCTCAATTTTCTCAGCTGTGATATATGGGCTAATTAGGGAACATACTTATTAGATGTTTAAGATGAAAATCAATGAAGATGTGGACAGATTAAATAACCAGATAAAGTTCTTGGAGCTGGATGGTGATGGAATTGGGATGCAAAGCACACAGAGTTTCAAGAGTCTGCGCTGTAACCACCAGGCATACCTCTACCCTTTCAGGAGTTTGGAGCAATTTCGCAAATCCACGCGTGCGGGGCACTTAGTCCGCTGTTTGGTGTGCGGCATTCAATGACTAGTGGCTAAGAGGAGGAGAGGGAGGAATTAGAAGACAATGAGGTAGAAGAAACAGACTACTATATTCAGATTAGAGCAAGGGATTACACATTTTTAGTGTAAAAGGTCAGATAGTAAATATAAATATTGTAGGCTTTTTATTCTCTCTCAAATACTCAATTCTGCCATTGTAGTGTATTAGAGTAGTCACCTATAATACATAGATGAATGGGTGTGTTCCAATTAGATTTTATTTACAATTACAAGTGTTGGGCCACATTTGTCTCTTGGGCCAGAGTTTGGCACCTGGATCAGAGAATGAGGATTTATACGCTGTCTTTTTTTTTTTCACCTTTTTAAAGGTATAATTGACAAACATTGAAAAGTTTTTTTTAAGATTTTATTTATTTATTTGACAGAGAGAGGCACAGCGAGAGAAGGAACACAAGCAGGGGGAGGGGGAGAGGGAGAAGCAGGCTTCCCATGGAGCAGGGAGCCCGAAGCGGGGCTCGATCCCAGGACCCTGGGACCATGACCTGAGCCTAAGGCAGACGCTTAATGACTGAGCCACCCACGTGCCCCTTGAAAACAGTTTTTTGATAAAGTCCAGTATTCTTTTCACTCTATCCCAGCTGCTTCACTCTTGCCTACCATATCCTTGGGAACAATGAGACCATATGACCTCTAGGCTGTTTCCAGAAATGATGGCCTAAGATTATATGTTGCAGCCCCAGTGCATTATCTGAAGATGATTTAGTGACTCTCAACCAGAAAAAAAATTAAGCAATTAAATATTAATTCTAGGCATGGTGAACAGGACTTAGACCATGGTGAAAAATATACCTGGGAAACCACATTCTCCGTTCATATCAGAACTATGTATTTGTTCGAAGGGAGAATACATATTTTTACCTGAAACCCTTCACATTTTTCAGCCGCTGGCTGCCAGGTGATGTTTGTAGTAGGGTGAACAGATATCCTTCCTTGCCTGTGAAAGCCCCACTATATGCCGGTTGTTTTTATCTGATTATTATTAGCATCCTTTTTCACTTTTCTAAAAGGGTCCCAGTTTGGATGAAAAATTACATGGGCAGCCTTTTAATAGGAGATAGATGCCAATTCTATAGATTTCTACTCGCTTTGGAAGCTACACAATTTTCCCCTGCCTACCAAGGGATGGAATACAGTTCTCATCTAATACTACTTCTGTTTTAGCAAATATTTATTGAATACCTATATATGCCATGTGCAGTGAAAGCCACTGAAGAGAAAATGCTCTCTCAGAAGATACCATTTTATTTGGAGACAGATCGCCTGTGAAGGTTTATGTGAACTCATTTTCCGTCTGAAATCTTTAAATTCCACAGGCACAGCCTGTCTTTCTGTATATTCCCTCCACTCTTATGTATCCCCCATGAACCAAAGCTGCATGAGAACAGTGGCAGGGTGTACACTTTTACCCTTATTACCAGCATCCCGTCATGCTTGCTGTGTTCTCAGTGAGCCCTAAGTAAATACTTGTAGAATGAGTAACAGCACTAGTCAAAGGTTTCCTCATTAAGCATTGATATCTTTTTGTTCCCACATTGCATGGGAAGGGAAATGAATTACTACACAGAATTTAAAAGGTTTCTACGGGCAATTGCAAGTGCACACCTTCATACTTTATGCCTATTACTTACTGAGGGCTGACTGGATGCCAAGCCCTACATTGAACTTTTATATATTGCATGACACTTAATCCTCACAATCACCCTGTGAGGTAGGGGCAATTATTCTATTTTGGGGATAGTAAAGCTATAGCTCCAAGAACTTAGGGAATTTACATAAGGTAACGTAGCCTGTAAGCAATGGAAACAGGACTCCATCCCACATTTGATTCCCACACTCAAGTATTACAAAAGCTGCTAGGCATAGTCCAAGGTAGATACATCAAAACTCAGTGACAGTCTTGACTAAACTGCCTGATTTAACACTACTAGTATCACTGCTATAAATATTGCATGGACCACACTTGTATTAAAAACATTAATTTGTGGTTTATCTGAAATTCAAATGCAACTGGGTGTGCTAAATCTGGCAACATTACCTGTTACTCATGCTGTGTAGGATATTCGTATGGGGAAAGCAGAAAGATGCCTTAATTCCGTTCTGATCTCAATTGTTCTATACCCTATCCCTGATTTCACGGTTCTGGATATACATATATAGAGAAAATAGAAAATATTCCTAGTGCAATTTTATGACAAAGTACAAGGAGAACACTGTTCATCTTCCATCCTAGCTCTAATGAATTATCCAATCTCAGCCCCAGACTGCCTAGTACTGAAATGTCCCTTGAACAGTCAGCATCTTGCTGGGCCTGTTTCCCCACTGCACAAATTAATCCCCAAGGGCAATTCCTCTAGCTCTCTTTTCGTGGTGATGAGATGCAGGGTAGAGCCCAGCTGTCCAAGTGAACTACCATATAAATTACACCAAAGGCCATAGGCAGGTAGGCTGGGTACCAGCTGGGAGCCTGATACTCTACTGGCTACTGTGAAACCTATGAGAAATGCTCAAGACCAACCCCACACTTAAGGATCCTGCCACCACCTTGCAGAGGACCTGCTAGCACCTACACATGATTAAAACAATTATGGAAAAAACTCCAAAACTTCTTATGTAAAGAATATTTGTCAAGTTTTTGACCCTCAGGCTTCTAACTCCAACTTCCTAACAGTCCCGCAGAATTCCTTTTTAAAGTCACCCTACCCCACTTTAAACAAGAGTTCTTTTAAAACAATGATTGTAAAGCTTCCTGTATACCCTTGGAGGTAAATTATTTACTTAAGAAAAGATGTTATGTCCCAATTTGAACCAATGAGACAAGACACATTTATTTCTTAAGAGAAAAGCATCTTACCTGTCCTATAGAAACAATCCTAAAAAATTCTTCCTTCTTCCTATGAATTTAGTGGTTTGGATGCTTGCGATGCTTGGTTCTATTTTGCTCCCCCAAGGAGAGAGAGGTTGGAACCTCCAGACGCCATGATGGTGAGGTCTGAGAAGAAAGCCCATGCTGCAGGAAGCAGAGAACAATGACTTACAAAGTAGCCAGGCAATGGGTGACAAAATTTGAACTTCTAGATCAAGTTTCAGCTAAAGCCTCTAGATTTTTTTCCAGATGAATCAACAAATTTTCTTTGTCAGTTGAACCAGTTTAAGATGGGTTACGTTTTGTCACTTGCAACACAAAGACTTCTGAGATCTATCTTGTAGTTACCCATTGTATTTCAATTTGCACTCACCCTAGAAAAAATTACATAAGGAGGCTTATTAAATTACACAGAATACAAAAATGAAACAGATTAGGACAGCATGATTAAGAAAGGGGCAGGTGTGTGTGTGTGTGTGTGTGTGTGTGCAGAGAAAACATGTGGATGTGAAACAGCCAGAAATGAGGCTCAGATAAAAATGCTGACTGTGAAGGCTTTGCCCTTGCTCTGGGCAGCCCTAAGAGTTGTTCTAAGCTTCCTAGCATGTAATTCAAAGGAAACAACCTGTTTATTCACCCAATGCACAGTGTCTTCCAGTTCAATTCCAAGCAATTTCTCAGGAGAACCACAAGTTATGAAAAAGTGAAAGTAAAGGTAAGAGAAAGAAGAATGATCACTTTAGGGTGGAGCAGCCAAGGAAAGCATCCTACAGAAGGTCAGATCTGAGCAGAGCCAGGAGGGAGGGGCTGAGCTGTGAGCAGTTGAGGAGGACCAGCATACCAGGAGGGGGAACAGCATGAGCAAGTTTATAGGTGAAGTGAACATGTGTAAAGGACTGTGAGGAGACCAGCATGGATAAAGGTGAGAAGTTATGGTAAGATGGAATCCGTGATTGTTTGAGCACCAGTGTCAAGATGGGGAGCAGGCACACAAACAAAAACCCTACTGTTAAGAGCAGATGTTATCTCAAGCTTATCAAGTGCTCACATTTCTTATATTCTAAAATATAGCCGTGCCAGTAATTTTGGTTTGATAAAAAATGGAAACAGTCTACAAATAAATCTTGACAAAAAATACAACTGAGAATAAACAAACTCCCCTTGCAAAAAATAAACAACATATTGAGTTTAATTTTCCTGTTGTGTAAATGAGTCCTTAGGAGTAATTTAGGTAACTTTCACTCCCTAACTCAGAGAGCGAAGTCTTCAACAAAGCAATTCTCACTGATACCCTGTCAAGATTATGTATCAGAAGTTTCAGCATTATTTTCTTAGTCTGGTACAATGGACAGTGGAAAGTAATAGTAGCATTATTATATGCTCATATGTAATAAAGTCTTATGGTCAACATTCTAACTAGAGTACTCTATTAATTGGTTCTTTCACATAATAAAATTATAATACCCATAAATCACTCAGAAATCATCAATTATCAGTGGTAGTTTGTAAAAGGCATCCACTAAATACTTGTGAATTTCAATTGTATTTTGACTTAATTACCATATGAGCTCTGTGATCTTGAACAAGTGAATTAACCTCTCTGAGCCTTGGGCCTCTCATTTGTAAATAGGTTCAATAATAAATACTTACCAGGATTTATGAGGATCAAGTGAGAAAATACATAGTAAGGGGCTAGTAGGAGTAATCAATTGAGCGATTACTATGGGCCGAAATCCTAAGGATTTTACGTGAATTGTTTCATTTCTCATTAAAATCTGATGAGTTTTTTTTTCCTCTCTATAGATGAGTAAACTCAGACACAGAGAGATTTTTATCAACTCAATATCATAATTTAAAAAAGTATGATAGGTATTACTTCCATATTTAAGAGATCACTTTATTATCATTAGCATGCCAAATTAATAAAACGTATTTTACCACTACTTCTAAGGAACCAGAAAAAATATTTACATTAAATGAAATTACTGGTCCTCAAAGAGCTCTTTGAGGTAGCTGAGGTCATATATCATTATCTCTATTTTACAGACCGGCATAAGGAAGTGACAGTAAAATGTACTATTATTATTAAATCAATGCTTTATTATGGGAGAAGCTATCTTCATTATCTGTTTCAATGATTCTCAAACTTTAGTATTTTTAAGAATCACTTTGGAACTTAAAAAATGCAGATGTGTGGACATAATTCTCAGGTTCGGGTCCATTTTAATACAGCACTATGGAAAATTCTGATTTAAGTTGTCCACTAGCCACATTTTATGAAAAACTGACCTGGAGTTCAGCACTGCCTTGAAGCCAGGGACTGTACACACATGCAGAACAAAAGAACTGAGTGGAAAGAAAAAAAAAAAAAAAGGAAAAGGAAAGGGATGGAGTGTCTACGTATTGGTTGCCGCCACTGCAACAGTGCCCATTGTTCTAGCGCCCATTCACCCATCCCTCACTCTGGGACCCTGGTCCCTGGTGGCACTGCGGGCTCCCTCTGGGGTGATCATGTGATGTAAAGCCAAGCCAATCAGCACACCAGATTCCTGCTGTGTGCTATGATTGGATCTGCTTTGGTCAGCTTGAACCAATCAGAGAAAAGCACAGGACAGCCCCCCCCCCCCCCCCCCCCCGCCGCCCGCCGCCCGTGACACACACCTACTGTAAGAAGTGGTCTCTCTTTTCTGCTATAGTGAGTTTTATGGATGTGAGGATACTGCGGACATCTTGCCTATTCTTGGAGACTGAGCTTAAAGCTATCATGACAGAATTCAAGGGCTGAAGCTATTGTGTGAGCTTCGAAGCCAGCCGTGCCTGAAATTACCATCTACTTCAGGACTGTTCAGTCTTGTGAACTAGTAAATCCACATGTTGACTTGGTACAGTTTCATGTGCAACCCATAGATACACAGACAATTTCATCAAAACTGAGGGAGGGAAAAAAGGAGGCTGGGAATTACTAAGAAACTTGCCCAAGATCATCCAGCTTGTAAATGGCCAAATTGAGATTCAGTGCTTGGCTGTCTCTAACTCCAAGGACTGAGATCTTAATCACTGCAGTATATCATCTCTAAAATTTGGGGGTGTACTGAGCTACTGTAATTAGGCTTGCTCAGAAAATAAAATACCTTGGAGAATTCACTTTTTCTGGACTTAAACTTCAACTTGACTCCTTTATTGGGGGCAGGTGGATTTATACCACATTAAACCCACCTTTCAATTACTCGTGGTTGGCAGTCACCATTCATCTCTTCCCGTTCTCCAGTAGCTTAACATCTTTTGTGAAGAACCTGAAGTTCTCTTTTAGATCTTGCTGCCTGCAGAGTGCAGGGGATACAAGGGAACGGTAGTGGGGGAGAGGAGGGTGCCTCATCCAAACATTTCAAATGGCATCTTTCCTTCAGTTTCTATCTGCTGACTGGATTGCTGCTCTTCTCCTTTTGTTCAATTCATTTATCATTGCCAGCCTAATACATGCTTGGATTTACATCCAAGTTTCCATTTGTCTAGACAGCAAATTTGCAAGCCAATAGATCTCATGATTTGAGCAGGCTTCGTTGGTACAGACAGACATGGCTTGCTAATGCTCTGGATGCAAAATGCAACATCTGTTTATAATAATGCTTACTACCTCTTGTAGCAGAACCGTTGTAGCTGCAATCTGACAGTTTTAGTCTACACTTAGGTTGTTAAAAAGGGAACTTTTTTTTTTTAATCACCTGGGCATTGTTTTGGACTAGTCAGTATCCTTGATGTCACCTTCAAATATGACAGAATCTTGGTATATTAGTGTCAAAGTGTTTAATATCACAAAAGTGATGATGTTAATAATAACTTAAATGCCAAGCATTTCCTTGCGTATTTTACATGTGTTATCTCATTCATAACAGACCAATAGGAAAGATACTATTATTGCTCCCATTTGATGGTTCAGGAAATAGAGAGGCTCACAGTGGTTCAGTGACTTTCCAATACTCATGGAGCTAGTGAGTGGTGGAACTTAGCTCAAATCCATGTTTGTTTGACTCTTAAATTTTTAATCATTATATTTGATCTCCAGTCCAGTGGTCTTCAAATTTAGTACATCAGAATCACCTGGGGGACCTGTTAAAATACAAATTGCTGGGCCCCACCCAGAGTTTCTGATTCAGTAGATATGGGATTTGCCATGATAATTTGCATTGCAAATAAATTCCCAGGTGGTGGTAAGTTTGCTTATCTAATGACTACACTTTGAGAAGCAGTGATCTAGTACAACTGCCTCACTTCGTTGCTGTGAAACTGAAACTCCAAAAAGGAAAGAATCTGCTCAAGATGACAGCATATATTAATGGCCAAGAGAACATTTGAATCTAGGTCTTTTGGTGCTCAAGCAAATGGTCTCAAATGTGAGGAAGCTGCTGTCCTCTGTCCCTTTTCCCTTTACAATAAAGAGGTAGATGTCTAAAGTTGCAAATAATAATTCCTCTGACATGTCCTGATTCATCAAGATGACAGGTATTAATGAATTAGAGTATGGTAACAACCTTCTTGAGCTTTAAATTCCTGTTAACTTGGGGTGATTGATTCTTACTTTGTAGCTATGTCATGAAAGTTGAATATAATTAGTAATTTCCCAAATTGGAATATAAGCTTGATTAAGTCAGTTACTTTGCTTATCTTTATTATTGCTTATCTTTATTATTATCTTGCTCATCATATTTGAAGATGACATCAAGGATACTGACTAGTCCAAAACAATGTCCAGGTGATTATAGGTGCATTCCTATATCCAGGAATGGATTAATAAAAATAAGTACCTCATATACCAGAAGAACTCACAAATACTTTATTTTTATTTTAATATAATAACCACCAAATCGGAGAGAAATAGAAAATTTGAACCGCTCTACTAGTAGTACAAAATTTGAACTGGTAATCAAAACACTCTCAACAAACAAAAGTCCAGGAACAGATGACTTTACTGGTGAATTTTACCAGAGTTAATACTTATTTCTCTCAAACTATTCCAAAAAATGGAAAGGGAAGGAAAACTTTCAAGTTCATTCTGCAACACTAGCATTACCCTGACACTGAAACAGACAAAGATACCACAAAAAGAGAAAACTATAGTTCATAGAGATGAACATAGATGCAAAAATCTTCAACAAAATATTAGCAAACCAAATTCAACAGTACATTAAAAGGATCATTCACCACGATCAAGCGGGATTTATTCCAGGAATGCAAGGGTTGTTCAATATTCACCAATCAATCAACATGGTATATCACATTAACAATAGAAAGGATAAAAACCATATGATCATTCAACGGGAACAGAAAACTCACTTGACAAAATACAATATACATTCATGGTAAAAACTCTTGACCAAGTGGGTCTAGAAGAAACCTATCTCAATAACAAAAGCCATATATGAAAACCCACAGCTAACATCCTACCCAGTGGTGAAAAACTGAGAGTTTTTGCTCTCAGATCAGGAACAAGACAAGGATGTCCATTCTTACCATTTTTATTTTTATTTATTTATTTTTTTAAACATTTTATTTATTTATTTGACACACAGAGAGAGAGAGAGCGAGAGTAGGAACACAAGCAGGGGGAGTGGAGAGGGAGAAGCAGGCTTCCCTCGGAGCAGGAAGCCCGATGTGGGACTCGATCCCAGGACCCTGGGACCATGACCTGAGCTGAAGGCAGACGCTTAACGGCTGAGCCACCCAGGCGCCCCTTACCATTTTTATTTAACATAGTACTGGAAGTCCTAGACAGAGCAATCAGACAAGAAAAAGAAATAAGACACCCAAATTGATAAGGAAGAAGTTAGACTGTCACTATTTGCAGATGATGTGATACAATATATTAAAAAAATCCCTACAGATTCCATCAAAAAAATATTAGAACTGATAAAAATGAATTTAGTGAAGTTTCAGGATCTAAAATGAATATACAGATATCAGTCACATTTCTGTACACTAATAATGGAGTAGCAATAAGAGAAATTAAGAAAATTCTTAATTTCTTAATTAAGAAGAATAAAATACCTAGAAATAAATTTAACCAAGGTGGTGAAAGGTCTGTACTCTGAAAGCTATAAACCACTGATGAAAGTAATTGAAGATGATACAAATAAATGGAAAAGTGTACCACTTTCATAGATCGGAAGAATATTGTCAAAAATGTTCATACTACCCAAACCAATCACAAGATTCAATGCAATTCCTATCAAAATACCAATATCATTTTTTTTCACAGAGCTAGAATAACCCTAAAATTTTTATGGAACCACCAACACCTCAAATAGCCAAAACAATCTTGAGAAAGAAGGACAAAACTGGAGGTATCATAGTACCAGATTTCAAGATATATTACAAAACTAAAGTAATCAAAACAATATGGTACTGGCCCAAAAATGGACATGTAAATCAATGGAAAAGAGAGCATAGACATAGACCCACACCTATGTGGTTAATTACTGTATTTTAAAGGAGGTACGAATATACAGTAGGAAAAAGAGAGTCTCTTCAATAAATGGTGGTGGGAAAACTGGGCAGCTATAGGCAAAAAGCAAACCTGGACCACTTTCCTGCGCCATACACAAAAATAAACTCAAAATGGATCAAAGACCTAAATGTGAGACTTGCAACCATATAACTCCTGAAAGGAAACATAGGTAATCTCTTGGACATCAATTTTAGCAGTCTTTCTCTAGGTATGTCTGCTCAGGCAAGGAAACAAAGGCAAAAATAAACTATTGGGACTATGCCAGAATAATAGACTGTTGCACAGGAAAGGGAACCAACAACAAAAGAAAAAGGCAACCTATAGAATGGGACAAGATATTTGCAAATAATGTGTCTCTTAAGGGGTTAATAGACAAAGTAGATATAGAACTTATACAACACAAACAAAACAAAACGAAACAAAAACCCAATCTGATTACAAAATGGGCAAAGGACCTGAATAGATATTTTTCCAGGGGAGATATACAGATGGCCAAGAGACACATGACAAGATGCTCAACATCACTCATCATCAGAGAAATGCAAATCTAATGACAATGAGATATCACCTCATACCTGTCAGAATGCCTAGGATCAAAAAGACAAGTAACAAGAGTTGGCAGGGATGTGGAGAAAAGGGAACTCTTATACACTACTGGTGGGAATGTAAACTAGTGCAGCCACTGTAGAGAATAGTACAAAGGTTTATTTAAAAATTAAAAATAGAAATACCTTATGACTCAGTAATTCCACTACTATTTATGCAAATAAAACAAAAACACTATTTTGAAATGATATATGCACCTGCCATGAACATATGCAACGTCATTTATAACAGCCAAGACATGGAAGCAGCCCAAATATCCATTCATAAGTGAATGGATAAAGAAGATATACCATACATTTCACGATCTCTCTCTCTCTCTCTCTCTCTCTATATACACACACACACACACACACACACACACACACACACACATCTTTATTTGGAAGATATATCATATATTCTGTTGTGTATATATATATACATATTTACACTATATAAACATAAATATATATTATCTATTAAGATATGCCATATATTCTGGTGTGTGTGTGTGTGTGTGTGTGTATATATATATATATATATATATATATAATAGAATATTACTCAGCCATAAAAAGGAATGAAATCTTGCCATCTGTGACAACATGGATAGACCTAGAAGGTATTAATAAGTGATATAAGTCAGACAGAGACAGACATATACCCTATGATTTCACTTAGAAGTGGAGTCTAAAAACAAACAAACAAACAACAACAAAACAAAAGAACAAACAGACTCTTAAATACGGAGAATATGCTGGTGGTTGCCAGAGAGGAGGCGGGTGGGGAGAATGGGTGAAGTATGTGAAAGGGATTAAGAGATACAGAATTTCAGTTATAAAATAAGTCACAGAAATGAAAACTAGAGCATAGGGAATGTAGTCCATCACACTGTAATAACATCATCTGCTGACAGATGGGGACGACACTTATGGTGGTGAGCACTGTGTACTGGATAGAATTATCAAATCAATATGCTGGACACCTGAAAATAATATAACATGGTGTGTCAATTATATGTCAATAATAAATTTAAAAAGAATATCATCACCATTACCATCATCATCATCATCAATTTACAGAATCTACTGATTCATTTCCTATCCTATTTTCTCCTTTTCAGATTTTTTACACTCCCTTTACCTGCCAAGCTCTATCATATTTCCTGGTAATGATGTTTCCATTTTATGGCTTCTGAAAAACATGCCAGATGTTAAGTTGTTTTTTTTTTTTTTTTCTGTTATTCTTTCAGCAAATTCACATTGCAGCCATTGATGTCCTGTTTTCAAATGGGGAGCTCTAAATTACTGCAAACATTATGCCCTGGCTGCGTCTTAAATCTTTTCCAGCTGCTGGCTTTGAAGAGAGTATGGCTATTAGTCATTTGGGACGTATTTTAACCCTTTGGGTAACAGTTAGACATCTACTCCTACAGTGTTGGAAGTGGATCTCCCACTGCCCCATAGAAAATTCTCTCTTGCCTCAATAAACAGTTGGGCAAACAAGAAAGAGACTACTGAATTTATTTTGTAGACATTCTTCAAGCCTAAAATGGTCTGGCACTAAATATCCATGCTGCTTGTGAAAGGAAGCAACCATGTGCACTCGTGTAAGATACAGTTTTGAGCAATGGACAGTTTCTAGACGAAAACAGTGAAAGAGGCAGAGAAATGTTCCACTAGCTACAGACCTATGGTTCCCAACCCCGGTTGCATTATATTTTCATAAGGAGGACATTTTAGAAATCCTGAAGCATAGACACCTTTCACGACTATTTCAGTCAGACCCTGTGAGGGTTGGGTTATAGGCCTCTGCAGTTCTGAAGGGCTTTCTGGTTGTCCAGTTCCCTCCAAGGACCAGTGCAGAGTGTGTCAGAAGTTTTTCATTGGTCCTCAACATAATGAGAAAAATCATGTCAAAGTAGCAGAGTTTTCATAATCCAAATTTTGTGGTTTAATAAAGACTGTCCTTTATTCTGATAGCAGCCATCCTCCCGTGCAATACTTGAGAAAATCTTTAACCATCATGGACTAAATAAAATGCTGCTATAGGGCGCCTGGGTGGCTCAGTTGGTTAAGCGACTGCCTTCGGCTCGGGTCATGATCCTGGAGTCCCGGGATAGAGTCCTGCATCGGGCTCCCTGCTCTGCAGGGAGTCTGCTTCTCCCTCTGACCCTCCTCCCTCTCATGCTCTCTGTTTCTCATTCTCTCTGTCTCAAATAAATAAATAAAATCTTTAAAAAAAAAAATGCTGCTATAACTAGGCTTGTAGCAGGCTACATACCCTGAGAAGAAGCGAGATTGTAATCAAGGTCTGTAATTTAGAACATCTGCCCTTCTGGCTTCAATCTGGGGCTCCCGTTTAAATCAGTGCTGTTTTCTCTCTTTGGAACAGAGGCATTTGACAATCTCAGTATGCAATGCCTGTGTCTCCCCATCAGCCATCAGGAAGGAGTCTCCTGTAGGCTCAGTTTCATGTGCTCTGGAGGTGTCTGTTTCTTTGAGGGGCACCCCCACTCTCCCAACATCAATTTCATGTATGACCCAGCCTATACTTCAAATCAAATTTCCTAGACAAATACTCTTCATATTCTGAAAATCTGTATGCTTACATGTGTGCAATGCATTAAAAGACATATAAAGAACAACTTCATTTTATTATACAGATTACGTTCTTCCTGTTTTTTTTTTTTTAATATTTTATTTATTTGACAGAGAGAGAGACAGCGAGAGAGGGAACACAAGCAGGGAGAGTGGGAGAGGGAGAAGCAGGCTTCCTGCCAAGCAGGGAGCCCGATGTGGGGCTCGATCCCAGGACCCTGAGATCATGACCTGAGCCGAAGGCAGACGCTTAATGACTGAGCCACCCAGGCACCCCTCTTCCTGCTTTTTAAAAAAAAAAATGATAGCAATAGTGACTGTAGCTTCAACAAATTATACATTTCTGTGATAAAATTAAAATCTTGGTAATGCTCTTTGGGGAAGACTCATTAATTTATCTTTAGTTGTAGTGGGTTGTGTAATGCAAAAGTCTGGGATACCACACTTTGGGATAGAAAGTATCCAAAACATGTTAACTCTCACTATTATTGTTTTGCTAGAGAACAGTGATGGCTGTTTACTATTCAAATCTGCTTCTTAGAGAGGTTTCCCCTCTTCTCTTGGGCCACCAGAAACTAAGAGACAAACAGCATTTACAAGTTTCCATTTCATACAATTCTGAGGACTCAAACCAGTTCCGTTATAACTAAGTTCAGGGATCAAATGGTAAGAGATAAATATGTGCCTTGTGAGAAGGACATTCTTGCTGCAGCCTTGAACAGCTCCTGAAAATGCAATCTTTCCCTCCTAGGACTTCCTGTACACCTGATCAGTCCCCTTGGCTGGCATTTATCACTTGCTTGCTGGAGTTATATGTAATTATGTACAAACAGATCTTGGCATCATTGTGAATTTAACATTTTCAGTTTCAACTCTTCGTAAGTGACCCTGAAAGCTCCATAATTTGTAAAATTTGTCATACTGTTGTGGTATGAATTTAAATCACACTCACTTTGAGCTAGTATAAAAAAAAATGAATAGCCTGGACAAACACCCAGCATCTCCCCCTCAATACAGCTCTGCTGTTCTCATTTGCCGTTTGTATAAGATCAAAATTAAGAATATTTTAGTGAAAATTGTAATAGTAATTAACTGGTGGTATAAGGCTGTTTGTAGAAAAGGTTTGACAGAAATGAGACTCAGAAGAAATAATAACAAAAGATAGCATTAGGTTCTTACTGTCTGCCTAGCACCACAAAAAAAGCTTTATATTCCTGATCTTATTGGACCCTCACAACCCCATAGTTAAGTTATATTACTAAATTCATTTAATGGAAGAGGAGAATAAAGCTCCGAGTGTTTGATTTAAAGTGAGAGAGGCAGAGCCAAGATAGGAGAAAAGGTACGTCTAACTCCCAAATATGTACCTTTTGTCCCCTTTTCCTCCCTTGTAAAAAAAATTTAGATATAAGCTACATATAACATTATGTTAATTTCAGGTGTACAACATAGTGATATGATATTTGTGTATATCATGAAATGAGCACCATAGTAAGTTAACATCCGTCACTACACAGTTACATTTTTTTTCTTGTGATGAAAACTTAAAATCTACTCTCAGCAACTTCCACATGCACAGTACAATATCAGTAACCAGAGTCACCCTGCCATACATTACATCTCCATGCCTTATTTATAACTCCAAGTTTGTACTTTTTAACCCCCTTCGCCCATTCCACTAACACTCTTGCCCTGGCAACCAACCTGTATTCATAAGCTTGCTTTTTTGGTTATGATTTCATTTTCTTCAACTTAGGTGTATTTGGCATATAGCAGTGTATTAGTTTCAGGTGTACAATATAATGATTCAATATTTGTACTTATTTGGAAATAATCACCACAAGAAATCTAGTTAATATCCATCACTATACACAGTCACAGATTTGTGCATGTGTGTGTGTGATGAGAACTTTCGATGAGTACTTTTAAGTTCCTCGTGGTCTCAGTTCTACTCACCTTGCCATCACTCCACATGATTTTTTATATTCTTTCTATGTTGTAAGTTCTATTTGGCCATGAGTTTTACTTTATTCATATATTCCTTGGAACATATAAACCAAAACTTCTGCTGTAGCAGGATTTGTTGAATACAGATGGATGAGTGAATACAAAAATGAATAATGCATTTGTTAATTTCATTCACGTGCCTTCTCTTTACTTCATCAGCAGAAATTGAATGAGAACAAATATCCTTCCATGTGTATTTATTCCATGTTCTCCAGTAATGCTACAGAAATTCTAAATGTTGAATAAAAAGAAAGTCCTTTGTATTTAAGGGGCTCCCAGGTCAAAGAAAGTAATGAAACATTTCCTTTACCAAAGACCTTAAACATTGTAGAGTCAACCTCTACAGTTCATCCAGTTGTGTTCCAGTGTCATTTATAGATTTTCAAGGGACGGCTGACTTGAAATCAGTAAGTACCAGGAAGGTCCTGCCTACTTCACTTGGAGAATAAGGAAACATCTTATTCTTTCATGATAAACTCAAAGCCCCTAAAATAACACATAATTTTTCCATCTGTGTATTAATCAGCGTTCTCCAGAGAAACTGAACCAAGAGGAGCTATATATAGATATAGATATCTAGATACAGATATATAGATATGAAGAAATTTTTTTTTAAGGTTTTATTTATTTGACAGAGAGAAAAATAGCCAGAGAGGGAACACAAGCAGGGGTAGTGGGAGAGGCAGAAGCAGGCTTCCCGCGGAGCAGGGAGCCCGATGTGGAGCTCGATCCCAGGACCCTGGGATCATGACCTGAACCAAAGGCAGATGTTTAATAACTGAGCCACCCAGGCACCCCTAGATATGAAGAAATTTATTATAGGGATTGATTTACATGGTTATAGAGGCTGAGAAGTCCCATGATGAGCCATCTGCAAGCTGAGGAACCAGGAAAGCCAGTGATGTAGTTCAGTCTGAGTCTGAACTCTAAGAACGAGGGGAGCTGATGGTGTAAGCCCAAGTCCAAAAGCCCAAGAACCAAAAGCACCAATGTGTAAGGGCAGGAAAAGATGAATGTCTCTATTCAAGCAGAGAAAGCAAAAATCACCCTTCCTCCTACTTTTTTTCTACTCGGGCTTTCAACAAATTGGGTGATGCCCACCCATACTGATGAGGATGACCTTCTTAATTTAGCTTACAGATTCAGATGCTAATCTCTTCCAGAGACATCCTTACACATACATGCAGGTATTTGGGCATTCATTACCCACTCAAGGTGACTTGTAAAATTAACCATCACAAACTTCACATATTGCCATGGAAATAATTAGAGAGTTATTTGTTTTTAATTATAATAAGTGGCAAGAAGGAGAAGGACAGAGGGCTATGAGGACACACAGCAGGCAGATAAACCTTACTGGGGGGACCTCTGGACAAGCTCCCTCAGGAAATGATACGTGAACTGAAACTGAAAGAGGAGGAAAGATACTAAATTAATATCTAATTTAGATATTTTCTAATATCTAAGTTAGAAAATTAATTCAATATATGTGGGAGTTGAGTACTCAAAACAGGAAGAAGTTCCCAAAGCAGGTGGAACAGTGTGTGTAAGGGTTTAAAGCAGAAAGGATCAGGAAACACGTGAAGAATTGAGAAAAAAAATGTGGGTGAATTTTGGTGATTGAAACCTTAAAGAAATCTGAGTAAGATCCACAGTTCAGTTTGTAGTGTTGTACCAATGTCAGTTTTCTGGTTTTGATGAAGTATTATAATTATGGAAGATATCATTAGAGGAACCTGGGGGAAGCATTCATAGGAACTTTCTGTGCTATTTTTTCAACTTCTTGTGAGTCTGAAATGAATTCAAAATAAAATGCTTTCTTAAAAAAAGAGAACATTTGGAAAATGACCTCTGGAATTCAGCTTGAAAGTGGAACCTCAAGTTCATGGGTACCAATAAAACTACGCATGTCACGACATTCTCAAATGTATTGACTGTGTTCTTTTGACATGTGGAGTGTTGCCTTAAATTACTGTACTGCTTCACATCTGACATATCTCCCCCAGGCATTCACGACAGTCCTCTTTAAAGCAAACAGTAAGCAGGATTCTAGACAGACCAAGATGAGAATTAGCTGTCTACTTCTCTATCTTCAAATGCCAGCACTCTACTGTGGAATATAGGACATGTAGGCACCTACACTTCTATGAACAGAGGCTCAGAGAAAGTAACTGCATCAAGCTGCACGACAATCTAAGGAGAAGGTGCTCGGGGAAGGCCAAAAGAACGCTGTGTAACAGCTACAGTGACACCATGCTTACTTCTAGATACAATTTTTTATCAGTCTAGTGCTGGTTACAGAACATAAGACATGGAACCAGGGAACCCTGGACATTAAGCCTCATAAATTGCTAGAACTGAGCTAGGATTGACTTACTGTCAATAACACAATTGTCATTTCTCTGAAATAAATGTGGCATTGAGCACTCACATCTAATTAAGTCATTCCTCTGCTCAAAATTCTGCAGTTGTTTCCTGTTGCTCGCAGGATTAAATACAATTTCCTTGAGAAGATGTTTGGTTCCTCCATGATTCAGCCACAGTCTAGTTTTCTAACCTCATTGCTTTTTCTTACATTCCACTTTGATCAAATTCTTGCACGGATCTTGAAAGATGCTGAGCTCCTTTATGCCTCCAAGCAATTAAGTGTGTTTTCTTAATTTTTGTGTCTTGAAACTTACTGTGTCTGTGAAGCTTTCTTTTACCTTGTCCAAACTCAGGGACATCTTCCTTATATTCTCATCCATCCTGTAAGTAGCTACATTGCGGCAACTGTGAATCTGTATTATAATGTGCTGTCGGTCCACTAAGCTGCAGACTTCTTGAGGACCAAGTTCTTTCTTTCTGGTGTCTTCAATACCTAGAAGCCTGCCTGACACAGTGTAGGTTTTAATTAAAAAACTGATGAATGAGTGAAAACACAATCTATGGAGTGATAGTTGCCTTAATTAAAAGAAAAAAATGTTATAATGGCTTCTAATAAGAATCATCAATATTAGTACAAAGCAATTTATGTCCATGACTCTAGAACATCAATAAGGAATCAGATTGTGGTTGTTCCAAGTGGACTTGCCAGCCATCATATCCCATGAATGTTGGTTAGGGAAACCACATGGTTAAAAAATACTATCTACTTCAAAAGTACATAAGCAGAATTCTTATGATACCAGAATTCATATATGACACCATTTTTTTAAACAGCTAATTCCTCCTTACTTGGCTGCTCTATCATGGAGTTATAGGTGCTTGTTTTCTATTTTAATGAAATTATTTTTGATGATAATAGTTTTTTTCATTACCTTATGAAAACTTTGGGTGAAAGGACAATGATTTTAGGGGGAAAAAATGCCAAAGCCTATAATCCTTTTAGGGAAATGCTTACATAAATTTATTTCCTTTCTCAGGTCATAATTGCAATATATACCAATTCTAGAAAGAACTTAGCAAGAACAAATATATGAAAGTGGCATGTATAAAGAAGCTATAACACTGTATGATCTGAGGCTTGCAAAAATATCCCAGGTACTGCAAAATATTTCAAAATATCCCCAAATAAAGGTTTTATAAATATTCCAAAGTGTTCCAAAATATTCCACAGAGAACAAAAAAGGGGGAGATTGAAGAAGTAATATATCTCAACACTGATAATAACTGAATACTGATAATACTGAAGAATCAAATTGAATTCACTGATTTAAACACTTACATGATAGGATTCAAATAGATATTTTTGAAATTTATAGTCCAATTTAATTAAATAGACATTTGTGCCAATTGCATGACAGATGATTTATTAACTATTGGGATATTGTGATCAATAAACACAGACCTGCCTTTAAGAGGCTCACAGTCTGGAAGGAAGCAGAACATGCATGCAGACAATTTCCATGGAATTCTATGCACTTGGATGTGAATGCCATAACATTAAATTATTAGCTGTGTGACTTGCTGGTTTATTTACCTGGAGAAGGCAAATAATACTGGCAAATCACAAGGTTTTTATGAAGACTATACATGAAGATTCCTATAATGTGCTTGGAAATTCCTGGCTGGGGGTAAAAACACAAATATATTGCAGCTGACAAAGCGAAATAATCATCTTCCTAATATGTATTTCTGTAAGTGCTAGGTCTAAAAGGAAAAAAATAGGAACCCAGAGTAATCTAACAAATTGTAAGACAACATAGCCTCAATTTCAAAGACAATTTTTTAAAAAATCACCAAAAAATTGTAACTCATTTCTGAAGAAGAAAGGGTAAAGATTCTATATGGTCCCCATGAGAGGTAAATACAAAGAAATGGCTTTCAGTTCAATTTCTGGAGAACTCCACACTCATCAGAATTGGCTATCCAAAAATGGACTGAGCTGCTTCATGAGTTAATATAGTCTCTGCCATGCAATTTATCAAGCACCATGAAGAACAGTTTGAGATTATAAAGAGATTAAGGTAAGCAATAATTTAGGAATAATTAGTAATAAGCCGTTGATCCAACCAGATGCTATAAAAAGCCTCCAACACTGAATCTGTGGCATGACTATTTATTTTGCCATAGAGAGAAGGCCATAATCATGTTTTGGCTGTCACTTTATCAATCAAACTGACTGTGTTCTAGTTGGTTATGAGCTAATTTTAGAGCAACTTACTAACCATGCTGTGAAACAATTGATTTCTCAATGACTGGCCATCATTCTCCCTCCTGGTCCCCCAAAATGGAATCAACAAAATCAAAATAATTACAAATCATTGATGAAAAGACTGTGCACTATTATTCCAAACTGAGCTTTCTCTTTATTAGGATTTGTCCTTGAAGCTTTAAAAACAATGTGCTTTTTCCATTACCAAGTACATTCATCAACACATATTTTTACTTTTGCCAGAATAAAATGCTTTGTTTCAAGGATCATCACTGATTATGCCTAAAAGTAGTCACTGAAAGCTATCATTTGGGTCTAAACATGACAAAGTTCAGAATCAGAAGGACCAAGATCTGAGCACCAGCTTTATCCAGTACAGCCTTGGGGGAAGGTAACCTGCCTATCACTCAGCTTCTTAACTGGTAATATACTGCTAATATATTTACAGCACAGGAAATCTATGGAGTAAAAATAGATATGCTTAAAATGGGATTTAACGTCTTTAATATTAAATAATAAACAATATTTAAATTAATTTATCCCCTTATTTTCACATCTTGGTGTCTCCCACCATTTATTGACCCTTACACTATAGAGAAGACTGGAGAAGTCAGAATTGGGGTAAATTATAAAGTTACCTGCTTTAAGTCTCTCCTTTATAGAGAAGAAAACTGAGACCTCAGATGCCACAGCTCAGTAAGGGAGGAGCTAAATGAAGGAAGAAAATACATAGCCTATCTCCTACCTCCCAGCCTATGCTCTTTCTACAACACATGCCATCTCTGATCATGTCAGAGATTTCAAAGATATATTTCTCTTGTCTTAAGAAAATGAAGTACAGCATAAGGGATTGCAAAGAACATGAATGTTGAGGTAAAATCAATCTGGATTTCACTCTCAGGCTTGCCACTTGGATGGGAGTTCTGAGCAAATGACAACCTTTCAGACTTTTCATTTTCTCACCTAACTTTGTGGGTGTACCTCATGAGGATTCTGTAAAAATGTGAAATAAAGAATGTAATATCCTTAGCCTAGCATTTGCCACATTAAGAATTCTTGCTATAGGGGTGCCTGGGTGGCTCAGTCAGTTAAGCATCTGCCTTCGGCTCAGGTCACGATCCCAGAGTCCTGGGATCGAGCCCCACGTCGGGCTCCCTGCTCGGCAGGAAGCCTGCTTCTCCCTTTCCCGCTCCCCCTGCTTGTGTTCCCTCTCTCACTGTCTCTCTGTCAAATAAATAAATAAAATCTTTAAAAAAAAAGAATTCTTGCTATATATTAGCTAAGAATAATAAAAATAACAGTAAGAGGGTTGGGTATCATAACAAGCTCAAGAAGGACAGGGGAACAGCAAGTCTTCTTGGTTTTTCCCGATTACCATCAACATTGTGGTCACTCTTGGAATAGGAATTAGCTTCTACCATAGAAAAACACTCATGTGTCATGTCTTCCTCCTGCTCCAATAGTTATAGGAAAAAACACAAACATTTTTCTTAACCTCTCCCTTCAGCTTTTCCAAGTTCTGGTTCCTTCTCCACTCCTAATAAATATTCTCCTCAGAGAACACCCACACAGTACCTGCAATGTGCTCAGCTTCCGGCCCAATTCTGTTTCCGAAGTGCATGAGCACCCCTGAACACCATGCATCCAGAACTGAGACATCCATCAAAATCTCTTTTCAGTGACTGTGGCTGCCTCCAAGGTCTGTTCACTGTTCTGGTGAATTAACTTACACCCACAACTAAACCTAATCCTGCCGAGTTCTTCAAGGAATTTAGGGCTCCATGAGTTTAGCTCTCTAATCTCTACACACTGTAATGTTACATGCAACCAGACACAGTGTGCACAATTTTACAGTATATTCCATCTGACTGCTTCTACTTCAGCGCTTATGCTATCCAGAATGCTCTGACCCATAGTTTCAGTTAAGGTGGGCATTTCCTTGTTGGCCAAGTATTTCTGCTGGATAAGCTGGCTATAAAGTAATTTCTTTGCAGGAAAAAAAAAAATCTTGAGTTTTATGATACAGAGATAAATTTTTACAAGGATTTTTTTTTTTTAAATGTCCCCAAAAGGAAGTTAAAACTTTGTTTGGATATTAGAAACAACCAGCTCATTCATATTGTGCCCATGACACCGTGCTTGCCAGAAGTACTTAGTGATTTCACAAAGTCCCTTAACTTTGGTAGCTACTGTCAACTACTTTCTCTTTCATCCTTCTCTCATGTCTGAATTCTCTAATTTCATGCTTTTTGTTTCCTTTTGACACAGGCTGAAAATATATAGATACTTTATGCAAAAGGCTGTGGTTTAGAGTTCCGTTTTATAGTCAGATAAATTTGGTTTGAATTCCAATTCTTCCATTTTTTTTTTTTTTTTTTTAGTTTGTGGAAAATGCTTAGTCTTGCCTCAGTATTCTCACTTGTGAAAAGGTACTGTAGTAGTACCTACTTAAAAGTTAGGAGGAATAAATTCTGCATATAGAATACATATACAAAGACTTTGTACAATTCTCTTCATGGAGTGTGTTCAGTATATATATTTTAAAAGACTGTAATACTTAGCCTACTGGGGTTGATGTAATAAAACTCTAGCAATCAGGGTAGCAAGAATTTTGAAGTTACATTTGTTGATCACCACTAGCACTTGACATACACTATCTCAGTTTTCACAACTCTAAAACTTAGGTTTTTTTTTTTAAAGATTTTATTTATTTGAGAGAGAGAGAGAATGAGTGGGGTGAGGGGGAGAGGAAGAGGGAGAAGCAGGGAGTCTGATGTGGGGCTCCATCCCAGGACCTTGGGATCATGACTTGAGCCGAAGGCAGACGCTTAACCAGCTGAACCACCCAGGTGCCCCTAAAACTTAGGTATTATATTCTTTTCACAATTGAGGTAATTGAGGCTCAGATGATTTTAGTAAATTCCCAAGATCATTCAGTGAATAGGCATGGAGGAAAGATTCAAACTAGGTTGTGTTAAAAGTCTGGGTTACTAATCATTAACCTATGTTACTTTCTTAGTTTGAAAATTTAGATACATGGGTCAAGCTAGTAACCCATAGATGTATCTTGGTTGGTCAAGGATTTTTTTTTTAATGATCTCACATTAAAACCTTAGGACAAAAATGAACATCTAGCATCTATGAGTTACATTCCTACTTGGAGACAATTGCCTAAAACTCAGTCAGGGTCTTTTTCAACTAGACATGCATCTCTACTTCTTACCATCCCCTACTGCTTCATGCATGTCTATCATCTGCTTGGCTTCTATTGTGTGTAACTTCCTGCTCACTTGGGAAGAGGTAAGGTATGCAATGTATATTATTTTCTTAGTGTAGAGGAACATTTTCAAAACAGATTTTACTTATTTATGTGTCAGACAGAGAGAGAGAGCATGTGCACAAGAAGGGGGAGTGGCAGGCAGAGGGAGAAGAAGGCTCCCCACTGAGCAAGGAGCCTGATGCAGGACTTGATTCCAGGACCCTGGGATCATGACCTGAGCCAAAAGCATATGCTTAACTGACTGAGTCACCCAGGCATCCCAATAGCATAACAATTTTAACCTTAGGTTCACTGAATGAATATCAAACCAGGCACACTATAGGCATTATCAGCCTTTCAATAAAAGGAGCCATTAATTAATATTTAATTTATTGATTAAATGCTCATATATTGCCCTATACAATTGTTGATGATATGCTTCTGCTTCACACATAAATATTTTAAATGCACTGCCTTAGAGGAACAGAAGATGGCAGAGCAGGAGGATTCTGAGCTCATCTTGTCACATGAACACACTGGGGTCACAGCTACATCTATAAAATAAAGTCTGAAAAATGACCTGAACTGGCAGAACAGACCTTCCACAGGTAATCATAGAAAGAAGGCCACATCAAAATGGGTAGGAGAGACAGAGACATGGTTGGGAATCAAATTCCTGGTGCAACTAATCACAAAAAGGAGGGACATCACAAGCAGAAAGGAACAGGTGATGATACCCCACAATGGGTACCTCTAGTTCTGGGGAACCACACTAGGGAGAGTCCCCATAAAATTTGCCGTTGAAAACCAGTGGGGCTTAACTCTGGGAGCTTAAAAATCAGTGAGCTTAATTTCAGGAGAGCCAGAGGGTGACAGGAAACCAAGACTCTACCCTTAAAGGGTCAGCATACTAAATAACTCAGCCCAACACACAGGAGAGGAGCAGCAGTTTGAAAAGCACCTGGGTATCTGTGAAGGAGATTTATTAACCAATCTTAGAATGTACACTGGAGAGGCAGAAAGCTACAGGAGTTTTCTCCAGGAACAAAAGTGCTGGTGGGTGTCATTTCTTTTCCCCTCCCCCAGCCTATATAGCCAGATACTTAAGAAAGTCAGTACTGACCCTTCCCATGTACCTGGTTCTTCTCCATGTTACCAGCAAGCATTACAATATGACACCTCTTCTACACAGGGTCAGTACTTTTAAGACCAAGAGGTTTAGCTGACCTACCTAATACACAAAAACAAACAGATTGTTAGACAAAATTAGGAGAAAGAGGAATATGTCCCTTAAGAAGAAAAAACAAGAAAAAATTACAGCAAAAGAGCTAAATGAAATGGAGATAAGCAATATACCTGAAAAAGAGTTCAAAGTACTGCTCATAAAGATACACAATAGAGTAGAAAAAAAGAACTGATGAAGTCAGTGAGAACTTCGATAAAGAGAGAAAATAATAAAAAGAACCAGTCAGAGCTGAAGTATTCAATAAATGAAATGAAAATACACTAGAGGGAATTAACAGCAGATCAGACAATGTACACAATGCACCAGCAATCTGGAAGACAGGGTACTGGAGAGTGAACAAACTGAACATCCATCAGTCAATAGAATAAGTTAAGGGAACTCTGCAACATCATCAAGTGTAATAACATTTGCATTATAGGGATCCCAAAAGGAGAAGAGAGAGAAGGCAGCCGAAAACTTATTTGAAGAAATGATAGTCCAAAAAGGACAGAGAAATTTTTTTTTAAGATTTTATTTGTTTAGGGAGATTGTGAGTGGGGGGAAGGGTAGAGGGAGAGAGATGATCTCAAGAGTGGGCTCATTTTCACGACCCTGAGATCATGACCTTAGCTAAAATCAAGAGTGGGATGCTTAACTGACCGAGCCACCCAGGCACATCAGGACAGAGAATTTCTAACAAGATAAACCCAAGAAGGTCCACATCAAGACACATGTTAATTAAAATGGCAAAAAGGAATGATAAAGAGGGAATTTTAAAAGCAGTAAGAGAAAAGAAGACAGTTACATACAAAGAAAACCCCTTAAGGCTATTAGCTCATTTCTCAGCAGAAACACTGCAGGTTAGAAGTGAGTGGCATGACATTTGCAACGACGTGGATGGAACTGGAGGGTATTATGTTGAGTGAAATAAGTCAAATAGAGAAAGACTGTATCATATGATCTCACTGATATGAGGAATTCTTAATCGCAGGAAACAAACTGAGGGTTGCTGGAGTGGGGGGTGGGGTGGGACGGATGGGGTGACTGGGTGATAGACACTGGGGAGGGTATGTCCTATAGTGAGCGCTGTGAATTGTGTGAGACTGTTGAATCTCAGATCTGTACCTCTGAAACAAATAATGCAATATATGTTAAGAAAAAAAGAAGAAGAAGAAGAAGGTAGCGGGAAGGGAAGAATGAAGCAGGGGAAATCGGAGGGGTAGACAAACCATGAGAGATGATGGACTCTGAAAAACAAACTGAGGGTTCTAGAGGGGAGGGGGGTGGGAGGATGGGTTAGCCTGGTGGTGGGTATTGAGGAGGGCACATTCTGCATGGAGCACTGGGTGTTATGCACAATGAATCATGGAACACTTCATCTAAAACTAATGATGTAATGTATGGGGATTAACATAAGAATAAAAAAAAAAAAAGAAGTGAGTGGCATGATACATTCAAAGTTCCAAAAGGGGAAAAAAAAAAAGGCAAACCAACAACCAAGAATACTCTACCTGTCAAGATTATCATTCAGAACTGAAGGAGAGATAAAATGTTTTTGGACAAAGAAAAGTTAAAGGATTTCATCATCACTGAACCAGCCTTATAGAAAATGGTAAACGGAACTCGTTAAGTGGAAAGAAAAGGCCATAGAAAAAGAAAATTATGAAAGGAAAAAAATTCACTGGTAAAAGTAAACATATACAAAAGGTAGAAAAACCAATTTAAAAACCAGTATGTTGGGTGCCTGGGTGGCTCAGTCGTTAAGCGTCTGCCTTCGGCTCAGGTCATGATCCCAGGGTCCTGGGATCGAGTCCCACATCAGGCTCCCTGCTCGGCAGGAAGCCTGCTTCTCCCTCTCCCACTCCCCCTGCTTGTGTTCCTGCTCTCACTGTCTCTCTGTCAAATAAATAAATAAAATCTTAAAAAAAAAAAAAAAAAACAGGGCGCCTGGGTGGCTCAGTCGGTTAAGCGACTGCCTTCGGCTCAGGTCATGATCCTGGAGTCCCGGGATCGAGTCCCGCATCGGGCTCCCTGCTCAGCAGGGAGTCTGCTTCTCCCTCTGCCCCTCCCCCCTCTCATGCTGTATCTCATTCTCTCTCTCAAATAAATAAATAAAATCTTTAAAAAAAAAAAAACAGTATGTAGGTTAAAACATAAAAACAATAATTAAACCAATTATATTTCAAAAAATTAGTCAAGGGATACACAAAATAAAAATATATAAATTAAAATATCATATACATAAAATGTGGAAGGGGGAGTAGTATTTAGTACATATAAAATGTGTACAAAGTTAAGCAACCATCAAGTTAATATACACTGCTACACACAAAGCATGTTATGTATGAACACATACATAACATATGTAACCACAAATCTAAAACCAGCAATAGATACACACACACCAAAAAAAAAAACAAGAGAAAGCAAGCATAATACTAAACAAAGCCATCAAACCATAAGGGAAGAAAGCAAGCATGAGAAGAAGAAAGAAGCAGAAAGAACTACAAAAACAAATAGAATACAATTAGCAAAATAGCCCTATGTACATACCTGCCAATAAGTACTTTTTGAAAAAGATTTATTTATTTATTTTAGAGGGAGGGAGGGGCTGAAGGAGAGAGAGAATCCTAAAGCAGACTTCCTGCTGAGTGCAGAGCTCAATCCCAGGACCATGAGTTCATGACCTCAGCCAAAATCAAGTGTTGGCCACTTAACCACCTGACCCACCCAGGCACCCCCCAGTAAGTACTTGAATGTAAATGGACTAAATGCTTCAATCAAAAGACATAGGGTGACTGAATAGATTAAAAAAACAAGTTCCTTCTGTATACTGGGGAAATTCATTTCAGACCTAAAAACACATACTGACTGAAAGTGAACAGATTGAAAAAATATATTCCATGTAAATGAAAGAAAACAAACAAACAAACAAACAAAAACAGGGTAGCCATGCTTATATCAGATAAAACAAACTTTTAAAATAAAGGCCGTAGCAAGAGACAAAGAAAGGCATTACATGATGATAAAGGGATCAAACCAACAAGGGGATGTAACAATTGTAAACATCTATACACCCAAGATAGGAACACCTAAATATATAAAGCAAATATTAACAGATGTAAAAGACATATTGAAAATAATACAATAGGAGGGGACTTTAAAACCCCACCTACATCAATGGCTAGATCAGCCAGACAGAAAATCAACAAGGAAATGTTGGCTTTGAATGATACAGCAGAATAGATGGACCTAACAGATATGCATAGAATATTCATCCCAAAATAGCAAAACACACATTCTTTTCAAGTGCACATGGAACATTCTCCAGGGACAGATCACATGTTAGACCACAAAACCGGTCTTAATAAATTTAAGAAGATTAATATCATATCAAGCATCATTTCTGCCTTTGATGCTCTAAAATTAGAAATCAATTACAAGGAAAAAATTGGAAATACACAAAAACATGGAGGCTAAAAAACGTGCTATTAAGGAACCAATGGGTTAACAAATCAAAGAGGAAATGAAACAATACATGTAGGCAAGTAAAAACAAAAACACAGTAGTACAAAATCTTTGGGACACAGCAATAGCAGTTCTAAGTGGGAAGTTTATAGTGACACAGACCTGCCTCAAGAAAATAGAAAAAATATTTCAGACAATCTAACCTTACATCTAAGCAAAAGAAAAAGAAGAAAAACAAAGCCCAAAGCTAGCAGGAAAAAGGAATAATAATAAAGACTAGAGTAGAAATAAATAAAATACAGTTTAAAAAAATGTAGAAAAGATGAATGAAATCCAGAGCTGGGTCTTTTAAAAAAGATAATTATCCTAACTCATCAAAGAGAGAGAGAGAGAGGGAAAGAGAGAGAGAGAGAGAGAACCCAAATAAATAAAATCAAAATGAAGAAGAAATAACTGATTGTGACACCACAGAAATACAAAGGATTATAAGAGAATATTGTTTAAAATGATATGCCAACAAATTAAACAACCTAGAAGAAATGGGTAAATTCCTAGAAATATAAAATCTTCCAAAAGTGAATCAGGAAGGAATACAAAATTTGAACAGACCAATTACTAGTAACAAAATTGAATTGGTAATCAAAAAATCTCCCAGCAAACAAAAGTCCAGGCCAGATGCCTTCACAGACGAATTCTACCAAATATTTAAATAAGAGTTAATGGCCATTTAAATAAGAGTTAATAGCTATTCTCAATCTATTCCAAGAAAATAAATAAAGAGCAACAAAAATTTCCAAATTTATTCTACAAGGCCAGAATTACCCTGATACTAATAGCAGACAAAAACACTGCAAGAAAAGAAAACTACGGGCCAGTATTTCTGATAAACATAAATGCAAAAATCTTTAACAAAATATTAACAACACATATTCAACAATATCTTAAACAGTCATTCACCATGATCAAGTGGGATTTATTCCTTGGATTCAAGGGTGGTTCAATATTCACAAATCAATTAACATGATATATCACATCAACAAGAGAAAAGTTAAAGATCGTCTAATCATCTCAAGTGCAGACAAAGTGTTTGACAAAATACAACATCTATTCATGATAAAAACTCTCAACAACGTGGGTTTAGAGGGAACATACCTCAACATAATAACAGCCATACATGTGGAAAACCCACAACTAACCTCATATTCAACAGTGAAAATTTGAGAGCTTTTCCTCTTACATCAGCAACAAAACAAAGATTACCACTCATCACTTTCATTTCACATAGTACTGCAAGTCCTAGCTGCAGCAGTAAGACAAGAAAAAGAAATAAAAGGAATCCAAAGTGGTAAGGAAGTAGTAAAACTGTCACTATTTATAAATGACATGATAGTATATGTAGAAAACTCTAAGAACTCCATCAAAAACTATTCAAACTGATAAATTCAGTAAAGTTACAGGATACAAAATTAATATATAGGTATTTATTGCATTGGTATACACTAATAACAAGGTAGCAGGAAGAGAAGTTAAGAAAGCAATTCCATTTACAATTGTACAAAAATAATAAAATACCTAGGAATAAATTTAAGGAGTTGAAAGACCTATCAAGTATAAGACACTGATGAAAGAAATTGAAGATGACATACATAATTAGAAAGATATACCATGTAAATTGGTGCAAACACTGGGAAATTTTAAGAAGGATTCTCATAAATTGAAAAATAAAAATGCTATATGACCTACTAACTCCACTAATGGGTAATTATCCAAAGAAAATGAAAACTCTAATTGAAAAACATATATGCACTCCTGTGTTGACTGCAGCACTATTTAGAATAGCCTAGAAAGAAAGCAACCTAAGTGTCCATCAATAAATGAAAGAAGATGTGAGATCTTTATCATCTATATCTATATAATGGAACATTACTCAGGCTTATAAAAAATGAGATCTTGCCATTTCTGACATGAATGGACCTTGAGAGTATTATGCTAAGTGAAATAAGTCAGAGACAGACATATACCATGTGATTTCATTTATATGTGGAATCTAAAGAACAAAACAAAGGAGGAAACAAAAAATGAAAAGACTCTTAAATACATAGAACAGACTGGTGGGAGAAGAGGAAGGTGACAGAATAGGTGAAGGGGATTAAGAAGTACAAACTTCTAGTTAAAAAATAAATGTCATGGAGATGGAAAGTAAGGCATAGGGCATATAATCAATAATATGGTAGTAACATTTTATTAGGTAACTGCACTTATCGTGGTGAGCACTGAGTAATGTATTGAATTGTTGAATCAATTTACTATATACCTGATACTAACACTGTATGTTAATTACATCAATAAAAAAATATAAAACAAAATGAACTGCCACATGGACATTGTCGTCTCCCTGTTCTAATCCCTAGTTTGGGTGGATCCAATTCTCCTGCGTGAAGGAAACCTTGGGGTACAAACTAAGGATAGTCTGTGCAGATTGTCTCATCCCAGCAGAATTTATACCATCTTCTCATCTTCTCAGGGTTCCTTCCCAACAAGAATGCCTGAAGTAGAGCAAGTAAAACAATGTTCTACCTGTATTGACTTGTTTTCTATCAGGATCGGGGACAGAACCTAAAGGCTGTCCTACACATGGCAGTATAATTTAACCATTATATATATAAATTGTAATCTTCACATATTACTTTATTGTCTAAGCCCAATCTCTTCCTAAACTTTGCCCTAGACTTTGCCCAGCATAAAGCAGACTTTCCATTTCTTACGATTTTGTTTGTACTAATTTTTCTCATTATAATAGTAATACCTAAAGGAAGCTTTGGCAGACTTTTTATTTTTTTTAAGATTTTATTTATTTATTTGACTGGAGAGGGGAATACAAGCAGGGGGAGTGGGAGAGGGAGAAGCAGCCTTCCCACTGAGCAGGGAGCCCAGGACCCTGGGATCTTGACCTGAGTCGAAGGCAGATGCTTAAGGACTGAGCCACCCAGGCACCCCAGGCAGACTTTTTAAACCTTTAATTCTACTTGGTTAGAATAATTTAATACCCTTGGATGTGCTTATGCAAGCCCCTCCATGGTTCTGCCTGTTTGCCTTCTTTATCCTAGCTCTCCTTCCTGACAAAGTCAGATTAAACTCCTTATTTTTTCACAAATTAGTTTAAGTCCCTTTTATTTCTACCTATCTCTGATGCAAATTTCCTTCTTCTTAACATTTAGCTCCCCTACTGAATTTCCCTTCTAATTAGTATTGCCTATTTGTAACTAGATGCCAATAATAAATATTTTGCCTCCCTTTTATCCACTCCCTAGCTATATCAACAAAAGAAATGATGGATGGGTGAACAGACACACAAACAGATTCTGAAGGATGTACTGAAAGATATATATAGGTAATAGTTAAAGATAAATGGTATATCAATTGATCAATTGAGAGGAAAATCTATTACCCATTCTGAGAAATAAAACGGAGAAACTTTAATGTGCCCCATCATTTTATTAATCTCTTGGCCAATCAGCAAATCTTTTCTGCTCTACTTTTGAAACATAGGCAGAATTAAAAATATTCAGAATTCAACCACTTTTACCACCACTATCACTTTCGTTCTGGTTCAGGTCATGATCACCTTTCATCTGGATTACTGCAATACCTATTATTCTAGCTTCTGCTCTTTCATCCTATCTATTCTACACAGAGGAGTCTGAGTGATCTTGATAACACTTAAGTGAGATATGTGAATCCTCCTTTGGAAGCCCTCCAATGCAATCTTATTCATAGGAAGAATTAAACCTTGTTATGACCTATAAAGGCCAGCATAGTTGCTCCCTGCCCTCACCTTACCTCTCTTCTTCCTCCACTGCTTTTCTATTTGCTCACCCCCTCAGGTTCCCTGGCTATTCCCATGACTTGGTCTTCAGCCACTTCAGGGCCTCTATTTGACATGTTCTCCGGCTTGAACACTCTTATCACATTATCTCCATGGTATCCCTCTCACTTACCAGTTTTTACTCAAAAAGCACCTTCTCTGAGAAGATTTCCTTAGGTATTCTTCTAAAATATCCACCTTACCATTCCCCAGCTGTTCATATTTAACTTCCTTGTGTGTTTTTTCTCCTAAACTCTTGTCACTATTTAACAAATATCATAGGCTACTTTCTTCTTTTTTATTCATGCCCTTTAATAAGCTCCATGAGGCCAGGGGTATTTGTCCTTTTTGTTTACTGCTGTTCCCTAGCCTTTAGAATAGCACCTGACACAGAGCAGGCCTTCATGAAATACTTGTCAAATGAATGAGCGAATGATTAAATAAGATAATGTATGCCAACCCCTTAGATCAGTGCTTGACACTGATTTATACGTGTTTCTTGATTTAGACAATGGGAGAGAGAGTAAGAATAACTCTTTCTCCTTACTCCCTATCTCCAAAACTCCAAGGCTCCATATCTTAAAAGTGTGCTGCCCAAACTAGAAGGTAGCTGAAATCTAATCTGCTACATTTTCTTTTCCAAGTCTGTTTTGGAAAAGCATGTCACTCATAGTATCATGGGAGATCTTCTGTCCAAAGCCAAGTGCTTAATGGCTCATTTTTCCTTCCACTGTGAAATGAAAACCAAAATAAATCAGAGTAGCAGCCTAACAGTCCAGAACAGGCTTAGACTAAAAGTGTAAATAAATGTGCTCAGTGATAAAAGGAAAAAAAAAAAAGTTCAGATACAGAAACATATTTTAATTCCTGGTTCCTAGGGATTTTGTGTAAGCAAAACCAAAGCAAGTTTTATACAAAACTTACTTCAGGATGCTCCTTTATTTATTACTCATAACTGCCAAAAAGTAAAATAAGCATTTACTAAACTTTGTAAGCCCTCAAGAATCAACTGCATATTTATTTTCATTCGATAACTTGTTAAAAAGTCAAGATGTCAGCAATGAACATGTAAAGTTTAGACACAGAGCAATTTAGCCTAGAGTGCTTTCTGGCTTTTTCTGTGTTGACCAGTACCAAAGACCAGTGATGACCAAGGCCACATCTTTGATAGAACGGAATTTGAATGAGTTAACAAAATTGCTCTTGCACTATTGTGCAAAGAGCAAATACTATTTGTTTTTCTTATATGCATCAGAAGAGATTTGTACAAATTGTTTTTTTCTTTCCAGAACAAATTTTATTGGTTAAAAGATGATATAGGATAGGAAGATTCAAATCCACAAAGCTTTCTGGGCCCTTCTGATGGTGCTCACAACTTCCCCAAAAGTTACATCAATCTCCAACCAAGGATCATTTGTCATCATGCCTCAAGACACAGAGGGGTCTTAATTCTACCTTCTCAGTAAGTTCTCATAAGCCTAAAGACTCCAGATGGACATTCAGTAAACATGCTCCCTGATGAAGAGGGTTTGATGAAAGAATTTTTCTTTGCTTTTTGCATTATCATTTATAAATTTTGATTCCAGAAAGTTGCCAGACCATTGCAACCAATGCAGTTATCCTTCTGAAAGTTGCAAGTATGGTGGTGGTTGAGGAAAGAGAATTCTGAATACACGCACAACAGGTACGCTCCTCACTCCTTCCTTCTCCACTCCCAGCTCCAGGCTTGTCCCTCACCCTCTACTCTCCTCTGAGAGTTGGGGCCCAGAAAGGCACACATTTTCAGCCACTCTCTTGTGCTTCCTTTTCCAGAACAGGTCCAGTGCTCTAACTAACTAGAGAGCACATTTTCCTTCTTAATCTCTTTCCCTCTCCTGCTCCGACATTAATGCTGTGAAGCCATGTGAGGATCATTTGCTGGCTGAGTGATCACATTCAGAGTATGGCCTAGCAATAATTCACACTCTCACCATCTCTGTGTTTACTACAGATATTCTATTCCAGCTTATGTCCCTCTCCCCACGAAACCTAGAGCAATTTTTCTATTTTTCTCCTTCTACTCCAGCATCTCCATATGATGCATTTGCCACAATGTCCTCTAAAGTGTGTGTGTTTGTGTGTGTGTGTGTGCTTACATGTGTGTGCCAGACCTTCAATCTGTAACTATGGACTGTAGGACAAATCACAGGAGAGTTAAGAGATTCGGTTTACATACTGGTCTGAAAATGAGTTGCCTTTCTTGTATTTCAGCTTTTTTTTTTTTTTTTTTTTTTTTTAAGATTTATTTATTTATTTGAGAGAGTGAGAATGAGAGAGAGAGTACATGAGAGGGGGGGAGGGTTAGAGGGAGAAGCAGGCTCCCTGCCGAGGAGGGAGCCCGATGCGGGACTCGATCCTGGGACTCCAGGATCATGACCTGAGCCGAAGGCAGTCGCTTAACCAACTGAGCCACCCAGGCGCCCTATTTCAGCTTTTCTTAAGTGAGCATATAAAGTGTAATAGACCTCTTGGAATCCAAAAGTAACAATAGAAAAAATAGCTACTATCTACTCTCTTCTTCTTAGGAGTAGCCACTTGGAGAGCTTTGCATAGAATGACATTCAGCTTTCACGTTAGTCATTAGGAGTAATTACTACTTTATGCTACAGATGAGAAAACTGAGTCTTGGGGTCACAGAGTTGGTAAGTGGCAGAGGTAAACCCTAAGACCATGTCTGTCTGAATTCAGACTCATGTTCTGGAAACATACTTTAGTATAGAAGTTGGTAAACTTATTCTGTAAATGGCTCAGTAAATACTTTAAGCTTTTAGGCCACGTATGGTTTTTCTTCCATTCTCATTTTTTAAACAACTCTTTAAAATGTAAAAACCATTCTTAATTCAGAGGCCATACAAAAACTAGCCAAAGGCTGGAATTGTTCTGCAGTCCATAGTTAGAGATTCAACTCGGTACTTTTTGTAGGTGTGAATATCAGGATGACCTTTTCCATATCAATGTATCCTTGCCACCAAGTCACCAAATTTTCAGTACTGTCTTTATGAAACCCAGTCTCTAATCTTATGCTGTGTCCATCTGAGAAAACACATGAGCAACTCAGAGGGAACTGTACAGTCCCTCGGGTTGGTTACTTTAGTGGACATTGCTGTGCTTTACCTCCCAGCTTCCATTATCCTTTCTGCTCTAATGTACTCTAATACTCTTTCGGGAAATTTTTTCTCCTCTTTCAGGGTGGTCTTGATAGTTTCATTATTCAAGATGTCATGCTTGACCACTTGGACTTTACCTTATAGGACTTCAAATCTTACATATAATACTACTACTTAATATTTGTTCATGTGCACTGGGACTTCCTCAAAATAAAAAGCTTCTGCACTGTGAAGGAAACAATCAACAAAACTAAAAGGCAACCTGGGAATGGGAGAAGATACTTGTAAATTCCATATCTGATAAAGGGTTAGTATCAAAAATCTATGAAGAACTTACCAACTCAGTATCAAAAAAACCCCCAAATAATCCAGTTAAAATATGGGCAGAAGACATGAATAGACTTTTTTTTCCAAAGAAGACATACAGATGGCCAACAGACACATGAAAAGATGCTCCACATCATTGATCATCAGGGAAATACAAATCAAAACCACAATGAGGTATCACTATACGCTAGTCAGAATGTTGAAAATGCACAACACAGGAAACAATAGATGTTGATGAGGAAGCATAAGGGGGAACCCTCTTACACTGTTGGTAGGAATGCAAACTGGTGCAGCCCCTTTGGAAAACAGTATGGAGGTTCCTCAAAAAGTTAAAAATAGAACTATCCTATGATCCAGCAATTGCACTTCTAGGTATTTACCCAAAGGATACAAAAATACTGATTGAAAGGAATACATGCACCCCAATGTTTGTAACAGCATTATCAACGATAGCCAAACTATGGAAAGAGCCCAAATGTCCATCAACTGATGAGTGGATAAAGAAGATGCAGTATGCATGTGTACACACACACACACTGGAATATTATTCAGCCATAAAAAATAAAGAAATCTTACCATTTGCAACAAGGTGATGAAACTAGAGAGTATTATACTAAACAAAATAAGTCAGTCAGAGGAAGCCAAATACCATATGATTTCACTCATATGTGGGATTTAAGAAACAAAACATAGGGGAAAAGACCCTTAATGATAGAGAACAAACTGAGGAATAATGGAGGGCGGTGGGCAGGGGATGAGCTAGATGGGGGATGGGTATTAAGGAGGGCACTTGTGATGAGTCCTGGGTGTAATATTTAAGTGATGAATCACTGAATTCTACTCCTAAAACTAATATTACACTGTATGGTAACTAACTGGAATTTAAATATAAATTTGAAGGAAAAATATAAATAATAATATAACCTAAAGGGGGAGTAGAGAGGGAGTAAAGGGAAAACTGGTGGCATCAATTTAATCTCCACATCCTACACTGCCTGAAGCCAGAACCACCACCTTGATTTCTCTGTTAAAATGTCCATTTGTTCACTCATCTCTGTCTCTTTATTTCTTTTTGCATTGAGGTAAGCATTAGGCTCTTGTCACTTGTAACTGAAAAAGTCTTGACTAATCTTTGTGAGCCTCTTAATTAGAATATGTATTTAGGATTTTCAAACATATTGTTTTGTTTTTCCTTACAATATCAACAGTTTATAATCTCTCTCTCTCCCCACCCCACACACATTCTTTCTTTGATATCCTAAACATCTGAATGAAAATTTAAAATCTCAGCCACTCAGATGTTTCAAATATCTATTTGTTGTCAGATGGTCCAAACATTCTCCTTAATGATGAAAACTGATGTCATTTTGATTCTTATCATGAAAGGCTTCAGTATCTTCTCTTACCTAGTTGGCCGGCCCATCTCTTTATCACTTACTTGCTTCCATCCAGACTTTTGAGACTATTTTCTTCCATGATCAAAATCAGCTTTTCCAAGACTCAAATGGGGCCATTCTAGTATTTTAATTAATTTGGATTAATTAATCCTCTCTTATAAGACAATAACTTCCTATAAGTCTGTAGTAGACATCTTTTAGATGCTGTCAGATGCGGTACCTGATTTGTTTTTCTATTTTCTTTTTTTTTTTATTATGTACCTACCTTGCAGTAGGTAAGTACACTAAGATCACCACTTGTACCACAGAAGAAATGGATATTGTGAAAGACAGGTGGTCTGTCCAAATTTAAGCAGTTATCAAGATCCACAGTCTAGATTCAAATGCAAAAGTTCTGGCTCTAAATCCAATGATATCTTCACTCAAAGCACTTGTTTTATTTAATCCATATATAAGGGTTCTAGTTATATTTTATCAGAAAATTAGTTTCTTTTTCATTAAAAATTTTGAAAATAACTGCACAATTGCCTTCCTTTTATCTTTTCCAAACTTGAGGAAGTGTTATGATGATTTCCTAAAGACCATGACCATGAAAGATGCATTTCTGGTTTGAGCCTGAACTTAGAAAAAACTAAGTCTGGGTATTAATTCTTGGGAGTCAGGAGAAGAATGATTCTCTCTTTTCTAGCACATGGAGATTGATACAGATCTTCCTTATTTATCTTCTATCATGACAGTTTAATTCTTCTCTGTATAACCCTGGTCAGTTGGGTTATTCATGCCGCTCTTTGTATTAGAAGCCACTTTGATTCACAGTCATGTCTCTACACTACAGCTGTTGTTAAAAAATATATGAATTAGCTCTGTAACTAAAAATACATTCCTTCTCTGCCTGGTTAAATCTGTTGAACTCCAGCTCTGTGAGCAGCCTTGATCTAACTTTATCTTTTATTATTTATTAATATCTGTGTTCTGTGATCTCGAGCCACCCCCACTGCCCATGCGTCCATGCTGTACAGCAGAGTTTTGGGCCAGAGCTGAACTCCCCAGGTAGCCTGTGGCCTGACAGTAGCTTCAAAGTCTCTTGCCTCTCGCTGAAAAGGAGAAAAATCTATCACAGGCTACATTCTTTTTTAGATGAACAGGATATAAAAATCTTCCTGCCATTTGTCATTTCTAGCCTTCTCTGTGTTACACATTAAATAAATCTTTTAATGTCTTGAAGCTTGTGACCTCCTGTCATCTGTTGTAGAACGGCATGGTTTTGGGGGAGTTTAGTTGGCCTTATGTCAGGAAGAGGTCATATTAATCTCAGTGGGGTATGTCACCAACCTGACCCCTTTTCAAAAGACTCAGAATTGATGATCGATTATATGTAGTAAATTTCTATGCATTTATTATCTAAGGGTATTTGTCATTAAGTCATAAAAGCTTGACTTTTTCCTTTCAAATTATTTTACACTGGTATTTGAATTTGGATTTTGAATATAAGATTCTTGCTTTAAGTCTCTTTCTACATTTTAGGGTAATGGAAATATAAGTGGATTATAAGCATCTGGTTTTGGATATCATGAAATGGTAAGATTTCTAATCTTCTTACCATTATCATATCAAAACACTATTATATTTTTTCTTCATTACATAAAGGTAAAGAGAAATATTTAAGAATGTGTACAAAAGCCATCCTATGTATTTTGCCAATCCAAGATCAATTCAGTTTTCTTAAACTAAGAGCACTCACATTACTCACATTAGGTTTGAGGACCACCACTTCTCCACTCTAGGTCCATGTGGTTCAGTTCAGGTTGACTCTACCTCCTACTTCTAGAAGGGGAAAACAAGCTAGGTGTGGGCTATCTGAACAGTGCACCTACCCCAGGCTCCATGACTAGCTCCAGGGAAGGCTTGTGATCAAGGTAGGCAATGTCATCCCAGGACTTCTAATGGAAATTTAAGTGAAGCTCACTTCCACTGATGTTACTTCACAGGTAGAATGCAAAACTAGAGATGATGCTACATTTTACCATCCCAAAGGGATGGTAAGAAACCACCAAATTGCCTTCCAAAGTAGCTGTGCCATTTTGCATTGCAACAAACACTGAAGGTCTCATAGCCTGAGACTAAGACAATATGAAAGAAAGCAAAACTGAGATTAAGAGGTGGCCATGATTGTATCCCTTGATCTAGCCTTTCTAAAAGACTGGAACTTTTCAATTACATAAACTAATAAATCTCCTTTCTTTTTCCTCTCCTCTCCCCATTCCTTCCTGCCTCCCATCTTCCCTCCCTCTTTAAGTCAATTTCAATTGGGTTTCTGTCACATGCAATTGAAAATCTCTCAACTAATTTATTCAATAGAATTTTCACAGAATTAATCACTATAGTAATTTAGCAACATTTTAAATAATCTTATGTTGATACATGATGGAGAAATATTTTTGAGAAGGAAGAAGTTAACAACAGTGAAAGCTGATTTATGAAACAAAGCAGTCTTTCTTGATGTAACTGAGAATTTTAAGAATATACAAAGCAATAGGTTTTAAAATATAAAGTTTTAATCAAGCAATTTTTTTCACAAGTGAACTAGCCAGATATGAATTATTCACAAAATAGTCTCAGCATTCCACCCATATCAAATTGGTTTGTGTTACAGGGCCAGATTGACTGAATTGTAGAAATTCTGTGGACTTTAACATTCAGACACACAGATAGGTTAAGTCCTGCATGTATGTTGCATGCCTATGTTTCTGCAGGGCTATATCAACAATTCTACTGAAGCTTTTGTGCAATATATAAATTTTTTTGTAGCACTATTCCAAGGGCCATGGAATAATTTATACTAATAATAGTTGTCATTTATTGCATACTTTCTGTGGGTCAGAAACACTGTTTTACATACATCATCTCAATTTCTATGAGATAACCCTCAAAAGTTGATATTATTATCCCACTTTTATAGATAAGGGAATTAACATCCCAAAGAGTCAACCTCTTGACCAAAGACATATTGAAACAAAAGGCAGGTTTCTGAGTGATGTGCACAGGTTTGAAATACATTTTAACTTTTACTCTCATGGGATTAGAAATGTTTTAATTTTATTTTTCCTAAAAATTGTGAGGAAGGCCTACCTTATGATAGACAGTATATGAGGCAAGAATGCAGAGTCAAACAAAGCAAAATTTCCATGTTCAGGATATTCACAGTCTTTGAGAGCAAAAACACGAAGATAAGTTACTTGATATTGCAATGTTATTGCCTTGTATTTTATTATAGGGCATCAATAGTCTACACAGAATCTGAAAATTCCTAAAGCAGGGTAAAATGAACAGAATAAAGTATAGAGAAAAGGTGCTCTGACTTGTACCTTCCTGATGGTGTTCTAAGTATAACAAAAATCTACACATCTATTAGAATGGTGAAAATCCAAAACACTAACAGCACTAAATGCTGGAGAAGATGTGGAAAAACAGGGACACCTGTTTTTTGGGTTTTTTGGTTTTTTGGTTTTGGTTTTGGTTCTGTTTCTCCTCTCCCCATTGGATATTCTTTCCTGCTTTGTCAAAGATTAGTTGACCATAGAATTGAGGGTCCATTTCTGGGTTCTCTATTCTGTTCCATTGATTTATGTGTCTGTTTTTGTGCCTGTACCATACCTCTTGATGATTACAGCTTTAAAATACAGCTTGAAATCCAGAATTCACCTTCAGTGTTTGTTGCAATGCAAAATGGCACAGCTACTTTGGAATGCAATTTGGTGGTTTCTTATAAAACTAAACATACACTTACCATACCATTCAGCAATCATTCCTTGGTAGTTACCCTAAGGAGTTGAATGCTTATGCCCATCCAAAAACCTGCATGGGGAAGTTTATAGCAGCTCTATTCATAATTGCCAAAACTTAGAATTCAGCCAACTTAGTAGGTGAATGGATAAGTAAACTGTGGTATATCCAGACAATGGAGCATTATTCAGTATTAAAAAGAAATGAGCTATTAAGCTATGAAAAGACATGGAGAAAACTTCAATGCACATTAATAAGTAAAAGAAGGCAATCTGAAAAGGCAACATACTGTATGATTCCAACTATATGACATTCTGGACAAGACAAAACTATGGAGACAGTGGAAATATCAGTGGTTGCCAAGGGTTGGGGAGGAAGGGTTAAATAGAGCAGAGAGAATTTTTTAGGACAGTGAAAGTGCTCTGTATGATCCTATAATGGTGGATATATGTCATTATACATTTGTCAAAACTATTAAATAAAAAAATGAATCCTAATGTAAACTATGGACTTCGGGTGATACTAATGTGTAATGTGATGATAGTAACGTGTCAGTGTAGGTTCATCAACTGTAACAAACGTATCACTCTACTGAAGGAGGTTGATAATGGAAATGGGGGAGGCTGTGCATATGTGGGGGCAGGGAGTATATATAAAATCTCTCTACTAGAATACAACAGGGATGTCCACTCTCACCACTATTGTTCAACATAGTACTGGAAGTTCCAGCCTCAGCAATAAGATGACAACAACAACAAAAATAAAAGGCATCCAAATCAGCCCTGAAGAAGTCAAACTCTCAGTCTCCACAGATGACATGATACTCTACATAGAAAACCCAAAAGACTCCAGCGGAAAATTGCTAGAACTGATACAGGAATTCAGCAACGTGGCAGGATATAAAATCAATGCACAGAAGTCAACTGCATTCCTATACGCTAACAGTGAGGCAGAAGAAATAGAAATCAAGCAAAATTGATCCCATTTACAACTGCACCAAAAACCATAAGATACTTAGGAATAAACCTAACCAAAGAGGTAAAGGATATGTACTCTAAAAACTATAGAACACTTATGAAGGAAACTGAGGAAGACACAAAGACATGGAAAAAATTCCATGCTCATGGATTCTAAGAACAAATATTGTTAAAATGTCTATGCTACCCAAAGCAATCTACACATTCAATGTAATCCCTATCAAAATACCATCAACATTTTTCATAGAACTGGAACAAATAATCCTAAAATTTGTATGGAACCAGAAAAGACCCCGAATAGCCAAAGGAAGGTTGAAAAAGAAAACCAAAGCTGGAGGCATCACAATTCTGGACTTCAAGCTGTATTTTAAAGCTGTAATCATCAAGAGGTATGGTACAGGCACAAAAACAGACACATAGATCAATGGAACAGAATAGAGAACCCAGAAATGGACCCTCAATTCTATGGTCAACTAGGTCAACTAATCTTTGACAAAGCAGGAAAGAATATCCAACTGGGGGGGCAGAGGAGAAACAAAACAAAACAGTCTCTTCAACAAATGGTGCTAGGAAAAATTGGACAGCCACATGCAGAAGAATGAAACTGGACCACTTATACCATACACAAAAATAAACTCAAAATGGCTGAAAGAGCTAAATGTGAAATGGAATCCATCGAAATCCTAGAGGAGAAAAAAAGCAGCAACCTCTTTAACCTCAGCTGTAGCAATTTCTTGCTAGACACGTCTCCAAAGGCAAGAGAAACAAAAACAAAAATGAACTATTGGGACTTCATCAAGATCAAAAGCTTCTGCACAGCAAAAGAAACAGTCGACAAAACTAAAATGCAATCTACAGATGGGAGAAGATATTTGAAAATGCCTTATCAAATAAGGAGCTAGAATCCAAGATCTATAAATAACTAATCAAATTCAACACCCAAAGAACAAACAAAAATCCAGTCAAGAAATGGGCAGAAGACATGAACAGACATTTCTCCAAAGAAGACATACAAATGGCCAACAGACACATGAAAAAATGTTCAACATCACTTGGCATCAGGGAAATCCAAATCAAAGCCACAATGAGTTACCGCCTCACATCAGTCAGAATGGCTAAAATTAACAACTCAGGAAACAACAGATATGGGAGAAGATTCAGAGAAAGGGGAACCCTCTCACACTGTTGATGGGAATGCAAACTGGTACAGCCGCTCTGGAGAACAATATGGAGCTTCCTCAAAAAGACCCAGGAATTGTACTGCTAGGTATTTATCCAAAGGATACAAAAATACAGATTCAAAAGGGTACATGCATCCTGATGTTTGTAGCAGCATTATCAACAATGTCAAACTGTGGAAAGAGCCCAAATGGGGCTGATGAATGGATAAAGATGATAGATTGATCAATCTATATCTCTCTCTCTCTCTCTCTAATGGAATATTACTCAGCAACCAAAAAGAATGAAATCTTGTCATTTGCAATGACGTGGATGGAACTAGAGGGTTTTATGCTAAGCGAAATTAGTCAGAGAAAGACAAATACCATATGGTTTCACTCATATGTGGAATTTAAGAAACAAATCAGATGAACATAGGGGAAAGGAAGGAAAAATAAAATAAGAGGAAAACAGAGAGGGAGGCAAACCATAAGAGACTTTTAACTATAGGGAACAAACTGAGGGAGGCAAGTGGAGGAATGGGGTAATTGTGTGATGGGCATTAAGAAGGGCACTTGAAGTAATGAGCACTGGGTGTTGTATGCAACTGATGAATCACCGAATTCTACCTCTAACTAATATTATAGTAAATGTTAATTAAATTGAATTTAAATAAAAATTTTTAAAACAAAATAAAATCTCTGTACCTTCTGCTCAATTCTATGAACCTCATTCTATGCTAAAAGAAGATCCATTTAAAAAATTAGTAAAAATATAATAGAAGCAGTGTCATATAACATTTAAGGTATAAGCTTTGAAGTCAGACAGAACTTCAATCTCATATTCACCACCTACTGGAATTATGGGTCTGTGAAAGTTGCTTACCACTTCTGGTTTTCAGTTTCTTTCTAAGTGGAGAAAATAAGTGCTAGCTCAGAGCATGGTTTCAAGGATTAAATTAGTTAATATATAGTAGTAGGCTTCTGTATTTCCGTGCTCAACATTCATTTCCTCTTTCTTGTGTTAAGAGTCATCTGTTGCATAGGGAACATTCTTTCCCTAATGTCCAACTATGGTTCATATGAGGGTGAGTAATCCTTTAGCTATCATGACTGGCCTCTGATCCAAACCTGGCAAATCAGTCATATTAACTGGGTCAAGATTGAACATATCATCCAAGAGGGGCAATTAAATGTAATCCCAAGAGTTTTTCTGGAACTACAGGGAAAGAGGAGCTATCTTTCTTCTGGAGTTGCTAATTGGTGTTTAGCCTAAATGTGCTGGACTATAAGCCATAAGCTACTGGTAGCCCTTTACCATAATATAGAAAGAGCTTGCCTAAAGCTGAACTCAAAAATGGGGGACAGAAGAGCCAAAAAATGGAAAATCACAGGTTCTTGAAGACCTTACTTGAACTTCTGGGTCTAACCATATGTGGAGGTGGATATCTCTGGATTTCCTTGGCCTGTGATCCAATTTGAACATGATTTATCTCCTTAGCAATTGAAAAACTGTTGGTGAGTACTCTATGTAAGCCACTTACTATACCAAGAGTGTACTACCTTATGAAATATCTTTATTTCCTGAAATTTTTAGATCAACTATTTTTATATATTCTTATTAAATTACATAAATTATTATATTTACTCTATCTTATAAATTCACTGTCACTTTTCTTGATGGCAGGAACTAACATCTCTGTGTATCTTCGTAGTCATGTGGTACTTAGGTATCAAATAAATACCTATATATTATATTTGTTATTACAATTAACTTGTTGCCATTCTTGAATCAATAAGCTTCTGATTTTTATTTGTCTTACCTCATGACAAAAATGTCACCCAGGATTTGAAATGACACCTAATGAATCTAAAGAGAATATCTGTAAAACATTACTCAGTCATTGCAATTATTGTGCATGTTTAGGAGTATGGAAAACAAATTAACAAATGCCAACAATACTGATTTTATAGTTAGGGCCTAGCACTAAGAAATAGGATTCACCTTTATAGATCATTTTTTCCATTGGTTTTATAATCTAAATTTGTATTATATGGCCATTCCCAGATACAAATCCATTTATATAAAGCATTGGGCCCAGTATAAAATAGTGAAGCCCAAATTCTTACATTTGAAGGCCAATTCCCACTGGCATCCTGCACATAGAATATGAGGGCTATATTTAATTAAATTCCTCAGATGCAATACTTAAAAAGCATGGAGTATGTGAAAACTTTAAGATGCTATTGTACCTCCCCAAGGAAGATTTCCTCAGTACCTGTAACATAATGCAACAGAATTTTACCATTTCCTGATGCAAATACATGATATGAGCTAGGGTGATCACATATCATATTTACCAATCTGAAAACTACATGAGGCAAGGGTCTCTGAAAAGAAAAGACCTCCATGACAGCAAAAACTTTTCTATGCTTTTTGTTCACTGATATACTCCTGGTGCCTAAAAAAAGTGGCTGTACCATAATAAACACTGAATAATATTTTGAACGAATGGATGGATGTAAAAATACATTTTCTTGTTAGAAGAATAAATGTAATTACACTTGGATAAACATGAGAAGGAAATCTAAATTTTAATTCTATTATGTTGAGACTGAGCATCTTATCAATCCATAGTGTTGTGTTTGAGATTTCTATGATATCAGGGGTGAAAAAACAGACTCAGAGAAGGAATGAAAATGTACACTTACTATGTGCCTTGTTTCACTGCAGGACAATTTATGGCAAGAAAGTATTGGAAAATATGTCCAGGAATGGGATACTGGTTAGATAAATTATGATAGATAAACATAATAGAATATTCTACAGCCATTAGCTTACTATGGAAGATTCTTAATAAAATTAGGAACTACCATTATATGAAAAGTGAAAAAGTAAACTGAGAAATTTTTCACGTATACTATGCCATATGTTTTAAACCATTATCTACATAGTTGAAAATCAACATTGAGCATTTTGGTGGTTTCCAATTTAGTTAATAAACCTTAGTGTATTCATATCCCTGGTAAGTGAAGTTTTTATAAACACAACATTAGTGATTTGGGTTGAGGGGGCACTGTTGAAGAATCTGGGGAATAAAATCCCATAAAATATTCTCCAGAGGGAACACTACTGGCCTAAATTCTCTTTTATGCCAATCCTGTAATTTGGAGGAATTTATGCTTGAAGCATGAATGAAAAGAGGAAAGGATTTTTATCTCCACTAGAAAACAGGACAGGAAGGATAAGAAATATGCTGTTCTAGTTTTCTCTTTTTCCTACAAAAAAATTAAAAAGGCAGAAAGCACATCTTTCCTCATGCAGATGCTTAAACTCACTCTTAATTCATTTAGATAAATAACTATGAAGACAGTAATCATTGGGTTTGTGGATTCATGGTAGTAAAGTTGCAATAAAGAGTATTAATATTCTCTGAGATGCTTTTTGTTGTCATCAAATAACAACCAACACAATGAACAGTGATTCTCCTTTCAATTTTCTACATTAAAACTATCATCATCTCCCAATGAACAAGCCATTCACATATTGCTTTATTGTGCTAATGTAAGGGAAACATGTTTTCACTTTGTCTTTCATCAGTATTTACTTGAACATTTCATCAGTATCTGTCTTCTATCGGAAAGATGCAAATATTCAAGAAATTAATGTCAATGTAGTCCTGTAATATGCCTCCTTTTAAACAAATCTTAAGATTATCCCTATTAATATTTTAAAGCTCATGTCAAGGTTTTGTGATCCAGGGATTTCTGGAACTTATCTCCAATGTAAAAATTTCATTGTGGACCTCCATATGTATTCATTATCTCAAAATTATTACCTGTCCCATTTTATGTAGTTTTTTTACCCAAGTTTTGGCTATCTTAATAACTCTTATAATATGTCATATATAAAATGACTGCATTGAAAATGACAGTTTAAAAGTTAGATTTATAAAGTGTCACTTTCAAATCATATTATAGTCCAAATTCATAATATATTTAAAACTTGATTCCATGGCAGTAAACAAAATTCTCATCACTGAAGTTATAGCTTAGGTAACCTAAAATCCTCAAGTAACATAGGTATCCAGTACCACTGCACTTGACCAGTTAAGAAAGTAAGCTTACCGATTATGAAATTATTTATCCATTCGTCTCTTTATCACTTATAGAAAAAATACACTTGTAGCAAAAATGTTAGGTGAAGAAAATTATTCAGTATGGTCCTTGCCTATATGCAATTGCTAGTTTTATTCTATCACGTCAGCTATTAAAGTAGCATATACTTAGGTCACAACTAAAAGAATCGTTCAAAAAATGAATACAGTAATGACCTAGGGAAGTTTTCTCACAAAAACTGAACCTTTCTGAGAGCCATGACTGCGCCATGTTTGTTTATATATTTTTGGCATCCATTTAATTACTCTAAAATTTTATCAAATTTATTCTAGCAGTCAAATAAATAGCAATGTTCCTGTCTATTCTGCAGCGATTAGATGCATTCAGGACCATGGACAACAAACAGTCCAGCCCTTCTCAATTATTACTTCATGAAGCTACTAACTGGCTGTGAAAACATAAGGCTTATGTCTCTTTTTGAACACTGAAAGCTAACTCCATATTCATAACTTTAAAGGCAGTACAGGGGCACCTGGGTGGCTCAGTCAGTTAAGCATCTGCCTTCGGCTCAGGTCAGGATGCCGGGGTGCTGGGATCCAACCCCCCGAGTCAGGCTCTCCGCTCAGCAGGGAACCTGCTTCTCCCTCTCTTCCCCACTCATGCTCTCTCTTGTGCTATCTCTTTCTCTCTCAAATAAATAAATAAAGGCAGTACACTTTTCCTGTTCAGAAAGTAATGGGCTCACTGCTTGTTTCATGGGAGCTAAGGAAAAAAAATAATGTTATTGTTTTTCAGATGCCCTCTTTCTCCACAAATATTTAAGTTCCACAACTGCAAGGGCTGTGTCTTGTTTGTTGCTCTATCTTCATCTCTTAGCCACTAGGCTGGAAGATAATAGGTTGTTGAATAAATGATTCATATGGTGCCCTACTGTAAAATTCTCATTATTAAGCACAACAAACAACAACAACAACAACAAAGTTGTTAAGGTTTGTTCATAAGAAAACCAGTAATGGGTCTTTGAAAATTGATGAGACTTGTGGAGTCAGCTTCATTCAAATTAAAGTCCAACCAAGAGCTCATAAATTCTACATAACCAACTGTCTATCGGGCTCTTAATTCATAAATTCTGTGAGACCATGTTGTGTAACTAAAATGCTTCTAAGAAGAACACCATTAAAAATACATATTCTCAAAGATTTATATCTGTGGATAGAGTAAAAACATATTATTCAGAGACTATGACAGTATAAATACAAGAGAAGTAAGATGCATGGCAATGTATCACGTCATGAAATGTTTAAACCTCCACATGGTGCAGGGATTGGGTGTGGATTTATGTGCTGGCAAAAACGCACTAATGCCGTTGGCATGCATCATTAGTGAATGGCTCCAAGTATAAAATTGGTATTGATGACTACAACTTCATGTGTTTGAGCCTAAGGTGAAGAAAAAAAGAATCCAGAGAATGTTGTCACATGACCTATCTTTGAACATCCAAAGGGGGGAAACACAACCTCGTGAAGCCTACCAGAGGAGGAACATTACAAAGACTGGCAATAATTGAGACATAACTAGTCACCTTGCCTTAAGCTCAAAGTTACTATGGACTGCATATTAGTCCTTCGCACACTAAAATGAAAAGATTATTAATATACACAGTCTCTTTCTATTAATATTTATTTAACTGTGACCTAGAGAATTTCAAAGTAGATTTAGGCAACCAAATACAGAATGGTTTTGCTTTTTCTGATATAGAACCTGTGTGATTTGGGGTGATGGGGAGATTGATAGTGTGCAGACAGTGGCTTCGAGTGTCTATAAACTCTCATGAAATAGGACTTTGGAAATGCTGAATGTAGCAATTCTGGATGAACAGAGTCACCATACTTCCTCCCTCCAATGCACAAACACACACATCTCTCCTGCAAAATTTTGTTCTATTTTTCAAAGTATGTAAGGTGCTCTTTACCGAAAGTAAAAATATTGCCTATATGGAACAAACTCTGGTTTACAGTTTAAAAAATCACCTGGTCATTTACTGACACAATGCCAAGCGACTGGTTTCATTGATTTTTTTTTCTTCACTGAGTTATTTACACAAACCCCAAACAGTATTTGATAAAAATTTTTTTTTAAAAATGGTTAAATCCAAACAAATTGCCACTTGGATCATGTGTAACATACTTAATTCTCCAAATAACCTACACTTTCTCAATGGACTTCCTTCAAACTTTTGTTCCAAAGAGACCTCTATGTAAAAGCACTGCTGGAACTAACTGGTTGATTCAAACTCCAGTGGATGAATATTCCATTAGTAATCGACTCTACATAGCACTGATTTGGAACAAAATGAGCATTCACTCATAGAAAGGGGAAAGAAGTGAAGGCACCACTTCCTTTACAGAACAATGACTTCACTGATCAGCTAATAGAGCCAAGTCTTCATTTTCACACCATTACTGTATATCTATGAGGCAGCAAGATGACATCCAAGAAAAAGCATAAAACTAACAGGAAGGAGAACTTAATGATTAATATACTGGGCTTTGAAATCAAACAGACAAATGTGGATTTTTACCTGGATCCTTTCACGTTACCTCTGGGCTCCTTTAGGCTCCAGGCCTCCATTTCTGCATTTGTAAATTGGATGAGGAGAGTATATAATTTCTAAGTTGTGAGTATTAAATTAGATATTATCTGAAAAATGTAATTTTACAGAGTGCATGACAAAATGAATACTCATAAATAGTAGCTATTAATCTTAGTAGGCTTAACTATGTCATTAACCAGTAATGTGATTTTTGGCCAGCTGATAACACTGACATATTAATGAACTCTTATTTTAGGCCAAAGTTTATACTAAAAATTTTATGTGGATTACATTAATATAAAATTAAATGTGCAATATAAACACAATTTCTCTCTTTGTTGTTCAGATGGAGAAAATGAAGACTCAAAGAGGTTAAGTACATGACCCTAGACGATAGCTCAGTCTTGACTGACATCAGAAATTTGAATCCAGGCTCTGTGTTACAGCCCATGCACATTCTCTGCATGCTCCATACTTATCAAAACAGAGAGATGAGAAGAGAAAACAGAAGTGATTCCTACCTTTAGATAAATAAGGAAGAGGAGAGACCGAGCACTTCTTAAATGTCTACTCTATCCATGTTTAGCACCATGCTCACTATGTGACATGTACAGTCCATTTAATTCTCACTAAAATCCTCAAGAAGTCATTACACTTATTTTAAATTTTAAGATCATATTCACATCCACATCAAGTAAAAACATATTGACAAGAAAATTAGTATCTGCTGAAAACCCTATGAATACACTCCCTTGTCCTCACCCCCACTGTCCCAAGTAACTAATCTCCAGAATTCAATAATTGATATCTCCATTTTCTATACTTTGACTATATGTGTTAATCCCAGACAACATAAAGCAATGTTTAGTTTATTTTAATTTCCATCTATGGCATTTGTACTTTACATTAGCCAGAAATTTTTTCATTCAAGTATATACTATGATATCCATCCACTTTGATATGTGTAACTCTAATTTCTTCAATTTCACTATTATATATTATTCAATTTTGAAAAAATACCAGAGTTTATTTAACCACTTTTCCCTATTGAGGTTTTTCTTTCCCCACTGCCACATATAATGTTTCTCTCTCTATTATCTATATATTACACAATGCCCATGAGTAAATGTGGAGGACTTTCTATAGAACATACACCTAGGAACTGAATTGTAATGTAAGCAACAAACATTCTCAACCATAAATGTTTTACTTCTTCAACTTTAACAAGTATCACCAATTGTTCTCCAAAGTATGTATAAGGGTTTCTCTTTATTTCACATATTCTTCAACAACTGACATTATCAAATGCTGACATTTTTGCAAATCTGATAGATGTGCATTAAATTGTGTTTAAATGTTATTTCACTTGTTACTAGTGAGATGGAGTACATTTTTTTCATGTTTTTTTTTTTTGTAGCTGAATTTTTTTCCTCTTCTACATTTCTGTTCTTGTATCTGTCATACTTGAAATTAAGCTCTCACTTTTTTTGTATCAGCATGCTGGAATTGTTTTTATTCTGCACTTGATCTTAGCCAAAAGGCCGAGAAGCGATGGAATTGTTTTTATTCTGGATGTTGATATTTTATTAGTTCCTTGTATTATTAACATCTGTTCCCAGTCATTGGAATTTTTTTTTTGCTTTAATAAATTTTTAAAATATTACTCAAATTTATAAATATTTACTTTATGGTTTGTGCTTATTGTGTCTTTATTTTAAAGTCATTTCCTGTCTAAGGATCATAAAAATTGTTTTTTATATTTTTTTTCTAAAAATATTAAAGTTTGATTTTCATACTTAGGTCTTCAGTCCATATATAATTCACTTATGGATATTTATATGGGTTAGGAATCCTAAATTACTTATTTCCATATGGGTTTTACATTTTGACACCACCAGTTTACATACTGCTTTATGAGGCAGATACTAATATAATTCCAAATTAATCAATTCAGAAATAAACTTAGACATTCAGTAGCCCAATCAATATCATATGGCTAATAAATGATGGGGTCAGGGTGTGAGCTCCTGGAGTCAGGTTCCTAGGCCCATGCACAATGAAATAACATGTGTCTGGGCCAGGTTTCTCACAATAAAAGAAACAGAGGCTGAATATGGACAGAAAAAAACATCAAAAAAAGCTCAACTCTATGATTCACAATAGAGCTGTAGGGCAATGTTTTCCAATATGGTACCTGACTTTTTGTCCTATACTTAGACTGAGTATTTTGTGTTTGGTGAGATTAGAGGGTTAAAGGAAAATAATTCAATTAATTAAGTTGATGAAACAGTTAATTCATCTATTATCTACAAGAAAGTGGTTCATTAAATATTTCAACTAATCAATTGATTCAATTAAAGACTAATTAATGATATAGGTCTTGATAATGCTTGACTGTATCAGGCTCATTGACTTGTAATTTAAGACAGACCTAAAGGGATAAATACTACATAGTGTGTCAGATAAAAAGAATAAAATGTACACAGGGTACTATAGATCATAATAGAGGGACATTTATGTGAGGTGAGTTATGGGGGTGGTGGAAGAAATTTTCAGAAAAGTCTTCCTGAAGTAGATGTCTTGTGAGTTATAATTAGATGGTGAAGATAAATTCATCAGACAGGCTAGCGTCCAATTCCAGGGAGAGGAAATAGAAGCAACAAAAACATACAGGTGATACTCAGCAGAAAGTATTCCTGAAAATCACTAGCATTTTGTGTTGTTGACTGGCTAAATACAGATAGGGTCCAAGGTAAGACCAGGGCAGTGAGCAAGGGCCAAACATATGAGAATACCATATTTATCATGACAAGAAGATAGTATTTTATACCAAGTACAATGAGAAATATCACCGCATGATGTAAATAGGAGAGTGGTTTTTACTAGACAGGCAGCTGAGAGAGAGACTGGGGGCTGTAGCCATAGTGTAGGTGACAGATGGCAGAGGTCTGACCCAAGGTAGGGATGCAAAGATCATCATTATCACTGCCACTGCTTAGGCTGGAGAGTTGTGGGCTGCTAGGGTCTCAGTGTAGCCTCAATTTCATCATCTTTTGGAAGTATTTATTTGCATATCTGTCTTTTCTCCAAAAGAAAGTGTCCAGAGAAGAGAAAAACATATGAACCAACTCAGCCTGGACCTAGTTTATGACATCAAACTCCCCTCTCCAACAACCTGCATTTAACCTACCTGTCCAGGCAGCATAATACAAAAACAAAAACAGAAACCCCCAAAAAGCCCAAGTGGGTAATTTGAGCAATGTAATGCAGTACCTATTGACAGAGTGTAAGAAAATCACAAATGATAGTACAGAATCTTGGTGTTGGCGACACTGGGGACAATAAGCCCTTCTAGTCCTGAAGGAACAAGAGGAAGTATAACGGAACCCAGACCAAGAATGAGAGTTGAGTGGAGAAGTTGCTTCTCAGGAGTTGTTACTTTGGTCAAGAGATGAGCCAAGCTAGAGGGGCTCTGCAAGAAGGGAAGGAGGGGAAGAATACCTTAGTTCACTCTTCTGTTTCCCACCAACACAATGCCAGGGTGCACTGCTGTCAAACCCAATAGGAAGCCAGAATGCAAGGGAGCTTGTTAATGCCATCTCAACAGATCAGTCTCAGCCTTGAAGGCACCGGCAAGGGGGAAGACAAGGGGAATATATCAGAAGTTCTCAGAGGGATGCTTTCTACAACCTTTATGAGTAAAAACTGTGTTTCTAATGCAAATGCAACTCACAACCATGTCCTGTCCTCTTTCCAGTCAGATTCCTCTCTCTGGGCGCCTGTGTGTATGGAAATTCTAGATCCAGCAGCCATTGGTAGTCCCAACATTCAACGCTGAAAGATTTCAATGAACATGTGTTTAGTCTACTTTTATCATACACTAACATGCAAATATTCTTCTTACTGCATTCTTCACTTTGCATTCTTTCTTCTTACCTCGTTTGGTCTTAATAATTTACCCTCGTAAATATTTTTTTCTTTATATTTTATAGAAAAGGAAACTCTAAGAGAGGAGAGGCTGCTGAGGAGAGTTACCGGAAACCACAGAGAGGTAAGTGACTTAGAACACACCCCAGTCCTCAGGCCAGGAACCTACCCCACGTCTTCAGACCCCAAAGGCAAATTCGTGCTTCGAGTGCACGCTTCGAGTGGCCATTCAGAACTGTTGCCTTAGAAGGGAAGAATATCACTCTGGAGTCCGTATGTTTCCATTTAAGCCTAAAACCTAAGCAGACCACAGGACACTGAGGGTCCACTCTGGATGATACTGAAATCCACTGTGGAGCTACTTTTCAAAGTGGAAAGAATGTCTTTACTTTGAAGAACTGGCTGTTCTGGGAGAAGAATGGTAAATAAAGATGAAAAGGTTGATACTAATTAAATTCTGAAAATTTGTTAAATCTGCTTTAACCTCAACAAATAACAGACATTTTTTATCCTGATTTCTTATAAAAGACTTGCCATCTAAATAAATAATAGATGTCTATGATGCAGCACTTTTAAGATTTTCTTCTCATGTTTGAAAGATTAGGGTCATCATAGATCATAAATATTACAAACAAGCTCATAAAGAAAAAGATAAATATTAAGACTGCAAATTGAGGAAATTAAATGTATTAAGGGAAATAAAATACTCACATTCTCTTTTCCCCCCTCAGATGAAGTAATTGTGTAATATGAAAATTGGAGCAGGATATAATGTGCAATTAGGTAATAAGAGGAAAACAACTAATTCTTGGGTGGAGGGGCCTGGACAAATAGAATTAAGGCTTAAAGACAAAACAATTATAAGTAATTATTTGAAGGTTAAAGTATTTTTTTAAATAATATGCCATTATTTTTTAAATAATTTTCCATGAAAAATTAGCATAGTGCAATGATAAGGTATTTTTTGCAATAATTCTACTAAGGAATAATTTAAAAATTAGAACCAGCAAGCTTAGTAACAAGTATGTCAAAGAGGAAAGATTCATAGAGGTCCCAGTATTGGCTTAAGGCAGAAATCTCTGTTTTGTATTTTTGTATTACTGGTAGCAGTTTCTGTTAGACCAGGATAAAAGCAGCCGCAGAATGCTCATGATTCCCTTCACTGGTTAGATATTTATTTCAGGGAAGATTTTGTTTTGTGTAACCCTTGTTTTCATTATCCTTTGTTAAACACAGCCACTAAATAAATTTTCCCTCCTTTTCCTGCTTGCTTAATCCCTGTGTTTCCACACAGATAAATCTCATATAATTAGCTTGAGCTTTGGAAAACAGTGTTGGCTGGTGCACGTGAAATGAAGTTTTATGCCATGCCAGAGGAAGTTACAACCTGTTGTGGGAATAGAAATGCTTTATTGGGAGTTCCTTGCCCATGGCTATACATGAAATGAAGAGAGAACAGAGGAAATTATTCAGCTTTGAAAATCCGTCTTCAGCCAAAAAAAAAAAAAAAGTGAAATATTTTATTTTCATTCACTTTCTTTGATATCTTACACCTCAATTTATTATTTTGGCTGTATGGTAATTATGCCAATAAAACTGGCTATCAGAAAAAGTTTTTTTTTTTTTTTTTAATTGAACAAAACTTGCAATTCAGCTATGTCTCCTCAGGTTTTAACACCATGCCTGGCACTCAGGGGTAACTGTTTTAAGAAAAATGAAGGGTATTAGCTCTTTGAGAGCATTTAATGATAATACTTTAATTCTTATCTCCTGACCCAGTATTCCAATACTGGTTTTATTTATTTTTTTCATCTTCATTGTACAAGTGGTTATCTGCATGGATACATCAAGATATATCTTGAACGGAGGGATTTCTTGCTAACTTCGTGGCGTTCACCTTGGTCCAAACCACTGTAACTTCTCATTAGGCCTGGAGTGTCCTCCTAGCGGCTTTCTCTGCTTCCAGGTGTGACCTCTTATACCCTGTTCCCCACTAGAGAGGCATTTTTAAAGATTAAACCTGATACTTTCAGTTTTTGCTACAAATTTTTCATTGACTTTCTACTAAAGCTGAAATATAATCTGCCCCCTTTTCCATGGACTACCAAGCCTTTGAGAATAGATCCTTATCTATTCCACATCTATGTACTTTCCCAGGGAGGTCTTTTCTCTACTCATATCAGCCTGAGCTCTGCCCCCTGTATACTCATCATCTGCATTTTGCAGTCTTTATATTTGTTGAGACTTCTTCCTGAAAGTTCCTTGCCCCGGAGCTCTGCTTCTACTTACTCCTCCCAGTCTCAACTCAAAGATCACTTCCTCAGAGAAGACTCCCTTGCCCACCCTGTTGTAAGTAAACCACTCTCTTCCCTCAGGCATAGCCCATACTTTATGCTGCATTGCTTCTTTTTATAAAATGTATTACTATTTGAAATTAGATTATGTATGAATTTATTTTTCATTTAAATTCTATCTTTATCTTTTACAAAAGGGTGTACAGGGTATGGAGATCTAACTATCCTAATATAAAGCTCATTTGACTTGAGTACTACTCTATGTCCAGAGCTCAACACAGTGTTTACATATGTAGGTGCCCAGTAAGTTTTTATGGGATTAATTAATCACTGTAGGGCAAACCCCAAAAGAGCAAAAAGAATCAAGCCCATATACAGACAGAAAGTAAAGGATGAACTGGATGGTGTTCAAACTCTTAGATCCATCCTATGTAAGACTTTTTCTATTCTTCCCCTTTTCATAGTTTGGACTTACAAACCAGTAAAAAAATGAATCAAACAAAATAGGATGTTTTTGAATTGGGTTACCACTTCTTAGTTTAAATTGGAACACTACCTCTGACAACAAAAGAGGTAAACCTGACCTAATTGTTTATCCAAATGAACATTTTACAGATAAACACATCTAAATTTGTTCCTTCTTACATGGGAAAGTTCTTTGGGGTCCTTCCACATCTTGGGAAGTGATTGATATTATTACTGCATGCAATTAAAAAAGGACTGAGCCAAAGCAGTACAGAAATGTCCAGCCCTGGGTTTTTTCTGTGTGGTAAGATGTGGACGATTAGCTATGGTCTGTTCATGCAGGCCAATAGCCACGGGCTGATTCAGCTTATTATGCAGCAACTGGTTATTGAGATTGCCAGAAGAACATTTCCCAAAACAATTAGACTGAATGCATATTAACTTCAAGTGACCACATATGGTCAGGGTCTTGGTGGCCTTTTCAAAACCAATATATTTTCTCTGTCATAAAAATACTTGATTTATTGAATTAGCAGTAATCTTTTTTGTCTAAATGGAATTACAGAAGCAAAGCAATATCTAAGTCATTTTAGATTAGTTTCATATTTTTATACTTGACTGTAAAAAAAAAAAAAAAAAGTCATGGTCCTTTATTCAAAACTTCCCTCCAAGCACACTGACCGAACTATTCCAAAAATAGCAAAGCTTGCTGAAATCTCAGAGCATGTGACCCCTTGCTGACCTCACTATATGGAATGTCCTTCCCTACTTTTACCATGTATTTTTTTCTGCTCATCCCTCAGGTATTGGTTTAAATACCACTTCTTTTGCAAGACCTTCTTTATTTATCCTTACTCGATCTTCCTGTTACTGCCTGCTTTAGCTGCCTCATTCTTTTCTTTATAGAATTTGTCACAGTTGATAATTATTCTATTTATTTGTCTGCATACTTGTCAGGATCTTTTACTTTCTACTAGAAGGAAAGCTCATCTGGTGGAGCACAGACTGCTTCTATTTTATTCATTCCTCTATCTCCAATACTTGTCTCATAAAAGGCACACCAGAAATACATGTCTGATGCATGAATGAGTCCATCCCAGTCAAAAGGGAAATTGAGATCAGACAATGAGTCTTAAGGAAGATAGGATGAGTCCCCTTAATAGGTTCCAATGCAAAAACTATGAAGAACTAGCCACCCAGGGGCACCGACACAAAGAGGAGCATTGGTAAATAAGGAACAGTCAGGGCATGCAGCTCTACGTCCTCTTGTACAGGTCTCATCTGACTTGAGGACTACTCTATGCCCACGGTACTACTCCATGGGGCGGGGGGGAGCAGCCCCTGTAACCTCTCCTCTGCTTCACTGAGGGTGGCTAATAATGATAAGCCCAAGATCGCATACTGTAAGTTCTTCTTCTAAGGAGGTAAATGAACTCTTCTATTCTCTGTCCCTGGCAAAGCTTGCTGTCCTTAAAAGAGCAGCTACCAGTCATTTCCAGCTAACTAACCATTTAAGTCAGTGCCTTATCTCTTCCAGGGTTTCAATGTCAAGCTTGATCAATAAAATATGGTGGTTAAAAGTAAACCCTCTACAGCCAGAAGGTCTCTGGGGTCCATCTTCTCTGTGCCACGTAAGTTCTTATATAAGCCCTCTAAGTTCCAGGGTTCACATCTGTAAAACAAGGGGAAAGAACAGTTCCTACCTTACAGGGTTGTTGAGAAGATTAAATGAGCAAGTAAACACAAAGAATTTAGAACTCTGCTTGGTTCACAGCAAATGTTTTTCTCTTCATCTCAGCTTTCTCCCTGGCTGTTCTCATCCAGTCCCACAGCCTCTAACATCAGTGCCATTGTGGTGATGCTCAGACTTTTTTCCTCAACTCGACTTGTGTGCCCAGCCGGCAGGGCACCTAATAGCTCTCTCAGACTCAACATGTTCAAAACTGAGCTGATTATTCCCCCACCCTTTTACACTACACTAGCAATCTTCACAGTCTTGTTCAACTCAAAAAATGGCACTTTCGCCTTTTAAATTGTACAGGGCAAAACTGTGGCATTTGCCCTTGATTCCTCTGTCTCATTTTCCATGTACATTCCATGGGCACCTTTATTGCTACAACTCTTGTACAAGCCTCCACCAACTCTCCCTTGCATTATTACTAAGAACCTTTTAACTGATCTCCTATTTTTACCCTTGTCCTTTCCAGCTGATCTCTATGAAGAGAAGAATGTGATTTTTCTAATACATGTATTTTTCTAATACATGAGTTAAACTGCGTATGTTCTTTTCTTAAATCCACCCAGTGGGTTCTCAGATGACTTAAGAGTAAAACCCCAACTTGCTACCATGGCTTACAAAGCCACACACAGTATGGTCCCTGTTACTTCTCTGGCCTCAAATCCTACTGCAGTTCCCTCTGTTCCCACACAATAGTCACACTGGCCTCCCTGCTGTTCTGAAAACAAACCAAGCATGCTCCGGACTTAGGGTTTTTGTACTTGCTATTCCCTCTACCTGGAAGGCTTTGAACACTGCTTCTCCCATTCTCCTTCCAGCTGCACTCTAAATGCCCCCTTACTAGAGAGGTCTTCCCTAACCACTATCTCTAAAGCAGCCCCTGTCTCCACCTAAGCCCAATTTGGCTTTCTTCATAACCCTTTTTGCCACCTGGTGGGGTTTATGCTTGGTGGATTTTCTGATTTTCCCCCACTAAAGAAAAAAAACTCATGAGAGCAAAGACTTACAGGTTTGTTCACTGTAATTTCCCTAAAACGTAGAACAGTCTAGCATGTGGTAGAACCTAACTAAATACTTATTAAATAGGCATCTGAAAAATCATCATTAAATTTTTATTGTAACTAATTGTAACTGGATGGTGTTCAAACTTAGATCCATCCTATGTAAGACTTTTTCTTTAACTAAACTAAAAGCATACCCAGCATCAGAACACAGTATGAGGAAGTTATTTAGGAGAAATGTAGGGGTCTTCTAAGCACTTCTGAAATAACATTGAACAAACAATAGATCAAAAAACAAAAATTAAAAAAAAAAAAAACCTGTCCTGGGTAAATTAAACCCCACACATTTGTCCCAGTATTACCTTATCAGAGCTTACCAAGTTCACATTCTTTTTTTTTTTCTTTTATATATATATATTTTTTAATTTTATTCTTATGTTAATCCCCATACATTACATCATTAGTTTTAGATGAAGTGTTCCATGATTCATTGTTTGTCCACAACACCCAGTGCTCCATGCAGAATGTGCCCTCCTCAATACCCACCACCAGGCTAACCCATCCTCCCACCCCCCTCCCCTCTAGAACCCTCAGGTTGTTTTTCAGAGTCTATCGTCTCTCATGGTTCGTCTACCCCTCCGATTTCCCCCACTTCATTCTTCCCCTCCCGCTACCTTCTTCTTCTTCTTCTTCTTCTTCTTCTTCTTCTTCTTTTTTTTTTTCTTAACATATAATGCATTATTTGTTTCAGAGGTACAGATCTGAGATTCAACACTCTTGCACCATTCACAGCGCTTACCAGAGCACACACCCTCCCCAGTGTCCATCACCCAGTCACCCCATCCCTCCCACCCCACCACCCACTCCAACAACACTCAGTTTGCTTCCTGCGATTAAGACTTCCTCATATCAGTGAGATCATATGATACATGTCTTTCTCTGTTTGACTTATTTCACTCAACATGATACCCTCCAGTTCCATCCACGTCGTTGCAAATGGCAAGATCTCATTCCTTTTGATGGCTGCATAATATTCCATTGTATATATATACCACCTCTTCTTTATCCAGTCATCTGTCGATGGACATCTTGGCTCTTTCCACAGTTTGGCTATTGTGGACATTGCTGCTATAAACATGGGGGTGCACGTACCCCTTCGGATCCCTACTTTTGTATCTTTGGGGTAAATACCCAGTAGTGCAATTGCTGGATCATGTGGTAGCTCTATTTTCAACATTTTGAGGAACCTCCATACAGTTTTCCAGAGTGGCTGCACCAGCTTGCATTCCCACCAACAGTGTAGGAGGGTTCCCCTTTCTCCGCATCCCCGCCAACATTTGTTGTTTCCTGACTTGTTAATTTTAGCCATTCTGACTGGTGTGAGGTGGTATCTCATTGAGGTTTTGATTTGGATTTCCCTGATGCTGAGTGATATTGAGCACTTTTTCATGTGTCTGTTGGCCATTTGGATGTCTTCTTTGGAAAAATGTCTGTTCATGTCTTCTGCCCATTTCTTGATTGGATTCTTTGTTCTTTGGGTGTTGAGTTTGATGAGTTCTTTATAGATTTTGGATACTAGCCCTTTATCTGATATGTCATTTGCAAATATCTTCTCCCATTCTGTCGGTTCTCTTTTGGTTTTGTTGACTGTTTCCTTTGCTTTGCAAAAGCTTTTTATCTTGATGAAGTCGCAATAGTTCATTTTTGCCCTTGCTTCCCTTGCCTTTGGCGATGTTTCTAGGAAGAACTTGTGGGGGCTGAGGTCAAAGAGGTTGCTGCCTGTGTTCTCCTTTAGGATTTTGATGGACTCCTGTCTCACATTGAGGTCTTTCAACCATTTGGAGTCTATTTTTGTGTGTGGTGTAAGGAAATGGTCCAGTTTCATTCTTCTGCATGTGGCTGTCCAATTTTGCCAACACCATTTGTTGAAGAGACTGTCTTTGTTCCATTGGACATTCTTTCCTGCTTTGTCGAAGATGAGTTGACCATAGAGTTGAGGGTCCATTTCTGGGCTCTCTATTTGGTTCCATTGATCTATGTGTCTGTTTTTGTGCCAGTACCATGCTGTCTTGATGATGACAGCTTTGTAATAGAGCTGGAAGTCCGGAATTGTGATGCCGCCAGCTTTGCTTTTCTTTTTCAATATTCCTCTGGCTATGCGGGGTCTTTTCTGGTTCCATACAAATTTTAGGATTATTTGTTCCATTTCTTTGAAAAAAGTGGATGGTATTTTGATGGGGATTGCATTGAATGTGTAGATTGCTCTAGGTAGCATTGACATCTTCACAATATTTGTTCTTCCAATCCATGAGCATGGAACGTTTTTCCATTTCTTTGTGTCTTCCTCAATTTCTTTCATGAGTGTTTTATAGTTTTCTGAGTACAGATCCTTTGTCTCTTTGGTTAGATTTATTCCTAGGTATCTTATGGTTTTGGGTGCAATTGTAAATGGGATCGACTCCTTAATTTCTCTTTCTTCTGTCTTGTTGTTGGTGTATAGGAATGCCACTGACTTCTGTGCATTGATTTTATATCCTGCCACTTTACTGAATTCCTGTATGAGTTCTAGCAGTTTTGGGGTGGAGTCTCTGGGGTTTTCCACATAAAGTATCATATCATCTGCAAAGAGTGAGAGTTTGACTTCTTCTTTGCCAATTTGGATGCCTTTGATTTCTTTTTGTTGTCTGATTGCTGTGGCTAGGACTTCCAATACTATGTTGAATAGCAGTGGTGATAGTGGACATCCCTGCCGCGTTCCTGACCTTAGGGGGAAAGCTCTCAGTTTTTCCCCATTGAGAATAATATTCGCTGTAGGTTTTTCATAGATGACTTTTATGATATTGAGGTATGTACCCTCTATCCCTATACTCTGAAGAGTTTTGATCAAGAAAGGATGCTGTACTTTGTCAAAAGCTTTTTCTGCATCTATTGAGAGGATCATATGATTCTTGTTCTTTCTTTTGTTAATGTATTGTATCACATTGATTGATTTGCGGATGTTGAACCAACCTTGCAGCCCAGGGATAAATCCCACTTCGTCATGGTGAATAATCCTTTTAATGTACTGTTGGATCCTACTGGCTAGTATTTTGGTGAGAATTTTTGCATCCATGTTCATCAGGGATATTGGTCTGTAATTCTCCTTTTGGATGGGGTCTTTGTCTGGTTTTGGGATCAAGGTAATGCTGGCCTCATAAAATGAGTTTGGAAGTTTTCCTTCCATTTCTATTTTTTGGAACAGTTTCAGAAGAATAGGTATTAATTCTTCTTGAAATGTTTGGTAGAATTCTCCTGGGAAGCCATCTGGCCCTGGGCTTTTGTTTTTTTGGGAGATTTTTGGTTACTGCTTCAATTTCCTTAGTGGTTATAGGTCTGTTCAGGTTTTCTATTTCCTCCTGGTTCAGTTGTGGTAGTTGATACATCTCTAGGAATGCATCCATCTCTTCCAGGTTATCCAATTTGCTGGCATAGAGTTGCTCATAATATGTTCTTATAATTGTTTGTATTTCTTTGGTGTTGGTTGTGATCTCTCCTCTTTCATTCATGATTTTGTTGATTTGGGTCATTTCTCTTCCCTTTTTGATAAGTCTGGCCAGGGGTTTATCAATCTTGTTAATTCTTTCAAAGAACCAGCTCCTAGTTTCGTTGATCTGTTCTACTGTTCTTTTAGTTTCTATTTCATTGATTTCTGCTCTGATCTTTATGATTTCTCTTCTCCTGCTGGGTTTAGGCTTTATTTGCTGTTCTTTCTCCAGCTCCTTTAGGTGTAGGGTTAGGTTGTGTACTTGAGACCTTTCTTGTTTCTTGAGAAAGGCTTGTATTGCTATATACTTTCCTCTTAGGACTGCCTTTGCTGCATCCCAAAGATTTTGAACAGTTGTGTTTTCATTTTCATTGGTTTCCATGTATTTTTTTAATTCTTCTTTAATTTCCTGGTTGACCCATTCATTCTTCAGTAGGATGCTCTTTAGCCTCCATGTATTTGAGTTCTTTCCGACTTTCCTCTTGTGATTGAGTTCTAGTTTCAAAGCATTGTGGTCTGAAAATAGGCAGGGAATGATCCCAATCTTTTGGTACCAGTTGAGACCTGATTTATGACCTAGGATGTGATCTATTCTGGAGAATGTTCCATGGGCACTAGAGAAGAATGTGTATTCCGTTGCTTTGGGGTGGAATGTTCTGAAGAGGTCTGTGAAGTCCATTTGGTCCAGTGTGTCATTTAAAGTCTTTATTTCCTTGTTGATCTTTGCTTAGACGATCTGTCCATTTCAGTGAGGGGGATGTTAAAGTCCCCCACTATTATTGTATTGTTGTCGATATGTTTCTTTGCTTTTGTTATTAATTGCCTTATATAATTGGCTGCTCCCACGTTAGGGGCATAGATATTTACAATTGTTAAATCTTCTTGTTGGATAGATCCTTTAAGTATGATATAGTGTCCTTCCTCATCTCTTATTACAGTCTTTGGTTTAAAATCTAATTTGTCTGATATAAGGATTGCCACCCCAGCTTTCTTTTGGTGTCCATTAGCATGGTAAATGGTTTTCCACCCCCTCACTTTCAATCTGGGGGTGTCTTTGGTTCTAAAATGAGTCTCTTGCAGACAGCTTATCGATGGGTCTTGTTTTTTAATCCAGTCTGTTAGCCTGTGTCTTTTGATTGGGGCATTTAGCCCATTTACATTCAGGGTAACTATTGAAAGATAGGAATTTAGTGCCATTGTATTGCCTGTAAGGTGACTGTTACCATATATTGTCTGTGTTCCTTTCTGGTCTATGTTGCTTTTAGGCTCTCTCTTTGCTTAGAGGACCCCTTTCAAGATTTCTTGTAGGGCTGGTTTTGTGTTTGCAAATTCCTTTAGTTTTTGTTTGTCCTGGAAGCTTTTGATCTCTCCTTCAATTTTCAATGACAGCCTAGCTGGATAGAGTATTCTTGGCTGCATATTTTTCTCATTTAGTGCTCTGAATATATCCTGCCAGTCCTTTCTGGCCTGCCAGGTCTCTGTGGATAGGTCTGTTGCCAATCTAATGTTTCTACCCTTGTAGGTTACATATCTCTTCTCCCGAGCTGCTTTCAGGATTTTCTCTTTGTCTATGAGACTCGTAAGTTTTACTATTAGATGTCGGGGAGTTGACCTATTTTTATTGATTTTGAGAGGGGTTCTCTGTGCTTCCTGGATTTTCATGCCTGTTTCTTTCCCCAAATTAGGGAAGTTCTCTGCTATAATTTGCTCCATTATACCTTCTGACCCTCTCTCTCTTTCTTCTTCTTCTGGGATCCCAATTATTCTAATGTTGTTTCGTCTTATGGTATCGCTTATCTCTCGAATTCTGCCCTCGTGATCCAGTAGTTGTTTAACTCTCTTTTTCTCAGCTTCTTTATTTTCCATCATTTCATCTTCTATATTACTGATTCTCTCTTCTGCCTCATTTATTCTAGCACTTAGCGCCCCCATTTTTGATTGCACCTCATTAATAGCCTTTTTGATTTCTACTTGGTTGGATTTTAGCTCTTTTACTTCTCCAGAAAGGGTTTCTCTAATAACTTCCATATTTTTTTCAAGCCCAGCTAGTATCTTTAAAGTGATGATACTGAACTCTAGATCTGACATCGTACTAATGTCCGTATTGAGTAGGTCCCTGGCAGTCGGTACTACCTCTTGTTCTTTTTGTTGAGGTGATTTTTTCCGTCTCGTCATTTTGTGCAGAGGAGAATAGATTAATGAGAGAACAAAATGCTAGCAGAGTAACCATGTCCCCAGAAAATATACTTTAAACAAATCAGAAAAGACCTGAAGCAGTGGGATAAGAAAGGGAAAGAGAGAAAAAAGAAAAAGAAAAAGATAAAGATAAAAACAAAAACAAACAAAACAAAACAACAACAACAAAAGAAAAACCAGAATGTGATCAAATATGATCTATATGGTATATAGATCAGTGCCACACACTAGATTTGGGGTGTATTTTGGTCTTCTAGAAGAAAGAGCCTCCCAAAATTTTAAAGAAAGAAAAACTTATATATGTACAAAAATAAGGGTTGATATGATGAAGGGATGGAATATGACTGTAAAAATGGAAATTATAAAAAATTTTATAAAAGGAATTGATAAGAAGTTGTTTGAAGAAAGAAAGAGGAGGATTTAGAAAAAGAAAAAAGAAAAAGAGGGAAAAAAAAGGGAGAGGATGTGATCAGGCAGGGGAATAGAAAACACCATATACTAGAGATTTAGGGTATATTTTAATCTGTTAGAAGAAACTATCTCAAAATTTTAAAGAGAGAACAACTTATATATATAAGCCAAAAATATGGGTAACTACTATGAAGGGATAGAATATGACTCTAAAAATGAAAAATAAAAATGTTTTTTTTTTAAAAAAGGGATTGATAAGATGTTGGTTGAAAAAGGGAAGAAGAAAAATTCAAAAAGAAATAAAAAGACAAAAAAGACAGTTTAAAAAAAATTAACTTTAAAAGACTAAAGAATCATGGTAAAAAAGCCATGAATTCTATGTGCATATTCCCCTAGCGCTGGAGTTCTGCCGTTCTCATTGATTGGTAAACTTGGTCTTGGCTGGCTGTTCTCGCTGATCTTCTGGGGAGGGGCCTGTTGCCGTGGTTCCCAAATGTCTCTGTCGGAGGCGGAATTGCCCCGCCCTTGCCCCCTCCCAGCTGAGTAATCTGCTCGGGTTTGCTCTCCAGGGCTTTTGTTCCCTGCGAGCTTTCTGTACAGCTTTGGAGGCCGAGAGTGAAAATGGCGGCCTCCCAATCTCCGCCCCGGAGGAGCCGAGAACTCGGGGCCCCACTCCTCAGTGAGCCCCCAGAGAAAAGCCGTCAGTCACTCCCGTCTCCCAGGTCTCCGGCCGCACTCCATGCTCACCCGGCCTGCGACCGCGCGCCTCTATCTCTGGCACCCGACCCCGGGTGGAGTCTCCAAACCCAGCAGATCCCCGCAGTGCACTCCCGCGCGGCTCCTCCCGGGGGAAGAAGGTGAGTCTCCCTGGATCTGCCGCTTGTTGGGTCCCTGCTGGAGGAGCAAGGGCCCGACTGGGCCGCGGATCACGGTCAATGGCAACCCCGAGCTGAGAGCCCGCGCCTGGGCTCCGCCTCTGCAGCCGGCTTCCCTGCTCTGATACCTGGGAGCTCTGCCGCACTCAGGCACCCCCGGTCTTTCTGTGACCCCAAGGGTCCTGAGACCACACTGTCCCGGAGGGTTCCACCCCCCGCTTAGCCACCAGAGTGACGTCCCTCAGCGGAGCAGACTTTTAAAAGTTCCGATTTTGTGCTCCGTGGCTCTATCACTTGCCAGAAGCGGCCAATGGAGGCCCCTCCCCCGCCATCTATCCTCCCGAATATCGCCGCGGATTCACTTCTCCGCACGTCCTACCTTCCAGAAAGTGGTCGCTTTTCTGATGAGAGAGTTGTTGCTCTTCTTTTCTTCGATCTCCTCTTGGGTTTGTATGTGTTCAGAATGGTTTGATCCCTATCCAGCTGAATTCCTGAGAGGACACGAAATCCAGGTCTCCTACTCCTCCGCCATCTTGCTCCGCCCCCCCCAAGTTCACATTCTTAAAGCATGCAAAGCAACAGAGAACTAGATGTGTGTGTGCGTGTGAGCACGCACATACACACACACACACACCTGGTAAAATCCGAGTAAAATGTGTGGATAGTACCAATGTCAATTTTCTAGTTTGATATTATAGTAGTCATGAAGTATGTTACCACTGGGGAAAACTGAGTGCAGGTCATACAAGATCTCTTTCAACACTTTTTTTCCCCAATTTCCTATGATTCTAAATAGAAACAGAAGGAAAGCTTCCAGACTCATTCTATGAAGCCAGCATTACCTTAATCCCCAAACCAGGCAAAGACCCCATCAAAAAGGAGAATTTCAGACTGATATCCCTGATGAATATGGATTCCAAAATTCTCCACAAAATCCTAGCTAATAGGATCCAAAAGTACATTAAAAGGATTATCCACCACAACCAAGTGGGATTTATCCCTGGGATGCAAGGGTGATTTAACATTCACAAATCAATCAATGTGATAGAATACATTAATAAGAGGAGAGAGAAGAACCATATGGTCCTCTTAATTGATGCAGAAAAAGCATTTGACAAAATACAGCATCCTTTCCTGATTAAAACTCTTCAGAGTATAGGGATATGGGAACATTCCTCAATTTCATGAAATCCATCTATGGAAAACCCACAGCGAATATCATCCTCAATGGGGAAAAGATGAGAGCTTTTCCTTTAAGATCAGGAACATGACAAGAATGCCCACTCTCGCCACTATTGTTCCACATAGTACTAGAAGTCCGAGCAATAGCAATCAGACAACAAAAATAAATAAAAGGTATTCAATGGGGCACCTGGTGGCTCAGTCATTAAGCATCTGCCTTTGGCTCAGGTCATGATCCCAGGGTCCTGGGATCCAGCCCCGCATCAGGCTTCCTGCTGCGTGGGAAGTCTGCTTCTCCCTCTCCCACTCCCCTTGCTTGTGTTCCCTCTTTCGCTGTGTCTCTCTCTGTCAAATAAATAAAATCTTTAAAAAAAATAAATAAAAATAAATAAATAAAATCAAGGTGAAAAAAATAAGCCCAGTGAACCACAAACCCAGAATTCTCAGAAATGGTGTTAATTATTGTGAGGAATCTAGGGTTAAAGTTATTCATATTTATTCTGAAGAAGAATATCCATTCCATAAGGATCTGAGGAGGAAAAAAACAAAACTAAGAACAAAAATGTAGAAAGGCTTAAGTTCTAAAATAGAGGAATTTGTAGGTTTTAAATTCCATCTTATAGATTCAAAGAGCACCATCATGAAAAAGACTGTGAGAAGCTGTTAGGTTAAACTGTTTATCCCAGCACTTACCAAACTTACTTGGCTACTGGAGATGAGGATATCATTTATATCTTACCTGAAAAACTTGTTAGGGTTTTTACAACAAAGATGGTGATAAAATCAAATGTGATGTATTAAGACTATGTTACTGTAAGAGATCTAGAAGAATAACAAACTGGGAGTCTTCTTCATTCTCTCTCTCTTTTTAAAATCTCTCTCTCTAGGATTCGAGGGGAAAGATGGCAGAGGAGTAGGGGACCCTATTTCAACTGGTCCCCAGAATTGACCTGGATATCTACCAGACCACTCTGAGCACCCACGAAACCAGCCTGAGATGTAAGAAGATCTGGATCTCTACAAAAAGAAGATCTCAGGTGGTTGGTTTTGAAGTACGAAGCAGGGAGCCATGATTCCGTGGGGAGCCATGATTCCGTGGGCAGATATCGGAGGATAAACAGCAGCGGGAGGGAGTCTGGCTGTGGGGATCCTACACCGCCGGTGAGTGACAGCCTCGTGCACTGGGGACGGGGCACAGACTCGCAGACCAGTAGCGGCAGGGATAGAACTTTAGGGCAGCCCCCAGGGCGGAAACCCTGAGCAGCAGGGTCGCCTGCACGCGAACTGGGAGCAGCTGGTGGTTTTAGAAGCACAAAGGGCAGAGACGTGCTCTGACCTGGAGGCAGGACTGGGGGCGCTGCTGAGGGGTGCACAACCCAGGCCGCTGCAGTTTATAGCAGCACAGACAGAAATGGAGATGGTGTGGCCTGGAGAGCTCACTGAAGAACAGACTGCAATCTCTCTGCTCTGAGACAGAGGGTTGGAAACGGACTCTTCTGCTCTGACTCATGGAAGAGATGCGGAAAGCCGTCAGGGAAAGCCACCAGAGAACAAAAGCCCCAAAGACTGATTCCCACTGAGCCCATCCCCTGCCACAGGGGGAAAGGGCAACTCCGCCCAAAAAGGGTTGCCTGAGTAACAGTGCGGCAGGCCCCTCCCCCAGAAGACAGGCTGGGAAAACAAGAGACCAGCAACCCTAAGGTCTCAAGAAAACAGGTGCATCTTGCTTGGGTCAATAATTTGGACTCTATACATTCCCTCAAACACCCATCAACAGAATGACTAGGAGGAGGAGCCCCCAAAATAGAAGACTCAGAGATTATGATTTATGCTGCAGATTTACAAATGGATGCAGATATAACCAAGATGTGAGAGATGGAATTCAGGCTACCAATTGTGAAGACAATGGCTAGAATGGAGAAATCAATTAATGGCAACATAGAGTCTCTAAGGGCGGAAATAAAAGGTGAATTGGCAGAACTTAAAAATGCTATCAATGAGATCCAATCCAATCTAGATAATCTAACAGCTAAGGTAACAGGTAGAGGAGCGAAAAAGCGACCTAGAAGACAATATAATAGATAAAAAGGGAAAAGAGGAAACCAGGGAAAAACAACTCAGAATCCATGAAAATAGAATCAGAGAAATAAGTGACACCATGAAGCGTTCCAATGTCAGAATAATTGGTATCCCGGAGGGAGTGGAGAGAGAGAGAGGGATAGAAGATATATTTGAGCAAATCGTAGCTGAGAACTTCCCTAATCTGGGGAATGAAACAAACATTCGAGTCCTAGAGGCAGAGAGGACCCCTCCTAAGATCAAGGAAAACAGGCCAACACCTCAGCATGTAATAGTAAAACTTGCAAATCTTAGAACCAAGGAAACCATCTTAAGGGCAGTCAGGGGGAAGAGATTCCTTACGTACAGAGGGAGGAACATCAGAATAACATCAGACCTATCCATAGAGACCTGGCAAGCCAGAAAGGCCTGGCAAGACATATTCAGGGTACTAAATGAGAAGAACATGCAGCCAAGAATACTTTATCCAGCAAGGCTTTCATTTAGAATGGATGGAGAGATACAGAGCTTCCATGACTGGCAGAAACTGAAAGAATATGTGACCACTAAGCCAGCCCTGCAAGAAATATTAAGGGGGGGTTCTATAAAAGGAGAAAGACCCCAAGAGTGATATACAACAGAAATTTAAAGGGACAATCTATAAAAACAACATCTTCACGGGCAACATGATGACAATTAATTCATATCTTTCAATAATCACTCCCAACGTGAATGGCCTAAACGCTCCCATAAAACGGCACAGGGTTGCAGATTGGATAAAAAGACAGGACCCATCCATATCCTGCCTACAAGAGACTCATTTTGAACCTAAAGATATATCCAGACTGAAAGTGAAGGGATGGAGATCCATCTTCCATGCTAGCGGACCTCAAAAGAAAGCTGGGGTAGCAATTCTTATATCTGACAAATTAGATTTTGAACTAAAGTCTGTAATAAGAGACACAGAAGGACACTATATCATTCTTAAAGGGTCTATCCAAAAAGAAGATCTAACAATTGTAAGTATCTATGCCCTCAGCATGGGAGCAGCCATCGACATAAGCCAACTGTTAACCAAAATAAAGAGTCATATTGATAACAATACGTTAATTGTAAGAGACCTCAATACTCCACTCTCAGCAATGGACAGATAATCTAAGCAGAAAATCAACAAGGAAACAAGAGCTTTGAATGATACATTGGACGAGATGGACCTCATAGATATTTACAGAACATTCCACCCTAAAACAACAGAATACTCCTTCTTCTCGAGAGCACATGGAACTTTCTCCAGAATAGACCATATACTGGGTCACAAATCAGGTCTCAATCGATACCAAAAGATTGAGATTATTCCCTGCATATTCTCAGACCACAATGCTCTAAAACTGGAACTCATTCACAAGAAAAAATTTGGCAGAAATTCAAACACTTGGAAGCTAAAGACCACTCTGCTCAAGAACATTTGGCTCAACCAGGAAATCAAAGAAGAACTTAAACAATTCATGGAAATCAATGAGAACGAAAACACATCGGTCCAAAACCTATGGGATATTGCAAAGGCGTTCCTAAGGGGGAAATACATAGCCACCCAAGCCTCACTCAAAAAAAAATAGAAAAATCCCGAATTCACCAACTAACCCTACACCTTAAAGAACTAGAGAAAAAGCAATAAACAATGCCTAAGCCATGCATTAGAAGAGAAATAATTAAAATTAGAGCAGAAATCAATGAATTAGAAACCAGAAACAGAGTAGATCAGATTAATGAAACTAGAAGTTGGTTCTTTGAGAGAATTAATAAGATCGATAAACCACTGGCCAGACTTATCCAAAAGAAAAGTGAAAGGACCCAAAGTAATAAAATTATGAATGAGAGGGGAGAGATCATGACTAACACCAAGGAAATAGAAAACAATTATGAGAAATTATTATCAACAACTATATGCCAATAAACTGAGCAATCTGGATGAAATGGAGGCCTTCCTGGAAACCTATAAGCTGCCAAGACTGAAACAGGAAGAAATTGACAACCTGAATAGGCCAATAACCAGTAACGAGATTGAAGCAGTGATCAAAAACCTCCCAAAAAACAAGAGTCCAGGGCCTGATGGATTCCCTGGGGAATTCTACCAAACACTCAAAGAAGAAATAATACCTATTCTCCTGAAGCTGTTTCAAAAAATAGAAACAGAAGGAAAACTTCCAAACTCACTCTATGAAGCCAGCATTACTTTAATCCCTAAACCAGACCCCATCAAAAAGGAGAATTTCAGACCGATATCCCTGATGAATATGGATTCCAAAATCCGCAACAAAATCCTAGCTAATAGGATCCAACAATACATTAAAAGGATCATCCACCATGACCAAGTGGGATTTATCCCCAGGATGCAAGGGTGGTTCAACATTCGCAAACCAATCAATGTGGTAGAACACATTAATAAGAGGAGGGAGAAGAACCATATGGTCCTCTCATTGATGCAGAAAAAGCATTTGACAAAATACAACATCCTTTCCTGATTAAAACTCTTCAGAGTATAGGGCTAGAGGGAACATTCCTCAAGTTCATAAAATCCATCTATGAAAAACACACAGTGAATATCATCCTCAATGGGGAAAAGCTGAGAGCCTTTCCCTTAAGATCAGGAACATGTCAAGGATGCCACTCTCACCACTATTGTTCAACATAGTACTAGAAGTCCTAGCAACAGCAATCAGACAACAAAAAGAAATAAAAGGCATCCAAATCGGCAAAGAAGAAGTCAAACTCTCTTTTCACAGATGACATGATACTTTATGTGGAAAACCCAAAAGACTCCATCCCCAAATTACTAGAACTCATACAGCAATTCAGTAATGTGGCAGGATACAAAATCTATGCACAGAAATCAGTTGCTTTCTTATACACTAACAATGCAACTGTAGAAAGAGAAATTAGAGAAACGATTCCATTTACAATAGCACCAAAAACCGTAAGATACCTTGGAATAAACCTAACCAAAGAGGTAAAGGATCTATACTCTAGGAACTACAAAACACTCATGAAAGAAATTGAAGAAGACACAAAAAGATGGAAAAGTATTCCATGCTCATGGATCGGAAGAATAAGCATCGTTAAAATGTCCATGCTACCCAGAGCAATCTGTTCCTTCAATGCCATCCCAATCAAAATTCCAATGACATTTTTCAAAGTGCTGGAACAAATAATCCTAAAATTTGTATGGAATCAGAAAAGACCCTGAATCGCCAAGGAAATGTTGAACAAGAAAAACAAAGATGGGGGCGTCACGTTGCCCAATTTCAAGCTATATTACAAAGCAGTGATCACCAAGAGAGCATGGTACTGGCACAAAAAACAGACATATAGGCCAATGGAACAGAATAGAGAACCCAGATATAGACCCTCAACTCTATGGTCAAGTAATCTTTGACAAACCAGGAAAAAATATGCAATGGAAAAAAGACAGTCTCTTCAATAAATGGTGCTGGGAAAATTGGACAGCCACAGGCAGAAGAATGAAACTCAACCATTCTCTAACACCACACAAGATAAACTCAAAATGGATGAAAAACCTCAATGTGAGACAGGAATCCATCAAAATCCTAGAGGAGAACATAGGCAGTAACCTTTGACATCACCCACAGCAACTTCTTTCAAGATACATCTCCAAAAGCTGGTGAAACAAAAGCAAAAATGAACTTTTGGGACTTCATCAAGATAAAAATCTTCTGCAAAGGAAAGAGTCAACAAAACAAAGAGGCAACCCACAGAATGGGAGAAGATATTTGCAAATGACACTACAGATAAAGGGCTGGTATCCAAGATCTATAAAGAACTTCTCAAACTCAACACCCAAAAAACAAATAATCAAGTCAAAAAGTGGGCAGAAGATATGAAAAGACACTTCTCTGAAGAAGACAAACAAATGGCTAACAGACACATGAAAAAATGTTCATCGTCATTAGCCATCAGGGAAATTCAAATCGAAACCACATTGAGATACCACCTTACACCAGTTAGAATGGCAAAAATGGACAGGGAAAGAAACAACAAATGTTGGAGAGGTTGTGGAGAAAGGGGAACCCTCTTACACTGTTGGTGGGAATGGAAGTCAATACAACCACTTTGGAAAACAGTGTGGAGGTGTCTCAAAAAATTAAAAATAGAGCTACCCTAGTACCCAGCAGTTGTACTCCTGGGTATTTACCCCAAAGACACAGATGTAGTGAAAAGAAGGGCCATATGCACCCCAATGTTTATAGCAGCAATGTCCACAATAGCCAAACTGTGGAAAGAGCTGAGATGCCCTTCAACAGATGAATGGATAAAGAAGATGTGGTCCATATATACAATGGAATATTACTCAGCCATCAGAAAGGATGAATACCCAACTTTTACATCAACATGGATGGGACTGGAGGAGATTGTGCTAAGTGAAATAAGTCAAGCAGAGAAAGTCAACTATCATATGGTTTCACTTATTTGTTGAATATAAGGAATAGCATGGAGGACATCAGGAGAAGGAAGGGAAAAATGGGGGGGGTTGGAGGTAGAGATGAACCATGAGAGTCTATGGACTCTGAGAAACAAACAGGGTTTTAGAGGGGACGGGGGAGTGGGGATTGGTTAGCCCAGTGATGGGTATTAAGGAGGGCACGTACTGCATGGAGCACTGGGTGTTATACGAAAACAATGGATCGTGGATCACCACATCAAAAACCAATGATGTATTGTATGGTGACTAACATAATAAAATAAAATAAAATAAAAAAAAGTGGATTCCACACCCAACGTGGGGCTTGAACTGCCAAAAAAAACCACAAAAATCTCTCTCTCTATATATATATACAAATATATATTTAGGCTGACTATAAACTCTGTTAAACTTTAGAAGTAGTTTGTTGCTGGAATTTTGATTGGGATTACTTCGAATCTGTCAATCCAGTTGGGAAGAACTGACATCTTGAAAATATTAATTGTTCCTATCTATGAATGTGGAATCTCTCTCCATTTATTTTTTTTTTCATTTCATTTCTCCTAGTTTTATAGTTCCCCTCATATTGGTGTTATACATATTTTGTTAGATTTATACCAAAGAATTTTATTTTCTAATGTAAATTGTATAATGTTTTTAATTTCAAGTTTTGTTTATTGTTTATATACAGAGAAGAAACTAATTTGTTTATTAAAATCGTATCTTATACCTAGTTATATTTACCTACTAGTGCCAGGAGGTTTTTGTGGTTGTTACTGTTGATTCTTTCAGATTTTCTATATAGGCAATCATGTCATTTGCAACAAAAATTGTTTTGGGTCTTCTTTCCCAATCTGTAGACCTTCTATTTCCTTTTTGTGCTTTATTACATTAATAAGAGCTTACAATACGATGTTGAAAAGGTGTAGTGAGAAAGGACATTCTTGCCTTGTACTTCATCTTAGTGGGAACGTTTTGATTTTTTCATCATTAAATATGATGTCAGGTGTAGATATTTTACAGATAGTTATTATAAAGTTCAGAAAATTCTCCATTCCTAATTTGTTAAGATATTTTATCATGAATGAACATTGGATTTTGTCAAATCCTTTTTATGCATCTATTGATAAGATCATGTGATTTTTTTTCTTTTCAGTCTGTGGCTCTGATTACATTAATTCATTTTCAAATGTGAAATCAGCCTTTCATATTTCATGTTTTTTTATACATTTTTGGGTTTGAGTTACCAATATTTTGTTGAGAAATTTTCCATCTATGTTCATGAGAGATGCTGGTCTCTAGTTTTCTTGTAATATCTCTGTCTGGTTTTAGTATTAGGATAATGCTTGTGTCATAGAAAGAGGTAGTGTTTTCTCGGCTTCTATACACTGAAAGAAACTGTACATAATTGGTATCATTTCTTCCCTTAATGTTTGAGAGAATTCACCAGGGAATCCACATGGGCCTGGTACTTTATCTTTTGGAAGGTTTTTAATTATTCAATTTTTAAGAGACATAAGCCCATCTAGATCATATGTATTTTCTTGTAAGAGTTTTGGCATATTGTGCTTTTCAAGGAATTGGTCCATTTAATCTAGGTATTAAATTTATGGGCATAGAGTTGATCATAGTTTTCTTTTATTATTCTGTTATGTTCCAGGGATCTCTAAGATGTCCCTTCTTTCATTTTTGGTGTAATTTGTGTCCTCCCTCTAAACACTAAAGGTTTCTTGACTTTATTGTTCTTTTCAAATAACCACTTATTTCATTAATTTTTTTCCTATTGATTTCGTATTCTTAATTTAATTGATTTATGCTCTAATTCTTATTATTTCTTTTTTCTGCTTTCTTAGATTTAATTTGTTTTTTTTCTACTGTCCTAATGGAAATTTAGATTACTGATTTTAGGTCATTCTTCTTTTCTAATAAATGCATTTGATGCTATAAACTTCTAACTACTGCTTTCACAGACTTCCACAAATTTTGATAAATTGTGTTTTAATTTTCATTTTTTTCAAAAGATTTTAAAATTTCTCTTGGGATTTCTTTGACCTATGTATTATTTAGAAGTGTGTTTAATCTCCACCTATTTTGTGATTTTCCAATTATCTTTCTGTTATTGGTGTCTGATTTAATTTCATTACAGTATTAGAGCAGACATCTTCTGGTTTCTATTCTTTTAAAATTGTTAAGGTTTATTTTATAGCTCAGACTATGGTCTCTTACAGGGAATGCTCTGTGCATTGTGCTGCTGCTGGATAAAGTAGTCTATACATATTCATTTTATCATATGATTGATGAAAGCCTGAGCAATACATTCACTCTACTGTTGCTGGATGAAGTAGTTCCTGTCGTAGTTTCTGCTCATGAGTTTCCATTCTGGTAAGTCATGAATTCTATATTCACCTGTCTCTTCAATCTTGGGGGCAACAGTTTTCCCTGTGTGCTCCCCTTCTTCAGGGCTCAACTTTTCATTGCTGTGAGGATGGGGTGGTAATTTCTAAGCTCCTTACACTTGGAGCCAGAGACCCTCTTTTTCAGTCTTTTAAAGACTGTTGTTGGTGCTATTGTTCTAATAGGTGGTGCCAGGTTATCTTGTCAAAAATAGTATGAGGATACTGCAGCTTAATTTTTTAAATAAAGGTTTTTTGCTTTTAATTTTAAAAATGAGGTTTCATTTTTTTTTTCTTTTAATTTTAAGAATACCAAGTTACCTCCTGATCTTGATGTGTTCTCCAGAGTATACAGGAGGAGATCTCCCACTCAAATGAATAATAATATTAACTTTGGTAGATAAAAAACTCCTGGCATTATTTTTTTTTTTTAGTTAATAAATCATGACCCTGTGAGTTTAATGTATTTCCTCAGAAACTGATCACTTTTTGATGACTTTGTAAAGTCTAATTTCTGAACATGTGAATGTTGACTCTGGAGATATTAGAACTCTGCCTTCCCTCAGTCTGACGACCATTACCAACACTTTCATTAAATTCTCCAGTATCGGGCGCCTGGGTGGCTCAGTCGTTAAGCATCTGCCTTCGGCTCAGGTCATGATCCCAGGGTTCTGGGATCGAGTCCCACATCGGGCTCCTTGCTCGGCAGAAAGCCTGCTTCTCCCTCTCCCACTCCCCCTGCTTGTGTTCCTGCTCTCGCTATCTCTCTTTCTGTCAAATAAATAAATAAATAATTTAAAAAAAAATTCTCCAGTATCAAGTGGCTGTGCTTTTGACACTTAGCCTCAGCTTTTAATAAATAATGCCCAAGTGAATATGACATATATTTTATTGGTGATTATCTACATTTAAGTATTTTAAATTTCAACTGTCTTAATCAGTCTACCATTTGCCCAGGGCAACTATCGTAAGAAGTAACTTATTTAAATTCACCTCCATGCTTGTGCTACATCTCACAAATGGAAAGGTCATACCTGAGATAAAAAAACAATATGTTAATGACTTTGTGTATATTGTGTAGGGTGACCAAATCTGCCTTGCATTTTGGCTTTGGGAATTAATTTTTTTCATAGAGCAGGTGTTGAAATATACTTATGATATATTGATAGCTTCCATTCCCAAGTTTTTCAATAACTTATTCTGTGAGCTGGAAAATTTATCTCATTTCTCACTGTTGCAAAACCTGATGTCTGTTGCAAAAGTTGGACAATGATCCCTAGGCTTGACTACTTTGACTGGTTCTGACAGCTGCATTTATTTGATTTGTTGTGATTGCACTCTTCCTGGTATTCCACCATTTACACAACTCTAAAACAGACAATGGTAAGCTGACAAAGCATTAGTATAACATCATTTGATCAATTTTATAGGCACAGCCGTCAGTGAAATGACTCTATACATTTGAAGTGGCTTTAAGGACCCATACATTTGTAGATAGGACATTTTACTTGATAAAATAAAATGATCAGTTTTGATAAAGTATTTTGAAATGAGTTACATGTTGAGTCCATGGTAGAAAATAAGCCATTTTAACTGAGGACAGTGTGGACAGCCTGAACATTTGTGCTCCAATACCATTGTGTGAATCAGGAAGTACATTTTTTAAGGTTCTAAGTGTTTCTTTTAATAATATAGAACTCTGTTCCTTCCTGTCACATGGGTAAGCTGAACAAAAAAATTTGACCTTTTGTGCAGCTAAGAGAATTTGCTCCATTGTCTGAATGCCTTGGCCCTGACCTTAACAGTTTCACTTTCATATATATAGTTTAGATAATACAATGCATTCATGAAGTAATATTACAAAATGAAACTCAAAAAGCCTACGTGGAGAGCTCTATGTGAAAATTTATGGACAATTAATCCTACCACATGTCACATCTCTGTCAGCCCTGGTCACTTTCAAAATTATAAGCACTGTCAGCCATCTTTGCAACCTGAAGTTCTCATGTGCATACCTGGCTGTGCTTTCTTTCTCCTGACACGATCTCCCACTGTCCCCTTCTCTGAAGCCTTTTATTTTGGACTCTCTGAAATTCTAGGCACATGGTAAAAATAAAAACTCCTCTTCATTCTTACCTGTTCAGAGTACTTTCCTTCTACCTCCTGCCATAACGAAGCCCTGGCTTTCTGCAGAGGATGCAGTGTATGCATTGTTTCCTAAGAACTTCTCAGGAAGAACCACCCATGCCTTCACAAACTTCACACTTTGAGGCCAGGGAGTGTAGTCTGCCTCTCCACTGACCTTTAACTCTTGAATAAATGCCCCAGATCTTTAGAGACTCAGGGCACTATGACAAAACCATCAGCACCCTCCCCTCCTAGGTGTCTTCTACTGGTCAGTAGAAGTTTGTGGTCTGGTCAGTCCACAAACATCCTCTGAAATTGTATCCCCAGGTAAAGCCTGGCTGGCCAGGTGAAGGAAGGAGGGGAACAACAACCTTGTTGACACTTCGGCTTCATTTGTTTGCCTATTTGCCTCTAAGTCTTGACTCTATGGTTCCTGATGGCAGATGCTTGTTGAATTTATCCTTATTTCCCTAGAATGTCATAGAGTAGGGCACTTAGTATTTGATAAAGGGTGTTGAAAGGATTAATGAATGGCAGAATAACATCACTTCTAACCTATTTTATAAAGCTAACTTTTTGGAAGTTTATACTACATGGCAGGAAGTGCCTTAAGCAATTTGCATGCGCTGGCTCCTTTAAATCTTCATAATAACCCTAAATCAAGTGCTACCACAGGTTAGGAAATTTAGAGAGTTTAAGGAACTTAATTCATTCAGGTAAAACAGTTCATCCATAGTGGAACTGGAATTTGAACCAAGACAATTTTCCTCCAAAACCCACAATCTTAAATACTGCCCTAAAATGCTTGTTGTGGCCAGAATGATAAAGGAAGAATAAATCTGTATCTAAAAGAGTCCCACCTCTTCTTTAGCATCAAGGATGGCCTTATGGTGACTGAGTCAGGTGTCCCACAAAGACTTCTATAGCCTCTGGACAGTGTCAGCCACACAAAATGGAAGCTGAGATGGTGGTGGCCAGATACCATGCATGGCCCCATGGAAAAAAGCCAGTGTCTCTAGGATCAGAGGACAACTGTAGCCAGAGTACCTACATAAGGGTATTTTAGACTTTTGCTATCACATCCTGGCAAAGGAGGAGGAAGAATGAAAAAGAAATGAGAAAGAAGGCTGAAAAGCAGAAAATAACAAAACCTCAAAAGCAAGTAATACAAGCAATATTTATATGTGGGAGAATAAATGGAGAAGAAAGTTCAAATAACTGAAGTTGTCAATGATCACAAAGACTGCAAAAGCAGGAACCCAAGCAAGAGGGAGGGAGACTGGGCCGGGAAAATACGAGCAGGGGGAAAGGAGGGCAAATGATAACTCTTTACGGGCAAATGTTTGTAGTGACAGGGGAGAATTTAAACTCAGTGCCAAGGCAAGTATCAATTGGATTCAACTTTATCTTTGAAAATTCCTAAAAGTTTCCCATAAATGCATATAGAGGTTTGACTATATTCAACATGTATAGAATCAATGTGTATGGAATATATAGAGTAATATATAAAATATAATAAAGCATCCTGATGAAAGTATCATTTTATAATATTTTCATACCATGAAACAAAGGCCTAAGTGCATATGGTTTAATATATGTTCAATGTTTCTGTGATGAGACTGTACTATATTTACTGCATGTCCTTCAAAAACTCAAAATACTGCCATGAGAAAATACTGGTGTCCCTTGAAACATACCCCTTGTGAGGGGAGACAGCCTCCACAATATCTGTTTAACATGTGCTTCATTCTTGACTCACTTAGTAGGAGTTTTGCCACCTGTTGTGGAATTAATGTGGTGTTTGGGCTTCCAATTTGGGGAAGGTAGTGCATGAATGTAAAGGAAGGCTAATATTCATAATGAGCTCTGGATGCCATAGACTGTATCCAGAACTATTAAATTTTGAGATTTGTAAGCTTTGACAATGGTATTGTTCAGCACTCCAAGTGTGTACTCAATTTCAAAAAGTACATACTACTAAAGTATTATTTCTTTTCTTTTTTTTACAGACCTCTTCCAATATCAGCTTGTTTATTGAAAATTCCTGGAAGCTATGAAGTACCATCTGTTTCCTTATCAAATTTCAACCCCACAATCACAGGCAAATATTGTTGCTTTTTTTATTCATGAGGTTGCTTAGAAACAATGTGGTTCTATTCACAGGTTGGTTGTGATTGAGTCTCTGAAGATGGGCCCAGTACAAATGAAAAAAAACAAAAACACAAACAAAAAAACCCCAAAAAACCCCAAACCAAAGAACTGCCCAAATTCTGAAAACAGCTTGAAAATCAACTTCCAATCCAAAAACACACACATGAACAAACTCCCCAAGGCAGCATCTCTCACACAGACACACATTAGAATGATGCCTTCTTTGCAATCTGTCGTCAACAGCCATGTGAACTGATGGGACATTTTTGTGTCTGATGGAAAACTTAGCAGTGGGCTCCCTTTGTAGGTGACTTTCAGAAAGTGTTAGCTGTGTGCAGTATGCCTTTTCAGCCTCAGAAGATTGAGCGGACTATGAAGAGTCCCCACACCAAAAAAAAAAAAAAAAAAAGGATTTCTTAAGCTGAAAATGGTCAACCCACCACCAGGGGAGTGTCAATATTCCAATTCTACTAGCTTCAATGAAAATGGAGAGATGTGAACAAACAGTATAGAGAGTGGCAGGACATATCCTAGGAGAAAGGTGGCTTCTCCAGGGTGGGGGTGCAGGGGGAGGAAAAGCAGAAAAGAAAAGAAACAACAACAAAATAAAAGTGTGACTGCTATGACTTGTTTTATTCAGAGAAAAGTATCAGTTAGAAAAGAATCTGACCCAGTGGTTTTTTCTGTATCATCATTTTACACAACTCTTGATCAGACCAACGCATTCCTTTTTAAATAGCCAAGAAAATCTCTTTCAGGTCTCGAACAAGAAAATCATTTCATGCATAATTTTACAAGTGTTATGGTGGACCTATGTTGACATGAACTCTGTTCCAAATATCTAGCACAGAAGTGAAGTATCAGCAATCAGTATGATATTTAATCTATTCTGAACAACTGGCTACACTAGGTTGCATGCTAAAATTCTGATTCATGTACGAACGTCCTGCTAAACAATTATGTCCTTTAAAATATCAACTCCCTAGGTTCAGTCATGCTTCCCCCATACCCTAAGGCCTTGGAGTATCTGGCTTTCTATTTGAATGTATTTTCTGTTCAAAGCCACTTTGTGTACCTACTGTACACCAGGCACTGTTCACATAAACTCAATCTTCCTAATGGCTCCATGGTACAGTTCTTATTACCCTTTTGATTTGTAAATGAGGAAACTGACACTCCAGAGCTCCATAATTTTCTCCATATTTGTTGAACTGCAAAATACATGGTCTTTCAACCCCATTACAGAGCAATCCACTCATCAGGATGCCTGGTAACAAAATAGAGTCCCTTGTCCTATGCCTTTTAAGGTGTGAAGCTCAGCTTGTGGAGAGCATAACATATAGAACTGTCGAATCACTATGTTGTACACTTGAGACTAATGTAATATTCTGTGTCAACTATACTTTAATAAACAAACAAACAAGTGTAAAGCTCAAGAATTTCCAAAAGTATAAGCAGAATGAGTCCATCAAAGTCGAATATAGCTCAAGGTGAATATACACACAAAGCTACTATACTCTGGGAATATTCTGAACATAGGGCAGGTTGCCAAGTGGGGGGTAAAACCAGATCAGAGACTTCCAGAAAATTAGAGTCCAGGGCAACTATCAGAGAGAAACAGGCAAGGGGACCTTTTATATCAGCCCAGTCTTAATTGAATGGCTCTATGTGATGTCACTCCCCACTACACAGCTTCTGCCCATACCTTCTGCAGGATATCCAATGGGAGGAGGCAGAGGTATGAAGGTTAATCTTCACATACCATAAATCTGAATATACTCAGGTTTGTATTTACACCTGGCATTGTTTAACGTTCATCCCAAAGTGCCTCTAAGAATAGGGTATCAGCATATGTTCTTAAGAATTCAAGAAAAAAAGAATACCACTTAAATACTATAATGCTATTTTAAAATGTCCCACTGAACAAGTAGCTGATCTCAATTGCACATTTCTCATTTTTTTTATCTGTTTCTGAAGGACATAAATGGTAGGGAAGAACATAGTTCTTCAGTTATAAGCATTATAGTTTGAGTGCCAGCATATGGGGGGTGTTTTATTTTTAATTGTTTTTATTATGTTAATCACCATATATTACATCATTAGTTTTTATGTAGTGTTCCATGATTCATTGTTTGCGTATAACACCCAGTGCTCCATGCAGTACGTGCCCTTTTTTTGTTTTTAAAATTTTTTTATTGTTATGTTAATCCCCATACATTACATCATTAGTTTTAGATGTAGTGTTCCATGACTCATTGTTTGTGCATAACACCCAGTGCTCCATGCAAAACGTGCCCTCTTTAATACCCATCACCAGGCTAACCCATCCTCCCCCCGCTCCCCTCTAGAACCCTCAGTTTGTTTTTCAGAGTCCATCGTCTCACATGGTTCAGTACGTGCCCTCTTTAATACCCATCACCAGGCTAACTCACCCCCCACCCCCTCCCCTCTAGAACCCTCAAGGGTTTAACTGTCCTGTTTTGCCAAGAAATAAAACATGTTTTGCTTTCCCAAAAGGATCTCAAACAAGAAGCATGGTCAAAAGTATCTTGTAGATTTATTTATGCCTATCAAAGCCCATGGGTTGTTAATGGAGTAGCAGGCTGCTTCTTCTCAATGCATAAGTGTGTTATCCATTCAACAGCCAGAGATCCCCAAAAGATATGGATGCCTGGGCCTTTGTAATCCTGTCATTAGAGCCTAAAATGTCTGAAAATACCTGAAAAGAGAGTCTCCTATTAGAGAGAGCCCAACTGCACCCATTCTTGACTAAAAACATATTCCATGTCTGTTGAATGATACCAAAAGGTGACTCTTCTCACTGGATCATATGTTAGTGTAAGTGAAGTTCACATTACCTCACATATGAAGGGTTGCCTGTACTGGGTCTTTCCTTCAACCTCATTTTTTACCCCTCTACCATTTCCCCCAGAGTCTTATTTTAATCTCCCTACTAGTCTTTGTGTCTGAGGCTTCAAATTCCCATTAACATTGAGTACTCCCATTCTTCAGAGTGGGATATCTATAAGACACACAAATTATTCCCTTGCTGGGAATAATCACCTCTCATTCTTTTATAATAAACGAATCACTCCCTAAAAGGCATTGAATTTGGTAAGGAAGAAGTAGAACTCTAACTATTTGCATGTAGATGACATGTAGATGACACCATTAATAGAAAACTGTGAAGACTCCACAAAAAAAACTACTAGAACTCATAAATGAATTCAGTTAAGTCACAGGATACAAAATCAATGTACAAAAATCTGTTGCCTTCTTACACACTAACAATGAAGCAATGGGATGTAAAATTAAGAAAACAATCCCATTTACAACTGCACCAAAACAATCCCATTTACAACTGCACCCATTTACAACTGCACCTAAAGTATTTAGGAATAAACTTAACCAAACTGGTGAAAGACCTGTACTCTGAAAACTATAAGACAATGATGAAAGAAATGGAAAGACATTCCATGCTCATGGGTTGGAATAATGAATATTGTTAAAATGTCTATACTACCCAAAGCAATCTACAGATTTAATGCAATCCCTATGAAAATAGCAACAGCATCTTTCACAAAACTAAAATAAGCAATCCTAAAATTTATATGGAACCACAAAAGACCTCAAATAACCAAAGCAGTCTTGAAGAAGAAAAACAAAACTGGAGTATGACAATTCCAGATTTTACATTATATTAGCAAGTGGTAGTAGTTAAAACAGTATGGTACTGGCATAAAAGTTGACACATAGATTTACGGAGGAGAAGAGAAAACCCAGAAATAAACCTACAATTATATGGTCAATTAATCTTTGACAAAACAGTAATGAATATACAATGGAAAAAAGACAGTCTCTTCAACAAATGCTGTTGGGAAACCAGAGGGCCACATGCAAAAGAATGAAATTGGTCCCTTTCTTTCACCATACACAGAAATAAACTCAAAATGGATCGAAGACCTAAATATGAGACCTGAAACAATAAAAATCCTTGAAGAGAGCAGAGGCAGTCATCTCTCTGACATCAGCCAAAGCAACATTTTTCCAGACATGTTTCCTGCGGTAAGGGAAATAAAAGCAAAACTAAAGTATTGGGACTACCTCAAAATAGAGTTCCTGCACAGTGAAGGAAACAATCAACAAAACTAAAAAGCAACATACTGAAAGGGAGAAGATATTTGCAAATAACTTATTTGATAAAGGGTTACTATCCAAAATATATAAAGAACTGATAGAACTCAATACCCAAGAAACAAATAATCCAATTAAAAATAGGCACAAGATATGAACAGACATTTCTCCAAAGAAGACATCCAGATGGCCAACAGACACATGAAAAGATGCTCAACATCAATTATCATCAGGGAAATACAAATTAAAACTACAATGAGATATCATTTCACATATGTCAGAATGGCTAAAATAAAAAACACAGCAAATAACAAGTGTTGACAAGGATGCAGAGAAAAAAGGAACCCTCGTGCACTGCTAGTGGGAACACAAACTGGAGCAGCCATTATGGAAAACAGTATGGAGGTTCCTGAAAAAAATTAAAAATAAAACTACCCTACTACTCAGCAATCACACTACTGAGTATTTACCCAAAGAATGCAAAAACACTAAATCAAAGGGATCTACTCATCCCTGTGTTTATTGAACCATTATTTACCATAGCCAAAATATGGAAGCAGCCCAAGTGTTCATCAATAGATGAATGGATAAAGAAGATATGGGTGTGTGTGTGTGTGTGTGTGTGTGTGTAGGAATTTTATTCAACCATAAGAAAGAATGAAATCCTGCCATTTCCAATGACATGGATAGAGCTAGAAAGTATAATGCTAAGTGAAATAAGTCAGTCAGAGAAAGACAAATATATGATTTCACTCATGTGGAATTTAAGAAACAAAACAAAAAAGAAAAAAATAATGAGAAACAAATCAAGAAACAGACTCAGCTACAGAGAACAAACTGATGGTTACCAGAGAAGTGGGCAGGAGGATGGGAGAAATAAGGGATAGGGATTAATGAGTACACTGACCATGATGAAAAAAATGAAATAAAGTGAAATAATAAAAAAAAAATCAGGGGCACCTAGGTGGCTCAGTCGGTTAAGCATCTGCCTTCGGCTCGGGTCATGATCTTGGGGTCCTGGGATCGAGCCCTGTGTTGGCTCCCAGCTCAATGGGGAGTCTGCTTCTCCCTCTTTCCCTCCCCCCTGTTCATCTTGCTCTCTCTTTCTCTCAAATAAATAAAATCTTTAAAAAAAAAATCATTCAGTTCCTTCCAGAAGAAGAAGGTAGAATGATTAAGGAGGACTATGGACAGAGATTTCTGTCCTACCTTACATGCCCTAACCTTGGATCTGTGTCACTATGAAAAGTATGTTAAGAGGGCTCCCCTGGTAGTAATCCAGATTAGGAGTCTATGGCCAAAACAAGCAATCTGTGCCTTCTGGAAGCTATAGGCTATAGTGAATTTCATGGCACCAAAATAAACCAAGAGTAAAATATAGTCATTCTCTTATGCATGCATTTATTCATTCTTTCATGTATTCATTCATCAGATACTTATCAAGTACCTACAGTACGCAAGAAAATGAGCCAAGAGTAAGTTACATCAAAATAGATAAGAACAAATAAGAAAGTAAAAAGCTAAATGAACTAGACAAACAGCAATTCTTAGATCCATCAGAGAAGTGAGGTCAAAGGGCAGGGTACCACCCTAAAAATTAGAGAGACAGACAAACAGGTAGCAAGAATCAAAAATTATCAGAGCAGATAACCAAGAACAAAAACCTCTATAGGAACCCGCACTGGGGTAGGAAAACTTGAATTGTAATTGATGAACTGCTAAAAGCACAGTGAGGAAAAATTTGAAAGATGAAAATTTAGAGGAGCCTGTCACACTTTTCTGAGTTCTACCTCAGGGAGTCCTACGAGGTCCTCAAAGTGAGTGGAAAAAATTCCCTCCTGCCTCCAGGAAGGAGAGAGAAAGGGAACCATTTTGAAATATATCAGAGCATTCTGTTCTAAATAAGGCCTACCCTCAGGAAAAAATATTTTAACAGAGCCTAATCAGGAATTTCATGAGGGAAGGGAAATACCCAACTCCAGTTTCCTCTAGCTCTCTTGTTCCATGTAAGATGGGAGAACATACAAAGAAACAACAGTGAAGTTCACAATCTAGGACCTCAGGCTTACTGAAAGACGAAGACATAAAACAGGATTATGGAATGCTTCCTTCCCCCAACCCCCACATTACCACTGCATTCCTAAAGGTCTATTTATAGTTTCTTTTATCCAATATATCATGTCCACCTATCAACAACAAATTGCAAGGCAGCAAACACAGTTTGAAGATAATGAGCAAGCATGAGAGGCAGATTCAGTTATGTCAAGGATATTGGAATTATCAGGTGAAGAGTTTTTCTTTAGTGATTAATATAAAGGATTTGGTGGAAAAAGCAGACAACATGAAAGAACAAATAGAAATGTTGGTAGAGAGACAGAGGCCCTTAAAAAAAGAATCAGAGGGGCACCTGGGTGGCTCAGTTAGTTAAGCTTCTGCCTTTGGCTCAGGTCATGATCCCAGGGTCCTGGGATTGAGCCCCACGTTGGGCTCCCTGCTCAGCAGAGAGCCTGCTTCTCCCTCTCCCTCTGCCACTCCCCCTGCTTGTGCTCTCTCTCTTTCTTTCTCTCTTTAAAAAAAAGAATCAAAAATAAATACTAGAGATCAAAAACACTGTATCAGAAATGAAGAATACCTTTGATGGGCCCATTAGTACACTGTAGTCAGCTGAGGAAAGAATCTCTAAACAGGAGAATATGACAATAAAAATTTCTCAAACTGAAAAGCGAAAACAAAAAGACAAAAAGAAACAAAAACTCTATGCCCATAGCTTTGATATCTTGATTAAATGAACCAATTAACAATCTGCTAAAATTCACACATAGACCCATATCTATTAAAAAAATTGAATGAATAATTAATAATCTTCCAAATCAGAAAGCACCAGGCCTAAATGGGCTTAGTGGTGAATTCTATCAAACATTAAAGAAAAAAAATTATACCAATTCTTTACAATATCTATTGTAGGATAAAAACAGAGGAAATACTTTCTAACTCATTCTATGAGGTAAACATTACCTTAATACTAATATCAGAGAAAGACATTACAAGAAACCTAGGTACAAAAATCCTCAAAAAATATTGGTAAATCACATCCAACAATTTATAAAAGGAATTATATACCACAACCAAGTGGGATTTATTCTAGGTATGCAAGACTGGTTCAATATTCAACACTTAATTAATGTAATCCATCACATCACTAGGCTGAAGAATAAAACTCACCTGATAAGATTTTAAAAATTCAGGAAAAACATCTGACAAACTCCAACATCCATTAATTATTTTTTAAAAAACCCTCTATGTAAATTAGAAATAAAGGGGAGCTTTTTCAACCTGATAACAACAACAACAAAACCCTATAGCTTATATCATACTAAACAGTGAAAACCTTGGAGCATTCCCATTAAGATCCAAACAAGACAAAATTATCACCCCTTACCTCTCCTTTTCAACATTGTGCTGTATGTTCTAGCTAATATGGTAATACAAAAAGGAAATAAAAGATATATATAGTAGGAAGGAAGGAAAAAAGTCTTTGTTCACGCTTGACAGGATCATCTACGTGGAAAATCTGAAGAGAAGAAAAGGGAAGAAAAAAGAAAAGGAAAGGAAAGGAAAAGAAAGGAAAGGAAAAAGAAAAGGAAAAGGAAAAGGAAAAGGAAAGAAAAATCAACCAAACGATTCAATAGCCTGGAACTAATAAGTGATTTACAGAAAGGTCACAGGATACAAGTTAATATACAAAAGCCAATCCCTCTCTTATATTCCATCAGTGGGCAAAGAGAATTTGAGTAGAAAACATAATAGCATTTACATTAGCTTTCCCAAAATGAAATACTGAGGTATATAAGTAACAAAATATGTATAAGAACTATGTGAGGAAAACTACCAAACTCTGGTGAAAGATATTAAAAGAGAACTAAATAAATGGAGAGATATTTCATGCCTTTGTGTAGAAAGACTCAGTATTGCCAAGATGTCAATTCTTCCCAACTGGATTTACAGATTTCATGCCATCCCAACAAAATTCCATCAAGTATTCTATAGATACTGACAAACTGCTTCTAATGTTTATATGGAGAGTCATAACCCCCAAATAATCAATTTAATATTGAAAGAAAGGAACAAAGTCGAAGGACTGACGGTCAAAGGACCAATTTCAAGACTTATTATAAAACTACTGAAACTGGGGGCACCTGGGTGGCTCAGTCAGTTAAGCATCTGCCTTTGGCTCAGGTCATGATCTCAGGGTCCTGGGATCAAGCCCCAGGCTGGGCTCCCTGCTCAGTGGGCAGACTGCTTCTCCCTCTTCCTCTTCCTCTGCTCCTCCCTCCAACTCCTGCATGTTCTCTCTCTTTCCCTCTCTCTCTCTCTCAAATAAATAAAATAAAAATGCTGAAATTGTATAATAATGAAAGAGCAGATAACTGATCATTTGCATAGAATAGAGAGGCCAGAAACCTATCCCCATAAATATAGTCAACTGATTTTCGACAAAAGAGCAAAGGCAGTATAATGGAGCAAAGATCATCCCTTCAACAAATGGTACTAGAACAATGAGTCATCCATATAAAAAACAAAAACAAAAACAAAACAAACAAATCTAGACATAGACCATACACCCTTAACAAAGATTAACTGAAAATGGATCATAGACACCCCTGTAAAATGCAAAACCATAAAACTCCTAGAAGATAACACAGGAGAAAATCTATATGACCTTGGGTAGAATAATGACTTTTTGCATACAACACCAAAAATATGACTTATGAAAGAAATAACTGATACACTGGACTTCATTACAATTAAAAATGATTATCCAACCCACCAAAGAAGTTTTAAATCTCAATAGTAAGAAAAATGAACAAATGATTTAAAAAAATTAGGCAAAAGCCTGAAAAGACAACCCAAAAAAGATATATAGAGGGCAAGTAAGCATATCAAAAGATACTTCTTTTACATAGTATGTCAATAGCAAATTGCAAATTAAAACAATCTCATCAGCCTGTCCACAGCCTGTCTTAACTGCAAATGAACAAAACAAATGACCAGCAACTCACACAAGAAACAGAATAAGAGAAAGGATCAGGGGTGGTTAAAAATTATTAAAATGGAGGCACCTGGGTGGCTCAGACGGTTAAGCGTCTGCCTTAGGCTTAGGTCATGATCCCAGGATCCTGGGATGGAGCCCCGCATTGAGCCCTGCATCGGGCTTCCTGCTCCATGGGGAGCCTGCTTCTCCCTCTGCTCATGCTCTCTCTCTCTCTTTCTCTCTCTCTATCTCTATGTCTTAAATTAATAAATAAAATCTTAAAAAAATTATTAAAATGAAAGAGACATGTCTAAAAAAGAAATGACCTTAAAAAGACGAGATATCACTACACACCTATTATAATGGCCAAAATGAAAAACACTATCAGCACCAAATGCTGGTGAGAACGGGGACTAACAGTAACTCTCATTCCTTGCTGGTGGCAATGCAAAATGGTACAGCCACTTTGGAAGACAATTTGGCAGTTTTGTATAAAACTAAACACTTATCATGTGATCCAGGAATCACATTTCTTGGTATTTACCGAAATAAACTGAAAACTTGTGTGGACACAACAACTTGCATACAGGTACTTATAGCATTTGCTTTATTAGTAATTGTCAAAAGTTGGAAGCAACCAAGCTGTCCCTCAGTAGCTGAATGGATAATAAACCATGGCACATCCAGACAATGGGTTATTTATTCAGTGCTAAAAATAAGAGAGCTGACAAACTTAGAAAGATATACAAGAAATTTCAATTCATATTAAGTAAAAATTTTTAAAAAGTAAAAAAATTTACTTTATTAAGTAAAAAAAATCATATTACTAAATAAAAATCTGAAAAGGTACATACTGCATGATTTCAACTATATGATATTCAGGAAAACTATGGAGATAGTAAAAAGATCAATGATTGCCAGATGTTAGGAGGGAGGGAAAGACGAATAGGTCCAGCACAGAGGATTTTCAGAGAAGTGAAACTATTCTGTATGATACTGCAGTGGTAAAAGCATGCCATTATATATTTGTCAAAACCTATGAAATGTACAACATCAAGAGAAAACCCTAAGGTAAACTATGGATTTGAGGTTATATTAATGTGTCAGTGTAGGTTCATCAGTCATCACAAAGACAAGACACTGGGATGCAAGATACTGTAGTTCTGTATGTATGGGGACAGGGATATGTGGCAACTCTCGGAACTTGCTGTTCAATTTTACTGGGAACCTAAAACTGGTCTCAAACAATAAAGTTCATTAATTAAAGAAACCAACAGTTTACAAAAAATCAAACATTCCAATTAGAAAGTAGGAAAAAGACATGAAGAGACGTTACACTGGAGAGGATAAAGAGGACATATAAACACATGAAAAGACATTCAACATCATTAGCTATTAGCAAACTTGCCAACTAAAACCATGATGAGTTATCACTATATCCCTATCAGAATGGCTAACACACAAAAAAAAGAAGCAGCCAGAGTTAGGATGCTGAGCTATGGTTCAATCAGACACTGCTAGTAGGAATGGAAAACAGTATGCCATTTTTGAATAATATTTATGATATTCTTATGAAATGAAGCATGCACTTACCATATGACCCAGCAATTACACTCTTGGGCATTTATTCCATTATAATGCCTACATACTTCATACAAAAGCCTGTACACTGATGTTCTCAGTAGCTTTATTTACAACAGTAAAAAAAAAACACAAAAAAACTGGAAACAATGTAGATGTCCTTCAATGGGTGAATTGTTTAATCCAACTATGGTATATCCTTACCATGGAATACTAATCAGCAATACAAAGAAAAGAACTATTGATACATAGCACAACCTGGTTAAGTCCCTAGGGAATTATGGAATTGTGTTATGTGTTTAAAAAAAATTTAAAAAAATAATAATTCCTAAAAGATATATATATATATGCATGAGGATGCTTGATCAAGAAGACTGGAGATAAACTCAGGGATTTAACACCTTGGCAAGAACCCTAGGAGATGACATATCAACTCACTACTAGGATGCTCCCAGAGGCATGGAAAAAGCAATGCCCTGTGCTGAGTGAAGGTGAATGGCCAGAATCATTGTGTAACAGATGGTGGAGAACTGGATTAAGGAGGTTAGTGAAGTGGGCATGCTGAAATAGAAATGGTTTGCATTATCAGAGGACCCAACAAATGATCATGTTTCACAGGGAGACCCATAAGACTTAACAGTCATCAAAGCCATAAGGAATGTGCTGGAGAGGAGAAAATAAGTATCACTAAAAATTTTAGGGGTCCTCCTCTGTAGGACAGGACTGTAGAAGTTATTACAGAATTTACTTCATTCATAGCCATAGGGAAGAAACTACTGAGGTCAAGTGATGGGAGATTAAAAAAGCTAGAATTTGGGGTCAGAATTACTGTCATGAGCAGCAAGGTCAGAGTGGCAGCTAAGGGCAACAGACCCAGAGTTTTGGAGATGGTTAATAGAATACAACACTCCAAGGGGCAAAATAACACCAATAAAAAGTCATAATCTATTGCCCATTGTCCAAATTTGAGCCAATTTTCGAACCTTGGTCATATTAGCTGAACAGGAGGCTAGGTCTTGAAAAGGACTTTGCAATATCAAGTATACACAATAATCATATCTCTGATCTTTATTTGAAGGGCCTTAAGTCCACTTATTTTGAAAGTTATGCATTTGAGGGCATAAGTTGACAATGAGACCCAAAGACTTGAAGTGTCCTCATGGCCCCAGGTTAGGTATATGAGGATCAGGTAATACATGGAGTCTTGGCCAAGGTCTGGTTACAGTAGGTCTATTTACCTGCAGATATACCTGATAGAGCTAGTACAAACTCTACCTTGGGTCCTTGGTTTGAGGGGGAGTCCACATGGAAACCTTGAAACAACCACTTTTAGCCAAGATAATAAATAATAAACTGTATCGCATCACAGTAGGGCATGGGAAGGCAAGGACTAGTGCCAGCCCCAAGAATCCTGTAGGGCACAGGGGTGGAGATTTCCGTAGAATCACCATGTATTCACCAGTACAGCCCCTGCAAACACTGGATAATCCTGGAAGGTAGTTGTATGCTACTATAAATGCTACAGGTTGAAGCATGTTCCCCCCAAAAGATACGCTGAAGTCCTAACTTCCAATACCTCAGGGTATGAACTTACCTGGAAATAGGCTCACTGGAGATGTAATTGACTGGTTAAGATCAGATGACTGGAATAGAGTAGGCCCTTAATCCAAAATGACTGGTGTTCTTCTGGGAAGAAAAGAGACAAACACAGAGGAAAATCAGACACGTGAAGACAGAGAGACACATGAGGAAAGAAGTCCACGTGATGACACAAAGATGGAACTGCTGTTTTCAAGTCAGAGAATGCCAAGGACTGAGGGCAAACCACCAGATGTTAGCAAGAATCAAGGAAGGATCCTCCTTTACAGGTTACAGAGGAAGCATGGCCCTGCCAACACCTTGATTTCTGACTTCAGGTGTTGAGAACTATGAGAGAATTAATTCCTGTTGTTTTAAGCTACCAAGTTTGTGGTACTTTGTTACAGTAGCTCGAGGAAACTAATACAGTGTCCTCTCGGGTAGCAGCCCTGATCTCAGCTGTGTTGCCAGATACTGTTCCTTTGCTAGAGCACATTGATATTGCCTCAGATTGATAGATATAGATATTAATTTGGTGAATGAGTTCTTTTCTGTCTCAATAAAAAAACAGGATCAGAAATGGTTTATAACAGATAACAATATACGATAATGAAGCTCAGCTAACTCTCCTGCTCTCTGACATAATACAGTACAAAGAAATTTGGAGAGTAGGGGCACCAGAGTACATCATGAGGTGCATGAACCTCAATAAGATTAAGCTGATAAGGCTAGAAGAGCAAGAAGTGGCTAGTATGCTGAAGGCTTTTGTAAAACACATTCTGTCCAGAGAATGAAAGACCAACCACATCTATAATATTTAGGGTTCAAGTGGTCATGGTGGGGCGCATTGTGTCCTAAGTAAAAGATAGACCATTGCATCTTTTATCTCTCCCCATGAAGAAGAAACCACATTGCCTGGTTGGCCTCTTCAACCTTTGTGGGTAGCATATTCCACCCACACCTGAGTATATTTCCTTGGCTCATACACCACACATTGTGAATGGTTCTCAATGAGGAATGGTACCCAAAGCAGGGAAGAACTGTACACCAGTCCAGGCTGGAGCCAAATAGTCTTGATACTTGATCTGTGATATCCAGAAGACTCTATGGTGTTGAAAACATCAGAAGTAGAAAATAAATGTATAAATTTTGTGGTAAGACCTCGTAAGAAAATGATAACTCAGGACAAAGGACAACAAACCATCCTTAGCTTCCAAAATCAGATGAGATCAGATGGGTTCCAAGTGCTATGGCCATAGATCACTTTATGATCCAGCAATTCCTTCTCTGGTTATTTATCCAAAGAAAATGAAATCAGAATCGTGAACAGGTATCTTCACACCACGTTACTTTCAGTGTTATTCACAAAAGTCAAGACATGGGAACAACTTAAAAGTCCTTCAGTAATGAATAGATGAAGAAAATTACACACACACACACACACGAATAGTATTCAGCCAAAAGGAAAAAGGAAACCTGTCATTTGCAAGAACATGGACAAACCTTGACAGCATTATACTAAAAGAAATAAGCTAAACAAAGAAAGACAGATATTGTACAATCTCGCTTATATGTAGAATCCAAAATAATCAAATTTATGAAAGAGAATGGGGCTGCAGGGAGGAGGAAATGGGGAGACGATGGTCAAGGTATACAAATTTTCAGGTAAATAACTTCTAATCTACAACATATAACTATAGTTATCAATATTGTGTTGTATGATTAAAGCTTTCTGAGAGACAGATCCTAATTTTTCTCAGCACACATGAAGGAAGGAAGGGGAGGGGAGGGCAGGAGAGGGAAGGAGGAAAGAAAGAAAAAAGAGGACTATGTGAGATGATGAATATTTAATTATCTCAACTGTGATATTTCACAATGTGTGTGTATGTTATCAAGTTGTATATCTTAACATAAGTTTTAAATTATTAACTATATCTCCATAAAAGTATAATTAATTACAACTCCATAAAGGAAAAATACAATGAGGTTATTATTTTGCACTCACCTAAATGTCTCTAAACTCCCCAGCTAGCCCACCCCACCAAAAAACCAGAATCAAATCAAACATTAGGTGTTGGTCACACTAGAAGCAATTAAATTTCTCATACAAAGCAAGCGGGAAAGTCATTTGTTACAACCACTTTGGCAAAAGTGTTGGCATGAAGTAGTAAGTTTGACTTAGTAATTCCACCACTAAACATAGCTTAAGAGAAACTCTTGCCCATGTGACTGGAGACATGTGCACGAATATTCATAGACTTGTTTATAATTCCTTATAATAGCCAGAAGCTAGAAAAATGCAATGCCTATCAACAGTAAAATAGATAAAATGCTTTATGGTTTTATTAATATAAAAATATTACAAAAACGAATGCAGTATAGCTTCATTCATAGATCTGCAAGAATGACACTAAAAACCAAGCAATGCCAAGTATTTAGTAAACTACATACACTATTACTTTATATAAAGTTCAAAAATAGAAAAGACAAATAATATAGTGATTGGGTGTGCTAATGTACTATCAATAGATACAATCAGAGGGAAAAACTATAAAGGAAAGCAAAGAAATTATCAAAATACAGAATGTTCATTACCTCTGAGTGGGAGGGGGTGCCCTATGACACAGGAAGAGATTATATACAGGTATGCTCTAATTCTGAAAATTGGTGGATGGATCACAAATGCTCATCTTATTAATATTCTTTCATATACATACATACATATATACATATATTATGATGCATTCTGTACATTTTTAGTATGTATGATACATTTCATAATAAAAGAATTCAGTGGAAGAATTGAGATTCAAATCCAGGGAGATTTATTCTAGAGCCCATGGTCTTAATCAATAAATATATATTAAATTAGGAAGTGGATGGAATTGCTGTCATATTCACTTTCCTTTAAAAGCTTTGACTTTCTTTATGCTTTTTTATAACAGCTTTATTGAGGTTTAACTAATACAAAAAGAACTGCACATTTACTCAATGTATTTATTTAATGTATACAATGTAATTATATTTATTTAATGTATACGATGTGATAAGTTTGGGGATTTATTTAATATTTACAATGTGATAAGTTTGGGAATATGCAAACACTTGTGATAACATAACCACAATCAAGGTAATAAACATATCCATCACAAAGTTTCCTTGTGTCTCTTGTTTTTTGTTCTTGTTTTGTGGTAAGAATTATTTTGAACCCACTACTTTATATTCACCAGGACTTGCTTTCACCTCTGAGTTCAGTGTTTGACACAAACACTTTGAATAAATTGTCTCTTTTAATCCTTGCTACAAACCTGTGTAGGAAATACCACTTTTATTTCCAATTTACAGATGGCAAAGCTTGGAGAAGTCACACAGATGAGAAATACACAAGTCAGGATTCAAGCCCTGCTTCATCGGTTTCCAAAATTGGTGTTTTTAAGCACTGCTAGGTATTGCCTTTCAAAAAAAAAAAAAACAAAGATTAGTTTTATCTGTGTTGCTGCCTCTTCATGGATAAAACTACTGTCCCACATATATAATTCAGCACAGGGACTATTTAGTACCCACATTTTCAGATGTGTCCCATTTTGTACAGCTGACTGGTGTACAAAATGTACAAATAATGAATTCCATCAGCCATGGCCTTTATTTTTTGACAAGCTTTGTTTTTGTCATTTAAGCAAAAAAAAAAAAAAAAGTACAATTGAGGTTGTATATTTAATAAATTAAATCAATCTATACAACTTCTTGTTCTTGGGCAGATGAAGCCAAAATGACTGCCAAGTCCTGAGTGAACACAAGCTATGACAGCCAACTTTCTTCTATCTCATTCATACTTTCCTTTCCTAGGCCCTTTCAATCCATTTTAAGTTGGATTCATCTGTGTATTTGTGTGCACGCTTAGATTTTATCCTTTCTCAAGAGGTCACAGAAGAAAGAGAATAGGGCAATTAAAAGCTTCATTTTTATGTCTTTACTAGATGGAAAATTTGGGGATAATTTAATATAGCTGACTCTTCAAACACCCTAAAGTTCTATTTCTGAGATACTGATGAAGATTGATAAGGCTTCAGAAGATTTGTTGGAAAAACTAGGGGAAAAAAGGCACTGCAGCATGGTAAAGATACAGTTCAATCTAAAGAAATAGTTATTCCAGTTTCATGTTCAAGTATAAGCTGGACCACAGCTCTATCTCCTATGTTGACTTTTTTCCCAACGCACAACAGAGAGCTTAAAAGAAAACGCACATACTTCCTTTAAGTAGGGTTTGGCTTTGAAGTTTCCAGACTAGACACAAGCAACATACATATATGCACAACACACACACCCACACACAAACATCCATGCAACTGGCTTAAGTTGCTAATGGTTTTAGGCATTAAAACTGTTTTGATGTGGTTTATCAATGACTCAAATGATGTGATACAGACTCATTTGCTTACTTTAATCCCCTTTTCTTAGCAAGACTTCGTCCTTTCTCAGGTTAACAATCTCAGTCAGTCAGTCAATCAATCCATCAATCCGCTACCCACCCAACCCCCACCCACCACCCTCACCACCAACCACCACCAGCATTTCTCGCAACACATTCTCAGAATTGGCTTCTTACTCAGTAAGTCTCTTTCTATAGGATCTCAAGCTGGCCATCATCATATTAGCATTATCACACTTACTTATCCACGTTCACTTGGGGAAAAAAAATATCTTGCTTTCCTGTAGCTTAATTAAACACCTTTAATTGAGTCCCATTGATTCTTATTGACCTATTTTGGGTCTTGTGTCCATGCCTCAATCTACTGCTGTGGCCAGGAAGCTAACATATGTTGAATGGCTTAGGAAAATTGAGACCATACCATGGAAACTGGGAGTAAGATCAATTCTACTCATCTATCTAGCTGGGAAATTTAGAGCACTGTTGAGAAGAGGGAAGGAGGAAATTAGTATTAGAGAGGCAAACATCAAATTCCTGTTGGAATACTGATGTGGAAATTCAAGCCAAATTTGAGGAAATGAAAACTACTGCCCTGGGTCAATCCGGGATCTTGTCTCTGAAGGTAGCACAAAGAAATAGAGTCAGGACGGGCGCCTGGGTGGCTCAGTTGGTTGGGCGACTGCCTTCGGCTCAGGTCATGATCCTGGAGTCCCTAGATCGAGTCTCGCATCGGGCTCCCTGCTCAGCAAGGAGCCTGCTTCTCCCTCTAACCCTCCCCCCTCTCATGTGCTTGCTTTCTCTCATTCTCTCTCTCTCAAATAAATAAATAAAATCTTTGAAAAAAAAAAAAAGAAATAGAGTCAGGACAAGAGGCTACTAATCACAATGCCATTGTCACAGACCAGGGGTAGTCCCCCACCTTCACTTTAAACAACTTTTCTTTGATTATTAAACTTGAGATTGAGCTCAACTATATATAACTAATTTCTCACCATGGAGACTATTTGAAATAAAACATAATTTTCTTGTTCCTAGAATCTTTGCTATACAGCCTAGTGATCAGATAAAAAGGGACTCATTTTAGATCATGTTCAATTGCCTACATCAGGTGACCTTGTGAAAAGAAAAAAAAAAAAATCCCTGTTATTTAACACTGACATTGATTCTGGATGTGTGCCTCAGTGTTAAGTGAAGAGAAAATCGGATACTTGGTATTTGTACATGAAAACACCTGTTTTATGAAACTCTGTCTGCCCTCAACTAGCCCTCTTAGTAACTGATGAAGGTGGTAGATTTCCTTACCTGCATAATTTGAAGCTAAATGCAAACACATTTAGACAATGGTTTTGAAACTAATCAAACCAAATAGCAAAATCTCTTGGAACTTGGGCAGATATGATACATAACTAATTTGCTGTAACTGAAAATAAGCGAACAAACATGACTATCTGGACAAGAATGGGTCTCAAAAGTTTTCCAACTTTAAATTCTTCATTCACTTACTTAACTAATGTCAATACTACTTTGGGGTGCTTCTTTATGCTAGGTATTGGCAAGAGACATGAAACAGAAAAGACACCCATTCTCCACTGGAACTTGATGGTAGTATTTTAAGATAATCCTAATTTATTAGGCAATTAATATTTCTCAAGATAGTGGTAACTGTACATCCAGTTCCATTTTCTGCTTATTTATGGCTGAATTGCTCATATTAAGATTAAGGTCTCTGGACTCAAACTGTTTGATGTTGCAATTCTTTTCATTCCACTAAATACATGAGACTCAATATAAATTCCTTAATTTCTCAATCATCCATTTTCTCTTTTGGAAAAAAAAAACTTTATGGAGACTTTTTTTTTTGGTAAAAATTAAATAAGATATAATGTAGGTAAAGAGCCAAGCAGAGTTTATAGAGTGGAGTAAGTGCTCAATAAATGTTAGATATTATTATAATTTTATTATATAGATAGTATTTTCCAAAATTGCCTGGCCACACAGAATGTCTAAATGTTAGACATTTATTCTCTTATGACTAAATATAATATTAAGCTCATAGTATCAAAAAATTAAGCGTACCCATCAGATTATCTGGAAGATAGAATTTTTATGGAAGGCTGCTTTAAGTACATTCAGTTTGTCAATTCCTCCATACATTTTTTGATGCTATCTAGATGGGTAGAGAACAGCATACCTAGACTACATCATTGCACTGGTCATATCAAGGGTTATTTTTGGTGAACTGTACTGTATATAATTCCTCTTACCTTTATTTAGGGTCAGCATAAGAAACAACAGTAATATAAAAAATAACAATTTTCACTGTATTCCCTTTTGGAATGTTATCAGATATCATGTTCATTATACCTAAGTGTCCACTTTAGAGGGATTGTCACGAAAGATTTAGTCTCATTCACTACCAGGGAAAATTGTGCTTTCCCCTGAACAACATGTATATTTTTATATTGTGTGCCCTGCAATTTGTGGAACTGATCATTTTTCCCTCTTTTGCAAAAAGTTAAGATCCACATATTTCATTTGCCTATAAGCAAATATACAGACCATGGGCAGCAAATTATGGCTAACCTGGTGTAATGAATTTCCTGGTCTGTCCCCAGTGCAGACAGAACTAATCAAATACAGCACTACTGCCCATGGAATGTGGGCTCAGGATCCTCAAACAGCTCTTCAGGCAACCGCTTCTCACCAGTAAGTCTTGGAACAAGAAATGAAATTCAATCTGTCATTCCTAGAACAAAGCACTATGGTTTGCATTTTAAACCTCATTTATGGTAATATTTGTGTTTTATGGTTTCTTCCCCCTTCCATATATTATCATCACTTTGGACTTTTTTATTATCCCTCGTATATTCACATGTACTTCAAATCCATCTAGTGCAAATCAGTCAAAACACACATATTCTATTCCCTCAAGGAGCTCCCAGTATTTTGGGGAGTAATCTATCTATCTATCTATCATCTATCTATCTATGTGTGTGTGTGTGTGTATATATATATGCAAATTACTCAGAGTATGAATATTACTCTGAAAAAAAGAACACATTGGGTAATTATATGGGTGTTAGGAGAGGCATAAAACCCATTTTTAATGGGTGTGGAGTTAGGAGAAAATGCTTAGTGAAGGAGTAATGTGGGGAAATGCAAAGGATTCACTGGTTCTCTACTCAGATATAATACCTGATTCACTTTCTCCTTACTCCCTCCAAAACTTACAGTCCTGAATTCTAGGAAAGAAGGAAGGAAGGAAGGAGAGAGAGAAGAAAGAAAGAAAGAAAGGAAAGAAAGAGAGAAAGAAAGAGAGAGAGACAGAGAGAGAAAGAAAGAAAGGAAAGAAAGAAAGAAAGAAAGAAAGAAAGAAAGAAAGAAAGAAAGAAAAGAAAGAAAAGAAAGAAAGAAAGAAAGAAAGAAAGAAAGAAAGAAAGAAAGAAAGAAAGAGGTTTTAGATGGCCTCTACAGTTGTAAGACATAATTCAGAATGGATCAAAAATATACCCTAGATTGAGCTTATAATATAACATGAGGCCCAACTAAAACTGGTTTCTCTGTGACATTCAAAACAGAATTTCATCAGATAGCCAGATCCCCAATGTCCAATTGCCAATTATGTCTAAGTCCAAAGCCAAGAAAAATAAAAGGCAGGCATCTGCCTTTCTAAGCCATTTCTGCACTGAAATTTACCAAGTTCTCCTTTGCTTATTTCTAGAGATTTTATATATGATTTAAAGGAAAAATACTCCAATGAAGCATAACTGAATGGTACACTACATGCGTGCAGAGCTTAGAATGCATTCACTTTTTACTACCCAGCGTCTCCAACGTAAATCTCTTTGGAACCTAAGATTCCAGAGGAGGATTTAGTGGGAGTAATATACAGCTTTATCTCCTTTCTTTAGAATGGGGCCGGGCAAATGATGTTGACTCAAAAAGCATTTGATAGTAAATATGTATCCATTAGGTAATTTGGCTGCAAGTTACAGAAAACTCAACAGATAACTAGCTTAAAACCTGTGTAAACTGATCAGTTCAAATGGCTAGAAACACAGAGGTAGGATGAGCTTTAAGACTGCCTTAACCTATGATCTCTAGATCAATTTTTTTTGATCTTGGCAAGGCCCTCTTCTGTGTGATCCTGTCCTACTCTGTCCAGTAGCAAGGCAAGGGATGATGTCAGAGGGAAAATGTGGTATTAATTAGTATTGGCCAATAAATATCTCTGGTTTGTTTCCTGGAACATGTAGATTTGCACATCACTGCTCCCTTGAAATCAGATGTGGTCTTTCCTGTGACTCACTTTTGGTAGTGAAACATGATTAAAAATAATGTAAGTCACTCCTGGGTGTGGGCTCTAAAGGCCATTTTGTACTGCTACAGTGATGGATATTGTTCTGGATCGTGACTGCTTTGCCAGCCCATGTCTTGTAGAGAGGATAGTGCCGAGGAAAATCCCTATGCTATGAGTGATGGAAATTAATGTGATAAGTGTATAAACCCACCAATACCCTAATCTATCCAGACCAATATAAAGAAACCCATTCCTGCTTGGTATCCCAGAAAACCAAGGAAGACCTTAATATGAATTCCCACAAATCCTCTCCTTATAACTCTTTGGCGTGTATTCCCATTACTGAGTCAATCATTGTCAAGGCAGATTGCTGCTTTAAGACCAAACAAGCCAACCTCTAGATCTTGGATCCTTAGTTCAAATTCCCTTAAGTCTCCAGGGATGTATATGGGCATATACAATCTTGAATAAAACAGGATTTTGTTAAGTAAGGTTCGGGAAATTTCTATCCAAAAGTCAATGTGATCTTTTTGTCCTTCACTGGGTTTAAGAGGATGTTTAGGAGTATGTCTTCCTAAGCAGAGTCAGTAGAAACCTCTTACTGCACATTTCCCATAATCTCAGCCAGACCATTCACAATAGAAAATCACCATCACAAACCTTGTGTTTCTTGTTTAGTGGCGGAGGGCTCCATCTCCTTCTTTTGCAACAACAGATACGGTAGAGAAGATAGAGGACTAATTGTAATTTCATTTTTTTTTTTATCTATATGCTTCTACCTACTCACATTTTTATGTATATGAGGGATAGGTAAGAAATAACTACATAATTAATTCCTCATTTCTGAGAAAGTCCAACTGTGTTTACTGGATACACCAGGAGTACTCTTAGTGCAGGACATCGGCAAATGAGGACAGTGGTCTCTGCAATATGATTTATACTTTAATTATGATTTGTCTCATATGGACATCCTCCCAGCATTTTCTAACAACCATAATAACATATTCCCTACACAAGAAAGTATTATTTGGTCCTCTGAGCATCATATGTGAGTTAATTTATCCCAAGTTTCAACATTAGATTGAGTTACATGGGGGAGCAAGCAACTATGTACTTTATCCTAAATGTTTGGTCCTAAAATCTTTATCAAGTTGGTTAATAATCCCTGTGTTTACTGTTCTCAAGCACAAAGGAAAGTACAGCCTATCAAGCTACGGCAAACACATCTTGGGGATGTAAAGATCTTTTAAAGTAAAATCATGTAGCATGATATAGTTAGAAATTAAGTCACCCTGACACAGTTTACCTGGAGTCTGATTTATGTTAAGTACCACCTCCACTATGTTAAGTGAATTTGATTCTACTGCGGAAAGGCATGGAATTTAAACAAGACTGAAGTCTTACATATCGCTGACAATTCAGAGACTGCCGTGCTCTTGTTCCTTTATCTTCCTTTTAAGCTCATGGAAAATCTTCTTAAAATTGTGTTATACCAACCATGAAACTCCAGTACACTTGTTCACTTACTCATATTTGAATGCATTTCAAGGAGTGATAGAAAAGGAGAGGAGGGAGTGTTTTGGTTGTAAATGTAGTTAATTGGGTAAGTATTACTGTACCCAAATGTGTACACTAAGGTCTTTGGAAGTGTTAGGTCTTAGATTTCGTCTTTGAGTAATTTCGCTCATTTTATTTCTCCAAGACATTTTCAAAAAAGACTTAACTACCTACAGCCAAGGAAACAATCCTTGTGCCAGGCATTACAGTCTATAAAAATTCAGGCCAACATACAAACGATTCATTTCCTAACTCATTCCATTGCATGTCCCATAATAAGGAATATAGAGAGTCTTAACATCTGGGGAAAAAAAAAAACTCTCTATGCTTAGAAACAAAGAGTAGGAATGATTCAACAATTTAAAACACTGCAGCAATCATAATTATATTAGAACTCTGGTGAACTATAATTCAAGCAAAGAGAACCTTAAGATAAGCTAAGAACCAGAAGAAACTTGGGGTCATTTAGTCCAACCTTCTGACAACACAGAAATCTCTTCTTCAACATCATTTTATCAGTCATCTTGTTACCTCTGCAAATATATTCCCAGGAATGGGCACTTACTTCTGAAGATGGTCTGTTCCATTTTCAAAGTTATAATCATTAGACCATTATTTATCAAGATTGAGGTGAAATCTTTCTTCCTCTAACTTGGCTATAGTTTTCATTCTAAAATGACAAAGAGTAAGTTTTCTCTTTCTTAAAGTAACATGGCACCCTAGCTTTAGATTAAAAAGAGAGGAGGAAACAGCAAGTCATAAAAAAGTAGAAATCAATTTTTAAATCCAGTAATCAACATCCTTGAGTATACTCTGTGATATGTCCATATTTCTTCCAAGTCCTCACCCTTGTAGGCTCACAGCAGGAATGACAAACACAAACTTATTCGTGTTACTCTTCTATTTAAAATACTTTGAAGTATTTTTTATCTCATCTTGAGATAATGTCTGAACTTCTCTACATGGCTTACAAGGCTATACACGCTCTGGTTTCAGAGCCTTCTCTAGCCTTCCCAATTCTCACGCCCACCTGGAAACCAACAGTGCATCCACATTAAATGCATTTCAATACTTGGAAACCACAATGCTCACTCTTTCTCTCTTTCTTTCACCTCTTGAGATTCTCATTGTTAATCTCGGTCAACAACGTTCTTTTATGCCTCTGGTTCTGCATGACTAATTCTGGTTTCATGTGAAATATCTCTCCGAAAACCTTCCCTGACAATCCAAATTTGGATTTGATTCCTCTCTCACAAGCTCTCACAGCATCCAATAAACTCGTTACCATAGCCCTTACTATACTGTATTTTAAGTAACTCTCTAGAACTGGAAAATATATGAGAGCAATAATTTTAAAAGGACCACACAAAACCAAATATCATTCCAACACTAGAAGAATATGATGACCCCAAATCAATGTTCTTCTCCCTTAAGGAATGAGTAGATTGGGTTAATAACAAAGAAAGTTGTTTCTGATTCCCACACCGAGGGTGGGCCATTAAATCACTCATGTTACGTCTTATAGGATAATATCATAAGAAAGGACTTGACAAAAAAGTAAATGAATGACCAAGAAATGGATGATTTGCCTTGTAAATCTTAAGGATATATCCAGCTTTCCTTATTACCTACCCAATGTGGACGTACAAAGCGGTGAGCCAAGAAGGAAGCCTGGAGTTGCATTTTATGTAATCACTGCCATAAGTTATTGCCTGGCCCCATTGCACAAGGGCTGTTTCAACCTTGAACATGGCCTTTTGTTTGAATGTATCACCATATGTTCCCAAATTGCTGTGCAAAGACTGATTGTTCCACAGTCTCCTATTAATATTTTGCCTGGGCATAAAGTTTGCTTTTATTTATCTAAAATGTTCCAAATTGCCAAGTGATTTTTAAAGTAATTGTTAAATTTTCCAAGTAGAACCAGCTATTCTATGATTCAATTGCAGAGTCGAAATACATGAAAAGATCGTGATTTGAGTTACAATGGCATAGTAAGATATAGATGACAATTGTCACTTTTCAGCTAACAGAACTGAGACTGAAACCCAGGAAGAAGATTTCAAATATACTTTTTTTCCTTCTTTCCATTGCCCTACTGTTCATATTCAGCTCATTAGTCTTGAAATAACACAGTAGAATGATCTTTTAGGGAATTTAAATCACTTAAACAATACTCATTCCAGAGTTTCTGGAAAGGGTAGCATATGTCCCTGGTAGAACCTTTAATATTAATGGCTTCAATTCATGCTTTGTTTTCTTCAAGGACAAAAACCAGTGTGACTTCACAACTCAAAGGGTAAGGAGGGACTGAACTAGCGAGGAGGACTTCTCTTCCCTTCCCTGAACACCAGCCTGCCTGTCACACTTCATGCTACTCTTCTCCAAAAAGTAGCACCCAGTTGCCTATGACAGATGTGATCTAGGAAAATCATACAACACACTATGAGAAGCAACAAGAGAGGAAACAGAGCATGAGTATGCTCTCTTGCTCGCTTGCTCTCTCTCTCACACACAACGCAATTTCACAATATCATTTTGGCAAAATATGAGATCAGGACACAAGTTAGACATCGTAATGTCACCACCTTTGATCCTGCATTGTTCTCTCATTGTGCTGAAAATACTATTTCCTTATCGGTCTCTCTCTGTAGACTGTCCTCAGGGAATAGAAACGTGATCTGGTTATTACGTTTCTAGTGCCTCATGGTGACAGAAAGGCACAATGATTAAAAACACAAACTTTGGAATCAGATACATTTGGATATGAACCCTGGCTATACTGCTTAATAGCTGTGTGATTGCAATTTTCCACATTTGCAAGAGGGGAAAAATAATAGTTCCTATCTCTTAGGGGTGCTATGATGATTAAATGACATTTTACATATAAAATGTGCAACTCCGCACCTGACTCATAGCTATTGCTCAATTAGAGGTTAGCCATGATGATGTTGAGAATGAGGATAATGATGATGAGCTACTTTGGCACATAAACAGTTTGGTGAATGCTCCAGGATATTTTTATATTTCTCTATCCTCAAGAAGATGCAGACTCAGCCTATGTATAAACTGAGACTTTGAGAGTTTTACTCTATTACTCAAGATCAGATCTCTAGTAAGTGACAGAGCTTAAACTTAAACCAAGATCTGTCTGACTTTGCTGACTGTGCTCCTGAATGATCTGCCTTATTGACACCATGGCTCTATGTATGCTGGGAAAATGAGTGAATCTCCTGTAAGTAAAAACCTCATTCTAGATCATTGTCTCACATCCTGGCACCTTCGCTTGGGGCAAGCCTATTTTACTGCCCAGTGCTAACCATGTGACCTTGAGCATATTTAACCTCTGTTTCCCCCATTATAAAATGAGCATCATGATAAAATAACTGTTATGTAAGATTAAGAGGATTAAGTCAGTAAATAAGCCTCAAGTACTTAGAGCCTTGCCTGTCATAGAGTGAGCAAGCACAATATACATTAATTTATTTTTGTTTGTGTTATATTATCATTATTTTTACTTAAAGCACATAAGGAGTGATAGAGATCGACCTGGAGGTGACTTAAGTAAAGAGCGATGCAGTTTTTCCTCAATAACAGACCTGGATATAGGTAGCATTTGGCCTTGGTTCTGTGGTCCAATGATACCCACAAAGACCAAAGTTCTTTCTTTTCACCCCACTATGCTTAGCATGCTGCTGTTTCATTCTCTCAGCCTGAGGATAGCTGTTAGATCTAACAGCAATTCACAATTATATTAAATTCAGGAAGAAAGAAGAGGAAGGGGCCAGAGAGATCGTGCAAGCTAGGAGTGTCCCTTTCATCAGAAAAGCAATTTTTTTTCAAAGCCCATTCTTTCACTCCCACAAGACAATTAACTTATGTTTCTTTGACCAAACTGTATCACATAGCCTCCAAGGTAGGGTGGAAGGCTTTTAGTTTTTGAGGTTCCACATTGGAGATGGCCAAGAGAAATGGCCTTGGAAAGAGATGCCCTGGACAACCAAACCTGCATGCTGTATTCACACAGAGAAATTCACAAGTCCTGAAATACAAAGTAAGCTGATGGTGAAAGTTCCATCAATATCCATTGACTTCCAAGTTTTTATCTCAAAACCACTGACTGCAATTCATGGCCATTCTATATAAATGAAATAAAGACAGTGTTCTGATTTGTAGCATCATGTTCAAGACAATAGTGAATATTTCAGTGCTCCTCTATCTTGGGGACTTATCTACAGAGACAAGCTCTAAAGTCAGCTTTGGAAGACATCAACAATATGTGAAGCCCTGTGATTTGGTTCTCCTTGACACATGGACCCTGACTGTGGGACACTGATCATGAAACCCTCAAAGTTTACAGAGACTAAAGACACTCCAGGAGGAATATCACCTGCCTTGTTCACAAAATAATGTAAATGGCTATAGCAACAATAACTTAATAAAAGCACACATTAAAATTGTTTTGGCTGATAAGTTAGATTTAAATTTAGTGTTTATATGATTATTTTCACTCTAAGTACTCTTTGATTTGTGGATTTAAGAGTTCTATTGTTTTTGTCAAGGGAAAGCCACTTACACTGTTGGTGGGAATGCAAACTGGTGTGCATTCTGGAAAACAGTATGGAGGTTCCTTAAAAAGTTAAAAATAGAGCTACCCTACAACCCAGCAATTGCACTACTAGGTACCTATCCAAAGGACACAGACATAGTGACTGGAAGGGGCACATGGACCCCAATGTTTATAGTAGCAATGTCCACAATTGCCAAACTATAGAAAGAGCCCAGATGTCCATTGACAGATGAATGGATAAAGAATGGATAAAGAAGATGTGGTGTGTGCACACATACATATATAATGGAATATTACTCAGCAATCAAAAAGAATGAAATCTTGCCATTTGCTATAACACAGATGGAACTAGAGTATTATGCTAAGTGAAGTCAGTCAGAAAAAGACAAATATCATACAACCTCACTCATATGGAATTTAAGAAACAAAACAGAGAAACATAGAGGAAGGGATGGAAAAATAAAATAAGACAAAATCAGAAAGGGAGACAAACCATAAGAGACTTTTAACTATAGGGAACAAACTGGGGGTTGCTCGAGGGGAGGTGGGTGGGGGGATGGGGTAACTGGGTGACAGGCATTAAGGAGGGCACGTGATGTAATGAGCACTGGGTATTACATGGAACTGATGAATCACTAAACTCTACCTCTGAAACTAATAATATACTACATGTTAATTGGTTGATTTTAAATTTAAAAAATCTAATTTAAAATAACATACAAAAAATAGTGTCCTAGGCAAATAGATACTAAGGAAGACCTAAGTCTAACACCTAGCCACTCTCAAGACATTACCTGGCAAATATATATTTGACACCAAATTTTAACAACAAAAGCTAATCATATTTGTAAATAGACATATCTTGAATGACCACAAGTATAGAGTAGATAGAAAATATTTTGGATTAATATGCATGAGAAAAATTAACAACAAAAAAGATGCATGAGAAAAATTACACCATTATTCAATATATTTCTCTGCACTGTGCTTATTTACTGACAAGTTATGGTCTTTAATCTGCTAGAATATGTATAAATGAACTGTTGATCAAGGAAATGCCACAAATGCCTCTCAGTCCTTGGGGACAGGCCAATCTGGCTCTGAATTGTGGCTTGGCCACTTTCCAACTCTATGACTTTTCACAAATCACTTTTTAGCTTTTTTTCCTCACAAATAAATTAGGAATAATTTCTGTCCCACTAGGTGTTCAAGAGGATTACAAGATGGATAAATATGTATATAGATAAAACGCCTTCACAATGCATGGCATGGAGAAGATCCTTAACACATCTCAATGCCCTTCACATTTCCTCAGAAAACTCAGCAGAAATTTGAGTCACAAGTCTATATTTAACTATTATTCTAAATTTCTCTGTTGTGTCTAGGACATTTTTTCACTTTTTCTTTGGTACTGCCTGAGGGTATATCGCTTTCAAAAAAGCAGGAAGGGTCACCCCAGGTGGTATTGTATTTCTACCAAAAAGGACAGTGGGTAACACAGACTCTAAAGTCATAATACCTGGATTCAAACCCTGGTACCATTTCTTACTCACAGGGTGACCTTGGTCAAATTATCTGTACCTGAGTTCCTCATTTGTTAAGAAGGATTTATCTATCTATCTATCATCTACCTATCTGACAGAGAGAGAGCACGCGAGAGAGGGCGCATAAGCAGGAGGAGTGGCAGGCAGAGGGAAAGGGAGAAGCAGGCTCTCTGCCAAGCGGGGGAGCCTAATGTGGGACTCAATCCCAGGACCCTGGGATCATGACCTGAGCCAAAGGCAGATGCTTAACTGACTGAGCCACCCAGGTGTCCTGTTAAGAAGGATTTAAAAAGTACTTGCTCATTAGAGTTTTCAGAGTGGTAGACACATCTGTAATGGTTAACTTTAAGTGTCAACTTGGAGGGTGTTTTTAGATGACATCAACATTTTAATTGGTCAAGTCTGGTAAAGCAGATGGCCCTCTATAACCTAGGTGGGCCTTATCCAATCAGTTGAAGGTCTGCATAAAACAAGCAGACCAGCCTCTCCAAGCAAGAGAAATTCTCCAGCAGACTGCTTTCAGATTTCACCTGCACCAGCAGCTCTCCTGGCTCTCCAGCATGTTAGCCCCCAATAATGCTGATTTTGAACTGGTCAATCTCCATAATCTTGCATGAGCCAATGTCAACCGACCAATCAATCAATGCTATTGGTTCTGTTTCTCTGAATAACCCTGACTCATATAACACTGTAGGGGCATTCCCATGAACTCTGCCTCCCAACATCCTTGTCTCTGTGCAATCCACTGTTTAAGTGTGAGCAGCACCTGTGATCTGCTTCTAACCCATGTAATTTGGCAAAACTAATGGGATATAACCCTCCTAAATGTATTATGCTACAAGTCAAAGGTGAGATTTTTCAAATGTGATTCAGGTCCCTAATTAGTCAAGTTTAAGATATGAAAAGAAAGATGACCTCGGGTTGGCCTAATATAATAAAGCTAGCCCTTAAAAAAATGACCTAGGCCTTGTCTGAAGTGAAGCTAGAAGCAGCAATCTCTCTCTATCTCACATGTTGCTAGCTTCGAAGAAGCAAGCTACTATTAATTCTACAGCCTAAAGGGAATGTAATCTGCCAACAACCTGAGGGAGCTTAGAAAAAAATCTCCTTTTTTTGAGCCTTCAAATGAGAATGGCCAGAACCTTGGCCTTTAAAGACCCTGAAGAGGAGCCCACTAAGCTCTACCTGGCCTGCTGATCCCTGCAAAGTGTGAAAGGATAAAAGTATGCTGTTTTCAACACTAAGTTTGCTGTAATTTTTTAAGTAGCAATAGAAAATTAATACACTTGTCATTATTAAGAATAACCTGCTAGCAATTTTTTAATATCCCTGCAACTTTGCTCTCTACTGGTTTAGTGGCTTTAATTCTGAGAAGTCTGGGTCAACACGACATACTGAGGCCCTAAGTGAACACAAAGGAAACAAAGAATGGAAAATGGAAGAAAGAAGTTAAAAATACAACCCATGTAACCAGTTCAGGAATAAGGAAGGACTCTAATAGTTTCATGTATTGTTGTTTTTGCTTTGATATTAACATATTTGCATCTGTCTTTTGTTGTTATAATAAAATACCATAGGCCAGATAGTTTATAAACAACATAAATTTACTTCTCAGGGTTCTGGAGACTAGGAAGTCTGGGATCATGGCTCCAGCAGATTCTCTATGGGGGCTGGTAAAAGCTGTCTTTCTTTTCACAGGTGGCATTTTTTTTGCTGTGTCCTCACATGGTGGAAGGAACAAGGGATTTATCTGGAGTCTCTCTTATAAAAGCACTAATCCTACTCATGATGACATCTTCGTGACATAATCACTTCCCAAAGGCTCCACTTCCTAATACCATCATAGGGGGCTTTTGGATTTCAACATATGAATTTTGGGAATGGGACACAAATTTTCAAACCATAGTAGCGTATAGTTACCAATTCTTTTTTCTCTTTTCTCTCTAAATCCCTTACTACCTGATATAAGAGTATCAATAATGCTTCACCTTCCATCTCACTTTGTAAGTAATAGAATATCAGAGCAGATCTTGAACTCCGCTGGGGAAGGAATTAGTACTCCCAGAGATGGACTGAGTCTGTAAAACCTATGTCTCCTCCTTTAGGGAGACATTTGTTTGTCTTCGGTTTTGTATAAAATACATAGAGTTGTATTTGGGGATAATGTGAACATATTAAGCAGAAACAGGATGGTATTTTTATCTGGGTCCTAAGCATGGGTAAAAGGGATGGATGTACGACAAAGGGCACTGTGCCAGAATGTATGCTGTTAACATGGCACCTTCATCAGCAACCCCTTGTAAGAACAGAAAAGAGATTTCAGAGACTCCCCTTCGCCATGCAATCCCACTTTAGACTTTTTCAGTTAAAGAAATTCATGTGTTCTTTGGAATGCAAGGTGAAACAGAAGCTAGCATTCGTTAGCTCCTCTTCACAGTCATGGTGCAACGCAGATATTTTCATGACTGGTGACTTTGTTCCCCAAATCCAGCACTTCAGGCTGTGTGATGGATATTTCTCTGATCCTCCAGATGTGGTCTTCCCTGTCCTCAATCCCCCAGACTTTTCCACATTTATATGAGTCTTAATTCACTTATTAAACCCCTTAGTCCTTAAAACGTGTAGCGTCTTTGTTGTTGTTGATCAAGTTCAGAGTGATACAATTTGTCCAGTGTAGTAGATGCTGTAACAGGGTTAACTTAATATTGCCAAGCCTCATATAGATGGGTAAATGCAACTTGCATTAAATTTGTTAAGAACATTGTTATTTTATTCAATAAGACACTAAACCACATACTAACAAGGGGATTTCTTTTCTATTAGAGGCCAAATAGAGTCATGATTCAATACAGCTCCTGACAATATTATTTTTGTACAGGAGTATAACAGAATGTCATCTACAAAGAAAGCAGACACTTTGAGTGATGGCAAAAGATTTGTCAAATTGAAGTTTTTGTTCTGTGATAAATCACTTTGGAACATGAGAAAAATTTGGGCTCATTTATTTTATTCAAGACAAGTTGACTCAATAGGGGGAGAGTTCAAAGCCAGAAAGCTTATCTTCAATTGGTCAAATATATCAGGGGCCCATGGAGAGTTCTTCCTCAGCAGGTAAGGCCCTCAGTATTTGTCACAGATAAGTGCTTCCTCCACTCATCTACAGGCGGTCTTGATGAGTTGTTATTTGGAGGGCAGAATATTGCACAGTTCTATCGCTGTACAATAAGTGAAATAAGCTACACCAAGGGGATGGGAAGAAAATATGAATTATCTTTATACCTTGGTTTGGGATTGATCGATTGATTGACTGATTTATGTACTTGGTAATATTACTATTGCCACTTGTTAATATTGCTAATAGAAAATGAAGGTATTCTGTTTCTGAGTACCCCAAACGAAAAAAGAAAATCTAAATTTGAATGCCATTACTGAATTATTGTGCATTTAAAAAAATGAAAAGGCATTCTTCACGTCAAAAGAAAATTTAGTAAGCAGATCATGCTCACTGAGCTTACTGGTAAATAACATTATTTTTGTGCATGCCTCATAAGGGAGATAGAATCCCAATGCTCATACTCGAAACAATTTAAGGAAAGAAAGCTCACCATTTAAGAAAACAGCATGCTTAATTTCTGAACACTACTTAACATCACAACAAACTTGGTCTTAAAAATATATTGTGCAGGGGCGGAGCAAGATGGCGGAGGAGTAGGAGACCTGGATTTCGTGTCCTCTCAGGAATTCAGCTGGATAGGGATCAAACCATTCTGAACACCTACAAACTCAACAGGAGATCGAAGAAAAGAAGAGCAACAACTCTCTCATCAGAAAAGTGACCACTTTCTGGAAGGTAGGACGTGCGGAGAAGTGAATCCGAGGTGATATTTGGGAGGATAGATGGCGGGGGAGGGGCCTCCGTCGGCCGCTTCTGGCAAGTGATAGAGCCGCGGAGCACAAAATCGGAACTTTTAAAAGTCTGCTCCGCCAAGGGACGTCACTCTGGTGGCTAAACGGGGGGTGGAACCCTCCGGGACAGTGTGGTCTCAGGACCCTCGGGGTCACAGAAAGACCGGGGGTGCCTGAGTGTGGCAGAGCTCCCAGGTATCGGAGCAGGGAAGCCGGCTGCAGAGGCGGAGCCCAGGCGCGGGCTCTCAGCTCGGGGTGGCCATAAACCGTGATCCCCGGCACAGTCGGGCCCCTGCTCCTCCAGCAGGGACCCAACAAGCGGCAGATCCGGGGACACTCACCTTCTTCCCCCGGGAGGAGCCGTGCGGGAGTGCACCGCAGGGATCTGCTGGGTTTGGAGACTCCACCCAGGGTCGGGTGCCAGAGAGAAACGCTCAGTCACAGGCCGGGTGAGCACGGAGTGCGGCCGGAGACCGGGGAGACGGGAGTGACTGACGGCTTTTCTCTGGGGACACACTGAGGAGCGGGGCCCCGAGTTCTCGGCTCCTCCGGGGCGGAGATTGGGGGGCCGCCATCTTCACTCTCCGCCTCCAAAGCTGTACGGAAAGCTCGCAGGGAACAAAAGCCCCGGAGAGCAAACCCGAGCAGATGACTTAGCCGGGAGGGGGCGAGGGCGGGGCAATTCCGCCTCCGGCAGAGACATTTGGAAACCACGGCAACAGGCCCCTCCCCAGAAGATCAGCGAGAACAGCCGGCCAAGACCAAGTTTACCGATCAATGAGACCGGCAGAACTCCAGCGCTAGGGGAATACTGCACATAGAATTCACGGCTTTTTTACCATGATTCTTTAGTCTTTTAAAGTTAATTTTTTTTAACTGTCTTTTTTGTCTTTTTATTTCTTTTTGAATTTTTCTTTTTCCCTTTTTCAATCAACATCTTATCAATCCCTTCTTTAAAAAAAAACATTTTTATTTTTCATTTTTAGAGTCATATTCTATCCCTTCATAGTAGTTACCCATATTTTTGGCTTATATATATAAGTTGTTCTCTCTTTAAAATTTTGAGATAGTTTCTTCTAACAGATTAAAATATACCCTAAATCTCTAGTATATGGTGCTTTCTATTCCCCTGGCTGATCACATCCTCTCCTTTTTTTTCTTTTTCTTTTTTCTTTTTTAAAATCCTCTTCTTTCTTTTTTCAAACAACTTCTTATCAATTCCTTTTATAACATTTTTTATAATTTCCATTTTTACAGTCATATTCCATCCCTTCATCATATCAACCCTTATTTTTGTATATATATAACTTTTTCTTTCTTTAAAATTTTGGGAGGCACTTTCTTCTAAAAGACCAAAATACACCCCAAATCTAGTGTATGGCACTGATCTATATACCATATAGATCATATTTGATCACATTCGGGTTTTCCTTTTGTTGTTGTTGTTTTGTTTTGTTTGTTTTTCTTTTTATCTTTATCTTTTTTTTTTTCTTTTTCTTTTTTCTCTCTTTCCCTTTCTTATCCCACTGCTTCAGGTCTTTTCTGATTTGTTTAGAGTATATTTTCTGGGGACATGGTTACTCTGCTAGCATTTTGTTCTCTCATTAATCTATTCTCCTCTGCACAAAATGACAAGACAGAAAAAATCACCTCAACAAAAAGAACAAGAGGTAGTACCGACTGCCAGGGACCTACTCAATACGGACATTAGTACGATGTCAGATCTAGGGTTCAGAATCATCACTTTAAAGATACTAGCTGGGCTTGAAAAATATATGGAAGTTATTAGAGAAACCCTTTCTGGAGAAGTAAAAGAGCTAAAATCCAACCAAGTAGAAATCAAAAAGGCCCTTAATGAGGTGCAATCAAAAATGGGGGCGCTAAGTGCTAGAATAAATGAGGCAGAAGAGAAAATCAGTAATATAGAAGATGAAATGATGGAAAATAAAGAAGATGAGAAAAAGAGAGATAAACAACTACTGGATTATGAGGGCAGAATTCGAGAGATAAGCGATACCATAAGATGAAACAACATTAGAATAATTGGGATCCCAGAAGAAGAAGAAAGAGAGAGAGGGTCAGAAGGTATAATGGAGCAAATTATAGCAGAGAACTTCCCTAATTTGGGGAAAGAAACAGGCATGAAAATCCAGGAAGCACAGAGAACCCCTCTCTAAATCAATAAAAATAGGTCAACTCCCCGACATCTAATAGTAAAACTTATGAGTCTCATAGACAAAGAGAAAATCCTGAAAGCAGCTCGGGAGAAGAGATATGTAACCTAAAAGGGTAGAAACATTAGATTGGCAACAGACCTATCCACAGAGACCTGGCAGGCCAGAAAGGACTGGCAGGATATATTCAGAGCACTAAATGAGAAAAATATGCAGCCAAGAATACTCTACCCAGCTAGGCTGTCATTGAAAATTGAAGGAGAGATTAAAAAGCTTCCAGGAAAACAAAAACTAAAGGAATTTGCAAACACAAAACCAGCCCTACAGGAAATCTTGAAAGGGGTCCTCTAAGCAAAGAGAGACCCTAAAAGCAACATAGACCAGAAAGGAACACAGAAAATATATGTTAACAGTCACCTTACAGGCAATATAATGGCACTAAATTCCTATCTTTCAATAGTTACCCTGAATGTAAATGGGCTAAATGCTCCAATCAAAAGACACAGGCTAACAAACTGGATTAAAAAACAAGATCCATCGATATGCTGTCTGCAAGAGACTCATTTTAGAACCAAAGACGCCCCCAGATTGAAAGTGAGGGGGTGGAAAACCATTTACCATGCTAATGGACACCAAAAGAAAGCTGGGGTGGCAATCCTTATATCAGACAAATTAGATTTTAAACCAAAGACTGTAATAAGAGATGAGGAAGGACACTATATCATACTTAAAGGATCTATCCAACAAGAAGATCTAACAATTGTAAATATCTATGCCCCTAACATGGGAGCAGCCAATTATATAAGCCAATTAATAACAAAAGCAAAGAAACATATCGACAACAATACAATAATAGTGGGGGACTTTAACATCCCCCTCACTGAAATGGACAGATCATCTAAGCAAAATATCAACAAGGAAATAAAGACTTTAAATGACACACTGGACCAAATGGACTTCACAGACCTATTCAGAACATTCCACCCCAAAGCAACGGAATACACATTCTTCTCTAGTGCCCATGGAACATTCTCCAGAATAGATCACATCCTAGGTCATAAATCAGGTCTCAACCGGTACCAAAATACTGGGATCATTCCCTGCCTACTTTCAGACCACAATGCTTTGAAACTAGAATTCAATCACAAGAAGAAAGTCGGAAAGAACTCAAATACTTTGAGGCTAAAGAGCATCCTACTGAAGAATGAATGGGTCAACCAGGAAATTAAAGAAGAATTAAAAAAATACATGGAAACCAATGAAAATGAAAACACAACTGTTCAAAATCTTTGGGATGCAGCAAAGGCAGTCCTAAGAGGAAAGTATATAGCAATACAAGCCTTTCTCAAGAAACAAGAAAGGTCTCAAGTACACAACCTAACCCTACACCTAAAGGAGCTGGAGAAAGAACAGCAAATAAAGCCTAAACCCAGCAGGAGAAGAGAAATAATAAAGATCAGAGCAGAAATCAATGAAATAGAAACTAAAAGAACAGTAGAACAGATCAACGAAACTAGGAGCTGGTTCTTTGAAAGAATTAACAAGATTGATAAACCCCTGGCCAGACTTATCAAAAAGAGAAGAGAAATGACCCAAATCAACAAAATCATGAATGAAAGAGGAGAGATCACAACCAACACCAAAGAAATACAAACAATTATAAGAACATATTATGAGCAACTCTATGCCAGTAAATTAGATAACCTGGAAGAGATGGATGCATTCCTAGAGATGTATCAACTACCAAAACTGAACCAGGAGGAAATAGAAAACCTGAACAGACCTATAACCACTAAGGAAATTGAAGCAGTCATCAAAAATCTCCCAAAAAACAAAATCCCAGGGCCAGATGGCTTCCCAGGGGAATTCTCCCAAACATTTCAAGAAGAATTAATACCTATTCTTCTGAAACTGTTCCAAAAAATAGAAACGGAAGGAAAACTTCCAAACTCATTTTATGAGGCCAGCATTACCTTAATCCCAAAACCAAAGACCCCATCAAAAAGGAGAATTACAGACCAATATCCCTGATGAACATGGATGCAAAAATTCTCACCAAAATACTAGCCAATAGGATCCAACAGTATATTAAAAGGATTATTCACCACGACCAAGTGGGTTTATCCCTGGCCTGCAAGGTTGGTTCAACATCCGCAAATCAATCAATGTGATACAATACATTAACAAAAGAAAGAACAAGAATCATATGATCCTCTCAATAGATGCAGAAAAAGCTTTTGACAAAGTACAGCATCCTTTCTTGATCAAAACTCTTCAGAGTATAGGGATAGAGGGTACATACCTCAATATCATAAAAGCCATCTATGAAAAACCTACAGCGAATATCATTCTCAATGGGGAAAAACTGAGAGCTTTCCCGCTAAGGTCAGGAACGCGGCAGGGATGTCCACTATCACCACTGCTATTCAACATAGTATTGGAAGTCCTAGCCACAGCAATCAGACAACAAAAAGAAATCAAAGGCATCCAAATTGGCAAAGAAGAAGTCAAACTCTCACTCTTTGCAGATGATATGATACTTTATGTGGAAAACCCCAAAGACTCCACCCCAAAACTGCTAGAACTCATACAGGAATTCAGTCAACTGGCAGGATATAAAATCAATGCACAGAAGTCAGTGGCATTCCTATACACTAACAACATGGCAGAAGAAAGAGAAATTAAGGAGTCGATCCCATTTACAATTGCACCCAAAACCATAAGATACCTAGGAATAAATCTAACCAAAGAGACAAAGGATCTGTATTCAGAAAACTATAAAATACTCATGAAAGAAATTGAGGAAGACACAAAGAAATGGAAAAACGTTCCATGCTCATGGATTGGAAGAACAAATATTGTGAAGATGTCAATGCTACCTAGAGCAATCTACACATTCAATGCAATCCCCATCAAAATACCATCCACTTTTTTCAAAGAAATGGAACAAATAATCCTAAAATTTGTATGGAACCAGAAAAGACCCCGCATAGCCAGAGGAATATTGAAAAAGAAAAGCAAAGCCGGCGGCATCACAATTCCGGACTTCCAGCTCTATTACAAAGCTGTCATCATCAAGACAGCATGGTACTGGCACAAAAACAGACACATAGATCAATGGAACCAAATAGAGAGCTCAGAAATGGACCCTCAACTCTATGGTCAACTCATCTTCGACAAAGCAGGAAAGAATGTCCAGTGGAACAAAGACAGTCTCTTCAACAAATGGTGTTGGCAAAATTGGACAGCCACATGCAGAAGAATGAAACTGGACCATTTCCTTACACCACACACAAAAATAGACTCCAAATGGTTGAAAGACCTCAATGTGAGACAGGAGTCCATCAAAATCCTAAAGGAGAACACAGGCAGCAACCTCTTTGACCTCAGCCGAAGCAACTTCTTCCTAGAAACATCGCCAAAGGCAAGGGAAGCAAGGGCAAAAATGAACTCTTGGGACTTCATCAAGATAAATACCTTTTGCAAAGCAAAGGAAACAGTCAACAAAACCAAAAGACAACCGACAGAATGGGAGAAGATATTTGCAAATGACATATCAGATAAAGGGCTAGTATCCAAAATCTATAAAGAACTCATCAAACTCAACACCCAAAGAACAAAGAATCCAATCAAGAAATGGGCAGAAGACATGAACAGACATTTTTCCAAAGAAGACATCCAAATGGCCAACAGACACATGAAAAAGTGCTCAATATCACTCAGCATCAGGGAAATCCAAATCAAAACCTCAATGAGATACCACCTCACACCAGTCAGAATGGCTAAAATTAACAAGTCAGGAAACGACAGATGTTGGCGGGGATGCGGAGAAAGGGGAACCCTCCTACACTTTGGTGGGAATGCAAGCTGGTGCAGCCACTCTGGAAAACTGTATGGAGGTTCCTCAAAAAGTTGAAAATAGAGCTACCACATGATCCAGCAATTGCACTACTGGGTATTTACCCCAAAGATACAAAAGTAGGGATCCGAAGGGGTATGTGCACCCCGATGTTTATAGCAGCAATGTCCACAATAGCCAAACTGTGGAAAGAGCCAAGATGTCCATCGACAGATGAATGGATAAAGAAGAGGTGGTATATATATATATACAATGGAATATTATGCAGCCATCAAAAGGAATGAGATCTTGCCATTTGCAACGACGTGGATGGAACTGGAGGGTATTATGTTGAGTGAAATAAGTCAAACAGAGAAAGACATGTATCATATGATCTCACTGATATGAGGAAGTCTTAATCGCAGGAATCAAACTGAGGGTTGTTGGAGTGGGGGGTGGGGTGGGAGGGATGGGGTGACTGGGTGATAGACACTGGGGAGGGTATGTGCTCTGGTAAGCGCTGTGAATGGTGCAAGACTGTTGAATCTCAGATCTGTACCTCTGAAACAAATAATGCAATATATGTTAAGAAAAAAAAAAAAGAAGAAGAAGAAGAAGGTAGCGGGAGCGGAAGAATGAAGCGGGGGAAATCGGAGGGGTAGACGAACCATGAGAGACGATGGACTCTGAAAAACAAGCAGGGTTCTAGAGGGGAGGGGGCGGGAGGATGGGTTAGCCTGGTGATGGGTATTGAGGAGGGCACATTCTGCATGGAGCACTGGGTGTTGTGCACAAACAATGAATCATGGAACACTTCATCTAAAACTAATGATGTAATGTATGGGGATTAACATAAGAATAAAATATATATATATATATAGTGCATGTAATAGTTCAATAGACATAAGTTTACTGACCGTTGAATTATCACAAATTGAACTATCCATTCAACCACCATCCAAATCAAAACAAAATGTTAGAAGTATCCAAAACCTTCCCTCACCTTCCTTCCCACCAATTCTAATACCCATGAACTCCCTTAAAAGTAACTATTATCTTGACTTCTAATACTACAGATTGACCATAAATGGAACCATAGACTATGTGATCTTCTGTGTCTGACTTCTTTGTCAGTATTATATTAATAGGATTTGTCCATGTTTTTTTTTTAATTTAGTTCATTTTTATTTTTATTTTATTATTATGTTCAATTAGCCAACATATAATACATCATTAGTTTTTGATGCAGTGTTCAATGATTCATTAGTTGCATACAGCACCCAGTGCTCATCGCAACACGTGCCCCCCTTAATACCCATCACCCTGTTACCCCATGTCCCCACCCCCCTCCCTTCTGTAACCCTCAGTTTGTTTCCCCGAATCCTGAGTCTTTCATGGTTTGTCTCCCTCTCTGATTTCTTCCCATTCAGTTTTCCCTCCCTTCCTCTATGGTCCTCTGTGTTATTCCTTTTATTCCACATTTTTAAACTGCTCCAAGTGTTGCATTGTATAAACATATGTAACATGTTATTTATCCACTTTAATGTTTATGGGAAAATGGACTGTTGCAGTTTTAATGGGATTACCAAACAAGATATCCTCCCACCCCTACATAAATGACTGGAGGTTCACCTAAGTGAGCTTAGCTGGATTCTCTATCTCCTAAAACCATTAATCTTAAGTAATGTAAGTACAGAAAATAATCACAGGTAATTCATGCAAACATTGACATCCCAACAAAATAATCCATTAATTCCTATAGCATATGTCCTCAAAAGTGACCTAATTATCTTATTTTTTTTATTTCTGAATCTGGTTCTTTTTTTTTTTAAGGTTTTATTTATTAATTTGACAGAGAGAGAGACAGAGAGAGAGGGAACACAAGCAGGGAGAGTGGGAGAAGGAGAAACAGCAAGACAAGGAACACAAGCAGGGAGAGTGGGAGAAGGAGAAGCAGGCTTCCCACGGAGCAGGGAGCCCGACGCGGGGCTCGATCCCAGGACCCTGGGATCATGACCTGAGCCGAAGGCAGATGCTTAATGACTGAGCCACCCAGGCGCCCCCTGAATCTGGTTCTTTAACTTTTTGTTTCTTAAGATATATTAAATCTTTACAGTAAGATTGTGTTTCATTAAAAAAAAAAAAAACAAAACTTTTCTTATGTAGCACTGACTTCTTTTCTGTGGCTTATAGTCAAAGAACTCTAATTAGAAGTGACTAGAAAAGTCTTCAGAGTTCATTGTCAAGCATCCCACCATTATGAGTTGTTTTCAGCACTCACTACAGAATTAAGGGCCCTATTCCCCCATTTGTCTGAGTTCCAAGTTTATGTGTGAGCTACTTGGTAGGTGATAGGATTAGGATTCATTCCAGGTGAACACAAGCGAGAAGCTGCTATAGATGACCCAAAAGTCTCTTGGCAATTTTTTTTTTTTTAATTTCATGGGTAGAATTTAGTGATTGATCAGTTGCATACAACACCCAGTGCTCATTCCATCAAGTGCCCTCCTTAATGCCCATCACTCAATAATCCCATCCCCCACCCATCTCCTCTCCAGCAGCCCTCAGTTTGTTTCCTAGAGTTCAGCATTTCTTATGATTTGTCTCCCTGCTTTCATGTTATTTTTTCCTTCCCTTCCCCTATGTTCATCTTTTTCATTCTTAAATTCCACATATGAGTGAAATCCTGTGGTATTTGTCTTCCTCTGACTTATTTTGCTTAGCATAACACCCTTTACCAGCATTCACATCATTGCAAATGACGAGATTTCATTCTTTTTGATGGCTGAGTAATATTCCATTGCATATATATACCACATCTTCTTTATCCATTCATCAGTCAATGGACCTCTGAGCTCCTTCTGTATTTTCACTATTGTGGACATTTCTTGGCAACTAATTCTATCGTCTTCCTTCAATTTGCTTTTGGATGAGCTTGGTTTAAGCTCCTCAGTCTGGTCCTGCCTCAGCAAGTACATTATATAACTATGGCAGTGGGTGTAGACATTGATTACACATATTTTCAGAGTAAATGAACAGGTTTACTGTGTTATTTAGATATTTTTCATTACAAACCCCATTACAATCCCCATCTTCCAAAGTCTCCAGATTAGAAAATACATTTTTACAAATACTAATTTAGACCAAGCAATAACAAGATAACAGAATCACTCTTCGTTGTCTGCCTGAAGGAGGGATTTTTCAATAATATGGACAATCCAGGGCTCCAGATATGGGGTTAGTGAGATGGCCAGTTAAGGGGCATTTAGCAAAGGCACAAGCCAAACTCCTGGTATGGGCTATTAAGAGACTATTCAAGGAAAATGGGGAAATGTTCTTACCCTTTGTGTTACTTTCCCCAGGGCAGGAGTTGCTGGTCCTGAGTTACATATATTTACTGTTTTCTTTCAAAGTTTTACAGTATACAAGAGTCACGTTGTCCATCATTTATATTTATATATATATATATATATGGAAGAGGAAGAAAGTATACTTTCTCATCAAAGAGTCTGTCAGCATTTCCATACAGTGTATGTTCTCCTCCATTAGGCAGAAAAACAGCCTATCTTTCGGATGGGGCACAGAGACCTGCCATGTTTGGCTTAAAAACAATAGGCACAATCTATTAGGACTATTTCTTTCTCTGAGGGAGAAAAACCATCACAGGAAAAGTCTTAGATTCTATTTAGGGACTTGTCCTATATGTCTCCCAAATACAATGGCTGCGTATGGTGACTGTGGTTTTTAAAAAAAATATTTTCTCATACTTTCTCTTTTATTTAATATGTGTGAAAGAATGCTCTCTATAGTCTCTGGCTCTTATTATTTTTATTCCAGGTTAGAATACTAACACATGATCTATTTGAAATATTTGGTGCAGGTCAGAATAGTTGTTCATACAGATTACTGTCCAATTACTACGGCTGATGGGACCTGGCTATGTCCCATTTAATGTAATTCATATAGACTGGGTCAATGAAATCTAAAGGATCCAAATGTTGGAGGCAATAGTTCTAACAATTCACAAAGTTTCCAGGTAAAGAGAACCTGATATTATTTAACATCTACTTTTATCAAACTTACTGAAGATTGCCTAGTCTTCCACTGCAGATTCCTTCTGTGTATAAATGAGTTACAGACAAAACGTGTCTTTCCATAACTGAGCTGGAGTATTTTAACACAAATATTCTACTGAGGCTTCATTCTTAGAAGTCTACTCTATCTGTTATGTTCTGAGAGAATACGCATGACTTTTCTCAAGTATGAAGCTGGAAAGTTAACAAAATTTTAAAATCTAGACCAATTACTAAAACTACACTTTTTTCAGTAAATCAACTTTTTAATAATAATTTACTAAAGTGATGTGCCTGTGGAATAGATGTTTATATGTTTGTGTTCCAAGGAGGTCAAGTTAATCCACATACACAGGACCATATGTTTAACCAATGCTTTTTTATGAGTCATATTTTAGGAAAGTTCTCTGCCTTCTTCAAAAGAAACTTTTGACTTCCTGTAATTGGAGTTTATATCATTCCACAAGCTTAGAGTAAAGCAACTTACTGAAAATATTACTTTGATTATTTACTGTTATCATGGTGATATTTTATCATCAAGGTACTATTCATTTATTTTGGCTAAGAGGAACATTTGTCAGATAGACTGTCTACCTTATTACCTTATTTCTGTTTGTATACTTGAAAACAACCCAAGAATTTTTACATAATTAGAAAAAGATCTAAACACTACAAATATTTTTGTAACTTAAGTATTTTTTTCTGGCTAATTCTAATATATCACAAGGTGAATATAACTGATAAATCAACTTAGACCAATACAATTACCAACAAATCTATCCAATAGGGATATTTAATGACAAAGTCAATGACAGTGTATTTGCTTGTTAGACTACTATGTACAGATGGATATGATGCTCATGAAAATAATACCTAATGTTTTAAACACACAGTATGTGTTATCTACTATTCTAAGTGCTTTTAAATTTACTTAATCCTTAATAAAACTTATTATCTCAATTTTATAAATGAGGATAGATACTATTTTTACTCTAATTTCATAGACAAGAATACTGAAAGAGAGTAATTAAAGAACTTGCCCAAGATCTCACAACAAGTAAATGGGTGGAACCAGGTGCTGAACTCAAGAGAATCTAACTCCCAAATCTGTACTCTTACATTCTCATCACTATTCATGTTTTATCAGAGACTATATCTGTGATGAAATGTAAACCAGAGCAGTGCATCTGCTCATCAAATGCATGGACACATCATCATGGTGGCTGAAAGACTATTTGTAAATAATCTTTAGGAGCAAATGTGCAGGATTAAGTCTTTTGCTTCACTGTCAACACGATTTTCTTTAGAAAAGGTAATGCCTTTAATTAAAAAAAAAAAAAACTAAAATAGCCTCAGAGGCAGAACTCAAATATAGTACAGATATTCTAGTATCTCTTCCCTATGGGTGAGAGCTCAGAGTATCTCAGCTTCTGGAGTGTTATCTACCTGTAAGAAATGAGTATATCTCTCTACCCCTTACTCCTAGGGGACAGGTCTACTTTAAGATAACTCTGAAATGCTTACTATTTTATCTCAACGGTATCAGAAACCTCTTTGGTGAATTGACTCAATCTAAGAGGGAGTGTTTGGGACAATACCTCTGTCTAATAGGAAGACAGATGTTTAGTTGCTTTACAAAAAATCTCTGGCACTAAATGTTTCCAACTACCTTTCCTCTGCTGAATAGACACAGTTCAACAGAGAAGGTGATCTGTTTTCTTTGTTGGAACTGTTTTATTATATTCCCAGAAAATCACTATGACCAGCCAGTATACAATAAAGCTACCAAAAAAAATCTAATGGAAATGTTTGAAACTGTATTTTTCATTTTGTTAGAATTAGTGTTTCCTTTAAGGTAACATTGGGAAGAGATTAAGGCAGTAGTGTATCTTAATAAATTGCCTTCTAAATGAAACCCTTTATCTCTTCTTCTCCATGTCTCCAAGGATCAATAATCATCCCCGGACATCAAATTCTATGGTTCAAAATAGGTCTATGGATTTCCAGAAATGTTCTTTACTTAACTAAAACCTGCAGTCAAGGCAGCCCATCCCTCAAGTGTTCACCACACTCTCCAAATACTTGTCTTTTGCTTTTGAATTACTCCTAAATCAAAAATTTCAATCACATTGGTGAAGTCCCCCTTTTTTACTGGAAAAACCTGACATTTTAGGGTCATTTTAAAGCAAAGAAAATAATAATGACATGAATTGTCCTTTTCCTTAGCTTTTTTTTTCTCATTTTTTTATTATGTTATATTAATCTCCATACTTTACATCATTAGTTTTTGATGTAGTGTTCCCTGATTCATTGTTTGCGTATAACACCCAGTGCTCCATTCAATACGTGCCCTCTTTAATACCCATCACCAGGCTAACCTATACCCGCACCCCTCTCCCCTCTAGAACCCTCAGTTTGTTTCTCAGAGTCCATAGTCTCTCATGGTTCGTCTCCCCCTCCGATTTCCTCCCCTTCATTTTTCCCTTTCTGCTATCTTTTTTTTTTTTTTAACATATAACGTATTATTTCTTTCAGAGTTACAGGGAGGACTTGCGGAGAAGTGAATCCGATGTGATATTCGGGAGGATAGACGGTGGGGGAGGGGGCTTCCGTCAGCCGCTACTGGCAAGTGATAGAGCAGCAGAGCACAAAATCGGAACTTCCTTAGCTTTTTACACCTGATTTTTCTGTGTACTTTTATACTTTTCAATTTAGTTTAATTGCAATATAAATCCCAGTGAACTTAAAATGACTTAGGTGCATACATGAAATATATGTCATTCTGCAAAACTTTTTTCCCAGAATGGTTCTTTTCAACCAGAATGGAATATCTGAAATCTTCTTAAGCATATGTCATGCATATTTATGAAGGTATTTAATTAAGATTCTATTCATACTTTTCCTAGCAATGGAAAACATTAATAAATTTCTATCTATACATCCATTTTTAATAAGTATCTATCAGCATTTATATAAACATCTATATGAAAGATGTTAAGTGTTTTACCTTAATTTATTAGGGTATTCATAAACTATAGAAAAATGTTTTAAGTTTATTTCTATTTTTCTTTCTGCATGAAAAGTGACTTTAAAAAAAAATACACTCAAATTGTTTCTCTGCATTCCTAACAATCTCACTAAACTATGAGTTCTTAGAATGCAGGGCCAACCACTTCTTACCAAATTTCTGCTCCAGATTTCCAAATTTCTATATTCAATGACAGCAGTTTTTTTGTGTGTGTGTGTGTGTGTGGTTTTTTTGGTTTTTTTTTTAAGTAATAGGCACTGTTTGGTAATTTGTGGAATAATCTTTATAGCTCATACAATAGAAAAACTATCACTGAGATTGCCAGTGAGATGCTAATATTGGTAATAGGATGGTAGGAGACTATGTATATGGTAATTAAGTGAGAATTTTTTGCATTCAGACAGATGAAACTTAAATCCTACCTCCCATCCCTTAAATCCTAATCCAGACCATATGTCTGGGCAATGGGTAGATTTGGTTGGCTATGTCCCTGGGCAAATGGGTAGATTTCTGTGATCCTTGGTTTCCTCACCCATAAAATATAAGTAAGAACATCACCTACTTCATAAAGTCTTAAGAAAAATCAATTGACATGATGTTTGAACAAGAGTTATCACAGTGTTTGGCACACTTAATAAATACTAATTAATGTTATTTTTAACTATTATTAGATTAGCTATTTGCATTAGTCAGCTATCAGATAATTTGTGCTGCTAAATACCCTACTTATGTATTTGTTTATCCTTAAAATCATCAATTTTATTAATACAATAACTTGTACACTGTAGAAATGTTGTAAATAAAGACAAGCAAAATCACCCCAAGATCACTGCTGATAGTATCTTTAGCTCATATCTTTCTGGAATTTCTCTATTCAAGCTTGCTCATGTACACCTACATTTTAACTGATACAAGATCATATTGTATATAATGACCTACAATCTCCTTTAGGCACATACATGAAATTTATGTCATTCTACAAAACTTGTTTCCCATTTTAGTAAATTGCAAACTCTTTGATATCTAGATCACATTCTATTTCTATTGAACCTAAATATTCTTTATAGCTTGTTATCTATATCAGTATTTAATCCAAGACCATACTTGTATCTGGTTATATTCCCAACTTTCTTCAAATCAAGTACAATCCTCTTTTCTCCTTTTTTAAGTGACATTAACTAGTTGCAGCAATCAGTTAACAATTTTATTTTTTCTATCATTTTCTCATTTTTAAAGAAACATGATTTAGTGGCCATGGGCTCAAAAGTTTATGTAATAGAAAGAGAAGATAGTGGCTGCCTCCATCTACCTTTCTGAAATAAGATAGGATACCCATTTTCCAATTCTTTTTAACATATTATTATAGGTAATACTTGACTGGATAAATCTTAGATGATTTTGAAAAATGTTTTTAGTTGACATATGACATTACAGTAGTTTCAGGGGTACAACATAGTGATTCAACAAGTTTATACATGATGCCATGTTCATCACGAGTGTAGCTACCATTTGTCACCATACAACACTACTATAATACCACTGACTATATATACCCTATGATGTACCTTTTATTCCCATGATTTATTCCATAATTGGAATCCTGTACCTCCACTCCCTCCCCTATAGCAACCATCAGTTTGTTCTCTGTATTTATAGGTCTGATTCTGCTTTTTGTTGTTCATTTATTCTTTATTTTGGTTCTTAGGTGCTTTTATTTGGTATGCAATAAATTCAGAGTCATGGATATGATAAGGATTTTGCCCAATCTTAACTCAGCTAGAAAAATTTTCACCACATCTTATAAATGCTAATACTTCAGTATTTTTTGCCACATAGATTTATACACTTTTTCTCCTTTTTTTGGTATTTTTTTCTTCTATATTCTCAGTGATTAGTTTGGGCTTAATTATGTTCAGTAGAATTAGGAATGGTGTAAACATGTATATTTGGGGGGAAGCTGGGGCTGGCTAACTGTTATATACTTTAAGAGGTGGTCAGGATATCCCATTTACTACTTCTACTCTATTGGAATCCCAGAACAGTGGTGTATCTGCCTCTTGAAGACCCAGATCTTTTGACCCAGAAATTCTACTACTAATTATACACTAAACAGAAATGCCTATGTATGTTTACCAAAAAAAAACATTACATAAGAATCTTCACAGAAGAAATATTTGAAATCAAATAAATTTCAAATATCAAACTAGAAACCACCCAACATTCAACATTGGAATAGATGTTTTTAAATAATGGGAATATATTCAAATACAAAAAAAAAATATTGCTAAAGCCATGAATATAAACAAATAACTACACTACACACAATACTAATGAACTCCCCAAACATAATAATGAGCAAAAATAGTGAGATACAAAAGAACACATACTTTTTGCTTCCATTTATAAAAAATACAAAACAGGCAAAATCATTCAATCCTATTAGAAGGTAGGATACTCTGCCCTCAAGAGAGAGGTCAATGGAGCACAAGAGAGATCCTATGACACTAATAATATTCTGCTTCTTCTTAATCTGAGTGCTGGTTACATGGGTGTATGGAAATTTACTGAGCTGTATAATTATGGTTTGTACACTTCAGATATATATATAGATATATAGATATATAGATATATAGATATATAGATATAGCATATAAATAGTATATACACACATGTACATTATACTTCAATAAAAAGTGAACAAAAGAGGCGCCTGGGTGGCTCAGTCGTTAAGCGTCTGCCTTCGGCTCAGGTCATGATCCCAGGGTCCTGGGATTGAGTCCCACATCAGGCTCCCTGTTCCGCGGGAAGCCTGCTTCTCCCTCTCCCACTCCCCCTGCTTGTGTTCCTGCTCTCGCTATCTCTCTGTCAAATAAATAAATAAAATCTTTAAAGAAAAAAAAAGTGAACAAAAATTATTTTTTGCATCCCTCACAGATCTAAGGTTTTGTCATCTACATAACCAATAAGGTCTGACAGAGTGGAAAAGGACATGGAGACCTGGATTGTTAGCTGTGTAACCTTGGGCAGGTAACTACTCTGAAACAGTGTTTCATCTGTAAAATAGAAAAAAATACCTCATAAGAAAAAAATACCTTCATAAGGTTGTCATGAAGATTAAATGAGATGAGGCATGCTAAACTTGTTGGTCACCTATAAAATATAGTATGAATATACTGGGCTAACAGAATCAAGGGACTTAAATATTTTTCAGATAAACTGAATCCTCTCTGACACAATTTTGGGCAAAGAAAAAATATCTGGATCCTTTTTGAGCAATTAATGAGCACTGCCAAAATTTCATAATAATGAGGAGGTTCTGTATCATCGAAGGTTATAGGCATGAAATTCCAGATTCTTCATAAAATTTTTCATTCATCATTTATCAAATATTTATTGAATGTCTACTATATGCCCGTCATTTTAAAAACAGAAGAAGATAAAATATTCTGCACTCGTGAATCACGCATTCTCTGGAAGAGTGATGAAATCTGTGTCCAAATCTGAGCTCTGCCATTTACTGCCCATTTAACTTTGGGTGCATTACTCCACCTCCCTCACCACCAGTGTCTTTACCTGTACAGCAGAAATAGATATTGTATTGTGGAACTAATGCCTATGGGATTACTGGCTCACAGTTTAGCATTCAACAAATAAAAGCTAACAGTTACTACTACCACCACCATGAGGCTGGCATTCATGGAATCCTATTGGATACTCCCATTCCTACTGTAAAGGACCATGTCCTAGTATAAATCCATTCTTCATAAGACATGGTAACTGTCTTGATTTGGATTTGCATAAATTAAAAATAAATGCATTCAAAATCCAGAAAATAAAAGGTATATTGACTTTCCGGTCAGCCTGAATTTCCCAAAGTTTTCTAGTCTTTGTAATACTTGATTACTTGACATGTCATCCATACCACCAACATTACTTCCCAGTTCTCCCCACCTCCATTTCATTATCTATTTATTTGTGCATTACCTCTACCAAGTGATCCAACCCAAAATAAAAACTGAAAATGTCACTTTGTTTTCTACCCTTCAAAATACCTGTCTCCTACAAGAAAAATTCCCAAGGGCCCCTTAGGAGGCAGAAGAGAGAACCAGTGATATAGAAGACCAAATGATGGAAAATAAAGAAGCTGAGAAAAAGAGAGATAAACAACTACTGGATCACGAGGGCAGAATTCGAGAGATAAGCGATACCATAAGATGAAACAACATTAGAATAATTGGGATCCCAGAAGAAGAAGAAAGAGAGAGGTTGGCAGAAGGCATATTGGAGCATATTATAGCAGAGAACTTCCCTAATTTGGGGAAGGAAACAGGCATCAAAATCCAGAAGGCACAGAAAACCCCTCTTAAAATCAATAAAAATAGGTCAACACCCCAACATCTAATAGTAAAACTTACAAGTCTCAAAGACAAAGAGAAAATCCTGAGAGCAGCTCAGGAGAAGATACATGTACCCTACAATGGTAGAAACATTAGATTGGCAACAGACCTATCCACAGAGACCTGGCAGGCCAGAAAGGACTGGCAGGATATATTCAGAGCACTAAATGAGAAAAATATGCAGCCAAGAATACTATATCCACCTAGGCTGTCATTGAAAATAGAGGGAGAGATAAAAAATTTCCAGGACAAGCAAAAACTAAAGGAATTTCCAAACCCGAAACCAGCCCTACAAGAAATATTGAAAGGGGTCCTCTAAGCAAAGAGAGAGCCTAAAAGCAACACAAACAAGAAAGGAACACAGACAATATATAGTAACAGTCACCTTATAGGCAATACAATGGCACTAAATTCGTATCTCTCAATAGTTACCCTGAATGCAAATGGGCTAAATGCCCCAATCAAAAGACACAGGCTATAAGATTGGATAAAAAAACAAGACCCATCGATATGCTGTCTGCAAGAGACTCATTTTAGACCCGAAGACACCCGCAGATTGAAAGTGAAGGAGTGGAAAACATTTTACCATGCTAATGGACACCAAAAGAAAGCTGGGGTGGCAATCCTTATATCAAACGAATTAGATTTTAAACCAAAGACTGTAATAAGAGATGAGGAAGGACACTATACCCTACTTGAAGAGTCTATCCAACAAGAAGATCTAACAATTGTAAATATCTATGCCCCTAACATGGGAGCAGCCACTTAGATAAGCCAGTTAATAACAAAAGCAAAGAAACACATCAACAACAATACAATAATAGTGGGGGACTTAAACACCCCCCTCTCTGAAATGGACAGATCGTCTAAGCAAAAGATCAACAAGGAAAAAAAGACTTTCAATGACACACTGGACCAAATGGACCTCACAGATATATTCAGAACATTCCTTCCCAAAGCAACAGAATATACATTCTTCTCTAGTGTCCATGGAACATTCTCCAGAATAGATCACATCCTAGGTCACAAATCAGGTCTCAACCAGTACCAAAAGACTGGGATCATTTCCTGCCTATTTTCAGACCACAGTGCTTTGAAACTAGAACTCAATCACAAGAGGAAAGTTGGAAAGAACTCAAATACATGGAGACTAAAGAGCATCCTACTAAAGAAGGAATGGGTCAACCAGGAAATTAAAGAAGAATTTAAAAAATTCATGGAAACCAATGAAAATGAAAACACAACTATTCAAAATCTTTGGGATGCAGCAAAGGCAGTCCTAAGAGGAAAGCATATAGCAATACAAGCCTTTCTCAAGAAACAAGAAAGGTCTCAAGTACACAACCTAACCCTACACCTAAAGGAGCTGGAGAAAGAACAACAAATAAAGCCTAAACCCAGCAGGAGAAGAGAAATAATTAAGATCAGAGCAGAAATCAATGAAATAGAAACTAAAAGAACAGTAGAACAGATCAATGAAACTAGGAGCTGGTTCTTTGAAAGAATTAACAAGATTGATAAACCCCTGGCCAGACTTATCAAAAAGAAAAGAGAAATGACCCAAATCAACAAAATCATGAATGAAAGAGGAGAGACCACAACCAACACCAAAGAAATACAAACAATTATAAGAACATATTATGAGCAACTCTATGCCACCAAATTAGATAACCTGGAAGAAATGGATGCATTCCTAGAGATGCATCAACTACCAAAACTGAATGAGGAAGAAATAGAAAACCTGAACAGACCTATAACCACTAAGGAAATTGAAGCAGTCATCAAAAATCTCCCAACAAACAAAAGCTCAGGGCCAGATGGCTTCCCAGGGGAATTCTACCAAACATTTCAAGAAGAATTAATACCTATTCTTCTGAAACTGTTCCAAAAAAATGAAAATGGAAGGAAAACTTCCAAACTCGTTTTATGAGGCCACCATTACCTTGATCCCAAAACCAGACAAAGACCCCATCAAAAAGGAGAATTACAGACCAATATCCTTGATGAACATGAATGCAAAAATTCTCACCAAAATACTAGCCAGTAGGATCCTACAGTATATTAAAAGTATTATTCACCACAACCAAGTGGGATTTATCCCTGGGCTGCAAGGTTGGTTCAACATCTGCAAATCAATGTGATACAATATATTAATAAAAGAAAGAACAAGAACCATATGATCCTCTCAGTAGATGCAGAAAAAGCATTTGACAAAGTACAGCATCCTTTCTTGATCAAAACTCTTCAGAGTATAGGGATTGAGAGTACATACCTCAATATCATAAAAGCCATCTATGAAAAACCCACAGCAAATATCATTCTCAATGGGGAAAAACTGAGAGCTTTCCCCCTAAGGTCAGGAACGCGGCAGGGATGTCCACTATCACCACTGCTATTCACATAGTATTAGAAGTCCTAGCCACAGCAATCAGAAAACAAAAAGAAATCAAAGGCATCCAAATTGGCAAAGAAGAAGTCAAACTCTCACTCTTTCTAGATGATTGATACTTTATGTGGAAAACCCCAAAGACTCCACCCCAAAACTGCTAGAACTCATACAGGAATTCAATAAAGTGGCAGGATATAAAATCAATGCACAGAAATCAGTGGCATTTCTATACACCAACAAGACAGAAGAAAGAGAAATTAAGGAGTTGACTCCATTTACAATTGCACCCAAAACCATAAGATACCTAGGAATAAATCTAACGAAAGAGGCAAAGGATCTATACTCAGAAAACTATAAAATACTCATGAAAGAAGTTGAGGAAGACACAAAGAAATGGAAAAATGTTCCATGCTCATGGATTGGAAGAACAAATATTGTGAAGATGTCAATGCTACCCAGAGCGATGTACACATTCAAAGCAATCCCCATCAAAATACCATCCACTTTTTTCAAAGAAATGGAACAAATAATCCTAAAATTTGTATGGAACCAGAAAAAACCCCGAATAGCCAGAGGAATGTTGAAAAAGAAAAGCAAAGCTGGTGGCATCACAATTCCAGACTTCAAGCTCTATTACAAAGCTGTAATCATCAAGAGAGTATGGTTCTGGCACAAAAAGAGACACATAGATCAATGGAACCGAATAGAGAGCCCAGAAATGGACTCTCAACTCTATGGTCAACTCATCTTCGACAAAGCAGGAAAGAATGTCCAATGGAACAAAGACAGTCTCTTCAACAAATGGTGTTGGCAAAATTGGACAGCCACATGCAGAAGAATGAAACTGGACCATTTCCTTACACCACACACAAAAATAGACTCCAAATGGTTGAAAGACCTCAATGTGAGACAGGAGTCCATCAAAATCCTAAAGGAGAACACAGGCAGCAACCTCTTCGACCTCAGCAACAGCAACTTCTTCCTAGAAACATTGCCAAAGGCAAGGGAAGCAAGGGCAAAAATGAACTACTGGGACCTCATCAAGATAAAAATCTTTTGCACAGCAAAAGAAACAGCCAACAAAACCAAAAGAGAACCGACAGAATGGGAGAAGATATTTGCAAATGACATATCAGATAAAGGGCTAGTATCCAAAATCTATAAAGAACTTCTTAAACTCAACACCCAAAGAACAAAGAATCCAATCAAGAAATGGGCAGAAGACATGAACAGACATTCTTCCAAAGAAGACATCCAAACGGCCAACAGACACATGAAAAAGTGCTCGACATCACTCAGCATCAGGGAAATCCAAATCAAAACCTCAATGAGATATCACCTCACACCAGTCAGAATGGCTAAAATTAACACGTCAGGAAATGACAGATGTTGGCAGGGATGTGAAGAAAGGGGAATCCTCCTACACTGTTGGTGGGAATGCAGGCTGGTGCAGCCACTCTGGAAAACTGTATGGAGGTTCTTCAAAAAGTTGAAAATAGAGCTACCATACGATCCAGCAATTTCACTACTGGGTATTTACCCCAAAGATACAAAGGTAGTGATCCGAAGGGGTACATGCACCCCGATGTTTATAGCAGCAATGTCCACAATTGCTAAACTGTGGATAGAGCCAAGATGTCCATCGACAGATGAATGGATAGAGAAGAGGTGGTATATATATATACAATGGAATATGATGCAGCCATCAAAAGGAATGAAATCTTGACATTTGCAACGATGTGGATGGAACTGGAGGGTGTTATGCTGAGTGAAATAAGTCAATCAGAAAAAGACATGTATCATATGACTTCAGTGATATGAGGAATTCTTAATCTCAGGAAACAAACTGAGGGTTGCTGGAGTGGGGGGCAGTGGGAGGGATGGGGTAGCTGGGTGATAGACATTGGGGAAGGTATGTGCTATGGTGAGCTCTGTGAAGTATGCAAGACTGTTGAATCACAGACCTGTACCTCTGAAGCAAATAATACATTATACGTTAAAAAAAAAAGAAGAAGAAGAAGAAGATAGAAGGGGAAGAATGAAGGGGGGAAATGGGAGGGGCAGACGAACCATGAGAGATGATAGACTCTGAAAAACAAACTGAGGGTTCTAGAGGGGAGGGGGTTGGGAGGATGGGTTAGCCTGGTGATGGGTATTGAGGAGGGCACATTCTGCATGGAACACTGGGTGTTATGCACAAACAATGAATCATGGAACACTTCATCTAAAACTAATGATGTAATGTATGGTGATTAACATAACATAATCAAAAAAGAAAAGAAAAAGTCCCAAGGGCCCCTTAATATCCAGTAGCCAGCATGATGTGGCTGCCACCCAGCTACCTGATTGTCTTCCAATTTTGTGCTCCCAACTCCATTCTGGATGCTCCATCAAGGGAGAACTACTCCCAGTTCCACAGACACTCCATATCAGTTTTTGCCAATATGCCTGTACAGGGCAGTGCAACCCATCTGATGTATCCTTCTATCCCTTCTTCCTGCCCCCATCTACCAACCCAAAGGGACAAGTTCTTCCCCTTCAGAAAAAAAAAGTCGCCAGCCTAATATGCTCAACCTTACTCCTAGTTTCTCTTTTCCTCCATAAAATCATATGCAAAACTATAAAATATGACAAGGATAGGGGTAGAAACCAGAGTTTGCTTTTTGGCCCTTCCATCGCATTCAAAGAGCTTCAGAACCACTGATCAGAGTGAACAGACTTTTTCTATAAATGTCCCTATAACAACTATTCATCTCCACTATATTATTGAGCAAAAACAGCCACAGGCAATATGTTATCAATTGGGTATGACCGTGCTCCAATAAAGTTTCATGTATAAAAACAACTCACAGACTAGACTTGGCCTGCTGGTTTTAGTTTGGTGAGCCCTGGTGGAGGTGACAGTCATGAGGATGAGGATGAGGATAACATTGAAGCAGTTAGCTAAAACTTTCTGAGTATTACCAGCTGCCAGGTATTGTGCTGAACATTATCTAATTTAATACAAAAATATTATAGGAACACTTATTGCCATTTTACAGATAGGAAACTAAGGCTCAGAAAAGTTAAATACCTTCCTCAATGTCTTTCAGCTGGATAACATCTAGCTGAAACACCTAGCTCTTCCTCACCTATTCTTACTGCCTAGAAAATTTCCTAACGCCCTTTCCAGTTGTATGTGTACTACATCATTCTTTGACTATTACTGCAGGAATGAGTTTATAGCTAATAGTCTCTTCATTCTTACTTTGGCAATATTTACCCTGTCACCTCACTCTGTCACTGGTGCTATAAAGTACCTTTACAAATGTATAGAGCCCAAATGGAGAATGCAGATCATATTCCAGAATGTTCTGCTTGCTGATGCTGATATTACTAGTGCTAGGTTGAACTTTTTTTTTAACGATCTCTGAAGCAGGATGGACCAGTTTGTGGGTTTGGTTGCATGGACAAAGCCACTGAATCTCTGGCATATCTTTGTCCAGGTCTGGAGACCAAGTGACTTGAAAAGTGCTTTTGAAAGTCACTCATTTCATAAGTCAAACAGAGAAAGACACGTATCATATGACCTCACTGATATGAGGAATTCTTAATTGCAGGAAACAAACTGAGGGTTGCTGGAGTGGGGGGTGGGGTGGGAGGGATGGGGTGACTGGGTGATAGACACTGGGGAGGGTATGTGCTCTGGTAAGCGCTGTGAATTGTGCAAGACTGTTGAATCTCAGATCTGTACCTCTGAAACAAATAATGCAATATATGTTAAGAAAAAAAAAAGAAGAAGAAGAGGGTAGCGGGAGGGGAAGAGTGAAACGGGGGAAATCGGAGGGGTAGACGAACCATGAGAGACGGTGGACTCTGAAAAACAAACAGGGTTCTAGAGGGGAGGGGGGTGGGAGGATGGGTTAGCCTGGTGGTGGGTATTGAGGAGGGCACGTTCTGCATGGAGCACTGGGTGTTGTGCACAAACAATGAATCATGGAACACTGCATCTAAAACTAATGATGTAATGTATGGGGATTAACATAAGAATAAAAAAAAAAAAAAAAGAAGCAGTGTCTGACTTAGATTTTTTGTCGGTTAATGTTAAGAGTGAATAAATATAATGATTTCCAGTGCTCAGAGCTCACTTAGAGTGATGAATCCAGCCAACCAAAGCCACATCTGAGGCTGTCTGCCTCACTGTGACACCCCAACTCAAGGTTACTTTATTATCTACCTTTTTTTTCTTCTCTTGAAGTGGTGGGCTCTGCTGAGAGTCGTTTGTAGATTTGCTAAAATCTATGAAAACAATTCAGGGGAAGCAAAGACAAAAGAAAAGAGGGGAAATTAAGGATATAAAATGTCAGCCAGTAACTGATAGGACAAACGGATAAATAAGTGTATTCCCAAACTGAAAGCTCAGATTCTCCAGAAAAAACCTGTGAGGTTTCTAGGTTCGTGGAAAGGGTGATAAAAACAGTCTTAATTCCCCTTCATTAATCTCATGATTATTAAAAGTTCCCTAAGTAAGTGCTGTCTTTTCCTCCTATATTTAGGATATATACCATATACTACCTTTGAACTACTGTTATTGGTTACTTGTGTATTTTTCAGTAATACAGTGGAGCCAGCAAGGCTTGGTGATTAAGTATATGGGCTTTGAGGTCAGGGGTTGGTTTGAGAACTGGTTCAGCTTCTTACTAATTATCTGACTTTGGGAAAATCACTTGCCTTTCCTAATCCCCAGTTTCCTTCCTGGAAAGTGGGGAATGACAAAAGTATCTACACTGTGGGGTTCTTAGGAGGATTAAATGAGATCATGTGGGTCATGTTTTTACACAATACCTGGGATATACAGAGTAAGCAATCCGTAAGTGTTAGTTATTATTGACATTACTGTGAAATCAGGAGTTACATAAAAGCAGTCATCCTAGCATGTGCTCAGCAAATTATTTATCTCTATATATTCCATGCTTCATGGGGCACAAACATCACAAAGCCACATAGGGCAGAAGTTACAGAAATATTCCCAATATGATGTTTCCCAACTCTTTTTTTTTTAGTGTTCAACGATTCATTAGTTGTGAATAACACCCAGTGCTCATCACAACACGTGCCCTCCTTAATACCTATCACCAGGTTACCCTCTCCCTTTTTCCCCCTCCCTTCTGTAACCCTCAGTTTTTTTCCCCAGAGTCCAGAGTCTCTCATGGTTCATCTCCCTCTCTGATTTCTTTCCATTCGGTTTTCCCTCCCTTCCCATATGGTCCTTTGTACTATTTCTTATGTTCCACATATGAGCAAAACCATATAATAATTGTCTTTCTCTGCTTGACTTATTTTACTTAACATAATCCCCTCCAGTCCCAACTCTTCTTCAAAATTGATGCTCTACTTCTATCACTGTGTGAACCCTGTCTTCTAACTTCTCTGTACTCCCCTTGAAAATCAAGACCTCTACTCATTACATAATAAACATGTAGAGATGTGATAACTGTCAAAGATAAACAAAGCCAGGCATTAGTTGAAGCCATGAAAACAGATTTTATTTAATAACTACTGACAGTAGGGGAAAGACCAGAGCTTCACTCAACTGGACCTGCAGAAAGGTGATTTGGCATTTTGAAGGAAGAATGAAGATGCAGGGCAGGGGAACAAGTGAGGACTCAAGTGGAAAATTACAAAGCATTAGTCAATGTAAATGTGATTAGGACAGTGGGTCTATTTGCTGGCAATTATGGATTTTAGTATTCTATTCTCCCACAGAGACTGGAAGAGAGAGGCCCTATCTCCATTCTGATTTTATTTATTTATTCGACAGAGAGATAGAGAGAGAGGACAAGCAGGGGAAGCAGCAGGCAGAGGGAGGGGGCAGACTCCCCGCTGAGCAGGGAGCCTGACTCAGGGCTCGATTCCAAGACCCTGGGATCATGACCTGAGCCTAAGGCAGATGCTTAACTGACTGAGCCACCCAGGCACCCCTGATTGTTACATTTCAAAAGGAATGGCTTTCAGGTCTTTGAGAAAGACACTCCTGAGTTGTAGGTGATATATATACATCTCAAAGAGAGAGAAAGAACTCACGATTTTAAGTCCATTCTTAGTAAATGCCCTAAAAAAGGGAGGTCAGGGGCCTGTCATCCAGAACTGGCTATTACAAATCGTAAATTCTTTTGCCATCCCTGAGTTTTTTCAGACAGAAACTGAAAAGGAGACAAGATTGTCCCAGGAAAGTGGTCTTCGACTTCCAAAGCTATGTTAGGTCTGATCAAGTCTCTTAGTACAGGAATTTAAGTAGACTGTTTATGTCAAGAGTTTCTGCAGTTCTCAAAACCATACTGGTATGTAGGGTTCCTCACTCCATTCCATTGGATGTCATTTATAAGGAAAAGAAATATCCTGTCTCCCCACCTCTCACCCCCCCGCACAAAAAAAAAAAAAAAAGAGGCTGAAGCCAGGGACTAGGACTATAAATTGAATTAGCCCATCCAATTCAAAATAGGCACTTTGTTTTTTTCAAGTCATAGAATGATCTTATATTAAGCTAGGCTAAAAGGCTTCCACGATGGTCCAATTAGACGATTTATTGATTTATCCAATTTTTAATGAACTTACCACCTATCAAGTAGTGAAAATAAAGGTACATTCTCTGCTTTCACAGAGCTTAAATTATGGTAAGATAGGCAGCATATCATCTAAAATAAAGTGTGAAACCTGTATGGGGCACATTCAGGCTGCTTTGAAATCTGATAGTAGAGGAATACAATTCAGTGGAGGATAGCATCTTGGATATGGCAGAGTTCATATTCCCATGCTGCGCTTCCTCACATGCAGGCAGCTGGGCAAGTCTATTCTCATTGCCTTGAGGACAGGATGGTGTTACAGAAAGCAGAGGAAAAGGCGTATTTTCCTGCCTTTTGAGTGTCAAATATCCAGGCCCTAAGGAAACAGAAAGGACTCCTGGTCCATAAACGTGATTCAGAGGGAAGCATCAAGAGAAAGAACAAGACAAGAAAATGAAACTTAGATATAGGAAAAGAAAAGAGGGTGGGGAGGGGCGCCTGGGTGGCTCAGTCATTAAGCATCTGCCTTCAGCTCAGGTCATGATCCCAGGGTCCTTGGATGAAGCCCCGCATCGGGCTCCCTGCTCCGTGGGAAGCCTGCTTCTCCCTCTCCCACTCCCCCTGGTGTGTTCCTGCTCTCGCTGTGTGTCTCTGTCACATAAATAAATAAAATCTTTAAAAAAAAAAAAAAGAGGGTGGGGAAATTCATAAACAAGTAGATATCACTGAGTCTCAGACAAAGATACCTTGTGAACTAGTTCATAGGCCCAAACACCAAGGGATGTGTTGGATCCAGCAGCAGTTCCTTGCTTCCTAGGTAGAACCCAACTAGATCCATGAGGGAAGACAAAACTCTTCACTGGTCCTAGACAGACATGATGGTAGACAGATTGATAGCGATTTCCTCAATCCACTGTGATGAAGCAGACATATTCCTGGGTGCCCAAGAATAGCATGGAAATAGAGAACAGACATCGCTTAAAAAGAACATTTAAAAGATAATGAGAGACATCTCCTTGGTGGCTTATTAAAGTGATTGATCCAGGACCAGATGGCATGCTGGAAGACTTGGCGAATATCTGTATAGACAGATAACGTTCAGTATTGGTTGCATACCACCCTGCTGCTCTGATACCCTGGCCATACACAGTGTAACAGAGTGATTAAATGCACAGAGTCTAAATTCACTGTATAGGTTTGCAACCTAACCATGAAAACTATTTAACTCTCTGTAATTGTTATTTCTCATCTGTAAAATACAGATAATACTAATATCCATCTCCAGGGTTCCAGTGAGGATTAACAATGTGTTCAATGATGATAATGCTAATGATGAAATCTCCTTCAAAGAAGGAGAGAGGAGTCAAATTGACAGAAAACTGTCATTTCCACTTCAGACTGAGGATTAAAAATAGACTATAAACCGAGTTATTTGGGGCTGCCTGGGTGGCTCAGTCTGTTAAGCATCTCCCTTCAGCTTAGGTCATGATCTCAGGGTCCTGGGATCAAGCCCTGCGTTGGGCTCTTTACTCAGTGGAGAGCCTGCTTCTCCCTCTCCCTCTGTGTGCATTCTCTCTCTCTCTCTCTCATATTTGCTCTCTCTCAAGTAAATATTTTTTAAAAATAAAAATACACTGAGTTATTTGAAGAAATGTGTATTTCTAGGAGACCTTATTTGTGGATTACAATTTATCAGTAGTCCACCAGCCTGGATGTGTAGGGATGTGTCCCCTAGAAGAGAGGACATTTAAATTTAGAAATCTAATGAGTAAGTTGTTGGAACTTTTCAGAAAATTTGGGAAAGACAGAATATTTGAGTTAAAAAGGATACTGTGTAAAAGTTCAAAGGCCTGAGAGAGCATGGCGTAGGGCCAGAATCTGAACAAATTTTGTCATGGCTGGAGTGAGGTGTGTATATCTAAGGGACAGCCAAGAGCAAGATTACAGAAGGGTCATCTCCATGACCCAGCTCATAGCTCATGCAACATTATAGACAGACACACAGACAGATAATATAATCAGAAATAAAGAAATTTATATATTTAGATAAATATATAAATCTTCATGACTATTCAAGATGGACCAAAAAAAACTCAGGTAAAAATTTTTCAGATTCACAAATCTGTACCTCTCTAATTTGTTTCACATGTGCTGGTCTTAGTTCTCCAAGGACTTTCTAAGTGTCAGAGATGATGCCTTGTCTTTCTTAGGAATCCCACATAGCACTTAGCAGCCATTGAAATCAATAAAGACTTGTGGGTTAATTGATTTTAGTATTAAAGTTATCTATCAATTCTGTCACCCTGGGTTTTCCCAGTACTAAAAGTAGCATGGACTTGGGTAATTATTCTGCTGGGTTTCTGTATAAAATGAAATAATTTAATCTCTGCTAAAAACAGAAGGAATTTTTGTTTAGTTTTGTTTTTTGAGTTATTAATTAGGCTTGACATTGAACTAAAGAAACCCAAGGGAGAGGAAGGGTAAGTCTTTCCCAATGCATTCAAAAAAAATCAGCTGCACAGCAGTCAAGCAGGGGAGTATCCATTGTACTTGTGAGTGTGTGTTAGATTGCTATCCTATAAATAAAGGTACCTCAAAGAAATCTTTATGTCATATGTTATATGTGGGCGAACAGATAAGAGTGGGTTTGGATGATTTATCACCACTTAGTAGCTAAAGACATAGAAGACTTTGGTATGCTGTCTATTACTATGTATTATTTATAGCTCTTCTTTGGGCAACAGACACTATCTTTAGCAGATGGGGCTACAGCTTTCTCAATATTCAGAATTCAAATGATAAAACCATGACTAATCAAGTAAGAAAATTAAGGTAGATTATAGTTACTTGAGATGTTCTATCAGGAATACATGAGATAATGCCATATTCACATACAGAAAAAGGAAATATTACTTAATAAAAATATTTTTAATGTTCAATAATTTAAAACATTTCAGTGTTAATTATTTTTGAATAATTTAAGGCCTGAGTATATCTACTTTTTTATATAAGATTGTATGAACCCCAAAGAATCGTGGATCACTACATCAAAAACTAATGATGTATTGTATGGTGACTAACATAACATAATAAAATAAAATTTAAAAAATAATAAAAGATTGTATGAACCCAAAATTAATTCTGATTATACAAATGAATTAAAGTTTTTCAAAAAACTAATCTATCATTCTGCTAATTTGCATTTATCACAAAATCACAAATGGCTGTAGGTTTTAGAGATAGGAAAGGTAATAAACCAGGGAAGACTATGAACCTCACACAAAGAATATCTCACACAGTAATTAATACAATATCATATTTGACCATATAGTCAGGTTATACCTGACAATCATGAGTAAAATGAAAATCATTTTTGAAGAAGATTAAAAAAATGAAAAACTTAAAATGCTTTTGAAAAAAGAAAAAAAATGTATTCATAGTAGAATCCTAATAATAGTAGCTATATATATGTACTTGGTATTATAATAAGAAATGCCTGATATAGTTATGTAAATGTCCTTAAGAATGAAAGGTACATTGGGGAAAAAATGAGTAAGAATGCTTCTGCTGAAAATAAAAGCTAAAATTTGTGGTGCCAAATCCCATGCGGTTAGCTCATAGGATTAAAATGTGGGGACAGTTTCTTTAGATTATCAACTGAATATGTTTTGAAGAATACACTACAACATCTGATTTCACTGAAAATTACATTTTAAAATATATATTAATTATTTTAATGGGTATTTTTAATAAATCCATGTCATTTATTTAAGTAATTTCAAATAATGTTTCTCAAATACATGGGTAAATGAATGAAATCAGAGCAATAAATACATAAACAACATTCACAGTAAATAGCTATCTCCAAACAGTAAAAAAAGGTTTCATACAATGACAATAATTATGTTTCACATTTATGTGGTTGATAGGACAGAAGTGATGAGCTCCATCTAGGCTCTATCTAGATAGAGCCTTTCCTACCCAAGAAAGAGAATAAGATCCGTAGAGGTAAGAAGACTTCCCTAAAGTTACACAGTTGACATGTGGCAGGAAGGGATCTTAAACCTATATCTTCCAGCATTTAATTTAACTTTCTCTTTATATTTCAACAGCATTTTATGGCTTACGAAGCATGCCCACATTAAGTCCCTCATTTGAACTTCATAGCAACACTGTGAGGTAAAGAAACAAATGAGAAATAATAAGCAAATGTCAGAAAACATGGTCTAATTTGCAGTTTGACCTCCTGAGTAGGCACAGCCCATAGGCATCAGAGAGGTTATTTGTGTGAATAATAGGAAACCAGAACATTTAATGAATGGGGCTACATGGTGAAAGACCCTGAAATCCAGGAGGAAGGACTCACAACCCTCTTGTTTTGAAATCAAATATATATTCCTTTCTGATTCTAGATTTATGCATTAATTAGACCTAATTGCTAGAAGACTGTTCTAATCTTAATATTTTTCAAACATTTGATGGATGTGTTAGAGAAGAGCAAAGGCAATCTTACAAGTGTTTAAGAAAGCAAGACATATCGAAAGCTCAGTGAATTTCTCAAGTATTTTGAGGAGAAAATACTCCAAGTAAAAGAATAATGTGGTAATGTCTTAAAAAAAAAGTTACAATTCAATCTGCATTTAATTACAGTATTGCAAACATGTAACACTGGACATGCGAATAGCATTTTATCATATACTTACGTTTTCCAGTTTGATTCTTATAAAACACATGCAAGAGTTACAGAACAAGCATTTATAACTTGCAATTGATAGATGAAATCTGCACAGGTTAACTGCCTTTCCTACTGTCATATAATCCAGGTCTATGAACTATATTTACTAGTCTTTCCACCATTCTTCAATTTCCCCTATGGCCCCTCAGAGTCGGACAGATGCTTGCTTTCACTGTCTCTCCAAATCAGTTCACTCTGTCTACAGGTGGTCACTGGGCTACTCCCAGGTCCAGCCTGGAAATAATACCAAATCTTGTTGTATTTGGTGATTTCTAATCAGAGCCAATTTTTTAGATGTCGCATCACTGATCCACTTACAATCTTTGCCTCTAGATCTTTATGGTCTGTCCCAGGTCCACTCATATTTTGGCTTAAAGTTTCAGATTCTTTGGCTATCCAGCATTACAGTTTGGATTCTTTGGCTTTTACATTTCTCTTCTTCCAATGAGATATCTTTATGAATTCTCTACTTTCTATAGTCCCTGGACTCTGCCTTTGGACCAGGTCCCTCATCAATAAGAAACACTACCCAATCTCTTAATGGACATGAAGTAGTCTATCTAGTCCTCACCTACTGACAATCAGGTTCAAGAGGGGCTTTTAGCATAGAGCCATCAGCTGATGGAAACAGAGCACAATTATCTTACCACAAACTTATGTGCCTACAGAAACCTGGTTCTCCTAGCCTACTTCTCTTCAGTCTTCTGTTCCTACACCCTTAAGTGAAGTTGTCTTTGGCTAGAAAAACCATACTGGGTAGCCTGATCTTGCATCTTCCACTGAGCCTAGAAGCAGCCCACCCTGGGGCAGCAGACACCATCCATCACAGATGTAGCTCTGCGTTAGAGCTGCACTAGGCATTTCCTCCTGGAAATACTTCCTTCTTTATTACGTTTCGTTTTCCGTCCTTTAGAAAAAGCCATCAGGGTGTCTCTCAGTAATTCAACTTTATTGCTAACCTGAAACAATGTAAACACGAGAAAAAGCATCGGGTGGGGGTTGGGGGTAGAGCAGCGAAAAGGAATTGAATTTTAAACAGCTAAACTACTTTCTACAGCCTAAAGAGAATTATCAAATCCCATTTAACATGTTATTCAGTAAGACACAATTTAATCATGTATACAAACATATACATGCAATGATCACAACGCTGCCAAGCGCAAGTCAATAGGCAGATAAGATAGCACGTGTGGACGAATGGCAAAATCACCTCCCTGGAGCTCCAAAATACATTAAACTCTAGTCAACAGTGAAGCATCTTTTCCCATTAGTATCATATTTCTCTGGTTTTCCTCAAGCAACAGAACTGGCATTTTAAAATCAGATATACTCTTCAGTCTAAGTGAGTTACCCCCAGTGTTAAAATGTGCGTGGGGAAGAAAGTAAGGGGCCACAAGTGTCTGAGAAAACTTCAGGTATACTAGGCTCTGAAGCTTTTGTCGTCAGGCTGAAGAGCAGGTAAGTGATATTACCAGTCAGCAAGGCCCTTTTTCTTTGTTTTGAAGTCTCTGATCCAGTTTGTCCTCAACCTTGGGTCTAGTTTGAATCTCTCACCTGCAGGAGAAGCTGCCTTACCATAGGGAGAATATATTCTTTCTCCTTGTCTTCAATGGGCAATTCTCAGACATCACGTTTTGATTGTTTCAAAAGACAGGTCTCTAACAGGGACATCTGCCTCAGCCAGCCTTCCCCAAATTATGCTGTTCAGTGATGTTCAACTAGCCATTTAACAGCTTTAACTCCTCCAACTTGTAAATATTTACTGCTTAACAAGCACCGTCAACCATATATTTGCTAAGACATAAAGAAATAAGGAACTGTGGCTCTCTCCGAGGAGATGGGAGACTGTAGAATTTGTTGGTTTGCCACTAAGAATTCAAGAGAAGATATCAACGCAAGTAGATGCAGCGCTGACAATGCCTAGAGTTGTCTTTGTGCCTGTGCAATCTACAACGCGTCCACTGGAGAGGTAGAAGGGAGACATTAAAAAATCTTCTTGATATATTTCCCAAACACAAAAATAAGACAATATAGAAAAAGAGAACCCATGTCATGAGAGCACCACTTTCATCTCTGTTTCTAGGTCAGATATCATTAAATATTACTGCACACTTTACATCTGAGCCCAGGTGGAGCCTCGTTCAACCTGTCAACAGAACGCTCCAGGCAACCCCTGCCAATTAAGCAGTGTTGGTGCATGAGATGAAACCTATTTCCCATCCTTGCAATGAGTCTGTAATTTTTCCAAATGCCAGGTAGTTTAGACATTCTGAATCCTTCAATAGTCAATCTGATTAAACACTAAATATATATTTGCTTAATGAATACATAAATTCAAAATCCTTCCCCTTCCAAATGTTTTCACACTATAGTTCCTACTCAAATATAATTAGTCACTAAAATTTTAGTGAAATATTCTCAATCTTCTTCCTCTTTCTTCACTGAACACACCATTATTGCTACTGGAGTTCTCCTCCCCCCCCCCCCACCTTGGGTGTTTCCTTAGTTTTTACTTCTCAACTCTTTTGCTGCACATGAATTTTAAGCACATAACAGGACCACATGCCTTCAAACAAAGTCTTCCAAATAACAGTCCATAAACTTTTGCATTAAGAATTTCTTGAGGAGTGTTTTAAAAATAGAGATCCCACTACAAAGCTAGCCAACTAAGAAAACAGGAGGGTACTTAAGTGTATGTGCATATGAAGTGAGGTAAGTAGTTTTTAAAGTCTGCCATGTGATTCTGATGGACTATAACTTTTGCATACCATTGTCACTCCTCTCTTCCCATTCATTTCCTGTTGAATCTTAAAGAACAAATCACTGCAATGTGAAGCTCTGCTAAGTATATTTCCATTTCTGAACTTCACTTTCTTGCTAAGTGTCAAACCCACATGTGCTAGATAGTGTCTTATTACTAACAAGTTTTTGTTCCCAATATAGTTCTTATCCTTTAAAAACTCATGCTTTCTGCCTGAAATGGAACTCTGTTCTTAGGGCATAGCATGTTATCAAAGAAAATAAAGCAAGGGGAGGGTCTGTACTCAAGATCCATTTATTTAAATTCTGTCCACAATCAAAAGCAAAGACTTTGACTTTAAAAGGACATAGTTAAGAGGACATTCTTAATCTTTATTTTTTCCCTCTACCTCTAAGAAAATAACTCTGTTTCTTACATAGCCTTACTTGGATCACTTCTAGCTTACCCAGCGTTCATGATATAATGATATTAGTAATTAGGAAGCTGGATTTTTTTTTTTTTTAAGATTTTATTTATTTGACAGAGACACAGCGAAGAGAGGGAACACAAGCAGGGGGAGTGGGAGAGGGAGAAGCAGGCTCCCCGCAGAGTAGGGAGCCTGATGTGGGGCTCGATCCCAGGACCCCAGGATCATGACCTGAGCCGAAGGCAGGCGCTTAACGACTGAGCCACCCAGGCGCCCCAGGAAGCTGGATTTAACTGTGCATCTATTTAGTGCATTGACTGAACGCCTTTAGACAGAGCATGTGCCTGCCACCACATTTCCAACTCAACTACGTTCCTACCCTCACAGGCTCACACACATATTCATCTGCTTATTCTCAGTAGACATTTGATTTTGTGCTGTCTAGTCTAAATCATAAACCTGATTGTCCTTTTGGTAATCATCTGAGTCTTGCTTAACATAAGCTGAGAACTGGCAATTTTAAGTGTCAAAGTTGAAGTCACTAGATAATATTTTGTTTCCTTATTTCACTTTGACTATTTCAAACTTATCCAATATTTCAACTTGGGACAAACCTAGCTTTCCAGTGATAAATGCAAGGTTGGTTTATGAGCAGTGGCCTGGGACACAAACACTTTATAAACATACCCACAATTTCAGGGGTGCCAGGAACGCATTTTATCCTAAACACATTTACCTTTTTCAGAATTCAGTCAGTTGAAAAATAAGGGAAACTCCTCCTAAATTATGATTTCAAGAGGAAGAAAGAGGTATTAGTTGTACAGAGTCTGGGCCATTTATTTTATTTGGGGATGGTCAATGCAGGTGGATTGTAAGAAAAAAAATTCGGATCTTAGGGGCCATTCTTTCCCCTTAATTCTTAACAATCTTTAATGACAGGCTTTTTTTTCACCAGAGAACTGCTAATTATCATTAATTCACCCAGCAGACATTTTTTGGGTACTTACTATGCACTAAGTGCTATTTTTGGTGACTGAAAATAACCCAAAAATGTAAACTCCATACTCTCATAGTATTGACACTAAAGGCTCAAAAATAAGAACAAAAATAAGAACCACAGACACCAACCTATAATTTTAGTGTTGACTCCTTCGGTATCATTGGGAACTGATATGTGATAGTAAATATCTGGACGGGATAAACATTTTGGTCTGCTTGGCATTGGTTATGTTTGTACTAGATCCCTACATTATAATCCCATTAAACACACACACACACACACACACGAAGAGGGAAAGGAGTAAGGAAGGATTTGAGGAAGGGATTTGCCTGGTGAAAATCCCAGGCACCAGATAAGTTTTGCATAATCATTTCTAATAAGAGGCTATGTTAATTTTGGAGTGGTTGATTTCTAGCATAATAAGATCTGTCAAATGCAAGTCATCTCATTGTCCACACAATACGAATAGACATTCATATTATCTGGAATATAGCAGATAGATATTGCTATTATGGGGAAAAGAGAAAAAGGTGAGAGGGATGTCCCATTTCTTGGTGCACTCTGGTCACATTTCATTTTAATGTGATTAGGGGCCATTTGACACTTTAATCAAGGTTGTATCTCACATGCCTGGAACGTTTAGCCTGAGACGGGAGACTGAACATTGACATTTGTTTTTTTTTCCCCTATATTCAATGGATCACTGTCACTCCAAGCTGGTGGGGACCAATAGGTATGTGGGTAAAAATTATGGTTAAAACATTTCAATGAGTTCTCCTTGGTCAGAGGCCATATGACAAATATGCCAAGTCTCTTATAAATGTACCTCTTAATGAGTAAGGCAACCCCACCTTCATTTCATGTTATTGTTAACTACAGGCAGCCTTCCTGTACTGAAGCGAGTCCCCTGACAAAAATCTAGGGGACATGTACTATTTAAGATGCTAATTCATGTTTGCTCATACTAAGGTCAGCTTTGTCCAACATTATTTGAGGGTACAAGTACCAGGCTAGTATTCTTTTTTTTTTTTCATATAAAGTCACATTTAATCATTACTGCACTTAGAGAAAAACATTTTTATTCCAACTTCACAGATGAGTAAACTGCGACTCAAAGACATTGGATTGCTTACTTAAGTCACAGGGCATATAAGTGGTATGGGAACTCACCTTTTGTCTTGTGTCCTACATCACTGGGAAAACTGAAGTACCAGTAAGAGAATTCCACAGATGCCCTTTTCCCCACAACTCCCCACCTTGCTGCCTATGACCATAGACAAAAATATCCACACTCTTCTCCAAAGCAGATCTTTCCACTTGCATACTAATCCCCACTTCCTCTCACCTACTTCAGAGCAACTCTCCTGGAAAATGACCCTCCCCCCATCATCAGTTGTTTACTCACTGAGGCATTATTCTCATCAGTATGCAAACATGCTCTTATTTCTCTCTACTTGGCAAACTTTCTTTTACCCTGCTTCTCCTGCTAGCTTCCAGCCTATTTCTTCGCCATCTTCTGTTATAAAACTCTTCTAAAAACAGACCTATGCTCATTGTCTCTGATTACTCTCCTCCCATTCTCTTTAAACCATTCCAATGAGGCTTTATTGGAAATGTTTGTATCAGGTCTCAAGTGGTCTCCATGCTGCTACATTTTATAGTCTGTTCTCAGTCCCCATCTTATTTGACTTAGTAGCAACATTTTACACAGTTGTTTTTTTTATGTGCCTGATGCATTTTCTTTCTTTGGATTCCAGAACAACACAGTTCCTTGGTTTTCCTTTTATTCCACTGGTATATTCATAGATAGATTCATTTGCTAGTTCCCTCTCTTCTCCCTGACTTAATACTGAGTTTGTTCATCAAACCTCTTCACTTATCTTTGGTCAGTCCCTTGCTGAACCCTACCAACCTACGAGATTATATATCATATCTCTGATGATGAGTCCCAAATTTGAATTTCCTTGCTACACCTTTCTGAAAAATCTAGACTGGCAAATCCAACTACCTACTCACCACCTACACTTGGAATTCTAGTAAACATTGAAATTTAACATAATCAAAACCATACCCCTGGTCACCAACAGTTACAACCTTTCTTTGTTTTATTGATTGTCACAGTTAAAACAGAGCACCCAGTAGGCATTCATTAAATATATGTCATCTGAATGAATTAATGAATAATGGATTACTGTTTAGCATAGTTACTGGTACAAAATTTGGCTTTCAATAAATGTTTTTTGGTAAACAAATGAGTGAATCAAAGAATGAAATAATAACAGGGCATGATTTGAATCCTAGTTCTCCTCCCTCAGACCTAATTTCCATCTATTTAAGGGGGAAGGAATTCCTAATAAAATAAAGATTATTCAGGTGTGTCCTGTTTAGAGAGGAATTCCTGACCACCAAATCTAAATTAGCCAACCATCTCCCACTTCTAATGTCCAGTCACTCTATCACTACTGGGGGGTTTCCTAATGGCAGTTATTACTATCTATAACCATCTTGTTCACTTACTTATTTTTGTCTGTCTTGGACTACTACCTACACAATGCCTGGCACATCTCAATAATTGAACAGTGCTCAATAATATTCATCATTTGTCAAATGAATGAATGAATGAATGAATGAATGAATGTGATAAAGGGTGATACAGTGCAGTGGGTAAGAAGAACTTGGCTTCCAAGTCCAAACCCCAGCTATTTCTGTTACCAAGTATGTGGCCTTGGGAAAGTTATTTGATTTCTCCAGGGCTCAGTTTCTCTTTAGTTTCTTCCTTGTGCAGTGTGAACCATCGTACCTGCTTGATGGCATGGTTGTATAGATTTAAAGAGCAAAACAAAACTCCATAAATGGGATTTATTATTATGTATATTATATATTATTATACATATGTACATATGTGTGTGTGTATTTTTTAAATTGTGCTCTTAGAATCCATTCTGTCTTTTCAAGTAAGTCATGTTTTTCACTTGGGACTTACTTGGGAATTAGTATGTGCTTAGGTACCCTGTCACAATTTTATGCTTCAATTTTAAACCAGTTATCTAAGTTTATCCAATAGCTATGGTTATCAATTCAGGGCTGGAGTGGCCCAATCTGGATATATCTCATAACTTTTACTAGGACTGTCTGCAAAACGGTCCTAGTATATGTATCCATTGACTAGGAATACACCATTGGAGATAGTGGAAGCCAGGAAACACTTGATGGAGATTACATGTTCTAACTAAGGCCATTCAAATTAAAAAGTCAATTAGAACATCAAAAACTAATGATGCACTATATGGTAACTAACATAACATAATAAAAAAATTTTTTTTAATAAAAAGTCGATTAAAATGGCCAACTAAAACAAAATTCAGGTCAAATTCTGGGCTACATTAGCACATATCATGTTTTGTATGGAAAAAAAACAATGAATCTGTAATTTGTATTAGTTACAAATATTTACCCATTTTGGATAGATGCATTACTAAAAGGAACCCTCCTTGGAATTATATGGGGCTCAATTATGTAAGATTTTTATTTGGAAAACCCCAGAAAAGGATGAATGGCTACCTGATATGGACTAATAACCCAAGACCTTAGAAGGTGCATGATGATGGTTCTTCTGTAAATCAGAGAAGAAAGCCATCCTAAGAACCACATCATAGTCTTCTGCTGCCCTCCACACTTTGTTCTTCCTAACACAAAGGCATTCACTGGCTCCTCAGCTCACACACTTTAGCGATCTGAAAAGTGTTCCTAATAGGTCTCCCTAACCTAGGGTAGGACAACAGACTTTAACGTGTAGCTTATGTGTAAGATGGCTCTGAGATATATATGAAATTTATTAAATATCCCAACTTGCCTACAATTTAATTTCTTTTTTTAAAGTTGCTTTATTTCAATTAATTCCTTCTCTTATCTATTTACACATTCATCCTGTTAGCAAATCCTATTGGCTCTACCTTTAAAACATACCCAAATCTTGACTCATCCCCTTCACTGCAGGCCAACTTCTAACACCTGAATTATTGCAATCATCTCCTATGAGATCCTGTATAGTGGCCATGAGTCACATGTGGTTATTGAGCACTCAAGAAGTAGCTAGTCCAAACTGACATATGCTGCAAAAATAAAAGACTTAATGTCAGAAAATATAAAATATCTCACCAGGTTAAATACAACAGGTCACTGACATTAATTTCACCTAGAACTTTTGACTCTATGTGGGGATACTAGTAGATTAAAAATTGCATATGTGGCTCACTTTTGTGGTTTTTCTTTAATTGTATTGAACAGTACTCTCCCATCTTTTCTCTCTGCTTCTACTCTTGCTTCCTTTTACTCTATTTTCAAACCAGAAACCTGTTAAATGTGATTTAAATTGTGGCAGTGCTTTGCTCAACAATGGATTTTCATCTTACTTAGAATAATAGGCAGTCTTTATTATGACCTGTAGGTCTATATAGTCCATGTAATCTGACTATACAACCTGACTTCCATTTACTCTCTGACCATGTATTCTACTACTCTCCTTCTGGTTCCTGCCAATCCAGAAACACCAGTCTTTTGGCTCACCCCTGAATTTCATTTCTACTGCCTATATGCATTTTTCCCCCCCAAAGAAGAACTACATGGCTTGCTTACTCACTGCTCTTAGTTTCTCTCCATCTTTTCAAAGCCTCCTTCACTCTGTCTCAAACTTGGTATCATTCATTCCTGCTTCATTTTTTTTTTCTCCTTACCACTTATCACTAATATATGTGTGTGTATGGGTGTGCATACATATATCTGTAAAATTTATCTGACTTATTGTTTATCTCTATCCTAACAATATAAGCTCTCCAAGAACTGGAACATGCATCTAATTTGTTTATAATTGTACTTCCAGCACCTAAAACAGTGCCAGCTGCATAGTCAATATTCAATAAATATTTGTTGAGCAAGGATCTGTTCTACCTTCTTACTATAGCCTCAAGGCTTTCTATAAACAGTTCTGCTTACCTCACCACTGTGAATTCTCACCTAAAGTTTCTTTTTCTTTATTCCATGTCCTAGCTTCATAGTCCTCAAACAGCTAAGCTCACCCTTACTTTGCACCTTTATTTACTTTTGCTACTACCTGGAATATTCTTACCCCCAGAGCAGTCTCCTCTGTAATTTTTAGATTTCTAAAAAGGACTTTCTGAACATACTATTTAAAGAGAATATCTAACCATAGCTTGCTTTCTTTGTTTTTTATACCTTGCCACTGTATGAAACTGCATTAAACATACATCTTTGCCTGGCTCTCTGCTTATTTACTATCTGTCTTTTCACTTGAGAATGAGCTGGGAGGAATTTATCTTGTTCATCATGGCATTTCTAATGCCTAAAACAGTGCCTGGCACATAGCAGTACCCGTTAAGTATTTGTTCAATAAATGCAAAGGAATTATGTCCAGGAGATATTAGGTGCTGATAACTCCAATGATATACATGAGGCTAGTTCTGTGGGGAAAACTGAAAAGTAAAACAGAAGTAAGCACCATGTGCCCAAAAACAGAAGTGAGCACAATGAAGTTCTGTGCTTTTTGACGTGGTGACTTGAAAATAATGATGCAAAATTGGGAATAAATGTGACCTATGATTTTCTCTCTACATACTCCCCACCTTCCACCCTATGGCCACCTCAAGAGCCCTCTTTCACCCTTCCCTGCACACTCAGTCTTTAGGATGTTATGGAAGATAAAGTGATGCTCTCACCACGTTTCCTAGTAATTGCCAATGCTTCTCTACAGAAAATGAATTAGGGGTTAAAAGCTTCGATTAAGATACTGGCAACTTAGGACTCCAAGACTCCTCTTCATGAGACACTGGTTTTAGGGTTGTCAGAAGGGAAACACTTCATGGTGTCATTATCAGCAAGGAGCCACAGTAGAAATACAGAACGATCAAAGCCAGAAGGGCCACAGAGAACTTCCTCAACTCCAGCACAGACACACTCCCACCAAACATTCACCCTCTCTCTGATCAAACCTGGTATGCAACAGGCTCTTCATACCTAGGACTAGAATGAATGAACCAATAAAATGACCAGACAAGTAGAGCGTGATGATTGATAGAGTCAGGGGGAATCCATGTGTATACTTTGCTCAGCCCCCTAAAAGCCTGGTAACAATGGCCATGTGGCTTATTCTTGGTTAGACTCATTATCATCATCTTTAAAATGGAGCCAGGGATAACATTCTCAAAAGTTTGTTCTAAGTGTAATAAATGTAAAACACTTGTCATAGTTAGGGTCACTTTGTAAGCACTCAGTGATTATTAACTACTATTACTTCCAGGCTCCTTTACGTGGATCAAATGGTCAAATGTTTCCTGACGTCTCTGAATTTAAGGGTCCTCTCTTTCCATTCTAGAAGCTGGTACCATATTCCACCTGTCTCACTGAGTGGGAATGAGTCTAGCAGAAGCAGTCCAGTCATGATTTCTTATTAACCTCTCCAGGGAGAAAAAGCATTTCCTCTGAAACACATGGGCACAGACCTAAATGAGACATTGAAAATCCCTTAGTCCAGTTCTATCATTTTACAGATGAAGAATTAGTCTCTTGGGTAGAAGAGGGCTTTTGTATGGAAGTACATTGGGTCCCCCTCAGCTTGAGAGCCATGTGTGGCCTAAGCCAGTGACGGGGCAGGGCACTCGTACAAGAGCCTAGCCATTTTTGTCTCGCACCCATTGCACTGAAGTTTGACAGGCCTTCCTTCCCAATTCTACCTTCTCCCCCTTGGCTTTCACGTGTCCTCCTCCCCAACACATTTATGCATTCCCAACTCTGTCTCAGAGTTTGTTTCCCAGCAGTCTCAACAAGATATCTGGAAATAGCTTTAGTCTGGAAGGGAAACAAACCTTGAACAGAAAGAATAGGTGTCTAAGCCAAAGTTCTCAAAAGAGTTAAGGGAAAAATCGAGAACCAGTAAAAATTAAACAAAATAATTTTTCAATACTGTTAAGTCCTGCCAGAAGTTTTTAGAATTTATAAAGTAAAATTTATAGCACAAATAAACAGGAAATGCAGAGAATTAAACAGACTATAATAAATGAAGTGTCTTCTAATGTCCTTTCAGGCAGAATAAAGCATCTAGCTGCTTCTGTGCAAAGAAAAAGCCCACACTAAGGACTCCTGCTGTAGAGCCACATTTAACTTGCATGATGTCTTCTCTGCATGAGTTGTGTCGGCCTCCAATAATAGAAGTAAGTAAGAGGGATGGATAGAAAGCTTTATGCATCATGGAAAGATGGTTTTCTAGGCATTATGTAAATTGCTGTGTATTTGAAATATGCTAATGCACACATTGTCATGTTGATATAATAACAGATGGCATTTTCATTTGGGGGAGAGATGCAATGTGATGCTGTGCTATCCTTGATGGAATCCTCTGGGAACCAGTTGGGTTGTCAGAAGACTTGGTATTAAAATAAAAATGTATATAATTTGGAATGTAACGGACCTCAACAAATCCTTTCAAAAATACTATAGCTTAGGAATATTTCAATTGTCAATGTTCACTGCTTCTGACTCTGCTCTGAGAGGAAGAAATCCAGTGATGCTCAAAAGTTCCTGAGAAGTTCCAACTCTGTGATACAAGATCTCAATTAATATGTTGGCTCTTCTTTTTGGAAATGCACTGAAAATCAGAATTCTTTCAAGTCTCTGTATCCTCAAACCAAAAATTATCTTTTTCTGTAAAGAGCTAAATTGGTTCAACTCACTGCTACTTTTCATAAAAACTAAGTAGGCTAAAGTTTTCCATCTAAATGCAGCCCATTCAGACTTCAATACAGAAATCAGCCATAATAACAGCTATAAAATTGATCATTTAGTGAGTGCTCACTAAGTTCTAGGTACTTTGCTAAGTGTTTATGTAAAGTACATCAATTCTCAAATCACTATTGAATAGTTTTTATTGTCCCAATTTGATGATGAGATAACTTGCACAAAGTTATTCAGTTAACAAGTAGTGAAATATGGATCTGAACCTTAGAGTGTTAAATTTCAAAGCCCCAACTTTTAGAAAAGCTAGTAATGCAACTGCAAATATTGATGCAGCCAATGAGTTCCAAACAGGAAAGCAACATGTGCTATGAGCTGAGGAAAAAAGGTAAGAAAGAAAGGGGGGAAAAAGAAAACAAAAGACAAAAGAAAAGAGAAAAGAAAAGAAAAAGAAAAGAAATGAAATGAAATAATGTGTTCTTGTGGCCAGAAATTCTGCCTAACCTCATTTTAAAAAATTCCCTAATATCAAATACAGTGCTTGGCACTCATTGGTAGTCAATTATTTGTTCAACATCTGCTCTTGAATTGTAATTGGGACACTGGCATATATGTAGAGAAAATGTAAATGTTGTGTATATGATTCTCACATTATTCTAGTATTTCTTAAAAAAAAAAAATGGCTCCCTGACTATAATATAAGGGTTAAAAGAATGAACAGCAGGAGCCTGTGAATTTGGCCTCAACTCAATTTTGGCTTCATTCTTTATTAGCTGAGCAAGTTGCTTAATCTCTGGGAATCCCAGTTTCCAAAAAGTAGGTATTTTAAGACTCTTATAGGGGCATTGTGAAGATTAAATAAGATAATGATAGCAAAGTACTTAAGAGACTATCTTCTATAGAATAAGCCCTTGATAATTGTAATCATCTTCCTCCCTAGCCTTAGTCATGTGTTCTTTATAATGATCTATCCGTAATTTTGACACTGAACTTACTGTTTTAGTTGTAGTTCCATTGTTTTGATTGACAAATCCATTGACCCAAATGGAATGACCCAAATGGGTGTGATCAATAGTTTAGCAATCAAAAGTGGCAACTGAACTTTCTGAATCACAGGGATTTTTTGTTGTTCTTCCTTCACAAGCAAAATTAAGTAAGACAACCATCTGAGTAAATTTGGAGGCCATTTCTTCAATCTGATCCCTTATATTCATAAAATATTTTACTTGATCCCTCTTCACTTTGAGTTTATAAAAATGCTATCAAGCTGGTGTCATTATTCCCATTTTAACCAATGAGAAGACTACAAAGTGAAGAAATACAGTCAACTTCTCGAAGCCCCAAAGCCAGACTGAAACAGAGCCGATTATGTGGTGTGTGCTTGCGTGTATGTGTGTGTGTTTCTTCTTATGTAAATTGCCTATTCATTTTCTATGCCCATTTTTACTGGGGTATTCAACTTCTAATTACTAATTTGTAAAAGCTGTTTATATATTACAGGCATTATTTATCCAACATACTTTTCCATGTAATTTTCCTAGTTTGTCATATTTTTAACTTCATTACTATTTTTCTATATAAAATGTTTAAACTTTCATGAGATGAGATTGATCTTTTTCATTACAGTTCCTAGCTTTGATGAAATACTTTAAAATCCTCCTTTATCTCAAGAGTACAGAAATAATTACATAACTTTTTCTCTAATCCATCTGGAAAAATCCCAAACAACCTAACATCCCATCAATATTGGAATAATATATTTGAATGAGTGAATTATGGGTAATTTTTCAGTTTCTTCTTCAGACTTTTGTGGATTAACTACATGAGGATCTTCTTATTGCTTTAAGTCCATCTAAACTTTCTCCACCAAGAAAGGGAATTTTCTGGCTCATGAATTTGGCTAGTTCAGGAGTAGTCCCTCTTCAGGAGAAAAGGATTTAGGGCTCACTGACCAGAACCAGGTTTTTCTTTTTCACCTGACTTTGCATTTAGTGGCTATGCTTCTTCTCTTTCATTCATAGACACAATCTCATGTTATGGTGAAAAGATGCCTATCTGGCATTGTGCATGGTAAACAGTGAAAAGCTGTTGTAGTTTCTTGTAAGGAAGTAAGCTTTCATTTACCTAGAAGCTTCACTGTCTTACTAGTTCTTTGGCAGTGATTAGGTCATGTGAGCCCATCCCTGATCTAATCTTAATGGCCCTGGGACACTTGCATTGCGTAAAGCCAATGGAGACCCATCCCTGAAGCTTAGAGTGGGGTCAATCTTATCAACTCTATAGCTAAGAATAGGGTAAATATTTTGAGAAGCTAAGTACTGTCAGAAAAAAAAAAATGAATTGTCTCTATAAATCTCTCTTGCTTGCCATATATATTTATGTGAAGAGAAGGTGCTAAAACAAAATAAAAACATTAATGAAGTAGTTTTCTTCTCTCAACCAATCTGTGTCTTCCTAGAATAAAGACAGGAGTTATTTCTGGAAGTGCAAATTCTAAGTCATCATACCTAGCAGCTCTGACTTTGCTCTAGACCGAACAAGTTAACTATGTGATACCCAGAAATGTCATTCATCTGCTTAATTAGCCCTAAAGGAAGCACTTGCTTCAAATTAGGAGCAACAGCATTTCTGAGAAGGACATAATAGCATTAACAATGGCAACTTGTTTCAGTAATAGTGCTTTTAAAGCTGATTTTTAAATGAGACTGACTGAACTCAGAACTACTTTCACTCATTTAGTTTTCCACATCTCACAACCACCCAGATCTTCATCACCTCAAACCACAACAACCATCCTCATCATCCAGGAGGCAATTAGTTCTGTAGTAATTTGTTGGCTACTAATAAAACAGCCAAGCTGTAATAATATTGCAATCGTAAGTGTGATTCTAATACATAACTATTTGGGTTTTGTGCTCCCTTATGGTTTAAACAAGAACTCAAACTAGTTTGTTGTGTTTTTTTAAAGATTTTTATTTTATTTATTTGAGAGAGAGACAGAGTGCGCACAAGAGCGCACAGGCGGCAGGCGCGGGGTTGGGTGCAGAGCGAGAGCAAGAAGCAGACTCCCCACTGAGCAGGGAGCCTGAGACACCAGATCACAGGACCCTGACATCATGGCCTGAGCTGAAACTCAGATGCTTACCTACCCAGGTGCCCCTCAAACTAGTTTTTTAAGAGGTATTTCCATGCAAGTATTCACATGTTTGGAAAAAAATAATTGACACACAGGGGAAAGAGAACTAAAGTGAGAGTTAGTTGACCCTAAGGAGAGAAAGTATAAAGTTCTACTATTTGATTGATCCAAATTATTTGATAATACCTCTGCCAGAATCATTAATAGTCTCCATCCAGTTGACTCAAGAGGTGAACTGTGAATAGCTTTGTTTCATCGTTCTAGTTTACATCATTACCCTAGTTTTCTGTCGATAAGCCTATTCTCTTTGCTTTGTGCTTTAGTTTATGCTCAATTCTTTCCTCAATTTACTTAGCCTCATCACTATTCCCAGGAGCTTCACACATTTTGGTGGGATATGTGAATTTTTCATAAACAATAGCATATGATAGTGGGCATAGGCTGTTTGGACAACCCATTATTATCTGGAGAACTAAAGTTCCCTGTATCAAACTCAATAATGGTCTTAATCACAGATGTCGGATTACTTTCCATCTACAAAAAGAAACCCATGGTCTTGGTAGTTAATCAATCCAGTTACTCCCGACAAAGAGAGGAGCTCAAGGGTGAGTTGAGGTACAAGAGAGCACTGGAGGGAAGTTTGTCTTTTGGTTCATGAGCTGTAACGGTATATAGGCTCTTTCCCACAACATATGAAGATAACTGCCAGAGAATGAAGCTCAATAAAGCTAATACCCACAGAGAGAAGAAGAGCTGGGTGACAGAAAAACACAGGAAGATCACAGTTTTTGGATTCCTAGATTCAGCAGAGTCTAAAGGCAAATCTTCTGGATCCTCTAAGTGCATAAGCCAGTTATTCCCTTTCTTAACCTAACCAGTAAGGGATGGGTTTCAATTGCCAATACCACACCTCTATGAGATGTATCTTTTCCTTATTTTTTTAATGTTTCATATTAAGTTGCACTTAATTGGTACTGAATAGCTGTTAGTTGAATTTAAGTTAATAGCAATTCTAAATCAGAACTGGTATACAAAACAGAATGTGCAAAGAGCCAAATGTGAGGGTAAGGATGGCAGCGGGGGTAGTGATGACGACAGGATTTAAGTGACATGAAAGTTTTTGAGGATGACTATTCATTAGTAATGTGGGAAGAGCCTGTCTTCAAAATACACAGATTCCCCCTACAAGGCTTTGTCCATAATGTTCTTCTGTTGCTAATGCAATTTCAGAAAAATTGTTGGGTTCATATACATAAAGAGATTTCCTCATGGAGAGATTGTCTCAATACATTTATTGAGAGGCAGAGACAGTACATGTAGACGAAGTTGATTGCTTGTGATGGGGCTAAATAACTGGCAATCAATCTTCTCTGATCATTAAAGGCATTCCCTACCCCAGTTCTACCACCACATAATAGCAAGACCATTACTTCCTGACTCTTCTCAAGTAAAAGATTTACACCAGCAGTACTGAGTATGTATGCATGTCTCACCACAGCTACACAGGCCCAGTCTACACCAAGTTATATACCTCAGTGTGCTGCAGAAACTATTTTAGAGGCTTGGGCCATATAAAAATATCATCTTGACAGCAGCATAAGCTAGTACAGGGGGCAGAAGCATGCAGTAGTTGAAAGCGCTGTTTCTATGTTAGGAGCCTAAGTTTAAGATCCCTCTGCACTCCCTGGTAACAGATGAACCAAGGCAAGATTACACAGCCTGCCCAAGTTTGGTTCCTAACCTGTAAAATGAAAATGATAGTAGTGCCTCACCCAAATAATTATTGTAACAATTACATCAGAAAATGCTGGGGCGCCTGGGTGGCTCAGACGGTTGGGCGTCTGCCTTCAGCTCACATCATGATCCCAGGGTCCTGGGATCGAGCCCCGCATCAGGCTCCCTGCTCCTCAGGAGGCCTGCTTCTCCCTCTCCCACTCCCCTTGCTTGTGTTCCCTCTCTTGCAGTGTCTCTGTCAAATAAATAAAATCTTTAAAAAAAAAGAAAAAGAAAATGCTACACAGACTTTTTGCCAGGATACAAAGTTCTTCCTAATTGCCTGAAAATATAAATATGTATATGTATGCACATATTTTTTTTAATTAGAGTCTGGAATTAGAGTTGTAAGGGTAGTAAAAACTGTAAGCTCTCAGTTTACTAATAATGAAACAGAAGCTCAGAGTAAAAAACACCATGGGCCCAAGATAACACAATCTGATGACAGCAGAAGCAAAACCAAGTCCCAAGTTTTTGTTATTTCCAACACTGTGAGTTCTCTATGCAACTGGAGGCCTTTCCTCCAGAGCCTGTGGACATAAACCAAACATCCACCTAAATAGCAGTGGTAGGTTGGAAGCCTATCTGGGAAACCACATACCCGCTTATACATACATACTCGCATTTTGATACCCATCTAAGCTAATCTTCTTAAAACTAATTATTCTGCTTTGCCAATGACAGATTTACTGTTTTTCAGATTTTTCTTAAATGTAACCACTACTCCTCTGTTTTACATTCTGCCTGTAGAGTCCTTCCTTCTCCCTTCCTCTTTCTCAACCTGCATGCGTATGTGTGCATTATTTTAGTTGAATTCGTGCTTCTAGTTATGCATATCACAACTACCTCAAAGACTGTTTAGGTCTTCAGTGGCCTTGCCATATAAGCTTGATTCACTTGAGATTGCCCAGCCTTTTCCAAACTGTTTTTTAATACACTTCTTCCCACCATGCCCATCCCTTACAAAGTGTGATTCCTGAGTCTGTGACCATATAAAGAGGCCATGTGGGAGTCTGGAAAGATAGGCCATAAATACCTGCTTTTAGGCACTGTTGACCAACTTGGCAGGAAATGGGGCAATAGCTTCAGTATAGACTCAGTTCCCCCATAAATGTGATCTTCATTTAATGAAATTTGTTTTGGGTGGTAAACACTTTTTTTCCTCTTGAACCAAATACCTTATCTCAGCCTAAAAAAAGAAGCTTTTCAATTCTTTTAAAATGTTCTGTAATGATGAGGTAACTCACTTTTTTTTTTCCTTCGAAAGCAATGGACTTTGATCCACTTTTAATTTTTTATATCGTACTTAAAAAGCCAAAGCTCCTTAATCAATAACACAGGGCTGCATTTTCTGTCCTAAACAATTATTTACAGAGTGTTGGAACACATACAATTTGACATGCCACTTAGGAGTACTGGAGTTGAACTGCTTGTCTTTTAACTCGACAGAATGGGGATGAAAGAAGTCATGGCAGAGAAGAAAAAAAAAATCATCTCATAAGGTACCAGGATTCCAACATCACTGTTTTAGGAGCCAGAACCAACCTCTAGGTTGGGAGCATATGAAGAGAGAACACAATATCACTAGGGTCAGATGCACTGACGGAGAGAATATCAAACCATATAGCACTGAGCCATGTTAAAACATTAACACAAATAAAGAGAACTATAATTCTGGAATTGTTGGCTATCATAAAATATCCATGGTACAGATCATATAATATGGGTATTCTTCATCACATCATGTCGGCAGTTACTCACTACCATTATGCACAAAGCTCTAATTTTCAATGAACAAAAATATCTGTCTAAAGCTGCTATGGCAAGTGACTGTTGCAGAGGATTTTGTAAATACAACAAGAATAAATAACCCAAGAAACAGACTCTTAACTACTAAGAACTGTTACCAGAAGAGAGGTGGGTGTGCGGGATGGGTAAAAATAGGTGATGGGGATTAAAGAGAGCACTTGTCCTGATGAGCACTGGGGTGATGTATGGAATTGCTAAATCCCTGTATTGTACACCTGAAACTAACCTAACACTAACACCGTATGTTAACTATACTGAAATTAAAATTTTTAAAAAAAGAGTAAGAAGAAAGATAAAATACTTATATGTGGACCAGAATGTCAGAAGACTCTTGATAACAGATCTGTACTAAATGTGAATAAAGCCTGGCAGTACTACAGTATAGAGATTGAAAATAAACCTCATCTCACAAGTCAACTATGATATGCTGATTTAGGTTTCTCGAAGTGATACACCGAGAGGGATTCTGAGGCTGCTTCTATGTTTGATATAATCTGTTAATAATTTTAGTGACAGAGGTGGAAAAGGCAAAAAGGCATAGAGGTCCATGAGCCACATTATCTACTTTCGTTCTGGATACTTCCCTCACCTTAAAACCTTCTCTATTAACTGGTACTCACCAATCACTCTATAAATAGGTGTTTAATGAATGTTTGAATGAGCTAAAAACTCTACCCTGCTATTGGCTCTCTTTATCTCTATCCTCCTTTGAATCCTTACTTATTCCAGGGTCCACAATATGCAGATTGGATATTCTAACACATAGCAGACCTCAGCTTCTAAAAAGGCCTCACTAACTACTTCACTGCATTCAAGTCTTTGGAAAATCCTATGTTCTCATGGAGCCCTACCTAACTTTCCTATTTCAAGTTGCACTCATCCAATCTACTCTTTCTAAAATCTAATTCCCTCATACTATACGAATAACTTCTTTATTAAACCTACTGCATTACCAGTCTCCCAAGCTGGACTGTAAACTCTACTAGAGTAGGAATCTTTGTTTTATCACAGAGGCTTAGTAGAAACTCAATGATTATTTATTAAACGAATAACTTTTTTTACAGGTAACATTTTCCACCCAATTGCTTCATAAGCAAGCATCATGAAATTGAAGGCTGTATTCTCTTTCTTTTGTATTTTCCTGGGACTTAAAGCAAAGCACCAGGAATAGGCACTTAAATGAACATCACTAATTTGACTTGACTTAACTTTAATAAGCCATTTATCATGCTATGCACTGCTATCACAATAATAGGAAATATTTTAACACTTAATGTGTACTAGGCACTGTGCCAAATAATATATGCATATTATCTCATTTAATCATCACAAAACTGAAACAGTTACATTCATTATCCTCTTTCCACAAATGAAGAGAGTGAGGGTGAAGGGGCCTCACCATTTTTCTCAAGTCAGCACAACTAGTAAGTGGGTTGCACTTGAGGCCACTGACTTCAGAGCGTCAGCATTTAACCACTATACAGATGAAGTATATATTTTGGAACATAGTTTAAGACTCCCAGATTGGAACTAAGTTTCTGATGCTGGTTCTACTTGAGGCTAAGTGATTCCCTTTCTTTCTTTCCTGCCCAGTTTTCCCTACCCGAGACTGAGAGATTATTTCTGCCTAAGCTAAAAGAACTACAAAAGAAAAAAAAAATCTTATTTTGCAAGGTGCTTCAGATGGCTAAAAGGAAAGCTTCCTCTAGATTTCCAAGGAATGCAAAAGAAAATATTAGTTTGGTTCATTAGCATGGCTACAGGAGGACTGGATTGCTATTAGCAGAAAAACAGCTCTTAGAAAGTCAGGAGCTAAAACTCAGTGAGAAATACTCAGAACTCAAAGTGAAGAGAGCTGGAGCAGAAGGATGGGGCAGTGCCTACTTTCTGAGAGATGGCGACCATGGTACCAAGCTGGGGGAAGTTGGATTAATCCCACTCAGGTGTACAGGCTGCAAACTCACAAAGGCTAATAATATTTCTGAAGCCAGTTCCTCTGGTGGTATGAGATCTAAATAGCAAAGATATCCTTAAATGGCCTCTATAAATATTAAAGAGAAAATAAACATGTCACCTAACAAAAACTTCCAAAGCAGGAAATTAGTTAGCACATTCATGAATTCAAGTTCTGTTTATTTTTCTATCATCCAGCATAATCTGAGCAAACCAAATCTTTCATTTGGCCAAGGCCTGATTCACCGCCAACAACAGAGTCTTACTCAGATGCTCCATAAAAAGAGGCATGTTCCTTTATATGAGGAATAAGACTTCATACAAAGACTACCATACAGAACCACTGTCCAGTAAAACATTACTGAAAGTAGAAAGCTGATAGGAAGCACAGGAAGTTAGAGCTGTTCTATCTCTTTCCATAAATTTGCTACATTGTCCTCTATTAACCAGCATCTTTTCCTTAATCCTGATATTTCCTACTATTTTTATTTTCAATTCTAAATAGATAGAATATTTTTCTCCTTATTCTAGGACCTCTATATCTAAATCAAAACCACAATGGGCTATTATCTCCTACCACTTAGGATGGCTATTACTAAAAAGCAAAAAATATCATGGGTTGGCAAGATTGTAGAGAAATTGGAACCTTTGTACACTGCTGATGGAAATGCAAGATAATTCTGCCACTATGGCAAACGGTATGGAAGTTCCTTTAAAAACTGAAATTGGGGGGGGACGACTGGGTGGCTCAATCAGTTAAGCATCTGCCTTCAGCTCATTTCGTGATCTCAGGGTCCTAGGATCAAGCTCTGCATCAGGCTCCCTGCTCGGTGGGAAGTCTGCTTCTCCCTCTCCCTCTGCCCTTCCCCACTCTCATGCTCTGTTTCTCTCTTTCAAATAAATAAAATCATTAAAAAACCTTGAAATTGGGAGCGCCTGGCCAGCTCAGTCAGTGGAGCATGTGACTCTTGATCTTGGGGTTGTGAGTTCAAGCCCTATGGTGGATGTAGAGATTGCTTTAAAAATTAAAAAACAAAAACAAACAAAAAAACCCCTAAAATTGACCTGCCATATGACCTTGCAATCCATCTTCTGGGTATACATCCAAAGAACTGAAATCGGTATCTCAAAGAGGTATGTGCCCTCCCGTATTCATCACAGTACTATTTACAATAGCCAAGACACGGAAACAACCCAAGTGCCCATTAATAGAAGAATGGATAAAGAAAATGTGGTGCATTCATTCAGTAGATTATCCAGCTTTAAAAGCAAAGAAAATCCTATAACTTGTGACAACACGGATGAGCCTAATAGACACGATGGCAGTCACAGAAGGACAAATACTGCATGATTCCACTTCTATGAGGTTTTTAAAACAGTTAAACATAGAAGCAGAGAATACAGTAGTGGTTGCCAGGCGCTGAGAGGTAGGGGAGATGGGGAGTTATTCAATGGGAACAAAGCAGCAGTTACGCTAGATAACCAAGTCTCAGAGATCTAGTATTTATCATAGTGCCCACAGTGAACCACATAGTGTTGTGCACTTGAAATTTGTTAAGAGGGTAGATCTCATGTCAGGTATCCTTACAAAACAACATCAAACAGCAACAGATATGAAAAAAAACCACCAACAACCACCACAAAGGGACACAAAAGAAACTATGGAAAGTACTGGGTATGTCTATTACCTTTCCTGTGGTAATATTTACACAGATGTTTGCATTTACCTAAGCTTAACAAATTGTATACATTAAATATGTGTAGTTCTTTGTACACAAGTCATATCTCAATAAAGCTACTAAAATTGTAATTGTGGTACATATATATCAAAGGCTATATAAATACTGACATTATAATTTAGGAACACACTGCTATTTGGTTTTTTTTGTTTTGTTTTTGTTTTTAATCCAGGAAATTAGGGAATTCTTCCCCTAGGATGTGAGGTATAAGAGGTGAATTTTACTCATTAGTTAATATTGTTTCAGTACCTATTATATGCCTGAAACTATCCTTAAAAACTAAGGGATGACACTAAACAAGACAGAGAAGCTTCCCTCAAAAAGCTTACTACTTTTCTCTCCAACTAAATTGTAAACAAGTGAGAAAGTATAGATAAAGTAATTTCAGATAGTGATAAGTACTATTAAACCATTAGACCCTGACTAGTGGTGGAATGATCATTTCAATTTGAACTGAGATGAGAAGGATGCATGGGAGCCAACAGAATCAAGATCTTGGAAAAGAGTATTTCTGCAACGGTAAGAACTTTGACAACCCTGATGCCAGAATGGGATCAGTACATTCAAGGAACATTCTTCTCTTGCTCTCTATACTCCAGCTGTGTTGACCTGTACTCCCTAAAACATAACAACTCTTTCTTCCTCAAGAACATGCTATTCTTTTTTTCTGGATTTTGTCCCACCCAGCCTCCGACTAGATCCCTATAGGGGTAATTCTTTCACCTCATTCATTCCATGCTTTGAAATGTCACTTCCTCAAAGAGACCTTCTACGGCCAAGTGTATCTAAAATATGACCCACACTACAAAGAATTGTCCAAACCCTGAGCTGCTCAATAGGAGCAGCCACCAGTCATGCCTATCTATTTAAATTTAAATCAATTAAAGTTAAATAGAACTAGAAAACTAAATATTCAATAAAACTAGCCAATTGCAAATGCTCAATACCTACATGTGACCACTTTATTGGATGGCACAGAGAACATTTTGATCATTACAGAACTTTCTGTTGGACAATGCTATTCTAACTTGCTCTAACCCTTGCAGAGCACTTGTCATCACCAGCTTGTATTTGTTTACTAATTCTCTTCTCCACTTTAAAATCCATGAAGGCAGGGAATTTCAGTAACTAGCTTTTTTATTTATGTATTTCAAGTGCTTAAAAGAGGGCCTGATGGTAATTAGGCACTAAGTAGTTGGATGCATCAATGAAAGGCTGTGTGACTAGAAGACAATGAAATAGTAAAATGACCATTCTTGTCTGACGTCTCATCTGTCAAAATTTTTATTTTTGAATTTTTTTAATCAAAGTATTTAAAAATTAAAAAATTACAATGAAACCATTTTTTTGGTCACTAAGTGAATAATTTATCATGTAATTTTTTTTTTAACATTTTGGCATCTCCTTTCATTTTCCCAAAAGTGTCCTAGTATGCTCAACATGACATGTAACTGTAGCTAAAGGAGAGTGTTTTATGAAACTAGACATAGAACTAAGCTGGAAACAGATCATGTAGACCCTTAGAGGAGACTGGGTTTTATCCTATAAAATAAAGTAGTGTATACTTATTCTAATTGCAATGGGAAGCCACTGAAGGGTTTAGTATGGGATATGATTTATCTAATTTTATTTTATTTTTTTATTTATTTTTAAATATTTTATTTATGTATTTGAGAGAGAGAGCCAGCACAAGCGGGGTGAGGGGCAGAGGGAGAAGCAGACTCCCCGTTGAGCAGGGAGCCCGATGTGGTCTGAAGCCACCCTGATGCCCATGATTTATCTAATTTTAAAGCTAAGTTATAATAAGCCTGTTCCAACAACAAGCTTGTTGGAAAGGCTATCTTCCCTAAAAGAATAGTCACAATATGCACAGTCCCAGGTAAGACTGAGCATGGATGGATCTCAGTAGTTAAGAAGAAAGTGGCAAAACATAAAGCTTAATCAGTAGGCAGTGACCAGGTTCTGGGTGCCATAAAGGTTATGTATAATATCCGTTTCATTAGAATTGTAAGAAGCCAGAGAATGAGCTTAAACTGAAAAGTAATATAACTGGTTTTGCCTTTTAAATGGGGTGCTCTGGAGACAGTGATGAGAAAGGAATGTCAGAGAGTAGTAATGGAGGGAGGTTAAAGCAGTTAGTTGGCTCTTACATGCCCTGATAAGAGAAGAGGATGTTGTAGCCTAGTGGTAGAACAGTGAGATGGAGAATTATGGGTGGTTTAGTGAGACATTTGGGAGATATAATCTAAGACTGAATAATTAGCTATGGGGCAAGAAGAATGGATATTTGACTTGAATGGCTGAGTGAATGTTGGTACCCTTTACTGAAATGAGAAGCTCAAAAGGAGTACTTATGAGAAAGATTAAAAGTTCCATTTTAGTCAAGTTGAAGTTCAGGCACCTGCAACATATCTGAGGTGAAATATCCGGTTAATCATTAGATACAAAGGCTGAAGGTCAGGAGAGAATTAAAGATACACATTTGGGGCTATTGGCATATAGGTGTTAAAAGAAATAGTGGGTAGGGATTCCTGGATGGCTCAGTCATTAAGCTTCTGCCTTCGGCTAGGGTCATGATCCCTGGGTCCTGGGATCGAGCCCATCAGGCTCTCTGCTCAGAGGGGAGCCTGCTTCTCCCTCTCCCGCTCCCCCTGCTTGTGTTCCCCCTCTCACTGTGTCTCTGTCAAATAAATAAATAAAATCTTAAAAAAAAAAAAAGAAATAGTGGGTATGTCTGGGGTCACTTTCTTCCTAAGGAATGCCATCTTTCTAAAACATTTTTAGAGATAGATATGAGATCTCAGATATCATTTAGTCCAACTCTCTTATTTCTGGAATTAATAAACTATGTATCCAGAGAGAGGAAATGATTTAAGGACCACGTAGTAGAGATTAAGTGTTAGAGAGAAAGAAAAAAATGTGGCAGGCGGCTGGTGGCATTCAAAATTCTTCTGTCCAAAATGCAGTCCGGCATCTTTATATTGTACTATGTATCTAATTATATTGTAGCATGAAAACCCCATAAAATAAAATGTCATCTAGCTTACTTTATTTATATGTAAAATTTTTCTGGTCTATAAAAGATCACATTATACCTATGGATTGGTACAGGAATACTATGTGATTATGATTAATTACAACCACTAAGAGTTCAAGCTATTGTTATGCTATTAATTAGCTTAATGAAGCATTAATTTATATTGAAAATGTGATACTAGTATGGTTTTATTTTGAGAAATCAATACCTCATTAACAAGTTATTGCTGTATCTATGGGCATCACTAGATTAATCTCTTAGTGTAAAAGAAGCAACATTCCAAATAGCAGAAACAAGACTTAAATTCATGAAGTGTTTTTATGTTTATTTGAAAGGAATATATATTTTCATTCTATAGAAAATGCATGATCACTCTAGTTCTATCCCTCTCTTCAGTTCTAACAATTCTGGGACATGGTCCCTTTCTTAGTGTTTATGATAATGGAAATAAGTGCATCATTTAATAATTATCATGTAGTATAATACAAAAAAAATCTAAAATGGTGCACTCTTTTCCATCTCTGTTCTTTATGGCACATAAAGGAATTAAAAATACTTTGTGTAGGGGACACCCGGGTGGTGCAGTTTAAAGTGTCAGACTCTTGATTTCGGCTCAGATCATGATCTCAGGGTCATGAAATGGAGCCCCATGTCAGGCTCTGCACTGGGCACGGAGCCTGCTTGAGATTATCTCTTTCCCTCTCCCTCCTCCTCCCCTGCTCTCTTTAAAAACAAACAAACAAACAAACCATAAATGAATGAATGGATGGATGAATGGATGGATTGTCTAAGACCAGGATTCCTATCAATAAGTGAATATGCCATCTCGTTCCCTTCTAAGCTATGGAAAAAAATCATATTTACTCTCCATTCTTATGAATTTCAAAATTAAATCAGTTAAAGAATTCAACCATTGAAAGATCTTGGTCATGTCTCCAACTTGATCCTCTACCATCTCCCTTGCCCTTACTATATTCCAGTCACACTGATCTTTATGTTTCTTGAATGTTGCGAGCTCATCCCTGATTCAGGGACCCTACACTTACTGTTGCCTCTGCCTGACATTCTCTTTCCTCAGATCCTTCCACAGCTAGACCCTTTTCATCATGAAGGCATTGGTTCAAATACACTTTCGCAAATGCATTCCCTAACCACCACATCTAATGTAAATCTCCCTGCCCTTAGTTACTCTACCCCATTTTCATAATCTATGTACATTTATAGTAGCTATCACTTTCTATTATAAAACTATCTTTTTCGTTTACTTTTTAAATATAGTTTCCCTCTCTCTCCCACTAGAATGGCAGCTTCATGGGGCTTGGACCTTGTATGTCTTCAATGAATAGACCTAGCCTATCTCCTTCACTTTCTAGTTTGGAAGCTGGTGGTCCACTAATCCATCATAGTGCTGAGGCAAAAACCCTAAATTTTTCACTTGGAGTCAAGCACTCTATCTCACACATTATTTTAATCTATTTCATCTGAAGGGGTCCTGCTGGGGGCATTTAAGTATCTTTTAAATTTATAAATAAGAACTATAGTAAGATGATAGATAACATTTACTTAACACCATATAGGTGCCACTTTTACTAAGTGTTTTATATGCTTTAGCACATTTAATGCTTGCAGTAACTTTAGGCTAGAATGCCTTACTCTTAGATTTAGAGAAAGAGAGAAACAGAGATTCAAACAGGTATCTAAGTAATGTGCTCATGTTCACACTGCTGGGGCTTTGTGTTTTGTTTTGTTTTTAATGATTTCAAACACCAATATCATAATTACTTTGCTATGTTATGTTGTGTAAGCTTTATAAGATATTTTATTGGGAAGTGGGGGGGAAAAGGAATCTTCCAAGAAAAGCTAACCTGGGGATAAATAAATATCACAGCATATCAGACTGGCTACATTTGTATTCTTTGCAAGTTACAATGTGATGACAATATCAGCAGGAGCTTTCACTAGGTTATATCCTATTGATCACTAGACCAGTAGGCTGCTAGAAAGGTCCATGGCCTGAGGCTTGCTGATAGATTGTCATCACTATAACTTTTAAAGTGCCTAATGGAGAAATGTCAGCATTTGGGCCCCAAGGATAAAAAGATTAATAAAACTCACAAGCTCATATTTCACATGTATTTTCACCCCAAAATAAAATGAATCCAAATCCTGCATTCATCAAATTGATTTTTCTGTGTGTTAACATTAGAATTTCCTTTCAAGGTCCTCAAAAGTTCCTAAACGTCACAATAAATAATAGACTTAAACAGATTATTTAATGTAGAAAAAAAGAGAGACTCTTTAAGTTCTTTTTTGAGCAACAGATCCATTGATTATTTTCAGGGTTGTACAAAGTTTAAGGAATATATTTTTTTTCTCCCCGAGACCAAAGTGAGAAAAGTAGGAATCCATTGAGTTCTGTGTTATTTTTAATTCAACTAGAGAAGCTAGATTATATTTATATTGACATAGATTTCAACTTCATTTTTTCACAATGTCTAAAAACAAACAGGAATACATTAATGTCAAAATAATTTTAGTATCTTAGCTCCTTCTTTCAAAGAGCCTAATAAACTTTGAAAGGATCCTTAAACCCCTTCTATTTCCTTGGTCCTTAAAGAAACTGGAGTATTTTTTTTTCCATGTCTTTTCATTTTCCTGCCAAAATAATTCATTAATATTTCCCATTGACAGTTCATTGACCTGGACCCATTTAATGGAGAACAGAGTTCTCCATTTAATGAGATGTAGGAAGGATGGCAGTGTGATTGAAGGAGAAGGTTTCCTCTCAGAGTTTTCCTCGGAAGAGATGGGAAACTTGTGGTCCCTCAGTTTCCTAATGTGTAAGAACACGGAAGGTGAAATGAACTCGAGGATGGCTTTCTCCCTCAAGTGACCTTATCCTTAGACCTAAGAGCCTCCTTTCCTCTCATCCCATGGAAGCTCCTTGAATGCTATTCCAAAACATTCAGTGTCATGGAAACACTGAAATATATTTCAAATACATGTATATGTGCATCACCATGTTTCTTTTCTAGGTTATAAAAGTTTTATTGCATTGGATTCCAAAAAGAGTTCATGACAACAGCCCCCCTGCTATAGCTGAAGAGACACTGTCTACTTCCCAGCTGTACCTAGAAAAGGTTATATCTTAGAGTAGTGAAGAGAACATATTCTGGATTTAAACTCTTGGATTTCATTTCTACTATTTTTATTTATTTATATTTATTATGTTCAGTTAGCCACTGTATAGTACATCATTAATTATTGATGCAGTGTTCAATGATTCATTACACCCAGTGCTCATCACAACATGTGCTTTTAAAACACTAATTTTCTGACCTTGCACAAGCTACAAAATGTCTTTGTCTATCAGTTCTCTTATCAATTAAAAAGGACTAAAATAAAGAAAATTCTGTTTAAGTTTCCTTCTAAGGTTAAGTGAGATTCTGTAGGAAAATGTTTGGCACATGCTGAACACTCAATACTATTTTTATTTATGTTTTTAAATAAAATGGTCATATGGATTACATCATGTGTTTACCTTTTGAATATGTAAGTAGAAAATAGACCTTCAATAAATATGTGTGAAATGCATAAATGAATGAATAGACAAACTAAGGCTTTTGATTAGGTCAGTAAATATCTAACTTTGATCAAAATCAGAGATGAACCATCTAGTCCCAAGTTGTGCTGACTAGTGAAGGATTGTTAGAGAGAAAACTGAAAATTCTCAGTCATTTTCTCTTTTTCCCATTTCTTTCCCTAGTACCAAAACTCTCAGGCAATGTTACCATGTAAACAAACAGCCAGCTAAAAATCATGTTTTATTTCTTTGCACTCACAAATATAATTTCTCCCAAATCACTAACCCAAATGGACTGTCTAGGTAATGTTTTTTATACGAAAACAATCGTGGATCACTACCTCAAAAACTAATGATGTATGGTGATTAACATAACATAATCAAATAAAATTAAAAAATAAATAGCTTAGACTAATGTCCCTAGTACATACTCTATTTTGAAGCTTTCTTCCTCAATTTTCTCATTCAGAATGTTCATTCAAGGTGCTACCCTGATGCATTAATACCTGTAAAAATGAGGATTAAAAAAAGTGTGTGTTTTGTTCTTGTAGACTAATTGAGCACTGTTACTATTTCAATTATTAGTAGTAAGTGCTTAGCAGACATCTGTTAATGCTGGAGTTTTCAGTAGCCTTGTTCTGTAACAGCTGGAGATCTGAAATAATGATCTCTGAAAACTAAATTCACCTTTAAAGTGCATTTTGTACTCATCCAATTTGAGGCATTTTTTACACATCTTAATTATTCCAGACTTGAGACATGGTTTGGGTACATTAGAAAGAGCCAGACTCAAGGTGGCCATAGCTCTAGTAACTGTTCCTCTTCTAATTAGCAGTGAGATTTCTGAACAACTCTTACAATTCCCAGGCCTTGGTTTCTTCATTTGTAAAATTAAGGGTGGGAGTAGTTGCCTAGATGATCTCTATGTTGTTGGCCAAATAATCCTGTGATCCTACCTCTGTAACTTAATGACAAGAAGTTAATAACTTGAGTATTTTTAAAAAAATAAGTCCCATAGAGTTCCTGTTAAAATCAGCCTGAAGACATCCACATGTTTTCTTTTTTCTTTTTTTTTTTTTTTAAAGATTTTGTTTATTTATTTGAGACAGAGAAAATGAGAGAGACAGAGAGCACATGAGAGGGGGGAGGGTCAGAGGGAGAAGCAGACTCCCTGCCGAGCAGGGAGCCCGATGCGGGACTCGATCCCGGGACTCCAGGATCATGACCTGAGCCGAAGGCAGTCGCTTAGTCAACTGAGCCACCCAGGCGCCCCCACATGTTTTCTTTTGTTTTTTTAATTCATGGATGCATTTCCATGAAATAGCTTAACACTGACAAATGTTACTTTTAAGTAGTTACTCAAAGGAAGCCTCATGTTATCCAAGTCAGGAAAGTATGCCAATGGTAGGTATGCAACCATTTTATACCTAGCTTGATACACTTTATATTCTTCCATCAAGCATTTGAGGAACACTTACTACATAGCAGCCATAGAAAAGAGAAGTAAGTCTCACATAGTCTCAGCCCTTAACAACCCAGAACACTGGGGATTTAGGATAAAGCTCTCAGGTTGAAAACAGTAAGACGGTGAACTAGGAAGACCCAGACCCTCTTTCTCTCTACAGAGACATCAATTCAACAATAGTTAGGGACCAGTTCCCTTTAAGCAAAATTCAGAGAACAGTTAAGAAGCTCCTGAACGCCCAGATGAATGTGAAACCAGCCACACTGAAACCAGGAGGAAAACTTGTGGTACTCACCATGGACCACCCTCCCAACTCAGCACGACATAATTAGGAGGTAACACCCTAGCTTCCAGGTTCTCCCTGTGGAAGTAAAGAGAAGACCGAAACAAATGTGTAATGTTCTGGCTTCTCAGGAGGCTTCCTGAAGGACTGGCTTGTGTTTTATCTGAATCAAATTCTAAAAGGAAAGGGGCTGTAGAGAACAAGTGTGAAGGTTTGAACTAGCATATCCTCACTCATCCTGAAGGTTTGGACTAGCATATCCTCACGCATCATAGCATCTACCATTGACTCAGTATGGAATGAGCTTCAGAAAACCTCCAACTCCAAAGATTTGGAACAGACGTCCAACGTTCCAGCTTTTAGGAGGAGTGCCCAAAGGACTGGTTTCTACCTCACTTCTTTTGGATGCTGACTGGGCCAGGCATATTCTCACCACCTGGAGGCTGCTGAGAACAAGAGAGCAGGGCAGCTTGCTGATGCTCCAGAAACCCTGTGGTTCCATGGAAAGAGAATGATACAGTTCAGGAGCCTATCACTGGGGTAAAAAAAGAGTGGATCACATGTCCAATTTTCCAAGGGTGGAGGAGTGTGCTGACAGACTGGTGTTTGTCTCACCTGTCGGAGCACTGAGGGAGCCTGGCATAATCAAGTATCATGGGACCCTTGAGAACAAGGGGGCTATGTGGCAGCTCCAGGGAAGGTGCAGTACTACAAACAGATACGAGAGAGAAGAGGAGATTATGAACTCCTGAAAAAAGAAAACAACTAATCTCTCTAATTGGGAATATACATGTACGATTCCAGAATAGACACATCAACAGAAAAGATCTGAAAGACCCCCAGAATCTCTAGCCTGGATGAATGGTAAAAATCTTTCCCTGTTCAAAGCCAGTCCATAATGACTTGAAGAGGTGGCTGTTTTTTCAAAAGCACAGATCTCAACAAAATGTTACAAAGCACATGAAGAAAGACGGAGACAGAGTCCAGTCAAAGGAGTAAAATAAATCTCTGGAAACCAACACTATAGAAATGGAAGTATATGAATTATCTGACAAATAATTAAAAATAACCATCATAAAGTTATTCAAAGAGCTCAGAAAAATAATACATGCACAAAATGAGAGTATCAATAAGGAGAAAATATTTTTTTTGAAAAACAAACATTGGATCTTAAGAATATAATACCTGAGTTGAAAAATTCACTACCAGACATTCAACAATGGACCTTGATCAATCACAAGAAATAATCAACAAACTCAAAGACAGGTCATTTAAATTATTCATCAGAAGAGTAAAAAGAAAAAAAGAAAGAAAAAGTGTAAGAAAGCCTAAGGGAATTCTGGGATACCATCTAAAGGACCGTAATAAAGATTGTAGGAGAAGAGAGACAGTAAGGGAAAAAACACTTATTTGGAGAAGTAATAGCTGCCAATTTTCCAAATCTGGGGAAGTAACAAGCCATTCAGATTCAAGAAACCCAGTAAACTCCAATTGGAATGTACCTAAAGTAGTCCACTCAGAGACACATTAAAATCAAATGGCATGGAGGACATTAGGAGAAGGAAGGGAAAAATTAAGGGGGGGGATATCGGAGGGGGAGACAAACCATGAGAGACTATGGACTCCAAGAAACAAACTGAGGGTTTTAGAGGGGAGGGGGGTGGGGGGGATGGGTTAGCCCAGTGATGGGTATTAAGGAGGGCACGTATTGCATGGAGCACTGGCTGTTATATGCAAACAATGAATCATGGAACACTACATCAAAAACTAATGATGTACTATATGGTGACTAACATAATAAAAAAAAAGAAAAAAATACAAAAAAAATTTTTTTAAATCAAATTGTAAAACGTCAAAGACAGAATTTTTTCAAGCAGCAAGAAAAATGGACTTATCATAAAGGAACCCCCCCATAAGATTATCAACAGATTTCTCAGCAGAAACCTTGCAGGACAAAAGGGAGTGGAATGATATATTAAAAATTTTGAAATAAAAGAACTGCCAACCAGGAATATTCTATCTGGCAAACTGTCTTTCAAGAGTGAAGAAGAATTAAAGCCCTTCCCAGATAACAAAAGGGAGTTCATCAGCACTAGATCTATCTTATAAGAGATGCTAAAAATAGTCATTTAAATTGAAACAGAAGGATTCTAAAGAGTGACATGAAAGCATGGTGAAGGTAAATATATAAGTAAAAAATATTGTACTACAATAATGGAGGTAAGAAAATCACCTTGAATTCAAGCATGGAAGTTAAAAACCAAGTATAAAGAAACTATAATTATAAAAATATGTTAATGGTACACAATATAAAAAGATATAATTTGTGACATCAATAACACAGATTGAATAAGAGGAGGAAAAGAGTAGAATTTTGTATGGTACTCAAGTTATTCTAGCTTAAAATAGATTGCCTTAACTATAAGGTGTTTTGGGTGAGCCCCATGGTAACCACACACACATACACACACACACAGAGACAAATAACTGTAGAAGATACACAACAGCAGAAAGGAATCAAAATATGTCACTAAAAATAAATCAATAAAACACAAAGAGAAGAAGGAAAAGATCAACAAAAAACTTGTAAGACAGAACACCTAACAAAATGGCAATAATAAGTCCTTCTATGAGTAATTACTTTATATATAAATGGTTTAAACTCCCCAATAAGAAGACTCTATAGAGTGGCTGAATGGATTTAAAACAAAAAAAATCCAACTCTATGCTATTTACAGGAGTCTCACTTTAAATACAGGATACACTTAGGCTGAAAGTAAAAGAATACAAAAATATATTCCATGTAAATGGTAAGCAAAAGAAAGCAGGAGTGGCCATGCTTATGCCAGACAAAATAGACTAACTCAAAAACTGTCAAAAAAGATGACAAAGGATATATTATAATGATGAAAGTGTCAATTCACAGGGAAGATATAACAATTACGCATATGCATCCATCCTCAGAATACACGGATACATGAAGCAAAGACAGAACTAAAGGGAAAAATAGACAGAAATACAATAATAATGGGATACTTCAATAACCCTCTTAAAATAACGGATAGGTCATTCAGACAGAAAATCAATAAACGGAGGACTTGAACAACACTATAGACCATGTGGATCTAACAGACATATACAGAACATTCCACCCAATAGCAGTAGAATATACATTATTCTCAAGAGCACATGGAACATTCCGTAAAATAAGCTGCATGTTAAATCACAAAACTAGTCTTAACAAAATTAAGACAATTAAAGTCATGCTAAGTATCTTACCTGACCACACCAAAATAGAACTAGAAATCAACACCAAAAGGAAAACTAAAACATTCACAAACATATGGAAATTCGACTAAGCAGTCTTGAATTACCAATGAGTTAAAAAGAAGAAATCAAAAGGGAAATTAAAAAATATCTTGAGACAAATGAGAATTTAAGTACAACATAACAAATTTCATGATATGCAGGAAAAGCAATCCTAATCAAAGTTTATAGTGTTAAATTCTACATTAAAATATAAGAAATATATCAGAATGCAACCTAACTTTACAGCTCAAAGAACTAGAAAAAGGACTAATTAAGCCCAAAATTAGAAGGAAGGAAGGAAATAATAAAGATTAAAAAAGAAACAAATGAAATACATAGCCAAAAAAATAGAACAAAACGGAGTTAATTTTTTAAAAATATAAATGAAATTGAAAAAACTTTAAGAAAAAAGAGCAGACTGTAACTGATGCCACAAAAATAAAAAGGATTGCAGGAGACTACAATGAACTATTGTATGCCAAAAAATTAAATACTTAAAAGAAACATATAATAAATAAGAAAATTCAAGGAATAATCAAAACCTTCCAAACAAAGAAAAGCCTGAGACCAGAGGGCTTTACTAGTGAATTCTATGGAACATTTAGAGAATTAATGAATCTCCTTTGTCAAATTCTTCCATCAAATTGAGAAGAAGCCAACACTTCTACACTTATTTTATGAGTCCAGCATTACTCTCATACCAAAACCAAAAACACTACAGGAAAAGAAAACAAGAGGCCAATACCCCTGATGAACATAGATGCCAAAAATCCTCCACAATATACTAGCAAACTGAATTTACCAGCATGTTGAAAGGACAATACATCATGATCAAGGAGGTTTATCCCTGGGTTATAAGGATGTTTCAACACACACACAATAATAAATGAGATCGTCGTATGAAAAGAACAAAGGACGAAAATCACATGATGCAGAAAATTCCCTTAACAAAATTCAAAATCCTTGCATGATAAAAATGCTCAACAAACGATGTAGAAAAGAGATGTATCGCAACATAGTAAAAGTCATGTATTATAAGGCTACAGCTAACATTATCTTCAACAGTAAAAAACTGAAAGTTTTTCCTTTAAGGTCTGAAATACCTCAAAAATGCTCATTCCCACCACTTCTACTCAACATAGTACTAGAACTCCTAATTAGGTCAATTAGCATCTCCCTTAAAGAAAGCATCCAAATTGGAAAGAAGCAAAATTATCTTTGTTCACAGAGGACATGATCCTCTATGTAGAGAGCCCTAAAAACGCTACAGAAAAGTATTAGAATTAATAAACAAATTTAGCAACATTGCAGAATATACAATGAACAGATACAACCATCAGTTTCTGTACACTATACAATAACAATGACAATCCAAAATGCAAAGTTCAAAAACAGCCCCATCAACAAGAGCATCAGAAGAAATAAAATACTTAGAGATAAATTTAACCAAAGAGGTAAAAAGACTTGTACAATAAAAACTACAAAACAGTGCTGAAAGAAATTAAAAGATATACAAATAAATTGGAAGATATTCCACATCCATGAGTTGAAAGACCTAATATTGTTAAAATGTCCATACTATATTAACTACATAGTCAATATAATCCTTATCAAAATTCCAAGGGCAATTTTGCAGAAATTAAAACAAAACAAAAACTAAAATCGGGGCGCCTGGGTGGCTCAGTTGTTAAGCGTCTGCCTTCAGCTCAGGTCATGATCCCAGGGTCCTGGAATCGAGCCCTGCATCGGGCTCCCTGCTCCACGGGAAGCCTGCTTCTCCCTTTCCCACTCCCCCTGCTTGTGTTCCCTCTCTCACTGTGTCTCTCTATGTCAAATAAATAAAATCTTAAAAAAAAAAAAAAATCTAAAATTTATATGAAACCACAAAGGGCCCCGAATAGCCAAACACAACCTTTACAAAGAACAGAGATGGAGGCATTGCACTTCCTGACTTGAAAACATATTACAAAAATCTACTGATCACAAGTATGGTGTTTGCATAAAGACAGACATACAGATGAAAGGAACAGACCACAGAGCCCAGGATTCATGGACTACAGTAAGATGAAATATGGTGCAGCTACTTTAAATGCTGATGTAAATATACTAATTAACATGGAAAGATAGCCATAGTATTGAAATGGAAAAACATAGTATAAAGATTTACTTACAAAGAAATCTATGGATAAGTCCATCTTTGTTTTAAAATTTTTATATAGAGAAACATTTTTATGTAAGAAATCTGGAATTATATACACAAAATATTAATACTAGTTTTCTCTACAGAGTATAAAATGAGTAATATCTTTCTCCTTTATGTTTTTCTCCATTTCTTGATTTGGCAGTGCACATACATTTGAAACTGGGCTTGTATGTGTGTGGAGAGACACAATAATGCTGTGTAAATTAACAGGCATGGTCTCATGTGAATATGGTGATCTCAACTTGAAAGCCAAGGAAATGGAAGAGACATATTATGAAAATCTCCTTGCATGTCTTTCATCATAGTTTCAGCTTTATCTCCCACTCCCCTTTGCCTCCATAGATGCCCTCCCAGGAGCCCTGAATCTCTCAGTCCTCAAAATATCTGCAGCATTTAATGTTTATATGTTTCATATGTACTCACGGGCTTAACATCTGTTACCTTCAGTTTTTAGCTTTTTCTCACATGCCTATGTTTTGCTTCTTGAACTAGTTTTTAAGTTCCATGAGGACAAGCATTCATGTCTTGCATGGGTTTACCCAGCTGTTTAGAGATTTTAAACACTGTTTATTTTGCTCACACTACAGCTGTTGTTTTAATCCACTTCTGATTATTCTGTTTTTTAATCAGTCATTGACTTGCACACCACCATGGCTATGTTCATTGGTGTTCCCTCACCCTAGAAACTCACCTCTCTACACTTTCTGCCTGAAATACTTTTAGTAAGCCTTCAAACCCACCTCAAATGTTTCATCTTCTCTGTAGCTGTCCTGGACTTCCCTACCTCGCACCATTCACCTCTGCTCTGAGGTTCTGCATAGCCTTGTCACAGTGCATTATAATTATTTCTACAGTACACTGTTAGCACTGTGAGAGCAAGATGATCTGTCCCTTCACATTCCATGCCTCGTATATAGTAAATACTCAATAAATGTGTGAATTGAATGGGGTGCAAGGTACAAAGGTACAAAGACTCTGTAAAAGGTAAGCTACCCATGTTTTAGACCAGCCCTGTGCCTCTTCACAACGTGATTCTGTATTTTCTCAGCAATGAATTTAAAAGGTAAAATAGTTCTGAGTTGGGGGATTCTCAGGGGAAATAGTAAACATCCTAGTATTCACAGTTCATCTTTGAGTCTTGGTCTGAACTGATAGAATATCAGGCATACCCTTGTTAAAGTCTCTATCAAAATTTGCACTGATGCCAAGATTATTCCTGAAAAATCCATTGCTTTAAATTAATCCTCCCTTCCATTAGTAAAGATAATTGAAAACCGAAGCCAACCAAAACAACACTTAAAGTACACCCAGAAGATCTGGAAGCATAGAAACACAAAAACTGAGCTGACAGTAGGTGTCCTAATAACTATCATTTCACCAAGATCTCTTTATTACACGTCTGTGAATTGCTAAATGCTGTCAGTAGTCTTTCAGAAAGAAGCACTATGTGGTCATGTCCCTCGTGGGAGGAACTATGCCAGGAACAATACTGCTCATGTCATTAGTGTGTAGTGAACAGATGCTGTGAAGTGTTCACAGGAAAGTCCCTTTGCAACTGGTCTAGTCTGCGTTCTCATTATAGGAGATGCCAAGCAGGAAAGGCTTGGGTCAGGGCATCCCTCATGCTCCTGGAGATAATATCATTGGCAGTTTTGGCCTTTTTCATTCAATAACTATCTTAATTTCCCTTATTCTCTCTTGAGCCATATGTTATTTGACTGTAAGTGGCACATTTACAGGGCAGAAAACTTTCTCTACTTCACTCACATTAATCTGCTGTAAAAAATAATGACTGTTACTTCAGTCTGCACCTTGGCTCTGTTCTCTAATTGAGTTTTCTGAGCAAGAATCAGAGCAGCAGCCTTTTGGGCCACTTTACCTCTGTCTACCCCTAGACAAAATGCAGCAAGGTGACACTGAATTTCATTACTGCAGAGAAAATGGACTCTTAAAGACTCACGGACTTGAGGACATGGGTCACTCCTATAATGTTTAATTCTTTAAAAAATAATAAAGAATCCTCCCCATAACAAACTTCCTCTAAAAAGTTTATCTTGGAAGTATTTTATTCAGAGTCTTTTTCAAAATTAACTACTAGCCAAAAAATAATATGATCTCTTCTCAAGCAGTTACAGCACCTCAGAATTTTAGGGCTAGAAGACAATTTAAAAGGAATCTTAATCAATTCTTTTATTTCATAAATGAAAGAGGGTCAATGTGACAGGCTCAATGATTTCCCAACTACCATACCATTTTTTAGGGACAGGACTCAGTCTAGAATTCAAGCCTCCTAACTCTCAGCAGGGGGAGCATCTTCAATTAGTTTTTTGTACCAAAGAGGAGACAACTGTTTTACTACATGATGATATCAGTAGAATCATAATATTCATTTGATTTTAATCTATAATGCAGACAAATAAACATTTACAACCAAAAAAGAATAAACCCTCTAATTACCAGAGAAAAACGGCTAATGTCAGAATAAACCTCTTGCCTCATGGCAGGGGTCAACTTCAGAATACTGATATGGGACACATGTTTGATCAAATAAGTGATTCATTAGATTCAATCAGATGCCAAAAGCAACCACTCAATTCAAACAAATCAGGGAAACAACAATTCCAAATCGTTCTACTCAGAAGTGAATGAAATATATTACTTGATATTCAGAAATTAAAGGAGCAAAAGGCAAATAAAAGCATAGCACTAGAATTTTCCCTGGGAAACTATAGACATAAGGAAAAAAGAAAACCATGTAATGATGTGTTTAGACAACTTAGAGCACACATGCTTTTGCTCATGCCCCCTTAATTGTCCCTACCCAAAATATGTGTGCTCTTGTCATGGATGCTTATAAAACCTTGGTCCACCACTCCAGCCATAGTTGACTGTACTACAGCAGGTCACCAGAACCAAGCTAGGACAATCAGTACCCCCTTCTCTAAGAGTCTGAATTAGGACAAGAAGAATCAGTCTCACTAAGTGACTGGAAGTCTAAGATGACAAGAAAAGATATACACTCTAGTTGGACTGAGGAGTTAGCAGATGCACAGAAAATAGAGTTTTGGTTGTAATAACTGCTTTAAGAAAAATAAGTAAGAAATAAAGAAATCACAGTATCCTGTGATAAAGCAAAATGGAGTGAGAATTGTCTTAAGAGTCAAGGGTCAGGGACATCACTCTGAACTGGTGATTGTTTAACTGAGACCTAATGGGTGAGGAGCCAGCCATGCAAGGAACTCATTAAAAAGTATTTTATATAAAGTGTATAGCATGCACAAAACCATAAGGTGAGTACTTCTAAAGAACTGAAAGCAGCCACTGTGATTAGAACAGAGTGAATTACGAAGATAGAGAATGAGTTTGAAGACTGTTCTATATAGCAGGACCAACTGTCCCCATTTGCCTGGGGCATTAGGAGCCTGTCACCCAAGCAAAATTATTCACAGCATTCTTTTTAGTCTCCAGTTGTCCCAGTTTGGACAAGGAATTATATGGTCATCCTATAATTTCTTACCCAGAAGTAAGAATTTCTATTTTCCTCCACAGGCAAGAGGAAACCAATGATGGTTGTAAGGGAGAAGTGTCAAGAGCAAATCCATATTTTGCAGAAATCACTATAGTCAAGAGTATGAATTATAGGTGTGGGGAAGGAGCAAGATGGCAGAGGTGTAGGAGATCTAAATTTAGTCTGGTCCCAGGAATTCAGCTAGATAGGGATCAAACCATTCTGAACACCTACAAACTCAACAGGAGACCAAATAAAAGAACGGCAGTAACTCTCTGAACAGAAAAGCGACCACTTTCTGGAAGCAGGGACCCAACAAGCAGCAGATCCGGGGAGACTTCCCTTCCTTCCCCAGGAGGAACTGCACAGGAGCGCACCGCAGGGATCTGCTGGGTTTGGAGACTCCAAAGAGGGTCGTGTGCCAGAGATAGAAAGGCTCGGTCACAGGCCGGATGAACACAGATTGCGGCCAGAGACCAGGAAGACAGGAGTGATTGACTGCTTTTCTCTGGGAGCACACTGAGGAGTGGGGCCCTGAGTTCTTGGCTCCTCTGGGGCGGAGATTGGGAGGCCGCCATTTTCACTCTCGTCCTCCAAAGCTGTACAGAAAGCTTGCAGGGAACAAAAGCTCCTGAGAGCAAACCCGAGCAGATTACTTAGCCCAGACCTGGCAAAGACATTTGGGAACCACGGCAACAGGCCCCTCCCCCAGAAGATCAGGAAGAACAGCCAGCCAAGACCAAGTTTACCGTTCAATGAGAACCGCAGAATGCTGGCATTAGGGGAATACAACACATAGAATTTATGGCTTTTTTCCCATGTATCTTCAGTCTTTCAAAGTTAATTTTTTTAATTTTCTTTTTTTTTAATTTTTTTCCCCTTTTTCAACCAACATCTTATCAATCCCTTTTTTAAAAATCTTTTTTATTTTTCATTTTTAGAGTCATTCTATGCCTTCATAGTAGTTAACCTTATTTTGGGGTGTGTGTGTGTGTGTGTGTGTGTGTATGTATATATATATATATATAAAATTTGTTCTCTCTTTAAAATTTTGGGATACGGTTTCTTCTAACAGACCAAAATATACCCTAAATATCTAGTGTATGGCTTTGTTCTAGTGTCCTGCCTGATCACATTCTCTCCCCCCCTTTTTTTTAAATTTCTCTTCTATTTTCAATCAACTTCTTATCTTATCAATAACTTTTATAAAATATTTTATAATTTTCATCTTTACAGTCATATTCCATCCCTTCATTGTATTAACCCTTATTTTTGTACATATATAAGCTTTTCTTTCTTTAAAATTTTGGGAGGCACTTTCTTCTAAAGACCAAAATATGCCCAAAATCTAGTGTGTGGCACTGTCTATTCACCAGCCTGATCATATTTGATCATATTCTTTTTTTTTTAATCTTTTTCTTTTTCTTTTTCTTTTTTCTTTCTTTCCCTTTCTTTTCCCCCGGTTTCAGGTCTGACTTGTTTAGTGTATATTTTTCTGGGGTCATTGTTACCCTGTTAGCATTTTGTTCTCTCATTCATCTATTCTCCTCTGGACAAAATGACAAGATGGAAAAAATCACCTCAAAAAAAAAAAAAAAGAACAAGAGGCAGTACCGACTGCCAGGGACCTAATCAATACAGATTTTAGTAAGACGGTGGAACTAGAGTTCAGAATGATGATTTTGAAGATACTAGCTGGGCTTGAAAAAGCATGGAAGATATTAGAGAAACCCTTTCTGGGGAAATAAAAGAACTAAAATCTAACCAAGTCGAAATCCAAAAGGCTATTAATGAGGTGCAGTCAAAAATGGAGGCTCTAACTGCTAGAATAAATGAGGCAGAAGAGAGAATCAGTGATATAGAAGACCAAATGATGGAAAATAAAGAAGCTGAGAAAAAGAGAGATAAACAACTACTACATCATGAGGGCAGAATTCGAGAGATAAGTGACACCATAAGATGAAACCATATTAGAATAACTGGGATCCCAGAAGAAGAAAGAGAGAGGGGGGCAGAAGGTATATTGGAGCAAATTATAGCAGAGAACTTCCCTAATTTGGGGAAGGAAACAGGCATCAAAATCCAGAAGGCACAGAGAACACCCCTCAAAATCAATAAAAATAGGTCAATACCCCAACATCGAATAGTAAAACTTATGAGTCACAGAGACAAAGAGAAAATCCTGAAAGCAGATCGGGACAAGAGATCTATAACCTACAATGGTAGAAACAGTAGATTGTCAACAGACCTATCCACAGAAACCTGGTGGGCCAGAAACGACTGGCAGGATATATTCAGAGCACTAAATGAGAAAAATATGCAGCCAAGAATACTCTATCCAGCTAGACTGTCATTGAAAATTGAAGGAGAGATAAAAAGCTTCCAGGACAAGCAAAAACTAAAGGAATTTGCAAATCTGAAACCAGCCCTACAAGAAATATTGAAAGGGGCCCTCTAAGCAAAGAGAGAGCCTACAAGAAACTTAGACCAGAAAGGAACACAGACAAAATACAGTAACAGTCATCTTACAGGCAATACAATGGCACTAAATTCATATCTTTCAATAGTTACCCTGAATGTAAATGGGCTAAATGCCCCAAACAAAAGACACAGGGTATCAGATTCAATAAAAAAAAACATGACCCATTGATATGCTGTCTGCAAGAGACTCGTATTAGACCCAAAGACACCTCGATTGAAAGTGAGGGGGGTGGAAAATCATTCACCATGCTAATGGACACCAAAAGAAAGCTGGGGTGGCAATCCTTATATCAGAAAAATTAGATTTTAAACCAAAGACTATAATAAGAGATGAGGAGGGACACTATATCCTACTTAAAGGGTCTATCCAGGGGCACCTGGGTGGCTCAGATGGTTATGCATCAGCTCAGGTCATGATCCCAGGGTCCTGGAATCGAGCCCCACATTGGGCTCCTGGCTCAGTGAGGAGCCTGCTTCTCCCTCTCCCTATGCCTCTCTCCCTGCTCATGCTTTCTCTCTCTATCTCTGTGTCTCAAATGAATAAATAAAATCTTAAAAAAAAGGGGGGGGTCTATCCAACAAGAATATCTAACAACTGTAAATATCTATGCCTCTAACATGGGAGCAGCCAATTATATAAGCCAATTAATAACAAAAGCAAAGAAACACATCAACAACAATACAATAATAGTAGGGGACTTTAACACCCCCTTCACTGAAATGGACAGATCATCTAAGCAAAAGATTAACAAGGAGATAGACTTTAAATGACACACCAGACCAAATGGACTTCACAGATATATTCAGAACATTCCATCCAAAAGCAACAGAATACACATTCTTCTCTAGTGCCCATGGAACATTCTCCAGAACAGATCACATCGTAGGTCACAAATCAGTATCAAAATATCAAAATATCAAAATCTGATAATGATACAGTATCAGATATCAACTGGAATCAAAAGATTGGGATCATTCCCTGTGTATTTTCAGACCACGATGCTTTGAAACTAGAACTCAATCACAGAGGAAAGTCAGGAAGAACTCAAATGCAGGAGGCTAAAGAGCATCCTACTAAAGAAGGAATGGGTCAACCAGGAACTTAATGAAGAATTTAAAAAATTCATGGAAACAAATGAAAATGAAAACACAACTGTTGAAAATCTTTGGGATGCAGCAAAGGCTGTCCTAAGAGGAAAGTATATAGCAATACAAGCCTTTCTCAAGAAACAAGAAAGGTCTCAAGTACACAACCTAACCCTACACCTAAAGGAGCTGGAGAAAGAATAGCAAATAAAGCCTAAACCCAGCAGGAGAAGAGAAATCATAAAGATCAGAGCAGAAATCAATGAAATAGAAACTAAAAGAACAGTAGAACAGATCAACGAAACTAGGAGCTGGTTCTTTGAAAGAATTAACAAGATTGATAAACCCCCTGGCCAGAGTTATCAAAAAGAAAAGAGAAAGGACCCAAATAAATAAAATCATGAATGAAAGAGGAGAGATCACAACCAACACCAAAGAAATACAAACAATTATAAGAACATATTATGAGCAACTGTATGGCAGCAAATTGGATAATCTGGAAGAAATGAATGCATTCCTAGAGATGTATCAACTACCAAAACTGAACCAGGAAGAAGTAGAAAACCTGAACAGACCTATAACCACTAAGGAAATTGAGGCAGTCATCAAAAATCTCCCAAAAAACAAAAACCCAGGGCCAGATGGCTTCCCAGGGGAATTCTACCAAATATTTCAAGAAGAATTAATACCTACTCTTCTGAAACTGTTCCAAAAAATAGAAATGGAAGGAAAACTTCCAAACTCGTTTTATGAGGCCACCATTACCTTGATCCCAAAACCAGACATAAAACCCCATCAAAAAGGAGAATTACAGACCAATATCCCTGATGAACATGGATGCAAAAATTCTCACCAAAATACTAGCCAGTAGGATCCAACAGTACATTAAAAGGATTATTCACCACGACCAAGTGGGATTTATCCCTGGGCTGCAAGGTTGGTTCAACATCCACAAATCAATCAGTGTGATACAATACATTAACAAAAGAAAGAACAAGAATCATATGATCCTCTCAGTAGATGCAGAAAAAGCATTTGACAAAGTACAGCATCCTTTCTTGATCAAAACTCCTCAGAGTATAGGGATAGAGGGTATATACCTCAGTATCATAAAAGCCATCTATGAAAAACCCACAGCAAATATCATTCTCAATGGGGAAAAACTGAGAGCTTTCCCCCTAAGGTCAGGAACACGGCAGGGATGTCCACTATCACCACTGCTATTCAACATAGTATTAGAAGTCCTAGCCACAGCAATCAGACAACAAAAAGAAATAAAAGGCATCAGAATCGGCAAAGAAGAAGTCAAACTCTCACCATTTGTAGATGATATGATACTTTATGTGGAACATAAAGACTCCACCCCAGAACTGCTATAACTCATACAGGAATTCAGTAAAGTGGCAGGATATAAAATCAATGCACAGAAATCAGTGGCATTCCTATACACCAACAACAAGACAGAAGAAAGAGAAATTAAGGAGTCGACTCCATTTACAATTGCACCCAAAAGCATAAGATACCTCGGAATAAATCTAACCAAAGAGGCAAAGAATCTGTACTCAGAAAACTATAAAATACTCATGAAGGAAATTGAGGAAGACACAAAGAAATGGAAAAATGTTCCATGCTCATGGATTGGAACAAAAAATATTGTGAAGATGTCAATGCTACCTAGAGCAATCTACACATTCAATGCAATTCCTATCTAAATACCATCCACTTTTTTCAAAGAAATGGAGCAAAGAATCCTAAAATTTGTATGGAACCAGAAAAGACCCCAAATAGCCAGAGGAATGTTGAAAAAGAAAAGCAAAGCTGATGGCATCACAATTCCAGATTTCAAGCTCTAGCCCCATCAAAACTTTTCCATACCTCACACTGTTCCCTCAGAACACCAACGTCATGGTGCCTGTACATGGATTAATCAATCCTTCCAATATGCTAAATCTTTCTGCATCTCTCTTCTCTATCAGCAGCTCACACTCTTCTAACAAACTTGCTCCACATAGATCAATGGAACAGAATAGAGAGCCCAGAAATGGACCCTCAACTCTATGGTCAACTAATCTTCAACAAAGCAGGAAACAATGTCCAATGGAAAAAAGTCTCTTCAACAAATGGTGTTGGTAAAATTGGACAGCCACATGCAGAAGAATGAAACTGGACCATTTCCTTACACCACACACAAAAATAGACTCAAAATGGTTGAAAGACCTCAACGTGAGACAGGAGTCCATCAAAATCCTAAAGGAGAACACAGGCAGCAACCTCTTCGACCTCAGCCGCAGCAACTTCTTGCTAGGAACATTGCCAAAGGCAAGGGAAGCAAGGGCAAAAATGAACTAATGGGACTTCATCAAGATAAAAATCTTTGCACAGCAAAGAAAACAGTCAACAAAACCAAAAGACAACCGACAGAATGGGAGAAGATATTTGCAAATGACATATCAGATAAAGGGCTAGTATCCAAAATCTATAAAGAACTCTTCAAACTCAACACCCAAAGAACAAATGATCCAATCAAGAAATCGAAAACACGAACAGACATTTTTCCAAAGAAGACATCCAAATGGCCAACAGACACATGAAGAAGTGCTCAACATCGCTCGGCATCAGGGAAATCCAAATCAAAACCTCAATGAGATACCACCTCACACCAGTCAGAATGGCTAAAATTAACAAGTCAGGAAATGATAGATGTTGGCAGGGATGCAGAGAAAGGGGAACCCTCCTACACTGTTGGTGGGAATGCAAGCTGGTGCAACCACTCTGGAAAACAGTATGGAGGTTCCTCAAAATGTTGAAATAGAGCTACCATACGACCCAGCAATTTCACTACTGGGTATTTATCCCAAAGATACAAAGGTAGGGATCCGAAGGGGTAGTTGCACCCCAATGTTTATAGCAGCATTGTCCACAATAGCTCAACTTTGGAAAGAGCCAAGATGTCCATCAAGAGATAATGGATAAAGAAGAGCTGGTGTGTACACACACACACACACACACACACAATGGAATATTATGCAGGCATCAAAAGGAATGAAATCTTGCCATTTGCAAAAACGTGGATGGAACTGGAGGGTATTATGCTGAGCGAAAGAAGTCAAACAGAGAAAGACATGTATTATATGATCTCACTGATATGAGGAATTCTTAATCTCAGGAAACAGGGTTTCTGGAGTGGTGCGGGGTGGGAGGCATGGGTGGCTGGGTGATAGACATTGGCGAGGGTATATGCTATGGTGAGCACTGTGAATTGTGTAAGACTGTTGAATCACAGACCTGTACCTCTGAAACAAATAATACATTATATGTTAAAAAAAAAAAAAAAGAAGAAGAATATAGTAGGAAGGGAAAAAATGAAGGGGGGAATTGAAGGGGGAGATGAACCATGAGAGACTATGGACTCTGAGAAACAAACTGAGGGTTCTTGAGGGGAGGGGGGTGGGGGGATGTGTTAGCCTGGTGATGGGTATTAATGAGGGCACGTATTGAATGGAGCACTGGGTATTATACACGAACAATTAATCATGGAACACTACATCAAAAACTAATGATGTATGGTGATTAACATAATAAAAAAAGTGCATTATATAATATCAACCTGAAAAAGTAGTAACATAGAATTGTGATAGTATACAAATATTGTTCCATTTCATTAGGTAACTGTGTACTTTTTGATATCCTAAATTGGCTCCATGAACATGGGAAGAACCCAAAAAATATTCTGTGATCTTGAGATTATGGTATATGTTAGGAAAGTGTCTATAAGAAAGAGAAAAATTGGGAATGAACCCATGTGTATGAGCCAGAGAACAAATCCCAGAAGAGATACAGAAAATGAAGTAGTGTTTGTTACAGTGCGATCCAAAGTCCACCGCTATAGTGGTTGCACAAATAAAGATCTTGGAACCCTCCATGAACCTAATAAATCAGATTCTCTGGGGATGGGCCCAAGAATGTAAATACAATTATATTGTTCTCCTTCTAAAACCTCTTTAAACAAAATGAAATAAAATTTAAACTCTTTACCAGGACCTACAACGTCCTACTCAATCTGTCACTTGCTTGCTTCTCCTCCCTCATCTCCTATTCCCCTCAACACCGCCCTCTACCACTGTGAACACACATACCTCATTCTTCCAGTAGGCTCCAGTTTCAGCTTTGGAAAGTTTTCAATCAACATCCAAGCTAGCATAGCCTCCCACCACCACCACCACTTTCTACATCACTAATCTATATTTTTTGTGGTATTATATTCATTTTCTACTGCTACAGTAACAAATTCCCAGAAACCTGGTTGCTTAGGACAACACAGATGGATTGTCTTATAATTCTGTAGATCCGAAGACCAACATGTGTCTTACTGGGCTAAGATAAAGATGTAAGAAAGCCTGCATTTCTTTCTGGAAGCTTTAGGGGAAATCCATTTTCTTCCTTTTCCAGTTTCTAGAGGCTATCCAAATATTTGGCTCATGGTCGCTTTCTTTCATCTTCAAAGCCAGCAATGTAACATCTCTCTGATCCTTCTTCTATAGTCCTATCTCCCTCTGACCACATCCAGGAAAGGTTCTCATCTTTTAAAGACTCATATTATTATATCAAGACTACCAGGTTAATGCAGGATAATCTCTCCAACTTAAGGCCCTTACCCTTAACAAGATATGCAAAGTCCCCTTTGCCATGTAAAACAACATATTCAGAGATCCTAGGCATTAAGACATGGATATCTTTGGGAGCCATCATTTTTGCCTACTCCAAATACTTAACACTATCTGAAATTGTTTTATTTGTTTCTCTATGCACTTACTGTCTTCATAATCTTGCTGAAACTAAAGCTCACCACTGATTCAGAGTGCCTAGAAACTAGGCTAGCATATAGTAAATATGCAAAATTATTCCATATATCAATGACTGAAAAAATGACAGACTTTCATAGCAAATCCCTGAATGATTGTTACACATACTTTTCTATTAATCACTGCACCACTCTTCTATTCTTATTGAAGCTATAGTCTTCAAGTCCACCTAATAAGTCAAATTTTCAGTAATCTCTGACATAGTCTGATCTATAATACATATATGGAGCATCTAGTCTATTTGTTCTAGAAATGTCTCGGCTTTACTGGAAAGTACCCATAATGGAGAAATGCTTTACGTCTAACAAAAATCTTTTTTATTGTCACTGAAGCTCCTTTCCTCTACTATGATTTTGAGGAACAGAAAACATACTCTTCTCTCAATACACTTCAAGTCATGCAAAATCAAATGGTTACAGAGGGATATACAGGAGACAGCAGTGAGTGAAGCTAGAATGGTGAAAGAATACAGAGTGGTGAAGATTGTGTGTCCTGTAGTATGCCTGCTGAGTTGAAAGGAGTAGGGATTCTCTGCTGCCAGGGCTTGTTATTTTCAAGTGCAAAAAAAAAAAAAATCTAAATTTTCATGTGAAATGTTCTGATGTCTAAAATAATACACAGGTAAGAATTCTTACAGCTTCAAGCTGTGATGGAGTAGCACATCTCACTAAGAGCAACTAAAAATCCAAATAGAACACAGAGACACACACAATCTGAAGGCAGAGTAAAAATGCCAATGCAGTCAGGATTTATGAGATCAATGTGTCAAAAAAAGGAAGCTCACTGAGGTGAGATATACATTCTGAGTATCACTTTCCTACTGGGAGAATTTGCCACTTTTTGCAGAAGATGAGAGATTGAGAAGCCAAAAGGCAGAAGGAAGCAACTATAAAGAGGTAGATAAGTCAGCAGGGTATTCTGGCAGTTTCCCAGAACTGGGGAGACCAAAATTTAAGTTTAAGGCTGCCGAAGCTTTTAGTATGAGAAGAGACAAGATTCCTGAGAGAAGGGAAGGTAGAGGCATAAGCCTAAAACTCAACATGTTTTCCTTTGAAGCATATGCCAAGTCTTAAGCTGTGACTTATTTTATGTCTAACACAAATCCATTTTACTGCCACTGAAGCTTCTTTCCTCTATTAAGGAGAATATCCTATTCTTCTACCTGATTTCAGGAGACAGAAATCAAATGATTACAGACAAGGACCATGCAGCTGATAAAAATGAATGAAGCTATGAACACAGGGTTCATATATCTTACCAAATTAGCATTTTTGTTTTCTTTGGATAAATACTCAGTAGTAGAATTACTGGATCCTGTGGTAATTCTATGTTCAGTTTTTTGAGGAACCTCCATACTGTTCTCCAGAGTGGCTGTACCAATTTGCATTCCCACTAACGGTGCAGGAGGGTTCCCTTTCCTTCACATTCTCATCAACACTTGTTATTTCTTGTCTTTTTGACACTAGTCATTAGAACTGGTGTGAGGTGATACCTCATTGTGGTTTTAATTTGTATTTCCCTGGTAATTAGTGATGTTGAACATCTTTGCATTTGTCAGAAAAATGTCTATTCATGTTATCTGTTATTTGGGTTTTTTGGTGTTGAGTTGTATAACTTCTTTATATATTTTGCATATTAACCGTGTACCGGATATATCATTTGTAAATATCTCCTCCCATTCCATAGGTTGCCTTTTTGTCTTATTGATCGTTTCCTTTGCTGTTGAGAAGCTTTTTATTTTAGTGTAGTCCCAATAGTTTAATTTTGTTTTTGTATCCCTTGCCAGAGGAGACAAATCTAGAAAAATGTTTCTAGGGCTGATTTCAAAGAAATCATTGCTTATATTTCCTTCTAGAAATTTTATAAAGAAGATGTGGTACACACACACACACACACACACAGGAATATTACTCACATATTAAAAAAAAGCCCTTGCCATTTGCAACAACATGACAGATCTAGAGTGTATAATGCTAAGTGAAATAAGCCAGTCAGACAAAGACAAATACCATACAATTTCACTCATACATGCAATTTACAAAACAAACGAAGAATAAAGGAAAAAACCAGACTCAACTATAGAGAACTAGTGGTAGCCAGAGGGGAGGTGGGGAGGGGGATGGGTGAAGTAGGTGAAGGGGATTAATAGTACACTTATCATGATGAGCACTGAGTAATGTATATAATCTTTTAATCATTATATTGTACACCTGAAACTAATATAACACTGTATGCTAACTATACTTGAATAAATATGTATGTATAAAATTTAAAATAAAAAAACAACAACAGTGAAGCTAGTTGAGTGTGTAACAACAGTGAGGGGAGGGGTTTGCAGTGAGCTGGAAAGTGCATGCTGCATCTGAAGAAGAAAGGTGTCACTGAGTACAAAACAATTCTTGCCTTTCAGGAACAAGAGGTCTGTAGGTTCAAAACAGGACAGATTTTTCAGCCCTTTTCAGTAAGAAAATTAGAGTTCAGGATCCCAAGGAAGAGGGGCCATAATAAGAACTCCAGGCAGTCAGTTAGAACCCCTGTAGACCTACATCCTAGGAATACGGATTTTCACATTCATTCATTCATTTAATGTAGTGTTCCATGATTCATTTTTTGCGTGTAACACCCAGTGCTCCATGCAATACGTGGCCTCCTTAATACCCATCACCGGGCTAACCCATCCCCGCACCCCTCTCCCCTCTAAAACCCTCAGTTTGTTTCTCAGAGTCCATAGTCTCATGGTTCATCTCCCCCTCCGATTTCCCCTCCCCCCCCTTCATTTTTCCCTGCCTATTATCTTTTTTTTTTTTTTTTAACATATAATGTATTATTTCAGAGGTGCAGGTCTGTGATTCATCAGTCTTACACAATTCACATTGATTTTTAAAGAAACTCTCTCCTCAGAGTATTGAGTATATATACCCTATTCTAGCTAATAGCCAAAGGAAAAGGTAAATAATTTTTTTGAAGAATTTAACATCATCTAGAACCTCTACAATTCTCCTATAAGTACTTACTCAAAAATCACCAAGCAGGACAAGAAAAGTGTCTAAGACAAAAAAAAAAAAAAAAAAAAAGGCAATAAAAACCAGCCTACAGGTAACACAGATATTTATGGTATCAAGCATGGACTTTAAAATAACTATTATTACTAAGTGTGAAAAAATAGATAACAAGATAAAGACTTTCACCAGATAAATGTACCCTTAAAAAAAAAGTCAAATGGTATTCCAAAACTGAAGTATATGATAACTGACATTACTAATGAACCAGAAAGTGAGTCAGGAAAAAACACAGAAAGATGTTTTATATACATTTAGATAGAAGCACAGAAAGATGTTTTATATACAAATATACAAATATACATATATATGTTTGTTATATATATGTTTGTTATATACATGTTATACACATGTTTGTTATATACATGTTTGTTATATACATGTTTGTTATATATGTTTATATACACATACATGTTTTATACACACATGCATATTTTATACACCCATACATGTTTTATATACACATACATGTTTTATATACATATATATTTAGAGAGAGAAAAGGGCTTAAGAAATGTTTAGGAATGGTCTAATACATGTATTACTGGAGTCTCAGGGGAGAAAGAGAATGAGATACAAGAAACACTTGAAGTCAAATGGCTGAGAATTTGCTAAAACTGGTAAGATTAAAAAAAAAAAAATCAACCCACAGCCTCCAGAAGCTCCACAAACCCCAGGTAGGATAAATACAATGAAACCATTCCTGAGCACATCATTGTCCAAGTGTAGAAAACAAGACAAAAAAAGAAATCTTAACTAGAGAGAAAAAAAAGAGATGCTAGCTTTAAAGCATCAACAATAAAACCAACAGCTTATTATGTAACAGAAATAATGGGAGCAATAAGATAATGGAATGATGTTTTTAACCTGCTGTAAGAAAATAGATGAACAACAAAAAAATGAATAACTTGGAATTCTGTACCTAATAAAAATATCCTTCAAAAACAAGGGATAAAGACTTTTCCAGAAAAACAAACAAACAAACAATAACTGAGAAGATCCACTGCTACCAGACCCTGATGCACAATTACAGTAGGACTTGATCTTACCCCATTTCGTGGTTCTCTAGTCCTTTCCCTTGACTTATTTTTCAAGCAATTTATTAGGAGTGGTAACTGCAAGAAGATTCAAGTTCTATTTTTACAATTACGAGTTAAGTAAATAAAAAGATCTTTTCCAGCAGTTCTAAGATTGGGTCACATTTTTAAATTAATCACTAAAGCCTAGGGATTCAAGGTTTTGATTACATAGCCCTTGGTCCCATGGCACATGTAACTAGGGGTCAGGTTGGCTCACTCCAAACATGTAGAATAGAGGACTCTCCAAATGAAATAGAGTGGAAAGACAAAGAGACGAGTGTACATGCTCTTTCCTTATGACAAATTTACAGGTTCCTCTAGAACATTCCCTCTAAAACATTCCCTCTTATGTAAATCAGCAGCTCTGGAAAGGTTTGATGGGTTTGTTAAGCTTGGAGCCTCAAATCATGTCTCAGATACAAATTCAGGGAGCACATCTTACTCTTATTTAATCCTGTAAGGTCTGCATGTGGCCATCTCCTAGTCTGCAATAATCTGTAACTTGTGGAAACACACATTTGCCTGAATCTCTCTTCTTTCCTTTTCTCCCTCTCTTTTCTTCCCTACTCCCATCTTCTTTCTTGTTCATTCCCCCTCCCCCTAGGTTTCTTTTCTGCATTTATGTGTCGAAAGTGGCTCCATCTGAACTCAAGATTTTCTTCTAGAAACTTCTAAATTCAACTTTTAAGTTTACTGCCTTTAGGTATTTCATCCTGAATGTACAACCTTCTTGAATTTTTTAATGTCTGTAACTTTCCCTGATTTTCCATTATTTTAGATCCCTACTCATATTGTTTAATCTCTCTTCTATATGCACATGCCTTCTTCATTCATCAGGATTATCCTAGCAACCTCCCATTTATTTTTAATACCCAATTAAATTTCTGTTCCTTTAAAGACTTTTCTGAATTTCCCAAGAATTAACGTTGAAATCTACAACTTTCATCTCACTTATCAGATGGCATTGCAATCATGTGATACTATTTCCCTTCCCTAACACTTTCTGATTACCTCAAGAGTAAGGGTTGCATCGTATTATTATATCCTCAGTACTTTCCAAGCGCCCAGTGCACATTACATGCTCAATACATGTTGGCTGAGATGCGTAGAAAGGAGAATAAAGGATTCTAGACTAACTCTGTGAAGCAGAAGTTCTTATTTCTCTAAATCATTTTGACATTCCTTTCACTCCCTTCAACTCTCTCTCTCCCTTTAGAATTGCTTTATGAATTTTTTGAAATGTAAATTTATGAAACAGGGTAATATGATAGTGAAGTCTTTTTTTTTCTCTATCAGATCTTTAGGCCATTTAAAAAGTAATTATATGAACCCACAGTGTTATTAGTTATGATCACTGAATTGGCATTTCCATTATGAATCCATTTTTAACTACATTGGACACATTTCATCAATATTTCTTCTGAGAGCAGCAGAATGTATAATGGCGCTTGCAGAGACACGTGCACCAGGCTAAATGGAAAATTCTATACCTGTGCAGTTATGCCAGCCATGATTGGAGATTTGATAAGGCCTCTGAAGAACCTCATCAACTTAAGTGTGGTCTGCACTCCAAATGAAGCAGAGGAAAGCAAGGGCACATGACCTTGGTAATGCATGTTGTTTTATCAGTCAAGACCTTTTTGGCTACAAGTGTTAGAACCCTCATCAAGTGGCTTTAGAAGAGCAAATAGGATTTGCTGGCTTATGTAAATGAAAAGGCAAGGGTTACATCTTGCTGGACCTAGGAGCTTAAATAAAATATATCTTTACTAGTAGCCTAATCCAGGAGTTGGCAAACTATTTTCCATTAAGTACCCAATAATAAATATTTTAGGCTTCGAGAGCTTCATCAGCTCCATAGTGCATATTCCTGGGTTTTTTTGTTTTGTTGCTGTGTTTTCTCAACACTTTAAAACATAAAAAAACACTCCCAGCTCATAAATACTACAAAAGGGGGCCCTGGGATAGATTAGGCTCACACACTACAATTTGCCAATCCTCGACAACCCAGCGTCCATGTTCAAAATTTTGTTAATTCTTGCAATAACATCCTTTATAGCCATTTCTTTTTCATGTGTACAACCCAATTCAGGGTAATACATTGTATTTAGTTGTCATGCCTCTTTTAAAATAGACAGTACTTCAGTTTTCTTTCTAACCTTCGTAATGTCAAAAAGTACATGCCAATTATTTTGTAGATTATCCCTCTATTTGGATTGGCCTAATGTTTCTTCATAATTAGATGAAGTTTACTCATTTTTTATAGGAGTACCAATGAAGAAACATTGCATCCTTCTCAGTGCATCATGACAGAAGGCACTTGATGCTGATTTGTCTCAATGTTGGCGATATTAAATGTTAGCTTTTATCATTTCAATAAGGTGGTGTCTGCCAGATGTTTTCATTGTAAAGCTACTATCTTTTCCCTTTTTAATCACGAAGTAACCTGAGGTTTTTTGAAACTATTTAAGTATCCTGTTCCTTACCAAAATTATACTTACAAATTCCAGTTACTATTGATGATTTTTAAACTTTCAAGTATATTAGCTGTAATCCCACTATGAGAAAGAGCTTTTCCTATTTGAGTATAAAATCATGTAATTCTTTAATTCATGGGTTATAATACATTGCTATCACAATTTTGACATTGAGGTATTCAAGATTTGATCACTGTATGCCCATTCAAGTGGGCTCCTGTGTCCTTTTTGCCATGTCTCCTCATTACTTTTTTATAAAATAAGATATTTTAGGCTCATCTTACCCCAATCATGGAATCAGCCAAATCTCCAAGAAACTTTCTTCGTTCTTTTTCATGCAGAATGGCATGTAACACACATAACAAGTAATTACATAAACTCACAGTGTTCACACAATTTGATGTGTCGGTGAAGGTCATGTGGGAACAGTAACAAGCCATCTTTAACCTTCCCAGCCATGGTGATATCCCCAAAGAAGCCTGTTGAGGAGTCTAAATTCCTGCCTTCTACCAAGATTACTAAGACATGAACACATTCAGGATGCCAAGGATGCTGAGTGGGGAACCTGGACCGCCAACCCTAACCGACAGCAACCAGATGGTGGTCTATGTTGCCCACGGTGCAGTGTCAGAAGGGGCTGCTAAAGCAGAAGATTTAAATTGGATTAAAAGTCCCATGACATGATAGATAAAATGTACAGAATTCAATAAAAAAAAATCACTGATATTTCAAAGAACCAGAAAGATCTCAAAGACAATAAAACAAATGCTACCCTGAGATGACAAAGATGTTAGAATTAAATGAGATGGATTGTAAAGCAGCAAACAAAAATATGCTTCCATAAGCAATTGTGAACATGCTTGAAAGTAATGGTAAAACAGTCTAAGAAAAAAATATAAAGAAGGAAATGAAAAATGTACTTTAGAACTTAAAAAATAAAATAACCAAAATTAAAAAACAAAAAAAACATATAGATGAGCTCAACAGCCAAATACAGCAGAGGGAATTGTCAGTGAATTCTAAGAACAGAAATTATCCAATGACACAACAGAAAGTTAATAGACTAAAAATCAACAGAGTCCCAGAGACCTGTAGGACTATCACAGAACATGTAACATTTGTGTCATGGGAGTTCCAGAAAAAACAGAAAGAGAATGGGGCTCTAAAAAAATATTCAAAAAAACAAGGAAAACAATGGCTGAAAATTCTCCAAGCTTGATTTAAAAAAAAAAAAAAAAAGTACAGAAACAAAGAAGTGAGCAAATCCATAGTGGATATTCAATAAAATATCATGAGTAAATATCTACTGATATTCAAAGGCCTGTAACAAAATCTGAACAGATCTGTTAGTGATGACTTAATGTAAAGGGTCCACAGTATGTCCACTGGCTGCCTTTATCTCAGATTCCAACAACCTCTGGCCAGGAGGGAGGGAATCTCATTGTTCCAAATATGGATTTATGTATGAGGATTCCCTTGGGGCTCTGTTGGTCAGAGACTATAAGCTGCAAAGGCTCTCAGAGAATGATGCCTAGCACACATGTTTAATACTCTATTGTCATACATTACAAGTCAGAGGTTTCTGATAATCACTGCTGTAAAGCTAAACAAAGTTTGACAATTTACTTGTAATATCCCTTCAGACTGAGAAGCCCTGGGGGACTTTGTTTGACCCTTGGATGTTTCTCCTTGAAGTTTTATTACCAGATTTATGCCCAATGTGACAGGCCTCACATTAATTAAAAGACTGATGTTCAAGCAGATTAGGGGGAGGGTGCACACAAGTTATTCTTTGGGAAAATGGTGACAATGAAAGGAACAACAGGAAAAAAATTAGGGCAGACACTGCAAAATAGGTAATATTTATAATGCTTGTTAAGAACAATGGTCATATCTTAATTTCAAAATTTTTCACTCTGTGTATATTCTTGTACCATCTCCCAGGTGGTGGTCACCAATGTAAAAAGAATAAATGAGATATTACTAAAGGCTCTCAGTTCCAGTGCCCCCTTGGGAGTGAGAGGCAGGCAGGAAGGCACTGCATTAAACATGTGGGAGAAGAGAATGGGAAGGAAGGATGAGGTCAGCCTGCCATCTTTCTCTGTATGTGCTGTCCTTATCTAGGACATTGAGGAAATCCATATGATACTCCCAATAGCACCGTTATTCTCAGGGACTCTATAGACATTAGTATTATGGAGGAAAATTACTCTCCTTAGGGGAGTTATTTCTGTCCATTCATTGAGCATGACTAACAGAAAAGTTATATAAAGACGATTATCAGTTAAGCTAAAGCTGCTTAATTCCCGTTGGCCATTAGACATCTACCTTTTTGGCACTAAATAATCTGCTAATAGATGGAAAGCACATGATTCTTTGAAAGAAGAGTATGTCTTTCAGATTTTCCCATCATAAAAACATTAATATAGTATTCTATGAAGGGGATGCTAAAAATAAATACTAAAAAAGAAAAGCCTGGAAACTTAAAGGTCAGATACATACTAAGAACTAAGACACATGTGAGAAGTGCTGGGAGTTTCATTCTCATCATCCCAATCATTCTTATGTAACTCAGTGAGGTAGTCAATATCATTTTCCCATTTAATGTATGAGCACACTAGGTCATGCAGCTTGCAGGATGTGGAGCCACAGTTTAAATTTGATTCCACTGCCCAAGCTCTTAAACACTATGCAGGAACATAGGCTTCATGATCAAGAAAAGGTTTTAAAGTTACTAGTTGGGGCCCGACCAAGATGTCTTTGAATACCCAAATAAGGAGTCTATATTTTGTTCTTCAGAATGTGGGAATCATTGAGAATTTTGAGCAAAGATGTGGCATCATTACAATGATGCTATAGGAGGGGGCACCTGGGTGGCTCAGTTAGCTGAGTGTCAGACTCTTGGTTTTGGCTCATGGCACAACCTCATGGATTGTGGGACCAAGCCCCCCTGCGTTGGGCTCCATGCTTAGCGAGAGTCTGCTTGAAGATTCTCTCCCTCTGCTTCTCGCCCCCACTCACATGTGGTTGCTCTCTCTTGCTCTCTCTCTCAAATAAATAAATCTTTAAAAACAAAACAAAAACAGAAAACAATGATGCTCTAGGAGGATTAATGTGAGTGTAGTACACAGAACAGACTAAAGAGGAAGAAGAGATATTCAAAACCATATTATATCTACCATTTTTATTAGGCACCTATTACATACCAGACACATGTTATCTAACTTAATGAATAATATAAGGCCTGGGAGAGAGGGAAAAAAGCGGGGGGGGGGGGGGGGAGAGACAGGATTTAAGCTAAGTGGACAAGTATAGAGAATATACAGTAAGTAAAATCAGTGGACTCAGCAATTGATTAGCAATGAAAATCAGAGTGTGATACCCATAAAGTTCTCAAATAGATTTAGAATAGCTCATTCCTCTTAACTGTAACATCAAGAGGGGGGTGGGGGATGGGTGAGCCCAGTGACGGGTACTAAGGAGGGTACATATTGCATGGAGCACTGGGTGTTATAGGCAAACAATGAATCATGGAACACTACATCAAAAACTAATGATGTACTGTATGGTGGCTAACATAATAAAAAAGTTATAAAAAAAAGAAAAGGGTGTTTATGGCAAGATTGAAAAGCACTGGGTAAACAGGACACCTCAAGCTGCGAAATAATCAGCCCTATTTCCTGACAAAGCCCACCACTCAATGAAACCAGTGTTGGGGGTCAGCCTTGGATAGATCTATTTCATAGCCTCAATCAGCTTCATTGACAACATAGGAGCATAGTCTACACTTCCTCCATCAGCAAACAGCATTTACCGAGAGCTCACATTGTGTATAGCCTCAAACCTGTTGCTGTGTATCTATTCTAATAAAATACCCAGTAGCAAGTAGCACATCTCCATTGTGAAGAAAAAAATACATATATTTAATAATTTATATAGCACCATGAGAATATCTGTATAAAACTTCAGAGCTCACCCAAATTCCCTCAAAGAGATCCTTCTTTCTTGGATCTGCACATGAATTTTGCAGCATTGGGGCTTTGAATAAAAATGTTCAAAATTCCAAAACTTCACGAATAATTTTGATGTAAAAGATTTTTGAAGCCCAGTGAACTGAACATATTAAGGATTTCATTTACTATCGCCATTTTAGGGTTGATCCTAATTTACTAAAAATGCTAGCTTGATGTTAGTCTCTAGAAATTATTCTAAATTCTACACTGATTGTTTTCTTTGCCCACCCCATCCTCAGTACCAGCTCTTCCCACTGTAATATAGCACCTTCTCCACCAACGGTTTCCAAGGATTAAAAGTGTACACAAAAAATGCCTTTCAAGTGAGAAATTCACATCTGAACTGAGGTCTGGAAGAAGAGATGTCTTCGATTAGGGGCGAAGGGTTGTATATTGGTTATGGGAGGGAGTGAGTTATTTGGCTTTATTAGAAAGAAGAGTGATGGAAAAAATGGTGCAAAAAGGAAATGTTTCTATTTAGCTATGAAGTATTATTTATTAACTATACTCCACAGAAGAACACTCAGTACTTATACATCACCTTTGGGGCCTGTATGACCCATTTATGATTTGGAAGACATAAAAAAATTGGTTCTACAGTGCAATGCCTTTTGTGTGGTTATACCAGCTAGTTAATTTTTTTTTTTTTTTAGATTATTTTTCGACAGAGAGAGAGAGAGCAAGAGAGGGAACACGAGCAGGGGGAGTGGGAGAGGGAGAAGCAGGCTTCCCACGGAGCAGGGAGCCCTATGCGGGGCTCGATCCCAGGACCCTGGGATCATGACCCGAGCCGAAGGCAGACACTTAACGACCGAGCCACCCGGGCGCCCCAAACTCTTTCCATTTTTCTTTACAGCACATATCACGTTCTGTACCTCTTTTACTTACTTATTGTTTAACTATGCCCACCAGAATGCATGTACAAAAAAGCAAGGACTGAGTATATCTTGTTCACCTCTATATCCCCAAGGTCTGAAACAGCCCCCGTTATATACAAGTTGTTCAAGAGACACTTGTCAAATAAATGGATGGTTGCCTTCTGTACCAACTGGAACAAAGGTTAGAAACATCTGGTGTACTTCTGCCTTGGCATTTCTAGTAGCAGATTAATAGACCACATTCCTTAATTTTAGTGAATACTGAGTCATAAAACAACATCAAGGCATCTATTCTGTCACATTACAAGTTCATTGTAGTGCAAGTATTTAACAAAATATAAGCATTGTCACCGTGTTAAATAGTTTTATGATAGCTAACTACAAATCTTGTGCAACTATTGTAAGTCTCAATTGATGAGGTTTGTTCATATATATTTTATTCACTTACCTCTCTTACACTAGAACAAACAATACAAAGAAAAACAACCCAATTTTTCAAGTATTTGTTGAGTAGTTACTATGCAGCAAAGCTTTTGGATAAAAGGATTTAGTAATTACTCTGTGATTTAAGGGCTGTATGTAAAGTCAATCTGCATCTTTTGACAAGACTCAATATAAATGTTTTTTTTCATTTGTAGACCGGACTCATGATACAAGAATGGATTAGAACTCAAGCTACAAAATATTCAATTTTGAATTATCTCAAAGTCTGACATGTTATTTCAGTCATAGTCACAGGAGTAAAAATTCTAACCCTGAATAAAATGTATCAAGGTTCACAGCAGGCCAGGCCTTGGGATATACAGCATCCCTGTTATCCTCATTACTAGTCCAGGGGTGGGTAGGTGCTACCATCATCTCTGTTTCACTTTTACAAGACTGGGGCATAGAAAAGTTTGCTCTGCAAAGTCAGAGCTTTCCAATATCAGGACCTGTAAATATCTGATCTTAGAGCTTAAGTTTCTAGTCATTACATCATGGAGAACTACCATACTTATGTTTTTCTTTTCAAACAAAAAAAAATCTACTCATTTAGTTTTGTACCTAGTTGGTTTATGATTCACATTAATATCTGTTATTAAGAGAAGGTTGTGTTGGAGCACCTGGGTGACACAGTGGGCTAAGCGTCTGACTCTTGGCTTTGGCTCAGGTTGTGATCTCAGGGTCATGAGATGGAGCCTGTGTCTGGCTCCGTGCTTAAGGTGGAGTCTGAGATTCTCTCTCCCTCTCCCTACCCCCTGCTCATGTGCGCACATTCTCGTGCTCTCTCTCAAATAAATCTTTAAAAAGAAAGAGAGAGGGAGAAGCTTGTCTGTCTACTTTATCATAGACTTAAATGCACAAAGAATCATTGCAAATTCATTTGATACTGAGCTGGAATTCTGCTTTCATTTTTGAGGTTCCTGTGGGGACCTCTGAAGACACAGTGAAAGTAAAAATGATAGACATCACAGGGCCCTGATTGTGTCTCAAAGCAATTAAAGATCAAAGTCCTACTTACACTCCTCTCTTGACTTTACTTAGCCAGCACTTGCTAACATATTTATATCACATTATGAATGAGTTAATTTGAGACAATATTATGTGTTGTTTCTTCTAGTTGTTAAGCCATCCTCTCAGATTAGGTGAAAACACTGTTAAGCCACTTAATATTTTCTCTCATTTTTCCCCTCCTCCAAGGCTCTAGTGATACATCATAAGAATAATAACTTAAAGCGATAGATCAATAATCCCCAACTGATCTGGCTTTGAACTAAAACCTATTTGTTCAAGAGGCCTTTGTGCAAAGTGAAGTGTTCAAAGACATCAGCACTACACAGACCTTTGTTCAATGGCAGGCCTGACTCTCAACCATCTATATGTCCTAGGGTATATAGGTTATTCTTCACTGTCCTCAATTTCTCCTATTTAAAAAAAAAATTAAATTAAATCAAAAAATCTCCTATTAAAACAAACAAAAACAAGGTGTGCTGATACCTACTCCTCAACTTTTTTTTTCCTAATTAAAGAACATGCAAGCAGAGTGTTGGCCATGAGATAGCACTTACTAAATAGTAATACCCTATGATGGCACAGCCAAGAACAAACTTAACATGAATCTTTAGGGTAAAATTTCCATCACCCTTTACCCTGTAGTTAGCCCAACTGAACGACTATTGGACAGAGCAAAGGAGGTTGAGGACCCAATGAAATTAGTTCTTTTTCTGACAGACTCTGATCCCTCCTATATTCACCACAGTGGTTCCAGCCATAAGATTTAGTCTCCTTACTCCTATCTTCTTGTCTAGGCACAAATCTGACCAGAGGACAAAACCAGAGAGCATATCAGAAGAAAGCTCTTTTGCCTGGGCTTTGGACCAACCATCACCCATCCATCCATCCATACATTCTTGGCACTCAAGAGCTGTAACCAATGGTGATGAAGGATAGATGGCTAAATCTTTGTACTGCTCCCATTAGCTACTTGACTACTGAGTGATTAATGGTGAGCAGTGCCAAATTTGAGCACCAAGATTCCTAGAATCTCCAGTGTTCCCCATGGGTATAGCATAGTCAAAAACACCCAAGAAATATTTGTATCCTGTTTTCTTAGACAGTGATAACTTCATTGTATTTTTGTGTGTGTATGTGGCATTAGGAGATAAGCTATCAGTCCTATGTGTTTCTTTATTTAAAAAAAAACCACAAAACTTTGAACAAATCTTATTAAGAGCTTATTTGGATAAGAAGAAAAAAAATCTCCCTGTGGGTACAGCCCATATGGAAACAAACCAGAAAAAAAAAAAAAACAACACTAAAACATTTTAAATCAGCTTCTCTTATATGTTTCAAGTAATTCATGTCCATTTCTTTTAATCATACGCTCCTTTCAAAACAGTTAGCCAACAGTGCTATCTCCACTGGAACAGGGAATATTATCTGGTTTTGCAGCCTGTACTAAAATTAGCAGTGCTTGTATATTAGAAAGAAGTTAGTGACTGGGTCTTATTGATTTATGTAAATACTAGACGTTGTTTGGGTTCCTCAACAGTGTGGCCACAAACTCTCCATCTCTGCTTCCCGATTCAAAATACTGCATGGAAATGTGATTCAAATCTAAAGGCATGAGTAACAGACAGGGAGGCCAGATGACTGCACTAAGGTCGGGAGACAGAGGCTTTGCTTACCAATCAACACCAGGTTTTAAGTAGTGACATTCTTTCCCTGCACAGCCACATTAATTTTGTTAGCTGCGTGCTCTCCAGTGGCTGGCTTTTTATAACCCAAATAACTCATTTAAAATTTTATGTTTTATCCATTTTTACATTTTTAATCCAAGCAATCATCTAGGAGACAAAAGTGCTTCCCCGAAATACATGCATACAACCATACCCAAATGCCCTTGAACTAATACTAACTAGGAAACATGCCACCAGTTGACACTAATCATTCCAAGTTCACTAACCCATGTGTTATGGTAAGCTGTGCTTACCCTGGAAAGCCTTCCGTATTTCACTCAAGCTGGTCCCACCTGCTCTATGCTCTCATAGGAATTTCACTTGGAGTTTCAATGTGTGAAAAGTTATGAAAAAGATGAAGATATAAAAGTCTAACCTTATTCATCCTAAGCTGATGCCTATCAAAATGTCTCACTCATCTTCTAGTCAGAAATTCCACTAAAACACCAAATTCTACCAAAAAAATTTTTAAAAAGCCTTAGAATTCTAATAAGTTGATCTATTATACAATTTGATTCAATCTACTTTGTATCCCTAATTTTTAACATGCTGTGTGATATATAGTAGAAGCTTATGCTGTGCCGGTTGAATGAACAAATGGTAACCTTGCTTGAGATTCTCTCCCTCTTCCTTTGCCCCTCCTCCCACTCTTTTTCTATTAAATACATGAAGCTTTTAAACACAAAAACTAAGATACAGACACTTTAAATCACCAATATATAGATATAGCAACTTAATATGTTATAAATTAAGCAAAAATTATAAATAAAATTCTACTAGAATATCTCACTATCCTCTTCATTCCTGTCCGAGGACCTTGGCTCACACTCTAGCTGTGTATGAAAGGAGTTTCCTCCTCCTCCTGCCTTCTCTGATCCAACTCAAAGCCACCTTTTCCACAAGTTTTTTCTGTTTATTCTAGCTTTTGCTGAGGCTTTTCTTCTCAAGAATCTGCTTTCATGAGGTCCTCATATACTTATTGATCTTTTTAGTTCAATATTTGCTCTGGTGCTGTCTACTTCATTATTCTCCAACCTAAGAGAAGTTTAAGTAACTACATCAGAAAACAAAAGGACTAGAAGCAAGAAAGGATGAGAGGGAGGACGAAGGTAATGTAACCTTTCTTTCATTTTGTTTTTTATACCAGCACCCTGCAGCTATTTAATAGAACCAGCTACTTGAGGTGATAAATTACTTGCAAACTTTATCAACCCTAAATTGCTTCTCAAAGTTTCTAGCTGATGATGGCAGCAATGTTTTGTGGAGATTCAAACAAGGTGATTTGGCAAAGGAGCTCAACTCACATTCGTGCATCCCTGAAATGACAATTTTGGTGGCAGAGACTGAGAAATGAGGTAAATGTCCCAAATACATAATTTGTCACTTTGTGTACTTGTGCTGCCTGAGTTAACTGCAACATAAAATGTTTAATGGTCAAAGATATTTAACCTTCATTACTGCTTGGGGGACCATTTGCCAATATTGTTTTAAGGCTAAAGAAAAAAAAAAAAAAACAGTTCCATGCAGATAGCTTCTGATCACAGTGTTCAGTGGGCTTTTGTGGTTTTGTTTAATGCCATGTCAAAATACTCCAGGGAGAAAGGAGAGGCAAGAAGTGAATACTTCATTCTCTCTCACTCACACATACACACATCCAGCCTGTTTCTCCAGGGCAACAGCCTAGTAAAAATGACCTCTTTGGTTCTACTGAACCTAAGCTGAACCACCATCACATGACATCTTTATTTTAAAGTGGAATGTAGTCACCGTGTCATTAAATTATAAGAATGATGATACTTAGGAATCAAATAGCATAAATACTTGTCCGGTTCTTACCTTGGCTTCTGCCTTTTTGGCACATTTCCTCCTATTGAACCAAGTATTCAGCTATGCCTCAGGTAAAAGGATTGAGTTGCAAGAGCTGGATTCAGACCAGTGCAAGGATACATGCCTATTTTTTTTTAAAAAAGTCTTTATCAACAAAACATATACAACATTTTGGATTTCCTGGAAGCCCTTCAAGAGTAAGTAGCTGGTTTCATCAGAAACTGTGTGGCTCATGTACGGAAGAGGTAGTTTTTCATGCTTGGGCATCTTGTGTGAAAACAGATAATTCCCTAGGGAAATCGCCTGCCTGATACAGCACAGATCCCCAGGGAGCAGCTTTATAAACTAAAGCAAAAAGCTGTGTTTCTGTACAGGGCTGTTCTGGCTGGTAGTGCTTTGCAGAAATGCAGCTGAAACTCCAGAGATGTCCACAGTTCACAAATGTAGATTCTAAATTGCTTAGTTTCACCAACCTGTTGCAATTCACTCAATCAATAAATATTTTAGAATATCTCCTACTAGAGCCATTCATTTTGTTAGACACTCAAGCAATGCAGTGGGTATCAAAAAAAAAAAAAAAAATCTCTGCTTATAAGGTTATATCCTGGCAGAAGAAGTAAACATACAAATCAGATTCTTCTACATTATTTTAAGTGCTCTAAAGGAAACACACAGGGTAGGAGATAGTATGAAACATGGAGTGAAGAGAAGCTCCATTAGACTGATCCAAAATGTTCTTTATGGGGATCTGAAGGGGATACCTTTCAACAGTGAACTGAAGAATGAGAATTCATCAGATATACAGATATGGGAATAAAGCAGAAAAGGGAACTAGGATTGGGCAACACTAAGGTAAGAGCATGTGCACAGATTTGAAGACCTTAAAGAAGTCGTGAGAGAAGAGCATGACAACTTACAGAGATACACAGGGATCATATAGATCATGTTAAGGGGTCTAGATTTCCCCCTGTTGGAGCACTGAGGAATAATGGGTACTTTAGTTCACTGATAAATGATTTTCAATCCTTTTTTCAGGTGCTTATTGGCCATTCATATGTATTCTTCTGTTAAGTGCACACTTAACGACTTTTGTGATTTTACTGGTAATTTTTAAGAGTTCTTCAAATATTCTGGATGCGTGTCTTCTGTTGGATTTGTTTTGATTTTTCTTTCCCATTTTGTAGCTTGCCTACCATCTTCTTAATGGTGTCTTTTGATGAACATTCATCTTGAATGATGTTAAATTTACAAATTTTGAATTTTGTGGTTAATGATTTTTTTCCTATAAGAAATCTATATCCACCCTAATGTCACCAACATATTCTCCACTGCTTTGTTCCAAGTAGTTTTATGTTTCTAGCTTTTAAGTTTATATATATTATCCATCAAAAAATATTTTTGTGCACAGAGTGTGGTAGAGCTCAAATTTTTATTTTCTCCTACCTTATTATCCACTTATGATGCCACCATTTGTTTAAAAACAAAAACAAAAACCTTTGCAATTCCCACTGAATTCACTTGGCACCTTAATCATGCTTCAACTACATGTAGTCTTCTTTGTTACTTTACTGTTTCTTTGATCTATTTGACTATCTTTATGACAATAATGCACTGTAATAATCAACATATCTTTATTACACGTCTTGAAAAGTAAGTTCTCCAGCTTCTTTTGTAAGATTGTTTTGACTATTCTATATACTTTGTATTTCTACATTTTAGAATCAGCTTGTCAATTTCTAAATAAAAACCTTGTGTTTTGACTGAAATTAAATTGACACCACAGATCAATTTGGGGAAAATGAACATCTTAGTAGCATTGTCTTTGAATCTACGAACAGAAAATAACTAATTACTTGTCTGTTTTTGTTTCTCTCAAAAATGTTTTATTGTATTACATTTATTTCTAGGTGTATAATTGTATAATATTTATTTCTAAGTATATAATTTTGATGTAATCATAAAATTTTAAATTCATTTCCCAATTGTTTAATGCTACTATAGTGAATACCATATTTTTTTCTATTGATCTTGCATTCTGTGACTTTTCTAAATTCACTTATCATTACTAAAATTTTTTGTACATTCCATAAGACTTTATATGTATATAATTGTGTCAGCTGTGAATTAGTTGTTTTTTTTTTATTTCTATTGCTTGTCTTTTCACATCGTCTAGGACTTCCAGACAGTGTGGCATATCAGAGATTGGACTTAACATTCTTGCTTTGTTCCAAGTCTTAGAGGAAAATCACTCAATGTTTTACTACTAATTATGGTGTTAACTGGAGATTTTTCACACATTTTCTTTCTCAGATTGACAAAGTCTCCTTGTATATGTTTTTGTGTATTTTAGTTTGCCAGGTAATTTCTAACACGGAAGGATAATAGATTTTGTCAAACGTTCTTCCTGTATCTACTGAGATAATGATATGATTTGATCCTTTTTTTTATGTTAATCTGGTAAATTGCATTCAGGGTTTTTTGACAGTTAAAAAGAACAACTCTGCATTCTTGAAATAAATCGTGCTTACTTATGATAGTTTTAATAAATCACTGCATTTAATATGCTCATATTTTGCTAAGGACTTTTGGCCCTTTCTATTGACTGATACTAGCAATGCATCGTCTATTTTGTTTTGGTGTCAGAATTACACTGAATTCATAAAACAAGTACAGAAGTGTTCCTCCTCCCCCTGATTTCTAAAACAATTTGAATAAGACTAGTATTACTTCCCTTAAAATTTTAAAAGAAGTCACTAGTGAAGCCACCCGAGCCTCAAGTTTTCTTGCTTGGAAGGTTTTCTTTTTGCTTTTGTTTTTGTTGTTTATGAATTCAGTGACTTTGCCAGATACAGGTCTACTTGTGGTTTCTATATCTTCTTGCATCTATTTTTTTTAAATTGTGGTTTTCAAAGAATTTGTCCATTTTTTTTTTATTTGAGAGAGAGAATGAGAGAGATAGCATATGAGAGGGGGGAGGGTCAGAGGGAGATGCAGACTCCCCGCTGAGCAGGGAGCCCGATGAGGGACTCCATGCGGGACTCGATCGAGGGACTCCATGCGGGACTCGATCCAGGGACTCCAGGATCATGACCTGAGCTGAAGTCAGTCACTTAACCAACTGAGCCATCCAGGCACCCGATTTGTCGGGACAAATTCGGATTTGTCCATTTCATCTAAATTTTCAATTTGCATAAAGCTGTTCATAATGTTCCCCTATCCTTTTAATGTCTGCAGAATATAAGCATGTGAAACAGCAACTTTCCCTCCAACTATACACACACACAATTTTCTTGTGATTTATTTTGTGACTTGTGAGTTATTTCAAAGATCTTGCTGAATTTCCAAATAATGGAGAATTTTCTACCTATCTTATTATCAATGATTTCTAATTTATTATTGCTGTAACCTAAAACACACACTACGTGATTTCAGTCATTTACAATTTGTTGGGAATTGGCTGTAGCCCCATATAATTTATCTTGGTGAATAATCCATATATATTTGAAAAAATTTTGTATTCAACAGTTTGGGACTACAGTGTTCATAAATGTCAAATAGGTCAAAACATTGATAGTATTAGAATGATTATTATTACTCCTGGCCTGAAGTGCTCTGGTTCATTTTGTTCACTTTATTTTTTTCCAAATGTTCCCATGTGGATAATCTTCAAATTTCCTTTTTGTTATGTTCAGTCTCTGTCAAGACCTTCAAATTAATTTTTCATTTCTCCTAACACTTTATTTCTACTATTTCTATTTGGTACTTTTTATAGTTTATTACTCTTCTAAAATTCTCAGTCTGTTCACACATTTTCTCCACATTTTCCATTGTGCTTTTTAACATCTATCTTAGTTATTTTGAAGTCCTCATCTGCCTATAATTCCAATCATCTGGATCACTTTTGTGTCTGCCTCTGCTGACACTTTCCTTTCTTGACAATGTTTCACATTTTCTTGCTTCTTTGTATTATGTTTTTAATTTAATGCTGGATATTGTGTGTAGAAGAACAATGGAAAGTAAAGCAAGCAATATTACACCTGGAAAAAAGGCATGATCCTTCTTTTGTCAGGTAGCTTATCTGTGACTGATTGAAATTTGACTTTTATTACAGCTTTACTAAGATTCAGTTCACCCTTGCCTTCCAATGTTCATTAGGGAAGCATTAGAACTTCCCTTTCAAGAATGATTGAGGTGTAAGTGCTGATTCTCCAGAAATCTTCACATGTAACAGGCTATCCTCCGTCATGTCAGGGTTTCTAGGGAGTTTTCTTAACTTTCTCTCCCTGCCCCAGATTTAGGCATCTCAACAAATCTCTCTTTACATTCCTGTCCTGCCTGGCCTTTAGCAACCACCAGCTTATATATGATGAAGGAAAACAGTGTCTTCAAGTGTCATCTCTAAACTACCTCAAGAGGACAATGAGAATTCAGCAGAGAACTTTCAGTGAGTCTAGGCAACCCACCAGAGATTTTTCTTTTTTTGCAATGTTTATTCCTTCTCAATGGAAATGAGGAAGATAATTTACACTTTCCCAAGTAATGCCTGAAAATTTTAACATCTAAGATACTAAGAGCTTTGTGATCAGTAGACCTTATGCATATATTTGTTTATTCCAGTTGAGTGCTGATGTAATTGGAATTGGTAGATAGAAAGCCAACAGTTGTCAAATCTCATCAATTTACACTACAGCCAAATTAGAGGTATACAAACAGACAATGCATCCAGCAATTGTAGCACAGGTGAACCCACACATCCCACATTCTTCCTTATATAAAAGCTTTTCTCGTATTTTAAAATAAATATACACAAAACATCAGGAGTTCCCTGGGGGTTGAAGCTAGAGAATACCCAGACACAGTGGAGTCCACTGCAAGCATTCATTTTGATACTGAGATGGAGGTCAGCAGGTTAATTGAAACATACAATATGCTGATGTGAACATCAATGAAGCTTGAGAATTCTCTAACTTTATCAACTCTCATCTTTTGTATTTGGTCATTGGCAACATAATTCACTGTTCTTCATATTTTTCTTGAGAGATACAGGAAACCCACCTTGAATTTTCTAATAATAATGTTTTAACAAAAGGGTACCATTGTCATTTATTTTTGAAGAGTAACTACTACAGTGCATAAAAATCATAAGGGGATGACACTAAAATGTAGATTCCTTGGTCTCTATCCCAAAAGATTTTGATTCAGGGTATAGGTGAAGCTCAGGATGTGAATGTGAAGACTGAAACAAGCCCTATTGGAAGCAATGCCTTATAATTAACTCCAAAATTTACAACTTTACAAAGTCCAAATGATTCATTACACTCTGATAAGGGCATGTTCAAGGTCTTTACCTCCCTAGTTTCCTCTTACATTATTCTCCCCTCAACACTTCAGCCACACTATCACTCAACGTCTATACAACTCCATATTCTTTTCTGCCTTTACACCATCACATATGCTGTTTTTTCTGCTCAGAACCCCCATTTTTTTCTCAGACCAACTCCTTCTCATTCTTGGCTCTCAGCTTAAATGTTTCTCTAGTGCATAGATTAGGTAAGCCTCCTTTCTCTAAACCACCCTCCCACCTCTTCCATTAGACATTTCTTTTAAAACTTGTACTTCTTCACAGCTATTTATAGAGTTGTAAATATGTATTCATGTTTTAAAAATATAGCACTGACTTTCTCACTAGTAGTTTAAATGTAGCATGGACATTAAGCTTACTGGTTATGTTCACTAATGCTACATACGGACTCTCAGTGCTTAACACAAAACAGGTACTCAGGACTACTTGTGGACTGCCTGACACCTAATGAATGCAAAAAAGAGCAATGCCAGCCATTAAACCTGTGTTCTTCTACATTGCTAGTTTTATTTTGTTGTTTTTGTTGTTGTTGTCGTCCAGCCATCATCCCTCCTCTTTGGGGAACAGATCCTTCCCAGTTTGACTCCATCCACATGGTTACTGTGGGGGTCATCCTGTTGATTGACTTTAATAACCTCTCCACCTGGCCACTGTTGGCTGATCCAAGCATAGACAACTATAGCTCTTATATAAAAGTTTAGAATTTGAGTGATTATGTCAGGTTCATCAGGATGATCCAATATAATCTCATTTCAAGGTCCTTAACCTTAATCACCTCTGCAAAGTCCCTTGTGCCAAGAAAGAGAACATATTCACAGGTTCTGGAGATAAGTACATAGACATCTTTGAGGATCAGCCCTCTTCCTACCACACTTAATGTCCTTGAAACAAATTCCCCTGTGTATATCAACTACATCAGGCTGAATTTCTATAATAAAAAGAGTCCCCTCCAAAACCCCTCTTATGTTTTCTGTCTAGATTAGTGGCAATAAAACTCCTAGGTAGAAACCCAGAGGTTTCTTCAATGTCTTATATTCCTAACATACACATCCAATCATTAACTTACTCCTACACAATTTACCTCTAAAATAGACTGACTGAACTTTTTTCCCTTTTTTGCCCCCCGCCCTTTTTTTTTTTGCCAGTGTCCTAGTTTAGTTTAAATCCCTTTATACCTGTATTACAACAGCCTGGGTTATAGGGACCATCTCTGAAAAAGTGATGCTTAAGAACACCTAGGAATGATAATAAATACCCTACAATGTGAAAGCCTAAAAGAAGATAACTCAAAATAAGACTAGCTGTGCAAAAGCCAGGTTTGGGAAATAAACTTGGTTTATGTGACAAAGAGGAGCTAGGGCAGTGTGGCTAGAACAGAAAAAGCAGAAAAAAAAAATGGAATAAGAAAAGAAGGAAAATACAAATCTACAATAGCCTTGTTCACTGTGACAGAGTTTGAATAGTATTATAAGTGCAAAAGGAAGTTATGGGGAGGTTTTCATCAGGAAATGTGCAATCTGATTTGTGTTTTAAAAATCTCACTTTGTCTGTTATGGAGGGAATGGATTTTAGGGGTGCAAGAAAGGGAGACCACTGCAGAGGCTATGGTAAGAATGCAGGCAAGAAAAAATTATTGGTTGGGATAAGGAAGGTGACAGGAGATATGGTGAGAAAACACTGGATTTGAGACATATGTTGAGGACTGAGTGACCAATCTTAAGAAATGGAATATAAAGACAGAACAGGTCTAAGTATTGAGCCTCAGGTGGCACACCAGGGTGGCTTAAAACTTGGGATGTAAGATACAAATCAGCCAAAGAGATTAGTAAAATACAGCAGGCCAGGTAGGCAAAAGAACAGGAGAGCAAGGCATCCCAGAAGCCAAGGCTGGAAAAAGTTGAAAGAAAAATAAAAGAATTCGCCATATCAAAATAGGCTGATAGAAGGAGGAGGAAAAGAGGATGTTAAAAGACACTGTTACCCTCCTAGGAGTCATTTTATTATCAGGACAAAAACTACTGGAGTAGGTGAAAGAAAAAAGTGATGAAGATTAGGAGCCAGCAGGTATAGCCTATTGTCTCAAAAGTTTTTCTGTGAAAGGAAATAGTAAAATCAAGTAGTAGGTGAAGGTAGACATAGTTTTGGGTCTTTTTAAAATTGATCTTAAGATTTGGGCTTTTTTTTTTTTTCCTAACAGGAAACATGCTTTATTTTTTTTTATTCTTATGTTAATCCCCATACATTACATCATTAGTTTTAGATGAAGTGTTCCATGATTCATGGTTTGTGCATAACACCCAGTGCTCCATGCAGAATGTGCCCTCCTCAATACCCACCACCAGGCTAACCCATCCTCCCACCCCTCTCCCCTCTAGAACCCTGCTTGTTTTTCAGAGTCCATCGTCTCTCATGGTTTGTCTACCCCTCCGATTTCCCCTGCTTCATTCTTCCCCTCCCGCTACCTTCTTCTTTTTTTTTTTTCTTAACATATATTGCATTATTTGTTTCAGAGGTACAGATCTGAGATTCAACAGTCTTGCACAATTCACAGTGCTTACCAGAGCACATACCCTCCCCAGTGTCTATCACCCAGTCACCCCATCCCTCCCACCCCACCCCCCACTCCAGCAACCCTCAGTTTGTTTCCTACAATTAAGAATTCCTCATATCAGTGAGATCATATAATACATGTCTTTCTCTGTTTGACTTATTTCACTCAACATAATACCCTCCAGTTCCATCCATGTCGTTGCAAATGGCAAGATCTCATTCCTTTTGATGGCTGCATAATATTCCATTGTATATATATACCACATCTTCTTTATCCATTCATCTGTCGATGGAAGGATGTGGGATTTCTGATAGTAAACTTTATTATAATGGGGTTGACTCTACTACAAATGTCAGTAACATTCTGGGTAAGTTTTCTTCAAAAGCTTAGTATTATAGTTAGTAGGTAGCAAACACTTTAATTAAAAAGTGAAGCCTATAGAGGTACCCTGACCCTGCTATTGGTAAATATGAGTTTAGACTAGTTAAAGTCTCTGAGTTATAATTTCCCTACTTGTATAAGGCCTATGACAATTTTTATGGAGAGGAAGTGTAATAATGTATATAAAGCATAAACATAGTTCCTGAGACATGGTAATCACTCAATAATTGAGAGGAATTATCACTACTATTTAGTACATGACTATTAACACCTTCTATAAACACTAATATGGCCTATTAGGATATAAGCAGCACCAAAGATAACAATTTCTGCCTTGAGGTCCTCCCCCTTTCTGTACCTCTTGTTTCAAACAGACTCTAATGCCCTTTCCCATTTCAAAGTACAGCAGGGGATATAGCCAAGGGACTGGAACAGCTGTGTGCCAAACCCCACATGGAAACCTAGTGAGTTAATGTCATTTTAAACATGGTTTTCTTATGAGTAAATTAGCTTACAGATTTGCAAGCTTCCTACCACTAATTACTAGATTAGCTAGAGTTGCCCTGCAGGGAAAGCAGCAATGAGGAAGACAAACACAGCATTCTTATGTGAATGCTCATTTGCATAGTTCATACAACTCTAGGCTTGCAGGAAGACAGCCCCCTGCCTCTCTCAGTTAAATCTAATATGACATTTACAGTTTTACACAAGAATACTAGGCAACAAATTAGTCCAAAGCTGCAATTAATCACAATCCAGAGTCAACCCCAGGGAACAGAGAACTAAACAAATGAATTTAACATTTAGTTCTCTTGACCCAGGCATGTGGACCAAGATAATGTCCTAACTTAAGAAACGCTGGAGGAAATTGCCATAGGAACTGTTGTTAACAAAGTTGTGACATGCACACTTTCACATATATAATCACTTGAAATCAGTACCTGACTTCAAATGTCAATTCTCATTAACTAACTTCTTGGATGGAATAAATCTGTCCACCAAGACAATCTTGGATGCAAGAAAGGGAAGGATGCCCAATTCAAACAGCTTAAGCAAATACATTGGCACGCTTAAAAGTTAGGAGATTAAAAAACTTCAGGCTTAACTGGATCCAAAGGCTCAATGCATATTATCAGCAACTGGTCTCCTGCTTCCCTGTCCTAAGGTTTTGCTTTCCTCTCTGCACCTCATCTTCACTGTTAACAGTCCCAGAAAAGAAAGAAATTCATTCTTTCTTCAGAGCTTGAAAGCATCGCTAGAAATGAGTCGCATGCCTACCCTAAACCAATCACAGTGACCCAAAATGTTCATTGGCCAGGCCTGGGTCATATGCCTAATACTGACCACAGGGTGGAAATATCCTCACTTAAACCACACCAACAGAAAACACAGGTGGTTTTGTTTCCCTAGAGAAAGTTGGAATGCTGTTACTACTCTAAGAAGAGTGAGTTGAAGCTAGGAGGGAAAATGTAACAGATGCTCACTGTTACAAATGATTCAACTGCTCATCGTTCAGTTATCATATTTGCAAAAATATAAATGACTATAATAGTATCTGCCTCTTGAGATTATGAATGTTTGTGTAAATTAAAGGCTAAAGAACTGTGTTTTATTATCATTGCTTTCTCGAAGTTATGCAGTCTCGTTGCTATTGACCATAACAGCTGAAATCACTTTATCATTCCATTGCTATAAATACAAATGCATTATGTGTTATAAGTTAATTGTATTATCCTGGTTAGCAAGTGGTTCTTGAAGCGTAAGAATTGAAGTGATTCCCAAAGCCCACACATCATTATAAGCATTTCTAAAGTTAGCCTTCCAGTCATTCAAATTCAGAGATAAGTATCTCCCCTTAGATTAGTAAAGAGAATTTTGTTGGACTAAGGGAAGTTAAACACCAGGATCCATCACCTGTAAAACCTCTGATGATACATCCCACATAATGGTCAAGTATACATACAGTTTATTTTTGAGATACCAGCTGCAAACTGCACCTTGATCACCTTGAGAAAAGTTGGCCAATTCCTTACTATTTGAGTGTGCTTAAAACAATTTCATACTTTATTGTGTCCCATAGAGGGAAAAAGCAATAGTCCCACAAACTCTTCCTTCAAAATGATATACAAATTTCCATTACTGTTAGTGTTGAAAAAATATCACAAGAGATTTTCATCCTCACTTTAACAATGTATACCCAATAAGCTATAAAATTGTAGTTTATAAAAAACCCATCAGACAGCTCAGGATGCAAAGAAAAGTTGTAAGTTCTTCATAGAGAAGAAACAGGTGGAAACTATTAAAAACAAAAAAATGCTAGAAATTAAAATTTTGCTATTTGAAATGAATTCATTTGGTAGGCTTAGTACCAGACACAAAAGAAAAAAAGTGAAAACTTGGAAAAAAAAAAAAAGAATGAAAGAAAAAAAGTGACAATTTGAAGACTGGTCAAAACCAAATATCCAAATGGAAACACCAAAAGAATGGGAAGAAGGAATTAAAAATCAGAATGTCTATGGGACAGAAGACTGGACATAATAGGAAAGGATCAAGAAGTTTGAAGATTATCCAAATGGAAGCATTGGGAGAAAAAAAAAAAAAAGTGAACAAAATGAACCAGAGCACTTAAGGCCAGGAGCAATATAATATTTACATATATTACTTGGAATTCTTCTGTAAAGACGACTTATCTCTTCTCCCTCATTTATTTATTCAACCATTTAGTTTTTACTTTGTGTTACAATCTGTTACATTATTAATTTTGTTACTTAAATTTTTCCAGCTTTGGCCATTGTGAGCTCTTTCAAGTGTGCTCTTGTGTCATTTTGATAAGCCCTCATCCTTTTGATTTTCAACCATTTTTCTTACATTTAACCACTACAAGAAGCTCTTGGCTCATGTTACATTTTCCCTTCTCTAGCCCTGGAATCAACAATTTCTCCAAGAAACCCAGGTACCTTTTATTAGAGCACGGTATATAGAAACCAAGATCTGAGCCCTGGCTATTCTCATTTCTACTGGACTGGTACTGTTTCTAGGCTCCCTTGGTGGACACAGCTAAGACATTTATGTATGGTCATTAACCCATGTATACATCATATCTATAATTATTCCTGGGTCTCTTCATTTGTATCTATAGTAACTTAAACATATGTTAATATCTTCTACTCTAATCCAGTACCATATAATTAATTCTAGTCATCTCCCCTCCACCGCCTTGCTTTCTAACTTTGCTATCCAACAAGGAGAAGCCTATCTCTTATCACTACCCATATCCATTTAATTATTTGTTTGACCTCAGTATACATGGCATTTTTAAAATTGCTAACCTGTATCTCACTGATAAACAACCTTTCCAACTAGAGCACACAGTTAATGTTCAGTTCATTTTGTCTAGCTCTGTAATTTCCAAATATCTCTTTTCAAGAGTTACTTAGGTCAACTCCTGTTTCCCCATGTCCCTCAGTAAGATTATGTCATACTTAGGTAACATACATTCTTTTATCACAGCCAACATTTCATTCCAGGATTTTCCCCAACCTCCTGGCTGATTTTTCATTTAATTTCCATACATTCAAGTTTACTCTCTGTACTGTAAATTTCAGTGGATTTTGAGAAATTCATATAGTCATACATTCATCACCACAATACCATATAGAATGGATCCATCACCCTAAAATTTGTTTCCCCTCTGTAATCAACCACTCTCCCTCCCTCCAACCCTTGGCTACTACTGATCTGCTTTTTATTCTTTCAGTTTCTCTTTTCCAGAGTATTATGTAAGTGAAATCATATAATATGTAGCTTTTTGGATTTGGGCTTTTTCACTTAACAAAATGCATTTATGATTTATCCAGTTTGTTGTGTGATTTAATAGGTCATTCCTTTTATTGCTAAATAGTGTTTTATTGTATAGATATATACTCATTTACCAATTGAAAAACACTTTGGTTGCCTCCAATTTGGGGCAATTATGAATAAAATTTCTATGAACATATACACCTACTTTTTGCATGAACCTGAGTTTACAGTTCAAGTGTATAAATAACTAGGAATATGCTTTGGGGTCATATGGTAGAGTCTGGTTAGCTTTGTAAGAAACTTGCAAACTGTCTAAGTGGCTATACCATATTGCATTCCAACAAGCAGTACATCAGAGTTCCTACATCTTTATACCTTCACCAGCATTTGGAATAGTCAGTTTTTTTAAACCTTCTTATTCAATGTAAGGATATGCATACAGCAAATATGAATAAATGTAATTCCATGACTGAAGTCAAACTGTACTGACTAGGGTCAATTGTTAGAGGTATGCTTAGAGCAGTTACCTTCAGAAGGATTCTGAGGCTATACCTGGCTTCAATGAGAAAGCATGCTGAGAACAATTAGCAATGTCTATTACAAACAGAGGACAAGGCACTGGGGCACAAAAACATTTAGTTTCCAAGGTCTGGGCTAATTCAGTGGCATCTAATTAATGTCCTCCAAAAGGACTTCCTGTGATAGGTAAAATTATGGCTTCCAAAAAATGTCCATAACCTTATCTATCCTCAGAACCTGTGACTATGTTATGTTACATGATAAGGGAGAGTTAAAGTTGAGGATGGGATTAAGTTTGCCAAAGAGTTGACCTTAAAATAGGGAGATTATTGTGGATTATCCATTAGGCCCCACATAATCACAAGTGTCCTTAAATGTGGAAGAAGGAAGCAGAAGAGTTAGTCTCAGACTGACAGGATATTAGAAGGACTTGACTGGACATTGCTGATTTTAGAGATGGAAGAGGCTGTGAGCTCAGAAATGCAGTAGCCTCTAGGAGCTGGATAAGTCAAGAAAACAGCTTCTCCCCTAGAGCCACCAGAAAGGAATGCATTGCTGTCAATACCTTGATTTCTAGCTCAGTGAAACATACATCAGAATTCTCAAAGAACTTTAAGATAATAGATTTGTGTTGTTTTAGGCACTAACTTTGCAGGATTTGTTACAGCAGCCATACAATACAAATACAACTCTTAATAATTAGAAAGCAAAAGTCAAAGATGAGTGTTAACTTCTTAGCATGAAACCAAAAAGTTTAGAGAGTTTACAGTCCTTAAAATTTTTAGGTGGGTTAGACAGTTTCTCATCTATCAATTCATTTCCTAAAATATTGCAAAAACATAAATTTCAGACTTATTCCTATCCATTTAACATGAATTTGGAGTTGATTTGGTATAAAATAATGAGGTTTTTCTGACACTACTAAAACAGCCATTCAGAGCAACTCAAAACTTCTAAAGGCATTCTATCAGAATGGTCTGCAAGCATACGGGCCAAATGTCATTGGAGGAACACTGGGAATATGGGAGGCATCATCACTGTTGCCATGGCTTAACTGCTCCTGGGTTGATGGAAGAGAGCCATCTGTCTGGACTCCATCTCTGCCCATATACCCAGCTCCCAGGGTAAGAGCAGAATGCAGTTCTGAGTCAGCCAACCCTGCCATTCTTTTGATAATCTCTCTGCCTTATTTACAACTCTGGGCTGTGCATCATGAATGCTGCTATTATTTTCCAATGGGCCCCCGGGTGCTGGTGGGTTCTACTTGCCTCGTATTCATGACTAATTCTCCATCCTCCCTCACCTCTCATTCCACACCTCCCTCTGTTTCTCCTTCAGATGGTGATGGGAGGTATGGGATCATGCTGTGAGCATATACTTCTTTTTTCATAGCTGTGAGCTGTACCCTTTTTATTAAATTCAAAATTGTACCTAGGGGAATAAATGCAGCATAATGGTGGGATGAAGCAAGTGCTGCTTTCTTCACACATAATAGAAAATAAAGTCCACAAACTACGTACACCAGTAAAAGAGCATCTTTATGGTAACAGGTAACATTTTAAAAAAAGTAATAGCCTCAAAATTACAATTGGAGGCCTGCTCAAGTAAAGTAAGTTATTAAATAGATATCTAAAATATAAAATGACAGGAGTGCATAGGGGAAAAAAGGGAGGGATTTTTTTTTAACCCCTCCAACTATGGCTCAAAAAGTTTCTGGGTTTTTGGGTTTTTTTATGTTTTGTTTGTTTTTGCCTCCCACAGAGCCAGTCAAGAATAACAGGAGCATTAACGTAGCCCCAAACCAGGATTCCAGGGGCAGGGGGAAAGCATCAGGGGAGCTGTACTCTCTTCTGGGAGGCAGGAAGAAGTAATAGAGCCTCAGGCCAGAGGAGCATCCCACAGAGATGTTAAAAGCTTACTTCCAGGGGAAAAAAAATTTCCTTTTGATCTTATGGTTCATATCCAAAGGGATACAGTTCTAGCTACTGAAACTTTTTGATTTTTTTGTTTTTGTTTTTTGTTTGCCAAAAGTATTCATGGAAAATTTTTACCCTAATAACATGCTTGGGTTCCTCACTACTGTTTTATATCCTTGACCAAGAAATGACTGACGTTATCTCATACCAATGTCATGAAATTTAAAACGTTGCCTAAATATTGAGATATAGAGCTTAGTACACAGTAAAATGCTAAATATTGAGAAGCTCCAGGTATATCTTTGTTACCTCTTCCGAAAAGCAGAACACCCTTAAGTATGCCCTAAATTATCATTGGGATATTCTAAAGGGCTTAAAAAGTAATAGTCTTGCTAGTGTGTCATAAAAAGATGATGCAGGATAGGGCAGAAATGTTTAACTTACAAAAAAGTATTATCTGGTATTTAACAATATTTAAGTAAAAGAGTATCACTTCCTTATGTTTCTGATTCTGTGTAATCAAGCCACATGTGACAAGATAGAAGTACTGAAGGTAAAAATACAGACTCCGACTAGAATTACAACACTAATCATCACTAGCAGAATGAACTCTGACAAATGGCTTAAACTCCCTGTGCCTCTGTTTCTCATCTGTAATAGTCAGTGACCATTAATGAGAATGCCTGGCTCATACTAGGTACTCAGTAACAAGTTATTGAATGACTGAATGAAAAATGAATGGATAAAATAAACAAACGAACTCATTTGGAGAATTCCAGATCTTCCTCCCCAAACTGCTCTACCCATAGTGTTCCCTGTTTCAGTAGAAAGCCATGATGTTGTCACACTTCACATCAAATCTGTCAGGAAATGTTCATCTACATAGAACTCGACCTTTTTGCACCAACTCCACTGCTACCCCCCATCCCCGCAGTCTGAGCCATGTCTGGGATTTCTAATAATCTAAGATTTCTCCACTTCTAACTTTGCCATTCTATAGTCCAACCTCAGGGTGTCTCTTTTAAAATAAGGAAAGGTTAAATCCCTCCTCTGTTTAAAATCCTACTTCAATCAAAATAAAAACCCAAACTCTTACAATATCCTATGAACCCTGTGTGATCTCGCTCCCTGCTTTCCCTAACCTCATCTCCTTCTGGTCTCCCCCTTCATCACTTGGCTTTTGCCCCAACAGCTTCAGCTGATTTTAAAACTTGTTGGGCATGCTTCTGCCTCAGAGCCTTTACACTAGTTGTCCCTCCACCTGGAACATTCTTCCTCCAACTGTTATGTGTGCAATTCCCTCACCACCACCCTTCCATCTTTGTTTTTACCTCACTTTCTCAGGGATGCTTGCACTGACTATTCCATTGAATACTGCCGCCAACCTCTGCCCCATATTTCCTATTTCTTACTGCTTTACTTTGCCCCATTTTTTTTTTAAGATTTTATTTATTTATTTATATGAGACAGAGAGAAAGAGACAGAAAGCACAAGCAGGGGGCAGAGGCGGAGGGAGAAGCAGACTCCCCATCGAGTAGGGAGCCCAACTGGGCGCTTGATCCCAGGACCCCAAGATCATGACCTGAGCCAAAGGCAGACACTTAACCGACTGAGCCACTCAGGTGGCCCTGCCCCTGCTTTTTAATGTCTTAATCCCACTAAACAACATAGTATTTCTGTCTATGTCTCCCCCTGCTAAAATGCAAGATCTCTGAGGGTTCATTGATATACTCTAAGAGCCTGGAAATATAGCATGTATTCAATAAATACTTGTTTAATACTTATTATTATTGATAATATTATCATATAGTAGTCACATATAATGGTGCTCTGTACTAACTTTCTACCTTCCTAAAGGACAATAGTGACAAAGAGAAGTTGCTTGGGACACGAGACAATTTTTGACATCAGAAGTTCTGTTCCTCGGGGATAGAGACTCATTTTCTCTTCCCTGGCAGGTGAAAATCAAGCAGTTGTCTTTTGATGCATATCCCCAAGGTTTTAGACAGAACACCAATCAACAAACCAGGAAGAATCCAGCTAATGAAATCAAATAACACATCAGTATCAAAGTCATCTCCAGAAAGAGAAAAAAGGAGGAAAACATCAAACTTTTGACATCAGGGGAAAATTTAATAAAGAAAAACTAGTGAAAACCTCAGGGTAAAATAAGAACCAGAACTAATTTTTTTCCCCAATTTAAAAATATTTTATAGAATTTTTTCCCACAGACCTGATAATTTGCATGCTTAATGGGGTGAAACCAGTGTACAAAGATCTCCTTATGGGCAAAGATAAGTTAGTGCCCCAAAATTTCACTGGGATGGGAATTATCCAAAAGTTTTGTTTCTAATGATTCTATGACCCAAAGAGTGATGACCAGCACAGATTCTTGCATCAAACTTTCTGGATTCCCAGTGTGATTTTGGGAAATTAGATTTCATAGTTCCTTCATTGGTCATATGGGGATAGGGTTCTTGTAAGGATAAAATTAGGTAATGTTCAGAAAGCTCTTAGCACAGCACTTATACATAGCGGTTTTCAGTTCTAGCTTCTGCAAGGCTCTCTCATGTTTTGTAAAGGCAAGACTCAGAGTCTTAAGCAACATGCTATCAGTACAGCGCATTCTTTGGTCCCAAGGAGGCTTTCTGCAATGAAAGTGGCAAAGGGAACGTGCTTAGTAATCAGATACAGCCTTGGGCAAGCAATATAAACGTAATGAGACACAGTCTCTTCACAAATTAAATGGGGATCATAATACCCACCTCATAGGAGTTTATAGTGGAGATAATACACACAAGGGCAGTGCCTGGCACATAGGAAAAACTTAATAAGTGGTTATTTTTGGTATTATAATCACATCCACTAAAAGAATATGTCTCCGTGACTGTCTTCCCACCTGTTTCTAAATATAGATCCCCTTCTTCCCTCCTTTCACCCCTTTTGAGTTGTTGCTGGGCCTCTATGCTTTCCACTCACTGTCAGCACTTCTCTATATGTTGGCCAGATCCACAGTTTCAGCCAGAACTCTGCCTTTCTTCTCGGCTCTTCCACCAATACTAATGCTGCCGGCAAAACCCCAACTCTTGCCCTAACTCCAATCTTTGCTTCCCTGTCCACTTAGAGGGCTTTCAGGCTCTTAATTCCAACTCTTCCTAATAAAGGAAATCCCAGGGGTCAAGAAGCATGAGAAGATCTCCATCTACCTTACTTTTATGTCCCTGTGAAGATCCATCATCAGCGTTCCCAGCAAACATTTGTTATGTTTGCCTGTCCAGCATCCATTTCCCTTTATTTTATAAATAGGGTAGTAGCACATTAGTTTTCCTTCAAGGAGTCATCTTCCCTCCATTTCTATCCTTGTGATGTGGGTGGGAATTGCCCTACCACCTAGGCCAAAAGGGGATATGTAATTGCTTTAATATCCACACAAGAAAAGCTTGATGAGAGCAAAGCAGATAGAGACAGAGCAGAGAGATGGAGAGAGCAAGAGCCAGTCCTAATGACACTGTTGAGCCCCTAGATGAAGCCATGCCTGAAGCTGAACCACCCTTCAGATTCTCATTTATATCATCAGCATGTTCCTGAAAACCCAAATGTGGAACCTCGTCTTAGTAGGTATGAGAGAAAAATAGCATAATGCAGCTATCAAGAGTGAGGTAATTATTTCGTAATTACTTGGTGTGGATGGGTTAGGGTAAGTTGGAGAATGGGTGTGGTTAATCCCTTTTACAAAATCTGTAAAAGCTATATACTTGAGTCCAAGACAGAAAATAGAGAGAGGGAAATCTCTGAAGCTGCAATTTGCTCTGCAATGAGTCAGTTAAATTATGTAAAAACTATCAGATGCAAAGTTAAATCGTAGTTATTTTTTTTTAAATACTGCTTTCATTTATTTTTTTCGATGATGTATAATTGAAATACAATATCGTATGTTTCAGGTATACGTTAATTCTTCAATATTTTTATACATTACAAAATGATCCTCACACAATAAGTCTAGCTACAATCCATCACCAAAGTTATGACAATATTATTGACTATACACCACACGTTGTACATTAGACCCCCATGACTTATTTATTTTGTAACTGAAATTTTGTACCTGTTAAGTCCCTTCACCTATCTCTCTGCACTGCCCCCTCCCCAAGCCTCTCTCCTTTCTGCTAATCAAGTTTGTTTTCTCTATCTATGAGTCTGTTTCTGTTTTGTTTTTTATAGTCCACATATAAGTGAAATCACACAGTATTTATTATTCTCTGACTTATTTCACTTAGCACAAAATACCCTCTAGGTCCACCCATGTTGTCACAAATGGGAAGATTTTATTCTTTTTTATGGCTAAATAATACTTTGCTCTGCGTGTCTGTGTGTGTGTGTACGTATATGTGCATTTTCTTTCATTTAACTTTTATGGAAAATTTGTCACACACACACAAAAAGTCGAAGTAGTATATGAATCCTAATTTGTCCATTATCAAATCATGGCCACTATTTTTTCACCTATATCATCACCTACCTCCTTTCTCTGTTTTTTATTCTGTATTTTCTAATTGAGGCAAAATTCACATAGTGTAAAATTAACCATTTTAAAGTGAACAATTTAGTGGCATTTAGGACATTCACCATGTTGTGCAGCTACCACCTCTACCTAGTTTTAAAACACTTACAGCACCCCGAGAGCAATTCTGTCGTTCCCACTCCCCACCTTATCACATAAATCATTTTCAAATACTCTTTTCCGTTTTGTAGGCTGCCTTTTCATTTTTCCTGATAATGCTCTTTGTTGAAATAAATTTTTAATTTTGATAAATATATCTTAAAATATATTTTATGTAATAGTTTATGCAAAATTCTCCCATTTACAATGACCTGAATCCTAGTATCCTTGGAATTCTTTTGTTCCTTGTGCTTTTCATGACATATGTAAGAATCTGTTATCAAATTCAAGTGCATGAAGATTTATCCCTATGTTTTCTTCTTCTAGTAGACTTATTGTTAGAGCTTATATCTAGGTCATTGGTCCATTTTTCCCCTAATATCTTTGAACACTTATGAAATAGTAGGAACTTAACACAAATTATCTCTTAATTCTCACAAGAATCCTCCAAAAAATTAAAAAAATAAAAAAAAAAGAATCCTCCAAGTACCTTTGAGTTAAGTACTTTTATTATCTCCATCTCATAGATAAAGCAACAATACCTCAAAGAGTTTAAGAATTTGCCCAAGTGTACAAACCTGTTAAGTAGGAGCCAGCAGTTTGAGAGCTGTGTAACTCCAGAGCCTGATTTCCTTACCACTTTCAAAAACAAACAAAAGACACAGAACAAAATGAGAATCGGGAAGCATTGAAGAGGAAAATAGGTTGTCAGTTGCTCCACACTCATCAATGTGTTTTGTGTTGCTCTCATATTTTACATCCGGAGTTAAGGGAAGGATATATAGACATCCTCAAGATCTTCCTTATCTAGAAGTAAAGATTAGGGAGGCAATCCAAACCAAGAAGTAGTCTAATATTCATGATGATATAGATCCTGAAATTCTCCCCTAAACTTTTGGAGTCTCTCACTATAAGGTAACTCTCTCCTTACACCCTTTGATCATTGTGCACCCTTTCCTCCTCTTCTCTGTGTACTGGGTGTGGACCTTTATGGATTGAATCACCTGGGATCCTTTGTTCTGGACCTCCCTGGAGTCTGACCAATCAGAGGAAATGACAGAATATCAAAGGATGCAACTGGGATATTTCTTCTCCTGTGTTCTCTTTTTCTTTGAGCTCTGTGTTTTAACAGTGGGCACATCCCTTCATGACCTCAACTCCTTTAGGTGGCTTGCCTTCTACACTGGTTCCCAGAGGGCACTAGTAATGTTATTTTCTCTCCCTGCTTCTTCAGACCTGGAGATGGTAACAGGAATGGGTAGTAAAGAACCCTAAACACAGTGTGATTTATTCTGTGATGCAGGTAAATCAAAGCTGGTGAGAGGTAAAAGAACCTAACCATCGTGTTTGACAGTGTTTCTACGGGAACTGACGCTCTGGATCTCAAAAATTACATGTGAGCTTCTGCTGGAAAGAAATCCATGTGTTGGATTGGGGTCCCTCCGTTATTTGTTTCTCTGCCTTTCTGTCTCTCCCTCTCTCAGCAGCCTGTAGGAAAGAGCACACTGTACCTTCTCCAACAAGAAGTTGCCTTCAGAGAATGAGCTTGAAATAGGTCAGCATTGTATGAAGTTAGAAGAAACTCTAATTAGCACAGCTGTTAATTTGGTGACATTAGATGGTTTAAAATTAATAGGACTAGAAGGAAACATGATAAATACCTCCAAACTCTAGGAGTAAGGAAAAACTTTGTAACAACAACAAAAAAAATCTAGGAGCCATAAAGGAAAAAAACAGTTAATTATAAAAATATCTTTAAACTTTTGCTTGGAAAATAAAACACTACAAGTGAAGGGGAAAAACATATGACAAACTTGGGAGGGGAAACTGAAATTTATAGTATAGATAAGCAACTAATCTCTTTAATATATAAAAAGCTTTTAGCTAAAAATCAAGAATGACAATCTGACAGAAAAAAATGGCCAAGAGACACAAAGAGACTTTTCACAGAAAAAAACATTCTATCCTATCCCTTATAATAGAACTGCAAATTAAAATCCACTAAAATGCCATTTTTTAAACCAAAGAGATGGGCAGAAATCTATAATCATAATATACTATGTTGGTAAGAATAGAGAGGAAGCATGTATGCATATATGCTATTAATGGGAAAAAGAATTTGAAAAGATGAATTAAAAACTAATAAAAATGGTTATTTATAGGAGGTGGTAGAATTGGTGTAATGGGAACAGAAAAGAAAATGAGAATTGTCTGCGAGTACCATTTCATATAGTTTTTAAACCTTGAACCATGTATTTTATTCATTTAAAGAAATAGTGAACAAAAATATCATAACAGAGGGAGAGAAGTAATCATTTTGAGGGTCTTTAGAATATAGTTCTTGAACTGAACATATAGAGTGAGACCTACACTAAGAACCAACAGAACTGCAAAAAATAAAATTCATTATTTTTAACTGTAACCTAAAAATGTTTTACAGACATGGTAGGAATATGTAAGTAATGTTTATGTAATTAGAAATCATGGATTTTCAAAACAAGAGAAAAAGTGACAGAGACACAAGTGTAAAATCCGAGTAGTTGACTAAAAACTCAAAACTGATGTAATTATTTTTAAACACATAAATACATATGCATATGTAAATGTATATATATTAAATATATTAGTTTTGTCCACTAAGAAAGCCTAAAGGCAATGCTATTCCGACACCAGAATTTGGTCTCTAAGCACCATCCCTATTCACAGAAAGTTAGCTCCTTGGAGAAATAGTTGATTTCAGCTATGAAGAGAGTAAAAGGTCTTAGATGTAACAGGGACATCTTTTGCCTGAAAGCAGTAATATTTTCAGAGACTAATTTGGTTGAACTAAAAGAATAGAGTTGATAAAAGGAAGGAGATAATTCAAATGAAGTAAGTGAGTATTAAGAAAAAAAATCACTAGTTTATTAGAACATATTAATACATTAAAATCCTTTATATTCTATGTTTATACTTAAAAAAACCAAAATTGAAAGAAATGCACAAAAATCCTCATTTGTTACCAACCATTACTCTAAAAAGTTATGTTTAAATGAAAATCATTGTTTATCTTGCCTTTATAATAGATACTAGAATTCAGGGTAACCAAACAGCCCTAGTGTCTGGAGGAAGAAATCATCACAGATGAATTATAGTTGATAAGTGTGGGTAGTATTAAAAAATCAATGCCTAATAAGATAATCAATTCCAGAAAAGAATACTGATGAATGTAAACAATTAAATAAGAAGTTACTGGAGAATTACACATTCACAAAATGCAATCATCTTTCTGGTGTCAAAGTAGGAAATTTGAGTTTATAATAAAAGGACATAGCCTTTACCACCTGAACGCAGGGCACAATCTTATAACTACTACTAGTGGGAAAACCATGTGCTATATGCCTTCTCATGTGTTACATTATGAAATTAATAGAATTTCCTACAAACATTTCCAACAAAAATGTTTTACTTAAATTTAATACAACCTCTAGATCTAATTTAAATTTACAGTAAAAGCAAAAATAAGATGAGAAAAGAAGGAAATAGTCAAGCAAGTACAGAAAGTGGGACATTTCTAAAAGATAATAGGACTAACCTTTTCAAGAAGTCTATTTTGTTGAGTGGGGGATGGAAAAGGTGGGAGGGAATGTGCTACATTGAAATTTTAAGAGACATATTATTCAAATGCAGTGTGTCATCACTGACTACACACTAATTGGAATAATCAAGGTGAAGAAGTCATTTCAGAGATAATTATGAAAATATGATTTTGTTAAATATAAATGTATTTAGGCTATACAGGAAAATGTCTTTGTCTTTAGAGATGTACAGTGATTAATTTAGAAGGCAGATGTTATGAATTCTTTATCTTAAAATACTTCAGTAAATATATATATGTATACACACATACACATGTAATGCATGTACACACAGATCCATATACATAAGTGGAAAATTATTAAACCTAGGAGGTGAATATATGGGTGATAATTTTGTACTTCCATCTACTCTATATTCAAAAATACTGATTATAGGTTAATGTAGAAGATGGGGACAGAGTAGGAGGATTCTAGGCTCATCTTCTCCCATGAATACAACTAGATAACTATCAAATAATCCTAAATACCCCAACAATTGACCTGAAAACTGGCAGAACAAACCCCACCATTAAAGGTAGAGAAGAGGCAACACCAAAGAAGGTAGAAGTAGAGAGACCCAGTTTGGCAGAGAAACGGATAGTGGCTGCCACAGCAGGGAGAGAATAGCGGTTGTGGAGAAGGGTGAGAGACAGACTAGCACACAGGTAGGATGAACCACCATAGCCATTGACTTGGAAACTGAGAGGAACCAATCTCTTTGAGTTCTTCAAACTAGCAGGGCTTAAAGACTGGAGTTTTAAAAGTAAATATTTATGTGCCCAACATGGGAGCATCCAAATAGATAAAACAGTTAACAAACATAAAGAAACTAATAGATAATAATACAATAATTTTAAGGGACTTTAATACCACACTTACATCAATGGACAGATCATTTAAGTGGAAAATCAACAAGGAAACTGTGGCTTGAGATGACACAGTAAAGCAGGTGGATTTAACAGATATATTCAGAACATTCCATCCTAAACCAGCAGAAAACACATTCTTTTCAAGTGCACATGGAACATTCTCCAGAACAGATCACATATTAGGCCACAAAACAAGCCTCAACAAATTTTAAAAAGAATGAAATCATACCATGCATCTTTTCGGACCACCATGTTGCGAAACTAGAAGTCAATCACAAGTAAAACTCTGAAAAGACCACAAATACATGGAGGTTAAATAACATGCTACTAAATAATAAATGGGTCAACCAGAAAATAAAAGAAGAACTAATAAAAAAAAATACATGGAAACAAATGAAAATGAAAACAACAGCTCAAAATCTCTGGGATGCAGTACAAGCAGTTCAAAGAGAGAAATTTATAGCAGTACAGGCTTAAGTCAAGAAGCAATCTCAGATAAATAACCTAACCTAACATGTAAAGAAACTAGAAAAAGAACACCAAACAAAACCCAGAACGAGCAGAAGGAAATAATAAAAATTAGAACAGAAATAGATGATATAAAAACTAAAAAAACTGGGGCACCTGGGTGGCTCAGTTGGTTAAGCATCTGCCTTCAGCTCAGGTCATGATCTCAGGGTCCTGGGATCGAGTCCCACATCAGGCTCCTGGCTCAGTGGGGAGTCTGCTTCTCCCTCTCCCTCTCCCCTTCTCTCCACTCATCCTCTCTCTGTCTCTCTTTCTCAAATAAATAAAATCTTAAAAAAAAAAAAACTAACAAAACAACAACAAAAAAATAGAACAAATCAATGAAACCAAGAGCTGGTTATTTGAAAAGATGGAAGAAAATTGATAGACCTCTAGCAAGACTCCTTTTTAAAAAAGAGGATCTAAATAAACAAAATTACTAATGAAAGAGAAGAAATAACTACCAACACCACAGAAATACAAACAGTTGTAGGGGAATATTATGAAAAACTATACGCCAACAAATTGAACAACCTAGAAGAAATGGATACATTCCTAGAAACATATAAACTATCAAAAGTGAAACAGGAAGAAAGAGAAAATCTGAACAGACTGATAATCAGCAAAGGAATTGAATTAGTAATCAAAAAAAGTCCAGGAGCAGATGGCTTCACAAGAAAACTCTACCAAACATATAAAGAAGAGTTAATACTTATTCTTCTCAAACTATTCCAAAAAATAGAAAAATTCCCAAATTCATTCTATAAGGAGAGCATTACCTGGATACCATCATTACCAAAACCAGATAAAGACACCATTGAAAAGGAGAACTACAAGCCAATATCCCTGATGAACATAGATGCAAAAATCCTCAACAAAATACTAGCAAACCAAATCCAACAGTTCATTAAAAAAAAAAAAAAATCATTCACCACAATCAAGTGAGATTTATTCCTGAATTGCAAGGTTGTTTCAATATTTGCAAATCAATCAAGGAAATAAATCACATCAATAAGACAAAGGGTAAAAACCACATGATCTTTCCCATAGACAGAGAAAAAGTGTTTGACAAAGCACAAGACCTATTCATGATAAAAACCCTCAACCAAGTAGTTTTAGAGGGAACAAACCTCAACAAAATAAAGGCTAGCTATGAAAAACCCACAGCTAACATCATCCTTAATGGGGTAAAACTGAGAGCTTTTCTTCTGAGGTCAGGAACAAGACAAGGATATCAATCTCACCAATTTTATTCAACATAGTACTGCAAGTCTTAACCACAGTCATCAAACAACAACTACAACTACAAAATATAAAAGGTATCAAAACCAGCAAAGTGGAAGTACAACTTGCACTACTTAGAGATGACATGATACTACATATAGAAAACCCAAAAGATTCCACCAAAAAACTGCTAGAACTGACACATGAATTCAGTAAATTTGTAGGATAAAAACCAATGTACAGATATCTGTTGCATTTCTACACCCCAATAATGAAGCAGCAGAAAGAGAAATTAAGAAAACAATCCCATTTACAACTGCACCAAAAATATTAAGATACCTAGGAGTTAACCTAACCAAAAAAGATCAAAGACCTGTACTCTGAAAACTATAAAACACTCGTGAAAGAAATTAAGATGACATGAAGAAATGGAAAGACAGTCCATGCTCATGGATTGGAAGAAAAAATATTGTTAAAATGTCTATACTACCCAAAGCCATCTACAGAGTTAATGCAATCCCTGTCAAAATACCAACAGCGTTCTTCACAGGGCTAGAAAAAATAATCCTAAAATTTGTATGGAACCACAAAGACTCCAAATAACCAAAGCAATCTCGAAAAAGAAAAGCAAAACAGAAGGCATCACAATTTCAGACTTCAAGTTATATTACAAAGCTGTAGTAATGAAAACACTATGGTACTGGCACAAAAACAGACACATAGATCAAGAGAACAGAATAGAAAACCCAGAAATGAACCCACAACTATAAGGTCAACTAATCTTTGACAAATCAGGAAAGAATACCCTATGGACAAAAGACAGTCTCTTCTACAAATGGGGATGGGCAAATTGGACAGCAACATGTGAAAGAATGAAACTGGAGAGCTTTCTTACATCGTACACAAAAATAAACTCAAAATGGATTGAAGACCTAAGTGTGAGACCATAAACCATAAAAATCCTAGGGGAGCACAAGCAGTAATTTGTCTGACATAAGCAATAGCAACTTCTTTCCAGGTAGGTCTTCTGAGGCAAGTGAAGCAAAAAGAAAAACTAGTGGGACTACATCAAAATTAAAAGCCCCTGCATAGCAAAGGAAACAATGTACAAAATGAAAAGGCAATGTGTGGAATGGGAGAGATATTTGCAAATGACACGTTTGATAAAAGATTAGTATCCAAAATACAGGAAGAACTTACACAAATTAACACCCAGAAAATAATCCAATTAAAAATGGGCAGAAGACATGAACACACATTTATCCAAAGATGACATACAGATGGCCAACAGACATATGAAAGAATGCTCATCATCATTTACCATCAGGGGGAATGCAAATCAAAGCCACAATGAGCTATCATCTCACACTTACCAGAATGGCTAAAATCAATAACACAAGAAATGACAAGTGTCGACGATGATGGGGAGAATCATAATCATTGTCACTGCTGTTGGGAATGCCAGGTGGTGCAGACAGTGTGAAAAACTGTATGGAGTTTCCTCCGAAAGTTAAAAATACAACTACCCTGATATCCAGCAATTGCACTACTGGGTATTTACCCAAAGAATGCAAAAACACTCATTCAAAGGGTTACATGCACCCTTATGTTTATAGAAGCATTACTTACAAAGGCCAAATTATGGATGGAACCCAAATTATCTATCAATTGATGGGATAAAGAATATGTGATATATATGTACAGTGCAATAATATTCAACCATAAAAAAGAATGAAATCTTGCCATTTGCAGTGACATAGATGAAGCTATAGAGTATAACACTAATGGAAATATGTCCATCAGAGAAAGACAAATACCATATGATTTCACTCATGTGGAATTAAAGAAACAAGCAAAGGGGGAAAAAGAGAGAGACAAATCAAGAAAGAGACTCATAACTACTGATAATAAACTGATGGTTACCCATCAGAAGGTGGGGGGGATGAGTGAAAAAGGTGATGGGATTAAGGAGTACACTTTTTGTGACTAGCATTGGGTGATGTATGGGATTGTTGAATTACTATATTGTATACCTGAAACTAATATAACACTGTAAGTTAACTAACTGGAATTAACTTAAAATATATTGATTATAAATATTTATGACTGGAGGGTGGGGAAGTAGGAGAGCGGTCATCCAGCACAAATTCTACCATGCTTTGTGCTAGCTGTAAAGGTCCACTTCCAAGGAGGTCATGTAATATAGTAACATGGAGTAGGACTTGGCTTAACCACACTTTATGGCCTTGGATGAGGAACTTAAATTTCCATTATAGTTTCTCGATTTGCAACTCTTTTTATAGGATTAAGAATAAATGAGATAATACCACATGCTTAGCATATGACAAACCTTCAATTAATTTTAATTGCCATCCTCCTCCTCATCACCGTGCTAAACTCATCTTCTTCCACTAGCTGTGCTATCTCACCTATCAAAGAGATAAATTAATCCTGCTGCCATTTGCAAAGGTGGATGAATTTTCTAAATGGCTAAATTTAGCTCTAATTCTCTAGGCCAGAGTTTCTCAGGGTTTATGTTCTACATGTAACTGATTTTAGGAGATATCAGTAGATGCATCACAAATAAAAATTCTAAAACAAACATAACAAACTTCTATGTTTAAAGAAGTTTGAAGAAAGTATCTCATAAACGAGGGACTCTAAGAAATCTGCAAAAAGACAATTGTACATTTGTGTTTATTTCCATTTAACTCAGCGTTTCCAAACTTAGAAAGCATGAAAGTCTGCATTGCTTCCTGATTAATATCATGGAGGAAAATGCTCCATGAACACCAATTTGGAAAATGGATCAACATGAGGAATGTAGAATTAGCTGTAACTGAGGTTTTGAATTTCAGGATGATCATTACCCATAAAGCTCCAGTAGCTTAAGTTCCTACTGTCCATGAAGCTGTTTTCCAAGACCAACTATGAGCATGGATTCATTCAAGTATCTATATTGTGCTCTCATTTTTTGTTGTTGTGGTTGTAGTGAGAATACTTGACACATAATCAACCTTAAATTTTTTTTTAAATATTTTTTTAAAGATTTTATTTATTTGAGAGAGAGAATGAGAGAGAGCACATGAGAGGGGTTAGGGTCAGAGGGAGAAGCAGACTCCCCGCCGAGCAGGGAGCCCGATGCGGAACTCAATCCAGGGACTCCAGGATCATGACCAGAGCCGAAGGCAGTTGCCCAACCAACTGAGCCATCCAGGCGCCCAATCAACCTTAAATTTTTAAGTGCTCAATACTATTTGTTAACTTTAGGCACTGTGTTGCACAACAAATCTCTAGAACTTACCTTACTTAACTGAAACTGATACCCATTAAAAATTAACTTCCCATTTCCTCATTCTTCCAATCCCTAGCAGCCTCCATCCTACTCTCTAATTCTATGAGTTTGTTTAGATACCTCATGTAAGTGGAATCATACACTACTTGCCCTTCTGTAACTGGCTTATTTCACTTAGATAATGTCTTCCAGATTCATCTACGTTGTTGTAAATGGCAGGATTTCCTTCTTTTTTTGTGGCTGTATGCAGGTAACACACTCTCCTGAGCTCTTATTTTAAGTCAATATTCAAAATAGCTCTGTTTCCTTTATTAATATGTTGCTTTTAGACATTCACATTCATTCATTTACAACACATTATCTGAATATCCATCATGAGCAAGACACTAAGTACTAATGGTTCTGACAGAAGTTAAAAAGATGTATTACTTATTCTTTGCCCTGAAGAATTTTGTAATCTAGTTATTTTTACCTAATTGATACTCTATAATGTTAATTTCAAATGTCATTTTTTCTCTCCCAAAGTACATGAATCAATCAGCTTAACAATTAGTTCAAAATGCACACCAAGAGAAAAAAGAAAATCTAAACTCATTCCAAGCCCAGAAATACTTTAATATTTAATTATAATCAAGAGTTGATTATCCTGGCAGAATATTCCATTTTAGGGGTTTTGTTTTTGTTTTTGTTTTTTTGGGTTTTTTTAGTGAGCAAGGTAGTTTGTTTTATGTTTGTGTAAATAGGTCTGGGAATTTTTCCCAAAAATTTATGAGTATTTTCACAACATGTAACACATATTTTAAATGCAATATTGAGCACAACCAAAGGAAAATACAACTTCTAGCTGAATTCCAAGATCAAAAATAGATCCTTGAACACATCTGCTTTCAATCAACAAGCCATACTACCTCACAGTGAAAAGAAAAAAAAAAGAGGGAAAGAGGGTTATTTTTAAGTCTTCCCTAACATTAAATACCATTCTTCCATTGACATAAGGCATAGGTTACGGGGAAGACTGGAAACACACAGTCTGGGATTCAACTAGGTGAACCTCATATGTCACTTCAGAAAAGCCACTTGCTCTATTTCTCAGGTTAGTTAGAAAATTAGTAAAATCTAAAATTATACTGATAAAAATTGCAGTTCAACTGTATTTTCTGTGGAGACATTTGTTACAGTAGTCTAAATCTGCTATTGGTCTCACAATGATAATGATGGTAGGGTAATAGAGTTATTCTGCATTCAATCTTATTCTACCAGTGCAGCGTTCCACTTACAGTCGCTACTCAATGAATTCTCTCCAAGGGAAGCATTTCATTGGAGACATAAAATTCTTGATTATTAATTGAAATTTAAACGCCTCATCCTCACAGTTCAAAGATGATGGTAAAAGCTGGCTGTAAAGTAGAATCATAATTTGTTTTAAGATAGCCTCTCATCAGCCAAATATTTCTTGCAGCATTGGAATATAGAAACATATCATCAAACAACTTAATTTTCATCACGTGCATATCAGGTAGTTATGCCCTAAATGTTTGAAAAATATGCATCTAACCTGCATGAATTTTTATGACTATTATATCTTTAGAAAATAAGTCTTGAAATAAATTGGAACTTTTCCATTTTCCAATTAAGAGAGCAAGTGTTTGAGTTGTGAGATTTGGGATGAGGAAATGTGAAAAAGCTCTTCATGAAGAAAAAAAATACTTTTGAGTTGTCAGTGTCTAGGAATCCTCATTTTCATGCCATAACTATTGCACAGTGTAAAAACCAAAGTGAAACACGTATTCCGGTGACTACAGCTTTGCATGCAACCTGAATTATAAATGCTCTAAGCCTTCATCAGAAGAAAGAGTGCAGAAGAAAAAAATATACAGACACCAACATTGTACTACATGACACACAGGAGGCTGGGTTTTACCCCTATCCCATTTAAAGAACACTTCTGTACACATTTTATATATGAAATTATAAAAGTCAGTAACATAGTATTTTCTTTTCTCTCTTGCAGGGTCTTAGCAATAAAATACACACATTAAAATGCTGGTAATATTTATGAATCCTTTTGAAGTTGGTAGAATTTCCTGGATAGATTTCAATGGACTAATGAGATATTTTAGGATGTATGTTTGAGAAAAGGTGAAGTCCAATGTAATGCACTAAAAAAAAAAAAAAAAAATGAATTTAGAGTAAAAATTTTAAAGATTCGCTATAGCTTAAATATCTTTAGGATAAATCTAATAGTTATCCTATTCTATGAAAAATACATGTAAGGAAAGATTATTAACTGTTTTCTAGCTCTCACGAAGCAGACACAGATTGAGATGGCTGACTTTTTTTTTTTTTAATGTTTTATTTATTCATTAGAGTCAAAGAGAGAGAGAGAGAGAGGCAGAGGGAGAAGCAGGCTCCCCGCCTAGCAGGGAGCCCGATGCGGGACTCGATCCCAGGACTCTGGGATCATGACCTGAGCCGAAGGCAGACGCTTAACCATCTGAGCCACCCAGGCACCCCAAGAGATGGCTGACTCTTTGACACCATTTCCCAGTCCTGTGCGGCCACCCCATTCCCTTTGGTTACTTTTGATAATACATTTAAACCCAAGGTTCCAGGTATCTTCAAATGATGGGATCACAGTATATTCTTTTTCTCTCATCACACTTACTGCTCCAATTATCTAAACCAAGTCCATCAAACGTTTTGCCCAGATTTTTCAAAATCAAGCCAGAATTGGGAAAATTGTCCTTAAACAGACAGAAACATGAAGTCATGGCCCCTCCTGTGTAGAGAACATATACTCCGAGTAGAAGAGATTAAAAAGCTAATATGCAGAGATCAGCAGAGCAAAGAGAGGGAATCATGTTGACTGAGTCCTACTTATACTTGATATCAGTTCCCTAAACAAACCTACATCAACCTCATTCATGTTCAATTTCTGTCACTTGTACCCAATAGCATCCTCTCTCATACATTCAACATTTTAGAACTGGTTGTTAATACTGGCTAAATCAAGTATAAATTTTAAGCAATTACATAGATCTTTTTATAAAAACCTGGGGTGTGATTCATTATCAGTAGTAATTAAATTAACAAGGAAATCACATTAAGTTAGCACTCCAACATTATAGCTATTTTTAAAAACTTAAACCTTAACTCCCATTCTTACATACACTTTTGGTTTTTTGTTATATTTGCAATTATACTTATTATCTCAATCCTCCATACAGTCTAAGTCTTTTGGTTTTAGAGTCTTTTGCTCACTCTGATCTATATACTTAAGTCATTAGAAAATAAATAATGTAAGAAACTATATATAGTACACTATTAATAGCAAGTAGTGTAATGAGTACTAACCATGAGCCAAGTATTTGCCAAGCTCATTTTACGCCCTGTTGTGGTTGTCTCAAATTGTTGTAAACTGTAAACAAACTGAGGCACAAAAAGTTAAGTAATGTCCTCAAAGTTATGCGGCTAGTGAATGTGAAAACTCAGATAATTTCACTCCAGACTTAAATAGGACATATTTAAGAAGTATTTGTAAGATGGGTTCTGAAGTGCAAAGTAGTAGAAAACTATACTATATCTATATATATACACATATATATATATATATGGAGAAGGAGAAGAATAAAGGTAGTGCACTATCATCATTCTCTAGCTCACTCCCATTCCCATAGGGATTGTCAAAGTGATATTGTGGCAGTTGTTTAAAATCTCATCTCCTCTTATAGTTTCTTAGTTTTTACAGTATTCCTAGTGCACAACACAGTATTTAGGACATAATATTTAAATGAGAGAGGAGAGTCATTAAATGAATTAAAGAATCTAGGGGAAAGTGAGAGCAGAAAACAAGGAGAATATGCAGAAAGATTAGAGCTGTGAAGGGCACTGAAACAATTAAATCCCTCCAAAAGAACTCAGAATCAGATTGCACTCCATCTTTCCACTAACCACAAGACCACACTACTGGGTCATTTTCTCTCCTCTTTGGAATGTTGAAGAGCTTCAGGGATATCATATTCCTAACTCCCCTTCTTCCCCCCAGCACTACTTTAGCAAGGACTGACTATGTAGAATGAGGGTGCCTATTTTAAATACTGCTTTCTGGCTTCCTAGCTACAAGCTTCTGTAGACCAGCTTGTTTCCTGCACATTTAATGAAGCCCACAGGCAAGTAGAAAAGCAACATAGAAAGGAGGTCAAGCCAAGATCTGTTGTTTTCTGTTTGTTTGTTGTTTCCCCCTTTAGTAGTGTGGTTTAACTGTGAGAGCTAAGAGATAAGGAAAAACTTAAGGTACAGTCTTTATTTCCCCTTCTTAGTTTCTTTGGCAATAGGACATGGGTGTTACATTAAGGATCTGTTCATTGCTAGACTTATCTTCTTTATTTGTCATTACTGGGATCAGGGAAATAAAACTTGGAGATAGAAGGGAGGTGGGTCAGGAAAGAGAAACTCCATCTAGTTCATCACTAATTTCTCAAGTACTGTCTTTTTCTGAATTTCATGAGAGAAGACAATTCAATTATGTGTAAGCTGAATTAACCATTGACTCTCCTGCTTCTGTTAACTAATTACAGCAAGTGATTTTAATCTTCTAGGTCAGAACTCCCATTAGTACCCTATGCTCTCAAACTAGTGGGCAGAAGTATTTTGTTTTCCTGATATTGTCTTTTAAAATATTGAACCATCATTTTCAAATTGAGAGGTTTTTCCCACTAAGATCAGGTAACAAGGCCAAGATGTACCTTATCTCACACCACCCATTTTATTAATTGTACTTTAAGTTCTAGCTAATGCAGTAAGATAAAAAAAAAGGTTATAAAAGCCATACAGATTGCAAAGGAATAAAACTGTCTTTGTTTGCTGGTGACAGGATCGTGTATTTAGAAAAATCTCAAAGAATTAACAACAACAACAACAACAACCTCATGAAACGAGTAAGTGATTACAGCAGGGTTACAGGATACATGATTATATACAAGTTAATCACTCTGCAATATACCAGCAATGAACAATTGAATTTAAAATTAAAAACAATGCCATTTACATTAGCTTCCAACAAAATGAAATGCTTGGGTATAAACGTAACAAAATCTGTAGAAGATCTATATGAAGAACTGTAAAACTGATGAATAAAATTAATGAAGAACTAAATAAATGGAGAGAAATTCCATGTTCATGGAGAGGAAGACTCAATATTGCCAAGATGTCAGTTCCTCCCAATTTGATCTATGGTTTCAACCAAATACTAATCAAAACTTCACAAAGTTGGGGTGCCTGGGTGGCTCAATCATTGAGCGTCTGCCTTCGGCTCAGGTCATGATCCCAGGGTCCTGGGATCGAGCCCCACATCAGGCTTCCTGCTTAGCAGGAAGCCTGCTTCTCCCTCTCCCACTCCCCCTGCTTGTGTTCTCTCTCTCGCTGTGTCTCTCTGTCAAATAAATAAAATCTTTAACAACAACAGCAAAAAATTCATGAAGTTATTTTGTGGATATTGACAAATTGATTCCAAAGTTTAAATGAAAGACAAAAGACCCTAAACAGCCAACAAATATTCAAAGAGAAAAACCAAATTGGACAATGGAAAAGAACGCAGAGCCCAGAAATAGACCTACAAAAATATAGGCAACTGATCTTTAATGGAGAAACAAAGACATTAAAATGTAGTAAAGAAGTTATTTTTATCAAATGATGCTAAAACTGGACATCCACATACAAAACAAAACAAAAAAAACTCAATCTAGATACAGACCTTACATCCTTCACAAAAATTAACTCAAAATGAATCCCAGACCTAAAACTATAAACCATAAAAATCCTAGATGATAGAGTAAGAGAAAACCTGTCCATTGGCAATGAACTTTATAGGACAATGACTTTTTAGATACAACAGCAAAGCCACAGTCCATGGAAGAAATAATTGAGAAACTGGACTTCATTAAAATTAAAAACTTTGCTCTGTGAAAGACAATGTCAAGAATGAGAAGACAAGTCAGACTGGGGAAAAAAATATTTGCAAAAGACATTTCTGATAAAGGGCTGTTATCCAATATATACAAGGAACTCTTAAAACCCAATAAACAACTTGATTTAAAAATGGGATAAAAACCTGAACAAACATCTTACCAAAAAAGATACACAGATAGCAAATGAGTATATGAAAGATGCTCCACATCATGGATCATCATGGAAATACAAACAACGAGATGTTGTTGAAGAGCTTCGAGGATATCATATTCCTAACTCCCCTTCTTTGCCCCCAGCACTACTTTAGCGAGGAGATATCACTACACACCTACTAGAATGGCCAAAAAACAGAACACTGACAAAACCAAATGCTAGTGAGGATGTGGAGCAGCAGGAATGCTCATTCATTGCTGGTAGTAATGAGTGCAAAATGGTACAGCTAATTTAATAGACAATTTTATGTCTTCTTACAAAACTAACAACAATCTTACCATATGACCCAGAATTGTACTCCTTGGTATTGACCCAAAGGATTTGAAAACTTAAGTCCCCACAAAAACTGGAATATGATGTTTATAGAAGCTTTATTCATAACTGCCAAAATTTGGAAGCAATCAAGAGGTCCATCAGGAGGTGAATGGGTAAGAAACTGTAGCGCACCCAGACAATGGAATATTATTCAGTGCTAAAAAGAACTGAGCTACCAAGCCATGAAAAGACATGGAGGAACCTTGAATGTATAATACTAAGTGAAAGAAACCCATCTGAAAAGGCTACATACTGTATGGTTCCAATTACGTAACTTTCTGAGAAAGGCAAAACTATGCTGTTAGTAAAAAATATTAGTGACTGCCATTAGGGGTGAATGGAGGAATGAATAGAGAGCACAGAGTATACCTAGGGCAGTGAAAATACCATGATGAATGTCATTATAAATTTGTCTAAAACAATAGCGTGTGCAACATCAAGATTGAGCTATAAGGTCAACTACAGTCAACTATAGGTGATTAGGATTTGTAAAAGTGGGTTCATCAACTGTAACAAATAAACCACTCTGGTGGGTAATGTTGATAACGGGACAGCTATGTGGGGTAGCAGGAGGTATATGGGAAATGTCTGTCCCTCCCCTTCACTTCTGTGAAACTACAACTGCTCTTTAAAAAATTATCTTAATAAGAAAAACTAAGAAGCTTCACAAACCACTCAAACTAGTTCTCTTCCAAAATCAAGCAGTTTTTCTCTTTAAAAAAGCTTAGCAGTATTTGGCCTATATTTCTATAAGGCAACAAGCAACAGAAACTGTAAAGTGGCTGCCATACTCCCTAAGAAACTAACTGAGAGTCACTTGGATTTGTCACTAAGCTTACAAGGCTGTTTTTCTCAGAGTAGAGAAATATCTTTCTCTATCAAAAGTAGGACTGTAAAAAGGATTAAGAGGGCAACATGGCTCCTTATGCCCACCCAAACTTACTCAAACCCCACAGAATTTTGAGTTTATGAGCCTTAGATATGGATGGTAAAATGATGCCTATTCATGGAGAAAATACCAGAGTAGTCACAATGAAACTCATAACAGATAGCATTTAATTGAGCACTTACTCTTAACTAAATTCTTTATATCCAATGCATAATGAATACTGTTATCACCTTTATTTTACTAATGAGGAAATAGGTTAGAGAAGTTATTTCTCAAGGGCATAGAGCTCATTAGAAGTTGATTGAGGAATCAAACCCAGGATATTGTGGTGTCTGAGGCCATACTTTAAGCTAACATGTAGACTAGTTCCAAAAAATATAAAATGTTCAACAATTATCCAGAGACTAGTGCTCTTTATCTTACATGCATGATTCCCATGACCCTAAGATTTCTACATGAACACTGAGAAGAACATCATTTAAGCTCAGCATGCAGGAAAAACAAAGCCTAAGAAATACGTATTTAGTAAGTTTCCAATATTGACTCTTTTGCCTGATTATTTACTATTTTTGTTAATCAGTTTTACTATGATGTGTTTCACTGGGTTACCAACAACTTCTACCTGGATTGAAATGGCTTCTTCCAGGCCTATCAGTTCAGAGATATTATTTGAAATGTGGTTAGATTTCTTGAGCCAAAATCCAAGGGTTGAATCTTTGAACGCTATAGCCTTAGACAACCAGCAAGAGTGTAAAAATACACATCTCCGCATCACTTGGAATCCTAGAAACAGATGGTACACACAAATTGGGTAATCTAAGGAGAGTCATACACAGGCAGGGTATTGGGAAACCACAAAGTATTACATTATTATCATTCCTAAAGTGTAAGTGAGCAGTTCCCAGAATCTGGAAATAAAGAGCTCTGTAGAAAGCACTATAGCTTTGGTTAAAGGAAGCAGTCAAGTCATGGTGATGTCGCAGGGATGAACCCAGAGAAATGAATACCTGCACCATATCCTTCAGGCCTCCAGTCTCTTACCAGCTCTTGGCATCAGCCAGAGGGAAAGAGAACCCACTGATGTCATCTACATAGGTGAGTCTTTCCAAAGGACAGAGCATGGTAGATGAGGGCAGAGGGAATATCTAGAGTGGAAATGGAAGATATTCAGCACACCCACCCTGACTAAAATGACCAGACATATGCTGACATATTTTCAAATATAAATCATGGGCAACTGTTACTCATCCTGCATTTAGCTGAGTAATGAAAAAGGGTCTCATAGAATTTTAATGGAGGAAGTAAGCTTAGAGGTCTAGTTTTATCCCCTATCTAAAGCATGAGTTACTGCTAACAATACTAACAAAGTGGTCTCAAACATCCTTAGGTGTGACCATCTAAAATGATCAAGAATTTGCTTATCACTAACTTAGACAGGATTCCTTAAGTTTCAAGTGACAGATATCCAATTTCGACCACTGACCTAACTGGGACACTTCTTTGTGTGGCATTCATGTAAAGCTGAATCCAGGGGTTCAAACCACATAATCAGAAGCAGGGCTTTCTCTGTATTAGATTCACTCTCTGGCAGGATCTTTTATCATGTTGGCAAGATGGTTGTCAGTAGTTCCAATCTTGCACTCTACCCACCTCAGATGCAAAGCTTCAGCAAAATTCATCACTTGAATTTCACTGGACTGATCTGTGCCATGTTTCTATTCCTGTCCTACTGGCAGGGTTGAGGAGGATAAAGTAATTTAATTAGTTGGCCCTAGTCAAGTGCCCACCTTGAAGGTGGGTGAGGAGAGTTTATCCCATCCAAACCACCTGGATTTAGTTAGGAAGAGCTAGTCTCAGAGATAACTCAGGGAGCTATTATTCTCAGAAGGAGGGGAAATGGGTACTGGGCAGGAAAAAAAAAAAAAAAGTCTACATACTTACATGACTAGAAAACTCTTGTGAAATCTTCTTGCTGGTTACATGTATTTGTCCTAGCTCTGTCTGGTGGAATCATGGAGAGATTATCTACACCTGCTTCTGCATAAAGTTCTTCATGTATCTGACAATATCCCTCATACTTCTGTATTACTCTAAGTCCTCACTAGTCAAGACACCATCAGGAGCCTTTATCTACTCTTCATGGAATGTGTTTTCTAAATCTCATGTCATCCTGGATACTCTCCTTTGTATTCTGTGCAGCTTATCAATGGTCCTCTTAAAGAGTAGCTCCCAGAGAAAGACACCAAATGGGTAACACACACAATAATTTAATATTTATCGAATACTTTCCATTTTCTAAGCACTTAGGAAATGCTCCAAGAATATTACATATTTTAACATATTTAATCTTCACATCAATCTTCTGGAATAGGTGCCATTATTACCACCATTTTATGAGGCATTGAGAATCTAAGTAACTTGCCCAAGGTTACTTGGCTAATAAATGAAATAATTTAAATTCAAACCCAAGCAATTTTGCCTCCCATGTTCATACTATGATCCACTTCAAGAATCAAAAGGCAAAGCATTAGTGTGTAAGGTTTTGAGGGAAAATTTTTCAATCACATTAGTAAGTCAAGAAATGGAAATTCTCTCAACTTAAGAGACCACTTTCAACTATCAAACTGGCACGTTGTAATAACAGCCAAAATTAGTCAGAAATGCAAATTATCTTATGTTGGTGGTATAAGCAGTAAAATATTTCTGTGAAGCCATTCTGCATTATGTTACCTAGAGTCACAGAAACATATCCTTTAGAAATCTATAACCTATGGATGTATTCAAATCCGTAACTACCCATGATGTAAAATGTTATAAATAACAGCAAGCACCAGCAACAACCTAAACATTGAGCAATTAGAAATTGGTTAAACAAATTTTGAGACACCCTTTCAATGGAATATGAATCAATATTAAAAATGCTGGTATACGGGGTGCCTGGGTGGCTCAGATGGTTAAGCGTCTGCCTTCGGCTCAGGTCATGATCCCGGGGTCCTGGGATTGAGCCCCTCATCGGGCTCCCTGCTTGGTGGGGAGCCTGCTTTTCCTTCTCCCTCTGCCTGCCGTTCCCCCTGCTTGTGCTCTCTAGCTCTCTGTCAAATAAAATCTTTTTTTAAAAAATGCTGGTATACAATGGTTAATAATACACAAATGTTTTTTTTTTCTATTTCACTGAATGAGTTCCCAAAAAACGTTTATTAAGAGAAATTGGAGTGGAAGAGGAGGAGCTAATTATCTTTTATAAGGATTCTGAACAGAATGAATCGACATAGTAGCTCCCTCAACAATTCAATTCATAGAAGTAGGATGCCTACCAATTGTTTTAAAAAAGATTTTATTTATTTATTTGATAGAGAGAGCAAGAGAGCACAAGCAGGGGGGAATAGTAGAGGGAGAGGGAGAAGCAGGCTCCCCGCCAAGCAGGGAGCCCAATGCGGGGCTTGTCCTGACCTGAGCCGAAGGCAGACGCTTAACCATCTGAGTAACCCAGGAGCCCCCCAGTTTGTTTGTTTTTTTAACATTTTATTTATTTGAGAGAGAGCGCTCATGAGAGGGAGGGACAGAGAGAGAGAGAGAGTGAGCACGAGCAGGGGGAGGGGCAGAGGGAGACGGAGAAGCAGACTCCCCACTGAGCAGGGAGCCCTACTTGGGGGACTCTATCCCAGGACCCTGGGATCAGGACCTGAGCCAAAGGCAGATGCTTTACCAACTGAGCCACCCAGGTGCCCCTACCAATCATTCTAGATGCACATCTATTACAGAGGATGAGTATATCTGAACTGAGAGTTAACTGTGTCTGTACCCCACATTGGCTACAACCACTTTTTATCAGATTGTGTTAACCTCTGGTGGATACCAGCATCTCAAGTAAAGGAACATTCATCTTCTACCTTCCTCCAGCAGTTGTACATGAGTGAAAAGCTCTATTAGATCTTTTTATGCTACTTTTGGACAGAATTTCCAGCTTCTTTATCTCTAATCTTTTTAGAAAAGGACATCTGGAGGCATAAAGAAAATTATTTCTGTCCTATATGAGATCTTCCTCATTTTCCCTCTGAATTTAGTTGAAAAATAAAGTCCCAACCATATGTAGAAGACTTTTCCCTCTGCTGTACTAGCCAAGCCATGTAACTTGAAGCATAATATTTTTGTCTATAAAATACCATGTTCGTTGTGGAAGATGTAAAAAATAGGACCAACTTTTGAAAAATGAAAGAAGAGAAAATAATCCATAATCCTACCACTACAAGTACCACTTTTAACATTTTGTCTATTTCTGGAATTTTACCATAGAAACACATACGTGTGCTTTAGACAGAGGTGAAATCACACTCTGAATCCTGTGCTGTGGCTCTTACATAATCACTGAAATAACAAAAATATCTTTGCCTATCATTGCATATCCTAAAGCAGAAGGTTTACCATATAGATTCCAATTTGTTAAAAAAGAAAAGTTAAGGATTCCCAAATGAAGAAAACAAGAGTCTTTTGATGCTTTTGGTATGTGCTAATACTACAGTTACCACTAAAAGCAACTACAGATGAGGAATGAAAAGGGAACAAAGGGGATCTAATATTTATTATTAGTAAGATCTTTTACTAAGGACTTCACTTTCATGAACTCATCACAATCATAACCCCTTGAGGTAAGAATGTTTATTCTCCTTTTCCCATATGAAGAAATTGAGGCTCTGAAGGTTATATGTGTTGACCAAGGTTACGTTACTATAAAATGGGAAGCCAGGACAGAACTTGCTTCTGTCTGATTCCAGTCACGTTACTATAGAATGGGAAAACCAAGATCCAAACTCGGTTGTGTCTGACTCCAAAATTTTCATGCTATTTACACTTTACCACTACTTCCTGGAAATCCTTTACACACGAATTCATTTAATTTTTCGGACACATATCTATTAAATGCTTACTAGTTTTCTAGGATCAGAAACTGTGCATGCAAAACTAAATAAGCCGGACTAGGTACCTCTCTGATGAAATTTACATGCCAGAAGGGGAGACAGGAAAGAGACAAACACATGCACAACTAATATCAACCAATAGACCCTCCCTCCCTCCCTAATAGTCCCATAGGAAATGAGGTCCAAACTTTGGGCTTTTCTAAAAGGGGTCTCTGAGTCAAATAGCTGTGTCCTGGAACCATTAAGCATCAGGTCAGTTCAGACTGCAGGGCTCTCACCGGAGAAGATGAACTATTTTGGCTTGCGTTCTCCTGGTACTGGCTGACGATATGCACCCTGCACAGAGTTCAGTCATGAGGGGTTTTCCTTCCAAATCAACAGTCATGAGACTTTGGAGTCAAAAGACAGGAAAACACCATAGCCTCTATACTGTCACAGTATACGGTCAGTACACAGCATAATGCTTTAAGAGCATGAATTCTGGATCCAGACTCTGTGGGTTGAAAGCCTCCACCAGTAACACCAGATGAGAGGGCTTGGGCAAGCTATTCAACTACTCCTGGACATGATCTTTTCAATTTACAAAATGAACGTAATAACAAGGAGGAGGAGGAGGAGGGGCTCCTGGGTGGCTCAGTGGTTGAGCGTCTGCCTTCGGCTCAGGTCATGATCCCGGGGTCCTGGGATCGAGCCCCGCATCGGGTTCCCTGCTCGGCGGGAAGCCTGCTTCTCCTTCTCCCTCTCCCCCTGCTTGAATTCCCTCTCTCGCTGTGTCTCTCTCTGTCAAATAAATAAATAAAATCTTAAAAAAAAAAAAAAAAAGGAGGAGGAAAAGAAGAACTTACCTGATAGGTTATTGTGAGCAGTAAAGGAGTTGAATTATATGGAGAATCTTGAACAGAGCCAGACATGTAATAAAGGCTTTATTAAGTTCCATTACTATAGCATTGTGATATGATGCCCTGGGATCCGTGGTACCGGAACACATCTCAACATTATGAGCCCCAGAGACAACAATGTAGGCATCATTTGGGCCCTACCACTCACTGCCTGAATGATACCGAACATTTCTCTGAATTTCATTTTACTCAACCTTAAAATGGGGATTGCAACAATACCTACTTTAAAATATTATTTTGAAAATAAAATGAGATAATTTAAAAAGGTATGGAACCATATGCTTAACATATGGTCAGATTCTACAAAGTGTTAACTATGATTAAACTTACAGTCACAGAACATATTAGCAAGTCACGCTCTCACCCACCGCTCCACCATGCACCGAGCTAACCCTCTTACAGGGACATCAGGGTCTTTGGTTGTGCTCATTCACCTAGGCCTCCCATGGTGAGAAGAAAAATATCCGATTCTATCAGGTGAGGTATTTTCTGTAAGTGAGCCAAATCAGGAAGCCGAGCCATGAGAATTTTGAGACAGAGAGACAGCCAGAGACAGAGAGCAGGAGTGAGCATATGTTAAGAAACAGATGACCCTTACGGTCTGAGAGTGCACCTCTAGGCTTGCAGTTTACTTACATGTTGCTCTCTATTGTCATACCACTTTTTGTATTCCTCTGGGTATATTATAGTATCAGTATCCTGTTTTGATATTCTAGAACTATTATGTAAACTTAGAAAAGAAATGAGTACTGCCATGAAATTTCATATGGTGCTTTCCAGGTGTCCCCAGTGAACTGTGTTATGCTAAAACTGGAGGCCAAGTTCCTACTGATTCCAAGTCAGGACTTTGCTTTCTTTGCTATCCTATTATGCCAGGAATGCATTTTCCCTTAGAGTGTCAGACAGCCTCTGATAATTGAGCAAAGTCTAGCTCTTGTTTTGGCTTTTTAACATTTCCCAGCTTCCGGCACAAATTCTCAAGTATAGATATAATTGATATGCTAGGAAACTAAATTTTATATGGAGGTATCAGAAGCACCTGCTCCCATGGTATTTCTCCTCACTCCAGTATTCGCTGGCGCATTCAGTAAGTTTACCAAGTGCCTACTGTGTGCACTGCCCTGGGGATTCGGCAGTGAACAAGATAGGTGAGTCTCGGCCTTACTGACTGTACATTCCAGTGGGGGAGAGAGATAAATGACAAAAATGCAAATAAATGTGAAAAATGCTATGCAGAAAATCCAAAATGAAAGTGAATGAACAGAGGTGAAAACTGCCCGAGAGGAGTATCAAGAAAGACCTCTCAGCAGAGATAATACCTGAACAATCCTAAGACTTGGATGTAAGAAAGACATAGCAAGGTAAAATCCAAAAGAAAATGAGCCAGAAAAAAAGTATAAAGTGCAACATCCTTGAAGTGGGAAAAAGGGGACTAATAATAGCAGCCTATCATTGAAAGCACAGGATATCCACAGGACCAAGCTGCAATGGATAAAGACATTAAGACCAAAGAGTTATCCATACTGCAGTGTTCACTGCAGCACCATTCACAATAGCCAAGATATGGAGGCAAGCTGATTGCCCATCAATAGAATGAATAAAGAAAACACGGTATGTATTTACAGCCGAATACTCCTTAGCCTTAAAAAGAAGAAAATCCTGGGCGCCTGGGTGGCTCAGTTGGTTGGGCGACTGCCTTCAGCTCAGGTCATGATCCTGGAGTCCCGGGATCGAGTCCCACGTCGGGCTCCCTGCTCGGCGGGGGGTCTGCTTCTCCCTCTGCCCTCTTCCCTCTCGTGCTCTCTGTCTCTCATTCTCTCTGTCTCAAATAAACAAATAAAATCTTAAAAAAAAAAAAAAAAGAAGAAAATCCTGCCCTAAGTGACAACATGGATGAACTTGAAGGATATTATGCTAAGGAAGTAAGCCAGTCACAGAAATCATGCTTGATTTGACTTATAAGAGGAAACCGAAAGAGTCAAACTCATAGAAGCAGAGAATATACGAGTGTCTTCAAGGGACTGGAAGGTGGAGAGTACACAGAGCTGTTATTCAATGGGTACAAAGTTTCACTTATGTTAAGAGAATGAATTCTAGAGATATGCAATACAACAGAGCGTCTAGAGGCAACAATATGGTATCTAGCGCTTTGAAATTTGTTAAGAAGGTAGATCTCATGTTAAATGCTCTTACCACATACAGACACAAAGGGACATAGGAAATTCTGAGAGATGATGGATAAGGTCTATTATTGCCTTGATTGGGGTGACGATACCATGAGTGTTTACCCCTGTCCAAAGTCATCAAATTGCACACATTAAATATTTGCACACTTTTGTAGATCAATTATATCTCAATAAAGCTGCTTTTAGAAGTGACAGCTAGACTGTTAAAAAAAAAAAAAAAAACCAGAAACAAAAACCTAGAGACACCTGACTGGCTCAGTCACTAGAGTGTCCAACTCTTGATCCAGGGTTGTGAGTTCAAGCCCCATGTTGAATGTAGAGATTACTTTAAAATCTTAAAAAAAAAAGAAAAGAAAAAAAACCTGCATGTCTGAGATAACGACATGTTAATCTATATTTTGCTTTCTGCAGTTACACAGCAGCTGAGAAAACTGCCTTCCTGGAAATACAGTCTTGTGTTTATGGGCATGAATGACTCCACAATACATTTTCAAGGCATAAATCATTTTCTCTTTACTTTTTATGCTTCATAATGATGCTAATGGCTGAAAGGTCACCAATTTCCTGGCTGTTTATAGTCAGCAGGGTTAATTTTTTCAACTGGTCAGAAAATGTCAAGCCCATCAGCAACATTATTCACTTCATTAGCTAATACAAATTTAATGTTTTGGGGATCAAAGAAAAGATGCATTTGAAGAATACCTTGGAATAAGATCAAGAATATTATTCAAAAGGGAAATTCTCTACTTAAATTATCATCAACCCTACAGCTGATTATCTTTTTCTCAGAAAATGACCCCATACATCTGCATGTCAAATGACTGTATATGTCATTTTCCAAATAGCCCTGAGCAATGCTTTAAAAAACCTTTAGAATCATTATATAATCATTCCAATAGCAAATATTTATTAAGCCCTTAATATGTGCAAGTCTCTGAGACGAACATTTGAAATAAATTGCTTCACAGAATACTCATGACATTCTCATGAGGAAAGAACTATTGCTCTCATTTTGCAAATGAGGAAATGCATGCTTCCAGAAGTCTAACTGGGGGAAGGTCACCACGTCTCTGAGGCCTCACCCCTTGAGGTATTTGGGTGTGAATATAGGCACTGGCCTTGGCTGGCTCTGATTATAGCTTGAAGTCAAGGAAAGGGCTACTTCAAGATTGAATGGCAGTAGAAAAACACGCTTCGTGCCCAGTTCTGCACTAGCTTTGCAACCAGCCTTCCTTGTTTCCCACACATCTGTTTTACTGGAACATTCACTATTGAGACAAGAAACTGGATTACCTAAAACCTTTCCTCTTTACACACCTTGCTCCAGCCACCCTAGCCTCTGTCTCTGGATCATGTTATAATGCTAGTACATCGTAAATCCTCAATAAAAATGTGTTAAATGCATTATAAAATCGTACAGTTGAAAAAAACATAACCTGGCCAGTTCCTTGATATCCCCTAATTAAACACAGTTTTCAGAACTTTATTTGTATCCTCATTTGAGCATCACATCTAGGGCACTGAAATTAAAAAAAGGCAAAGCAAGATGCACAACTTGCTCAGTTACTGACACTCTAAATGAAAACTCATCCTTTACATAATGTGACAGGAAAGGAAGTGATAATAGTGACTTGAAATCAATAGGAAATAAACCTGCAAGTAAGACATCCTCAGTTCAACATCATGGAAACTTTCAGCTGTCTCAAAAGAAGTCAGCTAATTTCCTCACTAATTTTACATAGGATTGCCAGAATATCTTAACAGGGAAAAATCATTGTGATATAACTCCCACGGGTAAAGTAACCAAAAATAAAATAATGTTAGAGAATAGTATCACTTTAACGATTCCTTAAATAGGTTACATAGATACTCCAGCAACATTTGTCCCATTTTTTCACTAATTATTTTTCCCCTGCTGATAAAATGCTAAACCCTAAGCCTTTGAAAAGTTTTGTTGTGTTTTTTAATCAATGCTATTTATAACCCAGTAAATCGAATATTCCAGAGCTGATGCTAAAATGTTTGCCCCAACAAAGCAAAAGGCGAATTATCTGCTTTCCTATTTCAATGATATAAGCAGGGGGAGATCAGACCTAAGTGCCTAGAGATGGCCAACCCCACAGGATAGGAGGGCACCAAGGTGGCCATGAGTGTCAAAGGAATGTGGGAAGAGAACCTACCTATTTTTACAATTTCCCCAATAGCTAGCCCTTAAAAAACTGATGAAAAAAATGGGTTTATGGTTAGATTAAAAGTAAAAAGGGGCAAAGGGAGAAGGAGTAGGAAGAGGAGGAAGAAAAAGAAGAGGAAGAGAATTAATAAGAGGAGGAGGAGGAAAAAGATGAGGAGGAAGAGGAGGACAACAATGACAACCCTGGAATGTGGACATGGTGCCTTGTACATGGTATTGAGAGACCAGCAAGCCTACGGTCTCAGTACCCTCTCTGCTAATTACAAGGGTAAAGCTTAGGAACAGATTTGAAACTCTCCAGGACCCAGCTTTTAGGTCTCTAAAATAAAATTATAATGATTCCTATCTCAGAAGCATGTTTAGTGATAAACAAAACGAACTACTTAGGAAGAAAGTTCTCTGTAGAATAAAATGCCAAACAATTGCTTTTTGTGGCAGTTTCCATAGCAGTTAGGAGTGACTAGAATTGGTTCATTTTTGCTGAAATCCCAGGCAGTGAGCTGAATGACTTGGGGCAGGTGACTCCTGCCCTCAGAACCCTAGTTTTCTTATCTATAAGATGGGAATAAGACCATGTTTGTGCTAGCTGTTTTCTATTACCCCTCACAATTGCTCTCCGTGTTTGCCCGTCCTGCTCTCAGCTCAGAAGAGGACTCTGTGGAGCCGCTCAACAGGCTACCTTGAATCTAACTTCCGGTTAGATGTGTCCAGTGGCAAGCACAGATGAACAGCGGTGGGGTCTATTCCTCTGGATCCCTCCCTAGTAGGGAGGGCTTCTCTGTTACTCACTGCCCAAGTCAAAGCTCCAGTTAAGTGCCCTTCTCCTATAATCACAAACACTCTCTGGGTTCTGCTAACAACTCCCTCTCCTCACCCCTGCAGGTCTAGAGGAGGTTACAAATACTGCAAATAACTATTTGCAATAGTTAGGGTGCTTCACCACCCCCTGTTCATCTTCTCTCAGTTGTGATCACAGTTTAGTAAATAGTCACTTTATTAAAATGTCTTTAGTCTGTAGGAATGTCTCATTGGTTTCCTGCCAAGACCAAAACCATAGCTGGTACACTAGGAAGGGCCTGAGGAAATAAGCCCTCCTGATGGAATCCTGAGATTAGGTTGCTCAAGTATTTAAGAAGAGCATAGAGACTTTCTTTGTAGGTGGTAAACAAAACACCGGTATTCCATGTGGCACAGTGGCATTGTCATTGTTTGAGGTCTATATAACTGAAGACGGCCTGGCATGAAGTGCAAATAGAAGGCAAGAGACTGGGAGATTAAGTGGCTGTGGCACTCAGTTTCTAGGTTTAGAATGTTTTGGGGGTTGGTTAGCTGCTTCAGACAGTCCCAGCGAGCTAACAGATGCCCTGAGAAAGGAAAAATTGGGCTCTTTAACTGCCCAGCTCATAACTCAAGTGGAAGATCAGGAAGCCATGATGATACCTGGGTTGTAGCGTTCTCCAGTGGTCATAGGGCTGCTATGTCTGGGACTGACTGCAAGTAACACTGAGTTGGGATGCCAGTTAAATGCCTAACGGCACCAGATCTTGTATGTAATGGCTTTAATGGAGAAGCAGGGAGACCATGCTACATGAAGAGGCTACACTGAGGCAGAACAAAGACGAGGCTAAGAATCCAGCATCCCTGAGTCTCCTGGACAGAAACAGGGATCCTGAATCAAATACATACATACATACATACTAAAAAATAAAACAAAAAGAAAAGAAAAGGTGACTCCTAGCATAGCCAAGACAGGAATTCAAAGCCTGGTCCGGGAAGAAATAGCATATGTGTCAAAAACAACCGAACCAAACCAAACCAAACGTGAGACATTGCCAATTTATATAAAAGAGTAGTAAGTTGGGGTAGCATGTATGGGAGTGGACACTAATAGTGTTAGACCAACTACGTCAAAATATGAAACTTCATTTGGGGCAAATTTATTGATAAGAGTACCATCACCTCACAGGAAATAAAAGTAGGACTGTGCTTGGTTGGCTAATTCAACTGTGATTCAAGAAGTGCCTAAAGCTAATGAAGTTGAGAGGTCAGATCTTCCCTGGCATATGTGTAGGTGAAGGACTCAGAATACTCAGGGAGATGGCATTGGCAGAATAAACCTTGTATTTAAGCTCCTCAACCATGCCCTAACCACCATAACCCGAGGGGACATTCCCTTCACTAAAATATTTTAAAAATGCATCCATAAGGGGGCATTGGTCTCCTTTGAAAATGATATATTGGCTGTGCTCCTAGGCTAGAAATGACTAGAAGTATTGCAAAGGAAGTTGCTTTCCTGACCTCAGTGGTAACAATGGGGTCCTGGAGGAGTAGAGGGAGGTTATAGGAAATAACTACTATTATAATGTATGCGGGAAACATACACTTGAGGGTTTTGATGTATAGGAAAAAAAAATGGCAATGATTAATGGGCTATCATATCATTAGGCATTAAAAAAAATGGGCAGTTTTCTAAGTTCTACTTTATATATGTGAGTAAGAAAATTCTAGGTATTGGTGATGTGGTAAGAAATCTAACTCGCATCTTTAGGGCTAATCATGAACTTTAATACAGGATTTAGACCTAAGCTAATTCAAAAATCTAGACTCTCTTGATCTTGGTGGAAGATACCTCCCTCTGAGGACAATCTCAAGCAAGTGGCCATTGAGTTGTGCTATAAATATTCATACAAATCTTCCTTAAAAGGATTCTGTGGACATTTATCCGACTCAGAGTTATTCGTTATCAACTCTGTACTGAAATTGATTCCCAAGACCCTAAAACACAACTATAATCTACCATTCTTAATGGAAGTCAGGTGATTGATTATTGACCCAAAACTGTCTCACAGTGGGTTCAGTGGGAAACTGACTGATGTTGTTTTTTCCCTCTCATCCAAGAACTTAGAGTGGCAAAAATATACAACTTCCAATTTTGTTCCTTGACCCACTGAGTAAGAGTTACCATGGTAAGAAGTGGAAGTCTCTGGAATTTTTCCCCACTCCAACCTTATTCTCCATGGGGTTACTGCAGAGATTAGGATAGAGGAAATAAGATTCACCAAAGACGTGACGTGTGTTTAATAGGTGTTACTAACTTACCGGTGTCTAACTCCAATGTTTGGCCTTAGCTAAACCTAGGGTAATGATATTTAATTTCACAAGCATGTGAAGTTATGACACCAAAAATGTTACAGCAGCAATAATAATCATGTAAAACGATGTGGCTTTTTTATTGATCACCTAAAAGCCCTAACGTGGGTCAGGGTAGAAAGGTAACCAAATCAGCCAGCTGAATAGAAGCTTGTATTGTGGAGGGTGAAAAAGGAGACTTTAAAAGTCTATTTCCCAGATGTGTTCAACAAATATGGACTAATATTTGACTGGGGTCAATAAACCAATATTCCCCTTGCAATGCTAAGCTCAGCAGCTACCACAGGAGGACCTTCCATAAATGGATCATTCTTCCTACAATCTGATTTAGTTCTTAATAGTAAATATGAAACCTAAGGAGGAGAGCAATGACTTTAGATAGATTGACATGTAACTTAATTCCGCAGAATTTTTTTTTTTAATTTCACCCAGTGAAAGACCCAGGAACTCAGATATTTGAAATCTACCAATATTACATAAGGTTATCCACCCAAATTTGTAGTTGAACTTCATCAGTAACCTAAAGCCTATCAATGTTTCCTCCTTTTACCCTGGGATCTTTACTAGCACATTTCCTTGCTACCAAGTAGCAATTAGATTCACTTTTATCCGCATCTTAGTTTCCACATTTCCAAAGTGGATTAATGATTTTTCAACCATTACTTGGTATCACTGGAGAATTTTCCTTTCCTGACCTCCATCTTCCTGGAGAACTCTGCCTCAGGTACTGCTGCCTCATCTTCCCACATGAGTCAAAGGGGTTAGAACAGTTGACCTACTTTCTGGTGATAGCTTGGTTTCTCTGGAAATGAAGTCCTTAATCATGTGGACGGTCTCTGAAAGTACATGTCCTACTAGGTAATCCATGACATCTCAGATGTGCCAAGAGGAGGAACAAAAAAAAAAAGGATGGCTTCTTTGCTAGAAAGAAAATACAAAATAAACAAAACACTCAGAGTCCCAAAGCTAAACCTTTCAAGGTTATAAATGAATGTAAGTTTCAGGTATCAGGAAATTCTTCACAGTTGCTAAAAAGCACAGGCTTTTAAAAACAAAGGTGACTGTTAAAAAGAGGTTTGGACCAAATCCTCAAGGTAAACATAATATTAAATGTTTCATTTCTATTTTTCTGTAGAATCCAAACAGTTTTTTAAAACCTATGACCTGAGCTACTTTAGAAATTGGGAAGGGAAGGGAGAAGTCATTCATGCAAGGATAAAGGTGGGACCCCATTAAGGTAAGAAAACGCTGATCTCCTTAGACACTATCTATTACCAGTGCCCATCCTGGCACTTGACGTACAGTAGGTTTTTAACGCATGTTGCTTGAATGAATGCACAAAGAGAAAAAAGACAGGCTGAAAGTTTTCCCAAGATAATCCTCACCTACATGATTCACCATCTCCCCATAAAATGGGGAAAAATACAGCTGTTCCACACCCTTTTTTTTTTTTAATTTTGCTTGTAACTCAAAAGGAAACAAAGAATAGGCATGCAGGATCAATTACTATCTTTGATTATCTGTCTTAAAACAATTGTTCTCCATAAAATCCTCTCCAGGATTTCATCCAGGAAGTGGTTTATTTGTCTAATATATTAAACTGTCCAGAAAACAAAACAAAACAAAACTTAGGGCAATACATTTTATTGAGTGTTCCAATTATATCCCTTTATGTTATATTAAAGTAAGTTTTTCCATCCTCTTTCCTATATCCTTTCCCTTCCTCTTTTCTGTCTTTTCTGTCTTTCTCCCCCAGTCCCAGGCTTATCAGCTCATTTCCTTCCCATCTCTATTCCTTTATTTGTGGTAAAACATTTCCCATCTCTTCTGCTTCTTATTTAAATATCATCCTTGTCTCCTTGATAAAACAATTTAATTACCTTCTAGAAAAAAGCCGTATCTAATCTTAATTTCCCCCCCTTCTTCATAATTGGATAATTGCACATTTGGTAGCTTAATCAAGTTAATTGCGCATGTGCAAAAAATGCTTTAATATGTAAAAGACACTGCTTTATTTAGATGTTAGCAAAAGGAATTAATGTTTGGGTTTAGAGAATTTGTGAATAGATTACTTTATAGCTTCCACATCCTGTTAATGGTACCTGGGGCCAATATGACTTCTGTTCTTAATGAAGGAATGGCTTCTTACAGAGTTTGCATCCTAAAGAAAAACTGAATGAAGCATATTTCTCAGAACTAAAAAGTCTGTGCTTTTACTGGCATGGGGTCACTGTGGTAGCTTCTGAGTGGACTGTCCAAAGCGGCAAAATGGTAGAAAGTAAATGGAAGTGACATTTAGCACAAAGGTCAAAGAACTTGCTCAAGACCTAATTTATAAAGGGTCCTTATTCAAGTTTTATGACTGAAGACCCTGGGGTCTAGAAGTTAGTTTATTAGTTTTTTTTCTATCCACCATGGGTAAAATGTTAGCAGAAGTTTTTAAATGGATCCTCCCAACACTAATCTTTCACCCAAGGAAAGGTTTCTATAGGAAATGGACTTGAGGGAAACCAGTGGCTACTTCACCCCTCCTTGTGGTCAGCATATGTAAAAGTGAATGCAGATCATGAGCATCAGGTTGTTTTGATGAAAAGCTGATGCCATACTGTAGCTTTAAAAAATTTGTCCCCACTCTAATACACTCCCTGCTTCTGGAAGATGCTGAAGAGGGTAATGGGTTTGTTACTCAGACTCTGAAATTCCTCCACACCATAATAAGGGAAATTCTATTTTCTCTAAGGTTTAATAAACTAGACACCCTTGAGGATAATGCCTGTCTCTTATTTGTCTTGGGGTCTCTAACATTAAGGACACACAAACATGACCAATCACCAGTACATGACAAGACTGAAAAAAAGCAGAAAGAAAAAGGGTGACAGGTAAGCAGACAGGAAGAAAGGAAGATGGGAAAAAAAGATGGAAGGGTGAGATTAGAAAGAGAAAAAAATGGGAAAACAGAAGGACACATAAAAATTATGCAGGGTCAGTGTAGTAATTAGAACCTAGCAATCAGATATACTTTATTGTAATTACTTCTTCATCTGGAAACTGGGGCTAATAGTATCTAGTGTGTGGAATTTTTGTGACCATGAGAAATAATTTATTTTAAGGGCCTTTTTATATATTTTTATATATTGGCTCATTTCTACTCTGGACAGGGTAAAACTTCACTTTTCCCCTCTCTTATCTAGGTTACTCCTGAAAGTCTTTAATCCCAGCTGGGGTAGAGAAACATTTATGAATTTTCTGGGCTCTTGGAAAGGAGGTTGTTCAAAGGGGATATGCCAGATAAGGGACTGCAAACCATTTACGGGCAAAAAACAAGCATCTACTGGGTAATTAGCTGGTCAGTGGTTACAACTGAAACTCAATGGAAAGTCTCAAGAAGAACAATCTGGTGCAAACACACCTTCCTCCTAACTCCCCCCAAAGGGGCAGTCCTTGCTCCAGGGACACGGAGTCTCAAAATGTTACCTTCTCCTCCCATATGATTTTTCTTCCTCTTCCTCTCTTTGAATTTACATCTTTGTCACTTGCTTAACCCAGTGAGTTTTGCTCATGCGTTTGATTGATAACTGTACATTTGCAGTGTTAGCTCCTGCCTTGCTAGTGGGGTACTCCAGCTCACTTAACTGTTCACTGTGAGGGCAGAAAATATCTCAAGGTACAACAGATTCAGTGAGATGGGGAGAGGGGAGAAAAAAAACAACACCTTAATGCTTTAAAACTTTTGCATGTGTCATGTAAAACAAGCAAACACATGACAGATACTCAGTCAAAGGTAGCTATTATTTGCAAAGACAGAATGAACCATGATAATATTGATACAGTATTCAAACACAAAAATAAGTAACTGTTAGGGCTATCTGCGAAGATATACATACCCTCACCCACAGAAATGGTTCTGATATCAAGACATGATCACACACACACATACACACACACACAGGTAAGAAAATGTTACTGACGTAATTAAAGTCCCTTGGGAAAGCAGGGAAGCCCTCTCAAGGCAGGTTTAAAATGGCTTAACAGAGCAAGGAAAAGAGACATCTCAGAGAGTGCGCCCCACTACCAAGTCAGAAGCTAATACTGCAAATACACAACCATAGAGCAAACTCAACATCCAGACCAAATCGTGGGTGGAATCTGTCTGCCTATGTAGGTGACTATCACGACAACCATTGTAAAGTAACACAGGGGAGTGCCAAAGAAGAAATGGGAATTTGTGGTATGGTCAATAATTTTTGTAAGAACTGAAAGAAGCCAACATTCCCCCATGAACTAGAATTGTTAGAAAATAATATGCATTGGATACATTCATTCCAAATCATCTGAGTCAAGCCCTATGCCAGGCAGCAAGGATAGAAAATTAATATTGGACACGGATGTCCTTCTAAAGGAATCTAAAGTCCAGAAGTAGACTAAAAATTATACAACTATAGAATATGCTTATTATTCATAATTATATATAGCACATATTCTATACATAGTGAGAGTAATTACCTATAAAATGAGCATCAAGATAGTAGTATAAAGTTGGTGCATGAAAGACTCACTGAGTTACTGATTCTAAAAGAGTGGAACTGGGAAGATAATCTGGCTGAGCCTAAGTCCTTGACATGAGCAGGCTGTGGCAGGGGTAGAGCACTTCTGCTGATCCCAGGTCAGTATGTCAACTCAGGCCACCCCTCACCATAACCACCCCTTCAGCTTCTGGGACAGAGTCAGTGTCGAAAAATAGGCAAAAGGAAAATTATAATATCCCACTTCCCCCAACTCAGAAATATGTAAGGGCACATTAGTATCCTGACAAGAGCCAAATCCTCTGCTTATGGAATAAACTTGACCTCATTGCAAAAATCCTTGAATTTAACAGGTATTTTAAATGCTATCTCTTAAAACCTCTAAAATTAAAACTCTAACATGTGTCTGTATGTTTGTCGCTATCCTCATACTGACTCACCCAAGTGCTCTTTTTCTCTAGAGGTGGTCAAAAGAAAAGCAGCTCTAAAATGCTCTCCAAGTTCCCACTGATCCCAGTATTATCATCTCATCTCTTTTAGACACAGAAATGGTTTCAAATTACAATTTCAGGATTGTACTAGCTAGCCACTTCATAATCTTACAATATTGCCTTGTATTACTAAAAATGCCAAAAAGAAAGTCTAACAAAACTGCTGCTTATTTCCCCAACTACACACACATCAAGAATCAGAGCCAAAGAGAACATATGAATTAGGCAAACAAAACTTAGGCCACTTGTCCCAAGATCCATAAGCAAATGGAATAAAATGATGAATAAAGATAGCTACAAAAAAATCAAATTCTGTGAATAATCTAGTCTAATATTATTAATCTGACAATAATGTCTGTTACATTGAGACAGAAAATACAGTGAGTGACCAGGGTTAAATCCCTTTGAATATCCCAGAAATTTATAAACAAAAAGACAAAGATCAAGAGAAATAACTATTCACTGAGCTGAACACTAATGGTCTCAGTCAAGTTCTGCCTGAGGGTAATGGAATACTCTTTGCCAACTCTTTTTCTTTTAAGATTTCATTTATTTGACAGAGAGAGAGCGCGTGAGATCACCCGCGCAAGCAGGGGGAGCAGCAGAGGGAGAGGGAGAAGCAGGCTCTCCGCTGAGCAGGGAGCCCGATGCGGGGCTCCGGGGCTCGATCCCAGGACCCTGGGATCATGACCTGAGCTGAAGGCAGACATTTAACTGACTGAGCCACCCAGGCACCCCTCTTTGCCAACTCTTATTGAAGGAAAGGGGGCTGCATTTTTCACCAACTCTCTCCTTTCTGTTACCCCACAATACCCTCAGTTCAAACAAGAGAGGATCTATTTACAGACCCATCATCAGCAGTGGGCCAGGATGTTTGGTTCCTTAGCTAATGCCTGAGAGGCCTGCAGTGACAGGTGAAAAACGGCACTAAAAGTAAATCAGCAAATTAGCAAAAGCAATTCAATGAAGGATGGGTAGCCTAGTAAGTGGTGCTAGACAAATTGGATATCCATAGGCAAAGAGAAAAGAGTTGACTTAACAGCACACCTTATATAAAATCTAATGCAAAATAGATCATAAACTTCAACGTAAAATATGAAACTAAAGTTTACACACAGGCACACACACACACAAGCATAGGAAAGAATCTTCTGGATCTATGAATAGGTCAAGAGTTTATACTTGATACCAAATGTGTAATCCATAAAAGAATAAAATTTAAACATTGGACCTCATCAAAACCTCTTGCTCTGTTAAAGATCCAATTTAGAAAATACAAAGACATATTACAGTCTGGGAGAAAATATGTGTAAATCAAATAGCCAACAAAGTTCTTTTATCTAGAATACATAAAGAACTCTCAAACCTCAACACTGAAAAAAAAAATTAGAAAATAGGCAAAATCCAGGAAAAGACATTCCACTGGAGAGGATATGCCAATGACAAACACATGAACATATGTTCAACATCATCAGTCATTAGAGAAATGCAAGTAAAACCACAGTGATATATGAATGCATACCTATCCAAAAAACTAAAATTAAAAATAGTGATTATACCAAATACTATTAAGATGCAGAGAAACTGAATCACTCATACACTGCCAATGTGAAATGGTAAAGTCACTCTGGTAAGTAATTACAGAGTTCCCTTTAAAACTAAAAATGAACTTACCATACAAGCAAGCAATTCCAATCTTGGATCCAATCTTCCAGAGAATTTAAAACTTATTTTTACACAGAAATTTGTACACAAATAGGTCTATCAGCCTTTTTCATAACAATCAAAACCTGGAAACTATGCAAGTGTCCTTCAATGGGTGAATGGTTAAACAATCCGTATATTCAGTCTATGCAATACTACAAAGCAATAAAAAAGGACACACTTTCTGCACACTGTAACTCAGATGAACCTCAAGAAACTTTTGCTGAGTTAAAGAAAAAAAATTCCCACCTCAAAAGGATAAATACTTCATGATTCCATTGATGAAACTTTTGTGAAACAACACAATTGTAGAGACGGAGAACGTATCAGTGACTGCCATGAGTTAGGAATGAGCGAGGAGTAGATATGCCTATAAAAGATGCAGACTCTTCTGATGATGGCAAAGTTAAGTATCTTGACTACAGTGTGGATTACATGAAGCCACATGGGAGAGAGAACTACATAGAACTACGTGTGTGCGCGCGCACACACACACACACACTACACTTAACAAAGGAATGCATATGTAAATGGTAAAATCTGAGTAAGGGCTAGGATGTACCAAGGTCAAATTTTCTGCTTTGATACTGTAGTAGAGTTATACACAATATTACCATGGCAGGAGGCTATGTCAAGGGTCACAGAATCTCCCTATACATTTCTTTGCAATTTCCTGTGAATCTTTAGTTATTTCAAAATAGAGAGATCTTTTTGAAAGTAAATTGGAACCTTCGGTCCAGACGCTATAGTATATAGACCCATTTGTACCCCGCTACTCCTCACTAGTGACAACTGCACACCCTAAAAATGGTGTAAGAGAAAAGACAGGTGGTAGTCTGAGTAGAGCTCAGAAGGGGAGCTGGTTTGGGAGAGCACAAGTAAAGGAGCAGCACTGTGGTAGGGGATGTTGGTGCCCCATCCAACAGTAGAGCACACAGACCTGTGGTTCCCCAACCCCTCACTCAGCAGAAGGCAGCCCATGTGGGCTCATTCCTCCCCCAGATGGAATGGCAGTCCCTTGATGACGTCAGGCAAACCTGAACCAAATAGCTAGGGGGATCCATTAGGAGTCTCACCAAAAATCAGCATCCTGGGAAAGTACCCTTCTTCTCATCCTGGTCTGAGATTCCCTCTTTTTGCCAAGTGGTACCCAGGTGGCAAATACTACTTAGTAAGAGAGACGAAGCAGCACAGTCTGCAGAGCCACTTTGTCCCTTCAGGCCCCCAAACTCCCATCCTCCTCCCAGAGACAGTGGTTGGGGCAGGTGAGATGGGAAACAAGGACCAGTCTCAGCAAGCAGCCTGGAGGAGGAAGTTGCTCTGTTTTGTGGCCAAGCCAAGGTTTTCATCCCCACCAAAGACAAGGAGGAGGTGGGCAGAACTGAAAGGAGGACCCAAATAGATCAAGCCTCCTCATTCAAGAAACCTCAACAGTAAACCAACCAACAAACCGAAAAACCCAAAAACCAAAAACACACACCCAACGACAAAAATAACAGCAATAAAAACAGTATGGTTAACGAGTGGAGAAAATAAACGGGTATTTCACTGAAAAAGACATACAGATGGTAAATAAGAACCTGAAAAGACACTCAACATTATTAGCCACCAGGGAAATGAAAATTAAAACCACAAGAAGAAATCACTGCGGGGCGCCTGGGTGGCTCAGTTGGTTGAGCGACTGCCTTCGGCTCAGGTCATGATCCTGGAGTCCCGGGATCGAGTCCCGCATCGGGCTCCCTGCTCAGCGGGGAGTCTGCTTCTCCCTCTGACCCTCCCCCCTCTCATGCTCTCTCTATCTCATTCTCTCTCTCAAATAAATAAATAAAATCTTAAAAAAAAAAAAAAAGAAGAAGAAGAAATCACTGCACTCCTATCAGAATACCTGAAGTGAAAAAAAAAAAAAAAATAGGGACAACACCAAAAGCTTTCAAGGATGTAGTCAACCTGAATCACTCATATATTACCGGTAGGAATGTTAAGATCTTACAGTCACTCTGGAAAACAGTTTATTAGGTTCTTATTAAATGAAGCATGCAGCTATACCATAGGTTCCAGGAATTGTACCTTTGAACATTCATCCCAAGGAAAGGAAAACTTATGTTTCCACAAAAACTAAATAAAAGTAGGTTTATTCCTAGTAGGTCCAAGCTGGAGCCAACCCATATACCTTCAAAGGGTGAACAATTAGGGGCGCCTGGCTGGCTTAGTTGGCAGAGCATGCAACTCTTGATTTCAGGGCTGTGATTTTGAGCCCCACGCTGGGTGTAGAAATTACTTAAAAATAAAATCATTACCAAAAAAAAAAGGTGAACAATTAATTCAACTACGGAAGACCCATAGTATGGAATGGGTCTGAAAAGGAATGGAATAATTATACATAGAACAACTGGCTGAATTTCCAGGTAATGATGCCAAATGGAAAAAGTAAAGGTCCTGGAAAAATGAAGGGAATATTAGTTACACAACTGTTTATTAAACACCATTTTATAGTAATCCCAGCTCTGTGCCTGGCACTGTTGTGAGTCTTGGGAACCAGCAGGGAACAAAGTCCCTGACATTGAGGAGTATATATTCTAGTGCAGAGAGGCAGACAACCAATGTATGTACAAGGTGCCTGATATTGCAGATGTTGTGAAGGGAATAAAAAAAAAAAGGCAGAGTAATGTGACATAGTTTAGAATAAAATCATTAGGTTGTATGTAGAAGATGGGACTGATGGGAGAGCTCTTGGGATTTTACTGTTATCTTGTAACTTATAAGACTTTTGTGAAGGGTGCCTGGGTGGCTCAGTCATTAAGCGTCTGCTTTCGGCTCAGGTCATGATCCCAGGGTCCTGGGATCGAGCCCCGCATCGGGCTCCCTGCTCATGGGAAGCCTGCTTCTCCCTCTCCCACTCCCCCTGCTTGTGTTCCTGCTCTCACTCTCTCTCTCTGTCAAATAAATAAATAAAATCTTTAAAAAAAAAAAAAAAGGCTTTTGTGAAAACCTGTCTGAATAATCAGGGATGGCTTGGGTCCTTGTTTCATTTCTTTGCATGGTATGGAGGACATCAGGCTATGAATGAAGTTTATGAAAACTCTTGGCTTTTACATTAAAAACTATAAATTTACAAAGTGGTATTTTAATTTACATTACCCTCCACTTACTGTGCAACTGGAGGGCGTGTCCTGACTGGTGGCTCCATCAGTAAAAAAGGAAGGTTTGAGCAACAATACTGTATACTGTTTGATGGTCCATTTGGATTTTTCTCCTTTGGACTTTATCACAAATAAAAAGTGTTCTGTTTATGATTCCTATGTCCTCGTTTCTCTTGTATTGAATCTACATCATCCTTTAGGCTTTCAAATCATTTCCCACCCCTTTCTCCACTTCTCTGTAAAACTAAAAAGAAAAGGATAACTGCTTTCCCTGGCACCACTTGCCTTGAACTCACCACTTAACATTTCTTGTCCCCTTCTATTTCAGACCAACTGAAGAAAGATGCAGCTGGCCACTGTTACGGTGGATTTCTTGTCTCTGTTCCCCAACCTTTCAGAGACTCCAGCTTCCTCTTCCTGCTAAAGCTACTACTCTCTATTCTGTTTTTCTGCATGAAATGTCACTTGATCTTCTGCAGTCTCCTGCTCCAGGAGATTTTTATTAATGTTGCTGAGATTATCAGAGGCCAATGATGTGAAAGGTGAAGACATTCTATTGATGTTCTCTTAACTAATATACATGCATCCCCTGGGGAAGATTTTTCTTATCAAATTGCTTCCCTGTGCCTTCAAAGGACAAATGGAATGAGCTGAAACAACTATTCAGGAGCTCCAGAACTTAAGAGCAACAACTGCTACTGATAATGAAGTAGGATTTTGTTCTGAAATATGTCACCATTAATCACGTTTCCTAGATAAGTTCTTGACTCTCTTCTTGGCCTTAATGGAAAGAGACAGTGAACAGAACACCAGAGATGGGAACGAGTAAGAGACATAACTCAGTGATTTAACAAATCAATGGAAGTTACTTTTGGATTTCAGCCTCTGAATATAGCAATGATGACTGATACCATGAAACAATTCATTTTTCTGATAATTACAAAGCCAAACAAGAGCCATGTCTCTCGTCTGCCATATTTGGAGCATTTTCTTTTTTTTCCTTCTAAGATTTTATTTATTTATTTGAGAGAGAGAGAGAGAGAGAATGAGAGAGAGAGCATGAGAGGGGGGAGGATCAGAGGGAGAAGCAGACTCCCCTCCGAGCATGGAGCCTGATACCGGACTCGATCCTGAGACTCCAGGATCATGACCTGAGCTGAAGGCAGTTGCTTAACCAACTGAGCCACGCAGGCGCCCTTGGGGCATTTTCTTAAGCTCCATATATACAAACTTTTAAAAAGTAAAATAATGAGAAAAAAAAATGTAAAGCAGTTCTCACCCGTTAATTATTTAGCTGTTCCAGATAAAGTGTTTGGGCGACCTGGAATTGCTTGCTTTCTCCACTTCATGTGACTAGAAATAACCAGTGCTCAGAGCCAGAAATCAGTCAGCCAGCATTCCCTGGCACTGAAGAACAGACCTATTCAGATGATGGTATATACTGCTTTCTTTTTTTTTTTTTAAAGATTTTATTTTAAATAGGTACTCTACTAGGTACTGGGCATGGAGCCAGACAGACAAGACAGACAAGATCTCTGCTGCATGGAACTCATATTCTGGTGATGAGAAAAAACTATGCCAATAAGTAACATGTAATTAAGAAGCTTTCAGATAAAGAGAAATATGGAGATAATAAAACAGGGTGTTATGACTGAGTGACTTTGCATGGAGTGGAAACAGGATATACAGTGTATAAGGTCTCTAAGGGGGAGACACCTGAGATGTTATGTTACTGAGCAGAAGGAGATGCCCATGGACCACTGTTAGGAAAATTCCTGGTAAAGGGGACAGAATGTGTGAACACCTTGCAATGGGAAGAAGTTCTGTGTGTTCCAGGATCACAAAGGCCAGAATAGCAGTGTCAAAGCAAAAATTGCCCTGGTCAGAGTTAAATAGGTAAGACAGACGTGATTCAAGGCCATGGCACATGACGAGAAAAGAGAGAAGATAAGAGAGACCACTAGGTGGTCTAAACTCAAATCCACTCAAAGGGCAGAAGAATTTTTTAAAAGCTCGGGTTGGGGAGTTGTACATCATCTGTGTTTGCTAATTGGCCTTACCCATGGTAACAATAAACTTTCAGCTATTTTCACAAGAGGAGGTAGTTTTACAACTTGGACGAAGTGCTCTTACCCTCCCACAGAAACTGAGAGATAGCAATGGCATCTTCCTGGATTTTATTTCAAAGGAATAGCTTCAAGGTCCCCGAGAAAGGCCGTCCAGTTTTCAAACTAACAAGAGACATTTTAAAAAACTTACATCTCAAAGGATCAGAGAAGAATTCACAAGTTCTCTAAAGAAGCTGTTTTAGGAAAAGGGAGGTCAGGCCCTAGAGTGAGGAAGAAGGCTATTTAAAGTTTAGTCAAGCTGAGAAGAATGTGAAGCCATCTTGGTCAGTGGAGAACCAAGGGAAGAGTGAAATGAAGGGAGGATATACAGACAATGGGATACCACTGAGTTCCATGGTAGTGACAGGAAGGTTGACTTCACTCCAAGTGCAGCAGGAAGTCATTGAAGGTATTAAGCAGGAGAAAATAATTATTCTTGGCAACTCTCATTTATACAGTAAAAGGAATTAACATGTATCAAGTACTTACAATGTGTACCATATGCATTATTTTATTTAATCCTTATAACCTTGATGTTACATTGAAAAGACAAGCCTAGGTAACTTCAGGAGTTGTGGGTTAATTATCTGGCCATCTAACTATTAGCCCCACTTTGGAGTTGAAAGGATGGAAGCTAGGAAATGTTAGGTAACTTGCCTGAAGTTACCAAGCTACTAACTGGCACCTCATTTCACCCAATACTTAATAATGAAGAATCCTGATGATTTCCATTTTCTATCAACAGCACTTCACCAGTTCATCGGTGATCTCATCCAGTCTCACGACTAAATGTCATTTCTGTGAGGATTTTGAATGTTGACCTTCCAGCCCACATTCTCCCTCACAGCTGGGTGATGATAGCATGTGATGGAGGTATCGTCCCTGAGAAAGAGAACAAAGTCTTTCAGGGGGAATTCTTCAAAGTCATTTCTATTCTTATAAAGAGAGATCTATGAGGACAACTTTATCGACAACCTCATGCTTACTTTCACATTAGGTAAGGATGGGATGACCACTATTATGTGATCCTCGCCAGCACACGGAGGATAATGGACTAGAAAGATGGGGACACCCTGGGTCTTTGATGATTACTGAGCCAATACAGCAATCTAGGATCACTGTTCAACCAATTTTTTTATTATATAATGGAATATTAAATCATATTTAAGTCTCTTTCACTTGGTTAGTCTGTCAGTTATACTAAAAGCAACCTAGATTATAGGTTGTCATATGATTAATTAGACCCTGTGAACTAGCCAAACCAGCTTCCTTACTGTTTAATATTATGATTGCACAGTTTACTTCCTGAAGCACATTTGAAGGAAGTCCAACTGCCGGTCATATCAAAAGCCCCTTCTAGAGGAAATAACTTCCGGGTGATTTTTTTTCCCTATGTTAATTTAACACACTGACCATCTGTTCTACGCCAGAAAATATTCAAGGCTCTGGGGGATACAGCAGCTGTGTACTCAACAGGCAAACATGCCTGACCTCATGGAATTTACATTCTAGTAGAGGAAAACAGATCATGCATGGTTAGCACTTCTAGGGCTCACATATACACAATTCTCTTTCTAGCCAAACATATATTGGTACCCATAGCAGAAAGAGCCACAGTTCTGACCAAATCTTGCTAACACTTTGTAAGCACAACTGATACGTGCTCCTTCTGAGCCAAAACATTTCATTTTCAGTAGAAAAGACACTCTCTTCTCTTGTTTTCCATGCTTAAAGGAATATATTTTGAGATGGTCGTATCTCAAGAGGTCTGAGTTTCAAAGTCATCTCTCAGAGAACGCTTATTCTGGAGAATCATCCTGATCCCTCAGTTCGCTGTGCATGAGAGACAAACTTTACCATGCTTGACCACTGAGACTTTACAGCTGATTTTGACTGTCTACCCTAACTTAACATGTTAGATGGTATATTTGACTTTAAGTCTCTTTTTTTAAATGTAATTTTCTCACATAAATGCAGCTTGTATAAGCATTTACAATTTTTTCTCAGCTACATTTAGAAGTTATCCTCTCTAAACAACATGTATCATTTCAGTTTCAGTGTGTGATACACAGATACACAGAGTAAAATTATTACAAGCAAAGCCAGATTCTGATTCCTACCACTCATTCATCACAGCTTCCCTCTAAAATTCTTCTCTCCCATTGTAAAAATCACCAGGTATCAAATTTAAAAGTCCATACCTTTTTAAAAACAATCCAGGGCACTGGGGAAATATATTTTTTAAAAAGCTAGACTAATTAGTTCATATTTAGGATAGAAATTGGAATCAGATGAACAGAGAATTCAGTCTATTTGCAGTAGAATGATGAGTGCATCCCCACCATATTTTTTTCAGACAATCTCTGAATGTCCCAGGAAACTAAATGCCCATCTGTCATCCCAGGAGATTACTTGTTGTGAACAGTGTTCTTTTTCAGCTGTTTTCCAAAGTATTTGCTCTAGATTTTTTCTATTGCTATTTACCATTGTAGTCTTTCTGCCAAAATTCAAGTACCAAATTCATCATGTCATGATGTGTTTTTAAAATGGTTAGTAGATTAAGTCTCAATAAGACACATTTGATACTATCATTTTTCTTATGCTGATAACCAGGATTTTTTTTTTTTTTTTTGCAAAAAATGGATAAAAGTTCTCTCGGTGCTCTTCTAGAGTTTCCTCAATAGGATGTCCCTTTAGAAGATTACGGGCTGTGGCTTTATGGGCATAGGAACCATGCTTGCATCATCCACTGCTTTATCCTCAGGGCCCAGCTTAGTGTGTGCATATAGTAGGTATTCAATAAAACTGGTTACGTACTAGCCCATTTCAATTTCCCTTAAATGATTAATTGCATAAATACCACAATCAAGTTCATGTAGTAGTGCTCATTTAATGTCTTAAATGAAATAAAAAGACGAATTAAGGTATAAATTTATATCTGAATTGGAAGTCCTTTGTCAGTTTCATTTTACAGCATCCTAGCCCAATTTTCCAAAACTAATAGAGTTCTAAAAAATACTAAAAATTTAAACAGAAAGCTCACTCCACATCTCTGGAAAGTTTAGGACATACAGTTGAGCCTTAAACAATGCAAGTCTGAATTGCACAAATCCATTTATATGCATTTTTTTTCCATCAATACAGCACCATACACAATTAATGTATTTTGTCTTCCATATACTTTTGTTAATAATCTTTTCTCTAGCTTACATTAATCATAATACAGCATATATACATACAACATACAAAATGTGTCCATCAATTGTTATGTTATTGGTAAGAGAAAAATGGACTATTAGACGTTAGATTTTGGAGGGGTCAAAAGTCATACACAGATTTTCTACTAGGCAAGAGGTCAGTGCACTCCCACCCCCTTTTTTATTATTAAAATGTTCTTTATTAGGTTTTCAGCTGTTTATGATGTATTCAATTTCCGTTCTCTTTGGATTTATTCTGCTTTTCTTTGAGCTTTTTGGATCTGTTCATTACATTTTCAATTAAGTTTAAAAGATTTTTAAAATTTTTTTTTTCTGTTCCATTCTCCCTTTTTCCTTTTCTTTTTCAAGTCCAATTACATGTATGTTCAATCACTTAACAATGTTCCAGGATCACTGACACTATTTTGTGAGTTTTTTCTGCCAACATTTTCTTCTTTACTTTAACAATTTCTACTGCCCTATAAACTCACTGATCCTTTCTTCTTAATTTCATAATCTGCACTTAAATCCAATCACAGCATTTTCTTACTTCTAGGATTTCTGCTTGGTTCTCTTTTAGAATTTCTCTGTCTCTCTTAACATTCACATACATTTGTTTTTCATTTTAAGTAGACTCCACACACAGTGTGGAGCCCAACATGGGGTTTGAACTCACAACCCCGAGATCAAGACCTGAGAGGGGATCGAGACTTGAGATTAGATCAAGAGTAGGTTGCTTAACCAACTGAGCCACCCAGGTGCCCCACATACCTTACTTTAATATGGATATTGTTACATATTGTTATTTTGAAGTCTTACCCCAGATGTTGAAATTACTAGACAATCTGTGGATTTGCTTCTATTGATAGTTTATTTCTCCCATAGTCCACTGTTGACTTTTATTCTGTCTAGGAATTGTGTGCGTGCGCACGCACACGCGTGTGCTACACATTATAAGTGATGCATTGTAGGTACTCCAGACTCATTTGAACCATGTGGAGTTTTGTTCCAGGAGATAATTAATGATAGGTTACCTTTATCCTCTAACAAGCGTGGTATTGGGCTTTATTGGTGAAGGTCTGCTTTGGATTTTTCCTTAGTCCTAGAGCATAGACTTTAGTTTTATCATGTAGTTCTTAATCCTAAAACATGATCCTTTGGGGATTTTACTCAAAAGCCCAAGGTGTTTACTACTCTAACTCAAGGAGGATTGCACCTCAAACTCTTTCCAACCCCAGCAAACTGTTCAGTTTTCATTTCTTTCACCCTTGCAATTTCTTAATTTCTTGAAGCCTCACCCCATTCACGTCCAATTTAGAAATCTATCAAAATTTTGAGAATATATATGCAGGTTTTGGAGCTTCCACCCTCTGTGACTTTTCTTTTTTTTTTTTTTAAGATTTTATTTATTTTATTTGAGAGAGAGAGAATGAGAGACAGAGAGCATGAGAGGGAGGAGGGTCAGAGGGAGAAGCAGACTCCCCGCCGAGCAGGGAGCCCGATGCGGGACTCGATCCCGGGACTCCAGGATCATGACCTGAGCCGAAGGCAGTCGCTTAACCGACTGAGCCACCCAGGCGCCCCGTGACTTTTCTCTTTCACTGGATTCCTCTTTCAATTTTCAGCCATTCTTGCAACTAGGGAAAAACCATTTAAATGTGGAGTCCAACTATTATGTCCCTTTTTTCAAATATTTACTCAAATTTCTGCCAGCACAGTGTCACTCGGCTGTTTTTAAATAACTCTTATATACATCTTGTTTGACATCTATTATTGTTAATAGCAGAAATATTAGTCTAGGTACACATCACCATTATTCAAATTAAGAAACTTTTATTAAACATACCTGAGCAAAGTAAAAATAAAAGACACACACACCACAAATGAATAAGCATTAAATATAATCAAACCTCTCTATCCACCTACAAGCTTATAGGAAGAAAGGAAAATAAGCCAGCTATGAGGGAATAGGTAAATACATCATGTGCAACATTCTACATGACAAGTGATCTTTTTTCTCTAAGGTATCAGTGGCATAAAAAGGGAATGAGAACCTATCAGATAAAACAGGCTAAAGACCGTTAACAAGAAAATGTTGCAAATGGTCCCAGTTTACAGTTTGATTTTAAAACCTGTAAGAGAATATTTATGAGATAATTAGAGAAATTTTAACATGGACTGGAAATTAGATAATGTTAGGGAATTATTGTTATCTTTATACACAACAATGGCATGATGGTGATGTCAGCATAACTTTATCAGTTACAGACGTGTCCTGAAATATTTACTAGTAAAATGTCACATCTGTAATCTTTTAAAATTTAATAGGAAAGGGCTGCCTGGGTGGCTCAGTCGTTAAGCATCTGCCGTCTGCTCAGTTCATGATCCCAGGGTCCTGGGATCGGGTCCCTCATCGGGCTTCCTGTTTGGCCGGGAGCCTGCTTCTCCCTCCCACTCCCCCTGCTTGTGTTCCCTCTCTCGCTGTGTCTCTCTTTGTCAAATAAATAAATAATAATCCTTAAAAAATAAATAAGTACAATAAAATTTAATAGGAAAAATAGGTGGGGATTGAAAAATATGAAATAGCATTGGAATCACATTTACATTTTTTATTAAACATAGTTCAAAATAACAACTATAGGAGAATTGGACTCAAGATACTTACTTCAGCCAGGAATAGTCAAAATGTGGTTTATGTGTCACTACTCCTGCATTCTGTGCCTACAGAAGACATTGGTAAACGATGAAGGCACTTTGACTACTCATCAAGATTAACTTTCTGAGCTAAACCATCTGGACAATTACAAAATAATGAATTGACAGTAACATGAAAGATAAAACATCTCCACGAATGTCCTCCTCTTCCATTTTATTTTCTTTCTTTATGAGCCAGCATTTTCTCTAACTCTTTCATGAGACTTTTAATACGTATGCCTACAAGTCTACTAGAAAGAAGGAGGTTGTAAAAGACATTACTAGAACTCCCTGATACGCATTTCACTTAGGACCCACGGAAAATTCTGACGCCTCACTGGAACCACAGAGACTTCATCGCTTCTCGGCCTTTGGGCTAAGATCAAGTGGAACCGCAGAGACTTTGGGTCAACAGGATAGAGCATTTTGTTATATTATACCACTGACATTTGAAGTCTGTTGTTGTGACTTGCCTACAAGCCTAAATTAACTCAGTAAGGGGGCAGAAATGTCAATAATTCTAAGTATGGGATCATCAAAATGGGATGTTTTTGAATTGTACACCATAGCATGTTTTAGAATCAATGGCCCTTTATTAGGTGCTTATTATGTGTAATTCTGCTTATTGTTTTATAACAATTACCTTATGTTCATTACATGAACTCATAAAAACTAAGAAGGTATTCCATTTTATACACAAGGAATGAAGCTCACAATTAATAATTTCCCCATGTTCATATAGGTAGGAGTCAAGGAAGCCAGGATTTTACACTAGGTTTGTATAATGTGAAGTCTGTGCTCTGAACCACTCTATTGTAGGCTCTTTGAGGGTAACATGGGACCTTATATTCTTATCATACCTCCAGTGAACTGATAAAAATATTAAGTCCATATTTTATTCAGCATGATTTAAATATAATGAATGAATACATTTTAATGCCAGAAGTAAAGGAGACAGTTTTAGGTAATAGACTGGGTGAGGGAATTCCACTAGTGAAAAGTTCTCTCTCTTCCCAGTTTAAAAATAATTCATAATAGGTTGGAAATTGCTGGTATAGTGTTACGTTGCTAAGTATGCCTTCTTTTCAAAGTATTTGCAGTTTCAACAAACTGTGTGTAAAGCTGAGGAAAGGATTTGGAATAGTAGGGAGAGACTCTACTCCAACTCATTACTTAAGCTGTTCAAAAATACTGGTTTGGTATTGTAAGTATTATATTAATAGAGTCATGGCTAGTATTTATGGAGCACTGATAATGAAACAGGCAAAGTGATCAACACTTTTTATGTGTTAATTCATTTAAAACACAAGAACTAGAATAACAGTACTATTGTTATCAACATTTTACAGATAAGGAACACAAGACTTGGGAATGTTAACAGGACTTGCCCAAGGTTTTAGATGAGTTAAGTGGTCCAAACACTGATCTAAGTCCAGAGTAGAGTATAAGTTCTTAACTACTACATACCTCTGTCTTCACTATGTCCCTTCTGCTTTTCTCTGCCTTCTAGATCAATGGCAAAAATGTTTTGTTAAAAAGAAAAAGGCTTCTAGTAGAAGTTGGATTCTGGTAAAAACCATGAAAGATCTGGATTTTTTTCCTTCTTCAAAAGTTCTCCTTTTTGAAAAAGTCATTCCTTAGCATTTTCTCTTCAGCCAAAGTCATGACTTCTTGTGAAAACTATGTCTAAGCATTTCAATGGTGATGAGCAAATTTTAGTAATTAAGGTTTCCATATGATTTAGAGAATTTGGAACTCCCCGTATGAGCAGGTCAGCAAAGTCAAGGCTTAAATTAACACTGACATTACCTTCCACTTAACTTGAGCTTCAGCCAAGCCCTTTTTTAGCATCTGTTGTCCAATCCTGAATTCTAGAAAGATTAGTTGGAAGCAGGAATAAAAGATTTAAAAATAATACCTATGAATCATAACATCTTAGACTTAGAAAGCACTTTACATTATCATCTACTCCAACTTGCTCATTTGTAAATGATAAATCAAAGGATGTTTTGTGACCAAAATTTCAATAGCAAATTAACCTTTTTTTTTTTTTCCCCTGATACACAGTCCAGGGCTCTTTCTACTTCCTCAAAAAAGAGGGATGGGAAGATGAGTTGTTTAAGGAGGAGCAAACTGAGAGGATGAAATAAATACATGAAGCTTCTTATCAGTAGAGGAGAAAAATAGGCAGCCAGCTTCAGTTTAAGCATTGGAGGATTTCAAATAGGAAAAAATTTTTTAAAAATCCAGTTGTGTGAGATGATTGAGTGCTAAAGAACAGCATGGTGAGTAAAGTTAGTAATACTGGACTACAGACTTAAAAATCTACTTAATATGGTTGACCTCAAGTATTATCATGCACACAGAATTTTAACTATGAGGTGATGGATATGTTAACTGGCTTGATTGCGATAATCCTATCACAATGTTTATGTGTACTAAGATATCATGTTATTCTTAAATACATACAACTTTTATTTGTCAATTATACCTTAATTAAGCTCTGGGGAAGAAAATACAAGTACACTCTGAGATACACACACACACACACACACACACAAAACCTCCTACTAAGAGTACTTAAATAAGGGAATAAATAAGGAAAAGAGTTCAAGAGTTTCTTTCTCTGTAAGCCTGGAAAATCAAGTGATTTTCACCAACAAAATGACATCCTTATAATTCCCACCACAGCCAAACAATATTCATTCCTTCCTTCATAAATGTTTATGTAGCGCTTTTGACCTGCCTATCTGTTTTGTGAGTTTAAAGTTAACACCAAATAGATAGATGACTTCATGAAGCTTACATTTTAGTGAGGTTCTCCCTAAAAAAGATTGTAATTAAAAATACAAACTTAAAAGTATACTAATTAACAAAATAAATGCACTTCATGATGCTATGAAGGACATAAGAGGACAATGAGATAGTAAATGGGAGGTTCCAATATATAAGATGTCATCAAGGAAAGTCTCTTCAGCTAGATCTCATGTGCATATATAGGGTAAATAGGGACAGGGGCAGGAATAAAGCATTCTAAGAAGAAGGAACAGCAAATGCAAGTGAAGAACTGGCTTATATCGCTAAGGAGTATGGCTTCTTGGTCAGCTAACCAACAAAATGATTTTCCTCTGGACTCACCAAATCTTCACCCAGGTATTTCTATTTTCCTACTTTTATCTGCTTAGTTTCTAAATTTTCTTTTTTCCCCCCTGAATTTCTCCAGTGCTTTTAAGTAGATGACCATCTGGCCCAATTTAAAATCTCTAAGGGGACTCTAGTCTTTTAATAATCACCAGAGGTATTCTCTGCACACATTTAGTTCCAGCACTTCTATACTTAACCAGTCTCATTTCTGACACAGGGAAAGAACCAGCATCTCTAGGTGCATAGACAGATGGAAGAGAAATGTCTAATATCCTACCCCACAGAAAATCTCTTCTGTCGTTCCCTGACCACCATACCCATGGGACAACAAGAAAAAGGATTGCATGATCTCAGTACTATTTTGATAGAACACACTGCTTAGCATGGTTAGCATGTATTGTCAATATCTCAGCTTTGATTTTCTACTCTGACAAGCATTTCATTACTATGAATGAGCCTGTTCTAAGTACCATACAGATTACAAGTAAAAACCAAAATTATGGTTCCTTTCTTCCTTCAATATAATATTTTTTGCCTCTGTGAGGGTAGAAATGTGTTTTATGCTATCATAGAAACGTGTATTTTTCCTCCTTAGCACATATTTTAACTGTAATTAATAACCTTGTGCATATTTAATATCCTCCACTAAATGTTAAGTTCCTTAGAAATAGGAGGCACGTTGGTCCTGCTTATCATTAAATGAATGTACATTTCACAGTGGGTAACAAATAGTAGGTGCCAATCAAATCTTTTGGATGTATAAATAAAGAAATTAAAGTCTGTGTCTTTGTGTCATTCACAATCTAGAAGGGTAGTTGTCTGTTTGGATTTGGAAGAGGCAAGACAAACTCATGAAATGTTTAGAAGGTGAAGCATTAACCATTCATTCAGCAAATGTTTGAGAAACTATGACGTGCTTGGCACCATACTGGGGATAGATTAGTGAGCAAACTTAGAAAAGGCCTTGGTTTTACTGAGCTGTCTGGTTGTGGAACCAGATGCTAGTTAAATAATCCCACAAATAGAAAAGGACATCTCAGACTAATGCCAAGAAGTTGCTGGATAGTGGCTCATTTAGATTTTAGGAGCTCTACACACAGGACTGCCAATAAAGGTGACAACAGCTGCCCACAGCCAAGCAATAAAAGCTTTGCTTTGTCTCCATATTATTAATAGCTATTAATAGCTTCCTCTCCATCCATGGCCACAGACAAGACAGCACCTGTTACCACATCCGATCCAGTTAGACACTCTTCCAGACTCTATAGCCAACCATCCTTTGGAATCTTCTTATCCAGCTCCCTTACTCCTGAAATCTGTCTTTTCACTTGCTCCCTTTGTTTGGATATCACAGTTGGACACTTGACTTGGTTTTGTTGGACGCTGTATCTTGTTGCCCTCCTCTGGGCGAGTATTCATCCATCCCAGCAACCAACCTATAGCTTAGAATCCCAATGACTGGTTTTTTTTGTTTGTGCTAGAGGGAGACTGTGTGTCATACTTTCCCACCTCTGTACCTGTATATGCTCCTCCAAACAGCTTCCATCCTTTCTCCCCAGCTTCTCTAAATTAAATCCAAACACTCCAGGTCTAGTTCAAGTCTGATCTCCCCTAGGAGGTTTCTGATCACTACATTACTCCTATACTGTACATAGTTTCTGTCAGTTTAGAAGTAAAAGGGATAGTCTTAAAATGTAAATCACACACACACACACACACACACACACACACACACACACAAAACAACTGTGAATCACTTCATATCACGCCCTGCTTAAAACTCTCTAGGGGCTTTCTTTTCTCCTGAAGATAAAACCCAAGGTCATTACCATGCCCTGCAAGGCCCTACTTGATCTGTCTCTACAGTTCTCTCTGATGACATCCAGTACTTTTCCACCACCCCACTCACAGAGCTTCTGCACACTGGCTTTCTTTGGGTTTCTAAAATATGTCAACCTCATTCCTACCCGGTGGCCCTGGCATTTGCGGTTCCCTTTTCCTATAGAACAGTCTCAGTATTCAGAACAGAGCCCACCTGCCTACTTCAGGCCAATCTGTTATTACCTGCTCTGAGAGACCTCCCTTGAGCACCCACTCCCAAGTTACTTCTACTTTACCCTAGTCAGTCTCTATTAAATTGTCCTAACTTATTTTCTCATGGCTTTTAGCACACAAATTGTTCTGTTTACATATAGGTATAAAGAGAGACTCTTAAGTATCTCAACTTCCCAGGCAATCCTGATTACTGCCAAGTATGAACACATCTCAACTACAGCTGTCTACTTACTCCTTTCTTGGACATAGGTTTCCACTGATACCTCAAGTTCTTTCTTCTGATGTCTGTTCAATCTTCCTCTAGCCCTCTCAGACACACCCCTCCCCTGTGTTTCCATGCATACTACATCCACGAGGAACATTTAAGTATTATATTCCTCAACAAAGTTGAGGGCTGTGGGCCACTCAATACTCCATCACTCCACTACTACAGCAACCAGCCAACCTATCTTTCACTTTCTGGATTTTCCAGAAGGAGTCAGACTCAAGGGTACAGTGTTCTCCAAACTAAGAAGAGATCTTATTAAACTCTGAATGGTCTCCTTAAAATACCTCTTTCTTAATTTAAAAGGAAGAAGGAGGCAAACCCACCCTTCCCATGCTTAGGGTAGCACTCAAAGAATCCCAAATGCTCTCCAAAGAAATTTTGTTAGAAGACACTACATCCCAAAATTGCAAAGAAAGCAATATATATATTTGAGTAGAGTGAGAAAAGGACTAAAATGAAGCATGTATCTATTAAATGTACGCAGCTAATGAATCACTGAACACTACATCAAAAACAAGATGTACTATATGTTGGCTGAGTGAATTTAAATAAAGAAAATACAGCGTATATACATGGTTCATGCATTCATTTTCAAAATTAACTTATTCTAGGACAAGTAACTATCAGTAATGTCAATTATGTAAATGACACTCAAGGCACAAGTTGTGATGAGCACTGGGTGTTTTACGTAACTAATGAATCATTGTACACTACATCAAAAATGAATGATGTACTATACAGTGGCTAACTGAACATATTAAAAAAAATAAAAATTAAAAAAATTAAATCCATTTAAATACAAAAAAGTGATACAATTTCATGAGATATATCTTCCCCAGAAACTAATAGAATTTGAACAGCAAAAATTTAAAAAAAATTTAAAAAGAAATTTTGTTCTCTTATCTTCAAGGCTGACTTTGTTATGCTTATTCCAAAAGAGGGTTTTAACAGATACAGAAGTGGATTTCAACACCACTTTTTTTTTTAAGATTTTATTTATTTATTTGGCAGAGAGGTCGAGAGAGCACAAGCAGGGGAAACAGTAGAGGGAGAGGGAGAAGCAGGCTCCCAGCTGAGCAGGGAGCCCGAAGCGGGGCTCCATCCCAGGACCCTGAGGATCACGACCTGAGCCGAAGGCAGACGCTTAACCATCTGAGCCACCCACGTGCTCCTCACCACCACTTTTAAGTTGTGTATATTGTGACCTCTCATTTCACTTTGGAGTATGGTCTTTACTATCCTGGTGCTTCAAACGAAAGTTCCATTTCAACAGAATTTATCAGGTATCTGTATCCAGAATTGCATTCACTATCTTTAACGAACAATAGGGCATGGGAACCTCTACATCAGAAGGGAAACCTCACTGAAAACAGGAGCTGGGATAGCCATGATATTGCATAACAGATTAACATCAGCCCTCTGGCTCCTCCCACTAGAATCTATACCCTGTGAAAGCAAGGCACTTGTCTGTCTCATTCACCACTGTATCTTTTGAACCAAAAACAATAGCTAAGCACAGAGTATGTACTCAAAAAACATCAGGTGAGTGAACTGAATGAAAAACACTATGTGCCAGGCAACACTGATAAAAGCTTTACATTAAAACACACACTTCAAAGATAGTTCTTGTTCTTTGTTAGATGAAAGAACTGAAGTTCAAAGCAGTTAAGGGACTTGTCTAAGGTCATACATGACAGTGTCTAAGCTGGAATTCAAGTCTAGCCACTCTGACTACAGAACCCATAAATTTCTCTATCAGACTATCCATTACAAGCAAAGCTAATAGGTGTTGTATACTGCCAGTTTCGAAGGGCTGCAACTAAGCCTGATGCTTCTCATATTTCAATAAAAAGAACAAAACAGGACCCAGATAACTGTCATACTATGTACACAAAATACATGCCTAACAAGATATAGGTATGCTGTAGTAATTCAAGAGAAGGCACTATCAGGGGCGCCTGGATGGCTCAGTCGTTAAGCATCTGCCTTCAGCTCAGGTCATGGTCCCAGGGTCCTGGGATCGAGCCCTGCACTGGGCTCCCTGCTTGGCGGGGAACCTGCTTCTCCCTCTCCCACTCCCCCTGCTTGTGTTCCTGCTCTTGTTGTCTCTCTGTCAAATAAATAAATAAAATCTTTAAAAAAAGAGAAGGCACTATCAAACTTTACTGAGCAAGATGCACTACCAGAAGGTTCTTCAAGGTGATGGCTTCTCAGATGAGTTTGAAGAGAAGTTTTTATTTTAATAGTTGTAAATAGGGAACAAATGCACTCTAGGAGAATGAAAGGGTGGGGTTGTAGTAGAAACAGAAAGAAGAGAATCTATGAAGCTAAATCTATCAGTTTTAGTAGCTCATCAGATATGGTATATAAAGAGAAAGAAGGACTATTGATAATAAAGATTTAAGAACTTCAAACTAAAATAAAGACAAAGAAAAAAACAAACCGACAAACACAAAGAAGAGGTCATTACCATTAAGAGGACAAAAACAAGGGTGCCTGGGTGGCGCAGTTGGTTAAGTGACTGCCTTCGGCTCAGGTCATGATCCTGGAGTCCCTGGATCGAGTCCCGCATCAGGCTCCCTGCTTGGCAGGGAGTCTGCTTCTCCCTCTGACCTTCCCCCTTCTCATGTGCTCTCTCATTCTCTCTCTCTCTCTCTCCCTCTCTCTCTCTCTCAAATCAATAAATAAAATCTTAAAAAAACAAAACAAACAAAAAAACCTGATTGTGATTTGGAACCAAAACTAAAGGCAATGACAAGAGTCTATAGGATCAATACATATGTCAAAAAATTAGCTAGATTCTGAGGACTGCTAGTGGACTTCAAAAATTTGTGGTGGACCCAAACAGCATCTTTCAAGAGATGAAACTCTGCTCTGGAAAGTGGGGAAATAGGTTTATTAGGCTTTTCTATTATCTATTAATATAATTAATATGCATCTATTAGCTTTTCAGAGAAAGCAAAAAATGATAACAGGTCCAAAATAGTCACTGTGGTTTCTGGTACGTCATTACCATCTCTGGGCTGTTCATTATAGTATTTGGCAAGTATACAAGACCAAGCTTAGCTTCTTGGTATCTGGTTGCCTGAAGGTTATGCACAGCCATGCCCCTTTACATGTAGCTACAGGGGAAAATCCCCATAGGAGGGGTTGAGAATTATCTGTCCTGCCTGTGGACAACGTGGAACAGACAGAGGAAAAGCTAGGAGCAATAACATATATATTTAACATTTTAATTTTCACACAATACTGATTTCCAGTATCATTGACAACAGAGTATAGTTAAAAATCATGAGGCATTTGAGCTTCCATATATCTTTCTCTATTCATCACTTGAGATGTGCTTCTAGGTCTTTATTCTTCTTCCAGAATACTGAACAGGGATTTACTCCTTAAAGTGCTTGAGTCATTTGAATTTGTCAAACCATGGAAAGATCCCTGCGTCACCAAGGACACAACAAAATGGTAAGTATGGCCTGACTGTGTTTTAGGATTCACCTCAGGGTCTCTGGTTCCAGAAATAAAATGATGTCTGTGGTGCTCAGTAGCCAGCTCCAAACTTAACTGTTCAAATGGGAGCAGCTACCCTTCCCCCAGTTAAGAGGAGATCTCAGCATGTTTACAGTTGTTTTAAGGGATAAAAGTAGAAACTTTGAGGATTTTCATGGCATTCTTGGCCTGTTCTTTGGCAGTCAGCGACATCTGTCTAGTACCTCACATTAGGTCTATGAGAGCAACAAGAATGCATGGCGTAAAAGCTGACCCCAAGGTTGACAGGTCCCCTACCTTTCTTCTGCCACATCAGAGAGATGGAGTGGAGAGAGAAAAACCCAGCAATCAGAGAACACAAGTCCCAGTTCCATATCTGCAAGGTGGGAATGATGGGTTTTATTCTGCCTATTTCCTGGGGCTGTTCTGGGAATTAAAAAGTTGACAGAGGGGGCACCTGGGTGGCTCAGTCGGTTAAGCGTCTGCCTTCAGCTCAGGTCATGATCTCAGGGTCCTGGGATCGAGCCCCGCATCGGGCTGCCCGCTCTGTGGGGAGTCTGCTTCTCCCTCTCCCTCTGCCTGCCCCTCTGCCTACTTGTGCTGTCAAATAAAAAATCTTTAAAAAAAAAAGAAAAAAGTTGACAGAGGATACAAAACTGCAATAAACAGAAGAGTTGTATCTGCCCACCTATTCTTTTCACTTATCCGTTCAACAAATATTTACTGAGTATACGTTTGTGTTAGGCACCATCCTATTCTCAGGGTACGCACTGACGGGTAAAACAGAAATCGTCCCTGTCCTTACAGACCTGTCCACCTACTGGTCTATCTACATGAGGTATCAGAATCGGTATTGTCATGCACAGACTTCATCCTAACCTAAGAATCCAACATATGGATAGCTGTATGTGTATATATACATGTGTATGTATATTTCAAGCTCTGATACAATGTATGTGTGTGTATAGGCATATGTATTTTTTTTAGTTCTGATCAGGGGTTATTCACTTAGGAAGTAAGATTAGAAATGGAGTCTAGAGGATATTATGCTGAGCAAAATAAGTCAATGAGAGAAAGACAAGTATCATATGACCTCACTGATATGAGGAATTCTTAATCTCCGGAAACAAACTGAGGGTTGCTGGAGTTGTGGGGGGTGGGAGGGATAGGGTGCCTGGGTGATAGACATTGGGGAGGGTATGTGCTATGATGAGTGCTGGGAATTGTGTAAGACTGTTGAATCACAGACCTGTACCTCTGAAACAAATAATACATGATAAAAAAAAAAAAAAAAAGTAGGAAGGGAAAAATGAAGGAGGGGAATAGGAGAGGGAGATGAACCATGAGAGACTATGGACCCTGAGAAACAAACTGAGGATTCTAGAGAGGAGGGGGCTGGAGGGATGGGTTAGCCTGGTGATGGGTATTAAAGAGGGCACGTTCTGCATGGAGCACTGGGTGTTATATGCAAACAGTGAATCATGGAACACTACATCAAAAACTAATGATGTAATGTATGGTAATTAACATAATAAAATAAAATTTAAAAAAAGAAACGGAGTCAAGTAGACCAGTATTTGTAAGCAGGCTCTATCACTTAATAGCTGTCAGCTGGGCAATTTACCCCGTTTCTACTATCCTTAGGAGTCTTTCTATGTACAGTCAGGGTAACAATAGTTGCTCCATCTTAGCGCTGCTAGAATTTAAAGAATTAAATCTTATTAAGCATTTCATGAAGCAGCTGGCACACCTAGAATCCTCTATAAATTATGGCTGAAACTTTTACTTGGAGATACTCTTTTTTCCATGCAGCTTCTGGAGACTAGACGGTCAGTCCTCCCACCATCTCGGTGAAGCTTGTCACTGAGGGCGACTTTGAGCAATTTCTAAATAATTCACGTGGCCAGAAGCAGGCCCAGACATGGGCACAGGGACTTACTGCTGCCTGCCCGAGTTTATTGCATTCCTATGCAGGATTCTGAAGCCCTGATGCCCCCATAAATAACTCAGAGCATGGGGAAGCTACCTCCCCTCGAAGCTACCCTGCCAATTTCCTGGGAGCCCGTGACCCCAGCTGCAGCCGGAAGTGGAGGCAAACGAGTCAAACCCCACCGCAGGGAAAATCCTCGGGAAATGTGGCGGTTCTACTTCCAAAGAAACTAACAAAGGAGCTTCCAAAGCAGCTAACCTTCCATAGGCCCATCTTTCAGGACCCTGAGTGGGAAAGAGAAATCTGGTCTGCAGCTCCCTGCCCCAGGAGCCTACCTAAGAGGCAATGGATAGAACCCCCATGCCTCACGAGAGCCAGCAAAGGGCCCTCCAGTTGCCGAGGGCCTTCGTGCTGCTGTGCAACCTCCCACCTCAGAGGGCCAATTAGGAAAGGCTCCCCGGGTCTGGCTGAGGAAAGATCACTAGAGGGAGTTTGCCATTGTCAAGAGCTGCTTCCTCAGGGTCTCGCTGTGTGCGCCGCACTCTGTCAGCTCCTGCTAGTTGAAAGTAATTGAAGCAGGTGCCACATTAATATTTATCATTCCTCCTTTAAACAGCATTTGATCTGTGTGAAATGCCACGCACAGAAACTTTCCCATGAGCTCATTCCCCAGCGTCCTACTTCTCGGGGACACCCGCTACCTAAAAATCGGAGGCTAGATTTTCCAGTTCATTAGCAGAGGACTTGCTAATTGTGAACTACCATGATGCATTTGATCAAATATCCTTTTCTCAGAGATCTGTTTGCAGTTCTTTTCTGCGGAATCTCAACTACCTTCCAGGTGAAAGGGTGTTCACTTCATAGGGTTACTGTAACAAAGTACCACAAACAGGGTGGCTTAAAATAGGAATTTATTATCTCAAAGTTCTGGAAGACTGACGTCCAAAATTAAGGGGGTCTACAGGGTTGGTTCCTTCTGGGGAAGAAGGTGTTTCATGCCTCCACCCTAGCTTTTGGTGCTTACCAGCAATTCTTGGTGCTCTTTGGCTTGTAGCATCCTCAAGTCCAGTCTCTGCCTCCACTTGTACATGGCCTTCTTTCCTGTAGGGCCTTTTTGTATCTCGAGATCACCCTCTTTTTCTCTACGTATGGACACCAGTTATTAGATTTAGGACCCACCTGAATCCAATATAGCCTCATCTTAATTTTATTACATCTTGAAAGACTATTTCCAAATAAAGTCCCCTTCACAGGTCCGGGGAGATAGAACTTCAATGTATTGTTTTGGGGAACACAATTCAAACCACCACAGGGTAGAAGTAAAGAAGATTGGCCAGAGATCCATTTGATACTTAGGTTTCTTTGGAAGGTCTCCTGGTCTTACATACAAGGAGTATGTAGGAGAGCTAGCACCAGAATTCAGGGTCATGAATGCATACTCAGTGACCACAGAAGGTCCTAGGATAATGACACAGTAAATTCTCATTATTCAGGGTAGTTAATGTTTTCTCAAATAGTTACAAATCTAGAACCAGCAAATATTAAACCATTTCTCCTAGGAGAAATACAGGATTAGGTTCTTGTGAGCCCCTGGTCACACCATTTTGATCCACTATATGTAACCTTGTTTTGTATGTCTTTGTTTAAAGAAATCTTATTTCATGCATACTGCTAATTCACTAACACTGAACCCATAGCCAACAACAGTGTAACCCGTAACTGAATGAGGCTTTTCTAACACATGGCATTTTTCTCAATAAGGCACATCACAGCCTTCTTGAAATGAGGAACACTAGACAACACTGCGCTTGGGGTCCAATTTATTTTTTAATTTTTTTAAGATTATTTATTTGAGAGAGCTAGGGAGAGAGAAAGCACAAGCAGTGGGGAGGAAGAGAGGAAGAGGGAAAAGCAGACTCCCCGCTGAGCAGGGAGCTGGGGGGCTAGATGGGGGCTAGATCCCAGGACCCTGAGATCATAACCTGAGCCAAAGGCAAACGCTTAACTGACTGAGTCACCCACCACCCCTGGGGTCCATTTTAAACAGCAACATAGTAAAAAGAGCAAAACCGAGGGGGGAAAATAGCACTATGCTCAAAAAGGACTTGTGTATAGGATGAGAGCTAAAACATAACTTCTCACTTTTTGTTGTTGTTTTAGAAATTATTTTAACAAATACATATTTGAATTACAGTGTGATTGATTTCTTAATGTTACTTTAATGATTTATTTAAGAGAGCGTGCACGCAGGGGAAGGGGCAGAAGTACGGAAAGAGAATCTCCAGCAGACTTCCCATTGAGTGCAGAGCATGACAAGGGGCTTGATCTCATGACCCTGAGATCATGACCTGAGCCAAAATCAAGAGTCAGATGCTTAACCCACTGAGGCACCGAGACACCCCTATTAATGTTACTTGAAATGAAATACTATCTTAAAATTTTCTCAGTCTTAAATTACAAAGTGGTTAGTGTCTATAGATAAACCCCATGAACAAAAGATCTTTAGGGTTCTCAGTAACTGGGGACCTGAGGCAAAAACATTTAAGAACCACTGACACAGGGGAAAGAAAAGTGATCCTAGATAAGCAACTGCACTCCCCAATACCAGGTTCTTCTTTGAAAAAATGAGAATAATCCTAAATGCTCACAGGGTCACTAGAAGGAGAAAGTGTGCTGAGGTGTGTGGAGGTACCGTGCAAACTTCACAATACTCACAAAGGTGATTTCCTTACTATTCATGACAATTTAGACTAAAATTTCATTAACTATGCCAGTAATAACTACTTTCCTGTCATAAAAATACATGGATTTAAATCATCAAGTAAAACATTTTTATCTCATCCCCAAGACAGGTTCGTTTTTGGGGTTTTCGTTACTTTTTTAAGTCTTTAAACTTCAGAAATTCTGATCACAGGTAAGACTCATTTGTAAAATTATTTCCTAATCATGTTTTTGGAGTACATGTAGCTACTGCAGCAAAACTCTGGAAAAGATTTGCAGTGGCATGAAAGCAAGGAGTAATGGTATGGTTGCATGAACCATCTAGGAGAGCCAAACTACAACACCGAGGTAAGACTCACTGACCACCCACTTCCTGAGGATAGGAGCAAATAATGTTAGTGTGGCAAACAATAGCAACTTCCTCATCTAATGCCTCACCTAAAGCAGGAATCTAAGAATCTGACAATTTCTCCAGTCTCTGTTTAAATACTTCCAGAAGTTGGCGACTTACCACCTCATAAAGCAGTTCATTTTATGTATTACAATTTTTTTTCATTATGCCTATCTGATTATTTAAAAAAGCAAAGGACCTTCTTCTTGAGTTTTAACAAGTTCCCAAGTGAGGTTGCTGCTGCTGGTCAGACACCAGCCTTCGAGAACCATGGATCCAGGAGTCTAACCACAGTTCCTCACACAACTTATGTGGTGGGCATGTTCTGACTTGTATCCAGCTGACTTTCAACAGTGCCCATTGACAGTTCTGAGATGGTCTACATGGCAAACTCTCAGTAACTGCTTCTTAATAGAAGAGCAGTGGTGTGAATAATCCACTACCATGGATAATCCAAAAGCCTTTTCAGCTTGCTTTTGGAAGGTGTGCAAGTCGGATTTTAATTTTTCAGGATCACTGGATTTGCCTTCTAATAGGTTTTGCTGACTGAGGCCAATGTGAAAATTGAGTGACTGTTTCCTGGGTAAACACATGCTTTCCCCAGAGCGGGGGCAAGCCAGCTAAGCCTAGCATGCTAGCCATGAAGACAAAACTGGCATCCATAATCCACAAGGCAGACCACCTCTGTAGAGCATAACTGAGAGCTGAATCCACACAGAACACTTTTAAAATTGTAGTTACTAAAAGTATGTATGAGAATTGGGAAGTTTGGGGGGAAACTCATCATTTGTTTTATACGGTCCCCAAAATAATTAAACTCAAGCAATGTATGGCATCCAAACTCTTTCCTTTGTACCCTGTGTCCAACCACTCAAGAAACAAACAAAAACCATGAAAACCTGTGTGTGTGTGTGTGTGTGTGTGTGATTTTACCTTAGGGAGGTTATAAAAGAAAACCACCACCCAAAAGCTCATAAATCCCACCATTGTAACTGATAAAGTTCAAGCATGTGGTTAGAGGTAGCTGTCATCTATAAAAGTAGTTTCCAGTAGTTGACTTGTGGATAACCTGTATCACAACCAACTGAGAACTTATTAAATACAGATTCCTTCCCCTGCAACTCGTCCCTGAAATTCTGTGCGGTCTCTGCTCCCCTCTGACAATCTAGGTTTCCTCTTCCATCTCAGGGTCTCAAACGATACACAGAATCAATCAGCTACTCCTAAACCAACGTGTAAATATTTGGGGGAAAATGGTTATTTAGAGGCTCTGTAAATAAAGTCTTATTCTCACAGAAATGCAAAATAACGCCAGAAAGGGGGGAAATGTTAACACTACCTACCATTTTTTTAGCTCTTATCAGAGATCAGATACTGTGTTAAATGCCACACACAATTATTGTACTTAATCCTCACAAAATGTGACCAAGTGGGTCTTTTTCTTGGCCTCACTCCACAGGTAAGAATACTGTGTGTCCCCAAATCACACAGAGTGGCACATCTACCACTAGAATCCCCTTTGCCAGACTGAAAGCCCCTTCTTTCAACCACTGTGCAATATCATCCCCCAAATAAACATACGCCAATTACAATATCTCTTTAAGAAAAATGCCTCCTTGCAAATCATCGTGTGTACAACAATCTGTTATGCGTTACTTACATAGTAAGATCTTCTGGTCACTGGTGTCAGCCATGCTAACTGTGACCAAGTGGACTTCACTTGCCACAGACACAGTTCTAGGGCTTTACATTACACCTGTGCTCTGTATATTGCTCCTCTCTTTCCTCAGGTCTTTCTCTTGGAAGGTGAGGTAATGGATACTGCTCGAAAGTAGGAAGGCACTAATGCCCCATGGAGGAAACCTTGGGACAATGAAAATCTGGGGGGAGCAAATAAATGGCTTCCTTCTTCCCTTGCAGGAACTGTCCTGAGAAGCAATCTATAAACTTCTGTGAAGACAGCCTTGTAAGTTGGAACGATCAATCCCACTTGATCCTAAGCAGTTGCTCACTTGGTAATATGGTTTATATTGGCTCATTGATCCTTGTTCCTTCCCTGCCTCATACCCCTTTCTCCTTCAGTGTGGCTCTCTGGGACTGTACCCACTTCATGGCTCGGCTTTCTAGAATCTCTGGCTGGGACAACTGGCAACTTGCCAGCTCCAAAGTACATGCAAGTAACAGTGATACTTTCAGCCCTTGTAAGGGGTGGAGCAAACGAGGAAGAAGAAAACTAGGGAACCACCTAACTATGAGATAGTTTTAAAGAAGACAATACAGGGCGCCTGGGTGGCTCAGTTGGTTAGGCGACTGCCTTCGGCTCAGGTCATGATCCTGGAGTCCCTGGATCGAGTCCGCATCGGGCTCCCTGCTCGGCAGGGAGTCTGCTTCTCCCTCTGACCCTCCCCCATCTCATGTGCTCTCTCTCTCTCTCTGTCATTCTCTCTCTCAAATAAATAAATAAATAATCTTAAAAAAAAAAAAGAAAAAAAAAAGAAAATTCTTGGTACAGCTTAAAACTGATTGTTTTTCGGGGCGCCTGGGTGGCTCAGTCAGTTGAGCGACTGCCTTCGGCTCAGGTCATGATCCTGGAGTCCCGGGATCGAGTCCCGCATTGGGCTCCCAGCTCGGCAGGGAGTCTGCTTCTCCCTCTGACCCTCCTCCCTCTCATGCTCTCTGTCTCTCATTCTCTCTGTCTCAAATAAATAAATAAAATCTTTAAAAAAAAAAAAAAAAGAAGAAGAAGAAGACAATACAGTTTCTGGAAAAAGCCTTCCCCTGCTTTCAGCCATGCAATACGAACATTGCCACAGCTTTGTGAGCAAGAAAAGGCAATAATGGCAAGTGGGCAAATAATGAATGGTTTGTCCTTCTTTTCCTACAGGAAGATCTTGCTCTTGGTCTGCCTCCAATGTTACACGGAACTCATTGCCCTGGGATCGAGTCTACAGAAGCCAAGCCTTGTTACAGACCCTCCCCGGGAAACGGGAAAAATGAGCCTCCTGGAACTGACATCAGAAACTAGAATGTCCCTTTCAGGCCTCACTCCAGGGGAACTGGAAAACCATGGCTGTTTCCCCAGAAATGAACCAGTCCGGGGAAGGTGTGGCTGTAAGCCAGAGTGAGAACTGAGCAGGTGTCCCTCAGGACACAGGTTCCCAGCACCTTCTCCAGGCGAACAAAATTAACATGTGTTTCCTTTCTTCTCTATTCTAGGAGAATCTGCCCAACGGACCCAGAAAAACAGAAAATAAAAATGACAAGAGTTATTTTAGAAATCCTTAGGAAGCATGCATCTATATACACTGAATGAAATACAGAGCTAAAACATGTGTCTGAATAATACAAACTCCAAATATGTTGGCCTTAAATGGATTTTCAGATGTGGACACACTAGGCAGTTGTGGCCTTTGTTGCATGTTCCCACGCTTCATGCATTGACAGCATATGAAAATTCGCCAGAGTTCTCCAGGATCACAATGACCTAAATGCTGACTCAGGATCAGATACATGAGCCGTTGCTAACAGGATTATGCCACAGATAGAATAATGCAAACCCAGGTGTGTCTGTGTGTGTGGCTATGTTCACGTGTGCGCCCATCCAAACTCAATACTTATTTTCTAAATGGATGAGTGATATGTTTAAACGTAGATACTGCCCTATTAGGATATAAAGATTCAGGAAATATATACGAAGTTTTTGTTTGTTTGTTTTTAAAGATTTTATTTATTTATTTGAGAGAGAATGAGATAGAGAGAGAGCATGAGACAGGGGAGGGTCAGAGGGAGAAGCAGACTCCCTGCCGAGTAGGGAGCCCGATGTGGGACTCAATCCTGGGACTCCAGGATCATGACCTGAGCCGAAGGCAGTCGCTTAACCAACTGAGCCACCCAGGCGCCCCAGTATACGAAGTTTTGATAACACGGCAAGTCCTATGCTGGCATTGCCTTAGAGGAATATCAAAAGGTGCGTAAGACCTAATCCCAACATTAAACGAAATCACAGTGGCAGGAGGTTATGGTGATTGGCACTGTTACACTAATCGAGTATTTAAGGATCTCACTTAAGAAAAAAGCAAGAGGTACAAAGAGTGGACAGCCAAGGGTTAACACTTGGCAGCATTTGAATTCCTGGATCCACTTGTTCCCGTCACTTGGTTGCTCACCCGCCTTTTTTTTTGTGATGTGTTTTACTCAACCCTTCCCAGAATTCTGTGAGTTAACAAATTCTCTTCTTGGACTGAACTTAAGTTTGTTCCTCTCATGCATAACGCAAAATAACTTATCCTATTACAGCATCCAATGAGAACACAGACCAAAAAGCCACTTTAAAAGCATCAAGTCATCTATGAAAGTACACGCTTCTTTTATTAAGACTCCTCTTTGTGACCAACCTGGACCCTCACTCACTGTCTAACTCACCGGGTCCCGGCCTCATCCACTGGGGAGAGCCCACATGCTGCCCCGGTGTGCATGTGTACCATCAGGCAACCACAGGACAGCACCCCCTGCTCCCACACAAACCAGCTCCAGCTGTATTTTCAGGGCCATCACTTTGGGCTGAGCCAAGAGGTCTGCTTTCACTCTGCGAAGACGTACCAACAGCCGCCATCCTGCCGTCTCTTGCCTGACAACTTTCTGGGAGGCCAAGCATCAGTTTTAGAATGAGAAGGTTTCTCTTCTATCCTTCAAAAATGAGGAAGGCCTGGACAGGAGAGGTCTATGGCTACTTAAGGGGTCATCTTAGATTAAGGATTTGGAAACTCATGATTTATGGAGGGAGGGCTTTATTAGACATCTCATCAATTCCCATAGGTCAGGGCCCTTGGATGCCATTCCAACTTTGCTGCTCATTTCACAGCACAATTAATGAATAAAATATTTAAGCCCGGTTTGCTTCTGATGACTAAGTGATATTCTCTGGCCTCTGATCATCTAAAATCGTATTATCCCCACTGCCACCCGGAATCTCAGTTCCATACCAAGATGTCCTACTGTCAGTTCTGACCTACACTGACAGCCCCCACTGAGCTTCTCAAGGACTCTGTAAGGCTGGTACTCTTCTCCTTGCTGTGTTAGTTATCCCCTTACTAAATGGAGTGTGCTCAGGGCCCTCAGAAAATACAGCTAGCTGGTGGGTTTTCTGTTGTTACAGTAGACCCATTCCAGTGTGCCACTTCTGAGCCTTCTGACGCCTTCCTCCCATATCAGTCATGGAAGTTCTGCCATCTCTTTGTCACTTAAATGACCAATTTATTCAAGCTTCTAAGCCTTATCCCAGAAACATACTAGGCCCAGCTTCCAAAGTCCTGCCACAGTGTCGATCAGGTGATACAGGAGAGAGCCCCCTATCAGCAAGCTCTCCTTATTCAATTTATTATGCTCTCCACCTTGATTCTGCACCCTCAAACTCCAACTCTGCACTTCCAGTTAATGCATGATAGTCAAGTCATGTGGCCCCTTTGACATATAATTCCTAGGACACCTTAGAGCAGCTATTCCTGCCATCTGCCCCTCATCACTGGTCTGGTAACCAGGAGAGGAAGAGCAGGAAGCAGATTCTGAAGACCAACATTGTCTTATGAAGCACCTGCCTCATTTGAGATTTCTCTATAACTTCAAGCAAAAGGTATGGGGTAGATGGATGGGATGGGCTCGGCTCCATCTTCCAACAAGGGAAAGAGACACTTCTGGAGGCTCAGAGGGGTCAGGTGCACCTGCAAGTTAAAGTTGCTCAAGTAGGTCTACCCAGTTATCTTCATCCCCACTCCAGGACCACACTTTACTGGCTGTGATTTGACATGGGAGCCTTACACAGGCTCGGAATCAGCTTTCTCCAAAGTTTTGCCAATCTCCCACTTACAGTATCTGGTTATGTCCTCCAGCAGCAGGTGATAAAGTTCTCTCTAAAAGTTGCAGAGGAGGCCCTTTGACCTTCATGCTTTAGTTGAATTTGGTTATTGATTATCCCGAGCTTGCCCACTCTTCTCTTCAAAATATCAAGGGCAGACAGCAACATCATTATAATCAGGATCTTCCTAGATCTTTCAAATGCTTGGGATTAGTGCATGAGTTGGGGCATCCCTTCCACTTGTATCCTCTATGGGTGCACTGCAGGCCACAGCCTCGGCTTAGCATATGCACTACAACTTCCTGCTAGCAGTTGCTGCTAAGTCCATCTGCCATTGGTTACAGTGTCTTCATGACCAACTGATGGCGAGAGATCCACCTCCAGAAATCCATCCTAGCAGGCTGCTTCCTAGGACCACTCCTGGTACCAAATCTCATGGGTGGGTTTCTTGCCAGCACAAATTAAGAAAGAAACTCAAGGGCTGTATGAAGGGAGTACCCTCTGGTTTTCTTCTTTCTGGGATCACATGCTTATGTAGTACTGCTTCTCTATGGGTATCAACTGAATTGTCCCCTCCTCCACCATTCTCTCTCTCTCTCAATGCAAACTTCCCATATTCCTATGTGTACACAGCCAAGAAAGACAGTCAAAATCAGTTTAAATCTCTCTTCAAATAAACCAGAAGTTATTATGTAGCATGATTTCTAATTCCAAATTCTAGGCAAAAAAAATCTTATTTATCTAGCCAAGGTAAAAGCTCATCAGCTTGGCCACAGTGGTTAAGAGGATAATGTGACATAGAAAAGACTTGACTCTTTGGGCCTATTCCTGTGGCAGCAACTCACTGAGGGAAGAGAAAAGTTTAAGCAGATACTGCAAACTTTTCTATTAGACCTTCCTTCTCTTGACAGAGCCCAACTAGCTTACTGACATGGATATTACCACAATTTACAGAATCAAATATACCAATATTTTCTGACAAAATATTTCTCTGGTTTCAGTAAGACATATGAGAAATACCACAACCTTGTTTCAAGACCAGTAGAATGGAAGTTCCATGAGTGTAGGAATTTTATCTACTTTGTTCAGTAATGTATTGCCAGCACTTAGAAAACTCTCTATATCACAGCGAGTTTTCAGTCCATTTCTTAAGTGAATGAGTTAAGAAATGTCTGATGTTAGAAAGATCTGTTTTCAAGTCCCAAGTCCATGCATTGGATTCTGGCTGTTTTCTTGTGTATAAAACGAGGGCTAATAACAACATCGACTTTACAAGGTTATTTTGAAGGTCAAGTGAATATTGACACTATCATGAACCCCAGCTCTGAGAGTACAGGAAGTGTTCAGTAAATAAGAGCGATTATTCAGAGAGTCATGCCAGGACACCGTAAGGCGACTGCAACGAAAACAAGCCAGAGAATGCAGAGTAAGTAATACTTTCCCAAGAGAAAGATGCGTCTTCCTTTTTGGGTGAATTGAGATAAAAATACAGATAAGCAATTAGAGCAGAACCAAAGGCAGTCATCCCTGTTAAAGCAGATCCCTTCAATTGGTCACAAAAGAAAAAATAACTAGAAACAACTGCAGCTGCAACCAGGAAGCTTCTAGCATGCCCTGATGGAGCTGCCTCTTGAGAGCCAGTGCCCTGAGCCCCACCTTCTCCACAAAACTCTTACACCTTCCTGTAGGAGTCATTTGAGCAAAGTGAAATGTACCATAGATGCCTTGTCTACAGAGACCTTCCGTATACAGGAAGGAGTCTAATTCTGAGCTAATTGCTTCTGGAATGAAGGCTGTGTCTCTTTTCACCAACCCCCCCTTTTTTTTTTTTCTCCCCACCCCTTGCAAACAGCACAGATGGGGAAGAGAGAAGCAGAGGATTCAAACTGGTACATTACGTGGGCACAAACAAGTTGGGGAAAAACATCTTTGCATGGTGAGAAAAATTCCACTCCTTTCTTGGACAATTTCTAAAGTATTGGAAACCATGGCAACTAATATAAATGTAGCCAGTGCATTGTACATTCTCAGTCTGAAACAATAAAAAACAATCTGTTAAAAAAAATTAAAAATAAACATAATTTGGACAACAGACTCCAAAAAACTTCTTATTCCTTTTGATGAAAACTTATGAAAATCAGACATTTTGAAAGAGAAAAAGTTATTTAGATTAAGTTCCTCTAAATATATATATATACACATATTTCTACATATGTGTATATGTATTAATACACATATATTACATATGCATTATATAGTATGCATACATATTATGTAGTATATACTAATGTGTATATATAATGTAGTATATAGCAATGCATATGTATTATACATTTTTATTGCATTATGCTTTTTTATATATTGTATATTATACATTACATACGCATGTGTATATATTATATATGCCCCCCCAAGGCTAAGTACATTCATGGAACATAGTAATGAATAATTACAATTATAAATAAATAAATATAAGTGTGTTAATATATAAAATATGCAATTAGGATCATTTGACAATACCGTTTTAGGAAAAAACTTGGCACTGAGAATATAGTGATGGACCAATTTGGTCCCTGCTCTCTTGGGGCATATAAGCTGGTAGAGAAACAAAGACATTAGTCACATAACCAACTAAATGAGTACGTGATTAAAAACAGCTCTAGAGCTCATCTGAGTGGTAACGCACAGCCACATGAGTAAGCATGACAAAGGAACTAGAGATGGGTGAACAGGAAAGCTGTATAGAAAAATAAGGAAAGCTTTTGGCAGCATGAAACACCTTCTGGGTACGGTTCTGCAAGCAGGTATGGAATACCACATGGTGCTGAAAAATATTCCATTAGTAGAAGACTGAGGAGAGAGACTGATCCCTGGCTGGCTCTCATTAGAGATAACAAGCAGAGGGATCAATTATTTCTATTAGAGGCAGAAAATGTTAAACCAGGTCCCTGTTACACCATGGAAAATTCTATTTGGAAACTTGGCAAACATCAGCAGAATCATGGCGATGGAACAAGTCACTGATGGAATCGACTTCTCTGGGGAAGCCAGAGGTAGTGAAAGGAAAAGTTATTTGGGGGATTAAAAAAAAAAAAATTCCTAACAAAAAAAAGAATTTTCTCAGGATCACGAAAGCCATTTCATGAAACACTGCTCCAAAATGTCCTGCAGACCCATGAGCCAATTAATTAAAATGCTCTGCCATCTTGCTTTTTTCCTCATCTTGATTTTAGATCTCAAAGCCCAAAACAAACGTTCATCAAAATTCCTCTTACAAGGGGGCACTATTAATTGCATTTTTGGAACACTAAATGTAACAAATAATTTGTGTGCATCGTGCAATTTAGTTGTTGGTTGGTCCAGAAATACAGCCCATATATTTGCATTCTGACTTTTATGTATTAACTAAGATCATGCTCCCTGCCCTACATTGGGAACTAAAAACTTAATGCTGGCTTAAGAAATCAAATAAAAACAGCAACTAAACCATACACTTGAGAAATTATCTTCAGATTATGTTGAGTTTTTCACATCCTGAAACAGCCTGTTTCCTACCTTTAGTAAGTTTGAGTTTGCTGTGCTCAGCATAATTGGACACAGCTGCCTGCATTTTCTGCCAGGGTCTGAGAAAAAGTGGAGTTATTATTAGAGCTTGGTATAGCAACCTGCCTGGCCAATGTAAATTTTAAGATTCAATTGTTTATTGGTTGTGAATTTTCCATTGTAAGGGCACCTAGGAAGCTTCTTCACTAATAGGAGTCCAGAGAAATAAGCTGAAAGCTCCCAGTATCCAATCAGAAAATTAATTGGTTGACCCATCCATAATGTCAGAGTCAACAAAAGAGATATCAGACCACACAAAATTGGGTTGTCCTCAAAATGAATAACTGCAGCCAGCAATTTCCAGTATTTGCAAGTGAAGCTCATGAGGCTTTAAGTTAGAAGCTTTTGTAAAAGCATTATTTGAATGGAGGAGTATGTTTGAAATCAGTATTGGTTTAGGTTTCCCCGGAAGCACATTCTGAGATAAGGATTTGGATACAAGTGGTTTACTGGGGAGATGGAGAGAACATCAGCAGGAAAGAGAATACTATCATAGAAAAAGGAAGAGAGCTAGTAAATGTGCATTATTTAGCCAGCTAGCACAATGAGCAAATGTAACTTAACCTCATGGGGAAACGTGCAGATTTTGTTGAAGAGGCCTCAAAATTATTCTATCCAAAAAGCAAGAGAACTGGGGTATTTATACACCTATCTGAAGCAGCTCCCAGGGGAGTTAATTCCTTGGCATTTCTGGTGTGCTAGGAGTAGGAGCAGTGCCACCTTCTGTGACTTTGGAGAAAGCCCTAGGGCACAAGACATGCAGATGTTGGCAGAGGAAGTAACTAAAATGCACTTAAAGGTTAGAAAGATGACTGGGGGCACTCAGAGACTGCCTCAAAATTCTTCCTTCTGAGGATGGATATTCTAACCAATGAAAACTTGAGAGGCAAAATGCCAACTTCACTAGATTCATATTAACATTCAGGAGTACTGAGTTGATGGGGATTCTAAAGCAGATGGAGAACGATTCTGTAACCCCATAAAGATGTCTGCCATGGGCAAGGTAAAATAGACCATCCCCATGTAAACCATGTGCATGCCATCCTTGCTCTACATTAGGTGTCCAACTTTTTCTGTAAGGAGATAGAGTCATATTGTAGGTAAATATATTAGGCATTGCAGGTCATAGTATCTCTGTCACATACTCTTCTTGATTTGTTGTTTGGTTTTTACTTTTTAAAAATGATTGTTAAAACAGTTTTAGCTTGTGGTCTATACAGTAAGAGGCTGCTGGCTGCTCGTAGTTTGCAAACAGATAAGTAACCCTCAACTGCCTGTGTGAAGACCCCCTCTATGTCTCTTAAAAAATTACACTTTGAATGTAACTGGGAAGGTCTTAGAAACTACAACTGCCTCCCAACCCCCATCCTGTCTCAGAGGTTCTTGACATGCTAGCTAAAATCCACTTACCCAATTCAAATCCCTTAATTTATAGAAAACTGAAGTCTAGAGAGAAAAAGGGCTTGTCCAACATCAAATGCTTCATGTGTCATTGCCTAAAAAAAAAATGTTTAGTGGGTGCTAAGGTCCTTATTAAATGAGAATATATAAGAATGTAATATAAAATCCAAATTCCATACTACAGGAAGTATAAATTTAAGACTTTCAGAGCTTAGAGGAAAGGATAAATAGAAGATGAAAAAATAAAAAAAGACTTCATGAATAAACACTCTCCAAAGAAAAACATCACTTTTGTAGTAATTCCACAAATATGAATTGAGCCCCTGAATTGTGCCAGGTATACTGTGGATAATGTCCCAGCATTCCAGAGTATAGAGCACTAAAAAGATAAAGGAAAAAAAAAAAAAAGGAATGAATGTATCATGTTTCTGGTTTCGGTGTAGATTCATTAAATCTTGCAGAATGCATTGCATGTAGACCTCAATCATTTTTCAATGAATGAATAAATGAATGGTTGGTTCAAAGAGCAATTTTGGCTCAGAACACATCACCACTGCAGTTACTCATACACATTAGCAATAAGGTCCTTTGACGTCTTTTGTGTGTCCAGAGTTCACGTATCTGTTTTTAGTGATGCCTAGAACCTGGAAGAGCAAACTGGTATCCTCAGTCTATAGTAGGATATACAAAAGAACATGTATCCTGGCTTCAGAAGAAAGCCCTAGCTAACGTTAGCCACTCCTTAATTTCTGTAAGTCTAGCCTGTCCTCGACAAATCTAGGGGTGGAGAGAGTCAAGAAAGCTAGCCAATGCACCAGTTGTGTGGAGAATAAAACCTAAGTACAGCAGCAGTAATTCATACCCAGTTGCAAAATAATCAGGGAAGGAGTGACATGATTGCCAAGACTTCTTGGGCAGGAAGCCAAGCACAAACATGCAACCCACTGAGCTCAGCAGAATATCAACAAGAGATTCCATATTCCTGTGGCTTTCCTGGAAGCCAAGAGCTCTGCAACAGGCCAATCCCTTGAAACACGTTCATCAGCTTAATGCACGGCACCCTCTGGTGTGGTGTGTACAACATATGACAAATCTGATTGGTTCAACTCAACAGCCCTGGAATAATATTATCAGGAAGCGAGTGGCTTCAGGATAAGGGTGTGTTTATTTAACTATGATTAAATCCCGTTATGCTGGTTATTACAGTAGCATAAAACAACAACTGTTTGTTATGCTCACAGATTCTGTGAATTGAGAATACAGAAGAAGATACAATGTCTGGGGCCTTAGCCAACAGCACTAGAATGACTGGTAAGGAAAGGAATCTTCTGGAGGCTTCTTCACTTATACATCTGTCAGCAGCACTGACTCATCCTATAGAGCTAACCTCGGCTTGGACAATCAACCAGAGGTGCCTACACGGAGCTTTTTTTTTTTTTTTTTTTTTTTTTTGCAAGACTTGGGTTTCTTCAGTTTGGCATCCTTGGGTTAGAAGACTTTCAGGACAGTTCAGGTTTCTATTAACAGATTGTCCATGTAACAAGGTGGAAGCTGTGTGGCCATTTATAGCCCAGTCTTGGAAGCCACGTAATGTCACTTTCTAAGTCCCCAGATTTAACAGGAGAGAATATGATGTCAGACTTTTCCATGGAACAACTGTCAAATAATTTGTAATCATGTTTTTAAACCACCACACCATTATTGCCTGATCTGTATGAAATGGACTCAAATATTGAAAGACCGTAGAACACGGCAACTACGTCAGTGCTGGGTTTCAATACCCACTCTACCACTTATTGGCTGTGGTTGCATTACATCACTTTTGGCTGACAGTTTCCTCCACTATAGGAAAGAAGTAATAACTACCATACCTAAATCATAAGGTGACCGCAAGGATCAAATTAATTAATAAACTGATTAACATCTGAAACAAAGTATTATCAATATTAGCATCTGAAACAAGCCAACACTCAGTAAATGTTACTATGGATATGTATTGATTGATTTATCATATACTAATGTAGTGGGCAACTCTGCTCACTGTGGATGTGATGGTCCCTACGAATACAAACATAAATAATAGACCCCTAATAGTGATGGGCTCATACCCAAATTAGGGGACTCCAAAAAAAAAAAAAAAAAAAAAAGATGACAAATACGTCTTATATGTGCACATCCAAGATAATAGTGTATAAGGGAAAAACACAGATTGTGGAGTCCGAGGCTAGAATGTGAAACCAGAATCTGACACGTTCTAGCTGTGTCACTTTCTCCATCTACTCAACCTCTCCAAACCTCATTTTTCCTTGGCTACTAAGTGACACTAGTAAAACAGTCTCCACCCATCTCAAAGTTACTGTCAAGACTGTGAAATAGAACTGTAGAAGCACATCCTAAACTCCTATGTGTTGTGTGCAGGTAAGCCACCATCACTGACCAGACAATAATGCTAAACCCTGCATGTTCCAGTTTAATCACCAAGCCATGAGCCTGGCAGAGTAGTTCCCAGACCCAGTCCCCCAACCAATTTCACAGAAGGGAATCTATATCATGACATTTTAAATCCCATAATTCACTTTGTCTATTGGTTTTAAAAGTATGTTTTAAGTAAATACTTCAACTACTTCTGTCACATACCAAAGATTTAATCAACATTACCAATTTGGATAATTTGCTAGCTATAAGGGGATGTTACAATGAACTATATAACTCATTTGAAAGATGTCAAGTGTCATTTTTCATTTTTTTATCAGTCATAAGGGATAGATAAATCTCAGAACATGGCTCCCTGGGAAGGATTAAAAATAAAAATATTAAGGTTACCGCTTTGTACTGCTTACACACTTATGACATTACTATCCTGGAGTGGAAAGGAATAGAACTTGAAAGGAATATGCTATTATCAAACTATCAGATATTTCTACATTGCAACACTTTTACACGATCTGTGAATATTAACAGAGCCTTCAGAATGTTTGCATAAAGCAGAAATTGGCCTTGGATAGGCTTGTCCGTATTGCTCCTTATAAGAGGTTAAGTCCATCACTGCCTATGATGAAACAGTACTAGATGGGGTGGCTTTCAGTATGAAGAGAAGAGACCCAAAGTGGAGAAGATGGTGCAGTTAAAGGATGCCAAAACACAAAAGACATCTCCAAAAACTGATAGAATTTTGTTACTGGTGGACATGGGAAGAAAGAGAAAAGAGAACTCTAAGATCCTAAGCATCCAAAATAAGAGCCTGAGAGGCATTGTCTATCAGGTGGTTGAGGGAAATGCTGGGATCTCAGGAGCAAGTGCTCAAAATGAAAGATCTAGAGTCAAGAGTCATTACTAAAATTTTCAGAATGGACAAATTCATCAAGGATGAAAATATGGAAAAGTTCATAGAAGCACCAGAGACCACAGGGAGAAGGAAGAATCAGAAGAACTAGTAAAGCTGGAGAAGAATTAATCACAGGTGTGGAGTAGCAGCAGGGAAACCTAGACCTCCAGGCTGGAAAGGGTTTCTAGGATATGGAAAGAAGACTCAATTTCATAGGCTACTAAGGGATGGAAGATCATGAAGAAAGAGTTAAAGATTCCTAGATAAGTTACTTTCAGAAGAATTATTTTAGTAGGAAAAACTTGCAGGTTGAGGGATGTGTGCATGGTAATGAAGAGGTTGCATCACATATATACTACCTTCTCAAAGGAAGGATTTTTTTATTTATTTATGTGAGAGAGAGAATGAGAGAGAGAGTATGAGAGTGGGGAGGCTCAGAGGAAGAAGCAGACTCCTGCTGAGTGGGGAGCCTGATGTGGGACTCGATCCTGGGACTCCAGGATCATGACCTGAGCTGAAGGCAGTTGCCTAACCAACTGAGCCACCCAGGCACCCTCAAAGGAAGGATTGAAGCAAATATTCCATCTTAAGAAAAGGAGTAAAAATAAGTTATGTTTCAAGGGAAGGAAAAGGTAACTGATGAAACAAAGACCAAGAGAAAGAACTGATAGAGATCTCTTAGTTGGGAGGACAAATGAAAGGTCAGAGTACAAGTTGGGATGCAGAGCAAGGGAAGCTGGGGGAGGTCATACTAGATTATTTTAGTATTCTCAGTAGAGTGTTCTGGGGTCTTAAAGGGATTAAGAAACATCTGGGGGGCGCCTGGGTGGCTCAGTCGTTAAGCGTCTGCCTTCAGCGCAGGTCATGGTCCCGGGGTCCTGGGATCGAGCCCCACATCGGGATCCCTGCCCGTCAGGAAGCCTGCTTCTCCCTCTCCCACTCCCCCTGCTTGTGTTCCCTCTCCTGCTGTGTCTCTCTGTCAAATAAATAAATAAAATCTTAAAAAAAAAAAAAAGAAACATCTGGAATAAACACTATGGATACTCTCCTGGCTAGAGATTAACAAACAATTTCAGACTTTCGTAAAATACATTATGTGCGCAGTTTGTTGTGTATATAGCACATAAAATATAATGTAATGCAATATATAACATTATAAAATACTGTATGGCATATATTACAGACAAGCACTAGTACCTTGTTCCCCCATTCAGATGACTTCATAGGGATTTTTTAATGGGGAAAAATTCTGACCAGAAATTGAAGTGAGAAAAGTGCAATGAAAACGAAAAAACTCAAGGAATTTCTGCTTGGTGGTCTTCAGAAAGTAACAGAAGGAAATAGAAAGGATAATAGCGTCGCTCATGAGAGAGAAGTCTTCCTAAAGAACTGGAGGACTTCACTCAATCCCACTTACATGCCCTAACCTAGAGCAGAGGAAAGGTGGTAATGCAGGACTCAGACTTTGAACGGACGGTAGGACTGCGTCCCAGAGAATGAAACGTCAACAAGAAAGTAAGAAAATGGCCTGAGCGTCTCCCAACTGATGAGGCAGGAAATACTCTAAATTTGAAGCACAGGTCGGAAAAAGGAGCATCTCCCTGAGAAAAGAAAGCACAGGAAACCGCTCTAACACAGAAAAAAAAAAAAACAAAAAAAAAAACAAGCATTTTAAAGAATTCTGATGTACTTGCCTAAACGATTTAAGGGAATGTTTTATCTGTGAGACATCCTCAAAAATCAGTAAAGATTTTATGAAGTTTTTTTTTTAATATTGGAATAAACCTCAGGTTAGATACAAATTCAAAAAATTCATAAGGATACCAAAAAATGTTAATGTGATGAAAGGCATGAAAGACAGACGTATAAGAAGAATCAAAAAAAGAGATGGAGAAGAGAAAAATAAGACAAAGATAATAATTAGGAAACAAAAGGGAAAAACAAGAAACAAGAAAATAGAAAACTTTGCTAAGTTGAGGAAGAATACAAATTTGCCAAATGAACAGGCTCTTTAAGTACAACAAAGTACTGTAAGTATCAAGTACCTTAAGTATTATATAAAGTAGAGACAAAAAACTTTTGCAATCATTTCAAGAATAAAAAGATCTCACCTATAAATAGACAACAAGAAGATTCTACTTGTGTAACACCCAAAAATATTCTTCTTGAAAAACTTACTTGAAGATATATAGCAGCACTCTAGAGATAAAGCAAAACAATTATCTCCAGAAGGGAATGATTATTATGAGCCTTAAGTGAGCCAATAAAACTAATTTGAACAAGATAGCAATGAAATAATTTGTCAATATGGCTTTAAAATGTTAAATGTATGGTTTTAAAATTCCTATCTTAGTGCATTATTTATTTGTTTTGTAGTCTCCAAATCCAACACGACCCTGAGATTGAGTCTTGTGTTTTACCAGCTGAGCCAGCCAGGTACCCCATCATAGTCAATTTTTTAAATTTTAGTATCGATTTTAGTAAATAAATGTAACTTCAGTTTATTTAGAAATAGCCATAATTAGAATGAAATATGATTTAACCTTTATACAAACTAGTGGTTCAGATGCAGTTTGTCCGTTTCTTTCCCAATTGCTCTAACCAACAAATGCCCCCTTGGCAGGAGGTTCCATAGTTCCCTTTCGAGACTTTCATCTCTCCAGTAATCTACAAACCCCAGGGCTTTACTCACACCCAAGAAAGTCAAGTCTAATACATACCTAATATAGAATGCCTTGAAGTGAGGTGTGCCGACCACGGCTATCCCTTCCCCACTTCTACAAGGCATTGCTATTGAAGAGTGGTTATTCACAAGCTGTAAAGGATTCTCACCCATCACTGAGAGGCGTCACTGCCCCAAATGTCTTGATTCTTCCAAGAGCATGATCAAGGCATGACTGGACAATGGTACTCCTGTCTTCGGTTCCTAGGGTTATAGCTCTGAGTGCTTTGTTGCCTGGGTTTGTAGAACAACCTTCCAGAAAGCCATCTCCACCCTTCTTGGAAGTGCCACTACAGAACAGATCCCAGGCTACCTCTTCCTGGACTCAGAAACACATCCTTCTAGACAAATGAGTTTCTCATCTAACCTCTTATGGAAGATCTCCTCAGCAACTCCAGGGTGGCTTACCAATCCAAGGGAGCCTACCATTAGGAACTCAACATTGGTGTACTGCTAAGGGTGACTATTATAATGACAGATGATTCTTCACCCTCTCCTTTAAAGAATCTAACCAATTATTGTAGTAAAAGAAAAGCAAAAACGTGTGTGTGTGTCCGTGTGATGAACACATAATAAAGATATAGAAAGGGAAAAGAACGAACAAGAAAAAAGAATCATGAAAATTACTGTAAGGAGACTCAACTTCATCAGCAATCTGAATATATGTAAATGAATTCAATTTCCTACTAAAAGAATTACAGATGTGAGGGCTGGGGGACCAGGATTCAAATACAAGAACTTATATAAAGATGTATCAGGGGGAAAAATGGGTTAGCAAAATTATTCAAGGAGGATTTAAATCAAAGGAAAAAGGAAAAAAGGGTATTAATTTATATTGACAAGAGTTAAAAACAGGACATTAAAGATGTGAGTCATGAACTTTCAAGTAGAGAATAATATCGAATCGAAGTATAGTAATCAAAAACTGTCAGAATCACAGAAGGAACTTGTCAGCAACACAAAAGAGGTAAGAAGATTTAATATACCATTCTATGCTTTTGACAGAACAAGCAGAAAAAATAATATATATAAACAATATACGGAAGTTTCAAATATAATACATGATTATGTATAGAACAGTTGGGGTTTTTTTCTTGCCAAGAATCCACCTTATTTTCCAAAGATTATGGAACATTTACCAAAATTGATTATATTCTGTGGCAATAATAAGACCTGCATAAATTTTCTAAGGTAGAAATTATACACTACTTTCTCTAATAACAGTCCCATAAAGGTAGAATTAAGAAATAAAAGCATATTTTTAAGACCTACCAAAGAAAACTTCTTCAAAAAGGTAAAATCAAAACTGTAATTATCAGCTATTTAGGAAATAATGACAATAAGATTACTGTAATATAGAGAATGGCTAAAGCTGAAAGAAATTCATACCTTTGAATTAGCAACTTCTAACTTCAAGATTTAGAAAAGAAACATTAAAACATTTGAGCAAGAGAAAATTAATCAAAAATTAATCAAATACATCAAACAAAAGCCAAGAAATGATATAAAGGCCTAAGAGGTGGTTTTGGGGTGGGTGCAGTAAGATCTTAGGTCTGATGAAATCAAGAAAAGAGCACAAAGTCAACAGAGAAAACCCGTGACCACACATACTGAGTATTTATATTTTGATCTATGTATCTAGATATTATATAGGTAGATACTTATTCTGCATACTAGTATACACCTTCTAAAGTATGTAGTATACGAAACAAGGAAAATTAAAATAGGACAAGTTCTAGAAAAATAGAATTATCAAAATCTACCTACAAAGAAAAAAAAAATAGATCACCTGGAAAGAATGACAGCAATGGGGAAACTCCAGAAAAAGATGGTGAATAACTCCTTCAAATATGAATCACTGTGCTTGCCTGGTTTTGTAAATGTTAGTGAATGGATATCTAAGACCGGGAGAACTCCTACTTTCCATCACCTCACACCACAGGAAGGGGAAACAATTTTTGCATTTCATTTTTTTCTTCCCCTTTATAAAATAGCCATTACGCCAAAATCTTACTGATGTGTTGAAATATATTTAATATATTTAATAAATTGTTAGTAAATTTGATCCACTAGTACACTAAAATGATGTGACAGTGGGTTATGAAGTCAGTCAGCCTGGTTTAAAACTTGAGTTGACCATGAATGCTCTTTGTGAACTTACAGGACTTAACCTCAATGAGTCTCCATTTCTTCAACCATAAAATATTAATAGTATTGACTCCATATAATTGGGGTGAGGATTTCAACAGATAATACAAAATATTTCATAATATTTATTGAGGTATATGAGTAGATACTCAATATCTTTTCCTATTGTTACCATTTTTATTTTTAAAATTTTATTTATTTGAGAGAGAGCGTGAGATAGCACAAGCAGGTGGAGTGGCAGAGGGAGAGGGAGAAGCAGACTCCCCGCTGAGCAGGGAGCCCAATGTGGGGCTAGATCCCAGGATCCTGGGATCATGACCTGAGCTGAAGGCAGTCGCTTAATCGACTAAGCCAACCAGGCGCCCCTATTGTTACCGTTTTAAATAGATTTATCTAATGAATGAAACAGGATGGTTTAATTTTAAATGTGTACTAATACATTTTATTGCATTAACATGTCAAAAGATTAAAAAATTGTAAGATCTTGGTATATTCTAAAATAGCATTGATAAAATTTATTGTGCGTACTTCATAATATACCCCCAAATGAGAGATGCACAAGAAGCATTTTCTAAATTGAAATGAAGTGAGCATTCTAATACTTCTCTTCCAAGAGGTCATCTAAAAGCAAAAGAGAATGTGCCCATTCTACTTTTAGTTTAAAAGACCGCTGAAGTCTCAAGTCTCAAGATGTGTCAAAGGACTCCAAAGCCTCAGAGAGAAAAAGCAAGAAACCATGCAGAGAAGAACTGGAGTTAGGTCAGGGCCTCAGATAGTCAATGGCTAAGAGTACTCTCCTGAAGGTGAGAGGAGGCATACACAGGACCAACACCAGAATCCTTGGTTTATACTGGTCCAAAAGGGTACATGGGCAGGTAAGGAGAGGTTTCTCCAGACAGAATTTCCACCAACCAGGACATACACAGAAACTCATCAAGTGAGTAAACCACGTGTTGGAAATTAGTTTATCTCTGTGGAAGCAGAAAAGAAAGGTGTCACATTCGGAACCATGTGTCCACTTCTCTGTCTAAACAGAACTACTCCCAGTTGAGAGTTACTGCTAGAGAGACAGAGAGTAAGTTGACCAATGGTACTGGCCCAAAAAAAAGCACCAGACTCACAAGTTTCAGAGAAAGTTCTACCAAGTATCTGAGGGGTTAAAAAAAAAAAAAAAGACAGATAATTGCAATGCTATTTAAAATTTTCTGGAACAAAGGGAAATATTAGCAAAGTGATTCTATATATGAACATTGCTTAAAAATATCATTTAAAAATCCTTAAATATTAACTGACAGAAGCAAGCAACACATTTAAACGTTTACCATGACCAAGTGACTTTTTCCAGGAATTCAAGTATAGTTATTAAACTTCAAGACACTTACTAGAGAACTTATCTAAAATTACGTTTCTTTTCATAGATGCTGGAAGATTAAAAATCCAAAATAATTTTAATAAGTGTTTAATAATAAAGGAATAAAATGCCTACTTCCTAACATAAAACAGGACCATCTCAACTAAGTCAACATTTTACATAGTAAGTACTTGAAACTTTCTCAGTTAAAAATCAGGAATCTGACAAAGGTGTCCATAGCCACCGTTATTATGTAACACTGTTCTGGAAGATTAAAACTGCAATTAGCAAACATAAACTGGAGATACAAAAAATAGAAAGGATTTTAAAATACCATTACTTGAAGAGGCTATTTTTGCAAACAATGAGATTATAAGCAAATTAACTGGAAACAATTACAGACATGGAGAATTTAATGAAGAGGTAGTATACAAAATTAAGAGAGGGAATCAATAGTCTTATACAAACAAGTTAGAATTTATAGTGGAAGAATAAATCCCATTTAAAACTGCAACTCTCCTGTCCCCTCAAAGAAAGTTAATACCCAGGGAGGCACCTGAGGGCTCAATGGGTTAAGAATCGGACTCTTGATTTTGGCTCAGGACAACATCTCAGGGTCATGGGATCACACCCAACATCTGGTTCCATGCTCAGCATGGAGTATGCTTCAGTGTCTCTCCCTCTGTCCCTCCCTGATTTGTGGGCTCTCCCTCTCCCTCTCTAAAATATATAGGTAAATCTTTAAAAAGAAAAGGAAAAAAAATGAAAAAAACGAAAAGAAAGTTAATACCCAGGAATAAACTCGGTAAGAAATGTGTAGAATCTAGATGAAGGAAATTTAAAGAGTCTTGAAAGATGTATAAGAGGCCTTAATTTAAAGGGATGCCATGTTCTCAGATAGGACAACTTAACCTATAAAGGATGGGTCCTTTCTAAAGTCATCTAAAAATTTAAGAAAATTCCTAAAACAAAAACTAAGCAAAACTCAATAAATTTGGTGAGGAGAAATTAGAAAAAGTAATCCTAAAATTCAATCACAAAAATAAAGAGAGTAAGAATAACCAGGAAAAATTCAAAAAAAAAAAAAATAGTAAGCGATCAGCTCCATAGTGTGTAAAAGCAGGTCTTAAATGTACAATTGAAACTCCGTAGTACTGTTAATAGATACAGAAAGTTCGATGGCATTCTTAGGTACAATGTATTAGTTACTGAGGAAATGCTAACTGAAAGAGTCACTATCTGAACTAGTAATTTTTCAGATAAAGATATATTCAAAGTGCCAAGACTTTAGAGAAATAAGAAATGTCATACACTGTCCTAAGTTGATATAAACTAATTAGTAATTACCTAACACTTAAAGCAAATTCATCCATCCTCATTTCTGTATTTTTGTTTAAGATAAAATATTTAAGAACTAAAGGTAGATACAAATATACTAGAATTCTCATCACACTATTATTTAAAATGGTACCAAGTCAATATTATCAAAATATTGAATAGTAAATAGGTAAAATAAATTTTAATACTTCCATATAATAGAATTTTATATAATCTATTGAAATAAAAAGATAGAAATCCAGTTCAAAATGTGCAAAGGGCACACACAAGCAATTTCTAAACACTACAGATAATCAGACTATCAAGATTCTCTCAAATTCACTAGCATTTAGTGAAAATGAGAGTAACTCATGTAACATCCATTAGATTTCAGCAAGTTTCAAAAGTTGGATATCTGGATTTAATGTGGGAAAATTAGACCCTTAAGCATTGCTTATGGGAGGTTTAACTCGTACAGCTGTCTCCCAAAACTACCTGCCATTATTTGTAGGAATTCGATTTCCATATGCCTTTTGATGGAGAAATCACACTCTGGGGAAACAGCCCAGAGAAATTCTCACTCAATTCCAGAGGGACCATGTTCAAGGATATTCCTCACAATTTGATTTTTAACTATCAAGTGCCTCTCAGCGGAGGAATAAAAAACTAAAATGCAATGGATCGTTATTATGAATACTACGAAGCACTTAAAGGCAGTGAGAAAAATATTCTTATGGATAAACTTTAAAAATAGTGAATAAAAAATATTCAAAATGAGACTGGTCCTTACCACATTATGATTTAAATAATGGAGAATACATACAAGTAATTTATTTTCTTTTATGAAAGAATACCCATATATCCAGGGTCATTCATCAGACAGAGTGGGTGTGTTTGCAGGGTGAGGGAGGAGTAGGGTGGAAAGGGATTGGTGGTCAGGAATGAGAGGTCCCTATCAATTCTGACAATGAGAATATGCCCTGATTTCTCTTGATTCTCTGTGCTAGAGACTTAAAAAAAAAAAAAAATCATGGTGCAGAAAATCATTTAATGTCATTAGAACATGTGTATAAAATTTAAATTTAAAAATCAGAATGCCAAAAACACTATACGGTGTATCTCAGTATTGTTTAAAATATAAAATATATTACAGATGAACAAAAGAGTAACAGGATATTAACGTTATCTCAGAACTGCATTTTTTGTTCTTTTTTTACTCACATTTTACTTTGTATTAAAACCTTTAATTTTATTATAAAAATAAACTAACTGTTTAAGAAAAAAAAAATGTGAATGAGTACTAAGGGACTAGAAAAGAACATCTAGTTTCAAATCCTATTTCTCTCTGGGATTAAACTATGTGACCAGGGACCTACATTTTTAAACCTCAGTCTTTACATCTTAAAAATGAGTGCAATCATGCTTTCATTACATCTCAGGATTACTCTAAGGATGGATGAAGGTAGCACAGGTAGGATTACTTAAAATCCATAAAGTTAAGAGGGCATGACTATTCTTTAAAACATCTAGGTTTTTATGTGCTTCAGAATTCAGAATTTGTTTTAGAGACTTAATTGTGTAGGAATAACATCTATTACGTGTCAACCCAAATAGGGTCAAGGGAAGCACCTCATAATCCTATTTCTTCAGTGAAGTATTAATCTTCTGATTAAGAAGTTGAAGGAAATAAACAGCCTCAGGTCCGTTCAGATTGTTGACAAATTAGTTCAAGCCACACTTGGTTTTGCCACCAAGTAAATCGTAAAAAACAGTTCATTTTCAGAGCGTCTTTTGATGTTAGAATTGCACGTAAGGGATTGAGATTCGTAATGTTATTTATCTTGTTTGTGTGAAATGAGAACAAAACAACTCAGCAATTTCACATACATTTACCTAGCTAGAAACCAAGGTGTTTCAAGAAAATGCAAAATGGAGTTTATTCAGAATTAGAGGTGGGCAAAATGGATTGAGCAATAGTTGCAGGTAAAAAAGAACAGATAAGGGAATGAAGACAGCTGAGTGGAGAGGCAGGAGAACGCTGGAAAGAAAGCCTTGCTAGCTTTCAGGTGGAGACCAGGTTTATCTGGGGTGAGGGGAAAGGAGAAGGTTGTTCTGCGGGGGACTTGTTAGAGTTCCAAGCCTTGGATGGGCCTAGGAATCAAGGAAGTCGACTCTGGGCTTGCCACTGAACCACTTACTCACAAGCCTTCCCAGAAAGGCTTAATTGTGTGTTTATCCTCCCAAAAGCGAACACTGACTTCTCCGCTGAGCAATGTTGTCAACTGTCACAGCTGCCAAGCCAGCAGATGGTGTGGGCCTGTGTCACCAGCCGTTTCCAAATGTAAAAATATAGTCATTTAGATGTTTTCTATGTACACCCATTTCTTCATTAATCTTCTAAGTGCAACTGCAAATGGGTGACTTCCATGTGAACCACGGTGGCCTACTGGTCACCTTCATTCTCATGCCTTCCGACTACCTGCCATGTGAGCTGCATTTCCAAGGGTGCAAAGAACATAGGCCGCAGTCCCTCTTGTAGTCTTTTATTTAGTGAATTCATTTTTATTCTAACTGTATTGAAAGCTCTTTGTGGACCCATACTTACTTTTTTATCCCAGGCATCACAGAACAGCACTTAGCACAGAGGAATTAATGACTATTTCTAGGAGAGTCCAGGGGAGATGGGAAGAGGTTGTTTAGAGGGCACAAATTTTCAGCATTAAAGTGAGTAAGGTCTGAGGATCTCCTGTGTAACGTGGTAACTATAGCTGGTAATGCTCTATGGCATACTCAAGATTTCCTAAGAGTGGAACTTTAATGTTCTCAAATATATCTGTTTGTAGGAGATGATGAATGTTAATTAACCAGATGAGAGGAATCCTCTTACCCTGTGGATGTATCAAGTCATCATGACACACACACACTGAGTATCTTAAGATGTTCTTTGTCAATTATAACTCAATAAAGATGAAAAAAAACCCTTCATGAATATTTCTTAAGTTGATTTTAAATCAAAAGTTATTGCTAAGAAGTGCCCAAATCCCCTCCAGAAAGAGGCAAGCATGAAGAACAAAGGCTCAGGGAATGACTCTACAAATTTTACAGCCAAATACAAATGGTTATTGTTCACTGCTTTTGTTTTGTAATCACTTTTTTTTTTAAGATTTTATTTATTTATTTGAGAGAGAGAGAATGAGAAAGAGAGCACATGAGAGGAGGGAGGGTCTGAGGGAGAAGCAGACTCCCCGCTGAGCAGGGAGCCCTATGCGGGACTCGATCCCGGGACTCCAGGATCCTGACCTGTGCCGAAGGCAGTCGCTTAACCGACTGAGCCACCCAGGTGCCCTGTTTTGTAAACACTATTAAGAACAATTCAGAGTAATAAGTCTGTCCATTACCTTCCACCTTGAGGCTACCAAGAATCTCAAATTAGTCTACGCCACTAATTCTTCCTTTCCCCATTTTCAAAGTTCTGACCAAATTAACCTCTTAAGTACATATAAAATTCCTGCAGCTTAAAATGACAAAGGATTTCTATTACCTATGCAAAAACTTTAAAAATTCAGAAATTTGGTGCCTACCAGTTTTCTCATCTGTTGCCCCATTCCCCTTCCAACGTGGGAGGGAATGGCACCTCTCATGACCCTTCTGGTTGATCCCTGGGCACCACATTATAGGCAGCTGCTCACTCTGCCATTTGCAGCTGCCCTTCCTTTCTGGGCACATGCCCCATGAGTGTGCTATTCCCCCCAACTATATGCCAGTTCCCACCATCTCTGAGGCCTACCCTATTCCATCAGCTCTGTGAATAAGCTTGGACCCAGCCTGGCCAATCACGGAACCCCTTCCTTGTAAGAAGTAGTGCTGGTTCAGTAAGCCAGGAAGGACCTTCCCCAGGGACTCCTGCTCCAACGGTTTCACAGGGATCCTATTTCTAAAGTGCATGTAATCCTAGAATTATCAGTGGCCATATCTGTCCCACAAATACCCCCAAAGTAAGGATTTTTGTCTTATATATTCCTTAACTGCCTCAGAATCAAGTCAGTGTGATGAAGCGAGATCAAAATTACAAGAATGATAAAACAACTCTGAAACACAAATACACTAAATTATTGAATCCTGAAGTGGTTCTTTGTGTATATTCCAAAAGCGGTCCAAAAAGGTCTCCCTACCAGAAAACACACACACACACACACACCCCCAAATATGTCCTGCCTAACAACCTTAGTCATGTACCGGACTTTAAAGTGATCTCATCCTTGGGCTTGATTTTAGAACCGTAGATCTATTTATTGCTCCCTGATCAATACTTCAGGTTCAAGTTACATATTCTGTCACATATACTGGTCTATATAACCCTAATATCTATTTATCTGTAAAAGAGGTTGCTTAATAAAGAACTCTATACAAAACTGAGAACTATATGCCCTGGCAAAATGCTTATGCCCCTTTTCAACCTGCTTTCTCTTCACTCACTTCTGGCACTCCAAACTTACATTGTAGAGCCTAAATAAGCCCCTGGTCTTCCTCTTGCTTCACCTATCAACCTAAGTCCCTGAGATTTCCTTATCAAATTCAAACCTCAACTCACCATGGACTGAGCCTAGGACAAACGTCCCCTTTCCTCTGAACCATTCTATATCTACATGACATGGACACATATGGCTAATTCACCAAGAAAATAAGCCATTTTTTAAATTTTGTTGGCTTAATGCAGATTATACATAGCTGACTCTTTACTTTCCATTCAGCTGTTTTCTCCTCAGTAGGTAGACCCAGCCTTTGATCATTTATGTGCTATGCAATTATTTTGAAAAAATGCCTTGCTATATAATTCTGGCCTGTTGTATTCCTCTCCGGTGTTCCAAAAGAATAGTTGATCTGGAGCTGAGACTGGGACAGGCTTTGGCAGGAGAAGGGAATGAAGGCAGGTGATTAGCAGAGAGCTATGTTACCCAACTGGCAGTGTTTGAATGGACAGGTGGGTAGGTCTGGCTGTCACCACCACAGCTTGTTGGCTCCTAGCCAAAAAATTGCAATTTTAATTCCAGAAGATGCCAATCCAAGATATGGGCTAATGACAGAGTCTTGAATAAGAGCCAGACATGGACTTTTTGGCAAAGTCAGTGGGCTGAGGAGGACCAGGTGGTCTGAAGAGAAATGAAGGTGGATGGAGCTCTGTCCATGAAGAGAGTTCCAGAGGCATTCTCTTGATACATGGGGAATGGGGAAATTGGGAGATCACACCATGGCACAACGGAAAACATACAGGATTTTAAGTGAGCAAACCTTCATTCTTGAAGCTTTACCAGCTTCAACTTGGTCAGGGTATTTTATTTCAGTATCATTTTTTTTCTTCAGCTATTAAAAGAAAGGGTAGGGGCACCTGGGTGGCTCAGTCAGTTAAACGTCTATCCTCAGCTCAGGTCATGATCTCAGGGATCTGGGATCAAGCCCCACATTGGGCTCCCTTCTCAGAGGGGAGTCTGCCTCTCCCTCTCCCTCTGCCCCTTCTCCCGCTCATGCTCATGTGCTCTCACTCTCACTCTGAAATAAAATCTTTTAAAAAAGGGTAAAGAATATGACTTCTCTTTTTTTAATCTCTATGTCCAACATGGGGCTCAAATTCATGACACAGATCAATAGTTGCACGCTCTACTGACTGAGCCAGCCAGGTGCCCCAACTATATTATTTCTTAAGTTTCCTGGTCAAAGAACTCAAAGAGCACTATTTCTTAAACCTTAAGGCTACCCTGAAGGCAAAGTTCAGGGACAAATTGTGTGCAATGCTTTGTGAATATTCACAAACACATACTAGTTGTTGCTTTTGTCATAGGCAAAATCAAGTGCCTTTTAAAATAGGTTCTAGAAGAAACAGACCATTCAACAATAATAGCTAGAGACTCGAATACCACCATTTGCAATAATGGAGAGGACTACTAGACAGGAGATAGGCAAGGAAATCTAAGATGCGAATAATACCATTAACAAGAAATCTATAAAGCACTCCACCCAACAAGACAAAACACACTTTAAGTGCATGGAACTGCCTACAGGATAGACTGTCTGTTAAGCCATACAGTAAGTAAAAAGCCTAAGTTTGAAATCACACAAAGGATGTTCTCTAACCACAATGGAATGGAATTAGGCATCATTAAAAGAACGAAATTTGAAAAATTCACAACTATGTGGTAAGTAAATTTCTAAATAACCTGTGGATCAAAGAAATCGAGAAATTAAACAATACTTTGATATGAACAATGAAAACATATCAAAACTTAAATGATTCAGCAAAAGCTGTACTCAGTGAAGTTTACAGCTATAAAAATCCACATTAAAAATGAAGGTTGTATCTTAGCTATTATGAATAACATTGCAATGAACCTGTGAGTACAGGTGTCTTTTTAAGATATCCAAAGACATGGAAGTAAACTGAAGGTACATCAACAGATGAATGGATTAAAAAAACGTGATACAAACCCATCAGTGAAGGACAAAGACTGCATGATTCTACTTACAGAAGTATCTAAAATAGTGTAACTCATAGCACCAGAGCAAAGAATGCTGGTTGTCAGGGACTGAGGGGAAAGGGAAATGGGAAGATGCTAATGAATAGACAAAGTCTCAATTAAAAAGTAATTTCTAGACATCTGCTATACAACCTTGCAGCTATAGTTAACAATACCATATTATACTTAAAAATTAGAAGGATTAGGAGGGGCGGAGCAAGATGGCGGAGGAGTAGGAGACCTGGATTTCGTCTCCTCTCAGGAATTCAGCTGGATAGGGATCAAACCATTCTGAACACCTACAAACTCAACAGGAGATCGAAGAAAAGAAGAGCAACAACTCTCTCATCAGAAAAGCGACCACTTTCTGGAAGGTAGGACGTGCGGAGAAGTGAATCCGAGGCGATATTCGGGAGGATAGACGGCGGGGGAGGGGCCTCCGTCGGCCGCTTCTGGCAAGTGATAGAGCCACGGAGCACAAAATCGGAACTTTTAGAAGTCCGCTCCACTGAGGGACGTCACTCCGGTGGCTAAGCGGGGGGTGGAACCCTCCGGGACAGTGTGGTCTCAGGACCCTCGGGGTCACAGAAAGACCGGGGGTGCCTGAGTGCGGCAGAGCTCCCAGGTATCGGAGCAGGGAAGCCGGCTGCAGAGGCGGAGCCCAGGCGCGGGCTCTCAGCTCGGGGTGGCCATAAACCGGGATCCGCGGCCCAGTCGGGCCCTTGCTCCTCCAGCAGGGACCCAACAAGCGGCAGATCCGGGGAGACTCACCTTCCTCCCCCGGGAGGAGCCGCGCGGAAGTGCACCGCGGGGATCTGCTGGGTTTGGAGACTCCACCCGGGGTCGGGTGCCAGAGATAGAAACGCAGGGTCACAGGCCGGTTGAGCACGGAGTGCGGCCGGAGACCGGGGAGACGGGAGTGACTGACGGCTTTTCTCTGGGGGCTCACTGAGGAGCGGGGCCCCAAGTTCTCGGCTCCTCCGGGGTGGAGATTGGGAGGCCGCCATTTTCACTCTCCGCCTCCAAAGCTGTACGGAAAGCTCGCAGGGAACAAAAGCCCCGGAGAGCAAACCCGAGCAGATTACTTAGCCGGGAGGGGGCAAGGGCGGGGCAATTCCGCCTCCGACAGAGACATTTGGAAACCACGGCAACAGGCCCCTCCCCAGAAGATCAGCGAGAACAGCCGGCCAAGACCAAGTTTACCGATCAATGAGAATGGCAGAACTCCAGCGCTAGGGGAATACTGCACATAGAATTCACGGCTTTTTTACCATGATTCTTTAGTCTTTTAAAGTTAATTTTTTTTTAACTGTCTTTTTGTCTTTTTATTTCTTTTTGAATTTTTCTTTTTCCCTTTTTAAACCAACATCTTATCAATCCCTTCTTTTAAAAAAAAACATTTTTATTTTTCATTTTTAGAGTCATATTCTATCCCTTCAGAGTAGTTACCCATATTTTTAGCTTAAATATATAAGTTGTTCTCTCTTTAAAATTTTGAGATAGTTTCTTCTAACATTAAAATATACCCTAAATCTCTAGTACATGGTGCTTTCTATTCCCCTGCCTGATCACATCCTCTCCCTTTTTTTTTCTCTTTTTCTTTTTTCTTTTTTTAAATCCTCTTTTTTTTCAAACAACTTCTTATCAATTCCTTTTATAACATTTTTTATAATTTCCATTTTTACAGTCATATCCCATCCCTTCATCATATCAACCCTTATTTTTGTACATATATAAGTTTTTCTTTCTTTAAAATTTGGGGAGGCACTTTCTTCTAAAAGACCAAAATACACCCCAAATCTAGTATGGGGCACTGATCTATATACCATATAGATCATATTTGATCACATTCTGGTTTTCCTTTTGTTGTTGTTGTTTTGTTTTGTTTGTTTTGTTTTTATCTTTATCTTTTTTTTCTTTTTCTTTTTCTTTTTTCTCTCTTTCCCTTTCTTATCCCACTGCTTCAGGTCTTTTCCGATTTGTTTAGAGTATATTTTCTGGGGACGTGGTTACTCTGCTAGCATTTTGTTCTCTCATTAATCTATTCTCCTCTGCACAAAATGACAAGACGGAAAAAATCACCTCAACTAAAAGAACAAGAGGTAGTACCGACTGCCAGGGACCTACTCAATACGGACATTAGTACGATGTCAGATCTAGAGTTCAGAATCATCACTTTAAAGATACTAGCTGGGCTTGAAAAAAATATGGAAGTTATTAGAGAAACCCTTTCTGGAGAAGTAAAAGAGCTAAAATCCAACCAAGTAGAAATCAAAAAGGCTATTAATGAGGTGCAATCAAAAATGGGGGCGCTAACTGCTAGAATAAATGAGGCAGAAGAGAGAATCAGTAATATAGAAGATGAAATGATGGAAAATAAAGAAGCTGAGAAAAAGAGAGATAAACAACTACTGGATCACGAGGGCAGAATTCGAGAGATAAGCGATACCATAAGACGAAACAACATTAGAATAATTGGGATCCCAGAAGAAGAAGAAAGAGAGAGAGGGCCAGAAGGTATAATGGAGCAAATTATAGCAGAGAACTTCCCTAATTTGGGGAAAGAAACAGGCATGAAAATCCAGGAAGCACAGAGAACCCCTCTCAAAATCAATAAAAATAGGTCAACTCCCCGACATCTAATAGTAAAACTTACGAGTCTCATAGACAAAGAGAAAATCCTGAAAGCAGCTCGGGAGAAGAGATATGTAACCTACAAGGGTAGAAACATTAGATTGGCAACAGACCTATCCACAGAGACCTGGCAGGCCAGAAAGGACTGGCAGGATATATTCAGAGCACTAAATGAGAAAAATATGCAGCCAAGAATACTCTATCCAGCTAGGCTGTCATTGAAAATTGAAGGAGAGATAAAAAGCTTCCAGGACAAACAAAAACTAAAGGAATTTGCAAACACAAAACCAGCCCTACAAGAAATCTTGAAAGGGGTCCTCTAAGCAAAGAGAGAGCCTAAAAGCAACATAGACCAGAAAGGAACACAGACAATATACGGTAACAGTCACCTTACAGGCAATACAATGGCACTAAATTCCTATCTTTCAATAGTTACCCTGAATGTAAATGGGCTAAATGCCCAATCAAAAGACACAGGCTAACAGACTGGATTAAAAAACAAGATCCATCTATATGCTGTCTGCAAGAGACTCATTTTAGAACCAAAGACACCCCCAGATTGAAAGTGAGGGGGTGGAAAACGATTTACCATGCTAATGGACGCCAAAAGAAAGCTGGGGTTGCAATCCTTATATCAGACAAATTAGATTTTAAACCAAAGACTGTAATAAGAGATGAGGAAGGACACTATATCCTACTTAAAGGATCTATCCAACAAGAAGATCTAACAATTGTAAATATCTATGCCCCTAACATGGGAGCAGCCAATTATATAAGGCAATTAATAACAAAAGCAAAGAAACACATCGACAACAATACAATAATAGTGGGGGACTTTAACATCCCCCTCACTGAAATGGACAGATCGTCTAAGCAAAAGATCAACAAGGAAATAAAGACTTTAAATGACACACTGGACCAAATGGACTTCACAGACCTATTCAGAACATTCCACCCCAAAGCAGCGGAATACACATTCTTCTCTAGTGCCCATGGAACATTCTCCAGAATAGATCACATCCTAGGTCATAAATCAGGTCTCAACCGGTACCAAAAGATTGGGATCATTCCCTGCCTATTTTCAGACCACAATGCTTTGAAACTAGAACTCAATCACAAGAGGAAAGTTGGAAAGAACTCAAATACATGGAGGCTAAGGAGCATCCTACTGAAGAAGGAATGGGTCAACCAGGAAATTAAAGAAGAATTAAAAAAATACATGGAAACCAATGAAAATGAAAACACAACTGTTCAAAATCTTTGGGATGCAGCAAAGGCAGTCCTAAGAGGAAAGTATATAGCAATACAAGCCTTTCTCAAGAAACAAGAAAGGTCTCAAGTACACAACCTAACCCTACACCTAAAGGAGCTGGAGAAAGAACAGCAAATAAAGCCTAAACCCAGCAGGAGAAGAGAAATCATAAAGATCAGAGCAGAAATCAATGAAATAGAAACTAAAAGAACAGTAGAACAGATCAACGAAACTAGGAGCTGGTTCTTTGAAAGAATTAACAAGATTGATAAACCCCTGGCCAGACTTATCAAAAAGAGAAGAGAAATGACCCAAATCAACAAAATCATGAATGAAAGAGGAGAGATCACAACCAACACCAAAGAAATACAAACAATTATAAGAACATATTATGAGCAATTCTATGCCAGCAAATTAGATAACCTGGAAGAGATGGAGGCATTCCTAGAGATGTATCAACTACCAAAACTGAACCAGGAAGAAATACAAAACCTGAACAGACCTATAACCACTAAGGAAATTGAAGCAGTCATCAAAAATCTCCCAACAAACAAAAGCCCAGGGCCAGATGGCTTCCCAGGGGAATTCTACCAAACATTTCAAGAAGAATTAATACCTATTCTTCTGAAACTGTTCCAAAAAATAGAAACGGAAGGAAAACTTCCAAACTCATTTTATGAGGCCAGCATTACCTTGATCTCAAAACCAGACAAAGACCCCATCAAAAAGGAGATTTACCGACCAATATCCCTGATGAACATGGATGCAAAAATTCTCACCAAAATACTAGCCAATAGGATCCAACAGTACATTAAAAGGATTATTCACCACGACCAAGTGGGATTTATCCCTGGGCTGCAAGGTTGGTTCAACATCCGCAAATCAATCAATGTGATACAATACATTAACAAAAGAAAGAACAAGAATCATATGATCCTCTCAATAGATGCAGAAAAAGCTTTTGACAAAGTACAGCATCCTTTCTTGATCAAAACTCTTCAGAGTATAGGGATAGAGGGTACATACCTCAATATCATAAAAGCCATCTATGAAAAACCTACAGCGAATATTATTCTCAATGGGGAAAAACTGAGAGCTTTCCCGCTAAGGTCAGAAACGCGGCAGGGATGTCCACTATCACCACTGCTATTCAACATAGTATGGGAAGTCCTAGCCACAGCAATCAGACAACAAAAAGAAATCAAAGGCATCCAAATTGGCAAAGAAGAAGTCAAACTCTCACTCTTTGCAGATGATATGATACTTTATGTGGAAAACCCAAAAGACTCCACCCCAGAACTCCTAGAACTCATACAGGAATTCAGTAAAGTGGCAGGATATAAAATCAATGCACAGAAGTCAGTGGCATTCCTATACACCAACAACAAGACAAAAGAAAGAGAAATTAAGGAGTCCATCCCATTTACAATTGCACCCAAAACCATAAGATACCTAGGAATAAATCTAACCAAAGAGACAAAGGATCTGTACTCAGAAAACTATAAAATACTCATGAAAGAAATTGAGGAAGACACAAAGAAATGGAAAAACGTCCCATGCTCATGGATTGGAAGAACCAATATTGTGAAGATGTCAATGCTACCTAGAGCAATCTACACATTCAATGCAATCCCCATCAAAATACCATCCATTTTTTTCAAAGAAATGGAACAAATAATCCTAAAATTTGTATGGAACCAGAAAAGACCCCGCATAGCCAGAGGAATATTGAAAAAGAAAAGCAAAGCTGGCGGCATCACAATTCCGGACTTCAAGCTCTATTACAAAGCTGTCATCATCAAGACAGCATGGTACTGGCACAAAAACAGACACATAGATCAATGGAACAGAATAGAGAGCCCAGATGTGGACCCTCAACTCTATGGTCAACTCATCTTCGACAAAGCAGGAAAGACTGTCCAATGGAACAAAGACAGTCTCTTCAACAAATGGTGTTGGGAAAATTGGACAGCCACATGCAGAAGAATGAAACTGGACCATTTCCTTACACCACACACAAAAATAGACTCCAAATGGTTGAAAGACCTCAATGTGAGACAGGAGTCCATCAAAATCCTAAAGGAGAACACAGGCAGCAACCTCTTTGACCTCAGCTGAAGCAACTTCTTCCTAGAAACATCGCCAAAGGCAAGGGAAGCAAGGGCAAAAATGAACTCTTGGGACTTCATCAAGATAAAAAGCTTTTGCAAAGCAAAGGAAACAGTCAACAAAACCAAAAGACAACCGACAGAATGGGAGAAGATATTTGCAAATGACATATCAGATAAAGGGCTAGTATCCAAAATCTATAAAAAACTCATCAAACTCAACACCCATAGAACAAAGAATCCGATCAAGAAATGGGCAGAAGACAGGAACAGACATTTTTCCAAAGAAGACATCCAAATGGCCAACAGACACATGAAAAAGTGCTCAATATCGCTCGGCATCAGGGAAATCCAAATCAAAACCTCAATGAGATACCACCTCACACCAGTCAGAATGGCTAAAATTAACAAGTCAGGAAACGACAGATGTTGGCGGGGATGCGGAGAAAGGGGAACCCTCCTACACTGTTGGTGGGAATGCAAGCTGGTGCAGCCACTCTGGAAAACTGTATGGAGTTTCCTCAAAAAGTTGAAAATAGAGCTACCATATGATCCAGCAATTGCACTACTGGGTATTTACCCCAAAGATACAAAAGTAGGGATCCGAAGGGGTACGTGCACCCCGATGTTTATAGCAGCAATGTCCACAATAGCCAAACTGTGGAAAGAGCCAAGATGTCCATCAACAGATGAATGGATAAAGAAGAGGTGGTATATATATACAATGGAATATTATGCAGCCATCAAAAGGAATGAGATCTTGCCATTTGCAACGACGTGGATGGAACTGGAGGGTATTATGTTGAGTGAAATAAGTCAAAAAGAGAAAGACATGTATCATATGATCTCACTGATATGAGGAATTCTTAATCGCAGGAATCAAACTGAGGGTTGTTGGAGTGGGGGGTGGGGTGGGAGGGATGGGGTGACTGGGTGATAGACACTGGGGAGGGTATGTGCTCTGGTAAGCGCTGTGAATTGTGCAAGACTGTTGAATCTCAGATCTGTACCTCTGAAACAAATAATGCAATATATGTTAAAAAAAAGAAGAAGAAGAAGAAGGTAGCGGGAGGGGAAGAATGAAGCGGGGGAAATCAGAGGGGTAGACGAACCATGAGAGACGATGGACTCTGAAAAACAAACAGGGTTCTAGAGGGGAGGGGGGTGGGAGGATGGGTTAGCCTGGTGGTGGGTATTGAGGAGGGCACATTCTGCATGGAGCACTGGGTGTTGTGCACAAACAATGAATCATGGAACACTTCATCTAAAACTAATGATGTAATGTATGGGGATTAACATAAGAATAAAAAAAAATTTCCATTTGACATAAAAAAAAATTAGAAGGATTACAAGTGTTCTTACCACATTAAATAAAATTCTGTGAAAAAGATCTCAAATTAATAAGCAAACTTTCCAGTGTAAGCAACTAGGAAAAGAACAAAGGAAACCCAAAGGAAGCTTAAAGAAGGAAGATTAGAATGGAAATCTAATAGAGAGTAAAAAACCTAATCAACAAAAACAAAAGTCACTTTTCTGAAAACATCATTAAGTTGACAAATCATAGGTAGACTGACCGGGGGCGGGGGCGGTGGGCTCACATTACAAAAATCAATTATGAAAAAGAGGGCATTACTGACACTACAAAAATAAAAGTTCTGGGCTTTAACGTTAGGACTTTTATGATTGCTCTAACACAGTTTAATATAGCTAAATCATTTTACCTTAAAATAAAATACTGGGTTAGAAGATCCTGCCACTAGATTTTCAGTCTGCCCATGCCCAGTGGTTTATAAATTCACATTTTCTTTCTCAATGGGGGGACAATTCTAAAAAAATATATATTTTAAGAATTCTCCTTAATCAAAAATCTAGAACTCAAAAAACAAATGTGACCAATGAGGCAATTTTATAATTATCAAACCCCTATTTGGGCTAGGCGAAGTATTATTTAGATGCGTTGATGCTACAATTTAAAACTTACAGGATGTGCCCTTCACAGCCCTAAATTTTCTTGAAATGGTGCTCACTAGACATTCTTAGATTTGAGTCTATCTATGAAGAGCCCACAAAACAAAAGTAGGAGCGTGAAATAGGGAAGGATATTTGTTCCAGTCATGGTCTCTTGAATAGAATGTTCATTTCCCAGAACCTAATTACTTGGTCTGTTTAATCTATTAACATGGAGCAATGCTGGGTCCTAATCCTGTCCTGCTTCATCTGGTGTTTCTGACATGGCTCTGACCAGACTGCAATATACCTATTTCTTCGTAATAGCTTTCTGAATCCAACAAAGGATATTCTTTAATGGACACCATATTTAAAAATCACAGGACCAGGAAACCAGATTCTTCAAATAAGACAGGATATTCTTCTACTTGTAACTCAAATGTGAGATACCTCTATGTAGTATCTGTGACAGGTCTTTAGACATTATCCCAAGTTAATAGGTTTCTTGTGATTAAAACTCCCAGTTAAAATTTAAGTGAATTAATCTCAGTATCATAAAGATGAGTTGTCCAAGGACTCGCAACTCCAGCCAAGTAAATGCTGCCCAGCTTTATTGAAATAAACCATTTCAAATATTAAAAAAATCTTAAAATTCATTTCTCATCTATGGATCAAAAAGAAATATTAGAAAATATTTTTAACTAAATGAAAATATAACCACAACCTATTAAAATTTATGGTAAAATGAAGCTTAAAAGGAAATTTGCAGCATTAAGTGATTATAAAAGAAGGGTTGGAAAGATATATGCATCCCTAAGTTTATTGCAGCATCATTTACAATAGCCATGATATGGAAGAAACCAAAGTATCCCTCCATAGATAAATAGATGGAGTTGTGCAATGTCTATACAATCAAATATTACTCAGCCATTAAAAAAAGAATGAGATCTTGCCATTTGCAAAAACATGGATGGGCCTAGAGGATATATTGCTAAAAAAAAATAAATCAGAAAAACCCAAATGCCACATGATTTCACTCAAATGTGGCATGTAAGAAACAAACAAAAAAGATACACACCAATAAAAAACAGACTCAAATACAGAGAACTGGTGGTTTCCAGAGCAGAAGTGGGAGGGCGGAGGGGTGAAACAGATACAAGGGATTAAGAGTACACTTATCTTGATGAGTATAGCATAATGTGTAGAATTGTTCAATTTTATTGTACACCTGAAACTAATATGACACTGCAATTATGCTTCAGTTAGAAAAAAAAAAAAAAAAAGACCAAGAAAGAAAGGTCTCAAATCAATGATCTAGGATTCTACTTTGAAGAACTAGAGGAAGAAACAGAAGCAAATTAAACATTAAGTGAACAGCAGGAAGGAAATATTTAAGAGCATAAAGCAATGAAGTTGAAGAAAGAAAAACCAGGGAGGAAATCTGTAATAACAGAGGTAGCAATATAGTTGATAAAGCTCTAGTCATACTGATCAGGAAAAAAAAAAAAATGATGTAGATTTCCACTATTAAGAATGAAAGGAGAGAAAACTACAGCTGTTGAAAGGACAACATGGGACTATTTTGAACTGTACAGTTGACAATACCATGTATTGGGAAGCATATGGAGAGACCAGAAGGCTCAGACACTGCCGGTGGAAATACAAAATGGTATAGTGTCTCTGGAAAAGTTCAACAACTCCTCATAAAAATACAGTACAATTACCCTATGACCCAGCAAATCCAGTCTTAAGTGTTAGCTCACGATAAAGAAAAATCTACACCTACACAAAGATGTATGCACATGTTCGTAGCAGTTTTACTAATGGTCCAAAATTAGTAAGCCACCAAGAGATCGATCAACTGGTAGAAGAACAAATTGTGGTACATAGATAGTATGGAATACTACTCAGCAAGGACAAGAAATCCACTACTGAAACGCACAACTGAGTGGGTGATTCTCAAAACATTATGCTGACCAAAATAAGCCAGACACAGAGGACTACATACTTTATGATTCTTTTGATATCAAAATCTAGAGAAGATCCTATAAAAAGATTAGCTGTTGCAGGTGGCCCTTGTAGGGACAAAGAATTGGCTTCCGAAGGGCCCAGGAGAACTTTCTGAAATTATTTAATAGTTCTGTATTTTTACTGTAGTCATAATTATATAACTGTATTATCAAAACTCATTTCATTGTACATGTGAGGTTGGTAATGTCTGTAAACTATACCTCCATAAAGCTAATTTTTAAAAACACTATAGTAAATTGGGGACCCTAGGTGACTCAGTTGGTTAAGCGTCTGCCTTTGGCTCAGGTCATGATCTCAGGGTTCAGGGATTGAGCCCTGTGTCAGGCTGCCTACTCAGTGGGGAGTCTGCTCCTCCGTCTCCCTCTGCACCCCCACCCATGCTCTCTTCCTCTCTCTCAAATACATCTTTAAAACAACTATAGTAAATCTGTTTCTTCAGATGGATTATACATTTTAAAGTATTTTTATTTACTTATATTTAAGTAATCTCTACACCTAACATGGGACTTAAACTCACAACCCCAAGATGAAGAGTCACACGGTGTACCCACAGAGCCAACTAGGTATTCTGGATTATACATTTTAAAGTAAGGGAGAAAAATATTCTGGAAAAAAAATGGAGTAAAAATTGCTAACGATAAATAGTGAAAAAAAATAAGTGTTCCTTCAGCCTAACACATTACCAAAAACAGGAGAGACTAAAAATAGTCTTTGTCATATAAAAAAAAAAACTGGTTTCTGCCAAATTGGGGTTGATCAAAATCACCAATTAAGAGAAAGCTACTAATCTTTTGAAAAATAGTGACCTTAGAGATTATAAAGGATTAGGTCTTTGCAACATCAACCGTCAATTCATTAAACAATGGGCTCAGGGAGGTGTTGGATGCTACGCTTAGGCAATGCCCAAGTGAGCAAAGGCAACTGTGAACAACATTGTGGCATCATAGAGATGTTGATTATACACGTATACACGGTTTTGATAAAATGGCAGAGCAGAGAACTAGATCTGGGGGCTAATGTCATCGTTGTTAGTAAAACCAGGTGCCACTCAATCTTCATGCTACAATGGCAGTGAGCAGGGTGGGGACCAGAGCACAGGAGAGCTGCAGACACTGAACACAGGCAATGTCCAGTACAAAGTCGGCACTCACCAAGAGTTTACTGAGTGGAATCGAATCTAGTCAAGGAGTTAAGACATCTATTTTTTTTAAACCACAGCAACATGAGTTACACTGTCAAACCTTATCAAGTCTAAACAGGATTCACACTGGTCTTTGAAGAACTCAGTCCCTTTCAATAGGTAAATATAAATGAAGATCTAGGAGAAATGTGAGCAAAGACTTAATAAGGACTGACCTTGCATGATCAGAATACAACAGCATCTTAAACGCTCTTCACTGAAAGGAAGGAGTCTCACCTTGACCTCAATAAAAGCCAATGTGAGCCTTCAAGATGCCTACATCTTGCTTAAGGTGCAACCAGAGACAGGCTGGGGAGCCACTTCTGGCCCCTTCCCCTTAGCCATCCCCTTCATTATGGAGCCCTGGGTCCTATAGTCGCCCTTAAAATACCCTCTCAGAGAGGAAGAGGCAACCACAAAAAGAAAAAAAAAACCCAGAACCCTAAAACCCTATCCACTGCAATCCTAGCATCATACAAGTCCTAGTGGTTACCCAGAACCAACAGATAAAGCTGATATGCCACAACCTGGTGCAGTAACATGTCTCTTTCATGATCAAGTCTGAAGACCACAGGGGAAAGGCTGTGTTCCATCTCAAGCTCCTTACAAAGGGATGTAGGTTACCCCAAATCATCCACCACTCCATCCTCCCATGCAGGAAAAGAAGTGTGGCTCTTAGAGTTCTGTATTTTTTATGGTATTCGTAGAAAACTGCTCTATTGTTTTCTCACAGGCAGAATTCTGGTGAGAGAATGCGGAACTCCCGGCCTCGAAAGACTCCACACTGTGTCCTTTCCACAGAACATAAGAGTCCACATTCCCTTCAGGACCATGAAAGGCTTTAAGCAGCATAGATAAGGGGGATTAGCCAGGACTTCCTAAAACAATTAGCAGAGCTAATGAAATGCATTACAGGAAGGTTTATAAGCCTATGTCTAGGCATCCACAGTATTAGGCCTAAAGTGATTTTCATACCCCTCAAGAGGTACAGGGAGGTGGGAGAGCAGTCTGGGGGGTGGGGGTGTTACTTAGTTCAGGACTATTTTTTTTTTTTTAAGATTTTATTTATTTATATGACAGAGAGAGACAGCGAGAACAGGAACACAAGCAGGGGGAGTGGGAGAGGGAGAAGCAGGCTTCCCGCAGAGCAGGGAGCCCGATGTGGGGCTCGATCCCAGGACCCTGGGATCATGACCTGAGCCGAAGGCAGACGCTTAACGACTGAGCCACCCAGGCGCCCTATTCGGGGCTATTTTTAAGGCATCTATCATCTCAACACATGTTTCCTCATGTACCCTAGAAGGAGCACCTCCTAAGTCCTTCCTCAACAGTAGAACCCTGCTGGGGATGCTAGATACAATGACTGAGAGGATTCAGTGTGTGTCTTCAAGCAGCCCACCATATAGCACAGGAGACAGGTATGTAGGTGCTGGGCTGTGGTGTAGAGTGGTAAGGGCCTTTATTTCACTAGATGACATGAGCACAGATAAGCCAGACCAGGAGGGAAGAGAAAACCATGAAAGCTTGGCAAAGGAAGGGCTATCTGAGGTGAGCGTGACCTATTACACATAAAGAAGCCAAAGGAAGACCAGAGGTCACAAGAGGAAGGAGGAACTAATTCAGGCACAAAAACCAGCCCATAAATGGAATGTCAGTCCTCAACCTGTGGCATTTGGGTAGATGTGGGAGCTCCCTACGACACACAAAAAGCCTGTGTGCATCCCAGAGCCATTTGCAGAAGTAGGGAATAGGTGGGAAGAAGGGGAGGGGTGCCACAGTAAAGATGAAGAATTCAAGGTCAAGTATCCTTGAACAGTAAGATTTGAATATAAAATATCTTTCCTGAGGCACAACTTCATATTGTTTCTTCTCCACGCAACAACTTTTCCTTTTCTGTTGGAGCTTCTGGTTTGGACACCTTAATATTAAATTCACTGGGAAGTGAGTACAGCATGGACTTATTACAAATTCCCTGTTCTGCTTATATTGGCAAGCTGTTTTACAACCATGTTGACTTTTAAGAAATAATTATTAACTCTTCCTCATGGGATTTATTAATTGAATTATCGAATGGTGTTACATACAAAGGTCAAATGCAGGATTGTGTATGCTTCACACATACTATTTTCCACTGCTTGAGCGGGAAAGAATTGCGTAAGTGCCCATTACTACAAGAAGCTACCAAGAAACTCCAACTTTTAAATGAAAAAGAGGATTCAGATCAATAGATTCATAAGGCAAACTGATGCTCATCCTTACCCACATTTCCCCAACACAGACACAAAAACACAAAGATAACTGTTGAAAACATGGGACACATTGAAGACACATTCTAGAGTTGTCAAGGAGTTGTTTGGTACACTGTATTTGGTTAGAAATGAGAAATTAACACCATCCATAAGATAAAGCTCTTTTTGGAGTTCACCAAACATACCACTGCCTCTCACCTACACAGACCACATTTCTCTGCCAAGAGCAACTCTGTCATTTATGAAACTAAGGTCAAATGTGGGACAGATTTCAAGCTAATCATTATCCCCCAAGAGACCTTTTGCAGTTTTTTGGAATGACAGTGGTCTGAATCTGTGGTGTTTGTTTGTTTTAAACCAAAATCTTAAGCCACACGTGTTTTTTTTCAGTTTATCTTAAATTTGCCTGAATAAAGCAATCCCTCCAGCATATTTGCAACATTTTGCAATGTCAGATGGTGCTTCCAGCTGCAAGAAAATGTATCCTTTATGCTCCTTTAGGCTCTAAGCAACTTAGAATGTTTACATCTGTAGAAACAGTAGCTCCATGTGGAAACCAGCACCCAAGAGATGGTTGTTTCTATACACTATTGGACTTGATCAAAGACAGCATTGTCAAGTACATAATGATTGGCTTTTCATGAGGGGTGCAACATTTCAACAGAGACTTTATTATTCATTCCAATCTGGCCTTAGTTCATCCTCCATAGACACTCCAGATTAAATTTTCTTCATTATCATCACAGAACTAGATGAATAAGTGGCACATCTGCTCATGAAGTGGTTTATTATCTGTTAGGAGGTTTGGGATGAATAGAAAAATAACTATGGAGAAGACAAACGCACTCAGGTTTATACCCACTGTGAAATGCAGGACTAGCTATGCTTCCTCTGAAAATCCACTGGTCTCCCCTTCCAATGAATGGAGAATTATTATTTAATAAGTTGATACAATTTATCATGAGGAAAACACAAGGCAGACAGCAACCAAAGCAAAACAAGTTCACAGAAACCTGGCACGCATGATGAAGGCCTAATGAAGACCTTCTATTGTTCAATTCAGTTTCCAGGCTATCATCTTTCCAAAAGAAAATTTTAAGATCTGTAAATATTTTACCAACAATCCCTCATCAGATATTTCTCATAGAAAACAAGACCACAGAAATAAATCTGTTGATCACAAAGATATCAATGCATTACAGCTGTGCCATTCACGTGGTGTTTATAATGAACCTTCTATAGGACTATTAGGATTGTAGCTATTTTAGGACTAGCAGGACAATGGGACGAGTCTATGCCATCATGGAGGAGCCCCACCAAGGCCCACATTGAGGAGTTTGTCTGCAACATAGTTTGACTGTACCTTCAATCTGCAACAGCCCGGCCATATAGCTTAGGCCATAGGTATCAATGGTTCATTTCTGCAACACCAAAACAAGCAACAGTTATTAACTACTTAAATTTTAATGTATTAAAAAAAATAACCTGAGAACCTTGTTAAAATGCAGATTCTCATTCAGTGGGTCTAAGAATGCACTTTGAGGAAGCTCCCAAATTCCCCCATGTAGCTGGCATTTGCAGTCTTTCAGCATGGAGATAAACCCGTCCTGTTTAATAATGCTAGCCCCCTGTGGCTATGGAGCACTCACAAGTAGCTACCCCAACGGGGATAGGCTGTGAGAACAAACTACACCTCACATACCACAAAGATTTAGTATAAGGAATAAGCATGTACAATAGGTCACTAACAATTTTGTACTGATTCAATGGTGAAAAGATGTTAGAAATATTGAGTTAAAAATTCATCATCAAAATTCATTTCCCACATTTTTTACTTTTTTAAATATGGCAACCATACTTTAAAAGATTTTATTTATATATTTTACAGAGAGTGATTCATGCATGAGTGGGGGTAGGGAAGGAACAGAGGGAGCAGTACAAGCAGACTCCCCACTGAGCTCAGAGCCCAAGCCAGTGGGGTCCCACGACCCTGAGATCATGACCTGAACAGAAACCAAGAGTTAGACACTCAACTGACTGAACCACCCAGCCACTTCACAACCACACTTTTTTTACAACCATACTTTTTTAAATGACCTATGTGGCATGCATAATACTATAGCACTGAGACAGACAATTTGTGACATTGGTTTTGTTCAACATCTATTTTAAAATGACATATGTGTGTATGTGTCTACTCTTTACATCTGATATATAGATGACGCAGGATATAAAGACCTGTATCACCCCATCCAATGACGAACCTCTTTAACATGCATGCATGGACATGGAGTAACTATTCTTGCCACTAACCCAGTAGATGAATCCACTGAAATGCTTTCAGTGACAAGAAAAATCAGACTGTTCATTGAGCTCTATAGGAAGAGCATTTGCTTGGGAAACTGAGTAAAGTAAGATTCTAGAGTGCTTAATTTAGGGACTCTGACTCCATTTATTTTCAATTTTCTTGGTTCTGGTTCAATGCTCAGCCAAAAAAGCCCATCAACAACTTGGCGGGGGGGGGGGGGGGCAATCCAGAGAAAGCAGAAACAGTTCCCTCCTTAAGTCTCTATTGTAAAGCCAAGAAAACTTTTCCAGAAACCACAAGTAAACTTAACCCCCAACTCCATTTTCCACATAGAGTGAGGCTCCCAAACTTGAACCAATTCCTATGGCTTGAAAATGGACTTTTATTTAAGTTCTGTTTAATTTTATTACCTTCAGCACACTTTCCTGAATTAACCCCTGGAGAAAACAGTGGAATTAACAAAACAGGCCTAGAGTGGTCACAGTCCACTCAAAGCGAAGTGCAAGACTGTCACCCAATGGGAAAAAGCAGGATGGAGGGGTAAATTCAACACCACCAACAGCAGATGGGCTCCACTCCTCTTTTAAAACGTATAGGATTATCGTCTTGGGAAAATTCTACCTACTAATGGCAACTATTTTTTTTAATTTTTTATTGTTATGTTAATCACCATACATTACATCATTAGTTTTAGACGTAGTGTTCCATGACTCATTATTTGCATATAACACCCAGTGCTCCATGCAGAACGTGCCCTCTTTAATACCCATCACCAGGCTAACCCATCCTCCCACCCCCCTCCCCTCTAGAACCCTCAGTTTGTTTTTCAGAGTTCATCGTCTCTCATGGTTTGTCTAATGGCAGCCATTTTTTAAGACTAAAAAAATAAAAAGTAAAATAAAATAAATGTATTTCAAGGATTTACAGTAACATCCAGAATCCTCTCACTTAATAGAACACTGGTGACTCTTCCTCCAGCTATTTCTTTAGAGGTGCACATATACTCAAGTTGTATCAACTACAGTAGGAGTATGAACATACTCCTTTCTCACTTCAACACCATCAGCTGTAATTATCTTTTCATGGCAATACGTTTACATCTCTATCATCATCTTTTTCTAGTTACAAACAATCTAGTGTGCCAGCAACGGGCTTCATATATGCCTCTAGATGTTAATTCACTCAGTCTTAAGGGCAGGTAGGTAGAGCCAGGGGTTGCTCAGAATACAGCTTGCACTACAGATACTGATGCTATTTCCAAACCTTCATTATTAGGAACTAGTCATTGCTAATATGGTTAGTCACCCCTATTGCCCCAGTTGAGGGATCTAATCACAGAATTTTAGACATTTGATTTTCAGCAGGTTTGTAAAGCCTACAGGAAAACCCCTCAGCTGCACGGTTAGCCTTCCTAGGTCTGCAAAATCCACAGTGCAGCAGGAATCACAGAGAACAGCCCAGTTCATTTGATACCACCTAGGGAAGCAATTAGAATTCATGTGTCCTGTTCTACTAGGCTTACTTGGTATTGATACATTGTGAAATAGTAAGATCAAGTGACTGTCAAACCACAACAGAGGAGTCTGGCTTCCCTCATGCTCAGCTCCAATATGGTTGCTTTGAGCCAGTATTTGATCCCTGGACTGCACAGGTGGTTTCATTCAAATACCCCAGGGTGTGGGTGGGTGTGGGTGGGTATGTGCGCACACACACATGCATGATAAAAAAGAGAACAGGCAAGTAGGCAGACAAATGACACAAAGACAAGCAACATCTTCTAATAAATCTGGCTCAAGTTAGATGTTTTAAAAGTTACAAAGGAATAGTCTTCCAGAAGTAGGCATCATTAGCCCCATTTTACAAAGAAGTTCATTGAGCCTTAGAGAGCTATAAAACCAAAAGGTCTTCAGAGCAAAATTTCACACTTTTTTGGGTGAGGAAATGTCTAAGAAGAGGTTGGAGAAGAAGCAAGCTGTAAGGAGATTACCAACTCTAAAGCAAATTACAGATTTTGGGTTTTATTCTGAGGGCTATGGAGTGTAGGGTATCCAGACATGAACTAGAGCCCAGCTAAATCTGATTTTAAAGTCAACAGTGGGTGATTTTTAGTTTGTCTCAAATATAACCTGGAACTTACTTATACTAAAAAATTCATTATTTGAAATCCAAATTAAGCTAGGCACACTATTTTTATTTGCTTAATCTGGCAACTTTAAAAAGAAGCCACCAAAAAGGTTCATTCACCCAGAGCAGTAACAGGATAGAATTCAAGCTTTAGAAAGCTACCACTGATTAGGATACAGTAAACAAATTCATTTATTTATCTACAGCAACATTTTTGACCAGCCACCTTACATACTAGACAGCTCTGAGTAAGAAACAAAGTGTCATGATTTCAAGTAAAATTTAAGGCAGATCTCTTGGGTAGTGTCCTTCCTGTTTTTGCCATATAATTCTTTCTGTATTGATTCCTAACATCTAGTACAGTAGTGGCTACTGGAGGAGGGTAACATTATTGTAACAGAAGAACAGTGACTTTGGAGCCCAAGTATCTGGATTCCATCTTTGACTTCCTCTACCTAAGAATTGTAGGGCATTAAGATACGTATTTTACCTCTGTCTCAGGGTCGTCAAATGGGATTATTTTATGCAGATTCTAACGATTAAATTACAATCAAATATGTGTAAAACCTGACACAGGAAAAAATGTCATGAAACCATCAACTCTTACTAATTATTGACTTTGTCCAAGAACAACCATTTGAAATTAAATAAACTCACCTAAAGGCAAATAGAAAGCCAATTTCACTTACCATGAACAGAAGGCAATTTTGAAAATGTAACCACACGTACAACAAAAAACCCATCATACAGGATTTATTCTTTCACAAAATGGCAATGAAACTTATCGTTTAAAATCTAACCATTACCTTTTACATAAAATTGAAGCTCAAAGCAAAGATATTGGTCTCAGATCAGACTTAAACACACAGCTGGGGATTATATGTATAATCAGTGGTTTCTAATATAGTGATTTCCCTTATATATCCAAAATTGCCCTCCTGGATGTCTCTAGCACACACACTTCCACAGTTGTGCAGGCTTGAACCTCTAATTATACCAAAAATCTTGCAGCCCTGCCTTACTACTTAGTTTCCTATCTCTGAACTTTTTTTTAATATCACAGACCATCTGTCTTCAGTCACCTTTCCAAAATTTCTTCTCCCCCTGATTATAAGGGTGGACACCTGGGCTCAAGAGCCGGCTTCTCTAGCTGGGGTCTCAAGGGTTTCCCTCAATGAGGCAGGTTCAGAAGCTTCTAAATAACACACACAAATGCACTGCTTTGCCTTAAATCTTTGTTTCCCCTAGAACCTCCTCCCCAAAGGTCCATTACCTTTCTACTAGCACTGGATCTTCTCTTGTCACTTCCTTTAGTTCCTCTCTTTCCTAATCCCGCTTTTACTTCTTTCTACTTGCTCCTGAGCCTCTGCAGGCAAGGAGAGAAATACGTAAGCTTCGTCAGCAGACTTAACAATGGAAAACTAGACAACTGCCAAAAGTTACAACAGTCCCTTACGTACCGCCTGAAACCACCCTGCCCGACACCCTTCAAAAACCTCTGCCACAAGAAAATTTGGTCCTGAAATTCAGGGAGAAAGAATCAAACTCCAACAAGAAGTGAACAGTCAAAGCCCCGTCGTCTCACACAGAGAACGCAACACCTAGCCAAGCAGACAACGCTGATGACCAAGGACGAAGCTTTTTTTTTTTTAAGGCAATTCTTGTTCCCAGAGTGATGATTTATGAGCTTGCTGAATAAACAATGCCCTAATAATGCTTGTACACATACCTAGCACCATTTGGCTTCCCGTATTTATTTGCTTCGTTTTACAAGACAAAGTGGCCCTCAGAATGATTTTGATAGAGAAATGTGATTCATACCTGGATGGCTGCAGAGAACATTTAAAATACAAAATCCATTTGGTACCGATTAGCCTTAGAACATTATTTATGTAATCTATCACAATGGCAGATATTCGAGAGAACATTTTTCTCTTTCCTTTGAAACAGTTTATCAATCACCCTTGCTCCTGACAAGCCCTTAGGAGGAGAACATTTATCAGAATATATTAGAAGACGGAAAATAAAAGCTGAAGCTCGTGTTTGAAAGGCAAGTCTGAGCTGATTGCAAAGACTTGAGAAAAGACAGCTCAGTGCCCCGATCACTACAGCAACGGGAGAAGTCAAGCTTGCAGAGATGCACTGGGGTGCTCTGGAGTAGGGGCAGAAATCTGCTGGGGATGGGGGACTTCAAGCTTGTAAGGGGCAGCGATGAGGGAGTTACGCCACGCAGAGACTAATGTGAAATGTATCGGTAATTCAGTGCCTTCCAAATTTGCAAATGTCACAGGATTCACCTTACCCAGTAGAGTCAAAAGACTAATTCTTGTATGAGGAATGATAACATTTCGTACTTATGCAGCATTGTGCCATTCATCTTGGAAATGGAAGGGAAGCTCCTTTTGTAGTGAGAGCAGCAAATTCAAAGTCCTCAACTCCATCTCTTCTCTCTGGGCAAATCACTTAATTCCTTCAAGGCCCCTATTCCACTTTCGGAAAAACATATCCAGGTGTGGGCTCTAAGAGCCTAAAAGCAAAATTTCTCGGTGTTGCTGGAGAAACTGACCGCCTACACAGAGAGCAGGGAAAAACTGAAGAGACCACTGGCCATCTGTAGGTGGTAAGTTAACCTACAAAGGTTGACTGGAGGACAAGAAGACCAAAAGACCTCCATACCCACCTGCCCCCTCTGAGGAGTTTATGTAGAAGCCGTAACTAGGTTCAGCCCCAGACCATGCAGATGTTCTCAATAACACCTTGCTCTCCCATGGCTGAGTCCTTGAAAAATGGCTCCAGCTGTGGAAAAGGTGGGAGGGAGGGAGGAACCCCTTATTGCCTGGGTTCCAGCCCAGGGGTCAACTAAAGGTCATGCCCTCTCAATGACCTGGTCTAACATTTTATATCTCATGATTGGTTCTTACAGTCTTACATTCCTCGATTTTCCACAATGTACCCTTAATGGTCAGTGAGGGGTTTTATTAGCTTGGAAGCGGCTCCTTTGGCAGCTATCTGGCTGAACTAGAGGCACATGCTACTGCAACAGTATTGGCATATGCAAGAGAACTGGAGGCACATACTACTGCAACAGTATTGGCATATGCAAGAGAAAACACAAATAAGATAATGATTTCCAAAATAAGTAACATTTTTTTTCCACCAAGAGCCCCTTGATAAGAACCAAGGACTTACTAAGTTCCCTAGGCTGGGGACGGGGGGTGGAGGGACTTGGATCACTTAGGGTGTTCACCTGTGTCCTCTTGTGAGTTCATAAGGATGCAACATTAGCGGATTCATCAGGTATGAACACAGCATTCAGTTTGTATAATAGCGGTCAGTGAGTCAGTAATAATATCCAAGGCCATCTGTAATATTGTAATTTATAATAAGAAATAAATATCTGATCTTCTCCCACAATTCTAGTACAGGGCTCTTAAAACTCTTGGAATTTCCTAAATGGTAAGAAGGGTGTGGATGCGAGGGAAGGTGTCTTTTGTTATGTTAGTGAGGTAACTAAGGGACCCCACCTGCAAGGGGAGCTGGTTGCCAGGGCAGCTAACAACTTGACTAGAAGAAAGGAACTTTTAGTACCACCCCCACTGACCTCCAGGAAGGGGAGAGGGACTGGAGACTGATCAGTACCAGTGGCCAATAATTTAATCAATAATGCCTGTGTGATGAAGCATCCACAGAAGCCCCACAGGACAGGGTTCAGAGAGCTTCCTGGTTGGTGAACATGTGAGGTCCTGGCATAGGGGTATAGTCCTAGAGAGCTTAAAATTTGGTGTGAGGATTCCCCCTCCCTCCCCTTTCCCTACACTGGACAATCCTATTTTAGAGGACAGCTCTTCTCATTAAAGACATTTCCGTGTTCAGGACAGATAGGCTTTGCCAGCTATCACTGAAGGTTTGTCAGGCGTATTTAGTAAGGACTTCTATGTCTGCTAAAATGTCCTCCAGTCCAATGGAGGGGGCAAAGTTGGATGACTTGGCCTGGCATAAGTGACTCCATCTTGGGCCTATGGTTTTCTTTTTAACACCAACATGGGGTGCCCACATGCTCAAATGTCCATAACCCAGGGTGAGCCACATGAACCCATCCCAAATCTGAGTATAGTCACCTATGGCTCTGATGGGGGTATTTTTAGGACCTTTCTAGTCAGCAGTTTGATGGGCTGCCCATGTAGTTAGATTGACAAAAAAGAATACCCAGGCCTGCATTACTGACAGTGTGTGCCACTGGCCAGGTTTTGGGACTAGTATTAGTAATATCAAATGAATTAAGAATGCTAGTCTTAGCTTGTTCTTCATTTAGGACTTCCCAATCCCCTCCCTAGAGTGGTGACACCTGCCATGGCGATCCTGACAAGCTAGAGTGGGTCAGCTGCCCGTATACCCAGAAGTGGGGCTGATTCCTTTGCTGAGCACACATGTGGGCCCACTGTAGGAAGGTATTTCCATCACATATAATTTTGGACTCCCCCAAAACTTAACTACTAATAGTGCAGGTTTCTGTTAATAACAGAAAGTCAATTAACACACCTTTTGCATGGTATATGCATTATACACTATATTATATGCTTACAAAAGAGCAAACTGGAGAGAAGAAAATGTTAGGAAAAAAATGTAAGGAAGAGAAAACACATGTACCTTATTACACTGTATTTGTTGAAAAAAATAGGTGTATAAATGGTCCCTCACGGTTCAAGCCCATGTAGTTCAAGGGTCATCTCAACAGTTTGCCAATTCCTCACTGGTTGGAAACTCTGGTGGATGGCCTCACATTCTTTTAGTAGTTGCCTCGGGTGTCTTTTAGAACACACAGGGCATGCATTAACAAAGTCACTGTATTTCAATAGTAGTCCAACATCCTTGACGATATGCCATCCCACCAAGGTGTTACAGAGGCTACTCTTTCCATGCACCCACTTTGCTCTATCTACTGAAGAGTCAGTTGCTAGATCTCATACCTGAGGTAGGACATTAGCTTCCTGATTGCCAGGATGTGTCAACACCTTTGGAGCCAGGACGTGGAAAAGATGAAGACCTCCTCGGGCTTTTGGAGGAGAGCCCAAATGTCTTTCCACATATCCTGACCCCATAAGGGCATCATCCATCCCTTGCCTTTCCATTGTCCACACTATAGGGTTAATCCTCTAAGAACATCCCAATTGTCAGTGCAAAGTGTTAGCAGCCAGGGTTTATGAGTGATCATCAGCCAAAACACTCTGACTTCAGCCCACTGGCTGCTACAGTTCTTTTTTTTTTTTACAAGGAGAACAGATTCTTGTTGAGCTTATGCAAATAACTACATTGCCATGAAAGTAACAATACTTTCTAAGAGTTTCCAGATTCTGGAGTGATCAGGTAGAGAGAGAGAAAAAAAAAAAAGTTTGATCTTTGTTCACAAAGCTATATATTAGCAAATTGCTGATAGTTTGAGAGAAAAGAGAAAAAGGTTTTCTTAAATCTGAAAAAAAAAACCAAAAGAACCAATCATGTTTGAAACAAAAAGTTATAAAAATTATAATCATCCTCATTAGTTTTTCCATTAGAGTTCTATAAATTCTTAATCAGTTCAGTGGTATGATCTTAGTTATCCGAAACATGCACTTGTTGGTCTTTTCCATGAATCTCCTTGAAGATAAAGCATTTTTACAGGAACACTTTTACAAAAACATCAGAGTAAAACAATAACGATCTGTAAGTGACAAAAGATTTAAAAAGTGATCATGGTTTGAGAGCTGATGAGTTTATTATAATTCAATCAACAAGGGGATTTGGTTATTTCTCTGACATCCTTTTTAAAATAATAACTAGAATTATGACCAATAACATTTTATCAGGACATATTAGATTTTTAGGAACTTCATATAATCTCTGGAACACTTATATTTATACAAATATAACCTAAGAAAGTTTAGCATCACTTATTTGACAATGCTTCCCATGCAATTTAACACATCAAATAAATCTAGTTTAATATCTTTTTTTTATTAGCAAAGATAATAAATCTTTGAGATGTTCCAGGGACTCTCAAAAATCCCAAAGTCAGTCCAATGTTAAAAAGGCTTCATTTATAGTTTAACTTGGGAGAATTTTATAAGACATATCAGAGCATTTTAAAAATACTTGATTAAATAGGATCCATCACAAGTCACTATGAAACAACAGTTACCCATTTAACCAAAGTGACAATTAAATACTTCAAAGGCAAATACAGAAAGTTACATAACTGTGAAAAGTAATAATAATAAATAGAAAACTTCCCTCTTTTAATAGAGAACTCACTTTTCTTAAGTAATGAAAGACCTGATAAAGACAACCTGAAGCACAGGAAATTATTTCAGTAAAACACACCACATAGAGGGTGCAGACCAACTGGAAATTTCCCCCAACGATAACTCTCTTCCAAGACTCATTTTGTTGGTCTACCTGCTGGCTTGCCAACTGTTGGTTTACAAACTAGCCCCCATACATGTAGGACAAGGAGAGACTGAAGAAAGTTCCTGAGAACACCCACCCAGATCTTCAACAGTTTTAATAAACATTTCTTTTGTCTGTCTCCCTTCTTTTGGTTTTCACAATAATCATCCTTTCCAGACTTTTTTTTTTCATAACCCTAAAACTAGAACATTAATTTCCTAACCTGCCTGGCTATTCCATTCTCTACTCCATTTTATCCCCCAAATTGGTATGCAGGTGATGTTACTGAAAGATGGCTTTCATTATCATGCCACATTTAAAAATCATCAGTGTGGCCAACAGATACATGAAAAGATGCTCACCATCACTCATCATCAGGGAACTACAAATCAAAACCACAATGAGATACCACCTCACATTGGTCAGGATGGCTAAAATCAACAACACAAGAAATAATAGGTGTTGGTGAGGATGTAGAGAAAGAAGAACCATCATGCGCTGTTGATGGGAATGCAAACTGGTGCAGTCACTCTGGAAAATAGTAGGCAAGTTCCTCAGAAAGTTAAAAATAGAACTACCCTATGATCCAGCAATTCTCTACTAAGTATTTACCCAAAAGATACAAAAATGCTGATTCAAAGGGATACACGCACCACGATGTTTATAGCAGCATTATCTACACAGTGAAATCATGGAAAGAGCCCAAATGTCCATCAACTGATGAATGGATAAAAAAGGTGTAGTATATATGTACAATGGAATATTACTCAGCCATAAAAAAGAATGAAATCTTGCCATTTGCAATGATATTGACGGAGCTAGAGTGTATTATGCTAAGCGAAATAAGTCAGTCAGAGAAAGACAAATACCATATGAATTCACTCATATGTGGAATTTAAGAAACAAAACATGAAAATGGGGGGAAAGAGAGGCAAATCAGGAAACAGATTCTTAACTGTAAAGAACAAACTGAGGATTGCTGGAAGGAGGTGGGCAGGGGTGGCGTGTTAAATGGGTGATGGGTATTAAGGAGGACACTTGTTGTGATGAACCCTGGGTGTTGTATGTAAATGATGAATCACCACATCCTACATCTGAAACTAATATTACACTATATGTTAATTAACAAGAATTTAAAGAAAAACTTGTAAGAAAATATAATTAATTAAAAGTCACCAATAGTCCCCATTGCCAATAATTAAATCATTGTTGGTTGACTCCAGTGGAGAGACTGCTGAGGAACCCACAAGCATGTTCCAAGAGAGAAGAGACAATTGTGAAGCTTCCAATACACTGAGAATTCAATGCTGGATTAAAATTATACCAGGCACTGAGGGGCCTAAAATCTGTGACACCCCAGTACCAATAAAGTACACTGAATGCCCAGATTCTGGTTTTGAATACTATTCTCCAATAAAAGGAACCAGGGCTCCTTGGCAAATGGCTCATTATCAGGCCAGGGCAGGAAAATACAAGGTGATCTTAAAACATCTCTTAGTGTGTTAAAGTAAAGAAGTTCTCAAAAATCAAAAGGATGGGGGATTGTCAAAGGGACATAAGGGTCAATCTGAAAAAACTTCCAATGGCCAAAGGTGGAACAATTGTGTAACAAAATAAATAATAGTGGTATCATATTATACCACAAAGTATAAAATAAATAAATATACATGAATCCATACGGATATAAATAAATGAATGAATATGTGATAGATGATAGATTAGATAGAGAGAGAGAGAGAGAAAGGTGGAAAAGAAAAAATTCTTTTTTACAGAAAAATTCCAAATAATTTATGCATGCACTATGAGGTAAAGCTTACCTCTCCCCTACCCACCTCCTTGAATGTAGGCTGGACCTAATGATTTATTTTCAAAGAACAGAGTAAAAAGTGAAGAAAAACAACTTTACAATGCAGAACCTGGTAACATTACCTTGGCCATACAATCAAGATTAACATTACCAATAATAAGTCACGTTCATAGCACATACCCTGAGATGATCTAATGAGGACACTTCACTTCTCTGGTCTTTTCCAAAATGCATAACCTCAATCTAATCATGAGAAAAATATCAGACAAACCCAAGTTGAGGGGCATTGTACGAAATGAGTGACCAGTACTTCTTAAAATTTTTAAGATCATGAACAGCAAGGAATACTGAGAAGCTTTCACAGAGCAGAGAATGTTTATCAACTAAATGTAAGTGGTATCTTGGATGGGAACCTAGAACAGAAAAAGGACATTAGCAAGAAAACACATGGAATTTGAATAAAGTGTGGAGTTTGGTGGATAGCAATGTAATGTACTCTAAGGTAATGTAAGACATTAACATTAGGGAATCCTGGGTGAGGGGAATATGAGAACTCTCTGTACCATCTTCACAACTTTTCTTTAAATCGAAAACCATTTTAAAAGCAAAAGTTTATAAACAACAACAACATACCAGCCATGTAAGAAACTGCACTCTTCCCCTTAATCAGCTTCGTCCTCACCTTGAGTCTAACCTTGAATCAGCCAATACATGTGGAAGGAGATGAAACCAAAAAGAGAGCAAGTTTTCCAGCTACACAGAAATGGCACATAGAAATTACTCAAATATTTATTAAAGGAGGAAAAAAACAATTAAAAATCAGGTGGATTTGTGGGAGGAACATATAGAAATGGAATAGATACCTAACCTTCAAGTGATGTTGCTAGCTGTCTGGCAAAGCAGGTAAGACAGAGGGATTTAAAAAAAAAAAAAAAATCACTATAATACAGAGAAAAAGTGAATTGTGCCATCAGTTCTCCGAAAATTTAGCGATATTCGTTCTAACTGGAGGGGTCACATCCATTATTTTAATACAGTCTCACAAGAGAATCTGGACAGATGTGACTGTTTCCATTTCATAGTTGAGGAGACTCGGGCACAGGGAGGTTAAATGTTTTAGATCTCAAGATCTTGTGTCCTTGAACAGAGATGTTAGTGGACTGCAGGGAAGGTGAATCTGTCCTAAGCCCATAACTCACTTACGGAAGCTAAATGACCAAAAAAAAAAGCTCCCATCTCTAACACCCAAGTATTTATTAATTAGCAAGTAAGGAAGCCAGCCAGATTGTGCTGCTCTAAATGACAAGGGGCAGGATCTATGAGCTATGCCAGATGAGAGTGTCAAGCCCATCCAGTCTTTTCAAATTTGGGAATTCACAATAACCTGTGTAAACGTGAACATGACTACCTGGCAAGACAATCTGAATACGCAGATTTATATCCATCCATTGAGCCACAATGTCTAAACCTTCCCTAGATCACGACTCAAGCCTAAGGGTTCTTTATACCGTCTTCTTTCCCATCTGGCATCTCACGGCTGGGCTGCCAGGCTTTGTCGTAAGTCTGCCTCACGTCCTCTGGCAGGGAGGACCGGCAGCACACGGGTGAAAGAAAAGCCCCCTTTGACATGGTGAAAGCCAGGTTTCCAGCCCTCCGGCTCCACAAAGCAGCACCGGGTCTCCACACCGTCCCTGTGCCTCCGCAGAAGTCACATACCTGGCCAAGGACTTGCAGAGATGAGCCAAGAAAGGGGGCTCATGCGATTGTGGTCCCTAGCCTGAAAACTCTTCAGGTTAACCGGCAGTCTAGTTTAACTGATTTTTTTTTTTAATTTTTTAATTTATTTATTTGACAGAGAGAGAGATAGCGAGAGAGGGAACACAAGCCAGGGGAGTGGGAGAGGGAGAAGCGGGCTCCCCGCAGAGCAGGGAGTCCGATGAGGGACTCGATCCCAGGACCCTGGGATCATGACCTGAGCCGAAGGCAGACGCTTAACCGACTGAGCCACCCAGGCGCCCTAGTTTAACTGATTTTTAAGAATCTCTTTGAGACCAGATACATCTCCCTTGTGATAGAGTCCTGGGTTCTAAAGTGAAGCATTGTCTGTTTTGTTTCAGATATTCTTCTCCTCTCAGAACAAAAACGGTGCCCTTTTGTGGTTGTAATAATAGTCCAGAATCCCTCACCATCATCCCTATCCAATCAACACTAATACTCTTTTATAGGGGTTTTCCTCTGTGCAAGGTGATATACTAAAGCACTCTCAGTATTAAAAAAAAAAAAAAAAAAAAAAAAAAGTCCTGTGGGGAAAGTACTATTATCAAGTACTTTTTTCCAGAGGGAGAAAACAGGTTGCCACTACAAAACGAAGGACCCTGATTTACACCCAGATTCAGAGCCAAGCTTTAACTGCTTGGTTAATGCACCTTCAAAGTTTAGCAGGAGAGCTGTATGTTAATTCCCCATCTGAGTTGGATTAGATTAGATTAGATTAGATTAGATTAGATTAGATTAGATTAGATTAGATTTCCCCACAGGGGCTTTGTCACTTTGAGAATAGAATGCAAACTATTTTGCCACTCTCTCCCCAGTGCTGGACAAATGCCTAGCCACTGAATGGACAATCAATAACTCTTCATTGGCTGTACAATTAATAACACTCTATATTTTGGAAAGTCGTAAAATTTGGAGTCACACAAATTTTTACGCTTACCGAGTAATTTAATTTTGGGCAGATTATGCAATATCTCTGAGCCAGGAAAATGCATAGTAATTCCTTCCTCACACGCAACTTTCGAGGACTCATGAGAAAACCTACACAAAACACCAAAGAACTGGCACACTGTGAGATTTTACCGCTGTTCTGTGTCAATAGAAATTTCATTGCATTCCCTGTTTCTCTGTCTTCTGACTAGTTTTCTTATTAGAAATCATGTATGTAAATTCAAATTAGCCCCTTGATAAAGTCTGGCTTCCCCACTCCTTGGTCAAACTCCATCTGTGAATATTCCAGAGACACTTTTGGATTCTGGTTTCCTAAACAAAAATAGCTTCGCCAGAATCATCAAGTGGATCTGTCTGAATGCAGATGATAAGCCAGCGTGATGACTCTGATCAGTGGAGAGCAAAGATGGGTCGGCTTTCATTTTAGGCAAGAGGGGACAAGTGCATTCATGGGAAACAGAAGTTATTGGTTTGGAGGAAAGAGATATTGCAACAAAAGAGGCTATTATGATTGATGACATGTTTCTACTGTAAAGTACCTCAGAGAGAAGGCTCCTTTTTTTTTCCTCGAAAATGAAGCAGCAAGTGCTAGTTAGACTTCTCAGCTGAAATGTGAGTGCGTGTGTGCGAGTTCCAATCTAAGCTTTTGGCAAATGAAGAAAAACAATCTCAGCCCAGATCACAAGACCAACGCTCTCTAAGGAGAGGAAAGAAAACAAAAGTTTGCATGGAGATCTTTTTTGGTTGCCAAGCACATCCAAAGCTATTTTCCTTCTCTTGCTCCAAGAATGTTCGGCGTTGCTCTCGGCACCAGCCCCGTAGACCTGGAAACCATTTCCCACTGGTCAGGGAGCTGGCACTGCGGGTGATCAGTGTAATCCAGGCTGTGCATCACCGGGCACTTTGTCGACTCCCAGCAGATGTTGCACAAGGCAGTCCAGATTGGCCATCCCTTCCCTGGCAGCCTTCCTGTTTTTTTCTTCTGAGGTCTGAGGTTGCCTTGCAGTACCCAGTGTCTGTCTGAAGAGCAGATGTGTTGGAGAGGACTATTTTTCTAAGCTAATTCTCTACTACTGTTTGCTGATTAAATCCCAGAATGTTCACTGTAAGAGCTTTTCACAGAGAGCAGGGAACAGGATTTATTCAAAGCTGACTATCATCTGACCATTTGAAATTATGCATTTGCTTTCCATAGGAAAAAAAATAAAGCATTTTATTTTACAGTGGAAGTGGTTCTGCTGTGATATGCAAGAGGGGCACAACATATGATTTGTCTATGGCTGAAAATACTGAAATTGGTCTGAATTACTTTGAAAGGTAACTTCGGGTGCCTATAAAGCACATTAGATATGCTATGTACAAAAAAGAAAGAACGAGAGAAAGAAAAAACAAGCAAGCAAGCAAAATTGGGTAGGCGACACTATTTTGTCCAAACACTAATTGTCTGTTCTCTTTCTGAGCTGCCTTCTAACCTCTTTGCGAACAGAATAGCTCCAGAAATGCCAATACATAATTTTTCTGGAAAGCACACAGTGGTAAACATTTTCCATAGATGTTCTTCTGCTCTTACCACCCAGAAGCATGTTCATGGATACAAACTTCAGGACAAATTAAGAAGCAGTGCCTTTCTCATTTAACTGACGAGTCTGGATAATTTCGTTGTAATGAACAGAGTCCCCAGCAGGTCATCTCGAGGAAGGGGCATTTAAAAATAGACATGGACTACAGCCAATGACAGGACTGTTCTCAGTCTAAGCCCGTTTGAGGGACCATGGCTCTCCTGTGTCTCCCTCAGGGGCTTCATCGCCTCTACCTCACGGTAACCCTCCTCCCCTGCAAAACTCCTCCACTTCCTCCCTCTGCTGGATTTCTCCCCTGTTCTCTACCCCAGGGCCAAAATATGCATGGATTTAGCTCATGCATATTCATCTCTCAGTGCTGCTCACATACACAAAGAAATGAACAAAAGATGGGTGTCCTGAAACTGCTGTTCCTTCAGTCAGCTTCAGTTTCCAGGTGTCTCACACACCGCGAAGATCTCTCTGTACCAAGTGTAATTCTATCATTTAAAGGTACATATTTTCAGTAAAACAGGGCCCCGAAGTGCAAGCCAACTCCTTCATCTGGCGCTCTCCTGAAAATGCACTAATCTGTTCCAAAGCTATAGAAAACTCTATGTTGAGCTTACCAAGAAATGTTACGCTGGTCCCAATGTGACACCATTTTAAGGGATTTTCAAGGGTAGGTTTGACAGCCTGTAACACCAACTGCCTTTAGGGACCAGCCTCTAATACATGACTCCATTGTACACCTTTTATGCAGTCTGATATTGCTGGGCACTGATGCACTCCCACAGAATTTTTTTGCTTTCCAAATAACATCACAGACTCACAGTTCTCAGTCCCAAATTCTGAAGGAGAATCTGCCTGGTTTATTTCATTTTTTATTCCAGAAAATAGACCCTCGTATACTGACTGGCATCAAGGTCGCCTGTCCATAGATCAAGTGTTGATCTCCAGTCCAGCCAATCTCTTGGAGCATGGGGAGAGAGGCATGGCTCTGGCTGCCTAAGATCAGGATTATTAACTGGGCCATTTTGTATAAAAACCTATGTGAAAGGCCCTTGTGATATCATCAGGCAAAGTGTTTCAGTTTTTAGAAGTTTTAGTGAACCAGCTATAAAAAGGCAGTAAGACCACCTTTAAAAGGTGAATGTTTATTTCATAGAAAGGTATGCAGTGCAAATTATCATGTTCAAATGGTTCCAAGTCTTTAGTATGTATGTAAAGAAAGAAGCTGGAGGAAACAGTAAAGTAGTCTGCACATTTAAATCAAATTAATTGATGAAATGACTACTTAAATTAACAAGCCAATACTAGATGCCATGGGAAATACAGGATATTAAACATGGAACATGCCCAAAGGATGTTCTTTGCTCTTTTCTATTTTTCCTTTTCTTTTTCAGAATTTTCAGAGAATGGTGAAGGATGTATTATAGATCAGCACTACTACAAAGTAGGAACTGATAGGGCTGCCTGGCTAGCTCAGTGAGTAGAGCATGAGACACTTGAATTCGGGGTCATGAGTTCAAGCTCCATATTGGGCATAAAGCTTACTTAAAAAAATTTTTTTTTTCAAGGTAGGACCTGATAGCAGTGCAGAGATATGGACCTAATGCTTTGGGAAACTGGAACTATGGAGCTATAATTTCTACCTAGGGAGATTTGCAAAGGATGGAGTAATTGACGGTAAATAGGAAACACACTCAAAAATGTGGAGGAGAAGGTAATTCCAGGCTAAGGCAGTAATGGAAACACTTAATATTGGAGCACCAAGTGGGTGAAAGAGGATTGAGTACAATGAGTTTGGGTTAAAAGCATATGAAATTTGGGGGCACCTGGGTGGCTCAGTGGGTTAAGCATCTGCCTTCGGCTCAGGTCATGCTCCCAGGGTCCTGGGATCAAATCCCGCATTGGGCTCCTTCCTCAGTGGGGAGTCTGCTTCTCCCTCTGCCCCTCCCCCCACTCATGCACACACTCTCTCTTTCTCTCTCGCACATGAGCATAGATTAAAAAAAAAAAAAGTATTTGAGATTCTGATAGCCAAAAGAGGCAAGGTATTTATATGTTATCCAAAAGTCCAGGGAGCCCAGAGCAGCAAAGTAGTGGGATCAGAACCATGATCCATGTGATAAATCTGGAAGGAATGAGAAAGATTTGAGAGAGCAGAAAATAGAGGTGGGCAAACAATTTAAGAACTTATTGTAATTTTACTTCTAAGACACTTATCCAATAGAAACACAACCCAAGTATGCAAAAATATTTATTGCATTTTTTCATAATGGGAAAAAAGAGGAACACTTAAATGTCAATTAATAGGGGATATTTTAACTGAATAATTATTCATCCATGCAACAGAATACTATATATGATTATTAAAAAGACTGAGGTATTTTGATACAAGGCCCAGTATCTCTAACACATTCTGAAGTAAAAAGAGGGATATTGTACTCAAGTAAATTTCATCATGATTTTGTTTTTTTAAAAATGAATACTTTGGGGGCACAGTAAGAGTAAAGTTTGAGGCTCTGGAGTTAGTCAGGCAAGGTTAGAATTCTGTTTCAGTCCCTTACCAGGTAGTACCACAGGGACTGTGTAAGAAAATTAATTCTGCGAAATGCCGAACTCACTGCTGGCTCATAGCAATTCCTCAGTAAATACTAGTTAATTTGTGATCATGATGCATATATTGATATGAATATATGACATTGATAGATGGAGGTAATATAAATACATTATAAATAAAGCATAAGGAAATCAGGAAAAAAACCACTGTCACAGTTAACAACAGTTGGGCAGGGACATTAGAGAAAAGGAAACCTTCAATTTTTATCTTACTCACTTTTTTTGTTTGAATTTGTTACCCAAAAAAACATGAATAATTCTTATAATTGAAGAGAGCTTGAATACTTATCTGGAGAAAAAGGAAGATATGATCTGAACTTCTATCTCAGGAGGAGAGGAAAAAGATAGGTAAGAAATAAGTTGACTCCAGAGAAAGCGCTTACCCACTGACTTGAAACCAAAGGCAAAGAAGAGGAAGAAATTAAAGATGACACAGATAGATGCTTGGAGCCTGAAGCCTCAAAGAACCACGCTACCTCCTGACAGCGGAAGAGGAGGAGAACTTCGGAAGCCAAGGCCCATCAGTTTTGTACTTCCTTAACTGACGGTTATGTAACACTTACAGACTCATTCATTCTCCCCGTGAAGAGTTCCCTGGCAGAGTTTTCCCTCCTTAACTGATGACAGCCCTGGACTAGGAAGGAACAAAGTTTCTAAGGTTATTATTTTTTTCTTTTTTTGTCCTGGCCAGCAGATAGTGGGGTCGGTGTTGCAGGTTTGAGCCATTCTAACAGGTGAGCAGCGGTAGCTCACTGTTTTAATTTGTAATTCTCTGATGATGCGCGAACCTTTCAACAACTTCTCATATGTTTATTGCCATCTGTGCGTCTTCTTTGGTGCGGTACCTACTCAGGTCTTTGGCCCTGTTTTTATGCAGGTTGTTTATTTTCTTATTGTTGGGTTTTAAGAGTTGGTCGTCTATTTTAGATAATAGTCCTTTATCAGATATATCTTTTGCAAGTATTTTTCCCAATCTGTGGCTTGTCCTCTCATTCTCTTGAGATTGTCTTTTGCAGAGCAGAACTTTTAATTTTAATGAAGTATAGCTTATCAACTATTTCTTTCATGGATCACACCTTTAGTGTTAGCTCTAAAGTCATTGCCATACCCAAGGGCATCGAGTTTAACTCCTGTGTTATCTTAGGTCAGGCTTTCATAAGACGAATCTTCTTTTTTCCTAGAAATATTTTAAAGACCCTAGAATCTGATTTTAACTAAAGGACAAATTCTGTCTTAATTCTAAAACTTTTTACGTTTTCATATAGATCATATTCATTCATAGCGTTAGTTCTATTAAGTGAGGATTACTTCCAAGACCCAAATCTTGAGAGTAGCTTCTGTGCTAATCAAGTCAATGTGATATCAAACATCTAGATGTTTTAAAAGAAGATTCTGTCAATTAACCAGATGTTTCCAAATGTTCAGCTACTTGGCATTGTGTGTACAGCTGGTTTCAGAAACATCTAATTGATTGATAGAGACTTTTTACTTTTCATCCACATGTTGGGTATCAGGTAAACACACTACCTTCATTTTAACATCTTTACTAGTTCCATGCATTTAATAAAACAAATGAGAACTAAAGTTTCAGTTTAAATAATGCAGGGCTGATTGTAAGTAATCACAGATGCTACTTTAAGCCCATTAACTAAAAGATCTAGTGAAAGAACAGGTTGTCTGCATACAGGCAAATAAGGAATCTAATTATCAACTGCATTGGGGTTTTTTGTATTACTGCATCACCTTCTGCAAGTCTGCATTCAGATTTTGAATCTTTTATTTATGAAGTTGTCCCTTGGCATGCCAAGTGATAAAACAATTTGGTTAACAATTTTAGGTTCCAGGTCTCGGAGTCTAAATTTGTCCATATGATAGATACATTGTTGTTGCATGGGAATAAAGGATAATACAGGATATGGAAGGATGATCTAGTCCTTCCACTGCAGCCAGTTATAGTGAATTTGACCTACAGTATAGTCTTTGCACTGGAGTAGATTACAACAAAGATGAAAGATGTTGTGTGGAACAATATAAGCAGGCCTATAAAGATATAGTGTGATCCACATATGAGAATTGAACGGAAAAAAAAGAGAATTGAATGAATACAAACCATATTAGGGTTTTCCAGAGAAACAGAACCAATAATATACATATAGATACACATAAAAGAAGATTAATTAAAGAGATTGGCTTATGCAATTACGGAAGCCGAGAAACCCCACGATCTCCATCTGCAAGCTGGACAACCAGGAAAGCCAGGAATGTCACTCGATCTGAGTCCAAAGGCCTGAGCACCAGTGTCCATGAGCAGGAGGAGATGCATGTCTCAGCTTAAGCAGAGAGAAATAATGTGCCCTTCCTCCACTTTTTTGTTTTATCTGCACCCTCAAAGGATTGGACGGAGCCTGCTCATGTTGGGAAGGGTCATCTGCTTTATTCGGCGCACAATTTCAAAAGTGAATCTCTTCCAGAAACAGCCTCACAGATAAACCCAGAAATCATGTTTTACCAGCTATCTGGGTACACTTTAGCTCACTCAAGTTGACACATAAAATTAACTGTCACATAAAGTAAGTTAGAATTCTATCAACTCAGATTGAGGAGGTGGGGAAAGGAATGGAGACTGGAAATGTGGCAAGGTATGATGGTCAAGAAGACTTCTAAGAGAAGATGAAATGTTACATAAATCTTAAGAGAGGCCTTCATGTGTCTCTTCCAGCTGTGATGTGTAATTGAAAACTAGGAGTAGAATTAATGTGAAAAGGGCCAATTCTAGGCCAATTCCTGGCACAGGTCCACCTGCATACTGCATCTGTCCTGGCAAATCAAAGAACACTGGGTCTGATTAATAGCCCCCGACTCCCTCTTACTTCTACTTCACTGCTGCTCTTGGGTCCCTAGATTCCAGTTTTTCCATTTCTACAGCTTGAAACTAAATTTGATGAATGAAGTTTTGCTGCCCATTCAGATGTCTACTGCCATCAGTGTCTAAGACAATCCAGCCTGGATAGGACAACCACAGGACCACGGCATGGGGAGATCCAGGCAATTGAGGGTCATCACCAGCCTCAGTATTCTGAACTGCAGAAAGGTTAATGCGAGAAGTAGATTTATCTTTATGGGGCTACTACTTGCCAGTGGTAGTAAAGTTCACCTATTAAAACAGGAGCATCTGAAATAAACTTCAGTTTAGTCTAACCCTGGTGAGCTGGGCCTCTTGGTTCACCCAAATCAGTTAAAATTAGGATCAACTGCAAAGAGCAGGGACCTAACACCCTCCCTAGACTGGGCACAGTAGGGAAGAAAGATCAATAGCAGCATGAGCATACTCCAGAAGAGCAAGAAAGTAGTCATCTTGTGTGGACTGGCCATGACTGGGTGATGCTCTGAGCAGACTGTATCATTTGAACAATCACGCTTTTATACAAAGCACAGATATAGTTCAAAGATCAGAATATGTTCTTCCCAGGTGACTTCAGCTGCCACCTAGTGAACGGGTCTCATCATCTAGGAACCCCTCTATAGTGGAGAGTAGAGAATTATCTTTTGGATATGAATAGTCTCTTTCTAAATCCAGAGCCAACCCTCTCTAGAAGAGCCTCAGAGAGTAGAACATCCTCTCCTGAATGTTTACTTAATAAAAGCTGATACAGGGACGCCTGGGTGGCTCAGTCGGTTAAGTGTCTGCCTTTGGCTCAGGTCATGATCCCAGGCTCCTGGGATCGAGTCCCACATCAGGCTCCCTGCTCAGCGGGGAGCCTGATTCTCCTTCTGCCTGTCACTCCCCCTGCTCATGCTCTCTCTCTCTCTGATAGATAGATAGAAGCTGATACAATCTCAAAAAGAAAGAGAGAAAGAAAAAACTTCGAGGGCAAGGCAAACAGATACTGATGGAGCAGTCATGGGAGGGCATATGCAGACCTGACAAGAGAATATAGATGTGAAAAAAAACAAACAAACAAACTTATTTTTTGAGCTCTCAGCACATGCCAGGCACTGTTTAAGATGCTTTCCGTAAAGCACATCATTTAATCCTAAAATAACGCTGCAGAGTAAGTACTATTATTATGTTTCCCGTATAGATGAGAAAAAAAATGCTCAGGAAGTTTAAAGAATTACCTAAAGTCACACAGAGTATCGCCTGCATACTATGTTGACTTAGCTATTTTGGAACTATAATTCCTACAATTCCCTTCCATGTTTGGCTTCAGGTTCGGGTTGGCCACAAGAAATATCAGCTATAATCTTGGCAACAGTGAATTATCAGGCATTTTAGTTTGGTTTGAGAGAGATGCAGAGGGTTACTGTTTGTTCTTACTTTTTTCCAGTCTGAGTCCATGTCCTGCTCCTGAAGCAATGGCCACAGAGCCACCAATCTTTCATAGACTTCTTCTTTTTTGTCGATGTTGTGTCATTATATTTATTTTATTTTATTATGTTATGTTAGTCACCATACATTACATCATTAGTTTTTGATGTAGTGTTCCATGATTCATTGTTTGCGTATAGCACCCAGTGCTCCATTCAGTACGTGCCCTCCTTAATACGCATCACTACACCAGCCCCCTCACAGTCCCCTCCAGCAGCTGGACAGACCTAGCTTCCTGCAGGCTCCAACTCACCCACCTGCCCCACACGAATTCACCTGTGCCAGGGACTTTTCTCTGATCCCTTTCGGACCCTTTGTTCCCCAGATCCACCCACTGAGTAAGGTAGACATTCTGTTCTCTGATACTTAGGATGGTTCTATGTCCATAAGTAAGCAGTAACATACACAGAATTAACAAGTGGTAGAGCCTGGATTCTAACACAGAGCCTTACGGCTGGGCTCCAGAACCATCCACCATTAGGTGCCGTACCTCTATGTAAGGCAATGTTAGGACTTGTTAGAATTCTTCTTTATTTTACTAAGAAGGAAAAAAAAAAAAAAAGAGGAAAACATTTCTAGTAGTTTTCCCCCATGGATATCTAGTTATACAAAGCACCCTAACATTTTCTATAAACTAAAGGGTAAGAGCCATATATTGGTAAATAAGGATATAAAATGTACAAGTGAGATGTCATTGGTGAATTGCATCTTAACGATTAAACCTTACTAAAATGATAGGAATTGAAATGCCATGTCTTGTAGGGGAGCTAGCATAAAAGGTTCTGTTCATATAAATCAAGTTTCTTTTACTGGAAGCATTCATGAAGGTCTCATGCCTGCAGTTGCAGTGCCTAATGCTCTTTTTTTTTTTTTTAAGATTTTATTTATTTATTTGAGAGGGGGTGGAGGGAGAGCACAGAGGAAGGGTGAGAGGGAGAAGAGGACTCCCCCCAACTAAGCAAAAAGCCCGATGTGGGACTCAACCCCAGGGATCATGACCTGAGCTGAGAGCAGGCGCTTAACGGACTGAGCCACCCAGGCGCCCCGTGCCTAATGCTCTTATGCACAGAGTATTCTGCTGTGCATCACAGAAGTTCCTCAGAGTACTGGAGCTTGATGGGCACTGGTAGGCAAAGGCCATGCGAGAAGATTTACTCATCAGCTGCCGAAAGCCTGCATTGTCTCCCATTCACAACCATTTCCATGCTTGCTGAAGCCAGTTTTTCTGATGCCACCACATTTCCTAGAGCTACTGCCCTCTTGTCTTTCCTGGGTCCAAATCATAAAGAGCTTCTCCTTGAGTCAGGTTCCCCTGTGTTCCAGGAACACGCCTCACCTGGCAATTGTGTTCTCCAGCACACATTTTTGGTGATTTTCTTTCTCTCTAAAAACATCAAAGCCATAAACATTATTTTTTAGAAAGACAAATACAGCAAACTCTACTACCTCTTCAGTCAGGCACAGGTGCTATCGGAGGAAATATGAAGACTAAGAGGAAGCAATGAGGATAGAGTTCAATAAATATCTACAAGACAGAGTTCAATAAAACACTTGTTTGTATCGGAAATATCTTGATTTCAGAAATGCTTGTACGTACCCTCACTCATCTTTGTCAGGACTGACTCTTTTTATTAAGTATGTCTGGCCAGGTATATAGAGAATAATCCAAATAGAAAACAGATGGAGACAGAATTCTTGCACCTGTAACATAAAGCCTACCTGTGCAAGAGCAATTTGCATCATGCATGGTGTTCTAGGCTTTAAGGTCCTGCATTAGAACTTTTCCGTTTTTAATCATAGTAACAACTACCATCTACGGAGGTTCCAGTCATTTGCTAGGAAATTGGAGTTTGATACAGCTTGAGTAGTTGAAAATCTTGAAAAATGGAGATGTGCTCAACTTCACAAATTAGCTATAAGAATATTTTCCATAGCCTCCTCCCAACAAAGATGTAGCCAACCCAGAAGACAGCTATTGCCTTGTTATTTTCTCTATTTTACAAGTGAGAAATCTGAAATGCAAGCTCAGAGACATTTACTAGCTAGCTGTCTGTCGGAGCACCAAAGCTCAGCAACAGAGATTTGCCTCAGAGCGTCTTTGACTACAAATTCTATACCCTTTCCATATTTCTGCCTATGTATTTAGAAATGCTCTTATTAAGTTGGGTCATCAAAAACTCAAGCATCAGCCAAGATGCATCATTTGAAAATTAAAATGTGCAAGCTGCTGTCAGCTTCAGTTAATATCCTATGCCATGTTGGTGATTCTAACTTTCAAAGCTACAGAGAAAAAGATAGCTCTTCAGCTTAAGAAGTCCCTACAAAAGAATATTTAGACACAAAGTCGAACACATGAGCTCTACAATAATAAACATATTGAGGAATGATCTGTGCAAACAGTATCTTGTTTTCTCTGCTTTTCAGAATGCTCTTCCTTAATTGTCTGGCTCAGTCCACTTCGGTTAACCATTCAGTTTAGATTAGCTGCTCCAGTGAAAATCATAACAACTATTATACTAGATTATATGCTAATAACTATGCAAATATTCCCTCAGACAAATAATAAAACTCTTATGAAGATTTAGGATAGAACTATTATAAAATAAAATGTGGAGAAAATGAAGATCATTTAACTTCATAGTGGTGAAGCAGTATTTTCTATCATTTAAATATCTGATCTAGGATTTGTAAAGGTAAAACATAAAAAGGCTGTTACTCATATATAAAAGTGAAATAAAAAACAGAATAAACATTGCAGCATTCTGTTAAAAATATAATGATAAAAACTTTGACATATAGAACTTGTAACAGGACATACACATCAGTGATCTATGAGGTTCTTGATTGCAATTACCATGTCTTAAATCTGTATCTTCAGACATATGGTAAATATTTTATAAATATTTGGTAAATAAAATGAATGGAATTTTAAATAAAAGCTTGTAACATCTGCGAGACAGGGAGACATTTAAGGTTCAAAAAAGAACATTTCTTTTTCTTCATTTACTTTTATGTGTTTATTTAAGTAATCTCTGTACCCAATGTGGGGCTGGAACTCATGACCCCAAGATCCAGAGTTGCATGCTCCTCCAACTGAGCCACCCATACACCCCTCAAAAACTACAATTCAGTGCATAAATTAAATAGAATGTTAGAAATATCTGAATTCTTTACTTGGGTCATAGGAAGCCAAAATACTATGATGGGTAAAAAAAAAAAAAAAATTAAACTTTAGAGTCTGAAAGATATTTATTCAAATCCTAGCACCACCACTTAATATACATAAGATTTTTCACAAGTTACTATGTCTTTTCTTCATTGTGTGTAAAATGAGAAAAATATGATCACCAAACACTGACCTCTCAGTGTCTAAGGATTGTGTGGATTGTTCACCCTGGGAAACCCACTGACTTAATTCCAATTTGGAAAAGCTACTACACTGGACTACTTAGTTATTTCTGGAAATCAAGATTTAATTAAAAGTAGGCAAAACATATTGTATCGTTCTGTGACTGTCATACCAAAACCCAAGCAGAAGCCAGCTGGCTTTAAAGGTATAAATGACGTAACTGGAAACACTTTTCTTAGTTGCAGTGAGTAATAACATATAGGTCACTTCAGTTTATTCTCCAATACACCCACCCCCAATACAACAATGTCCCATTAAAGGAAATCCCAGTCTAACCTGGGATTTTGCATGACCTAGGTCACAGATTTTATCCAATGCAATTTTATTGTCAAAATTCCAGAAGGAGCTTATTGTAAGGTAACATTTTTTCACCTATAAAATAGTCCCACTTCAGAGGCAGCCCCCAAAGACTTTACAGGCTTATCACTGAAAAAGGAATTGATTCCTAAGACATACAGCCACACCACTAACATCATACACAAAATAACCTTAACAAACAATAGGCAACTGAGCTAAGTACATTGAGACAAGCTAGGGAAAAGGATTCCTGTAAATTCAGCAAAACATCCTCCTGCTTCTATTAGATCTACTGGAGAGAAAGAATGTTCCCTGCAGTATCCCAGAAAATAGTGGCTATAAACAAAAAGATAGGGCAGGTTGAAATTGGACTCCATGGAGATTTACTTAATGACACTTCAGGTTATTTTCAGTAAATCGGCCAACGTATGAACTCAATCAATCCTTAACAGGGGACCTGATCAAAAAAGGAAATACCAGTTCTTGACTTTCATTAATAACTCATGAGAAAGCTTTTTAATGGAACTTATTACTTCCAAGTCTTTGCCTCACTGACAGATCTTCTTTCTGCCTTTTTCTTATCCTAACACTATCAGTTAGTACCTGTTGAGCCAGATGCTCCCTGGGCCTGAGCTTCAACCTGAGGGGAAAGAGCATCCTGGGACACTGCCAAGCAGATGTCCACGTGGTCTAGCTGATTCCAGGCTAGTGATGATCACAGTAACCAGCCTGCTTGTGGCTCCTGTCGCCGCCTTAACAACTCAGTTAAGGACTCTAGGAGGCCTTAGAAAAGCTCCTTTGGGTTTTGCATTGGGCACACAGCTTAAGGGAGGAATTTGGGGGGCTAGACTGCCTGAGTTGGGATCCCAATTCCACTCCTTACCAGCTGCTTGAAGTTGAATTAATTTCTTAACCTAGAGCATGCCCCCATTTTCTCACCTGCAAAAGGAGAGCTTATAACTTCATCCCTTGGGGCTGTTGTGAGAATCAGAGGAGACAGTATATTCCGGGGCTTAGATGGTGCCTGGCACCTTGTGAGGGCTCAACAAGGGTAAGATGCTCGAGGTGGCCAGGGCAGAGGCCACGACAGAGGTGGTGACGGTAGTGGGAGAAGGCAGTAGAAATACATTATAATAGCACTAAAGGGCATGAAAAGAGTCAAGATCTAGTCAGTAAGATGAGGATCCGGAGCCTCATTCAAACCTTTGAAAACACTTAAGCATTTTAAGTATATAGTATAGCCTTTGAAAGGCTTGGGCTTAGTACAGTGGTACTCAGTCCCCATCTCAGAAGATTATGAAGACTCAGTGAATTGACTGATTACCTGTTATATGCCACTTATATTAAATTCATTTTTTATGTAGTCCTTACAGCAATCTAGCAAGATATTATCTCCACTTCATGAATGAAGAAACCGAGGCTCAGAAAGTTCGGTTTCCTCGGGGTCACCATTGTAGGATATAGTAGAGATCGAGTTCATAGTGAAGATAATCTGACTTCACACCTGGAACTCCTCCCACCAAGCTGCTAGTCACAATCTTTACGGCACACAAGAGTGCCCAGGACAGTACTTGCTCATGGTAGTTACTGAACAAGTACAAGCTCTCCTCCCTAACCCTGTGTCCTCCTGGGTGCGTGCTCACGGAGCCCTCGGGAGATACCCACACATGCCCAACACAATTCACTGTTACCACGCAGGACTTTCTCGATGTGGCAGAAATCCATTTCAAACTATCTTTATCTCTGACATATTACTTAGTATAACTAAAAGTTATTTTTGTATTTACTTACTTTATGTTATATTTACTCTTCTTGTCTCCTTCCCAAACTAGAATACAAGCTCCATGAGGTCAGGGACTGGTCTCTTGCCCTCACTTACACCTTTTTTTTTTTTTTTTTTTAAGATTTTATTTATTTATTTGACAGAGAGAAACACAGCGAGAGAGGGAACACAAGCAGGGGGAGTGAGAGAGGGAGAAGCAGGCTTCCCGCCGAGCAGGGAGCCCGATGTGCGACTCGATCCCAGGACCCTGGGATCACGACCTGAGCCGAAGGCAGACGCTTAACGACTGAGCCACCCAGGCGCCCCCTCACTTACACCTTTAAAAGTCTTAGTTGGATAAGTGAATACATGTTTTGAAACAGCATTTAGAGACCCATGGTGACTTTTTCCCAGGTAATTTATATGGAACACTCTAGCTGGACAGATGTGCGCCACAGTTTAAAAATCTTGGTTGACTTCTGGCCCCAACAAGAACGGTGAGGAGTTCGGTAATGTGCTCATAAACTATAGGTTTAATTAGAAACCCTCCGTCTTGGTAGTGGTTTTAAAAACAACAGCACCCTTTCATCTCCCTAGTAAGTGAGCATCTTTCACCCATCCAGCATGGCACACCAGGCAGCTTCTCACACTCATTTTTTTAGGTCAATAAGCCGGGCAGAATTACAGACACATGCCCCACTTTGAATTCGTTCACAGTTCATTCCTGTTATTAACACAATTGGTTTTCAGTCTTTGGCCTTACGGGGAGAAAACTATCCCTTTAACATTACTATACCCGGGCTGTGTATTTAGAAAGAACATCTAATATCATACGGATACCCTCTCCCTGTGGATCCATTTTGACTCCAAGCAGTTAGTTTAATGCATGTTTCACTCAACTTGATAGAGTGCAAGTAGGTGAGTATTTTCAGATGATTCGTCAATATCAACCGATGTTTTCTTGTCACAGATAAACAGCCTCTGCCATGAATCAATAGCATGTCAGCAAGACTGTCACAATCCCCCCTAATGTGTGTGCAGCGTATCGACAGCAGATATATTACCGTGAATGTCTGCAAATGTTAAACAGCTAAGCTATTTCTGGGCCACCACTCCGAGCCTCTTTACAAAGTAGGGCATTAGTTTTGGGGGCGGCCAGGGAACGTGACTGAGGCTGGTCTGCATGCATAACAGCAGAGGGCTCCATTCCATCCCATTCCAGCTGTAAGTTTTTGTTGAACCAATTAGCTGAAATCCATCTAGGCTGTGTGGATTTGATTACACAGCTGTGCCCAAAACGGCACACTGATGTTTTCATTCACATCAAAGTTATACAATGTCCTGGACCGGGGCCCCCAGAATCAGTACTCTATATATCCCAACACAACTGGCCACCTGCATGTCAAGCTAGAATGCTCCCGGATCGGATCTCTGGGTCACACAGACTCTCCGGAACGGGTTCCCATCACCAGAACTACCAGGACATCTCTAATCCAAACAGAGAAGTCTTCCAGAGCAGGTGGAATCCCAGAACCTGATTGACATCTTCCAGAACCTCTACAGGGGACAATACAGTACAGGGCAATAATTTACAACTTGGGCTTTGAAATTGGACTAATCTTATTTGCAGTCCTTTCCATCACTACCAATGTGATCCTGAGCAAATCATTTAGTCTCTGTTTTCTGATTTTAGAATGGGGATCACAGTAATAGAATCTGGTTATTAGGAGGATGAAATACTCAATGAAATACTATATGTAAAAGATTCAACCCAAAGACTGGCACTAAATGTCTTCTCAAAACCTGGTAAGTATTATTAGAAAAAATGAGCAAGATAAAAAAAAAGTGAGACTGCAAGATTTCAATGAATTGTCTGTCCCATTGAAAGACTGAACTGGTGGGGCGCCTGGGTGGCTCCGTCTGTTAAGGGTCTGCCTTCGGCTCAGGTCATGATCTTGGGGTCCCAGAATCAAGTCCTGGGATCGAGTCCTGGGATTGAGTCCCAGGATTGATTGGGCTCCCTGTTCAGCAGGGAGTCTGCTTCTCCCTCTCCTTCTGCCCCTCCCCCCCTGCTCGTAGACACAGTCTCTCTCTCTCTCTCACTCTCTCTGTCTCTCTCAAATAAATAAGTAAAATCTTTAAGAAAAAAAAGCAAGATTGAACTGGTAATGTTGTTCTCATGTGCAAATGAACATAATATGCCTTGACTTTATGGGATAAATGCCATCTCCATTCTACATTGTACAGATATTAGAATTTTTAATGTGTTTTAGAATATTAGTAAGGCAAAGAATAAAACCCTTCCAGAATCCAAAGCATGAAATCTTGTTTTAATAGAAACTGCCAGGGCGCCTGGGTGGCTCAGTTGGTTAAGCGACTGCCTTCGGCTCAGGTCATGATCCTGGAGTCCCGGGATCGAGTCCCGCATCGGGCTCCCTGCTCAGCGGGGAGTCTGCTTCTCCCTCTGACCCTCCTCCCTCTCATGCTCTCTGTCTCTCATTCTCTCTGTCTCAAATAAATAAATAAAATTTAAAAAAAAAAAGAAAAGAAACTGCCAGCTGACTGACATTTGATAACAGTGTCTTCTTTATTCACTTTGATTCCTTTGTTAACATATAGACCCAAGAAAGAAATCTAGGCAAACAATAAACTACTTCTGCAAAGGTCTATCCTCCTTCCACACCAAGCTTTTTACCAAAATTATAAATATATTCTAAAAAAGGTAGGCGAACATACCTTTCTCAAGAACACTGAGGTAAGTAGATCAGGAGGTAATGTTGCTCTTCCTCAAGTGCAAGGAGCAATGCTCACAGAAGTGACCTGCCCAAGTGCATGTACACCCTTACAGCCGGGTCAGAGGAGGACCTGCTCTGGGTTCCATGCCTCGGAGGGACCTGAGAGATAAAAACACACACCAACTAAATTTAAGGATGCAGAGGCACCGAGGCACTCCGAATCCAGCACTCACACCTGGCACCATGTTACCCTAAAGATCCACTCTCCTGATTGACAGTGTTCAGGCCAAAGAAACAGCTCTCTCCACCTTTCTTGCCCTAGTCCTTCTAAAAAGGCAATTATGTCCAAAAGCTGTGAACGTTTGTGGTTGCCTGCTGCTGGTGTTGGAGACAGACTCTGTTTCAGGGCGGGATTTGAGCAGCAGAAGTGTTTAGGTAAAAGGAAAGGCAAATTAATTAACTCCTCAAATCCTTTCTCTCAGTATGAAAGCAGTAGATTCCTGCACTACAGAGTATCCTTTCCCCAGAACGAGTCCATTTTCTCACTTCGATTCATAGTTACAGAGGTACTTGGGAATTAGGGCAGTATTCACAATGTGGTGGCCAGGGAAGATTCTGCCGTATTAAACAATTCCTATTGCTCCTGAATTCCCATAGCGTACTGCCAGCGTGTCCCTTGTCAATTAGATGATTGAACGCTAGATTTGTAAACAGTGTAATTAACATAAAACTATTTAATAAGAGGTAATTACATTTTGAAAATGTAATTAAAATTAAATTACAACTTTTTAATTTAAATAACTGTTTTAAGCATTGATGTGCATTATTAATAATTTGAATTTTCCCTTTTAATTTTCACAATTTTGCCTAATTTAGAAAAAATTAACTTCGAAGGCATGTGGAAAATATTTTCATAGTTCATGACTTTTTTCATTTATTATAATTACTATTTTGAGGAGAATATAATCAAATTGTGGACATTTTGGATATAATCATATTTTTTAACCTTTAAAGAGTGTCTATTAGAGAACAAAATTATTTGGAAAAATCTTGATTAGAACAGCATTGGTAAAAAATAGAAATGGAAGGACAACTTCCAAACTCGTTCAATGAGGCCAGCATTACCTTGATCCCCAAGCCAGACAAAAACCCCATCAAAAAGGAAAATTACAGACCAATATCCCTGATGAACATGGATGCCAAAATTCTCACCAAGATACTAGCCAGTAGGATCCAACAGTACACTAAAAGGATTATTCACCACGACCAAGTGGGATTTATTCCTGGGCTGCAAGAGTGGTTCAACATTTGCAAATGAATCAATGTGATACAATACATTAATAAAAGAAAGAACAAGAACCATATGATCCTCTCAATAGATGCAGAAAAAGCATCTGACAAAGTACAGCATCCTTTCTTGATCAAAACTCTATGGACAATGGAATATTATTCAGCCGTCAGAAAGGATGAACACTTACCATTTACATTGATGTGAATGGAACTGGAGGCTATTATGCTGAATGAATTAAGTCAATCAGAGAAACATAATTATCATATGGTTTCACTCATATGTGGAATATTCTGAGAAACAGCACAAAGGATCTTAGGGGAAAGGAGGGAAAACTGAATGGGAAGTCATCAGAGAGGGAGAAAAACCATGAGAGACTCTTAAGTATAGGAAACAAACTGAGGGTTACTGGAGGGGAAGTGGGTGGGGGTGGGGTAACTGGGTGATGGACATTAAGGCGGGCACATCATGTGAGGAGCACTGGGTGTTATATGCAACTGATGAATTATTGAACACTACACTGAAACTAATGATGTACTCTATGTTGGCTAATTGAATTTAAATTTTAAAAAAGGAAAATTAATAAAATCAATAAATCTAAAATTAAAAAAACAGCATTGCTAGTGCTTTGGCTGAAATAAATCAGGAAAAAAATTGAGGGAATGAGTATATAATAACTTATTAGTTATGCATATGTCTTTATTACTCTTTCAAATGTTGCTGGCCTATTAATAAAACACCCAGATGTACACTATAATAATTAAATCCCATTCTCTTTGGTATTTTGTGGACTTCCAGTTGTACAAAAGCTAGAGCTTTACACATTTTGATTTTTTCATTATGGAGGTAAAGTTAGGATGACAGAATATATTTCATTTAACAGCTTTTAAGCTTGATTTATTATCTTTAAACAGTAGACATATGGTGCGCTGATTTCCTATGTACTCTTGCCCCAGGCTTTATAAACATGGGGGTGGGTCTGAACGTACAGTTAGTGACTAATTGCCAGAATGAGGCTCAAACCCTTCAGATCTGAATTCAACACAACCACACATACCTACTATGTGCCCAGCCTCATCATGCTAAGTCCTTCTTAGATTGTGGTACATACAAAGGCCACAGTTATATAGGGTCCAGGCAGGGGTCCTAGAGCTGGCAGATATCCCTTAAAGCCAGTCTCTACCCCCACCTCCCTGCCCAGCCCATGAGACAGAGGTTGGGGGCACAGGCTAGGGGTCCCCCTTTGTAAAGGACCAAGAGCCCATGGGTCGCCTGGGTGGCTCAGTCAGTTAAGTGTCTGCCTTTGGCTCAGGTCATGATCCCAGGGTCCTGGAATTGAGTCTTGCATTGGGCTCCCTGCTCAATAGGGAGTTTGCTTCTCCCTCTCCCTCTGTGTGCTCCCTTACTCTCTCTCTCAAATAAATAAATAAATCTTAAAAAAAAAAAAAAAGGACCGAGAGCTCAGACTAAAAGTATATTAGTTTTGGTTCAGGGGGACAGTAAATAAAGTCCCATCAGGTTCTGGCAAAAGGAGCCCTCCCACATACACATTCCCCCCTCTGAACTATCCATCTGCACCTTACCACTGTCTTTAAACCAAGGCAAAGTAACTTGGTCTCTTAAATCCCAAATTTACCAAACCCAAACATTCAAACTCAAGGGCCAAACTCCAGATATTGTTCCTGATGGTTGCTGGGCCCTGCCTTCCTACGAAGGATCCACTAAACTTCCAGTGTGGAACTTAGATTTGGAACTCTCAGCCTTGAGTGGAGGCCCAGCTAGTGCCTTGTTCTAGACTTGGGAACAGTTCCTCAACTCTCTGACCCTGGCTTCTGGCCAAGCCTGGAGCAATCTTTCTAAACACAAAGGATGTGATAACAGGTCCTCTTAAATGCTATCTAAATGGAGACCAAACCCTCTGGGTGGTCTTTCTTTAGAGCAATACAGATGCTAAGTAGCTCCTAGTCCCCCTGGGTTTGCTCTCTGAGGGACAGCTAATTTGATGAACCAATACAGTGTTAATCTGTGCTAGCATATTCATGCATTTGTTGCTCCCAAGTAACATTTGCATTTTAACAAGAGCCTTGGATGCGTGATGGGAGGTGTGATTCTAAGGACGGGGCTTGCAGGCCAACTGAGAGGTGTTGGTGAAAGGGGGGTGCTCGTGGGCTACAGGAGGCTAAAACCACAGGTTGCCTCCACAGACAACTAATGCCTCAATGTCTCCCACACTTAAGTTTCCCCCTGAATTTACCGCTGACACTGAATTATTCAACCTCCCAGACTGGGATCTTTACTCTAACAGTTGAGGATCTCTGGAGAGTATTTCCAGAGCCTGATAACCAAGGAGAGAGGCAACCCCCGAGGTCTTGGTGGAGGCGCTTAGCTGAGTGGCATTGTTACTGGTGCCATTTACCCCCCACCTGCCTGCAGCCTTGCTGAATGGGGTGCTGAAGCCTGGGCAAGCCTGATCTCTGTCTCCAGGTCAGGACTTCAGGTCCTAAGCAAGTGGAATCAGCCAGAAAAAAGAGAAATCAGGGGTTTTTATTCCAAAAGAACGTTCTACACTTGCTTTGTAATTGGTATCTAATAACAATGAGTGAATTTCATTTCTAGGCAGTCATTTCTCACAAATAAGAGGACATTCTTTGGACACAAAAAATGTCTAAATAATCATAATGATAAAAATAATGATTAGCATTTATTGTCTACTGTTCTTCTGAAGCTGTGTGCATTAAATCAATAAATCTTCACACAAAAATCTATGCGTCAACTATTTTACAAGCTGAGGAAAGAGGATCTATGGAAAAGCGAAAAATAAAAGCCATTAGGACGCTTAAGCTGAAATCCTGGCCCTACTACTTTCTAGCTGTGTGATATTGGGCAGGTAAATTAACCTCTCTGACCCTCATACGTAATATGGAGATACCAATATCTACCCCTCCAAGCTATGATGAAGACTAAATGAAAGAAAATTATAATGGTATCTGATGTGGGAAACAAAGGCGGAAGATAAATTATTAAATTTCTTACTACCTACAGCCCATTGACAAGTCCTTGAAACAGGCAGAGTGACATTCCTCTAGGGATTCAAGTGCCTTGATGTCGACACTTTGCTAAGAGCAAAGGGCAATCCTAGCCCAACTCCCTCCTCCGCCCCAATCCTGTAAGTCTACTCTAACATATAAAAATTCCTTCAGAAATTTCCTTTATCTCTAAACTCCCAAGATAAATGTTGGCAAATCATCCCCCAAGCATATGACCCACATCTGAAGGGTCTCATGACTAAGGTTCGATTAGAAAGTAATAAATGACCTTTTCCCAACAATAGCTAGCCCCCCTCAAGGTCCTGGAAACCTTGCTTCCAAAGTTCCTTAGGGACTTAAACTATCCCTTACCCCCTTCCAACTTGAAAGTATGTAATGAGCCATTCCTCATGACCCTGTTGCACTCCTTCTGCCCAAGGGTCCTGTCCCTGTGCTTTAATAAAACCAACTTTTTGCACCAAAACGTCTCAAGAATTCTTTCTTGGCATTCGGCTTCGAACCCTAATGTCTTTCCTACATCAGTATCTAGTAAATAATAAATTCATAGTAAATGTTAATTTTCTTTCCCTCTCCTTTGTTTCACCAACAAGGGGAAGAGCATTCTAGAGCTATTAAAGGACTTGCCCCCAGGTCCCCCAGTGAGTCCTGTGTGTTCCCTGACCCTTGGCACCATTCTGTTTCCATCACTTCTTCACTGTCTGCTCCCCCTCAGCACCATTTCAGCTGATGGTTCTTTCTCTGGGGTTCTTCCATCTGGCCCCACAAGGAGTTGGGTGCTGTCTGCCAAACCGCCTCTTTGGGATAATCAACTTATTTCTTTCCCACAAGACCGCCGTGGCTGATATTTTTTGACTAATGTTGGCATATCCTAAATGTTATGTGTGTGCTTCCCACTCTGCAACACAGTGCCCAGCAATTTGAATAATGTGAGTTTTGTGCCCCAAATCACCGTAGAATGAATTAAATCATTAGCTGCCCTTCATCAAGGAAATTTCCCTAGGGATTAATAACATTTGTGGCATCAATGGCTATTGATCTGCATACCTGTTTGGAAGCCTGAGCTGAAACTAACAGCTTCCCCAACACACACACACACACACACACACACACACACACACACACAGAGCTCACACCAGCAAATCAACCTCAGCAGTAGTGACATTTCGGACTTGAGAACTCTTTGTTGGGGGGGCTGTTTCATGCACTGCAGGATGTTAATCAGTATCCCTGGCGTCTACCCACTAGGTACCAGCAGCAAGTACCCCCCACCCTAGGGGGTCCACTGTCTCTAGACATTGGGAATGGTCCCAGGGGGGCAATGTTGGCCCAGCTGATTACCACTGGCTTACATGATTTCACAGGACCTTCTGACCACTAGTTTCTGTCAGAGTCCACCTCCCCGCAATAGCCCAGTTCTGAGGGGAAGATGGAGGAGGCTTGTGTCACCAATTTCTTCCTTCCTTTGCAGCCTTCAGTTATAGGCTGGCCTGAGACCAGAGAAGAGGCTCAGTATCAAAAGATGACTCCTGGCTTTTGTAGGAAAAGCAAGTCCCTGAAGGCCAGGACTGTGAGACATCCAAACAGAGTATCCTTAGGGGATGACCTGCGGACGTCAGTCAAAGCTAATCTCTTCTTTCCTCCTTCCCTACCCTCGATCACGGAGCCCACGGACCCACGACGGACAGCAAGCCGGCAGGTGGTGTGGACAGTGAGCCTTTCTTTAATGGAAGAGAGTTTAAAATATGGGGAGGCATGCAAAAGGAAATCGGTAAAACAAAATAAGCAAGCCTCCCCCAAAAAGATGAAGCTATCAAACCCCATTTATTTTACTAATGTAAAAGATCCACTTTAAAAACAAACCCTTCCTGAACGAGCGCTACATTCTCACAGAACTTACCTCTGTGGGACAGAATTGCACTGGTCTTTCCCTTCCCAGTTCACACATTTTGATCTCCTAGGGTTTTATTTTAATAAGTGCACATTATATGGATTTAGGAGAAAAGAAAGACATTTTTAAAAGAAACGGAAAAATTAGGGAGACATTTATCAAAACGATAGTAACAAATGACAATTTCTGTATTTTAAATGTTCTAAAAATAGAAGACGTTTTATAATGTTTGCTAAACTACTTTATTAAAGTCTATTTCTTGACCACCCACGTCATAAAATTGAACATAACCGGACTTCCAGAAACCCTCCATGCTGCATCCCCTGCCACCCACCTGCTCCTCCTGAATGGAAACCACTTTCCTGGTTTCCAACAGCAAAGCTTATTTTTGTTTGTTTAGAATACTGCATAAATGGAACCATCTAATATGTATTCTTGTTTGTATCCAGTCTATTAAGGAATGGCATTTAGGTTTCTAGTGTAGAATTTATACTGATACTTAATAGATAATTCTAAAGGGATTTCCAAAGTAGCTCTGCTTCTTAATTCTTCTACCAGCAGTATATGAGAGTTCCCATTGCTTTTCATTCTTACCAGCATTTAGGATAGTCTTTTCAGTATTAATGTGTTTTCTTTTTAGATCAACAGTATTAATGAAAAATAACAATTCACGTGCATAAAAATATCAAAATATGTTGTAAACAGGAAACGAAAGTTGAAACATAGCATTTATATTCCCATTCCTATAAAACAATATGTTCCATATAAATGATTGTATATAATTTATTAATATATTGTTTAGCATTTATTTATGTATTTTGTAGCTAATTTGTTCTTAATAATAAATATTTTACCTACAGAATTACATCTATATATCTTTATCTATCTATCTATCTATCTATCTATCTATCTATCTATCTATCTATACATATATAGGCGTATACACACACACAAAGAGAGTGGAAGAAAGGATAAAATGTTACCTCTGGTTATATCTGATGGTGGAAGTTACAGATACCTTTTATTGTCTTCTTTTTGTTTATATTTAGCTGCTAAACTTTTACAGTGAACATCTTTTATGCAAGGTAAAAAACTTTTTTTTTTTTTAAGATTTTATTTATTTATTTGACAGAGAGAGACACAGCGAGAGAGGGAACACAAGCAGGGGGAGTGGGAGAGGGAGAAGCAGGCTTTCCACGGAGCAGGGAGCCCGATGCGGGGCTCGATCCCAGGACCCTGGGATCATGGCCTGAGCCGAAGGCAGACACCTAACGACTGAGCCACCCAGGTACTCTTCCAGATTTCTTTTTCTTTTTTTTTTTTTTTTAAAGATTTTATTTATTTATTTGACAGAGAGAGACACAGCAAGAGAGGGAACACAAGCAGGGGGAGTGGGAGAGGGAGAAGCAGGCTTCCCGCGGAGCAGGGAGCCCGATGCGGGGCTCGATCCCAGGACCCTGGGACCATGACCTGAGCCGAAGGCAGACGCTCAACAACTGAGCCACCCAGGTGCCCCAAGGTAAGAAACTTTTAAACATTACTAATCAAGATTTCTGTACTCCAACGTGAAGTGTAATTCCACCCACAGGGGGCATTTTTCTCACTGCCACACAACCTCCACAGCGCCTAATTGCATGGCTCCACTCAGAGCCATCCACCTCGCACACATCCCTTGACCATCACCCTCTCCTCCTTGCCCCCTTGGCTATCTCTACGCATCCTGCAAACCCTATAGACCAATGCTTCTCAAACTTTACTGTGCATGTGACAAGCTGGGCTCTGTTGACACTCAGATTCTGACTTAGTAGGAGTGTGTGGCCGCGGCCCTGAGATCCTGTGGTTCTCCCCTGGCCCTCAGTGCTGCCAAGGCTGCGCATACACACGTCAGACCGAGAAGCAAGCGTCCAGACCTCTTTTTCCCTTTAACCCCGGGCTCTTTCTCATTCCAGCTCCATGCTGCCTCTTTTCCTGCCTTTTTTTCTAGACTACTCAGAATTTCTGAGCAGAAACAGCAATAGTGTCAGAGGTAGGGAAAGATGTGGGGGAAGGAAAAGTTCACGAGGTTAAAGGTCAATGAGGTTGGGTCCGGTGAGAAACCTCCCAAGGTCCTATGCCCGTAAGAAATATAATTGTTTGACCTCTTGTCATTTGTTCTATTTCTCGTGGTTTTTATAGAAATACCCTCAGAGCTCAGCACTTGGGTTGACTTTGTCCAGCGCTGCCCTGAGGGTTGTGGGAATACCTCTGGGTCTCCTTGGGTCTGGGTCTTGTGTATTTCAGAGGCCTCTTCTGTTTGGGTGCTTCCACTATGTGGGGGCTAAGAAGATGGCATCTACACTGCCTGCACGTCGGAAGAATAATCAATTTTTCCCCAACTCAATAAGAAGATACCCCTTGTGTGTTTTTGTCTTTGGCTGACATTTATTAGCAAAAGAGTACTACAAAGTATGGGAAACAGTTGCACTGAACATGTTCCTAGGTTGTCTCATTAACTTTTATTCTGCTCTATTCCCAGCATCTCCTCACAGCCTCATAAATGTTGATGTAAGGTACTCCACAGCTAACAGACCCATGTGTAGTTATGTTAACGGATGGATAGAAAGGGGAAATGGTGCAAACCTTTTCAAATCCCGACCTTTTGCTTCTGCTTTTGGAAGCTTTAGATGAACAAGCATACATACTGCAAACCTCAAGGTTGAGCTGGACTTAATCCCATTGTGAACATAGAAACTGGGCTTTGAAAAGGGACCTATGGGTAGCAGCTCCCTGAAGAGTGGACGGAGATAATTACCATGCTATTCATTTACTCCAGCAGGAAAAAACCTCTCATGCCTCCAGTACATAGGTATGAGTGTTATTTTCCCTCTTTCCCTCCTCATGCCCTCTCCCTTGTGTCAATGTGGGTGCCAGAGAGAGTCCGGTGTCCATCTCCTTATTGAAAACGAAGATCTGACAGGTAATTTCTGGGTCCCCAGGTATACTCTTTCCCTGGGGCGAGGGGAAAGAAGAACGTTTGGCTGCCAACTGTGGTGCTCCCATCTCCAACACCCATCTGTTGACAATTTGTCCACCATGGCCCGTCCTTCCCCATCTCTCCACGAGGAAGGCGGAATGGAAATCCACACTGGACTTGCTGAGACAGAATCTGCAGCTCTGGGTCTCACAGGAGATGAGTCATTAAACGGGAGCATGTAGGAAATCAGCAGTAAAAGGGCTTGGGTACCTCTGCCACCCCCCGGGAGGCCCACCGTAGGAGAGAAGAGTGAGGACAGCCCACCCATTCACAGCAACTTTAGAACAACACCATCTGAAAGGATCCACCCCCATCTACCATAGCCTCTTTCTCGTCCTTTGTTCTCTCTTAGGGAGACCAGCTGTTTTCTCTCAAAGACAACTGGAAATGGTTAACTTGGAGGAGCCATCAAAGCCTCCCATCCAGCCCCTCCATTTCACACCCTCAAGTTCGGAGACCAGCCAGAGTCCCAGCAAAAACCAGTAGAGAGGAGGGATGGTAACCTCCTCCAAAGTCTTCTTTCTTCCCGCACGGCCCCCCCGCCAGGGTGCGCCCTGTGTGTGCACAAAGGTGGGGGAGGGGCAGAGATCGTAAGTAGGCTCCATGCGCAATGTGGAGCTGGATGCGGCGCTGGATCTCAGAACGCTGAGATCATGACCTGAGCGGAGATCAAGAGGGGTCGCTTACCTGGCTGAGGCACCCAGGCGTGCCTCCAAAGCCCTCTCTCCTAGATTAGCCGAGGAAACTAAGGCCTAGAGAAAAGTGTGGCAGTGGGGGTGGGGGTGTCAGATTTATTAAACATGTCTACTCTGTATATCAGACATTCGAGAAGCAAACAGAACAAAAAGAAACAGAAATGCAGAGATGCAGAAGCAGAGACACTAAGAGGGATGAAGGGAAAAAAAATTGCTTTTTTGTGTGACGGGAGGCACATGCGGCTTGGTGATTTTCTGTCTTGGAGACGTCAGATTTAATTGTTTCACTTCCGCCAGGGGTGGTATAGGCCTGGACAGCACGTTTCAGCCCAGGCGCAGTTCTCAGCAGAGAAATAGCAAACTCATTTCAGTGTACCTGCTATCTTCAAGTTACATAGGGTATTTTGTTTCTTATTACCCTGAACAGAGGAGATACGATGAACTAGAAGAAAGGGGAATAATAAGCCAAAGACCGAGCTTGGTGCTCAGACTTTCTTTTTGGTGCATTCACGACATGGTTGCTGAGACTAGGCAACAGCTCCATGGGGGTGAGTCTGGAGCTCTCTGGGATTCTGAGCATTTGGAAAGCCTGCCCTCCTGGGCCATTGCAGCCGACACATTGCTATTTTAAGGCTTGCAAGGTGAGTCTCACTTATTAAAAGCTGAAGGTGTTCTGCCTGGCTAGGAGCTGTTACCCACCCCCTACTGGGATAAACACCTATGGTGACTTGTCTCCATGACGGCTGCCATTAGGGCTAAGATTGACAGGGCTCCCATATTGTGCTCCTCCCCTGAGAAGGAATGCTGCTTTTAAGTTGAAATTGGAGGGGAGGAGAAGTATTGTCTGAGAAGGTGGTATTTGGAAAAATTTCAGTGCCCTCATTCCAGAAGCTGTGATCCTTCCGATCAAGTCCTGTTCAACTTAGTTTGTCAGAAGGATGAGTTTTTGGACAGTGGCTGTATGTAACCGCCGGCTATTTGCAACTTCAGTGCTAAGATGTACGAGGAAATATTTCACCCAAGTCTCTCCAGAGAGCTCAAGGGGGGGAGTCCTGATTCACCATCAGTACATTCCTGGCTGGGTCCTCACATACCCTCTTTTCTACACAGGTTCCCAGGTAAGTAGAGAGAGCAGCCTCACGTCCTCATTGCCCACACTACAAGGCTTCTAGAGAGCCATCTCCGGACGCTTGATTTGTGGAGAGCCTAGCTGCTGGACTAGACAGAACAATGGTGACAAATAAATCCTTTGCTGTTTCTCGTTCTTTAAAGCTGTAACCTGTAAGCCTGCAGCCAACTTTTCCTCTTGACATTGATCCTTCACTTGTCTATGTTATTTTGGAACAGTGGAAGCAAAGTCTTCCCTGCAGTGTGCTTTTAATGAAGTTTTTGGCTCTACTTAAGCAATTTCTGGGGCAGTGATGGTCGTTAACTTTACAACTTTTCAATACAGGGGGGTATTCCTAAGTTTTTTGGAGGAAAGCTCACAACGTCTTACATAATAATTCATGTGGGGGGGTAGCACCTGGCTGGCTCAGTCAGTAGAGCATGTGACTGTTGATCTTGGTGTTGTGAGTTCAAGGCCCATGTTGTGGGTAGAGTTTACTTTAAACAAAAAAGAATTCATAGGGAAATTCCCCTCCAAACCCCTCCACTACTTTGGTCTATCTAAGCTCTTATCTCTCTGCTGGGTTGAGGGACAGCATGGTCCAGCATCTGTGTCATAGCAGTGATGATCTATAATGACAGCATGGGGGGCCCAGGCAGACCCTGGGCCTGCCACAAGCCATCTGGCAGGTGACTGAGACTAAGGAAGGATTCCTCCTGTACACTGGGATTTCATCTTTCTGCTGCTTGGCTTTTGGTACCTCATGTGACTCTTTACTTTGGTTCCATGCAGAATGGATGTTGTGAATTTAGAAGAGTTTTTCAGAATAACTCCATTGCTTTTGTCAGTCACCTCATGAGGGTGGTTTAGGAGGAATGTCCCAGCTTGAGGCCATAGATGGGGTTCTATACTCAGGACCAACACACCTTGATCACATCCTTTCCCCCCCTCTGGGGCTCAGGTTTCCCTTCTATTCAAAGAGGCCATGGGCTAAATTAGCATTTCCCAAACTTTGTACCTCAAAAGTAGAGGTGTGGTAGGCAATTAGATAGTTGTGTGAGGTCAGGGTCCCACAGAAAAAGGGAGGAGGGGGAGATGTTGGGCGAGAGACATCCCAGACCCGCCGTTAGGCATACCCTGCCCAGGTGACCAAGGGAATCCCAATATGGAAGCCACAGGACATACATTAGCATTGTGGTTTGGCCTACCCCCTCCTAGTGGGCTTTCTTAAGGGATGCTAGGTAATAGGACCAAAGAACTTCACATGCGCACACCACCACAAGGAAGGAGACTTCTTCCATGGCTAGATTTGGGGAAGGTCAAAGGCCTGTCCTGGCAGTACTCCACAAGGAGCTTGTTCAAACCACACAGACCCAAGATGGCAGACGCCAGGACAGGAAACCCCTCACCAAATTAGGAAGAGGGGTGTGAAAACCTGCTTCCCGCCCCAAGTAATAAATATTCCACCTCCTAGTTAACAACTAAAAACCCTGGGATGAAATCTGTTGGGGCACTTGAACCTCCACCCCTCACCTGTCTTGTGAGTGTACTCTGTAAACGCTGCTTGCTCATGCTGTCTTGTCTCTTGACTGAACTCTTCCCTGCAAGGAGAAGGCTAAAGACCGAAGCTGTACTTCTCCAGGCAGTAATAGAAGCATCCTTGGTGAGAGAAGTCTGGAAGATTCTCGGTTAAATAAAGTTTGAAAGTTCCTTTACTGTATAACTCCCATTTTAAAATTCCAGAATTGGGTGTGTAGAAAATTATATTCCCCAAACTGTACATCATCCAATTCCCTTCCTTTTTTCAGTATTTATCATGGGACAAGTGTTCTGCTGAATACCCTTCATAACAGCAAAAGGCAAAATTTTTCCTAAAGCCCCTCCAAGTTGGAGAATTCTCTCTTTTCCTCTGTATAATTTCCCCTTTTGATTAAAAAAACATAGTGCTCTATAGGCAATGCCATAAAAGGCTGAAGAGGAAAAAAGAAGAAATATATAGAGATATTTGGAGTATTGAAGACAAACTCCTCTTTAAAATATGCATTTTGGATAATAGTAATAAGAATGGATGGGAAATAGGTATTTAATGTACTAGAGACTGTATTAAAGGCTTTACTTGGATTATCTGATTTAATTCTCACACTAATCTTAGGAGGTATCTATTCTTTTTGTTCCCTACATACAGGTAAGGAAACTGAGGTTTAAAGAGGCTTGATAAATAATGTGAAGCCACCCAATTAAGAAGAGGCAGAGGCAAGGCCTCCACTCATTGAAATCTCATTCTAAGATTTTTAAATAACAAGTCACTGTCTCCTTTCTTGTACCCCAATCCAGCAAGCTGCCACAACAAACCAGAAATAAACTAATTGCAATGGTAATTACCTTCCATCTAAAATTCTTGAGTTAACATGAAATGATGTTGAATCATCAGTCTCTTACGTCTACTGAAAATAGATATATATATAACAACTAAATGTTACCAAATGATTTATTATGATTGGTGCTAAGTTACAATGTATATGAAATGGAGTCATTTATGGAAACACATAAAAAATAGTTGCTATTTCTGTAATTATATTCACACAAGAATCTGAAATATAGTTTCTGGTCTGCCTTTTAAAATATATCCACAGAATGACTTTTGTAGTCTTCACCACACAATTTTACAATACTGATACTGCACCTGTATCATTTACCATACTAGATGAACTAAACAGAATATGAAAGCAGGTAATAGCAAATTAATTTTTTGTATCATCAATGATTCCAAAGAAAATAGTAGTTTTCCATTGGCAGTGAAAATAGATGGTAGTAATTAGCATTGTAGATATTGCATACATAGATATGTATGTATATATTTATATGTTGCCTAGGGCCATTGTTCCATCAATAGGCAGTTGCCTTTAAGGTGGACCAATGGTTGCCAAAATGGTGTGCAATTCCATTGGGACAATTAGTAGTACTATCTTTTATGTCTCTCTCCCCAAAACAAATAGCTAAGAAAGTAATACAGCAGGCTAAAATCTACAGTGTTACATACCAAGGTAAAAACAGTTACTGAGTTATTAGAGTCACAGTAGTTTATGTATATTTGCTATTCACAGACCGCAGACTTTTTGCTGGATAACCGAGCTGCTGGAAATTGACAACATGTAGACATGCATTGTGTGAGTCCATAATTAATGATGTTTATACTGTAATAAGCACATTCATTTTAACACCATTCAGTAAACAGATTCCTTTAAAGTTTGAGCTAAATCTGCTATCACAATTATACACAAAAAGAACCTGTAAACAATTTGACATTACACTTATGTACAAGCGAACTGCATTGGAAAGGAGAAGAGGTAATTTCAGTGGGTGTCACTTGGTATACATCAGTGTGCGACAAACTGACCCAAGTCATCAAGCACTTGAATGAGGTCAGGAAAAAGTAACACGAGCAAGGCCCCAATAGATCACCACTTGATGTTAGTACCAGCAAAATTCGGACTCCTCTTCTATGTTGACAATCACATTCAAAACATCAGCCATGGATGTTAGAGGAGCCTGATAATCCCTGGCAAACTGTATTTGGAGATCTCCAGGTAACCTCATGAACGGGGTCTTTATTTGTCTAAGTGTCGAGGGTGGTGCTGATAATATTTAAACATGTCCATTTAATTTGGACAAATTATTTTATTCATTAGGTTCAACCCAGTGCGCTGCTGGTTCTGAAAGATGAGGGGGACAGGAATTCAAATGAGATCATGAGTTCAATTCCTTCAGCCAACACAAAGATTCTTGATTCTAGAGTAAGTTCCTCAAAGGGAAGCAAGCTGGACTCCATCACTAATCTAAATGGTGACCCATTTACAGCAGATCTCATTACAGCTTTCAATAGGACTCTCATAATGCAAGTCCCCTAGGTTTGTGTTTCTATGTGTTTTAAGAAGGATACCACTCCAGGAGTTCATGAATCCATTTCCTTAGAACAGAAACAGGATAATCAGGGGTTTTGGCACCCCCATTTCTCCACCCCTCATGATTTACAAAAATATATCAGTCAGTCCTTTTAGACACTAACCAGAATATTTTAAGCAAAATTCTTCTGATTCAACATTCTCCTTTGGAATTAAAAATAAACAAATGAGAGAAAGTGATAGGGAACTTGAAGCCAAGGATGAAGTAAAACTTCCCCCTCTGCTCCAAAATTTTGGGGAAAAACAAACCAATCCTTCTTCAAGTGTTCTTAAACCTCATTAAAGCATCTAGTTGCTACAAAATTGATTTTCTTTCATATGCTTTTAAGACCACATCTGCAGGGAACCTATGGAGAAAAAAATAATAAATGACCATACTCAATTATTTTGCAAACGCTTCTGATTGTATGGGCAAACCTGACAGGTCCCTGGGAGAAGGAATCTGTGCTTGGACAAGTAGCCTGTCCCTGGGCTCAGAGTCAGACTGCTTCTGAGGGTGTGGATTTGTGTGCATACAAACTGATCCCAAGGAGCACCAGGGAAGCTCTGTTTGCATAGGTTTACTAAAAACAAGTTTCACATTCTCCAAAATATGCAAAGCACATGGTTATGAATGAAAATATACCTTACCATATTCTTTAGAGTACCCCAATTGTAGTCATTTGGCCATTATGTCTATAGGATGCCAAAACGTAAGCAATATTGTTTTCATTTAACTGTATGTTGTTCCTTCTTTGAGCAGCTGTTTTGGTATCTGTATGAACAGGCTTACAAGGTTATTTGCAGGAGCCTAGAAAGTGTTTGGTTATTATTACAACGTGCCCTTAAGCTTTAGTATATATTTACAATGTGCATATTATAAATTATTTACTATAGCTTTAAAATAATAAAACAGATAATTAGCTCCACCTACAAACTGTGTAGGGCCACAGGAACCCCCCATGAATGATGACGTGAAATCAGTAGGAAAGAATAAACCAACCAATAGTAGGTGAAGTACCATTAGCATAATAACCACTGAATTTGTGCTCTCACAGACCTACATTTTCTTATTCTCTTCTTCTTAAACATCATCATATTCATTTGGTGCATTTTTTGTTTTGCTTTTTGTTCTTTTAGTTTTTTCTTTTCTTTTCTTTTGGAATGATCATGTTTGAAAACACATAGTTCGAAATTCCAACAAATGGTTAAAATAAGAAAGCCAGTTTTTACAAGTTTGGCTTTTCCTTAAATGCACTTTTGTTTGGTTTTGTATCCATAGATGTTAAACCAAGGTATTCTAATCATATTTTCTGTACCATAAATATATACATTCATAGTGGGAGAGAATTTTGGAAAACAGAACTCTATTAAACTATCTACAAACCCCATTATAAATAATAATAATAACCCCTCCAGCTCAAAATCCCAGTTTCAAACTGAGATTTGTTTATGTGTGTATACATATGTATAGATATAGATATAGATATATATTTAGATAGATGTACACACATATATACATATATACATGAAATTTATATATAAACACACACACACAACACACATATGTGTATATGTTCTTCATACACGCACACACACATATCTCAGTGCAGTTTCTTTTCTGTAGCTGCCTCTCTTTTTTTCAACTTAGAACAGTAATGATGGGATGCTGGGGACAGCCAATCATGTTTGGATTTCTGACCTGTCTTGAACAAACACCGATATTGTTCAAAAGGCCAAAAGGTGAAAATAGTACATACATGCATGTGCACACACATGCACGCAAAGACACCTATTCTACCTCTCGTGAAATTTGCCTTGGTAACCTCTAAACAGCATGGCGAGGAGGCATTAGGTGCCACTGTCCTAACCTGGAATCTCTCCCGCCATGTTGGGTATGAATACTGATACACATAGGTTATCAGCACTCACCAGATACTTGTTCTCTAACATTACTGCCCCTTGATAGGGCTTGTGTCATGAAGTACAGTGTGTAGTAGGCAAAACTACTCCTCCAGATGTGTCTTTCCTTTATCTCCTAGGGAAATGCATGTCTAATGGAATTCGCAGTTTATAAAATAGCTAGTGACTTTCTGGAAGGGTGTCAGGCTGGATTTCTCCTGGCTACCTTTTGGTTAGAGTAGAAGAAACCAGAAACAGGTGAAATCCAGAGAACAGAGATAAGACATTATATAATGAGGTGATTGAGCCATCAGACTTGGAGTCCGATAAACCCAGCTGAAAAATCTGGCTCTGCCGCTGTCAAGTTATGTGCTCCTTTACCTTTCTGAGTCTCACTGACTTCTGTAGAAAGAGGACAGTAACAGGGCCTACTCCACTGGGTTGTTACAGGATTAAGTGAGATAAGGCATGTAAATCACTTATTAGAGTTTCTGGCACATATTTCTTAGGTGCACACATTCCTTAATATACATTATTTATAACTTAATATTTAAATTAGAAATCTAGAATGTGGATCAGAATTACATACAAAAATAATGTTAGTCTAGGATTTGGGTAATCTGAATTCAAGTTCTGTATCACAAATTTGATTCCCTAGATTATAATGCTCACGACAGTGACCTGTAAATGGTAGGCACTCAACAAATACCCGTCGGATGAATGCACGAACAAATGAATGAAGGACTAAAAGTCTCTGAGTTGCAGTTTCTCTTGTATGAAATGAGGATAGAGTGTTCTGGCCTTGATTCCATCACTGGGATGTTGGTATGGTAAGTTAAAAGAAAAATGTCAAATATTTAAGACACCCACACGTTTCGTGTCCTAATGAAGTCAGTACATACAAATGAAATAAGGCAGCTCAGTATTCAGGGTTTATGCTTAGACTTGTCACATCTTTGAAAATAAGGACATAGGGACCACCTGTGTGAGTGACAATATTTTCCAAGATCTAGGTGTCATCTTTAGTGAGGGGATTTTCAACCTAAAGAAACAAAGTACACAATGAGCAGTTCAAGAGGATGAAATCATTGGCCTATTCTCGGCACTTTCCCCCCTTTTTCCTGTTTCATTTCTAAGAGCACCTGTTATCTACTGTTTCTCACCTTAAAAAACATCCCTAATCAGGCCACATGAACTGGAAATGCTCCCAAAGCACTTTCCACACAACACATTTAGTTGTTAGAAGGTTGATGACTTCATCGAAGTATCATTTTTTTCTGAGGCAGAAAGCGACTGACATAGAAGACAAAAACCCAGGCCACATACCTGCCCCATCACTACTGAAACCCTGGAAATAGGACCTATTTCTCTCTCTAAATCTCAGCATTCACATCTGTAAAAGGGACAACTGTACCAAATCTTAAATAAACCCTGTACTGATTTAAGTTGCTACTAATTATTACTGTGCTATTTCATCCTATCCAGGAAAGGACCCAGATGTCCTTTCTCTACGTGGTAAGAATGCTTTGGAAAATTAGAGCCAACCCCTAACTCAGGGTTTTTCAACCTCAGTGCTATTGACACTTCGGGCTGGCTAACTGTCAGAGGGCTGTTCTGTGCATTCTGGGATGTTTAACAACATCTCTGGTCTTTACCCACTGGATGCCAGTTAGCACCTCTGAAGTCATGACAATCAAAAATGTCTCCAGGCATCGCCAAAAGTCCCCCAGGGCACAAAAATCACTCCTGAATGAGAGCCACTGTCTTAAATACACATAACCCATACAAATCAGAGAAGAGTGTTTCCTGAAATTGGTTCTGTCTCTCACATACAAGAATAAACCACTGACCACTGGCTGCAATTGAGAAAAACTGCTAGTGTGAATTCTATGTATATTTTAGCTTTCATGTATTCTTTTTCTTTCCTTTCCTTTTCAATTTTTTGTTTTGAGTGTCACTGACACTGGTGACTATATGAATAAAAATGGGTTTGATTTGTACCCAGAAATCTGTAATGCTTGAATTTCACATCAGGAGACTGGCTTCACTCCACCTTGTCAAGCACTGACACCCATAGTAAAGACAAACCGTCGTGCTGAATTAAAAGCTGTGAAACTTTGTAACCAAAGGCTTTTTCCACAAATTCACATAGCGTTACCATGGGCATTAGCCACTGACCTGACACTGACCTAAAAATGGCACAAGTGTGCGTACACGCTCACACCCACTCACACAGAGGTGCAAGTATAAAGCAAACTTTCTCCACTACTTTCTTGTGCATCAATCCTACTTCCATTTGTGACGGATGGAACCAACCACTAGCAGCAGAGAGAGTCTGAAGGGATGCTGATTCTTATTGTGCAAATGTACGTAAATTAGCTAAAGGTCAATTCTAAGAGTAAACTGACAAGATGGAAGAGGTTGCTGGAAAAAGGAGACACGAAATCCTCCAGTTGGCTTTTAGGAGGCTGATTAACAGGAAAATCACCACCCCTCAGCCCAGGACAAACCCCTTGAGAGTTGCAGGACCAGGGCACATTTTCCTTCAGCTTTTTCAAAGGAGATGCACTAAATAAAGCAAGGATTACAGTCTAGGAACTAAAAATTCTTTACCCAACAAACAACACAGTTTGTTCACAAACAAGAGGACCATTTTTTTAAAAGGTTAGGAAGCTGGGGCAGAAAAGGGATCCCACTTGGGAAGTAGAGGAGGGAAGTGAGCTAAATCAAATTTAATATTTTTTAAGAATCTTGGCTGAATAATCTTAATTAGCAATTCAAGTTTATTAGTTTCATTAGCCATTCTTTAATTTCCTGTGACAGTCGTCTTTACTTAAATATTCACTGAGGATCACCACAAGTGTATGTTTAAGCCACTCATTCTCTATTTCTCTTATCATGTGGGAATTTGATATCTGCCCAGTTATTCTGTTACATGGATAGAACCAACTGGGTTGTTGAAACTCTCCAGAATTGTTTCTATCTGAATAATCAGAGTATGGCCTTCCTTTCTGATCAGAGTGGAAAATATAGAACTTCATCTCCTTCTTGTCACTGCATATGAAATATGACCACTATTTTGAATTCACTATTTCTTTCTCTATTTTGTATTTATTTTCCCTCATGGGTTTTGCTTGCAGTTTTTAGTTAATGTTGGAGTTCAGCATCCTCAACTATCTGAGAGTTTCATAATCCTGCATGAGTCAGATTGGACAAACTTAGCAATTCAGTGACTCAGGATTTTATTGGTGAAATACAGCTAAATTCACTAATCATTCCATATTCATTTTGGTGGTGTTCGTATGTGCAGTTAATGGAACCACCTTTGGGGCCATACACACAACCACTAAGTTATGGATCATTCTCAAATTCCTCTGACTCACACTGCACAAGGCCTGGAAATGAACAACTCTCCTTGGGAAAGTTCATTTGTTTTCCTTCCTTGATGGGTATCATAAGGATATATCTCACTGAGAGATGTGCTCCCATCTACCCAGAGTACCCAGAGATAAAACCAGATCGATGCAGGCTTTCAGTTCGGCAAAAAACAAAACAAAATCCAAACGTACAAATACACACAGAATGGAAAGGTGGCTGACAGGCAGATGAAAGGGCAGAGGAATCATGGAACCTACTCTGCCCTGGTCCTGGGATGCTCTTCTTTGGGCCTTTCCTCTTAGTGAATAATGCAAACTCTGACTTCTTTGTAGTGGAAAGGAAGTGAGAAAATGTGGACGTTTGCACAGTCAACTCCTCAACAGCAGGATTTCTTAAAGGAAGGTCCACAGACCATCTCATCAAAATCATGAGAGAAGCTGGACCAAAATGCAGATTCCTTGGCCCTGCTTGAAGTTTCTGAATGACTCTCCGGGGCTAGGGTAAAGGGAGCTGCATTTTTTACAAGGGCTACAAATGATTTTTGTGAATGCTGAGTATTGAAAAACACTGCTAAAAAGTTTGCAATGGAGGTCACTACGAAAAGAATCTCCCTTCTAATGTTATGTTGCAAGATGAGAAATACGGACATTTCAAACATATAAGCTCTGTGGTTGCATCACAACGTGGTGATTATTAAAGTTTAAGACTCTTTTCTTTCAGCAGGGGTGGAGAGCAGTAACCATTTCATCTAAAAGCAGAGAGATGAAGGCAATATAAATCAAACCCATTCCAGCAGGTTTCATTTGGTCTAATTTCTCTGCAGATATTAATCACTGTACACTCCTGCACAAATGACATCTAACCCCATTTTAACTCAGAATACAGAATACTCACTCTGATTCCTTCTCTATTGCATTATTTTGACAATATAAACAAAAATAAATAAATCGAAACAGTGGGTCATCAGGATTGCAAGATGCCAATGATACCAAGACATTAAAGAGAGAAATGGCCCATGCTAAACCTATAACCCAGCATGCAAGTTGACAAAAACATTTATCTGCCACAGTCAGTCACCAGGGGGAAAAAAAATAACTTTCATTTTTCCTATGAAAATTGCTATGTCAAGTGGAGGTGACAAAGAATTCTTCCTAAAAGTCCACAGAAAGACTCATTAATTCTAGCAAAGATCATCTAGGAAGACCAAGGTTAGTTAGATTCCACAACATGATATCTACTGGCAGAAAGTACCAGCACTCAAGTGCTCTGGGTTAAATCATTATGGTAAATACAAAGTTGGAAGTTTAAAACTGTAACAAAGGAAAATGTCTGAGCATCAAAGTTTGGCTCCCATTATGGGAGTTGGTGTCAAGTAATTGTGCAAACCACCATATATGCCTTTTCCTTTTATCACTGGAGCATGTTTTGCTTGGCAGAGACAGAGGACAATCAGAGGGGAATCTATAGGCCAGAGAAGCGAAAGTAACCCAGAACCACAAGGAGTTGACAACAAAGAGGACCCACCATGAAGAGCACGCATCTGCACCTAGGAATGAAGCTGCCTCTGAATCAAACAGGGGCACCTGAAAAGTGAAAAATTCTATTTGTTTTCTTTTACTAAATGTGTATCCCTAAAGTGAATCAAGTGGGGGTAGACGTAGGTATGAGGGAGTAAAGAGAGAAGGGAACACATGATTTGTGCATTGTTCCCCTTTTATTTTAATTTGCCATGCATGCATTTCCAGTAAGACAACTGCCTACAATCACAAAGGGTAACACCACTGCATATTGTGGAGGTCACTTCACTTGGCTGTTTTATGACCACAAACTCAGTGCAGTTTTTTCTTACTGGGGAAGGGAGAGCACACCAACACAGTGATCTCACAGTTTTACTTTCCTGTCTTCCCCTTTTCCTGCTGAACAGTCTGTTTTTGATAGTGTGTCGGAGGACTTGATAAATATATTCCTGACTCCAGGAGATCCACATACCTGTGGAGAGTGACCTCCCCAATGTCACTGGATTTTAGCATTGCAGGATTTCCCAGGAGGCAACCTGAGTTAAGGTTCTACACATGATTTCTCATTCATTTGAGCCATCTGATGCTATTAGTTTCTTCGTATCAGTAAATTACAACCCTCATCATAACTGATATTGAAGAAGCGAACCACATATATTTTCTTTCCGGAAATGAACTAAAAGTTCTTAAAACTTTTAAGCTCAGGGAAACAGGCATGAATCAGGATCAATAGAGCATTTAATCCTCTAACTCACTTACCCAGAAATCATTTCCAATGCGGCAAGCCACCTACACCTCACTTGATAACTTCACTCAAACTAGGACTGAAGGTTTCCACTGACTTGGTGCCTCCTGGGAGCTTTTTACTGACTAGGTCTATATTCATCTCTATACCAACACCCACACAAATAAATACCTTGCTTACCTGTCTTAGGTATTTGGAATATTTGGGTGGGTGTCCATCTAGAGATGGTCCAGATTAAAAATGTTATTATTGTTTCAATCAGACTTGCTACCACTAGCTTTGTTCACTAGGGGTATAAGGAATACCTAAGCAGAAAAAAATTCATGACAGGTCAAGGGACAGAAAAAGTATGCCATGAACATTGTCTTTGCAGTGTTCGGTTTCCTGTTTAAAGCAGGCAGTGGAAGTAGTGGGTTGACTGACATCTTCCTCCTTCTTTAGTTCTTACTAGTGTATTTTTATCTTAATACCATTAGAGTTAGGTCTGAAATTTAAGGAAATTGGAACTTGGCCATTTTATGTAGATGCCAGACTCCCAATAGGGCCACAGGCATCATCTGACCTAAGTGAGTTTGAAGATATTTTACCTATCTTCAACTTCTTGACCCATTAAATTCTGTGATTCTTTGCAGGATCCTCTATTAATAGGATGATATTGTATTAAGAAACATTGAAAGGAAAGAAGGCATATTGGTAGGGTTTTACAAAACTATGTTGTAGTTAAGAACAAATGCCTGCTAATATATTAATCCATACAAGAACACCACTTAAATTCATAAATGATATTTCTCTTGACAACGCAACTCCCCAAATGAACTTTCTTTTTCACTCAAGTCGATAAAGGACTTCTGTTTGAGCCTCAGGATAAGAAAACATTGGCTGAGTCTGTTGCCCAGATGTGAGGGCAAGATTACAAAAATTCAGGAAGATACCCACGTACTAATGGTCACTAATAACAGGAATCAAGAGAGAACCTCCTACATAATAAATGTGCATCAACAAAATATTTCAAGAGGAAGCAATTGGTCATTATTTTCCCTCCTACAGACATCATCCAGTTGCCTTTATTACCTGTGATACATATATACATACACACACACACAATAAAAAAAAAATTAGGAGTGCTTGGCACACAAATAATGATTGACAAATTATTTTTTAAGTTCCCACTGAAATGCATGAGGAATGCTGAAATTAAAAACTGGTCTTTTAATCTTCATTTACCACAAGCCTATGAAAGAGCTATTGGTACATTAATAGAATACAGAGTCATACGGATAGATGACTATTAGCAGTTTCTTTTTGACTGTGTCTATACAGGTCAAAGATGTATTCAAGAAAGATAGTTTAGAAAGCCAAAACCTTAATTCTGAAGCTTTAGTTATCTAGTTGGGCTGGTCATAGACATCAGGGAAATGACAGCCAAATCATAGAACAGGCACAGCCAAATCCCAGAATCCCACAGACAAAACTGGCTACAAGAGAGTAACAATGTAGCACTGTAGTTTTAAAAAGTTATGAGAAATTATTAGGCAGTGTGTGGAATACAATTCCCTCTTAAAGAAACAAACAAAAGGCCGGACCCTTATTCAAGTACACAGGAACACCGAGAACTGAATGTGGGTCACATGAAAAGGCTACACTAAAACATGGGCAGTAAGTACTCTGAAAACATTGAGAGAAGGAAGGTAACTCAGCTCAGGGTAGAGAAGGCTGAGTGTGGGGTCACTGAGTCATAATTTTTGTGGATACGAATGTTTGTTTCTTTAATACAAAGAATGTTTTAGTGAGCTCTTCTCACCCTCTCCTAGTGCAGAGAAAGAGCAAAACTGTAAAATGGAGCCTGAGGGTGTTAATTTCAAAATAAGGAAGACAATTTGTTGTTGACCAGGGTTACTCGATGTTGGAAAGTGTTGCCAAGAGAGGCTGGGAAATCTTCCCAGAAGGGTTTTAAAGAAAGGAGCAGAGGCTCATCTGTGCCTCAATTAGTTGACGAGAGTGCTGCTGGGAGCAGGGGTGTTCCCTTTAAGATGCCCAGGCCCAGGGGACACGTGCACTGGGTGTATGTACAGACATCGTTGTGCTTCTGTCGCACAAATACTCATGCATACGGCATCAATATAAACTGGCACATAATAGATTTGAGTGAAAAGTCATATAAATCTGCCTTTTCCCCCCTTACCCCATGAACAAAAGGGAAAAGGAAAATTAAAAAAAACCCAGACATATGCCATTGGGCCAGATCTCTTTCTACCACATTCTCATTCAGAGGAGGGAGGTAGAAGATGAGAGAAAAACCCAGTTTGGGATAAAGGACTCCCAAAGCCTCTCAGCTACTCTTCCGTAGCCCGGTTCTCATTATACATAAGATACTCAGCATGTGGTATCCAGTTAACAAACAAACAAGGAACCAAAGAGAGATTTTCTTATCATTCCACATCTGGAAAGAAATCTACCCTGTGGATTTAAATGTTAAGGTGAACTAGGTAAATAGGCAGTAGTATATCAATGGGCTACTGTGTTCTAACAAACGTATTGTTAGTTGTTACTTTCCTTTTCAAATATGAATTTCGTTAGGAGCTTTATTTCCAAATGGCGACATGACTCGTTTCTTCTCCCACCCCGGCCCTCCCCTATAGATGATACTTCCGTAAAAGTTCAGATTGCCAAGGATGTTTTCTCTCCGGGAACCGGTCTGGGATTTTGATCTTTAGGAAATCCTGGATGCATTTCTCCAGCTCTTCCTCAATTGAGAGCTTTTCCTTAACAGCTTTTTTTTTGCTGCTCATGTTCGACTCCCTGGAGCCCGAAGTCAGAGTCCGGAGCAGATCGCTTTTCCGCCGCATCTCGGACTGCTGGACCAGCTGCACGGGGCCCTTCTTGATGGGACGGTCCAGAGTCTGGATGTTGGTCTGGCGTGTCACAGGCCCACAGATGACCGTCTCCTGGGGAGAGCTGGCCTCAGACTGGCTGTCGCAGCTGGACGTGGAGAGGTCGTTGCAAGACGTGCCGCTCTCCCCGTCTTTGTCACCTGTGGCGTTCTTGCAGCAGCAGTCGCAGTGGGAGGGTGACCACCTCGAAGGCTCACCTGCAAGCAAGCACAGCACCCCAGAGGTTAATGCCAGGCAGCTCAGCCCGGAGGAGCAGCACAGCACCTGAACACGCACGCACACACGCACAGTGTCTGTCCACAACCATGTCTGTACAAGAAGTGGGGTGGCACACAGGTTGGGCTGCAACATGAGCGCCGAAAGGTCAAGTGCGCTGAAGGGAGGAAGTTCATAACCGTATGCTGTGCTTCAGTCCACAGGCATTGCAGTCAGCGACTCAGCTACACCATTCACCAACCTTGTCACCTTGGCAGTCCCCTTACATCCTCAAAGTTTCCGTTTCCTCCCCTGGGAGATGAGGATAATCGCTTGCCTGCTCCCTAGAGTTGTAGGGAGGGTTTAGATAAATCAAGTGAAATTCTTAATGCAGTACGTAGCGCACTGTAAACTCTCAATAAATGCTACTTGATTTTACCGTGGCTGGTATTAAACCCGGATCCAAAGCTCCACGTTATTGCAGTCCGATACAACAACGGCAGTCTACAAGAGTCGGGGAGGGCTTACTCTGTGCCAGCCCCCACGTAAGCTCTGTGTACCCATCATCTCATGGGAGCCTCATGGTAATTCTATGAGTAGCTCCACTCCTAGATTCCATACAAGGAAACTAAGACCCTGCGAATTTAAGAAACTTGCCCTAGTTTGCACATTTCATAAGTGGCAGAGCTGGGATTTGAATCCAGATTTCCCAAATACCACAACCAAAGCAATTAACCATTTGTTTTTTTCAACATGTCTGACTGTAAAATTCCTGCTTTTCTTTAAAAACAATGTTCAAGGTTTAACTTTTCTCTGAAGTGTCTGTTTACCTCTCCTCAGAAATATTTATCATTTTCCCCTCTGAATTATGGTTTTGTTTTGTAAGTGTCTCTAATATTGCACAAATCACATTTTGCTCTCATTCTTTTTTACATTATTCATCTCAGCTACTCACCACAAACTCCCTGAAGTGGGCACAGTGAAAGTGCCCCTTGTTGTAATTCCAGCAAGTAGCTCGGAGTTCGGTGTAGAAACTCAATAAAAGGCTCTATCCCCCTAGTAACTTTTAAATACCTGGATTCAGCCACACCTGAAGCTGGTACTGTCAGTGGACTTTTAAGTTACCTGATCCACTATATTATATTTAAGCCAGTGTGAGCTCCTCTCTCCCTGTTCCCCTCAGTTTTGATTCACAGCACTGCATTCAGCTATGTGGAGACAGACCCATTTTTCAGATACACAGTTGGTGGCTCCCTGAACTAGAAAATCCACAATTATGGCACAAAGCAAGTTCCTAAACATAAGTCACTTCTCCCAGCCTTCTATCCTCTGAACATTCAGTCTTCTTAGGTCATGAACTTGATACTATTTACTCATCATACATTATATGCTAGGCTCGTTCATATAGTTCATTGCACTTAAGCCATAAAAAATAAAGGAAATGAATCCCCTTTATGATGCTAATATTGAGGACAAGGATAATGTAGTATCTTTATATGTTTAAAAGGAGACCCAGTTTTGATTTGTGCTATATCTTACTCTCATAAATAATGAAACACATTATAATAAGATCCCACTTTACTGCCACCTCTAATATGGTCAAAGTAGAGGAAACCTAGAATGGAAACTAATAGGAAAGTTATGTCCTGTCTTCTTGTAAAAGGCCTGTCATCTACATACCTAAATGATTTAAATATTTATGGAAACATATATTTTCCAGAGGGAGTAAAAAAAAGTCCTGTGTAAATTGCAACTCCAAAATTATCTCTAAAGTATACCCACTCTTTCAAACCACTTTTTAAAATGTGACTGAGTAATCATTGTACTTATATACCCATTAAATGAAATGCAACAATCCCATTAGCCAAAAGGAATCACCAGAGCAATAATGTCCTACTTATCCCAGGCTATTACCAATAAATATCTTCCACGCAACAGGGAAACTGCTCAACGTGTACCAGCTGCTGACTGAAAATATCAGCAATAGGAAATGTTTTGTCTGCCAGCCCAGATTCTGAGGGTATCATTTTTCTCCTTTCAAAGGCAGAATCTGCCTCTACCTCCCCAAACCCAGCCATCCCTAGACTAATAGGACTCGATGGAGAAATGGCTCTGACGTGTTGGGTCAAAACAAGGTAATAACAGCAACCCAGACCTGATCTAGTTTGATCCTTTATGAGAAAAGTTCAGAAACTGACCTAAGCCTTAAAAAAAAAAAAGGAAAGGGAAGAGGAGACAGACACAAAGGAGAAGAAGAAACATGCGCTGAGATATGCCTGCCCATTATCTTAAAACAAGATGATTAACTATTTTGGCCATAAACCCTGCTGAACCAGTAGAAATGCAAGTTTGTATTTTTCTTCCCAAGAGTTACCTACCCCACAGTAAAGTCATTTCATGCAGTGGACTTGGAGGGAAATGTAAGGTTTTTCTAAAAGGCAATTTAACAACACAAACACCATCAAAGGAGGGAGCCCTACATGTTTATGTGGAAAACTGCACACAGTCCTCCACCGCATGTCCGAGCCAAGAACCCAGAGCGGGTATAGCTATCTTCCCTGAACTGCTAGGATGATCATGGATTTAATTATGATCCTCCAGCTTCCAGGCAAATAGAAATATTACTTTCTACTTATTCTAGGAGCTATCACTATTAAAGGGAAATTGAACAACTTAATTTTAGTGGAGCCCGTTATACTACCACATGTTTCAATATTTTATGAGAACATTTGAATGTTTTAACATTTTCGGCAAGACAATTCAAAAGAAGGCTTCTGAAGTCCATATATTAGTTTGAAATCAAGGAAAAGATGGTATGAATGCAGCTGGAGGTCCTGTGTGAAGAGTCATCATGAAATTTAAAAACAGTCAAATGTGAGAAGGTAACCACTCTGTTTCTTTTTGGGAAACACTATCTGTCTCATTACCCCCTTCCCAAGAACTTAACCAGAGCAGAGGTTTTAAACCGCAGCTGATACGTAATGTGTGTGGACAGTGGACCCGTTTGCCCTTGCAGCCCCACTGACATGTGCTCACCAGTCCTGGCAGATGTGGAAGGAGCTGTGAAGGGTCAATTCTGTAACTCAAGGTATTCTAGAATCCCCCCAATTATAGCAAATTATGATCTCATAAATACCTTGGTACTTCAAATTATAATATGTTTTTGCTCCCAATCGGCTGAGGTTTCAATACAGGCTGGAATAGGGCACCTGGGTGGCTCAGTTGGTTAAGCGACTGCCTTCGGCTCAGGTCATGATCCTGGAGTCCTGGGATCGAGTCCCGCATTGGGCTCCCTACTCAGCAGGGAGTCTGCTTCTCCCTCTCCTGCTCCCCCTTCTTGTGCTCTCTCTCTCACTCTCTCAAATAAATAAATAAAATCTTTAAAAAAAAATACAGGCTGGAATAATTCTCTCCATTTGAAGAGAAGATAGGTTACAACTGATTAGCCAGATATAGGAAGAAAACCATTTCATCCCAAGAAAAGTCTGATTTATTGATATTAAAAAGGCAAAAAAATCTACTGTCTTTTGAGGGGTTTATTAACAGGCTAGTGGCAAAAAGCACAATAGCTCTACTTTATTTTTAAATAAACCATTGCTTAATTTGTTGGATATTATATTATTTTTGGTGCCTGGCACATAACACAGGTTTGATAACTGCTGAATAAACCAATGAGCCAAACACATGTGTTGAATTGTATCAAGATCGTAATGTAGCAGCACAGATTGTGGACTCCAGAATCCGGCCCCACAATTTGTCAGTTTGGATAAATTACTTCACCTCTCTGAGCCTTAATTTTCTCATCTAAAAAGTAATGCTAATAATAGTATCTCCCTCACGGAGGTTTTAGAAAAATGAAACGAGACAATTAAGGTAAAGGTGTTTCATGGTCTGAAGCACCCAGTAAGTGTTCCATTCATTCATACCTATTTGCTCTGCTAAAAGCCAGGCACTAACCTACATGAACAACACAAAGGAGGAGCTTGTTGGATAGGATTTGGTATGTTTCCCCCAATATGCTCTACAACCAATTGTCAGGTCTGGCTGGAACATCATGTGAGGAAGAACACTGATGCTGACACTGGACTCATCAAGAAAATGTATAATGACATTTAGTAACGTCTGGATTTTCTGTGGGAGTGGAGAGTAACCACAAGCAAGTGCAGTGTCTGCCACATAGTATGTGATCAGGAGATAGTTTTGGAAAGAAGTTTCCTTTACTGTACAGTGCTTACAATACCACAAATGGATCAGTCTTCTGAAATGAGAATTTGCTTGAAGACACGTAAAATAATTTAAACCCAGAGCCAGGAGTAATCTGTATTTTGGATTAAAGAGGGGAGGAGCAGGACCCTCAATCGCCCTAAGTCCTTAAAACTCAAATCTTCCAACATTTTACAACTTTGAAAAATTGAGGACCAATCGCAAGCTGTATGATTGTATGTGGCCCCTTTCACTATAGCCCCAACTGCAGAAGTCCTTACTGATAAAGAAGGAATAAAAGAGGAAAGACTACAGAATACTTCTCCCCTATGAAAAATTCAAACCGAGCTGAGTGAAACATGACTTAGCAAACTCACAAAGTGCTTATGCATTTTTAAAAGAGGCAGCTCTGCAATCTACCCACACTTCAAATTCTCCACCTGCTAATGGTTGTGAACACAATGCACATCATTTACAGCAACAGCTGGGAAAACTGGTTTCCCCTATCTTCTCTGTCAATGATGTAGGAGCCTGCCAGTCTGGGAGCTAGGTGGCCAGATCTAATTTATTGAGGCTGCTGAAAGACTTTCTTGGTATCCCAGTTGAAAAGTCAATAATGGCCAAATTGATGTTTTTATAATTCTGCTAATCTTGGAGAAGATATTTCATAGTAGAGACTGGGAATAGGCAGGCTGTGCAAGCTTCTGAGAAAATACATTTTCCAGCTTGATAATCATCTTTTCTTGCTTCCTTTTCCACTCATGGACATTTGGCCTTGGATGGGCCCAGCTGGGGCTCCTCATTAAGAGGAGGCAAATTTGGGTAAGAGCAGACAGTTAAATCATTCATGCATCAGTCAGGGCTAGTCACTACAGGCATTACACACCTGTAATCTTCATAGGGAGAATTTAATATAAGGAACTGGTAAAACAGGTACTGGAGGGGTGAAAGAGACGCAAAAAGAGAACACTGAAGTGACAACTATAGTGACTGTAGGAGGCAGGTACCACATCTAGGGCTGGGGAGACAAATCGAAGACGGGGTTATCAGAACCTGGAAGCTTGCAAGAGCCACCCTGTGGAGGTGGCACCCAGGCATCCGAGAAGGGCATGTTGCCTGCTGGTCCTGGTATCTCCAAAGGGCCTGACTCTGCATGGTACAGAACAAAGCAAGATCGGAAACTGGGACCAATGCTTCTGCTAATAAAATAAACAAATAAAGCTGGGTTGATGCTGACGAGCGGCGAGCTGACAAGGAGTCCCTCTTCTGCTCCCGTCCTACAGCCTTCCTCTCGCAACCCCTAAGACAACACAGAACCCAAGGGGAAGCTCGCTGGGCAAGTGCAAAGTGTGGCTAGCTGAATCCCAGCCCCAGCATCACAAGGCAGAATCAAGAGGTGGGTGTGAGGCTGAGAGACAACAGCTTAATAAGAGCATGCTGACACTGCCAGGGATGGGAAAGAAAAGACAGTTCTTGACCTGCTAGAACATGTGCTCAAACACAGGAGTCGGGAAGTGGAAACAACAGAAAGCTATCACTGAGTTCAGTTCCTGCCCTGTTGCCTTTTCTTTTTTTAAAGATTTTATTTATTTATTTGAGAGAGAGAGAGTGAGAGACAGAGAGCACGAGAGGGAAGAGGGCAGAGGGAGAAGCAGACCCCCCGCCGAGCAGGGAGCCCAATGCGGGACTCGATCCTGGGACTCCAGGATTATGACCTGAGCCGAAGGCAGTCGTTTAACCAACTGAGCCACCCAGGCGCCCCACCCTGTTGCCTTTTCTTATACCTTGGTTTTGTATTTGCTCTCCCTCTGCCGCAAACACTTATGTTTCTGATTTTCACCTGTTTAGTTCTTTTTTATCCTCCAATGCTCAGCTTAGACATCACTTTCTCAGAGCAGCCTCACCTCTATCCCCCACCCCGATTGAAGCCAATCCCAACCTCCGGCCCACCTCTTCTGCACAACCACCGTGTGTAATTATGGAGGTGTTTCTACGTTTATTTATCTGTTCAATGTCTGTTTCCCCACACCTGACTGTAAGGCCCGTGTTTGTTCCCTTCTGGCACACTCCAGGTCACATACAGACCAGGGTTTCAGGGCACATCATAGTAGATGCATGACAAATGAATGGAAGAGGAAATGGATGATGGTACAGAAAATAAATTTTGGTTTAGGGTGTGTGAAAGAGACAGTAAACCTTCCACACACACACAAAGGAATGAAAAATCTGACATGCAAAGGTAGTTAAAATGGAAAATATTTAGGCATACCACTAGGCATGTGATAACAATGTTCTGACCAGCAGAGGTAAGAGCAGGATCTCCAGGCATATCCAGAATTGAATCAATGTAAGTATGCGCTTGTGTGTATACACACATATATAATTTTTTAATTGATCATCATTCAATTATTTATTGATACAGAAAAATCCTTAAAGGCATTACACAACTTCAGTAAAAATTAACTTTCTGAACCATTCGATCATGGTCTCTGTATTCATATTGTTTTCCAATTTGGTGATGCTCAGTCATATCCTCCTAGCTCAGGATTTTCACTTGTGGGTTTTCCCTATGATTAAAACAATGTGATGGTATGCATAAGGTAGGAAATCCTGAATATTCTGACTTCCTGGCCTGTTGCCTTGCTCTTCCAATGTTCCTGGATGACACACTTACCTCATTTTCCAGGTGACTTTTGCCCTTTTCTTCCTTTCTTCCTCCCTACTGTATTTCCTCCGCCTAGTCTCAGCATTTCTCCATTAAGATCCTACTTAGTTACTCCTGCCCCCAAAGTCCTCATTTCCCTGTTTCAAAGGCAAGTCCCACAGCCCATCCTGATCCCTTTTCTTACCCGGGGCCTCCAGCCTGGCCCCTCCCTTTTACATTTTTCTTTACCGATTTTTCATAAGCTTGAACTAGGTGCCCAAACAACAACTCCCCCTATAACTCCTCTCAAACAACATCTAAGGGTCTTTTGTCTCTTAGAATGAAATGTATATGTCATTATTATAGGGGTTGTTTGTCCCCTTTTCCAGTAGAACACCTTTTTCTCCCTTTTGGGACTACCTCTTCCTAATTCCATGTGGTCCTGAAGGGACCATCATCCAAGCTGCCATGCCTAGCCACAAGGGGGGGACATCTGACCCATATCTGAACTTCCCATGTCCCAACCATGGGACCCAAGTTGTGTGAATCAGAGTCTTCACTGAAACTGTCCCACTGGAGCTTATGGGTAATATATATTCTATGATATGGGATGTTGCCAAGCTAGGCGGATGTGAGTTCACTGGCCATCTTCCCTACAGGTTGGCAAGAGGACATTCATGCACAAAGAAGCCAAGCAAGACAGGCAAAACAGCATAGTCAAGAGATAGAACCCTACTTGCTGTGTCTGTGTTGTCTCAAGTTGGCCCCATTCCTAGGCTTATAATTTCATAAGCCAGAAATTCTCTTTGCTTAATCTAGTGTGAGTTAGTTTTGTCTTAAATATGGTAAGAGTCTTGAACACACATCACATTCATATAAACACTGAATGTCTGTCTAATTTACCTTTGTCATTCTTGAGCACTTGTGTAACTCCAGCACTAATGTTGGCCAGTTCTTAGGGGCAAGTACTCTTCCATGGCTAAACTATTTTATAAGTAACTAGTTTCTTTTAGGGAATGGTGCCCCTTCTCTATACTAGTTCCAACAAAGTTGACAAACACTCTCAGGAGACATACTCAGGCTCTCCCACCACCTGTTGTACACAGTCATTCTGGGAGTAGATGACAGCTGTCCTTCCAAAACCAGGCACTTAGCATAATAATAACAGATGTAATTTATTGAGGGCCCCCTTTGTGCTGATTATTGTGCTCAGCACTATATGTAATCTTCACAACATTATATGAGGTGGATGTTTTTCTTTCCTTTTTATGGAAGAGGAGATTGTAGGTCAAAGTGGTTAATCACCCAATCCAGTTACAGAGTGGACAAGTGACAAACTGAGAATTCCAATTCAGATCTTTTAATACGAAGCCTCTGCTCTTTTGGGGGGACAATATTCAATACCATGAGAGTTTTCTACCAGAGATATTAAAAATTCTAATAGGCCCAAAGGGTGCAAGTGTTGACTTAAAGACATGAAAGTGATTCCAGCACTTCAGTCACTTTTAGAAGTAATCAGCTAACTGAACAACTTGAAAATCCGTTGGACTGTTACCATTATACTTACATAAGAAATCTTAGTTCTGTTGCCCAAGCCGACTGGAAAGAACTGAAAGCGGTGGAACAAAGGAGGAAGTATCACGGGTACTCTTCCTGACGTGTGGACACGCCACCTCCCCCACCACACGTCAGTGTTACCACAGCTGCCCTGGTACCAGTCAGCAGTATGTGAAGCATGCACTCAATTCGTACAGGAAAAAAGCCCTTTGTCAGTTAATTAAGATACAACAGTTACTAATACTGCTTAATGAATTTTAAACAACCAACCAATATGCAGTATCTCCTCAAAAGGGGAGAAATCAAAACACAACAACCTATGGTTTATTGGCAAATGCAAACCTAAACTTCTGCTGATCCTCCTGGTAGAATATATTAAAAAAAAAAAAAAAAAAGGCCAAATTAACCCAGAGAAGTTGTTTACAGGCTAGAAAACTCTGTGAATTTATGAGAATCACAGATAACATGGAAGTGTCTTAAAAACATTTATAAGTCATAAACTACTTTAAAGGGAGTTAGGTTGACCAGAAAACTTTGGACGATGAGAAGCACAGCCAGCCATGAGAAGGACCACCTGGATGATGGTGCAGAGCTCACTGAGGGCAGGCCCATGCAGAACCTCAGGGCATGAGACCCAGAAAGGACTTCAGAGGCCTCTAAGCACCCTTTTTTTATAATGAGGAGAACGAAAGGAGCCTAATAGTAAGTGTCAGAGCCTAACTCCAAGCCTGAAGCCCTATCTGGGACCTTGCCAGAGACACAGCAAGGAAAGTGTGGAGCTCTATGGGCAAAAATCACCCCCAACTGGAGAGGTTTCATAGCTGGACACTCTTTCATCTGGGGCAGGGAAACTCACAGGAAGAGTCCATTGTTGAGTATAGTTAAGATAAGCACAAGACAGAAGAGTCTGGAGAAGGCAGATTCCTGCTGTATGATCACATGCCTAACGGTGAGAGACAGAGAGAGAAATGGTAAAGAGAGAGAGAAATGGTGAGAGAGATAGAGAGACAGAGAGACAGAGACAAAGAAGGAGGGAGCAGGAGTGGTACCTCTACCTGATGATAACGCTGACCTATGTTTGTACCTAACTCTAAGCCACACTCAGGGCCTGACGCTTGGCCTGCACCATCTCACTGAATCATCACAACCATTGAAGAGAGGTAAAGAATTACCCCACCTAATTCCTACCTCCTGAATAGGAGGCTCAGGAGCACCACACTTCCCTAGCTTTCAGGAAGACTCACATTCCCTCTGAGAGATTTACTCAGAGTCAACATCTCAGAGGCCTTATTTTAAAGTGCATGTACCCACAGCAGTAAGAACAAGTCTGACACCTCAGTGTGAATTAGTTTATCACAGTGCTTGGACTTGACAGAGGTAGCCTAGAAATTCACAAATGGCATTAATGAAAAATGAGAATGTACCACATGTCATGTGCAATACTAAGTGCTTTACAAACATGTTATTCTAACAACACTCTAAGGCCAAGATCAAGAGTTGCATGTTCCACCAACTGAGCCAGGCTGGCACCCTGGATTTTTCTATTTTTGTGCAAAATGCCATTGGAATTTTGATAGGGATTGCCTTAACTCAGAATGGATTAAAGACTTAAAGATAAACCCTGAAACTATAAAACTCTGAGAAGAAAACATAGGGGAAAATCTCTTTTGACAACTGGTCTTGGTAATGATTTTTTGAATATGACACCAAAAGCACAAACAGCAAAAGCAAAAATCAATAAGTGGGACTACATCAAACTAAGAAGCTTCTGTACAGCAAAAGAAACATTCAGCAAAATGAAAAGGCAACCTATGGAATGGGAGAAAGTATCTGCAAACTAAGTATCTGATAAACGGTTAATATCCAAAATATATAAAGAACTCCTATAACTCAATAACAAAAAAAAATCTGATTAAAAAATGGGCAGAGGAAGTGAACAGACATTTTTCCAAAGAAGATACACAAAAGGCCAACAGGTATATGGAAAGATGTCAGGATGAGGAAAAGGTTGGGAGTTGGGGGGAGGATAAAGGTAATGAGTTAAATCTGGGAATTCTTATGGGCCTCTAGAAGATCCAAATTGATAAAGACTGATCTCTCTCCTCACAAACACTATTTCAAATTCCATTTTTCCCAAGCTTCTCTAATTCCATAAAGATGTCTTTGTTTCAACACTTCTATGTGACATGCTTTTATCCATATAGTTGTACAAAGTAGCATGGTGTAAAACAGAAAAGTGACCTCAGCAATATGAATATAAGATATTTTACATTTTTTATAAGACATTCAATTTTACTCTTGTGTTATTCTTGTCTTTCATTAAACTATAAATTCCTGGAAAGTAAGTTCCCATTTGAAAGAGAATTTCTGGCTGAAAATTATGCTCATTCCACTTTGACAAAGATTTGAGAAGGGTCATGACTTAGCAGGAGATAAGAAATTATGAAACCTACTATTTGTTCAATACTTAATAAATTATAGAACCATTTTCATTCACTACACCTCATTTGATCCTTACACTTATTCAATCAGCACTCAACTAATATTTGATGGCTCTCTACTGGACACTGTCTAGGCAATGGGGTCAGACCTAGCCACAGGGATTTACATTCTGATAAGAAAGATAAACACTAATCAAGTAAAAGAAATAAAATTTCAGATAGCGTTGAGGGCTGCAAGAAAACTAAGACAGGATAATATGATGTAGAGAGTTGGGGTGAGAGGGTTGTAATCAATAGATGGAGTGGTCAATTGGCGTCTCCAGAAAAGGTAACATTTAAGCAGAGACCCAATGTCCAAAAGAAGCCAGCCTGTGAAGATCATGTAGAAGTCATCTGGCAAGAGGAACTTCAAATGCAAAGGTCCTGAGGTAGGAATAAGATGCAGAGAACAGGAAGAAAGTCTGCATGGCTTGAATGTGCTGAGAGGGGAGGAAGTGTAGAAAATGAGGTTAGAGAGACAGACAGGGGCCAAATCTAGTAGGACTGCAAAGGCTATAATCAAGAGTTAGGGTTTTACAATGAATCATGGAACACTACATCAAAAACTAATGATGTAATGTATGGTGATTAACATAACAATAAAAAATAAAAATAAAAGAGGGTTTTATATCAGGGCATTAAGAAGGATGGGCTTTTGTTTTGTTTTTAAAGATTTTATTTATTTATTTGAGAGAGAGAGAGTGAGTGAGAGAGAGAACCCATGAGCAGGGGCAGAGGGAGAGAGAGAGAAGCAGGCTTCCCACTGAGCAGAAAGCCCAACTCGGGGCTCGATCCCAGGACCCAGGATCATGACCTGAGTCAAAGGCAGAAGCTTAACCAAATGAGCTACCCAGGTGCCCCAAGACGGATGGTTTTAACAGAGGAATTACATGACTTTAATTTGTCTTACTCTTGCTGCTCTCTAGAGGATAGATTATTGGTGAGCAAGAACGGAGGTAGGGAAACCAGTTAGGAGGCTATCTCACCAGGCAAAAGATAATGGTGACTTCTAGGAGTGAGGTGGAGAGCAGGTACTCTATGAAATACATTTCCTTATTCCCACTTTACAGATGAGGAAAGCAAGGCTCAGCAAAGCAAAGGATTTGTCTGAGCTGGGTATAAGAGCAGAGAATTTTTCTGTTTATAAATTCAGTTCTTCCCCATTATGCCATGGTTGTGTCAATGGTGAAGACATCCCAATACATAGATTATTGAAATCTTCCACAAGCAATCTGTTTTTGACAGAAGATGTTCTCACTGTCTCTAGCCCTATCCTGTATATCAGAAGACTTCCTTGGTTAGTCCTTCAGCTGATCTGCACCTGCTGGGGTTATTTGATTGACTTCACAAACTGGGAGCCTGGAGTTTAATTCTACAATCAGGAATCATTATATTGTTTGTAAACAATGACAGACCATGATAAATATGCATTCTGGTTAATTACTTCCTTCCCATGTGCCGTCTTCACTTTCTCATTTCCATCATCCTATCACATGTGAGTACCTGATTGTGCGTTCCCTACCACAGGCAGAGAGAGAATAGCTGCAAACACATTGAAATGCAAGAAGACAGCCCCGTATCCTTTGGGTTGTCAGAAACAGGAGCCAAACCTGAAGTTCAAACAACAATGAAAATTAACAGATTCCAACATGTTCAGCTTTATATTATTCCTTTGGTTTGGGCATTTTTATTCAAGAAACAGGGTTCCTATTAGATTTCCATTACATCCCAGCCCATGAAGCTGGATTAGTAAGGAAACAGTAAACCAAATCGCATTAGGGTCGAAGACATTTGGTGTCTTTCTTTTTTCTTTTCTTTTTAACAGCAGGACCAAGTAGTAGTTAGTAAACATTCTAGGACAGGGTTCCTTTATCTACAGAATAACAGCTTCTGCAGCAGAATTCTTGGAACAGAGGAAGAAGTCTCCATATGGCTTATTAAATACCAGCAATTCACATATGGTACAGTATCGGTGCTGTATAAATCAAGCGGCAGTTTCACGTGGTGGTGAAGAGCTTGGGCTGTGACGTCAGACAAATCCCAGTACGAATCACACTTCTGCTTACCACTTGTGTGACTTGTGCAAGTGCCAAACCTCAGTTTGCTCACCTGTAAAACGGGAGCCATAGCAGTACCTGCCTCATGGGGTTGAGAAGTAAACGCAAAGGGCTTTGCTTGGTGTTCGGCCCCTGAACTAAACGTAGTTGTCATTGTTGTTACCAGTCATTATTATTACAGATAATATATTAGTAATATATATTATTACTAACTATAAGTAATTAATAACTACCAGTCTATTATTACTAATTATTACATATCATTCCTTAACTTGTTTCTCTCATGTGAAGAGAATGAATTTTATGTACAATATGGGTTTTCTTTATCCATCAATGGGGCTGACCCTTGACCCAGTCCTACTCTACTGAACAGCCCCACGGTCAGAAGATGGCTGGCCCCATTTCAGGATATAGTGAAGGCCTTGAGTAAAGGTGCCTCCATTACACGGCCAGGTGGCATGCTACACTAGTTACCGTATGAGACTCGTGCCCCAGCCTCTGATCTGGTACCAATGAGTTATATAACCTTGGCCAAATTCCTAAAATCCCTATATTTTTCTCACTCCTAATTTTGACAGTATTATTGCCCCACTTACACCTCGCTAGGTTTTATCAAATGAGAATATTCATGAATATATTTTACAAAATTATAATAGCATATAAATTTGAGGTAGAATTTGTAACTTCGGTATTACCATCATTCTCATTGTCAGTCTTCAGGTTGGTCTCATTGGCATTGGATTATTCTCCTTAGCAGGACAGAGGAAATTCTTGACCTGGTATTTGAGTCTCTCCCTAGTCTCCTTCCACTGCCCATATTTACTCCTTAGTGTTTGTACATTAGCTTTCTTGCCCCATTGATGACTCAGATTGTCCTGCTGCCTGGATAATTCATCTGTGAACAGTCAGCTTAGTTGTACCTCTCAGAAAGTCTCCTGATTTCTATCATACCAACCCCAGTGGCCCTAGAAGTCAAGTTACTGACCTCTATTCTGTCCCCCCACCTTTCACCAGGGCACATCTCTCTTGCACTTACAACACTGTGTTGTACTCTGTGAGTGGATCCTACATCAAACTCAAGGGCCCTCACCAGCAGGGGCCATGCTCATTCATCTTCTATGTCCATAGAAGAGCAAAATATTTGGCATATAAGGGCCACCCCACCCTGGTCACTTGAGTGAGCAAATATTTATTTATTTATTTATTTATTTATTTATTTATTTATTTATTCTTATGTTAATCCCCATACATTACATCATTAGTTTTAGATGAAGTGTTCCATGATTCATTGTTTGTGCATAACACCCAGTGCTCCATGCAGAATGTGCCCTCCTCAATACCCACCACCAGGCTAACCCATCCCCCCACCCCCCTCCCCTCTAGAACCCTGTTTGTTTTTCAGAGTCCATCGTCTCTCATGGTTCGTCCACCCCTCTGATTTCCCCGCTTCATTCTTCCCCTCCTGCTACCTTCTTCTTCTTTTTTTTTTCTTAACATATATTGCATTATTTGTTTCAGAGGTACAGATCTGAGATTCAACAGTCTTGCACAATTCACAGCGCTTACCAGAGCACATACCCTCCCCAGTGTCTATCACCCAGTCACCCCATCCCTCCCACCCCACCCCCCACTCCAGCAACCCTCAGTTTGTTTCCTGCAATTAAGAATTCCTCATATCAGTGAGATCATATGATACATGTCTTTCTCTGTTTGACTTATTTCTTGAGTGAGCAAATAAATGAAACACCTTCTCATTAATGAGACTATGTGACCACAGATTAATTACATTTTATTATATTTAAATACATATAATCCAGCAATCATCACCTTTTCATTACAATTTTGTACTTCATGTGAGCATAGCCTCACTTGTTTTGTCAACTACATCACTGGAAGCTTAAACTTCTTTTCATCTACAGTTATGTGCATTTTATTCAGAAAATTTCTGTACTCTCCTTCTCTCAGATCTTTAGAGACCACTTATGAATAAAAACAGTTTGTATAGCATAAGGTGTAAGAGAATGTTGAGGGAAAGACAATTTTAAAGAGTCAATCTTTTCAAATATTCATCTTTACAGTCGCTGCAAGAGGTTGATTTTCTTGTTTGTTTTTACATCCGCCAAGAAAAAAGAGATGTGGTGTACTCTCAAAGACAGTGTTGCCAACATGAATTCAAAAGCCTAGATCTACCCAACTAAAAATGTATCACTCAAAAATACATTCCCCAGTTAAACGAAATCATTGAATCATGCATTAAGGAAAGTGAATAGTAAGCCTGAGACCATGGCAATTTACCTTCCTCAACTGAATGAAAAATAGGCAGAAGAAGTTTGATACTCAAATTGCACTGTAATATGCCCCTAATGAGTCTAGTCTGTGTGTGTACTACCTTCATGTCATTGCTCAGCTCAGTCTGTGTGTGTACTACCTTCATGTCATTGCTCAGCTCAGTCTGTGTGTGTGTGTGCACGTGCGTGTGTAGGGGGAGGGAATGACTGGAGAGGAACAAAGTGACAGAGCAAGTAGGAGAGGAAAAAAAGTACATATTGAGTTGAGAGGCAGGTTGTGTTTTCACTTATAGTTAATTTTAGTTAAAAGCATGTAGATCTTTTCCTTTAAGCTAAAATGTTAGTATTAAAGGTAAAAAAGCAGTACATTATTCTCATGCTACCCCTCTTGTTCAAAATCCCAGCAAAACTATACTTTTTTTGTTTGTCTGTGGGAAGGGAAATATATAAATAATTTAAAATAATGAAAATATATATACAGAATTTAAAATAGTGAATGTATATGAAGAATTATATGTGCTTTTAAAAATTTTTTATCACTACAAGCCCTGTTTATTTAGTTGAGTTTCAAAATTGCAACATCTGCTCTGTCCTGAAGGCACAAGAACCACCATCAGCAGCATTAATTAAAATATTAATAAACATAGATAATATTAGAAGCTATCTATAGTTTTGACTGAAGAATGAGTAGAAAGCAGCCTAAAAATGGTTTCTTCAATCTGCTTATATCAGATTGAAAGCACAGGTCTTTTTTCCTGTCTTGAAAAGGTATATGTGCCTTTTTAATTATACCTAGAGAAAACAGTTTAAGTTCTAAAATCACAATCATGTTCCTATTACTTGAAGATGACATGTGTACTATATATGTACTGCTATGGGTAGAAGATCATGCAAGTTTGGTACAATTTGAAAATGGCATACTATGAGACATGGCCATGGCTTGCAGTTTATCTTCGAATCAAGTTGACATTTTTAACACATGTAAACACTTTAACACGGGGCATAGGTTTTCCTTCTGTGATGCTGTTGAAGGAGAATCAAGCATGGACCCAGGGCACCAACACAACTGTACATGATAACTGCACCTATATTCAGGCATTCTCAGACTGATTCACTCCCAATTTATGGAAGTCCCTTTCTTAAAAATTATAGGCTGTGAAAGCCTCCACTTCAGTGTTTAACTGCTCTCTTTGAACATTGCTAGTCCTGCCTAGAAATATTCTTTCTCCTTCCTTCTGCTTGCTACTAATCTTTTAGACTGCTACAATCCCTTGCTCTCCCACTAAACCATCAGGGTCAACCATCCTCCCAATTCAACTCTCTCCATCACACTACTGGTTCAGTTAATCCTGCCTTCATGTCATTGCTCAGCCAGAGGGATCACAGCAGCTAGGGCTTGCCCCCAGGCCCCACACCAAACTCATTTATTCTCTGACTCTTCCCTTCTCTTGGTCTCCAAATTATCTGCCATTGTGATCTCTACCACAGCAAGAGAATACTCTAATATCTAGTAAAATTAGGTACTACTGCAGAAATTGAATGTGCCTCCCTCTTGTCATATGGTGCTGGAGAACCATTCTGAGTAACCCATTAAGTAGGGAAATGTATTCTAGCAAAACAAGGAGGAGGAGTTTCACTTTTGAGGGGAGTAAGTCATATTGAAGCAAATGAAAGTTCGATGAGACTCTCCACTTGCCTCTCTCCCATCTGCTCCACACCCAGAGGTGTGCACACTCCTTAATGGTTCCATGCTGAAGGAAAGGAGGAAGGATCTGCTACAACTCACAGGGAAACCTGGGAGAAGGACCACGCCCGATAGGAGGTAGCCCATGACCTCTTGGGTCCTTCCAGAACGCTAAAACTTATACCAATTATCCCAAAGCTTAAGACCCCTGATATGCTTTAGAATGTAAGCTCCATGAGACCAAGGGATTTAAATCTCAACTATTACTATATCCTCAGTGCCTAAAAGGATATCTGCACAAGGTAGACACTAACCCAAAAATACCGACTGAGTAAATTAATGTACTGCACTAGTTTTGGCCATTATATATCTTCATCACCATATTCCTACTCTAGGAAACATCAGGTTGAGTAGCCTTTTACAGCTCTAAAGATTTTTAAAGGAGTCACCAGATATTTCATGATACTTTCCTTTCTTTGGGGGAAAATGGCAATAAAATAGTAACTTTTACCTAGTGTCCTTAGTAAGGATAAACAAAGATCTGTGTGCCCCTTTCTCAAAATGGTGTATCCCACATTACTGCAACAGAAGAAATATCCAACACTTTTAAAATTTGCTTGAGAAATATGCTCAGAAGTTCACCTGCTTGCCATGTAATGGTGCTCCTGAAGATGATGGAGAGTGGTACTAGGCACTAAATGTGCCTCAAATGAGGTAATGGAGCTCCAAGTGGATGTTATTATTACTGGTCACATTTACCCAGAGCAACCAGGAAGGAGGATGAGAAGAGGTCACCACCAGCTTAGATGCAGATGCCTTGTTGTGAACAAAATTCCTAAGGGGATATGGTCCACGTTCCACATTATCTCAGATATGTGAAAAGAAAAAAAGAGGAAATCAGAAGCAGATGGTTGAAATTGCTGTGATAACTTCAGAATGAGGTAACTTCCAAATGTGGTATTATAGTGTTGGGATCTATAATAAAAGGGTAGCACAATCATCCCCTGGATGGACTCTACATTTTTTTTTTAAGATTTTTTATTTATTTGAGAGAGAGAATGAGATAGAGCATGAGAAGGGGGAGGGTCAGAGGGAGAAGCAGACTCCCCGCTGAGCAGGGAGCCTGATGAGGAACTCGATCCCGGGACTCCGGGATCATGACCCGAGCCGAAGGCAGTCGCTTAACCAACTGAGCCACCCAGGTGCCCTGGGCTCTACATTTTTGAATGTAGGTCTGTTGTTCTTTTTCTGTTTACTCATCACTATGAGCATCTCTCCATCAAGACTATGAAGCCCAGGTGTAATGCTTTCTTAAAAGGAATCAAAATGTGGTCTAACCCAGAAAAAAGACATATCCCCGACTCATGCAAACAAACCCCTGGTGAAGGGGAAAAGGCAACCCATGCACCTAGGGTGGCATAGAGAGAAAGACAGAAGGAGCCTCCTTCTCAAAATTGAGTTATCAATGAGGGATCTTTACATATGGAAGCCCACGACTTCCCATAGAAACTGTAATGATTTTTAAAAAGCTTTTGATACCAATTAAGACCCCAGCCACAAACTTTAACATTGCTTCTATGAGAAAATATTTTCCAGATTTGATATTTATATAATTGTTGATACTTGGCCCGTTCACAATAGGCCTTAAAAACTCCTTAATCTTTTTAAAAAGTTGGCTGAAAGAAGAACCAACATTTCCTGGATATTATCGGAGCAGATGATAGAGTAGTATTAATAATAACGAGTTTCCTATAAACCACAAAGTTGATGTACTCTGTGTCCATGTTACAAAAAAATAAATAAAAACTTGATATGGGTATTTCTGGTTCTATGAATGCTTTAATTTTATGAAAGATATGGGTAATTTTCTTTAAATTCAATTTTATTTTTTAAAGATTTATTTATTTGAGAGAGAGAGACAGTGCGTGGCAGGAAGGAGCAGAGGGAGAGGGAGAAAGAGTCTCAAGCAGACTTTGCACTAAGCACAGAGCCCAATGCAGGGCTTGATATCACAATCCAGAGATCATGACTGAAATCAAGAGTTGGACACTTAACCGACTATGCCACCAAGTGCCCCTTTAACTTCAGGTTTTTCTTTTTTTTAAGATATTTTTTAACTGAAATATAAAAGCTGAAAATTGTTTGCATGGGGAACTTCCTGAATCCTAAGTTATATAGCAAAATAATGCATAGTATAACGATTAAAGATAAGTACAGAGTTGACATATATGTGTATGTGGCTTGGGGTCTATTGATTCACTTTTGATTTCTCCAGCATGGCCAGAACACTAGTTGGAACAATGATGTGTCAATTTTGTCACTGAAAGAAATCTGAGAGGTCAATCCTCCGTGATCCCAATACATGTCTCATCCCCATCTGCTAAATTTACTGAGTTTGGTTGGGCTCAATATTACACTGATAGCTTTTCCAGGAGGTTCCTCTGGAGTCAAAGGAACTCTAATTTCTTAGAGAAATTAATTCTTGTAAAGGGTTGGTATAGTTTAATATCTCAGTCCCAGATTGAGGGCAGGTGAAAACCAGCAGAGTAGAGAGTACTACAGGATATGATATTAGAATTTTGATGGCAGCATCCCTCCTCTTCTGCCAAAAATACTTCTTTCACTGGCTAGTCAAGAATTCTACCATGATAAAAGTAATAACCCAAACAACAATTACTCAATGCTCAAGAATTTTATTAGTGGATTTTATATAGCTATCATCCCATTTTTTTACTCTTCATCCTGTGAAATAAATGATACTTCCTTCCATTTGCCAAATTAATAAATTGTGATTCATATTAACTAAGGACCTTTTCCAGGGTTCCACAATTAGTGTGGACTCAGACTCGAGGCTTCCAACACTAAACCCTATCATCAGTTCTCTTAAGGCATTTTGTTTTCAAAAACTTCCTGTGAAAATCTACACAGACCATAAAGACATCATGAAGTGGTCAGGAGAGACTGACAACTCAGGGTGAAACAGTTTCTTTTCAACATCAAGGTGAGAGGAAAACTAGAATGGGAAATATTTCACATCCTTTTTGATGGTGAGGGGAAAGGTGAGCAGACTAGGAAGTCAAACATGCTGGTTGTTTATGCTGGTGCTGAACTTAACCTTTATGCTGTTTCTATCATCACAATGAGGAAAGGTGTTTCATTGTGGTCCAATTTTGGCAGCTGATTTGGCAAATGACCAAGGTTAACTAGTGATTTTCAAATGCTCAAAGTGGATATCCTAAAGTAAACCCCATATTTTACAAACTGGATACTGTACATTCCTATAGCAATGCTCCCTCTCCCCACCTCCCCTTTCTGCCCCTTTCCTCCCCTCCCCTCCCCTTCTTCCTCTCTCTCTCTCTTTCCCTCTCTCCACCCTCACACCTTTCTCTCTGTCTCTCTCTGTTTCTCTCTTATATTATATTAACAAATAATTAGGCACATCTTCCATGTGACTCATTCCCTTCCTCCCTTTCTCTGCGTAGAACAAAGTTTCTTTTGTGTCACTGTATAAACTGACATCTTTAAGTCTGTACTGTATTTAGATTTCACTCTCTTCCTTGATTCACCTATCCTGTTTCTTGAAATGGGTTAAATTTTACATAGTATGTTCAAGCTCAGATTATCTGAGAATTCGCCACATGTTAAATCTCAGGATTATGCTAGGTCCAATGCTCCTCAATACCAAAGTACTTCTTGCAGGGTAAAAGAAACAATGTTTCTAAATATGGAAGGGGTGCATCTTTCTAATGGCTCTGGCCAATGGGAAAATATTCAGAACCAGCTAAAGGATTAGTTAAGAAAATAGGAGAGAAGTGTCCATTTGTAGCACCAAAGAGAACAGACCAAGAGAAATTAACATGCTGCAATTAATACAGTTTCACTCCTAAATCTAACATCTTTCCCTCTCTCCCTCTCTCCTGAATATTCACACTGCCAAGGGAGATGTTTGAGGCCCTTCTCACAGTTAATGAGTAAGGATGCTCAAGAGAAGTTTCTCAGAATACCTGCTTCTGAGCCAGGGCGTTGAAGTGATGAAACCCCAGTTCAAAATTGCCTCGGGAAATGCAATGCATTCATGTTCCAAGTACAAAGCCCCTCAAACTCACTTTGAAAATTTGCTTAGAGTCTAAATAAATCAAACTGAAAGACTTAATTATGAAATCCCAGAGCTAGTCATGAGGATAATAAAGTGCCTGGGTTTCTGTTTCAATAGATGTGTTAATATTTTAGCAGGCCCTAACTGCCTGTGTTCTATTTCACAATTCATGATTAAAGTTTGATTTTAATAGAGCTCCAAAAAAAAGTGAGATCTGTGTTTCAGTCCCTTGTTAGTGCACTGGTTTGTGCTTTCTAACATGTAATTAATGTCTCCCTCCTAGCCATTATCTCTTGGTGGGGCAGAACCAGCACAGTCAAAGCTGAGCCTAATGGAATGACCTGATCTATACCACACAAAAACAGACACAGAATCACCAGTTGGCCTTTTCTGCATCCTCCTGTGCCATCTACCCCAGGTACACAGACGATTTTGATAAATTGACTACCCTGCTGAAAAAAAAAAAAAAAAAAAACCTCCCTCTCCTTTAATTGGAAATCATAACTGGAGACCTCTACAGAATTGAGGAGTAAATGGAGGCAGGTTAGGTTGCTCTGAGAGACTCTTTAGTTTCTGCTATTCAGATAAAAAATATACAAAGAGTAATAGATTCTACAAATCCTTCAGTAGAGCCTTTTAAAAGGCAACCTCTACTATCTTAGTGGAAAACTCTCAAACTACACTTATCTTTTTTAAATGTATATGTACATATACATATTCACTGTAAGAAAATTGGGGAAAAAAGTAGATAAGAACACTGTAAAAAGTTAAAACAACCTGTGATTCTACCACAAAGAGGTAACCATTTTTACTATTTTGGTATGAATCCTTCCAGACTTTATATCATCATCTGTCTACAACTGTAAGAATCTATGACATTATTTTTAAAAACTTCATGGTAGTTCACTGGCTGTACCAAAAGTTTATCTTATTTTAAACCAAGATAAGTTGTTTGGTGTCTACTAGGACTTAATGTGATACAATAAAATCCACAAGGAAAAAGTGGTTTCTCATTTTTCCTAAGGGTGGAAGCATTAAGAAAAGGAGATTTGATTAAGAGAATATGGAGACAAATTAAAAGCTTTAATCCAGGGCTTAGCCTTTCAGAATCATGATTTAATCTAAAACAGGAAGTCCTCTTAGAACTGTCATTTAAAAAATATGCTTGCTCTTGTCTCTGATGCTGTTTTAATACAACCGCTGATAAGAATCCACTCCTCACAATATCAGAGCCAGACCAACCATATTTTAAAGTGGCAGGTCTAATTTCCAACTGCAGCCTCGGTATTATGAATATAAATCATCACGCGGAGAAGCAAACATCCAATAGGGGTCCTGGTCAGCAACTCATCCTTCTCAATAAACTTTCCAAAGACAAAAACTCAGTCTCTAGGAATTCATGGAGATAACCAGAGACAGCTGAAGGCTCACTTCTGTGCAAGAACTGGTTCATATTTTCACGCAGTTAGGGTTCAACAAGGGGCTCAGTATGAGGCATGAAAAGCTAAATTAACAGTGAATCAGCCATTTTTCTTGCCTTATGTTAAGATCATATACCTGTAATAACCCTTAGATCTTTTACCTACAAGCTATGTGGTGGTGATCAGGTGAATAGCCATTTTAGGTAGAAGGAGTAATTCTAGGCAAAGAGAATAGGATAAATAAAGAGACAAGAGAAGCAATGAATTTTAACACTATAAGTAGTTTGATATGACTGATACATGGATTATTTGTGGGCTTACCAGTGAATATCAACATGGAAACTTAGAGAAATGCAAAAGAGCTAGATCAGATTGTAAAAGGCCTCCTACTCAATGGCTCTCAAACACTGGAATCACCTGGGGAGCTTTAAAAAATGCAGACACTTGATCCCACCCTCATGGCTTCTAACTTAATTGGTCTTGGGTACAATCGGCATCAGGATTTTTTTTTAAGATCTTATTTATTTATTTGAGAGAGAGAGAGCATTAGTGGGGGGAGTGGCAGAGGGACAATCAGACTCCCCACTGAGCAGGGAGCCCAACACCATGTGGGGCTTGAGTCCAGGACCCTGAGACCATGACCTGTGCCAAAGTTACCCGCTTAACCAACTGAGCCAACCAAGCACCCCTGGGTGTCAGGACTGTTAAAAGCATTCTAGGTAATTCCAATACAGAGCAGAGTTGGAGAACCACTCTTCTAAGCTATGAAAAGAAACACAGATTTCATCTCAGGATCATAAGAGTATATAAAATCATTATTTTTGAAGTATGTAAGTGTCATATTTAGATTTATGTTTTCCAAAAATTGCTCTGCAGGATTTGGGGGAAATGGCAGAGGTGACAGCATTATTTTTAAACACTGTGAATACCCACACACACAAAAAGAAAAAAAAAAAAGGAGAAAAAGCAGTATATATGGTCAATTAATTTATGACAAAGGAGTGAAGAATACACAATAAGGAAGGGATAGTCTCTTCAATAGTGGTGGGAAAACTGGACAGCTACACACAAAACAATGAAACTGGACCCCTTATCTTCATGAACAAAAATCAACTCAAAATGGATTAAAGACTTATATTTAAAACCTCAAACAACAAAACTCCTAGAAAAAAATATATAGTGAGTAAATTTCTTGACATCCATCATGGCAGTGATTTTTTGGATTTGATACCAAAAGGAAAGGCAACAAAAGTAAAAAATAAATAGATGGGACTACACCAAATGAAATCGCTTCTGCAAAGCAAAGTACACCATCAACAAAATAAAAACGCAACCTACATAATGGAAAAAAATATTTGCAAATCATCTATCTGATAAGGAGTTAATATTGAAAATGAATAAAGAATTCACATATTCATGGCCAAAAAAAAAATGGATTTAAAGATGGACAGAAGACCTAAATAGACATTTTTCCAAAGACACACAAATGACCAACAGGTACAGTGAAAATGTGCTCGACATCACTACTTATGAGGGAAATGTAAATCAAAACCACAATGAGATGTTACCTCGCACATGTTAAAGCGGCTATCATCAAAAAGACAAGAGAGAACAAGCTCTGGCAAAGATATGGAGAAAAGCTAACCTTTGTGTACTATTGGTGAGAATGTAAATTGATACAACCACTATAGAAAATAGCATGGAGGTTCCTAAAAAAATTAAAAATTGAACTACCGGGGCACGTGGGTGGCTCAGTCATTAAGTGTCTGCCTTCGGCTCAGGTCATGATCCCAGGGTCCTGGGATGGAGTCCCACATCGGGCTCCCTGCTCAGCGGGAAGCCTGCTTCTCCCTCTCCCACTCTCCCTGCTTGTGTTCCCTCTCTCGCTCTCTCTCTGTCAAATAAAATAAATAAAATATTTAAAAAAAAATTGAACTACCATATGATCCAGCAATCCCTTTTGGGAATATATCCAAAGTAGTGAAATTAGGATCTGAAAGAGAAATCTGCACTCCAATGTTCACAGGACCATTATTCACAGTAGCTAAGATATGAAAACAACCTAAGGGTTCACCAATGAATGAATAAAGAAAATGGATATATATAATATATAGTATAATGGAGTATTATTCAGCCTCATGAGGCTGAAGAAGGAAATTCTTCTGTTTGTGATGACAAAGATGGGCCTTGAAGATACTGTACTAAGTGAAATAAGTCTGGCAGAGAAAGACAAATACTGCATGGTTTCGCAGATATGTGGAATCTAAAAAAGAGTCAAACTCACAGAAACAGAGTATGAAAGTGGTTACTGAGGGTGGGGGTGGGGTAAATAGGAAGAAATTGGTAAAAGGTTATTAACTTTTAGCTATAACATAAAGCCTGATGATCTAATTTATAATATTATGACTATAGTTGTTGATAACACTGTATTATATAAGTGAAATTTGCTAGGAGAGCATAACATAAATACTCTCACCAAAAAAAGTGAGATGATGGATATATTACATAACTAGATGGGAGCAATCCTTTCATAATATTTACATATATCAAATCATTGTGATGTATACTTTAAATAGCTTATAATTTAATATGTCAATTATGTCTCAATAAAGCTAAAAAATAAAATAAAATCCAAGAATAAAAAGAAATAGCAAAAGAAAAATTCATGGACAACATTTATGACAAAACTAGCTGACAAGGTATTCCTGAAAGTAACAAATACAAACAGGAAGGTACAAGCCTCCTATTGTTATAAGAGCTGTATGACAATGATATCTGTGTGAAAAGAGGCAAGAAAGTGGGACTTAAAGGACTTGAGAACAGGAGAGCCCCAAAAGAGCCAACACACATGCACTGGAAAGCACAATGAGCCATTTGAGACAAGCAGCAGAACCTGGGAGTTTCCCCCTCTCAGTACTTGAGGAGGGCCCACAGTATAGACTGAACAGACTGGAGCAGTCTAGCTCCTATAAATCCTAGTTACTGACCTACCACAACTTCTTTCTAAGACAAGCTCCTACTGAGAAAAAATTGCTGGTAGTGGAATAAAAAATGAAGAAAATGGAACAAACAGAAATGAGGCAAGAGGAAAGTGTTGATCAAAATGAGAAGAAAAACATAGCCAGGGAATCTCAGAAAGTAGCAACCACATTTTTCAACGTTACACCAAAAACAAAAGAAAAAGAGTTCTGTAAAATTAGAACATCCCTGAATCTCACCTTATTCTAAAAGGTCAGGAAAGATAATTTTCCATAAAGATAAATAATACAAAACTGTTGAGCTCAAATTCTACACAAAGATAAAAGAAAGGTGAAACTAAGTGACAGATTAATGATTTTTATGCAAATAAATTATAATATATATAGAGAAAAGAGCATATTAACCTCCCTGTAGACAGTGAATGCATGCCAGAATGACATGCACATAAAGAAGATTAAAACTATAATTCACTGTTTCAAAATAAATTCAAATACATTAAGAAACTGATACAAAATATTGAAGAATAACACAAATTGGAATTAGAAAGACTAGGGATTTTGACAACAGTATTAATGAAAGAATTATAAACAAAAGAATAGGGGCACCTAGGTGGCTCAGTCAGTTAAGCATCTGACTCTTGATTTCAGCTCAGGTCATGATCTCAGGGTAGTGGGATCAAGCCCCACATGGGGCTCCATGCTCAACACAGAGTCCACTTATCCCTCTCCCTCTGCTCCTTCCCCCAGTGGTGCTCTCTCTTTCTCTCTCTCCCCCTCATATAAATAAATAAGTAAAACCTTTAAAAAAAAAAATGAAAGAATAAATACTTTTTAAAATGAAGACTAAGCTAGAAAGAACACAGGAGTGCAAAAATACAACAGAAAACATCCTAGAAATAAAAAGGAAAAAAGGATACTTACAAAAAAAAAAAAGAAAGAAATCAAAAGGATTCTAGAGAAAGTGACGAACGCATATTGAAGGTAGGCTAAAAAAAAAAAAAAAAAAAAAAAAACAAATTCCTGAGGAAGAAAACTGAAGCAAGAGAACAGTATAAATGTTAAAAATTATCAATCTAAAAGAATCAATTATTTCATTATGCATTTATATCTTTAAGGAAAAGAAAAAACATGTGACTTTTCAGGGAAATAGTATTAAATTATCATCAGACTTTTGACAGCAATACTTTATGCAAAAAGAAAATGGAATATCATATCTAGGATATTCAGGGAAAGAAAATGTAGGAAAAGGATTTTGTATCTGGCAAAACTAACTTATAGGTATAAGTGGCAGAAACTGTTATGAACTGTAAGAACTAAGGGGATATTATTCTTCTCTTGAAAGCTTTCTGGGTAATATATAATGGAACAAGATTTAGCTAACCAAAATGACTAGAGAGGTGTCAAGATAAGGACTTGTGGTTAGCATTAAATACATAGTTATTTGAAGTGGTAGTTTATTACTGTGTCAATTTAGCTAGGCTAGAATTGTGTTTTCCAGAATTCCTTTCCTTGTATATTTCTAGATTAAAGCTATTTATAAAACAAATTTGCATAAGAATTAGAAAGCAGAAATGAAGCAGAAGCCATTATTCTATGAATGTCAGTATAGGATTCCAAGTACTACTGCAACTTGACCATATAGTTATTATCTGCTAGCTCACCTTATTGGTCTCTGGCATCAGTCAAACTCTAAACCCTGTCAGTTTCTTTCAAATATTCTTCTTCAGCTTCTGTAAGTCCTCAGCTAAGCATGTGTGCAACTCTTTGGCAAAGGGTACCAGTCTCTTCTACAGATCACCTGCATTGTTGGGGTTATAGGTGGTGAGAAATAGACATGAGACCCAGATTCTCTTTATGGGGCTCTACTTTTTCCTCATTTTCCCCTGCTTCATGTATTATATTTCTTCCCTACTGATCTACAGCAGCTTCAGATCTAATACTGGAATCAGAGGAATAGCCTCCAAAAGACTTTTTCACCAACTTTCACAATTATGTAAAATCTAATCCATAAGGACCCATCCCTTACACCATACCATTTGGAGTGGACTGCTTCAGTGATCAAACCCTAACTGATACACTTGTAGAACTAAGATTAAGTGAAGTCTAGGAGGAACAGAGTATACTGTGCACTGGTTATATGCCATGATTTCTGATATGGAACAAAGGAGATCAGATATCCTAGAGAAGAATTAAGTAAAAACCCTATAGGTTTTAATCTGAATTAGAAGTATCAATATGAATTAATGAGGTATTTTATCTTTATATATGTATCTGTATTTTAGCTCTGTCTACCGAAGAGACATAGACATAGGCTACCCCAGTAGCGATGAGTATTCTTAGTACCCAGACTATGATCTTGAAATGACATTTCTCACTAAAATAAACCAAACCTTCTTGGAGAAGATTGATTCCAGGTCTAATGTAGGAAATATACAAGATGAACCTGAAATACCTCATCATACCTGACAGCAAGTAAATGATCAATGACTATGAAAGTCTTGTTAAAAAGACTAAGCAGCCAAACTGAAGAGGCTCCCACTGGACTAATATAGAATAATTTGAGCTTCACAATGATAATAATTGCAATATATTTAAACCCATTGGGGCACCTGGGTGTCTCAGTTGGTTAAGCATCTGCCTTCATCTCAGGTCATGAAGTCAGGATCCTGTGATCTAGTCCTGTGTCAGGCTCCCTATTCAGCAGAGAGTCTGCTTCTCCCTTTCCCTCTGCCGCTCCCCCTGCTTGTGTGCTCTTTCTCTCTCTCTGTCAAATAAATAAATAAAATCTTAAAAAAACAAAAAATAAACCCATCAAATAAGTTTAAATCCATGAGTTGATGATAATTTAAAAAGATAGTAACTCATCACAAAGGAGAAGGACAGGGAACCAATGCAGTATTTTGACACCAAATATATATAATGGGAGTACCAAAAAGAAAGAAAAGAGAAAGGGACAGAAAAAATATTTGAGGAAATAATGGCTGAAATTTTTTCCATTTTTAATTAAAAACAATAGTCACACATCCAAGAACTCCAATAGACTTCAAGCAGGATAAATACAGAGATTTAAATCAAGACATATTACTGTAAAAGTGTTGAAAGACAAAGATAAAATGTTGATTGAGGTGTGAGAAAAATGACTCATCATGTGTAAAGAAACTCAATAAGGTTAACAGCTGACTTATCAGAAACAATGGAGGTCAGAATGCAGTGGTATGACATAATAAAAGGGCTGAAATTAAAAACTCAACAAAGAATCCTATACCCAGCAAAACTATTTTTTAAATGAATGCAAAATAAAGACATTAACAATAAAGAAAACCTGAGACAATTTGTTGCTAACAAATCTTCCATACCAGAAAAATTAAAGAAAGTTCTTCATGTTAAAAAGCAAGTGATACTAGATGGTAATTGCAATCCATATGATAAAACAAAGGGTGCTGTTAAAGGTAATCATCTAGGTAATTACAAAAGATAGTATGATTACATATTTCATTTCCTTTGTTCTACTGACTGATTTAAAAAGCAACTGCATAAAAAATATGAATGCAATTGTAACATAGGGCCTTTAACACACAAAAATGTAATATATTTGACAATAATAGCACAGAGGAGACTGGTTAGAACAAAGCTGTATTGGAAAAGGAAAATGAAACAAGATGGTAACTCAAATCCAAAGAAAGTAATGAAGTGAATCAGAAAAGGTAAATAAGAAGGCTAATATAACAAACTCTATAAATATACAGTTGCTTTCTTTTCTTCTTTTAGCTTTGTTAAAAGATACGATTATGCAAATTGAAAATTATAACCATGCATTGTTGGATTTGTAACATATATAGACATAATAGTATATATTAGTAGAGTGTACAATAGTAACTACACAAAAGAGGTGGCAAGAAATGGAGCTATATAAAAGTAAAGTTAGTATATTTCTCTGGAACTGAGAATAAATCTGAACTAGATTATGATAAGTTAAAATGTATATTATAAGGCCTATAGCAACCACTATGAATATAAATTTAAAAATTATAAAAGGAACTAGAATATTATACTAAAAATTTTACTTAATACAAAAGAAGGCACTAACAGAGAAAAATATTTTTAAAAAATACCTGGTACATATAGAAAACAAAAAGGAAAATGGTAGATGTAAATCTAACCCATACCAATAACATTAAAGGTGTATGGTTTAAACAGCCCAGTCAAAAGGCAAGGACTGTGAAACGGAGATAAAAAAAAATCTGAGTATATGCTTTGTAGAGGAGACATATTTTAATGCAAAGACACAAATAGTAAAAGTATAGATAAAGGTATATGAAGTAAACAACAACCAAAAAAGAGCTGAGGTAGGTAGCCTGTAAGTATATTTTATAATAATAATACAAAAATAGTATTATGTTCATATATAATATGAGCATTCTAAAAACAAATCCTTCTCAAATAATGAGAATAGACTTTAAAACAAACAAAAATTATTAGAGATGAAGAAGGACATTTCATAATGATAAAAGGACCAGTCCCTCAGGAAATGTAGGAATTATAAACATATATGCAATGAATAGCATAGTCCCCAAATACATGAAGAGAATAGAAGGGAAAAATAGAAAATGCAACAATAATAGTTGGAGACTTCAAAACTCACTTCCAATAATGGTTAAAACAACTAGAAAATAGAATACTTAAACAACATTATACAGAAGTTAAATATTTAAAAATCTATAGAACACTCTACCCAACAGCAGCAGAATATACATTCTTCTTAATCACATATGGAACATTCTCCAGGATGCACATATGCTAGGTCATAAAATTAAGTCTTGAAAAATGTAAAAGGATTGAAATCACACATAGCATATTTTCAACCACAGTGAATCTAATTATAAATCAATAAGTGAAAATTAAATAAAACATTCTTAAGCAACCAATTGGTGAAAGAAAAAAATCACCAGGAAAAGTAGAAAATGCTATTTTAGATGAGTGAAAATGAAAATACAGCATCACAAAACTTATGGGATTTAGTTAAATCAGTGCTCAGAGAAAAATTTATATCTATACACAAATCAGTAACTTAAGCTTCTCCTTTAGAAATGAGAAAAGGAGGAGCAAACAAAACCCAAGAAAGCTAAAAGAAAGAAATAAAGATTACAGCAGAGAAAATCAACACAACCAAGAGTTGTTTCTTTGAAAAAGATCAACAAAATTGGCAGATATTTAGCTCTGCTAAGCAAACAGTAAAGAAGATTCACATTACTAAAATCAGGAATGTCACTACCAATATCACAGAAATAACAAATGATTATAATGTATTATTATGAACAACTATATGCCTCAGAATAAAAAATTCCTAGAAAGACATTAACTATGGAAACTGACTCAAGAAGCAATATAAAATCTGAATAGGTTCACATCAGGTAAAGAGATGGAATTACTAATTTAAAACTTTCCCACAAAGAAGAGCCCAGGCTAAGATGGCTTTAGTGATAATTTGTGCCAAATATTCAAAGAAGAATTAATACCAATTCTTCAAAAACTCTTCCAAAAATTGGAGAGGATACTTCCTAATGCAACCTATTAGGCCAATATTACTGTGATACCAGGCAGAGATATAACAGGAAAGAAAAACCACAGAAAATATCTCATAACTACAGATGCAAAAAGCCTTAAGAAATTACTAGCAAACTGAAACCAGCAACATATAGAGAAGCCTTATATACTACAACCAATTCAGATGTATCCCCAAAATGCTAGTTTGCTTTAACATCCAAACATCAATTAATATAATAAATCATTTCACAGAATCAAGGATAAAAACCCACGATCATCTCAACAGATGCAGAAAACTATTTGACAAAATCCAGTATCTTTTATGGTAGAAATGTTCTACAGATTAGAAAAGAAAGGAGCTTCCTCAAGATAAAGGGCATCTGCAAAAAACCAATAGCTAGCATCACACTTAATGGTGAAAGAATGAATGCTTTTATACAAATGTAGGGATCTGAAGGGGTACGTGCACCCCGATGTTTATAGCAGCAATGTCCACAATAGCCAAACTGTGGAAAGAGCCAAGATGTTCATCGACAGATGAATGGATAAAGAAGATGTGGTATATATATATATATATATATATATATATATATATATATATATATATATACATACAATGGAATATTATGCAGCCATCAAAAGGAATGAAATCTTGCCATTTGCAATGACATGGATGGAACTGGAGGGTGTTATGCTGAGCGAAATAAGTCAATCAGAGAAAGACATGTATCATATGACCTCACTGATATGAGGATTCTTTTTTTTTTTTAAAGATTATTTATTTATTTATTTGACAGAGAGAGACATACCGAGAGTAGGAACACAAGCAGGGGGAGTGGGAGAGGGAGAAGCAGGCTTCCCGCGGAGCAGGGAGCCCGATGTGGGACTCGATCCCAGGACCCTGGGATCATGATCTGAGCCGAAGGCAGACGCTTAACGACTGAGCCACCCAGGTGCCCTGATATGAGTAATTCTTAATCTCAGGAAACAAACTGAGGGTTGCTGGAGTGGGGTGGGCGTGGGAGGGATGGGGTGGCTGGGTGATAGACATTGGGGAGGGTATGTGCTATGGTGAGCGCTGTGAATTGTGTAAGACTGTTAAATCACAGATCTGTACCTCTGAAACAAATAATGCAATAGATGTTAAGAAAAAAAAAAAGAAGAAGATAGCAGGAGGGGAAGAATGAAGGGGGGGAAATCAGAGGGGGAGACAAACCATGAGAGACTATGGACTCTGAAAAACAAACTGAGGGTTCTAGAGGGGAGAGGGGTGGGAGAATGGGTTAGCCTGGTGATGGGTATTAAAGAGGGCATGTTCTGCATGGAGCACTGGGTGTTATGCACAAACAATGAATCATGGAACACTACATCAAAAACTAATGATGTAATGTATGGTGATTAACATAACAATAAAAAATTTTAAAAAAAAGAATGAATGCTTTTTCCCTAAGATCAGGAAAAAGACAAGGATTTAAACTTTCACACTTTATTCAACATGTATTGGAGGTTCTAGGCAGGGCAATAAGGCAAGAAGAGGATATAAAAGGTGTACAGATTAGAGGGGGAAAAGTAAAAATATCTATATTTGAAGACGAAGTGATCTTGTATATAAAAATTCTAAGGTATCCAAGAAAAAACAAAACAAAACAATCATGAGACTAATGAACAAGTTCAGCAATGTGTCAGGATACAAGATGAATACACAAAAATATATCATATTTTCATATAATATCAATGAATATCCAAAGACAAAAGTAAGAAAACAATTTCATTTGCAATAGCACCAATAAGAATAAAACACTTAGGTATAAATTTAACAAAAGAAGTGTAAGGCTTGCATACTAAAAACTACAAAAATTTGTTGAAAGAAACTGAAGAATATCTAAATATGATGTTAAAATGTTCATAGATGGAAGCCTTAATATTATTAAGATAGCAATACTCCACAAATCAATCTACAGATTCAGTGCAATCCCTATCAAAATCCCAGATGGAATTTTTTTTCCAGAAACTGGCAAGCTGATCTAAAAATTCATATGAAAATGAATGGGACTCAGAATAAGCAAAACAATACTGAAAAAGAACAAAGTTGGAAGATTCATACATCTTTATTTCAAACTTCCTACAAAGCTACTATAATCCAGACAGTGAGGCAGTACATATCTATAGACATTTAAATTAATGGATTAAAATTGGGAGTACATAAATAAAATCTTACCTTTATATATTTTGATTTATTTGATTTGATATATTTGATTTATAAGAGTACCAAGACAATCAATGTGAAAAAATAGTCTTTTCAAACAAATGGTGCTAAGACAACTAGATATCGACATGCAAAAGAATGTAGTTGGACTCCTATCTCACACCACATACAAAAAATAACTCACAAACAAATCATAGTCCTACATGTAAGAGCTAAAAACATAAAACTCTTAGAAGAAAATATGCAGGAAATCTTTTTATCCTCAGGTTGGGCAATAGTTTCTTAGATATGACACTAAAAGTACAATCAACAAAAGGGAAAAGTGGGCTACATCAAAATAATCAACTTTGTGCTACAAATGATGTCACTGAGAAAGTGAAAAGACAATCCATAGAATTGGATAAAATATTTGCAAATCATGTATTTGACAATGTTTTTTATCTAGAATATACAAACACTCCCACAACTCAATAACTAAAAGATAAGTAAACCAATTAAAAAATGGACAAAGAATCTGAATAGACATTGTTCCAAAAAGATCAACACATAGTCAATAAATGCATAAAAATGCTCAACATTATTAGTCATTAGAGAAATATAAATGAAAACTATTACTTCACACCTAGTAAATGGCTGTAATCAAAAAGTCATATGCTAATAAGTGTTGGCAAGAATGTGTATAAATTGGAACGTTCATACATTAGAGATGGAAGTGTAAAATTGTGCTGCCATTGGAAAACAGTTTGACAGTTCTTCAAAAAGTTAAACATAAAGTTACTACATGACATAGCAAATCCATTCCTAGGTATATAACCAAGAGAAAATGAAAGATATGTCCACATAAAAACACGAATGCACCTTAAAAACAATATGCCCAAGTGAAAAAAATCAAGCACAAGAGAACACATATTGCATGATTATATTTTCTGAAATGCTGAGAATAGGCAAATCTATAGAGACAGAAAGTAGATTAATGGCTACCTACAGCTTGAGGGTGAGCTGGATTGGGATTTGAAGTAATTCCTAATGGATAAGGGTTTCTTTTGAGGGGAGACAAAATGTTCTTTTTTTTTTTCTAAAGATTTTATTTATTTATTTGACAGAGAGAGAGAGACAGTGAGAGAGGGAACACAAGCAGGGGGAATGGGAGAGGGAGAAGCAGGCTTCCTGCGGAGCAGGGAGCCCGATGCGGGGCTCGATCCCAGGACCCTGGGATCATGACCTGAGCCGAAGGCAGATGCTTAACGACTGAGCCACCCAGGTGCCCCGAGACAAAATGTTCTAAGATTAGAATGTGGTGATGATTTCACAACTGTGTGAATATATTTTTAAACTTTGTATTATATGATGACTTGTATGACATGTGAGTTGTATCTCAGTAAAGGGTTAAAAAGAGATAATATAATAACTACTAATGAAATAATAGAATTAGCATCTCATCATTTTACAAATCAGAAATAATGAATAGAACATAGGCATTAAATATCAATAGCTACTAATCACAAAATGGGAGACAACCGGATATGTTGTCTCCATAATCTAGCCAAGGAATTTACTCTGAGTTGGATCCAGTCTCTGGATCCAGCTGCTATTTTGCAGAGGATAGAGAAGTGCATTGAATTATATGATGTGTTTGCATGCAGCCACATCCAAAACTCTGAGAAATTCCATAGTTTATTTTTTTAAAGATTTTATTTATTTATTTGTCAGAGAGAGAGGGAAAGAGAGAGTGCACAGGCAAGGGGAGCAGCAGGCAGAGGGAGAAGCAGGCTCCCCGCTGAACACAGAGCTGGATATGGGACTCGATCCCAGGGACCATGACCTGAGCTGAATGAAGGCAGACGCTTAACTGACTGAGCCACCCAGGCATCCCAGAAATTCCCTAATTTAAACAGCCTGAATTTTCAACAGATTATTTGTAAGTCAAAGGAAGTGGTGGAGGGATAACTATACAAACATCAAGGAAATATTTAGTATAAAAGTTAGGGTGGTGGTTACTTAGGAGGGCACCAAGGAGTTGTGTTTGATTTAAGGGCATGGAATGTGCTTCTAGATTGTCTAACAGTGTTCTATTTCTTTTTTTTTTTTTTAAGATTTTTTTTTTCTTTTTATTTATTTATTTGAGAGAGAGAATGAGATAGAGCATGAGAGGGGGGAGGGTCAGAGGGAGAAGCAGACTCCCCGCTGAGCAGGGAGCCCGATGTGGGACTCGATCCCAGGACTCCAGGATCATGACCTGAGCCGAAGGCAGTCGCTTAACCAACTGAGCCACCCAGGCATCCCCAGTGTTCTATTTCTTGACCTGGCTGTGGTTACAAAAAATGTTTGCCTTGGAATATTCATTGTCACGCATGCTGTTTTGCATAATATTCTATATTGATGGATTTTTAAAAATAATTTTTTATTAAATAAATACATAATTACTCTGGGTGTATTGTGGAGAATAGATTTTGGATTTCAGCAAAATGAAATTAGAACTAGAAAGAACAGATAGGAAGGCAGTGAAGAGGCAGGGAAAGTTGGGGTATTTATGTAGCTGTTTAGGGGCAAACTAATATGTGGTGACCAAATGAAGTGTGTGAGAGGGCGCCTGGGTGGCTCAGTTGGTTAAGCGACTGCCTTCGGCTCAGGTCATGATCCTGGAGTCCTGGGATCAAGTCCCGCATCGGGCTCCCTGCTCAGCGGGGAGTCTGCTTCTCCCTCTGACCCTCCCCCCTCTCATATGCTTGCTCTCTCTCATTCTCTCTCTCTCAAATAAATAAATAAAATCTTAAAAAAAATGAAGTATGTGAGAAAGAGGTGGAAGAAAACAACTTATGGATTTATGGCTCCAGTGAGCATGAGATAAAGAGCAGAAAATTCTCCTCCACTCCTATAGCCTTTGATTATTGATTTTCCCTGCCCAATGGCCATTCCAATTTGGTCTGGTAACAGAAACTGTTTTTTCTTGGTGACCTTCATTCTTAGTCCACAGGTTTCAAATGACTCTCTCCATTTGTGTTCCAGGGAGCCCCCGGAGACAGAGAACTGGCTAATCACAGCATAATAGGCCACACCACAGTGCCTGGTGCAGTATGGGCACATGACCCAAGCTGGATTTGTTGGAACTGAGAGAATGAGACCACCTCTTATCCTCCTAGACTAGGAGGTATAAAGCTATAGATATTACTACTGCGGTTAACACAAAGTGAGAACGTGCCGAGGAAGGAAGCCAACGCAGCAGAAAAGAGAAGAGAGACAGAACGCAGAATCCACATCTATGCTCACACTGCTAATGACACTGATTTGGATCCAGTCAAGTCTGAAGATGGGCTATTTCCATACTTTTTAGTTATGTGTGAGCCATAATATTCCAATTACTACTTTTTTTATAAAGAGCACACTGAGGGGGCGCCTGGGTGGCTCAGTCGTTAAGCGTCTGCTTTCAGCTCAGGTCATGATCCCAGGGTCCTGGGATTGAGCCCCACATCAGGCTCCCTGCTCTGCGGGAAGCCTGCTTCTCCCTCCCCCACTCCCCCTGCTTGTGTTCCTGTTCTCGCTGTCTCTCTCTGTCATATAAATAAATAAAATCTTAGAAAAAAAAAAATAAAGAGCACACTGAGTTAGAATTCTGTCAACTGAAAATGAAAATATATTAACTAATGTAGGGATCAAAGAACATTAAACTACTTCCAGAATACGCAACCATGTACCTGCTCTAGCCCAGCACTAGCCAATAGAAATATAATGTGAGCCACATGTGTAATTTAATATTTTCTAGCCTCCACATAAAAAAAGTAAAAAGAAATACGTAGGATTAACTTTGAAAATGTTTTATTTAACCTAACATATATGTGTGTGTGTATATATAATTTCAACATGTAATTAGTATTTTAAAAATTATTATTAGAATACGTTCTTTCTGAGGACTCTGAAATCTACTGTGTATTTTACTCTTAGAGCACATCTCAATTCAGAATTCAGACTAGCCTCATTTCAAGTGCTCAATAGCCCTATGTGGCTGTTATCTATCTTACTGGGCAATAAACTCTAGGCCATTCTTTACCTTTTCCTGCCAGAGTCTCTCCGCTTTATCCTGAATCTCATTCATAGTATTTTGGAATTGTCAGATACCTTCAATGTCAAGTGGTCCAAATTCTTGTATTACAGATGAAGAAAGTAGTAACAGCCCAGACTGATGAGAGTAAGTTAGTTCCAGAGTTGAAATTCATAAAAAACAGTAAGAAAAAGCAACTATCAGCATCAAAGGTATACTGCGCATGTTGATAGGTTTGTTAGGTTTTTGTGTTTGTGTTTGTGTTTGGCTATCCAGTATTAACTCCTTCCTAACTGGAAAAACTAATGATATTTAAAAAAATATGTGGTGAGTTTATTATATGTCAGATACTGTTCTAAGAACATTATACATCTCAACTCATTCAATTCTCAGAATAACCCTAATGAGGTAAATATCTTAAACAACTTCATCTCACCTATGAAGCACAAATGGATTAAGCAGTGGAGCTAGAATGTAAATCCAGGGCATCTGGATCCCAAATTCACACTATTAATCACTCTAGTCTTCTTCCTTTATGGTCTTGTTAGAGGTAGCAGCATGTTTCCAACTATAGAAACTAAATGAAACAGTTACTCCTTCTCTTTGTCCCTGGTAGCCTGAATATGGGTACTGAACCCAGGCTTAGCCAACTGATTACTCCCACTCAGGAGATGCAAACCTTGGCGAAATGGCACAAATACAAAGGATATGTGAGAATTTATTCACAGTGGAAGCCAATGGCAGCAGTTGGGTACCCTAGCCAGATTGTGCCTATGGCCTACCTCCCAAGAACCTGAAATTTTGCAGAACTGAATCTATACCCTTCTGTTTATCTGAGACGTCATGGTGATATCCTTATGATAAAGCCCTTTTGCTTAAAACATCCAGAGTCGACTTGTATTATCTACAATCAAGAATGTTGATTGATACCAATAGGAAATACTATTATAAACATTTTATGCAGGAGGAAACCAAATGTTACAAAGTTAAATATTCTGCCCAGTATTGCCTAGGAAGTAGCTGGCAGAGTGGAATTTAGACGCAGACCTCTAGTGTCTTTATCTGTTATCCTGGGACTAGAATCTAGGTTTCCTGATTCCAAGATCAGCTTTTTTCCATGATGCCGATTCCCTAAACTACAAACAAAAGACTTTTTTAAAATGAGGACAAAGGGAAAAAATAAAGTGCAAATTTTCATATGGCTCCTAAAAATCAAATCCTAAGGGGAGAATGTTCAACACTCTGTGAGATATTCAGGGAACCAGGTAATCATAATAGGCCGTTGGCGTCAACTCTATTTGCCACTACACCAGGGGTGCCTGTCCCAAAGTGTAAACACTCATTAAAGTCCCACAGGACATCAGCTTTAGCCCAACAGAGAGGAAGATGAGAGTTAAGGCTTAGAAAGCTTCCACTTTGGAGTCACAACTACACAACGTCACTCAGTTAAAACCAAAATGGTTTCCATGGGGAGCCAGATGGAGCAGCTCTATGAATACTCTACAAACACAGTTGCTCTTTGCCCTTTGGGTGTGTGGATGGCAATGTGTCAGACAGTAGACTCAAAACTACACACACACACACAGCACAGAGCACTCATGAGCATACAGTTACACAAAAACAATAACCATCACACAACAAAATCACCTCTATCGATGCTGGCAAAAGTGTGTTGGTGGGGAAGGGAACTCTCTGATACTATTAACAGATGTGTAAGTTAACACAACTGTTTTAAAAGACAATCAGCAATATTCATCAAATTACATCCATAGATCCTTAGCAATCACCTTTCTGGTATTATGGAAGAGTATATGTACAAGGATATTGATTGCAAAATTTTGTTTTTAATGGTAATAATGTAAATGTCCATCAAAAGGGGACTGATAATTACAGTACATTCAAATTTTGGAATATAAAGTGGACTTTTTTTTTTAAGATTTTATTTATTTATTTCACAGAGAGAGATAGCAAGAGCAGGAACATAAGCAGGGGGAGTGGGAGAGGGAGAAGCAGGCTTCCCGCTGAGCAGGGAGCCCCATGTGGGGCTCGATCCCAGGGCCTGGGATCATGACCTGAGCCGAAGGCAGATGCTTAACAACTGAGCCACCCAGGTGCCACTAAAGTGGACTTTAAAAGAACGGGACAATTCTGTCTGTGAGAATATGAAATGAGATTCAAAAGTGGTGTGGGGAAAGCAAGTAGAGAAATGTCATAGGAGATAAATTAGATCAACAGACATACAGATCCACTGATCTGGAATTGTAACGCCAGCAGCTCTTTCTGTACATTAATTCATTGAAAAATCACAACAAACCTATGACGATGATACTTTTGTTATCTTTGCTTCATGGATAAGGAAATGAGGCAAGTCACAGAGAGGTAAAATACATTAACCAAGGTCATAGCTGCTCAATAGAATGGAGAGGGTGAGGGGCCAACTCTCAGGCTTTCCTTGACACAATTCCATAGGGTTTTATTTTTTCTTCAGTGAATGAGCATGTTTTAAATGAAGTTGGAAAAAAAAAAGTAAGAAAGAAAAACAATACCATGAAAATCTTTTTTTTTTTTTAAAGATTTTATTTATTTATTTAACTGACAGAGAGATAGAGAGAGACAGCGTGAGGGGGAACACAAGTAGGGGGAGTGGGCGAGGGAGAAGCAGGCTTCCAGCTGAGCAGGGAGCCCAATGCGGGGCTCGATCCCAGGACCCTGGGATCATGACCTGAGCCGAAGGCAGTCGCTTAACCAACTGAGCCACCCAGGCGCCCCACCATGAAAATCTTTTGAAGAAACCAAAAAAACTAGGGACCCACAGATCTTACACTCACTTCTGGCTACCTCCTTACCTGACCCTACAGCACACTTCTCAGCTTCCTTCCTTGAATCCTTCCCTGTTCTACTTTGAAGTGACAAAAAGAACTCTGTTCCCCTTATTTCCTCAGAGATGATCCCACCAGCTAATAGCCTTCATCATAGGAAATATGCATTGATATTCAGACTAAAGGTTCCTTTGCTCAGTTGAATCCCACAATGTGCATTACATTAAAAATGCCGAATGGAGTGTTTTATGTAACCTACTGAATAGCAACTATCACTGTGATCCAACTGTGTTATGACACGTATTGTAGGTACTGATCAGGCCAATATTCTAATCACTTCAACTAGAAAGAAGGAGTCAGCTTTCGGTGATTCAAACCATTATCAGGGTTGTCCAGTTGCAATTAACTCCTTGTACCATATCCAAAAAGGGTATAATGTATGCATTAAATCAAAACTGACTGAAAAACAGAGGTGTAAGTAAATGAGATGAAGCATGGGGCCAATGGGACTTAATCTTCCCTCTCTGGCCTTTTAAGAAGATTACCATAATTCACAACAGCAATAGTATTCCATGAGCTACACATCCCTCTGTCATTTAACATCCACATACTGAACACAATGTTTAGGAATATTTTTATGTTGTCTGCAAAATACAATCAATTTAGCTATTTGTTCTTGCATCAACCATAAACATATGACTACTTTAACATCAAGTAAAGGGAACTCACTTCTCAGCTGGGGAGTGGAATTCAAGTTTTGAAATAAAATACGAAGATCAGCCAGAAAGGTAAAGATGCCCAGATGGTCAGCTCACTCTTTAAGGTTAATTACGTCTGAACAGTAAACATTGGTAAACCACTATGGTATGAATGTGATCTGATATAAACATTTATTTCCCAGAGATAAGCAGACTGCCACAGGTGAGTAATCTCCGAGCTCAACAAACTGGTTCAGTGGATAGTTTTGTTTCATTGAAGAAAGCAATTCGCTTTTAGTGTGCTGGAAAGTGGGAAGCAATTTCACAGATTAGTAGAGCTGCGGGCTCTGTCTGCTGGTGATGTCTGTGTATGGCGAGACCCACTTCCCACATTCTTTCTGGGTCAGCATAATCAGCAGATGATAACATGACACACAGGGGCAGCTACTTCCACTGACAGGCTCTTAGCTGACAGAATGCATTATCTGAAAAACCTGATGACAGTGGCTACATTGACAAGGCAATAATGTATATTATTGTTTTTCATAAGCAATAGGGTGTGACGCAGTATTTAGAGCAGGAAAGACAAAGTTTTAAGAACTTCAACTGTCATCATTATTGTAGACATGTTAATTCTACCAGGAACGTGAGAAGGAATGAGGGTATATAACAACAGAAACCAGAGGAGCTTATCCTTCCAAACTGGGAAGTCAAGAAATGCTGGGTGCCACTTCATATGCTGTTTACTATTCATTTTTAAATGACAAGAAATAATCACAGCGGCAGAAAACAAGAAACTTCATTTGGCCTGCATACATGTTTTAATTAGGTGACAGTTTAAATAAAATAAATAAAATAAAATTTAAAAAGCCTATAAGCCAATTTTTAAAAATTAGGAGACATTACCTAAAAATCCAGAGTCCCAACTTTTCTTGAAACTCATAAAATCTGGTCCCTCTGGATCATTATGTGCTCGTGCAGCAGCTGGCTGGAGAGAGGTAATGCCTGCTCCCCAGTTCACCACAGTCTGCGCCACTCCCTACTGCTTTTCCATACCAGGGATGAATACTGGTTGTACTTTATCACTACACTTGACCATCACTGCACTATTATTTCCCAATAGCAGAGAAATACTTCTCTGTACCCAATATTTCTTTATGCAAAGTGGGAAAACAGAAGAGTAGCCAAGAGAGCCAAGCAATTTTTTTTTTCACTCTTGACCTGCTATGCTCATATTTATGACCAGTCTGGCCTCTATAGGTGCTTGAGTGACACCTGCTATAGCTGGTAAGAAAACATGAGAACAGGCTTTCAAAGTCATACAGACTTGGAAACAACCCCTGGTTCTGACACTTAACATTGTTTGGCCTTGAATAAATCATTTGCTCTCTCTATAAATCTGTTTTCCATGAGTAAAATGGAAACAATTATGGCAAGGATATTTACCCTTTATGTCAACTATAAAGATTAATCATATGTATGTATGTGTGTGTGTATGTGTGTGTGTGTGTGTGTGTATATATATACATATATATACACATATATATATTGGTGTGTATATATATATATACTGGTGAATACAATGATAACATAAGAAATGACAGAGAAAGAAAACTGAGGTAATTCAGGAAAAACTGGGCTTGACTTACAAGATACAATAAAATTAGATTAGCAGAGGAGAGCAATTTATTTGGATGAACTAAAGAGGCTCAGTAATCTAGTTTTTCTCCCAAATATCCAGGGGCTTTATATGTATTTATATAATCAAGATTTGTTTTAGTCCTTGCCACTATGGTATGAATGTGATCTGATATAAAGCATTCTTTTTTCTTTTTTAAAGATTTTTTTTTAATTTATTTGAGACAGAGAGAATGAGAGACAGAAAGCATGAGAGGGAGGAGGGTCAGAGGGAGAAGCAGACTCCCTGCCAAGCAGGGAGCCCGATGCGGGACTCGATCCCGGGACTCCAGGATCATGACCTGAGCCGAAGGCAGTCACTTAACCAACTGAGCCACCCAGGCGCCCTGATATAAAGCATTCTTGCTGCCCACGTAGACCACTGGCAAATTACAGTCACTGATGCAATGAATTTTTTTCCAAAGGAATCATTTCAGTAAGTCCTGATAACATATGTGTGCTGGATGGGGTGCCTGGGTGGCTCAGTTGGTTAAGCGACTGCCTTCGGCTCAGGTCATGATCCAAGGGTCCTGGGATCGAGCCCCGCATCGGGCTCCCTGCTTAGCGGGAAGCCTGCTTCTCCCTCTCCTCCCCCCCACCCCCGCTTATGTTCCCTTTCTTGCTGTGTCTCTCTCTGTCAAATAAATAAATAAAATCTTTAAAAAAATATATCTGTGCTGGAAAAGGGTCAATTAAAATGTCAGGTAACAATCCCTTACAGTCCTAGTGGCTACTAGCTAGGTGACTGAGCAGTTTACTTCTCTGAATCTGTGTTTGCGTCTGTAAAATAGGTACAACAATTGCTTCTTAAGGGGTTGTGGTGAGGCTTAGCACAATGTCTGTAAAACACTTAAAGTTCTTAGCACATAAAAGGAGTGGGACACATGGTTATTCCATTTACCTTGATTCTAGTGATTCACTTGAAAAGAATCCTACTCAGATTTAAAAAGAAAAAAAAAGTGAGATTGGTTTTATTTTTAAATGAAAACCAGAGTAATTTCAAACATTGATGAAATTGCATTACGATGATCTAAATGTACATATTTTCAAAAAGCATCTATTTGCAAGGTGAATTAGAATAATAGAAAAGGAAGGAAGTTGCCACATCATCTATTTCATTTTTGTTGAATTATGGAACATACACAGCAACTTTCACAGGATTAGAAAATGAGCAGCTTAGAATGATCAACATATTGAAAAAACATCATATAGGAGATTTAGCTGTGATTCCTAAGACATATGGTTTGGTGTTAACATTTCCTATTCCCTCATATATTATGGTGTACAACGCTCTGCAAAACATTTCCGAGCCCAGGCAATTTTTCTATGATTCACTCAAGCAGGAATAATTCAAGTTAATGAGCATGTATTAAGTATCTATTGTATACAAGGTACTGTGTCAGAATAAAAACAAGAAATGATCTTTTCCTCACACTACCAAACCCTCTAGTACAATGTTTCTCAAAGTATAATCCTGGGACCCTCTGCAGCAGAATCACCAGAAGAATGTTTCACAAATGCACATGTTTTGCCTCTTTTCACAGACTCAGGGATTCAAAATTTTGTGAGCTAGACCTGGCAATCTGCATTTTAACATATCCGGTGATATGTATGACCCCTGACGCTGAAGAATCAATTATCTACTGATACCAACTGAGTGAAAGAGCTAAACTCCATTCCATTAGCAAATGGTACACCGGTGAATTATTTAACTATATACTAGAATATTAAAAGCATTAGAACTGACACCAACCTTAAGTCATTCATCCAACCACCTCCTTGTGCTTGTTTAGAAACCAAGCAAGTCTCTTCACCCCTCTAAAGTGACTGACTACTTACCTGCTATCGTATTTCAGTGAAAGGACCAGTCACTTTTTAAAAAAGAAAAAAAAATTGCCTGATTTTCTTTCAACTAAGTAAACATATATGTATATGTGGGTGGGCTGCTACTTAGTGTTGACACAGGCAACTTCGTTTAATTACACAATGAGATTTCTTTTATATTTTCACAATTCATAATTAGAAATGGTTTGGCTATTGTGGACATTGCTGCTATAAACATCAGGGTGCATGTACCCCTTCGAATCCCTACATTTGTATCTTTGGGGTAAATACTCGGTAGTGCAATTGCTGGGTCGTAGGGCAGCTCTATCTTCAACTTTTTGAGGAACCTCCATACTGTTTTCCAGAATATTATGCAGCCATCAAAAGGAATGAAATCTTGCCATTTGCAATGACATGGATAGAACTGGAAGGTATTATGCTGAGTGAAATGAGTTAAGCAGAGAAAGACATGTATCATATGACCTCACTGATATGAGGAATTCTTAATCTCAGGAAACAAACTGAGGGTTGCCGGAGTGGGGGGTGGGGTGGGAGGGATGGGGTGGCTGGGTGATAGACATTGGGAAGGGTATGTGCTATGGTGAGCGCTGTGAATTATGTAAGACTGTTGAATCACAGACCTGTACCTCTGAAACAAATAATACATTATATGTTTAAAAAAAAGAAGATAGTAGGAAGGGAGAAATGAAGGGGGGGAATCAGAGGGGGAGACAAACCATGAGAGACTATGGACTCTGAGAAACAAACTGAGGGTTCTAGAGGGGAGGGGGGTGGGGGGATGGGTTAGCCTGGTGATGGGTATTAAAGAGGGCACGGATTGAGTGGAGCACTGTGTGTTATATGCAAACAATGAATCATGGAACACTACATCAAAAACTAATGATGTGGGGCGCCTGGGTGGCTCATTCGTTAAGCGTCTGCCTTCGGCTCAGGTCATGATCCCGGGGTCCTGGGATCGAGCCCCGCATCGGGCTCCCTGCTCAGTGGAAAGCCTGCTTCTCCCTCTCCCACTCCCCCTGCTTGTGTTGTCTCTCTCGCTGTGTCTCTCTCTGTCAGATAAATAAAATAAAATAAATAAAATAAAATAAAATAAAATAAAATAAAATAAAATAAAATAAAATAAAATAAAATAAAATAATAAAATAAAATAAAATAATGATGTAATGTATGATTAACATAACATAAAAAAAAAGAAATGGCTTGACATGATGATAAAGTAACATTGCATTTAATATCAAGAGTCCTGGAAAGCTTCCTTGTGGCTACATGTTTGGTCTTCAGGAGGACTAAGAAACCCCTGAAATTTTATGCAGAACATGGGATATTTATGTTTTTTGGTAGGACATCCATGGCTATTAGATTCTCAAGGAGGTCTATGCATCAAAAAGCAGGTACACACCATAATAACATAAAAACTGGGAAAGCAATATGCAGAAAACTCATTCCAGAGATGTTGCCAGGATAGATGGGGAGACCCTCTGGAGGTATGAGAGTCTGGACCAGTTTCCTTACACTTTTCCAAGAAGGAAAAATGCCTCATCTGTCACATGGAAAAATCTGAGCAAACCAATTTCCACTAAAGCATTCTTGATAGATGATGGCTTAACATGTTACCTGTCTCATTGCTTGAAGTTCCTTTCACTGAATCCAGACACAACCCTTCTTACTGCTAATTGATCAGAATTAGCCCATATGATGAAACAATTTGCCATCCCTGATTTAATTCAATCTCACTCACTTTAGAGATGAGAAATTTTAGGTTCAGAGAAGTAATACAACTTGCCTGAGGCCAAATAGTAAGTTGGTGTCAGAGCCGGGCCTAGAAGTAAATTACATCTGCCACAGACAAACTGACAAACACTGAGACTGCATTCCCTCACCTCTTCACCCCTTCCCTTATCATTCCATATTGAGTGTTCTCTGCCATCTTTGTTTCTCAGCAATTCCTATTTCAAATTTCTCATCTTTTTGTTTTAATGAAACAGTGAGTTATATCTATGGAATATAAAATAAAATTAAGAGAAGAATGTTTGCAAAATTTGAAGAAAAAAATGAGGCCTCTGGTTTCACTGCTTTGCTTTATTAAAACACACACCACAACACACACACACAAAGAAGCTTGCACAAGGACCACGTTCCCTGAGATACTGTGTAGACTAGCTGAACTTGTATATTTCATATTGTATTTCCTGTTTTTCCCCACTGCTATCATTTTAGTCATCTTACAACCTCATGCATTCGTTGTTCTATAAAAGCCAGGCCTGTGGAGTCTCCCTTGAGCCCATTTCCTCCTTTTCTCTTCTCCAATTCTCCTACTTTCTCCCTCTTTTTTATCTCTCACTTTTTCTTTGATCTCTGGATGTTAAAGTTATTTGTGAACATGTCTTAGATCCCCGTAAAGGATGTATGTTCCCCGAGGGCAGTATATATCCCTGTTTGCCTTATGCATCTTTCTATTATTCATTTTCGTTTGCTTCAATTATTGCCCAGAGAAAGTCTGTCCGAATGCTGTCCCTGCCACCCCTACTCTAACCTTTTCCTTATTTCCTTGGGGAATACCTTCTCTTCAACTCAAAAAATATGGCTATCTTGCCAACCGCCAAAAACGGTACCCTGCCACCAGCCAAAGATAGGTGTGTGTCTCGGATCTGGCCATGCATAGCCTGTCATCACCACTATGACACGACTGGTTAAAGGGATGTATGTGACCCAAGCTGGACCAGAGTCCTTCACAAGAATGTTTAAGTTCAGCTGTCAGATCTTGGGTCTACATCTTGGGTCACTCAAATAAAATGGTGTTAGTTCACTGCCTGAGGCCTCCTTTGTTCAGGAGAAACATCCTATTGCTAAAGAGAATGATACAACTTGCAGAGGGACAAAGAAGCCATAGGGAACCCAGCTTTCTTCTCTGCATTCTGTAAGCTACACCAGTATCCTTCCAATAAATTTTATCTTTGGCTTAAATCTGCTCAAGTTGGATTTTCAACTTTCAACCAAAAGTTCCTCACAAATACACTCATTACACTCATAATGCCTTGCCCAAAGTAAATGCTTAATAAAGATTTACTGAGTGGTTTTGATTCCAGGTTAGTGTATTCCATTTATCTTATCTCTGCTTTCTCAGACTATACCTTTCTTCCTGCCCAACACCTGTCTTCTCTTCTGTTTTCTCCTTTGGAGAAGCTCTTTTACTGCCACCTGCTATAGATGTTCTCATGCAAGATGTCAGAGCAGGGAGTATGCAGCAGAATACCCAATCCTGAAAAGACATTTCAGGAAAAAAGAAATATTATTCTTGTCCACTGATGTCAGAAAACAAAAGTTGAGAGGGGCAGGAGAAGACATTGTGTTCTGCTTAAGTATATCTAAAACAAGTATTGAGGAAACAGCATCTGCTCTGCTCACTGGCCCCATCTCTTTTTCCAGAACTTAACTGTTGCTCATTCAGCATTCCACTGTGCACATCTCACTGGTGCATTCCTCCCAACTCCAAAAAGTGCCTGGGAGATTATCTCACTTTGGAAAATAATCACCTTTTGGCTTCCACCTTCTTGACTTGTTATTTCCCCGCCATATCCCAACAACGGAGTGTAAGGATTGAAAACAATATTGCTCATTATTCATAGTGTACATAAAAAAGAATGGCTTGCTTTGAAATTTTGAGATAAGATAATCCTTGCAAAATGCCAATTTGATTTAAGTCATTCACTCAGGCAAACATGGTTCTTGGAACACCCCGCCAAACGACACAAGAATTAAAGGTCCTGTGATGGATGAGGGAGCAAGATCTAATTGGTGCTTTAATAAATGTATTCTGACTTGGTAATCCACCTAGATTTATCAACAGAAAATGCCCCTGTCTAAATAAAATTACCAAGTTATGGTGTAAAAACAATGACAAATGCCTTGTAATTGGCTGTTATACAAGTGCTGGCATCAGGAAGACAAGCACGATCTTGGTATGTAGAATTATTTTCAAGATGCTGAGTAACAGACAAGCAACAGCAAAGGGTGGTTGACCATCATTTTATCTATTTCACATGGTTTTGAGTCAGAACAGGTAGCAATGCATGAGGAAGTTGTATTTGCAGTACAGAGCATTGCAAGCAATTGTCACCTAACTTGGTATCCTTCCTCAAGGTCTAAGAAAGAAAAAATGATCTACTAAATGTATAAATGGAGCAAGCACAGCCTTAATGCTGTCATATATCAAAGGGTTGGGAACATCGCATTTGGGGTATATATTCATTTTTGTAACCTAATTTCCTGACTTAGCATTACACTATGAGTATCTTCCTATGTGATTAGATATTCTTTTTAAACATGTCTTCATTTTAAATGGTAACATACTCTTCTATAGAATACTATAATCTCATTAATTAATTCCCTATTGTTGGATATTAGCTTGTTTTCTCTTCTCCCCTCATTATATAAGCTTCTTTATCATTCATTCAGTAGACAAAGATGATGGATGAATTTTACTTGTGATGCTGTTAAATAGTGCCACTCACTTCCCTAACCAGACATCCAAATCAAACACATAGGGCTATACTATTCGGAGACAGAACTGAAATGGACCTAGGCCAAGCAATAAGAATAAATAGCACTTGCTGAAATTTTTCAGTACAGCCTGTTGTATTTTTCACGGAAATAGGGAGAACATAAATACTTCCATTTGTGGATCTGTTTGAAATTTTAAAAATGTGGATGTTCTAACTTTCAAGCTGCCTGAGTAAGTGGGAAGATTAGTACATGGCATACCACTCAGATTCCCAAATCAACACACAATCAAACAGAAACAGTTAGATGGAAATCAACAGCTCAGAGAGCCTGGTCCTGGCTTCTCTTACACAAACACTAGAACACAGCTCTGATGATTATCTGCTCAGCAAAGTTAATGGCACTTTCAGGTTTTACATAGCCAATTTGTTTCTAGTCTCACACGCCCTGCTTTGTCACTCAGAAAGCAGAGATTTTAAATGACATTTAAGTCAGAGAAGGTGATAAGTAGACAAGGGACACTGATTTTAAAATTCTACCAGGGGACCCATTCCAGGTTTTTAACTGAAGTTTTACCGAATATGTAGACAAATGTCTTCCTGCCCAGGGCTTTATGGCCAATCCAACATCTTGAGCCCCACATGGTTTTAAGGACAAAAGGGGTAAGATTATCTAAACCCTATTCAAGTTTTGTCCATTTATTTTAGGAGGCTCCAGGCATCCTCCATCAGAGTCTCTCTCAGTTACTTCCTTGGGCTCCTCAGAGTTGACTCGGGGGTGCTCCAGAATGAGTCTATTCATATTTCCCATTTTTATCACTCTTACAACCAATGTTCATGCTAGGTGTGCTAGCTCTGGATGTCCCCAAAGTGGCCAATCCTAGAGTTGTGAGAGTAACTAATGTCTGTGCAAGGACAGAGACAGGAGGCTGTCTGTCCAAGTCTCAGCCACACTCTCTCACTTAAGTCTTTGAAAACAAATCCTTCAGCTCTGGCTCACCCTCTTATTCCACTGACATTCAAACCTAGTCCAAGTAGTTAGGGGGACTACTTTATGACATGTCATTCTACCTTGTTCTAGATCCTCGTCACATACAAAAACCTCTTCCTACTCTTTTACATACAGCAACCTCCCTTAAAAGTCAACCCAAGCTTACGTGCACCCCGATGTTTATAGCAGCAATGTCCACAATAACCAAACTGGAAAGAGCCAAGATGTCCACCGACAGATGAATGGATAAAGAAGATGTGGTATATATATACAATGGAATATTATGCAGCCACCAAAAGGAATGAGATCTTGCCATTTGCAACGACGTGGATGGAACTGGAGGGTATTATGTTGAGTGAAATAAGTCAAACAGAGAAAGACATGTATCATATGACCTCACTGATATGAGGAATTCTTAATCGCAGGAAACAAACTGAGGGTTGCTGGAGTGGGGGGTGGGGTGGGAGGGATGGGGTGACTGGGTGATAGACACTGGGGAGGGTATGTACTCTGGTAAGCACTGTGAATTGTGCAAGACTGTTAAATCTCAGATCTGTACCTCTGAAACAAATAATGCAATATATGTTAAGGAAAAAAAAAAAAGAAGAAGAAGAAGAAGGTAGCAGGAGGGGAAGAATGAAGCAGGGGAAATCGGAGGGGTAGATGAACCATGAGAGACAATGGACTCTGAAAAACAAACTGAGGGTTCTAGAGGGGAGGGGGGTAGGAGGATGGGTTAGCCTGGTAATGGGTATTGAGGAGGGCACATTCTGCATGGAGCACTGGGTGTTATGCACAAACAATGAATCATGAAACACTACATCTAAAACTAATGATGTAATGTATGGGGATTAACATAAGAATAAAAAAAATGGTAAAAAAAAATAAATAAAATAAAATAAAAAGTCAACCCATGCAAGCAGATGCCTGACTGATTTCCAGGCCAACAGATTCATACAAAGCCTAACTATAAATACAAGTTTGGGCTCAGAAGGACACCGTCTTAATACATATCATCTCTTTGCAGGGAGAAGTGGAGCTTAAGAGAATCATTTGATTTCACTTTAAGATGAAATGATTTATCTGATTTTGAAAATCTAAGTCAGGAAACACCTACATTAAATCATTTGGAGTTAAGATTAAGAAGAAAGAATTCTTCTCGTGTATTCTGAACAAGATTTTCCAATTAACAACAAGTAACCAAGACATGCCTATCCTTGCCCTTGTGGCCCTGCCACATGACAGCTGGGGAAAGGTCTGAGAAACTGGAATAACAGAGCTTAAAATCACTAACATAGAGAAGGGGCAGAGAGAAGCTTGAGATGCTGAATGAAACAGAGGCCAAAGCAGATTACACAAATCTCATTTCCTCTGCCCAAATCCCTTCCATTGGTTTTGAGATGACTTAATCAATCATGAATTTCACATTCACAGGACGATCCAAACCATTGTCATGAGTGAAGTTTCCTTGACGGTTATCAGTGAGCACAGGACAGCTGTTTTCACCCCAGTCTCTCTCCTTTGATAGGGTCCCTAAGAATATTGCCTTCCAGGATATATTAATATTTCATATTATCATATTATTAATATGATATTAATATGATTAATAATATCATCATTAATATTATATTTTTTCCAGGATGCTATAAGCAAGGCATTTTCTCTTTGTATGTTAACCAGCCTTCAAGTGGAGGCACTGCCCATATATACACAACTATGTACGGATGCACTGGGCTCTTGAAGTGCAACCCCTTCCCAAAACGGGAATTAAGGGCATTTCCCTCCCCAAGAACACACAAGTATGGATTCAGCTCTTAGTCCCCAAAAGGAAACTAAAGCTGCCCTGTTTTAACCATGGTATCTGGAAGAAGAATAGATGCACCCATTTTAGGAAGTCACTTCGGAGCCATCTTCCGTTCCACCTTTCCCTTTATCTCCCAGATCTGATCAGTCATCAAGGCTTGTCAATGCCACCTCCTAAATATCACCATACTCTACCTCTTTTCTGTCTGCATTACCATAGTCTTAGATCAAGCTATGGTATCTTTAACTAAATGACTGCAGCAGCCTCTTCACCAATCATATCCTCTCCAGCCCATCCTCCACATTGTAGCCAGATAATAAAGAACAAATCTGGTCAAGATATAGTCCAGCTTAAAACCCTTCAGAGGATCCTCAATGCCTTCAGGGTGGAGTCTGTGCTCTTCAGAATAGCACAGCTGATCACGACCTGGCCTCTGCCCTCTACCAGCTATGATCAAACCATAGCTCTGGTCACTTCCACTTCCTGCTCACTCCAGCCAGATCAGGTACTATAATTCCCAGAAATACCATTTTCTTCCATCACCAAGCCCATGCATACACAGTACCCTTTGACTAGAATGCCTTTATCACCTGTTTCACCTCTCTTAGTCCTATTTATAACTCCACATGGACCCAGTCCAGTCCCCAAATGTTTTCCTACTTGCCCACTCCAGGATAGGCACATATGAAGATAACATTAAATAGACTATGTTTTAGTTGTATGTTTACATGTATATGTATGTCTTTCCCACTAGACTGAATTCCTGAGGCAAGGACTGGGTTTTATTTATTATGGCATCTCCAGAGCCTAGGTCAGGGCCTTGGGAGGTTGTACCAGATAGTTGGCCTGCCATAACAGAATACTGTAGACCAGGTGGCTTAAGCATTAGAAATTTACTTCTCACAGTTCTGGAGGCCGGGAAGTCCAAGATCAAGGTCCCCACAAGGTAGGCTTCATTCTGAGGCCTTTCCTCTTGACTTATAGGCGGCTGCCATCCCCTGTGTGCTCACATGACTTCTTCTACATATATGCACAGGGAGAGAAAGAGAGCAAGCTCCTTGGTGTCCCCACCTCATGTCCTCATCTAACCCTATTAACTCCCTAAGACCTCACCTCCAAACACCATCAAATTGGGGATTAGGGCTTCAATGTAGGAATTTGGGGGGGTGCACAAACATTTAGTCCATAAGAGAGATGTAACGGATGCTCCATAAAATGTGTTAATTTAACAAATGACATCTTTGACTAAATGTGTCCATTTCTTTTAAACAACTAAGTATAATTATCTACCCATCCACTAGACCAGTGGTTTTCAGGGTGTGTGTGTAGAGCATATTTTGCCCCCCCACCCCAGGAGACACTTAGCAATGTCTACAGATATTTTTGACTCTCACAACTGGGATTGGGGTGTTTACTGGCATCTAGTAAGTAGAGGCAAGGCTGTTGCCAATCATTCCATAATGTACAGGACAGCCCCTCACAACAAAAAAATTATCTGGTCCCAAATAGTGCCAAGGCTGAGAAAACCTGCACTAGAGTATAAGAACCGAGGCAGGAAATTTCTCTTCTTCTCTACCATATCACCAGCATCTAGAATAGTGCCTTGTTCATGACAGGTGCTCAAAGAACATGAAATACATCAATGAATGAATAAAAGCACATGGGAGAATTGCACAAAAAGTCATTTGCCTTCTGCTTTGGTAATTCCTCCTCAGTTACTTTTTTTTTTTTTTTTTACCCTTTTTTTCCCTTTATTAACATACAATGTATTATTTGTTTCAGGGGTACAGGCCTGTGATTTATCAGTCTTACAAAATTCACAGCGCTCACCATAGCACATACCCTCCCCAATGTCCATCACCCAGCTACCCCTTCCCTCCAAGCCCCCTCCACTCCAGCAACCCTTAGTTTGTTTCCTGAGATTAAAAGTCTCTTATGGTTCGTCTCCCTCTCTGGTTTTGTCCCGTTTCATTTTTTCCTCTCTTCCCCCATGATCCTCTGCCTTGTTTCTCAAATTCCACATATCAGCGAGATCATATGATAATTGTCTTTCTCTGATAGATTTATATCGCTTAGCATAATACTCTCTAGTTCCATCCACATTGCAAATGGCAAGATTTCATTTATTTTGATGGCTGCATAATATTCCACTGTATATATACACCACATCTTCTTTATCCATTCATCTGTCAATGGACATCTCAACTCTTTCCATAGTTTGACTATTGTGGACATTGCTGCTATAAACATTGGGGTGCAGGTACCCCTTAGGATCACTACATTTGTATCTTTGGGGTAAATACCCAGTAGTGCAATTGCTGGGTCATAGGGTAGCTCTATTTCAACTTTTTGAGGAACCTCCATACTGTTTTCCAGAGTGGCTGCACCAGCTTGCATTCCCACCAACAGTGTAGGAGGGCTCCCCTTTCTCCACATCCTCGCCAACATCTGTCATTTCCTGACTTGTTAATTTTAGCCATTCTGACTGGTGTGAGGTGGTATCTCATTGAGGTTTTAATTTGTATTTCCCTGATGCCGAGTGACGTTGAGCACTTTTTCATGTGTCTGATGACCATTTGGATGTCTTCCTTGCAGAAATGTCTGTTCATGTCTTCTGACCATTTCTTGATTGGATTATTTATTCTTTTGGTGTTGAGTTTGACAAGTTCTTTATAGATTTTGGATACTAGCTCTTTATCTGATATGTCATTTGCAAATATCTTCTCCCATTCTGTTGGTTGTCTTTTGATTTTGTTGACTGTTTCTTTTGCTGTGCAAAGCTTTTTATCTTGATGAAGTCTCAATAGTTCATTTTTGCCCTTGCTTCCCTTGTCTTTGGGATGTATCTAGGAAGAAGTTGCTGCAGCTGAGGTTGAAGAGGTTGCTGCCTGTGTTCTCCTCAAGGATTTTGATGGATTCCTGTCTCACATTTAGGTCTTTCAACCATTTTGAGCCTATTTCTGTGTGTGGTATAAGGAAATGGTCCAGTTTCATTCTCTGTATGTGGCTATCCAATTTTCCCAACACCATTTGTTGAAGAGACTGTCTTTTTTCCATTAGATATTCGTTCCTGCTTTGTTGAAGATTAGCTGACTACAGAGTTGAGGGTCTATTTCCTCCTCAGTTACTTCTTACCTAATGCTTCTTGCTCATCAGTTATCCTGGTTGCTTTTACTTATGTTTGTTCTACACATCCATTCCTACCTTTACCTGGTTCAGGGGTCATAATTTCTAAAGGGTTCCCTGATGAAAATGGTAGTAACTAGCCACATGAAGCTATCTCCTTTAAATTATTTAAACTAAATAAAATAAAAATTCAGTCACAGTAGCTACATTTCAAGTGCTTGATAGCCACATGTAATTAATAGTTACCATATTAGACATATATTTCCATTTCTGCAAAAAGTTCTCTTGGATAGTGCTGGTCTATAGACACGAAGTAGGTTATTCCTCCTTCATCTTCACTAATAACAACTAGAAATAAAACGCATTGTACTTCTGCCTTTAGGACATTATCCTGACTGCAGCAGAGAAAGAGGAAGAAACACAATGTTTGATAACTGTGGGGGAAATTGCCCATTCAAATTAGACATCAACAAGAGAGAAATATGATGAATTGGCAAGGGTATATCTTGTTTGCCAGAGGAATATTCTACTGGCTCAAGGTGGAAAAATCAGCAAATCACTTTGTGGTAGAATTTCTTACTTATTTTTGTTGTTTTGGTCATAAGAAAAAGAGCAGGTAAAGTGGGCTAAAAGGGCATTTTAAATCCAGCAACTGAATTCAGAAAAAGCTGCATGCAACAGAATGCCCCACTACTAACCTTTCAGAGTTTAGTTTGAAAGGCAGTCTGAGATTTAGGCATATTAGGGAGGCAAAATATAACAGTGCAAGGTTTTTTTGTTCTCTGAAGTATACGGGAAACTGAGCAAGAAACATATCAAATGGACACAAGGGAAAAAATCTAATCTAGACTACAAAGAGCAATATTTTAAGCATCAAAGTGTTTTGATTTGGTTGTTTTTTTAGGAAGATCCCTCCAATTCTACTAAAGAGTAGGAAATAAGCCGAAACATGACTAGTTGTATAACTAAAGACACTGTAGTACAATGGAATGATCATGAGCTTTATAGTTGAAGGATCTGTGTTCTAAAGATGACCATGATATTAATGGACTATATGAGCTAGAGTCTATGATTTCACCTCATGGTACCTCTTTTCTACATTGGAGTCATGATTCTGTGGGAATGCTGTGCAATTCAGAAATAATAGATGTACATCTTTGCCAGCATAGTTTAGCACACAGAAAGTAGCAAAAGCAAGATATTTTTGTCATTAGTATATTTAACTTCTCAGCTTCTATTTCCCCAATGGTTAAAGAGAAACAATAACCACGCTCCTCTTTTTTTCCCAACATTGTGACAAGTAATAACAAAAATAAAAGTACTTTAATTCATATGTCTGAGGCCAACTGACTTTTTACAAGAATGCCAAGACCATTCAATGAGGAAAGGATATTCTCTTCAACAAATGGTACTGAAGCAAATGGATATCCACACGCAAAAAAGTAAAGCTTGACTTCTACCTCACACAATACACAAAAATTAATGCAAATGGATCAGTGACCTAATATATAAGAGCTAAAACCAAAACTGCTACAAGAAAACAGGGATAAATCTTTAGTTTCTTTGATTTGGCAACAGATTCTTACCTACAACACCAAAATCACAAACAACAAAAGAAAAAATAAATTGCAGTTCATTGAAATTAAAAACTTGTCCATCAAACGACATCATCAGAAAAAATGAAGATAATCCATAGAATGGGAGAAAATATTGTGAATCATTTATCTGATATGATTTAGTATCCAGAATATAAAAAGGACTCTTACAACTTAATAACAAAAAACCCCCCAAAACACCCAATTTAAAAATGAGGAGATGACACGAATAGACATTTCTCCAAAGAAAATACACACATCCAAAAAACACATGAAAAGATGTTTAACTTTATTAACCAGTAAATGCAAATTAAATGCAAATCAAAATCACAATGAGGTTCCACTTTATACCCATTAATATGACAATAATATCTTTTATAAAGAAAATAACAAGTGTCTACAAGGATATAGAGAAATTGGAACCCCTGTGCATTGTTGGTGGGGATGTAAAATGGTTTGGCCACTCTGAAAAATAGTTTGATGGTTCCTCAGAAAGTTAAAAATAGAATTACCAAACAACTCTGCAATTCTACTCCTAGGTATATACCCCCTAACTGAACATGTTCATGCATATTCATAGCATCATTAGTCACAATAGCCAAAAGGTAGAAACAACCCAAATATCAATCAAGGGATGATTATGGATAAGCAAATTGTGGTACATACATACGATAGAATATTACTCAACCTTAAAAAGGAATGAAGTACTGATACATGCTACAATGTGGATAAACCTCTGTTAAGTGAGAGAAACTACAAACCAAAGATCACATATAGTATGATCTCATTTATATGAAATATCCAAAATAAATACATCCATAGACGCAGCGTGTAGATTTGAGATTGACAGGGGCTGGTGGGAAGGGAAAATCTGGGAGAGACTGTTTAATCGATAAGAAATTTTACTTTGGAGCGATGGAAATGTTTTGGAACTCGATAGAGATGGTGGTTGCACAAAATTATAAATGTACTGTCACTGAATTGTTCACTTTAAAATGTTTAATTTTATGTTATATAAATTTTACCTCAATTTAAAAAGAAGTAAAAGAACTCTGTCATTTATAAAACAAAGCCAATTCAGTTTGTCAGTGGAGAGGCACTGACTTGAACCAGTAATACATTTTTTTTAAAGATTTATTTATTTATTTATTTATTTATTTGAGAGAGAGAGAGAGAGAAAGAGCACACACACTCACCAGTGTAGGAGGGGCAGAGGGAGAGTATCCTTAAGCAGACTCCCCACTAAGCACGGAGCCCCGTGTGGGGCTCAATCCCACAACCCATGAGATCATGATGTGAGCCAAAACTAAGAGTTGGACACCTTATCAGCTGAGCCACCCAGGTGCCCCTTGAACCAGTAACACCTTTAATAAAAATACCTCCTGTTTATACTACCATAGGTATGCTTCAACCAATCTTCACAGCATTCTCCTTGGGAGACTGAGTCTCAGAATGATGCTGTAACTTATCCAAGTTTGGGCAGAGTCCAGAATAAACATGGCTGACTTTTGGGCTACTGTTTTCTGCCTTTTTATCTTCCAACTCGAGTATAACTGAATTTACCAGAACAGTGAACCTCAATAAGGAAGAATGCTTGCCTACACCTGTATTTCTCTTCTCAACATTTGGGTTAAGGAAAAAAGCTAACTATTATGGAGATGTACAGCCTGAGTTTATGTTCTGCTATTGCTTCCTACTGACTATACAACATTGAGGAAGTTACTTGGTGTTCGTAAATCTTAGTTTACTCATCTATGTAACAGGAGAAGTAATAGCACCTCCCTCATAGAGTTGTTGAGAGGATTAAAAGATCAAATGTGTAAAAGATGGCATAGAGTATGTGGCTCGTAAAAAGTGATATTTATTATTACTATTATTAAAATCCTACCACCTATTCTTCATTACAAGAACATCTATATAACCAGAAGCTGTTTAAAAGCAGCTTTAATTTCTTTTCACTCAGCACACAATTGTTTTGTATCACAAGGTTTCCTTTGGGTCTTAGGCATGAAACAACTGGGATTTATTTGAATATCATGGACCTAGCAGATTCCAGTCAAAACACTGCTTTTCAGCATCATTTGTAGTACCTACTGTCAAAATTTTTAGAGCTAACAGCAATAAGTTCATGTTTCATAAAACACTTCAAAATATATTTTCAAGTTTAATCCTCTTAATAACCATGAGAAATGGGGCAATCTAGGATAACTGGCCCCATTTTCAGAGAAGTACTAGCCGAAAATCAAATAGTAAAGAGTTTGTCCATGGACTAGGATTCTTTCCACTATTCCTCAAAGCTTGCTTGGGACATGTTTCTATGGACATGTTTTCTGTTACAAGTGGCAGAAAATGCAACCCTAACTGTCTTAAATAACAAGGGCATTTATTGGCTCAGAGAGTTGCTAAGTCCAAAGGAACTTCGGGTGTGGTTTAAACAAAGCCACCACGTCCAAGTTCCTCCCTGGCCATTGGCTCTGCTCTGTTCCACAATAATTTCATCCTCAGAATGCATTTAGGGTATTATGGTTGCCAACAGCTCAGACCAACCAACACTCAGATTTAAGACTAGCTCAAATGGAATGGGTGCTTTTGTCTCTCAGCAATGTATTTCAATATAACTAGTTCACATGTCTAACTAGTTATTGTGGCCACAGGGATACAATGCGCTGATTGGCTAGATGTAAGTCACAAACCCACTTTTGTTGCTGGTGGAAAAGTGACTTCAACCTAAAACCCACTGACAAAGCATTGGAGAGGGAGTGATATCCCAGAAGAAAATTGGCGTGTTAGTAGATGTTGGTAAATAAAACCCACAAATGTCCACTGCCCTGTGATAAAGAAAACTTTCCAGGTTTAAAATGACTGTCTTTTATACTGAAGTTCACGTACCAGCACGATTCTGACATTTATGCACTGAATTATGCAAAACTCATGTATTAAGTGTATACTTTAACATAAGGCCTAGGGATTCAGTGATGAAGAAGACATTTTCTCTGCCCAAGTTAAGCCTATAAAGTGAAGATCTGAGTTAGATAATTTCCTGTCTTCACACTACTCCTGGCTCCAGATTTCCTGCTGCAAAAATAACATGAAATACTTTGCAGGGACACACAGGCCGTGTACTCCTAGTGCACTCTGCAGGATAGAAATGTCATCAGTTGCTATGACAACCTATTTGGGTTATGAGGGTATGTAGCTTTTAAAATTCTATCAATCAGTAGATAGATTTATTTTACAATACTCTATAACATTGACCCCACAGAGAGGAAAACATGGATGAAATAACTAGAGGGACATTGAAGAAATGACAGTTTAAAATACCTATACTAACACCTTGAAAGTTTGGAAGCAGAGAAAAGTTTTTCTAACTACTGACTTCTATAACTTGTAACCATATGGATGGCTTTTAAAGATACCAAAAATTCATATAGGTATGAAATGTTTCTCAACCACATTAGCCCGCTGGGGACACTTATTTACATTTAATGTTATGAATAGAATGGATCTACAAGGTCATTGAGGCCAATCCCTTCAGCTCACAGATGAAGACTGTAAAATCCACACAGAAAAAGTAGCACCCAAGGTTCCACAGACCTAGTGACAGACCTCAAACCAGAACCTGGCTCTCTAGATTTCTTTACCAACGTTCTTTCTACAATACCAACCAGTTAAACCCCGATGACCTGTCCACTCAAGGGAGAGTACTTACAAATCTTGTAAGTTATAAACTGTATACTCATTCCAAAGCTTATGGTGTAATTTCAGATCACAGGAGTGCTCCATCTTGACCATGCCCTGAAGATGTGACGAATGACTAGTATATTACAGTAAGTACCATTTTCCTGATAACTAGGTGATTCTCTTTGTTTTAATCCTTCTTATATTCTCTGATTCCCTGCCCCTTCAGGGGGTCTTGCAGACTTGTCAGGGGAAGCTGGTAACATTCTTGATAACAAGCATTGATAATACATTCCTAAAAGATCTGTGTAAACATTTTGCCCAAAATTAATAAAAGATATACCAGACTAGTTCATAAAATTCATACAAAGAATTACCAGTAATCTTCAATTTATTCATTTAAGAAATGGGATAGAGTATGTATTAGTTTGTGAGGACTTTCATAACAAAATACTACAGACCAGGTGGCTTAAAAAACAGAAATATATTTCCACAGGGTTCTAGAAGCTAAAATCTGACATCAAGATGTCAGCAGGATAATTTCTTCTGGGCCACTTATCTTGCAGACGGTTGTCTTCTACCTCTGTTTTCTCATGGTCTTTCCTCTGTGCATGTCTGTGTCCTAATCTCTTTCTCTAAGGACTCCAGTTAAATTGGATAAGGGTCCACCCATATGACCTCATGTAACCTTAATTACCTGTTTAAAGGCTATCTCCAAATACAGTCACATTCTTAGGTACTTCAACATAGGAATTTGAGGGGGGGGGGAGCATAGCCCCCAAATACTCAGTCCATAGCAGAACTATATTTCTTTATCTTAAGAAAAATGTCTCAAGTTACCAGAATTTTACAAATTAGCACAACTTTTTTTTTTTTTCCTGTTCAAGGCATGATCAAGGCTTTGAGGGGAAAAAAAAAGAAATCTCTGAAATGTCATTTTCCCCACCATGTATGTACTGCCTAATACCCAATCCCTAGTACCATGACAACATGGGCTGAGAACCTGGAGAATGTGACACAACAGATCAAGCAGGATGAAAACCAAATGTCACAAAACTAACAAATAAGCACATGTTATTGGGAAGTGGCACAGACTGAAAATCCACTGTGTTATCTAGAGTTGTTTTCTATATTCCATAAGGAAAAAAGGAGGAACTTTCCTACAAATAGTGCCCTGGAATTATCTCAGTTAAATACAAGGTTATGTGGAGGGTATTATGAAAGTCAAATGAAAGAGCAAGGCAGTACTAATCTCTCTTCTATAGAAACAGACTTTGTGGGGCGCCTGGGTGGCTCAGTCGTTAAGCGTCTGCCTTCAGCTCAGGTCATGATCCCAGGGTCCTGGAATCAAGCCCTGCATTGGGCTCCCTACTCCGCGGGAAGCCTGCTTCTTCCTCTCCCACTCTCCCTGCTTGTGTTCCCTCTCTCGCTGTGTCTCTCTCTGTCAAATACATAAAATCTTTTTTAAAAAAAGAAAGAAATAGACTTCGTATGTTAGCGTCATAGAGAATAAGTAATTTAACAGCCACATAGACCAAACAATTTATCCTATTCTGGACCTTGTGTCTGAGAAGGCATTAAGGAAGGTCCCCTTTGGCTATGCACAATAGGATGCTCAGCTACACTTCTTAGTCATCTCCTTCTTGCAGCCTCTGCTCCTGCCACTCTAACCACAAAACTTACTGAAACACATCACATTCTCTCTCCCCTAGAGGTCTTCACACATGCTAGTGCCTCTTCCTGGTACATCCTTCCCCTCCCTATCCTTACATGGGCAACACTACCTTCCTGGTCTTGTTTGAACTGTCAGTATCACAGAAGTCTCCCTGGTGTCTCATATTTGCATGAGGTGTTCTGCCTGTGGGCCAACATAGACACTCCTCCATCATGGCACTTATCACTGTACTGAAATTGGTATTGTTAATTGTTGACTTCTTGAGAATGTAAAAACTTGAGGCAGAGAAGGTCTTGGTCATTGCTACTGCACCAAAGCCTAACACTGTGCCTGATTCTCAAAGAATGGTTGTTGAATGAGTGGTAGATTACACAGTTGTCCTAAGAACTATGTCAAAGATTCAGTCATGGAAGCTGTTTACAAATATAAGTACGGTATACTTTTGTGGGAAGAGTCTTGTGATGCTCATAAAGTGAAACAGAATTTAATGAGGCACAACCAATGTAAAAACTTAAAGTCAGATGTGAAACTAAACTTAGAAATCTGGTTAAATTTTTTCATCTTACAAAATGTGACACTGAAGACTAGAGAGTTCTAGAAATCAACACAACTTAATAATGGGAGAGATGGAACAGACCACAGATCTTTTGACTTCCAGTTCGTTCAACTATTTGGTAGTACTGATTAAGCACTTCTATGTGCCAGTCACTGGAGATGTAAGGATAGATCAGAGAAGTAAGGATTCCGTCCTTATAAAGCATGTGTTCTGGGAAGAGAAGACAGACAAGAGACATGTAAAAAAAGAATTACAAAAAAAAAAAAAAAAAAGAGAGAGAGAGACTGAGAGAGAGAGAGAGAGAGAGAAAGACAATACGGAGCTTGACATTATACAAAGCAGTCAGGGAAGGTCTCTCCGAAGAGGGTGCGTTTGACTTGAAGTTCAAGTGTCAGCCATGTGAAGATCTAGGGTGCAATAAAATAGGAAGTTTGGGGCACCGGAACCAAAGAAAGAAAGTGAGGACGTGGGAGTATAAGGAGAACAGAGATAATTGTGTATGATGAGGCTGGAGCCATAGGCAGGGGCCACGGCACTTAGGGCCAGGAAGGTCAGGGTAAGCAGTGTGGATTTATTCTATGCAATGGGAAGCTCTGAGAGGAAGTGATGTGACTGGTATATCTCTACCTCATAGGTTTTTTTCACTAAAGTATATAGTGTCTTGCTTTATCCCATCATCACTGTTGAACTAATAAGTGAACCAGGGTGAAAAACTTGTAAGACTTAATATAGCAAATGAGCCAAGGATTCATTTCTAGTGTATTTCCCAGAAATAGGAAGGTTTTTTAGCTATACACAAACATGCTTGTGTGAAAATTGATTCTGAGAACAATCTGACTGGAGCTTAGGTGCTTAAACCATACAGTGCGGCTAGGCCTTGCAAATTCCAAATTATAGTATCCAAAAAAGTGTTCCGATGAGGATGCTCTCTGCCAGGGATGTGCAGAGCCAGTGACCGTTTACAAAGATTATTCAAATACCAGCCCTTCTGCTCTTGGCTTTATGCTTTATCCTAGCTAGACAATATGCAGAAGAAAAATGGTAAGAAAAAGCAGCTGAGATTTTAACAATGGCCCTAAACATATCTGGTTACTCAAGGCTCTAAATTTCCACTTTATATTAAACATGAATTCAGTGAGTTTAAGTGATGCAATTTCTAAATATGCCCAAAGTGAAACTATTTTCTATCTTATCTATTCTAATATTTTCAACCCAAAATTTGGTTGGTGGAATGGGGGGTGGGAGGGGAGAACACTAGAAGAAATAGGATGAAAAGTTTGGAGACTCTCATAACCCTACAACATGCCATTTTCCCAACTGCCTCCCTTTGCCCCACCTTTTCCTATAAAGGCATGAACTTTACAGTGAAATGCCTACGCATTCTCTTCCTAGGCTTTGCCAAAAGCCTTCCTCCTGTTTACTCGCCTAACCCCAAGCCCAAGGGATCCAAGTTCTACCATTAAAGATCAACCAAAAATGCTATTATTGCAACCTGTTTGAGATGGTCAAGTAGTGTTTACTGGTAAGGAGTAACTGGTCAGTTGGAAATGGATCACAAATATGATTTCAGCCTCCAAATCCCAGAGAGTATCAAGTTTGAGAATGACCAGTGAGTTACTCTGCCATATAGTTACATAGGGAGGCAGGAAGCAGGTAAAGGAAAGCTCCTAGGAGAAGCCTGTGTCAAATGGCACATCACGGGCTTAGCTGGAATCTCCCCTGCCTCACCCCTCTGCCTTCCTCTGTTTCTCATAGTTTTCACCCCCCATCACCATCAAACCCTTCTTGCCCCTCTAATGGTTGCTACTGAATGGATGGTGTTGGCCAGGTTTTGTGAAACAGGTGCCTGCTTGATTATTTGCACCAATGTAATGCATGTGTTATCATGAAATGAGATGAACCATAACTAATGCATCTGGACCACAGGATAATAAGGTGGGAAAAAAAAAATCTTGCCTTTTGACAACTAGAGGAGACAACTGTCACTTATAAGTGTAGATTTTTAGAACAGATCATTGAGGTAAGGCATTCAAAAATGCCCTACCATGGAGGTGATTCTTAAATCCTTTCCTTGGTTCAACTCACTAATAACTATCTGACCTTTAAGGATTTTTTTTTTTTCTTCTTGGCATATTGTAACAAACTAATGTCCTTCAGTGACAATAAATTTGAGACAAAATAAGGAACTAACCAACTGTGCCCCGTGACGGGAAAACATCAATCACTCCCTGTGAGCCACTGCTGAGGGCTAGAACTTTTGTCCAAACTAAAACATTCTGTGTTTTTGCAAGTTTGTTTTTATTAAACTGAAATAGCTTTGAGAATTCTCAGGGTGCTTCCTAGTTGTCAAGTAATTCTCATTGTGGTCAGGCACAAGGACTAGGATAGTCACATTGTTTGCTAATGCAAATAGCCTTGTTTGCAGGGTACTTACAATGTACTTCACCAGAATGAAACAGAGGTCAACAATTATCCCACTTTTTAGCAAATCTGCCCTGTAAATAGAATCAAGATCAGCTTTGTTTTTTATCTACTCCCTTGAACACTCAAAATTAACTATGACTGCCAGTGGGGCTTAGTACCACCAAAGCTTCCAAGAAGCTACAGGGGAGAGAAAAGACTCACAGCCTGAGCAGAGAGCCCTATTGTCTTGGGTCTTTCCAGGCATTCTTTTGGAGAACCCCACTGCTGCCTTTTGCCATCCCAATCAATTGTGTGAAAAACAGAGCTGTTTGCCAACAAAAGCCCAAAGAAGCCTGCATCATCAGGGAAGCAGCTTCCTGTGGATGAGACACTTGCTAGAATGTGTGGCCCCAGAGCTGCAAGTTCACAGCTACCTGGTGAGCTGTGAAAAGCAGAACCTAAGTTCCCATCTTAGCAAGATGAGGCTTCTCATGTGTTACAGAGAAAGGAAACTAAGACAGAGGTCCAAAGAATTCTTCAGGCACAACGAAGGCTTATTTTGTGCAAATTGTTACCGGCAGGTCACCATCTCTACTGAGGACAGAATGAGAGGAATGAGGTTCATGCTGTGACAGCAGGGATTAAGGCATCCTGGAAAGTAATTTTCTAAACATCACAGCATCCTAGGAAAGTTTTTTCAGATCACGATATTCTCACTGCCCTGAATTCACCCCACTCTCCAGCAAATCGTGGTCTATAGGAAACCACGCTTAAACTTTCTATTCATTTTACCATAATTTCCAGACCACATTTTACAGAGAAAAATATTAAAATCAAATGGGTTTTATTTAACATAGAATATTAATGTTCAGAGGCAATTATAGTAAGATGGTTTAAAGCTTAGCCTTTGGAGTTAGAAAGTTGTAGGTTCAAAGTTGTAGGCTTTGTTATTTTATATCTGTGATCTTGGGCAAATTACTTAACCTCAGTTTCCCCATGAGGAAAATAATGTGTAAAGGGCTTAAGAGAGCACCTGTTACACTAACGTACTTAATAAATATTAACTGTTATTATCACTGTTACTATTCATTTCTGAACTCTACTCATGATACAAAGAAAAATCTGGCTTAATTTGTTCCTGACAAAGAATGGAAGCCAAATGCCTGAATTCCCTGATAGCTCCCTGTGTTCTCATCAGCTCTGCATGTGCTGAAGTGCAGAGCAGTTCAGCCATGAAGGAGTCTTCATACAGCCATGTAGATGGGATCCAGGGACCAGGAAGACACCCCTACCTTTTTCTTTAAGTTTCCCCCACGGGCATAATGAGAATCAAGCAAACCTGCGACCTCTTTACTATAGTGAGATTCATAATATAATACTCCCAACGTGCAATGATGGCCAAATTCACTATTCTGGTTTCTCAGCACAGAATAAGGCCCATTGGTTTTGTCTACTCAATTTTCATCTATAATTGTACATTTCTGCTTTTCTCTTTTCACAGCATGCCCACATCTGCCACCTCAGATGTATCATGGTCTTAGTATTCTTGTGACACAGATAGGAAAAGGAGCTACTATATGTACAAATTACATTTGAGGGGTATTCCCCATTATCAGAATATTTACCAACCAGATCATACACAACTCCAAACTGACAAGGGTGGAGTATTCACTGAATATGAAGGATAGCCAGATAGTCAGCCATCTAGAGTGTGGAAAAAGGCAGAATATAGCTATTAACATGATGATAATAATATTGATATTAATTGATAATTTATTGAATGTTTATTACTATTGGTGAGGTGAGGGCCTTCTTCCCATGTTGCTCTATGTTTCCATATCAGTCCATAGGGAATAGCATTTTTTTCCGTTTCCAATGGATGAGGGGTTGTTATAAAGACAATTTCTGAACATTTTTTCTATCCTCCCACTCTCTTTTCCCAGAGAGAAGTGTTATTAAATGGATCCAGTAGATCCTGAGACATTTTGCAGACCCTGTTTTTAAATGCTGGATCAGAGTGCCATATATTGAAGACTGGGCTCTACTTTGCCCTTCCAGGGTATATCCCATGCAGTAAAGCACCAGGGGGATGCACAGGCCTGCCTCCCAGCCTTAGCCCCCTGCCTCCATACTTTTTGAGCTCAGTGCACATGCACATGGTGGAGTAAGTGGACCCCGAGTTTGCCCTACCACCTTAGGATCAGGTGGGATATTAGGAAGTCTTGTTTATCCTCATTTCTGGAACTACCACTTACACTTTGATACTACTTACCAGAGAGTCCTTCATTGAGAGAGTGGGGCAGGAAAGACTAAGCAATATGTGTGGTAGTGAGCTGAATAATGCTCTCCCAAAAATGTCTATACCCTAATCCCCAGAATCAGTGAATATGTTGTCTTACATAGTATATTATTTTCCTAGGGCTACCATAACAAATTACCACATGCCAGTAGCTTAAGACAAGAGAAATTTATTCTCTCACAGTTCTGGATGTCAGAAGTACAAAATCAAGATGTCAGAGGGCGATTTCTTCTCAGAGGAAGAATCTGCTCTATGCCTCTCTCTTAGCTTCTGGTGGCTGCTGACAATTCAATCCTTGGCCCTCCTTGACTTGTGGACACGTCACTCCAATCTCTGCCTCTGTAGTCATATGATGTTCTCCCTGTATGTCACTTCTGTCTCTGCATCTTCGCACGGCATTCTCTTCTGTGTGTCTGTGTCCAAAATTCTCTTGTTGTATAAGGATACCAGTCACTGGATTAGGGTCCACTCTCACCCAGTGTAACTTCACATTAACTTGATCACAAACACCCTATTTCCAAATAAGGTCATATTCACTGGTACTAGGGATTAGGACTTCAACATATCTTTTTAAAGGACACAATTTAATCCACATTATATGTAAAAAGGACTGCAGATGTGATTAAGGATCTTGAGATGGGGAAATTATCCAGGATGATCCACATATGCCCAATGTAATCACAAAGGTCCTTATAAAAGGAAGACAGGAGGGTCAGAGGTCAAAGAGGAGAGGCTATTTGACTACAAACGGAGAATGCAGTGATGCAGCCATAAGCCAAGGTATACCAGCAGCCCCAGAAGCTAGAGGAGCCAAGGAACAAGCTCCTTTGGGGGATTATCTCATGAACTCTTCTAAACAGCCCTTTGCAGCAGGCACCCTTATTACTTTTAATAAAAAACTGAGAAAAATGAGGTCAAGAAATAATAAATAACTTGTAGCTAGCAAGTAGTGGAGTCAGAATTTGAACTCATATCATTTTTAAAAATTTTTTATTGTTACGTTAATCACCATACATTATCTCATTAGTTTTTGATGTAGTGTTCCATAATTCATTGTTTGTGTATAACACCCAATGCTCCATTCAATATGTGCCCTCCTTAATACCCATCACCAGGCTAACCCATCCTCCCACCTCCCTCCACTCTAGAACCCTCAGTTTGTTTTTCAGAGTCCATCGTCTCTCATGAACTCATATCATTTTGACTCCAAGACTTATACTCTTCTCTGTCAGTAAGCCATACTCTTACTCTACTCATCTGTAGTCAGATAGGTGACTTCACTGGACACGGGACATAAAACTTGGTCTATAAATGCTGCAAAAGTGCCATGCTTGTTATTTGTCTTTATACAAAAGAAGTAGCCGCATTTACCTGACCACCTAAGGGGAGGCGGGGAAGGAAAGGCCAAGTCAACATCTTCCTGCCACAATGCTATTGTAAGATAATCAATCAGTCCAATAAAACTTCTTTGAGGCCAATGAGCAGTTTATGGTGCCAGGATCCAACTGGCAGAAGAAGAATAACAGCCTTGGGCACTGCATGGGCCAACAGATTCTGGCTTATGAACCAAGCTGACCTTTTCTTCCAAAAACTGAATCTGAGAAAATCATCCTCTCTTCTCCATTTCTTTGGACTATTTCTACACTGGAAGGTTGTCCAGTATAGACTGTAAACTCCAAGAGGGCACCATGTCCGATGCTCACTTCTGCTATCAGGGCCTAACAAAGTCCCAAGGAAATAGGTGCTCCCCAAATACTAGATAAATGAAGAGAACAGGAGTCAGCTATGCTTGGATCCAGACCCCATTTCTACCATGTATCAGCTGTGTTAACTTGAGTAATTCACTTCACCACACCTAGCTTAATACCGTATCTGTGAGGCACAGATTTAAAATCTGGGCAGCAATGACTTTGTCTCCTGGAGTGTTATGGAACTCATGAAGATCTTCTGTACATAAGTTATCTCTTAATAAGTATCCATGACTGAGTTAATTGATGAAGGGATGGATAAATGGATGTTAAAGGTAAGCTGGATACATTTTTGTTGCCCCAAAGTGATGCTAATATTGCAAACATACATCTGTCTGCAAAGTGCCCAGGAAGTTCTGCATGCTCCCACTTATCAATGCTGTTAGACTCAAGAGGGCCACAGCTTCCTCAGGGGCTAACAGCTAGGCCATATTTACATGGAAACAAATTAAAAGTATGACTGGAATGATTTTATGTCCTTTTCACATTGGTTTGTGTGTCTGTGCATTTTGTGTGTGTTTCAGCTGAATATAGGAAGAAGTATAATCCTACTTCATGGAAAATTAAAAAGACAATGCAAGCTTGGAGTATTTCTCCTCTGGGAGGGTGCTCATTTCCTTTATTTCTCATCAAGATTTCTATTAAGAATTTCATATGATTGATATTGTAAACCCCATTATGAAAATCAATGTATAATACAAGAGTTTAAGTGAGCCCCACCTTTAGTAGGAGTGTGAGTGTGATGCAGAGATCAGAGCGGCAATCAGAGCCTGGGCTATCACTAACCACCTTGGTAAAAGAATAAGGCATTTTGTATCCTTGAGTATCAGTTCCTTTAGCTTTAAAAGGAGGGATTCACACTTGACCTTCACCTTGGCCTACAAGGTTTCATGATACAGCCTCTACCTACCTTTCTAAACTTTGGCCAACCACTCTTCCTTCACTCACTCTGCCCCAATCACACGAGCCTTTTCTCTGTTCCTATACACATAAAGCTTTCTCACAGCTCATGGCATTTGTACTTGATGTTCCATCTGCCTGGAAATGCTCTTCCCTCAAATTTTCATATCATTGGCTCCTTCTCCCCCCACCAGGTCTCAGCTCAAATGACTCCATACAGGGAGGTCTTTTCCAGTTGCCCAATTTAAAGGTGATATCTAATTACTATCACATGATCTTGGCTTGTTTCTTCCATAGTATATATGGATATATAATATTCTCTTGATATTTGTTTTTTATTGTTTGCTTCCTCTCTTTCGATTATAAGGTCCAAGTAGGTAGGAACCACTATCTGTCTTGCCCATCACTGAATCCTAACACCTAAAACAGTGCCTCGCATATAGATGGTATTGAATGAATAATTTCTAAGTTTACCTCCATGAGTTAAAATCCACTGCTACTCATTCCACATCTCTCTTCCCCCAAAGCTCTGTAACCAATAGTAAAAGTAGATAAACACTCCGATGGGTTCATGTGATGGGAAGTTCCCAGCAGCTGTGCTCTGGACAAGAGGTTCTGATACAAGTACTATGTTTGGAACTCTACCTGATCAGATGTTAGAGAGTCCCAGGTGGCCACCTCCTTCCTCCCTCTCAGGCTGTGGATCTCTTCCTTGTTTCAAACCCAGTAGGGATATCACACCTATGAGTCACATGTGGTGAACATCTCTCAAGAAGGCCTCTCTACTACTCTTCCTTCTTTACTGCAAGGCTCTTGTCCCATCTAGCAGGCTCCCATACCCACAAGAATTCTATCTTGATTTATCCAAACTACCTCTGCCTGTTTGAAACAGAACTGAGAGAGACTCTTATTATAAGCCAAGGGTGAAAGGGCATCATGTAGAGAAAACAATCAATATATTTAGAAAGTAAAAATATTGAAAATGAAGAGACACTGAGATCTTAGCTGTGTTTATTTTATGGCTATGGCATTATGAATGGGGGATGTAGGAATATAAGTTAAAGGCAAAGTAAAATGATAAAGTATTTGAACTCAAATTTACAGATTATCAAAGGAGAAATTCTAGCACCCCAAATTCCTTAGATCTTTTCTCTGCTATCAGAGGTACAATCAATCTGAGATCTTTTCTCATATGGAGATTTAGAAAATATAGGACTGCAGTATGCATTTGGCGCTAGAAGAGGGACAGAGGATGAGAAAATGAGTATAAGAATATCATAATAATTGTTGCTATATTCATGAGAAACTCATTTCTATGTATGAAATGTTATTTGTTCATCTGATTTATCAATCAGACTCATGAAGATTACAATAAGTGCATTTCATGGACTGGACTGGCTATTAATGAAATATACTTCAACATTTCAATAAGATTTCTAGAATGAGGAAAATGTTCGTAAATTTTCATTATGTATTCAATTGATTGCACCTCAACAAATGCACTCATAATTGATATAGCAGCCCCCAAAATAGTAAAACATAACTACTTTGCTCACTGAAAGCTGCTTCTATTTAGAAATGATCAGAGAGAACAAATTATAAAATCCAGAGAAGCCTAATTACTGTCTCTGGCTCTCTCTGCCTCTCTCTCAGTCTCTGTCTCTCCCTACATATATAATGTTCTGAATTTGCAATAATATTGGATTCTTAAAATTCCGGGAGAAAAAATTTCCAGTTAATGGTGAGCTACTTATAACTCAAGGAATAGAGGAAATAGCAATGACTTAGATATAACTTGGGGCACAACATAATTTCATGTGACTCATCTTATATGTTAGATAACTATGATAAAATTGTACATGTAGGTCATGAATGTTCCTAAGGCTCAATATGCACAGCGATGGTATCACTTTAATCTTCAGAGATTGAGCGCCAGGCATCTTGTTTCACACACAGTAGGAGTTTAGTCAACATTTTAGTCAACATTTGCTTCCAGAGAATACAAATCAGCACCCTGTTCCTCTGTATTAGCAAACTTGCTGTCCTTTCTCTCTGGTACCTACATATAGTAGAGGTGCACACTGGAGATTTTAATTCACTGGCACCAATTGAGAATCTCATATTTTACTCTTACAGAAAAGGTCTTAAAAAGTTATGGTATGTAGGTATAAATGCAAGGAATTGTGGAAATATAACAACAAAAACATGGTTGTTTGGATCGCCAAGACCTTTCCTAAATCTTGAAGAAATAAAAATATTCTAATAAAATAGTACAAATAAACAGTTAAGGTAGGTAAATCTATATAGAGTCTCTCTCCATGGTGAATTTACAAAAATGTGTACATATCTGTGCATGTGTAACAGATTCAAGAGTGTTTATACCGGGAGTTTATTTGTATTAACTACTCCAAACTTTTTATGGAAGGAGGCATTTTCACATCTAGTCAAGCTTAAAATTTGTGAATAAATTTTAAAAACAACTTGGAGATGTTAGATGACTAATATTTTTAGAGCTCATGCTGAAAAGACTTAATGAGGAATTAGCCATGAAGTAAAGCAAATTCCCACTTTCTCTTAACAACCTGTCTTGTACTCTAGCTATGTAAACAAGCATGAGCTCATAATAATGCCAGACTGAAATAAATTAGACTGGACATAAACATAAGAAGATTGAGGAAAAGCAGGATTTAACAAAAATGTTAAAGTATGTATACTAATAACAGATGCAGGCAGCTCTCCTCTTTACCACCTAATATGTTGCCACCACTCCATTATAAGTATGAAAAATAGTAGTAAACACATTACTAAATATTTTGTATTTTGTAAAACTATGAATTGGGAAAATACCTACTCCCTATTAGAAAATACAAAGTGAGCAAAATACACTTCGTTGGTTTTGCTCTAGGATTTCCGTTGCTGGCAATGCACGAAGTCAGTAAGTTCACCAGATAGGCCATTGGATTTGGGTATGAAAAATGCAAAATAATCAAATCCATGATTCCATGGTTCAGCTATTTTGATTACTTGTTCATCAAACCAGCCCACCTGCATGGCGATGTACTATTGCTAGTGGGACAGCTGGGAGTTAAGGCCTCATGGAACATGTACTATACAACATGTACATTTTATTTTTTTGGATTATCTCAAAGGGAATCTGAGACATGTTCTTCTTACTAGCATGGGGAATGGGTTCTTATTCATGGACCATTTGCCTATGTCTCCATCATTTCTAAAATAATACAAGACAAATATTTCTATAAAGTGAATCCAACAATGCTACAAAAACCCCCAGCAAATAAATAATAAACAAAGTACTATACTTGACTGGAAGATATTACAAGTCAGTTTACATCTCAGATACTGGAAAGCAGGCTAATTTTTCATTCATGCAGGAGCACTGATCAACATGAAACCTATTTGAGCCTGTTTGAAAGAGACAAAGTGATGCTTTGATTTTTTTTTATTTGCAATATTAGATTTGAGCAGAAGGCCTGATGTGGATTTCAGAAATGACCAAATGTATTATTTAGGCAAGTCATCTGTAAACAATGTCAGAGAACTTCTGTGCTTATCTCTTTTGAGTCTCTGACCCTCCATTATCAATTACGCAAGAAAATATCAGCTAAGTTTTAATTTACCCACAAATAATTTCCCACATCTTTCCCAAATCAAGATCCAAATATGTCATCTGAGTTTAACTGTCTAAACACAAACGTCATTGGGATGTAAATCATCAATTTTGGCCAAGGACCTCAGGTGAAAGGTATCAGACATCAAAATGAAGTACTAAACAAAAATTATGTGTTTTCAAAATGGGTGGCCCAGGTGGGCTTTATGACTCTAGGGCTCTTCATTTACATCAAAGGAATAAAGATGTTGAGAGCTAAAAAATAAAGAGAGGACTTGTACAGTAATTCACTGGATAGAGCTACTGCCATGTGGCTGCCTTCTTTCCTTAAGGGGAGAGGGGGGGTGAATCCTTCAAGGAGACTACTTGGAGAACTTGATAAATCCCTGGAGTTTGAGAGGCAAAGTGGATTGGGGTATGACTTCCCATTTCCTCCTCCTGCTCCCTTTCCCTGTCCTCCCCATCTCCCACCTCCAAATTCTAGAACAGGGTGGGAAAACTTCCTCTGCAAAGAGATTGAAAAAATTTTAAGCTTTACAATCCACGTAGTTTCTTCCATGTTGTAGTGCAAAAGCAACCACTGACTATACATAAGTGAATGGGTGTGGCTGTGTTCTAATAAAACTTTATTTAAAAAACAGTCAGCGACCAGAGTTGGCCCATGGGCCACAGTTTACTAGCGCTTATCTAGAGGTTGACAGATATCTTGGGCAGCAGAGCCAGGAGAGTGGCTGCAGAAGTGTGGTCAGCCTACTTGAGTGCAAATCTTAGGCAAAGATGTTTGAGGGTTTCCCATGGTCCAGATTAGGACCATGTTGGGAAGACAAAGCCAGCCTGGAACTGCTCATATTGTGCCCAAAAGGATTACCTGGGAAAGCATTAGAACTCTAACAGGGAGACTATTGTGGAGGGAACTGCCAGAATGGAAGGATGAAAGTAGGAGGGTGTGAGTGAGGAATAAAGTACCCTACTAGAGGTTACCCTACAGCCAGCCCAGCTGGGGTGGAGAAAGAACCTAGCAGTTGCCTTGAGACCTATTTGCCCTTAAAATGTCCATAAGATTTTTATTGCCTCAGAACACCCTGAGAGGGCCTCCCCATGAGCTTTCTGCTCAAGGCAGGGAAGACATTCCTTCAGTGGATCAATTTTAAAGGAAGCTTGGAAAACAAAAGTAAACTGGCATTTTGATTACATTTCTTCAGTTATTTGGTTCAATATAACAGATACAGAAAAATCCCCTCCCCAATGGCTATACATGAGAACAGAAATTGATAACTGGAACAACTATCTGGGTTATCAACTCAGTTACATAATACTCCCATGGTTGCACCAATTCTCCACTGTCCACTAAAGTTTAAGTCAGCTTCTCACATGTTAGCAAGCACCAGCATCACCTGGAGGGCTTTTTAAGACACAGATTGCTGGGTCCCACTCCCAAAGATTCTGATTCACTAGGACTGGGGTGGGACCTCAAAATGTACATTTCTAACAGGTTCCCAAGTGATACTGATGCTTCTGGGTCCTGGACCGCACTCTGAGAAACAGTGGTTTAACCCAAGCCTGGTTTCCAACTGTGACTTGTCATCTCAGGTACAGAACCTTCCAACATTAGCTGGGCACACTGTAATGCTTCAGTTGTTCACAGAGATCATTAGTCATTCTAGTTCAGTTCTCAGAGAACAGCTATGGCTTTAAAATTATTCATTTGTTTTGCCAACACCATCTATCTCTTCTGGTATCATGGGCAACTTTTCTCAAGGAACCTGGATTTTCTGGCCTTGCCTTTCCTTTATTCACATAAAACATGAAGGTAGTTGCCTGCCAATATCAAGCATTTTACACAATGTCACCAATCCATCCAGTGCAAGAAAGGATATTGAAGGGAGTTTACTGACATATTGTCTGACATTGTCATGATCCATGAGTGGCAGAAAATAGACACCAGTGAGTAGGCAGATTTCCATCTGGCAAGAAGATGGCTGTAATGAGCACCAATGTGAAATGACAGATAGTAATAGAAACTAGAAAGTCGATGGGAAAATTAGTTTTCCTCATTTCACATCTGCACGACAGGGGGAGCTGCCAATCAAGGTCTCCAGAGAAGAGAGGCTTATCTGGGTTCCCAACCATGTGCAAAGCCATGTTCTCCTAAGTTAAAAAAAAAAAAAAAAAAAAAAAAACTTGGGAAAAAAATAGAATCAGTCTGTTAGAGAGCTTTAAACAAATGTGGGGCTGCGAAACAAGCTGTCACAAATTGGCACAGAGAATGCAGAAAATCAATGTGAAATGAAAGCTGCCTCTCCCAACAAAATAAAGCCAGCAATTAACTCTTCCTGTCCTTGCTGCAGCCTACAAGCCATTTAAACACCAGAACACAGGTTGCTAGGGAATGGGCCAATGCTTTAAATACACAGCCTACTCTCTCCTATAGCAGGGGTGAGTGAGTGGGTAAGAAATAGGCATGCAGGTGGCAAGGAAGAACCAACTTGGTTTTCATATATACATATCTAAATATATCCGAATATATATATTTTATATACATTTCTATACACACATATGCATACATAAATATATGTGTACGTATATATGTATGTATGTATGTACACAAACACACTGAATGGGCACAGGAGCCTAAGAACAGATATTTCTCTTTTTTTTAAGATTTTATTTATTTATTTGAGAGAGAGAGACACAGCATGAGCAGGGGCAGGGGCAGGTAGAGGGAGAAGCAGGCTCCCCACTGAGCAGGGAGCACAACAGTGTGCTCGATCCTAGGACCCCGAGATCATAACCTGAGCCTAAGGCAGACGTTTAACTGACTGAGCCACCCAGGTGTCCAAGAACAGATATTTCGTATGCTTGCTGCCTAGACTGAGCAGGAATGACACAGGAATACAAATTTCACAGAGTCTTAATATTCGCCTACAGAAACATACTAATCCACCACCACTTCAAAACACAAATTAAAGAATATAAGAATTCAGACTTGCCGTATGTTTGGCTGTTCATTTGTAATTCTGTTTTGAAGGACATATAAATGAAAATAAATAAAAGGAGACAACTAAAACAATTATGAAAGTGCTTAAAGTTACTCCTTGAAAGACCAGGATATTGATATATTTCACTAATGTTTCAAGAACAGTGCTCTGAATCAATGTAAAAACAAATACAACAAAGATGAGCTACATATAGCTCTAACAACAGAATTCACAAGGGTCATTCACTGGAGTATCAACATATTTGTAAAAGTGGAAACTAATTGGTATGTTTATGTGTAAGCACCATTATGTCAGGACACTTTCTGCTTCAGTAACAAACATCCAAATCTCAGTGGTTCAGTACACAACAAAGGTATACTTTGCTTACACTACATCTAGTGTTGGTCAGCAGCGAGACTCTGTTAATCATTGTCATTCAGGGGCTCACAGGGATGAAAACTCCACATGGATATGTATTTCCATGCACATCAAAGGAGAAAGAGAGGAAACAGAAACTCACACAATAGTTCTTAAACTTTCTGTCCAGAAATGACACAAGTTCTCATTTTCATTGATCAAAGTAAGATTTAAGAGCTCATACCTGAAAAAAGAATTGAGGAATGAAATCCTACTGCATTCCCAGAAAAAGAAGAGGTAGAAATACGCAGTGAACAGCACCAATGACAACCACAATCCCTCCCATTTCTAGCCAGAACCACTGCAATAAAACTCTTAACCGGTCTACCTGTTTCCATTGCAGGTCCATCTCTAACCTATTCACATAGTATCCAGAGCCCATGAAGTTTTTTGTTTGTTTGTCTGTTTGTTTTTTAAGATAAATCTTCTGGTCTTATCACTCTCACGCTTCAATACCCTTCAGTCGTTTTGCATTGAACTTACAATGAGACTGAATATCTTAACCGTGAGTTTATAGGGCTGTGTATGATCCAATCCCTGGCTATATCTATGACTTTCTCCTTCTACTCATTATTGATCCAGTGAAAGCACTTCCCATCACCCACCTCATTCACATCCACATTGGTCTTCTTTAAGTTTCCTGAATTTATGAAGCTTTGTCCATGTGGTATTCTCTCTGCTATTTCCTTGTAACCTGGCTTATTTCTACTCATTCCTTCAACACCAGGCTTTCACTCTCTATCATATCTCTCTCACAGACCTTACTTTCTTCTTTATAACAATTAACAGGCTTTTTTTTTTTTTAACTTTTATTTATTTTATTTATTTTTAAAGATTTTATTTATTTATTTGATAGAGAGAGACACAGCGAGAGAGGGAACACAGATGGGGGAGTGGAATAGGGAGAAGCAGGCTTCCTGACGAGCAGGGAGCCCAATGCGGGGCTTGATCCCAGGACTCTGGGATCATGACCTGAGCTGAAGGCAGACGCATAACCGACTGAGCCACCCAGGTGCCCCAATTAACATGCTTTTAATTATAAGTTTATAGTTATTTACATGTTTATTTAATATCTCTTTCCCCTCTGTAAATTCCCCAAGGGAAAGTATAATGTTTTTTTTTCACTCTGATATAGCACTTAGCATACTACCTGACATACAGTAAGCACTCAACTATCACATGAAGAAGTGAATTAGACACACTTTTGCTAATGTCTAATAAAATCAACAAATCAGTTAAAACATGTGTAGCACAAAGCCACTAATCTGGGATTTAAAGTGAAAATACAAATGTTACAATTAAAAATGCTTTTGTTTCTTTGTCTACACTTCAGAATTTGTACAGAAGATTCACATCCAGTATGACAAATGATCCTTTGAATCCACAGTAGGTAGGTCAGTTAATGAAGTTACCATTTTACAGCGGGATAATAGAAGCTAAGAGAAATGAAGAAACCCACCCAGTATCATACTGCTAGTATAAGAGGCAGAACCAGAAGGTGAATTAAGAGACTTCTCACTGTACATCTGCTTCACTTTGCACATGCCATCCTGTCTCTCGATTCAAGAAGGTCAGCCTTAGAAGTATTCATGTGGGACAGTGCTAATGAAAGGAAAATTATTAATATAACACCTGGGCCACATTCTGTATAGATATGCAGAGAATGACCTTCAGTCTCGCTAAGCATTTCAGAATCTGCACCCAAAGGAATTGGTTGGGCAAAAGAAGAACTTCATTAAGGGTTCAACTTTATAAATATATCTCTCCTTGATATCTCTAAGGACTTTGAAAGTTTTACCTTTAGATCATGCCAAGGAATATTTCTAAGAAGTCTTTATGAAATGCCTCTGGTATTTGGTAGGGGTTACATATTAAGCTATGACCACATTTACTCAAGAAATATATTTTGAGCACTTACTATATGCCAGAGGCTGCGCATGATGCAATATACCAGGTTAGCTGGAATGGTCAAGAGGATAGGCCTATGTTTTAATGGGAGCAAGGATCACAGTAGAAGTGTAAGGTAGGCCTGAGTGGAATCCCATTGGAGAAGAAAGAGGCAACAAGTGAGTGAGCAGTAATTGATGGGAGTGGGGGTGGGAGGAGGCTCACAAAGGCATTGACCACCTTGGAACAAGAGGAGGAAACATGAGAGGAATGGAAAAAGAGAAAGGAGGATGAGAAATGTCACAGTTGTGTCCCAGATGTGATGAATCAACTTGATCCTGGTTTGAGAAAAATACTGTTATAGCCTGTTCTTCTCATGAATTTGTTTAATGATGTAATGACTGAATTTTCAGCTACTGTACAATTGAGCTCCACTCCCAATTCCCAAGCACAGGCCCTTCCAACACCAACTAGAGCTAGACCCTATCTTCCTCTCTCCCTCTCCCCATGGATTCCAAATCCAACCTTCCCCTTTTTCCTTTGAACATATCCCCATTTCCAGTGCCTACCACAGAGTGCCCCCAGTGCATGCTTCTCCGTGTTCTCAAAAAGAGATCTAAAATCACTGTTAGGTAGGCCTGAACCAGAAACAAAGAAATCCACCTGACTGGGCACATAACCATGATAACTTATCACACACATAGAAAAGGTGCTAAATAGATTGTCTATAATTCCATTCACATCCATATAAAAGAGCTGCATAAGATATTAAATGTGTATAGCCACTTGCTTGGAGATAAATGATAAGACTCATTAGTCTGGACAAAAGAATTTTTTAAATATGAGATTAGGTAATGAATATCCTCAAGAGGCTCTGTAGAAGATAGTGCACATTCAGAGATAGTCTACAAACTAGAATCCAATTTTAATTAGGTCACTGCTCCAGCAATAACCAAGACCTTTGGAAGAAAGAGAAACTATTCTTTCTCACAAGCAAGGAAAGGATCAAATCACTTCTGAACCCAAAACCTTCATAACCAACAGAAAGGGCAGCTTGATACAACCAAGAGAATTTTTATCAGCATGTCTATGCTTCACACCCAATACATATTTCTTATAATTCTCCGGGCTGTCCCTAACTTGATGATGTCTGCCTCTAGCAATCATTTATTTGCAATTACTTGCTCACAGAGCAGAAATGTCCATCTACCCTGTAACCCACTTAGTCCGCTGCAATAGGCAACCCAGAGGGAATCTGCCTGTTGGGAAGGTGGGAAGGAAGCTACCCTCAGAGAGGTCCTCCATGACTACCATGTATGGAATACCCACATATATCCATTATTGCTTATCACTCTTTGAACTAGCTTTATTTTTCTCTGTGGCATTTCTATCCCTCATATACTCATACACACACACACACACACACACACACAAACATTTTTTATCTATTATATCTACCAGAATGAAAATTTTATGAGAATAAAGTCTTTGTTTAATTCATCAATGGGGTTCTGTCTTGACCAGTGAACCCCAAACATAGTAGGTGTTCAGCAATTATTTGTTGAATGAATAAATATTTTTCCCTAGGTTGTTGCCTCACAGCATGGCTAGGAAGAAGAGATAGTGTAACAGGCCAAATAAAAGTCTAGAAATAACTTCATTCTACTCTAAATTACGGAGGCTGAAAACGTAAATAGAGACCTTGGTATGGTGTGCACAGACAGCTGAAACTGCATGAATTAGAGCTCTGGGGTTAAAATAGAAGTCGCCTCCTCCGGCTCTTCTATGGTAGCCAACTCTCAAATAGGCCTAAAGTTGAGGATAAAAATCTCAAGAGCATGTATTAAATCCAAGACAACATTCAGAGTGAATTAATAAAGTAAAAGGTGAAAATTGGTAATGAGAGGAAAACAATAATAGAAAGGAAGTTCATTTAAGATTTTTTAAAATTAATTTATTTGACAGAGAGATAAAGAGAGAGCACAAGTAGGCAGAGCAGTAGGCAGAGGGAGAAGCAGGCTCTCCACTGAGCAGGGAGCCCGATGTGGGGTTCAATCCCAGGACCCTGGGATCATGACCTGAGCCAAAGGCAGCCACTTAACCAACTGAGCCACCCAGGTGCCCCAGAAGTTCATTTATTTTAAAAGCTCTTTCTTAAAATTTGGCTTTTATTCTGATTAATAATAGATGATGTGTTCTACATAATATTTGAGCTTAAAAGGGTGAGAAGAAGTAATGGAATAAGTAGAAATGCTAGCTTTGCTAGCGCTGTGTCCTTAGGCCAGTTGCTAAACCTCTCTCACATCATAATTGCTGACTGGTTAATTAAATGGGAGGGGTCACTAATAAATTCCTAATATATAGGGTTGTTGCTGAAGTACCTATCCCTTATAGGCTGGACTGAAGTGTCCACCTGGTGGCAAAGCTCTTTGCGGATCATATCTCAAGGAGCAAAGATCCACTTTGAGAGCGACACCTACAAAGTCATTTATGTGAGTGACAGACGTTCTCACACTCCTTTGCTCTGCCTGGAGACTCTTTGCCTACCTTGTGGCTCATGCACAACTCCAAAACCTGTAAGTTCCTTGATTTCCTTTTCGACAAAGCAAAGAGTAACCAATTCTTTATACTTTGAATGGGTAAGAAGCATCTTTACTCACTAAAACAGAAGGGTATTACCCTGGGGTATTTGTTCCAGTGTGGAGGAAGGAGTTCAGACTTAGATTCAGAAAAACAGAGCTTGAACCCTGACTTCACTACTAAGTACGTGATCTCAAACCAATTAATTATCTTCTCTGAGTGAACCTGTTTCTTCATCTGTAGGATGGAGATAGCAAAATAGCTCCCTCATGAGGTTGTTGAAAAAACTGATAGGGATACTATAAATCAAAGAGTTTTGCAGTTGGTAAAGGGCTTTACAGATGTAAAATATCTTAATCTGGTGAGCCCGGGGTTGTCTTTTGTGATAACAAGAATACCCCTTTACAGTTTACCAAGTACTCTCATGTGCATTAATTCATCTGGATGTAATCTGAGCTTCCGTGATTAGTTCTAATTCTATGAGGAATGGTGGGGGTTTTTTCTTCCCCAAATAAAGTTTCAAAAGCATTTTAGAATGTGTCTATTGTCATTCCTTTCTTCTCTCATCCACTATGTAATAACTGAATATCTCTTACAAGTACCACATTAAATTAATAAATCTAGGAGATATTAAAAAATGAGGATATCTGGGGCATCTGGGTGGCTCAGTCGTTAAGCGTCTGCCTTCAGCTCAGGTCATGATCCCAGGGTCCTGGGATCGAGCCCTGCATTGGGCTCCCTGCTCCGCAGGAAGCCTGCTTCTCCCTCTCCCACTCCCCCTGCTTGTGTTCCCTCTCTGGCTGTCTCCTTCTGTCAAATAAATAAATTAAAAATCTTAAAAAAAAATGAGGATATCTTCCCATATCCTTTGCAAACACACATATTCATTCATTTAGTAAATGTGTATTGAGCACTTACAATGAACTACACAATCATATAAACAAACACAAAGTTCAAAGTAAATTGTGTAAATGAAAGAACAAATGTGACCTTAGTACCACTGTACTACCACAGACTGGTCAATAATGAGCTAAGAACACTAAGAAATGTACCAATCTCAAGTCCCCAGTTACCAGTCTTTTTACAATGCCTAGAAATCTCTGGAAATATATGCTCAAGAAACACCTCTTGCCACTAATTTCACAAAGGTATTTGGGGTTTTCTGGGATTGGTTACCAGTGCAACTGGGATGCTTCAGTGGTAGAATGGCCATTCAGAATATAGGAGGTACCCCCCTAGACACACACTCAATTCACTACATAGGGTCTTTTACAATCAACTGAGAAGGAAAGTCAACAGGTATTCAGGTCTGAAGAAGAGAAGAGATTAAGAGAAGAGATTAATAAATGTTACTCTTCGCTGAGTCTTTCTGCCAATCCAGTAGACGTGTCCGTTTTCTCGCCTTCTGTCTATACACATTTCTAAAGGTACTATCTCTCAGTAGCAGCTACATGATGTGAAAACATTATAAGAACAATCTTTAAAATCCCAAACAATGATTATTAGAAAGTGCAGTCTCACTGTTGACCACTAATATTTTTAATGAAGAACAGATGGCACGTGAAACTTTTGAAAAGCAACTTTAGCCTTTTTAAAATAAAATACCCTTATATGATTTGAGTGTTAGCAACATTTCTGTGCAGCATTGAGCACTACTCATAATACAGGTGAGTGTTTCAGAGGCAGACATATAAACTCTTACAAATTTGGGATTGGGGTCAAGAGTTGATTCTGTCACTTCTGAGCTACTGGATAAGTAATACATGAACTTAGCAACATATGGTGGCCATATTTTCCATTGTGAGAATGGGAAGGAGAGAAAATCATTCTATATTGATGGAGTGGCATGAAGCAGATGTCTAGAGGAAATACAGTGATTTAAGATGGAAAGAGCATGATACTATTTGGTCCATTTGGTCAGTGAAAGTGGAGTAATATTCCAAACAAGAAAAGGGAGCTACACCCAGAAGAAGTAGAAGTGGATGTGAAGGAAACAAAAAACAAATCCCTATGGCTTGATTCCAAGAATATTACTGACAACTACTTAAAAGTAAATATGGAAAAATAACAACTACATAGGTCATGTTCCTGATTACATTTTTGTTATCAAGGTTTGTGGATATTATGCAATATATTCCGTTCACTGAAGTCCTCAGTACCTATGAGTAAATGAAAATACTTTTCTGAATTTCTGTGCCTTATATTTTATTGAAAGGTTATATACCCTGAATCAACATTTCCCTTTAGTGACAGCTATAATCAAGGCAAATAATTTTAAGCTCAAATAGTATTATTTCACAATAAAGTGTGAAGGGAATCATGATTCATGAGTTTGCTGATTGTTTATTCCCAGCTGCAGACATCATCCCCATCAGCCATAACAAAAATTCTAATGCCTCACTTATCTGAGTGTCAGGCTTCCAGGAATGAGTCCAAAAGGGAATGAGCCTCTAAAGAGCCAAAACAGACACCACAAAATGTATACATGTGTTCATGAAAGGTTCATCTTACACTTATATTGACTCTTACTTCATCTTATTTTATATATCTGATTATTTATTTACCCATCCTGAAACTTTAAAGAGTAGTCAAGTGACCATCATTTAAAAGCAAAAGCTGGAAGACAGAAATATAATCCTAGAAATTGGCCACAATTACCATAAAAGTCCATTAGCTTAGTAGCGTTTAGTCTCTACACTTTAAATAAACAGTATGACAAATATTAGTAATGCCTAAAGAATTACTGGATGTTTGTCAAACTTACCTGAGTCATCAGAAAAAGTTATATTATGTTCAGTAGATTTTGTCTTAAGATGATAGCAAAGTGGGTACTATACACTGGAAGGTTTATATTCCAAGTAGAGTTTTATCTTACAGTTATTTGGAACTACACTTGCATTGAACACTTTACCATGAGGTAGTCGTATATTCAGAAGTAATGCAGCTAGTGCTCCTGTTTCCTACACATGTTCAATCAAGACAAGAGAGAAGGGATTTCCAGCATGGGCTAGCCAATCTTTGTTCCCGCCCTCTTCCTCTCTCCAGTGTGGATGCCTTCCCTTGGTCTCCTCACCAGCTTTTCACACCTGCAACTGTGCTGAAAAGTGCATAAAACTTGTATGTCCATTACAAGGAAATGATGGGGACCCATTCTGAAAGGGCTGAATACATTCAGAAATGAACCACCATGTGCTACTTGATCATCATGGAGAAGCAGGTGAGAAGGGTGTGAAACAGGAACTCTCCATCTTAAGTCCACTCCCATTTCATTGGCTTCCCCTTCCAGTTTTTCCCTGGGGGAGGGGGGGGGGGGCGGGGAGGGGAGTGCTATCTTTCCACTGCAGAAGGACTAAATCCAGGGGAAATCATTGTTTCATAAATGTCAATTGATAGCTGCCACGTTTACTATTTTGTTTTTTCTGATCAAAGAGATGTCTACAATTCACCATTTTTAATGAATAGATTTTTACATATTTATCATAATATTGGTTTTTAACCCAGTGTTTCAAGCCCATCATGATTGCTGCTAAGCGTCAGTCTCAGATGGTCTTAAAGGCAGATGACATAACTGGTACCAAATACAGGATGAGCAAGATAACCCTAGCATGGTAATGCCTTTGAAAATTTCTAATGTATGACTCTCATTCAACTCTGCAATGAAAAGCTACCAGTCACCATTTACTTTGCAAACACCGAGTCTGGAACTTCATGGGCTATTGTAAAGTAAAAAAACAAAACAAAACACACACACACACACACACACACACACAAAACCCTCCCCTGAGAAAATATTGCAGTTTTAGGAAAGCAATGTTTTCAGCTGCTGTAATCATTCTAATTACTTTAGAATGTTTCTTTTTTTCCCCTTCACCCTCTAGGGCCTTTTTGCCTTCAAATCAGCTACAGAAGCAAAGCAATTTAGCACAGTAAAAAGCTTATTAACACATGATGCAGTTCAGTGGCATGAGAAAATGCTACGGAGAAAACAAGGAATCTATCCCATGAAAAAAAGTTAGATCTGAATATTTCAAATAAAAGAAGCTGACCTGAGGGCGCCTGGGTGGCTCAGTTGGTTAAGCGACTGCCTTCGGCTCGGGTCATGATCCTGGAGTCCCGGGATCGAGTCCTACATCAGGCTCCCTGCTCAGCGGGGAGTCTGCTTCTCCCTTTGACCCTCGTCCCTCTCATGCTCTCTGTCTCTCATTGTCTCTCTCACAAATAAATAAAATCTTAAAAAAAAAAAGAAGCTGACCTGAGGAGTGAATAACTCAACAAGATGTGAGAAGAAAGGTCAAGACAGTAGCTCCGACTACAGAGAAATCTCAGCAACACAGGATGGAAGATGACCATTTAATTCCTCAACTCACCCAGCAAATGTGGTTTACAGCCAAGGTGGGCAATTTTCTAAATTCTCTTCTATCATCTAAGAGTCCCCAGGCTCTCGTCAACTGTGGTTTTTTCTGCCTTTTTCAAACTCATCTATATGACACAAGGGAAGGTGAAACAGCCCCATTCATCTGTGGAAAGTGAATTTGAAGGCTTCTGCTTCTCTGCAGAGGTAACAGTAAGGAAGGGTGAGGGTACCTGCCAAAGCTATTTTATCAGAGTACAGTCAGAAGAACAACCTGATGCTCCATACCAGAGAATTCTCAGGGCTTGGAACAGAAAGAAAATGATGTATGGAATAATATGCAAGAATGTACATAAGTGGGACAAAGCAATGTCGAATTTAACGGTGACCATTGTCAATCTTATTTTCTTGACCCACAACCTGAATGACTCAATGCACCTCCAAAATACAACATGAGTAAATTCTCAAGTCAAAGACATAAACATCCATGGTCTTGCAGTGGATACAGAGATACTTTGAATAAAGACTTTGTCTCCTTAAGAATAAATATTCATTCTAGGGGCGCCTGGGTGGCTCAGTCAGTTAAGCAACTGCCTTCGGCTCAGGTCATGATCCTGGAGTCCCTGGATTGAGTCCCGCATCGGGCTCCCTGCTCGGCGAGGAGCCTGCTTCTCCCTCTAACCCTCCCCCCTCTCATGTACTCTCTCTCTCTCTCTCATTCTTGCTCTCTCAAATAAATAAATAAATCTTAAAAAAAAAAAAGAATAAATATTCATTCTTGGGGCGCCTGGGTGGCTCAGTTGTTAAGCGTCTGCCTTCAGCTCAGGTCATGATCCCAGGGTTCTGGGATCGAGCCCCGCATCGGGCTCACTGCTCAGCGGGAAGCCTGCTTCTCCCTCTCCCACTCCCCCTGCTTGTGTTCCCTCTCTCGCTGTGTCTCTCTCTGTCAAATAAATAAATAAAAATCTGGAGGACTTTGGATAAACTGAATCTACTTTTGAGCACAAAATATATTGAGGGCAGAAAGCTCTTCTGGCAATACCCAAAGTACATATCACTCTCTCCCTGGGTAGTAAATGAATATTCACTCTGAAGCCAGGCACCTAAGAGAAAGCCTGCAATTAAGATAGCAAAATCCCATTTCATGGACGCTTGCATTTTCTCCTGTGATGAGTGTTAGTGAAAGATCAAGGCATGTAAAAAGTTATCTAAGACAAAGCAGTCATGTGTCTATATGCATTGAAGCAGAGAGAATAGGCCAAATAATACTTTGGTCCAGCTCAATCTGTGTCTGGTACATTAGCTATTTACTTGAATAATTTAAAAACACAGGTCTGTTCTGCTGCCCTGACCAGAGCTAAACCTTCATGAAGTTAATCCAGCAATGACACATGTGAAATGATTTTAATGCACTTAAAACATTTATTTAAATTACACCTTAAAGTAACAAAGACATAAGAGAGGATACAGTCAATAAAGCTGGATTCCAAAGCTGTTAAAAAAATTAAGGAAAAAATAGTACAGATTGGCTTTGGCATATCTGTGCACATCTGAAACTAAGTAATTATTTCTCTAACTTGATTACAAAAATGAAAACCACTCCATTACAAGCTAGCTACAAGCTTTCAGTAGAACAGGAGTTTATAATGGCTCACACATGGTACCTGAGAAATTAAAAAAAAAAAAAGATTGATTTAAATCATATAAACCACTTATTAATAACCTGACAAAGAAAGGAAGTAGATTTGGTATATCTTTTATTTGACTATATATTGATTTATCCATATACACATCAGTCTTATTTCACTCCCATGTCTAGAATTCCTTAGCTATAAGTTCTTCTATTGTTTTTCACTATGGATTTTTCTTACAGCTCTAAACACACCTCCTCTCTAAAGCCCTGTGGCTAGTAGTGTTCCTTGCCCTGGGGAAGAAGAGGGAAAACAAAGAAGGAGGGAAGGCCACATCCTTTGAAATTCATGAAAACATCCTTAAAAATCTCCAACTATGCATGGAAATCTGGATAGATGCTGAGTGTTTTTTTTTTTTCCAAGATTAATGCCCCCCCCAACAGATTTTATGTGATGATATGTGTGTAGGCGACACACACACACACACACACACACACTTCCCCTAGTTACAGTGCAATGAGGTAATGAAAACAAAGTCTGTAAAAAAAAGACATGGGAAAGACAATAACTCAGTTAACTGTACAGAATCCTGGCATTGTGGAAAGAGATTTACCAGCTGTGGAGGGATAGAAGGTTCTGTTAATATTGTTCTCTTTCTCATGTCCCTACTCATTTCTGAATCTGGGGACTTAGTGTACCGTAGATGACACTTTTAGCACAATAGCCTGCAGAAGACTTGTCAGTAGGATGTTTTCTTAGCACTATGAAAGGGTTGACTGATTTTTAGATAATCTTGCTAGAGGCCTAAACTTAGGGAGGGCTTCTCCCCTCCCTTCTTCAACCTGCAGAACCTGCAGGTTAGGTAAGTTTAGAGAAAAAAAGGGTTAAACCAAGGGTCATAAAGTGATGAACTACGGACTGACTCTGGCCCCAGAGATTTTTGTTTTTTAATTTTGCAATAGAATTAGTAAATATCACATAAAGTTCCTGATTTGCACATTCTGTTGAAAATCAGAGTATCTGGTTACAGTAGCCCAATTTCCTGCCTGGTAGCCATCAGCTCCAGTTTAGTATCAGCTTTAGCCAGGACATAAATTCAAAACTGCCACAGTCTTCACCACTCCTTACAGTCTGACACCCAGCCACTTCACTTACGTCTGTTATACACAGGATCTCCATAAACACTTAACTGGAGGATGTTTGAGTTAAGATGACTAAGGAACCCCAGGAGAAAATAAAAAGGAAAATAAGTTCAATAGTGGATGTTTCTCATGAACAGAGAAAGGCTCTTTGAAGGATGGCCAAAACGGGAGAGCTAAGATTACAGGCATATTGGAGCAGGAGGGCGAGGAAGTGAGTTGGGTAAGAAGAGAAACCATTCCCCAAATTCCACCACCACATCTGATATTATCCCAAATCTGAATGGGCAGGTATATGGATGCACCAAGGCATCCAACAAAGTATATTCTGCTGGATTTACTTTGTGAGATCAATGGGCTAACAGAAGGACTGCTTAATTACGGATGCACAAGGAGCCCAGCAGTATGGTTAAACCACACTGCTCATCTTTATTTTGTTAGTGACAACTAACAAAACAGATACTTGCCCGGTGAGATGGTCCTTCCTAGTTTACAGACTTCACCATATCACCATCCTTATAGGCTGCTACCAGAAAATCAAACAGACCAAGAATATTAATATTGCAGGACATTTTTAACTGAAAAAGTAGCCCTCACAGGAAGGATTCATATCCTATTGTATAATACATTTCATTTGGAAAGGTATCGATTGATACATGATCCTTCTCTCAAGAATCCCTGGCTACTCAGTAAATCAGGGTCCTTAACTCATCCTACCCTGTTCTTCCCTTGTGTAAACCAGAACCCTCTCCTTCTTGCTCTCACTCATTTATTGCATAGCATAGCATCCTTCTTCTGAATGACACCTGGGTGCTAATCTCACGGCTGGATCCCAGAGGCTCATTTCTCCCTAGAGGAGGTCTTATCAAAACATTTTCTCAGCAAGGCCCAGCTCTTACTATACAGGAATCACTACACTAACTACCAAAATTATAACATTTTATCCATATCATTACACATGGATCCAATATATTTCTTTTTGATAAAGACTGTGCCTTCTATCCACACAGTATAAAATGAATGCTATTGGAAACATGTATCAGCAATAAGCTAAATCATAAGGAAAAGAAGAGTACTGGGATCCAGATGTCCCAAAGAATTTATAATGAGAGGAGTAAAGAAAGTAGAAATGAGTCAGAATGAAGAAGGTTTAGCTAAGAAAAAAAGGCTTCTTGTGGCAGTCATCTAATATTGGGCTTAGAAAGCACATCTTAGGGCTCCATTTCTCCATTTTCGGATGGGAACACTAAGGCAAAGTTCTTGGTAACAAAAAGACAAGCACATACAACTGGTGAAATAAGAACTTTCTTTCTCTCACACAAAAGCTGGGGTAGTTCTATTCCATAAGCCTTTCTGGTACCCAGGCTCCACCTGTGTGGTGGTTCCACCATCACCTAGGAAGTTGCCCTCTTCTGCAGACTAGCATGGCATTGTCACATCCATGTCCCTGAGCAGAGGAAGAGAGAAAGACGGGAAGTCCAGGTCAAGCATTTTGCTTTTAAGCAAATCACTTTCTGTCACATGTGCTTACATTTCACAGGTGAGAATTAGGTCACGTTTCCACACTTCTCCACAGAGAAATATGCAACTATAGGCTCCGGTGATTCTATTGAAATTCTATTGTAGTGAAAAGAAAAAGGAACAATACTTTGGAAGAGACTGTGAGCTTACTGCTGTAGATCTCAAGAAGGTAAGATACTTACCAGAGATCGTGTGCTATTCTAACCATTTTAGGATCCTAACCAGGAGCTTTGGCACTCTTCTCTCTGGTATCTCTTTCCGTGAAGTGCTAGGCAAAGAATACCATAAACAGAAGAAATGAGACTTCAGGCAGTGGAAAAAGAGATTCTGAATGAAATCCTTCCCTCAGAAGGTCATAGCTGGCCCATCTGGATGTTGTCAATGCTCTCACCAGGAACAAAGCTGCAATGCGTTGAAGTTTGCTGCACAACTGATCTAAGAGGCATTGCAATAGATGCATTATTGCTGGGGAATGACATAGAAATCAGTGTGGAGCAGGAGACAAGAGCAGTCCCGAAGTGAAAACCCTTGAGAAGGAGGTTTCACATGTTTTTTTGTTTTGTTTTGTTTAATTGGATAGAAGCTAAGAAAGTAGAGTAAAAATAAACCTGTCCCCGGTGGAAAGTGCAGCACGGAAAAGAGATTGTCGTAATGAGGGCTAGAGGCATATCATTCATATTAGCTGAGTAGAACTTTATCAGAAAAAAAAAAAAAAGCTATTTTTTTTCTTGGGAGAGCATGGAGACCACAAGACTGGCTGCAGGCCACTGAAAGAAATAAGAGTCAAAGAAGTTATTACCCAACACCCCCTTGCTTTCCTTTCTACCACACATGGGCAAACTCCAGTTCCATTAGCAAGGAAATGAAAAACTAAAGGTTCTTGTGTGGAATCTCATTCTAGCAAAAGAATTTGAATCTATAAAGATATTTGAATTATTTTCCCTTCTGCCTTCCATCTAGTCTGCACCACAACATTTAGTAGATGCTATTTTATCTTGTGAATTTTTCTATCATTTCAGATATGAACCTTGCTATCCATCTCATCCTCATCTTCCCCCCCAAAATGCTGGATTTTAATGTCTTCAGAGGTCGAAGTTATTTCATAATCTCTCCCAGTCCCAGAGAACCTAGAAGAATGCATCTGGCATCATTCATTGCCATCCCTTTCAAAGCTTCAAGTCCTGATTTTACACAATGCTTCCGATCTCAATCATTTCTTACTGGAATCCCAGCATTTCATTTTTGAGATAATTGTCACTTGGAGGGCTGAATAGTGCTCCCTCCAAAGATGTCCACATCTGAATCTCTGAAACCTGAGGATATGTTACTTCACATGGCAAAAGGGACTTTGCAGATGCGATTAAGTTAAAGATCTTGAGTTGGGGAGATTCTCCTGGATTATCCACCTGGGCCCCAAATGTAATAATAAAGATCCACATAAGAAGGAATCAGGAGGGAGAATGTGATTTAATGACTGAAATGTCCACTGGAATGAGACAGCCAGGAGCCAGAGGCCATCAGAAGCCTCTAGAAGCTGTAAGAGGCAAGATATAGATTCTCCCCCACAGCCTCCTGAAGGAACCAGCCCTGCTGACACCTTCATTTTAGCTCCTTAAGACTCATTTTGGACTTACGACCTAGAGAACTGCAAGAGAATAAATTTGCGCCATTTTAAACCACTAAGCATTTGGTAATTTGTTACAGCAGCAATATAAAACTCATACATGTGTCTTCCTAATTACCAATGTAATCACATGGGTGTTATAACTAATCGTATTTTACCAATTATCACATATTAATCAAACAGGAAGATATTTTTTGGCATCTGTAAATGCCTGAGCCAGCAGCTCCATATCTACAAATACTTCCTAAAGATGCTTACACAATGGGATTTCAAGCATCCATTAAAAAGAATGAGAAATACCTACAAATGTTGACCTCCATGCTGTGATGGAGATGATACACCTTGTAAAAGATAATAGGCAGCAGCATACATACAAGAATCAAGTATATGTCTCAAAAAGCTTAGAAGGATATGCACCAAATTGGCCAGCATGGTTATCTCTAGATGGTAGGAGTATAGGATGACCTTCCTTTTTTTCAATTCTATACTGGCCTATGTTTCTTTTAAAATAAACATTTATTATTTTAACAATCTGAAAATGCATGTAGATTTTCCTATCTTGGATAAAAGCCAGGTTTTATTTGCCCAAAAAGATTTAACTTAACTCATGATTTTTCAGGACTAATGTACTTGCCAGCCCTGTGTTGGACTCTTCCAGCACCCCACATGTTAAGGTTCTTCTTTTCTATCATGTCACTACCAAAAGCACCACCAGTCTGATTCATGGGAGAAATGAAGGCAAACTGAAGTCAGGAGTGCCAAAGAATTTAATATAGGAGCCTCCATTTTCTCCCTTGCCCAGTTCTATCCCGTTTTTCCGTATGTTGGTCCATGACACCACCACCTACCCAGCTGCCTAAGCCAGAGTGTCCACACTGTTTTTAATCCTCTCTATCACATATCCCATCATTCACCAAATCCTCCCATTCTATCCCCTCAGTTTCTCTTGAATCTACTCCTTGCCCTCCATTTCCATTATTCTAAGTCAATTTAGATCAGGTTACCTGATTATTTCTTCCTTTCTTCCCCAAACTAAAGTAAGACCCTTCTAGCTGGTTGATCAACTATAAATGGTGCTCACCAGACTCGCCTCCTCAGAGGCAAAAATAAATGAATAAATAAAGTCACTGCCTCCTTCTTCTACATCCTCACAGGCTCTGTATTCTGCACCAAGAGCCCCCAAAGGCCCTGGAAGAGATTTTCATGACCTGGTACTTCCAATCTTTCTCTCTTCTTGTTCTTACTATTCCCCACCCAGACCTCTTGGATCTAGTTGTTACAATAACACAGAACTTCCCCCATTGCCACACCTTTAAACATGGTTCTTTGGCTGCTATTCCCACCTGGTCTATCCAGGTCCAGTAATACCCTTTCACCCTTCAGGTTTGGACACAGATGTTGCCTCCTCTGTCATCTGAGTTAGGTCCCTCGGTCCCTAAACTCATAGTACCTCATAACCTACCAAAGCTGTAGCTGTAGGCTAGAGCATCTGCTGTTATGCTGTAATTAACTGCTTATGGAATCTGCAGCTCCACCCCTCTCCAACTTATGAACTCCTAAAGAAAACACTGTGTTCTATTTATTTATGTATCCCTCAGCATGTGGCACAGTGTCTGACCAAATGGGCAATTAATAAATTGCTGCTAAATGAATTCATAAATAAATGGGTGAACAGCTAACTTTTATTGGAGGCTTACTCTGTAGATGGCAACGTGTAAATATTTTCCAACTGAATCCTTACAAAAATTCTATCAGATAGGTTAATACTATTATTTGCTTTTCATAGATAAGGAAACTAAAGCACGAATGAGGTTAAATAAATTTCCCAAATTTACCCACTTAGAACTTGCATAGAAACTGAGACATTCTGACTCTAGGATAATGACTTCTACACTGAAGTGACTGAACAAATGAACGAATGAATGAGTGAATGAATGAGCAACCTCCTTACCTCTCCAGTTAGTGTCCAACATGTATGACTCTGGCCTAATTCTTAACCTCTCAGTGAGATAGCTGTGTCCAGTCCACTGTCCTTTATTCCTTCTTGCTTTGATAATGGGGTGAGAAAGTGAGGAGGGATGTTATTAAACAGAGCATAAGGTGAGAACCCACTGACAGGTCATGGGAGGAGAGGAAGGGGAGGTTTGGGGTTATTAAGGAGCGTGTTAAGTATTCATTAATAGTAAGTTGTGACTCTTGCCTAGCAGCTATCCCATAAATGGTGTGATAGTAAAAAAGAATAGCAATGTTTTTGATCAAGTATTTCTTAAATCTAAATTAAGACAGCCTCCAAGGTGAATTTCAATTCCTCACCACATTATTAACTTACTGGCAGTTTTTCCACAAACATCAATGCCATGGAACCTAAACTAAGGAGAATGTTTAATTCCAGCAGAGTTTGTTAACTGCTTGGTGACATATATAGAATCAGCAGCTTCTGGTTGCTGTGCTTGGTGCCCAGGAACATGGAACATTTAGAAACCTTCCCTGGTAGATATGCAGAAGAAGCAGATAATAGATCCTCATCTTATAAGAGAGAAACAGAAGGCCTGAGAGGCTGTCATTTGGGCAAAGCTGCTCAGAAACTTAGTGTTTGACTCTCAGTTCCCAAGAGTCTTGAACTACATGCTTTTCAGTCATAGTAGAATTGAGCAAACAGGGACAGTTTCCATTATGCCATACCTCAGAAATTGTTATTTCAGACTCATGTTTGAAAAAAAAAAATATTTCCAAAAACACGTCAAAAGCCTAAAACCACTGTACAATACAGAGAATTTGGGTCAAGGGAAAAGTAATAAATAGGAGGCTAGTATTACCCATCTTGTCAAAGCAGAGCGAAGCAGGAATTTGGGGTTGCAGTCAGTTCCCCAAAACCACTACAAACTCTCTCATACATCAAAGGGAGAACTATGAAGTTTCCATCACCAAACAAAAGAGAGAAGAAGGTTAGGGTTAGTCAGAACCAGAGAAGAAACTCTAGAGAACTCTCTTTGTTTCCCAAATGATGCATCCATGAGGAAATGGACTGTCCCGTTTTTATCGTTAGGACTGTGATGGATAGCTGATGGAATAATGGAATCCTCTCTAGTTTTTCAGGATCATTTGTATTTTCTTGAAAAGATACGTGTTTCTGAGTCTAATGGAGGTAATGCCAGTGATCAAGGGAGTTGTTACAGGTCATTAGCCAGCTCACCTTCAATCTTTATTGCCTTATAAATACAATTTATATTCCCACAAGTAAGAATCTGTGTGCTACCTACTCTCCAGATAGATGCCTAAGGATTAGCTGCAGATTCTTTTTTTTTTTTTTAAGATTTTATTTATTTATTTATTTGATAGAAAGAAAGCACGAGTGGGGGGGGAGGGGTGGTGGCAGAGGGAGAAGAAGGCTCCCCGTTGAGCAGGGAGCACAACATGGGGCTCCATCCCAGGACCCTGGGATCATGACCTGAGCTGAAGGCAGAGGCTTAGCTGACTGAGCCCCCCAGGTGCCCCAGATTAGCTGCAGATTCTTTCCTTTATGAACAACTGATCCTACAAGCTACAGAATCCCAAGCCTCTTAATATATGGGAAAGGCAACTGTGGGGGAAATACAGCAGAAAGACTGTTATTTCCAACAGGGCTCACACTAATTCAGATTCCTTGGCCCCTGGAGTTTTTAAAACCTCCTGCCAGATATGATATCAAACATCCTTTATTTTTTTTTAAGATTTTACTTATTTACTTCAGACAGAGAGAGACAGAGATGCAAAAGAGAGCATGAGCAGGGGGCAGAGGGAGAAACAGGCTCCCCGCTGAGCAAGGAGCCCGATGCGGGACTCGATCCCAGGATCCTAGAATCAAGACCTGAGCTGAAGGCAGACATTTAACCAACTGAGCCACCCAGGCACCCTTCAAACACCCTTTAAACAAAGTTTTACTAGGGAAGAAATGCAGAAATCCAAGTAAGGGGGTTGCAGGGAGAGCAGCTGCCTACTCTGAGCACATTCTCTATGAGTGGCCATTCAACTATTTAAAAATTTAAAATCTGTAACATGTTACGATGGTTCTTAAGACTAGGTGATGGAACATAAGAAGGGGCAGCGTTAAAGCTAAAGCATTAGACTGGCAGAAAAGAAGCCGAGGTTTGGAACCCTTCCCTGAGTTTCTTCTCCACCAAATATTAATGCAGGATCTGAGGCTTAATTCTTTTTCTGTCTGTGTCAACATCAGCATCAGGGTTAGAACATTTGAGGAGGCGTCACAAGACACGCACAGTGGTCTGAGCTTTGACATCAGCTCTCTATGAGACTGTGAAGAAGTCATTTACTTCTCCGTGTTCCAGCTTTCTTGTCTGTAAAGTGATGAGGTTGGTCAGGTCCCTTCTGGCACCAAGATTTTGTGAAGACTATTGTTCTATCAAATGGAGCCAAAGTAAATTCTGCCATTGCTAAGTAAATAAGTGAATCTCAGTGCACAGCCTGTCTGCAGGTAAAGCAATTCTGGAAGCCATAGTCACTCTCTTAGGCCAGTAAGAATCACAATCATTTTTCCTTCAGTCTGGGTAGAACTAGAAAATTTGAGGGTACCCACATCAGACACAAATGATCTCAAACTTCTCTGTCAGGGGCTTTTTATACCCTCTCCTGTGGCTCCTGGCAGCCCTGACATTGCCACCCCGTCCTCATTTTATTTCTCAGGGGACCAGGATCTTTTTCTCTCTTGTCTTCTCCTAGTGCCCTCTTTGGAACTAACCTAATGTACTGAGAAGTCACACTACAGCAGAGATTCCCAAATATCCATCACCCACAAACTGCCTTCATATTATCTCCCTATCTTTGCACTCCCTATATATAATTTATATAATTATCTATTTAATATTTTCTTTTCAATGGACACACTATTTTTTAAATTTTTTATTGTTATGTTAATCACCATACATTACATCATTAGTTTTTGATGTAGTGTTCCATGATTCATTGTTTGTGCATAACACCCAGTGCTCCATGCAGAACGTGCCCTCTTTAATACCCATCACCAGGCTAACCCATCCTCCCAACCCCCTCCCCTCTAGAACCCTCAGTTTGTTTTTCAGAGTCCATCGTCTCTCACGGTTCGTCTCCCCCTCCAATTTCCCCCCTTCATTCTTCCCCTCCTGCTATCTTCTTCTTCTTTTTTTTTTAACATATATTGTATTATTTGTTTCAGAGTGGACACACTATTTTTAACTACTACCAACTTAGTCTTGTTAGAAATCATGCACTTAACATGCTATGTATGTTTTCTTATAATTCATATTAAAAATACATAACAATTAAAATCATGTTCATTGGTGAATCACCTAAATTATGTCACACACCCCCCAGGGGTATGAATTTTATACATGCAAAATGTTTCATTAGAGTATGAATAACAAATGCCTTTTACCAGGGGTATTGGATTTAGGTTGAATGAAAACTCCTAACATCTTTTAAGCTACTTGCTATTGTCTTACAACAATGTGCATTCTGGAGGTGTCAGGGGATGGATAGAAAAGGTAAGAAAACATTTTACAGGACATTAATCTTAAACCAAAGGCATGGAAAGATCCCTTAATTGTGGCTCTAGTCAGTTTGGAGGCAGGGAGCTCTTCTCCATGCCCCTGAAATAATAATGGCACGGTAATAATAACAGGAATGACTGTGTTGACTACTGCTAGAATTCAGAGAACTGCCCTATCTTCCTTCCCTTGATTTGTATTCCTGTCTGTACCACTGGCTGTCACATCACACAGAGGACCTGAGAGACCTTTTTCATGCCTGCCCTTATTTCATCTTTAAAAACAAACAGTAGGGGGAAAACAGCCAAACCAAACTCGATGCACCGTGTCCCTCAGGCTTCAGCACAAAACCCTATTTCATGCTTCAGAGCCTTGACTATGACACGGTGCTCAGGTTGCCAGGCAGGGCAGGCCTTGGGCCCCAGATGAGCACCTGCCATGGACTCACTGAAGCTAAATGGGCCCTGTGGGGCAGCCAGGCCACGTCCTGCAGGTGCACGGCTGCCGTTTGGCTCCTCTTCTCTCCCCGACAAGCAAGCAGAGAGGAGGTTATATAGGCTATATACCTGGCAGAATGGTCCCTAGGAACGTATCTTCCAGGATGGTGGGGCAGCATCAATTCCAAATTGCTAAAGTTTAACATCCCATTTGGTGAACAACCTGGCTTTCGGCCTCTTGCAGGTACACCTGGGTTCAAATCCTGTCTCTGCCAATTACTGAACTCTATTATTTTAAACCAGTTACTTAACCTCTCTGAGCCATAATTTCCTCATTTGTAACTGAGAGACTCAAGAGTCTCTCCTTCCTAGGGCCCCTTGATGATTCTGGTGGAATGACTGGAAAGCCCTTAGCACCACGCCAAGCATACAGTGTAGTAGTTTCTATCACTGCCCTAAGTAATTACCGGAAACACAGTAACTTACAACAACGGCCGGCCACTTATCTCCCTGTTTGCATGGGACAGGAGTCCAGGCAGAGGATGGCTCAACTACGTTCTCTACTCAGGGTCTCACAAAACCAAAATCAAAGTACTGACTGCACTGAGTTCTTTTATCCACTCTCCTGGAGAGAATCCAATCCCTAGCTCATTCTGCTGGTTGGCAGAATATTCAGTTCCCTGTGGCTGTAGCTCTGAGGTCCCCATTTCCTTACTGGCTGTGAGCTGGGGCCACACTCTGCTCCTCGACGCCACCAGCATTCCTTCTCCCCTTTCCTGCTCCATGCAGCCACAGTGCTGCTGGGAGTCCTTCTCAGAGCCCTGTGTCTGCCTTTCTCTTCTATGTTTAAGAGCTCGTGTAATTGGGCCCACCTGGATAATCCATAATAACCTACTGATTTTAAGGTCAACTGATTAATAACTTTAATGTCATTGCAAATTCCCTTTGCCAGGTAACACAGTATTTAGGAGTGTAATATCAGACACAAAAGTCATGGGGGCCAAAACTCTACCATCATAATTATGCCATGTTAATTATCAGTCATAGGCTGGCTCTATATAGGTGCACAGTCTATTTACTATGACTGCCTACAAGACATAGAGATTAAAAAACATAATAATAATCTCTCACTTTGGTTTTTACAATAGCTCCTGAGTAGGGGAGGTGACATCATTATCCCTATGCTACAGAGGTTAAAAGGTATTAGAACTTAGGACCTGAAAAGATTCCAGGGTGTGGCGAAAAAGACATAGATTACTTTTCTCGGTGGGGGCTGATTTATGGCAAGAACAGTGGGGCTGTAAGTTGTGGCCTCCGTGGGAGCACACAGATGATACATAGCAGTGTCTGTCACAGAAAGCCAGATCTCTCAGTCATGGCTCTCCTGGTTGCAAGCAGTGGAAATCCCCTTGATAAAACATAAATAAAAAAAAAGAGGAAAAGGCTTTAAGACTTAATATTAAGGGTACAAAGGAATATCATATGACCTATAAGCCAAGACCGGAACCAGGAACAAGAAAGCCTCCGAAACCCGTGGCCACTCCTGCATGGCCACTCACCTTTGAGTATCTGTTTATCCTTTACTCTTGGCAAATCTGCCTTCTTGACAGTCATACACCGCCTGCCCCCCACTTTCCCTCAAATCCAGAGTTCACCTGGCTGTAGTTCAAGTGCCCAATGTGATAAGGGCTTCTAAGTTCAGATTCGAAATGTGAGAGGGTTAGTTTAAGTAGCTGCCCATCTGTGTTCTAATCAACTATAGCCACAGCGGCATAGTCATGCAGGGTGGATGTTGCTGCCAGGCTCAGATGTGTGCGTGAACTTGTGATGTAGAGGACAATTCTCCGAGAGGCAGAGACCATGAGCTGGTGGACACTGCCAAAGAGCCTTCTCAGCATTCTTCACAATATAGCCAGAACCCCAAGGACCCACTCTCCCTTTGTATTTTCTGAGCAATCAAGGCTCCTTGCAAGTGAGGGTCTGACTAGGTCTGACTGCCACCATCCATCTGATGAGGCAAAAAGCTTGTGCTGAGTAACCTCTAGGCGACTACTTTGTAGCCAGCCCACATGTGGCTGCTGTTGGTTTGCACTCTGCTCAGTCACTTGTGACTAGGGTGGCAGGACTGGTTTCCCTCTGGATTCACAGTGTAGACGCCTGAGGTTATACCAAAAAGACCCCCCTCATGCTCTTCCCTCAGTAGCATCTTGAAGCCTCACCGATTGCCCACAAGTGAAGCTGGGTCTTTACTCCAGGTACTGGAACTCCAGATTTCTTACTCTTCCAGTTTATGCTCTCAGAGAAGTGACTGGAATTCACAGAAACATCTCACAACCACATGCTCTGTTTGTGGCAAATAATGAGAGCTAGGGATGTCAGGGGACAGAAAACTAGCTTAAGTAATGTCTGGCACAAGAACTGGTAGTCTGGCCACTTGATATCCTTGCACTCCTCTTTGGGATCTGCAGCTCAACAAGACTCTGAAAGTGAGTCTTCTGAGCAGTAGTGAAATCTGTGACAGGGGACTCAGAATTGGAGATGTTAGCACAGTTTCAATCATAGGCCAGCTTTTACATGACTAATCATAAAATATAAATTGCTAATCTTCACTGAGCATTTATGACTATCAGGTACTTTTCTAATCCATGTAAATGTATATGTGTATGTACGTATATATTCCGAGTAGGTAAAACCTGTATATGTAAAACATACATTAATTTAAAAAGTATACCTCCTTCTATCCCAATCCCGAGATCCCTTTCTAAAGTCAAACTTTGTCACCACTTTGTGTATCATTCTAGCAATAATATTTGTTATCAACAATCACAGATCAATAGCCCATTATTTTTATACCAGTGGTAGGATAATACTCATACATTTCTTCACCAGTCTTTTTTACTTAAATCTGAGAATTGTTTCAACTTGGTATATACAGATGTGCTTTTGTCTTCATAACAAATAGCAAATACATAAATGAAATTTTAAAAATAAGATGTCTAATATGCTTTAACTGCTCTACAGACTCTAATCCTTTACTGGGTTGTCTACTGATTCTAACTTGACGCAGATGAACACATTCATTTATATCCTGAGAAACTCCACAGTCTGATTGCTATTCACATCCCTCTGCCTTTTATATTACCTGCAACACAAGGATTTTTCAAGGAAATAACAGGCTAGACTACTCTCAAGCAACTAATAACGAATATTGATCCTTATTGGTTTGGTTCCTAAAGATGCATGCAATTTGTATCACCTGCATTTCAAATGGGAATAAGAAACAAGTGAGAAAAGAAATGTTCACCTGGCATGGACTTAATTAGTTTACAACTGTCTTTCTCTTTCTTTCCTTTTTTTTTTTTTTCCACCAACTAGAGAACAAAAAAGCTCCCTACTGATCTAATTAGAAATAGTGATTAAATAAATAAGTAAATATTAAATAAATAAAGTGCACATTTGAAAAACATAAGACAATTTGGATGACCTGCTTGAGTAAATTATCTTTCTCTTTCCCACTCCCTTCAGTACCAAATAAATTAGCAGCTATAGCAAATCAACATGCCTCCAAGGGAAGTCTTCTAAACTCTCTCACAACAAGGAAGCTTGGGTATAAACAGAGTTGTCCCAGGAACTGTTAAAAACAGCAAATGGAAAAGCTCCTAGGACTGGTAAATTCACTGCCGTGTTTGTGGTAATGACAACTTTTCATCACGGAAACAAGTAAGTGAGATGCAGGGGGAAAAATGAGGTTTTGTTCTGTTCTGAATTAACTTGCACCCAGTTTTAAAAGCAGCTACTAATGACAGCCACTAAGAGAGCCAGAAGTAGGATGTGTTCTATGGAAACCATTCTGCCCAGACTGCTTAAAGTCAAAATAAATAAATAATACATCAAAATAGCATGGAATTTGTCTTGATATGACTGCAAGTCTTTTGATAACTAGCTAGCCATGCCCACCAAATGAAAGATTCATCTGTTTATCTCCAGTTGTTTTATTTGGAACAATTCCTATCCCAAAATAATTATAAAGCAATTACTTGCCAGTTTTCACTTTATTGGTTACTGCTTTTACTCAAAGAATAGTAATTACTACATAATTACAGTACATGGTTATCTGAACAGTCTTAACTGTGCCTATGAGCGATAAATTATACAGTCAGTGTGGCTCTAATTACGTATTCTACAGAGCATAAATATGTCATGACTGTGTAGTTACATGTTAATAAGTCCCTCTTTATTTTTCAGAGGCTAGTACAATAAAATGTCATTTGCTCCACTTCCTCTGGTAATCTCTAGAGTCATGCACATGGCTGTGCCTGGCATTCTGAAAGCCAATGCACTACAGTGTGCATTCAGTGTTGCCCACCAGCTCTCAATCTCATTCAAGTACACTCACTAGGGCAGAGAGAAATTAAGAACTGTGAAGTAAAAATCTGTTTCTAACCCTTTTTTTTAGCGTGTTCTTTTTGATGAAAACTCAGCAGCAGTGGCTTAGATGCAAGAATCGCAGGTGCATAAGCTTAAAAGTGCCACCACAGCCTTACCTACATATAATCACTGCACCCAAAATGCTTGGATTCAAAAGCAGGAGAGAGGCTTAAACTTGATTTGGGGCCAGTAATTTGCTGTTTGTGTTCTTATGAAATCATTTTGGTTCCAAAAGTGACCGTAGGGAATCAAGTATTTGAGAACAAAGGGTTTAGAAATGCAATCTTCTAACAGATCTTTTCAAATGTTCTCTTTTAAATATAGGACCGGATTTCATAAAAATCTGAGTTGCATGAAATGAGTATGTACTACCAAACTAAATCAAGCCCATCCAACTGCATCATACCTGGTTACTACACATAATTCAATTGAAGGGAATGCATGGAGATAAAGAGCTTCAAGGAGGTAGAAGACAGAGGGCAAGAAAACGGCTCTCCTAGCAGTTTCTGATGAACTCTGAGAGGTGCCACATAGGGACAGATCCTGACATGCTCACACGAGGTGGGGATGAAATGCAAGTAGACAGCTTAGCAACATGCCCTCCTACCCTCAGCCACATAGCCTCTCCAGAGGCAACTGTTCTCTGAAAACTCATTCCTTTCCAGTTGGTCCCGATGCTCCTGGAGCAGAGATCTGCTGACTTGTCAAGTATTCATGTCAGAGGGAAGAGCCTATCACAAAAGAGCAGGAGAAGGCAAGGGCAGAGAAGATGCGTGCAGAGATACAGAGCTGAAGCCACTGCCACAGCAGAAGGAGGGTGATGGGATAGATCAGATAAAATACTGGGGCTATCCTCCCTGAAGACTGGTTTGAGGTCTCTATTCAGTTCAGTACATGATAAACATTTTTTTAAAAAATTAATAAGTAAATGAATGAAAGAGGGTCTCTATAGAAGTTTTCAGTTAAGGAGCAAAGTAAATCAAAGAACGAAAGGAATTAGGAAAAGAACACTTCTAAGAAAAACTATTGTTAAGTGCCAATCATTCTACATACACAGTCTTCTCAATCTTTTTTTTTTTTTTTAAGATTTATTTATTTATTTATTTGAGACAGAATGAGAGAGAGAGAGAGCTCATGAGAGGGGGGAGGGCCAGAGGGAGAAGCAGGCTCCCCGCTGAGCAGGGAGCCCGATGCGGGACTCGATTCCGGGACTCCAGGATCATGACCTGAGCCGAAGGCAGTCGCTCAACCGACTGAGCCACCCAGGCACCCCCCACAGTCTTCTCAATCTTTGCAAGAACTCTGTGTGGTAGGTATTATTGTCATTTAACTGATAAAGAAGCTGAGGCTAGGACTGATGAAGTCCTTTTGCCAATATCACACACTTAGTAAGTGGCCAGATGCCAACAGCTCGTTCAACCCTGACACTCACATCCAACAACACCAGGTAATACTAAAAACTAACTTCTTATGAATACTTCCAGGTGCTTTACACACATCAATTTATTCAATGCTATTAAATAATCCTATTAAATAATCAGTGATAATTCTATTTTTATTTCCAATCTACAGATGAGGAAAATGTGCATTTAGGAGTGAACTCTTTGGCCCACAATGATATAGTAAGTCAGTGCTAGAGCTGGGATCCAATCCTGTTTGAATGAGCAAAACCTGTGCCTTTCATTGCTACCCTCTCCCAGTCTTAAACCAGAGATTCAAAGGGAAGAGGTGATTTCCTGCCCAAAAGAGGTTGACAATCTAGTGGAGGAGCTCTGGCCTTTCCACAGGAATTCATTACTGAATTATATTCAAATGGTAAAAGAACACATTTTCCTCTCCTTGTCTGCATCACCTTTTCCCCCACCTAGGTTTGCTAGGGGGCTCACCTCCACACTCCCATAGCACCCTGGATATGGACATGTCCTCTTTCATACTGGGCCCTTGTATTTTTGAGGTCTAACATTTCAATTTTTATTTCTGTACCTGCAGGGCCATGCACAGGACCTGGCTGTACCTGTTCAATTGCTTTGGAGAGATGAATGAGTGAAGAAAGGAAAGAAAGGAGAGGAGAGGAGAGGAGAGGAGAGAAAGAAAAGAAAAGAAAAGAAAAGGAAAGAAAGAAAGAAAGAAAGAAAGAAAGAAAGAAAGAAAGAAAGAAAGAAAGAAAGAAAGAAAAGAACGAACAAACGAGTAAATGAACAGACATGGAACCCTAGACTGGAAGAGACTATAAAGAGAAAATTTATTCCAATTACCTCATCTTACAGAATTATTTTCTTGGATTCAGAAAAATGTTAAGTGACTTGTCCAGAAGCAATTTCTAGATAAATATGTAACACACACACACATAAACACACACACATACACACACACACTAATAACTAGCCTCATAACAAGAACAAATTATATAAAATGAGTCTCTCTTGGGACTAAGCTTTAGGCAGATTTTGAATTTCTTACAGGTTTTTTAGCTATATAGCCCACAGATTGTGATGAGAACACACCCTAATTTGGCAAGTGTTTTGTATCCATAATGAGATTTCTAAATGTTATCTGTTTTTAGTATATAAAGATATTCTGAGTAAAATATTTAGTGTAATTGTGGCACTTGTCATACAGTCTTTCCTCCTTCTATACCTCAAAAGGATTACATAGCCTGAGGTGGTAGTTAGCAATGAAGGGGTTCTGTATATTTGTGTATTTTTTACTCATGAATTTTTTAAAAACATATAGTTTATGCCTCAGCAGTGAGAAATTCCTGAAATCATGGAGAGACTTGAAATGGATGCAATACATCTGACTAGCAACCTTCTAACTTACCATCCAAACTAGGACCTGATACATTTGAGAGTGAAAGGGGATGTTATTAATAATTAGGTCTGGCATGCCGCAAGTATCTCAGGGCAAATATTCACCTGGACACATTTACAGAACAATGCTAAATAAGTTTTCAATGAAAGTAAGAGGTATGGTTGCAAAAAAAGGCAGAGGGGAAAACGTTCTTGGTATGAAAAATGACAGGGACGGAAGTTTTGTGATTTGTCATCTTTGAGGGATTTGAAAATCTGATGGGAATCATAGACCTTCTCCTACAGACAATGCACATACACACATTTTTGCACAAAATTTCGGGGGTCCACAAATTCCTTAAAGTCCACCCATAGACTCCTAGACTGTCCAATACTATATCCAGATTAAGAATCCTGGTTCTAGAATGAGATTTCTCAAACTTGGCACTATTGACATCTAATGTTGGATCATGCTTTGTCATTGGGGGCTGTCCCATGCAATGCAGGACACTGAGCAGCATCCCCGGCCTCTACTCACTAGATGCTAATAACAGCATTCCACCTCCATTATGACAACCAAAAATGTCTCCAGGCACTGCCAAATACCCCCCAGGGGGCACACAGCCCCCACCTGATCACTCTTCTAGAGGCAGGAGCAAGAAAATCTCACAGTGGGGCACCTGGGTGGCTGAGTCGTTAAGCGTCTGCCTTCGGCTCAGGTCATGGTCCCAGGGTCCTGGGATCGAGCCCCGCATCGGGCTCCCTGCTCTGCGGGAAGCCTGCTTCTCCCTCTCCCACTCCCCCTGCTTGTGTTCCCTCTCTCGCTGTGTCTCTCTCTGTCAAATAAATAAATAAATCTTAAAAAAAAAGAAAAGAAAAGAAAATCTCACAGAATAAGGGATAAGAAGTGGACATTACTTACTAGTAGGCAACACAGATGAAATCAGACAATAATGATAATAATAATAATGTGAAGCAGTGCAGCATAAAAATTGCAAAATTCCCACCTTTGACTCCGTTTATGCTGTTAACTCATGATGGATATGATCATTCTCTTCAAAAAAGAGGGTTAATGACACCTACTTAGGAGAATTCGGCTCCATCGAAGAGTACCTGGGCTCTACCACCTCACACCACCATCTGACAGGTGTTGAGCAGAAACGATTCTGCTAAAAACATTCTGAAGTGTTTGTAATGAGGAGAACTTGTAACCTAAACTGTGAGAAACATTCTGGGAGGCTGTTCCATTTATAATCAGTCCTACAGAGACAGAGCATATTAAGCACCTGCACAAGGGCAGTTTCCAATTCAGTAAGTATTTATTAGGCACACTGCATCCTCAGCATGCTCTTCCCAATTGGAAAATGAGCAAATGGACATATGATCTCAAAAATCCTTTTAGCCATAAAAATGTTGTGATCCTATTAATGTGTACGTATGACAGACAGAGACAGAAATATAGATACAGATACAGCTATATCTCTCTTTCTAAACCTTCTGAGCCTCAGTTTCCTCTGTATACTGAGGTCAGACAACTACACAGGAAGTCCAAATGTGCATGTGCAGATTAGCACCTGGAGACCTATAAGATGTCCCTGAGGAATGTGTTATGGGGGTTGGGGGTAGGAAGATAATGAAGTAGGAGGCAGGGGACTGAGGTGTCCTTTGTCTCAGGGTCCTGCATTTACAAAGGGCCTCAAATGTTAACTCTTTGCACTATTACTGAGATTATATACTGAGATTATATACACAGTCATTCCACTTTGAACATGTGTTAAAATAACAGGTTAAATGTAAGTATATTGGAAGTCAGAGGTTTGTGGCATTTCTTCAATTTCATATGCTAGGAGCTTTAAGAAATGGAATTAGCTTAAACTTCTCACCACCTCTGAGTCTCTGCTTATTATAAAAATAAATGCCTGTGCCCAAGTCCTACAGGTTCTATTTCAGTACTTCTGGGGTGGAGCCTGAAACTCTGCATTTTAAGTTTTTTTGGTTGTTTTGTTTTGTTTCAAAGTAGGCTCCATGCTGGGCATGGAGCCCAACAGGCAGCTTGTACTCACAACCCTGAGATCAAGACCTGAGTTGAGATGAAGTGTCGGACGCTTAACAGACTGAGCTACCTGGTTGTCCCAAAACTCTGCATTTTTAACAAGCACCTCAGGTGATTCCGAGTAGATTCCCCAGGTACACACTTTAACAGGCAGGGATTTAGCTAAAGAGAAGGAAAAAAGCTATCTTTCCCAGGATATTAGACAAAGGGAATACGGAGAATTGTGGGCAACTTGAAAAGTTAAAGCTACATTTGCCTTCTCTTCCTTCTCCACCTAACAAACTCCGGCTTATTCTTCCAGGCCCAGATCAAGTATCACCGCCCTGCAAATCTCTTGGACAATCCCCTCTCCCATCCATTAATGCAACATCCATTGAGCTGCAAGCTTCTGGAGAGAGAGAGCATACCTCGGTTATATCCTATTTATATTGTGCCTGGTATGAGAAATATTCAATAAATTTGATGGCTATAGCATTTTATTTTATCCTTTTCTTCCCTATTACAGTTTGTCCCCAAAGATTCCAAATTTCAAGAAAAGGCCATAGATTCTCATCCTACAACACATAAGGTTACACACTGGAGCAACAACTGAGAGGAGAGGGAATTGCCAGCAGGGTCACATGAGGACCTTCTGGGTTGCAGATTTCTCATACCCTCACCTCCCTGAATAGACTAGAAATCTCTCCAGAGACTCTTTTATAAGAGCACTAATCCCATTCATGAGAGTTCCACCCTCATAACCTAATCACCCCCTAAAGACCCCACCTACAAATACCAGCACCTTTGGGGGTTAGAATTTCAAAAGATGAATACTGTGGGCACACAAACATTCAGGCCATAGCACATATATATTTCATTAAGTAAGACTAGTAGATTTTAACCATGTTATGTGGGAATTATAGAAGTATAAGATATAGTCCCTGCCTTAAAATTTTTGCTATCTTCTTAGTAAAAGGACAATCACATATGAAACAAGAGAGCAATAAACTCAGAAGAACTGAGAACTTAATTGTGTTCTACAAGCTCCCTAGAGGGAGGTCAACAAGGACTAAGATTTTTCCTTTCAATGTCTCAGAAGCTACAGAAATATTTCTCTCAAATGAGCTGACCTTACTAGACTTAAGCTGATTTAGAAAAACAGATAGGATTTTAATAGAGAGAACAGAACAGGAAGGGCATTCTGGGCAAGGGGAATAGTTAGATGGGGGGGTGGGGGTGGCGGGGGAGACGAAGCCAGAAACCAGCATGGTGTATTCCTAATACATGCCTGAGACTGGCCTGAACAAATCTAGAGTAAAAGAAAGGAAGAAGCAGAATAGAGAATGATTATTAAAGAACCAATTGTCAGAAACTACAGAAAAATGATAGACTAAAAAAAAGAAAGAAGAAATCATAAGTAGGAAGATTTATTAACTTGAAAACAGTGAGGAGACACTGGGTTGCATTGCTGCCCCCTAACTTATGGAAGGAAACCAAGGCACACAGAAGATGAGACACACCATGCGATGAAGGTCTTCTGGCTAGTCCACCATGTGTCCACTACTTGTCTCTTCCCAATGGGTGGCACTCTTCCAGAAGCTTCACATTTCCTAGCATAAAAATTTAGTTTGAAAGTTAGTTTGGAGGTTTGATATTCCTTAAATGTAAATGGCCATCTTCCAGATATTCTTTTTATGAGCCTCTGAAGTGAATAGAACATAAATTTGGAGATTTATTTTTCTTTTTTGATGTTGTTTATATTTTTATTTTGATCTGTACAGTTAAGACCATGTGCACAGCAGAGAACCAGAGAACAACATCTCAAAAAATATGCTCAATATCATTATCATCTGTGAGTGCCAATCTATAGAACAGGTAGAGGGCAGGCCATGGACATGGCAGCACGTTTGTTTTCTGACTCCAGAACTTTCCAGATATGTGACATTGGGCAAGTCACTTAATCTCTATAATTAGGTTCCCTCATCTATAATATTAGGTTGATAAAATCATCCAACTCCTGGGAATGTTGTGGGGACCAAATAGGATAAGGCATGTAAAGTACTTAATAATGAGCCTGGAACATGTTGAGTCCGCAGTAAATGTTAGCTATTATTAGCTATAATACCTTCAAATATACCACATTTTAAAGAAAATTTGGAAGATATATCTTAGGGTATCGGAATATGTACTGCTTTTTAAGTCTCATATGAAATTCACTTAGCAACTCATTTGCTTTCTGGTTCAAAAGGGAAGGGTGCTTTTATATTAACCAATACATAGACTGAGTACATGCTTTAGACCCAGCAAAGGAGGAATCCCCATAAAGGGCATCATTCTTTTTCAACGAGTATATTCTAAATTTTGCAATCATAAAATCTAGAACTAAGATATTTAAACTTCAACACATATTAAAGTTTTGTGTTTTGTAGTTTACATATGGCAGTTTTGTGATTACATATGGCAGGTAATTTTTGCTGAGTTTGGGAGCGCCAAGAGTCTTAACTGGCCATAGGTGGTGGGGTAGAGAGGGGCTAGGGATGACCTCCAGGGGTATCATAAAGTCCCTGTAAATTAGGGATGCTTAAAAGGGTCTATAGCTATAATTAGATTTTCAAAGGATTCCATCATAATAAAACTTTAAGATCTAATTAACAATACCAATAAGGGAATAATAAAATCAATAATTACACACATACAATAGTCGGCAGTTCTTGTGATTAAGTAGATCAATGTGACTAATAAAAAGCCTGTGATATACCGTGATAAAAATGAGTTAAATAATTTTTTAAGTTGCAGAATGGCATTTATGATACATATTTCTGATATATACTAAACACATGTAGTATTTCTAAGCAGATATCATATATAGCATATGTAACATGTTTTTATAAAATAAAGTTAAATTGTGTACATATATGTGTGTGTGTATGTGCCTGCATGTGTACTATGTACGTATTTTAAAGTGCTTAGAAAATATATTACAATGGCTAATAATGGTTATCTTTAGGTAGTAAAACTAATATATGAGGTATACATTTTAGCTACCTTATTTTCTCAAGTAAAAGTTGCTTTTTCTCCACATTTTAATATTTATGAAATCAGAATTTACCATATAATCAAAAAATGAATCTAACCAAATTTTCTTTGCTCCTTTCCCCCAGAAAACTTTATATTTTTAAAGATTTTATTTATTTATTTGAGAGAGAATGAGAGAGAGCACATAGGAGGGGGAAGGGTCAGAGGGAGAAGCAGACTCCCTGCTGAGCAGGAAGCCTGATGTGGGACTCAATCCCGGGATTCCAGGATCATGACCTGAGCCGAAGGCAGTTGCTTAACCAGCTGAGCCACCCAGGCGCCCCTCCCCCAGAAAACTCTTAATTATAAATGAAAAGTCTTGCAACTGGGGGTGAGTTCAAGTCAAGAAGATATAGCAGGTATATATCCCCAAATTGCTTAAATTCTTTTCAAGGAGCATATATGTCTTATGTTTTTGTTTTTGTTTTTTTTTCTTTAAGACAATGTAGACAAGTTTCAAACTCCTTACTTTTAATACATGCTATTCAAATAAATTAGGTCACAGGAATATGTATCTACCTACAGAAATTCAGTATTTACATATATTTGCATATTATTCAGTATCATTAAATGCCAGCTCCTTAATCTAGGAAAACTCTTCAGTGTTGTAAAATAGCACTACCAGAAAGTTGGAGCTAGAGGATTTTTTTCTCCCACCTCTCAAATAACTTCACAGGGATACAAGCATGTGATAATACCACATGTATCATTACAGAGTTCTTAACAACATGTGAGGCACTGGCCTGAGCATTTTACATGCATCATCTTATTTAATTTCCACAATAATGACATAAGTTCAATTTATTACATCCAATTTACAAGTGAAGAAACTGAGGCTTAGAGACTGAAAATGATGCTAAGTCCCATAACTAGCATGAAGCAGTGAAAGGAATCCTACAGATCTCTGCCTGTCCCTAAAGCTTCATTTTTAACCAGTGCACTGCTCCCTCTCCACCTCTTCTAGCTCCACCCCCTTGACCAAAGAAATCGTATACATGTATCTGGAAATAATACACTGTGTGTGTTCAGCAGTGATGACGCCAGCGTGTTCTCCAAACAGAAGAATGAGGAATAACACAGGGCAGATCAGTGTAAGGAACTTATTCAAAGATCTCTCACAAGCTAATGTGCTCGCTAGGCTCTACTTCCCCCACAATGTACCAGGGTCTGACTACAGGCCTTTGGGGCGGACACTATATTCAAGGGTTCCCACAGGTTTGGCAGAGCAGGTGGCAAACATCAGCTCTGGTCTACATCTAATAAGATTTTTTGTCAGCCTTGCTCCTATTTGGATTACCAAGTTTTGGGCAACTTAAAAGGCATATTACCTTCTTAAAAGCTAAGTGGAATGAACAAAGTCTAATTAAATGTGATTTGCCGGTCGATTCAGTATTTATAAGCAGACAGCTCACTGGCTTCAGAAGCGAGTGTTGGTATCAGTAGAGCAGAGGATATTCAGAGAGGTTAAAAATAAATGGCTGGAAGATTAGGCTCAAAAACCCGTTAGTGCCAAGTTAGATGATTTATGTCCATAAATCATTCCAACGTTCAGATTTCATGTGTTAAAATAATTCAAAAATAATTTTGCACTGCCTTTTGATCTGAAATCATAGCAAGCGCTGCCATTGAAGCAGATGAAAAATTAAGTGTCTTCATTTCTTCAGAAATAGGGCACAACTAAATTGCTCTATTGTAAATTTTAACATCCACAACTCCGTGCTCTGTAGGGACTGTGCTCAGTTTGCTAGATTTTGCTACCACGGAAACCGAAGAGCAATTAGCTATAGGACTGAAACCCTGCAATGAAAACCTTGGGGACAGAAAGGACCATCCAAAGAATTTTCCAAGTAGCACCAATTTCAGGAGCAAGAACCAGAAAGATGGTATGTGTGTCACAGGTATCGGTAGGAGGGGTTTATCAGCTGGCACCACCAATTCCCTTATTATTTGCTCAGCTATCATCCTCTGCCTGCATTCCTTCTCTTGGTACCCTTAAAGTTTTCTAAAATCTGCAATTCCTTCACATTTTCACCCTGTTTACCTTCCTCCTATTCCTGATACCAGTCCCCAAGCCAGATGGAATCAACAGCCCAAGGTTACTTATTTGTCATTGACATTATTATATTTTTAAGTAGACATAATCATATTATGCTCCTGCTTTCAAACATTTGTTGGTTCCCTTATTAGCTACAAAATAAAGTTCAAATGCATTAGCATGGCAGAGACAAGGCTTTGCATTTGGCCTTATCCTCTCTTTCCTGTCACTGCTCACCACCCTATGTCAAGCCACTCCCTCCTCTCTAAACCATTCTCCAAACATGACACACACCTTCATGTCCTCAGATCATTGTTTCTGTTATTCTTGCTGCCTAGGATCTTCTTTACCCCATCTCTACTTCTGTGTCTGATGAGGGCCCATTGTCCAAGGCCCAAGTCCAACGTCAAGTCCTTGGAAAAGCTTCTTGGGGAAGAATTAAATGGTCCTTCTCTTGATCCAAAGGGCACCTTAACCATATCACAGCTATTGTGTTTGTTACATCATATTATACTGTTTGTCAGCCAGTCTGAGTAGTGCCTCTGGTCACCAGAGAGTGGATGCCCTCCTCAGAGACCCACTCAGATCTACTCCTATCCAGTACTGCACTCTGCACAGGATGATTAAGATATGTTTATATGTGAGTGAAAAAGAGAGGATGAAGTCAGAGACAGAGAAGATAAGGATCCAAAGTCTTCTCCATCAAACACTTTGAATGGAAGTAATATGAGTTGCTGATCATTAGTACTCTCTCCTATTATCGGTCAGATACACACACTCTACTCCACTTTGTAACCTACTTTTAAAGTATATTTTACTTTGGTGGCACCAAGATCTGAATTTTATTTTATTTATTTATTTTTTTTTAAGATTTTATTTATTTATTTGAGAGAGAGAGAATGAGAGAGAGCAAGCACGGGAGAGGGGGGAGGGTCAGAGGGAGAAGCAGACTCCCTGCCGAGCAGGGAGCCCGATGCGGGACTCGATCCCGGGACTCCAGGATCATGACCTGAGCCGAAGGCAGTCGCTTAACCAACTGAGCCACCCAGGCGCCCCCAAGATCTGAATTTTAAATTGAAATACAATTGCCTTGATTCCTACCAATTAGTTTTTCTTACATACCTGGATTTAGGGGCAATTGTATTTAGTATGGAAATTTTCTGCATGCTTCATGGTATCAGAATTCTCTAAAAAGCAAACATAATATCTGAGCGTCTCAGCATAAAGTAGCCACATGTAATAGAGGGGACTAATATAATTGCTGTCTGTGGAAATACCAGGAGAGTGGGGGGAAAAAGTAAAAAGAGTTCTATCATTCATTCAGGTTTACCTTAAAAGAGAAATACCATAATCCAATTAAGCTATTAACTGCTTAATGCTGCAAGTAGTGTTTTCTTTTCCGGACATGCACACTCAGGGCTCTGAGTACCAAGATTCAAAAGTCCCAGTGCAGTGGCTATAATTCAGAAGTGTTCAGGGTGCCTGGTGGCTTAGTAGGTTAAGTGTCTGCCTTCAGCTCAGGTTCCTGGGATCGAGCCCCACATTGAGCCCTGCATTGGGGTCCCTGCTCAGTGGTGAGTCTGCTTCTCCCTCTCCCTCTGCTGCTCCCCCTACTTGTGCTCACTCACTTTCCCTCTGTCAAATAAATAAATAAAATCTTAAAAAAAAAAAGAAGTATTCATTTACTGAAGGTTTTTTTTGCAGCAAAGAGGGGGACACGGGGTCAAAAAACTCTATCTACCAAGGAATTTGAGGCAAATCACTAACTCTGTATAACTCAGACTTCTCTTCTGTAAAAAGTTAGTATGTCAGTGTGTTATAAAACTGAGAAGCCTTCACCCTGTCTTCATTCTTCCCACAGGATTTCCATCTATCAGCTTCCTGCATCTAGGCTACTCTCCCTTGTAATCTCTGGACACTGCACTCCCAAGAAAAGATAGTGGGGCTGGCAGGTATCCTTCAGGGCTGATGCAAGAAGGGTCTGCCTTCTAGGAATAGGATTGTGGGCCAGAATAAGCACACAAACACAAATCACTATTTCTCAAGCTCCAGAAATCTACAAAAAGAAAAAAAAAAACAAACTTTGAGATCCAAGACTCTTTAAGGGATTTTTTTTTTGAAACTTAAGTCTTTTGATATGAGTTATTTTTTAAAAAAATAATAAAGCATGTTCTAAATTATTTTGAATGTCACCTCTTTGTAACTGACCAGGGCCAGATGGCTGATCATGGAAAAAGCAGATGCTATAGGGCTTCTCAATTTGGGAAAAGAGATCCTTTATTTGGGTTCATCAAACTCTCAAATTTGAGATGCTCTTCACTGAACAACAGGTTGAAGTAACAAGATGAGGAAGACAGAGTATTTAAGAAAACACTGAATTCAAAGTCAGACACCTAGGCTGGTGATTTGGATCAAGGCACCAACCTAAGGATTTGGGACAAAGCAGTACAACTCCCTAGAATCATTTTTTTTTTTCTCATCTGTAAAAATGGGGATGGGTATCATGATGATTGTGACAGTTATAATAATACTGATAAAACCAGCTACATCTCAAGTATCACACGTGTTCCCATATGTGCAAGTGCTTTCTGGTGCTAAGAAGAGAAAACACTAGGAACAGAACAAACACGCCTGGGGGAGATGCTACAGGGAGAGGAGTCAGTGAAGGGATCTGCTGGGGGTGGGCTGGGAGGGGGACAGATGGAGGAGGTGGAAAGACAAAAAAGATATAGGCATTGGAAGGTGGATAAATACATGAGTCAGAGAAAGGAATTAAGTTCTTCTCTTACCAGAGATACCAGAAAAGGTTTAGATGCAGAAAGCAGGCTAGGCAGCAAATATCTCCCATGTCGCCTGTGCACACCTGGAGTGGGAGAAGCTAAAAGAACATCGATGGAACCACTGGGCAGAGAAGACATGGCAGCTCAACAGGAGAAGTATGGAACAGCATCTGCCTGGCTGCTCTGCAGCCTGGATGTGCTCTCAGGGAGAACCAGTCCTCCCAGAGGAGAGTTCTCATCCACAGTAGAAGCCTCTGGCCCAGGTATGGCTCTGGGAGGGACACACATTCAGGGGGAAGAGTCAAGACTCAGGGGACTCCTGAGAAAACTCAATATGGGCCTTTACCACTTGCCATTCCCTCTGCCTGGTGTCCTCTTCCTTCAGCTCCTGCCAGGTCTGGCCGCTTCTCAACCATCCTTCAGGTCCAACTCAAAGGTCACCTCCTCAGAGGCCAGCCTACTCACTCTGTCTGAGGTCAGCCTCCACCACTGCCCCTGGTACATTCCATATTTCCTTCCTGGCACTTATCACAATCTGAATATACACTGCTTTTGTATTTTCTTATTTAAAGTCAGTCTCTCCCACTAGAACAGTGCAGTCTAATATAGTAGCCACTAGCCCTGTGTGGTTAAATTTCAACATATTCAAGTCAAGGAATTCTCAAAGTTCAGCTGCTCAGTTGCACTATACCATATCCACGGTAGCCACATGTGGTTAGTGGCTGCTATACTGGACAATGAATCATCCCTTAATCGAATTGAATCGAATTGAATCACATTGCAATATTGCCATCATCACAGAAAGGTCCTTTGGTTAGCACTGATCTAGAATGAAAATTTCCAGGAGCAGCACCCTTACCTACTGTGTTCACTGCCATATTCTCATTGTCCAAGACAGTGCCTTGGCTTAGAGGTGATTAGGAAATATCTTCTGAACAAGAAAGCGAAAGAATGAGTGAGGATGGCCCCAAAGTCTTATATCCATACTGGGTAAGAATAAAAAAATAAATAATGTGGTTGAAGAAAATGGGTCTGCAGCCTGAAATCACCCAGGAATTCTCAATATCTAATCTGCATGCTATCTATGAAAATTAATGTGTGACATGTGTGTTATATTACATTTTCTGCTAATTAAACTTCTTAACATAATATAACTTTACGGCCAGTCCCATAGTTCAGATATTCCCAGGAGATCTCTGGAAGGAGGGTGAAGGCAATAATGTATTACTGGAAAACTTCTATGAAATGACTTACCTAAGAAACTGCATGAAACCAATTCACAGATCCAACTGTTACACAAAAGTATGCTGTTAATGGGTGCCAAAGAATGAGGGAATAGCACTTATATTTCCTATGCGGCTGGGAATTCTCAGCTTATTCATTTAATAAATACATGAGTGTATGCTACAGGAAAGTGGGAATGCCCTGATCCCTAAAACCCAATTCTATGTCCTATGAAGAAATAAGAGCTCAGAGTTGTGGAGACCCCCTCTCAAAATGCACTGAATCAACTAGTTAGTAGTGGGTTCTGCTTGTTGAAATTTAAGATCAACATGTAAACACTCTTTTGAAGATGCTGTTTGTTTGTAATGAAACTAATCCACTCTAGCACAGAGTCCTGTTCATTGCGTATGTTCAGATCTCTCTTGAGAAAACAGAAGGTTTTTAGCTGTGCCCCCAGTTCACATCATGGGATGGGCTGGTATGAAGAGGAATGCCTTTTTAGAGTCTATCACCTAATCTCTGTTGTGTGTGTCTGATCTGGAAAATAGTGTTTCTCCTCAAGTGAGCAAGGTGGAATTGTGTTATTCTATCCACCCTTGCTCCACCCAGACAAAAAATAAAGGGTGCTGCCCATTCCTGTTAGCCATTCACAAAAGCCATCTAGCCATGTTGATGGAGAAATGTGGACAGATGCAGGTCCAGTGGCTCATGCCCCAGAGCAGAGTGATCTAGCTCCCAGGATTCTGGCCAAGCTCCTCTCTCTAATTCTGCCCTGCAGATCCTGATTTGTATCATGACCCTAGGACCCCATCTGCCCTGCTTCAAAATGTCTGCTCAGTAGAGGGAACAGAATAGATGACATTTACCCAAGCCTCCTGCCACCCCTTCATTGAATCTTTGGTGCTACCCTTCTTGGCCAACAGTTTTGTTCTGTTTGGGATTTTTATAAAAGGCGTCAAAGTATTATCTTGCAAAGTGTTGACTGGGGGATAAGTGTTGAAGCAGAGGCCCAGATGATATGCACTGCAGCCTGACAGTGCATCAGAAACGTGTTTTAACTGCAGTCATCTTGCTGCGTTATTTTATCTGTACCTCTAGCAACTAGCAGAGTATTTGATATGGAACACTCATTTGACAAATATCTGTGGAAGGTAGGAAGGGAAGGAGGGGGCAAGGGGAAAGAGAAAGAGGAGGGAGAGAAAGGAAAATAGATAAAAGGGCTTCCCATCTTTGGGAGTGTCAGCTAAAATACCCTGCATTTATTCAAGTCCTTGAGGGCACTGGACCACACCTAACAACGCCATGTACTTATTGAGTACTTTCTCCCAGCACTGCATCAGACATGGAGGAATAAAAACAGAAAAACAGAATCACTGAGAAGAATGCTTAGCACACTCTATGAGTTCCATAAATGTTGGGAGACTGAGGACATGAGCAAGTGCTTGGGCAAGGCAGAAAACAGGAGGGGAGAGGTGGAGAGAAAGGAAATGCAACATACTGGGGGAACTGGGGAAGGAAGGGAGAAAAGGCAGCAACTGAAGTTAATTGTGCAAAGGGACGATGTAAAGCTAATGTTAAAGGCTGCAAAGAGCAGTGGTTTTGGAGACCCGCAGTCCTGGATTCTAATCTGTCTCAGTACTTATGAGGTATGCAAGCTCTCGAAGCCTCAGTTTCCTCATTTGTAAAATGAGAATAAAAGGAGCACTTGATCTGGGGGTTGCTGAGAGGATTAGATAAGGTAATGCACCCTGTTGAAGACCTACAGTCAGTGTAGATGGCAACACTGATCAAATGTGATGCTAATCTAGGTGGCTCACACTTGTTTTGTGGATGTGTCAAAGCATTCTTCTGACACAATTCCTGCCTCAAAACCCCTGAGGGTTAGATAAATGGAGGTGATCTCTCTTCAATGTGTCTGCAGAACACAATGCTAGCAACTCTCTTGTTAACCATCAGCAAATCTGTCAGGGCTTTGTAAGTGCCTCTTTGCCCTGGTTCCAAAGACCATAATAAAAGTGAGGGGGATCAGGATCATCCCAGTGCATCTCAGGGAGCAACCTTTTGGCCTTCCACCATCAGAATTTGAGCCTACATCTCCAGCTTATTTCCTATCACTCCTGTACCTCAGCCATCAACATCACTTGAAGTAGTTGGTTTTCATCCTATGTTCCCCCATATGCTTGGATATTCCTATGAAGAAGTCTGGGTTCATGTCATCTTACCATATTGACAGCCTCTCTCCAACCCTTAACTCTACCACCAAAGGACCAGTTCAAACTATCTCATTCTCTGAAGCCCATAGGATTTTTTTCTCTCTTTGAACTCAGGTTACCCAATCTCCAAAGTCCATCCACTTTGTCATGCTATTATTTAACATACATATTTATTTCTTATCTTTTCACTTAAAGCTTCTGGAAGGCTGATTTTTTAAAAGTACTTCTTCCCTGGACATGGCAATTTATCACAATGATCTGATGTAGGAGATTTCTTGATCAATGTTCATTAAAGTATGAAGTAGGACTATAAGCAGTAAAGGTAGGCCTGGGAAAAACTGGTGAGAAGGTCACAGTTTACTTCCTCATCTCTTCTCTACCCATTAAAAACGCAGGTGTTATTTCCCTCTGATACTCATATTCCTAAAATAATAATAACTGCATTTACATAGTTCTTGATTTTGGCCAGGCATGGTTCTTTTATCAATCCTTTTATCAATCCTTTTAATCTTCATAAGAGTTCTACTCTTATGAAGGATAATTATTATTATCCCTATTTCACATTGTACTCAAAGGCACAAATGGCAGAGTCAAGATCTGGAAACGGATAGTCTGACTCTAGTGCACTTATTCCCACCCACTCTTCTGCCTTGACTTTATACAAGGAGACCAATGGTTGTCTCTTGAAAAAGCTGGCATCTGAGCAGATAGCTGGATGATGAAAAGGAACAAGTCTAGCCAAGACTTGGGGGAAGAACATTTCAAGGAAGCAAACTATTAATGTCTACAAATGTCTAACATGGCATACAGATTGTTAATACCCACACCATTTAAAGGACTCGTTAAACTTCAAGAGAAATGCGAAGATCTATAAAGAAACCAAATATGTAAAAGATATAAACAACGTACGTAAGAGAAAATATAAATATTAAGTAAGTAGGAAAATGTTCATGTTTCCTACTAATCATAAAATCTCAAATTAAGGCAACTTTGTGGTATCATTTTATACTTAATAGATTAGTAGAACAAATAATTTTAAAATGAGAGCATACTACTGGGAAAATTCTGGTGAAATTGGTATGTTCACACTCCTAGTGACATAAAAAGTATGCACTACGTATTTTAGAAAGCGACGTGAAAATAATTACTAGGATCTCAAAAGTTTTTCATAGGCTTTGCCCCAATAATCCCACTCTATGACACTTATCCGAGAGAAACCATTCTGCAGCAAACAATGCAAAGATGTCCATTATAGCCTTGTTGATAATCACACATATTTCAAACAGAAATGCCCAAAATTAGACAACAAGCAAGTGAATTATGATACATCAACCAATGCGGTATTATGTCATAGTCACTAAGACAGTAACTATGAAGGCAATGAAGAAACTTGGGGAAAATGTTTATGAACATTATCCCAAAAAAGCAAAATATGAAGTTATATACACAATAATGATTACCATTATGTATTAATATGAATATTGACACTGATGCACACGGACTCCTCTCCTCTCTTGAATTTGATGTAACTTTGAATTCTCCAGACCTCAGTAACCTTCCATATAATTTTACAAATATGAGGAGCATATATAAGTGTGTATTGTTTTGTGTGTTAGTATGATATATCAGGGTAAATGGGGCAAGTTTCACGGGGAAGGAAGGAGCATATGAGTGGAAATGGATTCATAACGTGTGAACAGGCACTTTCTTTCTTGGAACTCTACTAGAACAGTTTGTCTTTTTCATCTAGAAGAAATCACAGAAACAGCCTTACCAAGTGCCTACACTTGAGACGTGACAACTTTTTTAATTTACAAAGGTGGGAAATGCCCAGAGCTTTAGAATAACACCCTGGACATAACCAGAGCAAAGCAGTGATGACCTTTGGGTCATCAGTCAGGCATGGGACTAGGGGCAAAGAGGCTTCAGAAGTATTTTCAGGCTGAGAGAAGCAAAGAGGACATTAGGGGAATCCACAGTGACAGCTTGCTTACTAATTCACAGCATGAAGATGCAGATGCTCTTACTGGCTTCCGAGTTGCCTGATTCTTTCACAACCTGTTCCAGTCTTGTAGGAGCAGACTTTGTGCACAACTGTGGACTGGGGTTCAGGCTTGCATATACCTTCAATGCTTTGCTCATTGCCTGTACTGCTATTTCGGTGCCAGAAAATGAGGTCAGCAGCTGTGCCAGGAGCTTGCTCATTCAGCATCATAGCTCCTCCAACACTGACAAGGAGGAAGAAAAATTAGAACTTCTCCAAAACACATCTTGTAGCAGCTCTGCTTTTGCAAGGGCCAGTGCACAAGACAGCCTGTCTGCCTGGATTCTGCCAGTGTGGGGGTGCCATGTGGTCTCACAGCGAGGTCCTTGCAGCTAGATGGATGGCATTGGACAAGTGGCACGCCCACTCTGTGCCTCAGCTAGTCCTACTGGAAAACAGGGGCAAACCCTGCGCAACATGGGTCCTGAAGCATTTTATTTTTTTAACTTTTGCTTAATGATGGATTTTCAGGTTCTTGAAATCGATGGCTCACATGTTCTAGGCAACATCTCCATTTTCTCCACATGGCCCTTCATGATTTGTGCCCTGCTTGCCTCTTAACATTCTTCTCCCATTGCGTCTTCATGCTCCAACTCTATCCTGCACCTGCTATGGCCTACTCATGCCTCAGCACTCTGCAAACACTGGAATGGGCTTTCCCCATTTTGTGTTTACTTACCGGTTTTCTCTCTGAGGAGTTTCTTCTCATTCTTCATGACACAGTTCAATTGTCACCTCTTCCATGGAGCCTTCTTGGACAAAGCCCCTGTTCTCTACCCCCATATCAAACCAAAGTCAGTCTTTATTATAGCCCTTTGCCATGCTGCATCATTTGTGTGTGTGTGTGTGTGTTGGGGGGAGGTGTCTGTCTGTCTGTCACTAGAATATGAGCTCCTTTAGGGCAAGCCTGCCTTATTCATGTCTCTATCCCTTGAACTTTCTTCATAGATTTCCAATAAATGACTGTCAGACAAACAAATAAAGTCATTTTCACATGTATAGCTCTGTGGTCCCCTCTCAGTGGCATCATTCCCCTGCCCTCCACCCATGGCTATAAGTTATTTACTTCCTTTAGGTATGAACAACATTTTTTAAAAAGTCCTCTTTCTCATTCATATTCTTACCCCTCACTTTTAGCAGTATGCTGTACATTGTAAATGCTTAACAAATATTAGTAATAGCACCACGACCTCTGTTAAATACAACCTACTACATCATGGGAATTAGTTCAGGGGTGAACATCTCAGGGAGTGCAGAAAGTTCGCAAGTGCATAAGATTGCCACAACATACAGCATGAGAAAAATAATTAAGAAGACAGTCAAAAACGCTAATTCAAAAAGGTATATGCACCGTATGTTTACTGCAGCATTATTTATAATAGCCAAATTGTGGAAGCAACCCAAGTGTCCATCGATAGATGAATGGATAAAGGTGTGGAATACATATACAATGGACTATTATCCAGCCATAAAAATGAATGAAATCTTGCCATTTGCAACAACATGGATGGACCTAACTGAAATAAGTCAGTCAGAGAAGGACAAATACCATGTGATTTCACTCATATGTGTAATTAAAGAAGCAAAACAAATGAGCAAACAAAGAAAGAAAAGAGACAAACAACACCAAGACCCTCAAATACAGAAAACATACTGGTCATTGCCAAAGGGGAGGTGAATGGGGGGATGAGTCAAATAGATAAAAGGGGTTAAGAGTAGACTCATTGTGATGAGCACAGAGAAATGTTTAGAATTATTGAATCATATTGTACACCTGAAACTAATATAGCACTATATGTTAATTATACTTCAAAATAAAAAGAAGAAAGAAGACAGCTGGAATTTGTCAGATACCTTTCATTATACTCCCTTCAAAACCATGTGAAATTGCGTGAATTATCTGAACTTTCTAAAACTCAGTTTTCTATAAAACAGCGATAGTATTAACTTCCATAGCATTCCCATTAAGACCGAATAAGACTACGGTGGTGAAGTGCTTATCATAGCCCATGGCACATGCCATGTGGTCTCACAGCGAGGTCCTTGCAGCTAGATGGATGGCACTGGACAAGTGGCATGTCCACTCTGTCAGCAAATGACAGTCAACATTATTGTAGTTAATGCTGTCAAAGATAAGTTCCTGATGAAAGTTTTTCCCACCATGATAATATAATTTTTTCTTTTAAATAGGCTCCACGCCCAGCATGGAGCCCAATGTGGAGTCTGAACTCAGGACCCTGAGATCAAGACCCAGGCTGCTATCAAGAGTCGGACGCTTAACTGACTGAGCCACCCAGGTGCCCCTAAAGTTTTTTAATTGATCTATAATTGTATACATTTAGATTAGGTATCATCATCCATTTCTGTCACTGAATCATTAAGTCTGTGAAATGGGTTTGCTTTAAAAAGATAATCACCATGTTTTCTTAAATAAGTAAGCGGAGTCAAGTGGTTTGTCATGGTCACCCAGCTTGAGTCCTGCAACCAAGTGCTAAAAGATATCCAGTCCACCAGGATACCACCCTATATGTGGTCCAAAACTACGGATTTTGAAGATAGATCAGAGAAAGCTCCAAAGTAATTCTACCACCTCTACTCTGAATGGGGATTTGTAAATTCAGTCCCATGTTGATTCAATGCTTCATTACCACACTTCAAAGAACAGGAAGTCTTTTGTATAAACTGGTTCCCTTCAACCTCTAAGGGATTCCTTTTTATGTCAGTGGCTTTTTAAGGCAAATATTTTGGTTTCACACTGGGTTGTATATTTAAGTAAACTGATAAAAAGTACATAGCTTGGGGTCCTTTAAGTCAATAGTAAAGTGCTCCGTAAAGACAACCCAAAAAATCTACACTCCCTAAGCTGCAGAGTGAAGTCCATACACAAAAGATAGATGGGGGATTACGGTGAAGCCAGATGCGGCAGATTGATCCACTAACGGACCCAATTCTTCACTTACCGACCCAATTCTTCACTTACCCTTGACTCCAGATTCAGCCATATAACATGCTTCAGCCATAAGGATATTAGCAAGCATGATATTAGCTGAGGTATAAAAATCACTCTCACATTGAAGCTTGCTCACTTTCATTCTTGCTCCTCTGCCTTTGCCAGGAGCAGACCCACACAGCCTGCAGGAGGATGAGACATATGAAGCAGAACTGAATTGCCCCGAGTCATCCCCACCTGAACAATCCTAGACCAGCCAACATCCAGTAGACCTTCAGACACACAAAGAAATTCACAGAGAGTGCAGGCAAGAAATGCAGAGCCACCAGACCTCCTTGCAGTTAACCATACACAAATGAGTGAGTGAGCCCAGTCAATACCAGAATAACCACTTAGCCACCCTGCACATTCTGAAGCTAAAAAAAAGCCTTACTGTCTTCAGCCATTGAAAATTGGGTTGGCTTCTTCTGCAACATTATTGTGGCAATACACAACTGATAACACCTGGGATTAAGTGGGAAGAACAGAAAAGCCATCTTATAGTAGCAAATATATATTATTTCTTCAAGAGCTTTTGACTGGGGAACTCATAAGTAGAAACTCCTTTTGCACAACCAACCAGTGATTCCAATGCTCTGGAACAGATTATTGAAATGTTCTAATATTAATAATCTCATCCTGGAAACCCTAAAGTATATAATGCAATTACTTTTAAACACATTTACTGATAGATTTTACAGTAGCATAATCAAACAAAGATCTGGCTGTTTCTTGGGGGGAATATTGTGTTAGTATGGCCAACGTCCCTACCACTCCTTCTTGGGCATATCAATTTTCCTAGAGAAGAATCCTCCAGTTTTCTTGCTGAATATTCAGAGTTCAGGGAAATATTCAGAGGACAGAAGTTGAGGGTCTTCTGAATCCACGTGTAGATTTTAACCCTAACACCCTGCTTTCAGTGTAGTATTTCAGCATTGTCCTTCCTGGGTTTGTTGTCTCTGAATCCAAAGCCTCCCTGGTTTAGTTATCTGAAGAAAATCCTTGCTGCTCCTACCAGGTAGGGTAGGGTGGGCTACTGGCTGTAGGTGGGTGATTGGGTAGTCTAACTGCTCCTTATGCAGGCTTTCAGAGGACACTTCTGTTTGCACACCTTTCCCTTGAGGTATGCTCAGGAGCCTGGAATCTCCAGGCTCCAGGAGCCTTGCCATGGTCACAGTCTCATCCTCTTCTTGTCTTTCCCTTCTGCGCAAGTTCAGCTTCCTCCTCCCTATTTAAGCCAGTTGTCATCACCTGTCCATCTACTTTCTAACTTACAAAATGATGCTGACATTGTTCATCTGGTATCATCTTCTAGAGTATACTCTTTGTTCTTGTAGTTTTATGACATTTTATTCTGCTTTTGTCATTTCAGGGGTGTTTTTTAGGATGAGAGGGAAAAATAAACCTGTGCATTCAAGCTGCTGACTTCTACCAAAATGCTCTCTCCTTGATTTTTTAATATACATGGGCTTCCTTTAAGAATTTCTGGCATCAGGATGCCTGGGTGGCTCATTTGGTTAAGCATCTTTCTTTGGCTCAGGTCATAATCCCAGGGTCCTGGGATCAAGTCCCACATCGGGCTCCCTGCTCAGCGGGGAGCCTGCTTCTCCCTCTGCCCACTCTGCCTGCCGCTCCCCCTGCTTGTGCGTGCTCTCTCTCTGATAAATAAATAAATAAAATCTTAAAATAAATAAAAACTATGCAAGCCTATTTAGAAAATAGTGAAGCAAGAATCAGCTACATTGACTTCTGTCAATTTGTCTTCCAGGAACTTGATATGCTTACTTGGCATAAAATACAACAGGCTACTTAAAAATAAATAAATAAAAAAGAAAAGAAAAGAATTTCTGGCATCTTCCTGAAGTCTTAGTGGTCAGGACAATTATATATGCTCTGAGTATAGGTACTACTCTTTAACCCTAAAAGGCATAGCAGAGCTTTCTTGTTTCCTGTATAGCAGTTAAGCATAATGAAAATTTCAGTTTGAAAATAAGTTGAATTCAACCGCACCAAAGCATTTTTACAGATACTCATGTTACATTGCTCTTCTATTTCCAGTTAACTCTGGGACTTCCCTACTGCTCCTTAAAAAGAGAAAGTCCTCCTAGGATGTTGCTAGGATTACCTCAGACTCTTAATGGTATGATACCAATACTGATGAATGACAGTCACATTGTACCTTTAATTAAGAGAACTCAAAGTCTTCAACAGAAATGGACAGGTCATCCCCTACCTTTAAGGATACATCACATCTAGGGGAACACATTGTTTGACAGCTGACAACTCTCATTCATCTTGCCCCTGGGTAATTATATCCTCCCTGCTATTCAACCTATGCTACTGTATCCTGTGTGATTAAATGGAGACTTGAAGTCTTTTTGCATATTCAAGTAACAATCACCACATTGCAGAGGGCAGCTAAAGACCAATTCATTGACATTTATCTGCACTAAAATCCATTTTGCTGTGTATTCCCGAAACTAGTCCAGTGATGGTGCTGTTCTCTGGGGTTTGACTACTGTACAAGTTTGAGGAGCTCGTTCTAGCTTAAAGCATGCCAGCATGGGTCAACAACACCTCAAGCAACTGAAATAGTACCATGAACTCAATGAGGATTCAATAAACTCTCTAAGCAGCCCAAAGAAGAAAGCCTTAGCTGTAACTCCATGCTTTTGCACGTTTTCCTCTCTTCTTAGATGTCCTTTCTCTTTCTTTGCCTACAACACTTTTATGGCTTTTTTCAGACCCAAGTTAAGGTCCATCTACAAAGCAAGTCCTCTATGATTTTCCTTCCTTTTTGTTCCTACAACATTTCATTCATTCCTTTGTTATTAAACTTCCCTCAGTTTACTGCTAAGTTTTCTGTTCCTATGTCTGTCTAACCCAGACCATGAGCCAGGGAGCAGAGCATGGGAAGGCTGAGTTACAGAAAAGCTAAAAAGTATGGGCTTCTGGATCATACCAGCCTTTGTTTTTTTTGTTTTTCTTTTGTTTGTTTTGTTTTGTTTTTTATCATGTTATATTAGTCACCATACAGTACATCATTAGTTTTTGATGTAGTGTTCCATAATTCATTATTTGCGTATAACACCCAGTGCTCATTGCAACACGTGCCCTCCTTAATACCCATCACCGGGCTACCCCATCCCCCGACTCACCACCCCGCTGAAACTCTCAGATTGTTTCCCGGAGTCCATAGTCTCTCGTGGCTCATCTCCCCCTCTGATTTCCCCACCTTCAGTTTTCCCTTCCTTCCCCTAATGTCCTCTGTGCTATTCCTTATGTTCCACATATGAGTGAAAGCATATGATAATTGTCTTTTTCTGCTTGACTTATTTCACTTAGCATAATCCCCTCCAGTTCCATCCATGTTGATGCAAATGGTGGGTATTCATCCTACATACCAACCTTTGAATTAAACTTGGGTCTGCCACTTATTGCTTATCTTGGATGTAGACCTCAATTACCTTCTCTGAAAAACAGAGAAAATAAGAGACCTTGTATCATAAAAGGCTGTTAGGAATAAATGTTATAATGTATCTTTTTTAAAGATTTTACTTGTTTATTGATTTGAGAGACAGAAAGAGAGAAAGCGCGGTGGGGAGGGGCGGAGGCAAAGGGAGAGAATCTCAAGCAGACTCCCTGCTGAGCATGGAGCCCGATGCAGGGCTCAATCTTACAACCCTGAGATCATAACCTGGGTGAAACAAAGAATCGGATGCTTAACCGACTGAGCCACCCAGGCGCCCCAATGTTAAAATGTATCTTAAGTGATCCCCACTTTACCTGACATATCATAAGCTAACATCAGGAAATATTATCTAATATTGTTACAGTTCTTAAGAGTAGAAATTAATGTTATTCACTTGTGTATCTACTATAGTGCAATGCCCAATACACAGAGAATACTCAGCAAATTTTAAGTGAATAAATGAAGAAATACATGAATAATCCTGTAAGAATCAGATTGTTTTTATAATCCAGGTAAATAAAGCCCTAGATGTCTTTTTTTTAAGAGCTTGAACTATCCATGTTGATTAGCCACACTATTCCAATAAACTGAATACCTAAATTGGTGACTTTATATTTCACTCCAGATGCTCAACCTACTTCTTCGGACTAGGTTGATTTAGATTTGAAGCAACTATAGCTTTGCTGGTAATTTTTGAAGTGATGGACTATAACACACAAGAGAGACAGTAAAGCCACTCCTGAAAATCTCAACCTCACACCACTCAGCTTCTCTGAACTACAAATGCCCTCATCCCAAAATGGAATAACTAACAATTACACCTGCCCCTTTCTAGGGTTGTTGGATTGAACATATGATATATGCAAAAATATTTTACAAATTTGCGAGACCTATGCAAATACTTATGTCTGTGTGTTTATTTATTTGACTGATCGCTTATTTGTAGAAACTTATTTCTTGGCACCACCTGAAAATTCCTATCCAACTTCACTAATATCCATATTCCTTCAAATATATCTAACAGATTGATTCAAGGCCACCAACAAAATCTGTTCCTGTTTTGGTGCATAGCAGAGCTTTGCGATTTTCTGTAGTAAAACCCAAGAGGGCCAATAAAATGTTTTCATTGATTGCAGTGTCAGTTTTAGATGCTGCAATGCCTCTGAACAAGAGTCCTCTTTTAGCACTCTGCTGTGGATTTACTTTTTATGGTCCTGGGATCTAGTGGGTAAATCTGACTTCTGCATTAACACTAACCTGAAGAGACAAACCTCTCAGGAGGACCATCTCATCTTTATGCTTTTCCAACCCTTGGACCATAAATCCTATCAGCCTGAAAAAAGGAGGTATCCTAAAGATTACGGTGGCACAGAGGTGCTCTTTGAGTGAACCAAGCTAATAAAAATAAAGTTCAAAGTCACTGGGTAATCTAAGACATCCATTAAACCTGTACTGAGCCAGTCAGGACTGATAAGCTAAATAGGCATCAGCCTGGTAAAGAGGCAGGAGAAGGTAAATACCTCCAAGATTCACATTGTCTCCCCCCAGTGTTTCAGCACTGTGGGATATACACAATATTTCAAATAAATGTGCCATGGAAGTACTGGAAATTTTAATAAAAACTGCTCTGAGTCTCCAGGCTGGAATATAGATGGGTAGCATATTTACAGTTCATTCACTAAAAATCGGGTACAGATTAAATATCACTGTGACAGCCAATATAAACTAAGAACGATTGGCATCAATGAATCAGACAACAAGAAATGAGATGCTGGTTAACAAAAGGGCAGAGGGCAGTAGCAAAGGCTCTTATAGCCATAAGACTCAGAGAGAGGTAAACTATTTTCACAGTCAACAGGACAGAATGATCCCAAAAAAGAGCCTGGCAAAGTCCACAGTAGGTCTCCAGCTGTCAGGAGGAGCATAGAGTAGCTGGGAGTAGGAGGACATACACTTGAGGCCAAATGATGGAGGGTCTTAATGGTCACACTGGAGAGTTTAGAGTCTGTTAGGCCCTTAGGATCCATGAACAGTTTTTCATGTGCATGATGTAATACACAGAAGAAATGACAGTAGGAAACTGATGTTTCAGCACTTTGTCTAGCCGGAGTACACACTTACTGCTTGGGGCAAGGAAGAAAGTATTCACCCCTCCCTTCCAGTTCCCACCCACACACTCTAATCACCAGGAAGCGCATGTGCTGGCCCCAGAGGATGGTCCACTCTGTAAGAAAAGACATATAGATTGAATCTGAAACCATCCCTTCTTTCTTTTCCTGGATCTCTAAATAAGATTAATGAGGAGACTGTGTGTAATTTTTTCATTATTATTATGTTATGTTAATCACCATACATTACATCATTAGTTTTTGATGTAGTGTTCCATGATTCACTGTTTGCATATAACACCCAGTGTTCCATGCCGTACATGCCCTCTTTAATACCCATCACCAGCCTAACCCATCCCCCATCCCCCTCCCCTCTAGAACCCTCAGTTTGTTTCTCAGATTGCATGTAATTAATTACCCGGTGAATTCACAACCACATTCACATTTTCCCACGAATATCAAACTTATCTGAGTGTTGCATTAACGTGTGACTTTAATACTACCTCCTACATAACTCAACTGTGTTAACACAGCTAAAATATGAGCAGAACTTTTCATTCATCATTTCTTCATTCTGCTAATATTTGTTGAGGGCTGTACTAGGTGCTTCAGGGAACAAGAGATAAAATGCACCACTCCACATGCAATTTTCGCACCTTCTAGGTGGCCAGAGAGAAAAGTACACTAATTTTTATATATAATGTGATGCTGATATAGTGTGACACTAACTGATGTCAAACTTTATAGTAGAGTCAATCTACCAATATTAAATAGGCACAAGCCCTCTGACCCTGAAATCTCACTCTTTGGGATGTATCCTAAAGACATATTCACGGAAGTTCACAAGGCATGATTCTTCATTGCAGTGTTTCTAAAAACAGAAAGATGCAAACAATCAAAATGTTTCTAATTGGGAGCCTGGGCAATTATAAATTATATAACATCCGCAAAATAGAATTAGTAGACAGCTGTAAAAAGAATTTACATAATATATATAATATATTGCATAATATATATAATAGAAATACATCCAAACTATAGCAAATAAAAAGCAGAGTGAAAAAGATTGCCTGAAATATATTTTTGTATGATTTTTAAAATCCTTCTTTACATTTAGTTACATGTATGTCAGCAGTATGCAAAATTTCTGTTTTATGGAGAGAAACATAAGAAACTGTTAACAGTGATTATCTGTAGAAAGAAGGATTGAGGTAAGGATATAAAAACACTAAGTACAATTAATTATTTAAAACTACAGTGTGGCAGGTGTACATACCTCTACAGTAGATGCCATGGAAACACAAGGAAGCATTATTGAATTCTAATGGAAAAGAGACAGGGAAGCCCAACAAAGCTATCCAAAAAAGGTTAACAGTTAAAAAGAGAAACAGCTTTATATTTGAAGGAGCCGGCAGAAAGGCACAAATGTATTCTAGAAGACCTATTTTGGGGTAACTACTGAACTTTCTAAGCAAATAGGTATATGTTACATATAGCAAGGGCTCAACTGGAAACAAATAGCTTCTAAATTCCATAAATCACTAGAACATGTACTCTTAGCTGCAGGTCACCAATGTCATACAGATAGAGAAATAACTGTATAATTCTGTCTGAGGAAACACCATCACACTGGACCTAGAGGCAAAATCTCCACCACTTAGATTCCGGTTCTAAAACTTTTGCTTCCATAAATAAATTCAAAATGGATGGTTTAATTCCCTCACTTTATTATGCTTTTTCCTCAAACCTCCTCAACTCCCTCAGAACTCTTTTTTTTTAATTTTTTTATTATGTTATGTTAATCACCATACATCATTAGTTTTTGATGTAGTGTTCCATGATTCATTGTTTGCATATAACACCCAGTGCTCCATGCAGAACGTGCCCTCTTTAATACCCATCGCCAGGCTAACCCATCCCCCCACCCCCTCCCCTCTAGGGAGTTTGTTTCTCAGGGTCCATAGTCTCTCATGGTTCATCTCCCCCTCCAATTTCCCCCCCCTTCATTTTTCCCTTCCTACTATCTTCTTCTTTTTTGAACATATAATGTATGATTTGTTTCAGAGGTACAGGTCTGTGATTCAACAGTCTTACACAATTCACAGCGCTCACCATAGCACATACCCTCTCCAACCCACCCCCCACCACTCCAGTAACCCTCAGTTTGTTTCCTGAGATTAAGAATTCCTCGTATCAGTGAGATCATATGATACATGTCTTTCTCTGATTGACTTATTTCACTCAGCATAATACCCTCCAGGTCCACCCACGTCATTGCAAATGGCAAGATTTCATTCCTTTTGATGGCTGCATAATATTCCATTGTATATAAATACCACATCTTCTTTATCCATTCATCTGTCGATGGACATCTTGGGTCTTTCCACAGTTTGGCTATTGTGGACATTGCTGCTATAAACATCGGGGTGCACGTAGACCTTCAGATCACTACATTTTATCTTTGGGGTAAACACCCAGTAGTGCAATTGCTGGATCATATGGTAGCTCTATTTTCAACTTTTTGAGGAACCTCCATACTGTTTTCCAGAGTGGCCGCACCAGCTTGCATTCCCACCAACAGTGTAGGAGGGTTCCCCTTTCTCCGCATCCCCGCCAACATCTGTCATTTCCTGACTTGTTAATTTTAGCCATTCTGACTGGTGTGAGATGGTATCTCATTGAGGTTTTGATTTGGATTTCCCTGATGCCAAGCGATGTTGAGCACTTTTTCATGTGTCTGTTGGCCATTTGGATGTCTTCTTTGGAAAAATGTCTGTTCATGTCTTCTGCCCATTTCTTGATTGGATTCTTTGTTTTTTGGGTGTTAAGTTTGATGAGTTCTTTATAGATTTGGGATACTAGCCCTTTATCTCATATGTCATTTGCAAATATCTTCTCCTATTCTGTCGGTTGTCTTTTGGTTGTGTTGACTGTTTCTTTTGCTGTGCAAAAGCTTTTTATCTTGATGAAGTCCCAATAGTTCAGTTTTGCCCTTGCTTCCCTTGCTTTTGGCAATGTTTCTAGGAAGCAGTTGTTGTGGCTGAGGTCGAAGAGGTTGCTGCCTGTGTTCTCCTCTAGGATTTTGATGGATTCGGGTCTCACATTTAGGTCTTTCAACCATTTTGAGTCTATTTTTGTGTGTGGTGTAAGGAAATGGTCCAGTTTCATTCTTTTGCATGTGGCTGTCCAATTTTCCCAACACCATTGGTTGAAGAGACTGTCTTTTTTCCATTGGACATTCTTTCCTGCTTTGTCGAAGATTAGTTGACCGTAGAGTTGAGGGTCCATTTCTGGGCTCTGTTCTGTTCCATTGATCTATGTGTCTGTTTTTGTGCCAGTACCATACTGTCTTGATGATGACAGCTTTGTACTAGAGCTTGAAGTCCGGAATTGTGATGCCGCCAGCTTTGCTTTTCTTTTTCAATATTCCTCTGGCTATTTGGGGTCTTTTCTGGTTCCATACAAATTTTAGGATTCTTTGTTCCATTTCTTTGAGAAAAGTGGATGGCATTTTGATAGGGATTGCATTGACTGTGTAGATTGCTCTAGGTAGCATTGACATCTTCACAATATTGGTTCTTCCAATCCATGAGCATGGAACATTTTTCCATTTCTTTGTGTCTTCCTCAATTTCTTTCATGAGTATTTTATAGTTTTCTGAGTACAGATTGTCTCTTTGGTTAGATTTATTCCTAGGTATCTTATGGTTTTGGGTGCAATTATAAATGGGATCGACTCCTTAATTTCTCTTTCTTCTGTCTTGTTGTTGGTGTATAGGAATGCCACTGATTCCTGTGCATTGATTTTATATCCTGCCACTTGACTGAATTCCTGTATGAGTTCTAGCAGTTTTGGGGTGGAGTCTGAAAACCTGAAGAGACCCATAACCACTAAGGAAATTGAAGCAGTAATCAAAAATCTCCCAAAAAACAAAAGCCCAGGGCCAGATGGCTTCCCAGGGGAATTCTACCAAACATTTTAAGAAGAATTAATACCTATTCTTCTGAAACTGTTCCAAAAAATAGAAATGGAAGGAAAAGTTCCAAACTCGTTTGTTGTTTTTTTTTTAAGATTTTATTTATTTGACACAGAGAGACAGTATAAGCAGGGGGAGCAGCAGGCAGAGGGAGAAGGACAAGCAGACTCCCCACTGAGCAGGGAGCCTGATGTGGGACTCGATCCCAGGACCCTGGGATCATGACCGGAGCCAAAGACAGACACCTAACCAACTGAGCCACCCAGGTGCCCCTCCCTCAGAACTCTTAAACAGTATTGAATTTAACGATATCCTAAATACTTCAAAACTGTCAAAGGCTGGCCATAACATTCTTCTTGGGAATAGGAAATCTTTTGGTTATAAGCACAACTTATTTGTTTTGTAGAATCTGTTATAACTGAATTCAAATTTAAAAAATATATATATTTTATTAAAGCCCAGGACAATTTATTCTCCAAAAGAGCTGGGCCCTGGAGGCAGATAAAGAGAACTGGATTTTTTTTTTTTTTTTGAGTGAATTCAAACTGATTTCCAAACCAGATGAAAGTCAGGCTGAGAAGCACCCATAAGAATCTCCTTCCTGTCATCCACAATCAAGAAGAGAATAGTGGGAGGTATTGCAATTAGGAGGCATGATTAGTTATTAGGTCAGTATGATTTGTGACACAAGTGTTTCCATTTCAATTTTAATTCTTGAGTTGCATATATTGAGTGGAGTTTGATAAACTGGAGGGCAAAATATTTAAACTCATCACAAAGTAGTATACTTGATAGCAAAGGCTATAAACATTTAAAAAATTATAGTATAGATAGATGTGTTTGTTCCTCTATCAGATAATTATTTTCTATTTTTCTCCTAGCTGGCTCTGACATCCATTATCTCTGATCACATTGATATTCTGTATTTACTGTTACTTGCTCAAAGTCAATTTACTTCATGGACCTTGTTGTCACAGACATGAGCATCTATCTTAGAGAGAATATTTTTGAAGGGAGGTATCCCATGGTAACCGATGGGAAGAAAAACAGTCACATATTTGTACCATTTGGTGTCTTCCTTTTAACAACTGCAAAACATTTTTTAAAATACATTTGCCTTTATGAATGGCCTTAGTTCTATGAAAGAACAGGACGTTTTACCACATCATTAAAATAACCATTTTAAAAACAACTTTTATTGAGTATCTTATTATCTTTAACTATTAAACATTTTCTTGTAGGCTTCTTAATGAAAATGAAATGTAATACACATAAAATAATTCATATGTGGCAAAGTCTCTACATGAATTATTTGTTGAACAGACATTTATTGAATGCCTACTGTGTATCAAGCATTATTCTAGACAATAGAGATTTGGCAATGAACAAGTCATAGTTCCTAAATTCATGGTCTTCACAGTCAAGGGGAGAAGGGAAACATGCAAGTCAAGAGGCAGTTATGACACAGTATGGCAAGGGCTTTAATGGGGAAGGTACTTGGTGCTCTGGAACCTCGCAGGCAAAGTGCTTCTTCAGGATGTATTGCCAGTGAATGCCTTCTGAAGGCAGTCATGTCCATGCTGAAATCTGAAGAACAATAAATACTGAGACTCAAAAGGGAAGAAAGAATGAGGAAAGAAAGAAGTGTTCCAGTTAAATAGATGAGTTTATTCAAAGGCCCAGAAATGGGAGAACACATCACATGGAATTCAGTGTGGCTTTAGCTTGGAATCTGAGATGAGAAGAGGAGGGGAGTGGGGAGGGAGCATGAAGAGATGGAAATATAGAGCATGAAGGTCTTTGAATGCTGTTGAAGGTCTGATGGTATCCTGAGGGCTATCAGCAGTCACCTATAGGATCTAGATCTCACACTAGACAGAGGGAGGTTCGCTTGGAGCCAAAGAGGCTAGGGAAGAGTCAATCACAGTAGTCTTGCCAAGAGAGAGTAGTGGTGGTCTGAACTACTGGGGGCGGGGGGTGAAAAGAACCACATGTGCATGTGTGCATGTGTCTGTCTGTCTAGTGTAATCACTAATCATTTTTTATTTTTCATCCAAGTAATCAAAGGGAAGAGATCTGCTCTATAAAATACTGCATTTGCACCCAAGGATAGCACATAAAGACCATCTTTTTGGTGAGTGCTTTAAATGTCCATTTGACTGGTACTGCTGGAAAATGCAATTATCAGATTGCTTCATAGTGGGAATTAAACATGCACATTGACTCGCAGGCTGATCAAAAATACCGGTTGGAGTCTGGGATCCTATTTAGTTCCAGTGCAGCAAATGTAAGAGACGGGAGTGGGTCAAGTGAGATGGATGATAGTATTGTCTTCTGTGACCATTTCTTCATAAAGCATTTCCAAAGTTCAACTCATGGGAAGAAACTGACTTTGGAAGCAGGTGAAGAACAAAAGTCACCAGAACTTGTTTTTCACTAATGCAGAGAAGCAAATTAAAGCATTAAGCTAGTATTCTGAATCCCCAAACACAGCTACTTTCAACAGTAGTTGAGGTCCTAAATAATACACTACATGAAGACATAATTATAAGCCATTAGTGAAAAAAAAATTAGTGAAGCAGCCCTAACTTGAAGTCACAAATACAACTACTACTAGATCTATCACCATGTATAGGAGAGACTGAAGCACTATCCTGTAGGGAATAAATCTCTGGTTACTTAAAGCTTTGCATGGAGTTTGGCAATTAAATATGACAATTCTTATTGCTCTAAACTCTATTCGTGATGTATTGAGGAGAAAATTAAGTCTATTAGTAACAGAAAATAAAGAATTAGGCATAATGCAGACATGCTGAGGTTCTGTCAGCAGTGGTCATCTGGGAACATGAAATATCAAAAAAGGGACTTTCAGTTACTTAAAAAAAAAAGAATTAGACAAAAATGGTAGTTATGTAACACCCAAAGAAGAAATTAAATGGACAGAGGCTTAGAAAACAAAGAAGAAGTAATCATGATGTAAGATTCCAACAAACACGGCTGTTTTGCCCAGAACAGAACCGGAAAATAAAAGAACTGATAAAAAGGTTCTTGGTCACCGCAGTGATAACCAATTTTACCGATGAGACTTAGTTTTACCATCGGTCACATAGCCTAGAGCAACGGTTCTCAAAGTAGAAACCTGGAAACAAGCTCAAAGTATTCCAAAAGAGGCCAATCCTTTCTTCAGTTCATGAGCAAATGGCACACTCTTCCAATTAGTTTTAGTTTTACATATAACTAAAGATGACCTACTAATAATCTACTTTGGGAAATAATTAGGAATTAATAAAATGTGGTATTTATAAACAAAATGAACTCACTATTAGTATTTAGAGGCTGAGGGTTACAAATTACATTGCAACTGCAAAGTTCCTGTTCTGCACACATACCCACAGAGAGTTGGAAGTTCCACAATGTTAAAGTGGAATACCGAGCTGTCAGTATGTCAAAATATTTACTGAGTGCTTAATATGTGCCAATGACAGTGCTAAGTGTGGGTGATATATAATTGTAAACAAGAATGGCACTGTCTCTGCGTTTTTAGAGTTTATGATCTTATTGGGAGAAAACATCAGTGTTGACTGAGTTGGTCATGATTTTAGCTGACATTATTCCTGATTTTAATTATAATAAAGTGCCATCTGTTAATCCTTTTTAATATCAATATAGGTTATTGTTTACTGATGTAGTGCAGTGATGCAAATTTTAATGAAGAGATTGGACCTTTGATTTTTAAATAGTAAACTAATTCATGCTCAAATGTAAATCATTCATATTCCTAATTCTAAAACATATATTATGTTCATAATCCACCCATTCCACTCCACGCTCAATGTGCTTGGTGAAGAAAAATACATTGTTTTCACTAAGTTCTTTCCCCAACTGGCAAATGTCAATAATTGGAGCAGAAAGCCATGAAGATCTTGACTCTTCAGAGTAGTCCAAAGTATTTGAGAAACACCATTGTGGAGAGGAAAGAAGTTATGAGGTTCTGGCAATAGCTGTGTCATTCTCAGTGGTCCTGAATCATCAGTGGGATGAAGGACAGTGATTCCTAAATCTGAGTGATCACTGGAATCCATTTTATAAACATGTAAATTCAAGGTCCCTGCCGTAAATCTACTAAGTCTAAATCTCTTCGCAGAGGAGTCTGGAGATACTCATATTTAACAAGCTACCCAGGTACTTCTCAAACATTAAATTTTGGGAAGCACTGGGAGAAAAGTTCACAACATGGATAGAGAAAATATGTGAGTAATTTGAACCCCTAACTGCCATCTAACAATAACGTTTCTCTCACCAACTTCTCATCTGCCCTCACAGATCCTCATGCAAGACTGCTCTGAATCAGGCTAAAATAAAATAAGTCATGGAGTCCTACTGGTATATTTTTGTTTATGTTGCTTGTGCTTTTAGTGTCATATCCAAGAAATCATGGCCAAGATCAGTCATGAAACTTTTCCCCTATGTTTTCTTCTAGAAGTTTTACAGTTACAGATCTTAAGTATTTAATTCATTTGAGTTGGGTTTTGTGGATGGTAGAAGGATCCCATTTCATCCTTTTGCACGTATATTCAATTTTACCAACACTATTTGTTGACGAGATTATACTTTCCCCACTGTGTATTCTAGGCATCCTTGTTCAAGATCAACAAATTATATATACATGGGTCTACTTCTGGGTTCTCTATTCTGTTCCATTGGTCTGTAAGTCTGTTCTTAGGCCAGCACCACACTAATTAATTAATTACTTACTTTAGCTCTGTAACATTTTGAAATGAGAAAGTATGATGACTGCAGCTTTGTTCTTGCTCAAGATCGTTTTGGCTATTTGGGGCCTTTTGTGGTTTCATATGAATTCTAGGACTGTTTTGTCTATTTCTGTAAAAAATGCCATTAGGTTTTGATAGGCATTGCAATGATTTGTAGATTGTTTTGGGTAGTATAGAAATGTTGAACTATACTGTCTTCCAATCCATAAACATGGGATGTCTTCTCATTTATTTGGTTTCTTTGATTTCTTTCAACAATGTTTTATAATGTTCAGTGTACAAGTCTTTCACCTCTTTGTTAAAGGTATTTCTAAATATTATATTCTTTTTGATGCTATTCTAAGTAGGGGTTTTTTGTGTTTTTTTTTTTAATTTCCTTCTTGGATAGTTCAGTGTTAGCATGCAGAAACCCAACTGATTTCTATAAGCTGGCTTTTGCATCCTGCAACTTTGCTAGGTCTAGCTTTTTTTTTTTTCTTTTTTTTGTGGGGTCTTTAAGGTCTTCTATAAATAATAGTGTTGGGAAAACTGAATATTCACAGGTGAAAGAATGAAACCGTAACCTTATCTTGCACCATACACCAAAATCAGCTTAATTGTATTAAAGACTACAAAAACCTGAAACTGTGAAACTTCTAGAAGAAAACACAGGGGAAAACCTTCATGACTTTTATCTTGGCAATGATTTCTTGGATGACACTGAAAGCACAGGCACTAAAAGCAAAAATGGACAAGTGGAACTACATCAAACTAAAAACCTTGTGCAGAGAGAAAAAAAATCAACACAATGAAAAGCTAACCTACAGAATGCAGAATATTTGAAAACCATATATTTGATAAAGGATTAATATTCAAAATATATAAGGAAATCCTACAACTCAATAGCAAAACAAAACAAAACAAAACAAAACCACATCACAAAACAGATAATTTGATTTTTTAAATGGGCAAAGGACTTGAATAGACATTTCTCCAAAGAAGACATACAAATAGCTGACAGGTATATGAAAAAATGCTCAGCATCACTAATCATTAGGGAAATGCAAATCAAAATCACAATGAGATACCACCTCATACCTGTTAGGATGACTAATTACCAAAAAACCCTAAGGTAGCAAGTGTTGGTGAGAAGGTGGAGTAGAACACTGGTGCGTTGTTAGTGATAACATAAAATGGTGCTGCTACTATGGAAAACAGTAGGGAGAGTCCTCAGAAAATTAAAAATAGACCAGCCATATGATCCAGAATTCCCATTCCTGAGATTATCTCCAAAAGAACTGATATCAGAATCTCAAAGAGATACCTGTACTCTCTTGTTCACTGCAACATTATTCACAATAGCCAAGATATATAAACAACCAAAATTTCCATGAGTGGGTGAATGGATAAAGAAAATGTACATACATACAAGGGAATATTATTTAGCCTTAAAAAATAAGGAAATCCTGTCGTATGCAGCATCTTGGATGAATGAGCATCACTTATTTCACCTGCTAAGTAAAATAAACTAGTCACAGGAGGACAGATACTGCATGATTCCACTTATATTATGTACCTAAAATAGTCAAATTCATAGAAATAAAGACTAGAATGGTAGTTGCCAGGACCTGGGAGCCAGTGAAAATGGGGAGGAGCTGTTCAATAGGTATAAAGTTTCACTTATGCAGGATGAATAAGTTCTAGAGATCTGCTGTATAACATTGTGTCTATAGTTAACAGTTCTGTACTGTGCACCTAAACATTTGTTAGGAGGGTACATTTCATATTAAATGTTCTTACCAAAATAAGTAAACATCTTTGAATAACAAAATTAAATTAAATTAATGTAGGACATGGAATGCTTTTCCCAGAGAGCTAGTTAGCTACCTCTCCTCTTTACAGTAATGTATCACCAAGCTAGTTTTATGGGTCAGGCTCCTATGAAAGGCCACAAAGAATAAAGTGACAAGGACTCACTTATTTCTGAGGGGCAGATATACTTTATTCATTTAGTTAACAAATGTTTGAGGTGTTCCAAGCTAGCTTTGTGCTAGGCACTGGATTTAAATTGCAAGCAACATCAGACATGATCCTTGCTCTCACATGGGAAAGACAACCACTGATTAAATATTCATATGAATAAATGTATAATTACACACTAATAGAAGCCCTAGCTATAAAAGGAGTGCAATTTTATAAGCACAATTCTTGGAAGCTGTATTAAAGAAGAAGCTTTACTAGAGTGTGGGGTCAGTGAAATCTTACCTGATTAAGTTATTCTTAAATTGAAAACAGAAAGGTATTGAGGAGGGCATGTTCTGCATGGAGCACTGGGTGTTGTGCACAAACAATGAATCATGGAACACTTCATCTAAAACTAATGATGTAATGTATGGGGATTAACATAACAATAAAAAAATAAAAAAAAATTTGAAAACATAAAGATGAGTACAAAGCAATGAAATAAAGGAGAGAAGTAGGAAAAGTAATCCAGAGAGCAGGAATGCCGAGTACAAAGGCTCAGAAATAGGACAGAGAAGTATGCCTTTGATGTAACAAAAGAAACTGAGACAGACCTGAAAGACTGGGCCAAATATCCTGAGTGATATAAAATTAGTCATTTCAGATCATTTGTTCAACTGTAGAATCTAAAAATAGGACCTATGGCTAAAGGCCCCTAAATAGGCTTATTCATAGAGTTTTCATGTTTGTTACTGTCATCATCATTATTATCATCATAACTAATAAGTGTAGAGAACTTACTATAGGCCACATCCTCTGCTTAGCACTGTGTACAGTTTATCCCATTTGATGTTTACATGAAGCCCATGATATGTTATTCCCATTTCATGTACAAGGCACGATGAACTTAAGTGATTTGCCCACATCCACACAGCTACTAAGTAATACGCTAAGATTTTAATAGAGTTGTTCTGATCCAAGTCCATGCTTTAATCACTATGCTACACTATAGTGGTAGTATTTAGAAGACTTAGTATGTGTGGTGGCTGTAAAAATGTGCCAACTACAGGGGGAAAAACTGACCAAGGGTCTCAGCTGCCACATTCTGAAATCCATCACTGTGTGCTATAGACTGAATGTCTGTGTACCCCCCACTAGGATGGTATATGGAAGTGGGGCCTTTGAGAGCTAATTAGGTCATGAGAGCGAAGCCCTCACAAATGGGATTAGGGCCCTTATAAAGGAGACCTGAGAAAGCTCCCTCACCACTTCCACCACATGAGGACCCAGCAAGAAGACAGCAAGCTATGGACCAGGAAGCAGGCTCTCACCAGACACCAAACCTGCTGGTGCCTTGATTTTGGATTTATTAGTCCCCCAAATTGTGAGGAATAAATTTCTGTTGTTTTTGAGCCACCCAGTCTGTGGTAATTTGCTATGGCAGCCAAAACAGACTAATACTGTATTTGTGTACCTCGAGCACACTTTCCAAGGGCTGTTCCCAGCCCAGGACTGAATATAGCAGGCATACTAGAACTGGACAATTCCTAGGAGACATGTGATTTCTCTCACACCTAACTTTGGCTTGACAACACTGGACAGCCTTGCAAAACTTACAACAGGACACTTCTACCCAATCTTCCTTCTTTTTTCCTTCCCTGAGGGTCAGATTTGCATCACAGCCCAATTATACTCCCAGCCTTTTCTGATCCCCTCCCCATTTTCTTTCATGGGGATGTTTCCCTAATGAAAGTCCTACACATACAGTCTGGCATCTGTTTCTTGGAGGACACAGACTAAGACGGTGTTCAATAAAACATACATATAATAATAATAATAAAAAAAAAGCTGATAGAAAAGAAAAAGGTCTCAAGGCTTTTTAGCACTCTCCTAGGCCCATTATCTCAGTTGATTAGAGGTACTAAGGTTACAGATTCTAATCCATTTATTTTTAATCTATTCCCTCTCAATCTCAATCTTTCTGGGACAGTTTCAATTGGCACTTGCTACCATGTCATAATAGTCCCTCCTTTTCCTTGTTGAAATTCCATCCAATGCAATGACGATGTCTAGGACTCACTTTAAAATAATACTGAGGTGGAAGGATTTATGGGATATGAATGAAGCAAGATTGGCCAATGGATTGATGGTGTTGAAGCTTGGTAATCGGTTCACAGGAGTTTATTATTCTGTTTACTTGTTATGTAGATACAACACTCTCCACCATAAGAGGAAAAAAAAAAAAGTGTTCTGACTAGGATAAAAATTATATGGTCACCCTACCTCTAACCCAGGCCAACTAATCTGTTCCACTGGTCACAACTGAGACTCAGGAGTATCCATGCCAGATCCAGTGCCTAGTGCAAACCTATTTCCATACTTGGAAACTAGTGAGTTCAGAAAAAAAATTTTTAATGTTTAATGTCTTCTTGTTGTTGCTACAAGTGTTAGAAACGCAATCACAGAAAAATATAGATTACAGAAGAAAAAAAAGAATATTTTGATTGTATACCAGTAAAAAACAATAGTACATGATTTAAGACTTAGTTGGATTCTGGGACTTAAATTCCGTCATCAGGAATTGGTCTAACGTCTCCTCCACCCTTTTTTTTCTATCATGGTAGACTTCCCTTTCATGGTGGCAAGATGAGTGTCAGTTTCTCCAAGTTTATGTCCCATGTTCTCTGTATATCTTTCTTGATCATTCTAGAAAAGGTTAGGATTAGCTCTGATTGTACCAATTATGTTACACACCATTCTTAAGCCAATCACAATCCCCAGGAAGATAGAATATGCTGATTGGTCAGTCCTGGCTTGAGTGTCCAACAATGAATGTTGAAGGCTATACCCACACAGACTAAGGGGAAATTGTTATTCTGTATCAGGTTGCTACTATAAGAAGGAAATGGATGCTGGGCAGGCAGATAGAATTGTTCAGTAGCCTTCTCATCTGCCTAGGAATCAACTGCTTAATAATCATGGAAGTGAGAAGTAGGACCTTTTTTTTTTTTTTTTAAGATGAGGATGCATGACTTTAAGTCTACTCAAAAACTCAAGCTAATAAAAAATTCTACTTGTAGAATTATTCTTCTCCCTTGAGATTCATTGTAAGTGATAAAACTGCACAAGATTTATGTTGCTTCTACTCTTTCTCCTTTATCAACAAAGACTTTGTTTTAATTTACTTGTATTTTTAAAAAATAAAATGAAACTGGATTTGTACTTCACTAATTAGGTATAATATACAGCAAATTGTGTAGCAAGGACAGAGTTAATAGCAGAATAAAGGAAAGGTTTTTCAATACATGTATTATTCTTTTTTCCTCTGAGAAGACATGCTTGAAACTGAATTTAAACACTTCAGCACTGGTGAAACAAATTAATAATGGCTCAGACACCGAGGTGTTGCATATTATTCATGATCTTAAAATTATTAATGTAACACTGAGCCATTATTACCACATATTGCCATCAGAGTAATTAACACATCTTATCTAATAGAATAAAGCTGTCAAATCAAACTAAGAAGTAATTAAGTTACATAACTACACAGCTGAGGCAGAAAGATGCATGTCAAATGAATTAAAAATTGCAGCTCACCTAGGTGGTTTTGAATAGCCAAGCAGGGTGATTTGTTATTTACTGCCTACTTTACCATTGATAAGTCACTGCACTGCATTATGCCTCAATCTCTATGTACTATGAGGAGACTGGAATAAAGTGATTACCAAACTAGTGTCCATAGGAATTAAAGAGGGAGCTTCTGAAAAATCTACATTCCCTGGTCTCCCTTGGAGATAGTAATTCAGATGGTATACACTGGAAACCAGGTATGTGTATTTTTTACCCCCAGGTGATTCTGAAGTCTGTGAAATCCATAACTGACATTTTGAGGAATTCTAGAAAGAAGATTTTCAAAGGTCCCTTCTAGTCTTAATGATCAATGATGAGATCATTGGCTTTCCCAGAAATACTAGAGAAGTTTTTGTCAGAAATTGGCATTTCCTGGGCGCCTGGGTGGCTCAGTTGGTTAAGCGACTGCCTTCGGCTCAGGTCATGATCCTGGAGTCCCGGGATCTAGTCCCGCATCGGGCTCCCTGCTCAGCAGGGAGTCTGCTTCTCCCTCTGACCCTCCTCCCTCTCATGCTCTCTGTCTCAAATAAATAAATAAAATCTTAAAAAAAAAAAAAAAAGAAATGAAATTGGCATTTCCTTCATATATGAAATGCTCATGATCCCCATTATCTACTTATGGTCTGACCCCTCTCTTCCCTAAAACAAAGCGTGAAAAAAAGTGAAAAGTAAAAGAAGAGAAAAATAACCATGATTTTCAGCTTTTAAGATATGTCACTCAGCTCTGAAATTATTCCAAACCTTAACACTCATGTCCTATCATAAGTAGTAAATGAGTCACACAGAAGAAATCATAAATGTGAAGAACAATTTATAATTTTAATGAGACTAAGAAAACCCTGTAATGTATTCTTCCAAATGCCTCTTCCCTTTTAGCTCTTTAATTTCACAGAGTGGAGACTACTTATACAGAATGCACATAGTCTCAAACTTAAAAAGATCGTGGTACATTAGAAGCTAGTGGTATCCTGAGATTTTTCAAAGACCTGAGAACGGCTTTCAAGCATGTAACCAGGTTTTATTTATCAGATTGTGAGATTTAATCAATATCTAGCCCATTCTTACTGCCCTGGTTAATAGATCATTGTGCCTGGCACAGCACAGACACACTGTAAATATAAAGCAAAGAGTGGGGAGGGAAGTTTTTGGTCAATTTAAATGTGTAACTGTTCATGAGTGAAATGGACAAAATGAGCTATTAATTTATTTATACACTTATATGTAAAATCACCAACAAAAATAGTATAGTAATTTCGAAAGTCTCTTCTATTTCACACTCTGAGCCTTCACATGCACCTCGGACATTCACGGCTTGGTGACCATCAGAGCCACTTTTTGAGTCAAGCAGCACAGCTGTCCAAAGCAGAGTGTCATCACTGCCATAAAAGCTGTTTGAGATAGAGTACTGTTTGGGTCAGCATATGAGGAGATCCCTGGAAATCTCGGCTTGAGATAGGACATAATGTTCTCATAACATTGGCAGTGACGCTGAGGAGGATTTCCAGAGGAAAGGGTAGAAGCAGAGACTAAAAGACTTGTCCAGGGACCTCTAAGACTCACAGCATGTGTGCTGTGCAGACAGGCAGGCTCCAACATAATTTATCAAAGGCACCAGCGTGGCAGCGCACTCATCACCACAGCGCTAACTGAGCTAACCTTTAACGTGTTGGAATATTTTTACCACCTCAGGGAACCCAGGTGGAACTGGAAATAAAAATCCCATTCTAACTTTTAAAATCTATTATCTAGGGATTCACAGAAGTACACTTGGTGTTTGGTAACAAGGGAGAGCAGACCTGTCACCACTAGCTGGGTGACCCTGCATAAGTCACTGTCTATGCATCTGATCCTTCATCTATAAAATGAAGACAAAATGGCAACTTACAAATCAGAAGCAAATGGCATATTGTATATAACACTTCTGGCCCAGTGACTGGGCACAAAATCAGCATATAATAAATTTTAGCTAATATTGTTATTTTTATTACTCACTCATTCATTCCAATAAATATCTATTAAGCACCTACTACATATCAGGAATTCTATTATATCACAGTATTTCCACAATTTGGTTATTGAAATATCATCTGAAGTATTTCAGCCATTTCCTCAAATAATTTTTAATACTATTTTCTTACATTTTCCTTCATTATTTTTTTTTCCTTGAGGTATAACTGACATTACATTAGTTTCAGGTATACAACGTAATAATTTGATATTTGTATATACTGCAAAATGATCACGACAAGAAGTCCAGTTGACATCCATCACCACACAGAGTTACAAAATTTCTTTTCTTCTTGTGATGAGAACTTTCAAGATCCACTCTACTAGCTACTTTCAAATTTAAGCTTTTCTTTAAATTGACTATTTCAATACCTACTTTAGTCTCCTAAACATCAAATCTGTGAAATCACAGGTTTTATGTGCCAGTTTTACTTTTTCTAACACACATTAACATAACCAGAATACAATTAAATATTTGTAAATGTTTATCCATAAACCACCTATAATCATCAGTAGTGGGCACAATTCACTTTGGAAAATATAAAGACAGTCTCTCTGTCCTCAAAAAGCTTTTCTCTCTTTGCCAAGCAATTCTGCAATCACATAGGTCAGGCCTAGGATCTTACTAAGAAGTAGTTAGGGTCCAGCTGTCAGGCAGGGCCAATGAGATGCAGGTCCTGATGGAAAGGTGACTGCAAAGAAATAGTTCTGAACATGAACAGGACTCAAAAAACTGAATAGGAGAACTCAGGCTTCCCCTTAATGAATCTGAAAGTGGCGAGGTAATGCAATTACCTTACTCTAACAGAGAGTATCTGCTGTGGCACCCCAAGAATCACATTATGCATGCAAACCAGTACCTGCTGAGAATACACTACTCCTAAAGTAATAATCCCATGCATTTCTTCAGCATCACCTGGCTGTCACACAGACATCCCCTTATTGCATTATACGACAGTCTCACTGGCAACGTACTGTGAACAAGGTACCATCCACATCAACCAGGTTAGATCAAAGTCTCTGATAATATATACAGAAAATCTTTCCCTCCCTCCCTAGCTGCAAAGTACTAAGGCTTGAGCAGGCAACTCAGGGCTGTGCCTTTGATCCCTCTTTCAAGGCTAGAAAGAGATTTACAAGGGTGGCCACTGCAAGAAGCTTCCTTCTTCAATTTCCCCTACCCAGGGCTGAAGGTAAGCATAGCAGTCAGGGGAATTATGCCTGCCAGTCTCAGTGTGGTGGGAGACTGAGTAGAAAGCATGCTTTCCCCAGATTATTTGTTCACTCATTCAGCAAATATTTGTTGAGCATTATTATTTGCCAAGCATGGGGATAGACCCTGGGGAAAAAGAGATGAATAAAACCCCATCTCTGCCCCCCTGGATTTCACACGGTAGGAGGAGCAGCACACGAGCCGAAGTGTAATTGCAAATCTGGATGATGTGTGCTAAAATAGAAATACAAGGTACAGTGGGAGCCAGGCAGGGAGGTCCAGAGTGCAGGAACCCCTCAGCTCTGCTTCCGGAGGTAAGTTCGGAATCGATCAGAAAGAAGAGAGCACAAGCAGGGATTTGAAGGGATATGCTTAGTGGGGTAGGGAAAGAAAAGGTGAGGGTCTGCAGGGGTGCCTCTCAGCATGCTTGATAATTCCATTGTAAACAAGTTCTCTTAACTGAACTTGACTTTACCGAAGTACCTACAGGCTCTATTTTGCTCTGCAAAAATACGGACTGCCCAGTGCAGTTGCTGAGTGCGTAGAGCCAGTAAGCCCCAGGCATCTCTGGCCTCACCCTATCCACTGTTTGCCTACCAAGAATCAGTGGCTTTTGTCCCCAAACTAGTTAAAGCCAGTTTTATATTTGTTGTTATAATGACCTAGTTTCTCTTAAAATTACACAAACTGGTAAAATATAAAAACAAAAAAGAGTTGCCTCTATGAAAATGAAATTAATCGCTAAAAAACAAACAAACAGAACCTCTGAAGATTTTATCACCTGCTATAAAGTTGTACAATTGAAAATTTTATTATGGGTGTGGTTTATTTAAAAAAGGCAAAAGCAAACTGGTGTAGCCATACTTAAGAAGTGGCCTTGGTGTTACATCAATGCTTAGGGAATTAATGTATAAATGATGTATACTTTAAGTTAAAATATTATGAGGTGCACAGTTCATCTTTTAGGATTACTTTCTTTAACGTTTTTAATAGGAACCCAGTGATGAGTCCTAATCTGGTTTAATATAGTAATTAGGGTCTGGCTTTGCCGTTGACTACCTATGTGGTGTTGTACAGGTCACTTTAACCTTTTATCCCTCAGTTCCCTCATATACTAAACTGGGAAATAACAGTATTTACCTCACAGAACCGTGAATTATGAGAGAGATATTTGCTAATGAGTCCAAAAGCTTATCTTGGCCCATAGCACTTAACAAATGTTACTTTGATTTTCAATATCATCATAATCATCTTATTTGGGATGATGTCACAAGAACTTCCATTTCTAGTTTCTATAACTCTCCATTATTTAAATTTTTACAATAAGCTGTATATAATTTATGCTTGGTAAAAATATCGTTATATTTTGAAAATGAGTAGGGAAAAAGAAAGTTCTCTTTAATCTAGATAAATGAAGATGTTCAGAGTACATTAGAAATTGTTTCAAAAGGAGGAACAGTAGGGAATATAACGTATTTGCTGTTTTTATGCAGCTGTATTTGTTCAGGGATGATGTTCCACAGTAGGATTTACTGGAATCAAGGTTCAGGAGAGAATGGTTAGATGATACTCTAATTAACGTCCTAAAGTCAAACAGAGGATGTCAGAGGCAGCACATTGGTCTTCAGGAAAGACGGGTCAGACCACTGTGCCATTTTATAGCATGGAGGTGCTTGTGTCTTTAAAATACCTTCGTATATTAGAAACCCAGAAAGACAACACAACATGCACAACAACAGGCCTAAGAAATGACAATGGCTGGAACTTTCCATGAGCCACAAAGACTACCACAGTCTTTAGAACATACCCATGCTGGAACACCTTTGTTGTTTACCACAGATTTCTAGAGAAGCTTTAGTAGGTCAGAAGCTTTGGGCAGGAAGGGGAGACTTAGAAATGAACACAGGCAAAGAGGTGTGGTTCTATCCTTCTTTATTACCCCATCAGTTTTTCAGCATGAAGTTTCCACGATTTCAGTATTCCATCGATTTTTCTGTGTGAGCATGAGCGCATACCCGTGTGTGCATGCGTAATCATGCATGTGTTAAGAACAGTTCAGCAAACATAACAAAAAAGCTTTGTGTAGTCAAATAAAACAATAGCTTCTCTATTTTTAAAAGAAGAGCAACTAAGCAAAGAACACAGATTTTTTTTTTCATACATAATCCCCATATCCCCCTCCATCTTGCAGTCCTTCCTGCCTTTAACCCCTAGCTCCTGTGAACCAAGCCTTAAAGGCCTACCATGCCTCTAGCTGGATAATGAAAGAGACTTGGGCACAGGGTGCTGTCAGAGGAGTTTGGGGTCCAGTCTCTAGCAACAGTTTTGTGATCAGGTTGCCGGACCAACCTTTCCTAAGTCAGAACAGAATGAACACTTTTATAGTTTTTTACCAGGTATGTCGACCCTGAGAACAGCAGATGACACTCCCTAAAAACTTGGCGAAAAATTTCCTCTGCCCAAGCCTTGATTACTCCCAAATATGCTTTATTTCAATTTGCTGTGGTTGAGCACCCCCAATGTTCCAAAGAATTCATGTCTCTCAGTCAAAAAGAAAGAAGGGAAGGAAGGGAGGAAGGGAGGAAGGGAGGGAGGAGGGAAGGGAGGGAGGGAAGGAGAAAAGAAAAAAGAAAAAAAAAGAAAGAAAAGAAAAGAACACAGTACTTCCAATACCATCCAAATACTCTGGGGTCTGACTATAATATTTATATGAATCACCTCCACTGGTTAATAAACCTGCTAATTGCCAAATCTCTTTTGTTCCCAGTGAATTAAAAGTAAGAGGGAAATTATTCAGACAATTCCAGTCTCTTGTGTGATTATTATAAATGGGTGTTTAACTACATAGTGCCGGATATTAGGCTAAGTCAAAATCAGCTATTTACCCTGGATGATCTTAAAACAAAGTAACAGATCCCTTTAAATCTCTGTTTTCGGTCTGTAAAATGCAGAAATAATAACAGCATCTACCTCAATGGGTTACAGTGACAACAAAATGAGATAGTACGTGCCAAACACTAATTCCAGAGTCCTTTCAGTATGAAAATATCTGACAGTATCTGGCATACTGTGGGCTCAGTAAATGTTTACTACCACCACCACAACCACTACCACTACTACTGAGAGACAAAAATAGTTCCGGAGGCTCTGAATATTCCAGACTGACTACCCACATGGATCAATTTTATCACATAAATTTTCAGCTTGCCACGAGAAGGATGTTGTAACCATAAAGAAGGCAGTCATCACTCCCTGATTTCCAAGCAGGGAAGCGTAGTACTGTTTATAAGATCTACCTAAATCTTGGTTGGGTACCATCAAATTAAAGCAAAAGCATTCATAAATCTGAAGCAGTTGCTCCTGTCACCATAATTTGAAAACAAACAGTAGGTGCACTTTCTAAATTTTGATCTACCCTCTGATAACAAAACTCGGGGATGGGCTTGGTATTTTCATGTGTGATCACAGGTGACAGTCCAAGGCTCATTCATGTACCAGGGGCCCCAAAGCCATCAAGGTAAAGAATGTTCACCTAGAGCTTAAGACGCTATAAACAGGCTCTGTTTGACAGAAAAGTTTTGTTGGCAGAAGTTGAGATTTTATGAATGGTTACGTCTAGCAGCAGATAGACACTATAGGAATCTGACCCATCAATACTAATGTGCTTTTTTGGTTTTAGTATATTTGGTATTTCTGCTTTTTGTTCTCTACTGATCTCTTATCTCATCACAGCCACATAAACCAATACCCCAAGCATGCCCACTCTCTTCTACCACCAATTCAAAAACCACATTTCATCAGCTTTTCTCAGTATCCTAAAAATACCCTGAATGTAGCCTGGAACTACATCACCATACATTGTATACCTTTTCTTCTGCCGTTCTCTCTTGTCAGTCCAACCTTCTGCTATCATCACGTTTACCTTTCCCACCTACACTTTTTGACCTAAGGCAATTGGTGGAAGTAGAGTTATTAAAAACGACCCTTACAGACTGCTTAGGAGACATAAATGTGACAGCTCTTCCTAAGAGTCAAAACAAGTTTCCCTCAGTTTGTCACTTCCTCTCACAGAAGGGGAAGTTGTGCTGCCACTGTGTTTCTATAGCAGTTCTAGATCCTGAGAGAAGTGCTAGGGAAGGAGATAAATAGGAACCCTCCACACCCCTTCCAAGAGAGGTTCCTCTAGCACTATCTTACACTCTCCCTTTGTGAAAGACACCTCATTTCAAGGAGAAAAAATCAAACCAAGATTTCCCTCTTCTCGTTTTCTGTGTGCTCATTCTAAAAAACCGGACTGCAAATCGTATTCCATTTTGAGGACATACCAATGCAGTGAACAAAGTGAATTAAGTGCCTAAAATAGCCTTGGCTCTCTTCCACAGGTAGTGGCAGCTCCAGAATTTCAGTATGGAAGGACATAGGACAGCAACCTGATTGGGAGGGGAGGGTACCGTGAAGCTGCACTGGAAGTCACTTTTATTTTTGACTCAACTGTGTATGTTCAATCAGGGTGACGAGTGCTGAGGATGGAGGATGATGGACATTACTGATGGGGCTGGGCATCTGTCAAGGAGCCTTTGGCTCAGCCACTATGCACATGGCAGAGAGACACATGGAAGCAGAAGCCCCAGTTCCCACCTTGATTGACAGAGATAACCAAGTCACATGCACTTCCTTTTTCTGTGCTTTGGGATGATTTGATACAATCTTAATTGTAAGAGAGCAGACAGCATGTGTTTTTGTGAGCCATCTAACAAAGGGCCTGGCATCTAGTGGGCTCTTTATATTTGCCGAATGGAGTTGAATCAGAGAGTGTCAGCAGAAATCTATGGCAAATGATTTTAACTATATATATGTTTAGAAGGTTTAAAAGGTAAAATGGCAATGCATTTTCATAGAGGAAAGATTTGAAAATGCTTATTAATAGAAACATGAACATAGAAATCATCTTTTAAGATTTTCATTTCTCCCAGATTTTAACATTTTGTGAGTAAGATCAGAAGTGATTTTATTTTCTTAATATCTGTACTTTTCTGTCTTAAAATAATACTGTTAAATAGGGACTACTCGTATAGTTTTTTAAGGCCTATAATTTTTAAAAACCTCTTTCTGCTACTTTTGGTGGATAGCCTGCTTGTCTTCATATACGTTTATTTACATTTGTATTGATAGTTGTATCTATTTTTATCTATCTTTGGAAAACAATCTGCTCTTTGTTAAATAACATATCATAAACTGCTTTCCCTTTCACTAACTGAAGTTCTTCTATGTAATCTTTAATGGCTTCAGAGCATTTCTTGGAGTGAAGACTTCATTGTTAATTATTCTTGGATGACTCTTGGATACTTCGGTTCCCAGTCATAAATAATACTATGACGAACATCTATCTATAACTACATCTATATATTTTCACATGCATTTCTATGTTTTTAGCATACTTCTAGAAGTAGAATGTCTGGATCAAAGGTAGAGAAATTTTAAAGGACAATCATAGTCCTGTCACTGAGTGTTTACTATGTGCTAGGTATTTACTAAACAATAACTCATGTAATCTTTACAACAATCCATGAGTTAGATACTAATACTATCACCACTTTACAGACGGGGAAGTGGAGTCTCATAGAGACTGGCATCTCAAGTGCCTCCGGCAAATCTCAGAAGACCAACTGACCTGGCTTGCCCACATCTACACCAATCAATGGAAAGGGAGACAGAATTACTGTGATTGACTTGGAGTGGGAAAAGACAACCTGCAATGGGTGCTAAAATATACCTATAGCACTATTTAAAAAGACCACAAGGCCACCACTGTGGTCTTGTGAGGTAGAGTGCACCTTGGCACTGTGGGGAATGTTCTTTTCCACTCCCCAGAGCTGCCCAATGGGACTGAGCATTAGGTGGTTGCAGGAGCAAGGGTGAAAGAAAGAAACCCTAAGATCTTTCAGGGCATTTGAGTTCTGGTAATTTTCAATTTCCAACCAACCAATTCAGCCACATAAAGTGGAAAGGAAAAAAATACAGCCAACTCAAGAAGCTCAGCTCTAAGCTTATGGAACTCCTCTGTATTGGAGAGGTCAGTCATATGAATCAGACTTTAATATCCAATTTTAATCATTAGACTTTTAAGTATTTTTTCAAAAAACAAAACTTATGTTTCTGCTGGCTTCAGAAAAAGCACATTTGGAAAGGAAGAAACAATTTCATAAAAGACCAAAAAAGATTTCACAAATTATTTCTTAAATATACACAATGACACCATGCAGAACTAAAAATAAATTAAATTGCACTGTATACAAATCTTCCTGTCCTCCCTCTCCTCCCACCTTTCTTCTGCTTCCATGTTATTCAGTAAGTTTTCCCAAATCAGTGTGCCTCCATATCCTACTAACCACACCCCAAAATCATCCATTTCTCTTAGAATTTCCTTGGGAGTGTCTCAAATTTAGGGCCGGCATGTGAGTTATTTAAGAAGCCATGGCTTGGGCGCCTGGGTGGCTCAGTTGGTTAGGCAACTGCCTTCGGCTCAGGTCATGATCCTGGAGTCCTGGGATCGAGTCCCACATCGGGCTCCCTGCTCAGCGGGGAGTCTGCTTCTCCCTCTGACCCTCCCCCCTCTCATGCTCTATCTCATTCTCTCTCTCAAGTAAATAAATAAATAAATCTTAAAAAAAAAAAAAAAAAAAAGAAGCCATGGCTTTATGGATTAGCTAAGCAGATGTGTAGCCTCCAGGATATGCCTTTGAGGTCTCTTCTGCCATCTGTATCCAGACCTCCAGCGGATCGAGTACTAATATTTTGGCCCAAAACAGCAACAGAAGTTTGTCTGGTCTCATGACTCTGTCATCAGGATTACAAATTGACCTGGCTCATTTCCCAAACTAACAAAGGTTTGGAAGACTCAAATGTTACCAATGATGACTTCATTCAAAATACGCCAAGAATGTGTCAACCCACATCACACTTCCCAGGTTTTATAAGAAATCAGCTTGACTTTAAACCACTATTATCTTTTCTGTCTGAAAAAAACCTCAGGGGAGATATGAATGCCCTAGGTGTTCAGTCAAGAGGATGTTACTCTGGGGGGTATTTTCCCTCCTGGAGTTGTAGGATGTATTGATCAAAAGTTTCCAATTTAGGTATTCTAAGAGTGCATAAAGTGTTCTGGGCAGTTTGGCATAGAACTGTCCATTATACAGTGCAGTAAAAGAGAATGTATTGATTCCTTCTAACATTTTACCTCCTCTCACTACTAACTGGTTTGTTTCAGAGAACAGGCAGTGTGAAATGTTTTCAGAAATTTGACAGTCCATCATAGCAGACAGAGTTGAGCTTCAGGATCAGATAAGCCCACATTAAATCCCCAGCACTTGCAATCTGTGTGACTTTGGCCATGTTACTCACTCTGGCTCTCAGTCTCTGAAAAAAGTACAGTGAAACCCATCTCAAAGATCTAGTGTGAGGATTTAGTGAGACCCATGTGAAAACTGCCCAATGCAGTGTAGGGCTCAATACAAGTTAATTCTCCTCCTTATTAAAAAACCAAAGAGGCCAGTGGGGGAGGCTATTACACTTTGTCCTCTTCGGCTTTGACTACTTTTTTTTCTTTATCAGGTTTCTTTCTTCCACCCTTCCCCACCACACAATTAGAGAATGGAGGCAGATTTATTATTTATCTTTGGGCCTAACCAAGTTTATCCATTAAGTTGAGTAGGCCTCAGCATGACTGATAGATAGATAGATAGATAGATAGATAGATAGATAGATAGATAGAAAGATAGATAGATAGACAGACAGACAGAAAGATAGGGAATGATATATAGAATAATTAGATAGGCAAATAGATCATATATACAGATATATATCTTCACAAATGATAGGTGAGGGCATTATGAGTCATACCAGTGCAAGATGGGATTCACCAAGACCCCAAGCCCCCACCAAATGGAACTTGATGTTGAGGTGACGTCAGTCTGGAATATCTGGATGCCCTAGCAATTAATTCAAGCAGTCCAGTCACAAAAATCAACACCTGCCCACCAGCCTCAGGCAGGCTAAATTCTGCCTGGTTCAAATTAGAATCTGCCCACTGAGCCAACAGAAATAAAGCCAAGGGACAGAAAATTTCCTCAGAATATATGCTTACCTGACTGGTTGGCGGTAGCCATTTTCAGTGCTATGTGTGAAGCTGCAACTGGGAACCATTTTTGATGTGGGACTAGAATGTGACCATATATTTTAAATGTGCTGATGTGTGTGTTGGTGGGGCGACTGCTATGATAGAAAGAAAAGGTGACGTGTCTTCAGTGACCAGAATAAAGGCAGTTAAATTTCTGGAGAGCCTAATCTATTCTTCTAGCTATTAATAAGGCTGCCTGGCTCCCCATCTAAACCTGTATCTCATATTATTCTGTTCAGACTAGTAGGTATACAGCAGTGAGCTTGTGAGATAGGAAGAGTCTGTTTAAGAGCCCAAGCCAGGCAGACCATCTGTCAACATGATTAATGTGCTGGTTAACATTCAGTTGTTCTTTCCTTAGCATGGCAAATGCATCCAACACATCACCTTTGTTCAGCTACCGCATGGCTGGGCCAAGATCAGCAATGTACCTTGATCTTTAATGACACTCTGGGGCTGTTAATCTCTCCAAACTTCTCTTAGGCAACCTTCTTCTTGGCTGGGAATTAGAAAAGGAAGTTGGTAGCAAAAGTGGCAGCTGCAGCAACAGAAATTGTGACTGGGGCCATTCTATGAAATCACCTTAACATAAATACATTTTTTAACTGGAAAGCCTGAGGTACCTTATTGGCTCTGTTGGTTGAGCATATGACTCTTGATCTCGAGGCTGTGAGTTCGAGCCCCAAGTTGAGTGTGAAAATTACTTAAAAAAATAACATAAAATGGAAAGCCTATTTCTTTTTTTTTTTAATATTTTATTTATTTATTTATTTATTTGAGACAGAGAGAATGAGAGACAGAGAGCATGAGAGGGAGGAGAGTCAGAGGGAGAAGCAGACTCCCTGCCGAGCAGGGAGCCCGATGTGGGACTCGATCCAGGGACTCCAGGATCATGACCTGAGCCGAAGGCAGTCGCTTAACCAACTGAGCCACCCAGGCGCCCTGGAAAGCCTATTTCAACAACATCGATTCAGCATGCATATGTTGAGTAATGAAAGGCAGCATTATAGACTAGTTTGTTGAGAAGTCAGAGAAATGGGTTCAAATTCTGCCTCTACCAATTGCAAACAGTTTAATTTTGGAGAAGTTACTCAACCTCTCTAAGTTTAGTGGCTTCATTTAATAAAGATTGCCAATTAAATAATGTTTGTGGTGCTCTTAGCACACAGCATGGCATACAGTAAATGCTCAATAAATGATAATTATTATTGTAAAAGCATTGAATGGATACTGGGCAGTAGATCTACAGGGAGAAAAGATGCTGTCCCAGTCCCCAACGAGTTGAGTGAAAGATGCCAAAGTAAACACTTTTAACCACAATAATGCAGCTGTGAGCAAGGCCAGGCTCTAAGAGTTATAAAGGCCATGATGGTAACTCAAGAAGAAGAGATTCATCCCAATTTGAGAGACTGAGCAGGGTTTTATAGAGGAGATCACACTTGATCTAGGATTTCAAAGACAGATGGAATTGAAAGAGATAGAGATGAGAGGAAAGGTGCTTTAGACAGAGAAAGTCACACCACCAAAGGCATGGGAGGTAATGACTGAGCAACAGCAAGTAGACTTGTAAGCTGGTGTGTGGTTGTGGACATGGCCAGAAAAGTGGGCTGGAGTCTGATTAGAAATCTTTGAATATCACAGAAAGGAATAGGACTTTATTCTGTAAGTAGTGAAAAGCCATCAACTGTTTCAGGGTAAAGGAATTATCTGCCTAGATGAAATCAGAGGGGACAGAATTTTTCTTTGCCTCCAGCAGGTGTTAAAAATAACTATGTGGGGCGCCTGGGTGGCTCAGTTGGTTAAACGTCTGCCTTCGGCTCAGGTCATGATCCCAGGATCCTGGGACCTAGCCCTACGTCAGGCTCCCTGCTCAGCCTGCTTCTCCCTCTCCTCCCTACTTGTGCTGTCTCTCGCTGTCTCTGTCACTATCTGTCTCTCTCAAATAAATAAATAAAATCTAAATAACTATGTAATTGAATGAATTTGCCTGCAACACAGCAAGGAAGTTCCCAGAGGGGAGAAACTCTGACCTCCATAAATAACAGCTAGATATCCAATCCTATTTTGGAGACTTTAGAAAGGTTTATTAGCAAACAGGCAAGATCCCAAGGGAAAAATGGAGTTGTAGGTAAGACTCACTAATGCTAACAGTTGGCCCCACACTCCCTGACAATCCCAAGGCCCGTCCTCACAGCCCAAGTCAAGCAGAGAATTGAGGAAATGATGCGAACAATTCAGGCCAAGGGAAAGTCACTTAGTCCTCACAGGTTTCTCTCTTCTGAGGAGCTGGTGAAGCCCACAGCACAGTGAAACCAGTCCCAGGAGCAATCACTGGCATGAAGTGGGTTGTGAACTTAATCCAACCTACACAAAGCTCCACCAGTGGCAGTCAAAGGTACGGAAGCACAGAGGGTAGGACAAGATACACAGTGGCTACGCTGCTGGGCAGGGGCAGTGGGGATGGTTCTGGTAGGCGTCCTGTCACAGCAGCCAGGTTGCAAAAGTACCAAATGCTGTGACTTTCCCCTTCCCTAAAGTTTCCACTCCAATCAAGTACAGACCAGAGAATATTGAGAACGATTTAGAAGCAAAGCAAGACTGAGTTGCTGAATTCTCTGTTTCAGACCTAGAAAAGCACAATATTGGACCCAGTTACAAACTCCTAGAGCAAGAGGATGGGGCACTATGGTCTCTGTAATCATCACCTGCTGTTGATATAGGTAATGACAATGATTATAGTGATATAGCAGATTTCTTGGGGTGTCTATTCAGTTCACAATAAACTCTACCTCTCCAAGCACTACACTGATCATCTATATTAGTTTTCTAGGGCCGCCATAATAAAGTACCACAGCCTGGGTGGCTTAAACAACAGAAATTTATTGTCTCACAGTTCTGGAGGCTAGAAGTCCAAGATCAAGGTGTGAGCAGGCTTAGTTTCTCCTAAGGCCTCTGTCCTTGGCTTACAGATACCCTCCTTGTCTTCACATGGTCTTTTCTTGGTACACATGTGCCCCTGGTGTCTTTCAGTCTGTCTACACCTCCTGTTCTTTTTTTTTTTTTTTTTTAAGATTTTTTAATTTATTTATTTGACAGAGAGACAGCAAGAGCAGGAACACAAGTATGGGGAGTGGGAGAGGGAGAAGCAGGCTTCCCATAGAGCAGGGAGCCCGATGCAGGGCTCAATCCCACGACCCTGGGATCATGTCCTGAGTTGAAGGCAGACACTTAACAACTGAGCCACCCAGGCGCCCCTACATCTCCTGTTCTTATAAGGACACTAGTTGTATCAGATCAGGGCCCACCCTGTCAACTTCATTTTATCTGAATTACCTCTTTATAGGCCCTATCTCCAAAGATAGTCATCTGAGATACTGACGGTTAGGGCTTCAACATATGAATTTTGAGAGACACCATTCATCCTATAACACCAACTATGCTGGTAGATTCTCCTACCATAGCTCCTACCTTACCCCGAGATACAGTTTATTGGATCAAGACGAACACGTGCCCCAAGAGAGACATAACAAAATCTCTATTCTGGGCAATTAGGCTTGGAGTAAAGAGATGGTTAGTCAGTTTGTTCTCTTGCTCTAAGGAGCTCTAAATGCAGAGTTTTCCACATGCCAGGTGAAACACAGAGAAATAAAAATGAGGATTACTAGTTCAGAAAAGGACAGCTCTGGGAAAAAAAAAAAAGATTTTGATACTCTCACTGGTTTTGAGGTTTCTGTTTTCAGTACCTTAAGAAGACTTTCGGCCCTCATGTTGTGTGAGATCTATCTGTTATGATTAAGGGACGCAACCACAAGGTGGTGGTGGCTGGGAAAAAAATGGTAAAAGCAATCAAGACAGGTCCCAAACTGAACTGCTGACGGGTCCCTCCTTGCCTTCAGAATAACCAGATTAATCACTTACCTTTTCTCAATACATGGCAGTAACTCTCAGTAGATCCTTACAGCATTTTACCACCCTACTATATAAGATATTATTCCTCCTAATACATAGTCACAGTTCCACTGCTTTTATTTAGGTTCACTTAGTCTAATATCTTCACTCACAAATAGAGAGAAAACTACATTCTCAACATGAAAATACACCCTGTCCCTGAAGAATAATTAACCCAAATTCTTTTCTCCAGGTTAATTAATTCAAACGTCTTAAGCCTTTCATCCAAAGAAACCCTTTTTCATTCTTTTAAGCTTGAGTGCCTTTCAGCTTCTTCTCATCCGTTTTAAGGGTCACTGACCACATCTGGATTCCCCCATAATGAGGGTCAGACTAACGCTGAGCACGATGGAACAATGACTTACTGATGCTGTGAGAAATGCCTTTTGTGTTGCATTTCAGCATTCTGTTGCCTTGTCTTTTCTGCGCAACAAGAATACTCATACAAGTGATTCCCATTCCACTTATATTTAACTATGACACTCTGGTCTTTTTTTGGTCTCTCTAAGTCAGGTTTTATTCTCACATAATTTGCTTTGTTCCTTTTTTGCTGAAAGGTATTTCATTAATGTCTTTCATTTCCTTGTTATTTATCTTTTGTAGAACCAGAAAATTTAGACCAAAAAATAAAAGGGATGGAGATCATATAATCTAGGAGTGGCAAACTGACAGCTATGGCCAAACACTGCCCACAGAAACATTATCTGTGACAGGATATTTTTAAGTGTTTAAGGCTTTAATACTTTAATACCTTTAGGCCAGGTTGACATACACTCCAATTGCCCCAGACCTGATTTCTACCTTTTGTCTTATGTTCTTTTTCCAGGTCTCTAATAGTATTTGAGTTTAAATTCCTAAATTCAACCAACTCAAATGAAACAGAGGATGGGAGCTGGAGAGGAGAAATGACTTTCTAGTATCACAGAGCTATGTGATGGAGAGCCTGAATGCCAACCTGGAGCTCAACATTTCCCTTTCTAGCCTACTACATGTGTATTGGCTCATTATAATGGCCAGGAGGGAAAAAAAAGAGTTAAGTAATGAAGAGTTTTGGGTATTTCAACCAATATTTTTGATGACAACCAAACAGGTACAGATCACGCTGAGATAACATGCATAAAAATCTCAATCACTTTTGGAATTTTTATTTTTGACAAGAGGCTGAACCTTGGACCATCCCCATTGCCCTTGGCACAGAAACACCCAGAGTTCACTTCCATCTCTGAACAACTGCTCCCCACCTGGAGGTCCTAGAGAATCTTAAAAGTGCTAATTGAGTTTCCAACAAATCATAATGGATGTAATATACATCTCACAGGCCTATAAAACAATGCTTCCCTTCCCAGGCTCAAGTAACTAACAGCTGGAGCACAGAGGGTTTGCATCTGAAACAGGATTCCAATGACATCTGCAGAAAACAAGGGGTTAACTAGAGAAATCCAGCTACCCTGCTGTGGAGAGAAAGTTTGCTGGTACTCTTAGGTCTGCTTTGACATGTCTATCAAGACTGCTAATGACCAGCAACCACATGCCTTGTGAAAGGAGGCACTAATGCTCTAATGATGCCAATTATATAACTGAATACTAAACAAAACAGAAGAGAGGAAAAACCCATGAGTGATAGATAGAGGTAATTAGATTTCCCCTCTATAATATAGAAATGATTTCCATATTTCCCAATATCCTGCTGCTCATTCTACAGACTGCTCTTCTGTTCCTCTGGTTATAGCCAACCCAAAGGGATCCAAATTAAAAGAGACAGAACAATGAAGAAGGAAGAAGTGAAGGGGCTCTTTAATCATTGCCTATATCAAATTACCAAAAACATTCTATCCTTCACATACTGCTGTGGCAAAATCTCTCATGTTATTTGAGAACATATTTTATACACCAGAGCAACTGCTTTTACTGAGTATAAGAATCTCAGACCCAGAATCAGAAAAATAGGCTGTTTTACAGTTAAGTTATTCTTTCTTTGATATTGTATTTTAAGTATGATAACTATTCAGGAAGTTAGAGTCATTTGGTCTGATTATATCCAGAAAGAAAAATCAGTGGGTGAAGATTTATGAATTTCTTAATTGGTCCAGAAACAGCTTGAGAGTAAGTGAAGCTGCAATTCATAAAAACTATACTCTAAGTGTACGGTTCTTCCACACCAAGGATGGAACCCAAAGCCACGGTGGAGGGCCCTCTTTTACTCTCTGCCATAAATTCTCCTTTGTTTCTGTCTTTTATAGATCAATTCATTCAAAAATATTGATTGCACACTTACTATGACAACATATATTCTTGTTTTGAACTCATTTCTCTTTTTCACTTTTCTTCCTTTTCATTTTTTTTCTCCTCTGTGAAGCCTGCCAAGAGTCCCTCAAAATCCACAATGTACCCACTATGATACTATTAGGGTCCCAGCACTTGACCACTGTGCTATGCTAAATCTGCTTGTCTCTACATTTTTGTATAGGGAGGAGTGTGCTTTGGGTTCAGAAAAGCTGGGCTGGAAGCTCTTCTGTCTCTAGCTATTTGCATCAAACCAAGTTATTTAAACTGTACCCCAATTTCCTCATTTTTAAAATGAGATAGTAATAAAACCTACCTCAAAATGACTGTGTAAAAAGTTAAGTGAGAAGATGTCCCCGGGTACTTAGAAAAGTGACTGCGCAGAGTAAGTATTCGATAAATGAAACACATCACTATCATTAGAGACAATAATAGTAAAATAAGATGAAATAAAAATGAAATAAATGATTTTGAAATTTCTTTTTATCTCCATGAATCTTAGAAATACCTAAAGCTTTAAAAGCTACTATTTTGAAGATCCCAGAAGATAAGGTTCTGATGGGCAAACTTTGGGCCACTTTGCTGCCAAGGGAATCATCAAGACACTTTTTTATTCATGGGGTGGTTCACAAAGTGGTAATCTCCATACTAAAAATGACAGAGCTTTATCAAAGGCATCCTGTCCACTGGGTCCAAACTATATTAGGCAAGTAAATTTTTTAAGTAGAGGTGGATTCCTAATCTATTTACAAGCCATTTCCAAGAGCCTTACTATGTATGTAGAAATACATGAAGAACAAAGAAAGAGACCAGCAAAACATAACTTACACTTGATATTCCCACAAAGAGCTTAGGGTTTTGCCAACAGTCAAGATACACACTCCTGTCTAGTTCAAGAATTCACTGTCTTTCTTCTTATCTACTTAAATAGCCTACAGTTGATCTTACCTTTGGCCTTACTTCTTTTTAGCTCAACCTCCATGGGGCTCTGATCAAATCATTTCTCTACTCAAATTCTTCCTTTAGGAAAAAATTCCACTTCTTCTAGCATTGCTGTCAAGGTCCTTGACAATCTTACTAATTCTATTTTCCTTGCCTCTTGCCCCACTTTCCTCACCATGTACGGTAGTCAAATTCCCCACCACTTCTTGAGCATGGTTTACCCTTACTCTGTATCTGCTAGATATTCCACTTGGCTTATCTTTCTCCGCATAATCTAGAAAACTTGTGCTTTGTGTTTAAGATGGAGTATCTACTAATGTGAAATCCTTTGGAGAATTCTGCTTCACCCAGCCACACTGATATTAATTACAAGCTTCAATGGCGATATCCTTCACCAGCGTATCAGGGATATATCTCTTTCATCTCATATCCCCTATAATTACCATGATGTCTACCATGGGATGAATGATCACAAGTACTTATTAAATGATTGAATATAGAAAGTCAATTATAACTTACACATTACATACATATAAGTTACATTGCAAAATACTTGTGGACTATAAGACACTTCCTGCTACATTATCTCAGTGAAGTAGTACAAAACAATTTGTGCCTTATTAAATAGTACAATTGGTTAAGTTGTAAAAAGTGGTGATATTCAAAATTAGCAGCAGCATTCAAGAAAGTTGCATAGATTTGGGAAAAGAGATATAAAGCAAGAACTTGAAGGATGACAGTGAAGCAGAGATGTTTTGTGATGCCAGACATAAAACATCTAGATCTATTTGGCAAACTAGTAACTCACTGTATCAGGAACCCAACAGACTTACTTCCCTACACTTTCTGAATAAATCCATATCTTCTTTGATTCAATGCTCTCCCATTTGAGAGGCTGAAAACTGTTTTGATAATAATACAAGCATACATTTAGATCATATCTGAATGTGGCCATTTGGCTCCATTAAAGTCAACACAGCCACTAGGCTTGACGGGGTTAGAAGCACTGCAGTTCTATCGATCATGAAGGAATCTATATTGATTTCTAAGACAGCCAGCCATGAATGATTCCTGACCAGTTTTTCCAGGCTACAATTTCTCTACCTACAATAAAACTTCATTTTGTGCTGACAATACCAGCATTATAGATTTCTTACTTTTCTTGTGAGACAGATAAATACATGTCATTGTATTTTTTGGTTGTTAAAAATGAAATTCTAATGTCTCTATTATGCTTAGTTACAAATGCTTTTCCTTCCCATCTAATTTCCTCTCCCCAAACCCTTGGTCTCTCTCTATTATTCTAATCTCAGCACATGCACATTATCCAAAATACTAGGCCAAGGGACTTGGCTGTAAAAAATGAAAGTTTATCACTTCTCAGTATTTGTAAGGTTGGAAAGAACACATGGAACACTTTTTATTTTTCAATAGATGATTCCAGTGAATCAGATAACCCTTTGACATGTGAATACTTTGGTCCTAAAAAATGAATGTGCTGAAATGGAGATACTCATATTTGATTACAGGTTTTCCAAGATCACTCTCCATAAAGATACTGATATATCCTAACACCACATTAAAGGACATATAATGTAGTGGTTAGGACCAGCTGTGTAACTCTAAACAAGTTACATAACCTCTGTAAACCTCTTACCTACTCAATGAGAATAATAGTATAACAGTAATGTCAACATCAGAAGCTTACATAAGGATTGCATGATATGATTTGTGTGAAATGCTTAACATGCCAAGGTTTTGCTATCGTTTTTTATCACCTCTCCCTGAACTCAAAACAAAACTATCCTTTTTCATTCCAGAGTGTAGAGAGAGCTGCCTCCATTCCTCTTGTGAAAAAGCACTTTCAAGCAAGCACAGTCTTAGATGGATAAAAGTCTGAAAACTCCCCCGCTTGCCTGGTACTCTCTCATGCCCACACTTCTGAGACTTCTATCTTTTGTACTCTGGTGTCCTCGGTCCCATGATTGATATCAAGAGAAATGGGCCAAGACTTCCCCTCCAGGAAGTCCTCCTGTTAAACCACAGACAGAAATGGGATTCTATTCTACTTTGTTCTATGGAAAGCAAATAAAAGTCACTTACCTTCCCCTCACATGCCCTGCTTTCCAATGAACCAACACCTAGCTCCAAAGACAGAGTCTTGGCCTTCAAAGGAGGGAAGTGGAAGTCCCAAAGTAGAACTACTTAGGTACACATCTCTCTGTTTGAGCTCTATTTGTCCTAAAATAGTAAAAGATCTTAGAGATACAGACTTCCAGTTATGGAATGGATAAGTCATGGCAATAAAAGGTACAACATAAGGAATATAGTCAATGATACTGTAACAGCAGTGTAACAGGACAGATGATAGGTACACTTGTGGTGAACTTTGCAATATGTACAAACTTGTTGAATCACTAAGTTGTACACCTAAAACTAATATATATCAACTATTAAAAAAAAAGATATGAGTGAAGAAGTCTTCATATTAAAAACATAAAAGGTAAAATAATGTACTTGATGCAAAGGCACCTGCATTTTCCTACCCAGTCTCAAGTTTCATTGATTGATACAGCCCTTAAAGACATAATCAGCACTATTATTCCCAAAGTACAGGGCACTAGCTGACTTTTTCTGCAATTAAGTGTCTGAGCACTTTCTTTCAGACAGCACACAAAAAATAAAGCAATAAAACTAATGGTGGATGTAACTAATTCTCCTTTCAAACCCAGAGGGCAGCTGGTACATTCAGGCAGGTGGCAAAAGAAAAACAAAACCCAAATGGAGTGCCAATTTGTATGAACAACATTAAAATAGTTTATGAAATTTTAAAAGTAAAGATGAATTCAGGTTTGTATGGTCACCAATTACCCATGGGCAGAATGAAATTAAGACCACTGTGACAAAGACAGAAAACAGAGAGTATGTTTAAGATCACTGGGATCTCTTCCTTCCCTCAAGTTTTGCCAAACTATTTTTACATAGGTCATAAGGTGTGATTCTAATTCAGCAAGGCAGAGATGGTGGATCTTTATGATGAATGGCAAAGTGGTTTGCATTCTTGGTCCTCTCTGTGGAAGGAAATGAAAAAGCTTGAAGGTTTTGCCAAAGTGTCAGTGGTCCATTGTCTACGATCTCTATGCAATATCAAATAGCTCAGTGACAGGGGAAAAGAAAAATGCACTGCTCCGTTTTATTTATTTGTAACATTTTATTTTATTCCTTGCCTCTTGAAAGAAGTCTACGTTAGCCTGCTCCATTAGTAAGACTTCACTGTGCTGATCAGGATATTGGGTGAAAAGAAAAAATGGAAGAAGACTAGAGAGACTAAACTGATCTGTGTAACAAAGAGCTGCAAATGAAAGGACAGGAAAAAGGACTCAAGAGACACAGGACTTGGGGAAAGACCCAAATACAATGGGGAGCAGCTATGATAGCAAGGACTGTTAGAGAGATGAAGATAAAAGAGTGAAGTAGGATTTTTAGCTATTTTTCAGTGGCATGCAAAACAATTGCCCTGTACCTGCTCTGAGAGACTCCTTAAATAATTAAATTTTGCCATGCTTGTTTGGATATTGGACTGGTATTGCCACTGGACATTAAAATGGCTAACAGAGTAGAAAACCATCTCCGAAGGAACTATGTTCCAGAAGGCATCCTGAGCCTGGTTGTAATTGTAAGCATCACACTAAGCACCTACCAACATGATGTCATTTCACTATCACAACAACTAGGTACTATACCCAGAGGTGTGTGTCCAATAGCCAGCACCACCATTTCACCTTCCTCCTTGCTGGCAGCATCGGCCTCCAACTATGAAGTCTGAAAAGACTGTTCCAAATGTTCAGATCCTAAGCCTTGCTTGCTTCTTGGTCATGGAATGTGATGTTATCCCGGCCAGTGTGATTGAAAGAGAAGAAAACTGGGATAGTGTGGAGGCAACTGGAAAAGATTTTACTCCATGTTAAGGGGGACTCACTAAAGTAAAACTCTTCTTCACCATATGTAGTATATCTGCATACAATGTCTGAACCTCTGCACTCAACTTGGGACCGTGACCAGAGGCATGTCTGGCATGGTCAGCAGAAATATGAAAAGCACCCGGGTCCTCAACTGCATCACCAAATCAATCCTGGACCTGTCCTGTCTCCTGAATTCTGCTTAGAGGTCATAAATCCCTTATTGTTTAAGCCTGTTTGGGTTACATTTTTCTTTTATTTGCAGCCAAAAGCATTCTTATTATTGGATTTAAAGCATCTGTTGGGATTAGGTGATCTGAAACCATGTAAAATTTTAGAAATCATGTCCCAAAATTTAGGACATTAGCAAATTCATTTCCATTATATTTGGTATTCCAATCAGCTATCTTTCTCTGACTCTTGAATACATGGATATGGAATCAATCACTCACATATACAGATTTTATTCTAACTTAATCATAAGAAAGACAATTCATTTGGGATTTCTGCCCAGGCACAGGTGGGAAAAGAGAAAATAGGGAGGGAGGAGAACCATAGAAAAATGGGAAATACTCCTTTAGCCTATTTTACTTGACTTTGACTTCTCAAAACATGTGTTTCTAAAGGCTTTTCTTTTTCTATTCCTAGGTAGTTTTGTTTTGTTTTTCTGCCAAGCAAGCCAAATGCTCCAGAGGATGATGAATTCTCCAGCTGGTTAGTTACAGCAGTTTACAAGTCAGATACTTAGAAGGCAATGAAATTCTCCAAAGAATTGTTGAGTTTTCTGGAGGATTTCTACATCATAGATATAGCTTTAAAGTTTGCTTGCTTTTACTGTGTCTATAGAACACTTTTACTTTTCCAATCCATTGGCCCCTTGGAGAACCTGAAAACAAGAGGAAGGCATTAAATGTAGAAGAACATTTTGGTTACTAAATACTCTGAATGGGAACTGCCAACATGCCTACCTATGATAAGAAGTCATTTCTTATATAACCTCTCTTTTTCAGTAGTTTACATAAATCTGTTGGTTCATTCATTCATTCATCCATTCAGTTACCAAATACTTACTGAGCACTTTAGCAAACAATGTTGGTGACTTCCCAGATTTTCTTTTACCATTTCTGAGTTCATTCTACATTGATGTACTATGCCTCCTATACCTGCACCTGCCACTGTTCTTTGGAGAACTTTCCAAAGACGACTAGAGTTGCTTTGCACATAAGAGCAGAGAGTAGAGAGCCTGAAATCCCTAGGAGTTTATGTCCCCATATTAATTTTGTATTGCTGCTCTAACAAATTACCACAAACTTAGTAGCTTATTTATTTACACAAATTTATTACCTTATAGTTCTGTAGGTTAGAACTCAGACATGGCTCTCACTGGGTATTGCCAGGTTGTATTTCCTTCTAGAGGCTCTTGGGGAAAACCTATGTTCTTGTCTCTTCCCAGATACTCAAAGCCTCCTGCATTCCCTGCCTTACAGTCCCACTTTCTCCACTTTCAAAGTTGACAATATCACTACTCTCTGACCATTCTTTTGTCATCATATTACCCTATCACCTCAGCTGAGAAAGGTTTTCCACTTTTAAGGACTCATGTAACCAAATTGGGCCCCTCTGCCAGAATAATCTTCCTATCTGAAAGTTCATACCCTTAATTACATCTGCAAAGTTCTCTTTGCCATGGAAGGTAGTATATTCACAGGTTCAGGGATTAGGGCACAGAAATCTTTGGTAGCCATTATTCTGCCCACCACAGTCCCCCCTTATGCCCTTAGACATGACTGACAGGTACAATGATTAACAACTCTCTTACCTCAGGTTGGGACTGCTCTGAGGGGTAATTTATCCTCCAGAGTCTCCTGAGGCATTGTTCACCTCCACTTAAGTTTGCCTGAAGCCCACCCTTCCTTGGCTTCTTCTACTTTCGTGCTCTGATTTCCCAAATTTGTTACAAGTTTCTCCTGGGAGAACTTCCTTAATTATTTGCACACAAATCTTATCTTGAAGTTTGCTTCTGAAGAACCTTTCCTGAGACAAGAGTCAGATATGTGCTAAGAAATACGCTAGGCACTGGAACAAGACAACAGTAGTGGGTCAGGAGACTTGTAAGCTAACAATAATAATATTAAAAAATATCTACCATTTATTGAACCCTTAATATATTTCAGGCACTTTACCACTTCCTTGGCTAATATTAGTTAATTTGCATGAATTTATATAGTAGGTACTATTATTACCTTCCATTTATATGTTAGCTCCAAAAAAATCAAACATTATGCCTCTCCCTAGCAGTATGCATAGTGCCTTCCATATAGTATATGCTCAGTGATGATAGGTGAATGGGGATTGAACAGTACAGATAAAGAAACTGAAGTGTGGAGAGGTTAAATGAGCATATGTATGTCATAAATAGTAAATCAGTGATTAGAACCCGGTTCTGCCAACTCCAAAGTCCATGCTCTAACTGTGCTTTTCTGCCACTTAAATCTACTTGTTGAATTCAAAAAGAACACGAGGCTGAAGATTCCACATAGAAGAAATGAGGAAAGGTTTCCTTCCCTATTTCAAATCCCACCCTGAAGTGGAGGTTATTTATAAAAGGATTCCTCCACAGCTAATAGCCATTAAGACTTTGATCAGGAAAAGGTATATGTATGAGAAATTCTGTCAGTTGTGGATTTGCAAAATTTGAATCAGATAATCTAATAACATAGTTAATAAAGAAAAATTTCCCCATAATTAAAAATAAAGTTCATGTGCAAACATGCTCACACATACCCAGAGAGTGAGGTATGTGGGAATGTGAGTGCCACTGAACATCTCTATAAATCTTAGAAAAGATCCATCTCATGGGGCGCCTAGGTGGCTCAGTCAGTTGAGCTTCCAACTCTTGGTTTCAGCTCAGGTCATTGTCTCAGGGTCGTGAGATCAAGCCCTGTGTCAGGCTCCCCACTTGGCGGGGAGTCTGCTTCCCCCACCCCCGTCTGCCCCTCTCCAGGCTCATGCTCGCTCTCTTTCACAAGTGAGTGCACTCTGAAATAAATTAAATCTTTTAAAAAAAGAAAAGGAAAGATACAGCTTAGACATCAAGTTAAAAAGTTAGGGGCATTCATGAAGAAATAATTGATAAGTTGGGTATCATTAAAATTAAAAACAAGAGCAAGGCTGGTTCAGTTGGTGGAGCATGTGACTCTTGACCTCAGGGTCATGAGTTAGAGCCCCACCTTGGGTGTAGAGATTACTTAAAATTAAAAAAAAAAAATTAAAAACTAGTGCTCTGCAAAAGACATCAAGAGAACGAGAAGACAAACCAGAGACTAGGATAAAATACTTGGAAAAGCACATCTAATAGAGGATGGTTATATGAAATATACAAAGAACCCTTAAAACTCAACAATAAGAAAATAATAACCTGATTAAAAAATGGGTCAAAGGGGCGCCTGGGTGGCTCAGTCAGTTAAGCATCTGCCTTCGGCTCAGGTCATGATTCCAGGGTTCTGGGATCGAGCTCCGCATCAGGCTCCCTGCTCATCAGAGAGCCTGCTTCTCCCTCTCCCTCTGCCTGCCACTCTGCCTACCTGTGCTCTCTATTTCTGTCAAATAAATAATTAAATTCTTTTAAAAAATGGGCCAAAGACCTAAACAGAAACTTCACAAAAGAAGATACACATATGGCAAATAAGCATATGAAAATGTACTCATTATATGACATCAGACATATGCAAATGAAAATCACAACAAGATACCATACCACTACATACCTATTAGAATGGCCGCAGTCCATAACACTCACAACACTGCATGCTGGGCAGGATGTGGAGCAACAGGAACTGTCATTCATTGCTGGTAGGAATGCAAAGTGGTATGGCCACTTTGGAAGACCATTTGGTGGTTTCTTATGAAACTAAACATATTCTTACCATACAATCCAGCAATGGAGCTCCTTGATATTTACCCAAAGAAGTTGAAAACTTACATCCACACAAAAACCTGTACAGCGTTTATTAAACCTTCATTCATAATTGCCAAAACTTGGAAGCAACCAAGATGTCCTTCAGCAGGTGAATGGATGAATAAACTGTGGTACACCCAAACAGTGGAATATTACTCAGCACAGAAAAGAAATTAGCTACCAAGTCATGAAAAGACATGGAGGAATCTTAAATGCACATTATGAAGTGAAAGAAGCCAATATGGAAAGGCTACACACTGTATGATTCCAACAATTCAACATTCTGGAAAGAAGACAGTAAAAAGATCACTGGTTGCCAGGGGTTGTGGGGGGGGTGGGTAGGGATGAATACAGAAGGATGAACACAGAAAACTTCAGGGCAGTAAAAATACTCTGTATGATACCATAATGATGGCTATATGGCATCACGCATTCGTCCAATCCACAGAATGTATAACACAGAGTGAACCCTGATATAAACTATGGACTCTGGGTGATGATGATGTAAACTTGTCACTTGTAACACATACACCACTCTGGTGGGGGATGTTGGTAATAGGGAGGTTATACATGTGTGGAGGCAGGCAATAGATGGGAAATCTCTGTACTGCCTGCTCAATTTTGCTGTGAACCTTAAACTACTCTAAAAAAAATAAAGCCTTCAACTTAAAAAAAGAAAGTAGCACTGAATTACAAAGTTACCAGCATATCTTTGATGGGTTTCAATTGAAAGTAAGTTAATAGCGGTTTAAAAATTCAGAATGGGGCGCCTGGGTGGCTCAGTTGGTTGAAGCGACTGCCTTCGGCTCAGGTCATGATCCTGGAGTCCCTGGATCGAGTCCCGCATCGGGCTCCCTGCTCGGCAGGGAGCCTGCTTCTGCCTCTGACCCTCCCCCCTCTCATGTGCTCTCTCTCTCTCTCTGTCTCAAATAAATAAATAAAATCTTTAAAAAAAAAATTCAGAATAATCTGTTTCAGTTAATTCTTTTATTATTTCCCTCTTAGTGTCAGCAAAAGCAAAATATAATATGACTTATTGGTCTTCATTCAAAAAAATACCACAGTTTTAATTTAAGAGGATGCAGGATTTATATTCTAGTTAAATTACTAGATAATCTTCTAAAAACCATTTAATATTATATGCAAAATGTAATTGGCTTCTTGTTTAATCACATAAAAACTGATTTATGAAATGAAATGGATATTTCGTTTTATTAAACTATGCTTCTATGGTTAGTTCATCATTGAAATTGGCTTGGACTTAAGGGGAATTGATATTCCAGATGCAGTCTGCTAAGCAGGTTACCATCTTACCTGCTTAATATGAATGTTTTTGAAGGTCTCTATAGATGGATTAAGTTTCAGTCACATTATAAGATACTTCAAAATAAAATTTCAGCAATGGATAGAGTCAGAGACAATAATGACATATAAGAATAAAACTGCAGTACATCTTTATAAGAGCAAACCTTTATAAACAAAAATTAAAATTTCTAGAAAAGCCACAATAAAAAAAATTACAGAAACAATAAACACAGACCATTAAATGACTGCAAAAATGTTAAATAGCAGACACCTATAGAGTTCTTTAAATGTTCACAAAAGGAACAAATTAGGGGAGCAGGTAGTTGTGGAGGTTTGAGGCATCACAGTAAACATTTTTAAAAGCTTGAAATAGTAGTATAAGACTGTAAAAAAAAAAAACCACACCAGAAAAGAGTCACAAACTATCTACGAGAGAAGGGAAGCCATGGAGAAAAGGGATTGCAATGGAAGAGGAAAAGGAACTGGAGAGATCAGAGAACAGCCTTAGTCACTAAGAGTAGGATTTGGATACAGTGGAACTGTAGGAAGTGAGGCCAGTGAAGAGGAATAGCAAGCTCGTAATGAGTTAAGTAGCAACGTGCTTGGGACCTGGCCTTTGAAGTCACCAAGCTTATGTACAAAAAGGCAAAGGAACCTCATGCCATGAACATCACAGTCTGAGGCCAACCTGGGCCCTTGGTCACTACGGAACACTGGCCCTTCTTGGGCAGCACAGCTGTCTCCTAAAATATGTACAACCCAGGAGCCCAGCCCATCTTTTGGATCCTGACTCCACAGAGGGTAAATGCTGGCAAAGATCACTGGTTGTTCAGAGAGGTGGAAAACTAAGAACTCACTATTCTTTCTGATTATTCCTGCCTGTCAGACTCTTTTGTCATTCACTTCTTTGTACTGATAGCTTTCAAATCCCTAGCTTCACAATGAAACTCCACACCAGCATCTAAACCCACAAGATTTTTATGGTAACTCAGAGTATCATCAAACTCACTCTTGCTCTTTTCCACCCAAAAGAGCACTTCCAGAGCTCATCTCTAACTATTTCTTCTATTCCGCCTCTTGTGTAGTCCAGGCTATTTTGTCATCTTAAATCCTAATGGCCACCATCTTTGTTTGGGCCTTCTCATCTCATACCTGGACCACAATTAATTTCTAAATGAGTCTGACCCTCTAATCCATCCAAGGTAGGACAACTAGATGCATTTTCCTAAAAGAATGATTCCATCAAACCAAACTCTGTTCTTCAGTATCCTGGATTGACCAGGCCTTGAATGCTAAACTCCTTACCACAGCAAGGACATCCTCACCATATCCCAAAATACCACTCCCCTGAACTGGGCCTGTATGGACACCACCAACATCCCTCACAGGCCCTGACCTCATTGAGCTTACAGTTCAAGTGTTCCTATTTTTGTGCCAAATGTCCCTTCAGCAATCTGATAAAGAGTCCCTGAACACTTTCTCATATTAAGGTTTTTAAATGCATAAAATAAAATACAAAGGGTTAAAAAGGAAACCAGTAATACTGAAAAACTGTTAAAAGTGTTCTTTTAAATCTATACAGAAATATATAAGCACCTTTGCTGATGCATTAAATAGCAAGGTATAGCAGCAGTCTAATAATTACCCTAATTTTGAAGAAGTGACCTTAAACAACATTTCAAGAATCTAAAATAACTGATGTGATACAAAAATGTTTGTAAGTTCTACTAATGCCAAAATCAGAGATACTGCTAATATTACAATGATTGGTGGCCATGATTCATAGCTAAAATAAATATTCAGTTTAAGATAGTGGTTAATAAAAATATAGATGATTTTTTTTTTCAACTAAGTTCCCAGACCTCGTGAGTTTTATCTCATTTTAATGTCCCTGGTCTAATGATTTTTAGATATACTGCACAGAAGCCCCTGCAAAAAAACAAAACTTTCCTCTCTAAAAAAGTATACTGAATTACAGAGGAAATGAACCATAAATTTTGTCTGGAAGAGCCAAGGAAGACAAATGATCTGAGCAAAAGTTCAGGAAGTGTGGAGGTGTGGAGATGAGGGATATTGGCATGGAAAGAATTTAGGGTGCTTGAAAGAAATGACTTTATGCAATTGGAGATTAATAAATTCTGGAGATCTAATTTGTAACATAGTATAGTCAGCAATACTGTGTTATAAACTCCAAAGTTGCTCTGAGACTAGATCTCAATTGTTCGCAACACAAAAAAGAACTTATAATTATGTAATGTGATCCAGGTGTTAGCTAACACTTCTTTAGTAATTGTATTGTAAAATACAAATGTATCAAACCAACACATCATCTACCTCACTTACACAGTGTTATATGTCAATTATATCCCAATAAGAAATAAAAAAAAAATTAAAGATTCTTAATAGTCTAGATGATAAAATGTGCAGTAAATAAAAAATAAAATTTTATTCTAAATTTCACCTGAAAAAAAATGACCAGGAGACAAAGATATTATAAACTTAAGACCACCAAGTGAGGAGCCATCAAAGGGTATTAGGCAGTCCATCCTCCTCATTCTGTTCCTTTGACTCTGAGCCCCACTCATCCCATCTTGGCTGTATATATACTACTTCGTCTAGACTTAGACCTAACACCTCTCTTCCCTAAAAGTCTTCATTGACTACCCAAGCTCTCAATGTTCCAAATTTTTTTAATATCCTCTACTGTTACATGTTTGTATCCACATTAAACTACGTTGGAATCAACATCATTGTAAATAAATTGATAACATTTCTTTATCATCCTTGTGGCTCTAGCTGAACAGAAAGATAATTGGTTGCCATGAGGTCAGAGTTCAAGGGAAGCTGCATGCAAGGATCCAGACACTTCAGGGATGATTTTCAGGGGCATTGGCTGAAATCATAAGGTGAAAACTACCTTTCCTGACAGGCATTAAAAGAAAATAAAAATAGGACTTCTCTGGACGCAAATATCTTAGTTACATTGAGGAAAAGAGCAAATCTGACATTTGTTTATAAGGCACATCACTGATGGATGCTCAGAAGGAAAGATCTTACTGATATAAAAGAACAAAAGATGTTTGAAAAAGAAGTCATTACGGAAACCGCTTCTCCTTGGACATTCACCATTCTAGTAATTAAGAGGCATTCAAGCACACTGACCCAATCATAAATCTGTTTAAGATGAGTAAGCTGAACAATACATATGACTGTAAAAGGAAAATTCCAGTCCAAAAAAAATAACAATAATCTTAATGGTTATATTTCAGTGTATCTCATCCAATTTAGTCCATGTGAAAAATTTCCCATAAGGAATATTTATGACAGATTTTTATTGTTTGGTTTTATATGTTTAATAAATGTTTATTAAAAGTTTGGATTTTCTTTTTTTGTTGTTGTTTACTTTTGGTAGCTCTTTTAATTTTATGGTATAAAATGTATTTCTAGAAACAAAAGCTTAAAATATTTTCCCTATTAGAAGTAGGACTCAGTATCAAAGATAGCTTATTGGGTAACCACAAATTGATAACCAATTAGGTCTTAAGAAAGGGGTTGCCTCTCTCTTACCTGACCTACACTGAAACAGAAAGGGCAAGTATTAGTACCCTCAAGTTACAGATAAAGAGATTGAGGCTCAGGGTAGCTAAGTGGCTTTTTACTCTCCTGAGATCTTTGGCAGGAGAACACAACGGAGAAGAGAAAGGCACCAGGACAGAATCCGTAGAGGGAATGTGTGTGGCAGTGCCCAGTCTTGGACAATAGATATCCCTTTTCTACCAGACACTGCTCCCTAGGCAGATAAAGAAGCGTAATGTGAGACCAGTGATAAGCAATCTCTACAGACGGGTAAAAATATTAATGACAGGCACCTCAGGGCTTTAAACCTCAGTCCTCTTAAATCCTTCGTGGACAGGCATTGGAGCTGATCCCTGAAATCTGCTTTCATGGGATGTAGGAACATTAGATACCCGAGAGTTAAATGCAGTAGGGTGCCGGTTCTGGCACATTCTGGTTCCCACAGGAAGCTGGAGGAAGAGACCTGAATTAAATCAAAGTATTCTTCATCTTCCTAAGGGTGATTTACTATCACCGTTAATTTTTCAAAGGGACCAGTGGTAATGCCATGAACAAAGGGGAAAAAAATGCACCAATGAAATGCCCTTCCAAGGATTTCATTTTCGAGCCTCCCACATAACCGGGACGCTCTCTCTCTGAAGCCATAATGTGACTTACTGCAGAACTACAGGAGAAATGATTCTTTGATTTATTGACTACTTTAAAGGCATCCCTTTTCCCTCACCTGGATTCAAGGGCAGATATCAAATATGCTCACATCGGAAGCACATGACACATCCACAAACAGCCAGGTCCCCAACCATCTGACAGCACAGTCAGCAAGGCTGCCGCTGCTGAGGGCCCATGGCTGGCGGCATGACGGCAGGCACTTACACAGCGCTCCCCCGATTACTAAGCAACGCCTTCACATCTAGCCCAACAGACTCAGGACAACCTGCTGAGCCCTATTTCGTTAATTACTGCTGTTATACCATCTCCATTTGCAAATTTGTAAACCTAGTTAGTCAAATTTAAGCAGCCTGTCTGAGACTTTACAACTAGGAATTGGCACAATCAGAACTGAAGCCACTCGGGCGCCTGGGTGGCTCAGTTGGTTAAGCGACTGCCTTCGGCTCAGGTCATGATCCTGGAGTCCCTGGATCGAGTCCCTGGATGGAGTCCCGCATCGGGCTCCCTGCTCGGCAGGGAGTCTGCTTCTCCCTCTGACCCTCCCCCCTCTCATGTGCTCTCTCTCATTCTCTCTCAAATAAATAAATAAAATCTTTAAAAAAAAAAAAAAAAGAACTGAAGCCACTCTTTTCAGTTTCCATGCCCCACATTCTTTCTCTAGAGCAGGGTTTGCAAAAGTCTGATTTGAGGATCACTTGGAAAGGGTCACTAGGGATGGCCCTTAAAAATGTATGTCCGGAAGCTCCACCCCAGACTTACTACACCAGAATCTGCAGGGGGAGAAGCTATTCATCTGTACCCCTGGGGGGAATCTCTGCAGGCTGAAGTTAGAGAAGAACTGCTGTAGATCTTCATATGGTATTTCGGTTTGTAAATCAGTGTAGAGATTCTTGTTCCAAGAGTATCAAAGACAGTGAAAGTATAACCTCAACAGCTGGTCTAGGGATCAAAAGCATAGAATCTGACACCAGACGGCATGGGTTGGAATCCCAGCTCTGCCACTCATGAGATACTAATACTGGGCAAATTACTTAGTCTCTCTGCTGCCTTAGTATTCTCAACTGTAAAATGGAGCTGTTGTAAAGTATGGTGGCCATGAGAATGTATGCACAGACCCCAACCACAGTGGGCATAATCAATTAAGCTACCAATGACCAGGGCAGCTGCCCTGTGAAATCCACAGCACCACGTGCACCAACGCCTGGACTCCCACAAGCCTCTCACCGCCCTCAGCAGAACACAGGAAGGATGTTAAGGCAGGTCTGTTTCTAAAAGACATGAGACTCCTTTACTGGCTAATTTTAACTCAAGGACTCCCTGCCCACCTTGCCTACCCTTCCTCAGACTGTTGCAATCCTGGCTACTTCCACCAAACCTTCCTTGCCCTCACACTTGAGGTGAAACTTACATCATAACCGGGCAGACCTGTCAGCCTCTCCCTGCTCCCTCCCATTTTCTCTCACAGACATCTCTCCTAACAAAACCTGTGCTTGCTTCATCCTGTGTTGGCATTTGCTTCTGGGAGGACTTGAGACTATGACATAAGGATAAAGTGAGGAAAATCATCAGATAGATTTATAATCAAACCTGGGACACAGTGGGTGCCCGAAAGGGATGTGACCTAAGATCACCATTACTCTCACTACTGCTACTACCACTGCCATTATGTCATGACCATGGGAGGGAGACTGTTCCTCAGCAACCATGCTAACTGACTCACAGTGTTATCATTAACCCAATTCTAGGTAACTCGATCTATATAAAAGGGCTTTGCAGACATTCTTAAAACTAAGAATAGGAAACGGTCATAATTCCTCCTTATAAAACTACATTTTGGAGTTAAATTTAAATGACTAACTCTAAGGTACAATGCAAATGTCCATTTGTTATAACATCTGTTTCCCCACCCCCACGCCCATCCTCAGGGACAATGTCTCATTCATCTTCACAGCCCCACATCTCTCACAGTGGCTGGATCATGGAAAGTGTTCATAACTATTTGTCAAAATGAATTGTTAAATTGTGCAGCTCAATCTAAGGCTCCTAGTGTAAGAAGCAGAATGTTAAGTGATTTATTTTTCATCACAAATCCTAGAGCCCTTTAAAACTGGACAAACACTTTTATAGATTAAGTACAACCAAGTCAATTCGCAAAAATGATAGTGGAAATCACAATGATGCCTCTGCTAGAGAATCTATGGGCCATTCCAGACGTACTCATTCAATTTGCAATCAAATCTAAATATAAAGGTATTTTTTATTTTTTGGAAGGAAAGAAGATATCTGCACTCACACACCTTGATGTATATGATGCATGACTATGATCTTTAATAAAGCAGCCAGAAACATAAAGAAATAAAGAGAGCTATCTAAAACCAAACAAAATAAAACAAAAATCTCCAAACTTCCAAGTTTCATATCATACTAGGCCTGGCAGTTGGCAATGATTCAAAACAAAATCAAACATGTTATTGCCCAAAACATCAAATAATGATGTTAATGATTTAAATCCTTTATCAGAAAATTAGTATCACCATTAGCAGAAGGCTTTAGGGGAAAAAAATTAATATGATAACCATTACAATCATATGCTTTCCACTCAGGCCTGTGGTTGAAACACAAAAATTCTGTGCATCTAAAAACTGTTCTAGCTATTCTGAATTCTTAAGAAGTGGGCAAAAACTTACAAAGGGATTGGTCCTTTAATAAAAGGTGTGCTGCCATGTCAGATCATCAGAATACCTACTACAAAATACTATCATTTGAAACCATGGCCCTATGTTTGCAAAATAGACCGCAACGTGTAGTACAATTTTTGAATTAAAATACAAATTTTTTTTCATGATCCAATAGTTGTATACATATAGGGTGAAAGAGCACACTGGAATGTATATATTATGAAAGAGTTTTGGGTAGACCCTAGTGAAAAACCCATGCTATATTTATGCAGTGCTCAGAAAAGCAAAAAACTTGGTCAGTGAGTTCCAAAGTATATTATTTGGACCATACAAATCATACCGAGGTCCCTTGACTCTACAAAAGCCAGAGATAGGGCAAGGTCAGGAGGATGGATGGATGGATGGATGGATGGATGGATGGATGGATGGATGGAGAGAACATTAAGAAAGCTGTGAGTTAACTTTTCATCCTGAGATGCTTTCTGACAGTTAAAGATAGCTATGCCAGCATGCTTTTCTGTACTACATGTTGCAGACTTCGAATAAAACATGAAAGCATTTTTTGGTTATCTTTCTTTTTCTCTTATCCCAAAGATGGTTAAGGACTAATTTTAGGCTCTCAGATTTTCTCAAGTGTTAAAACAGTCACCCTGCCATTTGCAACAAGCTGAGAGACTTGCCTAAATCTCTCATCTCTTTCTTAGTTCCTAGGAAATATTCCTTTTGTGATTCAGCTGCCAAGGGCAATCACATACCACTCCTTGCTGAGACCTTCTTCCCACCCTCCTACAAACTCCCCTCTGATAGGGAGAGACTTAATCTTTTGTGAAGCAGTTTTGCCTCCAAGCTTCTCACCTCCACATCTCTGTTGGAAGCTGAATGGCAGTGGTGATCTCAGTGAGGTGCTCCTTTGATGGCATATTTCTGATGATCACTTAGGGATGCGGGCTGTGACACTCAACTCTGAACCCCCAGTAAACCAGTTTATGGTGAGAGATATGGAAGATGGGAAAGCAGCATTTATAACCTTGGAAATGCCTACTCTCTTCTTCCAAATTTTTCTTCAACCAATGTTCTGCTTTTAATTCTTACTAATTTTTTCCCTTAGCTATAAAGATGTTGACATTAAAAAGTGTATCTGACGGGCGCCTGGGTGGCTCAGTTGGTTAAGCGACTGCCTTCGGCTCAGGTCATGATCCTGGAGTCCCGGGATCGAGTCCCGCATCAGGCTCCCTGCTCGGCAGGGAGTCTGCTTTGCCCTCCGACCCTATCCCTTCTCCTGTGTTCTCTCTCATTCTCTCTCAAATAAATAAATAAAATCTTTTAAAAAATAAATAAATAAATAAATAAATAAAATAAAAAGTGTATCTGACATACTTCTTAACTTGAAAAGCAATCTTTCTAACTTGAAATCTGTTCCTTATTTTTTATAAGTAACAAAATATAGCAGGTAGCAATTAGTGACCAAAAAAAAAAGAGGCACTGGTCTGTCTTTTGTATACGCCATTCAATATTACTGGCAAATGGCATTTACTATACATGTTAGTGCTAAAATCAGTGACTACAAAAACTCAGCATATTCACTTACTCCCCTGGATTCAAGAGAATGGTTACTGTTAGTTTTAGAAAATCAGCCTTCAAGCTTTCCTTCTCACACAAAGTAGACTTTGAAGCCACACTGTGAAGTAGGAAAGGTTTCTTTTTCGTAGTTTTCTACCCTTCTTTAAACATTGCCTACATCGTGGATAGTTCTTGTTTTGCCTTTTTAGAATCAATGCCTTATATGCATAGGACTTCAAATTTCCTGGAGGATTTGTTCTTTCCTCACTTGTAGCCTGTGCTCTATCAAGGGCTGAGCCCACTTTCTGGTTCTGGACATAGACTTGGAAAATCAGAATAATAATCACTGGTTCAAGGTTGGGAATAAAGCCCTCTCCAGGCCAATCACTGTGAACCTTCAACTTGCCATTACAATTGTGAAAAAGATACTCTATTTCCTGGAGTTGCTCTGAGGAAACATAAATCTGAAATTACTAGTGACCTTACCACGTCATAGGAAGAATCTGTCCAAAATGAAGCCATGAAAATGAGGAAGACAGATTCCTGGCTGCAGAATTTAAGTAACTAGATTTAGCCACTTCTGAAGCCATATTACTCCTAGAATCTTAACTATATTTATTTTTCAGTTTAAGCCAAATAGTGTTAGGTTTCTATGATCACAACCAAAGGAGCAGTTACTGATAACTAATAAAACCTAATACCTATTGATTTATATCCCCCAAGTAATCAAAGTCCTTATTTGTCCTTCCTGGGTTCAGGGACATGTATTTTCATGCCTGACCAAGACATGGTCTTCGGAAAGCGAGTCTCTATGATTCCTTTTAATTTCTATCAAGGAATTTTAGTTCTCCATTTTTGTTTCTGCTATCTCTTGGTTCTGATGTATGCAAGTGATTATTAAACTGGTTGGAATTAAGGTATAAGTGGCTGAAAATAATTGGGTGTTGTATTTGCATTACTTACATATGTTTAAATTAGTATGTAACATGAGGACTTCAAGCAGATTAGAATAAGTTGAGAAGGTATTTTTGACCCAAGTGACAGAAGGTGAGGGGAAAGTCTTCTGAGTTGTCCACAGTAAGGATTACAGTGCATTCACGAGGTGATGGTTCCAGCTAAGATGGAGTAAGCTCACTCCATACTTTCTCTCCCTCTGATTACAATTAAAAATTCTGAGCAGAAAATATTAAGCAACTATCTGATTACACTAAAAGTAAATAAAAGACCTGGAAGCATGACCAATATGGTACAAACATTCCTGTTTTTTTCCCTCCCCTATCTACCAGCTTGAACTCCATGAAATTCTAATCTCAAGACCATGCAGCAGGTGCAATCAGAAAACACTTCAGGGGGGTTCTCTTCTCTCTTCATGGCCAGAAAACCAGGAAACGGACCCTCTGTGGGACAGATATTATGGGGGGAATGCTAGTTTAATGTTTTTTTATTCTCCTGTTTCGATGATCTGACAGGCCATATTTCTCTATGATCAGAGGTACTGGAAAAGAGGGCCTCTGTGAGCTCAAGAGTCTTTCTTCCTACTCTCTTGCTCTTTGTCACCAAGTCGATCAGAGGAGGAGCTACAAAAAGATAAGATAAAGACCTCTGGACAAAAAAAAAAAAATTATCAGAGATAAAGAGGGATATTACAAAAATCAATTTAAAAGGGTCAATACACCAAGAAAATATAAAAATTCTAAGTGTATCTGCACCTAATAACATATTCAAAGTACATGAAGCAAAAATGAGTGCAGCTGAAAAGAGAACCAGGCAAAGCCATAATTAAACTTGGAGACTTCAGCATTCATGTCTCAGTAATCCAAAGATCAAGCAGAAAGAAAACCAACAAGGATACAGAAGTCTTGAACAAGACTATCAATCAACTTAACCTAATTAACATTCATAAAGCACTCCATACAATAATGTACAATACATGCTCTTTTCAAGTACACATGGAACATTCAACAGGATAGATCATAAAAACAAACTTTAACAAAAATTTTAATCTAAATAATGCAAGGTATTTTTCTCTAATCCTAACAAAATTGAACCAGGAATCAATAACAGAAAGATGTCTAGAAAATCCCCCAAAATTTGAAAGTTAAACAACACACTGCTAAATAATCCAGGAGTCAAAGGAAGTTAGAAAATACTCTGAATTGAATGAAATTGAATATACAACACATAAAAATTTATGGGATACAACTAAAGCAGTTCTTAGAAGATAACATAACAGCATTTAATGCTTGTATCAGAAATGAAGAACAAGGGAGCCTGGCTGGCTCAGTCAGAAGAGTTTACAAGTTTTGATCTCAAGGTTGTGAGTTCAAGCCCCATGTTGGGTATAAAGATTACTAAAAAAAATAAGTAAACTTAAAAAAAAAGAAAGAAAGAAAGAGGGGCACCTAGGTGGCTCAGTCGGTTAAGCGTCTGCCTTCAGCTCAGGTCATGATCCCGGGATCCTGGGATCTAGTGCTGCATTGGGCTCCCTGCTCAGTGGGGAGCCTGCTTCTCCCTCTCTCTCAGCAACCACCCCCCCAAGCTCCTGCTCACTCTCTCTTGCTCTGTCTCAAATAAATAAATAAAATCTTTAAAAAAAATAAAAATTAAACTAAATTTAAAAAAAAGAAAGAGGGACACCTGGGTGGCTCGGTCAGTTAAGTCTTTGGCTCAGGTCATGATCCCAGGGTCCTGGGATTGAGTTCCGTATCAGGCTCCTTGCTTGGTGGGGAGCCTGCTTCTCCCCCTGCCTGCAGCTCCCCCTGCTTGTGCGCTCTCTCTCTCTTTCTGATAAATAAATAAAATCTTTTTAAAAATAAAAAAATAAAAAAGAAAGAAAGAGAATGAAGAACATTCTTATATCAATAATCAAAAGTTCTACCCTAAGACACTAGGAAAAGAATAGCATATGGATTTTAAAGCAAGCAAAAGGAAGTAAATAATAAACAAGAAAATGGAAAACAGAAGAAAAATCAATAAAACTAAAAGGAGCTCTCTGAAAAGATAAACTTCATTGATAAAAACCTCTATCCAGACTGACAAAGAAAACAGAAGGAAGACACAAATTACCAATATCGGAATGTATCACTATGGACTTCACAGACATTAAAAGGATTATGGAAAATGTTAATAATAACTTTATGACCATAAATTTAACAACTTAGATGAACTGGACCAGTTCAAAGACATGCTACCAACACTCACTCAAGAAGAAACAGATAGCCTGAATAGGTCTATATCTATTTTTTAAAAATAACTTTAATTCATAATTTAAAAACTTCCAACAAAGAAAATTGCAGGGACAAAGGGTTTCTCAGATGAATTATACCAATCATAATAATACCAATTCCTCAAATCTCTTCCAGAAAATAGAAAAGGAAAAAATACCTACTCAACTCCTTTTGTAATGCCAGCATTACCCTGATAACAATCCAGACAAAGGCAATATAAAGGAAAGGAAAACTAAAAACTAATATCCCTTATGAATACAGACATAAAAGTTCTCAACAAAATACTAATATAAAAAGAAGCATAGACCAAGACAAAGTAGTCTCTCCCAGAAATGCAAGGCTGGTTCGTCATTAGAAAATAAATCAGTGTAGCCCATCACATTAACAGACTAAACCATATTATATCAATAGATGCAGAAAAAAAAATTTGAAAAAATTCCACATCCATTTATGATAAAAGCTCTTAGCAAATGAGAAATAGTAGATTGTACACCCAGTCTGGGGCTTGAACTCACATCCCCTAGATCAAGAATCACAAGCTCTACTGACTGAGCTAGCCAGGCATCCCTTAGCAAACTAGAAATAGAAGAGATCTTTGTTAACCTGAATAAAGAGCTCTTTAAAAACATGCAGCAAACATCATAATTAATGAATATAGAATGAATGCTTTTCCCCTAAGATGAAGGCGAAGGCAAGGGTATTCACTATCACCCTTCCTATTCAATATTGTACTAAAGCCCTAGTCACTGCAATAAGACACAAAAGAAATAAAATACATACAGATGTTGAAAAAGTAAACATAACACGGTCTCTACTTATAGGCACTATCACTGCCTACATGGAAAATTTCCAATCATCTATCAAAAAGCTCCTAGACCTAATAAATGAGTTCAATATGGCTGCATGATATGAGGTCTACACACAAAAATCAATCACATTTCTCTACAGCAAGCAATGAACACTTGAAAACTGAAAAACAATTTTTAAAACTCAAAAAAATTAAATACTTAGGGATAAATCTAACAAAATATGTGCTAAATCTGTTCCTGAAAACTTTAAAACACGGATGAAATAAAGTAAAGAAGAATGTGAAAAAGTAGAGGGACATACTGCGTGTGCAGATGAGAAACCTCAATATTGGGGCACCTGGGTGGCTCAGTCGTTAAGCGTCTGCCTTCGGCTCAGGTCATGATCCCAGGATCCTGGGATCGAGCCCCGCATCGGGCTCCCTGCTTGGCAGGAAGCCTGCTTCTCCCTCTCCCACTCCCCCGCTTGTGTTCCTGCTCTCACTAACTCTCTCTCTGTCAAATAAGTAAATAAAATCTTTAAAAAAAAAAAAAAAAGAAAGAAACCTCGATATTTTAAGACTTTAATTTTCCCCAGTATTTTAAGATTTTGATTTTTCTCAAATCTCTCCCAAATTGATCTAAAGATATAATCCCAACCAAAATTCTAGCAGGGTTTTTTTTTTTTTTTAAGATATTGAAAAACTCGTTCTAGATTTCAATGAAAATGCAAAGGAACTAAAGTAGCCCAAATAATTTTAAAAATTAAGAACAAAGTTAGAGATCTCACATGATTTGGTAACACATACTATAAAACTACACTAAATAAGACAGTGTGGTATTGATGCAAGAATAGTTGTGTAGATCAATGGAACAGAATACAGATTTCAGAAACAGACACACAAAAAATTGGGTTTTGACAATAGTGCAAAAGCAAGTTGGCGGAGAGAAAAGTAGTCTTTTCAATGAAGGAGGATGGACAATTGTACATTTGTAAGCCAAAAAAAAAGAAAAAAGAAAAAAAGACCTCTACTTATACATCACATATTAAATAAAAATTAACTCAAAATGGATCCTACACTTATATGGAAAACACAGAACTATTAAACTTTTAGACACCAACACAGGAGATCTTTAAAACCTTGGGTTAGGCAAAAAGCTCTTAATACAACATCAAAACACAACCCATAAAATAAAATTGGTAACTTTGACTTTATCAAAAATGAAAACGTGGCTCTGCGAAAGACAGCAAAAGTAAAGACTACATACCAGGAAAAGATAGCCACAAATCACTTACCCAAGAAAGTACTCACATCCTGAATATATATTTTTTTAAATTTTAAAATTCAACAGAAAGGCAACAAGTAAGCCAATGAAAAACCAGATCAAAGATTTTCGCAGGCATTTCCCCAAAGAAGACACAAATGACAAGCCCATGAAAACATGCTTAACATCATTACTTCTCAGGTAAATGCAAAGCCAAACTACAATGCAATACACTACAAACATTACGATTGCTAAAATCTGAACACTAACAGTAGAGTGCTGGCAAAGGTATCAGTAACTGAATGTCTTATTCTGGTGGGACTGCAAAATGGTACAGTCACTCTGGTTAACAGTTTGGCAGCTTCCTATAACATTAAGTACACACTTACTATATAACCTACCAATTCCACTTCTAGTCATTCACTCTAGATAAATACAATCTTATGCTCTACACAAATACTTATAGCAGCATTATTTGTAATCACCAGAAGTTAGAAACAACCCAACTGCCCTTCAGTGGGGTGAAGGGATAGAGTAACTGCCATTCATCCACACAAGGGAATGCCACTCAGAAGTAGAAATGAATGAACTTCTAATGTACTGAACAACATGAACGAATCTTAAACATATACTATGCAAGTGGAAGTAGTCAGACGTAAAAGGTTAGATACTCTATGCTTCATTTACATGAAATCCTGGAAATAGTACTACTATTTCAGAGATTACTAGTTATAAGAGGTTAGGGATAGTGGTCATATTTGACTACACAAGAGAAACACATAATTTTTTGGAGTGAAGGAATTGTTCTGTATCCTAATTGTGTTGGCAAATTTGTCAAAATTCATAGAACTGTATACCAAAAAGTAAATTTTTAAAAATCTGGTTTATAATGCTGACCCTGCCACTATCTTGCTAAGTGATCTTGGGCAAGATACATCACCTCTTTCAGATCCAATTTTCTTAAATGGAATATGAAGGCGTTGCTCTAAGTACTTTAAGTTTGGCCTTCTGTGATTAAAATTACATCATACAAAAGCCTGTCTATTCCCTAACTAAGCTTTACAGGTACTCTACAAAAGGAAGTCATTCAGCAGTTTACGTTTTTTCCTTCAGCAAGGATTCCAATCAGCTCAGCGGACCATTACCATGGTCGTCGTCGTCTTCATCATCATCATCAACATTGAGCTATCTATGTGGCCTGAATTCACCAGATAATTCGCTACTTCCAGACTATGAGGCCCACCAAAGAAACACAAAGAACTATACAATTGCAAATTATTATTGCTGCTCTACAGCAAACTTTTCAAAGAGAAATGAAACGGGAAAAACAGTGAGTTTTTGACACTTGGGGAAGACTAGAATCTATAGATAAGTAGCAACACTAAGTAAATGATATTAACTCCATCACTCAGAGCTCTGCTTTATGCCCTGTCATTTGCACTGTGGATAAAACACAAGATATGGCTTGCGTTGTGATGTATTTCTTGTGATACTGTTATTTTTTTAATTATACAGATTATGGAATAGAGTTTCAATAGAGAACAAAATCTCTTTTCAGGAAACCAGAACCTATGAGTCAAAAAAAGAATGTGTCTAGATCTCTGATGATATAGAAGGCTAGGAGAAGGGCAAATTCCTTTAAAAATCAGGTTCAGAGTAACTGCATTTCTAATATGAACCAAATGCAAAAATACTCCTTGCAGCATTATTTGTAATAGTGAAAAATTTTAAGTAATCTAAATGTCTACCATTAAGAGATTGGCTAAATAAGCTATAATATAATCATATGATAATACTAAAAGCAAATAAATGAATTAAAGCTATAAACATCAAAACTGACAATCCCCTAAGACATACCAAGAGACAAAAATCATATTTTAGCATGACTTTTAACCAATAGTTTAACAATAGTTCTATATATCATCTATAGACATATATAAGCATTTTGAAGGGTACATATTAAGTTCACAATAGAGGTTAATTCCCAGGAGAAGAGGAGGGTACTGGGTTTAAGACAAAAGAGCCTTTTAGGAAAATGTATTTATGTATTATTTGTATGACTAAAAATTACTTTTTTTAAAGATTTGCTTATTTATTAGAGAGGGAGAGAGAGCACGCACGCACAAGCATGGGGAGAGGCAGAAGGAGAGAGAGAGAATCTCAAGCAGATTCCCCACAGAGCATGGAACCCAACAAGGGGCTTGAACCCAGGACCCTGAGATCACAACCTGACCCGCAATCAAGAATCAGCAGTTCAACCAACTGAGCCCCCCAGGTTCCCCAACTAAAAATTACTTTTAAACAGAGGATCCAATAAAGCATACCAAAGAGACCTATGGCATCAGGAAATTTTCCCAGGACTACTTAGAAAGGTCCAAAGGACACAACACCGGGAGAAACAATGTCAGAAGATAGAATGCTCACCCTTGCCAAGAAAGGCTTTCTTTCCGGCCCAGCCTATTTTAGAATATTAACCTGGGAGCTACATTTTAGGGACTAGGAGTCCATTCTGCATTGTTCTGAAGAAACCACACCATCCTGAAATGATTTCTAACATTAAATTTTCAAGTCTTTTGAACAGATCATTATTTAACCTCACCCTCACCACCCCCCTTACTCACAACCCACATTCTTCACCACCCAGTGGCCTCAAACCGCAGAATGACACACATTTATTTTTAAATTTAGAGTGAATTAAAACTAATTCTGTTTTGAGAATCCTGTGACACCCCCTGGAATAATTAGAAGGACCCTGCAGTGCCACAAAAGCAGAATTGGAAAAGCACTGGCTTGTATCGTTGCCATTGGGATCTACCTCCTGGAACAATCCAGTTCTAGGAAGAGCAGGAGAAAGAGGAGAAATATCAGAAGAGTTGTAAATAGGGCATGGCAGTTGCATAGTAAATAATACCAGTGGCTTAGGAGCTTTGCCTGCCCCTGTCCGTCCAGGCAATATGACAGGAGAGGAGGAAAGAATCTGCACTGTATCAGGTTGCCATGAGCCCAACTCTGTTCCAGATCCATTTTGCAGAATTAAATGCAGGAGGAGGAGCAACTGGGAGTGGGATTGTTTTCCTCTGGAATTGTCCAGATTTGGTCACTGACTGTGATTACAATGCAGGGGGCCTAGAGCTCAGCTTTCCTCTTTACTGTTAAGAGCACCAGCCCCTCCATGGAGGTGTATTCTGTTTCCCAATTTTAATTTTAGCATCTACACTTCAGCAATTTGCATTTAAATGTGTTGTCAGAGAACTTCCAGAAATCTTTAATAGGAAGACCGATTTGCATTTTAATACGCTGTTAAAGAATTTCAAAATATCTTTTTTTCAGTGTGATACACATTACCGGAGGAATGGCCACCGTTAAATTATAATTCTGGGTACAGTTTAAACAGAGCTAGCTTTCAGAAGTACCATGGATTTGTTGGACTTCGTTAAAAGTTTCTTGTAAAACAGAAAGTCCAAAAGAAAAAGGAAACCTTCAGATCCTGAAGGCCTTAAAGTTAAAACTGATACTTTCAGTACAGATATCCGAGCAGAAGCGAGTTGGTGTAGGTTAATCATAAGAAAGGAATATCATCTGAAGGAGGAAGTAGGAAGGTAGAATTTTCTTTGCTGTCCCTTGCAGGTGCCCCAATCCACCGTTTCTTCTCTGTTGAAGTTTGAAGGCTCAATTCGGAGACAGATGGAGTCCCAACAACATACAAAGAACGTTTCTGCCCTCTCTTCCCATTTAATATTTTCACAAGAGTAACCATGACCCTGAATGGACACTTCAGTTTTTGTGGATTCTGGAGAAACACTGATTAGGTTATGACCTCCTGTCCAGTAAATAAAAATCAGACATCTCAATCCCTCTGCTGCTTCATCCTCAGTGACTCTGGGTTTCTATGCATTAGCATGGCATTTCAAGACTTCTTGAATCTATCCTCTACCTACCTTTGCAACTATTATTTGCCCCATTTGATGGTAACCTAACTACCTTACTCCTATACACCTTGGCTCACTGAAGACTTCTGACCACAAATGCCACACAGTCAGCTACACTCAAGGAAGAGCAGAAGGAGAGAGAGAGGAGGAGGGAAAGAGAGGGAAGATGAAAAGAGGAGGAAGGAGGAAGAGAAAAAAGGGAGAAAAAATTCAGAAATTCTAGCTCTTGAAAATCTTAACATTTTTTTCCTAAAAATGCCCATGTGGTTTAAAAGAACTGCCTCCTTTTATTGAAGGAAATTCCTTTTGGAAGCCTCCAGATAAGTTTATTTTGCAAATGGTGCTTTTGTACTATTGTTACAAAAAAAAAAAAAAAAAGACAAGAGACCCAAAATAAGGTCATTCATGCCCCACACCACCAAACCAAGACTTACGTGCAGTTTCTGCTCTCCCAGAAATGGAATCTTAAATCAGTCAGTCAGGAATCCCCTGATCAGCACTAGTTACGTCATCTGCCTGACAGACCTCTGCTGTGCCCTAAAGGAAAGCGACCTTGCAATAACCAGCCCGCTCTTCTGCTTGTAAAGTAACGTCTTTGTGCCCCTCGGAGCTCCTTTCCGTCTGCCAGATTGGAGGCTGCTCCATTCGATTACATTTTTGTCCACATAGACTCTTGAAACTGTAATATGCCTCAAGTTTATCTTTTCATGGTTACGGAGACAGAAGAGGGAACCCAAGGCGCCCAGGAGCGACGAGCAGCCAGACGCAGGTACCTGCGGAGCCCCTGGAGCTCGCGGCTTCTCGCGGCCTCTCGCGGCCTCTCGCGGCCTCTCGCGGCCTCTCGCGGCCTCTCGCGGCCTCTCGCGGCCTCTCGCGGCCTCTCGCAGTTTCTCGCGGCTTCTCGCGGCCTCTCGCGGCCTCTCGCGGCCTCTGGAGGTCGGGGTACAGGGATCCCAGCCCTGCAGCTTTTACGTTAAAGCTCTTAGCTTTACTGGCGCACTTCTTTCTCTCAACTCGATCTAGGAACTGGCCGCAGTCCGACTGGGCACGACTTCAAAACCGGACCAAGTCGGGGTCACACTGGTTCCGGCTTCGAAACCTGACTGGGTCCCACGTCAGACCCGGTCCGACTGGGAACCTGAGCTGGGTCCAGGGAAGGGCTGGGTCCAGCTTGGAAAGGGGACGCAGTTCGGCGGGGACTGGGTCCGACTTGGAAGCAGGACCGAATTCAGGGTTGGACTGTGTCAGCTTCCAAAACCCTCTGGTTCCAGGGCCGGAATGGGTCCCGCGTGAGGCCTCCGGTGAGAATTTTCGTTTGAAGGCTGAACGAGCAGGTGAACCTCACCAAAGATAATCTTGAGTTACAGTGGCCCCAGTAAACTTGCATCGTAATAAGCCTATCCATTTATGAGGTGCCCTACAGAAAAAGGCGTCTCAGCCAAGCGCTCACCGTTGAGGGTTGAGGGAAAACTATTTTTTCCTCCCCTCAAGTACCTGGTGACCAGGCCGAGAACGCTGGGGTATCGCGCTCACTCCGGAGCCTGCAGAAGGGATCCTGGGGAAACTGGCCGAAGTGGACAAAGGGTAAGAATTCTTACCAAAGAAGCTCTTCTGTCTCTGTCTGTGGCGCCTGGTCCAAAGAGGAAGGTAAAATTTCTCTTTGTCCCTTCCTTTCCAAATACAGATTGGCAGGCAAAAAAATAAAAAAAACATTCGTAATAAGATCTTGAAATTGTGACTTGTGAATTCGCTTTTGAGTACACACTGGTTGTTAATCCTCTGTCTCGAAGGGACAGTTACTGTCTAACTGTGTATCTCATTTTGTGTCCTAAAAACTTAAGTTGGCAGTCATCAGGATGGGGGCTCCCAGGTACGGCTGGCCAAAAATGTGGGTTGCACTCCATTTGTTCGTAGGGTCCTACCAACAGTTGCCACTCCTTAGAGGAATTGTTTAAGTCTTTATTTTGGTTATCTTTGGGAGTGGCTCTGGATCTTGGGAGGATAGTATCTTTTGCACTCTGTTTGGGGAAGCCTCTTGTTAACCATGGGGATGATACTAGGTCCTTCTCACTACCGAGACAGCAGCCACACTTCAGGGACTTGAACTTCAGGTTCATATCTCCCAATTAAAAAGGGCTCTTTCAGACTCTTGGAACTGTACACCAGCTGGAAATCTAAAATTAAAATTGACTAGGAAGGTTTCTCCCCAGAAGCAGATGGCATCTTGAGGTAGGCAGCTTTCCCAAGATCATGGATCAAAATGTTCATCCCCAGTATGAAACCTTTATTCTTTTGCCTTTTTGCTACTTGCTTTTCGTCTTTGTTAATGCATAGGAAGACAATGCTCCTTAAGTCTTGCATCCATCCCTGAATCGACTGGTAAAGCAATTGCTGCCCAACAAAATCCCTAGAGTCTCTGACCATACTTGTTCTTTATAGTAGGATAGCCCTTGATTATCTTTTAGCTGAGCAAGGAGGGGTTTGTGCTATGGCCAACACCAACTGCTGCACTTAGATTAACTTTTCTGGGGAAGTTGAGACCCAGCAACATGAGATCACTGAACAAGCCAGTTGACTTACGAAAGTGATGCCTCCAATGGGGCCTTTCTTTGACTTATTTGATTCTTATTGGTTTGGGTCTTGGAGACCAAGGCTCCAAAGTGCACTCCAAACATTAGAAGTTATCCTGCTTATACTAATCATAACAGTCTTCCTGGTGCATTGAACTCTCTCAAAATGCATGTTCACAGCCATCTCCCACAAAGCAAATGATCTCCTGATGAAAAGAATGTTGGAAAAGGAACAAAGAGAATGATCATCTAAAAGAATGTGAACCTACAAATGAGCAAAGGAAGAAAAAGAGAGACAAACCAAGAAAGAGACTCTTAACTATAGAGAACAAACTGATGGTTACCAGAGGGCAGGTGGGTGGGAGGATGGGTGAAATAGATTAAATAAATGGATGAAATAGATGAAAAAAATGGGGGATTAAAAATCCACTTTACCATGATGAGCACTGAGTAATGTATGGAATTGTTGAATCACTATATTGTATACTAAAACTAATATAACACTGTATGTTAACTATTTTGGAATTAAAATTAAAAACTTAATAATAAAAAAAAAAGAATGTGAACCTGAAGTTGTGTCCTGTGAATATCATACAGAGATTCCGCAAAAACTGCAAGAACCCCAGAGTTTAGCTGAGAGTGGCACTAATGCCTTAAATTTTGAAGACATCTCTCAGGTAGGCTGAGAGTCTGATAAAAAGAGGGGAATTGTTGAAAACAAGGAAACGGGACTGCCCAAAATGGAGTCACCTGTACTAAGTCCCATACCACAAAACTGAGATTTAATTACAATTTTGGCTTTCCAAGAAATGGAATCCTTAACCAGTCAATCAAGAATTGCCTGATCAGTAGTAGTTAGGTAATCTGCCTGATAGACCGCTACAATCCCCTAAAGAAGGTAACCTTGCAATTACCAACCTGCTTTTTTTTTAAAATTATTTTATGTTAATCACCATACATTACATCATTAGTTTTTTTTTATTTTTATTTATTTATTTATTTATTTATTTATTTATTTATTTATTTATTTATTTATTTTTATTCTTATGTTAATCCCCATACATTACATCATTAGTTTTAGATGAAGTGTTCCATGATTCATTGTTTGTGCACAACACCCAGTGCTCCATGCAGAATGTGCCCTCCTCAATACCCACCACCAGGCTAACCCATCCTCCCACCCCTACATCATTAGTTTTTGATGTAGTGTTCCATGATTCATTGTTTGCGTATAACACCCAGTGCTCCATGCAGAACGTGCCCTCTTTAATACCCATCACCAGGCTAACCCATCCCCCCACCCTCCCCTCTAGAACCCTCAGTTTGTTTCTCAGAGTCCATAGTCTCTCATGGTTCATCTTCCCCTCCGATTTCCCTCCCTTCATTTTTCCCTTCCTACTACCTTCTTCTTTTTTTTTAACATATAATGTATTATTTGTTTCAGAGGTACAGGTCCGTGATTCAACAGTCTTAACACAATTCACAGTGCTCACCATAGCACATACCCTCCCCAATGACTATCACCCAGCTACCCCATCCCTCCCACCCCCCACCACTCCAGCAACCCTCCGTTTGTTTCCTGAGATTAGGAATTCCTCATATCCGTGAGATCATATGATACATGTCTTTCTCTGATTGATTTATTTTGCTCAGAATTAATACCCATTCTTCTGAAACTGTTCCAAAAAATAGAAATGGAAGGAAAGCTTCCAAACTCGTTTTATGAGGCCACCATTACCTTGATTCCAAAACCAAAGACCCCATCAAAAAGGAGAATTACAGACCAATATTCCTGATGAACATGGGTGCAAAAATTCTCACCAAAATACTAGCCGATAGGATCCAACAGTACATTAAAAGGATTATTCACCACGACCAAGTGGGATTTATTCCTGGGCTGCAAGTTTGGTTCAACATCAGCAAATCAACCAATGTGACACAATACATTCATAAAAGAAAGAACAAGAACCATATGATCCTCTCAATAGAGGCAGAAAAAGCATTTGACAAAGTACAGCATCCTTTCTTGATCAAAACTCTTTAAAGTATAAGGATAGAGGGTACATACCTCAATATCATAAAAGCCATCTAGAAAAACTCACAGTGAATATCATTCTCAATGGGGAAAAACAGAGCTTTTCCCCTAAGGTCAGGAACACAGCAGGGATGTCCACTATCACCACTGCTATTCAACGTAGTACTAGAAGTCCTAGCCACAGCACTCAGACAACAAAAAGAAATAAAAGGCATCCGAATCGGCAAAGAAGAAGTCAAACTCTCATTCTTTGCAGATGATATGATACCAACCTGCTTTTTTGCCTAGTATAACTTCCTTTTTCCTGCTCTCTCTTCTGCCTAGGAAGGTATTTCATTTTGTGGAGCTCCTCTCCATCTGCTAGATTGCATGCTGCCTGATCTGAATGCATTTTTGCTCAAATAAACTCCTAAAAATTTTAATGGGCCTCAGTTTATCTTTTAACAATTCAAAGGGATTATCTGTTGAGCAGCAGAAAAGTAAAAACTCAAAGTCCTATCAGCTCAAATTGATCACTACAGATTTGTCACTGGAGGAAAAGAATGGCATCTAATTTGATAAACTGCCTCTTTGTTTTGCCTCGTCCACTGATCATGTGCATTCTCTGTTGGAATCTTGTATGGGAAATCTAGGATACAAAAGGACAGCACCAATCCATTAAATTCAACCTAGTGATGGAAAGCAGAAGGAAAAACAGAAGCCAATATGTCCACAGCTTCAGGGTGGCAACTTCAGGACGCATGTGTGCACTTACTCAGTTAATGTCTGCTGCATGCCAGGTAGAAGAGCTTCACACAGAAAGTGTGCTAAAATGGAATGGCTTTGAGCAGCTGGCTTTATAAAGTGCTTCCTGCACTCCAGCCCTGCCCTGAGTGCCTTCCATTTATTCATTTGCTCAATCCTCACAGTAACCTTCTTAGGTGAGAACAATTACTATCTACAGTTGATAAGCAAGGAAGCTGAGACACAGAGCATTATAGAAGGTGCTCAATGTCACACCGTTCACATGTGGTATAGCTTAGATTCAAACTAGGTCATCTGATCCAAAGCCCACACTTCACTGAATCAGTCCTGTCCATCTTCTCTAAGGATTCACCATCTTTGGCAAATAACTTAGAATCTCTCTCTGGTAGTGATGATGGAGTTTCATGAATCATCCACATTTTCCTGCCTGTTTCACCTTGTGACCAGAGAAATAGATTTTACTATTAGTATGTATGTCAAAAAATGCAAATCAGTGGATTAAAACACTATGAGGGAAATTCATGCTTAATAAGGAGCAGATGGACTAAAATATCTTTGTTATAGGACAGAGACTGTAAGTCAACAAAGAGGTTAAATAAAGAATTGATTTAATGACTTCTTCCTGAAGATGAGCACAGTGTCCAACTGCTGATGTTAAAGAAAAACAACAAATAGAAGGTTCATGTACTTTGTACACGCTGCCTGTTAAGCAGGACACTGAAGCTGAAATTTTACACACTAGGTTGTGTGTTACAGATATTTTTCCAAGAAGGAAAAAAAACAAAAACAAAACTGGCCTGAGGTTGGAGAAAGGTATCCAGTCAAAGCCTTGATGTTCTATTAAGAACTTTTTTGGGGGGGCGCCTGGGTGGCTCAGTCGTTAAGCGTCTGCCTCCGGCTCTGGTCATGATCCCAGGGTCCTGGGATCGAGCCCCGCATCGGGCTCCCTGCTCTGCGGGAAGCCTGCTTCTCCCTCTCCCACTCCCCCTGCTTGTGTTCCCTCTCTCGCTGTGTCTCTCTCCGTCAAATAAATAAAATCTTAAAAAAAAAAAAAGAACTTTTTTTTTAAGTCCATTAGATTCTCAGGCTTCTGAGGCAATTGTGCAGTTCTTGATAAAACATTACCCAAGTGAATTATTTATAAAGCTGCAGGAAACTGCAAACTCTGGTGAGCAAATCTTTTTGATACCCTCATCTCCTGGAGGGCTGTTTTGGTGCTGCCCTCTGCCCCCTTCTGCAGGGATTCTGGGCTCTCTTTGGCTGTGGCTGCCCAGTCACCTCAGAAGGTGGCCCAGCTGCCAAAGAAAGGCAAAAAATGGGAAGGAAGTATCAAGTCAAGATGCCCCTTTGAGCCCGTTAGTGCCCCCAGCTGCCAGGTTGCTGAAGAGAGGTTAGGCAGCAACAAAAGATTGAAAAGAATTGACTCACACACACATGCACACACACATATACGTTCCATTGCTCCATATATATGTGTGTGTGTGTGTGCACACACGCACGTGTGCATATACGTGTGTGTAAACACATACACCCACTTTTGGTGGTTGTTTTTTAAACAGCCTAAAAGTGTTAATATCTGTCACTCACCAAAGGTTCTTTCCAACTCTTCAGAGGAAAGCCATTGGGAAAATCTGTTTCACAATCCCAGAAACAAACATGGGTCCCTTTTTTTTTTTTTTTTTTTTTCTTTTTTTTTTTTTAATAATGTTACTAGATAACACAAAAGATTCCAAATCTGCACCATTGGAGTTTTCCTTTTTCATATATGAAGCCCATTTTGAGGTCATAGAACTCTTTCCATTCTGTAGAAGGAAAAAAAAAAAAAAAACTGAAGCATTGGCATCAGACATATTTAGCTTTGAATCCTAAACCCTTCACTGTGTGAATTTGGCACATTACTTAACATTTCTGAGCCTGTTTCCTCAATGAGACAATGCAGATAATATTAACTACAGGTTTAGCTGTTGTGAGAACTAGAGTTGGTATAGTAAACCATAGCACCTATTACATCTTGGGTATTTAGAAATAGAAGCTATTTTAACGATGGCTTGTTCATTCAACAATATTTAAGCATCTTCCAGGAACCGACCCCTGTTTCAAGCACAGAAGATACAGCCAACCTCGTGGATTCCTAATCTTCCTGGGGACTACAGTCTTTAGAATTGTTAGTATTTGCCAGGTAGAATGAACTGGAGTTTATTTCAAGAAGATGGGTTGTCCTCTTAGCTTCATCATGTTTCCTGACAAAGTACTATAACAAGATCCTATAATCCAACCTTTCTCACTTTAATAACATCAAAATCGAGTGATGGAGTTGTCATTCTCCTTCTAAATAGAGAAATCCTTAGTGAGGGAGAGGAATGAAACTCTGAGTGGAACGGCAGGTTATTATATTGGTGTGGAGTAGTTATTATCATTGCTGGTTGCTACTGTAGTTTAACCATGTTGCCTGCTTGTGATTAAGGAAATAATGTTACATCATGCTAATGTTCTGCTTTGGGGAACAAAATGTAAATAGACATTTCCAACACCAGTACCATTCTTATAAGTGGATAATTATTTTCCTACACCTGTTGGCTTGGTATGGCAATAGGGCCAAAGCCATTGCCTCTCACTGAATATTAGAACACAGCTCAATCTGTCATAGTTTTATTCTTCCCTAGTAGGAAGGTAAGTTTACAAAGAGCTGTAAAGTATTTGTCCCTGGCAAGTAAGAAAAGCAGAGGCTTAAGTGCATGATTTCCAAAAGGAAGCTTCACTCATCTCATTATAATTGATTGAAATTGTATGAAATTTATGTATTAAAGATACATGTTAAATTGCTTGATAATATTACATGTATATAAATTCTGAGTAAATTAAACTTTTAAGTACACAGGGAAGTTTTGATACTTAAAGTCATTCTATTGTTAATTGTTTTTAATAAACAAAACCATAACCCTTTCATTTCTTTTATGCAAATTCAGATTTACATACATATTAACATTTTGAAATTCAAAATCATTAATTCAGTTTCCAAAAGTACCAAAAAAAAAAAAAATAAGGGTACAGCTCACATATTAAATATGTTTTTTCCTGAAGTGTGGTATTCTGTATTTTATATCCTTATACCATTACATCTTTCCCAGGATCATGTTTCCATAATAAACATGCATAATCTTTATAATGAGAAAAACACCTTAAAACTAAATAAAATAGATGTATACATACATATTTATTTTCCTAAATTAACTTAAATTAATTTCATGTGAATATTTTTCAGTAAATGTGCACCTTCAAGATAGCCACAGAAACAAGGTTGGGAATCATTGCTCTGATCTAGTTTCCTAAATGTTAGTCATTTGTTACATCAGCTCAATGGTTTTGCCAAAATTTGTGTATGACCTTTGCCATATATATATATATATATATATATATATATATATATATATATTTTATATTTTTTTACTTCAGAAGATTCATTGAAGGGCACCTGGGTGGCTGAGTCATTAAGTGTCTGCCTTCGCCAGTTCAGGTCATGATTCGAGGGTCCTGGGATCGAGCCCCACGTCAGGCTCCCTGCTCCGTGGGAAGCCTGCTTCTCCCTCTCTCACTCCCCCTGCTTGTGTTCCTGCTCTCGCTGTCTCTCTCTGTGTGTCAAATAAATAATTTTTTAAAAGATTTTATTTATTTATTTGACACAGAGAGAGAGATAATAAGAGAGTGAGCACAAGCAGGGGGAGCCGCAGGCAGGCAGAGGGAAAGGGAGAAGCAGACTTCCCGCTGAGCAGGGAGCCCAATGTGGGTCTCCATCCCAGGACCCTGGGATCATGACCTGAGCCGAAGGCAGCTGCTTAACCAACTGAGCCACCCAGGTGCCCCAAATAAATAAATTCTTTAAAAAAAAAGTTTCATTGAAAAATGAAATTCTAATCCTACGTGGAAAATGATCATTATTTGCCATGAAGGAAAGGAAAACACAAAATAAATATAATTAATGTGATAATATTAAATTCCAAACAAATACCATTTCCTGCTTAAAAGCTCTGATCCTGAGGTTTGTTCACTTTTTATTAAAAAAGTAAGGTTAATGGGCTTGAGGAGGTTAAAGATAATCTACCACAAAACTGAGAGAATATCTTTATAATAGTTAGAAATGCTAAAGTAGAATTGAACATGGAATTGTGTTATGAAAGTGTAAATCTCTATTATTTAATCTTGATGCCCTTGCCACCTACAAACATTTCCTATACTATTATGTCTCACATGCTTTGAGAACCATTGGTCTAAACCAACCAGGGCAAGTGGAGTACTAGTGCCTTGGAAAACATCTCTAGAATTATGGAGTTCACACTTTTGCCCATAATTCATTACAGTGATTATCAAAGGGACCATAGATCTTGGTTCAACAGGTCCAGTCCAACTTTATACTGTTGTCCCAGCAAAATCATTCATCACATTCCCTTTTACACTCAAATATGTCCTAATTTGGGATAATCCATTATATTCTTACCAGGTTGATCATTCATCTGCCTATCCTTTTTTGAGCACCTACTCTGGACCTGGCTCTGTGATAATGACTGGAAATACAAAGGTGAGTAAAATAGTTTCAAGCCCTCAAAAAGCTCACAAATAGATCAGGGCAAGGGAAGCATTTAGTGACAATGCAAGTGATAAAAGTCATGCATAGTTCTGTGCCTTGTGCTGTAGAAATCACAGAGAGGGAGGGCAGATGAGGCAAAGGAACACTGCAGGTTCCTCAGTGAAAAGGGCAAGACCAAAACCCATAATGTAGGAACTGTTGAATCAGCTCTATAGAAGCTGGTCGGTCTTTCCCTTTTAAGATAATGTTTTACTTTGCGTTCATGTGTGTTTGGGAAACTTAGTACAGTAAGGATGAAGGAAGAACACACAGTTTCCTTACATATCTCTTCATTGGTTAGAAGGCATGAGAAAGCCTGGGCCATATTTCATTACAATGGTTATCGAAGTGACCACAGATTCCAGTTCAACAGGTCCAGTCTAACTTTGGTGGGTGATATGTAGAGATAGATAAAAATATTTCAGAGGAAAGATATTCTCCACAATTTACTAGTTTTAAAACATAGATCATGTTTCTAATCTGCTTCAAACCCTTCATGGTTTGATCACTGTTGTCAGAATAAAATCCACACTCCTTCCCATGGTCCACAGGTTCTGTCCTTCCTCTGAAGCCATACCTCCTGTTATTCACTTTAGTGCACTAACCTTTGGTCATCATCCAATAGGCCAGGGTCTTTTCCTGGAGCTCTTGTCTTTATTTTTGCTTTCCTCCTGCCTGGAGCACTCTTCCTCCAGTACTCTAAGACTCTGATTTATCTCATGCTCCAGGTCTCCTTTCAAATGTCACCTACTTAGAGGGACTTTCCCTAGTCCATCCACTCCTACCTACTTCACCTGGCTCGTCATGTTTATCATCTTCATAGCACTGACCATGGTATATCTGTTTCTTGCTTATTGTCTATTTTTCCCATGAAGGGAAGAGCATGACTGTAGCATTCCCTGTGTCCAGGACAGCGAGAGGCAACAAAATAAGTGATTAGCAAACATTTGTTGATTGGATTAATAGAAGAGTTTGGGAGGAAAAAAAGAAAATATCGCCAAGTACTTATTTAATCCAAATGATTCATAAAAATTTTTTAAAAAATGTTCTGTCCTCATTCAGCTTTGGGGACAGATAAGACAGGAATGAGAAGGGCTGAGGTCTGGGTTTCCAGGTTCATGGGAGCTTGGTGAGGTTGAGAAAAGACCAACTGGTAAGAGCCTCATTGTAAAAATTAAAAATTATTCACCCCTCCAGTGGCACTTGCCAAGGGATACAATAGTCTGGATCTTCAATAAGGCTGCAAAGTATTTTTACAACTTGAATATCCATTTCCAGATTACACAAAGGACTTCTCAGGTGACCTTGAGTAAGCCATTTTGGCAAGGTTCTGTGTTACTTAAATGAACCATCTCTATGGAGAGAAGAGATGGGGCTTGTTAATTTACATTTGTAAAGACACTTTGAAATGTCTGGATGAAAGAACTTCTGTAGAGAGGTACAGAGAGTGAGGTAATATGCTGGGTCAAACTCTACCCTTTTCTAGAAGCAGATATGTGTAGGCAGGCTTCAGGACACTTAATGGGAGCCTCTAGCACATTATTTTTCAAATTAATCTAAGAAAACACCATACTTTCAGTACATTGAGTGTTTTAATCATATGTATAAGTTATTCTAGTAATTATTTCCTTTAACATTTCCCTCCTAAAGTCCCAACTTTGTGTAAAGGGAATTTTTAGTGGGATTTGTCTGTGAGGTTTTCCCTCTATAACACTTTTTTTAGTTTTTTTCATTCTTACCCTACATTAGTGGCACTCAGTTCCTAAGCATGACAGTCTCTGCTGCTGAGCTGATTGGGACCCAAATGAGGTCATTTCATCAATTCTAGACAGATGTTTACAAGTTACAGTCAGAGATTAAAATAAGCTCAGGAAAGAGAAAAGAGAGAATTTCAAAGAAAACTGCCAGTCTATGAGTTAATTATATCCATTTACAAGAATGGTATTAATAATTACTTAAGAAATAATTCCAATAGAATAGAACATTTTCTTAGGATAATGATCTCTTTCAGCAAGGCAAATACAGAGTCAAAGATAAGACATTAATTATAAAATTGTCAAGGCAAAAGCCAAGCTTAAAAAAAAAAAAACAGGCAACCACCTTTTCTAGCATGTTACACTGATTATATACTTGTGATTGTGCCCAAATGACCATATAGCTTTCTTTACATTTTTCTTGACCTTATAATTGTGTTTTCTTTGGGAAGGAGGTAGGCATTAAATAATTTCATTACTTGCTTTCAGGAGTAGGAAGGATTTGCCTTACTGCACCTTGCTCTTCCTGAAAGAGAACCAAGCTCCTTGACCCTTTCAATGGGTTCAGACAAGATACTTGCCCTTGAAACTACCCCTTCAGAAGGCTTCAGATCTTGATATTCTTTTTCTGTTCATAATATCTTTTTGAGATTTTGTTTAACTCCTTCACCTTTGAAATCTCTTCTTCCTCAGAAGATAGCTGGTCTCCTTCTAGCTGCTCAGAAGCCATGCATAGTTGAGTTCTTTCTAGGTCAAGGACTGCATGTTGTCAGTGATCACCCATCTACTCATTACTGGGTGCATCCTAGACCATATCCATGATTCTGGTTATGTGAATACTGTGCATGGAGCTTCAGGAGAGGTTACCCACACCCAGCCTTAGTGTTCAGCATTTCTTCTTGTCTCCTCATACATGGACTATGTCAATGGAGTGGGGCCAATCTACTGGGTGCTCTAGGTCATATTTCTCCTTTGTGTGCCAAAGTTTTCTCAGCTTTTCAACTAGTTATCTCAACAGATGCCTATCACTTTATGGTGGCTGGAAAGATGGAATGCAAAGTCCCTAGGGACTGATTTGTAAACACCTGTCCCACCCTCCAATTCATTACCTTGACAACATAGTATTGAACATTATGACATGATAGAAAACAATTGAACTACTAAATTCCTGTGGGTAAGGCAACCTAAACAAACACTAAAATACTATAATGTTTGGTATTTTAAAATGAGTAACTTTTTGATGACTGCAGGATTTTTTCTAGCTTTTGACAAGACACCTAATTTGTTCTGTTTGACTGGCAAAGGGCTCAATTATCTTGACTTAAAAGAAAGCAACTCAGGGTGTCATCACCATCACCTACTGAGCCAACATCAAATATTTATTGAGCATCCACTGAATGCAAAGCATGTTATAGTATATATGCTAAGAAAACACATCCTTATCTGCAGAGGAAGGCATTCTTTAAAGGATGAATCCAAACAAATGGGAATACCCAATTTTCAGCCACTTATCTGAGCACAATGCAAACAGACAAGATTGGGGGATATCGAGAAAGCTAGTTACAAGGTCTGCACATGGGCATATTTTTGTGTCCAGCTATTGGTTCTGTAGGTTGTCTCAGAATCCCCCACATTTAGAAATGGCATCAAAATGCTTCAGGGACTATAGAAAATGAAATAAAATATACCATTTGTTTAGAAGAGCGTCTCACTTTGATACTCATCCGGCAGCATCTGTGCTCATGACTAACCTGCTAACCCATTAACTATTCTCATAATGATAAGCATAGTACCTGCTTCAAAGGTTCACCAAAAGTTTTCAGGTAGGAATGTGGCATGGTAAAAGAATAGGGCTTTGAGATAGAAAGAGTTGGATTTGAGTCCAGCTTCACCACTTACTTAGTGTCATCTCTCTGTAGGTAAATGACTGAATCTTATTTCTGTTTCCTCATCTCTAAAATGGATATAATAGCACTGAATTCATGTAGTCATGCAGGGGAAATAAAATCAGGTGTAAAAAGGCATATAGCAATAGAAAGCCTGAAAGTAATAAGTGCTCAAGAAACAGGAGTAACTTTCTAATTTAGCTCATTTTGAATTGAAATCTCTGTTAGTGGTTGAAGGACATAAGGACTTTTAGCAACTGTGATCACTTTCTCCTATGAAATTTATGCACATTGCATTTAAGGTCTATTTTAATTTCATGGCAACTGTATACAACCATGTATTATCTCTTGTGTTATTTATTGTTTCAATCACATGACTCATTAGTTACACACTTAACCATACTAGGTAATTGTCTCCTCAGCTGAATGAAAAGTCCTTGTGCACAAGGGCTATTAGCATCTTTTTTACATGTACATTTAGGGTATATTTAGAGTGTTCACTATATATTTTTCTAGTGATTAAAACTTTTTTAAAATTTTTTATTGTTATGTTAATCACCATACATTACATCATTAGTCTTTGATGCAGTGTTCCATGCCTCATTGCTTGTGCATAACACCCAGTGCTCCATGCTCTAGTGATTAAAACTTAAATAACATGATAAATACCTACGATCAAACCATGATACCATGACTTTTTTTTTTTTTTGAGGGCAGGAACTACAGTGTACACGTACTTACTGAAGGTTTGATATATGTAGGACATTGTCTTCATAGAATAGTTCTTCCCATATCATTGGATGCTGTTTTGATCTTGCAAATCTTATCATTCCTAGGATGTACCATTGTGTCTTCTTGCACATAGAAAATATTCTATATATGTCTGATGCATAAGTGAATAGTCTTAGACAGTATAAATGTTGGTGAAATTGAAACATGGGAGTATAACTCTATGAATTAAGAGGGATATACATATAGTCAAGGGGAAAATATGGTTATAGATTATCTAAACAGCTTCAGGCAGTCTAGGTCTTACAGAGCTCTTCTAGCTTGGTGGGGCAGATATATGATGTTATGTCATTCAGGTAAAGTGGGTGCCAAACAGCAGACCATTCATCATGACAAGCTAACTCCCAAGAGTCTAATAAAAAACTATGCTTAAACCTCTGCTGAATACTCCATGGGGTAAAAAGAAAAGAAATGGTCATTTGAAATTATTTTAGGATTTGCGAACTTGAAACAAACATGTTGGTGCCAGTTGTTCACTAGCTATAGGCGTCCTCAAGTGAATAGGTCCTACCTTGCACCTGAAAAACAATTAGTCTCACGATTCATGAACATTTACCTTACAGTTCTATGAAATTGTGGCTCTGTTGTGGGTGGTGGCAGGAGCATTTTGGAAAGTAAACAATTCCTTGAATTCAGTTGTTCAATATTGTGCTTTGGGGAATATCAGGGTAAATTCTACACACACACCTACCCTCTAAGAACTTAGAACTTGGTAGGGATGCAGATATATGTACAAATAACTCAAATATAAAGTAGACTGATAAATGAGACACAAAATACGTCTTAGTAATTATGACTTACTTATTACTTTACAAAAGGCAAAACTTTTGCCCCACTATTCACCTTGCATATTCTGATTTCTCACTACTCTGCACTCAAAAAGATTATTAATAGCTTGAAGATTTTAAGATATCAATAAACACCTTTTCAGTTTCTGTATGGAAGATCTTGATCACACTTAGCATCTGAGCCTCTACTTTACTAAATATACAATCTTACTGATGGCTCATATTAGTCACATGCAATAGTATTAAAGTCCTAAAATTTCTAGTAAACAAGGAGTTTCCTCTAGCAACATGATAAATGGTCCCAAAACTGCCACTTATGATCACTAGACCTTTTAGGACTTCTTGTTGCTTTGGTAGTGTTCTTAAAAAGGCACTCCTCTCCACCCAGCCTCAGGGGAACTCAGGCAGACAGACTCCCACTATTAAAAGACTCCTGTGGGACTTTCTGGATATCTTAGCTGCTCGTCTTCCCTGATCTTGTGCTTCTTAATGCAGCACAGGAAATAATGAACTTGTGGATGTAAATTTATTCTCTGTTCCTATAAGCTAACCTAGGGATGATTCTCTTTGTGGAACCCCAAACAGATTTACCCCAAACAGATATTCTGACAGTCTTTCTCTCAGGACCAGACTTTGCAATCTCCTTGGTTTGTTTTGTTTTGTTTTGTTTTGTTTTGTTTTGTTTTCCAATGGAAAAAAAAAAAAGAGGCCCACAGAAGTCAATTGTTTTGGCTAAAGTCACAGTGTTTAGAATAATTGAAGAGTTTCTTTGGTTTTAGACTCCAAATAATAGGAATAGAATGTAGAATATGATGTTTGTATCCCTGCAAAGAACGATCTTGTACTTTTTTTTTTTTTTTTGTCCAAATGATGCTGTTACCTATTCCCATAGGCAATTTCTGATCAGTGAAGAACAGAGTTGGAATTTAAGAAAGGAAAATCTAGATCTGCAATGCCTGGATCAAACTCAGGTAATAGCAACATAATGGCCATAATCATATTTTATCCAATGGAGGGTTGAAAGCATCCCAGTACAATTTCTGGGAACAAAAAAAATGGATACAATATGGGCCTGGCATTTACAGTATTAATATCTCCCAGCATGATTGTGTATGATCCAGGAATCCACTTTTAGAGATCTAATTCTGCTAATAAATAGCTGGATGACCTCACCACGTCACTTAATTTATCCAAATCTCCATTTTATCATCTGTATGAGAGTGAGACATTCTCTAAAGTTTTCATTTGCCCAAAATCCTACGACTGGTTTAGGGTTTCCTCTTTGCTGAATGTTGGTAGTTTTATATGTCCATCAACTGTCTGAAGCAAAACGAAATGATTTTAGAATTGAAATCACTTTGAGCTCCAGGAAACTACATTTTTTCCAAAGTCAAAGGCAATCTGGCCTTTTCACTCAATTATCAGAAAGTAATTGGGGTGAGAGTTAATACCTTCAAATAGAAGGAAGAAGGTATTCTGGTTGGGTTGCCAATTTACTCTCCATCTCAAGGAAAGTGAATATAATGCACATTGGAATATGCATTTGCCAACCAGATTGGTTTTCTTCAGAGACCTTCACAGGCCTCAGATACACCGGTCAGTAGACAACAGGTTGTTATCCTAGAAATGCCCATAATCAGCTGCCTACTTCTTCCTCAAGTCCCACATGGAAATCAATGTGATGGTGATTTAGTAAAAACACACAGACACAAACGTCCTTTTTTTTTAAAAACGCTCGGAAAAAAAAAAAAAAACCCAGGAACTTTTATATGAAAAAACTGTTTTGTAAATTTCCCATTATAAAACAAACTTCCAGATTTCATTAGCACTGAATTTGGTCTTGGTGCATGTATGTTTTTCCCCTCTTTTAGAGGCATTTAATCTCTCAGGGTCAAGTACTTTCAAATAGCCGCTATCTCAACTTATAATAAAAGACACTTTTTTTAGTAGAAGAAAAAGTCTCCTATAAATCTCTCTCCTGTTGACAGGCAGAACATCTTCAGAAAATGAGAGAAAGATGCCCAAGCGCTCCTCTTTAAAAAACCCCAAAAAAACAAAAATCTGATTCTGTTATTTTCTATAGCTATAAGTCTGCAACAAATTCATTTTGAACAACAAAAAAAAATGGGGGGAGGGGTCCAAGGAATGAAATTATACAAACTTGTTCCCTATTTTTGAAGACGGAAATAAATTTATTTTTATTTTTTTTTTAAGATTTTATTTATTTATTTGAGACAGAGAGAATGAGAGACAGAGAGCATGAGAGGGAGGAGGGTCAGAGGGAGAAGCAGACTCCCTGCCGAGCAGGGAGCCCGATGCGGGACTCAGTCCCGGGACTCCAGGATCATGACCTGAGCCAAAGGCAGTCGCTTAACCAACTGAGCCACCCAGGCACCCAAGACGGAAATAAATTTAATGAATAAGCAATCAGCTTGATGAGCAAATTGTATAATAGACCTGCTTTGTGCTAGTGGCAATTCTGGACTTCACAAAGACACAAGAACCCATGAAGTATCATAGTCCCCAATATGGGGTTCATTACACAGGTCTCATTATTTTCATATTTTCATTTCAAAATTATCATAATTTTTAAAAAATGCTTACTGATACCCAGATTCCAATACTGTGTGACTAGAAGAGGAATGATACATAGGATATCTATCTGTAATATATAATGATATACTATATAAATATATGATACTGCTAGATATAGATCTACTTGTAAGTGATGCAGTGGGAGGAGAAAACATGCTGGCTTAGAGATAAAGATGACAATGAAAAGGAGTTCAGTGTGGCACATGGCAAGATGATCATACATCTTCAAGCACAGAATATCCTGGATATAATTGGTGATCCCTTCCCAGAAGGATGCATCTATATTATAACCCTTTACCCTGTTTATGAAGAGAACTAGAAATGGCAGGTGTGGCTTGAAACAGTAGGTCATAGAAATGACCTACTGAGTTCCTATTGGTTATTGACCAAATTAATTCCTAATATTAGAGACATCCATTCACAGTGAGGAAGGAAAATGTGGGGGTGGGGAGGAGAAAAACAATACAAAACAAGGTGAGAAAAAAGAAGCTGCTTAGACTGTGCTAGCTGTGCTCTAATCCCTGAGTTAGGGACAGAGATGGATGAAACTAACACATCCTCTGCCCCGAGTCTTGCCTAATGTAGCATGATCTAGTTGCATGTCTTTTCCAGCAAAATCTTCTATTAAGGTTTTTGATGTGAGCTTCCTCATCACCCTGAAATCTGAAGAATTCAATGGTCTGGTTCTTTGTCATCAGGTTGAACCCCACTGAGAGAAAAACTCACTTGTGAGGCTGCAGATGCCATTTCAGCCTAGCCCATACTCATCAAAGGTGAATACCTTGGCTCATTGACTTTTTCTAAGGAAGTGACATTCCTATTTAGTATTCACCTACTTGAAGTTTTCATGAAAAGCATTAAAGCCACCTGTCCAAAGTTTGTACCTAGAGAAAAGTGACACACTGAAAATTAATAATGACAGGTAGAAATTAATAATGAAAAGGCAGAAAAGGAAAAAAAATCAAGGTTTACTCAGATTTGGCTTTTGGTAGCCTCTCCATCATGCTATTCAGTAGCTATTGTTCATACAGCCTTTTGCTCACCCAAATAAATGAATACTTGGATTTAAAAAGATGCTAAATGGGGGTGGCAGTCTCTTTTACATATCAAAACTAAATTAATGCCAGCATTTTTCTAAAGAAAGACCTCATTTTTTGCTTAAGTTATTCAATGTACAAAAACTCATGTACCTTCAGTGTTTTAGGAATAGATTTACTCATGCATTATATTGATATATCACAGACCACAAGCGCCAGTGGCTTGCCAGTATATGTAAGTTGTATCTGCACACGCCACTTTGCATAGAAATTCTTTTTTTTTTTTTTTTTAAGATTTTGTTTATTTATTTGACAGAGAGAGACACAAGGAGAGAGGGAACACAAGCAGCGGGAGTGGGAGAGGGAGAAGCAGGCTTCCCGCTGAACAGGGAGCCCAATGTGGGGCTCGATCCCAGGACCCTGAGATCATGACCTGAGCCGAATTCGGGCAGACACTTAACGACTGAGCCACCCAGGCACCCCTGCATAGAAATTCTTAAAGTTACCTCCAGCTAGAAGCTGACTGAATAAATAATGGTCAGGAAATTCTTCGAGAAAAAACAAATGTTTAGGGATTGGAGAAGAGGTCTTAAATACCACATTTTATGGCTGTCTTACTCAAAATGTATTGCCATGCCCAGTTTAGCTATAAAATAACACTGAAAGTGTTGTCTTTTGTTTCTGCTACTTGCAAATCAACCACTCCGTTCTCTTCAAATAATAGTAATGATAACCATTTAGTATTTTCCCAGGCTTTCAGCTACATAATGAACATGTCCTATCTCATAATGCTCACCATAAGCCTATGATGTTGGTAATATTATACAAATGAGGAAACTAAGGAAGAGAGAAATTATATAATTTGCCCAATATCATGCAGTAGTAAACAGGTAGTTTGGCTCCAGAACTCCCTTTTAAACAGAACATCATCCTTCACTACCTGACCTTCACTACCTGACCGTATCTATTGATTACATATAGAATCTTCAGTTTGTCACTCAAAACTTTAAGCCTTACTTTAATTGACCCTTCCAGATTTATCTCTTGTCTTTCAAAACTTCTCCACACAGATCCCAGACTCTGGCCAAACTGGGACTGGCTGTTTCCCCAGACATTCTGAACATTTCCATTTCTTTTTTTTTTTTTTTTTTAAGATTTTATTTATTTGCAAGAGAGAGAAAGAAAGACAGAGAGCATGAGAAGGAGGAGGGTCAGAGGGAGAAGCAGACTCTCCACTGAGCAGGGAGCCCGATGCGGGACTCAATCCCGGGACTCCAGGATCATGACCTGAGCCGAAGGCAGTCGCTTAACTGACTGAGCCACCCAGGCGCCCTGAATATTTCCATTTCATAACTTTAGTATTTCCTCAATTTAAAATGCAGTCACTTATTAAGGGCAGAGGGAAAAGTGAAAGAAGTGAAACCATTTTAAAACATATATAGATATATAATAATTAATAAAACTAACACTGATCAATTACTATTTGTCAATAACTGTATTAATCATTATTAAACATTATAACAGTTTTTTTGTTAAGAGAGGCAGGCAACATTTAGCTTTAAAAAGGTTCTTCCACTGTGGAAATTAATAGACATCTCAATCTCAACATTCCAAAATTGAGATTTCTCTCTAATAGTCTTCCCTCTTTCAGAAATTGTCATTAAATGCTTCTAATTTTGGAACAAAAACCATGAAGGCATCTTGGACTCATCCAATTCATTAGCAAAGCTGGAGGCCATTTCTCACCTTCTTCATTGCTAGTACCAAGGCCCAAGTCATACTCCACCCTGCCCAAATAATTGCAGTGGCCTCCTCGCTGACCTCTCTGCTTTCAACCTTGTCTCTCTGCAGGCTATTTTCAACACAACTGTCAGAGGGAGTCTGTGAATATGAAAGTCAGATGATATTATTTCTCTGTCCAAAACCTTCCATTGCTCTCTTATCTCAGAATCAAAATCAAGGTCCTAACAATGTCATATAAGATTGACCCCATGTAGCCCACTTGCTTCTCTGCTTTTCCTGCCAAGTTCCTGCTTCAGCCACAGTAGCCTTCTTGCTGCTCCTTGAACACTCATGCCTACTCCACCTCAGGCCTTTGCTCTTCCTGGCCCTTCTGCATAAAATATATTCTTTAGATATCCATAAGGATTTCTCATTTGCCTGTTTCAGGACTTCACTGAAATTCCATCTTGTCAATGAGGTCACCTTCAGCTACCCTCTCTAAAATGGCAGCACTACCCCCAACACTCTCTTTCTCCATTCTCGGCTTTATGCTTTTCCGTAGTACTTACCCACCTCCACCATACCATAGATTTCAGTTATTTCTTTGGCTTAAACCAGGAGTATGATTCTCCAAACTAGAATGTAAGCTCCATAACAGCAAGATTGTTGGTCTGTTTTATTCATTGCTGTGTTCCCAATACTTTGTAATAGGAGCTCAATAAATATTTATGCCTCAGATGAAGAATCTGAAATTCACAAGCCTCCTCCTGAGGTCAGTCATTGAGCATGGAAATAGCCCAGGCACCGTTCTCCAGACCAAAGCTGGAACCCTGGGTGGATTGGGAGAGGGGCAGTTGGCCAAAAAGATGGCAGGAAAATTAGAGAAGTGTTAGGAAGGCTTGTGAGAGAAGGCACTCTTGGATTCCCACTTACAAAAACACTGATTTGGTAAGGAAATAAAGTCATGTTCTACAACACCTCCTAGACTTTATGTATGTTCACAATCAGTAAGATTGGTTTGTTTTTATTGGTTTGCTGGTAATGTACTATGTATAAATTATCCTGTGACAGAGGTAATAATACTAATCATAATCATGGCAATAATGGCTAGAATTTATTGAAAACTGTTGCAGTTATTACTAATAACTAACTATCCCACAATCAGCTTAAAACAACCATTTATCATATTCATAGATTCTACAAGTCAGATGGCATAGTGGGATAAGTTTTTCTGTGCTTCATAGCTGGATCCTCAGCTAGGAAAATTTGATTGCTGGGAACTGAAATCAAGTGAAGGTGTCTTTATTCACACAACTGGCAGTCAATGCTGGCTGTTGGCTGGGACTTCAACTAGAACTTTTGACCAGGCACCTACTTGTGGTCTATCCATGTACCTGGGCTTCCCTACGGTAACCAGGATTTTTCCATGGTAACTCGGTGCTCCAAGAGGGAGTATCCCAGCACACAGGCAGAAGCTGCAGTGCCTTTCATGACCTAGCCTTGGAAGTCACAAAGCATCATTCCACCGTATTCTGTGGCCAAAGTAATCACAAGTCACAGAGAGGACATGAACCCCACCTCTTGATGTCAGAGTAGCTGGTCACATTGTGAAAGGATGTAGAGGATGGAAGATATTGCTCCAGTCACCTCTAGAAACTATGATAAGCATTTTACATAATTATCTAATTTAATTCTCATAGTATCCCAAGTTAGATAGTCAGCATTATCTCAAATTTAAAGTAAAAGAAAACTGAACAGCAGAAAGTTCAGTGATTTGCTCAAGATCACATTGTGGACATCTGCTGTTGCTGAGAGCCAGGTGAATGTATAACTAACTCCAGAGTTCGTGCTCTAACTGATATATATTCTCCATGGCCAGGGGAATCTCAATAAACAAAATGATGTGAGGTTGGGGCAATAACGCAGAAATCACAGGGACTGAAAAGGAGAGATGAGTAGGAAAAGAAAGAGAAAATCAGTAGGGGCTGGGCACAATGATGGTACCTGGTCAATGTTCAATTATCATTTAGCGATGATGTTAGTTGTGTGAATAAAGACACCTTCATTTGATTTCAGTTCCCAGCATAGACAATCCAATTCCTCCAATTCCTCCTAAGTTAACACAAACTAAATATTTAAAATTTAATTAAAAAATCAAGCACCTTCAAAGTTCCATACTATCCATTTCATTCCATTATATTTTAAACGTTTTGAAGAAAGAATCTGATTGTTTGAATGTTCTCAATATTTTGCCCTTTAAATTTAGTGGATGTAACTTAATCTATCCATTTAGGGGATGTAATTCAATGCCAAATTTGGCTTGATTTTATCCTAATGACTTCTGCAAAATCGCTACCATTTATTCATTGAGCAAATAGAAGTAGTCTGATGATTTTTTAATGCTACCTGGAATTATAAGTTTTTTGATAATGTTCTCCTGGGCATAAACTTACAGGTCCTGCTCTGTATTGAAAAGTTCACATTAAATTACTCTTCTCTATGAACATAACGGTAGAAAATGGAATAGTCAACCAGCTGATAGGAAGCCTGCTGGAGACCATCTCTCTGCCCTCATGTCACCTGATCTCTGGAATACAGCATCCCCATAATTCCATTCCCCAGCACATTTCAACAGCTCCCCCAGTGTCCTTGAGTTGAAGAGCAGAATACTCAACATGGCACAAAGCCCTGCAGGGTCTGGTCTCTGCATGTCTCTCAACCCCACCTGATGCCCCACTTCCTAGTTGCCTCTGTCTTCCAGACATTCTGAATTTCTTTACTGTCTTTGAACATGTCAGTCTTCCTCTCACCTCAGACTTTTGCAGATGGTATTTCTTTGAACTGGAATATTCTTACTTCCTCCATATATCTTGCCAACCCTATACTTTAAGTCTCATAGCAACCATCACTTGCTTGAGGACATTTTCCCAGATCTCTCTGACCAGGCCAAACCCTCCATCCCCTCAAATATGATCTTAAAGTTATAGTCCTTTCTTCAAGGTTTCCATCACAATGTGACTTCACATTTATTTTAGTGGCTTCATTGATTAATTTCTATCCCCCTCAGGAGATAGTAAGCTCCTCAAGGGCAAAGATTGTGCACATATTTGCTCTGCAATCCCCAGCATCCAGCACAATGCCAGGCCCGTTACTCAGTAATTACTTATTAAATAAGTAAATGGAGGAATAAATGTTAAAATGAATAAATAAAAAATTATAATTCAGGTTTTTGAGAGTCTCAATCAGTTTTCTTAAAAGAATCATCATTAGATAGTTAGTGAATATAGGTCAGAAGAAAATATCCAGAATAAAACATGCAAAAAAGGGATTTTTTTAAAAAATAGAGAAGAACCAAAACAATATGATCATACTGCATTTTTAAAAAATAACCTCACTGAAGAGGGTGGAGGGAAAAGGTGCTGACCTAAGTAACTCTGGAAATGAAGGGAGTTTGTAATTCCAAAAGCTAAGGAAACTGTACATAAACACTGTTCTCTAGGTGGTAAAGTTGTGTCCTGTGGGGTACAGGTTAACAGTTCTGAATTTACTACACATCCGTACCAGAACTGAACAGTTAAGTAAGTGGAAAGCAGATAGCAGGAACCGGTTTCTCACTGTTAAAGAGAGAGTTTACAGATAAGCAAGGGGAGGAAGCTAGAATGATCCACATAGTAATGGATTAGAGAACTGGAATCATCAAAATGAACTCATATTTAGCTTAATATAGTTATAGATGGTTACACGACCTATATAATATTTACATGTATACCATATAACATTTATAGGTATGTATACATACGTGGTTAGTATACATATGTCAGATGACAGAGACTAGAAACAATGTCACCCAAGTAGCAATAAGCACACCAAGCACCCAGATCTTGATTTCTAATACCATTATCCAATATAAGAAACCAGGACCTCTTCATAGAAATGGTTGATCCTGGGACTAGAATAGGAAATATTCAAAATAAGCCTGGGAGGAATTTATAGATTTATAGTACCCCAAAATAATGAAGTGTTCACACACACACACACACACACACACACACACAAATACACAAATAAAAAACCCACACGGATGGTGGTATGTCAAAGGAACACAAAAGCCAAATAAAGGAGTTCCCAAGGGCCAAAGCTGGGATAAATTGAGTAATTTAAACTAAATAAAGTATAATGCAAAGTTGCATTATAACTCCAACTATAAAATAAATGTCTGCAACATAAATAAATGATTGAATAAAGAAATAAATGGGAAAGAGACAAATCTTCTGTGCAGAAGAATTCCAAATAATTTATGTAGATATCCTTCCCTTGAGGAGAAGTATAACTCTTTACTCCATAAGTGTGAGCTATGGTGACTTCAAAGAATACAGTGTGGAAAGGGGGGGGAAAAGCATAACTTTTTAGTAGAGAAACTTGATAACCTCAACATTAGCCAAATGATCAAGGTCAAGATCAGAGTGATAAGTTATGTTGTTAGTGGGTACTCTGGAGATGGCATGACAAAAATGGCAGGTTACCTCTGTGGACTTTCTCCCAAAAGCCCACAGCCCTAACCTAATCATGAGAAAAATATCAGCTAGGAGGACCCAAAGGAAATGAGATGACCAAATGTAATCTGGAATCCTAGAACAGAATAAGGACACTAGGTAAAAAGCAAGGGAATCTTAATAAATTAGGAGCTTTAGTTAATAATAATGTATCAATATTGGTTCATTAATAAATGTGGACTGTATTATGGTGAGATTTTATATATGTATAATTATGGTGAGATTTAACATACAGTTAGAATTAAAATATGTGACAATAGCAGAATATTAGATGGGAAAGTGACAAATGCATTACCTAGGGGGAAAAGGAATTGTCTATGGCTTATATTATTTATCTAATAATAATAATGACGATGATGCTAATATGGTATTATGGTGAAATGCCTATCATTTTCTATGAAAAGTCACCTGCTAAGGACTGGATTGTTTTATAGACAAGACTAAGATAAATCCTGTCTGTAAACTAGAATGTTGGTACATGGTCCATAGGTAAGTAAGGAGTTCCTGGTCTTGGAAGTACAAGCAACGCATTTTGCTTTAATATCTTTTAATACTTAAAATAGCAAGCTTATAAAACATAAAACACATTTTTGGGGCACCTGGGTGGCTCAGTCAGTTAAGCATCTGCCTTCAGCTCAGGTCATGATCTCAGGGTCCTGGGATTGAGCCCTGCATCGGGCTCCCTGCTCATTAGGGAGGCCTGCTTCTCCCTCTCCTTCTACCTGCAGCTCCCCCAGCTTGTGCTCTCTCACTCTCTCTGTCAAATAAAGAAAGAAAATCTTAAAAAAAAAACCATAAAACACATTTTTTAAAATGTGGTCCCTTAAAAAAAAAAAAAACAACTCTTGAGATTGCCAGCTCTTCTTCTGAATTTATAAATTTCAACTTACAATCTTTAAAGAAAGTGGGTAAGGTGGGGTACAGTTGTATACTGTTCCTCCCAAGAGCACAATGAAAATCTTAAATTCACAATTGCAACATGGCTGCCATATCATATCATAGAGGTGGCACCAGCTAAATGAAGCAAGACAGTGAAATGAGATTCTTTTCACGTTTCATAGAACACAGGGATTTGTGGGGGGTTTCCGTGGGGGGTAAATACTGAATGTAATATTTCAATCATACCAGAAAGAACACGAGTTAATATTTCATAGATACTTAATCCACTCATTCAGAGATGGTAATGCAAATGTTCAAATATTTATGCTTCGTAGGCAAAACACGGTGTCCTGAATTATTGTATTGTGCTCTCTTATGCCACTGACTTACAATTCATTTCAGATCAAGTAACCAGAAAATCGCTGTATTCAACAGGGGAGCACTAGTGATAAAGTCTTTATACTCACAATCCTTTCATTTTTATTCACACACAAGCCTTACTTGCCTCCTCGAATAAAATTAAAACATCCACAAAAGTCACTGATTAAGAAAGGGATTAGTGTAAAAAGTAATGTGCCTTTAATTGATCTGATTGCAATTTCCTATCTACTTTGTGTGTAAAATTCAAAGGCTCTTGGGAAAAGAGTGCTTCTTCTGTAATATCCTGTTATTCCCAGACATGAGTGCCTTTAATATAATCTTTCCACCTCAACCATAATGAAAGTTGCATGTCGGGTTTTCAACCCCAACCCTTAATGCTCCTGAAAAGTGTTTTGAGAACATGAGTAAGATTAGAGAGGAACTGCATTATCTGGAATGCTTTTTACTCATTTAGTGCCCTTCTTTCCACCACTATCCCCAGGCTATCAAGGCAGAAAATCAAGTTCAGACAACAGCTTAGACCCTACAGAGTAAATTTCAGAGTCAAGCACCATGCATGACTTGACAGAGGAATCTGTCCTCTTCTACACTGTTAGCAACTTCAAAGAGTGGAGGGCAAGGTAGGGGAGCAGAGCTCATCACTTCCCACGTCCAACGCCTTTACCCCAACCCAATTCTTTTCTTTTCAGAAATGCATTTCCTCTTCTATCTCCACACTGGCCTAAATAATCTAGCAGCATTCAGGGACATTTTAAAACCATATATTGTCATCAAGTATCCCTGGACATGAGGCACACCTCTCATGTCACATCACCTCTCTGGTATCATTTCCAAGAGTGCATAATCCCAGTCTAATCATAAGAAAACATCAGACAAACACAAACGGAGACACAATAGACAAAATAACTGTCCAGCAACCTTCAAAAGTGTCAAGGTTCCAGGGGCACCTTAGTGGCTCAGTTGGTTAAGCCTCTGACTCTTGATTTGGGCTCAGGTCATGAACTCAGGGTCATGAGATCAACACTGGGTCGGGCTGTGTGCTGAGTGTGGAGTCTGCTTAAGATTCTCTCTTTCCCTCTCCCTCTGCCCCTTCCCACCCCTGCTCATGTGCGTGCGCACTCTCTCTCTAATTAAAAAAAAAAAAAAAAATGTGTCAAGTTTCCAAAAGACAAGGACAGGCTGAAGCGCAATCACAAACTGGAGGAGACTACAGAGACATGGAGACTAAATGCACTGTTGCAACCTGGACAGGATCTTAGAACAACAGAAGGACATTAGAGGAAAACTGGTGAAATCCTACTAGGCCCTGTACATCAGCTAATTGTATTGTACTAAGATTAATGTCTTAGTTTTGGTACATGTTCTATGATTATGTAAAATGTTAACATAAAGAAATGGTGGGTGAAGGGTACTGAGAATTTGTATTTTTTAAACTATTTTATTAGATGTAAATTTTTTTTTAATTTTTATTTATTTGACAGAGAGAGAGAGACAGTAAGTGCAGGAACACAAGCAGGGGGAGCGGGAGAGGGAGAAGCAGGCTTCCCGCAGGGAGCCCGATGTGGGACTCGATCCCAGGACCCTGGGATCATGACCCTAGCCGAAGGCAGACAATTAACTACTGAGCCACCCAGGCGCCCCTAGATGTAAATTATCTCAAAATTGAAAAATTAACTATTAAAAAGACAAAGAGAAAAAAAGCCACCGTATATTGTGATAAGGAAAGAAGGAAGGAAGAGAAGGAGGGAGGAAGTGAAGGAAGGAGAGAAGAAAGAAGGAAGAAGGAAGAAAGGAAGGACAGAGAGAGGGAGGGAAGGATGGAAGGAAGATTCTCATTTAAAGAGATATCCAGGAAGTTTGAAAAATGCTGACAAATTCCTCAGTGGATGTGAGTCATTCATTTGAAAACTTTCCAATGCACACAGAGTCAGAAGATGACATAATACGGTGGTTAATAACACAGACATTAGGATAAGATATAGCTTAGTTTAAGACCTGGCTTGACCACTTATTAGCATTGTCTAATGACACATCACCTTATCATCTGAAATTAGTTTTTCTCATATGTAAAATAGGGATGTGAATAGTACCAAATTCATAGGTTTTTTATGAGGATAAAATGGAGTCATACACATAAAGCTCTTAGCACATGTCGGGCATATAGAAAACATTTAATAAATGGAAGCCGTTAATATTAGCACAGAAACTGGCACTAAAGATTAGTAATTCCCTCATTCCATTCAGCCTTATCCAAATTTTGTCCATCCTCTAAGCACCAGTGGAAGCTCAATGTCTTTTTAAACCTATGATAAGTTCTCTAACCCATTTTGCTTATGATGTGTGTACTGTGTAATTATCATTCATTATCATTTTATGTGTGGTGGTCATAGTCCATCAGTTAGACTATATGATCCTTGATGATAAAGACCACCTTGTTTCTTCTTATATTTTCCTTGGCATCAAGGTCGAGTAGGTATTCAGAAAGGCAAGCTAGTTTATGATTATGCTATTTTAATGTTTTTAGGGGAATCTGGTACCACCATGGATTCAATCACTGGGAATTTAGAGCCCTGTCAAAACAGGAGTTGAGGAGGTAAACATATCCTCAGAAGCCCTTTAAAAAAGAAATAAAAAGTCTTTCAGAATCTGCTTCACTCCAAATGCAAACTAAATTAGATTCTTCACTACTGTCTCTGGGGTTTATGTCATGTGTTTTTCTCTTCTAAAGATGGCACTTTCAAATAAAGTCTCTCAGGGACTTCCATAGACACATTTCTTTGGCTGAAATCCATTCTCCCAGGAAATTTATCCAAAATTCTTAATAACTTCCACATTCAGATACCATGACCACAGACAACACCAAGAAGAAAAACATCATTTCTTCTAACAATTCCCTTATATAGCATAATGGTGTCTTAAGTGCTAAATGGCTTCTTAAGTGCTTTTAAGTGTTTTGTTTTAATCGATTCTCATAAAAACTCTGAGAAGCTGTCTAGAAAATATTATTGTCCCCAGTTTGCAGATAAGACAACTGAGGCCCAGGCTTGCCAAAAATCACACAATTAGGAAGTTGCAATTTTAGGTCTCTTGTCTCATTCATCGAGCATTTATTGAGTGTCTCCTATAGGCTTTCCTGCACTGTTCACTCCCTCAGCTCACAGACCTGCTTCTGTCATAGCATTGTGCTCATCATGAAGGATTACAGTCATCTACTTAATCTATTTAATCATCTGAGTCCTCCCCTGGACTGCAAGCTCCTTGCAGGCAAGCATCTGTCTTGACCCAGCTGTATTCCTAGTACCCAGCGCCACGAAGACACTCAATAAAGTACTTGTGGAATAGATAAATGAGGACAACTAAAAAAATGGTGCTAAAGGATATGCCAAAGAGAGCTCAAACTAATTGTTTTGGATGAATGCAAATGCCATCATCACTTTTGGAGATCTTCTCATCTTATAATCCAATTCTTCCCAGCAGAGAGACTGGCTGTTGGGAGATAATGCAGTACACTCCTGGGGAAGGACAGAAGCCAGTAAGACTAAGTGATCATTGGAGAAGCATGAAATGAAGTCTGGTTACTATCACACTCTCCGTAAAAGCTTGTTTTATCTAAATAAGTTTTAATCCTGACTTTGTCACACTCCCTAGGCAACTCTCACTTCTTCCAAAATAAATAAGTAAAAGGATAGAAGTGACAACTTTTGACTTGAAGTTACCAAACTAAAGGGAATTAATGCTCCTAAATGAAAGCAAGACGAACTCATTGACTCCCAGGATGGCGAAATACTGAGATTCTTAAGTGATTGAGAAGTCAGCCCCCAAAAATCTTCAAGAAGACAAGAGAAATCTATGTGACACATTCACCTTCCCGAGCCTTTTTCAGCTGTAGCAGCCTATGTCTTACTTCTCTTCCTATCCTGCATTCTACATCAACATTATTGCTCCTATCTCCTTCATTGCAACATCTCCTTCTTTCAATTCATAGCCATTTGGTTGCACAAGCCCTACCTTCAGATCAGAACCATGAAACATTTGTGGAACTTGTGGTTTTTCAGAAAGTTGGCAGAGAGTTTGTTCTCCATAGTGATGGCATCAATTTCCCCATGTGGGAAAAATGCCAGTCACTAGTAACAGTATCTGATGCTAAGCAACCGGAGTGGGTCCAGGAGGCTGTGTAGTGAAAAGAGCACCAAACAGGAATTCGAAGACACAGTTCTGCCCTTGACTCTTACAAACACTTCAATGTGACCTTGGATAAATCACCCAGTTTCTCTGATGTTCTATTTTATTTTCTCATCTCTAAAGTCACCATGGGCCCTTCTAGATCCTGTGTGCTAAGTTCTGCCGTGCTACTGACAGCTTTTACTGGGGATGGAGAAGGGTGGGGGTGGGGGTATGTGATTAGGAACCCTTGACAACCAAAGAGGTTTTCTTCCAGACAAATTAACAGTGTGGACTGTTCTTTCTCTTGTTCCAGAAAAACTGGAAGACAAATAGAACAGGTTTGGGGAGACAATCTGGGTCAACACGGAAGGAAATATGTATTAGTTAAAATCAAAGACCATGCCCAAAAAAGGATAAAGAATAAGAGGAGTCATTTGTAATCACCAGAAAAACAAAAGTCACCAAAGAAAAAATGTGCATAGTAATTTATATTTAACCTGCTCTAAATAAAAATAACCAACAGATAAGTTCACTGTTTGGACCATCTGTATCTGATAAGCATAAGTTTAAATCCTGGCACCATCTGCTCAACTGGAATTTAATACCGTATCAATCTGCCAAATCACAATTATGATAGCAAGGACAGCAGCCTCATGGTGTGTGATCTAAATAGTGACCATTCTTTAATAGGATGAGAAACCAGAGCCAAACCAACTTGGATGGAAATTATTTTAGTGCTTTATGTTCACCCTGATTAAAACCAAATAGAGGCATGTAATTGGCAGAGCCACAAGCAGCCAAACTTTCAGAGTAGGAGAAACATTCTGAATAGGTGCTCAGAATACCAAAGAACCTAGCACTAAAGAGAAGGAACAAAGAAGATAGAGAATTAAAGTAGAGATTTAATAGTATATCTGTCCATCTATGGAAAGTCACTTGTACATAACCACCTGACCTACTGTCATAGATTAGTCATGGGGCATTTTTCAGTGGGGAGCAAGCAGGCAAGCCATTAAAACATACTCCAGTACTGAGATAGTGATTGCCAACATGAGAGATCCTTAAATTTTGAGACTTTTAAAATCATCTCATCCAAAAACTTTACAAATGAGAAAACTTTTGAGTCCCACAGGATTAAGCAACTTTCCCAGGTCACCACCCAGCTGGTAGCAGAACAAATCTTTCCCACTGAACCAATGCTTATCCCATGATGCCTCCCCTAGAGTCCCAGCAGCTAAAGACATTTATACAGATCTTCCTCTTCTTACCAAATAACATCATGTGATTTTCAAGCCACTCACATTGTTGCCTTTCCTAAATTTCTCCACCTATCTTACTACACTAGAAGCAAGTTTCTCTAAGATAGTATCTTTCATAATTTTAGCTCTATTTAACAAAATGTGAGTTATTCACATTTTATCTCTACATCACTATAGGAGAGTTATATCCATAATTTTTAAGTAAGGGTGATTATAATAGCACAATCTCTATCATACTTGATTCTAGACATACCAGACTAACTACCAGTTCCATAGAACTCCCTGGAACCATCCCTCCAAAGATCTGTGCACATGCTGTTTGCACCTGCTATTGCTTCCACCTGAATGGCCCTCCCCCATTCCACACCCCCACCAGCCCAACTCCTGCTCATCTTCAAAGACCCAACTCAAATGTTGCCTCTTCTTCAGAGCTTTCCCTGACATCATCTGAAAGGCAGAATTCATTTCTCCCTCTGCATTTTATTTGTTCTAGATCCAGTACTTACTAATTATCTGATAATTACTTATATTTGTGTTTGTGTCTCCACTAGAGTATTAGCACCTCGTGGACAGAGACAGGGTTTTATGTATCTCCAGCATCTAACAGTGCCTGGCATGCAAGGGGGCCTAGGTAAATGTTTCGTTGTCTAATGATGTCAATGCTGTAACAGAGTCATTGCCAAGATCTACACCATTTTTCTTGTTCTACACTCCAGACATTGACGATGACCTTTTGGTATCAAAATTACCACAGTCAGTAAGTATCGGGTAAAGCACACAACACTAAGAGTTGGGGGTATAGAGAAAGAGGGAAGATGTTCATTCTCTGAAGTTATTTCAATTCTTATGGTGGGTTTTGTGTCTTTTACAATAAAAATCAGACATTAAAATGTTTCCAAAGGGCATGAGGCTCATTCCCACAGACATGAATTTTCAATAGTGAATCTAAAAATAACTGTCTGAAGTTTAATAAGGAATAGGGAATATTATAGTATAATTTTCTATCTAAAAAGCTAAAAAAAATCATTTCCATAATAATAATAATATAAAAAAGTAATATTCATTGACAGCTTACCATGATCCAGGCACTTCACTAAGCATTTCATATTCATAATTTCATTTAGCCTTTTCAGCAACTCCATAAAGTAGTTACTGTTACTATTCCCATTTTATAGATGAGGAAACTGAATCATCAAGAGTATAGGTAACTTGTATGTACAAGGTCAGACAAGAAATAAGTGGTAGAGTGAGGGTTTGACCCAATCTAATGGATTCCATGGCTCCTGTTCTAGTTAAATACGAACTATAGAAACCAAGAGCTCAGTAAATTCACTGAAGCTCCTGGTGCTAATCAGGAGAGAGAGGACTTTAGCTTAGCCTTTCTTAGCTATGAACAGGGAAGCTACATGCTGGGAGAGGCTCTAGAACCTTCAAAGAATGGGGAAACATGAGACTTATATCAACCCAAAGGAACAAATTGTTAAAAGGTTGAAATCACTTAATCAGTAGGCTAAGCTTTGTGCATAAAACCAAGATTATTGCCTATGTAAAAATGATTTCCCCCAAAGGCATAAGCTGAGAATGTTTTATTCCATCAGCTGGGTGTGCTTGTGTACTTTCACGGGTTGGAAATTGAGCTCGGCTTTAGTGAGGCTAGTGTGTATATTTTCTGGCAATTGTTTATTTATTGCTCATTGGACAGCTTTTAGCTTTCATCCAAACAGACAGTGATGTATTTGTTTTCATTAGGAGAGAGAGGAAAAGGCTGAGGTCCTTTAGGGAGAGATTGGTTTCTGGCCCATCTTATTTTTGATCATAATAATTGTTGTCTGTGGAAAAGGAAAGGATTATGAGTATGGTTTATATATGTATTCACAACTTCCTAGTACAGTGCATTATAGTTTGCTGAGTGTTCTCCTATAGACATCATCTTATCTGTGCCACACAACAAGCCAGTGAGGCAGGTGGATTTTTTCCCATTGTTTACAGGAAAGCCAGACTCAGTTTGCCCAGTGGCTTGCCTGGGCTCACAGAGCTGGTAAGTAGCACAACTGGGGTGTGAAACTCTAGCCTGATTCCAAGTCTTGGAACTAAGCCAACAACTATGTTCACTGGTCTTTGTGGTTTGAGTGAAGTTGCTTAGAAACTATCCCACTGGCTCAACACCTCTTATGTCACCCAAACAACTTGTGATCCCTGGGATGGAGAAGAAATACATGGTAAATATAAGTGATTCAACCGGGGTGCCTGGGTGGCTCAGTCAGTTAAGTATCTGCCTTCGGCTCAGGTCATGATGCCAGGGGTTCTGGGATCGAGCCCTGTTTTGGGTTCCCCCCTCAGGGGGGAGCCTGCTTCTCCCTCTCTCCCTACTTGTGCGCACGCTCACTCTGTCAAATAAATAAATAAAATCTCTTAAAAAAAGTGATTCAACCAAGACAGACTGTATAAAAAAATTAATAAAATAAAATGTGTGGAGCTTTTATATATCACACTTCTCACAAGAGAGTTAAAACCAGAACTTTCTCTTATACAGTAAGGCTGGTGAGTACCACTTTTAAAGATAAATAGCCAGAGTCTCTACTAAATAGGGAGGTTTGAAGAATTCATCTTGACTTGAATTTGGAACTTCCAAAGGCAACATCAAAGGCAAAAATAACTCATTTCCTTCCCATTGCTGAGACTTGGCTGCTGGTATGACACCTGTTTGGCATCACACGAGTGGGGACTATAAACGCTTCTGTACAGAAGCAAAAAACGATAGCTGAAGATTAGGTTTTTACAATAGATCATCTACTCCTACTGGTGTGGGGTTTTTTTATATTTTTTTTTTACCTAAGCAGAAAATATTATAATTGTGTTTTAAACCTTGGAGACTTTTGTCTAATAAATACTGTGGTGTCCTAGATGTAAAACATATGCTGTAGAGATTCAGTGGGGAGTACTCATTAGTGTGTTTTAATTCTTCTTCTTTCCCTCCCCAGCACTGACTGCCAGAACAGGAGAGGATTTATCACCAGATAAAACTGGCCGACACAATTCAAACACCTGGGCAATTTTGCCTTATCTTGCTAGGTAAGCTAGGTTCTTTTAAGTTCATTATCTGTCCTGTTTATGGAAGATCTAAAGTATAAAACAAGAAAAAGCTGGCTGCAACAATGGATTCCATTTAACGTACAAATAATGTAATAGCACAGTCCTTTGAGGACAGGACTATGATGGACAGCACCTGAAGCCATTATCACTAAATTCTTTGTTTTTTGCAATAAAATAAAAAGAGGTCGATGGGAAAAGAAAAAAACCCTCTGAGTAGGGCTGACATGCAAACTTCAGACATCTCTTCTTCCTTCCTTGTCTCTTCCCCAAACTTGGGAAGAAAGCTGTGATAGATTAGACTCCCTGCAGGTTGTGAAATTCAGATGGAAACAGAGTCGACCTTGACGGTGTCAAGCCCTCACAATGTAGATTTCAACATAATAAAATAATGAATTTAAAATGATAGCATCAGAATTTCTTCTGGGATGCAAGGAAAATGACAAAGATCACAGCCTGTGCCTACAAGAACAAAAGAAAAAATTTTTTAAACTTTAACTTTCACAATTGACGTCACATTCTTTTAACAGTTGATGTGGTTTCCTTTATGAGACTGGAAGCTCACTCACACTGGAAATATGGCAGGTACCTGCAAAGCACTTATCAAAATCTAGAAGACACAGTTCTACAATGAATGAAAAACAACTGTTCTGCCTGAAACAGCCTCCATGTTTCTAATCATGCATTAAAAAGTAACTACAGGGGTGACTGGGTGGCTCAGCTGGTTAAGCTTCCAACTCTTGATTTGGCTCAGGTCATGATCTCAGGGTCCTGAGACGGAACCCCGGTGTAGGGCTCTATGCTCAGTGGGGAGCCTAGGATTCTCTCCCTCTCCCTCTGCCTCCACCCCTCCCCACACTCTTCTCTCCCTCCTTCTCTCTCTCTCTGTCAAAAAAAAAAAAAAAAAAGTAACTACAAAATCTCAGGGTCTACTGATGAATCTGTAAATGATGTCAGTGAGCAACATGAGGCTCCTTAAAATGGGACCCTCTAAAGCTTCACTTTGCAAGACAGTAACCATTTAGCTACAGGTGGCTATTGAGCATTGAATTATGGCATGTATAACTGAAGACCTTGATTTTTGAATTTTATTCGGTTTTAATTATTTTAAATTTTAATAATTGAGGCAATGAAAAATACATAGAAATATATTGAAATGATAATATTTTTATGTATTGGGTTAGATAAAATATTTTACTCAAATTAATTTTACTTCCTTTTTACTCTCTTTTTTTTTTATGTAGCTACTAAAAAATTTTCAATTATATACATGGCTCACTTTATGTTTCTACCGCCCTAAAGATGGCAGAATCTCCCTTAGGAATAGAATCTACCTTGGATCTAAGGGAGGAATCTATTTTAGATTCCATCGAAAGGTGTATATTTTCCAGAAGCAAAAAGACATGTGATAGCTTGGACTTCTGATAGCCTGGTCACATGTCACAAAAGCTGAGAGCCCAGGCTCTAGAAACCCGTATCTCAGGTCTGAACCTTGGCTCTGCTTTTTACTAGTTGCGCAACCTTAGGAACGTTGCTTAACCACTTTGAGCCCATTACTTTGAGAGTTCAGAGAGTGAACAGAATATATTCAGCAAGTAAGTGCTCAGAATGTAACAGCTATTTATTGCTATTGTTGTCATTAGCAACAATTCTAAAATACTACTGTTGTTATTTGAAAATCATTTGGAGATGACCTAAAATTCCAAACATGAATTTAAGAAAAATTCTGATCTTGTAGACCACATATATGAATTTGCAAGGGAATAATAGTCTATCTTTTGGCAAACCATCAAGTAACAAGAACATTCAAAACTTGAGACTAGTTCCTTCTTCTTAATGAAGAAGGAATGATATAATTGGAAACCTTTGTCCTTTCTTTGTGTGGTGCTTCCATTTCCGGACCACTCTTGACACCAGACAGCAATGAAGGTATAGCAGAGGATGGGGAGGGACTTTTTCAACTTCATAGCTTAGCCTAATGCCCATCATGTATAGGCAGTACTCGCGGAGAGTGATTTAAGCCTATATGGCTTTGGCTCCTCCAACCTACATTATAGGAATACATACCACTGACTCTTATCACTAGATTAAAGCATAGAATGAAAGATGAGTCACAGAAAAGGAATTATAATATTAGCATGAAATAGCAATTTGGGAGAACATATAATTTGTATGTGAATTTGCTTATCAATCTATATCCGCACTAGAATATAAGCATTATGAGAGCCGAAACTACATTCATCCTGAATCCCTAGTACTTAGAACATATCTGGTAGTGAGTAGGTGCTCAATAAATATTCACCAAATACATGAATGAAGAGACTCTGTAAGCCAAATAGCTTAAAGGAAGAAATGTATGACAATGGTCCAAAAAAGTATACCCCAAATCATAGATAACCTCAAAGTGTTCCATAAGCATCAAACAGCAGGATATGAATTTTGCTAATACTAAATTAATAATGCAAACAGAAAGAAGACACTAATGAAAATTTTTTGTGGTTCCTTGGTACCTACAGGTCTCCCCAGCATCTAGGATCAAGTCCAATAGCTTAGCATGTCATGTAAGGCCCTTCATGTAAAGCCCTCTGAGCTCTCTAGACAGGGCCTTTGCTGCTCCCTGTCCTTAAGCTCCAACCATGAGCCTCAGAAAGCAAGCCATGTAGCCATGTTCAATCTCATTTCCATGCCTTGGCACCTTCTAGTCCTTCTACCTACAATGCTATTTCTTATAATGTCTGCCCGATAAGCTCCTCAATCTTTATGACTTTGCTTTAAAACAAGGCCACCTCAGGGAAGATCCTGGATTATTCCACACTGAATTGAATACTTCCTCTTCTATTGTTTCCCAATACTTGAATCAATGCTACATCATCAAAACATCCCATATATTCATACATAACATATCCCTTCCGTCAAGTATAAAGATCTTATTGCATAAATCAAACCACAGATTTATATCTTACATGATAGACATTCCCAAATTAAAATATCTTTGAAATAGCAGTTCTCACATTGTATACCTTTTTTTCAGACTTGATTTTTTTTTCCTTCCTAATTGAAAACTCACTCAACTGACTTAAATCCAATGATATTCACTTGCAGCTCTTTGCCTCTTTCAGCATGCCTAAAGATTTCCACCCTTGTTTCAATTATAGTAAATTTATGAGATATATGCTTCTTATCACCAATATCAGCACTTTCATTTTCTATTCTCTACTCATTTTTTTATAATCTAATAAGGGCAAGATGCACTAAAATATTCAAATAACGATTCAAGTACTTTCTTACTGGCAAGGGTGATAACACAGCTGCAGTTGAATCATCAACTGCAATTTCATACAATACCTTTCATCCTTGTAGCCCTGCATGTGGAACACTGCCTCACATTGGTGTTTAGTAGGTGCTTAATGAATCTAGATCGGTGAATGGCAGGTTTGGTAGGCAAATGACCCAAAGCATTTGCAAGTTCTCAGCACCCTTAACTAGCCATGGCATAGAGGCAGAGAACATTCGATACATAAGCCATGATGCACAGTGGGTAAGAGAGATGAGTCTTACACACTAGATTTAAATCCTGGTGCTGATGCCTCCTAGCATGGGGATCTTGGACTTAATTACCAATTCCCAGCCTCAATTTTTCTTTCTACAATGAGGATAATAGAGTTACCATGAAATTGAAATAACATTAGTCTTGTGCTTTCAAGACCAGCACAGATGATCTTTGAATACTCCCAACCCCTCTCTTCCAATAATCAGATCTTCCATCCTCCCTCAGCCACACACTTTTGTGGTCATGGCCCAAACTGTGTCATAATCAATTGCTTGACCCTCCGTAAGCCCAACTTCACATGTCCCACCATCTCCTTCTGGCTTTCCAGCTCATTTTCTCTAGTAATAGATTCCAACAACCCTTTGACTCCCTAGGAACTTCAACCCATTAATCCCATTGTCCTTCATGTCTTCACTGAATACCTTAGTAACTTAAATTCAATAATCAGTTATTTTAATAACTCTCTTGCATACAACTCATCTACCCCCACTTTGCAAAACCTCACACCCGATGGTTAGGATCACATCTGGGTCTGCTCCCCACCTGCACCCACGCAGCTGGAGAAAAATGCACAACTGTGTTAAATGGTTTCACTTTAAATTCATGACCACTTGCTTCAAGTTAAGTCCTTAATGCTCCCAGTCAGTAGTACATTCCCCTAGTTAATTCACTCCCCACCATTCTAGATAACCACTTTATACTGTCTTTTCTCTCTTCAAATACTTCCTTCCCCATCCTCAGTCTTGAAGCTTCTTATTTTACTGAACAAATAGAAGTGACCCAAAGGAGCATCAGTAAGTTCCCACCGAAGCATACCAACCGTGTCTGTACACATATATTCTATTACTACTTGACATATATATATATTTCATTTTCATACATATATATGTGTGTATGTGTGTATACATTTACTATTTATCTATTACATATTCATACATCCTATTACTCTGGATGAACTGATAAGGCTCATAACAAAGGATAAACTCTATGCACTCAATCCCATTCTTTCTTACTTATCCAAGGATATCACTAAGCTATCTCTCCTTTCTCTCCTATATTGTCTATTTTTTTCCCTAACAACTGGATCCTTCCTATCAGCATACAAGTACATGTTCCTTCTACCATCTTTTTAAAAATCCTCTTTTGATCTCACTTTCTGTATTACTAATTTCTATATTTCACTTTATAGGAAGGATCTGTACTCTATGGATAATCCAAGGTAATTTAGTAATTAAAAAAGCATTCAGTCTTTAGAGTCAGATGGACTTGACCAGTGTCTAAATCCTGATTTTATTATTCACTAGCTGTGAACTGGGTAAGGCTCTCCTGAGGTCTCAGTTTTCTCATATGTAAGATGGAAAAAAATAATCCTCACCCCCTAGGGCTGTTCTGAAGAGAGAACATGGTAATATCTACAAAGCACTTATCACAGTCTTTGCCATGTGATTTAGACTCAATCAGTGGCATTTATAATTAATGTTAGAAAAGAGCGAACAGTTAAATGGAGTAAATAAAAACCATAAGACATGGGGAAAAGCCGAGAGTTTCATACTTCCCCATCTCTAGGGTTCTCAGATTTTCATCAAGATTTAGAAAAGAAAGGGACTAAGGAGGTCAGTTAGTTTTAAAACCAAGAATCAATGTTTCATTTTAGTTTTTGGTTGTAACCTTACTGCTGTATATGGCCAGGCTTTTAAAGTAATATAAAGTTATTAATAATATAAAATACTTAACCACAATTATATTCTCAAGTAACTTTCCCCAAAGTAAAAACTAGGTGAGCTAAAAGAGGAGCTTGTTTTCAGTACTTTTTATGATTTAAACAGTGTTCTGAGTTCGTCATAGGTTCATATCTAAATGTGCCTTTTCTTTGGGGACCAACAATGCCTGTTAGGGCATCCGGATTAATCTTGTTTATGACTACCTCACTCATCTCAGTTTTGCTACTGATTCTAGAACCAGAAACTGCTCATATGCCTTTGCATTTTTAACTTTTAAGGATTTTATACATGTGTATGTATACTTTTTATTATTATTATTTTGCTTAGGTATTTAGGAAGACAAGGATAAATCCTTCGTATTCCATTTCAAATGTTTTTGACATCTTTTTGTACTATGAAATCTTGGTGCCTCTTCATATTTGTGGTACCTAGGAAATCAAGTTCTTAAAAATAATGCTGTGTAGGAGTCTCTGGGAGAAGAGATTGTGTCCCAGAAGTTCTGTGTGGGTAACTGAGGACAGATTCGCAGATTTCAGCCCAATCTGGTTTATTTTTTTTAAAGCTGTATCATGGGGTAAATCGTGTTCCTAAAGGCTTGAAATCTGAAGGGGAAAAAGAATGGGAAATCATCCCCATCCAGCACCTTCTGCCATCCCACCCCCTCCTAGAGGCAGTATGTGGGTTCCTCACTTAATCTTGGGAGGTGGTTCCCTTAAAGAGCTGCTTTTGGCACTTCAGAAAAGATAGCACTGCCATCTGTAACTTCTGTGGTATGGCATGACAGTCAAGAGTGTGAGAACCAGGGTCGGGGCAACTGGGGTTTTCATTCTTCTTGTCCCGGTTATTAGATCCCACAGCAGCAACTTGGGTCTGATGGGTAGAGAGGTTAAAGTTCAGCCTCATCATCCACCCTTGATCTCCATCAGCCTACCCTCACCCTGTTCTTGATATGAACAAATGAACTTCTCTCAAACTTAACACTACTTGGTTTTCCGATGCAGAAATTCTGAAGCAGGGCGCCTGGGTGGCTCAGATGGTTAAGCGTCTGCCTTCGGCTCGGGTCATGATCCTGGAGTCCCAGGGTCGAGTCCCGCATCGGGCTCCCTGCTCAGCGAGGAGTCTGCTTCTCCCTCTGACCCTACCCCCTCTTGTGCACACTCTCTCTCTCACTGTCTCTCTCTCAAATAAATAAATAAAATCTTAAAAAAAAAAAATTTCTGAAGCAGCCACTAACAGTGACCTTGAGGAAGTTGAATCTCTCTGAGCCCCAGTTTCTTACGGTAGAGTTTTCAAGAGGATTAAATGAGAATCACTTGATGTGAACCTGACACAGAGTTCAAGAAAGGATAACTATGATTATTGTTAACACCACCGAGTTCAAATAACATGTCACTGCATACCTGTGTTTTTCTCTTTCTCCTCAGGAGGACTTCAGCAGCAAATTAAGTTAGCAATTATTTGATTACATTGCATCTGGTTGTTTGGAAGAAAACTTGTTTTCCCATAAAAGGAAGCAAGTTACCAAGGCAAATCACAAACTATAAACAATATGAAAATATAGCTATGATAAAAAGAAAGTGTTCCTGTTGTTTTTATACAGAAGAATATAGCTGGTATGAGGTATTATTTCCAAACACTCTCAAAATAGATTTTTTGTTTACAATTAATTCTTCATGTCAGAATAGAAAGCACCATTTCAGCCAGAGATTTTACCATAGCCCCTTAAGCTCAATGGAGAAAATATAAATTATATTGATCTAATAGAATAATATACAAACTTTAGGCTTTAGTCACAGTAGAGAAAACAATTGCAAACTTACTAAGTAGATTACATATAAAGTCGGTTATAAAAACTATTTTCCAGGCCTTCTTTCAAAATCAATGACTCCCATCACTTGCACAAAAATTTAAAGTAGCCAATTAAGGTAGTTACGTTCCTTTCTCTGTAACATACCAAAGATAGAGGCAAAATTAATTTATTTTTGCCCTTTACTTTTTCTAATAATTGCCTTTCTTCAGTTCATCCTTCATTTACACTTGTCCTCAGAACAAAACATAAGTCAAATGAAAATAAAAGAAGTAGAGAATACACAGCTAAGAACCTGACCAAAAATGAAAAAAGAAAATTTTTGTTTAGAATGTCCGGGTTAGGGTTTTTCAAGCAGCTACACTGAGCCCTGGGTTTCTGCCCCAAGGGCCACCAGGGAAAAAAAGGCAGAAAGGGGAAATGGAATGGGGAAGAATGTCTTACAACCAATTCCTACTTAAATCGAAATGACGCCACTTTAAAAGATTCTCTATATTGGCTGCTATGTAGGACTTCAGTTAAAGACTGGGGATTCAAAGAGAGAAAACTGAAGCATGGAATCATGAGATCCTGCACGTCCCAGGATGCTCTGATTTTATAAATCAAGTCAGTACTCTCCCTGGTGTGAAAGATACACTTCAGGCTCCCATCCAGCATTACCGTTTATGGGGCTTCAAAAGGGATTTGTGTTTATCCACTTGGCCAGTACCTTCACACCATAAGTCTGTGATCATGACGCAAGTGGAGATCAGAATAGACCCCACATATGTTGACTCTGTGCTACTCAACCTTATACAATTAGAATGTGAGTGCTGCGGTGCCATTAAAACCCATTTGCACATTTTGACCATTCATTTCTAAATGCCTTAACAACTTTCCAAATGAGCAGATTTCATCTCCCGTTTCTTAAGACATCCTCCTGACGTTCACTCAAGCTAAGATAAAATCTGCCTTCATAGCACACATCTATTCAAGCAACATAGCTTCTGTACATGCGTCATACTACCTAGCTCTCAGTGTCCTGTAAGACAGTGAAATAAGTCCACTTTTCCCTTTACACAGCCGAGGGACCTGAGTGCTAGAGAGGCTAAGCAACTCATCAAAGTGAGTCTCCACTCTTGTGTCCATTATCCAAACTCTCAGGGTTTACATTTGGTACTTTCTGCTTTTTCACCCTCATTCACTTCTCCTCTACTAGCCAGAGATGATATATGTACCACATGCACATTTATATATCATCAGTTGCCTTCACCATGAGAGGGAATCCCACTCTCATAATTTTACATGGTGGGGTGAAGTGGGTAGAGAAAAAAAATAAAAAATAGACTCTAGGGAAACAAGAGCGCTCCTGCCCCCAGGAAGCTTACAGTCAACTGGAATCACACGTGTGAACAGAGCTACACTGGAAACACGGTGCTGAATAGAGAATAAGGAGGACATCTTCTGCTTCAGCTGGGATGGTAATGGGAAGTCTTTCCAAGGAAAACCCACTAAAGCCTACCTGAAGGACTCAGAAAAGCAAGGAGCACAAGGAAGAGTGTTCTGGGGGAGACGGTGTGATGGATCACTGTGGATGGACGAGTGTCTTCAGAAGGGGCAGAGGAGGTGAGCTTACGGACAGAACTAGAAGAGCGCGTGTGATGTGATGTATTTTTCCTTCTTCCAAAGTCAGGACGTGTGCGTAGTAACAGTCCAGAGTGAAACCAGTGGGCAGCAGCTTGACTTTCGCTGTGCTAGCAGGCGGGATCAGTTCTGACGGCTCCATATTCTTTTAGTTTCTTCTTCTAGGTCCAAACATGCCTATTTGTAAGATGAACTAAAAGAGCCTAGAGATGAAGTACATGGCTATTGATGAGACAAGCTAATAAGATGGCCTGGCCCTGGCTTCATCCTCCCAACACTGCCAAGAGAGAAGCTTCCTTGTTCCCCTTTTACAGATGAGTGTTCTGAGGTGTAAAGAGGGTAAGATACTTGCCCAAAGATGCCCTGCTAGGAAGTGACAAAATGAAGGTTTTTACCCAGATAGTTCTGATACCATCAGTTTATCAATCACATTTTCACTGTCACTTAGAGAATGCACCCTGGTTAAAAGTTAAGTGTCAGGTAAAACTGGAAGCAAATCTCATTCACTTTACATTTCACATTTTCTTTATTTAAAAATGTGGCAGTTATGAATTCATTCATTCATTCATTCAATAAATGCTTATGATCACCTCCTATGTATTCCCACTGTGGTAGTTACTGAAACTGAGTTGTACGTGAGACTGACAAGGTAAATCAGTAATCCTGAGATAAAGTTAAAATAATAATAATGACATATACCATTTTGAGAATCATTATAAATGGAGACTACAGACATAATTATAAAGTATCCTTAAAATCAATTGCTAGGGGAGCCTGGGTGGCTCAGTCGTTAAGCATCTGCCTTCTTTAGGCTCAGGTCATGATCCCAGAGTCCTGGGATCAAGCCCCGCCTCGGGCTCCCAGCTCCGCGGGAAGCCTGCTTCTCCCTCTCCCACTCCCCCTGCTTGTGTTCCCTCTCTCACTGTGTCTCTCTCCGTCAAATAAATAAAATCTTTAAAAAAATTAAATTAAATTAAAATAAAATCAATTGCTAGTCATGGAAGGCTATCCTTTGGCTTCTGATTTTGCACATACACTTTCCCAAGACAAAGGTTTGAATGGAAAAGAGAATTGAAGAGTTTTTTAAGATATTGGTTCCTGGACTAACTAAAATCACTCACACAGCTATCATTGGAAAAAATCTAATGAGATTTCTCTAATGAGAAATGTAATGATTGCTAATGATCTTAAGGTTCTGCTGAGCCATCCTAGGATATAATTTTTATGACTCTATCAGCCAGCTAGTATCTTAAAGTCAACAAATGCATTAAAGATTTAAGCATTTTCTCCTCTCCATACAATAAAATAAACTCTGGTTTAATTTTCTGACACCCCAAGTTCCGATTAGGAGCTCCTTCTCGATTTTCATATCCATTTACTCTTCCCCATCACACTAGATTGAAATTGCCCATTTACTAGTCTAATCTCTCTCTAAACCATATGTTCCATGAAAGCATTGACCAATGCTTCTTGTTCACAGCTGAAACCCTTTAACTGCATGAAGTCTCTGGTGCATAGTAGGTGTTCAATAAATATTTCTGGAAGAATTATATGGGCCAACCATCGAAGAGATGTCTAGGAACCCAAATCACACAAAAGCAAAGGGCATAGCAAGGTCACAGTGCCTGGCATTTACTCACAAACCAGAAGGCAGAGAACAGAATTTTGTATAACTAACTTAGGCTAGACCTAAATCTGCCTGTTAATGAAGGCCATTCTCATGAACAGATGTCAAGATCTGTTAGAAAACAATATTACACATCACTACATGTTTTGTCTGTTTGGAAGGATGCAGATGAAAGAAGGTTTGAAGGGCCGGCAGTTTCCAATCAATGAAGACTGTGCACATTGTAAATCACTTCCTTAGCACATTGTGGAAAAGTACTAGAAAATCATTAGCATGAGGGCATTGTGAATCAGGATATCAATTCTTTGCATACAGTTAGGATATTTCCCATCTCAATTGGACAATCCTACCAAAACAAAGAGAAGTACTTTATATAAAATAGGTCCTCAGTAAGTGGGAAGCAATCAGATCTTTTCAAACAAATATTTTACATTACTGAGCATCCAAATGACTAAAAGAGGCCTTTATGATGTTGAAAGTATCACACATTATATCATCAGTCACTACTGGTCCATGCCACAAGAGTTTCTTATCCAGAAAAGCCAAGCAAAACTGCTCATTTTTTAAAAATGAAATCCAGGCAGGCGCCTGGGTGGCTCAGTTGGTTAAACGACTACCTTCAACTCAGGTCATGATCCCAGGGTCCTGGGATTGAGTCCCACATCAGGCTCCCTGCTCTGCGGGGAGCCTGCTTCTCCCTCTCCCACTCCCCCTGCTTGTGTTCCCTCTCTCGCTGTGTCTCTCTCTGTCAAATAAATAAATAAAATCTTAAAAAAAAAATGAAATCCAGGCTGTACTTTAAATATTTTTTAAAGATGTATTTATTTGAGAGAGAAAGAGAGAGTGCGAGCAGGGGGAGGAGTAGAGGGAGAAGGACAAGCAGACTCCGCACTGAGGGCAGAGCCAGACACTGGGCTTGATTCCAGAACCCTAAGATCATGATCTGAGCCAAAATCAAGAGTTGGACGCTCAACTGACTGAGCCACCCAGGTGCCCCTGCTCATTTTTTAATGCATGCTTTTCTTACACAAATAGAAATTAACACTTTTCTATCACAATGCAGCTCAGCAAAATTGTACAGATCCACACAGGTATCTATTTATTTATTTATATATATATATATATATTTTTTTTTTTTTAATTTGACAGAGAGAGACACAGCGAGAGAGGGAACACAAGCAGGGGGAGTGGGAGAGGGAGAAGCAGGCTTTCCCGCTGAGCAGGGAGCCTGATGTGGGGCTCGATCCCAGGAGCCTGGGATCATGACCTGAGCCAAAGGCAGACGCTTAACAACTGAGCCACCCAGGCGCCCCTAGGTATCTCTCTATTTAAAGAAAAAGAGATATTTCACCTCACTGGCTAAAAAGCAAATTAATGAGAACTGAATCCTATTTTCCTTTGCATTCCAGTGCACATTTGCAGGCGCATGCCCATAGGAAAGTTTTTCTACCTGACATAACTGAATGTTTATGCTGTAACACAATGAGCCATGACTCCCAACCAGGGCTTGATGTTCTTCGCATGGTGCACCAGCTCTACCTCTGCGATTAGGGGATTTGCAGAACTGCAACACTTCCCCAGGTCTCAAACCGCCCCATGGTTTTCACTGTACACTTCTGCCCCACTAACATCCATACACCCCTTGTCCGTATCCCAGTCCCTAGAACGTCTCTGCTGTTCCAGGGTCCCCTTTACAGGAAAGTCACCATTACCAGAGCCTACCTCCCCTTTTCTCTATTTAGTTGCGTAGTACTGTTGATCTGGACGGTCTATTGTCTAAAACACAATATACAACAGCCCTAAGGCATCTTAAGTGCTCCATCAAGTTATGTATAATGGGTCGCCTTCTATTTTCACCAATGTAATTAATAGACAGTCACATTGTATCAGAATAAAAGGTCAGTATAAATTGGGGTGGGAAAATGGTAAGAATTTTCTACTTTGGAATGTGGCTGATGAATGAAAGTGGAAAGTATCAATTTCTTCCCATGGGCAGCTTTTGAGCAGGTCACATGGCAACAGTCCCGAATTAGCACTCCAATTTCTTTTTAATGCCACACAGTGCAGCTACTCACAGTGTGGAGCAAAATGTCTTGTTTTCATTTTTGGAGCAATTTGAATGATCCTATTGTCAGTGGCATGTTCAATAACCATTTTCTGTCACCACGAAGGAGAATATTGTCTAGGTTGAGATTCATAAAAGGTTATTATAATTCTGCAGTGACGGAATATATAATTTAAGTTGTAGTCTTAAATTTCAGTTCTATCTCCTATTATCCTAGGTTCTGAAAAGCCACAAGTCGAAAACAAGGTGGAGGGAAAGGCACTATTAATGACATCCACAAAGGAATAGCCAAGGGGATGGAAAGAGCTAGAATTTGAAGCCTTTGGGGGTGTTTATGCATATTCAGATTCAAGTAAAACCCATGGCTTGAATTTCCTTTTTAAAAATACATTTGGGGGTGCCTGGGTGTCTCAGTTGGTTAAGTGTCCAACTCTTGATTTCGGCTCAGGTCATGATCTCAAGGTCCTGGGATCGAGCCCCGTGTTGGGCTCCGTGCTCAGCAGGGAATGTGCTTCAGGATTTTCCCTCTCCCTCTGCTGCTCCCCCACTGCTCGTGCACTCTCTCTCTCTCTCTTTCTCTCTCTCTCTAATAATTAAGAAAAATTTCTGGATGTGTATTTCTGGGCAAAGTGTCCACAGGGAGTATCAGAAAGTATCAGGTGGGTTATTTAAAGAAACCAACTCTGTCTCAGCCATCCTGGTAATCAGTAACACTTCACACCACTGACCGGGTGGGTGCCAGACACTGTCGTAAGCACTTTATATATAGCAACCCATTTGATTCTCATAGCAGCCGCATGAGGTAAGTACTCTTGTCCTCAGCTCCATTTTACAGGCGAGGAAAATGAGGCACAGAAGTAAAATAATTTGTCAATGATTCCAATAGCTAGGGATTCAAACTCAAGCAGTCTGGACCTCAAAACCCAGCCCTTCACTACCATGTTCTGCTGCCTCTGGTATTAAGGAGCAATCACTAACATTTGTGGGAAGGGAGGGAGGAGGAAATGGAATACTTTAGCAGGAGGAAAATTAAGACAACCTGATTGGGCTCAAAACATTCTCTGCATTCTGGTAGAGCTCTCTTCCTCCTGGAGCTACTTTCTCAATTTTGGAACACTTCTCTGAATCCTGAGTCCCTCCTGGGTTGTTCCTCAAACCCCGGTCGCACCCAGCTTTGATTTGCCCCTGCATGGATGAACCAACTAAAAGGAGACCACAGGGGATCCCGCTTCTGCAAAGTGTTTTTCTCAGTCCCCTTGAGCTCAAATGTCGGTGCAGGTGCTAAGAGCACAGAGTCTTTCAGTAAGATTTCCAATTTGTATGTAAAGTGCTTATCCCAGTGCCAAAGCACTCAATGGAAATTTGGAAAAGCTGTTATTATTATTTAAAGTGCCATCACTCCATCACTGCTCTCTTGTTCTTTTGTTAAGAGATAATGCAATAGTGTATGCAAGAGAGTGGCATCTATGACCATAACCGAACTCTGCAGTGGGCATTTCTTTCTCATTCTTCTGGACAATATTTACAGAGTACCTACATTTATTCCATGTACTGTGCCAGGTATTGTGATGAACATGACAGTTACAGTTCCTATCTTGACAGAGTTTACAAATAATGTAAAAGAGACAGCTAAATAACCAAGTATAATACAATATTTTTTGTGCCATGGTAAAGGAAAATAGAGTCCTCTGGGTCAAAGATAAGGTGTGCCTAGCCAGATACAGTGGGCTAGGAAAGGCTTCCCAGAAAAGGTAATCTCCAGATTGGAACCTGAAGATTTAGTTCATCAAAGCAGGTGGAAGTAGAGGTCCAGGCAGAGAACATCATACACAAAACCAAAGAAGCAAGTACATAACAGCATTCAGAAACTGAAAGAAATTGAATATAGCTGAGATTAAAAATGCAAAGGGCAGGATGGCAACAGAAGATTCTGGGGAAGGAAAGAGAGGTCATCTCATGAGGGGCTGTGATTCCTGGTTAAGGCGTTTGCCTTTAACTCTATGAGCAGTTTTAAGGCAATGAAGAACTTTAAGCAGGAATGACATGGTCAAGCTCACATTTTAGAAATCTCACCATTTTTTTTTTTTTTCTTGCAACAGGGAGAACAGATTCAAAGGGGATGATAACACTGAATTTTGAACAGGGAGGACAAATTAAGTTTCTTTGCAGTAGTCTAGAAAAGTTTTGGGAGAGGTCATCAAGAGGATACGGCCACTGGTTGACCCATGAGTTGGACCGAGGCAAACCGGAGGCCCCTCCTCATCCCTTCCCCTATCTTTGGAATGTGATTTCCACTTGCCTTCCCTGCTCCCAGAAGCTACTCCAAGGACACAGCCTTGAGATAGAGATAAGGTGTTAAGAGCATCTGGATAGTTTATGTCACTGAACCCCATTAAGGCCTCTATATAGACTTTTAAGATATGGCAGATGGATGCAGAAATCTATTGGTTTTGTGGCTGCCTAAGACAAGCCTTATAAGTGAATTCTCTTGCTTATTAAGCCTGCAACCTACCAATCTAGAGAGCCCTGCCTCTTCCTTCAATCTCTTCCTGCCCTCTGCATACAGAGCTGGTTTCAGATTTCACTCGGGATGCTCCCAGGGTTTCAAAGCAACAAAAAGCAGTGCTGGTGGTCTGGGCCAGGCTGGCATCAGTGGTGATGGAAAGAAATGGATGGACTTGAGAGAGATGAAGAAGAACTGGTAGGATTTGTCATAGGTTGGGAAGAAGGAAGAGTCAGGAATGCCACCTAGGTTCCATTCTTCCCTGGGGAAATGAGTGACTGATGATGCCAATTATTGTGAGAAAGAGCACAAGAAGACAGGAGGTTTAGGGAATACAGATGATGAGTTCAGTCGTTGGAGTGAAGCACAGTTGAAAGAATCCCAGAATATAAAATTTGAATAGCCAGGAGGGAAACTTCCCCACCCCAAATGATTCTTCTTCCCAGTCTACAGGACCCGCTGCACATCTTGGTAGGCTCACTGCACCCATGATGTTGGCCCATTTTAATGATAAGAATAGCAAGGGAGTGGCATCTGGGTGGCATACTCAGTTAAGCATCCAGATCTTGACTATGGCTCAGGTCCTGATCCTAGGGTCATGAGATCAAGCCCCGCATTGGGCACCATGCTCCACGCAGAGCCTGCTTAAGACTCTCTCTCCCTCTTCTTCACCGCCCTCCCATTCTCTCAAATACATAAATAAATCTTTAAAAAAGAACAGCAAGGGAATAATAGATAGTTTTTGAATGACTGGAAAGAAAAATAGTGGTTTCTTATTGCCTTCCAAAGCAAATTAAAAGTTAAAAATGGATTTGCCTTGGGTGAACTAGATAAAGGGGATTAAGAGTACCCTTATCATGATGATCCCTGAGTAATGTAATTGTTGAATCATTATTTTGTAAACTTGAAACTAATATAATACTCTATGTTTATTATGCTTCAATAATGTAAAAAATGGACTTGCCATCACTTATAAAGATTTCTTGCCAGAAATACTGAACATGAGTCCCATCGAGTCTCTAGAATCTAGAATCAAGATCTAACAAATTCACAAATATAGGGTTCAGGAAAAAAATGTTTTAATGACATCACAAAGATCATAGAGATGGATCAGTAAAACCCAGAAAGCTGAATATTGAACATGGCAAACAATTTGGTTTCTTCAAACAAATAAATTGATTTAAAAAAAGGAAGGAAGGGAGGGAGGAAGAAAGAGAAAAAGAGAAAGAAAGATAAAGAGGAAAGGAGGGAGGGAAGGAGAGATTAAAAGAGATTTAAGATATACATTTTGCCACTTGGTTGCATATGGGATAAATGCAATATTTTTTTTAATTTTGAATGAAAAAAGAAGCAGGAATCAAAGATAATGGATAGACCTTATTTGAATCTTGATTTAATAAGCCAACTTTAAGAAAATACTGTAACAAAATCAAAAGTTTTAACATCAATTAGATATTAGATGATCCTAAAGAATTACTAATTTTATATGTGATAATGGTATTGTGTTATATTTTATTTTAATTTGTTTTATTTTAGAAACATACAGTACTGTATCTGTGGATGAATGAAATGATTGATGTCTGAAATTTGCTTCAAAATAATGTGCAGACAGAAGGGAGAGTAGGTAGGAATATATATAAAACAAGATTGCTCTTGTAATGTTAATTGTAATTATTGGAACTGGGTGTCTACATTTGGATGCATTTGAAAATTTCTGTATGAAGTTTTTTCACTGACTTGCCAAGAAATGCACTATTTGAGGAAAGCTATAGCAAAAAACAAAGAAAAAGAGCAATAGTCAGTTATGACACAGAAACTGAGCATCCATGTATCCATTTCTGAAGAACTTTCTTCTATATGTTGGATGTACACTTCCCCTGTGCACAGTCACTCCTCACCATTGTTCATGCTTGGAGGGCTTCCAAATGGAGCTTTTTGGCATATTCTCAGCTCTTTCCTTTTCTAATTTCTTTGATAAGACCTAAACCTCATTAGGCTTCCAGGGACATTTGGTCTTCTCTTCCTAGTTGTATATATATTTTTTAACATATTGAGGCACTTAAGGGCAATCTCAGAGACCTCCTCCCCATTCTGCCCACATACTGACACTTCTCTTGCTGCTAAATTCAAGACCTAGGAAGAAAGTACATGAATCATACAAGGGACTTGGCTCAGGTAACAACATATCTTGTTTGGCATGAAAGTGAAAATACTGTAATAAAATATTTCACTAGCATGCTTATATCACTCTTATATTGAGCCCCATACTCAAAGCACAGCACCTTAAAGAGATTAAAAAAAATTATAACCATACACCTGCCCTTTGTCATTTCATATCTGCCCAAGCATGGGTCCAGTTCAACCTCATGATGAAGCCTTATATTTAAATTGTGCTACATTTTTAAATTATATATTAAGAAGCCTTATGTCTTCAGAACACTCTTTTTGGGATACTAAGTCACCTGATCTACAACTATCAAAAGGTTTCTTATGTACCAAACCCCCTGAAAAAAGTACACCATGCCTTGAAAGTATTCTAAATATACGGCAGAAGAGAATTTTTACTGACAATGGAGAGAAAGAACAGGAAGCAGAAATGACTAAAACAGGACTAAAAAGTCTCTAAGGTGAAGAGGACAGAAAAACAACACAGAAAGGAGATGTAGGTGGTGGTAAAAACCAAACCTTCACCATTTTCACTACATTGCTCTGCTACGTCATTTTGAACGTACCAACATCATACTCTATGAGCAATAAAAATAGAAGTTATCATTGGTATCTTTCAAATAAACAGTAGAAAAAGAGCTAGAATCATTTCAGGATGGCTGCATTTCTACCTGTTAAGAACATACCCTCTTACTGAAGTTTCCAAAGTCATTGTTGGGTAGGTTAATCACAGCAGTCACAGCTGTGTATCTCTTCCCAAAACAAAGTCATGCAGTTGAATTCTGAGAATTCATTTTCTGATTGACTTATTTCCAACCCCCCATCTCATTCAACAGCCCTGAGGTACTGTGTACCATGAAAATTTTAAAAAGGAAACCTCATTCCAAGTGGAATCCAGATCCCAGAAAGGGAAACTCTCACACCCTACCACCTGTCATCAATTGCAGACCCAACAGGAAGAGATAGACCTTGCAAGTCCATTCCACTTTACTGCCCCACAGGAGGAAGAAAGTTTGTCTACTTCCCTGGCAACAGCCCAGCCAATAAGAGACCATCTCAACTGAGCCAGTGAAAAGCCAGTATACTGCAAACTCCCAGTTTACTCCAATGGGCTTTTTGTTTATAACAGCCCTGCTCAATGCCTCCCTCCCCATAAAAGAGAATTTCTCTCCTTTGTTCTTTGTCTTGTCTATGGCTTTGCTTTAACTTGCTTATCCTGAATTGCAATTTTCTACTATTCCCAAATAAACCCATTTTTGCTGGTAAAATAACTAGCAGCTTAATTTTTAAGGTTAACAGTACATAAAACAATTTAGAGAGTTTTGTGGAAACAATCTTTAAATTTAAGGAAATGAAGTAAAGAGAAGATTAAAATGCACTGACAAGCAGCAATTTGTTGAAGACGCAATGAGTTGGTGTCTCTACTATAATTCACAGAACTCAGAGTGTGTGTTTTTGGAGTATGCGTCCTATGAATTAAACTCCCTACTTGTCATGTTGTCGCAGTAAAATTAGAGGCAAATTCCTTTGAATTTGAGTGTTTCAGGCATTTGTCTGAAGTAACTCACTAATGGGTAGGATTTTAAAAATGTGTATAGTTCTCTCCAACCAAGAACAATCTTCTCACTCTCGGGCATTGGAAGATGGCTCTAAATAGCAGGTTCATTTATTTCTATCACCTGTGATTTTGCTCCTAAGTGGTATGAATAGCCTGGTATCTGGTTCAAAATCAGGACTTCTCTTATCCAGATCACTCAGCTCCCATTACATTTACAGGTGAGTCAAGAAGGCATTCTCTGATGTTTGTGATACTGCCTTCTATGTAATGCTTGAAGAGAAAAGAGAGGTAATTATTTAGCTAGTGGGGTGGTAGAGAAGAAAAGGTATCTTCTCATTGTTTTAAATTTAAACAAAGGACATATCTAAAATGCTTTGTGAGGCACTCCTAGACAGATAATTTTTTTTAAGATTTATTTATTTACTTGAGAGAGAGAGTGGGGGAAGGGGCAGAGGGAGAGAATATCCAAGCAGACTGCTGCTGAGTGTAGACCCTGACATGGGGCTCGCTCGATCCCATGACCCACGAGAGCGAGACCTGAGCTGAAACCAAGAGTCAGATGCTTAACCGACTGAGCCACCCAGGCACCACTAGATATTTCTTTTCTTTTTCTTTTTTTCTTTTTTTTAGAGATTTCTTTTCTATGTTCCTACATCAATCATTTTCCTGGTTGCTGATAAGTGAATCATAATCCATAGCATCTCACATATCATATTATGGTAAGCAATGTAGACAAACACATTTCTTATCACCCTCTTAAACACATACAAACACCTGTTGACTTTAACTCTTCACAGTTCTACATTAACTAAACAGTCTATATGATGTTGACCATCAATTCTAGGTCCACATTAAGATTAAATGAGGCAAGAATCTAACCTATTAATGAATGACAGGGAGATTTTGGTCTTTCAATTTCCCTTTGGAGAACTTGGAAGAAAATGAGGCAAATGGAAAGAAGGGGGTCTCTCCCCATGACTGTCAACCACCTTATGCAATGTATTCATTTTTCATTATTCATTTTTTACTGTGATATGGATCCAGGCAAAATGACTTTGTATTATCCCCAGATTAGAAGAGTCTGATTGCTTGGAGTAAATTCCTTGGATCTAAGGAGTTTGTATGTACAATATAATTTTTTCAACCAAGGAGGAAGTTGAGTTTCTCTGTGAAGAGCATCTTTTTTTGTTTGCTGGTTAGCTGGTTGGATGGTTATTTTTTGTTTTTTATTTTTTGTTTTTTGATTTTTTAATTTAAGGATGTAGAGATGCTCCTGGGGACTCATGCCGCCCATTCCAATCTCGCAGGTGGTGGTTCCAAGTGTTCTGCTCACACAGTGCACACCGGGGCTCCATGCTGGGCAGCACAAGGCAGGGCTGGGCAGGGCTAGTGCTGGATGAAGAGCATCTTTGCAGAGTCAACTCCCTGCTTTAGAGCACCTCCCATAGTTTCAGCCCATTAACCCGAGCACAACAGCTTGATGAATTAATGCTTATATAGGCACAGTTGGCAGCTTCTAATTAAATAATTATGGTTAAACGTCTGCACAGAAGCTGTTATGCACCCTAGAAAGCCAGCTGTCAGTTTTATTGGTCCTAAGACAGAGGAAGAGTTAATACTTAGCTCTGAATGTTAGGTACAAAGGGAAGTATATCACATAAAATATATATGCTGTGCAATATGAAGTTGCATTGTGTTTGTGCTAGCCTGTCCATGAGTGATGGAGAGCAAACTGCTCCTCAGCAACCTCTCAGCAACCCAACAAAGAAGGAAGCAATTATATGATCAGCAGAGCAGAACCTGTTCAGAGCAATATAAAGAGGACATAGTGTTAGACGGATGAGTCTTTAATGAACACACAAATATCACTGAGCTAGCAGGGAAATACATGTCAGATTCTGGGTCTCATTTAGATGAGCAAGTGATAGAAATCTAATGTGGTCCTTTTGGGGGGCAGGGGTCATGTTGGTATGTTTTCATTTATTTGCCTAAAGCTTCTCAAGGTGCTATTTTATTAGAAATTGGAGAACAAGGTAAATATCACAAAACTAGATTTGAACTCTTTCTAAGATACATTTTTCCAAAAGAGTTAGGAACAGATATTTTTTCTACAGAATTACAGATAATGTCAGATTCCTTCACAGAAGGCTAAAAAGCTAAAGTCTTATCTCTACACCCGAAGAAAGAAAGCAGTATCTGGTGACTAAGCTCCAGCATCGAGGAAGATATAGATTATAGATAAAGGCCATCGATAGGGTTGTTGGACCAAATAATGCTTGTTATTACACATCAGTATGTTGCTGAACTGATAGCTGGCTTCATTTTCCTCTGCAGGCTGTCCTTTCCACACAATCCGTGGGTCCTCACTTCTAAAAATCTAATGGGTGATACCCCAGCACAGAACAACTCAGCTTGCCACTGGCCTCTTTACCACTGTTTCCAGCACCATCTCCACATGAAGAAACACAACCGTAGGCAAAAATCAGTCCCAGAAATTCAGTTGTCCCTTTATGTTTAAAAAAAAAAAAACTTAGACATTTTAATCCCCAAATTTATGGATTTGCCTTAGAATGAGAGGAAACTGAATGCTAACATGGAAACATTTCTTACGGAATTCACTTTACCCAACTCCCAGGTCCTGTTGAAAATCCACTGTTAAACCAAGCACTAAACTTTACAGACTGATTTACTGTTCTCCCTGCAGAGATCAATGGCTTATGGTTTATTTAGAACGATGCCATTTCATAAAACAAAGCAATCTGTAGCATAAATCGTCATGTAAGCCAATGGACTGACCTCTAAGAAACGCTTACTTAAAAAGCTCCAGAACAACTGTTTCCATGCCTTTTTTCCCCTTTGATTTCCTTTTATGTCAGTAATTCCATCACCTCAGGTGTCTGAAGATACCTGCTTGTGACTGACAGTTCTCAAAGATCTAGTTCCTTCTGGATGGCTCTTACATGAAGTTCAGTTTAATTAAGTCTGCAGTGCAACTCAAGTCTCTGTACAAAATGCTAAAGAATCAAACAGCAGACCTGTAAAGGCTATAAAAGCGAATCTCAGACGTGGTAGGGGAGCCCGGGGGTCTTTTGTCAGCCTATGCTGCCGTCTACCTAGTGCCGTCTACCTTTCCGAGACCACATCCTTCTGCCCAACGGCCATTTGTGTTCTCAGAGCCCCTGATGAAAGCAAGTCTCCAGCAACTGGCTTAACAGGTCCCAAAGTTCACATCAAAGAATGGGGTGGCTGGGTGATAGACATCGGGGAGGGTATGTGCTATGGTGAGCGCTAATGAAGGGGGGCGGAAATCGGAGGGGGAGACGAACCATGAGAGACTATGGACTCCGAAAAACAAACTGAGGGTTTTAGAGGGGAGGGGGGTGGGGGGATGGGTGAGCCCAGTGATGGGTATTAAGGAGGGCACGTACTGCATGGAGCACTGGGTGTTACACGAAAACAATGAATCATGGAACACTACATTAAAAAATTAATTAAAAAATAAAAAAATAAAGAATGGACAGCACCATCTCATCCGCTCAGAGTCTGCTAACCTCCCATGGATCAACAGCCAAGTTCCAGCCATCGTCTTCTCCTCACAATCCCATATCTGGCAAACAGACATACATGTCTGCCTCCAATCCCCAAATTACCTAAACCAATATCATTTGCATAGACCTTTGAATATTCTCTGATGTTACTGATAAAACAGATAAAGGTGCCTTAGATAAGATGTGAGACCTGATTTAGAACCTCTAATACTTTAGTTATACCTCAGGAGTTTAAAAAAATCCCAAATGGTATTCCTTAGACACTGACTGAACATGCAGACCATAAACAACTGTAAAGAGAATTGATACAGATGAAAAATCGAAAGAACCCTTTGTACTTACGGTAGAAGACATATTCAGTGTAGCTTGACCAGATCTTGTCATCTGTATACTGGTTGACAAAAGATGCTGTCACTGAGGAGTTACAGGCCACCATGTGGAATCCACACTCTGACAACATATCAAAAGCCCTTTCCAGATGCTTGAATTTGAGATAAAATCTGGAGGTGTATCTTTCTGGGGCTCGGTCAGGGTCTCTGCTCTCATTCAAAGTTTCTCCAAAGACCTCTTTTGCCAAGGAAATCCTTCCACAAACCAAAATCCGGGGAACTCTCCGAAACTTGGCATCTGCCTGCCCTTCTCTGCCCATAGTGCAGGACCCCCTGTAGCCCACTGTAATGAAGCCCCATTTGCGGTCCGCAGGGAGCACTGAGGAAGGAGGGCAGATTCTCGTGTCGCTTCCTTGAGAGGCATCTTCAAAGTCACTGTGGCAGAATTCGTCCGGGCTTTGCTTGATTTCATCAGGGGTCAGGAGTTTGACCAAGTCTGGGAGCTGGAAGTACTCAGCTTCCCTTTTCAGTCTTCCCCTTTCTGGAAAGTGATCAGGCAGGACCACCTGCCTGTCCCTGAGATAGTCCAGAATATAACGGAACAAGAATCCATCTCTGTCAATGAAAAACCTTCCTTTGGAGTCCTTGGCTAGATCGTTAGCCGTGTCTCTCTTTGGGGAAAACATTTTCCACAGGAGGGAATGAGGGATGCTTATTAATGTGGAATGGCGGGTGAAATAAACTTGACCCCCGACATTCAGCTCCACGACCTCAGGGAAAGAGTTGGGAACTGCAGCCCCCTGTTCTCGAGGATAATAACGACTACAGTTTCCACTTAAAGCCATTGTCCCTTTCTTCTTGCTCTTCTCCTATTTTGATTTGAAGGTGAAATCCAGTGGAGTCACAGCCTTATCCTTTGCATCAACTTATCAAAGAGGGAGAAGGATGCTAACTTGTTAAAAACGACCTTCTCTTACCCCAGTTTTTTTTCCCCCAAGGAAGCAAAATTTAGAAGAGTCCACAGGTGAAGTGATGCTGCAAAAGTAGTTTAAACCCTGGCTGGTGGTGAGCTATTACTTCATAGAATATAACCAACTCATCTCCATCCGATCTGCCCCAAGCTCAGTAGGCAAGGCAGGCCAAGTCCCCAGTTACTCAGAGGTCTGTCTGAAGGAAAAGAGAGAAAATTATTTCCTCAAACCCAGCATGAGTCAGAAAAAGAGACACCACTGGAGAGAGGGGAGGGAGGGAGGGGGGGAAGTAGGGAGGAAGGGAGGGAGGGAGAGATTATTTTACATAAGCAGCCCTGGAACTACTGATTTCAGCCATTCTTCAGCTAAATTGTAGCTTCTCTCAAGCTATTTTGTGTCTACATGTTTATCCATACGCCTCTGTCTCCAGCAATTAGTATTAAAAATATTTCTATTGGTATTTCTGCTTTAAAAAGGAATATATGATTTTCAACTTTTAAAAGGGGATTTTTTTTTTTTCTCCAAGCTGGGCAGGAAAAGCAATAAGTCTCAGAACTTACCTTAGTGAGTGCTGGAAACCCAGTTCCTGTGAAGAAATACCCATTTGCAAAGGAATCAGAATCCACAGCCAGAGTCGAGCTTGTCAAATCCCAAAGAGGTAAAGGACAGAGGTATCAATGAAAAGTGCCAGAGAGATGTGCTCTTGGAAAATAATTTTATATAGATATATGTAAATATTTATATAAATGTGTTATTTGTATGTATGTATATAGGTATGTATTCACTCCCAATGTCAAGTTGAAACAAGTCACAGAAAAGTTAAAGCGTAATGAGAGGTGGCTGGGTTGAAGAAGCAAGGCAGAGAAAAATATCCAACCAAAGCCTCTCCAGTAAAAAGGGGAAGGAAAAAACAAAACAAAACAAAAAAACCCCTCAAACCTTTAGAAAGAATCCTTAAAACAGAAGAGAGTTGGAAGAGGTACTGGGACTGAGAAGCTTTTCAGAAAGCCCAGGAGCAGAAAGCAAGCCAGACAGATGTGCCCTGCTGGGGTCCCAGGTAGCCACCCCACCTGCCGGCAAGGGCAAACGGACTGCCATGTTCCCATGCAGGTGGGAGCCGCTGGGAGCCCGGCCGCCGCAGCGCAGAGAGGCCGCGGGGGGCTCGGGCTCGGGCTTCTCCGGCGGGCGGCGGAGCTGGGTGGTTCCACAGTTCCCGGTGCAGTTCGGATGCTGTTGTTTCAGCAGTGCAGGCAAGATAGCATCCAGGGAAACGACTATTACATCATCTTAAAGGAAAATGGCTGGGAGAAAGCGGAGGCAGCTCCGAGCCACGTCGTCCTCGGTGACAGGTCGCCAGGACTGCCCGGGGACGCGGCGCCCCGGCCGTGGCACGCGACTGCCCGGCTCCGGGCTTGGGGCGGGGACGCGGCGCCGCGCAGCCACTTCCCGCCGCGTCCTGCCCGCGAGTCTGGAGTTGGCCGCGGCCTTCGCCTTGCCTTTTCTTCCTGCTTCCTGCCTTTTACACCTCCACCAACGCCACCCTTCCCCAGAAATAACCCCCCACCCCAGCGGTGACAGAAACACAAGTGCTTTCGCATTTGAAAGATCTACAAACAAACCCTTTGCACAGGCACTGAATTTCTGCTGAAGGGCAGATTTCGCCTCCATATAGGCTTTTTTAAGAAAGCAGAAGAAAGCACACCGAATGACCCCAATGTTCAAGCTGCAGAGGGGTTTTCCTTAAAAGCAAAGGGGATTAAACCATGTTTTCCTTCAGATGCCCTCTCCCCCCGCCCCCGCCCCACTTCTTCTCCATCCCTGTGCCACCCCAACCCCAGCAAATGAATAAATAAATACAGTCTCTCTGGAATTAATGATGCTCTTTCCAAAGAATACGTGAAGGCAATGGTACGCTCAGAAAGCCCACAGCCGACATCAGTTAAGTCATTATCTCAGCTTACCTGCAAGAAATTGTTACCTGCAACCTTTTTCTGGGGCTGTGTCTTTCCTGAGCCTCTCTTTGGACATGCCCCAGCCCCCTCCCAACTCATCCCAAGAGGACTCTGGTGGAAGACACGACCGGCTAAGAGACATTTTACTCCTGTCCCAGAGGGCTTCCTTAAGTGCATCATTAGAGTTTCAGGAAGGCATTTCCAGGGCAACCTAATCCACTAACAAAGTGCTTCCAGTTGATCCTGCCAGTCAATAATGGCCCAGCCAACATCTTACAGTAAGTCGACCATTTCTCCTTTAAAATGCCAGTGTCTTAGGACTCACCCTCCTAATCAGAATATAGTATTTCATCTATGAATAATACATGTGAGGCACACTCCATCCCAAATAATTGCTATTTTTTTTAAAAGTGAAAGCCAAAAATGGAGTTGAAAGTATGAATTAGATAGATTTTAAGGGATCATGTGTTTATTACCAACTCTTGCCCCAAGAATTAGCTTAAAGGTAGACTCAGCAGCAGAATAAATTAATTTTTAGTTTAACAATCTTTTCTTTCAATGAGTATTAGGTTACTGAACACGTATGGAATATTAGCTAACACTCCAACACACCTGATTATATTTGACTTTGTTTCTTTAACTAATGTATTAACCTGTTCTGGCCTCAATCATTGGGATTTTAATGCTGGACCAATCAAGGGAATGTTTATTATTTGGTGCACTTATATCGCCATCTAGTGTCCATAAGCTATCAGTGCAGATCTGTAACTGACCATTTACCCCAGCAAAAAGTTAGATACTTCCTGGTTTTGAAGTTTTTATATTGGTTTAAGTATGACCACACACACACTGTTCACCGTGATGAAAAATAAAAATTTCGTTGGCACAGGAGAAAGGAAAAAATAAGTCTGAGTCCATGCCTAGTAAGTACCGGGCTTAGTTGTAGTTAAAAATAAGCAAATGTTTCATTTTGTTTTTAGCAGAATGGGCCAGTACACCACAACAATAGCTTTGGAGATTGGGTATTAAAATATCCTGGGGACAGGGGCGCCTGGGTGGCTCATTCAGTTAAGCATCCGACTCTTGATCTCAGCTCAGGTCTTGATCTCAGGGTCATGAGATCTCCACACAGGGCATGGAGCCTACTTAAAATATATATATATATTCTGGGGACAGTTTGGCAGGAAGTGAGGATTGGGAATAAGAAACACCATAGGCTTTTAAAGCTCAAAGGAACTTGAGAAATGGAAATTACCATCTCACCTTAGAGATATAGAAACTGAGGACCAGAGAGGGAAAGAACTTCCACAAGGTCACACAGCTGTGGAGTAGCAGGATGGGGTTTAGATCACTGCCTACTCAGTATGATCAGTTTTTTGAACTGCATGTATTGTAGAATAGGGATGGAGAGGAGGCAAATAAAGAAAACAAGAATTTCAAGACTACACATTTGAAAAAAACCCCAGCAAGTCATTTTAAAGAGTTTTCGAGGTGCCTGGGTGGCTCAGTTGGTTAAGCGACTGCCTTCGGCTCAGGTCATGATCCCGGAGTCCTGGGATCGAGTCCCACATCGGGCTCCTGGCTCGGCAGAGAGCCTGCTTCTCCCTCTGACCCTATCCCCTCTCATGCTGTTTCTCTCTCTCTCTCTCTCTCTCAAATAATTAAATAAATAAAATCTTTAAAAAAAAAAAAGAGTTTTCAATATTAAGTCAAATTCAAGTCTAAAAGATTTTATAATTTAAATAAGAGGATTCTGAATTTCAAAAATGAGGAGTTCTATCTGTTCATTGGTCTGGTTTTCAAAGGTTAGGCTACTTTTTTTTTTTTTTTAAGATTCACTTATTTATTTTAGAGAGAGAGAGTACTTGCATGCATGAAGGAGAGTTGAGGAAGGGGCACAGGGAGAGAATCTTCAAGCAGACTCCCCACTGAGCCACTGGGCCTAGAGCCCAGAGCCCAAGGTGGGGCCTCATCTCAAGACCCTGAGATCATGACCTGAGCTAAAATCAAGAGTCAGGTGGGCGCTTAACCTAGTGAGCCACCCATGTGCCCCATAGGCATATTTACTTTTTAATCTACCTGGAGCTTCCAGCAATCAAGAGTGCATGGGCCTCTGTCATCTTTTGAGAGGTCAGAGGTTTGGTTCCAGATTGGCCTGAAGCCTATTCAAGCTGGGGTCTAGGGGCCTGGGTTACCATCCTCTGATGCATACATTTTCTTGTTCCTTCAGTCTAAGGGATGCAAACAAATGAGAAGGGAGATTAAAGAAATAACAGGCTCGAAGGAAACAAAGCAATACACCATAGAGAGAGATTTAAATAGTGCTAGAGTAAGTGCGTGTGTCTCGGGGAGGTTGTCAGTAAGCCCAGCTGCTTGGTGCCTTAACAAGAGGCAAGAAGCCAACTCTGGGCTGTGAGCGTATTCCTGTCCTCCGTGTCAGCCGATAACACAGCTAGTGTAATTGTTCTGTTCTGGCGGCTCTCCGCTGAAACATTGTAGGATGCTACCCTCGGCCCAAAGGCTGAACACGCAGCAACAGATTTCTCTTAGGGGAAGAGAAAGGAAGAATGTTTCATCCTGTTCTTTGTAATATTCAAGACTATAGCACATTTGGATACACCATGGATAGATTGTGGAGTTGATAAAATGTGTCTGAGCCTCTGTTTCCTGTTCCCTACTTTCACACACCCCCACAGCTGAATGCTGAAGAGTATATTCTCAACAGGACAATTATAATTTTGGAATAATGTGTTCACTTCGCACATCCTTACCTTCTAACACATCCTTAAGTTTCCTCTCCCCTGGAGCAGAGAGAGCTTTTATGCTGACTGTCTTTGTTATCAGGGAGGGAATGATCTCATGAACATAGACTAAAATGCCATATACTCATCGTGTCACATGCCCCAAGGACTCCTGCATCATCACCGTTATCGCAATAGCTACTGTTTGTGGCGGGCCAACCATCAAGAATTCCCAATAGTCACCATCCCTCTTCCAGCTCTGCCTGATGGCTGTGTGACATCGGACATGTGGCTCAGTGTCTCTGAGCCAGGGTAAAACGAAGATAAGAAGAAGACCTGCCTCCTGGGTGTGTTGTGCAGATTCAATACTATGATGTGTATAGGACCCCGAGCACATTGTTTGGCCCTAGGTGTGTGCTTAACAAAATACCAGCGGTCTCCATGATGGCGGCAGAAGCAACTGCATTTGTCATTGGTAGACGAAAGTGGAGGCATAAAGAAGTTACAAAGACGTGCAAAGACAGAAATTCAGTTCTACTTCCAAAATCTTCACTCTTCTCACTCTGCAGGTGTAGGTGAAGATCACTTCTTGTTATAAGCATATGTATTAATACTCCAGGATTTCAGGATTTGCTGGGGGCGATGGGGTGGCAGAATGGAAACTGAAAATAGTACCACAGTGGTTAGAAATGAAAATGCCATTCCACCCTACAAGGTTCCCTTCTCAGTACCCTTTCATTCAAGCCACATGGATTTATTAAGTTCCTCTGTGTGTCCAGCACAGTGCCAGGTCCTTAAGATACAAAGCTGGTATCAGTGAGATCATATGATACACTGATAAGAGGAATTCTTAATCTCAGGAAACAAACTGAGGGTTGCTGGAGTGGGGGGTGGGGTGGGAGGGATGGGGTGACTGGGTGATAGACATTGGGGAGGGTATGTACTCTGGTAAGCACTGTGAATTGTGCAAGACTGATGAATCACAGACCTGTACCTCTGAAACAAATAATACATTATATGTTAAAAAAAGAAGATAGTAGGAAGGGAAAAATGAACGGGGGGAATCGGAGGGGGAGATGAACCATGAGAGACTATGGACTCTGAGAAACAAACTGAGGGTTCTAGAGGGGAGGGGGGTGGGGGGATGGGTTAGCCTGGTGATGGGTATTAAAGAGGGCATGTTCTACATGGAGCACTGGGTGTTATACACAAACAATGAATCATGGAACACTACATCAAAAACTAATGATGTGATGTATGGTGATTAACATGATAAAATAAAATTTAAAAAAAGATACAAAGCTGAATTCAATAAAATCTCTGAACACAAACACATACAATCACACACACTCAAACCCATACCAATGGAAGGCAAAGATGAAGAAGTTCTAGATTCCTGAGTGCTGCCTCTTATTTGCAGACAGGTGCCTGCAGCTGTATTCAGCTTTGGGTCCTACATAGTCCACATATGTTTTGGACAAACCACTTAACCTCAGGGTGACCTCTGCTTCCATATCTATAAAATGAACCTGTCTCCCTTTATAGAGATACCGTGACTGATGGCAAAATAAAGATAAAATACAGCTGCCAAATCGTCAGAGACCTTCCAGGCAGTAATTTGCTATGTAAGAAACAGAGCAAGAAGGCAGCAAACAGCAATCTTGTTAACATAACGCCTTGCAAGAAAGAAATTTGGATTAGGTTTGCATAATCTTCAAGTTGGAAGGGGAGACCCTTTGTGGTTACCCACTGCGACCTGCAATCCACCTCCAACTTTTACATAATAGCAAACGTTCAGTCTAGTCATTTCTCTTGGTCTCTCCTGAAAATACTCTTGAACTATACTCTCATAAAATATGTATAATAGCTAAAGCTGTTCATATCACTTTGATGCCTCTGAATGGAAGTCTGTAGAATAAAGTTCTTCCAGGAGAACTGTCATTTTAAGATCTGAGCTTTAAAAAAATTTTACGCTGATCTGAACAGAAAATACTGCTATTTAAGTATGAGTTGGCATTATCGACTATATTAGCAGGGACTAAGGTTTTTTTATGAGAGAATGTGACGGTGCAAAGAGGGTATGCATTTCTGTAGTAGGTGTGGATCATGGTCACTTTTTTTTTTTTTTTTAAGATTTTATTTGTTTATTTGACAGAGAGAGAGACAGCGAGAGAGGGAACACAAGCAGGGGGAGAGGGAGAGGGAGAAGCAGGCTTCCCACTGAGCAGGGAGCCCGATGCGGGGCTCGATCCCATGACCCTGGGATCATGACCTGAGCCGAAGGCAGATGCTTAACCGACTGAGCCACCCAGGCGCCCCGTATGGTCACCTTTTAGGTTTCCCTCCAAAACAGAATTATTATTTATTTATTTATTTATTTATTTATTTATTTATTTATTTATTTATTTATTTATTTATTTATTTATTTTTTAGAGGGACAGGAGAGGGGCAGCAGGAGAGAGAGAGAAAGAGAATTGTAACACAGACTCCACGCCCAGCACAGAGCCCAAAGCAGGGCTCAGTCTCACAACCCTGAGATCACTGAGCCGAAATCAAGAGTGGGACGCTTAACCGACTGAGCCACCCAGGCGCCCCTGGGTTTCTGCTCAAAACCGGGAAGTTTTTCTGGAGCACCCGGTCAAAGTTAGGACTGCACAGTTTGGTCACGAAGTTGTGTAAAACCAACCCCCACACATATGTACTTAGAAATTGGGATCTTGGCAGCATGGAATACAGACTGGGTGGGAAGTGAGGGGAAAAATAGAATATAGCTGCCCAACTATCCAGCAATTGATTCCAGCAAATACACAAGCAGTATTTTAGAAATAGCTATAAAAAAACAAAAGAGGTCTACTCTTGCCTCTGCCTACAGTCCTTTCCCTAGAAATCTGCTTACCCATGTTGTGTTATTTGCTGTATGGTGTTTGTTACATGTGTTGCCTTACACATGTTGGCTTAGTCTTTATTATGTTTGCTATATATTATGCAATATATCTCTTGGTAAAAGAGTAGTGTAATTTGTGGGGCAGTAATTGTCCACCTTTTATCTCCTACCTAGGAAACCCATTTTTCAAATGATATCTTTGTCATTATTCCAAAATATGCAACAAATGCAAGCAGTATCAAAACAGAACAAACTTAGGTCTTAAGTTCAAAAATGTTTATTAAAAAAAAAATTGTTCAGAAATTGCAACAGTATGTCGCTGGCCTCTAGAATGCATTTTTATTTTTTTTCTGACTAGTTTTATACAGGCATAAATGGAATTTATTAAACACCCTACGACAACTTGCAGGGAGTAGAGCTTGAAAATCCCGGTTACAATGGAAAAGAGCAGGTATTAGAATCAGGCAGATTCAGGTCTGAAAGAGGTACGTACCAGCTCTAGGATCCTGAGCTAATCACTGTACCTCTCCCAGGATGTTCTTCTGCTGTATATATTAGAAATAAAAATATCTATTCTGCAGGACTGATGTAAGGATTAGAAATAATGTTCTGAAATGGAATACAGCAAATATTCAATAAGTAATGGGCAATGTGATTATATTTATGCTTGGTTCCTTCACTTCCTCTGCCCCTCTTCCCTCCCCTCCCTGAGCCTATGCCCGGGGTCTGTGTGGATGAGTGGATAGAAGGGAACCACATTACTCATTCATGCTGGTGATGTGACTGGTCCCTTTTCTGAAAGCCTGCTTCTTCCTTCGAGCACGGGAAAAGAAGAATGGAAAGGGATACTGGAACTCTAAGCACAGTTGTCCTTGGAGATGGACAATTAGTTGATTTAAAAACTTACTCTCTGGCCTTAATAAGTAGCTATACTTCTCAACAGATGATGAATGGAGGAAAGCAAATGAACAGGCTGGCTCGTTCAAAATATCTCACATCATTTTGCAGTGATTCAGCACAGTCACTTCGGTGTAGCAATTGTTAGTAGAAGGCATTTTTCACAACTAAATCCAAACGTGTCATCCTCATAGGTTGAAATGAATCTTACCAGTGGCATTTGTGGATGGGGCACAGCAGGAAGACAGAAGGACAAAGACCGAATAACAAATGGAACGATTTAGTTCAAGGAACAAAATTGAATTGTTTTATTACAAGACTCGAGGAGTCAAAGCTGGGGATTTCATGTATGCTCTGAAATACCGCTTGGTATCCAGAGCACTTTTCCCCTGCTTTTTGAGTGATTTGCAAGAAATCCACAGGGCAGGGATCATTTGCCATTCATCTTGCTATCCAACTGACAGCGCAGGAGCTCCTATTCTGAAGGTGCTCACTCCATCTTTGGTGAATTTCATTGCAGGAGCAAAAGCATATCCTCAAACTGGCCCAATAAAATGATATGTTAAGAAGCTGACAGGGTCATACTGGGATGTGCTGTTGGTTGGGAATATAAGGCAGTTGGTTTCAGTTTCAGTTTCTTTCTTTTTTTTTTTTTTTAAGATTTTATTTATTTATTTGGGAGGGAGAGAGAGAGCAAGCAAGAGCACAAGAGCAGGGAGAGGGAGAAACAGGCAGGGAGCCCGATGCGGGGATGCGGGGCTCCATCTCAGGACCCCGGGATCATGACCTGAGCCGAAGGCACCACTTTACCGACTGAGCCACTCAGGCGCCCCTGATTTCAGTTTCTTCACCAAAACATTGAGGTCTCCATGCTAGGAGGGACCCGTTCCTTTGGTCAGGTCCCAGAGAAATCAACTGCCTGCAAAATCCAGCCTTTCTGAACTCACCACTGCAAATAGGTCATGTGTATACCCAATTTGGAGCCAATCTGGAATGAAAAAAAAGAAGAGCCATTAAAAGGAACACCCCAGCAAGAGCAAGCGATGACAAAGTTTCCAGTTTCAAAATGCCACTTTCTTAAAATATCCAAGTCGGTGCCTGTGGCCAAACAAATTAATAAAATTAACAAATGAAACTGACCCTGACTGCCAGATATTTTCACATATCTCTTTCAGTTCCTAAGGCAATTTTCAACTGTTGGCATTGTAGGGAGAATAAAAGAGCCTCCAAGAGGTTGGGTTATTGGCAACAGGTCACACCAAGCCTGTCTGATCCCAAAGCCCCCTTTTAAGTACACCAAACTTACTCAGCCATTTAGTTCCTTTTATTGAATATCCTCAGTCTATGCCCAATATTTGCATTTGGCATCACAAGGCACAACAGCCCATTCCTAGTGCAGATCACCACTATATTCTGATTCTGGTTCTGTGCCTGGCACAGAGTAAGCACTCCGTTAAGTATTCGTCCAAGGACTATTAGAATTAAGAAGTGAACGAATGAATGAATACATAAATAATGAATGAATGAATGAACAAGCTACCGTCTGGGACAGTAGTATTCAGAAATTAAGGCTGGATACAGCAAGAGTCTGATCTGATGTGGCATCTCCAGTTTTCTTTACTCCTGAAATGTTGGTTCCAAATGGAGGAATGAGCTCAGAGATGAAAAATAAAAAGTTTGCATCTCAGCATCAGAGAATTAGGCCTTCGTGAATCCAAAAGGATGAGTAATACAAATTCATATGTTTATGTTCCAGAATTTAGAAGCTTTTAGAAATAAGAAACTGCTTTTGGGATAAGTCTCTCCCTCAGAACGATTAAAAAAAAAAAGATTAAGTGCCTTGATGCTGCAAAAAAATACGATTTACTTCAAAAAAATAACTTGAAAAGATACCAAGCAATTCTCATCCAGCCACTTTATGTGTCAGTTACTCTGCATCCTCCCAAAAATGTGTGCGGCGTGGGGTGTGGGGGTTAGAAGGCCCGGTAGTGATCGATCTGTACAGACACACGTACTGGGCACAAGAATTTTAGGGGCTACGGCACACAATTCATATGTGAGTTGGGAAACATCACGCTTTGCTGTACAATGCAAATCTGCACTGCTTCTGCCAAAGAAATTGTATGTTACCTTTATAGACGATGATCTGAGCCTCAAGCACATCTCCCAATTACCCTAGGGTCTCTTGAAATGACAGGCTGGTTTGCAGTGTGTGGTTCCAATGGCTGCCAGAGGCTATCAGGCAATTGTGTGAAATGCAGCCCGTGTCAAATATCTTCCTGAGATATCTGGTTGCCATTCATCCGGAGAAAGGATGCCTATGAACAAATGGAGTGACACAGAAAAAGATTTTTGTCTCCGATAGAAACTGGATTCAACCTGGTGTCTCTCGACCAGCCCCTTGAATTTTTCACATATTTAATTGAGATTTTAAAAGCAGTTATGTTGTTGAAGTGCCATCATACTGGACACAGAGGCTAAGATAACCCAGAAATGGGATATTGGATAAAGTCATAAATTAAGGTGAAAAAATCAGATAAATGGGCTAGGGATGAAGATGTGATGGATTTCTTATCTGCACCAAAGAGAGTAAGCAAATGCACTCCTTATATTGCCATTTTGCCCGTGGATATTTATGCCTATAAAGGTAAGTGTAAAGAAAGAAAATAATTGCCCAATGAAAGTAACCAGTAGAGTCCAGGTTGAGAACATCAGCGCCTCACAAAAATAATTCCCTCCTTCCAAAAAAGTTCACCTGCAGAACCGCTGCCTCATCAGAGCTAACACAGAGTCCTTCCCCAGACACCCAATTAGTCACAACAGCTGAGGAGGAGGGAGCCCAAAAAAAGCAGCTTTCCACTCCTTTAAAATCCCTCTCCTGCTTCATGCCTTTGATCTTCGTTCATTGGCTCATATATTTACCTATCTATGGGTACAAAGAACTACTTGAGACCCGGTAGGAGGTGCAAAGATGAATCAGACAGGAGTCTCGCCCTCAGCAAGCTGATAATTCAGGGGGGCCATAGAAAAGAAAGCACCAAGTGGTGGTGGCTGTGGAAAGAACCAGAAGGAGTTCCGTGAGCGAGGCACAATGCAAACTAGAACAGAGCCATTTTGTGAAACTCTAAAGAGCATCATGCCTAGCACAAAGTGCCCATTTATAAATTATAGATGGACTGAAGGAAGTGCCGCCTTGCATCACTACACACTTACCAGGCACTCATTTAGAACGCATTTAGAACTGCCCCCAAACTGGGCTGATTCATTGGAGTCCTGATGGTCCCAGAAATATTTTATATGTGGATATAAATGTAAGCCCATTACAGCACTAGTCCCTACAGCTAATTTATATTTGGTTCTCAGCCAACAGGGACGAAGAGTCCTCTGAGGGGCCCATCCCAATTATTTATCTACTCCACCAGCTCCCTCTTTCCGGCCACGACTTTTGCGCCACTGACCGTGGCTTAGGACGGCTGACAAAAGGCGTGTAAGTGATGGTGCTGAGGATTCTACAAGAGACGAGGAGGAACCTGGATGGCAGCAAGCAGGCTTCATTGCAACAGCTCCAAACGCCTCCGAGGGCATAGTCTAAGAAACCCAGAGCAGCGCACAGAAGTTGCCTGGCAGAAATCCGTCGACAATCTGCAGGGCCACGTGAGCCTCGCCGCCGCGTGGAAAGATTGGCCAGCAACAGTACTGAGGATGACAAGAAGAAACGTCAGGCCAGAGGCATATCACAACTTCAGGAGACTAGACGAGAAAGAAGGGCAATCTGCAAAGGGTTGACAGCCGCTGCACATCTCCAGGCTATCAGGCTGCAGTAATCCCGGAGAGCACCAGCGGAACTAACATGACCATTCCCAGGAGCAGGCTCCCACAATCAACGGGATGTGCCTGTAGTTAAAACTGGGGGATGGAGGTGGAGGAGGATCCAAAGCACTATTTCTATTTCAGATGCCCCACGAGCCCTGTAATTAAGGATATCCTGAGGGCTTGGGAAAGTAGACTGTCGGGAAGCAGTAGCAGTTCTTTAAGGCAATTGCGTAACACACAGGAGATCTAATAAAAGAATAAGAGTTACTTTTGTTCTGTACAAAAAGACAAGCTCAGAGTAATTGTGGTTACATTTCTTACCACAAAAAAAAAAAAAAAAAAAAAAGCTGTCCTGATTTATTAACCTAATATTCACAACTTTGGGATGGAAAGGGAAAGAAACTTACAAAGAAATGCTGGAATAAAATTTAAGGGCTAAAAACAGTTATTTCCTACGCAGGGAAGCATTAGTGGTTCCGAGTGTGGGCTTTGGGATCGGGCCGTTCTGGGGCCGAATTCCAGCTCCATCATTTACCATTTGGGAAAATTACATTACGCCCCTCCAGTCACAGTTTTCTCATCTGTAAAATGGGTACTAATTATCATTCCCTATTAGAGATTTTATGATGACTAAATAGGAGAATGCATATGGAGGGCTGAGTTCATCACCAAGCCCACAGTGAGCGCTCGAGAAATGGAGCTTCTCTTCATCCTTTTTCCCCCCCAAATTGTTTTAGATTATCCGTTGCCCAGATCAGAGGGTAGAGGTACAGCATTAAGTTCACCCAGTTCTCTCTCTGGACCCCTCTTGGATTTGAAGGGAGCAGTCACACAATGGCTTCAGCGGGCACAGCCTCCTACCGAGAGCTATTTGGGGCAGGTCAGAGGGCACCATAAGGCCAGGTTGTCATGCTCCTTGTCCGAAGAGCACAGGTTGTCACGCTCCTCGTCCGAAGAGCACAGTCTCTCTCTACCTGCCAGATTGTTAGTGTCTCCAACCCCGGTCCCATGAAACTCCAGTCCTTGCTCCTCATTTGTTAGATGTCACCTGGGCCGGCACGGTTTCTCGGACACGAGGATGTTTGGACAAACATTTGCGCCTTTTTAAAGTTCTCTTCCTCCCAGCTGCTTTGCCCCGTTGGCGAAATTCAGTCTCAGTGGACTATCATCACAATGCCCAAGGCTCCAAAATCTAAATGTTTAGCTTTGGCTTCTTTTCAATTTCTACATACCCGCTGGGCTTTTTCCACACAGACCTACCACATCTCACACTCAAGGCCAAAGCCAAGTATCTGGGTGCCACTCCCATCCATTTTATCCCACCAGGTTCTCTCTGAGTTGATGGCATGACTGGCCTTTCTCTACTATCCAAGTGAAAACCCATTACCTCTCCTCCCCTTTCCATTGACTCCTGATAGCCAGTAATCAAACTGATCCACTTTAGCTCTTCTATAATTCTTTCAGGCATCTATTCTCTTCCAGTTCCACTTGTCCTGCCCTTGTCCTTTACCTTTTACCCAGATTCATATAGTCAACAAATAATGACCAAGCATTTGCCATGAACCAGGTGCAGCAAACTCTCTGTGTTGGGGACCCAGAGATGAACAAGGTAGACTAGGTCCTTGCCCTCAAAGAATTTCCATTCTAGGCAAGGAATATAGGTCTTGAACGAGTAAGTAAATAAATGAGCAAGATAATCTCAAATAGCGATATGGGTTATAAATAAAATAGAACCAGGTGATCTGAAAAGAATCTCTTGGGCTGGGAGTGGGGAGACAAAAAGAGGATAAGGTAGTACAGGTTGGGACTCTTTGAGGAAGTGATATTTGAGCTGAGGCAAGAAGACAGCCACGTAAAGTTCTGGGAACAGCATTCTCTAGACTCTGTTTAGGAACGGCATGAACGAAGGCTCACATGTCTGAGGTCAGACTAAGCTTGTGGCTTGTTCAGGGAACCAACAAAGCCAGCAAGTTGGAGCCAGTGAACAGAAATGAAGAATGTAGGTCTGAGAATCAGACAGGAGTCAAACTGTGCTGGGCCTCATGCACCATGGTAGGAGCATAAATTTCATTCTAAGTATGATGGCGAGTCACCTGTTTTTTTTTTAATAAACAGGATTCACATTTCATTTCATATTATTATTAAAAGTGTGCAGTCTCTTTTTAAAAAAATTCAATTAACATATAGTGTATTATGAGTTTCAGAGGTAGAGTTCAGTGATTCATGAGTCTTATAACACCCAGTGCTCATTCCATCACGTGCCCTCCTTAATGTCCATCACCCAGTTACCCCCTCCCCTCCCCCCCTTCCCTCCAGCAACCCTCAGTTTGTTTCCTATGGTTAAGAGTCTCTCATGGTTTGTCCCCTCTCTGATTACGTCTTGTAACAAGTCACTTGTTTTTTAAAGCCGTCTTTGGCTTGCTGTGGGGATAACAGATTATAGGGGAGCAAGATTGGTTGTCTGGCAATGAGTTAGGAAAACAGTACAGGGATCCAGGTGACAAGGCTGGTGGCTGGACCAGGTTTAAGAGAGGATAAATGGGGAAAATCTGGCAAGGATTTTGCTTGGGTGGTGCGGACGCTGGTGGTGGTATTACTGTATGGATCTGCTAATGTTCTTCTTTCCAAGCTTTTTCATCTCGGTTCATTCAACACAAAGCTGACAGGAAGGAAGTCATCCTTCCAAAGATGCTATCATTGGCCCACAAAGCTTAACTGGCTCCCCGTTGTTTTTAGAATAAAGTCCGAAGTTCTGGGTGTAGACTCAAAGCCCTGTGCTATCCGGCCTCAACTACTTTAGAGACACGTAAAGGGGTTTGCAACGAAAGGAGACAAGAGTTACGTAACAGTTCAAAAGTTCTGAGTTAAGTCATCTCACAAATAGTGCTTTGCAGAGGAAGCAGTGTTGGCCCTCAGTATGTAAAGAACCAGCATTCGTGGCTCTTAAACTGCTCTTAGTCTGGGAGGTTCTGTCTTAAATGAAAGAGTTGTCATGCATCGACCAGTGGTGACGCTTTAACTTCCAAGGGAAGAAATAGGAAAATTTTAGGAACTAGAAAAAGTTAAGGAAGCCCTTAGAGTACAAATAAATAAAGGAATGTATTAATTTTATGATTCTTGACTTCGTTTATTCCCCTGAAATATAATATCCTATTATAATGCAGCCAAACTAATACCTCCCGACAAAATTTAGTGGTCAAGTGAACGATCAAAAGAGAAACCTTGACAGAATAAAATCATGGCTCACATTGAACCTATGAGTTCCTTTCCTTTCTGCCTTAAGCAAGCATTTCTTGGAAATCGATAATTCACATCAGGATTCTGAAACCAGCCTGCAGAAGTCGCGGTACTACAATCCAGAGGAACAGAAGGGGGCAGTGTTATCACAGACTCTTGCGCGGACTTGGGGCACTGAGAAACTGCACATTACCCTGAGGAACCCCCTGACTTACCTACCATCTCAGAGGAAATCTGTGTCAATTGCTTGTTTCTTTCACTGGCTAAGTCTCTGGCCTGGAAACAAAGTTAACAACGAGGCTCCCCCCTCTCTACCACCCAGCTGTGTCCTGCTAAGCCTGGTGAGAAAGTGACCACTTCGGACCTGGGGTCTCAAGAAATACAAGCCCGGCTCTATGTGCACATTAGTTATTGTTTTGCCTTTTACAGAACAGATGGTGAAAAAAATCCACCTGTACTGACCATATGAGAAAAACACTTTATATTTAAAATGTTATCCGGGTGGCTTAGTTGGTTAAGTCTCTGCCTTCGGCTCAGGTCATGATCTTGGAATCCTAAGATCAAGCCCTGCATCAGGCTCCCTGCTCAGTGGGGAGCTTGCTTCTCCCTCTTCCTCTGCCCCTTCCCTGCTTGTGCTTCTCTCTCTCTCTCTGTCTCAAATAAATAAATAAAACCTTTAAAAATACATAAATAAAATGGTACCATCAGACAGGCCCTAAGGATTTTTCTTTTTTTTTTTTTGTACTGGTTGGAAAATAGATATATTCAGCTATACACCCCGAGTCTTACTCAGAAACATTCACTGAAAACGTGGTTCATGCAGAAAATGGAAAAAAAAGAGTCCCCGCCCTCAAGGCAATTAGCAGACAAGCCTGGAGATAGCTCTGTGTGGGGAAAGGCTGGCAAGCACCCCCAAAGACAGGTAAAAATTCTTGAAGGAATCTGAGGAAGAACTCAGCAGGCTGTCTCCAGAGTTTACGGTGGAGGAATGGGAGAGAAATTAGAGGAAATACCCTGGCTAGACAGCGTTGTAATTGCATCTTGAAGGACTGTAGAATCTATAAAAAAAAGGTACTGTGCAGAAGGAAAAAAACCAGTTGAAGGAGTATGTGTGTGTGCGCACGTGCGCGCAAGTGTGGGCAGAAGCAGGAGTATGGGGGCTGGGAAAGAACAGGGCATGATCTGGTTTGGCTAGAACAGAAGGTACCTGTGGAGGAAGAGTGGGAGAGCTGCTGAGGAGTCTGGACTTAAATCTCTCAACAATGAGTAGTCACTGACAGTTTCTGGCCAGGCATAACTAGAACAAATTTCTCAAGAACAGCCACCCCCACAAGGTGATGGAGGGCTCATCCACCCTTGTCACCTCTCAGAGAGGGCTCCTACCACTCAGCGATGTCCCTCAACAGCCCCACCAAAGGGTATGGCTTTGACATCAAAGTTCTAAACCTTTCAGTTTTTGCAACACTTTTGGAAAATATTTTTCCCTCCCCACCCCAATCATGGAGGAAAGAGAAATAGAGGTAAAAGCTGCTCTATGACCATTTGGCAAAGGGAAGGAATACACACATTTAGTGCATAACATTGAATGACGATCCCCAGCAAGGCTCACCTAAAGCAGAGTGAGGATGCTTTAAGTGTGTTGTGTCTGTGTGTCCATCTATTCAACAAACATTTGTCGAGCATGTTCTATGTGCCAGGCAGGCATTGCTCTAGGCATTAGAGATATAGCAGTGAACCCCAAGTAGCCAAAGCTCCTCCTTCATGGAGTTTACATTCTAGACAATAACCAAATAAACATATCAGGAGTCAGATGATGATAAGTACAAGGTGAAAAAGTAAGGGAAGGAGGATATCAATTACTATGTTTCAGGGGAGGGGTTTCAGTAGCAAAGAGGGCAGGGGTGACAAGAAGAGTGGTGGGAGAAATGTGTGCTCTTTGGTAGTTTAAGCCTAAGAGGTTTCTTCCTGGCAGGTGAACTATAGTAAGTAATGATATTCAGCCATTAATACTGAGCAGTAATAGATATAATAGTAATGTCTATTATTATATCTATAGAGACTGTCACTGTGCTAAGCACTATTTCATTGATTCTTCACAATTAACCAATAAATATCATTAGTATGATACTTTTAGGTACAAAGGAAATTGAGGGAAAGAAAGGAGGGAAGGAAGGAAGGAAAGAAGCACAGAAGGGAGGGAGGAAGGAGGGCAGGAGGGAGGGAGGAAAGGAAGGAAGGAAAGGAAAGGAAAGAAAAAGAGAAACCAAGGCTCAAATAAATTACGTAGCCTGCCCCAGTCATCCTATTCATACATACAAAGCATGGATTTGAATGCAGACAGTCTGACTCTAGGGCCTGCACTCTTAACCCAGACACTGGATTGGGGTCTAGCGATAAGTAAGTCATGGACTTTGTCTTGGAATTGCTCATAGTCTGGTAAGAGAGACAGACTCATAAATAATCCTAGTGCAGTGATAGGAGCTATAATCGAGGTATAATAGAGTTAAGGAGACACAGAGGAAAGAATGACTAAGTGCCTGACCGTGGGTGGATGGGGGGTCATAAAAAGGCAGACGTTTGTGTTTATGTAATTCATTGCTCTCCTGGGCCTGCTTACCCACAACGAATCTGCAGTTCCTTCCAAAGCCTCTTTCCGGTGGATTTCCCCTGTCTGCCTTCACAGGTTGTGGTTTGTCGGCCTCATCCTGCACAAAGTAAGTAGTTCTGACATGAGGCCACACGAAGTCTTTAGAACCCTTCTGGAGAAGGAAGAAAAATAGCCAGGTAGCAATCTACCGTAACTGCCCTTAGACAAGGGTGAGGAATGTGACAACCAGGTGAAGTAAGATGAGCTCACCATGCCATGTCATAATGGAGGAGGAAAGGGGAGACGATGCTGTCAATCCACTCGAAAACCCCCAAGGCCATGTGCATTGTGCAGGCAGCTGACAGCACAGAGGCTCAGACAGGAAATCTGTATCTCCTTACCTAGCATGATTTCCCTTAAACATCCCATTCTTAACCTTGTCCACGGATGAACTTCACAAAATGCACGAATCCCCTGAAATTGTATGTAAAATTCTATGTGGCTGTTGGGCATTTTCTAGAGATTGCTGAGCTCATACACATTTCAAAACAGTATGTGCCCCTCCAAGGAGGTTCAGACCTATGCATTAAATACTTTCAGAACTGTTACTCCAATAGATTTAAGTATAATATAGTCTTGATTATAGGCATCCTTAAGAAGGCCTGAAAAGTCTATGTGAATGCATTGATACCATTGTTATACATCATACTCACCAAAATTCTTGCAAATTAGTGTTGCCACCAAGTCCCCACCCATGAGTGAAGGGCCTTAACGTGACTTCAGGGCTTGTCCTCGATTATGCTGTGTACAGGCGGCACCTTTATCCTCCTTTTGGCACTTCCGTGTAGGAGGACACTACCCAGTAGCCTTGGTTCTCGACCTTTGTGTGTACCGGGGTGTGGGAGGAGCGCCATATTGGATTGGGAAAGACAGTATCACACCACCCATCTTCTGTTTTCAAGTCGCACACAACCTCTCACCCATCCCTTCTCTACTCTCTACCCCTACCCCAGTCCTTTACTGATGCTGACCAGTGACCAATATGCCACAGGCTGAAATGTCCCCTTTATGAAACTTCAGCCTGGTCACTTCCGGTTCCCGGTCCTTAAGAGGTTAAGAAAATAAAATATAGGATGAGAAAGCTCACCTCCAGGTGCATAACTATAAAGGGCACCAGAAAATGGACTACTAAAACTAGCTTTATATTTTCATGGACCTGCTATTGGAAGGCATCAGGAAAAAGAAAATCTAAGATGAGAATTTGGCCTCGGTAATTCCCTACTGCTAGATAACAGTGAGTCTGGGAGTGACACAAGGCAAATATGACTAGCTTTTCAGAAGTACTGAAGGAGAATTTGCAGACAGGGATCTCATCGACAGAAAAAGCCAGATGAAATCTTAAGATCTGGACAAGTTCATTATCAACCAAAACATTTGCCTAACCTCCTCTACATCAAAGCAGCCTTGCTATTGTGATAAGGAGAAAGAAACCTATGACTACAGATGATCAGAGCCTCTTGTCCACCCTAACGAGAAACAAGCAGATATGTTATGCATGTATGAGTCTCGCATGTATGCATACGCTAGACTCAGAGAGAAGAGTGCTATGTCTAAACCAATCACGTTCACTTCCGGTAGGGCAGAAGGGGTGGTTAGAGAAGCAATGACATGTGCAAATATCTGTTCATGAAATCACAGCCTGAGATAGAATCGCTGCTGACAAAAATATTATAAACGGGCTACTGGTTGGCTCTCTTCCCCTCACACCTTCAGCCCAATTAGAGGCATGTGGAACCTGCAGGACAGTTTTTCAAGATAAACCCAAAACTTCTACAGAAGATTTAATTAACAACCTGACTTGCAGTATATGAAGCAATCCAGAGATCAGCTGCCAAAGAAGGACTTTAATAAACGAGTAAGCAGTTACAAAGCCTATCTCCTGTTAGCCATGGGTCATTAATGATTCAGTAAAGACATCACATTCCACATCTTGCTCCATGTTTTATTAATAAAATTTAAATCTGAAGAAAAAGGGGGAACCCAAGTGATATTTTATGATAGCTATAAAAATAAGCAACACCTCTCTCTCCCTCCAAATTTTATACGAAGAAAATACTGACATCACAAATGCTGTCAGAGACTTTAGAATAAGACCCTACTATTTTTTCAATCTCTTCTTGTTTTAAAAAAAAAAAAGTTTAAGAGTGATATGAAAACGAAGAATGAAATATCATTTGAAGTTATGCATTCAATATGCATAGTAACTATTATTACAATAATGAGCCAGGACAATGCATTATGTCATTGACAGGTGGAAAATCATCATGAGGAGTTTGCAATATCCATAGCCAACAGGCTGGGAAAAAAGCAAGCCTAAAAAATAAAAAGACATTCATCAGATCTCTCAAATAAACATATGACGATTTGTGTTTTATGAACTCTTCGTGTATGTTTCTGTGCATCTGGAATTTAGGAACTTCTAAAAGTTCCTAACGAGTCTTCTCACTATTGGATGAGTGATTATTTGACTCAGCTTTGTCTCCCCCAATGGCACTGAATGCTCTGCAAGACAAGAATCATATCCATTTTTGTTCATCACCGTAACCCATCCCTGGCATCAGGCACAGTGCTTGGCACTTAAGAGGTGTTCAATAAACAGTCATTGGATGAGTAGATATATTGACACAACCCCATTCCAGGTGTGGTTCTTTCATTTTTCAGCTGAGGAAGTTGAGGCCAAGAAAAGCTAAAAGGCCCATATTACACAGTGGAAAAACTGGCTCTAGGATGATCCTCTGCCTCCTTCCAATTCATTAATGAGAACTGCCGATTTGTGCAAACTTGCCTCAGCAAACTGGTTAAAAACTCCTTTTGCTTTCTTTTAATAGGTGAAAAGTTTTGAGAGAGTCTTTGCAGCTATGTTTTTTTGTTTTGTTAAAGATTTATTTATTGTTTGAGAGAGAGAGCAAGCACCAGTGAGGGGAGGGGCAGAGGGAGAGAGAATCTCCAGCTGACTCCCCACTGAGCACAGAGCCCAATGTTGGGCTTGATCTCATGACCCTGAGATCATGATAAAACCAAAAGTCAGATGCTCAACCGATGGAGACATCCAGGCACCCCAGCAGCTATGCTTATTTAAAAAACTGCGAAACTAAATGCTACTCAAGTTCTTCTAAATAAAATAGTCACTGCTTATGATGATAACTAGTTGAGTCTAATAGTTTGGATAATTTTTTTTTTTAATTTTCATTCATGTTCCCTTAGACTCTAAACAGGTACAATTAGTCAAAAAAAATTTTTTTTAAATAGGCTCCATGCTCATTGTGGAGCCCAACATGGGGCTTGAACTCACAGCCCTGAGATCAAGACCCTGAGATCAAGATATGAACTGAGATCAAGAGTCGGATGCTTAACTGACTGAGCCACCCAGTCACCCCCAATTTTTTTTATAATCAGTGTCTAGCACAAACTTGGTACAATAGACGACATATTTGTATATGTATATATATTATATATTTATAAACTTTAGATACTAGTGTAAGCCCTAATTGTTAGGTGTAAGCTCTGTTGGCCAAATGAGAGTCCCTGATGTCTTTCCTGAAGTGAATATCAGACACTGAGATTTGTGAACTTCGGTTTCTATATGTGGCAAGCAAGCTCCCTTATCATGGAATTGGAGAAGAGGCCCTGGAGCCAGTCTGCCTGGGTGAGAATCATGGCTGCACCCCTTATAAAGTGGATCACTGAGAGCAGGTTACCACGTTCTCTCCCAGGTATACCCAGGCACTTATGCACCTCAGTTTTGGGTTAATAATAGCAATGGGTTAATGGGTTAATAATAGCATTTGCCTCATAGAGTTCTTGTGAGGATTAATCGAGCAAGGTATGTAAAGTACTTAGGACACTGTTTGGTATATAGTGCCCACTAAATGAATGTTTTTTTATTACTCATATAATTATAAGCAAAATGTTTTTGAGAATAATAATTTTGCTTGTGTATTTGTTCCAAAAGGAAGAAAAACGGCCTCCCTGCCCCCTCAATGTAAATGAATGTCTAGTAATACTCTGTGGGAACCACATCTCCCCCACTCCAAGTTTCTGGAGTGCAGGTGGTATTTACACCACCTTTGTTCTGGTTGTGGGCATATGACTCACTTGGGCATTTCATATTCCCTGCCACCATGATTCACCAGTGATGGGCATGGGGCTCAAACAGAGCCAAAGAGATGTGACTTGAGGGCATTTGCTGAGATCACTGGGGCTATAATATTGTCTGAGCCACTGGATTCATACATATCTGAAGCTAACTATACCCTGAACTTGCCATCCATGGGGGCAATGAATTCCTTTTTACAATGTAATCATTTGTTCTTTACTATCTGCAATCCAAAGTCATATAAACTTATATGGAGGAATTGTCTAGGAAGAGCTCACAAAAAGTGCAGATGATATAAAAAGAACGATATAAAGGAGATTTAGTGGGTGCCAGAGAGGAAAAACAATGTTGTGGTTAAGCGCACAGACTCTGAAACCAACTGCCCAGGTACAGTCCTGGTACTAGAGCTCAGCAGCCGTGTGACTTTGGACAAGTCACTCACTTATCTGTGCCTCCATAACATCTTCTGTAAACTGCAGGTAGTGATAAGATCCACCTTCCAGGGATGTTTTGAGGACTAAGTAAGTAAATTAATATATGTGAAGTACTTAGAACAATGCCTGGGATGTAACATATGCAAATGGGACGTAAGCTTTAGTTATTTTATCACTATTATTCAGACCTTAAATAAATGGTGGCATAGTGCATCAAAGAAAAAGTAGGGAAAATGGCTCTTATGTTGCCAGCTGAGATTTTTCTATATACAAAGGAGGGAACTGATGAATTAAAAATGCCCCTTTGTAGCACTTTCCTAAAGAGACATTTCTCTAAAGAAGACATACAGATGGCCAACACACGTGTGAAAAGATGCTCAACATCACTAGTCATCAGGGAAATGCAAATCAAACCCACAAGATATCACCTCACACCTATAGGAATGGTTACCATCAAAAAAACCCAGAAAATCACAACTGTTGGCCGGATATGGAGAACCTGTAATGCTTGTGCACTTTTGGAGGGAATGTAACATGCATCCACTGTGGAAAGCAGCATGGCAGTTTCTTAAAAAATTTAAAAAGTTAAAAGGAAAAAAATTAAAAATTACCATATGATCTGGCAATTCCACTTTTCAGTATATATTTCCAAAATTACTGAAATTAGGGTCTTCAACAGATACATGTACACCCATGTTCACAGCTGCATTATTGACAGTAGCTGAAAGGTGGAAACAAGCCAAATGTCCATCAGTGGATGAAAGGATAAATAAGATGTGGCATACACGTACAGTGGGATATTGTTCAGCCTTAACAGTAGAGGAAATTCTTATTTATTTATTTATTTATTTATTTATTTATTTATTTATTTATTTCAGAGAGAGAGAGAGAGCACCTGCGCACGCGGAAGGGAAGGGGAGGAGGGAGAGGGAAGGAATCTCAAGCAGACTCCACACTAAGCATGGAGCCTAACACGGGGCTTGATCTCAAGACCCTAAGATCATGACCCAAAGCTGAAACCAAGAGTTGGACGAGTTGGACGCTTAACTGACTGCACCACCCAGGCACCCCAACAGTAAAGGAGATTCTGACACATGCTACAACGTTGAGGGACATTGAGGACCTTATGTTACAGGAAATAGGACAATCACAGAAAGACAAATATTGCATGATTCCAAGTATATGAAGTATGTAGAGCTGTCAAGAATGTAGAACTAGAAAGTACAATTGTGACGGCTGGGGCTGGAAGAAGGGGAAATGGGGAGTTGAATGGATAAAGAGTTTCAGTTTTGCAAAGTGATAAAGTGCTGGAGATCGGTTGTACAACAGTGTGAATACTGAACTGTAAACCTAAAAAAATGGTTATGATGATACATTTGGTGTTGTGTGTATTTTGCCATAATTAAAAAGAAGAAAATTTAAATAAAAAGAATTCTTTAAGTACCTTTTTGTAGCCCTGTAGGTAACATGGTATCTGATGCAGCCAGAACTCACTGACATTGAATGAATAAATGAATATTGATGGAATAAACTTAATGACAAAGCAAGTGAAGGACAAGATAGTTTAAAGAGTTGAAATATTTGTGTAAATGGAATCAAGTATCAAGTGCTATGTGAAAGATTTATTATGAGGATGAGAAGACAGACTACATAGTAAAAAAAGTAAAAGGCATGGGATCTATAGATACTGGTTCCAGTCTTGATTCATTAATTCATTTATTTTTCTCATTCATAAAATAATTACTGAGCACCTACTTCTTGCCAGCCACAGGCGTTGTTCATGTGCATCAGTGAACAAGACTATCCTGCCATGTCTTATTTCTTATTTCTAGCGGAAGAGGACAGCAACATTGAACTTCTGGTTCAAGCTGGATGGGTGACAAGAGACAAGTCCCACAAGTTTTCTGGGTCCTAATTTCCTCATCTGTACAATGAAATGCATGTGACAGGGGGGCCAAAGTGATACTTTTCCTTCTTTCGTTCCAAAGGATTTGAAAATTACATATAAATATGGAACAAGGACATAAGAAACCACTAGGGGGCAAAATGAGCATGGCATAAACATTCTACTGATGTAAAATTCAAGAAACAAAAACATATGATTTCACTCATACGTAGAATTTAAGAAACAAAACAAATGAGCAAAGGGAAACAAAGAGAGAGAAAGGCAAGCCAAGAAACAGATTCTTAAGTATAGAGAACAAATTGTTGGTTCCCAGAAGGGAGGTGGGGGGGGTTCGGGGAAATAGGTGATGGGGATTAAGGAGGGCACTTGTCCTCATGGTGCTCATGAGGAAGTGTTGAATCACTATATTGTACACCTGAAACCAATATTATACTGTATGTTAACTGAAATTAAAATAAAAAATTTTAAAAAGAAATTAAAAAAGGAGTCATCCTTTTTGCATGAAAAAATAAGCAAACAGTAAATGTTGTATATTATTGTAGGTAGGGAAAAAACACTACAGAATAGTTATCCCAATAACTATTCGAATAGCTATGCTTTATTCTATGAATAAAGTACTTGATTTAGAGATCATGTTTGTCTGAGGAATAATAGCAGGTAAGAAGCAGAATGCTTGGGGCGACTGGGTGGCTCAGTCGTTAAGCGTCTGCCTTCAGGTCAGGTCATGATCCCAGGGTTCTGGGATCGAGTCCCGCATCGGGCTCCCTGCTCAGCAGGAAGCCTGCTTCTCCCTCTCCAACTCCCCCTGCTTGTGTTCCTGCTCTCGCTGTCTCTCTCTCTGTAAAAAAAAAAAAAAAAAAAAGCAGAATGCTTGATTAGTAATTGAACAGCATCATAAGACCATGTCTACAGAACCACAAAATACCGACCAACATATTCAGTCTTGATGTAGCACTCTACCCTTTATTAGATGTGAGGATCTGATATATAATCAGAATTCTTTCACTTCGTTTCTTCATTGCTACTAATGTGTATTGGCCTCTCTGATTACAAAAGAAAATGTATGTTCTTTTTTCCCCCCTTGTATCCCACTGGGAAGTGGTAGTTTTAAAATGTAAAAAATCTTTTTGACAGTCTTCTGTCAAAAGCTGGAGTTTAATTCCCTATTCCTTGGATATAGGTCATCTTTAGTGATTTGTTTCTCACCAATAGCATGTGTTAAAAGTGACACTGTGGGATTTTTGAGGAAGGTGCCAAAGGCGTAATACAGCTTCTGGTGGACTCCATCTTTCAGGATACAGCCACCATAATTTGAAAAGGCCCATGTTATGGGAGAGGCCACATGTAGGTATCGTGGCTGAGAGCTCCATCAAAGGTCCCAATCTGCACCTAGCATCAGAGGTCAGAGCTGTAAATGAACGAGCTCTCAGATGATCGCCGTCCCCAGCCTTCAAGTCCCCCAGCTGAAGCCATGTGGAACAGAGATGAATTCTCCTTGCCAAGCACTGCCCAAATTACAGATTTGTGAGGAAAATTAATGTTAGTATTGTTTTAAGCCATAAAGTTTCGAGGTGTTACTTTCACAAAGCAATAGAGGAGTGGACCAGGGGCTAGTTGTCTTCGGGAATATGGCACAATAGTTTCAGAAAATAAACTATCAGAGGATTAGATCAGTGCTTCTGTGGATTCCAGTTGGCATGGACCCACTCACACCTGCCCTGAAAACAACAAAAACATGCTCAGGATATGCTATCACTCAGTGTCACATCTCATGTGCACTGACGCTCAGGATTACGGAGTCCTGGAGACAGATCAAGCCTTGTTGTTTATGGGCATCATTATCACTGCCATTATCATTGGCAGGTTGCTATACACGTTCTCCCAAGCAGCAGATCTGCAAAGGAGAGCCTTTTCTTGGTCTGGACCTTCTAGTTCACAAACAAGGAATGGCAAGGCTGGCTGGATAGAAACTCGGTGATGACTTCATCAAGCAGGAAGCCCTGAGGAACAGGAGCATTTCTCCAGGCGGGTGACTGAAGATGGCTGGCTTGCAGCCAGTCTGCAAGGCAGCTGGGAATATTGGGCTTCTTCAACCTTGAAACAGCAAGAGGCAGAAGCAGAGTCCGTTTGTCTTTTATCGTGCCTGGCACATGGTAGATTCTCAATAACTATTTGTTAAATAAATATCACAAACACAGCATTATTTAATGCCTTAGCGTTGGAACACTAAATATTACGTGACTATCCTAATAGAGCACCTGATATAATAAGATGGTTACAATGACTCACTTATTCACCATCTCATCTTCATTCATCACCTACCATCTGAAAGTCACGGAAAGGATACAATGATGGATCTGACACTAACCATATTAGTAAAATTGATCATATCCTTTGTTCTGATCACCTACTCACTCTATCATTGAAGGAGGGATTGGCAGAAGCTTTTTAATCACATTTACTCACAGCCCTTATGAGGAGGACACCGAAGGCCACGAGAGCCATGAGGGGTTTGCACACAGGAATACAGTGAACCAGCAGGGGCTGTGGGAGACAAACTGTAGTGTCAGGAGGGTGGGGGGATCCCCGCTTTCCATGGGGGTATATGATTCGTTTGTAGGAAGCTCACAGGAAGGTAAAATCAGTTAGGCTGGGGACCATGTTGGGTGGAGCTGGTGTGGCTGATCGGGGAGGTAGCAGGTGTGGAGGCTTTCCCAATGGGTAGGGGACACGTCTGGCAAGAGACAAGGAAGGCACTGCTAGGCTTTGGGGGCCCTGTGAGGGTCAGAAATGTCAAGACAGCACTTGAAATTTAGGTCTTATAATATATCTCTTGGCCTCTGATCCTCCCTTGTAAGACCAGATGGTGGGAAACAAATGATCTCAAGTTCCCGTCAGTTTTAATTCCCTTTAATTCTCATTATGTGAGGCCACTCCAATGAGAGGTCACTCTCGGAGGCACTTGCTGTCCTGATTTGTCTGTGAGACCAGTCTATTTTTGTTCATGTTGGAGATATCTCACTGAATTCAGGCTAATCTCCTAGGGCCCTCTGAAAATTTTAATGTGATGCTGAAGAATTTTATTTCCAATGAGTAGGAAGGGGAGTACGTCACAACATTTAGCACAGAAGTCCATTTTGGCATTAACAGGAAGAGCTTTTAGAGAGTACAAGAAAGAAATGATATTTGTAAGCCTAAAATCAACTCTTCTTTTAAATATTATTAAACTTTAAAGTAAAATCTTAGCGAGAGTTAAGAAATGTTTATATTTTCTTCCAGAGGTAAAAATTCATTATCTCAGACACTGGGGGATTTGTGATTCTTATTAGATGCTGCAAATTTAGGACTGCAGGGGAAGAGTCAAAAACATCTTGCCTGCTTAATTTCCATCAAAAGGCAAAAAAATGTATTTGCCTTTGACTTCCAAACCTAAATTTACAGAATGTAATAAAAATTGTAAGTTTGATTTCACACGCCTCTGTTTTTTTTTAAAGATTTTATTTATTTGACAGAGAGAGACACAGCGAGAGAGGGAACAAAAGCAAGGGGAATGGGAGAGGGAGAAGCAGGCTTCCCGCCGAGCAGGGAGCCTGATGCGGGGCTCCCAGGACCCCGGGATCATGACCTGAGCCGAAGGCAGATGCTTAACGACTGAGCCACCCAGGCGCCCTCACATGCCTCTGTTTTAACATAAAATTATCCTCATCTCAGGAAAAGAATTTAAGTTAATGTTATCAATAGTCTTAGTAACAAAACTTCTAAGTATGTAAAGAGCATTATGGTTAAGATTGAGTTACCTGCACTCTCTAATAGTCATAATAGTAACCATTCTCTGCTCAGAGAACATGTGTTCTCCAACATTTAAGAAATAATTGAAGAAAGTAGGAATAATAATGAAAAGGCTACGCTGCTGCCCATGGGCTTCAAGCTAGGATGCTCTCCTACATAGTCACCTGTCTCAAGCCCAGTTACCTATTTCTTATTCTGGCAAGACACTGTTATTATCAAGACATTAATATGAAATCAAATAAAAATAAAAAATTAGAATTCTGTAGCTTGGGCATGTGTCCTCCAAAGAATATTCCAAATTTATATTTAAATTTATCTGTCTTAAAGCTCCTGGCCCAGCAATATCTTGTGGTGGAAATACGGTCTTCTAACAAAATACAGTTTAATATGGTAGTCTTTACAACAACAAAGAGTTAAACTGTAATGAAAAGCAGTGGTAGCTTGCAATGTCTAACTGAGGGCATCATGAAGAATTCTAACAGAAAAATATAAAAAATGAATTGCCTAAAGGAAGTGTCATGTATTAAACTTAGTCATTTCTAGGCTGCTCTCTTACTAAGGATAATAAAACCTGATCCCTCCATCATTTTAAGAAGCATTATATTAAATTTTTTATGGCAATTGGTTTACTTGGCTAGGACACTGCCATTTTCATTGTTTGCAAATAAACATATTTTCCACAACCTAAGTCACCTTACGCAATGGGTCCTGACAAATTCTGTGGGCTGTGAGAACAGGAGAGAAAGGGAGATAAAGCAGACAGATGAGCACGCTTTCTTTAATGTTTGAAATAACGTGAAACACACCAAGAAAATCAAATATGGGTAGCACTGTTCAAAATTTTCAAGTATAACTGCTCTAACGTATTAAACCAATAGTGCCTGACATCAAAAGGTATGTGTGAGACTAAAATGCACAACACAGACAAGCCCAATTGGAAAAATATAGGACAGGGGCGCCTGGGTGGTTCAGTCGTTAAGCGTCTGCCTTCGGCTCAGGTCATGATCCCAGGGTCCTGGGATCGAGCCCCGCATCGGGCTCCCTGCTCCGCGGGAAGCCTGCTCCTCCCTCTCGCACTCCCTCTGCTTGTGTTCCCTCTCTCCCTGTGTCTCTCTCTGTCAAATAAATAAATAAAATCTTAAAAATATATATATGTATATATATATATATACACAGGACAGAAGACGACAAAAGCATACTTCTAATACATTCCATAGGATCGAAAGACAAATTATAAAATAATACAGAATCTGCATCAGAGTGAATGTATGTAATTGATTTCGGAAAGAGATAGTTTGTTTAAGCCCGGCGATGGGTATTAAGGAGGGCACGTACTGCATGGAGCACTGGGTGTTATACGAAAACAATAAATTGTGGATCACTACATCAAAAACTAGTGATGTAATATATGGTGATTAACATAACATAATAAAATAAAATTTTAAAAATGTGTACAAGTTTTTGATAATTTTTTATTAAAGTAAAACAATTTTTAGGAATCCTATGAAGTTTGCAGCTTAATTAATTTTTGCAATATAATCACAAGTATGTAACCATGATCCAATTTTCCAATATTTTGTAAATAAAACTATACCACCACCACCAAAAAAAAGATAATATATGGCTTCTACAGCTATATAGATGCAGCAATGACCATAAGTTCAAACATTCACTGAGTACCTAGTATTTAGGCATTGATAGTTGCATGCATTATCTCACACAATCCTGTAGAAAGCACATAAGATGAATACTGTTGTCATTTTGCTCTTATCCAGGAGAAAAGTCAGGCACAGAGACTTTGCTAACTTCATGGCTAGTAAGTGGGAGAGGATATAAATCCAGGCGGTCTGGCTCCAGACATGCTCCCTTAACCACTATACATTATTCATTCAATTACATGATGAATATAAGGTAAACTTGAACATGAGGTAATTTGTCATGTGCCCAATGAGAAGTTTACAAAAAATATTTTTTATTAATTTGAATATATACACATTTGGGAATGTAGATACAATTATCAACTAACTGCAATTTTAGTATGTATATATACACATATACATATATACATAAAATCACATTAGGTAAATTAGCATATTTATTAGAAATATTGGCCTTTTTATATTCATGTTATGTAACACAACAGTACAGTCTAGTGGTTTAGCACAAGGACTCTGAAGCCAGACTGGGTTCAAATCTCAGGTCTAGCATTTCCTACCCTATGATGTTTGACAAGTTATTTAACCTCTCTGTTCTCAGTTTCATCATATGTCTAGTATATAGTACCTACCTTGTCAGGCTGTTAGGAAAAGTAATTGAGTAGAAAGGTGTGAAGGGCTTAGAGCAGCGTCAGGTACATAGTAACTATATACTGGTATTAACTCATACCTTTTTTTTCCCCCCAAATGCTTCACTGCACCGTTGGCAGGAGGGGTTCTGCCATCACCAGAGCCCAGCCCTCTGATGCTATGTTTTACAGTATTTCCCCTTCTAAGTTTGAGACACAGAACTTCCACTACTGTCACTGAAATTCTTATCCCAAACCACAATATCCATTCACCTAATATTAGAAATGTTTGATTTGCTATTAAGAGGTTGTCTGAGCTCTACAATAAAAATACAGCATTGCTTTAAAAATTATCTTTAAAAGCCTTTTTTTTTTTTTAACAGCACGAGGCACTTGGAATATTCAAGTCAAAATCCCAAGAATAAATGTTAAGCTAGGGTTAAATTTCTTTGCCTTTTAAAAACCCAATTTGTCTAAAAGCATCCGGTGTTGTTCCAGGCAAATATGACTTCCCAAGACAGTAATTTATTGTTCCAAGTAAAATAATTGAAATAACAGAAGCAGAATTTGAGGAGGAAACTCTTTCCTAAGGGATAAAGGATAATTTGGAGGAGATATAATTTGGGAAATGGAGTTATATCTTTAATATTCAGGGGTAGTGAAAACAGATCTTGGGCATTTACGTTGGTTTTTACCATAATCATCAGGTTTCGTTGTGGAACTTGACATGATAAGTACACAGCTGCCAAATCCTCACCTTATTTGGTGCTTGTGGATATAACTGAAAGTAGGGGAAACTACCCATGTTCAAGCCAGAATTTTCCAGCCAAATTCCCCATGACATATTTACTATAAAACAGAGGGGAAAGAAAGCAACTCTAAAATCTAAGCACAATTTTGGGGTGCCTGGGTGGCTCAGTCTTTAGGCATCTGCCTTCAGCTCAGGTCATGATCCCAGTGTCCCGGGATCGAGCCCCGCATCGGGCTCCCTGCTCCTTGTCGGAAAGCCTGCTTCTCCCTCTCCCACTCTCCCTGCTTGTGTTCCCTCTCTTGCTGTCTCTCTCTGTCAAATAAATAAATAAAAATCTTTAAAATCTAAGCACAATTTCACTGCTGCCCCCCAAAAATGAAGTTTTCTGCGTGTTTGTGAAGTATGTAAGTGTTAGTGTGTATTCTAGCATGATTGTCAAACTAATTAGAAGATACCACTCGTGATCAGAATGTTTTTTTTTTTTTTTTGGTCCCAAGTTTGGTAACTGACATACTAAGTCCCAGAGATGACTGGGCCACTGTTACAAGCCCACTTCATGTTCTATTAACTCTTGACCCGGTTAAGACTTCCTACTCTTAATGAATACAATTCAGTGACTTTAACAGAGGTCAGCACATTTACCAAGTACTGCAGTTTGCTTAAATATAACTCTCTGGAGACTATCCTGAGGTGGGGGGATGCAACACCAAAAGAAAAAAAATGTTTTTTCCCCAAAACGAGAGGTCTACCTGACTAGCCACAAAAATGACTGTTATTCTCTAAGGGTTTATGCAGGATACCTTGGTTTATACTTCAAAGTCAAACAATGTGGAAGATTTAATCATGTAACTTAATTTTTTTGCTTGTCTTATTGAGTAAGGGACAGGTATGGCTAGGAGGGAGAGACAGGTAGGGGGGAGACTCGAATTTTCTTTCAACCATAAGATCACTAAGTAGATGAAGTAATAGATTATTGCATATTGTCGATAACCAGAAATTCAGCTTCATAGGTGATACAGCTTAGAGAGCATAACTATATAATTTATCAACCAAACTGGGATATTTTTGATAGCAAAAAAGGGAAAATATTAATAATTATGCTGGAAAAAAAACAGGCATAAAATGGGACAATGTGGCTGGCTCCAGCAAATCTGGCCACATGGTCATCTCCCAAGAGTTGTGCAGATGGTACCTACATCAATAAATTCTAAAATGATTTACAAAAGTTGGTAAATTGAATAATTTAATGAGCTTTTCCAGAAATTTTCCGATGAAATTAGCTACCCATTCATCTCAAGAGTATACTCCTTGGTTTTTCAGTTTGTTATGTCCTTTTCCTATTATTATTTTTGTTTGGAGGGGAGTGTGGAGTTTTTTTTGTTTGGTTGTTTTACTTGTTTGTTTCATACAGAGTGTATGTTGAAAAAAACCTTTTAACCAGTGAAATATTATTATTCCTTTGGAAACCAGTCCCAGAGCAGTGGCCTGGTTTCTTTTGTAAAGACCATGGGTTTGGGGGGCCAGCATATAATGCAAGGGCTAAATTTTAATACTATAAGCTCTGAAGACAGTTCTGCCCAATGGTTAATACCATGGCATTTGGAGTTAGGATTCCTGCACTTTCAAAAAGTGATTTAACACTCTGTGATTTAACACAGCAGCCAGAGCAATCAAAAGGAAAGAATCTACTTATGACACTCTTCAGTTCATAACCTTCAGTGGTTCTCCTTTGTCTTTTAGAACCAAAACCAGAATCCCACAAGACACTCTATTCCTGGCCCTTGCCTGTAGCTCCAGCCTCAACTCCTACATGGCTGTCCTCCATCGCCTCTCTAACCATCCCCACTGCATTTAAACCAGTGATTTCCAAACTGATTTTATCCAAGAGACATTTTTAAGTTGTCACAAGGTGGCAGTGGGGATGGGGGTGTGCTACTGACATCCAGCTGGTAGAGGTCAGGGATGTTGCTAAACATCCTACAGCACACAAGGCAACTTCATTCGTCCCCCTCCCCTCCCCGCCCGCAAGAATCATTTAGATCAAAATGTTAATAGTGCAAAGACTGAAGAACCCTTATTTACACCTTTTCTGACACATGTGTTCCCTAATCCGAGGCCTTGCACACACTATTCTCACTGCCTGAAATATTGATGCTCTTCCCCTTCCCTCATTTCCCTTTTCTTTAAAAACTCCTTTTCACCCTTTTGATCATCACCCTTTCACAGTGGCTTTCCCAATTTTCCGTCCCAGATGAATATTACACCCTTTCAAAGAATTATGTAGCACTTAAGAATATTAGTAACAGTTTTACATATACTTATATGTGTTTGATAACCCCACCCCAACGAATCCCAGGTGAGCGGTACCATTTAGCTTGTATTCATCATAGTAGCCCCAACAGCTAGTACAGCGAGGTGAGTTGTCCTGCAACACTGCATTCAACGTTACTAAATGGACACTTAACAGCCTCACTTACAAAAGGAGAGTAATAGAGTCATCATCTCATTAGGTCGTAAGGACTAAATAATACACATAAACTCTATAACACTGTTTCTGGATCACAGTAACGCCAGAAAGACCGAGCTCTGTGGTTTGTGGACCGGAGAGAAGCTCTATCCGCTCATCATCAGCCAGCACATCCTCTCCCAGGACCCGGGTCTGCTAAAGACTTCTCCCCACCCCAAACAGTAACTAACAATTGCTGCGCCTGCGCTTTTCAGCCTCGATCGCTAACCAGGCTATCGGAAGTATTTTCCTTCTTCTCATTGGCCCACCACTGGTCTGACTTCTTCGGTACTGCGCATGTTCCACAGCAGGTTTCCTCCTCCCCGGCCCCGCCCCGTATCTGCCCTAGAGGGGCACATATCTGCCAACACGCCTGCGCGAGCGGGCGTGCTCCGGAAGCAGTTCTTTGGCCCTGTGACACGTAGCAACGGGGTGAGTTCGGGGTCTTAAGCGTTTTTGGGGGGTTTTGGGGGGCTGCTGGAGCTGCTGACGCCGCTACCGCCGCTTCCGCGTTTGGTGAGTGTCCCAGGCTTGTGGCACACTGTTCGGCTTCTCTTCAGTCTTGTGTGGCGCGGCTTGTTGCCTCCGTTCGGCGCCGCGTTCCGGTCATTTCGCTCAGACCCTCGCTCCCTTTCAGGCGCTTGCTTTGACGCGGCCCCTGTACCTCGTTCGCGGCCTTCCAGGAGTCTGCCCTTTCCCGGAAGGCCCAGGCCTTATTTTGCAGAGAGACAGTCGCCTTGTCAGCAGCAGAGTCCGCCCTGAGGTGAGGAGTCGTTTTTGTTGTTGATACTTTAGACCTCCGTGGAACCCTTCTCCCACGCCCCTTCCCCTAACCAGGGCGTATCAGCTCCGTGAAGTGCAGGTGTCTTCCCGGCTCTTAGAGACTAGACGTTTCCTGTGCAACTCCCACCTGGACCTATCCTTCAGATGCCGTTCCCCCAATTCCAGAAGAAATAATTTACTGCCTCCTGAGGCTTTTTGCTTTGTATCGAAATGAAATCAGTAGGACCTTGGGTATAAACACTATTTGCCATTTTTCTTCTCTTACAGATAATTTGCAATGGCAGGGTTTGATAACTTAAACACGGACTTCTACCAGACAAGTTACAGCATCGATGACCAGTCACAGCAGTCCTATGATTATGGAGGAAGTGGAGGACCCTATAGCAAGTGAGTTGTCAACTTTGTTTAGTCCAGACCGAAGTGAAAGCCTGTATCCTCATTGTTTGGTTCTGCCTAAAACTGAACGTGTCACCGTGTGCCTTGTTAGGAATGTGATTTTTCATAATCTTCCTTCCTCTGGAAGGATCTGTGACACTGGTTTGGGTTTGAAGGGATTGCCCTATTTAGAGTTTGGTATCTTCTGCGAAATCTGCAGGTGTGCCGTGGCTGCAAAAGTAGATTGTTAAGAACTGTTTCCTAGTAATAGTATTTCTGCATCATTTAGGATCTGGCTATTAGCTTCAAGTATCTAGAAGATACCTAGGCTGTTTCATCTAAAGAACCAGTTAAAAACTTAAAATCTTGTGACGGCTAGTTTAAGAAGTTAGATCAGTCCAAATTTCAGACCTTATCAACGTTAATTCAAAGGGCTTAGTGACACTATTTAGCAGTATAAGCTCTCTGTTATGAATCATCAGGTGGTTTTTTTTAATAGCAAGTGATAATCATCTTTATTAATGCTCATATCGAAACCTTACGGTCAGTACACACGGGTTGCCAGTTGCTGATTGAAGAGGGGGACTCAAACCCTTTCAGCCCTGAACTCCTAAGAACAAAACCAAACCCTGACTTTTTAATAGTCCCTGGTGTTAGTGGCAGAAATACATTAGCTGAGGCTTTCCGCCATTCTCCTCTAGGACATCATATTCTTCGTTTCTTAGGACCTTAAAGATAATCTCATCAGTCATTTCTGATACCAGGGTGGCTTAACCTTTTTTAGATGACCCAGGAGCCCTTCAAGAATCTTACAGAAATGATGGGCCTCTTTCTGAGATATAAATCATACACTCAAATGCCCACATAAATATGCACATATTACTGCACAGTTATGTGCCGTCTGATGTTCATCTATGAACCCTGAATTAAAAACCTCATGAAGGGTCTCCCAGAATGAGGGCAAGGGAAGGTTGTGTATTGAATCAATCTGAGAGAAACATGTAGTAGTAGAACATGTTTGAATTAATATATCTGAATGAAAGTGCCCAAGAATTTAAAAAGCAAAGCAAAACTCAAATTCAGCCCTCAGTGTGGTCTCTCTTATATAAGCTGTACTTTTTACACCTTTTGCCCCCTTAAGTCTGCTTAATTTGATATATTCCAAAGCTTTCTTCCCCCTAAAACCTAACACATTGAACAGTGGGAGTGAGCATGTGAAAAATACTATCTGTGAATCAGTTTTTTTTTTTTCAGTGACATTTTCTTATATTCTATCAGGGATTTATCTTTTTTGAACAATTAATTGGGCAGAATTGGAAAAATCATGTTGAGAAATCTCCATTTGTTTATTTACTTAAAAATGGTTTTTGTTTGTTTTAATCTGTGTATGAGAGGAAAATGAAGGAAGGATTGGGTAGAGTGCAGCCAAAGGGCTTTGGAAAACCTGTGTCTGTGTGCAGGCCTGTTTTTTAACTAAATGATATTTGGACTCCGCAGAACTATTACATTTAGATCATAGCCTCCTAGGTTTATTTATCACTGCCTTTCTCTCCTGTCCTGTCTGTGTTTGCATCACCTAAACGTGTGACTTATCTTTTCATTCCAGATATCATTCTCTCATTTCAGTTTTCCATAGGGAGGTTGTTTAGATACTCTTTTGCTAAATATTCTCAAAATCCCATTGCAGCCAGATCATGTGCCAGTAACCATTGCTTCAGTATAATTAAGTTTTATTGCAGCTGCTTATATACCCATTATTGCCAATTAATAAATATGAGTTGATATATGAAGCCTAGGAAAACAGGAAGCTTAATGTATTAGCAGTAATAATTGGGTTTCTTTTATAAGTATCATTTATATATTCATATAACAACAACAACAAAAAGTAAAAGGCCTTTTGATCTTAATCTGTTGAGTTTTATGATTGTCCCATTGGACAAGTCCCACATTGTATGCTAGATATGCCTGTAAAATGCCAACTACATATTTTTAAAGTATTTCAAGCTAGTATTTTTTCATCTTTGACTTAACTGATAAATACCTATATGGAATACAAGGTTGAATTAGTCTCTAAAGATCATGTCTACACATGCTATGTTCTAATTTAAACCCAACAGGAGCAAGCCATGAATTTTCCTGACCAGGTCCTTACAGAAAAGGAAAACAGGAAAATTCCATGGTGTTTCTTTCTCACCTTGCATCTTAAAGAAGGAATGATGGTAACACTTTTAAAGCTGTCATTTGCTTGTAGTAATTCTCTTCCTTACTTGACATTTTTAAGTCTATATGAGCAGTTCTAAAATGTGGACTGCAGACCCCAGAGGATCCTTGAGACCGTTCAGGGAGTCTTTAAGGTTAAAACTATTATTATAACAATACTAAGACACTATCTACCTTTTTAGGTGTATTGACATTTGTACTGATGTTGTAAAAACTGATTGACAAAACTGCTAGTACCTGAATATGAATCAAGACGAGAGCGTCAGATTGTTCTAGTAATCACTGTATTCTTCATTGCCACACACTTGCTGGGGTGTGGAGGGAACCATTTTCATTCAAGGATACCCTTGAAGAAGCAGTAAAAATTATGCTATTAAGTCCTGACCCTTCAGTACACACACATTAAGAATATTCTGTGTGACAAAATGGGAAACAGTCATAAAACACCTCTGCTTCATACTGAAGTACAATGATTATCTCGAGGAAGAGCCCCCGTGCAATATCAATCGCAGGCTGTATCAGCTGCTTTTCATGAAAACTATTTTTATTGGAAGGAACATCCCGACAGATACAGTTATTTGGACTTGAGTACTGGGCAGATACTTTCTCAAAGATGAAATAATTGAGGTTCTTACTTCAAGAAAGAGAATTGGCAGTATGTGTAGGCAGTGGTTAAATTCAAGTTTTCAGGTAAAAATGAGGATTTGGGAAAACTGTGTCCATTACTGTGAACTTGTCAGCTTTCCAGTAATTAACCACTTTTCTGAGGAAATGATTGGTGATACTAACAAATGTGATTTTCCTATATTTCTACTTCATATATGTTTTTATATTAAATATGTCAATGTTTGGAAGAGCTATACTGCACTAACATTTTCTAAATCAGCAGTGAATGTTATGAAATAATACATGAGTAAAGAAAGGATCCATTCAAGTGCAAGACAGATCGGTGTATTCTAATGTAACAGTATAAAAAGTTTATTAGTATTGTTCCATTTTCTATGTTGCAAGTTAAGTTTAAAAAACTACCATTTTGAGTTTAATGTAGTATGAAAAGAATATTTATGATAATCCGAAAAGGTTGTTAAATAATTTTCCAACTATTTGTCTGCAACACTAGATTTTCTTCAGCTATTTCAACTAAAACAATACATCACTACAAATTGAATGCAAAAACACATCTAAGAATTTGTAGCTATCTATTATTAAACCAGATGTTAATGAGATTGTCAAAAATACAATACGGTGCCACTTTTCTTAGTAATTTTTTAAAGTAATTTTTCATAAAAATTTATGCTGATATGTAACAGGTTTATTGTTACTTTGAATTAATAAACATTTTAAACATTTCTGTTTTAATTTGTAATGTGATAAATATTGACAGATATAGTCCACATAAATAAAAAAACCTTTGGGGTTCCCAATAATAAATTTTAAGGGTATAAGGGGATCCTAAGAGCAGAGAGCCTGTACCATTCTTGTTGAGTTTTTCTGTTGTATACACATTCATATTCTCTCTGTCTCTTTCTGTGTGAGAGCGAGAGAATAAAATGCAATCTGTTTATGCAGATTGTAGAAGCCTCCATATGGAGCTTTTCTAGCTGTTTCATAAACTCGGAGGTAGATCTGTGATACATTCTAACAGATCAACACAGTAGCATACTAAATCACAAAATGTTAGTTCTTGTCCTAGTTCATTTCAACCATCTAGTCCTGGGGAGGGGTGTGTGTGTGTGTGTGTGTGTATTTAAATAAATGGAAATCAATGTATTTGCATATAAAAACAACAGGGGAAAGGTATATATGGAAAAAAGATACTATAGCTCTCTCCATAAGGTAGGATTTGGGGATGATTTTTATTATGATTGTTACGAGTTGGCCACTGGAGTCAAAAAGTCTAGTTTTGAATCCTGGCCCCACCATAGGCAAAATCATTTTCACCCAAATATCAGTTTCTACATCTCTATAATGGGAAGGATGATAAAACCAATCTCCTAAAGTTGTAGTGAGGTAATGGGATGTAATTCACATTAAACACTTGACACAGTAACATTCAAGTAGTTTATATATATTTTTGGAAATTTTTAGTAGTTAATGTATATGTATATGTTACATATAACATTTTAGAATGAATTAATTTTATTTTTTATTTTCTTAAAGATTTTATTTATTTACTTGGCAGATAGAGAGCACAAGTAGGAGGAGCAGCAGAGGGAGAGGGAGAAGCAAGCTTCCCGCTGAGCAGGGAGCCTGATGCGGGGCTCGATCCCAGGACCCTGGGATCATGACCTGAGCCGAAGGCAGACACTTAACCAACTGAGCCACCCAGGCATCCCTAGAATGAATTAATTTTAACAAATAGTAAATATACAACACTTTTAAAGGTGCAGAAGTTTTTAATATGAAAATAACTCTTCCACTTTCCCGTTTCCAGGTCCTTTTACCTATTTAATTATATGTGTTATACTATGTTATGTTATACCTAAACCTGTGTAATTGTACGTATTATACGTAATGTATGTACATATATATAAAATACATGTATACAAATATATACATACTACAGATACATTCTAAAAAGTACCATCACAGTGGGTACAGATGGTATATACTGTTCTGAACATTGGGTGTTTTTAATTCTGCCTACTGAGTGTTTTTTTTTTTTTTTTTAAGATTTTATTTATTTATTCATGAGAGAGAGAGAGAGAGAGAGAGAGGCAGAGGGAGAAGCAGGCTCCCAAGGAGCAGGGAGCCCGATGCGGGACTCGATCCCAGGACGCTGGGATCATGACCTGAGCCGAAGGCAGACGCTTAACCATCTGAGCCACCCAGGCGCCCCCTACTGAGTGTTTTTTGATTATCATTCCTTATTAGTACACATAAAAGTACCTCATCCCTTTTAACAGGTGCATAGTAGTCTATGCTCCTATTATAGTATATTTACTTGTGACTGTTCGTATTGTTTTGTTTTTTATTTTTTGCTATTAAAGTAGTGTTTCATCGAATTCTATATTAGCATATAGCCAGAAAAATAAATAACATTTTTTTAAGCTTGGATTGGACTAGCGTGATAAGTAAATCTTGAGAGTCTCATTGAGCTCTCCAAAGGGCTATGTGTAGTTGAAATTTTGCCATTACTTGGATTTGCTTTTAATCAAGATGTTCAGTTAATTTAAAAATCAGATTTAATTTTAAAATCTCAATATTCATGGCAGTCATTAGATTTTATATTTGTCAGGAGGGAACTATAAAATTTTTAAGGGTGATTAAAGGATCTTTAAGGCTTCTCAGTTCTTTTTAAAAATATCTTTTAGAGGCACCTGGGTGACTCAGTTGGTTAAGCGTCTGCCTTCAGCTCAGCTCATGATCCCAGGGTCCTGGGATCAGGCCTCTGCTCAGTGGGGAGTCTGCTTCTCCCTCTACCCCTCCCCCTGCTTGTGCTCTTGTACCCTTTCTCTCAAAAATAAATAAATAACATCTTAAAAAATCTTTTAAAATAACCTAACATACTAATAAAATTAAATTAAAAATAAAATAATTATTTTACTCTGTATTTCTTACTGTGTAATGAGATTAGTGCCGTTGATAGGTAAGCCGTATTTTTTCCCAGAACGTGGTAAAACAGGTTTTTAAAGATACTGCTTCAGCATCCTTCTGTTCCCTGTTGTTTTCATCATTAAAATAGCCTTGGTAAAGTCTCTTTTTCTACAATGCAGGATTTACTATAGCGCATATCAAATCAGACAATAGTTGTATACCTACTTGGAAAACTTAAAAGTGCTCTTCAAATGCAAGATGTACTAATAATGTTTTGTTATATTCAGAAAGCTTTCACAGAAAGAGGCTTGAATTTTTCCACTCTGTATTTGAAATTGGTGCTCGTTCTTAAAAAGATTTACCCACTTGCAAAAAATAACATACTACAAAGAGTAAAGAAGAATGATTATATTCAGTGGAGATCCAGACCACAGTGGAAAATTACATAGCATGTAGTACAAAGTCTGTCCTGTTAGTTTTCATTCATAGTCTTAGGCATCAATTGTATTTCATGGCTATCTTCATATTACATATACTTACCGGAGGGGGAGAAATAGATAAAATTCTTAAGTTTTCATTTGTTGACCACCTAATGTTTAAAAGTTTCATAGTTTGTAAAATGCTTAAGCTCAGTGTGAGTGTTGGCATCATCAGGAAGGTTCTCTAAAAAACACAACTTAACCATTGTAGATAATCAGATTGGTCTTAGTTATCATTTCAACACCATTTACGAAAACTGGCAAAGTAGCTGTTCTAGGAATTGCATGACTGACTCTCTAGCTCTCAGAGATATCCACTGTTGACATAATTCTGAGAAATGTAACTTTGATTTACAGACAGTATCCTGGCTATGACTACTCGCAGCAAGGCCCATTTGTCCCTCCCGACATGATGCAGCCACAACAGCCATACACCGGGCAGATTTTTCAGCCAACTCAGGCGTACACTCCGACGACACCTCAGCCATTCTATGGAAACAACTTTGAGGATGAGCCACCTTTATTAGAAGGTAGGATTAGTTGCAACAGTTCATAGTATTCTGTAGTGTCCACCTGGTCAGTGAAAATATATCTTAGTTTGGGGAACTTGTCCTTTCCTTTAAAAGAATAATGTTCTAGAAAAAAAGAGATATGAATCCATTGAGCCGTAGGGGACCAGATTTTTTAATAGATCTTTATAAAGTGAAATTATGTCAGTGTGTGAGCCTTGACTTTGACTTCACATTACTGATTAAATTCTGTCAGTGGGAGAAATAAAAGGAAATAGCATGGTATTGTGATTATTTTACATGGAAGAAGCTGGCAAAACTAGTAACATCACTGAAAAGTATGATGTTTTTCAAATTGTATTCTCGTAAAAAAAAATGTAAACCCATTAAGCAGTAGTACTGTGTATTTTTTTGAGGGGGTTGGATATAGTTTCAAAGTCTAATGAAAACTATGGATACTCTTCTCAGAAGAATGCACACCTATGCATAGAAACAGTTTCATATACAATTTCGTAGCATCTCCAGGTATTCCGAAGCCCCAGGTAAAGAACCCCTTACTGTTAATGAAGGCTGGTATTGAGGACTAACCAGAATGTCTCATAATGCTAGATTCTCTCTTTTTTTTTTTTTTAAGATTGTATTTATTTATTTGAGACAGAGAGAATGAGAGACAGAGAGCATGAGAGGGAGGAGGGTCAGAGGGAGAAGCAGACTCCCTGCCGAGCAGGGAGCCCGATGCGGGACTCCATCCCGGGACTCCAGGATCATGACCTGAGCCGAAGGCAGTCGCTCAACCAACTGAGCCACCCAGGCGCCCTGCCACACACTTTTTTTTTTTTTTAAAGATTTTATTTATTTATTTGAGAGAGAGAATGAGAGAGAGAGAGAGCACATGAGAGGGGTGAGGGTCAGAGGGAGAAGCAGACTCCCTGCTGAGCAGGGAGCCCGATGCGGGACTCGATCCCGGGACTCCAGGATCATGACCTGAGCCGAAGGCAGTCGCTCAACCAACTGAGCCACCCAGGCGCCCTAGATTCTCTTTTGATGCTGAGTGTTTCATTTTGTGTCCTATTGCAGCATAGATTCTGGTAAACTAAAGGTGTGTCACAAATCGTAATTGACTGTCTTACTTTCTTTTCTTTTAGAATTAGGGATCAATTTTGACCACATCTGGCAAAAAACACTGACAGTGTTACATCCATTAAAAGTGGCAGACGGCAGCATCATGAATGAGACTGATTTGGCAGGACCGATGGTTTTTTGCCTTGCTTTTGGAGCGACATTGTTACTGGTAAGATTTTAGTTTGAATTCTCAGTATGAGGCTAGAGAACAACCTTGCAGCGTTCCGCCAGGAGCCAAGTTTGAGACTCTGTTTATTTTTCAGATCTTGCCTGTGTTTTGAATGGTATTAAGTTGCTGGAATACATACACATTCATCACTTCTCCATTGATAAAAAATGTCATGTATTTAGAAATAATTTTTTGTTCCAAGAAAATGTCTAATTATTAGGGGAAAAAAACCAATAGTTATGATGTGTGGCTTCAGTCTCTCATCAGAATTCCTTCTTTTTAGAAATTGACAACATTTTTTAGCCTGTTGCTCTTTTATTTATTTATATATTTTAATGATAGCTTTTTTTTTTTAATCTGTGGACTTTGTGTGGTGTTTTGTTATTATAGTGGTGCTGGTTGTTACTTTCCTTTATATTATTTTAACTTTTAATGAATTGGAACATTAAAGGGCAAGACGTTTTACTGCCTATCTCCTACCTCCCTACAAATGTTAAAGTATATTGAAAATGAGTAGTTGTAAAGATAATTTGTTAATATTTGTTGTATTTTATCTTATGTCTCTGAATTAGAAGAGATAAATGATGTAATGCATAAAAGATGGGATTTTTAGTCAGAAAAGCTGGGCATCAGTTCAGTGCTCCTGCTCTGTCCTGGAGCAAGCCATTCATCCTTCAGCTCCCTCTGATAGATAATCCTATGGTTCCCACCTCACAAGATTGTTTACAGATTATAACCAAGACAGGTTATATGAGAACACTGAAAAATTTTAAAGCGCTGTGCATGTATGAGGTTTTATTATTACTACGTTAGTGAATCCATTGGTGAACTCAGCTGAACCTTTTGAAACTTCTACACTCTCACATATTTATAAATAAATACTGAGTCTAACAAAAATGACAAGAATTTTTCCATGTAACGTAATCTTTAGAGGCAGTCTCATGATTGAGTTTTATATGTCTAGAATCTTGACAAACCAGGAAGTTTTTAAACTCTCTGGACTGATTTTCATCACAGTATGACCTGAATACAATGTTTGTTCATATATCTTGACTGAGAGTACTGTGACAGCAATTTACCTAACTTATACTGTCTTAAGTCTGTTCATTAATATCTTTTATAACAGCATAATTAAGTTTTCTTTTGTTTTTTTTTGTTTGTCAAAAGACTATAAATCCACCAACAATTTGGAAAAATAATGAAAGAAAAATATATCTTCCATTGTATTTCTCTTGCTTGTTAATCAGTTTTCTTTTCTCCTCCCCTCCCCCACAGAACCACAGTGTCCTCCTTATCCTGCCTTCCTTTCTCTTAGCTCCTTTAACAGCCTTATAAAGTGAATGATGAAATTGTTTCTGCTGTTATAAAGATTGCAACTATGACTACCAATGAGAATAAATTGCTTCGGGGCAATTTTGGTGGTACTAGCTGCTTTCAAGTGACATTAGATATTGTCCAAACATTCTGCAGGGCTTTCTGTCTTGTCTCTGTAGTTTATTTGCTTAAAATCAGCTAGATTTCTTTTTAGAAATCTACTCCTTAAAGGTGATTGTACCATGATTTTGTCTCTTTATTTGCTGAATTGCTCAAATACAAACTGGAAAATGAAAAACCAAGTATCTGTGTATTGGGAAGTAGATACTTCAGATTTCTTGAGAGAGATATAAAAGACAATCTGTGTTTTACTCTTCTGCATAAGGAATAGATGCCTCTACAGATTTTGATGCTCACAAATTGAATATTTTCTTACATGCACCATTTTAGGTGAAATAAGACCAAAGAGAACTTACTTTCTTTCCCTTAACCTATAATCTTTTCTTTACCCATAGGCTGGCAAAATCCAGTTTGGCTATGTATATGGGATCAGTGCAATTGGATGTCTAGGAATGTTTTGTTTACTAAACTTAATGAGTATGACAGGTGTTTCATTTGGGTGTGTGGCAAGTGTCCTTGGATATTGTCTTCTTCCCATGATCCTGCTTTCCAGCTTTGCAGTGATATTTTCTTTGCAGTAAGTACTGATCTTTATTTTGGGTATTGATTGACCAATTCTCTGTAATAGAATTTATCTCACCATCAGTTTAAGATTAATCACTGTGACTCAGCAAACATGAGCTATAGTGCCTGTTGTGAATGAGGACTATACTACATGCTTTTCAGTGGTGAACAGTGGAACTGAGAATAAATTTTAAAATCTTTTATACCATCTCTGCTTTTATCTGCGATAAAGAATTTCACTGCTTTTGTGTTTACTTACCAGTGTCAGTAAACCGAACAGTGGTGATTGTTAACTAAAATATTGCATGAAAAAATCAAGTTGTTAAAATTATACTTACCGTCTTTGATATTTTTTAGACTGTATCTGGTTTCTTAAAGATGTTGGGCATATGCTAAGTGAATGAATAATAAACACATACTCTTGTGTTTGGCAGCTTTTTAGCTGAAAGCAAAACATTCTTTTTATGGGAAGAGGCTGTTACTAGCCTGCCATGTTCTCAGCTGTACTTATAAGCAGTTTTAAGTATGTAATTGTTAAATAATATTTTAGGTAAGGTTAAAAAGAAAGGTGTAAATTCCTGTTGATAAATTCTCTCCTCTTGGCCAGTGTGCAGATTCTCTCTCAACAGTTCAGGCTCCTCCTTGTGGCTGGTGCCAGGCACAACCAGTGATGGCTCTTGGTTGCACTTAAAAAAGTTAAAGGAGAGGTTGAGGGGAAGAGTATGCATCAGATGTTTGATGCTAGACATTTGGCAAGATGGTGGCTTCACAGTGTTCTTGCTTTGCGTAAAAATGCTTCAGATTTTTTGTAGAAACTGTTTCACTCTTTTCGTTTGTGGAGATTGGTACATAGATATTTGAATTTTACAAAAGAGACTTTTCTACCAAAGCGGTATTTTCTAACCAGGGCAATTTTGCTCTCAGGGGACCTCAGGCAGTGTCTGGAGATAATTTTGGTTGTCGTAGCTGTGGGGCGTGCACAGGTTCCACCGGTACCTTACAGCTAAAGGCCAGGGGTTCTGCTCAACAACCTAACAATGCACCGAACACCCCTTCACAGCAAAAGTGCATTCATCCCAGGTGTCAGTAATGCCAAAGTTGAAAAACCTAGCTCCTATGCTAACAGGAGCAAAATGTAATTATAAATGAGCTTTTTCTCACGTCATTGAATGTGGATGTGAATAATTAAGCATCATTGAATTCACTGTGAGGTACATTATTTTAACATTTGAAAAAAAATCTTGATCTTTTCTGCAGATGTGTACAATGTGGATTTAAAATGCCTTTCTTTAGAATTGGTTGTTGTTATATTCTTACATAACTAATCTCATCTACTGCCTTTTCCCCCTCCCCTTTTTCCTTGTCGGTTACAGAGGAATGGTAGGAATCATTCTCACTGCTGGAATTATTGGATGGTGTAGTTTTTCTGCGTCCAAAATTTTTATTTCTGCATTAGCCATGGAAGGACAGCAACTTCTAGTAGCATATCCTTGTGCTTTGTTATATGGAGTCTTTGCCCTAATTTCTGTTTTTTGAACTGACTTTATCTGGCATGTGGACATCATTGGGCCAAAAAGGACTTTGAACCCTTAAATTGGACCAGCGAACTGCTACAGTGCAACTCTCATGCAGACCTAACATTTGACTGTTGGAGCAATGGAAGTAAACATGTATCTTTTGTTCATTTTTATAGAACTTTTGAATACTGTGTTGGATTTGTCTGCAGTATGACTAGCTTTAAGTGTTTGTGCTTATACACATAAGAATAAGAAGTGCTATTTCTCTCCTGTTCCTGCAGCCTTTGAAGAACGAATTTTTTCCTGGCAAATTACATTAAGATGTTTTTAATAGATTTTTACCAACTGTGGGAAACTAACCACAGAGCTAAAAATCTTTCTTAGAAACAGCCCAGCCTTAGTTAAGAAGACACGAGACTTACTGCAGAAATATTTTTCCAAGGGATTAGGAAAGAAAAATTGCCTGTATTCTCGAGTTAGATGCACTTGAAGCAAAAAGTGATCCCAAAGTAGAATTTACGAGTTTGCACTTCCAAAATTTGACATTCCTTTAAATTATCTCATGGAGTTTTTGCTAAAATTCAACGAGACAAGAAGTTCGTAGTCTACTTTATTGTAGACAGGAAATGTGAACACCTGTTAAGATTAGCATTAACTAAACCATAGTGACCCAGACTGGCCACATTAATGTTCATAGTTGGATCTCCATATTTCCTACCTTTTTTTGAGAAAAATATTTAAAATGTCACAATTTCAGTACTGCAGTTATCAATGTAAAATGCATTTGATGCTTAGTAATTAAAATTTTCCCAGTTTTAACTGCTGTTGAGTTGACTTTTGCTGTTTTCGGTATCACATTTTCTTTAACTAGGTTCTGGTTTTAACTTGTATTCCTGATTTATCCTAAGTTTTAAGAACAGAAATCATTTAGTATAAAAATCAGAAAAAAAAAGGATTAAGTGAAAGGCAATTTGAGTTACAACATTATTTCCTTGTATTAAATTTATTTGGTTAATGTCATGCTCTCTTGCCAGAGAATCTGTAGGAAAATGCTGTATCTTGTATTTTGATCATTGGCTTTTTCTGAAAAAACTGCCTCTGATTTTGGACAAGCTCAGTTACACTTATGAGAAAGGTGCCTTGTGGGGAGGAAAATGTTGCCTTTTTTAAAAAAGGAGAATTTTAGACTAAGAAAACACCAAACTGATGTTAATTGTTGTTTTTAAAAGGTAGTGTTCAATCAAAAAGGTTAAGTTAATAAAACATATTTCTTATAAGATCATGATTTCTAATCTCCGGAATCATGTAAATTTGTTTTTCTTCATTAATACTTAATCTTCTGGAGGAATACTCTCAGTAATAATTCATTTCTGGCTGGGTTTTCAAACTTACCCCAAAGTGTTTTAGAATATTTTTTATTGTAATCCGTGGGTAGTATCTTTTTTGCCTCTTTCAGTTTAGTTTTATAAATACACTAATCTGGGCGCCTGGGTGGCTCAGTTGGTTAAGCGACTGCATTTGGCTCAGGTCATGTTCCTGGAGTCCCGGGATCGAGTCCCACATCGGGCTCCCTGCTCGGCGGGGAGTCTGCTTCTCCCTCTGACCCTCCTCCCTCTCATGCTCTCTGTCTCTCATTCTCTCTCTCAAAAAAAAAAAAATTAATAAATAAATAAATACACTAACCTTGTTAAGGCAGATATGAGTGCCTTCTGTTAATATCCAGTTTTTCCTAATGAACAGGATAGGTGATGCTTTGGGAATTAAATTTTCTCACTGTTGATTTTAGACCATTAATCTTCAGCCAGATTCCCCAAATTGTTTTCTTATTTTTTGCCTCTCCCATCCCCAAGATAATAATTTTTAATTTAAGTCAATGTTGAGAAATTTTTGTTGTTAGTTGTCTTATTTAACTCCAAAGTGATTAGGTATAAAACCATCTTATATAAGCAGTTACTCTGTCAAAACAGCTATACAGTAGAGTTGTGTTTAATGCAAGAGCTTAGTTTTAGTTTGGTACCTGAAGAGTCATGTATAGCCAAAGTTTCCCTTCTAAAAAAAAAATTTTCTTTAAAATACAATGTATGTAGCTGTATTTATGCATACTTTAAAAGCTGAAAAACTATTTCAAAAAGTTATGTGTGGTGAATTTTTTCTGTGGCATTGTAGTAGATTTTTGTTTCCACAATGAAGTTCCAGGAAGAGCATCTAATCTAGCTTGCTTTTAGGGCCCATTTTGTACCAAAAACATATATGTACCATTAAATACTAGAGATAACGGAGTATAGCTACAAGCTCTCTTAGTGATCGCTCCTGAGTAACACACTCACTGTGAATGGATTTTCAGGCTCTCTCACTCAAGCTAGAGTGTTGTTTATTTATGCATGCCTTTATGCCAAGGACAGACCGTTGCTTTTTTGTATGGTATAAATGTATATTTTATGACTTTTAATACCATGTTATATTGCCATGTTTACCAGTGGGTGCTTTCAAGAGCTATATAACTAGGCTTGTAGGAATAGGCATTCTTTCTCCAGATACTGTTATAAAGATAGTGCAAAATTCTATAAATCGTAAAATGCTACCTATTGTCACATACTACGCATCCAATCAAAGAGAATTTTAAGAAATGTATCTAATGACATATTTTGGGTAGAATTTAAGTACTGCGCATTTGACATTTTGCAAGTTTATTTGTAACCTTAATGGGCGTTGCTCAACTCAAATATACTCCAAATCTAGGAAGGACAGTTATCTCTGAAGCTCAAATTATACAGTTATTTTTATAGTATTTGTTACCTACAAAAGAGCCTTTCCTTTCTGAGATTAGACACTTTTTTCCTTGTAAATGGAAGAATTAATTTAGAACTTTGGGCAAAAGGAGAACTATAGAAATTGAAATCTTACCCAATAGGGTATTCTTTTTTTTTTTTTTTTAAAGATTTTATTTATTTGAGAGAGAGAGAATGAGAGAGAGAGAACACATGAGAGGGGATAGGGTCAGAGGATGAAGCAGACTCCCTGCCGAGCAGGGAGCCCTATGCGGGACTCGATCCAGAGACTCCAGGATCATGACCTGAGCCGAAGGCAGTCGCTTAACCAACTGAGCCACCCAGGCGCCCCCAATAGGGTATTCTGACCTAGTTGTGGAAAATTGTGGGAAGTCAGAACCACATTTGGAGATCTGCCTATTGTCATATAGAGCAGAGCTAATGTAATGACTCAGACAATTTGCTTAACTTGCCCTGTAGCAGAAATTTTATTTTTATTTATATATATATGTATGTATATTTATGTATATACATACATGTATGTATGTATATATATGACAAGGTGTTCAGCCTTTCATAAAGTATTTTCAAAAGTTTTCCAAGAAATATAGAATGGTACAGATCATAGCATGAAGAATAGCATTGGGTTTTCAAAACTCTAGTGAGAGCAGGCTTCTACCCAAATAATGCTCCAAGTTAAATCTATCCTCACAAACTATTCACTGATTCATTTTGTGATGTCATGTCAAATTCTAACTACTGGTTACCAAGTGATCTCAATTTTTATAAATTCCAATTTATTTGGAAATGAAAGCTTAAAGGATTTCTTAAGCAATTTCATCTAATGATATGCTTGTTTCAAAATAGGAACTGTAAGAATGAAACATTTAAAATTTGGCAAAAACAAAGTACTTTTTCAGAGAGTTACAGTGATTAATGGGAGATTCATTTTTCTTCTTACGATGTATTTAGGATTTGGGGGAAGGAATGGCAATAACAAGATACCAAGGTTTATTGTGAATCCCGTAAGGAAACATTGGATCATGTGCTTTTATGAATAGATAAGAATGATCTATCATTAGCTTGTCAAGAATACAGAGTTTACTTTCAAACAGCCTGAGTAAAGCCTGTCCTAATCACCACTCTCTACAATCTGTGCTACTACTATTTTATACCACCAATGAAGAAATAATTGATTTTTAACTCTGCTCTGCCACCATCCAAATTATTGAAATTTGAATTTTAGTATAGCTATTACTTGAATTTCATTAAGCTGCTTTTGTTCATTAATAACTAAATATTCATAACTGGGCAGTAGGTAATATAAAACGTTAAGTATTAAATTATCGATTTCTAGGGATTGGCAGAGTATTTAGTTAAAAATGTTTTATATTACCAAATGTATATCTCAGAACTGTGAGTATGCAAACTGAAGAAAGAAATCTAGTAGTGTGCAGTTAGGATTTTTGCATCAAGATAGGAATACTTCTGCCCTTGTGCACCAAGTTCCTACTTTGATTAATGAAGAACATTATCTGCTGATGGAGCACAGTGTCCTGTGTTTGTGCAAATAAATTAAAATGATTACATACTCAAATGAGGACTAATTAAATACAGAGCTGTTCTCCTAATTTAAAAGCACAGATACTTTCTTCAGCACATTAGGTTCTGAAAATCGGATATTACGTTTTGTGTGAGCCTAACTGATTAGGCTTACCTTGCATATATAAATTTGGTTTATTTCTGAAACTACCACTAAATCTGATAGCATGTGGGGTGATTAATTATGCATTAAGGTGTTTAAAATAGCTTTTCAACACGAGCAGCACAAAAAGAATTTTAAAAATGAGAAGACAATGAAATGCTCAGTAGATACATTTAAGATACTTAAAAATTTATATACCTACTTGGCTTAGTCTGATTATCTTAAAAGTAGAGAAAGCAATATGGTTATTTCATTTTTTTCTTCAGGTAAATATAGTTCAAAAGTCCTTGTAAAATTTCATGTTAAATTTGCTTACAGTTTTCAGTTTTGTGATCTTTGATAATGCTATAGGTCTTGATAGTCCTTTCTTTAGGCAGCCAATGGTCCTAAAAGTCCTACTATGTTATATGGTTTTTTTTCAAAATAGGAGTATCTTTATTTCCTTTTCCTGTTACATGCCATCATTACGATAAAGAGTAATACCTCTATACGGCAATAGAAAGGAACAGCGGTTTATTGATAAGATGTTTTAATAGGAATGACCCTCAGAAACATTATGCTAAGAAAAAAAAGCCCTATTATAGGAAAGACCACATACCCATTTATATGAATTTCTAGAAATCTGTAGGGACAACAAATTAGTAGTTGTCTAGGGGTAGAAGTGGGAATTGATTGCTCAGGAGCAGGAGGGAGCTTTTTGAGTGATCCTGGTTGCACAACTGTATGTTTATTAAAATCATTAAAGGGTACCCTTAAAACGTGTTAGATTTTATGATACGTTATTAGTATGGAGGGTGAGAATGGGAGGTAGAGGAAACTGCTAGAACATCTGTATATTTAGAGTTCAAGAGAAAAGAAGGAAGAAGAATCCTAAGATAGATATTCATAGAGGAAAAAACAATAAAGAACTTTTGACCAGAGGAAAAAACATTGAGATACCAAGGAAGAGAGATTGCCACCCTCTTCAAATTTCCCTCCCCACCTAACTCCCTTCAGATTGATTGGTTTGCGTTTTAGCAGACCACACACACAGGTGTCCTCTCCTCCCCACCTTGTACCCCCAGTGCCTTGTTCCACATGAATACATACATGCGCACTCCTCTTTTTTAAAATTTTTATTAAAATCCTATAATGAAATCCATTTTATTAATTTGGTGGTTTTACTATATTCACAATGTGCAACCATCATCACTCTCTAATTTCAAAATATTTCCATCACCTCACAAAGAATCCCCACACTTTTCACTTTCCCACCTTCCATACTCTGGCAACCAGTAGTTATTTTCTGTCTCTGGGTTTGCTTATTCTGGACATTTCCTAAGAAGAGAAGCATAAAATGTGGCCTTTTGTTTCTGGTTTCTTTCACTTAGCATAATGTTTTCAAGGTCATTTTTTTTTTAACTTCGCAATCTATTGTGGGCATCATATATGTTGAACATTGAAATTTTCTTCATTCTTTTTCCTGACTGGATACCGTTTTATTAAATGACCAGAATTTAATTTACTTCAGCAGTCCCCTGTTGTCAGACAGCTGGGATCTTTGTACGGTTTTTAACCATTTTAAATAGTGCTGCATTGGTACTGGCTTCTTCCATTATTACAGTGCCATATTTGCTTTTTATAGTGCTCAGGTTAATAATTACTTACATGCAGAATTTAAATTCTGAAAATTTCAATAATTTTATTCCCCAATAGTTCTGTTTAGTATGAGTCTAGTTTTTGATTTGTTGAAGCATGCAAGTCACATCTATGTTTGTACAAGCATTGCTCTGTGATTCTCTATTACCTCAGCATTTTTATACTACTCTTAAGGAGTGGAATGTGAACACTGGTAAAAGTATCATGTCCCGCCCACACTTCAAATTATTCCTACATTAGAAGGGAAGACTTCATTCAAAATGAGCTGCCTTTTTTTTTCTTGCCCATTTAGAAGAGTCAGTCTGACAGTGTCATTTTAAGGTCACTGTTTTTACATAGCTTTTTTTTTTTTTTAAAGTTCTGAAATGTGCCCATTTTAATTTCTCCTTCAGTGGATCTTCGTGCTCATCTAATTTACTCATTTCAGAACATCCCTACCATTTAACTCAATTGTGCTTTAGTTATATCAGTACTCATCTTTAGAGAGAATATCAAATATATGGTATGATCTGACAGTGACTCTGCTCAAGCTAGGCCTTGTCACCCAATTTGTTCCTGTTTCAATTCCCAGGAGTTGAATTTTATCATGATAGCAGTTATAAAGACTAAAATCAACATCTCTACTTCAGACATCTGCAGAAATCAGTTTGTTATATCAATTTTTCTTGAGCTTTAAGAGTTGAATTACTTAATAAAATGATTTAAAATGCTTTCCTTTTGCTTGTTTTTTGTTTGCATGGAGTTGTTTGTTTAGAGGGTATATTTTGCTTTGGTGTTGTATTTATGGTATTTTATAGCTTGCTTTTTTTTTTAAAGATTTTATTTATTTGACATAAAGAGTGTGAGCACAAGCAGGGGGAGCAACAGGGAGAGGGAGAAGCAGGCTTCCCACTGAGCAGGGAGCCCGATGCGGGCTCCATCCCAGGACCCTGGGATCATGACCTGAGCCAAAGGCAGATGCTTAACTGACTGAGCCACCCAGGTGCCCTATGCCTTGCTTTTTTAATGCACTTTAAAAAAAAAAAAAAAAAAACTGTTTCTGAACTGTTTAAATGTGGCACATATTTATCACTGCATGAGCAGTCCTATTGAACAGCATCTTCCAGTTTAAATGCCAATTCAGATACTCCTTGCATGTCTAGGTCTGTCACAAGGTCATGCTTAACCCAGGCTCAGTTTTTACCATCTCTTCAGACTATTTTATTCTGACTGGTCTAGGTCACAATCTTCCTGGGATAACATGGCTTTGGCTTTTTTTTTTTTTTTTTTTTTTTTTGGTTTTGGCTTTTTCTATAAAAAATTCAATCACTTATATGGTTTAATAAAAGATTAAACTGCATCTACAATGAGAGGAATGTTGTTTAAATATGGCTCTCCTTGATCATCTACTGTGAACCAAAAATAGAATTTAATATCTGACATGAGTTGTACTGACTTTGTTTTTATTCATATCACAAAAATAAGAGAGAATCATTTATGAACAAACCATGGAACCTCTGTCTTAACCTGGATCCCCCCTAGAGGCAGAACCAGAGCTCAGCTGAGAGCATCAAAGTCAAGACTGAATTGAAGGTGATAGCAGGGACTCTGAGGCCCTAAGAGAATCAGCAGGGGGAAGGTTGGAGAGATTGTGCTAACATGTACTAGGAAATTTTTCTACTTATGTTATATGAACAATGATATAAAATTTTTAGTGTATCAGAATACAGCCTATTTACATTATTGGTGTAAAAGCCATGAGTGCTAAAAGTAAATCAAACAGCAGCAAGGTATGTTAATTTTGTAAATCAATTTTATCAAGAAAGTCATATGTAAAGCAGTTTTTCAACATCCAGACTACATAAGGCAATTCTTGCTGATACAATCATTTTGCAGAACCTCTCACAAATTCATTTTAGCCCTAGGGTTGGGAAATTTCTCTTCCTCACTACTTTAAATTGCTCATGCTGCAATTAGAGCTTCAGTCTTCTTGCTCTTTCTTTATTGGAGATGGGCTCAGGTCCTCTAAGACTGGGGCAGGGAACCTGTGGTCCCTGACCAAGATCTGGAAGACAGTATCCATTCAGTACCATCCTAATTCTCTTCATTTCATCTGCCCCTTTCCTCTGCCATGCTCAGTGTGCTCTGGCTGCTGGTACTGCTCCAAACATAATTTTTTCCACATTGGCAATTATAAAATTGAGATTCAGAGCAGATCTGATGAAATAGTTTCAGAACTATAAAAAATAGGCAGTTTTTCAACGTTTTTTTATTTTTTTATTTTTTTTATTTTTTTTAAAAGATTTTATTTATTTATTTGAGAGAGAATGAGAGAGAGAGAGAGCACATGAGAGGGGGGAGGGTCAGAGGGAGAAGCAGACTCCCTGCCGAGCAGGGAGCCCGATGCAGGACTCAATCCCGGGACTCCAGGATCATGACCTGAACCGAAGGCAGTCGCTTAACCAACTGAGCCACCCAGGTGCCCTTTTTCAACGTTTTTAAGAGAAACGTATCTACTGCCGAGGGTACGGCTTCTATCCTTGCCTTTCTGTCTCTATGCTTTTGGTGTCGAGTTCATTCAAATTCTAGTTGACCCTGATTCAGAAATGAGATGTATTTGTAGCATTTGTTGTGCATGTCAAAGTTTTATGTGGCCTATTCTCAGTTCTTTAACAAAAAAAGTAATATTGCCTCTCTAAGTGATGGGGAAAATACTCTTGATCTCTTTTTGCAGGTGATAGAGGGAAGAAATAAGGCCCTTGCTTGAAGTTTTCCTGGTTTCCTGGTTCATTGGGGAAATGCTTCCCTGCCTTGCTCAATGAGCTTGTCCCATTGAATGCAGCTCCAAACTATTAAGTTCCTACTGTGAACAAAGTCCTGTTTTTGGCTTCCTTCTTACAAGCTTAAATATTCTCTGCTTTAATGCTTTTACTCACAACTTAACTTTCTTTTCTGATTGCCCTTGGACTCTTCTCTAGATCCTTCCCAAATTCTTTAATTGTGTAACCCAGCCCAGGACTTGCATGTTTCATGCACCTAGTGACAAGTATCTAAACGGTCACCTGGCACTTCTTTTTGTGTGGCCAAGAATGACATGTTTCATGTGTGCTTTTTTTATGGGGATTTTTTATTGTGTTATGACATACGCAGAAATTTTACCAGAATATAAGTGTCCAGCTAGTGAATTTTTTTTTTAAGATTTTATTTATTTATTTGACAGAGACACAGCGAGAGAGGGAACACAAGCAGGGGGAGTGTGAGAGGGAGAAGCAGGCTTCCCACTGAGCAGGGAGCCTGATGTAGGGCTCGATCCCAGGACCCTGGGATCATGACCTGGGCTGAAGGCAGACGCTTAACGACAGCCACCCAGGTGCCCCAGCCAGCTAGTAAATTTTCACAAAATGAGCATAATCACATGACTGGATCAAGAAACAGACCTCAGAGCGTCTCAGCAGCCCCTCACAGGTCCCCATCCACGTTCTTCCTGTCATCCCCTGCTGAGTCCAATTTATGACCACTGTGATGGAGCATCACAATCCTGGCACTTTTTTGTGTATGCTTTTGAACTGTGAGCTGAGAGTGGAAAATACATACCTTACCACTAGCCCTGCTAATAATTGGTGAAGCCTTGATTATGTCATTTTGTACTTTAATTTTCTCTCTATAAAATGAAGAATTTGTATGAGATTTAAGGCCTTTCACTTCTAAAATACAGTGTATAATATATATTGTTATATATGTTATATACTTATGTATATAATACATAATATGCATATAACTTTTGAGTTGGTAATAAAATCTCAGTCATATTCAAAAAAAATATATTGGCTTGGGAAAATGTTCCATATATATGTGTGTGTATATATATATATTTTTTTAATACATATATCTATTTTATAATTTTATTAACTGTATGAAATTATATATAGAAGTATGTATAGAATATCTTTTTAAAAAAACCACATTTTTCACCTGGGACAGGTATTTTATTAAGTGAGGGAATTAATGACTAGATGCTCTTCTTTTCAGAGCTCTTGAATTGATCGGAAGAAGTTTTAACTATACCGTAGGAGGAAAACATGGTTTTGCCCTAATAAGTCCTAATGTAATTTTTAGCTTTTAAATATTTTGTCCTTCTAATTTAATTGCATTAAAAAGTATCAAACAGGCACATCACCCATAGGCCAGAGTTTGCTACTCTACCATTAGAGTGATCCCTTTTTTGGGGGGTTTATCAGTGCCCCTCTCAATCTTAAAAAAATAATCTAATTCCCTCTAAGGTATCCAGGACTTCCATCTATTTTAGCACTGGCCTCCTGTGGTATAGCATTACTCTTCTCGAAAAATCCAGTAGCCATTTCCTTAGTTCAATCACTAAAATGTCTTGGACAAAATAAAAGCTGTGCTACTCTTAAGGGCAGCAATTACATCCATTTCAGCAACATGGGAAGTACAGGAAAACCCAGCGTGGCTCTCAGAAGTCAAAGCCAGTAAAGGGACAGGAGGGCTTTTTTTTTTTTTTTTGGTTCTTTATTAATAAAATTGATTTTTATACTTTGAGTATGTAACATAGAATAAGATAAAAAGTATAATATAATAAATACCTGTGTACTCTACCTGTAGATTGAGATGTAAAAACATTAAGTACAGTTGAAATACCCTGTGTATATTCTAATTGCAGCCCATCTCTTCCCAGGAGAGTCACTAATATTCTGAATTTTAGGCTTATCATTTTCAGCTTTCCTTTACATTTTTACTATGCATGTGTTGTGTCTGTCCTTAAACAATGTAGGATTATCTAGCAGATTTTTTTATTTTTACATAAATGACATCACCCTGTTTTTCCTCTGTAACCTGCTTTTTTCACTCCTGAGTTTGTGAGATACAGCTATGTGCACTTCATGAAACTCCACTTGCTAGTATGTAGTATTTCATTAACATATTTCAGTATACTGATCAAACTATGAACATTAGGCTTGTCTCCAGTTGCTTGCTTTTACAAACTGGTGTATGAACAGTCCTATGCCTGTCTTGTGTGCATGTGCGCGAAGTTTTGCCTAGGGACCTCTGTAGGGCTCGGGCTCCATGTTTGCCCTCATGGCTTGTGTCTGTCTTATCCCAAAGCCTTAAGACCAGCCTCAGTATTTTCTTCTAAGCATGTTAAAGTTTTGCTTTTCACATTTAATTTTTTTTTAGTCCACCGGTATATATGAAGTAAGGATCCAATTTTGTTTTTTCCCATATATGATACCAGTTGTTTCATAAGCATTTCCCCAACAGTCGGTCCAGAAAAGGGACACTGAAGCTAACCATAAGGCACTTTCTAGGTTAGTGTGAAAAAGAATGGAAGGAAAAAAGGAGCACCCCCTCCCCTGCCTTTAAAGATAGGAATCTTTCTTTAAAATGTGTCTACCTTTTCCTCCCTCCTCTAGCCAGTGTCTCTGCTCTCACCTACATGGAATTGGCTTCATTAGTATGAGATACATGAGTTAGAGGAAGCCCTGCCTTGGGATACTGTTACTTCTGATCCCCTAAACCGAAGCTCTCCAGACTTCTCCTGTAAAAGGCCAGATAATAAATACTTTAGACTCTCTAGGCCAAGAGGCGGAATCAAGGGTAGTATGTATATTGTGTGTGTGTAACACATATATATAATATATGGCGTATGTATTGCTGGATAAGTATCAAAAAAGAAAAATTGCCACAGAATTTTTGACAAAATAAAAACTATAATAATAATTGAGTACAATTTTTGATAACACAGGTCTACGATTGTGTGGAATGGAATTCTTCCTGATGATCTAATTTAGTTTATTCCTCCTAACAACCCTGATCAGGTAGATATTCCCACCAACGTTTCATCTATAAGGAAAATGAAGTTCACACGAGATTACCCTGAGACATCATTCGAGCCTAACTCCAGAGCTTGTGCTCTTAACCCTCATAGAGTTTTCATAGGGGGATCGATGTTAAGTTTTGTTTTAAACAGGAAGAAATGGAAGTGCAGGGGTTCAGTAGCTTGGACAAGGTAATACAGATTGCTGTAGGGCTATTGCTGTGTAATTTCAAAGCCATGTTCTTTCCCTTCTGACTATTCTGCTGCTTTAAAATTTCCAGTAATCTCAGGGATAATGGCTGCAATCAACAAATCAGGTCCCAAGTTATGGTACCATTTTAATTGAAATGTTTTCATACAAAAAAAAAAATGTTTTCATACAGAAATCATCAACTCTCTACATTTTTTTTAATTATATAAATTGTAAATGGACATATTAAAAAAAAAACCCATATAATACTGAAGGGTATTCTATGAAAGGTAAAAAGTGAAATTTATTAATTCATTTTTTTGTCCTCTTCCATTTTTTCTCTCCGTATTTCTCTCTTTATTTTTCTCATATTTTATCTCTTTCCCTTTGGGGTGTGTGTGTGTGTTGTAAGAGCTATTCAGAATAGAATAAAGCAGTACATGCTCAAAAGTAGAATTTAAATCCTAGAGACATAAAGGTGCTGTTATTGACCCAATGCAGTAGGAATCTCAAAACTGTTATGCATTCTTTTAATAGGTAAATGGGTTTTAGTTTCCTGGCATCAAATCGGTGTTCAACAGGTGTTTACTGAATGGCTAGTATGTGGTAGATTCTGAGAGTTACAAATGAAAACACCTACCTCTGCCTTCAAGGAGCTCACAAGCTAAGGAGATTCTAACAAAGCGAACTTGAAAGTAAAGGGAAAGCCTGAGTAAATTCATCCAGGGCAGAGATTGTGTCATCATGGGTCTAGCACCTTAGATCCTTTATTAAGAAAGATACAAGTTAATTGATGATACCAGTTCCCATTTGATTGATGCATTTAATAGGCAATAAATCCGATTAACTTCAACTTTAATATAAAACAAATCAACAAAAGCATAATCACTATATGCGTACCTGGCATCAAGTGTGTATTTAAAAATGTGTTTTGGTGTGAAATCAACAGCTAAAAGGTACTTGTTGCATACCATGTGCAGACCCCCTGCCAGACGTGTCACTTTCGTGTCTCCTTTAAAGATCACATCCAATGAGGTCGGTATTATTATTATCACTGCTTTAGATTATTTTAAAGATTCAAAGTATTTGCCCATTTGTTGCACAGCTAAAAATGAGTATAGCCACAATTTGACCGAGAGAGTAGTTATGTAATCTTGAAAGGATGGTGACATTTGAAAAGAATTCATGCTGCCTTATAATTTATTTGCAATCCTAAAGGGAAACTAGAAAAAATAAATCATATGCATGACACTGAACTGATAGATGAATTAAAATTTTGCCTCGTCTCCCAAAGGGCTTTTTTTTAAGGACAACAAATCAGAAGCTGAGCTATCTCTGAGGTTTGGATTAGGGAATTTGGGTTCAGTTCTGAAATGAACTAGAGATGTGTGCTTCTAGTTCTAAATTCTAGATTATGTGAGAGCATGAAGCTCTGACCCTCCCAGGTGTTATTACTTTATTGAGCAGCCTCCTGGAGAATTCCTTTGGGCGCTGTGGTTATGTTGTATATGCAGTTATGTGTATGCTTTGTATGTGTTCCCGCACATGGAAGGGCCAGGTAAAAGTGGATAGTGTTTGGGAGAAGGGAAGAAAGAAAGAGAGAAAGAGAGAGAGAGGAAGAAAGAAAAAGAAAGAAAAAGAAAGAAAGAAGGAAAGGAAGAAAGAAAAAGGAGAAAGGAAAGAAGGGAGGAAGGAAGGGAGGAGGAGGAGGGAGGAAGGAAGGAAGAAAGAAAGGAAGGAAGGGAAGGAAGGAAGGGAGGGAGGGAGGAAGGAGAAAGGAAGGAAGGAAGGGGAAAGGAAGGAAGGAAAGAAAGAAAAGAAAGAAAAAGAAAAGGAAGGTAAGAAAGAAAAAAGAAAAAGAGAAGGAAGGAAGGAAGGAAACAGATTCTACCTCTGGCTCTGCCCCTAACCCATCATATAGCTTTCAGGAAAGTTAAATTTTATGCTCCCTATGAAATGAAGATAAAAATGATGTCTCTGCCCACTTCACTGAACTCGAGGATCCAAAAAGACCATTTATGTGAGATGGTTTTACAAAACCCAAAGAGCTACACACAGTCAGGGCACTATTTTTAAAATAACAAGCCTGGCTATATGCTCATGCACTGGCTATGTTAACCTGTGGTTGGGGGAAAGCCAGGGCTCAAGCCAGATGCCCTGAAGCAGAGAGCTGGCCTGTTCACACCAAGACCAAGAGAAGACTAGTTCAACTGTTTTCGAAAGTCTCTCCACGTTTAAAATTCGTCTTTGTCAGGAGAAAATACAGTGGTTAAGAGCCCAGGCTTTCTAATTCGACCAGTTAGAGCTCAGAAGCTAGCTACCCACCCCCCCAACCCTGGAATCTTGTGGGAATGTCCTCTCTCAGGTTCATTTGTCTCATCTGTGGGACAGGGGTAACTATAGCAGCTGCATCCGATGCTCTGTGGATTAATCGGGCAAAAGAATGCTTAGGACTTAATATGGTGCCTTGTAAAATGAAAGCTGGTGGTGGTAGTATGTAGAATATATTATTACGGACAGTAGTAGTCTCAGCAATAGTAATAGTGTCCCAATATCACGAGGAAACTTGGACGATTTTTTTCTTACAATTATGAGTATAATTTCTTGGGACCTAATTTGCACATATTGTGCTAAACAGTGGACCAGTGTTCTTGCACACAATTTTCACTTGCTTTTGCTGACTGAGGGACCTTGACCATGGCTTTCATTCTGTGGAATTGATTCATAGAGTCACATCGTGTTTGCACCTCACTGCAGAGACTTTTCTTAAAATGCACTCAGCATTTGCATATTAGTTAACATTTCCTTACTGAGATTTATCCATTTTGTCTCAAAACAAGTGCCTGGTCACTCAACTTGGTATGCACCTCTGAAAATAAGTTTGATGAAATGCACTATTAGCATTTTCTTTGTTTCCTGGAGGTTAATACAGTTGAAGAATAACATGAATAGTTAAAAGTCCTAAAGCATAATTTGAAGGAGTGTCAGCAAACCTGTAGTTATCATAGTAGTACTTGGGCAATATCTCATTTCCACTTAGCTTCAGAGCTATAAATAGTTGTAATTTGTTTTCTTTGTACACTTAGTGGATTAATTACAGGAAAACAAGCCAAGTGATATTGTAGCAGTTGGCTAAACTTGACATAAACACGATAATTAAAATGATTGCTTTTTAATTTATCCCCTTTTCAGGAGTTTAATGAGCTGAATCTACAGTGTTATAAGAGTTAAAGAATTTGATTTGAGAATCACTGGGCTCTTCTATCAATGTGTTCTCATTGTTAACAGTGGATTTCAGTGCTGCTCAATATTGTTGGGAGTTGCCTTCAGAAAGGAAACACCTGGGTCCTGCTTCCATGAGATATCTGCTTAGTAAAAAGTGTATTGTTTCCATCACACCTACATCACCATGTAATAATTACGTGTTTCCATTTACCTATCCAAATTGATGCTAGTAACACACATACATGAGAATGCACACACATACACACCCTTGAAAAAGGATGAAAACGAGAAACAGTTTTCTCTGCCATCAGTAAAAGTCACATGTTTATTTCAACATGTCTTCCAACAAGCTATATGGTGCCTCAGCATTACCCAAAGCAACGATCGGGCTCTCCTGCTCCCCTAGTCTGTCCCTTGTTCCTAGATGTCTGATTACATCTGGAAAGATACTGCTTTTGTTAATGTACAAAAGGAGGGCCACTGGGAAGCAAGGAAATGAAAAATGGTAACTGCCAAAGGTCTAGTCCTTTCATCCTAAAAAGGTTGCCTGAGCCACTCTTGGCCCTCCCATTATGTTCCTTCATGGTTTGCCAATTAACTTTTCCCAGTGCTCAAGGGTCACTGATCTGGGCAGCATTCTTTGGTTTCCCCTCCCACTGATTCCCAGCAAAGCTGTTATAAATGCCCTGTACTTCCTTTTTGATTTTCCCTTAGTGGCTGGGTTGCTTTGTGAGAATTTGATGCACAGGTTTAAACAACCTCTTTACAAAGCAGAGACAAAGCAAAAATAGAACGAGAGAAGTACACTCAAATGGGCTAGAATGAAAGCAAACTTCAGCTGCAAACTTTTTAATTGAAGTACCTGGATTTTTGTTGCTTTTAAGAATTTTAAAACAGAGCACACCTGAAAGATGGGGATATTTTATTCCCTCTGTGTATCTCAGAAGGATTTTCCACTTCATATCTGACTTTGAACAACTCTCCATATAGTCTGCATTTAAAATGTCAAGTAATTTCACCTGACCTTTAGTAAAGACGGGTTCAACTGGCAATTGGAGAAGCTTATGCCCTGCAAGTTTCTCTAGTGTTCCCAACACTTTTTGAAATAGGGACTGCTCCTCAGAACTCAATTCTGGGCCCTCAGTTGTCTGTCATTACATCCTGCTCTCCAAGGCAGTTTATTTGCTCTTACAGATCGAACTCTTGCTTCCCTGTTAGAGATAACCAAAACTATATCCAAAACACTAGCCCCTCACCCATGCTCAAATCCCTATCATTAACTGCCTGCTGGACATTTCTTTAAGATGTACCCTTGTCAATAAACTCGAACCCAACATAGGCACAGTGATTGGAACTCATCTTCTCCCTTCCTCTCTCCTCGGCTCTAACAGGCTGCCTCTGCACAATCCACAGTTCCCCCCTCCCTGTTCTTCTCCATCTCCATCTTTCTCTCACAGCCATTCCAGTGATGAACAAGCTGTAGAGTCAGCTTCATTTGATGTCCTCTCTCCCCAGCTTCTTACATCCATGCACGAGGGAAGTCTTCTGTATTCTTTCATGTCTCTGCTGTGCCTCCTTCCTCTACTGTACTGTGAATAATCATCCAGGTTTACATAAACATTTATTCAACCAAAGCATATTAGTCTACAGGCTTTGTGATAGGCACGTGGAAGAGCTGATGTTGGCAAAGAAATTGCCATGGCAATGATCATAGCAATTGCCCTGAATTCTTACAATACTTCCCTAATTGGTATCTTGGGAGCCAATACCTTTCCATCTCCTATCCATCGGGCCACAGAACAACCCCTCTAAATACAACTTTGATAATATTTTTTCTAAATATCATGTATTTAACTAACTCTGTTATAGATATACTATGATCTAAAACCTGTAGAACTCTTCATGTAGAACATCATAGGTCACGCAGCTGCGTTTTGAATCATGGTTGTGTGTCCACATGGCTGTGGAATACCATGTCACCTTCATCTGCCAGACGCATTTCCTCCCAAAACCTCAGCAGACCAACTCCCTTGGGATGCGGGGACAGGGGCTTAGTCTCATACGGCCAGAAGCAAGAATCTCTGTGGAATATTGGAGTATCCAAACCAGTGAGGTCCATGGATTAACTAACTTCCCAGTTGAACAAGTTCAGCACCATTTAGTGCCAAAGCCACTGCCCGTGCCCATCATGCCATCTGTTTACCAAAAAAATGTGTGTGGGCTATTCATCAGTCGGTTAGTGCAGGTTGGCCACACTCTGGTCTCCGAATATCAGGGAAAACCTCCCTGATCAAATGACATCTATTTCTATATGTTTAAAATACGACCTCTTTTTTATGATCACAGAAGCAACACACACGTATTATAAATCAAACAACACAAAAATAAGAAGTAGAAATTGAAGGTCCCTCATGTGACCTCCATGCCCACAGATTGCCAGATGGAAGGAGAGCATGTTGCACTGGCATTCTCACTAAAATTCTGTCTCCTCGGCCATTTCAATATCCCTCCCTTCTCAACAATTCTGTGACAAAAGTAGAAATGAAAAGCCAATCTTGCAGACTCATTTTATCCCAAATTTCTGCTTGCCGTGGCAGCTCCAAAGGTAGGAGAAAAAGCAGGAGTCGCTGAGGGCACACGGACCCTTCAGCGACCACCGTGCGCCAGAGTCCTGGGATGACGATGGTTATGCCCCTGACACGCCAAGCAAGGCCTGCGCTCTGCTAGCGTGGCCCCTCTTTGACCACTAGGTGGTTCTGTAACCTATCTGATGCGCTCCCCACTTGCTGGCCGAGGTGAAGAGCAGAAACATTTAGGGTAGGATTCGTGTCCCCACACCATCCCCATTTGTTTCTATCTTAACTTTCACCCACTCCTCTGTGTCTAGATAGAATTTGGTCACGGAGCCAATATGCCCCATCTCACCAAGGCTGTTGTATGTTCCCTGCTGGGGAAGAGAAGAGGGCAATCTCTTGCAGCAGGCCAGGCTCAGGCTGTGAGGCTGCAAGCTGTTTTCTAACTAGGGGGATGAGGGGAACTCACAAGTACTCCATCCTGTTGCAGCAGGAGAGGAAATCTCATGCTTCAGGGATGATTCCACATCTACTGCATTCACTCATTCAACACACTCACTGGTGCCTATTCTTATATTCAGGGAAACCTGCTGGGTCCAGAAAGGATAGAATGAGACTGGGGTAGCTCGTCTTTGAGAGCTTAACAGTCAGAGCAACAAACAAGTTGTTTGCCCAAGACCCATCCTCCCTTTTGGATCTCGATTCTCATCTCCCTCCCTCCGTCCATGGGTACAGGTGATGGACTCTACCTCTGGCTTCCTGGTGCACCATGTGACTCCACCACGGCCTGAGCATTGCGTCTCTGCTTACACTGATTGGTGTGGAGATGAGTATGTGGTCTGATCCGAGGAGATGCTACCAGAGGGGTTTTGCTGGAACTACTGAGAAACAAGCTTTTTCTTTTGTTATGCTGATCTTGAACCTGGGATTATATAAGCCTGAATCTGTTGGCAGCCATCTTGCCATCACATGAAGTCTGAGAATGAAGCTAGTGTGGAGGAAAGTGGTGTTAAGAGATAAAAATAGGATGGGTTCTGATGATGTCATTTGAGTCCTTAAATCAAAACATGCCTGAAGCTACATCTACTCCTGAAGCATCGGTAGATTTCCACTTTGCTTGATCTTTTTTTTTTTTTTTAAAGATTTTATTTATTTATTTGACGGAGAGAGACACAGCGAGAGAGGGAACACAAGCAGGGCGTGTGGGAGAGGGAGAAGCAGGCCTCCCACGGAACAGGGAGCCCGATGCGGGGCTCCATCCCAGGACCCCAGGATCATGACCTGAGCCGAAGGCAGACGCTTAACGACTGAGCCACTCAGGCGCCCCTCTACTTTGCTTGATCTTATGTGGATCAGATTTTCTGTCACTTGCATCAGATGTAATTAATGCTATATAATATGCATAGTAATAAATAATTAAAAGATGATAATAATGCAGTGTGATAGATCAGTGATATGATAGAGGTTAGTACAAGCTGTTATGCAATAAATAGAAGAGGGGCAGGGATAGCTTTACTAAAAAGTCCCTTTATTTAAGAACTAAATATGGAGCACTGTATTAGTTTACCAGAGCTGCCATAACAAAGTACCACAGATTTTGGCTTAAGTAACAAATTTATTTTTTGCTTGTCTGTTTATTTTCTGGCAGTCCAGAGGCTAAAAGTCTGAGATCAAGGTATTGGCAGGGTTGGTTTCTTCGGAGGCCTCTCCCCTTAGCTTGTGAATAGTCATCTTCTCCCTCTGTCTTCACATGGTCTCCCCTCTGTGCCTATCTGTGTCCGGTTTTCTTTTTATAAGGGTATCAGTCATATTGGAGTAGGACCCACGCTAATGATCACATAATTACCTCTCCCCCCACCCCACATAACTACCTCTTTATAAAATACTACCTCCAAATACAGTCACATTCTGAGGTACTGGGAGTTAGGACTTCAATGTAGGAATTTGGAGGGGATACAATTCAGCACATACCAATCATCTAATTTGGATACGAAGACAAGTAAAAATGGGTTATTGCTCGTTTTTAAGTTATTTATTTATTTAATCTCCATGCCCAACGTGGGGTTTGAACTCAGGACCCCGAGATCAAGAGTTGCATGCTCTACCTACTGAACCAGCCAGGTGCTCCTGTTGTTCTTAAATCTACATACGACTGACAAAAGCAATCATAATACAAAGCTAAACAAATGAAGCATGCATTTATTGAGCACATTGCTAGAAGCTGTGGATTTACCATTGAAAATAAGACAGTCGGCCTGTGAGCTCACTACTATCGAAATGCTATGTTAACGTGGGTGGTATACATTTCTGAGCTTTGAGGAAGAGGTCACTTCCAGGTAGTGGGCTATTTGAAAGGCCCTCTCTGAACGATGGGTAGAATTTTAGTAGAGGCAGCTGGGAGGGATAGATGTGGAGGGCTCTGGCAGTGTGACACATTTACCAAAACCACCCAGATAAACTGAGTAAGTCACTGTTGACCATCTCTTTCCATTTTCTTTCCTGTGTCAGTGCATCAAACCTTTTTCAGACTTTGGTAAATGCTTTTATTTTAAAGGCAGCTGTTAACATAATGTTTGCTGGTTCCCTTGACTTAGATTGCTCTTCCTCATCTTCATTCCATTTCCGTCACTGTTAAAAGTTGTAAAATGTTTGGGAGTTTTCCCTATGTACAAGTTAAGAAGTAAACCTGCCAGAGGTTCATGGATGATGACAGATGACATAAGACTCCAGGGTAAGAAATGAAGGGCTGTTTATTACGCCTGGCCTTTTCTGGCATCATGAAGAAGGTCAGTTGATACTTGCACATGAAATGATGTGTGTCATAGGAGAAGAGCCTAGAGTTTAGGGAACCCAGATCTTTTTTAATAGGCAGTAATGTGCCTGCATTTTGCTCCTGAGGGCGACAAGGTTGTTCACTATACAAATATCCCTCGAAAGATAGTCTGGAACAAATGGGCAGTGAGTGCCTTCCTTACAATATGTGAAGAAACCCAAGAAGCCCATGGAGATTTACCTTCTAATAGTCATAAACAGCTTTGGCCAAACAAATTTCCTGCTGCTTTTACAACAGATAAGTCCCAAGACATCTATGTGTGAAAAGAATGTTTCATTAAGTCTTGGATTTAGACTCTGGTTTTTCTTGCTTCCATTTTTCTGTGGTTTTGACCAGGAGTCTAACAGCCCATTCTGAAATGACCTCTCTCCCTTGCCTGCAATTATGTAATGCTCTAAACTTTAAGTTTAGCTACTCATTAAATCCTTCTTCACATTTCTCTGAAATACGGTAATTGATTTTACCAGGCGTTAGCAAATCTTGGCCAGTGGACCAGAAGATGGCTTTTCACATTTTTAAAGAATTGTTAAGAAACAGAAGAAAAACAAAAACATGAATAGAGCCTGTATGTGGTCTGTAAAGCCTAAAATATTTGTGTGGTGGCCCTTCAGAGAATAGGTTTGCCCACCCATCTTCTAAACCTGTGGAAATGCTACAGTAATTGAGCAATGTCCTCTTCCCTCCCCACCATTCCTTAACTTTTTAGGTAAAATCATGGAAGGATTAGCTCTAGAGTAGTTATTGAATCAGTCAAAATTTCTCTGACAATAATACATTGCATTGCATTTCCTTCATAATAAATGAGATTTTATTTTTCTTCTCTTTTATGTCTGTCTTACCATCGCCTGTCCTGTACATCAAATGCAACAACCCATTATAACAACAACTAGTTTTTATTGCCAGTTATATGTTTCAAGCAGAGTCCCAAGCACTTTATATGTCCATGTTCTTGCCCAACCCTCAAAATTACCCTTTGAGGTAGTCATTGGTATCTCCAGCAAATAGATAAAAAACGAAGGCACAGTTCAGTTAATAACCTCTCCAACAGCAGATTAAGAAGCGTGTTTTACTGCTTCTGTCTGTCAGTAGTGTCTTCCTTCTTGGGAGCAGTGATCTTTTTTGGTGGAAGCCGTTGGTCATCACTAGGAGGGTGGGTGAGGAGCTGAGAAGGTACAGGAGAAAAGATAAGAAGGACTCTTTATTGACCGTTCTTTATGTGTCAGGATCCTGTTATGCCATTTAAAAAAAAAAAATTCACTTTGCTTTATTCTTGACGACAAAGATAAAGAGGCTTTTTCCATTTTTATACATGAAGAAAATGGAACTCAGAGAGCTCGAGAAATTTGCCTTACGAGAGCTAGAATTTGAACGGCTATTTGTCTGAGTCAAAATTGGTCTGTGAAATTATTGCCACGTCACTCGGAGGAATAGCCCCAAGGGCCAGTATGTATCTTCTTAACCAGGATGATTAATGGCGTAGGCTGGGCTTAAGCTAATGTTTATAGAGCACCCACTGAGAGGCAAGTAGCATGGTAGATGTTAGTGATACAGAGCACAAAGAGGACCGAAATGCTTTCTTTTTACAAATTCTTGGTAAAAGGTAAGACATCCTAGCTTTGGGAGGGAAACTAGTGAGTGTTTTTCAGATGCTGTATATTGCGCTTAAAGCTGGTTTTCTTACATTTTTGAGTCTTCTGTTTGTTTTCTGACAGTCAATGACCTAGAGTTAATTAAAAACCGGATGCCCCACCTTGCCTTGGAAGATAAGTGGATTATTCAGGGTGGCTAATTTTCTTTGGAAGCCATTTATAAGTATTTTCTCTAGAAAAACTTTGTATTGCTGTAAATATGTACATACACATCATCAGGTAGATGCATGTAAATTCTGTCTCAAATCATTGACAAAGTATTTCATTTATTTTCTCTGCTTTATTTTATTTCACTGTCTCTGTATTCCAGGTACTGTTCTAGATGCTGATGAAACATCAGTGATCAAAATAAAATTTAAAAAATGCATTCATCACCTCAATTCATAACCTCTCAGTTCAATCATGAGAAAATGCCAGACAAACTCAAAGTGAGGGACATTCTACAAAATATCTGACCAGTATCCTTCAAACTTACTAGGGTCATGAAAAACAAGGAAAGACAGACAAACTCTCACAGATGGGGGGAGATTAAGAACCAGGATGACTAAATGCATCGTGGATCCTGAAACAGAAAAGGCACATTAATGGAAAAGTTGGAGAAATCTAAACAAAGCCTGCAGTTAATGGTCTTGTGCTGATGTTAATTTCTTTTTTATTATTATGTTCAGTTAGCCAGCATACAGTACATCGTAAGTTTTTGACGTAGTGTTCAATGATTCATTAGTTACGTATAACCCCCGGTACTCATCACCACACGTAATTTCTTGGTTTTGATCAGTGTTCCGCGGTTATAAGGCGTTCAGGTTAGGGAAATCTGTATACGTCGATTCTTCATACTGGCTCTGCAGCTTTTCTGTAAATCTAAAATTATCCCAACATAAAAAGTATTTAGAAAAACCATGCCTTTACAGAGACCAGATTCTTGTAAGAGAAGTAAAACAGACCAACTACAATAAGTAAACTGTATGTCAGTATCAAAACTGGATGATTTTGAAAATTCTCAGGCTCTCTCGATGGCAAAAGATTCACTAGAAAGTCAGAAACGGCTACCAGAGCAGTGACATGGAGAAAAGGCTGAGTGTGGGACTGTGCAACCTTTCGTTACAGCCCCAGAAAAAGTTCAGAATATTCAGTCATAGAAAGAGCTTTTGTGCTGTTTCACTCATCGTGCATTTTTAGCCTTAAATTTGAATTTTTAAGGAAATATCACATGCAAATATTTATCTCTCTTACTTCCAACTCCCCTTCCATTTTGCCTAAGACGAGTGCCTCCTTCGTCTGCCCCCAAGACCTGGCCCGGCTGGGCACGGACCTCGGGGTTATTATCCCTATTTTCCAGAAGGCAGCTCGAGTCCGGGCAGGGCCCCACCGCAATGAAGCAGTCAAGCAGGAATCCAAAATCTATGGACAACACTGTACTGTACCATTCTTTCCGTATACAGACTGTTGCAGTTGGCCCCAGACAGCAGAATTTGGGGATTCTGTCACTGCCGCTGTCACTACATGATCTGAATATGCAGCTTTTCCCTCCCGCAGTCTCCGGCAGACCCTCCCGGACTGATGGCTCAGCGGCGGACCTCCATGGGGAAGCCCATCATCTCACACGCTGGGCTTGTTGCTCCCAGCTGTGAGGATCCCACTTCCCTAACCCCACAGCCCTTCTCTGAATTAAGGGCCTAGACTTTATACCACCTGTTTTAATTGGTCTCTTTCATGTGATCGGCTTGGTTGGCTGTGAATCAAATGGTTAAAGGAACAGTGTAATGACAGTTAATGCCTCATTACTATGTTGATGATGTGCCTTAAAGCTATCCTAGAGAAAAGTAAAAGTTCAGGTCTAAAAATTGGGACAGTTTGTTATGTTCGGTTCTAAAGAATATACATAGTATTATTTATTGTATTTTGAAAAGATTGCATTTTTTAAATATTTTTATTTTTATTTCATTTTTTTTTAAGATTTTATTTATTTGTCACAGAGAGCAGAAGCAGGGAGAGCAGCAGGCAGAGGGAGAAGCAGGCTCCCCACTGATCAAGGAGCCCGATGCGGGGCTCCATCCCAGGACCCCGGGATCACGACCTGAGCCGAAGGCAGATGCCCAACCGACTGAGCCACCCAGCTGTCCCTGCATTTTTTTAAATATGGAAAATATGACATAGTCTTTTTTTTAAGGTAGAATTTTTTAAAAATCTCCTAAAATACTTGTTAGGGAATTACTGTGACAGCCAGCTTCCAGATGGCTTCTACGTTCTTCATGGTTAGAGTGACACGTGGCTGCAGTATACACAGGCACACTTCAGAAGATTCTCAACCCAACCTTCCATCTCCCAAACAGTCATCATTTCTTCCCCACCTACTGACTGATTTCTGAGAGTCTTTTTTTTTTAATTAATTAATTTATTTTTATTCTTATGTTAATCCCCATACATTACATCAGTAGTTTTAGATGAAGTGTTCCATGATTCATTGTTTGTGCATAACACCCAGTGCTCCATGCAGAACGTGCCCTCCTCAATACCCACCACCAGGCTAACCCATCCTCCCACCCCCCTCCCCTCTAGAACCCTGTTTGTTTCTCAGAGTCCATCGTCTCTGAGAGTCTTTTTGAGTACAAAGTCTTTCAGCCTATAATGGGAGTTAAATCTAGAATGCTAGTACCCCTGAGAGAGAGCGCACATGATTTAAATTCACCTCAAATTCTTTTTTTTTTTTTTAAGATTTTATTTATTCATTTGAGACACAGAGATACAGAGAGAGAGAGCATGAGCAGGGAGAGAGGCAGAGGGAGAGGGAGAAGCAGGCTCCTCGCTGAGCCAGGAGCCCGATGTGGGGCTCGATCCCATGACCCTGGGATCATGACCTGAGCTGAAGGCAGACGCTTAACCATCTGAGCCACCCAGGCACCCCCACCTCAAATTCTAAGTGGAATTTATTAGATCCTTTACAAAGAAAAGAAGAGAAATAGGGAAAGTGAGATTTATGGAGTCCAAATAGCAAGCTGGGTGCAGTCTTCACTTTAAAGTATTGTCTGTGTCTGCTCTTACAAAAGGTGATACTGCCTAAGAGCATCTGGGTGGTAACCCCACTGGTGAGAGTTGGCAAAAGTTTCTGGCAGCATGTTCTTTGCTAAAATATTGCAATAATGTGCGAAGAAAGCTTTTCCAAGGGTCCATGAGCCCATGTGGAATTAGTCAAGAACTCTAGAGAAGCCTCAGATGACAATATTGCTTTTGTAATTATTAATCCAGAAGAATCTGTGAACCTTAAAAATAAAACTGCCTGTTATTTCGCTAGCAAAAATGGGTCTGTTCGGGAATAGCAGAGAAGTGCAATCTGGGACAAGCAAGACATGGCAAAACCATAGGCAACTCCAACAAACAAAGGAGAAGAACATTATTTTATGGGGAAGAAGGTGGAAGATGGGAGAAGTTGTTCTGAACAAAAGTCCATTGGGGTTCAGGGTGATGATAGTTTCTCATTGGCTGGGTCACAGCGGTAGTCGACGACCTGTGGGGGATGTGGTGCACATTTTCCCTGGTGGGGCCTGTCATTGGTGACTTTTCCTATCGAGAATCTCCTGTGAGGGGTCTGTAATTGACAATTCTTCTGTAATGGACATTGGGTGGTTCAGCTCACGCTTGGAGGCTCCCTTTCTAGTATCCCCAGTCCACTTTAGTGAGGTTTCCCCTTTAGTAATTTTCACAGATTTAACTTAAGATCTTGCCAGTGAGGGCCCATCACAACTCGGAGATAAGGATAGAGAAGAGAAATGTCTCCTAATCAGAGTTAATGTGAATCTTTTACCTCCAGTTATACCCCCTCCCCCTTGCTGGCTTCCCTTGGCCACTGAAGAAAGCTAAACTTCCCGTGACCTACAGTGTTCTGCATGAACTGACTGCATCTCATACGATGGTCCAGCCCCTCACTAGTTACTCCTAGTTCCTCAGTCACTTGGCTTCTTTCCTCTGCTTGGGCCAGTCTTTCGCTTGTTCTTCCCCTGGATTACTCCCACTCATCCTGCAGGTATCAGCTATCAAATATCACTTCCTCAGGGAAGCCTTTCCTGACCTCTGGGACTATCCTCAGGCCTTCCAGTCATGTATGCTCACACTACCCTGCCCTTCTTCATCACTCTTAGTGTAACCACCCTTAAGTCATTACTTACATAATCATACGTAATCATTTGTTTAATATTTACGTCTATCACCAGACTAAAAATTCCAGTGGAACAGGGACATTGTCTACCTTGCTAATTATTGCCTATAAAGGTCCAGAACAGTGTCTAGTGCATAGCAGGTACTCAATAAATGCTTATCATTGTAGGTACTTAATAAATACTTATGCTAGGAAGCCTCTAGGAGTGCCTAGTTCAAACTCTGAATTTATAGAGGAAGAAACTAACATCTAAGTAGGTTCATTGCCTTGCCCGAGGCCCTACCCAAGAGCGGAATTGGAGATAGACTCCACATCTGTTCACCACCAGTGCACCCCCCCCCCCCCGCCCGCCCCGCCAGTGTACTTTTCTGTCCTGATGTGAAGTTCATAGTCTAGTGATTCATCACACTAGAGGGAATAGCAATTCCTGGCAAGTTCTTCAGGACCTTAATGAATTTGCAGGTTTGGGTTTTATTTAATACCCACTTTAGTTAAAATGAGTTCATAGTCTTATTTGTTTCTCCATTCCTCCAGTTGCTGGATCAAATGTTAATTGTCAAGAAGAAGACATAATGTGGCAGTTTGGCAAGGTTCTGCTGAACCAACGAATGTTTAACAGGATCACAGATGGAATCATTTGCATATGGGAGGGATTTTTTTTTCCCCAGGGTTTTGTCCCAATTAAAAGTTGCAAGTTCAAACCAGGTTACCAGTTCCAAAGAATAGAAGTTTGCATATTCTAGAGCTTGAACACATGTTACTCTTTCTTCAGTATATTCACCTCTTGCCTTTCCCACATTTGACAAGCTGAAAACTATTTAGTAGTCACTAGGGTCTTGAGTAAAACAGAATAGCTAGGAAGCTCTTTCCTGACTGCCCCTGTGCATTGGACAAGCAGTCAGTTTCGAGGGGCCAAGAAGAAGAAACATTGTTTTTATTTCTTTTGCAGCCTGTAGTCATAGCTCATTTCAGACAAACATTGAGCGCCTCCCTTATGCCAAGCACCCTGTTTGGGGCTGGGAATGCAAAGATGAAGAAGGTATGGTCCCTGCCCTTGAGAAGCTCCAGAAACGTAGGGGAAAGAGGCACATGATCCTTTATTTCCTGGACAAAGGCCTAAGTGCAGGGGTGGAGTTAGAAGGAGGATGCTTGGCAAGGCTGGAGGAAAGGTAACAGAGAGTCCTCCTTTTCTGATGAGACCCATAGATAATCCAAAATTTAAAGGACGAGTGGGAGTTATCCAAGTAAAGAGAGTGGGAAAGGGTTTCTAAGCCATAGTTAGAGCAAAAACAGAGGCAGGGATGGTATGTGTAAAATACAGGCTGACTGAGCTATCTAAGAAGAGAGAACACTGGTAAAATAAAAAGACTACTGCTATTAATAAATAAAACTATTCTGAACCACCAACAAGCCCAGTCATCTTTGGGGCATGTTAAATCAGTGCTTCCCAAAGTGCATTTGCATCCCATCTTCATACTTCTTGTAAGGCATGCTGCCATTTCTAGTCTCCACTTAATATTCTTCATCCTAAGCAAGATTATCCATTACATCAGTGGTTTTATCTTTTAGTTGTATTTTTCTAATCCTTATTAAAGTGAGTGCATAACTATTAAAATATAAAAATGGGTGCCATCTGGAATCATCTTAAATACAACCGGGAGCGTGCACACACTCCTCACTTTGGTTAAAAGACTGGAGTTGCAATAAAAAGAGACTGACTGCTCCATCATATGTTTTGCCGGGTCACTGGATTGATTTGATTAGGGAGGGTGATGGGGAGTTCAACACAGTGCTGAGTTCAAGGCCTGACCCCTACCATCAAGGTGCTCCGTGATAGTTCGGTTTAGTTTTTCTGTTAATAAATTAATAACATTGATATGGTCTGAATGTTTGTGTCCTCTCAAAATTCATATGTTGAAATCATAATGCCCAGTGTGATGTATTAGAAGGTGGGGCCTTCAGGAGGTGCTTAGGTCCTGCATGGGATGAGTACTCTTACAGAAGAGACCCCAGAGAGCTCACCAGCCCCTTCCACCACATGAGAATAGAGCAAAAAGTCTGCAACCCAGAAGAGAGCCCTTACATGATCATGCTGGCACCCTCATCTTGGATTTCTAGCTTCCGGAACTGTGAGAAATAAATTTCCATTGTTTATAAACCACCGAGTCTGTGCCATTTTCTTGTAGCATTCCAAACAGAGACAAATGACCACAGCAGTGATGATAGTGGAAACCGCCATCGGTCAGTCTTTGGCATGTGTTAAGCACTGCACTTGGCGCTCTACATTCACTGGCTTAGGTAACCCTTACCACCCTCTATGAGGTAAATTCTACGGTTATGCCCATTTTAACAGGCTCACAGGGGCTAAATGCCTTGTCAGAGTTCTGATCACAAAAACACTGCCCTCTGAGATTGAAAGAAAGTTCCTTCCAGACTCCAGAGGCCATTGCTTCGGTCTGAACTCAGTCACTGGTTGACTGTGGACTTCAGAAGAGTTTCTTACACTCCAGACCCTAAATCCCTTCAGTGAAATGTTGACGCTGGGTGATCTTTAATTTGTAATCTGGAGACTCTTTCTAGGTCTGTTTCCTTATCAGTAAAGCAGGGCTAATAATTCCAACTTCATAGGATTATTGTGAAGATGTAGGCAAAGTCCTGAGGCCAAGGACTGACATATGGTAAAAATATCATAAATGGGATTATAAATAAAAAGACTGTTAATTGCAAGAATCCCGATCTTCTTGATAATCACTTTGACAGTCTTCAAAGTGGATAGTTCATCCACAATCAAGTAAGAGTGAATTAACTCTACCACCACATTGAAATGAGTACGCTAGCTGATTATCATTTTAGGCAGGTCAGTTTGCTTCCTCTAAGCTTCTGTATGTTTAAGTCAGACACCAAAAACATGCCCTTCACTGGTGTGATAGTTGACCTCCAAGATGACCTCCATGAGTCTACATGCCCTTGGTGGTCCCCTTCCCCACTGAAAAGGGCTAACTTGTGTAAGTAAGATATTGTGGAAATGATGCTATATGACTTCTGAGGCTAGATCCTAACAGACACTGGGGCTTCTGACATGCTCTCTTGGATGGCTCATGAGGACACTCACACAGCCCTATGGAGAGGTCCACATGATGAAGAACTGACATCTCCTGTCAGCCAGCAAGGAACTGATGCTTTTTCCAACAGCCATGTGGGTCTGCCATCTTGGATCTACCAGCCACAGTCAAGCCTTCCGATGACTGCAGTCCCAGCCAACCACTGCAACCTCATGAAAGATCCTGAGACACAACCACCCAGATGAGCTGCTACCAAATTCCTGACACAAATTCCACAGTAACTCTGAGATAGTAAATATTTGTCATTCTAAGCCACTCCGTTTCAGGGTAATTTGCAATGCAACAACAGATAGTTAATACAAAAGAATCACTGCAAAGATTAAAGAAAATACTTTAATTGAAAGTATATAGCCACATTATTATGATCTAATTCTGGCCATCAAGGAGCTGTGAATGTTCAAAGGGAAAGAAGACGGAGGACAGGGAGGAGAGGCATAAAGAGAGAGGAGACTCCACAGTATAGAGATCTCTCAAAGAACATCAGCAAAAGATTTCATGAGGTATTACTCACCAAGTTTAGGGGCTCACTCAGAAGCAGCGAGGATGGAAGCAAGGGACATGCATCTGCAAATACATCAAATCCACCAAAAGCCTTTTTCACGGTCAGAAAATCAGGCCAATAGTTTGGAATGGGTCTCATTTGGGAAGCCAAAGCTTCATCTCACCAGTGATTTAGTCCTGATGACTTTCAAACAATATAAGTTGTTAGAATAATTTTCCACTTAGCAGTGATCATTCATGAATGGGCAATGTTACTATTCATGCTTCCCTGTCAAAAATTGGCTTATTTTCTTGCTTTTAAAAAGCACATTGTATATTGGTGGGCCTGAATTTGGAACTGCAAAACCTGGTTAATTCTGTATCACTTTATATTGTGCCAGTTTGTAATAATGCCTCTTTGGAAAGGTCTTAAGGATCTCATGCAAAAGATAGTTTGCATGGGGTGGGGAGGAAGGCATTGCAACTTCCCTTACCCTTCTGCTCTGGTCCCTGCGGGGAAACCCAGTGCACTGCCTGGTTGGCCCTTGTCTATTTTGTCCATGTAAATACCAGCCTTGGTTTCCTGGTCTGGGAATTACCATAACCTGTCGCTGCATTTGTTTATGAACCCTAGAAGCACACTCCATGGGTTCTAATCCCAACCTCATGATTTACTGGCTAAGGGGCCTTGGGCAAGTTATTTCACTTGGTTATTTGCAAAAAAACTTTGCATCTGTACTAAAGGAAGTCATAGGATTGCTATGAGGAACTACCACGTGTGGGGTATTGACGACAGCGCTTGGCACATAGTAAGTGCTATATAAATCCAAGTCGTTATTCCAAACCCCTCCCCAGAACATAAAGTCTGCAGAAACAGAGCTCTTGTCTCTCTTTTTCATATTTTCATATCATTGCCCTAACCGCAAGCACACGGCCTGGCCCATGTGAGGTATTTTGTTACCAGCGGTTAACATGGAAACTTAGATACGGCTTTTCTCAAGAATTTCCAAAATCCCCATCATGGGAGATTTCTCAGTGGTCATTTTTCTTTTTGGGTTCCCCCTGCGGCCGCTCTCCTCAGGCCCCTCCCTCCCCGGATGCAAGTGCAGACTCATATATATTGTTGTTTCCTCATGCATGGCGATTTTAGCTTTCAACTTGGCCTGAAACTATGCTCCAGTTCAATCTTTGCATATTCAAAAGCAGGACTTTGGGGGCTAGAGATACAGAGAGAAAGCGTAGGGATGTGGTTCATGCCCTAAAAGGAGGTGGCAGGATGATTTGAAATGGCATTCTTGTCTTCCCTTTAAAGATTTTATTCATTTATTTGACAGAGAGAGACACAGCGAGAGAGGGAACACAAGCAGGGGGAGTGGGAGAGGGAGAAGCAGGCCTCCCACTGAGCAGGGAGCCTGACGCGGGGCTCGATCCCAGAACCCTGGTATCAGGACCTGAGCAGAAGGCAGATGCTTAACGACTGAGCCACCCAGGCACCCCGTCTTCCCTTTATAAATAACTTCTTTCAATCTAAAAAAAATTATTATGTTAATGAAAGTTACCTGAAAATCAGAAGTTACGGAAATACGTATTAAATATTAGAAAAATATAGATTAAATTCACCCACAGACCCATCACCTAATACATATAATCACTGCCAACATTTTGGTGTTTCCCCTGTTTTGCTTTGCTTTTTTTTCTCTATGGCTTTGGCATGTGTGTGTGTGTGTGTGTGTGTGTGTGTTCCTTCCCATGCATAGGGGGTGGGCGGCACAGGGAGGGGGAGAGAAAGAGAGGGAGGGAGAGAGGGAGAGAGAAACAGCAGAGGGCTGTAACTAGCCATACTGCATCATGCCCTTCTCCCTCAAAATTCTGCTTTCCAGAGCGTGCAATATTCACTTTTCCATCCCACAGATAAAACAAGCACCTCCTGAGTGAGCATCAGACTGAGGTCGCGGCTGTAAAAAGAGGAGACCTATCAGATCCCAAAGTTTGACTCTTACCCACTTACCTATACAGCCTCCATCTATTCAGACTAGCGATTTGTGCAGGGTTTAAAACGGGTCCTCAGGGGCAGGTTAGTGTATAAATTCCACACAGGGGCCTCACATTAAAACTGCAGAGCTTGCCCGTCCGAAGGCGCTCTGGTTGTTGCAAAGCCGAAAGGAGGTTTACACGGATAAAGTGTTGCCCTTCCTCTCATAATGACTGTGCAAACTAAGAATGGATTTTACAGCTCAGGCTAATTACGTGGCATTAACACAGTGCTGCCAGGGGAATAGTCTGCTGCCTGCCAGTGCTGATAACCCTTGGACACCTCCCAGCCTGAGCCTGGCGGTTCTGAGTTTGCATCCCCACCTTCACACACACCGCGCCGGGCCTCGGGATCTCTCAAGGAAACACACTTAGCCTTCTTGGGTCACCATCCTACTGGCTTCTTTCGGCTCCTTGAACATCCAGTTCTTTCCTACCTCAGAGCTTCGCTTGAGGCTTTTCTTCCATTCAGCTGCTCTGCCAGATCAATGGCCCCAAAGACTACCTACCCCAGGTCACATTGCAATGAAAATATCACTACGTCCGTCAGAGGGGCTTCCCTGACCTGTGGACTCCATGCAAAGTCGATCTCTCGTTAGTCTTTCTCTTGGCACTTGTGTTTGCTTGCTTGTTTGTTTTTTCCTTCATTGCGCTTATCAACATTATCCAATATTTATTTGTTTGCTTTTTTGCTCCAAGTCCGTAGGAGCAGGGATCCTCTTTGGGCAGTCATTTTAATTATATGAATACGTTGTTTCAAAATATATATTGTTTTGTGTGCAGGTATTTTTAATTTATACAATAGTACTTTTTTCTTTTTTCTCCTTTTCTTATTTCCTTTTCTCATATGTGTGTGTGTGTGTGTGTGTGTATATATATATATATATACACACATATAAATACAAATATATATATTTGTTTTTTTTTTTTTTTCCTGACTGCTCCGTAACAATCTATGGTGTGGTTGTATCACATTTCCTCACTCCTCCTCCCAGTGATGGGCACCTCCACCTGCCTGCCATTATAGACAGGATTTCTATGAAAACCCAAAATGTGTCTTTTTGTGGACCTGGGAGTGAAACCCACTGGTATGTAGACCCTATAACAGCATTGCTGCGTCACTGGGTTTAGGGTTTGTGTAGAACTAAATTAACCAAGTTGGGTCAAATTGCACCCAAAGAGTTGCAGGGGTCAAACCACTGCCCTCCCAACCCCCAACAATATATGGATGTTCCTGTATCCTATATATCTCCAAGATACTCTCTTTGGCAATATCCAGCTTCCTGATTTCTGCCAACTTATTGGATATAAACTTACGTGTAGTTATTTTAATTTGAATTTCTCTTGTCACCACGATTTTGAGCAGTCATCATAGGCTTGTTAGTTTTTGGAGCTTCCTTTTCTGTAAATTTCCTATTCACGTGCCCATTTGCAACCTTTTCCTCCTTGATTTCAGGAGTTTCTTGTCTATTCTAGATATTTCCACCCCCCCCCCCCAACACACACACTATAAATGCCTTCTCACATTCTGGCAGCCTTCTATTAAATGCATCCCTGGTATCATTCACTGACAAATTCAATCTTAAATAAAATTCATCATTGTTTAAAACTTGGTAGTTTGTGCTTTTACGGGTTTATTTATGATGTCTATCTCCTATGTGTTGGTCTCCTTTTTTCTACCATGCATCTTCCCTGCCATCAGAGAAGAGGGCTGCCAACAGGTCAAAATGACAGTGCCCGGCTTTGGAACCAAGCTATCAAAAATGCTGAGACTTATTCTCATTTTCCTCTCCTGAATCCTAGGCCTACTCTGTTTGCTCAAGCAAGGATAAGCCCTGCTTACTCCTGAAGTCAGGAGGAGGGTGGGCTCAACACCACCCAAAACATGGATGAAGAATTGGAAAGGAAGTGGCTTCTAAGAGGAACATCAAATATCATTTTCAAGCGAAGGGAAATGAAATTGGGCAGGCAAAAACAATAGATATCCACTATACAGGGTCACTGCCTTTCTTAATGCCCATCAGATCAATTAGTATTCTCATGTTCTCTAAATATCTTCCCTAGTCTCCATCCCTAAACACCTCTTAAGCATTCCATAGTACCCTAAACCCATCTGCTAATACTCAGGGATTTAATCCCTGAAATGGGTAATCCAGTCAGGAAAGGACCAATGAAATGACCTAGACTAGTGTTTCCTCAACTAGGCTGAGCATTAGAATCATTTGAGCTTTTAAAATACGGACTCCTGGGGGTGCCTGGGTGGCTCAGTTGGTTAAGCATCTGCCTTAGGTTCAGGTCATGATCCCAGGGTCCTGGGCTCGAGCCAACATTGGGCTCCTTGCTCAGTGGGGAGCTTGCTTCTCCCTTTCCCTCTGCCTGCCCTCCCACTACCTCTCTGTCAAATAAATAAATAAAATCTTTAAAAAGAAAAAATACAGACTCCTGGACTTGGCCTCAGAACTGCTGAAATAAAAATTCTGTTGAGCAGAAACCTGAAAATTGTGTTTGAAAGCCTCAGTTGCCAGTCCAGAGATGGAGAATCACAATGAGAACCACAAGCCCCTTGTACAGATGAGGAAACCAGAGCCTGAGGACCGTCCCCAGGAAAATGCAGTGAACTTGGGGTGCCTGCTCTATTCAGATGGTGTTGTACTATGTGTGGGTTTTCTTGCTGCTGCACATTGAGCTCTATGTGGACTCTTTGGAAAAGAAGCTGGTGAATACAAATATAACTATCTCAGGATTTATCATTTGACAGAAAAGCTCAGGCTCCCACCTCTGTGCTTTGTGGTACTCAGAAATCCTGCCAGACCCTGCAACCATGGAAACACAAATCCTAGAGTCCGTACCAACTCTGGCTACAGCTGCTCTGGACCTGGAGAGAACAACCTCCTGATGCCTGGTGGGGTTGAGGGTTTTCTCCTCAGCCTCAGGTGTCAGCCACTCCTGACTCAAATCTGGGCCCTGTCAGTCACCAGGTGTGTGACTTGAGGTGACGTGTTTGTTCTTTCTCACGTGCTGTGTGTACCTCAGAGGGTCTTCAGGAGGATGAAATAGAATAGTGCCTTTCCAGCATAAGCCCAGAACCATGCACAGAAGAAGTGCTCAGTAAACACTGAGGAGTAGTTATTACCGAGCATGTCCTATGTGCTATTCCCCGTGAGGAGTGATGGTGCATAGAATTGAGTAAAGCATGGTTTCTGCCCTCTAGGAGCTTCATCACATGAGGTTGAAAGATTAACAGATAATAAAGTATTAAATTGTAGAGTCCTTGGCTGCTTAGCCCGTGGAAAATGCAGACTTGATTTGGAAGCCATAATCCCAACATGGCCCCTCATGTCTCCAGCAGGGACATCGGGACACTGGTCCTGAGGCAGACACCATACCTCCATGTTGACTCAGACCCAGGGTTGACCCAGTGTACAAGCCCAGATGGAAGCAGCCAATCAATACCACAAGGGCTTGGCTTGCCTCCCACCCCACAGACAGACTGGTTTGTTATCTTTTGCATTAGAAGAAGCCCCCCCATTTCCCCTCTCTCAGAGCCCAGGTTCTGCTTGGCTTGATCTTCCTCATTGCTCTTTCCTTAGTGCCTTCTTCTGTAGAGTTTTCCCAGAGTTAAGATAGATGTTTACCCAGGGTATCGTAGAAACACGGGCAAGGCAAACTCATACAACCTGGGGGCTTAGACAGAACTTCTTACAAGATTACAGGGAACAACTTTTATTTTATAGAGCCACTATTTTTTTTTTTTTCCCATAACATGAGAATACTCCTCACAGAAGCAAATGATTTGGCTACTGACTGAGCCTCTCCAAACACCCAGCATCCATGTCTTCACACACCTTTTTTAGTTTCTACTTATTTATGGAATTTCTCATTGACAGTGAGAATGGATTCATTTCTTTCAACTATAGTTCATGTATTTGATAGGTGAGTATGTGTGTTTCTATGGTGGAAGAATACTGGAAATTACCTGATGTGTTGTCCCTCGTGCTTCCGGGGAACCCCTTCATTCTCCCCTAAGTTGGCCACCAAGCTAAGAGATTGCTTCTAGGAGAAGCAGACACAGAACAAAGGCTTTTGCATTTTTAACACTATGCTTTTGCATTTCAGATTGTAGGATTTGAGGGTGAATCAATCATAGGGAAGGTAGGAGCAAAGCTTCCTAGCCTCCCAGTTAGAAAGTTGTTCAAATTAAGAGTAAGTGAGGAGGAGCAGGGGAGTAAGGAAGCTTAGATTCAAGTAGATATCTGAGAAAATGGCTCTGCCCTCTCCCCCTCCCTCTCCCCCACTACTGCCCACGTGGATGAAATTCTGAAGTGGGGGTGACAAAAGGCTAGAAGGTTTGGGGGATCTGAGAGTAGAGAGTCACCCAGCTTCTGGCTGTGCCCTGGGAAAAGGTGAGACCACAGTGTAGAAATGCTATGTGGTACTTTCAGGAAAATGGACCTAATACAGAAAAGGACAGAGCTCTAGGCATGGCTTGGGATGAGCAGGCTGTTTCTTCCCCACACACCTGGCAGGGCTCAGCAATCATGGACCACACCAAAGGAGCCCTGGGCCAGGAATAAGTGCCACCCAGAAAGAAGCCTCCTGCAACACAAGGGGCTGAGATCCATCAGAACTGAAGGCATCAAAGAAGAGGGGAACGTGGGCACATGGAGCCGGCTCCACGTGACCGGGTGCCACACGCCGCCTGGAAACCAGATACCACCCTCGAAAAGATACGCCCTGAACTAAATGATGCTAGAACTCTGCCCTCCTGATGGAAAGAGGCTCATACCAGAAATTAAGTAATGGGAAAATAGTTTAACTTCTTGCACACCCGAGTTTGTGTATGGAGAGTCCTACCTGCTGCACTTGGTGGCACTTATGAATTTCGGTAATCATGATAGTATTGAAGTATCTCTTTGGTAGACACCAACTGTCTGGTATCTCTCTGTATTGCATAGCATCTCTCATGGGGCTGAGAGTAAAGAAAGTGACATATGTGCAGATGTTTAATGTTGGCATGTGTGCGTGTGCCAGAGCCTAAGGAATCCCTTCTTAAAATAATGTCTTTAAATGCATAAAAAAAATTCAGGATTACAAAGGAAACCAATTATATGGAAATACAGTTATCAAAATATTTATTTATTTGTTTGTTTGTTTGTTTGTTTATTTATTTATGAGAGAGTAGTTGGGGAGGGGGAGAGGGAGAAAGAGAATCTTAAGCAGACTCCACATCTAGCAGAGAGCCTGTCACGGGGCTCGATCTCACGACCCTGAGATCGTGACCTGAGCCGAAATCAAGAGTTGGATGTTTAACTGACTGAGGGACCCAGGAACCTCCAGTTATCAAAATATTTAAAACACAGATTTGTGATGTAGCAATGTATTATTCATGCATTAAATAACAAGGTCTAGCTGCAAGTATGATAAACATAATATTGAAGTGGTAATAAGCACAAAAGATATTAAGAGATACCTACAGGGGCGCCTGGGTGGCTTAGTTGGTCTGCCTTCAGCTCAGGTCATGATCTCAGGGTCCTGGGATCCAGGCCCATGGCAGGCTCCCTGCTCAGTGGGGAGTCTGCTTCTCCCAATCCCTCTGCTCCTGCCCCACTTGTGCTCTCACTCTCTCAAAAAGAAAAAGAGAGATACCTGCAAGAGGTAATATGGTATGAAAATATCTGTATTGACGACCAAGTCACTGATTTCAAAAATACTATTATGGCTTATTACTTATATGTGTAATTGAAGGGAAGAGTAATTTCTTTTAGAGGTTAATGAAAATACAGATTCAGTTTTCCCATCCAAATTGAAAGACTCCTGGATTGTATCCATGAACCCTTGGGATCTGCAGACCCCTGTACCATGTAACTACTTCTTTACTGACAAAAGACTTAATCTGAACCTCCATTTGACAGAGAAATGTTGGGGTTTGCAGAGATTGGTAGGACATCAGTTTCCTCTAACAAAGAGTCCAGGAGATCTATGAGGCAGTCAGTTTGATGGGTCCCTCTGTGATGATTATCATCCAAGGTCATGAATTTGGGAGATCATAATCCTAGGCAAATGCTGGAGTACAGTCAAAAGTACCCATATTGGCCAGGGCCTGATTACTGGATAAAAAGTAATTCCTAGCCTTGTAAGCATGATAAGCTTCTTAATGATGAGATACTATGTTCTCTGGTATCCCTAAGGCAATAACTAGAACATGATAGAATTTTGACAAATGCCGTTTGAATGAGTTAATGAACTGATGGGTCATGTAAGAACACTAAATTTCAGTGTGAGGCAAAGGGATGGGCACCAAGTGTAAATTCCTTAGTAGTGACCTTGGCAAAGAGAAAGAGCTTGATTAAGATCAGCTGTTGTTATTTTTACTTTCGAAGGCGTTCTTTTTGTATTCTAGTATCTAGCCCAGTAACCTTAAAAAACTAATGTAGCTTTGCAAGGGATCTCTTTATCTCTAGGGTTTGGAGAGGGATTAGGTAAGATTAATGGCACAATATATATGAAGTGCATTTAGCGTAGGGGCTGATTAATCAGTAAGAACTCAATAGCTTTATTACTATGATCTAATGTAATAAATGTAATGGTTTCAGTATTAATATTATTATTAATATTAGCCAAGGCACAGTGAGTCAAATTTAACAATATTAGAATCACATGAAGAATGTTAAAAAAAATACTTATTCCTCAAGATGCCACTGAATCAGAATCTTTGGGGAGAGGCCCCAAATCTACCTTTGGAAAAAGCTGGCAAGGGATTTGAAAAGGAAGCCAGGCGTGGAAAATTGGAGCCCCGAGGGAAACTGAGTCATTATTGTTAACATGTTAAAACATTATTTTTGTACGAACAGTGATCACTTGTCAAGGTTTCATGTATTCATGAGAGAATACATGAATACATTTAATGTATTCATGAAAGCACTACAGGAATGACAAAGCAAATCTCAAAGATGGTAGGAGTAGCTGGGATCTTGTAGGGAATGTAAAACTAAGTAGTGCTGAGATAAGACTGTTCAGTTGGATACAAAACTGGTGAATGTCCTTTAGGATAATAAAACCATCAATTTCTGGATTATTTTTTTCTATGAGACAGAAGAGAAAATCATTGTACTTGATCATTTTCTGTAACTTAACAGAGTTATAAAATGTCTGGTTCCTAATCAACAGTAAAAAGAAACTCAAGAAAAAAAATCTTATTCCCTGAGTAAAAGCTCATTGTGGGCTCCTTAACTGCATCTGCAAAATGAACCCATCTACCAGACTGATTTCCTTCATCTTAAAAGTCTGAAGTGCTGGGCGCCTGGGTGACTAAGGCAGTTAATCGTCTGCCCTCGGGCCAGGTCATGATCCCAGGGTCCTGGGATCGAGCCCCACATCAGGCTCCCTGCTCAGCAGGGAGCCTGCATCTCCCTCTCCCACTACCCCCTGCTTGTGTTCCCTCTCTTGCTGTGTCTCTGTCAAATAAATACATAAAATCTTTTTAAAAAACGTCTCAAGTGCTTACATGTGCTCAGCTACAAAATACAGGCCACAATTTGTATTTGATGTGACGTTTTAGTACTGAGAGGTAGAGTAACAATTAATCCTACTGTGCCAACATCCACCCCCTAAAGAGGTTACTGTGAAATATTTCACCAGTCTTCTTGTTCCAGAGCCATCTCCCTTTAGTTTTCCTGTCCCACTGTGATTTGAGGCATGACTGGAGAGTTCCGTCCTTTACTCGTCACCACCACCTGCCTGTTGATGATGCCTGAAATCCTCCCATTTAACATTTATTTCCTTAAGCCTGTACTCTCTCTCTAAAGTCCTCCTTTTTTCCTTTTATGGAAAATACCCCAAAAGGGAATGTTTGGGGGAATACAACAGCAGTTGTTGAAAATATAGCTCACGTCTGTTGGTGATTCCAGCAGAGAGCTGGCTTCTTTTATTTCCTTATAGTTAGCAATATCTATCCTCCAGAGGTGTAGAGAAAGCAGGGGAGAAGAAAGAATCAGCTGGAATTCTCTGGGTGTTATGAATCTAATACCATGAGCCAGCTTTAATCAGATGGGGAAAGAAGCTCAGAATCCGGGTGCTTCACACAGATGCCTTCGATGTATATCATCATGTATATCATGATGTCTGTCATATCATGCAGGGTCTGACTCCCCTCATCACTTTGTCAATATGTTATCTCTAGTGTAGGAATGGTAGAGATAAGGACCATGGCAGACACTTAAAAGAAGAGGAGTATGTGAATACATTGGCTAGACGCGTTGTTTTGTCTACCCATCACTGCCACACTACATCCTTGCCTACTGTTCACCATATTTTACCTGTCACATTTGATTGGTCTGGGAGCGCCACATGACCTAAGTTGGCCAATCAAGACACTGCTCTGGGAATTTTGGACTAGAGCTTTAGATAATACACCCATCCTACTGGAGGTGGGTAAAGCTGCAAGTGATGAAGCTTGGGGAATGTCAACAGCCATGTTTCTGCTATGTGGAAAAGCCTGTAGGTAGTAAGAAAAACAGAAGGTATAAAGAAAGAGCAGAAATGGGAATTGGAGAGAAAACATTCAACTGTGTATATAACCCCAGTTTTAACTGAGTCCCACATTCATCCACTCCTTAGGTTCCACAGTGGCCTAGCAAGGTCACACAAGTGCCATGAGTTACTCCAACCCCAGGCTAAGTCAGTGGCAAAGGCTTGTCACATGGTTGTTACTCAGTCAAAAATCTATTGAAAAGAAGTTTGGAGATTTTATCAAGTAACAAGAAGACAGCATTTCTAATTCTTCCCATGGCCCAGAAGGGGCCAAAAGAAGAAAACACGCCAATTTCATGAGTGAGAGCCCAACAATAGACCCATTGTATTTCTCCATGACTCTGCCTTGCTTCCTGAAGAAACACACTGGAGGAGTGTGTGTGGTATGAAGATGAACCTTGAGTGACAAATTATTTTAATATTGCCCTTCAATTGGGAAAAAGGTGACTACAGGTTTGCAAGCTCACCTTCATCTAGTTCCTGTTTAGAGGCACCTGAATCATAGTGCCTCTTGCTACACCAAACATTACAGTCTTATCCTAGAATTTATCATTTGTATAAACATGGATGCGCTCGTTTCT